>NW_026988471.1:28465000-38465000 GCF_030222135.1 Aotus nancymaae
GCACAACTTCAATAATGTTATTCCTTTGGTAAGAGCCATTCACAGCTCCCCCACTGCCTACAGGATAAAGATAAAACTCTTTAGCTTGGCGCCAAGGCCCTTCACACTCTATCACCCTCCTTCCTGCTAATCTCCCTCTCACATTCTCCTACACACACACACCCACACTGCAGCCAACCTACACTACTTGCTATCCTCATCTTGTACTTGCTATCTTCAGAACCTCAGTTCATATCAAACTTCCACTGGACATAACTTCCTCCTCTTAACCCAAAAGAATCTGACCAACCTCCTAGACATTTAAGTGCTGTGTCTCCATGAAGCTTCTTTTGATCTTTTAACTGTCAGTGCTTCATCCAAATCCAACAGCAATTTTTCTGTGCCACACCCGTGATTCTTATTACGAGCTGTCTGGTACTATGTTTATTTGCATATTTGTCTCCTGAACTTGAAGTTCCTGGAGAATAAGGGCCGTAACTCATTCAGCTTTGCATTTCCCCTAGAAACTAACATAATGAACGACTTTCAGAAAACACACGCAGCAGCACTGTCCAGCGGACGTTGCCGCCGTGATGAATCTGTTCTGTAGCGGTGTTGTCGAATTGGGCAGCCGTTAACCTCAAGCGTGACTACTGGACCCTTAAAGGGTGGCTACTGTGACTGAGGAACGGAATTTTAAAATTTCTATTTGATTTAAATCAATCGACATTTAAATATAAGTAGTTGACATGGCTAGTGACCACCCTATTGGACAGCACAGATGAGAATATATTTAATGAAGGAGGTTGCATTGCACTTAGAAAACTTCCTCGCTCTCTTCCCCACCTATAGAGGTCACTTGGTCTAGTTCTTCCTACTTCTGCCTCCTTGTCTTCTATACCTGGCCCCTTACTCCCTATACTCCAGCCATGGCTGGCTGATTTTCTTTTCTCCAACAAGCCTAGCTTGTTCTGGCTTCAAGGCTTTTGCTGTTGTATGCTTTGCTTAGAGTGCTTTTCTCTCGGATCTCACTCAAGTTGGTTTTTTTTTTTTTTTTTCATTCAGGTCTCAGTTTAAATGTCCCCTCTTTAGAGAGGACTTCCCTGATGTGCCCGCTAAAGTAGGCCTCTTCCCTCTCACTCTCCCCTCTTACACTTTCTTTATAACACTTTCATTAAAGTCATCTCGTTTATTTCATTACTTCTTCATTGTCTAACTCCTAATAAAAGGTAAGCTTCTTGGGCAAGGAAGTGCTCAAAAACAATGCATAATAAAATCAATGGAGGAGAGCATGATGAGAAACAGGATAGTTATATAGTCTCAAAGTATCTCCCCATACTAATTAATTAAAATGGGAAAACAGAAACTTTGGTACAGAAGAGAAATCCATCAGCCACCACCTCACCACATGTTAACTTCAAGTATAATCCAGGACTAACATCACCAGTTATAAGACATTTTGACAGGAGGTACTCATTTGATATGATGCACTGAGAAGGATGCATCACTTCTGGCGTCTCCTCTCCATAATGTAGAACCTCAGTCTACTCAGAAGAAAACGTTAGACAAATCCAAATTAAGTGACATTCTACCAAATACCTGGTGATTTTACTCAGAAGTGTCAAGGTCATGAAAGATGCACTCAGATTGAAGAACTGTCTGTCATACATGGGAGGAAACTAAGTATATATGATAATTAAATGCAAGGCAGGAAACTATTGGCTACTGAACCAGAAAAATGAGTAGGAAAACTGGCAACAATCTAATAAGATCTGTAGGACAGCTAATAGAAATTGTATCAATGTTGATTTTCTGTTTTCAGTAATCATGTTATGGTTAGGTAAGACGTTGGCATAAGAGAAAGTTAGGTGATGGGCTTATAGAAACTCTCTGTACTAGTTTTGCAACTTTTATTTAAATATCAAACTATCTCAAAGCAAATTTTTTTTGTTTTTGTTTTTTTTCTGAAACAGAGTCTCACTCTGTTGCCCAGGCTGGAGCAGTGGCATAATCATAAGTCACTGCAGCCTCAGTCTCCCAGACTCAAGCCATCCTCCTACTCACCTGTTGAGTAGCTGGGACTACAGGTGTGCACCAACATGCCTGGCTATATATTTTTTATTTTTGGTAGAGATAAGGTCTTGCTATGTTGCCCAGGCTGGTCTTGAACTCCTAAACTCAAACAATCCTCCTGCCTTGGCCTCCTAAAGTGCTGGAATTTTAGGTGTGAGCCACTGGACCTGGCCTAAAATAAAATTTCCTTTTTTTTTTTTTGGTTCAATTTTTTTTTTTATTGCATTTTAGGTTTTGGGGTACATGTGAAGAACATGGAAGATTGTTGCATAGGTGCATACATGGCAGTGTGATTTGCTGCCTTCCTCCCCTTCATCTATATCTGGCATTTCTCCCCATGCTATCTCTCCCCAACTCCCACCCCCCGCTGTCCCTCCCCTATTTCCCCCCAACAGACCCCATTGTATAGTGCTCCCCTCCCTGTGTCCGTGTGTTCTCATTGTTCAACACCCGCCTATGAGTGAGAACATGTGGTGTTTGATTTTCTGTTCTTGTGTCAGTTTGCTGAGAAGTTTCTTGAGGGCAAGGGCTTATCTGTCTTGTTCTAAAGCAGTACCTACTACATAGTAGGTATTAAATACTTGTGAATGAAAGGAAGACTGAAGAATATAAGATGGAATAGAAGAAAAGAAGAGCCAATAAAGGAAAAGAGAAAGAAAAAGACGAAGGGAAGAGAGGGAAGCAGAGATAGAGGAAGTGTGAGGAGAAGGACTGCACAGTTTTGGGAAGACTTGAGGTGTCCCTTGAAGAAGAGGATGTGGAACAGAACAGGCCTGTTGAGGACCTCACAGAAAAGGCTCACTCATAGCATGCAGCATACCCCAGGGACACACAAAAGCATGCAGATCGCACATTCTAGATGTTTGACTGAGTTCAATTTAATTAAAGTAGTTAATAACTTGGATTAAATGTAATAGTTGGATTAACACATGCAGTGCTCTCCCAAAAGAGTTATCTAGCTTTTGGTGGGCAGGTTAATAACTCTGGCTACTGGATGTCATAATCTTAGGTCTGGGTCCTGAGGGCTTGCATACGTGAGTCTCTAAAGACTGCTAGAAACTGGAGCAAGATTAATTCAGTAAGATAGAGCCTATTCTTGGATGACCTATAGAACTGAATTTATTTTCAGCTGTGGGTTATAGAAAATTATACACGTTCCTCAGTATTTCTGGGGGATTCGTTCCAGGATCCCCCGGTGGATACCAAAATCCAAGAATGCTCAACTTTTTTATATGAAATGGTATAATATTTGCATATAACCTACACATATCTTTCCATATACTTTAAATCATCTCCAGATTACTTATACTTAATACAATGTAAGTGCTATGTAAGAAGTTGTGATGTTATATTTTAATTTGTATTAGTTTCTATGTTGTATTGTTACTTTTTATTTTTTCCTAATAGTTTTGATCCTCAGCTGAATCCACAAATGCAGAACCCACAGACACAAAGATCTGATTGTACATGCTTTGCTGTCTTCCACATCTAAGGACACAAGAAGGGCTCAAAATCTGGGGTGTCTTTCCAGTAGGAGGAATGAAATTGCATTGATGAATATTATTTTAATTCTATATATCAATTGTTAGTCATGTGCCTATTACCAAAACAAAAAAGCAAAACAAAAAACCTTAATTTTGAGATAGTTTTATATTTAGATAAAAGTTGCAAAAATAGTACAGAGAGTTCCTATAAATCCATTGTAAGACAGGTAGCCTCGCCGGAAGCACGGACGCAGACCCCCCCACCTTTTTTCCAAAGCCCAGACGAGCTCGGGCAAGCTCAGACATGCTCAGGCATGTTCCCTTCTCCCATGCTCGCACAGCCTGACCTTCCCTTAAAAAGTCCAGTATGCAAACAAGGTGCTGCAACCCTAGCCTCTTTCTAGCCAATAGCAGCCAAGTCTTTCTAACCAATAGCAGCTAAGTCTTTCTGGCCAATAGCAGCCGAGCCTTTCTAGCCAATGGCAGCTGAGTAATTCTAACCAACGGCAAGCCAAGTCCTAGCTGAAGGCTTGTAATTCTACCCAGTGACAGTCTTGCTCTCCCACAACCAGTTGAGCTAGTTCGCTCCCTATAAAACCCATGTCTGAGAGGAGTCCGTGGGACTTCTCCGGCCCCTCCTGTTGGGCCGCAGAACCTCGTCCGGGAACCTGAATAAATTCCCTCGCATTGGATCTTCTTGTGCTGGCCTCGGTGTCTTCCGTTTTAAGCTCGGCAAGAAGAAACCTTACATCCATCACCTAGTATATAAGTGCCTATATACTAGGCACATAATTAACAGTTGATACATAAAATTATATACTAATAAAGTTATATACTATTAAAATTAGAGTTCTATACTCCCTTAGTTGTTCACAATAAAAGTCATATGCAGTTAGTGTAATGTATCTGCTTCACAGATGAGGAAACTGGGGCTCAGAGAAGAAAATCACTGGCCCTAATTTACACGATAGGGCCATAAAGCCAGAAACTCAAACCTAGCTGTCTCTCATTCCAAGCTCTTGAAAAGGGTCCTAGACGTCATCTAATCTAACTCTCCACTTCTTTGCCCCATCTTTCATGTCTATTTCATAAAAGACATTTGCAGATGAGAGAGACTCGACTTTAAGAGGAAGGGACCCTGGTCTCTCACAAGGTGTGGCAGCAGGAGGTGGCGGGAACCATGTGAAAAGAGCCCAGAGGGACCGTCAGCAGACTGGATTCCTGTCGTTGTCTCATTATTTCAGTGGGATCAGTGAAAGCATTTGCCTTTTCTAAGCCTTAGCTGTGTCATCTGTCAGATGAGGAAGACATGAAAACCCTCTCCTACTCTGGGAGAGCAGCAAGGTGGGGCCTCTGGTCAGCTTGGACACTTTTGCTGTCCTATGGGCAGGGGACGGAAATGGATGTTGTTTAACTGGCTGAAATGCTGTGCCATGCTAATTACATCAACCTCACAATCCTCTTTTTTTCCTCTGTCTTCTTTTTCACTGCTTCTATTTCTGTCTTTTCTCTCTCTCTCTCAGTTTTCAAATAAGGACTGTTTTGTTAGCTCCACAATCCAAATGATCTAATTGGCTGCAGAAGGGAACAAGCACAAAATCCCCAGGGGGAAACTTCGTCCGGATGCAAGAAAGAAAAGGTCAAAAACCACTTGATTGACTAAGAGAAGTAAGAGAAACGAGAATTCAAAAGCTTCTATTTATAACTGCAGAAACTGAAGTTCTGAGCTGTGCTCTTGACTGGGCAATTATGTGGCAGAGA
The DNA here is from genome assembly GCF_030222135.1 of Aotus nancymaae. NCBI lineage: Eukaryota > Metazoa > Chordata > Mammalia > Primates > Aotidae > Aotus > Aotus nancymaae. The sequence continues at coordinate 28,470,298 of NW_026988471.1, forward strand.
CTGTTTTTCCATCTTTGGGTGGCTCTTGGAAAAGAGAACTGACAGAAGCAGGCTCTTCTCTTAAACATACTCTCTACTCTGTGGTTTCCCTGAGGTCCCTGCATGCCTAGCATTGTGCTAGTACAAGGAACACAGCCATGAGATTGAGACCAAAGAGCTCTAGATTGAAACCGAGCCTGGGAATACCACTTCATATCAATTAGGATGTATATTATCAAACAACAGCAATGTCCAGAAATAATGAGCGTGGCGGGTAAGGTGGAGGAGAAACTGGAACCCTCATGTATTGCTGGTGTGAATGTAAAATGGTGCAGGGAGGCTCTGGAAAACAGTTTGGTGGTTCCTCAAAAAGTTACACAGAATTGCTGTATGATCCAGCAATTCTACTCCTGGGCATATACTGGAGAGAATTGAAAGCGATACTTGTACACCCATGCTCATGGCAGCCAAAGTAGACAAAAGGTAGAGACAACCTGTGTCTGTTGACAGACAAATGATTAAACAAAATTTGGTGCATGCACGTATGCGCGCACACACGCACACACACACATACACACACACACAATGTAATATTATTCAGCCTTAAGGAGGAAAAAAATTTTACACACACTCTAACATGGATAAAACTTGAAGACATGCTCAGTGAAATAAGCCAGTCACAAAAAGGCAAATATTGTATGATTCCACTTACATGAGGTATGTAGTCAAATTCATAGAGACAGAAAGTAGAATGCTGGTTGCCAGGGACTAGAGGGAGAATGAGGACTTACTGCTCAACTGGTACATAGTTTTTGTTTTCTCTTTCTCTCTCTATCTCTCGGCAGAGGTTTGCTCTTCTGGCCCAGGCTGGAGTGCAATGGTGTGATCTTGGCTCACTGCAACTTCTGCCTCCCAGGTTCAAACTATTCTCCTGCCTCAGCCTCCCGAGTAGCTGGGATTACAGGCATGTGCCAGCATGCCCGGCTAATTTTTTGTTTTTAGTGGAGATGCAGTTTCTCCATGTTGCTCAGGCTGGTCTCGAACTCCCAACCTCAGGTGATCCACCTGCCTTTGCCTCCCAAAGTGCTGGGATTACAGGTGTGAGCCATTGTACCCAGTCAGAGTTTTAGTTTTCAAGATGAAAAACATTCTGGAGATGAATGGTGGTGATGGTTGCGTAGCAATATGAATATACTCAATGCCCCTGAACTGTACCCTTAAAATGGTTAAATGGTAAATTTTATGTTGTATGTATTTTATCGTAATAAAAAAATGGGAATATTACCACCTAGATTGTGGGGTTATTTTGAGGATTAAATTAGATGTCCTATGTGAAATATCTAGAATAATGCTCCATCCCCTAGTAGTTGCTCATCCTGTACTGGTTTCTTTCTCTTCAGAGAATGTACAATTTATACAGAGTGTGCCCTTGCCTTCTCAGTTAGGACAGACTAACTGAAAAGTGGCCACGCACATAAAGACAAAATAGAATGCCATTTCTACTGCAAGATGATCACACTCAAAGAAGAAGGAAAATAATCACAAGCCAGTCTGGAGACCCTGCTTTTGCCATCGTATGCCTTAAAAACAAACAGCTTCTTGCCGCAAGCTGAAAGCAGAAAGGGCCTATGGTAACTTTCTCTTGAGTTTAAAACAGAAGGGGAGACGTACCTCTCTGTATCTGAAAAGTGAAGGGAATATCCTTCCTTACCTACTTAGTCCACTAGGCCAGCTAACACTTCAGCACTGGCCTGATTCAAATGTCAGGGCTGGAATCTTACCCACCTGGAATCTTACCTGCCTGTCCCATCACACTTAGCATTTCAGCTTTTAAAAAAATTATGCTGGTGTTTCTAGGTGGGGAGTCACCGCATCTCCCCGTATATGCTCAGGTGAACTTCAGAAACAAGGTGAAGAGGTAAGCCAGAAGGCATGAGCCTGGGTTAGGAGCAGGGAGGGTTCTGCTGCTGCTGGGAAATGGGCTTTCAGGGGATCATTCCAAACAGTACTCCTGGAAGGCTTCTTCCAGATAGTTTTCAGTGCACCTATGGCCTCTACGTATGGAAATGTTTCAGCCTGTGGGTCTCAGGGGAGCTGTTCCTGCAGAGTCCAGGCCAGGCCCTAAACCCTACTGCACACCCGTCTAGATCCGGGCATGACTCTGTTGTCTTCTTCCATTGCTCCTTCTCAGACAGTACCTCCAAAGAACACTATGAATCAGGGAGCCTGGGCTCCGATCACGTTTTCAAACCTGTCACATCTACATATAGAGATAAATAAAACCAGTAACAGTGGTTTCTCAAGAGTCTACTGTTTATCAGACTGTACTGGGTGCTTTACATACATTATTTCATTCACTCCCCACAATAATCCTTTGATGTTGGCATTATTATTTCCTTCTCATGGATGAGGAAACTGATGTTTAGAGAGGTTAGGTGCCTTGTATAAGGTACTAAAAAAATTCTTGACATATGTTTCTCCTGCCCAACCACAACCTTTCAGCATCTTGAAGGTACTATCAATACTTTAGGTAGTTTAGGAAGGTCTCAGATGCTACTCTTACCAATAGCCTTAGTGAAAGCCTACTGACTGGTGTGCTTAGCTTATAGGAAAGAAAGACTCTAAGGATGACAAATGGAGACATGGAATCTACTTTTTAAACCTATAACCATGTTTAACATGTGACTCCCAGTGTTTTACAATGTGTATACATACATGTACATGCACACATGCATGCAAACACATACACGCATCTATGTAAACTTAAATATATATGCATGGGCATACATTTGTCTATATTTGACAATCATTTCAGGTCCAGTTATGTATCTTGGGACATATAGTGTGGCATAATCATCTGCAACGTGATTAAACTTTGCTTCAAAATCAACCAGGAAAACATCTGCTCAATCACACCCAGGGACTTAGCTTCAGATACGCTATGTTGTAATATTACATAGAACTTTGAAATATTCCAGTAAGCGTCTATAGTAATTTATCATCTGCACTTCCCAACACTCTGCGCTAAGGAGACATCACTAATCATTATACCTTGATTTGGCTGTCTTTCACTTGAGGGACTCTACACCCTTTATAAATAGAGCATCAGTCTTGCAAATGCCTTCAACACCATCTTGAGGCTTAACTTTTCGTATTGACCTACAGAATGCATTGGGAATTTCCTATTGTTCCCTGCGGATCAAATTAGGAGATTCAGTGGTGTCTACCATAAGCAGACCTGGGTGATAGTGGCTTCATTTCACAGACAGTGACTGAACAACTGAACCATAGCTGAAGCCTCCATTAAGATTGAATTCTCCTGGTGCTGGAGAAAATTGTCAATAAGAATACAAGTTGCCACCATGATTGAGTGCTTACACTGTGGGGCTGTGCTAAACAGAAAGCACAGCTACCAGTCAGCAGCCCACTCCTTTGTTTGGTGTTCTCCTTTCTCACGTTCCCAAATGCCCACTGTAGGTGCACATCTACCCAGGAACACCTGGTTTTGCCTCACTGGGTGGTCTCCAGTCATACAGGAGCACAGTTTTCCATTTTCATAGGCATTCAAGTCACTTGGGAAACGTTTCAAAATATAAGTTCCCGGGACTCACCTAGAGGTCCACCTTCAGCAGGTCTGAATTTATGTTTTAAATTACCAATCCTTCTGATGTCATCTCACATAGACATCATGGGGTTATCCTTTGATAATCGCTGACTGAGGATATTCAAGGTCATTCTTATTCTCCATTGAAATTTTCCCATTTGTTCACTCCTTTAACATTTACTGAGAGGTTAACATAATGAACAATCTCATTTCATTGGTGCCTTTATAAGTGCCTTTATAGTCACTTTCTCCAACACCCATATTTGAAGCACATGGCAACCATCTAAACTCCATCAGGCAGGAATGGGGACAGACATGGCAGATACCAGTGGCTACTCCTCTTCTGCTCCATCTGTCCTGTCAGCAGGACCCTGATGTGTTCAGAGGTTGGGCTAGAGATTTCTTAAAACTTGGGAACATAAGTCCCTATCATTACCTCAGGGGGAAATTTTTGATTGGTGCAAACTCATTATTTTTGGCAACTGATTGGCTAAGGATGGGCATGTTCTAGGTAATGAATTTTTTTTTTAAGTGTGCTGAGGAAGAATTTTTCTTCCTGAATTAAAAACAAACAACTTCCAGAGGTGGAGGCCTTTGCTCCTTCTTTCTTTCTGGAACTGATAAAGGAATAGCCATCTTGTGACATTGAAGTAACAAGCATACGAATACAAGCCAAAATGCTAAGTACAATGGGACAGAAAGATAAACAGAGCTGAGGTCCCCTACAATATCACTGAACTTCTGAAAAACTCTTGGTCACTGCATACCTCTATCTATCATTCCTATCAGTTAGGAATGCTTCTAGCTGAAAATAACATAAAATTTAATTTAGTGAAATTAAATTTCACTTTTAAGTGAAAATCTGTTTGTTTAGATCACCATAAATTAAATTTTATGTTATTTTCAGCTAGAAGCATTCCTAACTGATACAGAAGTATTATAATGACTAAAATCTCTGTTTTGTAAAAAGCAGCTTCATAAAGGTTATGTGACTTGCTCAAAATCTCTAAGCAAGTACACAGTGGATTTTCGGCTGGAACTCAGCTTGAATGATTGCAAATCTTGACCTATCCACCTGGAGCCTTGCTCCACAGTGAAGGGGTTTTAGTGATTACCTTGCAGTAGGAGTTGAAGGAACCAGCAAGTTGGTGGCGGTTGTGGGGGGACTGGGCTCCTTATTTTACTTCAGCCAGAAGAATTATTGTTAATATATTTTCTAAATTGGGCTTCCATATAAGACACAATTTCATGAAAGAGTTTTGATGACTGAAGAAACAGTGTGAAATACAAGAGCATTATGCCATGCTGCTTTCTTCTTAAATGTAAGACATTGTAGGTACAAAGAACGCAATACTTGATCACTGTTCTCAGCACATTTGTTACCTGGTGGAGGAGATAAGTCATATACATGCAGGCACACCTTGTTTTATTGCACTTCACAGATATTACATTTTTTACAAATGGAAGATTGGTGGCAGCCCTGCATAGAGCAAGTCTATTGGCACCATTTTTTTTCCAGTAGAATGTGCTCACGTGTCTGTGTCACATTTTGATACTTCTTACAATATTTCAAACTTTTTTTCATTACTATTATATCCATCACAGTGATCTGGGATCAGTGATCTTTGATGTTAGTATTTGTAATTGGTTTGGGATGCCACAAGCCACGCCCAAATAAGATGCTGAACTTAATCAATAAATGCTGTCTGACTGCTCCACTGACATGCCATTCTCCATTTTTCTCCCTATCTTCAGGCTTTTCTATTCCTTGAGACATACAATATTAAAGTGAGGCCAATTAGTAGCCCTGCAATGGTCTCTAAGTGTTCAAGTGAAAGGAGGCATCGTATGTCTTTCACTTTAAATCAAAAGTTGAAAATCATTAAGCTTAGTAAGGAAGGCATGTCGAAAGCTGAGACAGGCCAAAACTAGGCCCCTGGCACCAAACAGCCAAGTTGTGGATGCAAAGGAAAAGTTCTTGGAGTAAATAAAATGTGCTACTCCAGGGAACACACAAATGATAAGAAAGTGAAACAGACTATTGCTGCTATGGAGAAAAGTTTCAGTGTTCTGGATAGAAGCTCAAATCAGCCAAAATATTCTCTTCAACCAATGCCTAACCAAGAACAAGTCTCTAACTCTCTTCAGTTCCAGAAAGGCTGAGAGAAGTGAAGAAGCTACAGAAGAAAAGTTTGAAGCTAGCAAAGGTTGGTTTATGTGATTTAAGGAAACAAGTCATCTCCATAACATAAAAGTGCAAGATGGAGCAGCAAGTGCTGATGGAGAAGCTGCAGCAAGTTATATAGAAGATCTAGATGAGATCATTGATGAAGGTGGCTACACTGCACAACAGATCCTTAATGTAGATAAAAACTGCCTTCTACTGAAAGACGCCATCTAAGACTCTCATAACTAGAGAAGAAAAGTCAATACCTGGCTTCAAAACTTAAAAGGACAGTCTGACTCTCTTGTTAAGGGCAAATGCAGCTGGTGACTTGTAAGTTACAACCAATGTTCATTTAACATTCTGAAAATTCTGAGGCCCTTAAGAATTATGCTAAATTTACTCTGCCTGTGCTCTATAAATGTAACAACAAAGCCTGGATGACAATATATGGTTTACTGAATATTTTAAGCCCACTGTTCAGACCTATCACTCAGAGAAAAAAATTACTTTAAAAATATGCTTGTTGACAATGTACCTGGTTACACAAGGGCTCTGATGCAGATGTATAAGGAAGTCAATGTTGTATTCATACCTGCTAACACAATATCCATTTTACAGCCCATCAATCAAGAAGTAATTTCAACTTTCAGTCTTATTATTTAATAAATGCATTTTGTAACACTATAAATGCCATAGATAGTGATTCCTCTGATGGATCTGGGCAAAGTAAATGGAAAATTCTTCTGGAAAAAAATCAGCATTCTATATGTCATTAAGAATATTTTTGATTCATGGAAGAGGTCGAAATACGAGCATGAACAAGAGTTGAGAAGAAGTTTATTCCATCCCTCATGGATGACTTTGAGGGGTTTAAGACTTTAATGGAGAAAGTACTGCAGGTGTGGTAGAAATAGCAAGAGAACTAGAATTAGAAGGAGAGCCTGAAGATGTGACTGAATTGCTGCAATCTCATGATAAAATCTGAATGGAAGAGAAGTTGCTTCTTATGGAAGAGCAAAGAAAGTATCTTGAATTTGCATCTCTGGCGAAGATATTTTTAATATTGTTGAAGGCCAAAAAGGATTTAGAATATTTCATAAACTTGTTGGTAAAGCAGCAGCAAGGTTTGAGAGGATTACCTCTAAATGTGAAAGAAGTTCTACTGTGGGTAAAACGCTATCAAACAACAACACATGCTACAGAGAACTCTTTCATAAAAGGAAGAGTCAGTTGATACAGCAAACTTCATTGTTGTCATTTTAAAAATTGCTAGTCACCCTGCACCCTTCAGCAACCACTACCCTGATTAGTCGACAGCACCAACATTAAGATCAGACCTGCCACCAGCTAAGAGATTCTGACTCACTGAAGGCTCAAATCAGTGTTAGCATATTTTAACAATAAAGCATTTTCAAATTAAAGTTTTTAGACATAATGCTATTGCACACTTGATAGACTACAGCGTAGTGGAAACAAAACTCATATGTATTGGGAAACCAAACAATTTGTGTTACTTGCTTACTGAAATACTTGCTTTATTGTGGCAGTCTGGAATACCTTATTGAGGTATGCCTGTACCATATTGAGAAGAAATGCAAGGGTTAAACTAAAGCCCTTTTAAAGCAATGGCTCCTTTTTGCTACAATATGTCCTTGAAAACAGTGTTATAAAGCAAATCATTATAAAATGATTCCTATTTTCCCCATAGGAATTATGTCATAAAAAGGGTTATGCTGTTAACCAAAGACTTAGGATCCAATTAATTATAAATATAGCCAATAACAAGGCACAAGAGCAAAATGTAACATCATTTGAAATAATAAAATGATGATCCAAATCCTATAAAATGGGAATAAATATACAGAACATATTATAGCACGTTTGAGCTGATTGTATAATCAAAGTAGTCATATAACATATAACCGTAAAAATCTACACCATAAATCTGACCTAAGACCAACATGCTAACAATAATAAACCAAAACCATATACTGAATGATAATTTTATTTCCTTCTTTTAGACCTTAGATGGATTTTTACAGGATGGTTTAGATACCCACTTCTCTTAACATGTGAAATATCCAAGGAAATTAGTATTTATGCACTCCCTTGTTTTGGATTAACTCTTGCAGCAAGCAGAAGGATTGCAGACATTCCACTCACTTGAAATGCCACAGAAAATGATGACTGCTATTCAGAGTAGATATGGTATTTTTCATACTGAAAACATGTTTTAATATGAAAGTGTTTATTCAAAGTTCCTCAAAAACTTCTACTTTGGCTCATGAGGATTAACTGCTACAGGGATTGCTCTCGTTTTATAAAGAAATGGAAAGCTGGAAATCTAGATAAAATGGTGGGTTTCAGCCATTGAACAACAGACAGCACAGACTTAAGAGAAGGGAAACAAGTGATCCTTGAAAGAAAGGAAACAAATTAGGTTATAACTTATAATTTTTCCAGATTATTGCCTGGAGCCAGTTTCCAGGTTGCCATGCAGAGACAATAAAACCAAACAGAGCATGGTGACTATGTCAAGTTTGGGATGTGAGATGTGAGGGAGAGAGAGAATGTGAGTGTTCTAGAAATCTGCAAAGAAGTCCCCTTGAGTCTTTGGCTGAGTAATTCATGCATGCATGAGGGAAAACTACCCCCAGACAAGGAAAGCAGCACCAGAAAGCAATAGGCTGAACAATTCCTAGATCCAAGGCTATGAATAATCTGTGTCCCAACCAGCCAAAGTAGGTAGATCTAGTAACTCATGGGTCATTCAGCAGAGTTCTCTGAAAAGTTACACTTTCACAGTATTAGGATTAAACTAGTCCCAGAATCAAGATTACTCTGAGTCAGACACAGCAAAATTTAAAAGCAATCTTTGAAAGTATCACTCCTTAAGGGAATATTAGCAAAATTCAGCCTTAATAATATAAAATCATAATGTCTAGTATCTAACCAAAAGTTATCAGGCATTCAAAAAAGAAGAAAATTGGACCCATAATCAAGAAGATAGTCAGTGGAAGCAAAGATAGAAGCGAAAGTGATAATAGAATTTGATGATCTTAGAACAGCTTATTATAAACCTTATAAATATACTTTCTAAAGTAAAGTGGGGGGGTCAATAAACCTTTTTCATAAAGAACTGGAATATAAATATGTAAATATTTTAGGCTTTACAGGTCATCAAGTATTCAACTCTCCTGTTGGATCATGAAAACAGCCATCATAATAGATTGGCAAATGGGCATTATTGTGTTCAGATACAAATTCATTTATATAAGCAAATGGCAGAACAGAAGCCTGTGTGTGTCTTGATGTAAAGGAGACATGGGCATATCTGGGGAAAAATGAAAGACTGAAACAGGCTCAAATGGAAATTTTTGAGATAAAAAATATAATGGATGGAACAAAAAGAAGATTACACAGTGTAGGGCAGTGGTTCTCAATAGGGATGGTTTTTTTTTTTTTTTTTTTTTTTTTTTATTAGGGAACATTTGGTAATGTCAGGACATGATTTTTGTTGTCAGAAATGAGGGGAAGGTGCTATTGGCATCCAGTAGGTACAGACAAGGGATACTACTAGGCATCCTATAATTCATGGGTCAGCTCCCCCAACAAAATATTAACTAGCCCTAAGTGTTAATAGTGATAAGGTTGAGAAATATTGCTGTAGAGGAAAAGATCATTAGACTTAAAGACAAAGCAATGGAAACTATCCAAAATGAAGCTCAGAGAAAAAAAGACTAGAAAAAAATAACAGAACATCAGTGACAATGTCAGTCTAATATATGTACAACTGGAGTCCCAGAAGGTAGGATAACTATTTGAAGAAATAATAGCACAAAGATTTCCAAATTTGTTGAAAACTTTAAGCTCACAGATCCAAGATGCTTAGAAAACCCCAACCTCAAGAAACATAAAGAAAACTACATCAAGATCCATCATAATCTACATGCTTAACATGAGTGATAAAAAGAAAATCTTTAAGGCACCTAAACAAAAAGATACAATATATGCAGAGACCAAACATAAGAATGGCAGCAGACTCATTGTCAGAAGTCACACAGGCCAAAAGACAATAGAGCAATATCTTTAAAGTATTAAAAGGAAAAAAAATTGTCAACTTAGAATTCTATATTCAATAAAAACATATTTTCAAAATGAAGAAAAGTAGTTTTTTAGACAAACAAAATCCTATGGGGCTTTCAGTATAAGAAATGTTAAAAGTAGGCTGGGCACGGTGGCTCATGCCTGTAATTCCAACACTTTGGGAGGCTGAGGTGGGTGGATAACTTGAGGTCAGGAGTTGAAGAACAGCCTGGCCAACATGGTGAACCTTTGTCTCCACTAAAAATTAAAAAATTAGCTGGGCGTGGTGGTGCATAGCTATAATTCCAACTGCTCGGGAAGCTAAGGCATAAAAATCACTTGAACACGAGAGGCAGAGGTTGCAGTGAGCTGAGACTGCACCACTGCACTCCAGCCTGGGCGACAGAGTAAGACTTCATCTCAAAAAAAAAAAAAAAAAAAAAGAAAAGAAATTTTAAAAGCAGTTCTTCAGGCAGAAGACAAATGATATCAGATGAAAAACTGGATCTACATAAAGAAATGAAGAATGTCAAAAATGGCAAATATTTAGGCAAATATAAAAAATATTTTGTCTCACTTTTAATCCCTTTAAAAGATTTGAATGTTTAATGAAAAAATGATGGCAATATATTATGAGTTTATAACATATGTAGAATTAAAATATATTACAATAATAGCACAAAGGTTGAGGGTGGGGATTGGAAATATAAAAATATAAAGATCTTATACATACAGTCCTATTATTTGAAGGTAGCTTGTGAGAAGTTTAAGAGGAACACTAACAACCCCAGAACATCTACCAAAAGATATATTAAAAAAGAAAGATATAGTTAATAAACCATAGGTGAACTAAAATGGAATCATAAACAAATACTTAAGTAAACTAAAGCTCTTCACGATCCCAGGGCTTCTGGACATCATGTGGCTGGATTTCTTCCTTCTTTAAAAAGCCATGAAAACACTAGTACAGACCTCAGAAAAAAATCTCCCAAGCCCCTGTGTTGACATCTTAGTTCCCATCATCTGTTGTTATGATGATGTCCTGAGTCATGGAAACCACACACACACACACACACACACACACACACACTCACACACATAGACACAGACACACACACTCACCAAGCTTTATCTGGAGAATACATTTCAAATCTGCCTCACAAATATACGCACAATAATTTTCAAACACACACGGATGCTATCACATGCAAATCTATTCTAAAGTGCCATGTTTTTTAATCAATCAATGTTCATGACTAACAATTAAGTTTTACTTCATGGGAGTTATTAAAAAGGGCTCCTCAATTTTAAGAGGCTGGGAACCATGCAACCATTGTGATGAATTAAAGGGCTTGGCCTTGAGAGTTTGAGACTGTTTCTTATAAGTAACAAGCAATTGCTGATGGCTTCTCAATGATGTGTCATATGACAGCAGTGCTCTCACAAGTTTTACCTTACGTGAAAGTGAGGTAGAAAAAAGCTGAAGAGTTTGTTTTGAGGCTGACTAAAACTAAATAAAATAATCATACATCAACCACTCAGTTGTTGACTTGTCTAGAAGACAGTTCTTTGGATCACTGAAGTGACTAGAGCACATATTTTACATCTGATAATTTGTGTTTACACTTGATTGGATAAGCCATTTGTTGATGGGTTATTATGACATCTTTAGTGGACATCTGTAATTTTATGTGATGTGTGATCACCGTTTCTTCTTTTTTGGGAAATGCCACAGCTCCAGTTGTTTCTGGTAAGACCGTTAATAATTATTCCTCCTCCCCTTCTAAGCTGGCAATACCCATTCACCTCACATACAATGGAATACAGTTTGGGCACATGACCCAAGAAGGGCTGATCCTTTTCCTCTACAAATAATATGCTGTGTGAAGGAAGGGATAACTTTCGTTTCAGGATCATGAGGACAAAGAGCCATGTTTGACCAGGGCTTCCAAGGAGCTATCTTAAGGCAAGTCTTACTCATAACACAAAAAACAAGTGGCAAGCAGAGATGAAGAATAAAGAGTCCTGATAACAGTAGCTAATCCATTGTTTAATTAATTAAAAGAGATATATTGAATATTTACTATGTTTTTAGTACTGTCATTCCCCTTGGGAATATGGCAGTGAACAAGCCCTCATCATTTTAGATTTTTCAGTTACATGAGTCAATTACTCTTCCTTTTCCACTTAGTTTATCTTTTTCTGTCATCTGATAGAGTCCAAGTATATTCCCTATTAATTCTGGTTTTAAAAGGTACAAGGATGATTTTAGGAGATGAGCCTGGTCTAAGACCAGAGCTTGGAATCTGCTCATTCTTTCTGGTATAAAAGCCTATCCATTAGACCAGTGCCTCTCAAAGTGTGACTTGAGGGCCCTGAGATCTTTCCAGGGGACCCTCAAGGTTCAAGCTATTTTCATAATAATAGTAAAATATAAATTTTTCTATTCTATACATATTCTCTAATAAGTATATTATAGAGTTTTCTGGAGGCTACCTGACTTCTGTTAAGCTAGACGTTTGAGAGATTTGCAAAGATGTACAACAATGCCACTCTTCTCACTAAATGTATTTTAGTTTTGGTAAATATGGTTGGTTGCTATTTATTAAAATAGGTTATTTGCACCAATGTGTTACATATTTATTATTGGTAAATAGATAAATATTTTAAAAATTTATTTAATATCCAACATGATAAAAATCAATATATATAACCCACATGAACAAAACTCTTTGGGGTCCTCAATAATTTTTTTTTTTTTTTTGAGATGGAATCTCACTCCATCGCCCAGGCAGGAGTGCAGTGGCACAATCTCAGCTCACTGCAACCTCTGTCTCCCAGGTTCACGTGATTCTCCTGCCTCAGCTTCCTGAGTAGCTGAGACTACAGGCATGTGCCACCATACCTGGCTAATTTTTGTATTTTTAGTAAAGACAGGATTTCACCATATTGGCCAGGTTGGTCTTGAACCCCTAACCTCGTGAGCCACCTGCCTTGGCCTCCCAAAGTGCTGGGATTACAGGCATGAGCCATGATGTCAGGCCAATAATTTTTAATAGTATAAAGGAGTTCTGAGATGAAAATTATGAGAACTGCTTACCTAGACCAATGCTAAGCACTTGAGAGGTCAATAAATATATTTTGGGGTGAGGTTGAGGACCCATGGAGTTACAGAGTTGAGGAATCTTGGCTTGCTAGAGATATGAGCCCAAAATAAGTTCATGAACATATATTTCTCTCTTTAATCGTTCCAAATGAAAAGTTCCTGGTTCAGCTGGGCTCAGTGGCTGATGCCTGTAATTCCAACACTTTGGGAGGCCAAGGATGGTGGATTGTTTGCACCAGGGGTACAGGACCAGCCTGGGTGACATTGTAAGACCTTTTCTCTACAAAAAAATTGAAAAAAAAAAATGTGGCTGGGTGTGATGGCATGTGCTTGTGGTCCCAGCCACTCAGGAGACTGAGGTGGGAGGTTTGCTTGAGCCTGGGAGGTTGAAGCTGCAGTGAGCCATGATCACACACACCACTGCACTCCAGCCTGGGTAATAGAGTAAGACCCTGTCTCAAAAAAAAAAAAAAAAAAGAAAAAAAAGAATTGGCACACAAAAGAACTACAGTAATTGCCTTACCATTAATCCATTTATGCCCCAAATTGCAATTTTTTGAATTTTTGCAATCAGACTTCGGCAATGACCTTGAGCAGTAGGATATAAATAACGCTTACATGCTTGGTGTTCCAATAATGAAACACTAAGCATAAATGGGCTAATGACACAGGCTGATAGCTGATTTATCTAGGAAATAGCCAGCCCTAATGAGTTCTGAGAGGGTAACGATCAAGCTATGAAGCTTTCCTAAAGGAAGCTGCCCTTACTTTTGGTCTGAGTGGAGGAGCAGGTACCTGGTCAACGAGATAATAAAAAGATGAATTTCCAGATCCATTCTGCATCTGTGGACATGTTGGGTCTTATAATTGGCCAAATCCGTGATCACCAGCCACTATCTTGTGCCAAATTGCCTTCTCAATACACAGAGCCCTTAATTTGACAATTGCTGAGAAGAACCAGTGACAGCAACAGTAACGTCTAATAGGAAAGAAGCAGGTGGTCTTCAGATATTAGTTTTTATTAGCCTAATACCTTGATAAGGGCCTGCTTGCTTTTATTTTTAGATCTACCTTTTAATGTATTCTCTCTCAGAAAGATAAAAATGCCATTCAGCCCCAGCATCTTTTCACAGGCTTGCTGCCCCTCTGTGGTCATCAAATCTCTCCTCACGCTTTCTCAACTTTGGCCCTTTCTGCAGCCATCCCCCTCCCTGTAATTAAAGTTCCCAGCCACAGAGGGTTTGACTTCTTCTTTCTTACAAATTCCTACTCATCATTCCCCAACCCCACAACCAGTTTTTAATAAGTTGTGGATTTCTGCCAATTCTATGCAGTCATTCAGTCATTCATTGAGCCTTCACAGCCCTAAATCATCAAATCTTGATTGGATCAAGGTATCTGCCTGCCAAAATGAAATGAAACTTCTCTGAAGAACAACACCATTCAGAGCTTCTGGAATTCAATAAAATATTACCAGAAATGACAGGAAACAGAGCCAAATGACCCAAAGCCAATATAAAAAGCAATGGAAAAAAATAAAAACAGACCTTGACGTCTGGTATTAGAGTTATCAAATATAGACTCTAGAATAATTGTAATATGTTCAAGAAAACAGATGAGCAATAAAGAATTTCATTAGAAAACAGGAATTTATAAAATAAGAATCAAATGGAAATTCTAGAAGTGAAAAATACAATAACTGGAATTAATAATTCAATAGATGAATTTAACAGTAAATTGGACACAAGAGAACAGAAAATTGGGACACTGGAAAAGAGAACACAGAAAATGCTCTGATTGAATAATAGGAAGAAGGAAAAAAAGATGGAATATACAGAAAAGAATTCAAGAGACACGTGAGTCACAATGAAAAGGTCTAAAATACATATAATCTGAAGTCCCAGACAAGAGGAAAGAGGAAAAGGACAGAGGCAATATTTGAAGAAATACTGGTTGAGAATTTTTCAAAATTGACAGAAACTTGAAACTTCTTCGTGAGTCCCAAATAGAATAAGTGTAAAGAAAATTATGCCGAGTCACATCATAATAAAGCTGCTGAAAATCAAAGATGAAAAGAAAATCTTTAAAATAGCCAGAGGGGGAAAGAAGCATTGATAAAGCTGACAACTGACTTCAACAGAAGCAATGAAGGCCAAAAGAGAACAGAGTGATGTCTCTAAGGTACTGGAAGAAAATGACTGTCAGCCAAGAATTATTTACCCAGTGAAAATATTCTTCAACAATGAAAGCGAAATAAGACGTTTCAGACAAAACAGCTGAATTTTTTTTTTTTTTGCCAGCAGACCCTTACTAAAAGAAATATTAAAGCAAGCTCTTGAAGCAAGAGAAAAATTTTCCCAAATGGAGGCACAGTCATGCAAGAAGGAATAAAGAGCAATGGCTCAATGCAAAGAAACCAAAAATCTTGATAAAAGGTTAGATGAAATGCTAACTAGAATAACCAGCTTAGAGAGGAACATAAACGACTTGATGGAGCTGAAAAACACAGCACGAGAACTATGTGAAGCAAACACAAGTTTTAATAGCCAAATCAATCAAGAAGAAGAAAGGATATCAGAGATTGAAGATCAACTCAATGAAATAAAATGAGAAGGCAAGACAAGATAAAAAAGAGTGAAAAGAAGTGAACAAAGCCTCCAAGAAATATGGGATTATGTGAAAAGACCTAATCTATGCTTGATCGGTGTACCTGAATATGATGGGGAGAATGAATCCAAACTGGAAAACATGCTCCAGGATATTATCCAGGAGAATTTCCCAAGCCTAGCAAGGCAGTCCAACATTCAAATTCAAGAAATGCAGGGAACTCCACAAAGACATTCCTCAAGAAAAGCAACCCCAAGGCACATAAATGTCAGATTCACCAGGGTTGAAATGAAGGAAAAAATTCTAAGGGCAGCCAGAGAGAAAGGTCAGGTTACCCACAGAGGGAAGCCAATCAGACTCACAGCAGATCTCTCAGTAGAAACTCTAGAAGCCAGAAGAGAGTGGGGACCAATATTCAACAACCTTAAAGAAAAGAACTTTCAACCCAGAATTTCATATCTAGCCAAACTAAGCTTTGTAAGTGAAGAAGAAATAAAATCCTTTATGGACAAGCAATTACTGAGAGATTTCATCACCACCAGACCTGCCCTACAAGAGCTCCTGAAAGAAACACTAAGCACAGAAAGGAACAAGTCCCAGCCACTGCAAAAGCAAACCTGTTGGCAAAGACCAAAAATGCAATGAAGAAAATGAGTCAACTAACAGGAAAGAAAACCAGCCAGTAACAAAATGGCAGGATCAAATTCACACATAACAATATTAACAATGAATGTAAATGGCCTAAACGCCCCAATCAAAAGACATAGACTGGCAAACTGGATAAAAAGTCAAGACCCATAGGTGTGCTGTATTCAGGAAACCCATCTCACATACAAAGACATACATAGACTCAAAATAAAGGAATGGAAGATTTACCAAGCAAATGGGAACAAAAAAAAGCAGGGGTTGCAATCCTAATCTCTGATAAAATGGACTTCAAATCAACAAAGATCAAAAGAGACAAAGAAGGACACTACATAGTGGTAAAAGGATCAATCCAGCAAGAAGAATTAACTCTTCTAAATATATATGCACCCAACACAGGAGCACCCAGATACATAAAGCAAGTTCTTAATGACCTGAAACAAGATTTAGACTCCCACACAATAATAGTGAGAGACTTCAGGACTCCACTGTCAATATTAGACAGATCAATGAGACAGAAAATTAACAAGAACATCCAAGACTTGAATGCAGAGCTGGACCAAGTGGACCTAATAGACATATACAGAATGCTCCACCCCAAATCCACAGAATATACATTTTTCTCAACACCACATTGCACTTACTCTAAAATTGACCACATAATTGGAAACAAATCACTCCTCAGCAAATGCAAAACAACGGAAATCATAACAAACAGTCTATCAGACCACAGCACAATCAGACTAGAACTCAGGATTAAGAAACACACTCAAACCTGCACAAACACTTGGAAACTGAACAACTTGCTTCTGAGTGTTGACTGGATAAACAATGAAATGAAGGCAGAAATAAAGATGTTCTTCGAAAGCAATCAGAATGAAGACATAACTTACCAGAATCTCTGGGACATCTTTAAAGCAGTGTAGAGAGGGAAGTTTATAGCAATAAATGTCCATATGAGAAACAAGGAAAGATCTAAAATTGACACCCTATCATCAAAATTGAAAGAGCTAGAGGAGGAAGATCAAAAAAACTCAAAAGCTAGCAGAAGACAAGAAATAACTAAGATCAGAGCTGAACTGAAGGAGATAGAGACAGAAAACATCCCTCGAAAAATCAACAAATCCACGAGCTGGTTTTTTGAAAAGATCAAAATAGACTGCTAGCCAGACTAATAAAAAAGAAAAGAGAGAAGAATCAAATAGATGCAATAAAAAAAGATAAAGGGGATATCACCACTGATCCCACAGAAATACAAACTACCATCAGAGATTACTACAAACAGCTCTATGCACATAAACCAGTAAACCAGGAAGAAATGAATAAATTCCTGGACACTTGTACTCTACAAGACTAAACCAGGAGGAAGTTGAAACCCTGAATAGACCAATAACAACGGCTGAAGTAGAGGCAGAAATCAATAGCCTACCAACCAAAAAAAGTCCAGGTCCAGATGGGTTCACAGCCTATTCTACCAGACATACAAAGAGGAGCTGGTTCCATTCCTTCTAAAACTGTATCAAACAATACAAAAGGAGAGAATCCTCCCTAACTCATTTTATGAGACCAACATCATCCTGATACCAAAACCAGGCAGACACTCAACTAAAAAAGCAAACTTCAGGTCAATATCCATGATGAACATCGATGCAAAAATCTTCAATAAAATACTGGCAAACCAATTGCAACAGCACATTGAAAAGCTTATCCATCACAATCAAGTAGGGTTCATCCCAGGGTTGCAAGGCTGGTTCAACATACACAAATACATAAACATAATCCATCACATAAACAGAAACAAAGACAAAAACCACGATTATCTCAATAGATGTAGAGAAGGCCTTCGACAAAATTCAACAGCCCTTCATGCTAAAAACTCTCAATAAACCAGGTATTGATGGAACGTATCATAAAATGATAAAAGCCATTTATGACAAACCTACAGCCAATATCGTATTGAACGGGCAAAAGCTGGAAGAATTCCCTTTGAAATCAGGCACTAGAAAAGGATGCCTTCTCTTACCACTCCTATTCACTATAGTATTGGAAGTTCTAGCCAGAGCAATCAGGCAAGAAAAAGAAATAAAGGGTATTCAATTAGGAAAGGAGGAAGTCAAATTGTATCTGTTTCCAGATGACATGGTTGTATATTTATAAGACTCCATCATCTCAGCCCAAAATCTTCTCAAACTGATAAGCAACTTCAGCAAAGTCTCAGGATACAAAATTAATGTGCAGAAATCACAAGCTTTCCTATATACCAATAGCAGACTAACAGAGAGCCAAATCAAGAGCAAACTCCCATTTACAATTGTTAGAAAGAGAATAAAATACCTAGGAATACAACAAACAAAGGATATAAAGGACCTATTCAAGGAGAACTACAAACCACTGCTCAAGGAAATAAGAGAGGACACAAACAGATGGAAAAACATTCCATGCTCATGGTTAGGAAGAATAAATATCGTGAAAATGGCCATACTGCCCAAAGTAATCTATAGATTCAATGCTATCCCCATCAAGCTACCAATGACCTTCTTCACAGAACTGGAAAAAAACCACTTTAAACTTCATATGGAATCACAAGAGAGCCCACATAGCCAAGACAATCCTAAGCAAAAAGAACAAAGCTGGAGGCATCACACTGCCAGACTTCAAACTATACTACAAGGCTACAGTAATCAAAACAGCATGGTACTGGTACCAAAACAGAGACATAGACCAATGGAACAGAACAGAGGCCCCAGAAGCAACACTACACATCTACAACCATCTGATCTTTGACAAACCTGACAAAAACAAGCAATAGGGAAAGGACTCCATGTTTAATAAATGGTGTTGGGAAAACTGGCTAGCAATGTGAAGAAAGCAGAAACTGGACCCCTTCCTGTCATCTTCCACTAAAATTAATTCCAGATGGGTTAAAGATTTAAACATAAAACCTAACACCATGAAAACATAGATAAAACCATCCAGGACATAGGCACAGGCAAGGACTTCATGACTAAAACACCAAAAGCAATGGCAACAAAAGCAAAGATAGACAAATGGGATCTAATTAAAATTCAGAGCTTCTATACAGCAAAAGAAACCATCATTAGAGTGAACCGGCAATCAACAGAATGGGAAAAAGTTTTTGCAATCTACCCATCTGACAAAGGGCTAATATCCAGAATCTAAAAAGAACTAAAACAGATATACAAGAAAAAAACAAACAACCCCATTCAAAAGTGGGCAAAGGATATGAACAGACACTTTTCAAAAGAAGACATATATGAGGCCAAGAAACATATGAAAAAATGCTCATCATCACTGGTCATTAGAGAAATACAAATCAAAACCACATTGAGATACCACCTTACACCAGTTAGAATGGTGATCATTAAAAAATCTGGAGACAACAGATGCTGGAGAGGATGTGGAGAAATAGGAACACTCCTGCACAGTTGGTGGGAATGTAAATTAGTTCAACCACTGTGGAAGACAGTGTGGCAGTTTCTCAAGGATCTAGAAATAGAAATTCCATATGACTCAGCAATCCCATTACTGGTTATATACCCAAAGAAATATAAATCGTTCTACTATAAAGACACATGCACACGTATGTTCATTGCAGCCCTGTGTACAATAGCAAAGACCTGGAACCAACTCAAATTCCCATCAATGATAGACTGGACAGAGAAAATGTGGTACATATACACCATGGAATACTACACATCCATAAAAGATGATGAGTTTGTGTCCTTTGTAAGGACTTGGATGAATCTGGAAGCCATCATTCTCAGCAAACTGATACAAGAACAGAAAACCAAACACCGCATATTCTCACTCATAGGTGGATGTTGAACAATGAGAACACGTGGACACAGGGAGAGGAGCATCACACAATGAGGGCAGTTGGAGGGGCATAGGGGAGGGACAGTAGGGGGGTGGGGAGGGTGGGGAGGGATAACATGGGGAGAAGTGCTGGATATAGTATACACCTAAAGTAAAATAAAATAAATAAATAAAGAGCAATGGCAAGGGAAAATATGTGGAAATATTTAAATGAATTTTGGCTAATTAACATAATAATAATGTCTTCAGATATGTAAAGTATGTGTAGCAGTAAAATACATGACAACAAAAGGACAAAAGAAACAATGGTGGTTAATGGAGTTTAAGTAATCAGGTTCTTGCCTTGCTCAGGGGTGGCAAGCATACTAATTTAAGATATACTCTAATGGTCTCTAGGGTAACTAAGAACAGCATAGAAAAATAATATATAACTATGTTTTAATGGAATACATAATTAAATAGGATACACAGTTAATAGGATACAAAATTAAATGCTTTTAATTATGTTAATAGAATACATAATTAAATACTTTTCTACAGAGAATATTCCAGGCCAAGCTGGCTTTATCAATGAGTTCTTCCAAATATTCAAAGATGCAGTAAAACCAATTTCACACAAACTTGTAGCAGAAAATAGAAAAATAAAGATTTTCTGTCTTGTTTTATAAAGTTAGCATAACTTTGATAACAAAATCTAAGAAGGCTACAAGAAGGAAAAATTATAGGTCAATCTCTCTCATTAGCATAGATGCAAAAGTTCTAAAAGTATTAACAGATCAATATGAATTATATATGAAATAGATAATACATCACAAAAAGTTGAGCTTATTCCATTTGTAAGGCTGGTTTAATTCTCAAAATTCAATCTGTATAATCCATTATATTAATATAAAAAAGAATAAACAGTATACCATTGTCTTGATAAGTACAGAAAAAGTATTTGATACAATTCATTACCCATTCATGATTAAAAACCTCAGCACGCTAGGAATAGCAGTTGTGACAGACTGTATTTTCCAGATGTGGTCATGGCAATATTTCTGTTCCCACATGCTCTTACAGAACTTGCAGAACTTTGTTGAGTAGAATGCAGTGGCAGTGATGCTGAATAACTTTTTTTCTTTCTTTTTTTTGAGACAGAGTTTCAGTTTTGGTATCCAGACTGAAGTGCAATGGTGCAATCTTAGCTCACTGAAACCTCTGCCTTCTGGGTTCAAGCAATTCTCCTGCCTCAGCCTCCCACGTAGCTGGAATTACACGTGCCTGCCACCATGACCAGATAATTTTTTGTATTTTTAGTAGAGATGGGGTTTCACCTTGTTAGCCAGACTGGTCTCGAACTCCTGACCTCAGGTGATCCACTCACCTCAGGCTCCCAAAGTGTTGGGATTACAGGTGTGAGTCACCACACCTGGCTGATGTTGAATGACTTTCCAGGCTAGATCACAGACAGCATCAGCTGTCTTACAGAACAGTCACCCTAGGAACCCACTCACCATGGTATGAGAAAGCCTGATTATCCTATATGGAGAGACTATATGAAAGGCCCAAATAGTGATGCCATCAGTCAACTGCTGGCATCAACCACCAGAACTGTGAGTAAACAAGCTTTCAAATGATTCCATCTCCTCCACTTCAAGACTTCCAGTGGAGGCCCCAGGCACTGTGAAGCAGGAACAAGACTTTCTCACTGCTTCGTGTCTAAATTCCTGATCTACAAAATCTGTGAATCATAGTAAATGAGTGTTCTTTGCCACTGAGTTTTGGGATAATTTTTTATGCCACTGTAGAAACTGGAACAGAAGCAACTTCCTCAATCTGATAAATGGTATCTCTGAAAATCCTACAGCTAACATCATACTTAATGATGAAATATTGAAAGCTTTGAGTTAAGGAAGGAGACAGTGATGCTCCCTGTTACCACTTCTAATATACATTTCACTAGTACTCTTAGCCAATACAATAAGGCAAGAAAAGGAAATAAAAGACATATTTGGAAAAGAAAAAATGAAATTATCAATCAGAATCAATAAGTGAATTTAACATGGTTTTTGAACACAGCCAATACTGTACACAACAAAAATTATATTTTTAAATACTAGTCACAAAAGAAAAAAATGAATTTTTAAAATTAACTTGTATACCAACACTTATAAGTCACATAAGAATACACTTAAGGGAATATTGGCAAGAACACAAAGAAAACTACAATACATTACTTAGAGAAATTAAGATCTGAATAAATGAAAGGCTATAGTGTGCTAAGGACTAGAAGACTCACTATAGTGAGAAAATACATGTAGAAATGCAAATGGTGAAGCATGGCAAAGATGATCTTGAAGAACAAAGTTGGAGCACTTATAGTACCAGATATCAAGACATATTATAAAGCTACTGTGTTTAAAACAGTGTGGTACTCATGCAAAGATAGACAAATAGAGATGCACTAGAAGAAGTCCAGGAACAAATCTATTCTTATAACCACCTGATTCACAGCAAAGATGCCATTGCAATGCAGTAGGGAAAGGAGAATCTTTTCAACATAAATAAGCCTGCACCTCTACTTACTGCTAAATGAATTATAGACCTAAATGTGAAAGGAAAAACAATAAAGATTCTAGAAGATGACACAGAAAAATATATTTATGACATTGAGGTAAGTAAAGATATCTTGAATAGTATATAAAAAGCACTAATGATAAAAACAGAAAATTGGTAAGTTGGAGAAAATTCTCATCAAAAGACTAAAAAATGGAAAGGCAAGTCACAGACTGGGAGAAAATATTTGCAATATTCACAATGTATACATCTTAAGGACTGTTGTCCATAATATATAAAGAAGTCCTAAAATCATCAAGAAAAATACAAACAACACAACAACAAAAAAAGGGTAAAAAGACATATACCAGACCTTCACAAAAGAAATATTCAATAAGTACATGAAAGGTGTTTAAAATCATTACTCATCAGGGAAATGCAGGAGTTCGAGACCAGCCTGGCCAACATGGCAAAACCCTGTCTCTACTAAAAAAATATAAAAATTAGCTGGGCATGATGGTGTGCACCTGTAATCTCAACTACTCAGGATGCTGAGGCAGGAGAATCGCTTGAACCTGGGAGGCAGAGGGTGCAGTGAGCCAAAATTGCATAATTGTACTCCAGCCTGTCACCAAAATGGCCAAAAATAAACAAACAAAACAAACAAACAAAAACAAACCCTACCAAGTTGTTGAGAATATGGAGCATATTCTCAATACACTGCTGGGAGGAGTGTAAGTTGATACAGTCAGTTTGGCAAACTGTTCCAGAATATCTTCTAATGCTGACAAGACACACACTTTTACCCTCCTAAATAAACATCCAAAAGAAATGTGTGTGTGTGTGTATATATATATGTATATACTCCAAAAGACATGCATAAGAAATACCTAATTCACCGGATTTATTATGGTATATTTACACAGTGAAATAGTATACAACAACAAAAAATTGAATTACTACTATCTACCACTAAACAGGAATATCTCACAGACACAAAATAGTTAATAGTATTCAAATAAAGTTATACAAAATTTTAAAAAAGGAAAAACCTATAGTGAAATAAGTCAAATCGTAATGATCTTTAAGGCATCATAATGACAGGGAGGGGCATAACATGGCTTCTTTCCTGCTGGTAATTGTTTCACATCTTGGTCCGAGTGGTAATTCCATGAATGATTTCCTTTTGGAAAAACGCATCCACTGTTCTGTGGTTTTTAGTGTATGTATGCTCTGCTACATAAAGCTAGCTTAAAAAATGAAAAAAAGAGAAAACAGCAATGGCGGCTAGGTATGCTGATGGTGACAAGGATGACTTCCTAATTCCGAGGTTTGATTTTTTCCAAATGCCCAAGTTGTGTGCTCTACTGAAAATCAAGTATAGATTTCCAGTTATCCTGTGTAACTAACTTTACAGTAACAATATCTGACTTTTTTGCCTCTGGGAAAAAATTGTGGATTCAGGAATATGCTGCGTTTCACAAGACAGAGCTGTAACACAGAAACTTATTCATAAATTCATTTTTTACTCCGTTGGATTTGGGGAGGTTTAGTCCAGGCTGATTTTCTAGTGCAATGTAAGTGGAGGAGAGGTGGGGGAAAGGGGGTGATTCATCAGATCAAGTTGAAAAGCCAAGACAGAAGCACAAAAGCCTAAACAAATTATCTACTGAGAGGGCTTTGCTGGCCGGGGCCTGGCTGCCATACCTGCTGCTGGTCAGGGCCCAGGCTCTGGTGTTCACTTTGAAGAGAGGCATTAGGGAACCCCTTGAAGTTTCTGCAGAAGAAGCCGCCCGGCTCCTCTGTCTAATCTGGAGTCCCCTGCTCCTGTGTTCCTTCCTCTTATCTCCTCCACGCATTCATCTTTCCTGTGAGTCTCTGAGCCTTTCGCCCACTTCCTGCAGAAACATCAGACAACCCGAGAGGGTAGAAAATGGAGAAGACAGGCTGGGCAAGGCAGTGGGCGAGGTCAGAGGCCCCGCAGCCTGTCCTGGAGAAACTCCTTCCTTGCTGAACCAGAGCCACATCTCTGGAAGACCTCAGGCCTCAGGGAGCTCAAAGGGACAGCGAAAGAAGAAGACTGCCCTTTACTCAGTGTCTGCTCCCAACTCCACATCCCCTCAGGTGTATAGGTACCATCTGACTGAGGAAGAAATAGGCCCAGGAGGTGAACTCTCCTGCCCAAGGACACACAGCATACATAGGTGGCAGAATCTGCTTCTCCCCCCATCTTTTCCCAGAGTCCCTCCCTCCACTAAAGGAGTCCTTCAATCTCCAGGGCCACACACTGGAGAACAATCCTGAACAGTCCCAGGTCAGCTGCACGAGGCTCTCCCAGACTACTCTAGAGGGAGGTAGCTGTCGCCATCCTTGTTGTTCCCCTGAAGTGAGTGGCTAAGCCGCTGCTACCTCTACGGAGAGATCAGAGAACCCCTGGGGCCAGTCTCCCTTTGACCCTGGCCTCTCAGTCAAAGGTTTGGAAAATGTGGCTGGAAACTTAAGACAGCCTTGAGCCCAGCTGGCTCCCACTGTGTGAAGAGCGCTGAGGCCCCGATAAGGGCTCATTCATCTCTGAGAGATTCATGCTTGGAAGACTGAGTGCCCAAAGAGGAATTGTGCAAACTGCCATCACAATAAACAGAGAGAGAGCATGTCTATAAAATCCCAGACAGGCGGCAAATGTGAATGGTGACATCGAGTCCCACAACTGCAATGAAGTGAAAGTCTCTTGGTCCTCCCCTGTAGGGCTGCTTCAGACAGATGGGGCAGGGACAATGGGGCAGAGTCAGGCTAGGGAGCAGCGTGCCCCTCCAGCACTGCCTACGGGTGGGAGTGGTCAGGAGACTCCTTCGAACAACTTAGGATGCTGGGACCACCAGGGTTTGTTGCCCTCTTTACAGATGATGAGACACGAGCTGAGGCTCAGACCCATGCCTTTAGCTGCCAACCCACGTGCTGCCTTCTCCTTCCCATGCTTGCAGCCTTTCATCTATTCCTTCATGCATCTGACATACAATGAGTGCTTTCCAGGTTCTAAGCATCACGCTAAGTTCTGAAGATCAAACCAAGGCCTAGTTTCCAGCCTGGATGATCCTTTGGCACAGTAGGGACATAAAATCATTTTAAACACCAACTTTCTTTTCCATTTGTAAAGATAATTGTAGGAAAGATACATCATAGAAAAATGTAGAAAATGAATGAAAATATCAGGAAGGAAGTAAAAGGCATGGAGAATCCCACTCGCCAGAGACAATCATAGTATGTGTTTAGGTATGTGGAAAAGAACTCCGCGTACCCACAGGCCCAGTGCCTGGAAGAGGCGGGACGTGGGCGGTGGAAGCACAGAAGAGAGTGAGTGGTGGCCCTGAGCCACGAGGATGTTTCCCGGTGGAGAAGGAGGGGTGTGCTTCCCGGAGAAATCGCAGGAGGATGCAGGGAAGTGTGCTGTGTGGGTTGAGACTCAGAGTGTGTGAGCCTGCCCAGGCAAGGCAGGGAGAGGAGACCGAGGAGACAGATCAGGTGTGTAACAGAGACCCTGAGCTTTGTGAAGAGCTCCATTCCATCCTGGAGCATTTCTTGCTGTGATGTCACACTGCAGAAATTAGTTGTGAGATGTATAGCTAGTAATTTGTTACTAATGACTCTCCGAGTATTGATCGGCTTGCCTATTTACTGCTGGTTGACACTGGAGCAGATTCAAGGAGATCATTATGCACCTCACCTCACCCTCATTCACATATGTCTGGGTAGGGTACACAGAGTCAATGGGAAGGGGTAGAGCAGCAGGGTCTAGGTGGAGGTGTAGAATGGGGACACCCAGGCTAGAAAGGCTGTGGTGCATGCTGGAAGAGGTTACGCATGAAGGACAGCTGAGCTGAGCAGTGCAGGTTGGGTAAGACTTGGATACGTGAATAGGAGCCAGAAGGTCTGAGTGGGTCCCAGAGCCTGGAAAGGATGTCATCATCACTAATATGGCCCATACCCCTCATCCCACTACCTAGAGGCAGCATCGTGCTAAAGAGAAACGTGCTCTGCTGTGTACCAGCTCTGTGGTCTGGGGCACATTTACTTAATCTTTCTGAGATTCCACATTACAAAATAAATGGCAACACTTGGCTCTCTGGTTGTGGTGTGGATTTACTGAGACTGAAACCATGAAATTGCTTAGTAGAGTTCTTGGCACACATGTGTACTTAAGCGATGTTGATTTTCTTTCCTTCCCAGCTAAGCCAGTCAGGAAGTCCCCACCCGCAGAGGTGCTACAGGATTCTTAATAACCCAGAGTTGGTCCCAGATTTTAAAGGGCATGGACTAAACAGAAGGCCTCTCTGTGGTCCCAGCTCTTCTTGCCCTGGGATATGGCTGTTCTCAAGGTGATACATCCAAACCGGCTTCCGGTTTCAGAGGTACAGTGACAGCAGGCAGAGGGATGGAGAGGGATGCCAGGGAACTGGAGGCTCTGTGTGGGCAGGGGCAACAAGAAACGTGGGGACTTCAGATGTGGCTAAAAGACTTAGGGGAAGTTGCTTCCCTGGCCAGCGCCAGGTGGCAGTCAGGAAACCAGAGCTGAATGTGAATGTAATTTAGAATTCGAAATCTTGGGTTCTAGCTGGAGGTGCTGTGTGGGAGCATATAGGCAAGGCAAGGAAGGCACTTCTGCCAGCAGATAACACATTGATTTTAAGCAAAAAAGAAAAAGACTATTTTCCTAAGTCTGAGTTCAGTATTGATAAGCACTGTCCTTCTTGATGTATGCTCCTCCATCCATAAAAAATGAAGACGCTGTCTCACTCTCAACTTCTCAAAGCTCTCCAGGTTTGCTGCTTGCGGCTCCAGACAGAACAGATAGAAATATAAGCATCGATATAATCACACATATGAACAGGAGTACAAACACACATGTGAATGGAAACATACATATGAATACAGCCCATGTCGCCCTCCTCTCATCTCTAGGGGTAGGACAACTCCATGGTCCAGTTAGAGTCAATCAGCAAACCAGGTTTTAGCATACACAGGACTGTAATGATCCTGCTTTCGTATAAAGGACTTTGCAGCCTCAAAACAGCCTTCGCATCTATTGTCTACCATGAGCCATACAAGCCCCTTCCAGGAAAGGTAGGGTGGGTGCTCCCATCACTGGGCATATATGGAAACAGCTTTGGACAGGCAGAAGACTCGCCTCCCTTGTGGCCACTGCCTTCTTTCCACGACTCCATTACCCTGTGCTAAACTTGAGAGGAGCTTTGAAGTAACGGACTCGTTCTGTGATCTCAAGCCTCCTACCGACTGACAAGGAATGAGTCATATGCATACGCAAGTCAGTTTACACCGCCAGGGTTTTGAGGATGGATGCCCAAACTATATTAATGATGAACATGGACATATCCAAAGGAAGGAGTCACTCAAAGCCTGGGTGGCCAGAGAAGAGGCTTCAAGGAGGACCTCAGTGTTTAGACTGGGTTTTGAAGGGCAGGTAGGATTTGGAAAGGTCAGGGAGAACAAGACTGTCCCAGCTCGTGGGAATGGCAAGGGCAGGTGCAGAGGGTGAGAGGATACCTGGCTTGTGAATTCAGTTACTGTTAAGACATGTCCCCAGAGACTGACTAGTTTCAGGAACACAGAAATCTAGTTTCTGCCCTTGCAAAAAATAGGACCCTAGACCAAGATGACTGCCATCTAATGAAGCCCTGCTGTGACATCCTGTTTCCTCCTAAGAGGGTCCTAGACTGGTATGAAAGAAAGGATGGCTTGGCTATTGTGAGACTGGGCAGCCTGATCATCTTGGAGAGAAAGGGGGTGTGTTAGAGAGACCTCTAGAGCCTAGGATCACCCAGGGGTCCCTGAACTTCTCCTGTGATGTCCCCAAAATGATGGCTCACTCTGAAGCAGGCAGATCTACACTGTCCTGGGGAAAGGGCCCATCCTGAGCTTTCTGGGGTTGCAGCAGGAGATGGTTGTAGGTTCTGAGCCCTCAACCACAGCCTCAGTCTTTCTTCACACCCAGATCTGCTGCCAAGACCTAGGAGGGAGCTAACAAGCAGGCCCAGGGGACGCTTGAACACACAGGCCTGAAACTCATTCTTCACCCGCTTGGTGATTTTGGAATTAATTAAATATCCCATCTTACCAAAGCTTTAGGGTGTTTTTGCTCTAGAAAGCTTCTTTTCTCTTAACTAAATTGAAGCCCATAAATGAGAAATACAGTGCATGAAATCTCTGGATGTCACACCATAAATCTCAGGCATGCGGCTTTGCAAATCTCCTTTAGGATAAATTGTAGCAATAAAGTGTTTGCATTTTCTCCATGTATTGCTGGGTACAGGGAGTTGAGCCTTCTCTAGTCATAAGCAATTTGATTGAAGACCACAGGGCCAAATAGGGGGACATGGGGCAGCTTGGCTGTGGGCCTGGGGATGGTTGGTCCTTTGCTCTCCTACCACCATCCCCCCCAAGATGAGTGGGTGCCCTCTGCTCTGGCAATGATCTTGGAAAAAGTTAGGAAGACCTGGAAGAGAACATTCATCTAAGGGGTGGAAAGGATAGGTTTAGACCAGAAAAAAGACATGAGATTCTCGAAAGCTGGTATAGGAGATCTTTGACCTAAAATATACCAGACACATAACTAAAAGTTTGTTTTTCCTAAACACCCTTCTCACTCCCTTCAACTAACCATCCCTCAGTGTTTTGTTATTTCAGCTAAACACTAAACAGCAGCTTTAAAAATACAAGTGACTCTGTATATTTCAGCACAGGAAAATCCCCAAAACATAATGTGGAGTGAAAAAACACAAGTTGCAAAAGAGATGTACAGTGTGATAAAAACAGGAATATGCATTGACTATGGTATGGACATGTGGTATAGAGGAAAAGCATAAAGCCTCATGTGGAGTAACACCAGCAACCTCAGCAGAGCCACGGGAGGCTGGAGGATGATGGAGCAAGACTCTAGATTTATTTATTTAAAAAAGGAAAAAAGAAGCAATTAGAATAAAATATTAATATTTGCTAATTCTAAGTGGTGGGGATGGAGCTATTTGTGATATTTGTCATATTATTTTCTATATATCTAAAATATTTCACAACTGAAAGTAAGCTATTATTTTAAAAACAATGAAAATTTTAATTTCGTCTGCCATTTGGAGAGGTGTGAAATGGTATATTTTCAGCGTCTGATGAGTTAAATGGGACTGTTTATCTCTAAACTGTATAGTCCTAGGTGATTGTCTGTTATATTTCTTGTCTCTGCCTTTTATTGCCCCCTTACCTTAGGGATAAGTTGACATTTCTTGCTGTTGTCAATCAACCTACCCACTCACTTCACACAGCAATCAAGAGGAGAGGCCAGTCAGACGCAGGAAGGAAAGCAGAAGTGGGGCTGGCTGGCTCAGGCTGGGGTCTACCAGGCACTCTCCAGCAACACGCAGGCAGATACAAAAGTGGGAGCTGAGATAGGTCAGGGAACAGACATCTCAAAAAAACAACAACAAGAAAAGCCATCACTTAAGCCAGCATGTCTCCATGTTTAAATGTACACAGGAATCTCATAGAGACCTGCAGATTCTGATTCAGCAGGTCTGGGCAAGGCCCAAGACTCTGCATTTCTAATGAACTCCCAGGCAATGCCAAGGTTGCTGGTCAGGAGCAAGGTCCAGAAGAAGGAAAACAGATCTGTCATGGTCCTTTGAACCATCTCACATATCACGTGGGTGTATTCCTGTAATGAGGGCCCTTGTTCCTGTGTTTGAAGACCAGCTTCAGATTTAGTGAATGGGAGACCTACTATTCTGGAATAGTAGGGGAAGCAGCAGATGCTCATGGACTTTCAGTCATCCACCCAGGCCATGCAGCTGGTAATGGCAGATCTTGACAGGCACTTGGATTCCTGGTCTGTAGTTCAGTGCTTTAACATTTTACCATTTCATCATTTTCCTCTTACTAAGAAAACAAACTCGACAGCAAGAATTCATTAAATTGCCAATATATTTGGCTTTAAGCAACTCCCCTGTAGACAAACTTAGATTAGAAGAGCAATGGGGAAGGGAAGACAATTATTTTTCAGTTTTTATCATAGGATTCCTGTAAACTACAAGTTCCCATAATAGACTTCACATTTAATTTGATTTTTACCAAAACCCAATTTATACATACTATTTTATCAGCACACATTGCATAAATAAAGGTCTACCTTAACTGATTAATGTGCTTCTGTCTGACTCTACATCTCTGTCTTTCTTGAGGTTTCTGGACTCTGACTTTGGCAAATCTTCTTCTCTAGGCTTCAAGTTTTTCACCTATAAACTGGTGTTGAGCACATCATCACTAAGGTCTTTTCAGCTTTAATGGTTTTTGAGTCTAAAGTTTTCTTCTTTGTATACCTTAAATATGGTTTTCTGGGACTTCTCTCTCCAGCTGTCATTTTTCTCTTTGCATGGTTCACAGCTCTCCTGCTCAGAAAAGTGATAAGTGACAGGAAGGACTATTGATACGGTGGTTACTTTATATTCAGGAAAGAGGGTCAAGGTACTATTTAAAACTCAGCAACAGAATGACTCTCTGTTTGATTTTTGAAGGCTCTTAAACCTCAATTCTTCCTACAAAGAAAGAAGGTAATTAATTGGCTGAAGTCCTGCCTTCCTTAAAAGAAAGAATATGATCAGTGCAGTGGACCTAGGAGGAAACCTACTCAAACCAATTGTGGCTGCCGCTTCCTGCCTTGTGACTACAGATCTCAAATGGGCAAAGTGCAAACCTGTAGTTTAACTCTCTGGATAAATTCTGCCTCTTCCCTCAAGAAAGTGCTGGTTTGAGACCAGTACTGGGAATGAAAACCTTAGTAGTATTGGAGCCATCAAGGCTGTCTCTGGACTTGCAGAGATATTGCTAGGGGTAGGATCTAGCTGGTCAGGATGGGATATGCCAGTGAACAGTGTGCCATAAGCAGGGGAGTTACTCTACTGTGTAGAGACACAACTTCATAAAATAGAGGTGTTGGCCTGCAAGAATTTCTGGCCTCTAGTTCTAGGATTATGTGTATGAAAGTGGACTTGGAGTGTGGGCATAAATCACACTTCTTCAAGGTGAAGGAGAACTAAGGGGGAAAAATGCCTATGCCTGTAACTGAGGGGGGAGGTATCAAATCAGGTGGCTTAGTATGCAAGAACAGACGTCGAGGCTAGGAGAGAAGTGTGACAGCTGGTAGCACCTGGGAAGAGTGACCTGATGCTTTAAATAGGCACCAAACTAATGGTGTGATGTGAGGCCAGGTAGGTAGGTAGGCTTTCCCAAGTTATTTACAGCATGCATCCTGTGGGTCCTCTGTACAGAAATGAGTATTGTTGGTACGATGAAATGAACTACAAGTGTCTTATATTTTAGCTGATGATAGAGCAGGAGAGTGCTGTAGGAGAGAATGCAAAGCAAAGCAAAGCAAAAACAACAACAAAAACAAATAAAAAAAAACTGAGAAACTCTGAGACTTGATCTTTGGATAAGAAAGTTCTTTAGTCTTCCATGATGACTACATGGATTATTAAAATCCACAGTAGGAAGCTCCCCAAGAGAGTGTGTGCATGAAGGGGTGATGGGAGGAAAGGAGGTAATGGAGAGGGCCAATGGCAACATGCATTGATTCACAGCCCTGCCTTGGATCTGCCTGCTTTTCTTATACTAGGCTATGCCTGCACAGTTATTGGGCTGAGAAGAGTGAGTGAGCAACATGTGTTCTAGGATAGGAAACCCAAAGGGCAGGAACTTGGAAAAGACTGTGGTAAATATTTGCACTTGAAAAGAGAGCAGGAATAGGAGTTACAAGATTAGGTTCTGGTCCCCAGCAAGCTGTATGACCTGGGTAAGCATCTCCCTCTCCCAGAGACTTAGTTTTCTTAGGTACAAAACAAGAGAATGTATATTATCTCAGTGGTGTTAAACCCTGTCTGTATACTGGTATTGCTTGAGGAGTTTTCAAAAAATCCTAATGTCTAGGCACCGCCTCAGATCAATTGAACCAGAATCTCTGGCAGTAGGACACAGATATCAGGGTCTTTTTAAAGCCCTCCCAGCTAATTCCAGTGTATGTACAAGTTCGAGAACCACTCTTGCTATTCAAAGTATAGTCTGTGTACCAGTAGGTGGTATCTGCTGGGAGCTTTTTAGAAATGCAGAATCTCTGGCTTCAGGTTAGAGACTTACCAGAGGAGAATCCACATTTTAACAGGATTCTCAAATGATTCATATGCACATCCAAGTTTGAGAAGCCCCAAGACAGTTCATCTCTAAATAACATTTTACTTTTAATTGTGAAATATTTTTAACATATAGAAATGCATAGAGAATAATTAGTACCCACATATTCAACCTGGCTTTATCAAGTCATTAGTTTTTACTATTTTTCATTTAGGTTTTGTTTAATGTAATGACATACATTTTAAGTTGAAGTTTCCCTGTGTACTCCTTTTAGATCTTATGCCTATTACTTTCTTTATAGATAGGGTCACTATCCTGACTTTGGTGTTTCTCTATGTCGTTAATGTTTTTATGTGGCATTAGTCCATTTTCACACTGTTAATAAAGACATACCTAAGGCTGGGTAATTTATAAAGAAAAAGAGGTTTAATGGACTCACAGTTCCACATGGCTAGGGAGGCCTCACAATCATGGCAGAAGGTGAAGGAGGAGCAAAGGCACATCTTATGTGGCAGCAGGCAAGAGAACATGTGCAGGGGAACTGCACTTTACAAAATCATCAGATCTCGTGAGACTTATTCACTACCATGAGAACAGCATGAAAAACCCACCCTCATGATTCAATTACCTCCCATTGGGTCACTCCCACGGGATTATGGGAGCTACAATTCAAGAAGAGATTTAGGTGGGGACATAGCAAAACCATATCACGTATTATAATTGTAGGAAGTAGAAAAGTTACTCTCCAAATTGTCCTTTCTTGTTAAAGAATAATAATAATAATAAATCTTAGAAATAACAGTCTCTTTTAAAGACTAACTATCTTCAAAGACTTCTTGCTTTTTCACTAGTGACTCTGTTAAGCCCTATCCTATGTAGCTGTTAGATATAAAAGAATAAGTACATCCTATGTCCTTGTACTTTAACCAAGATATTTATGTTATTACTTTTCTAAGTCCTTTCACAAGCAACTTCCTGTCCCTTCCTTATTTGGACTTCCTATTTTCCTTCTGTTCTCCATTGCTTTTACCTGTTTAGAAAAGTTTTAAGTTGTTAGCCAATCAGGCTTTAGTTTAGATTGTGAGGTGTGGCTCCAACCACTGGAGATCAGACACAGCAGTAAGGACAACCCCAAATGCATAAAGGATAAGTATGTCTGCTTTTCCTTTGTTTGTTGTACTCTCATGGCAAGATGGCTAACAGGAGCACCCTTTCTGCAAAAAGTAAAATTGCCTTGCTGAGAGATCCTTTGCCTCAGTGCTGATTTTTCTTTGCGGCACTGAGCATCTGTTTCCAACATTATTATATAAGTAGGTAATTAGATTGATTGATTGATAGATAGAAAGATAGAATGACTTTGCCTTCTTAATATATTTTCTGTTGATCCATTCTTGCATTCCTGAGATAAATCATAATGGGTCATTACACACACACACACAGGCACATATGTTTATATATGTGTGTGTATATCTATATATACAAGTACACACACACATAGAAACACACTGCTGGATCTAGATCCTAGTATTTTATTTAGGACTTACGGTATTAAGTGAGATCAGTTTAAAGTGTTCCTCTATTGTCAGGTTTTGGCATAAAGATTTTACTAGCATATTAAATGAGTTAGGTGGTTTTACCCTCTTTTTTTTCTCTTTCTTTCTTTCTCTTCTCTTTTTTTCTTTCTTTTGACACAAAGTCTCACTCTGTCTCCCAGGCTGGAGTGCAGTGGCACAATCTCGGGTCTCTGTAACCTCAGCCTCCTGGGTTCAAGCAATCCTCCTGTCTCAGTCTCCTAAGTAGCTGGGATTACAAGGACCCGCCACCATGCCTGGCTAATTTTTGTACTTCTAGTAGAGATGGGGTTTCACCATGTTGGCCAGCCTGTTCTCAAACTCCTGACCCCAGGCGATTCACCTTCCTTGGCCTCCCAAAGTGCTGGGATTATAGGTGTGAGTCACTGCACCCAGCCATTTTATCCTTTGATAAAGAATATCCCTCTATTCTTTGAATTAGTTTTGAAAAGATAGGATTGATATGTTTCTTGGAGGGATGGAAAAAGTTGCCTATAAAAATATCTGTGTCTTGTATCTTGTGGATTACTGTAGGGGGCTCATTACTGATTCCTTTCATTAATGGCTATCAGTTTATTCTGAGTTTTTATTTCTCTTTGAGTCAATGTTAGCAAGTTACCTCTTTCTAGAAATTTATGCATTTCATGTAAGTTTTCAAATTTATTTATTTAAAAATCCTTTAATTTATTAATTTAAAAATGTTCTACTGTGTCTGTAGTTATTGTATGATTTTCCTTTTGACTCATTTACTGTTTTGTTTTCAAAGAACCAGTTTTATAAACAACTCTTTATTACTTTTTCCTTTTAGAGTTTACATTTATAGCTTGCTGAATTGAATCTTATATATATATTTTAAAAAGTACATAAAGCTTATAAACTTTACCTCAAAATTCACTATAGCTACATATTGTACATTTTGATTAGTGCCTTTATTGTCTCTCGGTTCTAAATATCTGGTAATTTCCACTGTGATTGTCTCTTTAATCCATTAGTTATTCAGGACATTTTTTATATTTCCAAACATATGTTGCTATTGTTTTTAACTCTCTTTTATCACTCTTTTTACTTTTAATTTAATGGCACTGTGGACAGAGAACATGATTTCTATGGCATCAATTCTGTGAAGTATGACTTCCTTTGACCCATTTTTAGAATTGTTTCATGTGTCTATAAACCTATTGGGTTTATAACAAGATGTTGCATGTTAATTTTGTTGTTCAAATCTTCTGTATGTTTACTAATTATTTTTCTGTTTGATCTTCAAATTTTGAGAGAGTAGTTTTGTCAGCAACTCTTTATTCTCTGTCAGCTTTTAGTTTACATATAACGAGGCCATATCATTAAGCACATGAAAGTTTGCTATTGCTAGATCTTCTTGCTAGATTATTTCCTTATTATTTTGTTAGCCTTTTCATGAGTTTTTGCTGCTAAGTTCTATTTTGATAACAATCATATCTTTTAGTCAAATGGTAAATCTTTCTCCATCTCCTTATTTTCAACCTCACTGAATGATTTTGTTTTAGATATGCTTTTTAATTCAGTGTGATAATCTGTCTTTTTAATATGTGAATTTAATCAATTTACCTTTCTGTGTTATTACTGATCTATTTGACTGATAGTTCTAACAATTGCCATAATAATGTATTGATTTTTCACATATTTCCTTCTTTTACTTTTCCCCCTTGCCTTCTATTAGATCAATATGATTTTTTATAACCCCTGTTTCCTCAGCTGGTTTGAAAGTTACAGATTATCTTTCTATTCTCAGAAACAATTTCATATTTTACATACATACTAAATTGTAATTAGTTTCTAAGAAAAGCTAAATTTACTTTTTCAAAAAGTATTTCTATTCTTCTTCCCCTTAAAACACGGAACTTAGCAAGCTTTAAGTACCTACTGAACACCACCTCCAATTTTTTTGTAGTGTTTTAGTTTTATAATTTTTAGATACTCTAAATCATTTTTTGTAATCAATGATTGATTGTAATGTTTAAAAATTTACCAACCAAATTTATTCATTTTTGGGCTACCTATTCTGCCTTGTTTCATATACCTTCCCTTTAAATTTGTTTTCTTTCTTAAAGAAATACATCCTTGAATAGTCTTTTCATGAGATCTATAAATTTTAAACTCTCTTAGTCCTGATAAGTCTAAAAACATCTTTATTTGTATGTTAGTCCTTAACACTACTTTAAATGGCTGTAAAATTCTATGCTGACAGCTCCTCTTTGTTAGCACTTGGAAAGTATTAGTCTACTACTTTCTATTGTTTTTGATGTTATTGCTAATGACAGATTGGATGTCTCTCTGATTACAGATAATCCCTTTAAAAATATTCTACCAGATTTCATGTTTTTGTCCTTTACCTTTGATAAAGTTGCACTATAATTTGTGTAGGAGTAGATGTATCTTAATCCTATTGCCTACTTGGAGTGAACTTTTTATCTAAATAATTCAGTCTTTCTTCAGTTCCAAAAAATACTCAGATTAAATAAAAAAATAAATAAATAAAAAGAGAAAAAGAAAATATTCATATTATTTTCCCAAGTATTGATTCTTCTCCATCTCCTCCACTCTCCTCTTCTGATGCCCTGTTAGACTATGTCTAAGAGCTTCTCTATCTTCCATGTCTCTAAACCACTTTTTCTTATATTTAGACAATCTCTCTCTGTTGCATTCTGAGTAACCACCAATGGATATTCTAATCCTCTAATTTTCCATTTGAACAAGACCATTCCAAAGTTCACCTTATCTGCTGAGCTGACACATTTTAAGACATTTTTAATTCATTTTGATATTATTTTTGGTGATCATCTTTTGTATTTCTAATATGTATAATTGGTTCTTTTCCATATCCACCTGTTCTCATTTTATTTCAGCCTGATTCTGTTTCATAACTTCTGGGTCTTTTTAAACAAAATATTTCCTTCCTGTTTCTATTCAAGTATATCTTAAGTGTATTCATTTGAAAGTTTATTCAG
The DNA here is from genome assembly GCF_030222135.1 of Aotus nancymaae. Classification (NCBI taxonomy): domain Eukaryota; kingdom Metazoa; phylum Chordata; class Mammalia; order Primates; family Aotidae; genus Aotus; species Aotus nancymaae. The sequence goes on from NW_026988471.1 coordinate 28,507,607, forward strand.
ACTGGTATAAAAATTTCTATTAATCTGAAGAGGATTCATATGTGAATGATTGAGTTTTGGCTTTCTTTCTTGTCAGTTTTGCGTTTTAGAATTTTGTACTTGAAGGCTAGTCTCCTTTTGCTTGGTAGGTGTTTATTTCCAGGTCCTCCCCGTCCTCAGCCAGGCCCACCCCTTCCTGTCTGGCTGTTTATGTTACCTCTGCTCCTCCCTCAAGGTCAGAATCAGATTCAATCTCTGGACAGTCTGGTTCAGGTCCGAGTTAAAAGACATTGTTCCTAGGACTGCAGCTTATGAAAAACAGTAGCCTCGGTAGCATTTTTACGCTCCTTTTTACGGTCATGGGAGCTTATGTCATGTGAACCCTGGCTGCAAGCCTGATCCTGACCCTGGCCTTTCAGCTTGGCTGGTCATCCTAGAAGTATTTACTACACAGAGGCCAAATTCCTGGCTGTATGGACTGCTTCCCGCCCCAGAGCTCAGCTGGCCTGCAGCTCGATCTGCTTACTACTTTTCATTTCTGTTCTGGGTGTGAGAGATGGAAACATGGTGCTTCTATTGTTGAGGATAGTTGTGTCATTCCCATGTTCTCTCTCCTTGTGCTGCACTTAGAGCAGAGTAGTGCAACATACACCATCCTGCTCAAAGTCTAGATCTGCAAAATAATAGCCTAGGCATAGTCACCAGGTTAACAATGGAGAACCTGGTTTTCTTGGTGGATGAGGGTCAGTATACAGTGTATTATCTCTTACCCTTTAGAATACAAGTATCAGAAGGACGGAGACGGTGGTTCTCTCTCATTCCTGCATTTCCAGGACCCCAGAGACTGTTTGGTATGAAATGAGTACTTCATAAATGTTAAAGAGAAAACGAATTAAGCTTCTCTGGGCATTTTTCTGAACCTTTCTGATAATATTCTTAGACTTAAATTCAAACATCTACCTTCTGGACCATAACTTCAGTGTTGCACATAAAGTCAGCACATTTTTAAGATCAATGACGTCTTGAAGTCAGCCATTAACTGCAAAAGTCAGAGCTGCTTATGAGAGATATGGGCATGCCCTGTTTTATAACAAAGGAGCAACATGGAATAATATTCACTGATAAATATCCTACCAGTAAATTAAAAACAATAAGCAAATACCTTCAAATTGCTTTCACAGTGTGTTTTGTCTTTCTCTTTGAATATTATTTATGAGGGATAATTTACTGATACTGTTGTTACCCCAAATTATATACCAAAGAAAATTAAAAGCACTACAGAGGAGAAAATAATGAATAGTAGCATTTAATTAAAACCAAAGTGGGCACAATCAATGCTTGTCTAATACAATAATGAGCTTAATTTAATTTTCATTTAATGAAAAAAAAAATAAACATAAGCCAACTGCCTATGTAATTAAATGACAGCAATTTTAAAAATGTAAGGTTTTCTAAAGTGGAGTCCTAAAAGGGTAACAATGGCAAACACAGTACCAACTAGCTGACCTGTATCAATGTTTCCAGCAGAGTTAGAGGGGATCGTTTTCTCCAGTTAGCAGGACTATGCATTTTGAGCTTCTGGAAAGAATTAATTAAAAAGCAATACTCTAACTTTCTGCACTTTAGAGTCATCAAAAAAGTAGACAAAAATTGGATTTCTAAGAATTGCCAGTTTGGGATCATGGTCCAAAGGGGACTGAAATAAACAGATTACCATGTAGGGGAGCTTGAATGGATGCTTCCTACCAGACCTGGACTGCATAGAGTGCAGCATTTGAGCATGAGGTAGGGGAGCAGTGTGAAAGGGAACCTCCATAGCCCCAGACAGCTGTCTGTGGCCATGGAGCTAAGGGAATAGATTTCAGTTTAGATAATGAGGTGGGACTATTGTGCCAAGTACTAGCTTAGAGTTTGTGGAAAGGTGGTCCGACATTGATGGAAAAAAAATGATTCTCTTTGAGTTGCTTAACGTGTCAAAATGTGAAATGAGAAGCTACCTGGTGTAGTACACAGAGCATCAGATCCAAGGTTGAAGCCCTATCTCTGTAGCTTTACATCGCTGTGACTTTGAGCAACTCAGCTGCTTTGAGGCTCAGTTTCCTAATCTGAAAAACAGCATTACTGGTATCCATCTTGCTCTAGCTCACATGAGCTTTAGATGATGAGGAGGAGACATTTATTCAATGCCTGCTATGTATCGGTCACCTTACTAGGTATTAAACATTATTTCATTTAATTTACCACCTATTTACTGAACTAATTGTCATTTTACCGAGACAGAATCAAGGCCATAGATGGGACCAGACCTAGAACTCACAGCTTATGCACCTCCCTTTCCCCAAAGGCTGCCTGCTGTTCCTGGCTTGTTCCTGGAGCTCAGCTCATATTCAAAGACAGAGAGGCCCAGTGTGGTTAGAGTTACTTTGGGCTTCTCTGCTCAGTTCATTTTCTTGGGTTGTTATTTTTTTTCTGTTGCACTCTTTTATACTAGTTATACACACACACATGCATGCACAGAAAAGCACTAACATCTCTTTACGTTCTGTCTGCCTTATTTGACTAAACTTCATAGCAGCTGGGTTCATCTTGTATGCAGTTCTAGGTAACCCCAGAACAGTTCTCTGGACAAAGCAGGTGCTATTTATATATACCTACATGAATGGTTAAATGATTTGCATTCTTTTAGTTTCACAGCCTGCTTTTCAGGCAACTGACAAGTTCCTGCTATTTACTTCTTAATCATCTGTCACCATGTTCCACCAGGTGCTTACTTCTTATTACATAAGCAGCATTTCATCATGCTGTTGTATGCAGCAGAATGCTGGGGTCATTCCCTAACCCCCAAACTGAGACTCAAACACCGAACACTCACCAGCTCTCCTAAACGTCTAATTAATCACAGCAGCACTGGAGCAGAACAGCGCTAGTTCAGTGGATGCCAAGTAGTTTCCCTGGCATGACTGATAGCATTGGAGTGGTAGGACTGACTTGGACCAGATAATATTGGGAAGAATCCAGATAGCTTTCATGGTCATATTTCATAAATTTCACTGAAGTTGGATGAAAAAAATCAAAGAATGGGAAAAAGTGATGTGTAGCATTCTCTTCCTTCATCATGTACTCATGATCTTCATCTCTCATTTAGTATGGGGAGAACTTCAAATTGCTCAGTCCCAGAGGAACTCCATAACCACAGTGAATGTTCAAACGGAGATGAGGGCTTGAGAAGTGGGACTACCAGGTAGGCTTAGCAGAAGTTAGTCAAGTGCTTGTGATCACAGCCTGGTCTTCCTACACCTAGGAAGGCTGTTGTCTTTGTCTAAGTTTGTTACTTTGGTTTCATAGAGAAAGAAGTGGTTTATCACTTTTTAGCCAACTCAGCACCAGTAATCACTGGGGTAATGAATAGGGCCACATGCTCTGAAAAGAAAGCAAAATAACTAAAAGAATCTGCCAAAGGAGAACCCCAAATTGATCGTCGTCAGGATCTTAAAATAGATCACTTAAAGTAGAATTACTGATGAACGATTAACTAGAGCAGAACTATGCAAATGAATACACAAAGGAGATGAAAAGAGCCCGAAATTACTTATATATTTACTTCTCATATTAGCTTGTGCGTTTCTTAGAACAAGGTCTGTATCTTAGTTTTTTGACTTTGTATCCCTAAGGCTTGGCATGATGCCTAGCACTTAATAGATATCCAATAAATGATTAATTGAATTCAATATTCTATAAGTATAAGCTCTTCCTAAGATGTTATGTTATTATTATGATTACTATTATTTTAGAGACAAGGTCTTGCTCTGTTGCCCAGGCTAGAGTGCAGTGGTGTGATCACAGTAAGCCTCGACCTCCTGGGCTCAAGCAATCTGCCCATCTCAAACTTTTGAGTAGCTGGGACTACAGGTGCATACCACCATACCCAGCTAAGTTTTAAGTTTTCTGTAGAGCCAGCATCTCCCAATGCTGCCCAGGCTGGTCTCAAACTCCTGGGCTCAACTGATCCTCCCATCTTGGCCTCCAAAAATGTTATATTAATCTGATGCTCGATACTGCCCCAAATAACAAAGCATGAAAAATATGTTATTTAAGGCATGAAGCGGTGTTTCACAGTGAACTCCACCAAGATGAGACATCCTGGAGCCTGGACCTAAGAAGCCTATCCTAGGGATGAGGAGCTGTCTCAGGTGCTGAACCCGAGAAAGGCCTAGGATCTAGTATCCGAAGGACATGTCACTAGATAGCTGGTTATGCAGGTGTTATGAAGGGAAAGAAGCCCTGCAAAAGAAAGAAGCATGTCAACAAGAAAACCAATAGCAGGCAATGCTCACAAATGCAGGAAGGTGGAAAATCTGTAGGTAGCAGAAACATGGTTTTTGCACTACATTCTGGCTAGGACTCCAAACCTTGAGCATGGGGACAGGCTCTCTTGTCTTATAGGAACTAGGGCATGGGCCAGGGATTCATGTACCATGGAATAAAGCAGAAGCTAGCTATCATCCCTGGGAACAGGGGACAAAGGGTTAGAGCTGGCTAGGCAGTGAGTATGCCTTGGAATACTCAGTGCTTATAATACTCAGAAGAATATTCAGTGCTTCTGAAATTGCCCGTGCCAAGTCAGAGTTGGAGCTAGAGATGGGGAAGAGCTGAGGCTGCAAGCAGCCCAGCAGGGTCACATGACCTTGGCCTTGGGTGGAGGAGAGGCCAACACTCAGCATGGCCCGGCTAGCAAAGTCAGATGGTGTGTTAATATGATGTCCTGGATCATTTGGTAGCATTCCAGTAATCTGAAAGTATTCATGTGCCAGGTCAATGTTGGAGAGAAAGGCATTTAAATACTTGTTACATACTTAGGCCACTGGTTCTCAAAGTGTGGTCCCTAGACCAGCATCATTTGGCGACTTGTTAGAAATGCAAATTATTAGGCCTTGTTCCAGGCCTACTGACTCAGAGACTTGGGAGGTGGTGGTGGGTGTGGAGAGGGGGAAACTGCAATTTATGTTTTAACAGACCCCTCAGGGGATTTCAATATATGCTCAAGTTTGAGAACCACTGCGTCTGACAACATCTAAATCAGTCCCTTGGTTTTTATGGATGCCACGGACCTCTCTGACAGTCTGGTGAAGCATATAGACTCCCCAGAGCAATGTGTTCAAATATGTAGAACTACAAAGGAAACCAGTTATACTGAAATACAGTTATTAAGAAGTTATGCTACAGTAATGTATGTGTTTTTTTAATAAATACATGAAATAACCATCTCAAGGCAGGGCTAATAACATCTGTAATTTTGATGTAGGGATGAACTGTAGCAGTATTTCAAGATGTCTGCAACAGCTGTCATGTGATTTCTGTTACTAATAAAATCACATAGACTTCTACTAGCGCAGTAGTAGTAAATTTTTATCTGCATTTGCAATGGAAGGAATGCTACATTTCAGTTAGAAGTAATCAAAATAAAAATGCATTCTTTCCATCCGCATCCATATGGCGCTCAATTCTCTCCAGGGTCCTCTAAGGATCTGTGGCCCCCAAATTAAGATCTATGATGTAAGTAATTAATAAAAATTATTTTATTATTTTAAAAGTCTTATTCCTAATGTTTCCATTTTATGAGTCAGGAAACTGAGGCTAATAGAATGAAGAAATATAGCTAATGTCATATGTGGTTAGTCAGATATGGAGTGTGGGCTCAAAGCCCCTGTGGAGTCAGATTTTCCTGGCTGATTTGTTAGTGTCCCTCAGTGCCTAGAACAGGGCCGAGTTCATAACACGCACACAGTAAGTATGTGTTGGCTGCATGAATGAATGAATTGAATTGAATTGAATGAAAGTCAAGCCTGCATACCTCAAAAGTTCATGCTCTCTCTACTCTCCAGCTATCCTGTGCAACTATGTGTAAAAAGGAGACTTTTCTCCTTATTCATCCAGCAATCAAGGAAAGGTAAGTTCAGGTCCCTGATCTCACAGACCTGACAACTGAGCTTTGATTCTAAAATTGATGTTGAATACACGTACCGTGAGCAACATTATTCCAACAAAATTGGAAAACAATTCAACAAATTGAAGAGAGGAGTGTCTCAGCAAGGAATGCCAGTTCCTCCGGTTTCTCTTGGAAACAGTTGAGCTTGTTAATAAAACAGGTTGTTACTTTCACTCAACATGTGTCCTTCTTTAACTGACAAATTAGTTAGTGCCAGCAGGAGAGGCAAGAAGGCAGTGACTAACAGGGCAGGGAGTGCTGAGAACCCAGGCTCAGAGAGAAGCACAAAATGAGAGAATAGAAACATACCAGGCCTTCTCCTCTTCTAAGCAAAACAAATTTTTCTCAGGGGCTTCTCATAGATGTCTAATGTTCTTAACTAACCACACTTAATTTAATTACCTTAAAGGTGAATTGGATGCTGAAAATTCATTTACATAACAGCAATTCTAATACTTATAAATTGCACAATCAATTAAATCCTTAAGAACAAATGTATAGACTGCAAATGAAGTATCTATCTAGTAGGATTAATCAAAAGCTAATCATGAAAAGTATCACCCTGGGTCTGGCTCAAAGAATATGCCATGGTTATCATTCCCAATTACAGTATTGCAGGGCCTACTTTAATACATAATCATATTAATTGGCAACATTGTACTTAATGTGTTTCCACAACCCCTTCTTTCTGAATCAGTGATTCATTTATCTCTGTGCTGTGTCTTCTGGCTGCAACCCATCGTCAATATTGTCATCACTGTAACAAGTGTGTATTTGAGTGTGTTTTCCATGGAAGACATGGAGCTAGTCACTGGGGATGCACTGAAAATAAAATATAGTGCCTGACCTTGTAAGAAGAGAGACAAGGATGAAGTCCCTTGATGGCTCAGGTGAGAATTGCTTAAAAAGAGCGAGAGAAGTCATTAGGAGCGGGAAGAGAGTGTCAGGGCCTAAGGGGTAGACTCCACACCATCCCGTACCGAACCCTATTCAGTGATGGATATCTCCAGTGCCTAGCTGCTTCTGCACACAGTAGGTGCTTAGCCCAAGTTAGATGACTTCAGTTTGGTCAAGTAGTTCTGCCTGATAAGATAAAAGCCAAGAGTATGGATGAGGAACTTCCTCCTGCTGTTTGTAAGGTTTCTTAAAGATGATTTTTGAGAGCAGATGTAAATAACTTCAAGGGTTTGGTTGTCTAAGATAGGAATGGAACCCATGGCTTTCCAGTTATGCAGATGCTGGTTGCAGATTAGATGTAGGTAACTGTTTTGATTTAAAAAATCAACTTCATAGTGGTAATATTGGCATAGATCCTTGAACAAATTTAAAAACAGATTTATAACCAGATGGTTTGGGAGTATTTAGAAAAGAATGCAGGAATCATTGAAAAGCCACTGTGGGTAAACTCAGAATCAAGCATGCAAACCAATCTCGTTTTCTCTTCTGATAGGCTTGGCACTTGGCAGGTTGAGGAATGCAGTGGAGAGCACACATCTCATTTCAGCTTTTGATGAAATCTCTCCTGCTCTACTTTTGAGTAATGCGATAGATGTGGATTAGTTGATAGCAGTATTAAGTGGATTTACAGTTACTTGAGCGTCAATAGCAAGGAGAGTGTATTGCTGTCTCTCTGTCCTCTGCCCCGTCCTGTCTAACATTCTTTTCCAACACTGGGATGAAGACTGGATGGCTGGCCCATTGGATTTTCAAATGGCTCCACCTGGGTAGCTCATTCCTGCCATTTTGGCATCTCCAGTTGCCTTAACAACTCTGCTGTTTCAGGTCCCAATTTCACCTCATCCCCAAACTCTGCCCCACAATCCAGCCAAGGCCAAAGGCATATGCATCAGAGAGTGATGTATCCTGTTTTCTCCAGATGTCTCATAGCAGAATGAGCTGTCTGTCCCATGATAAAATGAGTCTTTGTTACGATGTTTCTAGGAGGTCCCTGCGTCACTGAGAGCTTGACTAGGATGCTCTGTCTAGCCTTCCTGTTTTCTCTTCTATTCTCTAAGGGAGCGGCATGCAGTGAAAAGAATATTAGCTTTCAAAACAAAACTGACTTCACTCTTTACTCTTTGGGTAGGTCTCAGTTTCCTCATCTGTATAATGGGGATAATTCCTACTTCACGAGGTTGTGGGAGAATTAAGTGATGAGGTCTGTCAAGTTCACCAAGCACATGGGTGTGGCCTCCGTCAATGTCTGTTTCCTTCTGTCTTCTAGAGGAGCACCTCGGAAGCAGGTGAACAAGGCTCGCTGGGAGTTACCATGTGAAGCCCTTAGGACTTGGTGGGTGATGCAGCCCAGCGAGGCCCTCTTCGCAAAGCCAGCACCGTCAGGATGAAACAGCCCCAAACACAATGAAGGAGAAGGCTCCTTTGACCCCTGCATGTCTAATTCTGACAGGGAGGAGGAGATACAGTGGGGCAGATGCAGAAAGGTACACTGGCTTTCCGCTAATTTGTCATGGGCCCTCAGGTTGCTCAGTGCCTGAGGACCTGTCTAAGAGTCCTCGTTTGGGCAATAAGAAGCAGAATCCACCAATGTGATGGGTTTGGGGAGGCTTAGATGTGATTAGGTATTTGGATTTCCTGGCTCAGAGCCTGGCACCCAGATGGTGCAGAGTAAGCGGCAGTTTTGTTTCTATTATGATTCGTGGTAGTAATAGTATCAAGAGAACAGCCTCAAGCTTTGATGTCTCCAGACCTGGTATTAGTCTGCTCAAGGTCTCTGTTCATGGAGAGGGAGAGCAGAGTTTTAAAAAGTGAGACAGAAGCTGCGGGAGAAATCTGGAATGAGAGGGAGACACCAGCACTACAGAGAGCTTGGTGAATGAGGGTCTTTAGAAGCCCCCTCAGTTTGGAGCTCTGAGATCTTTAAAACATCAAACTTTCCCACACTCACAAGGGCTATGATCCTAGGAGTGAGACAGTGAGTCTTCAGGGGTCGGTGGGGTAGTGACAGCTGCACATGGCTTCAACACAGGTGCTGCCCCATCTGCGTGGGTGCCCGGCACATCCAGCCTTTCTGCAGCTTGAGGTAACCCAGCCTGGAACATAAAGGGGTGGATTACACTAGCTGCTCCCTCAAGTCCTTCCCAGGCCTAGAATCCTTGGCTTCCAAGTCCACCTAGCCTTTGAGGTGGCATTACAATGGGACCCTTTGGATGCCTTGATGGGTTTTTGTCTCAAGGCTGGAGAATCAGGATTGACTTCTGCCTAGTAAATTCTGTGCTATTGTGAGAAACTGAAAGCTCTTTAGAGACTTGTGTGTGTGTGTGTGCGTGTGTGCATACACACGTGTGCTGTACCTAGAGTCTCTTAGTTCCTTACTATTAAACCTCAGCAGGGACTATTTTGTTTCACATATTTATTCATTCAAAACATAGATGTTGCTCACCTGCGATAGTAGACTGTGCTTTATGACGTGTTCACCCAAGTTGCTAGCATGTTCTCTACTAAAAAAAAAAAAAAATCTTCCAAGAAATCTAACATTTGTCATCTTGAAGAGAACAGGATGTTTAACGTGAATGAAGTAAGTTCACAGAACTGGGGGGACTTAGGAAATGTGCAGGCTCCCTCTGCTCCCTGCTCCTTCCCTGCCTGCTTCATGCTGCAGGATGCTGAAGGGGATGAGGTGCATCCTGCCTCCCTGGCTTTCTGGCTTCTGGCTGTGTTTGGCCAATGGGGAACACCACAGGAGATCAGAGCAAGGAAGGAGAGTGGCATTGGGGCGTTCATTTCTCTAGTTCCTTTCCTGTGGCACCACATAGTGTGTTCCTGAGTCAAAGTCACTTCCCTTCTCAAGACAATATTCTCTAGAAAATTTTTCTCCCTTTGGATTCTAGAAATCATGCCTTCCCCCTTCAGGACTGGGCTAGTGATGGTCACTAGCCCTGGCATACTAGTGCTAGTTACTAGTCCTGGTGGTTTTCTTACCCTGCCTACACCTTTGTAAAGAATCTCCCTGATTAGACTTACCTCAAATTATCCAATTTGAATGTGCCATCTCTTTCTTCCCAGGACCTTGAATGATAAAGATCATGTATTCCTCATTTGACAGAGGAGGAAATGCAGGAAGTGACTTACCCAAAGTTACTCAACTAGAGAGAAAGCCAGGGCTCAAGCTGACGAAGCCTATCATGAATATGGAGCACATTGACCCAGATTTTTCTGTTTTCTTGTGTTTTGTCTTTTCTTCTTGGCCCCTGGAAGATGCTGTCAGGAGGTTTCACAGTGTAATTAATTATGCTGGCACATCCAATGAATGGAGCTATGATCTGGCAAGTCTACTCGAGATGCTGATAGATTAAATAATGAAATGCACATTTCAGTTTCAGTTAAGAGAATCCTAATGTAGTTGAGGAAAAGAGCACAACCTCACATTTCCTTTCTAAAAGAGGGACGTTTTCTAGAACTCCTATGCCGAGATCCCCCTCCCTTTGCAGCCCCCTTTTTCCCATGTCAGTTCTCGGCTCAGGAATCGATTATAGTCTTGTAGGGATCAAATGAAATAACTTATCTGAAGTATTTTTAAACAATGTAATGTTCTTTATAAAATGCAAAAGATTATAGCTATTCAATCTGTAAATATCTGATTGTGGGATAGTATTTGCTTATAAACAGCCTTTTTGCTCATTGCTTATTACATCAAATCCAAGCCTATTTGTCAAGATGTTAAGGTCTTATAAAAACGTACTGCCTTTCCTCCACAGCTCACTCACTTTTTCATCAGGCAGTGTGGGCTTGTGGAACTAATACAGATAAACTGGAGTCACTCTTGGTTCAGGGTCACCATATATGGCTGTGCAGGCTGTGTCCTGCACAGAATGTCACATCTAAGGTATTTGCATCATCGATGCTATAGATCTTTATGAATTTTTTTTTTTTTGTCAAAGTTTCACTCTGTCGCCCAGACTGGAGTGCAGTGGTGTGATCTCAGCTCACTGCAACCTCCGCCTCCTGGGTTCAAGTGATTCTCCTGCCTCAGCCTCCCAAGGAAGAGATAACTTTTCCTAATATGACCTTCTCCTAGCTTCATAATAAGGCAATTATATATAAGTTTATGAAAATCATTTATTTCCAGTTTTATAATCTAATCAAGGGAAATCTCTTAGCATAGAGATGACAAATATTTGCCACGTGTACCACCACACTTTGCACAGTAGCCATCATGGGTCCCCTCCTCACCAAGTCTGGATGCAACCTACACCATATGCCAGGCAACCACTGCCAGCCAAATGGGGTTGGCACACTGGCTGATATCCATTTGCTGTCACTGCTCAAGAAAACTGTTGTAAGGATTTCAGGATTGTGGATCTACAGCACCTGGAACAATGAGCACAATCATCATATCTTTCCAGACACGATAGATTCACCATCTTAAAATCCTGATGAGGCCGGGCACAGTGGCTCAGGCCTGTAATCCCAGCACTTTGGGTGGCTGAGGCGGGTGGATCACCTTATGTCAGGAGTTCAAGACCAGCCTGGCCAACATGGTGAAATCCCATTTCTACAAAAATACAAAAATTAGCCAGGCATGGTGGTGAGTGCCTGTAATCCCAGCTACTCGGGAGGCTGAGGCAGGAGAATCACTGGAACCCAGGAGGCGGAAGTTACAGTGAGCTGAGATAGCACCATCACACTTCCGCCTGGGCAACAAGAGTGAAACTCCATCTCAGAAAAAAAAAAAATCCTGATAACTGTGGTCATCCCAGGCTCTTCCACCAGAGCCCTGTGAATGTTCTCCAGGTCTGCATACCACTCCCTTTGTTGGCAATATCTGGCTTCCTCCCTACCACCGGCCTATGCTCTGCCTCAACTCATTGCTCAAATATGAACAGAACCTCGGTCTGCGTCAGCATGGTGCTTGCTACCGAGTGCCTGACAGCTCCCAGCAGCACACACATCCCCACTGACCTCGGCCCACTCTCCCTCCTCCTCTGAACTCTAAACTCCACACAGACCCATGCTCTGTTGCTCTCTGCTAATCAGCACTCAATGGTAATTTGTAAATCTTTGCAAAACTCATTGTAATTCTTTTGCGTGCCCGGGCTCTACATTCCTATCAAGAGGGCAAATCCCTTAAAGACAGAATCTTTTTCTTCCTTTTAGGTTCAATATTCTGCTCTCATGGGAACTCAACAAACCATATTGCTTTGGTCACGTAGGGTGCCTTGAAAAATAAGCCATGACCATTTGTTATAACTGGTCCCTGGTTACCTTTTTCATATGAGGCTAAGAAAATGAATATAGTCATAAAATGATTATTGCTCTCCTGGTCCAAAAAGTAAATTCAAATTCTTTTCTTTCTAAGTCCAAAAAATACAAAACTAATTGAGAGCTCCTGATATTGTTATAATACTATTACTTATAATAAGTAATAATAGTATAAGTCAAAATACAATTTCTAATGCCATTACTACTAACTTCGTTAGGATTCATTTCTTCCTCTCCCCCCTCTCATTTGGCCAAATGCATTTCAGTAAGTGCATATGGGAGCTGAGAGGATGATAAAGAATTATGAGTTTCAGTATTTATTCTATGCTCTCCCAATATTGCAGCTATATTCCTTCCAGATGAGATGGCATTTTGACTGTGGGTGATATGATTAATGCCCAAATATGGACTGAAAAATGGAAAGGGAGGCACAGTGACTGGGCTGCAGGGAGGAGGTTGGGGAGATATCTTTCATTTAAGTGTCAGGCTACCTAGGCAAGGAAATACACTTATTGATGATAAATATGCAAAAATGAAACAGAATAAAATTTTGAAATATGATCTTTTTCAAAATCTAAAGCCTGTAGGGTCTTGGTATGTGGGTGGAGGGCTATGAGATACAGAGGAAATTACTGATGATTCCTCTATCTCAACTTCATCCATAAAACGGGAGTACTGGAGCCACCATCAGTGCCACGTCTGTTGTGTCGAGGGTTGAAAACCAGGGGCTTGGGTGCAGTTGTGCAGGCTGGGCCTGTCCTGGGGCTCTCTGCTGAAGGGGACAGAGGGGCCCCGGTGGAGCCCGACTCCACCCGTCAAGCCATGGCCTTTTGCTCATGCGTCTTTGCTCATTTGTCTGCCAAGAACAGAGGGGCTTTTTCTAATTTACAAGAAGGAGCTGTTTGTGCTCGCAGCCACCCTGATTGAGATAAGTATGTAATAACATTATTATTCAGCCAAGGGCTTTCACTTTTTCCTAATGAATGTCTATTTGTCCCACCAGTGGGGAGAGTGTGGAGTTAGATCATCACTATAATTGAGCACAGTCAGAGATGGTGGCATGAAAAAGCCAGAGACACAGATTCATAGGAGTGTAGCATTTGGAAGCTAGCAGCTCACCTACTCCAAACACTACCATTTGCCAAAAAGGAATCCAAGACTCAGAGTAAACTGCTCCTCCCCCTCAAAAAAAAAAAAAAAAAGCCTTGTTAGTTAAGTTTGTGAAGTTGTCTGGTAGCAGTTGGAATGAGACCCATGGTGGCCTGCCTGGCAGTCCTACAAATTAGAAGCAGGAGTTCTCCATTCCCAAGATATATGTTCCTCACCCCGGTTTTGTGGCCTTTGCACACTGCTGTCATCCTTGAAAGAACCCTCCTTGAAACTCTCTGATGCTTCATGTCCGTGCCCTCACTGGTTTGCTGCTCCTGCAAATTCTCACCACTCTTCCCATGGCCTCCTTTCCTTGGAGGATGTCCAGGCTGTGTTGTTAGCATGGCTTCACGCCCTCTTCTTCCTCCTTCCCAGGGAAAGTACAGGTTCCCTTCAATGTCCTCCTCTCCGCGGAAAGCTTCATTTCATCTCTTGCCTCAAGCTCTTTCTGGACTTCTCGCTAGCTCTTTTGAAAACATTTTTTAAATTGTGGTAAAATATTCACAAGATAAAATTTACCATCTCATCCATTTAAAGTGTACAATTCAGTGTCATGAAGTTCATTTGCGTTGTGGTGCAATGATCACCGCCCTCCATCTCTAGAACATTTTTCACTTTGCAAAATTGAAACTTCGTACTAGTTAAACAGTCACTCCCCATTCCCTCCTCCTCCAGACCTGGGTGGCCAACATTCTACTTTCTGTCCATAAATGACTCCAGGTGCCTTGTATAAGTGGAATCGTGTAGTATTTGTCTTTTCGTGTCTGGTTATTTCACTTAGCATAATGTCTTCAAGGTTCACACACATTGTAGCAGGTGTCAGAACTTCCTTCCTTTCCAAGCCCAAATAATATTCCATTGTACCACATTTTGTTTATCCATTCATCTCTTGATGGACAATTGTCATTTAACAAACTTTTAATGGGCTTCTCTTTGCCAGATACATGCTGGAGAATAAAATGGACATCATCCCTGCCCTTGCAAGGCATACAGTCCAGGCAGCACCCTTAGTATTGAATTTGAGTCATAACTTCCCTAATGCAAGTCCCTTGAGGGTATAGACCATGACCGGCTTCTTTGGTGGTCCCCAAACCCCTAACAGAGCTTTGTACAGAGTTAACGCCTAGTTAAGATTTGCTGAATGAATGAATGGATAAACCTAATAAGCGCTTGTAAACTATCAGTTTTGTAAATGCATGATTTCTCTTGAAATCCTTCTCTTGAAGTTTCATCCCCAGAGAGTATTTGCAGTAGAAGTGACTTCCAAACAGAGCATGGATCACTCAAGGTTTTATTACTCAGAAGTTCTTGTTACTTCATAAATCTTGAGCTCCCCCAATGTAAATTGCCATCAAACAAGCAGAACAATGACACAGGCATTCTTTTTATCAAGGGCCTGGTATTAAGACAGATTAACTTGGAGGAACAGCACCAGCCTGGGTATCTGCTCCATCCCTCATTCTTATTGTGATTAATGAGATGGGGCACATATTTTTTTTTTTACTCTGCCTGAAAACATATTGAGTTTATGCCTCATCCTACAATGTTAAATATTGTCTTAGAATTACATTATCTCTTACACAGATGGATGGGCTTGGTGCTGTGTGTACTGCTGACAGTTTTCTTGAAGTGGAACCAGGATTGGTGAGGGAATCATTCAGCCGTGATTACAGCTGGAATGCATGCAGAGACCTCCAGTAAAACTGGAGTAAACAGGTATGCAGTGAATCCAAAAGCAAAGGATTAATACAAAGATGCTGCAGACCAAGAACCAAGACGGTCAAGGTAGATCGTCTTTATGGGGGGTGGGCAACTAACTAGTAATCATGCCGATATAAAGATGTGGAACTCTTCAAGGGATCATGTCTTCATAGTTGTAACTCAAGTGCCTTAGCACCGAGTAAGGACCTAATAAATACTGCTTAAATGAATGAATTTACATTTTTCAAACTATTTTGGTATTTTCTATTTTTAGTCTTAAATTGACTTATGAGATAGGTAATGAATTATGATTCCCATTTTACAGGTGAAGAAACTGAGACACAAGTGGCATTATGGGTCACTCAGGCTACCAGGACCTGGGATTAGGGATCTGGTCTATTGAATTTATATCCAGGGGCTGCTCTTCTACTTAATTCATTCATCTTTTCACAAATGTGTGTTGAACAAGTAATATGCTCCAGGTTCTGTATTTGATTGTGGGTGAAGGTTAGTGAAGTTGGAAAAGCTGTAATATCTTTCATGAGGAAACTCAGACCTTATAGAGTATATAGATATGAAAAAGCATCATTACAACCAAGTTTCCAAGGGAAAGAGCCATGCATGGGCAGCATACCATGGCACATAGAGATCTGGGGAATTGACTTTGCTTGGGGAAGCTGGAAACGTTTTAGAGAGGAGGTAACCTTTCCATCAGAGGAGTTTTCTGGCTTAAGAATCCCAGCCCTGGTGCATGAGTGAAGGCAGAGATCTAAAAGAGCTGCATCTTCAGGAATCCCAGTCAAGCTGGCTGAGATGTGAGCACAGGGTGACGCATGGCAGAAGGAACACTGGAGAAGCAGCGGGTGCTGGATTTATTTGGTATTCAATTAACACAATGTGTAGAACTCCTACTAAGTGCTATGAATGGTGTTTAGTGCTGTCATTACTGTGGATATAATGAGATCTATAAAGTTCTGGCTCTCATGGAGCTTTCTTTCTATAGGTTGGTGCAAAGGTAATTGTGATTTTTACCATCACTTTCAGTGCATTACTCTAATTACTTTTGCACCAACCTAATAGTGAGGTGATTTGGACTATAAACAAGGAACCAAATATATTAATTAATTTACCAGTTGCTAGTGGTGCTAAAAGGAGCTAAAATAAATACTGAGACAGAGAAACACATAGGTCACAGTGGGAATTCCTGAGGTGGTGGTTTTCTAGCTGAGCTCCGAAGGATGAGTGGTAGGTGACAGGATGGAGCCAAGGGAAGGTGTCCCATCCTAGGGAGCAGTGAGTACAAAGGGCCTGTGGCCAGCAGAAACAGTGTGTGATAGACGGTTAGAGAGGTGAACAGAGCCAGGTCAGTTACACAGGGCTTTAGGCTGAAATTTTATTCTGAGACCAACAGGAAGCCATGCAAAGGTTTTATAGTGAGGTGGCTTGCTGACATAATTTGATCTATATTTCTGATGTCTATTATGCTGGCTGCTGTACACAAGAAAGAAGGGAGCAAAAATGGAGGCAGGAAGGGCCCGTCAGGAGGTACTGCTGCAACAGTGGGTAATGTTAGAACAATGGGAGAGGCAGTGAGGGGTGGAGTAACAGGGAGAGATGAGAGAGACCTTGAGGCTCATCAGCAAGGCTGGACTGACCCCATAGCAGATAGGGAGCCAGTGAATGATCCTAAGCAGAAGAATAACCCAGTCAAGCTGGCATTGGGTTGGTGCTAAGGTTATTGTGGTTTTTGCCATTACCTACAATGGGAAAAACCACAATTACCTTTGCACTATCCTAATAGAAGGCCACTTTGACAGCTGGGTAGAATGGGGAGGTAAGGAGCCTAGAGGCATGGGGTGAGTCTAGGGTGACTGTGACTCACCCCATGCCTCATTCTTGCTTGTGGGGTGAGCAGGGATGAGAGCAAGCAGGGATGAGAGCTAGAAGTGGGGCAGAGACTCCAGGCTACTTATGGCCTGTGGCCACCCCAGGGTCCCAGCATGGTTAGGATCATGATGGAAAATGCAACTCCTGTCTGGGAGGCGTTAGTAGTTGGACCAGGGTGAGGGAGGCAAGATGGGCTAAGAGTGACTTAATAGCCTTTGGGCCTCTCAGTGGAGCAGCTGGCCTGCTCTGGGTTCTCAGGTGGGAAGGCTGTGAATTCTCTACTGGGTGGGACACCATGATGGGTTGCCTGGGAGCCACACAGCCCCAGCATGCCTCTGTGGGAGGGGAAGGGGGTCCAGGGACCTGCCGCTGTATAGATGCTTGGGCCACCAATGGCGCCTGAGTGAATGTGCTATCTCAAGATGACTGAACTATCTTTGGTGGCAGTGAGCTTCCTGTCATAAGAGAAGTTCAAGTGGACTGATAAGTACTTGGCAGGAGCTTCAAATGCCAGGTGGAAGTCGTACTAGATGTCCTGAATGTCTCCTTCTGCCAGCACCCCTGGTTCCCTCGGGTTTCTGGTGAGCTTGAGAGGAGTTCTTGGTTAGGTCAGGCACTCCCGAGATGACTGAAACCTCACTGTGGGTGGAAGAGGCTGAAAGCTTCCTGGAACTGGGCTTCTGGCTGTCCCAGGCCCTGTTTGTGGTGGCTGCGGGCTTCAGGCAGTTGCTTCATACCAATAAATTAAATGGGTGCAGGGCAGCCTAGGAACTGTAGCAGACACCTCACACATCAGAGAATTCGTGGAATGGCAGAGAAATCATTATTCAAGAGGCCAACACCAGCACCATTCAGCTCTCTCCATATTCTAAGCAGCTAGACTAATTTAAAAAAAAAAAAAAAAAAAGTTTGGTTTGGTTCAGCAGCCAGCAACCCAGCAACACCCATGCATGGGGTGAATGAATATAGAAGAAAACTCAGCCCTGACATAATATAAGTGGCTGCAGATATTGTAATAAAACCCACATGGACTCCTATAGCAATGCCCTGGACTAACGAGTTCAGCTTTGCTACAGATTTGCAGCTAGCTCTTCCAGAGCCAGTTTTTTTTCTGAGAGACATCTCGCCTCACCTGATGATCTTTAGGACCAGTGATCTCCAAGGTAGCTGTGGCCAGGGGAGGAATGGCTGACTAGGTGGGTGCAAAGGCTCTAAGTAAGTCTCTGCCAGAGACAGTTTTCTGGGGGCAAGAGGACTCACTTTCCTTTCTCCATGTACAGAGTTCTCAGATCAGGGATCAAACTTTGGGCATTTAATCCTTTTTTCCAATTCTGCTTGCTTCTTGCTTTTCTTTATATTATTCTATCAAACAAGCTACAACAAATACCAATTGCTTTGACTGCTAGATCAAGCCAAGGAGCATAGAATATGACCTCCAGTGGGGAAATAGGAGGCGATTAGAGAATGAGACACTCATGATCACGTGTAGAAAGGTGAGCTCATCAGGGGATAATGCACTGGACTTTTTAGAAAATATGGGACTTGGCTTTAGAAGTTGAGCAGGATTTGGAGGGGGCAAAGAAGACTGAAAGAGTGTTTTGGGTGGGACACTGGGGAACAACCCAGCTTATAGCTGAGAAAGACGCTTAAAGTAAGGGGTGAAAGTATCAGTGAGGATGTGGAGACACTGGAATCCTTGCGCACTGCTGGTGGGAACGTAAAATAATGCAGCCATTATGGAAACATTATGGTAACTCCTTCAAAAATTAAGAGCCACATTACCATAGGATCCAGCAATTCTACTTCTAGGTATGTATCCAAGAAAAGGGAAAGCAGGGTCTTGAAGAGGTATTTGCACAACCATGATCATACCAGCGCTATTCACAATGGTTAAATGTTGAGAGCAACTCAAGTCTTCATTGACAGATGAATGAATAAACCAAATGTGGTATACACATACAATGGAATATTATTCAGCCTTAAAAAGGAAGAAAATTCTGACACATGTTACAATATGAATGAACCTTGAGCACATTATGCTAAGAGAAATGTCAATCACAAAAGGACAAATACCATCTGATTCTACTTTTATGAGGTACCTAGAGTAGCCAAATTCACATAGACAGAAAGTAGAAAGGTGGTTGCCTGAGGTAGGGGGAAATGGGAAACTATTGTTTATTGGGCACGCAGTTTCAGTTTGGGAGGATGAAAAGGTTCTAGAGATGGATGATGATGATAGTTGCAAAGCAATGTCAATGTACTTAACACTATTGAACTGCATATTTAAAAATGATTAAGTTGGTAAATTTTATGTGTATTTTACCTCTGTTAAATAATTAAAAATGGAAAGAACTAAGAGGTAGAAATGACTTACAGACCCAAATCAGGAGGAGCAGGACTTGACTAAAATGAACATTTCTGTGGCCTCTGTGCTCAGGATAGCACCTGGGGCTTAGGAGGGATTAGGATGCTGTAATGAATTGAACACAAACACATTTAGAGAAGCAAGAAATCCTAGAATAGGAGCAGGAGAGGCGGGACAAGCTGACTGAGTCCTGACTTAAGATGTCCCTCATGGTACAGAGAGGGGCCATGAAGTCACTCAGCTGATGCATCTGAAGGCCTGTTCGCCAAGCCACCTGCTGATTATAATCAGTTATCCTGGCCACCCAGGTGGCTCTGCCTGCAGTCAGAGAATGCACTGATGGGTCAAGGAGAGGATTCACGCCAATCGCTGTATGTTTTATTGGACGTTTCAAAATCCCACTCATGGCTTACATATGTCTTGTGTGAGTGTGGTTAGCTTGAGTCCTGAGCATGTTTGGTCCCCCCAGACTGAGGGTCTGATCTAGAACTTGGGGAGTGCACTGAGAAACTGCCACCCTACAGGGTCTGGCTGGCTTTCTTGAGAGGCTTTTCCACTGTCACTCAACTGATGTTCAAGGAAAGCAGAAAGTACACATGGTCCCTCTGAAACTGTTCTGGCCTCTACCTTCAGTTAACATCTGTATATGGACATGCAATGCATTTCCTTTGACTCCTGCTACTGAAAGTAGCATTCCTGACCTACCAAATCAAAAGCTGCATTTTACTAGATCCCCAGGTGATTAACATGTACAACAAATGTTGAGAAGCCCTGCGTAAGCCATCTAATTCAGTGTCTCCCAAGTGTGCCTAGTCATGGACATCATCTGGCTGTGGATTATTATTACTGTTTTTTTTAGGTGGACTCTTGCTCTGTTGGTATTTAAATGTTTAGTGTCCCAACATTTACTACAAGTTGCTTATAAACATTTCCAAAATTTACTTTCTCTTCCCTCTAGAAGTTTCCAGGCCGGAGTGCAGTGGCACAGTCTTGGCTCACTGCATCTGCTTCCCGAGTTCAAGCAATTCTCCTGCCTCAGCCTCCTGAGTAGCTGGGACTACAGGCGTGTGGCAAACTAATTTTTTATATTTTTAGTAGAGATGGGGTTTCACTATGTTAGCCAGGGTCGTCTTGATCTCGTGACCTCACAATCCGCCCACCTGGCCTTCCAGAGTGCTGGGATTATAGGTATGAGTGGTGGCTCACGCCTGGCTTATAGGTGTGCAATATTGAAGAGATCCCCAGGTTCCTTTCTTGCTGATTCTAATTCAGTGTGTATTTTTATTTTAGTAGAAAGGAAAAAAATAGAAATAGGATGTGACTAGTGTGTGCAGGTATGCCCAATCGTGGACAGTGGGGAACAGGGATATGTAAGCCCTACTATGAGAAGACCAGGTGCCCATGGTCATATGTAGAGGCTTCTCTGTCACGGAAACTTCTAGAGGGAAGAGAAAGTAAATTTTGGAAATGTTTATAAGCAACTTGTAGTAAATGTTGGGACACTAAACATTTAAATACCAATTCTGGCTTTGACCTTTTTCAGCATTACTATTTCAGCTTCATCTCTCACGGAAGCATCATCAACACATCCCTGGTTTCCCCTGATAGATTAAAAGAAGCTTATTTTTCAAAAGCGTAGCTGAGATAGAAAGGCTTAAGGAGAACAGGGGTTCCTTCAACCATGGAGAAGGCCGTTTTAAGAGAAAATTAGATGAGCGAAAGCTTTCTGTACCCGCTTGTACAATCCTGTTCAGTCCCTCCTTCTCTTATGCTTTTCGGTGAATATAAAGTCTGAAATCTGGAAGAAAAGAGCCTTTCTACCTTCCAGGCAACTATCTCACTCTGGGTCCTCATGAATCCTTAGAACTTTTGTACTTTTATTCGTGAATGAATCCTTACCTCCTCCCCCAACTGACTCATCAAAGAGCCATGACTCACCCTAAATTATGCACAAATCAAGGACACATAAATTGGAATCTACATTTCTTAACATGTCTCTCTTCTTTTGTTCCAATTTATTTCTAATAGAACGTCTTTTAAAACAACTAAAATAACCTTTTAGATACGCAATTATAGTGCAGACTTTGGGAACATTGGAGAGCCAGAAAGAATAAAGACAGGGTTGAGGAGAGGCATTTGCAAAGAAAAAGAGAGCTAGAGAGGGGGCTTTATTTACAAGAAAATCGAAAGGTAGTTTTCGATCAGTTTGTGGTTCAGGTTTGGGAGTTGGCACTTTGTAAACAGAAGAATGACCACCCAGTGGCTTTACTCACCTCTCCCTAGTCCAGGATTACCTATGGGGTCATGGGTGTAAAGGAAGCTTTGACACTGTGTTTGGGCCAAGGTGACCAGTGGAGGTGGCCACAATCCCTGACATTCTTGTGGCTTCTCTTACAGGAAAGAAGAAATCCTAGAAGAAATGGAAAGGCTGCTGGGTGAGCAGAGAGGAGGAAGCTGACTCCCTTTCTCTCCTCCCACCAGGCAGTGACATAAAACCTGTAGCTCCTTTAATTCATTCCTTCATCTGCTCTGGCAAGTATGAAATGTCCCTAGCAATTGACATTCTTATGGCCCCTTAAGAGTCCCTGGTGGCAAGTGGTTCCTATTTTAAATCATAAAAATATTAGTTGAAGGGATTAATCAATGAATAAACCATTATTTGTTTAGCATCTGCAATGTGCTTAGCACAGTGCCTCTTGCACTGGTGGGCCTACTAAGCATAAAACGTGGCCCCCAAATACAAGAAGGTTGTTTCTACAATGCTTATGAATAGGCTTAGTTCTTCTTCTTTGGGAAGTTGCTTAATTTCCTTGAGCCTTAGTTTTGTTTGCTGAAAATGGAAGTTAACAATATTTACTTCATAGACTGCTATAAGTATTTAATGTGTACAGTAGTTGTAATATGTTTGCAGCAAAAGAAGTCAATAACTAATAGTGAAACAACAATCCCTTTGGGGCAACCAGAAATACCTATACAAAACAATTTGCAAACAGAGAGTACTGGATGTTTACAGACTGAGGAAACAGAGTACGGTTTAACGACTTCCAGGCATTATCTGATCAGATGGGACGCTAGAGTTTTATTTTGTAGTCTAGACAATTTTACAGAGTTGAGAGAGGAAGAGAACAGAGTGGGCTGATGTTTTCTGAGAAGCCTTCATGAGGGAGGTGATTCATGAATCAGGGGCCCAGGAATACCACTCATTTTGTCTAGCTGTGTCTGCGCTGTGCAAGGCAGACTGAAGGATAGGTAAGGCCAAATAAGTGGACTCTGATCCTCTGCCTCTCTGCTTTGCCACCATCTCTCGCACTAGCCCTTCACCCCTTACACTCAGTGCACTTGTCTGTACAAGCATATATCACTTCCTCTTCTCCTTTTCACTAATTTTATTCTCAAGTATTTTTACAAAATGTCAGCTTTATTCAGGTATAACTTATGTGCAATAAATACTGTCCATTTAAAGTCCACAAGTTGATGAGTTTTAACAATTGTTACACCAGGAAATCATAACCACATTCTAAATATAGAACATTTTCATCTTCTCCAACCCTCTCCCTCCCTTCCAAAAAGTTATCTTGTCCCTTTGCAGTCAATCCTGCCCTGCTTCCTGGGCAGCCACTGCCCTGCTCTCTGTCACTAGAGATTAGCAAATTATTTTGCATTTTCTGGAATTATATATAAATGGAAGCACAATCTATGTAGTCTTTGTGAGTAGCCTCTTTCTTTTGGCATAATAATCTTGAGATCCATCCATGTTATCATATATATCAGTATTTTATTTATTTTTACTGTTGCATAGTGTTCCATAGTATAGATAAACCACAATTTCTTTATTCATCTGTTCATTCATATTTGGGTCCAGTTTTAGACTATTGTGAATAATGCTGATATCAATTTTAATGCATAAGGTTTTGTGAGGACATAAGTTTTCATTTTCTTGAGTAAATATTCACACAGGGAGTAGAATGCCTGGGTTATTTGGTAGGCATATGTCTAATTTTTAAAGAAATGTTCCAATTGTTTTCCAGAGTGATTATACCATGTTACATTCTCACCAATAGTATATGAAAGTTTTAGTTCCTTTATATCCTTGACAACACTTGGTATGGTTAGTCTTTCTAATTTTAGCAATTGTAATTTTCCTAATGACTGTGACGTCGAGCATCTTTTCATACGTTTCATGGCCATTTGTATATCTTCTTTAGTGTAATGTCTATTAAAATATTTTGCCCACTTAATTGGGTGGGTACAAGTTCTTTTCATATATACATATATACATATATATATGTAGATAATATTTTCTCCCACACTGTGACTTGCATTTTGATTTTTCAAATGGGCTCTTTTGAAGAGAAAAAGTTTTAAATTTTGATAAATTCCTATTGATCAAAATTTTGTTTTATAGTTTATCCTCTTTGTATGCTATCTAAGAAGGCTTTGCTTATCCAAGTTTGCAATGATTTTCTCTTATGTTTTATTCCAGAAATGTATAATAGCTTTAGGTTTTGTTTAGGTCTCTGGTTTATTATCAGTTAATTTTATAGACCTGTTAATATACTCCCAGGGCTTGAAGGCCACTCCAACATGCCAACAACTCCTGTTTTTTTTCCTCTAGTCCACATCTTTCCTCCAAACTCCAGACCCTTGTGTTCACATGCATTTCCCCTTGGCTGTTTATAAGTTTCAAAAAACTCAACATCTCAAAACTGAAGTTTTTACTTCTCTTTCCACACCTGTACCTCCATCATTTTTGCCTGTTTTGGTGAATGGCTCTGTCTACCCAATTGGTCAAGCTAAAAATATCTTCTTCTCTCTCTACCCTGTATCCAATCCATCACGAATCCTGTCCATGGTTTCTTGTACATATCTGCAAGTCATTCACTTCTCTCTATGCCTCATTCTCTATTCAAGACTACCCTCCCTTTCCTTGTGGTTCTGCAAAGGTCTGCAAATTGGTTTCCATACCAATCTCTACCCTACCTCCAATTGACTTGCAGTCCCATCCTTAAACTCTACATCGACTTACCTTGGCTTTGAAGATAATCTTTGTCTTTAATTTCCTTGGCTTTATCTTCAAAGTCAAGGAAAAGTTGATGTAGAGTTTATCTTCATCTCAGAGTTTCAAGATCTTCATTATACAACTGATATTTTATTTCTCTTGTATATCTAGTGGATCATTATATCTCTGAACATATATTAAAATAGACTGAGTATTCCTGGTCAGTCCTCTGCCTGTCCTTTCCCCTGACCTTCTCTCCAGCCAGTCTTCGATTTTCTTTCAGGCTCAGATGCATGTTTTCCCTGATTCCCTCACAAATGTCCTACCTCTTTCCCTTCAGGTCCTTTGTATGCTGTTCCCGCTCCCAGGAAGGGTCTTGCTACTTGTCACTCCTACTCATCTTTCACACTTGAGTTCAAATGCTACCTCCTGGAGGAAGCCTCCCCTGAGCTCCTGGCCTGGGTCAGGTCCTGCTTATAAGACCTCCTGGAAGCCTGTACCCCTCTGTCATGTATCACTATGGCAATGACATAATTATACACATAATTGTAGTATTCATTTCCCTCTCTAGCATGTGAGCTTTCTGAAGATAGTGACTGTTTCTCCTTGTCCCTGCTCTATTTTTACCATCTAGCTAATTTCCCTGGACATAATAGAGGAATTCTTATTGAAATAAGTATTTAATGAATAGATGGATGAATGAGTGAATGAAGGCAAAGAGAAGGGCAATCCTGAATAGGATGGAAAGGTAGGGGTGATCCATGGGGTAAGACCTCACCAAGATGGCAGGGGTGGGGGTGAGGGGAGGCATAATGGGATCATGTGGTTATGGGAAACACTTTTGTAGATTTCATTTTTGAATTGAGAACTAATAAACAATTTTCTTTCCCCAATCATGTAGCAGACTATCAATTATAGCAAAACTGGTGGGACTTACATCACTCTCATCAAAATCAACCTGTAATCAGCTTTAGAAGCATATGGCAAAATAGTTTCAACACAGAAGATGCAGAGGTAACTAAGTTCTTATCACATTAGCTTCCTGTTTAGAAACAATTAAGTACATGTGTCAAAAGGCGCAGGCGAGTGGGGAAGTTCAACTAGAGGAAGATGTTTTCATAGCCAATTAGAAAACAGGGAATGATTTTCACTCTTCCTCTGGAGGTTTTGGAAATCCTGTTTCCACAGCTGTGACAGGCCAGCTCAAGCTTGGCTGAGCAGGCTAAGGAGAGTTCTGGGTCCAGTGACCTGGGTGAGGGCTCTGATAGTGACAGTGCTGGAGTGCGTCTGTGCTCAGAGTGAGCTCCTGCACAGCAGCAGAATGCATGCAGACTTAGTCATCGCATCTTGCCTCAGTTTACCTAAGAATACACTATGTACACCTCCCTCCTCTTGGTGTTCATTACCTAATTTTGCCTATGAATAGAATGAAACAACTCCTCTGCTAAGTTCACTGCTGGGGCTTGGTGGAAGTATAGATCAGACACTGCCTCCTAGTTCCCATACCTGTCCTGATACAGAGAAGGGCAGGAAACATCTCTTCAGCTTGCACTGGTTCTGCTCTCAGTTTTCCCACACAGATACCATATGTGGTAAGGCTTTGCCTAGGATCCTCCCTCCCAGGTCCTAGTGGTAGCAGAACGAAGGGGGCTCACTGGATAGGTGGTAGGGATGCCGTTCCATGTGGTACATGTTGGGGAGACAGTCTCTTCTCACTAGTATTTGTCCCTGTGCACCTGACATGTCACCTGCCAGGGCCACTGTGAAGTCCTCTGCTGGGGGGAGGAAACGTGGGGAGCCACCTCTCTACATCTCTTCTGGAGGGGTCGCATCATATAGTGCAGTGGTCTCTATGGGAGTAAATCCTAACTGTTTGTTACTAGCTGTGTGACTGAGCAAGTTCAGTCTCTTCATTTGTGAAAAGAGGATAATAATATGTTACCCTGAAGTCCTACTGTGAACGTTAAATGGGTAAAGATAGGTAAAGCCATTTAGAACAAAGTCAGCATATAGTAAGTGCTATGAAAGTGGTAGCTGCTGTTATTTGAAAGCAATGAGGTGGGTCAGCAGTGAGTATGCCTCGTTTTCTATCTCTGGTCAGGGATGCTACTGCTTCAGGCCTGCCTGGCACAAAATACATCAGATAGCCTTATCATCATCTACTTTCACTCACACATCAGCATGATGCTAGTTTTGAGTTTTAATTTGGAAATATTGCCCAGTCAACAAAATTTATTGACTATCTCTCCTGTGTCAGGCACTGTTTTGGACTTTGGGGACCCCCACAAGGAAAGTTCAGTATGTTTTGATGAAGTTGAGGCTGCAGTGGGAAAAAGGGATAGAAATACACACAGTCAGTGAGTTTCCATGGGACTGGGGCTGTTACATACAGAGAGGTTTAGGGGCAGCTCAGAGAGAAGTGACTCTCATGAACAGGGGGTTCAGGCTAATCTCCCCCAGAAGGTGCCACACTCATATTGCTGATAATCATAAATCTCAGAGCTTCAAGTCTTCATTATACAACTAATATTTTATTTCTCTTGTGTATCTAGTGGGTCATTATATCTCTGAACATATATTAAAATATACTGAATAGATTCAAGCAGCTTTTACTAAGGCACTGTGCTAAGAGCTTTCATCCACATTAAATCATTTAACCAATACTCTATGAGGACACCCAGATTTCTTCAGAAACCAGGATGCCAGATAGAATAATTTTTTGATGGATGGAATCCATTACCAGTTTAGGCCATGAAGCCCAGGTGATTGAAAAAGCATTAATCAGGCTATTGTCCTGGTGTTGCCACTCTCTCCAATTTTTAAACCTCCTGCTACTAATGGAGATATTATCTGACTCTCCTGATGATAAAAGAATTATCTCATCAAATCACCACATGATTATCAGGATTGCTGCCTTGCTTTTTCACCAGTTCCAGAACATGGCTTAATTTTTAAACTAGAGCATTGAGTGGTGTCCTTTGTGTTTTTCTGTATGCTTTGTTTTACCTCCAAAGACTTCTGGCTGTATGATTTGTATTTAAACCTAGATGTCACGTGTGCACACGGTGTATGATTGACAGAGAAGGAGAACCTCTCCTCCCCTTCATCTCCTCCTCCACCTGTCTTTATTTCACTCTGAGATCACCAAGTCAAACTTCGTTTATAAATTTACTTCCCAAATCTCAGCTTTTAAAAGTTTTCACCTAGTTCAAGCCCTCTCTGGAGATAGGGAGAATAAAACAGGGTTGGTGGTGGGCTGCAGGGCTCCCCAGGTCCCTTCTGTGCAGTCCAATAGCAGAGAATGAGTCAGAATAGGTATGCGGCTGTCTCTCTGGCACTAACTCCAGGCCCATTTTAAATAACACATCTAAATGTTAATGCACACTTAAGACAACAGTGCGGCTCATACTCTTCCCAAATTGATTCATTTTGCAGTGGGCCTGATGCAATTTACTCAGTATAAAAATGTCTCTGGCAATTAGGGGAATAAAGGGGCAAAGCTGGCAGGCTACAGGGATGACAAACAAAGCAAGATGATGTGAAAGCTGGGGCCAGAATTAAATTTCTTTCCGAATCAGACATTTTTGGGAATGTCAATAGCGAACAAGAAAGGGCTTCTTTGCCTGCAAGAAAAACTTGAGGATTGTCCATTTGGAAAAAAAAAAATCAAATAGTCTAAGAAATGGTTTTAATGAAATGCTGCAGCAGCTTTCATGTTTCCTAATGGTGTCAACTTAGGTGGCTGGGGTTCAAATGCAGAATAAAGCTAGCAAGAGGGGAAGCCAGGCTTAAGTCACATCAGCGGGTGGAGGTTCCAGATCACTGAACAAGCCTCTTGATTCCTTTGCTGGTAAGATTGCATCTGAACAATATGGCTGGCAAATATGCTGTAGAAGAGACCAAAATTACTTAGCCTGGGAAAACAGTGAAGAAGTGATATAAAAACTGTCCTCAAAGAGAAGACAGACTGCCTTGTTAGGAGAAAGTAAGCTTGCTCTGTGTGACTCTAGAGGACAAATAGAGGATCAACCAGATAATGATGAAATAGGAGAAGGAACTAACGTATGTTGGGTACTCATATGATTCTATGTGTCTTGTATCACATACTACTTCTTAGGGAAATTGCAGTAGTAAATGAAATCATATGCTTTTGTATGAAGACATGGTAAACACTCAATACACATTGGCTATCATCGTTAAAAGCATTATTTTCATAAAGATCCTACAAGGTGAGCAGGTATTACTATTGCCATTTTGTGTATGCAACACAAGAGGTCTGGAGACATTGAATAACTTTTTAGAGACATTCAATACCTTTCCAAGGTTATAAAGCCAAGGGGCCATCAGCAAGTTCTACCTGGGAGCTCAAGCTGCTCTACAATGGGTTGGTCTGTTTTGCAAGGTGGTGAGCATTCTGCTGCTGGAGCCAGGCAAGTCAAGGCCAGATGAGCTCTGGAAGAGCCTCTTGCATTGGTTTGGGGTATGGGATAAAGAATTTGAATTTAATTACTTTTAAGGTTCATTTCTGCTTCATGATTATATGATTGAAATATTTTTCAAGTTCTGCTAGCTAGATTATGCGTTTAACCCATAAACAGTCATGTAGGAATGTGAAATTGGAGAGGCAGTCATGGATGAAGGCCAAGGACTAAGAACCATGGACAAATGATGAAATGCAGGAGTTTTTATTTCCATCTGATCTCTGACTTTGCCAACAACCGAATTTCCTGGCTCACATCCCATACACAATGTACCTGCTGCCACCAGCTCCCCAAACCCCGGAGACTTATCTGTAAGTTACATAACATGGCAGAGATTAAATAAGAAAGTTGTTAGACAAGTGAGGCTTTTTAAAAATGGAAGTCATCTGGGTCTACTGAGAGGATGAGCCAATGGGCACAAGGAAGCTCCCAGGGCAGGTGACCAGGCCACTGAGAGAACGGCTGGAAGACTCCAGACAGGGAAGTCACTCTTAGGTCTGCAGGTAAACATCCAATAGAATGCTGATTAGAATTTCATGCAGTCAGAGAGAAATTTTAGTCCCAAGAGAGACAAACAAAATCATGGAGGGAATCTTTAAGGAACAGATGGACAGAATGCAATTGGAATTCATCCTAAATTATCTGAAAAGATAAAACACTCAACAGAAGTCAATGTGGTTAAGTGGTGATGTAAAGACTAGTAAACTAACTGGGGGGGAAATTACTCAGTAAAAGGCCTGACTGGAAGAACAGGAAATGTGCAGGAAATAGCTCAGAAAATTGGAGGAACTAAAAGGCGCGCAGACAGGGCAATCACCGAGCATGGGAACCATCTCATTTCCGAGACTAACACAGGCTAGCATTTGCTCGGTG
Organism: Aotus nancymaae; assembly: GCF_030222135.1. Classification (NCBI taxonomy): domain Eukaryota; kingdom Metazoa; phylum Chordata; class Mammalia; order Primates; family Aotidae; genus Aotus; species Aotus nancymaae. Next base: position 28,537,246 of record NW_026988471.1, read on the forward strand.
GTGTGGTATGCTTAGGGCTGCAAATGGAGGTAACCCGGGCTGCAAATGGAGGTATCCCAGGCTGAAGACAGTCATTCTATTGGAGGTTGGGCAGAAGGAAGTGAGTTGTTACCAAGAACAGAGACAGAATTTCGGTCAAGAGCATTCTGGATGCATTCTTAAAACTATGTCTCAAGTTTTCAAAGAGTTTCTGGTCCAGTTAATTGGGGAATTTGTTCATTTAATAAGCATTTAATGAACACAGACTATGAGTCAAGTGCTGTGCAGATACAGTGATAAATAATGTCCATCCCTATTCTTGGGGTACCTGATTGGTGAGGAAGACATGTAAAAGAACAAACATGGTCCTGTGCTGTGAAAACACCAATAGAGACATGGAACAGGCAGCAGATGATGGTGCAAATGATGGTGCAGTCAGCTCTGCTTACAGAGGGTCTGGGGTCTCAAGAAAGGCTTTGTTGAAAAGGAGCTGAGATTTCTTCTTGAAGGAGAAGAAGGATTGTTTTTGATGATCTGGAAGGTGAGGAAGGCAAGAGGGCTAGAACTGGCTTGCTTCACTGGGGGGCAACTGTGAGTAGTTTGATATGAATGAATCACGGGTCCAGAGAAATGGGGTGAGCCAGGCTCAAGAGGGGTGAAGCTTGACCAGTGGCTTTGAGTGTTGTGCTGATAAACAGCTCAGACTTGATGCTGGGTTTCACAGGGACCCCCTGAAGGATCTGAGGCTGAAGATTAACAGCCCGTGATATTCACTTGTCAGTTCTCTCATCCAGGTCTTCATTTGCTCCAATTTGGGGCTTCCTGATGCCCAGGAGGAGTCACTGAGGTGATCATTCTATGACTGCAGGAACGTTCCACAGAATGAACAGCAAATACCAATTTGACCGTGGCTTCTCCTTCACACTCCTATGGGTGAACTGAAAGCCTGGATCACACAGTGGGGCTAAGAGAAAAGCAGCACAGCCCATAGCTCTTTCCTTAGACTCCTATTATATGTGCATCTTTTGAGCTAAGTTGCCCTGCAGGGTGGAGCAAGGTCCCAGATCCTCAGGTATCCCGGTGCCCTCGGGTGACTGATCTGAAGAAACATCTTCAGCCACTGGCAATAGTAGACTTCATGCCCTGGGCTCAGCCTGCTCTCAGTGGCCTCCCTTAGGGACCCTCCCGTTTCTTACCACCACAAGACTTCCCTGCTGGCAAGGGGAACACGACTAGTCATTGGAAAGCAGTGGGAACACTCATTCACTGAGCTTACCGATGTGAGATTCTCCCAGGAATAGAAATCACACCAAATCTGTATGTAGACTTTGTGAAGCCCTTTGAATTCAAAATCCCAAGGCTGCTCTGGCTCTTAACTAAGGCTCTGAACCATAAGAGAACACATTTCTGTAAAAGCCAGGAGTTTAGCTAGGCATATGTGCGTGGTTCTCTAAACAAAGAGGAAAACGCAAACTTAGAAGTAGGCCAAGTAAAGAGAAAGAAGGAGGTTTGCTTTGAGGCTGGGTGTGAATGCAGAGGGGAAATGGGCTACGAGGCAGGTCAGGATGTTTCCTCACTCCTCGGCCATCAGCTCCAGTTGCCTAGACAGTTTCTTTACGGCTTAAAGATCTGGCAATCACATCACCCAATTCCATCTCCTCACCACAGACTTGGTTTCTGAAGGTGGAGGCAACTGGGTTAGAATGGAGCTTCAGGAGACAGGAGAGCTGAGGCCAGCCTTTCTGGATAGACTGTCCGCGATCTTCAGCAGGGCTGGACGTAAGTCTCAGGACTGCCTGCTCTCTAAAACAGGCTTCTTCTGTGCATCAAAGCCTTATAACTTTGCCCTTTATTGTGGACAGGAAGGATTGCATACATACTATAAAAAATGTAGCTGGGTATTTATAAAGAATAAATAATGATTAATAATGATGAACACATAAGAATACATCTTTAATTATCAGCTGGTAATAAGGTAGCTGCCACCTACAGAGTGGTGATTGGGAGCAGGGACAGTGGAGCTGAAGTAGCTGGGCTCAGATCCAGTCTACTCCTTACAAGCTGTGCAGCTCTCGACAGGTTACTTAGCCTCACTGAGCCTCAACTTTCCCACTGTAAAAGAGGTGGCGCTAGTGCCTCCCTCACCAAGTGATGGTACACATAATATTAGATGAGCTGACACATGCAAAGCACTTAGAACAATGCCTGACACCAGAGAGTAAGCATCAAGTAACTCTTCCTCTTTCTCTTCCTCATTATCATACAAATTACGGGGAATGAAGGAAGGGAGGTGAATTCCTGCCTGGGATGCCAGGTCCTGTCCCTTCCCCAACAGCCTTATTCTCTCCCCGTCTTTCACGTGTTGGCACTTAGGAGCCAACGGGGAGCACACACTGGGTCGCTGTCAACTGTGGGGAGAGACAAGCTAGTAATTGGATGGTCACAAGGCTGCATGGTTAATGCTATTTGAGAAACCCTAAAAGGGCTTTTCAGAGGAGGGGATACTGCACGTGTAAGGGTTTCTGTAGTGGAAAAGGGGTTAAGGGCAATCCACGAAGAAGCTCCATCCCCGTCCATGGCTACTCTTCTTGCAAACTGGGGAGTGAAGGGGCAATAGGCCAATCATGGAGTCCTGGCTCGTACAATAAGACCCACTTGTGCTGGGGTAAAAACAGTTGCATGCACGGACTGTCAATATAGGTGCTTGGAGTTTTCACTGGGGAAGAAGATACTACAAGGGAAAACGTGAAAACGAGGGAAGTGCCTCAACTTAGAGGGAGGTATTTTGAGTGTTTGCAGCAGGACATTGGCTACAAGAAGAGATAGTGGTGATTGTGGGGCCCAGGGATGAGGCTTTGCTGTTTGAGGACTGCTTTTGTGGAGAGGGATGGGTTTTCTTGCCACATAAACCAGTGGCCACAAACACATGAAAGTGAGCACTCCGAGAGCCAGGATAAGGAAACTGGGTGGGAGGGGGAGGGAGAAAACAAGAGCGTCACGGCCATAGCTCATCATCTGTGTCTTTAGGCTGTCCTCTGCACACGTGCACTTTCTGTGTGGGATGACTTCTCGTCATCCACCTGACACCCCTCCCCTGCTGCAGAGCCAGCTCAAGTGCTCTTCCTGACAGTCACCAGCATTCCCACAGCACCCAACAGGTAGCACCCATTACACCCCTTTCCTGATGGCATCATAACTGTGTCTTGTCGTCCAATTCCAAACCTCACTGGGAGCCCGTTGAAGGCTGAATGAACTTCCAGAGTCCATCCAGTGCCTAGGATCGAGCATGACTCATAGACGTTTGTTGAAAGAATGCACACGTGAACTGAGTGAATTTCTTGACACCAGTGTTCTGTTGCTAAAATTCCTGCACCTATTTTTACCATCTCCCTCCCCACCGGGAAATGGTAAGGCTCAGTTAACACTTCTGAGATGAGAAGAATCTGTTTCTATGCATTTTGACTTCTCTTTGTATACAATATATATTTATCATTATGGGATTGGCCAAGATGCCATTGTGACAAGCCACGGGGTTATAGGTATTCACAGTTCTCTCATCATCCTGGTGTTCAATCCATCAAATATCCAGGGCAGAGTGAGAAAGCAAAAGCAGCAGCTCAAAAGAGCCTCACTACAAGCCTTCAGCTGTCAAATCTCGAAGGTCAGAACTGGCAGAAGCTGATGGTCTTTTCATTTTTTTTTTTTTTTTTTTGATACCCATCAATGAAAGCAATCGTGAGTAAAAGTTGTACCTGCCAGGAAAGGAACTGTCCTTTGTACTTCATGGCAACCTTCACAGTTGAGGTGCATTTTGATGGCTACTTCTTGAGCCCCGGGGAGGGTTACACATTTATTCCTGGGTGTGAGTGGAGGGCAGGGAGAAAATACTTTTCATCTTTCCAGAGACTTTTCTGTGATCTTGAGCAGGGCTTTAATTTTTAGACCCAGAGCTTAGGTTTTAGAACTGGCTTCAATTGATATGGTATCCATCTACCTAACATAGAACCCCTACAATGTGCTAGGAACTGTGCCAGACACTGCTAGCATAAAAAGGTGTGCAACCCAGAGTCTCCATCTTCAAGGCTTGTGGCCCAGAATTAGATGACCAAATATCACAAGAGTCCTCTTGAGAAGAGCTGTGTGTGTGTGTGTGTGTGTGCACGCGTGCACTCGCGCGCGGGGCCAGGAACAATTGCATACACACCATAGTTGGATAAGAACAGCTCTTAGTCTCCTCAGAGCCAGGCATGATGCCAGGGTTCAAGAATCTCTTTGGAAAACAACATGAGAAAAGAAATGGACCCAGAAGAGCTGTGTTCCCCTGCGTTACCCATGACTACAGGCAAATTATGGAAGCTCTCTGAGATTCGGTTTACTCATCTATAAAGGAAGTGAATAATGTGTATGGTACAGATCATAGTAAAGGTGAAATGAGTTGATGGATGTTGAATCACTTGGTAAACTGAACATGCACTGTACAGATATTTACCATGAATATTAACAATATAGTACCTGCTTCTTGAGAACAAAAAGGAGGGCTGTGGCTCTGTTGTTAACCTGGGACCTAGATGAGAGTCGATAAGTGAAGTACAAAGAGCACAGATGAATGGATGGATGGATGGATGGATGGGTGGATGGGTGGGTGGATGGATGGATGGGTGGATGGGTGGATGGATGAGTAGATGGGTGGATGGATGGGTGGATGGGTAGATGGATGGGTGGGTGGGTGGGTGGATGGGTGGATGGATGGGTGGATGGGTGGGTGGATGGGTGGGTGGATGGGTGGGTGGGTGGGAGGATGAATGGGTGGGTGGGTGGATGGATGGGTGGGTGGGTGGGTGGGTGGGTGGGTTGATGGATGGATGGGTGGGTGGCTGGATGGATGGATGGGTGGGTGGATGGGTGGGTGGGTGGGTGGATGGATGGCTGGGTGGGTGGATGGATGGATGGATGGGTGGGTGGGTGGATGGATGGGTGGATGGGTGGATGGATGGATGGGTGGATAGGAGGACAGGCTGGATGGATGGATGGATGGGTTGATAGGAGGACAGGCTGGATGGATGGATGGTGGATAGATGGATGGTAGATGAATGGATAGATAAATGGAAGAATGGGATGTAGCTTCCTTCTGGCTTTAAAAGGTTTGGCTTCTCTAGTTCATCTGTATTCTTCTCATTCCCTTGTGGCCTTGGAAACCATAGTCCTTCCAGAGACAGAATAACAGATGTGTCAAGAGTGTATCCACCTGTGGAGCCTAGCAACATTCATGACCTTGGATACCCCCCAGCTACCCCAGGTCAGGGGCTGCACAGACAGGATTAGGCCAGAGGTGGAAACCTTGTCACTAGCCTGTCCACCCATGAGTGGGAGAAAAACGGCTGTCCACCTTAAACACAAGACTTTAAGCTTTCTTTATTACTTTTCTTCTGAGTGTTTAGTAAACAGTTATATAAAGCTACCCACTTATGTGATCAATCAATTAAAGCTGAGATATTAGAGCCATGATTTTTAACTTTTGGTGCATACCAGAATCCTTGCAGAGCTTTCTAAAAATACATATGCTCATGGCCCATTCCAAGACGAGTAAAATCAGAATGGCTCAAGATGAGACTCAATTATATGAATTTTGTAAAATGTGTGGTTCTAATTTGTATTACTAAAGCTTGAGACCTACCACATTAATGGCTCAAAGTCCAGTTCCTCTCGAGAGGATAAGCATTTTAGTAGTTACATCAATATTACTACTCAAAATAGGGAGAAATATGGTAAATCCGGGTATAGTCAGTGAGACTGGTACTTTGGGTTCCATCTTGGAGAACACAAGTGGTTACTCTGAGAAGGAGGGGTATGAAATATGTAACCCTGGCTCTCCTCCCGCCCACCCTGCCATGACCCTGAGCAGCCTGAGAGATGGGTGTCCCTTAGACAGACAGCCTGGGAGACAGGGGGCAGGCACTATTAGCACCTGCTCTGCAAGTTAATCTAATTTAAACCCACAACAACCCCATGAGGGGCATGGATACTACCATTTTACAAAGATGAGGCTTACAGAGATTCTGAGACTTGTCCAAGCTCATATTGTGTGTGAAGAATTTCCTCCAAGAACACTTAGACCTCAAGTCTCCTGACCACCGTGTGCTCAGAGAACTCTGAGCTATACGATTGCTCCTATAACGCGGTATCTGGGAAATATGCCCCTGACAAGGCTGAGTGTGAGTTTTAAGGCTTTTAAAAATTATTTTTAGAGTCTTTGAATGGCTCTCTCTTTTTAGTGTAAATCACCTAGACATTAAAGACCTTATTGTATATTTATTAGTGTGTTATTCATACCATGGGGGAAAAGAGAGAAGCTGACTCTATGAATGACTTTCAAAGTGAGAAAAAGCTGAGCCTGAAATTAAATCATTGTGACATTGCCACTTGAGGGCATCAATTTCAATAAATGATCACCTTTTTTATTCCTGATCTTGTTTATCATGCAGACAAGATTTGAAGAGAACTTTTGACCATGGAGGCTGAATGCCACAGGCTCTGATTTTCCCAGCTGGCAAGAATTGCCACATTGCCCTGGGCTGACTGAAGTTCAATCCAGAGCAGCCTGGGAAAAGCAATAGGTCCCTTTTCAGAAGCAAATGCCTGGTGGCATCTGTCCACAGGTGCCTTACCCTGACACCATCTCTCACTAAGCCTGTCTACTGACAGGAACATTCAGGTTCTGTGCGTTAGTGGTGAAGGTATCAGTGGGTCAGTAGGGAGGTTCCTCTTTGCCCAGGGAGCAGGAGTTTGGGATAGGGAGAATTACTTCCTGCTGCCCTCGTCCTGGATGGCATCTGGAGATGGGTCACTGGCACTGCTGGGACAGAAGAGGGGAGCAGAGGGCAGCCAGACTCTCCACTTTAGAAGGTAAGAATCTGAGCCTGGGCAATACTGTGGTTGTTCATAACCATGCTGCAAATTAGTGGCAGAATCAGGACTGAAACCGCACCTCCTGATGGCCACAAATCAATATCTCTTTGAGTTAAATTACCTTGGCACATTTTCCATTAGGATTGTTACTGGTTTTAAAGCTGGGATCTGTGGTCAGAACTGACTGCCTTAAGTAAGCACAGCAGCTGTGTGGGTACCCAGCATGAACTCGAATTTTTCTTCACTTGGGGAGGGTGGCTGCAGATTTTAATCCAAGGGCAGTGAGTTTCAGGGTTTCCTGATGCAGCTGGGCAGCTGGGCAGCTAGGAAACAGACCCCTCCAGGGCGCCACTGTGGAGATGAGTCCTGGCTTTGTCACGAGGCTGAAGTTTTTTTTGTTTTGTTTTGTTTTGAGACAGGGTCTTGCTCTGTCACCCAGGCTGGAGTGCAGTGGCATGATCATAGTTTACTGCAGCCTCAAGCTCTTGGGCTCAAGCAAGCCTCCTCCTCAGCCTCTCAAGTAGCTGGGATTACAGGCACATACCATGATGCCTGGCTAACTAAAAAGAAAATATATATATATATATATACACACACATACATACATGCATGCACATTGTAGAGGTGGCAGGGGGGTCTCGCCATGTTGCCCTGGCTGGTCTTGAACTCCTGGCCACAAGTGACCCTCCCACCTTGGCCTCCCAAAGTGCTGAGATTACAGGTGTGAGCCATTGTGCCTAGTCTGAGCCTGCAGTTTGACCTTCATCACATCCCATCCCACCCCATCACATCACACCTCTGGGCTTCATATTCCCATCAGGAAACCAACATGGAGAGGGGAGGAGATTAAACTCAAGTATCTTCTGGGTCTAGGGGTTGAGGTCCTGCAGAAAGGCAAGGCTTTGTGCTGAAGAGAATTTCAGTTTACCTCCACCCTCTGGACTTATTTGTGCTTTAAAATGCCCTGATAGCTTATCTTGGCTCAAGCCCGAGTTTCCCCAACGACTTCAGGTTTAAAATACCTTTTCAAGTATTAGTAATTCAAATGATTGGCAACTTCTATTTCCTCAGGGCCCAATTCTTCCCCCCACAGACTGTGTAGTTCTGGTCACACATAATAAACTCCCCAGATACCCACAGCTGTGGGAGAAAGCCATGTGCTTGGAGAGGAAACAAGACTCGAGGTGACCTTCTGGGCAGGAGCCCTGGAGAGTGTCTCCTATGGCCCAACATGCCACCCACCCTCCCGCTTGCATTCCTACATCCAGGAGAGCACTCATTTTACACAGACAGTGGCTGCTGGATCCATCTTTCTAAGACACATCGGAACGGCAGTGTGGTGCAGCGGGTGGCTCCCTAGCTGGTTGCTTCTGCAGGATCTGCCACTAGTGATCTTAGCTCAGCCTCTTAGTAACAGAAGCTTCAGTTTGAAAACATCCACACAGGCACGTGCTGTTGCTATTCTGCTTGTGTCTTCCTTACTGGACTAGATGTTCCTTGTAAGCTGTGATCTTGTCGTCTTCGGCTGTGACATCTTTGGCATGTACTACATAAGAGGCACTCAATCCACGACGGTGAAATGAATGTATGAACCAAAAAGGACCTAGCGTTTATTAGTGCCAACTACAGCCAGGCACCACGTGGGCCATTTTCCATATGCCATTTCAGAGCTCACCATTTTACACAGGTATTACCATGTTCATTCAGTTCATGGGGAATTTATGGTCACTAATTTCTAGCTAAGATGTCCCATGCCTATGTGACTCTGTGACCAGTGGGCCTGGGCTGTTTGACAGCCCCTGTTTCTCTGCTTCCTTGCTTCTCTGGTCATTCTGGCTGGGCAGATGACCAGGCGGGGCACTCATCTGTCTGTCCCCTGCAAGATTCCTGCCAAAGCCAGGCAGCCTTGGCCAACATGGCCACTCACGTTCTGTGATTCATTAGACCTCATATACTCCACTGCTTTCCAGGCAACTAGGAAGGGAGCAGCTGCTGTACCTCTCCAACTGCCTTTCCCCTGCCTCCTGTCCCCGGGTGCTTCCAACCAGGCTGCTGCTCCTGACCTGCCCGTGCACGACAGCGGGCACCGCCTGCTCACGACTCAGTGGTTTCCAGGGAACTTGATGGCGTCTGACTTGTCATTCCCCCGCCCACTCCTCTGAGTCAGGCTCTCCCCAGCCGACTTTATTATTACAACTTCCTCTCTCATTACTACAAACATGGAATGTTGTTTTCCAGATAGTGGTCCCCAAACCACCATCTCCTGTTATGAGAGGAAGCCAGCTCCATTCATAATCATCACAGTTGACGTCACCAAGATATCACTGTGTCCCCCTCGCTGCTCTGAGTGCTATGCTAATGAGGTCATCTTTGACATTAAACTGAGTGAGCTTTCAGCAAAGCAAACTGCTGAGTAGTACAAATCCAGAGATTCTTGAGACTAGCAGTAACCCCATAATCAGAGAGCAGGCAAATCTCCATCTTTTGTGATCCCCAACTCTGAACAGTGCAAAGCTGGGCAAGTTTTGATTTGCTGGGCAAGTGCCCTGTTCCTTGCAGCTGTCCAAGGCACCCACAAGAGCAGCTCTGCACTGCAGTGGACAGTCTATTGATTGTCCTTTCCGCTGCCACCTTCCACCCTCACCATATTGATCTCATGGAAGGTGAAGAGGCTGGCCCAGGCATCTTTAATTTAAATCTGGAATCACTTCTGCTCATCACTAAACTCCTCCATGGCTCTGCCACAGCTGGAGGAAAACATCGCTGTGCCTGAGACACATGAAACTGGGGTCTAAGGTGAAGCCCCTGCAGATGTACACGGTCCCAGACAAAGCCGTCAAGTCACTGAATTTGCCTCAGCTCAGTCCCAATTCCTCTCTCCTGCTCAACTCACACCTTCCAGAGGACAGAGCAGCTCCTCTGGTGATGGAGCCATTGCCTTGGGAAGAGGGTAAGTTAGGTGGCCAGGTGGACCTGGAGGCAGGTGGCCATGCACCACATGGAGGGAAGGCTGCCCCTGAAGGCACTGACCTCGCATGCCCCAGGGCTCATCTGTCTTGAAAGATCAAATAATCAAAATCATTTCTCTCTCTCTTTTTTTTCTTGTAAGATTCTTTCATATTTCCCTTTCTCTTTCCCAACTCCACCCTTTCTCCCTGAAAGGCTTTAGGTTTCCTGGAAAGAGTCCAGTTTGGACCACATCACTTCCTGTTTCCTCTCTCTGCCTCGGTTTTCTCCTCCTTTAAATGGGAATTCACTTGGTAGTTATGAACATAGGAAGGTAAAGAGGGAAAACTATTTGCAAGACCCTATGGCCAGTCATACCTGAGGAGTTATTTTCCTGACTATGCCACATAGGGAAATAGGCCAAGCCAAACAAGATGTGCTAAAACCCCTCTGGCAAACTCATGGGTATTCTCAGACTACCCTTCAGGGTGATCTCCAACTCCACCTCTTCCAGAGACATCAGTGAAGTGCGCAGACCACCACCAGCACCACAAGGGACTGACTGCCTGAAGGCTCAGTGGCCTCAAGCACACTCCTTGGTCTCTGCCAGGCTGGGTGGGGAAGGAATGCTGACAGCAGTAAGTCAGAATATGCAGCTCTCAGAATATGAGCTGAGCAAATACCTATAGGATGTCACACAGCCCTGCTCTCAGATGAGAGGCCATCCCATTCAGGCTCCTTACTGGAAAGAGAAACCATGCTGGAAGGAGACTTGGTGCCGGAGGACAGCTGGCTCCAAACAGGGAGCAGCCCAGACACCTGCCATACCACACTGATATGTGGTGAATAGAGCAAGAGTCCTTGGTAGCTGGGACCTTCTCAGCCAGCCCAGAGAGGCGTTTCAGAGGCAAGAAGATAGATAAGAGTTTAGGAATGGGGAAAGCATTCTCTTTGATGCCAAGATTTCATTCCTGATGAGACAGCAGTTTGTAGTTCTTCTAAGTGCAACTAAATACAGGTGGCTTAATGGTGGGGAGTGGGGAGGAGACTTTCAAGAAATTACTACGGAGGCCATTCAGCTTTATTGGAAAAGCAACAGGCAGGATCTCTCCCCCCCGCACACCATGGGGATGGAGGGTGGGTAAGAGTCATCGTTCAGGTGGGACCCCTCTGAAAAGGTATTCTCTTAGAAGGAAGTCAAGTCCAAGCATAGGTAGACATTTAGGGTTTTTCTCCTGCAAACAAGTCACAAAGAAGGATCCTTGTTGCTAAAGTAATCAGATCTGGGGTCTCTCGATGCTGAGGTCATAGGATGGTATTTATACTTATGGAATGGGAAAACAAAAGCGAAGCACAGAGGTGTCCTAATTCAAGTTTGCTTTCCAATGTCACTACTTGTAGAGGCGTGATGGATCACTGAGTAAGCAAGTGAGTATCTCCAGAAAGCTTACAGGATTCCACTGTCCTATGCCTTGGTGGTTGTAGCACAAAGCTCTGTTTCAATCTCTACTGAATTGACACTGGTGTAGTATCCATGACTAACCCTGCTCTGGGTTACCAAACTCCCATAGAACTTGCTTGGATGGCCAAAATACTTTGTCCTTTCCCTTCTGCCCAACTTCTGCTGGTACAACCCGGTTTCCACCATATTAAGTTGCTTTCATTTTGGCCTTTCAACATTTCTTTGTCTGTTTTCTTCTTGGCTCCATCTGAACTTTGAGAAATGAACATCTTTAACACCCACTCATGAAATGCCCACTCTGGCAGCTGGCCACCTGGCCTCTGGAAGGGCTACTAGCCAGGGCAGTCAGAGGGACCCACAAATCAGTACCCAAGATACTACCCAAGAGATATTAGTAGTAATTGCTCAAACTGGACCTACCAATTAAAGGACAATTGTGAATTTGTAACCAGATATCACGGACTCTAGAAATTTGTAGCCAAAAGCCAAATCACATGGTATAAAATCAATTTTGATGATTGAGAAGTACTCACCCATGCTTTCCTGGGGTAGGCATCAGGAGGATCTCTCTTGCAGCCTCGTTGTGGGGCAGCAGCTGGGCGACGTACCTTCCAGACGGCTGCAGATGCCTGTGTACCGACACGGCCAGCGTGCAGTGCTCACTGCTGCTCCTCATCCATGGACTCAGGATGGTGTGCTTGGAGTCAGCTGAGGTGTTGAGGAGGAGGAAGGAGCCTGGAAAGAGACAGGGAAAATGAATCTGCAGATGTGTTCAGGTAAGACCAGTGGTAGCTCTGTGGCAGGACTCAGAGACAAATAGCATCAAAATCAGAGATGCGGGAGGCCGTTATCTCCTTCTCTGCATGCACCCAGCCTTCTTCCTCCTCTCTTAGATTTTCTTTGTAAATAGTATAGCCTGATGCAGAGGGACAGTGGCTGGGGACATGGGCCTTATAATCAGGCAGACCAAGGTTCTAACCTTAGCTCCCCTACTTCCTACTTCTGTGTCCTAGAGCCTTAAGTTTTTCATCTGTAAAACAGGAAGAAAACATCTATTTCAGAAGACTCTTGTTCCTTCCCTTACTAGTTGAATGATCTTGGGAAAAGCATTCACTTTCCTAGGTTTCGGTTTCCTCCTGTGTAAAATGGGGTGAGAGGGTTGGCTGAACTCAATAATCTCTTAAGGTTCATTTCTGCTTTTGAGTCTATGAGTCATGTGAACTTGCAACTGGTCTCCACAGAAAAAGTCCTACAAATCCCCCCTGGTGTCATGCCCGTGGCAGAGTTTCCCTCTGGGGCAAGCCAATCCTGATTCCACTAGCACAGGCCAAATGACCTGCAAGAAACCTACATTCATGGGGATTACTGTCAGTATAAACCACAGTGCCATTATATTGTTCCAGGCGTTCCCTCTGATGCATTAATTTTACTTGCTGCACTTCTGCATTGAAGTTTTGGACCATTAGATGCTGCTCCCTTTGCAGTGGAAATCTATTTCAACGAGATCCCTGACTTCCACAGTGGGAAGCGCCTAATGAGTACTCAGTCTTCTTAAACCACTCCTGGCAAGGTCTCCTTCTGCAGATAACCCAATTTCCCAAATAGGCAAATAAACTAGCAGCCTGCAATAAACAATGGTGCAGATAAAAGAGGGGGATTCCTACCAAGGCAAAGCATTATTCAAAAAGAAGGTATTGTTCCAGGAATTGGAGATTTGCAACATTCTTAAAGTAGGTAAAAGTGACTTCTGGTTAAAATCAGGCTGAAGGAAGCACAAGACTGTGTCTGAGCTGGACCAAGAACGTGAACCCACTGTACTTGTTGGGGAGTTTCAGCATGGCATATGGGCATGAGAACAGTGCTCTACGAAAGTACTACAGCCGTCAGTAAAAAACCTACATTATTACAGTATTTTGCAGTGGAGGAAACATTTTTGTCATGGGCACAGAAGAAAATAAAAGGGATTAGAACGAAAGACAAGGAATTGGGAAGATCATCTAATTCAGTCCCCTTGATTTCCTAGAGAAGCAGACTAGAGATTCAGATAGGGAAATGACTTGTCCAAAGTCTTAGTTTGAAGGTTAAGACCAGACTCCAGATTTCTGGACTCCTAAGCAGCCCTCTTCCCCTTGTATCTTTCTCACCGGCCCACTGTATACTTCAGCCTAAAATATGGCCAAGGTACTGTGTGGCCAGGATGTATAGCTTTGGAAGTCAGAAGGGTAGGAAGGGGAATGAGGGGCACATTAGCACCAGACCAAATCCATTTATTCAGTCCCTTCCTTACTCCATTCTGCTCTCAGATTCCATTTATTGGATGCCTATTTTGAATAAAGATTCAAGCACTGGCTTTGCCCTGAGGACACAGACATGAACCAGACACAGTTGTGGCCTTCAGGGAACCCCAGGTCTGGCAGGAGTGAAGAGATGTCTGCAGGAACTATCAGCACAAACAGAGGTCATAAAGTCAGACACACATCCAGGCAAAATACTTTGGGAGCCTTCAGGAAGGAGGAGACAGGAGGTCCAGGTGGGAAGATCCATAAAGAGGAAGATCTTCGAGCCAGGTCTTACAGGGAGAGAAAAACAAAGATACTGGCAGAATGGATTATGCAGAAGTTGAAGGGAAGAGGAGTAAAGACATAAAGGTAGATGATGTTTGGCTGCAGAGCAGGACGCTGGACGGAAGACTGGGAAACAAGAAAGGCCAGGGTGGTAGGTGGTAGAATCAGACCATAGAGAACATTGCTTCCTGGCTGAAGATATCTAGCTTTATTTTGTGGATAATAGAGAGCCAGATATTTTGAGCAGGAGAATGGCATCATCAGAGTGGTGCTGCAGGAGAACCGATCTGGTATGGTAGGGGAAAGGGGGAATTAATATTGACCGAATCTCCATCTTGCACCGCAAGTCCATACAAGGGCAAGAATGTGACTAAATGCAAATTTGAAGCATTTACTATGTTACTGTTGTGAGCAAAGGCAATGTGTTGAGGGTGGATGACTGGGGTTTCCAATACTAGGGTAGTGTACAGAGCACGTGAGGACCCTGGAAGTATCTCTGGGGACAAAGTCTTGCTCCAGATTCTTTGGGGGTGTGGTCTGAGGTTAGGATGAAGCCAGTCCCATGTCCGATAATAATTTACACATAAGGGAGCAGCAACCGTGCCCTGGTCTGAGATCATTCTCTGATGTTCTCAAGTTGGCAGAATGTTGAATAGAAAGCAGGAGTTTTTGAGCTACTGAAGGGAAGAACGGGGGCAAAATGAAGAAAGTATCCCCTTCTTCTCAGAAAGATTACAGTTGCACGCATGTGGGCATGTACAAGAAGCTCAAAAATCCAGCTGCAGGTGTGTGCAGGGGTATTGGGACTAGGGGGCTCTTCTGTCGCTGTTCCTCTCCACCCTTAGGTGTGGTCATGCATGTAAATTTTGTCCCCATAATTTGGTACCTCAATAATGGAACTCTTTCAAAGCTGACTGGAAGATAGATTATTTTTCCAGTTCTAATATGTGAGATGATGTTTATATGAATCTTATTTTCTGCAACCAGACTATCAATAAGTGACTGAGCTTAAAGTATTTTTACTCTCCGTGAAACTCTATAGTTGAGAGCTATCTCTTCATCAGCAGCTTTCCTCTACCAAAAAAAGGGAAAAATACATTTCTTAAGCTCCTTGGGATATTGTCAGTATAAATCTTTTAAAGTCAGTAAGAATTTATCTCTCCTCTCTCTCTTTTCCATTCCCTATTTATTTTGCTCTGCATAGCTTGGTGCTAGGCGAAGCCTACTGGGGTCCTTTCTAATTAAGGAGAATGGTCTAGCAGCACACAGACCTTCACCCAGTGTGGTCATGGGAGAGTGGAGAGGCAGATCAAAGAGCTCTGCTCATACAGCACCACGACCATGTTTCTTTTATTATGCATTGTGTCTATATGTTTAATGATTAAATATGAAATAGTTATTATTTTTACCTCTGGTCCCCAGTATAGGAATGTGCTGCTATCATCCCAACCAGCAGGGCTCAAATTATGGGCCAAAACCCAAGGGTCATGAACCTAGCGGTCAAACTCTTTTACATCTGTTCAGTTATTGACCTCCGACAAATTATTTAAGCACCTTAGATATCAGTTTGTTCAAATTTAATATGGGCATAGACTACCTCATATGGCTGTTGTGAAGATTAAATTAAATAACAAGTATCAAGTGGGCAGTACTGTGCCTGCTCAAGGTAGGTATGTAATAAATATCAGTTCCCGGTGTTGATGGGTGTCTTAATCTGGAATTCCTTTGATCTAGGACTAAACCTGGAATCAGAAGGACTGAATTAGAGTAGCTCTGCTACTGCCAAGCCTCCTTTGTAAAATGAAAGGGCTGGATAGAGTCTCTCTAAGGATTCTTACAGCCCCAAACTGTCAGTAATTCTATCTGCCTGCCTAGAATAGTATTAATCTAAAGAAATTGAGTCAACTCTCTAAGCCCCCAAGTCCTAAACTCTTCTCATAATTCACCTCTCTGAGGGTTATATACCAACAATTTTAATCCATTGGCCAAATACTCCATGAACTTTCCTGCCGAGAAGTAAGGAAGTAAGCTGTGGTTACCTGCCCTGCCTTCCCCTCTCTCAACTTACACAAACACATCCCTAGGAAGGGCTCCTGTGCTAGCATCGTTCATTTCTTAGATGTTTCTGTGATAAGACTGCTACCACCTCTAAATGTCTGGTATGCAACACAATGCCTGCCACATGGTGGGTACTCAGTGATCCTAAAAATCAAAGTAACATGGTGGTAACGTGGTGATGTGGTTTGGATGTGCTTGTTCCTCCAAAGCTCATATTAAAATGTGATTACCAATGTTGGGGATGGGGCCTGGTGGGAGGTAACTGGATCATGGGGGTAGATCCCTCAGGAATGGTGTAGCTCCATCCCCTTCGTGTAAGTGAGTTCTCACTCAGCTAATTATGTGAGATCTGGTTATTTAAAAGAGTCTGGGACCTCCCCTCCTTTCTCTCTTGCCCTTGCTGTCATCAAGTGGCATGCTGGATCCTTGTTGCCTTCTGACATGATTGTAAGCTTCCTGAGGCGCTCACTAGAAACAGATGCCATTGTCATGCTTCCAGTACAGCCTGCAGAACCATGAGCCAATGAAACCTCTCATCTTGATAAGTCACTCAGCCTCAGTAATTCCTTTACAGTGACACAAGAATGAACTATACAGAAAATTGGCACCAAGGAGTGGGGTTCTGCTATAAAAATACCTGAAAATATACAAGTAACTTTGAAACTGGGTAATGAGCAGAGGTTAGAATTTGTGGGGTGGGGAGGGGCAGGGGGGCTCAGAAGAAGACAGGAAGATGAGGGAAAGTTTGGAACTTCTTAGAGACTAATTACATGGTTTTGACCAAAATGTTGATAGAAATATGGACAGTGAAGACTAGGCTAAGGAGGTATGAAATGGAAATTAAAAAGTTATTGAGAACTAGAGTAAAGGTAACCTGTGTTACACCTCAGCAGATAGTTTGGCTCCATTTCCGTTCATGCCTTAGGGATCTATGAAAGGTTGAACTTAAGAGTGATAACTCAGGGTATGTGGCAGAAGAAATTTCTACGTAGCAGAGTGTTCAAGAGTGGTCTAGCGCTTATAACAGTCTATGATCAGATATGGTAGCAAAGAAATGACAAACTTGAAACTTATATTTAAAAGGAAAGCCGAGCATAAGGTTTGGAAAATTTGCAGCCTACTCATGTGGTGGAAAGGAAAAGAACATTTTCAGGGGAGGAATTCAAGTCGCCTATGGAGCAACTTGCTAAAGTGATTAGCATGACTAAAAGGGAGCCCATACTATCCAAGACAATTAAAAAAAGGCCTCAAGGGCATTTCAAAAGTTTTTGAGACAGCCCCTCTGATGACAGGCTCAGAGACCTAAGAGGAAAGAATGGTTTCAGGCGCCAGGCCCAGGGTGCTATTGTCCTGCTCAGCCTCATGACATTGCTCCTTACATTCTGTCTGTTCCAGTTGTAGCCATGGCTCAAAAGACTGCAGGTACAGCTCCAGATGCCACTTTGGAGAGCATAAGCCATGCTTCCATGTGGTGTTATGCCTACAGGTACACCGAATGCAAGAATGAAGAAGGCTTGGCAGCTCCCATCTAAATTCCATAGGAGGTATGGGAAAGCCTGGGTGCCCAGGCAGAAGTCTACCATGGGGGCAGAGGCCCCACAAAGAAACTTTACTAGGTCAATGTCAAGGGAAAATGTGGGGTTGGAGCCTCTATCCAGAGTCCCCACTGGGGTACTTCCTAGTGGAGCTGTGGGAAGGGGGCCGCTGTCCTCCATATCCAAGAATGGTAGACACACTGGCAGCTTACAACGTCAGCATGGAAAAGCTGCAGACACTCAACTCCAATCTGTGGGAACAGCCATGGAGGCTGTACACTGCAAAGCCATAGGGGGGGAGCTGCCTAAGGCCCTAGGAGCCTACCCCTTGCACCAGTGTGCCGTGGGTGTGAGACATGGTGTCAAAGAAGATTATTTTGAAGCTTTAAGATTTAATGACTGCCCTGCTGTGTTCCACACTTGTGTGATGCCTATTACCCCTTTCTTTTGGTCAATTTCTCCATTTTGGAACAGGAATGTTTACCCAATGCCTGTACCACCATTGTATCTTAGAAGTAAATTACTTGTTCTCATTTTATAAGCACATAGGTGGAAGGAACTTGGCCTTGAGTCCCAGATGAGGCTTTGGATTGTGAACATGGAACATTTGTGTTAATATTGGAATGAGTCAATACTTTTAAGGAACTATTGTGAAAGCATAACCACATTTTGAAATGTAAGGACATGATATTTGGGGGGCCAGATGTGAAATTAATATGGTTTGGGTGTGTTTGTCCCTCAAAATCTCATGTTGAAATGTGATTCTCAACGTTGAAGGGAAGCTGGTGGGAGGTGACCGGATCATGGAGGGAAATCCCTCATGAATGGTTTAATACCACGTTTATTACCGTTGGTGATAAACGAGTTCTTTCTCAGTGAGTTTTGTGAGTTCTGGTTGTTTAAAAGAGTCTGGGACCTCCCCATTCTCTTTCGCTTGCTCTTGCTCCCAGCATGTGACATGCTGGCTCTTTGTTGCCTTCTGCCTTGACTATAAGTTTCGTGAGGCCCTCATTAGAAACAGATGCCATTGTCATGCTTCCAGTACAGCCTGCAGAACCATTAGCCAACTAAACCTCTTTTCTTTATAAGTTACCCAGCCTCAGGTATTCCTTTACAGTGACACAAGCATGGACTAATAATACACATGACAAGGAATCAAATAGTACAGAATAGCTTATAATGTTTTTTTTTAACTGTCTCTAACCTCTGCCCTACCTGACCACATTCCATATACTGGAAGAAACTTTTCTTAAGGATTTCTAATTTCTTTAGGTGGCTGCCTTCATAATTCTAAATATTATGGTCATAGTTTTACTTGCAGGTGTGACAACTTTAGACATGGACAGGACAATAAGAAAAATAACAATATCCCTTTTATAATTCTTAATTTTTAAAATGTTCTTGATTTTTAAAATTATCTTTTATTGCTTATATTTTTAACTTCACCTGATATATTTATGACTTGTTGCATCAGCTCCAGACAGTATCACTTGACTCTCCTCACTATACAGATGAGGCTATTTAGTCTTCCTGCCCTTCCTGGTACTTTTTCTCCTCTACGCCCACCTCCCACATCAGCCGCACTTTTCCTTTACCTTGTCAAGATTGTGTAAGAACGATTAAGTCTTTTGTGTTTTGTTTATAGGTTGATGCTAAGTGTTGAAGATCAATAAACAGACCTTTTATGCTGATGGCTATATATTTCTCGCTGCAGTGAATAAGGGTTATATTTATAATCTCTCTGTTGATCCAAGAATGCATTCTACTCCAAGCAGGATGTATTTCCAGCATCAGGATCAAATAAATTCTCGATCTTGCATTGTTACTTGTCAAAATTGTGGCACATTTTCATTTGTCTCATATTTGAAATAAGTCTTGGTATATGTTATCAGCAATAATTAAGATTACTATGTTAAATTGTTGTGTGCCACAAAAATAACCAAATTTTCTTGCCAACTGTGTTTTTAACTATAGCTATTTCTGTCTTTTTTCATCTACAATTATTGTTTTACTTTGATTATTCTTAAAAAAAGGTTTATAACAACCTACTGTCCAAAATTTGCTTCTTCTTCAAGGTAATTCATTGAAAGGACTCTGACGCGTACTCTTAAACACAGGCGTTATGATAACTTTGGAGATCATATCATTGGACTAGGTAAAAAACATTCAAGATTCTAATTTTAAAAATCTGACATATTCATGAAAATTGCCAACACAACATTTAGTGGGACAAGAATTAATTACATGGGACTGAACTATAGAAGATTGAAATAATTTTTAATGACTTCCTTTTGTTTGAAACATTGTTGATTCTTTCTGTTTTATTTTCTAAAGTTAAGAAAGCTTTTTCTGTTGAGCTACTTATAGCTTACAACAACAACTGGGTAAAGTATAGTTTTGTGAGCAAAATTAAAACATTTAGTTTTCTCTTTACCTGATTTCTCCAGAATTTTGAAAAGTTGTGAGTATTCTTAATTTATGGCAGTATAATTATTTACGTAAGTTCAATTAGAATCTGTTTTCTATTGTAGGACAAAAATTGGATATAGTGATTATTTTACCAAGGCCTTGACTGAAATGGTATATTTTCAAATATGATCAGACTGCTTTGAGGAATTGAGATTGATTTTATTGAGCCGATAAGAAGCCCTTTAAAAAGTCTGACTCTGACCTGATACCTTTTTTACACAGTTTCTTTATAAGGTTCCTGACCTGTAAGTAAAATATGTCACTTCTGACAGGCCCAGAAACCTTAAGATATTTTGAGACCTTGAGAAGGAAAAAACTCACCCAATTTGTACAAGTATTACAGATACAGATTAGTGGCACAGCCTTAACCTGGCTTTCTAGCCTTGAGGTTTTAAAAAGTCTAATTTTAGATTTCTTATAAAAATGCTCCAATAGAGCTAACTTATAAGAACCTTATGGTCAATCACTGTTCTTGCTACACTTTATACAAATAATCAGGCCAAATATTATCAAACTAATAGTTATTTTGCAAATAAGATTGTCCTGCCATCATTTGTCTTTGGTAGAAATAAAGGACTAGAGAGAAAAATTATGGTTTTTTAAAAATCCCTATAGATTTTTTTCTCTCTTCATAACCCTGTTATGAGATTCTAGTCTTACCCATTGTTTTTGAGCTTTTATTATTTTCTCACAATTTAGACTGAATCCTGAATTCTTTCTTGGCTACAAGACTCCAAAATAACATTTTCAATTTTTCTTCCATTTTTCTAACTTGGAATTATTAGAAATTAAAACTATGCTTTTCTTAAAGCCCTGCAGACTAAAGATAGACAACTTAAATAAAATTCAAGAAAAATGACCACAGCAAATTATATATAAACAGCCTTCATGTCCAATAATATATGGACTACTTACAAAGTTCATTTAACCACTCAGTCCAAACTACAATCCAGAAATATGTGTCAGATTGTCACTGAAATCTGAAGATGCTTCAGAGACTCTAAAAAAAGTAGTTTATAGACTATTCCAGACATTAGCTTTTCTTTCCTGTTTCCGTAGAAATACCTCTTATTTATGATCTGTTTGCCTGCATCATATATATAGCCTAGTCCACCTGCAACGCCACCTCCTGGAATAGAACACAACTGTTTAACCAAACGGATCTAAGCTCAGGACTAAAAGACTGATTTAAAGAGAGATGGGGTAGGGAGGATTGCTTCCGCCTGGAAGATCGAGGCTGCAGTGAGCTGAGATTGTGCCACTGTACTCTAGGCTGGGCGACAGAATGAGACCCTGACTCAAAATAAAATAAAGTAAAATAAAATAAAATAGAAAAATAAAATAAAATAAAGAGAGATGGGATGGTATATTTAAATGTACTCTTTTCTGCATATCCCAATTTGTTTTCCCACTCTTTTGTCTATCTCTAACAACCTCTAACCCAAATCTCTCCAAAGCTATCAACTTGGCTTTTAATATGTGAAACTTTTTTTTTGAGACAGAGTCTTGCTCTAGAGTGCATTGGCACCATTTCAGTTCACTGAAACCTCTGCCTCCCAGGGTCAAGCAATTCTCCCGCCTCAGACTCCCAAGTAGCTGGAATTACAAGTATGCTACCATACTTGGCTAATTTTTGCATTTTTACTAGAGACAGGGTTTCACCATGTTGGCCAGGCAGGTCTCGAACTCCTGACCTCAAGGGATCTGCATGCCTCAGCCTCCTAAAGTTCTGGGATTACAGGCATGAGCCACCACACATGGCCAAATACGTGAAACTTGTTAAAGTTTCGAAGTGGGGACTGAAGGAAATCAAAATATTTTACCCCAAAGCAAATTTATTTGACATATTTTCAAATGGCTGCTTGGAGAGCCAGAAAACAAAAGTATTCCTGCAAAGCTGTCTTTTGTGGGAAAGATCTGCTTCTGTAGAAAATCTGCACTGATGCAACCAGCTCTTCCCTTGTCCAGAGCTAGGAAAAATTAACTGAGAGGTTGACACCTTTAAAAGTCTGAAAAAACATTTATTATCTATTCTATTTGAAAGCTGCTACCTGTGAGATTTCATCTACACAACAAGATCACCTTTGCTAGCCAAGCCTCCTCATCTCTTCCTCCTATAACCTGTCTTGCTACCATAACCTGTTTTTGGCCATACTCCAAGTCTCCATTCTTTTTGTAACTTCAAGATGGTAAATAAGCTTCTGCATCCCACTAGGGGGTGAGTTAATCACTCTGTGACTTTTTCTTGTGTACGCATTAATAACCTGGTGTGCTTCTCCTCCAATTAATCTGCCTTTTACGGGTGAATTTTCCAGTGAACCTTCAGAGGGAGGCATAGGGGAAGTTTTCCCCGGCCCCAACAGAATCAGCATTTTTTTTTTTTTCAGTTTGTCTTTCCAGGAATTTCTAGCTGATTTTTTTTTCTATTCATTTTATATCTGCCTTCTTTACCATATCACTAACACATCCATATACTCCTTGAAAAAATTACTCCCTTCTTCTTGAAGACACTGATTTCCTCTTATGATTTGAATCAATTGCTTTCTGGGCCTATCGTACAGCATTATTCTGAAATTTCTTTTCACTGGGTCTTTTATGTTAGTCCCACCATCCTCAGACAACTTCCTCAGGGGGAAATTTCTTTATGAATCTTTGAATATTTGAAATATTTATTTCATTACATTTATTTGGTGGTAGCTTTTCTGGTTATGGTTTGTAGATTAGAAACTTTGCCTCAAAAATTTAAAGACCTAGCTTCAGTGTTTTCTAGTGTCAGTGTTACTGAGAAGAAGTCTAATGTTGGTTTTATTTGTAATTTCTTTGTAATTGATCTGTTTATTCTCTTTGGAAGCTTTTGGGATCTTCAACTTTAAAGTTCTAAAATTTCAATACAATGTATCTAGGGATGGATCTATATAAAAATTCATCCATGGCATTTTGCAGTGTATCTAGCTATAGAGCTATATAAAAGTTTATCTGTGGCATTAATCAGAAAACACATGCCTCTTTCATCTCTAGCAAATCTTGTTTTATTATTTCTCTGATAATTTAATTACCCCATGCTTAATCTTGAATCTTTCTTAAGAGATTTATCTTTCAAGTTAGCTTCTGTTAGTTATCTGATTTATCTTTGTTTTCTCTGGGGTCAGCTTTTTTTTTAAATATTGATCTTTTTCTCTTTTCTTCTTTTATTTTTAAACAGAAGAAAAAGCATACGAATTTATTTATGTGCAAATGCATGGGAGCCACACAAAATATGAGACTTGAAGGACCAGAGGACTGAAGTTTTTATACTGTGCAGAAGTGAACTGAGGTTTGGAGCTCCTGGAGAGAGGTGGCGGCAGATTATGGAAGGGTGAGGGGAGGAAACTCATGGCAAGAAAAGGCTGTCTTGCTATGCATGATCTTTCTTTTTTGTGCTGCTGGGTTATTCACATGTTGAGTGACCATTGATCACCCTGTCACATTTAAACAGGAGAGGCTAGGGAGGCTAATGGGAGCTATATGTGTACAGATGGTGTTTGTCCTCTATGCAGAATTTGCCTGATGGGCAGTGTCAGGGGCAAGCCACTTTGCAGGTGACTGCTTCCCAATGGCAGCCCAAAGGGTGTGTCACCCTGGGTATGAATACTCCCACTGCCAGCCATAAGTCTATCACTCTACTTGAAGTTTTAGATGATTTTTCCTCCCCACATGGTTAAGCATCCTGCTACCTCATGCTTTGGGAAAATGAAGGCCATTTGGGTTAACCATAGAGAAATTTCCATTCTTCCTCTTTACCCTCATCCTTTCTTTCAGGTGACCCCTTACCTGTACTCTCAGCAGATAGGACCCCTCCTCTGTTCTAAACCTCTTTGGCACATTCTGGGATATGGCCACTTTATTTTCTCCATGGACAGCTTCTGTCTTCTCTCTGTGCTCTAGAAATTGCTCATGCCTCCCATCCTGCTCTGTTTGCTATTCAGAATTTGTTCCTCCATTGATATTCCCCTGTTTAATATAACTTTAGTGGAATCTCAAAAGAGGAGACAAATGTTCAGCCCACCTTTCTGAACCAGAGGCCTCTTAATCATATTCTCTCAGTGAGAACATAAATATGTGCATGGATGGATGGATGGATTTCCATCTCAATCAAACAGAATCCAGGCATCATTGGCTAATTGTCCATAGTGCAATAAACTATTAAATCATTATTATAAGCTATTACTCATTCAGTTGATCACAATGCCACTTATGTTAGGTGGGAACTAAGGAACAGCAGAGGTTTAATAGATTGGAATCTGGACAGAAGGAGTGCAGTGTAGTGCATGCAGGCCTCACACAGATGCATGCCACAAGATGCAGTGCTGGAGAATAATGCCGCGCCAGCTCCAGGGTACCTTCCACAGAACACCAGCCCCATGGATGTCAACAGGTATTATGAGAAGCCTCTGGGGTCAAATGGGTCTCAGGACTCCTGGGTTCAACAAGAAGTAAACAGGCTCTTAACTGAAGGACTTCTCAGAGCCTTGATATGCCAGTAACAGTTGTGGCTCTTCAAGAGTGGAATATAAAATGAAACATTTCCCAAACTCCTTTGTGCACAGAACCCTTTTGTTATTGTGTATATGTTCATTGGAACACACTTTGGATACCCTCCTCTAATCGATTTCTGCTGCAAACACCATTTGCAGAAAGGAAGAAACAAAAAAATCATGGAAAAAAGGAGAAACGATACATCCGTATCTATCTATATCAATATCTATGTGTATGTCTAATCTATATCTACATCTGTAACACTTCTTAAGTCTTTTCTGTTTGTCTGACTTTCAAACCGTCCTTTCATAAGACCTCAGCTCCTTCTGGCAGAATCATGCTCCTGGAAAGGCTCCTCTGAATTACTGCACTGGTCTTGCTACCTGAGGAGACTTAAAAATGCTACATTCCATATCTGACTCTGAGAATGTCATAGCTAGACATAAACATGATTGTCACGTTGCTTAATCGCTTGTTGTACTGGGGAGAAAACCAAGAAGCAAAGAAGTTCAGGACTTGCCCAAGGTCACACTGTATATTAGTGGTGGATCTGAAATTAGAAACAAGGTTTTCAGGCTTCTGTCCAGTAGAACACTCACTGGGTATATGCCTGTCCATGACAGAAATCTACAGAGATGTTTCAGTCAAATGCCCTGTGGTTTGGTCCCCAGCTGCCTGCAGATGTTATGTTCACTTCTCAGCACTCTCACCACTCTGTGGATTAGGCCCAGCAGCTGGTCTCAAGTTCTTCTTTCTGAGTGTCCTCAGAGGTCACAGACTAATGTGTGGGCAGGTGGGACCCAGACAGTGGGTCCTCCTTCTGAAATCACTCACAGGGCTTAAATGGCCCCAGCATGGGTGAGCAGTATTTGAGGGTTTCCTTTGTTCATGTGGTCTTACGAATTGTTAAACCGGGGCCACTGAAAGAGGCTTCTGATTATTTTTTTCAGATTTGAATTCTACTATCCTATGTAGTCTCAACTCATGTTTTAGGTATTACAGCAGAATTTTGACATTTAGAATAAGGAGTAGGTGAGACCGTCCTCACTGACACGTTTTGCCTAATATTGAGATAATGGAAAGACAAAACCTCAAAGATCTAGAGGCTCTTGGAAATCATTTGGTCCAAGCTGTTCACCTTGCAGGCAAGGAAACAGTGCAATGGGTGAAGAACTATGCCTGGCTTCCATAGCAGAGCTAGCTATGTGGATGCCCAACTCCTGTGTACTTTTACTATCTCCCTTTGTCTTGATGTCAAATATTTGGAATTAGCTCTGTTACCCTCCCCCACCAGGACTTACATGTATTGCTGTTTTGCACCTTCGTTTGGAAGCACTTTGAAGAGAAATCATATTACTTTACATCTGAGATCGAATCATTAGAAAAACCAAGTGTGTTCATTAAGAGAGAGAGGGGGAGTAGAGGGAGTTGATTTTTCTTGACAGTATTATTAATCTTAACATAATGAGTTAATTGTAGCCTAGAACTGGTAGTACAATTTGCACAATTAGCAAACCTCTGCAAACTGAAAAGGCAAAACAACCTTTCAGGTCCAACTTAACTGAGGCAGAAGTTCCCTAGAAATAATACATATTTATGCATATGTGTATGTGTAGTAAAGTATGTGTTTTTGTGTGTGCATATATATGTGTACATCAATAGATGGATACACATAGATAAACATACACATATGTACGAATGCATATATATATATCTGTGTGGCAGGGAGTATGTTTTTATATATTCCCTCTTATATCTCTGACCCTGTTAAAAAATAAACCATTTTTAGGCAAGACACTAAAGTGGTTTTTTTACATCAATAGATTGCATTTAGAAAAAAAGAGACAGAGCCAATAATCTCTACATACCGCACGCGTGTCCTAGGGTGTCAGCAAAAAAAGATAATAAAAGGCAAAGCAAATAAATAGAAAGAAACAGAAGACAAAGTGCTGAGAAAACCTTTTTCCCTAAGAGCTCATTTTGGTAATCCTCAAGGAAAATAGAAAAGCACTTGATCTGAAGAGAGAGAGAAAGGGGAACCAAATGAAAACTAAAGAATTGATTTAATTCAATGAGAAGCAGGAGGAAGGAGAGATAAAAGCACCTGCTGGAGGAGGAGGACGGAAGGGAGGGAGCTGGGCGACCAGGGTGCCTTCAGTGGAACAAAACCCACCAGAGAGAGAGAAACACAAAGGCAAGTTTCCCCTTTTCCACGTGGGATTTTTAGCTCTGGATTCGGACTGTTCAATTTTTGCTTTAACACCCAGATGTCAAGGGATAAACATCTTCCATGTTACTTTTAACATTTTTGCTAAGAGGTAGCAGGTTTTATTGCTTTTTCTGGGCATTTCATTGATTTTTTTAATTAAATATTTTTTAAAGTTTTTTTTTTTTTTTTTTTTTTTTTTGCCCATTTCTTGCAGGAGTCTCATAAAATCTCAACCTTATTATAATAAGTTCTGATGTTCCATCTACTGTGGCTCTCAGACACCCCCTGCTGAAGAAGGAGCATGGAATGTGGGTGGACGTTAATAACCAAACCACACAGCCGAGAAGCAAAGGGAAGCTGAGAATGCGTCACTGTGTGTCACCTGCTGCCACTCTGGGAGAGCTGCATGGGGCACCCAGGGGCCGTCTCATCCGTTCTTCATTTTTTGGAAGAGTCAATGCACATGCAGGAAGGTGAGGTATCTGCATGGTGAGATGGCCAGGCTGGGTTCTCAAAGGTTCTAGAATGTTCCAGGCTTCTTCTAACGGGTCTTTCCACTTCCAGCCTAAACTTCCTCCCCATACATTCTACACATAGAAGCCAGAACCATCTTTTTACACTTAATTTAGGTTATTGTTCTCTTCTTTCAAACTCTTCAATTCCTTCTCACTGACCATGGATTAAAATAGAAATTTCATAATATAATCTATAAGAAAGGCCAGAGGGGAACTGAACTGCCATAGATCTCATAGGCTGACTCACTCAGGTCCCCAACCAACTTCCTTCTCTCTTGCCTTCTTTTATTGAGACTGGAAATTTTAAAAAAATGACTTGATTTAACCAGCCTTCCTTGCAGATAGAAACAGCCATGTGACACAGTTCTGGTGGTGAAATGTAAGCATAATTAAGCTCATTCGGTTGCCAGACTCGGCAAATAAAAATATAGGACACCCAGTTCAATGTGCATTTCAGATTAATAATGAACAATTTTATTTGTGAAAATAAATCTCAAATGTTGCATGAGACATGCTTATGCTAAAAAACAATTTGGTTGTTCATCTGAAACTCACATTGAACTGGGCATCCTGTGTTTTATCTGGCAGCCCTATGTGCTGGGAAGTGTGGGGAAAGTTTCCCCTTTCTGCTTCTTTCTTCTTTTACTGCCTAGAACATGAACATAATGCCTGGAGGTGTGGCAGCTGTCTTGTAACTAGGGAGAGACAAATATGGTATGTGGACTAGTAAAGTAGTAAGTGTTAAATCACTGATGGTGTCATTGGATAGCTGTGCTGGTGCTCAACTGCCTGTCTCCGCTCTTCTTGTTGTGGGAAACACAAAGCAAAACACCCAAGATCCTTATCTGGCTAAGGCATTGCAGCGAAGGCTTCTGCTGTTTTGGAGCTGACATTCGTGAACACAGGGATCTTGTTTATCTTGGGTCAGGGCTCACTAGTACCTAGGACAATGCCAAGTACAGCGTTTCTTCAATAAACATTTGCTGAATCAATAAATTAATAACATTTAACAAGAAAGTGGCCAACTCAGTTATTTTCTTATATCTTACCTAAAGCAGTGTCATATTTCTTATTTACCTTGGGGAGGATATTTTTCCTTTTTGAATTGACTAGTAGGTACAGAGGGTTATTATTTGCAACACAAAACAAACCAATTTTTAAAATTCCTTGAAGTTTGGACTCTTAAGATCAGTGTTTTTCAAACTGTGGTTTGTAACCCGTTAATGGGCCATGAAATCAATTTAGTGGGTCATGACCAGCATGAAATAAAGAGGAAGAGAAGGAGGAGGAGGAGAAGACCAGCAGGAGGAAGAAGCAGAATTAATTTATAAAATATCCTCATTATAACTCTCCTTTGGGAAATAACAGTGGCTACTGAGCTACACGTACGTACACACACACACACACACACACACACACACACACACACACACACAGAGGCATATGTGTCTTGTGTTGTGATGTGAAATAGAAATATATTTCTTACTGTGGATCACAGTTTTTAAAAAATTGAAAGCCAGGCTCAAGATTAGTAGTGTTGAATTTCAAATGTCCATATGTGGAAATCACAGTGGCTTAGTTCTTGTTCCTGAGCCACCTCTCGTTAGTTGGGTGACCTTGGAGGAGAAGTAATCTATTTGGACAGCATTTTATGATTTGTAAAACTCTCTCATGCAATCTTACAACAACCCAATGAAATAGATGCTACCCCAGTTGTAGCTGTGTGTCTAATAATGGCAGCCAATAGCTGCATGTGGTTTTGAGTATTTGATATGGCTGACGTGACTGAGGAATTGATTTTATTTTATTTAATTTTAATTAATTTAAATTTAAGTACTGATACTTAATCCAGTTGGAAAAATATGTTTGGAACAACTTGGGTTATGTGAATATCATTTTCCAACTATATATTTTATAAAATACATATCAAGTATTTCAGATGAAAATTTAGTCTCCAAATTGAAATGGCTATCAATATAAAATGCACACTGGATTTCAAAGATTTAGTACAAAAATCATACAATGTTTTATTAATAATTTTTATATTGAGTATAAGTCAAAACGAAAATATTGGATCTATTGGGTTAAATAAGGTATTTATTAAAATGAAGTTCTTTTCACTTCTTTTGATGTGGTTTCTAGAAAATCTAAAAGGACAGTTTTGGCTCATACTGTATTTCTGTTAGCACTACTTTAAGGTTTAAGTGTCTCACCCTAAGCCCCTGGATGAGAAAGTGCTTCAATTACTATTACATTTCAGGTCCCTTTACAAATCTGTGGCTCGTCCCACTAAACTAGGACAAGTCACATCTCCCTAGGCTTTGCTGTTCTCATCTTTAAAAACAGCGAGTAAACTAGTGTGTGATGATAATAATAATAACGGCTAATGCTTATCTGGTGCCTACTAGTCCTGAGCAATATGTTAACGTTCTACAAGGTTTACTGCATTTTAATTTGCAATAACCCTGTAAGGTAGTTATATGATAATTACACCTGCCTTTTAGATGAGAAAACTGCGACTCAGAGATATCAATTAATTTGCCTATCAGCTCAAGATGGTGTAGATTGAGGGGCCCAGAGTGCAGAAGCTCCATGAAGATGACTGGACAGCTAGGGCCTTTTTCCAGAGCTTGGCCCTAATGAAAGCAGCCAGACTTGGTTTGAGAGATGGTATATTGCTGTTATTTCTAGAGTCTTGATAGATTCATTTCCTTGGAGAAATAATGGCTGTCTGATCTTGTTACCGATTCCAACACTATATGGCGGAAATCTCTAATCTCTACAGTTTTGGAATATATAGATAAGGCTCAAGAAGGTGACTTTGTATCTGAAAAATTTTCAACCAGAAAATTGAAATTTGGGCTTTGTTATCGTGGGTGCTTATTTAAAGATCCACTTGCAATGTCAGACTATATCTCAATAACAGCCTTCAAATATAGGGACAAATCATACTTTCCCAGGAAAATTATTTTTCCTTTTTTATAAGCCTTGTTTATGTGCATTAAATATAATTTAGAAAAGAAATGGTAAGAAAAAAATTTATCTATAGTCCTGCTACTCAACCATTCTATTCTGGTTTTTTGTTCTACCATCTGCATAGGATTTTAAAATTTTAACATTTTTTTCTCTCTTGTTCTTTCACTTAACGTTGTCATAAGCATTTTTATGTTTTTGTGAAAGATTTGCAAACATATTTATAAATATGTGTGTAATATTCCAATAAGTGGACATCCCATTTAATCCATTGCTTTAAATAATTAGGTTGCTTCCAATTTTTTGCTATTGTTGATAAAATTGTTCTGCTTCTGTTAATATCATACTGTTTCTGGAGGATAGTCCACCAAAATATGTATAGTTTAAAAACCTTCAACTGTGCATATTCTTTTACTCAACAATTTCCTTTCTAGGAATTGCTTTAAAGAAATGGAGTTATTTCTAAAGACTTGTTTGCAAAGTTCTCTGGCATTATTTATGGTAGTAAATATTTAGAAATGGTAAATCTTCAGTACAAAAGATTAGTTACTAAAGTATGGTATAGTCATGTAATAAAGTACTTCATGGAGTCACTAAAATTATTGTTGGAAAGAATAGGTGAGGATTTAAAAATATTAATAACAATAGCTTTCTTTTACTGAGTACCAGGCACTATGCTTCTACATATTTAGGATATAATTTAATCCTTAACAATCCATGTGTTTGGTATTATTATTATTGTCTCTTTTGCACAGATGAAGAAACAAATTTAGAGGGTTGAGTGACCTCTCATGGGCACAAAGCTGATAACTGAGTAAACAATGGAACTACCACACAAAAACCCTGGTGGTTTGTCTCCAGGACTTACATCCTTAACCTCCATGCTGAATAAATAACTAGGAAGTTCACAATCTCTTATTAGATGGGAGGGACAGTTATAAAACAGCATGGATAGTGTGACCTCAGTCTAGCAAAACCTAATAAATATATGGCTAGACATATAGAACAACTTGAGAAAATTCACCAAAATGTTAACTGGGTAACTCTGGAGGTTAGAATATTTTTATTTATACTTTTTGAATTTTCCAAAATACCTGCTACTTTTAAAAAATACTTTTTATAGTGATAACATATACACAGCATAAAATGTACCATTTTAACCAATTTAAAGTATACAATTCAGATGCATTATGTACATTTCCAATGTTGTGCAACTATCATCGCAATCCAATCCAATTGTAGTCATTTTCATCATCCCAAACAAAACCTCTGTACCCATTAAACGATAACTCTCTATTAATCCCTCCCCTCACCTGGTAACCCTGTTCTTCCTTCTGTCTCTGTGAATTGGCCTATTCAAGATACCTTATAAAATTGGAATCAAACAATATCTGTCCTTTCGTGTCTGGTTTATTTCATTTAACACAATGTTTTAAAGTTCATCTATTTTCTAGCATGTATTGGAATTTCATTCCTTTTTAAGGCCATGGTATGTGTATACCACATTTTGCTTATCCATTCATCTGTTGATGGACATTTGGGTTGTTTCTACCTTTTGACTAATGTAAATGATGCTGCCATGAATAATGGTGTACAAGTATGTTTGCATGTCTGCTTTCAATTTTTGGGAGTATATATGCAGGAATGGAATTGCTGGGTCATATGATACTTCTACGTCTAACCCTGTGAAGAACCATCACTGTTTTCCATGGCAACTACACCACTTTACATTCTCATGAGCAATACACAAAGATTCTAATGTCTCTCCATACATCCTCACCAATATTTATTAAATTACTTTAAAAAAATAATAGACAAACTAATGGATGTGAAGTGGTATCTCGTGTGGTTTGGATATGCATTTCCCTAATGACTAATGATGTTGAGCATATTTTTATGTGCTTATTGGTCATTTGCATGTCTTCCTTGGAGAAATGTCTACTCAAGTCCTTTGTCCATTTTTTAATTGGATTGTTTGCCTTTATCTGTTACTTCTTGAATTAGAAAAACAAACCACAGTGACTTTTGTGCAGAATTAAGAAAAAAAAAAGCACACATCTGATTGTATCCATTCCCTGGTTCCATACCTCAATTTGCCTCTGGGATAAAAAGTTCACACTACCAGAGCATGGGCTTGCTGGGCTCCCTCTCCAGCCTCCCATCCTGCCTCTCCACTTCACACTTGATGCTGCAGCAGTTCTCAATGCTCCCATACTTCTTGTAGACACCATGCCTTCATCCATGCTATGTCATATGCTGAGAATGCCTCATCTTCTCTTCCCCTTATTGCCCTTCGTTATTCAGCTAAGTTCTAGTCGTCTTTCCAGATTCAGCTCAGGATCATTTCTTCAAATAAAACTCCTGCTATGGTGTGAATGCGTCTCTTCCAAAATTCATGTTGAAACTTAATCCCTATTGGGGTGGTATTAAGAGGAGCCATTTGGGGAAGTGATTTAGTCATGAGGACTCCACCCTCGTCAATGAATTAGTGCCTTGTAAAAAGGCTGGAGGGAACTAGCTTAGGCTCCTTTCTCCCTTAGCCCCTTCTGACATCCGAAGACACAACAGCAAGGTGCCATCTTGAAGCAGAGAGCAGCCCTCACCGGACACTAACTGTCCCAGCGCCTTGATGTTGGACTTTGCAGCCTCCAGAACTGTGAGAAATAATGTCAATTGTTTATAAACTACTCAGCCACAGGTATTTTGTTGTAGCAGGAGAAATCAACTAAGACACCTTCCAAACTCTCTGGCTTTACTCCTACATTTGCCACATGTGTGGATGCTTCTGACATTTACCTCCTAAACTGTGTCTGTGTCTCTCATGAAACATGCTCACTCCTTGACAGTAGGGGTGGGCTTTTGTCATTTGCATACACTCAATGCCTAGCACATAGAAGAAGCTCAATATTGCCTAATAGAACTGAACTCTTGATTTATATTAGCTAATTGCTTACCAACGAGGCTTTGTATTTTGTCTATCAGTAATGCATGGCAGTACCTGTTTCACTGCACCCTTGTCTGAACTGGGAATTATATTTGTTGTTTCAATTTGCATGTCTTTAATTACTAGTGAGGTTATTTCCCCATATGTTCTTTAATTAGTTGTTTCTCATCTTTTGTGAATTGTCTGTTCATTTCTTTTGTTCAGTTATCTTTTGGAGCCTTAGTGTTTTCCTTGTTGATTTCTAAGAACTTCTTAAAACTAGGCTATTGACCCTTCTCTATTATATTTGCTAAATTATTCCATTTGTTCTTTGAAATTTAATTTTGTTTTTAATGTAAACAATTTTATGCTATCAAATCTTTGATATAAAGTTTACTAATTTGCCTTTTTATATTCATGAACTTGAGTGTCTGTAATACCTTTCTATAGTATTACCTTTATTAATATGTGACAAAAATAATCACTGTAAAGGTATACCTTGCTTTATGGATCTTTGGCTGGAAATTTTAAGCATAATTATATTCACAGAAATCACTAAGTGGGGGGAGAAAGGGAATACCTATGTGAAAAGTCACTAAATTTGTGTTGTAAATTGAGCTTTCTTTAGGACTTTCTTAGCTATTAGAGCTAGAGAGAGAAAAAAGCCCTAAATTTTAAGTGATCTAAATTGCAAAACAATAGCAAGGCTGGGAGAAGAAGGTTTAGAAAAAAGCTTGCAAATTGTCAGCCTTTCAGCGCACATTGATTGTTCATAGATGGGTTTTCATTTGGTCCAAGGCTTGGTCAGTACTGACTTTTAGATTTGGATTGGTCTTCAATGCTTAAAAGTCAGGAAACAGTTATCACTTGACTATCTGGAGCTGTTCTGGATTAGGAAAAGGGAAAGAAGATCTGGCAATGATGGGCCTATTTTTTTTTTTTTTTTTTTTTTTTTTTTGGTGGGACTAAATGGCTGGATTTGAATATCTGCTACTGACAGAGGCGTTTGAACTACAGTAACTCCATCTTGAATAGGGCCTGGGTAAAATGAGGCTGAGACCTACTGGGCTACAGTCTCAGATGGTTCAGACATTCTATGTCACAGGATGAGACAGGAGGTCAGCACAAGATACAGGTCATAAAGACCTTGCTGATAAAAGTTTTCGTTTCAGTAAAGAAGCCAGCCCAAACCCACCAAAACCAAGGTGGCGACGAGAGTGACCTCTGGTCGTCCTCACTGCTACACTCCCACCAGCACCATGACAGTTTATAAATGCCATGGCAATGTCAGGAAGTTATCTATATTGTGTAAAAGCGGGAGACATGAATAATCCACTACTTGTTTAGCATATCATCAAGAAATAACCATAAAAATGGGCAACCAGCCCTTGAGGTTGCTTTGTCTCTGGAGTAGCCATACTTTTATTCTTCTACTTTCTTAATAAATTTGCTTTCACTTTACTTTATGGACCTGTCCTGAATTCTTCTTGTATGAGATCCAAGAACCCTCTCTTGGGGTCTGGATGGGGGCCCCTTTCCTTTAACACTACCCCTCAGGTGGCCATGTCTCTCCAGTTCCCCACAGTCCCCACCATTTCCCAATGTCCCCATCACCGAGGCTGAGGGTCAGTGGTCATTTACCATCTTGCCATTGGCCCACTTCACTCATTTATTTTACCTGCTAGGCTGCTGTGGGCATTTGAGTTTTGTTTGAGGACATGAGGCCAGGTTGCTGAAATTTGCTGGGTAATCTCCCCAGTCATGGAAATAGGTGGGGATTAAATTTATATCCAGTTCTTCTATTTAATTGGGAACAGTCAATCTATGAGTATTTGCTCTGTCCATTTCTGTAAGTGGAAATTGATATCTGTTCTCCACCCCTGCCCTCCACCTCTCTCTCCTTCCCCTTCCCTTGGTTTGGATTTAATGAATATGATTTACATTGACTTCAATTCGTAAATTCTGTAACAAAAGCCCACTGAATAAGCGGATAGTGAAATGACCTCAATTGAATGGGCCGGAAGATACAGCTGGTATCTCACATCTTACATCCTAATGGCTGCAGGTAGTGATGGTAAATAAATAGGGCAGACTCCCAATTTCTTTGGAAAACAGAAATGCTTGAACTTTGAAAATCAGAAGAGAAAACAGAGGGAAAAAATGGTCAGTTGTTTAGGACTAAAGAAAAGGAAAAAGATTGCTGTTAAATATTTATAAATATGACTTAGACAAAAATTTTGCTTGTGATAGAAAAAATGGCTTCCAGGCTGTTAAAAGTATAATCTTGTGCAGAAAGAAACAATCTAAAATACCAGGCTAAAGGATCCCAACATATAAGAGGCTGAATTTGAAATCCTGAGCAGCTATATCCCCCTTTGGTGAGGAGATGGTCAAATTGGACTCCAAGCAAAACCTGTCATCAGGGATTTGTACCTGTGATGGCCCAACCAGTACCTGCACAGCCTATCTGGGAGGTGCTTCAGCCTAGGTGGTTATTGCCCGACTGCTCAGAGCTCTGACCACCTGTGCCAAGTCCTGGCTCTGCCATTACTTGCTGTGTGATCTCACTGCAGGACAAGGGATATAGCATTTCTTAAGCATCTATGAAATAGGGATGATGACAGGACCCTCTTGTGGAACTGTGGAGAAGTCTCATGGAGGAAACCCATGTAAAATGCTTAGCACACTGTCTGGTATTCAGCAAGGGCTCAAGAACTGTTCACTTCTGTTATTACTGTCATCACAATCCTTACTATTGCAAACAAGACTGTCCTGAGGATTTGTGTTACAGTCAAAACAACTTTCAGTGATGAGGAATACAAGAAATGTAGCAGGAATCAATTCTCAAGGTCATGGTCTCTATATAAGGACTTGAATGGTGGCAGGTAAGGCAGGGCAAACAGAAAGGTGGCCATTGTGATTTCTTGGATTCACTCTCACTTAAATACAGAAGTTATTATCAAGAAGTCTCAAGGTTTTGCTATTGATTTTAGTGGGGCCTATGAGAACCATCCAGGTTTCATTTAAATGTGGAAGTGACATTTAGCTTAGGGTTTTCTGATCAATATTCTACCTGCACAGGTAGATGACATTTTCTAGGTTTCTCAAGGCTTATTACCAGGCCTCAAGGGCCATGAGGTAGCCTCCATTTGGTGTTTTTAAGCTTACACTATTCAGTGTGTGTCATAAGCTGTAAATATTTCTCCTCCAGACAATTTGTAGTAAATTACATTTCCAAATTTTGATGTTTCTCCTTTTATCAATAATACTAACTTGTGAAATCATAAATATCTCTACAAATGCTTCAGTTTCATTATCAGACTCTCTTCTACAATGTTTCTTAAAGCATGTGGTCTATTCCATGCATAGAAACATTTGTCACACAAATGTGTAATCAAATCACATATATTTTGTTCTCTAGTACTGTGTGGGTCCTGAACGGGTAGATGTTCACTGACTGACTGATGGATGAGAAAAGCAAATATAACAGTTTTTAATGGGAAAAATAAAAGAATAAAGGAACTAAGCATCACCCTGAAATTGAGGCCTATGCTTTTAATTCTGTTCTTAAGTAGCCTGGAGCGGATCATCAAATAGCACATTTAGAAACACAGAGGCATTCTCAGGAACCAAGTGGTCTTGAGAAATGTATTACCAACCTAGCCAAGAATGCTGATACTCTTAGAGAACTATTTCTGAAATAATTCCAGGCAGATTCTCAGGGCTCAGGGCTCAGGGTTCAGAGCTCACTGATCTCAGATCCTGGGTCTTTTGGCAAAAGATGTGAAGGTTGCTACACTGGGCTTAGATAGCAGAGGTAGGTCAGTATCCTTTACTTTGACCTTTGAACTAACAGATGGGCATGAGACAAAACTTCACACCAAGGGCCCCACATGAATGCATTCTCTTTCATTTGAAACACCCAATGATAGGTCAAGAAATAGACTGTAAGCACCTCTAAGATATAGCATTATATTACTGGGGTGGGGAATATAAAAAGGGGTATATACACTCCTAGGCCTCAGGAAATATGTAATATAGTGGGAAGACAAGCAAGAACAAAATAGAAGGTATAGATAGGTCATAAGTGCCACATGATAGTAATAATGGAGACTGAGATTTTAGGGTGTGGGTTAGGGTGGACATTTGCATCTATCTAGTCTCCTGTCCTCTCCCTCCAAGTTGACTCCAGGGAGTCTGAGTTTATACTCATGTGCTCTTTTGAAGCCCTGACAAAGGAGTACTCTAGGCTGAGAGTCCATAAATCCTCTATTGAGATGAAAGGCTGTCTCTTTCCTCCTCCAGGTCTGGCCAGTGATGTCTATGCTGCATTCCTTCTTTGATTCCTTCTGTTTGAAAAACTGTTCTGGTTTCTGGAAGACTGACACCAACTAAATCTTCTGTAAAAAGTTCTCCCTTCTTTCCAGCATTTCTACATACTACATGATTGTCCTTAATCAAGAGCCTATCTTTTCTTCATTTGCAAACATATCTGTTTGTTTATGGCATGTGCTGTAACACTTGAGATTATTCACAAAACCAGAAAACTTTAAACCTGGGAAGAACTGTTAGAAATGGACTGGACTTTCTGGTTTCATGCTGATGTAGTCCCGCTCATCTCAGGGTTAGGCCTTGACCCAGTGACTTCATTGCCTCTCCTTGGAGCTTTGTGGCTCTTAGTTTTGCCTGCAAAATGAAGTCCAAGCTCTTTAGCCTGGCCAACATTATCTTTATCGCTCCCTGCTTTCAGACCCTTTGGTTTACTCTGTGGCTCACTTCACAACCCACAAGACTGGTCTCTGCTAGCCGAGGATGCCATTCTTCTTAAGGCCAGTAAGCCTTTGCATATACCTCTCCCTACCCCTCTCTGTCCTTCCCCGTCTCTACCTCGACATCTGCTCACCCTTCAAGGCCCAGTTAACGGTCATCTCCTCTGGGATGGCTTTTCCAACTTCCTTAAGCAGATTTGGCCTTATTCTCCTTTCCCGTAGCCATAACTTTGGGTATAATATTTTCTAAAACTTAATGCGTTATTATGACCGTATGCCTGTGTTTTCAGCTATCTGTGTTCTCCCCAAGGCATGAACTACCATTTATTCATTCAGCATTTATTCATTCTCTGCAGCATTTATTCCAGTCCTAGCATATGGTAGACACCCATAAATGACTCCTGAATTGAACTGAAAGGGACTATAGGGGTTTAGAAATGTGAAATCATCTATCAATTGCTTTAATAAGTCAAATATGAAAATTTAAGAGGATGGCCTATAATTTTCTGTCCATATACACTCCTATATACATCACAGGTGGACAAGCTATCTTTCTAGTCAAGACGCATCCAGTCCTTAACATACCTTGAAGGGTTCAGACAGAAGAACCTTGAAGGGTTCAGCCACGTCTACCCAGATCCGAAGGCAAAAAGAGTTTCCTGAAGAGTCGGATGGACATTTGCTTATCTGCCAGAAATGGTACAGAAAGCCCCCAAGTGAGCCTTCATGACCTTTCCAGGAACTGTATATTGAAGGGACTCCATCTGATGGCCTTGGGACCCTCACTCTGTAGGTGGTTTGGGGGACTCAGAATTACATCCAAGCCTGTTTATTAGAAATTTAGAGAGCCAAAAGACCAAGCGTCTTGAGATCTGAGTAGGACTGATAAAGTAGGTAGGAGAAGCAGCCCCAAACGCCTGCCCAGCAGAGGTGTATGGGCTGAATTCTGCATCGCTGACAAATAATAGAGACCTGCAGAATTATGACACAGTTTTTAATATGTTCAGCTTTCTAATCTTCCTTGTCTCTCCACATTCTTAATATTTGCCATCAACTCTTAATGAGGTTCTATATCTTCATTTTGGGGGGTATATTTCTGTTAATTTATCACCTTTGGTCCCTTGAGAAATGTATTTCAGGGAGACATGGATGAATTATTGTAAAGCATATTTATTTAGCACAATCTAATTATTGCAACATTCTGTAAAGGCAAATGAATAAATCATAAATGAAGAGTAATGAGGGTGGAGCTGCTGTGCCTGTGTTCAGGATGTGTGTGGGTCAGAGGGGAGCATGTACGTGTGTGTGTGTGTGTGTGTGTGTGTGTGTGTATTAGTTCATACTTTATCCCGACTTGGCTTGGAATTCTAGATAAGACATTGGGCAGAAACACTTTCACTTGCTCTGTGCAATACAGTGGCCTCAGTCCCACACGTGGCTATTGAACATTTAAAATGTGGCTAGTTTAAATATGAATGTATTAGAAGTGTAATATACACACCAGATTTTGAAGCCTTGGGGTTTTTTTAAAATGTAAAAGATTTCATTATCTGGAAAGCAGTTTTGAAGTTTCCTAAAATATTAAGCATACGGTTCTCATATACCCAGCAATTCCGTTCTTAGACAGCTACGCAAGTGCAATGAAAACATATGTCTACATAAAGGTTTGTACATGAATCTCCATAGCAGCTTTATTAGTAGGTAATAGCCAAAGAGTGGAAATGTTCATTAACTGGTGAATGGATAAACAATGGTATATCCATGCAATGGAATATTATTCAACAATCTAAAGGAACCAAAGACTGATACATGGTACAATATGTATGAAGGCCAAAAACACTAGGCTAAATGAAAGAAGATGGACACAAAAGATACCATATTTTATCATTGTCTTTACAGCTACAGAGATAAGAAATAGATGAAGGGTTGCCTGGGGCTTGGGATGGGAATTGAGAATGACTGCAAAAGAGCTGAAGGCTTTTTTGGGGGTTGATAGAAATGTTTTAAAATTAGATTGTGGTGATAGCTGCACAACTCTGTAATTTTCTTTTTCTTTTCTTTTTTTTTTTTTTTTGAAACAGGGTCTCACTCTGTTGCCTAGGCTACAGTGCAGTGGCATAATTTTGACTCACTACGGCCTTGACCTTCCAGGTTCAAACTATCCTTCCTCCCCAGCCCCTTGAGTAGCTGGGACTACAGGCATGTACTACCATGCCCTGGCTAAGTTTTGAAGTTTTTGTAGAGACTGGGTTTTGCCATGTTACACAGGCTGGTCTCAAACTCCTGGACTCAAGTGATCCACCTGCCGTGGCCTCCCAAAATGCTGGGATTATAGGGATGAGCCACTGCACCCGGCCCAACTCTGTTAATTTATTAAAAATTATCGATTTTTTTTTTTACCTAAAACAAGTAAATTTTACAGTATATAAATTGTACCCAATATATCATTAATATGTAATAAATTTAAATGTGATTTTAATCTAACATTATTCTCATTAATATATAATTCTTAATGTAAGTTTAAAATTGTTTGCATGTTGAAACAATGTTTTGGCTATA
Source organism: Aotus nancymaae (assembly GCF_030222135.1). Lineage (NCBI taxonomy): Eukaryota > Metazoa > Chordata > Mammalia > Primates > Aotidae > Aotus > Aotus nancymaae. The sequence continues at coordinate 28,577,628 of NW_026988471.1, forward strand.
GTAAGTTAAATAAAATGTATATTAAAATTAACTTTACCTATTTACTTTTACTTTTGTGTGGCTACTAGAAAATTTTGAATTAAGTAAGTAGCTTGCGTTATATTTCTATTGGGCAGCGCAGCTTTAGAAGATCCCATGATAGCTGTTAAACAATCCCCACACCTCTGTTCAATTTCAGAGATTGTGCTTTCCCTCTTCTTGGCTCACAACCAACCCCAAATGGAAACTGAGTGCTTGCATCACCCAAAAAATGCTAAAAGAAGGAGAAATCACCCAGATTGTAGCTGTTTAGGCCCCTGGCTATACAATGGTATCCCGGTGATAGGAAAAGGGGTGTTGGGCTTGGCGTGGAGGAAGGCGCTGGCCTTTTGCAAGTTGAGGCACAGGAGCATAACAGAATACCAAGTTCAATGTCAATGGCAATTCCATCACATCTGAAAATGGAGCATGTTCACTGTTCACCCAAATGTTCATACATCCCTCATATGTGTCCTTAAATGTTCATACACCCTTCAATGCCAGTGATCTGTGCTAAAATAATATAAACATAGATGCTATTCAAACTGTCTAGGAGGATCTAAGCTTGAATGCTACTAAGACAAAACTGTTTTATTTTAAAAAATATCATACGACATGTTTAGTGCCCAAATGTTAGTTGCCTGGAGGGGAGGAGCAAGGTTTTTATCACATTCTCTGTTTTTCTGAAGCAGTTGTTCCCAACCCTGGCTCCCCATGAAAATGATGGGGTGGGGGTGGAGGTTAAAGCATGTGGATGCCTGGGTCCCACCCCAGATATAGTGATTTAACTATTCTGGGGTGGGATCTAAGTAGTGATGTTTCATAAGGTTTTCAACAGGCATTACTGAGAATCACTGATCCAGGACCTTGCTCAGGAAGGACTTCTAATGGACTTTGGATTAACAGAAAGAGGAGGATGGACAAGGATGAGCCACCAAATCCAACAGGCCAAGCAAACCTTATAATCAATCCCTTTCCCAACCAGGTCCAGCATCCCCTTTGCTCTTCCAGGCGGTCAGCCAGTTTCTGCTGGACAACTGTGGGTGGGTACCGCCTGTGGCTTATGAGACAGCTCCTCTCTGCTGGATGAGTTTTAATTGTTAGACATGTCTTTCCCAGTCTAAACTCAAACCGGCTGCTCTCTAATGTCCACTTATGGGTCCTAGTCCTGCCATCTGGACAAAGACTGATTCAGTCTACCCCTCTTTTCACATGAGAGTCTTTCCACTATTTGAACATAATTACCAGGACCTCTCTACTCTTTTCTACACTATACATCCCCATTTCCTTGATCTATTCACTGCATGGCCTCCTTTCCAGGCCTGTAACCATCTCTTAGCTCTAGTTTGTCAATTTTCCCTTTAAGCTGGGAAACCTCCAAATGTTCACCCTCCAGATGGTGTCTGCCCAGGGCCAGTACAGCAGGACAATTACGTTCCTTGATAAGGCCATTACACTCCTAGTAATGAACCACCACACTGCATTGGCTCAATAGCAGAACAATTGGAAAGAAGAGAGAGAAGAAGGGAAAAAAAAGGGGAAAGCTAAATTTCTGAAATTTCTCATCTGTAAACTTTTTACGCTTGAGCATGACACTTCACAAAATACTCATCCAGTAAATGTGGACCCAGTTTACTGGAATGGAAGGACTGTCAACAGAGAAGGAATTCTCATTATTACAACTTATTTCTTAACTAGTAGCCTTCTATCAAGTATCATAGTTTGGGGACAATGGCAAAATGACAATACTCAACAGAGGGCTTAACAGATTTGAAAGGATTGGGTCTATCTTAAGCGGGGTACCTTCTATTTGGGGAAATGACTTGTTTCCCAAAGATAAGCTAAGGTCAAATGTAAATCACATCCCCTGCCTGGAGAAGCCATTTAAACTCCAGCCTGTGAATTGAAGCTGCTCCTTATGTGGCTTTATTCAAAAAAAACATGGTCTCCCAAAGAGCAGGGGCCATGCTGGACTCCTCTCTGCTGGTGCAGGACCCTGACTGTGGTGGAATGTATTTGCTTCTTAGCCAGCTTAACTATCCACATCTCTGTCCAAAGATAATTCATTTCAAATTCAATATACATGTATTAAATACTCACGATCTGTGCTAGATACATGGTAGGGTGCCTTTACATATGGTTTTGTTTTAAATTTGTTGCAACAGGGTCAACTTGGATTGCAGAATGGGAACACCTAGTGCTATTCAGAAAGGATCACTGGATTCCAGGGGGTGGAGAGTCTACATAAGAATTGGGAGAGGATCAGGGAAGTGCCGGAAAAACTCAGGAATATCTTCCTGCATGATTTTGAGAATATTAATAAAAAAGAACCATTTTCAAAAAGTAGTTCATGCCCTCCCACAGTGACATTGCTCATGAGGATCATGGCCTTAACCTGAAATCAGCCAAACTCTATAGACAAACATGGCAGAGGCTGACAGAGATATCAAAGGGAAGGAGAGAAATGTATAGCTTTGTAACATACAAACCAAGAGCCTCTTTCTGATGTGGGTATAACAGTGAAAAGGAGGCCTAATGTGGCTAACTCAGTGTTGCTCCTGACCCCCAACTCTCACCATCTGCGATGATATCTTTAGGTTAACTGTTCTTGTTTATCTCTGCACATAGGCCAAATGAACTATGGGGGAGTTTAGTTTATAGTTTAAAACAAGGATGAGAATGTCCCTTTCCAAAACTAGCCCTCAAAGAGATAAGGAACATTTTTCTAATGATTTTCAGAAGCATTGTGGCCTGACCAAGGGCAAAGAAGTTATGCAACCCCTTGGGACTCCTGCTGATGCCCAAACATCTGTGGTCACCTGCCACCTCCTAACCTCAACTGCCTCCTTCTTTCCCCTTCCCAATGTAAAAAGAAGTTTAAGATTTATGCCCTTCAAGGTGGTTCTTCAGGACATTAGTCTACCATCTTCTCAGATCGCTGGCTCCCTGAAATATTATGGGACATCTTCCATCATGAGGCATCTTCCTTGACCCAACACTTTGTCTCTTGACTTACCGGCTGTTGCGTGGTGAGTGGTGCAAACTTCGTACTCATATACATGGGAAGCTACCTTCTCCCAACTCCCTGGGCTAATACCTTTCCCCATATGAACAGACAATTGGAATTGGGAGAAGGTAGCTCAAAGGCCAATCTCAAGGGGTGACAGGTGCTTTTTCTTACCCATCTATCCTAACTATCAAAATCAAATAATCAGAAAAACAGACTGTCAAATGGGTCTTCCAATAAAAATGAGTGAGCATAGAATATTCAACCCTGTTCCTGGCATAGAGGTTCCCTACCACCACCTCCCACACTGGTAAGGGAAGAGACTCTCTTTCTAGCTATTTTGAGACCTTGTGGCAAAATGCCATCTCTTAGAAGACTTTCCGTTGCTACTGTGGTCATTCTGAGGAGCTGCCTCACACTGGGCTGGTCAGCCTGCACTCTCGTCCACTCCTCTTCTGTCCCCAGTTCCCTCTTAAAAAATAAAAATGATAAAAGGCACTCATATTTGCAGAGTCTTGGAATAGCATAATTCAGAGAAACCACTGAGGTCATTATGCATAAGGAATCGCAGGCCTCGAGAAGGGAGGAGCTATCTCAGGCTCTACTGCGAGGCGGAGGCAGGCTGAGCCACTGTTGTCATCTTCTAGTTGTTTTATTTTTAGTGCATTTGTGTGGCCACAACTTGGCTCCTGCGTGGTTATTTTCCAGGGTTCAATCTGAGACGACCCTTGTGTTCTCTTGCTTTATTACAGAGAGACTGGGAACCCAGGCTTGCAGGCCAGTTATAACCAGGGCATTCACTAGAATACCCTTAGGGGATAACAGTACAGCACAGTGACTTGAGGCAGTTTTCAGGAAAAAAGCAGAAAAAAATAATATCAACAATAACCACAGCTTCCATTTGCTGATCGCCTACCCTGTACAGGCACCGAGCTGGAGACGGGACTAATGCACAACTCAAGGTGATAACGTGATATGGTGTCCTCTGGGGTCATGAACTGACATTGTCCGCGTGGCAGGAAGATTTACTACATTCTCCCTTAATCCTTACCTAAATGCTAGAAAGATCACTATGCCAATTTTTGCAAATAACAAAACTAAAGCAAGGAAGATCCAAGAGCAAGGACATAAAGACCCTAAATGGTGGAACTGAGATTTGAACACGGGTCTTCTAGCATTAGCTTTCTACTGGTGATCATGGAAGGGCAGGAAGATGGATAAATGTACATCCCAGGACCTTGCTTAGTGTTTAGCAAGCCTCAGGGAAGCTCACAGTTAGTGAGCGGAAGTGGGTGGAAAGCAAACGGGGGAATGGAGGAGTGCTAGAAACCAGGCATCAGGCAGGTGATGATGGAAAAGGGATCCTGCATAGCCATTGAATAACAACAGCAGAACCTAAACAAACAAGAAGAGCCCTTGAGATCCACTTCCTTGTGAGGTTCTTCAGGGGAGCACCCCAAGGTAGTGGCCAAGCTCTCCTAATCGCTGGCCACCATGTTGCTCTGGGGATGGCCTGCCATGAAGAAAAGCAAGGCCAGAGACAAAGGCAGCCAGCCTCACCTTGTCTCAGCACGCTGCACAGCAGCCATTTAGTAGCACCCTACAAAGCTGACAGATTGCTCCCCTCAACATAAACTCTGCTTTACTCCTAAAAGGATTTTATTGCTACTCACATAGGAGTTCAATATTGGTGCAATTAAATTAGCGTCATTAAAAAAGGGAGGAATGAAAAAGGAGAGAAAAGAAAGAGAAACCCTATGGGCAGGTGAGGGGACCACTATTAGCACTCAGAGTTTTGTGGGACTGCACCTGTCCCACTGCTTCGAGGGACTCTCCCAGTGTGTCAAGCTGTGAAAGTTCTCCTGGAGATGCTCCATATGACAGGTTAAGCCTGGTTGAGTGATAAGCTTCTAGGTAGAAAAGCCAGGCCAGGAAACCATGTGACGTTTGGAGCCAGGGCCACTCACCCAGGGTCACCCTGCCTGGATCACTTTATGAGCTGTCCAAGTTATTTCTGCATGTTGATGAGGGCCACTCACCATGGCCGAATCCGAGTTAGTCATTAAAGAGGTCCAAATGATTTGATTGGCGACATCAGCCTTGGTCTGGGCATCTTGGGTTTATACTGAGTTCACCAGAACTTCAAGGAAGGGTTGCTAGCCTGCCTCATTTTATTTAAGATGCCAACAATAGTAGCAACATCAACTTACTACACCCCAAAACAAGAAATAAGAGGTTCTGCATATACTGATTCAGGTCTGCTTGGAATTTTGATGACAGACAGTTGGGAGTAGGGTATCCCGAGTACACTCACGTGTTGTGAAGAAGTGAACTCTTGACAGTCTAAGGAACCAAGGCAAGAGGTGGGAAAATAAGTTGTCACATACATGGCTGGTAGGAACATACATTGGTTGGAAATTCTGGAGGAAAATTTGACAAAAACCTTGAGATTTGGCAAAAATCCTAGCCTCAGCAATTTAAAACCCAAATTTATCTAATGGAAATAATTATGGAAGTGAGTAAAAATGTAGTTTCCAAAATATTATAAGAAATATTGATTATAATGGCAAAAGATAATTGGAAACAGCTTAAAAAGGAGAATAGTTAAATGAACTAATTCATGCATATAATAAGAATAGGAGATAAGGTTGAAGGAAAGTAATTAATGACCTGGGAGATGATCATGATATTTTTCTACATAATAAAAAAGGCCACAAAACAGAATGCAATATGATATATAAACCATGTATGTAAATATATATAAAGAAAAAAATACTGAAAGGATGAGTCAAAACATTAAATGTAGAAATCTTTAAGTCATAAGCTATGAGTAATTTTCTGCTTATCTTTATTTTCTTAATTTTCTACAATGAATACATTAGTTTTGTAAACTTAAATTATATAATTGATTTTTTTAAATTAAGATTCAAGGAACTCTGGGTGGTAGTCTACATAAATGAAGAAGTCATAGTGCGAGAGGGCTCTTTAAGAAAAGCTAGCTGTTCTCAGTGACCAAAGGCAACACAGACCAGGTAGAACCCTTTGGTTGTCTTATTGGGCATCTGTATTCCTGCGGGATTCAGGATTTGACAGATGGTCCATCCTTGTTGACAGATTATTAATGTCTTCTAGAAAGAGTAAGATCATATGACCAGGCCCCAGAAATACTGGCCTTTCCAAGAGCCAAGAAGCAGCTTCTGCCAATGTTTTCATCTCATTCCAAGTCACTCATAAATGGGCAGGGGCCAAGTCCCTGTTCTCCACATACCCACACCTGTCCTGTGCTTGGCACGTAGTAGGTATTCAAGTATTCTCTTCAATCAACACAGTTTTTGTCTACTCTCTGTTTCTAGCAGGGGTGATACTGGAGAGACTCTTACCCAAAAAGATGCCTTCAGACAGAAGGTTCACAATCACACAGTATCATTAGCTTACTGCTTCACCTGAAAAAGTTCTATAAACTTTGCATGCTTGCTCTTTTTGGGGTATCATTGCACAGACTCCCTGAAACTATTCCCAACGTGAGCCTAGCCGCGTTTCCACTTTCCAAGAGAAGAAAAAAAAATAAAGCAATTATCTGGACAGTTCAGGTGAAATGTAAGCCTTCTTCTGAATCTCCTTTCTAGTCGAAATTCCATTCCGTTTCTAAGAAAGCATTTTCTCGATTCATTCTGCTACATTTTCTCAATTCCAAGTTTAGTCTCAGAGAAGGCTCAGCCTATTAGTGTTAAATACTAGGCTTGGGGATGTGTGTACCTCGTGCCCTCTCTTGGAGGAATATTTTACCATGAAAAATGGGCTTTAATAACAGAACATTGAGAAAAATGACACAGAGATGATTTACCAATGTACATACTGAGATATATTAAATTGCAGACAGTTTGGGTGAGACTCTGAGCCTTAAATGAAACATCCAATCTCTGCAGCAGCACAGAGCAAAAGTGACTGCAGAAAAACAAAAACACAGAGACATCCATATGTCACTGGGAGCAGCGGGGCCCCACCCTCGTCAGAAATGGCTCTGCAGTGGGTTTCTGCCTGGCTGCAGAGCACTGAACTGAAAAAGTAGTTAATTAATGAAAAACTTAAAATTCAGCAATGAAATTACCTTTCGCAGTGACTGACAAAGGCAGTATAAATAATTCAATCTCTCCCACAGTTGATTGAACAGAGTGCCTTTCCTCTTTTGACAACGGCATAGTGACATTTTTTTTTCCATTGCCACATTCTGTAGCAGCTACAACAAGTGTCACTGCTGAAATCTAGCCAGGGAACTGACAAGGGACAGTGAAAACCTAATTGAGAACTGGTTGCAGTCAGAAATTCAAATGTCTAGTGTGCTTTCAAGTAGGCGACTCAAAGTGTAGGCAGGGCAGGTTTTTCAAGTCAGGAGTTCTTCAGGGGTCCCTGGAACCCAACACCCACTCCAGGAGGGAAAAAATCTGGGTGCCAGGTTGTCTCCCTTCCCTGCCCTGCTCTATAAGCTCATTAGTCGCAGAACCTCCAAAGTGAAGGAAGGAAGAGAAAGCGTAGGTGTGGCCCCTGGTTAGCAGATGTGGTCACAGACGGGGAAAGAACTGACTTCAATCTGAGAGCTCTTCTTCCCTTTGGGGTCCTGTTTTGTCATCTGTAAAGCTGGCTATGTTGCCAGTGTTTTCTCAGTGGGGTGAGGTGGAAAAACAATCGCTTGGCAGTGGTGTCGCCCTGGGCAATGACAGCTCTTCATATTGACCCTGGGGTGTGGTCTGTAGGAGGGACAGACAGTGCACCCCCTAAAGTTATGCTGGGTCCCTCCACTTCTTACCTTGGGTGGGGCAGGGCAGGGAATGAGTCTTTCTTTTCAGACCTTAGCCCGGGCTCTCTGTGGTACTCCTGTTTCCAACCAAAGAAGGCCAGAGACCGAGCACCCAGAGGGCTTCCAACCACATGGCCCCACCAGCCAGCCCTTTGGGTACTGACTTAATTTGAACCTGTCTATGGCTTAAACTACTTGAATGTATCCAACCTGTGAAGCTCCTCATCCTGTCTGTCTCAAGGAATTTTGCAAGCTTGGAAATCAAATAGTCAGAGTTTCTATAATCACAAGAACAGCGACAGTGGCAGCAGCAATGATTAACACCTAGGCAGCCCTTCCAATGCCATTCTGCATCCTTACATTAAAGTCATGTAATCCCATCTCTATCCCTAATAACTGCATTACATGGGTAAATCACGTAGTCTCAGTTTCCTTGTCTATAGAATGGGTTGGATACTTAAATGTACCTTGTAAGTGGGTAGTAACGAAAGGGAAAGTACCTCACACAGGATATGACTCATAGTACATGCCCAATAAATGTGACTTTCTTTCCCTTTTCTTCCCCCCAGTGAGGTCCAGAGACAGCGTCTCCTTTTACAGATGAGAACGTAGTGCACATGAAAGCTGATAGGGTTTCTTGGCCATCACTCAAACAATCAAAGGGCACCAGAGGGCTCTAGGGGTCAGTGCTGATACCACCATTACCTGACTAATATGATTATTCTACCAGGGTGTTCCCTTCAGTCCCTAGCACAGAGCCTGGGCAAGCAGGGATCCCTGCTTTCCAGCTGAGAGTTCTTCAGCGGTCCCTGGAACCCCACATCCACTCCAGGAGGGGAAGAGGGTTCCAGGTTGTCTCCCTTCCCTCCTCTGCGCTATAAGCTTGCTGATTGCAGAGCCCCTCACTCAGGTCCTGCTTGCCCAGGCTCTGAGCTCGAGATGGAAAGGAACACCCTAGTAGGTTAAGAAATGACCCCGGGGCTGAAGGAAGTACCTGCTTCACTGGGGAGTAAGTGACACTGTGGAAACAATTAGCAAAGTCTCCTGAACAACATACCCTCTGGGTAGAGTTTATCCTTCATTCTTAAGGGAGCCTACTTAGGATTATTTATTTCTCATTAGACTCTCTAGGGCATGCTAAGAGCTGCACAATTAAACTCCTTATATCAAGGAAACAACTATTAAAACCTAGGATTCTAATGGATTTCTAAAAAGAAAGAGAAGATACACAAATAGGAGTGATCAGTGCTGCAGGTGTCACGAAGACACGACTTGGAAGATGATGTCTCAGGAAAAGAGTTGATAAGTGCATATACAGTCATCTGTGCCTATGAAATTGGCTTACTTTTTAGGGCCTGTTTTGCAAGGAAGCTTGGCAGGTATGTCCAGGTAGGACTGACAGTGCTCAAGAATGTAAAACTTCTGGGAGTGTTGTGTGGGAAGAGGAAAACATTAGAACAGAAAGTGTTGACAGACTCTGGATTGTGAGAGATTGTAAGGGTCACCCAGCCCAAGACACAGGCTCTCATGCTGAGATGGAAACAGGATCAGCAGGAGCAGGATCTGAGGCACAACCCCTGGAGACATTTCTCTTAGAACTTGGTAAATGCCAGCTCTAGGGCAAGGATCCTCAAAGCCTCTGACGGTCATAGCTTCTCTCTTTTAGACGTTTCACTCTCTCAACAGTAAAGCTGGCTGGTCAGGAGTGATTTTGATGAGAGCAGGGCTCCCTGGCAGAGGGCATCCTTGTGCAGAGAGCAGATGGCGAACGTTTTATCCAATCAGGGCTCATCAACAAAACAAAACTTTTATTTACCTGTTTCTGAGAAAGGACTTAAACACTGTTCTCTCAGCAGCCTTTTAAACTAGAAGGAGGAAACACAAAATCTTTTCAAATACTTATAACAAATAATAAAATCTGTTTATATTATGGATAATTACAGAGCAGAGACTCAGGGAGAAGGGAAGGAGAAAAAGGAGGGGCAAGAAAGGGTTGGAAGAGAGAAAAATAGAAATAAAGAAACATAGGAAGAGCTCGCAGGCCTGGAGGGAGATGGTGGAGGGGGCACCTGACCATGTGTTCCCTGTCCCTGTTTGTGAAAGATGAAAATGAACACTGCAGAGAGAGCTAAGGAGACCTAAGGGGCTACACAAAAGTAAGAGACAAACTCTCAGGGGCACCCAGAGACCCCGAGAGAGGGGCTCAGCCACACAGAGGTGGTTTACAGACCAGTGATAGGGACTGGTTCTATGCCCCACCCAAATCCAGTCTCCAACTGTAATCCCCACGTGTTGAGGGAGGGAGGTGACTGGGTCATGGGGGCAGCTTCCCTCATGCTGTTCTTGTGATCGTGAGTGAGTTCTCACAGGATCTGAGGGTTTTATAAGCATCTGGTATCTCCCCTGCTTGCACTTCTCTCCCCTACTACCACGTGAAGAGCATCCTTACCACCCCTTCACTTTCTGCCATGGTTGTAAGTTTCCTGAGGCTTCCTGAGCCATGTGGAACTATGAGTCAATTAAACCTCTTTCCTCTATAAATTACCCAGTCTTGGATAGTGTCTTCATAGCAGTGTGAGAACAGACTAATACAACGAGAATATCTGCAAACACAAAGAAAGCCCAGGTGAAGAATGGGCTGAGCTTTACTAGACTGAGGGATTGAAAGACTAAGAACCAATGTTAGGGAAAGCAGCTCAGCTCCCCGGAGGCAATGCTTAACTCTGTATCCTGCAAGGTGGGCAGTCAAGTCACATTTTCAAGAATATGAGCCTGTGTTGAGTATCATCTCCAAACTGTGGCACTTTATTAAGGATATCTCTGCTGATGTCACTTAAAGCTGTTTGGGGTCTGTTCAGCCTGAAGTAGTTATGAGGATTTCTTTTCTTGGAAATAGCCCTGTGAGGCAGACTTGTGGAGCAGTCTTGAAACCTGGAGGGAAAACTCAGGATTGTGGGCCATTCAGAAAGGTGGTCAGTCACCGTTCAAATGAAAAGTTTTAGACTTCAGGATTGAACTCAAACTCCTCAGCATAGCATAAAAGATCCTAGGCAAGCTGGGTGCTCCCTCATGGGTCAGGGGGGAGGTTCCACCCCCACCCCTAGCACACTTCTTACAGTCTGGTCATATGGATGGCTCAGTTCCTGAGCACACCTGGCTCTCTGGTACCATGAGGACTTGGCACATGCTCTGCATGCCTGGAACGCCCCTCCTGACCTGTGTGCCAGACAAAACCATCCCTTTTGTGACACCTATCTGGGTGGTTATTACATTCTCATAACACCCTCTATTTCTTCTCCAGAGCACCTCCCACAAATTTAATGCAATAATGTTTAGTGTCTATGATCCCCTTTCTACTGTAATCTCTTAAAGATGAGGACCATGCCTGCCTGGTCTTCAGCTCCAATCCCAGTGCCTCTCAAAACTTGGGAGTTGAACAGATGAATGAAGACTTCTCTGAAATGCTTTTCATCTTGAGAAAATGCCTCTCATCCACCCATTCCTTCAGGGTGTAGAAGGAGCCTCTTCCTCCTCTCCCCACGATGCCCAGTGCATTCCTTTACACAGCCCTAGACACAGCGGGATTGTGGTGGTCCACACCTCTCTGTGGCAAGCATTCTGCAGTGTCTGTCTGGAGCAGCAGGCCCCCAAGACAACACTGTCCTCCTCGGGCCCTGGCTTCTGAGCTCACCATCCTGTCTCTAGTTCCAAAGCAGTTTTTACTAAGGGGATGCCACTTTCGGGTAAGCTGCAGGGAAGCTGATAACTGCCTGGCTTCTGTTTTCCTGATGAACTTCTACAGCTCCCTCCTTGCTCTTCCTCCCCTTACATGTAAAACAAGATTGTGGCTCCTTGAGGACAAGGCTGGGTCTGACCTCTAGCACATCCCTCAGAGCACCCAGCTTCTTCAGAAACACCTAATGGCTGATTCCCTGTTGCTTGATGCAATTTCATGAGATAGTTATGCACTGGTTGGGTCACTCCTTCAACAATTATTTGCTGGTGCCTACTCTGTGCCAGCCACTGATTTGGATCAGAGGTCTACCTGCAAAGTATGGCCTCAAGGCCAAATCCAGCCTAACACCTAGTTTTGTACAGGTGATCGGTAAAAATGTTTCAAGCTTATCTTTTACGTTTGTAAATGGCTTTAAAAGCAAACAAAAGACTATTTCATAACATGTAAAAAATTTTTTTGAGACAGGATCTCACTCTATTTCCCAGGTGACATGTAAAAGTTATATGAAATTCAAATTTCAGTGTCCATCAAAATTTTACTGGAACACAGTCATGCCCATTCATACATGTGTTATCTAATGCTGCTTTTGCACTGCTATGGCAGAGTTGAACAGCTGCAACAGAGTGCGTGTGGCCCACAAACCTAAAATATTTACTATCAGGCCTTTTACACAAACAGCCAACTCCTGACCTTAACCCTGGGAGTAGAACAATGAACATGACAAAGTCTCCGCGCTCATGACTATCCTCGCAGGAAGGAAACAGACAGTATACAAATAAAGAGTGATTCATGCCATGAGGGAAAATGGAATACGATGAGCATGGGTGGGTGGTAAGAAAAGAGCTCACTGAAGAAAAGGTCTCACTGCTGAGCTGACATTTGAGCAGAGACCTCAACAATAAAAAAGGAGAGAGAGATGGATATATAGCGGGTAGAATTTCAGGTGGTCGGAACACCAAGTGCAAAGACCCTGAGGGAGGAGAGTCCTTGGCCAGAACCTTCCACCTGAAAAAAAAAAATGTCCTTGCAGAACTTACTGATGCCAGAGCAGAGCAAAGCCCTACTGCATGCAAGCTTCTGTGGTGAGGGAGTGCGGTGCAGTGGTTAGAGCATGGTTCTGGCGTCAGAAGATCTGTTTTGGATCTTGGCTGTGCGAAAAAGATTTGCTCTTGCCACTGCATCTCCCTGAGCCTCCGTCTCCTTGCCGGTTGAGCAGGGCCATGACACCACTGCTCCATCCACCTTCCAGGACGGTGAGTGAGATCCTGAATAAGAAGGCTCTTCCTAAACTGAAACGCACATGAGGGGGTTAAGTATCATCCCCACCTGTCTGTGTTGGTGTTCTCTGCTTTTGATTTTAAGCCCCCATGGGTTAGCTACCATTTAGCTTGAATTTTCTGGGACAGCCTTGATTTTATATGTTTGGTCCTGCTGGCCCTATAAACCATTGAAATGTCTTAGGAAGTGTCATATTTCAGCTTCCAAACTACATCTCTCTGACTGCTTCTGGTATGAAGTGCCTCTGGGCAGGACCTTGTTAATGAAGATTTGGTGAGAAAAGCTTGACCTCTGGGCATATGGGCAGGAATGGGGACGAGTTCCCTAGAACTGCTTTGAGGCAGGGTCTCCTGCAGGTTGGTGTACCTTTTACTGATGAGGAGGGGAGACCACGCTGAACTCTTCTCTCAGCTACTGCTTAGTACTTGGGGAGGTTCTTATAAGCCTGCATTTTTTGTTCTGGAAAATGGGCCACAGCACGGTCCCACACACACCCTTTCCAAAACGGATGAACGTGAGCCTGCTGAAGTGCCCTTTGATGCTGGGGAGATGCCTGCCAGAAAAGCACACGTGAAACCAGGTGTTACATTATTAATACCTGCACAACAACTTCGGAGAATTCAGGCAGGCACAACCCGAGGCACTCCAGCTGCAAGAATAGCCCCGTTTCCTCCTGCGAGTCCCCCGAGAGCCTCTCTAAATCAGACTCTGTTTCTGATTGCCTGAACTTTGTGTGCTGATGAACTTTGATTCATAAAGTAGCCACTCTAGGTGAAAATTTTCATAGAACTCAATTAAACCAAATTGATTGTGGTTGGTTATAAGTGTGAAGGCGGGGGGAGGTAGAAATCCATGAGAGGACACCAGCAATGTGAAAATCCCTCTTAAGAAAACTGGCAAAGTAATACGTTTTGCTTCTTGCAAGATTCCATCGACGCGGCCTTCCACAGACTTATTTCACAGCAGGCTGCGAATGTTTTAACCAGGTTTCATCAGTTTTCATTCTCCTTAGTTATCTAAGTTGTAGCTGAGGCAGGAGAGCAATTGATAGGCTCCCCGCCCCCACTGCAACCTCCCTCATCCCCGTCTGACCCAGTCTCCTAAAGGATGGCTATAGCTCTGTGACATTTTAATTTGCTAGAATGAGACAGAATGTAAGCAAGAAGGCTCGGGTCTGTGCATTTATCTTGCTTGGGGGAAATTAGTGCTGGCTCTAGCACACACCCACTATATACACCAATGAAAAAATACAATTCAATTTGTGTTGGCAGCTTTAGGAGAGCAGGGCAACCATTTGTTAAGTGCAGGGTAATTCAGCGCCTGATTTTGCAGAGAAGCAGTGCTGAATTCCCAAGCTGGCAATTTTGCCAGCAGATAAGTGAGTTCCCGGTCCTTTGGAAAGTTTCTGGGCAGAAGATTGCTCTTCTGCAGTGCTGTGGCCCCAGAATGGTGTTTCTTTTGGTCAAGTCTGCTGGGGTTGCCAAAGGCTCCAACAGAGTGGAGTCCCGGGGGCCCTGCAAGCAGGGCTGTGGTTGATGTGCTCATGAAAGGCGTACTCTGAAAACCAGAGGTTGCTGCAGAGGAAATGTGTTTATTTGAGAACATACTGTGCACCTCTTGAGCCTCCCAGTTAAGATGTGCCTAAGTGCTCCTGCCTGTGGCCGTGCTGAAGCCGGAATAAGGAAGAACCTGCAAGAACCTGCAGTTACCCCATTTTATGATTAGCCAGTGGGTGCACGGGGTGCAGAGTCAGGAACTGAGGCTGACTGATTTGCTGCTCTAGGCCATTTGAAGTAAAACAGAGGCACATTTTAGAGGCTAAGAAATGAATGAAACAGAGAGCTATGATGTGCTGAAAAGCAAATCCCTAAATAATCACTAGCCATTAAGAAACAGTCTGACTTACAAGTGTGCTTCTCGCCAACTCCACTGTCCATTAAGCTCCCAAAGAACAGGAGCAGAACCGCAAGCCTCTCTTTCCTGCTTCCCCTAGGGCCATGCTGCCAGCCCGTCGGGGTGGTGCCCTATTTCTTCCTTCCTAACACCATGCACCCTGCCCTCCGACTGCAGGCCAACTTGGCAAATGCCCTCAACTGTCAATGCCAATTTGATAAGGGCAGGGCCCATGTCCTCAGTAGGTGCTCTGTTGACATTTATCCCTCCCTGTTCAACTCATTTCTCTGCCTAACTACTGCTCTCAGTGAAGCCCCTGCTGATGGCAGATGCCTCTGACAGTCATGCTAGCAGGTCCTCTAGAGCACAGGTCCCCAAAGCCCTGGGCCACAGACCACACAGCAGGAGGTGAGTGGTAAGTGGGTGAGTGAAGCTTCATCTGTATTTACTGCAGCCTCCCAAGTAGCTGGGATGACAGGCAGGTGCCACCACACCCAGCTACTTTTTGTATTTTTAGTAGAGATGGGGTTTCCCCATTGCTCACATTACCAGCTGAGCTCCACCCCTGTCAGATTAGTGGCCACATTAGATTCTCATAGGAACACAAACCCTATGCTAAACTGCACATTTGAGGGATCTAGGTTGTACACTCCTTAGGAGAATCTAATGCCTGATGATCTGTCACTGTCTCCCATCACCCCCAGATGAGAACGTCTAGTTGCAGGAAAACAAGCCCAGGGCTCCCTCTGATTCTGCATTATGGTGAGTTGTCTAATTATTTCATTACATATTATGACATAGTAATAATAGAAATAAGGTGAACAATGATTGGAATGTGCTTGAATCATCCTGAAACCACTCTCCATCCCTGGGCTGTGGAAAAATTGTCTTCCATGAAACCAGTTTCTGGTGCCAAAATGGTTGGAGACCGCTGCTCTGGAGAACTTCTTAGATGCTAGTCAGCCCACGCATGGCATCCTCCTCGGGAGCCCAAGTCTTCACCCACAGCCTCGCAGGAAGTGGCATTGGACATTCATATAATAAACTCTGGGGTGTTTGGGTTCAGATCTTGGGCCTGCTCTTTGCTCTCTTTGAGTCATTTTACCCCTCTGAGCTTCAGTTTCTTCATTTGGAAGTAAATAAATATGGCTACTTCAGATAAGCTTAATGCAGATGATGTTTGTCATGGTCCTTGTATGCTCTGCTCTGGCACCCAGCAGTCACTTCCTTCCCTTCCTCGGGCATGATAAAAGGCAAAAAGAAATTTAATGAGCAGTCTGAATGGTAGGAAGGTGGTAGGAATGTGTCTAACTGCCTTAAATAACAGATAATAATAGATGCATGGGGAGGGGTGGGACTGGTAAGTCTACACGGAGGAGATTTGGGGCCATGACAGTGAAGGATTAGTAAAGGTGGAAAAGGGAGATGAGGGCCCTGTCCCAGGGGATGCTACGGCTCCGTGCATCACTGCCCATCACGGGACCACCCTTCTACATGTGCAACCTCACACAGCTCTGCAAATACAGGGTGACTGACTCCTCACAACATCTTTGTTTCCCAGATGGCCTAAAACACTGATCTGAGAGCAAAGCGAGTGCTTGGTGAATCTCTGCTCTAGTTCTCACATGAGCTGACCATTGATCAGTCTTTTCTAGCAATGGACAGTATAAGCCAATTCTTAAGACACCCAAGACCTGCCTTTTTGCAAGATACGGTCTTCAATCCTCAAAGCCGGACTGTTTCTTAGGTCAAGGGAAAGTCGAGGGGTTGGGGCACTGGCAAGCCCAGGGTGGCACCCCCTGGTCGCACTGGGCTCTTTCCTCTAGGTAAAAAGGAACAAGAGTGGATCTTGATGTACAGTAACTGATATGGTTTGGCTGTGCCCCCACCCAAATCTCCTCTTGAATTCCCACGTGTTGTGGGAGGGACCCAGTGGGAGATAACTGAATCATGGGGACGGGCCGTTCCTGTGCTGTTCTCATGATAGTGAATAAGTCTCATGAGATCTGATGGTCTTAAAAATGAGAGTTTCCCCGCACAAGCTCTCTTTTTGCCTGATGCTATTCATGTATGACGTGACTTGCCCCTCCTTGCCTTCCACCATAATTGTGAGGCCTCCCCAGCCATCTGGAGCTGTAAGTGCATAAAACCTCTCTCTTTTGTAAATCACCCAGTATTGGGTATGTCTTTATCAGCAGCATGAGGACAGACTAATACTGTAACTCAGGGAGGGGTTGCAGGGTATGGTGCCCTATATTTACATAGTCTCTATTTGGACACCTGACTCCAGGTTGTTAATAGAATCATAAAGTGCTGATGTGAACAGGTCTTTGAGGATGCTTATTCCAGTGTTTTTCTAACTCTGTGGAGTCCCAAGCTTGTGGAGGGGCCTCAGGACCTGTTTGAGGGTAGGAGGGCTTGCATGTGAAGGCATTCTCTGGCTTTCTTCCTTGTCTTCAACCAGAAGCACCTTACCCTGTCTCTTTCTTTCTTCTAGGGGTGTATGATGATGAAGGGGTCACCTGGAATAAAGGGTTCCATGCAGCAAAAACAAAAACTGCCTAAAGCCACAATGATGGTTGATTTCATGTCCACGTTTCAGAGTCAAAGGAGCCTAAGGGCCAGAGCAGTGAAGATACTCGCCCAAGGTCACCCACTGGTTAGTGCAGATCCCAGCCTGGGACTCCATCTACCCTGGAGTCCAGCTCTTCTCCCCTCCTCTGGCCCTGCCCTTCAGACAATCTGAGCACTGTCTCTGTGCTTTCCTGGCTGGTGATGCCAGAAAGCCTAGGCATGGACTGCTGAATGGGGAAGGAGAAAGTCTAATAAGCAATGTCAGCAGGAGAATGCACACTCTTGAAGAAGTACTAACTACCTGAACTTTGATGTTCTGGAGAGCACCTGGTTTGCCAGGCCCTTCCTTCAGCATCTCTAGGTAGCCCTGCTGAATGGGCCTGGAAATCCACAGGGTACCAAGTAGCACCACACAAAGAGCCCAAAGTCCAGGGCTGTAGGCCTGACCCTGCAGCCAGTTTGCTGTGTGACCTTGTGTTAGTAATTTTGTCTTTGACTCGCCTCACCAATGGATGGATTACGCCTAAGTTCCGTTCCACCTTTAGAGTTCCAGGCTCTTTCTGATCTTTAAAGATGACCTTATTCCTGCACCAACAGCTGTATTTTTATCAACTTGCCATGAAAAACAGTATCTGCCCTTCCTTTGTATCCCACAAGCTTCAGAGGCCTTAAAGATCCCCATGCCTTATTTAATTTGAACTTCAACAAGATGAAATTTTTATCCACATGGGAATGAAGTGATAGCAAATGTTCAGCTAGACTTTGATTTTTACGTGCATTGTTCTATGCAAAGAAATCCCTGACCGCTTCCCAGAAGATGTCCTCAGCGATGTCCCCTGAACACTTTACTGATATGCCGCTCTTTTCTTCTATGCTCTGGGAACTAACTCAGCATATATAAGCCATCCTGAGGCTTTTCCAAGAGCACCCACTACGTGCCAGGTTTGAAAAACTGTCAACTTGTCAGATTGAGAGCTGTTTCATGTGCTTCAGATGCCAGATATGTAGAGGGAAGGTTAAAAGACCCCTCAGCAAAAGACTTCAGTCTTGACCAAGCTAGGTACACTAATATACAGCTCCCAAAGAGGGCATAATTCTAGGAGTCAACAGCTTAAGGTTCTGCACCCAACGGAACCCAGATTCGTTGAAGGAAAAAAGCAATGATTCACTCTGAGGCTTCAGAACAGTATTAAATTACTTGTCCATTACTACATGATTTATGCTGGGGTTGGGCTGAGAGGTCCCTGCATTGCTTTCTCCTCCTCAACCCACTCACCCCAGTTTCAACCACTGCCCAAACAGCCGCAGAATTTATAACACAGAAATTGGCTCTGAGACCCAGGGCAGTGGCATTTTCTTTCTGCCAGGGATTTTTGCTACTGTGTCGGTTTTATGCATATGTCCACATGATTCTTATATTAAGCCACAGGAAAAAAAATCCAATTTGTTTTTTATTAAAGTCCAACCGCTGCCCTGCCAGTCAAACCCATTTATCTCACCGAGCATGGATTGCTCATGTCAACCCATGATTACCGTGCGCTACCTCGATAACAGCCTGCTGATTATCCCAACATCTGAAAAGCTGCCTTTTGTAAATTACATTGCCACTAATGAAGCCCAGATGTACTCGTGTTGGTGTCCTCTCCCGCTCCCCCTTTCTCCATAATGCACAGGAGCCAAACCACAAGGCCAGCGCTGGCATCTGAGCATCCTTATAACCCAAGCCTAGGATTTCAGGCCCCGCCACAGCAAATGTCTCGGGTTGACATAACCCCCATCTGATTCAATCAGCTTTCCCCCAGTTTGACTGGGAGTCAAATTAGAGACCCGTTATTACAGTCAACACAGAAAATCCAGACACCAGGCAACACTTTAATTTGGGATAATAAGGAAGATGAACAACATGTGGTGCCGATCGTGTAGGTGCAAGGGCTGTGATTTTTAAATTACGCTAAACAGACGTGGAGGGGAAAGTTGCCATCCATATGACAGTTTGGTTCAGCTTGAACAAAAACAAGCCCTGATGTGTCTTGGGGCTATTTTTACACCATCCTCCTGCCCAGTGGCGGGCAGTCAAAGGGGCTGACACTCATGCCCCAGGTTCAGCAGTGGTCAGCACTATCAGGTTTTGCTGAGCGATAGCTCCTATGGCATTCCTAACATAGTTTCCTCATGTCTCAAGCAGGGAGAAAGAAATGTTAAGGGCCAGGTCGCAGGGATGAGTCAGTGTGGGTAGACATGGGGTACCTCTTTCCACAAGGTCTAGATCTTTCGCCCATCTCTATGCCCATACCACGTGGTTCTGCCAAGAACTGCATGGGGCAGAGCCTGTGTAGAGCAGCCTCTCAAAGGGAGGGCCACACCTGGTGGAACCGGACTCCTAGCCCCAGAGCCAGGGGAATACCTCCCAGGACCACTTCATCATATCCACTTCCCACCAGCTCTGCTCACCATTCCCTCCTGTCAGTATACTGGAGGGAGGAGGCTGGGAGGGTGCAGTGTGGCCTGGGCCCCTTGAGGTCTACGTTGTAGGTTTTGGCTAAAGAAGTGGGAGTTACTTGCACCAAGACCCAGAGCTCAAGGAGAAGGTGACCATCATACATGGCCAGGGCAGTGAGGACTCAGCCCTCCAGATCCCCAAATCAAAAAGGAGTCCCTTTCTTCTCTCTTCTTACTTCTTTCTTTCTAAATTGGAAACACTGGGCATTTGGCTCTGCTGAGTTTTTGCTCAGTGATGGCTTAAAAGTCCATCCTGCCTTGTTTCCTCACCTCTTAGGCAGAGAGAAAACTGTGCAAAGGATGAGACTAAGGAAGAGTGAGCGTGGGTGGTGCCTCTGCAGAGTAGGCTGCGGGAGGTGGCCATGGCACAATCCTGCTTTCACCTTTCATGAGGGGGGAGAAGATCTGTCTGGATAGAGCCACTTCTGGAGAGGAGAAGAGGATGAGTGCCTATAAGTGACAGAAACAAAGCATCATGAAGGTGCAGCAGAGGGAAACGGACTTCTTACTGAGGCAGTCATGGAGAAGAGAGATATTTGAGTGATACTCAGAAACCCCACCCCAAATCCTACAATAATGGGCATCTCACTTCCTTCTAACTGTTTCTAAAGGCACAATCTCATTTTGTTCAATATCTCAGTAACAGGGCCTGGGAGGGAGTTTGAGCCAGAAGCTCATAGGACCGGTCTGATAAGTAGGACCTAAAATTGGGGTCTCGGGATTGGGTGAGTGCCATGGGTGTGACAGATTGTCAGACACCCTTTCTTGGACACTCTTACCTGTCTTATGGCTGCTAGGCTTCTGCAGGGCATTTGCAGATTAAAGGGACATTGTGATGTGACTTCATTTTGTTAGTTTCTGTGTTGATACTCTAAAGAACATACGCCTGCACAGTAATTCTGAGGAACGGGATTTTCCAAAGCCTGGCACCAAGATTCCTTTCCAAGGTGTCACACATGTTTCATACACAGAAATGGAGACAAAGTGTGAGAGAGGCAGAGAGTGTATGATACAGATGCAGAGAAAGACAGAGACGGACTGAATCAGAAAGAACTAGAATTTTTTTCCAATGTCATCACACAAGGAAAAAAGCAAAAGTCAGAATTAAAACCCAGCACTTTTTTTTTTTTTTTTTTTTTTTTGAGACGGAGTCTTGCTTTGTTACCCACACTGCAGTATTGGAGTGTGGTGGTGCAATCTCAGCTCACTGCAATCTCCACCTCCTGGGTTCAAGCAATTCTCCTGCCTCAGCCTCCCAAGTAGCTAGGACTACAGGCGTGCACCACCATGCCCAGCTAATTTTTGTATTTTTTTTTAGTAAATATGGAATTTTGCCATGTCGGCCAGGCTAGTCTCAAACTCCTGACGTCAGGTGATCCACCTGCCTCAGCCTTCCAAAGTGCTGGGATTACAGGCATGAGTCACCATGCCCAGCCCAAACCCAGCACTCTTAATCCAGAGAAACTCTTCCTTCCACTACGCTTTGCTTCTGCTGTTATTTATATAATATTATTATACAACTAAACATTGCATCATGCTTTATAATTTGCAAGGCATTTCAAGCCTGACAACTGTTTGACAATCCTATCATCATTATTAGTCTCTGTTAGTCATACAGACACCAGATGCTTTGCCCAAGACCATACCACTGGTCAATGGGGAATTTTGCAGCCTGTCTCTGTGTTAATTCAAGAGAGCTTCCCCAATGCAATCAAACTCCTGGCTAGACCCTTAAGTCAAAGCAAAACCCTCCACAAAGAACTCACTAGATGCATTTTGATTCTAATTCCAACCTCTCTTGATCTCAGTTTCTGGATTTTTAACATCAACATAAACATGTTCCAGCTGTTTCCTTCCTTTTCCTCTTCCAGTTACCATGAGATCTCTGCTTCCCCGCTCCCTAAGACAACTATCTAGAAGGACAGTCCCCTGTACCAGGGACCTCTCTTCCTTGCTGTTTGTCACTTGTCCCATCTCTTGCAGTCACATCCACCTGATGAACCAGATAAGCTATTCTACATAAAACCTGGGATGTGTACATGTTAAGTAGGTGGCCTAAGCCTCTGGGGCAATGACCAGTCTTCAGTGGAAATCTCATTATCTGCCTGAATTTGTTTACTAAATAAATGAGACAACCTATTTATATATCATGTAAATTTAATTAGAGGCCTGATTTATTTACTCTGTGTCTATCAACAGTCACCACTTTCTCCAGCTCTGCATCCTGGACACTCTTGCCCTGGCATGAAACAAAAACAATTAGCTTCTGTCTTTCTTGGATCTTGGCCCTGGAGCATAAGAGAGCAGAACGCTAAAGACAAAAGCCAAATGGGGTAGGGGAAGTTCAAGCAAGGCCCCCCACAAAATCCAGGCTGCTAAAAAAAATTTACCGCATCTGAATGGGGCCTCTATGAGAAAAAGTCCCTAGGAAACATCTTTGAGCCAAATCTAGCAAGATTTAATGAACGGTAAGGATGTGGGGAGTCTGCGAACATTCCACGATAGGAGCCTTCCTCATTTATTATTTGTTAAATGATGTTCCCCTAATTTTAAAGGCAATGAGTGTTCCATGGGCATTTTTCCCAAATAAAAAGATAATGGTTGGTACATCTGGAAATTAACAGGAATTTTACAATGAAATTAGTCAAATAAATTTGAGGAGGCCTCTGTTGAACACAGTCTGATTTGTTAACATACACTGTGACTCTCAGACAGGCACACAGAGTATGCAGGCATCCTCACACCCATGTGACCAAGGAAACACTTGCTTGAATATCGAACCAGATATTTGAAAAATAGGAAGACTATTCAAGGCCCTATCCTTCGCGTCTTCCTCCCTCATCATCGGCAGCCTCACACCCATAGGAACACCTTTCCTTCTCAGAGAAACTCGAGGACCTGCAGAACTCCTTCTATCAGAATGCTTTTCTGCACCTGAGCATGGTGACCTCAGTTGTATTTAAGAGTCATTGTAAGCAATGCCACATAAATGCATTGTTATAATGATTGTTCAGATGCTGTTGAGTATCGGTCTCTCTTTAAGGATCCATATAAAAGATTTCTCTCTCGTTACAGTTTCAGACCACATATGTTTTTGTTAAGCAACTGGTTTGTTTTGGTTTAAACTGTGAATTTTGTAATGGAAAGCACTTCCTGCTTCGTGTGTGCTGCTGAGGAGGCCCACAGCCAAATGTGTGGCTTCT
Source organism: Aotus nancymaae (assembly GCF_030222135.1). Lineage (NCBI taxonomy): Eukaryota > Metazoa > Chordata > Mammalia > Primates > Aotidae > Aotus > Aotus nancymaae. The sequence continues at coordinate 28,600,631 of NW_026988471.1, forward strand.
TCTATCAGGTAAATTGCATGGCGTGGGTTTTTTGTATTAAGGACATTCTGAGGTCCATAGCAACTTTCTTATCTATGTTTTCTCTCCTCCATTTTTCTTAATTATTTTAAATTTATTTTATGTTGCTCAATTATTCATAGTTTTAAACCCTACATTCTTTTCAGAATAAGGCTAAATATGAATGCATACTTAAAAATTTTTAATGTTTACTTTAGGTGATGATGCAAAGAAGAAAGTAAATGTCAACTGTAATTCAAACACCTAGAGAAAGTCATGCAGTTAATATTTTGATGTATTTTCTGTCAATTATTATTATTATTATTTTTAGAAAAAGTCTTGCTCTGTGGCCCAGGCTAGAGTGCGATGGCATAATTTTGGCTCACCACAACCTCTGCCTCCTGGGTTCAAGCGATTCTCGTGCCTCAGCCTCCCAAGTAGCTGGGACTACAGGTGCACACCACCATGCCTAATTTTTTGTATTTTTAGTAAAGACGGGGTTTCGCCATGTTGGCCAGGCTGGTCTTGAACTCCTGACTGCAGTTGATGCACCCACCTCGGACTCCCAAAGTGTCAGATTACAGGTGAGAGCCACCGCACCCAGCCTTTCAATTATTTTTACAAAATTAAAATAATATACCATATACAAGTTTGTATATTAATTTTGCCACTAAATGTCCTGAGCATTTTTCTGTACTATTAAATATTCTCTACATTTACCACTTTTTTATTTGGGGGGTTTTAGCATGTTTTCATGGCTTTGTTTTTGTTTTGTTATTCTAAATAATGTTGTATTAAAAAAATCTGTCTAGAATTTTTTATTGTTATCCAAGTTTCTAATTATTATCCTAAGATACATGCCTATTAAGAGAATTAATAGTCTAAAATACATAACATTTTTAATGTTTTTGATGAATATTGTACAACTGCTTTACAGAAGTACCGCATCCGTTTATATTCTTGCTAGCGGCATAAAAAGCGTGTCTATTTCATCACAACCTCATTGGCACTATTGTGTTATTACAGTTAAGCCTTTGCCAATTTTGTAGTTGAGAATGGCTTGTTTTTTAATTTGCATCTTTGAATACTAGCAATTGCAATAATATTTCATCCTTTTATTAATTTTTTATGTACTTTTCTTTGAATTGTTGCTTCATATCAGTTGCCCATTTTTCTTTTGGGGATATTAACACTTATTTTTTTTTAATGTGAGGCTTTCATGCATATATTAAATACAACAACAATTTTCTTATGTATTTATAGAAAATATGCTTGTGTTTCCATTTTGTTATAATTTTTTAATTATAGGATTTTAATTCTTATGCAATTGTCTCAACAGATTTGTTCAATTTAATTATTATCTGCATTTGAGAATGAAATAACTATCCACATATATTTTCTTTTAGGTCTCAAAAAATGCTTTCATCTTTTAAATTTAACTACATTTAGTTAAAATCTAGAATTAATCTTGGTGTATTTTGGGCTTCTGTTGCAGGCTCAAGGCTTGGGCTCATGACAATATTTTAATATCAGTTCTCTCCAAGCGCCTCTGGGCTAGTGGTCCTGTTATCTACCTGGGAAATAGGGACACTTTCAACACTCATGTAGGCTGGATTCTTTGGAGAAGCTAAAGTAGACAACAACTTATGCAGTGTGATTGGAAGTGAATCAGAAAGACCCATCTCCCCATTGCTACCTTCCAAAATATATAAAACACTTTCAGCATCCAGGAATAGGACCCAAATTTCACCTTTATAGATGTATCCCTTTTCTTTTACCACATTCCAACAAATAAAAAATAAGTCTGAGAAGTCAAGTCCTTGAGTCAGTTCCCAAAGTTACAGGTGATTATTTTTGAAGATGTTTAGCTGAGAGTCCCAGGTTCAATGGGACCAGTTCCAGGACGGAGAAGCACTGGGATGGGGGAATCTGGAAGGATGAGGTGGGTGTACCCTTACCTGCTCCTCAATGCAAATGAACCCAGAATCACTGATTTCCATCAGTCTCTCTCCACTCTTGTCCCTCCTTTGCCTGAAAGTTAGCCTAGGGCCTTTCTCTTGGGTGACCAGTTAGACTATACCCCCAGGCAACTGGAGGGATGCTAATATATTTGCCCTATACTTGGAGAAGGAGTAGGATAGTCTCATGTTTTAGACTTGGGCGCAGACACCAAGTCCCTGGTCTTCTGGTGCAGCAGATCTGAGATTCCTGGCTATTGCCTGATACCTTTCAAGCAGCTTCACTTCTTCCTTTGGCTTCTTTCCATCCTATCTCCCGTACGAATAACATCTGTCTTTCATGACTAGCATAGGCTGTGAGCTTATTTTTAAGCACAACTCAAAGCACTGATTTCACAAAGAAGTACAAAGCCCATGGTGAAATGGCCTTTGCTTTTCTGAGAGATCACATCTTCTTACAGCTGTATAAGAATAAATCAGGATTTTTGTTTTTCCCCCTGAGGTAAACTAGTTGGAGGATCCAAAGGTCCAGACCCCTAAAAACCACTTCTCTTTTTAGTTCAAGTCACATGCTAATGTGTCAACTCATTGGCCGGGAGCTAATACTTAGCATTTTGCTATTGGTTTTATAGGAAATACGTAACTGTCAGTAGCTTCACTTCTTCCTTCAACTTCTTTCCATCTGATCTCCCATACAACTAACAAGAGCCTGGGTGAGGGCATAGTTTTAGTAAATTTCCGAAAACAAATAAAGATGAGAGATTGTGTTTATCTTGCATTCAATATTTTGTGTGCTAAAAAAAATTTAAAAATGTAGCTTATTCCTCTAAAAGCAAGAATATATAGAAATATTAAAATATTGATTTAACAGTGAGGGCCTGGTTCAGCGGAAAGAGGTGGGCAGAGCAGAGCTCTGTAGCACATGGAAGACCAACTTCCCCTGCTTCTAGCCCTCCTCTCGGTTCTTGGGCCAAGACATTCTTCTTCTAGTTCAGGAAGCCAGAGAATGCACCTGTCAGAGTTTGGGGCAACAGGAATTTCTGTCCCCACCCTGGACAGATTTACTTTGCTTTGCCAACACAAAGAATTTTAAGTAGAGTGATCGTGCTTCCCAGCTTTTCTGGGACTGTGCCAGTGTATGCAGTGACCCCTTTCACTCTCAAGAAGATCTCCACTGAGATCATAAATTACACAGTTTTCCTAGCTATTCATGGAAAAAAGAGATGAGAGATTATTTATTTATTTATTTTTTGAGATAGAGTCTCACTCTGTCACCAGGTTCAAGTGATTCTTGTGACTCAGCTTCCCGAGTAGCTGGGGTTACAGGCACCCACCACCATGCCTGGCTAATTTTTGTATTTTTAGTAGTGACAGGGTTTTGCCGTGTTGGCCAGGCTGGTTTCAAACTCCTGACCTCAAGTGATTCGTCCGCCTTGGCCTCCCCATGAGCCACTGTGCCTGGCCAAGAGAGAAATTAAGCTCTCTTTTTGTCTCTAGATTTGGGGGTTGTGGTATGGTGAGTCACATGCTATCCCAGAGGTTAGCAAACTTTTTCTGTACATGACAAGATAGTAAATATTTTATGCTTTGTGGGACAGACAGGCTTTGTTGCAACTGCTCAACTTAGCAATGTAGAGAAAGTAGTCACAGACAATGTGTAAGCAAACGAGCTTGGCTGTTTCCCATCTAAACTTCATTTATGGTCACAGACATTTGAATCTCACATAATGTTTACGTGTCACAAAATAGTTTTTTCCTTTTGATTGTTTTTCCACCATTTATAATGTAAAAACCATTCTTAACTTGTGGGCCAGACTAAGCCTGCAGGTTGTAGCTGCCCTGTGCTATTTTGTCACCTTTCTGAACACATCGGGTGCCAGTGAACAAGCCCCTCGCTTCCCTCCAGGGACCGGGTTCTCTCTACATACATTGGGTATCATCATCATCAACATTTACATTTATATAGCCTGAACACACACATGAGGTCTGAGAGTTTTAGAGGTGGGAGAATCCTTATCATCTCTGCAGTGTTCAACCGCCAAGCAAGTGATGATAGGTGAGATGTATCATAAGTAATTTGCTACTGATAATAAACTACCAAAGCTTGCAGGCGATTTATGCCTATTTATGAGTTACAGCAGATTTGACGCTGTTGCTGTAATAATGCTGTTCTCCCTCACTTGCATTTGCCTTCTCCAGGTAGGAGATGGGGTCTGCTGCAAGATGACTAACAGGGGAGGGTCACAGGCAGGACAAACTGCCGAGCATATACCAGAGCTGTGAGATGTGTGACAGGTGAAGCTGGAGCATCTCTGACCGAGTCCTACTTCATAGGGAAAGATCTTGACAACAACCCTGCAAGGATGGGTTCAGGGAATGTGTGTGGGTGCTGAGTTTGTACAGTGATGAAATTGAGGGCAGAGAGATCAAGAAGCTTGCTCAAGGCTGCACAGCTTATGAACAGTACAGTTAGAACCATAAGGCAGTCCTTTTGGGTCCTGAAATTTGTGGGGTTTGCTATGACACACTCAGAGAAATCTCAAACACGTATAGCCTGCCATCTTTATGCCGTGACTATGACAAGAATATCCAAAACCATTGGCTAACTCCACTGCTATCGTATAGAGTTGGGGCCTGTTCGTTCATGGTTGCAGCTTGGGAAGTTGCACCATCCCCATTTTATGGATGAGTAACTGTATTTTCAGAACACTCTTGACCAGATCAAAAGAATCTAATGACTAGTCAGAGACCTGGCATCAAGTACTTTCATAAGTCAGAATCAGCTGCCAAGGGAGTGGGTATCCCTGTGCCAGGTGGAAGCACTTTGGCAGAATGGAAATTAAACACTGAAGTTCCCTCTAGCATGCTTGTCAAATTGCCATCCTAAAAGGGCTTTGGAGGTCATCATGTCAAACTCTCTGTGTGCCAGGGAATAAGGTATTATTGAGCATGTTACGGGAAAGTCACCCCTGGGACACTGTCCACCGACAGCCTAAGCTAGTTTGTCTGGCTTGTCATCAAAGGAACTTCTCCACCAGTCAACACTTGAATACATCTTCAGGGCCAGGGGAACGGATGTGCATAATTCTTCCAGAGGCACACTAAGAAGAACAAATACATTCTTAATCACAGAACTATTTAATTCTTCTGAACATGGTGTTATTGGTAGCTTTATTATATTTTAATTGATTGAAAATGGGTCACTCATTTGTATTGCATCAATTACTCTACAACAGTCTACACAAATCACCCATGGTTCTGCGGCTTGTCTTCAGCTAACCATTTTTAAAGGGTAAAAAAATGTGTTTTTTACCTTCAAACTTACGTTCACGTTCAGTTGACAAAGATTTTTTGCGAGACTAAACTTTAGTGAGGTTTCCAAACCTTCTCCTAGGCTCATCTGTGTCCTTCCTTATAAAACCCAGTGTTATTAAGAACCTTGCTAAGTTAGTTTAGCAAAAACCGTCCACCCTAGATAGCTGATGAGGTTTGTCATCCTCCACCAGGCCCCAGGCAGTATCTGATCATCTTGGCCTGTCCTCAGTAAGAATCCTGGAGGTCCCTTTAGCCAGAATCCCCCGCTTACCCATGATGTTTCCTCCTCGGAATTTTCTATCCTCCTACCCCCATCCTGTGTCTTGGCTGTGCATCCCCACTTGCTCATGCTATATTGGGAGCTGAGCCCCATCGCTCTCCTTCCCGGCAAAAATCACACTGCAGAGGTCCCTTTCTCTATCATGATGGTCCTGAATGAAGTCTGTCTTATCGTGGTTTAGCAAGAATCATGGAATAATTTTTTTTCTTTAACACAGTACCCCCATATTAAAACAAAACACCAACGCTGTCTAAACCAATTTCATTTATCAGGTCCTGCAGACTTCCTTATTCTGATGAGCTAAATTCTTTGCTCTTTCCTTTTCATCACTGGAAACAAGTTCAAAGATTTAAAGATGCTCTTGAATTTGGGATCTCAAAGACTACTTGGCTTCTGGAAGCATCTGGGCAGCCACAGCCAGGATGGTAAACAAGGGAAGTACGGAAAGCAAGACAGAGGGCTGGATGTAGGCAAGTAGGAACAGTGGCCTCCCCAGTCACACCCCAGGGCTGTGAAACATTAATGCTGATGACTAAAAAGCAGGAAGAATATAAAACCTCAGTGGAGCCCAGGTGAAGGCTGGGCTGTGCCAGAATTTAAAGAGATGGAAATAAACATAGAGCTCTAAGGCAGCATCTTGGAGATGGTGTTTTGAATTTTTCTTACTAAAGGTCAGAAAGAAGAGGGAGGAAGGAGTGAGAGAGCAGGGCTAACAGCAAGAGAGAAATGGAAGGAGGGGGCCTGGTAAGAGAAGGAAAATTATCAACATATGAAGCCCTGATCTTGTATATTACATCATCTTCCCTGAGTAGCAGAAGCGCCCGCTCATTCTCGGTGTCGTGAGAGCTGAGACAGACCTTCTGGGCCGTCACTGGCATCTGTCAGCCCCTGAGTTAATTCTGGGTTTTACTCTGTCGTCTTTCTCATGGGCCCATCTTTATCCTTTTTTGGCTTGAGATCTCTTGTTGCCAATCTCTCTATCTCAGGTACAAAGTCAACGCTACCCACATTGAAGCCTGGGGGTATTGTCACTGGAGAACTAGCTCCCCCAAATCCAGATGACAATGCTTTCAGGAGGGGCTTCAGGGATATAGTGAGAGTTGGGTGGAGGCAGGACCCTGAGTCGCCAGCAGCTGATGGCTCCGGGGTACTCAGCGGATCCTAGAGCATCTTTTTGCTCCCTGTAGGTCTCCTTCTGACTCTCATATTCCTCTTATTCCCCATCCTTCTTCCTCCTGGAATACCACCAGGCCCACCCTAGCCCGAGACCTAGCCACATCACCTGAGTCCTTGCCACTCTGAGGAGCTGGTCACAAAGCTCTGTGTGTTCTGGGGCCTGGCTCCCTGCTTCTCTCAGATTAGGCGTGACCTGACCACACCAGCCCTCTCTGCTCCTTAGTCCATCCCAGCTCAAGCAGGCTGCTTGGAGTTGCAAAGTATCCTTCTCACCTGAGCTCTCAGGGCACAAAGTTGGTGGGAGGAGGGAGTGAAAGAGTTGCTTATTCCCTCCCTATACCTGGCAATAGAGATGCTGGAGGCCACAAAATCTCCTTCTCTTCACATCCTGGCTCATTTTCATGTTGGGGGATCAGTCAAGTTGAATAATTTATGAAGCAGGAGAAATAACCCTTCTCCTAATATCCCTATAGTGCATTAAACATTATCCCTCAGAAAGCTATGTACTAGTCCTGACTGCTGGTACCTGCAAGGGTGATCTTATTTGGTAACAGAGTCTTTGCAGATGTAATTAATGGTCTCCAAATCCAAAGAGAGGCAGGAGAAGAGATGTGAGACCAGGGAAGACTGACATATGAAAAAGCAGCTTGGAGTCCTGCTGCAAGCCAAGGAGCTCCAGAAACCACCAGAACTGGAAGAGGCAAGAATGAATTCTCCCCTGGAGTCCTGGGAGGGAGCATGGCCCCACTGCAACTTGACGTTGGCCTCTAGAACTGTGAGATAACACATTTCTGCTGCTTTAAGCCACCCAGTTTGTGGTCACTTGTTGTGGCAGCCCTAAGAAACTAGCACATGGCTCGAGGCAAACACCACCACCAACAGAATATTTTCTGTTGACACACACAGGACAGAGGGCTATGGGCTGGACCTCACGAGTTCAGACAAACGAGTCCATAGGTTACGTTACACCAGTGCCTGGCTGGCATGTGGGGCGAGAGCTTCGGATGAAGCCAAAGATAACACTGGTCTGTGAAGGGGCCTTGGGGATTTTGTGGGAACAAAGGATGAGGATGTCAGGAGGTCAGAAAAGTCCCAGAAGGGGGATGGCTGGAGATGATTTCCAATAACTGTAAAGGCTCGGCCATTGCCTATGGATGAGAAGTGAAGTGAAGAGATGAGGGCCCACTAGGATTTCCTACCCTAGGACAGAGTTTCCCTGAGAATGGGGGAGTTGATCCTTCTTCACCCAGATCACTACCTGACACTGACTTAGAGACCCTATCCCCTTTCATTCTCTACCCCAAATTTCCCACTGCAAAACTCATTTCCAGAAAGCTCGTAAGGATCTACAGGAGGTTTCTAACTCTGACAGAGCAGAAAATCGCATTCACCTTAGAGGGAACTCTAGGTCTAAGCACCTGGGAAGAATAGTGGCCGGTAGCCAGGCATTCTCTAATTCAGAGAAAACCAAAGCGCAATGAAAGAAAGACGTCGCTCCACATTTAGGGATGTGATGAACCCAGTCGTTAAATGTAGAAACCTACAAGTCCAGAAGCGCAGCAGAATCCCACTCTTTGTACTTCCTCTGATATCCTATGTGACTATGGCAAGCCAGTGTATTCTTAGGACAAGCTTCTCTATAGGCAATGCCATGTGTTGTGCTGGAGCCAACAGTACCAGCTTTTAAAGTTGACTGTGACATTTTCAGGAATTTTGAAAGAAGATTGTTAAATACAGCTATTATTAAAATAAAGAAACTCATAATTAAATCAGTGCTTATCACTGGGGGTGATTTTGTACTCCATGGGACATTTGGCAATATCTGGAGAGATTTTCTTGGTTTTTACAACTGGGTCTTTTACTAGTGTCTAGTGGGTAGAAGCCAGAGACGTTGCTAAACATTCTATAACCACAGGGCAGACTACCCAAAACAAAGAATTATCCTGCCCAAAATGTCAACAGTACTAAAGTTGAAAAATTCTGAATTAACTAAATTAGATTTTTTAAAAGGTAATAAATAACTCAAAATCTCATTACTTCCCAATTGTTTACTAGTATCTATATTCTTGAGGTTGGGTATTTATGTGCATATTTTATCTGTATGGTGGAAATACTATATAAAGGTGTGAACTGGGTATCTCTTCTCAACTCCACATTCAGTAAAATCATGTCACTAGCTTAAAGTTGGCCATGGTGGCAAAATTTACACTATGAAAATAGACAAACAGTACAAATAAGGTCTCCTTACTCTTTTTTTTTTTTTTTGCTCTTGTCGCCCAGGCTGGAGTATAGTGCCATGATCTTGGCTCACTGCGACATTTTCCTCTTGGGTTCAAGCAGTTCTCCTGCCTCAGCCTCCTGAGTAGCTGAGATTACAGGCACCTGCCATCACGCCTGGCTAAGTTTTGTATTTTTAGTAGAGACAGGGTTTCACCATGTTGGCCAGGCTAGTCTCAAACTCCTGACCTCATAATCCACCTGCCTCAGCCTCCCAAAGTGCTGGGATTACAGGCATGAGCCACCATGCCTGGCCAAGTCTCTTCACTTTTTTGAAGAGCCAGTTGTTAAACATGCCCTAGCACTTTACCAGAGACATAGGTATAGTGTGGCTATAGGGGTGTGTGGTGGGGGGTTCCCTTCTCCATTTACTTCTTTCAAAAGAATGCAGTGAAGCTGAGACCTCTATTTTTTCTAAACAAAAACAAGGGGGGTGGGGGCGGGCAAAGAGGGTTGAAAAAAATGAAGTATCTGATAAAAATGCAAAAGGAAGGAACAGAAGGAATATGTTATTTACGATAAATAATTTTAAATAGAAAGGAAGTCATGCATCTAAATATCTTTTTACACGATTAAAACATCTGAATGAAAAGTGAAAATCAATCCTCCTCCCAGATGTCTTTTCATTGTGATGCCAAGTAGATGAATATTTGAATATTTGCATTACACAAAGCATAAAATCGCAATATTAGGAATTATTAAGATGATTTTCCACTTTTTTCTTCTTCTTCAGATATTTGAAAACAAAGTCACTTTTGCTAAAAGTAGCACTTGGTTTCAGAGTTACCCCAGGTGGAAGCGAGGACACAGACAGTGGTTTCTTCACTGGGATCTGCTGTCTGATTGGAAATTGAGATTGCTCTGTGATGTGGTCATGTTCTTAAAGAGTCCTTCTCAATAAAAAAAACATGGGGGTGGGGGGAACAGGACGAAGACACGAGAAAACAAAACATTTTCAATGAAAGGAAGAATTTTACAAATTTTAAAACTAAGTAAGCCAATGAAACAAGTTTGTTGGGACAAAGTGGTAGCTTAGAAGGGGAGGCACAGGGAAAAAGTTTTATGAAACTGAGAGAATTCTAGGACTGAAAGGAGAAAGCAGAAGAACCCTGGACACTGATAGGAATGAACTCTGGACAACGATCAGGTGTCATGCTCCAGTAGCAGCAAGCTGGCTTGACCATGAGAAAACGAGGCTGGGGCCATGTTTGGGAGGTGAGAGTAAGCGAGTGTCCACTTAGATCCCAGGAGCCCAGACCACATGTACATGCACCACCAAATACAGGGCTGGTGCCTACTGCACACTCAACAAATGCTAGCTCCTCTCCCTAAGTTTCAATTGCACGTGACTGTGACTTACCTCTCACTTCTAATCTCCTTCAGTTAAACCTGCCTCTATCATAACCTTTGGCCAGATTTTTTTTCCCTTAATCCAAATAGAGGCTCTGTTTTGGGCCCTGCACACTTCTCCCTATATTCCTATTGACAGCTTCAATTGCCCTGTCTCTGAAAATAACTCTGGGGTCCACAGATTTAGTCCCAATATCTTGTTTCCCCTATATCCTATCTTTTTAGTAGTATACAGACATCCTAAATGTTTTGCTGTCACCTTCACTCAGCATGTCCGAAACAAATCACCCTCTCTTTCCCCAAACCATCTTTCCTTCCCTGAAAGTGTTCCCTGCAGAGGGAGCGATATGTCAGAAGGCTGGGAGGTGAGGAAAGCAAAGACACCTGAAGGAACGACAGAGATTCAGAATGGCTGCAAGGGGCGGTGGGGGTGCGTGAAGAGGGGAAAGGGGAAGCTGGAGAGGTGAGCAGTGCCACCTGAGGACCTTGAGTGACACTGAGGATTTATGACTTGATCATAAAACCCAGTGGAAAGCCATAACCGAAAGGGACTGGCTGGAGGCAAAACAGCCTTGGATAAAATAGACTCTACAGAAACGTAGGCATGGTGGCGAGGGCTCTGGCTACTTGAGAATTCCCCTGGCAGGCTGGGGCAGGTCCCGACTTCTATAAGAAGCGCTGAGACCATGTAGGAGCCTCCTGGTGACTCTGTGGACTGTGGACTGCCGGCTATGTCTTGAATGAGGTCAGCATCCATAAAGTGGTCCATGCAGTCTGTGAAGTCTTTCACCATTGCCCTTTGTGGAGGAGTTCAACCAAACTTTGCCTGATACTGAATTCCTCCCCACAGGGAACATTCTAGTCTCAGCCACCGGGTCTTTAGTTGGTGTGACTATGGGCCAGTCAATACTTAGATCTCTTAGCATCCCTCACTTCGAAACAGACAAAAAATACCACTCAGTCTCAAAGACGGAGAATAAGACAAAGGCAGCCACGTTCTTTAAGGCCACAGGAAAGTACCTGGGAAACATGAGCCTATTATTAAAAGTTGGGTGGAAGACATTGGAAGGAAAGGGAAAGTCTGTTGGAAATCCACCCCCCTGACGGGCAGTGACAGAGGTGGGCAGCAGGCCTGGCCAGCCTCACAAATCAGACTTCTCTTAAGTAGCTACTGTCAGCAGCGTGGCTAGGGAGTGGAGATTTAGTGCTCACTCTCAGAGCCATCATATCTGTTGTGCTTCAAAGCATGGGAAAGATGATAAATCAAAGAAGAGAATGAACCAATGCCACTAATTTGGTGCTGAGTTTTTCCATTTGCCATAGAGTCCTCAGAAATTCCTCCACAAAGCCCTGTGCCCTTTTCTTAAAATCACATAACCAATCAAATAATAAATGTATTAATTCCTAACAGGAAAGGTGACTCATATGGATTTTGCATTAGGGAAGAAAAAATCTGACAGCTGAGAGGTCTCAACTGGTTTTGGTGATCTAATCAGTAATTTTGTCCATTAAGGAAAGATGTGGCTTCCTGATTAATGTGGAACCTTAGCCGTGTTTTTAATAAAAGTTTTAATATGTATGGCTGCTCAGCTGGAGTCATGTTTAATTAAAACCTTGAAGACTCCTGGAGTGTTTTCTCTTCTCTTCACCAGATGAGGAGACACAGAATGTCTCCAGGGTGATGGGGAGACAGCAGGGCAGGTGGGAGGTGGGTGGGGTGCAGGGCTGCAGAGGGGTGCAGAGAGGAGGGGCAGAGCACCCATGTACCTGAGCGGAGTGTGGGCCACTGCTAGCATCTGCCAAGGGAGGCTGGTTAATGTGGCTGGTCTCCACTTGGGTTTTGCCACCAGCTCTAGCTCCTCACTTTGTGGAGGGGAAAACAGAGGTTCAGAGAGTACTGTTTTTTGTTTTTTTTTTTTGAGTTGGAGTCTCACTCTGTCACCCAGGCTGGAGTGCAATGGGGCAATCTCGGCTCACTGCAACCTCCACCTCCTGGGTTCAAGCGATTCTCCTGCCTCAGCCTTCTGAATAGCTGAGATTACAGGCACATGCCACCATGTCCAGCTAATTTTTGTACTTTTGGTAGAGACGGGGTTTCACCATGTTGGCCAGGCTGGTCTCAAACTCCTGACCTTAGTGATCCACCTACCTCGGTCTCCCAAAGTGCTGGGATTACAGACGTGAGACACCATGCCTGGTCAAGAGAGTACTTCTAAAAAGAGAACACTAGTTTCTTTTTGCATATGGACTAGTCTAACAGAACCCAGCATAGAAACCTGGGGGTGACACTAAGGCACTGTGTGATCCTAAAGCAACTTGTTCTTATCCTAACACTTTTTTATTAGGGACACCATGAAAGCTCATGGCTTCATAGTCTTGCAAGAAGGAAGAGGGTAACCATGGGTCTAGAGAGCAAAGGGCATCTGGCTGTGGTTTTAAAAGTACATGACATTTAGTGTAAAATGGTGGTTTACAAAGCTATGTATAATCAGATTTCAATTACAGAATATATATTATACATGTACCCTGATGGGCACAGAAGAAAGGATGGAAGGAAATGCTCTAAAACGTTAATATTGATTAAGAGCCCTCGGATGATGGAGCATGAGTGCTTTTTATTTTCTTATTTTATACATTAGTATATTGATGAATATTCTGTAATGGGCATGAATTGCTTTTATAACTGAGAGAAATAAATATTATAAACATATAATTTGTATTACAAAATAAATATTATATTTTAAATGACAAGGTACCTTAAGCCATCTCTTTACAAAATATATGGACACTTAAAACTACATGTAAAAGGACACATAAAAAATCATGAACCAAAAAAAAAATTTTTTTCCTCTACTTTAAAATAACGATGTCCAGGCACTTAAGCTATCTGGTATAGAACCCTGTAAAAAGATATAGCTGTGTCATCAATAGATAAGTTACCCTCTGAGGTAGCTTAAGAAACAGTGGCTGGCTTTAAAATGACTACAAAGCAAACCTGACAATAAAATTCACTTAAATATCTGACTCTGCAAAAAACAGATTACACTCTGTCCTAGAGGAGCGCTATGTAATTGGAAGGCCTGTGGTGTAACAAGAACATCCTTAGTATAAGGCACAATCCCAGATGTGATAAAATAAAAATGTGAGCTCTTAAGTACTTTTTAATGTTTCAATGTCAATGAGGAACTAACTGCCAGGAGTAGGATGGTGACTTTCTCACTTCATAACACATTTTCAAGCAGAAAAATTCCTTAATAGAAGACATGGAGTCACACTAGAATTATGAAGAACAAAGGGGGTTTTTAAATGAAGCCGTTGAATGAATTGGCTTTTGGGGTACAAGAATGTGTGTGACCAGGGCTTTATTTGCAGGGCCTGTAGTAAAATGCAGGTTTTTGGGGACCTGCCTGGACCATTAGGAAAGAATTTGAACTTGAACTTGAGTGTCTTCTTGAAGATAGAAGATTGAGCATAAGCTGATACTTAACCTTACACCAAACACTGGAAAAGGTGGAAAACTATTTAAGTGTAGTAAGAGTTAATAGATTTATATCCACACTTAAAAGCAAGAAAGAGACATCTCATGAGACCAAAGTAGGGATTCCTTAAACCCTAAAACACGAAAACGAAAGGAACCTCAAGTGGACAATATGCCAGTGCTCTTTGCCTTTAGTAAGGATGAGACCACGCTTATGAGGCTGGGGGCTGGGTCACCATGCCCATTCGTGTTGAAAAGCCAAGCTGGGTGGTTCCCACACCTGCCATCTCCCCAAGGTTAGGGGTGATGTAATTACCCAGGGCTAGGTGAGGAAAGTGCTACTCATGTGACACAAGGGCCCAGAGCTCACACCACCAAGGATGGAGCTCAGATCCACATCACCCACCTACAGGTGGGGCAGACCAGCAGCCAGCACAGGCCTGGCAGGGAACCACTTCCACTCAAGTCTAGGGCTGAGGCCCCCCCCAATATTGTTTTCCTGGGATACCACCCAGAACATTCAGAAGGGTAGCCTCTGGTATAAAATAAGCTCATAAACCAAAAATTCTCAAGCCTATGGGAGAGTAACACCACAAAAGGCAGACAAAAAACAGAACTCACATGAGGAAACTGAGATGGTAGAATAACATTAAAATGACTCTTAAACAAGTATCTTTAAGAAACTCAAAGAGATAAAGGAGAAAATAAGATCCATGGTAGAGAATAGATGATTACGGAATGAGAAAATGTGGTTATCAAAGAGAAAACATTTAGAAGTTTTGGAAATGAAAGCTGCAGAAGTAGAGGAAGACATTAAATCATCGTTTATGTAGGAAACAAAATGCTGAGGTTAAAGAAGTAGCTCCTGGCATTAGAGAAGAAGCAAATGAGAGAAACAGATCCTGAGCCTGCTGGGAGATGGGCAAAGCAAACGTTTCGGGCTGAGACCGTGGGGGCTGCTCATGCACTCAGGACTGCTTGTGTACAGTGTCGGTTGCATGGTGGGGGTGGCCCAGAGAGCTAGCTCGGAGGATTCAGGCCAGACTGAACTTTGTGGGAGCCGAAGGTAGGGTGAGATGATTCAAAAGGATGGTCTGGGGACACTTTAATAGCTGGGGCATAACAGTAGAAGAGGTATGGTGTTGGTTGGTGGGTGAAGGAGTAGGAAGGAACCCAGGGTATATTTTTGAAAATAGGCAGCTTAGCTTGGAGGACCAAGTAAGGGCTCAGTATTTCTACTGGAGGTTAGCAGCAAATTTCTTAACAGCCCAGCTCAGAGAGACACCCACCTCAGTGGAAAGGTGAGGACTGCTGGGTCACCAACTATTTTGGGTTAAAGGTTTCAGAATTGGGTTTGTAATCTATTTTATAATTTCTTTCTGGAGCTCCAAATAGCCAGAATTGCATTTGTACACAGTCCTGCCTATATGCAGAGAAATTTGCTCTCTCGGATTCCCGTTCTAAAAGACGTTTCAAACTAGCCAATTCACAGCTTGGCAAATGGCTTCTGAAAGCAATACAGAAATATCAGTGAGTGAAGGCACAGAAGACTAGGAGCCTGGTGTTGCAGCAAGCCCCCAGATGGGTTCTAATATTTTATATATATTAATTTAATACTTTTCAAGACGTTGGGCACCAGTTCTAGCTCCACTCTTCTTCTAATGGCTTAATTCTGGTGCCTCAGTTTCCCCATGTGTCATAGGAGATAATCTTGTATCCTCTGCTTGTCCTGAGTATTAGGGTTATCTTGAGTATCAAATGCAAGGATAGGAATGGAAGACTCTCTGAGCTGTGGCGTGATTTCAGGGGAGGGGCCGGGGGTGTAACCAAGGGAAGCAGGTGCACACTGTGGTCTGGATTCTAATGGCTCCATTCATCTTGGTGGGAGCATCAAAAGGACCAGTAGATTTTTCTGAGTGTCATAGCCACCCAGAGAGGATAGGGCAGAATTATGGTGCTCATTCAGCTTCTCTGAGTGTTCCTTAGAGTGAAGTGAACTGTGAGAAGAGATCTTTGAAAAACAAAAGCAGGCAGGAAAGTCACACAAATGGGTTCGGGGTGTAACCAGAGGAGTGATGCTGGGTTCAGGCGACTGAGGGTGTGAGTGCTCAAGGGTCAGATGCAGATTTACTGGGAGCTTAAAGGGCTAACGCCTAGTTTATGTCACTAATTGCGTGTGGCACCACTGTGGCAACTGAAAGCTGAGCAAACTCGATATGAATCATATATTTTTGTTTTTTCTTGATATTTTGCCAGCAGGATGGGATTTATCATTTTCATGGAGAAAATGGCTTGACCTGTCCTTATTCTCACAGAACAAGCTTAGATGGTCACTCCCATGGCTCATTTGCCCCAAGGAGGCCCCAGACATATTCAGGATCCAACATGGACATGCTTGGAGAAGACATTCTGGTCATAGGATCCCCGGAGGGTCAGGCCTGGGGAGGACCCAAAAATCATCAAGTCCAGTGAGCTTTTTACGGAATCCTATTTTGAATGAACTCTTTATTATGTTAGACAGACATGAGTGGGGCTGGTCTGGTTAAAGGGGCTTGGATTCCCACCAGGCCACCTGCTTGGCGACTCTTGATGTATAAAACCTCTTTATTTTCCAGTTTAGCAAGGATTAAGCCATGTGTCTAGTATTACCTAACAAGGTGGTGGTAGAACTGGATCAGGAAGCCAGGATGCCTGACTCCCAGACAGAGAGGGTCCTGTTTGCTTGATAATGTCACTACCCCTCACCTGCCTCTAGGGGAGGTACAAGAAAGACCAGGTTAAAGAGTTCTGAACCTCTGCAAAAATGCACAATGATGCTCAAGAAGGTGGCAGGACCATCCTCTTCTATAGCTGGACAACAGAGGCTACCACATTTGGAGGTGAGTTTGTTGATGAAAAAGCCAAGTTCTGTAAAAATACTTGAAAATGTATTCTAAGCCAGATGTGAGGATCATGACCTGTGACACAGCCTCAGGCGATCCTGAGAACACGTACCTAAAGTGGTTGGCTACAGCTTAGTTGGCGTACATATTAAGGAGACATAAGACATCAATCAACACATGTAAGATTTACATTGGTTCTGTTTGGAAAGGCAGGACAACTTGAAGTGGTACTTAGAATCAATAGAAAGGCGTGTCTGGATTAAGATAAGGGGTTACAGAGACCAAGGTTCTTATTATGAAGATGAAGTCTCATAGGTGGCCGCTAATGGAGTCAATAGATGGCTAATATTTCCTACCTAGACCTTTAAAAAGTGCCTGAGTTTCAGCTAGACTTGTCAGGATTAGAAAAAGACCTAGGCAGGGAAGCTGATTCTCTACCAAATGTAAATTTCCCACACAAGAGACAGCTCTGCAGGGCCAGTTCAAAATACATCAGGGAAATATAATACGTGAATTTCTTTCAGGGCCTGCTGTCTGTTGTGAGATGCTATACTAGAGTCAGGTTGGAAGTTAGTATCTTATTACTACAAAGAGTCTGCTTTGTCAGTCTTAAGATCTCTGTTTTAATGTTAATGCTAGCTAGTTGTGCCCGAATTCCAAAGAACAGGAGTATCATGAGGGATGTCTGACCCTCCTCCTTTCCATCATGGCCTGAACTAGTTATTTTTAGGTTTCTTTGGAAGTCCCCTTGGCCAAGAGGAGGGGTTCATTCAATCAGTTGGGTGTCTCAGGGAATTTTGTTTTTGGTTTACCAGTTCATCCCTCACACTTGGCCCAGCAAGCTCAGCACCATTCAGTCTTTCTGGAAACATCCTGAAGCACTTACGCAGTATATCAGTGACGAAGAATAGAAACCATCCCTCAGTTCATCAGTTTGAGCTTATGATTCCCCCTATCCCTGGGATACTTCCTTTTTTAATCCACTCTTTCCTGGCTAAATCCTCAAATCTTTGCACCCATTTGACTTGCTGATTCTCCAATTTAAATGATATTTCCTTGTTATAATTCCTAATGAGATCCTTTATTTTCCTTCCTATGCAATAGGTGATTACATGGAAAACCCTTCAAATTATTTGTTTAATATCCTTTTCTCCCCATAAGTAAGTACCATGAGGCTAGGATCAAGTTCAATGTGGTCATCTCTGTGTACTCAGGGTCTAGCACAGGGTTGGCAAATTACAATCTGTGGATCAGATCTGGACCACCACCTATTTTTGTATAACTCAATAGCTGAGAATAGAGGAGTTTTTTTGTTGTTCTTTTTTTCTTTACATTTTTTAACTGTTGGAAAGAAATAAAAAAGAATATTTTATGACATGAGGATTATATGAAATTCAAATTTCAGTGTTCGTAAGTAGAGTTTTGCTGGATGACAGATGTGTTCATTCATTTACATATTGTCTACAGCCCTTTCGTGTTACAATGGCAGAGTTGAGTAGTTACAACAGAAAAAAGAAGCAGAGAAGGGCCATGCTGAGGTTCATACACGTGTCAGGGATTATACTCAGATCTTTCAAACTCCTGCAGAGTTTTTACTTATTGAATTTCTCCAAACTGGCAACAAAGACAGCAAAACTCATGGCCCAGAATCTAACTTGGCCCCCTCAGCAGGTTTTCTAGGTATCTGGGATAGGTAAATATCCTGAGGACCTAGGATAAAAGGTGCTTTGTTAAAAGCCACTTTAAACACCTCCCCGAGAAAAGACACTTAAAAGGATAAAAGCGTTTCTACTGAACAAAGGTCCGATGTGTCCTGTTTGTGCCAAAGTTGAGTTGGGTTTCCATCCTATTAGAAGATGCAACAACCCTAGGAGTTTCATGTTCTGGCACCACATTGCTCTTCGTTCAGATCTTGCTTTGTTCTGCTCACATCTCTGACATGGGAACAAAGCCACAGGCCTATGCAGACGGTTGCCCCTGGATTAGAGTGCCTTGTTTCAGCTCACCCTGCTCAAACCAGAGCTATACAAAGGTGGCAGCATCGGTGTTAATTCAAGTCTCTTAAAAGTTGGTGAATCCTCTCTTCAATCATTCCTGTTGGGATATTCTGGCATATTTCACTCCAACCAATAAATATGGGTGATGTTTAATGACAATAGAGGCCAGGGCAACAGCAGGACACTATGTGGAAACAATCATCTACTGTCTAAAGAAAACTAGGCTTAAGTGGATTGCTTCAGTTTCATAAGTCAGTGGTCCCCTGCCTTTTTGGCACCAGAAACTGGTTTCGTGGAAGACGGTTTCTCCACAGACAGGGGGTAGGTGGCGGTTACGTTCTCCTAAGGAGTGAGCAATTTAAATCCCTTGCATGTGCAATGCACAATAGGGTTCATGCTCCAGTGAGCATTTCCTGCCACCACCGATCTGAAAGGAGGTGGAGCTCAGGCAGTGAACCAGGCTGCTCACTACTCACCTTCTGCTGTGCAGCCTGGTTCCTAACAGGAACCAGTACTGGTCCATGGCTCTGGGGTCGTGGATCCCTGTCATAAATGACCAGGGTTGAAAGGGGCCTTAAGAGTTATCCCACTGCTCAAGATTGCGCCACTGCACTCCAGACTGGGTGATAGAGAAAGACTCTGTCTCAAAAAAACAACAACAAAAAAGAAATTATCCTACTGCTATAGACTGAATATTCAAAATTCATAGGTTGAAATTCTAACCCCCAGTGTGATAGCATTTGGAGGTGGGGACTTTTAATTAGGTTTAGATGAGGTCACAAAGATGGGACCCTCGTAATGGGATTAGTGTTTTTATAAGAAGAGGAAGGGAGACCAGAACTTTGTCTCTTTCTTCCATGTGAAGACCAGGCAAGAAGGTGGCCATCTGCAAACCAGGAAGAGGGCCCTAGCCAGAAATGGGCCATGTGGACACCTTGATCTTGAATGTCCTAGCCTCTGGAACCATTAGAAATCACTGTATGCTGTGTAAGCCACCCACTGTGTGATACTTGGTTACAGCAGCCTCAGCTAAAGCACCAGCTTACTGGCACACCTGAATTGTGTCCCTTCTGTAACCTCTAATTGAAGGCTCACATGGAATGCTGCCTCCCCACCCCTCTGAAAAAATCAAAGTGACTCCTGCTCATCAGTTGAAATTTGCTCCCTGTAAGTTCAGCCTGATGGTCTTGGTTCCATGCCTTCGGTCCCAAAGGAAAATCTTAATTTCCCTTCCATGAAACAGCCCCACAACCATCGCCCCTCCCCAACCTCCCATCCCCACTGCCACTGTCCCATAACCTCACAAGTGTTCTTTCTTTCAGATCCAACAAGTGAATATTTTCTAATCACTCTTCATGTGCTGTGGTTCCAAGACTCATTTTTTTTCCCCAAAGCTTTCAACAGGGACAATAAGCAGCCAGCATGGCAGACACTCACTTCATTTCCCCTCCCTTATTTCCCTCACAGAAATGAGGAAATGAGGAGGTAACTTAAGTAAAAGGCCTACTGATAAGCCACAGTCTGGATCACTAAGAGTTACTTTCAGTTTGTACACAAACAGTTTTATAAAAATGAAGCTGGTTACCTCTGATGTTAATCATGAGGAAAAGGTCAGGGCCCCAGAAAGGAAGTGGGAATCTACATGGGCCATTCTAGGTCTTGGACCTTCAAGCTAAATTGCAAAGAATTTAAGTGTAATTGAGGGTACTCCTAAGTGAAAGGTAAAGAAACAATAGCCCCTGACACAGAGAGGTAACTAGGAATTTGGCATCCGTGTGGACAGACCCCGGTGTCTCTGCAGGAAAATGAGCTTATCTCTTCAGGCAGATTATCTGGTTCTATGGCTGGCAAACTACTATGGCTGTCAGGCCAAATCTGGCCCTGCCTGTTTTTGTAAATAAAGTTTTATTGAAACAAAGCCATGTCCATCTGTTTATCTATTGTCTGTGGTTGTTTTTGTGTTACAATGGCAGGCATCAGTAGTTGCAATAGAGACAATGGCAGGCATCAGTAGTTGCAACAGAGACAATGGCCCACAAAGTCTAAGATATTTATATCTGGCCCCTTACAGAAGTCTGCCAATTCCTGATCTTGTTCACTCTTTCCTATATTGTATGCCTTGCAACACTAGTCCCTGTCACACTTCCCCCAAATGTGGTGGGAAAAATCGTCACACCAGATGCCCCTCTTGGAAATTCACAGTGCTCACCAGCCTTTAAAGCCTCCAAGAAGTCTCAGAGCCATGCATCTGCTTTGCTTTGTTCAACCCAGCAGTTATTCGACTCACCTGACCTATCAGCATTCTGCAGAGCATGGGGAGCACACGTGGTGAAACACCAATCTTGTTGCTTATTACTGTTCTTTGAATTGATTTTCTTTCTATTGTTTTCTCTAAGCCTGTAGACAGGCCTTCTTGCTTAGGTTTTCAAGTTTAGTGACAGTTTTGCTGATGATATCTGAGGGAGGGCTGTGGTTTCCCCTTAGGCCAGGGTAGCAGAGGCAAGTAGTGCTTTCCTCCCTGACGGGGATGGTAACAACCGAAGTGGGGAGAATGGCAGCCGGCAGAGGATTCTCCCTCCAATGTCATCATACTTTCTCTCCTTACTCGACTGTCTCTCTAAGCACAGAAATATAGTACCTTTCACCTTAAGAAACTCACATTCCCATCCAGCTACCTCCCACCCATTTCTGCTGACATTTGCAACGGAACTCCTCTAAAGCACTGTCAATACACATTTCCTACCATCCCCTCTTCCCATCCTCTCTTGAACCCACTCTAGTCGGGCTTTCTCCCCCACCACTCCTCCGAAATGGCAGACACTCACTTCATGACAGACAAGGTCATTATGACCTGCAGGTAGTTAAAACCAATGGTCAAGGCTCAGTTCCTGCTGTAGATAAAATATCTGCAGAATTCTACACAGATAATCACCTTTTTCCCCGAAGCATCTCTTCTCTTGGCTTCTGGGACCCCACTCTCGGTTCTCCTTCTACCTTCTTCTCAGCAACTGTATGGGTCCCTCTCACCTCCTTGTCCTATAATTGTTGGATGCCTCAAAACCTTCTTGGAGTGATTTTTTTCTTACCTACACTTTCTCTGGCAATCTCATCCTGTCTCCTGGCTTTAATACCAGGTATACGCTAACAACTCCCACATTTCTTTATTTTTTAAAAAAAATCTCAGTAGACCTCCACCTGTCGTAAGTCGTATAAAAATAATTATAGTGACTTGCCAACATAATCATTATTGCCTTTCTTTTTTTAAAAAAACTTTTAAGTTTAGGAGTATTACGGGTAAGTTTGTTGCATAGGTAAACCACATTTCTACCACTGTCTTTTGTCTGGAATGCTCTCTCCACAGAAATCCGTGTGGCTTACTTCTTTCACGTTTCTGCTAAAATATCACATTATCGGTGAGGTCCTTTCTGACCACTCTCTATAAATATATGCAGAAAGAACACCCGCAGCTCATGCCCGCCTCCCAGTGCTCCCTTCACGTGCTTTCTTTCCTTTCTAGCACCTACTACCAGTTGATGTATTCTCTACATCTGTCTGTCTGTCTTCCCTCACTAGAACATATGCTTCATGAAGGCAGGGAATATTTCGTTCTTGGCTGTAATTCCAGGGCCTACGATCCTGCAAGACACATAGTAGACACCCAGCAAATATTTTAGGATGGATGAACAGAGGTGGGAGTTGTCTGACCTAAGGTTCTAGGGTTCACCATGATTTCAGAGCTGAGGGATCTAAGATTGTGTCTTCTTGTCCTAAATCACATGGCTTGTTAGTGGCAGAGCTGACATAAGACACTTGGTCATTTGTTAAATCTCTACTAAGTTCCAGGCACTGTAATGAACTGTGTGGACACAGGCGCCATTTCTGTTCTCATGGAGATTTTCAGAGAAGACTGACTTTGCATGGGCAATGCTTGCTCCTTGACCTCTAGACCAGGCTCTTCCCTCGAAATGTTTCCACCATCCTAATGACCAGTTGTGACCAAGAAGATGTTTGTCCTTAAATAGCCACCATTCCTTTTTGAGGCATAAATCTTAGACAGGACTCCTGCAGCAGGAAAGAAATTTACCCTTCACATTTAAGGCAACTTTCTCAGCTCTCCACAGTATGACTGTTAAGAGTTGGGTATCTTGGTTGGTTGGTGAGGTGTCCTAGTATCTAATGGCTGCCTCTCATAATTCCGCTTCCAGTTTTGTTTTGTTTTGAGACAGTCTCACTCTGTCACCCAAGCTGGAGTGCAGCGGCGCAATCTCGGCTCACTGCAACCTCCACCTCCTGGGTTGAAGTGATCTCGTGCCTCAGCCTCTCAAGTAGCTGAGATTACAGGCATGTACCACCATGCCTGGCTAAGTTTTTTATTTTTAGTAGAGATGGGGTTTCACCATATTGGCCAGGCTGGTCTTGAACTCCATATTGGCCAGGCTGGTCTTGAACTCCTGGCCTCAAACAATCTGCCTGCCTCAGCCTCCCGAACTGCTGGGATTACAGGTGTAAGCCACCACGCCCGGCCTTTTTGCAGTTTTTAATGCCTGTGCCTTATATGGGTGAATAGTTGCTTTTTTATTTTTCTTTTGTCCACTCTTGCTGGTGCCCAGTCCAAAGCACTGCAAGCCTGTCCTTCCATGCTGAGAAAATTTCATTACATTATGGCAAGTGGGGGAAGGCAGGGGCTCTGTGACAACTCTACCCAATCCTGGTGGCCCATAGAAGAAAAATATTAAGAGCTTTTGTTTAGAGATATTCTCTCATCTACATATCCAAAATTAATAACATTTTAGAACCCAGAATCTTAGATTTGGATGGGATCTCAAATGCCATATTGTCTCACCATGTTGCACCAATGCAGTGATCCCTGAAAGATCTGTGACATGTGAGTCACCTTCACTTGGGGCTCTTTATCAACAGAACATATTTACTTTTTTTTTTTTTTTTTTTTCAGATATAGGGTCCTGCTCTGTTGCCCAGGTTGAAGTGCAGTAGTGCAATCACCGCTCACTGCAGCTTTGCACTCTGGGCTCAAGCAATTCTCCCACCTCTGCCTCCTGAGGAGCTGGGACTACAGGCACATGCCACCACACTTGGCTAACTTTAATCTTTTGTAGGGATGAGATCTCACTGTGTTGCCCAGGCTGGTCTTGAACTCCTGGCCTCAAGCAATCTTCCCAATGCAGTCCCAAAAAGTGCTGGGATTATGAGCATAAGGCACTGTACCTGGCTTAGATTTACACTCAAATCATTTTCCTTAGGTTGAGATAAAACCAGCCTCCCTAAAGCTTCCACACATTGGCCCTGGTTGTGTCCTTGACACCTGTTCTGAGTAAATCTCATTGTTCACTCAATTATCAGGTCTTCAAGTAGGCCCGTGAACACAGAAAAGAGCATTTAGTCCATTGATGTCAGACCTAAGTACCAGTATAACTTCGTTGGCAATTAGAGCAAACACAGGTTTGTAAATCTTTGCTATTTTTTCATGCACTGCAACAGGAGTACAAAGCGGCAGTGCCATTACCAGCGTATGGATGGGGAAACCAAGGCACATGGATGGCTGATGACTTGCTCTTGGCTCAGTGGGCAAATGATTCCTGGCTGCTTGTCCTTTGCTCTGACTTGGACTCCTTAACGTATTGCACACTCCAGAGAACGCTATTATAATAACGACTCCAAGAACATTAGAATTTCTATTACTGAGAAAGATGCACTTTCATTTAAAGGGTTTCATTCTTCTTAAATGAGTTCTACTTTCTGCTTTCCTTTCATTCGAATCCCATGTTTATTATTTCTGCTCCACGGCTGGCCTGATACATCTGAAATTCCACTCACATCAGCCAGCAAACTTGATTCCAAGCAGTGGCGGATAGGAGCACTTGGTCCGTTGGAGACAAAGGTTTCTCTCCAGTTTGATCAGTGAGTTGGATTTAAACTGACAAGATCATAGCTCTACAAAAATAAGATCTATTAATTGTCCTGTGAAAGGAAAAGGTCATTGGGCAAATGTTACTCTGTATCTCATTTTATAGCTAGAGTCTGGGCATCCACATCAAATCATTTGTCTGTAACTAGATTCTGCTTCTCAACAATAGTTAAAAAAATGACTCTGGATAAGATCATGCTCTAGTTCTGCTTCTGAGTTTTGTCACCTGAATACATTTCACTTATGCTGGAATCAGCCTGGAGTTGCTGACACTGTAATTCCTGTAGGACCCCACTGAAAAATTTATTAGAGGTGTCTGGGATCATTAACTGATTCTCCCAGATCCCCTTTGTTGCCTACTTCTCAGACTTCAGCTCCAAAAGCAGAACAGAAGTTTCTCTAATGTGACCTAGGTTACTAACACCAAAAGAATGTGGGAGAGGGACAGGCATGGGAATGTTCCCATCGGACCACATGTGGATTCCCCTGGGAACCAAATGTGATTCTTGGGGTTCCATGCTAGAGTCTCCAGGGATGGCTGGGCTGCAAGGGAATAGCCAGAAACAGCACCTTGGCCAGAGTGATAGGCATGTTGCAGGTGGATGGTGTGGGACAGCACAAAGGGAAAGGAGGGTATAGACAAGAACTTTTCCTGGCTCTCCTTAAGGTATGTGGGCAAAACCAACAGTGCATCAGCTCCTTAGGCTGGTAGGAGCATATTTCAGACTCAGCAAACATTTACTATCTACTATGTGACCATCAAAAAGTAAACTTTCATAAACAGTACATTTAATTCTCACTACAACCCCGTGAAATAGGAAGAGTTTTAATTCCCTGGCTTGAGAAGAGAAGGTTGGATAAATAAATAATATGGCTTGGATCTGTGTTCCCACACAAATCTCATTTTGAATTGTATTCTGGGGGCAGGGCCTGGTGGGAGGTGACCGGATCGTCGTCGGGGTGGGCTTCCCCCTTGCTGTTTCTGTGATAGTGAGTGAGCTCTCAGGAGATCTTGTTGTTTGACAGTTTGTGGCACTTCCCATTTGCTCTGTCTCTCTCTCTCCCGCCACAGGTGTTTGCTTCCCCTTTGCTATCCACCATGATTGTAAATTTCCTGAGGCCTCCCAGTCAAGCTTCCTGTGAAGCCTGCAGAGCTGTGAGTCAATTCTACCCTTTTTCTTCATAAATTACCCAGTCTCAGGTAGTTCTTTATAGCAGTGTGGAAATGGACTAATACAATAAATAAACAAAAAGACAAATAGCTTCTTTCTCTACGGTATCAATGTCAGGAACTTCTTAGGAGTGGATCCAGACAGGGTGACTTGCTCACAATTACAGGGCCTGAAAGTGGCAGACCTGACACTTGACACCAGGGCATGGAATAGAACCCATGCTTCCTCCCTTCTCTCTCCCGCTGCCTTCAATGTTAATGGCCTGTTCAATGCCTTTGTGCTTATGAGATAGATACCTTTGTAGTTGCCATCTCAGTAGCATGCTAACAGCATCCCTGATTATGCAAATGAAAAAGTTAAAAAAATTAAGCCCTTCTAAATATAATTTGCATGTCTCCTCCTCCTGCGCTTTTAGCTGTGTTGTTTTTAAAATCTTTGTCTAGGTGATTATTAAAGTCCGTGCTTTCAATAATCCCTGGAGTTATTTCAACATTTCAGGGTTCCATTTTGAAGACAAATGTAGAAATTCTGCTTCACACATGGACAATTTCTCTTTGTTCCCAAAGTGATCATGAGGTCAACTAGCACTCAGCTGAGGAGGAACAGTCCTACCCAGAGGAGAGTTCTCCCTGAGGTCATTCGCTTTCCAATGAATGTTCCTGAATTCCCTGCAAACTTACTGAAAATCTTTCTTTTCACCTGATCCTTAGTCCTAAAGGATCACCCTCCTGTTGAGGGGTCTGTGATGGCAACATCTCCAGGTAGTTTAGCTCATGAAGGGGCTGCTGGGAATGGGGATGGGAGAATGGGAGCCTCAGGATGCTTATTAAGGGCTGGACTGTTAATGTCAGTGAAGAGGTGACGGGAAGAGGCAGCTGTGTCCATCCTGCAGGGAGGCAGTGTTGCTGTCTCCCCTCCTGTCTTGCTCTAGTACCTTCAGAATTTTAGAGTTCCATACTACATACACCTTTAGATCAACTCCAGACCAGTTTTGGAAGAAAGGAATCAAAACAAACAAACAAAAAAGTAGGAACCATGACCTCCTTTCACTCCAGATGTACACGCACAACGGGTGGTCTGAGCACAAAAGCAGAGTACAATATCAAACACGAGCTTTGTCAGAGAGGAAAAATGTTGAGAACAAATTCATGAATTCTAGTCCTACTTACATTTCAATCCCCAAACTAATTGTTTAGTCATAAGTGTTCTGCCATGACTGCGGTCGTTTGTAGCTTTCTGCAAATAAATCTAAAAAACTTTTATTATTCCAAATTATTTTTTGAACGCCTGAGCCACAAAGAAGCCCAGAGCTAAATTTAGTGCTCAACTGCAACCATCAATTTATTCCAGATACCTGGCATTTCTCATTCTCTTCTCCTTTTAATTAGTTTTGGCTTTCCTTCCATTTTTAATTGTCCAGGTTTATTTGAGATTTAACATAATAAACTACATCAATCCCTTTTGCATTTCTCTTCCAGAAATTAAATTAACGAACATTTTCAGATGTTGATTCTTCCTTCCAAGGCAAAAGCCCTTCCTTTAAAAAATCAGCTTTGGAAACACAAGTATAAAAAGATACACAGTTCATCGGCTTGGGCACTGTTATTCCTTGCTGTGGACCTCAGTTGACATGCAATCTTTAGCCAGGGCATATGTCACACAGGTACACAAGCACTTCACACATCTATATCTCTTCCATTAAGAAAGGAAAATCTTGCTCTCCACAGAATGGAAATCTTAAACACTAGGTAGAGCACTGATGAGTTCACTGTTTTCCAACAACGCACAAACAGCATTTTATACCATAAAATGAATTTGCACTGTCCGAGCAAAATGGCTTCACATACTGCCAGATGTGATTATCAAGATTGATTTACTCTTGCCCTGAGGAAACCAGGTTATTTAGCTTTGCAGATTCAGCTGGACTTGCTTTTCCCTCTGGCTAAGTAAAGACAGATTTACTTCCAGCAAGTCAGGAAAAAGGGGGGTTCTATAGCTCAGGGACTAATGGGCAATGAAACGGGAACCAGTTTCCTACATGAGTCCATCCTCTTTCATCCTGCTTCCAAACAGTACTGATCCTGCCCAGGCAACCTGGTGTGACAGGAGACTCACCAGGGGCATCAGGACTCAGAGAAAGTGAGGAGGAACAGGGTGCAGAGGTCATCTCCCTCTACCCTTCCCCGGGCTCCTTTCCCTAGACCAGGGCCCCACTTATCTTGGATCCTCGTATGCCTGCTGACAAGGGCTGCCTGTCTCCCAAGCCCTTAGCATCAGCCCCCACCGCTGGCTCCAGTGGCACTGGCATCAGTGGGACCTGGCTTCCAATCCCAGCTCTGCCACTTGCCAGCTCTACATCATTTTGCCTCTTGAAAGTTCAGTGTGCTCAACAGGTAGAATAATCCTCACCTCACTACTAAAAGTTCAACCTATTTCCAGTGCCTGGAACGAGGGCAGGCCCTGTAAAGGCTCTGTTATTAGTTCCTTTCACTCTATTCTCCAGCCCCTGCCTTCCCAGGCTTGCCGAGTCCAGCTCCTTTCTCCAAGATTCCCCTCTCTGTAGACTGACAGCATGTTCCACCCACTCCAAGTGATCTGAAGACAGACAAGAATTATCTCTGTGACCAAACATTAGTCAGGCTCATCTGAACCCCACTAGGCCCCATTCTTGGGCAGGGCCTTCAAGAGCCCAATTTCAGCAAGAATCCTGTCACGTTAATTTAGCCAGAATCCCCCACTCTTCATATCTGATTGAATTTCCCATCCTTCACCACCCTCCAGGCCATTTCTGATTATTCTGGCCTGCTTGGCTCCTGTCGGGTCACTTTAGCCAGAATCCCCCCATCCCTGATGTTTCTTCTTAGTAATTTTCTATCCACAGACAACTTCTCCCTCCCCTGGTCCTTAGCTATCAAGTCCCACTTTTTCTTGTTGAATTCTGAGTTGAGCACATTCTCCATCCCCTACTGTGAAACCCCTGTTGCAATCATCTGGAATAAACTCTGCCTTACAGTTCTTTAACAAGTATCATGGGTAATTTTTTTAAAGTTTTATTTATTCATTTTTTAAGAGAGTCTTGCTATATTTCCCAGGCTGGTCTTGAACTCTTGAACTCAAGCAATCCGCCTGCCCCAACCTCCCAAAGAGCTAGGCTTACAGGCTTGAGCCACCGCACCCACCCAATTTTTTTCTTTAACAAGACCTGGAGTATCTATGCTCTTGCTTGTGACTTTAAGCATACTGTTCCTTCTTCTCCTTCTTACTTGGTTAAATGACATTTATTCTTCCAGATATCATGCCACCTCCTTTGTGAAATTTTCACTGGACAGCACCCCACCCCTGACTCTTGTCCTAGGGTAAAGCTAACCCTTCTTTCTTCTGTTCTTTTCGTGTAAAGCTCTGGTACCAGACTGTCCGGGGTCACATTCCAGCTCCA
The DNA here is from genome assembly GCF_030222135.1 of Aotus nancymaae. Classification (NCBI taxonomy): domain Eukaryota; kingdom Metazoa; phylum Chordata; class Mammalia; order Primates; family Aotidae; genus Aotus; species Aotus nancymaae. The sequence continues at coordinate 28,629,875 of NW_026988471.1, forward strand.
CCTTTCTTTAATTGCTTACTTGGGCAAATAGTTTAACCTGTCTGTGCCGTGGTTCCCTTGTGAAAAAATGAGGATAGCAGTAATACCTAGCTCATTGGGTTACGGTACTAATGCATTTATTCTGTTAAGTGCGTGGATATAGTGTTGGACTCATAGTAAGTGCTCAATACGTTTAGCATTATTATCAGAGCTCTTCTCATAGTTTATAGTTACTGTTGTTACCGACCCCACAATCCTCGACTGGGAGGCTCCTTCATAGCGGGGATTGGGTCTTACTAATCTTTGCACTTTTCTTCTCATTTCACGTCACCATGGCACAGAGTAGGTACTTGGTACTTTTGCTGATATTAGTAGGTCTAATAAAGGATTCCCTGCAGGTTTAATTTGCTCTCTAAGGCAGTTTATTTTAATGGGAGCCTTCAAACAGTGTTTGAGCTGCAAGAAATACCTTTTGCATTTCACCCCAGGATGTCAAATTAGCTAACATTGAGGAGGATGAGGTAGACACCTTTGAGCCCTCGGGTCTTTCAGTAGCTCTGAATCTCTTAGTGTTTGGCTGCATCTTCTATGCAGAGGCCAGGGCCTGGGCCCCTTCCACCGCAATGATTTCTACTCAAAGCTATTTATGAAGTCAGGGATGAGGAGATCCAGAGCCTGCTCTGGTGGGGCTGACACTTCTACAGTGGACTCCACAGAGTCACAGCCAGCCATGTTATGTCACGAGACAGAGTGTGGCCATAGCACTCAGGGCATTAGAAAGGACATGGGAGAGGAAGCTCCTGCTTGGAACTCCCAGGAACTTTCGGGAAAGAGGCGGCCTGTGAGCTGGGATTTGAAGATGGTCAGGGTTTCTACTGCCAGGATTAAGGGAAGGGCAGCTTGCAAAGAGAAGGAGGGATTATCAGCAGTGAAGAAAGAGAGGGGAGGAAAAGGGCAGAGCCACCTGACATGTTTGCTAAAACAAGCCCTCTAATTCCCTATCTAGGAATTAAATGTAGGCTCAGGGTTTGAACTTGCATAGAGCTCACAGTGGCAAGAGGAAAGAAGATTTACAATTTGAGAATCAAGCGGTCTGAAGAATTTGTAATCTGAGAGACCAAAATAGATGCCTCTTTATCAACTAAGATAGACACAAAGGTTAAGGGGAAAAGATTATCTACTGCTGAGGGCTCTGGACTCAGTGGGAATGGTAACCTCTAAAATTCCTACTGCTATGACGAAAACTACACCCTTGCTAAACTTTCTGACAGTAGGCTATGAATCCCCACTTGTCCTTGCTGTATCTGGAACTGAGCCCAATCTATCTCCCTTACTGCAGTGGCCCCACTGCAACAGTCTTGAATGAAGTCTTCCTCGCTATTCTAACACGTCAGAATAACTTCTCTTTAACAGTACATGCACGTGGCTATTGCCATCATCTTTCCTCTCTCCCAGGGATCAACAGATGGCGAAATTATTCCACCTAGTTCCTGGTTGAGAAGGCAGCACACCCACACTCTTGTGATGACTCTTTCGGCATCACGGTTGGGCTGGGAGACCTGCCCTTGCATGATGACTCCAGGCAGGTGCTTTGAGTTCTCCTAGCACAGGGTCTGCCTGGCACATCCTTCCATAGCTTTCCTCAGGGTCAATGTGTTGAGCTGCCAAAGAGGGGCCGAGTCGGGCCCTTCTGTAGAAGCTGCTCTTAGTTGCTGACCAACATTCACCCCAGTTCCAGGCAATCAAACCGGACTTTTGTCAGGGAGAGGCCTCATCTTAGGAAACCAATGCTTCTGATCAAAGGTCAACCTCAAAATCCAATCCAGAAGCAATTATAGTTGTGATTTAAGTACCAGGGTAGAGATCCAAAGTTCAACTTTATTTCCTGAAACAACTGACCTCTGCCTTGTGACAAACACGGTTGAGTTTCAGAAAACTATAATACAATTTAAGATCTAAATCTCTGTGTTACTTTCAAGTTGTCATCAGTTTGTCATTCTTTTGTTGACAAATTAAGGTGAGTAGGTAGGAGTGCATTCACCTTCTTTCACCTCCATCTCAATATCACTCTGTCCCTGAACCTACTTGCCCTTATACTGGTGGGGGGAGGGTCCTTTTCCTGTGTTCTCAATGTGTCCACACCCCCGTCTTCAGAATTCTAAGCCATTGTCCCTGACTCTAGTTCTCTCTTCCCTAACCCCGGGGCAAAGCTGCCCATGCTACAGACTAGGTGGCTACTACCTGTGATGTGCAAAATCATTAAAAAATAAAACACTTGAAAAATAGTTATGCATTTATTTAAATAAGTATTAGGAAAATGATTACATAACTAACATAAGAAACCCATGTTTGTGGATGTTATTGCTTTAGATGAGGTTAAATATTTAAGTTTAGCTAGTTGACTTGCAATAGTACCAAAAAACTGATCACAAGGGTGATCTGTGACATTGGGAACAACGGGTGGAAGTTGGGATGATCTTTGCATGGTGGAAAGCCCTGGGCTGACAGGCAAGAGTCTTTGCTTTGTTTCTCACTCGCAGTGTGGCCTTGGAATGTGCCTTAACCTCTCTAGGCCTCCTTGGATATCAACAGTGCTTTCATGGGTCTGGCTCATTTCCTGATTTTCAAATGTACTCAGGTTTCTCCAGTGGGAGAATAAACCTCCGAAATCTGTTCCTTGAGTGTGTGAGCCCTCAGTTCGAGCTCTCCTTTCCCTTCTCCCCTTTTCTAAGGGTGCCAGAACTCAGGGTGTTGCCCTCCTTCTCTCTGCTTTCCCTGACAGCACCATTGAAAGAGCCTCTTCAGTCTCACTGATGACTTCCCAAACAGCAGCATCACGGTTGGCCCTCAGCTTCCAGAACACTCTGACTTCCACAGGCTTCATGGACGGGACTAGCCCCGATGGATGGTATGTTGTGTCCCAGGAAAATGGATTCTGCATATCCAATGTCTCCTTACTCTCAGGACCTATCTCCACCCATTTGCAGTTAAAATCCCTCCTGGGTTGTCGAACAACACGTGACAAGGGTCCCTGGTCTGCTGCTGCACTCAGCCCTGCTGCTGCCTTCTGACAATGGGAAGGATAGAGGGGTGCCAGGGGGCAGGCCTTGGGGCAGTGGGATGTCATTCCGGGCTCCATCAGGTGCTTATACCCACAGTGAGGGGCACAAGCTAGGGCTGCCCAACTTTAGCAGCCCCAAGGGATGCCTGGGGAGAGTGAAGACAAGAACTCAGGTTTCTGGGTTTATTACTTGGCTCTCCAGTAGATGTTCCAGCCTTGGACCAATGACCCCCTTTCTTAATGCCTCAGTCTCTTAATCTGCTAAGTGGCAACAATTAGTATTAAAAGTAGGAAAAACCATGAGTTTGTTAGGGCTACTATAAGGAAATCCCAACACTGGATGACTTAAACAGCACAACTGTGTTGCCTGACACTTCTGGATGCTAGAAGTCCAAAATCAAGGTGTTGGTTCCTTTTGAGGGCTATGAGGAAAGGATCCCTTCCAGGCCCCCTCCCTGGTTTGCAGATGGCTTTCTTCACATTCACATGGTGTTCTTTCTGTGTGTGCCTGTGTCCAAAATTCCGCCTCTTATAAGGACCTCCTCTCCTCCCGTATGACCACATCCTGACTAATTTCATTGACAACAATGCTATTTCCAAATAAAAGCACATTCCGAGGTGCTGGAGGGTTAGGACTTCAACATACACATTTTTTATTTTTTATTTTTTTTGTGGGTGGTGGGTGGGTGCAATTTAACCTATAACAGAGTTGAAGATGTGAACATGGAGTCAGGGGCCCTGGATTCTGACCCAGCCCTGCCATTCAGCAGCTGTGTGGCACTGGGTACACCAGCCCTGTACTCCAGCCCACTGACTTCTCTTCACCTCCTCAATTTGAGGGTAGGACTCCTTACAGCTCTAATAGCCAATGACTTCACCATCTAACTTAAACTGTTCCAAATGTTAGCAGACTATTTAAAACTTCTTACATGGACGATACAGTATAAACACTAAGAAATAAGAACCCCGCACCTTGGGAGAAAGAACGCATACAAATTCAAAGTGGTTTTCAAACATTATTTCATTAATCTTTACAAATCCCTTGTGAAGCAGTATTATTAAAGAGCAAACTGACAATTGTGCTATAATCTGGTCAAGTAAAAGAACAATATCTCAGACAAGATAATAGCAGACTTATCTGCCTCCAGGGAGGGTTGAATATGCAAAGGGTGAGTGAGTTGGAAACAAATAGGAAATTTCATCTCAGGTGGCTTTGAAATAGGGGTTGGAAATGAGGCTTTGGCTGCCATCCTGGGACTTTCCAAAGGACAGGGAGAGATTTACAGGCAGACTTTCCAGAATACATGCATCATTCATGGCCTCTAATTTTTCATGCATAAATGTTTGAGCTGATATTTAAGATCTAGGAAATCCACTGAGAAGGAATTACAATGTTTTCCTGAGGTGAGAAAAAAAAAAACACTGTCCTAGATGAATTGTTTTTTGTTTTTTTGTTGCTGTGTTTTTGCTATCGCAAAGATAGAAAAGATATCTCTTTTTTTCTTTCTAAATCAGGGCTAAAAAGGTAGGCAAGCTTGAAATTATGGAATTGTGGCCACTTCACTGAAGCTCTCAACCCTCCTAGCCTCTGTCCATTGTCCTAAGTCTGACCAGCTTTTACAAAAAGCTGATAATCAGGCACAGTTTATCCCAGGACACTGATTTCACACGCCATGTAGAAGGCAAGATGAAGAAGGCAATTCCAGGGCTGAAGCTGACCCTGGACAGTGGAACAAAAGGTGACTTTCAGATCTGGGCTTGCACAAAGATGTCTCATCATGTGGGACCCTGGAAGGGGGCAAGAAGGCACTGCTGCCCACCTTGATCTTAAATAGCTTCTTTACTTGCTGGCCTTCTGATCTGAAATTCCACTATTGGAGACTCTTTGGGTTGAAAAAATATCTATCCTCCAGGTGACTCCCTCAAAAATTCAATTGCTTCTAGAGAGGCAAGGGCTGGACCTCTTAACCAGCATCATTGTGTGAATGAGTTTATCTCAACCATCCTTCTCTGTGGTGTTGAGAGGTTACTTAGAGAGGGACTGGGAAGAGCAGGGCAGGCCTCCAAGACTGTGGTGGGAATAGGAAGAAGCAGAAAGACAAAAAAGGGATGAAAAAAAGGTCATCGGTTCTGCCAGTTTCTAGAGGAAGAAACTGGAAACCAAATGAACAATTCTCTGGGGTGGGTGAAAGACTTTGAAGACCATTTTTGCCCACCTCACTATGCTGCCAGATGAGCCACAGTATAGGCTAACCTCATTTACTGAAGCACCAATGTTACTAGTTTAGGTTAACTTGGTTTAGTGGACACCCATGCCACTGAATTACTTTAACAGTTAACACTGTGATCTGATCGTATGTCATCAGAAATTCTCTTGCAGGGTTCTTCTGAGGCTGCTTTTATTATTAAAACTAACCAATCAACCAACCAACAAATAAAAAGCAGTGTATTAGCCTGTTTTCACGCTGCTGATAAAGACATACTCAAGACCGAAAAGAAAAACAGATTTAATTGGACTTATAGTTCCACATGACTGGGGAGGCCTCAGAATCATGGCAGGAGATGAATGGCACTTCTTACATGGTGGCGGCAAGAGAAAACGTGGAAGAAGCAAAAGCAGAAACCCCTGATAAGCCCATCAGATCTTGTGAGACTTATTCACTATAACGAGAAGCACGGAAAGACTGGCCCCCATGATTCACTTACCTCCCCCTGGGTCCCTCCCACAACATGTGGGAATTCTGGGAGATACAATTCAAGTTGAGTTTTGGGTGGGGACACAGCCAAGCCATATTAAGCAACTTGGAAAAATCATAACTTTATACAGAACCCAGCTTCTCTGTATGACCTGGTGCCAGCTACATCTCTCAATCCTCCTTCTAACATACCTATACCCAGTTCCTTGAAGATCCCCAGATGGGCCAGCTCCCTCATCCCTCCTCTGCACACACTCCTCCCTTGGTATGGAACAACCCTCTATCCCTTTTCTACCTGGCTAACTACAATTCTTCATTCAATACTAAACTCAAACCTGCCCCTTCCAGAAAGCCTCGCTGACTTTCCAGAGTAGGTGAGGGGCCCCTTGCATCTCACTGCTCTAATCACACTGGTTAGAATTGTTCATTTGGTTTCCAGTTTCTTCCTCTAGAATGTGGAAGAACCAATGACCTCTATCTTGGCAACCCCAGTGTGAGACATGGTCCCTGGCACCTAGGAAGTTCCTAATATGTTTATTGTGAATGAACCATTTTTAACTATTAAATTTGCTGATTAAAAAGCAATAGAACTCAGTTGAAGCACTCATCTACTTTGTGGTGGAAATATAAATTGATCCAAGGTTCTTAGAAAGCCATTGGGAAGGTGTATTATGGGCAACATTATCAACTTTGACCCTGGTACTCCACTTCTGGGAATCTAGCCTAAGGAAATAACATTAACTATGAAAAAATGATTTTCATGCTGGTATTTATAGCAGTGTTATTTAAAACAGAAATGCCTAGAAATAACATAAATGTTCAATAATAGAGGAACAGTTAAATTATAATCTGATGTAATGTTTTGTAAACATAAAAAATCATCACTAGAAGAAACTGTGCCAAATGTGGAAAATAATTATGATAAAACATTAAACAAAAATGCCAAAACACATGGATAGGATAATTACTATGTAAAATAAAATAAAATAAAATAATAGATAATACATATATGGTGGCTCACTTTATTACTTTATATGAACTCTTAATTCTTACAACAATCCTGTGTAGTAGTTACTATTCACCTCTTCATTTTATAGATGATGGGAGCAGAAGCACAGAGCGAGTAAGTGACTTTCCCTAAACCACACAGCTAGTAAGTGACAGAGCCTGAATTTAAACCTGAGCCAGCCTGTGTCCAGACACTGTGTTCTTCACCATAATAATATAAAATTCATCTAGAGTTTAGAAGAAAATAAAACCAAATGCTTTTGCTTTTTTAAAGTTGTGAAAAAAAAATGAATTTCTTAGCTTACATTTAAACATTTCTATAATGGGCTTATATTACCTTTACGATGGAACAATATTTTAAATAAAAATTTTAGAAATGTTATACTATAGAAATCTTTCTTCAAATGTCTACTTGTAAAGCATGTTTATAATGGTTGGTGGCTTAAATATTCCAGAATTGTCCTGAAGGAAAATGTTTACATACTAAGTGACCTGATACATACATAGACACATGAAGCTAAAATTGTATTTCTGCTCATGTATTTATTTCCTTTGTAATGTGTAACATATGAGATTTGATGTTTATACCCTAGCAAGGCTCTCTGTAGACAGATATCAATTCACCAGTCAAGGAAAAAACATCATTGTCAAACTATGTGTTTATGAACCATGGTCGTGCAGGGTAGGGGGGTTGAGGTGGTAGAGCGTGTGACAGGGAAGGGAGATGCCCTGCCTTTGCTTGAACACCAGTCCTGCTCTTGCTGGTGGTAGAAACCCCAACCCAAGTCCTGGGGTGATCGCCTGGGTGGAGATGTGTGAGGGAGACCAGTGTTTTGCCTATTTCTGGCTCACGAGGAAAGGTATCCTTAAGTTTCTGCCAAGTTAGCCTAATTAGTTCTTTTATAAAAGCAAAATTGACCATCCAGAATTCCTTGGGCTCTTGCACAGAGTGTTTCTGTTACAAAGGGAGGTTTCATGTCTGTAGCTGAGTGAGAAAAACTCTATGGGAAATGAGAGGGCTCCTCCTAAACCTCCCTGTTCAGATTTGCAGAGGAGCGAGAAGAGCTTGGTTTGGAGGAGCTGTTCCAATGGAGCAAGGTAAGGAGGAACTGCAAAGAAGCCACCACTGTTGGCTAAAGCTTAAGACTCACCTAGGCCTGCTGGAGCAGGGTAAAGGGGGATGGAGAGCATGAGGAAGAATAGCTAATGGATGCTGGGCTTAATACCTGGGTGATGGGAGGATCTGTGCAGCAAACCACCACGGCACATGTTTGCATATGTAATAAACCTGCATATCCCGCACATGTACCCCTGAACTTAAAATAAAAGTTGAAGAGAAAACAAAAACAAACACAAGAAAAGTAGAACTCACTTCTGTGATTAGTCACAAACCCCACTCCAAGGCACTACAAATCAGAGTGTTCCTCTAACCAATACCTGCAGGAGGGTGTTCACGGTGGGCAGAGCCTGGTGCTGGGTGCAAGGGGGTTTTCCTCAGCTCTGGAAACCTACACAGTAGGTGGGGAGGTAAGACTGACAGCTAGGGAAAAGGTAATTGGTAATCTCAAACTATGTGTGTGGTACACATTTGCCCATGTGAGTGGTATAGACGTGAGTGTGTCAGGTCAGTGCAGGGAGGCAGCCAGAGGGGCACTGTGTCCACACTAGTGGCTGTGGAACGTGTGTGGGATTGAAGGAGGAGCATCTGTAGCTATCCATTATACACTAGGTGCTGTGCTAGGCAATTTTACTATGTTATTATTTCATCCTCACCAACAATCTCGTATTTATTTTATTGATTTTATAAATGAGAAAATTAATGAGTAAAGATTACATAGCTAAGGAAGAGGCTGCAGTTCAACTTTCAAATTAATTCTGTTTGACTTCAAGACCCACAGGTAGGAGGAAGGAAGAGTACACATGCGTAGTATGTATGTACATATGTGTATGTTTTCCCAAAAGCTTTCCCATAGATTTGAATCAAATGTTATCATTTGCAAAGTTCTCCCCCAGAAGTTTAACTTGATTCTTTCAATAGCCCTGCAAAGTAACAATTATAAGTACCTAAATTTCACAAATCAGAAACCTGAGAGCTAGAATATGGCAGAGAACTAAGTAGTAAGTAGTGTAGGCATGTGTACCTTAATGAAGGGGATGCATTCTGAGAAATATGTCATTAGGCATTTTCATCATGGTGCAAACATCATGGAATGTTCTTATACAAGCCTAGGCTATGTGGCCTTCTATACACCAGGTGTATGGCTGCAAATGCGTGAATCCACTTTTTCCAACTGTTAATCCCATGCTTGCTGCCCTCACTCACTCATCTAGCTAACCTCGGCCTGCTGCTGGTGGGCCAGGCTCTGGAGATACTGAGAGTTGACATCACTCTCACCTGATGGAGTGGAGGCACCCGAGATTTGTATGCCATCGCCAAGGGGGTAGTGGGTGCCAGAGCAGACATCCACCGAGGCCTTTGTGGTTCACCTGCGGAGCTAGAACAAGGTTAGAAAGGGCTTTGAAGATTCCTAAAGCTGAATCTTAAAATGTAGGTTTGCCAAGAGAGCAAGATAGATGAAGGCATTTTTAGCTGAGGAAACAACCCACGCAAAGGCAAAGAAGTGAGAAGCCACACGGGGCTCTAAGAACTACTGATGGTGTGTGTGTGCTATGGACTGAAGGACTATGTCCCTCAAATTCAAAGGTTGAAGCCCTACCTGCTACGTGATGGAATTTGGAGGTGGGACCCTTGGGAGGTAATTAGATTGAGATGTGGTCATGAGGGTAGGGCCTTTGATATGGTTTGGCTGTGTCCTCACCCAAAATTTCATCTTGAACTGTAATCATCCCCACATGTCAAGGGTGGGCCAGGTGGAGATCATTGTCATATGGGCAGTTTCCCCCATACTGTTCTCATGGTCGTGGAAAAAATCTCAAGAGATCTGATCTTATGAATGGGAGTTCCCCTGCACAAGCTCTCTTCCCTGCTGCCATGTAAGACACTCCTTTGTTCTTCCATCATCTTCTGCTGTGATTGCAAGGCTTCCCCAGCCATGTGGAACTGTGAGTCCATTAAACCTCTTTCATTCATAAATTACCCAGTCTCGTGTATGTTTTTGTTAGCAGCATGAGAATAGACTAATACTGTCTCCATGATGGGATTTGTGTCCTGTAACAAGAGGAAGTGATCAGAACTGGCACTCTCCCCTCAGCATGTGAGGACACAGTGAGAAGATGGGCATCTGCAAGCCAGGAAGAGAGCCCTCACCAGGAACCAAATCTGCCAGCACCTTGACCTTGGAGTTCCCAGCCTCTAGAACTGTGAGAAATAAATGTCTGTTGTTAAGCTATCAACCTATGGTATTTTGTCACAGCAGCCTGAGCAGACAGTATGCTTTCTCCACTCTAGCTAGACACAGGCCTCTATCTCTGCAGAGATGATGCCTGGAGCACCAGAGTCTTGCAGTGAAAAGAGAGCCCCTCTTGTTCCTTCCCCAGCTACCAAACATCCCTAAACACAGGGCTCCTTCAAACTACCTGAAATCTGCCCAATGTAGTTATTAGACTTGCTTCTAGGAGCCTAGCTACAGTTTCCAAAAAAGAAAGATGCCAGTGTCAGGTAATCATGCTCATCATTCCCTAATGGCAGGGACTACCTTGGCTGTGAAGCCCAGCTGACTGATGCAAAGAGGCTCTGCTGGGCAAGACACTCTCCGGAAGGCAGACAGCCACCTTTTTCAGACCACTACGGTTCTGTTTTATAAAAGATTTCTCTCTTGTCCAATTCAAACAGAAAATTCTCTTCTATTCTCTAGCCCTAGCTGCCCTCTACACAGTACCCAGAGAGGACGACACAATCATTTCGTGCATTCAAAAGGCAGGGCTGTTTGCAAGGAAGAGTATTTGCCTGCTCACCACTCCCTCTCCCCAACATAAGGCTCACTGTTGATGCTGCAAATTTCTGCATTAGATGGCTGGTAGCCCATTTCCACTCCCTAATTCAGCAGATGAAGATGATTACTGTATTTATGTTATGTGAACAGCAGTGGGCCAGGGAATTGAGAAGCATTTGATCCATCCAACTTAAGTCTTATTTCTCACACACGTGTCTCCGGCTGCCTTACTGCTGAGACCGCAGCAGGAGACAGGAATGAGGAGGCGTGAGTCACATCTTGTTTGTTACAACAGGAAGATGTCCCAGGACCTTTTGAAGGGGAGATGGGGGTAGGATGATGAATACTTCAAGTTCTATGAATCAAACATGAATTGAACTGTAATCTGGGCTTTAAGTAGATGCGTGCATAGTAAGTGTTAAACAATTCATCTTTCTGTCAGGTGGCAAAAAGTAATTTATTCATTACTGTTTAAGCAAGAAGAGATCTTGTGTGTTTAAAGAGAGAAAAATTTAGCGTGCTCCGTATTCCATGGCACTGCAAAGGGCCCCGACTGAAAGAAAATGCTGAAAGAGGAAAGGAGTGAAGGAAGCTTCGGAGCATCAAACCTTGATTTGGCTTGGGAAATATCATTAATTCTCTTTCAGCATCCAGTTGAGAAATCAAACAGGCTTAATTTAAGGAGTCTTCAGATGAAGAACTGGTAAATTCAGTAAAGACTGATCTTACTTTATGCATCACTTGCATTCCCCAGCTATGTGTAAAGTTAAAAAGTATGCATTAAGCTACAATCTTTTCCCTTTGACTTTCATTATGATTTCACAGATATGTTTCCTTAAAACCCTGAAATACAATAAAAGCACCATTTAGGCCTTTTATGATTCACTGCAAGCATTTTACATTTGTCAACATGCAATCTATGAGCCTAACATCCTCCCACAAAACCACAAATAAAATATACAAATTTTCTATGGAATCAACACATTCAGGATGAACCACATGTGCTCCCTATTAAAACATGCTATCTAGCTAATTTTCACTTTACTGCATTTTTTTTCTTAACACCATGGGACTTAAGGCTATAAGCAGCCATAGTAACCAGGAGAATGCTTCAGGACTGCAGCCAAACTTACGAGCTGAAGGGACCATATGGAGGAGTTTTCTTGGACAGAATTCAGTTGTACCACTTCACAAGTATTATACTCTACTCATTCGTTATTGCAGAGCAAACACTATGTTGTGTTATAAAGAGATGGTGTGCAGTTCTGTTTTAAAACTTAGTGGTATTCTCTTTAAAATGCTTGAGTCAGAAAATATGTCTGGCTACCTTAACAATTAAAACCAAATCTTTGGCAGAGATCAGATTGCAAAAACTGTTTGCTAAACTAGTTCATGTGTGATCCCAAGCAATTCAATGCAGATGACTTTTAAACTAAGAATTAAAGGAGACACTATTCAAAGACAGACAACTCTGTAAGAAAAAAAAAGATCATAATAAGATATTTACATAATACAGATTTATCCTGTTCAAGACTCAGTGTTCTTGCCACAGAAAATGGCGCACACTCAGAACTGAGAATGACCCCACATATAGGATCGAGTCATTCTTTCTAATGCAGAGAAGATAGAGGGAACCAAAATAAAAATGAAACCATGGGAGTGTGGGCAGGCAAAGCTATATGCTTTCTATGATAAGTTACAAGTGCTTATTTGAAGAGGAAACATGGTGCTCTGCCTTGTTACATGCACACAAAGGCAATGGGGTCATATCTAGACCTGAATTCCATCAGAGACTCACCTCCCTCACACGTGTAAGCCCATCTGGGTGTTAAGGATCCTGCACTCAAAGCCAACCGACAGGACCATTGCCTATTAACTATATGAAAATAATCTGTCATAATCCTTAAACCTTTGTTGTGTTTTACAAACTGACTCTGTGTATAAATGCTAGACAACTTGAGACCCTAAGGAAAGAATGGCATAGATGGGAAACTGTTTTCTAACTACAGGTTTCTTCAAGCAGACAAATACAATAGTGAACAGATATACAATGGCCCACAGTAGGAGTTTAATTTGTTTGAATCCTTCTTGAGGTAGAATATAGAATTTTCCTACATACTGGTCAGAGTTTTCTTGTAGGATTTTTAGAGCTAAAATTTAGAGGAGAATCTTGAATGATCTTAAATTGCTCTCATAATTATTTCTGTTACACCTAGCACAGAGTCTAAGAAATTATAATCCAAGGCATTTTCTGTGCAATTATTAGGCACTTTCAGCCGCAACAATGATAATACTATCTAATGCTACTGAGCAATGTTACTCAGTAATGAGTTGCCAGGCACAATGCAATAAGCCCTTTACATACATGATCTCAGTTAATCCTGATAGCAACCCTCTGTGGTACAGACAGTTACGAGTCTCATTTTACAGATCAAAGCAGTAAGTCACACTGGGGCAGGTGATAGATCTTTGAGAATTTGAATGCAGGTCGGCCTGACTTCACATTCACAGTTTTAACCATGAAGCTATTTGGAAATAATACATTACTAGATCTATAAAATGATGAACTTATTCTCAAGGCAGTAATCTTCCTGGCAAACAAACAGCTTCCATTTTGCTCCCCACCCTTGCCCATAAAAGCATTTTAATAATAAATAGGAAGATATTATGTTTTAAAGGTATTTCTTAGACACCACAATGCAGTTAGAGTCTGGATGGAAACTGGATTGAACGTTAGTAGCCACATGTGCCTTAAGTGTTGGAAGTAAGCATGGAGGAGGTGAGGTAGAAGAACACTTGGTCGGAGAACGACAGTCGAGGATGCATAAGATGGTGTCCAAAGTGGGTTGTGGATATTTCTCCTCTTCTAGTTTCTGCCAACCCCATTGTGAAGAAAATAAAAGTTCCTCCTCCTTACAAAGAAAGAAGAGAGTAAAGAAATAGCTAAAAGGTGACCTTAGTGATTCTCTGGCATTAACAGCCATCATAGATAAGAAATTTTATTTCTTATTTTTTTTTTTTTGCAGGTGATATTAAGCCTAATTACAGGGTCTCTAATTCTAAGCACCAGGGAGTTATATGGTAGCCTAGGGACTTTTGATACCCAAACTACCATAAATGAGAAGAAAATGTTAAGCTTTTATGGAAAGCAGAGAAGGAAGGAAAAGAGAGACGGAATTAAGGTTGGCAGTTATTAAGTACCTGAGTGTACTAAGTATTTATAATTTTAATATAATTTTTAAAATAGTGTTCTTAAGGGTATCACTAAAAGATTTATGTAAACCATCAGGTATTAGAAATCTTTCTAGATTAATGCTTTGCTATCTTAATAAAGAGTTATATTTTCACAGGAAATATATACTAGGTTATCCCAGGCTATATTTTGAAATTTAGTTGTCTATGTCTTTAAGGAACTTTGGTATTTACACTGCAAGACTCTTAGCCTAGTTACTTATTGATAACTATTTTTTTTCTTGGGGGCAAATCTTATAAACTCCAGCATCATATAAGCCATTGTTCATGAAGATTCATTACTCATCCCTCTCTATATAGATGCATTTAGCTGCAATTTGTATAGCACATGGTTCTTAGGATTCTTAAAGAAAGGTAGCAATGTAGAAATATACATGTGCAACATATTCAAATAAAAAAGCAAATCCATAGATCTGTAGATAAAATGACCAAGGTGAGACTGTACTGACTGAATCTGCACAAACTCAATAAAAATGTAAGTGAAAAACACATGTTTACAGTGATATATGCAGCTTTAAGATTTGGGAAAAACTTGGGCATTCATTATGTCATAGATGTTGCTCATTTTCACTTGAGAAAATTCCCCATTAATATGCATTATTGAACAAGTGATGATTTGGGCCCCTAGGCTGTATCTCATGATGAGGGTGATGCAGATGAAGTAAAAGCTTGACAAATGAAGGGAAATCCAGATTTGATCATCACATCAGATCAGAGCTGCAAGCTGTTTCTAAACTCAAAACAGTTCAGATCAATCGGGAATCTTGCTGACATGGAGGAGCCCCAGCTTCTGGCTCTACTAATACGTGTGGAACAGTGAGCATGAAAATGGGCTTTAATTCTAAATCCCATCCCGGGACGGGTTGTTCATTCCTACAGCAGCTGGCAGGGCTGCTGACAAAGGACTGGAACAGGAGTCGGAAATCCCAGCTCTGCCAGTTACTAGCTGTAGGATCTTAGTGAATTCGTTAACGTCTTTGATTTCATTGTTTACAATCTCTAAGACTGAAAAAACAGTACCTGCCCTGTGCAATTCAAAGGGATGTTCGTACATCAAATGAAAATGAATGTGAAAGTTTCCTGAAAGCTGTAAATCAGATTTGCACTGAACTTCACAGTTAACCTGCCTGGAGAATAAAGATTAGATACCATAACATGGCCCTCAAGACCCTGCACAATTTAATCTCATTCCATGTATCCTACCTCAGTTTCCTTGCTGTCTAGCCGCACATCCTCTGCTCTAGTGACCTGAATCAAGTTACCATTTTCTACCATATGAAAGCTATGCATTGTGTGTTATTGTATTTCACATGCACAACTCATGCATGTATCATTTGATCATTGTAGCTCTTAGAGACAGAATAGGGATTGCTTCTAATTAGCAGTGAAGGGTAGAAGTAAGCAAATTGCACAAATCCCATGCAAATAGTAACTGGTGGAGACAGGATGTGGGTCCAGATTCATCTCTTGGGTTGTCTCACATAGAAAGTTTCTTCATGACTCTCCTCCAGAATAGGTGGCAACGCCCAGAGGACATGCCTACATGCTGTCTGGTGCAGAGCTTTGCACAAAGTGTGAGTCAATAAAAATGAATGATACAGAAATGAACTGTGAGAGCTGAGTAACAGCCAGGTTTTCCTTATAGAGTGCAGGGCTAGTGGGAATGCGAGCATTATGGAGTGAGTTGTGTCCCTCTCCTGTCAAATTGATAAGTTGAAGCCCTAGCCCCCAGTATGATTGTATTTGGAGATGGGGATCTTAGGAGGTAATTAAGGTTGCATTTAGTAATCTAGAAGATAAATAAGGTTAATAAGAGATAAGGTTAAATTAAAGTTATAGTAAATAATATTAAGGTTAAATAAATAATGTTACAAAAGGTAATTATGGCTGAAGCCCTAATCTGATAGAATTGATGATCTTACATGAAAAGGAAGAGAAAAATCTCTCTCTCTCCCCATTCCTCACCATGTGAAGACAAGGGAGAAGGCAGCCATCTGCAAGTCGGGAAGACAACCCTCAGCAGAAACCCACGGTATTAGTCCATTTTCACACTGCTGATAAAGACATACACAAGACAGGGCAATTTACAAAGGAAAGAGGTTTAATGGAGAACTCACCATTCCACCTGGCTGGGGAAGCCTCACAATCATGGTGGAAGGCAAGGAGGAGCAAGTCACATCTTACGTGGATGGCCGTAGGCAAAGAAAGAATGAGGAAGATGCAAAAGCGGAAACCTCTGATTAAACCATCAGATCTCATGAGACTTAGTCACTACCATGAGAACAGTATGGGAGAAACTGCTCCCATGATTCAGTTAGCTCCTACTGCAACCCTCTCACAACACCTGGGAATTATGGGAGTATAATTCAAGATGAGATTCTGTTGGGGACACAGAACGAAACCATATCATCCACCATGCTGACACTCTGATCTCGAACTTCTGACCTACAGAACAGAAATTTCTCCTGTTTACATAACCTTATCTATGGTCATTATGGCAGCCTGAGCAGACATGTTACACCTGGGGTAGGCGGTGGACTGAGTCTATGATGACCCACCTCATAGGTTGAATGACTTGATTTCTCATTCCTGGAAATATTTTCTTCATCATAGTCATAACAGTGATCATGTCAAAATAATCTTTAAAACATGCTGAAAAGGCTCCACTCTTCATCTAGCTCAGGAGGTGTGGGAGAGATTTACCCAAGTCAGCTATCACACATAGATCCAAAAGGAAGTCTCAAGTACATTTTAAAAACACATTGAACTAGATTAAAATTAAAATGCAATGTGTCGAAATTTGTGGGACACAGTTAAGGCAGTGATGAAAGGGAAATTACCACCACCAAATGCTTACATTAGAAAAGAATACAATTCTCAAATCAACAGTCTATGCTCCCAATTCAAGAAGCTAGACAAAGAAGAGCACAATGAACTAATAGCAAGCAAAAGAAAAGATATAATATTTAGAAAAAAATCAATGAAATTGTAAACATAAAGACAATAGACTAATTCAATTAAAACAAAGAGCTAGTTCTTTGAAAAGATCAATAAAATTAACATACCTCTAGCTAGAGTGACAAAGGAAAAAAAGAGAAAATGCAAATTATGAATATGAGAAAGGAAACAAGGGATGCTATGGACCATTCAACCATCAAAAGAATAATAAGACTGCAAACAATTCTACGCATATACATTTAACAATGTAGATAAAATGGGCCAATTCCTTGAAAAACACAAACTACCACAAGTCAAACAATATGAAATAGGTAATTTGAACAGTCCTATAACTACTAACACAATTAATCTGCCATTAAAAACTCCCCCCAAAGAAATCTCCAGGCCCAGATAGCTTTACTGAAAAATTCCACCAACCATGTAAAGAATTAATACCAATTATATACAAATAGAAGAGGTATAATTTCCTTTTTTATTTATTTATTTATTTATTTATTTATTTATTTAGAGAGAGGGAGAAGGAGTCTCACTATGTTGCCCTGCTATCCATGAAAGGATGACTGGTACACATTTTTTTTTTTAAATAGAGTCTTGCTCTGTAGCCCAGGCTGGAGTGCAGTGGTGCAATTTTGGCTCACTGCACCCTCCACCTCCCGGGTTCAAGAGATTCTCTTGCCTCAGCTTCTCGAATAGCTAGGACTAGTGGCACACTGCTGTGCTGGTTTCCAATTCATTTTATGAAGCCAGTGTTACTCTGAAACCATAACCAGACAGAGACAGTACAAAACAAAAACAAAACTCCAAATCAATATCCCTACTGAATATAAATGCAAACATCTTTAACAAACATTGCCCAATGGAATTGAGCAATATAAAAAGAATTATATGCTATGATTAACTGAGAGCTATTTCAGGGATGCAAGGCTGGTTCAATATTAAAATGATCAATCAATATAATATACCATATTGACAAGCTAAAGAAGATAAATCACATGATAATATCAATTCATGAAGAAAAAGCAACAGATAAATTCAACTCATTCATGATTAAAACTCAGAAAAGTAGGTAGAGAGAGAAGAACTTCTTCAACTTGATTAATCTACAAATAAAACTCTATAGAGCTAACATTATATGTAATAGTAAAAGACTGATTACTTTCCCTCTGAGATTTAAAGCAAGATGTCCATGCTAACGACTGCTATTCAATATAGTACTGGAAGTTATAGTCAGGGCAATAGGGCAAAAAATACATAAATAACAAATGAACAGAAATAAAAGACATATATATCAGAAAGGAATAAATAAAACTGTCTCTATTTCCAGAGGGTGTAGTTGTCTACATAGAAAATCCATAATTAATCAACAAAATACTTCTATAACCAATAAGTAAATTCAGCAAGGCTGCAGGATACAAGGTCAATATACAATAATTAATTGTATTTCTATATACCAGCCATGAACACTGAGACATCAAAATTAAGAATACAATAAGATTTATAATTACTCAAAAATAATACTCAGGCATAAATCTAACAAAACCTGTACAGAATTTGTGTACTGAAAACTACAAAATGCTGATGAAACAAATCAAAGATCCAGATAAATGGAAAGAATACCAAGTACTTGGATTGGAAGTCTTAATATAGTAAAGTTGTCAATTTCCCCAAAATCGATATATAGGTTTGTAACAGGATGAATAATAAGCACCCAAAGATAACAGGTTCTAATCTCAATAGGGCTTTATAAGGAAAAGAGGTCTTCACAGATAGGGTTAAATTAAAGATCTTGACAAGGGGGTATTATCCTAGATGATCCAGGTGAGCCCTACATTCAAACACAAGTGTCCTTACAAGAGAAAGGCAGTTGGCAATTGTACAGAGATTATGCAGAGATTATGATGTAAACGCAGGCAGAGATTGGAGTGATGTGGCCAAGGGATGTCAGCAGCTACCAGAAGCTGGAAGAGGCAAGGAAGGAATTCTCCCTGAGAGCCTCTTGAGGGAGAACGGCTCTGCTGACACTTTGATTTTTAATTTCTGGCCTTCAGAACTCTGAGAGAATACATTTCTATTGTTTTATTTTATTTTATTTTATTTGAGACAGTCTCACTCTGTCACCCAGGCAGGAGTGCAGTGGCATGATCTTGGCTCACTGCAACCTCTGCCTCCCTGGTTCAGGTGATTCTCCTGCCTCAGATTCCCAAGTAGCTGGGATTACAAGTGTATACCACCATGCCTGGCTAATTTTTGTATTTTTAGTAGAGACAGGGTTTTACCATGTTGGCCAGGTTGGTCACGAACTCCTGACCTCAAGTGATCTGCCCACCTTGACCTCCAAAGTTCTGGGATTACAGGCATGAGCCACTGCACCTGGCCACATTTCTACTGTTTTAAATGACCTGGTTTGTGGTCATTTGTTACAATGGCCAAAGGAAACTAATACAAGGTTTAACACAATTCCTATCAGAATCCCAGGAAGATTTCTGTGAAAAAGGAACTAGAATAGCTAAAACACTTCTAAAAAAGAAGAATAAAGTGGGAAGAACTGCTTTACCTGATTTTAAGATGCTATATAGCTATAGTAATCAGGACATGTGGTGTTGGGGGAGGGATATACACATAGATCAATGGAATGATACGAGAACATAGAAACAGACCCAGAGAAATATGTCCATATTCTCCATAAAGGTACAAAAGCAGCTTATGTACCTTTATGGAGAATATGTCCATATTCTCCATAAAGGTACAAAAGCAGCTTAATATAGGGAGGACAGGCTTGCAGCAAATAATAAATGGTCTTGGAGCAATTGAACATCCAGAGGCCCCCCGCCAAAAAAAAGAAAGAAAAGAAAAGAAAAGAAAGGTAAAGATGAAGAAGAAACAAATAAAAAGAAATAAAAGAAGAATTCTGACCTGTCACCTTAGGTCAGAATTTTTAGTTAATAAAAGTTAACTCAAAATGAATCATGGACTTAAATATAAGACGTAAAATTATAACACTTTTAGAAAAAATACAGAATAAAATTTTGAGGAAGTAGGGCAAGGTAAAGAGTTCTTAGACTTGACACCAAAAAACACTATCTATAAAAGGAATATTTGGTAAATTAGATTTCATCAAAATTAAAAACTTTTGCTCTGCAAAAGATCCTATTAATAGGATGAAAAGATAAGCTGCAGACTGGGAGAAAATATTTACAAACCACACTTCTGAGAAAATACTAGTATCTAGAATACATAAAGAAATGCAGAACTCAACAACAAAAAAAGTCAAATTAGAAAACAGGCAAAATATTTAAAGAGACAGTTTATCAAAAAGGATAAACAGGTGGAAAATAAATACATGAAAGATGTTAAATGTTGTTAACTATTAGGAAAGCACAAATTAAAACCACATTGAGCTATCACCTCACATCTATCAGAATGGCTATGATAAAAAGTGACGCCACCAAATACTGAAAAGGATTCGGAGAAACTATATCACTCCTACATCGCTGATGGGGGCAATGTGGCACAGTCACTGTGGAATACAGTTTGGCAGTTTCTTATAAAAGTAAGCATGCAATTACCACAAGACTCAGCAGTTGCTCTCCTGAAAATTTATCCCAGAGAAATAAAGACATATTCACACAAAAATCTGTACACAAATATTTAGAGTAATTTTATTCATAATCATCCCAAACTGGAAACCCAGATGTTCTTCAATGGATGAATGGTTAAACAAACTGCAGTACCTCCATATCATGGAATATCACTGAGCAATAAAAGAAATGAATTATTGATATGTGTGAAAACTTAGATATATCTCCAGAGAATTTATGGTGAGCAAGAAAATCCAAGTTCAACGTTTGTATACCTTATGACTCCATTTGTATAGCATGTTTAAAATTGCAAGATTGTAGAAATGGAGAAGAGATTAGTAGTTTTTAGAGGTTAAGGAAGTGATGAGAGTGGAGGGACGTAGATGTGAATACAAAAAAGCAACATGAGGAATCTTTGTGGTTCTGGGAGTGTTCTGTACCTTAACTCTATCAATGTCAATATCTTGGTTGTGATATTACACTTCAGTTTTCAAGATATTACCATTAGTAGAAACTGGGCAAAAAGGGAAATAAAAACTATATTATTTTATAACTGCATATGAATCCATAACTGTTTCAAAACAATAAGTTTAGTTAAAATATATACAATTGCTATTAAAACTCGAGCTGGTAATTAAATCCAATACAGAATTTTGAAATAAACTTGAAAAAAAGTCAGTGTGTATGTCAGTGAAATAAAGAGAGAGAACTAGTGTTCAAATCAGAGCTGCTCAGAGGGCTGTGGAATACGTTCTTTATTGACTCCGTTCTCCCTAAAGCAGACCTTAAACTTGACAGTTAGAGAGCTCTGATAGCCATTTCCGGCATCTCAACAATGATGGAAAGTGGAGGCAGCAAACTGGGACACCAGCACCTGCTAACTGCATGACCATGGGCACCTGTGATATAGGGAGATAATGGTGTCTACCATGCTGAGTTCTTGTGAAGTTTGTGCCTGGGGCACAGAACATGACTGTACCTCAACACATAGCGACTTTTCCCCAATATCAACCTTCATTAACTGTATGCACCTTCCAAGACCACCTCCTACCCTAACGATGCTGTGGATGTAAGCTCTGCACTCAAGCAATCTTCATTTGTTTGGGGAGACAAGAATGATGAGAGCCAGGACAGCTTCAAGTGTCAGGGAACTTGTGTGTGACAATGACCACAAGGCAAAGATGGGGGAGTAGGGTGGGGATGTGGGGAGATGGATGCAGATGATGGCGGGGCAGGGGCATGTGCACCGAGGATGGGGCTGGATCCTTGCAAGAGTCTCATCCTTTCTGTTCCACCTGCCTTTTAGTCCTCTCCCAGTTTCACATGGAACAGCTCTTTATCTCACCCATGGAGTGGCCTGTTTCTTGCCCTACAGTTTCCCTGCTCTAACACCATCTGAAATGGGCTGTAGAGGATCTGCCTATTTGGGATCAGAAGATGGGGACTGAACCACAGCACCCCCTCTCATTAGCTAGTGACCTCCGACAAATCTCTCTCCCTGAGCTATGTACATATTTATATATGTTTTACCCATATATATATATGAAATGCAGAGAATGAGGCTACTTCACAAATCAGCCTGTGTGACATACATGGCATCCTGTGTACAGCACATGTGGACCACATGGTTGCTCCTGCTTCCCTTAGACAAACAAATAAATGCCAGCTTCATTTAAAGGAAATAGGCTTTCCACAGCAATACTCAACACTTCAGGAGAATTAGAAAGTAGCTGAAATTTTAGTCTTGCCTAAGAAAACACCTTAATTCTGACCTTACAGTAGAAGACCTCATGCCAGTAGAAATCTAGCTTTTGCACAGAATTTCAGGACAGATTACAGGGCTCTTATTTCGCCACTCCCCAGAAAAGGATTTGGATCATGAATGGAGGCCGGCATCATTCACACTTCCGAGTCACTTGAGGATAGCTTTGGGCAAGAGATCAGGAACAAATCCACCTTCGTAAGCTGTTCCAGAGGGTTCCTCTTCTAGGAAACCTGCTGTGTCCTTGTGTGGTGGAGAGACACCCATGCCAGCAGGGCTCCTTCTGTGCATTGCCCCTGCCAGGACCACCCACAGATAGAAACCCTCTGCAAGTTAAAGGGAACATATCTCAGAGCCTCATGCATTTCTTTCTTTCATCTATTTCCTTGCCCCATTCCACTAAGCATTTGAACAAACTTACAAGCATTTGCACTCTAAAATAAAAAGTTTCAAATAATCTAATAAATCGAGATCAGGGAGAATATATTTAGAATAGGAAATCAAAACCAGGGCAATGTTACATTTCCAGGTGTGCGAGCTATAGGTTTCTACAGTTACGAAAACTGAGCAGAGACTGTGACTCTGAGCTTTCTGGCAGCCAAAGCTAAGACAGAAAAACACGGTTCATGAATTCAGTGAACATAAGGCAAACATTCACCAGTTTCCCAAGGAAGCAAGGCTCTTCCTGACATTTAAATCTACAGGAGACATTTCTTAGATGTGTCTTTCCATAGGGAACAGGGAGTGCTGTAGTGAACAGCATCTTCAGCAACGTCCTATGAAAGTTCAGGTCCAGGGTTTGCATGGTTTCATCCACGTATCCTCCTCAAGTAACACTGCCATCACAGTTCTAGGAAACCTAGATCAAATGTGCTGGGTCTTCATGTTCAACTTAGGGATAAAATATATTTTAATCACTTACAGTTTTTTAAACATATGGTGGAGGGGTAGGAGAGATACAACTGCAGCAGAGGCAGCTCAGCACCTAACTCTGGGAATCAGACAGAGGGAGGCCCAGTGCCTTCAGCTCCCCCTCTGTCTCCGTGATTCTGTACTGCAATTTCAGTGTCTTGTGGATTCTCAGTCATTCATCTCCTCAGTAAACAACTATTAAGCATTTCCTATGTGTCAGGTGATATAGTCTGTATATTTGTCCCCAGTGAAATCTCATGTTGAAGAGTAATCATCAATGTTGGAGGTGGGGCGTGGTAGGGAAGCAACTGAATCACGGGGGGTGGAATTCTCATGAGGGGTTTAACACCAGTTTCTTGGTGCTGTTCTCATGATAGTGACTGAGTTCTTACAAGCTCTGGTTGTTGAAAAGTGTGTGACACCTTCTTCCTACGATCTCTCTCTTGCTTCTGCTCCGGCCATGTGATGTGCCTGCTTCCCCTCTGCCTTCCTCCATGATTATAAGTTTCCTGAGGAGAGAAGCGGAGCAGCTGCCAGCATCATGCTTCCTGGACAGCCTGCAGAACCTTGAGCCATTAAACCTCTTTTCTTATAAATTATCCAGTCTTAGGTACGTCTTTATAGCAATGTGAAAATGGCCTAATACATCAGGTACGTGTTGAACAATAGGGAGTTAGTTTTGAAAGGACAGCTATGTCCTTTTGGGGCCATTAGTGGGAGAAGACAGACACTAAGCAAGTAATTACAGGTGTAGACACTGCTACCAATGGTGAAGTGCCAGGATATGGAAGCGGTCCATATGGGGTGTTGAATTAGTCAGGTAGTGAAGGAGAAATAGACATTTAAGCTGAGATCTGAAGGATAAGAAGTAAACAGCTGGGGAAAGAGAATAATGAATAGAAGGAAGAGCATGTACAAATCCCCTGAGAGAGGTGTTAGAACATTCCAGAAACTGGAGATGTCAGGACATTCCAGAAGCTGAAAACAGTATGGTGCTTGGTGGGGGCATGATGGTGAGGGGAAGAAGAGCAACAGTTCTCAATGGGGCTGCTGAAGAAAGTGGCACACTTCATTAAGGGCTGGAAAGCTTTGCCAAGGATTTGTGTTTTATCCTAAAATAAATAGGCAGATATTGGCAGGTTTCAAGCAAGGGAATTTTAATGCCAGTTCACAGTTCTGATGATCACTAGTTGCTGTGTGAAAAAAAGGATAGGAAGATGACAAGAGTGGAGTCGGGGGGCCGCAGTCTTTCTAGGATTAGGTTATCTGAGCAGGAGGTGCGAGGAGGAGGGTAAGAGTCTTGAATGAACAATAATAGGTCAGTACCATGAAAGAAAACATGAGCACAGCGGATGATTCTGAAAAACAATCCAATCGCCTGTGAGTGAACCACTCCAAGTCTGGTACATTGTGAGTCGTGTCTGCTGAACACAACAGCCCCTGGGAAAAACAGGGGCCCTGAGACAGACACTAATAACAATGCAAAGTCATTCATGCTTTTATTGTTCAATTATAATCAGTCCACTCATCTTGGTAATAATAATAATGACGTGTTTGAATAACATAATTGCTTAATAGCCATTCCTTACCACCCCCACCCCCCACTATTAGGACAAAACTAAAATAATTTAGAGTATTTGTCATTCTAAAAGAGGCAGAAGAAATTGCTTTGCTCTGCTAGTAGCTTTTAAGAAATAAATTATATACAGGATCCAGTTATTTCTGTGGCTTTAAAGGGAAACCCTCACTTGAGGCAGCAAAATGTTTAAGGGTTATCCTTTCAGGAAAACTTTCATATAAACAGAATCTCTTCTTTATGGAATTCACGTAGTCTCTGGGCCTCAGTTTTGCTATCCCTAATGGGGGATCAGACTACTTTGTGGTTTTCGAACCCAGGTATACATAAGAATGAGCTGGAAGCTTATCAAAAATTTACTGGTTTGGGCTCCACCCATGACTTTCTGTGTGTGAAGCCTGAGAATTTGTATTCTGAGGTGCTCCCAAGTGATTATAATAAGCAGCTGGGACTGTGAACCACTGCCTTGGATGAACTCTCAGGTTCCTTCTGTTTTCAAAAGTCTAGGACAGTGCTTTGCAGTGTGGTCCGCCTGGGAGCTCGTTAGACATGCAGAATCTCAGCCCCACCCCAGGCCCACTGAAGCAGAATTTGCTCTTTCAACAGGAGTCCTGGAAGACTTGGAGGTACATGAAAATTTGAGAAGGTCTAGTCTAGAACACTACCTTTCAGATATGCACCTTATTTCCTATAGTTCAGGAAAGCTTGGCAGTTGGAGAAGAA
Source organism: Aotus nancymaae (assembly GCF_030222135.1). Classification (NCBI taxonomy): domain Eukaryota; kingdom Metazoa; phylum Chordata; class Mammalia; order Primates; family Aotidae; genus Aotus; species Aotus nancymaae. The sequence continues at coordinate 28,655,273 of NW_026988471.1, forward strand.
ACCAACTTTGCAGCGGAAGCAGAGCAACTCAGCGGCTGAGCTTCGAATGCAATTCAGTTGTCCTTTATCAGCAAGGACACAATGCCTCTCTCGCAGCCATAAATAAGCTCAGAGAAAAGAAGCCGAATCAGCAAAGGTAAATCAAGTCCTGAATTGTTCTGGCTCATGCACATACTGGGAGACAAACAAGAAAGGAAGCACTAAAATCTCATGCATATTTCTTTAAAATATATAAATAGTAGATAATCAGAGGTTGACTTCAAATCTGGGTCTGCATAAATTTCTTCTCAGGGGTATTATATATCCTCCTCCCTTTCAACTTCCTTTTTCACTGAGTCCTTCTCATCCTGAGCTACATTCTGCAGTTTCTCTCCTGTCTCAGACTCGACCCTCACCTAGTCAGCTCCTCTTTAAAAAAAGAAAAAAGGCAAATCAAAATAAGCAACACCAAAAACCTGTTACAATTTCTTCCATTAGTACTACATGGATAAATGCCAAATCTCTTTCCATATTTACCTCTCTCCTTGAATTTAAACTCAGTTTGCCTACTGTCTTCAGAAATCGCTTCAGTAACTGCCATTTAGTCATTCATTCAACCAACATTTATTGAGCACCTACTTAGTTTGGTATCCCAAGTATCATACTACGTGAGATGAAATCCAACCTGCCTCTTCCCTCTGGGAGCTCAGAGTTTATTAGAGATTTAAACTTCAGGAATAATAAATAACAACACATAATAGAAAGTGAGAAGTGAAGATTTAAAAGAGATAGAGATAAAATGGTATGGGGGAAAGCCAAAGAAGATAATCTTTTTGGCTGGGGAAAAATAACAATGGTTTCTTGGGGGTTATGGTGGGTTTGAAATACGCATTGAAAAGTTAAAATAATATGGGCAGGTGTTACAGTTTCCAGGGCTGGTACTGGAAAGATACATCACCAGGAAAGGGAATAGCATCTGCAAAGGCAAAGTGGTTACCATATACAGTGTGGGGACATCTGAATATAACAAAGTTGACTTGAGTGGCCCATGCATGAAGATAAGTAATTCAAATATATGTTGGAAAGATTGTGGAGGGTTTTAAATTTTAGGCTAAGAACTTTGAGCTTTATTCTCTAAGCAATAGGGGCAACCAAAAACTTTCTCACTAGAGGAGCGACACAGCCAAGCCTGAGCTTTTGGAGGAAAATACTAGTTAAGAGAATTGGACACTGAAAACTCAGAGGAAGGGCATCGCAAAAGGTTTGGCGGAGGGCAGTGAGGACCTGAGCTAGGAGTGAGCAAACAGGAAGGAGCCTATTTATTTATTTATTTTTATTTTTTATTTTTTTTTAATTGCATTTTAGGTTTTGGGGTACATGTGAAAAACATGCAAGATTGTTGCATAGGTGCATATGTGGCAGTGTGATTTGCTGCCTTCCTCTCCTTCACCTATATCTGGCATTTCTCCCCATGCTATCTCTCCCCAACTCCCCACCTCCCGCTGTCCCTCCCCTATTTCCACCCAACAAACCCCAGTGTGTAGTGCTCCCCTCCGTGTGCCATGTGTTCTCATTGTTCAACACCCGCCTATGAGTGAGAACATGCGGTGTTTGATTTTGTGTTCTTGTGTCAGCTTGCTGAGAATGATGGTTTCCAGGTTCATCCATGTCCCTACAAAGGACGCAAACTCATCGTTTTTGATGGCTGCATAATATTCCATGGTGTATAACTGTGGCTCTGTATTATAACTTAGGCCCTCTTCTCCGGCCTGGCTCAGAGCAATCAGGTTAGGGAGGGGAGGTAATGGGCATACTATAAAGATAGAAATCTAGTAGTTTCCTGCTATCCTTCAGTATTTTACACAGAGCTGCTTCTAGCTCTCCCTGTGGTTTCAGAAACAGATTATAGTCATGTTGGTGTGTCATTGTAGGAGCAGAACAAATCCTATATATCTTTTTAAATTAAAGTTTTTTCCCCCCACTCTCCAGGGAAAGCGGCAACTTCTCCATTCACGTAGGAATCCAATTGCTAGCCATTATGTTTGCTGATAATTTAGAGGAGTTTATACCCCTAGCAACCAGATATGCTCAGTTTGTCTCCGACACAGATGGAAGACCTTAAAAAAGCAAAAGCTCAACCTTTACTAGAAACAGTTTTCTAAAAGTGCTTATTCAAAACGGTAAGTTTTAAAAAAAATTCATGCATGCGTTATGTCTTAAATAGAAATTTCAAGTAGTTTCAGAAAGTCAGAATTAATTATAATTGTCCTGACTTACTTGGTTCATTCCCCTAGGAATATCTCATAAATATTCAATGTGTTTAGGTTTCACTGGCTCTGGTTGCAAAGACTCCAGGCCAAGTACCCAGTGTCAATTCTCCATAGCGTCCTCCAGATCCCACAGTCTTAGAGGCCTTGGAGACGTCCCAAAGCCAAGACTGCCCAGAAAGACCCAGGCCCAGTCCTTGAGAGAAGTAAACTAAAAAATAAGAGCCTTTACTTTTTCTCTATTTTGTAATATTTTTGCTACCACCAGGTGGTAGCAGGTAAGTGCATCTGTGAGAAAGGTGGAGTCATCAAAGTGTAAAGTCTCAGTTTCAGGAAATAACCAAAACAAACTCTGTTTAGTAAGAGTCTGGAAATCTTAATTAAATAGGATCAATATTACCCACGGAACAGAAACAAAACTACAAATATGAATGAGGTGTCGTTCCTTGTGGGAAAATTCAGAAAGTGTGTGTTCAGTTGTTTTCAACAACAAACGAACTTGGTTTCCTTCATATAAGACCCAATGGTCAGCCTGAGGAATGTCCCGCATTTTCACCCACATTTTTCTCAGATTCCAGACACTCTCATGGTACCAGTTTCATGAAAAGAATAAAGCGCACTCCATTAGAATCATCATAGAAATCTTACAGTTTTAGAGCTAGCAGGAGCTTTTTCGCTTTACAAACATGGAAACTGGCCCTAGAGGAGTTGCATGGTGACCTGGTAGAATGGACAAGGACCCAGCAATACCTCCTCCACCCAGGCTTTTGCCCCCACCCTGTGCCACCACTGCTCCTATCAAGGAGCGTGTTGCTCTATCCAGTGGTCAACCCTCAGCCCTCAGATGTTCTTCCTTGGCCACGGACAGCATTTACCCACAGCGGGTCACTCCCATGCCCACAGTTTCTTCACCTGACTTCCGGGGCACAGGGCTCTCTTGGTTTTCCTCCTACCTCATCCTTTCTTTGTTCACCTTTACTGGTTCCTCATCTCCCCAGGATGCTAACGTTGGAGTTCTGTGGGGCCCAGCCTTTGGTCTTCTACTCTGTTAGCTACAGTCATTCATTCCCTTGGGAGATGTCCTTTAGTCTCATCTCCCTAGTGAACAACTCCCTGGATTTGTATCTTTAACCAAGACCACTGCCCTGAGACCTGGGGTCCTTCATCTCTCTTCCTTCTTAAGATCTCCACTTGGGCATTTCTATGGATTGATAGTTCCAGTTCCCCACATTAGAACCTAAATTCATGAGTCACTGACACAAATGTGATCTTCCTGTAGTCATTTGTAACCCCAATTAATTGCAACTTTATCCCCCCAGGCCAAAACCACTGGAGTCACTTTTGTTTCCTCTCTCTCTCTCTCAGATTCTATGTCCAAGTCATTGGCTCTGCCTTGAAAACACCACTCCTTACCATCTGTCCTGCCAGCACTGGATACAAGTTATCTTTTTTCTTGCTTAGTTTCTTGCAAATGCTTCTACACATCTACATGCTTCAGCCCTTGTTTCACCATAGTCTCAACTTGACAGCTAAAGGGATCCTTTTAAAACTTGCATTAGAACATACTACCCCTTTGCTCCACAGCCTCCAAAACCTTCCATTTCTCTAAGAATGTAAGTCAAAGTGCTTATGATGTTTCCAAGGCCCTGACAGCCTGCCCTGAAGCCTCCTTGACCTCATCTCCTGCCACTCTCCTCCTGGCTTACTCTGCTCTAGCCACATGGTCTTCTTGCCATTCCCGAATATTCCAGGCATTCTCCTGCTTCAGGGCCCATGTGGTCACTACTCCCTCTGCCTGGTCGGTCCTTGCAAGATGGCTGCGTGGCTCATTATCTGACCTCCTTCAAGTCTCTGTTCAAACATCTCCCTCACACAAGGCTTTCCTGACTACCCTTTCAAAAACTGCACCCCAGCACTCCTGCCAACCTGCCTTTATTGTCCTTTATAGCACTTACTTACTTTCAACATATTGTATATTTTACTTATTTTTTTCTGTTTCTTCCTATAAGGATATAAGCATCAAGAAAGCAGGGATTGATGTTGGCTGTGTTCACTGATGGGTCTCTGTGTATAAACAAGTTCCTTGCACTGTTGTATTGAATCAATGTGTGTTGAATAAATAATTGTGGTGTGAATGAATGGATGAATGAATGGATGAATCCAAGTCTAGTTTCCTTGTACTATAATATATGGCTCCTCTTCCAGTTTCACGTTCTTCTGGGCTTGGCAAAATCAGTTTTAAATACAAGTGCTCCTAGTAATGAAAGTTACGTTAGAGAATTCAATACAGCAATGAACTTCTGCCATCACTTCTGCATTGTGGCATGCAAGGTTTGTTCTCTAAGAGTTGTTTATATCTCCTTAAGTGCTATACTTACGGTGCAGATGAGCTGCCACTAGGTAGAAATCTGGGTGTTCAGTTAGGAGCTCTGCATCTCTAATCTGTCTCTTCTTCTCCCTACATACCATCCTAGGCCAGGCCCACATACTCTCCTATTAGGTCACTCGCACCAACTTCTCAGTTGGTTTCCCCATTCTCAGTCTTTCTCCCCTAATTCCCACCTAACAAGAATGATCTATCTCAGTAGTCTGCAGTCTTTCATTTCTAGTGGCCACCCCTTTGTAATTATAGGCAAACTCACATATAGAACAGAGCATCTATATTTGAAGCTCTTTCTTTCACCCCACCTCAAGGCAGCCTGTGAAGAAGCCTCCAGAACCCAGAGAGCTGTACAATGAAGTTCATATTCCCCTGATCAATCCAGTACATATTCTTGGCTTGAACACCCCTTTTCACACAAACTATCAAGGGCTCCCTATTGCTCAGAGAAGTGCTTCGTCTACGTAGTAATCCAGGCACCACCTTCATGATTTTTTTTGCCACAGTCATATGCCTCTCTTACTATTATTCACCTAATGTTTTTCTTAAAATCAACTCATATTTATAAACTTAAATTTAGTTTAGGGAATCTAAATCATTATTGTCACCACTATAAACTAAAACCCAACGTGTCATTCATTACGAATAGAAGAGGATATTAAAATTAAATATATAGCGATTCAAATTACAAAGCTACCATGTTCATCTGTAAGTATGCACCACACTGCAGGGAAACAGTGCCTGGAGAATAAAGCTACAGCTCCTTACCTGGTTTGTTCAACCCTCTGCATGAAGAGGGAAATTCTTAAGGTTCTCTGCATGCTGTTTTGCACCTCACTGACTTTGCTTATGCAGTTCCCTTGGCCTGGAATGCCTACAGCAATTAATTTAGTTTTAGGTTTAAGCATTTTTAATTTTTATTAAAGTATTACATATAAATGACTTGAAAAATCAATTAGCACTCTAGGCTTATAACAAAACACAACTGCCCCTCCCTCCTAATTCTCCTTTCCTAGAGTATACACTTTAAATTCTTTTTTAAAATAATTGTGATGCAATATGCATAACATAAAATTTACCATTTTACTCATATTTAAGTGCATAGTTTGGTGGTATTAAGCACATTCACAGTCCTGTGCAACCACCCTCAGAACTCTTTTCACCTTTTAAACCTGAAACTCTGTGCTCATTAAACACTAATTCACTCCCCACTCCCTCATCCCCCTAGTCTCTGGCAACCACCATTCTACTGTCTGTCTCTATGAATTTGACTACTCTGGGTACCTTATATAAGTGGAATCACATAGTATTTGTCCTTTTGTGACTGGCTTATTTCATTTAACATAGTTATTTCAAGCCTCACTCATGTGGTAGTATGTAACAGTTGCAATTCACTCCAGGACTTTCTTTTGTCATTATGCTAGGAATTCTCTTTTCCTCTCTTCTGAAATGGATTCTCTGTCTCCTGGAGCTCATGTTTTCCTATTCTTTGTTTTATTCCCTTATTTTGATGTGGTATATCCTTCAGTAACTTTTTAAGAAAGATGCATAATAGGCACATATTTTGAGACTTTGCATGTGTAAAAAAAATCCTTATTTTAACTTCACATTTAATAATAGTTTGGCTGGGTATGAAATTCTAAATTGGAAATTATTTTCCATTCAAATTTTGAACACATTTACCAACTGACTTCTAGGTCCCCAAATTGCAGATGTTAAGGCAGATGCTATTCTGATTCCCTGTCATCTGTACATGATCTACATTTTTTTCTTTTGCAAGATACCCAATTTTTTATTTTCTAGTACTGTAAAGTTTTGTAATTATATGCTATTGTGTATGTCTTTTATAGTGTGGGATTCAATTATGATGAACATTTTCTGAGGTTACAATGTGTGTGTGTGAGAGAGAGAGGAAAAAATGTGTGTGTGTATGTTTGTGACAGAGTATGTGTGTGTGTGTGTTTCATGTTTATTTCTGCTGCCCGTATTGACTCTGAGACCCTCACCCCACCTCTCCACTGACCTTTGTTTTAATTTGCTTTTTAGTTTCAGTCACTGTGCTGTCGGTTAGAACTGCTACCATCAAATATCTGTTGATCTTTGGTTGTTCTTTATGAAAAATTCAAAGCCAATTGGAATTTCTATGTGCATAGATGAGGGCTGTTGCCTTGTAAGCCTCATAGTAGAGTGATTGGGCCAGGACCTAATCATTGAATGGAGGATTCCCCATGGCAATAACAGATTTTTCTCTTGGGCTTGCCAGTCTCCTTGAGGAATAACCCCCTTTATTTCCTGAGTAGGGGGGTATATGCCTGACTACAGTGTTCTGAAGTCTGGGAGAGGAACAAGCTAGGACATCTCATTGTTCAGGATGCAGACTCTTCCTTAACCTCCCAGTGGTTAGTATGGTAGACACCCATGCCCTCACCACTGCCTGCCTTGTGGACTCTGTCCTTATATTCCATTTGGGGTCCCTCTATTCTCTCCCTCAGCTGACTCACCTCTGCCCTCCAGCCCTTACTTGGGCTTACCATGGCCTGCTTTGCTCCCTGGCTAGCCCTCAGATCAGACATGATATCCCTAATATTTTTTTCATGAACTCATGATTTTTATCTTTCACATAAGAAAGACATCATATGTGTAGACTCCAAAATCTATGCAGAGGACAGAGACCCTTTGGGAATCAAACTCTACATCCTTAGAACCACGAGAAAGGGAAGGAAGAAGGATAAGTGTCTAACCCATGTCTTCCAGAGTTTCAGACCCCTGACTCTAAGATACTAAGTAACAAGAGATTGAAGGTGAATATTAGGGAGTATTTTACACTGAAGCAAGGTTTCAAATGGTTATATACAAAATAGATGCTCTAATGAAACATATCAAGGTGAACTGAACATATGGATAGGTCAGCAGGTATAAAAGCCCCAATCTTCTAATCCTGAATTGGTCTTTCCAGTGATCAGACCTTATCCTGAAGCTACCTAGGGGCTGCTAGTCATCAGTCAATAATTAGCACACAAAAATGCATCGCTTTGGAATTTCTAAGGACTTTTAGGACTTGAATGCCAAGAAATGGGATAAAAAACTAAACATATTTCACAATATCACACCAAGAAACTTTCATTATGGAAAAGGGTAGCTTTCTTTAAGGCAGCTTATTACTGGAAGGAAGATTTGGGGTCTTAAGATGTCTTGGGGCTTCACTAACAATTGACTTCCTAGTACTTTTTGATGAAGCACTGTCTCTCCTTTAACACTGCCTTTAGTTTCTAACCTAATCTTATTTGGCGTGATTCTCTAAGACATACCAAACAGTTTTCAGGTTTCTGTGTTTTCTGGTATCTGGATATGTCTGACTCACTTAAGAAGTTTCACCCAGTGACAGTAACCATACCCCATGAGGTCTCCATGTTAACAGAGCTTAAATGTTTGCTACCCCCTCAGGCTCTTTGGGTGATGATTCAACCAAAGGGAAAATGGCAAGTGAACATTTGTGCCCCCTCCCCTTCTGACTCCAGAGCATTGCAATAGGGCTACTTTTAATGTGCTTGGCAACAATTAGCTCTTGAAGCTGCAACAGCTGCACAATGCTGATGCTCTCCAGATGCACCAAACGAATTAAATCATGCGATAATTCAATTGGAAAATTGGGTGTAATTATGGAGAATGCAGAGTCTGCTAGTCGCCGCATGGTGACTTGAAGTTCTTGAAACAACAGTGGTGTGGGCTGCTCAGGGAGTGCGTGGCATGCACGGAAACTGATATGGGTGTTTGCAGAAATCTCAGCCCTGTCTCTGACAATGATGGAATTACCCAACCCTGTACCCAGTTAAGAGCTTTCTGAGTGTCACCAAAAGAATCTCCTTTGTAACTTCAAAGCTTCTCACATCCAGACGACTCTTTCTGACTTGATAGTGGGGGCTGTACTTTGAGTATATGCTGATTGAGAACGTGTAAGACAAGCAAAGGCTGGAATCCCTAAGGACCAGTGATCCAAATGTTAACTTAAAGAGCTAGTTAAGTAAGAGAACCATAAATTACGATACCTTTAACATTCTGTTTTAACTAAAACACACACACACACATACACCAATCTCTTGATGTAGGGTCATGTCCAAGGTCAGTGTATTCTGTGTATTATCTTTCTCACATTTATCACACCCTTAATGCAGTGGTTATAATTTTCAGTTTGGGTTTATGTAATGGGGAATAAGAACCTAAAAAGATTTGAGGAGCATTTTTAATAGCATCTTCTCAGAGATATTTATGTTTTTCTTCCCAAACTCTGAGAGTTACCAAGTTCAAAGGCTTTTATGTGCCGCTTTGCAGTTATGCCCTGTATAACTCCAGGAGGCGTCAGCCACAGGGTACCCCTTGGAGTCGTGCAGTGACCACTTGAGAGTCATTCTCAGGGGCCCTGCCTCATCTAACAACTTCTTTTTTAGTGGTTTGCCTTTATTGAATCTTTCTGCAGCATTCAACTGAATTTTCATAGAAACAATAGCTCTTTCCTTGCATTGGAATTGAATCTTGTAATTACCATAAATATCTTTTAGAACAAATACAACAGCCTCTTGGGAAGTGAGCATCTTAACTGGTGAGCAGAAGTGTGCAGGTATGCAAGGGAATAGGCTATTGGCCTCAAGTGCACACGCTGCTATGGGAATCAATCAAGATACTTTACAGAGTGTTCTGCTCAGTTCTGGGAATTAAAAAAAAAAACAAACATGCTTTACAGAGGGAAAGCTAATACAGTGAGCTGGTAAAGGGAAGGTTAATTAAGAGAGTTCCTACTGTCCTGTGAATTCAGTGATGCTCTTAAATACATTTATATTTTATTATTCACTATTGCATCTAAATATTTTTAAAAAATAGCACCTAGGCCGGGCGCGGTGGCTCACGCCTGTAATCCCAGCACTTTGGGAGGCCGAGGCGGGTGGATCACGAGGTCAAGAGATCGAGACCATCCTGGTCAACATGGTGAAACCCCGTCTCTACTAAAAGTACAAAAAAATTAGCTGGGCATGGTGGCGCGTGCCTGTAATCCCAGCTACTCAGGAGGCTGAGGCAGGAGAATTGCCTGAACCCAGGAGGCAGAGGTTGCGGTGAGCCGAGATCGCATTGCACTCCAGCCTGGGTAACAAGAGCGAAACTCCGTCTCAAAAAAAAAAAAAAAAAAAAAAATAGCACCTAGAGATGTCAGACATTTTACCTTTTTAGTTCATAGATCAATTTTTGGATTCCTTATCATAACTCCCCAGGCATTATAGTCTTCAGATTGGGAACCCCTGGCTTAAGGTCTGCTGCCCATGGTGAAATAAAAACATGATCAACGTTGGTTAATGAAGCCGTAAGAAGTTCTCTTTGCACAGTGTGATTTCAAATCAAAGGGAAGAATGGCGAAGCATCCATTGTGAGTCACCCTTTTCCATAATGAAAGTTTATTGGTGTGATATTGTGAAATATGTTTCATTTTTGATCCCATATCTTGGCATTCAATTCCTAAAATCCTTAGAAATTCCAAAGGGAAGGATTTTTGTATATTAATGATTGGCTAATAACTGGCATCCCCTCGGTAGCTTCAGAATGGGGTCTGGTCACTGGAAAGACCAAGGCAGGATTAGAAGATTGGGACTTTCAGTCTCATCCCCCAACCTCAGGGGAGAAGAGAGTGGCTGAAGGCTAAGTTGATCACCAATGGCTAACAATTTAATCAAGCATACTTATATAATGAGGTTTCCATAAAAACTCTAAAAGAACAGGGTTCAGAGAGTTTGTGAGAGCTTAACTGAACACTTGGAGGTTCCTGGAGGTGTCACATCCAGGGAGGGCATGGAAGTTCCACACCCTTTCCCCATACCTCGCCCTACACATCTTGTCATCTGTATTCTTTGTAATATCCTTTATAATAAAACAGTAAACATAAGTAAGTTTCTCTGAATTCTGTGAGCTGCTCTAGCAAATTAGTCAAACCCAAAGTGGGAATTGTGAGAACCCCAAGTTGAAGCTGGTCAGTCAGGAGTTCCTGAGGCTTAGACTTAAGACTGGTAGGAAGCAGGGGCAGTTTGGAAAGTGATCCCTCAACCAGTGGAGTCTGACGCTGTCTTCAGGTAGAATAGTGTCAGAATAGAACTGAATTGGAGGATACCAGCTGGTGTCTGCAGCAGAACTGCCTGCTTGCTTGGTGTGTGGAAAAATCTCCACACTTGTGGTCACAGAAGTCTTCTATCTGTATTGATTTTTGGTGTGAGAGCTGAGAAATCCATTTTGTGTTTTTTTCCACTGCCACCTGGATAGTTTAAAAGCCACAAAAAAATATTGACGCTAAAAAAAGCCACCAGTTTATCCATTTGGGACTTTCCCCAACTCCTACTTCCTTGGCTCTGTCTCTAGGTAAATCATATCTTGTCTTTTAATTTGACCAGGCCAGAAAATAGTAATCTCTTTAGACTCAAGAAGCCCTCACTGAGAAACTGTGACCTAGTGTCGATCGTCTCAGTTGAAATGATGACCCTGCCTCTTGCTTACCTAAGTTAACTTAATTTGAACATTAGTTTCTTTGTCTGTAAAAGGGTCAGGGTAATAAGTACTCCACCAAGTTACTGTAAAGATTAAATGCCTCAACATATCTCAAAGGACCAGATATGGATGGATGCTCAATAAATGTCAGGTAGGAGCAAAGGGTGGTTAAAGTTTTACCAGAAGGTAAAGGGATGTGGGAAGATACAAGGTATGAGGGACAGGTAATGCAAAATAGAGAGATAGAGAAGATGAGAAAAAGTAGCAAAAACAATATACAGGGCCAGGCACAGTGGCTCATGTCTGTAATCCCAGCACTTTGGGAGGCCAAGGCAGGAGGATCACTTGAGGTCAGGAGTTCAAGACCAGCCTGTCCAACATGGCAAAACCCTATCTCTACTAAAAATGCAAAAATTAGCTAGGCAGGTGGCATATGCCTGTAATCTCAACCACTCAGGATGCTGAGGCATGAGAATCACTTGAACCCAGGAGGGGAGGTTGCAGTGAGCTGAGATGGTACCACTGCACTCCAGCCTGGGTGACAGAGCAAGACTCTGTTTCAATAACAACAACAACAATATACAGAATTGTGTAGTTAAAAAGGGAATTTATACACATTATATCACTGGCATAGTCCAACAGTCCTGTGAGACAGGATGGGCTTTAGCATTCATTTTTCAGATGAGAAAGCTGAGGCCTCGAAGATTAAAAGAGTTGGCCAAGATGAAGCAGATTTGGCAGTGGACCCAAGTTCTCCTTATTCTCAGCCCAGTGCTTTGCTCATGAGGCTATATGATCTTTAGCTTTGGGTCTTTACCACACCATCTTAGGGATTCTGTGATGGCTGCTGTGCTCCAGATGGCCTACTGCTGTTCTAGGGAGAGTTATACAGTCAGTGCTCCAGGAAGCTGCTTTGGGTCTTCTAGGTCTAGCATGGCTTCCAGTAATCATTTAGAGAGAAACAAGGATGGAAAGAATCCATAAAAAAAGGTCATAAAGTTTGTGGGCAGGGGAACACTGAATATGAAAATCGCAACTGGAGATCACCCTTTGAGGTTAGGACCTAGAGAAAAGCGATGTTATTAGTCCTGAGTTATTTTATTAGTGGATAGAAAATTATAGGAAGTGATGTGTTTTGAAGATGAAAATTTTAGAGGTCTAATGTAACTCTCTGGGCATATTAAAAGATGTTATTTCCATATTCTTCTTGGGTAATCAATCATGCCATAGCAAATTAAGAGTTCTTATTTTTAGCCCTATTAGCTACACAACGATAATGAAAATTGATCACAGCCACATTCCCCTCCTTAAGACACTGTCAGTAAATGAACTGAAATGCCCCAGAATCAATCCATTTAAAAAATATACCAAAGGTTGAAAAAGAAGCGCTCATCAATTACTTTGACATCTGTTAATAAAGAAAAGATGACGAACTGGCTGCTTCTGTCATTGTTCGCTTACTGTAGGCCAAGAAAACAAGTTCTTTAGTTCTACCGACTGGAGACGTCTTCAAAAGCTGAAGGATCTGAGCTGCTGAAGCCCAGATATTGGTTTCCAGGAATATAAATCAGAGAAATGTCCAAAAATACTAATAGGAAAGTGCAAAAACAAAAGAAGAATAAGCCATATTTGTCTCTGACTTATCAACCTTCAAAGTCTAAGAAGGTTCTTTGGATTAGACTCAGGAAGTTCTTGTAGGTGGAAACTTGGCAATACTGGGGTCTTATAAAAAAGCTGGTAGGTGCTGAATATGGTGACATTAACAAACTAGGGATCTAGGGAAACTAGGAAGTACATCCTCTGTGAACCTAATTAATGGGTCTGTGCTTTATAATTTTGGGAAAATGTCAAGATGTCCAAAGAGAAAGTTAATAATAAGGTACCAGTTCTATATGGTACCTGTTACAAGCCAGTTGTGGGGAGTATAAGAAAAAAATAGTGAAGATAGAATCTTAGGGGGTCCCACACTAACACTGAGGTTTCACTAACAACAGAGTCCATGAAGAACTCATTCCGTCCACCCTCGGATTATTCGGTGCTGAGTCCAGGGAAGCCTGGAAAAGCTCATTCGTAACCACACAGGGCAAGAAGACAGTCCTCTGGGGCTCAGGCCCATGATTTCTAGACTCTTACACCCTCACCTTGGAGTTGTAAGGTCTCAGCTCATTCCAGACATCAGGCTCATTTAAAAAAGCAGCTCACAAACACAGATTGCCTTTGGACAATGATAAAAGTTCTTGATACTCTTCATAAAAAGAAAATGGAAAATAAAGTATAGAGAGGTATTTCTCTTTTCTGAAGAGTTATGTTTAAGCAATTTGGAAAGAATCCAGGTCAAATATCAAGTGTCTTAAGAATTCACGCATTTCTCTAATGATTGACATATGGTCGTGCTAGCTGGAGACTGGGTCATAGAAGTAGAACCTCTGTGCCACTGAACGCCTGTGTCCCTATCTATATCCATAAACCTCCTTCCCTGAGAAGATATCCCATTCTGTCTGAGGATCACAAACATATGTAGATATACAAATTTAAATACACAGAGGAGACACTAAAATTTTTTTTTGGTGATGGAATTTATTTTTCCTTGATTGCAAGGCTGGGTGTGTTTATCAACATTCAGGGGACTGTACATGATAAAGGGTGAATTTTTAAAATGTAGATTTTTACATTAAATACTTCATTAACCCCAATACACACACTAAGTTCTTAAAGACAAAAATCTATGATAAAGCCCAGCTTTCACGGCCTTATTGGAATAGCAGAGGGATTGACTGAGGGATATGTAAGATCCCAACTCTAACATTCTATGAATTCTTTTAAACCATCCCAAATGAAGCACTTTATGCTTCGATCCTGCAGGACACTAATGACTGAGACTGTAAGCATGCATTTAAACCTGGCCAACTTATATACACACATTTCTTCCCACAGGCAGGGGAGCATATTGAAAGCAAATGTTAATATCTCAGTTCCTAGCTAATGTAATAGTGCTAGCTAATATTCATTGAATAGTTACTATGCACAGGCATTTCTATGTGACAAACATATGTTAATTTCTTTGATACAACAACCCTATGAAATGGAAACTATTATTGTCTCCATTTCACACACAAGGAACCTGAAACACTAAGAAGTTTAGCGGCCTGCTCACAGTCAAACAGCAAGTGAGAGGTAAAGCCAGGACTTTCAGCCAGGCAGTGCACTCTTTGTGGAGAGACTCAGAACCCAATGAGCAAGGAGGGATCAATGCACACGTACTCCACAGAGAGGTAGATCCGGTGTTTGAAGCTCCCATCACAGACCTCTTTGTCCTTGCTCCTCATTCTCCATCCTACCACCCCATTTCTTTTTGCATGGAAAGAAACTATTCAAAGAACAAATCTCACAGCCTTTTTTCCTACTTACGTAAAGGGCATGGCGTCTCCCTATTCTGCTTCCTCACTTTTTTCTCCTCGAAAGCACCCAGACTAAGTATTTAACATAGACTATGGCATCATTTTAGGTAAGCTGCCAGCTTGAAGTAAGATTGGTGAAGTTACAAGAAGGATGAACCAACAGGGTGTGTCTTTTGTGATCCAGTGCCTCTGCCCTGGCACCCACTTCTTGGTGGCTTTAAGATAATTAGTTGGACACAAATGTCTTAAAGGAGTAACAAGGCTAAGGCGAACAAGAGTGAGAAGGGAAGCAAAACCCAGACTGTAAAAGAAGGCACTGAGAGGCAGCTGTGGGGGATTAGAAAGACCGCTTGACTCAGAGTCAGAAGTCCTGATCGTAATACCAGTTGTGCCTTTCAGCAGAAGCATGACTCTGAATATGCTACTTCTCTGAGCCTCAATGAGCTCATCTCTACAATGGGGATAGGATAGAAGAGTCATTGCTAAGACCAAAGATATGTCTCTAAAATCGATGTGCATGTCATAAAGCATGGTGCAGTATGAATTAAAATGGCAGAGCACCAACCAAAGGTCCCTGGGTAAAGAAGCTAGGGAATTTGGGAATATCGACATGAAATGGTCCTGTTTATTCTCTTTCCAACAAAGACCTGAATTAACAAACACAAAATGGTTCTGCTGTCAAGAAAAACACAGTGGGTAAGTATACTTGAAAGTTACTTCTGAAAGAGACCTTGAAGAAGGGATGGAGAATGCTGGGGTCGAGAGGAACTCTTCCAAGCAAGACAATGAAAGATGACAAGTTAGGTCCTGGTGGCTGAAGAGGAGACAATGATTTGTTGTCTGACTCTCCAGCCACGATGGGGCTGTAACTAATGAGGTTATTCTGGTTACAAAAGAAGCATTCAGCCCCTTAATGAAAAACTCTTTGGCAACTGGTGTTAGGGAAAGAAAAAACAAACCAGCAGCTTATTATTAGTTCCACAGCAAGTTAATTAATTTTTGCCAGTCACGTTGGGTCACTTGCCGGACTGAGCATCTGTCTCACTCAAGTGAACAGCTGGAGGGATGGCGGGTGTCTCTGCAGGCCATGCATGTGTCCTGTTCTGGGAGGAGAGGGTGGAGCTAACTACAAGGCTGTAAAAACGTGAGCTTCCAGCGTTCATCCGCTCCTCTCCTCCCCGCTATCCACTCAAGCCAGGACAAAGGATTGTAATTCCAGGGGAAATGAAGGAAATAAAAATGTTTAAAATGAGGTAATTTCTGCTTTTGTGCAGCACTCAAATGAGAGCAGTGTAATATGGTACACTGAGCACTCTATCAGTCTGCAGAAGTCCTAGCCCAGACTCTAGGACTCCTTCTCTCATTCATCAGCTTGGAGTCATGGTAAGGTGCTTTAACCTCTCTGGGCTTCTCTTACCTCACCTGAACTACCTACCTGCATGGAATGATGTTCATTTGGTATCCTTTCTAGCATTATGAAATCTGAGTTAATAAATCTATCTTTTCTTGGAGACATGTCAATTATCTGCCAAATATGATCAAACAACACTTCCAGAAAGACGGCAGCAGCTAGGTATAACCCTTATTCAAAGATGGGAGAGCAAGGGCTAAAAAAGTGCTCAAATAAAATGCCCACAGAGAGCTGACCTGGCTTCAAAAAATACTAGCATGTTTTTTAAAGACGTGTAATATGCAAGTGTGAGGAGGGCCATTTTATTGAGCATGCATATTAATGCTAGTATATTTACTTTCTAGGGTGGATTAAGTGATACAAATTTTCTTAATTATGTGTGCTGCATAATATATAATACACATATATAATATTTATTACACAGTTACCCCTAGAATAGACCAAGATAAAGAGGCTCATAAACTACATTGAAGCAGGGACCATAAGTTTAATTCCCTCTTTGAGCCAGTTTAAGCTACTGTTTGGGTGCTGTGGTTTTTAAAATCACTTGTATTTAATTCAAAATTATGAAGTTTTCAGCAAAACGAAAAAATCAAATTGGGAAAGAGCTCATTATCTCAAGCAAACTCATGTATCTCACTGGGCTTTCAGAATTGTCTTCCCTCCCCTCCCCTTAAAGAGACGATAAAGTTAAAGCTCCAGATTTAAGGCTTAGCCAGTCCTCCAGAATTGCGGGTTTCTTCTCCTCCTGCCTCTCCCAGAACTAATATTCACTGTCAATCTGCTTCAGGTTGTTAAAAGGAGTGATAGGGATCCTCTAAACCCACTCAAACCAAAGAATTAGCGACTAATAGGGAGATCTGCAGTTTCACTGGGTACAAGGCTGCTTAATAAAAGTAGAATTGCATTTATAGACTGTATTTCGGATCCCATGGTAAATCAGTAGGTGAGGTTTCCAGGAAGGCAAGTACGTACCACAGACATCACTACACCCAGGAGTGGACTGTTCTGCCTGGGGCAGATGGGCTGGGGAGGTGGGATAGGGTCTCCATGGTGAGCTGTTGATCACGACAGCTCTGTCTATGCTCTCAGCTGGTGACAAAACCTGGTCACACGCTTTCTGTGAGCAGCCCCTTAAGAAGGGTAGGGCATTCTAATCACTATGTTATTCAACAGGGACTGACATTCGGGAAGGCAAAGTGAATCATCCAGTCTCTCAGGGCTGGGACTGAACCCAAGTTATTAGACAAACAGTTCTACCAGCCTACCACAGAAACCAACCATCTTAACATTTGCAATATCTGTCCCCAGGGACCAGGCATTTCTGAGGGTCCACTTCAACTCAACAGATTGTCTTATTCTGTTTTACATCGCTACAGCAGAATACTACAGACTGGATAATTTTTAAAGAAAAGAGATCTATTACCATCAGCCTAGAGGAGCCCTCCCTCCCTGCCTCCTTCTCTCCTTGTCTGCGGCACTTTATCTTCTTTTCGACTTTCTCCTTTGCTCTCATGCCTCCCCTCCCAGCTCTGTCCTGAGAGAGAAAGAGCCCAGGGAGAGGGGGGAAAGGGGGAGAAAGCGGGGTGGTCAGAAGAGTAGGTGGAGACAAGCAGACAGGCAGGGGGCCATGGAAGGCTGGAGTGTGCACGGCTGTTCCAAAGCTCATAGCTTTCTTTCCTTTGGGGTCTTCTCAGTTTCCTTGCCTTTTCATAACTGGTGTCTCTTCCCGAATGTGATTAAACAGCCTCCCAAATTCCACCTTGAAATACTACATTAGCCGCAAAGGCATAGAAGAAGTAGACAACACAACGCCCTCATGGAAACCGTGGTGCTCCCCTGACTTCTCATTTGGTTGACTTCTCCCATGAAGTGCTCACACTGGACATCTTCCTGGGCAGTAAAAGCACTTACTGTACTCTTCTCTGCTTCCTTGTAACATAGTTATGGAAAGAGACTGGACACCAGTATTTATTGAGTGTTATGCTTTCTTCTAGGGATTTCATGTATGTGGACTCATCTAAATCTCATCACAATCCTACAACAAGATAGTATTATTCTAAGTGATAAAGCCAAGATTCAGAGAACTCAAGCATCTCAACAGAAGTCACACAGCTACAGGAAGCCGAATCAGAAGGGTCTGACTTCAGGCTCTTCACATCATGCTAACCCTCCTGCATCCTCTCTCTACCTAGTTAGGGGCTCTCTAACAGACCAGAGGATTAACTGAGAGAGGCATTGTCATTTTGCACTGATGCTGTGATTCTCAACCCCAGGACTCACCACCCTATCTGGCTTATTGCATTTTCATTAGATGAAGAAATATTTCCACTTCTATGATTGGGATAAGAATAGTTCATGGCAATGTTGAGAGGACACATGGGTGTGAAATCACCTTAAACTTTAACAAGAAAAATAACATGATCATTTAGGTCTTAATGGGTGATGTTCTAAGACCTGTCATAGATTAATCACATAATTCTCATAATAATCCTATAAGGTGGGGCTCCCTATTTGCATTGCACAAATGAGAGATAAAGTCACTTTCTGGAGCCAGGCACGGTGGCTCACGCCTGTAATCCCAGCACTTTGGGAGGCCGAGACGGGTGGATCACGAGGTCAACAGATCGAGACCATCCTGGTCAACATGGTGAAACCCCGTCTCTACTAAAAATACAAAAAATTAGCTGGGCATGGTGGTGCGTGCCTGTAATCCCAGCTACTCAGGAGGCTGAGGCTGGAGAATTGCCTGAACCCAGGAGGTGGAGGTCGCGGTGAGCCGAGATCGCGCCATTGCACTCCAGCCTGGGTAACGAGCGAAACTCCGTCTCAAAACAAACAAACAAACAAAAAAACACCCTATCTGTTGAACTCTCATATGTTTATGGAGTATCATACTGTGTCTCTTAGCAATACCTTTGGATACATATGTAACTCCAAAGCTGACTGGAGCCGGCCTCCCTGCCCTCTGAGGTCTAGAGAGCATGAGTTTGAATCTCCAGTTTTCTACCTTGTGGAGTCTAACATTCTTGTGACGATTTCCCAAACTCCCAGGTGCTCATGGCCACCTCTGACTTCAGATTCATGAACTGTCTTATTTGCTCCGTTTTCCTGTATGTTTTATAATAAGTTGCCCTAAAAGTGAAATTCAGCCCCTTCCTAAAGTTCCATCCAAAAGGCTACATATTACAAGGCAATTTGTATGTTCACTATAAGATTTGGGTAGGAGAGGTGCAATAAATACAGAGAAAGAATTTACATGGAGGAATATAAACAACCCCAAGGTGATCATTAGGTGTGCCGGCTCCTCATGGCTATGCCGGCTCCTGCAGTTACAACCACCCTCTAGTAAGGAACTATCAAAGCTGGCTTCACTGGTCCTATCTTCTCCTTCTCTTCTTTCCAGAAATGTCCTCTCATTGTTTTCGTGAATAAATATGGACATCCATGACCTTCATACGGAGGTATTTTTCCAAATAAAGACAGCTTCCTCCCAAGAGGAATGTGTGAGGCTGCTTTTATGTTTAACCCTTGCTACCTGTTTGTGCTTTATCTTTTTGATAAAAATATGAACTCCTTAGAATAAGTACCATATCTTTCACTGCTATCTATTGCTTTCCAGCCTAGAAGAATGTCCAGTACATAGTAGGTATTCAAGAGCTGTTTGACGATTGACCGTAAATCAGACTGAGTCACACATTGATTCATAGCTAAGTTTGACTATTAGGCTAATACTCCCTCCACTGAACACACTACCTAAACAACACTGTCTTTCCGTAAGCCTATGTTCAACTACCCCTGTATTTCCTTAAAGGGCAATTCATAAATCAGAGCCGACTAAACTACGGGCCTCATTTCCCCATCGAAACTCCTCATATTCATCTTCCTGAGCAACCATAAAACATGATTTCAAAATGACCTAGTAATTATGTTTTAGGGACATTGAAAAAAGTTTAAGTAAAAATGTCTTGATTACGTGGACCCAAAATTCTTTCATGGAGCCATACTCTTATTAATCACTTCAGGTGAGTCAAAGTAAACATAATCAGTCAAAGCTTTACAGGAAGAGATTGAAAGAAAATTCTTGGTCCAAAAATGATTTCTCTCCCTCCCTTCCTCCTTCCCATCATCTTCCTTCTCTCCCTCCCCAATTCTTTTACCAACTTTTACCCAAGAAAGAGTGTAAGTAGTGATGGCATTGGTGAGATCCTGAAGCAATTTTTCTCTATTGAGTTTACTCTCATGGGGATCACTTCAAGAGAACCAGACTATATTTTGGGTGGCACTCGGTTGTATTATGTGTCTAAGACATATTTGAATATCTTCTCATAACAGACAATGAATTAGACAGTATCTTCAACTGGTTTTCATTCTCCTTTGTTCAATGTTTAAAATAAAACATAGGTCAAAATCTAACAGTGGATATCAGTAGTTGTGAAAGTTTAAATTTTGTTGCATGTAACAACGCAGAAAATCACAAGTTATAAGTCTAGTCTGTAACCTATTACGTTTAAGGTCAATATGTATAATGCTTCTCTCTAGTGTTTATCTATATGTGAAGTAGCAAAATGAAGAAACATTTTGCTCCATGATGAAACCACCCTGAGAGGGACTCAGAGAAACCTTTTCTTGCTATGTTGAAACAACACAAGGAGAGGGGGAAAGAAGAGGAAAGTACTGCCTCTAGGAACTCCTTTGGTTTCCGGGTTCCTCATTTACCTCTTTCTGATTAGTACAGCTCTCCTAGTTCTTCCCAGGTAAAACTTTCTGAAGTATTTCCCCCTCAAACAGCTCTGTTCCTATTGCCAGTGTCTCTGAGAGCCAGAAGAAATGATCTCAGTGTTAACCCACTAAGATCTCACTTTTACAACAAAGGCAGCAGTGACGAAAGTGGCATTCCAATCATGGTTCAGAGTCTTGATTTGCGTAAGTCTGCCTTAGAAACTTTTCATGGGATTATGAAAAACCAAACTCGAAATCCGTCGTTTCTGTTTCTGAGCTCCATTTTTAAAATAATCACATTATTTTAAACCCCTGACTCTCGTCACTAAATATCCAGTTATCCAAACTATACAATTAAGTTAATACTGGTTCTCTTCTCTTCAGCTACCAAAACAGACTTCAGACTCAGAGCCTTCTTTCTACTCGCATTTCCATTTGGAAGTAGCTTTGGGTCTTTATCCCGGACTCAAGCAGTACGCCCACCTCAGCCTCCCAAAGTGTTGGGATTACAGGCGTGAACCAACACGTCTACCCTCCGTTCCTCTCTGAGGCTGGCTTCCACAACCCCTGACCCTCCTAACCTCCCTCTTTTCCCTACCTGATGTTACTCTGAGCCTACTCTATTGTTTTTCATAGAATATTGTTTAAACTTGATTACAGCAATAATCACTGCAAGTTTAATACATCTAAATCTACTTGAGTGGCCCCTTACCTGGTCTTCTTGGGGCTACCCTTTCCTCATACTCTTCCTCCATCACTGTCAGAGCGATCTTGGCAAAAGAAGGGCTGGTCAAGTGACCCCTCTATTTATGCCCTTCTCTTGTTTGCCCAATAAATGCTGGATTTCTTAATAGGACTTTTATGGTCCTCTTCATAAGCTGGCTCTAAATCTCTCTTTCCATCCTCATACTACACCACAGCTCCACCCCGCCTTGCCCCAGGTCCCACCATCAGCAGTGATAGTATAATGGCTTCCAGCTATTGAGCCTTTACTCTGCTCAGCACAGTGCTACGTTCTATACAGACTTCACTTCATCCTCACGACAACACTTAACGGCTGATACGATTATTATTGTAGTCTTCCAGATCACTTACAGAGGTTCAGAACTTGTCCTAGGCGGCCCACCAGTCTCTAACCTCTGGCTACACCCCTTTATTTTCCCATCCTATATAAAAATCTAGCCTTTCATTGAACACCTGGTGAAATAAACGTTTTTTTCTTTTTTTGATACCTGGTCTCACTGTGTCACCCAAACTGGAGTGCAGTGGCCCCATTATAGCTCACTGCAGCCTTGACCTCCTGGGCTCAAGTGGTCCTCCCGCCTCCACTCTCCATGTAACTGGTACTAGAGACATGTGACATTACACTGCCAGGCTAATTTTTGTATTTTTTGTAGAGAGGGTTTTTCCATGTTGCCCAGGTTGATCTCAAACTCCTGGACTCAAGCAATCCACCCACTTCAGCCTACCAAAGAGTTGGGATTACAGGCGCAAACCACCATGCCTAGCCTCCGCTCCTCTTTGAGGCTGGCTTCCACAACCCCGATCTTCCTAACCTCCCCCTTTTCTCTACCTGATGTTATTCTACCTGATGTTACTATGTTTTTTCACAGAGTATTGTTTAAACTTGATTACAGCAATAATCACTGCAAGTTTAATGTGTCTGTCACCTACTCCAAACCATGAACTATCCTTTATGTCTTATGTATTTATGACTTCCTTTATCCTTTATGCCTGCCATGGCCTGCACCATAGTAGGTACTAAATAATTTATCATAGCATTAAGTGCTGGGCTCTGAGTGCTGGTGGACTTCCAGGTGTTGAGGTTGAAAGGGGTCTATGCAGGATAGGGCATGCTGACAAGGGCATGGTGACAAGAATAGGCAGAGCTCTTGGCTAAGACCATTACACCCACCTCATCATTCAGAATTAGAGTTGAAGTTAATTCTTGGCCTATTTGATATTGTCTGCATCAACAGGGCTTCCCCTGGGACCCAGAATGAGGTTAAGCCTGGGATTGGAACCTATGTAGACTTGCTAGCTTTCAAATGATTTTTTTTTTCATTAAAGCACACAGATAAGATATACTATGAATTTTACTCACGTAAGAGCTGCCTCCTCTTCTTTCTGAGAAGTAATGAAATAATTAAATAGAACTGACCCCTGACCTGAAATTCCCTGCCCCACGTCTCCCCACTCTGATGCATGGCTGTTTCTCATTCCCTTCTGCTGTCCTGCCACTGTGCTGAAGTTCACGCAACAGTGCTCATCTCTAGGCCATTTTCAATTAATTTCCTGAGTAAAATTTCATGAGACACTATCAAACCTTTTGCTGAAATCAAGATATATTACATCTACTCTATTCCCTTAGTCTACTAATCAAAAAAGCAATCAACTTTGTCTGGCATGATTTGTTCTTTTAAAACCCATAATGCTTATTGCTCATAATTCCATTATCCTAGATAGTATTTTTTTCCTCTTAATATTTGTTCCACTATATTAACAGGGATTGAATTACTAGATGGTCGTTTCTAGGATCCCTTTTTTTTTTTCTCCCTACTGCTTTGAAAATTTGATACCTAATTTGAAACTATCAACAAAATGGTATTTTCTTACTCTGTTGAATCATAGAATCATAAAAGGTGCTCCCAGGAGTCACTTGATCAATGCCCCTGTATCTCCTCAAGGCTCTCATCTCCTGTTCAAACCATTCTAGACCAGTACCCATTACTCAGTGTCTCCCAAGTAGGTGATTCTGAGAACTCTTTTGATAATTGAATCAATGACTCATGCATGACCTTATGCTCCAGAAAAACTTCCTAATTTCTCATCTGGTACTATTCTGAAAGAGGATGGTGTGCTGCGGACACGTATCTGAGCTCTAATCTTGAGCATGCCATTAACTAACCATGTGACTTTAAACAAGTAACTTTATTCTTTTTTAAAAAAATTAAGGTAAAACATATAAAGTTTACTATTTTAAGTATACAGTTAAGTGGTAATAACTATATATAAAAATATAAACACACACACACACACACACATAAATAATATGCATACATATTCTTTCCCTTCACCTGCCCTTCTCCGACCTTTTCCAGCCTCTGGTAACCACCAATCTACTCTCTATCTTCATAAGATTCACTTTTTAAGCTCCCACATATAAATGAGAACATGCAATCTTTGTCTTTCTGTGCCTGACTTATTTCACTCAATGTAATGGTCTTCAGCTCCATCCATGTTGCTGCAAATGGCAGGATTTTATTCTTTCTTATGGCTGAATAGTATTCCATAGCACATAAATAACACATTTTCTTTATCTGTTTATCCATTGATGGGCACTTAGGTTGATGCCATATTTTGACTATAGTGAATAGTGTTATAATAAACATGAGAGTGTAGATGTCTTTTAGACACATTCATTTCCTTTCTTTTGGATATACACTCAGTAGTTGAATTGCTGAATCATAGAGTAGTTGTATTTTTAGTTTTTTGAGGAAACTTCATATTCTTCTCCATAGTGGCTATACTAATTTGAATTTTGGTGACCTTTATTTCTTTCTCTGAGTAAATTACTCTGGCCAGAACCTCCAGTGTTATGTTAAATAAAACTGGTGAAAGTGGGCATCGTTACCTTGTTCCATTCCTTAGAGGAAAGGCTTTTAATTTTTCCCTATTCCGTGCAATGTTAGCTGTGGGTTTCTCATGTATGCCATTTGTTATTTTGATGTATGTTCCTTCTATCTCCAGTTTGATGAGGATTTTTGTCATAAAGGAATATTAAATTTTATCAAATGCTTTTGTGGTGGAGTCTTCAGGTTTTTCTAGGTATAAGATAATGTTATTGATTTGTGTATGTTGAACCATCCTTGTATCCCTGGGATAAATCCCATTTGGTTATGGTGAATAATCTTTTTAATGTGTTGTTGAATTAGATTTGCTTATATTTTGTTGAGGATTTTTGCATCTATGTTCATCAGGGACGTTTGCCTGTAGTTCTCTTTTTTGTGTCCTTGTCTGGTTTTGCTACCAGGAATGCTGGCCTCCTAGAATAAATGTGGAAGTATTCCCTCCTCTTCAATTATTTTGAACAGTTTGAGTAAAATTGGTATTAATTCTTCTCTAAATGTTTGTTATATGACAGCAGGGAAACCATTAGGTCCTGGGCTTTTCTTTGATAGGAGAGTTTTTGTTATGGCTTCAATCTCATTTCTCATTATTGATTTGTTGAAGTTTTTTATTTCTGTATGTTTCTATCTTGGCAGATTGTATATGTCCAAGAATGTATCTATTTATTTCAGATTTTCCAATTTGCTGGCATATAGTCGCTCATAATAGTCTCTAATAATTCTTTGTATTTCTGAGGTCTCAGTTGCCATGTCTCTCTTTTCATTTCTGATTTTATTATTTGAGTTTTTTCGCTTTTTTTCTTAGTCTAGCTAAATGTCAATTTTGTTTATCTTTTCAAAAAAACAACTTTTTGTTTTCCTGATCCATACTTTTTTAGTCTCAGTTTCATTTATTTCTGCTCTTCTGCTCTAGTGTTTATTATTTCTTCCCAGTTTGGGGTTTGGTTTATTCTTGCTTTTCCTTGGGGTTCATTAGGCTACTTGAGGTCTTTTTACTTTTAAAACATAGGTGTTTATTGCTATAAACTCCCTGTTAGCACTGCTGTTGTCATATCTCATAGATTTTGGTATATTATATTTCCATTTTAATGTGTTTCAAAAAAATTTAAAATGTTCTTATTTTCTTCATTGACCCATTGGTTGTTCAGGAGCATGTTGTTTAATTTCTGTGTCTGCGTATTTTCCAAGGTTGCTCTTATTATTAATTTAGTTTTATTCCATTGTGGGCAGCAAAGATACTTGATATGATTTCTAATTCTTTGAACTTGTTCAGACTTGTTTTGTGGTCTAACATACTCTGGAGAATATTCCATGTGCTGATTAAAATAATGTTTATTCTGTGCATGTATTAGTCTGTTCTCACATTGCTAATAAAGACGTACCTGTGACTGGGTAATTTATAAAGAAAAAGAGGTTTAATGGACTTACAGTTTCACATGACTGGGGAGACCTCACAATCATGGTGGAAGGCGAAGGAGCAACAAAGGCACATCTTACTTGGCGGCAGGCAAGAGAGAGCATGTACAGGGGAACTCCCCTTTATACCATGTGAGACTTCTTCACTATCACAAGAACAGCACAGCAAAGACCTGCCCCCATGATTCAGTTACCTCCCACTGGGTCCTTCCCATGACATATGGGAATAATGGGAGCTACAGTTTAAGGTGAGATTTGGGTAGGGACACAGCCAAACCATATCAGCAGAGTTGGGTGAAATGTTCTGTAAATATCAGTTAGGCCTATTAGATCTAGTGTGTAGGTTAATGCTGTTATTTCTTTGTTGATTTCCTGTCTGAATGATCTATTACTAAAAGTGGAGTGTTAAAGTCTCTTACTATTATTGGATTGTAGTCTACATCTCCCTTTAGATCTATCAGTGTTTGCTTTATATACTTGGAAACTCTGGTATCAGGTGCATAGATATTTATAATTGTTATATCTTCTTGCTGAATCTGACCCCTTTATCATTATATAGTAACTTATTTGTCTCTTTTTCACAATCATAGATTTGTAGTCTATTTTACCTGATATAAGTATAGCTACTCCTGTCCTTTTTCGGATTCCAGTTGCATAGAATATCTTTTTTTCGCCCCTTTGCTTTCAGTCTATGTGTATCTTTTGTAGGTGAAATGAGTTTCTTGAAGGCAGCATATAGTTGAATTTTGTTTCTTTATCCATTTAGACACTCTATGCCTTTTAATTAAAGAATTGACACCCTTTGCATTTAGTGTTATTATTGTTAACAAGAACTTGGTACTGCCATTTTTTTTCTGCTTTCTGGCTATTTTAAGATCCTTCCTTTGTTACCATTTCCCTTTGTGGTTACGTGATTTTCTCTGGTAGTGTGTGTGACTCTACCATAGGTTTTTATATTGTGATTACCAGGAGGCTTATGAAAACATCATATAGATAATAATGAGTTATTTTAAGGAATAACTTATCTCAGATCACAAATAGAAGAATAAAAACAAAGGCAAAAAAAAAAAACCCTCAAAAAATTCTATACTTTATATCCCCCACATGCTGACTTTTAGTTGTCCCAATTTACAACTTTTTATATTACCTATCTCTTCCATGGATTGGGGAGTGGGGGATGGTTTGGGGATGAAACTCATATCATCAGGCATTAATTAGATTCTCATAAGGAGTGTGCAACCTAGATCCCTAGCACACATCGGGGAGAGGGGGATGGTTGTCTCAATTTACAACTTTTTATATTACCTATCTCTTCCATGGATCGGGGAGTGGGGGATGGTTTGGGGGTGAAACTGTTCTTGACAGATTCATCTTTTGGGCTTCATATTAGAGTTATAAGTGAATTGCATACCATAATTACAAGAATAGAGTATTATGGGTTTATTTGTGTACTTAATTTTACCAGTGGGGTTTTTACATTGAAAAGCTTTTCTTTTGGATGTTAGTGGTTTTTTTCTTTCTTTCAGATTGAAGAACTACCTTTAGCATTTCTTTTAAGAAGAGTCTGGTGGTCATGAAGTTTCTCAGCTTTTATTTGTCTGGGAAGGACTAGCTTTCCTTCATAGTTGAAAAAGTACTCTTGAATGGCAGATTTTTTTTTCTTTAAGCACTTTGAAAGTCTCACCCCACTCCCTCCTGGCCTACTTAGAAGTCTGTTGAGAAGTCTGTTAAAAGATGAATTGGATTTCCTTTATATGCTATTTCACTTTTTTTTTTTCTTGATGTCTGTAGCATCCTCTCTGTTTCTGAACTTTGAGAGTTTGGTTACTATATGCCTTGATGTGGTCTTATTTGGGTTAATTATGGTGTTCTCAGGGTTTCTTGGACTTGTATATATCTCAAGTTTGAGGAAGCTTTCTGCTATTAGTTTTTTGAATAAGCTTTATACCCCTTGCTCTTCCTTGGCTCCTTCTTGAACACCAATAATTCCTAGATTTGGTCTTTTGAGGTAATTTTCTGTATTTTGTAGGCAATCTTCATTCCTTTTTTTTTTTTTTTTTTTTTTTTTTGCCTCCTCTGACTGTGTATTTTCATCTAGCCAGTCTTTAAGCTCACTGATTTTTTCCTCTGCTTGGTCCATTTTTCTGTTGAGAGCCTCTAATGAGTTCTTCACTTCATGAGATGTATTTCTCAGTTCTAAGATTTCTGTTTCATTTTTGAAAATTATTTCAATATTTTTGTTAAATTTCTCTGATAAACTCTTGACTTTCTTTTCTGTGTTACCTTGGAGGTAAGTTTTCTTTAAACTTGTATTTTTAATTCTGGGTCAAATAGCACACAAATAGTCACTTTGTTAGGGTTAGTCACTGGATTGTTGCTTTATCCTTTTGGGAGGTCATGGTTCCTTGTTAGCTGTTGTTTCTGTTGGTATATGTTCATAACTTTTCATCGAAGGATTAGTTATTTATTCTAGTTTTCTCTCTCTGGCTTGTTTTTTTATTGGATATATTTGCTTAACAAAAATGTTTTACCTCTAGGTTGCTGCCTCCTTTTTGGTTCTAGGTAGCACCTAAAGCCCAGGTTCACCTCTGCTCCAGTAAATAGTCAAAGTACTGCCTGTTCCAAATGGGGGAGGTCCCAAAGGGATTACCCAGTAGTGTGGGAAAACTAGCTAGAGGTTTGTGCCCAAGGAATCTGTGAAATGGCCTCCTAAGCATGATGTTGCTGAACAGCCACACTGATTTGGAATCTCCTTTGGCTGAGTTACAGAGCAGTTTCCATGGCTGGAGATGGCAGTCCTGCCTTCCACCTTTGCCTATGCCCATCCTCAGGGATATTTTTCCCTTTAGACAATCACAGTGCTTCCTGTGCATTAAGGGAAGGACAGATCTCCTGCAAGGGAGCCTCTAAGAAGGTGGAAAAGCTGGTTAACCACCTGAATTTCACTTTTTCCACTGGAGAAATTGTGAATGAGAGAAGATTTTCCATTAACTTGTTACCATGAAGATCGTGGGGTGGGGTGTCACAGATGTGAAAGTCTGATTTTCCTACCATTTGCTTGGAATATTTTCACTTCTCTGTGGTCCTGGGACCTGTCTGATCCTCATGTTTGAACTTTGGGTGTTGCTAGTGAAAATCTCAGTGCTTTGTTTTTTATTTTCTACAGGGTCAGGGGAATAAAACCAGCTTGCTTCTATACCACCATTTTAAAACTGGAAGTCTTCCTTCCTTAATAGAAAGCAAATAAGCATTTTTAGATAAAACTATTTTAAAATGTCATTTTTCTTAGTATTTAATTACAGAAGAACTATGTAAAAAACTCTGATACAAAAGTGTATTCTCCTCCTCATTTCCCAACCAAAATTCTACTCTCCAAAAATAATTGGCAAAAATAGTTTGGTATATATGCTTCCAGGACATTTGCTACACCTAAATTACATACGCAAACCAAAATGAGGCTATAATATGCATACTGTTTAACAACCTACCTTTTCACTTGAATATATATATATATATCAATATTTTCCATGTCAGCTCTCAATATATATTTATTGACCATATAGATTTATTTTAAAATTTTAAAATAAATATTAAATTTATAATATTTAATAGCATATATAATATTTATTTAAAAATTTTAAAAAAGCATTTCTTTTATAATTAAATTTGTTATGGATCAATCCTAATTTGGCCAGTTCCCTGTTGATGGACATTTAAAGCAGATTCCAATTTTTTCTCTATTCCATATAGTTCTGACAATGAACTGTAATAATATTTAAACAGATACTGAAAATCAAGTGAGGGAAAGAGTGACAACTGTGAGATCCTGAGAGTTGCCTCTTAAAGGCAGCCTGCTAGTTCTCCTTGAAGAGATCCTTCACCTCCTTTGTTAATTGTATTCCTAGGTATTTTATTCTCTTTGTGGCAATTGTGAATGGGAGTTCACTCATGATTTGGCTCTCTGTTTGTCTGTTATTGTTGTATAGGAATGCTTGTGACTTTTGCCCATCAATCTTGTATCCTGAGACTTTGCTGAAGTTGCTTATCATCTTAAGGAAATTTTGGGCTGAGACAATGGGGTCTTCTAAATATACAATCATGTTGTCTGCAAATAGAGACAATTTTACTTCCTCTTATCCTAGCTGAATACCCTTTATTTATTTTTCTTGTCTGATTGCTCTGGCTAGAACTTCCAATACTATGTTGAATAGGAATGATGAGAGGGCACCCTTGTCTCATGCCAGGTTTTAAAGGGAATGCTTCCAGTTTTTGCCCATTCAGTATTATATTGGCTGTGGGTTTGTCATAAATAGCTTTTACAATTTTGAGATATGTTCCATCGATATCTAGTTTATTGAGTTTTTAGCATAAAGGGCTGTTGAATTTTGTCAAAGGCTTTCTCTGTATCTACTGAAATGATCATGTGTTTTTTGTCTTTGTTTCTGTTTATGTGATGGATTATGTTTATAGATTTTCATATGTTGAACCAGCCCTGCATCCCCGGGATGAAGCCTACTTGATCGTGATGGATAAGCTTTTTGACGTGCTATTGCATTTGGTTTGCCAGTATTTTATTGAAGATTTTTTAATCTATGTTCATTATGGATATTGGCCTGAAGTTTTCTTTTTCAGTTGTGCCTTGGCCAGGTTTTGGTATCAGGATGATGTTGGTCTCATAAAATGAGTTAGGGAGGACTCTCTCTTTTTGGATTGTTTGGAATAGTACCAGCTCCTCTTTGTATGTCTGGTGGAATTCGGCTGTGAATCTATCTGGACCTGGACTTTTTTTGGTTGGTAGGCTATTAATTGCTGCCTCAACTTCAGACCTTGTTATAAGTCTATTCAGGCATTCAACTTCTTCCTGGTTTAGTCTTGGGAGGGTCTAAGTGTCCAGGAATTTATCAATTTCATCAAGATTGACTGGTTTATGTGCATAGAGTTGTTTTTAGTAATCTCTGGTGGTAGTTTGTATTTCTGTGGAATTGGTGGTGATATCCCCTTTAATCACTGCTCAAGGAAATGAGAGGACACAAACAGATGGAAAAACATCCATGCTCATGGTTAGGAAGAATCAATATCATGAAAATGGCCATACTGCCCAAAGTAATGTATAGATTGAATGCTATCCCCATCAAGCAACCATAGACCTTCTTTATAGAACTGGAAAAAACCACCTAAACTTCATATGAAACCAAAAAAAAGGCTGCATAGCCAAGACAATCCGAAGCAAAAAGAATAAAGCTGGAGGTATCATGCTACCTGACTTCAAACTATACTGCAAGGCTACAGCATCAAAACAGCATGGTACTGGTACCAAAACAGAGATATGGACCAATAGAACAAAACAGAGTCCTCAGAAGTAATGCCATACATCTACAACCATCTGAGCTTTGACACACCTGACAAAAACAAGCAGTGGGGAAAGGATTCCCTGTTTAATAAATGGTGTTTGCAAAATTGGCTAGCCATGTGCAGAAAGCTGAAACTGGACCCCTTCATTACACCTTACACTAAAATTAACCCCAGATGGATTAAAGATTTAAACATAAGACCTAACACCATAAAAACCCTGGAAGAAAACCTAGGCAACATCATTCAGGACATAGGCATAGGCAAGGACTTCATGACCAAAACACCAAAAGCATTGGCAACAAAAGCCAAAATAGACAAATGGGATCTAATTAAATGTAAGAGCTTCTGCACAGCAAGAAAAACAATCATTAGAGTGAACTGCTAACCAACAGAATGGGGAAAAAATTTTCACAAGCTACTCATCTGACAAAGGGCTAATATCCAGAATCTACAAAGAACTAAAGCAGATTTACAAGAAAAAAAAAATCAACCGTATCAAAAAATGGTCAAAGGATATGAACAGATACTTTTCAAAAGAAGACATTTATGCAGCCAACAAACATATGAAAAAACTCTCATCATCACTGGTCATTAGAGAAATGCAAACCAAAACCACATTGAGATACCATCTTACACCAGTTAAATGGCAATCATTAAAAAATCAGGAGACAACAGATGCTGGAGAGGATGTGGAGAAATAGGAACACTTTTATACTGTTGGTGGGAGTATAAATTAGTTCTACCATTGTGGAAGACAGTGTGGTGATTCCTCAAGGAGCTAGAAATAGAAATTCCATTTGACCTAGGAATCCCATTATTGGGTATCCCAAAGGATTATAAACCATTCTACTCTAAAGACACATGCACATGTATGTTCACTGCAGCACTGTTCACAATAGCAAAGACTCAGAACCAACCCAAATGTCCACCAATGATAGACTGGATAAAGAAAATGTGGCACATATACACCATGGAATACTATGCAGCCATAAAAATGATGAGTTCATTTCTATTGCAGGGACATGGATGAATCTGGAAACCATCATTCTCAGGAAACTGACACAAGAAAAGAAAACCAAACATTGCATGTTCTTACTTATAGGTGGGTGTTGAACAATGAGAACATAGAGATACAGGGAGGGGAACATCACACACTGGGGTCTTTTAGGGGGTGGGGGAGCTGGGGAGGGATAGCGAGGGGTGGGGAGGTTGGGGAGGGATAACATTGGGAGAAATGCCTGATGTAGGTGACGGGGAGATGAGGCAGCAAGCCACCATGGCATGTGCGTATCTATGCAACAATCCTGCAAGTTCTGCACATGTACCCCAGAACTTAAGGTATAATAACCATAAAAAAAAGGCAGCCTGCTTCTCCCTTTTCCTTTGCCCTTAACCTTCCCTACCAGAAAACCCTGATGGGACAGAGACCAGGAAGAGGTCTCAGCCCTCATTACCTTGAAGGATGGTATGGCTAGGGGAATGTCTTTCCTTCATCTAGTGTGAAAATCACCTATGAATTTTTTTTCTTTGATACTGAAAGTTACAGTTGGATCCATGCTGCTGCTTACTCTGCATGTCTTTGGACAATTTTTTTACCTTCTTTGCAGCTCAGTTTGTTTATTTACAAAATAATAAGTATACCTTTCTGAGTATACCTATTGCTACTGTTTATTGATTATTTCCTAGATAGCGAACATTGTGCCAATGTGAGCTTTAATGCATTACCTTGTTTAATTCTCACTAAATCCCCTTGAGGTAAGTTTTATAAATCTTATCTTTTAAAAAAATTTTTGTAGAGGTGGGGTCCCTCTATATTGACCAGACTGGTCTTGAACTCCTGACATGAAGCAATCCTCCTGCATTGGCCTCCCAAAGTGTTGGGATTACAGGTGTGAGCCATGGCACCTGGCCTGAATCTTATTTTTTAATTCAGCTTCCAGTCTTATTATTGATTTGTAAGAGTTGTTTATATACTATAGATACAATTTCTTTATGCAATGTATGATTCACAAATTTTTCTCCCAGTCTTGCGGCTTGACTTTTCATTTCCTTAATGGTGCCTTTTAGAACATAAAAGTTTTGAATTCTGATGAAGCACAATTTATCAATGTGTTTTATTGATTGTGATTTTAGTGTCATACTTAAAAATGTTTTTCCCTACCCAAAGTCACAAAGATGTTCTGCCATTTTCATTTTTTTGGGTAGAAACTGTATAGTTTTGGCTCTTACATTTTGAGTTAATTTTTATGTACAATATGAGGTCAGAGTCTAAGTTCCTTTTTTTGTATATATGAATATCCAATTATTCCAGCACAATTTCCTGAAAAAGACTATCTTTTACCTCACTGAATTGTCCGGTCATCTTTGTCAAAAATCAGTTGATTATAAATTAAAAATTTATTTCTAGACTCTCAATTCTGTTCCATTGATATATAAGCCTCTCCTTTCTTTAATACCACACTGTCTTCATTACTTTGGCTTTACAGTAAGTTTTGAAATCAGGTAGTTTAAGTTCTCCAAATTTGTCCTTTGAAAAAATATTGTGTCTACTCCAGGTCTTTTGCATATAAATTTTAGGTTACAAAATAAAAAAAAAGCCTTCTGGGATTTTGATAGCAATTACATTAAGCTTATTGACCAATTTGGGAAGAAATGCCATCTTGAAACTATTGATATTTTCAATTCCAAAAATGTAGTATCTCTCTTTTTATTTATATTACCTTTAATTTCAGCAATCTGCAATTTTTAGTGTACACAGCTTACACCTGTTTTGTTAAATTTTTTTCTAAGTATTTTCTTCTTTTTGATGATGTTGTCAGTGGAATTGCTTTCTTAATTCCATTTTGGAAATTGTCATTAGAACAGAAATACAGCTAATTTTCTAACATTGATTTTGTATCTGACCTCGGTAAATCCATCTCCTTCCTCCCTCCCTCCCTCCTTCCCTCCCTCCTTCCTTCCCTCCTTCCCCCCTTCCTCCCTTCCTTTGTGTTGCCTAGGTTCAATGAATACAAGTAATGAAAACAAATATTTTCCCCTTATTCCTAATCTTGGAGAAAAGTGTTTAGTATTTCATCATTAAGGATGTTGTTTGTTAGGTGTAGGTTTTTCATAGATGCTCTTTATCAGGTTAAGGAAATTCCCTTCTAGTCCCAGTACCTAGAGAAATTTGATCATGAGTGGATATCAGATTTTATCAACTGCCTTTTCTGTTTTTGTTGAGATAATCATATGGCTTAGGTACTTTACCCTATTAACATGATGGCTTACATAATTGATTTTGGGATATTAAACCAATCTTGCAATCCTAAACAAATTCCACTTGGTTATAATGTATCATTCTTTTCATAAGTTGCTAAATTTGGTTAGTAATATTTTGTTAAGGATTTTTGCAACCATCTTTTTTGAGGGATATCAATGAAGCGTTTTCTTTTCTTGTCACATCTATTTTTGAATAGTGGGTGGCCTCATAGAATGAGTTGGGAAGTATTCATTCCTTTATTTCTAAAACAATATGTCAAGAATTGGCATAATTTCTTCTTCAAGTATTTGGTAGACTTCCCCAATGAAGGCATCTGGGTCTGGACTTTTCTTTTGTTGTTTATTTTGGAGTTATTTTCCTAGTGATTGCTCTAGAAATAAGAACATGCATCTTAGTTTATCACAGTCTACTTAATACTAACCTAATTTTACTAAAATATAGAAATTTTGCTCCAATATAATTCTATTCTGTTCTCCATATTTTGTGCTGTTATTGTCCTATATACATCAATATACGTTATCAACCCAACAGTATAGTGTTATAATTGTGGATTTACATAATTTTATGTCTTTTAAAGATGTTGAAAGAAGAATCAGGAAAAGGTTGTTTAAGCCTTTTTTATTAACCCATACATTTATCATTTCTGGTACTCTTCATTTCTCCCCATGGAGTCAAGTTACCTCCTGGTATTGTTCATTTCAGCCTGAAAGGCTTCCTTTAGTATTCATTGTAAAGCAGATCTGCTGGCTACAAATTATCTGTCTTTGTTTTTCTGGGAATTATTTGTTTTGTCTTTATTTTTAAAGGTTAGTTTTGCTGGACATCAAAATCTTGTTGACATTTTTCTTATCTTTCAACATGCTTGAATATGTATTTCATTGTCTTTTTGTCTTCAGTGTTTCAAATAAGAAGTCAGCCATTAATCATATCAATATTCCCTGTACACGATAAGCTATTTTCCCTTGCTACTTTAAGATCTTTGTGGCATTTAACAATACGATGATGATATATCTAGATGTAGATCTCTTTGCATTTGTTCTGTTTTCTGAGGCACTTGGATGTGTAAATTGATTTTCTTCACCAAATTTGGTAAGTTTTAGGCCATTATTTCTTCAAAAAAATTTTGCCCCCCTTTTCTTTTCTCTCTTATAGGACTTCTATTAAACACATGTTATAACACTTGATGTTGTCCCAGAAGTCTCTTAGGATCTGAATGTTTTTCTTCAAACATTTTTCTCTCTGTTCTTTAGGTTGAAAAATTTATACTGGCTTGTCTTCACATTTTAAAATTTCTTCTGCCTTCTTAAATCTGCTGTTGAGCTAGTCTAGTGAATTCTTCACTATAGTTACTGTACTTTCCAACTCAAGATTTTCCATTTTGGTTTCTTTTTACAAGATTTTTATCTGTCCAGTTAAATTCTCAATTTTTTCTTTGGTTATTATTGCTCATTGTTGTCATGTTTTTCTTTACTTCTTTTGTGTTGTTTTTAATTGAATATATTCACAATAGCTGCTTTTAAATTTTTGTTTTCTAAATCCAATATTTGAGAACATTCAGAGACAGTTTCTATTAGCTTTTTGTTTTCTTGAGTATGAGTCATATTTTATTATTTCTTTATATACATCCTCATTTTTGTTAAAACTGGACATTTTAGATAATATAGCAATTCTGGATTTTGATATTTCCCCCTGAAGATTATCATAGGGTTTTTTTTGTTGTTATAGTTGTTTTATTTTGCTATATTTGTTAGTTTATTTGTTTAGTAACTTGGCTGGACTATATCTGTGAAGTCTCTCTTCCCTGCAGTGTGTGGAGATTGATGTCTCTGTTGATTCTTTTTCAGATGCTTATTTTTATTTTTACTTTTTAATAAAAAAGAGATGGAGTTGTGCTATGTTGCCCAGACTGGAGTGCAGTGGCTATTCGTAGTCACGATCCCACTACTGATCAGCAAAGACTGATCAATAATGGAATCATGCCTATATACAGCATGGTCAAATTGGTTTTGACCTGCTTTGTTTATGACCTGTCCAGTTTATCATTCTTTAGGCAACCTGGTAGCTCCCCCACTCCTGGGAGGTCATCATATTGATGCTAAACTTAGTGCAGACATTCACCAGCATAGTACACTACAACTCAGGAACTCCTGGGTTCAAGCAATCTTTCTGCCTCAGTCCCTCAAGTAGCTGGGACTACAGGCATATGCCACCATACCCAGCTGTTTTGATTTTTAAGCCTGGATTTCTATGGTTAATTCCTATGTTCCTTAGTGATCAGCAAATGTTTTCATAGATGATATGCTTAAGTCACCTTAAGTCAGTAAGACTTCTGTCATCTATCAATAGATCTGTGTATAGATAAGATAATGTGTGTGTGGGGGGATGTTTTGGTATTTGTTTGTTTTTTGTCAGATCTTAAAAATCTGGAGGAGGAATGCAGTTTAATATTCAGGTCACTGAGTTCTTGCATGTCTGCTCTGCACACATAAACAGCCTTACAACTGGCTAAAAGGCTAAAAGGCTAGTACTCAGACTCTGTCCCATCTCCATTGGGAATATATACAGTCATGAATGGAACCTCAGGCTAGTAGAGTAGTTTTTTCTCTATCACAGCTCCATCCCACTTCCCTCTTAGATTATCACTTTCACCTGCATCTTTATTGGGCATGCACATTGCTCCCTTCCCCCCTCAACCTCATCCTTATTTCACTCCATCTGGACATCTGATTTTATTCCGAAGGACACTGAGTTTTCATCTTGTTTTTGACCTCAAGAGCACAGAACCCAGTTGATCAACCTTACTTACAACATATTGTTCTATTTAATTATTTCCTCATTCTCACAGGCTTCTAGAATTTGCCTTGCTTATCAATTTAGCCAACTAAGTTTGTTTTTCTAGCAAGCAATGTTTCTTAAATTCGTCCTTATGTATGTGTCACACAAAAGACCAACAGGTGTCTGAATGTGTTTGTATTGGTAGGGCAAGCCCATTTATCCTGCATGCCGGCCAATCTTGCTGGTTCTGCCTATTCTGTTTTCAGAGTTGTTGATGGGAAGATTACATTAGGCTTTTGAGGGCAAAGAGATTGATGAGGGAAGGGGAATAGAGAACACTGGAATAGAAGAGAGATGGAAAAGTAACAGACAGCAGAAGTGAAAGAAATGAATGAAGCACTCTTCTGAGGGCTGGGCAATTATGGGTGCTCTCTAGAGAACTGCCTAGCCAAAAGCACTGAGACTCCTGTCTTCTCTCAAATTCTCATTTTGAAAGCATTAATTATTTTGATGACTCCATTGTTTTATATTCCCAGTGCTCTGACCTATTTTATAGTTAAAGGCTCCAAATACGATATAATCTGTGTATAGAGCTTGGAGATGGAAGAGAGAGTAGTGACTGCACTCCGTTCCCACACACTGCACTGCCTGGATGAATACCTCTGTAGAATGGATTCCTTTTAGGTATCAATGTATTGCCTTAATAAATGAAGAAAAATAGTTCTTAGGAGAGGAAGATTATTTAATCTACATAATGATACTTTAATAATACTTCATATTTGTTCAGCTGAAGTCACGTTGGTGATGGAGGGATTAAACAGGGCTATCCCAAGCTGTTGTTGCAGAAGTAAATTTAATGTCTATCTACTTTAGTGTCATGGCAATATATAACCAAAGGACTATTCTCATCATAGGCACCTTGCAATAATTCATAATTCTTAGAAAAATATTTCAAATACTTCTTTTATGGCCTCTAGGTGCAACAAATGCTGATCACAACAGAAAAAAGGTTGGCAAATATGACACAAATACAGACCAGGGTGATCCAGAAAAGAGACACAGGGATCCGCCATACTATGCATGCAACTAGTTTCATTAACAAGTAAACACAGCATCTCACACATTTCCAAATAACAACAGTTTTCATAAGAATCAATTAGGAAAGAACTAATACCCAGCACATGTGGCTGGGCACAGTGGCTCACGCTTGTAATCCCAGCACTTTGGGAGACTGAGGCAAGAGGATCACTTGAGATCAGGAGTTCCAGACCAACCTGGTCAACATGGTAAAAGGCTGTCTTTACTAAAAATACAAAAATTAACCAAGTGTGGTAGTGAGAACCTGTAGTTCCAGCTACTTGGGAAGCTGAGGCAGGAGAATCCTTTGAGCCCAGTAGGCAGAGGTTACAGTGAACCAAGATGGTGTCACTGCAT
Source organism: Aotus nancymaae (assembly GCF_030222135.1). NCBI lineage: Eukaryota > Metazoa > Chordata > Mammalia > Primates > Aotidae > Aotus > Aotus nancymaae. The sequence goes on from NW_026988471.1 coordinate 28,693,817, forward strand.
TCCAGCTTGGGTGACAGAGTGAGACTCTGTCTTAAAAAAAAAAAAAAAGTACTAAGGATCTGAAAGCAAGAAGTAGAAAAACTCAAAGTGGATCATAATGCATTAGATAATAACCTGGCCACAACCTTTGCTACCCAGGTTAAAGGTTCTCACCAATCACTTTGTAGAAAGAGCTGGACAATGAGATCTGAAGCCCTATCTATTCTCTCAAGCTTGCTGCACTTCCATTTGTAAATGTGCATGATTACTGCCTCAGGTGGGGGCTCCTCATGCTCAGCAAATCCTTTGTCATATCCAAAATTCCTGAGTTTAACCTGCCCCTCACTCCCAGATACGATATCATATGTGAATGCTTGGGCCCAATAAGCCCACTTGCTAGGGTCAAGATCCTTAAATCACCACTTGCTTCCGGCTGCTGTGGCTGGATGGTGTTGTCAGGCAGGGCTGCGTGTTGCTCTACTATGCCATTTCCTGTTTACAGAATGGTCTCTTGTGCATTATTTCCATTGATTTTTATAACAAGTCAGGAAAGGGAGCCACAGAGGTAAAATGACCCCCAGATCCCTCTTCAACTTACACTGAAGCAGTCTTTCTCCATCTTGAATGAGTAAAGATTATCTTTCCACTCTAAGTAGAATAATTCTGTAGTTATTCCCATTCAAGACAATTTTATTTTATTCTTCTTTGCAAGGTCCTGGCTTTCTTTCAAATCTCTTCAAACATAAATTCTGAGTGGTTCATGGCTTTTCTTAAGCAGAACCCATTTTTCTTTAGGATGTGTCTTATCTGAATCATTTGATATACAGAAATCAGTGAAGCTATAAAACTCAGATAACACTAATACAAATTTCTTAATAAGAGGAAGTAAGGAAAGAAAAAAGACAGCCACACATACTTTTATAGATGATCTAGGCCCACCCACTCAATTCGCCAATTAAGAAAGTGAGGTCTGAGATCACGTGTCAGCCAATGGCCAACCCAGCACTCAACTCTCAGCACAGTGCTCCTTCCATTTCTGAAAGGGCAGGGAAGCCATAAACAGCTGGTGGCAGGAACCCGATTCCACTTCCCCACATGGATCTCACCTCTGTGTGACCAGGATGGATGGTAAGTTTTAGGCTGTGGCTGCCTTGGGTAGCACCCCTCACACTGGCCATCTGCAAAGAAGGCACAGGTGACAGTAGGCTTCCCAAGACCACTGTAAAGACACTGCACTTCACTTCCAGACACCCTAATTGATGTGATTTGGTTGTGTCATAAAACAAAGCGGACACCCCAGTATCACTGGTATCTGGGTGATGCCCCGAACTTCTGGATGTACTATCAGACATCTAATGAGGGTGAGTCTTCTGTAGGCGCAGGCCTGGGAAGCATTGTGCTTTAAGAAGAGCTTGTCATAATGGTAAGAATGGTAAGAACTCTGTGTTCAAAAACTGGAATTGAAGATCTGACTCTGCAATATACTGGATTTGGAGATTTGAACCTCTTACTTCATTCCTCCAAGCTTCTTACTATAGGTCAAGAAATATTTAATGAATGACTATTTTATACTGAGCCTTAGGCTAGGCTCTTGGAACATTGCAATGGATAAGAAAGACTCAGTTTTCTCTTTGAAACTTACTACTTCATCTTAGGTTATCATTTATAAATTAGGAATACTGATAATACCTATCTTGCTATGTAGGAATCAATGGTGATTGTGGCTGGAGATGCACTTTATAGTCTGCAACTCTTGCCAGTTTCATTTGGGACAGGAAACAGGACTCATTGCTGAGTCAGTTGGCAGCTCACCCCAGCCCCTCTGTATGTAGTTTCACTGCCTCCTCCAACCGCCCCAGACAAGAGCTTCATACAAACCGAGCCCTTGGCAGCTGTTACAGCTCCTTCAGGACCTCTCCACAGGTAAAGGAGTAGCCTTACCCCAGGTCCCCCATTTCTAGTAATGTGCCTTCTCCAGGACCCTCCCTGGGGTTGCTTTCGATACTTCTTACCCTACAAGACCCAAACTCCCAGATGCATCTTCTTATTTCTGGCCTCAGCTCCTTGTCCTCGTGTGTATTTCTGTCCATTTCTTGTCCATAGAGAAGTTTATTCTGTTTACAGTGGAGGAGACAGTTTAAGGACTGCATTTCCAGCCAGGATTCATTGGCTACCTTCAATTTAACTAAGCCAGTTTGTCTTGAAGGCCCCATCCATCCTCTGAGGCCTGTTCCTTCTAGAATCATGCCCCAGGTGATCCCTGGCCCTAGCCCCAAGAGTATATCAATTTTCCTGCCAACTTGGTCAAGATCAGCTTTGTTAGTTTCCTATTGCTGCAGTAACAAATTACCAGAAAGTGGGTGGCTGAAAACGACACAACTGTATTATCTTTTGGTTCTGCAGGTCAGAAGTCTAAAATGGGCTGGTGGAACTGCGTTCCTTCTGGATGAGATTCAGGGTAGAATGCATGTCCTCTTCTTTTCCAGCTCTTAGAGACCACCTCCATTCTTCCTCTCATGGCTTCTTCCTCCATCTTCAAAGCCAGCAATGTAGCCTCCTTAAATCTCCAACTCTCTCTGACCTGTGCTTCCTTCTTCACATTCCTTCTCTGACACTGAATCTCCCATCTCCCTCCTTCACTTTTTAGGACCCCTGTGATTCTATTGGGTCAACCCAGATCATCCAAGATAATCTCATCTGCAAAGTCCCTTTTGCCTCGTAAAGTAACATCTTCACAGGTTGTAGGGATTAGGACATCTTGTTGGGGGCTGGAGGAAGCATTATTTTGCCAATACTAGTTTTAGCTCTATGCTGTGATCTCTCCTTGGCCTCTAGAATCTAATCTGACAAGTTCAGCTGCCATGATGGGCCAGTTCTTCTTTCTTCCCTCCAAAGAAAACACTAGAGTTTCTGGAGGCGACGATCCTATCTAGGCACTGTGGTACTAAGGGTAACCTGAATCATTGGGCTATTTAGGTTCCAGAAACCATGGCTAAACCTTGGGAGGTGGGTCTCTCTCCCTGGGCTGACAGAGATTTCTGTGCCTTACAGGTTTTATGCCAGATATGTGGTCATCATTTGTACTGGATATGCCTAACCCTTGTCTTAGAGCAGAAAATGGCCTTATTGACCATCTAGTCAAAGACCTTACCTAACAGATGAGGAGCCCAAGACCCAGAGAGGTAAAGTGATGCTCCTAATGGCAGAGCTGGGACCAGAGCCAGGCCTCTGCTTCCCCAGCTGGTCCTTCTTTCCTTGCTCTACATGCCTAGCTCCCCATCACCCTGTGGGCAGACCCACAAGGTTCAGGTAGGAGAGGTGCCATGTTCACCAGACATCTATAGTCCATTCCAACACCCCAGGAGAGGCCTGTCCTGATGGGAAGGTGAACAACACTTCCCTAGAAGGTCCACTCCTGAGGCAAGCATGCCACTCATTGAGGCAACCCTTCTCAGGAGCCCAAGCTCCAGCTGCTAGTTGTACGAGAATAGCATTAGGCGGAAAGAATCACACACAACTTGTTGATGTGATTGCTCAAGGGTCCAGATCTAAGGGCCAGGGACCATATTGCGTGAGAGACAAGGGACATGTTTCTGCAAACAGAACCAGATAACTAATGTGGGCTTTCCTGGTGAATTCCAGAAGAGAGGAAGTGATAAAAGGCCACACATCCACCCAGTGACCTTAGTATGACGAGAAATCATGCTCAAATGAAAGACATGAGCAGTCAGAGCCCTCTGGTAAGTCTGCAGGGGCAAAAATTGAACTGAACTGTGTGTGTTTCTGCACTCTCACTTAGACACTAGGCTTGCCCCCAGGTATATTCCCGAACCTGCTGCACACTTATTTTCCACAATTCCCTTTTCCTATCCTTCAAGGAGAAGCCAAGCAGAAAGAGGTAGGGGGTGGGGTGCTCTGGACTTGGGAGCCCCTGCCAGCTGCCAATGTGCTGTCCGTAGGCAGGCAGGCAGGAAGATAACCTGCTTATCTGTCTGCTTGCCTACTACATTCTAGCCAAGATTTTGGGCTGGGCTTTTTTGACTGTTGCTGTGGCACAAAAATAGTTGACATTTCTCCTCCAAGTAAAAGATAACTCAATAGAATACAGTCTCAAATGAGAATTTTTGATCTCTTTGTATTAAAAAATAATAGCATGTTTTATTATAAAAAAGAATATATGTTAATGAACTCAAATTTGGAAAAGAGCAAAAGCAACAGAAGAAAATGAAAATCACTAATAATTAATTCATCTAGAAATAACTTCTGCTACTATGTTGGTATATTTCCTTATGGACTTTTTCCTTATGTACATACATAGTTTTTTTCTTTTACGAACAATTTCTACTACACACCTTCTTTAACTTGCTTTTTGAAACCTAATAATAGCTTCCAAATACTTCCTCATATTATTGAATACTTTTACAAAGTATTAGTCTAATTGTGGTATAATATTTTAGGTATACAATCTTTTAATTAACTAATTTCTTATTTTAGGCATTTAAGTTATTTCTAGTTTTTCACCATCATAAACAGCCACAAGGTAGGTTTTAGATAAGCCAGTAGGAAATATTTGGTTGTAGCCTGTACCTTAGGTATGTCAGTTGAAATGGAAACAAGAATTTCTATAAAGATATCTCTTGATTTTGGGGAGTTAGTGTTGTTAGTAGCACTCAACCAAGAAGTTGTTTCTTTCCTCTCCAAATGATGTTGATTCTGAGAAAAGAGGATAAAAGTCTTTGAAACATAAGAGGGAACACAGGGGCTAGAGCTGTCTGTGAGGCCTTCCTGGTGAAGGAGTCCCTGGCCAGCACAGTCCACGTAATGGGAAGAAAGTGGACAGGGAGAACCCTGCCACAAAAAAGCTTAAAGAACTGGAAAAGGGACAGAGACATCAGGAACCTTGAGGCCAGGGTGAGATGACTTAGCAAATGAGGAAGTCCGATTCCATTTGCAGAGGACAGGTGTGTGGCTATAATTATATTTATCTTAAAAAGAAAAGAAGAAACCTTTGCTAATAAATAGTATTATACAATTAGACACACAAAGTGCATATAATTGATGATTATAACATGGTGGGAGTACATGCTCAAAAATATTTTACCGATGGGGCAGACAACAAAATATAGTTTAGAGACCACCGACTTAAAGTAGAAACTTGACCATGGACAGAGCAGCACAGGAAGGGAGCTCTGAGGAGCTGCAGTCTGTGAATACCTGGCAAAGACAGTCCCAGTTTAGATCATCCGGTTTGAAACAAATGAAAAGAAAGAAACAGGGCCGGGCGCGGTGGCTTACGCCTGTAATCCCAGCACTTTGGGAGGCCAAGGTGGGTGGATCACGAGATCAAGAGATCGAGACCATCCTGGTCAACATGGTGAAATCCCATCTCTACTAAAAATACAAAAAATTAGCTGGGCATGGTGGTGCATGCCTGTAATCCCAGCTACTCAGGAGGCTGAGGCAGGAGAATTGCCTGAACCCAGGAGGCGGAGGTTGCGGTGAGCCGAGATCGCGCCATTGCACTCCAGCCTGGGTAACAAGAGCGAAACTCCGTCTCAAAAAAAAAAAAAGAAAAGAAAGAAACATTGTTCTGCCTGTGAGAGAGAGAGACTCTGTGTGTGTGTGTGTGTGTGTGTGTGTGATCAGTAGTCACTCCAATTACATGTTTCTTCTCTTCCAGTTTTCTTACCTCTCCTGACTGTTCCCCCAACGTCAACATTCTTCTGAAACAAGAGGTCTTTGCTAAAGGCTGTTCCTACAGAGAAAGTGAAGCGTGTAATTACTGACTCCCATTGACCAGATGAACTTCAGGGTGACCACTGAACCCTGTGGGCTATAAATGCCAGACTTGAAGCCTGCACTAGCACATTTCACTCTGCAGTGGTGCACAGCAGGGACAACTACAGAGCTCTCAAGATAAAGATCAGTGACTCTCCAGCTCTGAAGGTCATCTGTTTCCATCTTACTGACAGCCTGTCCTCATCTATGAGGACATCTCCTACCCTTCCTCACCTATGGAACTTGCTCTCCAGGAAGAGCGGCAAACCCATCCACATGTAGGTATCAGAGGTCCCATCAATCAGCAAATGAAGCCTGAAGGCAGAAAGGGTGGCTAATGATGAGTTTCATTGATGGAGGAAATGCTGAGCAGACCTTTATCATTCCAGTAGTCTATCAATACCTCAAAAGATCAAGAGTCAGAGGTGAGACTCAGAGCCAACTCTTCCACTTAGCTGCAACCTGCAGTGACTGTGGGTGCAAAGGAGGCTATATACTAAGAGAATTTTCCTACAAAGACTGCACCTGCAGCTCAAAAGGTGACTCAGGTCCCTGCTATTCCTGGGATACAGTTCACTTGAGAGGTGTTCAGGGACCCTTTTAAGAACGTGGCAAACTTTTGGGGTGGGGGAGGAATTGAAGAAAGGCTGAGAAATGCTGGTATTAATCCAGGTTCCTCTGAACCTGTCTGATCAGACTTCCTGAAGGGTCTAAGAATTCACAGTCCACAGGTGCATGGGATCCACATGCCAACCCAGATGCAGGGGGAGAAAAACCAAGGTACAGTGACCCTCAGGGGATATGTCCAAATCCTGACCCCCGGGTACTTGTGAAGATGACCTTATCTGAAAACAGAGTATTTGCAGATGTTATCAAGCATCCCAAAATGAGATCATGCTGGACTTAAGGTGGGTCTTCAATCCAAAAACATGTCCTGTGAACTCACAGATTTCAGACAGAGACACGGGAGGTGTGCCATGTGAGGACGGAGGCAGAGTTTGGAGTGAGACAGCTACAAGCTAAGAAATGCCAAGGATCCTCAGCAACACCAGAAGCTAGGAGGGGAGCATGGAAAGGATTTTCCTTCAGAGACTCCAGAAGGTACTAATCCTGAAGACATCTTAATTTCACACTCTTGGCTTCTAGAATGAAGAGAAAATACATTTCTGTTGTTTAGGCCATCTGGTTTGTAAGAATTTGTTAAAACAGCCACAGGAAACTAATACACAAGAGTGCATCAAAAGTTTGAATGATGTGCATATGCCTGTAATCCAAGCTACTTGGGAGGCTGAGGCAGGAGAATCACTGGAACCCAGGAGGCAGAGGTTGCAGTGAGCTGAAATCATGCCATGGCGCTCCAGCCTGGGTGACAAGAGTGAAACTCCATCTCAAAAAAAAAAAAAAAAAAAAAATTGAATTACCCCATTCTAGTGTTGCAATACCCTAGTCATGTGTGAAAGCATCCTTAGCCACTCGAGGGCTCCAAGACAGTGTTCCACCACCTTTTAAAAACAAAGCCATCTTGATGAACAGAAGGACCTCAGTAACAGGGCTGCATCCAAACCCTCCAACAAAAGCAAAACAAAACAAAGCAAGAAGCAGAAAGTCAGAGCACTGGGAGAGGGCTGAGCTGGTCCAGGAAGAATGTGAGGCTCCTCACTGCAGAGTCTGCTTCCATCTTTCCTGTGTGTGCCTGAGTGAGGCGCTCGAGAGGGGGCTCTGTGGATGGGCTAAGAGTATGTTTTCCATTTTTAAGCCAGGATTCATGCTACAGAGTAAAATCCTGTCTTGCTAGAGAAGACAAATACGTTCCCTTGACTACATTCCAAAACACCGGAAGGAGATAGACATCAGCATGGCCCTGGCACTTCTTAAAAAGTCACAGAATGCCTCAATCTGATGGTTCTTCAAGATTTTATTAATTTATAATATTATGTTCCATCAAAATGATCACTTTTTACTATCTTACTGCTCTGAATTATATCTTCCTTATTATTCTCAGCTACAGGGACCATAAATTAAAATCATTCAGAATTTACACACTTACAGTTCATTATCTTTGATTGGTATCATCTTGCTGCCTTTTTCTGGTCCTTCTATACCTGACAAGAAATATTGCAATAGCATCTAAATAGTATCCGACCCATGAATACTGAGTTAGAAAACAAAATAGTGACCACATCATACTAAAGGCAACCCATCCCCACTTCTCATCTTCACCACCAGCAACCGTTCTGCCAAAATGACCGAGAAAATGAGACTCTAAAGCTCTGAGAGTTAGGATTGGAATGTAGGACCCTGCCTGCCACTGTGCAGAATAGACAGGTTGCTTTCTCTTCCTGAACCTTCACTTCTTTCCGTGAAGGTCAAGGGAGTTGATTACTACTTCAGATTCCCTGAAGTAGCATGCTTGTGAGGAACAATGCTATTTCAGGGAACGAGTAGTGACATAATGAACTGACTAGAAAAGTGATGAGAAACCCATTCCTGGAAATTCCAAACACCTCTCAGTGTCATTACTGAAGGAGTAGAGTTCCTGGGAGGGCTGCGAGGCTGATCCTGTTTCCATGACTGATCAGTGCTGTATGAGTAGACTCCTCCATTAGACTCCAGAAAAATTAGCGGAAGTTTCTAACAGTGGTGAGCCTCTCCTAAGCTGTGTTTGGATGTGCTTGGAGGCTAGTGCATACATAGCAGCTTTTGCTATGGTTGTTCACACCATCATCCTTACTATTGCTAACTACTATCTGATGCTAAGAGCGATGACTTTTCAGAGCAATGGAAGTTGACACATTTCTTAAAAAAAAATGGATATTCTAATCCTGACGGATTCATCTAATGGGAAAAGCTTCACATTCAGTGTGTGCACTGACCCTTGGGATCCAGCTTCATAAAAATGTAAAGGTATTGATAATGTTTCCACGCTACAGAATGCTGAGAAGTAAACATTTATTTATTTTCTTCCTTCCTTCTCTCCTCTTCCCCTTCTTTTTTGTTTTCTCACAGCACTCTGTAATTTTCACATGCCAGTGATCACAGGTGAAGGATGGAGAAGGAGAAACAGATCACCAAGTGAAATGCACAATTTATTGGCATTGTTTTTAAATTTTTTTTTAAGGCACCAACTTTCAAAGTTATAATGTGTGACTCCATAACATCAATGGAATTCACAAAGAACACAATTGCCACTTGTAACTCTCTCTTAATTTCACTGAACTGTAATCACAATTCCACTCCTGGAATATAAAATTTAAAAAAAATCTATAATGACCCAAAATACATGTTTCTAGAGGTTAAGTGTTGGAATCTGGAGATAGTCCTAGGGGTGGCTGAATGACAGTAAGTCTGAATGGGAGTAAGTTAACAGTATAACAAGTCCAGTTATGCCTCAGAATCACCGAAGAAACTTACGAAAAATAAAATAAAACAGACTTCCATGAAAATTGAAGCTGTAATAGGATACTGTATTTCATTCACCAGACAGACAAACATAATACAGTCTGACAATACCAGATATTGATGAAGAGGTAAAGCCATGGGGAGGAATACCAATAAATCACTAGTGGGAGTGCAAATTGGTGCAACCACTTTGGAAAACAGATTGACATTACCTAATGAAATGGAAGATGGATGCACTGACTCTATCACCCAGCAATTCTACTCTTAGTTATATGCTTTAGAGCACTGGTCCCCAACCTTTTTGGCACCAAGGACTAGTTTTATGGAAGACAATTTTTCCACGGATGGTTTTGGGATGAAACTGTTCCACCTGAGATCATCAGGCATTAGATTCTCATAAGAAGCACGCAACCTAGATCCCCTGCATGCACAGTGCACAATAGGGTTTACACTCCTATGAGAACCTAATGTGCCAGCTGATCTGATAGGAGGCGGAGCTCAGGTGGTAATGCTGGCTCACCTGCTACTCACTTCCTGCTATGCATCCTGTTCCTAACAGGCCATGGATGGTACCAGTCTGCAGCCTATGGGTTAGAGATCCCTGTTCTAGAGAAATTCTTGAACATGTGCACCAAGAGAGATATGCAAAAATGTTTACAATAGTGTTGCTGGCAATAGCAAGAACCTGGAAATAATTCAAATGTTCAATGACAGTAGAAGAGATAAATTGTGATATCTTTATGCAAAGGATTAATACAGTACCAAAAGCAAATGATCACAGCTACATGTATCAAAGTGAGCAGATGACAAAACAGTATAATCGCATCTATATACAAGGCTGAAAACATGCAAACCTAGTCAATACGCTGTTTGGAGCTATATACATAGATGGCATAGCCATGAAAAACAGCAAATAAATGATTCACACAAAATGTGGGAGAGTGGTTACCTTGGAGGGTGGGGAAAAGTCTGTGATCTAGGTGGGTCAGAGAAAGCTCCAAAAAGACTGATAATGTTCAGATTCTTAAGCCTGGTGGTGAGAATCTAAGTGTTGTTGGTTTTATTGCAATTGCCAATCTATGCATGTATATTATATCCACTTTTTGCTAAATTTCCTAATAACAAATGTAAAATATACAGATACGTAGGCTCCATCTCAGATCTATTGAATCAGAATCTAAGGTTATAGGATCTAGGTAGTATTTTCTATAAGTTCTCCAGAAGAATTATGATGTATTGTCAGGTTAAGAGTCAGTCACCTATACACACACACACACACACACACACACACACGCACGCACACACACATTCCTATCACTAATCCTAAAATTCCTATCACTATCCAGGGAAAAGCAGCTTAAAATATAAGTCAAGGTCAAGCAATCCCAAGAAAGTCATAAAAACAGAAAAAGCCCAGTAAAGTGCATAGAAGGGAAAGTCTCTTGTAGTTCTGTGATGACAAGATGGAGGCTGATGTATAAGCCTGAGAGCATTAGTTGTCTTTGCACCACCTCCAATCTCCCTCATCAGTTTACCCGAGACCTGACTGCTAGACTCTCTAGCAGCATGAGCCCGAGATGATCTCTCTCAAGAATCTGGCCACACAGCAGGCTCTGGTCCTGGTGTTGCTACAAACACAGAAGCATGATGTGGTGCAAAGTGCGTTTTCTAGGACTCATCACAGTAGGTATTTAGACCTGGACCCACATGTACATGCTGTGTGATCTTGGGCCAGGCTTGACCTCTCTGAGGACTGGTTTTCTTATCTGTCCTGCCTCTCTCATTGGAATCCAATGAAAGAGCATAGGTGGGAGTGCTCTGCCAACTGAAGAAACTCCCTTGAATGTTCAATAAGCCCATTGCCATTTCAGTTATTACTTCTCCCTAAAAACCAGAAACATAGGCTTTCAATTCTGAGTCAGTAGAGTTTTCTGGGTCCAAGACATTGAGAGCCCTAAGATTTGGCTTGGTGAGACCTAGACTAGACTAGGGCTTAGTGCCTCCATGTCTCTCTCTAAGAACCTCAGCACATATTTAACAACTTCCCACTACTTTCCTCTGAGCCTACCTTTCCTGATAATAAAGAAGGGGATATTCATAAACAGCTCAGGACCATGGGAAGCAGCACACCAAGCAAATGTGCCACCTGAGTATTTATAAACGGCTTTGAAACAAACATTTAGTCAGTTCTACAATACCTTCCAAAGTAGGATTGCCAGATTTGGCAGTAAAAATAAAAATGCAGGACACTCAATTACATTTGAATGGTTCTGTATAATTGGAATAGTTTTTAGTTTAAGTGTGTTCCAACTATAACATGAGACACACTTATACCAAAAAATCATTTGCTGTTCATCTGAAATTCAAATTTAATAAGGTCTCTTGTATTTTATCTGACAAGCCCATTTCAAATACTGATCAGCACTTTCTCTTACAGGGAAATCTGCATGGAAGAGAGTTATGAAATCCTACTTTTATTACTTGGTGAAAGAATAAAGGGTTGGGCTGATCTTGAGATGGAACTTGTCTTCCTCCCTTCCTTGCATGGCCCAAGAAGTCATGGAAATGCACAGATATCAAAAGCAGGTTTCAAAGTAAACAGAGCAGAACGGAGGTGAAGTCTCATCATTTTAAACAGAAACAGGCATTCCAGCCTGGTCCCGACCCACCCAGGACATCACCAGTGGCCTCTCCCTTACCTCTGGGCATCTCCTGAGAACGCTCTGCCTCAGGGCCATTCAGAAAGTCCATCTGGGAGGCCTCCTCGGAGGGGACGTGGCGCCAGGACCAGCTTTGGTTCCTGAGGTCATGCAGTGGAGGGGAATATTCCAGCTCACAGGGGAAGTCAAAGCTGCACTCCAGACCTGCAATAATAGCCAAGGGTCAGTGGAACAAACCATTTCCCAAACGTGGCTTTCCAGCCCCCTCCACTCCACACTAGGAGGCTGGCGTTCATCTCCTCCACATCCTTTGCCCTGTCCAGGGGAGATCAGTTGTCAATACCACAAGGCTCTGTATTGGCGAAAAGGGGCCTAAGAGAATAAAATGTGCCCTTTCTGTAACTCATATTATGGGAGGTGTTCTCAGAGAAGGTAGGTAAAAACCAGAGCTAACTAACAGGTTGAATGGTGAGAAGCTCTGCATCTTATGAAGTTACCTGAAGACACAGAGGGGCTGAGGGTGAGGGGGCAGAGCCTGCCCAAGCAATCCGCAAGGGCTGAGTCCAAGTCTGGTCTGCTTTTAGCAGCCCAGTGACTCCAAGCAAGAAAACTCACCTCTCTGTCTCTTAATTCCCTCACTTATAAATTGGGTTGATAATTACCACTCAAGTTTGCTGTAAGAACTGGTGGTAAAACATACTGCCTACAAATAGCTAATGTATGCAGGGCTTAAAACCTAGATGATGGGTCAGAGTGAACAGGCAACCTACCGAATGGGAGAAAATTTTTACAATCTATCCATCTGACAAAGGGATAATATCCAGTATCTACAAAGAACTTACACAAATCTGTAAGAAAAAAACAAACAACCCCATCAAAAAGTAGGTGAAGGATATGAACAGACATTTCTCAAAAGAAGACATTTATGCAGCCAGCAAACATGATAAAAAGCTCATCATCACTGATCATCAAAACCACAATGAGATACCATTTCACACCAGTTAGAATGGCGATCATTAAAAAGTTAGGAAACAACAGATGCTGGAGAGGATGTGGAGAAACAGGAACACTTTTACACTGTTGGTGGGAGTGTAATTTATTTCAACCATTGTGGAAGACAGTGTGGCGATTCCTCAAGGATCTAGAACTAGAAATATCATTTGACCCAGCAATCCCATTACTGGGTATATAACCATTACTGATTATATACTAGGTATATAACCCAAAGGATTATAAACCATTCTACTATAAAGACACATGCACATATATGTTTACTGCAGCACTGTTCACAGTAGCGAAGACTGGGAACCAACCCAAATGTCCACCAATGATAGACTGAATAAAGCAAATGTGGCACGCTCACACCATGGAATACTATGCAGCCATACAAATGAGTTTATGTCCTTTGCAGGGACATGCATAAAGCTGGAAACCATCATTCTCAGCAAACTAACAGAGGAACAGAAAACCAAACACTACATGTTCTCACTCATCAGTGGGAGTTGAACAATGAGAAAATATGGACACAGGGAGGCGAACATCACACACGGGGGCCTATCAGGGGGTGGAGATCTAGGGGAGGGATATGATTAGGAAAAATACCTAATGGAGATGATGGGTTGATGGGTGCAGCAAATCACCATGGCATGTGTATACTTATGTAACAAACCTACACATTGTGAATGTTTCCCAGAACTTAAAGTATATTTAAAAAAAAAAAAAGGAAGAAGAAGAAGAAGAAGAATAAAGAAGAATAAAAGAAGAAAGAAGAAAAGAAAGGAAGAAGAAAAGAAGAAGAAAGAAAAAAGAAGGAAGGAAGAAGAAGAGAAAGAAGAAGAAGAAGGAAGAAGAGGAAGAAGAAGGAAGAAAGAAGAAAGAAAGAAAGAAAAGAAGAAGAAAGAAGAAAGAAAAGAAGAAAGAAGAAGAAAAAGAAAAAGAAAAAGAAGCAGTAGCAGCAGCAGAAGAACTACTCCTCCGGATGGCCTGGGAACTTCAGAATGCTTTGCCAATTACCAGAGGAAGATAAGGCCTGCACAAAACCAGAGCATACCAGAAGCAGTGGCCCCTGTCACCTTTAGATTATTAGTGCATCATTATAATGCTAAAGACCCCACCCATAGAAGAGAATCACTGCCACTTTCTGCACGTGTCGTATGAAGAGCATGTTCATGATCTGCACCTGGGTGTCTGAAGTTCCTCTGCACACAAGCTTACGTAGCCCCTGCCCCATGTCTAACCCTGTAACATTCGCCAGCTTCCCACTGCTCTGGGAGAAGCTGTCTTGAGAGCAAACACTCTCTCCTTCTCCATGCCTGGCTGGGAATAAAACTTGCCTGCCCTTCCCCACCCCCAACAAAGAAAAAAAAAAACCTAGATGATGGGTTGACAGGTGAAGCAAACCACCATGGCACATATATATCTATGTAACAAACTACACGTTCTGCACTTGTATCCTGGAAATTAAAGTAAAATAAAAAATTAAAATAGTAATAAAAATATAAAAATGCACTGCCTATAAAAATGGACCTGGTCCATAGCTGATGCTCTGAAAAATGCTAGTCAGGCCCTGTCCTTTCTGATTGATAAGAGAACGGTCGTAGGGAACTAGAGTTTTGCTCACAGTCCTGCTTTGCCAGCTCTATAATCTACGCTTCGATCTCCTCTCCAGAGGGGAGGGCCAAGGCTTTATTAGTTAATCAGGGTTTATTTTCTCTTGAGGAGTGACTGGGGAGGGTCACTGGGTAAGGAGAGAGAGAGAAGGGAGGCAGGAAGGGACCATGCCCTGGGATGTTTTGCTCTTTGTTGGGCTTCTCTGGGCAGACTCTTTTTGTCCGATGATCCCACGTTTGCCCCACTTTTAGGGTACATGGGCCACTGAGCTTCTCTTCCCCTTCCCGGCTCATTGTCTGCTATCCAAAATGGCTGAAGAACTCTGCACATGGTGGGTTCTCAAAGCTGGCTGCTAGATTAACAGAAGATGCCAAGACACAAAACATTCAACTACCTCTTACTTCATCCTCTCCCCCAAGCCACGGGAACAAGAAAAAGTGGCCAATGTGACAGATGTTGGACAGACAATATGAGGAATTCAGTTTGGGTCCACACTTGACCAGTTAGCGTTCACGTGTGAACTTTGGCTTCCTCATCTACAAAACAAAGCGTTTATAGATGAGATGATTCCAGAAACAAGCACTTGGTGAAACCTGAGCTGCAGCTCCATCTCTGCCACTGATTTGCTGGTGACCTTGAGTAAGTCACTTAACCTCTCTGGGCCTCAAGTTCCTCAAATATAAAATCTAGACCAGATGTTTTCTAAAGTTCCCTCTTGATCGGGCTTTTTAAAGATTCCAAAGTCCTTGGTCTCAGCAGAGTTATAATAGCTAATTTGATAACTCAATCTTTGTGGCAGTGCTAATGGGTACTGTGTCCCAATTAGCATTTGTGCAGTTTAACAGCTGCTTCTGAGGCTACTACTACCCCAATCTCCAAGACAAGTCTGGTGTTGGAAATTTCAGAATACAGTGGGGGCAGATTCTAAGGCAGGCAGCCCATCACTGGATTGTCTTCTGATGGGCGTCCACACCCATAGACAGCTGGCCCTGCCGCAGAGTGGGAGCAAAATATTCTCGTTAACACTAACCAAACTATTTAGGTGTAGGAGAGAAGAAAAAAATCCTTCAATTACACTTGTATTGAGTGTCTTTCTGTTCCTTAGCTGCACTCCAGGATCTACCATCCTTCCGGTCCTAAGGTTAGTACCCTTTCCCCTTTCGTGACTCAGACAACTCGCCTTCACTGTGGCAAGCTGAAATGGGTAGCTCTCACTTTGAGTTGATAAGTCACCTGCTTCAGAGTTGGTGTCCAGGAGCCACAGGCTGCTTTAATCTTCAAGATGTACTTGAAGACACCTGGTTTTCATAGCAGACTACAAAGAGAAAACTAGTCCAACGTTTTGTACTTCGCAACATCAATGTGACAAAAAGGGATTAGCCATGAAACTGACTAATAAGGAGAGGTGTAGCCATGAAATGTAACTCCTCTGGGGAGGGTCCACAAGACACATCCACATTGGTAGATGTTCACTTCAGAAAAAGGGAGAGAAAGCCACCAGTCACTCTCATTCCACATTGACAATTATCAGTGCCTTTCCCAAAGCTTTCCCTTCTGCAGCCATCTCTATCTTGATTTTTATCCTTCAATGAAAGATGACCTATTTCTATCTGAGACAGAGGTGAGGTGTGCCAACTGAGTTGCCTCCTGCCTAGCAAATGTGCCCTACATGTGTATTCAACAAACTGACAGTGGAATGTGCAATCCCAGCACCAAGCATATTAATTCTGGGATCTTTGAACTCTGGAGAGTTTAAGTGTGATAATTGGCTGTGTTTGGGCCAGATCCTGCCTAGTAAAACAGGCTATGCAAATGACCTGATTATCAAATGAGTTCTTCTGAAATTCTTGGTTGTAGCAACCTCCTTTTAGCTGTTAAAGCTGTACTTTCTAGCTTTAAATAGGAATGGAGTTAACATTAGTAATCACTTGGGTGAAACTGAATTGGACTTTCCTACAGTCTGATTTAATTTCTTATAAAACGTGGAGACACAGGTTTTTCTCTCTCAAACTAGCCTCAGTGCCTCTTGGTGATAATACCTTGGAACTTGTCTTGTCTAAAACACCAGGTTAATTCGTATTTTCCTTGAGCCTTTTCTGAGGTTCTAGGCTTAGTGTGCTTCTTGAATATCTCTCCTTCACCCTCATCTGACTCAGTGCCTGTGAGGTAGAGACTGCAGAATCTACTTTACAGGCGGGACTCGGGTCTAGGGCTTCAGCACAGCACTCACCCCTCAGCAACGCAACCACAGAGGCAGGTCTACACCCACCCAGGGGCAGAGGTGGGAAGCCACATTCACTCAGCCCCTCCTGGCAGTCTGCCAGGCAGTGTGCTGGCTGTTTTCCTTCCACCACTCTATTTCATCTGCAGAACAACACTGAGAAGTAGATGAGTTCTTTTTCTCTCTACAGGTGAGGAAACTGAGGCTTAAAAAGTTTTCTTGCCCCCAAATCAAAGAACTACCCCAAGGCAGACCCAGAAAGTGACCTAGAACTGGATAATGTGGAATATCCAGTGCTGTTCGTCTCTCTCCCGCAGCTTCAGAATCTCAATTTAGGGCCAAAGATTAAATTACACAATAGATGAGAAACCTATGGAGTGTTTTATCTTGGTTGTTCTTAGACCCAAAACCTGCAAACTTTTCCTATCTGAAAAGGCTTCTCCATGATAGGGACAGAGCTATATTTTCTCAACATCAGGCCCATTTTGCAGAATGACTGTGACCTTCAGGAGGATCCAGAGATCTTGACCTCTTTTTGTTTTGGCCCAGGAGAATCTGATCATTGAAAAAGAGTGATGAGAAAAAGACACACTTTCTAGGACCTGCTGATCACATACGTGAAATCACGGCTACCTACTTTCTTGTTGTTTCCATCATGGAAGAAAGGTAAGGTAGTGGAACTTTCTGGAAAAGATTTGCCAGCTGAGAAGAGTGTCAAGTTCTATGAAGGGAACGGGCTCTAGCCGAGCAGTAAGGATGGTTCTGGGCTTGGTCCTGCACAGAGCAGCTGAGACCCCAGCAGGTCCATTTCCATCTCTAGGCCTGTTTCTTTGCATTTGAAAGATGAAAGAAATGGAGCATGTACCCTCCATGGTGCCCTTCAGCTCTGAAGGTCAGTGATTCTATAGGCTTACCCTGGGCTGACACAACCAAACCTACAGACCGCCAGTCTCGTTCACCCAGCCTGTTTCTGCTCAGCAACTGCTGCCTCTAAACAGAGACTCGTGATCCCAAGAGGCAGATTTCCTTTGGAAGGCGGTTGAATGTACGTCACACTCAATGGGGACTTGGTTTGCCTCTAGATTCTCAAAGAAATAAAAAGGAAAGTTCGGCCGGGTGCAGTGGCTCATGCCTATAATCTCAGCACTTTGGGAGGCCAAGGTGGGTGGATCACCTGAGGTCAGGAGTTTGAAACCAGCTTGGTCAACATGGAGAAACCCTCTCTGTACTAAAAATACAAAATTAGCTGGGCATGGTGGTGCATGCCTGTAATCCCAGCTACTCAGGAGGCTGAGGCAGGAGAGTCACTTGAACCCTTGAGACAGGAGAATCATCAGCCCCTTGGATGAGCCCCTTGGAGGCAGAGGTTGCAGTGAGCCGAGATCATGTCATTGCACTCCAGGCTGGGCAACAAGAGGGAAACTCCGTCTCAAAAAAAAAAAAAGAAAAAGGAAAGCTCATGAGAGTTTTGCAGATAATGTTGCAGGATGGAGTGTGTGCACATACCTGCACGTGTGTGTGTGCTCATGCATTTTTATCATTTGATACTCACTTCCTGATATCTCCTAGGGTATGAATCACATTTTTAAAAACTGAATTCATTAACAGTTAGCTTTTAGGCATTGTTTTAGTATGAAGCACGGCCATTCAGAAGAATGCTATGGTAACCATCAGAAAACCACAGTGGTAACTCTGCCCGAAGACATACCCAGTCTCCCTCATCAAAACCTCCTGCCTGTAGGAGAGCTGTCAGTGACCACCCACCGTCGACACTCTGAACCTGAGGGTGGAAATACAGCCTCCAGGAATGTGTGAGACTCCCAAAGCAGTCATGCCTAAGCCCTGTGCCTAGGAAGCCCAGCATGGGTTACTCAGACACAGACGGGGCCTCCCAACCAGGGCCACGTGCTCGGCCAGGACACTCAAGGAGATTGCCTGTAAGTTTCAGCTATTCTCCGTAACACCACCAAAGGGGAACAGGCAGCTTGGCGCATTTTGAACACTTGGGTCTCCCCTTGAGTGGGCTCAGAACATCCAACAATCCTCTTTTGTATCTAGACTGACCTCAGGTTCCCCCAGAATCCCTTGGATCAAGGCCCTTTATGACTCTTTAATCCTGATCCTGTTAACCCAGAGACTTCCCACTGGTTTCCTAAATCATCTTGGGTCAGTTTCAAGGTAGAGGACCAGCAGCTCCCCTTAGTTTTAAAGACATCCCCTTGAAGGTTGCCCAGTTTCCAGGTGAATGTGGGGTGGCAGGGCCTTAAAGGGCAGCCCCCCTGGGGCAGTCCACATCAATCCCTTGGATGGCCTTGCAGCCTCAGGACGCAGTGAGCTTTGGAAACAAATACTGCAGAATGAACAGAAGGGTCATAAAAAAGAGAAGAATGCTATGCCCATCAATTCCATGACACTTCACCCTTCTTGATTTTGTCTCTTATTATGAAGTAAAGTTGGGAGGTCTGACTACATTCTCGTTCCTGGCAACGCTTGGTGTGTGTACAGAAGAGCCCTGACCCTCATGGGGAGGGCTTCTGTGAAGGCCTGTGGGAAGTGTATTAATAAGTAATGACACTTGCTAAGGGCTCACTGGGGCTGGTCACCATGCCAGGCACCTTACATGACCATCTTACTTAATCCCTATGAAGTAGGCCAGATTCTTATCTCATTCAACAGATGAAGGCATTGGAGCTCAGAGAGGTGAAGTCACATCTGATGCTACTCAGATAGGAAGGGACTAGGTGGTCTTTTACTGATGTGCTGCCTTCCTGTGAGTCCTGAGGCCCTGATTTTGGTAGATCACAAATGGGATTGCCAGTAGAAAAGACAGCAGACATACCTCCCCTCATGCAGAGCCACAGACATGGATAGCTCCGTGAGAGAGGGACAGGCAGGAAAAGCTGGAAGCAGGACAGGAGCCAGAGTGTCTTTACTGTCTTGAAGGCTCTGATACAATTTATAAAGTTGGGCCTGGGATGTCCTAGGCAAGAACTGAGTCACAGGTTACATCACCAAGATCTAAGTCTGAATCTCAGTGGGTGTATGGCTCAGGAAGCTGAAGCCACACGTGCAATAAAGCTCAGGGCTTAACGTTCCCATCTAGGTTTCCTGATTGTATTAGTCTGTTCTCATGCTGCTAATAAAGACATACCCAAGACTGGGTAATTCATAAAGAAAAAGAGGTTTAATGGACTCACAGTTCCACATGGCTGGGGAAGCCTCACAATCATGGCAGAAAATGACAGAGGAAAAATGCTCATCTTACATGGCAGCAGGCAAGAGCTCATGTGCAGGGGAACTGTCCTTTATAAAACTATCAGATCTCATGAGACCTATTCACTATCATGAGAACAGCACAGGAAAAACCTGCCCCCACGATTCAGTCACCTCCCACCGGGTCTCTCCCATGACATGTGGGGATTATGGGAGCTACAATTCAGGATGTGATTTGGGTGGGGACACAGCCAAGCCGTATCACTGATGTTTTCCAGGATATGTGATGTGTTTCTTGGATGTAATTGTGATCCCAGTTTAGAAACTGAGGGTGGGTGGGCAAAGTCTCTGTGGCCCTCAGGATGTATCTGTTTTCAGAAGGTGCCTATAAGAGTTCATTTAACTGAATACTTGGTCAATGGGATCTGCATCTGAAAACAGAACTATCAGGCTTGCCACTCACTTAAAATATGACAATGATTGTGATTTTGTCTTGGGATTATTTTCCTGCTAGAAATGCTTTCCTGTCTCCAGTTATCTTGGCCTGATATCTAACTACTGGGATACAGAGAGCCTGATGTTGGTCCTGACTGTCCTCACTTATTGAATGGTGATGTCTGTGATCCCAACAGTCCTACAATCTTTTCCTGTATTTCTACGGCCATATGTCTTATTCAAGTTACCTTAACATCATCATGGTTGATTCACAGGAATAGAGCACAAGACTTGAGATTTGATTCCAGTTCTGCCATTTGTCAGCTCTGTGACATGGGACACTGTTTGGTGCTCTCTCAGCCTCAGTCGGGTCATCTCAGTGATAAGCCTCACTTCCCAAAACTGCTGAAAGGGCTTAAGGTGATGACACATGTGCTTGGAATGCAGAAATTCCCAAAGCGCATTGGTTGATTCCGAATTTGCATAACCATCCCTTTTGTGAACACAGCTTCCTGTTCATCCTGAGAAATAGTATTCCAATTGTCAGTCGGAAAGAGGTGATGGCACATGACCATTTCTTTAGTATTTTGTTGTACCAAAGTAAGGTTGGGATTGCCTTTAGGTGATATTTGCAGTCAGAGGCTCTTAGAACTTTAAGCAACATTTGAGGTCAACCATTTCTCCATTGGACAGGTGAAAAAAAACCAAGACCCAGGCAAGGGAAAATACTGACTTAGGGCCATGCCACTGATCAATGAGTCCTTCACACACAGCATGAAGGATATTTCTCCTGGCTGCAGAAGTCTTTCTGAATGTCACCTCTTCAGGGAGCACCAGACCTGAGCTGGCCAGACCCACCAGCTGTCGTGTGTCCTCAGGCTTCACTCACTGGCCCCTCCAGCTGAGGCTTGGTTTTCTTCATGGCATATAAAAACGCCAATGTATTCCTGACAAGCCCGGTAAGTGTCTTCAATAAAGAACCATATGAAACATGGATACGTGGCAATTCTCTTACAGTTGGCCTTTAGAGAGATCTATATTTAAAGCTACGTCCATTAAATGGAACCCCAGAAATTAGCATTCTCAAAACACTGCCAGTCCTTAAGGATTATACTCAGCTCAAGGGAACTCTCTCACTGGCCACTAATCCTGAGGCACAGGGAAGGTCTCCTCTGCTCGAGGGATTCTTCAGAATGTCCCAGTTGTAGGCCTCCAGAGTCATGAGGGACCTTGGAGGCCTCTAAGAGGAAGGAAAAGGTGGGAGAATGATGGGGATCACCAAAGAATGCACAGTGGCTGGGTTGCAAAGCTGGTACTAAAATCCTGTTTCTAATCCTGTGATGATGATGATGATGATGATGATGATGATGATGATGATTATTCAAAGCTGTGGCTGAAAGCCAAAACAGTATCTTAAAAAAGTAGAAAAATTCTGAAAAATCCACACTACATTTTTTTCTGGAATAAATTAGCAAAAACATACATGGCTAGGTTTCAAATATCTCCCAATGATCAGATGGCTCAACTCACCTCCAATAAAGCTTTTTGGGTTGTCTCTTCCTGCATGTACTCTTCTGCCAACAAACTGCGTTTTGATGGTTGCTGAAAGCTCCCTGCTGGTGAGCAGGTCTGTTCTCAGGCCCGGAACCACAGTGAGAACAGAGTAAGGGAAAGCATGGGGCCAGAAGCAAAGGGGAAAGTTCACTAAAGAATTCTTAGGAAGCCTCCCAGCTCCAGGCCAATCGGCCTTGTGCTTGGAGCAATTCATTTAACCACTTGAGTCCTGGTTTCCTCATGGATAAACTACAGAGAATTATCACACTAATGATGCTGATAAAAACAATATAAATACCTGTAATCCCAGCACTTTGGGAGGCCAAGGCAGGCAGATCACTTGAGGTCAGGAGTTCTAGACCAGCCTAGCCAACAGCCCATCTCTACTAAAAATCAAAAATTAGCTGGGCATGATGGCAGGTGCCTGTAGTCCCAGCTACTTGGGAGGCAGAGGCTGCAGTAAGCCAAGACTGCACCACTACACTCCAGCCTGGGTGACAGAGTCAGACTCCTTCTCATATCTCTCTATCTATCTATCTATCTATCTATCTATCTATCTATCTGTCTGTCTGTCTGTCTGCCTGCCTGCCTGCCTGCCTGCTGTGATGATCATATAAGGTAATGAATGTGGCCATGCTTTCTAAACCCTGAGATACTATATATTAATAGATGGATGTTCTTACCACCATGGCCCTGTGATGCAGACATAGCACTGTGTCTTCCTGTGCCTCAGATTTACCACCAGGAACCTGGGGATGAACAGGCCTGACTTGACCTTGGAGGGCCCAGGGAGAAACAGACTAGAACACAGATCCTTCTGTCCTTGCCCTATTTTATGTCAACCTCTCAGGGGGCTGGGAGAAGCACCAGGGTGTCTAGGGAGGCATTACAGGGAATAACTAGAAGCACAGATCCTGCATGTGGTCAGGCTCCCAAGTTGGAAATTTGGCTGTGCCATTACTAGCTCCACGTCAGGGAAAATTATTTAATCTCCTTGCACCTCATTTTTTCAACCATAAAATAAGAATTAAAGCAGGGACCACCTCCTGAATTTGTGAGGAAGATGAAATGCAACAGTGTACATTGAGCACCTGCATGGCAACTTGCACACAGTTTGGCCTTATTTAATGATGGCTGTCATTGCTGTTACTCTTTAAGTGGCTCCAGGGGTCAGCAATGGCAGAGGGAACATAAGAAGGAGTATGCCCAGCACAGCAGGAAGAAAACTTTGTTTTAAGCCCTGTTGCAACTGGAAGTGAAAAAGGAAAAGGGGTGAGGGAGAAATGCGTGCTCCTCACTCAATCTTTCCTTTGTGAAGGCTGATTGAGCCTCCCTTTGGAAGACCCCAAGTGAGATGATCTGGGTTCTAGCCCTGGCTCTGCGATACAACTTCACATGAGTCATTTATGCTTTCCAGACCTCAGTGTCCTCATCTGGAAAATGGAGTGGTGGAATAAAATGATTCTCAGGTCTCTTGCATCTCTACCATGCGAAGAATAATTGCCCCTTTGGGCAGGTCGCCAAAATAAGCTCTCTAACTTCACCCTAGCCAGCTGGTCAGCAGCAATCCAAGGGTCGTAACTCCCAGCCCAGGCTCAGATGATTACGAACTGTGGCTCCCCCTTTCTGGATTATCTCCTTAAGGGGTAATTGGCTCACCAGTCACCTTTGTTATTAATCCACCAGCTGCCATCAACATCTGGTCACTTGCTTCATAACACTAAGTATCCACCCTGGCCCCTACCCCCTCTGTGCATAGCCACTGTTCATTTGTCATAGATCCCCAGAACTTGAAATCATTCACTTCCTTCCCACCAGCCTGCTCCCTGGAATGCATCTGGGAACCAATCACCCAATTCAAGACATCTGTTTAGCTCACTTATAATCAAGCTGCAGAGAAGAAGGGCCAAGTCTCCTTCCATCGATCAATTACATGAAGACAGTCTCAGAGGGCAGTGTGTGTGCACGCGTGCACACTGCAGTGGGAGAGACACGGAAAGCTGAATTCTTATTTCTCTTATCTGTGACTATCACAATGTTACAGATAGAAAAACAGGACTCTGCTCTTAATCACAGAACAGAAAACTGAAAACAATTAATTCTGAAGTTAACTAGCTCAGCTTCTTCATTTTATAGATGAGAAAATGAAGTCTCAGGAGAGTGAAGGGACTTGGCCAAGGTGGCATGGCCTAGGGTTTGGAGCAGTAAAGAGTTGAGACCAGAACCCAGATTGGACTTCCAGTTCAGTTCTCTGCTTGCAATTTCCAGGAAACACTCATGCAGAATGTGTGTGTGTGTGTGAGAGAGAGAGAGAGAGAGAGAGAGAGTGTGTGTGTGTGTGTGTGTGTGTGTGTGTGTGAGAGAGAGAGAGAGAGAGTGTGTGTGTGTGTGTTGGGTAAGGAAGTCGCTAGCAGAATGAAGCAGGGTCCAGAGGGCATGGTGAAATCCCTAGCAGTTTGTACCATTGCTCATGACATCTGTCTAAATGAGTTTATTCCTGAAACCAGAAGGTTGGAGATGAACTCTGAGCAATATGGCATCCGTGACAACAGGAGAAGCTTGGTGGTTAAGGGAGACCTTAGAATGGACCTCCCCACTAACTGTTCTGTCTCTGAAGAGACAGGACCTGCTGGGTGTTAATGTGAACACGGGACTCCATTCCTCCCTGTTTTCAAACACAGGAAGGTACCAGGCTGCCCACACACAGACCTTCTGCCCTTCAGGGACTCCCAGTCCAGTTGAGGGGATGAACTTGCCCATACCTAACTCTAAGAGGCCTCGGGGAAAACAGAACAAGAGAGTCTCTTTGCTTGAGAGAGGTTCACAGAAGAGGCAACTGCTGTACTGCACCTTGAAGGATGAAACAATTTCAACAGCTGGTAAAGGTCTGGCTAAGAAGTTTACTAAGAACAGAGGAGGACATAAGGTTATTCTAGACAGATGGAGAACTGATATTGCTTAATTCAGTATAGTTGTATAAATTTTGAAGGTAAACTGAATGAATTAAATCCCAGCTCAAATACTAGCGTGATTAAAGGCAAAATGCTTTCAAGTTCCAGAGGGCAAAACTAGGAATTTAAAAGAGTTTTAAGCAAGAGTCTTATAGCAAATGGAGACACACCACCAAAACCTACCTATCACTGTGCCCTGGGCACATTCAGATCCATCCTCATGTCCTCACAATACAATTGGTAATCCTGATCATTTCCACTTTAAAGATGATGCAGAGAAACAAAAACAGTAAGTAGTGGCTGAACGTAATACAACTCACAAGAATCTGAGCTGGGAATTCATTCCACATCTCAGATCCCCAAGACAAGTTTTCCCTGCTGTGGTTCTATGTGTTGCTTTCAGGCAGAGGCTGGAAGACCTTTTGTTGGGATGTTACAGAGGAGATTGATTGATTGATTGATTTTTTGAGATGAAGTTTCACTCTTGTTGCCCAGGCTAGAGTGCAATGGTGCAGTCTCAGCTCACTGCAACCTCCGCCTCCCAGGTTTAAGCAATTCTCCTGCCTCAACCTCCCAAGTAGCTGGGATTACAGGTGCCTGCCACCACGCCTGGCTAATTTTTGTATTTGTAGTAGAGACAGGGTTTCCCCATGTTGGCCAGGCTGGTCTTGAACTCCTGACCTCAGGTGATCCACCCGCCTCAGCCTCCCAAAGTGCTGGGATTACAGGTGTGAATCACCGGGCCCAGCCCAGGGGAGATTTAAATAGGCAATGCGGAGGTCAGTTAAAGCACTGGGGTTACCAGACCTAGTTCTCCAGTCCAGTGACCACTCCCATCAGAATCTTGTTTTTAAGGTGTTCTCTGAGTGTGGCCATGTGTTCATCCACACCAGGAATGCATTGACCCCACACTGAGGCAATCCATAGGGCAGCAAAACTCTGCTGGGCCGATGGAAACCCAAGGTATGCAAGGAATAAGGTATGTAAAGCAACAGATAGGACTGAAATGTGAGAAAATACTTTGTGAGCTCTCTTATTGAGAAAAAAAATAAACCCTTGCCTCTACAGTGGAGAGGTTAAACATGGGCTCTGCCGAGCAGATGGCCTGGATTTGAATCTCTGCTTTGCCGCCAGTCCTGGGGAGATCACTAACCTCTCTAGGCCTCTGTTTCCTCATCCTATGGAGGTGGCTATTTGACCAGACCACAGAAGGCCCTGACAGCTCACAATTTCTACAAATTTCTCATAGACCAAATTATTCTAGTCATCTACCCAAATGGGCTGGTTAAAGTCCTGTGAATTGGAGGTCTCTTCTGACACAAAGTTTTGCACCTGAGGTTGCTCTTGACGAAAAATTTTAAGAGGATTTCCTCTCATTTTTCTCACCCTTGATCAGTCCTTTTCCTGCATATGTTTTGGACACATGTCTTTCTAGGTTGGTAAGAAGTGCTCTGTATATGGTATTTCAGATGTCCCAAAGCTGTCAAAAGAGAAACTCCTCCGCTCACTAATGTCTGCTGAATATGCTTTTTTAGGTTAAGAAAGGAAAAAAAACAAGCCTGCTCAAAGTAGTTAAAATCACTTTGAATCCTTAACCAAAGTAAGTCCAGCCCAGGAACTGTTCTCCCCTTAGACACATTTCTTTCCTGAAACTGATTAATATGACTAGAAATGAGAGTGCTGGTGAGAATGTCCCTGCCCTTTAATAAAACAGAGAACTTCGGGAGTGGGAAAGCTGTAGGATGGGAATTGGGAGACCCGAGTTTGCTCCTCATATGGCCCTGAACTGCTGGGCAGATATTGCAATTACCTCTAGTGAGTACACAATGAGTACAAAACATGAGAGAAGTGCTAGGGTGCAAAAGGAAACAAGATGTGAATCCCCGGTGTCTAAATGCTTTAAGTCTAGGAAGAGTAATGATGCAGGACCACAAATAACTAAGACACAAGAGTGTGACGTCAGAGGCACTAAGTAGCAAGGAGACACATCATAAAAATTTCCTCCCTGAGAATATGGGGATAGAGTGAGGCCCACAACCTCCCAGACTGTTCTAATTTGGGGCTATAGTGTGGTCACCAGCTGCTGGTTGTAAATACTTGTTATATGGTATCTAAAAGGAAGCTCTACTAAATCCAATAGGCATGTCATATCTGCTAAAACTAAGCAAACCTTGTTATTAGGTACTGGTGGTTCATCAGACCCAGAGAGAGATTCTGTCTCCACAGAACTGATTGGAGTATTGGGTGTACCACACATACATACAACATTCCTTCATCTAAAAATTCTTCACTTCCTTGGCTTTGGTGTTGATATGATTTGGCTACGTCCCCACCCAAATCTCATCTTTAACTGAAGCTCTCATAATTCCCACATGCCATGGGAGGAACCTGGTGGGAGGTAATTTTATCATGGGGGCGGGTCTTTCCCATGCTGTTCTCATGAAAGTGAATAGTCTCATGAGATGTGATGGTTTTATAAAGTGAAGTTCCCCTGCACACAGTCTCTTTGCCTGCCACCATGTAAGACATGCTTTTGCACCTCTTTGCCTTCTGCCATGATTGTGAGGCCTCCCCAGCCATGGGGGACTGTGAGTCAATTAAACCTTTTCCCTGTATAAATTATCCAATCAAGACCTGGGTTTACAGCTCTCTACTGGCCATCTTCACCTGGCTGTCCTGAAGGCATTTCAAATGTAACCTTTTCTCCTCCCTCTAGATGCCTTGGTCAACACCTTTCCTTGCCAAATGTTTCTCTTCTCTGTTTCAGTCAATGACATCTTCATCCACTTAATTACTCGAGGTGGATTCCCCTGAATAGGTAACCAAGTGGTGCTCACTTACATCCAGAATCTCTTCCAGATTCCCCCCCTTCCCTTTCTTTTCCATCCTATGCTTCATGCATAGGACAATGCCCAAACCCTGAGCATACCCAGAGTGTCTCTCCAGCCTCACCCCAGATCCTCTACAGCCTTTGCACATGCATCCCTTTTGTCCAGAATGCTCTTCTCATGGGCATCCATGTTCCCTCGAGTCCAAAGTCCAGTTCAGCAGCCCCAGTCTCCAAAACATCTCCCTTCTTTAGTCCTCTACAGACCTGGTCCTCCCTCCTCTGTGTTCCTGGGCCTCTGCTACTGCATTTGTCAAAGAGCAGGCATGCTTACTTCTTCCTCCAGAGCTCCTTGAGTGAATAAAATGTGTCCTATTTGTCTGTATCACTGAGATGCCTAGAGCACAACCAAGCATAGAGTCATCACTCCATGAATGTTGACAGCCCTTCTCCCATTCTCTGTGTTGGTGGCGACACGCTAAGGGGGAAATGGTGCAGGTGGGGTGCGGGGGGCAAGAGGGACTCTGAAGGGGGAAGTCAAGACTGAAGCAAGCACTAAGGAGCCACCTGCCCAGGGGTGAGAGCTGAACCCATGTGAGCAAGAAAAAGAATACATGAAAAGATGGTCAGACAGCCAAGGGCGACCCCTCCTACTTTAGTCTCTTCCTCTCTCTTTCTCTGTGTGTCTCTGTCTCTGTCCCCTCATCATCTGTTTCCCTTTGTCAGTGACTTTCCTGCTCTGCCTGTAAAAAGTGTTTTAAACGGACCTTTTCTGACTTGTTTTTCTCACCTTTGTGTCACGTGGTCATTCATCCTCTTACTATCTTTTATTCAGACTTTTATTCTTTCTGCATTTCCTTACTCAACTTGCCACCAACGTAGAGATAAATTTTTCATATTTATTGGAATGGCTTTATGTGTCTTTGTTTTAAAGGGATATGACCAAGAGGAGCATTTGAAACACATCTCTCCTCGAAACAGCTAAGCCAACTTCTTTTTATTGAATTTCCATGGATTGAGTACGTTGGCTCTCAGCAGGTTGGGGCGCTCAAGGTGACAGCCGGTCCCTGATCCCTAGTCTTGTGTGACTGCCAGCATTGTTGTCCCCTTTGGGACTCAGGCTTTGCGGCAAATGCATGCAGAGATCTTCTGCTTACCAAGCTTGCAGATGAACATACAGAGGCATGAGCTAGGAAAGAACTGACCCCCTAGCTCAGTGGAGCAAGGCTAGGAAGAGAACACAAAATGAGAGACCTGGCCTGGCAGGCCAGGGGCAGAAGAGTTGGTAAGGAAGCTTTCAACCCTGACGACGGTCCACAAGGGAGCTGCTTTTCACTGACGCCAGTGCTCCTGAGGACCAGAATGGCTGATTGCGGCCAGCCACATTAAATATATAATTTCAGAAATGTGATCAAACTGACTTCCTGCCAGAGCTATGAAGCAAATCCCATACAGAGCTGCAGGGCTTTTGTGTTTTCCATTTTTGATTCTGTGTTAGGCTGATTTTTTTTTTTGAGAGATATTTAATTTACCTAGTCTTTTCAATCAAAGAAATTGACACATTAACAGGACGGGTGGTGATGGTGGCAATGGCAGGGAAAGTAATTAAAAAGTCTAATTTTTCTTTCTAAAAGAAACAGCCCCTGAAGTGGATAGGTTCCCTTGGACTGGAAAGCAGACAAAGTTTGAATAGAACTTTTGTTCAAACCTAACAATTGTTTTGTTGCACTTAGACCTTGGGAGGTTGGGAGGAATATTTTCTTTTCCAGGAATCAATGTTCTGGACATTAAGGGGTTGGACCAGTTTCTCAGGGCAGTCGTAACAAAGTACCATCCACTGGGTGGCTTAAAATAACAGAAATTTACTTTCTCACAGTTTCAGAGGTTAGAAGTTCAAAGTTAACATGTAGGCAGAGCCGTGCTGCATCTGAAGTACTGAAGAAGAATTTGTTCCATGCCTTCCTCTTAGCTTCCAGTGTTGCCCGCAACCTTGGCGTTCCTTGGCTTGTAGACACATCACTCTAACCTCTGACTCCAGAGTCACATGGTGTGCACTCCATATATGCCTGTGTTTTCTCTTCTTATAAGGACACCAATCATATTGGATTAAGGCCCATCCTAATCCAGTATGGTCTCATTTTTACTTGACTGCAAAGACTCTATTTCCCAATAAGGTCACATTCACAGGTACTAGGGGGTTAGAATTTTAACAAATGTTGTGGGGGAGACCCAAGTCAATCCATACAGGGACCACGGTCTAGGATGGGAAGGGAGGGAGGGTAGAGAAGACAAGGCTACCTATAGTGCCAAGGGGGTCCCACTCATGGATAGAAAGGGGTGAATTACCTGGCCTGCCTGGGATAGTCTCCATTTGGTGATATCAAGTCTTGGTCCCACAGCTACCCAAGGTCTTAGACATCAGATTGATCATTCAGCTAAACACCAGGTCATCCAGGAAGTGAGCGTGCTCTCCAGGCAGGGAAAGCTCATCTTTGAAGTAACTTTGTGACATGATAGAAAGAGCACTAAACTCAGAGTCAGACAATCTGGGTTCACTCTTTTCTAATGGCTCATCCACTCCGTAAATTGAAAGCACGTTATTAAACTCCTTTGATCCTCAATTTACATTTCCATAAAAATTATAAAATAATTTCCATCTATTGCAATTTTATAATACAACTTAAATGAGAAAAATGGGTGAAAGAGTTTTGCTACATATAATTATATATATATAATATATATATAAATGAAAAATCCCTTTCTCCTGCTCATATGGGGCAGAACCTTCGGTCATTCTGTTTAAAAAGTTGATGTGATTCTTCCCATACCCAGAGTGGGCAAATACGATTTAAAGTTGGAAAGGATACCATCTGTCTCTGTGGTTCTAAAACTCAAGGTGATCAAAACTGCCTTTCAAAACCCCCAGTGGCCTCAATCTCTTAGCATCTGGTGCTACCTGATGGAACAGATTTTTATCTGGGTAGGTAGTTAGAGCCTAATCCTTTAGCCAAGTCTATAAATAAGTCTAAAGGCATTAAAGCTGAAGATAAAAAGAAAATAAAGTCTTTCTTTAGACGTCCTCCCTCTCAAAGCCTTAGGGGAGGAATGTGCAGCCCTCTGCTTGCTGACGATGAAATTAATGGGTGCTCGCCATTCAAGACAAAAACGAGAAAGGACTGGAATCTGATGTCAAATGCCAAGGAAGAGAATATATTTTACACAGCATATTAGGCCCCAACGCAAATTAAAAGAAATATGGGGAGCCTTCAAAAAGGTAGGTCAAACTTTTTCCTCAAGCAGATAATTACAGACTGGGGGTGAGTAAATCTTATTAGCCTCTTTCCACCTCGTCTCTTCTCATAAAACACTGGAGAGAGGAAAGCCATTCCAATTCAGAACTGGACAGCTCACCCGAGAGAGGCCTAGCCCGCTGGTTGTCAGGACACCTGCGGTCAGGTTGTTGCTGCTCACTCTCTTTCCCCCACCCCGACATGCCCCCACCAGAATGCAGGTGAAGACAGCCAGCCAGGCATGGAGTCCCATGATGGACTTGCTGAGACTTGGTGACTTCTCACTGTCTGAAGAATGATCCCTTCAGGCGGCAATTTTCCAGTCAAATTTCTCTGCCCAAGTTTGAGGCCTTAAAATTAATGAAGTTGTTAACATTTCTTAAAATGTCTTTCATGGCAGTTGAAAGGTATGGATTTATCACCCAAGCCGGCTGGCCTCTTTGGTTCATAGACATGTGGGCCGAGGCCCCACAAACATCCTTAAGGGGACCAGACTCTTGGCCTGAGCTCTGCCTTTAGCTTGTTCTGCAGTGGGTCTTGGGGCAAGACCCACAAATCCTTAACATCTATGCTCTGAGGTCAGCCCACTGGGGACACTCTTTATGGCAATGGGCCTAGCTGCCTACAGAATGATTTCTCTGGCCTATAAGCACTGAAAGGGCAGGGCCAAGCCTTACCTGTCTTTATATTTGCATCACTTCCCACATCTGACACAGGGCCAGGCACACAGGGAAGATGATGGTGGTGGTAATGTCTTCATAAGTTTCAGATGAATTAATTATGGCAGAAAGATGTAAAACCTCTGGAATGACCACCATGATCAGTTAAGGAATCATCAATGGAAGAACCAGCTCCTCCTTTCCCGTGAATCAATAGCAACAATCTTGCTGACTTGGGCACTCTCACCCAGAACTCGGGCAGTAACTGCCAATGGTTTGGGTCCTCTCCTCTGCCAAGAAGAGAAATCATGAGGATTCCAGGCCATGAGGAGAGTTTGAAAGAGATCTTGGAAAACCACTGGATTGATTCCTTTGCCCTAAGGTGGCATGCCATTTCACCCTCATTTTACAAATAAGGAGGATGAGGCTCAGGGAGCACCAAATGGGTTTATCGGGGCCACGCTGTGGGTAGGAACCAGCTTAATAAGCTCTCGTGGTTTTCTCCTTTTGACCTGTAACCTCTTACAAGATGCTCCGCAGGGAACAAATGTGTTGCGCTCTGCAGCATGCAGGGGGTAGATCTGCCTTTTTTGGACATTCTGCATTTTATAAAAATTGTCCTCCTGTAGAGATACTGAATGACTTTGGGAGCAAACTCAAAAATGTTACCTGAAGACCAGGTGTATCGCAAATCTGTTTACAAAGCATTAACGATACAAAGATCCAGATTTCAATTATTTATAGATACTTGCCCTTATCATAAGATGACACTCAGTGTCTGGCTTAAATAAAATCAGGAAGTAATTCTTATCTGGAATCTCCTCAGGACTACTGATCTTTCTCTCCTTCGAGGGCTGCTTAAGAGTCGCAGGAAACATTCTGGCACAGAAGATAATTCTAAACTGCCCTGGGGTTTTTGATGGATTTTTTTTTTTAAGTTTAAAATGAAAAGTACAGTTCATATGAACCAAGAGCATTATAGATGACAGACAGCAGCCTTTGGACTGGGAGCTTTTCTACAGTAAGTGGAACATCTCTGTTACGTGCATTTTAAATAGCTTAGGCCCAAGGGTAGAGACCGCATAGAGGAACAGGTAAATATGCCCAGAAGGAAGTCTAGAACTCAGTGCTGCACCAGGTTTATAAATGCTTAATTCAATCAGGCCTGATGAATGAGTTTCATCTCTGGAGGCCTTTTGCATTAATTCATCATAAATATGAGGTCGGTACAAAAGTAATTGCAGTTTTTGCCATTGAAAGTAGTGGCAAAACCGTAATTACTTTTGCACCAATCTAATAAGTCTTTATGCTTCTCTTCCATGTGATAGAATAATGTGGGGAGCAAAGCTTAGTGCCTGCCCTTATGGGGTTTGTCCTAGAGGAGTTCAGGAGAAATAAAATGTTCACTTAGAAATGCTTCTTCTCTCCTGTAAATCTCTCCACTGCAGAGACCCAGCCACTATGAGCTGTTAGAATGAGCAGAGAGAAGGAGGAATCTTATGCCATGTAAAGGCGACCTCCTGACGGCTCCTAGGACAGGACCTAACAGGCTGCATAGGTGGCACTCGAGAGAAAAAAAAGAAAGAAGGGGAAGAACTCTGGCTTGGTAGCTGGAGAAGCCACTCTGTGTGATCTTGTTAAACTTAGTTTCCGCATCTGTAAAAATGTAAATGGACCTGGTCTCTTTATGTCAGAGGCTGATGCAGAATCAAATGAACCGAAAGAATATCAAAGAACATGTTTGGGAAACTTTAAGGAGCTTCCTAACTACAAGGGGACCTGGAAGACCTATGATGCTCATAATAATAATCCCCTCTTAAGAGACTGTGATTGTTAGAAATGCTGTGGGTTAGAACCAGAAAGCCACAGTCAAGATGCAAATAAGCATCTCATCTAATGACTGGTAAAGGGATGGCTGGAATACTATACATCATAAAGGCTAAGCGGGAGGGATATGACAGCAGCAAAACCTTTGGCTCCCTGGAATGGCCTGGCTGGAACGGTCCAGTGGGGCTGTGCATCACTGGGAGACAGAGGGCTCAGAAAGACTTATTTTGCATATAGGGAGCTGAGGAAATCCTCTGGAGCTGAATCCCAAACTGAAACTCACAGAGTCACACCATTACAAGATGGTGATGGTGCATCACAAGTAACTATTAAACATATACTTACCATATCTGCTGCGATGAGACAGGAAAGGGAAGGAGTCTTTCATTATCCAGGTGAGATTCCACGTAAAATAATCAGGAGAAGGAGAAGGCATGTTTGCTGGTGACTCCAAGGAGCTATGACCTGGACATAAAAACAAAGAAAACACTGATCCACATGCTTGGGATATATCTTTTAGCTGTCACTCAATATCAGTCAAAAAGAAAGTTTGTAAGGTTTTCATGACATCCGTTGGAAAGACAAGGAGGGAAAAAATGAGCCCTCCTAACTGCAGGAGGCCGTGGAAGACCTTGACTGAGTTGACCTCAGGACCCTGACGTACATTTTCCACCAAGGGCAGACAGATCTAAGAGGTATGAATGTCCTGACCAAGGCCATGCTGAGGATCTCTGGGAGATGAACTAGAAGCTGAGGCACTTAATGGCTTGGTCTAACAGTTCTATCCAAAGTCTATTCTGCCTATAAGAATTTCTGCAGCATTATAGAGAACTCCAATTCATCTTGTCCAGATAATGCCTCCATCTCTACTTTATGTTCAGATTTGTAACTTGATCTAATGTTGTTTGCTTGGGTTATTGCCTTATCAATGAGAGAGTTGAAATTACACTCCGAAGTTATGAGTTCTTAACAATAATGTTATTTTCAGGTTTGTAGGGGTGGTGGCGGAGGGGGAGCGGGTAGGTGACTGGAGTTTTCCGATAGCCAAGAGGCCAGAAAGCGAAAAGGATTAATGTTTCTGATTTGCATGAGAGAAAGAAATCTTGAGAGAAAAGCAGCAGAGACGCATTATTCCTGTCCTTAGCAGCACCTAAGGATTTTGTGTGGTGAAAATTCATTACAATATATCTACAAATCAAATGATCACACACTGCATGCTCTAACACAGTGCTTCCCAGAAAATCCCAAGCTCAATCACTATTTGCTAATGTTTCATGGCAGGCAAAGCCTTGTCTGTTAAAGAAGGAAGGATTTGAGAATTAGTTCTGTTTCGTAGATAGATGTGTCGCAAGACTGAGTGCAGGGAGGAGGGAAGGAAGGAGACTAGCACTTCTTCTGTAGCTTCCCTGGTACAGGCGCCATGCTGGAATCTTTACCTACATAATGTCACAGGATATTCACCATGGTTCTCTGAGATAGGAATGATCATCTCCATTTTACAGATGCATCAACTGAGATACAGAGAGGCAAGTGATGGAAGCAGGAACTGAGCCCAGGTTTGCCTCCTATCAACAGGTCATGTTCTACTGTGAATGTGTGGATCTGCTACTCTGGTGGTGACTGTTAACCCACTTGGAGGGACTTTGTGAAGAGGAAAAGGAGAAGAAGAGAAAGAAGAAAAGGCAGCAGGAATGGCGAAAGCATTTTCCTGGTCTGCCTGCTCTGTACTTTCTTCTGCATCACCCACCGCACCAGCTCTTGCAGGCTCTGCTCTCCTACCTCTAACTCCCTTTTAGCATCAAGCCCACTTCACACACTTGAAGGAAATCTCTGGCCTAGGTACCCAAGGCAGTCTCTTGTTTCCAGACCCCTCAACTATTTTACCTGCAGGTGCTGCCCTTAGGAGAGGCTGATTAAAGGTCTTTGTGTCCTGCAACTGGGACAGGATGGGCATTACACGGTCTCCTTCCTAAAAAACATTTTAATCTCTGCTTTCCACAGATCTGAGTTGGAAGTACTGGCTCCTGGGTATCTAGGAAAGAATTTTGACTTTTCTCCCATATTTGGTCTGCAGAGATTAGAACTGAATTGATTGGTGCCAGATACATCTTTCTGTAGCATTTCTGCAAAACAGTTCAGAGGAAATGCACTGAAAAGGGTGAGAGCCTGTGCTCGTGAGTTGCAGAAAGAAGCCATCTCATTTCACCTGAACATCAACTCTGTTTCACAGGCAGGCAATGGAGTTCAGAGAAGTGAATGCAAAGACATGTAGGGTTACTTTGGGCAGGGTTAAGTTTATTTTCGTTTAATAAATTAGTATGTATTGAGCACATATGGACCAGGCAGGATGCTAAGTGCTTTAAACGTGCGATTTTGTTTACTTCTTACAGTAACCTTGTGAATAAGTTTAGCTGTCCTCATTTTGCAGCTGAGGAAATAGAGGCAGAAAGAGGTTGGTTATCTTTACTGCAGCCACACAGTCAGTAGGAGACGGGAAATCAGAGTCAAAAGACTACATCAACTGACACTGAAATCCAAGCTCCTTCCACCACCCTGCACAGGCCACAGATTGGTGCAGGGTAGTCCTCGGCTCTCAGCAGGGCCCCCACGGGGTTAGGGTTGGAGGTCGCCACTGAACGTGCCTCAGAACAAGGCAACAGTGGGAAGGGTCTGGGAAGACTCGGACAATCAACCCCCTGCAATAACTCCCATGTGAATAAAAACTGGCATCTCTACGTCTGAGTCATCAGCTAATCTCAAATTTTAAGTAGCTTTGAAGTGACAGGAAGACTAAGCCTAGGTTATGCTTCCCTGTTTCCAAGTGATGTCATTTTTCTGAATCATTCAGCTTGGGAATGGCATTAACTTCTTCCTGAATGTGAAGAACCAAGCAGATGGGGTTAGACTTCAGGAGGACTTATGAATCTGTGAGTGGGCACAGAATGGCAGATAACTTTAACATGGATGAGGGCCAGGTAATATATTCAGGGGTTAAAAAAAAAATGAAGGCTTTCAAAAGGAAGGGCTCTCAGAGCTGGGTCATGACTCAGCATGGTGATATGGACATCACTGTGGGCCATCCCTAGTGGCATGAGCTTAAAGCCTTTTATATCACAAAACACCAGTAACTTGCTGGGCATCCTCAGGGTTGAATATTGCAGAATATTGAAGAGTTGAAAAAAAGCAGAAAGTCTTATCTTGCCCTTACAGGGACTCCTAGAATATCTTCCAGCCAGTGGGTTCACAGGAGCCCCAATCTTACCCCTCAGAGTAGGGTGGGCAAGTGATAAGCTGGATGAGGCTAGGGAGCTAATGAGGGGGGTCAGCCAAAAAGGCTGAGCCTCCCCACCTGAAAAGTCAAGGATCAAGGAAAGCAAAGCCCACACGAATGCAGCTGTTTGCCAGATCAGAAGCATTGGAACAGAAGTGAGTGCTAGTCAAAGTTCATAGACTACACATCAGTGTATAATACAAAGAACAAAATACTTCTGCATTTAACAAGTACAGGGTCAAGAGACTGTCTGTTCCCATCACGCTCCTTACCCTTGTCCATCTCAACCACTGTGGGGAATGATTTTCTAGCAGGAAGAGAAGCCAGGCTATCAGAAGTGATCCACTTAAGCTAGAGAAAGCCTTGTCTTTTTGGTGTTTCACTGTGAAAACAGGAGGATCCAGAGTGAAATGGGCCTCCCACCAATGCAGATGTATGGGTGAAGGTACGAATGCAGACCAATTGGCTCAAGTAGGGCAACTCTTGGACCTTGGGAGATGAAGCATAGAGGAGAAAGGAGTGGAGAAATAGGAGCAGGAGCTTCTAGTGAAGTGAGGCAGATAAGTGAAGGCCTGAAGAGAAATGAGGAAGAAATGCTCCTGGACTGAGAGCATTATTGATTGGCTAGAGATACAATTGTTGTTTTTCTGATGATTTCTTAAGCCCTTTCTAGGCACTGCAGTATATCAAGGCAGAGTGAAAACCTCAAGCTCCTGACACTCCTCATTCTTCACTGTGCTTCATCCCCCTAATGCCCTCAGCTTCGGCTCCAGGACTCATCTCTATCATAATTCCCTTGCACACAATCTCAACTCCTTTGGCTCTCTCTTCCTTCACAATTATCCTGGAGCAGGTGAATGTGGTAGTGGGAGAGGAGGGGTGGAGGAACACACAACAGTGCTGATGGGCCTCACTGTAAATTCATGACCAGAAACCTCAAGACCCTCAGGATGACCTGAGAATCCCACTGCCTTCCCTGACGAACTCAGTTCACTCTCTCTCTTTCCAATACAACTAGTTAAAACTTCCTCTTAGGTTCTCAAACCTCCAATTCTTCAATGCTTCTACATTCTCAGTGAATGAGTTTATTTCTTAGTTTGTTGAGAAAAGAGACGCAATCTACCCACTTACGGGTATCAGGTTGTTGTAAAGGATAACCATTTACACTCTTAAACAGCGCCAGCCTCTTCACTTGGGTGCTAGTCTCGTCTCTTCTTAAGGGATCTGCTATTACAATGGTCCTGCATCAACAGCTTTCCCTCTCTACCAAGTCAGTTATACAAACATGCACCATCTCATAAAGAAAGAGCTTCCTTGACCGCCACACTCTGCTACAGCCATCGTCCCTTTACTCTGCTCTTCTTTATAGCTAAATCTCTTAAAGGATTTGTTTCTGCTCCTCTCTCCACTTTCCTCCTCCCATGTTCTCTTAAATCAAA
Organism: Aotus nancymaae; assembly: GCF_030222135.1. Lineage (NCBI taxonomy): Eukaryota > Metazoa > Chordata > Mammalia > Primates > Aotidae > Aotus > Aotus nancymaae. The sequence continues at coordinate 28,731,930 of NW_026988471.1, forward strand.
CAAAATCTAGATTGGCTTCACTACTCCAGGTCAAGGTCGCCAGCAACCCCAGGCTGCAGATACATTGAGCGACGCTCGGTCTTTGTTTCACGAGAACCCCCCAGCAGCATTTGTCCTGCCATCACTCCCTGCTTCTTGGATTTCTCACATCTTGGTAACCATGTAGTCCTTGGTTGCCTCCTGCTTCAATGGGAAGATCCTCTTTATTCTTCTTTGCCAGGTCCTCCTCATTTTCCAAACTGTAGAGGAGGAAGCGTCACTATTTCCAGCAGCACTTGCCTAGGAACTGTCACGGCTGAGTATTGTATTTTATCCCAGTGGTTCCAACCAGCTGATGATCAATGGCCATGAATTTCAAGTGACTGCGGAACACCAGACCCTTCCTTACCTAATTGAAGACTCTTTGCTGACCATTGAAGAAGGGTATTGTTTAACCACACTCACATAAAACTATGCATTCGTTCATTCTCTTCAGTTCAAAGAATCGATTTTCAATTCCAAATAAGCAGGACCACATTGTAGCCCTCTTTGCAAGACTTTGAAAACTCTGACTTTTTTTCCTTGGAAAATCACACAGTGAATTTCTCCTTGCCTGACATGTAAACAAGCTTGTCTTAAGAAAACAACAACTCTGTGGGATCTTTATTATTTGACGATTGTTAAAAGTCAGAGAACCTGGGCATTTTCTGCATCTAAACTCTCTAAGTGATCTCACCCAGTTTCATAGCTCTAAATACCATCCGCATACTACTGTTACCAAATGCGTGTCTTCAGCCTAATCCCTCCCCTAAACAACAGAATACGCATCCAACTGACTGTTCAAAATCTCCACTTTATTGCCTGATAAGCATCTGAAACTTATCATGAGCAAACCAAAAACCTGACCTTTCTTCCCCTAAACCCCAGGCATTCCCCATTTCAGATAGTGTTACCGATACTCACCTGGCTCTTTGGGCCAAAAACCAAGGAGGAATCCTGACCTCTTCCTTTTATTCACACCCCACATCAACTCATCAGCAAATCTCGATGGCGCTACCTGAATTTTACCCATTCTCATCTTCCCGCCTCACCTATCTCCATTATTGCTATGAGCTCCCAGAAGACCTCCCTTCAGTTTGTTCTCTATGTAGCAGTTAGGTTGACACTGCAGCCCCTGAAATGGCTTTCAAGTTTCTTGCCATCCCTAGCCTAAAGGTCCCACAGGATCTGGCTCCTGATTCTCTCTCTAACCTCATTTGCAACCATTTTCCCCTCATTGTCGGAGCTCAGTCCCACAGGCCTTGTTGCTCTTCCCCAAACTTGCCAAGCACATTCCTACGCCAGGGCCTTTGCACTGGCAGTTCTCTCAGTGGAGGAAGCTCCTCCTACTCAGAGGCATGTGGCCACTCTCTGTCTCTTTCCAGGTCCCTGTCCATATGTCACCTCCCCAGAAAGAACTTCCCTGCTCATCCTATTGAGAGACAACTTGTAAGCCACTCTCCATCCCTTTGCCCTATTTCTTACACATACATGTGTTCTGTATATTGGCTTACTCCTTGTGTACCTCCTGCACTAGTCACTGCTATGTCTCCATGTCTGGCACACAGCAGGCACTCCATAAATATTTGTCAAATAAATGAAACCAGAGCCCCGGAGGAAGGTATTATCTCTGGCACTTATTAGCTATTAACTTCAGGCTAAGCACACACTCTACCAAACCTCAATTTTCTGAAAATGATGATGAGAATAAGAATGGGGCATACTCTAAAAATTCTCAGTGTTTTGTAAGGGCCAGACGAGACAATGTGTGCACGATATAGTCTTTCAACGTCAGTCATACCATCCTTAAAGTTGTATGCTCCTATCTGTGTTTTAGAATCCAGAATGAGTGGGAATCTTGGTCCGTTTCCTATATTGGGAGCATCTTGTGTGAATAATTTCAACATCCAGAAATCAAAAGTGCTCCCAAAGAGCTGCTTCTGTATTATTCACTAGTTAATCATTAGCTTTGCCAACTGTACAGGATCTAGACTACCCAAATTGCAGCCAACTGGCACTCTGTATTTCCAATCTTTATTTTTATATGTCTCACTGCATGTCCATTTATTCCTAAGCCAATATACATAATATAGTAAATAAATCATACTCGTGTCAATATAAATAATAAAGAGCTATGCACGTGTGATGGTTATGTACATGAATGCCCCAGGCTCACTAGCAAGCATGTTTTACAAACCTACATCAATAAAATGTAACAAATGCTTCCATTCTAAACACTCTTTGGAACAGTTCCTACCTTGCCTGTACACGTTTTACTTATTTATTTTCCTTCCAACAATAAAACAATCAGTGACAGCCTGCTAGTTTTTTCCCCTTTATTTGAAAACACACTTAATAATACATTCTTTTACAATGATTTTGTGTCACACAAAGCAAAGCTTAATGGGGCCAAATAAATAGTGGTCTGGATGTCAAATCAGGCACAGCTCTCAGAGAGTACAGGGCAGGCCTCTTTTTGGGACTGGCAGCCCAAGGGAAATGGTTTGGGTATTCACTAGGCTGAGCCTGCACCTGTTCAGCAAAAGAAAGTTCAGTAAATTTACATGACTCCTAGAGTTAGCGGTGATGGGCGATGTTAATTTAGTCTGAAAAGCAGAGATGTGATTTCAGAGAAAAGAGACTTTGCAGATGCACCGTTTGTCCTAAACATATAGCCCTCCCCATACCTCCCCAGGCCTGGAAAATGAGGGGGTTGAACTCCCTGTTCGCTAAGGTCCTCTCTGGTTCATGCATATTTGGTTCTCTGTGGTTTGCTTTCACATTTTCTTCCAGCTGGCTCATTCAGAAGGGAGCTATTAGTGTCAAGGGTGGAATTTGGATGGAATCAAACAGCTCCCACTCCACCTCACCTTTCTCTAAGCCCCATCCCATCCTGCCAGAGATGTTTGTGCTCTTTCTTGATAGCTCAAGTATTGAAGCAAAAATCACTCTCCCGTAATATTCTCTTGTACTGTCAAAAGTTATAGTTTCCGCATGCATTTCCTGCCTCCCCAAGAGGACCCATGTGTAACTTCCGAGTTCATTCAATGGTGAACCACCTCTGCCAGCCAATAAAAGCGCATAACCCTTCCCAAGGCGCAACAGTGAGGAATATTAATAAAGGAAATTGTTAGCATGGTCCCTGCCCTTAGGGACTTGGTTACCTGCAGGGTATCCTACACCAAAAAAAAAAAAAAAGAAAGAAAGAAAGAGTCACAAAGAGGTTGCCCTAGAAATCGCTAAAGTATGTAAATTTGGAGCCTGAACACTGTTTGTCTTTTCAGCCTTATTTCCCATTCAGAATCCTTCCTTTCACATCCTATTCCATTACACCTTACCTTCCAAAGTTACACCCAAGCTAATCTCTGCCTGGAACATCCTTCTCCACCCCCTGCTTTCCTAAATTGTACCCCTTCTTAAAGGGGCAGCTCAAATCCCTCCTCCCAAAGGACCTCGTCTTCCCTGGGCTGGACACTAAAGCAGTTGAGCTGGGATTCAGGTTGTGCCAGAACAGAACTTGAACCTGGGCCCTGACTTCCTTAAATACTTAAGGCTTATTGCTACTTAGGATAGTGGTATCAAGGCCATTCATCAAACACGTCAAGGATAACGGATTATAATTGTATATTAATTTCACTCGCTAACCTTAAGCTTCAGGTCTGTTGTGTTTGTTGATTTTTTTTCTTTTTTTGCTCATTGGTTTAGAAAAAATTAGGCAAAGCATTTCAAGGAGGCTGTTTTTGGTTTGATGTCATGTAGGACATGTTAGACAGGGGCAGGGGCAGGGGCAGCGGCAGGGGCAGGGCCAGATCAAGGTATAGACTTATTTCATCAGCTGAGATACCACATCTATGCAGGTACTAGTGACTCATAATTCATGGCCAAAGTCCCATAATGAAGGCCATGTGACAGCTGATGCCTCCTCTTCAGAATTTGTATCTCTCAGAATTTGATAGTTCCAAGTCCCTGCATTTTCACCTTTTGAGAGATGACTTCGGTGTCCCAAGCAAGCAGCTCGTGACTCACCCATGAGCCCCGCAGTGCCTCCTCTGGCCCTGAATCCCTGCTGCAGATGTGCTTGGTCACTGACCTGACCTACCTAGCCAGGGCGGACTCACACTGGCTTTTGGTAGCTGTGGAAGACCAATGTGCATTTTTATTTTAGTAATGCAAGACAGCAATAGAGAGGATATCACTCTCCAGGTGGCCTGATTCTTAACACCCCCTACCCATAAGACCTGAGTGCTTCCATTAGCAGGACAACATGACTATCTGTTTTGGGTCCATTTCTGTGGTTTGCTTGTACTCTACTCTTTATGAAATTTACTCTACTGTGATCTTAAGCCTATTTTCTCCCCCCAGAATATGTTGACTAGAATAATAATCAAAAGAAAGGCTTTGAACTGCCACCAAGCCTTTCATCTTGTGATCCCAGAGAGCTTTACCAAGCACTAAATAATTAATGTACTGAAAGCGACACAAAGACACAAAGACAGGGCAGCCTAGAGAACCAAGTCCATCAACAAAAGACCTTTTTCTTTTGGAGCCAGAGAGTCCTTGTAGGGATAATCACCAGCCAGCAGGCCCAGGAGTCTCTGGACATGTTGGACAAGAGGCTACAAACTATCCAAGAACAACTGGCTCTTCTCTTGACTTGATGTTTCAAGTTGGGAAGTAACAGTTGCCAGGATGACTCCTAAAATCATGCAGTGAGTGCCCTGGAGAATATGACTCACTTTCACAGGAAGAGGGGAGCTTTAGTGTGGAAGAGTGGATTCTAACTATCTACACATTCACCACGACTTAGGGCTCCTTGATGCCTTTCAGAGGCACCTACTTTTGTGATCTTTACAGCGACCTCGGTAGTTAACCTCTTTTACAGATGAAAAGATTGAGGCTCAGGAAGCACAAATGCCCAGGGTCACATTGCCAGTGAGTACTACGATGGGATGTATGACTGCAGACCTCTGATGTGTGGGCCAGCTAGGAATGCCACTGTATGGCCACTCTTGCAGGTGAGGATTCTCTTGGAGAACAGAGATTGGGAATTAAATACAGCAAAATGAAACTGCCAGGTCATAGATGCTTGCTGCATCCTCCTAACTGAGGACAATAGATCCCTTCGGGTCAACCAGGAAGTTGACCTAGAAACACACACCTTCCATCAGGGCAGCTAGCTCTGTGGGGCCTCAGGCTCAGTCACGACTGTCTCCATAGCAACCACCACAAGGCCTGATGCCTGGATCCTTGAAATTGGTCCTTGGCTGGTCCAAGGGAACATGCTTAGGGTGAGGGGAGGAAGAGAGACAGAACACTTTCTTTTAGCTTCCAGGTCTTTCAATCCCTCTTTATCTGCTTGTCACCCCTCTCATTTCAGGATAAAGAGTCTATCCTCTAAGAAGCCCCAGCTCCAGATGCCACGTTACTCAGCACAAAGGCGCTTCACCATGACTAGACTCATTTCCACAGCTAGAGAACTGTGTTCTCAGGTACAGCAATGTTACTGCGTGACCTTGGGTAAGCTGCTTAGCCTTTTTCAAGCTTTGTTTCTCTGCATATAAAACAGAACTCATCATGCTTTCCCAGCCAACTTTTGAGACGCTCAGAGAATTAATGAGACAGTATCTACAAAGCCCTCAGGCTCTTTTGAAGAAAAATACACTAGAAATCCTTGTGCTTTTACTAACGGGCATTGGCATGATGCTATATTTTAAGTCACTCTTCACCTGCATTACTAAAATAAACTCAGCTTGTATTAAAATAGACAAGCCAACAGCCTGATTGGCTTCATCCTACTCTGGCGCTGCGTCACCTTTTTGCTTCCGTTCATCTTGCACTGTTAACAACAGTGGTCAGTGTTACCCTTGACCTCGTGCAGAGACTCAGAGTGGGGGAGCTGGGGAGGCTGTGAAGACTATTTATCTATGTCTTCCCATCACACATGCGAGGAAGCTTGTGTGATCAAGCTTCCTGAAACACAGGAAGAAACAATGTTTCACCCAAAGTCATCTCATTAGTGAAAAATCATGAAATCTGATCTTCTCTTCCCCCATTCTGTGCCTCACCCACCACAGAAGAAGGTAGCAAAGAAAGGAGGAGGGAGAAGAAATAGAGACAAGTTTTTGCTCTTTAAACCTGTAAGCTGCAATAATCTGGGATGTTCAGGAAAAAAACTCACTAAGAAAGAAACCAGTACTTCATGTGTGCCTATTACACACGGCGCCCAGTCCCATACTGGGGGCTTTATAATCGTTGTCCCACAAATCCCACAGTTTTCTGAGTGGGGATTATTGTTCCCATTTTTGAATGAGGAAACTGAGGTTCAGAGAGGTTGAGTAACTTGCCCAAGCTTCTGGAGCCAAAAGGGATGGAGCTAAGATTAATTCATTCATTCCATTTCTACTTACTGAGTGTCTCCTATGTGCCGAGCTCTGCCCTTGCCAGTTGGGCTGCATTAGTGAGCAGAGCCCCACACAACCCTCTTAGAGCTTCCAGGCTGAGGAGCTCAGAATGTGGCAGGCAGCAGACAGCAGTCCAACAACCTCTCAAGTCCTTTTGACGTCTTGATGTTGTTATGCATTGTGAAGGAGATAGACACAATCCTCTGAGAATATACAATGAGGGATTTGACTTCATTATGAGGGCCAGGGGAAGATTACCTGAGAAGCTGACGCGTGAGCTGAAACCCTTAACCAGATGAGTAAAGTTAACGAGTTAAAGGGAGTGGGATACGGTAGGAGGCTGGAGAGGACAGGGGTCTAGTTAAACTCAAGTCTCTCTCAGAACAGAGCACATGCTCCTTATTTTCCACCAAGGAAGGTGATGTATTACAGAAGAACCTCAATGTATGGCCCAATCACACCGCCGCTGTCCAGCAAGGAACCCCTTGGAGATGACATTGACTACAGTGGCGAACAAGGACATAGAGTTAAACACAGCAGAAAGAGTGACCAGATTACAGTTGCCTGCTTCCTTCTCCTAAGGATGACAGATCCCTCCAGATCAGCCTAGAAGGCCACCTAAAATTGCTACCTAAAATGGCTCTGCCCTGTGACAGGACTGATCTGACTTGTCAGGGACCCTCCTGCCTTTTTTCGGATGCTCAGTCTGTTGGCCAACCTTCCTGCAGAGAGGAGACCTGGAATCCAGCCTCCAAAACCTCAGCCTTCCCTTTGCTCTGAAATCTGAATTGCCTTCTGGAAAGGTGAAGGATTGAAACTGCCCCAGGAACTCTTCTTACAGCCAGCCAGGTCTCACTAAGCCCTGGCTTGCCTTCCCTGCCCTTTCCCGTGGCCTGGGCCAGCAAAGTCAGAGCCTCTCTCTTTACTTTGCTTTAAAAATGAGGTAGAGAGAGGCAAAGAGGGAGGGGGGAGCAGGGAGAGACAGTAAGGAGACTCCTATTAAGGAATGGAGCTGCAACAAAGAAAGGAAGAAACGTGGAGGGGGAAAGAGAAATCATCTGATATTTTTCACTGTCTGGAAGTTACCGAGAGAAAGTTATTCAAAGTACCACTGTAAAAAGGCCATAAAACACCTTGGGGAAAACATGAAAGTCACGCTGCCACCATACAGATGAGCACCCTGGAATTAGCTGCCACAGCGATGTCTAAAAAGAGGAAATTCAATGGCCCACATTGCAGCCTCCTCCCCGCCCCCTCGCAGCTCCCACCCCTCCAAATCGCGGGGCTCTGAAGGCAGAGGCAGTAATTTGGAGCTAGCAAGTGTGAAGGAATGTTGAAGCTGTTATTTGCCTTCATGCAGCACATCTTGAGTGCATCTTTTAGAATATAATTTAAAATACACTTTCGGTTTTACTATAGAAAATCTGAAAAAAAATCAAGAAGGTCTAAAGGAGAAAATAAATATCACCCATACCTCCAGCATCCAGAGAAGCCAGTGTTAACATTTTATGGTATATTGGTTTGTGACTTGGTTTTCACTCACTTAACAAGATAGCACTTGGCTTAGAAGTATGTTGAGGAGAAGGGGAGGAGAGCGTTCCTCTGCACCCATGAGATTTGTCTACAGGGCAGAGAGGGGAAGTCGTCCTTGTAAACCACCAAAGCAGCTTGCACCCTGGCACACAGATGCTGAAATCATAGCAACTCAGATGCCCTCAGCCCTGGGCAAGCACCTGCCATTAAATGCAGCACAGGCTTGGAGAAAGCAAAGGCTGTCCTCAGGAAGGACAGGCCTATGGGGGTTTGGGAGCCACTGGGATGTGAGTGTGGGATAGACCAGGAGGAGGCAGAAACACAGTGGTGTGTGTGTATCCTCAGCATGAGTAGACAGAGGGGTACGCACATTCTGCTCTGGTAGGCGCCTTGCAGAAGCCATAAGGACCAAAGACTACATGGAATGACAGTGTTATGTAAGTGCTTGAACCTAAATAGTAGGTGCAGTGCATTGATTTTATGACTTGGAAAGGCTAAAAAAATGTGGAATTCCACCTCATTCTCAAAGGAACAGCCAATGAAGGGAAACTAGAGATAGAGGGATAGAGTTCTATCTCTGTGGCCAGTGACACACCCCACAAATATATGGGCTCCCAAAGCCCTTTCATTTAAGCCTTTGAGCCTCATAAAGGTTTAACAAGATAAGAAAAGCAAATCCCAACTTACACAGGAGGAAAACAAAAATCAGAGAGGTGAAGTCAGTGCTTCCTAACCTTTTCATATCATGATACACATAGAAAATGAGAATACGTATATGATCCACTGGAGTAAACAGCTAAGGTTGCTTGCAGCAAAAGGCAACTGGCCCGAGGGCTTCTGCACTCCTGGTCTGGCCTAGCCTCCCAGCATGCGGACAGGCTCCGTGGGTCAGTGCCTCTGCACACCTGTTGGCCAGCACACATGGGACCGCAGCTCACTGCTGGAGAAGGAAACTCTGGGTTGGATGTGGCCACAGTCACACAGTGAGAAGCAGCAGGATGCGCTGTCACCCTGCATCTTGCCCCAGGGACATTTCCACATAGCAATAGAGATGTTGGCCTCAGAAAGTTCCTGGTGCTTATAGCCAACACTGTGTCACCATTCAAACACACCAGGTGACATGGGTGAGTAAGGCCTTTGAAAGTTGATCTGAGAGCGCCTCAGAAAGTTTCCTTAAAGCATTTATAACTGTCAAGAGGCGTCCCTAAAGAAAAGGGGTAAAACCTGGCTCCCTTCTCTACTTGGAGAAATTCAGAAAATAATTTCACAGGATGGTTATTGAATGACCAAAAAGTAATGATTACAAATGACTGAGTTAAACTGCTGTGCGTAGGCTCATCTGTCATCATATGAGCGTCTTATCAGAAGTCCCATCAGGATTAGGGGCTCATTGTGACTAGTGACATTTGCCAGCCGAGATGGCTCAGCTCCCTCCATGTCCCCTTCAATCATGGTGTCAGGAGAAGCCTTCCAAGGTTTGAGCATAAACTCTGAGAAATTGCTTTTGGCAATGACTCCAGGAGCGGCTTTCAAGATAATGGACTCTTCTTCTGCAAGTGACACTCTATCTCCCCGAGACTTCCAGGGTCTTTCTGTCACTGGAGATTCTGGGCAGCATCAGGACATGATGGGCTGCTGGCAACAGGTATAACAGAAACTAAACCTTCTGGCCTGTTGAATTAATGATTATATTACATACAGGTAGGTCACACTCAGGAAGTACTTACATTAAACCTCTGGATAGAACATGAAAATATTTCCTCAAATCCGCTAATATCTCCAAATGTAAACCAAAGATTTATATTTTCATTTGGACAACAGCAATCCGGCCCAAGAAAAGCAGTCAAGAATAGACATTAAAGATATTTGGAGCAGGTGAATGAACCATGGGCTAATTGGATAATACTACATCTACCTCTTATAATTGTGCACCAAGAACACCCCTGACTCCTTGGGAGTTTCTGTCAGTGACCTATAAAGGTGTTGTAGGAAGATGAGGACAATCCTCTGTTAATTTCTCACGCTCAGCAGTGGGAGGGGAGGACAGGAGTCCTCACTTTGCCCTGGGCCTTGGACACAGGGTAAACCCTGGTCATTTGTACAGGATGCATCCAGAGACTTCTGGAATCCTCATCTTCAAGAATATTGCTATTAACATATCATTGCCTCCATAAAATGCATTGCCACAATAGGCAGAAAACAGTGAATCATTCACTAAGTGACTTATAACTAAACCCAGCCTCATAGCATGAGATTTTTCAAATTCTTATCTCAGCAAAATGACAATTTATTACATATCATGTAATTTGTAGTCACTTGCAAACAGTGGAAGCTGGGACTGTTAAATCTGCCACTACCAAGAAGTTGCCGTAGTCAGAATATGAGAGAGAATGAAAATAAGATACAAAAGTGACTTTTCCACCTACCCTGGGGTCCCAGACTCTGAAATGGGCAGGAAGAGCCAAGAACTATTGTCGCAAACTCCAGAAGTTCCAGCCATGGCTTCCTCACTTATAGAACCGTCCTCACTTGTAGAACTGTGCAGTTTTCCTGCCTGAGGTAAGTAGCAATGATACCTGTACTAGGTTTAACTCACCCTTGAGGTGGAAAGACTTGGTGAAGACATGTTTATGGGTTGCTGACTGTTAGGGAATGCTGTGGACTGAATGTTTATGGCTCCCCCAAAATTCACATATTGAAACCCACTCCCCATTGTGATGGTATTAGGAGGTGAGGCCTTTGAGAGGCAGGACTTTTGGCAGAGTTCTCAAAAATGGGATTGGTGGCCATATAATAGAGGCCCCAAAAAGAGCCCTCTCCCTTCCACCATGCGAGGACACAGCAAGAAGGCACTGTCCGTGAACCAGGAAACAGGCCCTCACCAGACACTCAATCTGCTGGCACCTTGATCTTGGACTTCCCCATCTCTAGGACTGTGAACAATAAACTTCTGTTGTTTTTAAGCTACTCTGTCTATAGGTTTTTTTTTAAGCAGTCTGAATAGACTAAAGGAGACCCCAAAGATAAAGACTTTGAGTTCCTGACCTTCATGAATTGATGTAAGTGGAGTGAATATAAGACGAACAGAGAGAAGCACTAGAATATGAAGCAGGCTTCCAGGGGGTTGGAAGGCGGCTAGGAGTAAATAGAAGAAAATCCACTCAGAGCAAATAGGACACGTGACACCCAAGAGCAAGATACACGATTGGCTGTTGGGGCACCCTCCCTGAAAGCGGGGCACTGAAGAAGAGTAACCCAGCCATTCTCCCTGGAAGTCAGACGTGAAGTGTAGCAGGATCAAGGAGGAAAAACCTGGTATCACAGAGCAGAATGAAATGGCAGCCAGGTCTTCTTACAGCTTTGAAATGTCCTTGTTTAACAGAGATCTGTGGCAAGAGATATAGAATGTTTAAAAGGGGCTACAAACTAGATTAAGAGAAAAGGAGGCAAGATGGGGAATCCCAGATGATACCATGTTGTCTTGGAGTTGAGATCATGGACTTAGATGTCAGGCTGGCCTGAACTCAACTCACTGTTCCACCACTTACTAGCACCTATGTGACTTCAGGCAAATGATTTAACTTCTTTAAGCTTCGCTTTCCTGTTCTGTGACATCAGGACAATAATGGAAGAAACCCTACATGCTTGCCTTGAAGATGCCATGAGAGAGTGCTTATGAAGCACTTAGCACAATGCCTAGCCTACAGTAAGAGTTCAGTCAATGTGATTTATATTACTATTATAGAAAATAAAGAAAATGCTGGGCAAAATGTGGGCCCAGCCACTGAGAGTTCTGAGTTTTAAAACTTCAGGAAAGAGCCATGTGATCCCTAGGAGGAAAACATACACTTTGTAGGCAGGAGATCTGCGATCCAGAAACACCCGCGGGGATCTGGCAGGTTTTCCAGGCTGTGCAGGCAGTGACAGGAGGGGTTGGAGGGGCTGTCTTGGAAAAAGTGGCCATGGGAGCTTGGGCTTACTGAACCTGTGGCCTGTAGATCCTGGCAGACCACTGACCAACATCAGAGGGGCCAACAGTAGATGGCCTGAACTTGGAGTTGCTTTTAATATTTACAAAGGCTGTCAGTCTGGGAGCCAGCAAAGCATACATCAGTTTCCCAAAATGAGAACTGAGGCATGGAAAAACAAGTTAGGGGCCCAAGGAGAGGACTTGGAGAACAAGCAGGGGACAGGGCAGAGATCTAACAGTGGGCCCAGGACTCAGCCTCCTTCTAGCCATGTGTCCAAGATTCACTGATTTGGCAATTGTGCAATCTGTGCTCTTTATATTCATTATTCCTCAACCATGTTCAAGTCTCAACAAAAGGTGCTGCAGACCATCTCCATCCCCATCTGCTCTGAGCAATCACGGAGATGTCATGATGTCCCAAAGAAAAGAGACTGGCTAATGTTTTCAGATTTTTTTGACATGAAATAAAAAATGAAGTTCAGGGACCACAGGCCTGTAAGTTTAACAGTGCTCTTGGACAAAATTCTAAAACAGATAATTAATCAGATGGCATGGAAGCCTTTAGAATACACATTGACCATAGGGAGATGAAACTAGTTCAGTAGGAATAAGACATGGTCAGACTAAGGATAATATCTTTACTATCAAATGAGCAATCTCTTCCCCCATGCTCAAAAACAAAAAGAATTACAAAACAAAGATACCTGTAAAAGTAAATATAGATCCTGATCTCTCTCTCTCTCTTTCTGAAACAGACAGACAGACAGACAAAGACACACACACACACACACACACACACACACAAATATCCAAATATCAATGGCTAATAAATACTTGAAAAAAATCTCAACTGTAACAGTAATCAAAAAAAAGCAAATTAAAATACTGGAATACTACTTTTCACTTACTGAATTAGAAAATATTTAAAATAACTTTAATAATTTAAATAAATTTAATAGACATTTTAATAATTTAAATACAACTTAAAATACATTTTAAAATAATTATGCTCAGCACAGATGAGGGTAATGAGATAGATAACTTTATATATTCTGGTAGAAGTATGAATTGTAAATGTAATGCTTTTTAATAATGATATAATAATGGCTAACAATGAGTATGTGTAAATCTCTATGTACATGGATCTTTTTTTTTTTATTACAACAACCCTATGAAATAGATATTGGTATTCTCATTTTGCATATGAAAAAATTAAAAGGGTACAAGTTTCAAGTGCCCCAGAGACTCTGATTGTCACATGTCATCTGGGGGTTGCAGGGAGAATGGAAATGGGTAAGGAGAAGAGAAGATAAGAGAAGTCCCAAAGAGGGGTCTGATTTGGGTATACCATTCTCCCGTTTAGAATAACAGCATTGCACTCTCCTGTAGATGAGAACGGATTACTAATTTTGGCAATATTTAAGACTGTTCATACTTTTGACTTTTATTCTTTCATAAGAAAATATTCAAAAGTTACAAAAGTGTTTGTGAACAATCATAGCCTTCAGTAATTTTATGATAATAAATGCTATCTTAGTTGGAAACAAATATCTAGCAATAGGTTAAATGATTTAAAAATAATAGTAAGAGTAGTAGTAATAATAATAATTGTTATTGCATACTCATTATGTACCAGGTGCTAGATTAAGCTTTACTTGAATTATCTCATGTATTCCTTATTGATATGGTTTGACCATGTCCCCACCCAAATCTCATCTTGAATTGTAGTTCCCATAATCTCCACATGTCATGGGAGGACCCAGTTGGGGTAACTGAATCATGGGCCAGTGACCACCATGCTGCTGTTCTCATGATAGTGAGTGGGTTCCCGTGAGATCTGATGGTTTTATAAGGGACTTTCCCCCCTTTGCTTGGCACTTCTCTCTCCTGATGCCTTGTGAATAAGGACATGTTTACTTCCCCTCCACCATGATTGTAAATTTCCTGAGGCTTCCTCAGCCTTGCAGAACTGAGTCAATTAAACCTCTTCCCTTTATAAATTACTCAGTCTGGGGCAGTTCTTTATAGCACCATGAGAATGGACTAATACACTTTTAAAGATCCCAAGCCAGCCCATGATAGCATCAGAATTAGAACACAGGCAGTCTGACTCCAGAGCTTTTACTATCAGTGATCAAACTCTATGTATGTAATTCATTTCCATGATGGAATATTATGGAGCCATTAGAGATTATGTTTTCAAAGGGTTTTTGATAACATAGGGAAATATTTACATTATATGCTTGGAAAATTACACATATAGTATGATCTAGCTACGTGAAAAATATACGAAGAAAATGGCTGGAAGAAAATATACCAATTAACAGTAATTGCCTTTGAATGGTCTGGTTATGAGTCATTTATTTTCTTCTTTATACTTTTCTGAATTTTCCTAATGTACTAAAATAAGCATGTGTCACTTTTTTAAAATCCAGAGTGGAAATAAAGTAAGTCATGTTCATGCCAAATTACCCTTATTTCCATTTTGACAGTGTATTTTAAAAGTTGACAAAGTAACTTATATTTTAGTACATTAAAAAATGGAAACAAGGAAATGAATTTAATAAAAATAATGCTTAGAATTATTTATTAATGAAGCAAGGTTTTCTATACTAAGTAAATAAAAGAGGACCAGGATGAAGGCTTACACACTCTTGAATTTCTACTTTCCTGACCCCAGTGTCTAGCACAGTGCCTTACGTAGCATTGACTTTTGGCAAATATTTATAGAATGAGTGATTTTATCTTTCTAAACACTTTTTAAAAATCAATGGCAAGACGTGGAAAAAATGCTTATTGAATTTGTAGTGATAACTAACATCGCAGAAAATAGAGTCAACATTTATAATTACCTAAGCCATACACAGGATGAAATTTAATACTTGTTAAAATTTCCAGTATCACTTGTTTATGTATCAGAAGTTTTAAAATATGTTTTATTAATTGAATTGCTAATTTTGACTCTAGGAATATCCCAGGTAAGTAACTGAGAATGATACAAATATTTAGACCCAGTGACGATTCCTTGTTCTAGTACTTGGTGACAACTAAAGATTAGAAAGAATCAGATGTTTAACAGTGGGTGATAGGTTGAATATACGGTGGGCATCCTTAAAATAAAATCTCATCCAGTAAAAGTGTTTTGTAGAAATTTACGTGTTGATGCAGAAGTATTTTTACAAACATGTTAATGCTAAAAGGCAAGTTATAAAACAATATAAACAATGTGATCCTAATGTTGTGAAAATATATAGGTGCCAGCTAGAGATAAATGCATAAAATACAGATTGAGAGGCTATACATGAAAATTGTAGGGGTAGATATCTGTGCATGATGCAATTACAGGTAGCTTAGTTATATTTGTATTTTTTCATTATGTTCTGATGAATGTGAATTACTTTTGAAAAAACAAATGTAAAACTTCTCTATGCAACTATAGAATGTGTTCTGGAAAACTGTAGTTGGTGCTGATTTTACAACTTTTCATGTTAAAAACAACAAACAAACAAACAAAATGGATCTGGATGTATGATTGCCCCCAGCTCTATATAGCTAGCAGTGCAACATGGCAGCTAAGAAGATGTTAATTCCAATCTTAAGTGACACCACAAGAAGCAAAATCTCTTGGCTGTAGGCAGCAATGATTCCCCTGGGCTCCACAGTGGGCAAAGCACAGTGATAATTTTGCATTCATTTCTTGCATTGTTTTAGAAAAGAACTGACAAGCTAGCGAGTCCAGAGTACAACAAGCAGGTGGTAGAGACATCTGCCATGAACATGGCTTGCCCAGAAAAGGAGCATCCTCTGGGAAGCGTTACCTCTACCATCCTTCCCAACCTGGTGTCTGTTTTCTTTTACATAATCCTCCCTGAGTCTCCACCACTAGGAAACATTTTGGGATGATTCCTCAGAATAACACATGTGCCTGCATGGAGGGTGGAAAATGGTTTGAGTTGTAGTTGAAGTTAGATCTTGGAAGAATAGTCAGGTCATGATGAGGACAGCTGAGCCATGGTGAGAGGGAGAACAACAGGCACGGGAGAGAGAAAGAGCAAAAAGGCAAGCCCAGGGGAACTAATTTGAGCCTTGAAACCCAGATCCTAGTATGAGAGAAGCGAAAAAGGGTAGAGATCATCAACAACAGCAAGCTAGAAAGATGGCTTTGACAGTAGCTTTTCATATTCCTCAGGTCAGGGAGATCATGTTATATTATACTCATTCCATTATTCATCTAATACTACCTGAGCCCTTGCTCTGTTCTTGCACTGTAAGTAAGTGCTGCACCTAGTCACACAAAACTGAGCATCACACCACAGTCCCAGCCCTCATGGAGCTTGGAATCCATATCAATGGAAAGAGAAGGACCAAATGGATGCTTGAAAAGTAAATGACATATTACAAATTTGCATGCTCCTTTTGCAGAAGAATCATGTGCATATTGTATGTATCATTACTTTTTATCATAAAATGGCCTTCCACATTTATGTCTTGATGGCATAATTTAGTTTATGAGCCCACTGGGAAAATTCCCTAACTTCTGCAGCCATCTACTACTTTGTTGTCACTCCAGAACTACTGGGTGGTGATAACACAGCCCCTGAATCCATCTCTGCTCATATTTAGAGAAGGTTGCCCGGGTTTTTAGGACGAAGAGAAATATGAGATGTGTTTTGAATTGGGTTTTAGGGTTTCTCAATGTGGGAAAAGACAGTCAAATGAAGAACTGAAATTTCAAACAAGGACTATTGAAAGAAGACTTGTTTACCCTCTACAGAGACTGAATCGTTAAAGAGCAGCCTCAACTTAAAGCTGAAGCATGATAGGAACACTCTGCCATGAGCCATTTGCTCTAGATGGTGATTCAGTTTTATGCTTAGAGTTTCATGAAACTCAGAATGAAACCATAGTCAGAACACACAAGGATATTTGCTACTGATGATCCAAATCCAAAAATAGCAAAACAATAATTTCTAGGACATATGATTTCAAAGATGTGCAGAAAAGGGAGAAAGGAACATCCTTATATTAACCAGGCACGGTAGCTCATGCATGTAATCCCAGTGCTTTGGGAAGCCAAAGTAGGAGGATCACTTGAGGCCAGGAGTTCAAGACCAGTCTGGGTAACACAGTGAGATCCTTCAAAATAATTTTTTAAAAACAGCCAGGCATGGTGGCACATATTGGTAGTTCTAGCTACTCAGGAGGCTGAAGCAGGGAGATCACTTGAGCCCAGGAGTTTGAGGCTGCAGTGAGATATGATCATGCCACTGTACTACAGCCTGGGCAACAGGGCAAGCCAGTTTCTTAAAAAAGAAAAAGAAAAAAAAAGAAAAGAACATAGTTATATGGTGTGTGAAATTTGATAAACTTGGATTTACATTTCCATTGTGCCACTTACAAGGCATATAATTGAGGCAGATTAATATATTTGAGCCTCATTTTTCTCATCTGTTACAAAATTGGATGAAGAAGAAAATTCTGCTTTATATTATTCTTTAAAGACTTTATGAGATTGTGAATACCAAGCACATAGCAACGACTGTTTCAACGTGAGTTTACTCCCCAGCCCCCATTAGAATCTAGTAATTAGAGGCAAGCATGGGTTTTGACACTACAGCCAGTGATAACACACCACAGCAGTATGAGGAATGCTCTCATATGTGCCAGGCACTCAGGATGTAACTAGAAATGTAGATACAATGCCAAAAACACCTTCCAGTACATGTAATGAAGACTTTAAAAATGTGCTTGTAATGTAACTTTTATCATTTTTATTGTATTCAATTCAACAAACATTTATTGAATGCCTACCTCATACATATTCATTCTCTAGTTTAGTAGAACATCAGAGAGCTACTGCACTCTGATGTGAGGCCAGAGGCTGTTGGTTCAAGTCTCTTCTTCTGACATTGAGAAGTTTCTGTTCCCAACTATGCAGGGCCAATTTATTAGACTATTATGCTCCACACAGGTACAACAGAGCTCTATCAGCTTTGCAAATTAACAAATATAATGCTTTCCATATAATAGGAGACCAGATATTTATTCAACGAAAAAAGAAAGAAAGAAGAAAGGGATAAGGGAAGGGAAGACAGGCAAAGAGGGAGAGAGAGATGGACAGTCAGTCACTGAGACAAACAGAGGGCAGTCAGAAAGACAGATACAAGGACAGTCAGACAGAGGAAAGTTAGACAAAGGGACAGGCGGACAGAAAGACACTGTTATTTATCCTCATGTTCTCTTCTCTTTGGACCATGACAGTTCTTATCTGCTTCACAGGACTACTGAAAGGAACATATTAAAAACAAGGGAAAGTATTAGATTCTAAATGGTTATGAATAGTGTCAATATTAAGTGTCAAGTGAAACAGACAAATCATACTAACGTAGAGTATTTGATTTTTAAAAATTTATTTAATTGTGGTACATCCTGATAATGGGATGTCATTCAGTACTAAAAAGAAATGTGCTATTAGGCCAGGCGCAGTGGCTCACATCTGTAATCCCAGCACTTTGGGAGGCTGAGGCGGGCAGATCATTTAAGGCCAGGAGTTGGAGACCAGTTTGGCCAACATGGTGAAACCCTGTCTCTATTAAAAACACAAAACTTAGCCGGTGTGGTGGTGCACGCCCGTAATCTCAGCTACTCAGGAGGCTGAGGCAGGAAAATCACCTGAACCCAGGAGGCAGAGGTTGCAGTGAGCAGTAATCATGCCACTGCATGCCAGCCTGGGTGACAGAGCAAGGCTCTGTCTCAGAAAAAAAAAAGATTAAAAAAAAAGAAAAGAGAGAAATGTATCAAGCCATGAAAGACATGGAAGATACTTAAATGCATATTACTAAGTGAAAGATGCCAATCTCAAGAGACTAGAGACTGTATAATTCCAATCGCATGACCTCCTAGAAATGGGAAAACCATAGAGATGGGAAAAACATCAATGGTTGCCAGGGGTTAGGGGTAGGGGGTGGGGCAGATGAACAGGTGGACCACAGAGGATTTGGGGGGCAGTGAAACTACTCTCTATGATACTATAATGGTGAATGCACAACAGCAAAAGTGAACCCTAATGTGAACGATAGACTTTGGGTGATAACGCTGTGTCAGCATAGGTCTGTCAATTTTTACAAATTAGACCACGCTGGTGTGGGATGTTGACAGTGGGGGAGCTATGCACTGTGGGAGCAGGGGATATATGAGGAATTTGGTACCTTCCACTTAATTTTGCTGTGGACCTAAAACTGCTCTAAGACATAATATGTATTAAAATAAAATAAATTTATAGAATCTGCACACAGAAGCTAATCGATCTTCACAGAACACAATCTGGAAAAGAGGTCAGCTCCATTCTGAGCTTTTAAGTGAAGTGAACAACCCATGTCTCCCCTGGTGACATCACCTAGTCAATGAGAAGCTGACAGCAACGAAGCTCAACCCCTCTCTTAGAAGTAGAGAGTCTGTGATGGTTCTTCCAAGACAAAAGCCTCTTTGGCCTCCATTTCCTTACAAAATCTCTGGGGTAAGTTGAAGGTGCCACATAGATAGACTCTGACATGGGATCCAAGCTGCAGCTTCAGAGGGACCCTAGTGGATAAAGGCCTGGCAGTTACATGACTAGTTTCCAAATGGGGTCTAGAAGAGGAGCTGGGGAGAGGTAATTACTCACCCAAAGTGCTGGGACCAAGAAGGTTTCAATCACCCATGAACAGATCTGAACATTTCAATAATGAAACCTGAACTCTGCCTCCCATATCAATGAGCATCTTGGCTTCCATCACACCAACAGCTTTACTGCCGACAGGGCCTCCTTGCGAACGGAGACCATCTCTAACTCATGACGGCCTTTACTTCTATTCAGCCTTACCTCAAGCAGGGCCTGCATGACTGTGGATGAACAGGGCAGGGAGCTTCATCTTGTCCAAGGCCCTCTTTCTGGAGGGAAAATGCAGGGACAGCTCCATTAGGTGAGATGCTATCTTAACTCGAAGGCAGGCTTGCTGACAAGCATCTGCAGGGCAAGCACTCTACACTGCTTTTCCCACTGTAGGTATGGGCGAATGGTTAAGCTCTTCTCTGAACACCCTTGTGACCAAGGGCCCGAGTTCACAGGCTGCTTGACCTGGACTGAGACCTGAGCTGGAGTTGAGTGAAGGGACGGGTGGCCCTGCCTCTGTTACAGGCTGTGGGGAAAGAAGTCCATGGCTGTGGGCCTCAGTTTCTGCATTCATAATAGAAAGGGGCTAGGCCAATTGATTGCCAAGGTTCTTCCTGGCTCTGATTTCAGAAACCCATCTCTACTAAAAATACAAAAAGTTATCTGGGCATGGTGGCATGTGCCTGTAGTCCCAGCTGCTCGGGAGGCTGAGGCAGGAGAATTGCTTGAACCTGGGAGGCAGAGGTTGCAAAGAGGCAAGATCGCGCCACTGCACTCCAGCCTGGGCAACAGAGCGAGACTCTGTCTCAGAAACAAACAATGACAGTATTTATTTTGCTCACAAATATATCTCTATATCTGTATGTTAGATTCTCCACCTAGCCAGGCATCCAACACTAGACACTGACCCATTAGTCCAGTGATCTAACCAACAGAAGCCAGCAACTGCAGCTCAGGGCCAGGGAACCCCTGGCAGGAGACTCCGGCATGCCAGACCTCACTTGTTCTCTCATTCTAGCCAGGTGAGCAAGGATGCTTTAGGTTGCAATCCAAACTGGGACTAAACCCGAAGAGCTTATTCCCTTCTTTCTGTTATTCTAAGACACCTAGAGCAGCCCAGAGCAAGAGCCTTCCCTACACACAGCTGCAGCCCCTATCAAAATGACAGCTGCAAAGGCCAACAATGAGCAGGGCCCTTCATGTACCAGCCACCTTTCAGTGAGGGACTCATAATGACAAACGCTCCTTGTACTTTGGCAACTTCTTAGCCAAGTATCACAATAATGGCCAGGCTCTAGGCAGTCGACGAGAAAAACCCCAAAATCCCAGGGATACAATTCAGTCTCAGCGGCCTTAAACAGCCCAAGAAAAACAAGTTGCGCTCTTTCTGGGCTCCTGGTATTTACTTTTTCTGACATTGAGTTTCATGATTTCCCTACCCATGGGTAGGAGTGAGGATGGAAAAGACGACAATCCATTTTTCCACATTGATAATGTGTAAGCTCGCTGAGATCTCTAAAGCCTCTACAATCTTTCATTTCTTCTTCCTGCCAGAGCTTACCCAGAAGTTTCTCTTAATTAGAATTTCCTCTGTTTCATTTAGAGTATGATGTCCGCCCTGGAAACCTGGAAGCAACCCTTTTCAGGCTGGCCTTTGCTCATCAGGGAAGTCTCGCTCACCACAGTCAGTTACATATATAAGACAGAGCAGTACTCACCTTGGTCATATAAAATTAAAGACTAAATGAAGGAAGCAACAGACTTCAAAAGAAAAGCCATCCCCTCCGCAAAGGAAGGAGATGAGAACAAGAATCCTCCGGAACAGCCCCCATCGCTTTCCCTTTGTCATTAGCGAGCCCCTGAGGACGGATTCCTGTTTGACGTGGAGCCTGTACTTTTGACAGAGTCCCTGAACATGACCCCTAAATTGATTTTAAATCCCTCTTCAGAAGAAACTGAAATGATAAAACACACAGCATCTTTTAGAGACCATCTGCCAGAAACCACTCAACAGATGGGGGCTTAAAACTCTGTTAGCCTCCAGCCTGCCAGTCTTTGTTTAAACTTTAAGAGAACTGCAGGTGTTAAATGGGCCCCCAGGATTGCAGACCACTTCAGGGCATAGGTTCTAATGAGGATTCTGTGAGAATTGCTAGACAATTGGATCAGGACAGGCCTGTAAGGCTCCAACCAAGCCCATTTTATGGTTCACGTGGAGGTCTTGAGATACTTAAAATCTCCCTCTAAAATAAAAAAAAATGCTTAGACCATGTTTTCTTTAATTGAAAACTTGCAGAGAAGGCTCTCAGAGAACATTGTGTTTCTGTGCCACTGCATGCAAACTTAGGCCTGCAATGTAAAATACATAAATCTTGCAACTTTTCCTATTTTCATATTAGTTTCCTATATGACCTTGGGACTAGCCTTAGAGATCATTTAATCTAAACTCATCACACACAGGAGGGAACTGAGGCCCACAGAAGAGGAGCTACTTACTTAAGACTTTGCAGGATGTTTGTGGAAGAAATAAGATCCCACTATGGTACAGTGTCCTTCCTAATATCTCTGCAGCTCTGAGTCCACAGTGGTGGGAGAGACGCTATGGTAGGGGGTGGGCTGGACCAAGACAGAGAAGTGTGCTATTCCAGTTATCTGTTGCTGTGTAGCAAACAACTCCAATACTTAGGGCTTAAAACAATGATGGAGGACGAGCATGGTGGCTCATGCCTGTAATCCCAGCACTTTCGGAGGCCAAGGCGGATGGATCACGAGGTTCAAGACTAGCCTGGCCACTATGGTGAAACCCTGTCTCTACTAGAAATACAAAAAAATTAGCTGGGTGTGGTGGCATGCGCCTATAGTCCCAGCTGCTTGGGAGGCTGAAGCAGAAGAATTGCTTGAACTCGGGAGGCAGAGGTTGCAGTGAGCAGAGATCGTACCACTGCAGTCCAGCTGGGCAACAGAGAAAGACTCCATGTCAAAAAAAAAAGAAAAAAAATGACAGCATTTATTTTGCTCACAAATCTTTAGCTTGGGGAAGGGCCTGGTTGAGCAGCTTGTCTCTTGTCCACTCTGGCTCAGTTGGGTCATTCAAAGGCTGGAGGCTGGAATCATCTGAAGTCTCATTTACTCAGATATCTGGTAGGTGATGCAGACTTTTTTTTAATTAACTGATTTTTCTGGGAATTATTTATTTATTTATTTATTATTCATTTATACAGAGTCTCTCTCTGTCAACCAGGCCAGAGTGCAGTGTTACAATCATGGTTCACGGCAGCCTTGACCTTCTGCACTGATGCTGACTCTTGGCTGGGATCTCACCTGGGGCTGTAGCTGGAACATCTGCAAGTGGCCTTTCCATGTGGCTGCTTGGCTTTTTTACATGGTTTTACGAGGGGGTTACTGAGAGAGAGCAGATGGAAGCTGTATTCGCTTTTCAAACGCAACCTCAGAACTCATTAGTGTCACTTCCACTGCATTCTGCTCATCAGGTGTGAGTGACCCAGGCAAGCCCATTTTCAAGGAGAAGGGGATTTGACTCTGTATTTGGATGGAAGGGGTGTCAAAGAATTTGTGGACCTGTTTTAAGCCATCACGTATGCCAAAGATGTCTTTTTCTACCACATTGGTTAGAAAGTGAGGAATCGATTTTCACTGTTTTGAATAAACAGCCCCACAGGAAAGAGTGCTTTACTCTGTGCCTATCATATACTAGGCACTAGATTGAATGTTTTGTTTGGTTATTTCATTTCAGTTTCAATCCTGACAACAGCAGCAGCTATACTCATATTTTACCGAAGAGGAAACTGAGACTCAGAGATCATTTAATTTGCCTAAACTCACTCAATTAGGAAGCGGCAAAGGCAGATTGTATCCCAGATCTGTATTGAAGGCTCATTCTCTTTCCATAAGATAACTTCCTGCAGCTTCTTGCCAACTTCCACTGAGGTGGGTGGAAACTGTATCCCTGGTGGTACAACACCCCTGAAAATGCTGGGTTCTAGAGAAGTTTGATATAACTGAACCCTCCACCACACACAATAAAATGAGCAAAACCTTCTCTCCCAGTTCCTGGCAAGGTCTACTTCTTGTACAGACGAGAAGAAAGCTGAGGCTCTCAACTTGGTTGGAGTACTCCTGGTGAAATTGTGTCTACCTTACACGTTAATGAAAGGATCAATGGTTCTTTTCCTGGCAAGATCTTTTTCATCCTTTGAACCCAGCTTACATGCCACCTGCCCAAAAAGTCCTTCCCCGATTACCCCATCAAAGTAGGTTCCCCATACCACCATGTTCCATCACTGCCCATGGTTCGCCTCCTTCCTGGCATGTATCCCAACCTGTAATTACACGTGGGCTTAGTCACTTGCTTATTGTCTGACTGCCACCATCGTGTCTGGCAGATAGTAGGTGCTAAATAAATATTTGTTGGATGGACAAATGACTGAATGAAGGAATGATCCCAGACTGTAAAAACCTTGAGATCCACAGAGCTTCCACTTTTGACCTCGGGATGCTAAGACCACAGGTCCACACTCTCATGCCCCACTGTGGAAAAATTGGGTAGAATAACAGGAATCTTATGAGGCACTTAACTACGAATCAGGCACTCTTCCAGCACTTTATGATTATTATCTCACTATTCCTTACAACAGCCCTGTAACACAAGAATTACAATTATTCCCACTTTCCAGATGAGGACACTGAGGTTTGGAGGAGATGTGTAACTTGCCCTAAGCTAACACCACCGACAAGAAGCAAAACTAAAGGTTCTCACTGAGATCTGTTTGGCTCCACAGCCTGCCCTCTCAGTTATTGGGCAATAGTGCCAACTATGGGTTTCCCTAAAGGTTTGATTTAAAAAAATTAAAAGGTAGCTAGAGATCAATTTTAAACAATTAATTTTTATGGAAAATGAGAATTGCTTACTCGACTCTCTGACAACACATTACTAACATCAAGTAGTGTTTGGACTAGATCCATGCATGTTGGTAACAGGTACCCAAATTATAGAAGCAGGATTTGTGGGCCTCTTGAATCTTCAGAATACAAATAGGAATGGTGCAACAAAGTTTGACTTTGCTTGAACTCTTTAAATAAGAGGGTGACTCTATCTAAATTATTCTAAGCTCTCAGTTTTCTACCCAGGCATAGGATTTAATGTAGCACGTGGCTCTCATGCCACCTCCAGCATCCCTTAGTTGTGGGTTGTGATAGGGTTTAGGTAACTTGGAGAAAGGTTAATTAGAAGCCTGATACTTTATGAGATTCTCCACAACTCTAGGTCCTTAGTCCAGTTTCGGGGAGAAAGTGCCTATAATTTTTCTTAGTTGCTGTCTTTGAGACATCTGTTACATTCTAACTTTCATGTGTTCCATCAGTCCACTGTGTTTGAACCATACTCCCAGTGTCTTTTCACCTGGGAGAGATCATTAGAAGGGCAAATGCAAGCCCTTCTACTCATAACACAGAAACACAGTGAAATAAGCCGTGAGGATGTGATGCTAAAAGAAACCACGGTCTCTAATTGAATCTCATGCAGTCCTATATCCCTCATAGAATCTCAAGGTTGGCAAGAACTGTAGGAAGCCACAAAGTCCAGGTCCCTTCTCAAAGCCCTTGGCAATGACATCTGATCCTTCCTTCACCAGTTCCAAGTGTGTGTGTGTTGAGTGGGGGAGGTCACTCTATTTCATGAGTGGACAGTGCTGACTGATGGAAATGTCCTCCTCAATTATTTTCAGCTTGACCTCTCTCAAACCGTCCTATGGAAAACTAGAGGGAAAACAGTCCATTTCTTCTCCTCTAATCAGTGCTTTATTCACAACAATATGTTCTAACTAGTCTGAAATTTTATGAACTTATTGTTGAAACAGGTGCTCTTAAGAAAGGTCATTTTCATAATCAAATCTAAAAACAAGTTTCAGAAACAATTATCTACAGGTAAGAGACATTAAAAAATAATTGTTGAATGAATGAATGAATGAGTTTACTCACACCAATAAAACTGGAAGTTGCCTTTACTATTGAGTCACCATCAGGATACATCAGTTTTGGAGTGACAGGAGGAGAGTATCTCTTGGACCTCAGAGAGGGGCTGATGTCTCTGTCTCCCACCCCACCCTGTCCTAGGATACAGGTAGAGGCATCAGCTTACACTTTTATTCCCTCAATGTCCAGCACAGAACCTAGCATAAAGTGAATGCCCAACAAATACTCCAAAGAATTTCCAGTAATGGAAAGAGCCCCAGAGACCATTTGGCCCAATCATTTTCCTCCCAGAAATATAAAAGAGATCAGTAAAACAAATCAGTAATTTCTTCTGGGTTCCTAGAAAGCCCTCCTACACCTGACCAAATCCAAAACACCTTTCCATCTGCTTTGCCTAAAGTTCCTCTGATGGAAGGCTAGAGCCTGTCATAGCACACATCATCAAGCTTTCCCTTCTAAAGTGACAAGGTCCAAAGGAAAGATAAATTACCCTCAACTCACACTAAGGTATAAAGGACAGTTGGCAGACCTTTCTGGAAAGTTACATAAAATTAGCAACCAAAGAATGAGTCATGTGAATCCTAAATATCTGCTTCTCTGAGCTAGGTGGTGGGTATCATCTAAACTGATGAGATTGCTTACTTGTCTCCTCTGGGAAAATAAAAAAGCAGTTTGGAAGGCTGGTCAAAACTTCCCTTCTTAAAGGGGTTGCAAAACCCACAACAAGAGATCCACATGGTACCTTCAATCTGACACTCATTAGGTGGGGCTCAGCTCTCCAGTGCTTTGCAAACACATCTGTTACCCTGTTAATTACATCCTGGACAAGCTCCAGGATGTCTGAGTCAGGACCCATGGGACACTGGTATTTTTTTAAGAGCCCTTGGTCTACCCTAGAATAACACTTTCCACTCAAGGATGTGTTGACTAAACTATGAATCAGCAGCCCACACATAGCAGGTGCTCCAAGCATATGGCCCATGGCAATGCTTCTCAAATGTTAATGTGTGTATGAATCACCTGGTGATCATATTGGAAATGAAGGTTCTGATTAAGTATCTGGGGTGGAGCCTAAAATTCTGCATTTCTAACAAGCTCCCAGGTGATGAAGGTGCTGCTGGTTCAAACACCGTACATTGAATAGCAAAGTTATTTCTAAAATTTACTAGGCAAAAGAAGCCCTGAGAAGCATGTCGAACAGGCACAATCCCAGGTCACCAACCTCAAAGGTTTTTATTCAGAAAAACTGAAATTGGACCACAGTATATACATATTTAATAAGTACCCCTCAGTGATTCAGCAGAGGTCTCTTTGATGGTACTTTAAGAGATACTAACATATCACTTTCTATTTTTTTTTTTTTTTTTTTTTTTGAGTCACAGTCTCATTCTGTCACCCAGGCTGGAGTGCAGTGGTGCAATCTTGGTTCACTGCAACCTTGGCCTCCTGGGTTCAAGTGATTCTCGTGCCTCAGCCTCCCAAGTAGCTAGGATTACAGTAGTGAGCCACCATGCTCAGCTAATTTTTGTGTTTTTAGTAGAGATGGGTTTTGCTATGTTGGCCATGCTGGTCTTCAACTCCTGATCTCAAGTGATCCACCTGCCTTGGCATCCCAAAGTAAGAGATACTAACATGTCTCTTGAATGATCATATTCAAGGTGTGTCCTCTGACCTCTTACAGAAGAGAAATACTCACCTGACATCCACGCCTCCTGACCACTTAGGACAGTGACTGTCAAACTCCAAGGCACTTCAAAATCACCTGGAGGGCTGGTTAAATCTCAAAAAGCTGCCCCAAATCCCCAGGGTTTCTGATTCAGTAGTTCTTGGGTGGGATCCAACAATTTACATTGCTAACCAGTTTCCAGGTAATGCTGATATTGGTGGTTTGGAGGCCACGCTTTGAGAACCTCTGGTCCAGATGAAAGACAATCTTTTAAAAATCACCAGAGGAGCTTTTCAAACCACACTCATTATGAAATGCTTGGGGACCCCCAACCCATGTCTTTTACAAACAGCACTTCAGGTGCTAAGCACCCACTGAGAGAACAAATACTCCAAAGAAAAGGCCCCTTAATCCTGAATAGATAATAGTTTTAAATCAATATCCTTAGGGCCCCAGAAAGAGATGTGGGACTGCTGACAAACCAGACCCAGGGGTCTCAGACAGGGAAGTCCTCAGGCCCAAACCCAAGAAAAGGCCTAACAGTTGCTGAACAGGAAGGAAGCTGCTCCATAGGGAAGTGGGCCCATCCTTCTCAGTCCCCAAAGCAAAGGAGGTCATGGCTTCCCCACAGCCCACGGCATCTCCAACCCAGTGAGCCCAGCCATTTATTAGTCCACATAAGGCAGCTTCAGTTTAGCACAACAGCTTATCTATAATATATGGAAACTAGGGTGACACACGTTCACTGAGATCTTCCCCAAATTCATCAAGACAGAGAGAGGAGAAATGAGCTGAGTCCTCTTGTTTCATGGAATAGGATCATATTCTACCTGGATCCATGGTAATCAGAAGTGTGGTGCTACTCCCCTAAAATGCTCCAGACCCTTGAAAGTAGGTTCATGTCAATATCTCAAGGGCAGCATTAGCCAGGAAGGCCAATGAAGGCTCCCTGCCAGGAAGGAACAGCCTAGAGAAGCATTTCAGGAAAGAGGCAACAGCCAGACAACAGCTGCCCCAGACAGACAGCACATCCGCCGAGGGCGTGATTACTTGGGACTTGAGAAGTACAGTTATGCATTGCTTAACGATAGGGATTTGTTCTGAGAAATGCATCATTAGATGATTTCATCACTGTGTGAACATCACAGAGTGCATTCATACAAACCTAGATGGTAGCTTACTACACATCTAGACTATATGGTCTAGGCTATCGCTCCCAGGCCATAAACCTGTGCAGCATGTTACTGTGCTGAATACTGTAGGCAACTGTAAAACAATGGTATTTGTGACCTAAACATATCTAAATATAGAAAAGGTACTGAGCTGGGCACAGTGACTCATGCCTACAATTCCAGTACTTTGGGAGGCCAAGGTAGGAGGATTGCTTGAGCCCAGGAGTTTGAGACCAGCCTGGGCAACATAGTGAGACCCCATTTCTACAACAAATTTAAAAATTAGCTGGGTGTAGTGGCACATGTCTGTAGTCCCAGCTACTTGAGAGGCTGAAGTGGGAGGATTGCTTGAGCTCAGGAGTTCCAGGTTACAGTGAGCTATGCTGGTGCCACTGAACTCTAGCCTGGGTGACAGAAACCTTTTTTGAAAGCAAAGCAAAGCAAAGAAAAGAGAGAGAGAGAAAGAGAAAGAAAGGGAAGGAGAGAGGCTGGGCATGGTGGCTCACATCTGTAATCCCAGCACTTTGGGAGGCCATGGCGGGCATATCACAAGGTCTGGAGTTTGAGACCAGCCTAGCCAGCATGGTGAAACCCCGTCTCTCCTAAAAATACAAAACTTAGCAGGGCATGGTGGCATGTACCTGAGGTCCCAGCTACTAGAGAGGCTAAGGCAGGAGAATCACTTGAACCTGGGAGGCGGTCGTTGCAGTGAACTGAGATCACGCCCCTAAATTTGCACTCCAGCCTGGGAGACAAAGCAAGACTCTGTCTGAAAAAAAAAAAAAAAGAAAAGAAAAAGGAAGGAAGGGAGAAAGGAAAGGAAGGGAAGGAAGGAAAGGAAGGAAAAAGAAAAGAAAGAAAGGTTACAGTAAATATAAAAGGTAACCAACGGTATACCTGTATAGGGCATTTATCATGAACGAAACTTAACCAGGACTGAAAGTTGGTTTGGGTGAGTCAGTAAGGAGTGGTGAGTGAGGGTGAAGGCCTAGGGCATTACTCTACCCTCCTGTAGACTTCAGAAACACTGTACACTTAAGCGACACTAAATTTATTTTAAAAAATAAATTGTGCCTGGATGTTATGATGGCTATGACTTCCGCACACGATAGGAATTTTTCAGCTTCTTTATAAGCTTTTGGGACCACTGACGTATGTGTGGTCCTTCACTGCCTGAAATGTTACGTTTCATTTGGGTTCTGCCTGCCCCATGGTCTCGGGGATGGGAAAGGCCCTGAGTTGCATGTTTATTGAGTGTGAGTATCTCAGCTGCTTTATGTAATCCCAAGTAATAATGGCACTTTCTGCTCGTCTTGCCTTCTGCTGCTCTGAGTTAATGAGTATCACCAGATAACTGGTTTCTGAGGCAGCCTAGGATCCCAATTTTCAGGCTCCTGCTTGTATGAAGTGTCATTTTACTGAAACTGAGGTACAATTCTGAGGCAGTGATCACCTTCCATGAGGTGACATGTTACCAGGCAAAGTAGAAGCAGAGCAAGTGTCCACTGTGTCTCCATGGTCTAGATTTTTAGAGACAGTTCCCAGCTCAAATATTCTTTTCTCTTGTTCAACCAACAAGTACTAATTATTGGTGATGAAAATATACAGAAACTCTAGAGATACTGGTTAAAGATAACTATAAAATAACAATGGTGATAACTGTAGCTAACATTTTTGAGACTCGAGTGGTAGAGGTACTATCCTCATTTTAGAGGTAAGGCAGAGACTCAGAAAGCTAAGATAATAGCACAAAGGTAACATCATCTAATGTGGGCCTGTCTTTCATCAAAGACCTTACCTGTACTCTACAAAGACATTCTGAACCTACAATGGTATAACTTAATGATTTTTTGACTTTATCATGGTGCAAAAGTTATGTGCATTCAGACACCGAATTTAAAATGTTGATCTTTTTTGTCATAAATAGTTTATTTTTATTATTATAAAATAGGCATTGTGTTAGATGAGTTTGCCCAACTGTAAGCTGGTGTAGATGTTCTGAGCACATTTAAGGTAGGCAAGCCTAGGCTACGATGTTTGGTAGCTTATGTGTATTCAATACATTTTGACTTCTGCTATTTTCAACTTATGATGGGTTCATCAGGATATAACCTCATGCCAGCTCGAGGAACTTCTGTACCTTGTTACTTTTGCCCTCACATACTTCACTGACACTGCAGAATAGCCCTGAAGGTAGGAAGAAGGAGAAACAGTCTTGTCGTCTGAGCCAGCTCTGCCAAAACTGCTTTTCAAGGAGCAAAAGGACTCACCCAAGACTCAGACACCCAAGACTTGGACCCGGTATGAGAGCCAGGGGTTTGCTGGATCAATGCCTCCACTCCAGCAGCAGCAAAGCAACCCAGTCTTCATACTCAGACCCAGCCCAGGGTCACAGGTCTATCTTCTTCGCTAGTCCCATTCAGCTCATGTCTTCCTGGTCTCCACCCTGCTAATTGTCTACAAACTCAGAAAAGGCCTTTGAATCTAACACAGTTTTGCTCATGGCAGAAACACACAGAGGGAGGAGAAAATAGGTCGGGAACTTCAGAACGTGCAGTAAAATAGAAACCCCTCCAATGTTCCCAGCACTGAAGCATTCAAATAAAATCACTGGACAGTATTTGCCTGGATCGAGAAAGTAAAGTCATTTTAGGAGCTGCCACTAATCTTAAAAAATAACAAGTGTGATTTGATCCGTGCAAGGAACCAGAGTGCTTGAAGATTTCTCCGCCGGAGGCTCTGCACTTTCATGAGGTATCGACAAAGACCCAAGGGTAAGTTATGGGGGGAGCACGACCACTGTGAGCTTTTGCAGCAGTGGTAGGAGCTGGCTAAGTTAAGATCAATGATTTCCTTGATTGCCTGGCTTCCCCCTCTCTTAAGCCTGGTCTCCGTCTCAATTTCTATTCCTATCGGCCAGAAAAATAAAGATTGTTTACAGAGCTGAAATAACACCTGCTTGGTTTATCTTATTTTAGAAACAATAAAAGCTAGGGAGTTGGAGGGATTAAGGAGGAAAAAAATCAATTGTGTTCTTTCATGTTGGAAACATTAAAAAATAAGTCACCCTGCTACCTACTCTAAGGCCCAATTTGGCTCTCCATTACCCAGGGCAATTTCCAATTTCATCCTGCAACTTCCCAAGGCTTAAACTCGACTGAACCATAACTGAATGCCCTTGACAGACTCCAGGAAACTTCTTCTGGTCAGTTTTTGACAATTTCAGGGCATGAATCTGATGCTAAATGCACCAAAAGAAATGGAAATGTTTGCTTTGGCATTAGCACCCAAATACAGTCAGCACCCGGAGTCTGGCTGAATCACTTTGAATGTTTTTTAAAGGTTTTACTGTTATTTCACAGCATCTTTGTGAAAAAGGCAAAGAAGATTTGCTCTCTCTCCCACTAATCTTGCATTATACAGATGTGGATGTTGGAAAAAAATTAAAACAACAAAAAGAGAGGAATTGCCTGGCCCCAAGCTACAGGGATAATAGATGGTTAAACCGGGTTAGAATCCAGGTTTTCTAACTCCTAACACAGCAGCACTCATTCATGATCATTCTCTGGAACATGCACCTTTGCAGGATGCTGCCAGTTCAAACGCAAGAGTGACTGGGTTTATCAGATAAGAAAGCCAGGTCCTCAAATCCAGGCCACCCAAGGGTGGCCACAGCAAGCTCAGCAGGATGCAGAATATAGCAGCCTTTCTCCCTGCCTGCATCTCCCTGCAGAAGGAGCCTTGAAGGAGGACAGGGCAGTTTGAAGTGTGACCCCATCATACACTCCATGAACTAGCATACCATAGCCCCTGCTTGTCCTCACTGACTTTAAGCATGACACCAGCCACTCCCTGACTCAGTCTCTTCATCTGTGATAAGGAATACCAAATAGTCTAAAGCAGTGTTCCAACATAGGGGACCCCATCTCTACAAGAAATTAAAAAAGTAATCAGATGTGGTGGTGTATGTCTGTGGTCCCAGCTACTCAGGAGGCTGAAGTGGGGGGATCATTTGAGCTTGGGAGCTTGAGGCTGCAGTGAGCCGTGATCACGCCACCGCACTCCAGCCTGGGCGACAGAGCAAGACACTGTCTCAAAAATAAATAAATTAATAATAATAATAAAGTAGTGCTCAAAACTTCTCTGGGAATGAAGACTTTTTTTTAGGCTAACATATTGATATTTACACCTTGGTGATTCCTATTATTATTTCTCAGAAAAAAAATTCTAAATGAGCTTCTATTTTCCTACCTACGACAACTTCTAAATCCATTTGACAAACAGTAGTATAGAAGTGTTCAGGACAAAAAAGCCTCTCTGTCTTAGGAGATGCCGGGTGCTAGCAAGGATGTGCAGATGGGAACCTCTTCTAGAAGACCCCCGCCCCAGAGCTGGCAGGAAGCACCATGATTCTGAGCTTGGTTGCCTGTGAAGGAATGTTTATGAAGTTTTTCCCACAGCAGCTTCTCTAAGAGCACCAACTCTGGGAGTAGGGGTCAGCAAGGAACTGTCTGGGTTTTCTACAGTGAAATGATTTTATGCAGAAGTGGGTGACCAGCACTGCAGCCAGGGGACCAGCCCTCTTTAGTCAGAAACACCTCAACCCTGCACTCACAGGGACTCACGGACTCGGAGTCCTGCAGGTGAGTGCCCTGTGTGAGGACCTCTGCCGCATCACAAAATGACTTTGCCAGGAAGCTCCAGAGTGTCAAACACCCATACATCCTTGGCTCTGGGCTGAGGAAAGTCTCCTGGTTGGTGCTTTGACAAGGAACCTCAAGGTTTTGAGGGAAGAATTCTCTACGGACCTATTTTACCACAGCACCTCTTTCTGCAGACTATCTCAAGTAACCGGGATTTCAAAGGGCCCAGGATGGAAAATGCTAGCCTCGAGTCTTCCTTTTCTGAATGGATTCTGCCTAGTAGAAGAAAGACGGGTTTGAAGAAGGAGGAATGGGAGACAGGCTCACCATTCCTGGGTCCCCTGCATGTGCCAGGCAACAAACTGAGCACATTATGACTCTTCTCATTCAATTCTCTTGTTTACTTTACAAGGCACGTATTGGTTCTCATCTCCCCATTTTGTTAGTGGGGAGGCGGGGATCACAGAGCTTGCCAATGGAAGGACACCCAGGGCTGACTCAAGGCTGTGCTGTTCCTACTGGGCTGTCACCACCAAACAGGGAATGGAATAAAAAAAAAGGTTCACAGCACCTCAAGCATCTGTGCCGCAGCACCCATTCATCCATCTTCAGACCTGTCAGCTCATCCCTTTCTGCCAGTGCTTAAATGAATTGAAAAGAATAATAAACCCAAGTTTTGATAAGTACATGCAAGGAGACTGCAGTTGGCCCAGATGCCCCTCAGTTATGCTGATCTAAACATCAAGCCAGAACACAAAAAGCCCGAGCACTGAGCGGGACTAATAGGTTTCTACAGACAGCGGCAAGGAGCCCACATCCTTGGGCTTCCTGCATTCCTTCATGCTCCAGCATCCTGGGGCTGCCCCACCTCCAGCCTTTGCACATGCAGTTCCCATGGAACTGTTCTCTTCTTCCCCCTTTTCACTTGGCTAAATTGGTCTTGCTTCATGGCTCAGCTCAAAAGTCCACTTCCCGGGAGGACCTTCCAGACCTTTTAAATGCTCTCAAGACCCCCAGGACTTCTGACCACTCTTTTCAGATTTTGTACTTTGTCAGTCCTAAGTATCTGTGTTATATCTGCCTTCCCAGCTGGTTTGTAAACTCAGAAGGGGGCAAGAACCCTATCTGTTTCTTCACTACCCTGTCCAGCATGTAGTCAATCCTCTGTACACTGTGTTGATGTCTTTATAACTATTTCCCTGACTCTGAAGCAAGCCCCTTAGCAAAGTACAGTAGATCATTTACTCATTTATTTATTCTTTTTTTTTTTTTTTTGAGACAGAGCCTCACTTACTCTGTCACCCAGGCTGGAGTGCAGTGGCGCAATCTCAGCTCACTGCAACCTCTGCCTCTGGGTTCAAGTGATTCTCCCGCCTCAGCCTCCCCAGTAGCTGGGATTACAGGTGCGCACCACCACAACTGGCCAATTTTTGTATTTTTAGTAGAGACAGGGTTTCACCATGTTGGCCAGGCTGGTCTCGAACTCCTGGCCTCAAGTGATCCACTCGCCTCAGCCTCTCAAAGTGCTGGGATTATAGTCATGAGCCACCGTGCGTGGCCCACTTATTCTTCAAATATGGGCCGGTCACTGTGCTAGGGACTAGGAACATTACAGAGAACAAGATCAGTAAGAGTCTCAGTCCAGGAAGCTGGTACTGCAGTGGGAGAGCAGACCACGAGCAAATCACACAGATACACAACAGGGAGAGGTAAATGCTGTGATGATGGAGAAAAGCAGAAAGAGGGCTAGAGAGAGACCGGGAAAGGCCTTTCCAGGAGGTACAGTTAAGCAGGATCCTTTGAGCATTGAGGCAGTGAGCGCTGTAGGATAGTAAGAAGACAAGTGTTCCAGACAGAGGGTACTATGGGAGCAAAGCCTTTAAGGCAGGGTCCAGGAATGGCCAGAATATCACATCAGCCACAGTGACATGTGGAAAGTGGGGAACAATGGGAGGGGAAGCCAGAGGGGTATCCTGGAGCAGCTGATGTAGTAACAGCTGGCACTCCTGATCCCTTACTAGATGCCACACACTGTTCCTGGTGCCCTAGAAGACACCATCACCCCATTTTGCAGTTGACAGAGCTGAGGCATGGAAAGGTTAACCACTCACCCAAGTTATGTAAGCGGCAGAGCTGAGATCTGAACCCAGGCAGTCTGATCCAGAGCTCATACTCTCACTCTACTTCCATGTCCTGTAAGGAAGGTTGCCAAGTAAAATACAAAATGTCTAGTTTTATTTGAATTTCAGATAAACAGCAAATCACTTTTTCATGTAAGCATATCCTAAATATTGTGGAAGCATCCTGTTTTTGTTATTATTGTGTGTGTAGTGTGTGTGTATGCGTGTGTGTGTGTAATCTGTCAATGCCACTAGTAGGTCATAACTAACTTTGAATTTTGTCTAAATGTGGTGGGAATCTTCTAGAGCAGAGGTCAATAAACCTTTTCTGTAAAGGGCAAGACAGCAAATATTTTATGCCATGTAAGAATGTGGCACGTGCAGCCTCTGTGGCACATTCCTGTTTGGTTTGGGTTGCTATTGTTTGTTTATAGCAGTCTTTTGAAAATGTAAGAATCATTCTTAGCTCACACATCACACCAGCTGCAGTTTCTGACCCCTGCTCTAAAGGATTCTTAGTAGACAGACATAATCTCACTTAGGCTTTGATTCTTTTCATGAGGGAAAATGTACCCATTCCCAAGAGATGATATCCATACCTTACCCACATCATCATCTCTCTCTCTCTCTCTTTTTTTTGAGACAGGATCTCACTCTGTCATTGAGGCTGGAGTTCAGTGGCATGATACTGGCATACTGCAACCTCTGCCTCCTGGGCTCAAGTGATTCTCCTGCCTCAGCCTTCAGAGTAGCTAGGACCACAGGCATGAGCCACCACACCTGGCTAACTTTTTTGCCTTTTTAGTAGAGATAAGGTTTTGCTATGTTGGCCAGGCTGGTCTCAAACTCCTGGACTGTCTCGGCCTCTCAAGGTGCTGAGATTACAGGCATGAGCCACTGTGTCAGACCCCACATATCTTATTTGGGGAGCACTGGAGGTTGGCTGTGACTTTCCCATCAAGTAGATGAATGGCTGCCTGCTTCCCTTGGAGTTAATACTCACTTTAGCATTAAGGTTCAACCATGGCACCGCATTGACAAGCCACTGGTTAAGGCTTTTCTGAGAACCAGGCTTGGCCTACTTGTGTCTGGGATGGTGATTTGATTCCAGGGTTTCCATGCTCATGGATGTATCAGAGATGAACAGGATTTGCACCTCATGGACCAAGGCCCCTTAGCCTCCTTCCTGGATCTCATCCCTTTCTGCATTGAATCCAGGCACCTGGCCCTCCTCTGGTTCTCTCCTCCCTCCCCAGGGAGGCACTACTCAGGCCTTACTCATCATCTGTCTCCAAGGGTCACCTCCTTTCTGGGCTCTTCCTGCTTCTTCCTCTCATTCTTCTTCTCCTAATTAAAAAGGCTTTCACCAAAATGAATTCCTACCTCTGTCAAGCCTTCAAATCCCCATTTTCTGGACATTTCAGATTTGCCTTGAAGAGTGTCTAAGGCAAAACCTGTTCTCCTTCCACTCTCACCATGTCCTACCGGGGCCCTTTATACACAGGCACCTCTCACTGCCTCTTTATAGGCTCAGTTATGCTGGCAACAATTTGACTTATCTGGGAATACAAGCTAAGTCTTGCTTTTTTTTTTTTCCTTTTTTTTTTTTTGGCAATCCACAATCCATACTTCACTTTGGACCTAATGAAGACACAAGAATTTAAGAATATTCACCCACCCAAATGCCCATCAATGATAGACTGGATAAAGAAAATGTGGTACATGTACACTATGGAATACTATGCAGCCATAAAAAAGGATGAGTTCACATCCTTTGCAGGGACATGGATAAAGCTGGAAACCATCATTCTCAGCAAACTGACACAAGAACAGAAAACCAAACACCGCATGTTCTCACTCATAAGTGGGTGCTGAACAATGAGAACACATGGCTACAGGGAGGGGAACATCACACACTGGGGCCTGTTGAGGGGATAGGGGGTTAGGGAAGGGATAGCAGGGGGTGGGGGTTAGGGGAGGGATAGCAGGGCGTAGGGGTTAAGGGAGGGATAGCTTTAGGATAAATAACTAATGTAGATGACGGGGTAATGGATGCAGCAAACCACCATGGCAAGTGTACACCTATGTAACAAACCTGCATGTTCTGCACATGTGCCCTAGAACTTGTATAATAATAATAATGATAATAAAAGAATATTTACTGAAAGCAGTTCTTCCATTTCTCATCTCTTTTCTCTGTGTCTTCACTGTCTCTTCCCTGCTTATCAGTCTCCCCTCTTTTCGGAAGTTAACCAATCTGAATGCAAGTCTGCAAGACTGTTACACAAGACCTTTTTCTTCATTATCATACCTTCCTATTCCTGGAGGATATTCATCATCTTTCACCTGAGGTTTTCTGTCTGCCTTTTCATTTAGTCAGTTTAGTGGGTGAGTTAGCTAACTGTATGTTGCCTGGTATACAGGAAATGATAAGTAATAATAAAGCAGTCAAGCAATACGATTGACTGAGACCTCCACTAGGTACTTAGGAAGTTGAACCGAAATCAAAGATCCCTGGGCATGCATGTGCATGTGTGTGTGTGTGCAAATGTGTGTGTAGGGTGGAGAAAGAGGGATGTCACTTTGATTTAGCCTTCTAGGGACAGGATACAGTGTAGGAATTTTTCCCTTGACATGCTTTCTGGGAAATTTCCAATGTCTGCCTTTGACCACTCTGGCCGTTTTAAATCAGAAACACTCTTTGGCTTTTGAACAGGTTTCAAAATCATCACAAGAGAGATATTCATGATCTCTCTTTTTTTGTTTATATTCTAGTCCTTTGGGTTGCATAATCTTGGGAAATTTGTAGCTAGAGGAACCCAGTATGATAGGCACCATGATGAACAGATCTGAATATTTATTTAACACTGCAGATTAATAGGTCACTTCTTCCAAAGTCGGAAGCTATTGTCACATGAATTTATTTGTGCATACGTGATGTCCACTGCTCCTAAGGGTGCAAATAATAGCTTTGCCAATATGAAAGCAAAACATAATTACTCAACAATAAATACACTGTATGTGGGGAACAGCTATTATCAACAGCACTTTTGAAGCCAAAACAAAGGAAGTATTAGAGGATTTTTCCTAAACCTCTGCCTATCATTCTCATGGAGGTAAAGTTACTTGTGTTTGTTTTTGTCACAGCAAGTGCAACTAAGCTACAGGTCCTTTACTCAGCTACCGTTCTGCCTCGCTTTCAGGGCAGGCAAGATGCTTGGCATCATTTTTGTCTAGCCAGTGCCCCTCTAAACACACAGAAAAACACCCCTATACACACACAAACGCCCCTACACACCCTACACACACACTCCCCTTTCCTGATGCTCAGCCTATCTGTAGAGCCTGTTGGACTGACTGGGTGGGACTTCTGGTGCCAACACTTATTAACTGGGTGGCCCAGACAAGCTATTTAGCCCTCTCAGCCTCAGTTTCTTCATTTGTAACATGGGTGACAATAATAGTACTTACATTCTTATAGAGCAATGAAGTGAGAAAATGCATTTAAAAGTCCTAGTTACTATACCAGGTACATAGTAAGTGCTTGATAAGTGCAAATATCATTGGCTAAGCTCCTCCAGTGTAGAAGCTCGCTAGGGTCCACCCTTCCCAGGGATGTCTCCAGTGCATTTCAACATCAAAATGGACCCATCAGACTCTATTAAGCCCCAATCTTTGCTAACTAGTTGATCAATGACCTGGTCCAGGTGAGTACCAGCAAAGTCACAGGTTACCCTGTCAGACTGGGAAGCTCTTTTGACTCTTTGCAAAGAGCTTACAGACATTAATGTTGGGATTACTGCTAATTTTTGTTTGGGGTAGAGGGAGTATTTGAAACCCTGGAACCCAACCATGCAGAGAACTTTGCAGACAACTCAAAAACCTCTAGTAAAACCAGGTAAGCTGTTCTCAACACACCTCAACATAATCTGCCTCCATCCAAAAACTCTGAAAGATCTTTTGGCTGTTTGCACACCTACACTCATCCAGAGTCTCATGGTTCTCCCCTACCCCTGCCCCTTATGTCCCAAGGAAAGAAACAACTGCCTGGGGCTGCAGGCTTCCCAGGAAGCTCTGATGAATCACCTCTGCAGTTCTGTTCATGCCTGCCAGGGGATATAGAGCCCCCTGCCCAGAGAGAACACAGCCCTTCTCCTGGACCCATGTTGTAGCAATGCAGAATCCAGCAGCTGCAGGGTTGATATGGCCTTAGTAGCCCCCTACCCACTAACAGAGAATGAACTTAGGGAGTAGACAGGGGTCTTTGTTGCTGAAGAACCAAGAAGCCCTCACAATGATGAGGCCTCATTCATAAATTTGGGACGTAGCAAAGTAGAGAGGAAGAGTGAACAGATTTTGAAGGCAGATAGATGTGGGCCCAGTTGCCAGTTTTTCCTGCCACTCTGTGACGTGGGGCATATTCCCTGACCTTTGAAGCTTTGGCCTTCCTGTGTTAAATGGGAGCAATAGGATGATGAATATGCTCTGGCTGGAGGAGCAGACTCTCCTGAGGATTAGCTCTCCCCCTTCTCAGCTGAATCTTGAGGGCAGCATGACCTTGGAGAGTGTCAGAGTTCTGTTCTTCCTGGACATGTAAATTCTTTAAAAGCCAAAAGAAAGAGTTGGCACTGGAAAGCAAAGCAAAATAGATTGGAAATGTTCAGTGGAATTTATGCAAAGATGCAGAGCTGCTCTCCTCTTCTGCTGTCTGCTGGGAACTCCCTGGGGAGTCTCCCAGCGTTCACCCATTAAAGAGGCTGCTGAGATTGTCTGTGGGCTCCACATAGCCATAGGTAGACGAACCCACCTGTGAAATGGCTTATCCTCTGTGAATGAGAGTCACCCTCCTTGACAAAGACGGACTTCTGGATGGGGTGAGCAATCTCTCCTTTTGGGTTCCATTAATGAGTCCAGAAGTTCAGAAGGACTTCAAGCAGGAGACAAGGAGAATACAATGCATGTTTTGTATCTAATTTAGATGGTTTATTTAAAAATCAGAAAGCATTCACCTCTACTCAAAAATGGCCCATTCTAGGTTAAATTCTTAATTATTCTGGAAAATGCAAATGAGAAACCATAAATATAGAGTAGGGGAATAATCACAATATGCACAGTGTAAATTCAAGTCAGTCGGTAAAGGGGGAAAGAAAGTCATTTGCCTTTGACATTAAATCCAGCTGTTCTTTAAAGTCAGTTTTCCCTAGCCGAGGATTTTGCATTCTCTATGACTAAACCATGTCCAAAACCCTCTGAGTTTAGACAATACTTAATCTGAACATCTAATAGTTCATTCTTCTCTAACACCACTGAACACTTCCATTAAACCAAAGTTATTATTGCCAACATTATGAGGCCTGTCAGAAGCAAGCCCATTGTTCAAACGAATTGACCTCTACTACAATTGACCTTAACATTGCTCAACTGTTTGACAGTCAATTATCTCATGATCTCCCGTCAAATGGGTCTCATTGCTGAAATAACTAATCCATTACAGAGGGAAGGTTATTTTAATAGCTGCACGGAGGGTTGCATTTTGCAGTCTCCCCGTGAGTACACATTGTGGAACAACTTGTAGCCCTTGGTCCATCTGACAAGAGGAAATCATTATACCAGATGCATGTCTCCATGGAGGAAAAATATGATAATAAGGGGTTGGTAGGACTCAGTTATGGTTGAAGTGAAGTTAGCTCTTAAAATATAGCAGCTCTTGGAGACATGGACATATGTGCCTCTGAACTGCAGAACAGAAGAG
The DNA here is from genome assembly GCF_030222135.1 of Aotus nancymaae. Classification (NCBI taxonomy): domain Eukaryota; kingdom Metazoa; phylum Chordata; class Mammalia; order Primates; family Aotidae; genus Aotus; species Aotus nancymaae. The sequence goes on from NW_026988471.1 coordinate 28,772,847, forward strand.
GAAATAAGGATAAGGGAAGCTTAAGTAACCAGTTAAGATGTTGCAGCCACGCAAGGAGGTTGGAGGAAAGACTCTAAGTCTCTTTATAGTTCCAAGCATCTATGGCAGGGGCTCTTTAAAAGAAAGGACTCTGAAGTCAGATGACCTGGGTATGGGTCTTACACCACCACTTTCTAGTTGTGTGGCATTGAGTGAGTTGCATACCTTTGCTAAACCTCAATTTCTTCATTTACACAATGGAAACAATAGTATCTATCATGTAGAATTGCTTTGAGGAGTACATGAAATGCATGGTATCAGTATAGAATCAGGCCCATACATAGGCACCTAAATAGCATTATTATAATCATTATAGATGCCAATATTCTCCTTCTTAGTCACTTTGTGAGCTAGCTTTTTACCAGATATGTAACCTCTAAGGATCTTTCTGCTTGGATGGAGATCCTGGCATTCAGAACCACAAGAATAAGGATTTTCCCAGTCCATGAATGAGGCCTAATAAAATAGGACAGTTAATAAAAATAACGAGTCCCTCATAAATCAGGAAATTAAGTGTTTCCACATTAAACCAGGCTCAGCCCCCACGTTTATGGGCCACTGGAGACCCAGCTGCCTCTTGAGGAGCTCATGCACCTCTGCTGAAGGGAAACTAGAGTGCCCGCCTGGCAGGTCACAGGCTATAGCAAGGATTGAGGGTGCTGTCCTGCTGCCCCTTTCCTATCAGCTTTGAAGGCAGTGCTCCACACTTATTTATGATTTGTCTCAGGCCCCTGAGATTCCCAAAACCTTAACTCACATCCCCTAAGCCCAGGGCTGAAAGATGTCTTGGCTCCTGTGCACACACAATAGAGCCCAGGCCAATGGAGGGAAATGCAGAAGGGAGAAGGAGAAAGAAAGGGGAAGAGAAAGAAGCAGCCTTCTTTGGGGTCCCACACCAACCTTCAGAAATCCTTGAAACTTCCTCTAGTAACACCCTATTTATTCTGCTCTTCCAGTCACCTGGGGAGGTGGAGATCACTATCTCCAAGAGACAGGCAAGAGGACAAAGCCCCAGAGACATTTGTGACCTCCTGTGGTCACCCAAAACCAGAATCCAGCTTTCCTTTAACCCTAACCCACTGTTTCCAGTGGAGTCCCTATCTGGGGTCAATCCCTTCATGTTATCAGGATACAGTTCAAGGGACATGGCATTCATTGCACACATCCAAGGGTCAGGGTGAGGTCCTGGGTTGATTGCAGGGCTGTCTGAGAAGAGCTCTCCAAGTGATTGTGGGGTCAGAGCAGAGCTCTCCAAGTGATTGTGGGGTCAGAGCAGAGCTCTCCAAGTGATTGTGGGGAGGGTGGGTCCAGCCAGAGAGGTGCGTGGAGGTGGTCCCTGAGTACCAAGTGGTCTAGTTGTGTGCTGGATCCTCTCCTAGAGACTCCCAAGACCCCATTACGTTCACCTCTTCCCAAGTTTGATGACCACACTTACAGCTTAAAATTGGCCATGGTAGGAGTATTTACAACACAAGTATCAGTGAACATCCCAAATCAGGAAAATAGTTCTTCAACATTTACCAGCACACCACTGAGGAAGCCCCACCTTTTATTCCTTCATTCATTCAAACATTCTTAGAGCACACACTTGGGGCCAGGCACTGTGAGAGTCACTACATATATGAAAATAATGGATCTTGCCTGCTTATGTTGTTTGTTCTGTCACTGGCTTAATATATCCCGTTAGGGTGGGCAGAGACCCCCAAAAGCAAAGATATTCAAGTCTAGTCAATTTGGTTTTTGTCATCATCTTTAGTAATGATGAATTTGCAAGAGGATTTAAAATTCTGGGCTAAAATGAAGGTTGGTATATCATGTTAAAATCCATGGATGCTCCATTTTCATGAAATCTGTTTCTGGTTGTCCTTGTGTTGGTTATTGTTATGCTTTGGATTTGTGTCCCCACCCAAATCTCATGTCAAACTGTAATCTCAAATGTTGGAGGTGGGACCTAGCGGGAGGTGATTGGATCATGGGGGCGGATCTCTTGCTTGGTGCTGTTCTCGTGATAGTGAGTGAGTTCTCGTGAGATCTGGTGGTTTAGAAAGGTGTGTGGCACCTCCTCCTTCTCTCTCTCTTGCTCCTGCTTTGGCCATATATGATGTGCCTGCTATCCTTTTGCCTTGTGCCATGATTGTAAGTTTCCTGAGGCCTCCCCAGAAGCAGAAGCCACTATGCTTCTTGTATAGCCTGTAGCACTATGAGCCAATTACACCTCTTTGATTTATAAATTACCCAGCCTCAAGTCTTTCTTCAAAGTAATGTGAGAATGGACTACTATGGTTCTGTGTAAGTATTGTCCAAGTATTCATTCTCTATGGCTTTATCACTCGACTGAAAGTTTTGAAGCCTCCTTCATAAATCTTATGGCAACTCTCCCCTTCCCTCACTTTCTCAGTGCCCTATCTGAGCCTCTCATGAGCTCTCCCCAGAACTGTTGGATCAAGTGATCTCCCTGCTTAATCCCTCATCATGATGCTTCTGTCAGAGTGAGCTTGCTTTTATTTTTCTTTGTATTTATTTCGTTTTTTATTTCATAGAGACAGGGTCCCACTGTGTTGCCCAGACTGTTCTCAAATTCCTGGGCTCAGGTGATCATTTCCACCTCATCCTCCCAAAGTGCTGGGATTACAGGCATGAGCCACCATGTCTGACTCTTTTAGAATAAAAAAAAAAAATTATCTTAGTTATATATGTATGTCTATTTTAAAAACTTGGAAAACACAGATGAGCAAAGAAATCACCTCTAATCTCACCACCCAGTAGTGCTCAGGTTTTTCTCTCAATATATATATACACAGTGGTGGGCTGGAAGATGTTTAACAAGTGGTTCTCTGCTTTATTAAGCCCTGATCTGTAGTATTTGCCAATTTCCATAATAAATACTTCCACTTGGCTTATTTCATGCTACCAACATGATGGCACTGAACATGGACTGGGAAAGAGATGCTAGAATATCAGTTCTTGCGAGCTCACATGAGCTGGCTGCAGCACATCACTGTAAAACACATAGATAATTTGAAGTGAAATGTGGAAATGCTATCTCTTGCTTTGTAATACACTCTTAAAGTCTTTTCATGTCAATGAATATATATCACTAATATAATTTTAATTAGCTGTATTTTATTGAATCAATGCATAATTGACTCAACAGAATCCATATAAACTCTATGATTTTTGCTAGTATGAACAATGCTATTATGAACATAATTGTAGACAGATCTGTATGGACAGAGCAATAGTTACGATTCAGAAATCTGGTTGTTGTCTCCTTCTTAAACATCTAGCATGGATCCTTTTGTACCACCCACAAATCCCAGCTCCTTCGCTGGGTTGTTCAGTACGCTTCAGGCTGCTTAGGATCTTCTGGTCCTACAAACCTGGCATTTACTCTTAAACAGCATGGCTCCCTTCTCTCCCCCAGCCACCATGAATCACTCCACGTTCTCCATACAGACATATTTGCCTTACACATTTGAGTATTGTCTTCTCAATCTCTGAAACTTCCTTCTCTTCTTCACCACCTCCTGCTCACCCATCAAGTCATACCCCGGGCAGTGAGTATTTTCCCTGGGTCTCCCAGCATTGCACACACACCTCTCTATGGCATCTAAACAAATGTCTATGATCTAAATCTATGTTGATCTATCTACTCAGCAAAACCATAACCCCTTGAGGGTATGCTAGGAACTTCTTCCTCATCTTCCTCATCTTCATATGTATAGTAACTAGTATTAGGCCTGGAGCAGAGCTGAGGCTTAATAAATGATTGTTTGATACTAACTTTTATGTACTTTTCTACCTGCCATCCATGATTTACTTTCTGATAAGAAGCATGGAAATATCCTGACAGACTCGAAACCCATGTCCAGGAGAAAAGGAGACCAGTGCTGCCAGTTTCTGAGTGTAGCTCCTCATTTCCCAGAGCCCACCTCCAAAAGGCTCTTCTAGAAGCTGCTGAACACCCTGACCTCTGAGGCTCCACCTGGCCCCTCTCTGGATAAATAGCAATCCAACGCAGAGGACAGAGTTGACTTTCTTAACTCCAAAGTCTCTTACAGTGACAGTGACATCTAGTTTTGGAAATGTACTACATAATCGGAACCACAGCTATTAATAACCTATAATAGGGCCCACTATGTGTCAGGCACTGTGACCAGGAGTTTACATTTAATTTTTACTTTTCATTTGATTCTCACAACAATCTGATAAAGTGTTCACTAGTAAGAAGATCAAGCTTAAACAGGTTAAGTTACTTGATCAAGGTCACACAACTTATAACTCTGTTTCCCAGTACCTTCATGATGCCTACTGCAACTTTTTAAAGGTAGAGCAGGGATAAATGTCAAGAGATCGGAACTCAGCAGGATAAATGACACAGCCAAGTTCAAATAGCTAGAAAAGGAGATCATCCTAGTTTTCCCAGGACTGTTGTGATTTTAAAATGAAACATCCTATGCCCCAGGAAACCTATCAGTCCCTGGAAAACTAGGATGGTTGGTCATCCTATGAGGGCATAGAACTCAGGGCCTCTGGCTCCTGGCCTAGTGCTCTTTCCACCACAAACACATGGACTACTTTCCCTCTCGATGGAGGGCCTAATCGAAGATATAGTCATTAGGATGGGTATATTCATTTTACCAGGTCCTTAGTGAAATAGGCATTTTGGAATCTGTTTGGAACATCAATCATTCAGGCTCTCAAGAAGAGACAGACCCCAGCTGGACCTGTTCTTTTTAGTACACTCCAGTCATGAAAAATGCCCAGTTTCTCCCCTGCCTTCTCCCCCTGCCTGGCACACCTGGACTGCTGCCACTCATCTGTATAATGTGCCTGGCGCCATCTGGCCTAGCATCTTGTGTCCTGTCAACAGGGATGTCAAACAGGCAAGATGAAAGGACATAACTCCAAGGAACATTGTTTGTCTTCTAGCCCCAGTCTGGGGAAGTCATGATGATTACTCATTAGGTAGCTACAAGGGAAGAAAAATGACTTGTTACTGTCGGGATGACAGTTGGTGCCTAGAGCAGTCTTTGCTATTTCTTGTCTTAGCAAGTCTTCTGGGGAGGATCCTGGGACTTTCAGATGAAGGTGGCTATCAGCTGGAGTATCCCAAGAGGCTCCCAGGGAATTTTCATGGCTTAGAGATCTGATGACAGCTGTGGCCATGTTGCTGGCTCTGATTGCAGCAAGCATGCCCATCCTCTTTGTGAAAGTTGCAAAGGGGAGAATAAACAGATTTAGCAGAGAGAGATGGAGCTCTAAAAAGCCCAATCTTCACATCTTCTGTCTGAGCCAGCCTTGGGATTCCGGGTAAACAGGGGCCCAGTAAATAGTAATTGGACAACTTCAGGGAGAGCTGATGGCTTTTTGAGAAATAAACCTCCCCAGGAAATCCAGTTCAGGAAATCTACTCAGTATGCTTTCTTAGTACAAAGCAAGAAGATATTGCAAAGAAAGATGGATAGCCTTAATTGCATAAAAGCTAATACTAATGTCTATATGTCAGAAGATGTCAAAATATGAGTAAAAAAAGAAAACAATAAACTGATAAAAAGATGCAACAAAGTTCCATTATATTGATATATAAAGTTATTAATCAATTAAAAATTATGAACCTCAAAATATTAAAATGGACAAAATTTGACAAAGTAACAAATTAAAATCAACAAAAAATAATTACTTGATATCTAAACTATAAGAGGAGGCATAGTTTAACCAAATTACAATGCTGTTAGATTATATATGTCTATGTGTATACATATATACAGATATGTGCCTATAAGTAAATATTTATAATAAAATGTTTTAAGATAGGGTCTCGCTCTGTCACCCAGGCTGGAGTGCAGTAGCACAATCATGGCTCACTGCAACCTTGACCTCCTGGGCTCAAGTGATCCTCCTGGCACAGCGGCCTGTGTAGCTGGGACCAGAGATGTGTACCACCTCACCTGGCTAATTTTTGTATTTTTTGTAGAGATAGAGTTTTATCATATTGCCTAGGCTGGTCTTGAACTCCTGGGCTCAAATAAGCCACTCACCTTGTCCTCCCAAAGTGCTGGGATTACAGGTATGAGCCTCAGCATCTGGCTAAATATTTTCTTCATAATTCTGTTTATCTCTCAAATTTCCCACATTGGGCTGGTATTACTTTTAAAGTTATGAAACAGTCTTTCCTATTAAAGAGGGCAAAGTAGTATATGGGAAGGGGTTACAGTCTCTTGAATTCCATCCTTCCCCAGCCCTGTCTTTTCCCATTAGTCTGTAGAATGATGTGTCTCTTTATTTCTAGGCTGTATTTCACTTTTTTCTATGTCTTTTTTTCTGAGAGTAAGGAAAACTCACAAGTACAGCCATCACTTCTTTCTTTAGCCGCTGAGATGTCAACTGGCAGAAGTTGGGTCCTTGTGGTTGGATGGGAGAAAATAGCACCCACCTATAAGCTCCTTGAGGGCACAGATGAGTCCACCAGTATCTGAGCCTCAGCACCTAGCCCCATGCCTGGCCTGGCTACTGAACAGACCTCAGGGTAGTCACACTTCAGCACATAGTGATTTTCCCCTGCTGAGTACTGAGAACTATTAAATACGTGGATGCATCACTTCCTTCAGAGGTGTTCCCTCTTTAGAGGAGAGATCAGACGGATTTACAATGAACATTTAACACAAAAATAGGTGACATGAAATAAATGTGCATTGAGATGCTACAGGAGGAAAGGTAGGCATTAACATGCAAGGACAAAGAAAATAAGCAAGCAAATAACAGCAACAGCGGTTTAGATACTGGGCAGCAAGTGGATGACTAGACTGATAGCCAGTTGAGTGAACAGTGATCAGAAAGCTGCATCCTCAATCGACAGTGTGGAGGCCTAGCAGCAGCCCTGTTTTCCCAGAATTCCTAAAAAGGATTAGGCCTTGATTGTGCTACCTCTAGGAGTATTGGTGGGGGGAAGAAAAACTAAGCAAAGAAGCCTTGATGAAAGCTCATTCAAGAAGCAGTTGGATCCACAAATCCCCTTCCCATATCCAGCAAGAGATCAGAGGCTTGCTTACTCTCTGGAATTGGAGAAATGGAGACTCCCTGGACCAGGGGACACCAGGCACAGTTAGAGGAAGAGGCTAAACTACCAAGTGTAGGAAGAAGGGGTGAGTCTTTGTATCCTAAATGCCGAGATCTCTAAACTCTTTCCCTATTGAGCTGCCAGAATCATGGCCACTAGGCCTATACCTCTAAGCAGGCAACTGGGAGAGCTTTTCCAAGGGGATTTCAACAGTTCAGAAGGAAAGATCTAAAGATACTGACCACAAGGTTCTCTAACAAAATTGCCCAGTCACACCTGAAGCCCACAGATGACACGTCCCAGCAACAAACTCAGGGCTTCCAAACAGAATTCCAGTGCCCTACTCGTATTAAGAGCAGAAACCAGGGTTGACAGACATCCGAGGAAAACCTCTGACTTGACATATGGCAGTTAAATCAAGCAAACGGGATAAAAGCAACCAAATAGGAATTATGTAAGAAAAACATTTTATATTCACAATATATTTAATATCCTGAGAGATATAAAAGAAGATAAATTACATTTATGAAAACAAGAGCTGCATAATATAAAAAAGAACATTATGATAGCAAAACAAGGCTGGTGAAATTAAAAAGATTATAGTAGAAATGGGAAAAGTCAACAGAGGGTTATAGGATAAAGAGATAGAAACTAGGACAGGAAATATAAGAAAAGCAAATGACCAGTCTAGGATGCCCAGCATGTAAATAATGAGAGTGCCAGAAAGAGAACACACACACACACACAGAGTCACACAAACACACAGAGTCTCATACACACAGTCACACACATACACAAACAAATACACACACAGACATACATAGAAACACACACAAACAAAAACATACACACAGACACACATATACAAATACACACACATACATCCTCACATACACAAATATACACACAGACACACACACAGAAAAAAACACAGACACACACATACAGGCACACACACACAGACAAGCATTAACACACACACCTAGAAACACATATGCAGACATGCACACATACACAGAAAAACAGATGCACACATACATAGGCAAAAACACACAGGCACACATAGACACAGACATACATGCACACATACACAGATACACACATACATGCACACATACACAAATACACACATACACACAAAGGAGGAAAGAAAATTAAGCACAATTCAAAAAACGTCCCTAAACCAAAAGACTTGAATTTCTAGATTAAAGGAGTTCATATGCAAGACAAATGAAATAAGCTCAAATCATAACACAGTGTCATGAATTTTAGAATACAATAAAACAAGCTTCTAGACAGAGAAAAGTAAAACATATCCCTTCCAAAGATGATGAGTCTAAATGGCTCTGAACTTCTCAATAGTAATACCAGAGGCCAGAAAACAATGGAGTGATGTCTTCCTAAAGCTGAAGGGCTATGACTTCCACCCTGGAATTCTACACCCAGAGAAACTACCAATCAAATATGAGGGTAAAATAATGGTTTTGTCAGATAAGCAGGGCCTCAGATGTCTTCTCTCCCCTGTACTCTTTCTCAGGAAGCTGGCTGAGGAGGGGCACCTTCAGTGCCAGCCAGCACCATCGGGACACTGGAAGACAGGTCTAACCCACAGGGATGCCAGGTAAAGAGAATTCCCGAGATAAGGCAGAGGGCAGGGCAACACACTCAGATGGGAGCAAAAGAGAGGGCTCCAGGAGAGATTTCTTGAAGGCGAGATTGGTGGGACAGCAGAGGCTTCTGATACTTGGATTAGAAATGTAGACAACTGGCAGAGTTTGAGGTTGAAACAGTCACATATTCAGAGGAAACTCAGCTAATATAAAAGGATATAATGTAATCTAAATGTAAATATCAAACAAAGCAAAACAAAAACAAAGCAAAACCTCTAGGGAAAATAAAAGATTGTTCATGAAAGGAAAAATAAAGGCTTAGTCATGAATATCATTTGCATTGCTATATAATATAAACACTGAATATTGATTTGAATGAAATTAAAATGTAGCTCTATTGGAAGAGTGAAGAGAAATTAAAGACATGTCTTGGCACATATGCAGAAGCAGGGGTAGGGTGGGGAACGGGAGTGGAGTGAACCAATTCCTCACCTCCCACACTCCATCACCATGGTGGGAAGTCAATAGAAAGGGTTTAAAATGGCAAATCAAGAAATAGCAACACAATTGTATTATTTACAGAGGTCTAGCTGTATGGCCCCTGCCCAGAAAGCTAACGGAGTTAAAGGTGGTCTGTCTGGGGATGGAGAGTGAGGAGTAGAGGACCGTTGTTTTTCACAGCAAGCCTTATACACTATTTGCTTTTTAAAATGATGGGCATGTATAAAATTTGATAACATATCAGAACTTAAAGAAAGAATGAATCTCAATTTCTCAAGTGCCCCAATCTCTTACAGGTCTTGATAGTATTTTCCTACCTGGTCTCATGCTCAAAGCAGAAGACTGTCTTACCATGCAGCTTGAGAACTTCTGTGTAGGGGGAAAACTTCTTTCTCCTCGGAACTCTAGGAAAATGGGATTTGTGGAATGACGTGCTGGAGTTCCCGTGTTTATCTTTGTTGTTTCACTGTTGTCTTGGTTGTCAGTGTAAACAAAAACACCAACCAACGCTGATGTTGGAACTATACTCATGTGTTAATTACAACCATATGTTGACTATGAATAAAAATTTTGGCAAAAGCAACAAAAGCTTTCTGTGAGAATCAATTTGAATTTTCAAAAAAGAATATTTTAAATCGTACACTATACGATTTTTTTTATCAGTAAAATACACAGTGAGCTTACACACACGTTTTTTCGTTTTAGAGAGCTACTTGTTAAACACTTGCCAGTACATTAGTGTACCTACAGCAACTGTTCAGGAGTAAGAAATGAGAGATCCTGTGTAGAAACAGAGAATTGGCCACAACAATCTTTTGGGGGCCCTTTATTCTTGGAAGTGACTTCTATCTTCCTCTCTTTATTTTTGCTACCTGGATAGAGGAAGCCTCTGCTTTTAGATCTTCGGTCTCAGGTCTGACTTGACTGATTCCAATTTTCGTGAGTTTCCCCCAAGGACGTTGGCATTGATGACCACAAAGGGCAAAACTTACTAGATAATGATGAGTTTTTTTAGCATAAAGTTAAAGATTATTGAAAACTGACAGGTTCATTATTTTTCAGAGAAATATAAGTAAAACATCCATCCATTGGGATGGATGATGGGAATGACAAGTGAAATATTTATGGCATTAAGAACTAAATGCATTTTTGGCTCAATTTTGTTTCATCAATTTCCTTATGAAATTCTATTCTTTTAAAAATGCATCATAAAAAACAAGACTTCAAAGGAAGAAGAGATTAATTTAGAATCTTGAAGGGAACAAGGAGAAGGAAGATGATCTCTGAAGACGTCTTTAATGTGAAGGCTCCTTTCAAGAGAAGGTCTTAGAACTGGGATGGCGCCAGATTTATCAAAATCTTGAAAAAAACATAATTTGACAAGATAATATTCAATGGAGTGCTAGTCCTGTTGTGGAAAAGTTCTAAAAGATATAAATAAGGCCGGCCCCTGGCCATCGATGCTTAGAACCATTGCAGGCAAGACACAGTGCTAACCAGAGCAGCTCCCCTGTGCCTAACACTACCTCCCAAAACGGTGCAGGTAGCATTTATATCATGCTATCTTTGGTGCTATTTACAAACAGGATGCTTAATTAGTGCTCATTAAATTTGTACAAATGACTGTCAGCTCATTCTCTCCCCCCTGTTGCTTTGAAACTCCCTGACTGACATATTTCTGACTGACAGGAACGTTCATCTCTGAGGCAACTTAATTTCAACCACCCTCCCCTGCCAAGACATCTGCAGACACTCACTCTAGAAGGACAGGAATCCGCTGTGGGGTTGAAGCTGTGGGGCCCTCTTGTTCTCTGATTCCCACGTTACCCACATCATAATCATTCCGGGAAGCCAGTGCTTTGACCTCCTATTGCCATACCATGTTACAGTTTACTAAGTGCTCTTATGTACATCCCTGTTTTGAGCCTCCCAACAACCTTATAACAAGGGCAGAGCTGGCAGAGTGCCTATTTTCTCGAGGAGAAACCAGGATTCCCAAAGGTTAATGCCTTGACCAAGGTCCTAGGGCAGAATCCAACCTGGGACTCACTCAGTTGTTTTGGCTTTGAGCCCAGTGCTCTTTCCATAAAGTGCTGACATCTGGACTGTGAGGTGGGCCTAGGAGGTAAAAATAGAATGCCATGTGCCTGAGAAATGTCTTCCAGAAGAATGCAAAAGGCACCACTCTAGACCAGACAAGGATGAACACTGACACCCATAATTAAACAGTTTCTGTTGAGTACATATGACTTCTCTTTGAAAATGGATGATATAACTACTCCCAAGAAAAAAAATTAGTAGCTGAAAACAAGTCACCAAAGAGTTACCAAAAGGGATAATTCCAAAATTCTGAATTGGGGATGGGTTAATTTAAATGTATATAGTTATTCATTCTATAACTAAAAGAACTGACTTCTTTCTGGATACAGTTTACGCAGATGCTCATGTGAAGCAGACAAATGGGGCCTAAGGGGAGAAAAGACAGAGACAAGAAAACTCGGTTGAAAGTTCAGAATAAGACAAAAAAAAAAAAAAAAAGAATTCTTATTTTAATCATTGTAAGTGTCAACAAAGACAAGGCCCCCTTTGACTGATTAAAAGATAAACCAAAATCTAACATTATGCTTGGTGAAGGTTATTAAAGGACCCATGAATTAGATGGGAATAACAAAAGAGCCTTTAAATTCCCTTCCAACTCTAGGGTCTTGGTTAACTCTGAGCAAACCATCCTTTAACTGGAAAGTCAGAGAAACATTTCACTGAAGCCCATAATTTGTGTTATCAAAACACCTGACCTAAAGGAAAGTGACAGTCTTGTTATTTTGCTCACCAAAGGAATCAGAGACTGCCATGCCACTGGGGAGAAGGTAATCCCTCCTAAGTAACTGCATACCGCACGATGGAGGCCTGAGATGTTATACCCCAAAGCTTTTCCTTGTAGTCAGAAACCTGTTCCACCATGTAGGATGGGAGTAGACTCCCTCCCGCTACAAAAAACAAAAGCAGAAATCAAAAGAGAGAATGATTCTCTCTCTTTATACCTTCGGGGCAGTGGTTAGTTAATCGCTTGGGCTCTTCTAGACAGACTTCTTTGGGTTAAAATCCCTGCTTCCCCACTTACTAGCTGGGTGACCTTGGGAAAGTTACTTCATCTTTAAAATGGAGATGATAATTGTACCTGTCCATAGCCTATTGTGAGGATTAATGTAAGTAAAGTGGTTAGCACAGGGCTGGCAACGGATAGTAACCACCCAATGAATATTAGAATGATCAACGACTGTAGTGTAAAGTTTTAGTGAGTAAGTATTGCAGTGAAGGAGAATCATAAAGGTCATAGCATCATGGGGTATTTCACACATTCTTGAGCATTTTGAAAAAGTCACGTGACATAACCCAGGAAACTCCCAGGTATACTAGGGTAACATATGGAAGGCATTGATGGAGAGAGACATTTTCTAATTGCCACTTTTGAAGCAGTAAACAATGTTATTGATGGTACTACAGGACTTTTGCCGAATCAGACATAATGCTGATCACCTTCTCCTTGCAAGGCATGATGTGAGGCACAGCATAAGGCTTAATTACATTCAGACCTTCCCGGAACAGGCATGACATAGGTAACTCTAATAAATAACTGTAACTACGCTAAGAAAATACAATGGAATTTTGTTAAAAAATAAAAAAAGAGCTTACTGCTCACAAGACTTTGCGATACTGGCCCTTTAAGCATGAAAGAGAAGAATGTTACTCAAAAATCAAATGAAAAGTCAAAAACAGCCACGATCAACCCCCTTCTCATTCCTTCCAATCCTAACCTTGACTCCATGTTGAGCAAGAAACAGTGGCGGACGACAGTCTGAAAACAGCCTTTGGGAGGGCAGCTTCTCTCTGATCCACTGTGACCTCCTGCACCACCTTAGTCAGAGGGCCAATGTGTCCCTCTCACTCCTGGCAAATGAGGAGTAAAATGATGGTGGTTGAATGTATAGTTGGCTTATTTCAAATCCAAGTCAGATCTGTTTCTCATTAGCTCCCAGAGGCTAAGAGATGTATAAACTCAAAACAGGTCCTGCTTTTTCTGGGCATGGTGGCTCATGCCTGTAATCCCAACTACTCAGGAGGCTGAGGCAGGAGGACTGCTTGAGCCTGGGAGGTCGAGGCTGCAGTGAGCTATGATTGCACCACTGTACTCCAGCCTGGGCAACAGAGTAAGACCCCATCTCAAAAAAAGAAAAGAAATGAAAAGAAAGAGAAAAAGAAAAAACAAGCCCAAACCCCAAGTCTTACTTCATGTCAAGTCCTAGAAGCCAAGAGCATTTAATGATTCCTTCAGAGTACCACCCTGCCCAGGTGAACCAGGACTACCTGTGACCTAAGTAGAAGCACTTGTCCAGGTGGAACCCCGGAAACAAGGGTTCTAGGCCCCAATCTACCAGCAACCGGCTCTGTCATTGGGAGGGGCCATGGAATTGGGATTTTCCTCATCTAGTCTCAAGTATGTGTTTCCTCAAACTACAGCAAGGCCAGGGCCTGGCACCCAGTGGGAAGCTGAGTATGTGCTTACGGAGGGCATCAGGGATTCATATACTAAACTAGCATTTGCTATTTTAAAGCAAGAATCAAAATATTCATCTAGGAGAAAATCAGAATTCTATTAGATTTTTAATAATCTCTTTTACAATGTACTATTATTTTTAATTCTATGGCAGGAGTAGGAAAAAGGGTACATCATGACCTTCTTAGAGACCAGGGTCTCTTGAAATTATCACCCAGCCTAGGAGTCACCGGCCGGGGTCACCTGACAGTGAGTCACTGGCAGCTAGTTTGTGGGGAAGAAGAGAAGGTGAAGTTTGTGGACATGCAGACCCTCTCTCTATATTCTCTCTTCCCATCTGTCCATTTTGCTTATTGCTAGGTACCTAGGGCCTTCTACCACCCAGAAACCTGAGTCAGAAATTCATGCAGCAAGTTTCTGCAGGCCGGCTGGCTTTCTCTTCCTGATGTGGGCATTTTCTCCGTGCAGTATATCTCAGAGGGACAGTTAGAAGAACAGCTCATAAGATGATGGATGGGCTGATTGGCTGTTTACTGAAACACACCTACAGATCACCTGGGAATCTTAGTCAAATACAGATTCAAACTCAGCATGTCTAGGTTGGGGTCTAAGATGCTGCGTTCTGCCAAGCTCCTGGATAATGCTATCTCTCTGGTCCTCAGGCCACACTTTAAATAAGGGGGCAGTAGAAACCTTCCTAGCTCTGACTGCCCCAAGCCTGTGAGCTCACCCTAGAATCATCTTAGCCAGAAGTTCCCAGATCAATAGTCTCAGGGATCATTTCTGCAGGCCCTTGCTTTCTGAGCCATCCCACACACACCAGACCAGCCTTCCACCTGGCAAAAAGAGTGATGCCCAGATGCAGAAGTACTCCAGATAGCAGGGGAACACCTCAGCTCCAGGCAGGGAAGTACTGCTGAGGAAGCTTACAAACACACCAGAATTACTATGGTGGCTCTTAAAAGCTCCAGTTATTCTCCCCAGGGGAGTCTTCAGGATATGACAAAAAGTCTAGGAGAAACCCCCTAAAATGATTTGCATTCACAGCACAGGAAACACAAAAGCATTAGGATATGCTCTGCAGTCCTTGGTGTCAGGTGGCAGAGTTCATCACCTCCCAGGGAATCCAATTCAGTTGATGGCAGTGATTTAACCTCTCTTCAGCATCACTCTAAACTCGCATGTGAGGACAAAAGTCTGAAAACACTCTCAAACAAATAAAGAATGCCTATGTGGTTGGACCAGGCTCCCAGGGCCACAGCCACAGACTAAATTTCGGCTCAAATGCTGGATTTGGAGAAGATGACTTCCCAATCGAGCAGAAGGTAGAGTTCTGTGTGCACTCCTAGATGGTTCACATTGGCTGCCATTGTGTGTGGGTGCATGCATCGTGTGTGTGTGTGTGTGCATACAGGCATGTACATGCATGTGTGCCCCTGTGTGTGCAGCAGGAGTGAAGTGGGCAGGAAGTGTTGAGCACATTGATGCTTTCTCTGTGCAATGCCTGCCATCTGCTTGGCACTCTCCTTCCTATGGCAGCTGAAAGGTCATTCAACAACCTTTGCTCTGTCTCCCTGGAAAAGGCAACACTACAACTCTGTCCATCAAAAATTGAACAAACCTGAATAGAAAATAGGGTTCACTCTTATGAAGAAAGGGAAAGGGCTGTATTACAATGTCTGCACCTGCTGAATTCCTCGTGTGTCCTGCCATGGGTTTTCCTGTCTGAGAGAACATGGAATAAAGAAAACCTTGTGGTGGTTTGATTAGGCTTCCAGGAAGGGTTAAGTCAAAATAACTGGCTTCTGGTGTTTTAGCCCATCCTATTTGGAAGCTCTCTGTGCCCCGAGAGCCTCTAGCATCCCACTTGGGGTCTGGGCTGAGTGGGCTAAACTAATGTTATGGTGGGGGCAGGCTGGCTTTTCCAAGGACAGCCTTCATGCTTCTTTACTTATAATCAACAGGAACAGATTAAAAAAAAAAAAAGGGGGCACTTTCAAAGACCTGGAGGGGGCTTTAGAAAAATAGCTTCACTGGGGATTACAAGAGAGCTCCTGAGTTCTAATTCAAGCCAAGTTTCTCTCTATACCAGCAATATAGACTCCTGAACAGAGTCCACATCATTCTCTCTGCAAATGCTCAGTGGATGTTTAGAGAAGTCACCGGACATCAAATTCTGCAAAAGAAGCTCCCCAAGGAAGCCAGTCTTTGGTTCTGCAGATAATATATAATGTGCTAAATCACTCAGGGAAATGTCACACAGTTGTTAGAATAAAGAAGATTTAATTGCCAAATATTGGGCTTTAAAAACCAATCAAGTGTAGAAGGTAACTTTAATTAGAGAGAAGAATCAGATAAACAGAGTGTAAAAAGCTCAGTGCTTGAACAGCCTGTATCTGATTGTGCCTTCATTCTCCAAGGACAGAGAGTAAAAACAGA
The DNA here is from genome assembly GCF_030222135.1 of Aotus nancymaae. Taxonomy (NCBI): domain Eukaryota; kingdom Metazoa; phylum Chordata; class Mammalia; order Primates; family Aotidae; genus Aotus; species Aotus nancymaae. The sequence goes on from NW_026988471.1 coordinate 28,789,051, forward strand.
GATTAGACCTCTGCTAGCCACTTTGGGGCAATTATAAGCAAAGGGAACAAATGTATTACTTCACTGAAACCAGCAAACTGTGTTTCATTTATGGGGCTTTGGGACAAGACTCCTTGATCTTGGGAATGCTGAGAACCAAATAACCAGCATCACTGTGAACCAAGCATCCCAGCCCTGAAGACAATGAGTATTGACTCCGGATCTCTACAGGTGCTCTCAAAAACACCGACAAGATTATCCGTCAACCTGCAGTCAATAGTGTCTACCCACTCCATTCATCTTGGAAAAAAAAAAAAAATCTGCCGGTCATTTTCAACTCAGGCACTTCAGCAGCCCTCAGGGTCTTGGTGCCTGCCTCATATTCCGAGCATAGAGCCCTTCTGTCCATGGACTTGAGATTGCCAGGGGACAGAATGCTCACTTTCCTATTTTGTCTCTAAGGGAGCCCATTTCCTGAAAGTGTGAAGGTGATGAATTCACCCAAGTGAGCTCATTGTCAAGCCCCAAAGCCCCTCACCCACTGGAGCAGCTTTGAACTGCATGGTGTGGGCCTCCCATCTCTCTAGGGTATTTTTAGAACTGAGCATAGAACAAAACTGAACTTTTCAAACAGAAAGGAATGCAAAGTGCTTAGGGCTAGTTTTCAAAGGGCAAAGCTTATTTTAAAAGATTATTGATCGGGCCTAACTGCAATATGACAGGGTCAAATGGAGTCAGGAACACACAGGAGGAATCCAGGTGGGGAGAGCTAAGCCCTGAACACCTTATGGAGATCTGAGCAGCACCCTCCACTGAACTTGACAGGCTACGTTAGCACAACCTATGGTGTGTCAGGGTGACAGATGCCACAGCAAAGGGCCCATGCTGGTTAAGGAAGGTGATACTGGTGAAAGGGTCTCCAGATATATCCAGAATCTTCTCAGTTGATGAAAAGATTATATGGAAATATCATTATATGGAAACTTAATTTCTAATATTTAAGATCAGTTCCTCAGCTCTTCAGCAAAATGTTCTTCGATGACTTTCTGAAAAGGTCAGGTGGGAATGGATTAAAAATACACCAAGGCATTCAAACATCCTCTTCAGAAAAGATAGAACTACCCTGGGCCTCATTCTCCCCTTTCATTCATTCTGATAACAAGCATTTTCTGTGCATCTTCTAGGTGTCTGAATGCTGCCAAGAATAAACAGAACAAAGATGATTCAGACATTGCCCCCAGGAAGTTCAAGGGGTAGCGAGAGAGACACTTGCACACAAATATTAAAAAAACACCCACTTACTATCCGGACAGAGCATGAAGCCTGCTCAACACGCGTCAGGGCAACGGTGGCAGCAGCTTGTTCCAGAGAACACCATCTTTGTTTTCCATCCCACCCTCTGCCCAGGCAGGACGATTCCCTCAAAGAACTGTACCCCAGCCTTTAGGCTTTTGTACAAATCTCTGTATTCCAGAGACCAGTGGAAACCACTCTGTGGGCTTCTCCCAGGCTAACTGATAGGTCCAGCATGCCGGTTTCTCCATCCTCCTTGCATGGGCCTTGCATGTCAGCAAAAGGCTCCCCACCTCCAGGAAGGAGAGAGAACATGCCTGCAATCACACAGTCGATGCACTTGGCACACTTTTTAAGAAACAGATCATCTTCAAAGTGACATCAAATCATTACAATGTGCGAAGTAAACAAAGAATCTGTCTCACCCATATAAAAATGACGCTGCACGCCTGTGATGGGTGATGAACTGTACTGAGGTTTTTCTCATCTCCTAAACCTGTGTCCAAAAGGTTTTAAGCCATGAAGTAGTAGCTCATCACTGAGTGCGATGCCCTCATACCTCCTGCTTTGCAAAAGAAAAAGCTGGCGGATCAGGAGGGAAGAATTCCTCTAGCCAAGTTCTCCACGGGTTCTTTTCTCCATCTCGTGTCCTCTGCTAACCTGTCCTACAGCACAAAATAGACTTTCCCACAGCTTTAGGGTGTGTGAACCGCCCATGGGAAGATTCTTCTAGACAGAAAGAACTGGGCCCGCAGTGGTCCCCCAGGTGGCCTGGGTGCAGGCTTCAAAAGCTCAGGAGCGAAGTTAGTGTCAAAAGCAAAACAAGTCAGGAAGTATAGCAGGGTTGACAGTTGGAGATATTAACTGAGGTGCTTTTTATTCCACTGATTCCCGTTATCTAGTTACCATACCTCTTCCTCATGTCATTGTCTCAGGGGAGGGCGGACAATAATAGAAACACAACAAAAAGTTGTTTAAACCTAAGAGCTAAACTGCTTTGCAAGGGTCTTAAATAAGAGATTTGGAATACAGCCCATCAATCGGCCTTGCCTACCCTGAGATTAGATAAGGACTCTCTGGAGTCAGGGAGCCAGAGGTGGATCACAGAGGGGTAAGGTGAAGAGGCCTGTGGGTTTGTAAGGAGAACCGTGCCCTCTAGAACCAGGTACGAGTTTCTTGCTGTAGATGGTCCCCAAGCTGGTCTAATTACCAGTGGCCCCGGGATTCCTGCAGCCCTCACACTTTCAGGAACTGGAGGAATAAAACATTTTCTTCTTTGCTGCCCGCTGCCCCCCAACATCCGCCACCATCCCCATCCCCTCACAGCCTTTCCTCTCCTGCGCCTGGCCAGCGTTAACCCCACCCCTCTCCAGCAAGAGCCTCTCTGGCGTCAGAACAGTTCTGCACCTGTTGCCCTTCCCAGCCTTTGTCAGTCTTCCAGGAAGGGAGACCAATGCCCAGGGAATACTTTTAGGAGGCAGATTGAAAGCCAGGACCTAATTTCCCATCAGCCATCAAGGAGTAACAATTCTGAGCAGTTAGGGTTTGCACGGAGCCAGTGACCTACACAGAAGCGAAAAGCTCCAAATGCCATTATCGCTCCCTAGAGCCAGCCTTCTGTGGGCCTTTGCCTCTCACCTCGCCTTTCAAGAGCACAGACAAATGAGCCTTCTTGACATGTTTATGCCAGTTCCTCTCTCCCAGTCCTCATTCTCAGGCCCTTTTGCAGAATGCCCTCTGACCACATTCTAGAAGGATGTCCTGTTGTGTGAGCCATTTTGTTCATGAACATGACTCAAACAGCTTTCTTTAACATAACTCCTGCCTGCGACGGTAGCAGTGTTGTGCTCCATTTCTAGGTTTTTTTCAAAGAAATCTGAGCGAGTGCAAGACGTCTGTCATTCCTCAAGGGCAGTGACTTAGAGACAAATGGTTACATGACAGGCTCTCAGCTTTTGCCTACCTTTGTCTCTGGGATGTGTTTTTCTCTTATCTGCACCATAATCAATAGTTCTTACCCCGTTTGTGATGGATCATATCAGTCACAACTATGCTAAATTGTCACCTGACATTTAGCTTAGATGCTATTCTCTTGGATAGAACACAAGTCTCTCTCTTTTCAATGCCTGGAATATTGAAAGAGCCTAAGCAACAATGTTCAATTATGTGTCAAGCCACAGTTTTGCTGTAGAACCAAGAAAAGAGAACACATCCACAGCTGTCTCCCAACTCACTACAGACCCATAAAGAACAAACTCGGTAAGTGTCAACCTGTCTCCTAACAAAAGCCCATTTATTATTGAGAAGTCAGACACATAAAAATTAGATCAAAGACCCACAACTGCCCATTCATGATGTACTATCCATGCTGAGCAACTACAAATTTTTTTTGATTGCAAAAAAAAATTAAAAATATCCTCAGTCTAGTCCAACAATAAAAGAATTTCATGAGAAATCTCCACTGAGTTTTGCTATCCCAGGAGATGAGTTGGTTTAGCTGTTTTATCAAAAAGCTTTGAAATATAAAGTACTCCTGAGGAGTTAGAAAGGACACAGGAAAAACATTACCCTTTAGGGAGATGAAGAACTATAACATCCCTGTCCTCACTGTTCCCTGGGGATAGAGGTCCCTCCCACTGTCACCCCCAGGGACAGAGCGTCATTATGGAGCAGGTGGCCTGAGCACCCATTCCAGTCCTCCAGGATTCCACCAACTGGCAGCCGTGTGTAAGGTGTTAATTTCCTTGGGCATAAGTTGTCTCATCTCACACATAGGAGCTAGATATGAAAATCTCCAAGGGCTATTTCAGCTTTGAAATTTTGTAATTCTTATATAGACGAAAGAAGAATAATGCCATAATATTAGATATGAGAGAGCGTGGGAGAAAGAGAGAGAGAGACAGAGAGAGAGAGAAACAGAAGAAGAAAGGAAGAAATGCGAGAGCAAGGAGATAGAACCCAGAAAATGTCTTTAGGAAACCACAAGAGAATTATAAAAGCAGAAAATGGAAGTGTAGACAAAGCAGAAAAGTGAGAACAAGACAAAGATGAGGTGAAAACAACTTTACTGCTAATAGACACGAATGACAATGAGAGTTTCTCTTTAGCGCCTACCATGCTGCGTATACGTTTTCTCTAATATTCAGTTTTCCGAGGCTGGCATGAACACGTGTGTTTCATAGGTGAGGAAACTGAGGTTCAGTGGAGTTAAAGATCTGGTTCAGGCTGGGCATGGTGGCTCACGCCTGTAATCCCAAAACTTTGGGAGGCCGAGGCAGGCAGAACACTGAGGTCAGGAGTTCAAGACCAGCCTGGCCAATGTGGTGAAACCTCATCCCTACTAGAAATACAAAAATTAGCCAGGCGTGGTGGCAGGTACTGTAATCCCAGCTACTTGGGAGACTGAGGCAGGAAAATCGCTTGAACCCAGGAGGCAGAGGTTGCAGTAAGCCGAGATTGCACGACTGCACTCCAGCCTGGGTGACAGAACAAGACCCCGTCTCAAAACAAACAAACAAACTGGTCCAAGTTCACACTGCTAATAATTATTTGGAACTATGATGGAACCCGAGAACCCAAGCCAGCTTTTGCACTACATTATCCTGCTTCCTAAAACATTCTCCCAGTTGTTCAGCAAGAGACACAGTGCTCTCTTCTGCTTTAATTTATAAAGCATGGCTCAACTAGAGGGGCTGTGAGAAATCCACAAAGGCAGCACCTCCATCCACCAGCAGCTTTGAATGTGCCTCTGACACAGAAGGGGAGGATCAAGGTGAACTGCCCTGAACCATTGACAAGAAGCATCCCTTTTTAGGATGGATCCCGCTGTGGGGGACAGCATAGCAAAAATAAAAAAGAGACAAGTGCTGGCTTAGACATCAGGAGGGCTGCGCCTACACTCTGGCCACAGATTTCTCCCAGGACTCTGCCCTCCCTGCCCTGGCTGCCTCTAAGCCCTGCGTACCCTGGTGCACATCAGCTCATTGGTATGAGGAGCTTCACACAAGCAAAGGGCAGTTCTGTCCCAGGCACTTCCTGGTATACATGTGGGGAGTGGGGAGGTGGGAGCCATTTCTGCAGAACACCCTGAGATCCTGCAAACAGCAGGCACCCAGTTGTTGCTTTAGGAAAACCAGACTCAGCTTTAAGAAAATTGGCGATTAAAACATAAAATTACCTTTCAGAAGAAATGAACTGGAATGTGAATGAGATTGCTAAAGTCTTTTTCATTTTGGCCAAGACTCAAGCCCACCTTCTGCTAAATAGAAAGCCCCGAAGTACATCTGAAAGATGATTCGATTTACAGAAGTTCCATTTGTCCACAATCTTTCACACAATCTTGCATTAACAGAGGTGAGTTACATGGGCATGAGTCCATGTGACTTGGCAAAATGTGGAAAACAAGAAACAAGGCATGCAAATGTATGCAGGCTGCACGGCTGAGACCAAGAAAGAAAGCAGATGGGGTTGAAAATGAATCCTGCAGTGAGAAAATGAATTTAGTATGAGCCAAAGCCACAGACCACTATCGCACTGACCCCTTCACCAACCCCAACCCCTGGCCTTCCATCAGCACCCTCTCTGTGAGTTCTGATGGCTCCCTATCTTTCATCCCTTTGATATCAGGAACCATAGGAAAGACTTAGGGGGAATATCATCTACCTAGGGGGAAATGATATTTCCCTGTAACACACACACACACACACACACACACACACACACACTACCCTCTCTACAAGGTTGGAACTAAATATCTCTCTTATTCACTGTTGCTGGATAAAGTGGCTTTTAAAAGTTTTCACTATTGTCATTTCCACTTTCGCCTTCACTCTTGCACACAATGACGATAAAATGAGACTGAGAATGATCGATGCTCCCCTTTTAACGACAAATGCTACCAATTTTCACATCCCTTGGAGTTTTCTCATATTCGTTTTCTTTGCCTAGGTAGTTTTTTTCCCTCCTTTTCCTACCCAATCTTTTATTTCTTTCCCTTACATTATCTGAAATGTCTGTAGAGCCCTAGAAGGATAGAGGATCCTCTCCAGCTCTAACCAGCACTCACGAACCAACAGGAGTGGCACTCTCTAACAATATGAAAATGGAAACCATCTTACCCTACTCAACTAAAGTATCTGCACAGCCATCAGGGATTCTTTTCAGAGGACAATGCAAAGGCCAGTGAGTTACACTTGAACAAATAACTTCTCCTAGAGAGAAAATGACATCTGCAGTGAACAGCGTTAAAGCAAGATGTGTGTTAACAGCAACGGTGCTGGAGGGCTTCCAGGAGTGGTACAGAGATCACCACGTGGTCACTCCTTCAGTAAACATTCATAAAGCACCGATTGTATACTGCACTGGGCAAGGCACGGTAAAAGGTGGATAACATAGTCCCCAAATTTAGGAGGTCAGAGTTTTAGTTGTGGGAGCCCAAAGCTAATGAAAAGTTTCCTTTTATTCACTCTGCTTATTAAGTTTACATAGACAAATGTTCTGAGGATTCCCTGGGAGTTTTTAAAAAAGAATGGACGCCCTCTCAACAGAAAGAAGCCTCTTTAAGTCCAACTTCGTACAAGTTTCACTTCAGGTTCAATCTAACTCAAGCAAATAACATTTTTAGGTAAGGCACATTAGCATTGCAATAATCAACAATCTATCTAGTGATTGCTTATTCATCTAAAATACATGTACCTACTCTGTCCGAAACACAGTGCTGGGTACTAGGTAGGGGATACAAAGATGGATTAATTAGGGCCTCATTCCTTAAGCCACTTGATGTTATTCTATGACTGAGCCAGAAGTCATAGAGGGCCATCCAAAGCCAGTGTTTATTAATTTGCAGTTAAATGTATACACTCGCACCAAAGCACTTACTGGATTCATACTAGGCACGTCATGCATGTGAAGATAAACGATGCACAGGCTTCTCCTTGGGAGCTCACAGCAATATGACAAGCCGTCCATGGGACATATGCATAGGGAAAGAAAATAGCCCAGGAAGGCTTTACAAGGGAGGTGACACATACATGGGTTGGGTCTTAGAAGGTAAGTCAGAGTTAGCCAGGAAGAGAATGAGAAAAAGATACTCTGTAGAGAGGAAGCAGCAATGAGCAGACAAGATGCTGTAAGACAGTAGGACGGGTTAAGTAAGGGATAGTATTGAAGTGGTCCTTCGAGGAAGAAGCAGAAATGATGTTGAAAATGTGGGTGGGACCAAATGACCTATGTCCTGACCAAAGAAGAATGGAATCAAAATCGCCAATGATCTTTGGTATTCTTCTGTAAACAAGAATTCCATTCAAGTGAGATTAGAACCTACACCTTTATTCAAAATATTAGTATATAGAAATATTGGTTAGGTGTGGCACATAGGCATAGTCATGGAAATGAAAATACATCATCGTTTGTGGCACACACCAGGAATTTGTATAAAGGCCAAAAATTTCTTGAAACAAGCAGTGACGACAATTGCTGAGAGATCTGCCTCGCAGCCTCTGTCTGCTCTTTAGCCTATGATCTGTCTATAAGGACAACAAATGAGTTTGTCCTAGCTCATCCAGCTCTCTGGCTATAGCACAGCCGGTTAGATTAAGGAGCCTAGTGATAACTTGCTGAGTGCCTCATGAAGGGGGTCGAGGCCTGGCCACACAGCCACAGCACCGGTCATGACAGGAAGGGCTACAGTGTCATGTGAGGGAGGGGTTATTCCAGTGGACAGATTAATAAGACATTCCTTGTCAGGGAAGGAACAAGCATCTAGATGCCAAAACCAGAGAGGTCTAGACAGATCCCAACAGCCTGCCATGGAGACCAGGAGCAACAATTACTTTCTTTCTCTTTCCATTTTTATTGATTGCATGATGGACTCCCAGGCCTGGGGGAAATTAGAAGTTATATAGGGACTCAGGTACTCATGAGAAAGAGAAAGGGAGGGAAACAGACAAGGACCCAGCTCTTGAACAAGAAATTAGGAAAGGTTCACAGTTAACTGAAGCAGACTGAGTTTCCAGGAACATAGCAAAGAACCTCAAAGAACCTCAGTAAGACTGACTGACTGTCAAAAATAATAGAACAGAAAGGGACAGGAAGAGCTTCTGAAGCTGCAGGACACGGTAATCCCAGATGCCAGGGTCAAAAGACTTCAGCTTTACAACCTGGAGGGCTAAGGAACAGGAGCCAGGAGACCCGTTATAAAGCCTAAGAAGTAATCGTGTTTTCTGATTCAGACAGAGCTTTATGGTCTTTGTGTTTCCAGTTCCCTAACCAACGTCACTTTCTCTATTGACACTTCTTTCTGAAGGTAAAAGAGTTAGTACACTGGTTCTTTCTTCCTTCTGCTATCAACTTTACCTAAGTTTTGCAAATGGCCAAGTCCAAAAACATGCTGTATATGGTACACTGTGTGTGTGTGTGTGTGTGTGTGTGTGCACGCCTGCACACACACACCTATGCATCCCTGCCTGGGTCTGAGTCTAGGTCATTGCAATATCCCAAGGCAATATGAAGACCATAATTGCTACCATTAATTGAGCACCTCCTATGGGCACTGTGATGAACTCTTGAATCTCTAATGCTCATAATGCTAGAGGATATCATTTCATTTATTTTTTTTACAGAGCAAATGCTAAGAATCTCCAGCACTCCCTAGCACTAAGCTTATGATGGAAAATAAATATCATCACACCTCCTTGTAAAAGGCAAGGTCTAGAAGAGTAATGACCACACTTAGCCAACCAGGCAGGCTATTCTATCTGGAATGGCTGAATCAGCCAACCAACCAATTTGACTGATTCCATCCAGTGAGCTGACCAGTTGATTGACTGGCGTGGCAGAGTCACACAGTGGCTTCTGCACTGTGTTGCCACAGCTTTACAATGTGCCTCTGCTGGTAAAATGAAGTGAAAAGCTAAAAAAGTTACCCCAATTATTTCCTGTATGAAAGATGCTGGCCTGGATTAAAACCTAAAGAACTTCTATCATAAACCAAACTGTATGGCGGAGAATGACAAAGTGAAGCCATGGGCAGACCCGTAGACTGGGGAGAATGAATGGGGCTTCTCCTGGGTCTACTGTTGTCCACCTAAATCTCAACCATGATTATTCATTAGCATCACCTAAGGAGCATTTAAAACCATTGATGTAGGGAGGTCCCAGGGACTGCAATTACATTGACCTGGTGTGGAACCCCGTTACTGGTATTATTTTAAAGTTTCCCAGGTTACAATAACATTTAACCATGGAGAACCTTGGAGTTTAGCAGCATGGCCCCTCCAGGCCTCAGTTTCCTGTTTACTTATTGAGGATGTCAGACCAGGTGATATCCAGGGCCCTGTATGGTTCTAAGATTTTATGCTTATCCTGATCCCATCCCCAGCTGGCGGGCAGCTCTGAAGAGACCACTTTCTCTTTGCATAATTCAATTCCCGAATGCCGTCAAGGCGGCTGACCTACCACAGAGGGTAGGCATGTGGGTTAATGAGATCATATTTGCAAAGTGTTTGGGGCTCTAGGGAAGAAATCTCTAATGTATGCAGCTAAAGAATGATTACAGCAATGTTAATGTCATTTTTTTTAAGAAGAGTAAACCGCAGTTCACAACCCTGCATCAGCCATAATTAGACTATCTTGTCAGGATGGAGGGTGGCGGAGTGGAAAGTAGATTAAAGCAGGGCTGCTTGTGTTAAGACCAGATGCCAGGTTAAGCCTCCAAGAGCCATGTCTATGCAATCACAAGTGACATAGACTGGACTTGAAAAATGTTAACCTATGCAAAATCCTCTTGTTCTCAGTATACACCAGAAGATTCCTTCATGGCACATATCCTTGTGGATGTACTCCCATATTACAGAGAAAAAAGATGAATCTTGTGGGTCTTTTCCAAGGGTAAATAATCAGTGGGATTTTATTTCTAAAATGTTGCTACCCATTGCTATTTCTGATACATTGACATTGGAACACAAAAAATAATCTTTCTTTAAAATCCTATACATTAGACCTACCCACACACAGGCTGTAGAAACTGGAGTGATGGCAAAGGCTCTGGAGCCCAAGAGATAGGAATCTGTATCTGGGTCCACCTCTTACAACCTCTGGGACCTCTCGGCAAGTCTCTTCCTTTCCTTTACCTTATTTTTCTTCTATTAGATAACATGTGAAAAACACCAAGCAAAATGCCCAGCATAACTCAATAAACATTTAGTTTCCTATCTCTGTACCATATGTAATTGATGTTATCAGGCTTGATATAAAAGATTTCCAAAAAATATCACCACTTCCCAGATGATACTGAAGGTCTCTGGTAGGCCAGATCTCTTGTTTTTCACTGCTTTTTTGTAATTTCATTCATTCATCCATCCATTTATTTATTCATTAACTTACTTTCAACTAGTTTATATGGTTTGTGCAATATAGGCAAGAGATAGTCTTTGTCATTTATCAACAATTAATAATTCTAATTTGAGGGAATTTGAACCATTCCGTTTCAGGATTTTCTCTAAACAATCAGGGTGATTCAGATGCACTAACTTATCTGAAAATGAGTATTTTGTGTTTTCTATAGATGTTTAGGAATCAGCAATTCTGATCATAACATGAGCTTATGAAACAAAAGTTGTAACCTTGAAAAATTACATTTTTCATGCTTTTGTGTACATGTATAGGTTTAAATAATTCTAACCAAAATATGCATATAATTTCTTTGGAACTTGAAAAATGATTCTAAAACTCCTCTGTTATAACAAATAGCTAAAAGTAGTTTTAACCTTTTCGATAGAGAAAATGCATGGAGGGATCAGGGATTCTCTAACCATACATTAGGTATTTTATAAAGCTTTAATTCTTAAAATGTGTGGTGCTAACACAAAAATAGATGAAACAGTGGAACAGTTCCAGAAGGCAGAGAGATGGAAAAGTGGACCATTCCAGTGGAGATTCCAGAAACAGACTCAGGTCTGTATAAGAATTTAATATGTAACAAATGGGACATCTCAGTTTCAGGGGGAGGGTAGCACCGGATGATAATTATCGTTTGGGGCCACTAGTTAACTATTGGGGGGAAAACTCATTTGAAACCTCAATTCAAATCATCTACCACAATAAAAGGCAGATAAAGTAAGTGTAAGAAAAATAATCCATAACAAAACTCAATGGAAACACAAAATGGTATCTCACACATCTTTAGATAAGATAGGATTTTCTAAGATTAAAATCAGTAAAAAGGATTAAAAGAAAACGAGGTAAATGTGACTGTTTGAAATGCCTCAGTGATACTGAGGGTTTATTTCCAGACCACTGCAATAAAGCAAGTATTGCAATAAAGGGAGTCATACAACATTTTTTGTTTCTGATGTATACAAAAATTATGTTTACACTACACTTAGACTGTTAAGTATGCAATAGCATAATCTCTGAAAAACAATATACACATCTTAATTTTAAAATACTTTATTGCTAAAAGGGCTGACAATCATCTGAGTCTTCGGTGAGTCATAATCTCTTTGCCGATGGAGGGTCTTGCCTCAATGTTGATGGCTGGGGTGTCTGTGGCAATTTCTTAAAATAAGAGTAATGAAGTTTGTGGCATCCATTGACTCTTCCTTTCATGAAAGATTTCTCTGTAGCATATGATGCTGCTTGATAGCATTTTGCCCACAGTAGATCTTTCAAAATTGAAGTTAATCCTCTCAAACCCTGCCACTGCTTTACAAACTAAGTTTATGTAATATTTTAAATCCTTTGCTGTCATTTCAACAATGTTCACAGCATCTTTACCAGGAGTAGATTCCATCTCAAAACACCACTTTCTTTGCTCATTCACAAGAAGCAACATCTCGTCTGTTCAAGTTTGATCATGAGATTGCAGCAATTCAGTCACATCTTCGGGCTTCACTTCTAATTCTAGTTCTCTTGCCATTTCCACCATATCTCCAATTGTTTCCTCCAGTGAAGACTCCACTGAAGTCTTGAACCCCTCAAAGTAATCCATGAGGGTTGGAATCAACTTCTTCCAAACCCCCGTTCATGTTGATATTTTCACCTCCTCCCATGAATTAAAAATGTTCTAAATGGCATCTAGAATAGTGAACCCTTTCCAGAATGTTTTCAACTTACTTTGCCCAGATCCATCAGAGCAATCACTATTTATGGCATCTATATCCTTACAAGATGTATTTCTTAAATAATAAGACCTGAAAGTCAAAATTAGCCCACTATCCATGGATTGCAGAAAGGATGCTGTGTAGTAGGCATAAAAACGACACTCATTTTCTTGTACATCTCCATCACAGCTTTCGGGTGGCGGGGTGCATTGTCCATGGGCAGTAACATTCTAAAAAGAATCTCTTTCTCTGAGCAGTAGTTATTAACAGTGAGCTTAAAATATTCAGTTTATTGAATATTCAGTTTACATGGTTTACCATGTTGTAAACAGATGTGTTGTCATTCAGCCCTTGTTGTTATATTTATAGATCTCAGGCTGAGTAGATTTAGCATAATTTTTAAGAGCCCTAGGATTGTCAGAATGGTAAATAAGCACTGACTTTAACGTAGAGTCACCGCCTGTATTCACCCCTACCAAGAGAGTCAGCCTGTCCCTTGAAGTTTGAAGCCAGGCATTGACTTCTCTTCGGTAGCTGTGAAAGTCCTAAGTGGCATCTTCTTCTAATATAAGGCTGTTTTGCCTACTTTGATGGTTTAGTGTAGCCAGCTTCATCAATTATCTTAGCTAGATCTTCTGGATAACTTTCAACAGCTTCTCCATCAGCACTGCTGCTTCACCTTGCACTTTTAGGTTTTAAAGATGGCTTTTTTCCTTCAACCTTGTGAACCAACCTCTGCTAGCTTCCAATTATTCTCCTGCAGCTTTTCCACCTCTTTTGGCCTTCATGGAAGTGAAGAGAATTAGCACTCTGCACTAGATTAAGCTTTGGCTTAAGGAAATAATGCAGATGGTTTGATCTTCTATCCAAAACACTCAAACTTTCTCCATATCAGCAATAAGGCTCTTTTGCTTTTTAAAAAATTTATTTGTGTGTTCACTGGAGTAGCACTTTTAATTTTCCTCGATAGTTTTCCTTTCCATCACACTTGATTAACTGGCACAAGAGGCCTAGCTTTCAGTCTGTCCCAGCTTTTGTCATGCCTACCTACCAAACTTAATCATTTCTAGTTTTTTACTTAAAGTGAGAAACATGCTAATCCTCCTTTCACTTGAACACTTAGAGGCCATTGTAGGGTTATTAATTGGCCTAATTTCAATATTTCTGTATCTCAGGGAACAGGGAGGCCCAAGCAGAGGGAGAAAGATAGCAAAATGGCAGGTTGGTAGAGCGATAGGAACACACATTTATTGGATAACTTCGCACCCTGTACATGAGTGCAGTTTGTGGCATCCCAACACAATTAGAATAGTAACATCAATGATCACCGATCAAAGATCACCATAACAGATATAATAATGCAGTTTGAAATATTGCGAGAATTATCAAAATGTGGCGCAGAGACATGAATGGAACACATGCTGTTGGAAACGTGGTGCTACAGACTTGCTCCATTGAGGGTTGCCACGAACCTTCAATTTGTGAAAGTTGCAGTACCTGTGAAGTAAAATAAAGCACAGCACAAAACTGGAAGCATGTCTGTGTGACAACTGCATAAAAGTATTGTAAAAGACTTTCAAACTGGGAAAAATGTACAACAATGTAGTAGATGGAGGTTACTCCTGATATCATCCAAATAATTTAGAAAACTGCTAAGACAAGTAGGTAAAAAGGCTATGAACATCAACAGAAAATTCAGACACACACACACATACAAATAGCTAACAAATACGAAAAGTTCAGGCTCTCTGGTAAGCAAAGAATTGTAACTTAAAAATAAGATGGCAGTTTTTCTTTGCCTGTCTAATTAAAAAGTATTGTTAAAGTAATATGCAGTTCTGGCAAGTGTTAAGTGAGACAAGCCTTCTTATACACTTCTAGTGGGAGTACCAATTGTTCTGGAAGAGCATTTAAAAATCTCTCTACAGGCAAATATAGATCACCTTTACAATATGCCGATCTTTTGACCCAGTAATTTAACTCATTGAAATCCCTCCCAAGAAAATTACCTGTTATACATATAAAGGCTTTTTTTGCATAAGAATATTCACCACTGCAATCTTTATAGGATAAACAAAGCGGAACCAAAGTAGGAAGCAAAGTAGCTACTTGAAATTAGGAATGATAAAGTAGATATGGCATATTCAAAAGGTAAGTTATTATGTAACCTCCAAGGAAGATGATTAAGACTTTATGTAATATTAAGTGAAAATGCCATCTTAAAAATTTTATATGAATCAACTCTAGGCTTTAAACTCACAAAGACTGATTTAAAAAATATGAAATTGTTAACAGCAATTATCTTTGGTGGGTAGTATTATGGATAATTAGTTTTCTTCTTTTTCAATTATCTGAAAAATAATTACTATGCATTATTTTTAGAATTAACATATTTTTATAAAAAGGACATAACTGCATATTCCAATTATTACTTTGCAACAAGAGAAAGACAGGATGAGGTTGACACCTGCCTTCAAACCGCCTTTCCTTCTGCCCTTCTCTTCCTTCCTAATCTCTCTCTATGAGGCCCACGCACACAGCCTTGAAGGAGAAATAAAAGAATCATCTGTAGGCCTGAGTTTTCTCTTTTATCCTTACAGTCAAATGAGAAGACTTCAAAACAGAAGATCTAAGGTATTATGGCAGAAAAATAGATAAATAGATAAATGCTTCACAAAGGCTCTCTCTGCTGGGGAAGAGCTCCTGGAACCACCAGTCTATCTGTAATAAAGCATCCGGTTTCTGTGGCTGCCTTCTTAATAAGCCAGAAGCGCATTTACTGTAGCCTGGTGAGTGACGATCAGCAAAACTTAGGAAAAATACAGCACGGATTTCCTCCAAACGTTAGCAGCCAATTTCACTCTGGGAGGTAAAATTACTGGAACTGATAAGCCAATATTAAAAGACCAAAAAAGCTCCTTAAATATTACAAAGACCAATTTGAGCCATCAGACCTACATCTGAACAAATGGGAAGATGGCAATCTGAAAATTATAATATGAATGAATTGATTTTGTACCTGTTCTCTAGTTTCATTATGATCGCTGACAGCAGAATGGATTCATTTTATGTCATTTTCTTCTAAGCCTCATAGAATATTTTCTTTCAGGTCCTGAGATATGAACAGAAAGCACAGATGGCCCTGTCTGCTTCAACCCAGCAGAGACTACGAATGACTCTGGAGTTGTTTAAACTTGTTTCTTTTCCCTAAGCAACCTGGCTATTCAGCAGCTGTTCATTTCAAGGCTCAGAAAGATGTCAGTGGAGCTGGAACTCCCTTAAAAGAAGCTCCAGTGTGGGATGGGGCACAGGGTATGATACTGGGAAGAGGAGGTGAGCTACCTTTCATAAGTTTTTTTAAATGTAGAAGAATAAGCACAAAATAAAATCCTATTAGTGTGATTTTAGGAGATACAAGGTCATGATTTTCACAACTTACTATCAAATGGCTCAATGAAAACAACAAAAATTATATACGTACACACGTGCACATGTGCGCGCGCGCGCACACACACACACAGAGAGAGAGAGAATACCGCAAAATGTAAAGAATTAGATTAGAAAATCTAACAGAAAGGTAAATGGAAATTAACAATACTATCCAAGCAACCTTTCTTTAGATTGCAATTATTATTTTTTTTTATTGTATTTTAGGTTTTGGGGTACATGTGAAGAACATGCAAAATTGTTGCATAGGTACACACGTGGCAGTGTGATTTGCTGCCTTCCTCCCCTTCACCTATATGTGGCATTTCTCCCCATGCTATCTCTCCCCAACTCCCCACCCCCTGCTGTCCCTCCCCTATTTCCCCCCAACAGACCCCTGTGTGTAGTGCTCCCCTCCCTGTGTCCGTGTGTTCTAATTGTTCAACATCCGCCTATGAGTGAGAACATGTGGTGTTTGATTTTCTGTTCTTGTGTCAGTTTGCTGAGAATGATGGTTTCCAGGTTCATCCATGTCCCTATGAAGGACACGAACTCATCGTTTTTGATGGCTGCATAATATGCAGCTCTCAGCTCATAACTGCCTTCCACTGCCCCATCCTATATATTCTAACCAGTCCAGATAACTGTTTCTTTTTCTTTTTTTTTTTTTTTGAGATGGAGTCTTGCTCTGTCACCAGGCTGGAGTGCAGTGGCGCAATCTTGGCTCACTGCAACCTCCGCCTCCTGGGTTCAAGTGATTCTTCTGTCTCAGCCTCCCGAGTAGCTGGGACTACAGGCGTGCGCCACCACACCCAGCTAATTTTTGTATTTTTAGTAGAGACAGGGTTTCATCATGGTGAGGATGGTCTCTATCTCTTGACCTCGTGATCCTCCCGCCTCGGCCTCCCAAAGTGCTGGGATTACAGGCGTGAGCCACCATGCCCGGCCCAGATAACTGTTTCTTGAGCTCACTCTGCTCTCCCACTTCCTCGCCTTTTGCTCATGCTATTTCCTCCACCAAAAATGCTCACCTCCTGCTCCTATTCATAAATCTTTTAAAGATTTTTTTTCAAATGCTTCTCCTTGAAGCATCCTCTAATCTTTGCCCCTGCACCCAGTTATATTTGATTTCTTGCCTTTGAATCTCTCTTAAGATCCAGTTTATCAGAGCACTCTCTCCTGTCAAAGGACAGCAAGAAGTAATATCCCCACTATCATTGCTTGTTCATGTGACTCTCTCCCTTTTGAAACTCTAGGATCCCTGAAGGCAGGGACCATGTTGTCTCATTCACTGGTACACCCCAAGTGCCAGGGACAGTGCTTAGTGTAGAAGCACTCACTAAATGTTTCCTGAATGAAGGAACTGATGTTCTGACTAGTTATTGGAGTACTGCTAGATTTTAAATCTCCTTAAATCAGGGACTCTTTCCTTCTCATCTCCATATCCATGCACAAAGTAGGTGCTAAATAAATATTTGTTGATTTTTTTCAAAAAGCAGATACATAGGAAGATTTACTTTCACTTTCACCAAAGCACTAGACCTGTTTATTCATGTACTCATTGACCCAAGAATTTGGGTCAAGTAAAGCTTTAGCCCTGGCCATCTGAAGGGCACCAGGAAAGACGAAAAGGAGTAAGTAGAGCCACCTGCAGAAGGCCGTGGGGCGGTGAGCTCCAGATCTTCCTGGTCAGTGAGCAAGTCTCAAAGCTGCCTCAGGGCTTGTGACCAAGTATTTTAAGGGTGGGCACTATCTTGGTGTTGCCATCAGCCAGTGATCCCAGAGGGCAAAGCCTAGCAACCAGATTCCTCACACCTGCCAGTGTTCTTCATTAGAGCAACTAATAAAGAAACAAGCCCAGAAGTCTGAATCCAAAAGGGAAGTAACTATCACCATGCTGGTACTCATGTGGCCAAAACTAAACTTCTTGTGTGTGTGAGAGACAGAGTCTTTTGGATGCTGTGTTATTAAATCAGTATCTTCACCAGCTCTTTTCCATTTTGGGAAAGCCAAGTACACTCATCCCTAGGTTCACTCACAGGGCGAAAATTAACCACAGAAATCCCATCAAAGGGAAATCTAAGGAATTAGAATTCTTTTCTATTGCATTTGAAAATTGCAATAGAAAATCCAGCAGATTTCAAATACTGCTGGAATGTGAGTTGTTATTTAAAATTTAGAAACCATACATGACTTGAAGAGATTCTGTGCTGGAGAGAAAATATGTAGAATTTGGTCTTCCCACCACAAACTACAAAAACCCCCGCTCCTCGTAGCCAGGTCTTTTTAGCAACTGTACCTTCAAAGGCAGACAAAGAATGGTGAAGTTCTCGAGAAGTATGACAGTCTTTGGCCATGTTCTATGTTTGCCACCATAATGAGAACCTGCTATGCCTCCATGGACATCCAAAGGTAGGATGATAATAACCCAAAGAACTTTCTTCTTTCTTTAAGCCACACTTAGGTAAGGAGGGCTTTATCCCCACCCCAGACAGAATAATAACCAGAAACCTTGATCCTAGAGAGGGAAGGACTCTGACCTTTCTGGAGAATTTTCCTGGGGGAAAAAAAGAGAGAGAGAAAGAGGGAAAGAATGGAGAGGTCATCAGTGTGGTGGTAAGGACACTGCATTTAGTCAGGGGCCTTGACTCTATTCCTCCCTGTGCTCACCAGCAGTGAGAACTTGGGTATGCCATTGAGCTTTTCTGAGTTTCTATTCTGCCATCCATAAAACAGAAATTAAAAAAAAATTGCTCCACCTACCTCACAAAGCTATTGTGAGAAATCAGTGAGGTGAGAGGATTTGAAACTGTCTGAAATTGGAAGCCATGGCTGCACCAGCTAGGTATTGTTCATATGGGCTTTCTCAACAGCCAGATTACCGTAAAATCAACAAACTTTCCACAGTGGCTTCTCCATCATTTGTTTCCCCTTCTCTTTTGACTGAAAAAGAAACATTTTCAGAAACTTCTAAACTCTGAATTAGTCACTGAGATTCAGCCAGGGCACCAACTTGGACACTGAAGTGGTTCAGAATGGGGTCACTGAAGAGATGGGTTGGAAAGAATGACCATGTATCACTTAAGAAACCCTAATAGAGTAACAGCGGCTGGGTGTGGTGGTCACGCCTGTAATCTCAGTGCTTTAGGAGGCCAAGGCAAGAGGACAGCTTGAGGCCAGGAGTTTGAGGCCAGCCTGGGAAACATAGTGAGATCCTATCTTAAAACAAACAAACAAACAAAAAAACCCACAGGCACAGTGGCACACAACTATAGTCCTAGCTACTCAAGAGGTTGAGGTGAAAGGACTGCTTGAGCCCAGGAGTTCAAGGCTCAGTGAACCATGATTGCACCACTACTCTCCATCTTGGATCACAGAGTGAGACCTGTCTCAAAAACAAAGTAAAATAAAGTACGAGAGAGAGTAGTTGGCAAAAAAATAGGAAAATACATTAAAAATCATCATAAAGACTTCAAAATGAGAAAAAGGCATACTATAATATTGTACTGTCATCAATAAACCACATTTGGCTGATCAAGAAATGCAAAACTAGACCAAAAGGTACAATGATAATAACTATGGCCAGGCCCGCACCCTGCATTCATCTGTTCATTCAGTGCACCTGCGTTCAGAACTTCCTCTGTGCCAGAACTTCTACTGTGCCACATTAGGGTGCAGAATAGGACAAAGCTCCTAACTCCAAGTAGGGGAGGTGAACATGCAAAGTAACAACCGTAATTCACTGTGGTGTGTGCAGTGCTCTAAAAGAATGATGACAGCCCAGAATGAAGATACTCATTGGAGTTGGAAGTGAGGGGTGGAGAGAAATGTGAAAGCTGGGGAGGATCCCGCAGAGGAGGTAATGCCTGAGAGGAGGCTAAAGAGTGACAGGTGGGACACAGCTCTCATGGCTGAGAGATAGTAGAATTAACTTCTCAGAGGACTTCAGGAAAGTCCAGCCACCAGCGTGCTGGACAAAGGCAAAGACCCAGACTTAGTCCTTAGCATCTGAGCACAGAAATAAATCCTGGCGTGTTTCTTCATCATTTCCAACATTTCCTGAAGCTCAGGAAAGGAACGTGAACCATGACTTGCTTTTATTGATTTCAAAGGCAATCTAAGATGATCACATAAAAGTGAGCTGGATGAAGGTGTTTGGGACTATGCAGAGAAGAATTCGTTATGGACCAGGAATCTTGGTAGAAGCATCTGGTCAACAGGGACAGACAACTTCTTACAATCCCCTGCAGCCACTGACCCTAGCCCTAAAATTATTAGAATTAGGGTACCCAGGAACTTCCATTGGGAAGTGTGGCAATGGAGGTTGCTGAGAAGGATTAGAGCCCTGGAGGCGCTCAAGTTTCTCACACCTCAGACTTAACAACAGGCTCTTCTCCTTGAGATCCAAGGAGAGCCCTTTGGTCTCAAATCTACCCCACATCCATCCAACTGCCAAAGCAAAACAGGCAGAAAGGAAGAACCACAATATTCCCAAGGCGTGGGGCCTCCAGGTCCTAAGCAAGGCAATTTGGGGAACTGAGTAATAGCATAGTAATTTGACATCTGTGACGTATGGTGACAGATCAGAGCCTCGCCACCAAGCATGCCCATGCTCCTCTCTGCCTCCTGTAGGCTCCCATGGGCACTGGCCTCCTCTCTCTCACCTAATTCGGGTGGAGTGGGGGAGATGGGTCCTACTTGCAGGGAGGGGCAGAGCAACCTCAGGGAGGAACAGGTCCTGAAGCAGCTTCCCCAACCTCCATGAACCCACAGATGGCAAGACAGATACAACCTTCCACCCAGAGAAGACCATGAGGCTGAGGGATATGCTTCCCTACCTAGCTGACGGAGGAAAAAGAGAAGCTATGCACAATAACTAGCAGATACTGTGAGAAATATCTTCCACCAAGAGTGAGCAAGGAAAACAAGAAACATGGAAAACAATCACCCATTTGCAGTTCCCCTTCACTGCACCTAATTTGAAAAATGCATAGAATTTTTAAGCTCAATGACTAGTCATCTATCGCTCAGTCCCAGAGACTGTTTTGTTAAAAAAAAAAAAAAAAGGTGAGTATTCTAGTTGCTACCTATACTGAGCAACACTTCTGTTTTCTCATTTACTTTTAACGACTCTAAGTTCGGCTCTTGGACATGTAGGTTTTGCCTGCATCGTGCAGCGTGTATGCTGTTGCTGTGCAACTTTCAGCCTTCAAGGATCGGGGGAGCCACACAACCACTTCAGTAGAAATTGGCCTCTATTCCTTCATTTTGCCTTCTGTTTTTCCCCTAACTTTTTTCATGTTCTGTTTTCCTTCCTGCCTTCTTTTTCTAGAAGGAAAGAAACACGGCTCTCCATTTGCTAGGAGTGTGCAGACCATAAAAGTTAAGAGCGTTCCTAGAATTTATCCAGTAATACATCATTTCAACATTGAGGAAATTGAGGCTGAGAAATCACAGCCTAAGACCACAGTTATTTATTGAAGAATCAGCTTTAGGATCCTACAGGTCACTTGATTCTTATGTCAGTATTCTTTCTACTACAGAACTGCAGTACTGTTGCAGGGAAAATCAGTTTGGGAAATGACAGAGTAAACTACTTCTTAACCCCTAGGTCTGGGGGGGCATAAATAATAATGATGGTAATAAAAATAGACTCCAAAACCTACCTCTTCTAGGTAAGGTAAGGTAAACTATACAATTAAAGAAAATTGTTCTGTTTAAATGTTGACTTGGTTTAAATGTCAAAACAAAACAAAACAAAATCTCCCCAAATTAATCAAGATTAAATATATTTGGCTCAGTCACATAAGAAACCCATGCATGTCTCCCAAAATAGTCACCTACTTAAGCTCAGTGAAGTACAGAGATTGAATGAAAGAAGAAGAAAGCTTAGAGGTTGATTGCACTGGGCAACTTCCATGGTCTTTATTATCAGGAGGGAGGAGATGGGAGGGAGGGGAGGGAGGGGAGGAGAAGGGAGGTGAGGGAGGGGGAGGAACCCTCCCTCAAATCTGTATTCAGGGGATGGTTACCAAGTTATCAAGTTGGTAGATTATTCAGGATTTTTGCTTTACCCATCTCCTTCTGCCAATATGACTTTTAAACCATTGTTCTATGCCCTTGTACCTACACTGGAAAGGGGAAAAGAAACGAGACTGGAACTCTTTTTTGTTGTTGTTGTTATCAGTTGTGGTTTATAACAATGAGGAGGAGGAAGAGGTTGAAAAACAAACAGAAAGCCCAAGACATATTTTAGACAGTGACAGCCATCCCCTCAACACTGACCCCCAAACCACGAATTCTGGCTTAGGTATAATTCTCTCTTTCCTGGAAAAGTGCAAATAAACTGAACAGGATTTTAAAAATACAACAGAACTTTTAAAATGTAGTTACAATGTATTCAAAGGAATTCTTTCTTAATTATCTAGATGGCCTGAACTGTTATGCAAGGAAGGAACTGCTTTTATTAAATGCCAAATCTTTTTTTAAGGCAACCTCAGGGAGTTACTCATTCTCAATGAGCTGTGTCTGTGCCAGCAAAACAAAGTGGCAATTTGGGCAACAGTCTGCGTAATTCAGACCAAAGAAATCCGTCATTGCTGCAACTCCATCAACATGAGTTTCTCAACAACTTAGCCCGTTAGGCGTCAGATTTGGGCAGGGAATGGGCCAGAAGAGGTGAAGCTCCCACAAAGTATTACTGAAAAGCTGAATATAGTCAGACGCTTATTTGCTTGAATTCACCTATTCCTTAATGATAACTAAACAGCCAGCAGCTGGTGATTAACTCTGTGAAACAGTAATTGGTTGTTTATGTGAGTCCACTGTCTTGCTTGGGGTATTCTTCATAGTCAAGGTGTGGAAAATTGAATAGAGGGGTTTAACCATATCTGCCTCTGTTTAGAGAGAAAAATAGCACTGGGCTGTCAGGGTGCTGGTCTTTACCTCCTTCACCATTTCAGATTGCCGTATGTTTGATCCGATCCATCACGTGAAAATTCTCTTATTATCCTACGAAGGATAAATTGATTGCCCAGGGTTGATTCATTCATGTAGAATAAACATTGTCTCTGCTTGTCTACATAGCAAAATGTAGATTTAAGAAATAATGTAGATACACAATGGGATGCCAAGCTTAGATGTTGGAGGTGGGGGAAGGAGGCCCAAACCCTTTTGCGCGTCGTGCCTCATAAACAATGCTGTTCCCCATTTCCTTACATGCGTATATGGACTCTGCCTCAACGTCCCTTACAGGAGGCATTTTAGGGAACAAACAACTTAGGCTGAGAAGAAATTAACTTCCCCCAAGCAACAGTA
The DNA here is from genome assembly GCF_030222135.1 of Aotus nancymaae. NCBI lineage: Eukaryota > Metazoa > Chordata > Mammalia > Primates > Aotidae > Aotus > Aotus nancymaae. Next base: position 28,812,165 of record NW_026988471.1, read on the forward strand.
GTAAATAGATAAGTAAGTTGGGAGACATAATATATGTATATTTAGTATTAGAAGCTGAGTGAGAAAGACCAAGTCAATTGTTTTTCAAGACAATTAGGCAAAACTCAGGGGCAGACCAGGAAAATGAAATCTCTTTTTCTTTTATCTCATTTCAGAACTGCAAAATATAAAAGGCTGCCTATCTGTGAAGCCTGCAGTTAGAACATTTTCAAAACAGTAATCTCATCTTCTAAGAACTAACTGCTGAATTTAAAGATATATTTCCAAGTGAAAGTAAAAGGCCTGTTGCCACTGGCCCCACAGACAGGTGGGGTGCAAGGCAGGGCAGCCATGCTCTGTCTACCTTGATGCCATCTCATTCTACTCCCAGCTAATGAGACTTCTAAGAACTGGAATGGGCCTGGATACAGGGAATGGATTAGTCCCTGAAGCCTAACACGGACTAATGCCCAGCATTGTTTGGATCACAGAGGACTTTCACACCCCCACCTCATATGCAGCTTAAGACTGTAACCATGTAAAAGTAAGTAAGGCCAGGAAGACTGTCTGCATTCAGCAGATATAGCAACACAGGTTCAGAGAGGTTATCAAGCTATCATAACTCACCTACCTGGAGGTTGCAGGGGGCTGTGACTCCCACTCTACCTCCATTGCCTTCCGTTGTCTGAAGGAATACCAGCGTTGGGTTTAAGGTGCTACCAGGGCTGGCGTCCAGGCCCATTAGTCCTACTTCCGACTTTCCACATTGGAAAGTATGCCCACCCTCTCTTTTTCTTAGACCACGTGGGGGCTCAAGCAAGTCCATCTTGGATGCTAATCTGCCATGTTGACTTTCAAGTAATCCTGGTTCTGGGAAGGCCTGGAAGATTTCCAGTTAATCTATTGTTCCTGTGTAAGAGCCTGCCCCTAGATGTCAAAACAAACTTCATGTTATGGTACACTGATTGTCCTACACATCACTTCTGAATCACACACGCCCCTTTCCCGGGCCTGAGGAGTAACAGTGCAGATAGTGGAGGGTCATGCATATGTGATCCTCTCTATCTTGTCTGACTTCTGTGTGGAAGTGTCTCTTAAATGTTTCTGAGAAACTGGACCTGTCAGCCTCTTTTGAGCCTCCCAGCTTCCTTGAACTTTGGGGGCCACATTTGCATAGACCTGCCCACTGGGAAACAACTCGTCACCTAATAAATTAAATGAGAACAGTGATAGTGCCCACCTCCCCAACCTCACAGAGTGACTGTAAGGGCAGCTGACATAACAGACAAGGAGTCCTTACACATTAAGGCTACAGAGCAGAAACCCTAAACAAATAGGCTCAAGCTCCTGGGAGCACTTTAAAAATGTATATTATTTAATTTAAAGTTCCAGGATACAGGTACAGGATGTGCAGATTTGATATATAGGTAAACGTGTGCCATGGTGGGTTGTGTCATGTATCAACCTATCACCTATTAAGCCCCACATGCATTAGCTGTTTATCCTGATGCTCTCCTTCCTCCTGCCCCTGACAGCCTCAGTGTGTGTTGTTCCCCTCCCTGTGTCTATGTGTTCCCATTTTCAGCTCCCACTTACAGGTGAGACCGTGTGGTATTTAGTTCCTGTTCCTGTGTTAGTTTGCTGAGGATAGTGGCTTCCAGCCCCATCCATGTCCCTGCAAAGGACATGATCTTGTTCCTTTTATGGCTGCATAGTGTTCCGTGGTGCATATGTACCATATTTTCTTTATCCAGTCTGTCATTGATGGGCTGGTTCCATGTCTTGGCTATTTTGATAATGGGGAACACTTTTTAATCATCACTGCTTATATGTTCCGGCTGCTCGTTTCTTCCACCTCTCCATCCCTGACTTTTCATCTCTGTTTCACTCCTGTACCTGAGCACCATCTTCATATTGCTTGGTTAGGTAACAGAGATACCAGCTGAAGATTACAGAACCCAAACTATAAGGAGCTCAGCACATTTGGCAAGTCATGTACATATGAGTGAGAGGTGAAATGGAGTGGTGTCTGTATCTGTCTATACATCCCCAGGATTCAGTAGGTAAGTAATTTCCAGAAGCCTTCAAATATCCAGATGTTTAATTAAAAATCAATGCATTGTTACCTTGTTTTCATGGTCCTCTAGAAGTGATACCATATGGAACGCCTGAGGACAGTCTTAAGATGAAGGTAAAAGGTCAGAGAGAGCAGAATGCAAAGTCTAAATCACACAGTGTGTGTGTATGTATTGGGTCTGTAATTGTTGTCAACAGGGAGAGGTGTGGGATGGTGAAGCTTCCTAATAGCATGGAAGAAAGACTAACAGTGTTTTAAATAGAAGAAAAGGGTTCCATGTGATAACAGTAGAGGGAAGAAATCACTGAGAAAAGCAGAGATGAGATAGAAATCTAGGAACACTCCTCCAAAATTGAAGATAGCTTAGAAGCTACCGTTAAACAATTAAAATTGGAAGAAAAGGAGCTGTCAGCTGATGTGAGCAAACACAAAGGTAACTAAAATTGCACAGTGGCTGAAAACTCTGAGCTGTGCTGAAGTCCAGTTGAGACTAACTGCCCATATCCTCAGCTGGCAAGATTTTCTACCTGAGCAATGTAGATATTTGCGATATTGTCAGAATGCTGGGGCTTGCCAAAAAAGATTGGTGAGGACTTAAAGCCTCCCAATGGAATGTAGAGGAGTTGGTGACACCATGAGGAAGTCAGATGGGGGAATGGCTGATACATCACAACTCTCCCCACTGCATAGGGTATAAACAGGCATGCATGGGGGGCATTTCTGGGTGGCGAAGGTACAGGAAACAAAACAAATGAGTTGCAGAAGAAGGTCTAAGGTTAGATGGTGATAAGAAGAACAAACAGGGTTCTTGGAGGAAAAGACCAAGGGTCTGTGTTAGACAACCATAAGGGAAAAAGATGTGTGTGCACATGCACACACACACCATAATTAAAGAGATCTTAGACAACCCAACCACCTAAATTACTTTCAAACTTCACTTGGGAGCAATCCTTAGCAAAGATTACAATCTGTGCAGATTGAAGATGACAATTAAAACTTTAATTTTCTTAAAGCCCGCAAATAGTGCTTTAGGTCTTTATGGCAAGTTATCAGGCGCTGCAAAGAGCTCACCTTTCCTATCTCTCCCTTGACAACTTAGAAATATCTGTCATTCTCGTCCCTGTGGCTACAACAGTGACATAATAAGAAACAAGGGAGGAGACGAATCTCTCCCCAGACTCTCATCTAGGGAAGTCAAAGGAGGTTGAATGAAAAAGAATAGAAGATAACCAGAGTGGTGTGAGTCCTGTGCTATCGATTTTGCATTTGTCTGAAAACATCACTCATTAGAATGGTGGCAGCCCTCAGGAAGAGAGTGAGGAGGCGTTCTTCTGCCAGGGAGGGCTCTGTGGTCAGGGGCCTAACACATGCCAGGAGCTCTGGGCAGAGGGAGTCTCAGGGCTTGTTCCTTGGCCTGCCTCCAGGCTCCACTGACTTGCTGAGCGAAAGTGACAATGGTTTTAGCACCTGGAAGTTTTTTGAAGGTACAAAGTGTTGGGTGGGCAGTTCAAATAAATACCAGCTTAATACAAGCCGGTAAGCAAGTAGTACAAGTGAAAACGGAAATCTAAATGGTTAATTAGGTGATCATTATGCATAATAGATAGAAGTAATAAAAACACGGCGTTAAAGGGAATTAAACTTCCCTTGTAGAGATTTCCCCACAGTATAGAATCCACACTATTGTTGTTACGGCATCTCACTGTAGAGGGTTCAGGAAATGCTTTCCATAACACAAGGATAGATTATTAAATAACATTGAATTACATTGTGAGAAGGTGATGTCTGTTTTAATTCTCTTTTAACCCCTCTGAGTATCTCAAAGATAGAATGTTTCAACTGCTATGTCTTTAACACTTCTCTGACACTTGCCAAGCTCCTTTTTTTAACAAAGAGAGAGCAAGCTTCAGGCTTAGACATTTGATTTGGCCAAAGCATCTAGCAAGAATCTAATCTCATTGTCTGCTTTTCATCTCTTCTTTCAAGTATTTTCTATATGCAATTACTAAATAATATAAGGTTTCTTCCTTAAAAATAAATGCACTGAAATTAAAAACAGTCTGTGGTAAAAGATACTAAGTACAGGTTACACAAAGAGGGCATGGATAATGGAGGTGGCATAAATGTGACCGGAGTTTGGAAAACAAGGATGTTGGTCCCAGTGCAGGAAATGACTTGCTATAGTATCACATTTGTCTAGTGTCTATGAAGGTGGAAAGAAGATGAAAGGCAGCCTCGTCTGAAAAGCATCTGGCACTCAGAGAAGCCACGTGACTTCTCTGAAGCTCTGAATGCCTAGAGTCTCAGTCCCCGCTTTTCAGGCCAAGAAACCTGAAACCAAGAGGCAACTGACCTCCATTCCCTGAGGTGCATCACATGGTAGTGACAGAATTAGTCACTTTGCCTCATTTTCCTTCCATCAATTTCCTAGATCCCTGGGAGACAGAGATAGCTGAGGCCCAGGATACCTATCAGATGGAAAAACAGACAAGTCATTACCCTCTTCTCACCGGCCCATGCTCTAAACCCCTGCTGCTCTGAATGCTCCCCCACAGGAGGCAGTGGCTATGAAGGGTGGTGTAAGTACAGGGTCCTGGGCCTTCTGGGGGCTGATGGCTGCCTCTCCACCTAGCAGCCCTGCACGACCAGAATACAAAGTGGAAGGCAAAAGTCCACCCTCCACTTCCTGCCATGCATCACATCCATACACAATTGCATCTTGATGGATGCGGCAAACACAACTTCATATGTCTGCCACAGCCCCAGTGACCTTTCAGATCCCTGAGTTAAAGGGACCATTATTCATCTTTATGTACAGCTTCCTATGACAGGCCTGCATGATAAAGCCCAGAGACACTTTGATGAAGTAAATAATTTAGCCCCATCCATAATCACCTGCCATTCCCAAATCCTAATGCCTTTCCAGGGATTGCTACACCAAACCAGTGGAATAATGAGTTCCTTATTGATGACACCAGCTCAGTGTAAACTTTATGCAGAAGCTAAACTACATCAAAGAGTATATGAGTTTTAAAGAAGGAGATGGATGAAGAGCATTTTCTTATGCAAGGCTCTGGAAACACAAGCTTATCACACAAGTACATTTGCATTTTAAAATAACAAATACGATGTGTTGGGCACCTGCTGTGTACCATGTGTTGTGCTTGTACCTTCATGGATTGTTTCATTTAATCCTCAAAACAGCCTTCCTTGCAAGGTGGCCGTTAGCATCTCCATTATACTGAGAGGTTGAAATCAAGATGACTTTCTGAATGGCATCCTAATAGCAAGTACTAAGGCAGAAAGCCATTTTAAAATTTTGCTGGAACAAGGGAAGATGTAAAAATACAAACGACTGCACGGCAGAGTTGGATGTGAACTGCAGTTGGTCTGGCTCTATTCGTATTCATTCTCCTGGACCTCACTACTTTTTTTTTTTTTTTTTTTTTTTAAGACAGAGTTTCACTCTTGTTACCCAGGCTGGAGTGCAATGGCATGATCTCGGCTCACCGCAACCTCCGCCTCCTGGGTTCAGGCAATTCTCCTGCCTCAGCCTCCTGAGTAGCTGGAATTACAGGCATGCGCCACCATGCCCAGCTAATTTTTTGTATTTGTAGTAGAGACGGGGTTTCACCATGTTGACCAGGATGGTCTCGATCTCGTGACCTCGTGATCCACCCGCCTCGGCCTCCCAAAGTGCTGGGATTACAGGCGTGAGCCACCGCGCCTGCCCACTACTTTTATCTCTGTGAGGGAGTTTGGTTTAAGAATAGAAGGGGGGCTGCCTGGCACCTTGCTTCCTAACAGCCCTTTATCCTGGTTTTGGGGTTCAGGATATTTGGAAGAGTGTATGAATCCCAATGACCCCTACCTCCCCATCTTCAGACGTAGTCACAGCATAGCCTTGGTGGGATCTTGATGTGTCTTCTGCTGCTCTATCCTGAATTGAAATGATTACTTTCCATAGACACATAAAAGGCCAGGGAATTCCAAAGAGCAACTCATACTGGCCAGCAGGTTTGTGATGACCACAGGAAAGCAGCTGCTGGACAGTCCGGCCTCACTCAAAAAGGATGTGTCTATCTGCGACCAGTTTGTACTTTGTGGTCTGTATTTGTCCATGGCTTTAGAATATTCCCAAGTCATAGATTTGAAGAGTTTGACAAGTCCATGGGTTTCACATTCCAGCTTTCCATTAACAACGGAGTCTAATGATTATATACGGATTAAAAGGGCAACACGGACTAACAGTGATGGTGTCAAGATGATGGTGGTTTGGGTAAAATTTTCTCCTTCACGACTTAATTTAATTGAGATACCATCATTTTAGAAAATGGACAGAGAGCCGGCCAGGTGCGGTGGCTCACATATGTAATCCCAGCGCTTTGGGAGGCCAAGACGGGCGGATCACCTGAGGTCAGGAGCTCAAGACCAGCCTGGCCAACGTGGTGAAATCCCGTCTATATTAAAAATGCAAAAATTAGGCAGGTGTGGTGGTAGACACATGTAATCTCAGCTACTTGGAAGGCCGAGGCAGGAGAATCACTTGAATTCAGGAGGTAGAGGTTGCAGTGAGCCAAGGCTGCACCGTTGCACTGCAGCCTGGGTGATAAAAGCAAAACTCCGTCTCAAAAAAAGAAATGGACAGATAGTAATACTATCAAATGTTGTCAAGGAGATAATGGCTGAGGAAAGACTACTGCATTTTTGGATGTGACTTGTGTTGGAGGAGCTGAGAGAACAATATGAAGAGGTCAGGGGCAGAGTCAGAAAATGCAGGTTCGCCTCCCAGCTTCAACATCGACTGGCCTGACAACCTTGTGTAAGTCACTTGAACTTTCTGAGCTTTGCTTTCCTGTACTGACAAAGTGGTAATCACAGGGCCTTCCCTGGCTATCTCTTAGGCCTTTTGTTAAGGGTATATACATTATAGATTTAACTGTGTACCCCCCAAATTTATAGGTTGAAGTCCTAATTCCCAATATGACTGTATTTAAAGACAGGGTCTGTAGGAGGGTATTTAAGGTTAAATGAAGTTATAAAGGTAGGGCCCTAATCCTATAGGGTTGGTGTCCTTATGAGGTGAGGCAGAGACACCTGGGAGCTTTCTCTCTGTGCACTCTCAGAGGAAAAGCCATGTGAGGACCCAATGAGAAGACTGCTGTCTACAAGCCAGGAAGAGAGACCTCACCAGAAACCAACCCTGATGGCACCTGGATCTTGGGACTTCTAGTCTCTAGAACTGTGAGACCATACATTTCAGTTTAAGTTATCCAGTCCGTGGTATGTTGTTATGGCAACCCAAGCAGACTACTGCAGAGTCCAAAGAGATGAGGTGAGAAAAAAGATGTCAAGTGTCACACAGAGAAGGAGCTTTCACACAGTGCTGAGGTCGGAGGCCAGGCTGGAGGGGAGCAGGGGAGGTGAAGAGGTGGAGCGGGCACATTCTAACACCCCCTTTGAAACTGAAGAACACAAGAAATGAGACATGAAGTAGCTTAAGGAGATAGCACAACAGAAAGAAGTTTAGTAGGATGGAAGGTCAGGGTCCCTCCCATAAATACAAAAGATGCAGAGATGACCAGCCCATGAAATATTTACAAATAGTATTTACATTGGGTCATGATAGGGTCAAGCTTAACTCCATCTCTCAAGAAAAGAGGATTAGACCAAATGCAATAGTCCTTCAAAAATGGATGTTCCCTGATTCTAAAAGCTCTGCATGGATGGAGCTTTCAAGTCTTCCTGTCTGTGACTCACTGACAGGTGTGAGATGGAACTAACTCATTGCTTCACACAGGAAATATTCCTGTGCTACTAACACAAACTGATTTCATGCCAAGGACATGACTCTAAAGCACAAACACAATAAGGCATGTAGCTAAACTGGCCAAATAGAGAATGGCAGATTGCGTTGCAGCATCTGTAATCTCTCTGCTTCTCCATTCCTGGCTCTGATCTGGATTTCAAGTTCATGTTACTGGTGATTCCTCTCTCTTCTCTTGATACTGTTTATCTCATTGCATAAATGATGTCCCAAGTAAGGCACTAGTATCTGTCTATGCCCCTTCCAGTTCAAATGTCCCCAGGCTCTATGATGCTAAGGTGGCAAAGCTATGACACAAGTAAAGAAAAGGCTTGGGAAAGGTGGCAGAGAGGATGCTAGGGGCAGGAAAATGGAAGGGGTAAAACACGCATAACAAAGATGAAAAGGCAAATCCCTGTTTTAAAAAGGCATTAATTCAGGTTCTCCATACCTGTGCCTACCAAGTGTTACCTAGGGAGGGTATGGGTTCCTGAAGGAAGGGCAAGTATGAGCCACAGAAGGCACACAGTTCTACAGTCCAGTGCATACTCACCCAGTTCTCCTTCGCATATCTCAGGTGTTGTGTCCATCACAGCAACACACAACAAACTCAAGTCCACAGCATCTAAGCCTGCTGGGGTAGGGGATGGGAGCAGCTGATGGTAAATGTTTACAGCTTTGGGTAACCAGGTAAGAGAGGAAGTAAGCTCTGATTTGTAGTATTTTCTGGTTTCTGTAGCATAAATACCCCCACCGTCGTTGATTTCTAGCTACCAACAAAAACTCACTCCATGGAGTCAGAAAGAGTTGTGTACAATTGGCTCTCAGGGGCACTGGGTGAGCTGACTCCAACACACCCCTGAGAGGAGGGAAACGAGGCTGCTAACCAATGCTGAGTGTCTTCCATGCACCACTCACCCTACTAATTTACATTATTATTTCATACATATAAAAAATTCCCTTCTTGTTTTTAAGTGATAGGGTTTCAGGTTAAACTCCATTTGCCTTTTGCCAAGCACAGGTGAGTGTATTGGTATAACCAAAGTGGTGCTTGGCTCCAGTGAGACACAAGAATCCCTGATCTGGCTAATGGTGTCATATGGAGGGGAGAGGGCCACCTGTCGGGGGACCTCCACTCCTGTGGGCCCACCATCCTGGGCTGCATTTCCTCCACATTTCCCACCCGGGCTTCACGTATTCATGCTCATAGATCATTTATCATGTGTTAGGATGGAGCTGGACACTGGGGATCCCCTCCAACACACACACAATCCAGAACGTGCTGTTCCAGTTCACACACATATACACATCTCCCTAATGGACTTCATGCTAGGGACTGTCTAAGGAATAAAGATGGTACCAACTTGGTCCTGATCTGAAGTCCTTGGTCCTGCCAGGAAACCAGGATCTGGGTATGACACACAGTGAAGCATGATGCTCCATAGGAGAGAAACTTCAGGATTTCAGACTGGAAGACATTATTTCTAGATGAAGACACCATCAGGAAAAACTTCATGGAGGAGGTTGAAGAACATCCCAGTAAATACACTTGACTCTGACCGAGTACAGCACATTCACGCCTTTCTTCAGCCAGTATTTCCTGAGCATCTACTAAAGGTTCCACCCTGTGCCAGGCATCAAAGGAGATTCAAAAATGTCTTTTCCAGATGTCCCCATCTCATATTAAGGTAAAGGCCAAACATTCATTTCAGTCTGGGCAGTGAGTGCTCAAGAAGGATGCAGCAGCGATGCCACAAGCTAGAATCTCTGAGCACTAAGAATGGGGGTGTGAGGGGAACTAGGGAGTAGATGGAGGAGAAGGAGGGAAGCAGGCTAAGGAAATAACTGTGTTGAGGGCTCAGGGTTGCACACATATTCTTATTACACCAGAAGCAAGGAGTCACTGTCTCCCCCAAGACAGTCTACTAAATTCATTACTTAGATTAAAAAAGAGGCATAAAAGTAAATCTCCTAGAACTTACAGGGATATGGGTGTCTGTTTCCTTACAAAATGAGAAGCCCTGCCTTTGCACAAATAATGGCCCATTTTAGTAATATCAGCTTGTAACCTGGACCCGATGCCGAACTCCACAGCATCCACACCTGCCGGCTCCAGTGTCTCATCTAAACTCAGTCTGTGCTCCTTGTGGAACCCTGTAAAGTCACAACTGTGTGCCAAACAGCCTCTATACTGTCTGTCCCATAAGCAGCTTCCTGGCAAAGCTCCTTCTATAATTCATATGCAGAACGAATTGAATTTTAGTGAATTAAATTCTATTAAGCCCACGGCTGTCATGGCTGAAAGAAACTTTAGGAGAGAAAGAAAAGATAAGTTAATGTTTCCGTAACATCCGAGAGGCTGTCTCTTTAAATCTCTCTTCTGATGTCTGGGGCCTGATTTTTCCCACAATGGTACAAGGAGTGAAGAAACTGGGGACTGACCTCCCCTGGGGGGCAAGAGCATAGACTCGGGTCCCTGGAAGAAGAAAATACAACAATAGCTAACACGTTGAGCACTCTGCAAATGTTAACCACAACCCTAGGAGGCAGGCATACTATTGTTATCCTGTTTCATAGAAGAGGTGCTGAGACCCAGCGAGGCTAACTGCCTTGTCCCTGTCATACTGCATGGTAAGTGGTGGAGCTGTGAATTTAATCCAGGCAGCCCACTGGTGATCTTCCCAGTACCTTTGGTGGTAGTACATACGTCCTTTCTCCAATCAGGTACCTCACCTCTGCTTAGGGGTTAAGAGCCAGACATGCCTAAGCCTGAATATTGGGTCTGCCTTATTAATTGCATGAATTTGACCACATTATTGAACTTCTCTGAGCTTCAGTTTCCTCCTATGTGAAATGGGACTAATCCCTACTCACAGGATTGGTGTGAGAATTACATGCAACTTAAATGCACTTTACAGTGCCTAGTAACTAGTAAACTGTCAATGCAGGGAATATTAGTGGCAGGAGTTGTGGTGGTTGTGCTTCAGAATCACAGAATGTCAGGTTTTACAAACCCTCTAATTTAATCTGGAATGAATGAGTGAGTGAATGAATGAATGGACTTGGCCTCAGTGTAACATCTAGCATCTGGTATGGTGCAGGCTATTGGTGGAAAATCATAGAAATCTAGAGTGTTTTGCAAGGTGTGTCTGGAACCTCAGATATTCCTGGCGATTCAGTCTAAATTGAGTTTAAATCCCACTTCCGTCACTTAATAATTTTGCTACATTGGATAAGTTCTTAGGCTTTCTTAGCCTTTGTCTTCTTGTCTGTCAAATGGGATAACAGTGACTGGCAAGTGGTGAGGACAGGAGTCAAAGTCTGGGAAAGATTTAGCACAGTACCTGGAATGTCTTTATAGAGTCACTACTAACCTTCTTAATTTACTTAAAAGTGAAGGAGAGGGGGCAGCAGGGGCTATTCATTAAAGTCTCTGAGTGACCCCACTATTTCTGGTCTACCGTATGTTTAATATAAAGAGTTCTGTTTAAAATCTGGTTGTTGCAAAGAAGGTGAAGGACGCTCTGGGAGTCTGTGCTGGGCCCCTTCTTCCGCCAGTCCTTCTCTGAGGAAGGAGAAGTTCTTATTTAGAACTCTCCTGCTGTTGGGTTGTAGAAAGATCTCTCATGCGGGATTGACAGAGGAGGCCATGCAGGGTTGCCTGAAATGAACTCCTTTAATGAATAATATTAAGGTAGCAGTGACATTATTAATTAATAAAATAAGAATGTAATGAAAGATCAAGGAAACAAGGACCGGGAGTGAGTTGGTCAGACGCCTCCTGCTACTCCTGTTCACTGTCTTCCAACTTTTGCTCCCTGGTGTGCCCCTGAGACACTCTGTCCCAACACTGAGGCTCTGGAAATTCCATGTACACTCTTTCTCCTGGCTTTGTGTTTACAGTCCCTTTGTGTAAAGAGTCCATGAAGGTTTAGTTACCAACCTGTTCACAAAGAATTGGAAAGGAGGCAAAAAACTTTCATCACATTTTACAGGGAAGAATGAGAAACATGAGACCAGAAAGCAAGTAAATTAGGGCCACACAGCCAATGGCATTTGTGTGTCTGGACAGACCCCATCTCCTTGGGGTTGGAGGTGCTGGTAGAAAACTGACTAATTGCTTCCTCAAATACACATTGTGAAGCTACTGTGATTACTGTAGACTCTTAGAGAAGATAAAGAATTTTTTAACACACAGCTCAAGCCTTCTAGTTAAGAAAACAAGACAAATTCACATGAAACATTAAGTAATAGATTCATTCATTCATTCATGCAAGCAGGAATAACAGGGACATTTGCAGAGGTTTACCTGGGTGAGGGCTGAGTGGTTCTGAGCAAAACTCTTCCTTTCTCTAAACCTGTTTCCTTCTCTCTAGAGATGAAAGTAATCTCTGCTTCACGGGTTGTTGCATCAATGAGATACTTACATACATATATGAAAGTGATTTGTAAACAGTGGCCTCCTAATCCAATAGACCTTATTATTATTATCAGTGAATGCCTACTTTGTATAAAGCAACATGCACAGCAGGCAGGGGATGCAGGATTCATCAAGAAAGGCTATTCTAAAAGTGTTTACTAATTACACCCTAATAAAAAGCCTTCCCAAGAGAGCAAGCACCAGAGGAAAGATGCCGACAATAACAGCTCTGAGTTCCAAAGAAGGAAGCTGCCCAGTGTTGGAAGGAAAGGCTGGGCCATAAGGTCGCTCCCCCTTGGTTTCTAGGCAGCTCCACACCACCTGGCTCTGCGACCTTGAGCAATTGGCTGTGCCTCTCTGTGCCTCTGACTTCTCATCTGTAAAATTAGGGGGTTGGATTTAATTATCTGCACAGCTCCTCCCAGCTTGACGGGATGTGATGTATGGTCTATGAGGGGCTGGGCCTTGAAAGCTGAATCAAATTTCAATAGAGGAGTGGGAGCTCATGAATAAAGGCACAGAGGCAGAGACAGGAATATGCAGGAAGGAGGGAATAATAAAAAGAACTGACATTTATTGAGTGCCTAACTTTGGGCCCTATTTTAAGTGCTTTGTGCATATTAACTCATTACATCCTCACAGCAACCCTAGGAGGTAGAAAAATGACCATACCTCTTTTCCAGAGGACAAGATGGAAGCACAGGGAGGTTAAGTAGTAACTTGCCCAAGGTCACGCAGCTTCAACACTGCCACTCACTGCTCCAGCCTAAGACCAACCAGGTGGGAGTTCAAAGCTTACATACAAGAGGAGGTGGGTGTGTCACGCTAAGGGGTGGGGGTGGGTGTGTGTGACCTGAATTCTGATCTTAGTCCTAGCCCTTTCATTGATTTGTCTGTGACGATTGGATAGCTCAGCTTTCCTGGATCTCAGTTTTAACTAGGATAAATTATAAATCATGCTGCATGGTTGGAGTGGGGGACAAGATGGGAGGTGAATAAACAACGTGACTGCAAGATGGCATCTTTTTTATTGGCCTCATCTGTGCCTCTGGGCAACAAGGCTGGGCCATGTCTTCTGCCACTTGTCTGTCCAGCCAATTACTTTGTCCCAGTGGAGGGGACTTTCAGGCTGGAAAAACTGAAAGCTTCACAATGGAGTGTCAGAACAGAAAGGGTACTTAAGAATCATCTGTCCAAATTCTTCTCCACCAACATTATACTGACTTTGGAAACAGAAGCTCAGGGAATTTAAGTGGCTTGCCCAAGGACTCTTCATTCATTCATTCATTCATGCATTCATGCATTTATACATACATACTAAGCATCACCTATGTATTGTCTAAGGCCATATAGATGTAGGGCTGAGCTAAACAAACACAGATTAAACAGAAGTAATAAAGAAAAAAAGAGTCCCCTGATGGGGAAACAGAGAAAATTCTCAGAACTTAGAGCTGGAGGACTTCACTTGGGCCAGAGGACTAGAGGATGGCTTGTATAGAAATTGCTTAAGCTGAGCTCTTAAGGCTGGATTATCTAATTTTAGAGAAAGCAAGAAATGAAACTAAAAACCAAGCGCTCATGGCCAGTCCTCATCAGGTCTGTGCTAGAATACTAACACTGTATCTCCTCTCACCATCCAGTGTTTCTCCACAGAGAACAAAGTGCATTATAGATACCCTCTTGGCTCGCCGAACTCCGCTGTGCGAGAGGCAGGGAGTCAGACTTATTATTCCTCTTATTATCTCCTATTACTGTTTGCTTCCATTTTTCCCGGGGTTTTGAATTTATAAAACTGACAGGAGTTTTGATGTGACCTGGATTATACAAACACCTGCGTGGATGTCACTGCTGTTTTCTCTCTCGAAGAGAAATGACTGCAAGTGTGTGTGTTTGAAGCAATTCGGTCATTATACCATTTGAGTTTTTCCCTTTTCCAAGGCCTATTTTTAGATATCTTCTTTCATTTCCCGAGCTCTATTAGAATAAGGTTTTCATTTTAATCACGCTCTCTGGGCAGGCCAAATTTAGGCATAATGAAAACAAAAAGTGTTATGCAAAATGAGACGTTAGAGGAAGCCCAGCCAGGCACGTGCCTCGCATACCCAACCCGCTGGCCGGGAACAGCGTGCAGGTTTTCCATGCTGGCCCAGCTCTGGAGCCTGAATCTGCAGTGCCTGCTGTTCACCCCCAAAGCAAGGCAGGCCATTAGTGCTCCAAGAATATTCCGTTGCATAAGAAATACAGCACCAAGCTTTTCTGTCCCCCGTGCCTCCAGCAGCTCAGTAGCAGATCCAGGGTTTGGTTGTGGCTGGCACAGCATGGGGCAGCCCTGGCCACAGGTTTTGCCAAGGGAAATGAGACTGGTCAGGTTCTGGATTGGGTGGGGCTGCAGAGATGTCCTTAGTAATTTGCAAATTGATGCCTAGGGCCTTGGTTCTTCTACACTCTAGCTGCACGTGAGAATCACCTGAGGTGCTTTTAAAACATACTTCCTTTGGAAGGCACCCCAGACCAAGCGAATCAGAACCTCTAAGGGTGTAACATAGGCAGAAGGTTTGCTTTCTAACATCCCTCCACATACTCCACTCTACCACCACACCTGTGATCCTAAAGTCCAGCCAGAGTGGAGAATTGTTGTCCCCAAGAAAAGAAATACGGGGAAGGGGAAGGGACATCTTGTCACTGAAAGAGTAGTTCCTAACTCTCCCGTCCCTCCCCTCATGATCACCAGGGAGCCTGTTATAAATGAAGAATCTCAGTCTCCAACCAGAACCTATTAAATCCAAATTTGCATTCTTAATGGGATCCCCCAGATCTTTTTTGTTGTTGTTGTTTTTTTAGATGGAGTCTCACTCTGTCACTAAGGCTGGAGTGCAGTGGTGCAGTAAACCTCTGCCTCCCGGTTTAAGCAATTCTTCTGCCTCAGCCTCCCACGTAGCTGGGACTACAGGCGCATGCCACCACACCTGGCTAATTTTTGTATTTTTAGTAGAGATGGAGTTTACTCTATTGGTCAGGCTGGTCTTGAACTCCTGACCTCGTGATTCGCCCATCCTGGCCTCCCAAAGTGCTGGGATTACAAGCATGAGCCACCACGCCCGGCTGAAACAATGTTTTATTCCTGTTTTTTTTTTATCCAAGGCTATGTGTAAAGCACTAAGATTGCCTAAGAGCCCAGATTCTGCCATCAGTACCTTCTGGGATTGCGCTACTGCTCAATTCACATGGGATACGTCATACAGCTTCTTCATATCTGTCTCCTCATCTGTAGAATGAATTATGGCACTTACTTCACAGGATTCTTGTGTGAAGGAGATTAGCTAATACTGCTTGAATCACTGCTGGCTCGTGTGTGTTCTCTGAGTGTTATTATTATCATGAGTGGGGTGACTGGGTGATGCCCTGGACTTCTGCTCACCCAGGTGTTTTCACCCCTGAATGCATCCTCCCGTGGTGTAGAGAGAAATTCATTGCCATAAAAAGTTGCTTACAAAATTGATCTTACCAACTGAATGAAAATAAACATATGTTGGGGCATTAAGAAATGGTTGAAACAAGTAAACTCAGAGCTGTGGCATGTATTTTTTGTTTGTTTTTGTTCTTATTTGCTAAAAGGACATTGTTCTGAACGTTTTAGCTCCTGTGCTAGACCCCCACGGTCAGCAGGTCACTAAAAGATGTTACTGGAAGTGACTGCTTGCCTTCCACCATCCACATTCCCCAATTCATGATCCTACAGTAGAAGAACAGAATGAAATGTGTCTTTCTTGGGTTTGGGCCCCAGTGCAGGTGAAGAACAGTCAATTCCCATATTCACTTGGCACAAGAGAGGAAAACAAAACATCTGTCCCTAAGACTGGGGTGCCTTGGGTAACAGTGTGATGGTTTTTAAACACATCCACAAATTCTTTGGCACTCCTCTCTTCAAGAGATGGAGCTTAATTCCTCCCTCTGTGAAAGTGAGCCAGCCTTAGCCACTATCTTCTAATGGATAGAATATGGTGTCAGTGACATATGTGACTTACAGGATGAGGTTACAGAAGGCATTGCAGCTTCCTCCTTGCTCTTTCTTGGACCGCTTGCTCAGGGAGAACCAGCTGCCATGCCATGAGCTCAGTTGAGCAGCCTTATGGAGAAGTCCACATAGGAAGGAAGTGAGGGCATGCCAATGAGTCATTTTGGAAGCAGATTCTCCAGCTCCATTCAAGCCCCCAGATGACTGCAGCCTTGACTAACAGCTTGACTGCAACCTCAGAAAAGACCCTGAGCCAGAACCATCTAACTAAGGTGTTCCTGGATGTCTAAACTATCCAAACTATAATGTCACAGAAGTTGCTGCATTTTTACGCCACTAAGTTTTGTGGGAATTTGTTATGCTGCAGTAGATAACCAATACATTAGTCTTGCAAACATCAAATAGATGTTTTCTGAAAGCTTGATCAGTATGCAAAAATGAAAGATAGGGATCCAGCTGAAAAAGAAGCAGGTTCCATGCCATGAGAGAAGATGAAGATTCCTAAGATTCTCGTCATCTTAGTATGTTTACAAGACTTAGACTTTGGAGCCTGGAAGTACTGGGTCTGACCCTGGCTTTGCCACTGACTGGTTTGGTGACCTGAGTCCCTTAACTAATCTTCCTCTTAGAAGAAGAGAAATGATGTGTTGTTGGAGAACTAACACAGCACTTGCCAAATGGGACTGAGAGCTGGAGCCACTGCTCCTACAGTGTTGTCTTTTCCCTTCTTCTTCTTCTGTTCCTAACTCTCAGAGCCCTGCAGCCTTTGACCTTAGCACACTTGCCTTGGGGACACATATTGCTTTTGGGGATTGGGGGTAGAGCAGAGTGATGCTGTGTGGAGAAGCAGCAGCAGCAAGGGGAGAGCATGCCTATTCTATCTGGAGCTTGCCTTGGTGAGGGCAGGTGTCTGGCTGAAGCCTCCAGCAGAGGAGGGGATCGAGAGTACTGCCAAATCAAGTGTCACGGTGGCACTAGGGGAAGGTGGCATCATGTGGAATCCACCTTCTGTTTTCCTACCCACTGTTGCCAGAGGAAGAAGAGGAAGGTTGTGAGAATAATGGCAGGTGCTCTCCCCACCAACCATTCATCTTCTGCTACCCTCACTGTTACAGTTTCTGGGGAGGTGACCCTCTGAGTCACAAAGGGGAGACCTCTTCTCTCTCATGCTATAGCTTGGTTTTACTCTCCTGTGTCCTCTCTGAACCCACACTCGTCTCCCCTCCCCTCAAGAATCTACCTCTTGGGAAGACTTTCAGGGGGAAGGGGACAAGCACCAATCTTGATAAATTTCTGTTGCATAGGAGGTTGAAATGAAGAGCACCTGAATTTGAGGGCCAAGAGGCTCTAACATCCTGGTGAAAGGGTACAATCCCTGAGATGCAGTCCTCTTGCCCCGAGAGGTCCAAGACCAACCCCCCACAAATGAGAATGAAAAAGAAGCTGGTGCCATCTCCACCCCTGGCCACATACCCATGAGGAAGTGCATCTGTAGGTGTTCTGGGGCACTTAATTGCTCCAGACCTCTCTGCTCGTGACATCTTCCTGGCATTAAGAGGAAGACCACTGGAATGCATTTCACAAATTGAATTATCCTGGCCTCCCTCAGCTGTTCCCATTCCTCAGGCCTAGGGGAAGAGAAGGGAAACTCAATCTTCCTGCCTGCCAGCCATGATTAAGTAGAAAATCAGTCTTGTCTGAACTGCCCTTCCCACTGTTGCCTTCCTGAAGATGAGTACAGACTGGGGATTTGGGGTTGAAGGGCCACTCCGAGGTAGCTATTGCACACATTGTCTGGACATTCCTTCCGGTCTGTTAGGAAAGGCAAAGGACCTCAGGAGGCTCTCTCAGGCCCTGTATGCATAGCTTCTAAATCTGAAATCAGGCCTTCTTCTGCAGAAAGGGATAATAAGATGTCTGGAACTTATATTGTCCTTTTCTCTAAAGAATCCAAAGGATTTTATGCACATTTATCCAATAATCCAGTAAAATCAGCTCTCAAGTCCCAATGTCATCTGATTCAGTGGAGGGAGGGGTCAAAAGACTGAATGGTGAATAATCCAAGGCCTTCTCCCTACCACCTACCTAAGGGGGAGATGTGAAATTCAAAGGCCTTGGTTCCCAACCTGGTTGGTCTTAGACCACTACCTAGCATCTGCTGGCAGTTTACCAGCCTAGAGAACTAAAGTCCCAGGGTACTTAGGCAGAGGAGAGACAAAGGCAGAACCAGTTCTCAGGTGGGAGGAGGACAGAGGAAGTGGGAAACTCATGTGGCCAAGTCTGAATTCTGCCCATTTGCTCAGGGAGCGTCACTGTAGCTCCACGTATAGTCAAAGTCACATGCTTCTTGGCTCCTGGGCTGCCTCATTTTAGCTAGCAGTGACTTTGATCAGTGGCTAATGCCCATCCCTGTTCTCTAGGAATTGGGTTGTGTGTAAAAATTTGCCTGGAGCAAGGCCCTCAGCCTCTCTGAGCCTCAGTGAGGCTCCTCACTTATAAATTGACAAAAAGATTCCTTCTATCTCCTGAAAGTCTACAAGTCAACAAATATGAACTCCTTGGGGAATGCAGTAAGGGAATCAGGAGAATTATTGCAATAGGCATTGGGAGAACTGGATTCCGTTAGCTGGCTGTGTGATTTTCAACAAATCACTGGATTTCTCACAGCCTTGATTTCCTCATCTATCAAGTGATGCTGTTGGTTATATCCTCCCTGAGGACTCTCTCAGTTCTGGCTATTATCTCTGAATTCAATGATTCTACATGGAGGGCGATATAATACAAAGAGACTGTTCCAGATATTGACCCCCTTCTCTGCTGATATGGTTTGGCGGTGTCCCCACCCAAACCTCATCTTGAATTCCCACATGTTGTGGGAGGGACCCAGTGGGAGGTAATTGAATCATGGGGCTAAGTCTGTCCCATACTGTTCTCATGATAGTGAATAAGTCTCATGAGATCTGATGGTTTTATAATGACGAGTTCCCCTGCAAATTCTTTTTTTGCCTGCTGCCACCCATGTAAGACATGACTTGCTTCTCCTTGCCTTCTGCCATGATTGTGAAGTCTCCCCAGCCACGTGGAACTTTAAGTCCATTAAAGTTCTTTCTTTTGTAAATTTCCCAGTCTCAGGTACGTCTTTATCAGCAGCATGAAAACAGACTAATAAATTGGTACCAGTAGAGTGGGGTGCTGCTGAAAAGATATCAAAAAATGTGGAAGCGGCTTTAGAACTGGGTAACAGGCAGAGAGGTTGGAACAGTTTGGAGGGCTCAGAAGAAGACAGGAAAATGTGGGAAAGTTTGGAACCTCTTAGAGACTTGTTGAATTGCTTTGACCAAAATGCCGATAATGATATGGGCAATGAAATCCAGGCTGAGGGGGTCTCAGATGGAGATGAGGAACTTGTTGGAACTGCAGCAAAAGCGACTCTTGTTTTAGCAAAGAGATTGGTGGCATTTTGCCCCTGCCCTAGAGATCTGTAGAACCTTGAACTTGAGAGAGATGATTTATGGTATCTGGCAGAAGAAATTTCTAAGCAGCAAAGCATTCAAAAGTTGACTTGGGTGCTGTTAAAAGCATTCAGTTTTATAAGGAAGCAGAGCATAAAAGTTCAGAAAATTTGCAGCCTGACAATGCAATAGCAAAGAAAATCCCTTTTTCTGAGGATAAATTCAAGCCAGCTGCAGAAATTGGCATAAGTAACAAGGAACTGAATGTTAATCTCCAAGACAATGGGGGGAAATGTCTCCAGGGCATGTCAGAGGTCTTCATGGCAGCCCCTCCCATTACAGGCCCAGAGGCCTAGGAGGAAAACATAGTTTAGTGGGTTGGGCCCAGGGTCCCATGCTATGTGCAGTCTAGGGACTTGGTGCCCTGCATCTCAGTCACTCCAGCCATGACTAACACGGGCCAAGGTACAGCTTGGGCCATGACTTCAGAGAGTGGAAGCCCCAAACTTTGGCAGCTTTCATGTAGTGTTGTGCCTGCAAGTGCACAAAAGTCAAGAATTGAGGTTTGGAAACCTCTGCCTAGATTTCAGAAGATGTATGGAAATGCCTGGATGCAGGGCAGAAGTTTGCCACAGGGGCAGGGCCCTCATGGGAACCTCTGCTAGGGCAGTGCAAAAGGGAAATGTGAGGTTAGAGCCCCCACACAGAATCCCTACTGGGGAACCGCCTAGTGGAGCTGTGAGAAGAGGGCCACCATCCTCCAGACCCCAGAATAGTAGATCCACTGACAGTTTGCACCATGTGCCTGGAAAAGCCACAGACACTCAGTGCCAGCTCATGAAGGCAGCTGGGAGGAGACCCTGCAAAGCCACAGGGGAAGAACTGCCCAAGGCTATGGGAGCACACTTCTTGCATCAATGTGACCTGGATGTGACACATGGAGTCAAAGGAAATTATTTTGGAGCTTTAAGATTTGACTGCCTCGCTGGATTTTGAACTTGCATGGGGCCTGTAGCCCCTTTGTTTTGGCCATTTCTCCCATTTGGAATGGCTGTATTTACCCAATGCCTGTACCCCCATTGTATTAGGAAGTAACTACTAGATTTTACAGGCTTATAGGTGGAAGGGACTTGCCTTGTCTCAGATGAGATGTTGAACTGTGGACTTCTGAGTTAAAGCTGAAATAAATTAAGATTTTGGGGTATGGTTGGGAAGGCATGATTGGTTTTGAAATGTGAGGACTTGAGATTTGGGAGGGGCCAGAGATGGAATGATATGGTTTGGCTCTGTCCCCACCCAAATCTCATCTTGAATTTCCATGTCTTGTGGGAGGGACCTGGTGGAAGAAATTAAATCATGGGAGCAAGTCTTTCCCGTGCTGTCCTTATGACAGTGAATAAGGCTCATGAGATCTGATGGTTTTATAAAGAGGAGTTCTCCTGCACAAGTTCTCTTTCTTTGCCTGCTGCCATTCATGTAAGATGTGACTTTGTCCTCCTTGCCTTCCACCATGATTGTGAGGCCTCCCCAGTCACGTGGAACCTTAAGTCCATTAAACTTCTTTCTTTTGTAAATTGCCCAGTCTCAGGTATGTCTTTATCAGCAGCATGAAAATGGACTAATACATCTGCTTCATCTCTTCATCTGTCCATCCATTCATTCACCATATATGTATTAAGGTCTTTCACGTGATCAGATTCCCTGTTAGGCTCTTGGCCATAACAACAAGCTAGATGAGTATGGTTTGGTCCACGTCTTAATGAATTTACAATCAAGGAAGAGAGGCAGAGAAGTAAATAAATATCACAGTGTGTGTGAAGAGCCTGAGGAATGAGAGACCTTGATATGTTCAAGGAATGGAAAGAAAGACAACAGGGTTAGGCCATACATGCAAGGCAGGGAATGCAGGCAGGTGAAGTTGGAGAGTAGAGTAGAGGGAGATCTGGAGGGCTTCATACTCCAGATTAAGGATGATGTCTTCTAAAGGAATCCTAGAGGAAATCATTGAGTGATTTTATGCGTGGTTGTAATAGAATTAAGTTTTTGTCTTGAAAAGATCATTTTGTGCTTTAAGAAAAACCATTGTGTACCAAGGATTGGAGAGATGAAGGTAAAAGAAACCAAGAGGCCTGTGCAGAGGTCCAGGCAGAGGTCATCTGAACTTGTACTGGGATGGAGATGGAGAAATGATCAAAACAACAAAAAGGGCCATTGGATGTTTAGGTGGTAGGGGTCAGAACAGAGTGACTATGGAAAGATGTTCTAGAGGTTGTGGTAGCATGACTGACGATGCCAGGTAACCCATGACCTGATCTTGTGACTCACTGAATGCTAAACCAAACAAGGTAAGTTTTTCCTACACAACTGCTCTCCTGGGGCTCTTTCAGGTGACCAGGTGTCCATCTGGAACTGCCCTTCCCTGTGGTGCCCCTCCCCGCCCCAGGAGCTCTGCCATAGCCTGCTGTTCTATAGGAAGGACACATAGACCTGATTTCTGAAATGTCTTTGAAGCCAGCCTCTCCATCTGGGGTAGTAGAAATCCAACCGCAAAACTCCAAACTATTACAGAAAAAGAAAGACAGAGCGCCTGTGATTTTATGACTTTTTTCTATGTGAAAAATCAAGCAAAAACAGGAAATATGTCTGTAGTTTTTGGCATTTGGGCTTGATCTATCATGTGCTTTGATATATCACCATGACAAAATTCTCCAATGGAAATCATCGAAATATTCTGAGTTACTACAGACAGCATCACCAGTTGGAAAAATGAAAAGAAAAAAAAAAGACAATCTTAGGTCTTTACCAGTCTCTCTCTCTCTTTCTGTCTTAAGTGTCAGGGTTTAGCATTCACATACTCAGTCAGTCTTATACGCCTCATGCAATATTAAAATGTTTATGCAACCCTTTCTGTGCTTGAAGCAGCAGCAAATGTTCTTGGTGTGCAAGGAATGAGGAGAATAATGTTCTTACACTTCCCAGGAGAAAGTCCAACATCAGAGCGATGTCTGCCTGCCCTCCATGATTAATCAGAGCAATAAATCAGTTCTCCCTTTCTCCAGCTATCTTCCACCACTCCTTGGGCCCCCGGGCATTGGTTGAGTACTAAAAAGAGAGCATCATGTGGTTTATTTGCCGTAAGGAACAAAAATTGGATGGGCACTCAAACTTTTTACCTAAGCTCATGGCTGTAATTCTCCAGGCATATGCCATGTCAGTATTAGTCAGATGCCAAACTTTAAACCCATTTAAGGGGCATGTTAATGGTGCAGCATTTCAGAAAGTTTTGCCTTCAGCTGCTGTACCCTTACAGAAGATTGATTTCCAAATATATGAACCTAAATATAAGTGTTACAGACTCACAGAGAAATTGGTCTCAATCCGGTATCTTTCAACCAATGATCATAAGACATTTGATGGAGTAACTATTGCTAGAGGGAAAAGAGAGGCTTAAAGACATCAAGTAATGGTCTCAGAACAGCACACAGATCAGAGGCAGCTCTGGGAGCATGGCTTTCCAAGCCCAGAAAAATCAGAATATCAGAACTGGAAATAAAGGCCTTTAAGATTATTTTATAGATGAGAAATCAAGGTCCAGTGAGACTGAGGAATTTGCTCAAGATCCCTAATTTGTGGTCCACTGTCTAATGCAAAACCTCATTGACCTTCAAAGACATCAGACATTTCCAGAAACACTTGTTTCCTGTGGCTCACTGTCACGATGTGATGTCCACTACATGTGCACAGGTCTTCTCTGCTTCTGAGCTGCTACCAACTTATGAGCTCTTCGCAGCTTTTACATATTAGAGATGCTGCTTTCTGGTTATTATATCTCCTACTTAGTCCAATCTGTTTAGTGTGCTTTGTTGGCCAAAGGCAGGGTCATGGTATTAACTAGTAGGCTCAAACCCTATGTGAGGTGATTTACGACTCCTACTAAGAAACTGATTCCACAGCCCAAGACTACTACTGGCTTTGCAAGGAGACTTAGAATGAAGGATGAAGATGGTTAAACCGATGCAGCTCTATTCTTTGTGCCTTCTAGACCCAAGTTTGTAGATTATAGGGTCTCTCTCAAGGCTGGGGATTTGGATGGGATGCAGTCTCTGGATGGTTGTTTGTAACAGCAAAGAATGAGACTTCTCTTACCCTCGGTCCTACTGCAGGATGCCTAAGACTATTACCAAGCAAGTTTATGTATACTTTAGGCTTATCACATGAGATGTCCAGAGGACCAAATTATTTAGAATCAGACTATAGGTCTGCATTCGTAGGAATGAGGTGGGTTCACTACTAAGAACATTTTCACCTAAGAAGGGAGGTAAATTACTCATCAGATTAATTCTTAGTGAACAGTAGAACCTATCCTAAAACTATTGAGTTTTGCTGTTAGAAAAATCGCAGGTCACCGATGCAAGACTGTCTCTGATTCTCTGAAGTACAGCGCCCCAAGCTATGGGTGTATGTATCTATTTCTCAGCCTGTATGGCCCTAATCTGTGAAGCTCTCTTTATACTGGACTCTGATTCCTCTTTTGAGTAGCTACACAGCAAACCCTATGGGCTGATGGGAGCACAGAAGCTGTCAGCCTCTGGGTGAACATTTGAGATTTCCATTAAGTTGATGCCATAATTTGCTGTCTCTCCACAAAGTTTTGCTCTCCAATCTGGGCATCCTTCATCACTCCCTTGGCAAACTGAAGTGGCATGGAGCCACTGGCTGCCGAGAAGTTTAACGTTGACTTGGCTCTGGCTTGCTGAAGACAGAGTGTTTGTGTAGTGGATGTTTTAGTGAGGCTCTTGGCTGTAAATACTTTCAGGAAAACTTGTTTTCAATTATTTATTTCAACTCTGTGAACAAATACACGCTTTGTCCTTCACAAAGATACCAAAGGCAAAAAGTTATTTTCCCTTCCAATTGAATTAATCATTGCAGGGGAAAAATTATTCCTGATCTTCAAAAAGTAGGGTTGTTGCTAATGTAATCTAGAAGAAAAATCACTGGTCAATTTCCAGGACCTGGGCATAGCCCAGTATTCCCCACTGACCACCATTATCTTTCCAGCCCTAGAATGTAGGAAGACCCTATTGAGGAAGTAGATCTGGGGCTTTCAAAAGATACTTCAGGTAAGAGAAGCCCTATTGATGCAAAGTCTTTAATCCCATCCAGGGCTCCTAAGACCCTTGCTATTCACAGTGATTCAGTGCCAATCGCACCAGCATTACATGAAAACTTGTTAGAAATGCAGAGTCCATTGGGCACAGTAGCTCATACCTGTAATCCCAGTGACATGGGAGGCTGAGGGAAGAGGATTGCTTGAGGTCAGAAGTTGAAGACTAGCCTGGAAAACACAGCAAGACCCTGTCTCTAAAAAAGTTTTTTTAAAAAAAGCTTAGCCATGCATGTGCCTATAGTCCCAGCTACTTGGGAGGCTGAGGTGGAAGGATCACTTGAGCCCAGGAGTACAAGGCTGCAGTGAGGCATGATTGTGCCACTGCACTCTAGCCTGGGCAAGAGAGTAAGACCCTGACTCAAATTAGAAGGAGGAAGAAGGAAGAAGGAAGAAGAAGGAGGAGGAGAAGGGTGAGAAAGAGGAGAAAGGAGAAGGAGAAGGAGAAGAAGAAGAAGAAAGAAGAAGAAATAATGCAGAGTGCCAGGACTTATCTCTGATCTCCCGAATCAGAATCTGGGTTTTCATTAGATTCCTAGGAGTTCTGGATATATATTAACCTTTGAGAAGCACGCTTTAAGAGCTTTTCTCTTTATGCCCTTAGGCACAATGACTCCACTACAGGCTAAACTCCTAGTTCCTGATCAACTCCTCTCCTGTTTTTACTGTGTCCTGTGTCTCATCCTGACTTAGCTCCAACTCTGTTGACCCAAATCAATGTATATATTTTGGCTTCTTATTTTGTCATCACTCTAATTTACAATGTTTACAACACAAGTCTTGCCAATGCAATGCCTTCTCAAGGTTCAACACCTAATAGTTAGCCTTGGGAGTTGACAGAAATCACTTAACCTGTCTAGGCTATAGTTTCTCCAGATGCTAAATGACGATATACATATGTTTCGCTCTCTATGGGACACACATGCCAGGAGGACAAATGAGGTCATTCATATTTAATAGCTCTCATTATTATAGAGTGAGTGCAAGACATTATTTGTGAGCATCTGTCTGGGTTAATGGCCAATATCTCCTGAATAGGCTAACCATTTTTACTGCATGCTTAATTCTGAAAATGTTAGAAAAATAGGGATTTCACAATGCTCTTCAACTGGATATGGTCTTATCATTCAAAGATGTCAGTATACTGAATACATTTTATGAAGAAACTCTAGCAACAGGAAAGGAATCTTGAGTAAGGAATGAGTCTTCACCATGACACTGGGAGATGAGGTTCCCTGTATGCACTGTCATCTCAGTGGAAATGGACAAACAAGAAACAGTAATATAAAGTATCTCAACATCATGGAGAAACTGCAGTGAAATTCAGGATGTCCAGACACCAATTCTACATGACTTTGGACTAATGAAAAGAAAGCAGAGGGTGGAGAACCCAGACAGCAGATATACGGGGCAAGCAGGTTGCAATTTCCCAAAGTTGGGTGTGGGGTCCCATCACACAGGTCATTGCTAGGAGGTCTCGTGAACACAGAAGCAGAGGCAGAGCCTGACGTGTCAGAACTAGGGAACTGAGATGAAGTGAAGAGGAAGAGGTAGATCTTTCGAAGGGGCAAACCAAGACACAACAACCAAAAGTCCAAAACTCATTACCTTAGGGTGAAGAAAGATATGTAAAGCGCACACGGGAGTGAGTGCGTGTGCACACAGGGCCACACAAGTGCCCTGCATTTCTGTCATGCCTCTTCTCACTACGTATGTGGGTATTCTGCCCAGAGATCTAAAGTTTCTGAACACAGCTACTTGGAGTCAATAGGGAAGCTAAAGCCTTGTTTCTTCAGCATACTGGGCAAACCACAGACCATTGTGCCTACTTCTGAATACTCACCCATCCGCTCACTTATCCATCCAGCCTACAAATACTTAGGGAGCACCTACCATGTGCCAGGCTCTGAGTGAGGCAGTGCTCATCTTCATGGGTCTCAAAATCTAGTGGGCAATTATTAAGTAAGAATAGAAATAAATGTTCAATTTTCACTTCACCATGAGAGCATGTAAAGAAATTGGATGCAGTCGGGAAGTAGAAGAAGCTTGCTTCCTGAGAAAGCGGAAGTTGAGCTGGGCTCTAAAGTATGTGTAGGGATTGATGGGGTAAAGAGAGGGAGGAAGAGGACTTTCAACAGAGGCAGGGGCACGGAAAGAAAGACAGCCAAGAGAGGTGGGTGTGGGCGGGTGCACAGCCCGGAGAGCACTTGAGGTAGGGAAGTGGAGTCACACTACAGAATACAGAGAGGGCTGTCAGGGGACGAGACCTCTGGACTCGTCACATAGAGTCCTGGAAGGAGAGTGAGCATCAGGCCCCTCTTCTCCTCTCCTCTGTTGGAATCTCTCCAGGAATCAGGATTGAAAGAACGATGAAAAGGCAGCTCTGCTCTGCATCCCGTGTCTTTATTTTCCTCCACCACCCCTCACAGCACCTGTGTGAGGAACAAGTCCACATCAATAATGCAACAGCCTGTGGGCTTGGCCCTGAACCTGTAAGACACTGGACAAAAAAGGAAATCTGCCTGTTTTCAGGTCTATCTTTGGACATGAACATCTCTCATGCTCTAAAGTGTGAATTTTCACTAGTTGTGTTGCAGAAATCAGTCATTTATTTTCCGTATCCTGAGCTTTCTAAAAAAGATGGAAGCTAAGCATTAGGAAGAAATCCAGTAGCAAGAATCCTTCAGTGCCCAGAATCATCGTTGCCTTTTATGAAGCACTTAGCAGGTACCAGGCACTGGGCACATTCTTCACAGGCATTGTTTCATTTCATCCTCACAATATTGCATGTTCCAGGCATTTTAGCTCTCATTTTACAAATGAGGAAACTGAGGCTCACAGATGTAGAATTTACCCAAGGTGACAGAGTTCATAGGCAGTAGATTCAGGACTGGAGCCCAGGTCTACCCTGTATCTCCTTGAAAGCAACTCAAGCATACACTCCTTTCTTGAAAAATTACAAACACATCTCACAACCTCCAGTTCTAGACGGTTTTGATGCCATCGTCCTTGGAAGCTTAGTTACATGATTACTTGAGATCTCTTATAGACTTTGACATTAGCAATATCAACTGCACTCCTCAGCCCAACTCAGCCTTCATTATCTCAAGCCAGGAAGCACAGTTCAATCCTGCAAAATCAACAGGCACATGGTTGGGCAGACAAAATGAGGTAATACAAAAGCTCTCTGTAAACTGCAAAGGTATATAAAATATTATTCAACTCATCCTAAGTCATAAGTCAGGAGTACGAGACGCCAAAATGTTAAATTAATATGACCAGCAAGACCACACATCTGGTAAGGCCAACACCACTGACTTCTCAGCCAGTGACGTTTGGGGAAAATGTGAGGATGCTTCTCTCTGCCTGGGAGCTCTAATCATACAATATGTTTAGTGTCTGCATGATACTCACCCAATTAGAAAAAAAGTGAAAAATTCAGCTGAGTTAGCCAGGTTTTGTGAGCTTGACACAATGCCAAGTAGCCAGTCTCATCAATTTTCTCAACTGATTTGACAGGTTATTTTGGTATATGGGTTGACAGAGCTGGAGGCAGAAAATTCTAGGGGAAGTACCAATTCTAAACAATTAGGACAAGGAAAGTAAGTAGGGTGGGAGCAAACAGTAAAGATTTTTCAAAGTTCTTAGTAAAGTTTGCTTAGGCATCAGCTATAATGCCAATATAATAGACATTTTAGCAGCTTAAAATTCAAGATGAAGGCCAAGACGGGTGGATCATGAGGTCAAGAGATCGAGACCATCCTGGTCAACATGGTGAAACCCCGTCTCTACTAAAAATACAAAAATTAGCTGGGCATGGTGGCGCGTGCCTGTAGTCCCAGGTACTCGGGAGGCTGAGGCAGGAGAATTGCTTGAACCCAGGAGGCGGAGGTTGCGGTGAGCCGAGATCGAGCCATTGCACTCCAGCCTGGGTAACAAGAGTGAAACTCTGTCTCAAAATAAAAAAAAATAAAAAAAAAAAATGAAAACAAAAAATTCAAGATGAAAAACTGAGATTGCAATGGGAAATACTTTGTCCAGAAACAGCAACAAACAAAAGCAGTGTGAGTATAGGGAGGGGAGATCATAAAAATAGGGGGAAAAGGAAATGAGGGGTATGATTCTGTACTCCCTAATCGGCAGTTGGTCCCAAACCACTTTACTGCAGTGACCTGAGAAATCTTTCCACATTAGTCACACCAAAACACGTAAAGACCAGAGTTTCCTGATCTGCCTTCAGCACTAGCAGTACCATCAATTGCAGCAAAAGAATCACACACCTTCACTTCAAATCATGGCAGGCAAAATTCCATTCACTTTACCTTTCAAAAGAGCACAAAGGCAGTGTAACTCATTCAGAGCTCGTGGTAAAGAAAACTGCCCCACTAGACAAGCTCACCAGATCCTTGCAATCTAGGCCAAATAAAAAGGCAGCAGTCACTCAGGCTGAGCTGGTGAGTGGGTAAATCAAGTAGTGACAAAGAAGCAAGCCATTTTGACCGATGTCTTTTTGTGCAGCAAAAGGTCTGAGTACCCTGCTGGCCAGCTAGCAAATAATAAACAGCAAGAGTTGAAGGTAAATTTTGATTTTTTTTTTTTTTTTTTTTTTTTTTTTTTGCTCTAAGCTGATTTAGAGGCTGAGAAAGTAGGAGAGAATGCAAAAGTTTTGGGGTAAAATTCAATGGCAATACTATAGAGATAAATTGACAGTTAAGACATAATGACATAAGAGGGGAAATGAATTTCCATCTGAGAGTACTGCGACCACCAGCATTTCTACCCTCAAATAACATTTCATGCATTTCTTCCATGCCATTCTTCCAAGAGACAAGAAATGATGTGTCTTCCCATTTTACAGAACTAAAAATGAAGGTACAGAGTGTTTCCTTTCTTCTCTGTGATCACAGTAGTATACCAGGAGGCTTCATCTAGATGTTCATGTATCTCCTTCTACAGATTCCCCATGCACCACCCGCCCCTCCCCAACTCAGACTGTAAGGGTATATAAGAAAGTCTACAATATGGTTTGACTATGTCCCCACTAAAATCTCATCTTGAATTGTAGCAAGCATAATTCCCATGTGTTGTTGGAGGGACCCAGTGGGAGATAATTGAATCGTGCAGGAAGTATCCCCCATATTGTTCTCATGGTAGTAAGTCTCAAGATATGATGATTTTATAAGGGGAAATCCTCTTTGTTTGGCTCTCATTCTCTCTTGTCTGCCTCCATGTAAGACGTGCCTTTCACCTTCTGCCATGATTGTGAGGCCTCCCCAGCCATGTGGAACTGTGAGTCCATTAAACCTCTTTTTCTTTATAAATTACCCAGTCTTGGATATGTCTTTATCGGCAGTGTGAAAATGCACTAATACAGTCCAACTCACTTGCCTTGAGTTGAGACTACACCGAGGCAAAACTTTCATTCCATAGCTCCCCTGCATATCATGCTGCAACATAACAAATGAGGAGGTTTTGCCTGAGATCATTCCTTAACTTAGCTTCTTCCCTTCTCCATCCTGCTTCCTGCACTCCCTTAGCAGTTTCCCCAGGGAACACTTCTTTTAATAAGTCCCTTGTATACTAATTCTCATTTCAGGGTTCTGCTTTCAGGGAACCAACCTAAGACAGTCAAAATAACAAATTTTATCAAAGTTATCCGTATCACTCAGGATAGGCTAAATTATATTGTGAAAATATACAACACTCAAAAACTGCAGTGGTTTTACATAACAGAGACTACTTCTTGGTCATACTACCTGGCCATTGAAAGTAGAGAGGGGCTCTCTGCTCACCTTTGTCACTCAGAGACCCAGGCTGACCGAGTCACCATTTTGAACACTGCTAGTCACCATGAAAAAATAAAAAGAGATTGGAATGCTTGTGTCAGCAGTAAGTGTTCACTCAGAATTGACATACACCATTTCTGCTCACAACTCCCTGGCCAGAACTAATTTTGTGGCCCCGTCCAACTAGAAGAGAGTCTGCCCTGCCAATTACAAGAAAGTATAATACCACCTTAGGCCCAGAATAGGGAAGAACTTCACTAATGACTACTGCAGTAAATTAGAGCTTAGAACCCTTATCTATCACCTCCTTGTGAAATACGCTTTGGTTTTCATGAATATCAATTTAGCTCTAAATCTATTTACATTCTACTAGAGATTACATGGTTGGTTGGAGAAACTAGGAGCTGAAAAATGTTGCTGTTATTACAGCTTCACCATGGGTTTGTAATATGGAGCTCCTAGGTAATCCATGGTCAATGCTACAGTTCCTCCACACGCAAAATGAACTGACAGCACTATTTTATGTGGTCTTTCACTTTGGTCAAAATAAAATAACTGGCACAGAAATATGTGTCCTAGTACAAACATTTTTAAAACTAAAAAAAATTCATATTAAATAACTGTTTTCAAACACTGGACAGCAGGTAGTAAAAGACTATGATCCCTGATCTCACCATGAACAAAGACATCCTCCTGAACTTTTGATAGACAGGTATTATAAACAAGAAGTAGTCCTCTGTTGTTCTAAACCACTGAGATTTTGAGAGTTGTATGTTTCACAGTATAACTTAGCCTATCCTGAATTATACAGGTAATTTTCTGTAGGGAAACAGATAAGGTGAGCCATGGAATTGACCCAGTTTTCTATCTGGAGGTACTTGTTGGAGTGTGGCATCACAAGAGAAAGCCAAAACATGGTCTTGCTGAGTCCAGGGGAGAGATATCGGGGTCAAAGCTACCGAGATACCTGGAATTTGTAGGATATGGCATCAGAAAGAAAGGACCTGTGCAAGCAAAGAGATCTACTAATGTGCATAGGTATTCCCTTGAGTCTTTGGCTGAGTACTGTGCTGTATATGTGCAGTACAAGACTCCACAGAGCCAGGAAAATAATATCTACTAGAGAAAGAAAAATTACCAGAGATAATTGCTCCAATAACTCTAAGAAATTGTTCTCCAATTACTGGAGATGGCACAAGACTGTGGAGAATCCTCAATAAATTCATAGACGCTCCAGAAAGTCCATCCTTAGGAGCAGGCCTAAACTAGCTCTAGGTTAAGACTACTTTAGATCACCTCTTTAAAAGCTTACAAACAAGCCTCAAAAGGACTAAATTCATTCACAAGTAAAGTGTCTGCCAGAACAAAAGTCAACTATTTATTAAGCAAGACAATAAAACCCAGGCAGTCAATAATGTAACACCAGTAATGTCTAGCATACAATCAAAAAGTACCAGATAGGCAAAGAAGCAAGAAAATGTGACTTATTTCCAGAAGAAAAGCCAGTCAATAGAAACAAATCAGAAATGATAGAGAAGAATTGATTAGCATTCATTTAAATGACTTTAAAATAGGTATTGTAAATATGTTCATATATTTAAGGTAAAATATGAATTTAATGAAGAAACAAAGAAGGAATTACAATGGAGAGAAATGGTAACCAAAAAATTTTAAAAAGAATCCATCTGCAATTCTAGAACAGAGAAATATAATATCTAAAATGAAAAGTTCACTGGATGGGTTTAACACAGAGGACCCTGCAGAAGAAAAGATCAGTGACCTTGAAGAGCTGTCATAGGAACTATCAAAACTAAAAAAAGGAAAAATTTTAAAAAGAAAAAAAAAGGAGCAGGGCCACAGTGATCTGTGGAAAAATATTAAGCAGTGTAACATACATGGAACTGACCTAAGTAAAAGAGAGTCAAAAAGTTAGATCAGAGAAAAATACTTTTGAAAATAGTGTTGATTATTTCCCCCCAAATTTGACAAAAATTACAAATCTACAGATCTAAGAAGCTCAGTGAAACCCACACACGATACATACAAAGACAGCTGTACCAGGGCACATCATAATCAAATTGTTAAAACTAATGATAGAAAAATAAAAGATTTATATAAAAATGTTTATAGCAACTCTATCCATAATAGCTACAAATTGGAAATAATCCAGATGTCCATCAACAGGAGAATGCACAACTAATGGAATAACCACACAATAGAATACTATAAGTAAAAAGAAATAAACCACTGCTTAAGTCAACAATGTGTACGAATCTTTCAGATGTTATAAGTGAAAGAAGCTAGACACACAAAAGCACATACTGTGCCATTTCACAAATATGAAGTTTTAGAACAGAAAAAAGGAACCTATAAGTGAAATGAATAACAGTGATTGCCTTTGTAGAGGAGATTACTGGGAAGGGGCGTGAGGGATCCTTCTGTGATGATAGAAATATTGTATAGCTCAATAGGGAAGAGGGTTATGTAGGTGCATGCAGTTATCAAAACACCCTACTGGACACAAATGATATGTGTTTTCCATGGTATATAAATTATTTTTAAATAAAAATGTCTAAAAGTTTTTTAAAAAGCACAACCCAACACCATATATATAATATACCTTTATGTTTTAAGTATATACTGGCATCACTTTTACCACCCAAAATGACTTCCCTTTATACTTTCTGATGTCTAAAATTACACTGATAATTATTTATATATTCTGAAGTTCTAGGCCTGCTAGTCTGCAAAAGGCTCTTAAATTAGGTCCCATTGAAAAACGTTTCCACCTTAGTGCAAATTAGTTTATCTGTTTCTTTTCAAAGAATGTGTTTTTTGAGGAGATGGCTGGGTCAAATTCCATGGGGATCACAGGAGATAGATTTTCTTGCATGTTCTATTTCTCTTCAATGAACAAATATTATTTATAGAATAAGAAAAATGGATGAGTTTTCCTAAATGCACAGAGATCCTGGATGACTGGCAGAGGGGAGGACCCAGTGAGAGAGAAAACTGGTAGAAGGATGAGTAGCTGAGAATTCCAGGAAACAAATCTCATCATCTTCAAGATTTCACATAACTGCGTTCCAATTCAGACCAGCAAAGCATTAGGATAATTGAGGCAATTTCCTACACAGGGAGACATGGCAAGGTATCTTTATGGAAATTTCAGAGTCAGGATGAATACATTAAGTAGATCACAACACAGGCTTTCTGTTCATGGCAAAATGGTTGTCGCACCATTCCCAGCCCTTGCCACATTCTCTCTTGCTTCCCTCCTTTGTTTGTGTCCCTTCTTCTGCGTTCTCTGGAATGACATATTATCTCTGCCAATAGAAAATTCTCTTATCCTTAAATTGTCCGGGGTCATTCCCCACAAAGCCTTTGCTGAGTGCTCCCTTCTCCGGATTTATGTGGCTCTTTGTGTCCCTTCTGTGAGATATATTATGACTTGGTGTTGTGTTGCTCTGTAATAATGATAGTGATATAACAATAATTGTGAGTTTACTACACACTGTGCTGAGCACTTTTTACACATCAGCTCATTTAATCCTTAGAGTGATGCTCCAAGATAGGCAGCATTAACACAATTTATGGAGGAGGAAACTAAGGTTTAGAGAAGCCAAATAATTTTTTCAAGACAAAGCTAGTCTACTTAGCAAATCTGAGATTAGACTCCAAAGCTTTCTAAAACTATAGATTTTATTCTTAATTGCTAGGTTATACTACCTCCTTGACATATATGTCTCATGTATCCTAAAACAAACAAAAACAAAGCCAGAAATCTACCTCTTTCTTTTAAATTACTATGTGACAGGCAGAATATTCAGTGTGCCTTGAGGGGAGGGGTAATGTCCTGTACATCTTTGTATTGCCTCCTGCAGTTAACGTGGTATCTGGCAAATAGGTACATGCCTACAAATGCTTGGTGAGATAAAGAGATAGACAATCCCATTGTGAGACTCTAGCTCTTTCTACAGTTCCAAAATTCATAATCCTAGAGCTTCAAGTAACTGAAATGAAAGAATAAATGGATAAAGACAAAGCTTAGTTCCTATTTCAAACAGTCTAGCCATAGTTACTAATTCAAACATATTCTCAATATTGTCTATAAATCACCTGGTTTTGCTTTGTCTCTTGAATTCCTTTCTGTTCTAAAACGTATGAATCCAGTTCCTTTCCCTCTGTATCTTAGAAATCTTTCTATCTCTCTTTTCAAATGTGTTTTCTGTTGAAAGACTACAAAGAAAAACTATAGCTGCAATACAGCTATATGAGATCTTAAATTCAGGAAAGAAAGAATTGAAGATATTCACACATACTATGTCACTAAAATTTGAAACATCAAGTTATTGCATCTATTAATAGCTGAACATTAGCATGGCACATTGTGGTATGCAAAACACTTCCACTGCATCATTTTATCTGACCTTCACACTTCGGAGTAGAAAAGGCAGTTTGGATTATCCCAATTTTACAGATTTAAAAAAATGAGACTCGGTGAAGTGATTTGCTATTAAATAAAATTGAGATTTCCATCTAAGTCTTTTAGATACAGTTACTGTTATCTTTTCACTCACACTATGCTGTCTTAACTCATTGGCCATCAAACACTGCAGTCACTGCTCCAAGTATTATTCTAAGTATTACTCTAAGAATCATTTTGTTAGGCCTGTGTTAGGGGATAGGATTAACTCTCTTCCCTTTGAATAAGTCACGTTCAACAAGATTTTTCTGAATGTAGTTTCTATCAGTTATAGTAACAGAAGGTTGTACCTTAAAAGGTCCTAAAAAGCCAAACTCTCACTACCCTAGTATTACCCCCATCATTTAAAAAAAATAGACAGAATAATGCCTACAGATATTAAGCAATTTTTCCAAGACAACATAGTGAACAGAATCAAGGCTTTAACATATCTAATATGGAAATGTTTTATAAAGCTCTATCAATAGCTAATTCCAGAAGAGCTATTTCTGGTCAAGACAGTGGCTTGTGTTCAGAAAGAAACTTAAAGCTAATCTAATCCAAGCTTTCTTAATTCAGCAACTGCTTCTATTGCGTTCATGGCAGGTGCTCTTCCATTTGTACCTTTACCATATAAATACAGTCTTATCAGTTTGTATGTTAGAGAAGGGTAGTAACCATTACTGCCATTACGGTTGAACATCTTGGTGTCGTCCACCAAATTTTGCTCAGTGTTCTTGGGAGCCCTCTATTGGCCCTCTGGGGAATAGCAGGCAGCCTCTGCTGGGGGCTGTGCTCCCGGAGTCCTGGGGAGCTACAATGAACTGCAGCCTTAGTGCTGTCTGAATCACAAAGGCGAGTGGAGAAATCTGTTTGCCAAATTGAAAAGAACAGAATCGGCAATGAAATAAACTTCCATTTCTTCATCTTCCAAAAATACCCATCAAAACTAGCTTATCCAAAAACAAAAACTCTCTGTTCTGAATCAAGGCCTTATCTGGCCCTTCTTCATGAAAAACAGCCAATAACTGTTCCTTCACCCTTATGCCTTTGACCCAACCTCATCCCCTGCTCTTACCCCAGCCGTGGTACACAGAGTGATGACGTGTAGGTTACGCAGGTCCCTCCCGAAAACTAACGTTCCCTTCTCCTTTCTTCCCTCTATCCCCCTCTTTACCTCTTTCTTCCTTCTTCCTCTTTCCTTCTCTCCCTCCCTCTTTTCCTCCATCCTCCCTCTCCTTCCTTCCCTCCTTCTCTTTATTCAAACAAATTTTCATCAGAAGATAGAAAGTTGACTTTGAATCAGAACCTGTCTTAAGTCTGTGGTGTGATAGGTTAAATATGGCAGAAACATTTATGACCATTCTAAAAAGAAAACATATATATTATATATATTAAAAAACTTAGGAGTAGATCTAGCTAGATTCTTGTGGTTGCAGTGAACAGATGTTTATTTCAGTGACTTCAAGTAACAAGGGATTTATTGGAAGGAACTCCAGAAGAGCCCCACTGTCACACTTCAGAAAAAGCAAGAACTGGACGAAGAATCTGAATCTGGAAGTGTTCTCGGGCTTTACTGACCATCATTCTAGTGCTTTACCAGGGCACACAGCTACATCCCACCTGTCTGTTCTTCTTCCCACTTGACAATGAACTTTCTCACCCACTACCCCCCACAGTTACCACTTCACTCTCCAAGGACAGACATTTGAGCTCCTGGGTTAGTTGTGGTTAAAGGGTGGTGAAGACTCTGGACATTTCTCAATAAGGTGGCAGCTGATGACCTCCAGGACCCACAGCAGGGACCACATACTGGGATTGGACCACGTGGAAAAGGAGGAGGGTAAAAAAGGACTGAGCAGGCAGGGCTCATTTCTATCAGAGCAGCTTTGCCATGTGCCTGCATTGGACCGTGAGGACCTAACAACAACAGTGGTGTGTGCTGAGCTCCTGGGGCTGCACAAACATCCCTTCTGGCATCTGGTTCTGCCAACATTCCTCTCTTGCAGGTTGGGGGAAATGAGCTGCAGGTGGGAAACTATAGACTTTCCATCTTCCTTGGATGTTTGTGTGGCAGGATACTGAGAAGTAATGGAGGCTGGAGCAAATGCTCTAACAGAAAGGACAGAGGAAATGAGAACAGGGAATGCCCACAGCTTCTCACCTTTGTGAGATGAGGTTCTCCCCACTGTATGAAGTCCCCAGAATGCAGCTGGACCAAATGGCAAGGGCAGAGTGAGCAGGTGAGGGTGACTGGGTAAGAAAGATATTGGGGCTTGAGACTTGAGTCTACCAATATTAGGTTGTGTTCACGGAGAGGAGGGGACTGGCAATGGGGATGAGGGGAAAAGACTCATCAGCTAGAAGGGGTCTTGGTGCCCCACCACGATGCAGAGTTTATTTCAACTATAAATTGGAATTATTGGTCATGGAATTTTGCCCTACTTTACACCGACTCCCATGTTCTGGGCACACGTATACACATAAAATTTCCTCCAAGAGTTTTGTGTGTGGTGTGTGTATGGTATGTGTGTCACATTCCCCACTTAGGTTGTGAGGGTACCTATGCAACTGCTGGAAGAAAAGAGGAAAGGGGAAGAAAAGAAGGAAGGAAGAGAAGCAGGAATGATGACAGAAGGAAGAAAGGATGGAAATGTAAATGTGATCATATGGATAGTTGCTGATGGATATGGTTATCATAGACTCCTGCAGCCTGAAGGTGGGCCCAGGGATGTCCAGGCTTTGCCTGAAGATGAATTCATTGAAGGGGATTTCTATTGTAGAGCCCTGGCCAACAGCTTTGCAAAGACTGAAGTGGTCACTGATAAAGGGACAAAAAAACTTCTCATAATTTGTCAGTAAAATGGGTGCAAGAAATAAATTGCCATTTTTCAAAACCAGAAGTTAACAGAACAGAATCTCTGGGACCATGGAATAGGTTGCTTTGATATGTAGGGAGCATTCATAATCAGTGATTATCTTCTCACCCTACACGAAGTTATTACTGAGCACCTACTGTGTGCTAAGCACATTATTAGGCACCAAAAATCTAGCACCTGCCCTCATGAAACTTGCTGTCTAGTGGGGAAAGCCAAGCCTTCATTAATTGATCTCAAAAATAGAGGTAAATTTCAACTGTGACATACACTTTTGAAAGAAACGTCTACAGTGCTATGAGAATACAGGATGGATAATCTGACACATAGGACTTGGTAGAGGACACAGAATGGATGATCTGTTGTATAAGACCTGGAAAAGGAAGCGAAGAAAATTTCCCTGAGGAAGTAACCCCTGAACTGCTATCTGAAGGATTAGAAGGAGTTGTCTGGGCAACAAAGGAAAAAATACATTTTAGGGAGAGAAAACAACATATGCAGAGGCCCTGTGGAAAGCAGGGGCTGGTGACGGCAAGAACTCTCAGAGGGGCTGCAGCATGGCTAGACCAGCAGCAGATGGGGGCAGAAAGACTGAGCAGTGTCCCCTGGGACCAGTGGGGGTCAGATGCAGACCATGCCAGACCCCGTGCGCCATTTTAGAGAATATTTTACCTTACCCTAAGAGCAAAGCAAGACAATGAACAATGGGATTTAAATTGGTATTCAAGGAGCAGTTATTACCCGTAGCATACATAAGGGGCACCAAAGAAACAAAAAGGCCTGTAAACCTCTGATATATTAGGTGAAATGTTACTTGAATCTCCATCTGTGCTTTTTCTCTGGGGTTAGGTCCATAGCTGTTACTAGATTCCCAAAGGAGTTCGCGATCCTCTGAAGGTTAGAACCATTGTCCTGGCTCTTTTTAGGGGAGGAGACTGGAGACTGGATGATTTCTCACTACAGTCCCTTCCATTTTGAAGATTTACGAGCCTAAAAACAACCCAGATCTATCCAAGTGACTGACAAACTGAGGTTCACTGTCACCAGCAGGGAAATTAGAGCCGAAAGTTTAAAAGTATGTGTTTACGTTGCTAGCAGCAGAGATGAGCTGAGAATGCAATCACCTTCACCCCGATAACCCCACTGCGTGCGCACGCACACACGCACGCACACACACACACACACACACACACACACACCCCAGTACAAAAAGGCTCCCCACAGGCTGTGAACCTCAACTTTTTGAGAAGCTCTTTACTAGGGGTTCCATCTAAGGCCCAAGAGCATTTTCATAACTAGCTCAGCCTCAGCCCAGTCTGGGGGGCATGGATGTGTGTCTACTCACTTCTTGTCTCGGCACTCCCTTGTCCTGCTAGAAAAGTGAAAATAGGGCAAGTGGATCAGAGATAACATAGGCACAGTTGACACTCAGTGATTTGAGTCACTGGAGGGGATCATCAGCATGAACCATAATGGGCACAAGTGCTGAATCACAGACACCGCTGACCCCTCGGGCCAGCGCAAACCCTGGCTGCTTCTTCAACGGCGATCCCTAAAGGGTGTTCCCTGGTACTTTAATTCTTGAGGATGTTAATAGGTACTCTGAAAATAAATAAGGTTTCGTGGTCAAGTAAGCTTGGGATATGTTTGGTTACAAAAGGTGAGACAGGTGTCTTTACTGCAAGGCTTCCTCAACCTTTAATGGCATTTTTCTTTTTTTGAGACAGAGTTTTGCTCTTGTTGCCCATGCTGGAGTGCAATGGCGCTATCTCAGCTCACTGCAACCTCCGCCTCCCGGGTTCAAGCGATTTTTCTGCCTCAGCCTCCTGAGTAGCCGGGATTGCAGGCATGCACCACCACGCCCAGACAATTTTGCATTTTTAGTAGAGACAGGGTTTTACCATGTTGCTGGTTTCGAACTCCTGACCTCAGGTGATCCACCTGCCTCAGCCTCCCAAAGTGCTGGGATTACAGGCATGAGCCACCATGCTTGGCCACATTTTTCAACCTTGGAGAATGAAATCTAGTTTGCCATTTCCCCAAGCTTTTGGAAGACTCCCAGAAACCTTTGGCTGAGGAGCACCTCCTAGCACTGGGGCTCCAAGACAGATTCTGGGAACTGTGACTGTCCATAGCACTCTTAAAAAGTGTCTATGCTCCAGTTAGTGCCAGGGTTCCCTGCAGCACAATGCACAAGTTTATTTCCCATCCAAGGTTCACATTAAATCCTACCTTGTGAAGGAAGCCTTCTCCAGTGGTCTGGTCTATATCATAAAGTGCTATAGTGTGGCCTATACATTTGGCCCAGGGTTACAACAAAGAAATCTGGTTTTGGGCTTGGGAATGTAATGTTCTATGATTTGCAGGCCCTCATAATCTGGCCCTGCCAATCTCTCTGATCTCACCTGGAATTGCCCTCTTCCAGGCCAGTTACCCTGAACTCCTGTCTGTTTCTTGAACACACCACACTGGTTCTAGGATCTGGCCCTTGGCACTTGCCCCCGACCCTGCCCCACAGCCAGTTCACGCTGACTGACTCCTTTATTAGCCACTGGAACTCAACAGCACCCCTCCCCAAATTCCTACTGTCCTAGCACCCTGTTTTATTTTCTTCACAATACTCATCACTACGTAAAATTGCCTTGTCCATTTATCGACACACTTATTGTCTGTCTTCCTCTCAAGAATCTGAGCTCCAGGAGAACCAGACCTTGTCTAGGGTGATCCCTGTCTAGACCCTGGCATGCAGCAGGCATGTAAACATTTGTTGAGTGAATGAATGCTCTCAGTGAGTACTCGTTATAACTTTTATAAGGTAGAGGAGTCTACTTGGTGGTGGAGACTCTGATTGGTGCTGTACGAAAGCCTGCCTCCTCTCCCAGGCATTGAATGATTTTTGACATGGCAGAAAAGGGATACCATCTTCCTCCAGAGATTGTCAGAAGTCTGGCAACTTCCTTACTGGGCAACTGCTAGGTAGCCCTACTATTACCATATTAGCCACACTTACTGAGTGCTTGCCATGTGCCAGGATCTATGTGAAACCTTTTACATATATGTTTTGATCATCAGAAGAATTCTATGAGATAGGTTCTATTATTATTCCCATTTCACAGTGGAGAAAACAAAGCTCAGAACAGTCAGGTTATTTGGCCCAGCACCTATAAGCAGATCTGCCTGACTCCAGAACTAGAATCTTGCCGAGCTGTAGAATTTGTAAACACACGTAAAAGGGAACTTATAAAGTAAAACACGGCCCTGCCACAGTTGCTGTCGCCCCTGCAGGGAAACGTGAGAGGAGCTCCAGGTGGCCTCCACCAGCAAAAACACAGGGAGGAATCTCATTGTGGGTTGGATGTGATTTAGGGATTGCCAAGAGAAGCCGTGGTCCCAGGGGCTCCTCCCTTCCCTCCACAACACCTTGGTATTCTCATTTATGAATAGGTAGCCCCTTCTTCTAGAGGTGACCACAGTGAGCTGCTCACCACACAGCTGGCAAAAATACTACTGGGAAAGCCGGAGAATGGGTTGGTAGCAGGGATGTGTTGACCCAGGACCTCTGGACCTGGGCTCCTATTCCCACTGGAGCTGAAATTGCCTGAGGCCCAAGGAGTTGAACAAATGCCCCTAAAGTGATGAGATGCCTGGAAATCAACAGGGGATTTTAATTAAAAGCAACTTGCTGATCAGGTACATACTTAATGTTATAATTACCCAGTGATGACAGCGCCGTGAAGTACAGGCGAGCAGGAAGTACTGACCAAGCAATTTTAAAAGGTTGGTCTAATGCTTTTCATTTTTCACTAAAGCCTAAATTGAGTTTGTGCTTTCAGGGAATAATGAAAAAGACAGAAAGGTGAACATGACAATCTAGTTCCAAGAGCTTTAGATTGAAAAAAAGAAGAAAAAAAAGGTAGATTTTCCTCTGAAGCCAAAGAATGGCATCCATTCATTCATTTATAAACTTTATAGAATAGTGCTCCATGCCAGGCACTGTGCTCAATGATTGAAACATTGGCAGGGGCAGGGATAGAAGGAGAGAGAAAGAAGAAGAAAAATAGGAGGGGATAGGAAGAAGAAGAGAAGGAGAGAGAAGATGAAGCAAAGGAGGAAGGAGAGGAGGACGAGGGTGGTGAGAGGGGTAAGGAGGAGAGGCAGAGATGGGCAATAGTCCCTGCTTTGATTATCTCATTGTCTCCGTTTTGATGAACTCCTGACTACAAAAAATAGGCTCGGCTCAGTAGGCAACTGGACTAAAATCTCCCCATAAGTGGCAGAGATTTCCAAGTCTCCAAAAAGTAGTCTTTTGGCTGCTGGTGAGGCTGGGTACGCAGCTGCCAGGGTCCCTGGGGAATCGGAGCACAGCGGGTATGAGTGGGTCTTAGTGCCTCTGGGAGGAGGAAGTGGGGAGGCTTGACTTCCCAACCATCTAAGCAGTACAGTGGGACTTCAATTATGATGTCAGTGCAAAAGGCAAAAATCGAAATTTCGATTGCACCGATTCAAAACTATCCTTGAAAATCCCTGAAATTCCCCAGAAAGTGCAGCCTGCATATTTCATGCTGACCACCTTGCTCAGGAAAGCTTTTTTTTTTTTTTTAACTAGCAAGTTTGAGAACCGCTAAGACTTAAAGGAAGGAAGGAAATGAACATGTGTATGCAGATGTGGGCTTTCAAACCAGACTGCCTTCAAGGTAATTACCAAACTGCTGGTGGGGAAACGAGAGTGAGCAGAGAATTCTAAAGTGTTTCTGCTCGCCTGAAGGGCTTTCTGCATAGTGTTTTAATACCTAGCCTGTAAAACCTTAATAAATGTTAATGGATTTGTGTGTTGTCGAGGGTTACCCAGGATGGAAAGCAAGGGGTAGGCTCACCAGTAGGTGGAAAGGGAGAGGTTTCCAGCAGGTCTCAGCTCTGAGATTCCTGTGTCTAAATTCTGGAATGTGTGCCAGGAGAGTGAGGTGGGGGATATGTCGCTCTGAGGGCTAGGTGAAGGTCTTGAGCACATAT
Organism: Aotus nancymaae; assembly: GCF_030222135.1. Classification (NCBI taxonomy): domain Eukaryota; kingdom Metazoa; phylum Chordata; class Mammalia; order Primates; family Aotidae; genus Aotus; species Aotus nancymaae. The sequence goes on from NW_026988471.1 coordinate 28,855,218, forward strand.
CCTAGGGGCTGTTGGCAGAAGCTGACTTAGGAGACTGGCTGGAGAGGAAAGTTAGTTCACATAAAATGCACAAGTCAGGACTGCAGAGATGCGGCCACCCGGGACCCCAACAGCAGCAAAGCTGCAGATTCTAGAGTGTGAAATATTGATTCCAGCAGCTCTAGGTGGATGGATTGGCCACAATGTACTTCTAGAGTTTATGTTCCCAGGACAGCCAGAGATGCCTCTCCCCTCCTTACAGTCTCACCTGCCCTGGGCAGCATCCCTGATCCTCTGGCTTATGCATCCCCGTGCACACCAGGATGGTCCTCGAGCTGCCCCTATCTCACAGGACCCGCCTGCTCTTCCCACCTGTCTAAGCATCGCCTTCCTGAGGGCACAACTGGGACCTCGACTGCTCTGAAAAGCTAGGCTTCCCAGCCAGCTGCCCTGGGGACAGCTCTCTGTCTGCTGTCCCTTCTGGTTAGCTAGGCTCACTTGACACTAGTCAAGTGTCACAGTGGCAGTTAGAGCATGAATTCAAGCCCAACCCTGGCTTTGAATGTCCCCTTGGCCCCTCCTAACTGTATGAACCCAGGACACCACTCAGGCAGCTGTGCCTCAACTTCCCCACCTGTGCATGGGGTAAGAAGGGGGCCTACCCACAGAGCTGTGGCAGAATCACAGGAGGCAGGAGACAGAATGTGCTGAGAGGGTGCCTGACGTTGGCCTAAGTGCATGGCCAAATGTGTTTCAGAAGATCCTTAAGGGAAGGATGTCACACCTCACTGTATTCTCAGGGCCTATCAAAGATTCACAGGCAACATGCACACTTTATTATATGAGAAATTCATTCATTCAAGAAACATTTACCACTTTCCACACCAAGCCATTTATAAAAATGAACAAGATACATTTCCTGTCCTTCACAGGCTCCGGAGGGCAATCTGCCTTCCCAGTGTTGCTGGTACCTGGCTGTCAGCACCTGGTTGCAGTGGTGTCCCTTAGCTTAGGTACTCTGAGGAAGAAGAGGAGCAGGGAAGAGGCTGGAGGAGAAGGGGAGAGGAGCGGGGAGGAGGGAGGGGAGAGGTAGCTCTCTGGTAGTGCCCTCCCCCCTCATCCCTCCCATCTCGTGGTGCTGATTTTTTCATTTGTTTCTGTTGCCAAACACACATACACAGAGCAGAACAGTTTTAGAGGAGAGGGAATCAGTGACAATAAGGCGAATCTGAGCAAACTGAAAAGGAAGACCCAGGTCAAAGTTTAAAAAGCAACAAATGATCACCCCAAGCTGGAAACTACCAAAATGCCCGATGACGTGGAACAAGATAAATCAATGGTAGTGTATACGCCTCACCCTATGGAATATCACACAGCAATGAGGATGAACCCGTCTGCAACTAAAGGCAACACTCTGGACATAGCTCACAAACATCACATTGAGAAGCTAGAAACCAAGGAACCCACAGAAGACAAAAAGCAGCAAGTTAGAAGTCGGGACGGTGGTTCCCTGCAGGGAGGGCAGCTGCAGAAGGGGAGTGGTAGAGGCTGGGGGACTTCTAGGTGCTGGAAATGTCCTGTTTATTAATCATGATGGGGGGAACACAGATGTGTTCATTTGAAAATAATTCTTTGTGCTATGCACTTATTATTTAAGTACTTTTTTCTATGATTGTTCTACTTTTATAAAAAGGTCTAAAAACAAGGGCAAAGCAGGCAACTCTCAGGGATGCCCTAGAGCCTGAGAAAGAGACTGAAGAAGGAATTCTCATTGGCAATTGCAGAAAAAGGCCTCAATGCCTTGTATGAGGCCTCCCAGAAGCGCCTTTGGCCACAACCCCAAGGATAGCTTCATCTGAGGTCAAGATAATCAGGGGTCTACACAGCCAGGCTGGGGGGCTTCCTCTCCCTAGACTTGGTTGCACCACCTGGTCTCAGCTGTGCCTCCCCAGTGTATTTTAGAGTACACTTCCCAAGGGAACTGCTCCCCAGGAATACAGAGAATTCCCTTGTGCTTGCTCCCAAGCCCTTTCCTCCTCTGGGAAGCCTGGTCTGGCTGCCCCAGCAATTCTTTACCTACCCACTCTCTGAGCCACTGCCACAGCCAGCCCCGACCCCCGGGGACCTAACGTGGAGATGCCTGGCACCGTTCACCAGGGCTCGTGTGTATGTCTTTGTCTTGTCCTCTCACCCAGCTTCTCAATCCCCTGAAACAGGGAGCAGCGTGACTTTCTGCCTCCTTCATAGTGCCTAGCACAGTGCCAAACACGTATTCCTGTTTAATATATATTCAAAGACTACCCCAACAGCTGGATTGTGCCTTCTCCCGAATTTGAGTGTAAGCTCTGATTAAGACAATTAACTGCCTTTATTGGATTGTAAGGAAATGTTTTAAAATTACAATAGCGTGTTATTGACCAGAAAAGGCCCCTCTCTGCTCCAAGCCCCTTAATGGCTTTCAACTGACCTGAGCATAAACTGCGAAATCTTTCCCTGGTGTACGGGGCCCCTCACGCCTGGCTGCTTCCGTTCATTTCCTTCTACACTTGCTCTTCCTTGGCTCCTACCACACTGGCCTCGTTTCAATTTCTCAAAAGGATGAAGCTGTCTCTTGCCCCAAGACCTTCCTCTGGGTTGGTGTTCTGAATCCCACAATCCCTTCCTCTCCGTCTAAGTGCTGATTATTTCTCAGGTTTTCAAAGTCATTTTCTCAGGAAGTGCTTTACTGAATGCCTAGACCAGTGGTTCTCAAGCTTAGGTGGCATCAGATACTCCTGGAGGGCTTTTCGGCTCAGTAGGTCTAGGGCGGGGCCTGGAAGTCTGCATTTCTGTCCAGCTCCAGGCGTTGCTGCTGCTGGTTTGGGAACCATACTTTAAGGACCTAGACCAAGCAGCTTGCCTTATTCATCCTCCTCACCAGACACACTTGCATGAGAACAGGGGCCTGGCTGAATACGTGCAAACAAATCCCCATTTTTACGGCTGTGTAGTTACCAAAGCACCTTCACACTGCTTAAAACAGCTCTGGGAAGGCCGAGAGTAGTGGCTCACACCTGTAATCCCAGCAGTTTGGGAGGCTGAGGTGGATGGATCACCTGAGGTCAGGAATTCAAGACCAGCCTGACCAACATGGAGAAACCCCATCTCTACTAAAAATACAAAAAATTAGCTGGGCATGGTGGCACATGCCTGTAATCCCAGCTATTCGAGAGGCTGAGGCAGGAGAATCGCTTGAACCTGGGAGGCGGAAGCTGAGGTGAGCTGAGATCGTGCCATTGAACTCTAGCCTGGGCAACAAGAGCAAAACTTCATCTTAAAAAAAAAAAAAAACAGCTCTGGGGGAGGGTAGAGCAATCATAGACTGCTCCTTCTTTACAGATGGACCAGCAGTGATGCAGAATGTTCAAAGGACTGGCCAAAAAAGGTTGTCAGCAGCTGTAAGCAGTAGAATGAGAGAGAGAACCTGTATTTTCTTATGTGCAGCCAAAGAGAAGTGTCTTCATATCATTGCTCTGTTGTGGCCATATCTGCCTGCAAGGGAAGATAGAGAACGGAACAAAAACTCATTGATTTTTCTCTTCCGTTCCCTTAGGTGCCAGCACGGGAATAAGAAATGTAGTCCCTGTGCAGCCTTTACCCCGTGACCTGTGGCACAGAGTTTGTTTCTTTGGAAGAGGCTATGCTAAGGTAGGTAAGGTGGTGATAGTTTGCAACTTCTTACATTTTCATGGCATGGCAGCCTCCCTCTACGTGACAATCAAACAGCAGTCGATGCAAAGTATCAGCGCAGAGGCTGTGAGCCATCTCTTCTGCAGTGAAGTCTGTGTGGACCTCCTCAACCCCTTCAGACTCAAAAAACCAGGCTGGGAGCCCCACCCACCATCACCCACCAAGACAGGTCACACCAGCCAGACCTACAAGTACAACAGTTGCTGCTGATACTTTCAGAGGTGTGGGGAAGGGCCCTCCGTGCCGTGAGACAGACCTCTCAGTCCCAGCTGTAGTGGTTGAGATTGGATGAGCAGCCTGCCAGCAGATGATTCCAACAGTTCTGGAATCTTCCTCCACATCTATTCCCCCTCTCCTAGGTCACTCAGTCACAACTACTCCCGATGGTACGCAACCTAATGGGTTTGTCTGACATCTCCTAGGGACCAAATGTTTGTGTCCCCCCAAAATTTATATGCTGAAGCCTAAATCCCCAGTGTGATGGTAATTGGAAGTGGGACCTTTGGGAGGTGATTAGGTCATGAGGGTGGAGCCCTCATGAATGGGATTAGTGGCCCTAGAAAGGGATGCAGAGACAGGAGCGCGCTCTCTCTCTCTTTCTTTCTCTCTCTCTCTCTCTCTCCTCTCTACCATGTGAAGATACAACCAGAAGACAGCCATCTTCTAAGCAGGAAGCAGCCGTCACTGGACAATGGATCAGCCAGCACCTTGGTTTTGGACTTCTCAGTCTCCAGGACTGTGAGAAATAGATGCAGTTGTTTAGGGCACATAGTCTATGGTATTTTGTTATAGCAGCACAAAATGACTAAGATAACAGCTATAACTGAAGAATGAGACAGAGAAAACTCATAAACTAGCAGTTGCTCTTATTATTATTATATGGGAATAGCAAGCAGCCTTATTGATTTAGGCTTTAACCATCATCAACATGGTTGACAACTTTTATTTTTATATCTCCACCCTCCAACTTCTGCACAGCCTGTTTGATCTTTCCATTTGGATATTTCATAGACATCTCAAATCCAACATGCCCAAAGCTAAACCCTGTGTTTCTCTCCACACACCAGTCTTCCCCATTTTAGTAAATGACACCTTGATTTTTCCAATTACTCCAAGTAAAATGCAGGCTTTGCCTTCCTTATTTCTTGACCTTCTCTCACCTGGATATAGTGGATATCCAACCTCTCAGAAAGTCTGTTGATGCCACCTCCAGACAATACCCCAGGCCCCCCACACCCTTCTCTCCCCACTTCTGCTACCTTCATTGCTCACCAGGACTTCTATGGCAGCCTCTCAACCAGCCTCCTTCCTGGCTCCCACCTCTGCTCTCCCCACCTTCCACTATCCATGCAGTCTTTTTAACATGTAATTCAGATCACGCCATCTGCCAACTCAAACCTCATCAAAGACTTTCTGTTGCACTTGAAATAAAATCTAACGTCATTCAGATGGCCTGGGAGACCTTGCAGGGTCAGCCCTTGCTGGACTCCCCCGTCTCCCATACCTCTCCCTTCCTTCTGTTGTCCCTTCACTTGGGCTTCACGTTTCATTCAGATTTGCCACGCCCCTCCCCACCTCCTAGCTTTGGTGTTTGCTGTTCCCTCTGACAAGAATGTTCTTTCTTTTCTTTCTTTTTTTCTTTTTGTTTGTTTATTTGAGACAGAGTCTTACTCTATCACCCAGGCTGGAATGTTGTGGCACGATCTGGGCTCACTGCAACTGCAGCCTTCACCTCCTGGGTTCAAGCGATTCTCCTGCCTCAACCTCCCAAGTAGCTGGGATTACAGGTGTGAGCCACAGCACCTGGCTGGAAATGTTCTTTCTTATCCCGTCCTCCTCCACCCTGCACGGGATGGGTCTTTCTCACACTTCACTGATCATGTCACCTCCTCAAGGAGGCCTTCACTATCAGCCAATCTACATTAACGTTCTCTGTATTCTCTTTTATTCGTTTATGGATTAATATAATTTTCTTCAGTAATGATATCATTTGGATGTTTGTCCCCTCCAAATCTCATGCTGAAATGTGATTCCCAATGTTGAAGATGGGGCCTGCTGGGAAGTGTTTTGGCTATGGGGGTGAATTCCTCATGTCTCACTGTTAGTTCACACAAGGGCTGGTTGTTTGAAGGAGGCTGGTACCTCCTCCTCTCACTCTTAAGAGTGCCCTCTTTTGCCACGTGATATGCTGGCTCCGCCTCTGCCATCATGATTGTAGGCTGAGGCTTCCTGACCCTCACCAGAAGCAGATGCTGGCACCCTGCTTCCTGTACAGACAGTCTGCAAAACTGTAAGCCAGAATAAACTTCTTTTATTTACCAGTTACCCGGCCTCAGGTCTTTCTTTGCAGGAAAGCAAAATGCACTAATGTAGTTCATCATCCACTGCTGGACTTTAAAGTTGTTTCCAACTTTCAATTGACCATCCTGGGGTTAAGCATCTTTGCAATTAAATCTTTCCATATCCCATGATTATGGCCTTATAATAAAGCCCTAATGTTTGAATTTATTTTTTATTAAACACATACTTCCATAGCACTTCCTCTGTAACCAACAATGTTCTAAATACTTTACCAACATAAATTCATTGGTGTGTGTGCATACTTTCTTCTGTAATTAAATATACTAGCTTATTTATTTGTCTTTTTTTTATTGTGGTAAGAGCACTTAACATGAGCTCTACTCTCTCTTTTTCTTGAAATTTACTCTCTTGACAAATTTTAAGTGCACAACACAGAAATGTATCTGTGACTTTTTTCTGGTCTGTCTTCTTTATTAGACTGAACACTCCATGAGGGCAGGGATGATGTCTGTCTTGCAATGTAATCAATTGTAATTCTGGTGCATGGCACAGAACTAGCATACAGAGGAACTCAGTATTTATTGAATGAAGCCATAAAGGAAAAAGCCAGTGCCTTGGCATTTCACATACATTATCTCATTTAATCTTCACAGCCTCCCTATGGCTTTCCTTTCTACAGTTGGATACACCAAGGCTCTTAGGCTAACAGACTTATATCTGAGTCAGAATGAATCTTGGGCCCATGCTATTCCCACTGTACAGGGCTGCCACCCTGATGCACAAGTAACCCATCTCTTTATGCAGTGCCATGCTCATTTCTTGGGAGTGACACAGGAACAGTTAGCCCCTTCTTCCTTCTACCAAGAGATCACTGACTCACACCCCTGGGGATATGAAAATGTAAAGATGAGAACCTTGATTAATAAGCCTATACATAACCTTTAATTAATTGGTCAATATTCAAGGATTATATCCTTGAACTTTAGGAAAAATTAACAGAAGAGCTCCTAAAAATTAATTAATAGGAATCAACACACTGACAAAAGTCTCTGTGCCTCCCTCCAAAAAGTGAACACAGGAATGTGTAAGTCCTGGTTCTTGTGTTAGAGCCACAAGGTCAGAGAGGGTTGGCCAGATGGGGACCCTGTCTCTATAAGCCATGGCTTTCAGGTTCTGAAAATCCTGAAACTCTTGGTCAAAACCAGCCTCTGTATAGTCTTCCCATTTCTTCAATAATTTACTGTTTATTTCCCTGTAATTTGCTATGTATATAGAATCATCAAATTTTAAAGCCAAAAGTATCCTAAAGATCATGTTTTGTTTCTTTAATGTGTGACCTCATTAATTCAGATGACATTAATTTAAAATTCATGATAATTACATAAACACAGAGCGAGCAGTATTATGATGCCTTGCAGATGAAATATGCATATTCTCTGTACTGATACATTGTCTCTTCTTAAGAAAGATGTGAGGTGACTGCCTGATTAATGTATTGAGGTTCTCTGAGGGAGGAAGTGAAAAAAAAAAAGACACAAAGTTGTCAGAGGACTCACACCTCTAGTTTCAGAAAAAACTTGGGGCTGAATGTTAGCTCTCCTGCTTTCCAGCTTTGTGGCCTTGGGCAAATGACTTAACCAGGCCCCAGCTCTCTCATCCATAAAATGAGAAATAATAACAGTCTCTTTATCACAGAGTCATTGTGAAGAACGAAAATGATTATTGCTTAGGAAGTGCCCAATGTAGTACCAGCACAAAGTAAGTGTTCAGTAAAATTACCTGAACTACTGCCTGTAATAGATGCCATCATAGTGAAAGCATCTACTGTGTACCAGGTATTTTACAAACACGACCTCACTCACTTCTCACTTCAACCTTTGATACAGGTTTTACATAGGAGGAAAATAAGTCTGAAGCTGAGTTAGTAATTTGCTTGAGGTCATGCAGTTAGGAGGTACAGGAATAGATATTTGAACCTAGGTCTATGTAACTCCACAAACAGGCTGCTTTCACCAAATCCTGCCTCCTCTTAAACACACACAGAAGTGGGTCAAGTGGTGCCATCCTCTGTCTGCCTACAATGTGCACAAAATGACTGAAGGGGTGAGTGGGTGCATCACCCAGGAAACAGAGTTTCAATCAGTAGAGAAGCATCACAGGTGAAGGGGAAAAGAAATGGATCCTGTGTCCCTCCAGAGGGCAAACAGCTGTGGACTCACCCTAAGAAAAATCCCTAACAAGCGAGGTTCCTGTATTACATAGGGCATTGAATCGGACGACCTCACAGTCTCTCCTGCCTCTAGAATTCTGTAATAGGTTACACCACCATTCTCAGTTGTACCTTTTAGTTGGGTGTCCTTAGTTGTCTGTGTGTAAGTGTTTATCTCGGAGACAAGACCATGGGGGTGGGATTTAGCAAACCCAGGACTCTGACTTAAAGGTAGGAAACCTCCGAAGGCGTGAATGTGCATGTCTGTGGAGTTAGAACTGGGCTCAAATTTATGCACCTTGTTTATAAATAACCTAGAATATGAAATGTGCAGCACACTTTCAGATTTTGCAAGTGACACTAAGGTTTTTTAATATAAAATTAGGAAGTTGATGGGAAGGCAACTTAAGACCCTACAAGACCATGTGAATGAGCAGAGCAAGGCAGAAGAGCAGAGGATAGTTCTGTGACTTAAAAGATCCAGAGAGCTGAGTTCTCAGTTAAGAGTCAGGGAATTCATCTGGGAGTCTTTCCCAGACTGGACCCCAGAGGATTCCAGTTAATATGTTTCAGTGGCCAAAAATGTTGGGGAAAAACAAAGGGAAAATACAAACCAATGAGATGATCCCATTTCATATCGTAGAGCGGGCACCCTCGACTAAGGCTGAATGTGGCTCTGATTCCATGGGCATAGGTGAGGGACCAGAGAAGAGCAGAGAGCAGATTAAACAATCAAAGGAGCATTGAGGCTGGACTAAAATTAGTGGGATTCTTTAGTCCACAGGCAAGAGCACGAAGGGTCGTATGACTGATGTCGACAAAATTATGCACGTAAGAATAAAGAGGAAGCTGGAGAAGCTGAAGCTAGGAATACATTCCGGAGAGTGAGTAGAAACATACTCTAGTTAAATGAACAAAAGTCTCATGAAATCTATTATACCCAAGAGGCAGAATTGGCTGAAAGAATAAACAGTTCAGTTCAACAAATACCACTAAGCAAGTATTAGAACTAGAAGTGCTAGGTCTTTCGTGAAACTTTTTACCTTGGGGTAAGCGTAGATTCACATGCAGTTGTAAGAAACAGAAGAGTGACCCTGTGGTGTCCTGTTTACTCAGTTTCCACCAAAGGTAACATCTTCGTAGCTTTAGTGCAATAGCATAACCAGGATATTGACATTGATACCTTCTAACAACCTTATCCAGATTCTCCTAGTTTTACTTGCATTGGTGTGTGTGTGTGTGTGTGTGTGTGTGCATGTGGTATGCTTAGTTCTATGCAATTTTATCACAGGCAGTAGATTCTGTATCTATCACCACAGTCAAAATTCAGAACAGTTCCATCACCATAAGAATCCCTCATATTACCCTCTTCTAACCACACCCACCTTCTTCCTGCCTTCATCCCTAACACCCAGTAACCACTAATCTCCAGTTCTATAATCTTGTCATTTTAATAACGTTACATAAATAGAATCGTAGGCATGCTAACATTATATGAATAATAGCACATAATTAAGCATGAGGAACATCCCTTGGGGTGATAACTGAGACACAAAAGTGGAATCACCCCCCTCTCACATAGCATCTCCTATGTTCTGACAGGAGGTTACACAGACAAAAGGTCTGAGGCCACATGTGGTGGCTCATGCCTGTAATCCCAGCACTTTGGGAGGCCAAAGTGGAAGGATCGTCTGAGGTCAGGAGTTCCAGACCAGCCTGGCCAACGTGGTGAAACCCCATCTCTACTAAAAACACACACACAAAAAAAAAATTAGCTTGGCTTGGTGGCACACACCTGTAGTCCCAACTACTCGGGAGGCTGAGACAGGAGAATAGCTTGAAACTGTAAGGCGGAGGTTGCAGTGAGCCAAAATTATGCCATTGCACTCCAGCCTGGGGGACAGAGCAAGACTCTGTCTCAAAAACAAAAACAAGGCTGGGCATGGTGGTTCACGCCTGTAATCCTAGCACTTTGGGAGGTGGTGGATCACCTGAGGTCAGGGGTTCGAGACCAGCCTGGCCAATATAGTAAAACCCCATCTCTACTAAAAATACAAAAATGAGCTGGGCATGGTGGCGGGCGCCTGTAGTCCCAGCTACTCAGGAGGCTGAGGCAGGAGAATTGCTTGAACCCAGGAGACAGAGGTTGCAGTGAGATCACCACGCCACTGCACTCCAACCTGGCTGACAGAGTGAGACTCTGTCTCAAAACAAACAAACAAACAACAACAAAAAATAAAATATCTGACCCAGTTGACATTCCAGACATTCTCAGGAAAGGGCCACTTTGTCTGATTTGACAACTTGAGTGGATGGGACAGGATAAATAGGAGGGGCTGGGGCTAGGAACTGGATTTGTCCAGCTGGAAGGGTTATGTACTGGGAATGGTAACCCCTTCTAGGTGACAGGAGTGCAAGAAGTTGCTGTGTCTGCAAGGTCAGGCTCAGGCAGCAGTGTTCAGCAGGAGGTCAGATCTGGGTTGGGAATCAGGCCGGCCCCAAAAAAGAGGCTTACAGCTGAAGCTGTCCTCCACTCTCCCTTGAAGCCAGACTTATGCACAAGTGATACGTGTAAAGAATACTACGGGGGCTGAGCGCAGTGGCTCACACCTGTAATCTCAACACTTTGGGAGGCTGAGGCGGGTGAATCACCTGAGGTCAGGAGTTCCAGACCAGTCTGACCAACATGGAGACACCCCAACTCTACTAAAAATACAAAATTAGCCAGGCGTGATAGTGCATGCCTGTAATCCCAGCTACGTGGGAGGCTGAGGCAGGAGAATTGCTTGTACCCAGGAGGTGGAGGTTGCAGTGAGCCAAGATTGCGCCATTGCACTCCAGCCAGGGCACAGGAGCAAAATTCCGTCTCGAAAAGAAAACAAAAAGAATACTATGGGATGCCAAAATTGCTGAGAACAAACCATGCTCAAGAACTTTCAAAACCACTTTGACTTCACCCATATGTATGTCTTCAACAGACAATTCCAAAAAATGGAGGGATCAGGGAGGCAATGAGAAGTGTAATGAGTGGGCCACGGCAAAACCACAGGTGGAAGAAGAAAACCTGAGTTAAGGAAACGGCAGAGAAAGAAGGTCGCTTGTGAAAAAAACAAATAGAAAAGATCAGGAGTGATTGGAAGTGGAGGGGAAAGAGGGGAAGCATCACACATATATCCCAGATTTCCAGCCTGAGTGAACAGGAAACCCAGAGGAAAAATGTCAGGGGAGGAGAAGATAGTTTGGTCACATGGGGACTGAGTTACTGGAAAGACTTCTAGGAGGAAAAGAAAAGTTGAGAGATGTGCTATGAAGCTCCGAAGACATGAATATTTGACCTATTGATTAACAATCATGTTCCTGGTTGAAGTCATAGATTTATAAGGGAAAGAGTGTCAGTAGAGTCTTGGGGTTCCCAAAGAATGGGAGGAAGAAGGCAGCAAAGAATATAGATATGGACAAAAGGAAGAGGAGGAAGGCTGAAACAAGAATCAGAATGGCAGTGACCCATGAGAGGGAAGGGGAGGATTTCAAGAAGGTAAGGTTAAGCAACATTGAGTGCTTCCAAATAAGACATACGAAGACCTACACGGTTAGGGCCTTAAAATGTTACCCTTGGAAGCTGTGGTATGAGGCTTATACCAGGGTAGGAAATTCTTAACGATGGAACTTCTGGTAGTATCACAGGTTTGGGATTATTGGCTTGTTTTTTTAAGAAAGGGCAATTTTAGTGGCAATTACCTCTCAAATCCTACTATATGGCAACTGCCTGCGTTAGCTCTTGTCAGGGAGTCACTTGCTCAACTATGACATCCTGAGCTTCTGCAGCCAACTAGGATTAGTTAAGGCAAGGGAGGAAAAAAAAAAAAAAACAGGAAAGAAATTAGGAAAACAAGAATAAGATACCAATAGTGATTATCAAGATTTCTTGGATTATACAGGCAGAAAATCAATAAAGAAACACTGGACACAACCTACAACTTTAGACCAAATGGACCTAACAGTCTTATACAGAACAGAACATTCCACCCAACAGCAGCAGAACATACATTCTTCTCGAGTGCATACGAAACATTCTCCAGGACAGATAATATGTTATACCACAAAACAACTCTTAACAAACTTAAGAAGACTGAAATCATATCAAGTATCTTTTTGACCACAATGGTATGAAACTAGGAGAGATTTCAGAAAACTCATAAATATGCACAACATGCTCCTGAACAACCAATGAGTCAAAGAGAAATCACAAGGGAAATTAAAAAATATCTTGAGACAAAATTTAAAACACAACATACCAAAACTTAAGAGATGCAGCAAAGGCAATTATAAAAGGTAAGTTTATAGCAATACATATACATTAAAAAATAAGAGAGTACTTTGGGAGACTAAGGCAAGTGGATTCTTGAGCCCAGGAGTTTGAGACCAACCTGGTCAACATAGTAAGACCCTGTCTCTACAAAAAATAAACAAATTGGCTGGGCATGGTGGCATGTGCCTGTAGTCCCAGTTTCTGAGGGGGCTGAGGTGGGATGATCACTTGCGCCCATAAGATCAAGGCTGCAGTGAGTCGTAATTGTACTATTGCACTCCAGCCTGAGCAACAGCACAAGACCTTGTCTCAAAAAGAAGGAAGATGAGGAGGAGGGTAAGGAGAAGGAGGAAGAGCTCAAATAAACTAACATGAGACCTCAAGGAACTTAAAATGGAAGAACAAACTAAGCCCAAATTTAGCAGAAGGAAGGAAATAACAATTATCAGAACAGAAATAAATAAAACAGAGACTTGAAAAATATCAGAAAAGATCAATGAAACTAAGAGTTGGTGTTAAAAAAAAACTCAATCAACAAATCTTAACTATGAAAGACATGACAAATAATACCACAGAAATACAAAGGATCATAACAGATTACTATCAACAATTACACAGCAGCAAATTGAATAATCTAAGAAAAATGGATAAATTCCTAGAAATATACAACCTACCAAGACTGAATGATAAAGAAATTGAAAATCTTAACAGACTAACAATGAGTAAAAGTTTGAATGAGTAATCAAAAATCTCCCATCAAAGAAAAGCCCAGGACTTGATGGTTTCTATGGTTGAATTCTACCAAGCATTTAAAGAGTTTATACTAATCCTTTTCAAACTCTTCCAAAGAAATTGAAGAGGAAGGAATACTTCCAAACTCACTCTATGAGGCAAAATTACCCTAATACTGAAGCCAGAGAAGGATACTACAACAAAAGAAAATTGCAAGTCAATATTCTTGAACATAGATGCAAAAATCCTCAACAAAATACTAGCGAAATTAATTAAATGGCATATTAAGAGGATCATTCACCATGATCAAGTGGAATGCAAGGATGGCTCAAAATATACAAATCAATCAATATGATACACCACATCAACAGAATAAAGGGCAAAAATCATATGATTATATCAATAGGTGCAGAAACCAAAACTGACAAAATTCAACGTCCTTTAATGATAAAAACCCTCAACGAATTAGTTATAGAAGGAATGTAACTCAACACAATAGAAGCCATGTATAACAAACCCATAGCCAATATCATACACAGTGGTGAAAAGTTGAACGATTTTCCTATAAGATTAGGAACAAGACAAGATGCCTACTCTCACCATGTCTGTTCAATGTAGTACTGGAAGTCATAGCCAGAGTGATTATGCAAAAACGGAAAGGCAAGGGAAGTGAAAGAAAGGGAAGGGAAAGGATCCAAACAGGAAAGAAAGAAGTTAAATTGACACTGTTGCAGATGACATGATCTTACATATGGAAACCCTAAAGATTCCACCAAAAAGCTGTTAGAAACAATAAACAAATTCAATAAAGTTGCATGATATAAATCATCATACAAAATTCACTAGCATTTCTATACACTAATCATGAACTATCTGAAAAACAGTCCCTTTTATGATAGCATAAAAAACCTACAAATAAATTTAACCAAAAATGTGAAAGATCTGAACACTGAAAATTATAAAATGTTGATGAAAGAAATTAAATAAGAAACAAATAAGTTTTAAAATATCCTATATTCATGGATTAGAAGAATTAGTCTTGTTAAAATGTCTGTACTACCTAAAGTAATCTACAGATTCAATGCAATCCCTATCAAGATTCCAGTGACATTTTTTCACAGACATAAAGAAAGCAATCCTAAAATTCATATAGAAGCAGAAAAGTCCCAGAATAGCCAAAACAATCTTGAGAAAAAAAAAAAGTTGGGGACATTACACTACCTGACTTTAAAATATACTACTAAGTTTTAGTAATCAAAACATCATGATACAGGCACAAAAACAGATGTATAGAGCAATGGAACAGAAAGAGAGCCCAGAAATAAATCCATACATTTCCAGTTAATTGATCTTTGACAAAGGTACCAAGAACATACAATGAGGGAAAGGATGGTCTTTCTAAGAAAGAGCATTGGGAAAACTGGACATCTACATGCAGAAGAATAAATTGGATCTTTGTCTTACCCCATATACAAAAATCAACTCAAAATGGATTAATGACTTAAATGTAAGACCTGAAACTGTAGAACTACTAGAAGAAAACATAGAGGAAAAGCTTTCTGACATTCATTTGGGAAAGTTTTCTTGGATGTAACTTCCAAGGCATGGGCAACAAAAGCAAAAACAGACAAAAGGGATGGCATCAAACTAAAAAGCTAACCTTCTTCTGCACAGCAAAAGAAACAACACAGTGAAGTTACAACCTGTGGAATATGAGAAAATACTTGCAAACCATACATGTGTAAAGTTGTTAATATCCAAAACATATAAAGTACTCAAACAACTTAATAGCAAGAAACCAACTCAATTTAAAAATGGGCAAATGACCTGAAAAGGTATTTCTCAAAAGAAGACATACAAATGGCAAAGAAGGATATTAAAAAATGCTCAAATCCCTAACCATCATGGAAATGCAAACTAAAACCACAATGAGATATCACGCATGCCTGTTTGAATGGCTATGATCAAAAAGAAAATAGATAACAAGTGTTGATGAGGACATGGAAGAAAGAAAACCCTTATACTGTTGGTGATAATCTAGATTAGTACAGCCATTATGGAAACTAATATGGAGGTTCCTCAAAACATTAAAAATAGACCTTCCATATGATCCAGCAATCCTACTATTGGGTACTTGCTCAAAGGAAATGAAATCAGTATGTCAAAGAGATATCTGCACTCCCACGTTGACTGCAGCATTACTAACCTTCCCCTTCTCTTTCGCAAGTCAGACCTGCATTGAGGTCTGAAGGCTTTCCCGCCTTTCCTGGCTTCTCCTCTTCTATCCCTCAAGACATTTCTCCCAGCAGTCTGTTGTACATCTAATCCTGTCTTGACATCTGCTTCTCAGAAGATTTAGACTAATATAATGCTTTATCTCATTTCATAATTATGATAACCCAAAATATAAGTACAATTGTCCCCATTTTTCAGACTACAAAACTGAGGCACATAGTAGTTACGTGCTTGTTCAAGATCATCCAGCTAGTACCTGGGCAGAGCTGGGATTCAACCCAGATCTGTCTGAATCCAGGGTCTGTGCTTTCGCCCCTGGCTACCTACACATGCCCCTCCCTTCACTTGCCACACTGCAGTCACAGCGGCCTATTCCTTGTCTTGAACACATCCAGTTTATCCTGCCTCAGGTCTTTGCCCAAACAACTTCTCATGTCTGAAGTGCTCTTCTCTTGAAGGGTGGGCTTCTTCCCCTCCTTTGAGACTTGGCAGAGCAGCACTCCCTGGCCTTTCTAAGTAGAACCTTTCTCTTTTTCTCTGTCACTTGCTTATTTCCTTTACAGCACTTACCACAACATACAATTTTTGCTTTTACTTTTCTACTTGGTGTTTTTGTCTCCTTCTACCCTTTGAATACATTTCCCATGATACCAAGAATCACATCTTTCTCTTTTACAGTTGTGCTGATAAATCCTAACACAGTGCCTGGCACACAGTCAACAAACATTTGTCAAATAAACAAATGATGGGTAAGTTAATGTATTTGCATAATATTTCTCCACACATATTGTCTCATTTAATCATGGAGAAAGAGATGACAAAGGAAAGAAAAGAGAAGGGTTAAATCTATTGGATGGGAGAAAAAGATCACTCCACACATTCCCTAAAGGACCTCCAGTGCCAGTGTGCCTCTGATGATGGGAGAGTCTGCAGTCTGCAAAGACACATCCCATGTTTGGAGAACTGGCAGTGTTTTTCCTAGAAGAGACATGTATAGAACTAGCAGTTTGACATGCAAGTCACATCTAGATGACAAACACCTCCCATCCTCTCCCCCGAAGGGCACTGGAGATCAAGCAGGGCTGATATCCATCAAAGGTGTCAGAGATGTCAGCCAAGCCTTCTCAGCCACTTTCTGGCCTGATGCTACTGAGTTCAATGGGCTTGCTCCTATCTGCCCAAAGCAGAACTCTGCTGGCAACAATTAAATTAGCAGAGCTTGTGGCTGGGGTGTTCTGGTTCAACAAAGTCTTCCCAACCTTGCCATGACTTCCTTGCCACCTCAGGTGACCTGCTCTGGGTATGTGCTCACCATGTGACTGCTATTGTGAAACTTCCCCACTTTGCACAAAAGACATGTATTTAGGATTTTATTATAGTGACTAGAAACCTAATTCCTCCTAGCTCCAGCTAAGAAGGAAAGATTTTGCTAGGACATAGGCTATCCCACAGAGCCCAAGAACAGGCAAGCAGCTGGGTCCCCAGAGCACACCGAAGCCTGAGCATGAGGAGCCCTCAGGACCCTGCACTCTTCTTCTGTCCTCACTGTTCTGCCAATCAGCTTTATTTGTTTATCATACATGGATTGGCTTCCTTTGCCTTTCAACTGCTCCTGAGTTTTATATGTAATAATCTGTACATCAAGACACTCATGGATACACATTCTCCTTCTCTCTCTCCCCACACAACTCATTCCTGTTCCCAAAGTCTAGGGAGAAGAACTATTGGTCTACCTTCACTCAGACATCCATTCTTAGATCAGTGGACCATGTCCACAGGAGTGTGGGGGTAGGGATTGTGTTGGAGGAAGAGCTGGGCTGACACAGTCTGTTTAGTAAAATGAAATTCAAAGTTGAAAAGATGAATTTACTTAAATAGGTAATGTGAGAAGTCACCTGACATTCTGCCTGACACATAGTTAATGCTCCAAAACAGAAGTACTTATTATTGGTGTTGTTTTTATTGTCCAAAATCATATTGCCAGTAAGACAGGAGTCAGGACTTGAAACCAGGTCTCCAGATGTCCAAGGTCTTTCTCCCAGATCCTAAGGGTCCCCGGGGGCAATGGTCTCTGGGGACAGGGGCAGCATTGTATCCTCAGCATCTAGCCCACGCTTGAAGGGAGTTGGTTCTTCAATGTTTTTTGTTTTTGTTTTTGTTTAACCAACCCAACAGTTATCTCCACTGTTTCTAGAACAACAGTAACATCAGCGTCTTTCTCTACAGGGGAGAGAAAGACGAGGGCATGGGAGAAAGAAAGAGAAAACTGCAAACTGACCCCAACCAGCCCAGAGGCTGCAGAGGGGTACTCCCTGACTCTCAGGAGGTGAAATGAGGCCACTTCACCCCTCAACAGATAGGTACTTCTTCTGCCATATCCCTCCTCATCTCCAGCACATCTCAGGAACTGAACTTACTCCCACTGAATTTATTAACTGAATTGAAAGGAAGGCCAGTGAGCCCGTCCATGTTTTTGCAGCAGCATGGGGCAACGTGACACACAATGCCCAGAGCAGAAGGAGCTGGTAGCATCCGATGCCCTTCAGAGCAGGATGCCAGCTCAGCATGGGGCAAGCACAAAGCCTTCAGAGCCCACTAGGAGTTGGTGAGTTTACTAGACCCTGTCTAAGAACTCAAACTACACGTGAATGAAAGAATTTTTTAATTTCTATGGTAATAAGGAACCTAAACTCTAGTTCCATTTACAGGCTATACTTAGGGGCTGTATCAGCCCCAGGCTGATCACTGTGATATGCAGATTTACCAGGGACTGGTAATGACTGATGAGAACATACATAAGGAAGAATTAAAGTTAAAGATGAAAAGAACTTCATGATTAAAGGGGTTGAGAGATACTGAAACAGAAGAGTCTGAAAGAAAAGTCTTAAAGGTCTATTGAAAATGAGCCACGTGAGTACAAGTCACCTACTGGAAACTCCACAACTCTGTATCAGCCTTGTGGGCAAGGCTCCTGGGGCTCTCGGTTCCTTCCTTACAATCTGTGGTTTGCAGACAGCAAAATGCACTGGAATCAGAACTGTGTGTTATGGCTGGTCCTTTTCGCCACTTACAAACAAGCCAGTTTTTACCTTTTGGCTGAAATACATACACTGGTTCAATAATTGAAGGGAAAAATTTGTTATCTGGCTGGCACTGGATGTCAGCTTCTGGGGCAGGTGGAAGGATTAATGTATTTACACAAAGAGAGCCTCCAGCCCCCTCCAGATTCTGCAAGACACTCCACGACACAACAGTAGAATGCTAGATTTAAAAGAGACCTTCTAGAAAATAGTCCCCATTTTATCAAGGCCCAGAGCTCAATTGAGCATGTCAAAAATGGCAAAATAAAGTTTTTTGTGTGTGTCCTCCTATCCCTTTAAGGAATTTTAGTTCTTACAAAAAAATAAAAAATAAAATAAGATATTGTCTAAATGTTCTCCAGGGCGAAGGTAGTGGGAGTAGAAGAACCATAACCAAAATAGTCATTTGCTCAGTATGTTGCTTCTGTATTAAAAATAGTCAAAATGGTATTTCTGGGAGGCAATTTGATCAAATGACAAGGTTCAGTTGTCCCAAAAAGATACTCAGCCATTTTGTTGCTATGTTCATTCTATTCAACAGATTCATGAGTGGCAACAAGACTGTTTTATCGCTGACAATTCGAGGTCTTACGATTGCCTCATAACTTCGGATGTGTTTTAAATTCCTTTATGGGGAAATGGAAACCCAAAGACACTGACAAGGGGCCCAGAGCCACAAAATAATGTGGCCGCCACTTCAGAAGGGGACTGTGACATTTCAGTTTGGGACTTATGGATTCCACGCTTGAGCACCCTTGTTCCAGCAGCTGTTTTTATGACCTCAGCAAGCTCTTTCACTACGTGGTTCTTCGGTTTCTTTACCTGCAAATTAGTTCCCTGATACTTGACTTTCATGCTTCTCAGGGTTGTTCTGAGGATCAAGTCTCCCTGCTTTGCTTGAGTGAGGGGTGTACTGCAGCAAGATGACAACAGACACAGTTGGGGATGGGAGGGGTGGGCAGCTGCTCAGACAGCAGTGCCCTCATTTCCACTGGAAGGTGACATGAGGAAGACGTGGACCCTACATGATCAGGTGGAGAGCAAGGTGGCAGGAAGAGGTGTGTGTGATCTGGGAAGCTCAAAGCCTCGAGAGCATGCCCTACTTCAGCTAGAGGAGGCAAATGGCAGCCACGAAAGAGGGAGTGATGAGTAGAAAGGCTGTAGAGTTGGAGCTGGAAGGAAAGGAGGTAGGACAAGGAAAAGGAAGGAGAGAAGAGGTCTGGTTGTCTCTCTGGACTTAAGAGCCTCAAGATGGGAGGTGACCAAGAGAAAGCGGGGGATAAGAGGCTCCTGCTGTTTATGGGTTCAATTATTTTGAGCACTTACTATGTACTAATCACCATTCTAGGCACTTGAGAGACATCCATCAACAGAATGGACAAAGATTCTGCACTTGTGAAGATAATATTTTACAGAGGAGAGACAGGCAGTAAATAATATCATAATAAATTAGAAAAAAAAACAAAGCAAGGAAGAGCAATAGAGAGTTCCAGAGTGTAAGGTCAAATTTAAATAGAGTGGTCAGAAGAGACCTCACTGAGAAGGTGGTTAGTGGGGCCATGAGGTATATGAACATCTAGGGGAAGAGAACATTAAGCAGGACAAAGAGTCTAAGCCTCATGCTCTAATCCAGCTTGCCAAAGTTCCTCACTCTAATAAATCATGCCTTCCTCCAAGGATGATTACAATGTCTCCCATCCCACATGCTTTCCTTATAATGGGACTTTGACATTCCTTCCATCAGGAGGTGGAGTTGATGGTCCCTTACCTTAAATCTGGACAGACTTGGGACTGTGGTAGAGTTATTGTACATAGCTACTGAGGGTAACCTATAAAAGGCAGTAGCAGTAAACCTACCTGGTTCTCCTGGCACACTTGCTCCTGGAATCCAGCCACCATGTTGTGATGAAGCCCAAGCAGCCACATGCAGAGACCTCATACAGGGATTCTGGCTGACAGCCCCAGCTGAGGTCCCGGCTGACAGCTATTGTTGACCAGTAGACAGGGTTTGAACAGTCTTTCAGATGATTCCATCCCCCAGTCATTAAGTTACCCCCAGCCATTGAGTCTTCCTCAGACACCATGGAACAGAAACAAGACATCTTCACTGTGCCCTTTCCAAATTCCTGGCCCATATAATCCATAGGCATAATAAAATGGCTGTTTTATATCTCTAAGTTCAAGTGATTTGCTATGCAACCACATAACAAGAGATAACTGGAAAATCCACATAAAAGAATAGAGCCCTACCTCAGCTAAATAATAAAATTTACCTTGATTTGCATGTCCCTTAAATATATACCTTCTGTAGGTATCTCGTGGGGAAAAGGGATAGTTAGGCTAAGGTAAGATCAATTTGTTTTTATATCCCTTCACCTAATAACTACCTAATTTTCTCAACATTACCCCCAACAGAGATCAGCAGAAAAGAATAAATAGCCCAGAAGCAAACCTTAATAGAAGTTAAAGGAAGCATCACAAATCAGTAAGAAAAGGAAGAATTATTTTAAAATTGACACTGGAACAATTGGTTAACTATTTGGAAGAAAATCAATTTAGATCCTACACTTAAATCAGCTAGATATGAATCAAAAAACTTTATATTAAAAAAATCAAGTAATAAAGAAGAAGAAAGTATGGATAAGGCATATTTTATTTCTTGCATGGAAAGGCTTTCCAAATTTAAAAGCAAAGGAATTATGAATGAAAATATTGACAGATTGAATTGCATGCCAAAAAATTATACACAATATTAAAAGACAATGAACTAAAAACCGTATCTGCCACAAAGGTTATAAGCAAAGAACAAATACGAAAAAACAAATATGCAAAACAAAAACATTAAGATCCTAATTGACTAATGGGCAAATGACACAAACAGAACAATTCTAAATGAGAAAATAAAAATGGTAAATATCCAACCTGATGGTTATCAGGAATTTCAAATTAAAACAATAATGAGGTAATAATGATCTTCATCTATGATAGCAAAATGATAATAATCATGTATTGTGAGCTAAGTAGTCTCATACATTGCTGGTAGAAGTATATATATTTTAAAAGTTGGTGAGTTAATTCGACAACACATAATAATAAATAAAACAAAAGAAAAATACTTGAAACAACTTAAGGTAAATTATCACTGTATTATTCTGTTCTCACACTGCTATAAAGACATACCTGAGACTGGGTAATTTATAAAGAAAAGAGGTTTAATCAGCTCATTGTTTTGCATTTACCTTGATTTGCATGTCCTTCACCGAGCATGTGGCAGTGGGAAACTTAGGGCCATTAGGCACAAGCAGCATAAAAAGGGAAAAATCAAACCAGGGCATCCCCAGCATCTAAGAGCATCAGAAGCTCTGATTCTAGAATCTACTCTCAATCAATGGCTCTAATTCTATTTCTGACCATAAGAAGCCTGTCCTGACTACAGATGCGCTTAAAAAGAGTTTTGAACACCCTACAGTGGCTGCTACTAATATCACATGGGTCCCCTCCCCCACAAAAAAACCTTGGACATCAGCAGCTCTACTTGTTTTACATAGGAGAAAAACTGAAGTCCAGAGAGAGAAAGTGACTGATCCAAGGTCACACAGATGCTTCACAGCATATTCTAGTCCAATTCTGATAAAAGCCTGGCATTAGCTTTGAAGAAGCAATCACAAATTGTGGGCAATTATATTACCTGCCCAATCGGTTAGAGAGAAACCACTCAGATCTGATAGAGGTGTGGGACTTTTAACATGCCTTCCTGGCCAAAGAACCAGCAGCCCGTTGTCCTCCAAGCCCTAGACTGGATATTATTAAGCACATGGCTGTCTGGCAGGAGACCCTCGGGCCCCCCTCTCACCCCACCCAGGTCCCAGCCACGTAGAAAGTACTCGGCTTCTCCACTTAAAAGGCCCTTCTTCCTTTTCTGCCCAGCAACAGGCCTGACCAATCACCGACCGTCCCATCAGCTCTCCAGCAGCTTCCCGCCCAACTAACTCCCGCCCAGCAGACTTCCCGCGCGACATCCCACCTAACCAATCGCCACCCGACACGCCAGCTTTCCCACTCCCCCAGTCACTCTACCTCTATAAAAGCCGCAGAACAAAGAAAGCCGGCGCGAGACTGCTGACTCTTCCCCCGGCACGAGTCCAGTCCGCCCGGAGGCTCTCCAATAAAGCCTGAACTCCTAAACCGAATTTGCCTGGTGTAATTCGGTCGCTCTCTGGGGTTCAAGCAACGAGGGTCCAGGCGGGTCAAACAATGGCCGATATAGATCTCATGGCATGCTGGACACACTGACCCACAGATCCAAGATTCAGGAAACCTCATACTCTCCACTTGCTTCTCTTTTTGATTAAGCTCAAAGGCTTTCAGAGAGGAGACCCCAGAATATTTGAACGACAGGCAGTTGACTGAACTGGTCTCTGAAACATCCTTAATTCAGAAGAACTGAGGGTGTTGGAAGTCTAAGGAATTTTAGTACAGGGCTGAGGATAGGGTGCAGCTGATCTGCAGAGAGCATGATATTAAGGACATCCTGAAATCCTCCCAAGCCCCAATTTCCTCATTTGGTGAACAGACAAAACAGATAGTTAAACCAGATACAGATGTTCCTCAGCTAACAGTGAGGTTATGTCCTGATAAACTGATAGTAATTGAAAATATTGTAAGTCAAAAATGCATTTAACACAACATTGTAGGTTAGCCTGGCCTTAAATGTGTGCAGAAGACTTAACATTAGCCCACAGTTGGGCAAAATCACCTGGCAGCACTGTATACCATAGACTGCTGTTTATCCCTACGGTCGCATGGCTGACTGAAAGGCTTGGTTCGCTGCTGCTGCCGCCGCCCAGTAGTGCAAGAGGGGATCATACTGCATATCACTGGCCCAGGAAAATTTCAAAATTCAAAATCTGAAGTACCGTTTCTACTGAATATCACATTTGCATCATTGTAAAGTCAAAAAATCGTAAGTCAAACTATCATGAGTCAGTGACCCTCTGTAATCACTAAGGTCCCTTATAACTATGTTTCTTTAAATTTCATTTTCCTAACCTCTGCCATAGATATGTCCAAAAGTAGCTCTCCTCACTTTCAACCTCCTTTCCATTCAAAAGAATGTACAGACAAATCCTCTGTCCCACTGCCCAAAGAGGTGTGCATTCAAAAGAACTTGTCGGACTGGAACATTTGCAAGTCAAAAAGCAAGAGGTTTAAGACACACAACATCTCTCCTTGGAAGAGTCCCAGGGAATTCCCAAAGGCTTCTTTGAAAGTGTCTTAGACAGTGTGAGCTCCTCAGCTGACTGTATCTCCAGCCACACTCCCTCCAGGAGTCAGGGTCACTGGTGGTGTCCACCGTGGACTGTCGCTCTAACCACTGACAGATATTTTATCAAAGTGACAGCTCAGTGCTGTGGGCTCCCATCTCAAACAGGCAGGAGATCCAAGTGTCATTTCTCATGATGAATGATAAAAAGTCTAAGATTTGGTGGCTTGATTTCAGATGCCTCTTCTCCTCAATGCTCCCAAATACCATATCCAGAGCCAGGATGACATTTGTAGAGGGTGGGGAAGCGGCTGCAGGAAAGACGTGTGCCGGGATCCAGAGAGCTTCTGAAGCCAGGTCAGTACGTGCCACAGGAGCAACAGAAGCTGGGGCGGAACTGGAGTGCTGGCATTTGACAGGTGCAGGCACTGGGAATGGGAAACCTGGCAGTGCTGACAGGGGGACAGCGATGAGGACTGTTCTCAAGGGTTTGTTACAGGTCAAAGATGGGAAGCGTAAGGGACAACTAAAATCAGCGGAGAAAACCAAGATGCAAGAAATCTGCCCAGAGACAGAATCCAGAAGGTGCCTAAAGCCAAATTCTCGGAAAAGAATTCAGCACCTGGAGTCAAAGTAAGTCTTAAACAAAGCCAGACAGGAAGAACCAGATGCCTCACCGTGGCCTCTTCTGGGCAAAGCAGAGGCCCATGGAGCTGGTCTCACCCTTCTGAGTTCCTGTGATACGGAAATGCCACCAAGTCAAGCAGAACATCATTACCCAGGATAGTAGTGATAATGACTGGCTAGTGATAATCACCTGATAATCACTTCCACTCCGGGCATCAAAATCCCCTTTAATGTCCCCAACAAAGCAACAGCCTCTGAGCAATAAAGCAGATTCCATGGGAATCTGGTTTGTACTGGAAGCACTTTTCTTTCAGCAGAACCCAAATTTAGCAGCGGAAGAAATACCAGTTCCATAAAGGATCCTTCTCACAATGACCTCCGCAACCCTAAGTAGAAATTGCTCCACCATCAAAGCATCCATTAACTACTGACCAAATCTACCAGCGTACTGGAATATATGGACAAATTTTCTTGTACCACTGCCCAGGGATTTATGCATACAGAAGCACTTGTTGGTATGACTGTTTCTGTGACTTCAAAAGATGGTGAGATTATCCCCTTCTCTATGGCTTTCTTCTCTGGTCCCCACCCCACACCCACCACCCAGGACCAAGCAATGCTTGATGACTGTCAACTCAAGCCCAGTACGAAAACTGCATGTTGGTATGACAAAGGCTGACACAGTTGAAATAAACCCTGGCAATGACAAGCTGAACCCAAAAGCACTCAGTGAAATATCAGATACTTCAGATCAGACATTTTCCTCTCTCTTGAGAAGAACTCAGACAACTTGAACATTTGGACATTTTAAGTCAGGGATAGTGCTGGAGCCCTTATCTCAAGCAGTTACTAGGCCTGGGACAGGACCTCCTGACCCACATGCACCTAGAGGAAATACTAATGATGTTGTTCAAGCTCTTTGGGGATTTTGTCTCCACATTACCAATGTCATTTCTCAACATGCCAGGAAGAGAAAAGGGGAGCAGGCATGAGAC
This sequence comes from Aotus nancymaae, assembly GCF_030222135.1. Lineage (NCBI taxonomy): Eukaryota > Metazoa > Chordata > Mammalia > Primates > Aotidae > Aotus > Aotus nancymaae. The sequence continues at coordinate 28,880,677 of NW_026988471.1, forward strand.
AAGTTTTCACAGAAACATACACTGGAAAAGCATTTTCAGAAAATCCCACAAGAAACAACAGGAGGGCCAAGAGTGGATTCTGGATTCAAAGGGTAGGAATTCCCATATCAGAGGGGCCTTTTTAAATGACACTGGAGGCACAGATACAAACACCTTGGACTTTACTAAAGATACACCTTTATTCCTAGTACCCACCTTCCCCTACACATCACGTGGACTTCCTTAGCAGTCTCCACCTGAAGTCAGCTCCTCCAGCCTGGCTGCACATTAGAATCACCCAAGGAGCTTTCAAAAACATTCCTGTATCTGGCAGGCCCTCAGGAAGTTAAATATAGAATTAGCATGTGATCCAGCAGTTCCACTTCTAGGTATACACTTGAAAGAATTGAAAGAAAATGCTCAGATACCTATAAACCAATGTTCATAGAGTTATTCACAACAGTCAAAAGGTGGAGCTCATTCTTGCCTGCCTTACTCCCCCACTGAAGGTTAGCGTTGAAGGTGGTGTGGAAAAGCCTGCATGCCTGTTCAATTCTTAGTTTCCTCTCCTTCCCCTCCCCTTCGTCGATCCCGTCACTCCTCCCCTCCTTCACTCGCTCAACCTCTTTTGTTCAGTATGTGTAACTTGAAGCTAATTTGTACTACTGGATATCTGACTGGAGCCACAGATGCAGAATCTCTATTGTTCTTACTGGAAAGCAGCATGGATTAACATTAAATTTAAATAAAACAAACCTAAATTAAAAATGCCTAAAAAACAAAAGGTGGGAACAACCCAAATGACCATCAATAGAAGAAAGAATAAACAAACTGTGGTATATACATACAATGGAATATCATTCAGCCTCAGAAAAGAATGAATTTCTATCTCTTTTTATACATGCAAATAAATAGAGATAGAAAGTAGACTAGAGGTTACTAGTGTGGGGAATGGGGAATCATTGCTTAATGGGTATAGAGTTTCTATTTAGGATGATGAACATGTTCTAGAAATGGATAATGGTGACGGTGGCATAACATTGTAAATGGACTTAATGTCACTCAATTGTACACTTAAAGCTGGTTAAAGGCCAGGTGCAGTGGCTCACACCTGTAATCCCAGCACTTTGGAAGGCCGAGGCGGGCAGATCACGAGGTCAGGAGATTGAGACCATCCTGGCCAACATAGTGAAACCTCAACGTGATGAAACCTTGTCTCTACTAAAAATACAAAAATAAGCTGGGCATGGTGGTGCATGCCTGTAGTCCCAGCTACTCCGGAGGCTGAGGCAGGAGAATTACTTGAACTCAGGAGGCAGAGGCTGTAGTGAGCCAAGATCACACAATTGTACTCCAGCCTAAGTGACAGAGCAAGACTCTGTCTCAAAAAACAAACAAACAAAACCTAGTTAAAGGTATATTTTAACATATTTTATTTGTTATGTATATTTTACCACAATAAAATATTTCTTTTTTTTTACCGTTACTATTTCTTTTTTATTTAAATTCTGGGATACATGTGTTGAATGTGCAGATTTGTTACATAGGTATACATGTGTCATGGTGGTTTGCTGCACCTATCAACCTGTCATTTAGGTTTTAAGCCCTGCATGCATTCAGTATTTGTCCAAATGCTCTCCCTCTCCTTGCCTCCTACCCCCTGACAGGCCCCAGTGTATGATGTTCCCCTCCCTGTGTCCATGTGTTCTCATTGCTCAATTCCCAATTATGAGTGAGAACATGTGGTGTTTAGTTTTCTGTTCTTGTGTTAGCTTGCTGAGAATGATGGTTTCCAGCTTTATCCATGTCCCTGCAAAGGACATGAACTCTTTCTTTTTTATGGCTGCATAGTATTCCATGGTGTGTATGTGCCACATTTCCTTTATCCAGTCTATCAATGATGGGCATTTGGATTGGTTCCAAGTCTGCTATTGTGAACAGTGCTTCAAGAAACATATATGTGCATGTGTCTTTATAATAGAATGATTTATAATCCTTTGAGTATATACCCAGTAATGGGATTGCGGGGTCAAATGGTATTTCTGGTTATAGATCCTTGAGGAATTGCCACACTGTTTTCCACAATGGTTGAACTAATTTGCACTCCCACCAACAGTGTAAAAGCATTCCTATTTCTCCACAGCCTTATCAGCATGTGTTGTTGCCTGACTTTTTAATGATAGACATTCTAACTGGCATGAGATGGTATCTCATTGTGGTTTTAATTCGCATTTCTCTAATGACCAGTGATGATGAACTTTTCTCATATGTTTGTGGGTTGCATAAATCACAACAAAATATTTCAATAAGCACCCATAAAATTTTTTAACCATGCCTGTGCACAAATCTCACCTAAGATCAATTGAATCAGAGTACCTTTGGCATGGCCCATGTGTTTTTAAATATCCGACCACCTATTCAGCCTTTTATCCATTTATTCTTGAGTTTTCTTCTAAATAAATTAGTAAATATAAGTTTGTAAGTGCCTTCCTTGCCTGTTTCATGTAGGATACTAAGAGCTGGAAGTAAGAATCTGAGGATCAAGAATTACTGCTTGATGAATTCTACAACTTAAAAAATTCGTGATTTTTAAATGTCCACAAATTGTTGGCTTATTCCTTCAGTCAAGAGGTACAGCCTAATTCACTTCCCCTTGATCATGAGCTGGGCTTCATGACTGGTTTCTAAGAACAGAATAAAGTCCTGCTGCTTTGGGCTGACACTGTCACTCATGAGCCATGCTGAGATAAGCTGACTGCCACGTTGTGAGAACCAGGACCGAGACATGCTTCACCTTAGCTGCAGTTCCTGGTTCTGATCCTGGTGAGGACACTTCAGTGGCCCCGTGGAGAAGCCCTTGTGGAGAGAAACTGAGGCCCCTACCAACAGGCATGAAAGAGAGCCATCATGGAAGGTGATCTTCCAGCCCTGGTCCAGCTTTGAGATGACTGCAGCCCTGGCCAATAGCTTCATGGCAACCACAGGAGAGACCCTGAGCCCCAGCTTAGCCAGACCTGGATTCTGGACCCTTAGAAACTCTGTGATATTAAAAATATATGTTGTTTTAAGCTGCTGCTAAATTTGGGGATAACTGGATATGCAGCAAAACCCGTATCCAAATATTGAGGTTGAACTAGATTCTCAGAACTGAAAGGGGGCTTGAAGGTCACCAAGTGTAACTATCCAGGCCTTTCATTCTCAAGTGCCTGCCTCAGTCCTGACTTCGGCTTTTCCTCCTGGCTGGCCCTCATCTGCATAACTTCTAGGTCATTCATTCAGCAACTATTTGCTGAGCACCTCTTATTTGCTAGACACAAATGCTGTAAGGGGCCGGGCACAGTGGCTCACGCCTATAATCCCAGCACGTTTGGGAACATCACACACTGGGGCCTGTCGGGGGTAGGGGGCAAGGAGAGGGAGAGCCAAGGTGGGTGGATCACCTGAGGTCAGGAGTTCAGGACCAGCCTACCCAACATGGTGAAACCCCATCTCTACTATAAATACAAAAATTAGCTGGGTGTGGTGGTGCCTGTAATCCCAGCTATTTGGGAAGCTGAAGCAGGACAACTGCTTGAACCTGGGAGGTGGAGATTGCAGTGAGCCAAGATCACGCCACTGCACTCTAACCTGGGTAGCAGAGTGAGACTCCGTCTCAAAAAACAAAAATGCTATAAGGGCTAAAAGAAACAAAGATATCACTCCTCCATATAATGTACTGTAATAGGTGCTTATTAGTGAAACACAGGGAACCATGGGAACACAGAGGCAATGGGGACAGGGGAACCTACCCTAGTCTTGAGATGGGGGTGTAGGAAAGAGTCAGAAAGTCTTCCCAGTGATGAGGATCCTTCTGTTGATACCTAAAGTATGAATGACAGGGAGGAACAAGGACATTCCAGGCAGAGGAAGATCCACTGTATATTTGAGAAATTTCTTTCAGCTCAATGCATGAGCATAAAGCAGAGGGTAGCAGATGTGACTGGAGACAGAGGTCAGATCATGGAAGGTCTTGGAGGCCACAGTGAGGCAACTGGACTCCACATCTCTGACAAGGGGGGCCTCAGAGGTGTTGGAGGTTTTCAGGCTTGCATTTTACCCAACTCATCCTGCTTGGAGAATTGGCAAGAGAGGGCAAAAGTGGAGTCAGGAAAAGTAGTAAGAACCTTCTGGAACATCCAGGCAGGAGAGAAGAAAGAGCCAAGCCAGCAACAGAATGAACACAGAAGAAATGGACTGAAGAAAAGAACAAAATAATATTTGCTGGTGAGGTAGAAGAGGTCAGCCTGATTCCTAGGCTCCTACCTTGGGAAGCCAGGTTGAGATGAGGCATGAAAGGAAGCCACAAAATGAAGTCATACATGTCAAATGCTGCTCAACTGCCCATTTGTAGTTCATCTGCCCTCTCCAACCTCCCTTCTATGTGGGCTTCCAAATCTGCAGCCTCCAGAGATGTTAGAACTGAAGGGCCTCAAAGGTCATTTGGTCAACCCTCCCTCCCTACTACCTTCCCAGGCTAGTTAGTGGCATCTTGCAGTCTCAGTTCCTGGCCTATCTAATGTGGTGCTACGTCCAACTCAGGAACAACAAAGGGTGACACTTCATTCACCTCTGCCAGGATATGGCTGCTGGGAGCTGCTGTTCTCCCAAGTCCCAACACTTTTCCCCTTTGCACCAGACAAGGACTCCCTCAGCAGGACCCAGGCCAGCCAGGCTCCTCAGCCGGAGCCAAGGAGAGCTGCAAGCATAAATTGAAGTACTTCCTGATGTTGCCTGGCCCTCCCCACCCTGGTCTGCTTTTCTCTGCTCCGTCTGTTCATGATGTCCTCCTCACTCTGGACTTCCGGCTCTGCCTAGCAATGTGTGTGTTGGTTGAGATTATATTCTGCTATTTACCCTGCCCTTGCCCTTGAAGGCACTATGGCCACGGGCAGCTTGCCTTATGTTTCTGATTCTCAATTTTCTCATATGTAAAATGGGGATAATAATAGTTCCAACTGCATACTACTATTATTGTCAGGATTAAAGGAGATAATACAAAAGATGCTTAGTCCAATGTCTGGCACATGATAAACTCTCATTAAATGTTAGCACTGATGATAGTGATGACAGTGGTGATGATACTGATGGTGATGACAGTGGTGGTGATGATGGTGGTGATGATGGTGATGATGGTGATGGTTGTGGTGATGATAGTGGTAATGGTGGTGAAGGTGATGACGGTGGTGGTGGTGACAGAGGTAATGATGGTGGTGATGGTGGTGGTGATGGTGAGGGTGATGGTGGTGATGGTAGTGGTAACGGTGATGATGATGATGGTGATGATGGTGGTGATGGTGATGGCAATAATGGTGATGGTGGTGATGACAGTGATGGTGATGTGTGGTGAGGTGATGGTAGTGGCAATGTTGATGGTAGTGGTGATGGTGATGGTGACGGCAATGGTGGTGATGATGGTAGTGGTAATGGTGGTGATGGTGATGATAATGATGGTGATGATGGTGATGATGGTGGTGATAGTGATGGCAATAATGGTGATGGTGGTGATGACAGTGATGGTGATGTGTGGTGATGGTGATGGTAGTGGCAATGTTGATGGTAGTGGTGATGGTGATGGTAGTGGTGATGATGATGGTGATGGCAATGCTGGTAATGATGGTAGTGGTAATGGTGGTGATGGTGATGATAATGATGGTGATGATGGTGGTGATGACAGTGATGGTGATGTGGTATGGTGATGGTGATAGCGGTGATGGTGATGATGGTGATAGCAATAATGATGGTGATGATGATGGTGATGGTGGTTTGGTGATAATGAAGGTGAAGATGACAATAAAGCTCCCTTTAGAATGCTCTGTGTTTGTAGATCCTACCTGTGCCTTGAACCAGCTCTCAGGCCCTGTCCTACCAGTTTTTTCCTTGTTCATCCTTACATCTTTCTTAGCTTCCTTGGTCCTGGTTTCTGCCTGAAATATCTAACCTCCCAGGACTCAGTAAAAATCAGACTCTCCAAGCTGGAAGAGAGCTTGGAGCTAATCCAACATATTTACATTATCAAAAGTTCAATGGAGTAATTTTCTTAAGAATACAAGTCTCTTTTGACTGTTGTGGTATCACATTTGCATATCAAAAATAAACATATAACTTCTTTTTTTGCCTAAGTTAAAGTTGGAGGCTGATGTGGACCGAAATACATTCCCACCTCAGACTTTTTGTATTTGCTGCTTCCTTTGCCTGATCCTCCAGATATCCTCATGGCTCTCTAATGCCATTCCCATTCTTGGTCTAACACCAGCTTGTCACAGGGGCCCTCCCTGTCCCTCCTATGTAAATGAGCATCACTGTCCTATCATTCTTTATCCCTTCCCAAGTTTCATTTTCTCCCTGACCCTTACCACCATGTGTTTTCTGACTGATTGTCTGTTCTTTCCTCTGGAATATAAACATGATGACAACAGAAACTTTTTCTGTTTGATTCATTGCTGTATCCCTAGTGTCTAGAAGATGCCTGTCACATAGTAGGTATTAAGTAATCATTCATTCATTCATTCATTTACTCATTCAGTGGCTAAGTCAGTTCATTGTTTAACTGAATTAATTCATGAGGCCTCAGTCCACCAACTATCTCATTCGTTCAGAATTTCACAGATGTAGCAGTATACTATAGGTGACAACCTCACTCACACACTCCTTCCACACACTGGCTCTGCTCTGCCTATCTGCACTTTAGGAGTCAGGTCTTCAAGGCAGGAGAGCTGTTCCTTGTGGTTGCCTCCTGGCTCCTAGGGGAGAATCCAGGAGGCTGTTTTTCCCCATGGAATGGCTGGCTGCCATATGGTTCCCAGTGAAGACAAGGCAGGAAACCTCCTCTTCCCTCTGCCCAACCCTGGGATTTTGGCCTCCTTCCCAGACCCAGAAGAGAGACATGTCTACCAGATTAGAGGGTAGTGGAACCACCTGTTTACTACAGTTGCAAGGGGCATTATCCCATCCACCCCAACTTGGGAGAAAAGCTGAGTAGAACATTGTTTGGTAAGATTGGCTTTTCATCCATTGTACAGGATGAAAAGCTACCTCTTTCATTTTGTTGGATTGCGGGATAAATCAAGTACATAGCTTTTTGTTTAGCAAGAAACCACCTGTTTCCCATTTGTAAAGGGATTTGATTGCCTCTGAGAAATATTAGTGTGGAGCTGCAGTATTCCACCCACTGAGGAAGGGCAAGAGGCACAGAAATCAGAGAGAAAAGATGAGCCTTTGGGAAATTAGGTCTCTAGGAGGTTGAATAAAAATAATGAAAACTATTATAAGCCCAGCCTTGTGTTAAATACACTGTTCACTGCCTCTATTACCCTCACAACATTCCTGCAGTCATTTGTATTTTACAGATTGAGAAACTGAGGCCCAGAGGTCACATGACTTGCTGAGATCTAAAAGCTTGTAAATTGTAAAGTCCATATTTAATCCCAAGCCTAAGTTTTGTTCCTTAGTCATCATTCCTAGGCAAATATGCTGAATGGTCCAGTTGAGGCATTTTAATACAACTTCCTCTAGTTCAGAACTGGGTGTTACTAGTGAATCCAGGTCTCTATTGGGGCTTAGAAATTTCCAGTCCTCCCTGGAGGATAAACAAGTTGCCAATCGCTATAATGAAGGAAGTCTCATCTCATGAGATTTGGGAGCAAGGAGAACTCTAAGGTATGGAGGTTCGGCCAGTGCAGTGACAGTAGGCACAGCAGAGAACTGGCTGGGGAGCTGGAAAGCATTGTAGTTGACAGGTATGTGGGGTACAGGATTACTAGGTCTAAAAGGAAAGTAAAATCAGGGGACAATGCTGGCCAGGAATCCAGAGTTGAGAAGGTAAGGCTGGTAGATGGAGCAGGGAGAGAATCCAGGGCAAAATGCTGCAGAGAAACATAGTAGGCTAGCTGGCTAAAGTCCAAGCAGAGAAGTCACGCAGTATGCAGGCAAGAAACAGGGCTGATGACAGGGACTCAAGTCAGGATACCCGAGTTCTCCCATGAAAGTCAATTCTACCCAGCATCCTGTGACTCCAAAGCCAGAAGATCCTTTGAATTCAGTGAACCAGGACACATGACCCTCCCCTGCATGGTACTAAAGGGCTACTGTCCACACATAGCCAATGCCTACATGGCAGCCCAGGACACACAAACCTGACCCAGAGAATAAGAATCCCTCCTCAAAGCAGTTTTCTTGGATTCTGAAAGAATTTGGCTTGGAAAACTTCCAACCTTTAGACAAAACAGCTTACAGGAAATACTCTCATTTTAAACCACTGCTTCTCAAAGTGCTGGTGGTTGATCAGGTAAGAAGCATGGAACTATGCATGCAGTGATACACTGCTTCCTCTGTCAAAAAGGTCTTGCAAGGAAAAAGTGTCAACTGAACCAACCTGTACATTTCATGATGAAGGTGATTTACATCCTTGTGCAAGCTTATCTCATCAATGACTACCTGTGGCAACCTACTTTAAACTATTCTGCTCCAGCTCTTTAGGCATCAGACCCCTCCCAAACAAATCCCACCATCCACTTGTGTCCTAGGGCGCTGACAGCGTGGGAAAGTAGGGTCTGGAGGACTTACCTTCTAGACAATGGTTCATTCGGCTTGACTCAAACAATGGGGTACTTATTCTATCCTTTGCTCCCCAAAGCAACAGAGTGATTGTTCCCAAGAAACAAAGAGGACATGCCCATTTATGGAAGGGAAGAGAAAGGATGAATGTTAGGTCATTCATCCTAAAAGAATGCTTTTCTTTTAGGGAAAATCTTCTCTTCTCTGTGGTAAGAAGCAGTCAGTAAGTTTCCTGTAAATCTGGTAACTAACAAGGCCGAAACTTCATGGGTCTGAATCTGTCAAAGAGAAGAAAGGCTGCCTGAATTATTTCAAAGGGACGAGTTATTACTTCACAGCTATCTAATGCTAATCCAACTCTTTATCACCTGAGATGATTTTCTCCAACTGCCAATGTCCCATGGCAGATTTAAAGCAGATCCAAGAAGCCCCATCCTACAGATTTCCTCAGTATTTGTTAGAAGCTGCTGTCTTGTCAGAAAAGGGATTGCGGAAATGCTATCTTTTCTGCAGACCCATCCTTGGAGAGATGTCTGCCTCATTAGTGACAAGGCCACTTTGTCACCTCTCAGAGAAAATCTTCCCCTGGCTGCCTTGGGAGGCAGCCTCCTCTCCATCCTGCTCCATGCCTTTGCTGCCAGTCAGCTTCTATCTTGATTGGGTCCTGGTCATTTCAGAATTAGTTGTGAAGTAGGAAAATCCAGCTGGCCAGGCAGATGTGCCCTGGCTGGAGGGGGTGACGATCTGACGTCAGAAGGAAGCAGGAACTTGGGGTTTGTCAGAGCCCTTGACTGAGTTGCTGAGTAACCTCGGGGCAGTGGTTTTAAACATTGGGAGTCACAGAGCCAGCTGAAAAGCTGATGAAAGCTATGGATTCTCCACCGTGGACCAAATTAAAAGCCATTGACTTCGTGGCTGTCTTCCACCCCAAGACCTACCTAAGCTCCCACTTTATAGGTCCCCAGGGATCTGTGGCTAGGTGGGTTTGGATTTTCAGTGCTGAAAGAATAGCCCAAGTGGGATATTATAAACACATATGCCTGGGAGGAAAGGGGAGATCTGGGTTTTAATTCTCACAATACCTATTTCCTTGGGTATGAGAAAGCCACATTTCCTCTAGTACCCACGCAGTAAAAATGAGTCTGAAGAATTGCTTCTTCAAGGAATCCTAAGGGTTTCATGGAGCAACTATGGGGCTATAGCCATTGGCAAGATGGAGGCTGGAAGCAAGGCTTTATTTTCTCATTCCTTCTCTTCAAATAGAGCAGCTCTTCTGGCCTTAAAAAATTTGAAGGTCTCTGGATTAGAGGAGCTCTAAATTCCCTTCTAGAGTTAACTTTCTCGTAGTCTAGATCTGGCCAGGACAGAGAAAGGAGCCAAGGATGGACAATTCAACTAAGGGTCCTCCCTATAATATACATATCTGAGCTCTTGCCTCTACTCCAACAGAATGTAGGTCCATCTTCAACTGTGTAGTCTCACGGACCACCAGCTCATGCTAGATGCACCTGCAAATTGTATGGAACAGAGCAAGGTGGAAACCACTTACTGGAGAAGGAGGAATGCAGGCTGCTTTGCCATCATTTGCAATCCCTCCATTTCCAAAGAGCTGAGCCTTGCAAAGTTCCAGGGGCACCATGTGAACGCTGAAGGAAGCAGCAGGCTGCTCCCGAACCATTCAGTGTCAAGCTGTTTTACTGGTATTGTTCTGCTAACTTGCTAAATAGCTATAATTAAAACCAGGCTATTATCATTAATTATGATCTTCCTTCTTCTGATTGGCAGGTTGGTGCTTTTATCAATTTCAAAGAGCAGCATTTCTGTGTCTTCCAGGAAGAAAGAAAGATAGATGGGGCTGAATTGTTCTGACTTTGGAGCAAAGGGCATGGTGGCATTGTCAGGCATGGCAAACTTTTGTGCTTGTGGGGCGGACCCTCCTGCCAGCTTGTCCAGACACAACAGGCTGCTGGCTGTCTCCCTGCCTCCTCCGTGGGCTGTTAAACTCTTTACAAAGTAATGAGGTAGAACTGGGAGAGGAAAGGAGATTTCACAGGCAAGAATGGGGCAAAAGTTCTACCCAATTGTTTTAAGGCTCAGCTGAAATGCCACTTCCTCCATGAAACTTTTCCCAGTTCCTCACCCACCCTGATCCTCTTCACCTTCTCCAAGTCAAAATGAATTATTCTCTCATTATTATTTTCATTGCCTCTATTCCGCCCACTTTCCCTCATTTTAAACCTCAAACTTTCTATAGTTTCTACTCCCAGCAGATTGGAGGGAGAAACAACTAGAGCTTCCTCAGTTCAGTAGGCCAGAGGAGTCTGAGGAATGGAGTGTGACCTTTTTTTGCTATGCCCTTCTTGTCTGACCCTCAGCCCTTCAGAATCTTGGTGGAGACCCGCACCCACACCATAGTCCCCCCACCCAATTTCTCCATCTGCAAACAGGGACTCCACTTGAGGTTGTCTCGGTGAACTTAATCATTTCTAAGCTTGCCATGAAACAGAAAAGGTTGTAAAGGATTTAAGTGTGAGAGCGTCAGTGTCCCCTCAAAACAAACCTCGAGAGATTTGAAGCAGAGCAACTTCTAGAACTCGATTGTCAGACATAAAAGTGTTAAAAGCAAGAGAATAAATGCAGACAAGAAGAAAACAAGCAACAAGTTGCAAACAGGTCATTTTAAAAAAAAACAATAAAAAGTGTGAAGCAAAACATAATGCCTCCACGTAAATACTACAGTGGGTTAAAGTGAAACTTAATTTGTTTATAAAAACTAGTTAATACCAAGGAGACATCACTTCACCTGGCTTGAGGTGTCAAAAGGGCTGTTTATGTTTACCTAATGCTAAAGTTGCCAGATAAAATCCAGGATACTCAGTTAAATTTTGACTTTCAGATAAACAACAAATACAACTTTTAGTGACGTGTGTCCTTCCTCCCTTCCTTTCTCCCTCTCTCTGTCATCTCTCTCTCTCCCCCTGTTCCCTTCCTTCCTTCATGAAAAAAGTATCTGTTAATATGAACATTAAGCTTACTTGAGCTTCCATTTATGACCAAGGAAAAACATTTGGGTAATAGGTAGAGTGACAAGCTTTAGCAAATAAAAATACAGATGATCAGTTAAGTTTGAACTTCAGATAAACATGTCTGATGTTTATCAGGAAGGAAGGAAGGAAGGAAGGAAGGAAGGAAGGAAAGGAAGGAGGGAGGGAGGACAGGCTGGAGGGCAGCATTAAAGAATACCTTACTTCCTTGTTAGGCAGGTCAAAACCATGGTTATCCACCAACCAAGCCTGTGCTAACTCCAGCTACCGAGGTCTACCTGCCATTCCCCAAACTAGTCTTTTCCTTATTCTAGGTCTTTCCTTTAAGTATCCTACTGTCTTAATGCTGTTAAACTCATTTACATTCAGTGCACACCTTCAAGGGCCCTGTTTAGGCCACCTTCACCAGAAAACCTTCCCAGACTCTCCATCCTCTGGCCTCTGCCCTGTGATATTCATTGGTGCATGGTGGTGAGTTTCTGAGGATGGGTGCTGTGGCTTGTCTACCATCATATCTCCCTAATGGTGCCTAGCATCTCACCAGGCTCACAGGGGCACTCAGTAAAAAATGCTGAATTGAAGCATGTTCTTTTCCCAAGAGATGAATATAGAGAAGCCAAGTAACTCAGATTCAATGGGGTAAAAACTAGGCTCAGACCTACTTACTCCTTGAAGAGTAAGATGGAATTTTCTCATAAGCCAATTAAATACAGATAACCTTTGAACAACATGAATTTGGACCTCACAGGTCCACTTATATGGGATTTTTTTTTCAATAAATATATTGAAAATTTTTTGGAGATTTGTGACAGTTTCAGAAAACTCACAGATATACTACACAGCCTAGAAATATTTTAAAAATAAGAAAAAGTTAGATATGTGATGAGTCATAAAGTATATGTAGATACTAGTCTATTTTATCATTTGCTACCACAAAATATACCAAAAATATACACAAATATACACAAGTTTTAATACAAGTTAAAATGTATTAAAACTTATTGTGCATACACAGACTGTACATGGCATCATTCGTAATTGAGAGAAATGTGAACAAATGTAAAAATGCGGCATTAAATCTTAACTGCATGAAATTAATTTTAGTTAATACTGTACTACTGTAATAATTTTGTAACCAACTGTTACTATTGCAAGAGGTCAAGTGTTGTATCTGTTTAAAATCTTCTCTACTTAAGTAGTTTTCTCTTCGGTAAATTTCATATCATAGTAAAACGTAATCTCTCATGGTTCTCACATATTATTCATCATGTTTAGTGCAATATTATAAACCTTTAACAATACCATGGGACCTGTACAAAGTGACATTAGTGATGAAAGTGCTCCCGAGAAGCAGAGAAAAGTCGTGACATTTCAAGACAAAGATGAGTTGTTTGATACGTACCATAGATTGAGGTCTGCAGCTGCAGTTGCCAGCCATTTCAAGATAGATGAATCTAGCATAAGAACCATTGTAAAAAAAAAAAAAAAAAAAAAAATGAAGCCATTGCTGGGGCTACACCAGCAGGCATGAAAACCTTGTGCTTTGTGGGAAATACCTTTTTATATCAGACTGAAAATAAAGCTTTTATGTGATGCAGGATTGCTATAAGAAAGCCATACCTATAGACTCTAATATGATTTGAGAAAAAAACCAAGTCATTATACAACAACTTAGAGCAAAAAGAAGGTGAAGGATCTAAAACTGGAAAATGTAATGTCAGCAAAGGATGGTTTGATAATTTTAAGAAAAAGTTTGGCTTATGAAAATATCAAGATAACAGGGAAGCAGCTTCTGCTGACCAAGAGACAACAGAAGAATTTCTAGATGCCATTAAGAAGATTATCTAGGAGAAAGGATATCTGCCTGAATAGATTTTTAATGCAGATTAAAGTGCCCTATTCAGAAAAGAAATGGCCACAGAGGACATTTATGAGTAAGGAAGAGAAGTGAGCACCATAATTCAAGGGAAGAAGGGCTAGGCTAACTCTATCATTTTGTGCAAAGGTGGATGGGGTTATAATCAGAACTTTCCTGATCTATACAGCTGCTACTCCCTAAACCTTGAAGGGAAAAGAGACAGGTTTGGAGTTGTTCAACAAGAAGGCCTGGATGCTGAGACCCTTTTTCTGGATGGCGCCATTAATGCTTTGTCCCAGAAATCAGAAGGTACGTTGCTAGTAAGGGACTGCCTTTTAAAGTTCTTTTGATCTTGGATGATGCCCCTCATTACCCAGAACCCTATAAGCTCAACAATGAAGGCACTGAAGTGTTCTACTTGTCTCCAAACACAATGTCTATAGTTCAGCCTCCAGATTGGAGGTCACAAGGACCTTTAAGGCTCATTACACATGATACTCTAAGAAAACGATTGTCAATGCTACGAAGGAGAACCCCAATAGACAGAACATCAAGAAAGTCTGAAAGGATTACACCATTGAAGATGCCACTGTTACAGAGAAAGATGTGAAAGTCATCAAGCCCAAAACAATAAATTTCTTCTCAAGAAAACCATGCCCAGATGTTTTATATGACATTGCAGGATTTATGACAAGGAAATAATGAAAGAGATTATGGATATGGCAAAAAAAAAAAAAAAATGGTGGAGAATGAATGCTTTCAAGATATGGATCTGGGAGAAGTTCAAAAGCTAACAGACAGCACACTAAAGGAATGAACAGACGATGACCTGATGGAGATGAGTGTCTCCGAACCAGTGCCAGATGATGAGGAGGAAGACACGGAAGAAGCAGTGCCAGAAAACAAATTGACAGTAGATAATCCAGAAAAAGGGTGCTAATTACTCAAAACTACTTTTTGCTTCTTTTGCTACATGTATCCTTCTATGATATGGGCACTGAAACTAAAGCACATGGTGGAAGAAGAATTGATATTGTATAGAAACATTTTTAGAGAAATAAGAAAGCAAAAATGTCAGACAAAAATTACTAGATATTTCCATAAAGTTACACCACATGTGCCTGCCTCTCTTGCCTCCTTTCTACCTCCTCCACCTCTTCTGCTCCTGCCACCTCTGAGACAGCAAGACCAACCCATCCTTTTCCTCCTTCTCCTCAGCCTATTCCACTTGAAGATGATGATAATAAAGACCTTTGTAATGATCTGCTTCCATTTAATGAATAGAAAATGTATTTTCTCTTTTTTATAATTTTCATAATAATATTTTCTCTGGCTTATTTTACTGTAAGAACACAGTATATAATACATATAATATTCAAAGTATATGTTAATTGACTGTTCATGCTATGAGTAAGGCTATTAGTGGTTAATAATACTAGTAGTTACATTTTTGGGAAGTCAAATGTTCTACTTGGATTTTTGACTGTGTAGAGGGTCAACTGTGTGGGGGTTGTTCAAAAAGTCAAGTGTACATTTGAGTTATCTAAGAACAATCCATCATGCATGTATAGTACTCTGGCCCTGTACCTCTCTATTTGCCTGTAACTTGGTCTTTGTTAGCCTTTTTATAAGAGACTAAATATAAAAAGAGATGTAACTCAAAATTCAGGCCTGTGGCCCCAGCCATGTCCAACTCCCCCAGTAAGGGAAGAGAAAGAAGGAAGATTGCCCTTAGCTAACAGTACCTTGTCAGGACTGTAGTCAAGTGCATCTCAGCCTCATGCCATCAAAACCTGCATAAAAGAGCCATTCAAGTAAGACAGACCTACATTTAACTTCCAGTGGTTCACTTTGCACAAGTTATATAACCCTTTTGGCCTCAGTTCCATAATTGACAACACGGGAATAATTATACCTAGCTCAAAAGGTTTTTATGAAGATTAGCTGATATAACACAGTACAGCATTTAGCTCAACACCTGGCAAATTAGATATTTATTATATGCCAATTTTCAAATTCTTATCAGAAGGTTTCCCATGGTTTACACAGTAAAGAAGGGAAGAGAAAGACTGAATGAGGAACATTCTCACTTGAAATCAGGAATATTTTAATCCACCCAAGCATTTTGACTACTCTGTGAACTTTTCTCAATGCCTCCCTGAAGGATTATTTGTTATTTGCTTTCACATTTTATTGGGCCTACGATTCACCAGATAGCTTGCTGCCTGACAAACTACCCCCAAAATTTAGTGGGTTAAAGCAACAACCATTGTCTTATAGCTCGTTAATTCCATAATTCCAAAATTCAGGCAGGGCTTAACTAGGCGATTCTTCTGTTCCATATGGCATGAGTTCGGGTCACCTGGTGGTATTCAGCTGACAGATGGCTGGTCTTGGGGGCACAAGGTGGCTTTATTCATATGCCTGGCAATCTGGCAAGAACGTCTAGAAGTCTGGGCTTAACTGGGCCACAGTGCCTTCATGGGTGTCTGAGAGCACTTGGAGGTCTTACCTGGTGGCTGGCTTACCCCAGAGTGAGCATCTCAAGAGAATCAGGAGAAAGCAAGAAAGCTGCCCTATGCTTGGAAGTCATGCTGGGTCACTTCTGCCACACACTATTGGTCAGTCACAAGCCTGCCCAGATTCAAAGGGCAGGGACACAGCACCCATCACCTCTCAATGAGAGGAGGATCAAAGACTTTGGGCCTATATTTTTAAGCTGCCAACCTGGGAATCCTGTCAAAGTGAAGATTCTGGTTCAGTAAGCCTGGGGGTTGGGCCTGGAATTCTACATTTTTGACAGATTCCCAAGTGATACCAATATGGACATTTTAAAAGTCACAGTTTGAGTGGGAAAGGCTTGACACGCCCATTATGTTGTATCTTCCATTGCACCAAAATCCTGTCTGTTACTGTTCCTGTGGTCTCATTCCTTGGTAGCTTCATTTAATTTAAAACTCAGACAGCCAATCTTTTCTTGTGCTTACTGGAAGCACTGCTATGTTAAAAGACCTTTACTTCAAAAGCAACAAACATCTTTGTGTTTAGATTTCACAAAAGAACCTAAAACGGCTACCGGGAAAACTTTTGGCAAATGAGAATGCCAGGTCAGGTAATCATAAAGCCTGCTGGGTACCTTTTCTCTACCATCCACTCTGAGGAGAGAGTGAGTCCAAAAAGCTGACTGTGAGAAGAGGACTCACTGGTGGTTTATCACCTCTCTGAGGCTCATGCAATACCTGTGACTCAACTAGTTGCTGACTGATAAATATTGATGTCTTGGTTTCCAGCAATATAAGTCAACTATCCGATTACTATGGTTGTTCCTAGCTGTGGAGGCTTGGGCCTGGACACACTGAGCACATGGTCCAATAAATTATTATTATCATTTAAAAAGGAACCTATGTATTAAGCTAATGCTCAATGATCACAATTTTATTTACTAACATTTACTTGCTTACTTAAGGAATGACACAATTCAAAGCAGGATTAGAGGAAATATAAACCTCTAGATAAAACATGGTGATGTCTAGATTAATTATCAGCGGTTGTAAATTATCATTCCCATAGGACTTATTTTCTTTAAAGGGTCTTTTCCCTTTTCTCCCCCAAACAAGTGCAGATTTTACCCCATGTAGAACTTCCACTGGGCTGGGCTGCTCCAGATACTGAATGAGTTCAGAACTCAGAGGTACACGACACCAGTGGCCTTGAAATGCATGCTGCAACTTACCTGACAGGAACTGTTAATACTTCTAATTAGGTATACTTCCGTTCAGTATACCTAATTAGCTCTGGGGTACTCAAATTTCACAGAAGTAAAATTTGACATATGTCCATGAATTCCTATTAATTTCCCCAAAAGGAGTTCCTCTTACTGTATCCAAAATTTTTGCATCTTTTACACTTTCATTGAAAAACCACTTTAAAAAAAAGTTACATGCCAATTTCTAAGATGTTTCTTCACAATCAGAAAAATGTTACGTTACTGTAACATCCAATACACCATTTCCTTCTGACTCCTGGGGAACTCACTGTTGGTGTAAAAGTGGGATTTTCAAGCTGTTTATTAGAAATAGAACATTTTGATAAGTGAAGTCCTAAGGGGAAGCCCAATGTATAAAACCAACGAGAGTGAGTAGCTGTGACTGAATCAAAAGTGGGAGCATCTCTCTCCAAACACAGTTTGAAAACCACTGAGTAGAAGTTAATTTGAACCGAAAAGTGACTTTGAATATAAATCTAGACCAGCTAGATTTATATTAAGCTTTCTCCTTAAAAAGCTCTGTCTTTTTACTTGATTGCATTTTAAAGCACATTTAAATAGGACTAAATGTTTCCAGAGATATACAATGGTTTCTCTGCAGAGGACAGAAAGGAAAAAAAAGAAATATATATATAGTCTCTCTAATGATCAATGTTAACACGATTTTATTTACTAATATTCACTTGCTTATTTCAGGAATGATACAATTCAAAGCAGTATCAGAGGAAATATAAACCAATACGGCGACATCTAGATTATCAGGTGTTATAAATTATTCCCATAGGATCTATCTTCTTTAAAGGGACTTTTGCTTTTAAAGAAGACAGGCAGGCAGGCAGGCAGGCAGGCAGGCAGGCAGGCAGGCAGGCAAACAGACAGATAGATAGATAGTAGGGGGAGGGTGTGGAGAGAAAGTGATAGCAGAGAGAAAGCAGGGAAGAACACCCCCTTCCCGTGTCTGGCCATACACAGACCCCCAGTACTGCTGTGGAATATCTATCTATCTACCTACCTACCTACCTACCTACCTACCTAGAGAGAGAGAAAAGCCAGGAGGGCAGATGGTCAGGTGAGGTGCATAAAGGCCTTGTAATGGACACAGACTCTGGTACTGCTAGTCCTGAATGACCAAGTAGTCATTTCACCTCTTTATGACCCAACTTATTGAAGGATATGAACAACAACCACCTGTTGCTGGACCCTCTTGTGAAAGTAAGCTGAAAAAAACAAGACAGCAGGATGCTTTACAAGAAATTATATAGAAATGATTCAAAACAAGTGTACATCCAGGGGTTTCCAGTCCCCCGAGCAAGGATTTCCAGGCCATTTGCACTCTCAGCTGAACACAGAGCATCTACAAGTAGGAGGGAGACAAGCTCTGCCTGATCTTTAATCAGGCACTTATCTTGACAATCAACTCCACGCCCTCCGTCCCTTAGCGCTTTGGTTTTGCTGTTTTATGTCAGTGTGCCTTTTCCCACGTCAAGCAGACCATGTGCCAGTAGAATGAAGGGGGCTATGTCTTATATTTGGTAAAGTCTTTTAGTACCATACCTAACCTGTAGTGTTTCAGAATTAAAGAGTGGGAGTTTCCAGAGTCAAACAAGCCTGGGCCTGAATCCACCAATGCCTTTGGTAGAAATCTGGATTTCTATGCACTGAGTTTTCTAAAAGTGAGTCTGAAATTCTCTGCGATTCTTTCTACTACCAAAAGTTAACAGGCGTGATATTCTTTGCCCCGTGTCCTAGAACCCTCAAAACAAGCATTTTAGGGGATAGGATTTCTTTTTCAGGCAGAACGTCTGTTGAGGGAAAATGGCAGTTAGGCTTGTTCCCATTTCCTTCTAACGAGAACCAACAACAATGCCATATATTTGAAAGATACTGAAGAGTTTTAAAAGAATTTTCACATATATTCTCTCTCCAGGGCCCCTCAGAATCTCTGAGAGGTTGGCAGGGTAGCTGCCACCAATCCTGCTTCACGTATATGACTAATATTAAGCAAGTGACTTAATCAGCTGTGTCTCTCGGCCTAAGAACCAAGGTCTCCTGGTAGCTAACTGTTCCCTCGCTTCAATTCTGTGTTATTGGAGACTTTTCTCAGGCCACACAGGCCAGAAGACCTCTCAAGTCTTGGAAGGAAGCCTCCAGCTTGTAGCTCAGCACGCATCTTATCAAAATATAATAAAAGAAGAACTGAATAGAATGGAAATTTCAGTGAAAAAGACCTAAGTTTGAATCTCACACCTGCTGTTCCTTGCTATACGACTGGGTAAGTTAATTTCTCTGGAACTTGGTGTTCTCTATCTGTAACAATGGAGATACTAATATTTTCTTCAAGGGGTTTTATGAAGATTAAAAGAGACAATGTAAATGAAAGCACACAGCTTGGGGAAAAACCTAATGGATGCTCTGTATTTATCAAATTGGAATAAAGGAAAAAGAAGGGACTTCTTGCCCTAAAACATCTTCCTCCACACATCTGTAACATCACAGCATTAGGAAGCCCTTCCTTTGGGGGTAAAGGCTCATCTCCTTCAAGAGTATAAACAATGATTAGGCATGCACATTTTAAAGACGACTTGCAGACTTTGCAGATTTTTTATTTCCATTTTTATTTTTTAGACAAAATCTTGCCCTGTCGCCCAGGCTGGAGTGCAGTGGCATGATCTCGGCTGACTGCAACCTTCACCTTCTGGGTTCAAGCGATTCTCCTGCCTCAGCCTCCTGAGTAGCTGGGACTACAGGTATGCACCACCACTCCCAGCTAAATTTTTTTGTATTTTTAGTAGAGACGGGGTTTTACCATGTTGGTCAGGATGGTCTCGATCTCTTGACCTCATGATCTGCCCCTTTTGGCCTCCCAAAGTGCTGGGATTACAGGCGTGAGCCACCGTACCCAGCCACAGCAGATTTTTTAAGAGGTGAGAGTAGCAGAAACTCTGGGGTACAGGAGACCTGGAGAGGATGCTGGGTGGCAATCTCCCCTTACAGTAAAGTGGGTAACGCCATGCATCTTAAATGAGAACAATGTTGACGTTAACACTTATCTACATTAGCATGTTTCAGATCAAGTATTTCACATGCCTTCTCTATGCTTGTAAAATCATCATGGTCATAGACCATAGGAACTGCAGATGGCCTTAGAGATCACTCGATCACGTCTCATTTAAAAATGACAAATCTGAGGCCCATAAAGAAGAACATTTTGTAGTTCTGGGGAGAACCATAAGAACTCTAAGAAAATGCTGAATTCTGATGCTGCCTGGGAAACAAGTGTTAAAATTCACATCCAACTGTTTAGAGAAAGACTGACTCACCATCCTGGGACACTTTCCTGGGACCACATGCTACTCAAGCCTGGGAGCTGAAGGGGCTGGTAAGGAAAGCTAGTGCCATGTCACAGGTGTAAGCTTAGATGCAGCAGGACTGAAAGAAAGGGCACAGTCCTGACATCCAGCCTTTCTCTATACAATGCTAGAGTCAAGAGCAAGATTCAGCAAAAGCTCATTCTCTGACCATATGCCTATTGCTTAAGTAAACTGTTGCTTGACTGAGTTCAACCAATCTCTCCCTGACCCAGTCAATTGGCTTTCTATGCACAACCATGGTCCTGAGCATGCCCCTTCAGATAGACCATATTACTGTCTTGAAATATTCAGTCTTTCCTACTACCTGCGCCCCCACCATGGGAGGATCTGCTTTCCTATCCCACTGATGTTGGCCTTGGCGTCAAGATTTCCTTTGCTGATTGGAATGTATGCAGAAGGGGCAATGTAGCAGTTTTATGAGGCTCTCAGAGCTCTCTTGCACTAGTTTCCTCTGATCTGAGAATATTCAGCTCAGATAAGAGCTGCCCTTTCATCTTGAATCATGGAATGAGAAGACGCATGGAGCAGATCTGAATCTACAAGCAGCCTGAAGCAGAGCAGCAGTACCCATCCCATTGCACCAACAAGCAACATAAATAATGAAGTTGCTGGAAAGTATCAAGAATTTGAGGTTATTCACACAGCATAAACAAGTGAAAACTGTCCACTACACTCTTCATTTGTTGGACTGTGATTTCTGAAGGGTAACCCCACTATCCCCTCTAATAATTGCTTCTAATCACTTATCTGCACTAGACCCTGTGCTAAGCACTTTACAATCAATCAGCCCATTGGACCTTCACAATGAGCAATTATTAAGATATTATTGTCCCTGTTCTACAGAGAAAATCTGAAGGCTGAGAATTGAAGGGAATGGTCACATGATCGGTAAGAGGCAGACCCAAGACTTGACGCCATGACCACCCACGCTGGAGCCCAGGCTCTCCCCACACTCCAGACTGACTCTACGCATATTGATGCAATGAGAATGCATCCTCTTCCCTGCTCCCACATACATATTTCCCAACTGTATATAATCCTTCTTCCCTTTAAGTAAGCTTGTGATAGAGAGGGGAGAGTTACTTGTGGATCCTCAGAATGATGTAAGTACCCACTAGCCCATTTTTTAAACTGTGCTGGATTTTGAGCCTTTCCAAGGTTTACTCGGTCAATTCCATCATGCCCAGGGCCTGGCTGACCCAGCTTTATAAAGTCTTCCAGCCCCATTCCCCATTAGGGCACAGTGTTGCTTTGCGCTGGCCATAATGTTTCCCCCCTTGATTTATGGGGCCATTTATTCTGGGCCACTCCTGATGTGCTGTTGTCACCCCTGCTGCCTGACAGCTTTAGGGATTCTTCTCAGGCCATAATTCTTGAATATTTCCACCCCTCCCCTTCCCTGGCCCTGGAATTTCAGCCACTTTCCATTCAGAAAAAGATTGTTCCATTTATTCTCAGCTTCATGGTCCTTTTTACATTTATCTACTGCTCAGCCACCTTCCTGATCAGGTATTTAAAGATAAGCCCGTCTGCTCCCGATGAGAGACGCTGCTCCTTTTTCTCATTGCTCTTTCTGCTGTGCAGACTCAATATCATTTTATATGTTCTCCAGCTCCCAATTCATTACATTATTCTTTTCTTCTTATCAAATAAGATAATGGATGTGGAAGGGCCAGGGAAACTATAACGAGGTGTATAAATATTCTTCTTTGTGTTATTGTTATTGTTGTAACTAACAACCTCCCGAATTCAATTCTACATGGCAAAATGTTAACTTTCACTATGGGGAATGTTCCAGGATTCATTCTCAGCTCCACAACCAAACATCAAGGTTTGGTCCTGTTCAGGTCTGAATTCTCTAGTACACAATCCTGCCTTTAATAAGCAGACTGCAACCCAGGCTTCCAGATGACTCAGTTATATAGATTACTATTTCCATAATATCTACAATAATAGAAATTAGCTTGTTTAAATGAATGGAACTTACTGAATTTCAAGAATATTGGCTCAAGAAGTTGCTTCCATGGGGAAACGTCGAGCTGACAGAGCTGGGTTCAAATCCCAGCTCTGACATTTACAAGCAGAATGACCTTGACCCAGGTAAACTCTGAACCTCAATTTCCTCATTTGAGTCTTCTCTGGACTGATATGAGGACAAAATTCAGTAGTTCTAAAAAAAACCCTTAGCAGAGTGCTTGGCACATGATAGTCATCCCAATATAAGTGTGTAACCAGTGATATGAATGAAGACATGGAAGACTAGAAGTCATTGCAAATCAAAGTGCTCATAAACTTTCAAGTTGAAAGGGATGTCAAGGACCCAAACCCTTTTCTTAATAGAAGACAATCAAGAAACCCAGAGAGAACTTAGCTGACCTCATCTGCAAACTCTGAGGGCAGGGGCCGTGTCTGTGTCCTTCACAGTTCCTGGCTTATGGTAGCCCCCCAATAAATATTTGTTGCTGTTGTGGATGGTGGTGTTAAACCCAGGGGAGGCAGCATTATATGGGGGCTAAGGGCAGGTGTTTAGGGGTCCAGGAGCCCTGAGCTCCTGCTCTGCAACTGAATAGTGAGATCCCTGGACAAGTGACAACCTCTCTAAGCCTCTGTGAAATGGGAAAAGCAATAGTACCTGCCCCACCCCCCTACCCCTCCACCGCCATGGCATTGCTGGGAAGGCAATATGAGAAACGGAGGTTAAGCCTGACTTTTGTGAGGGAGAAAACATTCATTAAAGTGTTAGCTGTCACAGCTACCAATAACCTGGGGAGGGGGAGCAGGGTAAAAACTATCAATAACTTATCTAAGGCAGCTTAGTTAATTACTGGGGACCAGCAAGACCCCAAGCAGAATGATTTCAAGTCCAGTATATTTTCTTCTAGTATGGAAAAATGAAATTTTAAAAGTCAGGATGATATAATGCTATTAATGTTCTATTCTTACTTCTAAAGCACATTTTTGAACGCAATATCCTGTGATTCTGGACTCCCTTTCAATTCTCAGCTATTTTGCTTTTCCAGGAGGGTAAGGTGAATATACCAATATCTGTGAGAATGAAAATGCTTCAAACACACACACACACACACACAAACACACACACACACACCCCACACAGACATACTCCTCTTAAATGCACTTGGGGATCAATATCTCCCATAGAGAGATGTAGTATTTGTTTAACCATCAATGGGAACCATAAAAAGCCTTGCATTTCCATCAGTGGTAAAACCTCCATATGTCAAGTCACATGCCCAGATTCCTTTCTGAAGACTTAATATCAGGGTGTCATCATTATCCATAATGTGTTTTTGAATCAGGTCTTAAAACTTAATGTGGCTTTTATGCCTGGAGATAAGGCAGGATTTGGATTTGGCAAGTTACACACAAGGGCCGCTGGTTGATCCTAATTCTCTAAGATGATGTAAAACCTTAATTAGCTCTGAAAGTTGTTACTTGGGATGACCTCCCCGGCACTCTGCACTGTGGAGGGGGGACAACTTGGGAAGGCAAGACCACACTGCTGTGCACCAGGATTCCATTAGAAAGTCTTTTTTCATCCGAAAGACATTGAAAGTGAACAAAGGTTAAAACACAGAGCTTTTCTTTAAAGGAGGATGGACTATGAGCTGAAAAGTTTAAGACTGAAAGGCTTGGCAGAGAGACAAGAATTGAGGCTGGAAGCAGGAATCTACAGCTCCAGGGATCCCCAGTCTGTGGCTGTGAGCCTGGCTACACCACGGTGCAGCACCAGAATGCCTTACCAACACCGATGCCTTCAGAAACCCACAGAAAAGAAACAACTCAGAAAGGAATTCATGGTCTTTGTAAATGAGTGTTGCATGATTGGCCATAGTTTACTATTTTATTCCTTCTAGATAATATGTGCCTTTCAGTAGTCCTTCCAGTGGCTTAATTCAGGAGATGCCTAACCATCCCGATTCAACAGTTCATTGTGAGCCTCTATCTGCTCAATTACTGTCTTATTGGCTGGTTTATCTGCTCTCCCAGGTCATTTCTTTGGGCCAATGTGTTTTTGAAAGGAAGACCACAGGACTGAGCTCCTGGCTGTCCAGCATTCTCAATGGCTTGGGATGAAGAAAGAGGGTTGGCTACAGGTTATGGGTCTTTTTCCCTGGTCTTCCCTACACTCCGCACATACTGTGTTGGATGCTAGAACATTCTGACACAGCTCTCTCCATCCTGAATTAAAGGATACTTACTGAATGTGTCCCTAGGGTCCATAAGCTGTTCCTTGCAATGGGAGAGTAGGTACGGTAGCAGGGGTGCAGGGAGACAAACTGCCACAGAAGCTGCAAGACAAAAAGAGCCCCTGCAAGGCAGGGGGTCACAAGCTCTTGGGGAGCACAAAGCTCTTGTGTGGAAGCAGGGAGCAGGGCTGCAGAGGAAATGTGTCTAAGAGGAGTTGGCATTTGAGCGGAAACTTAAGGTATGAAGAACATTTCCCAGGATGAAGAAGAATAGAAAGGGTACCCCCCACCCCTAAGAAGGAGTGTCTTGACAAAAGCACAGAGCTGTGAGGGCGGATTTTGTGTGGTTATTGGCCGAAGCGCCTTCATTCATCTGTTGAAGCCCTAATCCCCAATGTGACTGCATTTGGAGATGCAGCCTTTAAAGAGGTAATTAAGGTTAAATGAGGTCATTAAGGATGGGGCTGTAATCTAACAGGATTCGCATCCTTATAAGAGGAAGAGACACAGAGAAAAGGCTCTGTGAGGACATGGAGAGAAGACAGCCACCTGCAAACCAAGGAGAGAGGTCTCAGGAGAAACCCACCCTGTGGCACCTTGATCTTGGACTTCTAGCCCCAGGAAATGTGAGAAAATAAATATTTGCTGCTTAAGCTTCCCATTCTGTAGGATTTTCCAGTGGCAGTGCTGGTAAGCTAAGACAAGTGTTTTCCATGGAGCGGCATCACGCACCTCCACACAATCCCAATGGACAATAAAAGTTCATTGTAAGAAGATGCTCAGCATATGTTCTTTGTTATCTCACACAGGCAGGTTTCCGTATTCTGTAAATACTTGGAAATATTGGGAACAATACACACCAAAGTATAGACACCAGTTACCCCTAGTGAAGGAGGAAGAGCCTAGGTTGATGTTTTGAACATAGGGGAGCTTAGATATAGATAGAGACATAGATGTAAATAGAGATCTACAACCCACCTTTAAAAAGTTAGGAGAAGCCTGGCTGAGTGGCTCACACCTGTCATCCCAGCAGTTTGGGAGGCCAAGGCAGGTGGATCACTTGACATCAAGAGTTCGAGACCAGCCTGGTCAACATGGTGAAACCCCGTCTCTACTAAAAATACAAAAATTATCTGGGTGTGGTGGCAGGTGCCTGTAATCCCAGCTACTCAGGAGGCTGAGGCAGGAGAATCACTTGAACCTGGGAGGCAGAGGTTGCAGTGAGCTGAGATCATGCCACTGCACTCCAGCCTGGGTGACAGAGTGAGAGTCCATCTCAAAAATGAATGAATGAAAATTCATGAATGAAAGAAAAAAATGAATAAAAAGGACAGCACATTTACATGTCACTTTCATAAATAATACTTCAGTTTTAAAAATGATTGTAAAGAGGAAGGGAAGGGTGCATTTGTTCTGTTATAAGAGACATGAGAGTGGGAGGTGGTGGGGTTAGGGACCCAGGGAGGATTCTCTCTAGAGGCTTTTCAGCAGGATTTCCCCGACTGCTCCTCCCTCCCCAGTCAGAAGTGTGGCACTGTGAGACACAGTGCTAAAGCCTGAAGACAGCCTCCTCATTCAGTTACCCTGGGATTTGGTGACTAAATCTCTCCTCCTCCTACCTAGGGCTTTTTATAATTGTGTAGCTCAATCCTATTCCCTTCAGCCTTCCCTTTCTCTCAAGGAAGAGCCCTTACCCTTCTCAGGCTTTCCTCAAATATCCATGCCCCTCCTGTACCCTGCCCTTCTCCCTGGGTGCGGTGAGAGTCCTTCTCGTGGCTTATGTTATCTTTCCTTGGTAGCAGCAGCCAAATAGGCTCCCCCAAGTTCTAGCCCAGTGTGCAGGCTTGTGTGATAGAGAGAGGTAGAAAAGGGAAAGAGAAGATGAAAGAAAAGCAGGCTGATCCAAAGGCAAAATTATGAGCTTGAAGTCAGACAGAAGTGAAAATGAGATTGGAGGATGGAAGAAGGAAAGGCAAGGTTAGGAGAAGGGAAAAGGGAAAGGGAGGAAAGAAGGAAGGAAGGAGGGTGAAGAGAAAGGACAGCAGAAGACACAGTACCATGGCCTCAGGGCCTCTCTCCTGCCACCTTCCCCAGTGCCAGGCAGCCTAGAGCTGTCCATTACAGGCCTGACTTTTTCAGTGAACCCATTCTGAATTCTTCTGCCAAGTTTTAGGTTTGAAAACACAGGAAAAGGCCACATTCCTAACCAAAAATAGGAAAAAATGGTGGTTTTTTTTTTTTTTTTTGAAACTGATCAAATGCAATTAAGGGAAAGTACCCAACTCACATCCCTTTGATTAACCTTTATCTGGAGAGAAGTGATTGGCGATTAAGAATTAGATGAGGTGACTAATTATATCAGGAATCCGCCTTCGAAGAATTCTCTTTCAGCACCAGAGAAAAAGCTGATAAAAACAATCATGGCTGTAATGGTGCCTTTTAAGGAGAATAATTAGCCTGTAATAACAATTTTGGCCTCAACTTAAGCCCTGTAAAATAATCCTTTTTCATTAACTTCAAGTTCAATTAACATCAATAATGAGTGCTCATTTAGAAGTAACCGCCACATCAAGCTCCCTGATGGCTGAGCCCAGGAGGCTCAGCTTCCACTGAAAGACCATCAGCCCTTGCCACAGGACTGAACGTCCCCAACATGGTAAGCTTTGGGTATACCCATTACAGAGCAAGGAAGAATTTGATGTTCAGAAAGAGAGCCATTTCAGATGACGCCGAAATTTAAGGTGAGGAAGAAGAGGAGGAACGGAAGAAAAGAGTGGGGAGGGGAGAAGAAGCCACCGCCACCACCTACAGTGGTCTACTGATCTAAATGTTTGATATCTATCTGTAACTCCAAAAGTTAAAGATGATGTGACTGCCTGGTACGCATTTCTTCCTTGCTTCTTGCTCACAGAGCCCCTGCTTTTTTAACATTTGGGGCTTCTAGGTACTTCAGGGGCACTGCCCTGGGCCTGGGAGATGATTGCTAAATAGTTCAAATCAGTGGTTTTCAACCTGTGGCCCCACGACCAGCAGGTTTTGTTAGAACTGCAAATTCTCAGGCCCTACCCCAGACCTACTGAAGGAGAAACTCTGGGGATGGGGCCCAGCAATGCCTGTTTTAACAAGGTCTCCTAGTGATTCTGATGTGCACTCAAGCTTGAGACTCGGTGAACTGTGTTCTCTCCTCTCGTGATTGCCTTTGGCATCATGTGAGGCAGCCCTAGCAAATGGGACACAAGAGAAAATCCAGTGGGAGCCTTTGAAAAGGTTTTTGTTTTCCAAACACTCTTGCTCCTTTTCTGACCCTGCAAGCAGCTATGTGTGAAGGTGCCTAGGGCTTCCACAGCCACCCATCACCCTGAGGGGGTGACTCACCCTGAGGAGGGCAGAATAGAGAGACAGAGAGCCTGGGCTCTTGAGCTTGTTACGTTGCAACTGAATTAACCTACCCTGGAGTCACATGGGCTTTCAACCTCTCACATGAAATACCACACCCCTGGTTGTTGAGCTACTTTGAGCGGGTCTCTGTTACTTGCAGCCAAATGCATTCTAACTGACAGATTCCAGATGCACTTACCATATGCCAAGCACTACAGTGGCTGCTTCGTGGGCATCATCATCATGGGCATCATTCGGTTCTTCTTCACAGCTGGCTTCACCTCTTCATTGACCTAAAATCCTCACTATTAGCCACTCTTCTCTGAAAGGTTGACCTGACCTGAGAACGTTTTAAGGGGCTCTGGCCCATTTCAATTTCCCTATCTTTCCCAGATGAATGGGCTTTGGAAAGCACAGACTATCCTGAGAGTGGGCCGGTCCATGCATTCTTTCATTTATCATTAAAGAGATCTCAGGGGAAGAGAAAAAGGGTAAGGAGAGTAGAGAATCTGCATGGGGTGCCATGTGAGCAGCATCAGTGGAGATGGGCCACCTAATGGGGAGCCCTGGATACACAAAGGTTGTAGACCAGGCCGTGACCATATAGTGGACCAGGGCAGGTGGCCCAGGCCACATATCGAGCTCTCACCTTGTATACCAGGGAACTCCTTGGCTTCTAAGCAGGGTCACTGCCTCCTATTCTGTCTTCCTCAGTTCTTTCTCCTTAGCCCATATTTCCTAAATAGGCAAAACATAAGTACACTCATTTTTATGTTAAGGAAATTTCAATTTAGTCACTTCAAAATAATTTTTTCAGCCACTCACTGTGGTGCCTTGCACAGAATAGGTACTTTACTCAATGTCTATCCACAGTCAAAATGACAATCAAAAGCTGTAACAAGCAAACATGGGCCATCTACATGCCCTTCACTGGGCGTCACAGAAGGGCAATGAAAAGTGCATGGACACTGAGAAATGAAGGGCTTGATGCTCTGCTGCCTCATCACTCTCCTCATCCTTTACCCCACACACCTCAAGAGAGAGAAACATAAGAAGAAAGGAGCACATCCCACTATGAGAGGCGGAGAAGAAGAGAAAAGAAATCAAGAAGGAATGAGGGACAAGGGAAGTGAGTGACAGACGAGGAGTAGATATGAGAGCCGCTAGATTTTCATCCTACTCCACAGACTTCTGGAAAATTAAAACCAAGTGTCTTTAAAAAAGAAAGAAAGAAAGCTTTTCCTCATAGCAGGGGTGAGAAGGAAGCACAGATTTGGAATGACGGGAGGATCCTCAGGCTTAGAAACCTGAGATCAAATCCCAGTTCAGTCACTTATGAGTCACTTGACCTGGGCAAGTCACCTAACCCCACAGAGCCTCATTTGTGAAACAGAGATAAACCTATCTATCTCTTGCAGCTGTGAAGATTAGATGAGAATGTCTGTAAAGTGCCTGGCATATAATAGATGTTCAATAAACTTTAGTGTCACGTGTCTCTTCTCTCCAACCCCCTTCTCATCATTGCCTTATCTGAGGTCATGTCTGATACTCTCTCTGGCAGGTAATTCTTGAGCATGTGTCAGCAAATTGCTTGCAAATTTTTCCCTTTGAAGAGAAAGACAAAGAGGATTAAGCTAAAGAAAATTCAGCTTCTAAGTGTTGCACCCGCTGTTTCTGCTAACTCAGTTCAAACTACAAAGGCAAGCTTGGTGCCAGGAAAGGAGTCCCAGCTTCAAGCCCATCCACCAGGTCTGAAAACCCTACTTTATCTGATTGCATTATTGGCCAAGCAGCTCATCTCTCATTGAGAATCAGTGCTTTACTTAAGAAAAGCTGCAAATCAAACAACAGGGCTGTCCAGGGAACGGAGAATTTAGCTCTTTAAACATTTCCTCCTATAAATATAAATGGTTGCTTTCCTCTAGAGAAAGCCTCTCTCCCTGTGATCTGTGAAGGACTGGAGAGGGCGCCAGGAAGATCGCCGTATCTTCTGGTGAACATTCTTGATCACCTTAATCCTTCCACTGACAATTTTCTGATCTGACAGAAATAGTTTATTGTATTCCTCAGTTTACAGAGAATTAGGGGAAATGGGTGTGGATAAAAGGGAAGAACAGAACACAAAATTCACCAGGGAAGCAGATGGAAGGGGGAAAGAGAAAATTACTTTTAATACAGTTGCATAATCCATAATTCAGTAAGCTTTTCATTTCTTTTATCTTCCAAGAAAAACTCATGAAATTAAGTTCTAAGCAAAGCGCATAATTTATGAGAAGTCTCTCTGCTGATGACTCCCAAACCCTCATGCCCAGCCCTAACTTCTTACATGAGTTCTAGTCCCATGTTTCCAGCCAGCAGGACATAGCTGCTTGGAGTTAGGCTATCATCTCAGCTCCCCAAGTGCAAATGGAATGCAACTCTTCTCCCCAATGTTTTTTCTTCCCCAATTTTTCTTTTCTATCAAATGACTCATTATTATTCTAATCTTGCAGGCAGAAAGTGCTAGAAAACCTGGATTTCTCTTTTTCTGCTTCTCATGCCAAGGCCTGTGAAGTTTTTCTGAAGCCATCATTTTGTCCATCATCCCATTGAATCTGCATCTTTCTAAATCTTCCCTCTCCTCCACCCCAGATTCCTGATCCCAGTCCCTACATACTAATCCAGACCACACGCCATTACCACTTTCATCTTCCCAAAATGCTATTTACATCAGGCCTTTGATGGCTGCCTATTTCCTGCTGTGAGAAAGTCAAACACCTCTGCTTGCTCTCCAAGGTCCTGATCCCATCCTGCCCATCCAACTGTACTTATCAACATACAATCTCTTCTCCAAACTGAGAGGGCCCAGTAGAGCATGAGGTTCATTTTAGGCACTCCAGGAAGACAAACTGGAATGATCTTGTGTTCCATACTCTGTGGTCCCCACTTGGAATGTATTCCTCTTTCATCCTGACTATTCCAAACCCCACTCCTCCTCCAAAACCCATCAAGCTTCAGCTCCGTCAGGAAGCTTATTATACTCACCACTCCTACTCACTGTTCTTTACTCCAAGACATTTAGCTCTTAAGCTAACACCATCTTGTATTATTTTAAAGTCTCTTGTATAATGCTTACAGTGCTTTTGATTTTATAGTGCACCAACCTATGCATATAATCTTATTTGATCCCCTCAAGCTGGTGGGGTTGGTATCATCCCTGCACCTCACTGGGACCCAGAGAGTTTAAATGAAGATCATGAAACTAACTGATGATGGTGTTGAGTCTTGAATCCCCAGATTCTGACTCCAAATCCTATATTTTTGGTTTACTTCATTAGACTTTAAGTTCTTTAAAGTCAGAACCTACATCTTGTAATTACTGCCTGTTACCCTATAGAACTGCATAAAGTCCTGAACATATGGGAAGTCTCTGATTATTTGTTGAATGAAGAATTGGAATTAAAGAAACAGTCAGTGAACCACTAAGAAGTGGGCAAGTGAATGTATAAATAAAAACTGTGTTCACTGGGACTTGGGCTATGAAAGAGAAAAAACATGCTCAGATAGTTCTTTTAATATACGACATTTATGTCCCTCATTCATTCCCTTTTCCTTCCTTCACTGATTCAGCAAATATTTACTGAGCACCCACTATGTCCCTCATCTGAGACAGATGAATCAAACACTCCTTTGTCTCTCAGTCCCAACCCTGACATAAACTCTACCCAAATAAGGAAGAGAAAATACAGTTTTATGTATTTACAGTTTACATATGTATGTATGTATGTAGGTAGGTAGATATTTATCTATCAGTTGGCCTATCAATCAATTGATTGGCTGCATCTGTTTATACAATTGGCCATAATGATTAGAACAGAAAACCATAACAAAGCAGCTCTGGTGAGTTTATCCAGAAAGACATCAAAATAACTTGGGTTTGCCTTTGGGGTAGAAAGAAAAATAAATGTTCTTAATCTTGTCATAGTCTCTAAAGTATATTAGAGGTAAGCAGCTCTTATCATAATCTGCTATTTACCAATTATATAAGAATCAGAGAAGGTGATCATTTCTTACCACTGCTTTATGAAATTCTAATTGACCCTGCAACTGTTTATAGAAATAATACCTTCCCAGTCATGCTTCAGTATCAGCCCAAGAAATAGGTTAGAATCATAGGATTTTAATATGAAAAGGATAGAGATTAGAACTCATTTATTTAATATTACAGAAACAAAGACTCAGGAAGTTTAAGTGATTTGCCCAGATTAAAAAAGAATAACTTAGTATATTCTAAAATGAAAACCTAATTCCACAGCTCCTGGCCAGGAATTTTCTTCCCTCTGTACACTGCTTCAACTCATATTACAGTTTTTAAATTTTCATGGTTATTGAAATAGAGTTTTTTTCTGCTGTGAAAGTAAAAGTTCTTATAATGAATATCTTGACTTTAGAAATACTCTTTATGATTTAATTAAAATCCTTCAAATGAATAAATAAATAAAAGATTTGCTGGTTCAATATGGAATCCTTAGGCAATGCATAAGGGGACAGGGTTGGTTTTCTGATAACTTTCACTCTTAGAGCAAGACAGCTGCTCTAGTGCACAATATCTAAAGAATTATATTGTGACCCTCATTTATTTAGTTATATTTTCCACAAGATAAACTCTGTGAGAATAGTTAGACCCCAGCAAAAATGAGATAGAAAGGAAGTCACAAAAAATAATGAGGGGAAACCCCTTCATTAATAACAACATCAATAATAATAAAATAGAAGATAATGGATAATATCTTTAGTGCTTTAACCATGTGACAGGTGTTATACTAAACTCTTTTTAAAATTTACCTCATTTATTCCTCAAAAGAACCCTATAAAGCAAGTACTATAATTTTACAGATGAGGATGCTAAGACCAGAAAAACTATTTACATACCAGCTTAAGTATCTCTGGAGCTGGGGGTCAAACCCAGAACTAATTCCAGATTCTGCTTCCTTAACACAATGCAGTATCCTCTCCTTTCAGAAGTACAGGGGTTAACAAATGTTCAGAGTTCTTTAAACAAAACAAAACAAGAAACTCACCTTTCAGAGCCTGTTCCTGATGATAATTGAGTATGAGACTGAGTAGAGAATTACACTCTGTCTGGGGGATTATACTTCTATCAGGATTTACACAGCTGGAGCAAGATAATTCTCCCTCCTTTTGTTTTAACAATAAGTGTCTTCAGTAAAATGGCGATAAATGATACACATACACATGCACATATAAAATACTTCGCATCTGATAAAGAAGAGGGCATGTGGATTGTGGGTCTTTCTCTAGATGCCACCACACCACTCAGATAGGAAAAATGCAAACACAATTTTGTGCTGCAAAGTGATTTCTTGATGTTATCAAATATTCTCATTACTTACCAAGGGTCATTTACCACTTCTACTCTATTCTGATTTTTCACATTTTCTATTTCACATTTTCTGTTCTCTGAAATGTAAACACCATGCTTGTGATGGTTCCTTCAAAGTGCTTCTGATTCACATAGGCCAGCATCTTCATGTAAATTAGACTTAAGTCTAAACTAGGTTTCTTGCCTAAATATTTAGGGACATAAATAATCTCTAGTTATCCTGGCTGTCATTTTAAGCTATTTGACATTTATTGTTCTGAAGAGAAGAAAGGTCAGATATATCAAATCTGCATTTGTGCTTCATGACATTTTTCTCCAATCAGATTCTTCCAAAATATGGTGTCAAGATTAATATTATGAAAGAAAGGAGGGAAGAAGAAAGGAAGGGAAGGACGGAGGGAAAGAGAAAGAAGGGAAGGGAAGGGAAAGGGAAAGAAAGGGAAAGGACAGGAAGGGAAGGGATGGGAAGAGGGAGAGAGGGAGAGAGAGAGAGAGGAAGGGAGGGAGGGAGGGAGGGAGGAAAGGAATCCCTTTTCCTACCTTAGCCACCCACAGTAAAGCATCCTATTCAGTAAACTTTGTGCTTTCCTCCTTGGCTGCACTTGTCAAGCAGATGTGTGCATACAAGGGGGCTGGAGCATGAAGGGAAAGGCAGGATGCAAGGAATCGAAGGGGACGCATGGCTTCGTGATCTGTTTAGCACAACCTTTGCTCGTACTTCACAGAATAGATTGAGACTGCCGTCTGGCCACTCCTGGGCTCTCTGCCTTTCATCTCTGCATGGCCTTGGGTACATTTGTCTTCTTGTCTCAAAGAAGGAGGTTGTTTTCCTTCTCTCTTATGCCCCTGCCTGCAGTTCTGCCCATGCCTACCGCTAAACTGCAACAATACAGCGTTTCCCAGTTCAAGGGCCTCGCTATACTAAGAGTCAGATCACAGGAGCAGAACGTTGTCCTTGTCTGGGGCCACATTTTAAGAGGAGAGGGCTTTGGGGCAAAGAAGCAGGCTCAGTGAGCACTCTGAAACCCGTGGTGAATGAGGAAGAGTGACAAGGGGGGCTAGAGACATTTGTTTCCTTCCCAGCATGTATCATCATTTCTCATTATATATTTATTTGCTCATTTACACATTTAATATGCTTCCCTCACCATTCTATAAATCCCATGAGGGCAAAGCCCATGTCTGTTTTGCTCATTGCTGTCTGTGCAGCATCCAGCACGGTGTCTAATATACTAAAGCTGCCCAATAATTATTTGTTGAATTAATGATTTTTTAAAGAAAAAGAAGAGGAGAGAAAGAGGAGGAGACAAAGAAAAATATCCAGGATATGTGGGATAACGGACTTCAAATGTTGAAGGACCCTCATGTTGGAGAGAAGTTAATACTTCTCAGCAGAACTACAGTCACAAGTAAAAGACATAAGACAGAGATTATAGATGTGGAGTTAAATAGGCTGAAATTCGAATACCAGATCCTTCACTTAGTGGCTGTGCAAACTGGGGCATGTTACCTGACCTCTCTGAGCATCAGTTTCTTTATTTGGAAAAGGGAAGAAATACTAAAACCTTGAAATTACCACATTATAGTGAGGATTAAATCAAACAATCTATGTCAAACTGTTCAATGGTAGCTGTTATCATTAAATTACAGAGGAATAGAATTCAGCCACTATTAAATACTTTCCTAACAGATTTGTCCAACAAGCAACAGGGCGGCCTTGTAAAATAGTGATCCCCACATCCTCAGAAATATCTTTTTAATGAGATGGAATGAACTCTATTTTAAGAAGAGACTCCAGAAGCAGAGAGGGCCCTGGATAGAATGGCACCCAAGTCCTCAATAAGAGTCTGCAATGCCTAGATTGAATGATTTTGCTATACCATTATCCTCTCTCTTTCAGATACCTGAAATCTCTTTTCTCTTTAGCCTTTTCCATCCTGATTTTCAACATTAAGGGGTTTTCTATCATAAAGCATATTATCTTCATGCTGCTGAACCCTCTGACATCACTGATATTTCATTCTCTTTCTCTTCTTTCTTTCACATCCAGACTTCTTAAATGACTACATAAGCACATTTTGCTCTTGTTCAGCATTCTCTACAAACTTTCTTCTGCCTGTTTCTGCTCTCTACAAAGCACTCCGTGAACTGCTCTTGGTCTAACACAATGGTCTTTCCACTCCATCTGCCTTGCTGAGTTTCTGTGATACCACACGATCCCAGAAGCCTCTGTTCCTTCTTGTAAGAAAATTCTTTCCCATGAAGTCATTGACTCCATTCCACTGTCTAATTATGAACTTTCCTAAATCTAAGCCGTGACCTTCCTTCTTTCCTCTCTCTCCTTCCTCTGGAAAACTCATCTTTTTTTTTTTTTCTTCAAGAACTAAACTACCAGATGTGTGTAAATAGCTCCCACATCCTATCTTCAGCCTTGACCTTTTCCTGATTCCTGCCTCAGGCCCATGTTTTCATGTGCATCCCAGATAACCTCATCTTCAGATGGATGCCACGCTACAATTATTGTCATGCCAACCACTCTCTCCTCAAACGGATCCTCTTCCCAACTGCCCCAACTGTCTTCTTTATCAGTAAACCATAAGTCTTCAAGGTCCCTGGGTCAAAACTTTAGACTTCTGACTCCTTCTTTATTCCTCTTGTATCTGGGCATCTCTTGGCCCAGCTCTGACTCTTTCATTGCTGGTTTGGTGCAATAGCTTCACGGGGCTCCAACACTAGCTCTCTCTACATCCAGGCCGGAGACTCACACTAAAATATATTTCCTGAATAATCTGCAGTCAACATGCAGTCAAAATGCATCTCCCCTACTCAAGACCTAAACAGGTTCAGATTTCTCTAGCATCAAATCGAAATTCCAGACACAAAAAGTCAGCCTAACCACTAGTTCAGAGTATCTGACCTAGCACCTTAAACCTCTCTGCTCTGGCTGATCCTACTCTCCAGAACACACACTTCGTCTGTCTGCCTTTCTGTCTGCCTGTCTCTCCTTTCTCCTCTCTTCCTTTCTGTAACCAATTGTTCTTTAACTGCGCATTATTTTGGCAATTGCCCAAACTCAGAAGTCCCTTTGCCCTTCTCTTTTCCAAGTAAAAACTGTACTCTCTCCAAGCCCCTATTCTCAAATTACCTTCTTCTGGAAGTGTTTTTATTTTTTTACTCATTTCTATCTCAATCTCAAAAGAAAACCATCGTTCTCAGCTGATATCCTTTGACCTGACTCCCTGCCAAAAGGCAATAAGCTTATTGTTTCTAAAATTCCGGAGCTATAGTTTCCCGTCTCAGAGAAACTTTACCTCTCACACAATACACTGAACAAGTATTGCTCATCTGCCTTTAAGGGAATGCTTTTGAGATCTGGAGGTACAGCATGAAACTCTCCTTAATCACGCCAGCAGGAATTGACCTCTCCAAACCTCTGTCCAACCACTATAACCACCTGCACCATTCCCTTAGTATTCAGGTGCTGCCTTTTATTGGGGTGATTTATTAGCATGCTTTGTCTGCCTTTTCTCCCCAACTAGTTTGTGAACTCCTGGGAGGAAGAGACTGTACTTCATTCAACTTGGCAGGTGTTCAATTAAAAAAAAAAAAACTAAACCAATAAATAAGCATTTACTCAGGCAGAAATTCAAACTTATAGATCTCCATTAAAAGGATTTCCTTGTCTAATTTCTCTTTGGTGAGCACCTCCCATCGAGATCTATATGGTATCTTAGGAGACAGGCTTGTATGACCTAGATCCCAAAGTTTATCATATAGGCTTCTGGTTATGATGGAAAAACTAGAATTGGATGATCCTTCCTACCATAAATAACTGTAAAACTGACAAAATATTTGAAAAAACTGTTGGATAATCAGCAACACAGGACTATAATCCTTGAAAGAATGAGAATGTATGTGGGCCCTAGCACTGCTCTGATTTTTTGCCTAGAGGCATTTACCAGACTCTGACACAGGAAAGAGAAAGCCAAAGAGCACAGTGGCCTCACTGGCCTGAGGTCATGGAGACTGGTGTCTAGGAAGGCTGAAGCAGCTTGAATTTCCAGGGAGCAAACCAGAAAAGGTGCAACTAGACATAGACACACACACACACACACACACACACACACACAGAGAGAGAGAGAGAGAGAGAGAGAGAGAGAGAGAGAGAGAATATTCCACAAAACTGCCTAGGAATCCCCTTGAGTCTTTGGCTAAATATTAAGTTGTGCATTCATAGAGTGAGATTCCACAAGACTAAGCAAAGAACAGCTACCAAGGAAAGAATATCTAACACCAGGGAACTATAAGCCAAACAATTTCTACAGCTTATACATAGAATTGGGAAATGTTTAAGTGCTTAAACATTCTCCTCTTCAGAGAGGAGAGACCTCACTGAATACCTGAGGCATGTGATGGAGACTCCAGAGAGTCCAAACCTTAAGAGGAGGCCTAAACTAACCACAGAATAAAGACTTCTCTCAACTCCCTCGAACAAAGCTTGACAATAATCCTTGAAATTATAAAATGATGAAAAAGTAAATTAACTGTCAAACAAAATTCTAAAGTCTTTAAATGAAGACAAAAAGTCCACAAACTCAACAATAAAATATTCACAATGCACAACACCCAATAAAAAACTACCAGGTATGCAAAGAAGCAGGAAAATGTGACCTATATCCAAGAGAAAAACTGATCAATATAAATAGACATAGAAATGAGAGACATACTATAGTTAGTGGAAAGGGAACTTTAAAATAGCTGTTATAAATATGTTCAAGGACTTAGAGAAAAACATAAACATAATGAAGATAGAAATAAAAATGGAAGTAGAAATTCTAGAGCTGAAAATCAATACAATATCTAAAGTGAAAATTTATTAGATGGGCTGATTTATTAGCATATTAGACACTATAGAAGAAGAGAGGGTAAACTTCAAAATAAGCAATAAAAACCATGCAGACAGAAATACAGAGACAAAAGGGGCTGAGGAAAAAAAATGAAGAGACCCTT
Source organism: Aotus nancymaae (assembly GCF_030222135.1). Taxonomy (NCBI): domain Eukaryota; kingdom Metazoa; phylum Chordata; class Mammalia; order Primates; family Aotidae; genus Aotus; species Aotus nancymaae. The sequence continues at coordinate 28,919,266 of NW_026988471.1, forward strand.
AATAAAATATGGGAACTATAAAAGTATATCACAATTGTAACTGGATTCCTAGAAAGGAGGAGAAGAAAACAATTATTTAAAAAATTTCCAAATGTGATGAAAACATAGAGAACCAACATATTGCAGGGAGGAAAAACACAAAGCAAATGACCTAAGGGCACATCATAAATCAAATTTCTAAAATCCTTTGATAAAAAGAAAATCCTAAAGAAAGCAGGTGGGAAAGACATAATAGGAAACAAGTAAAGAGAATCTCTGACTGAGGAAATTCTCTGACTCGCTGGAAACAATGCAAACCACGTAACAGTGGAGCAACAGCATTAAAGTACTATCCACCTGAAAGTATATCCAGTGAAAATCTTTTTTCTGAAATGAAAGCAAAATAAAGTCACTTGCAGCAAACAAAAGCTGAGATAATTTAAATATAGAATAGCACAACATTAAATATTAAAGGCTAAAGGAAAAATTTATAGATAAAAACTCTGATTCAACATAGAAATGAAAAACTCCCAGTGCAGCCAAGAGGAAATAAGTCCACTAAGTCCTATTTATCCTGTTCTTTACAACCAAAATATGCTGGACAAAACAACAACAATAACAACAAAAACAAAAAATGACTATTGGGGCCTCTGAAAAGTAAAATCAGGAACATTGAGGAAGAGAATCAAAACCTGAAAAAAGCAATTCATATGTAGGCAAGTCTTCTGTTTTTACCTCTTTTGTCTGTGAACCAAATGCAGGCGCTCAGAAAACCTAAGGTGGTGCTATGGACACCTAAGAGGTCCAGAGCAATCTTTTCTTTCTCACCCAAAGGCCAGGGGAAGGAGCTTTATGATTCAGCAAGTGCAGAGGAAAATCTACATTTATTTATTTTTTCCTTCTTATCTCACGATGGTGTCCCTTCAGTAGAGCCAGTCTGGCTGCTGATAGAAACCCTCAAATAGAAACCCTGGTAGAAACCACAGCTTTCAGGCTAAAGGACTGGGAATTGTTTCTCTTTATCATTTCTCTGCTTTGCCTTAAGGGCAACCCTTAACGCAGGCAGGATCTGTGCAGCAATAATACAGGTAGGTAAAACTCTAAGGAGAATCCTAAAGAGAAGAGAGCTGGAGAAGGAAATATGCTAATTCACTGAAGGAACTGACCAAAGGTCTCAGTTCACCTGAGTGGCAGAGGTGTGGACAGACTCAAAGCAGAATAACAAAGGCTTTGAGAACAAAGGGAAGGTTCAATTCACACCCAACTCAGACCAAACATCATAATCTTCAAAATTTGTAGGATACAATCTCAAATTACTCAACGTAAAAGAATAAAATGACTAATTCTTAAGAGGAAAGATAACATATGCCAATAACAAGATCATCCAGATGTTGGAATTATCAAAGACGTTAAAGAAGCTGTTATGACTATGTCCCAGGAGGTAAAAGTTAACACTCTGGAAAATAAATGGAAAAGTAGTTCTCATCAAAGAAATAGAAGTCATTGTCAAACACAAAACATTTAAACTGGGTACTACAATATCTAAAGTAAATAATTATAGCAGAATGGAGATAACATATGAAAGAGTCAATAAACTTGAGGATAAGTCAATAGAAATTGTTCAATCTACAGAACAAAAATAAAAATTTCAAAAAAGAAATTAGCAGAGTCTCAAGAGCATGGAAGATCTAATAGATGTGTGATTAGAGTCTCAGCAGAGGGGAGGAATATATTGGTGCAGAAAAAGGAGGAGGAAATAATAATGGAAAAATCCCCAGATTTGATGAAAGACATAAATGTATAGACTCAAGAGTCTCAAAAAACTATAAACAGGATAAAGTCAAATAAAACTATGCAGAGATCATCATAATCAAATTCTAAAAATCAAAGACCAAGAAAAAAATATTGAAAGCAATTATATACAGGAACTACAATTTAATGGCAGATTGCTCATCAGAAACTATGAAGGACAGAGGAACAAAATATTTAAAATGTGGGAAGAAAAGAAGTATTAATGCATAATTTTGAGCCTAGTAAAAATATTCTTCAGAAACTAAGAGAATTTGTTGTCAATAGACTTATTCTAACAGAAATGCAAAAAAAAAAAAAAAGAGCTCTTTAGGCTGAAGGGAAATAATAAAATAGAAAATACTGAAATGAGGAAAAAGGAAGAGCAAAAGAAATGGTATATATCTGGATAGCTATAAAGGACTATTTTGCTTTTTAAAAGTTATTTAAAACATGCATATCTGCAAATACACACACATATAAATTATCTAGCAGGGATTTTAATTATGTGGCTAGAACACAAATGACACCTATAACAAAAAGTGGGGAGGAGGACAAAGGAACCTGTATGATTGTAAGGCTTCTATATTTTACTTAGAGTGGTAAAATAGCAACTCTAAATAGGATGTAAAAGATTCTATATATGTATAAAAGCTAGAGCAACCACTAAAATCTAAAATAATAATACAAAGAGCTCTTGCCAAAAAAACCAATAGATGAATTTACACTGAAACTCAGCCCCCCAAATTCAAATAACCCAAAAGATGCCAAGAAAGGTACAAAAGTAGAACAGAAAAACAGAAGGATGAACATAAAAAACAAATAATAAAATGACAGACCTAAATCCAATCATACGAATTATAATATTACATACAAGTGGCCCAATACACAAAGTAAAAAACAGAAATTGTCTTTTTAAAACACAAAATCCAACTTACTTTCTAAAAGAAACCCATTTTAAATATAAAGACATAGATTAAAAGTAAAAGGCTGGAGCAGATATACCATATAAGCACTAATTAAATGAAAGCTGGGTTGGCTATATTAACATAATTCAATTGAACTTCAAAATATGAATATTACCAGGGATAAAAAGTGATTTTGACATGATAGTCAAATCACCAATAAGATATAACATCCTAAATGTGTATGCATATAATAATAGACCTTCAAAATACATCAAACAAAAACTGATAGAATTGAAAGAAGTAGGCAAAAGAAAAACTTGGAGACTTCAGCACTCCTCTGTTTGTAATCCATATAACAAACAGACAAGAAATCAGTCAGGATACAAAAGACCTGAATAACACTACTAAGCAAATTTACCTAATTCATACTGACTGAACACTCCACCCAACAGTAGCAGAATACATGTTCTTTTCAAAGGCACATAGAACACTCATCAAGACAGACTATACTCTGAGCCATAAGGCAAACCTTAATAAAATTTAAATAATTGAAATAAAATCAAGCATGTTTTCAGACCATACTAGAATTAAACTAGAAATCAATAAAAGAAAGAAATCTGAAAAACACCCCAAATGTTTGGAAATAAAACAATACACTTAGAGGTAACCCAGGGGTAAAAAAGGAAGCCAGAAGAAGAACTATAAAATATTTTGAGTGAAAATGTGGGATATAAGTCAAATTGTTGTTAAAGGAAATTTATAGCATTACAAGTTTATATTATAAAAGAATGGTTTCAAATGAATGACCTAAGCTTTCCCCTAAAGAAATCTAGAAACATGAGGAGCAAATTAAACCCAAGGCAAGTAAAATGAAGGAAAGCTAATAAGATAAGAGCAGAAATCAATGAAATTAAAATTTTTTAAATAGCAGAAATCAATATCACCAAAAGCAGGTTCTCTGAAAAAAATAAATACAATTGGTAAACTTCTAGCCAGGATGACAACAAAGACAAGAGAGAAATAACACAAATCACCAATATCAAGTACAAAAAAGGAGACATAACTACTGACGCCACAGACAAAAAAAAAATAAGGAAATACTATTTTCTTCTACGTTGCTGAATTAATGGAAGTTGTTCTGTTACAACTAGAAGTAAACCCCCTATACTTCCTGCTCCAGGCAACTTCTGGACTTGTACACATGTCTGTAACAGTTTTATTCATGAGAACCCCAAAATGGAGATGTCCATTAACTGATGATTAGATAAACCAATTGTCATATGTTCATACAGTAGAATACTATCCTGCAATAACAACAACAAACAAACTACTAACACAAACAACAACACCGACACATCTTAAAAGCATTATTCTAAGTGAGAGAAGCTGGACACAAAAGAAAACACACTATATGATTTCATTTCTATGAAAGTCCAGAACAGACTAAATTAATCTATTGTGATTGAAATCTAATCAAAAATTGCCTGGAGCAGGGAGTGTAGAAGGACCTTTTGGGATTAATAGAAATGCTCTATATCCTAATTAGGGTGGTGGTTGCCCAGGAGTGTGCATTTATCAAACAAATCAAACTACACACTTGAAATGGGCACATTTTATTGTATGTGAATTATACTTTGATAATGTTAAAAATGATAGCATATAATTTTAGCCTAGACTTAGAGTATAGATTTTGACACCAGGTCAGCATCCATCCAAACCCAAATTAGTCATGTGTCCCCTCCCTTTTCCTTCCACCACCCCACCTCACTCTCTTTGTGTCATTGTTTGGTCCCTTATTCTATGTCTATGCAACTCAGTGTGTGGGAGATAATTCCTGCCTTCTTTCTTTCTGGGTTGCCTCTTATACATTCCTCTCTTAATGTCTTCACTTATAGCTTCATCATTCTTCATCATTTCTTCTCTCTCTCTTTATGCAAATATAGTTGTGTTTCTTTTTCTACCCCCTCTACAATTTTTCTCTCTTATCAATCCTGACTAAAAGACAAGAGTTTTAAAAAATATTTATGCATTGAATAGATTATTTTGTCAACTTTTAAACTAAATGAAAAATCTTATTTATTTAAAATTATTTTATTTATAAACAGAATTATTTATTAAAAAGTCACACACATAACTTACATAGCCCTTGGTTGTTCTTTTTACCTCTGTGGGTTAATGGCTTTATTTGTAAAAGACTTACCTTTCATGCTTCGGGAAGAGTTTCTGAAGCATGGATTCTGTCCAACAATGGAAAAATAAAATCAAGAGTTCAGGAAAGAAACTAATACTTGCAGAACACTGACCATGGGTTGGGATCTACAATATGCCTTATCCCATTTAATCCTCAAAATAACTCTGAAAGTTGGGTGTTATTTTTCTCACTTTACAATAAAGGAAAGTTTAGAGAGAAGAAAAATAGCCTTGGGTCAGTAAATATGAGAGCAGGACTTCAACCCCAGATCTGTGTCTTATTCTGTTCATTATTTAGAATAGATGGGTTTACTTTTGATTTCCCACAAACTGAACTCCCTGGTAGAAAAAAAAAGAAGAAAATGGATAAATATGTGGTGGTGGTGTCATACAAAGGGATATGACACAATGATAAAAAGGAAAGAAAACTGTTAAACACAACATTGATGAATCTCACAGAAATCATGTTCTGCAAGAAAAGACAAACGCAAAGGAGTACACATGGTATGATTCCATCTACATGAAGTTTGAGAATAGTCAAAACCAATTGCTTACATACAAATCAGATGGATGGTGACCTTGAATGGAATGTGGACTGGAAAAGGACTGAAGAGAACTTTCTGGGGTGCTGGAAACATTCTGTATCTTTATCTGGGTGGTGATTATACAGATGTTACATGTGTAAATTGTTATTAAGCTATACACAATTAATACTCTCAATACGCCTTATTATAGTTGTCATCCCTTAATTATTTTTAAAAAATCATTTTCTGTTGTTAAAATGAAGGTTCCTCTGTCCCATTTTCAGACTCTACCAGAAAAGTCTGAAATTAGGGAAAATGCCTTCAATGCAATGATGTCATTTTGAGAGACCCTGGGGAGGGACACCTTTTCAAGCATACTGGGCAATTACTTGAACCCCAGGTCCTGACTCAAAATCTGGGACTTTATACCACTGCTCATAATGCCAAGGCTTGGCTGAAACCATGAATGGGTGAAACAGAATCTCAGCACATTTTATTATCTTATGCATTCATTTTATTTACTGCCTTATATATTCACTTTTGAACAGTCCAAACTGGAACTTTCCACATAGATGATCTTATACAATGCTCATAATGACCCCATGAGATAATTGAGACAAAGTCCATACTATTTCCTTTCCAAAAGCAAGGAACAAAAATCTACAGATTTAGCAAGTTTAAGAGAGTTGTACAAGATTGCAAAGCTAAGAAAAGATTAAGAACATCATAGAATTCAAGTCTTCGAGCTCCTAATCTAGTGTTCTCCTCACCATAGAACACTTACTTTAATTATCTGGGCTTAAGGGAGTCCTTTCCATGCTCACCCTCATGAACTCATATTCCAATGAAAACTAAATAAAAGATAACTAGGGGACAAAGAAAAATATAATCAATGGTTCAATCTATCCTTATTTCCTTTGGCTAGTTTTCTGATTTCTTTAATCCTGCCTAGATTTCCCTTGTCCTCTAACCTTATGCTTTTTTCATACCTTCCTTTAGCTTTATTCTTACTCTAAGGAATTCTGACTGCCTACCACTCCATGCACCTGTTGTTACTTAGCCAGAAAGGTAAGGTGAAGGAACAAAGACTCTTAAATAACCAAGTGATTGGGTGTATCTTCCCCAAGGGAGTTCTTCTCTGCCTACTTTCTGGAATATGTACATCACAACACAAAGCAAAGCTAATACAATTTCCCTGGGGAAAGGACCCAAGCTCAGAACAGCCAGCTGAAAAATTCATCACAAAACTTGCTGCAGAAAAATAAGCTATTCTGAAAAATACAGTTAACCAAAAAGGGTACTGAAGAATACCTCCCACCTCCTTCACTACCTCACCACCAGATCGACACTCCCTGCTTACATCATGACCTGTGTGAAAGAGCCCTGGTCATCACAAGGTTAAGAAACACCAGCCACACCCTAGACCAGAGAGCAACACAATGACTGTAAAGAAGAAGGGCTCCTTGATAGCTTTATTCTCAGCTCTCTCCAGGTGATCCTGAACCTACAACCATCCTCACCTACATGCTCTATTTTTTATCTACTCCCAAGTAAAGATGATGTCCATGCACATCTTTTGGAGGCAATGGCTCAGCTATGGTTCATAAAAACCACCAAGTACAAAATGCTCTGTGGATTCTTAGCCTCTTTTTTTAGATTGAGGGACTTTCCTGAGGCAGCCTCCCACTCAAGTCCCTGGGTTATACATCTCCGTGGAGTCTCAAAGGTTTAATTGCTCTTAATGGGCTCAGGTCCATTAACCAGTTAGTACTTTACATTTCTCTCCATATTCTTCACTTGACAATAAATGGTGAGGCTGAAAATATAGAAAGAACACAGCTTCAGCTAATTACAATAAAGGAGTTGCCAGAGGCCAGCAGTCCAGCACCTCTAGATCTGGACAGAGGACTCTCAGTTAAGGAAGATCTACCATCTGAAAACGACTCCTCTATAACATCTGTAACTTGGTCTTCGTCCATCTTAACTTTGATGCTTTCATAGAGTTAAGCTTTGGTTTCTTCCCATAGGAAAAAAAAAAAAACTGGATTGTGAATATGCTGGTTCACTCTTTGAACTGAATCCAAAGTCAGAAGACCTATGAGAGGATATTAGTTCATGGGAATGAAGTAGATACCACACTTAATCCTCCTTTCCATGCATATTTCTGAGAAAGTCACCTTCCATTGTGAAACAGTATAAAATACTACTCTTATAACTCTCTTCATTTCCCATACATCCCACCTTTCATCTCTTAGGAGTAAGAAGTTAGTTGAATGGAGAACCACAGCATCACAACTGCTGCTGCCAAGGTTGCCACACAGCCACACATAGAGATTACAACTCCAGATGGCACCATTCAGACAGACTAAAATGTACGTGGAACCCCTAGAGTTATTGAGTGCACAGCCTCCATGACCAGATGCTGGAGTGCTGCTGTTGCTATTATATTTTTTTAAAAAACCATAATGGTTCATGTTGATGAAGTACTTTATTATGCATCAGGCATTGTGTTAAGGATTTGCACATATCATCTAATTTAATCCCCATGACAACACCTTGACCTATTACTATCCCCATTTAGGAACACTTAAGAACTATTAGTATCCCTATTTTCTAATGATAAAACTGAGTCTCAATGATTTTTCAGAAAATTTTCCAAGCCCTGGCTACTGCCCACCAAATATTTGTTGCATGGCCTTCTAGCAAGGATACTAGAAACCTTTTCATCTATTGACATGTCTTGCTTTTTGTAATCTGCACTTGTAGATAATTCCCTTAGTGGAAAGAACTCTGATATGAAGGAAAGGGGAACCGTGGTTCTAGTTAGTATGAAGGCTTCCAGGTGTACACCACTTTGTACTGTATGATCTGGAAAAAGTGTTATTAAATGTCTGGATTCCAGTTACTTCATTTACAAACACACACTTGTCCTGCCTACCATATAATTAATAAACAATAATAAATGTGAAAGTGCATTATAAATCGTTAAGTTCTGTATAACCATAACAGGACACTGATAATGATCATAAAGAAAGGCAAAATTTCCTTTACAGGTCATCCTGGAAAAATTTCCATGATGTGAGATTGCGAGGCAGCGATCCTGAGTGGCAGGGCACTGAGACTTCTGCTGAGCAACTCTCATTCTTTTCTTCTCCCACCTGCAGGCCAGTTCCTCCTGACTTTCAGCAGACCAACTTCCTTAAAGATATCCTTTTTTTTTTTTTTTGAGATGGAGTCACACTCTGTTGCCCAGGCTGGAGTGAGGTGGTGCAATCTCAGCTCACTGCAGCCTCTATCTCCCAGGTTCAAGCAATTCTCCTGTGTCAGCCTCCTGAGTAACTGGGATTAAGGTGCACACCACCATGCCTGGCTAATTTTTGTATTTTTAGTAGAGGCGGGATTTCATCATGTTGGCCAGGCTGATCTCGAACTCCTGACCTCAAGTGATCTGCACTACTTCACCTCCCAAAGTGCTGGGGTTACAGGCATGAGCCACTGTGCCTGGCCTAGACATTCATTTTTATTAATAATCACACTCTCCTCCCATGCCTTACCCAAAAATCCCTCATGGACCTTCTTCCTCTTTTGAAGATTTTTGAAACGTTAAATTGGACGTGGATGAATTTCATCTTTCAAATGGCATTATAGAGTCTCAACATTTCAAGGGATTTTTAAGTAGCCAGTAGGTGTCCACCAAATCTAGAACTGATGGCATCTTCTCAAGACACAGGTAAACTTCTGCCCTGCTCCATGATGCTGTCACATACACACACCCATAGATGTATCTTAGATACATAATTCTCTGGTAAGTGTGCCTCCCAAACCCCTGGATATACAGATCACACCCCAGAGAAATAATCTATATTTAATTGGAGGGCAGGGAAGAATCAATTGAGTAATTTCAAAATATTTGTGATTAACAATTTTTTTAAGTGCTTCTCACCAACTTCAAAGATGTATATGCCATTCTTTTCTTTTCCTCTAAAAACACCAAGGCCCAAAGGCTCTCAGGATTTGGATCATAAAAGGTTCTGATTCCTTCTGCCATTCTCCATCCCAGCTCTCTGTCTTGTTATGACTTCTCAATATTTGAAAATATAGAACTGATTAATTAGGAATGCTGGGGCTTGTCTGACCCACATCTCACCTGACTCCCTGCTCCCTTGGAACTCCATTCCCTAATCAGAGGGGTATCAATGTCAGAAAACAAGCTTTCCCTGATATCCAACCCAAAGTTTCCTTCTACAAGTCTGATCCAATTACTTCCATGGGCCACGCTAAATAACTCCTCTCCTTCACTGCCACTCACTCTCTTCAGGGATTCATAGATTGTTACCATGGCTCTCCCTTCATCGCCATTTAGCCCAGCCATATATATTTAATTCTTTTCATCTTTCATCATAAATCAGTCCCTTCAACTGTTAAATCGGCTCTTTGCTCTTCTCTGGACTAGTTCCAATTCTCTCAATTCACCTCCAATAACTGATATCCCTTCTGGGAGCTCCAATTTCCTCTCTATGTTTTTTTTTTTTTTTTTTTTTTTTTTTTTGCTGTCTCTGCCCACCCCAGAAATGAAATGGTAAGCGACTGACAGATATGGGAGGTCAAAGATCAGGGTATATTGCACTGCATACATCTCTAAATTGCTCAGGCCTCTCCATAGTACATGTAAAATCCCAAGTCATGTATCCACTTTCCTGGAGTAGGGAGGGAGTGCTTACAGGGAAATAGGCCTCCTATCCCCATGAGTCATCATCCCCCAGCCCTCTGCCTGGGTGACGACAGAAACAGATCTCAAAATACCTGTAAGCCAGGATACAAACTGCAGCTGTGGGCAACATGTCAGCCTCACAGACAGACATCTTTTCCATGATTTGGGCTGTCCTGGGAGAGGCCAGGGCCATTAAATACAGTCCCAGAAACTGCCTCTTCACCTCTTCTCCATGACTGGGTGCATTTTGGAACTGCCTCAGACTTGAAAGGCTGATCCCATTTATGAATTCACAGCAACCAACAAAGAAAAGCCATTAACATTTCATGAATTATAAGGCCTCTCAGACAGCCCAAATCACAAACAATGCAAAGGTTTTGCTTTCTTCTAACTGGTTCTTTTTCATTGTTACTATTTTAGTCATGGTCCTGCTCAGGCTTAGGAAGCTATCTTTGGTCTGAGCCAATGGGCTGCTCCAGGCCTCTCACCACAAGAGATGGAAGAGCAACCAGCTCTTTCTTCCCCACAGATAGCCCCATTAGCACATTGTGTACCTCCAGACAAGACCACTAGTCACTTGGGCAGACACAGGAAGAAATAAGCAGAGTGTATCTACTTTCCCTCTGTATAATTGAAGAGCCCACATCATAGAAGAGTTAAATGCCTTTTCTATAAATAAGAGCCTATATAAAAACAATAAATCCATTTCTCCAAACATGATAAACAGCAAAATCAATCCCAGTGTCAGAACCTAAGCTTGAATTTTCATAAGGAAAATGAATGGAACCATAATGATATATGTTGTCCGAAATACAGAACATGGTATAACAGGGTGTGTCTACTCCATGGGGATGTCTGCAGTGGAGACTATAACTGAATGAGGTTGGGGAGGCAATGATAATGTGAGAGAGGCTAGTCCTGCATGGCCGGCTGCCTAACTGCAGACAGCATATGTCCTCAGAGACAGGAGAGACCAGGCTGTTCCAAGTGTGGCCACCACAAGGCCTGAAGTGCTTTTCAATAGGTTGTCTGTCTCTCTATGGAGGTCACGGGGAGCTCATCCAGTTACACTTAGTGTCTTGTTTGATCCTATCAATAATCATTTGATCCTAATCCTGCTGAAAAATTCTTGGCCAAATTTTCTAGCCTTTTAATGGCAGAATCCTGGCTCCTACTGAAACCAGCATTCCTAGATGTGTCAGTGATGCATAAGGGCTTGGTCCAGCTGCCAAATATACTGGGCCCTTGAGGGAGGGCATAGGATGCCTACAGTGCTTCCCTACAGCCAATAGCAGAGAGGCCCTTGGAGCACATGCCTTTCTACATAAACCTCCCCACTCAGCAGCTCCAACTCCTTATTTAAGACTTGAGTGTAGCATATTCTTCAAATGCATTAAGCATGTGACTCTTCAGAGACACCCACTGATGGCTTCATGCAAACTACCTGTTTACAGTAGGCAGGTTTGGGGCTGTAGAAATGAGCCCTTTTGCCTGTCACCAACATCTGACAACAGCTGATATAGACTGCTGGATTCTATAGTCATTTGAAAAAAGGTGATGGGGAAGCTCCAGAGATGCTCATAGGCATGAAATTAGAAGATAATCTGCATTTCCAGAGAAGTCATTTTTATATCCATTACTAAAACATTGGGCACTAAAACAGAATGTTGCATGTGTAAACCACACAAGCCACAATGACATTAAAGCCCAGCTGTTCTTTACAAAAATATCTTTGGTGGAACAACAGTCACAGTCTTCCATCTTAGTTCATTAAAGGCACTATCAGTCTCATTGGTGCCTCTTAGGATGGACTCTATAAATTCCAGCACTAAACAGAAAGGGCTCACTTCAGGTGCCAGTGCCACTAACACTAATGCTGACATATGGATCTGCACTCTGTTTTTCTTGGGGATCACATATTAGTATGTTTTCTGTGCAATGACTAGGGAACCTCAGCTTCTGAATATCCTTGCTGCCTGAGAGTGCACATGTGTGTGTGTGTGTGTGTGTGTTGGAACAAGCATGCAAGATACTTGTAGCTCTACAATGGACCCCTTTCATTGCTCTCCATCCAATTAATAACAGACATTAGTAGCCAGTGGAGCATAAGAACTTCATTTATTTCTGATGATGAGAATGACAGAAAAGAACCTGGGTTTGCTCAATGGTATTTGTGTAGGCTTTTTAAAAGCCTGATTTCTTTTCTGTGCCTTTCTCATTCATTTACATTGTATATTTTATTCACAAGTCTTTCCCCATTTGTCTTACAAGAAAAACATCCATTAAAAACCACCTGGTTTTCCAGTCAAAGGATACTCTGGAAAGAGTTAGAAGTAAGTGTCTGCACACACACACACCCAACTCAGTGAATACGGGAAGAAATGACGGAAATGAAACCAAAAAATCTCATTTTAGGAGTCTCCATCAGGGAGATCTGCAGTGAAACAAGCCTACCACAGACTATCATCAAGAGCTGCTGTTGCAGACATTCAAGCTAAGAATCAGAGGGGAAAAGAGGAGGCGGGGAAAGGTAAGAAAAGCAGGAAAACCAACGATTTATTCTCTCTGGCTTCATAGTGACTCTTTCAAAGGAAGATAATCTTGACAACTTTCCTCTCTTCTTCCACATCTCCCTCCTGTCCTCTGTTCCTTAGTTTCTCTGGGTGTTTCCCAGCAACATGAAAGAAAAAGGATGAGTCTGAGAGTGCACAGCACACTGGGTGGGGGTGAGAGAGGGGAGAATGAATTAAGAGACAATTCCTGGCAATCTCTGCCCAAGCCAACGTTTGAGAGGGGGTCAGTTGGGTGAGATTCAATAATATAAAGAGAAATTCTATATTCCCTGAGAAGATGTGTCATATTTCCCAAATCTGTGCTGGCCAAGAACAAGGGGGAGAGAAAGGCAATAGTTTTGACATCTACTGCTAAGCTTGGAACCTAGAAGTAATAGGGGCATTTCAACTGTCCCAAAAACCCAGGAAGAGAGGCACCCAATTTTGGCTCAGACCACGTGTAAGTCCAGAGAAGAAGGCGCTCTGCCAAGAGTACGAAACTTTTCTCCCAACTTGGTTGCTAAAGAGGAAGGAAGACCCCTGAACTGCGTTCAGGGAGAAAACAAGAAACTGCAGTCTGACTCGGGAAGGAGTTTTGCAGGAGGAAGTAGGGCTAAGAAGCAGAAGCTGTGGTTTTAGTAAGTGGGGTGGAAGTGAGGATTACTTAATGATTACATATCAATGTGAATAAAAACACTAAATCCCGGCACGCTCAGTCGGGAGCTGCTCACCAGTCCCGAAGATCTGGAAGAGAAGGCGGGGCTGGGAGGCGCGGATTGCCGCGGACAGCCTTCCCTCTCTGCCCACTTCCGACGCCTTCTTCTCGGGCATCAGCCGGATTCTCAGTCGCCCTTCGCCCTGGTGAATCCACCAACTGAACAGCTCACTGAGGTTGAACTGGAGCAGCCCCGCAGCCGCCTCCCCTGGGGGCCCAACGCAACCCTCCAGGATCGCCTCTTCGCCCAGCTCCAACACCAGCTGCTTGGCGCGCCGGAGCTTGCGCACGGAGCCGCCCTTCAGCACCCTGGACAGCGTCCGGGCCTCTGCCAAGGCGGGTGAGCCCGTGGTCCAGGAGACCCCGGGGGGCGGCCCCAGCAGCCTGAGCAGCGGGGCGCAGTCCAACGCTAACAAGCCTCGCGCCTTGGGCCTTCCAGCCTTCAGTTCCGAGGGGGATGGCGGCAGCAGCAGGTCCCGGGCGTAGACACGGAAGAGCGAGGGCACCACGAAGTCCACTGCCAGACTCTTCCTCTGCAGGCGCGAGTAGCTGAGCGGCTCCCGGGGCTGCAGCTGCAGCCCCGTAGCTGGGGACCCCAAGCGCTGGCCGGCCCCCGTCCCGGACCCCAAAGCTGCCGTGGAAAGCAGCAGCGGCAGTAGCCACAGGAGCCCGATGGCTCCCATCCCGCCAGAGGAGGCCGTTTACACTGCTATCCGGGCCCAACCTCGCCCTTCGCTGTCCCCCAGATGGGAAGAGGCTCCGAACAGTCCTTGGTACTCAGCGGCTCCTTCCACCAGATCTTCAGAGGACCATGCGTGCGCGCGAGTCTCTTGCTTTCCGCCAACTGCACGCAGGGGAGCAGGAGTCTCAATGAAACAGGGCTGGAAGCTCAGGGGCGAGTCCAGAGGCCCTCAAGCACGCTGGGCTCACGGGCTAAGACCCTGAGCCTCCGGCTCACGGCGACGAGTGCCGCGCCCCCATCTGCAGCTCGCTGCACTTGGTACAGAGGAACTACTACGGTTGAAGGGAGGTGGCAATTGGGTACTGTCCTCTCCTGCCCCCCGCGGTCAGAGATGGGCTCGGTCCCCTCTTGGGGCAGCCTCCAATCTCCGCAACTTTCCGGGCTGAGAACAGCGCTCCCAGCTGCTGCACGCTGTCCTGGCCGCCCCCTGCGTTCCTTCTGCCTCCTCCGAGCTCCTCTGCCCGGTCTGGGCGGGAACCGAGGGCTGGCGCTGCTGCCTTCTTGCGCACCCTCGAGCTACCCTCCGCTGCTGCGTGAAGGTTTCGGACTGCTCTACCCACCGAACTTCTGGGCGTGAATCCGAGCCCCCGCGCTGCGCAAGTTTGCAGCGTCCTTGCTCTCGCCCGCGCCTCGGCTTCTCAGAGTTCGCAGGCACCGGAGTGGCCAGGCAGTAGCAGCAGAGAGCGTTCAGGGCAGGGGTGCCCGAAATCTTGCTGCCCCTTCCTCACCCATCAGCAGCGCCCACGGCTTTGGGTGGCCGGCCAGAGGGCTGCCGGAAGGCACCTCGGTGCCCCGTGACCCTCCGAACAGAGGTGGCGGGAGGTGCCAGCTGCTATTACCGCTGCCGCCCCCTGAGCCGCTGGATCGCATCTGCCCGGGCGCCCGCCACTTGCAGCTGGCGGAGCCGCGAGTGCGCGCCGGGAGGGGGCGGGGCCCAGAGGGGGCGGGGCTCGCGAGCCGACTCAGCCAGCCGCCCGACCCATGCATCCCTCCTCGCCCCGCCTCACCCGCGCCCGCCAACCAATGGCGTGGCTCTGTCGGCTCCTAGGCAAATCTGCAGAGGCCTCGGCATTCATTGAGAAAAGCAGTGAGCCCGCCCCACTGGCCCTCTGTCCCTCTCCAGTCTCTTGTTTCTTCCCTTCCTCCAGATTCCCTGCCCTATTTCTCCGCAGTGTGAAAGGGAGCAAATGCAAGAACTGGTAGAGGCCTTTGCAATCAAGCACTCTCCGTAATTATGCATTTAAGAGATTAAATGGGTCCGACTTCGGGAAAACAGGTTCCAGAATAAAACTGGAGGCGAGGGGAAGGGAGGAGGGAGTGAGGGGGGGGGGGTGGCAGCGCGACACTGGCAAATCTGAGAACAGCTTGTATTAAGGCCCCTAGACAGAACATTCTGACCCTTCTATTCGAATGCATTCCTGGGAGCTTAGGAGTCCCGCATCCACACAGGAGAATCTGCGAGTAGAGGGGGCGTTGAGGGATGGATGGTCATGGTCTGGCAGAATTACTCTGCAGCTACAACAAATACATTTCAGACCCCTGTCAGTCACCCCGTTTCCTCAGAATGGTGTCTGAACATGTGTAACCTCCCCTAGTCCTTGCAAGATAAATACTTTAATTCCAGTTTTACAGATGCACAAACTGAGTTGCAGATCATTTAATGGCTTGCCAACAATCTTGGGAATGAGTGTTCAGAACCTTAGCCCTTTTTTTACTCAACCATAAAGGCTGTACCTCTCCTCTCTCTTTCCTTTTATCTCTGCTGAGCTGCCAACACACAACTCAGATAATAGCTGTTTTTATAACAAGTGGTTCACTAGATCCTCAAACAAAACCACAGTCTTTGGGTCACATAAATACCCTTGGTTCCTTCTTGAAGGCTGGTTGTCACGCCTTGTGCTGACTGTTGGAGCTAAGAATAAGGCAAGATCCTCTCTGGAGCTCACACCAGGCAGGTAGCAGAGGAGTTTTCTCATAGGATCAGAGCACAGTGCCACATTGAACCTCCCTCACTGAGCTCCTAGGGGCCTCAGTAACTTGCCTATCACCCCACAGGAGATAGTGGCCAAGTGGAATCTCTGTTCTCCCAGGAGCTGGGCTCTTTCCAGCTTTGTGGCATTGCCTTTGGCAAATGGAAGACCCAGTAACAAAGGAATATTGATTCTCGGAATGGCTTTCTTCCTGCTCTGTTTGGCAACTCACTTAATTTGACAGGCATCCGCCCTCTCTCTGGAACTCACACTGGATACATTGACTTTATAAGTTTTAGGGCAACGAATTATCTCACCCAAGGAGAAGAAAATATGTTCCTATCTTGGTAAAGGAAGGGAGGAAAGGAAAGAAAAGAGGGAGGAAAATGCTACGGTAGTTAATACTTTCCTAGTATGTAGGGTATGTTTGATTTTCATTAGATTTTTCTGACATACATACTGGAAAATGAATTTTTTATTTGAAATATGAAAAAAGACGAAAACTCCAGTCTTTCCCACTCTAATTCTCTCTACAATTCTGGACCAAATGCAAACTGACTCTAATAATTTGTTATTAACTGTGAATCGTCTGCTGCACCCAATGACCACTAGGGGGCTGCAGAGACTTGAAACCTTAAGTGAGCTGCTGGGGTTTAACATTCTCTGATAATGTCCTTGTCCACTGCTTTTGCACCTCATAAACAGAGTCTCAATTAATTCTCATGCTTTCATACATCCTCTCAAACTTTTCCCAAGGAAAAAAAAGGTGCCTTTCCCTGTAGATTAAATCACACTAAATCTCAAAAATTTTCTTTTTTAGATAATTTTTTAAAAGGAGGCAGGAATTAATGTTGATAGTCTACCAGGCACTAATGTATGCATCTGTAGACATGTGGGTTTCTAACACATCACACAGTTTTTTTGGGGGAAGGGTATATGTTATTATGTCTATTACAGAGATAAAACAGCTAAGGCTCAGAGAGGCAAAATAATTTGCCCAAGGTAAAACAGCAAGTAAATAACAGAGTTGAAATTCAAACAAGTGACTCTTTTCCTCCAACAATTACACAACCCACTAAGAAAAATTAGGCCCTTAACTCATGCCCAAAGTTATAATTTTGGCACCCTATCCTATATAATTTCCATCAAGAGGATGGGAGATGGGAAAATGAATTTGAGAGTATGTAAGGGAAATAGAGACAGAAAAATAAAAAGTGTGAGCAATGATAGCTAACACGTCTTGTGCACTTATGATCTATTTCAAAAACACTTTCATTCACTATCTCACTTAATATTCCCAGTAACACTCTGAGAAGAGGTAATAGTATCTCTATTTTACAGGTCACAAATAGAAGCTCAGGGAGGTTAACACCCCAACGAAAGTACACAGGTAACAAGAGCTGAACCTGGATACCCGACTAAGAAGTTCATGCTTTTAAATTCTGCATAACCTCACAATAGAGAAAATGGGATGAGATAAAATGGGTTGAGGCGAGCCGAGATCAACAGAAGAAGAAGCTGAAAGTCCAAATCAAAGAGATGGGGAGTGGAAGTGGCAGACATCGATACTGACATAGATATCGGAATCTTCAAGGAGACAATTAAGTGAGGTGGGCTGCTCTGAGTCACCTTGCAGATGACTTGGGCCATTGGGCTGGGGGAGGAGGAATGTGAGTTGACCATGTACCAAGAGAGGAAGTGGTCAAGAGGAGGACACTGAGGCCACCAACACCCTCCTCAGGAAATTCCCAATTCCTGGAAAAGGAAAAATGAACAACTCAGTCAAGGAGGTACTCAAATTCTCTATAAGAGAAGTAATAATAAAAATGACATGACAAATTAAGCAGTGTGACTTAAGGTAAAACACATCTCACAACTGCAGGATCTGACTGGGACCTATGGGATCGATCAAGTTAGGCATTTTGCTGGTCAACAGAGATTCCTTGTGTACCTAATGTATACAAGATGTTGTTCTACGTTCCAGGAATTTTTTGCTCTGGACAAAAATAAATAGTTCTTCCCTTAAGAAGCTTACACTCTAATGATGGGAGACAGATAATAAATGTGCAAGCACATAAAGTAATTTAAGATAATAATAGGTGCTATAAAAAACAAAATAGGGCCGTGCGGTACATGATGACTTGGGCAGCAGGTGCAGGTGCTGCCCTAGCTCTAGCTTCATAGTTGGAGAAGCCCTCTTTAAGGTGAGAGTGAAGTCCTGATTGGTGGGAAAGAGGCAATCATGAAAAGACTTTGAGAGAGAACTTTCTAAGCAAAGGACTATCACGTGTCAATGGTCCTGAGATGAGAAGAGGTTTGCATGTCCAGGAGACAGTAAGAAATCAATCTAGCTGGAACACAGTGAATAGAAGGCAGAAAGGTGGAGGGGCAGCCAAGGCCTAGATCTTCTACAGTCGGATAGGCCATGGTAACAAGTTTGAATTTTATTTTGATTGCAATGAGAAGACACTACTTTAACGGAAAGTCTCATGCTCTGACTTATGCTGTAGACCTGAACTGTCCAATATGGTAGCCATTAGTCATATGTGGCTATTGAACACTTTAAATATGCCTAATCCAAACTCAAATGGGCTGTAAGTATAAAGTACACATCACATTTCTAATATTTAGTATAAAAAAATACATAAGATCTCTCCTTAGTATTTTTTCATATTGATTACATGTTTAGTGATAATATTTTGTGTATATCAGGTTAAATAAAATATATCATTCAAGTTCATTTTGCTTTATTGAATTAATTTTATTTTTTTAACGTAGTTAGTATTCTGGGCTTAGGCAAGAGTTTTAACCTCTTGACCTCATCCCTCCTGTTTAAAAGTGGACTATAATCTCCTTCTGACAAAGCTGTTGTAACAATGAAATATAGCAAATGTGAAAATTCCTAAAAGCATGATAAGTACCTGTACCTTTGCTAAGCTAAAGCAAGTCTGTAATCATGGTCAAATGTCAAAAATGAGGACAGGATACAGTTGTATTCTGGCTGGGGAAAACCATGTTTACATGGGCCTGATGGTGACCAGGCTAACCTTCACTTTCTGGCTGCCTTGCACTTTCTGGCTGCCTTGGGATGGATGAATTGACCAAGAAGTGATCCTGAATAACAAACTATTAAGTCTGAGGCACCCAGGCACGAGAGAGGGAAAGGGAGAGGGGGGAGAGGGGGAGAGGGGGAGAGGGAGAGAGGGAGAGAGGGAGAGAGGGAGAGAGGAAGAGAGGGAGAGAGGGAGAGAGGAAGAGAGGAAGAGAGGGAGAGAGGGAGAGAGGGAGTATCCCTTCCATGTAGTTCTCTCTGCCTTGCAGCCAGAACTGTGGCCTGTGACTTTTAGCAGCATCGGGGAGAAGCCTTTGGTGTTTTAGAACTTAGCCATGTCTGTGGGGTCAGTCAGATCAACTGTAGGCAAGTCAATCTCTGAGCAATAGATTGCATCCAATTGACTTGCTGCAGTTGTCAATTGGACAAATAATGATGAAATAAAAGACAGCTCCCACTGGCCGGTCTAATCTGATCTATCACCTCCCATGTGCATTGCTACACCTGGGCCTCTGTCCTTGCTGTCCTTTCTTATCCAGACCCTAGGATGGCAGAATGTCTTTGACTGAGCCCTATCGCCATTCAGAGACCAATCTTGGTTCTATCCAGGAGGAATTAAGACCACAAAGCTCAACACCAACTCCCTCTCATATTAATGCCCCTCTCACCTTGAATCCCATTTCTAATAAACTGAGTAAATTCTATTTTGTCTGGCCTCTATGACCAAGCCACATCCTGTCCCTAATTTCTTAAAAGATTGTTTCTTAGCCTTGTTCTTACAGGACCCTCCCACTAGGGGAGGACTATTCCTCTGAGGTCTGCTACCCCCTAACTGGCTTCCATGATGCCAGTCCCTTGCTGACTTAGGGAAATAAACTAGAGTTACCGATCTCTCTTCCCTTTTCCATTTCTTCTGATTATGCCTGCAGCCAAGGGGGCATTGTTAATTACCATGGGACCTCCGTCATAGCCCCAGCTAATTAGATCAGAGGTAAACACCTGACTCCAGGGAAGCTAAGCCCCAGGCCAGGTTGAACAAATCAGCTTTTCTCTCCAAAATTTGAACTAGGAAGCCCAGACTGTGAGGAGCTGACATTTGAGTCATGTTAATAGCGGAGCACCTAAACGCCCAAGGACTGGTGGTATCCATCGGATCCGTGATTTTTTTTCCATTTACTGCATTTGTCGACTTTTATTTTACTTTATTTTTTTATTATACTTTAAGTTCTGGGGTACATGTGCAGAACGTGCAGGTGTGTTACATAGGTATACACGTGCCATGTTGGTTTGCTGCACCCATCAATCCGTCATCTATATTAGGTATTTATTCTAATGCTATCTCTCCCCTAGACCCTCCACCCCACAACAGGCCCCAGTGTGTGATGTTCCCCTCCCTGTGTCCATTTGTTCTCATTGTTCAACTACCACTTATGAATGAGAACATGCGGTTTTTGGTTTTCTATTCTTGTGTTAGTTTGCTGAGAATGAGTTTCCAGCTTCATCCATGTCCCTACAAAAGACACAAACTCATCCTTTTTTATGGCTGCATAGTATTTCATGGTCTTATAGTGAACACCTCACTTTGAGAAAAGTTGGGATGAACTTGGCTCCTGGAAAATCAAACTAAGACAAGCTGGGACTTGCCCTTTCCTTCTCACTGGTCCCTCTTGGTACTGACTCCCTGGATAGGCCCTACCTAAACACTTTTCCCAAAGTCTCATGGGTACCCTCAGCACCTGTCTACTCTGGTATCCAGGAATGGCCTTGTTCATCCCATTGTGACAGAACCCCAGAGTCCTCTGCTGTCACCCCTTGCTGATTGTGAACTGAGTACCCAAGTGGATTTGACCAGCACTTGGGAAACATAGGTCCATAATGACCACATTTTCAGAGCCAGCAATCTGGATATGCAGTCGGTGTGACTTTTGTGTATAGCACATTGCCACATATGAGATGATTTGGGAGAAGTAGCTTGGATGCTACAATGTCAATATTTTGCAGATATTTCAAAGTTTTTGGGGAAATAAAGTTACACCAAGCCTGAGTCAATGCATCCAGGATACAAGGTTGTAATACCACTGGCCAATATCTGCACCCCCAGCCGGTGGGACAACAGTCCTGTAAACAGGGAGCAACATCAGTATCGGAAGGGAAAAGCCTCCTCTATGTCTACGTCCCCTTTCCAACTCCCAAACCCTGCATTATAGTTCCTGGTGGCTTAGCAGCCAGTATGGCTCCAATAGCCAGTCCCCACCCTACAAAACAGACCCTCAACTCTCCCACCAGTCCAAGACGTCTGGCCCTATGGTAACAGCCAAGCTCTGGAGTCCTGCTCACTACTTTGAAAGGCATATGTCCACTGGTGTTAACCAGCTTCAAAAATACTCCCACCTTCTCATACTTACACACTTGTGCATTGCCTTCCCACAGGGACTAGAGCTAAACAGTGTCACCAACAGGATATGCAGAAATGAGAGTGTGATTTCCGAGTTTGGTCATAAAAGACACTGGCTCTCTTGGATCACTTGCTCTGAGGGGAGCCAGCTGCCATGTTGTAAGGATACTTAAGCCCACACTGGGGTCTGTTGTGTGGGGGCTAGGGAGAGGGACAGTGGGGGTGGGGAGGTTGGGGAGAGATAACATGGGGAGAAATGCCAGATATAGGTGACAGGGAATTGGAGGCAGCAAACCACATTGCCATGTATGCACCTATGCAACTATCCTGCATGATCTGCACATGTACCCCCGAACCTAAAGTACAATTTAAAAAAAAAGTCCTGTGGAGAGGTCCATGTGGCAAGGAATGAAGGACTCCTGCCAAGAGTCAGCCCTAACTTGCCAGGCATGTGAATAAGCCATCTTGAAAGTAAATGTTCCACCCCTAGTCAAGCCTTCAGATGCCTGAAGCCTCAGTCAATACCCTGACTATAACCATGTAAGACACCTTGAACCAGAATCACCTACTTAGATCAGATTCTTGACTCACATAACTTGTGAGATAATAAATATTTACTGTCTTTTTGATGGTTAAGTTCTGGATTAATTTGTTTTGCAGTAATAGATAACAGACATACCACTTCTTTTAATTCACCAGGTTCCTCTGTCTTTCCCTTTACCTGTGTCTCCAGCCAGGCTGCACCACTGCAGGTCAATCTGCCATAGCTGGTGCCACATGTTCCCAAATGTCCACCAAGACAGCACTCATCACCACAGGCTATGGCCAGAGACAAGAAACCCCCTCTAAAATACTTTACTGTTCCCTTAACACCTGCAGCAGAAGCTACACAGCCCCTCATATTCCTGGGAAGGAATCCTTTTAATTTTTTCATTCATAGAATTTTCTTTCTGATTATAAAAGTGATACATATTAATTATGGGAAATTTGGAAAATTCAGTACTGTGTTTAAGAGAAAGTTTAAGTAGCCCATATTCTTATCACCTAAAAGGAATGACTCAAATTTCTGCTATATTTCCTTCCAGTATTGTTTTAAACCAGAATCATTCGGTTCATGCAAAGTTATATCCTGTGCTATTTTTTAACTTAACATTATATTATAAGCATTTTCCCATATCACTGAACATTCTAGGGATTTATGGTTTTTAATGAGTGCATAGAATTATAATGTATAGATATACCATAATTTGTTTAACCAATCTCTATGTTTGGACATGTGGGTTGTTTCCAAGTCTTTGCTGTTATAAATAATGCTGCAACAAATATTCATGTACATCAATCTTTGCCCATGACTCTGATTAATTCTACAGCTCATAAATCTCTGTTTGCATTTCAATGCATTTCTCTAAATCCCTAAGTTTCTTTTTTAAAAATGTAATCACTAACACATGCATAGAACTGAAAAGTTACAAAAGGTTAGGCAGTAAAACGCACATCTTTCTCCCTCCAGGGTCCCTGGTCCTCCAAGTTAATTTCTTCAGAGGCAATAATGGTTACCCATTCTGGGGCATTCTTGCAGAACTCTTCTATGCATGTATAACTACAGACGTAAAGGTCAGCTGTTGTCAAAGTGTGGTCCAAGACCCTTTCAGGGAGTCTATAAGATCAAAGTCACTTTTATAATAATACCAAAGCATTATTCACCTGCTTCAGGTTTATTCTATCAGAGGTGTACAGTGGAGTTTTCCAAAGGCTGCATGACATGTGATGACATCATCAAGTTGACAGCTAATGGAACGTGTGCTTGTGTATTCTTAGGTTTTCTAGAATTTTCTAAGATAATCTCTTTAGGGTTCTTGATAATTTTTAAGAGTATAAAGGCTTCCTGAGACCAAAATGTTTAAGATCTGTTGGTATAGATTTTAAAACACACATACATGTACACAAAATCGGTTGCATGCTATATGTATTCTGTGGCTTTTAAAAAAATATGGCAATATATCTTTGAGATTATTCCATCTCAACACCTATAAAACAGCCTTGGTGTTTTTAAGTGACTATTTTGTTCTATTTCATGGTTGTTCCACATGTATTTAACCAGCTTCCATTAATAGAACTTAATGTTTTAAAATAAATATTTGCTGTATTGTTACTATTATATAACAATATATGTTGCACAGAATAACCTATGTGCTCTTCATTTTGTGAAAATGCAAGTATCTTTCTACAGTAAATTCCTAGTAGTGGAATTGCTGGCTCAAAGCGTATGCATATTTTAAATTGGTACTGCCAAATGGCCTTCCACAGAGAATATATCCATTTTTATACCCACAACAGTTGAGAGCAATTATTTTCTCACATCTCCACCATCACAGTATATCAGGTTTTTGATCATTAAAATCTGATAGTTTAAAATATGGTATCCCATTGTACTTTGAGTTCCATTTATTCCACTATGAGTAGATCAAGTATATTTTCCTATTTTAAAAAGTCACTTGTATCTTCTTTTCTGGAAAATCTCTGCTTATGTTCTTTGCCATTTGTCTTTTGACTTGTTTTCTTCTTCTCAATTCCTAGGATTTCTTTATATATAAGAAAATTAGCACATTTCCATCTTTTGCCTTTTGATTGCTTTATCTTATCATGCAAGATAATTCTCCAAATATCAAATTAATAATTTCTTTTATGGCTTCTGGGTCATATATAAGTTACACATACATGTTTTAAATTTATTCTATATTTTCCTCTAGTGATTTTATGGTTTATCATTTAACCTTTTTAGTCCATTTAAATTGTTTTCATGAAGATGTAGACAAGACTCCAACTTTACTTTTTAAATTTTCTTCCTACATGGGACTCATTGTCTCAACACTATTTATTTCATAAGAAATCTTTTCCCCACTGATAAGAAATTCTACCTTTATTATGAAATTATTTTTGCCTGTATTTGGGTCTTTTTCTGGCTCTCCCATTTTGTTGCGTGGATCCATCTGTGTATCCCTCCCTAGCTACACACCATTTGCAATACTATAGCTTTATAATAGGTAGAAAGCGGTTCCTTCCTATTATCTGTCCTTTTCAGAATTTAGCTAAATATTCTCGTTCCTTTATTTTCCCATATAAATTTTAGAACTTACTCCATTAGTTTAAATGTTGCTTTGAGATTACTTTAAATTTATAGATTAACATAGGACTATCTGCCACCTTAACAATATTGAGTTGTTCTGTCCAAGAACACAGGAAGTATTTTTACAATGTTCTTAAGTAGGGTTTAATAATTTCTTCACATAGGTCTTACATATTTCTTGGAAAATTTATTTCATTGTTTCTTTTGTTATTATAAATGGAATTTTTTTCCTTTCAAATGTATTTTCTAACTGGTTATATTATATAATATACTATACAATATTGGGATGCTATTGATCTTCCTGTATTCATTTTGTATCAGGCCTTCTTATTGGATACACTTGCTTATAACAGTTTTTCAGTTGGTCTTCTTGGAATTTTCAAGTATATATCATCTGAAAACAATGAAAACTGTGCTGCTTTCTTTCTGAGTTTTATACCTCCTTTCCTTCTGAAACCAGCTCAGTTTTCCCATAGAACTGATGTTTATAGCTTTTTTGAGTAAACATAGATGCTGACTTTCCTGTTCTTGAAGCTCAAGAAACTTATATTTGCCTTATCTGAGTTTCTTTTTCAGAAAACCAATTGCCAGGCCTCCAAGATGGTATTAAGGAGTGGAAACTTCCCAGACCCCTGGTCTGACCACCTGTTGCCTGTTCACCAACTCCTCTTCCTTCCCCACTACTTAAACCCCTAACTTTAGTCAGGGAATTTGAGGCTTATCTCCCACCTCTCTGCAGACACCCACAAGGAAGCCTTTTTCTGACAATACCCACTGTATGCAGTGAGTAACTGACCTATACTAAAGCCTCGGCATTTGGCAACACTTCTCTTATCAGATTTCATCGGCTAGCTCCTCCAAAATAAAGCCAAATCATACTGAGGATGTGTAGAATTTTGTGTTGTTCCTGACTTTATGGGAATGGTTCTAATATCTCACCAGTATGCCTATGTTAGCATTGCCTTGAGAAAAATATCTTTTTATTGAGTTATAACTCTTACTTTTCTAAACTCCATGTTCCTATCAAAAATTCAGAGTCCCCAATCAACCATTGTGGCCCCCATCTTGCACCTACCAGATGACATGTGATATCTAGATATTTCAAACTGGAGGAATAAGTTTGTTGACTAGAATTAGGTGGTAAACCCTCTCCTGGGGAACACAATAAGGTATTTTAAAACACTTTCCTCTAAAGGAGATTACCAAAAGGTAGGCACGGCATACAGTTCAGTTTAGGGATGCTGAGTAAAAATTTACTACTGGGGCCTAATTTTCAGGGAACATTCAAGAAAGAAGCTAATGTCTGCAAAATCTTCCAACCCAAATCTATTTGTATACTATTGCTCTACTGAGCTCTCTTTCTTTCCTAAGCTCCCATAGTCTTTGCCTGTCTCTAACTCACAATGTGCTGAGCCCTGGTCTCAAAATCATTTCAGACACTCCCTATCCTCACCCACACCTGCCAATGCTGACCTTGCGAAGGTTGTGAAACCACATGTCACAGTTTCTCAACATACAGAATAGCCAGGAATGCTTACTAAAACTTTAGGATCCCAGGCTCCCCAAGACCTGGCAATGCTTATGTAAACCATGATTTGAGAAGCACAGCCTTACAGTTTCATCAGTGCTGCAGGAACTGCTAAAGGGCCTACAAGGTCTAACTCTTCTTCCTCAACTCTTCTGGGTCGAAGTTAAATTATCAGGCTCTCCCAAGAACTGTTAAGCATACTATGACCCTCACCCAGACAGGACGAACGTGATTTCTAAACTACTTGGCTTGGAATCTCCCAGGATGCACATGCATTTCTGGGAAGGTGGAGACAGACCCAAACCATCCCTGGGTAGACTCTAGTGAATACTCTGAACAAAGTGGATCAGACATGTCTGTCAAACCCAGACAAACCCAGAACTAGTGAGGTAACCTAGGAGCCTTCATTAGAGAAATCAGCCTTTACTGGCATGGGCCATGGGAGCCTATGACAGCAAGATCTTTCGGCCATAAACAACATGTGCCCAAGGCTAGTTCTGTACGTCCCTATCCATGGGGCAGCCCTGCCTCTAATTCCACAGTGTCTCAGATGTCTGCACTTGCTCATAAACTGCCTCAGGTATTGGGGCTAACAGGAACCATGATGGCATCTGCCACACCCCTGGTTACACTAGTCACTGGCCTACTGGCTCCCATTTTCATGGGAGAGGGTTGGTTGCCTTGTACCCATCTCTATCCTCTTTCTACTTCATCCTTTTCTCCACAGCTTGATGATGTTAGGCAGGTCTCACCTGCCAGCCCCTGAGTTATGGCCACTGGTAAGAACAAGCATCCCTGGAGATGAACAATCATATTTACAAACTGTCTTCTGTTCACACGCACAGCCAGGGACACTTTGGACGGTGGCCTTAGAATGCTGAGGAGATCCACAGGCAGCCTCCTGTGGTTGGAGTCAAGGGTGGTGTGAAGTGGCCGAACTGCTGAACTGCTTTTTAAATTGGTCTTTAAGCAAAAGAGTAAAGCAGCTCAGCCCATTAAGGAACCCTCACTCAGAAGCTGTCCCACTGACATGCCTCCCGGGGTGTTCGGGGACTCGGCTAATGAACCACCAGCACTGCTGCTAGTTACTTCCCTGCAAGTCACACCACATCAAGGCAAGTTTGTCGAGAAACAAACGCACTCCTGGCCCATCGAGGGAGCCCATCTGGTGAGTTTAGCTTCTGTCTCCAGCAGCACCACATAATGAAGGAGGCTCCTTTGAGGGAAGCGAAGCGTTTTTGCAGTCTGACTCTCTGCCTTCTTTACAGATTTTCAAAGGCTGGTGAAGGCAAGAGGTCTCCCTTCCTTTCAGGGAAGACTGTAGACTTTCATCTTGACTCAGGACCACAGGCTGCGTAGTCTCAACTTAAACTGAGTAATCCAGGTTCTTCAATTTTGTCACTCATAGAGTAAAAATCGCTCATTATTAGAGTTTGCGGAGGAATCTAACTCAGTATTCACTCAAAAGTCAGGGACATCTTTTGAGCCTGGCTGTGTTTCCCAGCTCCTACCATGTGTACCTTACAGGTGGGTGTACGCCAACACTTTGAGGAAGTCAGTTTCCTCCATCGCTGGGTCTGCAGTGCTATCACGATCACGAGTTGCACTCACAATGCAAATAATATTTCATGCGATTTCTTACTAGAACAAGTTTACCACAATTATTGTCAGCTGGTGAGGTTTTCAAGAGCTGTTATTTTTGCTTTCTGTAAAATATAAGTCACTGTTCGTCTAGCTTCATTATTATCAATTCAGAGTATTATCCATTATTTGGTTAACCCTATGGTGTGCAGTGCCCTATAATTGCATCAACAGTATTTTGGGCCTGTGATTTTCCAACAATTAAAGTTTAATATTTATTGTCTATATCCCTGTGCTAATTTGCTTTTTATAAGGGCACTTACATGACACACTTATGTGCTGCCTGTGAACTTGTGCCATTTGAATTACTTGAGCCTTCTATCAAAGAATGTATAATATAAATCAGAGTTAGCTTAAAATCACAAGGCATTGTTTTAGCACATATAGACTCTTGTATGTATTCATTTTCTTTTTTTACAATACAAATAATATGTGATATGTATTTCTTCATAGCAACAAACTTAACATAATTGATTTTGTCTTTCAATTATATTTTATCTCCACCAACTCCTATCAGTCACTGAAAGAGGGAATTGATGGGTCAGGGAGGTTTCTGTTTCACCCAAGTGGACTATGATTAAAAAAAAATTAAGAATTATAGGGGTTGACCCAGCAATCCCACTACTGGGCATATATCCAAAGGATTATAAATCATTCTCTTATAAGGACACATGCACACGAATGTTCATTGCAGCACTGTTTACAATAGCAAAGACTTGGAACCAACCCAAATGCCCATCGATAATAGACTGGACAGGGAAAATGTGGCACGTATACACCATAGAATACTATGCAGCCATAAAAAATGATGAGTTCTTGTCCTTTGTAGGGACATGGATGAACCTGGAAACCATCATTCTCAGCAAACTGACTCAAGAACAGAAAATCAAACACCACATCTTCTCACTCATAGGCGGGTGTTGAACAATGAGAACACATGGACACAGGGAGGGGAGCATCACACACTGGGGTCTGTTGGGGGGAAATAGGGGAGGGACAGTCGGGGGTGGGGAGTTGGGGAGGGATAACATGGGGAGAAATGTCAGATATAGGTGATGGGGATGGAGGCAGCAAACCACATTGCCATGTATGTACCTATGTAACAATCTTGCATGTGCTTCACATGTACCTCAAAACCTAAAAAAAAGAATTATAGGGGTTGAGGGGGCAGTGATGGAGAGGACAATGACTGGGGGTCCGGGTCCCCCACTGCTTCATTAAAGCACTGCAGCTTACCTGTAATCTGGGTACACACTGAGTTTCTATGTTTGCAGAAAGAATCCTACTGTCAAAAAGTGTTTGAAATCTCCACACTACACTTTTCTATTTATTCAAAATACTATGACCATCTAAAACAATGCTAGAAAAATCCAAACAGATGACCCTGTTAGTTGAGGAAAAATAGTTAAAAAAAAAAAAGAAAAAGAAAAAAGAAAGAAAGAAAAAGGTGGAACTAGGCACAGAAAGATAAGATTTAATCATCTCAATTTACCCTAGCAAAGCACCCAGCTGGGAGGATATTGGGAGGGGGATGATGGGGATGATCGGAGATCAATGAGAGAAGATCCTAAACCTTTTGGTCCAGGGAAACAAAGACAGATGTTCAAAACTGACTATGATACAGAAAACAAAGAAATGCAAATAGCATTAACCAAGAGAGTGGAGTGTCCCAAGGAGAAGGGATCACTTTGATTATGAGAACTAGGAAGGATAGTTCTCCCTGAACCCTGGGTTGACATAATTTATTCAGTTGTGAATTTATTTAGCAGAAATTTGCCACTGAGAAGGCACTGGGCAAGGCCAAGGAAAAGATTCCAAGAGCCAGGGATTCCCTTGTTTCTTTGACATTAAGGAAAGTAATCTAAAACGATGTTTTTTTTTTTTTTTTTTTTTTTTTTTTTTTTTTTTTTTCAATTTGATTGTGATACAAATCACCTGGGGGAGGGTGTGTGTGTGGGGGGGTGTTACGGGGAGGGTCCTGTTCCTATTCAGAAGGTCTGGGGCTAGCCTGAAATTCTGCATTTCTAATCAGGTTTCAGGCGATGCCAGTGCTGCTGGTCAGACACTTTGAGCAGCATGAATCTAATGAACTCATGCCACACTCAAGTGTTAGAGACACACCATAAGGCAGTGATTACTGTGACAAATACTGCTACTTGCCTACCTGATATCCATTCTCTTTTTACTTCACAATGAGAATCCCAGTTTTGTTTGGTAGGGCAATATGCTCAGCTAGAACAGTTCAGTTTTTCAATATAGTATAAGTTGTAGTTGGGATGGGGGAGTATGGGTGAAATAATTCTGGCAAAAGAAGTATAGGCAGAACTTCTTGGAGAAGACATCTGTGATGGTTAGTTCGGAGTGCCAACTTGATTGGATTGAAAGAGTCAAAGTATTAATCCTGGGTGTGTCTATGAGGGTGTTGCCAAAAGAGATTAACATTTGGGTCAGTGGGCTGGCGAAGACAGATCCATCCTTAATCTGGGGGGCACAATCTAACAGCTGCCAGCAAATATAAAGCAGGCAGAAAAATCTGGAAAGGAGAGATGGGCCTAGACTCTCAGTCTACATCCTTCTCCCATGCTGGATGCTTCCTGCCCTTGAACATCGGACTCCAAGTTCTTTAGTTCTGGGACTCAAACTGGCTCTCCTCGCTCTCAGCTTGCAGCCTATTTGGGGACCTTGTGATCATGTAAATTAATATTTAATAAACTCCCATATATATGAGAAATACATATATGTATATGTGTTTTATATATGTGTGTGTATATATATGTACATATATATATATATGTACATATCCTATTAATTCTGCCCCTCTAACATAACCCTGAATAATACAGCATCCCTTCCTGTTGAAAGGGCAAAACCTTTGGCTGAGGTTTTGGCCTTTGTCTTGTCTTTTGGTATTTTCTGCTTTTTCCTGCCTCAAATATGGACTAATACCTGGAGGGCCAGCAGCAGCTCTCTGGCCATGACATTGAAAACTAGACTCAAGAAGGTGGTGCTGGAAGCAACAGCTCGGGTCCTTCATGCCTCAGGGATTGTTCCTACCTGCAGCCCCAGTTTGGGCTTTCCCAGAAGCAGCCCTGAAATGAGAATTCAGCTGCGAGTGGTTTATTTGAGAGTGATCTCAGGAAACACTGGTGGAGGGATGAGAAGTGACACAGGGAAGGAAAGGGAGCCAATAACAGTGTGTCACCAAGCTGATGGCACAGTGGGAATCCGGAGCTTAATCCACAGGGAAGTCTGGGAGATGGTGTAGACAATGTCAGGATTATCCAACCAAGGGGAGAGGAGGCTGGGGTATGTATCCACTCAATCCCATTTGTCCTTTGGAAGAGGGCTCCTTCTGATGGGGCTTAATTCTTCAGTACTCTGGCTTGCCCGGCACACAAGCCAAGCATGTTCCCTACCCCAAAACAGCCCTGTGTCTGTGATTGGGGGTATTTGCAATATCAATAAGAACCTTATGGACAGGTACGGGTGGGATACTAAGACCACCTGCTATACCTGAGAAAACTCAATCTACCTCTGTTATTCTAGTCAGACACAATTCCAGCTGATAACCACTCCGGGAGTATTCTTATTTTAAGAGATATTCTCACCCACATTGCACTAAGAGGGCAATGCTTAATAAGCTGCATGTCTGTAATGCAGAATCCAGGGCAATATCTATAGAGGCAGGAAGCTCTTTCTAGCAAACTTTTAAAAGACACTACATAGGCAACCACCTACTCTGCCAATGGGAGCAGCCAGCAGGCCTCTCCACAATGTTGGGATTTTGATATAACACCCAGAGCTTATAAATATGTTATTTATTTTCTTAGTTCCTGGGTAAATCAAAGAGACTTTCAATGAGTTCAGGAAAAAACATTCTCTAGGTAGGGAAAACTCCCATCCTTCTAAATGATTAACATCCTTATGAATGACCTAGAAGATGAAATAAGAAGAAAGTTACTCACAAGGCCACATGGTACCAAGCTGAGGCAAGGTGGGATGTGAAGAAAGATTAGAAGAATGAGTTTCATAAAGTTCTTGAATGTGGAAACTGGAAGAGAGAGCACGGACATCATTTTTTCTTCTTGTCTGAGTCCTTTGGCTGACGTTGGGGGAATGGAAGCAGCATAGAGAAGGAAGGAGTCAGAGTCCCCCTCTGCTCTGCACAGAGCCTTGCTTGGTTCAGGGCTGGCTGCAGCCAAGGCAACACAGACTGGAGATTAAGCAGACCTAAAGTTTAGAAAGTCAGTGATTTCAAAAAAAAAAAAAAAAAAGCAGCAAAAAGATAAATAAATAAAAAAGCAGCTGTCACTGCAGGGCAGAGAACAGCAAACCCTTCTCACCTGACCCAAGGAATGAGCTCTGGGGAGGCAGAGTCAGAGAACCACCCAGACAAAACAAACAAAACAAGACAACAATAAGCCCAGTATCACAAGGGAAAGGTAAGCAGCTTTCTTTTTAAAAATTTTTGGGAACTTTTTGCAGTCTTAAATATTTCCAAATCAGGTTTTAACATAGCCAAAGAGCATGCAATTAAGCAAATGCTTTTGCTACATAAGAGTAAACTCTGTGTGTGTGTGTGTGTGTGTGTGTGTGTGTGTGTATGTTACAAACTGCAATGATGAGATTCTCCTCCTCAAATTCCTGACTCAATTGCCCTGAAGTGATCTTCATCAGTTCTTTTGTAGGTGCTTGTAGGCCTGCTGCCTTTAGGAGTTTCAGTATCTTTTTCTATAACATGAGACATATCCACCCTTTCCACAATTTAGGTTGCTGCTAACGTCAAAACAGTCTCATAGATGAGCAATGGCTTATAAACTAGAAATAAATGTAAAACATTATGATCACTAACATTACCACTGACCCCTTAATATGTCTGAGTTTGTTGTTTATACAATGTTATTGTTTATGCATTAGTGTGACCTTGGATAATACAATGTGATTCTGAGGATTATGTGAGGTAGTATGCATAGAGACTTAGCATAGGGCCTAGCACATAATTATGTTCTGGCTACTGTTATAATCATCGCCAGCATCATCATCACCATCACAATCACTATCACCACCACCACCACCGTCACTGTCATCCTGTGTGGTTCATTTTATATTATAATGCCCCTAAATCAATGAATATTCTCTTGTTTTGACTCGTGGGCATTTGGCTACTTGTGTTTCCTTTTTAAGCCAAACTCTAAGTCACCAAGCAGCATTAAAAAATTGAATAGTAAGACTTCCTCTGATACCCTAGGAGGCTTTTCTTCTCCAAAAGATGAGTAATGAATGAATTTGAGATTACTTTAAAAGCCAAATAATGTTCCCTGCCTACTGTTATTGCTTTTGCTTAATTTTCATTTGTGTTGACAGTCAGCACTCACCCGGGTGTTGTCACCACCAAGCCTGGGGAGATACAGCTCCTGAACATTTTCAACCAAACAGTTACAAAGCAGGTTTTTCATTAGCCTTGGAGCCATTCAAAGGTAGTGTACCACTTGTGGATGACAAATCAGGTGCATCCCACTCATCTCTCTTCCAAAGACTCATAGCACCACAGGATGTGAATGCTGGAAAAGCTCTTAGCAATCTAGTCAATGCTTCATTTTTCACATAGAAAAAATGGAGCCCAGAAAAATAAAGGATGTCTATAAAAACATACAGATAATAAGAGATGGGAACAGGACCAGAACCCATGTCTGCTTAACTTTCATGCCAGTATTCTTTCTGCTACCCAGTGCCACCCCTTCTTGAAGTCAGAGGACACCATCAGAGCCTTGGCAGGGAATGGGGAAAAGGCAGTAAACGCAGGTGAGAAGCCAGGAGCAGCTGGAAATTAGCTGGCTGGAGTGAAGATGAAACAAACATGGAAACAAGCCCCTGAACTAGATAGAGGCAGGCAGGAAACAAGGCAGGAATGGAGCAAAAATATCCAAGGGGCAGGCAAAACAGATGGGAGCCCAAACCCAGCTGGCAGTGACACCTAGCCAAGCTGCCTAGTGGCAATTGCCTGGGAGCCAGACTCACAGGGCTCATGAGATTACCGGTTCCTCCATCTCCAGGAGTCCAGCCCTGACCTGGAGTGACCAGGGCTAAGGGCTGGATCTATCATTCTGAGACATAAAGGGTTGGCTTTGATTTCTGATGTTATTTTGGTGCTGGTTGTTCCTATCTCACCATTCTAAAGGGTCTCATCTGATGAAAGCATAGGGCAAGAGTGGAAACCACAAGCTGGGAGTAAGAATTCTGAAAGTCTTGAGTATAAAAACCAGGAAAAATAGAGCAGGAATTTTCCCCCAAACCCTCACAGTGAGAACATTCACAAAGGACTGAGTTTCCTCGAGAGCTGATGATTAGGAGAAACAAAAGAAACAAGATACTTAACGAAAAGTAATTTTCATTTGTTTGCCCCATAACTTATGCGTGCTTTAAAAAACAAATCATAAAAATCAAACTCTGCTTCTGAGCCAAATATACAAATCGTGTGCATGACTAGGTTTCCTACTGCTATGATCTGAATGTTGGTGTCCTGTAAAATTTGTATGTTGAAATCCTAACTCCCAAGGTAATGATACTAGGAAATGGGGCCTTTGGGAGGTGGTTAGATCATGAGGGCAGAGCCTTCATGAACATATTAGTGCCCTGATAAAAGAGATGCCCGAGGCAGGTGTGGCTGCTTACTCTTGTAATCCCTGCACTTTGGGAGGCTGAGGCGGGTGGATCACCTGAGGTCAGGGGTTTGAGACCAGCCTGGCCAACATGGTGAAAGCCCGTCTCTACTAAAAATACGAAATAATCAGCCAGGCATCCTGGCAGGCGCCTGTAATCCCAGCTACTTGGGAGGCTGAGGCAGGAGAATCGCTTGCAACCAGGAGGCAGAGGTTGCAGTGAGCCGAGCCAGGATAGCCACTGTACTCTAGCCTGGGCAACAGAGTGAAACTGTCTTAAAAAAAGAAAAAAAGGGAGAAACACCAGAGAGCTTGTTTGCCCCTTCTGCCAGGTAAGGTTACAGTGAAAAGACAGCTGTCTAAGTACTAGGAACCAGGCCCTCTCCAGGCACTGAATCTGCTGGCAAATTGATCTTAGACTTTCCAGCATTTACAGCCATGAAAAATAAATTTCTGATGTTGATAAGCCACCCAGTCTATGGTATTCTGTTACAGAAGCCCACATGGATGAAGACATGCCTATTGGCATCTTTTGAGAATAATAATAGCTTAGTTTTGGGAGGATAAAGAGGGTACTTTAGGCAGAAAACAGTAAGAAGTAGCATTCCCTGACCAGAGAGCAACAGGGGTGGCTGGAGAACGGGTATGTGTTAGGAGCAGCAGAAGAAAGGGTGGAAGAAGTGGGCAGGAAGTAGATCTCAAAGGACTCAGCACACCGGATGGGGTAGTTTGGACTTTCTGATAGATCCTCACCATGATCCCCATGAAACACAGTTTTTCCTCATTATTCACATGTCAGTATTTGCAAATTCTCCTACGCACTAAAATTTCTTTCTGTGTAACCCCCAAATCAACTCTTGTGATGCATTTGCAGTCATTCACAGACATATGCAGATGAGGAAAAATATGCATGCTCCAGGTGAGGTGGGACCAGGTGAAGCTCTGCCTTTTTGTTTTGACTCTCCAACTGTAAACCAGCA
Organism: Aotus nancymaae; assembly: GCF_030222135.1. NCBI lineage: Eukaryota > Metazoa > Chordata > Mammalia > Primates > Aotidae > Aotus > Aotus nancymaae. The sequence goes on from NW_026988471.1 coordinate 28,954,727, forward strand.
ACCTTTTGCAGTCTATTAAGTGGCACATTTTTGTGCTTTTTATTGGTGATTCTGAGGCAGGAGCCCAGAAGGACTTGTTTTCTGCTCACAACCCTGCTGACCCAAAACAGAATCTGATCCAGATTGGATAAAGTGAAGAAATTGTCAGAAACTAACCTGGGTGCAGTGGCTCACACCTGTAATCCCAGCACTGTGGGAGGCCAAGGCGGGCCGATCACTTCAGGTCAGGAGTTTGAGACCAGCCTAGCCAACATTGTGAAATCCAGTTTCTACTAAAAATATAAAAATTAGCCAGGCATAATGGTGCACACCATTAGTCCCAGCTACTCCGGAGGCTGAGGCAGAAGAATTGCTTGAACCTGGAAGGCAGAGGTTGCAGTGAGTCAAGATTGCACCACTATGCTCCAACCTGGGCAACAGAGTGAGACTCTGTCTCCAAAAAAAAAAAAACCCAGCAGATGGTAGCGACAGTGATCCCTAGCTGCACTCATTGCTCTTTAGCATAACACTCCCACCAGTGGCATGACAGTTTATAAATTCCATGGCAATGACCTGGAAGTTACCATCCCTTTCTAGAATGCTGTCGAATAACCTGCCCCTTAATTGCAACTACTGCAAGTAAATGGATATAAATATGCTACCAACAGCCCACAAATGTGGCTCTGGACACGCTACCTATGAATTAGCCCTGCTCCAAAAGCAGCAGCTCCAGTTCAGTAAAAGACCGCTATTTAACACCACTGGCTTACCCTTGAATTCTTTCCTGGGTGAAGGCAAGAACCTTGTATTAGTCTGTTCTCATATGGCTAATAAAGTGATACCCAAGACTGGGTAATTTATAAATGAAAGAGGTTTAATTGACTTACAGTTCTCCATGGCTGGGGAGGCCTCACAATCATGGCGGAAGGTGAATGAGGAGCAAAGTCATATCTTACATGGTGGCAGGCAAGAGAGCATGTGCAGGGGAACTCCCTTTACAAAACCATCAGATCTTGTGAAACTTACTCACTATGATGAGAATAGCGTGGGAAAGTCCTGCCCTCTGTGATTCAATTACCTCCTACTGGGTCCCTCCCATGACATGTGGGAATTATGAAAGCTACAGTTCAAGATGAGATTTGGGTGGGGACACAGCCAAACCTTATCAAACCTTCCCTGGCTAAACCCCATTTTGGGGCTTGCCTGCGTACCTGCATCAATTCCACTGTTTAAAATAGCTCCCACATGTAGTGCTGAAGTGCTGCAAGCCCAGAAGGATGTGACATGCCTTACAAAGAAAATGCATGTGTTAGACAAGCTTTATTCAGGTATGAGTTGTAGTTCTGTTGGCTGTGAGTTCAATGTTAATTAATCAACAATTTGTATTCAATAAGATATATATATAAACAGAAATATATATAAAACAAGGTTTTAACAATGTGTTGATAGAAAGATTAAACAATTATGACCAAAAGCTTATAGGAACCTAACTCCATATCTCCCCTAGGAGCAATGGTTTAGTATTTAATTCAGTGTTTGCAGCGACTGTATAGAATGTAACTACCATGAATAATAAGAATCAACTACACTTGGAATGGCTTCATTTTATTTTACTTTTAAATCTCCATTTCACAAATTGGGACCCTAAGTCTCACAAGGCTGAGACTAGCCTGAAGCTTCGTAACTACTAAGTGACAGAGCCAGGACTTGAACACAAATGGTCTGATTCCCATTCCCAACATATTTCTACTGTGAAATGCAGTGGATGCTAAAATAGCAGAAATACAAGTGTCCATCAGGCCAGGTCTTAGAAATCTATAGCCAGCCATGCCATAAGACTGAAAGGTAATTTAGTGAAGGTCTTCTAGAATGCCTTAGCTGGTTCTTTACTGGAGGTAATGACCAGGTAAAGACCTAGAATCCTGCCTGGCTCCACTTGGGTTTGATCTGGATTTTATGAGAACTCAATTTATCAGTGGCCTCGTACAGGTTCCAAACTGAGATACTGGCAGCCCCAGGAGAAGCCTAGCATCTTAATATTCCAGATGCAGCAGTGCCTGGCAGCCTAGAGTCAGATAACGGCAGCCTGGGTGTGTGCACACTTAATATTCCCTCCAGCAGCCCCACATCCCTCCTGCTGCTTCCAAGTCCTGCTATATTTTTGAGGAAAGCTAAACAGATTATGAAGGAAACCCAGAAAGGACACAGTGTTTGCAGGAACCAAACCTTGAAGGGGAGGCCCTCAGGGGCAAGAGAGAACTACAGCTTTCTATTTAGGCAGTGCTCCTTTTGGATAATTGGATGCCTGCTTCGTATGCAGCTGGTCTGCTGAAAATGTATACACAATGAGTGAGTGGCATGTGTGCGCGCGTGTGTGTGTGTGCGTGTGTGTGTGTTTTGAGCTAATGGGATAAAGGAGGAACCAAAACATCAGAAGAGAGAAGAAAGGGATTTTTAAAATGTGATATGATGATAATTGACCATCTCCATGGTATTCCCTTCAAATCTGCTAAAATCGTAAGAACAGAAAATCCTTACCAGGCAATGTTTCTCCAAAGAAAGAGATCAAAGTGGAAACGTGTCAAATGAGACTGTAGCAGCCCCAGGCTAATTGTGAAGTTTGTCTTATGGGCCTCAGCTTTTCCTTCAAGGTCTTCCGTCCTGTCTCGGATACTTAGGGACCCCATCCTAGCTCCCAGTGTCTACCCTCTAATAGCATTGTAAGACTTAGTGCTAAAAGAGACCCCATAAGCCAGCTAATCGGAACCCCTACCCAACCTGGGTGGGTATACACACCTTGACACTATTAAGAGAGGGTCTTTCAACCTCTAATTGCAACCTGTCTTTCCTGTGACGGTGATGATGGGAGGGGATACTTACCACTTACTTCCAATGGTAACCTGTCCTACAGGTGATTCTCCAATGCAGGGGTCTGCAAACTGTGCCCCACGGGCCAAATCTGACCTACTGCCTGCTTTTGCAAATAAAGCATTATTGGTACACGGCCATGCTTATTATGTATCGCCTATGACTGTGTTCATACTGCAATGGCAGAGTTGAGTGATGGGACAAGTACCGTATGGTCCTCAAAGCCTAGAATGTCTGCTACAAAAGTTTCCCACCTCCTGCTTTAATGGAAAAGATAGGTTTTCTTACATTGCACTGAAATCTGAAATCTGCCCTGGTGGTCACAGTCCCCCCCAGAGTGCCATGGGAGGCTACATCCTCCCCCATCAAACTGTTCCTCACCTTCCTCCATCAGACAACCCTTTGGTTATGTGTAATCAATCATTGTGGTTTGTTCTTTGTTCTCTTCACCAAGATGGAGACCCCTGCCTTGTGTAGTCTCCACTTGCAGTTCAGAAGGGGACCCTTGTCCACACATGCTTGATCACACTCTGCCTTCTGAGAAAGCCATGTATGTCTCACACCCAACCCCACTCCCTCGCCCACCTCTATCCCAGAAATCTTTGGGTTCTTAAATACTTAAACAGAGAGTGCTAGTTATAGCTTATATTTATTCAAACATCAATTCTCTCTATAAAGAGCCTGTCTGTGACCTTTGCTTCGCCTATTAATTAATTTAAAGCCCCCAGCTAACTGGGTGGGGTAGCAAGTAAATATCGAAAAGGGGAAAAGTTTCAACTTAGTTTGGCTGGACATTAGAATCGACAATTGTTGCAGCCGAAACAGAGTTTACAATCCAATTCCTTTATTTGACAGATGAAAGAGCAGAGACCCAGAGAGCCTGTAGAATTTGCCCACGGTGTCAAGGCTGAGCAGTCCTGGGATTTAGACTAGAACTCAGTAGTTTTCGCTTCAGGATCACTCTTTCCCCTGTTGTAGTTGTCTCTCTACATGGCTAATTCCATTAGAGCCACAGCAAGAATGTTTTGAGAGTCAGCATAAACTGGGAGGAGAATAGCTCCTCCTCTCTAGGCCATATTATTCTTTATCCAGTGGTTCCCCTTCCTCCAACCTTCTCACTCCATCTCTAATACTGCAAAGTCAGGCCCAGGATGTTCAGAAGAAAAAATATCAGCACATATACCTGATAAAATTTATTAAGCACTTATCATGTACCAAGCATGCTGACTACTGCATGTACACAGATCATCTCATTTAATCCTTACAATAAAAAGAGAGATTATTATTATTATTATTCACATTGTATGAATCGCAATATAGGGTTTTAAAGAGCTACCTGAGTGGTCTTTTGGTGGAACTGAGAAATCAAACCAGACAATATGACTCCAGAGCTGGAGTTCTTTGCCTCCCACTAATTGGAGGAAAAACTCTGGCTCTCTGGCCTCCCGCTAACTGAAACCTCATGGGAACTTTTCTGCTGCATTGCATGGAGTCAAGTCTCCCACAGAGGTGGGTGAGAGTCTACAAAATATTACTTGGCCATCCTCTCTCTAACATTCTCCTCCCACTTTCACTCTCAATTGGGCCATGATTTTTTGTTCTCAATCAGCAAAGGTCTATAATGAATCCACTACGATTCTACTTTTCCTCTTAAGGTTTCTCCTCTTTCTCTTCTCCCACTTTTTTTTCTCTTCCCCTTAATAGCTTAGATCTGCCAAAGGCCCCCACAGGTACTGACAGCTCAGACGGGGGCATGCAGAAATAGAGTTTGTTCCCTTTGGATTCTTGTTCTATTCAAGGTGCACTGATGCTACTGTCCCTGCCTCCTTCAGCAGGCATCTGGCCCTGACCCATAGAAAGGGACAAACTTGGACCCTGAACTCGGTCCTGCTCATGTTAGACCTTTATATGCAGCTCACTATGAATGATGCTGGAATACAAAATTGAATAATACAGCCCCTGACCTCCTCAAGTTTACTACTAGTGAAAGAGAAAAACAGATAACAGATATGTGTTTGAATAGATAATTTCAAGACAACGTTGTATATCAGGCAAAAAGCCCAGGGGAGAGGCATTTGGTTCAGCCTAGTCAGGTCAGGGAAAGCTCCAGAGAGAGATATGTTTGAGCTGAATATTTTAGGATCAGTAAGACCCATCCAAACCCAGGAAGAGGAAAAAGGGTGCAGGTTCATGGAGAGAGTCTAACGGGTATGGACGCTTAGTATGGGGCCCACTGAGGTTCAAGGAATCTTTTGAACCTTTTCATGCGGTGAAACAAAGGGTTCCTTACTCATGTGACAGCCACCATCTAGTGAGCTCTGACTCCATCTGTATCTTGTGCCCTTTAGATGGGTTCTCTCATTTAATCTTCACAACAAACTACTAGGTAGGTAGCACTAGCTCCATTATATAGATCATCGAGGCTTAGAGAAGTTGCATTCCTTGCCCAATTTTGTGCAGACAGGAGAGGATAAAGAGAAAAGTGCTTGTTCTGATTTGTGCCCCCGCCCGTCAATGCTACTGACCCATATGTGTATTTCCGCCCTACCTGGACCAGTATTGTGAGCTTTTCTCTTCCAACCTGGAACATACTCACCTGCCATTTGCTCAGAGTGCTCATAAGAGATGTGGTTGGGGATCAAATGTAATGTCCTCAAGAGGGTCGCATGGACCCTGCGGGTAATTATCAGAATGAATATGGGCAGCTGTGCCCTCCCAGAAGTATCCTTCCCCAAAAGGTGCTCTCTGCGCTGGTGACATCGCAATAAAGGTATGTGATGTGTAAGGCAAGTGTGTGTATGCTGTCTCTCTGCCTTTTATGTTACGCTTTGTAAAGGCTAGCATCTTCACAGCACTCCTTAGACTGGCATTTGGGACCTGTGTCTCTGTTCCTACTTTTTCTAGGCCTTTTCCTGTTTTAACATATGCCCTGCAGGGCCAGCTCTTGTGTTAGGATGCTTGCTGACTGGTAGCGACAGGTGGCTCTGTAGTCCCTCAGGGCTCCAAGCACCCTGCCTCCTCCTACATCTGTCTTCATCTGGAGCCAGGTTGAGCTTCAGATTAACTCCAGCATGAACTTGGCCTGAAAGTTGCCAGCCACTTTCGGTAATGACATCACCAATGGTGGGTAAACATTTTACTTCTATCAGGCTCCTTGCAGAACCTGTGTCCAGGATTTTAAAAACAAAACAGAGTCAGCAGATTTGCAATAATTAAACAAAGTCCTAAAGGCAGAGCTGATCCAAAACCCAGGTGGAAAGCAAGGCAGGGCAAGCTGCAGGTTAGAGCCTGTGTCTGCACCTCCCATTGGGCCCAGCAGCTGGGGGCCAGTGCAGTCAGAGGCCAGGTGTGAGATGAGAAAAGCAGGCCTCCTTAGAACAGAAGCCAGTTGCTGAGGCTAAATGTCTTGTGAAGCCAATAAGCAGGGAGTTTGTTTTCCCCCAAAGGCCCCAAGGTTGTTAGTTTAGAGTCAGGACAATCTTCTTAAACTAAACCGTGTGTTTTCTTCCCTCTGATCTTATGTCAGAGAAAGGTTAAGCTCTGGAAAAGTCACCTGGGTCAGGTACCCCACACTCAAGAGAGCAGGATGGTTTAAAGTCAGAAGATTTGGATGGAATTATGTCTCTGTCACTTGCTGGCTGTGTGATCTAGGGCAAAACCCAAGTCTCCCTGAGCCTGATCCCTCAGCTGTAGAGTAAGCAAAGGATGAACCATATAGATCATGAAAACCTTGCTCTGAAAATCAACTGAGATAATGTATGCAGCAGGTAGCACATAGTAGGTGCCTCATTCTTCCTCCCCTTTGGTGAAGACATCATTGTTTATATTTCAGCTACTGTTTGCTCTCAGAGAACTACCAACACAACATTTATTGTATTATAAATATTACCTTACAACTATATCTTTTCTATTTGATTTGGAGCCCCTTAAGAAGATTGTGTCTTTCTTATCTTTCTTTGTATATCTAACACTTAATAATAGCAAATGTGCAAAAAAGAAAGGTTTGCTAAATGAATTCATACAACCATGTACTTGGTAAAATAAATAATAGCCAGAGAGAAATTCCCACATGTATTTAATTAAAATCTTTTTTTCTCCACTGTTTTCTCCTTTTCTTGCCCTTCTGTCTTTTCATTCACTGCTTCAGAAAACATTTGCTGAATAGTTCTTCTGTGTCATCCCTATGCCAGGTACCGTAAGAACATAACGGTGAATAAGAATAAGCCATGGTCCTCATACTCTTCCAATCTTATAACCGCCCAGTTCTGAAAGTCAAGCCACGGGGCAGTATGGGCCATGTCGTATCAGGAGTATTTATAACTCTGTGAGTTTAGAGGGAGAAGCAATCCTTGGGGCTGCAGTGGTAGCTTCATAGAACACTTTGTCTTTGAACAAAGCCTTTGGATTTATCTTACTCTAGCCTGAGCTCTGAAATTTGCCCATATTACTCCCAAGCAAAGCTAATGATCAGTATGCAGACAGGAATAAGGAAAAGACTCCTAGCCGTCAGCCTTGCTCTAACCAAGAAAAACGTTTCAACCTGTTTTAATGGGGAGAACAAGCCCATGCCACACCGAGCCTCACAGTCTAGAGTTAGACAAAAGTCACCTGGGGCCCAAGACACTGCCAGAAATAGCCTTGTTTTGTCACTCGTTAACGCTGGACTGTGAATGTGACTCAGCTTCTCTCTGTGTATATCTGACTCTGCTCATCATCTCAGCTCTTAGCTAACTGCCCAATGGAGAGTCACGGATCTAATGTAGTCACGATCAGTCTGATTAGCTAAGGGCCCCTCATAGGCTGCTGTTGTTTCTATAGTTTGGTTTTTCTTGGATCATGGCGAAGCTTCATACAGTCAGCTGTGACAGGAGAGGACGATGGAATCACACGGGACAACATGGTACATATTAAGGAACTGCTGATAACCACTTCCCTCTGCAGGGCTTAGGGCAGAGACTCCATGAGAAGGAGGATGTCACAGGATGTGCACTTGGAATGGCCTGCCCAGTCTCGCCTGGAATCTCAGGTGTGAATTTTACTGGAAGTGAAAACAGGTAAGGTGTGGGAGAAAGGAGCAAACATTCCAGTGAAAAGAAGAAGATGGGCAAAGGCTTGGAGATAGCAAAGCTCAGGATAGTTCTACCCCTGTAGATTATGTGATCTTGGCTTGGCTTCAAGAAAGCCAGGGCTTTGGGGAGATTCCAGGAAACCAAGATTCCTTACCAAGTGATAAATACTGACCTTTGGTGAAAGGAGAATCACTAATTCAGGAATGAGTAGGTTTATATCTCTGAAAGTTATAAAACAGTATGCATTACTAGTGTGTTGAAAAGTGTTTGTGGAACTGCTACCTCTGAATTTAAAATACAGATTAGTGCAACCTGCCTGAGACAGCACAGGGCGGCACTGCCTGGAGGCAGAGAGCTTGACCAAAGACCCCTGTTAACAAAACTGTTGGTAATTAAAACTTATTCCCAAAGATAGTAGACAGACACATGTCTTATTTCTTGCAAGACCTCATTAAACATCAAACAGAACTGTAGGGGCCCATTCGCAGACCAGAAAGTTCAACAAAGGGAGAAGGAGATTGTTTGTATTGTCTGACAACAGATACAACTGCAGCCTAGAAAACAGGCAGAGTTGCCTAGAGAGAGGAAGTCAAATTTCCAGGCAGAGCTCCAGAGGGTCAGAATGGAACAAAGATTAGAGGTGTAGTTATGGAACAATTTACTTCTACTCTAATATGCAGAATACTGGATGCTAGCCATTTGCCCTGTGCAAAGAAAAAAAACTAAAGTCTCTAATGAATTAAAACAAACTATCTGGGGAGGACATGAGCCTTTATTGTGAGGATTTGTGTCTGCAAGCAAAACCCTGCCCATGTGGACATTGGGGGTGTCCCCAGGACAAAGGCTCTCTGTCTTTCCACCCTTAGGAAAGTTGTCAATCAAGAGGCCCCACCAAGTACAGAGAGTTCCCAATCAGCCTCTCCCTAGCTTCAATTAAAAATCTCATGATGCTCAAGCAAAACCTGTAGCATCATGAGAAACATTCAGTGAAAATCTCAGTGGAATTCAAGAAAATCATGCACTGATAAAATGAGATCAGAGTGGCATTTAAAAAAAAAACATCAGAAAACATTAAAGATCTCTTGGAAATCAAAAATACATTTTCCCCAACACAAAAATTAATAAATTGGATCCTTAAAATGTAAAGTCAAAAACCACTGTCAGAATGTTGAACAAAAAGACAAAGAGATGCAACATATGACAAAAAGAGACATAGTGTTCAATTTAGAAAGTCTACTCAGTTGAGAGGCTTGCTAAAAGAGAAAACGCAGAGTCCAACCAGATGAAAGAAACTGACCCATATCTAGACTCGTGACCACCAAGCCTAAATAGAAACCAATAAAACTACCCAGTTGGGGGAAAATGGCTACCTACCAAAATAAAAAAAAGATTCAGATTGACACCACATTTTTCAGCATCCACACTGGATACTAAAATATAATGGAATAATACCTCAAAGGCCGAGGAATATAACATATTATGCTAGAATTTATAGCGAGATAATTTATTAAACAAGTATAAAAGAATAAAAGTCTTTTGATACTAACAAAATCTCAGAAAGTTTATATTCCACATACCCTCTTTTAAAGTTATTTCAGGATGTTTGTCAACAAAATAGGGTTGGAAATAAAGGAAGAGGAAAACACTGGATCCAGGAGACAACAGATGCAACCTAGGAAACTAAATACTAACTAGAATGATCGCTGTGAAATAGGCCTAACAACCCATGAAGAATGGACCAGGGAAACTGAGACCTTCAAGAAACAAGGTTCTAAAAAACAAAACAAAACAAAACAAACAAACGAAAAACAGAAGTGGGAGGAAGAACTGGAAGAGCTGGGGATTGGACTCAATAGAACAGAGTCTGAAAACACATTTGAAATGAGACAAGGACAAAAAGCATGGGGGTAAATGAAGGAAGGCACTTAACCACTCCAAGGAAATGAAAACGCTCTCAAGAAACTTGTGATCCAAATATGAAGCAGCTGGTTCAACATAGAACAAGAGATCATTGTCCGTGAAGAAGACACGAAATGGATTCTGAACAATAGAGAGATTGAGTGGTAAAAAGAATAAGGCAAAAAGGCCTATGTTCCTTCCCTTAACAAGAAAAACATAAAGCAATCTGTACTTTTGAGGAAGGGCAAGTACGAGAGAGGCGAAGTCCAAATATGAAACCTGAAAAAAGATGATGTAATTCTGAACAACTGGTAAAATGCAAGAAAAAATAATCTATTCAAAGATTTCTCTTCATGTTGTACAGGAGTAATGAAATGGCAACTATAGAGAAAGAAACGTCATCAGAGCACAGTAATTAATTGGTTCTGCAGTAAATAGTCAGCACCTCCTCATAGTAATGTAAAGTCTCTGCGTTGCTTTCCACTTTTGGAATCAACTTCGAGTCAAAGCAAAAAAAAAAGAAAAAAGAAAACTTAATTATAACCCCAAAATATAATATATATACTCTCAACTTCAGCTATATAAAAGTTCAGCTCAGAGAAACTGAGAGGTGAAGGAAGATGACTTAAAGGGAGGTATGGGGTCTTCATTTCCTCATTTTGCAAAGTAGGAGTCAAGAGGTATGGTCTTTATTGCTATCACAAGATACAGAGGTTTAAATATAGTATTTAAAATTTCAAAGCTAAAGGAACTGAAGGTAGTGACTTGATTCTTAGGAAGATGAGAATGTAAATAAGCCAAAGCCTCATTTATCACAGGAGAAAATCAACTGATGCTGTCCCGGATTAAGAGTAGGCCATTTAACATGAGGTGGAAGCCAGACTAAAACCAGGAGGGGCTCTGAGGGATTGTTTTGGAGGAGGAGGGCTGAGGTCGAAGATGGGCAGGCAGGCAGGGAGCAGGACTTGGGGATGAGAGAGAGGCTCATTATAAACCATGTATATGTTAGCTTTTTTTTTTATTATAAAAGAAAAAATATTATTTCCAAAATGGTTATAAAAACCCTTAAAATCGAGAGTCCATAAAAAGTGTGGCGTAGCCCTGGTTTTTGACTAAAGAATCATCTAATTCACATAAAATACACTGCAGGTCTTAACGGAGCATTGGATATCATTCTTAGCCATATTAGTTGTAACTTTTTGCCATATTTTTTCTCTCTCTCTCTGAAATAATTTTTTTCAAACCATTTGAAGGCATGTTTTATATATTAATATATATACATCATATCCTTTTAACTTTAATACACCAATGTATCTTTCCTAAGAACAGAGATATCCTCTTATACAAGCATGGTTGAATTATCAAATTCAAGAAATTTAACATTGATTTAGTTTTATCTAACTAGAGGTTATCTGTAAGCTTCATCAGTTTTCCTAGTAATGTCCTTTACAGTAATTTTATTCCCAGAAAACAATCTGGTGCAGTTATCAAGAATTGCATTTAGTTTGTCTTGTTTCTTTAGTTCTTTTTAATCTAAAACAGTTCCTTGCTCTTTCTTTGATATTCACAACATTGATAATTTAAAGATTATAGGTCAGTTACTTATAGAATTTTATTTAAATAAAATTTATTTTATAAAATGCTTCTCAGTTTGGGTTTGCTTGATACTTCTTCATGATTAGATTTGTGCCACACATTTGGCTAGAATGTTATACAGTTATTGAACTATCTTTGATTTCATTGATTCTGCTATCTTAAATCTGCTATTGAACAAATCTAGTAATTTTTTTTTAAATGCTGTATTTTTCAATCCTGGAAATTCTATTTTTTATAGTTTCTTTTTCTATATTGAGATTTTCTATTTGTTGAGTTATTCTTGCCATATATTTAATTGTTTGAATATATCTATAATAGATCTTTGAAATCTTTGCTAAATTTAACATTCTGGGCTCACGCAAAATCCATTTTCTATTGACTTATTTTTTTTTCTTATGAGTCACACTTTCTTGTTTCCTTGCATACTCAAAATTTTTGTTTAAAATTTGACATTTTAGTTAGTATACTATGACAACTCTGGATTCTCATTTCTTTTCTTGGCAGGGAAAGTGAGGTAACTTGCCTGAACTTAAGCTACAGAATCTCTCTTTCCCATGGTGAAGAGCCATGAATGTCTCTGTGCAGTTGTTTCATTCCTAACTTCACTTTTTAAATCTGGCTTTCTAGGATTATATAGTTCATAGAAAACCAACACTTGGTTAGAGGCTATTCTCAACTACCTTGGTCTCTTAAGGCTTCCACTCTGCTGGTTTATCTATGAGTAGGTTGGGAAGCCTTCAAAGGTCAGCTAGTTCTCAAGTCAGCCTTGACTTTCACTTTGTCCTGAGCTCTCTTGGGTCCCTGAGAATGCACATAGTTTCATGGTCAGAGAAGGGTAGAGAGTTCACCTAGCCCCTCTGTGACTCTAATATCTAGGATATTCCTGTTAAATATCTCACTGATCCACCTTGTGCCCCGATTTGCCCTGGGACCTCAAGGCAAATTAAGAGTTATAGTTTGTCCTGCTCATTTTCAACTGAGTTCGCTATTTTTACTGACCACACCCTGAGTTTCCTCCCTCTCCCCGATATCAAGTCCACTCCCCTGGGTAGCTCAGCTACTGTTTTTCCTGGTCAGTTCTGCAATGGTGAAATTATAATTCCTGCCAACAGATTTGTATGTGGAGAACAGATAGGATTTGTCAGGGGAGAAGACGATAGTGGTCCCAGCAAGTAGTTTGCAGGTTGTGATGTTCTCACCCATTGCTCTGGTAGTTTTTCATGAATAAATGCTTCTCAATGTTTTGTCAGCCTTTGGTTGATTTCCGGATCCCTGAAAGGATTTTTGTCCAGTTTTATACGTATTCTGGGGACAGAGACTATGCCAACTTCTTGATGCCACCATGGCCAGTAGTTCTATTCTCTTTCTGATACATTTGGAGTTAATTCCTGTATGTTGAGTATGTCTAATTTTATTATTTATTATATGGATTTCCAGTTGCCTCATACTTTTCATTAAAATATCTGTTTTCCCCAGTGACCTGAGATGCCACCTTTATCATATACTAAGTTTCTATATGTATTTGATTGATTTCTAAACTTTCTATTCCATTTGTTTGTCTGTTTGTCAGAACTGCATTTTTAAATGATAGGGACTTTGCAACGTGTTTTATCTCCTAGGACGTACTGCTTCCTTCCCCGACTTCTCCCCCTCCCCCAGACACACAAACATAGCTATTTCTTTTCACTGTTTCATGGCTATTCTTGCATGTTAATTTTTCCATGTGAACTTTTAGTATCATCTGTAAAACTATGGCAAAAAAAAATTCTCAGTTTTTGGGGGATATATTAAATTTATAAATTAACTTCCCCAAAATATTCTATCAAAGAACAGGGATGTGCTTCCAGTTATTCAATTCTGTGTCTCTCAAAAGTGTTTCTTGGTTTTCTTCATATAGGATTTACACACTTCTTATTAAGTTTACTCCAAAATATTTCATCTTTCTGTTGCTGTCTTAACCACATTTAAAATTCTAACAGCATTGACTTTTAGTCTCAAATAAGAACTCAGGCATGACGAGAGTTTCAACACAATTAATATCAAATCAACATCATTTTTCACAGAATTAGAAAAAATAATCACAAAATTCATATGGAGTAAAAAAAAAAGAGTCCAAATAACCAAAGCAAAAATAACAAAGCTGGAGGCATCAGATTACCTGATTTTAAATCATACCACAAGGCTGTAGTAACTAAAACATCATGGTACTGGTATAAAAATAGACATATAGGTCAATTGAACTGAATAGAGAATCTAGAAATAAAGCTACATACCTACAATCAACTGATCTTTGACAAAGTCAACAAAAATGTACACTGGGGAAACAACACTGTATTCAATAAACGGTGCTGGGATAACTGGCTAGCCATATGCAGAAGAATGAAACTGCACCCGTATCTTTCACCACATACAAAAAATAATTCAAGATGGATTAAAGACTTGAATGTAAGACCTGAAACTATAAAAATCTTAAAAGAAAATCTAGGAAAACTCTTCTGGACATTGGCCTCGGCAAAGAATTTATTACTAAGACCTCAAAAGCAAATACAACAAAACCAAAAATAGACAAATGGGACTTAATTAAACTAAAAAGATTCTGTATAGCAAAACAAATAATCAATAGAGTAGACAGACACCTACAGAATGGGAGAAAATCTTTGTAAACTATGTATCTGACAAAGGATTATGTATGAATCCATTTTCATGCGGCTGATAAAGACATACCCGAGACTGGGCAATTTACAAAAGAAAGAGGTTTATTGGACTTACAGTTCCACATGGCTGGGGAGGCTTCACAATGATGGCGGAAGGCAAGGAGCAGCAAATCATGTCTTACGTGAATGGCAGCAGGCAAAAAGGGCTTATGAAGGAAAACTCTCCCTTATAACAACCATCAGCTCTCATGAGTCTTACTATCATGAGAACAGCATGGGAAAGCCCTGCCCCGATGATTCAATTACTTCCCACCAGGTCCCTCCCACAACACATGGGAATTCAAGATGAGATTTGGGTGGGGACACAGCCAAACCATATCATTACAGCCCTGAAATAAAAATCTTAGAAGAAAGTCTAGGAAAAACTCTTCTGGACATTGGCCTCAGCAAAGAATTTATGACTAAGACCTCAAAAGCAAATGCAACAAAATAAAAATTACACAAATGGGACTTAATTAAACTAAAAAGATTCTGTATAGCTAAATAAGCAATCAATAAAAAGACGACCAACAGAATGGGAGAAAATATTTGTAAACTATGTGTCTGACAAAGGACTAATATCCAGAATTTACAATGAACTCAACAAGTAAAAACAAATAATTCCATTAAAAAGTAGACAAAGATTTACAATAGCCACCCAAAGAATAAAATACCTAGGAACTTACCTAAACAAACTGGTAAAAGGTCTCTATCAGGAGAAACATAAAACACTGCTGAAAAAAATCAGACACAACACAAATAAATGGAAAAATATTCTATGTTCATGGATTAGAAGAATCAATATTGTTATTAACAAAATAGCCATACTGTCCAAAGCTATTTATAGATTCAATGCTATTCCTATCAAAACACAAACATCGTTTCAACACAAAATTAGAGAAATATATTCTGAAATTCATATAGAACCAAAGAAGAGCCAGAATAGCCAAAGAAATCCTAAGCAAAAAGAGAAAGGTTGGAGGCATCGCATTACTTGACTTCAAATTATACTTTAAGAATACAATAACCTGGCCAGGCGGTAGCTCATGCCTGTAATCCCAGCACTTTGGAAGGCTGAGGGGAGCAGATTGCCTGAGGTCAGGAGTTCAAGACCAGCCTGGCCAACATGTTGAAACCCCATCTCTACTAAAAAGAAATACAAAAATTAGCCAGGTGTGGTGACACGTGCCTGTAGTCCCAGCTACTTCAGAGGCTGAGACAGGGGAATTGCTTGAATCTGGAGGTGGACATTGCAATGAGCCAAGATGGCACCACTGCACTCCAGCTGAGGAGACAGAGTAAGACTTTGCTTAAAAACAAAAAAAGACAACAACCAAAACAGCAGGGTGCTAGTACAAAAACAGACACATAGACCAGTGGAACAGAATACAGAACGTAGACATAAACTTGCACACCTACGACCATCTGATCTTCAATGAAATTGACAAAAATAAGCAATAGGTAAAGGACTCTCTATTTAACAAATGGTGCTGGGATAACTGGCTAGCCATATGCTGAAGAATTAAACTGGACCACTACCTCTCACCATATATAAAAATTAACTCAAGATGGATTAAAGATTTAAATTTAAGACCTAAAACTATAAAATCCTAGAAGAAAACCTATGAAATCCTCTTCTTGACCAGCTTGGGTAAAAAATTTATGGCTAAGTCTCCAGAAACAATTGGAACAAAAACAAAAGTTGACAAATGTGACCTAATTAAACTAAAATCTTCTGCATAGCAAAAGAAATTGCCAACAGAAAACAGAAAGCCCACAGAATGGGAGAAAAGATTTGCAAACTATGCATCTAACAAAGGTCTAATATTCAGAATCTACAAGGAACCTAAACATGTCAATAAGCAAAAACAAATAATCCAATTAAAAAATAGGCAAAGGATGTGAACAGATACCTCTCAAAACAAGACATACAAGTGGCCAACAAACATATGAAAAGATGCCCAACATCACTATTCATCAGAGAAATGCAAATCAAAACCACAATACTATCTCACACCAGTCAGAATAATGAGTATTAAAAATCAAAAAAATAACAGATGCTGGTGAGGCTGCATTGAAAAGGGTTCACTTATATACTGTTGGTGGGAATGCAAACTAGGTCCACTGTGGAAAGCAGCTTGTAGATTTCTCAAAGAACTTAAAACAGAACTAGTATTTGAACCAGAAATCCCACTACTGGATATATACACAAAGGAAAATAATTCATTCTATCAAAAAGATACACACATGCCTATGTTCATTTCAGTGCTATTCACAATACCAAAGACATGGAATAAACCTAGATGCCCATCCACAGAGGACTGGATAAAGAAAATGTGGTATACATATACCATAGAATACTATGCAGCCATAAAAAAGAATAATATTACATTCTCTGCAGCAACATGGATGGAGTTGGAGACCATTATCTTAAATGAATTAAGGCAAGAACCAAATACCATGTTTTCCCTTATAAGTGGGAGCTAACCATTGAAAGTGAATAGACATAATGATAAGAACAACAGACACTGGGGACTGCTATACAGAAGAGGGAGGGAGGCGGGGTGGCAAGGTTGAAAAAACACCTATTGGGTACTATGCCTACCACCTGGGTGACAGGATCATCGTCACCCAGGCAGTTAGCATAGTAGTGAGCCTGAGGTTTGTCACCCCAAATCTTAGTGTGATGCAATTTACCCGTGCAACACCCTGTACCTGTATCCCTTAATCTATAATAAAAGTTGAAATTGCAAAGAAGAACTGGGCAGAAGACATGAACAGACGTTTCTCAGAAGAAGACATGCAAGAGGTCAACAAGCATGAAAAAATGCTCAAGATCACTAATAACAGAGAAATGCAAATTAAAACCACAATGAGGTACCATCTCACACTGGTCAGAATGACTATTATTAAAAACTCAAAAACAACAGATGTTGGTGAGGACGTGGAGAAAAGAGAATTCTTACATACTGCTAGTGGAAATGTGAATTAGTATAGCTCTATGGAAATCAGTAGGGAAAGTTCCCAAACAATTAAAAATAGAAAATTCATTTGACCTAGCAACATCATGGTTGGGTATCTATCGAAAGGAAAATAAATCATTATATCAAAAAGATACCTGCACCCATTATGTTGATCGCAGCACTGGTCACAATAGCAAAATCCTGGAATCAACCTAAGTGTCCATTCATGGATGATGAGATAAAGAAAGTGTAGTTATACATACACCATGGAATACTACAGAGCCATAAAAAAGAATGAAATTGTGTCTTTTGCAGCAACATGGGTGGAGCTGGAGGCCATTCTCCTAAGTGAAACAACTCAGAAACAGAAAACCAAATACCACATCTTCTCGCTTCCAAGTAGGAGCTAAACAATGGGTACAAATGGACACACAGAGGGAAATAAGAGACACTGGGGACTCCAAAACTGAGGAGGGTCGGGGGTGAGGGTTGAGAAATTACCTGCTGGGCACAATGTCCACTATTCAGGTGACAGGTACACTAGAAGCCCAAACCCCACCACTATGCAACATATCCATGTAACAAGTCTGCATGTGTACCCCCTGAATTTACAGAATTTTTCTAAAAAGAACATGTCTGGGCTGAGAGTGGCCTGTAATCCCAGCATTTTGGGAGGTGGAGGTGGGCAGAACACCTGAGGTCAGGAGTTCAAGATCACCCTGGTACTCATGGAGAAACTGTGTCTCTACTAAAAGTACAAATATTAGCCAGCCATGGCGGCGGGCAGCTGTAATCCCAGCTATTCGGGAGGCTGACACAGGAGAATCGTTTGAACCCAGGAGGTGGAGGTTGCAGTGAATGGAGATCGCACCACTGCACTCCAGCCTGGGTGACAGAGTGAGACTCTGTCTCAAAAAAAAAAAAAAAAAAAAAAAAGTATCTGCTGGAGTCAACTAAACCTGGATTCAAATTCTAACTTTTCTCTTCCTGAGTATATAACCTTGAATACGTTATCTGAGCCTCGGTTTCTTCACTTGTAAAATGGGGATGGTGATAACTACCTTTAAAGGATATTGTGCAGGTGAAATGAGATCACCTACATCAAATGCCCAACACACGAAGTAGTCACCACCACCCCCTTTTCATGATAGAGTTGCTGATTCTTGGACTCTGTGCTTTAACTTTTATCTATTTCAGAGTTTATCACTTATCCTCACAGCTATGTGTGCTGGGTCTCTTGCTGAAGCTTTATCAATAAATTGGTGGGAGGAGAACTGATGGGTAAACAATGAAGTATAACATATTTTTATTCCTTTATATTAGGAACTACACAAGGAGTGGGATGTGCTTTCATTTTAGGTTTCTTAGTTGTCATCTAATCCCCACTTTAGGATTATTTCATTGGCAATGAAATTCAGATTCTAAGGCAAGCAATCTCCCCTCTCTTTTCAAGCTCCATAACAGAGGGAGAGAAAGAAATCCCATCAAATTGCCAATAGCATTTCAAGGTCTCCTTCAGCCCCAGGATTTATTCACGACCCACTGTCCACTCACTATCTCATCCAGCAGGCTCTGTTCTCTTCTGTCTCTATTTTCTCTCTGTAAAGCTGAAGCAATCACCCTTAATGCCAGGTAAGGTGTTTTGAGATCCTAAGATGAAAGGATTTGAGCCCATCAACATGGAGTTTGGAACTGTTTCATAGTATGTGTCTCCAAACCCTTCATTCAGCACTGAACAGTTCTGTAATTCTGTTCCCTTTCAGAGTAAATGTACCAAGCGGGGAGCTGACGGTATATTGCCTTTAAGGACACCAAATGTCCTATTTTCAGAAAACAGCTTGTTAGTTTCTGAGGCAGCCCTTGGCTGCCACTCCAGATTCCCTGAAATAAGCAAAACCTCCCAAAGCAGCTGGGAGATGCAGGTGCTCCAGGCTCCTCCAGATTCACACCTGGAGTGAGAACATTCATGTTCCCATTCTTTGTTGGCCTTCTCCTCCCCACTCTCAACTGGATATAACAGCTGTCCCTGACCTGCCTTTCCCACTCTTGACCCACCCAACGTTAGACCTGTTGATCCAAAGAGGGTGGTTTGCTATCAGTGGTGCTTTTCATACTCTCTTTGGGTCAGTGAAATCCTCTTTTCAAATTCACTATTCTTCTGATCTCAGACTACATGACAAACCGTAGTAAAGCAGTTTTAGACACAGAGGTTGGGGCGAGGGGCTGCAGGACCTTGCTACTCCATCACCTTCTGACCCCTCTATCACTGCATACTCATGTGCTAGGACCAAGTCACACTCTCAGAATTCTGGGTCCCCTTGCAACATGATCTGAAACTAACGGGAGGAAAAAACATGTTTATCTCTATAAATGAGGTTATAAGAGGGGAAAAAATGAGATTGTAGCACCAGATGACATTCCTAACAAAAAGTAACGGTGAAAAGCAGCAGTTAAACTGTAGAGACCAATGCACAAGCTCAGAAGTCAGGACACTTAGGGAACACCATCCTCTGCCCTTGATTCACGGTGTAATCTCAGGGAGTTACTGAAGTTCTCTGGGCTTCAATTTCTTCTTCAGTTAAATGTTAATGATATTGACCCATTCCCTTAGGTCCTTCCAAGCAGTCGTTGGCAAAGATCTTCCTTCCTCCAAAAATATTTTAAAAGAAACAATGGAAACTCATGACAAAACATGTTTCCTACATAAAACTCACATTTTACAATATTTCGTGTGAGCCAAAATGTAATACCAATTATAACTACATTTAAAATAATTATTCACTCACACATGATCATTTTCCTTTATTGAAGTCTAAATGTGAGTTAAAATTAAGATATCTATATTTTATAACATTCTATATGATGCATTTATTCCCTTTGCTTTGTAATATATTGCCACTAAAACTTGTTCAAGCTAAGTCTGACATTTTTAGGACATGATTTTTAAGTGGTATCTGTGTGCAAAGTACAGTAGCAAATCCAAATTAAATTGTTTTTACTTTAATGTATAATGTCAAGCAGATAAATACCTAATTTGTATTCTTGGGAATTGAGAGAATGGTATTAAAAAATATGAACATAATAACGTGCTTAAAATCAGAAATTCAGGTAAAATTCAGAATTTACACTGAGATTCTGCCCCATAAAATCATTTTCATCTTAAAGCTGGTCTTGAAGCTTCTAGATCAAAAAATAAAATGAAATAGGTGAGCACATTTCACACAGAAAGCGAAGACAGCCCATAGGCAGAAGATAGGAATAAGGAAAGAAAACCAACGCCATCTTAAAGCTCTCCTTCCTTCTCACTTTTTGTTTTCTGCTGTAAGTGTCCCCAACCTGGTTGCTTTCGGCTGACTCTATGTTAGTTGCACTGTTTTTCTGGGTTTTTTCATGTGTGTTTTTTTGTTTGTTTTTCTTTTTTTAGACGGAGTCTCGCTCTGTCGCCCAGACTGGAGTGCAATGGCACGATCTCAGCTCACTGCAACCTCCACCTCCTGGGTTCAAGCGATTCTCCTGCCTCAGCCTCCTGAGTAGCTGGGACTACCACGCCCAGCTAATTTTTGTATTTTTAGTAAAGACGGAGTTTCACTGTGTTGGCCAGGATGGTCTTGATCTCTTGACCTCATGATCTGCCTGCTTCAGCCTCCCAAAGTGCAGGAATTACAGGCATGAGCCACCCCGCCCAGCCCACTGTTTGTTTTTATATCTGTTTACAGTGTACAAGATACCTTCATGCCCATCTCATATATCATTTCATTCTTACAACAATCCCAAAACACATGACGAGCAGCCCCTTTTCTACCAATTCTCCAGAGGAGGTAAGCAGGCTCTGCAGAGGATCTGACCACCTCATCTGCCTTGCTTAATGGGGCTCCAGACCTCTTCCTGCTCCCCGATCCAGTCTGCCTAGCACTGATGTCACAGGCACCCACATCTGGGGCCCCACTTGCCTTTTAGGACCTCTCTGCAAACCTTTCCAGGAACAGAGGAGACCTGTGAGGTCAGGGCAGGAGCTCCCTCAGGAAGAGCACTGAGTACAGCCCTAAGACCTCAGGTTCTAGTCTTGGCCCTGCCTGACTCAGCAGTCTCAGGTACTTCATTCATCCTGCCTAGGCCTTAGTCTCCCCATTCATAAACTGGGGATGTAAATGTGGCTGGATATAACCTCGTCAGCATACTAGGGAACTCAACATAGTACATAACATAGATGGAAATGGTCTCATTTCATTGTGTCCCATAGGCCACTGGAGATGCCCTCTTGAGGCCTATGTCTTGGGGGTCGTGATCCTTCAGAGTACCCTCAGACCCCTGGAGCCTGCCAGGCACAGGATCTTGGGGAAGAAAAAGCAGCATTCATTGGTGCTCTGACCTTCCCCTTGCAATCTGCCAAGGAGGCTGCTCCGGAGGGGCCCTTCCTGCCCATCAGTCCAGCCTTCCTAGTGGCTCCCCAATTATATAGAGGGCCAGGTCTCCACTCCTGCCCTGCCTCAGCCAGGGGCCATTAATGACTTGATGAAAGTTAAAGCCACAGCTCTTAGATGTAGGAGTCAGCCCCTGTGCTCACCCCTGTAGAGCCTGCTGGAACAGCCAAGGCTTGGAAGTGAGTCAAGTGGGAGCAGGGTGTGGGAAGGGGAGTGCAGAGCTGGCAGCTCCAAGCAGCAACTGCTTCTCCTCCCCTCCCTCCTGACACCCCCAGGACTGAGCCCACTGTGCTCCAGGACTCATTAAATGTTTATCTGGTTAAAGCTTCAAGCTAGGATTAGGCAGGTCCCGGCTTGAGAAATCTGCAATGCTAATCAGGTATGGGCCAGAGGGGGTGATCTGGGATCCTGAGCCCTAGCAGCAGCCCTCTGGGGGAGGTGGGGGGACCCTGAGTTAAGGGGTTGGAGGACAGAGAAACCTTGTGCCTGGTTTAACCATGTGTTACACACACAGTTTTTAGACATGCCTCTGAGCACTTTAAGTCCACTGGACACCCTGAATAGGAGAGGCAGCTACTGTGAGGCCTCCCTTTGTTTTCTTAACAGGTTTCAGGGAACAAGTCCAGAGTTACAGGAGGCACCTGCATCTATATCTGGCCAGAGAACTGAGCCCAATGCATAGCTGCTGGTCAGCTGCAGGGAGCCGCGGCTTCTGGAAGATTGTCCTTGTCATCATCTAAAAAGTGTTCTGCTGGGGTAACAATAGTGCCAATAAGAGCTGGCATTGACTGGTACTAAGCACTGAGCTGTCAAACCATTTACATGCAGTATTTTCTTTAATCTTCACAATGGTTGCACAATGTAGGAACAATGAGGAAACTGAGGCTCACCCATGCAAGTCAGCGCAGCCTGTAAGAGGCAGCAGAGATGAACTATGGCAGAGATCTGACTTCAGGGCCTGAGATCTAACCAGCAGGCTGCTCTGAACTGCCTTCCAGGCACAAACAGTCTTCACAGATGACACCTGGGGGCTCTTTCAAGAAGAAAAGCAACACGTGTCTACTGAGCACCTACTCTGAGTTGGACATTTGGTACTCATGTCTCATCATCTTCATGGCAGTCCCGTGTGGTGAATACTCTCATCTCTGGTTTACAGATTAGAAAACTGAGACTTGGGGATAGTCAATGACTCACTCAAGCATCAAAGAGGGCTCCAAACCCAGGTCTATCTGACTCCAGTGCCCATCATCTTCCCACCAGGCTGATCTGAGTGTGTTTATTTGGGATTCTCACTCTACTTTGGGGACTCCTATAGACCTCCAGCAAAACCATTAAAAGGGGAGGAAGCCCCTGTGGGTGCCACAGAATCAAGGAGGAAAGGAACCATGAGTTCAGACTGGGCAGTGACATTTCAGAGAATTTCTAGAAATCCCCAAATCCTGGGAGTTACTGACTCACCTTTTGAAAAATCTTGGTTTCAGAGCCATTAACCCAGTGTCTGACATATTAAATCCCATTTTTTAAAAAAGGCTTCCAGGGTATAATACCAGACCAAGAGGCAGAAGAAATGTGCTTAGATTCTCCTTTGAATTCTCTGAGTAACTTCAGGTAAGGCCCTCAGTTTCCTGATAAGACTTCTTAAAGCCCCTTCTACCTCTGTTCTCTGATCCTGCAATTGGATCTATCTCAGCCTAGGAGTGACTCCCGGTGGAGGTGTCTTGACATGTTAATTGTGAAGCATTCTGTAAATAGTTTGTTATTAATGTTGGATGTGTCAAAGTAGAGACCGTTCAGGTACCATCATTCTCACTCATGATGAGTGAGCAGGAGAGAAGGAGTGGAATGATAACTAACACTAGGAATGGCATGGTGCCCATTATTGGTGACCCACAGTAAATGTAGTGAAGGGTCTGAGAATTGCAGAGCCAAAACATCAGGAAGGTGGCACAGACGCAGTGCTATTTGTATTGGATCTTTAAGGACAAGGAGTTTTCCAGGGAAGAAGGACCTTCAAGGCAGAGGACATATTAGATCCAGACGGTCTTCACCAACCATGAGGACACTACTCTGCCCAGTTCAAGATGATTGAGTCACTCTTACAGCATCCTCAGGGGAGGCCTCTGAGTCTCTGCTACCCTTGCCAGGGTTCAAAATCCACAATGAAACAGGGCAAGCAGGCTTCTGATGCCAAGGGAGGATGAGTTCTGGGGTTGCTGGGAGCGAAGGACATTCTCCTTCCTTCAGCAACTCCTTCCAGAGTGTAAGACCCTGTCCTGCTATGCCGTGTTCTCTGCCCAGACCTGCCCAGCCTTGTCCAGTCCTGCCCAGCCCTCCTCTACCCAGCCCTTGCAGCCCTGCCCAGTTCTGCCCTGGCCTGCCCAGTCCTGCTGAGCCTTGCCGAGTTCTGATAACTTCTGCCCAGTCCAGGCAGCATCCCTGCCCAGTCCTGCTCAGCACAGCACAGCCATGCCTTGTTCTGGCCAGTGCTGTTCCATCTTGCCCAACTCTGCTTTGCCCAGCCAAGTCCTGCTCAGCCCAGTTCACGTTCTGCTTTATCCTGCCCAGCCCGTCCATTCCTGCCCAGCCGGCCCTTCCTGTCCACTCCAGCCTGGCCCTGCCCTGCTCTGCCTACCCTGCCAGCCCTGTCTAGTTCAGTTTGCTGCCCTGCCCTGCCTTGGTCTCTGGTTCAGGACTTAAAGGAAGTCTCCTTTCTATAAGACACCTTGTTCACTCTCTAAGTCTCTATTTGGGGACATGATAAGAAACAGCTCTACGAAACCCCAAACTACATCTATTTCAGAACACTGTTGAAGATGTCATTACTCTATGAGTTTTCTTTATGGAAATCCTTAGAAGTTTCTCACTGAACTCAATAATAGGAATTCTGCTTCTTTCAATCAACTGGATTGTTTTTACCTCAGGGCATTATGACTTAATAATGATAGTTCTTACTGCAGGGACTCGCAAGAAAACCAGGAGCCAAATAAATGACCCATCTTTGCAAGTGCATAGGTTTCCAGGGTGTGTATTTTTGCACTAACCTTTTTCCATCTTGTAAGATTGAGCTTTTTTCTCTCTGCTCCTTTTATTTTTTTGTCTCATGGTTAATTTATTTTTCTTTGTAAACTTGCCTGAATTCTTCTTTGAAGGAAGTTGGACAGAAGTAATGAGGAATATTTATTAAACTCACACTTTTGGTGGTATTGTAAGGATAGGGGGCCCCTACTTTTTCACACATCTGGACTGAGATGAAACCAAGCTCCCCCAATGCCTGTGGTGGTGCTGTACCCCACACGTGGTGGCTGTGTGGGAGACTGGAGCTCCAGAAGAAGAAAAGAACTTTGCTCAGCAGGAAGTGATTGTGCCCATGAGGAAGAACAACCTTGGAATATTTACAAACAGCTTGTATCTGCTTGACTTTAAGAGAATCAGGTTTGAAAAGAGAGGTGCAAAAGACAAAATGAATAGCAGCTTTACGTCTCTTAGGTGCAGAGCTCACAAAGCAAGTAATCATTGTCAGATGATTCTCAAGAAAGGGGAAGGAGGAGCCTCATGGACACAAGAGGGAAAAAGTGAGTGAACATCAAGTTGCAAGCAAGGGACAAAATGTACCTAGCTGTCTTTTTCATCATTATCAAAAAAAAAAACAAAACAACAACAACAGACTTCATGAAGGTCCTATCATGGGAACGATCTGAGGATATTGAGGGGAGAAAAGGTGATTTTTACTCCCAAAGACCTCACATTCTGGTTGGAGAAAGAAGTCAGAGAGATAAAAATCAGATGGTACAAATTTGCCTATGCTGAGTGTACATTTGGCCATGGGGTATCATGTGGAGGGCCTTCAATCAAGGAGACTCAGGAGCTTCATCTGATTCTAGTGCCAAGAATGGATGGGAGCACGCAGAGACCAGAGTAAGAGGCCAGCTATCCTGGACCCTAAGAGCAATCCAGAAGCCCAGCAGGGTGGCAACAGAGAGGGTAGAAAGGAAATGATGAATGCCAGCTGACCAGGGACAAAATAGAAGGGAGTCTCATCGTGCATGCATTTAATCTACAGATTTGACCATGGGAGAGAGAGGAAAAAAAGACGATGTAAAATTTCTAGGCTCCTGTGCTCCCCTATGAACCAGAAACTATGAAGCTGCGAGTCCTTCACTTGGTCTCAGCCCGCACATGCCTCTCACAGCGTGAGCATCTCATGGCAGGACTGCACACGACTAATGTGTCCAAGTCCTTTGTTACGTGCAGGGTGGATCACAAAATTCCTTAGATCACCTATACCATACAATGTGCATGGTTTTGTGAAGACACTAAGAAGTCTATGTGTCTTCACAAGTATTATATGTTATAGGTGATCTAAGGAATTTTCAAGCTGTAATTTTCACCTTCCCCACTTCAGACTAATATAAGATACAACTCAGTAAAAATGTCTAGTAGGTGCTTGATACAATTTTGATGAGTGAATGAGTGGCTGGCCAAAGACGAGAAGGTGGGGATGAGCATCAGCCTCACGTTGGGATCTGGGGTGATTAAAGGAGCCTCAGAGAGAATCATAGAAGCCCAGAGTTGCAGCTGGTTTTGGAGAAACGTCAGCAGGTCTCATTCTTTGTGGCGTTCATGTCACGGCTCCCGTTGTTTCCCTAGCATAAAGCTCCTGTGTCCTCTTTTTCCACATGAACTACTCATTTTTCAAGACCCAACCTAAACATTACATCCTCAGGTGAGCCTTTTCTGAACCCACAGTGCAGACTTCATTACTGTGTTCCCATATTATATGTTTCTATTAAAGAACCTATTAACAAACCTTTATGGTCATTTATTGGAGTATGTTCAACCTCTACTGTTCTGAAATCACATTAGGAGCTACTTGTTACTTATTATTAATTTCCCAAAACAGTGCCTGGAACAGCATGGAAATTAAGTGAGTTTGATAAAACAACCATCATAGGAGATTAAATTATTGGTCCTAATTTTTCACCCCCTCTCTCCATAGTAGAACTCTTGCACCGTGGCCTCAGGAAAGGGCAAGTGTGCTTTCCTGACACTTGATTCTGATCTTATCCAGCTGTCCTCAAAGTGTGGAATGCAAGTGTCTGGAAGGGGGTGGTCCATGAGATACTTTTAGAAAGGCTGTGTGTTCAAAACTATTTTTAAAATAATATTAAGACATTGTTTGTTCTCACTGAGTCGACATTTCCAATGACGGTGCAGAAGCAGCTTAGGGTGAAAGTGCTGGCACCTGAGCAGGTATCCATGCGGTGCCACCAAACTAATCAATAGTCATTGTATATACCTCACTGCCATTCACTCAGTAAGGGAAAATGCCAGTTTCTCTACAAATTTCCCTGATGACGCAGTAAACAAGATTCATTGTATTAAATCTTGATGCATGAGTAAGTGTTTTACTCGTATGTGTGAGGAAATGGTAGGCAAGCATAAAGCACTGGTGTTGCATGCCCAAGCACGGCCGTGGGCACGAGGAGAAGCAGTCGTGTGACGGACGCGCAAGCTGTCCTAGCTGTTTTGTCTATGGAACACCATTTTCACTTGAAAATGAATAGCAAACGATGGTCACTTGGCAGACACTCGGTCAGAAACAGAGACCGTCACTTCTAGGAAAACACCTGACAATACCTGTAGCTAATGACACAATTTGAGCTTTCAAAGCAAAATGAGAATTCTTTACAGCATGTTGTACCAGTGTCCTCAAGAGTGTGACAGGCCCCACCTGTCTTCCTTTGTCCCACACTGAGTAGCTGATGAGAAAGCCCAGGTATTCTCTCCCTGGGTGCCTGCAGAGAAGTTCAAACCACACAAACCCTGGCCGTGCACAGGAGAACTCACTCTGCTTCCGCCCACCAACCACAGTAAAAACGAAAGCTACTGGCCCCTGGTTTTAAAGTCATTTCAGACCACCTTGGGGGTCTGACCTGCTCTCTCCAGAAAGCCTCAATCTATGAGAAATGAATGTTGTCGTGTTCTTTCTGGGCATGTGTCGCATCCTCAGCTTTGACATCCATGCCAATTTTGAGGGATTGATCCCACTCTCCGTGAGCTACCGCTAGACAGTAAGTGGTGTGATCACGACACTCTGGGCAATGACCACCACCACCTGGGGGCCTTTCTTCTCTCTCTGGTGGCTTGCTAACTAGCTCTGCGGCCTATTGGCCTGCATGCACCTGTGGCTGCTACCTGCTGGCCAGTGCGCTCTTCGAGTGGTGCTGCTGCTTGCTGGTGAGCCTGAGCTTTGAGCTGTGCTAGTTTGTGCTGCATTTGCCAAGTCCTGCTGAGACCCTGCTATAGATTTAACAGCCTTAAATGAGAAGCTTCAATAATTGGCATTTAGGGACCGGGGTCCCTAAATAGGATTGGTGCCCTCCTTAGGGTTGCTCTGGGGAGTGTGTCATAGTCCAGATGGAGCCATGTGTCTCCGACTGAATCATCTGTCTCGATTCCAGCGTAAGCCGAGATTGGCTGACTCTCGGCTCAGGGAACAACTCTTGCCCTCTGACTGTTGTTTGCATGCACCAGCCAGGTACTGACCCCCGTTCTCAGGGAAAAACTGGTGTCCTGTGCGATGTATGGGTCCGACAGGTCATCGTTCAGGTGAGGAAAAGCAACCATATGGGGTGCACCGAGGGACAAACAAGGGCACCTGGCTCACCTGGATCTGTTGTCCTTAAGGTGCCTCTGCTGATGTTGCTGCTTTGCCTCTGTCTCAAGAAAAGATCCTGATCCTCAGTATTCCAGACTGTGAGATCTCAGATGCCCTGTGGCACAGAGTCTAATGAACGGTGGGCCAGAATGTCTCACCCTAGTTCTTCCAAAGTGGCCAGAGCAAACCATAAATGTAATGGAAAATTGAAAAAGTGATCACCAAACACTGTGGTGCCACCGCACATCAGTATGTGAAGTGGCCGTTGCAACCTCACTAGGAGCAGAGGCCCCTACGGCTTCAAAACAGGTAATATTGAGGAGTGGGGATACATGGAGGGTCAAGCTTCTGACCATGGTAACATTGACTGGAATTCTCTCAATGGAGAAGCTCAAAAATAGGACAGGGGAAGACCTTCTCTGAAGTGTTTCTTATAACTACTCAAAAAATCTTATTCAGGTAGAAGAAGCAGAGGTCTGTGAGCTGAACGGATTGAAAATTTACTAAAAGAACTTATTCAACAGGAAGATAAACAAGGAGCCAACTGACTTTGGCACCTCTGTAACATTCATTCAGAATTTACTACAGCATCTGTAGAGATGAGCTGACTGCCAGGCAATTTTTTGTGATCCCCAAATTAGTAATTTCTGAAGAAACACATTTATTCTATTGAAATGAGCCCAGAATCCAGCCCTCTGCAGTGTCCTAGAGCTCCTCTCCCAGTCTGTCCTCTCGTCCACTGGGTATTACTGACAGGGAAAATGGCCTGGCCCACTGCCACCACTGCAAATGCTCATGCCTTCACTAGTTTGAAACCCTGGGAGGAAGGGCAACAGCTATTGAGGAAAACTGGTATGGTGCAATGGGTTATTATTGTTCTGCTGAATATTCTGATGTACCAGAGGCTCTTACTAGCCCCAAACAGGATCTTTGATGCTGATGCAAGGCAATTATTTTTAAGAAGGGCACTCTCAAATTCTCAGGCAGTCTTACTTCTCCTTGTTAGCCACCTTGTGATCACGATGGAAGCATTGGAAGGCCTAGAGCTATTAGTTAACCATAAAGAATAAGATGAGGCCAGGCACGGTGGCTCATGCCTGTAATCCTAGCACTTTGGGAGGCTGAGGCAGGTGGATCATCTGAGGTCAGGAGTTCGAGACCAGCCTGGCCAACATGGTGAAACCTCGTCTCTACTGAAAATACAAAAATTAGCCAGGTGTGGTGGCGGATGCCTGTAGCACCTCTAATCCCAGCTACTCGAGAGGCTGAGGCAGGAGAATCGTTTGAACCTGGGATACGGAGGTTGTAGTGAGCCGAGATCATGCCACTGCACTCCAGCCTGGGCGACGGAGTAAGAATCCATCTCAAAAAAAAAAAAAAAGATGAAACCCAATAAATGTTTCCTATCAATGAAATAATCAAAGGAGTAAGAGTCATAAAGGAGGTATTGTCCTCATGAGGGACCTCCAGGCAATCAGCTTCACCCAAACCAAGATCCAAATCCAAAGGCCTGATATTGGAGACTCCACAATCTAGGTTTCCTAAATCATTTTTTCTTGGGCACAACCCTTGAAGAATTACAAGATTAATTATAACAGACTATGGGGAAGTTATGGCTTCCAGTGCCAGGCTGCATCAGGTATACAGCAAGGTGGCTCCAGGTCTCCATGACTCCCATAGCCCTGACACCCCAAGGGCTCATTATCCAATATCCGGTGTTTAGGTAATGGCAACTGCCACAAGCCTGCTGGAGACTCAGCCTTTCCCCACAGCACCAGCCAACACCTAGGACAATTGTCCCTATACCTCTCTGGTAGTTCATTGGTCCCATCGCATTTAGCAAATCTTCACTGCCTTAATCAATACTAGGCTCAAGTTATAGCTATGTCTTGGATCCCATGAAACTTCAACTAGATACCCTTATACCCTTAGGGAAATTATAAGACATAAAATATAGGGCAGACACCTGTCCCTCACTTTAACTGTCAGAACTATTACCTTGCCTAAATTCCCCATGGTCATAGATGGCACTCACTGCCCTAAAATATCTCATAGTTGGCATGGATACCCCAACCCACTGAGCAATACATTGGAATAAAATTAAGTAATTGGTATTTACAGTTGGTTTTGCAAAATGGAGTCCCATAGACCGTTTCCATACCCTCTTTCCGCCAGTTAAAATAGTTAATAGAGATGCATATACTTTGAAACAAAGAAGGGACCCATTACATAAGACTTACTGAAGGAAAGGGTCATTGTTCCTGCTGTCTCCGTCTTTATTAACCCAATTTGGCCAGTGCTCTCCCCTGAGGGAAACAGATGATGCCCAAAAGTGGTTTAGCACAGCCTTAATGCCATGGAACCCTCAGTAAGGTCCCAACATCTAATATCATTGACATTACTGACCATCCATTAGCAACTGAAAGGTATTTTGTTGTAATAGATTTGGCTAAGGTGTCCTCTTCGGTGCCTATTTTGACAGCCTCTCAGCTGAGATTTGCCCTTGCCTTTGAAGAAACACAATAAACCTTCATTTTCCCCCACAATGGCGTATTTCAACAACTCTGCCATCTCACTCACTTTTTAAAGGCAAGATCTTAACATCCAATTTTCTCTAGGTACACAGGTATGACGTCACACTGATGGCATCCTTCTCTGAAGATATTTAAAGGATATACTCACAGAGAAGACACAAACATTTGTCACAGAACTTTTCCAACTGGGTCTGAGCCATTGTGCCCCATAAGTTTCAAGACTCTACTGTGTCAGTAAAATTGTTGGGTGTTATTTGGTCAGGTGAGGGATAATCCATATTCAATACAGGAAGGAATCAAATTTTCAACTTATTAGTAGCCCTTATATTAAAGCAGGATCCACACTTACTGGATCTATTTGGATTCTGGAGGCAACATATATCTCACTTGCAAATTTTACTTCAGTCCATTTATGCTGTTAGTCACAAATCAGGCTACTTTGAATGGGGCCCCCTATAACAGAAGGCTCTAAAAATCTGTTCAAATGCAACAGGTAATCCCATTAATCCCTCCCTAAGACTCCTTGTATATAGAAGCATGGAAACCTCCTTTTGTGCCTCCTGAAGTCTCTGGACTACCTGTGATGGCCATAAATTACTCATGGGCTTCAGTACATGAAACTCCTTGGCTCTCTGGAGCAGCAACCTCTGGCTATATATTGGAGCCCTCTGGAGATGAATGGAAGCTTTCACAGGGCCTGAGCCTAGTGTTCACCCAGCTCCACCAGACTGGTCTTTAGTCAGCTGCCACTAGGCCTTGGGTCATGGAGGCAGCAGCACAGGATCAGCATGGCCACAGAAGCCTCCTTATTGAACACGGAAATGGTACTTACAGGATAGAGCCAAACCTGCACCCTCTGGCATATCCTGACTACAGGAGAAAATGGCTTCCCTGGTCCTCAAACCCTTGCAAAATGCAATGGTGCCAGAGGAGGTCACCCCTCTTCCAGACCCATTGGCCACTGGGGAGCCCCTTGGTATCAATTAAGTGATCAGAAAAGGGAGTCTATACTTTATGGTTGGTGGTGCCACCATCACATGTGACAGAACCCACTGGAGAGCTGCTGTTTCCCATTTCCTAATCGGGACATCTCTAATATCCACGGTAGGGCCCGAGGTCAGCACAGCTGGCTAAACCTCAAGTAGTCATCTTAGCACTAGGGAATACCCTGGCCAACAACCAATCCCATCCACATTTTTTACAGAATATTAAGCCATTGCTGATGGGACCCTTGTCTGGTACAATCAATGGCAACAATTTCTTATCTAAGGTTTTTACCCTTTTGGGTAAAAAGCTCAGGAAATTTCTTGCATCATAGATATCCAAAATATAAATCAAGGTCACACACGTCTCTGTTCATATTAAAGTCATGTAACAGGGCCTCACCAAGCACTCATCACCTTCAGAGTTGCAGACATTATTGATAGTTACCAAAGCACTCATTTCACTCTCAAAACAATGCTGGGTCATAATCTTGCTTTCCATATGCTATGAATTCATTTATTCTTCAGGTATCCATTGAGCACTTCCTATGATCCAGGTCCTGGCTTAGGTTCCGGGACTACAATAATGAATGTGGCTAACACAGCCTTTGCCTGCCATGACTCATTTTGTTGCCTGAGCATAAATATATATATTTGTGCACTATATATATACATTGCAGATGTGGTCAGAAAACATCTGAAGACAACGATGTCCCCATTTAAAAGTGCCACTGGTGAGTTGGTGTACGTAGAAACTGGGAACAAGAATCACGAGGCATCAGGGAACCACGTCAGCCACATTTCTCCTGGAGAACAGAGCTCTGAAGGGAGGCAGGACAGCTGCCATAGAGCGTGGAGAGCTGCCACATAGGGAGCTCCCTTCTCCCTTGATACTCCAGAGGCAGGAGGATGGTGGGAAAGCAGATCGTATTTCGATTTTGACAGAAGAACTTCCCAACTATTAGAACTTTCTAACAACAAAACAGACTCCCTCTGAGATGCCAAGTTTCCCCACAAAATAGTAAGATCCCAGTGAAGAAAGGTGATCTCATGGAACCTTGTATTATCTGGGCTAGGTTATGGGGCAGTCACAAGACTGCAAAAATTCAATAGCTTAATATAGCAAAAGTTTAATTCCTCACTCATACTACACATCAGTGTGGAGCAGCAGGGGTCTTTGCTCACTACGGTGTCACTCAGTAAGCTGGTGATGTACATGGGAGTGAGCATCCACTATTGCCCACAAAAGTGGGAAGGGAAAGGCCCTCTTCGAGACTGTCCACCAGTGATCCTTTCCTCATATTTCATTGGCAAGAGCACATCATGCAGCACTACACAGCTATTTAAAAGAGTCGCGCTCAGAAAGCCGAATACCAGGAGTACCTGGAGAACAACATTAATGACAATCATAAACTTCAATCTCTTCATCATATCTGTCCTACCTACTTTGCAGCATGACTGAAAGGATAAAGTCATGCACATGGAACTTCTTCATAAACAATAAAGTGCTGTGGAAATGAATGGATGCTGGTGATGCTCTGTGCATCCTGTACACTGCCCTCCCCTTAGTACCTAGCACCCTGCCTGGAACATAGTAGAAGCTCAATGAATGTTTGCCGAAAGACTGTATGATTAACAAACGTTTTGAGTTGATCTGATTTCTTATTGGGGAAATCTTAGTTTAGATATACTAGGCAAAGGTGGCTAACCAACCATCATCTATCAGTATGTTGAAAAACAGATGCCTCTGTTTAGATTAAAACTAAGTTAAATGATCACAAAGTCCTTTTTAACAACAACAAAAATGCTAACTGCACGTTTTCTTTCTTGGAAACATAAAAATACAATGTTTATCCTGAAATAAGGGCTTGGGTTTCATGGCTTGTGAAAGAGTTTTTATTCCTTTTAATAAACCCTTCCCAAACCCACTCTACTTAGTTGGTTTCTTTTATGACCTTGATAGCATGAAACACACTCTGAACTGTATCTGTTAAATCCCCATCTAGCACAGTAGCAAGATGAAGCAGGGATATTGTTTTGTCCTTGCTGGTGACCCCAGTGTCAACAGAGTGCTAGACACATATTAGATGTCCAGCATTTGTTGAATAGGTGTTGCTTGGCACAATAAGGAAGGAGAAATTAAAAGCTTAAAATACAAATCAGAAGCCAAGGCCTCTGACTTAGAGAAGTATACAGCAGACCGGGCGTGATGGCTCATGTCTGTAATCTCAGCACTTTGGGAGTCCAAGGCGGGAGGATCACTTGAGATCAGGAGTTTAAGACCAGCCTGGCCAACATGGTAAAACCCAACTTCTCCTGAAAATACAAAACTTAGCCAGGTGTGGTGGCATGTGCCTGTAATCCCAGCTATGTGGGAGGCTGAGGTGGGAGAATCACTTGAACCGGTTGCAGTGAGCTGAGATCACCTCATCGCACTCCAGCCTGGGAGACAGAGCAAGACTCTGTCTAACAAAAAAAAAAAAAAAGAAAGAAAGAAAGAAAAAAGAAAAAAACAATGTATACAGCAGAAGAACTTATCCAGGCCTCCTGGACTATGAAACAGTCTCCAACCTCCAAACACCAAAACAGTCCTGGGCAAGGGAGCTTCACTCCCAAGCGTAGCCATGTCGGCCGCTCAAAAGGAAGAGGAACATTATTGGTAAACACAGCCCCTTTGGGGAAATAACGTTGGCCCTCAAAACAGCAGTTTTCTGCCGAGGTGGCATTTTTCCCAACACATTATGCAAAAGCCAGTTGGAGAAGATGCTGAGGACTGTTATTTCCTAATTTGATTCTGCCATTTCCAGTAATGGAAAGCTGCACTCCAGCCATCCATCTTAATAAGTGACAGATGCATTTCATTAAAACTTCCTTAAATAATTTCTTGTGGTTTTAGAAGGAGGGAAAAACAAGAAAGAGTGCTGTTTTGTGCTCTCTGGCATGTCAACACTTTGAGAGCCATTAAACAAAGCAGGAGCTCGTCTTAGGTTGAGAATTTAGTGGTCAACTGATGCCAACCCAAGTGTGTTACTCAAATGCAGTCTCTTATTGGACAAAACCATGAAAGTCTGTTAGACTGTGTTTTGCTGAAAGCGTAATAGTAGTAATCACACTATTATGTATGAATGATTTGACAATTCATATTGCACCATCCATCCCTAAACACATTGCAGAGTGAAGATGAGTAATTCTGCAAATAGACTGTTCTCCATTTTGTAGCTCTTTGCAGGTAAACAGATAAAAAAAAAATCTGGTAAAGTGAAAAGAACATTGCACTGGATTCAGGGAATTTCATTTCTAGTCTTGTTTCTACTGCTTTGAGCCCTGCAGCCTTGGCCAAGTCAGTGACTTAATCTCTCTGTGTCTCCATCTCCTCCTTTGTATGGCAAAGATATAATTCTTGTCAAACAACCCCATAGGATTACTGTGAGGATTAAATGAAACAATAAAGAGAAAACCATTTCTAAACTATAAAGAAACTTGCTCACACACACACCCCTCCATGAGAACAGGGATTTTCTTTTTTCTTTCTTTAGTCCCACTCCCACATCTCTAGTGCCTAGAACAATACCTGGCACACAGGAGGTATTCAGTCAACATCTTTGGATTTATGAGTGTGATGGTTATTTTATGTGTCAGCTTGACTAGGTCATGGGGTGCTCAGATATTTGGTCAAACACTATTTTGGATAAAATTAACATTTGAATCAGTAGACTGAGTAAAGCAAATTGCCCTTCCTAGCATGAGTGGACTTCATCCCATCGGTTGAAAACCTAAATAGAACCCAAAAAACTGAGCAAGAGGGAGTTTAACCTTCCTGACTGCTTGTGCTGGGACACTGGTCCTCTCCTGCCCTCAGACTGGAACTCGCTACATCAGCTCTCCTGGTTCACAAGCCTTCAGACTTGGACTGGAACTTGCACCACCAGGTCTCCCAGGTTTCCAACTTGCCAACTGCAGATCTTGGGACTTCTCAGCCTCCATAATTGTGTGAGCCAATGTCTTATAATAAGTTTATTTTGATAGATAAACAGATGATAGACAGATAGATAGATCTCCATTCATCCTATTGGTTCAGTTTCTCTGGAGAACCATGACCAGTACAATGAGTATAACACAATAAAATGGAAGGTGTTATTAATAATAAGTCATTTGAGTTGTCTTGACCTTCTAAGAAGTAGACACAATGAACTTAAAGTTAAGACTAAGAGAAATAGGATAAGAAAATTCACTCGTTAACTCTGGATGTGTCATTTTACACTTGCAATCCCAGGTGGGATGCTTCAAGGCTGTGTAGTTTACGTAAGCTCTGTTGTGCTACTCTCTTTTGAGCTCTCGTTATATACTTAGCAGTGACATGCACCATCTCATTGAACCCTCGCAAGCCTCTTATTATCCTCACTCTACTCTCATATGAGAAATGCTGAGTCTCAGAAAGTTCAAATAACTCTCCCAGTGCCACAGCTGGTGATGGAGTGGTGGAGCAAACTTGATTCCTAACCACTGTGCCACTGTCTTGCAGTTTCAACTTTGATGACAGAATTGTGGTTGCATCACTTAGCATGCATTGTTCGAAGTATTAATCAAATCCAAACCAACTGACTTAAACATAAAGAGAATGTATTGATCCATAACAGAAAAGCACAACTTAGAAGGGACTTTGGTGCAGCTTGATCCATGCTCCTGTTCTGTTTCTCTGGTTCTGCCCTTATCCATGTGAGGCTTCATCCGGTTTCCCTCACAGAAGCAAAGTGGTTACAGTGATTTCAACATAAGGTTCATGCCCTATATCATCCAGAGGGAAAAGAGAAGTGACCCTTCTCTTCTCTAGAACTTGAAACAGATGGATAAACTTCACTCTGATTTGGACCAACTTGAAAGAATCAAAGTGGCCAAGGAATGGTCATGCACTGATTAATTAGCTGAAGCCTGGGTTATCCGCCAGTCCTAGACCAATGCCCAGGCAAGGAAAATGAGCTTACCCTAATAAGCCCAGGATGAGGTAATCCCCACCTCAACTGCATCACAAGAAGAAACTGGTTGCTGTTAGAAAGAGGGGAAAGCAGGATAGGATCCTAGGTGAGCAACCAACAGATGTACACTGTGACATTCAAACCACTATTTCCCCCCTTTCCCCCACCAACAATGTATGAGGACACTTTCTTAAGTAGTGACAAATGGCCTGTATTTTCTCAGTACTATGAACCAGCTGTGGCCCCACCAGCTGGCATCCTCCTTTCCAACCACTCAACAGTCTAACAAACATGTAAGAAGCACCTTACCCTGTATAAGCACCAGTGGTCACAAGTGGTCTGACATCCAAAGATAAATAAGATATGATCTTGTCCTCAGAAGACTTGTAGTCTGGTGGAACTGGAAACTGACCACAAAGAGAATAAGGGGCAGAGGAGGAAATCGCTGAGAGGAGGATGGATGTGCAGTGGACAGTTGGAGTGTGATGGCCTGAGCAAGGCATACCTCTCAACCCTTCCTTCTGCAGGGCAATCAGCCTGAAGCATTTAACCTTCCTTCGAGCTTGTTTTATCATTCTCACTGCCTTCCTTTGGACCAGTGCCTAGTTCCCCAGCCCTTCTCTCGGAGCCCCAAGGCACGTACAGTGTTCTGAGGGTCTCCTGATCCATAATGAGTCTAATCCCACTCCCTGCTCCCTTTAGCACATCTCTTATTTATTCATGCTCGGCTTATTTTCTATCTCCTTTCATTGTAGACACTGGGGAGGGCTGTGTTTAAATACTCTTATTTGAAGCATACCTAGAGCATAGCTGCCATTCAATATGAGTCTATTAACACTAGTAACTACATTGATAAAGGATTTCAATCTCTGGAGCTTTTAATCAAGTGCTTTTTACCAATTCTAAATTCATTCATTTCATCCTGAAATATTTATAGTTCTTGATTGCTGGCAAATAGTTCCAGTTGTTTATTTTCTACTCACTGGTACAGTGAGATTAGAGGCTGCAACTTTCTCTTTCTCTGTTGTCCTATAGGTTTTTCAGTCCTAAAAGCTTAGTCATCAAACCTCATAAGGTTTGGAGAGGGTAAGCCTTGTCTACCCACATTTTGATGGATGGAACAAAACCAGTGTACAGAAATAGGATGCATCTCATCTAGGGTGCTGACAGCAAAACCAAGCCTATGATTTCAGTTACCAGGTACGCCTTAGCTACCCATAGTATCTTCTCAGGAACAGATTTGAGGAGTGGCTGAATGCACTGCAAGCAGGAAGGGGAAAGAAAGAAGGTGTTTACTGAACACTTGCTATGTCACATACTTTATCACATGATTTCACGTGAACCATATCATTTATTTCTCACAATGGTCTTTGAAAAATAGTCATAATTATTCTCATTACATAAAAATGTAAGGAAGGAAAACAGAAGAATGTAAGGGTCAGAATTATTTAACTAACTTGACCAGAACTGATGACGAATTAAGCTGGGATTCAAACCCCAATCTCACTCCAAGTTCTGCCCTATTCTTTGTACCTGAGATCTTTCAGTGTCAGCAGATTTCTGAACTTGAAAATGCTCAGAAAATGACATCTGAGGACAGATGGAGATAGCAGCCCTCATGCCTGACCACACCATCTTGCCATGATGCTCTCTGTAATAAACTGATGATGATCAGGGTAGCCAGGGAAGTAGATTGCATTCTAGTCCTATGTCTGCTACTAACTGGCTGAGTAACCATGAACAATTCCACTTTTTCAAATATATCCATAAATATTTTTAAATAGACAAAGATAGTTAAGTTATTGAGTGTCTGGTTGAGAGCACTATTGATGACATTGGCTCTCTCTGCTCCTGACAACCCTAAAAAACACTTGGGAGTTTGATGATGACTTTTAGAGCAAATTTGGACTTTGTCAGCTGTTGCAGCCCAAATGTGCTGGTATGATAGCACAAAACGTAGGGCATCTGCATGCAGGAAAGGAGAGTGAAATCGCAGCTCACGCAACTGCCCTGTCCTGGCTTTCTTTGGCTGGTGCCTGAGAATGCCCTAAAATGAGCTTGTCCAACCTGCAGCCCACAAGCTGCGCATGGCCCAGGACAGACAGCTTTGAATGCAGCCTAACACAAATTAATAAACTTTCTTCAAACATTATGAGATTTGTTTTGGCAATTTTTAAGCTCATTGGCTATCGTTAGTGTTTAGTGTATTTTATGTGTTGCCCAAAACAATTCTTCCAATGTGGCCCAGGGAAGCCAAAATATTGGACACCCCTGCCATAAAATATCAAGCTACATTCAAAGAATAGGCTGGAAATAAAATCGGAGGACAGAGTGGGGTTGATTAAAAAAAAAAAAAAAAAAAAACCCATAGTCCCGAAAAGGGAAGAAGGAAGAGGAGACAACAAAGACAAACATTAGATTTTGACACATACAGAAAATTCACCTGCCCAAGAAGAGGCCAAGGGAAGCTTAGCAATCAAATGTGTAAGAGAGAGGCACTGGGTTTGAAAACAGCAGGTAGAGCTCAACATTGGCTATGCAGAGATCCCAGGTGACTTTAGAGAGCTCATTCATCTTCCTTACATGCATAAAATGCAGGTAAAGACCCATCCCCTTATTTCACAGTGTTCCTCTAAGAATTCAATGAGATAAACCGAACAAGAAGGGCAGGTTGTTATATCATGGGCAGGTTTCAGATGGCTTCGTCTGTCATTTTAATTTTTCCTTGTCTCCATTTGGAACAATGTGATTGGTAAATGAATAGGCTTATTTTCACTACTTGCACATGTTGGGGAGAGGGACAGTTAAACATTTATTGAGACTCTAATACACGCAAAGTTTGTAGAGGCATGCAAAAGTGTATAAAACATCCTCTCAACCACCTAACAAATGTAAAAATCTACCTCCGTCCCATAATTGATACGAAAGCTAGTTTGGAACTTTTGTAGGCAGAATGATGGCCCCCAAGGATGTCCATGTCCTAATCCCAGAACCTGTGAATATGTAAGGCAATATGGAAAAGGAGAATTAAGGTTGCAGATGGAATTAAGGTCTCTCACCAGCTGACCTTGAGATGGGGAGATTATCCTGGAGTATGTGGGTGGACCCAGGATAATCAGAAGGATCCTTATAAGCAGAAGAGAGAAGGAGAAGAGGGAGATCCAAGGAGATGGCAGCACAAGAAAGACTTAGCCCAATGCTGCTAGGTTTGGAGGTGGAAGAATGGAGCCAGGGAACTGGGCAGCCTTGAGAAGCTAGAAAAAGGCAAGACAGTGAATTCCCTCCAGAGCCTCCAGGAGGATGGAGCCCTGCTGACACCTTGATTTTAGCCCAGTGAGACCCATTTCGGACTTCTGACCTATAGAATTTAAGATAATAAATTGGTGTTGTTTCAAGCTACTACATCTTGCATCATTTGTTACAGAAGCCACAGGAATCTAACACAAAAGTTCAGTTTTGTTTTTTTTAATTTGGAAAGCCAGTCCTTTATCTTGTACTTCTTTGCAAATAAACTT
The DNA here is from genome assembly GCF_030222135.1 of Aotus nancymaae. NCBI lineage: Eukaryota > Metazoa > Chordata > Mammalia > Primates > Aotidae > Aotus > Aotus nancymaae. The sequence goes on from NW_026988471.1 coordinate 28,994,878, forward strand.
CCTTTCTTTTCTAAATGTTTTCAACTCTGAATCTTCCTGGACAGACACCACAAGGAATTCCCTACCAATTAAATGGTAGCCAGAATATAAGATATGTATTCTAGTTATGTATTGCTATAAAGATATATAGTCTAGTCATTTACTACAAGTTATCCCACCATTTACTGTTACAAAATAAGCATTTATTATGCTTATGAAGTCTATGCATTAGGCATTTAGACAGGGCACGGTGGGGGTTGTTAGCTTCTGCTTGAGATAACTGAGTCCTTGGTAGTCTAGAAGGCTGGGAGTATCTTGACAGCTGGGGGCTAGAATTATCTGATGGCTCATACATTTATATACCTATTAGTTGATACTGTCTGTAGTCTGGGACATTATCTGGTACCATAGGCTGGAACATCATTGCATGACCTCCCCATGTAGCTGGGACTTCCTTACAACATGGTGACTTTTCTAGAATGTCATATATTTGGAATCATGTAGTATATAGCTTTTTCAGCCTGGCTCCTTTCATTAAATAATATGTATTTAAGTTTCCTCTATGTCTTTTCATGGTTTGATAGTTCATTTCTTCTTTTCACTGAAGAATATTCCATTGTATGAATATACCACAATTTGATTATCCGTTCATCTTTCTTTTTTTATATTTTTATTTTTTTATTTCCAACTTTTTATTTTAACTTCAGAGTGTGCAGGTTTGTTACATAGGTCAACATGATGGTGGTTTGCTGTTCAGATCATCCCATCACCCAGGTAGTAATCCCAGCATCCACTAGCTATTCTTCCCGATTCTCTCCCTCCTCCCACCCCTCAACAACAGGCCCCAGTGTGTGTTGTTCCCCTATGTGTCCATGTGTTCTCATCATTTAGCTCCCACTCATAAGAAAGAACAGGTGGTATTTGGTTTTCTCTTCCTGCATTAGTTTGCTAAGGATAATGGCCCCTGCTCCATCCATGTTCCTGCAAAGGACAGGATCTTGTTCTTTTTTATGTCTGCATAGTATTCCACAGTGTATATGTACCACATTTTCTTTATCCAGTCTATCATCAATGGGCATTTCAGTTGATTCCATGCCCTTGCTATTGTGAATAGTGCTGCAATGAACATGCAAATGCATGTATCTTTTGACTATCCATTCACCTTTCAAAGGACATCTTGGTTGCTTCAAGTTTCAGTAAATACCTAGGAGCACAACTGTCAAATCATGTGGTGACTATGCTTAGCCTTGTGAGAAACCACCAAACTGTCTTCTAAAGTGGCTAAACCATTTTGATTCCCATTAGCAATGAATGAAGAGTTCTTGTTGCTTGACATTCTTGCTAATTTGATGTTTTCAGGGTTTCTTTGTTTTTGTTTAATTTTAGTCCTATCCCACTGGGTTAGTAATAGGTATATAGTGGTATCTCATTATGTTGAACATCTTTTCATATGCTTGTTTGCTATTTGTATTTCTTCTTTAGTGAGGCATCTGTTCGGATCTTTTGCCCATTTTTTATTGGGTTGTTTTCTTGTTGCTGAGTTTTAAGAGATCTTTGTGTATTTTGGATAAAGTCCATTATCATGTATGCTTTTTACAAATACTTTCTATATTCACTTGGACCTCTCTGGGGCCCTTTGGTGGAACCTGGAGCCAAATCTTAAAGCTGCCCCATTAAGGAGCACAGCATGGCTGCCATGTATGTACTCAGTCCACTCTTGTTTTAGTGGCCTCATCAAGTGAGATGCAGCCTTCTTCCTCTCCCTGGTAGTCTATCTTCTGTTCTAAGACCCCATGTGCTCCAAATGGAAAGAAGTAAATGGCCTCTACCTCCTGCCCCTTATGACTCCGGGAAACAGAGGGCTCTCACTGGGAACTCTGATGTCTCTCTAACAGAAAGCTTCCATTTTATTTATTCATTTGTTTGTTTTTTGAAATAAAATCATAGATAGGGCCTTGATGTTCTTCTGTGAGTCTGATCTTTCTTTGTATTTTTTGGGAATTTTAAAGAAATGACTACTGTCAGGGTAATCTAACAAGGCTACACTGTATTCTCTTCCAAACATTTGGTAATCCACCCTGCATCAACTCAGAGGTTTAAGGCTTTCTATAGCACTCTTTCAAACTCAGTTTCATCACTGGTAGGTGTTGTTCTCCAAATCAGCTGTGACCTCTGAAGGGTCATGCTCATCTCTGCCCACCAGTGTTCCAACAGGGAAACAGCTATTGCCTCAAAACCAATTGGTCTCACAGCTAGGGCAATCATCAATCTGTGGTCGATGTGTTCTGCACTGGGAGCCTTAGCATCCTAGATGATGTCTCCATGTGTAGCAGGTATGAATTTTGTTCCACAATATGGAACATAAGAAATTTCATATAACTTTTATGTCCTAAATAAAATCGAACCGTTTCTGAAGTCCTATCCCACTGGGTTAGTAGCAAATTTAATTTTGGTCACTACCTTGCATCCTTTCCTCACTCAGAATTGGCAAAGTTCCCAGGGATCTTCCATTGTATGTGAGTCAGGAATGGCTCTCTGGTCCATGGTCCATTGCTAATATGGTCATTGTCCAAGCCCATGAAATACCACAAAGGTGAGCATCAACTCTGTCCTGGGCTCATGACCAAGGCTAAGTGGCCAGAGCCCCAGGTCCAGCCTTCTGCGTGCCCCACGTAGTATTCTCTGTTGAGATCCTGCCATCTACTTTTCTACTTTTAGGGGAAAAGCACTGGTACCTACCATCCAATGAACCTAAAAATTTTCTTTCCCTTCTGGTCTTTGGGGATGGTCTAAAAACCTCTTCCTCTTGTGGCAGCTTCACCAGCTAGAGCCTCTTGGATACAGAGTACTTTCCTCCACCTTTATCTCTTCCCTTGCAGCTTAGCACATTCCCCTGTGGAGCACAGACTTTGGCAAAACAAAAGCCAGGAGAACCATTGTCTTCTGAGGGGCTGCTGCTTACTGCTGCTGCTCCCGGGCAAAGACCAGAGATGAAAATGCTGACCATATGGCACCAATTAAAAAAAAACCCAATTTCAGTTTCAGTTTACCACAATTAAATTAGTATAATTATAGGATAGAACAGCTCCGCTAAAAGATCTTATCACCTGTAACTCCCAAAGTACATTTGGAAAGGCCCCATGGCCACCTGTAACCTAAATCATCACACCTTCCTCTCTGCCTACCAGCATGTTGCCTTCAGTCTGCTTCTGGTTAGGAGTAGTTTTGTCTGGAACTCTCTCTCCCAGATCATGAGTTTTTCTGTATCAGCCAGGTTCCAAGAGGAAACATGGCACATGGAAACTGGACAATACAAAGAGGTTTTATTCACAAAGGGACTTATTACAAAGGTATTGGGAAAGATGTAGGGAACTTCAAGGGATCATGAGGGAATCCAGAGCTAGCAAAGTCCCAAAGATGAGATGAGAGAGGGTAAGGTTAATGAATCCTGGTAAAAAAAAATTGAGTCGAGTCGATACCAGGTCAAGACGAACACAGGGAAGGAGCCACGGAATGCCAATTTGCTGGCCTCAGTCCCCTCCCTCCAACTGGACTCTCCATCAGCTAAATCCAACCAGAAACCAGAGGTTGTGGGCACTGTCAATGTAATCTTCTGATCATCTTTGGGGCAGAGAACAACATGGCTTTTGTGGGATCTAAATAATGAGTAATGAATAGTTGTTCACTACGTTTGGATCAACTCTAGTGTGTGCCCTCATTAGTCTTACAGTCTAGGGATAGAGAAGGGAGCCTAGCCCCAGTATTCTTTTCACTGTAAGTTCCCAGCTTGTTTCAACTTCCTTTGCTGTATTGAATCTCTTGGGTTATTCTGAACCCTACGAGGACTTAACCTGAGATACACGAGCCATGGCTTGATCATAAGTTGTTTTGCAATTCACATGGGTTATTGTGTTCCTTGAACTGAACTACATATAAATTCTGTAAAGGCAAGATTTGTGTCTTATATCTTTCTTATATGTATTACAGCTTTAAACACAATGATTGTCCAAAGTAAGCACTTTATACTTGTCAAATGAGTGAGCCATCAAAGAGCTCTTTGAGTGTCCAGGAAGATTTGAGCTCCAGGGGTGGGAGGGGGCATGTTTTGAATGATAGCCATACCATGTTCCTATAAAGACTTCTCAAGGAAAGAATTACTTAGAATCAGGTATAGCTTCCCACCTTCCTACTCTCCTCTCCCCAGCAACTAAAGCCCCAGAGGCACTCCCAGACATGCTTTGAGAGCAGAAAGCTGTTGCAGAAGCGCAGATTCTATTCATTCATTCTTCTGTTCATTCAGTTATGTATTCATTCACTTCACAAATAATTATTGAGACTCTCCTACGTTCCAGGCACTTAGCTAGGTATTGGGTTTATAGTAATAGATCATTATCCTGACTTCCTCACCCTTTAAAGGACATATAAATGCACAAATTAATGTAAAACTGAAAAGTATGATAAGTACAGCATTTTTTTAAAGCATGGCATATAAAAGATTAGCTGAGACATGGCTAAGGTGGTCAGTGTTCTGCCTACACCCCAGATTGCCCTGGAGGTCACTATTGATAGCTGCTATCCACGTAATGACTTTCTGCTTGTGTCTCTGCCTTGGGGCAGTCTTCTGTGGAGCAGGGGGAGGCTAGAAGTTTTAGGAAGTTGGAGTCCCAGGAATGCCCTTCACCCAGTGAGGGATGGGAATCAGTGGATCCTTACTCTGACTTCCTCACCCTTTAAGGGACAATTCTGAGGCATGTTGCATCAAAGCTCTGTCAGAGGGCCTCAGAGGAAGCCAGCCCCAAGTGCCCAGAGCAGTTACTGCTCATTAACCTCATGCGTGGCTGGCCTTGTATGTATGGCCTTTCCTTCCCTGTATCCCTTCCGCACTCCACTACTGCTGCTTCCTGGAATTGGCCCCCCGACAAAATTAATTGCATCCACATCATCTCATCCATATCATCTCAGGGTTTCTTTTTGGGGGAGCAAAAAATAAGACAACAGAAAACTAACTTACAGTAAGGTCAACACCCACTTTTACTTAGACCTTCCAAACTCAGGGGTCTGTGACATCAGTCAAACATACTCTGAGAAAGGGAGAGTCTAATCATTGGAATTTTGTAAGAGAGGTGAGCCAAAGGTTGGTGGTCCTTATTCTTGTAAGGGATATGGAGAAGAGATTCTGTGTACTGGAAAGGGAGAGGAGAGGGAGGAAGGGGACACAGGGAGTGACTGAGTGAAGGGACCAGCTGGCAGCCACAGGGAAGAGGGCAATGATTATTCCATTCTCTTCACAGAAAAACAGAGCTCGGTTCCTTGTCACAGCCTCACAGTGATTTGGATTATACAAGGCGGAGTGGAGGGCACTATTAAAGCAAGTGATACTACCTGTGAGTTTTCTTCAACAGACTCAAAAGATGAAAAAAGGCCCATTGTAAGCTACTGATGTTCTTGCTTAGAATGGGTGTTTAATAACTCCTTGTACCCCAATATTAAATTTTAGAAAACTGGTATTCACTACTAAGGGGATGACTTCGCTGAGAGCCAAGACCACATCTAGTTTCATGTTTGAATTCCTGTCACTGAGCACAGAGGAGGAGAAGGTGCTCAAAAGTGTGCTGGATGGACAAATGAATGAGTACGGAAGAGGAGCTGGCAGGGCCTTGGCATGTTTCTTCCCCTCTCCTAGCGATTCTTCCTTGTGTAGGAGGCTCCATTAACAGGGGTCTCCCTTAGTAGGCCACTCCAGCCTCTCTCCACCTGCTCCCTCACTGGACCCTGGGAATTATGGAGTGACCCATCTGAGTGCTGCTTTTGGAAGAAGAACTTGAATAGGGGCAGCCCAGCCCTTTTTTCTCCTCTCTCTCTTCAAAGTGAGCTGTCCACTGGGTGTATGTGTTTTCTCAATGCCAGCACCTGCCAGACAGGGTGAACAGATCAGGGTGAACAGGTCTTCCCTAAGACCATAGCTGTACTCTCCAATATCAGTTCTAGCATTAATATTAGCAATATTTTGGTTCCTATAAATTCTTTTATACCTTAAAATTCAGTTGGTTTAACCTCCAATATTATGGAAGAAGAATTCCATAATTTTTGTGGAATACAATAGACTAAAGAGGTCTGAGTTCTGAATTGTCTTCCACTTACCGCTGTGCAAATTGGGGGTTTTACTTCACTTCTCTGAGACTCAGTGTGGTCATTGTTGAAAGTATTGATCTAGATGACTTCCAGGATCCCTTCCATGATTCTAAGCATCTGGGATTTGCAGGGGCATCTGCCTCTGGGGAGCACCGCCTAACCCTCCTGGTCTGGGCCAGATGCCCCTTCTTTGTGCAGTTGGAAGCCTGCTCTGTCCTCCCTGACCACACTTGCCACTCTGTTCACATTGTCTGAATCCTCAGCCAGTCAGTTGGCACCATGGGGTGGGACCATGACTATCTGATTCCCTGCTGTATTCCAGCACCTGGTACATCTCATAGCAGGTGCATAATAAATATTGGCTGAATTCACAATTGTGATACGATTCAGGAGCCAGAGGCCCCTGAAGCACCGCAAGTCACCCTTCCCCTGTGTAGTGGGAAAAAGAAAAGCATCACAGTCACCGATCTAGCCACAACTCTCACGCCACACACCCCAAGGAATCTGGAAAGTAGATCCCATGCTAGAAAGCAAGGCCTGGATTTTAAATCCGTTTCTGAAGGGGAAAATATCTTCCTATATTGTTTTTCAGATTAATTTTCTAGTGTTAGGGAAACAGCAAGCCATCTTTAGGGGAGAGACAACCATTTCTCCCATTGGTTCATTCATATTTATGGGCATCTGGTTTGGGGCTCTTGCTGTGTCTGTTCTCAGATCCTCAGTGAGGTTTTTAGCCATTTGGAAAGCACAATAAACTCCTCTCCATTTCCATCTGCACAAGCCCATGCTGTAGTTATTCCCCTCCACTATAGAGCCCCACCTGCTATCATGAGACTTCCCCACCCTGGGATTGGAGGAAATGAGTAAATCAAGCCTGAGCACGCTTCAGGTGGCTCTGCGACCTTGCATTTCTCCCAGTGACCTTTCTCATGTTACTCTTTGCATGGGCAACTCCAGCCATTATATTAGCAACACACAATTACACCTTCAAGGTACACTCAAGTTCAGGCACTGCCAGGACATAAATACCTTAATGAGGTGACACATGCAAAACCTCTGGGTGCTGTAAATCAGGGCTCTGATAGATTGCAAAGACACATTGGCAGGTTCATGCCCAAGCACAAAGAAAGAAGAAAGTAGAAAGGGAGGAAAGGAGGGAGGGAGAGACGCAGAGAAGGAAGGAGAGAGGGAAGATGAAAGGAAGGAACAGGGGACCATTCTACGGTAATGCTAGTGGTAGCATGCCGCTCAGTGTTTTTGAAGCGATTTCTAATGCTTTCGTCAAACACGTGCACCCTCATCCCTACTTCCTTGATTTCTCTGCTGGTTAAATCCCTGCGGGCACACCCAGGATTCAGTACTCATATTCAGCAAGCACTCCTCAGCTGACAGAACACAATTTGGCTCTAGGTTGTCCCTGCCTCTAGCATGCCCTCCAAATGCACCTTGGCCCATGGGGTGAGGTCTACTGCACAGACTCCTAACTCTGTTGGGGTCCTAAAGGAATATCAATCTCAGGTCTAGAGGCAGAGTGGATGGTGGGGGAGGGCATATCCAGCCTCCAACAGCAGCCAGGAAAGGGGACTCCAGTGCTGCTGCTCCAGCTGATAGGTGATAGGACTTTCTCATCCGTGAGCTTGCCCAATTGAATGAAAACAGTGCTTGGTTCAGTTCTATATACTAACTGCAGAACTGAAGCAGTCAAGGGCCCTGTGCCATCACATAGGGTCATGACTAACGCTAGATCCTGAGAAAAATGGTGAGAGGTAGAATCCAGAGTCAGAGGTCAAGATGAAAGGAAATGACAAGTATCGGACCTGTGGAGACGCAGTCAGCCTGGCTTTGCCTCCCTGGACTGCCATTTCCTCTAAGGGTTGTGTGGCTGCTCTGCGGGCATGTGTGCACCTGTCTTAAAGGCATAGCTGTCTGAGTGATGCCCAACATCCCCAGGCCTGGTTATTCCACTCCCAGCAGCCCCGCCACCTCCCTAGGGCTTCAGTGTGGTTGTTCCCACAATGGTGGGAGTAGAATGAGCAACAGTTTTTATCCATCTTACCCCAGGAATAGGAGGTGCCCGGTGCAGTGCTGCCTAACAGAAATACAATGTGAGCCACATACGTAAACTTTAAGTTTTCTAGCATCTATGTTAAAAAATGTAAAAACAAACAGATAAAATTAATTTTAATATTAAACCCAATATGTTCAAAATATGATTTCTTGTAAGCAATATGAATAATTAGTATAATATTTAACATTCTTTTTTCATGGCAAAGGCTTTGAAACCCTGCAGATAGTTAATATTCATAGCACATGGCAATCAGAATAGCCACATTTCAATTGCTTAAAAGTCATATGTGCCCAGTGGCTAGTTCTGGTGTGATTCCCTGAGTGCCACACTCTTCATGATTCCCAGTCATTCTAGAGACACCTGCTTCAGGTATCTGAGCCAGTAAGGACAAAGGGACTCTGGGGGATCACCAGGAACAAAGTATGTGGGCCAAGAAGCCAGGAGCAGCAAGCAAGGGCATGTCAGTCTGACCCCAGTCAAGGGAACACCTCCAAGTCAGCACAGAAGCTCATCTACTCCGTCAGAAGCTCTCCTGTCTAAATGCAGCAGCCCTTCCTTCCTGTAATGAAACCATGTCTCAATCTCTGCAGTGCCTCTGTGTCAAGCTTCATATTGGAAGTTGAGCCCAAATTGCGCTTGTTTTTTTCTTTATCCAAACCAAAAAGAAGGAAGGGTCTATGGCCTCACAGATCAGAGAAAGGAGTAGGTAAATAAAAAAACACATGACCACCATGCTATCTGGCCCTTCCAGCATCCTATTTATCTGGCAAAACTCAGATTCTATTGACACCACTGGAGAGGAGAGTGACTTTCCCCCTTCAGAGGCCACACTCTGCATCCTCATCATCAACCCCACCACTGCACACAGCTATCCCAGTACAGACACCTAAGACTGCACCTGCATTACTTCATCTCAGATATTAACATCCTCTTTCCCTCTACTAATACGTTAGCTCCTTGGGGATAAGGTTCAGGGCCTACTTATTTCTGCATCCCTGGCACCTGACGCAGTCTAACTTAGAAGATAGTGAATAAAAGGGAAACAAGTGATAGAGAACAAACACAAACTCTGAGTTGGCCTTCCCTAGAATTACAAATTTGTTGTATTTTTTTAATAGTGCATAATCTTGGGGAGTGGGGGGGGACCTTTCTATAAGCCTCAGTTTCCTCATCCATAAAATGAAAACAATGATTTCTATCTCTTAGGGTTAATGTGAAGATTTGGTGTGAAACACACTTAGAGCACTTTAACCCATAACATACTAGGGGATTCAGGAAAAGTGGGGTCAGGCTGAGGGTCAGGCTGCTTATTCTCGTGGCCCAATAACAAGATGCAGGTGAACTGGGGAAGAAGATTTTATTTCTGTAACCTGATACAGGGAGAAGGCCTGGAAACTATTGCCAGACCACCTCAAATTACAAAGTTTTCCAGAGCTTGTACACTTTCTAAGCTACATGTCTATGTGCAAGTGTGCCTTCATCTAAAGACATAAGTGATTAACTTCTTCTACTCTATAACTAAGGTCTGAGTTTTAAACACCTTCCTCTAGAGCCTCAGTAAATTTACTTAATCTAGATGGGTCCAGGTGCCAGGAATGATGACCCTTATCTTGTCTCCTGCTAAATCATGGAGGTTTGGGGAGTTCCTTCAGACCCCAGTAAGACTTTCTTAATCCTAAATGGGTCCTGTTAAGAATTTCTTCATTATCTTGTCATGCTTCAAGTCCCAGGAAAGGCCTACGTTCTTGGTGGGCTTTTGTTACATTCCAGCCGTTGTAAAAGGGCACCAGCCCTTTCAGCCTTTAATATTTAACCACTCAGTCAGTGCTGAAACAGTTGTTACGGAGGCCTGGCCTGCTACAGGTTCACCTTTTGCTCAAGCTGGAGCAGGTAGGGAAAAACAAGAGGTGATAAGAACTGGACTGAGTTGAACATTAGCTTCATCTGGCTATGTACAGGCTGTCAGCAAGAGTACAAGTCTTGGCCAGATGCAGTGGCTCATGTCTGTAATTCTGGCACTTTGGGAGATGGAGGCAGGAAGATTGCTTGAGCCCAGAAATTTGAGACCAGCCTGGATAATATAGTGAGACCTTGCCCCTACAAAAAGTAAACAAAATTAACCAGACATAGTGGCACATTCCTATAGTCCCAGCTACTTGGGAGGCTGAGGTGGGAGGATCCCTTGAGCCCAGGAAGTGGAGGCTGCCATTAGCCAACATCATGCCACTGTACTCCAGCCTCTGGGTGACACAGCAAGACCCTGTCTCCAATTTTTTTTTTTTTTAAAAAAGAGTACAAGTCTGTTCAGTCCCGTACATCAAGGCTGTTCTGACCCTTAGTCTAATGTCATTGTAGCCAAAGGGGCAAGTAGCAAGAGACATCCTCCCAATCTGTGCCTTGATGTAGAAAGCACCTCACAGTTGGTGAAATAAATGGCAATGTATTCAAAGGGTATCAGATGAGAGTATGAGTTCCTTGCACTGGCCGGCTACATTGTTTTCTTGATTTCATTTCTCAATGCATGCTCATTGGCTTGCTTGTCTCTTTTGCTCCATTTCACCTTGCGTGTCTCATCTCTAGATATAGATTTCTCTCATACTCCTCAGCTGTCTGCTGTCACGTGGTTTTCTCTTTCTCCCTTTCTATCTCTCCCCGTCCAAAAGCCTTTTTTTTTTCTGTTTTCTTTACTGTCTTACTCTCTCTAGCCCATGTTTTCTTTTTCTTATTTGGACATTATATGTAAATGAGTGTATATTTTAAAATTGTTTTGTGTAGTTCTTAAATATGATAAATTTTAAAGACGGAATGCTTTATATTTTTCTCCCATTTGAAAAAAACATTGATAAAGAAAATCCCATCAAGTTGTTTTTTTTATGTGTTTCCCTTGGTTTTTATTTTCAGCATGCCAGTATCTCTCAGTAATAGTAATTAGAAAAATAATAGCAAACATTTGTACAGCACTCACTACATGCCGAGCAGTTTTCAAAGCATAGGTTTCTCCTGTGAACTAAAAAACACCCTGACAAAATGAAATTGGTACTATTATCTTCATTTCACAGAAAAGAAAGCTGGAATGTCTGAATAGCCCATAAACCATCACGTTCCCCCTTTCCCTGGGAACCGCCCCTTCTCATGTGAGCCCAAAAATGGACCCTCATTTATATTGGTTGAGCAAATCCAGTCCTTAACTACAGCTGATTTGACCAGAAGAGGACACCTGAATTAGGTTGGGGCACTCAGGCCTTCTGTTCCAAGGCTTACACTGTGAGAGATGAGTCCATTTCTGTGTGTGGCAGAACTCATACTGCATACATGCATGAGCTGTGAGGTGGCCATTTTCTACCACAGGGACCAGAGAGGGAGAGACAGCAGACAAGCAAAGAAAGAGAAGGACAGAGACATGCAAAGGAGAAGGGACTGGGGCAGAAGACAGAGCTCGGCCCGCTTGCTTGTCCGAGTGCCTGCACTTAGTGAGGCAGCTGCTTCCCCGTCCTTGGGCAGCATGGAACAAGCATGCCCCTGTGTCCTTCCAGTCATTTCCCCTTTTTGTTCAACTTTTTCAAGGAGTTTCTGTTACTGGTGACCAGGGTCTTTCCTAACATACATATTTATCTGTAATGGAACCGTGACTGTCCTCCCAGTCAAATCCTTTGGTCCTTCCTATCACTCAGCATCACATGCTGCTGTTGTCCCATGTGCTCCCCTTGCAAGCCTAAAAAAGAGCCAGGCTCCTCTGTTTCTTCAAACAGTATGTCTCTGAAATATGCCAACCTGTCCTCTGAGGATCCTTCTCAGTGCCACGCTTTTCTCTCCGTGTCAAGAGCCCAGATCCATACTCTAAACTGGAAGCTTCTAGGCTGGGATGCCTCTCTTTATAAAGTTCTCTTCCTCCAGTCTCTCTGGACAGATGGGGAAGCCAAAGTGAAGATGAAGGGATGAGTGATGAAGATGACACTGTAGTGTGAAAAACTGTACATCACTCTTTTGAGAACTATACATGAAAAAAGAAGAGGAAGATGGAATAGCACTTGGGAAGATATATAGCATAGAAGGTTGACTCTTAAAAATGGGGATATATTTCCAGATGACACGTTTAGCCATCATCTGCATATGGCAATCCTTGTTTAGAAAACTTGGAGCCAGACTGCCTCTCAAATCACACAAAAACAGAACTTTCTAAGTATACGCCTTCCCTCTTCTAAAATTTGCTTGAGGCATCCCACACACTAGCTCCTCCTCCCTTAGCCACTACTGCTTTTGCCCTGTGGTATAGTCTTTGGAATTCATCATCCCTGTGTTTACTTCTACCTCATGGAAAAAACACAACATCAGCAAACATGGTAAAGGAAAGATATCTAAACATCTTCTCTTCCATAAAATCAACTAAAATGCTGGCCAAAATGATCAGAATCAACTTTTCCAGAACTCTGGGGTTTAATCAAAGACTTGATACCAACCAAAGAACATTTATTCAAGACAAAAAGCTAAATCTCAGTAAAAACAAACATACAAAAAAGCAGTGAGCAATGTGGCATTTAACTTGTCCTAATCCCCATTCCTAACCCCAGCTCCAAAATACCCTTGAAAATCAACAGGTTACAATCAAGGTGAAAAGCAGCATCCAGGCAGCCACTGGAGGGAGCAGAACAGGGCTAGGGTAGCTTCAAAGCCTCACTCCCACAGAATTCCCACTAATTGTCCTCTCTGGTGGTTTCCTAGAAGATCTCACTTACAAGGTTGTGTCTATTTGACATAACTTGGAGCTTGTCCAGTGAGAACAGCCTAGCAATTGTTAAACATCACAATGCTTGAGGAGGTGGGCAAAAGTTGAAGCAAACAAAAGACCAATTTAAAAGCTTAAAAGGAAAAATTGGAGAATGAGAGGTGTCCACAGGCAGCTTCAAAAAGCTCAGACATATCCTTGAGAATCTAGATCTCCAATTGCATGAATATGGGGCACACACCCAGGAAAGACCTGAGAAAACCCTAAGTTCTCACTGTTGGCTAACACTGAAATTCTGTGCAACAAGGGAGCAAAGGCTTAGGCAGAATTATCAATGGCCTGGTTGAGGGTTGAAGGAATACCCCCAAACACACAGAGCCTCTCAGCAATGATTGGAAGAACTTGCAGGCATTTAAGGCTATCTCTGCCAATCATTAGTAAGCAGTAATCTAACTGAGCAGAGACTTCAATGGTCATGCATGACAAAGAATATGGCCTTGAGAGAGTTACTTCAGAAAGTCACAAAACAATCTAATAACAACAAACAGCAAAAATAAACCCTGGGAAGAAGGGAAAACATCATTTCTAGAGTTGCCATATTATATTGTTTAAAATGCCCAGTTGTTAATAAAAATGATGAGACACACAAAGAAACAAGGAAGTACGGCAAAGATACAGTAATAAAAAAGCAATCAGTAGAAACTGTCCCTGAGGAAGTCTAAACATTGTGCTTATTAAACAAAAGCTTTAAGATAACAGCCAATATCATACTGAATGGGCAAAAACTGGAAGCATTCCCTTTGAAATCTGGCACTAGACAAGGATGCCCTCTCTCACCACTCCTATTCAATATAGTACTGGAAGTTCTAGCCAGAGCAATCAAGCAAGAAAAAGAAATAAAGGGTATTCAAATAGGAAAGGAGGAAGTCAAATTGTCTCTATTTGCAGACGACATGATTATATATCTAGAAGACGCCATTGTCTCAGCCCAAAATCTCCTGAAACTGATAAGCAACTTCAGCAAAGTCTCAGAATACAAAATCAATGTGCAAAAATCACAAGCATTCCTATACACCAATAACACTTAAAGAGAGCCAAATCAAGAAAAGAACTGCCATTCGCAATTGCTACAAAGAGAATAAAATACCTAGGAATACAACTAACAAGGAACATAAAGGACCTCTTCAAGGAGAACTACAAACCACTGCTCATCAAAATAAGAGAGGACACAAACAGATGGAGAAACATTCCATGTTCATGTTTAGGAAGAATCAATATCGTGAAAATGGCCATACTGCCCAAAGTAATTTGCAGATTCAATGCTAGCCCCATCAAGCTACCAATGACCTTCTTCACAGAACTGGAAAAAAACACCTTAAACTTCATATGGAACCAAAAGAGAGCCTGCATAGCCAAGTCAATTCTAAGCAAAAAGAACAAAGCGGGAAGCATCACACTACTGGACATCAAACTATACTACAAGGCTACAATAATCAAAACAGCATGGTACTGGTACCAAAACAGAGATATAGACCAGTGGAACAGAACAGAGGCCTCAGAGGCAGCACAACACATCTACAACCATCCGATCTTTGACAAACCTGACAAAAACAAGCAATGGGGAAAGGATTCCCTGTTTAATAAGTGATGTTGGGAAAACTGGCTAGCCATATGCAGAAAGCAGAAACTGGACCCCTTCCTGACACCTTACACTGAAATTAACTCGAGATGGATTACAGACTTAAACATAAGACCTAACACCATAAAAACCCTAGAAGAAAATCTAGGCAAAACCATTCAGGACATAGGCATAGACAAGGACTTCATGACCAAAACACCAAAAGCATTGGCAACAAAAGCCAAAATAGACAAATGGGACCTAATCAAACTCCACAGCTTCCACATGGCAAAGGAAACAGTCATTAGAGTGAATCGGCAACCAACAGAATGGGAAAAAATTTTTGCAGCTTACCCATCTGACAAAGGGCTGATATCCAGAATTTACAAAGAACTAAAACAGATTTACAAGAAAAAAACAAACAAGCCCATTCAAAAGTGGGCAAAGGATATGAACAGACACGTTACAAAAGAAGACATACATGAGGCCAACAAACATATGAAAAAATGCTCATCATCACTGATCATTAGAGAAATGCAAATCAAAACTACGTTGAGATACCATCTCATGCCAGTTAGAATGGCGATCATTAAAAAATCTGGAGACAACAGATGCTGGAGAGGATGTGGAGAAATAGGAACACTTTTACACTGTTGGTGGGAGTGTAAGTTAGTTCAATCATTGTGGAAGACAGTATGGCGATTCCTCAAGGACCTAGAAATAGAAATTCCATTTGACCCAGCAATCCCATTACTGGGTATATATCCAAAGAATTATAAATCATTCTACTATAAGGACACATGCACACGAATGTTCATTGCAGCACAGTTTACAATAGCAAAGACCTGGAACCAACCCAAATGCCCATCGATGATAGACTGGGCAGGGAAAATGTGGCACATATACACCATGGAATATTATGCAGCCATCAAAAATGATGAGTTTGCGTCCTTTGTAGGGACATGGATGAACCTGGAAACCATCATTCTCAGCAAGCTGACACAAGAACACAAAATCAAACACCGCATGTTCTCACTCATAGGTGGGTGTTGAACAATGAGAACACATGGACACAGGGAGGGGAGCACTACACACTGGGGTTTGTTGGGGGGAAATAGGGGAGGGACAGTGGGGGGTGAGGAGTTGGGGAGAGATAGCATGGGGAGAAATGCCACATATAGGTGAAGGGGAGGAAGGCATCAAATCACACTGCCACATATGCACCTATGCAACAATCTTGCATGTTCTTCACATGTACCCCAAAACCTAAAATGCAATAAAAAAAGATACTATTTTAAACATATTCAAAAAACTAAAAGAAAACATATGTAAAGAACTTAAGGAAAGTATGAGAATGATGTCATACCAAATAGAAAATATAAATAAAGGGAGAAACCATTAAAAGGACTAGATAGGATTTCTGGAAGCTGAAAAGTATAATACTTAAAATAAAAATATTCCCTAGAAGGACCTAACTACAAATCTGAGCAGACAAAAGAATCAGTGAACTTGAAAATAGTTCACTGAATTATCAGTGAACAAAACTGAGAGAACTTGTTGCTAGCTGACCTGCCTGCAATACCAACGGGAGTCCTTCAGGCTGAAAAGACACTAGAGTAGAACTCAAATACACACGAAGAAGCAAAGAGTATAAGTAAAGGACACTACATAGGGAAATATAATAGAAAACATAAGTGAATTTTATTTGTAACTCTCTTGTTTAAGAGACAATTGCATAAAACAATAATTATATATCTGTGTCAATGGGCATACAATGTATAAAGACGTAATTTGTACTACAAAAACATTACAAAGGAGGAGGGAACAGAGCTATACAGGAGCGAAGTTTTGTCTACTATTGAAAGAAAATTGGGGCCGGGTGCAGTGACTCACCTCTATAATTCCAGCATTTTGGGAGGCTGAGGCAGGTGATCACCTGAGGTCAGGAGTTTGAGACCAGCCTGGCCAACATGGCAAAACACCATCTCAAGTAAAAATACAAAAATTAGCTGGGCATGTTGGTGGGCACCTGCAATCCCAGCTACTTGGGAGGCCGAGACAGGAGAATCACTTGAACCTGAAAGGCAGAGGTTGCAGTGAGCTGAGATTGTGCCATTGCACTCCCTCCTGGGTGACAAGAGTAAAACTCTGTCTCAAAAAAAAAAAAAAAAGAAAAGAAAATTGGCTTTAATCTGAACTAAACTGTTGTAAATTAAGATGTTAATTAGAATCTCCAGGGTGATCATTAATAACTCAAAAAATATCATAATAAAAATGACAAAGAAATTAAAATAGTCTATCATCGATGGGAAAAATGTGACACATATACACCATGGAATATTATGCAGCCATCAAAAACGATGAGTTCGCGTCCTTTGTAGGGACGTGGATGAACCTGGAAACCATCATTCTCAGCAAACTGACACAAGAACACAAAATCAAACACCACATGTTCTCACTCATAGGTGGGTGTTGAACAATGAGAACACATGGACACAGGGAGGGGAGCACTATACACTGGGGTCTGTTGGGGGGAAGTGAGGGGGACAGCAGGGGGGGTGGGGAGTTGGGGAGAGATAGCATGGGGAGAAATGCCAGATATAGGTGAAGGGGAGGAAGGCAGCAAATCACACTGCCACGTATGCACCTATGCAACAACCTTGCATGTTTTTCACATGTACCCCAATACCTAAAATGCAATAAAAAAAAATCAATGAAAAAAGAAATTAAAATAGTGCATTAGACAATATCTATTTAACAAAGAAGGTAGTAAGGGAGAAATATAGGAATAAAAATGACACAAGACATATAAGAAAACATATAGCAAAATTGCAGGTATAAATCCTACTGTACCAGTAATTATGTTAAATATAAATGGAATAAACATCTCGATTATTAGATGAAAGGAATATTTTGGCTGAATGGATACAAAAAGATAACCCAATTATATACCCTCTTCAGGTGACATACATTAGATCCAAAGATACAAATAGGTTGAAAGAAAAAGGATGAAAAAATATACACCATGAAAACAGTAACCAGAAGAGAATGTAAGTGGCTATAAAAATTGTTACTAGAGACAAAGAATGACATTTGGTCGTTGGGCATAGTGGCTCATGCCTGTGATCCCTACACTATGGGAGACCAAGCCAGTAAGATTGCTTAAGGTCAGGAATTCAAGACCAACCTGGGCAACATAGTAAGGTTGCATCTCTATAAAAGAACTTAAAAATTAGCTGGGTGGGGTGGCACACATCTGTAGTCCTAGCTACTCAAAAGGCTGAGACAGGAGAATAGCTTGAACTCAGGAGTTCAAGGCTGCAGTGAACCATGATTGTGTCACTGCACTCCAGCAGAGGCAAAAAAGCAGACCTTGTTTCTTAAAAAAAAAAAAAAAAAAAATTTAAATTTAAAACATTTTTTAAATAATGACATTTCACAATGATAAAATGACCAATCCATCATGATGGTGTAACAATTACAAATATATATGCACATAACAACAGAGCCTCAAAATACATGAAGCAAAAACTGACAGAATTGAAGGGTGAAACAGTCAATACAAAAATGATATTTGGAGCCTTCAGTATCCCACTTTCAATAATGAACAGAAAAACTACACAGAAGGTCAATAAGGAAACAGAAGACTGAATAACACTTCGAACCAATTCAACAAAGAAGACGTCTAGAGAACACTACCCAACAACAGCAGAATTCATATTTTTCTCAACTGCGCATGTAACATTCTCTAGTACGGATGATATGTTAGGTCATAAAACAGTCCTAAGTGAATTTAAGTGATTGAAATCACACCAAGTGTGTCCTTTGATGACATGGAATGAAATTAGAAAATAATTAAAGAAGTCAATCTGGGAAGTTTATAAATATGTGGAAATTTTTTAAACACACTTTAAGTGACCAATGAGTTAAAGAAGAAATTACAAGAAAAACAGGGAAATACTTTGAGATAGATGAAAACAAAAACGCAACAAACCGAAACATATGAAGTGCAGCTAAAGCAGTGCTTAGAAGGAACTTTACAGCTTTGAACCATCTACATTAAAATAAAGGAGAACACTGTCATGTCGGTAATTTAACCTTCTACCTCAAGAAACTGAAAAAATATGAGTTAAAAACTCAAAGCAAGAAGAAGGCAGAAAATAATGGAATTAGAGTAGAAATAAATGATACAGAAAATAGAGAAACAACAGAAACCTTAAAAATTGGTTCTTCAAAAAGATCAATAAAATTGACAAACCTTTAGCCTGAATGACCGGAAGAAAAAAGAAGATTAAAATTACTAAAAGTAGGAAAGATGGGACATGACTACCAACCATACATAAATGGAAATACTATGAAAAAAGTATGTCCACGAATTAGATTACCTACATGAAATGGATAAATTTCTAGAAACACATAACCTACTAAAACTGATTTAAAGGAAACAAGATCTGAATAGACCTATAACAAGTAAATAAACTGAATTAGTAATAAAAAAATCTTCCTATGGCCAGGCACAGTGGCTCATGCCTGTAATCCTAGCGCTTTGGGAGGCCAAGGCGGGTAGATCACCCGAGGTTAGAAGTTTCTGAGACCAGCCTGGCCAACATGGTGAAACCCCATCTCTACTAAAAATACACAAATTAGCCAGGGGTGGTGGCATGAGCCTGTAATCCCAGCTACTTGGGAGGTTGAGACAGGTTAGGAGCAGATGATTTCACTGGTGAATTCTGTCAATCATATATAGACAAATTAAAGTAATTCTTCACAAACTTTTCCAAAAAGTAGGATAAAATGGAATACTTCTCAAGTTATTCTATAAAGCCAGTATTGCTCTGATTTACCTTGATACCAAAGCTAGCCAAAGAAATCACAAGAAAAACTAGAAAACAATCTCTTACATAGATGTCAAAATCCTCAACAAAATACGAAAAAACCAAATCTAACAACATATTATTTTAAAAAAGGATTATATACCATGAACAATAATTTACCCCAGGATGTTAGCTTGAGTCAACACATGTAAATCAATCAATGTAATAACCCATGTTAATATAATAAAGGCCAACAGCCACGTGATTATCTCAGTAGATGCAGAAAAAGCACTTGACAATCCAACACTTTTCATGGTAAAATCACTCGACATCACTATTCCCTCCTAGGAATGGAAGGGGGCTTCTTCAGCCTGACAAAGGGCACCTATGAAAAATCCACAGCTAACATCAAACTTGATGGCAAAAGACTGAAGACCTTACCCGTAATATCAGGAACACTGGAAAAAATGCTCACACTTGCCACCTATATTCAATATTATAGTATATGATCTAGCCACAGCAATTAGCAATAATAATAATGGCATCCAGACTGGAAAGAAAAAAGAAAAACTCTTCACAGATAATATAATCACATACATTTAAAAAATCTAAAGTAATGCAGACACACACACACACACACACACACACACTACTAGCACCACTAAAGAGGGTTCAGCAAGGAAGGTTGCAGGATACAAAAGTAATATACAAACGCCAATTGTATTTCCATACACTAGAAATACACAATCTAAAAATGAATTTTAAAAATATTTTGATTTACAATGTCATCAAAAAGAATAAAACAAAAATAAATTTTTTTTTTTTTTTTTTTTGAGACTGTCTCTCTGTAGCCAGGCACCAAGCTGGAGTGCAGTGGCACAATCCCGGCTCACTGCAACCTCTGCCTCCCAGGTTCAAGCAATTCTGCCTCAGCCTCCTGAGTAGCTGAGACTACAGGCGCACGCCACCACGCCCAGCTAATTTTTGTATTTTTAGTAGAGACGGGGTTTCACCATGTTGGCCAGGAAGGTCTCGATCTCTTGACCGTTCCGCCCGCCTCGGCCTCCCAAAATGCTGGGATTACAGGCTTGAGCCACCACGCCCGGCCCACAAATAAATTTTAACAAAAAGAAGTGTAAGATTTATATAATAAAAACATAAAGCATTGTTAAAAAAACATTTTTAAAACCTAAATAAGAGGAAGGATATTCCATTTCATATACTGGAAGACTTACTGTTATTTATTGTTATTTATTGTTATTAGGAGGCTAATACTTTCCAAATTGACGTACAGATTTAACACAATCCCTGTCAAAATCCCAGCTGGCTTTTTTGAAGAAACTGACAAGCCAATCTTAAAATTATATGAGTATCTAGGGAATTCAAAATAGCTAAAACCGAGCTTCATAAAGAACAAAGCTAGAGAACCTACCAATTTTAAAACTTAATACAAAGTGACAGCAACCAAGGTACTGCAGTATTGTCATAAAAACAGACATGTACATCAATGAAATACAATTAAGAATCTAGAAATAAACCCTTACATTTATTATGGTCAACTGATTTTTGACAAGGGGCCAAGACAATTCAGTGAGGAAAGAAGAGTCTTTTCAACAAATGGTGTTGGGGCAATTGGATATTCACATGCAAAATAATGAAGCTGTACCACTACCTCACATCATACATAATAATAAAAATAAATCAAAAACCTAAATGTAAGAGCCAAAACTATATAACTCTTTGAAGAAAACATAGGTGTAAATCTCTATGACCTTAGATTAGACAATGGTCTCTTTGATATGAGTAAAAGCAAAAGCAAAAGCAATCAAAGGGAAAAAAGAGAGAGAGAGAAATTGGACTACATCAAAATTATGAACTTTGCGTTTCTAAGAACGCTAACAAAGTGAAAGGACAATGCACAGATTGGAGAAAATATTATCAAATCATATTTAATGAGGGTCTGGTATCCAGAATATATGAGGACCTCTTACAACTCAACAACATAAAGACAATCTAATTTTAAAATCAGCAACAAATGTGTACGGACGTTTCTACCAAAGACAAATGCCAATAAGCACACAAAAAGATGCTCAACCTCATTAGCCATGGGGAAAATGTAAATAAAAAGCATAATTTAATACCACTTCATACTTAGTAACGTGGTTATAATAAAACATAATAACAAATGGTGGTGAAGATACAGAGAAATTGGAACTCTATACTGCTAGTTAGAAAATTAAACGGTACAAACTTGGCCCTTTTTTCCTCCTCACCCCCACATCCAGGCACCAATATTACAAATTTCCCCTGAAAAATATTTCTTTAATCTGCATTTGACTCTCCAAACTGAATTAGGCCTCTATCAGGATTAGAGCAAGAACCTCTTAACTGGTCTTCTTCCCTCCAAGGGTATCCTTCTCAAATCCATTCTCCAGATAGCTCCTGCCATGACCTTTCAAAACATCCTCCTGCTGTACACATTTCCAGGCTCCCCATGACCTATAGGATGAAATCAAGATCCAAGAGAGGTCCCAAGGCCCTCCATGGCTAAGAGGACTTCTTCCATCATCCTAACTCTTCCTTCGTGCTCACTCTTCTGTCAATGAGATTTTGCATTTTCATTTGAGAAACTTGTACCTGCTTATAGTTCCCCTCTGCTGTCAACCCTTAATCACTCACTTGCATACACACACACACCCCCCATTCTCTACATCACAGAGGTAAAAACAAGCATCCATGTCCTTCCCTCTCCATAATTTCCTGGATCATTCCTACTCAGCCCTTAAGCAGCCTCTCAAGGTTTACTTCCTCGAGGTGGAAGGCCTTCCCAGATCCTCTACAAACGACCCACTCACAGGTGAATTAAGGGTTTCCACTTTATACTATTTAATAGCTCATACATATATCATTCATCATCATGCTTACCATATTGTATTTTAATACACTATGTCTCATCTGCTGGTTTTAAAGCTCTGTCAGGGAAGAGTTCATGTCTTATTCATCAAAACTTCCTGTACAGGGCCTGACCTAAGGAGGCACCCAAAAAGTTTCATGCAGACTGAAGGAATAAACACAATCATAACTACTTATGTGGCTATGGGTACCCTCAAATGGACTAAACAGAGAAAGAATCGAAAAGAATGCATTGGTTAAGGTAATGCGCAAGCCCAAATAAGCCTCAGGCCCAGCAAGATCCAGGTGCTTAAAAATACCACCAGGAAGCATTTTATAGTTATTTTGAGGCTTAGGAAAATATTTTTTTCTTAATATTTGAGCAAGCACTCTAAACCTGGGCCAAACCGACCTGCCGTTCCCAGAACCAACCACCAAAGCTCTGATTAAAAGGTCTGGGTTGGGTGCCCACTTCCAAAGCAAACGGCCATGGTTAGTCTCACCCAAATATCACATGGGCAAGAATCAGGGCAGGGTGGTTAACAGAAGGAAAATAGAGATTTTCTTACCATAAGAGGGTAGATGAAGGCTAGACAGGCAGCAACAATCGTTGTCGACCTCTTAGGTTTCCTGTATTTTAGCAGTGCTCCTCTTGTTCTCTCAACTTATCAGCATTTTAGGACAACGCTAGCTCTTCCTCTGTAGTTGCCTACAGACTCCTGCAAGCTGTTCCAAGCACGTGGCCACGCACTGCAAGTAGTTGACTAGCTGATGGGCAAGTCATCAGTGACAGCCCCAGCAGCACCTGGCCAGGTCTCTCAGCACAGGTGCAAGCAAGCATCACCGAGCAGGTGGAGGCTCTGGCCGGGAAACATGTTGTTTTGCAGAGAGCTGAGTATTTATTTGGATTGATGACTTTCAGGGTTGCCAGATTTCACATTTTGATTGGTGATAGGTGGCAAGGAAAAAAGTATACTTTGGGGGTAATTATTCATGTAGGCCAGGTCATCTGTCATTGGAACAGCTGATTTTCAATCCTATAAACTGGAGAGCCATGCGAGAATAATCATATTAATAAGTCCTCACACTTAAACAGCGCATTCGCATTTACAACATTTTCCCATATGTTATTCATTTTTGCTTTAAATCACACACCTGTGCAAGGTGAGATTTGTAATTCCCATTTTACGGATGAGAAATACGAGACTCCAGGTGTCAAGTGGTTTCTCTACAAGTGGCAAAGCAGGGGTTAGAACCCACACTGCTGGTGTCAAAGGCATGGCTGTTGCCAAGATATCACTCACTCCCTTTCCTTACAGCACCTCTAAATCCCAGAAATACTTCATGCACTTCACATGTATGTCTGACCTGCATGAGTTCTTCAATGTCAACTTAGTTGAGGTCTTTTCAAGTTAGCATGCCATTCCATGAACATAATCTTATTTGGAAGACAACCTGTTAGATAGATACTATCTTTTTTTTTTTTTATTTTGACAAGTGCTTCCAGATCAAGAGTGTGCCTGTGATTTGCCTGGAGAGGGGAGTCAAAGGTAGAAGGCACTGCCTCAAAAATATTTTACTGTGTCCAGCTTCCCTTGAGAGATCCAGACAACTGCCAAGCCCTGGTTGTTTCTGATTATTAATCAAATGCACAGCATGGTTGTCACAGAAACTTTTCTCCTCAAGCACCCTCTCAAAGGAGTCTGTTCTTTCATCTCAGTTTAAGTCCTCAGCCATCATTCTCACAGATAATTGTCTGTGCAAGCCAAATTTCCGATTGTTTCAAATTTTCATCAGTCTTGCAGAAGACGGGCCCCCACTTCACGGGGTGCCTGACCTTCATGAGTTCATCAGTGTCAGCTGACAGCACTTTTTCTCGACCCACTTAAGCTTCCTTTTACACGTCAAGTGTCTCATTTGAAGATTTGTTTAACCTGACCAAGAATTTGACATGAGTTCTTTGCTCTTGATAATGGCCAATCATTTCTCATCACGAGATCAAGCACGTCTCTTTACTGTAGGGGCAGGACCAGGCAAACTGGCTGACCTTGGATGTGTTTGGATGGGAAGATCAGCTGCCTTGCTGCAGACTCTGCCAAGACCATTTCCAAGTCAACACATGGCAAAGGAGGTCAATCTCCTTACTTCATATCACTTGTCACATTAGCTTTTATATCACAGAATGCTAGGGTTGAAAAGGCCCAATCATAATCCAGCATCTCCTACCTTTAGATGAAGAAACAAACTCCTCCTAAAGTATGAGATGAAAAATGTGGCTGAAGGGTAAAACACAACCTCCAAGATTACAGACAGGGTCCTCCTGCCTTAAATTCTCTTTGAAAATGATAGTCTGGGACAGAGTATTATTTTGTGCTGTGGGTCCCCTGTCTCGCACATGCTCACGCTGCTTTACTCGTGCAGCAATGTGTTTTAGCGAAGTTCTCTATCGTTTCAATGTGGTAGAAAGAGCTCTAGGTCTAGACTTCTGAGACCTGGGTTCTAGTCCTGGCTCAGCCACACCTGACTTTGTGGAAGCCAGAAAGCCTGTATCAGTTCCAAGCTTCACGGAATTGTTGTATCAGATGAGTTTGTGTATGCAGGTGGAACGCCCCACTGCCATCACCACCACTTCTGGAGGATTGCTGCAGACTGGGGAGGAAGCCACTGTGCTTGAGAATGTGTTGGTGCCAAAGGTAAAGAAAAGTGGTTTTTTAAAAGTCCAGGGTCTTTGATCATCTTTCTGTTTAGAGCGATTGACCTGGGACATATTAGAAGATGAATAAAAAGCAGTTGGCTCTGTGCGCTCTCTACTTCCACTTCTGTGTGTATTTGTGGAGTGTGTGTGTGTATGTGCATGCACGTGCGCGTGTGTGAATGATGGAAGACCAGGAATGAAGAAGGGTTCTACTTTCACACAGATAGAGGAATCCCCAGGGGACATAAGGCCTTAGAGTACATACACCCACCCTGGACTATCCCTCAAATTCTTCCTTTCCCTCCCTTGATGCCGTTAGGGATGGAGTCCTTAGTTTGAGGCATAGTAAAAAGAGTGGATTCTGGGCTAACAGCAACCCCTGTGATAGAGGGTACGAGTTTTAAGATTTTAAAAGGCAGAGGTTTTGTGTATTGGGCAACTGAAAAAGCTTCTCAGAAAGGGGATGAAGAAGACAACTCAAGTACAGGGAGTGAGGCTAGGTATTGGGGTGGACTCGAGAGGGGACCCTCTGAGAAGCTTCATTATTTGGCTGATTTTTCCCTTGGACTATGAAAGCAGCCAAAGCATGCATTGGTTCCCCCTTTGTCCTCCAGCTCTGTAATGACCTTCAGTTACGGCCCTGAGCCATTCAGCCCTGTATAGAAGTGTGATGGGGAGAGGAGAGACAGGGCAATGTAGGGAAGTGTGGCCTTCCCCAAGCACTTCTCTACTGGAGCTGACCAGGCTGTCACATCCTCACTCCATGTGGGATGGCAGCCCCTGAGCTCCAGGTGGTGACAGCAGCAAGGTGAGGCAGACCCACAGTGGAGCTGGGATGGAGAGGGCACTCCCATCACGAGGAAGTCAATGTCGACAGGAAGTTCAGTGGTTATTAGTCAAACCCCCTCTTTATCCAAAGACACCAGGAAGGCAACCCTTGAAAGGGAGAAGCTGACACAGGTGACAGGTATGTGACAGTATTCTCTGTGAGCTACTAAGCCCAGGGTAGGTAAGAAAGATGATCAGAGTTGCAGAACTTTCCCTTCTGTGGTCCCACTCCCCCCAGGCTTCCCGTGGTGCAACCTAATTATCAGGGAGCAGCCACCTGCTCCCAGACCCCAGCCACAGCCCCTTCCCCCAGTGGTTCCAAATGATGCTCTCCTGGTCCCCGGCAAGATGGAGGAAACTTGGCTTGATGTGACAGCACAGATTACATCCCACATTTTCCCCTTCCAGTCACTGGACGTGGCCAGAGGACTTCCTGGCACTCCACTTATCCCAGGTGACCTTGCAGTTTCCCACTGCCTGGAACAATAGCACACATCAATTATAATAAAATAGCTCCTATTCCTGGGCTCCCCAGTGCCACCAGGCCCACTTGGGAACAATAAACTGTGTGCTCATCTGAGACAATCACACACTCTCTGTTGATTAACCTCGTCAAAAACCAAGCTGCTATTCCCCAGAGTAGAAAATGCCTCCTCAGACGGTAAGCATGAGCCTCTCTAGCGCCTCTCTGTGCTCCCATCTTCAACCTGGCAGACGTAAATAAGGCCACCACCATGCTGAGCAGCCACCCGGGGTCAATGTCCCCTCTTGCAGAGGCACCATGGGATTTTGCTGGGGCAAGGGCTCCCACCCTTGACTGCAGAAGGTGAGCCATATCATCATCTGTCACAGGGAGTCAACAGATGATGTCTGAAGTTCATAAGTTAAGAAATGGCAGTGCTCACATTATTTAGAGGTATGGAAATAAATAAACTCCAGCAGAACTAAAACCAGAGCTGGTCATGAGTGGTCATCTTCAGAGAGTAATATTTAGAAGAAGTGATGAATAGCAGGGCACTGTTTTTCATTTGAGCACTTCTGTATCATGCCAGTTTTTAACCATGTGTACTAATTTCATTTTTTAGGCCAATTTAAACAAGAAGAAAAGTAAATAAAGGGAATGCAGACAAGTCAAAATACAGTAAAACAAAATAATGAAAATACAATTGTGTGAATTGTATCAGGGAATCAATAGAGCTGAAAAAAATTTAAAGAGCCACTTTTCCAGTTCGACCTTAGCTCCCTACTTATTTACATATGGGAAAAGCAGGCTCAGAAGAGGAGACATTACGTGTCCAAGGTCTCCCAGGGGATTGTTTCTTATAATAATCTTATTCAACAACACAGTCCTGCAGCAGCGGTTGAAGCAAGGGGGTAGAGCAGGGAAGAGCAAGGGCCACACTCCTCCTCTTTCTGTGCCCTGAAGGTCACGTGGGTCATAGTAGCAAACTAATTGCCACTCTTGTAATGACAGTCTCTATAGCTGCAGGCTGTGAGGTGAGGGGTGGGATGTTGCTCTGGGGAGCTCTGGGGAGTCAGGGCCGTAGAAGCTGGGCTCATTGACTGACGAGGAGAGGAGTGCACAGGGAAGCTTTGTATCTAGATTTAAAAGCCCGTTCTGGTTCTGTGATCTTGGGGAAGCCACTTAATGTATCTGAGCTTCATTCTCCTGATCTATAAAATAGGAATGAAGAATAATACATAGGCTGGGCACAGTGGCTCACACCGGTAATCCCAGCACTTTCAGAGGCCAAGGTGGGCAGATTACGAGGTCAGGAGTTCAAGACTAATCTGACCAACATGGTGAAATTCCATCTCTACTAAAAATACAAAAATTAGCTGGGCGTGGTGGTGTGTGCCTGTAATTCCAGCTACTCAGGAGGCTGAAGCCGGAGAATGGCTTGAACCTGGGAGGCAGAGGTGGCAGTGAGCGAGATCATGCCACTGTACTCTAGCCTGGGCGACAGAGTGAGACTCCATCAAAAAACAAACAAACAAACAAAAAACCTACCTCAGGCAGGGTTCAGTGGCTTATATCTGTAATCCTAGCACTTTGGGAGGCTGAGGCAGGAGGATCGCTTGAGTCCAGGAGTTTGTGAGCAGCCTAGGCAACATTGCGAGACTTTGTCTCTATTTCTTTAAAAAAAGAGAGAGAAAGAAATAGAAATACAAAAAATAAAAATAGGCCAGGCACAGTGGCTCACGCCTGTAATCCCAGCACTTTGGGAGGCCGAGGCAGGTGGATTACTTGAACCCAGGAATTCAAGACTAGCCTGGGCAACATGGCAAAACCCTGTCTCTACTAAAAATACAAAAAATTAGCCAGGCATGGTGGCTTGAGCCTATAATCCCAGCTACTTGGGAAGCTGATGCAGGAGAATCACTTGAACCTGGGAGGCGGAGGTTGCAGTGAGCTGAGATCGTGCCACTGCACTCTAGCCTGGGCGACAAGAGTGAAACTCTGTCTCAATAAATAAATAAATAGAATAGAATAAAAATAAAACAAAAAAGAATAATACCTACCTCATAGCAATGTTGTAAGAAATAAATAAGTTGACATATGTTAAGCACTTAGAACAGGGCATGACATTTGGTAAATGGCATGTAAGTGTTAACTAACATTCCCATCCAACCACCCCGAATCCCTAAGATTTTATTTTAAGGAATACATGTAAATAGAAGTATTTTGGTGGATCTGAAGCTGTGAGCATATAAGGAGGGGGGAAGTAGATTCAAAGGCTTGTAAAAAGCTAAGATTCCATAGGATACTTTAATATCTTCTGGGAAAACAATGCAAGACCTACATGGGAAGCTGGTGGGCCACCGTTCCAAGAAGCCAGTGGGACTGCCACACTGGGCACTGCATCAGGAGCCTGTCCTATCTGCCATGCCAAGAAATAACTGATGCCACCAGCTAAGAAGTTATCAACCATCTGGAAAAAAGTCAGCAGGCTCCAGGATCACAGGGAAGAATCTTGTCACAGAAAATGAATGCAGAGCCAAGAATTACTAAACACTGGGTGAGGTGGACATAACTGATAACTCTCCAACAGAGGAATGAACTTTCATGTGGGAAAACTATTAATAGAATCATTTAAAGGGCTTTTAAAAATTAGTGTTATAATCCTCTTAAAAATGAATACATCCCACAAGTCTAAAAAAAAATACAAAATGTTATCAATAAAGTAAGATTTTTATATAGATAATTCCTTAAAAGAGCCAACTAGAGATTTTGAAATTAAAAAGACAATTGATGTGTCTGCTAGCAGAGTAGGCATGGCCAAAGAGAAAATTAGAGAACTGGAAGATACAACTATAATAATTATCCAGAATTCAGCCAAGAGAGATAAAGAGCAGAAAATGTAAAATGAAAGTATGGTAGATTAAATATAAGAAACAGAAGATTATCTTAATACTTATTGTACAATATTCCTATGAATTATAAATCAATCAGTAAATTAATTCTTATTAATTACAAGGGGAAAATAATAATTTTACCATAGGTAAACCTGAGAGACATTGCTGTGTTTTGAGTATAGTTTTTTTTTTGTCTCCACCAAATCCTGTTGAAATTCAATCCCTAGTGTGTCAGTGTTGGGACGTGGGGACTAGTGGGAGGTGTTTGTGTCATGGGGGCAGATCCCTCATGAATAGATTAATGCCCTTCCACAGAGGTGGGTTCGTTCTCACTCTGCTAGCTCCCAAGAGAGCTGATTGTTCAAAAGGGCTTGGCATCTCCCAGGTCAC
This sequence comes from Aotus nancymaae, assembly GCF_030222135.1. Classification (NCBI taxonomy): domain Eukaryota; kingdom Metazoa; phylum Chordata; class Mammalia; order Primates; family Aotidae; genus Aotus; species Aotus nancymaae. Next base: position 29,024,374 of record NW_026988471.1, read on the forward strand.
TCTCTTTCTTCCTATCTCACCATGGTACCTCTGCACACACAGGCTCCCCTTTACTTTCTACCATGATTGGAAGCAGCCTGAAGCCTTCACTCAACCTCCAGTCTTGCCTTTCCAGCTCTCAGACTTATGAACCAAATAAATATTTTTTCCTCGGAAATTACCAAGCCTCTGGTATTCCTTTATAGCAACACCAAATGGACCAAGACAGATACCATCCTAATCATGTGATGAAAGTTAGCATTACCAATACTAAGATAAATCAACACCATGTTCCCCCAGATATGCTGTATTAGGCATAACATCCCCTCTGTGTAATTCCCAAAAATGCTTAAACTTAATCTATTTGATAAAAATCATCAGACAAATCCAAATTGAGAGATAATCTGCAAAAAAATCGACATTAAAGTATAAAGGTCATGAAAGGCAAAAAAAAAAAAAAAAGCCCAAAGAACCATCAGATTGAAGGAGTCAGGGAGACATGCCAATTCCATGTGGAATCCTGGACTAGACTATGAGCCAATGAAAGGCTACTAGTGGGAAAACTTATGAAATTAACATAAGGTAGATTCATTAATAGTATTATATCACTAGTAATTTCCTGGTTTTAATAATTATACTATGGTCATGTAAGAGGTTAATATTTAGGGAGAGTGTAAAAGGGCATATTAAAAGTCTGTACTCTTTTTGCAACTTTTTTGTATATCTAAAATTATATCAAAATAAAATTATTTTTTAAAAGTCACTTAGAACAGTGCCTAATACAGAATAGGCATTCAATATATTGTAATTGCTGTTGTGATTATTGGAAGTAAGATTTGAGAAGCATTTTCTACATTAATGGTTCCTTACCTGTGGGCTGATTTTCTGAAAAATCTACCTGAACATCAAATACTGTCTTTAAATAGAATATGTCTTTTACACTTATCTACTAATGTTTTTCAAAAGTATATAGAGTGCATTTGTTGACTAATAAAATGTACACTCAATTAAAAATATAGCCATAATATTTTGTACTTCTTTCATCAAGAGGGAGTCTTTTTCCACAGCTCTTGAATCTGGGCTGGCCCTGTTACTTGCTTTGACCAACAAATGTATCACAATGAAATGGAAACTACCAAAGATAAAGCGATCTTAAAAGCTGCCATAGAGACAAGCCGGGATTACATGAAAGGGATGACAATCCGTCTGACAGCTGACTTCCAAATAGCAATGATGTAATCCTGAAGACGGTGGAATAATATCTTCATTAGGCTTAGACAACCTATCTGTTAACTTAGAAAATAACTTTGAAAACCTCTTTCAAAAGCAGGGGAAAATAGACATTTTCAGGCAAACAAAACATGAGAATTTTAAACAATAGACCATCACTAAGTGGAATTCAAATGGATACACTTCAGATGAAGGAAAGTGATCTGAGATATAAGAAGGAACAGAGAGTACAGATATGGTGAATTTGTAGGTAAATCTGAAAAAATACAATCTACATGCATATCATCTTGTGGGGTTTAAAAAATAAACCAAAAACAACAACATCAACAAAAAACTAAAATTCACAGCAAAAACAATGCAGGGAAGAGGTGAGCAGAGTTAACCTGTTTTAAGGTCCTTTCATTGTTCTAAATGAGGTTAAAAAATTATAGACTTTAGATTTGATAAGTTAGGTATGTAGATAAGCATTTCTAGGAAGATTACTAAAATTAGAAAGGAAAAGTGAAATGAGAAATTGCATTTAATCAAAAAATGCAAGAAAGGAGAGAAAAAAACACAGCAAAGACAAGACAAATAAAATGGTAGCAATAAAGAGGATAAAATGCATCCAAATGAATTGGTGTTTACAACAAATGCAAATGGACTAAAATACTATAGCAAAAGACAAAGATGTCAAACAATAAGATAAAGAATTATTTTAGAACACTGCACATCAGTAGGAAAAAGTTGAACTTTTCAATAAATATAGCTGAGATGCTTTACTATCTATATGGGGAAAAAAGTGAAATTGAACCCCAAACCTCCCACTACATATAAAATTCAATGCTAGCTGGACTAAAGATATAATAGTGAAAGGCAAACTTTCTAAAGAAAATACAGGACTATATTTGTGTGTTCTCAGGGTGCGTAAAATAAGCAAAATAATAAAAGATAAAATTTATAAATCAACTACATAAAATTGAATAACTTTTGAGCATCAAAACACACTATAAAGAAATTAAAAATACAAGCCTCAAATTTATAACACATAACTGGTAAAGATTAAGATGTCAAATATATATGTATATATTTAAAACTTCTGGCCAGGCTCAGTGGCTCACACTTGTAATTCCAGCACTTTGGGAGGCCAAGGGGGGGGATCATGAGGTCAGGAGTTCGAGACCAGCCTGACCAACATGGTGAAACCCTGTCTCTACTAAAAATTAGCTGGGCAGCAGGAGCCTGTAATCCCAGCAACTAGGTAGACTAAGGCAGGAGAATCACTTTAACCCAGAAGGCAGAGGTTGCAGTGAGCTGAGATCGTGCCATTGTACTCTAGCCTGGGCAACAGAGCAAGACTCCATCTTGAAAAAAAAATTCTAAGCACAGTAAGAAAAAAGAATTAGGCAAACAAAGGAAAAATGATTGAACAGACAACCACACAGAAGGAACCAGATTGCAACAGCCAATTAACAAATAAAAATAGATCAACTGTACTAGTAATCAGAGAAATACAAAATAAACCATAACAAGATACTATTTGATAATCACTATATTGGCAAGCATTGTAAAATCTCCTTATTTCAAGTGCAGTGAAGATGTGCAGCAAACGAAACACTTACACGGTGCTAGCAGAGGGGTCAACTATTACAACCACCCTGGAAGAGAACTTGGGATTCTATAGTTGAAGATGCTCATGCCCTGTGACTTAGTACGTGCATGTGGACCATGGAGCATGTGCAGGGATGATCATAGAGGCACCATTTGAGATGGTAAATAATGTCCATCAGCCATTAAACAGATAAGTTATGGTATATCCACAAAACAATAATAACTAATCTTATGTAGTTCTCATACCAGAAAGTGTTCTAAATACTACTACATTTTTAACTCATTCGCCACACCCTTGTGAGGTAGGTATTATTATGCTCATGTTACAGAGAAGGAAAGTGAGTCATAAATAGATTAAAAAATTTGTCAGCTGTCACACAGTTAATAAATGGTAGACCCAAGAATTTGAACAAGGACATTATAACTCAAGGGGCCGTGTTCTTAACCACTTACCTATCCCATCTCCCAAGATAATTAATCATAGAATGCAGTACAGCAGTAAGGCTACACACAAAAATGCAGATAATCTCTGAAACACAATGTTGAGTAGGGGAGGGGAGTTTTTTTTGTAGAAGAATGTATACTGTGCTATTTATTTACATAAAGTTAAAAAACTTGTAAAACTAAATAAAGGATACAAACATGATAAGGATGATTCCATTTATTCAGATATTTAAAAAGAAACTTTAGATAATTTTATATCATTTGCAGATTAAAATCACAATTTAAAGTGTAAGAGGACTGGGCACAGTGGCTCACACCTATATTCCCAGCACTTTGGAGGCCGAGGCAGGTGGATCCCTTGGGGTCAGGAGTTCAAGATCAGCCTGACCAACGTGCTAAAATCTGTCTTTACTAAAAATACAAAAATTAGTTGGGCATGGTGGCAAGTCCCTGAAATCCCAGTTACTCAGGAGGCTGAGAGATAGGAGAATCACCTGAACCCAGGAGGCAGAGGTTGCAGTAAGCTGAGATCACACTACTGTACTCCAGCCTGGGCGAAGAGCAAGATTCCATCTCAAAAAAAAAAAAAAAAGTGTAAAGAGCAAAATCACACAGGAAAGGAAGAGAGTGTCAAACACAAAACTGTGGGGAATGCTTGGATGGGTGAAGAGGAAAAGCGCAAGGAGAGTCACAAAGAAGACTTCAGAGATAACATAATGTTCTTACCTTACACTGGATTTTGAGTACTCATGCGCTCATTGTATTTTTATTTTTTACCTTATACATATTTCATGCATATTATTTTGTTTATACTCAATATTTAATAAAACATTTTAAAATAATGTTTATAAAGAAGAAATATTGAGGAAAGAAATCAGAAAAATAAGTTGTTAAATCTAAATAACTATTGATTGCAACAAAAAAAAATTTTTAATAAAAATCTGAATTCAAAATTCTAATCAATAGCAACATGGGGTTTGGATAATGGAAAGACAAATAAAGGCATGCTTTTTTTGTTATATGCAGAGAAAGAATATAAATACTAATTAACTCTGCACTTCATGAGAAAAATGTTCAGTTATGTATTATGTCAAAATGGAAGACCTGAAAAAAATCAAGATAAACTTTATAACTTTCTAATCCACACAGAAAAATGTTAAAAAATATTTTTAATGGAAGTATATGCATGTAATTAAAAACTATGGAGGCAAATACCCAGAAGAAACAGCCAGAAAAAACTGGAAATGACTGACTCAGGGAAGTGAGAAGTGGAAGCAATAATGGCTAGGAAAAGCTATTTTTAGTGGAAGTCTTATTTTAACAAATGAACATGTATAACTTTAATCAAATATAAAATAAAAATATATGCAAAAAATAATAAATAAAAACAAAAAATACAATAAAAAAATTTTAAAAAACACAAAAAAAAGAAAGAAAAAATAACACACACACACACAAATATAATTATTATATGCATAACTGTTATAGATCAATTTTTAAAATATTATCTCCAACTGCCGAAAAGGCCTTTGATACAATTCAACAGCTATTTATTACTCTTAAAACTTTTAGCAAATAAAAGTCAGAACTAAAGTCTTTAACTTGGTGCAATGACCTGTTAATATTATGCAAGACAAAAATGTTTACTGCCGCTAGTATTATTCAACATTGTATTAGAGGTCTAGCCAGTGCCAAAACAAGAAAAAATATAAGAGAAAGAAATAAAAGTTATTTAAAAACTGAAAAGGAAATAAAATTGTCATTACTTACAGATGACATTATTTTCCTGGAAAACTGAAGAAAATCAACTGAAAACTATTGAAACTTATTTGAGAGTTCAGCAAAGTATCCAGATGCAAAATCACTACACAATAATCAACTTTTCTATAAACTAGCATTTACCAACTAAATATGTTTTAGAAAAAAAAAATCTTATTCATTATAGAAACAAAAGCTACAAGCTCCCTATAAGTAAATCTAACAAAAATACACAAAACCTTTTTTGAGAAAAAACACACAATTTTAAAGAAAGACATTTTTTAAAAGATGTTAATAAAGGAAGATCAATCATGTTCTTGGATGGAGAGATTCTATACTGCATTTGATTTCTCTCCAAAACAATCCATATATTCAATGCAACCTCAATCAAAATCTTAATGTGACCATATCAATCAGGATCCCATCTGGAAACTAACAGCATATTCCAATTAAGAGGAATCAAGGAGATTTTGGTACAGAAACTATCTACACAGGAAATAGACAGGGTGAAGGAAATTACAAGGAAAAGCAATGTATCCCAGAGCAAGCAACAGTGGGGATATTACCACCCCAAGGCTTATGGGGCAGAGGGAGAGCAGTTACCAGAATCCAAAAGGAAGGAGTTGGGAAAAGAGGGCCACCTTGAAAAGACATGTGACATTTGATAGAGGAATACAGCCAGCCCCAAGCAGCCCTGCAGACAGAGAGCCAGGAGAATAAATATCCCACTCTCATCTTCCTCAGTCCCTCATCTTCTATTGGAGATCCTCCACTGGCTCAGCCCGGGTGCTGTACAGTCATTTGTACATTCCATACTGCTTCCCAGGGCAGCGGGCAAGGTGAAATGTAGAGAATGGATCCAGAGAAGTAAATGGAACCTATCTGACGCTATAACAGATAGTCCAATAGAACACACAGAGTCAGATATAGACCTTTGCGTATAGGGAATTTGATAAATGATAGAAGTGGTGTTTCAAATAAGAGGAAAGCTGGATTACTCAAAAGACGGTATTAGGGCAGACAGGCTCTCTATTTAGGGAGGGAAAATAGTTAGATACCTGTCTCATATGAATAAAGATAATTTCTAGATGGAAAAAATACCTAAATGTAAAACAAAGCTATTTTAAAAAGTAGAAGAAAATAGATTTTGATATCCTTAGGGTAAGGATGATAAAATAAAAAATCATAAAGACAGATAATTCTGACTTTTTCTTTGTGTGTGTGTGTTTTGTAATTTATTTATTTTACTTTAGGTGCACACTATATCTGGCATTTCTCCCCATGTTATCCCTCCCCACTCCCCATTGTCTCTCCCCTACCCCCGCCAACTGTCCCCTGTGTGTGATGCTCCTCTCCCTGAGTCCACGTGTTCTCGTTGTTCAACACCCACATATGAGTGAGAACATACAGTGCTTCGCTTTCTGTTCTTGGGTCAGTTTGTTGAGTGGTTTCCAGATTCATCCAAGTCCCTACAAAGGACAAGAACTCATCATTTTTTATGGATGTGTAGTATTCCATGGTGTATATGTACCACATTTTCTTTGTCCAGTCTATCATTGATGGGCATTTGGGTTGGTTCCAGGTCTTTGCTATTGTACACAGGGCTGCAGTGAACATATATGTACATGTGTCTTTATAGTAGAACGATTTATAGTTCTTTGGGTATATACCCAATAGTGGGATTGCTGGGTCAAATGGAATTTCTATTTCTAGGTCCTTGAGAAATCGCCACACTGTCTTCCATAATGGTTGAACTAATTTACACTCCCACCAACTGTGTAAGAGTGTTCCTATTTCTCCACATCCTCTCCAGCATCTGTTGTCTCTCGATTTTTTTAATGATGGCCATTCTAACTGGCGTGAGATGATATCTGACTTTTTCAAGTGCCATGTACTAAAATACAGCATCAAATAATTTCAAGAAACTGAGAACATATTTGCAAATACTATCAAAGAACTTGTATTCAGAATATACACAGAACCCCTAGAAATCTATAAGAAAAGGACAAACTATCCAACAGAAAAATCGTCTGCAGGTAAGAAAAAACAGTTCTTAGATTTACAAATGAGGACTAAATAAATAGAAAATACTCACTAAAAGGCAGGAAAATATTAAATGATGCTGTTTTTCACTCATCAGATGATGCAAATGTTAAGTCTTATAACATGATAACAGAACATGGGGAAACAAGTACTCTTTTGCACTATTTGTGGGAGTAAAAGTGGAAATGTTTGTGTGGAATACAAACCAAACCTTTAAAAAGTGGTTATTTCTGGGAATCAAGTTAGAGGATTAGCATTGGTGGTGTTGGTTGGGGGACCTTTGCTCTATCTGAACTGCGTTCTCTATTTTTAGAAAATACAAGATTAAAGTACATTATGTGCTACTTGCATCACACTGCGATGGTAATTCCTCATGATTCTGTCCTTGGCCCTTTGACCATTTCGTTCCATCCTCTCCTTAAAAATATGTCATCCACTCTTACAGAATTATTGCCACCCACATGCTGATATCTCCCAAATCTGTATTTTCAGCTCAACTGCTGTTTGAGCAACTCGAAGACGTTGGGACCAAGTTCTCTGAAATCCCCATGGTTTTTCCCCATGGTTCTGACAAGGTTGTGTTAGTCCAACAATCCTCATTTCCAGAAACAGATAGGGGAAGAGTCAAGAGGAAATGATGGTGCCTACACAGGTTCAGCATTCCTAATCAGAAAATCTGAAGTCCAAAATGCTCCAAAATCTGAACATTTTTGAGCACCAACATGATGCCACAAATGGAAAATTCCACCCTCAATGTCATGTGACAGGTCGCAGTCAAAACCCAAACGCACAACACACAGTTTGTCCAGTGTTCCTAAGAGAAAAAAGACTGTCCCAGCCCCTTCAGGTGCTATATACATCCTTCCTGCACATGCCCAGATTCCTCCCCAACAAGCACGGCCACAAAGAGTAACAAAATGCAGGCTGGGTGCACCAACAGTAGGTTCTCCACAATGCCCCACGTGGGGCCAAGACCTACGTGCATTACTCGCTGGGGTTGTTTGCTTATTCTCTCTACTCTGTGGTGTAAAGGTGTTGTTGAAAATGTCAAAAAGGCCTGCATGTGCTCCTACGGACAACAGTGATAAGAAAAAGAGGAAGCATTTATGATTATCTATAGCATAAAAAGTCAAGCTATAGGAGAAATTGGACAGCGATGTCAGTGTGAAATGCCTTATAGCAGAGTATGATGTTGGAATAATCACCATATACAGTTTCTTTCCACCTAAAAAAATAAAATAGATTGTATGGGAACCTTTTAATCCAAACACAATATTGTGGGTGGAGACCGAAAGCTTGCCCTTGTTTGTGGTTGCCGTTGTGTAACATGGCGCAGGAATCCTGGTGATGCTACTGTGCTGCTGTGTTACTGGTATGTCACATTTCTTACTGTTAAGTACGTACATGTGAATAAGTATAAGAAAGTGATTGCTATCAATAGCATGTAAATTCAGAATCAGGAATGATGGTGAGGCCCAACAACCACAGATTATGCCCATGATTGGCTGAGAGAGGGACACCTTTGCTTTCTGATGGTTCCGTGTATACAAACTTTGTCTCAGGCACAAATAATTTAAAATACTGTACAAAATTCCCTTTGGGCTATGTGTAGAAGCTGTATATGAAACATAAATGAATTTCAGGTTTAGACTTGGGTCCCATCCCCAAGGTAGCTCATGTATATGCAAATATTCCAAAACCCAAATGTTTCTGGTACCAAGCATTTCAGGATAATGGATACTCACCCTGTAATATGAAAATAAAACTTTTCATAAAGTCCCTAGCAGACTTCAACCTGTTTTGTCTTGTTCAAAAGAGTGTGAAGTGGCTGTCTTCTGCTGCAAAGGAAGTTGGACAATGTCGTTTATAGCTGGGCACATTGCTGTTGTTAGGAAAATGTCACAGCATTCCTCAAGCACCTGCAACTCCAAATGGACAAGCCATCATCTTCACTTGCCTCCCTTCAACTGCTCTTCTGCTGTGCCCTCCATCAAGGCCACCACAGCTCCCAAGAAAGACCCGCCATTGACTCTCCACCTCAAATCTCATATAGGAGGCTCCAAGCCTTTCCAAACACCTCTCACATCCTGTCCTTTCCCTGGACTCCTGCCAGCTTTCTCCATGATCTTCTTCCCCTCTCACTCAATCTTTGTAGTAAGCCAGACTCATCCTTCTAAAGGAAAAAACAGATGGTGAAATGGTCTCCCTTTGTTTTTAGAATAAAACACAAATTTCTTACCATGGCTTCTAAGGCCCTTCATGATCTAGCCCTTAGCCATCTCTCCAGCTGTACTTATCACCAGTCTTCCTTTCACATTCTTCAGCTATTCTGAACTTCTTCTCCATTCCTCTAGTAAGCAACACTTTTTCCTGAATTCAAGAACTTTTACAGGTCTTTTTCCTCCACCTGAAATACTCGCCATCTACATCCACTGTGTGTAAACACAGTGGATGTTTCTATCATCTTCAGCGCTCAACTTAAGAATCCTTTTCTCCAAAGAGTCTTTCCTCACTCTCCAGTCTTGCAAGAAGATGATATTATTGCTGCAATAACGAACAACTGCAAAATCTCAGTGGCTTACAACAACCAACACTTAATTTTCTTCTCATTTCACAGGTCAGTGGCTGCAGGCCAACCCTGCTCCCTATGCCTTCTCACTATAGGACCCAGGCTGAGGGGGCAGCCCCAATCTATGGCATGACATTCTCACAGTGGAAACACGGGAATGCCTCCTAAAAATTCTACTCAGACATGGCACACATCCCATCCTCTCACATTCTATTGACCAACACATGTCATACATGACCAAGGATATTATCTTTGGACTGGAAATGTATCCTCCTTCAACAGAGAGATGCTGTGAGTCACACGGCAATCGGAGAGGATGTATAATCGTTTAACTGAGAAGGAAGAAGACAATAGTTGAAGCTAATCATATAATCTACTACCATGATAATGATAGTGACAATGTTATTTACTGAGTGTTTGCTATGTGCCAGGTTTCATGCTAAATGCATTAAAATTTTCCTTTTATCCTCATAAGACAACTAAGTACCATTGTTCCCCCCATATGAGAAAACTGAGGGGAAGGGAGTTGGAGCAACTTGGTCATGGTCACGTAATGAGTGGTAAAAGCCTGGATTTAAAACCAATTTCAACTCTGTCTGCTCAGAATTCATGCTTTAATACCATCATTATACCGTGCTGCTTCTGCGGCTCACACCCAAGCTTAGTCTTTACCACCAATTGGTAATTCCCAGGGTAGCTCTTAAAGGAGACACATGACCAGCATGGTGCCCATCACAGAGTAGATCTCCGTCAGTGTTTGTAGAGCAAATAAATAACACATCTCCTATTTTTCAGTTAGCTAACTTCCACTCAAAGTGTCTGTTTCTATTTAGGTGTCACTTCCTTCCAGAAAATTCCCCTGACCACACAGGCTGGGTTAGGATGCCTCTTCTGTCCACCTATGGGAAACTGTGCATAGAACTATTTTTGTACTTACCGTAACAAATCATAATAACCTTTGTGACTTGAGAGCTCACTCATGACTTCTCATGTCTGACCTGGTTGGTCCCCCTGAGCCAGGTTATTATGTCCTCCAGATGGGATCTGATCCACTCACTCATTCTTTAAGGGCCTGCTGTGTGTACCCAGCAATGCAGTCAGCTACTTCACCACCACCATCCTGCCTTGCAGAGCCCACAGGCCAGTGGAGGAGCAGGATGAGAGATAAGATATCAGACTGGAAGCATAAAATAATTCCAGATTGCAAAGGCAAATGTAAATAGGAAAGGGTGATAAGGCATGGGATATCTACTTATGATAGGCTGGTCAGAGAAGCATGTTTTGAGACAGTGATGTTTAGGCTGAAACCTGAAAGATAAGAAGGAGCCAGCCATGGCAAGACGGCGAAAGAGCACAACTTTCAAGCAGAGGGAACAACACATACAGAGGTGGGATGAAGCTTCTTGTGTTCCAGAAATCAAAAGGAAACACATGGCTGGAGTGTACGGGCTGCAGGAGATGTGGCTTGATAAGGCTGCAGGGGTAGGTGGAACTAGATCTCACCAGGCCTGTGTCCATGGCAAGGAGTTTAGATGGGAACCTCTGGGAGATTCTCAGGAGGGGAGAGACCATCTGCTTTTCCTTTTAAGAACATCTTTCTGGCCACTGTATAGAATAAAGTAGTAGGAGACCATTGCGTTGTCTAGAAGATAGATGACAATGATGGTCTGGGCTAGGTAAGGAGACGGAAACTAGTGGAGATGGATACGTAGGTAGGTTTTATACATCATGTGATGTAGCTTTAGGCATGCTTCATTTGAGGAGTCTGCAGATATCCACGGGAAGCTGTCAGGCAGATGGAGCTTACAGGAGAGGTCCAAGCTGGAGGTCTAATTTGAGAGCCATCAGAACACTGATGGGGTTTTAAGCTAAGGGGATAGAGAAGAGAAGTGAACCCAGGACCGAGACTTGGGCATACCAATACTAAGAAGTCAGGAAGAGGAGGAGCTAGGGAAGGTGGTTAGAGAGGTGGGAAGAAAACCAGGAGACTCTGGAACCACAGATCTCAAGATCAAGAGGCTTTAAATACAAATGACTGAAAAGCATTAATGTTTCTGCTCTGTGATAACTGGATCAAAAAAGATTCTGAATAAACGTTAGTGTTCTTTCTTCCTCTACCATTAGATATTTACATGTTGAGGAAGGTAAACATTTACATCAAAAGAACTGTTCTCTATTTGTGGGATTTTAGTTGTTAGCTTACACACAGGAACACTTAGGGGAAGGGGGAAGAATAGTGATGAAATTACATCTCATGTAAACCTAGACCTACCTTGTTTATAAGTAGAAGTTTTGTTTCCAGGAGAGTCCTTAGAAATCACCTGGTACCCTGACTTAGACAGTTAAGGCCAGCCTGGTGTTATCAACAATGAGCAGCACGTGACAAAGTCACTCAGGTGCTCACAATGGCTATGCTACAGTTGCTCTGGGGGCAGGGCCAGCACTCGTGCTTTAACAAGCCCTCCAGGTAATTCTGATGCATGCCCCAGTTTGGGAACCCCTCTATTACAAAAGCCTCTGGCCTGTTGCTCCATTCGTAGCTAATTGTAATGCAATGGGTACCATGGAATAAGTAAGATAATCAGAATAGCTTGGCAAGTCTCGGTGGCCATTGGTGAGAGGACAAGGGGAGACTGCTAGGGTTTATCCCAGGGCCCCTGGGAAGCCCCTGGAGGTAACATAGGGGCACTGTAGCATTGTACCACAGCCCCTGGGTTGCAATCCCTTGTCTAAGATTTTCCATTTCAGTAACGCTGTTATCCCAGGCATTATGGCCAAATGGAAATACATTAAATTGTAAATCACCCTCCCCACGTGGGCCAAGAGAAGCCCCAGAAGAATTCATTAAAGTGTAATGGTACCTGCACCTGTCATTGAGCACACCTCACTCAAATAAGGCCAGAATACAGATTACTCACCTCGAATATGACCACTCCATAATGAGCTCCTCCAGGGTTAGCTCCTAGTGGAGAGTAGGAAAGAGTGAGGCAGTTACTTAGAGCAAAATATTTCCAGGAGTAGCAAGGAGGCTGGGCTGGAGGCCTTGCCCTGTCTGTACTGCTAATTCACTACTTACCCATGGGCAAACTGCTTCCTGTCCTGGCTCCAGTTTCCTCAACCGCCTAATAAATTGTTTCCAGTGCTCCCTAAACTTTGGAGTGGATAAAAAACACCCCAAGAGGTAACCAACCATTCCAGTACTCCCAGGACTGAGGGAGGTCCTGTGATATTGGCGTTTCAGTGGCAAAACCATGAGAATGCCAGGCAAACCAAGTCAAGTTGGTTGCCCTACTCCTGGAGGGCTTGTTAAATCAGAATGTTATCCCCACACCAAAGATTCTGATTCCATCAGAGAGAGTGGGGAGCACAGGGAGCAAGAGTTTGCTAACAAACTCCCTGAATGCCAGGTGTAGACTAGATGGTGGATCCTAAATGCCTTTCTGCATATGAGCTACATTAGACATACCTGAGGAGTTTGTGGCCAGGGCCGGGCACGGGCATGGTGGCTCACACCTGTAATCCCAGCACTTTGGGAGGCCGAGGCAGGTGGATTACTTGAGGTCAGGAGTTCGAGATCAGCCTGGCCAACATGGAGAAACCCTGTCTCTACTAAAAATACAAAATTAGCTGAGAGTCACCATGCCCATAATCCGTGCAATACGTATGCGCCCAATACATAGGCATGTGTAATACTCCCATGCCTGTCATCCCAGCTACTCAGGAGGCTGAGGCAGGAGAATTGCTTGAACCCAGGAGGCAGAGGTTGCAGTGAGCTGAGATCACACCATTGCACTCCAGTCTGGGCAACAAGAGTGAAACTCGGTCTCAAAAAACCAAAAACAAAACATATCCCTAGATTCCAGCACCAGAGACTCTTATCTGGTGGGGCTAGAGCTGGGTCTAGGAATATACATTTCTAACAAGCTTCAGTGGTGATGCCCCGTGGGACTGAGAACCACTAAACTAGATCATGTGTAAGGTTCCGTGCAATTCAGACATTCTATTACATTTTAAGTGTCTGTGCCCATGTCCATTTAGCAAAAGCGCCCCAAAAGTCTGATGAACAAGCCTCAATCATTTTCTTGGACGAGGATCAGTCATGCCTGGCATTAGGCATTTCCATTTTTGCCCTGAGCAAATGCAGCTGTTGGAGGAAGAGCACGGGGCCCTGGGAGACAGGCGTGCTCATTCAGAGTGGGCGAACACATGCGCTTACTCATGGATGCAGCTCTCATTTGCCCTCGGGGAGACCCAAGCCTGCGTCAAGGAAGCTCCAGCAAGCTGCCTGGATGTGAGGCTGTCGCTGGGGCCTTGTTGTGTCCTCGCCTGCATGTGTCATGCCAAGTGAAGTCAGAGAGGGGGCAGTAAGTGCCCCCTGTACCCAGGGCTTGGCAATGCTGCTGGGACCATCTCATGATCCAGCAGACTACAAACAACTTGCAGTGAAATGTAATAAAAGAGTCCAATGGGAGTGGAGCAGGATGTACACCCCAGCCCTACAGAAGCGACAGCCCAGCCCCCGTGGCTGCATTAGGCTCTAAACAGAGCAGGTGCTGCCACCTCCTGGCCCCACTCAGGCTGAGCCACAGTAGTCTCCAGATGCATCTGGAATCTCAAATTGGGAATTCTGGAGATTTGGCCTCAAAAAGACCCCAGAGACCATCTAACTCTTCCCACCCTATGTGCAGAAGCTGAAACTGAGCTCCCTAGATGTTGGCAGTTTTCCCCCAAGCCCGAGTGTGTGGCAGAGCCAGAGGCAAGCCCACCTGGTGCTCTTTTCCTAGTGCCTCACTGATCTCCTGCTGCTTTAAGCCAAACACCTATGACCCAGTAATCCTGGAGACAGGGAGCTGGGGTTTGTGGCGAGATCTGAGCAAGGAGAGAGGCTTGGCTGCTACTCGGTGCTGTGCCAGCTTACCTTCTCCACGCCTAACCCACCTTTGGAGGTGAACAGAGACACTGGTCAGGGAAGAACACTGGCCACTTCTCAGAGAGAAAGAAATGCTCCACGAATGCATCGCTTCAAATAGTAGTCTCCATAGCAGACAAGCATCACGTGGAAAACAGAGCCCACTTCCTTGAGACAAAGCCACCTTGAGTGTGCAAGTTCTTTGTTGCTGTTGTTCTTGAAAAGTCACCTAGGACTATAGCAAGCACCCTCATAGCAGGAACCGCCAACCTGGAGAGATGGGGTATGCCTAGTGGAGCTGTGTGCAGTACCAAGACTTGGGGTAAATGAAATAAAAAGAGGAAGAGGAGAAGGTAAAGAGAAAAGAGGAAAAAGCAAAAGAGGAAATAGAGAGAAGGAAGGAAAGGATGGACAGATGAAAGTACTGAGTACCAACTTAAGCCAAAGACTGCTAACCCTTGTTTCAGTAAGTCTCTCATTCATTCATTCATCAAACATTTTTGGGTGCCTACTCTGTCCAAGGCATCCTGCCTGTACCCAGAGTGGACACAACAAGGAATCTCTTAACCTTGCTTTCAAATAACATATCAGATAAAGCATGTGGAAAAGAAATCCTACCAAGCCAGTGTAATATGAAGTAGAAGGTGATGGATGTTGTGAGAGGAGGAGCAACTATTCCCAACTATGTGAATCCGGAGGAGGAGCAAAACGGGGAGAAATCAAAGAAGGTGGTGTCGTTTCACCAGTGCTCTAAAACCATGAGAAGAATGGGAGCATGCAAAAATGAAATGTAGGGCACTTCAAGAATGAAAGAAAGAAAAGGCATGAACTGAACAAGGAGGAAAAGTGGTTATGGTGGAAGATAGCAGTTGCATCTGTCTAAAATGCAGGTGCAAGAAGGGACACATAGGCAATTGGTGGAAAAGGCATGTGGGACTGAGTTGAGGAGCAGGTGGTAAAGTGAACTTGGATGCCAAGTGAACTGTTCCCTCGGCATCAGGGAGTCCCTGCAAGCTCCAAAACAAGACAGGGGCATAGTCAACTGTTCCTGATGCTGCAGGGCAAAAGAGCACTCAATATGAACGCTGCAGTGTGAGGAACGGGAGGGCATGAGTTCAGGGGAAGAGAGGTGCCCTGTCCACCATGATTGTACTTTGCAACTCAACTTAAAGTTCTGAACAACATGTCCCAGTGTTCATATTGCTGGATTATATCTGCCAGTTTCCTCTTCCTGTGCGCTCACTGCCAGGCTTTCTCCTCTCTGAGCTGCCCTAGAGAACAATAATAACATCCTTCGCTTCCCATTGGCCTGTGTTCTGTTCTGCTGTCTGAACAATGCACGTGTCTTTGCTCGTCGATGGATGAGGCTTGTATTTCTGATTGAATTTCACAATAAAATCAAAAGCAATTGTGCCGGAGCTGCTGGTGGGTCCAATGGTCACTACTTTGGATAGAGACTGGGGCCTCGCTTGTTCAAGCCCCTAGGATGAGGACACATTGGACTTCTCCAGCTCTGTCCTTCCCCGGAGCTTGCAAAACAGTGGCACTGAACAATTAGAGCGATTAACAAAATGCTCAGAACGTACAGAGAAGAGATGAAGGAAAATTCAGCATTGCAGTTGGTGGGGGCTCCTCCTATCACAATCAATTCGTCAAACAAACTTGCCAACTGTCTAAACTTTAATTTTAAATGACTGGGTCCCTTTGTGCACAGGCAGATAATCAAATTCAGTATATTGGAAACATGTTTCAGTCTTTTCTGGGTTGTTGTTTTTTTTTTTTCAATTTTAAACAAATAAGAGCTCTTTCCAAGGCAGTGTTTTATTTCCTTTGCTTCACAGCCTGATTAATGATAGGCTCAGCCCCACAAAACGCCAAGGGAAGGGAGGAAAATAAATGTGAAGGCCCAGCCATTTAAGTCCTCTCCTGGCCTTCCAAGACAGGTTTAATACCCACCGACCACTCCGGTGTTCGAATCGGCCTCAGACCTGAGCTGGACGCCACGGGTCCGCATGGGATGAGCCAGAATCTATGGATGAGCTAGTTATGCTTTTCAGCCAGGGCTAGACATTGTCTTGAGAAACCAAGTGGAAATCTCCAGGATTCTACATATCCTCAGCTGTTTACTTTGAGTTTCCACCCTTTGATGGTACAAAGAGCAATGGACGTGGAGGCAGAAGGCCCTGGCTTTGAGACCCACATCTACTACTTACTGGAGGTGGGACTTAGCCAAGTCCCTTTTTTCTCCAGACTGAGGCCAGGCCTCAGTCTCCCCAAGTGCAAAACAGGAGTAATGAGGTCTGCTTCAAAATGTCTAAAAGGAGCTGGTACCACCTCACCTCTTAGAGAGATTCCTTGGTAGGAACCCCCTACCCCAGAAACTCCCGAGCTATGTACATTTTGTAGGGCACAGATATGGCTGGAACCAAGGGCTCAGGAAAGGGAGTGAACATCTTTGCATTAGAAATAAAGAATTTCTAATGGAAAGGCAGAGAAAAGCAGGTGGCACAGAGAGGGGAGAGCCAGAGACCGAGCCAGAGGCTCTGACGGGCAGGATGCAGTCTCCTCACTCCCCATCCCACCCCATCTGACAGCATTATGCCTCTTATCTATAGCAAATTGCTAAACTAATAAAACATGTCACGTGTTTGAAGTGGAGTGTGCAGGTGTGCGATGAGGCTGCTCTTTGCATCCAGCAATCCAATGCAGCTTAGAACCAGGAGTCTGCGAGAATTTGCAGAAACCTTGAGGACAGGCTTAGGCCTATCCCAGGCTGTGGAGACCCCTGATGACATCTGTGTGGTGTTACCATTGCTGCAATAACAAAGGAGTAGGGCACATTAGGAACATTTCATTCAAATGGTTAAACTTCCAAAGAACGGGCTTACACTTAGAATCTTGATCCATCTTCGTTCCATCCTGGACCATTTCCTGGTGAACACAGCATGGCTGGGACATGGACATGGTAGAATTCGGAGCCTCGTTTTCATTTTTGGTCTAATACAATTCGGGTGGGGAGAGGATGGGAGCCTCTGTTTCTGGGTCTCCAGCAGTAAAGAGGACAGGGCTTCCACACAGTGAGGGGGAAAATGAGATTTCAAGAGGAAACAGAACAATGTCCCTGGCAGGTTAGTTTTATGCTGCACCTGTTCTACTGGTTTCCTCACTTCTGCCTCAGTGACATTTTGCATATTTTACCCACAGTGCCTTGCAGTAGCTTAGTTTTCAATAGGTTGCTTTTTGGCAGTTCTCCTAACCTAATTAGGTATCTCCGTAAGCCAGGGGAGTGACACGTTTTTCGGGCCAAAGTTACCGTCCCAAGATCATGAGCATGCCCAGCACATCCGAGCCCAGTGCTTATGGCAGACATCACTTATGCAGCTCTGCCAGGAAGGCACTGAGCTTTCATCTTTGCCTCGTGTCTATAGTCTATTCGACTTCATTTGGAGCTCATCATCCATGGTATTGCCTAGCAAATTATTTATCCATTGGGTTATTGTAGCAAACTTGTAAGCAGATGGGGTTTTAGATTTTCCATCCTGCCTCAAAGAAAAATGAACAAGGAGTGCAAGACACCTAAAATCCCTCATCCATCACCGCGGCCTGCCAGGTGATCCGCTTCAGCTATTCATGCTGTACACATCTCCTGCACTTCTCTTTTTATTCTGCCACAAGGGAGAGATGTGAATCAACAGCGCCTCTGATGTCAGTGACACCCAGATGTGGGGACTGCTCCTCTTCTTTCTGTCTAGGCCACATGTTCTGGGCTCTCCTGGTTTTCTATACAGAGCTCCAACACTGACATTTATTTATAAACCACAGCCCTGGCTTCCCTTTGATTTTCACCTCACGTCCCTAATCCGGGCCTCACCTTCAGAGCTTCCTAACACTCTTCTCTGACAGACCCAAATTCCCCTATTTCCATCAGGGTCTGTCTATACCAGGGCACTAATTAACTTCCCGCTCTCCAAGTTACAGAGCTCATTTGCTGACTCACAAGAGACAACCAAAGGAAGTCCTTCATTAACATTCCTAAGCTGCTTGTTAGCCACTGGGAAAATCACACCATCCAAGCTGTCAAACGCACCCAACTACAGGAAGAAAAAATGACGCTGCATGGATTAACGACCCCTTCCATTGGGCATCTTCTAAGAGCCCAGCACTATGCGAGGAAAGGTATCAAATCGGTGCAAGACAAACCCCTGTCAGCAAGGAGTTGAGAAGAGCAAGACCTACAATCATGAAACAAATAAAACACAGTACAGAAAAAGTATAAAAGACATCAAGACTAAGTTAGGTTTATTCTCAAAAGGAAGGCTATTTCAACATTTTGGAAATCTGTCAATGTTAGTGCTAACTTAAAAGAAAAATATTTAAACTAATATAATCAGTGTAATGAATGAGAAAAAAATCATCTGATGATATTTAACACCATTTCATGATTTAAAAGGAAAAAAAGTAACTTTTTAGCTAACAAATAGTAGAAGGAAACTTTCTTAATTCCATAAAGGATGGCTACCAGAACTCCTACAGCAAACACTGCATTTAATGGTAAATTGTTGAAAAGTTTTCCTCTGAGTTTAGGAGTAAAATCAGAATGCTTATTGCCCTTACTTTCCAATTACTGGGTAAATTGGATAATCACATGGAAAAAAAATGACCCCTATCTCACACCATACACAAAAACCAATTCCAGGTAGATTAAATCTAAATATGAAAAACAAAATGATAAAGTTTCTAAACACTAACACAGGAGAATTAATCATAGTGGTAGACAAAGATTTCATAAACAAATAGCACTAGACATAATGAAAAAATTGATGAAATTGATCTACATTAAAATTAGAAACTACAAAGAAATAGAAATTTAAAAAAAATTAGAAACTGCTGCATTTCAAAGCACACCATTGGTAGAGATAAAGACGTTATATGTAACTAGGGAAAAAAATGAGCCTATCCAGACTATAGAAATAACTTTGCAAATCAATTATGCAGACAACTCAATTTTAAAATGCAGCAAAAGACTTAAATAGGCATTTTCGAAAGGAGATATCCAAATGGCCAATAAACATATAAAAGTTGCTTATATTCATTAGCAATCAAGGAAATGTATATTACATAAAACTACAATATGATGCCACTACACTTCTCCCAGAATGATTACAATTTTAGGAGTCGACTACACAAAATGTTGGTGAGAATGGAGAAGTTGGTGAATCTCTCTTGATTGCTGGTAAGGTAGTCAGTCAGTATAACCATTTTAAGAAAGTGGCAGTGTATTAGTCCATTCTCACACTGCTAAAAGGATACTACCCAAGACTGGGTAATTTATAAATGAAAATGGTTTAATGGACTCACAGTTCCACATGGCTGGGAAGCCTTATCAGATGGAATCTACTGAAGTTGAGAGTACACACACTCTGAACCAGCAATTCTGCTGCGCAATAGGAATCCCTACATATGTGCGCCAAAAAACATGTATAAGAATATTCATAGCAGCACTGTTCATGATAGCCCCAAAATGAAATCAACCCAAATGTTAATCAGAGAATGGATAAATACGTTTTGTACTCATAATGAAATATTACACAGAAGAAATGAATAAACTGCTACACTTAATGTTATGGATGAATCTTACAAACATGAAGCTGAACAAAAGAAGCCTGCTTAAAAGAACCCACAGTATAAGATTCCATTTATATAAGATTAAAATACAGGCAAAATGAATCTGTGTTATTACAAGTGAGTCTTCCAGGGTGCTGGCCTGTTCTATTTATAGATATGAGTAGTCATTACCCGGATGTGTTCACTGTGTGACATTTATCAAGGTGAAATGGTATACAAAACTAGGGAGGCTACCGAAGGGGTCTACTCCAGAAGGATGAGTATCGTATCTCTGACGTTGATTAGCATATTCAATGCATGATGATAATAAAAGCTGCTTTTCTCCTGTTTTTAGATTCTCTACAGACAATGAACCCCCATCTTGCCTGAAGCTGGGGTAGAACACTGCTTCCTTCACCCCCTACTGCTACTTGTCAAACTGTACACCTAGGATTTGTACAATTTCTGTATGCATATTACACTTTGATTAAAATATTATCTGTACGTGTGTGTCTATGTGTGTGTGTGTGCATGTGTATGTGTCTGAGAGAGAGAGAGAAGTAAAAAAGCCTGATCCAGACCGGGCATGGTGGCTCACGTTTATAATCCCAGCACTTTGGGAGGCCAAGGATGGTGGATCACCTGAGGTCAGGGGTTCGAGACCAGCCTGGCCAACATGGTAAAACCCCCGTCTCTACTAAAAATACAAAAATTAGCCAGGCATGGTGGTGGGTGCCTATAATCCCAGCTACTCTGGAGGCTGATGCAGGATAATCACTTGAGCCTGGGAGACAGATGTTACAGTGAGCCGAGATTGCGCCATTGCACTCCAGCCTGGGCAACGAGAGCAAAACTCCATCTCAAAAAAAAAAAAAAAAAAAAAAAGCCTGATCCAAGGGCTACTTATTTCAAAGTCATTTCTTTGGAAGGGATAATGAAGGCAAGCACTATAACATCATCAATATGGGCACAACGAAAAGGTTTCATTCAAAAACACACAAGAAAAGTGTTAGCAAAAAATGTCCGTTATGACCATGGTGCTCCTTCTCTGGCTCCAGCAAGAGAATGTGGTGGAGAGAAGGAAGTAGTAGTGCCTGCTACTCCTGTCCGGCATGGTCTGAGCTCATGCACCAGACAAAGAGACTGTGGGTCCTGGACTGTGGCAGGTGCTTGCGGAAGTCCCCAGACGTTGGTGGAGTGATTGGTACTGAAATCAGGACAGCCCAAGGAGGAGGGTCAGCCTTAGAGGTGGTGGCATCACTGAAGTGAAGTGGGGCATCAGGGTTGCTGCCAACCTCCAGTAATATCCTCTTGAGCTTTGGGGACTCAGGAGCTCAGATCCTGGGAAAAGGAGCCACCTCTGGACAAGCAAGTGGAGGCCCACTTAACCACACATGCCCATCCTCATGGCACTTTGCAGTTCTCAAAGTGCATCCCAATGTAACCTCTTGTTTCATTTCCTGAGTCACCTCGTAGAGTTGGCAGAGATTATGTTTTTCCTCTTCTCTCATAAAAAAATAATAAACACTTATCATAAAATTCAGAAAGTGAAGGGAAGAAACTACCTGTAGATATTATATTAACATTTTTAGTAGTATTCCATATTCTATGGGCTAGATTTGTTGGTTTTTTTCTTCTTTATTACTATGATTATATTTGTTGTTTTTTCCTCTTAGTAAGAAATCTAGCTCAGAATCATATTTTTTAATCCTTCTAAATATATAAATATATACAGTTGGGTTTACTATATCCATTTTAAAGATAAGTAATTTGAGGCTCAAAGAAGTTAAATAACTTATCCAAAGACACAGGGCTGCTTAATGAGAAGTTGGGTTTACAATTAAAAAAAAAATTCTGATACTCCATTCTCCCTTTTGATGAATTTGAGAAACAAGTAAAATCTCACTTCTTTGTCATCCTCCCACCTCTAGCAAGTCACTTCCTTTTTCATCTGCCCTTCCGGGCAGAAAAGGAAGAGAAAACATGAATTCTAAACCAGAAAAGAGCCATGAAAGCTGCCACCAGGGAGCTAGGATGGAGGGCAGCTGTGGATGGGGGCCGAGGGCTGTCACACTGGGCTGCCCACTCTTCACTCTTGCTTTGAACAGCGTATTAGTCAGAGGCCTGGCAGAAAACAGATGGTCCCTTCTAAAGTGGGGAAGAAAAGCAAGTTTAATGAAGGGACCGTTTACAAACACGTCAAAAGAGCTAAGAAAACTCACCAAAAAATGAGAAAGCATCCTGAGTCTAAAAGCAGTGGTACTGGAACCTGCACAGTGCTGGGGCCATGGGAAAGGAGCTCAGTGTCCCCAAAACACCGCCAGGAGGAAAGGAGTTAGAAATACACTTCCCAACCTTTCTCTCCTCCAGGTTCTGACCTGTCATCATCTCTCAGGGACTGAAGTCCAACCAGAAGCCAAAGAGCAAAGCAACTGGATAAAGCTCTGGGGTCAGCTCCTAGAACAGGGCAAGAGGGGCCAAGAGAGAAGACCCAGGGTGAGTTTTCCTATTTCTTTCTCACCAATGGGGCCAAACAGGGGCCGTTCCTGAACTAGAATGACACAACAGAATTCAGAAGCACTAAATGGGTCTACAGCAGGGATGGGCACCCTCGTGAAGCCTGCAGACCAAATCCCACTCAAGGCCTGTTGTGATAAAGTTTATAGGAACACGGCCACACCCAATTGTCTAGTGTTATCTATGAGGTAGCTGTCATGCATACTGCAATAGCCAAGTTGAGTGGTTGTGACAGAGACTCTATGGCCTGCCTCAGTATTTAGAACCTAACATGTTTACTAGCTGACCCTTCACAGCAACAAGAATCATATTCATTTAAGATTCATCCTACCATTTATGAAATGCTTATTATATGCCAGATACTATTTCAGACACTGGGGATATAGCAGTGATCAAAATGAACAAAAATTCCTGCCCTTGTGGAGCTTGTGGGAGAGATAGATACTAAACAAAATAAATAAGAAAATTCCATAGAACCTAAAAATTGTTGAATGCTTTGATAAAAATAGAGGTGAATAAGGGGGCAGGATATGCCAGGGAGTGGGGGGGCTTTATCCTAATCTTCTCACTGAACCCTAATGTAATGCAATGAGGTAATATTCTCCCTACTTCTTCATGAAAACCAAGATGAGACTCACAAACTGGCTCAAGACCAAAATCAATGATTTTGCTGGGATTGGAACCTACATCTGCCTGCTCCAAAACCCTTGTTTGTACCACAGCTATGCTGCCTCCTGAAAATGAGGATACAGTCTCAGAAAAGTAAAGCGACTTCCAATAAGTTTTCTGTTTTGATGATAATCAGGGTTAGTTATCTTCATCCTCCTGAAGGTGACCTGCCCAAGCTCACACTGTTACGAGCCAAGCGAGACTTAGAACCCAGACCTTCTGATGCGAAACCCATGCATTTAATCCACAGTCATCAGACAGAGTTTTTATCAGGAAATGTTCTGAGGAGTTGATTGGAATTGAGGAGAGTTAAAGCCAAATGTGAAACAGACTCATAGAAAACAAAGGAGCACTTCTTACACTTTAAACTGGTTTGCTTAGGGATGCAATTAACAAGCAAACATAGACTGGCAATGCTACTAAACACATACTTCCCAAAGACAGAGTGAGAACGCTCACCACATCATTGCTGTTAGCTTGCCCATGTCAGACTTTCCCAAATATCTGTAACCAATTCTTCTCCCATCTTCCAAAGGCCAGATTACAATTACCTTGCTACATGGATGTAGATTTGGGTTGTAGAGAAGAGGAATGAATATCCAGGGATGTATTACAACAAAATAAGTTTTTATCTCTCAAATGTCCCTCCCAAGATGGCAGCAGCTCTGGCTCTCAGACGATGTGATCTAGGGAGCTCTAAGTAGGAAGCCCAGGGTCATAAAGAGCCTGTCATTGATTCTTCCTCCAGTTAATGAAGTCCCTAGGCTAGAGGAGCTATTAAATTTCAGTGCCAAGTATTAGTGGCTTTTGCTGGTTAGAGTGATTCAACAGCCCCCAGTGAGGGTGAATCACAGGAAGAGCTGGAGAGCTGAATGTGGCCCCGGAGCCATGGATATCACCTGGCATTCACATTGGCCAAGCAGCTGGGCCCTTGGAGCAAATATCACAGGCACCGTCCCATCTGGCCACCATCATTCCAGCCATGGCTGTTTGGTCCTTGCCCTCAAAGCCAGGACACATCAACATTGGGGCTGCTCTTTGGGCAAATGAAGAAAAAGATGTCAAGGACCATGTGTCACCATGAAATGTATGTCCCTGCAGGGCCTCCATGGGTATTCCAATCCAAGGAGGAGAGATAAAAACATAAATGAGGAAGCTGAATGACGAAAGGGATGAATCAGAGATTAAGCAGCAAAGAGAGTAACATAAATAGTCTTTGGGCAATCGGTTTCATAGAGAAGGGGAGGGAAGAGAATGAGATTTTTAGAACATGGCTTATCTTGCCAGGGAAGAGGTAATTTCTTAAATGAGCTGCTCCCCTCCAGACAGCAGCCATCCTCATCTGGCACTCATAATCGTGATCTTCCTAATATATTCCTTTAAGATGCTATCCCACCTTCATGAAGACTTCCCCACCCTCAGGCCAAAGTGGATGACTGACCCCAGGTGCCTCAATATCTTCCCTGCTGGACAGCAATACAAAACGGCAGTGAGAGACCAAGTCAGCTGGGAGCAGCCACACTGGGGAGTTTAGGTTCAGAGGCTCCACCATGTGGAGGCCTCAGGGCTGTGGGGGAATAGATGTAGGGATGGATGTGCAGAAGAGCAGAGAAAATGGCCAGCGTAGCCTGCGGGGAGGGAAGGAGTAGGCTGGTAGCGGTAGGTTCCCCGGAGCCGTCAGAATCTCCCTGAGGACTCCTGCTTGTTCCAGTGAGTTTCTCTTCCTTGAAACTGAACTGTTCTGGATGAAAGGGTTTTGTCCTCTGCTGTTTTTTCTAAGTTTTACAGATGAGGGCAAGAGATTGGCTTCTTTTTAGAGGGAGGGGGTGGAAAAGATACACAGCAGCAACAGAACTGCTGTGGAGGTGGGTGGATCTGAGTTCATCATCAGGTTCTGAATGCTTCTCAGTGTGATCTTGGACAAGTCACAGCTGCTCTCCTGACCTCTGTTTCCTCATCAATAAAAGGATCAATGTTCCCCAGCCTGAAATCCATGAACTCATCCTTGAGCCTGCAGGTAATAATAGGGATTCATAATATCACACATCACCAAACTTCTCATAAGTCTGCATTTTTCCACCCAAAACATGCCCGGGCCACTCTGTCCTTCTTCCACACAGCTCTGCATGCACAGTTTTCACACACACCGGCTCTGCTCACTTAGCTGCTGCCCTCATCAGACATGTGTGAGCTGTTTGAAGGGCTGTGCTGAATAAAATGCAGACCGTATGAGTAATTAAAATGCTCTGCTAGCCAGTTCTCCAGGAGAGAGAGAGGTAACTGTTAAAACTATTGCATCTCAGAGGTTGAAGTGACCTCAGGAAGTGGCCCTAGGGATCTAAGACACTCAAATTCAGTGAACAAATATACTGGTGGTATTTGTTCATTTCCGTAGACTTTCATTCCTTCATTTGTCAAATGAAAGGCATGGTTGTTAGGCCAGGCACAGTGGCTCACACTTGTAATCCCAGCACTTAGGGAGGATGAGGCAAGCTAATCACTTGAGGTCAGGAGTTCGAGACCAGCCTGGCCAACATGGTGAAACCCCGTCTCTACTAAAAATACAAAAATTAGCTGGGTGTGCTGACAGGCACCTGTAATCACAGCTACTCAGGAGGCTGAGGCAGGAGAATTGCTTGAACCCAGAAGGTAGAGGTTGCAGTGAGCCAAGATTGTTTTACTGCATTCCAGCCTGGGCCACAGAGCGAGACTCTGTCTCAAATAAAAAAAGAAAAGAAAGAATGGCATGGTTGTGTTTTAGCTTTGTGTTTTAGTTTTCTATTGCTATGTAACAAATTGCCAGTAACTTAGCAACTTAAAACAAGATTTACCGTTCTAAAGGTCAGAAGTCCCGGCTGGCATGGCTGAGTTCTCTGCCCAGGATATCACAAGGCTGAAATTCAGGTATCACCCAAAGAAAGTGCTTAGCTTTTAAAAGGATTTGTGTGATTGGGTTAGACCCATCAGATCATCTCCCTGTCTTAAGGTGAACTGATTAGTAATGTTAATTATGTCTGCAAAATCCTTTTTGCCAAGTAAGATAACATGATCTACAGGAGTAATGCCCGGGGTGAAGGTCATGAAGACCATCTTAGAATTCTGGTTCACACTCTGTATTATGGTCATCATTATTCCAATAATTTTTTCTCCTTCTTTCTCCATTTTTATTGCGTGAGGGTGAGGATACTAGACTCCCTTACTTCATTTGGCCTTAACACCATTATGGAGTAATGTTAGCATGTTTTGAGCATTGGTGAAGTGATTCGTTAATAAGTATACAATAGTACTAGAAAGTCAAGGAGAGAATAATATATCTGAATTTTATGAAAAATAGGCTTCTATCCCCACTGAATCCCAGAACAACAACGAGAAACACTCTCACTCTAAAGATTTTAGAATCTATTTGTCAAAGCATTTTTCTAGGACTCCCTTAGTAAAGAGGCCCCATGGTCAAATCTGTTTTTTAAATGCTGCCTCGCATATCTTCAACCCTGTCCTCCTCTAACCCACCGTAATTTATAATGTACAATAATATAGTAAAGCATTTGAGAAACTCTGCTGTTAACAAACATGTTTGGCCACAAATCCCTCTTACCCTTTTATTAATTTTTTTAATCTGCTTATACCTTTCACAACTACATCATTAGCCCCACGGAAGCATATATCTTGTTTGATTGCCTACTATAACTCCAATGTCTAAAATAGAGCTGGGTACGTAGTAGCAGTTCAATAAATGGCTACTGGAAAACAAATGGACCAGTGTTTTAGTAAACACACCTTAGGAACAGCTGATCTGAAATCATACAGATGAGCTAGTCCAGACCACAAAGGCTGTTATGGTTCGAAGGTGGGAGTGAATAGTGGCTTGATCGTCATTGATTTTTTTTCTCCACTGAGACTGACTTCCACACTAGCAAAAAAAAAAAAAAAAAAAAAAAGTGTAGAATTACTTACAGAACCAAGAGCATAAGTGAGTTAGTGCAGCTCCCAGAGCTCAGGGGTCCCACAGTGGGCCTGGCCAGGTTTCCCCACAGTCATGGAGGCAAACTCAACCTTGCCCTTATCGAAATCACATTTACCCATAAGCTGTAAACACCTCCTTATCCACACTTGCCAACCAGCGTTTCTAACAGAACAGCATTTAAGGTTTATTCCTTTGGGTGAAGAAGTGGGCCTCTGTAATCAAGACTTTTAAAATGCAAACAGTTTAGAAACAATATATTAAGCTGCTGTCAGTTAACTCAATTGTGGGATTTTTAAAACATTTCTCTTCTAAGACTTCAATGAATTAAGAGGACAAAAGGCAGCAGGGGTCCTGAAGAACAGTGGTTTGCCAACTTCAGCATTCCTAAGAACACAACCTGAAGCTTGGTAAGACAGAAAGCCACACCCCAGGTATTCAGCAAGTCTACAGTAGCACCCAGGAATTATTTCACCAGCCCTCGCAGGAAAGACTCTGCAGTCTGAATTCTTCTTGGCCAAATCCTTTGCCACTAAATAGTGACCAAGAACACTTTCTGAGTTCAATTTAAGTGCTTACCAAGGCCCCTCAACCTGGGCCCAAGCATCAGTACCTTGCACTTGCCCAATACAAATTTATAAGGCAACTTTAAATTATATACTGCCCGTTTTCTCATAGAATAATTTCCAGAATCATAAAAAGTGAAGGGTTTTAATCTAAATTTACTTTGACATTGAGTTTGGGATAGTGATACTAAGACAATAATATATCCATGTTTTGATTTTTTATTGATGTCGTGATGGTTTGACAATTTAAAAATAAACCAATTTACTTTTTCTGTCTCCTATATTTCATCAAAAAATTATCCGGTCATCAGGACAGTTTTGGTAGATAAAATTTATTATGAGTTTTGACAGTAAAACTGGATCTTTAAAATATATGAATCAGAGAGGGCCAGTGCCGTAACAGCACTGCTCTTCTATCTCGTCTTTGTGCCTGCTTTCCCTCACGGACTGTTGTCTGGCTTTCAAATGATGTCAAAAGTAAACAGACAGCTAAATTCATTACATAGGCAATGAATTTTTTTCATCACTATTTCTTACTTTTCAAAACTAGAGGCTGAGCGCAGTGGCTCACACCTGTAATCCCAGCACTTTGGGAGGCTGAGGTGGGTGGATCACTTGAGGCCAGGAGTTCGAGACCAGCCTGACCAACATGGGGAAACCCTGTCTCTACTAAAAATACAAAAATTAACCGACATGGTGGCACATGCCTGTAGTACCAGCTACTGGGGAGGCTGAGGCAGGAGAATCACTTGAAACTGGGAGGCGAAGGTTGCAGTGAGCAGAGATCGCACCAGTGCACTTCAGCCTGGAAGACAGAGTGAGACTATGTCTAAAAAAAACAAAAACAAAAAAAAACTAGGGATTGATTTGTGTAGTGGATTGAGTGGTGGCCCCCAAAAAAACATGTCTACATTCTAACCTCTGGAGGCTGTGAATGTGATCTTATTTGGAAAAAGAGTCTTTGTAGATGTAATTTAGTTAAGGATTTCTAAATGAGATCGTCTTGGATTATCTGTGTCGACCCTAAGCCCAATTACACATGTCAGAGGGAGAGACACAGGGAGAAGCACAGAAGAGGAAAAGCCCTGCAAAGCTGGAGGCAGAGACTGAAGTCAAAGCAGCCACAGTCCAAAGAATGCCTAGAGCCCGCAGAAGCTGGGAGGGGCAAGGATTACCCCCAGAGCCTTTAGAGAGAGCGGGGCCCACCTGATACCTTGATTTCAGACGTTTGGGGTCCAACATCGTGATAATGGATTTCTGGTTTTTTTGGCCACCTGGTTTGTGGTAATTTGTTATGGAAGCCAGAGGAAATGAATACAGTTAGCTTTCCTTTTACATCCTTTTTATGACATTGTCTTTGTTGAAAATTTTCAGAAATATAAATATTCATGGAAGAAAATTTAGAAAAAAGCAAATAAAAAATTTTTAAATTTCCATTTTCTACCTCTCAGGTAACCATTTTAACATCTTGCATATTCTTTTATTTTTGCTCTATATGTCAATATAGACATAGAAAAATATGACTGGCATGATACAAATTATATAACACGTAGATAACACATAAAGTATGTAATGGATACACTTAACAATTATATGTTTACATATTAAAATATATTGACATACAAAATATAATTATATACTATAAAATAGATTACACAGTTGTGAAAGCTACATTTTTACTTTTTAGATTATAACTATATTTCTATTAAATATATTTCTACACCATGGTTTTTAATGGCTGCATGCTATTCCACTGTATAAAATTTACAGTAGTTTAATAAAATCCTTACATAACACATAGGTCGTTTATAGCTTTTCACTACTACATACAAAAGTGAGATGATAGCCTATAGCTTAAACTTTATGTAGTGAATTTTTCCTTAGAGTGAAATCCTAGAAGTGAAAATACTTCATTTAAAATATTGCCCTTGATTGCTTTGACTTTCGTCTTGCTCTCTTCATTTCCAGCTCCAAATGTCACAATTGCTATGAAGGTGTATGCACGTGTGTAAAAGACACGGAGTGAGAAAGTGAGAGGAAGGAAAAAAGAAAGAGGAAAAGAAACCAAGACAAAAAGGCATTATTCTCAAAAGCAATGATGTTTATTCCAGCTCGTTGTTACCCAGGACACAAAAACCTTGCTATTTCTTCCTGTCGTTGAGCTCTGAACCTCAAGACAACTTTCTAAAAATAATTATCAACCATAGAGTAGCCAAAATATTGGCATTAAATAAAGAACATTCAGATTCTCATGAGAACTTTAAATATGGCCATTTGTAGAAACAGTTGGGAATCATTCTCTTCACAAACACATTAAACAAGAGCATTTTCTATGTGTGTGTGTGGGTAGGCAGATGGGTAGCTATGTGTGTGCATTTACACACGTATACTATGAAGTCTATAAAAATGCAAATAAACAAACATAAAAATTTTCTGAAAAAAGTACAAGCCAAAAATTTCACATAATTTTGGGGTAACAAACTAGGGTATTTTTTTAAATGTTTCTTAAAATAATCAAGTCAGGGCCGGGCGCGGTGGCTCACGCCTGTAATCCCAGCACTTTGGGAGGTCGAGGTGGGTGGATCACGAGGTCAAGAGATCGAGACCATCCTGGTCAACATGGTGAAACCCCGTCTCTACTAAAAAGACAAAAAATTAGCTGGGCATGGTGGCGCGTGCCTGTAGTCCCAGCTACTCGGGAGGCTGAGGCAGGAGAATTGCCTGAACCCAGGAGGCGGAGGTTGCGGTGAGCCGAGATCGCGCCATTGCATTCCAGCCTGGGTAACAAGAGCGAAACTCTGTCTCAAAAAAAAAAAAAAAAAAAAACAAGTCAGATCTGGATTAGGCTTATCCCCCACTTTACCTTAATACCACCAGGAAAGGTTTGTTCAGCTCCTTCTAAGTACACTAATGCACAAATATGAAAAGTCCTGTAAATTAAGCATAAAAACGTATGCTGTTACACACTGGTACCATGAACAAGGGAAAGCAATGAAAGCAGAAACACTTTTGAAGAATCCTGGGGGAAGAAAAGAAAACTACAAATAGCTTTTTTGCCTTTAGCAAGTGGCTTTCTACAGTAATTTTTAAATATTTTATTAAAGTGCAAATTACATACAATTCATTCAATTAAAGGGTATAGTTCAAATAGTTCTCTTGTACCTATTTGCGGTCGATCCCTGGAACCGGAGTACAAGACAACCACTGATACACTTTCTGCAACCATAGTTTTTGCCTTTTCCGGAACTCCACCTAAATGGAATCATATAATATGGAGTCTTTGTGTCTAATTTCTTTCATTCACCGTGATGGTTTTAAGATTAATCTGTGTTGCTGTGTGCATCAGCAGTTAATTCCTTTTTATTGCTGAGTAATATTCCATTATGTGGTTATTCTATATCTTGTTTACCTATTCACCAAGTAGTTGACATTCGGTCATCTGTTTTATATTTCATTGATTTTCTTCTCTCATATTTCTCATTTTCTTCCTTCTGCTTTTCGGAGGTTTAATTTGCCCTTCACTTTCTAGTTTCTTAAGGTGGAAACTTAGTTGATTGACTATAAAACTTTCTGCTTTTCTGATGGAAGCATTTAAAGCTATTACTTTCCCTCTAAGCACTGTTTTAGCCACATTTTACAAAACTTGACATATTTCATTTTCATTTAGTCCAAAATAATTTATAATTTCCCATGTGATTTTTTTTTGATACACAAATTACTTACAAGTATCTTATTTCGATTTCCACATATTTGGGAGTTTTATAAATTTCCTCTGTGTTGATATTTAATTTAATCCATTGTGGTACAACAATTTTAAATTTCTAAGTAAAGAATCATTCCTCATATGAAAATTAAGAAGAGCTTTATTATCTACAATGAGGAAAGGGAGATATGATAGCAAAAATAATCATTTGTTCCAGTACCGTATATTGAAAAGACAATTCTTCCACCATTGAATTACTTTGACACCTTTATTGAAAATCAGTTAGTCATATAAAGATGACCTTTTCAGGATTCTCAAGTCTGTGCCAACGATCTGTGAGTCTATCCTTGTGCCAATACTATACTGATTTGATCACCATAACTCTGTAGTCCAGCGATTTTAAGCTCGTAAGCAGAGTGTCATTCCTTGCTGGAAATCAAGTTTTATTATCTACAGTGAGGAAGAGAAAGACTGATAGCAAGTCCTTTACCATCTACAAACACACATTTTAGAACTCACAGAGGCCAGTGCATAGCCTTAAGTAGACCCTGCCCCTGTTGAGCAGTGACTATTACTCAGCCTAGGTGTCACTTTTCTGATAAAGTTTTCCCCAAACACCCGAGGCAGAATTACCCATTCTGATCTCTTGGCTTTGTTCTGAGGCACTTGGTTCCTGTGTTTGGTATGGTGGCTGAGAGCAAAATGGACCCACAGGGGTTCAAATCATGGCTTTACCACTCACCTGCTCTCAGTTTTCAGTGAGTTACTGCCACTCAAGTACTGACTTTATGCCGTTTACTCTTGGATCCAAGACATTTGCAGCAGATAAAGGCAAAGTGTTCCTCACGCCTTATGAACAGCTTCCACTTTACTTTTGTTGGGTCTTCTGTAATTCCACTCAGTCATCCTGAAGTTAGAATGTAGTTAGAGTCTAGGTGAAATCATCATACAAAACATTATTTCTTATTTCAGACACCTGGTCAATCTTATATTTTTTATTCAGATTGACCAAAAATTGGTTCTGATGACAGAAGGCCATTTTAAAGTGGCATAAAATCACACCAAAAAAAATCGTTCTCAGAACTTTAAAGGATTCAAAATGAGAATAAAATAATGGAAATTTCAGTCCTAACCACAGTCTTATGCTCTGGTACACTTGTGATTTTTCTTTTTTTTTTTTTAAGAAACAGGGTCTCGCTACATTGACCAGGCTGGTCTTGAACTCCTGAGCTCAAGTGATCTCCCCACCTCAGCCTCCCAAAGTGCTGGGATTACAGGTGTGAGCCTTCACTCCGAGCCCAAGTGTGATTCTGGGGTAAAAACTACCACACATGACTAAGTTGCTTGAAGTCATCTTGTTTTTATCAGGAGTGGTTTGATTTAAATATATGTGTGTGTATATATAATTATATGTAAAAGTATGTGGCATAAAAAATAAGATTTCCTCCTCCCACTCTACCTGAATTCCAATTTCCCATATAGGAAACCTCTGACTAATGTTTGATTGCGATAGGTTATTTTTAAACAAGGGGGAAAAAAAGTCCATTGACAAGTTATGGAGGGGTTTTCCAGGTAGATTAAATCCTGGCATTTATGTCTGATTCCATTTCAACCCTCACTAAAATTATAGCAAAGAAGGACATAGGCTCACAGAGACAAAGGAGACAGGATCAATAAAATTTTCTAAAGGTGAAAAGCAAGTGAGCAACCACCCTTCCATCTTGACCTAGATTCAGCTTTGTCTAGTTTACCTGCTTGGGTGGAAGGAGGGAACCAGCAGAAGTAAGCAAATTCACAATGCGAAAGCTCAGGAAATGAAGGTTTAATATCTCTTGGAAGCGGCCTGCATGGTGGGTCTGAAGACAGGATGAGAGGGTGACAGCCTGCATCTGGAGTGCTCAGTCCCTCAGATCCCTGTCCCCATTTCCAGCCTCCAGCAACTCCTCTGTTCCCACCACAAAGAAGCCTGGAGGTTGCTATCTGGAAAAGCTATTGGGTGGCTGTGAACTGGGGGCACTAGATACAACTAAGGCAGTGGGTAGTGCACAAAGGAAGCAGAGGAAATAAGAGAAAGTTGGCACAGGGAATGGTGAAGTCCACTTTTTCCTTCTCCCAAGGGCTTCTGGAAGACAGACTTTCAGGTTTTTGGGCTGGTCACTTTCCCAAAATGGAGGAAATGGGAAGCCTGATATCTGAGAGCTCTGACAAGGGGGCTGAGACCCAGCCTCATGCCTATGCAGTGAACCTACCCAATCAACAAGGCTCTCTCCCTCCCGCTGTGCTTACAATCAGCCTTCCAACACCTTGCTCAATATTGTATCAATGATCAGCCAAGAAGCACCA
Source organism: Aotus nancymaae (assembly GCF_030222135.1). Taxonomy (NCBI): domain Eukaryota; kingdom Metazoa; phylum Chordata; class Mammalia; order Primates; family Aotidae; genus Aotus; species Aotus nancymaae. The sequence continues at coordinate 29,058,259 of NW_026988471.1, forward strand.
GACATTTGAAGAAATGGAAGTCAATGGATACAGAAAACTGAAAACTCACTGAAGAGCTGTATATTGTGTACTATTAGAAATAGAAGATAAATTTTAAAAAATTTTTAGAGTTGAAAGACCTCGCTCATGGTGGATGGAACTCTAAGGTGAATGGGGTGAACAGGGACCTATAGTTTTTCAAAAGAAACATTGTACTATTTGTTGATTTTTAAAACTAGACAGTTGCATAAAGGTGACAAAAATTAAAATTATATTTTATAAGAATGTTTGATTCTTTAACAGAAGTTTTTATTTCTATTTCACCTTAGGCAATGTTTTTCCTGGAAAATGTCTTCAAGTGGTTGACTGGTAGTTTTACATGTTTGTAACAGTCTCTGTTCATCTACATATCATCTGGACAGTTCCCAACTTCATGATGTCATAAAAAAGCACATTTAAACCAGGGGTCATACCCTGTTGCACTCATACATGACAGTTTATCTACTGTAACCTCCCATCTGGCTACAGACATGATGGGACTTATTTTGTCAGCTGTCAAAGCAAAGGCGTCAGTTTCACCTTTCTCAGTAGAACCCAATTCACATGTGGCAGGTGCTTATAGAGCACCTTGGCCTGTGCAACCCCCTAGCATGCATTATTGCCCTTGCCTTATAACAACCCTATGAAAAGGATTCTATTATTATCCTGCATTTTACAGCTAAGGAAACTCAGGCTTGGAGAGGTTAAGTACCTCACCCCAAATCATTTGACAAGTAAATAACAGAGCCAATTTTGTCAGACTCCAAAATCTATGCTGTAATCCACTGCACTATTCTGCTTCTTGTGCATTTCATGGCAAAATTGCTCTGTAGTGTACCTGGTTCCTGGATTCGTGCTGCTGGACAACCAGTCGAGGTGTCACCAGAGCAATGATGCCTTTCCCTACACATTGTCCTGCCCACCTGCAAGTGCCATGAGATAAGAGCATTGCTTTTTTTCCTTTGCCCCAATCCTATTTCCCACTCAGTAAGACTGGAAGAGATTCATTCAAAACGAGTCTGCTGGGAAAATGATAAGATGGACTTCATAATTTGAAAATTCCTTCTAAGGATGCTTTTAAGGTTATTAAGTAGTGCATCCAAAAGTAGACAGCTCTTCGGAGAGCTTGGCCAAGTTATCTAATGATATGCAGGTGACATCTTGTCTATAGACACTAGAAGACAGGGGTGTAGGAATTTTGTCCCTGGAATATTTGATTTCTTGAGGATTTCGAGGTGACAATTCTAGTGTCATGAGAGCATCACAGCAAAACATCTGGGTGGAGATCATGGGTAACGTACCTGGTGCTCATTTTCACGATCCTCTCATTCACAACACACACAGCTTCAAGATAGTCCTCACATACCAATATATCCTGCTTATAGCCTTTTGAAAGAAACATTTCCTTGACAGCATGTGCAAATCATGTTTGGTTTTTCTCCCCTGGAATAATTTGCACTGAAGAAATTCTTCCATATGTCAAAGTTGGTCTCATCGTTTTGCTTGAAGGAAGGAGGCAGGGAAGAAGACTATAGTTAAGAAGCCAGTTCGAACCAGAGCGTGTATAAATATTGGAACAGCACGCTCTTGGCATGGTGCTCAAGAGCTTTCTGTTCCTGCAGGCTTCACCTAGCTTCTAAAGTGTAGGTGATTTTGCACTAAGCATCAGGTTCTGACATGAAAAATATGAGAACACAGCTGAAATATAGCTTAATATCTGGAATGTTGATAATGCTAACACCTTAACGGTTATTGTACATTATGTTTTATGTTAGCTAACTGACTCTCAAAACAACACTGTGAGGATGCAGGGAGAAGAATTACCTCACTGTGTAAACAGCATTGCCCTATAGATGGCCGTGTGTATTCTCTATCCTCTTCACTTGATTATGGCTCATTGAGGGGAGAGACCGGGGTTGTTAAGGGACAGCATTGATTTGTGGTGATGGAAGACAAGATCATGTCACGAAATGTTAATGGGACCTGCCTTACCCTCTCTGGGCCTCTCAGACCTGGTAGTTCCTAAGCAAAGCAAATGCTTGAATGGCCAGTCTCCATTCATACATAGAACAGGGCCCAGCCACGTCTCTGTATTCCATTCCAGCTCCTTTCTAACCACATGAGCAAGCCAGGATTCTGCAAGACACAAGGTCTAGGTTCAGGAATGAAGGGTTTTGTTTTTCTTTTGTTTTCCCTTGAGGAAACTTCAAAAGTCTGCCTCATCCTAGGCTTAAATTCTAGACTAATTACAACGCTCTGTTATTCCTGTTGGGAGATGAGTGGGCAGAACAGGGGTTGCAAATAAATAATGAAGAACATGCAAACGTTTTAGATGCCTCATCCTCTACAAGGCCCTCACTTTGTTATCATTTGTATAAACTTGTACACACACTTTTAATGTTCCTGAGGAATGTTTTTCTAAAGCAGTTCATGTTGCAAACATCAAAAGGTGACCTCCAATAGGGATCCCAGTAGGACAGAAATCCCTATGCCTGAAAGCCCCGTGAAGCCTGTTCTGCTCCTTCCTACCTTTATGTCTACTCCCTTGGCCCGGGGCTGCTACCACTGCCCTGTATGTCTCCAAAGCCACAGTCTTGCTCAATGAGCTGTCTTAATTCCAGCAGCTGCTACACCCTTATGTGCCTGCGCCCCTATACTCCCAAACCTTCAAACAATACCACCACCAATGGCCTTACCAATGGCCTTATCTTGTTTCCACAAAGCTATCATTGCAGGTAACTCCGCTGCCACCACCAAGATAACCCTCCTGGCTGATCAACAGAACTACACACTAAAGATCAAGCGTCCACACACATCACAGTGCTAAGCCAAACTACATTTGACCTGAGGATGCCTCCAAACTTGAGAACTTACATAAAGAACTGCAACCTAACTTAGTGTGTAAACTAACTTTAAGCCTAAGTAGGAGTATACTCTTGTAACAAATAGCTGAGTCTCGGCCAATCACAGCAAGGGAGCTTCAGTAATCGTAGATGGCCAACTGATTAAAATAAGGCAAGACACCAAGCTGTAACCAATTAAGCTGACTTCATACCTCACTGCTGTGTTCTGTCCATAAATTCTGCCTGACCTGAGTTCTTAGAACCTGTCTGGTTCTGAGGGCTGCCAGATTTGCAAACCGTTCTTTGCTCAACTAAGCTGTTAAATTTAACTTGTCTAAGCTTTTTTTCCTTTTAACAATAGTTTACCTGGGACACGGTTTGTTAGCACATTTTCACAGTTGACTTAGCTTTCATCCAGCAATTCTCATCACTGGCTGCACGTTAGAATCACCAGGAAAGCTTCAAACACATCCAGAGGTTTGGACCCCATTCCCAGAGACACTGATGATTTAATTGGTCTGGGGTAGGGCCTGGGCATTTCTTTGCTTTACAAGTGATCCTAATATGCGCCCAGGGTTGAGAAGTATGGTTTAATTGCCTTTAGTCTCTACATATATGTGAAGCATGGGTGGTGCTTACGAACTGAACAGGGCCATAGCAAACACACATAAGTTAACAGGACACTGATTCAGCTTAATGGCGTACATATGTAACATCTTAACATTTTTATATCATGGAAGAGCTGCCCTCATGGTCTGAGTGCCTAGGGGATGGAAAGCGGAGTATTTCCTTCAATACTAGTTCCAGGGTCTCTACCATTCCCAGAACTCTGAGCACTAAGCAGCAGCTACAGCTAAAAACCTATTCACATGGGTTTGGTCAACATGAGGCAAGAAGTGGTCCACAAGTCCAACAAGCCAAAGGGTAGTCTTCCTTCCATCATGATGATGAAGTGCTCCTTGCTGGCCAGCGTGCATTTTTCTCTTACACTTAAGAGTTGTCTCCCACCACTCAGCCTCAGCGAACGGGGAGTATCCTATGGGATTGTATAAATAGTCAGAAATCAACTTGCTGCACTTCTGAGGGGTTGCCTGGCTCTCACCATTCTGATCAGCCTATTCTGTTCACAACAAAACCTTGGCTGGGTTGCGGGACTGGGGGTTGGGGAGGCACTATACCATGAATCTAGATCCCCACAGCAGACTCATCAATTAGGCATATCCTCACTCTCAGTGAGCTGGGAGGTGGTAGAGAGCATGAACCCTGAAGTCCTAGATGACATGCCTCTGTTTTAATTCCAGCTCCCACACTTCCTGGCTGTGTAAATTGGAGGTAGTCATGATAACCTAATTCACAGATTTCTTTTGAGAATTAAATGAGGTCATGTGTGGAAAGCTACTTAGTAAGTAATTAATGTTTTCTAGTAAAGCACACAAAAGTTTTCACTTTGGATAACTTTAAAAATCATTTAGGGGAATAAAAAACAGAGAGGGCCATGTGAAGACATCCTAATCATGCCATTCACTATGAATTTGGAAGTGGCGCTGGAAAAGTACACAAGAAAGAAAACAACTGAAGAGGGAAATGATTTTCCGTTTCTCATTCAACACCTCTCTCTTGTGAGTAGTGAGGAAAAAGCTCTTTCTTCTGGATTCAACGGAAATCAACTCCTTCTCATTCTTCCTTCTGATGAAAGACTGGGGACCAGGGAGGAAAGGAATATTCTGGATCAGACAATTCCCAAAGGATCTGAGCCAAGAGCACAGCCTTTTCAGTCCCACAGCATGATCTCCAAGGGGTTGGTGAGGCTCTGGGGCCTCTGATGCCCATTCCACAGGCTACTGAGATCTTCAACATTGCAGTCGCTAACTCCAATGACCACTTTAAGCCAGGACCATAAAGAAAAGTTGCCTTTGCCCATTAGTCAATAGACTGAAGTCATTCTACTGCTCTACCATGGCAGGGCTGCCTGAGCATTTATGTGCCAGGGCAGCAAAGTCAGGATGCCATGTTCCAAACTGACTCTACCCAAACCACCTAATGTCCTTAACTGGACTCGTAGCTGAACAACACTCAGGGAAGAGAAATTCTCTCTCACCTTTGGTAAATAAAAAGAGAAAAAAATCAATAAAATAATTTCCAATCTGTTCCTTAAACTCGATGCCCCACTGATCAGAATGAGTCAGGAACAAACGCATTAGCTCTGAGAGAAAACAGCTTTTAAAAATAAGATTGGATCTAGTTGGCTGAACAATCATTATGCTTGAAATTCTCTGTGCCATATTTGCCAGTCAATAGAGCACACAGGGATATATACCACAGGGACAGTGCCTTTCATCTGCCAGCAGTTTTCAGACCACATTTATAATTGCTATCAAGATCATCAAACCACCCAGGGACTTCAGGGAAAACTTAATTCTCACCAAAATGAAGTAACAACCAGTTTGTAACAACAACAACAACAACAAAATAGCGTTAGCCTTGGGACCCAGTTCTTTATTTGAGCTTCTCAAATTGGAAATACTACCTTTTACTAAAGATTTGAATCAAAGTGTAGGTCCTACTAACCCCTGCCTTACCCAGCCCTATTCAATGGAGTCTTTGAGGTCCAGTCCCATGCATCCCCAAGCCAACCCACATCAAGACAGGGCATATCAGAAGTCCCAACACTTTCAGTGGACAGGGTCCAAATCAGTTACAGATCTAGAGTTTGGGATGATACCTGGGCCTTTTATGTCCTATTCCAGAATTACTCTATTACCCATCTGACTTTTAAGAATGCCATTTCTAGACATCCCGTTGTTGCATCCAACTCACAGAATAGTCTTTTAAAAGGCTACCCTCCTCAAAAGTCTGTGATCTAACTAGTCAGTTTCATTTGGGCCAGTCCTGGCTTCTCTTCCACACTTGCCATTCTCACCACCATGCCTGCCTGAATTATGAGAAATCTTTGGGGTTTTCTTTGTTTTGTTTTGTTTTGTTGCTCTTGCTCCAACACATAAAATTTATCTCAGATTAAGCATTTGAACTACAAGCTACATAGCATTGGCCAGTCACCAAATATGACAGTAGCTATGTGCTCCTGGGCAAGTCAATTTACCAGCTGTCAGCATCAAATTGACCTTTCAAGTTAACCTAGTGTAATGTACACAGCTGGTGCCCAGTCCAGATCTTCATTTCTAGGATGGGCACCCTCCCCTGATGTTGTGAGTGTTGGCTGCTAATGTTCAGAGCTGCTGCCTTCTTTTAAGAATTGCCTTCAGTCCACTCCTCATTAGCCTGGGCAGCCCACAGCTAGTGATTGGTTGACATGAAGTACAAAGGGTTGACATTCTTGTTTCAAAGTGGGCCACCTGTGTGGCACCATCTCTACTCCAGAGCATCCCACGGGATCAAGCTGAAGTTGGGTTTAGCTGAGACCATGCCCTTGCATTTCTTCCCCTGCCATGTCCTGCTTTCCTCATTTTCTTTCTCAGGAGAGAACTCTCTCAATAACTTGCTTGCATAAACATCCCCAAACCCTGGCTCAGGCTCTGCTTCTAGGGAACCCAACACAAGGAAGCTAGGATGTTTTGTGGAACATGAATTGGATCGGATAAAGAGTGAAGGCAGGGAAACGTGTTAGGAGCCTGCTGCCATGATCCAGCTAGGAAATGCTGATTTTTATCTGTCCTACTCTGAAATTCTATGACTCTCTGAGCGGAATGCTGCTAGTAGTCACAACAAGCTCATTAACTCTGTTCCGTATGTTAGAAAGAACATAGGTCAAACTGGCACAGTGAGTTGTCTGCTCTACTGAGACTGGTGATCAGAGAAATAACAAACAGAAAAAATGGGAGCATTTGATTTACCAGGCAACCAGATTGTAAAAATATATCATCTCCCAGTTCCTCAATGAAACTTAAAATTCCAATGGGGATCCAAAGACAGGTCACTTGACTTAGTATGCTATTGATTACACATAGATTGTCCAAGGATAATCTGGAGCTTGAAGCCATCCTCTCTTTACCCCCAAAGGTTCTTCCTGGAGTCAACAAGTGTGCAAAATGTGACTTAAACATAACTGGAAGATAAACCTGCTTCAGATCAGCGACATCAATATGCATCCAAAACCAGATTGGTCTTGGGTTTATCTATAATTCCAATCATCATGGGAGTTCATGCCTTTTCTTTGACAAAGGTAAGTACATCAGTGTTTCTCACACAGGTCTGTAGAAATATCCTCAAGAATTTGAAGTTCTCTATAAGAATTGGTTTTCTATTTTAAATTTTTATGATAACCTTTAAAACATTAAATGAATTCTGTTTCTCATGGATGGCTACTGATAACTGAAACTTGCCATGAGATTTTGATGTTGGTGTTATAAAATGTTGACCTTGTTGACACTAGGACGATTATCCAGAACTGTAAGTGCTAACTTCTAAGTATGAGTCTCTCAAGCTGGACATTTGTAGTTGTATTCTCATGAGTCTATGAATTTCAAAATGTGAATAATTGGTTTGTTTCTGAATGTGATCAATACCTACAAATTCTAGTTGCAAAATGATGGCAACTAGAATTTGTAGATATTGATCACTGACAAAATAAGGAGCTGGCATTCTGGTTGCTCTGCTGCCATTGCAGAACAGAGAAGGACACCTGGGCAGGACGGATGAAGTCACCTTCATGAAAAGTCACAGGATATCAAGTATTCCCATCCCAGGGTTGTTATGAGTTATCATCTTGCCATTATCATTTATTTTTAATTAAAAATCAGTCTCAGGGCCAGTGGTGCAATGGATAATGCATCTGACTACAAATGAGAAGATTCCAGGTTTGACTCCTGGATGGCTCGGTGGGACTACTCTCAGTTTGATCAGGTGCAGTGGCTCACACCTGTAATCCCAGCACTTTGAGAGGCCAAGAAGGGCAGATCACCCTGAGGTCAGGAGTTCAAGACCAGCCTGGCCAGCATGGAGAAACCCTGTCTCTACTAAAAATACAAAAATTAGCCGGGCATGGGAGTACATGTGTGTAATCTCAACTACTTGGGAGGCTGAGGCACTAGAATCGCTTGAACCCGGGAGGCGGAGGCTGCGGTGAGCCAAGATTGTGCCACTGCACTCCAGTCTGGGCAACAGAGTGAGACTCCATCTCAAAAATAAAATAAAATAAATAAAAATCATACAAATCGTTAAAGCAGTGACTGTGAGATTGTTCCAGCTTGAAGATGGGGCTTTTTTTTTTTTTTTTTTAATCTCTGGCTCTACAGAACTTAGTTGCTGGGCTCTTGGGAGTTGTTCATTAAACATCTGACAAGTGAATACGCGTTAAGTCACAGAGGAGGCCCCTCAAGGGAGTGTACAGACTAACAGAAAAATGCTCAGATTATAGTGACTATTTGATTTATCACAAAACAAATCTGTGCATTCACAGGTCCTACAACTAGAAAGAAAAAAAAAAGCATTTGATTACCATAAAAGTCAGGAGAATGATCCCCTCTGGAGGAGAGAAAGGGGATGAGACCATGGGACAGGGGGACCTTCTGGGATCAATGGCAATCTTTCCATTGCTTAACCTGGGTATCAGTTACATGAGTGTTTTTTAAATTTTTTTTAATTATACTTTAAGTTCTGGGGTACATGTGCAGGTCATGTGGGTTTGTTACATATGTATACACGTGCCATGGTGGTGGTTTGCTGCATCCATCACCCCATTATCTATATTAGGTATTTCTCCTAATGGTATCCCTCCCCAATCCCCCCAACACCTGCTATTCCCCCCCTAGTCCCCCCACTCCCCATACCCCAGTGTATGATGTTCCCTTCTCTGTGTCCATGTGTTCTCATTGTTCAATGCCCACTTATGAGTGAGAACATGCAGTGTTCGGTTTTCTGTTCTTGGGTCAGTTTGCTAAGAATGATGCTTTCCAGTTTTATCCATGTCCCTGCAAAGGACATGAACTCATCCTTTTTTATGGCTGCATAGTATTCCATGGTGTATATGTGCCACATTTTCTTTATCCAGTGTATCATTGATGGGCATTTGGGTTGGTTCCAAGTCTTTGCTATTGTGAACAGTGCTGCAATAAACATACGTGTGCATGTGTCTTTATAATAGAATGAATTATAATCCTTTGGGTATTTGCCCAGTAGTGGGATTGCTGGGTCAAATGGAATTTCTATTTCTAGATCCTTGAGGAATCGCCACACTGTCTTCCACAATGGTTGAACTAATTTACACTCCTACCAACAGTAAAAGCGTTCCTATTTCTCCACATCCTCTCCAGCATCTGTTGTCTCCTGATTTTTTAATGATCGCCATTCTAACTGGTGTGAGGTGGTATCTGAATGTGGTTTTGATTTGCATTTCTCTGATGACCAGTAGGTCCCCTATGCATTTGTTTCAGGAACAATCACCTCTGAGGTAGCGAATTTCTCTCTTTGTCCTCAGAGTGTCCTGTGTACTCATATATGACTCTATCATGACCATTCATATAAGTGGTGAGCTCTTCAGTGTAATGACTACTTTCACCTTCATTTGCCGAGAAGCATGCAGAGTACTAATAATAGCTAATGGCTAACATGCACTGAGTGCTTAATATGCGGCTGGCACAGTTCTAAGCCCTCTTATGTATTAATACATTTAATTCTCACAAAAACCATGCAAGGTGACCATTACTATTGACCCAGGTTGGAGATGAGAAAATCAAGGACAAGGAAGTGCACTAACTTGCACAAGGTCACAGAGCTGGTAAGAAGCAGAGCCCAGTGTGAGTGAAGACATCCCATTCTTGGTCAGTGCACTTGACATCCTCACAGTTAGGTGACACTAGAGGTGTTCAAGAGTGGAAGAAAGGCAAAGGATTGGTAGGGAGAAGGGTCATTTGCTTGCCAAATAACACGAGAAGGAGATATTTTTTTATTAGGCACGTTAGAGTTGGGATGAGCCTGAAAGAAGAAAGAAGAGTGTTCTATTTAGATTCCTGCATCCATTCCCATTTCCTTTATTTCTCCCCTCCCTAAACTTACACTATCTAGGGATTATCCAATCAATTAGAACACACTTTAATTAATGGCATTGTTCAGGCTGGTCTGTGTTCATCCAAGCCCCAAAAGACAACTGCATAAATGAAGTGGGGGACCAGGGGATTCCAGTCTTCTTCCTGTCAGTCAACCTGGATCCTTCTGGGAAGCAAATGTGAAGACAGGCTTTCAAGGCGAGATTGAGCTCCAGAGATTCCCCTGGTCCAGCAGCAGGGAACTCAAATGCCTGTGAGGAAGAGCGCTTAACAGAGCCAGGTGAAGCAGGCAGTAGGGAGGCGTTAAGCAGCTTGTACAGGACTCAAGTGTAACAATCACTGCCTATCACCCTTTGCTTTTGATAATTTTGCATGGAACTTCTGGTTAAGCATGGCAGATTAAACCATGCATTTATATCTACTAAAATGACAGTAAAAGAATTTTTTTTAAGTGTGAATCCAAAGGACAAAGAGGAGAAAGAACATGGCGGCAGACACAGGATAGCAGCAGACACAGGATGTCAGCAAGACTTTGGAAGAGGGACGTGACAGCTGCCTTAGTATGGAGAAGTCTGAAAACTAGGCATGAAAAAAGAGAAGTCAACAAGATGCCAATCAGTTTGTACCTCAGAAGCACAGAAAAGCTCTGAACTTGAAGGAACCAGGTAACTTCAATGTTTTGGGGGAAGAGATGGGGCTGAAAATGCAAGGACTAAAAGCAGGTAAGAGCCCCACCCTCAAGTAACTAAGTAACTCCCCACTTTGGGAGAAAACTAGAGGTTTCCCACTGGTTTAACAGAGCCAAAAAGGATCTCTCCTGAGGACACCAGGCTTCTCAGAAAACTGGGGTGAGGTGCCTCCATGAAGAACCATGCTAAGTGAAATTATACATATTAAAAAGGAGATAGTATGTAGAGGGTTTTGCATGTCTTTCTTTAAACTTATTTCTAATATATGATGTTTTGACATTATTATAAACTGTGTGCTTATTTATTTATTAGAGATGGAGTCCCACTCTGTTGCCCAGGCTGTAGTGCAGTGGTGTGATGTTGGCTCACTGCAGACTCTGCCTCCTGGGTTCCAGCGATTCTCCTGCCTCAGCCTCCCCCATAGCTGGGGTTACAGGCATGTACCACTATGCCTGTCTAATTTTTGTAGTTTTAGTAGAGTCACGGTTTCACCATGTTGGCCAGGCTGGTCTCAAATTCCTGATCTCAGGTGATCCGCCCACCCTGGCCTCCCAAAGCGCTGGGATTATAGGCATGCGCCACCATGCCCGGCCATAAATGGTATGTTTTTAAAATTTTATTTTCTAATTGTTTATTGACCATTGACCTTATATCTAGGGGCCTTAAATTTACCTAACAATAGGGGTTTTTCATTTTGTTTTGTTTTCTATTTTGAGGTGGAGTCTCACTCTGTCACCCAAGCTGGAGTGCAATGGTGCAGTCTCAGCTCACTTCAACCTCCAATTCTGGGTTCAAGAGATTCTCCTGCCTCAGCTTTCTGAGTAGCTGGGATTACAGGCATGCACCACCATGCCCAGTTAATTTTCGTATTTTTAGCAGAGACAGGGTTTCACCATGTTGGCCAGGCTGGTCTTGAACTCCTGACCTCAGGTGATCTGCCCTCCTTGGCCTCCCAAAGTGCTGGAATTACTGGGATGAGCCAACCTAACAATTTGAATCCTACATTTGTGAAATCTTCTGAGCTTTCTGTATACACAATCACACCATCTGCCAATAATGAGAGTTTTATTTCTTCTTTTCCCTTCATTTTGTCTTTTTTCTTCTTGACTTATTTCCCTGGCTAGAACATCCAGACAATGTTGAAGAGAATTGGTATTGGAGGTTATCATTGTCTCCTCTCTGATCTCATTGGGAAACCTTCCAAAATTTTACCATTAATTATGTTTTTTATTAATTTATAAATTAATTCTAAGTAGATTTTTACTACTTTTTTTTTTTTAACAAATTTCCATTATCTGAATAAGAAAGTTTCCTTTTATTCTTAGTTAGCTAAGAGGGTATTTTTTAAAATCAAATGTTTTGCTTCATCTATTGAACTGCTCATACGATTTTTCTCCATTATTGTGTTAATTTGGTAAATTGCATTGGCCAATTTTTTAATGTTAAACACACCTTGATTTCCTATATAAATCCAACTTGATCCTGATACATTATCTTTTCTATATATTGCTGGATCAGGTTCTTATATGTGGCTGAGATACTGTATCATCATTCAAGGAAGAGATTTATCTGGAATATTTCTCTCTTGTAGTGGTTTTTAATACATTTGGATGCATTACTCAACATCTTTGAGCTTCTGTTTCTTTTTTGATAAAATTAAGACAATTTACCATAATGTACAAGGTTGTTATAAGATTAAATTAGAAAATATGCGTGAAATGACTTGGCACATTTCCTGGCACAAAGTAGGTACTTGACAAATATTTATTGAAAGATTAGAATGGACTCCATCTATAATCAGGTAAAACTTAAGAATAAAATGTGTATATAAAACAATCCAAAGAATAAGTTAATGAAAGTAACAAAGACTTCATTTCTAAAACCAATAAGTAGGATTTGACACACAGCAATCTAATTCATAGAGCCCCAGCTGATTTCAGAACTTACAATCCAGAGCCCAATGAAGGCAAACCCCAGACCAGAAAGGATAGGAAAAGGGGCTAAGACCTCCATCATACCAGCTCTTTCACTCTCTGATGATAATTTCTGATTCCACCATCTCTGTAAAGGTGAACTGGTAAGAAGCAGCCTGAATTGGCAACCAGGAGACTGTCCTTTATTAGTTCTGTGACCTTGTATAAATCATCTAACCTTTCTGGGCTGCAGTTTTCTCATCTGTCAAAAAAGCAATAATAGGGGGTGGAGCAGGACAGCCAAATAGAAGCTGTCACCAATCATCCCCCACTACAGGAACACCAAATTTAACAACTATCTACACATCAAGAAAGCACATTCATGAGAACCAAAAATCAGGTAAGCAATCACAGTTCCTGATTTTAACTTTATTTCACTGAAAGTGGCATAAGAGAGTAGGAAAAGCATTTTTGAATTACCAGTGCCACCTCTCCTCCAACCCCCTGCAGCATGGCCTGGAGAATCTGTGTGTTTTGGGCAGGGAAAGCGCAATACTTCTGGGATCCTGCACTGAACTCAGTGCTGCCCTGCCACGGCAGAAAGCAAATCAGAGCTAAACTTAGCAGGTGCCTGCTCACAGAGGGAGCATTTAGACCAGCCTTAGCCAGAGGGAAATTGCCCATCCCAGCCATCAGAACTTGAGTTTCAACAAGCCTCATTACCACAGGCTGAAGTGCTCTCAGGTACTAAATAAATTTGAAAGGCAGCCTATGCCACAGGACTGCTATTCCTAGGGAAGACCTCATGCTCTGCTGGGCTCAGAGCCAGTGGACATTGTGGGCACATGACCAATTAAGACACCATCCAGGGTGGCTAAGGGAGTGCTTGCACCACCCCTCCCTCAACCCCAGGCAGTGCAGCACCCAGAAAAAAAAAAAAAAAGTGACTCCTTCCTTCTGTTTCAGGAGAGGAGAGGGAAGATTAAAGAGACTTTGTCTTACTTCTTGGATACCAGCTCGGCCACAGTAGGATAGAACATCAGCAAGGGTTGTGAGGCCCCCATTCCAGGCCCTAGCTCCTGGATGGCATAGCTAGACTCATCCTGGGCCAGAAGGGAACCCACTGCCTTAAAGGGAAGGACCCAGCCCTTGCAGGATCATCTGCTAACTAAAGAGCCCCTGGGCCCTAAGGAACCAGCAGCAATACCCAGGTAATACACCGGGGGCCTTGGGTGAGATTCTGAGATATGCAGAGCACAAAGCAGGCCCTTAGTGTCCCCAGTTTCGGGTGTTGGCTCTTGGACAGCATTTCTGTACCTGCCCTGAGTCAAAAGGGAGCCCACTGCCCTGAACAGTGAGTTTCAGGCCTCACAGCATACACTGCAAGCTGACTGGTGCATTCTTGGGCCTTAATTGAACATCAGTGGTAGCCTAGTAGTTCCCCCAATGAGTGGGTGGTGGGGATGGCCATGTAGAGAGGCTCCTCTGCCTGTGGAAAGGAGACGGAAGAGTGGGAAGGACTTTGTCTCATAGTTTGAGCACCAGCTTAGCTACAACAGATTAGAGGACCAGGTATATTTCTAAGGTTTTTTACTCCAGTTCTTGGCTCCTGAATGACATCTCTAGACCCACCTGGGGCCTGGGGAACTCACCACCCTGAAGGGAAGGATGCAAGCCTGGCTGGCTTTGCCACCTGCTGGTAGGGCTCTAGGGCTTTGAGTGAACATAGGTGGTAACCAGGTGCTATTACAGCAGTCCTTGGGTGAGAACTAGTGTTGTGCTGGCTTCAAGTCTAACCCAGCACAGTCCCCGTGGTGGTGGCAGCCACAGAACTTGTGTCCCCCAACCCCGGCTCCAGGAAGCTCAGTACAGAGAGAGGGGCTGCATTTATTTGGGAAAAAGTAAAGGAAAAGAACAAAAGTCTCTGTCTGGTAATCCAGCAAATTCTTCCAGATATTATCTAAAACCACCAAGGCAGGACCTCTATGAGTCTGCATGAGTCACAGCATTACGGGGCTTAGGAGGCCCCCTCATGCAGATAAGGCTTAGAACACAACATCCAAGTCCTTCTGAATACCTAGAAAGCCTTTCCAAGGACGACAAGTACAAACAAACCCAGACTCCAGAGACTACAATAAATAACTAACTCTTCAATGCCCAGACACTGACAAACACCCACAAGCATCAAGACCATCTAGGAAAACATGGTCTCACCAAATGAACTAAATAAGGCACCAGGGACCAATCCTGGAGAAGAGAGATGACCTTTCTAACAGAGAATTCAAAATAGCTGTTTTGAGGAAACACAAAGAAATTCAGGATAACACAAAGAAGGTATTCAGAATTATATCAGATAAATTTTAAAGAGAATTAAATAATTAAAAAGAATCAAGCAGAAGTTATGGAGTTGAAAAATGTAATTTGTATACTAAAGAATGCATCAGTCTCTTAGTAGCAGAATTGATCAAGCAGAGGAAAGATTAGTGAGCTTGAAGAAAACCTATTTGAAAATACATCATAGGAGAAGACAAAGGGAAAAAATAAAAAAGAATAAAGCACACCTATGAGATCTAGAAAACAGCTACAAAAAGGCAAATCTAAGAGTTATTGGCCTTAAAATGGAGGTAGAGAAATAGACGGGATAGAAACTTTATTCAAAGGGATAACAGAGAACTTCCCAAACCTAGAGAAATATATCAATATTCAAGTACAAGAAGGTTATAGAGCATCAAGCATATTTAACCCAAAGAAGACCACCTCAAGGCATTTAATAATCAAACTCCCAATAGTCGGGGATAAAGAATCCTAAAAGCAGCAAAGAAAAGAAACAAATAACACACAGTATGTCTGGCAGCAGACTTCTCAGTGGAAACCTTCCCTTCCAGGAGAGAGTGGCATGACATATTTAAAACGCTGAAGGAAAACAATTTTTACTCTAAAATAGCATATCTGGCAAAAAATATTCTTCAGACTTGAAGGAAAAATAAAGACTTTCCAAGAAAAACAAAAGCTAAAGGATTTCATCAAAATCAGACCTGTCCTACAAAAAATGCTAAAGGGTGTTCTTCAATCTGAAAGAAAAGGCCATTCATGAGCAATAACAAAGCATCTGCAGGTACAAAACTCACTGGTAATAGTAAATACACACACAAAAAACACAATATTATAGCACTGTAATTGTAGTATATATACTACTTTTATCTAAGAAGATGAACCAATCAAAAATAATAACTACAACTTTTTAAGACATTGAGAGTACAATAAAATATAAATAGAAACATCAACAAGTTTAAAAGTGGGGGGATGAAATTAGAGTTTTTATTAGTTTTCTTTTTGTCTTGTTTATTTATTTATTTATTTATGCACTCAGTGTTAAGTTGTTGTCAGTTTAAAATAGTGGATTATAAGATAGTATTTGCAAGCCATGTGGTAACCTCAAATCAAAAAACACACAACAGATACATAAAAAATGAAAAGCAAGAAATTAAATCATACTACCAGAGAAAATCTAGAAGGAAGACAGGAAGGAGGGAAAGAAGGAAGAGAAGACCACAGAACAACCAGAAAACAAATAACAAAATGGCAGGAGTAAGTCCTTACTTACTGGTAACAACATTGAATGTAAGTGGCCTAAACTCTCCAGTCAAAAGACATAAAGTGGCTTAATAGATTAAATAATAAGAAGAAGACTCAATGATCTGTTGCCTACAAGAAACACATTTTGCTTATAAAGACACATATAGATTGAAAATAAAAGGATGAGAAAAGATATTCCATGCCAATGGAAACCAAAACAGAGCAGGAGTAGCTATTCTTATATCAGACAAAATAGATTTCAAGACAAAAACTACAATTAAGAGACAAAGAAGGTCATTATATAATTATAACAGGGTCAATTCAGCAAGAGGATATAATAATTGTAAATATATATATGCCCAATACTGGAACAACCAGATATCTAAAGCAAATATTATTAGAGCTAAAGAGAGAGATAGACTCCAATACAATAATAGCTGGGGACTTCAACAACCCACTTTCAACATTGGACAGATCTTCCAAACAGAAAACCAACAAAGTAACATTGGATTTAATCTGCACTATAGGTGAGTTAGACCTAATAGATATGTACAGAACATTTCATCCAATGTCTGCAGAATACACATTCTTCTCCTCAGCATAAAGATTATTCTCAACAATAAACCATATGTTAGTTCACAAAGCAAGTCTTAAAAAATTAAAAAAAAAAAAGAAATAATATCAAGCATCTTCTTGGACCACATGGAATAAAACTAGAATAACAAGAGGAACTTTGGAAACTATAAAAACACATGGAAATTAAACAATATGCTCTTGAATGACCAGTGGATCAATGAAGAAATTAAGAAGGAAATTGAAAATTTTCTTGAAACAGATGACAATGAAAATGTGACATACCAAAACCTGTGGAATATAGCAAAAGCAATAATAAGAGGGAAGGTTATAACTAAAAGTGCCTACATCAAAAAAGAAGAAAATCTTCAAATAAATACCTAATGATGCATCTTAAAGAGCTAGAAAAGCAAGAGCAAATCAAACTCAATTAGAAGAAAAGATATAATAAATATCAGAGCAGAAATAAACAAAATTGAAATAAAGAAAACAATACAAAAGATCAATAAAACTAAAAGTCGGGTTTTTGAAAAGATAAACAAAATTGACAACCGCAACCCTTTAGCCACACTAAGAAAAAAATAAAAAGACCCAAATAATAAAATTAGAGATGAGAAAGGAGACATTGAGATCAATGCCACATAAATTCCAAGGATCATTAGTAGCTACTACAAGCAACTATATGCTAATAAGTTGGCAAATCTAGAAGAAACTGATAATTTTCTAGACACATACAACCTACTAAGACTTAACCATAAAGAAATCCAAAACCTGAACAGACCAATAACAAGCAATAAGATTGAAGTCAGTAAAAAGTCTCTTAGCAAAGAAAAGCCTCAGAGCCTCACTGCAGAATTCTACCAACATTTAAAGAAGAACTGATACCAATCCTACTAAAACTATTCCAAATAATAGAGGGGGAAGGAATACTTCCAAACTCATTCTACAAGGCCACTATTACCCTTATACCAAAACCAAACAAAGACACATCAAAAAAGGGAACTATAGGCCAATATCCTTGAATAATATTGCTGCAAAATTCCTCAAAAAAATAGTAGCAAACCAAATTCAACAACACATTAAAAAGATTATTTATTATGACCAAGTGGGATTCACCCTAGGGATGCAAGGATAGTTCAACATACAAAAATCAATCAATGTAATACATCATGTCAACAAAAGGAACAAAAACCATATGATTATTTCAATTGAAGCTGAAAAGCATTTTATAAAATTCAACATACCTTCATGATTAAACTCCTTAAAAAACTGGGTATAGAAGGAACATGCCTCAACATAATAAAATTCATATATGATAGACCCACACCTAGTATTATTCTGAATGGGGAAAAATTGAAAGCCTTTTGTCTAAGATCTGAAAAATGACAACGATGCCCACTTTCACCACTGCTATTCAACATAGTACTAGAAGTCCTAGCTAGAGCAGTCACACAAAAGAAAGAAATAAAGAGCATTCAAATTGGAAAGTAAGAAGTCAACTTATCTTTATTTGCAGATGGTATGATCATATATTTGAAAAAACCTAAAGACTCCACCAAAAAAAACTATTGAATTGGTCAACAAATTCAGTAAATTTGCAGGATACAAAATCAACATACAAATATCAGTAGCATTTCTATATGCCAATAGTGAACAATTTGAAAAAGAAATCAAGAAAGTAATCCTATTTACAATAGCTACACATAAAATAAAAGACCTAGGAATTAACTTAACTGAAGAAGTGAAAGATCTCTACAATGAAGAACTATGAAACATTAATGAAAAAAATTGACAAGGACACAGAAAAATGGAAAGATAATCCATGTTCATGGATTGGAATAATAAATATAGTTAAAATGTCCATACTACCCAAAGCAATCAACAGATTCAATACAACCCAAAATATTAAGTTGGTGCAAAAGTAATTGTGTTTTTTGCCATTACTTTTAAAGGCAAAAACTGCAATTACTTTTGCACCAATCTAATGCCAATGATGTTCTTCACAGAAACAGAAAAAAACACTTCTAAATTTATGGAACCACAAAACACCCAGAATAGCCAAAGCTATTCTGAATGAAAAGAACAAAACTGGAGGAATCACATTATCTGACTTCAAATTATACTATAGAGCTCTAGTAACCAAAACAGCCTGGCACTGGCATAAAAGCAGACACATAGGCCAATGGAACAGAATAGAGAACCCAGAAACAAATTCATGCGTCTACGGTGAACTCATTTTCAAAAAAGGTACCAAGAACATATATTGAGAAAAAGACTGTCTCTTCAATAAATGGTGCTGGGAAAACTAGCTATCCATATGCAGAAGAATGAAACCAGACCTCTATCTCTTGACATCTACAGAAACCAACTCAAAATAGATTAAAGACTTAAATCTAAGACCTCAAACTATGAGGCTACTGAAAGAAAACATTGGGGAAATACTCCAGGACATTGGAGTGGGTCAAGATTTCTTGAGTAATACCCCATAAGCATAGGCAACCAAAGCAAAAATGGAAAAATCAAGTTAAAAAGCTTCTGCATAGCAAAGAAAAGAATAAAGTAAAGAGACAACCTACATAATGAGAGAAAATATTTGCAAACTACCCAATTGACAAGGATTAAGATCCAGAATATACAAGGAGTTCTGCCAGGTACAGTGGCTCATGCCTATAATCCCAGCACTTAGGGAGGCAGAGGCGGGAGGACAGCTGGAGCTCAGGAGTTTGAGACCTGTCTGGACAACACAGCGAAATTTTGTTCTTTTTAAAGGAATTAAAACAACTGAACTCATGGAGATAGAAAGTAAAAGGATGGTTTCCAGAGGCTGAGGATACTGGGGGTCGGGGGGAAGTGGGGATGATTAATGGATACAAAAAAAATAGAAAGAATGAATAAGAACTAGTATTTGATAGCAAAATAGGGTGACTATAGTCAATAATAATTTAATTGTACATTTCAAAGTAACTAAGAGTATAAATGAATTGTTATTAACACAAAAGATAAATGTTTGAGTTGATAGATGCCCCAATTACCCTGATGTGATTATTATGCATTGCATGCCTGTATCAAAATATATACCTACCATGTACCCACAAAAATAAAAAATTAAAAAAAAATGTGAAATGGAATAATAATTCCTGCCCTGCTGATTTCATATGGTTGTTATAAGAATGAAATGGGACCAGGCATGGTGGTTTATGTCTGTACTCCCAGCACCTTGGGAAGCCAAGGCAGAAAGATTCCTTGAGACCAGGAGTTCAAGACCAGCTTGGGCAACATAGTAAAAGAGACCTCATCTCTACAAAAATAAAAATAAAAAAATTAGCCAGCTGTGATGGTGCATATCTATAGTTCCAGCTACTTGGGAGGCTGAAGCAGAAGGACTACTTAAGCCCAGGAAGCAAAGGCTACAGTGAGCCAAGATCATACCACCATACTCCAGCCCCGGCAGCAGAGTGAGATCCTGTCTCAAAAAAAAAAAAAAAGTTAAGCTACATGCAAACATAAACTACATTTTTATATTATCAACAATATGTTCAATTCTTTCTATTGATTATATCAGTTAATACTTAAGCCTATGTGGTAGGAGCAGATCTAAGGTATAGAATGCATATGCAAATTGCCCAAGGTCCTACAGCTAGTAAGTGGTACAGCCAGGATTTACTAACCTGTGTTCTTAACCTCTAGGTTATGTAGACTAAGAAAAATGCTGATCTTCCATTCAAAACAAAAATTTCCATATTTTATGCTGTGGTAAGATTGATAGTATGGTATTAAGATTCAGCATCATTTAACACAAGAACATCTACTAAAGAGTGAAAAGAAAAATGTCTCCTTTTATGACAATCTCTTTTCCCCTTTGAGAATCATTTCTTTTCTGTTTCATTAAAAAAAGGAGAAGGCACCATCACAGGAAATGTTTCATCCCATAAAGCTCCAGCTAATCCAAAGTTTCCCTGGCTGCTGCCCCAGCTGTGCAATTGGAAGACATTAGACTTTAGGGAACTCACAGTTCTCCTGTTCATCTAACATTAAATGGTTCTAACATTTCATTCACTCAGAGATTGCTCTCCAACCTACAGTAGCTTTTTCAGCCTCTGGATGTCCTTTGTCAGGTCTCTGTTGGCTCATTGTAGAGTCTGCAAATAGTCAACGGCCTTCTCAGGCACATCATTTTTAAACACAACTGACGTTAGCAACTCGGCCCAAGGTTTCACCTTAGAGACAGAAGTTGTCATAGGAAGAGGTCCAGCCCTGTGGCATAAGTAAGTCACTAGAATCTCTAAGTCTCTGATTCCTCATTGGTTAAGTGGGATCCATCATCTCATCTTTGTGTACTTCCCTAGGTTGATGTGCAGATACCCTAAGACAGTGCTTGAGAAAGTACTGTGAAAACTACAGGACCCTGCTCATGGTAAGGAGCAACAATTGTGACCCATCCAGTGTGTGATGTGAAAGCAACACTGTCTGGGACTCAGGATTCTTTGTCTCTTTCATGCAAAAATCTAGGAATGAGGCCAGGTGTGGTGGCTCACCCGTGTAATGCTAGCACTTTGAGAGGCTAAGGTAGGAGGACTAAGCCCAGGAGTTCAAGACCAACCTGGGCAACAAACTGAGACCCTGTTTCTACAAAAAAATTTAAAAATTAGCTGGACATGGTGGCACATGCCAATAGTCCCAGCTACCAGAGAGATTAAGGTAGGAGGATTGCTTAAGCCCGAAAGGTAGAGGCTACAGTGAGCTGTGATCGTGCCACTTCACTCAACCCTAGGTGACAAAGCAAGACCCTGTCTCAAAAAAAAAAAAAAAAAATCCAAGAACACGTGCTTCTCTCATTTTGTTGTGTGGAATCATCATTTAAAATCTCATTCCTTCTTGGTTTTCCCTCAGGCTATCCTCCTTCCCTCATTAGACACTTTCGATGCCAAAGCCAGGGCACCAGGCATTTGAAGTTGCCTTCCCACACTTAATTCTCCTTCACGGATTCTCTGCCAGGACTCCCACTTGACTCTTATCCTCTTTCACAGTAGTAGATGTGTCCACAATTAAGCCCAAGGAATGGGGCACTTCTTTCCACACCAGGTCTTCCTGACCCTCGCCCCTGCCTCCTCATGAAGCTTCGGATCTCTCCTTCCATCCTCCCTCAGTCATTCCAAGGACTTTCATTGGATGCCTCCAATGTGCCTGACCCTGTGCTAGGAACAAGGACACAAAGTTGAACAAGATACAAACTCCTCAAGGAACTTATATTTTCTAGTGGGAGGTACAGATTACTAACTGGACAAATAGATTAATAATGACTGGTGATCAACACTATGATGGAGGGAACACTTTGGAGAAGCACCTAACCCACTCTGGGGCACCAGCTAGGGAAGGTATTGCAGAGGAGGAATCACGTGGGTTGGTTCTTAAGGAGTAAGTAGGAGATGGCTAGAGGAAGGAGGAGGAATGGGTGTTCCACCTGAGGGAACAGCATGTGCATGGAAGCATGAGTGAGCACAGCCCTTGGAAAAAGCAGCACAAGTAATGGCCGAGTGTAGGCTGCATTCGAGAGAGTTCTAGAAAATGATATAGAGATTTAGGCAGAAATAAATCAAATTGTGGACAGTGTCATTTGTTAGGCTGAGAAGCCATGGGGAACCACTGAAGTAGGGGAGTGGTGGAGCAGATTTGTGGGTTTTGCTTGTTGGATATTAGTTTTGTTTATAGAGGCAGGGTCACTCTCTGTTGCCCAGGCTGGAGTTCAGTGGCACAATCATAGCTCACTTCAACCTCAAACTCCTAGGCTCAAACGATCCAGCTGATTCTGCCTCCCAAGTAGCTATGACTACAGTTTGCATGCCATGTTACCTGGCTAATTTTTAAATTTTTGTAGAGACAGGTTCTTGCTTTGTTGCCCAGGCTGGCCTCAAACTCCTAGCCTCAAGTCATCCTTCCTGCCTTGGCCTCCCAAAGGACTGGGATTACAGACAGGTTTGTGTTTTAGGTCACACTGGTAGTTTTGAGAAGGGCATTGAAAAATTCCTGACTAGAGGCATGAAGACCAGTTAGGAGAGGCAAGAAGTGAAGAGAATCTCACTTAAATCAGAAACCTTGAGAATAAAGAGAAAGGTGGATTCAAAAATACAGAACAGGCTGTGCGCGGTGGCTCATGCCTGTAATCCCAGCACTTTGGGGGGCTGAGGCGGGTGAATCACTTGAGGCCAGGAGTTTGAGGTAAGCCTGGCCAACACAGCAAAATCCCATCTCTACTAAAAATACAAAAATTAGGGCCGGGCGCGGTGGCTCACGCCTGTAATCCCAGCACTTTGAGAGGCCGAGGTGGGTGGATCACGAGGTCAAGAGATCGAGACCATCCTGGTCAACATGGTGAAACCCCGTCTCTACTAAAAAGACAAAAAATTAGCTGGGCATGGTGGCGCGTGCCTGTAGTCCCAGCTACTCGGGAGGCTGAGGCAGGAGAATTGCCTGAACCCAGGAGGCGGAGGTTGCGGTGAGCCGAGATCGCACCATTGCACTCCAGCATGGGTAACAAGAGCGAAACTCCGTCTCAAAAAAAAAAAAAAAACTAGCCAGACGTGGTGATGTGTGCCTGTAATCCCAGCTACTCCGGAGGCTGAGGCAAGAGAATGACTTGAACCCAGGAGGCGGAGGTGACAGTGAGCTGAGATCATGCCACTTCCTCTCTAAACTGGGTGACAGTGAGCTGAGATCATGCCACTTTCTCTCTAAACTGGGTGACAGGGGCCTAGGGAAGGCGACCCTTAGCTTTCTGGCTTTGATGTTGGGGTGAATGGAGGGGCCATCACATGCAGAGCCTGGCATAAAAAATGAAATTGTTTTTGCACACATCAAAAGTGGGGATTAGGCCAAGTGAAAGCAGTCAAACACAAAGACTATACACCATGAGATTCCATGTTTCTAAAGTTCTAGAAAAGGCAAAACAACATAGTGACAGAAAGCAGACATCAGTGCATGCCAGGGACTAGGTTAGAGGTGGGGGAGGGGACTGGCTGCGAAGGGGTTGGAGGGAAGTTTTCAAGGTACACGAACACAGAAAGCCAAGGCCAGGACATGAAAAAGAAATTTTACAGAGTGACAGAGAGTGCATTTTTCTAAGACCAATATCTTGATTGAGGTGGCAGTTACATGACTATATATTATACAATCACCAAAATTTGTGAAACTATACACCTAAAATGAATGAATTTTATTGTATGTAAATACCTCAATAAAGTTACTTTCTAGGCCAGGCACAGTGGCTCACACCTGTAATCCCAGCACTTTGGGAGGCCGAGGTGGGTGGAACACAAAGCCAGGAGTTTGAGACCAGCCTGGCCAACATGGTGAAACCCTGTCTCTACTAAAAAAAATACAAACATTAGCCAGGTGTGGTGGTGGGTGCCCGTAATCCCAGCCACTCGGGAGGCTGAGGCAGAGAATTGCTTGAACCCAGGAGATGGAGTTTGCAATGAGCTGAGATGGTGACATTGCACTCCAGCCTGGGCAACAAGAGAGAAACTCCGTCTCAAAAAAAAAAAAAAAAAAAGCCACTTTCTAAAACAATGCCCTTCAGTACACCCAAGTAGAGATGGCAATGCAGAGGCCTGCATAGAAGATATGGGTTTGGAACCAATAAGTGAGTAGATTGTGTAGGGTGGAAGAACAGAGACCAAGGACAGCAGCCTACAAAATGGTGACATTTAAGGAGAAAGACCATGGGGAAACCAGAGAACTTGCAAATACACCCAGAAAAAAGAATGAGCAAAAGTTCAGGGAGAATTGTTAAAACAGAAGAGTAATCAATAGAGTCGATGCCCCTAGAGGGCTCCAGAGAGATAAAAGCTAAATTGCGGCAGCCACTGGCTTTGTGGAACTGGAGGACTTTCTGGAGTAAAGTCAGAAATTTCCATCTTCCTCGTGCTGCTGTTAGAATAGCAGGTCACCCTGAGGCAGCACTTTTAAAACATTTTTTTAGCAGCAAAATCTTGGGGAGAGTGGTGGTAGGGGACTTGACATAACCAGTTCCAAATGTTCTGACTTCTAAAGATTTGTTGACTTTTGGTCCTGAAATTCAACTTGTGAACATCTTGGTCATAGATACAGACCTTTCTGGTCATATGTTGGTTAGGCAAAAATTAAAATAATTAGGATGGCACAAGCACCCCCTACCTGAAAGCAAAGTCCTGAGTGAATGCTGCATGATGACTCCCGGCGTGTACCTGTAATCCCAGCTACTCAGGAGGCTAAAGTAGGAGAGAATCACCTGAACCCAGGAGGTGGAGGCTGCAGTGAGCCAAGACTGCACCACTGCACTCCAGCCTGGGCAACAGAAAGAGTCTCTGTCCCAACAAAAAAAGAAGGAAGGGAGGGAGGGAGGGAAGAAGGGAGGAAGAGAGGGAGAGGGAGAGAGGAAGGGAGGGAGGAAAAGAGGAAGAGAGGGAAGGAGGGAGGGAGGGAGGAAGAGAGGGAGGGAGGGAGGAAGAGAGGGAGGGAGGGAGGAAGAGAGGGAGGGAGGGAGGAAGAGAGGGAGGGAGGGAGGAAGAGAGGGAGAGAGGGAGGGAGGGAGGAAGGGAGGGAGGGAGGGAGGGAGGGAGGGAGGAAGAGAGGGAGAGGGAGGGATGAAGGGAGGGAGTAAAAGAGGAAGAGAGGGAAGGAGGGAGGGAGGGAGGAAGAGAGGAAGAGAGGGAGAGAGGGAGGGAGGAAGGGAGGGAGGGAGGAAGGGACAAAGGGAGGAAGAGAGGAAAGGAGGGAGGGAGGAAGAGAGAGAGGGAGGGAGGAAGAGAGGGAGGGAGGGAGGAAGGGACAAAGGGAGGAAGAGAGGAAAGGAGGGAGGGAGGAAGAGAGAGAGGGAGGGAGGAAGAGAGGGAGGGAGGGAGGAAAGGAGGGAGAGAAGAAAGAAGGGAGGGAGGAACAGAGGGAAGGAAGAACGCAGGGGACACACAGTAGAAATTGGGACCGGCCATGCTCACTGCTGAGAAGCAAGGCTGAGGAAAGGAAATCTACAGGGCTGGAGGTAATACGCAATTTTGAGGCCAAGAGTGACACCCAGTGGTCATTAAGCTCACTCCAGGCTCTCCACAACCCTTCGTGTTCAGGGCACAGAAAAGGGACTGACTCCCTGGCATCCCCCAGCCAGGGCTGCGCTTGAGCTTCCCACATCAGGAGGGCAAGCCAGGCTGCGGAGCGGAGTTAGGTGACCAGGGGAGAAATAGCTAAACCCTGTGAAACAGAACTGGCTCTTTCTTTCCCATGATCAGACCTGAAAAAAGAGAGAGGTTGACTGTCTCTAAAGTACTTTCATATTTATTACCTCAGTTGATCCTCACAACCACCTCATAAGGCTGGTGGCACAAGTCCTCAAAGTCCCATTTACGAAAAGAAGACTAAGACACAGAAAGGTTAAGGTATTTCTCTGTTTTTATTCTTTTACTTTTGAGACAGGGTCTCGCTCTGTTGCCCAGGCTGGAGTGCAGTGGTGCAGTCAGTCCGCTGCAGCTCCTGGGTTCAATCAATCCTCCTGCCTCAGCCTCCCAAGTATCTGGGACTATAAGTGTGTGCACCATGCCCAACTAATTATTTTACCTTTTTGTAGAGATGCAGGGGTGGGGGGTCTCACTTTGTTGCCCAGGTTGGTCTTGAACTCCTGGGCTCAAGGGATCCTCCCGTCTCGGCCTCCCAAAGTGCTGGGATTATAGGCATGAGCCACTGCACCTGGCTTTAAGGTATTTATTAGCAAATCCAGGTCTCCTGATCCTAAGTGAAGTGATCATTCCATAACACCACATCACCAAAATGTAGCCAGGATTCCTTATACACAGGGGAGTGGGCATCTAGAGTCCCAGATTGGAAGCCCCAAACATGAACTAAGACTCAGCCTCCAGGCCGGCTGTGGCAGCTCAGGGAGTGCTCAAACCTAGCACAGACCACCTCTGCTAAGATGGCAGTGCAAAAGCCTTTCTGCACAACTCTCCTTTCCAAAAAGAATGGAAAATAGAGAAGAAAATTCACCTTCACAAAACTACAAAACAGCCAAAGTCCTAAAGCCCAGTTGACGGGGAGTAACTGCCATTTGGGCCAAGTCGACAGAGCAGGCAGGGATGGGCCAAGTCCCTCTCCAGCCCTTGAGTCAGTGCATAGGCCAACTGGCAACCATGAGCTTGGCAGTGAAGGAGGAGCATCTGAGAACTCGCTCAGGCCCTCTGAGAAGCAGGGGAGGTGGGAAGCGGGCCGAATGAGAAAACTTTACAAGAAAAACTAGATGTTGGTGACACCAGGTAGCAAACAGCTCTGCTACTTCTGATCAAAGATAAAGAGAAAGAAGGAAATGCTAAAACACTATCCAGAAAACCTGTGAGGATACAGGATTTTATGTTGAGTAAGCAGACTTGCTGCTCACTCCAAAAATAGGAATGCAGAAAGTGGAAAGCCTGAAGCAGAGATATACCCTCTGCAGAAGACAGAGCAGAGCTTGGGGTAAAGTATTTTGAGGACTTGTACTTCTGGCAAAAAGGGAGCCAGATATTGCCAGGGTGGGTGGTGAGGGAGAGGAACTCGTGCTATAAATATCTAAAAGTACAAGATAGACAACCTTTTTTTTTTAATGCATAACTAGGCTCAGAAGAAAGTTAAGAGAAATTCACAAGGTCTGAAAGTGAACAGGGAAACCAAAAGAAAGGCATCCCTCTCTGCGGGTGTCTCAGTCTTGGACTGACTTGTCCTGTTGACTTACTTTTTCTTCTGGTAGTCATTACAAGTTTTCTTTTGAACTAGATCACATGAAATAATGTTTGCTGGCACCAATTTGCTAACATATGCTAAGATCAATAGCTTGTCAGACCTGACCACAAGCTGCAGAGGAGGGCTGATAGCTCATACTAGCCCTCGGATGTGAGTGCCTGCCATGTGCTAAGCTCTGTGCACAGATGTATTTGGTGTTCATCACAATCCTGCGGGGAGTGGGGGAGAATTATCTGCATTTTACAGATGAGGAAACGGGAGGCTCCTGGAGGCCAGGCCACTTGCCCAGGCCACTTAGTGGACAGGCGGTGCCAGGCAGCTGGCAATGGTGCTCCAGAACCCACAAATGCTCCTGTTTGCAGTCCTGAGTGGGCATTTCCCTGGCATTTCTAAAGCACAAGGCTATTCTCGTGTCCAGGCTCCAGGGCACCTCTGTTCGGAGGAAGGGGACAATCTGGTGACATGGAAATGAGGAAATGAAAGGAGACCAATGAGAGAGCCTTGGGGGTACCCTAATTTCATGGTTGAGGGTCTTCTGCCCAGAGCCCAGAAGCCCTACTTTAACAGTCTCATGGAATATTCAAGGGACTGAGAGACCCAAGGCGGAGGATGGGATGTGAGACCTCTACATGAATCCAGGGTCTCTGAGGAGCTGCGCCCTGAAGAGTGGTGGCTGTGAGAAAGTGTCAGTGTAGGGCTGACTGGGAAACCTGTCTGCCTCAGGCTACAGGTTGTGGCTCAAAATAAATAAATAAATAAATAAATAGGGTCAGGCATGGTGCTCACACCTGTAATCCCAACACTTTGGGAGGCAGAGGAGGACAGACTGCTCGAGCCCAGGAGTTGAGACCAGCCTGGGCAACATGGTAAGACTCCCATCTCTATAAAATGGGAGGATCGCTTGAGGCCAGGAGTTCAAGGCTGCAGTGAGCTGTGTTCGCACCACTGTACTCCAACCTGGGCATCAGAGGGAGAGCCTCTCTCAAAAAAAAAAAAAGCACAAGTGTTCCCTCCCATAGGAAGGGTTTGAAAATATACTATTTCTACACAGGGAACCCCAAAGGAAAGTTCATCTCAAGTGCTTCTCAGTCAGAATCGCCCTGGGTACCTGGAAGATGCAAGTATGAAATTGCACTGAATTCTCAGGATTCCCACAGTCAGCAAAATACCATCAACTCAAAAACTGCCAAAACCACAAGGAAACAAACACCAGGAAAAGATTAACAAAAAAGCAAAGCGCTACATCCCAAATCACTCAGGTATTAAAATGATCAGATAGAGAAGATGAACTAAGTAAAAATAGAAGAGGGCGTATGTCCACAAAAAGACCTGTCCAAGAATGTCTGTAGCAGCTCTATTTATAATGGCAAAAACCTAGAAATAGCCCGAATCCACAGGAGAATGGATAAAGTGTGGCATACTCGTTCTGTGAAATACTACTCAGCAATAAAAAGGAAATGAATTATAGGAATAAACTACAACGTGGATGGATCTCAAAAATGCTATGTTGAGCAAAAGACAGTAATATGAAAGCCACACACATACCATATGATTCTACTTATATAAAGTTCAAAAGCAAAACAGGCTGGGCATGGTGGCTCACATCTGTAATCCCGGAACTTTGAGAGGCTAAGGCGGGCAGATCACTTGAGGTCAGGAGTTAGAGACCAGCCTGGCCAACATGGAGAAACCTCATTTCTACTAAAAATACAAAAATTAACCAGGTGTGGTGGTATGGGCCTGTAATCCCTGCTACATGGGAGGCTGAGGCAGAATTGCTTGAACCCAGGAGGTGGAGGTTATAGTGAGCTGAGACTCCAGCCTGCTGGGCGACAAAGAGAGACTTCATCTCAAAAAAAAAAAAAAGAAAAGAAGCAGACAAAACAGGCAATAAAAAATCAGAACATTTAGGGGGAGGAAAAGTAACTGAAAAGGTATACGGGAAACTTGTTGGGATTACAGCGCTATTCTATATGTTGACTGGATAGTGGTTTCATAGGTATATGTGATTGTCAAAATTCATAAAACTGTGCCATTAAGATTTGTGCATTTTAGTGTATCACTTTATCTTCATAAAATATATTCACACATTTAACAAAACAGGAAATGGAAATTATGTTCTAATCTATAAAAAGTAATTAAGAATATTTTTAAAAGATCTGGAAAGAAATTCTAGAAATAAAAACATTATCATTGTTTTCAAAAGCTGAGTAGGCTCTGCCTTAGCTACGGCCTGGATAAGAACAAGTGTCTATCAAGAACATCTTTTTTTAAAAAAGGAGAACATATTTTTTGTTTTAAAGGATGTTTTCAAACATCAGAAAGCTACCAAAACTGTGCAACCTTGAACCTGGACCTCGAAGAGAAGGGAAGTATAGAGATGTGATGAAACTGAGCAATGCTTTTCCCTCCCAAGGTGTTGCTGAAAGTGGCCAGCTGAGAGTATGGGGAGTTCAGAAGAAAATGGCAACAAAGATGCTGAGAAGCTAAGAAAGCTTGTGAAAGTATTAAGGGCTGGAGAGAGACAAATTGGAGCTCAGGACCCTGTTAAGTATCCCCAGGTCTTCCGGTAGGAGCCTAGCAGGGAGTAACAGTGACAGTCCTTACAAAGAGAGATCAAAACCAGTGTCAAACCAACTGCATCTCAATATGGATTAAATCTTTGCCTAGAATAGCAGCTGACTGAGGCAAAAATGGGTCATGTTTGGAGGAAAATATCATCCAGCGCCTCAAATTATCTTTACAATTCTTCAAGCACAACATCTCTCATTGAATCAAAATCCAAGCAAGGGCTCCAGAGAGCACCCAAGGCAAAGAGAAGCAGAGTTTCCCCCAAACAAACGCCTACCCTGGCTCTCCCAGCACCACCCATGCCAAGAGGGTTCCAACTGCCTGCAAGGGGCTCTATCATGAATGGAAACAAAAAAGGAAACTCACAATGTAAATATGGAAAAGGGGACATGAAGAATATCAGGCATCACTCCTATATGCAGATCCAAGGAGAGAGAAACGTGGCACTTAGTTTTCACTTAGTTTGGTGACAGTATCTACAAAAAATCCAGATGGCAGGATCGGCCTCCTGGACCAAGTAACACTCCAGGAGAGAAAAGAAATCCATTAGATCTTCTTTGATGTCGCCACAGTTTTGTAGCTTACAGTAGTGGTCCCCAACCCCCTAAAGACCGGTACTGGTCCATGGTCTGCTAGGAACCGAGCTGCACAGCAGAAGACAAGCAAGTATTACCACCTGAGCTCCGACTCTTAGCAGATCAGCCACAGCATTAGATTCTCATAGAAGCGAGAACCCTGTTGGAAACTGTGCATGCAAGGGATCTAGGTTGTGTGCTCCTTATAAGACTCTGATACCTAAGGATCTGAGGTAAAACAGTTTCATCCTCCCAAAAAAATCCCCCTGTCCTGAATCCCATGCTCCAATCCATAGAAAAAAATGTTTTCCACAAAATTGGTCCCTGGTGTGAAAAAAGTCTGGGGAATGCTAGCTTACAGCATACAACTCTTACACATATTTTGATAGATTTAAATCAAATTATTTCATTTGTTGGTGCTATTTCAAATGATACTTCAAAAATGAGCTAAAGGATTGAAGGACTCGCTATTGCTAACATGTCAATTCTCCTCAAATTGATCCACTGATTCAATATAATGAAAATCAAACTCTTTAGCCAGGCATGATGATAGCTCATGCCTGTAATCCCAGCACTTTGGTAGGCTGAGGCCCGCAGATCTCTGGTGTTCAGGAGCTTCAGACCAGCCTGAGAAACATGGCAAAATTCCATCTCTACTATTAATAAAAATACAAAAATTATCCAGGAATGGTGGTGCACACCTGTAGTGTGAGCTACTCAGGAGGCTGAGGTGGGAGAATCACATGAGTCCAGGAGGTCAAGGCTGCAGCGAGCCGTGGTTATGCCACTGCACTCTAGCCTGGCTGACAGAGCAAGACCCTGTCTCAAAAACAAAAACAAAATCAAACTCTTCATAGGCTTTTTAAAATAGAAACTGATAGGCTGATTCTAAAACTTATATAGAAAGGCAAGAGAATCAAATTAGCCAGAACGACTTTGGAGGACCCATACTACCTGATCTCAAAGCTTAATATAAAGGTACAGTAATCAAGATAGTGGAGTATTAGTGAAAATATAGACACAGATCAGTGGAACAGAATAGGGGGATGCAATAGACTCTCCTGTATATGACAGATTGATTTTCAACAAAGATGTCGGCAATCCAATAGAGAAAAAGTAGCCATTTCAAGAAATGGTGCTGGAGCAACTAGACATCCATGTACAAAAACAGACAAAATTTGACCCATGTCTAACACGATCTACATTTTTAAATAAATAAATACTAAGAGTGCTTATCATCAACTATCTCCACTAAAGAAACTGCTAAAGATACTTCAGGAAGAAGAAACTGTCTGTGTTACAAAAGAAAGAGTGAGAAAAGAAACTGACAAATGTAAGTAAATCTTCGCAAATATCTCTGTGAAACAGTAAAAATATCTAATTTGTAGGGTTTAAAATGATAAAAATGCTACATAAAACATCTATCATGGGAACAGGCAATTAGAATTAAGGACAAACATCTTTGTATTTTTCAGAAAAAAGATAAAGATGTTTAATAATTTTTAAGTTATATGTGTATATTAAAATACAAAGAGCAAATGTTAAAAATTAAACAACTAAAAATTAAAAAACAAAATGTACAACTTCTAAAACAGTATAGACAAATAGAGCTAAACAAAAAGTAAATGAATCCTAAAATAGGTTAAAAACACGAGACAAGATAGCATTGAAAATGTGGGCAAGTAGAAAGTCCAAAATGACATATAAATATAATATATAATATATCATAGTGTCATAAAGAAGAAAAATTGATTATACTCAGGAGTTAAAAGAGATTGTCATTTTGGATGACAAAGAAAATCCAACTGTATGCTTTTGTTTGTTTGTTTTTTAGAGATGGGATCTCATTATGTTGACCAAGCTGGTCTCAAACTCCTGACCTCAAGCAGTCCTCCCATCTCGGCCTCCCAAAGTGCTAGGATTACATGTGTGAGCCACTGTGCCAGCCCCCGTATGCTATTTTTAAGACACACCTAAAACATAAGAACACAGACAATTTGAAATTAAAAGATTGGGAACAGATATGCTATGCCTATATTAACTGATAGAACTGAAATGTAGTCTAGATTAATATCAGAAAAAATATAATTTAACAGATAAAAAGCATTATTAGAGATTTTTCAAAAGGCAACTTATCCAGTGATAAAATTTCCAGTTCTCAGGAAAATAGAACAATTCTGCATTTGTATGTAACTAATAACCTTTCTTCAAAATATATCAAAAAAAATTGACTGAATTAATAAATTCTACATCATAGTGAGATCTTTTAATGCATGTTTCTCAGTTATTGAAAAACATTGAACAGCCACATACGAGTTATAGAAAATCTGAACAATACATTCATAAGCTTACTCTAATGGACATTTATAAAATGCTTCCCCCAACAATTAGAAAATAGACACTCTTTTCAATCTCATGTGGAACTGTTACAAAAATTGACCACATATTATGGAGGCCACAAAGCCAGTCTCTATTTCAAAGAATACCTATGAAATAGTTCACATTTTCTGATCACAAGGCAATTAATTCAGAACTCAAAATGCAAATAAAAAACACTTTAAAAATGTACATTATCAGAGTATCTAATATCCCCAATGGAGCATGAGCTCAGAGGCAAAAATAACTAGACACATGAGAGTTACCGGTACCTCAAAAGAAAGTCAACAAACTGAAGAAATACATACTCTCCTGAAACACAAATGTTGGGACACACAAGCTAAGCATTTTTTAAAAAAATAAGCATAAAAGTAAAAGTAATAAGACATGTAAGGATGCCAGTAATGCAAAACAGTAATTGGAAATGATAAGAACACTGTAGAAGAATTAGATTTGATGATTACAACAGTTGAAATAAAAATTAAAATAGATGGAGTAAATAGAATAGGTTGAGCTGAAAAATGAACCAGTGAATTTTAAAAATAGATTGAGATGAAAGCAGAAAAAAATAAAAGAAACAGAAGTTTTGTGGGTTCCCGCCCCCGCCAGGCTGGAGTGCAGTGGTGTGATCATAGCTCACTGCAGCCTTGAACTCCTGGGCTCAGTCCTCCCACCTCAGCCTCCCAAGTAGCTAGAACTACAGGCATTAGCCACACCTGGCTAAATTTTTTTTTGGTTTTTTGTTTTTTTTCTGAGACAGAGTCTTGCTCTGTCACCCAGGCTGGAGTATAGTGGTATGATCTTGGCTCACTGCAACCTCCGCCTCCTGGGTTCAAGTGATTCTCCTGCCTCAGCCTCCAAAGTAGCTGGGATTACAGACATGTGCTACCGTGCTCAGCTAATTTTTGTATTTTTAGTAGAGATGGAGTTTCACCAGGTTAGCCAGGCTGGTCTTGAACTCCTGACGTCAAGTGATCTGCCTGCCTCGGCCTCCCAAAGTGCTGGGATTATTGGCATGAGCCACTGTGCCTGGCCCTGGCTAATTTTTAAAAAATTTTGTAGAGATAGGGCCTCACTATATTTCCCAGACTGGTCTGAAACCCCTGGGCTCAAGCAATCCACCCACCTCAGCCTCCCAAAGTGTTAGGATTACAGGCATAATGAAGATGTTAAGAAGTGTCCTGGAAATGGAGAATTGCAGAGGCAATGCCTGGAGTGAAAGCAATGAGGTAGGGTAGCATGCCAGAGATGGCCAAATTTAGGAGGCTGAAAACGAAATTGCAGTAGCAGGAAGAATGAGCCAACATGAGGGTGCAGGCAGAGTAGGAGGGGAGAAGTGACGGTGGGTGCTGTGGAAGTTCTCTGCTAGTCACTTTCATTGTCTCATAGAAATAGAAAGCAAGGCCTTTTAGTGTATGAGTGGAGAAGGTAGTGTTGCAAGTTAGATCAGGGAGCTTAAAAAATATAGAAAATAGGCCAGGCCCAGTGGCTCATGCCTGTAATCCCAGCACTTTGGGAGGCTGAGGCGGGTGGATCATGAGGTCAAGAGATTGAGACCATCCTGGCCAACATGGTGAAACCCTGTCTCTACTAAAATTACAAAAATTATCTGGGCATAGTGGCAGGCGCCTGTAGTCCCAGCTATACAGGAGGCTAAGGAAGGAGAATCACTTCAACTCAGGAGGCGGAGGTTGCGGTGAGCTGAGATGGTGCCATTGCACTCCAGCCTGGGCAATAAGAGCAAAACTCAGACTCAAAAAATATATACATATATATATGTGTGTGTGTGTATATTTTAACTATCACCTACAAAAGTGAGAATGAATGGATTATGGAAACAGGATAGAATTACTGAGCAGGAGTAACTGCTCCACTGAAGTTTGTAGTAATGAATCTAGAGTGAGACCGACCAGCATGGCTTTGTGTATTTCTCCCTCCACCTTTGGCTATGTGAATATAGGCACAGAGAGTCAGAGGATTATATATCACCAGGGCTCAAGCTTTGCTCTGAGAAAACTACAAAGCAAAAGAAGAGTAAAATATCTGAGAGTGTATGCAAGAGAATGAGGACTTTGAGAAGCATGAAGCGGGAGAAGGACGGGAGGGACGGGAGAGGCAGGCTCTGTGCATCTGGGGTTATTGGGGGGTTGAAGGACTGTCAGAGTGGGGGAGTACAGGAAGCCTGCTTGCGAGTTAGGGTGTGGTGGCCAAAGAGTGGAATGCCTGGAAACTGAAATTAAGGAAGTTTGCAGTGTGGCCAGAGTGAGTAGCTGAGGTTGGGTAGAAAACAAAAAGTCATGAAAGGAAACTGAAATAACATATTACTAAATAAGCCTTTGTTTAAGAATAGAGACTTCCATTTCTAGAAAGCACTATGGCTGGGTTTATCCCTCCACCTGAAACAATGAAAATACAGATGGAATAAATGAAAATAATTACATCATGATAGTGGACATCAGAAAATAAAGGGCAGTGATTGATCCCTGAGATGAGACCTATGACTGCCCCACCTTGCTGCCTTGAGAGAATGCCCAGGCAGAAACTGAAAAGAGGGCATCCAGGCAACACACAGAGGATTCCTTGAGTTAAGGAGACAAAACTCAGAGAATTTGGGGAGAACAAAGCAGCCAGCATTTACAGGACAAAATACTAGAGAAGAGAGAGCTGTATGGAGATAAAACCATGGGGGACCTTCGAGGGGTCCCACTTGAGTAACAGCAGAGAACTGACCAGTGCATGCATAGAGGAAAGGGCCCAAGGCTGGGGAGGGAATCACCTAGAAGGATCAGAAGGAACAGTCCCCAGCGCTCACACAGGGCTGGGAATAGTGCCTGTTCCCTCCAGAAAACCTCATAATTCACAAGGTTTAGACAGAGTACGCAGGAGAACCTTGCCTCAGTAGTGAGGCATAACTAGTCCTATACTCAACATGGCTCTTACACCACCTACAAATCTCACTTCCAGTCACAGAAGACATGACCTGCGTTTCCTCCAAAGTCAACAAACACCTCCCTGTCAGAATACAGCCTGAAGAGAAGCTGCTCTTGTTCCCATTCTGCCCTTTTAACACATTTATCCAGGCTCCAGGCATTTCCTACAGGAGAAATTCTGAGCTCCATCCTCTCAAAGAACAATACAATTACTGAATGCTGAGTGAAAGGTACTTTATTCACAATTGGGCATCAGGCAAGGAAGTACTGCTTTCAGAATGCCTGCAATTCCAGGACAAAGAGAGAACACCGCATTCTATCCGTAGCTCAAATTATTTATTATTATTATTATTGAGACAGAGTCTTGCTCTGAGGCCCTGGCTGTAGTGTAGTGGCACAATCTCACCTCACTGCATCCTCTGCCTCCCAGGTTCAAGCAACTCTTGCTGCCTCAGCCTCCTGAGTAGCTGGGATTACAGGCACCTACCCCTGTGCCCAGCTAATTTTTTTTTTTTTTTTTAGTAGAGACGGGGTTTTGCCACATTGGCCAGGCTGGTCTCGAACTCCTGACCTCATGAGACCCGCCCCTCAGCCTCCCAAAGTGCTGGAATTACAGGCATGAGCCACCGTGCCCAGCCCATAGCTCAAATTATTACACAGCAGTCAACAATTTTGATTCTATCATGCTTGGATCCTTTTGACAAAATATAAACATCTCTACTTACCTCAGGTTGTATAGTTTTTAGGGTGATCCTGTAATCCATGGCTTCTCTCTTAAAATGCAAGGTTTTAAGAAATCTAAATCTTTCCTTCCTACAAGGTGTAGAGATATATGCCAAGTTAAACAGGACTAGACTATGCTAATGGCAAAAAAGATAGGTTAATTTTTTCAACACCAAAGATCCATCAACAAGCAATAATTTAAATGAGGGAAAAAGTGTAGCAGGCAGTCAATGGCCTGCTCGTTGGCCATTTAACCCCTATACTCCACGTACCACAAATGCTTGTACAAATACTACAAACACTTTTGTTCCCAGACCAACCAAACTGAGAGTCAGGCTACTATTTCTCTATTATTATTATTATTATTATTATTATTTATTTTTGTGTGTGTGAGATGGAGTTCTGCTCTATCGCCCAGGTTGGAGTGCAGTAGCACGATCTCGGCTCACTGCAACCTCTGCCTCCCAGGTTCAAGCAATTCTGCCTCAGCCTCCTGAGTAGCTGGGACTACAGGCGCATGTTACCACGCCCAGCTAATTTTTGTATTTTTAGTACAGGCAGGGCTTCACCATGTTGGCCAGGATGGTCTCGATCTCTTGACTTGTGATCCGCCCGCCTCAGCCTCCCAAAGTGCTCACAGGCGTGAGCCACTGCGTCTGGCCAAGTCAGGCTACTGTTTCTCATGACCCAATAATGAGTTCCAGATGAACTGGCGAGGAAGAGAGTTTTTATGTCTGTAACCAGTCACAGGAAGAAGGCCTGGAAATTATCACCGGACCAACTCAAAATGACAAAGTTTTCCAGAGTTTATATACCCTCTAAGCTACATGTCTACATGTAAGTGTGCAGTCACCTAAAGACATAAGTGATTAACTTCTAATCTATAACTAAGGTCTGAGTCCTGAAGACCTTCTCCTGGAGCTCCAGTAAATTTATTTAATCTAAATGGGTGTCAGTGCTGGGGTGATTACCCTTATCTTGTCTCCTGCTAAATCATAAAGGTTGAGGAGTTCCTTTAGACCCCAACAAACTTGTTTGTGGAGGCCTGGGGAGTTTCTTCTGACCCCGAATAAAACTTGTTTAATCCTAAAAGGGTCCTGTTAAGAATTCCTTCATTATCCTGTCATGCTTCAAGGCCTAGCCTAAGCTCTTGGTGGGCTTTTGTTACATTCCAGCCTTCGTATAAGGGCACTGGCTCCATCAGCTTTTAACGTTTAACGGAGCTACTCAGTCCGTTAAAGGGACGCTTGTAATGGAGGCCTGCGTTAGTGAGACCTGGCCTGCCGCACTTTGTCTATACACCAAAGACTACAAACACTTATGGCTCTCTGCTTGAGATTTTTCCCTGACCCCAGGAGCGTGCTCATCTCCCAGTGAACATCAGAAACACCCAAAGGGCAATGAAGTACCCTTCAACCAGGAGCAGATGGGGGGCCAGGGGAAAAATACCCCAACTTCCTCTCCCCTTGATAGAAAAAAACTCTATGGTATATTTACACTGCCTCCCAGAATCCTCCAGCAGGACTACTGCAATTCCCCCATCTTCGTAAATAAGCTCTATCTGGGCAGTGGGCAAGAGGAACCCATTGGGCTCCCACAGGAGCACTGGTTTCCTTCCTGACCAACATTTTTAAACTAGCAAGTACCACCCAGATTTACGAGATCGTCTGTTTCTTCTCTGACTCCTGCTCCCTCCTTGCCCCTCACTATTCTAAGCTCCAGTTGCACACAGTGGTAACTTGCTTGATAATTAATTCTGTGTTATCTTCCTTCCCATTCCTGTTTTGCCTCCCCAATCCTCTATGGATACTTCCAGATCACTCCCTCAAATAAAATACTCGCAATCAAATTCTTCTTTCAGAGTTTGCTTCTGGAGAGGCACAAACTAAGTGAACAGGTATGTCACAGAGGCATATGTGCATTGATATTCAAAACAGAAGGGCTTTCAGAGACCACTTAGTCCCCTTTCAGCACTTAGAGATAAAGGAACTGAGGTCCAGGGAATGCCGAGTTAGTGGCAGAGTCAACAGCAACAATGAAAACTGACAGCGTCCTAAGAAGCTGATGAAAATGTATAAGGAATGGTAGCAGAACCGAAAGGCACAGAGCCCGCTAAGGTTAAGGAGTTGGCCAAGGTTGATTGTGTTTATGTCTGAGTTACATATAAATATACAGGTAATTTGTAATTATAGTTTTAGTAAATATAGTGTTAGTTATTTTCCCCTTGATGATTTCAATCAATCCATTACTGTACCAAACTGCCAGCTTCAGAAAGTCCTCACTCATGCATAAAGAGAAGAATAACAAAGAGAGAGCAGCTGGTTTATTTGCAAGACTGTGGGGCATTGCAGAAAGGCTGTTGGAACATGATGGAAGGGAATTCAGCAAGACTCAGAAGGGACTCACATCCACTTCTCCCAGCCACGGTCCACTGCTCACCCTTCAGGCTGTGGGAGAGAGGACGTGGACCCGTGGTGTTAACACACAATGCAGGAGGAGCCCCTTGCAGTTGTCTGTCTGAACTAAGAATATTTCCACAATGAAACTCACAACAGATCCGAATGCTTAAGTTAGAGTCTTCATGAAGCGCTAGAAGGAATGAAACCACCTTTGCAAAAATCATGACAATGACAAAAATCTGACAAAGCAAAATTATGACAGTGAAAGAAATCTGACCTAACCGACTCCATCTTGCTTCTAACCTCCAGGTTGTCTTTGTTCATTCCTGGGTGTAGGCTGAACTAACTTTGGGAGGAATTTAGTTCATAGTTTAACTTTGAAACAAAGATGATAACAGCCCCTCCCCAAAACAAAATCCCTCCTTGCCTGGGGACCAGACCGCCTTTGTAAAACTAACAAATTAGCCACAAGATTAGAAATTATGGTTCAGGAGTCACGCAGCCAGAGATCACAAGATTCCTGTGCCTGTGCCTTGCAGGGTCAGGCTCACAGTAAACTCAGCACATGTGGATGGTTACCTGATAGCTCAAATGATGCATGGAAAACAACATTTTTAAACTAGCAAGTACCACCCAGATATAAGAGATGGTCTATTTCTTTTCTGACTCCTGCTCCCTCCTCTCCCCCGGCTATTCTTGCTCCAGCAATGCCCCTGTAACCAACCCGTCCTTCAACCTAAGAGTTTTCCCCAGGCCTCCCCAGCTAGTATGATGTTTTCAGTGTGATACAGTCACCTGACCCATAGTCAAGGACAACTGGGGTTCCAAAATCCCCCAGCACAGTTAAAGTCTCCTAAGCACCTAGATCGCAGTACCCCCAACATGTTTAGGTAACCTGTAGCTCCCAAGCCACCCTTCACATAGAATCCTCCCTCTACAGATCCCCAGGAATATTTCCAAAATGCCTTCCCTAGCCAGACAAGCTCTCACCCTTTCCGGCTTCTCTGCTCAGCTCAGCCTACCTTCTCAGGCCCCCTCTCTTCCCACTTCACCCCAGTACTCACATCTCTGAAGAGCGCCCCCACTTCACCCTCCCAGCAGATGATGTAGGAAGAAGTGAAACCTGATATGCAGGAGCTACACTATTCACCTTTCACTTTCACCTTTAGCAGCCTCTAAAACTGATGCCTTGGGGTCACCTAGAAGGAAACCAGGACTAATTCAACAGAATACTGCACTATTTTGCTAACACTAATCAGATGAATGTGACTCCGGGAGAAAAATAAAACCAAAAGTAAAAGGCAGAACTGAGCTCATCACCTGGTTTGCTGCACTCACTGCTGATCAGCTGTGTGATACGCTGCTCAACGTCTCCAGGCGTCCCTTTTACCACCTACGAAGTGAAGGTAACAGTACTTTTTGCACAGTGTCAGGAAGGCCAAAGGAAATCATTGAAGTGTGCAGCACTGTGCCTGGTACTTGAAACCTCAGCCAATGTCAGTTTCCCTCCTCCCCTGACTCAGTGGATCCACTCGCAGCCACACTTCCCATGGAAGCCCTCACACGTGGGCCCTCCCTCCTTCATCACTGGAGGAAGGAAATTAACATTTCCGGGGCATCTTCTCCATACTGGCCCCTCTCAGAATCACCCTGGAGGCTCAGAGATGTTAGGGGACTTTCTCAAGGTCACCACTGCTCCTACCAGGCTCAGCTGAAATTCAACCCTAATTCTCTAGAACTGCAAAGTCTGCTTTCCATGCTTCTCACAGCACTCTCCTTTCAAAGGATGCACATCAATCAGCATCACAAACTGGTTAAAATGATTATACAACATCA
Organism: Aotus nancymaae; assembly: GCF_030222135.1. Lineage (NCBI taxonomy): Eukaryota > Metazoa > Chordata > Mammalia > Primates > Aotidae > Aotus > Aotus nancymaae. The sequence continues at coordinate 29,099,022 of NW_026988471.1, forward strand.
AGAAAAGAAATTCATCATCCAGGAAGGGCCATTTACTCAGGGGGCCTCTTTATCCTATTTTCAAATATCCCTCTGTCCTTGAGTCTCCTTGTCTCATCTGCATTTCCCGCTCATTCCACAAGGTGGCAATATTCAACAGAGTTACACGTAAAACAGCTCGAGCAGAGATCCCTGAGATTATCAAGCTCTCCCTCCACCTCATTTAAAAATCTGCAAGGAGACCAGACACAATGGCTAACGCCTATAATCCCAGCACATGAGAGCCTGAGGCAGGCGGATCACATGAGGCTGGGAGTTCGAGACCAGCCTGGTCAACATGGCGAAACCCCATCTCTACTAAAAATACAAAAATTGGCCAGGCATGGTGGCATGCACCTGTAACCCCAGCTACTCGGGAGGCTGAGTCAGGAGAATCGCCTGAATCCGGAAGGTGGAGGTCGAGGTGAGCCGAGATCACACCACTGCACTCCAGCCTGGGCAACCCCGTCTCAAAAACATATATATATATGCAAGGAAAGACGCACCCTGAAATACACTGGGGAAAACACACACACACACGTATTCCAACAAAAATCCTTCCTTTTCAACTCCCATCACTCCCTGAGGACAACAAGATGCCATCTCAGAGGCTTATCTGACACTTTGTTCCTGCAAGTCAGAAAAACAAGAGAAAAGGGGGGAAAGGGGTATGAAAATAGGGTAAGAAGAAAGGAACACAAAAGGGAAGGGGCAAATAATAAGGGACAGGACCAGAGTTACTGGTAAAGGGAAGCAAGAAGGAAAGAAGGGGATGTTCTGTTTGAGGACCTTGCATTCCTCACATCAGTGGATCCCAATTCCCAGTTCAGGGCATGTAAACGCCACCTTTTTCTCTCTTGCTGAAATTCCTATCTAAGGGCCCTGGGGCTACAAACCATAAAATCTCATCAGATGGGTTCTATTTAACCCCATTTATAACATGGCTTACTGTCCAACCTGATTCTGGCATAACATGACACAACATAGATGGGCTTGAGAGCTCTAAGAAAAAAAAAAACCATAACACAACAGATAAGGAAGTCAAAATATTTTATCCCAAAATATGTTTTTCTGACATATTTTGAAATGGCCCTGCAAAGCCACATTTTTGTGGGGGGAAATTTGCATCCGTAAAGAATTTCTATTAATATAACTATATCTTTCCCCTTCCAGGCCCTTCCAATTCTAATGAGATTAACTGAGAGTCTAGAACCTTTTAAAGGTCTGAATAAGAAACATTTGCCATCTACTGTCTCTAAGGGTGACCATGTAGGAGACTTCACCAACATAATAAGAACCTTGGTCTCCTCAGTCCCTTATCTTAATCCAGACACTCCTTTCTATGGATTCCAGATTTTTAGATAAAAACTTAATTCTTTCAGTCAATTGCCAATCAGAAAATCTTTGAATCTACCTATGACCTATAAGTCCACCCCAACACCCTCCACCCATCCCCATTCACTTGGAATTGTCCTGCCTTTCTGGAATGAACCAATGTATACCTCACATGTACTGACTAATGCCTTATGTCTTCCTAAAATGTATAAAACCAAGCTGTAACCCAGCCACCTTGGACACATGTTCTCAGGACCTGTTGAGACTGTGCCTTGGGCCATGGTCACTCATATTTGGCTCAGAACAGATCTCTTCAAATATGTTGTAGAGTTTGGCTCTTTTCATTGATATGGGACATTAGCATCAGAAACTCCTTGACACTTGGCCAGCATTCCACAGAAGTCAGGGCAGAGTCTAACTTTTAGCCTCTAAGCACCACTGGGGCACTGAATACATAATGAATATTTTTAAATACAAAAAGAAAAAGAGCCTAAGGAAAATATAATAGTATAACAAAATATCTAGTATTGGTTTCACCAGAGTTCCAGGAGAGGAGAGAGAACTGGGCTGAAAAAGTCCTCAAAGAAATAATGATTGAAAATTTCCCAAATTTGACAAAAGATATAACTCACAGATTCAAATTTTGTAAACCCCAAATAAGAACCAAAAGAAATTCATACCAAGGCACATCATATTTAAACTTGTGAAAAGTAAAGACAAAGAAAAAACAGCAAAACTTTGAACAGCAACAAGAGAGAAGTGACAGGTATCGGGAAAAAATGCAAATGACAATAGATTTCACAAAAGAAACCAAGAGGCCAGAAGGAAAATGTTATAGCATTTTTCCAGTGTTGAAAGGAAATAACTGTCAACTCAGAATTACATATCTAGAGAAAACATCCTTTAGGAATGGAGGAGAAATCAAGACACTCTCAGATAAAAGAAAACTAAGGGAATTTCTTGCTAGCAGGCCGGGTCTTTTTTTGGAAGGGGGTGGGGATGGGGAGACAGGGTCTTGCTCTGTCACCCAGACTGGAGTACACTGACTGGCATGATCATGGCTCCTGCAGCCTTGACTTTCAGGGCTCCAGTGATATTCCCACCTCAGCCTTTCAAATAGCTTGGACCACAGGTGCATACTGTCATGACTGGCTAGTTTTTATTTTTTCTATAGATGGGGGTCTCACTATGTTGCCCAGGCTGGCCTTGAACTCATAGGCTCAAGCAATCCTCTCACCTCGGTCTCCCAAAGTGCTGGAATTATAGGCATGAGCCACAGTGCCCAGTCTAAAGGAAGTTATTTAAAAAAAATTTTTAAAGGTAGTGGTTTTTTTTTTTTAAAGGAATTTAAAATGTCAGAATGGCAAAGAGAACAACAGAAAGAGCAAAAACAGTGGTAAATTCAATAGACTTTCCTTCTCCTCTTGAGTTGTCTACGTTATGTTTAATGGTTGAAGCAAAAATTGTCTGATGTTGTTCTAAGCACACCTAGAAGGAAGAGTTAAGACAACATTATAAGTGGGAGAGGCTAAAGGGGTGTAAAGAGAGTTAAAGTTTCTATACTTCACTTGAACTGGTAAAATGTTGACAACAATAGATGATAATAAATTATGTATATATGATATAATATCTGGAGCAACCACTATAAAAGCTAGCAAAGACATACACTTAAAAACACTGTAGATAAAACAAAACAGAATTCTAAAATGTCCAAGAAAATCACAGGAAGGGAGAGAAAAGGAAACTAATAAATTGAAGACAGGGAACAAAGAGAACACAAAAAATAAAATAGTAAGCCCTATTATCTCAATAATTACACTCAGTGTAAATGGTCTAAATATACTAAAAGACAGAAATTGGGGACATGTTGATCAAAGGGTCCAAAGCTGCAGTTAGGAGGAATAAATGCTAAGTATATAAGGTGACTGATACATTAATTAACTTGAGTCATTCATTGCACTCTCTATACATGTACCATAACATCACTTTGTACTTTGTAAGTATATCGTGTTATAATTGATTTTAAAAAAATAGAGCTTGGCAGAGGAATTAAACACAATACTCAACAGTATGCTGTTGGCCAGGTGTGGTAGTTCACATCTCTAATAACAACACTTTGGGAGGCTAAGGCAGGAGGATCACTTGAGCCCAGGAAATTGAGACCAGCCTGGGCAACAGAGCAAGACCTCATATCCAGTTTAATTTTTTTTTTTTTAATTTAAGAAAAAAATCAGTATAGTCTGCCAGAAAATACTTCAAATACTTCTAGACAGTTTGAAAGTAAAAGGGTAGAGAAGTATATATAGACACCCCTGTGGGGATATTAGTTTCAGGACCCCCTGGGTATAACAAAATCCTTGTATGCTCAAGTTCTTTATTAAAAAAAAATAGCATACGATTTACATATAATCTATGTACATCCTCCCATGTACTTTAAATCATCTCTAGATTACTTATAACCCTTTAATATAACATAAATAGCTGTTATACTGTATTTTAAAATTTGTATTATTTTTATCATGGTGTTTTTTTTTCAAATATTTTCAACCTATGGTTGCTTAAATTCACAGTGTGGAACCAGCTGACACAGAAGACTGTACAGTGAAAACATGAATCCAAAAAATACAGAATTGGCTCTACTTTATCAGATAAAGGAAACTTAAAAGCAAAGAAAATTACCAGGGACAGATAGGGACATACCGTAATGATAAAGGGTCATTCCAGCAAAAAGACATAGCAATTCTAAATGTGTACACACCAAACAACAGAGCTGCAAAGCATGTGAAGCAAAAACTAATAGAGTAAAAAGGAGAAATAGATAAGTCAACAATTACAATTGGACTGTCCAACATCCCTCTTGCAACAATTGATAAAACGAGAGAGAAAATCAGCAAGATTATAGAAAAACTCAACAATACTATATCCAGCAGAATTCAACTGATGTTGAGATTCCACTCCACCACACAACAGCAGGAGAATACACATTTTTTTCCAAGTGCTTATGGAATATATACCAAGATAAACCATATCCGGGGCATGATGCAAACCTCAGCAAATGCAAAATAATAAATTACACCATTTGTTCTCTGACTACAATGGAATCTTCCACAGAGGAAGAATTTGCTAATACAGGTTGAATATCCCTTATCCAAAGTGCTTGGGACCAGAATTATTTTGGATTTCACATTTTTTTCAGATTCTGGAATATTTACTTGCATTATACTTACTGGTGAAGCATCCCTAATTTGAAAATCTGAAATCTGAAGTGCCTCAATTAGCAGTTTCTTTGAGCAGGACCTTTGAGTATCATATCAGGGCCCAAAAAGTTTTGAATTCGGGGGAATTTTGGATTTCAGATTTCTGAATTAGGAATGCTCAACCTGAATTAATTTGCTGCTTCCAAGTTTTTTGTTTTTTGGTTTTTTTTTTTTGAGGTAGAGTCTCCCTCTGTCACCCAGGCTGGAGTGCAGTGGGGTGATCTCAGCTCACTGCAACCTCCACCTTCCAGGTCCAAGCAATTCTTCCGCCTCAGCCTCCCGAGTAGCTGGGATTACAAGTGGCTGCCACCATGCCCGCCTAATTTTTGTTTTTTTTAAAAGAGATAGGGTTTTGCCATGTTGGCCAGGCTGGTTTCAAACTCCTGACCTCAGGTGATCCACCCACCTTGGCCTCCCAAAATGCTGGATTACAGTCGTGGGCCATTGCGAAACAAATCTTCCTTCTTCTGTGCCGGCTAGTAAGCTGTTGTCTCTCAGCTTCACAATCACTTTCTTTCCCTGCTTTGTGATGCTGGGGCTGAAACTCTGTCCCTAGGCTTTGGTAATAGGGGACACTAAGAGGGAATCAAGGCTGGAGGAGGAAAGGGGGCCTTGCTCTTTCCTGGCAGCGTCAGCGTCCTACGTCTGAATAGCACCCAGCTGTGCCGCTTCACACCGGCAGCAGCAGTTACTTGCAACAGCAGCAGCTGAATCCAGTTTGCAGTTTTTTCAACGCTTGGATGACTGGTCTTACCAGGCTGCCTCAGAGACACCAGCACCAGCCAGCGTGGCTCCCTCCTCAGAGGGGTGGGTCCATCCCAGGTCCACAGGGCCCCTCCTCTGAGCTCAGGGACACCAGCCCCAGTTGAGCAGCGCCCCTTCCTCTAAACTTCCAACCTCTTCCTTTGCAGTCCAGACCTAGAAGGGTAAGTGCTTCCTGCAGTTACCACCTCCATGTTCCCTTAGTGTTCCCTTTTTGCCTTTTCAGTTCTTTAAGTAGATGATGCTTTATATCAAATGTCCTCTCTCACATGAACTGGGATGGTTTGTCTCCTGGCTGACTGTGTAAGTCCCACACCGGATGCTCTGAGACCTCCTCACCTTACACTAGTTTCCCTGAGTTGAGCCCATGTCCCAGGTGTGGCTGCCATTAACCTGAGTTATTAGCATCTGGGAGGGAGCTTTAAGGCACCACGAGGTGGGAGAGGTGAGAGCAGCCGCACAAGCAATCAGTTCACGGGAGCTCACCTGAGTGTGGAAGCAGACGGTGGCTGAGACCTTGCCCGGATCCCCTACCTCCTGGCTCTGCTGGCCATGTGTCCCTGCTGCTCCCTTCTTTTTCAGAGCCTCCCGCTGAACTCCTTTTTTGGCTCTTGCTACTCAAACCTGACCTTTCCTCCATCATGGTGTGCCCCTGCCTTCACCAAGAGCACGTCTGCTGTGAATCCTGTGTCTCCTTTCATCTTACCATCTATGTTGGAATGGGCGGTGCAATTACATCAATTTTGAAATTGTCTATGTGTTTGGTGGGTTGTTTTTGTCTCCATTTTTACAGCGATTAAACATCAGCATTGTTTGCCAGTATCTCTAGTTCTCCTCCTTCCTGGCACATAGCAGGATTATATCTCCCTGCCCCCTTCTGTGACTCAATTTGGTCAGTAAAATGTGAATGAAAATAACGTGTGTCATTTCTAAGTGGAACCATTTAAGCACTGGTGCATGCTTTTCCATTTCCCACTTCCCTTGCTGCTGGCAACCAATGATGCTCCAAAAAACCAAGCCTGTTATCTACCTTGTCCATGAGTCAGTGACATGGAACAGAGGCTTCCACCAACCCTAATGAGCAAGTAGCATAAGCAAGCAATAAACCTTTGTTTCAAATCACTACATTGTGGTAACAGATCATGGATTTCGTGACTACAGCACAACTCAACCTGTCCTTAGTCATGGTTAAGACGACCCAGTGTCCTCATGTCTTATTTGCAATTTAGAGGACAATGCATTCTGGTTACATTTGTCACTAAATATTAATATAGTGATGGTTAGACAGTGCTTTCATGGGATGGCACCTCTGGGAAAACGCTGCTGCCCTGGAGAATGAGCTAATGTTCTTGTAGGCTTGAGGAGGCAATAATGAGGCTTCTCAGAACCTGGACGGGGTGCTCAGCTTCCCCTTTAAGTCAAAGTATAAACCTACACACAATAGAGAGAAGCAAGGTAACCAGTCACCCGAAAAAACAGAATGGCTCCTAAAGCAGAGAAGCTAGTACTATCATTTGTTTTATTCCATAGCATATCTAAGAAAAGAACGTAAATTGAAGAGGGAATGTTCAGAAATAGGAGCATAAAAAGGAGAGCCAGAGAGGTAAACTCGCTCAACTAATGTTCATCAAGCACCTCTTACATGCTTGGCTGACTGCTAGATGCTAAAGTTACAGCCATGAGGATGAAAGTCAGGCCCCCTACCTTGAAGGGGCTGACAGCCAGCAGGGGAGACGGATAATCGGTAAACTACATTTAGTCTAAAGCTGCCTCCTTACATATTTTAAGTTCAGCCTAAAGGTCTCTCTGTGTGTAGTGAACTGTAACCTAACTAGATGTTTCAATAGACTATAACCTGCTCTTGTACCAATCACAGAGTTTTGGCCAATCACAGGTGGCCAACCGTTCATACTGTGCTCGAATAAGGCAAACGCTGAGCTGCAACCGATCTAGATTTAGTTACTTCTGCACCTCACTTCTGTTTTCTAGACGTCACTTTCCTTTTTCTGCCCAACTATGTGGCAGCCCTGGAGTGGCTCTGAGCCTATTCTGGTTCTGGGGACTGCCAAATTCTCGAATCATTCTTTCCCAAATTAAACTCTATTAAAGTTAATTTGTCTAACGTTTTCCTTTAACATAATTAAGCAAGAGACAATAATGAAGCAGGATGTAGACCATAATAGAGAAGCACATGGAACTCTGGGAGCCAGAAAGTGAGAGGAGTTTACCCAGGACAGGGCAGGTGGGCTCAGGGGGTGAGGTACAGAGTTTCAGTTCTACAAGGGGAATACACCTACAGCTGCTGTACAAATTGCTCCTACAGTCAACAACACTATATTCTACACTTTAAAATTTGTTAACAGGGTAGACCTCTTGTTAAGTGTCCTTATCAAAATGAAAATAAAACTACAAATATACATATAAAAAGAAGAAGCGTATTCTAAGCAGAGAGACCAGTGTGTGCCAACTTTCTGAGACTGAACACAACAGGGTCAGCAAATGGTCAGACGGAGAACTGACCATGGCCAGAGCATAGACTGAGGGGAGAGAGGCCGGGGAAGAAAGGTCGAGATCTTGTGTGGCTTTGAAATCTGCGCTAAGAATTTTGGGCTTTGGAGTAACATAGTCAGATTTATTTTATTTTATTTTATTTATATTTTATTTTATTATTCATTTTAGAGGTGGGTTCTTGCTGTGTTGCCCAGGCTGGAGTGCAGTGGCATGATCATAGCTCACTGCAACCTTTAATTCCTGGGCTCACATAATCCTCCTGCCTCAGCCTCCTGAGTTGCTGGGACCACAGGGGCTCACCACCACACCCAGCTAATTTTTTTATTTTTTTGTAGAGACAGGGTCTTGCTATTTGCCCAGGCTGGTCTCAAACTTCTGGGCTCAAGCAATCCTCCCACCTCAGCCTCCAAAACTGTTAAAATTGCAGGCATGAGTCACCATGCCTGGCCCAGATTGATTTTTTAGAAAACAGTTCTCTGACTGCTGAGGCATTTTTATGCCTTTGCATCCTCATAGCTTAGCTTCCACTTATGAGTGAGAACATATGATGTTTGGTTTTCCATTCCTGACGTTGCTTCACTTAGAATAATGGTCTCCAGTTCCATCCAGTTTTCTGTGAATGCTATTATTTCATTCCTTATTATGGCTGAGTAGTATTCTATGGTGTGTGTGTGTGTGTATGTATATATATATACATACACTACAATTTCTTTATCCATCAGTTGATCGATGGGCATTCAGGCTGGTTCCATATTTTTGCAGTTGGGAATTGTGCTGCTATAAACATATGTGTGCAAGTATCTTTTTTGTATAATGACTTCTTTTCTTCCGGGTAGATACCCAGTAGTGGGATTGCTAGATCAAATGGTATTTCTGCTTTTAGTTCTTTAAGGAATCTCCACACTGTTTTCCATAGTGGTTGTACTAATATACATTTCCACCAGCAGTGTAAAAGCGTTCCCTTCACCACATCCCTGCCAACATCTATTATTTATTTTCATTTTTTTATTATGGCCATTCTTGTGGGAGTAAGGTGGTATTTACTGCATTGTGGTTTTCATTTGCATTTCCCTGATCATTAGTGATGCTGAGCATTTTTCATATGTTTGTTGGCTATTTGTATATCTTCTTTTGAGAACTGTCTATTCGTGTCCTTAGCCCACTTTTTGATGGGCTAATTGGCATGAGGAAACTTCCAGGGATAATGTAGATGTTTATAATCTTGATTGTATGTGGTGATGGTCATATATATGTCAAAACGTATGTGCAATCTAGTGTACATCAATTAAACTTCAATAAAATTATTTTTGTTGTTTTTAATGCTCTCCAATCATCACTACTGTTTGCCAAACACTGACTTAAGCAGAGAATGCCACACATTGGGGTGGGGGGATAGGATTCAGGACAAAATGTGCACAGGTTGGAAAGGGATTATCGGCATTTTGAAGCAACTATTTAATAAAAAAAAAATAATAAGCCTCCTGGGAAAATGATCGATCAAGACTGCAGTGAAACCAGGAACCTTTACAAATGCAAATATAAGAACGATTTTTATATGATAGCAAAGATGCTAAAAAGCCAAGTGCCAGCCCTACTGTCCCCCCAGGATGGGACACAGCAAAGCCTCCAGGAAAGTCATTTCACAGCCTCTCATGCCCTGACGCATCCTGTGTGCTGCTGTTGGACTAATATTTCTCCGAGGGTATTTCCATCCCAAGCTCTCATTCTCTAATCTCCTGGGGCCACCCCATGGCTTACGAGGCCAAACCCAGTTCCACCTGCCTGCTTTGCAGATTCTACCTCTACAATATAGTCTGGCTCGCCTGCTGGCTGCTCCTCAGCACTTCTGGTCTCCCCCCAGGCTGCCCACCCTTCTTTTAGACCCAGCTTCATTTTACATCCTCTGCTAATCCTTTCTTGGCTTCACCACTAGGTGACCATTTATCTTTCCTTTCATTAAAAGTCTATCTATAGAGACTATATTTCTAGGCCAAAAATTGGAACATGTGAATACAGAGTTTTATGCTGTTGGCAGATGTGAAAGACACTCTGGGAAATATTGCTTGGATGCCCATAAATTGAACTTTGGAGGATGTTTTGATAGTATATGGGGCCAGGAAACAAGATATTTGAAATAGCGATTGTATCGGGTGTCCAGGGTGCATGGCTGTGTCTTTCATTCGGCTTTTCAGCATGGGCTACCTACAGTGTATTATTAAATTATTTTAGTCAGCCAGGTGTGGTGGCTCATGCCTGTAATCCCAGCACTTTGGGAGGCTGAGGCTGGTGGATTACTTGAGGTCAGGAGTTCAAGACCAGCCTGGCCAACTTGGTGAAACCCTGTCTCTAGTATAAATACAAAAATTAGCCAAGTGTGGTGGCAGACACCTGTAATACCAGCTACTAGGGAGGCTGAGGCAGGAGAACTGCCTGAACCTGAGAGGCGGAGGTTGCAGTGAGCCAAGATTGTGCCACTGCACTTGAGCCTGGGCAACAGAGTGAGAATCCTTCTCAAAAAAAAAAAATTTTTAGTCACATCTTTTTCCAAAATGAAAGTTTAATTACCTTAAGGACAGGAACTGTGTCAATATCTTGATATGCTCCCAACACCTGGGCAGGGCTCAGCACATACTGTAAAGAAAATAAATGGCTATGAATGAACAATTTCAAACCCTTTATCTCAACAGGAAAATGACTTCCTTTAGAGTCACCATCATCCACCTTCCTTTTCCACTCCTCTGCTAACAGCACCCCTCATCTGGGATGCAGCTCACAGGAGTGACACAGTGGATGAGGCAGGCTCTGGAGCTGACCTTCAGGAACTTTGCCTCATCCTCTAACCAATGCTTTAAAGAGTGCAAGAAAAAGTGAGGCCTGCTATAATGTAGTCTCTGGGATTATAACACATCTACAAATCACCAGGCAAGCTAGCTAAGATACAGATTCTGGCCAGGCACAGTGGTTTACACCTGTAATCTTGCCATGTTGGGAGACTGAGGCAGGTGGATCACTTGAGTCCAGGAGTTCCAGAACAGCCTGGGTAATGCAGTGAGATCCCTTTGTTAGATTTTTTTTTTAAAGGTAAGGCAAGGATTAAAGAAAGACACAGACACACACACACACACACACACACACACACACACACAGAGGGAGAGGCTCCACAGCAACACAGGTAGATTGCAGAAACCTGCGAAGGTGAGGGATCTGCTTGATGCCAGAGCCCACCATCACTTACAGGATGGGGTACTCATATGCCTGGGTGGGAGGGGTCTGGGCAGTATGGCTTGCTGGCTGGGAAGACGTTGAGAAGACGTCCCCATGATGAGGCAGTCTGGCTCTTGTTCCCACAGAATGTGATGTTCCTTGCACTTTTTCCCAGCAGAATGTGATAGGGATGTTCCTTCAGTTGGGCCTTTGCCAGGCGGGTATGATAAGGGTGTTCCTGTGCCTCCTGGTCAGGAGGTTAGACAGGATGCTTCCTGTGGCCTGAACCCCCATGGAATGTTTCACTTTGACCAAGGTCTGCAAAATGGCTGGGTGGGGGGCTTTCCAAATAGTACAGTTTGGACTAACACCCTTCTCAACAAAAAATTTAAAAAATTAGCTGGGTATGGTGGTACATGCCTGTGGTCCCACCCACTTGGGAGACTGACGTAGGAGGATCATTAGAGCCTTGGGAGGTCAAGGCTATACTGAGCTATGATTGCGCCACCGTCCTCCATCCTAGGCAACAGAGTGAGACCCTGTCCCAAAACAAACAAAAGATACAGATTCTTGCTGGGCACGGTGGCTCGTGCCTGTAATCCCAGCACTATGGGAGGCCGAGGTGAGCAGATCACTTGAGGTCAGGAGTTGGAAACCAGCCTGGCCAGTTTCCAAGATGGTGAAACCACATCTCTACTAAAAATACCAAAAAAATTAGCCAGGTGTGGTGGCACATGCCTGTAATCCCAGCTACTTAGGAGGCTCCATCTACTTGGGAGGCTAAGGCAGGAGAATTGCTTGAACCCAGGAGGCAGAGGTTGCAGTGAGCTGAGAACACGCCACTGTACTGCAGCCTGAGTGACAGAGCAAGACTCCGTCTCAAAAAAAAAAAAAAAAAAAAGATACAGAGTCCAGGGCCCCACCCCCACAGATTCTGGAGGCTTGGGATGCCTGGAATTTTGCTTTTCTCCCAGTAGAGACTGCTGCTCTTTGGACCCCTGCTTGAGTAGAATAGATGGACAGCACACTCTGAAGGAAACAAGCACCACAAAAACCTCTTTGTGAAAGTAGCAGTAGACACCTAAATCAAACCATCTGGTTTTTTTTCTTTTTTTTTTTTTGAGATGGAGTTTCGCTCTTGTTACCCAGGCTGGAGTGCAATGGCGCGATCTCGGCTCACCGCAACCTCCGCCTCCTGGGTTCAGGCAATTCTCCTGCCTCATCCTCCTGAGCTGGGACTACAGGCATGTGCCACCATGCCCAGCTAATTTTTTGTATTTTTAGTAGAGACAGGGTTTCACCATGTTGACCAGGATGGTCTCGATCTCTTGACCTCGTGATCTATCTGCCTCGGCTTCCCAAAGTGCTGGGATTACAGGCGTGAGCCACCGTGCCCGTCCCTAAATCAAACTATCTTAAGCAAGAAAATGGATTTGTTGGAAAGAAACTGGGGTAGGGAGCTCAGTGCAAGTGGAAAAATTGCAGAAGGAAGTGAGGATCTGAGGACCTCAGGGACTGAACTTGGGGACTCAATCATCATTGGAATCATTTTTATTTCTGCTGTCTCTGCATTCTCCCCTATTGCCAATAAATTTTCTTTATAGAATGGGGACATGCTGATGGAAATTCCAAATTCTTATTACCAAGTTCCATATTTCAGTTATTTATTGCTGTATTACCAGGCACCCCAAACTTAGTGGCTTTATACAACAATAATTTGGTTTGCTTATGAATCTATACTTTGGGCAGGGCTCAGAGAGGACATCTCATCTCTAGTCTGTGTGGCATCAGCTGGGGTTCAAAGGCAAGAGGTGACTGGACAGCTGGGAGCTGGAATCACCTGAGGGGTCCTTGCCCACTTGTCTGAGGACTGATGTTAGCTGGTGGGGACCTCAGTTGGGTCCCTATCTGTCTATGACCAATGTGGGTGCCTGGACTTCTTCATAGCATGAGTAAGTTTCCAAGAGCAGTATCCCCAGAGAATCAGATGTCAACCGTATTATCTTTTATTACATAGCCTTAGATGTCACACAGCATTACTTTCACCTTAGTCCCACATTTACTCAGATTCAAGAAAAAGGAAAACCAACCCCATCTTTTAATAGGAGAAATAAAAATGCCACATCAAATGAAGGGTTGTAGTCTGGGAGGCATTGTTGTAAGCATCTTTGAAAAATACAACGTGCTATACTGCATCATCTGAGATAGATTTTATTAGTTATTGTATAAAAAACCCAAAGGAAGAACTTTGATTGACTTGGCCTTGGTCAATGCTCACTCCACTGACCGATTATTGTGGGCAAGAAAGGAAAGCACAAAGACTAGCCCAGCCTGGCTCACATGCTCATTCTGTGGCTGGCTGGAAGGAACAGCCAAAATTACATACAATCACTATAAACTAGGACTTCCAGGTTCTGATCCTTCTGGACACCTTAGCTGGACACCTGATCCTTCTGGACACTGTAGCTGGACACCTTCTGGAGTCTTAGCTACAACAATAAGAAGGGTTCGCAGAGTCCAGGTGCCTTTATGTAAAAACACCTATAGGGCAATATTTTCAGAAATGTGTTGGCAGCAAGAAAGACCAACAGAGGAGGAGGAACAAAGGCCAGGTGTGGGGTCAGTCAGAAAAGAGTTCAGGTCTGTCAGGCAAACTCCTGGAAGAGGATCCAGGAGCAGAAAGAATCAACCACGACAAACAGGGACAGCCATATCCCACAGGGATGGCAGGTGAGAAGGTCAGCCTGAAAGGTCGGGCAGGGGGAGGTTGGTGGGGTCTGGGGTGCGAAAGGGTGGGCTTCCACTTGCATTAGTCCTCACAGCAACTCTACCATGTAGCTATCATTTCCACTTTCAAACAAGGAAACAGATGTTCAGAGAGATTAAGTAATTCCCTCCAGTTCCCCCAAGACATAAGCCTCAGAAGTTTATACAGGAAGAAGTCCAGGTTCTGAGAGTACATCAGAGGCCGCCCCCATAAGCAGGAGACACAGACGTGTGCTCTCATCCCAGGGCAGCCCTGGACACTGCTCCACTCCAGTACTGCTCCCAGCGTGTGGCCCACAGACCCCCAGCCTAGCTACCACCTGGGGACTGGCTGGAAATGCAAACCCATGGGCCAAGCCCTAAACCCAATGTCTCAGAATCTCTGGGGACAGGGCCTGTGGAGTTTCTAATGAACCTTCCAAGTGATCCTGAATACACTTAAGCTTGAGAACCACCGTTATATTCCATTTTATTCCCATGGTTTATTCCAAACAACCTGGAGCCACCAGTGTAAACTGTAACTGACCTGCAGGAAACCGATCACATAAGAACAGGCTGTTGAGATTATCCACTCCTCACCTTACAACCCTGCCTTGAGGGTGACAGAAGATCCAATATATGGATGTATAGTTTGTTTTGCAAAAAGTCATTCTCATTCCATACCCCAGACCCTACGCCAGCTTGAAGTTACCACTCTCCTTACTCTAAATTCCTTAAAATACATAAAGTCTGTAATCCCAGAACTTTGGGAGGCCGAGGCGGGTGGATCACAAGGTCAAGAGATCGAGACCATCCTGGTCAACATGGTGAAACCCTGTCTCTACTAAAAATACAAAAAAATTAGCTGGGCATGGTGGTGAGTGCCTGTAATCCCAGCTACTCAGGAGGCTGAGGTAGGAGAATTGCCTGAACCCAGGAGGCAGAGGTTGCGGTGAGCCGAGATCGCGCCATTGCGCTCCAGCCTGGGTAACAAGAGCGAAACTGCGTCTCAAAAAAAAAAAAAAAAAAAATATATATATATATATATATATATATATAAAGTCTGAATCACCTAATTGTTATTTTTTACTGGCTGCTTTATATGTTATGGACTGCTCATGTTAATGTCTTACCTCCTAACTAGGTTGTAAGCTCTGCAAAGGCAGGCACGGGCATGCCCTCTAAGTGACTAGGAGGGAAGTGCAAATAAAAGTCTCTTTTGTAAGCTAATATTTGCAGGCCCTTGATCAGTATTTTGCTGAATGTTTTATGTGTCTAATAGTGGTACCCGCTTATTCATGAGGGATACATTCCAAGATGCCCAGTGGATGCCTGAAACCGCAGATCATATCAAACCCTATATATACTATATTTTTGTTTGTTTGTTGATTTTTTAGACAGGCTCTCCCTCTGTCACCCAAGCTGGAGTACAGTGGCATAACCATAGCTCACTATAGCTTCAAATTCCTGAACTCAAGCGATCCTCCCAGCTCAGTCTCCCAAGTAGCTAGGACTATAGATGTATACCACCCACACCCAGCTAATTTTTTAATGTTTTGTTGAGACAGGGTCTCACTATGTTGCCCAGGCTGGCCTTAAACACTTGGCCTCAAATGATCCTACCTCCACCTCCCAAAGCACTGGGATTACAGGTGTGAGCCAGCATGCCCGGCCCATGCTATGGTTTTGATCTGACAACCTAGACAGCAACTAAGTGACTAACAGGTAGGGGGCATAGACAGTGAGTATGCTGAACACCAGGATGATTCATGCCCCGGGCAGGATGGAGCAGGACGGTGTGAGACTTCATCATGACACTCAATTTAAAATGTATACATTGTTTATTTCTGGAATTTTTTATTTAATATTTTTGGACAAAGAAAACAGAACCACGGATAAGGGAGGACTGCTGTGTCTTGTTTAATCCATAGAAGCACAAATGAAGAAGGGAATTAATAGCAATAATAGTAAAAATAAAACCTTACAATTTGTAGGTGCTATATAATAAATTTTGTGGTGTTATGTGCTGTTTAATATAAAACCTAACCCCCAGCTCTGCTTAAAATTAGCTAACTCCCTGCAAAACCTACCTCATCTATTCTCCCCACATTCTCAGCGAAGTTCCCAGGTGTCTCAAGACTCTTGTGTTTCTTGCTGACCAGCTGCAGGGTCACAGGGCAGGACAACACCCAAAGAATGTACAATGTGTTTCTCAAAATGCTATTTTTCAAATGTACTGTACATCACAAGACATGTTACAAATTAATTAACTATTCTTTGTTCTGGCTTCTGTAAACCTGTTAGCTGCCATGTCATCCTGGATATATAAAAAGTACCCCATTTTCTTTCTCCGAGGCTCAGCCTTGGGATGCTAATCCGCTGAGCTGATGGCCACCCTAATAAAATCCTCCTGTTTCACCCATTGGTCTCTCTGGTCTCCTGGATATTCTGTAACACAATTCTATTAGCTAGGTATGACGTTGAGGAGACTGAGACTCAGAGGCGTGAAGGACCGCCTTCAGCATCACACCCAGGAGGGAACTGCTGGAGGCAGGCCCACGCCCAAGCCTGGGGGATACCCAGGTCCCAGCCCTTACCCAGCCTAACGCAGGGCTCCAGCATGCATATGTCACAGTGTAACTGCTTCTCATGGGCACTTTCGTGAGACGTGCCACCACAGAAGTACCACTGCTGGTGGGAAAGTGCTTAACATAGTCAGGGCTCAGAAACTGAGAGCTATTTTAAATATCTGACTTCCTGTTTTAAAACACCTGGTCCCCTTCATCATTTTACTTGTTTCTCAAAATGACCCTGGGCGGTGGGTAGAGCCTCTATTACTGTACCTAACGTTAGAGGTGAAGAAAACAGGACTCAGGGGAGTCAACAGCAACAGACCCAACCTTGTTTTCCTCCTGCTCAAGGCTCGCTCCCTCTACTGTTAGCGGTGGTAGTTATCCCTCTGGGTTCGCAGCAACCTCAATTCTTGCCTCCTCAGAAGAAAGAATTTGACTGAGGAGCATAAGGCAGAAGGAGAGACCAAGGCAAGTTTTGTTTTGTTGAGACGGAGTCTCACTGTATCATCTAGGTTGGATTGCAGTGGTGCGATCTCAGCTCACTGAAACCTCTGCCTCCCAGGTTCAAGTGATTTTCCTGCCTCAGCCTCCTGATTAGTTGGGATTATAAGTGCCTGCCACCACGCTCAACTAATTTTTGTATTTTTAGTAGAGACAGGGTTTCACCATGTTGGCCAGGCTAGTCTTGAACTCCTGACCTCAGGTGATCCGCCCACCTCAACCTCCCAAAGTGCTGGGATTACAGTCATGAGTCACCTCACCCAGCAACTAAAGCAAGTTTTAGGGCAGGAGTAAAAGATTATTAAAAAGCTGTAGAGCAGGCCGGGCGTGGTGGGTCACGCCTGTAATCCCAGCACTTTGGGAGTCTGAGGCGGGTAGATCACTTGAGGTCAGGAGTTCAAGACCAGCTGACAAACATAGTGAAACCCCATCTCTACTTAAAATACAAAAATTAGCTGGGCATGGTGGCACATGCCTGTAATCCCAGCTACTCGGGAGGCTGAGGCAGGAGAATCACTTGAACCCAGAAGGTGGAGATTGCAGTGAACTGAGATCACGCCACTGCACTCCAGTCTGGGCAGCAGAATGAGACTCGTATCAAAAAATAAATAAATAAATAAATTTTTAAAAGCTATAGAATAGTGATGAAAGGAAGGAAGGTACACTAGGAAGAAGGCCAAGAGGGCAACTTGAGAGACCAAGTGCAAGGCTTGACCTCTTGACTTGGGGCTTTATACAGTGGCATATGTGATGGCTAATGTCAGGCTGGTAGCCTCACCCAAAAGGTGCCCTGATGCCCCCCGCCTTCCTTTTCCCTGCCTTCCCACTGCTGTGTGCTCTGCCCAGGAACTCTCCGAGTCAACCACGCCCCGGCTAATGCAATCCTAGACAACTCTTGCACTGGAGGACTCGCCCAGCCACCCAATAGCCAACGACGGCCTGCCCCGTTCCCTTCCAGTCCTCTTAGGGCCAATCAGAGTGCCTTGCCATTGCTCAAACCCTATGCCATAAAAACCCCACACTCCAGGAAGTTGGTGCAACTTCTCCAGCCCCTTGTGTTGGACCGCAGAACCTCGCCCAGGGGCCGATTAAATTTCTTTATTTCAATAACTGGCCTCAGTTGCCTCATTCGATCCTTGGTTGCTTCATTCAAACTTTACAGTTAATATTGTCAACTTGATTGGATTGAAGGATGCAATCCTCCCACCTTGGCCTCCCAAAGTGCTGGGATTATAGGCATGAGCCACCATGCCTAGCCTATAACGAGTATTTTGAATTAAAGGCCCTTAGAGATCAACAGATGCTTAAAGAGACTTTTCTCTCATCTGCATAAAGACTGAATGAACCCACCAAGGAAAATAATTGTTTTTCCTTCCTCTTCCTGTTATCTTATCATCTATCCAATGTAACCACACCTGAAGAGACCCTTTCACAGGATAACCTCTGTCTCTCAGGCTCATTTGACTTCCAAAGAGAACCATTTACAAGTTAATCTGTGTTCCTGATCCATTCATTCTCCCTGGTAATCATTTCTTGCTTCTAGACGGAAGTACCTATATTCCCTATCTCCCCAGTTCCCCTGGAAATAAGGCTGGGTAAGTATCTGGGCCCCACCAGGATATGGGCTGTCACTCTGATTCAGCCTTGTGCATGCTAATAAATGTGTAGCCTTTTCTCTTATTAATCTGCCTTTTGTGAGTTGAGTTTTCAGCAAACCTTCAGAGGGTGAAAGAGAAGATTCTCCCTTGACTTTGACAGCCATTACTAGGGTTTAAGTGGAGGAGAGGGCAACACTTAAAGAGAAAACTATAATTTCTCAGACAACACTTTCTCCATGAAAAACCTTGCGGGCTCACTTACGAAGCCCTCAGAATGTGAATCCACTTCCACCCCCAGAGCCCGCTGCAAGGCGATTGCACTCTTCCTTCCCATCTCCTCCCTGTTCCCTCCTGACAGCTCCAGCGCCACAGTGTTCTGTTCTCAGAATATAAATTTAGCTAGCTGCTCGAGAGCATGAGGAAGGCTCGTGGCAACTGTGTTCTCTGCAGGTGGCGTGAGTCACTCAGCCTCGGGAGGGGCCTCCTTTGGGCTTGTCAGCCTCTTCAGCCCTGGCTGGGCTGGCTAAGCACACTGCAGTTCCTGCTCTGGCATTGGGATGTTCGCTCACCTAGGGCGCCAAAGCTGTAATTAAACCCACCCAGAAGATGAACCCTGCATCTGCCTAACTTGTCAGCTTTTTCTCCTTTACGTGATGTCTTCACAGTGGACAAGTTATTCAGAACAGCTGGTGAAAGCAGACCCACTTCCTAGTGAAATAAACATGCCTTTCTTCCCACCCCAAAGTCTAAATGCTTAAGGAATTTTAAGCCAGATCTGATATTTTTCCTTTTTAGCACTTGCCATTGCACACTGGTCTGCTTATTTCAGTCTGTCCTATAAGCATATATTTTTTCACTTCTCTCTGGCCCACGTTCTTCCCAAATGCCCAGCACTTCTAAAAGGCTGGTTCAGTGGCAAACTTTCTTTAAACAAGGGTGCGAGGCCACCATCTAGTGACCAACCACGGAAGTGCAGGTATGCAACAAGTCAACTAGGGCGGGCAAGTAGGCCGCACGTGACCTGCCAATTTCTGGGAATGCTGGTGACAGTTTGTCACAAAATCGGACAGGCTGCATACATTAAGCAGCTAAAGAAATGATGTATGGATGAGAATTTAAAAACATTTTTCTACCCTAGCCCTGTGTGGAGCAGTGACCAACCCACCCTGGTTTTTACCTGGGACTGAGGGTAAAAGTCCTAAAAGCAGAATAGTCCCAGGCGGAGAGGGACAAATTGATCACCCAATAAGGAGAAATAAAATGGCTCTGGGAGCAGAAACTTGTAAGAAATAAGAGGGCTTGGGCTTCTGGTTGGGGTGGAAGACGGCTTTAGAAGAAAACTTGTTTTTATAGTAGAGACAGCACTTTATGGTTATCAGAGGGAGGAGGCTTAGTCAGGCAGCAGAGAAATGACACGGGACATTAGCTCAAAATGTCCTGATCAAGAGGCTGGGCTGAGCTCAGGGGATTCTCTGGCAGCCTCCAGACCAAGGAATCTCAGTTACAATTGTTCTACTGGAACAAAGGCAGGTTCTACACCTGCTCTTACAGGCGTGCCCTTGCTGATTTGAGCAGAGTGATGTTTCTATAATTCTCTAAGATGGTGTCAGTGCTTCAAACGAACTCATCTGGGCTACACTCAAGAAGCAAACCAGAACTTGCTGTTTCACTGACCATTTGGGAATGCCCCAGTGAGCAAGTAGACTTCCCAGTTGCAACTCTGCCACTAGCTGTATGACACTGAGCAAGTGACTTAACTGTTCTGAAGCTCCCGTCTTCAGTGGGCTGTTGTGCAGTTGTTTGAAGCAGTCATGTAAAGCCCTCTTAGTCCAGTGGCCAGAATTTGGCCAGCTCTGAGTAAAGCCTGTCTGTCCTTGACCAAGCAACCCAGACGCACTCCCTGGCCCTGAAGCCAGAGTCCTGGGGCCTCTTCCATTCCTTCCAGCAGACCCCTCTAATTGAGCCTGTTTCTCTTTCTGTTTAGAGTTTCTACCACCTACTTCTTGCTTTTCTTCCCACCTAGTACTCACATTCCCTTCCCTTTACTCCCAGGACTGGCTGAAGAATGGAGATTATAACAGCAATTGTGAGATTCACTAGATAATTCATGCAAAGAGCCTAGAGCAGGGCCTGGCACTCAGCTCTAGGCTAGCAGGTCAGAGCTTGAAAATGCTCCTGTCATTGTGGTTCTCTCACCTTTACTTCCCAGTTACAGGTCCTGTTCTTTGCTGGAGTCTAAGAAACTGAAGTTCAAGAGATCCCCCAAATTTCACCCTGAAACCTAAGCAGTGCTGAAAAGCTTCAAAGGCCTTCCTGGTTCACTTGTTCATCCATGCAACAAAGATTTATGGCTCCTATGCCAGACATTGTGTGAGGCAGGAAGAATACCTGAGGCCAGGCACAGCGACTCACATCTGTAATCTCAGCACTTTGGGAGGCCAAGGCAGGAGGATTGCTTGAGTCCAGGAGTTTGAGACCAGCCTGGGTAACATGGCAAAACCCCATCTCTACAAAAATTGTAAAAATTAGCTGGGTGTGTGTCTGTGGTCCCAGCTACTGGAGAGGCTAAGGTAGGAGGATCGCTTGAGCCCAGGAGGTCAAGGCTGCAGTGAACCATGATTGCACCACTGCACTCCAGCTTGGGCAACACAGTGACATCCTGTCACCCTTCACCACCCCCCGCTAAAAAAAAAAACACCTGGGAACAGGACAAATGCAGCCCCTGTCCTCAGGGTCTTATAGCCAACAGGGAAGCCAGCCATTGAAGGCAAATTACAATTAAGATGCCAAAGAGGGGGCTTGGAGGGCTGAGGGAACAGGGAACAGGGAACAGGAAGCACCTCTCCCAGGGGGATCTCCACAAGGCAGTCAAATTTAAACTGAGACAGGAGGGAAGAAAGTGGGAATGAGCTCACCTGCCCAAGAGTGAGGTAAGGGGAAAGGCACAGAGAATTCTCAACCACAGGGAAGAGGCAAGAATGGCCAGTGTCCCAGACTAAGAAGCCAGAAGACAGAGCCAGAGAAGCAGAACAGGGAGTGGTGGCGCCCCAAGGGAGGCGGGGGCTAGAATTGGCAGGACTTGAAAGCATAAGGACAGGGAATTTCTTTCTGAGAGCGATGGGGAGCCGAGACCAGCATGAAACAGGGGAGTACAGACAGACTGGAATTTCGGAAAGCTCACTCTTTTATCCCAAGGCGGGAAGCTGAGCAAACATCACCTGCCCCTCCCACAGGATCCCTTCCTTTCGCTAATTCTTCAGAGGAGGTGCAGTTAGCGGGAGCCACAGGTGTGAAATATGGGCTGTTCAAATGGGTAAATCCCAGGCAAGATAGCATGTATCCTCCCAGCAAGTCATCCCTGGGGGCAGGAAAGGACTGGAGAGTGGGCCCTGTCCCCAGGCCCGGATGATGGGGGTGGCTGGGAGCTAGCAGCTGGCTACAGTGCCTAAGCAGGCCTCTATTTTTCTTTCTATAGCTATTAAATATCAGTAGCAGTTTTTACGATTGGCCCACGAATCCAGCTTATTCCAAATCCTATGTATTTCTTAAATCCTTAGCTCATATATCAGTTGATCTGCCGTGATTGAACACAGATGGCCTGGATGCTTTAGGGTGTAGGTGTATGGATGGGTGGATGGGTTGGGAGTGTGGAGAAATTAGATAGAAAGCAGTGACCTCATTACAATCTTCACAGAGCTTGTCGTCTTGTGAGGAAGGGGAAAAATGAATTCAGTAGGAAAAGAGGACAGTGGCAACCCTGCACTTCTTGGTAGGGAAACTGAGGCTGGGAGTGCAGGGGCCTGTTCTCCTAAGATTGGGATGGAGTGAGTGCTAGGGCTAGTGCTGGAACCCACCAAACCACACTGGCCGTGGCAACTCAAAGGCCCCTGGAGAAGAGCCCTTCTTCCTTGCTGTGGGAAGAAAGTCACAGGCCACATTCCCAGCCAGGGTCCCCTACCCTCCAAGGGCCCCCACTCTAGTCACGCAAACCCTCCTTTGCTCCCTCAAATAAGCTAAGTTCATTCCCACAGCCTTGGGATGTCTTTTCTTATGGTTCCCTCTTACCCGAAGGCTCTGACCCCCCAGTGGTTACTGGCTTCCTCTTCCAGGTACTGCATCAACGCCAGCTCCTCAGAAAGACCCCCTGAAGACCCTTCCTGAAGTGGCCCCACACCTACACCCCAACAAATCTCTCTCTTCCCCAGCATCATGCTTTTCATCTTCATCACTCTCAGCCCCCATTGGAAATGACCCTGATCCTCTAGTTTCCTCTTCTACCCCCACTCCTGGCTCGCAGACTAAAACTCAAGATCATAACTGCTTTGTCCAGTGCTGAATCCCCAGGCAAGGGAGGAAGACTGGCTTATCCTAGAGGAAGCCTGGCTTACCCTAGCACTCAGCAGCTGCAGAATGAATTAATGAAAGCAATGCCCTGTAAACAAATCCACTTCAAGTAGACATGAAAGTTATTATTTGTGAGATAACTCAATTCAAAGGTGGTATTGTGGAGAGAAGTCCAGGTTGAGCAATCGTTAAGACTTACATTTCAGTCCTACATGGACTTTTTCTTCTTGCTGTGGTGGTCAATATACAGAATATTCTGGAATCTCAGGCTGAATTTATACCTGTAGAAAGAAGAAAGCAATTACACATTATTGTTGGGAGGACCAAACTAGAAAGTATATGTTCAATGCTTTGTAAACTGTAAAGTGCCAATAGATGTACAATTATAACTTTGTGGGGGAATTACTACAATATTTATAGATATAAACACTTTCCCTAGTCTATTCAAAATAGACTCTGACTTAGAAAAATGGATTTAGAATCCACATTTCAGAAACATCTACTATATAAATGGAATCATTTTGATAAATGAGGGCGGAGTCCACAAATTGTGTCTATTCTCAGGCTCTGCTGCTTTTCTTTCACACCATGCCCACTGACAGCTGGCTTCATTTCTGAACAAATTTTGTTGTCTCGATGTTTATTTTCCCTTTTAAGGGTTTTTATTTTCTATTTATATATGGAATACATGTTCTTATAAAATTGTTACAAAATGCTACAAAGTTTTTTCAAAATCATATGTAACCCTAACTAGTCTAGAGGTAACCAAAGTAAATATTTTGAAATATTTTCTTCCAAATTCTTTTTTAAAACTGAAATTGCATGTGACAGTTTCATTTTGTACAGAGGACAAAGTGAATGTGCTATATTGCCACATGATAATGGCTCCATGAAGTCGGCTGAGACCCTGCTGAACAGGATACAGATGGCACTGGATGGTGGGAAAAGCACAAGAGTTTGGTTCTGACCCTGCTTCTTAGTAACTTGTAGGCTTTGGGCAAGTGATTTAACCTCTCTGAGCCTCCGTCTTCTCATATGCAAAATGAGCAATAATAATTCCTACTGCATAGGGTGGTTATGAGCACTCAATAAAATAAAATATGTGAGTTGACTAAAACATAGTGATGCTCAATCAATTATATTATTAGTACTGTTAACAATAGTACTGTTAATAATAAGATTAACAATAATCTTTAAAGGTGGCAGCTCAGTCTTGAAAACAGAGATTAAATTGAAGCCACGTTGGCTGGAGCTAGACACGATGGAAGGGAATGGGGTAAGAACTCTGCACTCATTGCTGGAATCCAGCCTATATAACCAGGGAAAGCATCCCATATCCAGGGCTTACCCTTTCCTCAAGAGAAGCATCAAGGACATAGATCAACAGGGAACCATCAATCCCCGGGTCTGGCCACAGAGAAGCATTGTGATCAGAGCTCTCTGTCAGTAGCCCATTGAAGAAAGGTAAGTGTGGCAGGTCCGTGGCATGTCACCCAGAGCAACCTTCAGAATGAAGGACTTATCCCCTGGCTGCTGCAAGGCCAGCCTCCACTGTTACCACCCCTGGGGATGACCTCAGTGAAGAAGGCTGCCTTGGCAAAGGTCACATCCCTTTTCAGGGTAACACACACCCCGTGACTGACAATACAGGTGTACAAAGGCCTGACCCTCTCTTCCCCAGTCAGGACAGCTATGAAAGCTCATCCCACCTTCAGCTTGCCCTGGCGGGTCAGGGGTGGCTTCCATAGAGCCTTGGCATCTCCCTCTACACAATCCTGCTTCACTGCCTTCCCCTTCTTTCTCCCCTTCCCCTTCCTCTCCTTTCCATTTCCATTCTTTTCTATAGGCTTTGATCCCAAAAGCACTCCCTACTTGAGCCCCTACGTGCTAACTCCATCTCTGAGTCTGCTTCCAGAAAAACTCAGCCTGTGACAGGAACCTCACCTGCTCCCCCTCCTCACATCTCCTGGTGCAATCCCTGCTGTGGGCCCTGCGGGGCTTCTTGAGTAAACAGAGGGCTGAGCTGACATTAGATTCTATTCTTACAGTTTGCCCTTTATTCAATGTTACACAAGGACTTTTGCTTCCAGGAAGATGGAGTAGGCATACTTTTTCCTATTTGTCCCTCTGAATACAAGTAAAAACCCTGGACATTATATGTAAAACAGGAGGATCTGAAGACGGAGAGAAGGAGGCAGACGGGCTAGGGGCCTTGGGCCACAAGAAATGAGACAGTGGTAAGTCCCTGGCATTTTCTTTTTGTCTTGGAGCTAAAGGAGCTGGCAACTCAGAAATGGTAGGAGGCACACACAGAAACATTCCCAACAAAAGCCTGCTTTCTTTAGCAAAGGATCAGGGAAAGGGCAGTCTAGCAAAGGAGAAAACCTTTAAACAACAATTACTCAACTTCAGCCAAATGCTACAGGAAACAACAGCAATGGTGGCCCCATATCCACCCTCACCAGGTAAGGCCAGTGGAGAGGCTCAACCTCCACCCTCACCAGGCTGTATCAAGGTGTCCCAAACCCCCTGCCAGGGTGGTATCAGAGGAAGCCAAGTGTGGAGCCGGAGCTTTCATCTCTACCAGGTGGCAGAGACCCCTCCTACCTTCCACCATCCAGCCATGTGTGGCAGTGGAGCCCATATGGGGCACCTCAACTTCTGCCCCCATCATGCAGTAACGAGACAGCCCTCTCTCTCCCCACCAGGGAGGGGCCAGAGGCTTGGAGGAGGCCTGGTGGAGAGTTAAGACCTTTACCGCTGCCTAGTAAAAATGAAGCAACCTCCTCCCATGGGGTCAGTGGAAGCCCTGTGGGGAGCAGTGGCACTCCTGACCCTCCCAGTGAGGGTGACTAAGCCTAGAAGGAATCAAGAACACCCATCTCCACCCAGCAGTACTGAGGAGCACTGCCTCATAAGTGTCAATGGAGACAAATGGAGAATCTGGGCTTCTACCCCCACTCATGGCAAAATGGGCATCACTTTCCCCTTTCCCTACTGAGCTCACACTAGATTTTAGTCAGTACTTGCTAGAGTCAGCTAAAATAGGTTTGAACAAGATTTAAAATATCGTATAACATAAAATCCAAAATATTACAAATTCTGATAGAAAAAATATTCATCATACCAAGAGCCAGGAAGATCTAAAACTGAATGAAAAAGACAATCAATAGATGCCACCACCACTGGGTGCTGGGGCTCCCCCCTGCAATGCTAGCACTTTTGGAGGCCAAGTTAGGAGGATCATTTGAGCTCAGGAATTCAAGACCAGCCTGGGTAACATAGGGAAGCCCTGTCTCTACAAAAAACTAAAATAAATTATCTGGGCATAGTAACGTGTGCCTGCATTCCCAGCTATTGGAGAGACTGAGGTGGGAAGATCACTTGAGCTTGGGAAGTCAAGGCTGCAGTGAGCCATGATCATGCCACTGTGCTCCAGCCTGGCTGACAGAGTGAGACCCTGTCTCCAAAAACAAAGAAAAAGAAAAAAAGATGCCAACACCAAGATGACAAAGATGTTACTGACAACATCTTTTTAAAGCAGCCACCATAAAAATAATCCTTCAATAAGCAATTACAAACATGCTTAAATAAAAACACACAGTAAAGAAACAGAATACATAAAGAGGAAACTGGAAATTTTAGAACTGGAAATCACAATAACTGAAAATTTTTTTTCATGTACAAACTGCATAACTGTGGTGTGCCAAGCACTGTTGTAGATATTGAGAATACAGCAGTAAACAAAACAGACAAAAATCCTACCTTCATATAGCTTATATTTCAATGGGGGAAATAGTAACAATTATATATGTTTTTATATATAAAATTATTTAAGTGTGTGTATATATATATAGACACACATATATACACACACACACACACAATCAGAAGCTAATGAGGAGAAAGACAGATGGAAGAGTATATGAGAGGGGGAAGAGGATTAAATTTTAAAGGTGGTTAGAAAAATCCCCATGAATAAGTAGATATTTGGAAAAAAAAGACTTTTTTTTTTAAAGAAAAAGGAAGAAAGAAAGAAAGAAAAAAAGAAAAGAAAAAAAAGAATGAAGAAGAAGAAGAAAAAGGAAGAGAAAGAGGGAGAGAGAACGGGAATATTGCTTTATTGCCCAGGCTAGAATGCAGTCTAAAAATGGGAATTGAAAACCTCTTTTATGCCAATAATTGTGCTTAACAATGGAGACAGGAAGGAATAAGGGAAGAAAATAACAAACAAGCAGCCAACCAATATTTTATTTAAACCTATGAAATGCTGTGCAATTATTAAGGAGTGATTTACTTGCAATTATGTAGTCACTTTTGGAATAGGTGTGATATGGTACTGATAAGAATGTATGTTTTGTGTATTTGAAGTGAAGAGTTCTATAAATGTGTATTAAGTTTACTTGTTCTGGGTCTGAATTCAAGTCCTGGATATCCTTGTTAATTTTCTATCTCGTTGATCAGTCTAATATTGATAATGTGATGTTACAGTCTCCCACTATTATTGTGTGGGAGGCTAAGTCTCTTTATAAGTCATTAAGAACTTGTCTTATGTATCTGGGTGCTCCTGTATTGGGTGCATGTATATATAGGATCGTTAGCTCTTCTTGTTGCATTGATCCTTTTACCATTATGTAATGTCCTTCTTTGCCTCTTCTGATCTTTGTTGCTTTAAGATCTATTTTATCAGAGGTGAGAATTGCAACTCCTGCTTTTTATTTATTTATTTATGTTTGCTCTCTGTTTGGTTGGTAAATCTTCCTCTGTCCCTTTGAGTCTTTGTGTATCGCTGCATGTGAGATGGGTCTGGATACAGCGTACCGATGGGTTTTGGCTTTTTATCCAGTTAATAATATATATGAGTTTAATACTGCCATTTGATGCTAGCTGGATATATTTTTGGAAAGGCTGATACTGGCTGTTCATTTATATGTGCAGTGCTTCTTTCAGAAGCTTCTGCAAAGCAGGCCTAGTGATGGTACAATCTCTAAATACTTGCTTGTTTGCAAAAGATTTCATTTTTCCTTCGCTTTTGAAGCTCAGTTTGGCTGGATATGAAATTCTGGGTTGAAACTTCTTTTCTTTAAGGATGTTGAATATTGGCCCCCGCTCTTTTCTGGCTTGTAGGGTTTCTGCTGAGAGATCTTCTGTAAGTCTGATAGGCTTCCCTTTGTGGGTAACCTGACCTTTCTCTCTAGGTGCTCTTAGTATGTTCTCCTTCATTTCAACCCTAGTGAATCTGACGATTATATGCCTTGGGGTTGGTCTTCTTGAGGAATATCTTTGTGGTGTTCTCTGTATTACCTGGAGTTGAATATTGTCCTGTCTCACTAGGTTGGGAAAGTTTTCCTGAATAATCTCCTTAAGAGTATTTTCCAACTTGGATTCATTCTCTTCGTCACATTCAGGTACACCTATCAAACGTAGATTAGGTCTTTTCACATAGTCCCGTATTTCTTGGAGACTTTGCTCATTCTTTTTTATCCTTTTTTCTCTAATCTTGACTTCTTGTTTTATTTCGTTAAGTTGGTCTTCAAACTCTGATATCCTTTTTTCTGCTTGATCAATTTGACTGTTAAAACTTGTGCATTCTTCGCGAAGTTCTCGTGTTGTGTTTTTCAGCTCCATTAATTCACCTATATTCCTCTCCAAATTGTCTATTCTCATTAGCATTTCGTCAAACCTTTTTTCAAAGTTCTTAGTTTCTTTGCATTGGGTTAGAACAAGTTCTTTTAATTCACAGAAGTTTCTTATCATCCACCTTCTGAAGTCTACTTCTGTTAATGGAATGCACTCGTTCTCCCTCAGGGCTTATTCCGTTGCTGATGAGGAACTGTGATCCCCTGTAGAGGGAGAGGCATTCTGATTTTGGGTATTCTCAGCCTTTTTACGCTGGTTTCTTCCCATCATTGTAAATTTATCCACCTGTCGTCTTTGTGATTTCCGACTTTCAAATTAGGTTTCTGAGTGGATGTCGAACTTGTTGATTCCCAGCGCCGAAATCTGAGCAATCCACTGCGCCGGCCAAAACAGTGGTGTTAAGATTGATGGTGCTTTCCTGCCAGGGAATCAGCCAAAAGGGGACCCAGTCCTGCTCACTCTGCACCAAGAACTGCCATACTGAGGCACCAGCAAAACCGCCGTGCCGGCCACAAGAGTCGTGCTAGCCACCTGTGGGGCTCCTCTGCTGGGAATCTCCTGGTCCATGAGCAACAAAAATTCATCTGAAACTGTGGCATCCTCTCGTTCTCTTCACTTTCACTAGGAGCTACTATCCCGAGCTGCTCGTGGTCAGCCATCTTGGATCTCTCTCTAATAACTGAAATTTTTATAAAACTTAATGGATGAGCTTACAGCAGAATATAGAAGTGAATGGAAAAATCAGTGAACTTGAAGACAGAAATTAATCTATCTCAGAACTTAAAGTATAATGATAATAATAAAAGGGAAATGCATACTCCTCTAACTAGAAAATGACTCAAGTTGTCATGCAAAAAAAAAAATGTGTACGAACAACTAGAAAAATAAAAGACACTCCACTAAAAGTTTCATGACTATTAAAAAAAAATAATCTGAGCAGAGAAAAATACAAACTGAAAAAAAAAAAGAACAGAGCTTTAGTGATTGGTGAGACTAAAACAAAAAATCTAATATTAGTGTCATCAGAATCCTGGAAGAAGAGGAAAATAAGGGCCAAGCTGAAAAAGTGCTCTAAAATATAATAACTGAAAACTTCTCCAAATTGGCAAAAGATGCAACTCTACAGATTCAAGGAGCCGAGAAAACTCCAAACAATATCAACCCAAAGAAATCTATACTAAGGCATGTCATAGTCAAACTTCTGAAAATTAAAGTCAAAAAAATAAAAAATTCTAATAAAAAAAGACATCTTACTTGTAAGAGGAAAACAATCTGAACAACAACAGATTTCGTAAATGAGTCCATAGAGTTCAAAAGGAAAGCAGCACAACATTTTTCAAGTGTTGAAAAAAGACTTGTCAACCCAGAATTCTATATCTAGAGAAAATACCCTTTAGGAATGAAGGAGAAATCAAGACATTCAAAATGAAAGAAAACAAAGCAAAAAAAAAAAAAGTTGTTGCTAGCTGACCTACACTGAAAGAATAGCTAAGAATATTCTCTAAAAAAAAAAATAAAATAAAATGTTTTTTATAAAAGAATCTTGGAACAATGGAAAGAAAGAGTTTCCTTCATAGTGTTTACAAGAAAGAAAGAAGGAAAGAAAGAAAGAAAAAGAAAGAAAGAAAGAACGAGAACATAAGCAAAAACATAGATAAGTGCAATATTTCCTGCTCTTGAGTTTTTAAAATTAATTGATCATTGAAGCAAAGATTATAACATGCTCTGATGTAGTGCTCTATATAGAGGAAATATTTAAGACAACTATAAATGGAAATGGCAAAAAGAATTAAGGTTTCTATACTTCATCTGAACTGGGAAAATGTTGACAACAGACGGTAATTAGTTATGTATATATAATGAAATACCTAGAGAAACAACTTAAAAAGCTATCAAAGACATACATTCGAAAAGTATAACCGAGAGCCAAACACAGTGGCATGCACTTTTTGTAATCCCAGCTACTTAAAGGGCTGAGGTGGGAGGATTGCTTGAGCCCAGAAGTTTGAGACTTTATTTGGACAACACAGCAAGACTCCTGTCTTAAAACATGAAAACAAAAACAAGGCCAGGCACGGTGGCTCATGCCTGTAATCTCAGCACTTTGGGAGGTTGAGGAAGGTAGATTGCCTGAGATCAGGAGTTCAAGACCAGCCTGATCAACATGGCGAAACTCCATATCTACTAAAAATATAAAATTAGCGAGGCATGGCAGCACATGCCTGTAATCCCAGATACTCAGGAGGCTGAGGCAGGAGAATCACTTGAAACTCGGGGGCGGAGGCCGCGGTGAGCTGAGGTCTCGTCATTAAACTCTAGCCTGGACAACAAGAGTGAAATTCCATCTTAAAAAACAAAAACAAAAACAAAAAACTCAGAAGTACCATAGAGGAAAACAAATGATTTTTAAACGTTTTCAAGTAACCCACAGGAATGAGGAAAAAATAAAAATCAAAAATAAAAATCACAGAAAACAAAGATGGGGGAAAACCTCAGCACATTTAAGTCCTAACATAGCAATAATTTCACTAAATTCAAATTGTCTTAATATTCTAATTAAGAGAGACTGGCAGAGGGATTAAAACACATACCCAATTCTATGTTGCCTACTAGACATTTAAAAATAGATTTTTAAAGTAAAAGAATGGAAAACAATATACCATGAAAACATTAATCAAAAGAACACAAGAGTAGCTATGCTACCATTAGATAAAGTGGATTTCAAAGCAAAAAATATTACCAGGGGATAGGGAGGAGCATTACATAATAATAAAAGAGTAAGTCCAGCCAAGAAGACATAGCAATCCTAAATGTTTATGCCCCAAACAGAGCTAAAATATGTGAAGCAAAAACTAATAGAATTTAAAAGAAAAATAGACAGACAATTATGGTTGGAGACTTAAATTTCTCTCAAAAGTGTACAGAGAAACAAGACAGAAAAATCAGGACAGATATAGAACTCAACACTATCAATACTAAGATCTCACTGACATTTAGAGAGCCCTTCATCCAACAACAGCAGAATACATATTCACGTGCCAATGCAACATACCAAGAAAAACTATATTCTGTGTCATTTAAAAAATAAAAGCTCAACAAATTTAAAAGAATTTAAATCATACAGAGTATATTCTCTAATCACAATGGAATAAACTAAAAAATAATCAAAGAAAAAAATAAAATAAAATAATTAAAAAAAAAGAAAAAAACAGAAAAAAAAAATTGTAGAAAAATAGAAAATCTCCAAACACTTGGAAACTAAATGACAAACTTTTATATATCTCCTGGGCCAAGAGAAAGTTTCAAGGGAAATTTTTAAAATATACTAAACTGAATAAAAGTCAAAAAACAACATATCAAAATTTGTGGGACACCACTAGAACACTACTGAAAAGAACTTTTTTAGCACTGAATACTTCTAATAGAAAAAGATAAAAAACCTGAAATCAATAATCTAGCTACAAACCTAAGAACTTTGAGAAAGAAGACAGAAAAACAAACACCAAAACCAGTAGAAGTGATCCTATAATAAAGACAAGAGCAGAATTCAGTAAAATTGAAAACAAAAAACAATAGGAAAAAACAGTAAAACAGAAAGCTGGTTATTTGAAAACATCAATAAAATGGACGAGTCTCTAGTAAGACTGACAAAGAAAAAAGAGAAAAGATACAAATATCAAGAGTGAAAGAGGGAATATCACTACAGACCATGCATATGTCAAAATGATAATAAGAGAATACGATAAGGAATTTTACATACATAAAAATTTGACAACTGAAATGAAAAGGATCAACTCTTCAAAAAATGCAAACTACCCCAACTCACCCAATATGGAATAGGTGATTTGAATAGCCCTATGACTACTAAGTAAAAATTTAAACCCCCAGAAAGGAAATCCCCAGGTCCAGATGGCTTCACTGGAGAATGCTATAAAAATTTAAAGAATTGGAGAGAGATCCAAGATGGCCGATTACTAGCAGCTCAGGATTGTAGCTCCCAGTGAAAGCACAGAGAACGAGAGGACACCACACTTTCAAACGAATTTTTGTTGCTCACTGACTAGGAAATTCCCAGCGGAGGGGTCCCACAGGTTGCCAGTGCTACTCTTGTGGCTGGCATGGTGGTTCCTGGTGCAGAGTAAACGGGACTGGGTCCCCTTTTGGTAGACATTTGGAGCTCAGGGAAGGCAGAGTCGCCTGTTCAGCTGATTGAAAAAGGGACTCAAGAAGGAAGCCAGACTGGAGATTCCTAGGCAGAAAAGCACCGTCAATCTTAATGCCGCTGTTTCAGCTGGTGCAGTGGGTTGCTCAGATTCCGGCACTGGGAATCAACAAGTTGGACGTCCACTCAGAGACCTAATTTGAAAGTCAGTAATTACAAAGATGACAGGTGGATAAATTTACAATGATGGGAAGAAACCAGCGTAAAAAGGCTGAGAATACCCAAAATCAGAATGCCTCTCCCTCTACAGGGGATCACAGTTCCTCATCAACAAGGGAACAAGGCCTGATGGAGAACGAGTGCATTCCATTAACAGAATTAGGCTTCAGAAGGTGGATAATAAGAAACTTCTGTGAGTTAAAAGAACATGTTCTAGCCCAATGTAAAGAAACTAAGAACCTTGAAAAAAGGTTTGACGAAATCCTAATGAGAATAGACAATTTAGAGAGGAATATAAGTGAATTAATGGAACTGAAGAATACAATACGAGAACTCTGCAAAGTATGCACAGGTTTTAACAGTCGAATTGATCAAGCAGAAGAAAGGATATCAGAGGTCGAAGACCAACTTAATGAAATGAAAGAAGACAGGATTAGAGAAGAAAGAGCAAAAAGGAATGAGCAAAGTCTCCAAGAAATATGGGACTATGTGAAAAGACCTAATTTACAATTGATAGGTATACCTGAATGTCATGAAGAGAATGAATCCAAGTTGGAAAATATTCTTCAGGATATTACTCAGGAAAACTTTCCTAACCTAGTAAGGCAGGACAATACTCAACTCCAGGCAATACAGAGAACACCACAAAGATATTCCTCAAGTAGAGCAACCCCAAGACACATAATCGTTAGATTCACAAGAGTTGAAATAAAGGAGAAAATTCTAAGGGCAGCTAGAGGGAAAGGTCAGGTTACCCACAAAGGGAAGCCTATCAGACTTACAGCAGATCTCTCAGCAGAAACCTTACAAACTAGAAGAGAGTGGGGGTCAATATTCAATATCCTCAAAGAAAATA
This sequence comes from Aotus nancymaae, assembly GCF_030222135.1. NCBI lineage: Eukaryota > Metazoa > Chordata > Mammalia > Primates > Aotidae > Aotus > Aotus nancymaae. Next base: position 29,132,747 of record NW_026988471.1, read on the forward strand.
ATTTTCAACCCAGAATCTCATATCCAGCCAAACTAAGCTTCATAAATGAAGGAAAAATAAAATTTTTTGTGAGCAAGCACTCAGAGATTTCATCACCACCAGGCCTGCTTTACAAGAGCTTCTGAAAAAAGCACTACACACAGAAAGGAACAACCAGTATCAGTCATCCCAAAAACTTACCAAAAGGTAAAGAATATCTGCATAATGAAGAATCTATAACAACTAATGGGAAAAATAGCCAGCTAGCATTAAATGACAATATTAAACACACAAATATCAATATTAATCCTAAATTTAAATGGATTAAATGCCCCAATCAAAGACACAGACAGGCAAATTGAATAAAAAGTCAAAACCCATCGGTACACTCTATCCAGATCCATCTCATAAGCAAGGACACACTAAGACTCAAAACAAAGGGTTGGTGGAAGACGTACCAATCAAATGGAGAGCAAAAAAAAAAAAGAAAACAGGAGTTGTAACTTTTGTCTCTGACAAAATAGACTGTAATAGTAACAAAGACTAAAAGAAACAAAGAAGGACATTACACAATTGTAAAAGGATCAATGCAACAACAAGAGTCAATGATCATAAATATATATGCACCCAATATAGGAACACCCAGATACATAAGACAAGTTCTTAATGACTTATAAAGAGACTTGGACTCCCGCACAATAATAGTGGGAGACTTTGACACCACATTGTTAGTATTCGACGGATCAACGAGATAGAAAATAAACAGGGACATCTACGATTTGAACTCAGACCTGGAACAAGTAAACTCAGTGAATATTTATAGAATTCTTCACCCCAGGTCCACAGAACATACATTTTTCTTAGTATCACATTACACCTATTTTGAAAGTGACCACATAATTGGAAGTAAATCACTCTTCAGCATTTGCATAGCACTTCACAGACTTAAATGAAATATTGGTTGGCTGTTTGTTTGTTATTTTCTTCCCTTATTCCTTCCTGTCTCTGCTGTTAAGCACAATTATCAGCATAAAAGAGGTTTTAAATACCTATTTTTGGATTGCATTCCGGCCTGGGCAATAGAGCAAGACTCCTGTTCTCTCTCCCTCTTTCTCTTTCTTTCTTTCTTTAAAAAAAAAAAAAAATTTAAAGAATTAGCAGCAATTCTACTCAATCTTTTCCAGAAAATAGAAGATGAGGGAATACTTCTCAAATTATTTTACGAAGCTAGTATACCCTGATACCAAAGCCAAACAATGACAGTACAAAAACAGAAAACTGCAGATCAATATCCCTCATGAATATAGACGCAAGTGTCCTTACCAAAATATTAGCAAAAACAATTCAGCAATATAAAAAAAGAAGTGAGGTTTATTCCACGGATGCAAGGCTAGTTCAGTGTTCAAAAATCAATTAATATAATCATTGTTAATACATCTACATACTAGCAATAAATGTGAAAACTGAAATTAAAAAATAGAATACTAGCCAGGTGCAGTGGCTCATACCTGTAATCCCAGCACTTTGGGAGGCTGAGGCAGGTGGATCACGTGAGGTCAGGAGTTCAAGACCAGACTGGCCAACAGAGTGAAACCCATCTCTACTAAAAATACAAAAAATTAGCTAGGCATGGTGGCGCATGCCTGTAATGCCAGCTACTCAGGAAGCTGAGGCAGGAGAATTGCTTGAACCAGGGAAACAGAGGTTGCAGTGACCTGAGATCATGCCACTGCACTCTGGCCAGGGTGACAGAATGAGATCCCATCTCAAAAAAAAAAAAAAAAAAAAAAACTACTATTTACAATCATTCAAAAAATAAAATGCTTAGGTGCAAATTTAACAAAACATGAGACTAGTATGCTGGAACTACAAAATACTGACAAAAAGCAAAGAAGATCTAAATAAATGGAGAGTCATACCAGCTTTGTGGATTAAAGGACTACATATACAACTACCATATGACCCAGCAATTGCATATGTGGGCATACATCCCACAGGGATAACACACCATGTTCACAAAAAACCTGTACATGAACACTTAAAGCAGTTTTATTCATAAGAGTCCAAAACTGGAAACAACACAGATGGCCATCAATGACAAATGATTGCATGTACTATGATACATCCACACCATGGAATACTATTCATCAACCAAAAGGAATGAACTTGGTGGCTCACACCTGTAAATCCCAGTTACTCAGGAGGCTGAAACCTTTGAACCTAGGAGGCAGAGGTTGCAGTGAGTTGAGATGGTGCCACTGCACTCCAGCCTGAGCAACAGTGCAAGACCATCTCAAAAAAAAAAAAAAAAAAAGAGAGAGAGAGAGAAGGAAAGAAAAGGAATGAACTGATGATACATAAATAGCCTGGAGGAATAGCCAGAGAATTATGCTCAGTGGACAAAAAAGCTAATTCCCAAAAGGTTACATACTGTGTGGTTCCTCTTATACAACATTTTTGAAATGGAGAACAGATCAGTAGTTACCAGGAATTAAAGCTGGAATAGGGTGAGAGGGAAGTGGGTGTGGCTATAAATGTCAACATGAGTCATCCTTGTGGTTGTGGAAAAATGTTCTTTATCTTGACTGTATCTTCTTTTTTTTTTTTTAACTTGTTCAAGTAGGGAAGACATTCTGAGAGTATCTTGACTATATCAATGTTCATAAACTGGTTGTGATTTTGTAACATAATTTTTCAATATGACTTTAATTTTTTTAAAAAAGAAGTCATATATATTTGTTGAAAAATAAACATTAAAGAAGTGTATAAAGTAAAAAGTTTCTTATAAGATACCCAGACCCTACTCATTCCCTTCACCCTCTCTCCATATGCCCCCCAGACACACACACTGCCTCTAGAGAAATACTTTGAATGGTTTGATATATTTTACTCTGATTCTGGTTTTTTTGTTTGTTTGTTTGTTTTTTGACAGGGTCTTGCTCTGTGACCCAGGCTAGAGTGCAGTGTCACAATTATAGCTCATTGCACTCTTGACCTTCCAAGCTCAAGCAATCCTCCCATCTCAGACTCCCAAGTAGTTGGGACTACAGGCTCATGCAACCATGCCCAGCTAATTTTGTCTGTTTGTTTGTTTGTTTTTGTACAGATGGGATTTTGTCATATTGCCCAAGCTGGTCTTGAACTCTTGGACTCTAGAAATCCACCCACTTTGGCCTCCCAAAGTGCTGGGATTACAGGTGTGAGCCACCACACCTGGCTTACTCTGATTTTTTGCATAACCTAAAATATCTATCTACCTTTACATATAATTTACATTTTTAAAACCGAAAACGGAATTATACTAAACAAGTTCTGCAACTTGTTTTTCTTATCCAGTGTATTTTGGGCATTTTTTCTATATCAGTATTTTATTGCTATCAATAGCTACACAATATTCTACTAAATGGCTGTGTCATGATTTACCATTTCTTATAATGGTGGAAATATGTATTTTTTCCTTTCAAAATTACCAGTCTTTCTGAAAACAACTATTTATTTGTATTAATGTGTTTCTAATCTCATTTCCTAGAAGTAGAAAATGTGAGGCCAAACAGTTTTTGCCTATTTTAAAATGTAATAGATTTTGCCCATTGCCTTCCACAAATATTGTACCAATTTACACCATCATCAACAGAGTGTGAGACTCTGTGTGTTTGCCTGTATCCTCAACACAGACATTCGGTCTTAAAAATTCTCCTAGAGTCATATTTATAACAACAGTGAAAATGTGGAAAAGAAGGTGTCCTCAGACATAGGACAACCTCTGTGTTCCAACACTACATACAAGGGGAAGACATTGAGACAACAGTAGGCTTGAAGAAACAGAAAGGTAGAAACAGAGAGAAAGAGAGACAGATGGATGGATGGGCATATATATAGATAGTGGGTACACAGAGATATGAAATTTCATTTGATTCGGCTGAACATTTTTAGAACCAGAACACAGCTTTGAACATGCCCTGAAGGCAAGTGCCATGAATATACTGGATAGTTTCAGTAGTGAGAAAAATGCCATTATATATAAAAACAAAAAATGTAAAATTCTAAATTTAACTAGTTATATCAAGAACAAAAGTCCCAACCAGGCGAAGTGGATCACTCCTTGAATCTCAGCACTTTGGGAGGCTGAGGCAGGAGGATCACTTAAGCCTAGGAGTTGGAGGTCAGCCTGGGCAACAAAGCAAGACCCCCATCTCCAATTTTTAAAAATGTATTTAAAAGGAAAGAAGGGAGGGAGGGAGGGGAGGGGAGGGGAGGGGAGGGTGGGTGTGAAAGCTGAACAGAGGTTCTCCAGGAGGCTGCAAAGAATGGGTGCAAAGCACAGGACAGTGGGCAGCTCTGCAGAGTGGCCAGGAGTGTAACATGGTCATAGCATCAGGCACCTGTAGGAAGGGGATGGTAGGAAAAGGCCCACAGTGGAGGATGCAGTAGGGAGAAGATGGGTGCAGGCAGTAGAGAGGGAGTGTGGTGGCCTCAGACCTCCCTCCAAAAGAGCCAGCTGCAGGGGGCACAGCTTCCCGCACAGACCTGCCACAGAGCCACACTGTCGCTGGCACTTCCTCCCCATGCCTGAGCATTTGGTGGGTGCCATTTCTGCCTGATGCAGGATTCTGCTCACAGAGATGTCTTTTCTTGAGGCGTCTCTTCTCACATCCCACATCCAATGCATCAGTAAGTCCTATCTACCAGAATATGTTTTATATCCCAGATGCCATCATTTCTCCCCATGCCCTTATACTGCAGCCCTGGTGTAAGCCCCATCTGCTCTCACTTAGATCACCACTTTCACTTCTGGACTGATCTCCATGCTTCCAGGAGAACCAGAGGGATTGTTTTAAAATGCAAAATGAAAATGAGCTTTGGCCTACTGCAGTGTCTTTCCATTACACTTGGAATAGAACTTGACCCCGTTGGTCCTACAAAATCTGACATCTGCCCCACTTTCAATCCCCTTCCTTTCATTGCCTATGCCCCACAAGCCTTCCCAGGTCATGTGAGCTCCTTCCACTCAGGGACCTCAGATTTCCTGTCCCCTCTGTCTGGGATGCTCTTTTCTAGCATCTGCACACACTGCACCTCCTCAAATATTCCTTCCTACACAACCTCAAATAGCCACCCTACCCTAACTCCACTGTCTAATTTTCTTCAGGGCACCTGCAGTCATCTACAAGTATTTAATTTTTTCTTTGTTCAGTTTCTCTCTCGCTACAGTCCACCACCCATGAGGGGCAAGGACTCGGTCTTAGCATGGCATCCCCAATTTCTAAAGCAGTGCTTGGTACATAGTCAGTGCTCTAATCATATTTATTGAAAGAATAAAAACACATTTATATAACCAAGATTTTTTTCTTTTTCTTTTTTTTTTTTTTGAGACAAGGTCTTGCTCTGTCACCCAGGCTGCAGTAGAGTGGCGTGATCATGGCTCACCTCTGGGCTCAAAGCTTCCTCCTACATCAGCCTTCCGAGGAGCTGAGACCACAGGTACACACCACCGTGCCAGGCTAATTTTTGTATTTTTTGTAGAGATGGGGTTTCACCATGTTGCGCAGGCTGGTCTTGAACTCCTGGGCTCAAGCAATCCACCCACCTTGGCCTCCCAAAGTGCTGGGATTAGAGGTGTGAGCCACTGCGCCCAGCCTATAACCAAGATTTTTAAAAATAATGGCTTTAATTCTCCTTTTAACTTGCTCTTTTCACTTTAAAAATACTATACAAATACCATTCTATGTTAGCACATATAAACACACTTCACAAGGTATCATAGTATGTCTGTATTATAATGATTGAACCATTTACTTACTGATAGACATTTAGATCATTACCAGTTTTTCTTTTTCGTATTACAAAGAGGGCTTTAATGAACTTTCATTTATATCTGTATATTTTTGTACCGTTGTATAAACGTTTCATACACTAAGTCCCAAGAAGTGTGATTGCTGGCTTAGAGTTTTGCTACCCTTTAGGGAGAAAACCGTGGACTAGGAGAATGAGCCTGGGCTTCATTTGAGACTCTCTGAGTTTGTATCTCATCCTTTCCATGTACTTGCTCTGTGAGACCTGGAGTCTCTGAGATTCAGCAAAAGTCCCCTTACTGTCTATACATTCATGTGAAATCATGGGTGTGTTAAGTATCTTCTAGAACACTGAGTTCTGTAGAAAAGGAAAAACTGTCAATCAAGTAGTAGTCAAGAGGATGGGCTCAGGAGCCACCCTGCTTGAGTGCTACTATTAGGCACCACTGTTTATTGTGTGCCACGGACATGTAACTGAACCACATGTTCAGTCACTTGCTGCTTGCAGAGTCCAGTGGACAAGAGTAAGGTCTGCTATAAAGAAAGTCACTTTTGATTCCAAAGCTAACTTAGGGGAAGAAGTACAGGCTCCTGCCTTGAAGGGTACTGCTTCACATTTGGGGCAGAAAGCAGGTTAATTGGCATGAGCAGCATGCAGGACAGGAAGTGAGCAGGTGGGATTGTGTGACTGACATTGGTGCCTTATATCTACCAAGAGGTCAAGCTGGTGCTATCACAGGCAGAGCTAGATTGTAAAATGGCCATTGTCTGCGATACTGTCCGGGTAGGAGAGAGTTCTGTCGTCGGCATACTTTTCGGTTATAAATGTAAACAGACTATTGTCTGCTGAGACATTCTCCTAGTGGGAGCAGGTTCTGGCTCTGGAGCTTCTAAGTAAGTACAGTTAGATAAGCTTGCTGTGTAGAGAGTGTCTGGTGAAGGGAAGGTAAAGGTGATAACTACATTTCTAAAGAAGTAAATAGGAAGTGGGGAACAGGGGAAAGGAGGAAAAAGAAAAGATAATTTTAAAAATAACTCATTCCCTTTCTCTTAGAAAAATGGGGTACTCAGTTATAGACAGATTACTTGACCCTTCTAAGCCTCAGATTTTCCATCTGCATCTAAGATGGAGTCAATAATAGATCCATTCCATATGGTCGTTGTGAGGATTACATAAATCAATAAGGGTAAAAATACTTAGAATACTGATTAGCACATGGTAAATACTATACCAATACTATCATTATGGTTATGATGGTGTTGTAATTTATTTGGGAGCATAGAGCATTACTTTGTGAAGAACAGAGCTAACTAAATACTAAATACTTCTTGATACTTTTTTTTGCTAAAAAAAAAAAAAGTCCTCGTGTCTTCAGAAATTTTAAAAAGTTCTCCAACCATTTCCTTCCATTTACCAAAGCTTTCTTACCATTTGTCTTCCTTTTCAGCTTTGCTCACACAAAATACTACACATATGTCTATTCTATGTTCAAGATATATCACTCATTGGATTAAAAAAGAAAACTCTAATATTTCTCAATGCTTTCTAGGAAATAAACACCATGATATAGCACTGCTCTGAGGAAATGTAAAAAAAGAATAGAAAAGAAACAAGGCTGCCAGTGTTCTGAACTGCCACGAAGCATCACCAAAGTCACTGGTTGTTATCTGTGGTGTGTTCGTCTTGAAATTCAGATAGCCAGTCCACAAAAGACAAAGCTCAGCCCTGCTTGAAGTTTTTCTGCAGAATTCTAACTGATCCAAGCCACACTAGTGAAACAGAGCTGTTATAGTGGACACAGTTAACCCTCTCTTCCTGTACATGTTAGATGACATGAGGCTTCCCAGGAGCACAGTGGAACACAATGGCCATGGCACTGGAGAAAGAGAAGGCTATTTAGAATTACATAAACAAACATTGATCTGTGATTCCATTCACTGTGTGGTTATTATCTTTGTATCTTTGAAATTCTGTATCTCTTTCTCTCTCTCTTTCTCTCTCTCTCTCCCCTCAAGAAGCCATCTATTTACTTATTCTCCAAAGCAGAATAAGTAACAAGTTCCTGGATATTCTCCAAAGTAGAATAAGTAATAAGTTCCTGGAGCCAAGGAACACACCCACAGATAAAAAATGTACTAGCCATGAGCCACTTCTCAGCTTACTGATACGATTACAAACTTCGTCAAAACAAAGAGCTTCCTATGAACTCCATAGGATAAAATCTTTTCATATCAAAACTTATTTAGATGGTACCAGTTAAAATTCAGAATTACAGTAAGGATGTAAAGGTATCTTGATAGAACTCCTAAGTCACTCAGTCTTGTCACCAATATATGTTTAGCAGAATCATTTAATTGACATTCAATAAAGATTTACATACAGTATTCATTTTCCAATAGTGAGGCTTCTGATCCTGAAAACCCAGGTTCTGTAAAACTTGAAATTGAGGCTCTCAAGACTTTAAAGTCTTTGGGTTAAAAAATAAAATTACTTGTAATTAAACTTTAAAAGAAATGAATTAGTCTAGCTAAACTTCTTCAACTGGAACTCATGGCCTGTCTACTATCTGTTCTCAGCCTGAGAAGCTTTCAATGTTGTCTGTGGCTACTTTCTTATACAGATATTATTCTGTTAAACAGAGGTCCTCAGTCTTCTTATCTTTCCCATGCACACTGACCTGTCCTGTCTCAGAGCCTTTGCTCAAGGGCAAGTTAATTGCCAAAGAACTTTTATAACAGATGCTGCAAGGTATCCCTGCAAGTTACATAATAATAATGCTCTATCTGCCCAGAGTCAAGCCACGCGTCTTTTGGGAAATGCCATTTCCCCAACTCTAGCCTTATGGTACTAGGGAGGTATGGAGGCTGCCAATGAGAAGATCCCACACACCTAACCTTGGCAATTAGTCCCGGATCCAGCCAAACCAAACAGAATCCTTCTCTGGGACTCTCTCGACTTGAGCTTACAGGGATAAGACTTTCCAGTCAGGAAGCCACAAGGATGTAAACATGGAGCACGATGGGTCAACCTACAAAGAGAAAGAGAAGTAGAGACAGAGCCAGCCAATCTTGGCTGCTTATAAGTTTCCTAAGGCCAGATCCAACCACCCTTCCTGTTCTTCAGTGATAAGGGCCAATAAATTTCCTTCTTATGTTTCAGCTCCTTCAAGCTGGATTTCTGCTGCTTACAACCTACCAGTGCTGACTGATACTGGCAGTTTTGCAGAAGATGCAAATTCTTCACATGATCATTTTTTGTATCAATTCTCTGTAACAGCCAAGGACAAACTGAAATTAAAAATGCTTGTGGCAATAACATTTATCTTAACTGCTTTTCTAATTGCTAATGTTAAACATATGCACTGTAAAATATGTTTATGAAAACCAGGACAGTGTAGAAAGTGAGTATTTCAGATGTCTGTACATATGTAAATATATATGATCTTATTTCACAAAAATTGAATCACACCTTATATATAATTCTATATAGCTTGCATTTCCCAATTAATAACATCTTTTGGACATCATAATATATCAGTTCATATAATCTGCTTGGTGGTTTTTTGTTTGGGGGCATTAAAACACGTTTTGTGTTCTTCTCTTCCAATAACTTTCTTGTGTCTTAAATGTTTATGTTTAAAGTGTGTCCTCCTAAATGACTATCGTTGGTAATGGTGGTCACTAGGAGTGTGTGCACAGTAATCCTCCCCCTCATTCATGGGAGATACAAGACCCCCGGTGGATGCCTGAAACCATGGATAGTGCTGAACCCTATATTCACCATGGTGTTTTCCTGTACGGTAATGGACAGGTAGTGTGTACAGCTTGGACAAAGAGATAATTCATGTCCCATGCAGGACAGGGCAGGACAGAGCCAGATTTCATCACAATATTCAGAACAGCATGCAGTTTAAAATTTACAAATTGTACATCCATGTTATGTGGTGGGGGGGAACCTTATAAATGGTTTATTTCTGGAATTTTCCATTTAATATTCTTGGAACATAATACTGAAGGTCAGGGTGAACTACTGTAATCTCATTGACAGGATTCTCGTTTAGAGCCCAGAGACCTTTCTATTGACCTTTTGTGTGCAGATAGGTGTGGAAAGAAGTCAAATGACTAGTTTTTCATTTCCATGACATAAATCAGGTCAGACTTTTGGCAATATTTCAAGTATTCTCTCCATTCAGGGTTGAACCACAAAAGAGAGCTATCACGCATTGGCTGGCAGTCTGTGAGGTGACCTTAACACTCTGTAATGTAGATGGTATACAGAAAACAGCAAAAGCTGCTCACCTTGCACTCAGCTTCATAATCAAGAATCACAGAAATAACAATAAGAACCAACACAGCAGCAGCTTTTATTGAGCACATAATAGGTGCCAGGGATGTTACCTAAACACTTAAGTCAACTGCATTATTTAATGCTCACAATTGCCTAAGTTAGGACTACTTTTAGTAATTATGTGATGCTCTTGCCCATGGCCAGACAGTGTGTCTGTCAGTGCTGAGGTCTGACCTCAGGCAAACTAATTCTAAAGCTTGACTTTCTCACCACCATTTTATTCTGCTAAGTGGTCCCACCTAACTTGCGACATTTATCACTCCTTATCCCAAGACTCAGATTTTGAAATGTCAGGTGTTTATTGTTGGAAAAGTTTGTCAATATTTTACTATAGTTTTTGTTTTTAACATAATTTAGGGGAAATATTAGATTATCCTCTTGGTAGTTCGACCAGATGCAGGTAAGAGTTACAGGGTGGTGAACTAAGGCTCTCTTCCCTGACCACTTGAACGTTAGCTCGAGTCAGGTTTCTGGAAATAAGGTACATTAGAAAGAATACAGTTATGTGTATTACAAAATTAAAATAAATTATATGCAGCACCAAGTAATTAATAAAATATAAAATATGACTTTAGGAAAATAGGTAATATATTAGTTTCTTATCACCACCATAACAAATTACCACAAACGTAGTGGCTTAAAACAACACCCATTTATAATCTTATAGTTCTGGAAGTCAAAAGTCTAAAATGGACCTTACTAAATTAAAATAGAGGCTAAACTGGCAGAGCTGTGTTCCTGCTGGAAGCTCTAGGAGAGACTAGTTCCTTGCCTATTTTAGCTTCTAGGGACTGCCTCCATTCCTTAGCCCTTGGCCCTACATCTGTAATCTCTGCTTCCATGGTCACATCTTCTCTGACTCTCCTACCTTCCTTTTCATTAGAAAACCTAGCTTTTTAAAGTGTGATAAGATACACATTGAATGTATCATCTCCAGCATGGTGGCTCCTTCCGGTAATCTCAGCACTTTGGGAACCCAACGTGGGAGAATCATTTAAGGCCAGGAATTCAAGACCAGCCTGGGCACCCTAGTGAGACCTGTCTCACTGTTTTATTACTTTACAAAAAATAAAAATGAAAATTAGCCAGGCATAGTGGTACATGCCTGTGGTTTCAGCTACTTGAAAGGCTGAAGGAAGAGGATCACTTGAACCAAGGAGTCCAAGGTTACATTCAGCAAGCTTGATCATGCCACTGTACTCCAGCCTTGGCAACAGAGCAAGACCCCATATCTAAAAAACAGTACCATTTCAATCATTTCTAGGTGTACAGTTCAGTCGCATTAAGTACTCACATTGTGATGCAAAAGATCTCCAGAACTTTTCATCTTTGTTAAAGTGAACTAATACAGCCTGAGAAGGACTCTGTACTTATGTAGTTGAGTCTCTGTGGATGAACTGCCACCTAGGTTTTAAAAACGTAGATGAGACTGAAAACGTAACTTGGGAGTATGCGCCTGTAACAATAGCTGAGTCTTGGCCAATCCCAGAGGCCATACTTCAACCATGAATACACTGTTGTGTTGAAACTGTGCTCAAATAAGGCAAACACCAACCCATAACCAATCCAGCTGTACTGTACCTCACTTTCGATTTCTGTACATCGTTTCCCTTTTTTAGTCTATAAATCTTCTTGTACCATGTGGCTGCACTGAAGTCTCTTTGAATCTGCTATGATTCTGGGAGCGAATCATTCGCTGCTCAATTAAACTCCTTTAAATTTAATTTGGCTACAGTTTTTCTTTTAACTTAAATCTTACAAAATGGAAACTATACCCATTAAACAATAACTCATTTCACCCAGCCCCTGGCAAATACCATTTTACTTTCTGTTTCTACAAGCCAGGAAGCAGGCCCCCACCTGATGCCAGATCTACCAGTGCCTGGATCTTGGACTTCCTAGCCTCCAAAATTATGAGAAATAAGTTGTTATTTAAGCCACTAGCATATGGCGTTTTTGTTATAGCAGCCCAAACTGACTAAGACACTTGCTAAAGGAGCTATTCTATTTACATTACCCAGAGCTCTCATAAGCTCAGGTTAAACACACACACAATGCAGCCCCAGGCTTAGGACAGCTGTACTCCACACAATGTTTGGGACCCGGGTTCCTCCCAGATCATTGTTCTATTGTCCCTAGATGGCATCCTGGTCCTTGTGATGCAGACATCATCCATGATACAGGCAGCAAGATGCAGGGGAAACAATGAATATGATGTCAATATAAAGCAAGTGGAAAGATAGAGGGAAGTTATTAAAAGGCTATTCAAACCGACCAGTAAGAGGTTACTGGGGTCTAAACTGGAGTGTTGGATATGAGGGCAGATCACTTCTATGCAGGGCACAGACAAGAGAGAGATGATAAACACTTGTGGCCACTGAAGCTGGCAAGGTATTGTGGTCCACGAACAGATACAAGGGAAGTGACAGTCCTAGGCCTACAGGAATGTTTGTTGTTTTTCTCTGCTGTTGAGAGGAGATACGGGATCCATTTAGGGCAGAATGAGTTTCAGAATGCAGAGTGTTCTCCAGGAATAGGTGTCCATCAGGCTTTGAGGATTATCAGGAGAGACTATCTTTTATCCAAACCTGCAGAAAATAGGTGACACAGGAAGATATGCTGAGACAGAGAAAATGTGAGGCAGTTCATTTCCACCAGTCTTCATCTGACTCTAAATTATGAGGCAAGACTCCCCAGAGAGAGTAAGACAGGTGAGTGGAGGCCCAAATGTTTCAGGGCTTGAGGAGCAAGGAGAAGATTTACTAGGCTGTGGGAAGTACACAGAGGCAATGGGAGATTCACAGCTGATTTCACCCACTTGAAAGGTGGTCTCACCTCTAAAGGAACAGCTCCAAAAACAAGAGAAAGAAAATCAGAGTAAATGACAAGTCCGTGGAAGCATCATTAGAAGGGCATTCTGGCCAGGCACAGTGGCTTATGCCTGTAATCCCAGAACCTTGGGAGGCAGAGGAGAGAGGAGTACTTGAGCCCAGGATTTCGAGACCAACGCCAGCAACATAGCAAGATCTCATCTCTACTAAATAAATAAAAAGAAGGGTATTCTGAAAGCCTGACTCAGAGTCTGTAGTTACTAAATAGAGTCATCTGTTGGGGACGCAGCAGACGATTTCAGACAGAAAGTATAGTCAGTAACCAGAATAAAGCAGCAGGGTATGTTGGTGGATATTGGTATACTCCTGTTTTTGATTTTATTTACTCAAAGAATGTCGGTGTTAGCATATGTCAAATGACAAAGGAGTTTTTATCCCAGAAACACAAAGCTAGTTTAATGGTGGAGACGGGCTACTGTAATACATATAAAAATAGAATAAGGGGAAAAACCATGGTCATTTCAATGGACATTAAAAGATATTTAATAAAATTGCATGCCCATTCTTTAGAAAAAGAAGCATTACAAACTAGTAATAACTTTTATGAATTTGTCTGATAGAAATGAACACTTTAAGTACCAGGTAAAACAGTGGGGACAATATTTATTTAACAATACATGTAAAGTATTTACTGTACTCTCTTTTCAAATGATTATATTCAGAAATACTTGAATGTTTTATCCATGTACATAGGTGTCGATTACAACAGTATTTTTAATTCCAAAGACTGAAGGCAAGCTGCATATGAAAAAATGTTTAGTGAAACAGTAGAAAAATGTTTAGTAAAAGATGGTGAAAGCCAGGTGCAGTGGCTCACACCTGTAATCCCAGCAGTTTGGGAGGCCAGGAAGGGCAGATCACCTGAGGCCAGGAGTTTGTGACCAGCCTGGGCAACACGGTGAAACCCTGTTTCTACTAAAAATACAAAAAATTAACCGGGCATGGTGGTGGGCGCCTGTAGCCCCAACTACTTGGGAGGCTGAGGCAGGAGAATTGCTTGAACCTGGGAGGCAAAGGCTGCAGCAAGCGGAGATCGCACCACTGCACTCTAGCCTGGGCGACAGAGCAAGACTCCTTCTCGGAAAAAAAAAAAAAAAAAAAAAAAAAAGATGGTGAATGCCTACCATGGAAAACTATGGAAACAAAAGTAAATTTGTAGATAAAATATACATCAGACATGAAAAGATGGCTATAGCACACTGTTGAGTAAAAAAAAAAGCAGGTTGAATAACAAGAAGTAAAATATTCTCCTATGTAAAATACATTCAGTTTGGGAAGAATAGAAGATACACATGAAGCTGTTAACAGAAGACAGAAGTCTCTTATCAAATGAGGAAGTACGACTTTCCTACAATAAATGTATAACTTTTATATTAATTAATGTTAATTGAAAATAGAAAGGAAAAGAAACTAAAATACTGTCTAAAATGTCCTTATCTCCTGGAAAACTCACTTATCAAAAGATAACCAGTCCTTTTGCCTTTGGTGCTCAGGTTAACTTTACACGAACTGAATGAAAATACTTATGGATTTGGGGGTAAGCGGGAGTCAAGCGCTAGAATTTGCTTCGGAACTTCTCTTCCACCAAGAATGACTTTAAATATCTTGCAAACTAGCCCCAAATGTTAACCTACATTTTATATGTGAGAGGTATGCGTCATCAAATATTTTTGCTTTATCCTAAGTCAGCCAACTGAGATGTAATTACCTGGGCAACTCTAATGGAATGAGAAGCAAAACTTTCCATCTTAAGCGTTGATAAGGATTAAGGGAACAGCTGCCCTTTCCAAGAAACAAATCTCACTCTCTGAGGCAGAAATTCGTCATATAGAAGACTGATTTTTTCATCTTTTTGAGAATCATTTCCACTACCCAGAAAAAAAAACTCAATGAATTGTAAATACAGTCAGGCACAGTTGAAAAATCCTTTATCCACAGAATTTTTTTTTAGGCTTGCCTATGTGCTCAGACTCGAAGGGCTAGGGGTTTGAAAGCAAAAGGCAGCCCTCTACCAGGGGTGGTCAGGGGAAACGGCCTCAAAGAAACAAATTACGCGGTGCACTTTAGTTACCTAGGTTGCTGTTTGTCTAGGAAACTTGTTTTCATTTGTCATCACTAGGCCTCACTAGGTTATCAGGAAGCTCGGCCCCAGTCACCACCTGGTGACGCTAATGATTCGCAGCTGCCGCAATTAGAAAGGCTGAGCCGTCTCCTTTAAGAAGCTGACTCACGTGGATGCTGTGTTGTGTGCTCTCAGCTGAAAGGGGGAGGTGGGTCCTCAGTCTCACCGCATTGGCCGCCTCGGGAGAGGGGGCAGAGTTAGCCTCTTTGATTGGCTGTACGAATCCGAGGTGCGGAGGGTCAGGGGCGGGGCGAGCTGTCGCAAGCCTGCCCTGGGTCTGCGGCTTCTGGGAGGGGTGGGCCGCAAAGCGGAGGGGTGAGGGAGTGGGGGAGGGGGAGCCAGAGAAGGGGCGGGGTCCCGCGGAAAAGGCCGGGAGCCGAGGCGAGGGGCGGGGCCTAGAAATGAAGTGTGTTCCGGGCCAACCGGGAGAGCCAATTGCAGGAGGGGCGGAGCCAACCCGGGTGACTGACGTTTAGATCCAACCAGGGAGAGGCGGGGCCAAGGCCGGGGCCTGACTAAACCTGGAGACTCTGGTGGCCGAGGGGCTTCAAACCAGCTGAGGAGCGAGGAGCCGCTGGCAGCCGCGGATCTCGCCGCCGCTCAGGGTGAGTCCCGCGAGAGGGGCTGGGCTCGGGGCTGGCGGCGCTGAGGAGCCCGTCCAGGTTGGGCGGCTTCGAGGCACTCGGGATTTGCCCAGGGCTGGGGGCCCAGGCAGGAAGTGCCTCTTCCTCGCCGCGCTTCTCCCGGGGTCCCGGCGCGGCCGCCTCCGACCCCTCAGGGTGGGCCCCGGTCCCGGGACCGCAGGCGGATTCGCGGGGCTGTCTGCTCTTTGTGAGGCCTGGCGCGGCGGCCGCCGTCGGCCCGCCCCCGCCCCGCAGCAGGGCAACCGCCGCGACAACAGCCGCGACCCCTCCGCGCGGCGCCAGCGTCCCCGCCCCGCTTCCCCGCCGCGCCCTCCGAGGCCCGCCGCCGAGGCCCACTGCGCCCCCTGGGCGGACGGTTTGGCCGCGACCCCCAACCCTCAGCGCCGCGGCCGCCCTGCCCCCACCCGCCGCAGCGTCGGGGGCGCGCCCGGTCTCCGCCCGCAGGGTCGCCCGGGCCCCGCCCCGAACCCAAGTCGGAACTTGACCGAGTTGTTTGGGCCGCGATGACCACACGGTGAGAGCTATCCTGAGCAGGGCCCACGCCTGGCCCCAGCGGCCCAGCCCCCCGGGCGGGGGCGGCGTCTCCCTTTTGGCCCCATAGTATGAATGTCCGCCTGCCCCGCCCTCCTGCCCGGAGGACCCGAGGCTGATGGCGCGGGGTGACAGTTGGGCAGCCCGCCGGTGTCGGAACATGGGAGCCCGCTGGCCACCGGCTCAGCTGTTTCCTGCCGGTGTTTGTTGTGCTGGGGGAGGCCCCGCCGCCACCACCGCGCTCCGCCGCCCCGGGCCCTCCCGATTGGCCGGCGGGCGTCACGTGGCCGCCATCAGCTGGGCCAGCGGGGGCGCTCGCGGGTACAACAGCGGCTGCCGGCCTAGCCCACTCGGGGGTCGCCCGGGCCGACCCAGCTTTGCCGGCTTCGGGCCGCGGCCTGTCCCCCTGCTCGCTGTTGGGAGGGTGGGCGTGCTCTTGCAACCCCTTTCCTGTACCCTCCTCTGCAGGTAGGTGGGACAAATGAGTGTCAGGATCAGCGGGAGTGGGAAACTGAAATACTACAAAGATCTGTTTAATCCTGACACCAACTAACCTCCCTTTTAAGGGAGAGTCTGGGACACTGTGCAGCTCATTTATTTTTAAACTTTTTCTGTTGACAGAGATCTGTTGGTAATCTGAGGATTTTTATTCCACGACTTCTTGACAGATGGAAACCCTGAAGTAACCTCGGGCTAACCTTGTGTTTTTGGAAAATTAGTAGACTTGGTGGTGAAGAAACTGGGAGTAGTAGGATATTAGCTAACTTTGCATAGCCACATATACAGCGTGCAGCTGCATTCTACCAAAGAGGAACTAAAAGGCATGTAGTGTTTCCAGGGTACATATTCGTGCCAGCTGTGAAGTGCCTTGGTGGATTCGTTTCCTGAAAGTTTATCGCATACTTTTGTACTGGGTTAGGTAAGAAGTAAATTACAAAGAAATTAGAATAGTTTCTCTAGAAGCTTACAGTTTAATCAGAAGTTATGGACAAATGCAATCGAGCAACAATACAAAGTTAAGTATTTAGTAAGTTGTGAAGAATTTAGTAAGAATTCAAGTGAGAAATCAGTAGAAGTAGAAAGCATTCTGAAATGGATTGGTGTTGATTCGACCTAGCAAATGAAGAAGAGGCATTGGGTTGCTATTGGGCAGATGGGGGCCTAGAAGAAAAAGCAGGCCTAGAGGAATTTGGCGCACAAAATATTTCCCACATATTCCCCTTATCTCTGGGTATGTATTGGAGCACCAGGTAGAATGTAGGCTCATTGAAAGGAACTGTTTCTTTTTTTTTTTTTTTTTTGAGACAGAGTCTTGCTCTGTCACCAGGCTGGAATGCAGTGGCAAAATCTCGGCTCACTGCAACCTCTGTCTCCCGGGTTCAAGCGATTCTCCTACCTCAGCCTCCCGAGTAGCTGGGACTACAGGCGTGCGCCAACACCCCCAGCTAATTTTTTTTTTTTTAAGTAGAGACGGGGGGTTTCACCATGTTGGCCAGGATGGTCTGGATCTCTTGACCTCGTGATCCGCCCGCCTCAGTCTCCCAGAGTGCTGGGATTACAGGCATGAGCCAATGTGCCCAGCCAACTGTTTATTTTACTACACCCTCACCCCGCCCAGTGTCCTGTACAGACCTTTTTTACGTTTTATCTCTAGCAACCGTCTTCTAGGAAAGGGGCATGATGAAATGTGCTCAAGTTATTTAACTCTAAACCAGAAAACTAAGAAAATTGAATTTTAACAGTCATTTTTCTAAACAAGGTTAGTAAAATATATGTGGCTTGGAAAATAATGTTACCTGGTTGGATCATTGCAAACTTTTCTCTAGACTAATTTCCCTTTTCTGTTCTCTATTTAAGTAGTGGGAAAAATAAACAGGTTTAGAAACAATGAAAGTGAAAGGAAATAAGGCCAAAAATTATGAAAAGAAGAAATTAAACCAGCTACTGCCCTCCAAAAAACAGTCCATGAGACATGAAGATAGTCCTAGGTATGTTGGTGCCCAAAATATCATTTGAGGTTTAATCGTGATCGCCTATCTAGATTAATATCGGTTTTAAGGTAATCCTGTGTAGTAATGTCAGTGTAATGCAGGAACTGAACCTTAGCTAGACATGAACTTGCTACTTGACACTTGAGTCAGGGAGCCAGGCAGTTAACTTACATTTCAGTCTATCTAGTTAGAGGCTTTTGGCATTGCATCCAACAAACAAGGGATCATGAAATTCTCTTGCCAGGGTTTTGGGGAAATGACCAACTCATTATGCACTAACACACTGGCTTCCTGAGTTAAATGACTAGTCTATTTTCTAATAATTAAACAAATACAAGTATTATTGAAATATAGTGAACTTGGAAGTCACCTAAAAAAACAAGAAAAAATAAGGCATTATTGAGGGGGTAAAACAAAAACATATCCTTAAAACTTACTGCAAATGAAGACCTGATTCCACAACCAGGACATCATTTGACACAGCCAAGTAAATTGGTCAGGTAATACAAGAAGATAGCAGAGATTACTTGTGTCACTGAAAACTAGGCTTGTTACATATTTTGCACAAAAATTGGAAAGTTGGTTGTATGGATCAAACTGTTTTCCCATGTAGATTTTTTAATAGCATTTAGTCACAACTCAGTATAAAAATCTGGATGAAATTACATTAGCAGTAAGTGTTTATTATAGTAATCAACCCAGCACTCTTAAAAGTTATTTGGGTTTTTATCCTTTGTTTTGTTGAGGGAGGAGATTAAAAATGAGATATGAAAGCTTGCTTCCACCGGATTCCATTTTAGCAGAATCATTGCAAAACAAAACCACCTCTGCTAGGGGCAGGTTCCTTTAACCCTTTCTGCCCTAGATGCCAACATACTCTGTTCCCTGCAGCAGAGTCTTTTTACCTTGTCTTTGTCGTATCTTCTGGTGCAATGGAAAACCCACTCTGGTCTGTCCCAACACTGAGGATCTGGTGGAGTGTGTAGTCTATGGGAATGCCCTGAGGGGATGGTTTCCATTTCTAAGGAAAAGTGTATCTGTGAACTAGGTGTTTTTCCATCAGAAGGTCCTATGAGATGCAAATAGATACCTACCCTCCCTGGTATTTTAAAGGCTGGGAAGTGGTACCTCCCTTGGCTAATTCCACTTGCCAGAGTTTAAAACAAACTGGATTTTTTTTTTTTTTTGAGATAGAGTTTCGCTCTTGTTACCCAGGCTGGAGTGCAATGGCATGATCTCGGCTCACCGCAACCTCTGCCTCCTGGGTTCAAGCAATTCTCCTACCTCAGCCTCCCGAGTAGCTGGGACTACAGGCTGTGCCACCACGCCCAGCTAATTTTTGTATTTTTTGTAGAGACGGGGTTTCACCATGTTGACCAGGATGGTCTCAATCTCTTGACCTCGTGATCCGCCCGCCTCGGCCTCCCAAAGTGCTGGGATTATAGGTGTGAGCCACCGCGCCCAGCCAATAAACTGGATTATTAATTATAGGGATGGCAATAACTATTTTAAGACCTAGAACCATGACATGCTTCAGAAGGTTTCTAACTTTCCTCCAGCTTCCAATTTCTATCATCTGGTTGCTTAGCTTTAGCATAATTAACAAAGTAAAGCCAGTTAATTGCTACTGTTTCGTACCCTTTCTGAACCATGCTTTTCTTACCTGTGGCAAATTGGGATGGGGAATGTTGAAAAAGGTAATCTAATTTTACTGACCTTTATTGAGCATTCACTGTGTGCTATGCACTGTTCTCAGAAGATAGTTTCTCCAGTTAATTTCTCATAACTCAGAAATGGCTGCTGCTCTCTCCATTTTACAGATGAAACGGGAGAGGACAACTCACCCAGTGTTTCCAAAGCTATTAAAGGGGAAGCTGAGATTTGAACCCAGGAGTCTCCAGAGTTCAAGTATCTCAGCTCCACAATTTTAAGTCCTGGGGGTGGAGAGAGGAGACAGCAGCTGGTAGTTGTTACCTATTTTTATAATCTTTATTAGAGTTGATCTTCAACATGCTGAACTAGTTAGAGAAAGTTAAGGATTTTAGGTAGAAAATCTGTAAAGAAAAGGGGAATGGGATTAAACTGATCTTTTCAAATATTCCTGTTGAGCCTTAAACCCAAATGCCAGCAAGTTTCCATTTTTTTCTGAGAAAGACTGCTTTCTAAATGCAAAGCTCTTTCCCTATCAGAATGTGTCTTTCAGTAGGGAAAACATTTTTTTGGTAAAGAGCCAGGTAAGAAATACTTTAAACTTTGCAAGCCAGAAGGTTTCTGTAGCAACTCCTCATACCTCTCCATTGTAATGTGGAAGGAGTTAAGTGTAAACAAATGGGTGTGGCTGTGTTCCTAAAAACTTTCACTCTGAAGTGTGAATGTTATATAATCATGTCAGAAAATATTACCCGCCCCCCGACCACCACCCCCAACCATTTAAAAGTACAAAATTCATTCTCAGCTTGTAGGCAGTACAAAAACAGGTGGAGAGCTGAAATGACTCACAGCCTTAATTTGCTGACCCCTACTTTTAAGGAAAACAATTAGCAATGAGCCAGACAAGTGAACAGATAACCATGTTTCTCGTTTGTTAGTGTATGTGTAAAATAAACCAATAGTCTTTCTAGAAAATTGTTTTATTGATGTGGAAGCAAACTAGGAAATTATATAGTCCATCATATCCATTGCATTTTAAAATAATGCATTCCTGGAGATTCTGACAGATTTCTGAAAAGAATTATCTTTTTTTCCCCTCTTAGATTCTGTAATTAAAAATTCTGTAACACAGCAGACGTCCTAAAATGTTAATATTTCACCAGAGTCTCCTGACAAAATAAAAATTGGAAGTTCTGGGTAACTAAATGTGCTATTTGAGAGAGAGAGGAAGTTGAAAATAATACTGAAATATGATCAATGAAATCATTTATAAATTTCACTTATATTTTTATCCCAGCCTCTCACTGTTTCAGGTAATTTCAAATAAACTAAGAATAGGCTTTCAGGTGAACAATCAAGCTTGCGACTTTTCTTATTCAACCTTTTTAGGATTTTTATAACCTGGAACTAACAAAAAGATAGTACCAAAGAGGCCTTATTTATAACATTATGCGGTAGGAAACATCTTAAATAAAACTTAATGATGAGTGTAGCTCTGGTTTCAGCTATAAACTTGAACTTCAGCACTGACAGATACCAAAGCATGCGTGTTACTACTAAAGGACACAGTAAGGTGCCCCCAGAATCAACACCGAACACTAGCTGTCTGTGAAAGCAGCTCACTCTTAAGATGTTTTAGAAATATGTGACTGAAGAGATCTGGGTTTACTCTAAGTCCAAGCAAGGTGATTAGCATACCTAGGAAATATTTTGAATATAAAAGCAATCATAGAAAGCCGATCAGTGGTTGCCAGGGGCTGGGAGTTGGAGAAGATACTGGTTGCAGGCTGGTGTGTGGGAATTTTTGAGGGGCTGATGGAAGCATTCTAAAGCCAGTTGGTGTTGATGGTGGCACAATTTTATAAATTTACTAGAAATCATTGAATTGTATACTTACAATGAGTAAACTTTGTCATGTAGAGTATTCCTTAATAAAGCTGTTTTTTTCCTGTTTTTAAAATAATCAGCAATTTTCTGTCAGAAAAGTTACAAAGTTTATAAAAGAGCAGTCTCGGAGCTTTTAGAAATGGGTGGCACATGCCTTTGACCATATTTTTGTAGCTCTATGTAGCAGAAATGAAGTGGCAGGTATGAATGTAGGTTGGGTTTAACAGTATACACTCCTTGACCCTGAAAGTTTTATCCAGATGTGAGGAGAGATGGATTGTAAGATGAGAGGGAGGGAGAAAGACTTCCAAAAGTGATTTTGGAAGTTCTGCTAATTTTGCAGTTTTTAAAATGAATTACCAGGGTTTCTAGTTTAGGAGAGTTTGTCATTACAGTTGGCACCAACCAAGACAGGGAATACAGGAGGAACAGCATGGAGGCAGGAGAGGCTGATAGTAAACCCTGAGGAAGAGAGTAAATCTGACAGCCCTCTAATAACTAGAGAGAGAATAGAATGCAATGGCTTGGCCACTTCTGGAAAGTCACAGTCTCTTTCATTCATCTATAAAAGTGGGGTGATAAATACCTACTTTAAAAATGGTCAAAATTAAATGTGGTATGTAAGTACCAAGTACAGTGTCCCATACAGCATAGACACTAAATAATAATTAGATCTAAGGCAGAGTTCAATATGTTATTCAGGTCCAGAGAAGCCTGATTGAAGTGTTATGTCTTAGCTTTTTAATGACTGCCCTCCTTAAATAATAAAGTGGCTGTCAGTTCATGCTGGCTGCTCTAACAGGATACTATAGACTGGATGGCTTATGAACAACAAATTTATTTCTCCTAGTTTTGGAGGCCAGAAGTCCAAGATAAGATTCAGTGTCTGTTGATGGTACCTTTTAGCTTTGTCCTCACATGATGGAAAGGAGCAAGGCAGCTCTCTGGGACCCTTTTATAAGGACAATAATTCTGTTTTTGAGGACTCTGTGCTCATGACCTAATCACCTGGTAATATCACATGAATTGGGAGGGGTACACAAACATTGAAGCCATAGCAGTGGCATTTTAATGGATATCAGCCTCTTGAGAGTTTGAGTAGTGTCAGCTTTAGGTTGAGTTTCTAACCCTGCAAAGGCCAGGGCTATCTACTGGAGCCTAAGGACCATGCAGAGGTTTTTCCACTTGCTAAAGACCTTTAACAGCAAGTGATGTTTTGCTTGCTTCTGCTAGATTCTGTGGCATTTTAACTTACCTTTCTTGGCAAACGAAAACTACATTTTACAGTTCTATATATATAGTTCTCTATAAATGGCAACCACAACTAGGAATAGAGTAACAAGGTTTTGCTCAGATATTTTTGGTCTTGGTAATGAATCATATTGAATCCAGTAAAAATACTTGGGTAAAGACAAAAAATAGATGGAATCAGGGAAAAGAAGGCATGTTAACTCTATTTACCCTCAGTAGGAAATGATCACAGTAGTTTTTAGCCAAAGCTAAAATGATATAGGCATAAGGTATAGGGAGAGTTCATTTCCAAGTCCAGTGCATTTACTACAACAGTATGGTTTCACAGTGGTCATTGTAGAAACAGCTAGTTACTCTCCATTATGGTTGGAATAAATTACAACATGAATATTGTATTTAAAAGTCTTAAGGGAAATTGGCTTTAAAATAATGAGTCCCAAAGGCCCTAGCTGCTGGAGGGCACAAATACTAGGCTTCATAGACATATAGAATCTGAGGCCTATACCTGCTGAGACTCCAAAACCTTACCATTAATTCCCTTCTGTTAATGATCAAGATTCAGAAATATGACCAAACTTAACTGCTCACAGGTTTGTTGAATGTTTTATTTATATCAGGAGTTATAAATTCAAATATTGGTACAAGGACCAAACAGGTGAAGTAATTGTGTGAAACAGAGTAGAGAATGAGCAAATAAAATGGCCTGGTGGGAGTTAGGGGGTGCAGCTCAGTTGTAATCTGTTGTTACCATAGGAGAGTATGTGTCCTCCCCATTGTTAAAAAGAAATCCACATTATGGGCTCTTTAATGAGATCTTCCAAATTTTAAATGTCATCTCAACTTTTTAAAATGAAGATTAAAAACCGTGTGACCCAAATAATACAGACATGTCCACATACATTTTTTAAGGAAGGGTTTTTGTGTCTGTTCACTGCTGTATTCCTAGGCTACCAAATGAATTCAGCCTGTAGGCCTCGAATTTGCAACTTCTGTCTTATGTAAATAAATAATAAATGTTGTATTCTCTTTTCTTTTTTGAGACAGTCTCGCTCTGTCGCCGGCTAGAGTGCAATGGCATGATCTTGGCTCACTGCAACCTCTGCCTCTTGGTTCAAGCCATTCTGCTTCAGCCTCCCAAGTAGCTGGTACTATAGGCATGTGCCACCATGCCTGGCTAATTTTTGCATTTTTTGTTGAGAGGGGGTTTCACCATGTTAGCCAGGCTGGTCTTGAACTCCTGACCCCAGGTGATCCGCCCACTTTGGCCTCCCAGAGTGCTGGGATTACAGGCGTGAGCCACCGTGCCTGGCCAAGTGTTGTATTCTTAATCATCTGGAAAAAAATAATGCAGTAATCTTAAAGACTGAAATAAGGCAATACGTGTTTCCTTTTGTTGTCATTTTATAGAAATATAATCAGAAAGTTAAATATTATACCTTAAATCTGTTTTTTAGTGCAAGTTTTAATCATTGTGACTCTTGTTGATGTGCTGATTTTCCTTTTACTAGCTGCACATTGTAATTATATTCACCATTTGGTTTTTATTCCCTATTAAACTTTCATAATGTTTAAGGGGAGTCATAATGATTTTTGTGATGACATTAGGACTGCCTAATGGCTGGGGAAGTTCATAGATGTAGAAGGAATGGAATTTCCTTCTAAATTTGTAATGGAATTTCCCTGATCTTAAGAAGACAGCAGTAGATTCTCATTACAAACATGCATTCTGGAGGTTTTTGTTTCCACAGTGGCAGTTATATTAGCTCTGCATGCCATTGGAAAGATGTATAATAAATATTAAAAACACAGGAGCTGATAACTAGACCCAAGAATAAATTTTTTTTAAATGAAAACTGTGGTGTATTCTTGACTAGATCTAGATCTTTAAAAATACCGTTTAGGAGAATTAGCTGTAATGAATTTAAGAAGTTGCATATAGTAAGTCCCCTAACTTGAAATACCAAAGTGTTAGTCTAGTTTCAGACACATTTCAAATTTATGTCTTTTCAGTGTTTCAGCGATTCTGTGATTTATTGAATCAGTAAGATTTCTTAAAGATAAGCGAGTTAATGTATGGGAAGGCTTTTCTTTCCCTTATTCTGTTGTCATTGCTTTAGCCTTATGCCAGCCTGGACCATCTTGGAGGCAGTGTAGGATCATGGAAGAACTTTGAGTTAGGTGAATTGCATCCTGTACTTTTCTGTAGTTAACAGCTTTGTAACCTTTGACCAGTTAATAACCTTTTTAGACTTGACTTGGATGATCTATGAAGTGGTGGTAACAACCTCACAGAGTTGTTGTGACAATTTTGAAATAAGCACCTAGTAATAGTGCTCCCTAGACGTTGACTTAAAGTTAGTAATCACCTCTGTGTAGGTGTAACTGCACCTGGTGACCACAGACTTACCCCATGTTTTCAAACCAGACTACTCTTCTTATTTTGTAACTGCCCCTTCTCTTATCCCAATGAAAATCTTTCAGTTCTTTTCTCAAATTATATATGCTCAGGACGTATACTTAACATTTATGCTAAACCCTTTTCTTCCTCTCTACCAGTGCTTTACATTACATCATTCATTTTCTGAAATTCCACTTTTCATTTTCTTTTTCCACACCAGCCATAAGAGACCATTCTTTGGCCTTGGCTAATATGTTTACTTCCTTGGCTCACTGCTTTTAGAATCTTCTTAGCTTAGGTATGCCTCTTTATTTGTTCATTGTGTGAACTTTGGATCTTTTTGTTCAGGATCAGCTATTTCACATATCGAGTACCACAAAGCAGAGATTACATAAATATGTATATAAATGGTTCTCTATGACACTCCCAAGTAGGTACTGATGTGTATTATAATGCAGTTGTTTTCCTTTTCTATTTGTTCCTAGGTTTTTAGAACTTCAGCCATAAAAATGGGCAGAATTTTCCTTGATCATATCGGTGGTACCCGTCTGTTTTCTTGTGCAAACTGTGATACGATCCTGACCAACCGCTCAGAACTCATCTCCACTCGTTTCACAGGTGCCACTGGCAGAGCATTTCTTTTTAACAAGGTTAGTAAGAAAAAGTTTAATTCCTAAGTGGGCTCATTGGCTGTATTTGACAGCAACACCAGAATACCCCTCAGAGCTTAGAGATACTGGGAAGAGTCAGAATGAGAGCTGAAATCTACAGAAATGATTGCTCACTAGCTTGTCTTTGAATGAGACCTTAGGAACGTGTTACTAGGATGTGATTTTTAACCTTGGAAGTTTGAAGAAGTATAAGAAGCGTGGTCTCTGTTGCCTTAGGAAATGTTCAGTGTAAGAATTTGGTAGTGACTTCAGCAGAGACTATAGAAGGAAGAGTTCAAGATACTTACCTCCCTTCTCCACATGTCACTGATTCATCAATATAGGGAGATAGTGGCATTAAACTATTATAACTTGACAGCGGATAAGGATCATCTAACCAACTTTTCTTGCTCTAATTCATGCTTAGCAATCATTCTTCCAATTTTGATTTGATTTATTACATGCATTTGCTGACTGGAAGAGTGTTTTTCTGATTTGTAAGTGTGTACCCAGTCTGCCTTTCTCTCTCATTTCTAGCTTGCCTTGAAATTGGATGCTGTGATTCTGCTTCCTGGAATCTAGTGTATAATAGAAAAGTTGAACTTCCAAGTATTTTAGGCTAAGGAACATAGCTAGTCTAGGGTACTGTTCTTAGAAGATCAGATGAACTTCCCCAGTGGACACTTCTCTGTTCCAGGTAGAAAGCAGCTTTTCTCAGAGAACCGATGGAGCATATTCTTTGACCTTTGTTTAGGAGGGCACACTGCAGCGGGACAGCTGCCTGCTTTTGTAAATGTAATGGAACACAGCTATGCATGTGCGTTATGTATTGTCTATGGCTGCTTTCATGCTACAGTGCCAGAATTAAATAGTTGCAACAAAGACCATATAGCCCTCAAAGCCAGAAATATGTACTATCTGGCCCTTTACAGAAAAGGAAAGTGTAGAAGATTGTTGGGTATTCAGAATCAGTGGAAATTCTTCACAGACTGTCTCAGACCCACTTCATGTCCATTGTCTTTGAACTCACTTTAAAGCTATGCATTGCAAATGTGTGGTCTGTAGTAAGCTTAATCTGTCCCAGTTTGTTTATTAGAAACAAACTGACAGACTGTTTTATAGAATAACTATGGTGCACTAGGTTCTTTTACCTAGTGCCCCATAGTTGGTGCACATAATTGGACCCAAACCTAACATTTTATGGCTCCAGTTCCAGGACTCTTTCTTACCTTCAACACAGAAATGTAACTAGTTTGTTTAAATACTGTGACTTAGGCTAGTACAGTAATGTATGATCACGTTAGATGTCTAGTGTAGTGCAATTTCCAGATGTCTGCCTGTCCCAGCAGCTTCTGTAGATAAGTGTTGGGTATTATAGGTTTGACTAAAGTAACAACTTCTCTCTCCTTTTCTGAAGTTGCTTTGCATTAACCATATTTTGTACTCACTTGGCAAATAACTTACATGCCTTTGCAATTGTGTTTTTGCTTATCCTTTCTTAGGTAGTTAACCTGCAGTACAGTGAAGTTCAAGATCGGGTCATGCTCACTGGCCGCCACATGGTTCGAGATGTAAGCTGCAAAAACTGCAATAGCAAACTGGGATGGATCTATGAATTTGCGACTGAAGACAGCCAGCGATATAAGGAAGGCCGCGTGATCCTGGAACGTGCTCTAGTTCGAGAGAGTGAGGGCTTTGAGGAGCATGTACCATCTGATAACTCTTGAAGAAACAGAGATAAATCCATCTTTTCCCAGGTCTCCTTCACTGAAAACAAAAATCTACTTACATACACTGTCACCTTAGCATCAGAGTCGGATTCATGAACTGCGGAACAAGAGGTTGTGAGAATCTAAGATGGAACCTTTCTTTCTTTTTTTTTTTAATTTTGTATTTTCCATCCAACAGCAGTGTGTAGACAGAATATTATGCAGATGCTGTTAATTTTTTACCCTATGTTTACATCTTGAGGCAGAATCTGTCTGCAGCTATGTGGTGGGCTCTGTAAGGAAAAAAATCTGGGCTGTTAGAGTGAAAAAGTGTGTTTTATGTAAATTTTGAAAGGATTAAAATGTTAGGAGTATGGTTTTTAAACTTGGGCTTCATTTTAAACTTTTTTTTTTTTTAAACCCAGATATTTCACTTGATTTGCTAGCTTCAGAGAAAAGATCCGAATCTGTGCCCAGCGCTAAAGGCTCAGTGTTAGCATGGCTTGTGCTGGCCAGTGTGCCATATTCTTGTTGGAGATGAACTGTAGCACCAGAGCCCATTCTTCTTTGTCAGTCTTGACCCAAAGATGTCACCATTCCTAGTTATTTGTCACCACATAATTGGTGTTGATTGGAAACTTTTTCTGAGATGGGACAGAACTGCGGGGTTGTCTTTTTCCATGTAACTTAAGCATAGTAATATAAATAAAGTAATAGTTGGATGTTTTTGGTCCTGTGTTGCTTTTACAAACACCTTATAAAGGAGGAGAGTATTTGAAAAGCAATTTTCAGGGTAGTAAAGTGTTTCTTTTCATCTCTTAAGCTAAATTGACCATGCATATAATATTCTTTGTTTAAATGAAAGCATACTGTTTAAACCTTCAGTATTGCATTTAGAAACAGTTGAACAGAATGTCAGTGTGCATTCATGCAAAAAAAATTTAACCTGCATCTGTTATAGAAAAGGGGGAAATGAAGCAACTTATCTAAAAATACTGCTTTACAAAGCATTTCAGCCTTTTCCCCTCAGTTTTGCATTGATTTTTGACAAGTCTGTAGAGCCTAATAGTTTCCATCAAAGGCCTAGATCTCTTGTTAGCATTTTTTCAGCTCTCTACCCTCAGAAGTTCAGCTATTGAAATCAGAACTGTACTTGGTACCCTCAAATGGAAAGGGATCAAATTTGACTTGGTGTTATTTTAGCCCCAAATTTATGACAATACAAAATATTAAAATATAAATGTTTCTTTATCCAAACCACTTCTAGATATTCTAGTATTTGCTTCTGATGGAATTAAATGACAGTAAAACTGGTTAATTATTTGAGTGAATGAATGAATGGATGTTTTGCATGCTCAATTTCTAGATCCTTTGTCTAGAAAGGAAATTTGCCTCAGTTGAATTAGTGAAATATTTCTGTCGTTGATATTGGAAATGACTTCTGAGTACAGTTAAGTTCCTCTTATTTGCCACTGGGCTCTTGGTTAGAAGCATAGGTAACAGATTAAGTAGGTATGATACTGCATTTGAAATAAGTGAACATAAACTCTATCCCTTCTCCACCATGGACTCAATCTAAGAACAACATTCATTCCCATTCATTTCCATACTGGCTTTTGATTATATGCAGATTCCTAGTAGCATGCCTTACCTACAGCACTATGTGCATTTGCTGTCACAATAAAGTATATTTTGTCTTGCATTGGTGCAGTGCTGCTGCTTATTTTCCACTGTTCTTGTGTAGTTATCATCTTAATTTTTATCTGAGTACGTGGTATCTTTGAGTAGCTGTAGCTTTCTTCAGTTGGCAATGATAGTGACATTCTGACTTGGTTAACTGCCTAATTCATGCATGAAGACATTTACTTTGCCAATATTATTTGAGATTGTTTTGCCTTAGATACTGTTAACCTTAGTATATATAAACAAAAAAATCATATTACTAGGTTAACTTTTAGGTGACTAGCAGGTAGCAGCAGGTACCAGCAACAAACTCCTCTGCCTTTTTGAGAACACATGGACACAGGGAAGGGAACATCACACACTGGGGTCTGTTGGGGGGTGAGGGGCTAGGGGAGCGATAGCTGGGGTGGGGAGGTTGGGGAGGGATAACATCAGGAGAAATACCTAATGTAGTTGAAGGGAGGATGGAGGCAGCAAACCACCATGGCCTGTGTATATCTATGTAACAGTCCTGCAAGATCTGCATACGTCCCCCAGAACTTCAAGTATAATAAAAAATTAATAAAAACTTCAATTTGCAAAAAAAATATGTATATATATTGGAAGGCCTACTTTGGATTATTTACAGAAAAACATTGTTCTTTTGAGATGGGAATACTAATTAATAGGAATGATTTTTGCTTTGAGGTGGGAGAGTTAACCAAGTAGAGATGAATTTACTAGGTAGGTTACTAAGGAATATACATATTTATAAGCTTTTTTCCCCTTGACCGAAGAGGGACATTCTTCCTCTTAGTTTTAGGTGATGGTAACCATAAGTTGGTTTGATTTTAAAGTGCTTGTATTTAGAGACTCCCAAATGAACATTTCTGGTTAAAAATAATGTTAGTAATTAAGTGAAAATTTAAGTTATAGTTAGGAGTTGTTACTTTGGGATTAGAGGGGAAAAATAGCAGTACTG
Organism: Aotus nancymaae; assembly: GCF_030222135.1. Taxonomy (NCBI): domain Eukaryota; kingdom Metazoa; phylum Chordata; class Mammalia; order Primates; family Aotidae; genus Aotus; species Aotus nancymaae. The sequence continues at coordinate 29,163,234 of NW_026988471.1, forward strand.
TTTATATACTATTTAAAGTATATAAATTTACATATTTATAAAGTCATATGGGATGTTTAAATCAGAGTCTAGGCCTAAGCCCAGGCTTAAGTCAATCAACAGGTAATTTTTGGTGGGGCAGAATTAAGAAACTACCGGTTGTAAAATGTTCAAGCAAGTTTATGGTGATTCATTTCTAAACATCAGTTAGAAAAATATCTCAGTTTAAACAGATACCCACTAATTGTTGATCTGATTAACACCTGCTTCCCACCAGGAGCCATATTAAATTTACTTCTAATCTAGCGAAGGTGTGAATTAGGAATAAAGCAGGATTAAACTGAAGGACTCCTATTAGGCTAGCATGTTGCACTGATAGGAAGAAAGCAGAACTAAATAGAAATTAGGGTGGATACTCTAATTGTATGGCTTCTTTATTTTAAAATATTGGGCTTCTCAAATTGAAATTTCTGTGGTAAAGCATAAAATACACATTCCAAAGCATCGTTAAGGGTTGTAATCCTGGACATCACTTTGCATATTTAGGTTTTAAAAATCATCTGCAGCATGACCACCTGGGAGGCTTGTTAAACACGTGATTATGTCCTCATTGCCTGCCCCTGTACTGAATGGGTCTTAGGTGGAGCCAAAAAAAAAAAAAAAAGGTTTTTTTATTTTTATTTTTTGCCAAACTCCAAAAGTAACATGTCTCTTTGATACTGTGAAATGTGTATTTGGTCATCTGGTCCACCTCCCCATTTTTTAGCATACAACCCCTAAAATCCTTGGAGTGTTCAAAGTATGTTCTTTTTTGTATGCTAATATTGACCGATAGCCAGGGTAGAGCTGGTCATTGGAAAGATACAGGCTTGAAGAGAGGTTTGGTACTTCCAGCCTCACAGAGCCACCTCTAGGGAGGGGAGAAGGGCTGTAGGTCAAGTTGATTACTAATTGCTGTCAGAGAGGCGGGATTTGCTAGAAGGGCCCTGGCTCAGAAAGGTGGACAAGAAAAATAGAAGGGTGATGGGTCAGAACATGGCCACCCATGGTATAGAGCTGCAGCTGCACTCGGTTACTAAAAGTTACCAGTGAAATTTAGAGATGGATCCAATTCGCAGAGGTGGTTCACTGGATGCATAAGGAAATGCAAGCTAATAAGAAAAGAAGTGAACTATGTAATACCTTGGTAATAACCAAAGTATTATATAGTTATTATCATAATAGCTAAAATGAAACAAGACTGCTGGGTCCAACCTTGATGCTGCACCAAGCCTAGGTTTCAGGCTGAGCTTCAGACACTAGCCTCAAGCCACCCACAAGGGCAAAGTTATGCAGCAACAACAAAATATCTCTCAGATCTGTGGTTACCAAGAAGGTAGTCAATGTCCGGGAAAGGCAAAACCAAGCAACTTGAAACATAAGGGTACAGTGTACAAGGAGTTGTTGCATTTTGTAGATCATTATCACCAGCTTCCTGAGGAACCTTTGCTAAAATGGACTATGAAAGTAACTTAATTTAGGGACAGTATCTTTCGTTTTAAATGCCACAGAATGGAAGAACATGTTTGGGTTGATGGAGGACCCACAGCTCCCTATTGAAAGATTGCAGATGGCTAAACATGATCCAGGCACACAGGAGGTTATTCCTGAGGGAACAGCCAGTCTGGTGCACTGGATAAAAGTCACTGTAAGGTCTGTTTACCCTGAGAATGGCACTGTCCAGCTTCCCCTATAAATGCCAAACAGAACACCCAAGATAAAGCAGCTAATATGCTTCATGTGCAAGCCATGTGGGACTGGCTTTATGATTGGGATATTCATGCACCGTGTATGCCCATTACCCAGGTCGTAGCCAATGCTATGGTTAAGGGAGCCCCATTTTCATGGGCACCTCATACAACTTTGCTGCTACAAAACATCACTAATACATGAGAATCATTATTCAAAGGGTTATTGAAAATCAGAACATCTGTAGTTGTGGCATATTACTACCTGATAATAGCCTGTGTTTGTCACAAATGGCTGATAGGCTAAGAAGCATGGAAAGGAAAAAAAAAAACAGATTAATATGGCTTTCCATCTGCTTTAAAAAGTGTATTTAAATGGTTTAATACACCAATTATATAAACTGTCTCTAAGGAGCGGGAGAGTCCCTGGAAAAGAGGCATCTAGTTTCTGGGAAGACTGCTACATGTAAAATCTAAAGACATATCTTCAGTGCTGACTAACTTTGTGTGACTTTGGGAAGTCACTTAACCTCTGAACCTTCGTTCTCTCACTTATGAATTGTAAAAGCAAGCCCTGTCTTAAATCTTGTCAGAACATAGTGAAATATAGACCATAAAAACCTGTTGATAAGCAGTATGCATATATCTGGAATAACTACTTTTTTCAGTAATACTGAACAATTCTTTATAATTTAACCTAATTTATTCTAAACTATAGAATGACTAGAATGCTTTCCAAGTTCTTTAAATCATTTCTGTACTTAACATATACTGCTAAACCTTTCAGCAAATGAGGATTTGAAATCTGCATTTTATTAAATGTTACCATCATGATTTTTCACTTTAAGGAATTTTTCATAATCTGCTATAACAGAATTTTACATTGCTTTCAAAAACCTTCAAAGCTTCTATTTTTCTCCTACCATGGAGCAGAAGAGAAAAAAGTTTGTAAAACTCTGATTGAATATAATATCAATGGTAATTAAAAAGCCACCATTACCTCCCCCGCCACTCCCAGACAAGTTAATGTTGAGAATCTGCCAGAGCTTTCCCTAATAGCAACTAACTCATTTTCTTTCTCCTGTGTTGGTCTCATCTTACTGCATACTACTGCTATAATGATGTTTGTCCAGCTTTTAAAGAATTCTAAAGTTGTGAAATAAACAGTTTATATGCCTCTTCTGATATGCTCTACAGATGAACAAGTTATCTCTTGCTCCTAGATTTAAAGCAAAATACAAAGACATATTCTATATAATTTTAAAAACCTGTATCCAAAGTAAATTTGAAAGATCAGCTTTGCAGAAGGCGATATTTGTGTTCTTGAGGATAGATAAGAGGTTTTCTCAAACTGCAGGGACGGTGCAGTTTGATTTTTCTTCAGAATTTCACTCTCCTCCCAGCAGTCAAGCTGCCATGGAGGAAGCTGTCAGCAACTGGCCACCACCTTCTCAACTATCTCACTCTACCTGGAGCCCTCCCAGAAAATACTGGGCAAAGTGGAGGCATTACTATGAACTCAAGAAAATTCCACAACTGTAATCTCTTGCCAGCTAAGCCACCTCCCTTCCCCCAGGTTCCCAGCCCAATGCAAGGTGCTCAGAGGCGTTTCAGAAACTTGTCAATATGCCAAAAGGAATAAAATATTTCCCTTTCTGAGTCAGGCTCTGTGTTAGAGAAGGCTCCTTAGGGCAACAACAGGAAGTGAGTTTTAAAGTTTGAGGGGGCGGTTTTTTTAAGAACTTGGCTAATAAGGAGTAAAACATTCCAATGATCCTGCTAAAATTTACACTGAAAAAAATGTTTTTAATAAATCAGCTGGAACCTTTGCTACCAGAAAAGTACCAGTAGGTGGCATGAGTGTGCAAGAAATTCCATTCTTAACCACCACTCTGACCTCTTTTGGAAAAGAGGAACGTTTGGGCAGTCAGTTCTTGTTGCAGTTAGTCCACTAGGGTGCAGTACCAGGTGCTGATACAAGAGATGGTCTTACTGAAACGGCACGACATCATTGGGTAGAATCGAATTACGGAGAAAATTATTTGCAAACTCTCAAGTGCTATGCAATAGTACTGTTTCCACTTTGTGAGACATGATTTTTTTTCTGCCATGTGTGTTTTAGTATCTAAAGCTTTAACTTATACAACTTCAAAAATGCTTTTCATCAAAAACTATGTTTTAATATTGGCTTTAATTTGGTAATGGTAACCTGTCTCAGAAAATTGAATGTCACAGTGTGACTTTGATATTAACCTCTGGATGCTTCATTTCCTTGACTTTAAAATAGGGAAAATAATTTCTAGAGAACATGTGCGAGCACTTTATAGGCCATATGGAATTCTAAAAATGATATATATTTCTATAACTTGAATGAGGTTCAGTGTTACTTAACCGGTAGCGTGGGCTCCAGTTGCTACAAAGAATTTGCTCGTTCATTTCTCCAGTCAGCAGTGCTTGAGTGCCTGTTATGTGTGGCAGGCAGTGAAGTAATACAGCAACACCTGGCACCTATTTCCCAGCGGCCAGATGAAGGATGTTTGCAAAGCCAATAAAAATACCGAATGCATTTCTGCTGCAGGAAATGAAAGACATTCAGTGTAGGGGTGCATGAACTCATGAAGCAGAATAAAAGGTCTTCCCTTTTCCAGCAATTGCTTAGTAGTCTGCATTAGGAAAGAGGAAACCTTTCAGATTAAGTGAAAATAAATCTATTTCCATGTGTAAGAGATTCTGAAACTGGATTAACCATACACCCTAAAACAAGCTTTATCTGTCTCCCTTGCAGAAACAAATATAAATCAGCACTTTTGGGGCATATGCCAATAGGAACACTGACACCTCTGGCAGCCAGGCCAACTAGAAGACTTCTGTAACAGTGAGAGGCAGGGAGCCAAGGTTCAGTGCTGCCTTTGCACAAGGAACATCCCAAGTAAAGCATGAAGGTAGACTGCTGGGAGGAAGAGAAGTGAAATTGAAAGAACAGTAAATTTGTAGGACCTCAGGTTTAGCCATTGACTGTGATCAATGTCAGTGATCTCCAACTTAAATGCTTCCAGGTGTCAGTTCACTCAAGAAGATGGCTTGGGGTAGACAGCTGAAACCAGGGCTTCTGGGGTGAGCAGGGGAAAGCATGTACCCCGAAAGATGATCACTTTCAATTTAAGAGAAAATTCTGGCCAAACAGTTCATTCTTTGGGCCATAGAGGGGCTTCAGTTTCTAGCCTTTAAGTTTGTCTAACCTCCCATTTTAAACATTTGCAAACTAAGGCCAGGGGAAGTGAAGTGACTAAGCTAAGTTCTCATTGCAAGGAGCAGAGAGAGATGAGTATCCAGGGTGAGACATTTCAGCAAAGCACAACAGCGTAGGCTAAACGTCTTAAAAATGTAGTAATTTTTTTTTTTTTTTTTTTTTTGAGACGGAATTTCGCTCTTGTTACCCAGGCTGGAGTGCAATGGCGCGATCTCGGCTCACCGCAACCTCCGCCTCCTGGGTCCAGGCAATTCTCCTGCCTCAGCCTCCTGAGTAGCTGGGATTACAGGCATGCACCACCATGCCCAGCTAATTTTTTGTATTTTTAGTAGAGACGGGGTTTCACCATGTTGACCAGGATGGTCTCGATCTCTTGACCTCGTGATCCACCTGCCTCGGCCTCCCAAAGTGCTGGGATTACAGGCGTGAGCCACTGGAAAATGTAGTAATATTTTCAAAACAACCTGGTGAGGCATACTGGCAAAGATTGAGGACCCTGAGGCCAGAGTGTCTGTGCCTGAATCCCAGCTTTCACACAGGATAACTACACCCTGAGGCAAGCCTTTTCACCTTTCCGTGCCTCTGTTCCTTCATCTCTAAAACAGAGATGATAACAGTACTACCTTCATAGGGTTTTTGTGAGGCTAAAATGAGGTAATAGATGTAAAGTGCTTAGACCAATGACTGGCCCATAACTGTTATCACTCCCATTTATAGATGAAAATGTGTGCTCAGAGGTTAAGGTCACACACTTTTGCTTAGAGGTCAAGTGTGTGCATGTACACAGACAGCTGGTGTGGAGCTCCCTTTTAGATGTCTGATTTCCAAGCCTGACCACCTAAGCCCCACGTCTGCAGTGACCAGACTTGGGAAGGAAAACAAAACGAGGGATTGGTACAGAGGCCAGAGTGAGGCACCAGCTGTTCCCACTTCTCAAGATTAGCTAGGCTTCTAGAAAAGCAAGCAAGGATGTAGTTGACATGTATCAGTGTTTCTCGACTTGAGCATGCGTAGGAATCACCCACAGGTATGTTAGAACAGCCTGCTGGCTGCACTCTCAGAGGTTCTGTCTGATTTCTCAGCGCTGGGTGGGGCCTGAGAACCTGCATTTCTAACCAGTAGATGATGCTGGTGCTGCCAGTTCAGAGAGCACACTTTGAGAACCACCGACATACCTCTTCTTCTAATCCTTAAAATTAAGCTTATGGGCTTGGCATCATCTCCATTTTCTTATAGAGAAAACCAAGTTCAGAGCATGTGGCTGACTCATCCAATAATACACTATTTGTAAGGAGTGGAATTGAACTTAAGTTCAGCTGGTCTGACTTCAAAGCTCTTTGTCCTGTGCTTTTTCTACCTCACCATGCGGCATGAGGCATGAGCATTTATGCTCTGCCAGGCACAGAGCTATGGGCCGGAGGAACAAAGATGCACAGGAGCATATGGGTGAAGAAAGTGAGGGCAGCTTCTCTGGAGAAGGGAAAGCCTAGCCACCAGTTTCTACCGTCTTCCTTCCTAGTCCACCAACTGCCTTACCTCCTCTACCTCACAGCTGCTGAGTTGGACCAGTCACAGCCCTGACACCTGCCTTCACTGGCCCTCCCCTCCCTGCCCTGCGAGGCCCTATCCGCCTCCATAAGCTCATTGCCCCCAAAGCTTCAGTCATACTAAGTCCTCGTTCATCCCAGGAGTGACACGCACGCTCTCTCCAGCTTACTAAGCTGCATTCGGTCTTTCTTCTGACTAGGATGTCTACTCCCTGCTTTCCATGGAGTTCTCCTACTTGTCCTTGAAGACTCAACTCCTCCAGCCACCTATCTCTCATGCCAGTTAGTGTGGGTTATGTGCTCTTCCTGTCCCTTCCCGAGAAACTCTGGCTTACCCTTTTCATAGCACTTGTGTACATTGTTGTACGATTATTTCCTGGTCAATTTTCCTTCTATACTAAAATTCTAGTCTCAACCAACTTTTATCTTTAAGTCTTCAAGAGCTTCAATACTTGTCTACACATTAGAATCACCTAAGTATCTTTCAAAAATTCCAAAGCCCAGGCTACTTCAGACTAATTAAGTCACAATCTTTGAAGGCGGAACAGGCCATCAGTATTTTTCAAACCTTCCCAGGTGATCCCGATGTGCAGACAAGCTTGATAAACACTGAAACAGAGTTTTAATAAGTGCAGGATGAGTTGTGTGTGTGGTTGGATGAATGGATAGTCAGATGCCGGATGGATGGATGGATATATGAATGATTAAGCTGAAGGTTGAAACAGAGTGCCGAGCAGGCAGAGGGAGAAGTGGTTTCAGTAAGAACTAACAGCATAAGAAAAATCCCAGATAACAAGGTACACAGGAACCGATAGAAAACTAACAAGGTAGTGAGGGGGCAGGCACACTGTAAAGGGTCTGGCCTGCCATGCTCAGGAATGTGACTTTGACGCTACGGGTAGATGGAAGCCATACAAGGATTATACATAGAAGAGTGAAATGCTCAAATATATTTTTTAGAAAGCCAATTGGCATTTGTGAGACCTTATTGGAACAGGGAAAGGCAGGAGGCAGGAAAAAAATGATTTTTCTGTTCGACCCTCCTGCTAGAGAACTGGCCCCTTGGAGGATGGTCAGATTTCAGGAGTGGCAGCCCACTGCAAGCTGAATCATGGGAGCACTGGAAGCAATGGGGTGGGTGTGGTGTTCCTGATCTTCAGCTGCTGGCAGAACTAGGACTCTGCCTTCCAGTCTCATAACTCTTTATACTTACTTCAAATTAGCAGCTCCTCCAGATGGTTGCTCTCACTCAATACCCTCATGGGAAGAGTGAGAATTGACTAATTCATGCACAAGGGCAAACAGACATTGATTCATCAGTGGCCAGTGATATTCAACATTAGCCCTGCCAATGAAGCCATTTGCTTTGGGAACCAAACTGCAAAGAGAAGCAGGGGTGAAGTCATTAATCATGCTTTCCTATTTTGTCTCCTTTTTCATTATTTTGTAGAGCTATGGGTCTCTCTATGTTGCCCAGGCTGGTCTTGAAATCCTGAACTCAAGTGATCCTCCTGCCTTGGCCTCCCAAAGCACTGGGATCACAGGCATGAGCCACCTAACCCAGCCGATTTTGTCTTCTATTTAATCCATTAATCAATCAGCTCTCTGATACTCTAGCAATTATCCTCTGAACTGGGTTTCCTTGTGTTACCCAGGAGGTAGCTCACCTTGCTGCCACCCCATTTTCACTGAAGCTACTTTTTTCTTCTGGCCAGATACATGCTGGAGTGTCTTTTCTTCTCCCTAATTCCCCAGACTTGTGACCCAGAAAGGGAAGGGCATGGGGAAGAATGTATGTTCTGGAGTCAGAGGAGGCCTCAAACTCTTCACTGGGTCTCCTGCTTCCCCAACCTGGTGGGTTCCCTTGCCACACATGGAGAAGTCACACTCCCTTGCCACACATGCTGCACACAAGTCTATACCTTGGAGGGCCAATCAGACCCCGTGTGCTTGCTTTTTTTTTTTTTTTTTAACTTTTGCAGAGATGGGGCCTCCCTAGGTTGCCCAGGCTGGTCTCGAACTCCTGGGCTCAAGTGATCCTCCAGCCTTGGCCTCCTCCCAAAGTGCTGGGATTACAGGTGTGAGCCACCACAGCCAGCCTTCTGTTTTTTGGTTGTTTTTTTTTTTTTGTCCTTTCTTTTTCCTTCTTTCCTCATCAAGTAATTTATTTTTCTTTCTCCCTTCTCTTTTATTTCTGTTTATCGTTTTCTCTCTTCTTTCTTCTGCAAGCATTCTCCTTTGCTGACGGCTACTTCTTTCCCATTTGTCTCCCGTTTCCTTCCCCAGGACTATCACACCCAGATCTCTTTCTGGCCAGGAGTGGGGACCGAGCTCTCCAAGCTAAGTACCTAACAAGCAAGAGATGCTGCAAGGGCTGGCTACCTGGATCTTTTGCATACTCTCCTTTCTGTGTCTGTCTCCTCTGTTTTGGAGCAATGTGATGGAGTGGGCAGAGCACGAGCTCTGGCGTCAGGCCTCTGTTCAAATCCTGACACTGCCATTGACTGATTCTGTGACCTCAACCACATTTTTGACCTCCCTGAGCTTCAGTTACCTCGTCTGTGCATACCTCCTGGATTGTTATCCCGAAATGCCTAGAGAGGCATTCAAGCACGGTGATCACAGAGCACAGTCTTGTGAGTGTGAATGCTGGCTCAACTTGTTACTGGCTGTGTGACCGCAGTACCTAACTTCTCTAAGCCCCGGTTTTCTAACCTCTTTGATGAGATGACAGCCAGACCAAGCTTGTAGGGTTTTTGTGAAGATAAAGGAGTTAACTCAGGGAAAGTGCTTAACATATGGACACATAGTAAACGTGAAATAACTCCCAGTTGTATATTGTGATTGTTGTTGCTATATATTACTGTACACTACCTAGCTCCTGGTAGGTACTTGTGGTAGCCAAGATGGCCCAGTCAGGCCTGGAGATGACTGCAGCCCTGGCTGATGTATGAATGGCAACCTCATGGGAGACCCAGAACCAGAACTGGCCAGCTGAAATGTCTGAGTCCCTTGGGGGATCTTATAACAAAACACATAAATTGGGAATCTTATAACCAGAAAGCATTTATTTCTCACAGTCCTGGAGGCTGGGAAGTCCAAGGCCCCAGCTGATTCTGTGTCTGGTGAGGACCTGCCTCCTTATAGATGGTGCCTTCTTGCTGTGTCCTCACACAGTGGAAGGGGAAAATTCTGGTGTCTTCTACCCCTTATAAGGGCACTAATCCCATTCACAAGGGCTCCACCCTCATGACCTAATCACCTCTCAAAGGTCTCACCTCATAATACCATCACACTGGGGATTATGTTTCAACACGGGAATTTAGAGAGGATGTAAACATTCAGACCGTAGTACCTACCAAATTCCTGACCCATAGAAACTGCATGATCAGTTCTTATTGTTTTAAGCCACTCATTGGTTATTAACCAATACAGTGCTTAAAAAAATAAAAAGTCCCCCCTCCCTTCCAAGTGAGAGAAAACAGATTGGCATTTCCTTCTGCAAATCCATGCAGTCCAGCACACGGTCAGCAAGGAGAGTCACTGGACCATATTCTGGTCTGGCTGTGTGGGTATTTTCTTCACTAAGGCAGTGAGCACACCCAGGTTAGGCCAGAGGAGAGGCCAGACCATTAAAGAAGAGGCCAGTCACCTCAGGCCCCTGCTCCATCAGTGAGCTGATGGTGGCCCCAGGAGAACATTCAGTCCCAAGAACCAGCTCAGGCCAGGCTCCTGCCCTGTACCAGGAAGCCCAGAGAATAATTCTGAGACTTGCTTCATGGGCTTGAAAGCAAGTTTCTGGGCAGGCTTGAATACAACTCCCCAGTGGCCAGAGATGCTCCTGTTCTTGGACTTGAGCAAAGACACCAAGAAGGGTGCCATGGCCAGCGGCATCACCTGGGGAAAGGCTTTCTAAGCTACTCATCTGCCCTTGAGAAGAAAGGGACAGAGGACCTGGCCCAAGACACAGGTCTTGCTCCTTCTTCTGTCCTGTGTCAACCCCAGCCCCCATCGCTGTCAGTGACCACCCTTGTGGTTGCTTCATAACCAGCATGTGAGTCTCTGGCTGTAGGTGGGCAGAGGCATCTCATGACTGAGGCTTTGGGACCCCCTGTCAGACTCTGGCATCACTGTCCCTCCACAGCGCCCCTTGCAAACCCAAGTGGGGATCAAACCCAGCCTCAACTGGATCTGCCCCAACCTTAGAGGTGCTGTTGGCTGGGTGCAGTGGCTCACACCTGTAATCCCAGCACTTTGGGAGACTGATGCGGGTGGATCATGAGGTCAGGAGTTTGAGACCAGCTTGACCAACATGATGAAACCCCATCTCTACTAAAAATACAAAAATTAGCCAGGGGTGGTGGTGCATACCTAAAATCACAGCTACTCAGGAGGCTGAGGCAGGAGAATCACTTGAACCTGCGAGGTAGAGGTTGCAGTGAGCCAATATTGCACCACTGCACTCCAGCCTGGGCGACAGGGCGAGACTCCATCACACACACACACACAAAGTGCTGTGAATCCACTCTAATCATCAGTTTAGACCATCAGAGACCATACCTAAGGACCAGCCAGCCCCAAAGAAGGCCACATAGCCAGCTGGAGTCAGGGCTGCAGAGTGCAGGGCCTACTTCCTTCCAGGAGGTGGGAGAGGTGAGTGAGACAGCTGAACACCCCTCTCCAACCCCCCGCTTTCTTTCTATGTCCTTCAGAAAAACCAGACAGCCCTGTGGCTCACACTTCCCCAGAGCCTGAGACACAGGGTATCAAGGTCTTCCAGGTCTTTCTGCTACATCTCCCTAGCCCAGTAAAGGCAGCACTTTGCAGGAGAGGGAGGAAAGAGCTGGACATATCCTGGATGCCTCACCTCATTCCTTGTTGATGTGTGGGACTGAAGGTGAGAGGTCATCACAGAGGGTAAAAGTTAAGGTACCTCGAGAAGCGCCAGCCCCAGCTCCAGGAATGATCCCTGATATCTGCTCCCCCTCCCATAGACTGGACAGGAAGCAGGACCACCCCCTTCCGTGAAGGGACTTGTGGAAATGCAACAGAGGCATTTTTTTTTTCTCATAATGTGGTGTGTTTAAGCATCTACACATTGCAATATATACATAGAAGTAACATTATAAATTACTTTTAGTGTCTTCTTATATTACAGCACATTATTTGTAGTTCTTTGGAATTATACATAAAGCCAGATTTTAATAATTATGAATTTCAGCATTGTAAGGGAGGCACTAATGTATTTATTATAAAATATGGGCACTCATTCTAATTGTGTAGAGAACCACAGCTATGGAGGGATCACTTATTGCCCTAGCTACCCCTTGGCAATCCACCCTTACAATGGGAAACTCCTTTATTGGCTCCAAAATGGTGTCATTGTTTTCATTATATAGATCTGATTGGAACAGACATAGATAATGCTTTAACCTTCACTCAGGTACATATCCTAAGCCTGTCCTTGTATCAGCCCTATGGTCAGTCTCTTAGGTATGTTAGAGACAGCTATTAGGTATTTTCTGTATGTGCTTCTTTAATCTCTGCTTCTAATAACAATCCTTCAAGGTAGATACCTCTACTCCACAGGTGAGATAACTACAGCTCAGAAAGGTTACATAACTTGCCCAGAGAGCTCAGCTGGCAATGGAAGAAATAATCTTGCTGGACTTTCAAGTCTGTGCTTATCACACATTCCTGGGGCTTCTAAGAACGAGCCTGCCCCCATTGATAACAAGTCTGATCCCATAGTTGCAGTCACAAGTATCCCAAAGATGATTGTTTCCATCCTGTGTCTCCCTGGGACCCTCTTTGTCGGTCCCTTCCCCATCTCGATTCTAGCGTGAAGTAAATCCCGCCCCTAGAAAGATGTGCCTTAGGTGACTGAACCAGTCTGTCTGCCTGCCCAGTGAGTCACCTTCCCTCTCCAGACGTGCCTTTTTGTTATTGTAGAATAGCAAAGGCTTTAGTATGTGGATAGGGTTAATCCACATTCATTCCTTTTGTTTTCAGAATTTGCCTGTTACATAGCAGGTGCTCAATAAATATTTTTATAAGTAAATGCTTCAAGGGGCTTATGGTCTGGAGGGCATGCTAAAACTAAGTAGATAAAAGAAACCATGCCATAGGAATATATTCATTCAACAAATCATGACTGAGCGCCAACTACGTGTAAGGCACTATGCTAAAGGCTGTGCAGGACCCTCCAGAAGACTAAGTCACTACTTACATACAAAACACAGCCATGTGCAAAGTGAAAGTTGCTCTACAGCCATCAAGAGGCTGGGGTGGTCCCTTCTGGCCCAGGGAAGAAAGTGGAGAATTACGAGCGTCTAAGTGGTAGGCTTTGGGAAGCAGCTGCATATTTACATATTTTTAGGAAAATCACCCAAAAAGGAGCTCTTTGGAATATCTATGCTTCCATCCCAGGCACATTCACCTTTCCAATCCCCAGTCCTGTCAGGGGCTCTTTCCTGGAGCAGGTAAGAACAAAGAAAATCAGCAGAGGCTCTATCAGCCCACAATGAAGAGAATCCCCCAACAAACTTTTTTTTTTTTTTTTTGAGGCAAGGCCTCTTTCTGTCTCCCAGGCTGGAGTGCAGTGACACAGTCACGGCCCACTGCAGCCTCCACCTCCTTGGCTCAGGCAATCCTTCCACCTCAGCCTCTCATGTAGCTGGAACCACAGGCATGTGCCAGCCACCATGCCTGGCTAATTTTTTTTTTTTTTTTTTTTTTGGTAGAGACAGGGTCTCACTATGTTGCCCAGGCTGTTCTCAAACTCCTGAACTCAAACAATCCTCCTACCTCAGTCTTCCCAAAATGCTGGGATTACAGGCATGAGACACAGCATCTGGCCCCAAAAACATATTTAGAAGGCCATTATGGCCTGCTTCTATGTGAAAAATTTCTTGTCAGAAATGTGTTTGCCTCATTACAAGGAAGCAACCTCCCCTTAGCAGATTGGAACAGCTTCACCCGCTTCTCAGCAGTCACGAAATTGATTTTCTGTTCCCTCTGGACGGTGGAACTCAGTTATCAAGCTTCACTTCCTGTTCTCCCGGTAACCCAACCCTATTTGGTGAAATTAGAATTAGGAGTTTAATTCAATGTAGTGCAAAGCCCAATGAGATTAACTTTATGGTTTCAAGACCTTTGCTAGGAAACAGAATCCTGCATTCTCTACTTCTCTTTCAAAAATTGACACACATCTAAAAAGGAAAGGATGTTGGGGGCACATCAGCCTCCTGGGGCCTGGGCCCCTCTACTCCACTCTGAATCTGTTCAGTCCTAGATATCTAAGAACCCACTCTGTGAAGCTTGACCTGTACCTACCTTTTAAAACAATAATTTTTTTCTTAGATTTCTTTTCTGTGTAGTATAAAAGTAAGGTGGCCAGCTGAGCCAAAACACAAATAGTTGCTATTCTTCAGGCACTTCCCAAGGGGATGCAGTTTCCCAAGGGGGATGAGGCATTTAATGTAATCCTCACCATCGTTGTCCTGAAGACATACGTGACCTTGCTGTTGCACAGGGCTGCATACTCAGAAGGGCCCTGTGCTTGGTTTAGTGCTCTGCTGTTGTTCTCTTGAAATCTATAATACTTTTTGAGCAAAGGACCCTACATTTTCATTTTACACTGCAACTGCAAAGTATGTAGCCAGTCCCATTGTCACCATAACCCTTTTGTTTGGTAGGTATTGTTAATCCAGCCCCGACCTTTTATTTTTTTGGAGACGGAGTTTTGCTCTTGTCCAGGCTGGAGGGCAGCGGCACAATCTCAGCTCACTGCAACCTCTGCCTCCTGGGTTCAAGTGATTCTCCTGCTTCAGCCTCCCAAGTAGTTGGGATTACAGGTGCCTGCCACCACACTCAGCTAATTTTGTATTTTTAGTAGGGACGGGTTTTCTCCATGTTAGTCAGGCTGGTCTCCAAGTCCCAGCCTCAGGTGACCCACCTGCCTCAGCCTTCCAAAGTACTGGGATTACAGGCATGAACCACCGAGCCTGGCCTCATTAATCCCATTTTTTAAATGGAAAACTTATGATTAGAGGAGGTTCAGTAACTTACCCAAGGTCATACAGACTGACGATGGCAGCTTTGGGCTTTGAAGCCAGGTCTCTGCTATTAACCCCAGACTTACTGCCCTCCTGGCTCAGCTAATTCCGGTCAGCCATCTCTCTGAATAAGGATGTTAATTCTGGGTAGTCCAGGTCAAAGCCCATTAGCAGGTGGTCTTTCCTTAATCATCAACATTGTTACTTTAGCTCTCTAAATAGTTCTGCATGTGAAGTATATATTTTCTGAAAAAAATGTTCAGCAAAATGTAACAAACTTTGCCTTTGAAACCTAGGCGATCTTTTCATGCTCATACACTTTCAAAATGACATTAGGGATGTCAACATGAAGAATATTTGCTCTATAACAAAATTACATTTCTTTCTAAGATGTAGTGATTTAATAATTAAAACAGTGTCCATAAAATATAAATACAAGGTATTCATAAATAAATTAAATTGGATTGCAGCTGTTAAGAGCCAATTATCATGTGAGATATCTCTGATGGTCAAAATAATAAGAAAGCGAAATATTAATTTTGACATTCTTTATAGACCATAAGTATAAATTGCTAAAATGGTCTAATACGTTATGGAGCTTTATTGAGATTTGAGATGGCCCTTAAAATATTCATTGTGTGTTAGAAATTAGTTGTCTTGATTGATTTTAGGTATAATTCCATTATATGTTTACAAGATGGAGGAAGATAGGATGCCATAAAACAGATGTCTACTTATGAAATTATGGTAGCAATTAAGATGGTGGCTCCATGATTAAGAAGCAGAGAAACCTAGATTTGAATCCCAGTCTCACCACTTGCTGGCTGTGTGACCTTGAGTAATTTACTTAACTTTTCAAACATCCTCATCTTTTGAAAAGGGTTATGATGAGGAATAAATTAGATGGTGTGTAAAGCATATAGCCCAGAGACTGGCACTTAGCAAGCACAAAATCAGTAGTAGTTCTTATATTTCTGCTGCCACAGTAGGGGAAGTTGAAGTGCTTAGAAAGACAGCACTTTCCTATTTTGGTTATTATGCATCGACTTTGATCTTAAGGACCATAAAATATTCTTTAGCACCAACTTGAGAAATTATGGGGGCCAGGGGCTATGGCTCATGCCTGTAATCCCAGCACTTTGGGAGGCCAAGGCAGGCAGATCACAAGGTTAGGAGTTTGAGACCAGCCTGGCCAACATAGTGAAACCCTGTCTTCACTAAAAATACAAAAATTAGCTGGGCATGGTGGCGGGCACCTGTAGTTCCAGCTACTCGGGAGGCTGAGGCAAGAGAATTGCTTGAACCTGGGAGGCAGCCGGGGCAACAGAGTGAGACTCCATCTAAAAAAGAAAGAAAGAAATTATCAGGAATATTCTCAGTGGTGTGGGTGTAGCAGGGGGAGCTGGGGAACCTGATTTGTAGCATTCGACAATTCCCATGGTGTAAATAATCTTACCATGACTGATTTCAAGCTACCAAAGTGATATCCCTAAATGTGGAGTTGGGAATGGCGTGCACGCTTGCGTCTCATGAGCCAACATAAGCCGGCTCCCATTGGCCCTACTGGTACTTTGGAACGAAGAATGAAAATGCTGCATTGGTTCTCTTTCTGGCTTGGTTGCTCCCTAGTTGCAAGACCCTTTGCAATTCACATCCTCCCTGGGCCTCAGCTTCTTTATCTGTAAAATGAAGACAGCGATACCTACCTGGTATGACTCATTGGGCTGATGTGACAATCAAATAAATATAGGACATGAACAACTATTGAAACTGCAAAACACAATATAAATGAAAATAATTGATAGTTGTTGATGCACAGACTGCTACTATAGTTACCAATCTTAAAAGTCCCAGGATATGGAATTCCTTTGTCTTTTGATCTGCTATTCAGCTGGGCCCTGGAGCTCTTGCTTTACTTACCCTAACCTTTTGCTCTTCTTTTTGTGACCATTTTTTTCTTTTTCTTTCTTTTTTTTTTTTTTGAGACAGAGTCTTGCTCTGTCGCCAGGCTGGAGTGCAGTGGCGCAATCTCGGCTCACTGCAACCTCTGCCTCCTGGGTTCAAGCGATTCTTCCGCCTCAGCCTCCCGAGTAGCTGGGACCACAGGCATATGCCACCATACCTGGCTAATTTTTTTGTATTTTTAGTAGAGATGGGGTTTCACCATGTTGGCCAGGATGGTCTCGATCTCTTGACCTCATGATCTGCCCACCTCGGCCTCCCAAAGTGCTGGGATTACAGGGGTAAGCCACCGTGCCCAGCCTTTTGTGACCATTTAACTCAGTGATTATCTGCACAATTAACAATAAAACTAGTTAGTTAGGCTCTTCCAAGCCACCGGAAATAAAAACTGGCTCCTGCTACCTGAGGCTGCAGAGCTTGGGAAGCCATCCTTTCAGATGTCCCACTACCGGCTGGAGCACAGGAACAAGGTTCTTGTCCTTCAGGGTTATTATGGTGGCCTGGTCTCTTTGTTGTCCCCTCAGAAGTGGATGTCATTAGTCCCCTGCTGATCACAAAGCTCTGTGTCCATCTCTCAGTTTCTTTCTTTTTTCTTTGAGACGGAGTTTCGCTCTTGTTGCCCAGGCTGGAGTACAGTGACATGATCTCAGCTTACCGCAACCTCCACCTCCCGGGTTCAAGCGATTCTCCTGCCTCAGCCTCCTTGAGCAGCTGGGATTATAGGCATGAGCCACCACATTCAGCCAATTTTGTATTTTTTGGTAGAGACGAGGTTTCTCCAGGTTGGTCTCAAACTCCGACCTCAGGTGATCCGCCCGCCTCGGTCTCCCAAAGTACTGAGATTATAGGCGTGAGCCACCGTGTCCAGCCCATCTCTCATTTTCTTTGTCTCCTCTTGACTGCTCTCTGTTGTGACCACCTCTGCTTCGACCACATTGAAAGACGCTCAGCACAGTGGTAGGAGCCTGAGTCACAGTGCCTGAGTTCAGATCTGGCGCCATCGGGTTCGTCATCTAACCTAGCTGTGCCTCAGTCTGTTCGTCTGTGAAATGGGGACAACAGTATCCACCCCCTAGGGTTGTTATGAGATTAGAAGAGTTGAGACATGTGAGATGTTAAGAACTGTGTCTGGCACACATGGCAGCAATAGTTGCTGGCAGCTGCCCTCTGCTTCCATGGCCATCTCTCTGTGGTCCCCCATCAAGTCCAGGTTCTAATGAGGGCCATTTGACACTGTTCAATGGAGTATTTCCCTCTGGAGCGACGGTTCTCATGGACTCTGGTTTCCCTTATGTCTGCATAAATGTGGCTGCCTTTGATGATATAACAAGGTCCCAAGGGACAGAGCATGGCACATCACAGGGAGGAGCCACCAGAGCCCAAATTCAACCAGGAGGAATGTGGTCATCCCCCAGCTTCTCTCCTTTCCAGCAAGCAGTCCTTTCTGAACATCTGCAAGGTGACAATATCAAACCACAAGGACTTCAGGGAAGACGCAGTCCCTGGCAGGGTACAGGAAGGTCCTGGGGACGATGATCATCGGAGGAATATAAAGGAACGCTGTAGTTTACTCTTTCATTAGCAGACATTTTAGAGGTTTGCCCTTCACTGTTCTTGGTTTGAAAATCCATTCCTTAAAGGCTGTGGTGACAGCCACTCTTTTCCCACCCCAGTACCCCTGAGCGGCCCCGCCAGTTGGAAACAGGCTCTGAGGATATCAGTGTGTCCCAGGCTGGGGCATAATCATCTCCAAGGGGCATGATCCTGGATAAGAAACAGTCAGCTTCTTCATTTTCCTCAGAGGGAAAGCATTTAAGAGTGTGTTTCCAAGGTTCAGCTGCTCATCTATTAACAATAATAATTACCTTAATGTTCTTCAATAGAAGATTAGTTAAACAAATTACGGTACATCCATGGTACATGACGCAGCCATTAAATTAAATGAAGTAGAGCGATACACTGTATTTCATTAATCCTTATACCACTCTGTATCTGTACCACGTGGGTGGCTTTGGAGTTAAAGGGCAGTGCCCAGTTGCATCCTGAATTGAAATCATGCCCCTGGATGGGAGCCAAAATTCCATTTCCATGCTGGCTGCCTGAAAGGGGAGACAGATGACACGGCATGAACAAGTTTCCTGGAACATCACTGGGAAGCCAAAAGGACACTGTAGAGATGAGGCTGAGGCTAGAATGACAATTTCTGGGAGACGGCAAGGTTCAGAACTGGATGTTCCAAGTGGAGGATGAGTGTGAGTCACTCAGTTGAGGAAGTCTCTAAGACTCCCTTGTGGAATCAGAGTCGGATGGTCAGGCTGGTTCAACGATGGCAACCTGCCTGCCTACCAGCTGCTGCCTTGAGGACTCAGCTGCTCCTGTGGGACCGAACACCTGGGAAGCGCCAGAACGGACTGCTTTCCACCAGAAATTAGAAGATTAGCATCGAGTCTTGTGCTAGGGAACAGAGAAAATGTTTGGGAAGGGGTTAGAACATGCCCCAGAAATAGCACGAGGCTGAACAGGCTCCAACGCAGAGACACTGCTGCCCACATGAACATTTACAAGGTCCCACACAAAGGGGAGCTGCAGTCCCAGTCCCAGAGCCACATGGGAGAGCATTTCTGGGCAGGTCGCCCTCACCACTCTCAAAGGAGCATATGGCAGTGTAGATAGCAATTGGGGCTGATACGTTGAATTCATAACCTTACAGCAGGGACTTGGGGAACATTGACACCTCCTGCAACTATTGAGGGTGCGTTCTGCCTGGGACCTACGAGCGAGGCTTGGAGGTCCACACATGCCCTCACTGAGTTCCTCTGCTGCAGTGGATTCTTAGCCAGTTCGTGCTGCTATAACAAAATGCCACAAATCAGATGGCTTACAAATAGCAGGAATTTATTTCTCACAATTCTGAAGGCTGGCAAGTCTGAGATCAGGGTGCCAGCACGGTCAGATTCTGGCGAGAGCTTCTTCTGGGTTGCAGATGGTGTCTTCTCACTGTGCCCTCACATGGTAGAAGGGGTGAAAGAGCTCCCCTGGGTCTCTTCCGTAAGGGCATCAATCTCATTCATAAAGGCTCTGACCTCATGACCTGATCACGTCCCGATGGCCCCCCTCCAAATACCATCATCCTGGTGTTAGGATTTCAACAAATACATTTGTAGGTAGACACGAACCTTCAGACCACAGCACACGGTACACAGCAAAGGTGAATACACCAAGGTATTGGCTCTCATTGTTCTGCTGAGCCATCATCTACCGTTAGTACCAGGGAGCTGAGGAAGAAAAAGAAGCAACCCTAGCCGCCAGAAAGAAGCAAGGTGAAAAATGGAGCTCCGATTTGAAGGGTCCAGGCAGGCCTCCACTGAAACCAAGGCAGGTCTCTGATATTCCAGGTCTCAGTGGGGATAGACAAGCAGGGTCCAAGACCCGGGACTCTCACGCATTGGGTAGGAGTCTATAATTTGCTTTCCATCTAGCAGAATAGACAATAAATGAGAAAACTGTGCTGCAGTCATTCACTCAAGAGGTTGGCCACAGCTTTGTATTAGTTGTCTATTGCTACCTCACAAATTGCCTCAATAGTTAGTAGCTTAAAACAATAATCATTTATATCTCACAGTTTCCATGGCTCAGAAATTCGCACAGTGGGGATGGCTTGTCCTTGCTCCACTATATCTGAGGTCATGGCTGGAAGAAGCAAAGGCTGGGGCTGGCGTTATCTAAAGACTCATTAGCTCACACGCATGACTGTTGATGTGACTACAGGCTGAAGGGCCAGCAGGGGCAGGTGGCCAGACACCAACATCAGCCTCTCCAGGCAGCCTGGGCTTCTGCAGAGTATGGTGGCTGTCCAAGGGCCAGGCTCCCGAGAGAAAGCCAGGCAGAAACATCATCCTTTTTATGACCTTGGGAGTCACAGAGTATCACTTCTGCCCCGTTATGTTCATTGTAATACCTAACACTAAGTCCTACCCATATTTAAGAGGAAGAGAAATAGCTGCCATCATTTGAAAGGAGAAGGTTAAAGAATTTGTGGACCTGTTTTTAAACCACCATAGGCTTCATAGTTACATGGATTTTGACAAATAGGGATGTTAAAGAGTGACAAATAAGGGCATTTAAGGTTGCTCCCATATTCCTTTTTCCTCACAAAGCTAAGGTGCTGAAGTTTGAAGAAGATATGGATCAAAAGACCTTAAGACTTCAGCTCTCATGATGCCATGTCACCTCCAGCCTAGGCACATCTCCAGCCAGCAGTCCCCAGAGTGCTCCCAGAGAGGAATTAAATACGCTCTGATGACTGTAATGTAGGGAAAGGAGGCTTTAACCTGTAAATATAATAGGAGGCATCATTAGACATTTGGGAAGGTCCATAGAAAAGTCAACAGAGGGAAAGCAGTCCTGGACAAGAACTACTAGCATGTGAACAGGAATCTCTCTAATGTCATAGGTTTTACCCTAGTCTCTGGATACACTAGCTATTTAAATTACACACGCCCCAACATAGCTACTCACCCGGCGTGAGCATTAGTTTCCTCATCCTGTAAATGTGAATGATAATAGCACCCATGGCACAGGGTTTGCATGGGAGTGATAAGTGAGATCATTCATGTATTGTGCAGTGCCGGCACTTGGCGCATTATCTTCAAGGTGGTTGTTGTGATCTATTCCGTTACCAGCTGTCCCTCACCTCCACTGCCTCTTAAGAAGATGTAAGCCCTGCCTGTTCAGTTGTCTTCCTCTTTCTGAAGCTCAGAGAGGTCCAGCCTTGCGAGGGGAGTTTCTGGAGCTTTTCCTATGGGGGAGGAGAGAATGAGCAAGAGAAAGAAAAGAGGAACCAGGACACACACTGAGAGAGAAGTTTGCAGGGAATTTTGAAGGAGGAAATACAGGTCAGCTCAGATGTGGAGCCAAGTGGGGTTAGGTGTAAGCCAAGAGAAAGGAGTTTCTTTCTTTCTTTCTTTTTGTTTTTTGAGACAGAGTCTCGCTGTTGTCCAGGCTGGAGTGCAGTGGCGTGATCTCAGCTCACTGCAGCCTCCACCCCCTGGATTCAAGTGATTTCCCCTGCCTCAGCCTCCCGAGTAGCTGGGATTGCAGGTACATCACCATGCTCAGCTAATTTTTTGTATTTTTAGTAGCGATTCTCCTGCTTCAGCCTCCTGAGTAGCTGGGATTACAGGCATATGCCACCACACCTGGGTAATTTTTTTTGCTATCATTAGTAGAGACGGGATTTCACCATGTTTCACATTTTCTTTCTTTCTTTCTTTCTTCTTTTTTTTTTGAGACAGTCTCGCTCTGTTGCCCAGGTTGGTCTCAAACTTCTGACTTCAAGTGATCCACCCACCTCATCCTCCCAAAGTGCTGGGATTACAGGCGTGAGCCACCACGCCCGGCCACAAGATAAAGGTTTTTCTAAGAAAAATCCTTTATGTGGTTTAAAAAATGCAATGACCAACTTGAGTTTCTCTAAATTAACTTTTGGTTGTTGCGGATGTTTCTGGTCAGGACACTGCTCAGAGTCTGGACCTTGCACAGATAATTTTATAAGCATTACATATTTTTATGAATTTTTATTTGAGCCCATGCAGCCTAGATGTGTAGTAGGCTACACCATCTGGTTTGTGTAAGTACACTCTGATGTTTCACAAGGATGAAATTGCCAGAGGACACATTTCTCAGAATGTATCCCTATGGTTAAGTGATGTAATACTATACTCTTATGTACCTATGGTATACTTTACAATAAAAAAAAATTAAAATAAATAAAAACCTTAGAAGTTGCTGCTCTCTTGATGACCTGGAAGATGTGAGGCTCTGGGAAGAACCCCAGGCAGACGGCTTCAGCTCAGAGCCCTGACTCCCAGGCCGGGGTTCTGGTCACTGGCTCTGCTACATTGCACTACGAGGAAGGGACCTTTGAAAAATGTTCTCTCTTTTCAGGGCTCCTAATCAAGAGGAGGCACATCTTATTATAGAAGACGCCTTCCATTTCACTTGAGATGCGGCATTTTCTTCCCTTGTCTGATGTGTTGATTAGATTTCAGGCAGGATTACTGGGGTTGATGCCATTAAGTAAAAAATCATCTCCTTTGGAAACAGCCCAGAAAGTCTGGATTCCATTTTTAAAAGCTCAGATCCCATTAGAGATGAAACACTGAGAACCAAGTGGATTTAGATTTGGTGGGAGAAATCAGAACTCCAAGTGCCCACGTGAACGCTTGGGCGGGGAAGAGGAAAGAGGGATGGCAGTAAAATGGGGACAAGGAGCGCACTTTGGCAGTAAGATCAACGCATTCTCAGCAACTCTCTTTCTCAAGAACAAGTGATCAATAAATCAAATACTGCCCATCTGCTGGGCAGTCACTGAATAAATTACAGTACGCTCACACCATGATATATTGTGCGTCCATTAAAAGTAAAATTAGAGTTACATCAATGGACTTGGGTGGATTTCCACCAGGTAGTATTGATTGAGAAAAGCAAAATACTTCAGCTTTTAAAGCACCTACAACATGCTCCTATTGTATAAAACAATGACAAACAACCCTCCACTTATGCACGTGAATGCTTACATACATGTATACGTGCCCATATGAGTCTGCATGTACAAAGCAAAATATGGAAAGAAATCTACCAGGTTGTTTACATCAGCTACCCCGCAGGATTTTGGGTGGTGGTGGGTGCTGATGAGGATGAAGGAGAGATGAAAGGTGAAATCAAACAAAAGAAAACCACGAAAAACAGCCAGCAGGAATGATAGGATCACATGTATGTGTTTATGTAAAAATGAATAAGGGGTGGGGAATTTATGTATTGCACCTCTACTTTCTCCAGCCCTATCTCAGGCATTGTAAAGAACAGAGGGCAGCTGTTTGCCAGAAGCTTACACTCCCTTTGGGGAAACAAGGCAAACCCGTGCAGCACTCAGTGAGCAAACCAACATAATTCAACGTTCCAATTTCCTACCTTCTGAGTTTCTATCATTCTATTAACATTGTTTATTTAACAAGCATTTCTTCAGGCCACACTAGGTGCCAGGCTTGATCATTGCCCCTGAGGAGTCAAAAAAGCAATATAATTAGAGATGACTATCTAGTGCTAAGTAAATACTATCAAATGGGGTTAAAATAGCTGTAATTTGGACAGAGAGATACTATATGAGATTTTATCTTTATAATCTTTGCAGCCCATCACATCAGTATCTAGGGCTGGAAAGAGACCTTATCACCCATCTAGTGTAACTTCCATATATTACATACGAGGAAACTGAGGCCCTGGGGGAGCAGATGAGAGTAGTCCCTTCCAGTGGTTAGCAGAGCTGAGCTACAGCCCACGGTTCAAGAACTAAGCTTGTTTCTGTCCAACATACAATAGCGTCTTCAAGCAAAACTGAGAACAAATAACATCTGAGAGAGAAGCATTTGACTTTGTAGTCATCTTTCATCTGAAGCAGCAAAACAATAGGGAAAATGTGGTGCTATGGGTTCAATTGTCTTCCCTCAAAAGACTTATTAAAGTCTTACCTTCTGGAACCCATGTATGTGAGCATATTTAAAAGTAGAGCCTTTGCCTATGTAATGAAGTCAAAATGAGGTCATATTGGATTAGGGTGTTTCCTAAATCCGATATGACTGGTGTCCTTATAAGAAGAGGGAAATGTGGACACCGAGATACAGACACACAAGGGAGACAGCCAGGTGTAGACGGAGTCAGAGATGGAGTGCCGCATCTGTCTGTAAGCCAAGGAGCACCAAGGCCTGCCAGCAACCACCAGAGCTAGAAGAAGCAAGGACAGGCTCTTCTCTAGAGCCTTTGGAAGGCCACAACCGTAGACACCTTGATCTGAGACTTCTAGCCTCTAGAACTGTACGATAATACATTTCTACTGCTTTAAGCCATGCAGTTTGTAGTACGTTGTCATAGTAGCCTTTGGAAACTAGGATACATGGCTTGGAGTTTCTTAGATCTAGGGTAAAATCTTGTTTTTGTTGTTTACAGGACAGATGATCTTGGATAAGCCAACAAACTCCTTTGATCCTTGGCTTCATTATCTGTAGAACAGGGATAATAGCAGCACCTCGGCTGCTGTGAGGATGAAACAAGGTAACTCATGGAGAGCACCCAGCTCCAAACCCTCTGCTGAACTCTGGCGGAGGAAATGGACCAGGCTGGGCTCGGGGAAGGTAGCAGGCTCCGAGTCCCTCTTCCCCTGAACCTCACGATGCCATGTGGAGCAAGGCTGACCAACTCATCTTTTTGGCTGCAATTAACTGACAGTGATGGCTGGCATGCTGTAGAATAGCCATGCTGTTGGCTGAAGCCTATCCCTCCCTGACGTTAGTAACAACTTAATGGTCTAGAGAGTGATGCTGAGGCAGGAGAATAGGGTCTGGAGGCAGGGAACATAAGGCCGATACACACTGACTTCCTAGAACCAAATCAAATGGAAACGCTTTGGCTATGACAGGAAATGTCCTCTCCATTCACATAGGGCGTACACCAAGTAAACGACTTTGTAACATTACTTCATTCTCTTCATTTACATAGAAAGTACACCAATGAAAACCTCTACAGAGTATTTAAACCCCCACAAATTCTGTAACAGGGCTTTGAGCCCCTAAGCGTGGGCCCAGTCCCACTGTGGAGTGAACTTTTGTTTTCAATAAGTCTCTGCTTTTGTCGCTTCATTCTTTCCTTGCTATGTTCGTGCATTTTGTTCAATTCTTTGTTCCTGACGCCAAGACCCTGGACACCCTCCACCGGCAACAATGCTACAGAAAACTGGGCTGACACTGATATAAGAGCGCATTGGTTTGAGCCAAAAGACCCAGGTTCTATTCCTGGCTTGGGGACTTGCCATCTCTTGATATTAATAAATTGAAAAATTCCTCTACTAGCCTTCCCTTCTCTGGTCATCAAACTGTTTCCTGCAAAAAGTGTCCAGTGAGTTGGAGTCCATTGAGTGCCAGATGTAGGAGAAGAGTTGCCAGCAGAAAAAGGAGAGGCGATGCTGGCTGCTTCATGGTACCTGTTAGCTTGAAAACACAAAGATGCTCTCCGTGCGTCTTGTTTGACAAGGGATCAGCAGAAGGCGCGCTTGTTGGCATGAACAGGAACCGCCGTTTGCCTTCTTTGACGTGGGAGAGCATGAACTTCTTTGAGTAGATCTATGTGGCAACGTCACCCTGAAATGAAAGTGCCCGGAGGGTCACTGAACACCCTGCTGAGGATAGAAGAGCCAGTAATCCCAGGGCTGTGGAACTGGATGGCAGAGTGACCAGCAATAAAGGAGGGAAATGCAGTGGCCCCCAAAAAATCCATGTGCCTTTGAGGTGGTAAAGCCAGAGGGAGGGAAAACTGTGGCAGGGGCTGGGGGTGAAGGGGTGCCTCCTCATGTCTCTCTGCCCCGTCTTCTCCACCTCATCACCCACCTAAGCTTGCCTTGTAACCTTACGAGGAGCTGTGCTAAGCCTCTCACGTGCATGTCTTAGTTTTAGGCTGACAGCCCGAAGATAACCTCACTTCTTTAAGAGCAGTGGGACCCTGAGTTATCACTTAGACCCTCTGAGGCTCCATTCCTACGTGACAGGTGGGGACATTAGCTCCTGCCCTAGTCACTGAGAGTGTGGGTAGCGGTGGTAACCCTGGCTTAGCAGAGGGTGGAGCAGACAAGGCCCCGATGCCTCTACCCACCCAGGCCTGACTGGACTGTTGAAGAGAGACATGATGCCTCTCGTGCAGGGTTTGGGGGAGAATTTAAGAGACTTCATTAAAAGCTGCCATTCAAATGCCTCTTCAGTGCTGGCCATGCTCACCATCTCATTTCATATAGAAAGCCCAGTAACTATCTATGAGAGGTTAAATCGTTCCCATTTTGCAAAGGAGGAAACTGAGGAGCAGAGAGGTCTGATGCTCAAGGTCACAGAGCCAGGCCTGTGGGTGCACTACACCATCTGCAGTGCAGCAGGCTCTCAACAGTCATTTCTTCCCTCCCTGCCCCTTCATTCACAGGACTGATATAAGAAAAGGCAAATTATGGAGACAGTGGAAAGGTCAGTGGTTGCCCGGGAGGGATTTATATACAGAGCAGAGAATTTCTAGGCTGTGAAGCTATTCTGTATGATGCCATCATGTAGATACATGTCACTATATATTTGTCAAATGACAAGGCATTTGTAAACAATAAAATGAAAATAGCACTTTATAAATATAGGCAGCTTTTTTATATTTAAAAAAGTCCACTATTTTGTAAGTTGACATTTAAAACTAAGAAAACATCACAAATTTATAGTCCTGTAAATATTCTTTAGACTAGGATTACAAAGAATGTTCACCAACAGAAAATATTTCTATGGTTCCCTGAAAAGATTTACTTAAATCATCCACAGATTCATTTTTATGGCACTGATGTAGTTTTGAACTTCAAATAACAGTCTGTAGAGACAGAAAATCAAAATAGAGCTTTTTGTTTAAAAAAAATCATTTAGCACTTGTGGAAGATATTAGGAAAAGAAAGACTTTTTCTTTTTCCTGGTGGCCATCGCGTATCATTTCACTTTCTGTTCATCTCCACTGCATTCCCGCACGGGTGCCTCCTCCGTGCACGGCTGCGCTGGGCTCTGGTTTTGCTGCCTCTGTTCCCTCTTCACTGGGCTGTGACTGTGGTTATAACCAGTTGTGCCTTCCCAGAAGCTGGCAGGGGAGGCCCCCGGGATGGAGCCAGGGCTACAGGCAGAATCTAAGCCGGGCTTAGAAGAGGAACAGGAGGAAGGACGAGAGCACCATCCAGGTGGTACAGAGAGAAGGAAACAGGACCTGGGGACCCTGGCGCTCACTGAAAGGCAGGAAGAGAGACACTCCCCAGGCAGGGCCAGCCTCACGGACATGTGTGTGACCAGAGCAGCCACCTAGGGGCCCCCTGAGCTTGGGACTTAATGCTCTGCAGTGGCTATCTAGAGATTCTTAATAATTCTTTCTTTGAATTTGTGCTTTGTAAGTGAAGCCTGATGCACAATGGAGCCTCGTCTCATTCCCTGTCCCTCCCACTGCCACCTCCCCGGGTCCCTCCTCCCCACTTCCTGGTCTCCAGCCCTGCCTGGCATTCCCCTCCACGCTCCTGTCCTGCCATCACTGCTATCCTCTGCCCAGGGTGGTGACCAGGTCACATCAGCAGGGACAGACCCATGTTTCTGGGCACAGTCATGGGAGGATTGGGGTCAGAAACACAAGCCATGACATCTTGGGACCAGGCAAGTCGGCAGCTGTCCTCTTTCAGGGCTGGCACAGGAAACTTAGCCAGAACGTCCCCCCACCCCAATGCAGTTACCGTCATAGAGGTTGTCATCCCTTGGGGGGTCACCTGGCCTCTCTGGCTTGGGTGGCAGCTGGCATGCCATGGGAAGGTGAAAATGCTTTTCTGACCTAGCAGGGGCTCTGTAATATTTATTTATTTATTTATTTGCATTTGCATCAAATTATGTATCCAGGCCTTCCCCTCAGGTCCCTCTTCCTGCCTTTCAGTGAGCGCCAGGGTCCCCAGGTCCTGTTTCCTTCTCTCTGTACCACCTGATGGTGCTCTCGTCCTTCCTCCTGTTCCTCTTCTAAGCCCAGCTTAGATTCTGCCTCTGCCCCAGCCCACAATGGCCTTCATCAGTGTCCTCTTCCTTTCACTGCCCATGGCACTTAATGCAGTCTGGCTCTTGACCTAGTGGCCTTCACCTCTTTGGGCCTCAGTTTCATCTTCTTTATAATGGGGAAGAGAAGGTGTGGCCAGCTCTTAGGAGCCTGTCCCCAAGGAAGGATCCACATTCGCAGGCCTTGCTCCCTAGCAAGGATGCGAGCAATTTGAAAGATGAAACTCAGCCTTCCCTTATATATGCTTCAGTCCTCACCGCTATGCGCAGCACAACACAAATATTTCTGAAGTGTGTCTTGATAGAATTCCTTAGGACAAAGGTGCACCAGCCCTTTCAGACTCTCCTGATCTCTTGCCCAGCGCAATTTCGAGTTTTTGGATCCATCATGCATCTCCCAGTTCTTCCAGCTGTTTCCAGTGGTCTGAGTTCATCACAATAGGCAGCCTGGGTCAACCTAGAGGTGGCCTCTCCTGCCTGTGTGTCCTGCAGAGGCCACTGCTGCCACGGTGTGGGTGACCAGGGACAGCTTCCCTGATGCACTTACTGTAGCTATCCTGCTCAAGTAGAGAGCTCTCCTGACCTCTGTCGCCAGCCAGAGGGTCAGCTGCCCTTTCATCCAGGCAGCCACTGGCAGCCACTGGGCCAGATACCAAGGAGGATGAAGGCTTGAAGGTAGGCAGCCAGCGTGGGAGTCAAACCTTCATATAGCACAGTCGCAAAACTCTTAAGTGTTAGTGCAAGGATGGAATCTGCTTTCCAGGGGGAGCAGCAAAGGCCAAGGCCCTCAACTCTGTCTGGTGATAGAAAAAAGGCAAAAGGCAAGTCCCTCCCCCAAAAGAGTGTTAGCGCCAGAGACAGTGCAGGTTTGAACACAACTAGTAGGGAAGAAGACCAATGTACTCTCTGGGCTTCTCCAATTGTATCATGCACAGGAACCACTTGGGGAGATTATTTAAATCCAGGTTCCCAAACCTCACCCTGCAGAGGGTCTGATTCTGTAGGTCCACAGGGAGGTGAGGGGGATGCTGAAATCCCAGTCTACATCAAACACCTCTAGTGAGGCTGCTGCCCTATCCACAGACCACACTTAGAGGGTAATTCCCCCATCAGCAAGCAGCAGGCCACCTGCACTGACTGCTCAGGCCACAGGCGGTGGCTGGTGGGCCAACCACGAGCTGACCCACAGATGCTGAGGCTTGACTTCAACTACTGAGCCAGAATAAGAGACAGGGGAGAAACTGGCCAGTTTGTGTAGACCTGAGATGGAAAGTCAGGTAGCTTCGAGGGCTGGACAGCTATACTGGGTAGTATTAGCCTGAGAAACAGAGGAAGCCTGTGATGGAGCGGAGAACGGAGCAGATGGCTGGAGAGAGACTCATAGAGAAAGAGAGAAAAAAAAGTAAGGAATCACTGCTGGAGCTACCTCTCTCCTTTCCTTCCTTTCCAAGGTCTGAGACTTCACCCACATTACCCTGGGTTCTAGTGCACGTGCACCCATCCAATCCACCCTCCATTCCTGGGGTAACTTGGTTTTTCCTCTAAAGGGCGCCGGCACACAGGACAAGCACTGACCCTTGGCTGGAGCAGGCCCACCTCCCTGGTCGTGGTGGGGAGAACCTGCCTCTGGCAGCCTCTGGTGCCCTGACCCTGGTGATAGCAGCAGCAGGGTGTGTGATGGTGCATTCAAATTCACTATTTTCTAGGATGGATTCCTGAAAGGGGAATTCTTGACTTGGAGGTTGTGAAATTATTATTATTATTATTTGAGACAGAGTCTCACTCTGTCACCGGGCTGGAGTGCAGTGGTGCGATCTCAGCTCACTGGAACCTCCGCCTTCTGGGTTCAAGTGATTCTAATGCCTCAGCCTCTCGAATAGCTGGGACTACAGGCACACGCCACCATGCCTGGCTAATTTTTTTGTTTTTTGTTTTTTAGTAGAGACAGGCTGTCACCCCATTGGCCAGGCTGGTCTCGTACTCCTGACCTCAAGTGATCCACTCGTCTAGGCCTCCCAAAGTGCTGGAACTACAGGCGTGAGCCACAGTATTAGGCCTAAGTTTTTTTTTTAATGTTTTCCTGCATGTCGTTCACCTGCTTTCCAGAAACCCTGGTCACGTGCCTGCTCTGTAGTTACACACTGAGCAAGCAACACCCCCTTACTGGGTGGAGAGATTCACAGTGAAAGGAGCCAAGCAGGGCTGCACCATACTAGGAAAGACTGTTCAACGTCAAGTGCAATCACTGCAGCTTCTGTTTTCTTCAAAGAAAGCAGATTCCTTTCCGTGACATAGGTCCAAAAAAAAAAAAAAAGAAAGCGGATTCCATCTTTGCACTAACACTTAGGAGTTTTGTGACTGTGCTAGTCAAGGGTTTCTGCTGCAAAAACTTGAAACCATTCTTGGCTCTCTGAAATAGAATAAGGAAGTACTGGAGGGTGTCCTCTGCTGAATAATGTCCCCCCACAGATATCCATGTCCTAGTGCCTGGAACCTGTGAATGTGTTATGTTACCAAAAGGGACTTTGCAAATGTGATTACGTTAGGATCTGAGACAGTGACATTATCCTGAATTACCTGGTTAGGCCTGATATAATCACAAGGGTCCTTAGAAGAGGCGGGCAGGAAGGTCAGAGTCAAAGACTCGTGACATTGTGAGAAGCGGAGGTCAGAGAGACGTGAAGATGCTGCACTCCTGGCTCTGAAAATGGAGGAAGCCGGCCGGGTGTGGTGGCTCGCACCTGTAATCCCAGCGCCAGTTCTTCACTCATTTAAACCCACAAAACTTGAATTTGTGCATCAAGATTCTTAGAGCAGCTGTGGAGACCACAGCTTTATGTGGACCCTGGAAAATCCTGCACAGGAATCCTTAATGGCTTAGCCAGGAGCAGCACATTCAGTCTCCTCTTCATGGGGACACACAGACAACATGAACCTTCAGCAAAAAACAGATCCGGTAAGACCTGTTTCAGACTCCTGACCTCCAGAATCGTAAGACAATAAATGAGTGGCTTTGGAACAACAGAAGTCGATTTCTCACAGTTCTGGGGGCTGGAAAGTCCAAGATCAAGGTGCTGCCAGAGTTGGTGTCTGATGAGGGCCTATTTCTTGATTCATAGATGGTGCCTTCTGGCCGTGTTCTCTGAATAAATTCAGAGGGCTTGGGGCAGGAGACACACCGTAAACCAATTCCTCTGACCCATTTACTGCAGAAAACATTCAGAAAAAGGAGACATAAAAAAATATGCTGCTGGGAAAGGTTGCCCAGAACACCAAGGTTTCCCATTTCCCTATTCTATTCTCAGGCAGTGAATCAACAACTGAGATGATTAATGACTTACACCCAAACCCCACCAGAGAGAGTGCAACTATGAGAATTGCCTGATTTAAACACAAGAATAGAGTGAGACACAAAAGCACCTCCATTATCCATCACCTAGATTCAACAGTTATCAAAGGGGATCCACATTTGCTTCCTGCTACGGTCTGAATGTTTGTGTCCCTCCAAAAATCACACATTGAAACCTAATTGTCAGTGCGATGGTATTAGGAGGTGGGGCCTTTGGGAGGTGATAATCTCCTAATCTCACCTTCCAAAGGCCCCACCTCTTCATACCATTCTATTGGGTTGATATTAGCAGACCAGACCCTTTTACTGGAGGCTCCAGAGAGCTGCCTTCCCCTTCCACCATGTGAGAACACAGCCAGAAGGCACCTTTTTTTTTTTTTTTTTTTTGTGAGACAGCGTCTCATTCTGTCTTCCAGGCTGGAGTGCAGTGGCATGATCTCGATTGACTGCAACCTCTGCTCCCGGGTTCAAGCTATTCTCCTGCCTCTGCCTTCCTAGTAGCTGGGATTACAGGCACACGCCACCAGGCCCAGCTAAATTTTTGTATTTTCAGTAGAGACAAGGTTTCATCATGTTGACCAGCCTGGTCTCAAACTCCTGACATCAAGTGATCCACCTGCCTCGGCCTTCTATAGTGCTGGGATTAAAGCGGTGAGCCACTGCGTCTAGCCCAGAAAGCATTTTTATGAACCAAGAAGCAGGCCCTCATCAGACACCAACTCTGCCAGCACCTTGATCTTGGACTTCACAGCCCCCAGAACTGTGAAATGGATTTCTGTTGTTGAAAAGCCACCCAGTCATGATATTTGGTCATAGCAGCCCAAACAGAATTAAGACACTTCATTTATCCTTTTTATCTTTGCTGAAATGTTTTAAAGCAAATCCTAGGCACGATGTCGTTCCAGTATGCATCTGAAAAATGAGGACTTTTCCTACAGAGCCCCAGTGTCATTGTCACACCTACCAAAATTAGCAGGAATTCCTTAATATTATCTCATAACTAATCAAGTTTTCCAATTATCTCAGAAATGTCCCCTTAGAGATAGTTTACTCTAGTTAGGACCTGAATCGGGTCCACACATTGCATTTGGTTATTTTGTCTTTTAATTCTCTTACAATCTAGCAGTCCATCCTCTCTAATTCTTCGCTCCTATTTTTCTCCAACCTATTGGCTTGCTACAGAAACTGGGCCAATTATATGGTAGAATAAGTCAGCCAAAGATTAAAAAGAGGAGGACATGGTGTTGCTATCATGGAAGGAGGATGGGTTTGTAGAGTGTCTTAGGATCAAAGCCTGGCACTATGTGTCATTGTGTGCCACTGAGACCCTTACTATATCCATTGGGGTTTGATCAAAAAGGAAGAACCACTATGAGTGATATAGAATGGAGGTGGCATTTGGGGGAATTAGACCTTACACAATTGTGGAAGCTGATTAAGCAGTCTACCAAATGCAGCTGTTGCCATGCCCAGTGCTGGGCCTAAGTCAGCAGAGCCAGCAGTTGGAAAGGAGAGATGAGTGTGAAGTCAGGGAGAGCAAAACCAGATTAGAGCCCACAAAGACACACTGGGACCCCGGAGGACAAAAGAACTCTAATTTATCTTTCTCTCTTTCAATGATGCGAGTGACCTGCAGGATGTGTGGGTGCCCCACAGAGCTGCACAAGCTGGCCCAGGATTTGGAGAAGCAGAAGATTCAAAAGACCAGTAAGGGCTGTGGACTCCGCTGCAGCTTCCCACTCGTGAGGTGAGCCAGGAGACCAGCAATTGCGTGCTTGAGTACACCCACATCAACCTTCAGAGCATAGGAATGGCTGCTATTTCACTTCCACTTCCAAATCTCATGACCTTCTCTTGTGGTCAACCCTAGTCTAGAGCAGTACAAGAAAGGGAATTCCGAAAATCCCTTAGTGGTTTTGGGTAAAGTGATGTACATAGGCACCAAACTCACCTAAGGATGGCCTCTCCCATAGGAATGTGGCCAAGCTCACACAGGTGTACGGCAGGGTTGGAGGCCTCTCTGGCCCCCTCACTTTCACTGCTCATGTCTTTCCCTGCCTTTAGGGCTAGCAGCCAATGATGCAAGTGTGTGCTGGGGTGGGTAGAAGTCAGGGCTTCAGGCAAAGGGCTGTCTTGCTGCAGACACAAATCTCTTTGAGGATACACTTGTATCCTCAGCAAGAACGTAGCTCCTGTGGGAAGGGAATGGGGCCAACAGTGCATATAGACAGCTGAGTGTCTCCAAACGTGGCTGAGAGCACGGGTTACTGGAATGCACTTCTTACAGGCAGCAGATATAGCCCCTCTCTACCCCAAACTCCTTTTAGAATTTGAGCCCACCACAGATTATATATAAAAATCAACAATAACAATAATTATAACTAACATTTTGATAGTGGTGAGCATTTGCCAGGCACTATTACAAGTATTTTATATACACCCCATTCTAACTCATGTAACAAATCCCCCAGCACTAATGGACTAGGCCCTGCTGGGTTAAAATAAAGAAAAGGTGACAACCACTATTTAGGTATAATTTACCACAGATGTTTTTCAAGATTCGACATTACATAAAAACTTTTATCTTACAAGGGCTGTTTTCACGGACATGATAGTTTCACTGAACCGCAAACAGGGTGGAAGTACCCTAAGCTTCTCCCATCAAGAGGTGGAGTCTGTTTCTCACCCTTTGAGTCTGGGCTGGCCTGTGACTTGCTTTGGAATATCACGGAAGTCACAGCTCACCGGTTCTCAGCCTGGGCCTCAAGCGACCTTATGGCTTCAGTTCTCTCTTAAAATCTAGTTTTGCTATGTGGGACAAGCCTAAAAGGCGAGATACTGCATGGAGAGAGGCCCCAGATCATCCCAGCTGGGGCCCAGACATGCGAGTGTGTCCAGGGAACAAGAGCCAAGCTCAGCTCAGACCACAAGGACCTCCCAGCTAAGCCCAGAACCAGGAACTGAATAAATTATTGTTGTTTTTAGTCACATGATTTGGTTATGCAACCGAAACTGATACAGAGGGAGACACTCAAAGCTAGGTTTTACGTCTGCCTGATACCCTGGGCTCTTAGTGCTCTTTTCAAAATTCTTTCTGCAAATTCATGGCGTCACCTCTGCCCTTCATGATGGGTACTGACTGATGGAGTCTCAGGGCGTCCCTTTTATTCAGACAAATATTTCTCCCCTATCAAGTACATTTTTTAATTCTGACAAGAAAACATGAAAAATATAGAAAAGATTAAATAAGAAAACAAATAAAACAATAAATAATCCACAGATAAGGACTGTTAATATTTATGTTTTTTTCTTTCAAATACTTTTCCGTTATATATTATTTATGTATTATAAATATATACATATTATATTATTATTCTATATGGGTGTATATGTCATACACACATGTATTATATAATTAGTTTATGCAGCTCCGAATCCCACTTTTCTTTCTACAAGATTCTTATATATTCCTAGCCATTAAAATTCTTGGAAAACATCACCCTTATGGGTATAATTGTCCATTATAAACATATATCATAATTTAACTGTTTCCCAATTCTTGAACATTATTCTGTCTCCAATTTTTTATTATTATAAGTGTCAATGTCATGAATGTTTGTGTACATCTTTGTTCACATCCCTGAATCTGTCCTCAAGAAGATGGAGTTACTGGGTTAAAGAGCATCAGCATTTAAAGTTTTATCCATAAAACGAACTACCATCTAAACATCTAGGGAAAAATGTCTGAAGGAAGACAATGTTTACCTCTACTCCCGACGTTTAAGCCAGGAGCAGGTCTGCTTTTTTTTTACTGGTACTAGGTCAGAAACAAAATGCTCAGTGAAACCCAAGTCCAGCATTTAGTTCTGGATGTTGGGGGACCCTAGCCCAGGGCCCGTCTCTACTGAATTGCTCAGACCCTTCCTGAACACTCTTGAGGTGTGTTCTCCTGGCTGGAGAGAGGAGACGCAGGCTGGAGAAGGCATGGCAGAGTCCAGGGACCATTCTTGTCCTGGCTCCCAGAGCACATTCCTCTTAGGGGTTTCATATCCCTCCAGGCTGGGAGTGCTGCCAGGGGGCTGAGGAACCGATGTTCCCGAGGCTGGTACATCTGATTTTCACTCTTGGCGAGAATTCAGAGCAGAGCAAAGTAAAGTGCATCTGGGCCAAGGTGAGCCTGTCTCCTTGGAGGTCCTCAGGCTAAACGGAGGAGAAGGGTACTCAGAGCTGACAGCCAAGGAGGCCAGTGAGGAATTGCACCCGAGTGTGGAGAGCAGAACTACGTGGCCACTCATGGATTCAGGAGCTCTGCTGAAGGAGCCCTTGGCTCCCCACATCTTTTTTTTTTTTTTTGAGATGGAGTTTCTCCCTTGTTACCCAGGCTGGAGTGCAATGGCGCAATTTCGGCTCACCACCACCTCTGCCTCCTGGGTTCAAGCAATTCTCCTGCCTCAGCCTCCCGAGTAACTGGGATTACAGGCTCGCGCCACCATGCCCAGCTAATTTTTGTATTTTTAGTAGAGACGGGGTTTCACCATGTTGACCAGGATGGTCTTGGTCTCTTGACCTCGTGATCCACCCGCCTCGGCCTCCCAAAGTGCTGGGATTATAGGCGTGAGCCACCGCGCCCGGCCGGCTCCCCACAACTTAATCTTGGCCTGAGAATGGTCAGTCTACTTGAGGGCCGGTAATACAATCTTAAACCTTCATGACTTATGCCTCAGTACCAAGGCCAGCCCCTTTATTTGAAAAGGAGGAAGAAGAAAACTAGAATCCATTGGTGATCTGCAGTGTGCCAGGCACTTTACAGTACAAAGGAAGCTTATTAATATTCTCATTTTAAAAAATAAGCAAACCAAGACCACAGGAAACAATGGGACTTGCTTAAGATTATGGGACTAATTAATTTAAAAGCTGAGACTTGACTGGGCACGGTGGCTCACGCCTACAATCCCAGCACTTTGGGAGGCCGAGGTGGGTGGATCACCTGAGGTCAGGAGTTTGAGACCAGCCTGGCCAACATGGTGAAACCCCGTCTCTACGAAAAATACAAAAAATTAGCCAGGCGTGGTGGCGGGGGACTATAATTCCAGCTACTAGGGAGGGTAAGGCAGAAGAATCGTTTGAACCCGTGAGGCAGAGGTTTCGGTGAGCCGAGATCATTCCATTGCACTCCAACCTGGGCGACATAGCAAAACTCCGTCTCAAAAAAAAAGAAAAAAAAAGGAGATGGGAATTGGGTGCGTTTTAATCCCTGGATGCAGAGGCGGGTACAGTAAGAAAAAGATCATGGACCTTAGATTTTCTCTAAGCCCTGCCTCTTATTACTTCTTTGAACTTGGGGATGATGGTACTCGTTCCCTCTGAGCTTCAGCTTCCTATTCTGTAAAATGAGCAGCTGCGTACCCTGCAGGGATCCAGTTAGGAGTGGCGGCGAAATGCTTGCAAAAGACCTAGTGCCTTACTTGACCCACAAGACGAGCTCGTGAACACCAGCGGTAACACCCACCCCTTTTGCTTTTCTGTTGCCTCTTCTGGGACCCCTGATGGGAAAACCCAATGAGGTTTAGGACACGGGTTGGTGGGAGACCTGCATCTCTGGAACGAATCCCCGACTCCTCCACCATGCCCACCATAATGGCTGCTTGATTTCTCTGCCACACTCTGGCTTTTCTCTCTTAAAAACAACTTGCCAGTAACATAGCAAGAAGGCTCGGGGCTCTAAACCATTGTGTGTATCCCAGATGGACTCAATCCTCAGATGGAAGAAGGACAAGTCCCTATCTCAGAGACAGGGAATGGGGAGGTAACTGGAATGTTACCTGTGCAAAGTGCCCTACATCCGAGTGATGGTTCATCCTGTTCTGTTGTTCCTCCTTAAAGGTCTCCAGTGAGCAGAAGCCTTCCTGAGCCTCATTCCTCTGGTCCCAGGCCTTGCCAGGCACATGTTACTTTTTCCTGGGAGTTGGGCTGGGCACTCCTGCTTCCCCATGCCCATCAGCCCTGGGGTTCCCTTTAAAGGCTCTGGACTGAGCACAGCCACCTCCAGTGGGACCATGGAGGACCAGCCCAGCAACCTAGAGCTGCTTCCCAGTCTGCCTGGGAATCATTTCATTTTCTATTTGCAGAATCACAGATGTTGACTTTTGATCTCTTCCTCTCTCCCTTGGGGGCCTCAAATCAGTAATGACAGCTATTTCATTCCTTTTTATTTATTTTTTTCTTTTCCCTATAAAGAGAAAAGGTCAGAAAGGGCTCAGAAAGGTTTTGAAAACATTGGAAGAGCCACACACTGGCTACTGGAATGAGAAAGAAAAGCTGTAGCTCTCTCCATGTAAAGCTCATGGCAATTACCAGGCAGAGGCTGGGGTAGGCACTCTTTAAGGCAGTGACTTCACCCTTTACTGTGTCTGTAAATCATTCAGGACTCTTGTTATTAGCACAATGCAAATTCAAATCCAGTAGGTCTAATGCACTCCCAGGCAAGGTCCATGCTGCTGGCCTGGAACCATGCTTAGAGGAGCAGGTGCTGAGTTTCTTCCTTGCCTCCACCTCACCCCAGACCTGACTGCTGCGATCTGTAAATGCTCCCTGCCATCTTCATGCAGCTGAGTCTTTACAGGCAAGAAGCCAGCCAAGCGAGCATCTCTTAGCAGACACTTTAATCAAATTAAAACCCACATTTAGATTTTTATCATTTTTGATCTATTTAAACAGATGAACTTTCAGATATATATAGATTTCCAAAGAAGGGATCACAAGAGGACTCCTGGGTGAGGGGTGGGGAGTCAGTTCGGGGATGGGGGCTTTCTTCTCTCACCCCATTCTATCCCCTTTGGCTTATTTGTTTCTTTTAAATAGCATTCACATCAACCATTATGATATTATGCTGAACCTTCTGCCATCCCATGAATGAGCAAGCCTCTGCATACCCTGTGAAAATTACTTTTTTTTTTTTTTTTTTTTTAGTCAGAGTCTCATTCTGTCACCCAGTCTGTAGTGCAGTAATGCCATCTTGGCTCACTGCAAGCTCTGCCTCTTGGGTTCAAGAGATTCTCCTGCCTCAGCCTTCTAAGGAGCTGGAACTACAGGCTCGTGCTACCATGTCTGGCTAATTTTTATAGTTTTTAGTAGTAGAGCTGGGATTTCACCACATTAGCAGGTTGGTCTCAAACTCCTGACCTCAGGTGATTCACTGCCTCAACCTCCCAAAGGGCTGGGATTATAGGCATGAGCCACCATGCCCAGCCTCCCACCTACCAGTTACTTTTATA
Source organism: Aotus nancymaae (assembly GCF_030222135.1). Taxonomy (NCBI): domain Eukaryota; kingdom Metazoa; phylum Chordata; class Mammalia; order Primates; family Aotidae; genus Aotus; species Aotus nancymaae. The sequence goes on from NW_026988471.1 coordinate 29,202,018, forward strand.
AACTTTCTTTTATATGTTTTGTGCATGTGGACCCAACTTAAAGAAATTGCATTGTATGATAATTCAAACATAATATGATAGATAAACGTTGTGTATTAGAAGGCAACCTCACTTTTCTAAAATGACTCACTGCTTCACACCTTAAGCCATGAGCCCTTGCTGAGCCTTTAATCATCAAAAAGTGACTATCAGGGATTCAGACCTAATTGGCCAGAGGAGGGACTCAGGCACTAATTTCTTTTCTTTTCTTTCTTTTCTTTTTTTTTTTTTTTTGAGACTGTCTCACTCTGTCGCCCAGGCTGGAGTGCAGTGGCATGATCTTGGCTCACTGCAGCCTTGCCTCATGGGTTCAAGCAATTTTCCTGCCTTAGCCTCCTGAGTAGCTGGGACTACAGGTGCACACTGCCACACCTGTCTAATTTTTTGTATTTTTAGTAGAGACGAGGTTTCACCATGTTGGCCAGGATGGTCCTGATCTCCTGACCTCGTGATCTGCCCACCTCGGCCTCCCAAAGTGCTGGGATTACACGAGTGAGCCACTGCGCCCAGCCACTAATTTTTTTTAAAAGCTCTGAAAATGATTCTAATGTACACTAAGGTTTCAGTACCACTAATGAAACCTTATGATGTCAAGTTGCTAACTTGAAACCATTCTGATGCCTTGCTCTTCATTTAAATTCCACACACATTTTTGAGTGCTTGTCATATGCCAGGCACTGTGTGGGCTCCTAAGGCCTGAGCAGATCAGTGGCAGCTTCTGCCTTCAAGGTATGCACAGTCTAGCAGGGAGATTTTAAAAAGCAGAATTGACTCTATCTAGAGGCCCCACAAATAGTGAAACAGGAAAGTGGTGCCTCTATAAATACAAATAAAAGGAGAAGAGGGAGTGGGGGAACCTGCCCTTATCTTCCCCATCATTGCTCTTCCTTTCCCTTCCTCCAGAGGGTACAGAAAGTGGATTAAACAGGAACACAATGAGTGCAGGGCAGATGCTCACCTCTCAGATTTGGGCTCTGCGGAGAATGGGCAGGGCTGTGAGCAGCAGAGAGATGGAGCCTTCCAGACTGGGCGATTTCTTAATGCAAGAATGCAAAACCTGGCCCACAAGTGGCAAAAGCTTAATTGTGAAATGATTTTCAGCAGCTCCTCCACCAAAACTTTTAGGTAACTAAAGTCAGCCTCCTCCTTCCGGTCTGCACGCTCTCTAGCTGCCTGCTTTTTGTGCTTTTTCTGCCAGATGCCCTCAGCTGGTCCCTTCACTAAGTTTTATGTTTGTTTGCTTGCTTGTTTTTTGAGACCGGGTCTCACTCTGTCAACCCAGGTTGGAGTGCAGCGACATGATCTTGGCTCATGGCAACCTCTGGCTCCCAGGTTCAAGCAATTCTCCTGCCTCAGCCTCCCAAGAAGCTGAGATTACAGGCGCCTGCCATTACACCTGGCTAATATTTGTATTTTTAGTAGAGATGGGGTTTCAACATGTTGGCCAGAGTGGTCTTGAACTCCTGACCTCAAGCAACATGCCTGCCTTGGCCTCCCAAAGTTCTGGGATTACAGCTGTGAGCCACAGCATCCAGCCCCTTCACTAAGGCCCCTTCACTAAGTCTTTATGACAGCCCTGCTTACCTGCCTCCCAATTACCTTGCAGGTGTCAATCAGTCGGGCGGGACTTCATACTGAGCATGAGTGACCAAGAGAGCTGAGCAAGAACACCTGCATGGTAAGATAGGCGCCTGTTTCGCCAAAGGAACTCCAGTGTTGGGGAATTCATGAATGAGATATTTTAATCAATGCAAAATCATGCAGTCCCAGTCTAAATGAATCCATCGATGAGTCAAGCCAATGAATTTTGGCAGAAAATAGCATATACCCCAAACCTGCCCTTTCACCTCAATTCTGGGGCTCAGCAGGTGTTGTCAAGTGGAGTTCTCTCCTGCAAGGGAGAGGGAGCTTGCTCCCAGGCACAGCTGGCCAATGAGGGAACGGGCTGCTTTTTGAGATGCTGAATTTCCCACCAGAGGCCTTTTGTAAGGTTTGGGGGCAGGAGTATTTAAGCAATGGATCGGGTGTTGGCTACTTTTAATGTACCTTATAAGGAACCTCTTAAAACCACTTTATGACTGCCTTTTAACTACCTTTCAGTTCTACAGTTCTTTGAAATATGTGAACTGAATTAAGGTCTCCTACAAGCAGAAGAATAATGACAGTGACAACACTGCAAAGCCATGAATATCAATGAATATTAACTGGCTATTTCCTCGGTCCCAGCTCTGTGACACTCTCAAATACATCCCATCCCTCGATAATCTGTAGAATTATTATACGTACTTTCAAATAAGGAAAGAGGCATAAAGAAGCTGAAAGATTTGCCCAATATCCCACAAGACACGTGGTTCGAGTCCAGGTTTCCTGATTTTTAGTCTTATGTTTATAGTACATCATAATTTTTATTTTGTTCAGATACAGTAAGAGCTGAAAAAAATCCTCAGAATATGTATCTTTAAGAAAGAAAATGATCTCAAAGAAGAAACAGATTTGGTGGAATTTGATGGCTGGATTAGCTGTCAGGGTAATGCTCATGAGTGGCCAGCAGGGGGCAGAAGCCTGCCATTCTAGCTGCTTACATACTTTCCAAGCCCGTAGATGTCTGGAAGCTGAGAGCAAAACCTAAGAAAACAGAAGGGAGCCAGTGAGGGCTGCTGTAAAGGCTCCTTTCTGGCGGGATATATCTGACAGCAGGGTGCATCTGAAGAAGAGGCTTCCCCCAGGAGGATGCCTCCAGGACCTAGAGGCAGCGGGAAAACTCTGGAACATGCACAAGATCTGAATATCAGCAATCCAAGACTCCAGGAGTCAATCTGCTATTTTCTGCACCTGTTTCCATTCTCAATTTACTATACTGTGTTATTGTCAAGCTGTGCAAAGGCCTTCTTGTTTTATTTCATTTTCCTATCATTTCCAATTTGTGTTCCCATTCCCCTACATATTGTTCTCTATCTTTTTCCTGTTGGTTTGCAAGAAATCTCTGTATAATCTATACCTAGATATACACACATACATACCTAGGTTTATACCTATATAAACCACAACATTCCTTGTTGTTTGCAAATATACTCCCAAACTGTCACTCAGCTGTCTGCAAATTTCACTACAGAGAAATACTGTTGTTTCCCACCCTGAGGTCACAAAGATACTCCACATTTCCATCTGGAGCTTAAAATATGATAAAAAGTTGACTATGATATACAGCTGAGATATCGTTTTATTTTTCTCCATAGAGTGAGCTAGTTAGATCGTATCAGCAAGCCCCAAATTCATCTTTTTCTTACTGTTTTGGGTGTTACCTCTATCGTAAGTTAGGTTTTCATATTTTAAAATGGTTTGCATATTTTTGAGTTCTTTAGTTTGTTATAAAGTTATAACCAAGTAGAGCTTAGTTGCTTGTTTCTGTACCAATGCCACATTCCTTTCACTACCATGACCTTGTGGTAAGGTCAACTCTCTCTTTTCTCTCCTCTTCTCCCCTCCCTCCTTCCTCCCCTCCCCTCCCCTCCCCTTACCTTCTCTTCTCTCTCTCTCTTTCTCTCTCTCTCTCTCTCTCTCTCTCTCTCTCAGTGTGTCTATTAAAATTGGTTTAGCTATTTCTGGATATTACTCAGTTATTTTTGAGACTAAGTCTCACTCTGTCAGACTAGAGTGCAGTGGCACAGTCACAGCTCACTGCAGCCTCAATCTCCCAGGCTCAAGCAATCCTCCCACTTCAGCCTTCTGAAGGTGGGACTACAGGCATGTGTCACTATGCCTGGCTAATTTTTTAAAAAGTTTTGTAGAGACAGGGTCTCACTATGTTTTCCAGGCTGATCTCAAACTCCTGGGCTCACACAGTCCTCCTGCCTTGGCCTCCAAAGTGCTGGGATTACAGGCATGAGCCACCATACCTGACCTACTCTGATTCTTAGCATAACCTAAATTATCTATCTACTGTTATAGACCTTATTTATTTTTCTGGTTTTATTGCTTTGGATATACCTCTAGGACTATGCTGAACTGTATATTCTTCTAATTATGTGAGTGATTTCTTTAAAATCCAAAAGTATTTAGATTTACCAAGTGCTTTATTAAAATTTCCTGAGATCAATCATAAAATTTTTCTCTTTTAGTCCGTTCATGGTGAAAATTACGTTCCTTTTTTTCCTCACATTAAACTTTTCTGTATTTTGAAATGAGCTTTACTTGATTATAACTTTTGTTAGTTTGTTTGTTTTCGAGATGGAGTCTTGCTCTGTCACTCAGGCTGGAGTGCAGTGGTGCGATCTCAGCTCACTGCAACCTTTACCTCCCAGGTTCGAGCAATTCTCCTGCCTCAGCCTCCTGAGTAACTGGGAATATGGGCACCTGCCACCACACCCAGCTAATTTTTGTATTTTTAGTGGAGACGGGGTTTCACCATGTCGGCCAGGCTGGTCTCGAACTCCTGACCATGTGATCCACCTGCCTCAGCCTCCCAAAGTCCTGGAATTACAGGCGTGAGCCACGGCGCCCAGCTGGTTAAAACTTCTCAAATACACCATTGCAGAACTGTATCCATAGCCGCTGCTGTCCTGCCGTGGTGGCTCTCTAATGCCAGTGCCACCTCCAGCTCAGTAGCTCCAGCCAATGGAGGAGGGGTAAGTGAGGAAGCCTCGTGCCATGCCTGGCTCCTACAGAGCTGACTGCCCACGAAGCACCGGCAAGGCCCTCAGGAATCAACTTCCACAAAAGCCGCTGGCAGGAGCACCCGCTCCTGGAGGGGTGGGGAACCTCATGCTTACAGGCCTGCCATTGTGCCAGTGCACAAAATCAGACGTTTTCAGAAATTCACTGAGCTTCAGATTTGCAAACTCCCCTTCCAGAGTCTGGTGCGAGGCATTGCTCAGAACTTCAAAACAGATCTGTGCTTCTAGAGCACAGCTATTGAGTTTTGCAGGAAGTAAATGAGGCCTCTCTGCTTGGTCTTTTTGAAGACACCAACCTGTGTGCCAGTTGTGCCAAATGTGTAACAATTATGCCAAAAGCTATCCAGCCAGCACTCCAGATATATGGAGGGCGTGCTTAAGGATCTGTTATGATGGGAAACATTTCATTCTCTCTCTCTCTCTCTCTCTCTCTATATATATATATATATATATCTTCTTCCTGTTATCAATAGTTCTGACCATTAGATTCTCCCCCCAAACACTCTGCCCCACAAAGGGGATCAAAAGGTACCTAAATATATGATTGCATGTGGAAAAATAGGAGAGAAAAATCAGGTAGTCCATTTCGGGCTGCTATAAAGGAATACCTGGGGCTGGGCAATTCATAAAGAAAAAAGGCTTAATTGGCTCACAATTCTGATGGCTGGAAAGTTCAAGATTGGGCATCTGGGGAGGGCCTCCAGCTGAGTGTGTGTATGGTGGTGGGGGGCAGCGTGTGTGGAGATGACGAGGTGAGAGGGAACAAGAGTTGATGGGGGCCAGGCTCTAACCACCAGCTCTGCAGAAACAAATAGGGTGAGAACTCACTCACCCGCACCCCACCCCCATGCCCAGAGAGGGGATTAATCTATTCATGAGGACTCTGCCCCATGATCCAAACACCTCCCCTTAAGCCTCACCTCCTAACATTGCCACACTGGAAATTAAATTTCAACATCACACTGGGTGGGGACAAACAAGCCATAGCCAAACCATAGCAACAGCTTTTCCATTTTCATGGGAAGTTTTAATATAAATGTGGGGACATAAAGCATTCATGTAAATCAGAATGTTTCCGTGTATAAGTTTTAGCAGTTCACCTTTATAACAATTAAAAATAAACTTGTTATATTTTTCTGGACAATGTCAGCACTTGAATTTTTTTAGAACAACTAACTGTCTTATTGACTAACTAAATGGTATTTGCAGCTTTTTTATCATGCAGTAGATCCCACCCATTCACTATACTTTTCTGAGCCCTACATGCAAGCACTTTTTTTTTTTTTTTGAGACAGAGTTTTGCTCTTGTCGACCAGGCTGGGGTGCAATGGTGTGATCTGCAACCTCTGTCTCCCGGTTCAAGCAATTCTCCTGCCTCAGCCACCGAAGTAGCTGGGATTACAGGCATGAGCCACCGTGACCAACCACAGATATATATTTTTAATGTTGTCTGTCATCTGTGCAATTCCTGTATGTTTGTTATTAAAATACATTAAGTGCTGGGCGAGGTGGCTCAAGCCTGTAGTCACAGCACTTTGGGAGGTCGAGGCAGGCGGATCATGAGGTCAGGTGTTCGAGACCAGCCTGCCCAACAAGGTGAAACCCTGTCTCTACTAAAAATATAAAAAATTAGCTGGGTGTGGTGGCTCGAGCCTGTAGTCCCAGCTACTCAGGAGGCTGAGGCAGGAGAATCACTTGAACCCAGGAAGCAGAGGTTGCAGTGAGCTGAGATAGTGCCACTGCACTCCAGTCTGGTGACAGAGTGAGACTCTGTCTTAAAATAAATAAATAAAAATAAAAATAAAATACATTATTTTATAACATATAAACATACAAATAAATATGCTATTGGATGCCGTCAACTTATATTTTACTCTGAATTTTCCAATATGAAATAGCCTTATAGTTTGTATGTGTGTGTGTTTCTGCCATCCTTATCTGACTTTGTAATAAAGGTTGGAGCAGTCTTAAAGCAAAGGATGAACTCATTTCTATTTTCTGGGGTAATTTATGTATGTCAAGACATTATCTCATTTATTTATTTATTTAGAGACAGGGTCTCACTCTGTCACCCAGGCTGGAGTGCAACAGCACAATCTCGGCTCACTGCAACCTCCACCTCCCGGGTTCAAGCGATTCTCCTGCCTCAGCCTCCTGAGTAGCTGGGACTATAGGTGACTGCCACCACACCCAGCTAATTTTTGTATTTTTGGTAGAGATGGGGTTTCACTGTGTTGGCCAGGCTGCTCTCAAACTCCTGATCTTGTGATCCACCTACCTCAGCCTCCCAAAGTGCTGGGATTACAGGTGTGACCTACTGCGCCCGGCCCTATCTCATCCTTACAAGTGGGTGGAACTTATCTGTAAAACCATCAGAGCCTAGGGCGTTTCAGAAAGGTTTTTTATTATATTGTAATTCTTAATTGAATACTTGACAAAACAGTTTGCTGTTTGTTCTTGTTCCAAACTTGGAATTTAATATTTTTTCAGAATTTTATCAATTTTAGTAGGCCTCCAAATTATAATTCTTCATAATAGTATTAGTCTCAAACTCTTCATGGCCTGTGGCTTCTTTCAGTATTTCATGCACGGTTTCATTTTCTCTTTTTTTTCTCCACTGGTCTCATCTGACATTTATATATTTTGCTACCCTTTTCAAAAAATCAGCTTGGTCAATGTCTTGTTGATATACACTATTTCTCACATTTCTGACCTTATGTATATATTTTCCTTTTTATCAGGTTTCTATATTGAAAAATTAGCTTCAAAAGTGTTTCAAAAAGTAATTTAGGAATAAGCCATCTGAGGCCTTATAAACCTGATACTATTTTTATTTTACTTTTATTTAAATGACAGTTTGTTGAAGTTTTTTCCCATCAACAATTTAAAATATGACTTTGCTGTCTTCTTTTTTAAAATTTTTTCTAGTAGAGATGAGGTCACGCTATGTTCCTCAGGCTGGTCTCACACTCCTGGGCTCAAGCGGTCCTCCTACCTTGGCCTCCCAAAGTGCTGGCATTACAGTCATGAGCCACCATGTCCGGCCAACGTCACTGTCTTCTTGTATCCAGTTTTGTTATCAAGGTTTTGTGTCATTCTAATTCTTTTTCCCTTATAGTTGACCTAGTTTTTCTTTATAAATGTTTTGAGAATGTTCTCTTTGTCATTAATGTTCTTAAATTTCACTACGTTATATCTAGGTGTGAGTTCCTTTTTGTATCTGTCTTGTTTAACACTTGGCATATTTTTCAATCTGAAGTTTTATATTTTCTTTATTTCTAAAAAATTCTCAGTCATTTTACCTCCAAATATAGACTCCTTCCATTATTTATTTTCCCCTTCTGGCTCCAAATTTGGCACTGCTAACCACGACACTACCCTCCTGCTCTGAGAAGGGTCAGCTTTCCTGCCCTCATCTGTTTCCGTCTGGCCTCTCTCCATCACCCGGTGAAAGGCGGGGATGGAGTGCTGTTTTGCCTTTGTACTCCTGGTGCATCAGTACCCACTGTGTGCTGAAAGAATGAATGAACTAAGAGAATAGAGGGGTGGAGGTGGCCACAGGGCTGGAGCAGGAGGTGCTGTGGAGCCAGGGTGGGAGCCCAGCTTCATGACTGTGCTGTGTCACACCCAGGCACATGACATCTACTGGGGCTGCAGCCTCTTGGGCAGTCCCCTCCTTGTGGGAGTCTCATTGCTCGTAAGTTATGTATATTTCCTTTCAATAGGGACATTTGAAGTCTTAACCCAAAGTGGGCACCGTTCCTTGGCAGCCTCGTGGCAGGCAGGCGGGAGAGATATGTTCAAGCCCCTCAAATGGCCTGCTTAGGCAGTCATGTAGAATCTCAAGAAATACTACCTAGCTTCCAAGGCACAGACTTTTTCCTGGATAAGTCTCTCTCTCCTGCATGTAGGCTATCAGCTCTCCAGAAACATCCTCACTTTCAGCCTCCCTTAGTGGCTACTCCCAGCAACCTTTGAACCGTTATCAATTCATGCTATTTTCTACCATCTCTTCGATTTTATTTTTCAATAGGTCTGATGTTCTTTCACTATTCCTGTCTTTCTGATCTTTTCTCATAAAAATCTTCCTTTTCTATAGAAGCTTTATTGGAAGAGGTTTCACGCTTGAGTTGGGAAATTGGATTAGATTATCTTGGCCACCATCCAACCTTGAATTCATTGATTCTGTGAAATTTACAACACAGTTGAACTGAACTAGCATCACTGGAGATCACTAATGATTAAATCTTCCACCATACCATGGTGCCCTTCTCCTTAATGAGAAGATACAACGCTAACCAGCAAATTCTGTTTGCGGCGTTGAGATTAGTGAGCTACTGAGACACTATCTAAGTTGAACATTCAAATTCACCATATTTCCAGTGCGCCTTGGATATCTCAGTAATGACAATCATAATTAACACATATGAGACACCTACAATGTGCCAGGCACTGTCCCAAGTATTTTACATACTTTAGCTCATTTATTTTTCACAGTTATACAATGAGAGAATTAATATTTTCATCCCTGTATTACAGAAGGGAAAACTGAGGCATGCTGAGGTTATATAATTTACCAAGATCAGAGTTGGTAAATGATAGAGCTGGAATTCAAACCAAGAAGGCTGGGCTGTTAACCACCACACACACTACATCCTGAAGCTCAGAGAGATTATTGTGCACTCCCCCCACCCATATGGAATTATGCCTTCCTATCTCCTCACCGGAGGCAGAACTCCCTTTCCCTCCTATCATTATGACGTGTGTCTGGGTTTTACCTTTTGCACATCTGAAAAGAGTTAGGAGAATTAGGAGACTTTTGAAAGAGATGAATGGTATTGTAAGGAAAGATACTGAAGCCACAACAAGAAATAGAAAGTAAGTAATGTTTGGGTGAAAGTAAGAAGAGTTAGAGAGGGAAGAAGAGGAGGATATTCAGGGTCTTACGGAGGGCTTGGAAGTCATAAGCACATGCCAGATAAAAGGAAATGAATAACAAGGAAGATTTAAAATCATAAAGGTGTCAATTCTTCCCAAATCAATTACAGAATTTCAGTTGAAGTCCAACAGAGATTTTTTTTTTGGGGGGGGTGGGGTTGGGTTTGGGTTTTGTTTGGTTTAGTTCTGTTTTGTTTTGAACTAGACAATCTGATCTCAAAATTCCCTAGGAAGAGCAAAGGGCCAAGAAAAACTGAGAAACAATTTTGAAAAAGTACAAGGTGGAAGAACTTGCCCTACCAGATATCAAGATTTATTATCAAAATATTTAGTAAAGAAGACAATCTAGTCTAGGCGCAAGGATCAGCAGAGAGCAGAAGAGAGGGCGCAGCCACTGGCCTGCCCACGACTGGAAACAACACAGGGCAGAGATGATGTTACATGCCAGTGGGGAGACGGGGGTCTAGCTGATAGATGAGTGCTAGGAGCAACGTTTATCCATATGGAAAATAAAAAAGTAGATTTCCACATCAGAGCAATCTTGGGTGGATTAAAGAACTTAAAAAAAAAAAAGGAAAAACTTTAAAACAGAAGATGAATAGCCAAATTCTTCGTGACTTTAAGATGAAGATTTTATTTAAAAATGCTGAAAATAGAAACTTGTGATAAGTTTAATTTTAAAAGTGGTAATTTTGACTAGTATACTAAAATTCACTTTTGTACAGCAAAGGCCACCAGAACAAAATGAAAAACAAGCCATAGACTAGAAGATAATATTTGGAATGAACACAATATATAAAGCGAGCTCTCAAATTAATAAGAAAAAGACGACAAATGGGGGAAAATGGGCAAAACTATCAATTCGTAGAAGAACTCCAGAAGGTCAATAAAAATATAAAAAGATGCTTACTCTCACTATTAAAGCAATACAAATCCAAACAATAAGATACCATTCATACCCACCAGTTAACAAAAGTATTAGCCAACGTGGGACGCTAACTCATGGAGTCTTGTTCACTGCTAGTGGAACTGTAAGTTGATCCAAGTACTCCAGAGAGCAATCTGGCAACAACAAATAAAGTTGAAGATGATCATGTCCAGAAATTCCACACTTAGGCACACAGTCAAGAATACATGTATTAAGATGTTCACTGCAGTACTGGAAATGACTTAAATGTCCATCAACAAGAGAATAGATAATTAAATTGTACTGTAGTTATACAATGGAATACAACACAGTGTGTGTCAGCATAGATAAAAATCTCACAATTGTAATGCTGAGGGAGAAATGAACCTGGCAGAAGATAACGATACTATAGATATGATTATACACTATATGAAGTTTAAAAGCCTGCATAATAATACTTTGCAATGTTTGTGATACATAAAAAATGTAGCACAAATAGTAAAAATATAAAAACACGCATGAGGATGATTAACGCTGATCTCAAACAGTGCTTAGCTCTGGGAAATGAGGGAAGAAAATGGGATGAAGGAGGTGTACAGAGAGGAACTCAATTGTATCGCTGATATTTACTTTCTTTGAAGCGAAAAGACATGAAGCAAATGAGGTAATGTGTTAATATTTGCTAAAGCTGATGTGGCCATCATTAGTGCTGCCCACCAAATGTTTCTGGTTCTCTGCCTGCCAGGCCCATAGTAGGATTCCACTTCCCTACCCACTTTGAATCAGGAGCAGCCTGGAGATTTGCTTTGGCCAATGAAATGTGACTGGAATTGACTTGTGTTTCTGGCCTCCTGAGCCAGTGCATGAAAGCTTTGGCCAACATAACAGCTCAGAGACAAAGCTTCTGTCCTCCCCAGTCCCTGAGCAAGAATGACAGCCCCAGGCAACCTTAGGAGGATGGAGGATGAGTGGGGAATGAGTACTGTCAGCCAGTGAGGTTTGAGGGTTGTTTGTTACTACAAGTCTACCCTGGAGAATACAGCTGGGAAATGGGTCCACTCCTAGTCACTGGATTGGTCTCTCATTTTATCTGCATGTTGAAATACTATCAAAAAATTCGTAATGCTTTCAATTGGACTGGGTTTCTATTTCTTCGTTCACGAAAATTCTTCGTACTGGCCTGCTCAAGGCCCCTCTCTTACTAACTTTTGTGTTTTCAAAAAGTGCCTCTAACTTGGGACGGAAGCAATGCAGAAGTGTAGGAGCCTCTTGGTATGAAGGGCGAATGGTGGAAATCATTGATTAAGCCCAGATTTCTGGGTGAGCCCAGGTTTCCTGCAGTGCTGTCTGCTAGCATTTCCCATCAATTCGGGGAGCCAGAAACCCAACAAGAAAATCTTAACTTTTCTCCAGAGAAATATAAGCAGGAATTTTGATGAATGCAAGTGTCGTTGAGTCTTTGTATGGTTTTTAGAGAGATCATTTCACCCTTTGATCCCAATTCTCTGCAGTTCACCTCTGGGAGAAATGTCAAGAAAACTTTCCCACACCTCCTGGCTTCCAGGTTCCTTTTTAGTGCTGTCTGCAAGGCCCACAGGGAATAAAAGCCCCAGCAGGAGGTGGAGGAGGGGCAGCATGGTGGGAGAAGGAAGAGAAACTCTGTTCTTGGCCAGTTGTGCTCCATTCTGTGCAGATACACAGGCAGTGCCTGGAAGTCACTGAGAAATGCAATGCCTTTGAGAAGTTCCGTGGAAAGAATGACATCATGACCAATCACTCCCCCACCCCATCTTTTTTCCAGTGGGAGTGAGAAATCAATAGACTGACACATTTTCCAGTCAGGGAGCCATTCTGGACAGCAAGTTTACCTTGGCACAGGAGCTCAGGTGGAGCTGTGAGAAACCTTATCTGTGCTTGTCCGGTAAACAAGGAGTCCACAATCTCCCCGGAGTCTTGGCCACTGAGCAGGCGACCGCGGGAGGCAGGTGAGCAGAGCAGGTGAGCAAGGTGAGTCTCGGGCCCAGGAGTGTTAGGTAAATATTGCCTTAACTTGATTGATGGACTCCCTAACTGACTGTCTGTTTGTTGCCAAGGGAAATGCCATCACCACCAAATTCAAAGGTAAAATTCCTGTCCCTTACATCAAGGATTCTCAGACTGTAATGTGTTATTAGGTCACCTGGAGAGTGCCATTAAAATGCAGGTTCTGATTCAGCAGGTTGAGGTGGCTGAGAAAATTGCCTTTCTAACAAGCTGCTGGAGATGCCGACAGTGCTGGGCTGTGGACTACACTCTGAATTTGCAAAGTCTTAATGTTCAGGTGACTGTATGCATTTTACACAGTCAAAATAGTTGTGGATTAAGGAGCACTGATGCAGGTTGCAGGTGCTGTACCAGATGTTTGCTATCATCTCTTGTCACTCTTCATACCAATCTGCAAGGTGGGTGTTATTATCCCCATCCGCTCCTTGGCTGGCAAGGAAATTGAAGCTAAGAGAGGTTAATTCATGCATTATATGTGTAATTTCCAATATATTTCATTGCTACCTTCCCTCCTTTCAGAGATCTGAAATAACCCAGACAGAAGATAATAAACACCTGTGGTAGAGACGGGCGTTGTCTGCTTGTGGTGATCGGCCCTCTCGCCACCTGGAAGTGAGTAATTCTGTTTGTACATTGTCAGGGCCAAGCACAGGAGTTCAGAAATCCTGGTTATCAATGTTTGGCCTAGGAAGTCCTCTCTTCAAAAGAGAGAGAGTTGCTCCAAAAGGTGGACAAGACTGGTTTTCAGATCCCTCTGGCGCTGATGTGTTTGCCCCTAGGATATGCAACTGGAGAAAGTTCTGAACACCAGGAGGAGTTGTTTTGATGTGTCAGCTTGGAAAGAATGCCTGGTAAGGGCCATTCAGGACTCCAGGAGAACAACAAAAACAAAAAAGCCCCAGCTCCTGGAAACATCAAAGTGAAGGCAATTATAACCAGACTGACCCACCTGGAGGTATTTAAATACCTGGAAGAACTGTGATGTGTCCTTGCAACACCCAGGCAGCTTCCAGGTACAAACTTGAGTCATGTCTGGATCACAAGGAGGGAGGCAGCCCGGCTGGCTGACCGTGGCCACTCATTATGACCAGGAAAAAGTGAGGACAATGTGAGACTCTCCCTCCAGGCCCTTGGAAGACCTGAATTTTAGTGACCACTCAATAAGTCAGGCTGTTCCAGGGCCCCATTAACATTGGAACCTCATTCCAAGTGGTGCCAAGATGCTGCCATGATCTGTACTGCAGGGTGGGGAGGCCAGATTTGAGCCCTCCGGGAAGTCCACAGCAACTCCATCCCTGGGAAGCCGTTGCGTAGAAGAAAATACAGCTCCAAGTCCCAAGACAGACTGAAGGTCTCCAAAGAAGATGTATGTAATTTTGTTCTTTACATTTTACATCTTTACAGAAAGTATTCAAGTTTACAAAAACCACATAAAATAGAACACAGTTTAAAAAATAGAATATAGAGGGAAAGGAAGCATAACAGATGAAAGAGTGCAAAGCCCAGTGTGGCTGCCGCCTTACTGCCGTAAGGTCCTGTACGCTTTCAAATCAAGTTCCGACTTCCCAACCCACAAAGCAAAAGTTCAAGAAATGCACATACAGCACTGCACCCACGACAAGCAAAACCAGGCAGCTGCTGCAGAGAAGCACATCTACTCCCGAAGCTGAGGCTCCCCATGGGGCCTCATGAGAAGGAATTGGGAGACATAGCGGAATGCCACAAAAAGCATCCCCAACAACAGCCCTACCGTACGCCATAGGGAGTTTCCTGGGATGCTTCCTATGATAGCCCAGTGCCGGCTACTGGCCACGCCAATGCCTGGTCCAGTGAGAACAATTATGGGAGACTCCAGAATAATGGCAGCTGAGCTGGCTTAATCCTAGGACAAAAATCAGAGGAAAGAAACTGCTTTGGGAATCTCAGGGGCCTTGCCTCTCTGGGAATCTGAATCCAGGCTTCTCCCCAGGTCTTGTACCAGCCTCATTCTTTGCTTTGAAAGGGGAGTCCCTAGGGTTTCCAGCAAAGTTGCAGTCATCGAAGACAGAGGTACAGCACACAGCCCATGCACAGGCCAGGCCCATAGTCTTCCCATCACGACCTCTGAGCACAGAGTAGTCTCCTCTCTGGTCAAGCAGAGGCCAAGGGGAAAGAAGGACTAAGTGCTGGTCCTGGGTTCACCATTAACTGACTGTGGGAACTTGGGAAAGCCACCTCCTCTCTGCAGGCCTTAGTTCTGTCAACTGTGAAGTGGAGCAGATGAGCTAGCATCTGACCTGTCCTTTTCCTGAGGATTCTCCTGGCTGCACAGCTCTTCAGTTCACAGCAAGCTGAAGAGAGGCAATGAAGCAGGGCTGGAAGGGTTTGGGGTCTGTGGAAGACATGAAATGTGCCATGCAGATCCCCCTTCTACAGAAGGCCTGCTGCCCAGCTGCAGGTGTGGAACCAGCAGCCTGCCTCCAGCTGTTCACTCCTTCAAAGTCTGCCACGGCTGCAGAGAGCTGCCTCCCCAAGCTCATGCCCTCCCAGGACAGCCCATGCTGTGGACTGAGTGTGGCAGGGGAAAAAAGGCCCAGGCACTTTGTTCCTGTGCAGATCACTCTGACAGGTCATATTGGCTCCAAAGCTTCTCACAGAATTGGCTAAGATTCATTGAGCTGCATGTCAGTTAGACTTCTTTTTCTACCCAAGCCCACGTCTTCCTTCTTCTTTGCACAAATGTTGGTCCCAAACCTATCCTGGCATCTGCTTCTGAAGAACCCGGTCTGCAACAGAGGCCAAGTACCCACAGCACAAAGACTTGACTGGCATATGGCCTGTGGACCCAAGAGCTAGAGAAACAACCAGCATGGATGGTCTGACAGCAGCACTGGCCACAGCTGCTATTCAGTGACTGTTCATCACATGGAAAAGGGACATGACCGTCTTCTCCCCCAAACCAGCCCCTTCTTGACTGTTTTTCCAGCAGATGATGCCAATTTTCCAGTCACCCAAGCTCAAGATCTCCAAGCCTTTCTCAAGTTCCTTTCTCTTCTGCTTCTACATCCGAACAGTTACTAAGTTTTGAAGCTCTGTCCTGGCATACACATCCCTTGTGGGCTACTGCAGTGACCCCCTGAGGACCCTTCCCTCCTTACTATAAGATGCTCACCCCTGGTGCAGGTCCTGTCACTGCGATTTCCCCTGGCGCTCTCCACCGTATGGGTCACGGCTCTGTAGAAGGAAGGAATGACATTGGAGTCACACCTGTTTCCCCGAAGTCATCTGGAGGTGTTCATTGCTGCTTATTAGAAATACCCAAACACAAACAAAAGGCGGTAAAACAATGTGAATTGGATGAGATATTACTGCTTCTGTTTGGGTTGAAGTCACTGTTATTTCTCTAGCGTAGACCCAGAAAACAGAGCACTTGTTCCACCGATGAGATGCCCCGGGCACGTAAGTGAATGTGCTTGTATGGACCTGTGGAGCTTCCAAAAACAAAAGAAGAGCTGGGCAACTTGCTGGCACTTGATATCCAGGAGTTTCTTAATGTTCCCGTTGAACAAATAGCTGTAAAATGCCGAAGGAAATGCCCACTTCCCTGTGTACAGAGGGCAGGCTGCGAAGGTGGGGCACCATACATTCTAGTCCAAAGAGGACTCGTATAACCTCCCCATTAGGCCACACAAATGCCACAGCCGTGCGTGTGTAGCAAGGTGAGACCCCACACAAATACTCCAAAATAGGCCCTGGAAAGAGGGAGGGATGGAATAGCAACCATTCTATTTGGCATCATTCTCTGCTAAGAGAACAGGCTTGGCCTCTCTTTTTCAGAAAACAAGAAAGGGCTTTGCTGCCTTCGCTATGTTTTCCTGTTGACCAGCAATGCAGTGAAATAACCAATGTGCTTTCCCTTTCGCTTCTTTTTGCTGTTCTTCTTCAAGTAGGCCCATTAGAGGATAACTTACTACTGCACTGTGGGAAGTGGAAAAGTTCCATTTTAAAGTTTCCTTCCTTGTTAAAGAATAAGTGTGCTCATAACTTTGTTAAGCCCTATCCTACGTAGCTGTTAGACATGCCATGCTTACAGGCACGTAGTACATTCTATGTCTTTGTACTTTAACCAAGATATCTGCGCTGGACGTGCTCACAGGCACATCCCAGCTCTTCATTACTTTTACCTGTTTAGAAAAGTTTTAAGTTATGAGCCAATTGGGTTTAGTTGAAACTGTGAGGTCTGGCTCCAGCCAACGGAGATCTGCCACAGCAGTAAGGACGACCCCAAATGCATAAGGAATAAATTTGTGTGTTTTCCTTTGCTCATTGTACTCTCACGGCACAATGGCTAGTGAGGGTACCCTTCCTGTAGCCCAGGAAGTAAAAATTGCGTTCCGGAAAGATCCTTTGTCTCAGTGCTAATTTTTCTTTGTGGCACCGAGCATCTATTTCCAACACGCACTTTTCTGTCAAGGAAACTGAGTCTTGTCACGATTGCACAATACTTACCGCTCTGTAAGCAGAAGGCCAGGAAATATCAGGCTCATTTTACAGAGAAGCGAACTGAGCCTCGATAAGTTAAAAGAACTGGCGGTTCTCTTATTAAGAATGCCTGGCAGCATCATATCTCGTGTGCAATCCATTTACTTTCTTCTTTTAAAATGGGGAAATTAGTAAGCACTGTGGAAGATTAGGGTCCTGGAGATGAAGGCAACAGAATGAGAATAATGCTGGTGAATATGTAGGAAGGAGCCCTCTCTAGGGCGGAAGGGGAGGCCAAGTGAGTCAACGCTTTTATTGGACAACCTGCAACCATCCCAGATAAAATAATCAGGTGGCTAGGAGTGGGGAAGGCCCCTCTACCCCTGGGAAGACTCAAACACAGAACATTCTAGCTTTTTACAGTAATAATATCAAGGGCATTAAAGAAGGAGATTAGAAAACAGCTTCGGGTGCATCACCTTCTGTCTTTCTGGTCTTGTCTTTTCTTCTCTTTTCTTTTCTTTTTTGGAGACAGAGACTCACTCTGTTGCCCAGGCTGGAGTGCAGTGGTGTGATCTCAGCTCACCGCAACCTCTGCCTCTCTGGTTCAAGTGATTCTTCTGCCTCAGCCTCCCAAGTAGCTGGGATTACAGGTGCCCACCACTATGTCCAGCTAATTTTTTTGTGTTTTTAGTAGAGACAGGGCTCCACCATGTTGGCCAGGCTGGTCTCAAACTTCTGACCTCGTGATTCACTCGCTTCGGCCTCCCAAAGTGCTGGGATTACACGTGTGAGCCACCATGCCTGGCCCTCTGGTGTTCCTTTCTAAGAAGAGGCCTGGATGAGAATGAACAAGAAAGCCAGGCACTCACTCAGGAGAGTGCAAGGCAAGGTTCCTGCCTGACCGTACCTCCAAATTCACCCACCCAGGGCCCCTGGTGAGAATGGGAGGTGTGGGTGGCCAGTTGCCCCACCATCTTCAGTAGCTGGGGGCAGTAGGGCCACTGGCTCTGCCTGAGGCCAAAATGTGCCACCTGGCTGCTCACTGGGCTCTAAAACCCTGCGTGTAAGGCACCCCTGAGGCCTCACCAAGCATGTAGAAAGGTCTTCCCACTGTCATTACTTGTCCTGGCTTTTGCTCAGTCTCACACAGGACTTACACCCCTGGGCAGGGGCACTGAGTGCCCGAGGTCCCTTTGATCTAAATCTCTGTCCCTTCTTAGGAAGGAAAGAAGGAAGGAAGGAGGAAGGAAGGAAAGAGGAAGGAAGGAAGGAAAGGGAGGGAGGGAGGGAAGGAAGGAAGGAAGGGAGGGAGGAAGGAAGGAAGGAAGGAGGAAGGGAGGAAGGGAGGGAGGGAGGGAATGAAGGAAGGAAGGAAGGAAGGAAGGAAGGAAAGGGAGGGAGGGAGGGAAGGAAGGAAGGGAAGGAGGAAGGGAGGGAGGGAGGAAAATGGTCTGCCCAGATCTTTTTTCCCTCTTCCATTAATCAGTGGAACTAACCCGCTCAAGTGCTATGATTACATTAGATCTAGGGACAAGAATTCCAGTTAGATCCCTCCAGAAGGACTGGGACAGACAAGGAAAGTCACCTCATAGTGTGCCCACTGGTTGCACCCACCCCAGCCCTTCCAGGTGGTTTGGTTCACCCTTTCTCTCTCTCATTATGACATGGTTTCCTCTCAGGCTTCTACCATCAACCATCAATCTGCCTCCAGGACCAGAGACTTTCATGTCACCCGCTTAGCCTGTCTGCAGTGCCACTGTGAGACTGAGACCTTTGAAGTGGTGCCTGCATGTCATTCTCACAATAGTGTGAATTTACTTGTCTGATCAGATTCTCTTGTCTGGCAGCTGCCTGGGCTTAGAGAGCTGCAGGATGGAAGTTTCAGTGGAAAAGACAAGAGTGGTTTTGGAGCTTGCAAGGCGGTTATGAAGAGAGCATGGGGCTTCCTGAGTTCAGTGGGTGCTTGGGGCGCGTTGAAGAGAAGTGTGAAACAAGAGGGACTAGAAAGGGGAAGTCTCAAAAGACAGATTCACATACACGAAGTCTGACCTACTTAACACTTCTGGGGAGGCCCCACCAGGCTGGAAGAGAATCGTTGATATTAGCTCAAATAACACAGAGGTGAGGGAACCTGGATTGATTTGGCTAATGGAAGTGACAGACTTTTCTTTCTGCTAGAAATTGTGTGCACAGTCCCTTCTGCAGAGCATGCGGCCTGTTACTCACAAAGTGTTATTCCCTTCATCATGAAGACTTGGAGTCAGGGGAGTGCCTCCTCCCCAGGTCTAGAATAGATACTGCTGCTGCTCACCCCTAGTTCCCGCAGGCGCCTGGCCCTCTCTGACTCCTACACCTTTGCCGATGCTGATCTGCTGCAGTATTACCCTTCTCTAGCTTCTCCCCATCCTTCGAGGCCAGCTCAATTCCCATCCCTTCCCTTTAACTATTCCCCAGTGCCTGCTAGATGCCAGGCACTCTTCCGGCGGTGACCCGGTAATACACAAAACAGACCCATTGCTTGCCCTTGAGAACCTCTCTTCTGCCAACCAGCTCCCCTCTCCCAGTCCCTCTGCCCGAGACCGAACTAATCATATCACCTTCCCTGCTCACATGAGTCTACTGCAGCAGTTATCATATGGTATTAGAGGGAGTGGCATCTAGGTCCCTGGGGTCCCCAGTGCCCGACACCTTACCAAGCACCAGAGACAGACTCTCATTTCTTTAAAAAAGGAACTCGGGGTAGCAATTTGCATAGGAAGGGAAGAGGCTAGGGGACTTACCTGCAAAATGCACTTGCTAGCTTGTGTGACAGTTCTACTTAGTTTTGTGATTCTTCGGGGGATCACTCATGCAGTTTAGGGAATTCGTTTTACAGCTGCAGTGACCTTGCAGGCATACTACCATCATGCAGAGTGTGGTTATCTGGGATGGTTACGGGGAGTGATGGAGACGGGAGAAAACTAAAGGCCTCCTAAACCGATTCCTTGGAAACGCCAGCACCTGTCTGGCACACAGTGGGTGCTAATGTCTGTTAGAATTGTTGTTGAGAGGGCAGGAGGGTGAAATATGGACCCAGCTATCTGATCCTGAGGCTGGGTGCCATGTGGGTGTGAAGTAGATCAGGGGCTCCAGCCAGCAAGTGCTAGCTCAGGTTACAGGTAGGGAGCTGGCAGAGTGTTCAGGAGGAGCTGTTCTCTGGGGCATGACACACAGCCCGCTCCTCCAAGGAAGAGCGGCGACACAGCTGCCCCTGGAGGAAGCTAGCAGACATCCTGTGTACTTGAAAAGGAAACCGAAAATGCTTTTCTTCATAAGAAATTGTTGTGTTTCCCTTTTTTTTTCTATAACACTCCCCCACCGCCCCACACCAGGTATGATGGATTTTTTCTGGTCCAGAGTTGTGGGTAAAATAGCAGGAAATATAGACAGAGCAGCATGAAGGCAGTTTGTACTAAGCTGTGGTCTGTGCTGTTCGTCTAATTCAGGGAAGGTATCAGCCTACCCCGAGGAGCACTCTGCTGTATGATCTGCATCCTGGTGATGGTCACCTCTCTTTTCTGGCTGTTGAAGCGCATTCCTGTGAGGATGTGGAAAGAGAGAAAGCAAGATAGAGCCAGGGCTAGGACAGGAATGTGAGTATTTCCTTAATTGGACATGAGAGCCTTGAACTGGTTCCAGTTGGAGTGTTTTCTTTTAGGGCCTGGACCCTAAAGATTTCATACGGTTTTCTTTGTCAGAAAAATCCCTTTGCTTCAAAGGCCCCTTGATAGAAATAAAGAAAAAGCCAGGACTGGGCTTCTTTGATATTTGGGAAGGCAAGAGTTTATGAGCGGCCAGATCTCAGGCTTCTTTTGGGGCAATGAGAGGATTCTGGATTGAGAGACGGAGGCGCCTCCTGCACTGCCACGTGGGAAGAGGGCCAGTGGCTTTGGGGTGAGCTGCAGAGCCTGATGGTAAGGACACAAAGCACTTTCCTCTTGAGCCTTTATAGAAGCAATTTATCTCAGCCTTACTACACCCCAGGCCTCAAAAAGAGACTTCTATTGTCTGCTTTTATTGCTTCCCAAGTCTGAGACACAGAGAGGTCAACCCACTTGCCTGAGGACTTACAGCAAAGTAAGTCAAAGGCTGGAGGATTTTGTCTGGTGGGTTCCGGTTGCTTTGTGTTGTTGACTGCTAGTTCACTGAGGACCAAGATAGGAGGTTCACACTCTTGGGCCTCATTCATTCTCTGTGTGACCAGTACCCAGCTGGGTACTACTTCCTGAGAGGTACCAAAGACAGAGGAAGTCATGGTTGTGAGAGAAGATGCTTGGACTCCGGGACCGCAAGAGCGGCCACCAGGCAGAGCGTTACCACTTGCCTCTAATGTCTGCTCCCTAAAAGCTGGATATGTCAATCAAGGGACTCCAGGAGGAAAATGGGGCAGTCTGCGATGGTAATGAGTAAAACACTGAAGCAGAGCCAATCAACTCTGCTAAACTCCCTCTTTCTCTCAAACACCTTAAAAACAAGCCCTACGTCTGCTCAGTGCTTTCCAATTTACCAAGTGTTTTCATAACATTATCTCATTTCATTCTCACTTCAACCCACACACATTCTTGCCTTTTAGATTTCTTATGTACGCAAATGAGTTTCACTGAAAAATTGGCTAGAAACTTCCCTTCTCCTACTCACTTTTTTTTTTTTAACCCCAAGCCTTTGACTGATATCTTTAAGAAGCTCCCAGATTCCCAGGGTGAGAAAGTTGTCTATTCTGCCAGCCCTGCCCTTCTGGATGGATACCAGTGGTCCTGGTCTTTGCCATTGGAACCAGCAGTTTTGTATTCAGTTCATAGTGTAACTGTGAAAACAAACAAAACCACAGAGGCATGGTAAGTGTGGTATGGTGGGGAAAGCATCAGCTCTGGAACCAGCAAACCTCAGAGTCATTTTTTTTTTTTTTTTGAGATGGAATCTCGCCCTGTCCCCCAGGCTGGAGTGTAGTGGTGCAATCTCAGCTCACTGCAACTTCCATCTCCTGAGTTCCAGCGATTCTCCTGCCTCTTAGCCTCCCAAGTAGTTGGGATGACAGGCGCCCACCACCACACCTGGCTAATTTCTGTATTTTTAGTGGAGGTGGGATTTCACCATGTTGACCAGGCTGGTCTTGAACTCCTGACCTCAAGTGATCCGCCCCCCTTGGCCTCCCAAAGTGCTGGGATTACAGGTATAAGCCACCGCGCCCTGCCCAGAGTCACATTTGGTTCAGCCATTTGAGAGCCCTGTGGCCACAGCCATGGTACTTAACTTCTCAGGGCTTCTGTTTCTTCGTCTGTGACGTGGGGGCAATAGTGCCTCTATCTAACATTGTTGCAAGGCATAAGCGCAGTAAGAGACACCAGCAAGTGTTGCCCCTTCTCTTCTATTTTCCTCCCCAAGGTCAAATAGCTACTTTGTAAAGTCCCTTATTAGTAACCAGAATATCAGCTTCACCACCACGAGGCAAAATACATGCAATACTGTCTTTTTGCAAGCCAGAGGGAGATAAGAAGTGGGAATGTGTTGCTTAATGATCTCTTTCTTTGAGACAGGGTCTTGCAGGCTGGAGTGTAGCGGTGCGATAATGGCTCACTACAATCTCCGCCTCCTGGGGCTCAAGTGATCCTCACACCTCAGCCTCCTGAGTAGCTGGGACTACAAGTGTGCGCTGCCATGCCTGGCTAATTTTTTACTTTTTGTAGAGACAGGCTTTCATCATGTTGCCCAGGCTGGTCTCAAACTCCTGAGCTCAAGCAACCCTTCTGCTTCAGTGTCTCGAAGTGCTAGGATTACAGGTATGAGCCACCACACCCAGCTGCTAAATGAATTTAGATGGAAACTTTTTTTTTTTTAACTAGATGAATGACCTGTACTACATACACAGCATCCTTGCAGCTGAGGTAACTCTAATAAGATCTTAAGTTCATTACCTTTATTCTTTTTTATAAAATTTGTATTTTGGGTAGGAAAGAGAAGGTGCTGGCAAAACGGATGGATGTAATGTCCGAAAGCAAGGCAATTCTGATTACACCTGGATATCTATTGAGGCAGAACTGCAATTCAACACTTTAGTTTCCAAAGACAAAGGCGGGAGAAGGGAGGGAGTGCAGAGGGCTCTGACTGGATAATTAGTTCACTGATCCACATCTAGTAGATGCTCAATTAATGTTGGTGATGGAGGGCAGTGGTTTACAGAGTCCAGGTCTTGTGTTTGACCTTTGCTGTGGACTTCTTGGCGAATGCAGTGCAAGGCACAGTGTTAAAGCAGAGAGAACATCTGACCAGCAGTCTGAAGACCTGCATTAGGTTCCGTCTATACCACTTAATAGCCTGGTGACCATGGACATGCCATTTAATCCCTTGGGTGTCTTCTCACCTGTAAAATAAGGAGACTGGGATGAGGTGATTTGGAAGGTCCCTTTCAGCTCTAAGGTTCTGGGGCTCTAAGTAACTTCATTCACTTGTGTTTCTGTTTCTTCATTTATTCAAAGGCAGTAGGGACAGAAACCTATCTCATAGGGTATTGGGAAGAAATGGTCAGTGTGCATGTTGAAATACTCTGTATCTTTAGAGATATGAAGGAAATGCAGTCAGCCAGAGCTATGTTAACAGAGTGGGAAACTGAGTATGCCTACGACCTCTGAGTTCCAGGCCCAGCTCAACCACTTTCTGGCTGTGTGATCTTTGGCAAGTCTCCTAATTTATTTCGGTCTCACTTTGCATATCTGTGAACTGAGGACCGTAAGTTGTGCTTTGTTACCCTTATCACATTCTTTTGAAAGCCGAGACAATAAAATGCTAAAAAAAAAAAAAAAAACCTGCAAGTCATCATATAGGCTAGTATAACTGAGAAACAGCATGCTAGTTATGGTTTCATCAAAGCTTAGCAACATGCCTCCCATACTTTCAAATGAATGGATGTGTCAACTGTGATCCCAGAGGAGAAATAGAAAATGTAGACTCGGGGCCCGGATGCGGCGGCTCATGCCTGTAATCCCAGCACTTTGGGAGGCAGAGGCAGGTGGATCACAGGGTCAGGAGTTCAAGACCAGCCTGGCCAAGATGGTGAAAACCTGTCTCTACTAAAAATACAAAAATTAGCCAGGCACATTGGCATGTGCCTGTAATCCCAGCTACTCGGGAGGCTGAGGCAGGAGAATCGCTTGAACCCAGGAGGTGGAGGTTGCAGTGAGCCAAGATTGCACCATTGCACTCCACCCTGGGCGACAGAGTGAGACTCCATCTCAAAAACAAGAAAAGAAAAGAAAAAATGAAAAATGTAGACTTGGGATCACAACCCCAAGGCTTATTTTCTACTTTAACTTACCTACAGAGGTGAACTTTAGCTAAAATGGGCATTCATAAGTTTCCCAAAGAGTAGGCATCAGGCAATTCCCTCAATGCACTCCAATGTAGGGGATTTTTCCAGAGGCCAGCCGACAGCTGATGGAGGACTTACTCCCCACCCTCTTCTCCAAAATGAGGCCATTTTGGCATTTAGATATTTGGGGGAATGGGGAGAGGGAGGAAATAGCTTTCTGAGTTTTGAAAGCTTCACATGGCAATAATCACAAACATGTATAGTGTGTCTGTTGTGTGTAAAAATGTCGAGACATTCTTTGATCCCAGCCTCACCAGAGATTGCTACTGGGGAGGAATGGCAGAAGGCTTCTTCCTTCCCACCCAGGGTCTAGCTCAGAATTTTCCTCTGAGTGCCAGGAAGTCCCAACCTGGAAACCAACTCTCCAAGCATTGGCTTCTCCTGTGGCTGCCTAGATGACATTGTGTCACACCTGGCCAGTGACACTGAGAAGCTTCCTCACCCTCTGTGCAGGACACCAACAATAACCCCACCCCAACAACAACCCCATCCCCCTGCAGCATCTCCAGTTTAGCACCTCCATCAGGCACCATTCCCAGAGGAAGAGAATGGGTTTAGCTTGGGAGGCGGGGGAATTTCTCTGGTTGGAGGGTGCAACCAGGGGCTTGTCATGAAGATGCGTTTTCATAGGAAGCCCACTATTTTTACTCAGATTTACATATAGGCATATAAGTGATTGAAAATAGCCAAGTTATTTTTAAATAAAGTTATTCTTGTCAATTCTTATTATTTTTGTTTTGTTGGTTTTGCGGGGGCTGATGAAAATTATGAGGGTCTTCTCTCCTGGCTTCCTTCAGGGTCCTACCCGTTGAACCCTCACCATTAATTCTGTCATTCTTTTGTGTGAGATAAGCTATACGTTTCCACTATCAAGCACATATATACGGATTCAATACACTCACTGCCTTTCTTTTAAAGAGCTGATTAACTTAAAGCCGATTTAATTTTGCTTAGTTTTTGATCGCCCCGCGCCCCCTTTTCCCAGCCTCTATATACACACGTAGGTCAGGGTTCTAAAGCCATTTTACAGGCGTAATTGAAGCAGAGGCCACAGAGGGGCAGCGCTGGGTCCGGAGTGAGACTCCCGTCATCGGGCTCTGGGGGGCTGCGCAGCTTTGCCTGGACAGACCCCTGGAGCTGCAATTCCTGGGCAGTGTGGGAGGCGTTCGGCTGAAGCTCTTTGTTTCTGCCTTCATGAGCGACTCCTCGGAGAAGACGTGGGAGTTAAGGATGGGGGCGGCGTGGACGCTGCCCGCCCGCACCCCCTGCCCCCGCTGCCGACCTTGCGAATGTGAGTGTGTCTCCAGTGGAAAAACCCTACCTAGAACGACACCACATTCTTGTTCCCACAAATAAAACCTTCCACGGATCTCAGGGTTGCGGACCAGCCCTTCGAAAACCAACGCGCCCCGTGGGCACTCGGTCCCCCCGCTCCGCGTCTCTCCCACCTTCCCACCGCTTCTCTATGCTCTTGTTTCCCCGCGCTGATCTCGAGGCCGCGGGCGAGGATTCCAGGGAGAGGCCTAGTCCGGGGGACAAACGCTTCAGAGGGGTCCCGAGGTGCGGGCTGGGGACAGTCAGTGGGTGGGAAGGAGGGCGCTGGCGCCCGGCGGCCGGGGTGGAGGAGTGGTGGGCGCCCTCCCTCTGCGCAGCGCAGCCGCCGAGCGGTCACGTCCGGAGCGGCCCCCGCGCCCTCCTCGCGCCCACCGCGCGTCCACCCCCGCCGCGCTGGAGTCCGGGATGTACGCGGAGGGGGCTGTGAGCGGGCAGCGGCGCGGACGCGGACTCGCGGCAGGGTGCGAGTGAGCGCGTGTGCGCGTGGGAGAGTGGCGGGAGGGGGCCGGGCTCGCAGCCGCAGCGAACCACGGCCCCGGGAGCAGAGCCGAGCGCGCCCCCGAGCCGCCACCCGCCGGAGCTGCGAGCGCTGAAGCCATTCATGATTTTGGTGACGTTATTCCAGGAGTGGGCGAGGGAGGGCGGGGCCTCTCGGGGCCAAGCTCCGCCCCCGCCCCTATAAATACTGCTTCCCGGGCTCTTTGTGGGGCTGAGAGCTCAGTGGAGAGCTGGGAGTTTTGTCCGCCTCGCCGACGCCGCTGGCCGTGGGGCTGTCCTGGGAAGGCGGACGGCGAACGCTCGGTGCCCGCAGTCGGCTGCCTGCCGTGCCGGTCTGCGCCCGTGTCATCCTCGCTCGGGACGCAGAGACAGCTTTTAAATCACAGGGGCGTGGGTCAGCCTCCCCTAGGACTTCATGTCTATATATTTCCCCATTCACTGGTGAGTACCCTGCGCCTGCGGCGGACGTCCGTCTCGCGGCGGTGGCTGCGGGCCCGGGCGCCTGCTTCGTGCCGGCTCCGGGTGCGAGGGCAGCCGGCGGCGCGGGCGCTTGGCGCTAACCCGCCGCCCGAGCCAGTGCAGGAGTCAACGTCAAGGTTGCAAAGGTGGGGGTGGGGGGAGGGGGGGTGCTGAGAACATCCAGACAAAGGACGTGAACTCGGAGCCCTCACCTAAGTGACGGCCAGAGGGTTTGTATTGGTTGGTGGGGGAGCCAGGGGTCACTTGTGAATCCCCTCAGTGAAACCCCCTCTGCGGAGGGCTGCAGGAGGCACGCGCCGCCTGGCGCAGGGGGGCTCCTGCTCTTCCCGGGCCCCTCCTCTTTTTCTTTTTGTTTGCATGCAAGTCTCGGCGTCGAGGCCGGCTGCAGCGGGGCTGAGCTGCTGCAGCCGCGGGGTTTGCAGAGCTCCGGGGGGTGGGGTGCGGGAAACGCTCTCCCCACACGTAACCCCGCTAAAGCCGCAAGCAGCAGGGCACAGGCTGCAGCCTCTCGACCCCTGCCTTCTCTGTAGCCCCTAAAAACCGATGCACCTTGGTGGGGGCCGGGGCTGGGAGGAGCCGCCTTCGCCGTGCTAAGCTGGAAGAAACCCCGGCCGGGCTCCGGGCGTCAGAGGTTTGCCACGGACTGGGGATCGGAGCCGGGAAGGATGCGGGGAGAGGCAGGCAGGCCCCTGGCTGCTGGTACTTCCTCGCCGGCGGTTTCTTCCTTCCTGCGCTGGGTTAGAAGAGAAGCGGCCGGGGGCGAGCGCTAGCGGCCCCGGAGCGCGCTCTCAGGTGCGGACGTGGGGAGCTCGGCCCCGAGTCGCTGGCAGGCGCTGAGCGAAGGGAAAGCGGACTCAAACCTCGGCGCGGTCCGGCCTGGCCCAGGAAGCGGAAAGTTCATGCTTCTCGCTTCAACTTTTCGGGCCGGCGCCACAGCCCCGAGCGAGGATAGAGCGCCCCTAAGTCAGGCTCTTCGCCCTGTGGGCGCTCTTCTGGCTCCTTTCTTTGGGGGTCGACAGCAGCCTTTCCAGGACCCGGGAGGAAACTGCCTTTGCAGGGCCCGGCTCCGGAACCTAAACTTGCCCCAAAGATCCCCATCTTCTCTTAGTCTCCCTGCCCCCATCCCAGCCTAGCAGTGTTTAGAGAGGGGACTGAACTTCCCTCTCTCAGCAGTTGAAGTTCCCCCACCCCGAGGCTTGTGTACCCTTCTTGTGGGCGCCCCTCCCTTGCCTCTGTCATAGCGTATGAGCAGCTTGGTGCCTTATTCCAGGTGAGGATTTGAAGGCTGTTGGAGGCTTTGTGCCTTTGGCTACTCAAAATGTGCCAAGGTGGGTGTTTGGGCACATTAGGCATATTATGAGAAATTTAAGGTTTAAGATGATTTCATCAATTAGCGCTTTGTAGCTTGCAATGCTTTTGTGGAGACATTAGTCCTTATCCTAACTGTGAGGTATGCACTGTTAGCATCAGAGTAACAAACAGGACACTTGTGGCTCAGAGAAGTTGCAGGACTTGTTCAAGATCACGCAGCTCTTGAGGGGAAGAGCCTAGAATCTATTGCTTCTGTTTCTAAATCCAGCGTCATTTCTTGTCTATGTAGTAACCTTACAATAAAGAGGAATCTGGTACCCCTGTTTCCTTAGATAGCGTCCCTCAAAAGCCTTGCTCACATTTTTGTTTTAAACCATGTGCACAGGCACGAATGTGAAAGTATTGGGTGCTGTGTCGCGGGTACCTGGATTTGCTGTGTATGTTCGGCGTTATGTGCTCGGGATCCCGTATGTGCCCAGGGCTTGTGCAAGGATAATGGAACATTTGTATCCTGCTTAGAGAGTACAAAGCACTTTCACATGGCAGCCATTGGTGGGCCAGCTTGGCCCCTCTGGAAATTTCCTTTGCAATCAGAGTCGGGTATCCTTAAGGCTTTTAATCCAGGGGATGTTTTTCAAGCTGTGAGCAAGCAGCTGCTATGACTGGGTCTAGAGAAAGGGGTTGGATGGCAGATGTGAAACTTGCAGAAAAGCTGACCCCTTGGGGCTTTAAGTGGAACATTTTGCCAAAAAGAGCACCAGAGAGACAGACATTTAGGAAGGCCATATGATTGGACTTTGTTTCACTCCAGTTGACCTGTTGTTGTTATTATATGTTATATAATAACATATAGTTTCCTTTTGGAAAATTTATGTGAAGATTATTTTTATTCTTGGTTGGAGAGGTGAGGGAGATGTGGTTGAATTGGTTTTAATATAGACAGATGGACTCATCTACCTACTGTTTTGATTTCTCTAGTTCTGTCATTTAAAAGAACATTCAGGGTCCTTCTGTCCCAGTGGGGACTAACGTACAGGGGAGGAGGGAAGAGGAGGTTTGCCGGAGAGGTCTGCAGACAGTGGGCTTTATCCGCTGGGGCTGAGTCCTGGAGCTGTGGGCTTGCAAGGCGCTTCTTCAGGGTGTGAGCTTGTTTTTCTGCAAGTTCTGTTTTAAACACCTCTCATCCTGTCTCCAGACAGTCCCCTGATCCCACAGCAGGGAATGCATGAAGAGTAGGAATGTGAAAGTGAGTGTGTTTGTTGACTTTTGGTCTGGGTTTCTTGGCAGCCCCGACTATCTGAGATTGGCTGAGATGACTGAGGTGATGATGAACAGCCCCCCCATGGAGGAGATCGGCCTCAGCCCCCGCAAGGATGGCCTTTCCTACCAGGTAAGTCCTGGCTTCCCTCTGACTCTTTAGAACCTGGTGGCTTCTGCTGGGGGTGGGGACAGACTTGGTTTTGCATCCCAGTGCTACTTATAAGAGCTGTGGGACTGTGGCAAAGTCCCTTAATGCCAGTAAGCCTCAGTTTCTTCATCTGTAAAATGGGGCAACAATCGTCCTCACCTCCTAAGATTGCGGTAAAGAATTCACTGTGATGAGAGGATGTGTAGAAGGCCTTCCCAGTGTCTGGGACAGATAAGGGGTCAGCAAGCATTAGCCATTGTGATAAATTAACCCTACTGGCTCTGAACTTTCCCATTCACCGCAGCAAAGGAGGAAGTGATTTGTGCAGTTGATTGATATCAGAACTTTCCTTCCCAGCCATTCCTGGGGCAGTAGAAGCATTGCTGTGCGGGGGCTTCTGCAGAAGGGTGGTCTGGTGGGGCTGGCCGTGCCCAATGATATTTTCTTCCTTGGGTTGATGATTGACCAGTTCATTCAGAGTTAACATTCAAACCACTTAGGAAGAGATTTCCCCCAAAGGGAAGCTAGCTCAGGGGTGCTATTGCTGGGATCTTGCTTGGAGATCATCCTGTCTGGTGGATCCAAAATGCACAAGGACCACAAAGAGGGACCAGAGTGACCCCTCTGTACTCTTCACCGCAACCCTCCCTCCTGCTTTCCCTGCTGCCTCTCTACTGCCCCCAGGCAGTGAGCTGGTTTGGGGTTTTGGAGGAGAGTTCCAATGAAATTAAACTGGGGGGAGGAAGGAGTCTGTTCTTAAGGGAAGACCTTGGGGCTAGGGAAGTTGTACAGGATGGCCAGTCCTGGGAAGTTGAAAGGGAGTGTGATGGATCCGTGCAACATACATGAAGGGCATGCCCATTGTGCACCAAGCATTCAGATGTTACCTTGCTCACACCTTACCACAGCTCCCAGTTGGGAATCCTCACCCTATTCACTGATGAGGAAATGTCTCAGCCTGAGTCAGTGTGACTTGGGTCTGTCTAACCCCAGAGCCTTGTTCTTATGATGTATTGTGTCTGAACCATGGCTTGGTTTGGCTTGGGTCTAGGAAGACTCTGGCTGGTAATTCCTTAGAGCTGTACCAAGGGGTACAGCTTACACCTGTAATCCCGGCACTTTGAGAGGCCAAGGCTGGCAGATCACCTGAGGTTGGGAGTTCAAGACCAGCCTGACCAACATGGAGAAACCCTGCCTCTACTAAAAATACAAAAAATTAGCTGGGCATGGTGGTGCATGCCTGTAATCCCAGCTACTTGGGAGGCTGAGGCAGGAGAATAGCTTGAACCTGGGAGGTGGAGGTTGAGGTGAGCCAAGATCACGCCATTACACTCCAGCCTGGGCAACAAAGCAAAACTCCATCTCAAAAAAAAAAAAAAGAAAGAAGGAAAGGAAAGAAAAAAGGAAGGGAGGGAGGGAGGGAGGGAGGGAGGGAAGGAAGAACTGTTCCAGGGACATTTATTTGAAAAAGAAAAAAACAAACAGAAAGCCAGGGAGTCAGGGTGGGTGCCATAGAGGGAGAGTGATCAGATAGAACCAAGCTCAAAAGCTCAGGCAGGGAAACAGAACTTCAGACATGCTTGGGAGGCTAAGGAGCCCCTTTGTTTTGCCTAGATTGGCAGGCCTGTCTTGCTGACTGGAAATAAGTGGCCATTAGCCTGAAGCGGGTATGCGGGGCAAAGGGGAACTCTCCTTCCTGTGTTTGACTTTTCTACCCTCCTCCCCCAGAGTAGGTCTGAGGAAGACAATTGAGGGCCCCCCAGCCTGGTGGGAGGGGTAGAAGTTTCCTGGCCCACCAGCCAGGGGGTTTTGGGTAGCAGTTTCCAAGCCCCTGAGTCAGACTGAATCTCTTTGTGGTTACAGGTGAGGTTCTCTTTCGGTTCTGGGTTTTAGATTTCCATCACAGAACCTTTCCAAATGCAGTCATCTGTTCATATTGTGTGTGCTTTTCATATTTTCCTTTTAAACACATCCCAAGATAAAGGGCCAGGCCTTACAGGGCAGTTTTCTCAATGCTTCAAGTCCTTCAGGCCATTTGGCTGAACCTGAGACTCAGGGCAGGTAATGAGGGAGGAAGGGGCTGGGGGAGGAAGGCCGAACTGGGGCTGCAAGGTCAGGGGGAGAATAAAATCACCTCTGGGCTCCTCACACATCTGGGCACTGCCTGAGCAAAAGATCCTCAAATCTTTCCTTGTGGTGCTGGACTGAAAGCCCAGTTCTCAGACCCCCTTTCAGGGAAATCTGTTTCTGCTACCTTGGTCGGGACCACTCCCCAGCTCTAAAATATCTTACTTGGAATTTACAAAGCACTCTTGTCATACTTTTTCACAACTTTTCTGATTTCAGAAAGGTCTCATGGTTGCCGCTGAAGAGGAAGGGGAGCGACTGTAGTATTTAACCAAGCAATCTCTAGGGGCACTTTCTCTGTGCAGCCTGCTGTGCTGGCCTCTGTGCCCAGGGTCCAGGGCTCTCGTAAGAACCCAGCATCTACACAGACATCTGGAACACAGGCAGTGCAGTCAGTCCAGTGTGGGACACACAGAAGCTACAGCGAGTCCAGATATTGACAGCAACAATGAAGTCCTACCGACAGAATTGGAGGGAGGGCAGACTGGGGCTGTTATTTGAAAGAAAATTAGGACTTTGAGAGGGCAACTCTATCTCTAAGGTAATGTTCTTGCACCTGCCAGGAGCAGGGCTGTGCAGTGAGCTGGTCTGACAATTGTGGTGTGACAGATACTCTCTGGGCCCACTCAAAGCTAGTGCCATCCAATTAGATACATTCCCACCAGAGCTCTGGGGATTGGCTGGGACAGACGCTTGGCTGGAGCCTCTTCCCTGTGCATGCTTGGGCTCGGCTCAGCGCTGGGGGCAGGGGATCTCGGAGCTCTGTTCTTGGCGTTCCTCCTAAGGATAATAATAGTACGTGGCTCTTACCGAGACCTGCTTTTCTAAGGAACTGAGAGTGGGAAGGAGACATCAGTCCAGACTTCGCAGATGAAATAGGATCTCACGCTTGTGATTTGACCTTGAAACAAAGTCATCAAATAAATGGCACATTGGACTTTGTCAATCACTTCCTCGCCTTGCAGATCTACCGAGAATCGAGAATGATGTTTTCCTGATTTCTCTGTACCAGATGTGACCTTTTAACGCCTGTGGTATTTTGTACTTACCAGCGATGCCACGCTGGGCTTCAAGGATACCGGTCCTGCTTTAACCTCTCTTTGTCCAAGTCCTTGAGGGCAGGGGAGGACTTAGCTTCATCTTTGTACCCTGCCCCGACCCAAGGTGCTTAAGTGCCATAGTGGGCGGTGGTTGTTTCCATGAACTTGA
This sequence comes from Aotus nancymaae, assembly GCF_030222135.1. Taxonomy (NCBI): domain Eukaryota; kingdom Metazoa; phylum Chordata; class Mammalia; order Primates; family Aotidae; genus Aotus; species Aotus nancymaae. The sequence goes on from NW_026988471.1 coordinate 29,234,852, forward strand.
ACCTCCTGATTCTAAAGCTGGCCACCTTCCTTTCTGCCTTAGCCTGTGTAAAGGGTCTGCTCAGGCTCATGCCTAGCAAGGCTTCGGATAGATGCCCTTTTAATCCCCTGAAAGATTCAAGCAAGCCTTATCTCCTGTCCTGGTGCCTTGTTTTGTAGTAACATTCATTTGCAGAGGCAGTTCAGTAAGGGAAATCCATGTGCGCACATTCACTTAACATGAATAGTGACACCCTGTGGGGTGGGTGAGTAAATGGTTACTAGAAAGTCTGAGTACATTTCGGGCAGGCGGGCTGTGCGCGGCCAGCTCCCAGCTCACCAGCTGAGTGGGAGGGTCTCCAGCAGGATGTTGATGTCCCTGGTGGCAGCAGCTCCCTTCCCAGCTCCATCCAGCCTGTGGAACAGGAATTTCTGCCGCCCAGTGTCTTCTTCCTTGCCTTAATTCGAGGAAGCAAGTCAGCGGCTGCTTTCTCAGCTCCAGGGACTCTAAAAATGTGGTGTTAGGGAATGCCTCTGCGACATGGTCTCCTTCCATGCTGCACCCGAACTGGCCTGGGCTCTGTCTGGGGAAGGGTCCTGGGAGTTTGCCTGTGGGCACTGACACTGCCTCCACCGAAGGACCCTGGAACCCTGGCCTTGCTACTGTAACTTCCTCGCACGGCAGCAGAGGCTGCTACAGTTTCAGCACCCCAGCTAAGGTCTAGATACAGATATGACTCCTTGGTTTTCATTTAAAACTGTCCCTTCTAAAACACCTGGACCAAGGTCTGAACACATTATCCATCCCCAGACTCTTTAAATCCCTTCCTGGCTGCCCTTTGTGTTCCTCCTGCTTTTATTCTTGGCGTGTCCCCCGCCATTTGATATCCATCTGTCAGTCAGGCAAGCATCAGGCTCCCCTCCTCGGGAAGGTGAGGGAGGATGCTCTAGGAGCCAGAAGGAGCAATTTCTTCAGACACCACAGTGCTCATGTGTGCCACACATTCCTTTTGATAAACAGAGCTGAGAGGGAGTGATGTCCTGGTGCTTGCTATGGTAGGGAAGAGCAGACGAAGGGGCTGACCTCTCTTGCTTCAGCCTTAACATTTTTGAGGAGAGGCGTGAAGGACCATCCGGGGTCGACGAATAGCCTCTCTCTCTCGGCACAGGGTCTTCTGCCCCTCTATCTCTCAGGTCCAGACACAGCCACCTCCCTTCTCTCACTCCTTCCCATTGTTTCCTTCCTTCCTTCCTTCCTTCTTTCCTTCCTTCCTTCCTTCCCTGACTCCCTCCCTCCCTTCCTCTCTTCCTCCCTCCCTCCCTCCCTCCTTCTTTCTCTCTTTCTTTTCTTTTGAGATGGAGTCTTGCTTCGTCACCCAGTCTGGAGTGCACTGGTGCAATCTCTGCTCATTGCAGCCTCCACCTCCTGGGTTCAAGCGATTCTCCTGCCTCAGCCTCCCAAGTAGCTGGGACTACAGGAGTGCGCCACCACGCCAGGCTAATTTTTTGTATTTTTTGTAGAGATGGGGTCTCTCCATGTTGGCCCTCCCCACTCTTTTTCAGAAGCAGCAACTCGTCTCTCAAAGAACAGGCTCAGTTTCATCACTGAAGTTAGATGGCAGCTCAGAAACCCCTTCTGTTTTCTCATGTCTGCTGAGCCCCTCTTGACAGAGACCTCCTGAGCCTGACTTCACTCTGCCGGTTCCACCTGGGTGGAATATGTGTGTGGAAATAGGTGACGGGTTAAGCCCTTGGCGAGGTTTCTGCTCAGTGGCCTCTGTCCCCCACCAGCCCTTGCTCACGAGGCCATTCTGGGCATAATGCATCCTCTACCTCTGTCTCCTGCTCTCATTACCCCTGTCTTATTGGTTACCCCCAGTTGTAGTACCCCACATGTTCTCAAGAGTTTGGGAGGTCCTGCTGAGCAGTGGCACGCAAGTCCCATGGTCTCCAGGAAATCATCTTTCACAATGTCTGACTTAAAAGGCCTCAGTTGTCCCTGGAGAGACATCGAGCTAAAATTCCAAAACACTTGGCAGGAGGCATCCAGCGCAGACACATGTTCCTGGAACTGCAGCAGCTTTCTTTTCTCCTATCCCTCTACCCGCCTCTCTCCTTGATAAAAATCATAGGAATGGGATGTAAAACAGGCAGTTAGGGCCACTGATCTCAAAAGCACAAATAGTGTGTTTCTCTGAGTGGCCCTGGGCCCGTGTCTGCGCTTTCTGCCTCCATGTGAGTCACTGTTCCCCTTGTTCAGAGCAAGTCGACTTTGTATGAGGATCCAGCACCTTCCCTCCTATAGTACCCTTTAGAGGGCTGGAATTATTGCCATGGGGATTTCCTCCTGGCTCCCATAAAGCCCCTGGTCACAACAGTGAGTCTGTAGCCTGGCCAGGAGGAGAACAAGCTTTCTTCACTTTCCCAGCCAACACTTTGCATACTAGGGCCATACATCCCAGCCTCCTCTCAAGGGGCCTGTGTTGGGCCTGATGCCTCTCTCTCCAAGTGATAGTGTGTTTATCTCTCTGCTGAGCTAGGGGCTGTGTCTTAGACTGCTCTTTGTTTCTAAGACACTGGGCACAGTGTCCTACAAATAGTTGCTTAATGAGCCTGGATGATGGATTGGCCCTTCCTCTCTCCCCATCCTACACTGAGAATCCCTTTATCTTGGCAATCCCGTGAAGCCTATTTTTATGGGATCAGCATTTTCTCTAAGTAGGCCTGGTCTTCCACGTTGGATAGAAAGGATGGTACTGTTAGGGAAAGGGATGAGTTTGGGTGGCGAATGTTGTGACTGTAGCCAAGAGCTATTCCTGGGTGTCTAGTGAATGTCCTGAAATGATCTTGCAGGCTTGAGCCCTGAAGTAATCCTCAGAGGATATGAAGACAGGCCCTCATTCACACAGGGCCGAGACTTGCTGGGGCTTCATTCCTCCCCAGTCTAGTAGCTTCTGTGCTGCCTCCGCCTGCCTCTCACCTCGTCACCTGCCCTTCCCCTGTCCCCCAGCGCAGCTCAGGAAGGAGTGGTTATCAGCACATCAAATCCTCTGCTTCCTTCCTGGGCTCATGCGGGGGGCCCTTATTGCACAGACACATCTTGAAAAACAATTGAAATTTGCCCAAGGTTTCTCCAAACTGTTGTCAAGCTAGCATTCGAACCTCAAGGCACGACTGGGAGCCCCTTCAAGCCCCCTCTCCAGTGGACTTCATTGCCTTGCATCGGCGGTAGCTTATTTTAAGTAAACTGTGTAGAAGAGACCCCAGGCATTTAGCTGAAACTCATCCACTCCTTGCTTCTCAGCCAGGAATTTTATTTGAACCAATGGGAAGGAAAGTTCTGGCTCTCTTACAAAAAATAGAGTTGGTCCGAGCAAAGGCGGCACTCATAAATTTCAGCGCAGATACAGTTGGTGTCTAAGCCTGACTTTCTCCTTACTTGATTTGGTGGTTCCCAAACAGAATTTAAAATATATCTTGAATTCATTTTCTACCTTTATTTTGGAGAGCTTAAAGCACTTGTTCAAACTGGATTTGAGAGGTATCCTTGGCTTTCCCAAATTCTTAAACATTTTCACTAGCCATGGCCCTGGATACAAGATCTAATTTAGAAGGTGGCCTTGAGGTCAGCCACTTATCCCCATGGACATAGGCAGTGGTGCCAGCCCACATCCACCAACACACACCTTCAAGCACACAACCGTAAGGGCAGATGGGGGTTAGTAAGTAGTTGCTTTAGATTAGTGTTTTTATTATAGGAACCTTTTTCCTTCCCTTTGCCTCTTTGTTGGCAATTTCATATTTTCATTGATAAAGTGTGTATTTTATTGTTTTTATGCTTGCTTTTCCAATTTTCGAAGAAACATATGCTCATTATGGAATTTTTATTTTCTTTCTTAAATTTTCTTGCTTTACAGTCACCATAATTTCACAATGTATAAACCATAATGGTTAACAATTTAGCATCTTTGCCTTCTTTTCCAGTTCACTTACGTGTTTTTTTTGTTTTTATGTTTTGTTTTGTTTTGTTTTTGAGACAGAGTCTCACTCTGTCACCAGGCGCTAGGCTGGAGTGCAGTGGTGAAACCTTGGCTCACTGCAATCTCTGCCTCCTGGGTTCAAGCAATTCTTCTGCCTCAGCCTCCCGAGTAGCTGGGACTACAGGCGCATGCCACCACGCCCAGATAATTTTTGTATTTTTTAGTAGAGACGGGGTTTCACCATGTTGGCCAGCATGGTCTCGATCTCTTGACCTCGTGATCCACCCACATTGGCCTCCCAAAGTGCTGGGATTACAGGCGTGAGCCACTGTGCCCGGCCTATGTTATTATTTTAAAGATAATTTTTTTTTTTTTTTTTTTTTTTTGTGACTGAGTCTTGCTTTGTGGCCCAGGCTGGAGCACAGTGGCGCCATCTCGGCTCACTGCAGCCTCTGCCTCCTGGGTTCAAGCGATTCTCCTGCCTCAGCCTATTGAGTAGCTAAGATTACAGGCATGCACCACCACGCCTGGCTAATTTTTGTATTTTTAGTAGAGACAGGGTTCCGCCATGTTGGCCAGGCTGGTCTTGAACTCCTGACCTCAAGTGATTCGTCTGCCTTGGCCTCCAAAGTGTTGGAATTACGGGTTTGAGCCACCACACCTGGCCAATATTTATTCTTTATAGGAATTTAGGAAAATACAGAGACATGAGGAGAAGAAAAACCACATCCATATTTCTATCACTGAAACATTTGGTATCTTTACTTTCAGTATTTTTCTAAGCATTTATAGTTAAAAAATAAAATTGAGACCACACTGTACATGCTGTAGTGAATCCCTTTTTCACTTAATATAATATCATGACTATGTTCTTGCCATTTGGTTTACTTTGTAAAATTCTATTATGTAACATTTCTTAATTCTGAATATTTAGGTTGTGGCATATTATGTTCTTACAAAGAACACTGCTCTGAACATCATTTTGCAGACATCTCTGCACAGGTCTGACTCATTTCCTTGGAGTAAGTTCCTGGAAGTAGAATTACTGATTCAAAGAGATTCAACATCATTAAGCCTCCTGATTATATGTTACCTTAAAAACAGAAAACATCAAAGAATTTATCAAAATATAAGCTCCCAGCATTGAAAGCTCTAGCAAATAGAATCTCCAGGGTAGAACATCTATAAAGACGGGATAATGGCAGAACTTTTTGGATAGAGTCAGAAAGATATTTGGCTATTTTAAAGTGTTTAGGAGATATTGTACGTCTTCCTATAGTTTGTAATTACTTATTTTAAGTGTGATGATAACAGTTGATGATGTTTAAGCAACATTTAGCCAGCATTGCAAAATAGCTGGTGATCACATTCTTGTCCCATAGTAGGCAGACTGACACCCTCTCTAGATTAAAAATGTACGTGGGTCAGCGATTGCTCGGCTTGTCTCCTTTATTTTATTAATGACATTGAGCATTGTGTAACCTTGAAGACCAGTAAAATTACATTGTTCTGGAGACCGGCGAAGGTTCACCAGATGCATGCTTTGTCTCTGAACCAATGTGGCTTTCCTGGGGTTCCAGATCTGACTCATGGATAAACTCATGGTTGAGAAATATTCCTTCCCTGGAATTAAGGATGGGCTGGACTCCTTTTTTTTTTTCTTTTCTTTCTTTTCTTTTCTTTTTTTTTCTTTTTGAGATGGAGTCTTGCTCTGTTGCCCAGGCTTAAGTGTAGTGGCGTTATCTTGGCTCATTGGAACCTCCGCCTCCCAGGTTCAAGCGATTCTCCTGTCTCAGTCCCCCAAGTAGCTGGGATTACAGGCATGCACAACCATGCCCAGCTAGTTTTTGCATTTTTAGTAGAGACAGGGTTTCTCCATGTTGGCCAGGCTGGTCTCAAACTCCTGACCTCAGGTGATCCACTGCCTCCACCTCCCAAACTGCTGGGATTACAGGTGTGAGCCACTGCACCTGGCCTGGGCTGGACTCTTAAAAGTAGATCTTAACATAATGGAAGTCTTGAACTCAGTGTCAAAGGGCCTTCTACCCAACAACCCTGCAAGGGTCTAGGTGATTTGCAACACATAGACAGTCCAGGCCAGTGCTCCAGTAGGGTCCATATGCTCCTGATGGTTTACAAAGTTCATTTAGGTGTTATACAGACAGCTTGAAAAATGTAAGACTAATTTTTCATTTATGTAGTGGTAGATTTTTAAACAAGTATATTTTAAACAAATGAGTGAAGGAAAACTAAAACATGTGTGTGGACATAACAGGAATGACGAAGGCAGTATCATGAGGCTGACAAATACCAGCTCACATGAGTGTGAAATTCCACAGCACAATCCTTTTAGGATCCCCTAAAATCTGTATCTCTTTGGTTGTGTGCCCCTCGGGTACGGCTATTGAAGCATCAGGAACCTTCTTGGCAGTTGAGTATTAGAGATTTTTATGCCAAATTGCTTCGTAATAATGTTTCTATGTATATACTACCTGGCTTGAATGTAGTGGCATGATCTCAGCTCACTGCAACCTCCACCCCCTGGGTTCAAGCAATTCTCCTGCCTCAGTTGCTCCTGGGGTTCACAGACACTTTCCCAAGGATGTGACAGGAGGGAGGGTTTTCAGGAAATCCATTCCACATCTTAAGCCTTCTTCTCTTGCTTTTTGCAATTTGCATTTTCTGAAGACTAGCTTCACCTGTTTACTTTTCTTGCTTCAAAACTGCCCTTCTCCCTCTTTGCAAGAGGAGAACCTATCGCAATTCAATCCATCTATCACAGTAAGAAGCCTTCATAAGGCTGGACACATGGCTCACACCTGTAATCCCAGCACTTTGAGAGGCTGAGGTGGGTGGATTGCTTGAGCTCAGGAGTTCAACACCAGTCTGGGCAACATAGGGAAAACCCATCTCTACAAAAAAAAAAAAAAAAAAAAAAATTAGGCATGGTGGCATGCACCTGTAATCCCAGCTACTTGAGGGGCTGAGGTGGGAGGATCACTTGAGTACAGGAGGTGGCGGCTGCAGTGAGCCAAGATTGCACCACTGCACTCCAGCCTGGGTAAAAGTGAGATCCTGTCTTAAAAAAAAAAAAAAAAAGAAAAGAAAAAAGAAAAAAAGAAACTTCAATAAAAATTTACCTTTTTGTTTAGTAATTATTTGTGATATGTTCATTGATCAGTTATATACTAATAGCTACAATAAACCAATCCAGAATTTGTAAATTAACAAAGCCATAAGGTCATAGGACATATTTAAAATGTCAATTTATATGCATAAATATATCTTTTTATTGTAGAGAAGTATGAGAAGCTAATGACTAAAAACTTTCAAACATGAAAATGTATTACATTAACAAAAAAATTTACTGGGGGAGTAGAATGGAAATACAGTTTTATATAGAGAAAGTAATAATACAAGATTTGAATTAAGAGTTTGTTCTTGAGTATTTTAACAGGTCATGGTTGCTGTCAAATTCTTACGGTATTTGTAATCCATTGAGTACATTTAAGAGTGATATGTACGTTTTATTTGAAAATGTTAATATTTATATCAGGGGTTTTAGAACATGTGAAAGGAGACAGAGTTTTTCTGAATTCTGTTGGGGGCTACACTAAAACTTCGGAAACCATGGACATGTACACTTTCTTTAGAATTGAAGCAGTGGCACTGTAGCTCCTCAGAGGGGAAGGCGGCTTTGAGATTGGTCCTATCACCTTGATAAGGAATGTCCTCTACATTAGCCTGACATCAGGTCACCCAGGTATTCTTTGGACACTGTGACACAGAGCCCAGAACCTCTCAGCACAGAGGGATTACAGACTAAGAATCTGGATAACTGGCTTCTAATCTTGGCTTTGCTGCTATCTGTGTCATCTCAGGCAACTCACATCACCCGTTTGGGCCTGATTTCCATGTCTATAAGTGAGAAAGCTAATTCTTACTGTGTTTTTTAAAAGTTGAGTAATGACATGAAATACTCCATCCTGATCCTGGATGTGCCCACTGGAGTTTAAAAGAAAAACAAACAAACCTGCTCTTTCCCTACATTTCAGCCTTTCAGATATTAGAAGGTACCTTTTATGTTCCCCTCAAATCTTTACCAGTTTTAAAATATGTTGTTTTTCAACCTTGATTTACCTAATCTTCTTTTTTTTTGAGACAGAATCTCACTCTGTCAGCCAGGCTGGAGTGCAGTGGTACAATCTCAGCTCACTGCAACCTCTGCCTCTAGGGTTCAAGGGATTCTTGTGTCTCAGCCTCCCGAGTAGCTGGAATCACAGGCATGCACCACCATGCCTGGCTAATTTTTGTATTTTTAGTAGAGACCTGGTTTTGCCATGTTGACCAGGCTGGTCTCAAACTCTTGACCTTAAGTGATCCGCCCTCCTCAGCCTCCTAAAGGGCTGGGATTATAGGCATGAGCCACTGCACCTGGCCCACAGCCATCTTACTGCGAGGATTATTTCTCCAGGCCGTCTATTCTCAAACCTTTTGGTATTGGTCCCTTTTACATTCTTAAAAAGTTATTTAGGATGACCCAAAGAGCTTTTGTTTATGCAGATCATATCTTTTGATATTGACTGTTTCAGAAATTAAAACAACTTGAAAAATTTTTACTTATTAAATCATGTAGAATAACAAAACTGTTACATGTTAATGTAATAACGGTTTTTAATAAAAAATATATTTTTCAAAGCAAAATGTTTAGTGAGGAGAGAGGCATTGTTTTACATGTTTGCATGTCTGTTTAATGTGTAGTTTAATAGAAGACTAGGCTAGAATCTCATGTGCTTCTCCAGTCAATCTGTTGCAGTATGTGTTATTTGAAGTCAGTGAAGGTCATCCAGCCTATGCAGATTTGTTTCTTTGGTACTTCACTAAATCTCAACAAGTGGTAGTTTTTCTTTCTTTCTTTCTTTTTCTTTCTTTCTTTTCTTCCTTTCTTTTCTTCTTTTCTTTTTCTTTCGTTCTTTCTTTCTTTCTTTTTCTTTCTTCTTCTTTTCTTTTTTTTTGAGACAGGGTCTTGCTCTGTTACCCAGGCTAGAGTGCAGTGGCATGGTCATAGTTCACTACAGCCTCCAACTCCTGGGCTCAAGTGATCCTCCTGCCTCAGCCTCCCCAAGTCACTAGGACTATAGACATATGCTACCATGCCTGGCTATTTTGTTTATAATTATAGAGATGGGGTCTCACTATGTTGCCCAGGCTTGTCTTGAAATCCTGGCCTCAAGCAGTTCTCCCACCACAGCCTCCCAAATTGCCAGAATTATAGACGTGAAACACTGTGCCCAGCCAACAAGTGGTAACTTCTTAAATGTTAGTGGCAATGTGATATCTGAAATCTTATCAATGACCTTTTTGTACACTAAAATTCATTTGTCTGTTTTGTACTTTGAGTACATCTTTTACCAATGTTTAGTGTAATCCTCTGATCATTTGGAAAATATAGGCTCACTGAGTTACGCAGGTCTTCAAAATGTTGACACATTTCCTTACACGACATCATAAAATCACATTTCTTAATGTCTCCACTGATCTCAAGCATTAGGAAGCTGTCAAGCTCGTGGTGGCTGATACAACTTTTCCAAAATTCTAATTTTCACTGGCAAGCTCTATTTTTATCATTGGTGACAAATATTGTCGGTCATTTTCCTTGAAGTGACAGGCTCACTTTGTCACTTTGTCCATTTTCTGAGAAAAATGCCTGCCGAAAACCCAAGATGGAATAACTACAATTGGTTGGTCAGTCATTCTTTCAAGTAAGAATGGTGCTCCATGGCATGAGTGGCTAGTTCAGCTGGTAACTCCGTCACATGACTGCTTTCCTCAAGACAGCTATTTTCTGTCAGCAGCAGAAATGTTGTAGGCTGACTGTCCATTTCACTGCACCACATTTATAAGTAACGTGTAGTTGAGTCAATATTTAATATAAATTACTTTTACTGCTTCATCAAAGGCATTAAGTTCTTTCGTTTGCTTGCTTTTATTTTATTCGTAAGGGTAAGCTGGCAAAAATTGATGACAAGTATGGTTTGATGCCACCATGTTTATTCTTGCTAAGGTGCCAGCACTTTCATCCAATATTGCTTTCTATACCCTTAGTGCAAGTGTTAACACCATGGAAAAGGCAAGCATCTTAGTAATACTATGAGAATATTTTATCTCTGTGGATGGTCCCTGCCTGAAAGGATCTTGGCAATTGAGCTTTGAGAATGGCTGCCCTAGGCTAAATAGAATATGTCTGATAAGAGGGTAGCAGGACCATCAGCTCCTCTGTTAGTGTAGATGCCTTCATTGAAAGGTATATACCTCTAGGAATATAGCCCTACTTGCTTCCCTTGTTAGCCTCAATGCTGCAGTTGTGATCAACTAAAATCTCCAAGCTTCTTTTATGAGAGCTACTATCAAGCAAGACTTTTTATTTGGGGCAAAAAAAATTTTGAGCAGGGGGGTACAAAGTAAGTTGTCCTGGTAGTAGTGCACTGCAGAATGGGTAGAGATGGAATCAAGTGGAGTGAAGGCCATGGGGCAAGACTGCAAGGAAGGCCTTAGAGATTTGTTTCCATGTAGGGATGTTTTTGGAAGCTACATGGGTGGGGGTTAGGAAGGGAACCCAGACAAGAAAGGGAAGGAAGGCAGCAGGACCAGTCTAAATATTCAAGATTTGTATTTCCAAAACAAAAATGAGGCCCGGCGTGGTGGCTCACGCCTGTAATCCAAGCACTTTGGAGGCCAAGGCAGGCGGATCACCTGAGGTTGGGAGTTCAAGACCAAAACAAAGAATGAGCAAATGGTTAGAAATGGCAGCTGAGAGAGATGTGACCGTGGGACATTTGGGTAGTACCAGGGAGGGATTACAGAGGGAGGGATGTGCCACCCACAGAGGCTTGGAGGTGACAGGGGGCCAGTCATCTTCCCAGAAGATAATGATGGTACAGTCAATAAGACGTGAATATTTGAAGTCATCTGTGCCTGATAACTGCACAAGTCTTTTTTCACTGTACCAGAGAACTTTGAAAAAATTCTCTAACATTCCAAAAGTCCCCTCATTCCACTGGACCCAGGGTTATCAGTAGAAATTAGTGCTAATTAATTAGAATTTGGAACTCCTGATTCGCAGGATGGGTGTGTGTTTGAGAGATGTTTATGAAAGATGGTGTTTATCCAAAGGATTTCCTTTTCTTTCAAGTTTCAAGGCTGGAGGCTTAAGCATCTTTGATCCAAAGGAAGGAGGTCCAGCAGTTGTTATAAGCCCCAAATCTTTGCTTAACTCCTCTATAGGATTAGAGGCACCAGGGCAAGGCAGAATAGAGTGAGATGGAGGTTCTGTAACCCGAGTCCGGAGGAAATTTAAGGAAGATGAGAGTCTTAAAGACGGACAGTGAGTGGATAAGTCTCTGAGTAGAGACTGGAGAATATTCCTCCTTCCCTGCGTCTAGTCAGTAGCTCTGCTGCCGGTTTGCCACAATTCTTTCTGTTCTTAATGGCCACATTTCACTTGGAAAAGCCAATAAAATGCAAACAATAATAATGAATGATAATAAAATAGCAGGAGGCAAGTATTTCAAAGACTGAATTTCTTGCCTTCACACATTGTTAGGGGGCAAAGAATAGGTGTGCTTTTTATTTGAATTAGTTGCGCGGCTTGTCCATTCATCCTTTGGCAGAGTGGGATGCTGGTAGAAATCTGCCCATTGTTATAAGCCAGCCCCTCCTAGGAAGGAAGAAACATACAAGGCAATTCATTGTTCTCCAGGAGACAAGAAATCCAGAAACAGAGGGGCAGGCCCCTGGAGTATGAAGGAGGAGATGCATACTAGGAAGGCCTCTGGTGGGGGGTGGGGTGGTGACAAGGGCATGGTTTTTATTCCAGTGGGCCTAACCCGCGCCTTAGGGGAAACACAGGCACGAGGTGGGAAGTGATGAAGTCACAGCCCTTTTCCCAAAGAACTTGCCCTAGGATTTGTGGGCACAAGCCCAGGAGTGCTGTGTATTTGCTCCTGTCCCAAGCTACAACTGTTGACCCCTTGATTCCTCACTCTAAATGCTCCTGAGGGGCCCCAGCTTTACCTAGTAAGAACCATCATTAGGAAGCTGAGGTGGACAGATCACCTGAGGTCAGGAGTTTGAGACCAGCCTGACCAACATGGAAAAACCCCGCCTCTACTAAAAATACAAAATTAGCCAGGCATGGTGGTACATGCCTGTAATCCTAGCTACTCAGGAGGCTGAGGGAGGAGAATTGCTTGAACCTGGAAGGTGGAGGTTGCAGTGAGCTGAGATTGTGCCATTGCACCCCAACCTGGGCAACAAGAGCAAAACTCCATCTCAAAAAAAAAAAAAAAAGAAGAATCGTTAGGAAGTTTGAGTTTACAGGGCATGTTCACACATACCTGTATTTGATTCTCTCCAAAGCCTGCAAGGTCAGCATTAGCATTGATCCAAAGTATAGAGAAGGAGCGGAGGAGAATGTGCCACCGCTTCCATGAGACTGTCAGACACTGTGCTAGCTCTCAAGGCATAGCACCGTGACCATGCCAACCATACTGTAAAGTGGAAATGATTTCCTTGTTTTACTCAGGAGGCAGCTGAGGCTCAGAGGCGATAAAATGACGTGACCAGGGTCATAGAGATAGTAAGAGATGGAGGCAAGGGAAAAGCCAGATCCTTCAGACTCTGTGGTCTGCCTGTGGGAAGAGCAATTTTCCTAAGCGGGTTTGGGCTGATTTTTCTTAGCTCTCTACAACGAGAGAGGGTAGAGGCTTACTGTGTGGTTTTGTCCATAGTGCCTTAGGGAGCTAGCCTGGTTATGTATCTCAGGCTCTCTGCCCTCCCTCTCCACCCCAGCCCTCCTCTTTCCTCTTTCCAGCCTTGCAAAGAAGAGCAAGATGTCCAGGCTCCTGAGGTCTCAGCTTGCAGAGCTGGTAATTAGCCCTTTGTGTCCTGTTAACCACCTTTCATCTCCTCCACTTGCTGGTGTCCGCTTTCCCTATTAGCATCTCCCGGCTCTTTGCAGAGCCCTCGGCCTCTCTGTGGCCAGCTCAGGTTGTTTGTCAGAGATGGTGTCTGAGAGATGCACGCTCACCCAGGAGGGCGGCTCCGACCAGAATCGCTCACATTTTCCATGCTAGGTGCCAGGCATCTCTCTCCTCTCTCCACCCCTGGCAGCCAGGTTTAGGTCACCTGGCTTGGAGGCAGACAGTTGATAGCCAGTCCCCAAATTTGGGGCCTTTGAAGCCCTGGTGTTGCCTTTCAGTTCCCCTCCATGGGTGAAATGGGAACTGGCTCATTGGCAACTTTTACGCCTAAGCAAGAAGCCTGCTGATCAATTCAGGCTCACCCTCAGGCCCAGGATTCCCTGCTCCAGCAGCCGCCACCGTTGGTCAGTCAAACAAACGCCTGGGCTTCCCTGGAATCTCCTGCTGCCTTGTCGTCCTCATACTAAATTCTCTCTCCAGCAGGGCAGCCACTCGCCCCACAGGGCCATTTAAAGTTACATTAAATTGATGTTTATGTTGCATCACATTTAAATTTATATTAATATAAATAATAAAATATAAAATTTTAACCACTTTTTTTACTTTTCATTATCAGCAGGATTTTTTTTTTTTTTTTTTTTTTTTTTGAGATAGAGCCTTTCTTTGTCACCCAGGTTGAAGTGCAGGAGCACAATCTTGGCTCATTGCAGCCTTAACCTTCCAGGCTCAGGCAATCCTCCCACTTCAGCCTCCCAAAGTGCTGGGATTACAGGCCTGAACCACCCATGCCTGGCCAACTTTAGCAACCTTTCGTGTGCTCCATAGTCACACGTGGCTACTGTATTGGGCAGCACAGATAGAGAACATTTCCTTATGCAGAATGTTCTATTGAACAGCACTGACCTATACAGTCAGAAATTCCAGTATCTTACAGACCATCTCTTCCTCCTACAAAGTCTTGAAGCTCTCTGGACCTTTCAAGTGAATTCATTTGAGTTCTCAAAATGCTAGGGCCTGTTGGGACTGGAGGCCACCAGGCAAAGGATGCCTCTGAAGAGGTGTCCCCCGTAAAATTCACTGTCACCATGGCCAGGTACGGTGGCTCATGCCTGTAATCCCAGCACTTTGGAAGGCTGAGGTGGGAGGATCGCCCGTGCCTGGAAGGTTGAGGCTGCAATGAGCCGATATTGTGCCACTGCACTCCAGTCTGGGTGATGAAGCAAGACCCTATCTCAAAAAAAAAATACTATTGATAATAAGAAAGATGACTAAAATTTTATTTTATTTTATTTTTATTAATATAAATTTATATGTGATATAATATAAACATCAATTTAATGTAACTTTAAATGGCCCCGTCTGGCGAGTGTCTGCCTTTGATTTAGTATGAGGACGACAAAGGCAGCAGGAGGTTCCAGGGAAGCCCAGGGCGTTTGTTTGACCCACTAACAACAGCGGCTGTTGGAGCAGAGAATCCTGGGCCTGAGGGTGAGCTTGTGGAGACAAGGAATGGCGCTTACTCTTCTATACTGTGGGGCATGCAAGACCTCAGAGGTTCATGCTGTGTGTGAACGTCAAGGCTTCATTCCATTTGCAAAGAATGGAACTTGGTGATATGGTTTAGCTGTGTCCCCACCCAAATCTCATCTTGAATTGTAGTTCCCATAATCCCCTCGTGTGTCATGGGAGAGACCTGGTAGGAGGTAATTGAATCATGGGGGGCAGTTACCCCCATGCTGTTCTCATGATAGTAAGATCTCATGAGATCTGATGGTTTTTCTAACTTCACCATTTCTCTCTCCTGCCACCTTGTGAAGAAGGATGTGTTTGCTTCCCCTTCTGCCATGATTATAAGTTTCCTGAGGCCTTCCTAGCCATGTGGAACTGTGAGTGAATGAAACCTCTTTCCCTTATAAAAAATACCCAGTCTTGGGGATTTCTTCGTAGCAGTGTGAGAATGGACTTATACACTTGGTGTCCATTCGATTCATTTCAGCCATCAGCTTTGGCAGTCCAACGTGGCAGCTGGATGTGGAGTCCAGGGCTGGAAGAGGGAGGAAGGTGTAGGGTTGGGAGAATCACAGCTGGGGGTGGATGCGTCTAAACCTGCCCTACCCTGGGCTGAGGATGAGAAATGCCGCTGAGAGCCACAGAGAGAAGGGAAAATGATTTTTGTTTGTATTTCCCTTTCTGTCGTACAGAGTGAAGGAGCACTTTGGGGTAAGAGGTTTAACTAGAAGCAGTTTCTTTCGGGAACAGGGGCAGTTCTTTGCTCCCTGCCAGTTCCTGCAGGCAGACAGCATGCCGGGCTGGCCTGCTGCCTCAACCCTACCTGTCACGTGCTTGGCAAGTCTGACTCAAGTCCTTTTTTCCACTGCCTTCCCCACCCCATCAAATTGCAGTTGCAACCTCTCATTTTTCTGCTGCCTAGATGATTAAAAAGCATGACTTAGTGGAAAAATGTTGACCTCCTTGGGGTCAGCCTCCGAAGCAGCTGTCAGAGATAAGATTGTGCTGGCAAATTACTCAGCAACACTTTGCAAGGCTTTCTGTCTGTCTGTGAGGAAGCCAGAAGCTGTTGGTTCTGGGTACTTTTTGTGTTTGGACAGAGTGACAATTTTGAGGCCCAAATGGATATAATCTGATAATAAAATAAGATCTCTCATGTAAGGGTTTGATTATTATAGTAATTTTTTAAAATACAATTAACAGGCTTTATAAAAACAATTTTTTTTTTAAGCAGTGCTTGCTTGGAGCAATTCAGGGAGCAAAGTTCTCTGGCAGCTAAGCACTATCAGAAGTTCAATTCTCAGACTTCTAAGGACTTAAAAGACTTAATTGTGCAGCTCTCGGTACAAACGGCGCTGTTTGGAATTATTTTAATTACAGTGTTTGTATGACTAGCTCTTGCTTGGAAATTGGATGCTTACTGTAATTCTGTTGAAACCTCTTCAAAGAGGACATTATAGATTGAATTTCACTTATTTCCTCGAAGTATTTTATCGTCTTTATGTTTGCCAAGAACTTGTACCCATCTAGTGAGACAAGAAGGTCACTGACTTCTCAAAAGGAGAAACTGAGGCATTTGGGGTTGAGAGGCCTTGACCGGAGCTTTGCAGTGGTGGTCGTGTGGCTTAACCTGTGGCATTTGAAGTCCTGTAGATCTGGGTTTGGATGCCAGTTCAGCCGCTTCCCAGGTGCGTGGCTTTGAGCAAGTCATTCACCCTCTCTGTGCTTCAGGTTTCTCATCCATAAAACAGGGTTACAGTAGTCCCCGTTATCTCTGGGGGATACGTTCCAGGACCCACAGTGGATGCCTGAAACCACAGATAATTCCAAACCCACATATGCTGTGTTTTATCCTTTATATCCATACCTGTGATAAAGGTTAATTTAAACATTAGACTCAATGTGAGATTAACGAGGATAGCTAACAATAAAATAGAACAATTATAACAGCATGCCACAACCAAAGCCATGTGAATGTGGTCTCTCTCTGTCTCCCCCTCACAATATCTTACTGTCCTGTACCTACCTACCTTGGGACTGCGGTTGACTGTGTGTAACTGAAACCAAGAAAAGAAAAACTGGATGGGGGGAACTAGAATTAGCGCGAGGTTTGAGATTCTGCTCAGCAAAAAATTTCATCCATCATCATCATCGTTATTGAGTTTTTTCTCCTTATTTTAATGAAAGACCTGTTCCCAGCTTGAAGTGAAATCTAATGCTTCTCACCCCTCTCCTCCTTTTCTTCCTCTTTCTTTTCCTCCTCTCTTCCTCCTTCTCCTCCTCCCCCTCCTCCTTTTGCTGGTCCTGCCCTGCTTGTCATCCCTTTTGCTTTTCCTTGGCTTAAGTCATCATGGTTAGAATTGGATTTTCCCTCTCCCAGCCCAGGCAATGTGGTCCTGACACAGGTCAGCATAATCCTGGCAGTGAGGTCAGAGGGTGTAGGCAGGGCCAGGCTGTGCACGGGGCAGGTGTCCCTCTCCTCCTGACAGCTTGCAGCTATGTCTTGGATCCTGAAGGTTTAGAACAAGCATCGGAACTGGGAAGCTCACCTCCTGGAATGGGGCCGCCACAGCTCCTGGGCAGTCAAGGCCCAGAGTTTGGCTCTCCCTCCCTGCTCAGTTTTCCATCTGTGAAACGGGGTGGAGACCCAGCAGCAGCCTAATCCATTTTCCAGAAGGCACGGGCACTGAAAACAGCAGATACAGGTTTGAATCCTGGCTCTGCCATGTGACCTGCAGAGTCCCAGGTCTTACTGTTCCTGGGGTGGCAGTGAGCCCTGAACAAGGTGACATCTGAAAGAGCTTTGTGACCTGTGGTGTGGGAGTGGGTGAGAGGGACTCCGATGGAGGGGTCTGAAAGCTCATGCTTGGAGGGCGCCTTGCGTCCCCACAGCCCATGGGGGGCTCTGGCTCCACCCAAGAAATGAGGAAGTGTCTAAAAAGCCCACTTGGCCATGCCTCGCTCAGCACACGAGCGTCCGGGCACAGCACAGTCCGAGGGCAGGACTTCCGGGCCGGCCTGGTCAGGAGGACGCAGCCCAGAGTCGAGGTCCATGTCCCTGCGCCTCCGTGACCCACACTGGCCCAGCCCCTCCCTATGCTTGTTTTCCTCCTGGCTGCCATTATGATACCTTTTATGAGCCTCGTTAAGTCTTTAATGACGCCTGGTTGTGCAGCTGGCTTAAGGCTTAATCCCCAGCAATAGGCCTTTATTGGATAAATGGTTAATAATCACTCGTCTGCAGGGATTGGGGAGGCTTCATTGAGGCCTGTGATTCCTGGAAGCCCCACGTGGCCTGTGATGTGGTGAGAGTGTGACTTGGCTGGGGCACTGCTTGGGCTTGGGTGGCAGTAAGACCCGGCACCCTCAGCGCACCACAGAAGTTGGGGAGGCCTGAGTTTGCAAAAGAGCCTTCCATGTCCTGGTCACAGAAGATTCCTGTCTGCTGCCATGGGTCTGTTTCCATCTGGGTCGAGGAGCAGGCAGCCCCCCAGATCTCTTCAAATATGTCCCTACCCACTCAAGGTTTTGCTTTCCTTTCTTGTGCCATGAACAAGCTGTGTGACCTCGAGCGGCTCTCCTGACCCCTCTGGGGCCTTGGTTTACTCATCTACCAAATGGAGAGGTGGGAAGAGATGGCGGTGAAGGTACCAAGTGCCTGATTCTGTGAGCCCAGCATCTCAGACAGAGCCTCCTCTCTCCGGGTGTGTCACTGAGGGCTGTGAATGGCAGGGACCAGCAGCCCAGCGGATTAAGTACTTAAGCTGCTGGGCAAAGAATTGGGTCAGCTGTAGTCACAGGGCAATGTGTGCAAAGGGAATCCACAGAGCCAGATTTGGTCCTTGATTTTATAGCCAGGTTTGGGGTTTCTGCCAGCTCAGGGCAGGACACAGAGTAGGCATTAAAAAAACAAAGCCTGGTTGCCGGGACTCTGGAAGGAGAAGTAGACGCCTTCAGGTGTAGAGCTGGCAATAAGCCAGGTCGCAGGTGAAAAAGAAGAGATCTTTGGATTTTGTTCCCAGCCTGCCTGTGACTGGGGTCCATGCTTTTCATCAGGATTTGGCTTTGACTTTACAGTTGCAATGGGATCAGGACCATCTACTTGAGGGACAGGCTGGTGTTGGGGCAGGGGAATTGAACAGACCCGGTTTTTAATCTCATCCCATCCCTCACTCATTTCTAGGCTGTCTGGCCTTGGACCACCTACTCTTCCAAGCCTGAGATTCTTTGGGCTAGCATTAGCAACACCTATTTTTCAGCATGACCGTGTGGGTTGGAAGTTATATATGTATAGCACCTGGCAGCCTGCTCACTTAATACCGATAATTATTCCGGGAGGTACTTAATGTTGTGGCACCTGTCGTATTCTTTGCACTGCTGGCGTAAATTACTTGCTGCAGAGAGAGATCAGACTTACTGTGGATAACATGATTTGGGATTATTTTATCTGAAAATGAAATACAGTCATCAGCCTTTAGACTCGGTGGCACTGTCCCAAAACTTTCAGCTCCAGGATTAGAATCGAAGCCTGACTGAGGGACAGTTTCCTATGTTGCCCCAGAATTTTCTCCTGTGGCTCCTATCCTCGGCTCCACAGCATCCCAAGCACAAAGCATAGTCCCTGGCCTATGGCACACACCCAGTATGCCACACGGATGTGCAAAGAAGGAATGGAATTTCTCTTTTCAAATACGTACATGACCAGGCACCTGCTCTGCTTTTCTTTCAGATTTTTCCCGACCCTTCAGACTTTGACCGCTGCTGCAAACTGAAGGACCGCCTGCCTTCCATAGTGGTGGAGCCCACGGAAGGGGAGGTGGAGAGCGGGGAGCTCCGGTGGCCCCCGGAGGAGTTCTTGGTCCAGGAGGATGAGCAAGACAACTGCGAAGAGACGGCGAAAGAAAATAAAGAGCAGTAGAGTCCCTGTGGGCTCCCATGGGTCATACTAGCCAGCATCTGTTCCTGAACTGTTTTTCTCATCATGATGGAAGAAGAGAGTGAGCCACAGTCGTTCTGAAAATGTCAAACGAGGCTTCCGTTTTGCACCTGCAAATCACCGAGTTGGTTTTCTTTTCTTGTCTTATCTTTTATTTTGAAATTTGCCAAGCAGTGGAGCCCTCTGACAATTTGCAAGGCCTTCTAGAAAGGAAGCAGCTTAGAGCCAGGGGGTTGGGCATGGGGGGCGAGCACTGTTTTTGAGATCATTATCTGAACTCAGGCAGCCCAGTTAGAGGCGGTGGTGGGATTCCAGTGGGTCTTGGGGGGTGGGAGGTGGGGCATGTGCAAAGCAAGCAAGGAACATTTGGGGTAAGAAAACAAACATGTGGTAAAAGAAAAAAACACATGTTTTTAAGAAAACATTGAGCAGAGAACTGCAGCCAGGATGCGCTCAGCAAACATTCACTCTGGCTGCCGGGGCATCAGAAAACAAAGTCTTCATCTCTCTCTCCGGTTTCACCCAGCCCACCCTTTGCTTTCATTTCAGGTGTGTTGGTCTATGACAGGGAGGAGAGGAAAGGAGAGCAGGAGCAATTGGCTGTTGCAAAGCCAGCTGGAGGTGAGGTGCAGGAAAGAAAGGTCACCCCACCCTTCTCCATGGCCTCTCTTCTCCCAGCTGTGGTAGGCTCACAAAGCCAAGGTGATCGGTTTCTAAGAGGCAGTGCTTTTCAGCTTTTCTCCCTGATTTAGCCATGTTGCTTCCCAGCACTTTTAGGAGTAGTGAGAGCACTTCTTGCCCTTGTTGGACGCCCCAAGGTGGACACTTGGCATGAAGGTCTCTCCCTCAACTGCTGCCCTCCCAAGATGGAGTGGGTGTGCTCTCCCTGGCTGGTCCTTCCTCCTCCTCACTGCCACCTTCCCTGCCCTAGCCACAGCAGCCACGGACACATAGGTCCCCAGCTCAGCTGTGGATTTCCGCCAGGCTGCCCAGCTGCCGTACTCATGCCCATGGGGGCTCTTGGTCTGTTTTTCTTGTGGGTGCCGAGTGGAGAGCAGATGTGGCTTTTTCTGTGTCTTGTTGGGGAGGTGAGCTTTCATGAAGGTCCCAAGAGCTGGCACACTCATGCCAAAAATAATTCCCAATAATTCTTGGGAATTATTGCATGGTGGGGGCAAAGCTCTCGTGGCAGCCTTGGGATCAAGTTTGAGACTAAAGGATGTCACGAGATCCCTGGCTTCTCCCCATGTTGTTCCTGGGCAAGAGCAGAAGGGAGGCATAGCAAGGGACCTCTGCTGTCCTTACTCAGTGGTGGTCCTCATCCCTCCCCACCACCCATCTGCTTCCTGCAAGGGCACCAGTTGTATGCGAAAGTTGGCCTTTGGACTTAACGTTTCTTATCGTAGCTAAGAGCCGTCTGGAGCAGTAGGTCGCAGGACAAATGCTTTGGTCCACCCGAGAGCAGTACTGTGTGGCCCAGAGGTGGACTGAGAGCCTTCCTTGAGCTGAACTTGGCCAACCAAGGCACGCAGCATGTCCCCTCAGGTCTCCAGTCAGTCTAGGCTGACCCTCGGTTCTGGACTTGTGTATATAGCTGTATTTAATACCTCAAGGTCACTGTGGCTCTGGGGATGCCAGGGCAGGAGGACGAGGGTGTGCTGTGGACGCAGCAGTCTGCGGAATTCCGTTCTGGGAAGCCGATGGTCGCCCGCACCCCCTGCTTCCTCCCTCTGTCGTCTGCCTGTGTGACACACATCGATGGCAATAACTTCTTCCAACTCCTCACAGAAGTGGGAGAGGCCTGCAGCCTGCACCGAGAGGGGCTTTCTCTCTCTTGCTCCCCGCTTCGTTCTGTTTTGGCGGCAGAGAGTGGTTCATCCATACTCTCATTCCCTCACCTCCCTTTGTGGACGGGGGTCTTGCCTTTTCAATTCCTGTGTTTCAGTGTCTTTCCTCATCCGCTACCCTGAATCACCTGTCCCGGTCTTGCTGTGTGGTGGGAACGTGCTTGTAAACTGCGTAACAAATCTACTTTGTGTATGTGTCTGTTTTTGGGGGTGGTTTATTACTTTTGCAGGTCCCTAGACCACTTTGTATGACCGTTTGCAGTCTGAGCAGGCCAGGGGCTGACCGCTAACGTCAGGACCCTCAGTGGTGGAGCCTGCTGGGGGGACCCAGCTGCTCTTGGATAAGTGGCTGAGCTCCTATCTGGCCTCCTCTTTTTTTTTTTTTTTTTTTAAGTAATTTGTGTGTATTTCTAACCGATTGTATTGAAAAAATTCCTAGTATTTCAGTAAAAATGCCTGTTGTGAGATGAACCTCCTGTAACTTCTATCTGTTCTTTTTTGAGGCTCAGGGAGAAACTAGCATTTTTTTTTTTCCAAACTACTTTTTGTCACTGTGACAGTTGTAAATAAAGTTTGAAAATGCTTTCCACTCTGGTCTGGTTTTCTTTTTCCTTCCTGTTCCATTGGAATGGAGTGAGCTCAGGAGCAAGATGAAATCCGGCGGGGAGGCTGAGTTGGGGGAGTCCCAAGAGAGGTTCCTTATGTAGCTCACCTGATGGCTTTTCTGGGGAGAATTCCCTGGGGGAGATTTAACCCACAGCCAAGGTTTGACCTACCCCCTAAAGGAAGAAAAACCCAATACATATTGTAAGATCATTCACATGGAGGGTGAATGGTTGGGCATGTGGCAAGCTCAGGCTACCATGCAAAGCATTTACTGAGCACCTACTGCTTGGCAGCCATTGGTAAGAGGTCAAGGTCACAAATGTCACTGGGCCTGGCTCTCAGAGCACTGCCTTAGTGGAAAATTAATGACGAATATGGTGAGTGCAAGGCAGGATCATACTGGGATGTCCTGAGATGAACACCAGTTGCGATGGTCAGGAAGGTCTTTGGAAGCAGTGACAAGGAGAAGTTAGCCAGGTACTAGGTGGCAGGGAGCAGAGGGGAGTGGGTAGCATTGGAAAATGTTTCCATTAGGGAGAACAGCTTGGAAAGGGCTTGGCAGGTGGGGTGGGGTGGCGGGAGAGGAAAGCATGCAGAAGGGCTACTCAGTCCTGGTGAGGAGTTTGGGGATTTTATTCTAAGGGCAAGGCCTAGCATGGTCTGCTTTATATTTTTATATAACCCAGATGAATGGAGATGGGATTGGAGGGGGCAAGATGAGAAGCCTAGAGACCAGGAAGGAGGCTTTTTGGAAGTCAGAGTGAGAAAATGGTGCTTTGTAGAAGGGACTTGGGGGCATCTTTCTAACCCATGGCTGGATATTTCTGCCTTCACCCAGCCCTCTTCTGGATTCCTTAACCGTGATGAGTATAGATAATCCAGTGGTTTGTGCTGAAGGCGTCCACCAGGACTTACAGAATAGTGACCCATTTTAACATTAGCCTTAGTGAAACACCTAGATCTATGGGTCTGCTGCCCCAAGGGTAACTGGCAGGACCTGACCCTCCTCATATCGGATTACCCTTTATTTTCCTCCAGCAGCCTGAGGATGGAGTTTATTAGAATGCAGACTCCTTGAACACAGCCCTGCAGAAAACTGTTTGCAGATGGAATCATCTATGTAGAAAATCCTATGAAATCTACACAAAAAAGCTACTAGAACTAATAAGTGAGTTTAGCATGGTTGCAGGATCTAAGCTCAATATTCAAAAATTGACTGTATTTCTGTATGCTGGTAATAACAGGACAAAAAAACAAACACTACATCTTCTCACTCATAAGTGGGAATTGAACAACGAGAACACATGGACACAGGGAGGGGAACATCACACACCGGGGCCTGTCGGGGGGTAGGGGGCAAGGTGAAGGAGAACATTAGAACAAATACCTAATGCATGAGGGGCTTAAAACTTAGATGATGGGTTGATAGGTGTGGTAAACCACCATGGCACATGTATACCTATGTAACAAACCTGCACGTTCTGTACATGTGTCTCAGAACTTAAATAAAAAATAAATAACAGAACATTGAAATTTAAAATACAATTTACATTAGCATAAAAAATACAAACTACTTAAGGTAACTCTGATACAAAATATGCAAAACCAGTTCAATGAAAACTTCAAAACACTGCTGAGAGAAATTGAAGAATCTCTACGTAAATGAAAGCTCTACCATGTTCATGGGATCTGAAGACTAAATGTTAAAATGCCAGCTCTCTCCAAATTGATCTATAGACTCAACACAATCAAAATCTCAGCAAGTTGTTTTGTAGACATTGATGATCTGATTCTGAAATTCATATGGAAATGGAAAGAACCCAAACTAGCCAAAACAACTTTGAAAAAGGAAAATGAAGTTGGAGGACTCTCAGTTCTCAGTTTCAAAAACTTAATACAAAGCTACTTTCATCAAAACAGTGTGGTGTTGGTATCAAGATTGACAAATAGATCAGTGGAATAGAATAGAGTCCAGAAATAGACCCACAGATGTGTGGTTGACAGATTCTTGTCAAAGGTGTCAAGGCAGCTCAATGGAGGAAGAGAAGTCTTTTCAACAAATGGTGCTGGAACAATTGGATATCCACAGGCAAATAGCTCCTGGGGATGAAAGATGAGTCTTCTGTCTCCCACTGTCTCCATGTGACTTTCTAAACAAAATAATTATTTGTTTGGAAAAAAGTTCTGTCATTCTTTTTCACAGTTAGCCAGTTGCTTTAATACCCTCCTGCTTCACCCCAAGTTGTCTCCTTTCCCTAAAAGAGAAGGATTATTCAAGCTGACTTGCATTTGAGTCCTGCGCAGCCCCTCCATGGGTGCTTTGGGTCCAGTTTCTTAATGTCTAGAATCCTCAGTGTTCTTGTCTGTAAAATGGAGGTAAGATTAATAACTCCTACACAGGGGTGTGAAGATTGAGCACCCAGTAGGTGTTCCACAGTCAGGATGAGGAAACTGAGGTCAGAGGACTTCAAAATATACTGACTTTGGAAAAGAGTAGAATTAGAACAAATGGTATGCTGGTAAATTTCTCTGAAATTTTGAAAAAAAAAAAAAAAAAAAAGGCCCTGATTTGTAGTGTTTGCCAATTTCCATGGTGTAAATGCTCCCACCATGGCTGATTTTGTGGGACTGGGATGAGCTGAGAACCAGTGCAGGCCTATAGCAGCACACCTCTAGAATCCCTGATCTTCTAAGCTAGAAGAACATGGGCTCAACCTGCCTGAGCCTCAGTCTCCTTTTCAATAAAATGGGTATCACTCAAAAGCCAGAACAGTGCCTAGTTCACAGGGACTCAATAAGCTCTAGTGACCTTCTTCCATTTGGAAAAGAGAAATCACCCTGGAAAGTTATCGGCCGTAGTATTTTTCAAGCTAAATCATGACTCAGTATGGGGTTGTGAAAGTAATCTATTTGTGGGCTGCAACCAGAATTTTTTTAAAAAAGAAAGAAAACAAATAGAAAAGACTACAATAGAAAAGGAAAAAATCAGAGTACAGCAGATATTGGAAGAGTAAATGTTATTCCCTGAATTTTTGTTTCATCCCTACATATCGATGAGTGTGTGTACTTGGTCATGAAAACAATATTTTTCTTTCTGTGGATCACAGTCAAAACAATTTGAGAGCCACTGATCTGGGGAATCTGGCTTTCTAGAAAGCAGTACCTTTACTTAGTAAAGTCACGGGGATGGGAGAGAGGCAACTAGAAAAAGTAGCTTAATACACCTCTCTGCAGAGGAAATGGGGCTGGCACATCCAAGGGTGGAGGCTGTGCGGTCAGTGTGTTGGGGACAAGCCTGGGAAGGCCACTACATCCTTGGTCTCCCCTAAGGCCAGGATTAGGCTCTGGGTAACCTTCAAATGCGGCTTGAGCCTCGGAGGAGGGAGGGAACTGTGCATGGAGAAGGAGGCGGAAGCTACACAGGAAACCCTCACTGCATGTTTGTCGCCGCTGGCACCCACTGCAGCAGCTACCAGACAACCAACAATAGCGACCTCAGATAAAAAATAACCCACAGTGTCCCAGCCCTGCCATGCAGGGGCAAGGGCATGCCGTCTAGAGGGCTGAAGTGTCACCAGGCTAGGGCTGAGGTCATGCTGCCTGGCGCCGTGCTGTGCCTTGATTTCCTGATTGCTAATTAGAGGGCACTTTTCCTGCCCAAGGTCACTTGGGCTGGCGCCAGCAATGGGGCCACTTGCCTGCAGAGTTTTGCCTCCCCTGGTCTCTTGCACAAGGTGGTATTTAAAAAATCACTCATGCCAAGACCTTCAGGTCTGAATGCACCACCTCTCCCAGGGGACTCTCTTCTTAAAATAAAGCCCCAGCAGTTCTTATCCAGAGGATTGTCCCATGCAGGGGCTGTGCAGAAAACCCCAGCAGCCTTGCAAGCCTCTCCTCTAGCTATGGTAGGCTATGACCCCAGACCCTGTGCTGACCCCAAAGCACTTCCCTCTGTTCTCCAAACCTTTTTCTCCAGACCAAAGAAACAGGCTCCCCATGGTTCTCCAGCACTGCCAGCTGGCACATCCGCCCATGCACCAGTGAATGGCATAGAAAGGCAGAGCTCCATCAAATGTTACTGTATCAGGCCATTCTTGCATTGCTGTAAAGAAATACCTGAGACTGGGTAATTTATAAAGCAAATAGGTTTTAACTGGCTCACGGTTCCGCAGACTGTACAAGCATGGTGATGGTATCTGCTTGGCTTCTGCAGAAGCCTCAGGGAGCTTTCACTCATGGCAGAATGCAAAGCAGAAGCTTGCACGTCACTTGGTAAGAGAGAAGCAAGAGAAAGCAAAGGGATGGGGCAGGTGCCACATATTTAAACAACCTGATCTTGCAAGAACTCACTATGGCCAGGACAGCACCAAGCCATTAGGAATCTGCCCCTGTGACCTCCCACCAGGTCCCACCTTCAACATTAGGGATTACATTTCAACATGAGATTTGGGCGTGGACAAATATACAACTCTATCATTTACTAGACTACATCAAACCATGTTGAGGATTAGCAGCTGGCTCTGACACAGAGCAGCTAGGGTCCCCTGCTTGCTTCTGACCTCACGGTTTGCTGGTTAATCATCCAGTTTCAGCCTGGTTCTCAACCTCCCTTACCTATCCTCAGAGCACCTACATCCCTCAAGGACGAGCAGTATTCACAAGGACATTGCACTCGACAGTTTACAAAGCACAGTTCTTATCTTCCGTCCACCTACACAGCATTTCTTAACCTGAGGTTCCTAGAATTCAGGGGTGCCTGTGACATTGGATGGGACAAAAATCACATCTATATGTTAGTTAATTACTAGGTGAAATTCAGCATTTCCTGTTCGTAGGAATGCAGTCAACAAACCACAGTGGTGTCAGCAGTGCCTGCCATTTGTCACTAATAAAAAATCACAGGTATTTTCATTTTCACAGCACACTTGCTGCAGGTATTATGAAATATCATTTGTAGTCATGGCTACCTCAAAATTACAGCTGCTGCTGGATCTCATTAGGTAAAGCTTTAATAAAGAAGGATATTTCTGATTTTTTTTTTTACAAATGTGTTTCTAAAAATATTTTTGATAGCATACTTTTTTCTTTGCAACTCTCTGTATTTTATGCTATGCATTTAAAGTATTATTCTGAGAAAAGAATTAAAACTTCTTCAATGTGCCAAAAAGATCCTCAGTACAAAAAGGCTACAATTAAATCCCCTAAAAAGAGGATGCTCCAGGCCTGAGTAGAACTATAGTAGTGTGCAAAGCCAAGGAAAATTCACTCTTACCCCTAAAGGGCTCAAAGTCAGATAGAAATATCCAGAAGCAAAGAAACAATTGCACACTAGCCTAAGACTGTATGGGCAGATGGCATGGCTGGGAAAGCCTGGGAGGGCTGGAGTGGGATCTGGAGGGCTGAGAAACAGGGAGCCACTGCCTCGTTTCAGACCCTTGGTGGATTCACAGCCCACCCTGCTGAGAAAGGAGAGAGCCCATCCACCTACATGGACATGGGCTGCTCTGGAACGGCTTGGTGGCCCTGGGTGGGAGTGGCTTCTCCCTGGGTCTGCTCCATTTCCTCCCCAGGTTTCCAAATGCCACCCACAGCCCGGGCCTGGGAGCAGGGGGACCAACTGTCCCTATTTACCTTGGCCTAGAGGTTTCATGGGACACAGAAATTTGAGTGCTAAGAAGGAGAATAGTCAGGGCAAACTGGTAGAGTTGGTCCAAACCCCACCCTTTTCACCTAGGACTAATTCAACTGCCTGGAATTTGGGTCAAGTTAGTCCCGTAGCACCTTCTCTATCTGAGTTTCCATCTCCGTTCCCATCCATCTCTCTCTGGAGTTCACTCTCTCACCTTCTACCCAATTTCTGCTTTAGCTCCCAAGCTTACTAATGTCCCCAGCTAGGACCTGGCTATTTCCTGGAGGCCTATTGCGCACTACTCAGTCTTTGTTGATAATTGAAGCATAAATTACACGAAGTGCTCAATTGCAGGTGACAAACTCAGCTAACATCTTACACCCATAAAACCACTACCCAGGTCAGGACGCAGAAGGCTATCACACCCCAGAAGGCTCCCTAGTGTCCCTCGCTGTCAACCACTCCTCCAAAGGGTAGCCACTGTTCTGTCTTGTCACATAGCCGAGTCGGACCTTCATGTGAATGGAAGCAGCCTCCGTGCTCCTTAGGAGCCCATCCCACGGAAGCTGCGAATGATTCCACTTCAGCAGGATCTCAAAGCAGGAACGGGGCAGAAAAGGCAGGGGAAACAGGATGTTTGGGCTGGAGGAAATAAACAGCCTCGTGTTTAAGTGAGGACACTGGGGACTCAGAGAGGGACAGTTCACTGACTTCTTCCTTATTTGACCAGCATTAACTGGGCTCAGGGACACACAGCTAGTCAGGGGAGGCAAATTTGAGATTAGAACTCAGAACCCCAGGAAACCTCCTTCCTTTTGTCCCCAAGGTGCCCTCAGGACAAAAACCAGGGCTGACTTGCCCTGGCTGGGAGGTGTTTGCCATTCTCCATTTCCTCTGCTTCTCCCCCTGCCAGATGCCCCTTAGGCTACACAGGAGTGATTCCCAATCCTCACTGGGCACTAAAAATCACTGGGGAACTTAAGAACAATCTCAGTGCCCAGGCCTCAGCCCAGACCAATGAAATCCCTATCTATGGGAGTGAGACACAGGCACCCGTATTTTTAAAACTCCTGGGGTGATTTTGCACCAAAATCTTCTCTACCAAGTTTGTAAAGCAGAAGCACTTCTCAAACTGCAGTGCACGTGACTCTGACAGGGCAGTGGTTAAAATGCAAATTCTGATTGAGCAGATCTGGGTGGAGCCTGAGAGTCTGCCTTTCTAACAAGCTGCTGGGGGACGCCAGTGTCTCTGCTCCACAAACCACACTTTGAGCAGCAAAGCTACAGAAGCCTCCTGTCCCTTTCTGCCTGCATCCCAATTCTTCTTCATATAAATAGACTTTGCAATGATTTATTTTTCAGTTTGTCTTTTAAACATATGGCTTCCACAATCACCCAAATAATTATAGATTTACCCACCCTTACCAGAAAGGGTATGATGATTTATCTTGTGCCTTCTACATGCAGAATATTGTCCTCAACAGCTTTGAGGACTTACAGCTCCTATTCAATGATGAGTAACAGTAGCTCAAGGCCCCTGGTGTTAGTGGCAGTTCGCGCTTCAAGGCTCCAAGGCTCTTGTAAGTTACCTGCTCCTCTTCACCTGACTCTCTCTTTAAATTTGTGATTATTAAGCTTGTGAGTCTGACTCATATTTTAGCTTGGAGGTCCGAACCTTACCTAGTTTTAGTACACACTTAACTGGAAAAGATCCTTCCATTTTTCTAATCTCTATCTCAGATCTCTTCTTCACTTCTGCTTTCCGTAATTCCTTGCTCTACCCAGTCCAATCTTACCAAAATTTCCTTCCCCAAAGCCCTTCCCTCTCTCACCACTGTTACTGTCCCACCCTCCCCTGGCCTCATCGCCATACACCCAGACTGCGGCAGGGTTCTCACCAAGTGGGTTAGAGAGAGCAGTGCAGTTAGGACACCCTTAAACAGCC
Organism: Aotus nancymaae; assembly: GCF_030222135.1. NCBI lineage: Eukaryota > Metazoa > Chordata > Mammalia > Primates > Aotidae > Aotus > Aotus nancymaae. The sequence goes on from NW_026988471.1 coordinate 29,264,263, forward strand.
CCAACAGAACCATCCCAGTCCCGGTTTACTTCTTTGTTCTTTATCTAACGCCAACAGTGAGATTTGGACTATGGGATCCTGGCCTCTGAGTCCTCCCAGAAGTCTTCGGGTTGCTATTGCCAAATGCCACCAAAGCGAATTTCCCTACAGAAGTGAAAGCTGTGCTCTGGCATTGCTGTGATGGTTAGTTTTGTGCATCAACTCGATGCACAACTTGGGCTAAACAAGGCCCAGGTGGTTGATAAAATACTATTTCTGAGTGTGTTTGCAAGGGTGTTTCTGGAAGAGAGCAGCATTTGGATTGGTGAATTGGTGGACTGATGCCTTCCCCAATGGAGATGACATCATCCTGTCCACTGAGGCCCCAAATGGAACAAAAAGATGGAGGAAGGATGCATTCTCTTGCTCTGCCCGAGCTGGGACATCCAGCTTCCCCAACCCTTACATACTGATACTCCTGGTTCTCAGGCTTTCAGACTCAGACCTGGACTCTACACCTTCAGCCCCCTGGGTCTTAGGCCTTCAGGCTTGAGCTGAAATACACTACTGAATTATGCCTGTTTCTCCAGCTCGTAGATGGCAGATTGTGAGACTTTTTGACTTCCATAACCACATGAGCCAATTTTTATAATAATCTGCTTGTGTGTGTGTGTGTGTGTGTGTGTGTGTGTGTGTATAAAATTGCCTCATTGGTTTGGTTTCCCTGGAGAACTTACATACAATTGTGATACCAAATCTAAGGAGCTGCCTGCCTGTCCCCTCACCTAGAGGAGGACAGAGACATCAATGACACACAGCTCCCAAGCTGATTTTGCCCATCATCATTCCCTTGCAGGTCTGTTAACCAGCACCCAGGTGATGGGTAGAACAGGTTCTCTGTGGCAGCCTGCATCTCTGCAGCTGATGCCAAGGAACTACCTGGGGCTCTACTACATTGCCACAGCCAGGCACACAAGATTGCCCTCCTTACAGGACCAGCAGGGACAGTGAGACTGGACCTCTGATGAGAGGCAGTCTCGTGTGGTAGTGACAGAACAGATTTTGGAATTAGACAGACATGGGTTGAAATCCCATTTCCTGTCTTCAACCATACCACCCTGAACATGCCCGATCTCATCTGATCTTGGAAGCTAAGCAGGGTTGGGCCTGGTTAGTACCTGGATGGGAGACCACCTAGGAATACTGGGTGCTGTAGGCTTTTTTTAAAAAAAAAAAAAAAAAAAAAAGAAATCCTAATTCCCCTACCCACTATCTGACCATATTACTTCATTCTTTGTGCTTCAGTTTAGGAGAATTATTGCAAAGATCAGTATGATTGTGTATTCAGGTTTACCCCTTCTCTGCAATTCTGAACATGACATGAAATGATGCCTGGGGAAAGCGCTCATTAGCACAGCACCTGGCCCAACACGTGGTGAGAAGGTGCTCATCAGATATTGCCTTCTCTCCCTTTCTTGATGACCATCTTTGGCATGCCAAGCAAATCACTTCTCTGCTCTAACCTTCATCCCAGGTAACAAAGGACTGTCGGGTAGCAGGTAGCATAAAGGGTCAGGCCAAAGCTCCAAAGTTTCCAGTTCTCCCTATGGCCACCCTTTCCACACAGCCTCCTCTGACCTTTTGCATCCTGTACCTTTGCTAGAATTCCTGGGATCAAGAAACCTCCAACCTCAGGCTTGGAGCAGTTAGCTCAGGTGTTGGGGGTGGGGAAGAGAAAAACGCTGGCATGTGAACTGGTTCACAGTGACCCTAGCTCACAAGCTGCCTGGATAATTGCTATTTATCAACTCACTGGAAAAAATGACTACAATTACATTTCACACATCAACAAAAGGAAAAAATAAAGCCGCACTGGAATGTCTGAGTCACTCCTCAGAGCCTTTAAAGTACCCATTCATTATGACCCTTCTCAACATGCACCCTCCCTTGCAGCGACCTGCAAGCTCCCATCTGCCTGATGCTTGCCAGCCTAGCCAAAAGACTCTGCAGATTTACCAAGACTCTGGGAGCTTACAACAGACCACGGGGAGCTATTAAAGGGATCACCAAGGCCTGGAGGGTCATTCTTTTAAGAACAGTTGTTCAGACTCTGTTCTGAACTGTTGACTTGGGTGTGTCATTTACACATACTTACCAAAGTCAGACTGAGTGAGGAGGAGTCATGGTCAACAAGGAGATTTTGCTGTCACTGGGGCCAACATTTTTGCACAGATGTGAAATAATAGCTCCATGGTCAGTTAGTTCAAAAATGAATCGCTTCATTTAGTAGAAGAGATAGGAGGATTCGGCGGTGATCCCTGACTCTTGCCCCACTGAAATGCCGCACCTTTTCTGCCACCAGATGTGTGTGATCCAGTACCTGGTTTACCAATCATGTCCCCTGAAAACTGGGTGTAAGTTAAATGCTGATCTCCACAATCACATCTTAAATTCAGAGGAATAGTGGTTTTAAAGCAGTTTGGGCGTCTTGCATCCCTTTGAGAATCTGATGGAAACTATGGATTTTCTCTCCAGAAGTACCAACAAAAGCTTACAGATTTCAGGGAGTCCACAGGCTCCCTTGAGAGACAGGACATCCCTGAAACCCAACTTGCACTAGACAGACTTGTTACTGAAGAAACCCTGGAGTGAATTTGTTTGTGACGTGTCCATTGGTCCCAAGGATCCCTCCTACCATGTCACCTCTTCTGTGTGTTTTTTAAGACTTCACATTTGAAAGTAGGATTTGCGCCAGGCACGGTGGCTCACGCCTGTAATCCCAGCACTTTGGGAGGCCGAGGCGGGTGGATCACGAGGTCAAGAGATCGAGACCATCCTGGTCAACATGGTGAAACCCCGTCTATACTAATACAAAAAATTAGCTGGGCATGGTGGCGCTTGCCTGTAATCCCAGCTACTCAGGAGGCTGAGGCAGGAGAATTGCCTGAACCCAGGAGGCGGAGGTTGCGGTGAGCCGAGATCGCGCCATTGCACTCCAGCCTGGGTAACAAGGGCGAAACTCTGTCTCAAAAATAAAAAATAAAAATAAAGAAAGTAGGATTTGCTCAGTGGAAAAAGCAGCAGCTCAGACATGAGGACTACCGGTCCCTGTCCTAGGTCAAAATGCCACCCCCCATCCCCAGAGCTCCCCTTTCAGCTTACTCGGAGATCAGAACATTCTTTCCAAACCAGGAAACTGGATCAGGCCAACATCAGCACAAAGTGCACTGTCAGGGCCTGGTGGGTAACTTGGCCTCTCATGGGTCACTCCTTATGCTACCAACACCAGGACTATCTTAGATGTCTCAGCCAAAACCATAATCCCTGTGCCCCTAAAGGGAATGCTGTCAGACAGCAAAGAATGACAGGTTTCCAGGATGAAAGTGTACGCCCTGTGCCACCCAGAGCTTCAAGAATCTTGGCTATAATCCATTCATCAACTTGGTCATCAAATCTGCGGGCCATAGTGGGCAGTGAGCAACAGGTCTGGGCTGGAGAATGCTGTGTTTACACAGCAGTTTTACACCTGCTAATCTGTCTGTGAACTTTGGAAGACTCATTCACCACAGCAATATGGTAGTTATCAATTGGGACAATAAGGATTTCTTACATCTGTGTGCCTTTTTACCCTATATAAAGTGCTTATCGGCATTCTCTTTTTTTTATTGTGGAAAATATACATACAATTTACCGTCTTAAGTATTTTTTATTTTTTTATTTTTATTTTTTTTGAGATGGAGTTTCGCTCGTTACCCAGGCTGGAGTGCAATGGCACGATCTTGGCTCACCGCAACCTCCACCTCCTGGGTTCAGGCAATTCTCCTGCCCCAGCCTCCTGAGTAGCTGGGATTACAGGCACGCGCCACCATGCCCAGCTAATTTTTTGTATTTTTAGTAGAGACGGGGTTTCACCATGTTGACCAGGATGGTCTTGGTCTCTTGACCTCGTGATCCACCCACCTCGGCCTCCCAAAGTGCTGGGATTACAGGCTTGAGCCACCGTGCCCGGCCTCATTTTAAGTATTTTTAAGTGTAAAATTTGGTGACATTAACTACATTCACAATCCTGTGCAACCATCACCCCTATCCATTTCCAGAATTTTTTCATCATTCCAAACAGAAGCTCAGTTATTTGCTATGTCTCTGAATTTGCCTAACATAGGTAACTCATGTATGTGAAATCATACAATATTTGGACTTTTGTGTATGGTTCATTTCATTTAGTATAATGTGTTTGGGTTTATTCGTGTTGTGGCACGTATCAGAATTTCATTTCTCCTTATGGCTGAATAATATTCCATTGTATATGTAGATTACATCGTGTTTGTCTATTCATCTGTCAATGGGCATTTGGGTCATTTCCACCTTTTGGCTGTTGGAAATAATGCTGCTGTGCACATGGATATCCAAGTATCTGTCTGAGTTTCTACTTTTCATTCTTTTGAGTAGGAGTGGAATTGCTGGACCTTGTGGTAATTTCATTGTATTTTCTTATTTATATTGTGATAAACAGCTCCTACTTTGTTATAACCATTTTAAACATAAAGACATTAAAGCTCAGAAAAGTGCAGAAAATAATTCCCTCAATGAAGTTTGCTAACTAAGGGATTCCTGTGCCCAGGGTTGGGACTAGGGTGAGGCAAGTGAAACATCTAAGGTGCAAACTACAAGAGACTCCCTCTCGGGTTTGGGTGACCCCTTGCCGTGGAGAATTTGTCTGCCAGCTGCAGTAGTGGTGCCAGAACCCACGATAGTTTGGGAGCCTATGAAAATGTTTTAATATATTTTATAATCAGAAGAAAGGAATATAATCCAGCTTGAATTATATTTTGAATATTTGAATATTATTTTGAATATTACTTTGAATATTATTTTGAATCTATATCAATGCAGTTCTAAAATATAATTTTATGTGTATAGATATTTTTTAGATAAAGGGATCCACAAAGGCAATTGTGCCTAGGGCCCCCAAAAGTCATAATGGTTCCTGCCCTGAAAGTGAGCATCCTAGGAAGAATGAGGTCCCCAGGGCACATGATTTAAGGAGCCTGTCATATTTAGGTTCCTGCAAGTACTGAGCCTGCACTGTCATGATCCCTAGAGTGAGTGCCTCCTTAAATGCTATGACCCAAGTGCCTGGCTCTCCTAACCCTAGGCCCAGCCACACCTGCATCCTAACCAGGCTGGGCTGCTACTCCTGGCATGCTGGGCAAAATCATCTTGGGCCACAGGTGCCTCCCTTGGCAGCATGCTGTGTGTCTCTAAGGGAAAGAGGCTGGGGGAAGTTCACTTTAATCATCAAAAGGCTAGATGTTTGCCCATAGGGTACCCTGGAGAGGCCTTGGTGAACCCCACCCCAGTCAGCCTGCAGTAGTAATACTTACACCACTTATGCCGTCACATTGAGTTTGCACCATCTGTAGCTTTTCTTATTTTACTAGAAAGTCCTAATTGTAGTCATTCGCAAAGCATTAGCTAATTCTGCAACCCATCAGAATCAGAGGAGGAAAGATTTCCTTTCTAAAGGTTTCCCTCTAGATTCAGACTTTTTCTTATATTTTCATCTCTTCAGAGGACCCAGCTCACCACTTCCTCACGCTTCTCTGCACCCACACACTTCACAGGGTGCTGTCCTTTTATATTCACTCCCACATGGAGATGGCATTTGGAGAAACAAGATTTACTTTACTTATTAATTAGTTCATTCAGCAAATCTTCATATAGTACCTACTAAATGCTCAGGCGCTGGGAGACAGGCGTGCACAGAGCAATCCAAAATCCCTGCCTTCGTAGAGTTTACATTCTAGGAGGGAGAGAGCAATAATAAAAAATAAAGAAATAAGTGACAAGATTTATAACGGGCCTGATAGGGTTAGGTAAGGAAAAATAAAGCAGAGGATAGGGGACGCTGGGTGGGGCTGGGAAGTGCAATTTTGGATCAGGCGGTCAGAGGAGGTCCCATGGAGAAGATTACATTTTAGCAAAGACCTGAAGAGTGTGAGAGAGTAAGTTCTGTGGATGTCTGGGATGTGCATTCCACATGCCTGACCAGGGTACATCACTGCTGTGTTCCTGTGGGTTGATTCTCCTTTACAGAACCAAAGAGTCTATGAACTTTAAAAACTGATCGGCCCACCTCATGTCTTAAAAATCACCCATGACTCCAAAGAGTCAATGGGATGAAACTCAAATCCTTCCGTTTGGCACACATGGCTCTTTACAACCTGACCACAACCTGTCCTCAGCCCGCCCTCCACACAGGGTGGCAGGCAGCCTCAGACAGCCCCCGGTGAGCCCCACCTCCTGCTATTCATGTCCTGGTATAATCCCCTCCTTTGAAGAGTCACTGCGCCTGGTGATTTGCTTCTGCCATGTGAGTTAGGAAAAATCATGGGATATCAATTCTGAGATTAGGGTGAAGAGAAATCACGGCTTCTGTCTTGCACACCTTCTCTCATCCTTCTTTGCTCTGAGGGAAGCCAGCTTCCATGTAGTGAGCTGCTCTATAGCGAGGCTAGTGTGGTGAGGAACTCAAAGGGACCTCACGTCAAAACTTGATGAGGAGCTGAGGCCTCAGCCCAATAACCTGTGGGAAACTGAATCCGACCAGTAACAACACGGGCAAGCTGGGAAGTGGATCTTTCCCTGGTTGAGTCTTCAGATGAGACCCCAGCCCTGGATGGCACTCTGACTGCAACCTTGCAATAGACTTTGAAGCAAAGGTACCCAGCTAAGTTGTGCCCAAATTCTTGACCCAAAACTGAGATAACAAACATTTGCAATTTTAACAAGTTTTGGGATAACCTGCTATATAGCAATAAATAATCGATACAATACAACCTCACTAAGTGACAGAAAACCACTCCAGAGTTTAGCACCACTCTAGATTCTTGACCAACATTTTCTCCAGGGCTGCCATCCAGCCTCACATTTTATTGTGCTTCCTGACCACCCAACTCTTCATCTCTCCCCCAAAAATATAGCAGATGACACCAACTCTCTTCAGATTTCCAGCCCTCTGACTACCCACCCTCAGAGACTCCTCCCCAACATGCACACTCCCCTCAATCCCAGGAGACGACATCAGCAAGAAGATGAAGTTATCAGATGGGAAGTCCCTTAACCTCTCAGCTCTAAAGGGACAAAGTTATCTATGTTTGCATGCAACCACTCATCTCCCTCCCATTGCAGTAGAGGACAGATTCTTAAAGCTGATCCCAGTTCATCCTCCAACAACTGGATCTTATCCCATCTCCTTACATTTTCAATGATCCCTTTTTTCTTCTGTATCTTCAACCCCTTCCTCTTCTTTCCAACAATCTTTGAAGCCACTCAGTTCTCTCCCATATTAACAAACATTTCCTTGATCCCAGAATCCCCTCCAGCAACTGCCGCCTGCTCTGACTTCCCTCTGCAACCAAACTCTTGCTGTGTCCTCTGCATTTCCTCCCTTTGCATCCACTCCAGTCTGGCTTTTGCCCTAACCACTCCACAAAAACACCTCTGTCCAAAGCCATCAATGTCCTAGAGGCTGCTAAATCAAATAAACATGTTTCACACCTCAGATCTGTTGATGTTCAGGAACATTTGAAATGTGACTGCTCTGGGCTTCCAGACTCTCCCAACCTCTCCTTTATAGACTCTGTTGCCAACTCCTTTCCTCTACCCAACCGCCAATGACAGGGCATCTCAGACTAGGTCCTAGGCCCTCTTCTGCCCTCCCACCCATCCCATGCAACTCTGTATACAAATAATATCCCTGCATCTTTAACTCCTATTTATACCCCTGATCCAGACATCTTTGAGTTCTAGATTCTTTTTTTTTTTTTGAGATGGAATCTCACTCTGTCACCCAGGCTGGAGGGCAGTGGTGCCATCTCGGCTCACTGCAACATCTGACTCTGGGGTTCAAGCAATTCTCCTGCCTTAGCCTACCTAGTAGCTGGGATTACAGGTACATGCCACCATGTCCAGCAAATTGTTGTATTTTTAGGAGATACAGGATTTCACCATATTGGTCAGGCTGGTCTTGAACTCCTGACCTCAGGTGATCCACCTACCTCGTCCTAGCAAAGTGCTGGGATTACAGGAGTGGACCACCACACCTGGCTTAAGTTCCAGATCTATATATTCATCTGCCTGCTATCTACTTAGACAGCTCATAAGCACCTTAGATCCAATATGTCCAAACTTGAATTCATGTCATGCACCTCACAATTGGTATTTCCCCAATGTTTTACTTCTCAGAGAATTGCCCAAAACCAAAATCAGGCAGTTCTTGGTTACTACTATACATCTGCTCCTAAAAGTATCCAGCATTTGCTCTCTGTCTCCAACACTACTTCTCCAGGCCAAGCTACCATCTTCTGTGACCTGGAATAGACTAACATCACGATGATTCTTCTCCTTCTCCTCTTTCTCTTTCTCCTCCTCTTTTTTCTTCTTTTTCTTCTCCTCCTCCTTCTTCTCCTACCCCTTCCCTTTTTTTTCTTCTTTTTCTTTAAAGCAATATCCTTCTAACTGAAGGCTTCTCAAGCCTTGGATATACATTTAAGACACCTGCAGAACTTTAAAAAATATTACCAATACTAAAGCTTTATTCCAAACCAACTAAAGCAGAATCTCTGGGAGTAGGCTCCAATCACCCTTATTACAAGTTCCCCAGGTAATTCTAATGTGCTGCTAGGATTAAGAATCACTCCTCTAACTGGCCTCATCACATCCATTATTGCTCCACTCCATTTTCCACGCAACAGCCAGAGGGGTCTTCTTCACAAGGCAAATCTCACTGCATCCCTCCCCTTGCTCTTAGAATAAAGGTCAAAGCCTTCTGGCCCTCCACTATCTCCCCTGCCTGCCTCCTGCAAGTCTGGCTGCTCTATTGATTCTGAACTACTTTCAGATACTCTGGACTGTGTCCCTTCTGCATCGGGCCCATTCACGTGCTGTTTCCTCTTCCTGGAAGAAGACAGCTGAGCTGCCTCCTCCTCAGGCAGAAATCTCCTGATCCCCAGATCAAATGGGCTCCTCTCACCCCATTCATGTGTCCATAGCTCCTTCTTCTTCCCCTCCACAGGCTTGGAACAACTGTCAATATACAACTACCTGTGTGATTTTTGTTTGTTTAATTTCCCTTTTCTACAGAAAAAGATAAGAATTATGTCTGCCTTGTTCTTTTCTGCATTCCTGGAACCTCACCTAAACCAATTACCTCGAACATAGTAGGTATTTAACAAAACTTTATGGAATGAGAATGAACACACACACATTCCTCCTACCCCAAAGCGTGGCCTATTTTTCCTTCTACCTGGAATGCACCAACCCTGTCTACAGCCTCTCCACTTTTCCCCTTGTCAAACTCCTACTTCTCCTTCATGACCTGGTTTAAAAAGCCCCTCTCCACAGTTCCTTCCTGCCTCGCTCAGGCAGAGCTCATCTCTCCTGTGAGCCTCCTTTCTTAGTAGTTTAGTTACTTGTTTGTCAACTGTCTTCCTGCTGCTGCTGCTGGACTTTATGATCATCCTCCTTCTAGAGTAGATAACTTATTTACTGGATGAAAGACCAAAGAAATGAGTCAATGAGGATCCCATTACTGTCAAGTCAAGCTATTTTCCTCGGGGAGCCAGACCCTGCTTTTAGGTTCCAATATAGAACCACCAAATTGTTCAAAGGCCAGCAGGCCAGACAGTGGGGATCCCATTGTAACTCCAAAGTATCGGACACACATACGGATTGCCCCACAACATATGAGCTAATCTCTTGGGTCACACACAAAGTCCTTGTGCTGCACCCCTGAGGCTAACCAGGGCATTTTTCCCTCTGGGCCTCTGAAAACAGGTCTGGAGGAGTTCTTTGATGCAGGCTGTTGGGTGAGCTTCTGAAGTGGGGAAGGCCATGGGACTCTGCTCCTGGGGTGGTGTGGGGGCAGAAAGGAAGGCAACCTCAACCCTGACATCCCTCCCCATCACAGTCAAGTAGAGCTGTTTTCCTGCGGGAGCCCGATCTTGTTTTTAGGCTCCAATTTGGAACCTCCAAATTGTTCAAAGGGCAGCAGGCCTTCATTCCAAACTGAGGGTGGTGGGAGAGACCAAGGCCAGGATGGAATAAGGAGAAGGGTCTGCCGCAGGGCTGAGGCCACGTGGAAGAGATGCTTCATGGTAGGCTCCAGCTGCCCCACGACAGGAGCTCCTGGCATTTGCCATACCTGATTCTGGCTGACTGCTAACCTAGCCGGCAGCTTTCTCTTTCCCCAGCTGCTCAGCCTGAGGAGGGGCCTCCACCCTCGGAGATGCCCTAGACACTAGCAGGTCCCAGCCCCAGCAGCTGGGCGGGGGGCCCGCTGCATTGGTTCACGTCTGCTGACCAAGTGGAGAGAAGCAGAAGCAGGCCTGGGCAGGGCGGGAGGAAGCCATCTGGGGAAATGCAGCTGAGGGCCCTCTCTGTGAGCCCCACCCTGCCTGCCCTCAGGCCCACCTTCTCTTTCCTTGACCAAATCCACTGCCTGAGTGACATGGGTGGAACGGGGTGGGAGAGAGACAGTCTTTGGAAAAAGACCACCTGCTCTGTGTTAGAAACAGTGCCGGGGATGGCCAAGAAACACCTCTTCCAGGTTACAGAGATGGAGCAAGGTTGACATCGTGGGTGATAATCGTAATAATAGTGGCTGATATTTATTGACCTTTCCTAAGTAGCAGGCCAAGAACTTTACAGAAATTGTCCTGTTGGAGGACCTAGCTCTGTCATTGAAAGAGACTGAATTCCTGTTCTTTGCCCCTACACCTTTTCAGATGTTTTCAGAGAGCCAGCTGCGTGCATTATAGATGAGACGCCTCTCCTGGACCACCCAGTCCCTCTCAGCCTCACTTGTTTTGGGGCCCCCGGATGCTGGTTGCGCTCCAGCTGTGTCTGAGTGATCAACTCAGCAGCAGCTCAGGCAGCAAAGTCTTCACGTCACACCAGCACTGCACACCTCTCCTTCCTGCCTTGGGGCTACCTATAGTCTCTGAGGTATGAAACACCACTGATGTTCCTCATATGCAGAGCTCTGAAGGGTGAGATGAGCAGACCTTTGATCAATGGCAGACAGGAGACAGTGGACACATTCTGTCCCATTCCTCCCCACTGGCCAGGCTGGCCTGAGGCTCAGAGGTTAATACAACCTCTTAGAAGACAGCCCTGCAATATCCAGCAATCAGCTTATCCAGTGTAAGTGGTGGTCTACCTGATAGCACACTCATAAGGGCTCTCTCAGCTTCCTGCCTCACTCCTCTCGTCCTTTGCTTTTACTTTCCAAGCATTGCACACCCTTTAATAAGGCAGTAGCATACCAGCTTGTGCCTCAGGGTACCCAGGCTAAGACAGGCCAGTGGAGAAACAGACATGGGAACAGATATAAGTGTGCATTATTTACGTGAAGGGGAAAAATAAAGATTGCTGGCAAACTCCAGGCTGAAGATGATCAGTTTTGTTCTGTGATAAGAGGGAGCTGTGATTTGTAGGGAACTAGCCATGCAGTTGGCTGGAGGGTAGAAGTGAGAAAATGGAGGCTCAAGACAGAGGGTCTGGTTAGTGGCTGTGGCACTGTAGTCTGGGTGGAGCTGGGGCTACTCAGGTACTTTCGGGGTCATTGTCCAGTGGCCCAGTTGGGGTAACTGCTCCTTTCTGGAAGAAACAGTGGGAGAAGGAAAAAAAAGAGGCCCCCAGCTTGGAGCCTCATTCATCTTTGACCTAAATAACCCTGCCCTGGTTACATCTGGGGTGTCCCTGGTCCCCTCCAGCCACTATCAGTCACCTAAATGGAAAGTTCCAGGTTTTGTCAGGTGTGGGGGGTTGGGGCGCTTGAGTTCAAGACCAGACAGACCAACATGGAGAAACCTCGTCTCTACTAAAAAATACAAAATTAGCCAGGTGTGGTGGCACATGCCTGTAATTCCAGCCACTCGGGAGGCTGAGGCAGGAGAATTGTTTGAACCCAGGCGGCAGAGGTTGTGGTGAGCTGAGATCACACCGTTGCACTCCAGCCTGGGCAACAAGAGCAAAACTCCACCTCAAAAAAAGAAAATTGTCACAATTCATCTTCAACATATAGTGTGGCAATTCATTTATAACATCAGAACCTTACAGTATATACTTGCATCTACATCCGCCCTTTCTGGCCTTTGCGCCGTTCTTGGTAACCATTTTACTTATACATATAAACCTCACAATACATTGTTTGTTTGTTTGTTTGTTTGTTTGTTTTTTCATAGAAGTTTTATTTTTAATAGCCAAAACCTGGAAACAATTCGGATATCATTCAATGGATAAACAGAAACTGTGGTACATCCATGCCAAAGAATACTACTCAGCAATAAGAAGAGTGAACTATGGACACTTGGAAGACTCTCCAGAGACATACCATGAGTGGGGGTTGCAGGGAAGCCAGTCCCAGATGGTTACATACTGTATGATTCCATTAAACACTTGAAATGACAGAATTATAGAAATGTAGGACAGACTAGTATCAGGAAGGTGGGATAGAGGAGGTCCTAGGGAAGTACATGTGATTCTAAAAGGAGAACAATATGTTGAAAGTATTCTGTATCGTTTTTAATTATCAATTGCCTTTTAAAGACTTTTTAAAATAAATTTATGTTTTTAATATTTACCATGTATTTATTATTGACAATCTCTTCATTCTCTTATGTAGAACAAAACTATTTGATTTTATTTTCTTTCTGTCCAAAAGTTCTCCTTTAACTTTCTTGTAGGATTAGTGATAAATTCTTTTAACTTTTGTATGTCTAAAATAATCTTTAGTTCACCTTTTTATGCAAGATATTTTGCTGTATATAGAGTTCTAGGTTCACAGTGTTGTCTTTCAGTTCATTAAAGAAGTTGGTCCACTGTTTTTTGGATTGCATTGTTTCCAACAATAAGTCTGCTGTTATTTTCTTTATTCTTCATGCCTCTGTCCTGGCTGCTTTTATGGTTTTTCTCCTTATCTCTGTTCTTAAGCAATTAGATTATGTACATTGTGTAGTTTTCTTCGTGTTTCTTGTGCTTAGGGCCCATCAAGCTCTCTAAATATTTGTATCAAATTAGAAAAAAGCATTCAGCTATTATTTCTTCCCTTTATCTCTCTATTCTTTTTGGGAGGACTGCAAAAAGAATTATTATATATTATTATATATAAGCTGTGTATTATATTCGCTTTCTTGAAGTTGTTCTACAGCTGACTGATGCTGTTTACTTTTTTCATCAGTCTGCAGTGTCCAATCTATTCTTATTCCCATCTAGTGTGTTTTTCCATCTCAGACATTTTCCGTCTCAGACGTTAGTTCTTGTTTGTTTGTTTTAATCTCTAGAAGTTTGATTTAGGCCTTCTCTTTAAATATCTACCACATTTCTCCTTAATATGCTCATGCTTTCCTCCGTCTTCTCAAATATATGGAGTATATTTACCTCATTTAAAATACTGTTCTTGTCTATTCACCTGTGTCATTTCTGTATCAATTTCTATTGATTGATTTTTCTTCTCATTATGTTGTTTTCCTAGTTCTTTGATGCCTGATAATTTTTTATTGGATGCCAGATTACTGCTGAATGCTAGGTTTATTCCTTTTGAGTTTTATTCTGGGACTCAATTAAGCTACTTGGAAACAACTTGATCTTTCAAGACTTGCTTTCAAGCTTTTTACATGGGTCAAAGCAATCTTTAATCTAGGGCCAATTTTTCCGATTACTGGTTCAGACAGTGAGGAGCCATCCATGATTTTTAAGCAAGAGAGTGACATGATAGAATTTGCACTTAAGAAACCCACTCTGGAAGCATGAAGAAGACAGAGGGAAGAGATGGGGAAGACAGAGAGAGACACAGGGCAGAGCTCATTGCTAATTCAGCCCAGGTAGTGAAGAGGACAGGAGCTCAGGCTGCAGTCACTGTAGGGGTCTGAAATACCAGGATTGGAATTAATGGTGCTTGGTGTGGGTAGAGTAAAAGGAAGAAAGGTGAGTCTGAAATAAGGAGAGGTTTCCTCATTTCTGGCGGGTTCAGAGGAAATGAAATCCCGCAGGAAGCCATTAATAGGGTTGCCAGAGGCCAGGAGTTTCTAATCCCCTTTTTGTGAGTCTGTCTGTCACTACCAGGGGGCTGATGGCAGGAAGAAGAAAAGTCAGGACCACACAACGTGGCATTGCCCCTTTGGGTATCTGTGGGCCTTTTTTTCTGTTAGCTCAAAAGAATGCCAGTGTCCAAGACTCTGAGCATCGACGATTTCTCCTGCTTAAGACATCACAGACTTCCTTCTGTTCAAGGAAAAAATTTCTCTCTGTAAGTGTACCATCTGGTGCCTGGTAGAGCTTGGCAAATTAGAGTCTTTTATAGCACTGTGTTTTTATAATGTGACAAAATTACATTAATATCTCCAGTGCTGCAATTATATTAGTCCAGGATCCAGTCTCTCTCTCTCTAATGAAACAGTGCTGATGAAGAATTTCATTCATAGAATGTTGACATGGCCTCCCCAGCTCTCACTGAGCTAGCCAGAGAAATTTCCTCTAGGCCCACGGAGTCTATGTTTAGTCTCAATCTGTGATCCATCTTCCATCTCATTTCAGAAGAAAATGTTCCTTCATACGCTACATATCATATCATTTCCCCTTTTCTTTGATGCAGCAATGTGTTTTCTAGCAGGAGATCCAAGAACATTAATCAAGTGTACAGTTGAAACCATGACCTTCAGGTTTAAAATGCACATTCTCCACACCAGGGTAAAGAAAGAGTTAAGTAAAAAAACAAAAAACAAACAAACAAAAAAAACAAAAACAAAAAGGAAAGTTTGGCAAGTGAGACTCATTCACTTCCTCTCTCTCCTCTCCTGGTTGTGAATTTGACCAAGAGTAAACTAAGTGTCTCCGATTAGCCCGTCCAAGTAAAAGAGCGCCCTTGCCCTGCTTCCAAGGGCCCAGGAAAGCCGTGAACTTGGGTTACTTGCAGGGGCTGTTTCCCTTGGAATAAAAAATGTTTGAGGCTCAAACCTGACAACCAAAGAAAAAGGAAATTGTGAAGGTAATATCACAGTTTATACACTTTGTGAGTTTTGAGGGTGTTCTCTCATTTCCTCTATTTTCTGTGTGTCTTTCACACATGCATGCACACTGAAATAAGCCAGACTAAATATATTGGCAAAGTCACACTCGGGGTGCGTTGCCGTTCTTAATTAAAGCCATTAGAAAACAAAATACCAAAAACATTAGCTGATGATAACAGAGCTCCTCCTCAATATTAAACTCTCCTCTGTTTTAAAGGAAAAACGAAATCTGAAGCAAAGGGTTAAATTATTTGCACAGTTAACGTCATACGAATTATCTGAAAAAATGCAGGCCCTAAATCCGCCTTCCAAAACTGGGAAAATGCTAACTATGGTCTCTGTCTCCAGATAGGCAGCTTTTAAATGATCCTAAATACCAAAACATGCCCAGGCTATACTTCTTCAGCACTGAAACTGAAATTTCCAACACAACAAACCTCAAAACATTTGGTTTCTAGCAGTGCCTGGATATGTCCAAGCCTGATTTTGCACAAGTCTAGGGTAAACGAACAGAGAAATCCAGGAGGAGCGATCAATTGGTTGGGCTAGGGAGGGGTTAAGGGGGTAATTGGTGAGGATAGAAGAGGCATGAAGTAAAACAAAATTCAAATGATAGCCTAAAAAAATGTTTCCTAAAGGGTTGGAAAGAAACAATATAGTATTAAAAGTTATGTTTCAGAAAAAAATAAAATTATGATTCACATACAGTTATAAAAATGTACACATTAAAGAATTTATTTACTCTTGATACCAAGAAACCAGGCAGATGTTCAAAGAAAAAGTCAAAAACACACAAAAATATTGAGTAAAGGAATGTAGAGATGAATTGCAAATGGAGATTAAATTGCTTTTTTTTCCCCAAAAGGGAGGAAGTCGATTAAATCACTATCAGACAAGACAGAATTTACATATCTATCAGTTATTTCCAATTTATACAGCCCTGCAAAATAGCTCAAAGACAATGAGGAGTAGAATCTGATAGCCCTGCAGGCTTTGCTATAGACAATGCATAGTTTTCCACTGAAACACATTTTTTTTTTTTTTTTGAGAGAAAGTCTGGCTCTGTCGCCCAGGCTGGAGTGCAGTGGCACAATCTCAGCTCACTCCAACCTCCGCCTCCCAGGTTCAAGCCATTTTCCTGCCTCAACTTCCTGAGTAGCCATGATTACAGGTGCCTGCCACCATGCCTAGCTAATTTTTGTATTTTTAGTAGAAACGGGGTTTCACCATGTTGGCCAGGCTGGTCTCGAACTCCTGACCTCAAGTCATCCACCCACCTTGGCCTCCCAAAGTGCTGGGATTACAGGCGTGAGCCACAGCACCCAGTCACACAATTTTTTTCTGCAGCATTTGTAAAATGTTAAGGGGAAGTTGAGTTCTTGGGCTGGGAGGGGTGCATGTCCCCTCCCACAGAGGACAATGTCATGGAGAGGTGAAAACCCACAAAGAGGCAAGGTGGAGGGTGTGGCCAAGGATGTCCAAAGCAAGTGCTAGTCAGATTGCAGTACACAGCCTAGTAATTTTATTATCTATTTAATTTGGTCACTTCACACACACCCTAGCACAAATGTAGGATCAGAATATGAAAGTTAGGATCACTCAGCTATTCTTAAAGCTCATGATCCTAGTGGCTATCACTAGGTCAGCTGCAAAAGATCCAACACTCACCCCTATCCATGCATGCAAATGTTATGTGCCTAAATAAACTGCATTTTTCTGGGGATAGTTCTAGAATGTTCATGACATAGGTGTCCTATGCCTCTATGTTATACAAAATACACATCTAAATCTAGTTATAATGAACATAACTGAAATATGGCTACCTTCATAGAATTTTTTTTTTTCCGGAAGGAAACATTTTAATTGCCCACATCACTTAAATTAAAAGAAAAAAAGGCTAAGAAATTTGAACAATGCATTCCTTTTCCACCCTGCTACAAGTGGAGGCACTCCAAATCATTCCCTGTTCTTTCTAAAGTGAACCACTGCAGCATCGAAGAATTCAAAGGCTATCAGAGGCCTTCAGTAGTGCGAATGTGAGGACCAGGAATATGGCTCACTCCCTGAATTTGCTGTGTTTCTCTTTCTATTCCCTCTCCATCTCCCACCCCAATCCCTCGCCATCTCTCACCCCAATCCCTCTCCATCTCTCACCCCAATCCCTCTCCATCTCTCACCCCAATCCCTCTCCATCTCTCACTCAAGCAACAGAGACAACACTAGGGGCCGTATGGGAGTAGAGGGAGTGGAAAGAAAGCCCTCCTTCCTCTCAGCCAACTAGCAAGGGAGGTCTACATGACAATGGAAATCAGACCTAAGGCTCTTTTTTAGGACCTCAGCTGTCCCGGGTCACTTCTGCCTCCCACCTTTTGTGATCATCCTGCTGTAAAAGCTAAGTCAATGAATGAGTGTGTAAAATTGACCAAGGGTGAGACCTGAGACTGAACCACACAGGTCTTGTGGTCAAGAAGATGGACTCCCAGCTTACCAAGTACACCTGTTCCTCATCAAAGATCATCAGATCAGCCCAAAGTTCTGTGTGAGGTCAGACCTGGAGCTTGGCATTTAAGATAAGGGCTAGTCTACAAACAAACCACAGGCAGCTCCCATCTAACACAGGCAAGTCAGGGTCAGGGCCAACCAGGAACCAGCCTCGGGTAGCAGGTGTTCCTGGGACAGAGGGAGCAAGTTTGGAAGGAGCTGACAATTATGCTCTGAGTACTCTTCTTCTCGGGGGAGACACCATGTGTACCCTGCTACAAGGCCACTATCTGCTTTAGGTACAAACTTGGCATTAAAATGTACCCAGCATTACAATATCATACAGAATGTCTCTCAAAACCTATATGTGGAATGTACCACACAAGGCTGGACATGGTGGCTCACGCCTATAATCCCAGCACTGTGGGAGGCCAAGGTGGGCAGATCACCTGAGGTCAGGAGTTTGAGACCAGCCTGGCCAACATGACGAAACCCTGTCTCTACTAAAAATACAAAAATTAGCTGGGTGTGGTGGCAGACGCCTGTAATCCAAGCTACTTGAGAGGCTGAGGTAGGAAAATTGCTTGAACCCGGGAGGTGGAGATTGCAGTGAGCCGAGATCACATCACTGCACTCCAGCCCCAGAGACAGAGCGAGAGTCCACCTCAAAAAAAAAAAAAAAGTACACCACAAAGAGTGAGTCCCAATGTAAATATAGACTTCAGTTAATAAAAATGTATCTATATTGGTTTATCAATTGTAACAAACACGAATGAACCATACTCACATAAGAGGTTAATAATAAGGGAAACTAGTGGGGAGGAGGGATATTGCTATTTATACTTTCTTCTCAATTTTTCATAAACCTAAAACTACTCTTGAAAAATAGTCTATTAATTAAAATTAAAAAGTACGTCTCCGGCCAGGCGGCTTACACCTGTAATCCCAGCACTTTGGGAGGCTGAGGTGGACAGATCACTTGAGCACAAGAGTTCAAGACCAGCCTGGGCAACATTGTAAGACCCTGTCTCTACAAAAAAATACAAAAATTAGCTGGGCGTGGTGGACCTGTAGTCCCAGCTACTCAGGAGACTGAGGTGGGAGGATCACCAGAGCTTGGGAGATTGAGGCTGCAGTGAGCCATGGTTACACCACTGCACTCCAGCCTGGGTAACAAAGTGAGACCCTGTCTCAAAAAGAAAAAAGGTACACTTAGGATCCTTTCAGAGTCTCTGCATTGGGTACTTAGTGGCAGCTACCACCAAGTGAGACACTGAAGACAGAGAAAGGGCAAAGTTTGAGGGAAGAGGATAATAAAAGGAACATGTGGGCCAGGAGTGGTGGCTCACATCTGTAATCCCAACACTTTGGGAGGCCAGTGGGGGCGAATCACTTGAGGTCAAGAGTTCAAGACCAGCCTGACCAACATGCGAAACCCCATCTCTACCAAAAATACGAAAATTAGGCCAGGCACGGTGGCTCATGCCTATAATCCCATCACTTTGAGAGGCTGAAGCAGGCAGATCACCTGAGGTCAGGAGTTCACGACCAGCCTGTCCAACATGGTGAAACCCCATCTCTACTAAAAATACAAAAATCAGCCTGGCATAGTAGCAGTCACCTGTAACCCCAGCTACTCAGAAGGCTGGGGCAGGAGAATTGCTTGAACCTGGGAGGCAGAGGTTGCAGTGAGCTGAGATCCCGCCACTGCACTCCAGCCTGGGTGACAAGAGCGAGACTCTGTCTCAAAAAATATACATACACAAAAATTATCCCAGTGTGGTGGTGCACGCCTGCAATCCCAGCTACTCAGGAGGCTGAGGCACAATAATCACTTGAACCTGGGAAGCGGAGACTGCTGTGAGCTGACATTACGCCACTGCACTCCAGCCTGGGGAACAGAGCGAGACTCTATCTCAAAAAAAAAAAAAAAGGAAGTTTGGCCACGGTGAATCCAGGGAGTATAAAGGACACATAGAAAGATATATCTTCTAGACAGGACAGAAGAGTTCAGAATTCAGGCTGCAAATACATGATGGGAGTCATCAATGTACAAACCCACTGAACACCAAATATAGACGAGAGTTTTCTTTCTGGCAGCTGTGAGGAGTTGGGATGACCACACGCACTGCCGCCTCCCTTGCTCGTGAGCACTCAGCACAGGGCAGCTGACAGTAAGTAGAACTGGGGGACATGAAGCCTCCCCCGCCACGGGACTTGCTGCTGCAGATCTTCCCTTCTTGTGGAACACTGTGGTCCGCGTGGGTGAGGGAGATGCTCTGATTCATCGTCCACAGGATTGTAGTGTTTTGATGCTGTAGTCCAATGACTGTATTTTTTGTCCATATTAGGCTGAGAGTAGGGGCGTCCTCCAGGGCTGTGTAAACCATCAGTGGCCGATTCATTTGCACCTGCCGCGTTATCCACTGATGACTTCAATCAGCTAAGGCAGCCAAGCAAAAGGAGGGACTATGTGGGCCAAACGTTGAGTCACCTGCATATCTGCCCTCTGAACACACAAAAATGCCCCCACTGTGTATCCTGAGTAATTTCTGTGCCAGGTTCCCAGGCAAACTTCCTCCTGAGCTTCCTCCTCCACTCTTCCCTTCCCCAGGCACTGAGCCCTGCCCATTCTCAGCATCTCAGGCTTAAGGGCCGAATTATCCACTCTCAGAGCTTAAAGGATATAAACAGAGGAGGGAGGCAGTGAGACTGGATTTGTAACAGCCCTAATTATGGAGCTAGAAGATCTGGGTTCAGATCCCAGCCAAGGTTCCTTAGTTGTATGGTAGGCCTCATCTTTCTGAGCTTACAGTTCTTCAGCCGTAAAATGGAGATGATTATACTAACCACTGCTAATGATCTTTTGACAATTGAAATAATGTATTTTTCAAGGGCCTACCATAGACTAAGAGCTAACATTTTTGAGTGTTTACATTTTATCAGATCCTTTTCCAGATCATTTACACATTTGTTAACTCATTTCATCTTTATAACACCCTATGATAATCCTAAGGCACAACTATCTTTATTTTATAAGTGAAGAAACTAAGCTACAATGAAGTTAAGTAAACTGTTCAAGGCCCAAGAACTAGAAAGTGGGAGAAACACAATTTGTTGCCACTCAGAAGTGGACTGACCCTCTTCATGTTTACATCAGGGGTTCTCAGAATGTGGTCTTCAGGCCAGCAGCAGCAGCAGCAGAAACTTGTTAGATATGATCTCAGGACCCACCCAGAACTACAGGCTCAGAAATTCTAGGGGTGGGCAATGGCAAACTGGATTGCAAGCCCCCCAGGTGATTGTGATGTTCAGTTGAGCTTGAGAACTGCTGACCTAAGCTGTTCCTTCTACCTCCATGGCAGATGACAACTGAACAAATTAGGCCCCTTTTCCTCCCAACATCCACTATGTATTAGGCACTTTGTGTGTTACTGTCATTTAATTCTCACAAGAAATTTTTTTTATTTTTAATTTTTATTGAGACATGGTCTCAATCTGTTGCCCAGGCTGGTCTCGAACACCTGGGCTAAAGCAATTCTCTTGCCTTGGCTTCCCAAAGTGCTGGGATTACAGGCATGAGCCACCACTCCCAACCAAACAAGAAACTTTAGAGATTGGTTTTTGCATCCCCATTCTATAGACAGGAGACCCAGATAGGGGGAGGGAGGTGTGGGCCCTTGTACAGGCCATACGGCTAGTAATGTTCCACTCCAATGTCACACTCCCCGTGTCCCAACACACAAGGCATTCCTTACAGCTGGCTGTGTCCTGCTGTTGCTGGAGAAGTAAAACTGCAGCTGGGCTCCTCGGTTCCCACACCGGGAGTCAAACCCGGGCCATGGTGCGAGTGCAGAATCCTAACCACTAGACCACCAGGGAAGCATGTGTAGCCTGCTTTCAGGTTCTTGGCCTTCCTAACCTGGAAGAATGGGAAAAGTGTCTCTGGAGGTGCGGTGAGTTTTACTGCTGGAATAAAACTTGTGGAGCCAGAGTAGGCAAAATGTCGTTTATTAGTCAGAGTGAAAGGACAGCTCCCACGCCTTCGTGTGAGGGGATCTGGAGTGGAATTCATTCAGGCAGGGGTGGCTGGAGATTTGACTCTTGAGTTATTCCCTCCCCATTCATGTTCTCATCCAATGAGAGGAGTTCTTTCAAACTTCCTCGGGATTGATTGATCCCGGTAACTCTGTTACCGGATTGGCTACTTGTTTTATAACCCAGAGTCACAGAGCCCCCTCCTCCAAGAGCTGGTGTGGGAAATTCGGAGACAAAGAGCCCTACCTGGCCCCAGTAGGGAAATCGAAAAAAGAGCCCTACCTGGCCCCAAGTGGGAAACCGAACAAAGAGCCCTACCTGGCCCCAGTAGGGAAACCGAACAAAGAGCCCTACCTGGCCCTCGGGTGGGAAACCGAACAAAGAGCCCTACCTGGCCCCCAGGTGGGAAACCGAACAAAGAGCCCTACCTGGCCCCAGGTGGGAAGCTGAACAAAGAGCCCGAGCTGTCTGAGACAGGAAAACCAGACCCGGGAAGTCCCTTTAAAACAATCCCACACTGTTGTCCCCAGATCTCTGACTCACTCCCTTACTCCATTCCCCAGCAGGGCCCCGGGGCCTCTGCAGGCCTCGTACCACTGCTACTGGCTGGGAGGTCAGTCCTGGCTCTAGTCCCCAACCCCCTGGCTTAGGGCTGTAACCCCAAGTCAGCTTTATCCAAGCTGCTCTGTGATCTGCTCTAGGGCAAGCACCAGAGATGACTCCCATGACAAACCCTTCACCCCATACCCCCTCCAGCCCAAGGGGCTTAATCTGGTGTCCATTTAGTTTGGGCTGTCTCATAAGTTCTCCAGCGTCTTAGTGTCTTGAGCTTGCCTTTTGGGGGTCAATACGTTTAAGTTGTGGAGAAATGCCCCTGGGCGCCAGACCCCAGCAGGGTCCCCATGTCCCCTCCAGACCTTACTTCCCTGCCAGTTTCAGACTTGTGGTCACCCAGCCCCATCACTCTTCACAGTCAACACTTACTGGCACTTTCTCTGCTCCCCACCCCGAAAGTGGATTCCCACCTATTCTCTGACTCCCTCAGGAAATTATGTGCCTGAAACCCTGCCCCTGAGGCCATCGATATCTCAAACCCCTCTCTGTCTTCTAGAAAGGATCCCTTTGCCCAAGAGTTAAGGCAGATTTCCTCTGAGCCTCAGAAGATGCTGCCAGCTCATGCGCTCAACCAGAGGCTTCATGTACTAGGGAAACAGGAGGAGCACCCCTGCCTGACGCTGTGAGCCCCACGGCCTGGAGAGGTCTTTGCCCCCAGGCCCTTCCCTTTCATACACTATGCTCCTGGCCTTGGTCCTCTCTGCAGTGAGACTTCAGCAGTGGTCCCCTTAGGGGCCCCCAGCCTGATAACTCTCATATTCTCTGTGGATCCAGAGTCAAGGCTGGGTCTGCAAACAGGAAGGTCAGGGCCTCAGAAGTGCGTGCTGCAGCGCTCTGTCAGGTGGCCTGAGGGCCAACCGAGAATGAAATTTATCAGGAACATCTTGCAGCTTTTAGCAGATATCTAGGTCATTGCCTACCACACTGTGGAGGGATAGGAGGGAGGTCTTAAGTTACCCCCCATGATGTTCCTGGAGAGGGAGGTAAGGAAGGAACATGCTCTTTGCCCAAAGCCATGCAAGTTAGAATCCAGACTCTGTGGGGCCCTGCCCTCTGGACACCCTGTCTCCGATCAGTCTTGTCTGGGAGCTGGAGTGCCCAGGTGAGTCCAGGGCACTTCCAAGGGGAAAGCTTGGCTGCCTGCCCATGAACCTGGGCCTGTGGCTCCTGCAGCCTGGAGGCAAGGAGGGATGGGGAAGGGCACAGGCTTCAGAGGCACACGGACTTGAGTTAGAAGTCTGATTCAGCCGTTTTAATCTCTCAGGTCACCATTATGCCACCAGGATATAGGGGAGAAACATCTGTTATATAACATTGTTTCGAAGACAAAATATTTCATGTGTACGGTATTTCATGTGTGCACTGTGACTCACACACCTCCCTGTATTTCCTA
This sequence comes from Aotus nancymaae, assembly GCF_030222135.1. NCBI lineage: Eukaryota > Metazoa > Chordata > Mammalia > Primates > Aotidae > Aotus > Aotus nancymaae. The sequence continues at coordinate 29,287,840 of NW_026988471.1, forward strand.
TGTAGAGTATTTCATGTATGTACTGTGGCTCACACACTCACCTTCCTGTATTTTATGTGTACAGTATTTCATGTGTGTACTGTGGCTCACACAATCACCTTCCTGTATTTTATGTGTACGGTATTTCATGTATGTACTGTGGCTCACACAATCACCTCCCTGTATTTTATGTGTACGGTATTTCATGTATGTACTGTGGCTCACACAATCACCTCCCTGTATTTTATGTGTACAGTATTTCATGTGCGTACTGTGGCTCACACAATCACCTCCCTGTATTTTATGTGTACGGTATTTCATGTATGTACTGTGGCTCACACAATCACCTCCCTGTATTTTATGTGTACAGTATTTCATGTGCGTACTGTGGCTCACACAATCACCTCCCTGTATTTTATGTGTACAGTATTTCATGTGTGTACTGTGGCTCACACACTCACCTCCCTGTATTTTATGTGTACAGTATTTCATGTGCGTACTGTGGCTCACACAATCACCTCCCTGTATTTTATGTGTACAGTATTTCATGTGCGTACTGTGGCTCACACACTCACCTCCCTGTATTTTATGTGTACAGTATTTCATGTGCGTACTGTGGCTCACACAATCACCTCCCTGTATTTTATGTGTACAGTATTTCATGTGCGTACTGTGGCTCACACACTCACCTCCCTGTATTTTATGTGTACAGTATTTCATGTGTGTACTGTGGCTCACACACTCACCTTCCTGTATTTTATGTGTACAGTATTTCATGTATGTACTGTGGCTCACACACTCACCTCCCTGTATTTTATGTGTACGGTATTTCATGTATGTACTGTGGCTCACACACTCACCTCCCTGTATTTTATGTGTACAGTATTTCATGTGCGTACTGTGGCTCACACACTCACCTCCCTGTATTTTATGTGTACAGTATTTCATGTATGTACTGTGGCTCACACACTCACCTCCCTGTATTTTATGTGTACAGTATTTCATGTGCGTACTGTGGCTCACACACTCACCTTCCTGTATTTTATGTGTACGGTATTTCATGTATGTACTGTGGCTCACACACTCACCTCCCTGTATTTTATGTGTACGGTATTTCATGTGCGTACTGTGGCTCACACAATCACCTCCCTGTATTTTATGTGTACAGTATTTCATGTATGTACTGTGGCTCACACAATCACCTCCCTGTATTTTATGTGTACAGTATTTCATGTGTGTACTGTGGCTCACACAATCACCTCCCTGTATTTTATGTGTACAGTATTTCATGTATGTACTGTGGCTCACACAATCACCTCCCTGTATTTTATGTGTACAGTATTTCATGTGCGTACTGTGGCTCACACAATCACCTCCCTGTATTTTATGTGTACAGTATTTCATGTGCGTACTGTGGCTCACACAATCACCTCCCTGTATTTTATGTGTACAGTATTTCATGTGCGTACTGTGGCTCACACAATCACCTCCCTGTATTTTATGTGTACAGTATTTCATGTGTGTACTGTGGCTCACACACTCACCTTCCTGTATTTTATGTGTACAGTATTTCATGTATGTACTGTGGCTCACACAATCACCTCCCTGTATTTTATGTGTACAGTATTTCATGTGCGTACTGTGGCTCACACAATCACCTCCCTGTATTTTATGTGTACAGTATTTCATGTGTGTACTGTGGCTCACACACTCACCTTCCTGTATTTTATGTGTACAGTATTTCATGTATGTACTGTGGCTCACACACTCACCTCCCTGTATTTTATGTGTACAGTATTTTGTGTGTGTGCTGTTGCTTACACACTCACCTCCTTTGCCCTTAACCTCCCCACTCTTGCTCATATATTCTCCTCTTTACTTCACCCCTACCCCCATTTGTGTTGATTCTAATCACTAAAGAAAGAGGGGAGCTCACAGCAGAAAAGGCCTGACACCAAGTAGGAGAACTTGAGCCATGTCCAGAGGGTCTATTTCGGCTGTCGGAAAGGTTAGGCCAAATGCAACCCCTATGGGTGGCCATGCAATTTGGGTACCAGACCCAGGGCAAAGCTGCCGCTACCGGTCTCCACTGCTTCTTGGGGCAGCATTCCAGGGCCCAAGCATTGGCCTCCACACAGACCACATAGCCGAGGCCTCAGGTGGCTGGAAAGCTGCAGTGGGGGGGGGGGGGCAGCTTCCTGCAGTGGGAGGGTTGAGATGGAAAGTTAGAAGTTCACAGTCGGGGAAACTCAGTATTCAGAAGAATTACTCAATATTCAGAAGAATGGGAGCTCTCTGAGATCAAAACTTTTCTTTGTGCCTGTACCTAGAAAAATGCCCATTACTATTGTTCTTAAATTAATAAATGAATGAACAGTTCATTCCTTCTTCAAAGTGCCCAGTGGATCCACTGATGGGTAGTTAGAAGTTAATCTAATCTAGATTAGATTAGTTAATGATACAAAAGTACTTTGTCACCTTTTTGTGTTTTTAACTTACATAAAGTAGAAGTCATTTTGGATGTACAGTCCTCTCTGAGTTTTAGTACATGCACAGATTCGTGTAATCACCACCACTAACAAGATAAAGAACAATTCCAAACCACAAAGCATCTCCTCATGCTACACCTTTGCATTCAGGCCCTTCCTTCATTCCAAGCTCTGTGCAACACTGATCTATTTTCTGTCCCTATAATTTTGCCTTTTTCAGAATGTCATACAAATGGAATTATACAGTATGTAACCTTTTGAAACTGGCTTATTTCACTTAGAGTTTAAAGAAAGGGAAAGGAGGATGGAAGAAATGAGCTCTGATTTGTGACAGGTCCTTCACTTAGCATCATGCATTTGAGAGTCATTTTAGTTGTATCAATAGTTTTTTCCTCTTTACTGCACAGTAGTATCCATTGTATGAACGTCCCACAGTTCGTTTATCCACTCGTCCAATAAGGGACTTTTGGGTTGTTTTCATATTTTGGAGATTATGAGTAGTGCTGCTATGCATATTGGTGTAGTTTTTTGTATAAGCATGTTTTCATTTCTCTAAATACCTAGAAGTGGGATTGCTATGTTGTATGGTAAATATATTCTACTTTATAAGAAATAAACTATTTAGCAGTATGGCTGTACCATTTTGTATTCTCACCATCAATGTATGAGAGTTCCAGTGTCTTCATATCCTTGTCAGCATTTGATATTGTCAGTATTTTTAGCCATCCTAATAGGCGTGAGATGGTATCTCATTCTGGTTTTAATTTCATTTCCTTGATAACTAAACAAATACATGTTGATAACAAAAACAACATGTATTTGCTTGCCATTTGTATATCTTATTTGGTGAAGCATTTTTTCAAATCTTGCCTATTTTTTAAAAATTGGTTGTTTCTGTTCTTACTGAGTTTTACAAGTTCTTTTAATAGTCTAGATGTCTGTTGTCTGACATGTGATCTGCAAATATTTCCCCCCAGTTTGTGGCTTTTTTTTTTCTCATTCTCTTTAAAGCATCTTTCACAAGTGTTTAATTTTGATGAAATCTGATTTATTGTTTTTCTTTTATAGAGCATGCTTTGGTTGTCATATCTAAGAATTCTTTGTTTAACTCAAGATTATGAAGATTTTCTCCTGTGTTTTTCTAGGAGTTTTATAGTTATGCACTTTACATCTAAGTCCATGATCTATTTTTAATTCACTTTTGTATAAAGTGAGGCACAGGTCAAGGGTAATTGTTTTTGCATAGGATATGTAATTGCATAATACCATTTATTTAAAATGTTGTCCTTTCTCCATTGAATTGCCTTTGTATCTTTGCCAAAAGTCAATTGATCGTATTTGTGTGTGTCTGTTTCTAGATTCTTTATTCTGTCTGTCCTTTCACCAATACCACGCTGCCTGGATGACTGAGGCTTGATGGTATCAGGTAGTGTGAATCTCCAAATGTGTTCTTTCCCAAAATTGCCTTTTTCCTTCTCATATAAGTGTTAGAATCCACTTGCCTGTATCTACAAAGAATCCTGCTGTGCTTTGGATTGCGATTGTGTTACATCTACACATCAATTTATGGAGAACTGGTATCTTAATTGCAAGAAGGATTCCAATCCATAAACATGCTCCCCTGGGGAAACCAGGTGACAGCAACGCCTGCCTCAGGATGGGAGGCCCTCCTGGCCCTAGCCCAGCTCTATCAACAACAGCTGAGCGAGCTTGGGAAAGTTACTTCCCCTCTCTGGTCCTCCATGTCCTCAGCTATAAAATAGAAAGGTCAGAGAGTTAAACAGAAAGATCACCTTTCAGCTCAGAAGTTCTGGAATTCCCAGTGTAAACTTGAAATGACCTGCCAGGAATAGGAGTGATGTTATCAGGTCTCCCCTCAGAACCTGTCTGATGAGATGGTTCAACAGAGCCACATAGAGGAAAAGCCAAATCCACAGCAAACAGCTCAACACAAAAGCCCTGCTGCGTCCAGAGCCCTCAGTGCAGCCAGCTGAGTGACCTGCTGTTATTCCTGGGGTATCACAGGCTTAGATAGGTTAATGATAAGGAGTCTCCCAATGACAGTCTGAGATACTGGCCTGTCTGTGACAGAACAGCAGATACTGGCCTCTGTTATTCTCAGCCCAGAGAAGTAGTGTGAAGAATAGGCCTTTCTGGGAATGCAGGAGAAAAGAAGTTCCCTCTCTCATCCCATCCCACCTCCTCATGTCCAGGCAAAGGAGAGAAAAGCCAGGTGTCCCAGCAGCACTATTAATAGTGTTCATACACTGGAAGCAACCCAAATACCCAACAATCAGGGAACGCTTAAACAAAGAGTGGTATGTTGGGACCCTGGAATTCGCTGTAGCTATGAGCAATGACAAGTATGTGGATTATGCACTGAAGTGTGTAATAGATAAAATAATGTCAAATAAAACATCTTGAGAACCAAATAGCACTTGCATATCATTACAGTGATGCTAACATGTTTAGAAATTCCATTGACAAGATTTGGAAAGAAATTAGTTGTAATGCAAACAGAGTTTGTGATTTATAATCTGAGCATAACAGAGCCACTGCTCCATTGAAGTTCTGTGTTAAGTGCTTTGGGGATTCAGAGATGGGGATTCTGGCTCAAGGCTTGTCCTGGGAGGACGTTGCAGCACAGCTGGGGACACATCACCAACCATAAGACTAGGAGGCGAGCTCTGACTGAAGGCTTGGTTTCACAATTGTTCTGTCTCAAGATTCCTGGCTGGGGTGTCAAGAGTCTAGGATGGAAGAGCTTTCACAAAACAGTCCTCCCAGGCTTCTCATGGACAAGGGAGGCAGTTGCTAAAGTACATAATAAAACAAAGCTGGGGCTGCTGGAACCCCACCACTGCCAAGGCCCCCCACCCAGGGTAATGCCTTTGGATTTCCAAAGCTCTTGGGGCCATGTGATGGGCCTCAGCACCAGGAACCCCTGACTGAGTGTTCCCAGGTGTGACTCCTGAAGTTTCCCAGCCTCCCTCTGGCTCTTTGACTCCTAGAGCTCCTGACCCTCCACTTTGGGAAGCTGGGCAGCTGGAGTAGAGACTCTCTGGGTCTGCTGTCGGAGGGTACCTGCAAGCCAGAGTGAGCCACTGTGGGCAAGGCTGGCTAGACCCAGGCACCCTGGACCCAGGCTCCACTTGCCTGCTGGTGGTCCCAGGCAGGGCACTTAATGCCCTGGGCCTCAGTTTACACATTTGTAGAAGGATACTTTCATGGTGCATTACAAAGCACTCTACATTCACTAATGCAACAGCTATTGTTAGGTTTGTTTACTGATGAAGAAACAAGTTCAGGGAGCCTCCATGACTAATCCCAGGCCAAAGCATGAGGCGCTTCTTAAGGACACACAGTGGTCAATAGCTAAGTGGGTTTCTCAGAGTCCAGTGTTCACCCTCGAAGCTGACGCAGCCCGAGCCTGGCCTCTGGGTCCAAGGAAGGCAGTGAGGCTCAGGCCTTACACACGGGGGAGTGACCATGTGGGGGTTCAAGGAAATTCTGTTTATTTAATAACACAGACTGGCCTCTCTTGACTCAGAGAGCTTGGGGGCTCCTAGGTGGGAGGCTGAAAAGCCAGGCTCATTGTGTCATAATTGCATCACCCCCTTGTTGGTAATTAATTAGTTAATTACCGTGGGAGAGGCAGCAGAACCAGAACAGAAATGCCAACTCTAGGCTGGAAACAGCACTTAAGCCAAGTAACTCTCATTTCCTGTGATAGCAGACCTTCTCTGTTGGGAGCAGGGTGTGCAGAGATGGGCTCCCAGGAGACCCTGGGTCCTAGGGCAACTGCACATCACCAGTTTTTAGGACGCGAAGGCAGGAGAACAGGCCTGAGTGTCCCGCAGAATGGCAGCGCCCAAACCCCACAGGAGGTAGTAGCTGGGGTTTGGATAGCACTTAACTAGGTTAGGTGATTTTCACTACCCTCCTCCCTGACTGGGCTGAGGGAAGATACTGCCTGCTGCCCGCCCCTCTTCCACCATGTCCTCCTGGCATCTCCTGGCCCTAGGTACTTCATGACTGACCCTGGAATCTCCAGAGGCAAAACATTCTGTGTTCTAACTTCTTTAGGCGACTGACAGGGTGTCTGGTGATCACAAAGAATCTGAAGGCTGAGACCTCAATCAATTCTTTGAGCTTTTAAGAAATAGTGATCTTCGAGGGAGCAATAATCTCATGAATGTTTTGAGAACTGTCTGTCTGTCTGTGCCCACGCCCTTCTATAGCAGCGAAAGGAGCCAAACTTCTCTCTCCACCCTCCGCCACTGCCTCATTCTGCTGCCTTCCACGCCCTAACAGAGATAGGTGACCAAATAATTTATCACCAACCCAGGCAGCTTTGAAGAGCAAGAGGAGACAGTGCCCTTCATCACTACGCAGAGGCAACAGGCATCCACCATGACTATCCCTGGAAAACGGGATGTAGGGTCACCTTCCGTAAGGAGGAAGTTCAAACTGGTTGGCACAGCACACAGGACCCTTCGAGGCCGGCTGCACTGCAACCTTATCTCCGCACAGACCGCACTTGCCCACCACCCTCCAGGCCCCAGGTTTTTTTCTGCTCCTGCCCACTCGCACCTCAGCACCTGTGCATGAGCTGTTCCCTCATCCAGCCCACACTCCCACCCCATCCCTCACAGCTAACTCCAACTCACTCTTCAGCTACCAGCTTGAACAGCACTTCTTCCCAGAAGCATTTCCCACGTTGGGGCGAGACGCTCCTCTTGGTACATCCATGTCCCTCTGACCGCCCCTTATTACGCACTGGCTCCCTCTTTTGGAGTGCTGGCTCCATGTCTCAGGTCAGCACGGGACAGTAGCTCCATCAGCATGGAGGACGGGCCTTCAGCCGTCTTGACCACCTCAACTTCCCAGAGCCTAGTGCTGAGCAGGTGCTGTTGAACGAATGAATCACCTTTCCACCACTTGCACCCAAGAATGTTCATTCTCACTGAACTGGGGTATTTTCAGGCAAGAGGTGACAAAACTCATCTAGCATAAGCTAAAGTGATAATGTTCTAATGATAGATTTCGAATGTCAGTAACCAGTTTGGAAATCTTCCCCGTGCAAGTGGTGGCAAATTCCACTTAAAATACACCTTGATCTGGTTGAAGGTTTTAGTGGAAAAATTGCCGCGGTATTTTTGATGTGAATGCACCTGCTTGTGCTTGTCTTATCACTGTTTGAAGTCTCTAGTCACTGGGAATCCAAAGGGAACTAGCCTCACACTTGGAAATTTTTGTTTTAAAATATCGACCTTTTGTTTAAGAAAAATAATGACATTTTGATGATATTTAGTTTGCCAACTGTTTTCATGTATATTAACTTATCTGTCCCCATAATCACCCAGTGCAGGAAACAAGGCAAACCATTTTGCAGATGAAGAGCCCAAAGCCCAGAAAGGTCAAGGGGTCTGTGTGAACCTCACAACCAGCACATGGCAAAGGCTGGAAGCCCATCTTGGTGGTCCTGCTCCTGACCCTGAGCACCAGAGTTCTCTCCACCCTGCCCGCCTTGTCACTACGAACAATGGAACCTGTAACCGTTATTGTGACCGTTATTCTTCCCAGCAACAAAGCGCCGCTGGCTAGGTACGGACCTTGACTTTTAGATAAAATAATGCTGATTGATTACTGTGATGGTTAGTTTCACATGTCAACTTGACTGGGCTCAGGGATGCCTAGAGAGCTGGTAAAATGATTTCTGCACATGTCCAAGAGATTGTTTCCTGAAGAGATTAGCAATGAATTAGTAGACCAGCTAGATACCTGTAATCCCAGCACTTTGGGAGGCTGAAGCAGGTGGATCACTTGAGGTCAGGAGTTCAAGACCAGCCTGGCCAACATGGTGAAACCTGGTTTCTACTAAAAATGCAAAAATTAGCTGGATGCAGTGGCACATACCAGTAGTTCAAGTTCCTAGGAAGGCTGAGGCTGGAGAATAGCTTGAACCCAAGAGGCGGATGTTGCAGTGAGCCGAGATCACGCCACCGCACTCCAGCCTGGGCAACAGATTGAGATTCTGTCTCAAAAAAAAAAAAAAAAAAGAACGAGTAGACCTAGTAAAGTAGATGACTCTTACTAATGTGGGTGGACATCATCCAATCATTGAGGGCCCCAATAGAACAAAAAGGCAGAGAAGGAGTTAATTCTCTCTCTCTTTCTCTTCTTGAGCTGGGACGTCTATTTTCTCCTGCCCTCAGACATCAGACCTCCCGGTTCTTGGGCCTTCAGGCCTTCAGACTTGGACTGAATTACTGAATCATGCCACCAGTTCTCCTGGCTGTCTAGTTTGCACATGGCAGGTATTGGGACTTCTCGGCCTCCATAATTACATGAGCCACTTTCCATAGAAATCCTGGGTCTTTCTTTCTTTCTCTTTCTTTCTTTCTTCCTTCCTTCCTTCTTTCCTTCTTTCTTTCTTTCTTTCTTTCTTCCTTTTCTTTCTCTCTTTCTTTTGTTTTGTTTTTTTTCAGAGGTGAGGTCTGGCTGTGTCACCTGGGCTAGTCTGGATCTCCAGGTCATAAGTGATCCTCCTGCCTCAGCCTCCCAAATTGCTGGGATTACTGGCATGAGCCACTGTGCCCAGCCAGAAACCATTTATCTATGTCTTGTTTTTCTGCAGAACCCTGACTCACACAATCACCATGTTTTGTTTTCCCATCTACGTTGTGACTCCTTAAGGATAGTTACTTACTTGTTTTATATTTACTATTTTCCTATCCGTATGGTAGTTTCACATTCTGCAAGAATGAAGCTCTGGGAGGATAAGAACTTGCCTTGTGGTGGACTTGTCTCTTGTTCACAGCCACAGCCTTTGCCCTGATAAGCACTTTACCAATATTTACAGAAGGAAATTACTTTTATGTTACAAGGAGAGGTGGCTGCTATAGAGCTTTGGGCATAGCAGATGTTCAATAAATGCTTAAGAATAACACATAGGTAAGCACTGGCTCCTTCTCCAGGAGGGCGACCCTGAGGCAGATGTTCTGGGAAGAAGGTGCCCACTGAGGCTGACGAAGGAGCTTAGACATTCAGGAGACAGCTGTGCCCTCATCTGTGCACTCCTTGCATTGAGAGAAAAGGCACTTGTAAGAACAGACCTAAAACAAACTGCAGGAACACAAAGGAAGCAAAGCCCAGGGCCCAGGTGTGGAAACATCTAAGATGCCACCTTCCTGAGCAGAACCATTCATTTCACCCCAAGATCCCAGCTCCAGATCCTCCTCTGCTGTGGGATGGGGAATAGGCAGTGCTGCACGCAGGCCATCCAGAGCTGGGTGTGGAGAGCAAGCCGAGGCTGTTATCAGGTTTTAGGACCCAGGGTAGAACCAGCGGCCTCACCATACCTAGCGAGTCTGACGTGAGCCCACTTCATCACTGAAGGCATGAGTGTGTAATTTGTGCCAGGCCTGTTGTTGGCTGAATTACCTGAGATATGTCCCTTCCCTCTGTAAGTCTCCACACCCTAATATCACATCAGGAGAAGATACTGAGCTGGAGGAATTTGCATGGGCAAACTTTTGTTTATGGATCAGATGGTTCTTCTTTCTCTTCTCTTACCCCACATAAATTATAGGGAGAGTTAGTTTTCTCCCTATAGTTTATGTGGGGTAAGAGAAGAGAAAGAAGAACCATCTGATCCATAAACACTCACACCCGAAATGCCTTTCTATAGCAAAAGCGCCCGCGTCACAGACAGTGAGCTCCCAACTCTGAGGAGCAGACTCAGGTGTAACACAAGGACGCAAGGAGGGTTTCTTTCATCAGGAGGTCCCTGTGGCCTCACAGCCCCTCAGGCCACCCGCTGGTTCTGGCGTTCTAGACTAGGGTGCCCTTGGCCCTTTCTTTGGCCTCCTCTTTTGCAGGGTAGTCCCAGGGTTCTACACAGATCCTCTGCACATTCAGCATGGGCTTCTCAGTGCTTGTGAGAATGAACTAATACAGTGACTCGTGGCTGAATCTGTTATTTGTACCAGAGACATGGGTGAAGTAGGCCTTGGAGATCATTCGAGGTCCGGAGTTGGTGAGTTAGGACCCAGGGTGGACCCAGGGGCCTGAGCACACCTAGTGAGGGGGGCACCTGCTAGAAAAGCAGCGGCATGGCTGTGGGAGGAAAGCAGGCTTTCCAAGGGCGAGGCCTAGGACCAGGGAGGAAGGAAAAGGTGGGCTGGATGTGAAGTTCCAGGAAAGGACACCACTCATCCTTCCCCTTCTCCCCTGACTCCACACTGGAGTTTCGGGCTTCATTCACGAAACACCTAAAGTTGAAGGGACGTCAAGGAGCATCTAACCCTACCTTTCTTTTATAAAAAGTGGAAAATGAGGTCCCCTGATGTTAAGTGACTTGTCCAAGTCCTAGCTGTGGGCCAGTGGGAGAGCTGTGAGGAGAACTGGCTCCCCAGGCCTGTCTTAGGGCCCTTCCCCTTCCCAACTCTGGCCTGGCAGGAAGCCATGCAGCCAGTGCCTCAGTGCCACGTGGAGCTGTCTCATTCAAGCCCAGAGGATGAGGAGAAGCATGGCAGAGAGGATCAGATGAGGGCATAGGCACAAACTTCGGTATCTTGCAGGATGACAAAAGATTGTGGAAAGAGACTGGGAATGGGCAAAGACAGGCAACCTCCAAGAGTTGGTTTCACATCAAAGACAACACAAATAACCTGTTCGAGCCCCCGTGATAGTCCTCATCCTATACAGTGTGAATGTTTGCTTATGCAGATGTTTCTCTCTCTAGCCTGTCAGTTCCTTGCAGGCAGGAACTGTATTATTTATATTTAGATTTATGCCACAATCTCTCACTCAGTAAATGTTTGGTACAGGAATGAAGGAATGAATGAATGAATGAATGAATGAATATCAGCAAGGCTATGGGACAGGTCCTCTAAGGTTCTATCCCCAGCTCTGCCACTTACCAGCTATAAGCCTAGGACAAGGAACTGAAAACTGGGAGGAATGCTCGCTTCACAGGGCTATGTGAAGATTAAACGGGATCACACATCTGAAGTGCTCGATAAATATTAGCTGTTTGTATGACTATTTTCAGGAAGCAGAGCCAAGGGGAAGTGAAGTTAGATGAGCCTGGAAAATGGGCCATAAGGCAGTGAGAAGCTTAGACTCAGATACATTGTGATCTCAGTTTCCCTCATCATCCCCACTTTCCTCTCCCTCGCCACCATAATTTCTGGAATCCACTCAATCCTCTAGAGTTGAAGACTGATGCGACCTTACTTTAACCTGTCTATGCTGCCGTAGAAATCCTTGCTTTAGAGGATGACATAGGCAATAAGCATCCCTGCTTTTCTGTCTTTCTTTTTTAAAAGACAAAGTCTTGCTGTCACCCAGGCTACAATGCAGTGATGTGATCACAGCTCTCTGCAGCCTTGACCTCCTGTACTAAAGTGATCTTCCCATTTCAGCCTCCCAAGTAGCTGGGACCACAGGCATGAGCCACCACATCTGGTTAATATTTTTTTTTTTAAGAGAGGATCTCACTATGTTGCCCAGGCTGATCTCAAACTCCTGGCCTCAGGTTATCCTCCCACCTCAGCCTCTGGAGTAGCTGGGATTACAGACTTAAGTCACCGCACCCAGCTCCCTGCTTTTCTTGATTCTGCAGTGGGGCCATTTCCAAATCCATGGCACCCAGGAGGAGCAGGTCATCTGGGCCTTGGCCTTCTTGACTCAAATCACACAATTCTGATGGGCAGCCACGCCATGCCCCTGCTTCTAAGGGCCATCTTGAGCAGGGTGAGAGGACAGGTCATGGGCCAGTGAAGGTCAGTCTCCCACTTCTGACTACCTCCCCTCCTAAGCCCAACAAGGTGAGAGAAGGTACTACGGAGGCAGGATGGCAGGGAGTGCCCCCGAAGACAGCAGATGCCCCAGACTCAGCGTCAGTCCTCCCAGGCCAGCATCAACTCCTAGTGGAGGAGAAAGAATACTTGATGAACACCTTCCATTTGACAAGAACTGTGCTGGGCATTTTGTGGAAAGTGAGGCTAAAATGTGGCCTGATATCTGTGGCCCTTCTTGGTCATTTTCCTTGCCCCCAAGCTTTTGACTTGCTTGGCAAGATGTAACTCTTCTTCCCAGACTGGCCACCGTCCTGCAGGAGCCAAGTGGTTGGTCCAAGCAGCAGTAGCAGGAGATCTTGGTTCTGGCCCAGAAAGTGTCCTTGGGGCTCTTTTATTTATTTATGTATGTATTTATTTATTTAATTTTTTTGAGACAGAGTCTTGCTCTTGTCACTCAGGCTGGAGTACAGTAGCGTGATCTCGGCTCACTGCAACCTCCACCTCCGCAGTTGAAGCGATTCTCCTGCCTGAGCCTCCCGAGTAGCTGAGATTAGAGGCACCTTCCACCACGTCTGGATAATTTTTGTATTTTTAGTAGAGACAGGGTTTCACCATGTTGGCCAGGCTGGTCTCAAACTCCTGACCCCAGGTGATCCACCCACCTCGGCCTCCCAAAGTGCTGGGATTACAGGTGTGAGCCACTGCACCCAGCCATCTGGGCCTTTTTAAAAGCTGTAGCTGAAGAATCTTCCTGCCTCTGTTAGCCTCAGAATCAGCAGCTCTTTCTGGCCACGGCCTGACTCCTGCCTTTCCCATTCTGCCACAGCCTGGTTTTCCAGGCTGCACTGGTTCTAGGTCCTAGAGCCCTGTGTCTGGTTGTGACTGCAGCCTGAGTCTGAGCCCCTGTCCCCAGCCTCCCGGTCCCAGGAGGCCAACACCATCCCTCTGAGTCCTCCTTGGCTTCAGTCCACAGCCAGACCCTACCTCCGCAATCTTATGTTCTGGGTCTGAGTCCTGCTTTCACCCCTGCCCACCATGGTATTCACATCCTTGTGCCAAGTTTTGTGTTGTTTTCTTGTTTCTTTTTTTGAGACAGGGTCTGGCTCTGTTGCCCAGGCTGGAGTGCAGTGGTACGATCTCAGCTCACTACAACCTCTGCCTCCCAGGCTCAAGCAGTCCTCCTACCTCAGCCTCCCAAGTAGCTGGGACTATGGGAATACACCACCACAACTAGCTAATTTTTTGTTGTTGTTGTTGATGAGACGGGGTTTCACCATGTTGCCCAGGCTGGTCTCAAACTCCTGGCTTTAAGCGATCTGCCCACCTCGGCCTCTCAAAGTGCTGGGATTGCAGTCATGAACCACCACACACAGCCCCAAGCTCTATTGTCTATTACCCTTCCCAGGATGACTAACTAACTGCATTCTTAAATGCCCTTTGAAATAACTAACCACAGTATTTCTACGTTGGTGACCTAGAGATGATTATGAAAAGTTGAGCCATCTAAGGGCTGAGTGAAGCAACATGGACACCATACAGAAAACTGTGCAGATTCAAAAGGAATTGTTATTAGCAGTTTATATTTAAAGAGAGACACAACCCTAAAAATGGCTTGAAGTTGCCGATAATAGAGATACAGAGACATTTCCATTCCTTATCCACCCAACACACGAGTGAGTATCTTGTTCCAAGTAGGCTGGCTCTGCAGAGAGCCTCAAACTCCTGGGTTCAAGGGATCCTCCTACCTCAGCCTCCCAAGTAGCTAGGACTATAGGCACACGCTGCCATGCCCAGCTAGTTTTTAAATTTTTTGTAGCTAGGGAGTCTCGCTCTGTTGCCCAGGCTGGTCTCAAACTCCTGGGCTCAAGTGATCCTCCTACATTGGCCTCTCAAAGGACTAGGGTTATAGATATAAGCTACTGCCCCAAGCAGTAGTTCTGTCAAAGAAAACTACTGTGAGTTCTATCACAATAAAAATTGGCTTAAAAAGAAAAAGAAATGTATCTTGCTTGCAGTCTTGCTTGCTTGCTGCCCCGGGTTGGCAGGGTAAGCTCTCATGAGGGGCGGGGGGCGGGGTGGGCGGACGCAGGAGCCTGTGAGCTTCAGCTCTGGTGGGCTGGTTAGGGTGAGTAAGGGAAAAGCTGGGCAGGCTCCAGGGCAAGGGCCTGGGGCGGGAGGGCAATGAAATCAGCCACAGCAGAGCAGAACAGAAAGTAGCAGCTGCTGAGCAGCAAGCAGCTGCTGCAAAGACCACAGGAAAATGAGAGGGAGGAGCGGGTGTTGAGGGGAGCCCTCCTGCTAAGGAGCTCCACAGAAGGGATCACACCTCACAGGACACCCCACATGGAGGCAGTGGTTTCACTTTCTGGATGTTATATCCGAAATGCTGCTCAGGTTCCTCTAAGAGGGACACCAAGGTCCCTCTGAACTGGATATATATAACAAGGACAAGGGCCATGGGAAAGCATGATTGTCACCCAGGGTGGCCCTTCTCTGGCCCAGCCCATGCAGGTTTGCTTGCTTGCTTTCATTGGGTTCCTGGAAGCCTCTGGTGGGTCAAGTGTCAGGTATACCCTGGAAAAGCTATGTGGATCATTTGGGAGGGGAGCCGGTATTGGGGTGTCTTCATTTTCTCCCCATCAAGAGGGCCTACACTGGAGGGTGTCATCCTAACAGCTAAGCTAATTAGTCCAATTTTTAAAAAAGTCAAATGATGACAGCCTCGCAGTCCTTTTTGTTGCTCAGCGTCCTAATTGTTCCAGAGGAACCAACATGTCCTTCTTCAGTTAATACATAGACATGGGCCGGGCGCAGCAGCTCACACCTGTAATCCCAGCGTTTTGAGAGGCCGAGGCAGGTGGATCACGAGGTCAGGAGTTCAATACCAGTCTGGCCAAGATGGCGAAATCCCGTCTCTACTAAAGATACAAAAATTAGCCAGGCACGGTGACAGGTGCCTGTAATCCCAGCTACTCAGGAGGCTGAGGCAGAGAATTGCTTGAACCCAGGAGGTGGAGGTTGCAGTGAGCTGAGATCGTGTCACTGCACTCCAGGCTGGGTGACAGAGTGAGACTCCGTCTCAGAATAAAAATAAAATTCACAGACATCTTTTTTTCCCCGAAATGAAGTTTCATAATCCAACCTTTTTAACTTTTATGCCAGGCTCTGTCCCTCCAGGGGAAGGTGAGGAAGGTGGCAGTGGCCTGATGACATGCATATTTGGATTGCCCTTTTTAAACATATATTTACTAGCAAGTTGCTTGGACTTTCTGTATCTCAGTTTCTGTAAAACTAGGGCACTGGGCTAGATCGCATCCCAAACGGTCCCTCAACATCCTTCTGGCTCTGACTATAATCTCAATTTTAGTCACTTTGACATTTAGTACTGTGAATGTTGCAGCAATGTGCTAGTGATCTAGTGATCACATTGGCTGGTCAATCATGTACTCATTGGGCACTGACTATTCAACATATTAGAGAGTTCTTTTTTTAGTATTTCTTTTTTTTAAGATGGAGTCTCACTCTGTCCCTCAGGCTGGAGTGCAGTGGTGCAATTTCAGCTCACTGTAACCTCTGCCTCCCAGGTTCAAGCGATTCTCCTGCCTCAGCCTCCTGAGTAGCTGGGATTACAGACACCCGCCACCATGCTCGGCTAATTTCTGTATTTTTAGTAGAGATGGGATTTCACCATGTTGGCCAGGCTGGTCTCGAACTCCTGCCCTCGAGTAATCTGTCTGCCTCGGCCTCCCAAAGTGACAGGATTACAGGCATGAGCCACCATACCCAGCCCCAGAGACTTCTTGAAGAGAAACAGCAATAGCATGGTTCCTTCCCATGAGGGCCTTATGATCTACTTAAGTAAGAACATTCTGGCCGGGCGCGGTGGCTCAAGCCTGTAATCCCAGCACTTTGGGAGGCCGAGGCGGGTGGATCACGAGGTCAAGAGATCGAGACCATCCTGGTCGACATGGTGAAACCCCGTCTCTACTAATACAAAAAATTAGCTGGGCACGGTGGCGCGTGCCTGTAATCCCAGCTACTCAGGAGGCTGAGGCAGGAGAATTGCCTGAACCCAGGAGGCGGAGGTTGCGGTGAGCCGAGATCGCGCCATTGCACTCCAGCCTGGGTATCAAGAGCGAAACTCCGTCTCAAAAAAAAAAAAAAAAAAAAGAAAAAGAACATTCTTGGGAAAATATATGAGAATAATTATAAGAAAGAAAAATATGGATTAATGAATATATCTTAAATCTCTTTGACAAGAAAGATCTCTGCCATTTCATACGAATGTGAGAGATCCTGTTATTATTAAGGAAATTAGGACTGTGAAATTAGGTCGTTGTATAATTATTTTTGACATTTCAGCACATAAGCCGTTGGGCTGCTTTGCATATGATATAGCAGCACTCGACCCAGATAGGGCCTTGATACAGCCAGTATTATTTTTCACTTTGTTAACCTTAAAACGATTTTTAGGTAAGCCTCCCATGATAACATTAAAACGCAAGGTATAGAGACATAAACACCTAGTTATGACTGTCACGTTGGTCACCAACACATAGCTGTCCTGACTGAAGCCACAGGTTGATCTTACTGGAAAGCCTGGTTGGTCTCCTCCCCTGTAAATCACCCACCTGCTGCTCTGAGCGGCTCATAGGCTTAGGACTTTGCCCACTCTGCCTAGAGTTACAGCCTCATAGCCTCAGCCTCCAGGGACCGTGAGTCCCAAACCAAGAAGGCCATTGCCATGTCTGCTCTTAGTGAGTGGGGGAGGGGAGCCCTTGATTAACTTGCCCAAGTTACCTGTTCTCAACAGCTGCTTCCAAGGACAGGCCTGAGCCAAGGAAAGGGGAAGGACACACAGGAGCATGAGGCCATGGGGACCTGTTTCCAGTCGTTTCCTTACCCTCTACTTTTCTGTTTTCTTCTTTGAATGACCTCAGTCCAAGCAACCACTACTTTCACATCCACATCTGGTACAAAACATGCAGTTACAATCATCTCAGCTTCCACCAGAAACAACTATCACATGGGCCGGTACAGAAATAAAAAACCCATTTAAAGATCAGTGCATGGCAAGGACATATGTTGGCGCCCACCAGAAACCATATATTCAATTGATTTGCCACTCATTTCAAATTTCTTTTCCATCTTTTTCTGAAAAATGCCATGAAAACAGGCCAGGTATAGTAGCTCATGCCTATAATCCCAGCACTTTGGGAAGCCGAGGCAGGTGGATCACCTGAGGTCAGGAGTTCAAGACCAGCCTGGCCAACATGGTGAAACCCTGTCTCTACTAAAAACACAAAAATTACCCAGGCGTGGTGGCGGGCTCCTATAGTCCCAGCTACTTGGGAGGCTGAGGCAGGAGAATCACTTGAACCCGGGAGGCAGAGGTTGTAGTGAGCTGAGATGGCGCCATGCATTTCAGCCTGGGCAACAGAGCAAGACTCCATCTCAAAAAACAAAACAAAATAAAACAAAACAAACAAACAAAAATGCCATTGAAACAGTTACTTCACTAAAGAAACAAAATATATATTCATTTAAAATTCTGACTTTGTTTTCATTCACTTGATTTCTCCTCATACTCAGCCCTTAAAATGTACTTTCTCAATACATCACACGTTCTTGTTCTCAACAGCTGCTTCCAAACATGTAATGTTTTCCTTTCTAGCAAAATTTTTTCAAGTTTCAGAAAATAAGAGGGGCTAATTTTTTTAAAGAATTGAACAGAAATAGGGTTAATTTTTTTTCAAACTGAGAACTACTATATTTTCTTTTAAGATTTTTAAATAAGCCAGCCATGGTGGCTCAGGCCTATAATCCCAGCACTTTGGGAGGCAGAGGTGGAAGGATTGCTTGAAACCAACCTGGGCAACAAAGTGAGACACTGTTTCTACCAAAAAAAAATGAAAAAAAAAATAAAGTGTGTACTCACTGTAAGAAAAATACACCCGCCCCCCGCAACACACACACCCTCTCTTTGCTGGTGGCACATCACAGTCGCACAGGAGTTATAAAAAATCCTGAAGCTTGGGTCCCATTCCCAGAGATTCTAATTTCATTGGCCTGGGCTGCTACCTGGGCAGTAATAATGACTTAAAAGCTGCCTAGGTGTTTTATTCAGACAGCCAGGACTGAGAACCACTGATCTGTAGAATGGCATGAAGAGGAAAGTGAACATCACCTACACGCCCATTCCCTGGAGATGACTGCTTTTGATTTTTAGTGCAGTTAGCCAGAAGGGTCGTAAATGTGCACTGTGGGACCAGGTCAAGGAGCAAGGATACTTGGAAACCATCCCTGGCAGGGAGCACCAACTTAGGTCCACCAGGTTTCCACCAGAGGAGATCATTGTCCCTTTGCCCTCCTTCAGAAATCAGGTTCTCTGGTTGTATAAGACTACCTGTCCCTACCTCCTAGGAGCCCAGAGAGGTCAAAAAGAGCAAACACGCAGGCAGCATTTCAGGTCCAGGAAAACCAAAGTGGAGGGTGTGAAAGTGGTGGTGGATGCAGAATGGAAATCCCACAGTGACTCCAGGTCAGTCGTGCATCTGCCTCAGCTAACCCAACTACCAACAAAGAATGCTTAGTCAGCCAAACCTACAACTTCTCCTGAGGGGTGAATATTGGTTGTATTAAGCAGGATGGGAATTGGAAACACAGTGGTATAATAAATGGAAGAAAAGGACTAAACCATCTGAGAAAAAAGATGGTGGGGATTTGAGATGGACTCAGGCGTGGAAGGAGGCGAGACATCCCTGTGCCCCTGAATCCCTCCCATGGGCAGGAGTTAGCCAATGGGAGCTACTCAGAAAGATTGAGTAGCTTTTTCACTAAGCAGGATAGTCAGGGTTCACTGGAGTAGTGCTGATGGCCTAGAGCCTCAGACTTCATCTTGTAGGAGTTCAACAAAGGGGGAGAAATAACTTGAGTCACTTAACACATTCACCACACAACTAGCTTTATATAATACAAATCTCCTCTAGATGTCTTTATTCTTTCTCCTCTAGTCCCTTGTCAATTCCCATTTTTGTCCCCAGAAATTCAGCTCTGGTCCTCAGCTTGTGCCCGAATTGACCCGTGCAGTTGGCCAGCGCTACCCATCTTTGAAAGCAGGTCAGTGATGACACATTTTAATCAAGCACACTTTGAAGTCTCACACCTACACACATGCCCAGGTTTTCACACAAGGCATGTTTCTTTCTAAGCAGGATGTGGCAGATTTTGTTGCTGCCTGTTTGGCCATCATTCCCCAGACTTCCTGGCCAAAAGAAAAGTCCCCAGGTGCCAGCAATGAATCATAATTGATTTAAGTCAGTCCATCCCCTTAAGGAGCCTTTTTAGATATGTTTTCCGGATTGCGTCCTCCCATGAGAATTTAATACCACAGATATATATTTGTTTATGTACTTTATGCGTATCTGTACTTCATACATAAAAAAGTATGATTTTTTTTTTTTTGAAACAGAGTTTTGCTCTCATCGCCCAGGCTGGAGTGCAGTGACACAATCTTGGGTCACTGCAACCTCTGCCTCCCAAGCTCAAGCAATTCTCCTGCCTCAACCTCCCTAGAAGCTGGAATTACAGGTGTGTGCCACCACGCCTGGCTAATTTTTCTATTTTTAGTAGAGACAGGGTTTCACCATGTTGGCCAGGCTTCTCTTAAACTCCTGACCTTGTGATCCACCCACTTCGGCCTCCCAAAGTGCTGGGATTACATGTGTGAGCCACCATACTCGGCCCAGTATAATTTTTTTTTACCCCCAAGAACAACTTTTCACCCCCTTGAGGGAGACAGCACCCTTACTAAGAATACACCATCTTTTTTTCCTTTTTGTAGACTGTCGGGAAGATGGCAGACATTCAGACCGAGTGTGCCTACCAAAAGCAGCCGACCATCTTTCAAAACAAGAAGAGGGTCCTGCTGGGAGAAACTGGCAAGGAGAAGCTCCCGCAGTACTACAAGAGCATCGGTCTGGGCTTCAAGACACCCAAAGAGGCTACTGAGGGCACCTTCATTGACAAGAAATGCCCCTTCACTGGTAACGTCTCCATTCGAGGGCGGATCCTCTCTGGCGTAGTGACAAAGATGAAGATGCAGAGGACCACTGTCATCCGCCGAGACTACCTGCCCTACATCCGCAAGTACAACCGCTTTGAGAAGTGCCACAAGAACATGTCCGTACACCTGTCCCCCTGCTTCAGGGACGTCCAGATTGGTGACGTCGTGACAGTGGGCAAGTGCCAGCCCCTGAGCAAGACTGTGCGCTTCAACGTGCTCAAGGTCACCAAGGCCGCCGGCACCAAGAAGCAGTTCCAGAAGTTCTGAGGCTGCACGTCGGCCCACTCCCCTCAATCAAATAAAGTTATTTTCTCATTCCCAAAAAAAAAAAAGAATACACGATCTACATCAACAAAGCAATTGTTTTTACCAGGGATTGGTCTAAGGTTGGCATCTGGTCCAGTTCTGGCCAATGAAACATGAAGGAATCCTGTTTGGGAAAGGTCTTCCTTCTGATCAAAGACAGATGTGAAGGGAAGTGACCTTTGGATGCTGCCTACTTTGCTCATGGTCTTTCACGTGAGGAGTTGGTGTTTGGAACTGCGGCCACCATCTTGTGTCCATAAGAGTAGGAGAGAGGAAGGACAGAAGAAATCCAGGCACTGCTGAAATCAATGAGCCACTAAACAATTGTAACCGATGCTTGCTTCCAGACTTCTTAAGCATGATAGTAAATGTCATTAGGTCTTAAGCCATTACCAGTAGTAAGCTATTATGGGCCTTGTAGCCTGAAACTTCCTGATTGATAGATAGGATTTTCATTAATAAGGAATATGGTCCAGTCGTCCCAGAAGACCTGCACCAAGGAAGCTGTGCTGAAAAGTTGGCCAGCGCCACTGCTCACAGATCTCCAATGTCCCACAGTGAAGGGCCAGAATTTGAACACTTGTTTCATGTAAAATAAATGAGGATCGCTGTTTCAAACTGTTTCAAGCTGTTTTCAAGTTCAGGGTGTTTTTCTGAGAGTACTTTCCCCAAAATAAAAGTGCTTCTGTTCTTGCTCTCCACGTATCTTACTCAGTGAATCTGGGCCCTGGGGCTGCACAGTCACTCGGCAGACCCTGTCCTCAACTCTCCTGACCCTGAGTCTCTCCTGCCCATCAGGTGTCCACCTCTCGCCCCAGGACCCCTTTCTCTTCTCTGTCTCCACTGTGAATGTGTCCAGTGTAGGGAGTGTGAGGCGCGATGAAAGGCCACACCGCGTGTCCTGCCACCAGTCCTGTCATGGTCTTCTGTAACAAACCCTGCCCCAGCCATGAATGTGTGGCGTATTCAGAGACCACAGAACAGGAAGAGCAGAGGCAGAGGTAGGGAGTGAGCAGCCAGGTCCAGATGTATCTACAGAACAAGAATTGTGGGGGACCCAGAGGGGCAAACACAGGGAGGTAGGAGTCCAGGCCAGCCCCTCATTTCACACACTTGGATGCTGAGGCTCAGAGAGGTTAAGGATTACTCAGGTAACAGAGCAAGATGCTGGCGGTCCCAGGAGCAGAGCCCTTGCCTCCTGTCTCCCAGCTTAGTGTCCTTTTCTTATTTATTTATTTATTGAGATGGAGTTTTGCTCTTGTTGCACAGGCTGGAGTGCGATGGCACGATCTCGGCTCACTGCAACCTGTGCCTCCCGGATTCAAGCAATTCTCCTGCTTCAGCATCCTGAGTAGCTGGGATTACAGGCATATGCCACCACCATGCCCAGCTCATTTTGTATTTTTAGTAATGACAGGGTTTATCCTTGTTGGTTAGGTTGGTCTCAAACTCCTGACCTCAGGTGCTCTGCCCACCTTGGCTTCCCAAAGTGCTGGGATTACAGGTATGGGCCACCATGCCCGGCCCCTAGTGTTCTTTTCACAGCAACTGTGATCCATTTGGTCCTCACCCTATGCTACGCTGGGATGTCTTGAACCGTCATTTACATCTGCTGTCATTTCACTATTCACCTGTTTATAGCTTATCTCCCCAAGTACATTGCACATTTCTCAAAAGCTGGGATCTTGAGGCACTCATCTTGGGATTCCTCATAGCACACGTAGCCTAGGAAGCACCTAACAATTAGTCAACTTGATTTCTAAGCAGCCGACACAGAGTATAGGCCAGAGGTGATGTCATGGGCTAAACATTTGGGGAACATTTGCACTTCCTTCTGGAAAGGCTACTCCTAGTCACCCCAGATCTGTATGTGGGAATAACAGTAATAACCCCAGAACCTGAGTCCTCAACCTCTCATCTGATTGGAAATGGTGCTCTCTATTGATATAAATATTAGAATTACACGATCCCAGGTTTTGAGGGTTCAAAGATACTGCCTTGAATCTGAGCCAAGAAGCCAGTGCCTCTTACTGCTCTCGTCCCCACCATCAGAATCTCTCTCCTAAGCAGTTGTTGCTCTGGCTTTCTGTCTGCAGTGGCTGCGGGGATGGGTATATCTAGCAAGGCCATGAGGATGGGACAGCATTAAGGGACACATTTTTAAACAACACAAATGTAAAATGTTTTTGTGCAAGGGTTTGCTGGGCTGACAGGAGAGGAGGCTGAGTGACCCAAGCTGTGTTCCTGCGGAAAAGACACTGGAGCCATGTTCTAGCTCTGCCACTAAGTGGGAACTAAGTGGGAGGTGACAGGAAAGTTTCTTCTATTTCATTTTTGCATCTTAAAATTATGTGATTGGATAAGGAGACCTTAAGGTCTGTCTTCCATTCTATGCAAAGACTCTAAATTAGGGAAGGAACAAAGAGCAGTGATAAACATGAATGCAAGCCCCGCATTACGTATTCTGTTCCTTTCATCTCACAGCAACACTAAGACGTAGGTAATGTTTGCGAGACTCATTTTACACATGAGGAAGCTGAGACCCAGAAGAATAGAGCACTTGAAGTTATACATCTGGTCAGTGATGAGGGCAGGATTTGAACCCAGGCAGTTTAGATGCATCGTTGGGAAGGGTGACACTGGCATCCCAGCCTCTGTGAAGAAACAAGGCTGCTGTTCCAGTTAGCAATTCCCCAGGGATAGGAGGCCTGGCTCCTGGGTTTCCAAGGCTGGGGAACAGCTCAGGCACCACCAGCAGCAGAAAGAGGTGGAGAGAAGAGGAAGAGGAGGAGGAGGAGGAGGAGGAAGAGGCTGGCTACGCCTCTGTTTAGAGCACACACATACCTTGCCGATTAGCAACGATGGGAAAGGAAACACACAGTGAGGGCTCTTGACAGCTTAATGGGGTTTTAGAAAAATACACATCTATATTTTTAAACTTTTTTTTTTCCATTCGAACATTTTTAGCTTCCAGCTCTGAACTGAAATAGCAACTGTCTTAGATAACTCTTCATCCTTAGGCTCCCACATTTGAAAAAGGTCTCAGCCTAGCCTGGGGAAAAGAGAGACAGAGAGAGGATATACAAGCTTAGCACAGAGATAATACAGCTGGCACATAGATAATAGATGCTGGCTGACGGGCTGGCTAGCTGGCTGGATGGATGGATAAATGGGTGGATGGATGGACAGATGGACGGATGGACAGACAAATGGATGGATGGATGGATGGATGGATGGATAAAAGGATGGATGGATGGACGAGTGGATAGATGCATGGATGGATAAATGAATGTATGAGTGAATGGGTGGATAGGCAAGAGAAGGAAGGTGGTGGGAAAGCAAGAAAACATGTTCACCCATGAACATCTCCTGAGGATTAAGACTATACCCTTATGGAAGGATATATTTACACTTTTTGACCCTACCAACCTAAGGTCATAGTTAATGGACTGACAACCTTCCTGTAGCTTCCAGGGCCTGGCTTTCTAGAAGCAGTTTTAGCCAAACCTGTAGCAGGGCACTGACAATTCAGTTCCCATCTACCAGCCCCATTTCCAGTCGCTTCTCATGTCTTCCAACTATTCTGGACCACTCATATTTCCCCAGAGCATACTGTGGCAGAATCCATGGTCTGGCTTGATGAACACCCATTCCAATAACCTTCCATCTTACCTTCCTCTGTTGCAATGGGTGAAAAGAGAAATACTCAAATTCCCACCCTCCCCTGCAGGTAAGGTACCAAGTGATATCACTCTGATGGATCTGAGATAGGCAGAAGTCCTAGAGAAAAGTTTCCCACCAAAATAAATGGGCAAAGCTTTGTCCATCATTTCCCCTTTCTTCCTGCCTGGAACTCTGACATAATGTTTGGAGGTGCAGCAACCATCATGTGATGAAGAGGACAAAGGCCCTGATCCAAGATGTCAGAGCGAGAGGATACAAAGAGTTGAGTCTCCCAGCCCTGGGCTCTTTCCTTCTGGTTTCCCAGTTAAATGAGTAAGATGAACCCCTAACTTATTTAAGCCACTGGGTTAGAGTTTTCTGCTACTACCTGCTAAATACAATCTTAACCGATACACAGATGTGAACAAGAGTTCTCTGAAAAGGAATTTGGAGGAAAGAGACTTTTTTCCAGTGAACAGGTGGCAAACCTGAGAGATGCAGCAGCCCATGTAAGACCAAGGTACGTTCCAGAGAACAAAGGGAGGGTTCCAGTTTCATAGCAGAAGTTCACACCCAGGTTCCCAATCAGGTCCATTACAAGGAGTGAAACTTGCTTAGTTCTGATTGCTCGATACAACTGAGTTTTAATTGTTCCATACAACTGAACCCTGATTGATCAAGGCAGGTGAGCTCTGGTTGATTGGTTTAGATGAGCTTTTTCAGTCTCCGAATTGAACAGAGGTGTGGGTTCTGGGGAAACTCAGAGTAGGTGTGTGACCTCTAGTTACAAAGTAGCCACTTTGCTCTATTTGAATTTAGGCCCAGTTAGCCACTTGGGATCCATCTTGAAATACGGGCTCTCTCAGGTTCACATTTGTTCACAAAGTCATGCATTTCAGGCCTTCATGCCTTTGTCTGTGTGACTCGCCCTGCCCGAATGCCATTCCTTGCCTTTCCTCGCTCAAGTACAGACACTAAACACATATTCGATTTAAACGTATAATTAAATTGGAAATGCCATGACTGAGCAATACATTCTTTTAAATGCCACTCTCCACAACCAGAATCTTTAATTTCTTCCTATCTTGGGGTTTCATCCACTTTGTCTAAAGAAATGCTCCAGTCACCCCGATCTTGAACAAACTGGTTTGCCCTTGTTTCCTCTTTGAGCTATCGATTTTCTCTACCCTTATACTCTCAGAAACGGTACTTGGTTTTCCTCCTAAAGGGAATACGGTGAAAGGCAAGGGGAGTCAGACAAGCTGGGCTCAAATCTGACCTCCACCACTTACTACCTGTGTCCCTTTGGGCACCTGTCTCTGAACTTCTGGGCCTTCATGGTTACATGAGAATAATCATTTCCATTTCACAGAGTTGTGGGGAGAATTAAGCTTGGTGACGCATTTCAAGTGCATGACACAGTGTTGAACTTAAACGCTGGTTCTTTCATCCTTCTAATGGCTTTCATTTCCTTCCTTCTTTCCTCCCTCCCTTCCTTCCTTTTTTCTTCTTTTTTCCTTTCAGCACCATTTATTAAGTGCATTCTAGGCACTGGGCTAGTTCAAGGGATTCCAAGTTGAATGAAGCATGATTCATTCTCTGCTTCTTTCATTCCTCAATGTGATCTCGAGGTTTAAATACTCACTCACATTTTGTGCTTTCAATGCCTTGTTTCTCAGAAATCTCATCCACTTTCACAACTTTGAGCTTCGACTCCTAGTGAATCAATCCCTTCCAAACTTGCAAAACTAGGGCTGACTTTTCTCTTAGATGTCAGGCCCCATTCCCAGCTCCCTGGAGACCTCTGTCCCTGGAGGTCCTGCAGTTAGCTGTACTCTTTATCCCAAAGCAAGAAAACACTTGTTAAACATATTTATTTGTCCAAAATCCCTAAGGGATAGTGAGGAACAGGCATAGCAAATATCCACCACCATTATCAAATAATGAGGCTACTAAGCCACAAGATACTCTCTCTTTCTTAACAAAATAAATTGGTAAGATGTTTGGTTGTAATGCTGTGAATGAACCGGTACAATGGAGTCTCTTGTCAATATTGAAAACCTTGGCTCCCAATGAGAAAGAAGACAGTAACTAGGCCCAGTTGAGCCTATGTTGACACCCTTAGCAGCCTGTTTGGGGATTTCTGGGCTGCCAGCTTCTGAGAGTGCTTTTCTTATGCAGAGGGAGCACATTTGTCCCTTCCCCTGGGGTGAGCCTTAGGCCTTGGCTTTGCCCAAAAGCCCCTCCCCTGCATTTCCTCCTAGATGTTCCTTGAATGCTTAGTTAGCTCCAATCAGTCCCAGTTCTCTGCAGCAATAACCCTGGAGGTCCCACCAAGCACAAGATCGGGGGTTTCTGCAGAAAGCCTTCACCCATCCCTGGCCCTTCTCTCTTCTCAGAACACTGCTGTGCCACCAGTCAGGCCCTTTGCTCAGCTCTCCAGCTGCCCCATGGCAGAAGGGCAGAGGGCAGAGGGCAGAGGGCAGAAAATAACTCATGAGAACCAAAAACAAAACCCCATTGGAACCACAAATGGAAATGGCTTGGGGAAAAAGGGTCCTGGGATGCTTGGGCTATTAATAAAGACTGTGTGCCTCAGCTCTCTTCTCCCAGGGCACGGGCCTGGCCAGCTCATGGCTGGGGACGTTTATTCTTGGGAAGGCCCCAGCTTGCCAGATAAAATGTGCCCCAGAACCTATGCATTCCAGAAGCCCCTCCCAACACACACACACACACACACACACACACACACACACAATTTTTGCCTATGGAATCTTCTAGGTGATGCCTTACCTTTAACCCCTATAAAGGAAGAAGTAAGAACAAATAGCAGTTGAGTTCCAAATGTTCCTGGTTACAAGGGTTTGGAGACTCCTGAGGACTGGTCTCAACCTCACCTGGTTGGAAGTACCTATGTCTTTGTACTTACTCTCTACAATCCTGGGAAGATGGAACCACCAGGACTTGTCCTCTAAGCCAGTCAGACACATAAACTTGCCCACGGATTGATAGGGAAAAGTTCCTAGAGCTTTCATTCCTTAAAGTTGTCTGCTATCTTCAGCTTGAGTAATTTTGTAGTCAATGGATTTGTAATCTCCACGCTTGCTCACATTTCCTACCCCTCTTCTCTTCTTTACTGTCCCAGGATTGTGAAGAACCCTAGAGAATACGCGGGGATGGACTATGCCAGATGAGCTAGCCCTTCCCAGCTCACATCTTGGAAAACAGTGTGTGAACCAATTAGCACCTCTCAGCCGTGAAGAAACATTGAGTCACAGCCTTGTACATGAGTTTCTCAGAGTGAGATGGGACCACATAGGGCCATCCTGCCTAGCCCCTGCCTGCAGGCAGAGAAGGCGTCATGCCGGTTGCACTGATGAGGCTACTGAGACAGACACAACAGTCTCCATCTGGAGCAAAGCTAAGCTGGTCTGCACATCTGCTGGGTCCAGCTGCTTCCTGAGGATGTCACCGCCTTGGGGTTTGTCCTGGCTCGTCACCCCCGATCCCCTCTGAGCCAACCTGGTGAGTGGGGGGAATGAAGGCACAGGATCCCCATCATCCCTAGAGTATTTAGCTTGGTTAGGGACTCCAGGATAACTGTCCTCAATTTGATTCAGGAATAGCTTCTGTGTGTGGTTTGATTTGGTTTTTGAGAGACAGGGTCTCATTCTATCGCCCAGGCTGGAGTATAGTGGCGCCATCATAGCTCACTGTTACTTCAAACCCTGGGCTCCAGTGATTCTCCTGCTTCCGCCTCTAGAGTAGCTAGGACTACAGGTGCACATTACCCTCTCCTGCTAATTTTTATATATTTTTTGTAGAAACAGAGTCTGTCTATGTTGCTCAGGCAGGTCTCAAAATCCTGGTCTCAAGCAATCCTCCCCGCTTAGCCTCCCAAAGTGCTGGGATTACAGGCGTGAGCCACCACACTGGGCCACATGTGTTTATATTAGCATTGGCATGGAGATTAAGTTCCATCCAAACGCCCCTGTGCAGTGCGGGAGGCAGTGTGGCATAGTAGGAACCATGTTAGACTGGCCTGGATATAAGTTTCTATTCTGCCCCTTGCAAGTTAGACAGTTAACCCTGGACCACATGTAAACTTCTGGAGCCCCAGTTTCCTGATCTGTGTGATGTGGGTTATAATGACTGCTCATGGGTTTGTTGTGCCAGTTCCTTGAAAACTCCTAAGTGCCATGCAGATATTATTGTGAAGCTCTCTGTGTCTTTAGTAGCCAAGCAGATGACTGCAGCAACCACTCTGTTTTGCACATAGATGTCTGTTCTCACCACGGAGCCCCCACATCTAGCACTGCTCTGAGTACACAGTGGACACAGAAAACTATTTGTTAAATGAATGAACACTGTTATGGACTGAAGATTTGTGTCTGCCCTCCAAATTCATATGCTGAAATTTTAACCCCCATGCTGATGGTATTAGGAGGTGGGGCCTTTGGGAGGGAATTAGATCATGAAGGTGGATCCCAAGGGTACGGAATTAGTACCTTTATAAAAAGAGACCCCAGGCCGGGTGCAGTGGCTCATGCCTGTAATTCCAGCACTTTGGGAGGCCGAGGCGGACAGATCACTTGAGGTCAGGAGTTCGAGACCAGCCTGGCCAACATGGTGAAACCCTGTCTCTACTAAAAATACAAAAACTAGCCAGGTGTGATGAAAGGGGCCTGTAATCCTAGCTACTCAGGACGCTGAGGCAGGATAATTGCTTGTACCTGGGGAACAGAGGTAGCAGTTTGCCAAGATTGTGCCACTGCACTCCACCCTAGGTGACAGAGTGAGACTGTCTCAAAAAAAAAAGAGAGAGACCTCAGAGAGTTCTCTGGCCCTGTTTCTGCCATGTAAGCATACAATGAGAAACTAGTCGTCTGCAACCAGGAAGCAAGCCCTCATAAGAACATGGCCATGCCGGCACCCTGATCTCAGACTTCCAGCAGCTTCCACAACTCTGATAAATAAATGTCTGTTGTTGATAAACCACCTAGCCTATTGACTGGTACTTTGTTAACAGCAGACCAAGCTAAGAGAGTGAGCTCATATCAACCTGTTGTTTTAATAGGCAAATGCCATCCACATAGCCCCTTTGTTTAAAGCTGATGTTTCATCTTAGTACTAATTGAGTATCTATGGCCCGGTGTGTAAGAAGATTTCAGCTTTGGTTGAGGGCTTGCTGGCTATTTAGATCAGAAATATCAGCCAGGAATGGTGGCTCACGTCTGTAATCCCAGCACTTTGGGTGGCAGAAGCAGGCAGATCACGAGGTCAGGAGTTCAAGGCCATCCTGACCAACATGGTGAAACCCCATCTCTACCAAAGATACAAAAAATTACCTGGGCATGGTGGCGTGCACCTGTGATTCCAGGGAGGCTGAGGCAGGAGAATCACTTGAACCTTAGAGGCGGAGGTTGCAATAAGCCGAGATCATGCCATCGCACTCTAGCCTGGGTGACAGGCAAGACTCTATCTCAAAAAACCAGAAATATCAGGCTAGACTGCTTGGTGTAGGATTAGTACAAGCCCCCTGTGATGTGAGTGCCACTGTGGATCAGTGTGGGCATCTGTCATGCCCCATCACAGCAGACAGCATAACAGAAGCACCTTGGCCAAGTAAACTGGGAGTCCCTGGTGTGGGCACAGCCACAGCACAGTGCATGTTTAGAAGGTGCCAGACGTACTGGGCCTACTGCATCATTTGTCTTGTTCAATGCATACAGTGGCTGATGCAGTGGGTGCTTTTTTTTTTATTCTTATCTTATAGGCAAGGACATTGAGCCTTAAAGAGGTTATTTGCTGAAGGTCACCTGGTTATTAAGAGGAAGAGCTAGGATTGGGAGTCTAGACTCTGACTTTCCTTTACCTGCTATGACTACCATGAGCTGCATTGCAGAGCAAAGAACCAGTCACAGAATCACAGATTGCACTGGATGGATTCAGTCCAGACACCTCATTTTGTGCATGCCGCCCAGAGCCATTCACAGATTAGGGGCCACACAAGACCTAGAACCCAGGCCCCTGTGGTTAAAGTCCACACTGTCTGCTGCCCTGCCCACTTGTCTGTTCTGGCTGTTAGATTCCCAGCACCCACCTTCCCACAGCCTCACGGTCCTTTCCAAGGCAGGAAACATAGTTCTAGAAGGAACTGAGATTCAACGTGGTCCCACGCACACCACCGTTTCTGCTGGAGACGGAACAGATGATTCATTCACACCACAAGGACGTGCAACATCAATAATTTAATGAATGGATTGCTGTGGGAGGTGATAAAAACTTTCAATCTTGAAAGCTTTAAAATGTAGGTATGTCTGCATGCACTGAAAACAACTGAGACCAAAGATGAAGTGTTGAGGTAGCTTCGGGTTCAGGATTTCTCACCTTTCAGGTCCTACGCCCTCTTTCCCTAACAAATATTTTATAACATCGCCTATATTATCCTGAAACAAAATTTATAAAAATATAAATATAAATATACTACTTACACATATAATTTTAAAAATCCAATTTAATGAGTTAATAGTAATAATTTAAACAGATGAAGAGAAAAAATTTATATATACATATATGTGTAAATATGTATATATATAAATTATGTATTCAGTGTGTGAATGTCTAACCACCATTACACTAAAAGATGCAATGACGCTGGGCATGGTGGCTCATGCCTCTAATCCCAGTACTTTGGGAGGCCGAGGCAGGTGGATCACTTGAGGCCAGGAGTTCGAGACCACCCTGACCAACATGGCAAAACCCCGTCTCCACTAAAATACAAAATTAGCCAGTTGTGGTGGTGTGCAACTGTAATTCCAGCTTAAGGCTGAGAAACAAGAATCACTTGAACCTGGGAGGCAGAGGTTATGTTGAGCTGAGATTGCGCCACGGCACTCTGGCCTGGGCAACAGAGTAAGACTCTATCTCAAAAAAAAAAAAAAAAAAAAAAAGTGATACAGAGATACATGAGAGATGTTTGTATCTACATGTAAAATCACTGTGAAAGCAACAGCTACACATGCAGGCTGATATCCATCCATGAGTTATCTTCTTGGCAACTTTTATACCAGGAGTTGGGTTCCCATCAGTGGTACAATTTTTCAAAACAATAAGCAACTCTTATTCACTAAAGTATGGAATAAAATAAAGTACTGTTTATCCTCAATATCCACACTAGTTGTATTCCTGGAATATTCAATATATATTAAAACCATAGAGAAATATGTTGAGGTTTTATGTAATATGGAGTTAGAGATTAAAAGATCAGAAAATTATAACCAGAGTGTTTAAATACTTGAATGCCTAGAGAAACATTGGAAAGACAGGTGGAATCCAGAACAATTCTTCATCGTACAGGACTGTCTCATGCACTGTGGGGCATGTAGCATCCATGGCCCTCACCCACCAGCAAACAAAAGTGCCCACCGTTTTTCTTTTCTTTTCTCTTTTTTTTTTTTTGAGACGGAGTTCACTCTTGTTACCCAGGCTGGAGTGCAATGGTGCAAGCCTGGCTCACTGCAACCTCTGCCTCGCGGATTCAAGCGATTCTCCTGTCTCAGTCTCCCAAGTAGCTGGGATTACAGGTGCCCACCACCACGCCAGGCTGATATTTTGTATTTTTAGTAGAGACAGGGTTTCACCATGTTGGCCAGGCTGATCTCGAACTCCTGACCTCAGATGATCCACCCGCCTCAGCCTCCCAAAGTGCTGGGATTACAGGTATGGGCCACCATGCATGGTCCCCCAGTTTTTCAAAACACTCCCAAGGGATGGCATTGCCCCTTTGGGACCACTGGATTAGATAATTCTATCTGGGAGATAGAATTCACGTTGAGATTTGAGTGGGGACATGGCCAAACCATATCAGGGAAGTCACTCCTCCTTTGTGATTCAGCTTCCGCCTCTATAAAATGGGATGATTATTATACTTACTTCATAAGATTATTAAAAGGATTAGGCCAGGTACAGTGGCTCACACTTATAATCCCAACACTTTGGCAGGCAAAGGTGAAAAAATTGCCAGAGGTCAGGAGTACAAGATCCACCTGAGCAACATAATGAGACCCCGTCTCTAAAAAAAAAATTAAAAAATTAGCTAGGCATACTTGTGTGTGCCTGTAGTCTGAGCTGCTCAGGAGGCTGAAGCAGGAGGATCACTTGAACCCAGGAGTTGGAGGCTGCAGTGAGCTATGATAGTGCCACCGCATGCCAGCCTGGGCAAAATAGAAAGACCCTGTCTCTGCAAAAATAGTTAAGAAGATTAAAAAGAGTTAATATATATTTAAAAACATATAGAACAGTATTAAGCATGTTGTAAATGTCTTATAAACATTTCCTATTATTACTAATAATATTATTACTGTTACTGTCACTAAAGATCCTATTCTGGCCCTAGGACAAAGATGGGAGCAGCTGCATAGCTGTGCACTCCCAGACCTGCAAGGAGTCAGCAGCTCAGGGGCTTCTGAATCCTGCGTGAGGAGAGATGAGAAGAAAAAACAAGAGGGCTTCTGGGTGCAGGGAGTTTAAGAACACTGGTTTATACCAAATGCCTGCTTCCCCTCTTCCAGGGTCTTGATTGTGGCCACTGAAGGTGTAGAAGGGGTTTGTAGGCTAAGGAAAGTAATTAGAGGACTCTGATTCCAGGGAAGATAGGTCAGAGGAAGCATTCCCCACTGCTAGTGGTGATGTAAGGTCGCTCAGTGACTGTGACTGAGCTGCCTGAGACTGTCATCCATGTGGCTGTGAGTTCCCATGCAAGCATGTGTGTGTCCAAATGTGTATGTGTGTCTGTGTGACTGTATGCATGTGTCCCTGTGTGTGCATGTGTTTGTGTGTGTTTGTTTAAATGTGTCATGTGTTTGTGTATGTGTGTGCATGTGTCGGTGTGCACATATAATGTGTTCATGTTTGCATGTGTCCATGTGTGTCCATATGTGTACATGCATCTATACATGTGCACGTTTGTGTGTCCCTGTGTTTGTATGTGTCCATGTGTGTACTTGTGTGTTTCTGTGTCTCTGTGTCTGTGCACATGCATGTATCTGTGTGTGCATACCTGTGTGTCTGTGTGCATGCATGTGTCTGTTTGCATGTGTTCATGTGTGTCTGTGTGTATCCATGTGGGCCCACCTGATGTGGTTTGACTATGTCCCCACCCAAATCTCATCTTGAATTAAAGCTCCCATAATTCCCATGTGTTACTGGAAGGACTGGTGGGGGGAAATTGAATCATGGGGCAGGTCTTTCCTGTGCTGTTCTTGTGATAGTGAATTAGTTTCATGAGATCTGATGGTTTTATAAAGGGCAGCCTGTCTGCACATGCTCTCTTGCCTGCCACCATGTAAGATGTACCTCTGCTCCTTCTTTGCGTTCCACCATGATTGTGAGGCCTTCCCAGCCATGTGGAACTGTAAGTCCATTAAACCTCTTTTTCTTTATAAATTACCCAGCCTCGGGTATGTCTTTATCAGCAGTGTGAGAATGGACTAATGTATCATGCATGTGCATATGACTGTGTGTGTGTGTCTCTGTGCATGTGTCCGTGTGTGCCCATGTGTATGCATGTGTTTGTGTGTGTTCGTGTGTGTGCATGTGTCAGTATGTGCATGTTTTATATCCATGTGTGTCCATGTGCATGTGTTCATGTGTGCGTGACTGAGTATGTGCATGTGTTCATGAGTCCATGTGTGCATGTTCATGTGTTCATGTTTGCGTGACTGTGTATGTGCATGTGTTCATGAGAACATGTGTGCACGTGCATGTGTCTGTGTGTCCATGTGTATCCATGTTTGTCTGTCCATGTGTGCATATGTTCATTTGTGTGCATGTGTGTGTGTCAGTGTGTGCATGTTTTATATCCGTGTGTGCCCATGTGCATGTGTTCATGTGTGTATGCCCATGCATGTGCATGTGTTCATGTGTCTGCATATGTGCCTGTGTCTGTGTGCGTGTTTGTGAATGTGTGTGTGTGTTCACATGCAAGCATCTGTGCATGCATGTCCCCATGGGCCTGTCACAGCATTCCTGACATGGTAGGTAACAGATTTCAGGACAGATTTCAGGGCCACTTCACCGACAGCGGCCACTGAGCACCTGAGCATTCTATCTCTTTGGTTTTAAGGAACAAACATAAACTTTGGGTCCTCCCAGACCATAATGACTTTATTCTTACTTCCTGGCCCCATTCAGGAATTCCTTGGAGAATTGGATCATCTATTCAACTGATCAGGAGAATCACCATGGTCAGGTACCACACCAAGGCACTAAGATGTTGGCATTTATTAAGAGCATGCTCTGTGCCAGGCCAGGCCCTTTCAGTCTTCATGGTAATCTTATGAGGTGATCTCATAAGATTGGAAATTCTTCCCCAGGGATTTCAGGGGTAGATATCACTGTTTTTTATCATTCTAAAGGAGAGAATCGAAGCACAGAAATTTAATAACTTGCCCAAATGTACTCATCTTGTGACAGAGTTGGAATTTGGACTCAGACAGTCTGGCTTCAGAGTCTAGAGTTCATGGTCTCAACCCCCAGTCTCTACCATATGGCTTTGACCCTCTGAGCACATGGTGCGGTGGGAGATTGGGGGTGAACAATTCACTAGGCTAACTCAAGGAGCCTTGACCTTGGTCAAACAATGTAGCAGAGGATCTCAAAGGAAAACAACCAGTTTCACATCCTGGTCTATTCTCTTTGCAGCTCCTGCTGCAAACTGTAACAGGAACAACAACAGCATCCTCCAATGTCCTGTTACAGTTTCTTCTAGACTCTAGCCCTCATTTGGGGTTTTACATTGGCCATTTCCTGCTGGAGGAGAAGGAGGACGTTATTACGATCAACTCCACTGCAGAGTGGACTCTCCCCACCCACAGATTTCATAGGAAGAACCCCAGCCCTTCTTTGGCGGTGTCTTAGATCATCAGGGAGGAGGGAAAGGCCCAGGCCCTGCTCTGGCTGCTTGTTCAGCTCAGGCACTTGCTTCGTGTTGTTTTCTAGAACTGACAGTGGCAAGTGTGGAGACACCTATCCACTGAATCCCATGTGGTAAAGAAAGGGGCATCATGGGCATCATCATCCTGTCTGCTACTGGGACCTGAGCTTAGCAAAGAGATAGATCATGAGATAGGGGTGCCAGGAACTAGCCTCCAAAAGCAGAGCCTTACATATAAGTGAGTCTGCCCTGTGGGGAGCAATTTCCAGTCTCGGTGAGCTCACTAGCACAATCACCAAGAAAAATTGCCTTGGTAGCCTTTGGATCCTATTGGCTTTTCATTCTTAACCGCCTCCCACAAGGCCCCTGAGACTTTGGAGCAACTCACCTGCTTACTGGTTTTGCGTCCTGCCCAGACGCCCCACTCCAACTGTATTAGCGAGGGTCTGTGTTGCAAGCAACAGAAACTGACCCTAGTTAACTTACTCAGGAAAAGAATGTATTGGAAAGGTCCTGGGTCACCCACAGGATGATCAAGTAGGCTGAAGAACAAAGTACATGTAGAAGCTAAGGGTGGCAAAGGCCCAGGCGAGTCCCCATCTCGGGAAGTCAGTGTGGGAGGCTGCTACATCCGTCACTGCCCTGTTGGACCCCATCACCTCTGGACACACTTACTCTGCCCCAAAACCCCAACTTTGGCACCACTGCCACCAATAATAACCTTGGATGGAGCCATGAGCCTTTGTGTGGCCTTTCTAAAACAAAGTCCCAGGCAGGCACCCACAGCTGGCTGCGCTTAAGCCCCTGCTAATGTTCTAGTCTGACAGGCTGAGCAAAGGGGTGATCTATCCCCCGCCTTGGAAGGGCCTTGCTGTTCATGTCTTCTGGTTTTTTTTGTTTGTGGTTTGTTTTTTGGAGTCCTGCTCTGTTGCCCAGGCTGGAGTGCAATGACATGATCTCGGGTCATTGCAACCTCCCCCTCCTGGGTTAAAGTGAATTCTCCTGCCTCAGTCTCCTGAGTAGCTGGGATTACAGGCATACGCCACCACGCTCAGTTAAGTTTTGTATTTTTTAGTAGAAATGGGGTTTTACCATGTTGGTCAGACTGGTCTCAAACTCCAGACCTCAGGTGATCCATCTGCCTTGGCCTCTCAGAGCGCTGGGATTACAGGCGTGAGCCACCATGCCCGGCCTATCTCTTCTGTTATTTCCTCACATATAGAAAGGCCTTGGGGAGGCAGAGGATATTAAAAAATACTTACCCTACTACAGATCCTTCTGAAGGGGAGACTAAGTAGCTATGTTGGATGGAGAAGCCCAGGTCTCTCCCATGGCTTCTCTATTACGTAGATGGCTATATTTCCATTTTAGCTAAGCTAATTTAAGTACAGTCTTTGTCACTTGTAGCCAAAAGAATCCTGACTCTTACCACCATCTGCCTACCTATGGTTCTCAACCAAGGGTGGCATAGCCTCAGGGGATCTTTGAAAACATGCAAAGTATTTGTTTGCCATTCAGTGAATGCTGTTGAAAGGTACTAAGCAACCTGAGAGGCATATCACAGTCAAACACAGCAAAGATAGCCCTGGCCAGATGCTAATAGCGCTGCTGGGGAGAAACCTTGCACCTACATCAACGACGGCAGACATCATGGTCAACCTCTCCAGTCTTCCCACTGGAACTGGACGTGGCTTCGTCGCTATCAACACGGAGCAGAGTCATGACAAATTCATCACAGTTGGCAAAACCACATATTTGCCATCCCTGATTACATACCAACTCCCTGTCCCCCCTCCTTTAAAACATATCTACGAAAACTGAGACCCAGAAAGAACACGTCATTTACTCAAGGTCACACAGCTTATTTGGTGGCAGGTGGCAGTCTAGAGTCAGTTCTGTGGCAGGTTTCGAAAGTCTGGACTTACTTTGGAATGTTCGTGTTTCCAGGGACCTCCCTGCGAGCCCCCAGGTGACTGGCTTCAAAGCTCGAGGGAGGACTTGGGTCTCACAGTGCCACCTGCGGATGCTGGTGGTGAGAGAAAGAAAGGCTGTCTGTGGAAGGGGCTGAACTTTGTGGGCAGACCTGGCACCAAGCAAAAGGAATAAACAGAGAGCTGAGTCTCACCCCTGGGAGGATGAGGGCTCCATACAGATTTGCAGAGACTTGGCGCAGTTGCTTTAGCCAGATAATCACACAGGAGCTAATTAGCACCTTCCTTCCAAGCTCAGCCCTCTGGGGCAGCAGGATGCTCACTGGAGAAGTGAAACCCATTAATTACTTTATCAGGAAGTGCTGATAAGAACCCAAAAAAGGTATTGCTCTAAGACTCTGAGCTAATTAAAGAGGGCTGCAGGGTGAAGGGATGTGTCTCACTGGGGAGAGCAGAACACATACTTTGATCTTGAGCCCCACAGCCCCAGACTGAGTACAAGTAAGGGCTTCTGGGTCCCCAGGGAAACTTCACCCTTGCAGTTCAGCAACCCCAAGACTGGGATCATTCTAAATGAGGAGTCTGCTGGCAGCCAGGCCAGCTCAGGCTGGGGATGAGGGGTTCTGAAGGAGGCAGCTGGGTTCTCGCCCAAGATGCCACACAAATAGCATTACTGGGATGTGATGTAGGGTGTGCATCTTCTGACTGGTATTATTATCATACCCACTTTTTTCAGGGAGGAAAATGAGGCTCAGACAACATAAAGTGTCCAGTCAGGGCTCATTCAAGTAGGAAGAGGCAGAAACACAACTTGAACCCAGATCTCCAACTGGAAATCCATTTTATTAGCACCACACTATGATATTATTCTGCAGGGTTTGAAGGTGTCCCTTCCAGCCAGGCAGGCCTGGGTTCCAGTCCTGGGAACCTTCTTTTCTTAGCTCCTAAAGCCAATTCCTTCCTTTCTTAGAGCCTTGGTTTCCTCGTCACTGCAGCAAGGCTAATCATACCCACTGGAATGGTTATCAGGAAGAGTCCACGGGGCAAGATGACCTGTGCCAACCACCTAGGACAGAGTCTGGAAGCCATTAGTTTCAATCTCTAGTACACAATTTGCAAACTGGTGTTTAGCTGCAAAAATTTTAGCTCAAATGTAATCTTACAGAGATACCCAATGTGCAAAGAACTAAAAGTGAAACTTCTTTGAAGGAAGGGTAAAGGGTGGTTCAGCGCCCCAGCCACTCTGGCCCCTCTCCCACAAGCAGAGGCTCTGTTGAACACTCAGAATTTCTCAGAGCACAGTCAGGCAACCTGGATCTGGGGGAAGTGGAATGCTCTGAGACCTCAAACGACTCTGAACAAATGCCCCACATTAAGACAAATGATATCCTCTTGTTGCACAGAGGACATTAACGACCTGTTATCCATAGCCCGTATGTTGGTGCTGTTCTCCCGGAAAGGCTAAGGGGTTTACACAGGCCCCTCTGGCCCTGCTTCCACAGGGTTGCGTGGCCTACTGCACCTGTAGCTGGCCAAGGAAGTGGGGAAAACAATCCACATAGCTGGGACCAAACCCATGACCTTGGAATCCATCACTATATACCAACCCACCAGGCTGACCAGCCAGCTGCCCATCAAGACAATACTAACATTGTGATCCCTTTGTCTATACCTTCCAGGACAGTCAAAATATCCCAACTAAGCGATAACATTGTTCTACTGGATATTTATAAAATGGCCTAGAGAGGGTGAAATGCCTTTGTTAAGCGTATATCCAAATACAAGAGCATAGACCATACTGAAAACTATGTCCCAAGATGTAAGATGTTATGAGTATAAATCCTGATTCCTCTGAAGACATTGGAGAGATGTAACCATCATCCCTGTAGTACCTGAAACATGGTATTCTGGGAGGTTGGGATTGAGGGGATGGGAAAGCGGCATTGGTCATGGACTCTTCTTTTAATGAACTCATTTGTAATTACTATAGAAGACACCAGCTGGGCACGGTGGCTCACACTGTAATTCCATCACTTTGGGAGGCTGAGACAGGCGGATCACCTAAGGTTGGGAGTTCCACACCAACATGAACAACATGGAAAAACCTCATCTCTAATAAAAATACAAAAAATTAGCCAGGCATGATGGTGCATGCCTGTAATCCCAGCTACTCTACTCGGGAGGCTGAGGAAAGAGAATTGCTTGAACCCAGGAGGCAGAGGTTGCAATGAGCCAAGATCGTGCCATTGCACTCTAGCCTGGACAACAAGAGCAAAACTCCATCCCCCACAAAAAAAGAAGATACCATACTCCATGGATACATGGTTTTCTGCTCTGACCCCTCCTCTGCTAGCTTGGCTGCTCGAAACCAAACTACTATTGATACTATTGACTGAATGCCTGCATGTCTACTATGTGTCTGGAACTCATGGGGCACACTCGGGTCTTACCTCATTGAATCTTCAAAACTGTCCAGCAATTCAGACACTCTTACCACAGTTTATGGTTGTGAAACTGAGGCTCAAAGCAGTTTGGGACATTAGTCCTGGACTTGCAGCTATTGGATGGTCAGGGTTCAAACCTAGGTTCATTCAAGGTCAAGTCCAGTGCTCTTCTAAGCCTCCTCCATGAAGCTTTCCAAAGAAATCCTACCTGGGCCCAGCCATTCTAGATACTATCCAGGAAGACCACTTAGAAGCCTAGGACAGCCTGGCTGATTTAGCCTAGAAGAACACACTGGGAGAATGGAGAGAGACCTGCGTTCTAGTCAGTTCTAATTTTAACCCAGTAGGTCTCTTCTCTAGATGTAGTTTTCTCATCTGGAGAGCAGAGGGAGTGGCTTTCTATACCACTTCCTGCTCTGCCCCTCCTCCCCACGACCGCGTGTGTATATCTGAAAGCAGTGGTGCTTGGGCCTGTGTCTGATGCATTTACATGTCCCTGAGTGCTCTTGGCCTGTTCTTCAGGAAGGGTCTCCAGGCTCTCGCCCTTAGTGCTCCTGCGCTGCAGCTGCTTGCCTGGCCTCCCAGCCCCAACTGCACCCATCCAGCCTGTGCTCTGGGGAAGTTAGCAAGGAATCAGAACCTTGGAAGGTGGCACAGGCCCCTGGTGTCTGCAGAAGAGGCAACTGCAAATGCTGCCGCGGGACTTCCTCCTGGCAGCCCTCCAGAATTAGTGCTCCCCAAAGGAACTCTCAGGCTGTTTTAATGAAAGATAAATGCATGCTGTCATGTGCTCATGTTCTATTTTCTAGAATGTGCAGAACAGTGAGGGAATTGTAACATCATTTTTTTTTTTTTTTTGAGACACAATTTCACTCGTTACCCAGGCTGGAGGATGCAGGGGCGCGATCTTGGCTCACTGAGACCTCTGGCTCCCGGGTTCAAGCAATTCTCCTGCCTCGGCCTTCTGAGTAGCTGGGATTACAAGCATGCACCACCACGCCCGGCTAATTTTTGTATTTTTAGTAGAGACGGGGTTTTGTCAAGTTGGCCAGGCTGGTCTCAAACTACTGACCTCAGGGGATTTGCCCACCTCATCCTCCCAAAATGCTGGGATTACAGGTGTGAGCCATCACACCCGGCCTGTAACATCATTTTTAAAAATTTAAACACACAGTGAAGTAGTGTCACAACTTCCCAAATGGCTGAGAATTGTTAGGAAATTCAACCCCATGTCTTGGACTCCACACTCAACTGCTCTCCGGAAGCATCACCTGAACCCAAACTGTCCTGAGCAGTGGAGAAATGCTGGATAAATGTATAGACTAGGGGAGTGGTTAGGAGAGTAGGAGCCAGTCTGAAGGGATCAAGCTTCAACTGGATGCAGAAATTCCGGTGGTTTATTAGCAAGAGAAGGCACTTGGAGAGGCTGGGAGTACAATACTGAACAAAACAGCCACTGTCCTTATCCTCGTGGAGCTTAGAGTTGTAAGGGAAGGACATGGACGGTAAACAGGTAAAGTAACAAATACGTATGTAATCTAAAATTGAGAAAATGCTAGAAAGGTCAGAAGCAGTGTGTAATGGAGAATAAGGGTGTTTTGGGGTTGGAGAGTGGGACTTCTACTGAAGCAATGTTGTTAGGGATGATCCATTTGAGGAGGTAACATGCAAGCTGAGAGTTGAAAGTCAAGGAATCAACTGGGCTACAAACTAGAAAAAGATCCTGAGGCAAGGTCAAAGGCCCAAGAAGAGGGTTCTGCAAACATTCTGTGTAGGGCCAGATAGTAAATATGTTTGGCTTCATGGTCCATCAATTTCTGTTATGCCTGTGTTCCAATAAAACTTTATTTATAAAACAGAAGCAGGAAGTATTCTGCCAATTCCTGCCCTGAAACATTAAAGCATGCATTGTGGGTTAGGAAAGAATGAGGCTGACTAGCTGGGGGCAGGAAGGGGAGGGTTTCAAGGTGAGGTAGAAAAGACAGGAGTGAGATCACGGAAGGCTTTGTAGAACATGGAAAAGACTTTCGGATTTATTCTAAAAGCCACTGCAAGGTTTTAAAGCAGTCAAGAGGCATGACTTAATTTATGCTGTGAAAGATTATTACTCTGGCTACTGTGTAAAGAAAGGATTGGAGAGAGGAAAGGGAGGAAGCAGGAAGACCCTCTTGGAGTCTACCATAATAGCCCTGGGAGAGATGCCGGTGACCTGCCATCTGGTGGAGATAGAGAAAGGCAGATGGGTTGAAGACACAATTTGGAGATTACATCCTCAGGACTTGCTCATGGTCACATGTGGCAGAGGAAGAGACAGCCCTCAGATACGGCTTCCAGGATTGTGGCTTAAGCCAGTGGGTGAATTTACTAAACTGTAGAAGATAGGAAACAGAGGGGCTAGGTCAGGGGATAGACTCAAAGATGGAAACCAAAACTTTAGTTTCAGACACACTAAAGTTGAGATGCTTGTGAGATACGCAAGTGTCAAAGTCCAGTAAGCAAAGCTGATCAGGCTCTGAGAGGCAGGGCACATGGGGTCCATAGGACACACCTCCCTCCCCACCTCCACGTGGTCCCAGCTCCTTCTAGGCTCAGTCGTTGACCTGATTTCTAGCTGGAGCAGTCCCCACCATGGTATGATGACTTCCCCGTGGTCATGCACCCCGCTGCCACTGCTGTGGCCTTGCCTCTCTTTGCTGACTGAGTCCCACAGATGAAGGCCGGGCTTCACCAAGCTTTTCATGGCACCTGCCCTGTCAGGGGCCTCAGTGGCTCCAGAGCCCATGTCCAGCCACCTGGACTCCGGCATCTCTGATGTCCTTGGTGGCTTTCCAGAAGGGCCTAGTGACATCAGCAGAAAGTGCAAAGGACTTAACTCCACAAGGGGCAGACCTTAACCAATGGGAGCAGGAGATAGGAAGGAATTGTCAAATAAATTGTTCACCTTCCTTCCCTCAACAGTTCTGCCAACAGGCAATGGTCCCATACGGCTTCTCTGGATGGCTCATGTGATCAAGCAATCAGCTATGTGTTTTCTTGGGAAGCTGTGGCCAGCTCCACAATAAATCATCTTGTGATTGGTTCCCTCCTTCCCTGCCTTACTGCCTCCTTCCCCTCAGTCCTGCTCTTTCGGGGATTATACCCTCCAATAAAACATTAGCCCCTAAGCTCTGCCTCCAGTTCAGTTTTGCAGGGAACCTGGGATTATCCAAGGAGTTTAGATGCTAAAAATGGTAAGCGGCATCTATTTATTTCACAAAGATTTTTAAAAGCACTTATTATATGTCAGGTTTTGTTCAAAATGCCTTACAAATATTAACTCATTTTATACTTATAACAATCCTATAAAACAGATATTACTGAAATCTCCATTTCAGAACTGAGAAAACTGCAACAGAGAGGTCAAGTAGCCGTATAGATCAGCGCTGACTATGGAAACAATCCAAGCCTTCTACGTAGTTCTAAATTTTCTAAAAGTCACATAAAAGTAAAAAGATAATGGTGAAATTCAATTGAGTAGTATTTTTATTTGATTTAATATAGCCAAAGGATTATTATTTCAACATGAAATCCATATAAAGCATTTTAATGAGATCATTTACATTCTTTCATACTAAGTTCTTAAAATCTAGTGTGGGCTGGGCTTGGTGGCTCACACCTGTAATCCCAGCACTCTCAGAGGTTGAGATGGGAGAATTGCTTGAGTCCAGGAGTTTGAGAGCAGACTGGGTAACACAGTGAAACGTTACCTCTACAAAAAAATAAAAAATAAACAAAATTAGCCATGCATGGTGGTGTGTACCAGTTACTCAGGAGGCTGAGATGAGATGGGAGGATGGCTAGAGCCCAGGAAATTGAGGCTACAGTAAGCCTAGATCATGCTGCTGCACTCTAGCCTGGGTGACTGAGCGAGACTTTGTTCCAAAAAAAAGTCCAGTATGGACTTAATATTTACAGCACATCTCATTTTGTACTAGCCGCATTTCAAATGTTCCGTAGCCACTTGGGGCTGGTGGCTGTCCTACTGAACAGGGCAGGAATAGATTGTATGCTGCCTTCTGAGTAAATGACCATGTAAAGGAGGAAGAAAAGACTTCCCTCAAAACTCATCTGGCATTCCTTGAGCTGAACATAAGCGTGGAGAAGGACTATCTTTTCTCAATAAGAGAAAAGAACTAAGTAGATAGAAATTTATTTGGTCTTTTAAATTTTTTGTTAATTATGTTTGTGTACCTATCAGCAAGTGCTGACGAAAAAATAACACACTGCAAACATATGTTATAGAAAACATCCTGGAAATAGGTGTTTATAACCAGTCTGACTGCATTTTTTTTTTTTTTTTTTTTTGAGACAGAGTCTTGCTCTGTCCCCAGGCTGGAGTTCAGTGGCATGATCTCAGATTACTGCAGCCCCCACCTCCCAGGCTCAAGTGATTCTCCTGCCTCAGCCTCCCTAGTAGCTGGGATCACAGGTGCATGCCACTATACCCAGCTAAATTTTTGTGTTTTTTGTAGAGATGGGGTTTCACCATGCTGCCCAAGATGGTCTTGAACTCCTGGACTCATGCGATCCTCCCACCTCAGCCTCTCAAAGTGCTAGGATTACAGGTGTGAGCCACCACACCTGGCCCAGTTTGACTGTATTTTGCATATAACTGCTAATGCTTGAGATTTTTAGGCTGTACACAAATAAAATATGGGCATTTTCTGCTGGCAAAATTGTCCCTAGTTGGTATGGTTAAAATGAACTTTCAACCGAACTCAGTATCATTTTCAGTCGTGGCTTGTGGAATCCTAGCTGTGTGCAGGGCAGGCACTGAATGCTGGGACTGTAGGAATAAACAGATGGATGGCGTCTCCACTCTTAGGGAGCTCACAGTCTGGTAGGAGAGCATGACCAGTGCTTCTGATGCTGTGGCAAAGCAGTTTGATGGCTGTTATGACAGGAAATGTGGGGCACTGGGAGAGCAGGTAGGAGGGACACCTGACTTGGAATTGAAATTTAGGGAAGGCGGCAGGGAGGAAGGGATGCTGAACAAGGAACTGCATTAGTCCTTTTTCATGCTGCTGATAAAGACATACCCGAGACTGGGTAATTCATTAAGAAAAAGAGCTTTAATAGACTCACAGTTCCACGTGGCTGGGGAGGCCTCACAATCATGGTGGAAGGCAAAAGGCACGTCTTACATGGCAGCAGGCAAGAGCAAATGAGAGCCAAATGAAAGGGGAAACCCCTTATCAAAACATCAGATCTCGTGAGACGTATTCACTACCACAGAG
This sequence comes from Aotus nancymaae, assembly GCF_030222135.1. Taxonomy (NCBI): domain Eukaryota; kingdom Metazoa; phylum Chordata; class Mammalia; order Primates; family Aotidae; genus Aotus; species Aotus nancymaae. The sequence continues at coordinate 29,332,738 of NW_026988471.1, forward strand.
AACAGTATGAAGAAAACCACCCCCATGATTCAATTATCTCCCACCAGGTCCCTCCCACAACATGTGGGAATTACGGGAGCTACAATTCAAGATGAGGTTTGGATGGGGACACAGAGTCAGACCATATCAGGACCCAAAAGATGAACAGGGGTCAATTAAGCCAAGAGGAGATGAGGGGCTACGACGGAGCCTGGATATGTTCGAGGCAGAAGCAAAAGCCTGGACGATGGCCAGATGAAGAGAGCATGGCACATTCGAAGAACCAAAATAAACTGAATGTAACTGGATCAGGTGGAGCCCAGCAAAACGGGAGGCCAAGGAGTTCAATACGAGGCAAGGAAAGGAAAAGGACAGGAGTTTTAATAGATGTGGTTTGGGATTCCTCAGAGTATGGCTACACACTGTACATCACATTCACGGGAGACGCTTGTTATGAATGGGAACTTCTCGGGCTCTTTCTAAGCCTGGGGGGAGTTTCTCAGAGTATGGTTACACAGTGTACATACATCACATTCACGGGAGATGCCTGTTTTGAATGGGAACTTCTGGGGCTCTTTCTAAGCCTGAGGGGAGTTTCTCAGAGTATGGTTACACAGTGTACATACATCACATTCATGGGAGACGCTTGTTATGAATGGGAACTTCTCGGGCTCTTTCTAAGCCTGGGGGGAGTTTCTCAGAGTATGGTTACACAGTGTACATACATCACATTCATGGGAGATGCTTGTTATGAATGGGAACTTCTGGGGCTCTTTCTAAGCCTGGGGGGAGTTTCTCCGAGTATGGTTACACAGTGTACATACATCACATTCACGGGAGACGCCTGTTTTGAATGGGAACTTCTGGGGCTCTTTCTGGGCCTGGGTGGAGTTTAGGAGTCTTCATTTTAATAAGCTCCCCAGGTGAATGCTTTCACACTAAAACTTGAGAAACACTTGTAAATCATAGTTGAAAAAGTCTTTGACAAGTTTCTCCACCAAAACCAATATTTGAAAATGAATTCCCACATCATAAAACAATAAAGAGAAAATTGGGAAAATTTGAGCACTGTTTGAATATGCTAACAAATAGTTAAACTTTTAAGGTGTCATAAGGTATTGTGTTTAAGGTTTTTAAAAAGAACCTTATGTTTTAGAGATGCATGCTGAGATGCTTGTGGATAAAACTACATGATGTGAGGGAGTGGCTTCAAAATGACCTTGGTGGGATTTTGGTGGGAGAAGGGAAGGGTGAATGAAACAGCGGATCATAAACCGACCGTTATTGAAACCAACGGTGGCTATATGGACACATTTTCATCATTTATTTACTTCCCAATGTTCAAAATCTTTCTCAATAAAGTATTGTTTAAAACTAAATTTCTGTGGGATTGACTCATTTCATGCATTCAACAATATTTGCTGAGTACCTAATATGTGATCAGAGGTTTTACACTGGACAGGGATCTCTGCAGGGTAAAGGAACAAAGGCAGGCATAATGGCTTCTTTGGAGGTAACTTTGTCCTTTCTCACGGGGATCAGTGCTAAGATCTCTTTACAGTTGACTTCTTTTTTTCTTTCAAATGGAAAGAAGTACACAGTGAAGCCATCAAATCCGAGGATGACATAGCTCTTCTGGACAATGAACTGTCATACAGATCAAAGAAAACTACAAGAAACTTTCACAAAGCTGTAGAGGGAAAAGCAAACATCAATCAGAGGCAATTCAATGAGCTTGCGGTTAGGGGAGTGGATCAAGAGAAAACTGTCCAGTGATACTCACAGGCGGATGAGCTCTGAGCCATAGTTACAGCCTGGGAAAAGGATTCAAGAGGTATCGTTGGCTATTTGCTGTAGATTTCAGCTCCCAAAGCATGAGCCCAGGTCAGAATGTTATTAGGTACAGCCTGGAAACCCAAAAGAAGGCAGACTGAGGACAGTCTGGAAGGATGCAAACTACTCTGTATCTTTAATTCTAAGTGGCTATCAATTGCAATGCAGTAACAGACTTGGGGGAAAAGCCCTACCACATCAAATGCACGCTGATAATAATACATATCCTAATTTCATGAACACTAAATAGTGAAAAACATATCCCCTGAGAATTCATCATTTATCGAGAACTTAAGCTTTACAGCATAATATCTATAACCTCATTTGATTCTAGTAGCAATCCTCAGTGGAAACCCACAGGTTTGGAAACTTGCCTCAGGTCACCCAACACCATTAAGTGGTAAAGTTGGGTTCCAAATGGGAACTCAGTGTCCTTTAACTGGGATATTTATCAAACTCCAGAGGGTAATTAGGCAAAAATAATAATTTGGAAACCAATTTCCAGATCTGCAACTTGCATAGGCCTTCTTCCCTAAAATGGAGTTACCTGAGAATACAACCAAATTAACACACTAAGGCTTTTTCCATTTTACAAAAGAAAGGGGACCCAAGGTGGGGAATGACTCCTTGAATAATGTCATAGCTCACAGGGCCTGCTGCACCCTTGTACTGACGGTGAGAATAATAACAATTTTTATTTAACGACTTTGTTATTCACTCCCCTACTCTTGGGGGAGAGTCCTAAGAGAACACAAAGAAAACGTGTAAAATACTAAAAGCGGCTTTTTCCATGTATGTAAATGTGATCAATAAAATATTCTGAAGCATAAAAAATAATATGTCAGGATAAAAACCTGTGAAGGAAGTAGGAACAGTAATATGAGTTCCAGGAGACAGAAAGATGTAAAATTCCTGAATGTCAATCGGCTTTTTCATACCTTTTAAAATGGATGATAGGGTTTACCAAATCGTCAATGTCACATTCCACTGGATACATTTTAAAGTGTGAAGTCACAGTAGGTTTTAAATATCAATATTTACAATAAGCCAGAATCCACAGTCTTTGCAGCTACTTAAACAACTTTTGAACTTCATTTTTTAAATGTGCTGGGGGTAGAGAGTGGATAGCTTTACAAAATTCTGTTGGAGGTACATACATAAACAAGCAAGGCTGGTGGCTGTGGACCCTGCCTGTCTGATGACACTGTCTCTGTTTTTTCCACTTCTCTAAGTTGGCCTCTAAACAGTACCTTCTCGGCACTTGGGTAATAATGACATGAAAAGCAATGAAGGCCGGGCACGGTGGCTGCTATCTGTAATCCCAGCACTTTGGGAGGCTGAGGCACATAGATCACTTGAGGTCAGAAGTTCGAGAGCAGCCTGACAACTTGGTGAAACCCTGTCTCTAGTAAAAATACAAAAAAAATTAGCTGTGAGTGGTGGTGCACGCCTGTAATCCCAGCTACTCAGGAAGCTGAGGCACGAGAATTGCTTGAACTCCTGGGAGGCAGAGGTTGTAGTGATTGTGTCACTGTACTCACTCCAGCCTGGATGACAGAGCAAGACTCCATCTCAAAAAAAAAAAAAAAAGGCAATAAAGAAGTAAGCAACTTTTTCCCCCATAACCTAAGATGTAGATAGAAAACTATTTTATATGGGTTGGGGTAGGCCCTATTTGGGGGGTTGCATTCATCAACCTTTATTGCTCTAATGGGGGCACTATCACCCCCATTTTACTGATGAGGAAATGGAGGCCCAGAGGAATACGTGAGCTGTTTATGGACTTACAGCTGCTATGGCTTACAGCTGGAAAGCCCCAGAGCCAGGATTCAGCCCAGCTCTGGCTTAATACAGAGCCAATGTTTCTCCATGATACCATCCATGCTGCCTCCAGAAATCAGAGGAGAATTAGGGGCCACATTGGTTTTATTTTCTTTCTCTGATTAAAATGAAGTAGGGCACAAGACCCTGCCCAGTTCTTTCCTCCAGACCTCCGAATATTCCCCAGAAAAGTGAGAAGGGCAAGCTTGGGGCCACCTCCAGTGCTAGGGCAGAAGGCAGGAGCATCAGCTGGCTGGCTGGAGCTGGCCAAGCCCCTCCTCTCTTCCCCCTGCTTCCCCCTCCATCCAGCCTCCACCGGGAACCTGTCCCAGATGCCTATTCCTCCCGAGCCAGAGTGATCAGAGGAAGGGAGGAAAACAATAGCAAAAACCAAGGCCCCTCCGACTTGCTGCTGAATGGGGATTTTCGTCGGATGTTGAGTTTACCTGGAATGCCCCGGTGGTGTTATTTTGGGAAGGCAGAGATCCCACGGAAACAATGAAGTGGAAAAGAAAACAGCTAAAGCAAAATCTAGAGCCTAGTTTTTGCCAACCCAGCCCCATGTGACCTGGACAGGCGCTGGAAGACCAAGTCAGGCTGATGATGAGCGGCTGAGCCCGTGGGTGTCTGGTTCACCAGGAGGGCACATGGAGGATGCAGGAAAAGGAAGAAGTGTTGAAGTCCCCAAGGCAGCAAGACCCCTGCACCTAGCCACATGGGAATAGCCTGCCATGAGCGGGGGCGCCTGGCCTGAGCTACATGCTGGACTCCACCATTCATTAGCTGAGTGACCTTAGGCAAATCACTTAACCTCTCAGAGCTTCCTTATCCTCATGCAAAAGATGGAGGCCAGGTGCGCTGGCTCACGTCTGTAATCCCAGCACTTTGGAAGGGCGAGGTGGGTGGATCACCTGAGGCAAGGAGTTCGAGACCAGTCTGGCCAATATGGAGAAACTCCATCTCTACTAAAAATGCAGAAATTAGCCAGGCATGGTGGCATGCACCTATAATCCCAGCTACTCAGGAGACTGAGGCACGAGAATCGCTTGAACCCAGGAGGCAGAGATTGCAAGGAGCCAAGACTGCAGCACTGCACTTCAGCCTGGGGTGACAGAGTGAGACTCCATCTCAAAAAAAAAAAAAAAAAAGAAGAAGAAGAAAAAGGAGAGACCCGAGTCGTTGCCATCCAGGGTTTCCACAAGAAGGTAAATTAAATGCCAGGAACATAACATGCTTTGCTACTAGTAGAATGCTGACAACTTCCTGCATGGGCATAACTCCAAGGGGACTAGTTAGTGTTGTGTAAGCTGTGATTGTCCTTCCTAAATCTCATATTCCTCAAAGGAACCGGGAATACACACATATACCACCTGCAGCATCTCTGGGAACCAAGAGACGAAGCATTTTCCATATTATTCTCTTTTCTGTCAGGGTTGGGAGATACTGCTTTCCGAAATGTGCTTTCTGAATTTGTGGCTGGTTGGAGCAAGCAGGAGTAGCTGTAATATAAACCTGGGGCTCAGGCATGTTGGTGTTTATTTCAGCTGAAGACATTTCAGCTACTGGCTAGAGTGACAGTTCTCTCAGCAAAGGGCCGGAGGGAAGGAGTGAAAGGGAAGAGCAACTGTTAGATTAGGAACTAAAATGGAAAAGGCCCTCAATAACAAGTGTTGGGGAGCCTGTGGACCAATAAGAAGTGTTGGGGAGCCTGTGGACCAATCAGAACCCTCAAGTGTCGCTGGTGGGAATGTACACTGCTACACCTACTTAAAACAATTTGACAGTTTCTTAAAATGTTAAACACGGAATGACCATATGATCTAGCACTGCCACTCCTAGGTATCTACCCAAGAGAAATTTTGAAAACATACAGTCACACAAAAACTTGTATACAAGTGTGCATAGCAGCACCATCCAATCATAGCTGAAAATGGGAATAACACAAATGTCCCTCAACTGGTGAATGGATAAAGAAAAATGCTCTATCTATGCAATGGTGTATTATTCACCTAAAAAGAATGAGGTATTGATGCGTGCTACAGCATGAACGAACCTTGAAAACATTGTGCTACGTGAAGAAGCCAGACACAAAAGGCCACGAACTGTATGATTCCATTTATAAGAAATGTCCAGAATAGATAAATCCATAGAGGCAGAAAATCGATTAGTGACTACAGAGGAGGGAGAAAGGGGAAACGGGGAATGATTGCTAATGGGTTTCTTTTTGGGGTGATGAAAATGTCTGGAATGGGTGCTAATTGCACAACTCTGTGAAAGAAAGAGACAGAGGGAGAGAGACTGGGAGGTCTCAAAAGCTGAGATACGCATAGTAATAGAATTTGCTGTAAGGCCAGGCATGATGGCTCACGCCTGTAATCCCAGCACTTTAGGAACCCGAGGAGGTGGATCGCGTTAAGTCCAGGAGTTAAGACCAGCCTGGGCACCATGGCAAAACCCCATATCTACAAAAAATACAAAAATCAGCTGGACATGATGGTGCATGCCTTTAGTCCTAGCTACTTGGTGGGCTGAGGTGGGAGGATCTCTTGAGCCTGGGAGGTTGAGGCTGCAGTGAGCCATAATTGCACCACTGCACTCCAGCCTGGGCAACAGAGTGAGACCCTGTCTCAAAAAAAAAAAAAAGAAAGGTGGCAGGGGTGGGGGCAATTTGCTTTAAAGGAACAGAGGAAAAATAAAAAATAGGCATGTAATTATATATATAATATATATATATACCCTCCCCCACACACATATATATACACCATACAGGCATATATACACCTGTATATTAAATATATAATTACATATAAATATATATTTATATGTCCTTAGATATAGGTATATATTTTTATATATAGTTCATAAGAATTACAGATTATAGGGAGCAGTCATCTGGGAAAAAGTTAAAAACTGCTATTAGGCACTGGGGAGAATTTACTCAGGAGAAAAGGCCTAGGGAAGAGGAAAAGAGATGAAGTCCACTGAGCTAGGAGGGACTGAAAAGGGAGAAGATCCCTCGAAGCTCCCTGTGCATAGTTTGCTTTGGTTTGCAGCATGGGCTCCTCCTATGCATAATATCACATAGTATTTTGGGTCTATATGGCCCCTGTGAGACAAAATTTATTTTTAGGGATTTATCAAGAATCTGTTGAATGTAATGCAGCACAGCAATGCTAGCACGGCAGGAAATCAGGAGCTAAGTCAAACAGGGGTCCCCAAGAGCTGCCTTCTGGGCGTCCCCAAGTCCTCAAGCTGCTGAGCTCACCTTTTCCTTCAGCATCCAGGTCAACTGCCTGGTGCTGTCTTCCCACTCACAGTCAGAATTTCAAGCCTTTCTTCATCCTCCTGCTCCAAGCCCTGGGAATTCTGCAGAGCTACATTTCTCCCAATCTAATATCTTGTTTAGACTGGGAGAATTGTGATAGACACCCTCATAGATGTGTCCCCTGCAGATGTCGCCTGCTTTCCATGTGGACTCATCCCACACATGTGTCCCTCTCCCCATGCTCCCCAAAGAGGCACAGACAGGAGATGGCTGATGGAACCGGCATTTAGCCTTTGGTAGGAACAGGGGATGACCGACGACCGTGAAGTCCAGGTGAGGGAACAGTTCACACCACTGCGCTGCGCTTCAGGGACCTCCTCTGCCAGCCATTCTAGTGCTCCCGGTTCCAGCCACTGCCACGTTGTCCACAGACACTGTCTCCTCTTCTCCCCTCTTCCGCACTCTGCCATCCCTCAACAGGAAACACCATCATACCTCTTTCCTTTTGACCTTCCAAGGACCTTTGGAAGTTTCTGTTAGTCTTTTATATGGAGCCATCCAACCCTCCTTTGCTCCAATCCTCTCCCATCAAGGACTCCTCAGTGTAATTCTTTGGATCGTCACAGATAAAGAGTAAATGGAAATCATTCCATTAACCTCCATGGTGGAAGAAGCGCCTTTAGAGGAAGTAGGACAGGCAGTGGAGAAAGGGCCCTACTGAGTGCCAGGCACTGTGCTTGGCCCTTTACATACAGCCTCACTTCACTCTCCCGACAGTGATGTGAGACAAGCATTATTTTTACCCTCATTTTATAGGTTAGGAAACAGAGGCACAGAGAGGTTAAGTCATCTGCCTGAGTCAGCAGGTGAGGCCCATGCTGCGCCTGGTGTGAAGGTTGAGAGAGAGTGGACAGGAGAGCACTGCTCTCCATTACCAAACATGCCGTCACTTCCCGGAACAGTTCTGACTGTGGTCAGCTGGTACAAGCAACAGTCTCCAGCCATTCCACCCGGTACCCTGTCCCCAAAGGTGCAGAAGCCAGGCAAGGACACAAGCCAGGTGTGAGTGTGGGCTAAAGTGGCACCTCGACCAGCCTCAAATCCCCACTGGCACGCTGGTGTTATGGAAGGCAGGTTCTGCTTTTCAGTTGCTCCCAGCGACCTGGTTGATGACTTGCCTTGGTGTGCTAGTGTCCTAGGGCTGCCTTAACAAATGACTACCAACTGGGTTGGCCTAAGACCATGGAAATTTATTCTCTCACAATTCTGGAGACTAGAATCCAAAATAAAAGGTGATAGCAGGGCCATGCTGTCTCCAAAGGCTCTAGAGGAGAGTCCTTCCTCATCTGTTCCAGCTTCTGTGGCTTCTGGCATTTTCTGGCGGTGGTGGCCAAACCCCATTTCTGTCTGTGTCTTCACACGACCTTTCCCTGTGTGTCTTAAGTCTTTCTCTCAATTTTTTTTTTGAGGCAGAGTCTCGCTCTGTTGCCAGGTGCCAGGTTGGAGTGCAGTGGCGCGATCTCGGCTCACTGCAACCTCCACCTCCCGGGTTCAAGCAATTCTCCTGTCTCAGCCTCCCAAGTAGCTGGGACTACAGGCACGCACCACCACATCAGCTAATTTTTGTATTTTTTAGTAGAGACGGGGTTTCACCATGTTGGCCAGGATGGTCTCGATCTCCTGACCTCATGATCTGCCCGCCTCAGCCTCCCAAAGTGCTGGGATTACAGGCATGAGCCACCAACTTTTGTTTAATGAAGACATCAGTAGTCAGATTTCGGGTCCACTTGAGAGCTCTTAGGGTCTTATCTTGAGAATCATGTTCATTCTTAATTACATCAGCAAACCCTATTTCCACAAAAGGTCACATTCATAGGTACACGGAGATAGGACTTGGACGTGTCTTTCTGAGGGACACAGTTCAAACCGCCGTGCTTGGTTGGGTTTGTTGGCTTTGTGACTTAAAAAATGCTAGAGAGGAAAGTTCCAGAGGCAAGTAAAGGGGAGGGACTACAGGTCCAAAGTCACAACAATGGAAAAACCATTCGCAGCAGGAAGCAGGAAAGCCCTCTGCAATGCCTCGCTGCTGTCCTGACCTATTTCTCGCTCCTTGTCTCCTTGCACCATCCCAGATAAAGAGAGAATGAGCCATGTCTTTCCTGAAACATCCAGTGGCGCTCGCTGGAGAACCTGCAAGAGCCTGTAAACCCCAGAGCGTGACCATCTATTCCTAGAAGCAGACACTGTCTGTGTCTTCGTGCACCAAGCCCCTGGCTCTCAACCCTCACTGTGGTGGCAAGAACATGTCACCTTTACCTTACACAGCCCTTCCATTATTCAGAAGCAGGTGAGCACAGATTGCTGGGATGGAGTGAGTAAAAGTTATAAACCGAGCTGGGCACAGTGGCTCACACCTGTAATCCCAGCACTTTGGGAGGCCAAAGCAGGCAGACTGCTTGAGCTCAGGAGTTTGAGACTAGCCTGGGCAACATAGTGAGATGCTGTCTAAAACATAAATAAATAAATAAATAAATAAATAAATAAATAAATAAAAGTTATAAGCCGAGGCTTGGGGTCTTTGGGTGCTTTGGCAGGACCCGTCCCTGGGCAGAACTGAACATACACTCAATTCTGAGGAGGGGAGAGGAAGGTCATAGCTAAAAGGTAGGCTCTGAAATCAGACTCCCTGGGCTCGAATCCCAGCACTCTACTTGCCACTTAGACCTAAGGCAGAGGAAAGGGACATAACTGTTGGAGCCTCAGTCCCCTCCTCCATAAAATGGGGGTAGCAAATGTATCTGCAAGGTGTGAATGAGGTGGTGCATGTAAAACACAGTGCCTGTAGTATTACATTGGGGTTTTTTGTTGTTGTTTTGAGACAGGGTCTCGATCTGTCACCCAGGCTGGAGTGCAGTGGAGTGATCTCTGCTCACTGCAGCCTTGACCTCCTGGGCTCAAGCAATCCTCCCACCTCAGCCTTCAAAGTAGTTGGGACTATAGGTTTGTGCCACCATGCCCAGCTAATTTTTCCATTTTTTGTAGAGATGGGGTTTCGCCATGTTGCCCAGGCTGGTCTAGAACTCCTGAGTTCAAGTGGTCCACCTTCCTCGGCCTCCCAAAGTGCTGGAATTACAGGCGTGTGCCACCATGCTCAGCCCCACACTCGTCTTTAAGAAAATTAAAATAAAATTGTTTTAAACACTGTGCCTGGCACAGAATAGATGCTCAATAAACACCAGCTGCTACAGTTAGAAGGGAAATCATCATAATAGTTGGATTAAAACATAATAAAAGACCCCAGTTGCCTTGTTCAAGTCAGCATTTTCTGAAACAAAGTTTTAAAAGTTTAAAAAGAGGCCAGTATTTTAAGTCATGTCAGCTCCACAGCTACAGAAGTTCTGAAAAGGCACCAAGTCCCCTCTCCTTTCAGTTTGCGGTGAAGCGCTCCTCACCCGTCTGAGGGCTATCGTTCCAGCCAAGAGATTAACACAATGGACTCTGAGATGGACATTGTTCTCCAACACGCCTGGCCCCGGCCCAGCTGGGGTGAGCATTTCCTTTCCAGCATTCCAAGAGGCGACAATTCCGAAAGATAATTAAAAATCAGCCAGCAGTGGTGACCAAGAGAAAGGCACTGAGTCCCTTGACTGTGGAGGAGATAGGGCATCCCGGGTTATTAATTAAGTGTGCTCACATTTGCATGGTGTAGAGGACAATTATCAAGCTGGAGCTGTCAGCTTTAAATGGTGTTTGCATTTCTGGATGACTTGTTGGTGAGGAGAGTCAGGGAGGCTCTCCAAAGTCATTTCTGGGAGTCTGGAGGAGTGGTTAACAACCAACCTGCACTTCACCTCGTTTTACCCTGCAACTCCATGGAAATTCCAGAAAGTCTTGGTTTTAATGGTCTTTTGCATCGACCCATGACATGGGTCATCTCTCTGCTACCTTCTTCCATGCTAGACAAATGGAAGGGCATATGACATAGTGTGGCAGGGATGTGGGGGTCCAGAAGCTCCCACATGTGTGCAGCTGCGGAATCGGCCCAGCACGACCCCCTCACACCAGCCTCTGCAACCAGACAGAGAAAACGAGAGGTAAGGGGTGAGGATGTGATTGATTTCCATCCTTGGTCCTCCAAAGAGGAGGCTGCCAAAGAAAACAAAGGCCACTGCAGGGGGCAGCTGGCGGTGCCAACCTGCGCCAAGGCCAGAGGGCAGCCAGCATGGCAACGGGACCTGGTCAAGATGAAGTCTTCATTCTCATCTGCCTGTTAATGTCTTTCTTACCAGTTGCCATCCCCTAATAAGGGGTATGCCATAGACTGGCAGTTACTGGGAACCTGGCCAGCACAATGCCTGTTCTAGGCATTGAGTAACTCACTCTGCTTCATCCTGCCTCCCATCCACATGGTCCCATCAGAGGCTGCCATGCTTGCACGATGTGACACTGTGTCTATGGACATACCAATTGGTCCTGATGTAGAACTTAATTCAAGACCAGGGTCAAGTTGAGAGATGACTTATTTTCTTTTCAGGTGTTCCAACAACAAGTAAAACTTGGAAGTTGACAGACAGCAGTCATCTTCTACCATGAGAATTGGGAACAGAGAAAGCCTGTAGCGATAACAAAGTCAAATTATCCTAAACACTAATTCCAGTTCCACTGCTTACTAGCTGTGTGTCTTTAGGCAAATTCCTTAGCCTCTCTGAGCTTGATAAATAAGAATATGAATACCTATCACATGGGGTTGCTGAGAGGCTTAAATTAGATGATATGTATCAAAAGCCAAACACCTAGAGGTGATCAATAAATAGAGATCTTCCTTCCCTCTTACTTCCTTTTTCAAGATCAAGGGCAGCCAGAGTGATATGGTCCTAATCCACTGTTTAAGCATAATTGCAATTAAGCAGGAGTTTAACTGAGCCCAAATATAGTCCTTGCTAGCTCATAAAGGATTTCTTTTTACCATGTAAACATTTTAATACAATTCCATTGTAGACACACTATTGAGGAACACAAAAATGAATACAATGAGAGTTATACTCTCAAGTAGCTACATGTGACATACAACAAAATCTATAGGAGTCAGTAGGGCTCGTGCCCAGGATAATGTGATGGGTTCATGCTAACTCTGATGCTTCACTCATCAATGAGGACCCCCTTTGGACAGGGTCAGGAGGTCCCATCTGTGTTAGCCCGGCTTCTCCCTGAGTGGGTTGTGCTAATTACTAGTGGGCTGCTATAATCATTACAGGAGAAGCTATGATCCCTCAGCTCCTCTGATGCCCTGAAAGCAAGAGAAGTTACCAGAATGCACTAGAGAAGAGAGGTCACGTAGAGTCACACACACGGAGACAACGGGGCCTTTGGACTGGGGCGAAAAGAGGATTGAGAGCAGTAGTTAGTGATGCAGGCAACAGTGGGGGCAGGAGAAGAGGTGGTGTCAGGGAAAGACGTGTCATCTGGAGGTGTCAGCCTACAGATGGGAGCGGCTGGAACTGTGTCTCATCATCAGTGATGACCAGCGTATACTTTGCTCCTATCATGGGCTACATCTTACATTGTATTTTATTTGCATAGTCTTATTTAACTCTCAAACAATCCCGTGGAGCAGAAATGATTAATATGTAAACTTTACAGATAAGAAAATGAATGTCAGGGAGGTAAAATGACTTGTCCAAGGTCACACTGCTGGTAAGTGGTGAAGTCAGGGCCTGAACCCAGGTCCTTCTGATTTCAGAGTCCCTGAGCCACCATTTCTACGCGACTTCCAATATTGAAGCCAAACAAAGCCTTTGGAATCAGCCCTTTGCAATTCGATGTGTGGTCCCTAGACCAGCATCACGGGCATCACCTGGGAGCTTGTTAGACTTCTAGACTCTTGGGCCCCACCCCAGACCTGCTGAATTAGAATCTGCATTTCACCAAGATCCCCTGGTGTTTCACATGCACTTTCAAGTTTGAGAGACCCAACTTCAGATTAGAGCATCATTTCTCACCTGTTTTTCTTCCATTGCTAGTACACCAGGATGTTAATAGGAATTAAAGTTGGGGGGAAAGGTTCATAGCCAAATGAGTTTAGGAAAAAGTGAGTTAAACAAAGCCAGACTGGCTTCTTTATTATTGGATTTTTCAGAACCACTAATAAGCTGACATATATATATATATAAAATGATGTGCTAATTGGGGGTGGCCAAGAGATTAACACAATGGACTCTGAGATGGACATTGTTCTCCAACACGCCTGGCCCCGGCCCAGCTGGGGTGAGCATTTCCTTTCCAGCATTCCAAGAGGCGACAATTCCGAAAGATAATTAAAAATCAGCCAGCAGTGGTGACCAAGAGAAAGGCACTGAGTCCCTTGACTGTGGAGGAGATAGGGCATCCCGGGTTATTAATTAAGTGTGCTCACATTTGCATGGTGTAGAGGACAATTATCAAGCTGGAGCTGTCAGCTTATTTGAATATTGAATATTTGACCTCACTTATTTGACCTTTGAGACTTTTTTTTTTTGAGAAGCAGCTTGCAAAGCTAATGTACTAAATAGTTCACTTCTGAGAATGACTGATTTAAACCAACTGCCTTCTAGCCCAGCTGTGTAAATGAGGTCCAGAAAAGTTATCGATTTGTCCAAGGTGGCAGTTAGTGGGTGGTTTTGCCAGGACAGCACGTGAGGCCCTGTGTGCAGTGCTGTTTCCAAGACACTTGGCCAGGAGGCCCAGAACTTTGGCTCCTTTGTCGTCTCAGCTTCGTTTCCAGCTGTAAGGAAGAAACCATGCCCCATGATCACGCCTGAAAAAAGGTAGATGGAGTCAGACAGGATCACTTGTGCTGAGCTCTTCTCCAGCGGCAAAGTCACTGGCCTGAGATCACAAAGCTAACCCATGGCTAGTCAGAGGCAAACAAGGGACCCTAGATGCATTGGGTTCCAGTGCTCAGAGCTCCTCCCTCCCTGGCGATGGAGGTCCTTCCAGCTTTGCAGCCACAGCAGGTGGAACCGGGCCCATAGACAGTGCTAAGGTTGAGGCCTGAAAAAAGGTCCAGGCCTCTCCCTGGCTAAGCCTTGGAAAGCTCAACCACCAGGTCACAAAACATAATGACCTGACATCATGACATAATGAGTCACAACCCAATCCTTGGGAGAAAAAAGACAGTGAGATGCCATGAGATTTTTTCTGGACCATCTGGAAAGGGACAGGGATGGAGTCAGTGCTACCACCTGGCTGGGGCTCTCATTCTAAGGGACTCATGCTAAGGATCTCAAAGAGACTGCTCCTCCAACTTCTACCCATGGTTGGGCAGTTGGGTGGAGCAAGCCCAGTTCTTTGTTGCCAAGCCAGCCCTGCATCTGGGCATCTCAGCGAGAGCCCCTGTGAGAATGAGAAAAGCGTTAGGGTTAGGGTTAGAGTCAGGGTCATGGAGGCAACTCCCTAATCAGCCCTCCAAATGGGTTCATCTCCTCTGAGTGCTTCTACCTGTCTTCCCTCTGGACAGTCCTCTGGTTTCCCCTTATTTGGACGTCAAGGACTCTTCCATGTGATGCTTTGAACCCAGGCTTCACAGATGCAGAGTGAATGGAGATCATTCCATTGGGCCACCATGGTGGAGGGAGCTCCTTTGGAGGAAGTAGGAAAGGAGATGGAGAAAGGGCCCTGCTGAATGCCAGGGGCTGTGCTTGGCCCTTTGCACATATTGTCTCATGTTATTCTCCCAACAGTCCTAGGAGACAAGCATTATTTTTATCCTCAATTGGTTAAGCCTTCTGCCTGTGATCACCAAGTGAGGCATCTGAGATGTGAACCCACAGATTTTGGACCCTGACACCGTCTAGGGCAAGAGAACTTTTTGATCTGGGTAACCAGATCTAGAGAGAGAAAAGAAAGCAGGGATTCGCAATATCCATACTCCTGGAAGGGAAAGTCCTACTCTGGCCTGCCCACGTTTGGGTCCCTCGAACCCACTGCACAACACAAAGACAGAGAAGGTGAGGCTCAGACTTCATCCTGGACTGATGTCGTCTGAAGCCCCAGATGGAGGCAGGTATCAGTATGTCGAAGCTTCTCTGGTGATTCCAAAACACGGCCAAGGTTGAGAACCAACCTTCTCACTTTGTAGGAACATGGAGCTCAGAGAAGTGAAGCCGTTTGTCCAAGGGTGTGTTATCAGAACGCCAATGTCTTCTAATTGTCCACCAGCCAGAACAGGTTTCAGAAACACCTCTCCCACTTACTAGCTGCGTAACCCTGGGCGCGTCACTTAACCTCACAACGGAAGACTTAAATGTACCTAAACTCTGGATGGTGTAAGTGGGCAAGAAACATCGGTCTTCTCCCTACCCTCCCCAACCCCAAATCCAGCCCTCTTTCTGCTACATGGCAGTAGAGGACAGTGTGAGAAAGGATGGGCTTGATAATCTGACTATGGCTGAGCTGTAAGGACAGGGCAGGTGGTGGGTGCCCTAGGGGTGTTGCTAGTCCACAGGAGTCCTGGGAAGGGACCTCTGTGTGATAGGAAAGACCAGTGTGTTTCCTACTCTCACACAACACTCAGTACAACACTTCCGACACCAGGTGAACAGGGGCTGCTTTCCCACACACCAAACACGCGATTCTCCAGCAGACCTGGAGACAGCGTCAGATCCCACAAGCCGAAGGCTCAGTCGCACAAGACTGCCCCCAACTGCAGATGCCAAGCGCAAATCCCAGGTCGTGACCAGTACTTTTGACCAACCAGCTACACATTGGGTTTCCATGGCTCTCTCCTTGAGTTCAATTAATATGCTAGAGCAGCTCACAGAATTTCAGGGAAACACTTTATTTATGTTTACCAGTTTATTATAAAGGATAATTACAAAAGATGCAGATGACAGCCCAGGGGAAGTGATGCACATGGCATGTGGGGAGGGGCATGGAGCTTCCACACCCTCCCCAGTGCGTCACCCTCCAGGGACCCCTACCTGTCCAGCTATCTAGAAACTCTCCAAGCTGAGCCATTTTTGGTGTTTATGGAGGCTTCCTTACATAGGAATGATTGATTAAATCATTGGTCATTGGTGATATGGTCAACCTTTAGCCCCTGTCCCCTCGTTGAGGTTAGGGGATGGGGCTGAAAGTCCCAATCCTCTAACCACATGGGTGGTTTCCCTGGCAACCAGTCTCCATCCTGAGCCTATCCAGGAACCCACCAGGAACCACCTCATTAGAACGGAAGATGCTCCTATCACCCAGGAAATTCCAAGCAATTTAAGAGCTCTGTGTCAGACATTCCTACTACTCAGAAAATTATAGAGATCTTAAAAGCTCTATGTCAGGAACTGGGGTCAAAGACCAAATATCACAACGAAAGAGCAAACAACTATAAGCCAGACATAGTGGCACTTGCCTGTAGTCCCAGCTACTAGTGAAGCTGAGGCAGGAGAATCGCTTGAACCCAGGAGGCGGAGGTTGCAGTGAGCCGAGATCACGCCACTGCACTCCAGCCTGGATGACAGAGTGAGACTCCATCTCAAAAAACAAACAAAAACAGGCGTGCAGGGAAAATCATCAACTCCAGCAGGAGAAGTCCTAAGCCCAAGGTGTCTAATAGCTGGGTGACCCTGACCAAGTCATTTTTCTCGTCTGTAAAATTAGCATCCCACCTACCCTACCAAACCATGGGGTCTCCATGAGAGCCAAGGAAAACCAAAGAGGAAATGCTCTGCAAAAAGTAACACTAAATGAAGGAGGTCCTGGTGATAAAGCTTCTCCGGAAAGAAGTTTAGTAAGTCTGAAAGAGTATCTCTGTTTAAAATGCTACTTAGCACCCCCATCTACCAGGGTTTTAGGAACCAGAAATCAGGGGCTGAGGCTAAATCCATGTTTCTTATTATACCACAACATCATAGGACTCACGTTTCTCATCTCGGATGCCATACCAACCACAGGTGAGAAGTGACGGGAGACAGGAAGGCAAGGGAGCACAGAACAAGGTCGCTGCCCTGAGCTGGAGAGGGAGCCCAGGGCTGGCGCCTCCATCTTACCCTGAAATGCAGGTAAGCTGCTACCAAGTGGACAAGGTGCTTTGTTTTAAAAAGCCCTGGCAAGGCGCTTTCCAGCTATGGACAGCTGAAAGGCAAGTTAAAACTCGTGTTTCCCTCCTGCACATGTCTTCACTAGAAAAATAAATTGGCTAAAACCTAGTCTAAATATCCAAAACTATTACTATTACCAGTGTTTATTTCCAGCACAGTGGAATTACGGGGGCTTTCACTTTCTGGGTATCTATCACTTTCTGCTATTTAGCTTTTTCATAGCAACCATTGTACTGCTTTTGTCATGAAACATCATGCATTTTTAAATGCTCTCTTAAATATTTGCAAAACGCCAGTTACCTATGCTTTTAAATCGACTTTCAAGGAAAATCAGTCATTTGGAGAAAGAGTTTCAAATTATTGCAACCTAGGCACGATTCTGTGCCCTCTTCCTTATCGTTTCTGTTTTCAGAGCAGCTTCCTTAGCACTGGGGCTGCCCTTCACTTTCCCAGCTGGAAGTATTTCTGACCTAATCAGCTCCTCTGTCCCTGCTATTGCCTCAGCACCTAAAGCAGCCCTTGCCCTTCTCCCCACCACCTCCCACGCCCGGGTGCTCGGCCAGGTGTAGCACACCAGAGGCTCACATGTTTCTCTGCCTTTCCCCAGTACAGAGAAGACATCTGCCTCCGGTTTGTAGGATTAATTATTCCCTTAACAAATGATAATTTTCAGTGCAGGAGAGGGCACAGGCTCTAAAACGTGATTGTGCTAGAGAAACCTCATTGTTTTGTACCAGAAAGTGGTCCCGACCCTGGCTGCCTTATACGTAATGTCACAAGGAGACAGCAACAGGAAGCACTTCAAAAGGAGAAACTTTCCGAAAAGAAACCAAAGGTGTCCAATGCGCGCAGTTTCAAGTCCACGAGGCAGTCTCTCAGCTCTTTTATATCGTTTGCCTCAACTGCTACTTTGCCCAGCCCAACGCACACAGGCATGGAGATGCTGAGCATCAGCACGGTGGAGTCATATCGTGCGATCACAGAGCATGGCTTAGGTGTAGTCGTTTGAGCCACTGAGCCTGCTGTTCCATTTAGTGAGCATACACCCCGGGAGCCAGAAGCCAGGCATCTGCCTGAGTCAGCCCTGGCACCCATATGTGTGAGCCTGAGTCTAGTGCTTAGAGATACACATTTTCACACAACATGGTCCCTAAATGTAAGATAGTCACTCCATTGCATGTGCGCTCAAAATCACAGCATCTGTTCCCACGCTGATGGAAGCACCAATTTGTCAGTCTTCAACATGGTACCTTCTGAAGGAAGAGTCAAGGGTGAGTCTGGCCATGCGTGATTTTTCTTGTTTGCTGACTTTAGAGAGTAACTGTGTTTAAAATGTTACTCCCTATATATATGTGTGGGTTGCAGACTAACCCCTGGATTCTTTGGGGGCAGTTCCCCAGGTCCTGCTACATTTGCTGTTGCCATTCCCTTGTTTTCTTTCCATCTAGTTCCAGACTCTTGTCTCCGGGTTTTGACCTGATCCAGACCTTTGCCTGGGATGGAAAGTTGCTCCATTGCAGGAGATGCACACCTGAAGTACCTGGGTTGGTTCAGAGACTACCAGAATTTTTTGGACTTCTTTTAGTCCTTTAATGGCCAAAAGGACTCAAGGGCCTGGTATGTAATGGAAAAGGCGTCACCTCTCTCATGGAATGCAACTGGAAGGACCAGCCCCTTCATAGTTACAGGAATCTGAGCTATGAAGACACTGGCCAGGGGACAAGGCCCCGGGCTCAGACACAGATGAAGTTTCTCTGGAAGAGAAATCTGGCCTCTTACAGACCTGGGAAGTGCCAAGGCTTAGCTCCTGAGAAGGATCGCTGGTGCTGACAGCTGGGAGTCAGGGCTCCACGGCCACTTGTATGGAAGTTGGTGTCCCTGGTGTAGAAGGAGCACTTCCAAAGGTGGGGGCTCTGGATTCTGCACCCCCCCCCCCGCTGTAGCCTGGCCCCTCAGAGGGCTCCTGTGGTGTCAGAGCCCTCTCACAAGCACCTGCCGTGGTTATCAGCTCAAGTCGAGTGCTTCTGGAGTGTGGACAGAGTGCAGAGGGAGAGAAGCAGCCATGGGCTTCCTGCCAGGAAGCTCAGCAGCTCCGAGGAGCCTGGAGAGTCATGGGACACAGTGTGTGCTCCCCGGAGCAGCCTCCAGCCTGCTAGTTTACAGCACAGGCTCGGGCAGGAAGGCTGAGGCCCAATCTCACTCCTTCTAGGTGCCCGCTGAGAACTGTAAACGAGTCATTCGGCTTCTGTAAGCTGCAGTCTTCTCACCTGTAAAGTGGGGGTAATAGTATCCTCCTCACAAGGTTGTTGCAAGGCTTTATGGAGAAAAATACAAAGGGCACAGAGTTGGTGAGCAGGGCATGAGCCTGTGAGGAAAGGTGGGGACATAAGATGGCCAGGGGAGGGAGGACGGATGGGGACTCCAGACAATGACAGCATCTTTGCATCCTCAATGATATTGTCTGGGTTTTGTTTGTTTGTTTGTTTGTTTCTTTTGAGACAGAGTCTCACTCCGTCCCCCAGGCTGGAGTGCAGTGGCGTGATTTTGGCTCACTGCAACCTCCACTTCCCGGGTTCAAGTGTTTCTCTTGCCTCAGCCTTCAGAGTATCTGGGATTACAGGTGCCTACCATCATGCCTGGCTAATTTTTGTATTTTTATTAGAGACGGGGTTTTGCCATGTTGGCCAGGCTGGTCTCGAGCGCCTGACCTCAGGTGATCCACCCACCTTGCCTCCCAAAGTGCTGGGATTACAGGCGTGAGCCACCAGGCCCGGTCCATCTAGTTTTTGTTTGTTTGTTTCTTATAAAGGCTGCGAGGAGAGGAAGGGGCCTAGAACACAGGATGGTGGAAGAGGGGCTCATGGGTGGAGGGGAGGAGAGCAGATGAGCAGGGAACCATGGAGTGTGCTACTCATTTATTTTTGATGTCCCATATATCAGGTGGAGATGCCAACTTCTATGAACAGAAATAAACTGTTTCCTTATTTATTAATGAAAGGCACTTCAAGTCTGTCAAGTGCAACCCAGTGTCTCTAGATTCCCTGAGCCTGAGAAATCACCCGTGTAGATGCACATAAGCGTACACGCTCATGTATGCACAATCACACACACTCACATTTTGTTCCCTGGGTTCAAATTAGAATAGCTGATATTTGAGGACAGCCTTGGGTTCCAGGCTTGGGCTCATCTTTGCTGTGGCTCTTAGACCTCACCCAGGTTGAGAGAAGGACTAAGACCCAGGTTTACTCTCCGGTCTGGTCTCTCTATATCATCCTAGTAGCAAGCTAGAGATTTGCACCAGGGAGAGTGCAACAAAAAGAGAAGGATGTGGAATCATCCTAGGGCAAGCCAGGAGGCAGGGGTATAAGGGACTTAGCTTTACTGCACCCCCAGATAAACCCTGGAGTGAGCAAAAATGTGGACTCAGCCTAGGAAGGTCCTGGAAGACCAGCCAGTGTCCGAGTCACACAATGATGCCTGAGCTAAAACCAGGGGGAGTCAGGGAGTGACATTTACATGGTCTTCTCCCCATGGCTCTCTCAACCCAGGACCAAGCATGGTGGCTTCCTGAGAGTAGCAACACTGAATGATTAAGTTATTTATTCATTCACACCACAACCACTTCTGATGCAGATCTACACCCTGCTTTTGAAGCTTATTTCCCATGCCAAGCCCCCACCCCCAAAGCTTCCTGCACCACTGACTTCCCAACAGGATAAAGGAAGCCTTCTCCTGGAATCTGAGTGTAATATGGGCTGGCCTCAGCTTAGCCAAATCCAGGGGAAGGCAGGGTTTGCAGCCTCTGGGTTTGGTGTGTCCTGGCAAGCAGTGGAGTAAAGAAGATTCCTCTTAGCCCTGTGCCCCGGCTGCCTCGTCTCCACTCTGTGCCTTCTCAAGCTGGTGCCAGGCTGAACCAAATTCCCCACATTGGTAAGTGCCACCCACACCCCCTAACCACCATACCACAGGTCAGCCCCTGATGAACGCACAGGTGTTAACAGACACACCATGAGGACACAGAGGAAGGTGACTGATCCCGGCTTCGGGATTTGAGGAAAGCATCACAAAGCAGGAAGAGACAAACTAGGCCTGAGAGCTGGTTAGAATGTTGACAGAAGGATGAGGGAACATTGTCAGCAAAAGCTCAGAAGCAAGAACAGATGAAGGCGGAAGACAGGTCGCGATGTACCTCAAGTGACTCACCAACTCGGAACAAAACACTTCCCTTTACATGAATGAAGGGACATGAGCTTTGGAATCCAAAAGATCTGACCACTTACTAAACACATGGCCTTAAGTAAATCACTACTTCAATTTTCTTTTCTGTAAAGTGGAAATATTGCCACCTATTCTACCCATCTCACAGGGCTGTCTGAACCGCAAATAGATCGTCACATAAAGCAATAGCTGTGACTGCTTAGCACATGGGAGACACTCGGGAAGTACTGGGTGTCTCCTTCTCTTGCTTCCTTCCTTCTTTGGGCCTCCATTTCCTCTTCCTTCAAATGACAGGAAGCTACTCTGTCCCTACCCCAATGCCATTTTGCTCAGGAGACCAGTGGATAACTGAGACATTCCAAATTCCTCAGATACAAACAGCACAAAGAAAAAAGACTATGGACTAAGCTGGTATCAAAGGTACACGTGGTTTTCCCAAGACAAGGGTCCTTTAGGTTCCATGCAGGCGTGAAGCTTCAGTGGAGAGCCCAGGATAGAGCTGAAACTAACAGGGAGAGGAGAGAAGGGAGAGAAGAGAGGGCCAAGTTGTTTTTCATTTGCAGAGCTCACAGCCCGGCCAAATAACATCTTTAAATACTATTGACATGACAAAGCCAAAGTTCTTGGCTTAGGCTAGAATTTTTTCTGTTCTTTTTTTAAATCCAGATTTGAAGAATGTACCTTCTTTAGAACTATGTCTGCCAGCCCAGTCCTCTCTGCCCATGATGGTCCAGCTCAGAGCTGAACCAGGTTTGCCAAGGTCAAGGAGCAACCTCCCTGGCTCCAGCAATGCACACTTAGGGAAAAGAAATTCGGTGCTACAGAAAGCCAGAAAGCTGGTATGGACAATTTCTCTTTCTGGAAAGTGAGCCTCTCAGTGTGGCTTTCTGTCACTCTCTTAAACTCCTGTTCTCCTTCACACTCTTGCATGTGTGCGCTTGTGTGTGTGCGCACGTGTGTCTTTTCACATGTGCAGCACATGCCTGCCTGCCGTGTGTCTGCTGTAGGTCTCGCTTTCTTAATAGGCTGGCATTTCCACATCCGTCTGTAGCCAGGACTGCAAGAATAAAGTGAAATCGAGAAAGTAGGTCGTTATTCTTGTTCTTTGGGTTTTAAACTACTTCCACCTAAAATAAGATAATTGAGGTTGGAGTGGGTGGTCCATTCTGCTCGAATTACCTGTATAATTACTTTAACTTTCCCATTCACTTTGTGTGTCTAAGACATGGCATCAATATCATCCAGGTCAAAGAACACATACATTAAGTAAGCCACATAAATCAAGACAGAGGTTGCCAGTCCAGTCTCTCCACCGTGAGACCTGTCGCCAATAAGTATTGTTTTCAAGCAGCAAATGTTTACTGTGCCAGACACTGTGCTAGATGTTGGGGACAAGATGATGACTAAGCAAACGTGGCCCTTGCCCAGATGAAGCTTATATATTGGTAAAGGAAAAAGACAAAAATAAGTAAGTGAATAAATGCAATGATTAGAAATTATAATGGAGATCAGAATGAGTCACAATGTTTCTATGCTTATTGTAAGTAATTTTTTTCTTTTTTTCTGAGATAGAGTTTCGCTCTTGTTACCCAGACTGGAGTGCAATGGCGTGATCTTGGCTCACCACAACCTCCGCCTCCTGGGTTCAGGCAATTCTCCTGCCTCAGCCTCCTGAGTAGCTGGGATTACAGGCACGCACCACCATGCCCAGCTAATTTTTTGTATTTTTAGTAGAGACGGGGTTTCACCATGTTGACCAGGATGGTCTCGATCTCCTGACCTCGTGATCCACCCGTCTTGGCCTCCCAAAGTGCTGGGATTACAGGCGTGAGCCACCGCGCCCGGCCTGTAAGTAAATTTTGGTAATAGCCCACAAAAATAATTTACACCTGTGAGTAAAGTTTGATCACCTGCAATTATACCCCTGGTTCCTTGTCTAATTGCTGCCACAAGCCCTTTCTCAGGTCAAGGGCTGTAGTCAAGACTTTATTAAATAAACATGTGTAGGGCAGTTTCAGTGGCTCACTCCTGTAATCTCAGCACTTTGGGAGGCCAAAGCGTGCAGGTCGCTTGAGATCAGGAGTTTAAGACCAGCCTGGCCAACATGGTGAAATGTTGTCTCTACTAAAATATACACATAAAAACAATTAGCTGGGCATGGTGGCACATGCCTGCAGTCCCAGCTACTCAGGAGGCCGAGGCAGGAGAATCGCTTGAACCAAGGAGGTGGAGGTTGCAGTGAGCCAAGATTGCGCCACTGCACTCCAGCCTGGATGACAGAGTGAGACTCTGTCTCAAAAACAAACACAAAAACAAAATTAAAAAACAGGTGTGCAGGGAAAATCATCCACTCCAGTAGGAGAAGCCATGAGCCGATGGCGTTTAATAGCTGCATGACACAGAGCAAGTCATTTTTCTCATCCGTAAAATTAGCATCCTACTTACCTTACCAAACCACAAGGTTCTCATGGGAACCCAGGAAAACCAAAGTGGAAACGCTCTGCAAACACTCCAAACGTAGGAGGTGCTGGTCATAAAGTTTCTCCGGAAAGAAGTTTAGTAAGTCTGAGAGGGAAGGTGACATCTTCCCCAAATGCATGGAAGAGGAGAAGGGGAAGAGAGAATAGGAGAGGAAATGGGGAGGAGAGGATGGGGAAAGAGACGAGGAGCAGGAAAGGGAGGGAAGCGGAAGGAGAGGAGAGTAGTAGTTGGGGAAGAGGGGAGAGGAGGGCAGGGGAGAGGAAGAGAGGAGAAGGAAAAGCTGGAATGGTAAATTGCTCCTGATTTGGCAGCCAAGATGGGAGAATAAAAGGGTGGAGGAAGAGGTATCCTGTTGGAGAAGCTACAGAGTGCTCTGTAATAAGTGCCGTTCACTGCCTCCAGAGGTTGTACAGGTGGAAAATAACAGTGAGTTCCAAAGAGGTTTAGATAATTCCCCCTGGAACAGGCCAGCCAGATGGAGACAGCTGGCCCAGGGGATCCTACCTGGCCTTTCTGTGGCACTGGTTGTCACACTTGGCAAAGGTACCTTTCTGAAGAGGTAAAAGAAGGAAAGAGTTGGCAACTAGGCAGGTACTTTGACCACCAAGGACTTTTCAAATGGGATAAATCTTTGAATGACTTTTCTTTTGGCTTAAATCATTACAGCAACAGCAACAGCCACTGTAATTTAAGCACTTGCTGCATGCAAACATTGTGGTTAGGATTTCACCACCTTTGTCATATTTAACCCCCACCACAGCCCTATGAGATAGCATCATCCTCCATACAGATAAGGAAACAGAGGCACTGAGAAGTTAAGGAAGTCAAACAGTCAATCTGTGGGGAGCTGGGGTTTTATATGTTCACTTCCAAAGCTCATCCTTCCACCACAAAGTTAAAGCCAGACCAGTAGAGAGGGAAGACAACAATCTCCCCTTTGTTCTCAATCCCAGATTGGGCTGGCCTGGGAAACGCCACAGGTGATTCTTTTTAAAGGAAGGAGCCAGAACCACACAACTTCTGAGCGTCAAAGAGATTGATCTAGCTTGTACATGCGTCCCCGCCCAAATTTTATGTTGAGTTGTGATCCCCAGTATTGGAGATGGGGCCTGGTGGAAGGTGGCTGGATCAGGGGGTGGAGTTTCTCATAAATGGTTTGGCACCATCCCCGTGGTGCTGTTCTGCACCAGAGTGAGTTCTCTAGAGATCGGATTGTTTAAAAATGTGTCGTGCCTCCCTCTCTCTCTT
This sequence comes from Aotus nancymaae, assembly GCF_030222135.1. Classification (NCBI taxonomy): domain Eukaryota; kingdom Metazoa; phylum Chordata; class Mammalia; order Primates; family Aotidae; genus Aotus; species Aotus nancymaae. The sequence goes on from NW_026988471.1 coordinate 29,357,653, forward strand.
GCTCTTGCTCTGGCCATGTGATGTGTCACCTCCCCCTTTGCCCGCCACCATGATTGTAAGCTTCTGAAAGCCAAGCCGATGCCAGCATCATGCTTCCTATAAAGCTTGCAGAACCATAAACCGATTAAACCCTCGTTATAAATTACCCAATCTCAGGTATTCTTTTATAGCAATGTGAAAACAGCCTAACACAGAAACTACTGACCAAGCCTCTTTGGATGAAATTCTTTTATAGCAATGTGAAAACACAAAGGCTCTATAAAGTCTCAAAGCCACATAACTGAGTAGCGACAGCATCAAAGAAAAGAAAAAAGAAAGAATAGGTTGATTAATGAGTCTTCAAACTGTGGGTGCTACTCAGCAGTGGGTCATTCAACTCACTTAGTGGGTCATAACAAGGAGTTTACAATAAAAAAAAAACAAGAAGAAATAGAATAGAATAGAAAATAGACTGCATTGCACATCATTCTGGTCAGCCGTGCTTGACGGCACTTCTCAGCTTGTGTGTGTACTTCTATATGTGGACGAAATAGAAATGACCATGGGCCACAGTCAAAACCTCTGAACACCGCTAGACCGAGGAGTAAGCAGAGCAGAGGAAGAGGCTGTGGGATGGACAGGAAGGTTTGCTCCTGCACTGCTAGCAAAACAGCTCTGAAATCACCCCAGGGCCTATTTTTAGCACTGCCGAAATTACCTTTCCTTTGATCTCTGGTATTGACCAGAATGGCTCCTCCACAGCACACGCCGCTCCTGGGGGCGGACAGAGGCCCAGGAAAGCCGTCATGAGGAAGGAGGCCAGGGCGGGCTTTTCTATAAACCCCACGGCTGTTTCCCTTTACTGACTTCCTTTGCCTGCCTGGGGATTGGAGCAGGAGCCTCTGAAACAGGGAACAGCATCCTTCACAACAGGATGTAGTGGGGACCACACACTGCTCTGAGTCAGGCTGCCAGTGCTGAGCCAGGGTTGCTGGCCTCTGAGTCCCACTTAGTCACTGTGGGACACCTTAACCCTGCCAGGAGCAGGAGGAGACATAGCTGAGGGCCCAGAAGGGGCATGGAGGAAGATCCTGGGAACAGGCCCTCTCCAACCTCACCTGGGGCCTACCTGGCACACAAATTTTGGGTGGGAAATAGAGGGTGTCTCAAGGATTCTGCTCATGTGAGAAGGCATGCTTGGGCCCATGTGCCTGTGTGCATGTGTGCGTGCATGCATGTTTGTATGTGTGCATGCCTGCGTGTGTGCATGTGTGCAAGTGTGCGTGCATGCATGTTTGTATGTGTGTGTGTGTGCATGCTTGCATGTGTATATGTGTGCATGTGTGCAAGTGTGTGTGTGAGAGAAAGAGAGTGTGTGGTGAGAATGAGTAGGTGCAGAAGAAACTAGAACCATCAACAGACATGAGGAAACAGCAGGAACTTCGTGCCTGGACCACAGTAGGGGTTGGTAGGGTCCCTACTGTTAGCAGAAGTGCAAACCTTCGTCTTTAATATGTGTGGGAATCAGTGTGCATGTGGGTATATGGGTTGGGGAGTAGAGTGAGGATGAAACTATTGATAATGACCCAAGAAAACTTTCAGCCCTGATGACAGATTGTAGCTAAGGAATCCATGAAATGAGAATAGAAAAACTAACAGTTTGGCTGGGTTATGCAAAAGGAATGGTATACTCACGTTCAGGGACTGTTCATCACTTAGGTCTAATTTCTGTATAGCTGCATGATGATTGTGTTTGTCATTGAACCCTATGTGAGATTAACTTTACTGTAGATTTTGTTGCTGTTGTTATTTTGAGACAGGGTGTCCCTCTGTCACCCAGGCTGCAGTGGCACAATCACGACTCACTGCAGCCTCCACCTCCTGGGCTCAAGTGATCCTCCTGCCTCAGCCTTCCAAAGTACTGAGATTGCTAGCATAAGCCACTGAGCCTGGCTCATTGTAGACTTTTTTATTGCTTTAAGCTCTGCTCATAGATCAGCCTTCAGTGAATGTCATTCCTAATATAGGGCTGTTTTGCTCATAACTTAAAACAGTCCTGAGGGAATGTGGGAGATCCTCAGAACCAGTTCCAATTACTGTCCAGAAAACAGCCTTCTCAAGAAAGAGGTGGCTTCTCAGAGATGTGGTCAGCAGAGGGGAAGACAAGTGCCAGGGTGTCCTGGGTCCCAACTCCTAACCTGCAAGGGAATGGGCGGGACTGTTTCTCTTCCCTCTCTGCACCCCAGATTCTGGTGGGAAGGACTAAGAGAGAGACTCCTGGGAGAAAGATTCACAGAGGCTCTGAAGCATGAGCAAGGGCTACCCTGCAGCTGAAGACACACAAGGAGCCCTCTTGAAAGGCCACAGTGTCCAGTGAGTGAGACACACTTGAATTCTAATCCTAGGTCCTTTCCTGGAAGACTGTGTAGCCTTAGCCAAGTCACTTAACCTTTCTGAACTTTATTTGTATCATCTCTTTTTAAAAAGATAATAATACCTGCCTACTGGATCGTGGGGATTAAATGAGAACAGAGCGAAACTCTTGGCCCAGGGCTGACAGAGTAAAGTCAACACTGGTGTCTGCCTGCCTCGTGAGGTTGCTCATTAATTTGGAGTTGGCCTTTAGGGCAGGGAGGCTTGACCTCTCGTTCCCTTGAGTTCTGATGTTTGGGGTGGTCTCCTGGCAGCCAGTGGTCGCAACTCAGTGAGGTCTGAGACTTTCCTTCCTTTCAGCACAGCCTACGGGGAGCTCTCAGGCCCAAGCAGACGGAGACTTGCTGCTGTGGCTCCAAAGCAATTGTGGCTTGGAAAGAATCTTCGGCATGTGTCATGTCTTCCCCCACAAGCCATGATCCATAGCGTGTTGGAGAAGTGCTTTGTTCCGGGGCCAAGGGGTCACTCTGTAGGAGGGTCACCCATAAGTCTACATGCTGGGCAGCTCCCCAGTCATGTCCCTCGCTCCTCCACTCCCTGTCCTTGGCTCCATCTGCTCTGGAGCACAGATCCGGCCCAGGAGACTGGACAGCTGCCTTCCTGCTGGAGGCCTGGGCTTCTGCCTGAGCTCAGAGTGACAGCGATGGGGCAAGACCAAGTACTTGGTCCATGGAGACATTTGTGTAGCTGGGGGACCAGGAGGGACAGGAGCTGGTATGGGAAAGGAGTTGGTGGTGGGAGTACTTGAGGAACCAGGTTCTCTCAGCTCCATCACTCAGCTGTGTTGGGACCCTGAGCAAGTCACGTTCCTTCTCAGGCCGTGGTTTCTTCATTGGTAAAATAAAGAGATTGGATCAAATAATCATTAAGTTCTCTTCTTCTAGTTTTATTACTTTTAGGTTACGAATTTCTGGCTTTTCCTTCCTTCCCTCCCTTCCTCCTCCCTTCCTTCCTCCCTTCCTCCCTTCCTCCCTTCCTCCCTTCTTCCCTTCCTCCCTTCCTTCATTCCTTTCTTTCTTTCTGAGAGAGAGTGTTGCTCTGTTGCCAAAGCTGGAGCACAGTGGTGCAATCTTGACTCACTGCATCTTCCAGCTCCCGGGGTCAAGCAATTCTCCTGCCTTAATCTCCCGATTGGCTGGGATTACGGTGCACGCCACCACACCCTGCTAATTTTTGTATTTTCAGTAGAGACAGGGATTCACCATGTTGCTCTGGCTGGTCCCAAACTCCTGACCTTGTGATCCTCCCACCTCAGCCTCCCAAAGTGCTGGGATTACAGGCATAAGCCACCACACCTGGCCAGTTCCTGGCTTTCTCATAGTTCTGTAAACAGGAGCACAGTTCAGAATGCTTCAGTGGATGGGATGGAGTACAGGCTGGAGGAGGGTCCTCTTGGCCACTGTGGTGTGGCAGCAGAAGTGGAGTGTGACATGTAGGCAGTGAACCCCTGAACCCCTGATCAATGCAAGGATTTGACTTCCCTAGTCGGAAGGCTCTTCTATGTGTACCAGGTCATTTTCTTTATTTTTCTGTAATTGGTCTAAATTTTCATTTCAAGCCCTTATTTTACCTGATGCAGAAAAACTAGTACAGTTACTTCCAAGTAAAATCAGTTCCTTAAGTCATTTTCTCAATCATTTAAGTATTCAGTTCTATTAAATTTAAGATTTTCATTCTTTCTCACTCCCTGGAGTTGATGCCAAGGGTGGGATCTGCAGCGTCCATGGAAAAGGTAGGCTATGTCTCTGCTCAATCTGTCCTGAGTTCTTTTCTTGAGATGTAGCATGTTCCTGTCTGGTGCTTAAACACGTCCCCTTTCCAAGCCGTTACAGGGACTGCCCTTGTTCAATACCTGGCAGATGCTCCCTGCAGCAGCATCCTCTCTGCTCCATGCCCCCGTTCCTACTGGAAGCCCCTTTGCAGGCTGGCAGCTTCCTTGAGGTCACTCTCTGTGCTCACTTCCACCTCCCAAAGAGCCATGGAAACCCGGGTGTTCAGGGTGAGAAGGAGGCATGGGGGTAGGGTGGGGATCAGGAGTTCTCTACCTAGACATGCCACACTTTATTTCTGCTCTGCAGCTGCCACACCATGGTGGTAACCCTCTGAGGCTTACCACCACTCAGGGCTTCCCAGGGAAGTGAGACATGGTCCTCATCTGCCTGAACCCCATCCTTGTAGGAGTGTTCTGTCATCTCCATCCCAGGACACAAAAGGAGACAGGACTCAGGCCTCCCAAGATGCATCTAACTCCCTAAACGCTATTTCCTCTTCTCCAGCTTAGAGGATATGGGTCTGGGGTGGGACAGGGGACAGGGAAAACTATTTTAAAAAAAGATTTGGACTGGGCACAGTAGCTCATGCCTGCAATCCCAGCACTTTGGGAGACTGAGGCAGGCAGATCACAAGGCTGGCCAACATGATGAAATCTCATCTCTATGAAAAATACAAAAATGAGATGGGCGTGGTGGTGCATGCCTGCAATCCCAGCTACTTGGGAGGTTGAGGCAGGAAAATTGCTTGAACCAGGATCTGGGAGGAGGAGGTTGCAGTGAGCCGAGTTTGCCCCACTGCACTCCAGTCTGGTCTACAGAGTGAGACTCCATCTCGAAAAGAAGGAAAGAAAGAAAGAGAAAAAGAAAGAGAGAGAGGGAGGGAGGGAGAGAGGGAAGGAAGGAAGGAAGGAGATTTTACATATCACATCTTTTCAAAATAAATTCAACTTTTATTTTAGATTTAGGCTCCATGTGTAGGTTTGTTACATGGGTTTGTTGTGTGATGCTGAAGTTAGGGGTACAAATGATCTGTCACCCAGGTAGTGAGCATAGTACCTATTAGGTAGTTTTTCCGCCACTCCTGTGTCACACCTGAATTGAGGCCTTGAGCTTCAAATTTGGTGTCATTCTTATGTGGTTCCTTTGAGACTACTACCATTTTTTGCCTGACTGGGAAAAAAAAAAATCACACATCTGTTAACACTTCCAATATCAAAGACCCTGGAAAGTGCCGGTCAAGGGGTCAGAACTAGTCCTAAGTTCTGAAATGTATTTGACAATAATATGGAATTGTTACTGTCCTAAAAAAAAAAAAACCTCACAAAATCAAGTAATCCAAAGCCTCTATAGTAATAAGTACAAAGCACAAATCCTTCACCTGGACTTTAAGGTCTTATTCTTCACGGCCCATCCCAGCTTTCTTCTCCCCACCCCTCCCCTAATTGTAACTTCACAGGCCTTTGAACAAATTTCCTTCATCTCTCTGAGCCTCAGTTTTTTCATCTTAAAAACAGGGATAACCTTTCCTTCCTCATCGTGCAATGGTGAGAATTCTAATTCTGGGAGAAAAAAAAATTCTTACCATAGGCAAATCTAGTTGAGTAGAAGTTTGACTAGAAGTATGTTCCAGCAGCAGAATCTGGCTCATCACAGGTTTAATAGACCTGAGTTCCCTCCCAACCCAACCTCCAGCCAACTCAAGCACAGCCTCGAGCACAGGCTTTACTCTACTGAAATGTCTCTTCCTCCACCCTCACCCAGATCAATTTTACCTATCCTTCACCACCATGGCTCCCCCTCCACCTCCACAAAGCTTCCTCTGACCCAGAATATTCCTCACCCTTCTCATGGGATGACTACTTACCAACACATCCCTCTTCCACCCATGATGTTTTAAGCTCAATGAGGGCATGAACTTTGTCCTATTTTTATACACTATGCCACGAGTCACTGAAACTAGCTTGGCCTGCCCGGGGACCACACCCTTGCTGGCTCACCAGCCACTACTCAGTGCTGCAGGCAGCTGCCCAGGGCATCCCCCTCACTGGGTCCCAGCCTGCTCTTGCCCTGACCCTGTTTCCACCATTCTTTGGGCCTATGATTTTCACCACACGTTCTGCCTTGGGCTCCTCTGAGTGAGGGTAATCTGTGCTCTCCGGCTTAGCTCAGATCTTTGGCTACTACCTGTCCCCACTTCTAGCCTCAACCTCAAAGACCCTAATTCCTTCCCTGGTGTCACATAGCCCTACTGTCTAGGCCTTTGTAACCAACACCACAATGGGCATTCATAGATGTGTGTGCGTGTATGTGTGTGTATTCATAAATTCCAGAAATGGCAGGAATATCCCCAAATAACTATGGCAGAGAAATGGAACCAATAGGAGCCCACATCTTCTTCTTCTTTTTTTTTTTGACAAGGTCTGTCTTTGTAGCCCAGGCTGGAATGCAGTGGTACGATCTTGGCTCACTGCAGCTTCAAATATGTTGCCCCAGCTGGTCATGAACTCCTGAGCTCAAGCAATCTACCCGCCTTGGCCTCCCAAAGAACTAGGATTACAGGCATGAGCCACCGCGCCTGGTGAGTCCAGATCTTCTGATTGTGACCACCATTTCCTGCTCGCCAAATGTAGGCTGCCCATTTGCTAGAAAGAGACAAGAGGTGTACATCTGGCCCAAGCAGGCCTAAGATGAGATGCTGGCTGAACCATGGTGAGGAGCTGCCTGAATTTGGGGAAGGGAGAGGCCGGTGGAATCTCTGTACTTATCAGGCTTTGACTGGTCCACAGGGCTAAAGATTTATGAATAGCTCTGGAAAAACTTGTGATGGTGGGTTGGCCACTAGACATTTGAGCCAATGGCTGGGAGGGGGGGTCTGAGATCCCCACAGTCTTGACCAGTCCAGGCTTGAAGAGGACCTCTCTGGGTCTCCTGCAGGGATGGGATGATAAGGAAGAAGTATGTTGTCACCATCCTGTAATTAAAGTGGATATGATAAAAATAGAGGGTTCCCCCAAAGCAGGACAGGCCATAAAGCTGAGCTGCTACAGAGCCTCTCTCCATCCACCTTGGTGGGGAGGCTCTCTCCTCTCTTTCAATTCATTCTTATTGGGTCCTTTCTATGAGAGCCAGGCGCTATGCTAGGCACTGGAAGTTCAGTGATGAATGAGACAGGCACAGTCCCCTGCCCTCCCAGAGCCTGAAAAAATTGCAGGCCATGAAATAAGGAATGACAATGAGCTGTGATGGCTGCTCTGACCCAGGGGAGTCCAGGAGCATTTGGGAGAGGCGTTGTTAGGGCTAGTGCTAGGGTTAGTCAGGGAGGATTTCCTTGAAAAGGAGACAGTTAAGGAGAGACTGGTGTCTTAAAGCCAAGTTAACAACAGGTTTGAATGACCAGGGGCTGGGACCAGAGAGAGGACATTACTTGCTGGAAACTGAGAAGTTTCTGATAGTTGGAGCACAGAGGGCAACAGGGTGAAGAAAAATGAGGCTGGGAGGTAAGAGAGTACCAGCGATAGGTGGGAGAGTACATCTGGTTTGATGTAGTTAACTGGTCGCTACTCAATTCTTCGCTCCTTTCCTGTCTCATCCTGAGAGGAGGGTTGGATTTTTTTCATGCCTTCCATAGTATCTGATATGGTTTGGCTGTGTCCCCACCCAAATCTCATCTTAAATTGTAGCTCCCGTAATTCCCACTTGTGAGAGGGACCCAGTGGGAGATAGTTGAATCATGGGGGCGGTTTTCCCCATACTGTTCTTGTGTTAGTAAGTCTCAGGACGGCTGATGGTTTTATAAGGGGAAACCCCTTTTGGTTAGTACTCATTCTCTCTTCCCTGCCACCATGTAAGATGTGGCTTTTGCCTTCCACCATGATTGTGAGGCCTCCCTGGCCATGTGGAACCGTGAGTCCATTAAACTGCTTTTTCTTTATAAATTATCCAGTCTTGGGTATGTCTTTGTTGACAGTGTGAAAACAGACTAATACAGTATCTAGCAAGGGGCTTTGCATAAAGTAAGCACTCAATTAATTTCGTGGAGTAGTTGACCAAGGATAGGAGTTAATAAAGGGTTAGGGACCTGGTTCTACATAGAGACCCTTTTAAAATTAAAGCATGTACTTCCAACCACGTGATCTGTAAGTTTATGGCCCTGCAGTTGCTATTTTATAACTAAAACAAAATACTCATTAAAATCTAATAGGAATGTGTAAAATCAGCACTGGCAAACCTCAATTGGCAGGCAGGAAAACCTGGCTGCTCGAAGCCTGCCTGGGTCCACGGTCCAAACATGTTTTGGGTGGAGATCCAGAGGTGAAAAGTCATTTGCTTCTGGGAGCAAGAAACTGAATCAAACCCAAGTAATAGGTTTGAGCTCCCGGGGGCAAAATGACATTGCATGCCTCAGATGGCTGTGGGTTGCCAGCTTAAATTATTACACAAACACATTCATGCAATGAGAGTAGAGAGAGGCAGCCAGTCCCAGCTGTAGTAATTTGGGGAAAGGTAGAGGATGTGAGCCTTGAGCTTGTTTGGGCCACAGCCACATCAGGGAAAGCCAGGGCTTCCCAGAACCCATCCTGTCTGCTCTTCAGATGCCCAATGGCTTCCTGACTCTCCTTCCTTCCAGCCACTCTCTCACCCACCTCCCCCTGCCTGAGCCCACCACTTAGCTGGCTGCACCTTCTCAGCACACTTCCTGTCACCTCCTTACACACACATGGGCTATCTCTAAGCCGAACACCCTCTCCTGTACTAAACAGTTTCGCCAATTCATTTCTCAGCAATCTTTTTTTTTTTTTTTGAAATGGAGACTCATTCTCTCAGGCTGGAGTGCAGTGGTGAGATCTCGGCTTACTGCAACCTCCACCTCCTGGGATCAAGCAATTTTCCTGTCTCAGCCTCCCCAGTAGCTGGGATTACAGTTGTGTGCCACCACACCCAGCTAATTTTTTTTTTTTTTTCAATTTTTCATAGAGATAGGGTTTTGCCACATTGGCCAGGCCGGTCTCCTGACTTCAGGTGATCCGCCTGCCTCAACCTTCCAAAGTGCTGGGATTACAGGCTTGAGCCACCGCACCCAGCTTCTCAGCAATTTAGAAATGCTAACTGCAAATCTTGTTTTCTGATTAAATACCATCCTCAGATATTTTCTCCTTTTACATCACATCTCCTCCCCAGATCCTTCTCCTGACCCATCCCATCCATCCTCCCATTGTTTTATTTGGGAGTTGAACGAGTTTTCTAGAAACATGCCATAGAAAGAAATTCCTCAGAGGCAATGCAATAAATTATCCGAGTTATGCATGAGTGATGGAGCCTTTTGGTTGGAGACACAAAGAATGCTGATCATGGAAAAACAAAATTCAAGAGGCCAAATTTTACAGGGAGCAATTAGTATTAAATAAGAACATGTCACAGGCACTGGGGCATTGGAAACTGGCTGCCCCAGCCTCCTTTTTGTAAGTTGGGTTTACTAAATGGAACATAATGATATGTAACTGAAACTGAAAGACCATTCCTTTGCTAAGGAGATCCAGCCAACAAACACAGTGGAAAAATAGGAGTGATACTTTTCACTCTGGGAACTTTTTTTTAAGACAGAGTCTCTCTCTGTTGCCAGGCACCAGGCTAGAGTGCAGTGGCGTGATCTCGGCTCACTACAACCTCCGCCTCCTGGGTTCAAGCAATTCTCCTGCCTCAGCCTCCCAAGTAGCTGGGACTACAGGCGCATGCCACCACGCTCAGCTAATTTTTGTATTTTTGTATTTTTTAGTAGGAGTTTCATGTTGGCCAGGATGGTCTCAATCTCCTGACCTCATGACCTGCCCACCTCAGCCTCCCAAAGTGCTGGAATTACAGGCGTGAGCCACTGCACTTGGCCACCTTTTTTTTTTTTTCTTTTTTGACAGAATCTCGCTGTGTCACCCAGTCTGGAGTGCAGTGGCGTGATCTCGGCTCACTGCAACCTCTGTGTCCCAGGTTCTAGTGATTCTCCTGCCTCAGCCTCCCAAGTAGCTGGGATTACAGGCACCCACCACCATGCCCAGCTGATTTTTGTATTTTTAGTAGAGATGGGGTTTCACCATTTTGGCCAGGCTGGTCTTGAACTCCTGACCTCAGGTGATCCACTAACCTCAGCCTCCCAAAGTGCTAGGATTACAGGCATGAGCCACCGTGCCTGGTGTTTTTTTAAAAAATTTATTTTTAGATCTTCCCTGAGCGTAAGAAGGTAGACCACAGAGCCTAGGAATGTCCTCCTAGTCCAGAGATTCAGTGGAGAAAGTTCTCTGATGCTCCTGAGCTGGGTGCAGATAAAAATGTCACTTTTAAAGAAAGAAAGCTGGTCATTGTTCAGTTTACATATTTGCATTTGTGAACATTCTGTTCTGTGTTAAGAGAGGAATTTTTTAAATAAAAATGTACATTCTCATTGAAATGATTGGTTGGTGTTGTGCTTTCACTGGAAGCCTAAAGAGAAAACTATTTGGGGTGACAAAATGGGAAAAATTAGTCACTAGTGATTCACAGAGACTATAAATATGTGGCTATATTGTTCTCTTCTTTATGACCCAGATGGGATGAGTAGTTTGGGAAGAGGCAGGAAGACACAAACAGTGCCAGAAGGGAGCTGGAGACCCCACTCCAGGTTTGGCAGTGTGAGCTTGCCCCAAAACCTCCCGTCACAGCCTCTCTCTGCCTCAGCACTGAGTCTGCACAGCTCAGCTTCTGGAGGGCCATCCAGAATTTCTGCGAGGCCAGGAAAAAGAACAGGCTGGTGGCCCCCTTTGTGTCCTGCATGAAGCTGCCCGTTCCACCACAAGGAACACCACAGGTTGATGCACAGTATCTTGGGAGCAGCACAGGGACAGACGTATTGCTGGCTTTGCCATTTCCCAAGCTGGGGAGAAAAGTTAAAGCTGGGACAAGGGGAACTGTCAGCTGACAGCGTGCTGCTACTTGAACCTGAGAATTCCAGTAACTCATACCCTAAATCCTCCTTACATACACACACCACACACACACATGCGCGCACCAGAGCACTGAGTCTCTATGGCATGTCAGGTACTGTGTGGAACACCAGGGAGGCAATGGTGAGACGGATGAGGGATTAGCCTGGGACCTCCTCACAGAGCCTCCAGCCTAATGGGGAAGACAGTCCTGGTCCCGGGATTATTACAATGGAGATTGATCATTGCCAGGACCAGGAGTTCTGGCAACATGGGAACGCTTAGCAGGCTCAGCCTATTCTTTCATGGGCCAGGAAAGAATTTCTGGAGCAAGGAATGTTTAAGCTGAACCCCCATGGAATCCTCCTGACTGCTCAATACGATGGCGATTGCCCGGTGACTACTTCTGCCTCCTGACGATCTGCCTTGCTAATCATGTTTCCTTTCCCCCTGTGTCTCCACTGTTTTCTATTAGGTGTTTCCCAGGGTCCTCACTCTGGCCCTCTTCTCACCTCATACTCACATATGAGAAATTGTCAGCTATCCCTGTGATTTTTAACCCTTCTTCAGGATATGTGATTCCATCACATACAGAGAAAGCAGCAGGGTCTCACTGTCGCCCAGGCTGAAATGCAGTGGTACAGTCTTGGCTCATTGCAACTTCTGTCTCCCAGCTCAAGCGGTCCTCCTGCCTCAGCCTCCCAAGTAGCTGGGGCTGCAGGTGCATACCACCATGCTTGGCTAATTTTTTTTTTTTTTTTTTTTGGTAGATATGGGGTCTTCCTATGTTGCCCAGGTTGGTGTCGAACTCCTAAGCTCAAGCAATCCTTCTATCTTGGCTTCCCAAAGTACTGGGACTGTAGGTGTGAGCCACTGCACTGGTTTTACAATCCGTATTTCTGTTGCCGGTCACTCCTACATTCCAGAGCCATCTTTCAAGAGCTTCCACAAACCCTTCAAACTCAACATGTTAAATCTTAAACTCTTCATCTTTTTCTTCAGCTCTGATCCTTAGCTTAACTGATGTACCACCATCCACCCAGTCTCCCAAGCCAGAAACCTGGATTCCTTCCTGCCCCTCAATTTCCACATCTGCCCAACCCCCAGGCTTTGTTGATTCTACACATGGAATTCTTCTCCACCTCTCTTGTCCTCTGCCACCACCCAAGTTGAGGCCTTCCTTCGCAGAGCGGAATAACAGAAACAGCCTCCTACACATGTGTTTCTGCATCTGGCTTCACCCACCAGTGCTTCCTGTGCACTGTGGCCAAAGCTTACCACATGACTGCCTTTCTTCATTGGGTCTCAGGATAAAGCCAAAGCATCTTAATATGCACGATTCTCCATAACGTGGACCCTGCCCTCCAACTACTTTTCTAGCCCTGTCTTCCAACATGCTTCTCTTAGTCTTAATTCTCTAGGGGTATCAAGCTGCTGTTGGTAAACACATGTTGAGGACCCCAAAATAAACTCCCCCATTCCCTCCATCTTATCCCTCTTTTTCCTTCATTGTACTTATCATAATCTAGAATTATCCTACTCCATTATCTATTCATTTATTTGTCTGTCTCCACTTCCAAAATGTAGGCTCTATGAAAATAGGAATTTTAAAACATTGTAGTAAAATACACAACACATGAAATTTACCATTTTAATCATTTTTAAATGTACAGTGCAGTGGCATTAAGTATATCCACATTGTTGTGCAATCATCACTACCATCCATTTCTAGAATGTTTTCATCATCCCAATAGAAACTGTGTACCCGTTAAATAATAACTCCCCAGTCTCTTCTCCCCTCAGCCCCTGGTAACTCCCCTTTTACTTTCTGTCATTATGAATTTGCCTATTCTTGGTAATTCACACAAATAAAATCATACAATATTGTTCTTTTGTGACTGGTTTATTTCATTTAGCATAATGTTTTCAAGTTTCATCCATGTTGTAGCATGTATCAGAATTTTATTCCTTTTTATATTAAGTAGTATTTTATAGCATGTATATGCTACATTTTGTTTAGCCATTCAATGATCATTGGTGTACAATTATCTGAAAATAGGAGTCTTGTCATCAGTAATTCCCCATGATCTGGAACAATGCTGGTGCATAGTAGGCGTAGTAGGTGTTCAATTAAATATTCCTTTTGTGCACCCTTGCAGTGCTGTCATTGTGTTCCATGTGTAATTTAGGAAAACATTGGCATTGCAGTTACATACTGTATTGTAATTTATTTGATTGTACATCGATCTCGTCTGCCTGACTAGAATCTTTTGAGGGCAGGAGTGCTGCCCTGGGTGTCTCTGTGGCCTGCAAGTCTAGGACATTGCCTGGAGCAGAGTAGATATTTAGTGTTTGACGAGTGAGTAAATGAATGAATGAATCTCTTACATCTTCCATAGTCTTTGTGCCACATCCAACCACACAGATAAGACTCTGGCTGCCCTTTTCCTCAGTGCTTTTAATCACTGTAGAATTTGTTAACACAAAAGCAAGAGGGAAGAAGTTCAAGGCCCGAATGGGAAGGGTATCCAGAGAGACAGAGTGACTGTCCACGTGGCATGCCTGGAACCATCCCCATTCATACCTACTGTCCCAGCCTAATTGTTAATAGTGTCCCCTTCACTTTTAAAAGTGTTATAGTTCCGATAAATTATATGGCCACTCTACAAAGAAAACTAACTTTTTTGACCCACCAGCTTGGAGATGATACCGTGCCCTCAACCCAGGGGTAGGAAGCAGGGCCCCACCCTCAGCCCTTAATAATTCAGTGTGTTCCTCCAGATTTCCAACAGCAAGTAGCTGCCTCTATTCACTTGAGGAGTGTTTAAGAAACCACAGAAAGCTGTTCTATCCACATGCACACCAGGCTGTAATGGCAGGGAATTGACATCTCCTGGGAGCAGCCTTCACCCAATGATGAAAGGGATACATATACAAATAGCCTGGCACCTGCACCCCTAAGATGGGATGGCTGTGAGGCATGTGTTTTATGTCATTTCTCAGGATTTCCCCACACGATTATGCCCCGGTGCACACAGGAGTAACTGCTTGATAACCTAGGGCACTACTTACACTGGGCCAATAAGTATAAATTCTCTACTGGTTTCCCATCCCTGTTCCACTTCCCTGTAGGGGGGAGATCCCATAAGCGCCGAGGCAGGAGCAAAAGGCCTCAACCTATTTCCATATAAATAATGAAGTAGAAAGTAATTAGAAAAAAAAAAAAAAGAAGAAGAAGAAAAAAGAAATATAACCGTAGTAGTTATTAGTTATTCATATGTGATCTTAGTTATTTATAGGTGATCTTAATTATTTTACTAATGCCTATCAGGTCGGAAGTGTGAACCTGGGGTGACATTGTAAAATGAATGACATTAAGGCAAGATGCTCTAAGCCCTCTGTCACACCTGCATAAGGGCTGCTGGAGGGTGCCTTGGCTGTGTGGCAGCACCAGCGCTGTGAAAGCGCCCGCTGTTTAGCCAGCTAGGGAAGGAGACATCCAAAATGGCTGAGACATCTCCTTCCTGGGGAAATCTGGAGAAAAGTCCGCTTCTCCAAGCTCTTGTGGTAAGGCCTGACGGCTGTCAGGTAGACCCACAGACATCCGGGGGTTAACTGTCTCTATGTGATGCTGTGCTTCAGTGGTCACATTCCATGTCTACTCTTATGTTCTACTGCTGCACCTGGTTCCTTTTGTCTTAGAAAAGATCATCAGTAATAGTAATATAAATCTTAATGTTTTAGTTCTTTCTTGATAAGTATGGAAAAATTGCTGATGCATTATGCTCCTTACCTCACTTCAGGGCCCAGAAATTCCTGAGCCTACCTGAATGACACGTGATGTACTTGACCCTGTCACTGCCACACCCTATCTACCCTGCCCCCAGTCACCAAACCACCAAGGCCACGCCCTACCTACCCTGCCCCCAGATTTGCAACTCAATAAAAGTGAGAGCATCCTGGCATTTGGGGTCACTGCTGGTCTCTGCGATTTGGGTAGCAGTGGACCCCTGAGTCCAAACTCTCTTTTCTCTATCTGTGTCTTGTGTCTTTAATTTCTACAATTTCTCCTCTCCGCACCAGCCAGGAGGGGCTCACAGAACCATGCAGGGCTGGACCCTACACTTCCCCATGCCCCTGCACTTGCCAAATCACCTACTTGCTCTTGAATCCTTCCTTCAGAGTTTGCTTTTGGGGGAGTCTAAATTGGGAGACTTAGCTTCCTTAGTATTACCTTCTTTCATACCCCTTCTGGTGCACCCCACTCTCAGCCAACCCTGTAACCGTGTCCCCACAAGCCTCAGCCCTTCACCTGCCTCCATGTTTCTCCTGCCAGGACGCTTTTTTTTTTTGAGACAAAGTCTCACTCTGGAGGCTGGAGTGCAGTGGTGTGATCTCGGCTCACTGTAGCTTCCATTTCCCGGGTTCAAGCAGTTCTCCTGCCTCAGCCTCCCAAGGAGCTGGGACTACAGGCACACACCACCACGTCCTGCTAATTTTTGTATTTTTAGTAGAGATGAGGTTTCACCATGTTGATCAGGCTGGTCTTGAGCTCTTGACCTCAAGTGATCCACCCGCTCGGCCTCCCAGAGTGCTGGGATTACAGGCGTGAGCCACCGCACCCAGCCAGGACCTGTTTTTTTCCTTCCCAGCTAGGTCATCAGTAGGTGGGAGTGACCCTGGGTGTGGGAGGCTGATATTTCCTGTTAGCCCTGCCCAGCTCTGGTCTGGCCACCCTCACCACAGATCCTAATGTCTTTGCAGGATCTCTAATGCAACACTGCTGAAGAATTAAATACCAATGTCAGTTCAGCAGCACCCTGATGATTCACTCCTGGATCCAGCCGCGCATGTTCACTTCATCATCCATTCCACAGGGATGGTCAGGCCCGAAGGAGGAAAGGAAGCTGCCATCTCTGGGGTACCTAATTGATATGTAGCAGGCTCTTTGTGGGTGTGGCCTTATAACAATTGTGGAGAGTAAATAGGATTTTCACCAGTGTTTTAGAACTAAATATTTTATCTACGATAGAGGAAATGAGTGTTCATTATAGAAATATGAAGCGGTGGCGGGAGTAAAAGATTACCCATAATTCTACACGCTAATACAGCAGTTGCCGTTTTCCTCGTCCCGGCCCCTTTATCTATGTGACCCCAATTGAAATCACATTGGCTACCTTTTCCACTTAATATTAGTATGGGGGAGAAACATCTCCCCCATACTACTTCATACTCTGCAAAGCTTAGGAGAAAAATGCTCGTCTCTTCCTTGTATATTTTAATGGTGGAAAGAGAATATGTGTTCCACTCGTAGGGACAAACACTCTGGGAGAGATTCCATTCCTGATTGATTCCCTCCACTGTGAAAATAGAGAAAAGGACAGAGGCAGAGACCTGGTCTTTTTCTGGTCCCTTTTTCTAGGTGGGAAAAAAAATCAAGAACTAACAATAAAATCTTATTATTTTAGATAGAAAAAGGAAAATGCCAAATATCCAGCTGAAGCAGTTAAAGACTGCTGTTGCTTCTGGAGACAGGTGAACAGGGGAACTGTTGTTTTTCTAACAACTGTTGTTGACTATTTGTCTTTTTAATCCATGTGTAACCTCGATTAACATGAAATAACAACCTCAAGAGGAAGACAAGACATGATTTATTGATCTAACAGTAAACACAGTTTGTGTTATAAACTTTGTAAATGTCGTTTTTAATGGCTGCATATTACCTGATCATGTGGCTATACTATGATTTATTTTTCTATTTTCCTACTATTGAACATGTTGTTTTTTCCAAATTGTATTATTTAGATAGTGTTGTGATGAACAACCCTATGCATAGAGCTTTTTCTATATTTGAGATATTCCGCATAAGAAAATGAGAGTGCTCACTGTATGTGAGAATGCCTACTTCACCATACTCTAATCAGCTTTGATTAAAGTCTTTAAAAAAAACTCAATTAAGTATGTCTGAAAAATTATTTTCCTTTTCAGCAGTTGAGAAAATGAAAGCTCAGAGATTTCCAACTTTTCTGTGTGTGCAACGTTAATAAATGGCAGGACTGGCTTTTAAGCCTGGTCTGTCTGATTGCCAAGTCTTTATCCACTCCACATCCGGCCTCTCAGTAGAAAGGCCAGGTAGAAAAAATGAGCTGTCAGGAGACCTGCGTCCCAATCCAACCTTTTCCATTGTCTAGCTAATACTCTTTTAGTCCCAATTTCCTTGTCTATAAAACACAGTTACCACCTGCCACCACCCTACAAGGAGCTGTAAGTACCAAATGAAATCACGAATATGGGGACTCTTAGAAAATTCCATAAAATTTCATTTAATTATAGGTTTCAAAAAGGCATGGGCCAGCCAGGTATGGTGGCTCATGCCTATAATCCCAGCACTTTGGGGGGCCAAGTCATGAGGATCACTTGAGGCCACGAGTTTGAGACCAGCCTGGGCAACAAAGCAGGACCCCATCTCTGTGAAAAAAAATTAATTAAAAAAAAAAATTATCTTGGCATGGTGGTGAGCACTTGTAGTTACAGCTACTCAGGAGGCTGAAATGAGAGGATCACCTGAGCACAGGAAGTCAAGGCTACAATAAGCTGTGATCACACCACTGCACTCTAGCCTGAGTGACAGAGCAAGACCCTGTCGAAATAAATAAATAAATAAATAAATGTATTTTTAAAGGCATGGGCCTCACATTCTGTTTCCTAAAGAGACAGAGATCTCACATTTATTTAGCATTTACCTATGGCAGTTACTTTGAGTTTAGTGCTATGTATGAATTATATCATTCAAATCTCCTAACAGCCCAATAAGTTAGATATTATGGTTTCTACTTTAGAAATGAAGCATTAAGGCTATGCTCCATAACCGGTAAATGGTGGAGATGAGTTTGAATACAGAAGATCTGACTCTAGAGCTTGAGTTCCTATTTTAAAATGTAGTTATTATTATTACAAATGGTTCCCAATTTACAGTGGTTTGACTTAACTTTTTTACTTTACAATGGTGCAAAAGTGATTCACTTTCAGTAGAAACTGTACTTCAAGTACCCATCCAACCGTTCTGGTTTTCCCTTTCAATACAGTAATCAATAAATTACATGAGACATTCACCACTTTATTACAAAATATATTCAATATTAGATAATTTTGCCCAACTGTGGACTGATGTAAGTGTTCTGCATAAGGTTCAGTAGGTTGGAAGCATTAAATGCATTTTTTTTATTTATGATATTTTCAACTTACAATGCATTTATGGAGACATAACCACATCATAAGTTGAGAAGCATCTGTATTATTATTATTATTAGGCCAACAGATCAGAATATGACTGCTATTGAAAAGATACATTGTTACTCACAGTTTGAAAGAGGAAGGAGCATGCCATGCCATTCAGAGCCACAGGAGGAAGCAGCAGCACTGGTCAGAAGGCAGAGGAGTGAGGGGAAAGCATGGATGAGAGGTTTATTGCAGTTTTGCATGAAGGAACGGATAAGACAGGGTAAACTAGCTAGGCAGGTTTAGAATTGACTAGTTGAAATACTTTCCATAAGGTACCAGGGTGGAGGGACTACCCCCAATTGCCTGGTTCCTAGGCCTGGGGTGATTATGGCAGGGGGATAGTAGCTCAGACTGAGAGCTCCATAGAGGAGGCATTGGCAGATATGGGCTCTAGATTGGTTAGTTGCATATAAAAGGTGTGCTCGCAGAAGAGTTCTGTGCTATCTCTAGGAATTAGCTAGCTCTGGAGGAACAGTCTCTGTAGGATCAGCAAGGCTCCACATGCCAGAGCATCAAGAATACAGAAAATAAGGAACATAGTTAATACACTTATGTACTAACCAGAACTGCCTGTGCTGTAGCTGGGATGGTTATCACCATCATCATCACCATCATCATAAAGAACCGTTTTAACAATACAAATTTCCTGGTCTTATCCAAATGTAAGGTCCATGGGACAGAGACTATGTAGCACCCAGTACAATGCCTAGCACATGGTAGCCCTCAGGACAGATCTGTTGAATGAATGAATGAGTGAGTGAGTGAATGGTCCCATGCTCCTGCTAAGCCTAGGACTTTATGCGCCATGAAGGACACATGGGTGTAGGCACCTTATAAATGGATTATTTTCTTCATCAGGCAAGCAAGAAAGTGATGAGGAGAATACCATGGAAGTAGCCAAGATCTAGAACTATGTGCTGAAGAAGAGCTCTTCCTAAAGGAACTTGGATAGTGTTCTGATTTCATAGTGAAGAACTCACAAATACCCAAGAAATCTTGACTTCATCTTTAGAAAGTCTAGCTGACCCCTCTCTGGAAAAGGAGTCTGCTCTTCTCCAGTGGCCAGATGTCTTCCTTATTAAACCATATGGTGAACACTCTCAGAAGATTCTGGCTTTTCTTTAATCCTCACATAACTGCCCTCATCACTAAGTTCATCACAAGCATCTTTATTCATTTACATTTATTCATACACTGAAGAGAGCTTATTGTGCACATTAATTTGGAGTCATCTCATTCATAGATTACAACTGTCCTCAAGGACAACACAACTACTTAACACATTTCAACCACTTTATCGGAATTGGGGACTCTAGGAGTTGACAGGTGGGAGGCTAAATATAGCTTTTGGGTAGGCATTTCAAGTCCTAAGAGAATTCCATGCTGCTGTATCATGAGAGCAACACTGTGACAGATTGGAGGAGTTTCTCAGTGCTATGGGGAAAACTAGGAAGAGGACTCCCTGCTCTCAAGGAGTTTACAAAGAATAAAAAACAATTGAAACAAACAAACAAAAAAACCCAGATACACAGAATTTAATATTGCAAACCTGAAGTGACAAATACATTTTAAGAGAATCATTGATAAGGAAAACATGAGAACAGCAAAATAATACAGCACACATTCGATCTGAACCACTCCCTTCTTCAGAAGTTCCCAGCCTCCCTCCACTCCCTCAAGCAGCCTGGCCTCCCATCCCATCTCTGTAGTGCCAGTGAGATGTCTGATCCTACCTCCTGTCTCCTCTCCCTGTGCAGCCCATTAAATAGGCACTAACCAACTCTACAAACTGCTTCTTCAAAGAAAACAAGAACCAATGACTATAGAAAATTAGAAGGGATGGGACCTGAGAAAAGATGAGGCTTCAACCAGGAAGGGGCTTCAACCAGGAAGAAAGATGAGGCTTCAACCAGGAAGAAAGATAAGGCTTCAACCAAGAGGGCTCACCCCTTCTGCAGAGACTGTCATGTCCACTTCCTTTCCCAGCCCTATTCCAAAAACATCTCTCCACATTTTTTCAGGGACGGCTGTTGCCATGGCTACCAGTGACAGATGCTTTTTGAATCTGGTATGTGAAGAGCTCTTCAATTTGGGATCTGACCTGGAACAGGTGGCTATTTTTAGCCACACACTGCTTAATGTATGCTTTAGAAAAGTCAGTTCTTTGCTTTGTATTTAAACATTGCCTTACTCCACACTCCCCCATTTCCTTGCCCAAGTGGCTTCAAGTATTTATGAGAATTTTTATTCACCATTACCACAATGTGAAAGACACAGCAAAGACCCCAAGATGTAGCCATAAATGCTATATTTCAGGTGTAGAACACTCAGGGGGAGTTAATACAAGCCCTGAGTAGCAGGTGCCAGCTTTATGAGATAAAGGATTGTCTTCTCCAGAACAACTCTTTGAGTGTGGTTCCCCGTTTGATGTTCAGGAGTGCTGCCACCACCTTGCTCTGGGGTTTTTGTGTTGGTCTTGTCATTTTGTTACATTCTCCATTGTGCCTGAATTTGTGCTATTATTTACAAAGTGATACTTAGGATTCTGCATTTATCCCATGTATGTGTGAAGGCAGTAGAGTGTAATGATAAGAGTTTTAGATGTCACCCACCTCCAAGTTAGCTTGATATCAAAGTCTTTGTATGATGTGGCCCCAAGTTATCTTCCTAAACCTACTTACTTTTCAAACCTCTCAGCCCTGAAACCTGAAATCCCTAGGATATTCTCCAAACATGCAGTGTATTTCCACTAGAAATTTTTCACATTTTTTGATGCCCATCTCACACTTCACATGCCCAGTAATTCATCTTTGGGCCATCTCTCCCTACCCCCTAGTTAAAAGCATTCAAGCATTCCATCCTTCCTCTTGGATCTCATTATATTTCATGTATAAATGTGTTAGAGCTTGAAGCACTGAACTCAGCTCTTGGTGCTGTGTTATTGGGACATCTCTTAACTTTCTAATGACTCCTGGAAGCTTCATAAAACCAGAGAGGTAAGTTTTTCTCCATATTACTTCTCTAGTGTCTGATTCAGTGCCTTGCATAGAGTAGAAACTCAGGAAATATTTGTGAAACTAAATTGCTATGTAAAAGTCTTCAGACTAGGATTCTAGTACCACCTGTGTCAGTGATCTTGAACTTTAAGTTTTCCAGATCTCAGTTTCCTTATCTGTAAAAAGAAATTATGATACATATTTTGCTTTCCTCATAATTTTATCATAAGAGGTACACCAGCTTTGCCTTATAAATGGCACCTCCTGGGATGAAAGCACATGTTTTCCCCAAGAAATGAGAAAAAGAGTAAGAAAATACTATAGGACTATTTAAGCTAGATACTAGAGTTATAGCAAATACTAGAGAAATTCAAGCAGGCTATCCAAAAAGAGAAATAAAGGGAAAGTAGGGTTGAGGTGGAAAACGAAGAGGAGGGAAGAAGGAGCCGGAGGGGATAGATACGAGAGCATACTACAGTCACAAACCACATGTACATGGTCCAGTGGGAAGCAGAGGGCTGTGGAGCAGGAAATAGCCACTAATAGGAATGATAATGTGACAGTCTTAAAAAGGCACAGCTCAGATCCACTTTCTCATGTCCTGGCCAAGGCTTTATTGGAAAAGGAGTGTCCGAGTCCATAAGAAGGGCAATCAGATGGAAAAGGGACCCAGTCAAAGTAGAAGAACTGCTCAGAGATAGAACCCAGAAATTTAGTGCCACAGGGGATTTTTGATTCATATATACTCTGAGACATTCTTTGAGAAACTCTGAGCCAGAGAAATTAAGACAAATAAGAACTAAAAAGCATATTTGTTAACTATTACTGGAATAAAAAAACCCTCAGAAATAGGTCAGTGGCAATAGAAATAATGTATTGCATATAGCCCAAGAAACAGGAAAGAGGCAAAGAAGACAAAGGTAAGAGGGGAAAAAAAGACTTGAAGGAAAAAAAAATATGTTAAAGTAGTGGTAAAGCAGAACTTAAGCCAGAGACACAAGGAACAAGTGCATAAGTATGCAGAAGGTTAAAGAGAAAAACTGGACATAGGCTGATTTTCAGTTTTCAAGGCTGAGGATGAATAGACAAAGTATTATTTCTCAAGGAACTGAGTTTACCGTTTGCTTTAAGGATGGCAATCATGCAGGGAAGTTTTTATAGAGCATATATATAACTTTGGACCAAGAGACACCACTAATCCTGAAACCTGATGAAACAATAACCAAGAAAAAAAAGAGACAGAACAGTCAGTGAGATTCAAAAGAGTGAGTTATGCAATAGTGGACAAGTAAAGAACAAGTCAGATGGGCAGTGGCCGCAGTGGTCAGCACGGGCTCAGGGCTGGCAATCTCAGGACCATGGATAGCTCTGTGCCTGCTCTATGTCTGGGAAAAGGCTGGCCTAACCCAATGCTACCTTGATTGGTTTCACTGCCTGGGTCCCATTTTGGATGTTAAAAGGATCTGCTCATCCCTTTAAGATAGAAATCTTTGGATCTGAGGAATAGTTGGTCTCTATCTGGTGGCCTTTGATAACTGTTCAGAGGTGGTATGAGAGGATGGAAGGAAGGACTACCAGACTTGGAATGGAGAGGTCTGGGTTTTGCTCTCAGCATTGCACTTGCTAGCTGTGTTGCCTTGGTGAAGAGAAACTTGGTAAAGCTCTGTTTTCTCCTCTGTAAAATTGGGTTAATATGGTTTTCCCTGCTTCCTGTAAAGGAAAATCTGGAGAAATCAAATAAGGTTATGCATACAGAAGCACTTTTAAAAACTGTGAAACCCTAGCTAAATATGTAAAGTTGTTACAATTAGCCTTCTAACAAGTGAATAAAAGGGTTCCATAGAACTCTGCAGGGTCAGGAAACAAGGCTGAGAGTCCAAAGGTATGTCACAGCCCAACATCCCGTAAATAGAAATAAAGTCCTGAAAAGAATGTGAATTTTCAAAAGCAGTGGGAGATCAGTGGGAAGATGAACAAAGGTGAAAGAGAAACAGGAAAAAGTAAAAGTGAACTTGCAAATATTCATGACTTCTCCCCCAAAAGTTGATTATTTTATGTAAATTTGTGGATAAAATCTGAAACAAGCTAAACTATCAAATATATAAAACAAATTTTGGAAGATTCAAAACTATTTTAATAATTAAATATCTTTCTGCAATAGGTAAAAAAAAAATCTCTCTGGTCAAACTGGATCTCCTTTTTATTATTTTAAACCCTTAGCTTCAATTTATTATTAAAAAGTAACATGTTATAATTATAGGAAAACTCAGAAGAAATAAACAAGCCAAAAAGATAATTAAAAATATTCTCAAACCTATGAACTTAAAGACAATCTTCCAAACATTCTCCTAACTCTTCCATGCACATAGAAGGAACTGGGTTCACTTACATAAAGATATGGAGTTAGTGCAGTGGCTAAACCTATGTGTTCTGCTGCCAAACTGTCTCAGTTCAGTTCCCAGATTTCCTATATATTGACTGTATATCTCTGGGAAAGTTAATCTCTTTAAGCCTCTGTTTCCTAATTCATGGCAACAGGTTTAATAATAGTACCTACACCAAAACCTGTTGTTAGAATTAAGTAAAATAATGTATTTAAAATACTTTATACAATGCCTGGAATATAATAGGTACATAGTAATAATGACAACATTGTTAAGGAATAATAATATAATCAAGTAGTACATACTCATAGATTTACATAGTTATAATACTATAATATTTAATAATAGTAATATTACTACTGCTTATATTATTATAATATTAATAATAAATATAGCTGTTTTGTACTTATCCTTAATTATATTTATATAAATTTCCAGAAATAGAATCTCTACATCAAAGTAAGATTGTAAATTTTTCAGAGCAATGTCATATTTTAAAGGTAGAAAATAATTCAGTCATCAAGGGGAAGAGGGACAGATGTTAAAAATGAAAAGTAACATATGAATGCAAGGGTTTAGGATTCATTGCTATTAAACTGTGAGTGAGCAAATCCTGGAAGCCAGCAATTCTACCTCTGGGAATATGCTACAGAAATAATTGCAAGAATATGTATGTGCAAAGATGTTCATTGCAGTACGATTTATAAGAAAAAAATGAATGCAATCTAATTATCTAATTGATAGGAGAATGATTTTATATATATCTTACATATACACATATACATATATGTATATATACACATATATATGAGAACAATTATATAGAATATAGATAGGAGAACAAATCATCAATGAATGAATCATGCTATGCTTCCTGTCTGTCACTCCACTTTCTTCCATAACATTGTATCAGGAATCCATTGCAAAGTTAACACGTGTAGCTTGACCTTTTTCTTTTTAATGACTATATAATATTCTCCTTTATGAATATGTATATATGTAAAGTTAGATATATATGTATACATAAACACATATCTATAAAACTGAATATACATATGCACATACATATGCATATATTTTATATATACATATTCATAAAGTTGAGTATACATATATGTATATATACACACACATCCATAAAGTTGAATATACATATATGTAATACGCATACATATTCATAAAGTTGAACATTATATAGCCATTACAAAGAAAAAGGTAAAGCTACATATGTTAACTTTGCAATGAGTTCCTGATACAATGTTATGGGATGAAGTGGAGTGATAGGAAGCACAGCATGAGCTTATTTTATGTGGCAAATTTTAAGGATGCAGGAGTCAAGGCTTGTTAATTACATGTGTGAGCAATGGAACCAACCTAGATAATGCATATGAAAGGTCTTTGAAACTGTAAAGTGCTGCACAGGTTTTTTTTTTTTTTTTAATCCAATAAAGTGACATAAACTTACCAAAAGGAGAGAAAGAAATGGGCTAAGAAGCAGTACAGGATATGTATGAACTAGAGGTTGTTACAAAACAGAAGCCATCCCTTTTCTGATCATTGAGTTCTGGTGTTAGAGCAGTAGAGATGCTTGAGAAGTTGTCTTATCCAGCAATTTGCCTTTAAGCAAAGTATGTTTATGCTGTAAGTGGAAAAACTGAGGTACACAGAGCTAAGTGACCCAAAGACACATGGTTCATGGCAGTGGGGTGATGACCAAGATTCTCTTTCCTTATCGATATAGAATTCTCAAAATCTTGGAAACTTGGCAAGATCAAATAGTGAGTATGCAAATTCCTATTAAAACAGGAAGAAATTAAAACTATAATAGGAATCATTTATGGGAAAGGAGATTCTCCCCTTTCAAAATACCATGAAGTAAGACATGTTAAAACTACATTAAAAATATTCAAAAGGAGGCACCAAGCCAAGGACTTTAAATAACAAAAATAGCACTCCCCTCCTGCAGGAGTGATCAATGCAGAGCACCTTCTCCCCTATAAAGGTGAAGAAGCCGGGCGCAGTGGCTCATGCCTGTAATCCCAGCACTTTGGGAGGCTGAGGCGGGTGGATCACGAGGTCAAGAGATCGAGACCATCCTGGTCAACATGGTGAAACCCCGTCTCTACTAAAAATACAAAAAATTAGCTGGGCACGGTGGTGCGTGCCTGTAATCCCAGCTAGTCAGGAGGCTGAGGCAGGAGAATTGCCTGAACCCAGGAGGCAGAGGTTGCGGTGAGCCGAGATCGTGCCATTGCACTCCAGCCTGGGTAATAAGAGTGAAACTCTGTCTCAAAAAAAAAAAAAAAAAAAAAAAAAAAGTGAAGAAATGGAGCAGAAATAGTAAAAATCAAAGAACAAATGAGGAAAGTTTCCATAAGCCTTCACTCATGGAGATAAGTGAAGAAAGAAAAAGTTAGTCAAGAAAAGCAATAAGAGCTGTTAATAACATAGAAGACAAAAAGAAAGACAGAGCATGGGACATAGCAGGGAGAGGTCCAAGAGGTAGTCTTCCTCCTAGAGAGCCACTCAACAGGCAACTCTGCAGGTGGTCACAACAGACATCGCTGCTCAAGAGAGCAGTGCCACAAGGCTGATAAAAGGGCCACGCTCTTGAGTCCTGTAATTTCGCTGCTGAGACCTCACAGTGGACCTCCAGACCCCACTGAACCACATGATTTCCTACGAATGTAGCAAAGTATGAAAAAAAAAAAGGTTCAATGATCAACTGGTATAGTGAAATGGTGTTAATTTAAAACAATGTAGGAATGCTGGGAAGGAAATCAAGGACTCAAGGAGGGAGAGCCTGTGAAAACTCAGGTGGACGCAGAATCTCTGCAGCTTTCCTGTCTTTTGAGTTTTCACTTCTCTGTTCCGGCTCTGTGAAACTCTCCGTACTTCTTCACCTGGGGGGGCCATTAGCAGCACCATGCCTGTCTTCAGAGCGTGCATTTTCTTATTTATGCAGAGAAAAACAATTGACCCTTTCCAAATAGAACCTAAAACAAAGACTAGGAATAACTGGGAAAAATAAACCCAACCCCATTCTAAAGCACTCAAAATGCAACAATGATCAAAATATGAATATAATTTTCCTATTTGCACAGAGAAAAACAACTGACCCCTTTCAAATGGAACCTAAAATAAAGACAGAGACAGCTTGTGAAACTCTTAAAATTTAACAGGTAACTAAAGCTTAGATAAGTGTGGCTGTCAGAGCCTGGTGAGAAGGCAGTATGCTAGTATTATGACATCTCAACCCCACCTTGTTAAAGTTGCCCGAAGTACATTAAGGAGTTGATTCAGTCCCACTGTTTTGCACTCATGTCTTGGGCTGAGACTCCAAAGAGTCCCTTCAACCATCTTCCAAGGAGCAGCTTGTCTTCGAATGAACTCCTGCACAAGAGACAAACTTCTCAGCCTCTTCTAAACCTCACAGCCCCAGGTTGAAAAGACTGTTCTCTGTTTCAGTCCCAGAATCACCTAAGTTCTTCACTCCTCAAGTAGCCAATGCCTCTGTCACACACACCTAAGTGCTTTTGGGGGATTCCATTCTCAGGGGATAGTTACTAATTGTTTGAATTTTAATATACATGCTCTTGTACAAGCTAGGATTGCAATCAACCACAAAATAAAAGAAAGCTAAACTATGGCTCAAGCTAACGGGGGTTCACATAGCTCAGTCTTCCCACTGGGGACTCAAGACTTCCTCTTCCTCCCTGGATGTGTGGCCTGCTGGCTTTCATCTTCTAGTTTGTTGCCTCGTGGTTGCAAGGTGGCTGCTCTGCTTCTAGTTTTCATCCATGTTCAAGGCAGGAAAAAGGGAAAAGGCGAAGCAGTGAAGGACTGTCTCCTTACAAGGCTTTGGGCTTTTACTCAGGAAGCTAAGCCTCCCCAGGGTACCTGCACCTGCATTTCATTGGCCAGAACCGCATGACACAGTCACACCCAGCAGCCAGGAAGCTGGGAGATCTAGAACTGTACTTTCACATCTGCATTGGAAAAGCACAAGAAGAGAATGGATACTGATGAGCTATTGAATGGAATCTGCCACAGTTGTTCCTCTGACTCCTAAGCATCCATGGGCATTCCTATTTCTATCTGTATTCTCATGCCATCATCACCAATGAATTAAACCAAAGTCTCATCCTGTCCAAAGTCCAGGATCACTGGCTGCTGTGCAAGCTCCCTGTCAGGTCTGCATGTACTTCTCATGACCACGGTCTGTACGTTGAAAAGACAGCTTATCTGCCCTCATACCTCTGATACACAAAGGTGAGAGAGAAACCAGAAAACCACATAAAAACTTCAACTCAATTCACATAAAGAAAAAATAAGAAATGAACATTGGACCATAGAACTCATCAAATCCTACTGGCCACAAAAAAAGCAAAGTTTCTGCCCTGGCAGTAAAGTAAAATTCCTAGCCAACCAATATGGCAGGCAGGCTCTAGATCTGCTTTCTGGGAGGAAATTCCTTGTTCATTATTCTTTGTTGCTATATCCTCACAAAAATTCTCCATAGCAAAAACAATTGATATTCTTATGCCTATCGTCAAGATTAAAAAATTGAGGCCCAGAAAGTAACTTTGCCCAAGATCACACAGAATCCACGCTCAGATCATCCGACCACTCAGTGTCTGCCTTTACTATCCTGTGATAAAGTTTCTCTAACAGAACAGGAGTTCTACTCTAAGAGCCCAGGAGTTCACTTTGAAAAAGAGGCAGAAAGAAGTAAAAAGTTAAAAAGAAAGGAAACATTTTTAAAGGGTCACTTAGAATTAATCCAAGAAAAGAAGACATTTGAAGTAACATTTGCTGGCAGAGGTTTTCTTTTATAGAATATAGTCAAGGTCCTTCCAAGGGAGCTACGGCCCCAAAGAGGAGGATGAGTTCAGCCTGAGAGAGAGGCTGGGCCCCAGGAGGATGCTCCTTCTCCTGGGCTAAAGGAGGAACAGGAAGAGAGCCAGTGTGAGCCATTTAAGGCATCTCAGGGTTGTGATGACTTGCTTGTATAGTGGAAAGCAAAGTATGTACCATTGGAAGCCACATTCTGATTCTACCATTGCAAAGGTATCAGGAAGGGAGAGTTTCACTGAGGAGAAAACCGGTTATGGCACAGGGGCAACCCATGGGCCTATCACCACGTGTAACTTTAAAATGTTCCTGGGCTGGCTGCCTCAGTAGAGGCTCGATGACCCACCTTTGCCTCAGAGGGCTTAAGAAGCAAATCTCAAAAGGGAAATGCTGTGAAGCCTTACACAGTAGATGCTGGTGTTCTGGAGAGAAGGATGTTTTTAAATCCTCTTAGGTTTTTCAAGATGGAAAACATTCTGAAGATTTCACAACAATGTGGATATACTTAATACTACTGAACTGTACACTTACAAGGGTTAAGATAATACATGTTATAATATGTTTATTTTAATGTTACAAAAAATCTTAAAAGGCTCCTTAGGAAGCTATAGGAAACTTAAAAGGCAATGAGTCAACACAGTACTGTCCCAGAGAATGTCTCATCATTAAAAATGGTAATGGAATGTCACCTTTGAATTTCAGAGGCATTTTTACACACCTTCCATTTGACCCTTACAACCACCTTGGTGGTCGAATACAGAAGATGTGTATTATCCCCATTGTATGCATGTGCTACGTGACACTAGAATGAAGGTCTAGTCCAAAGAGGTAAAATCTGGAATTAAACATAGGTCTTGTGATTCCACAGCCAAGTGTTTTTCTCATAATGCTGTGTTCCTAGTTAGTTAGAAAAACATGAAAGTACAATGGAGAGATTAGGAACTGACGTTTCTAGGCACCTGCCCCATACCAGGCATGAGGCTCTATGCGTCACTATCTCTTTAAGTCTTACTGTAAGTCTACTTTTGGTTCTGCTAGTATCCTGATTTTACTGGGAATCAGGAAAGTGAAGCTCAAAGAGATTAAATAACTTCCCCCAAGGTTTCCCAGCTAATAATTAAAGAGCTGAATTCAAGACCATATAATATTGAGCCAGATGTGGTGACTCACACCTGTAATCCTAGCACTTTGGGAGGCCAAGGCAGGCGGATCACATGAGGTCAGAAGTTTGAGACCATCCTGGCCAAGATGGTGAAACCCCATCTCTACTAAAAATACAAAAGAATTAGCTGGATGTGGTGATGCATGACTGTAATCCCAGCTACTCCAGAGACTGAGGTGGGAGAATCGCTTGAACCCAGGAGGCAGAGGTTGCAGTGAGCCGAGACAATGCCACTGCACTCTAGCCTGGGTAACAGAGTGAGACTCCATCTCAAATAATGATAATTATAGGCTGGGCACAGTGGCTCATGCCTATGATCCCAGCACTTTAGGAGGCCAAGGAAGGCGGAGCACCTGAGGTCAAGAGTTCAAGACCAGCCTGGCCAACATGGTGAAACCCTGTCTCTACTAAAAATACAAAAGTTAGCCAAGCTTGGTGGTGCATGCCTATAATCCCAGCTACTGGGGAGAATCACTTGAACCCAGGAGGTGGAGGTTGCAGTGAGCCAAGATCGTGCCATCACACTCCAGTCTAGCCAACAGAGCGAGACTCTGTCTCCAAAATAATAATAATAATGTCAAGGAGCAGAAAAGCAGCTGCAGTGACTGGGACACAAGGCAGAGGTGATTAGCCAACACCTTACCTTTGTGCCTTTAATTGTCCTTTGGTCCTGAAAGAACCTGGTGACAGTTGGCTAAGCTAATGTGGAAGGAGGAAGTAGAGTCAAGCCACAGGTGCAAAGATCAGACCTTTTGTCCGAGGTAAGTGGAAAAGGGAACAAAATATTATAATCCTGGAGATGTAGACAGGAAAGCAAAATTGCAAAAGCCTGCAATTACAGTGTCACCAGAACTGGCCAGAGGAGAAAAGCCTGCTTTAGAAAAGACAGAGAAAAAAGGTGAAAAGATTTTTTTTTTGCATGTGTTGCAGGTATAGGGAAGTGATAGACAAGAAATGTTTGTGGAAAATATGTGGGCTGAGTGAGGAAAATTATAAAAACATTGAGCCTTTGGCTAATTTTTCAACAATTTTAAATGCTAAGGGATCAAATGAGATAATGCATGGGAAATACTTAAATTATAAAGTGTTATACAAAAGTGGAGTGGTACTTATTTTTATATGAGTGTATTTATAATAAAACCAGAAAGACAAAGGAAAGCCGTCGCAAGAGCCTGGGCTGAAGCAGTGCTGGGCTTTGCGGCCGCTCTTGTTGCCTGGGAGGCTCCTTCTTATCTTGAATCACAGCTCCGCTCCACCTCTGGCACTGAGTGCTGGGGCACAGCTGTTCAGCAGCTGGCCTGTGTTTACCCCAGGTGGTGCTATGTCAGGAATCACTTGAGCAACTGCCCCACTATGTGTTGTTTTGGGTTTGCAAGATCTCATCACGATCCTGAAAGACCCAAGTTACCTCAGAGAACTCCCCAGATTAGGTGGCAGAAACTAACAGCATATGTTGGTGAAGGGGGTTCTGGAAAGGAAGGGATGCTGTGCTGGGGCTCGGTGAGGAGCGGGGGACACCTGGGCTAAGGAGGAGTCTTCATTACATTTGTAGGAAAAGTACCTGTGTTTTTCTCCGGAAGGTTTCTAAAATACACCATCTATATTGTGGCCACATCTCATCACAGACTGTTGTTTTTCAGGGTCGCTACTCACCCTCTCTTCCTTCTTCTCCCTTTTGCCATCCAACCTGCTCCTCCTTCATCTTTTCCTTTCCTCCCTTCACTTTTCTTACTTGCTTTCATTGTCACTCTTTCTTTCTCCTCTTTTACTCTTTGCCTCCCCTCTTTTCTTCTCTTGCTCTTTCCTTCTGGCCAGTTAGCATTTTCCGAGAGTAGACGATGTGGAGCTGAGAGATGGGCTAAGATGTGGGATTTTTCAAAAAGATAAACTGCTCTTAAACCACCTGCCACACAAGAGCTTCTCCTTTCACCTCGCAGGGCAGGCTGTGTCATCAGAGGCCAGGGCTGCAGAAAGAGGTGGTGCAGGAATCACTGAATGATCACTTCCTTAAAGGAAAACCATCACTCTCCCTCCAAGAGAGGCTTCCAGGAGCCCTGTGGGGTGGGGTGGGGGGAGCGGGTGAGACAGCTGCAGTGAGTGGACATGTTTTCTGCTCAGTCTCACCTCCTGTGCTCAGAGCCGCTCCCCTGTGGCCTTGGGACCTGCTCTGCTTTTGGAGAGGCTGATCAATCCACAGAGCAAAGGTTTATGGGAGGATTCCCAATATGATTACTTCCAAGAGCCCCTACCTTTGCTCCTACATTTGCTTTTGAAAGACTTGGTCTCCAAGCAATTAAATGATCCCATTTAGATGACATTTTTAATGATCCCATTTAGATGACATTGTTTCTCCATGCTCTAATTAATCACAGATGAATGCATTTGCCGATCAGGCTTCCGATGAGCTCAAAGCGCCTCGTATTCCCACAGGAGAAGGTTCAACCGCAGTCTGGTGCATCACCAGTCGACATTTCAGGTGACCCTTGAGGTCTGATAACAGATAAATATGTTGCTTCTCCTGGGCTTCCCAAAATATTTCAACACCGTGGAGACCCAAGAAACCCAAGCTACCTTCCTGGGGAACGTTGATTTGAAGGGCAAGTGATGACAATTAAGGTGATTGATGACAGGGACACTCGGAACCCTAACACGTGACATTTAAGGGGACATAAGAAAGGATCACCTTAGGAAACAAGGAGGGAGAAGTCGTGTCTGGGATAGAGAAGTTCTGGACAGGGGCAGCAATCCAGGTTTTGTGGAGTTTGAACCTTATGCCACCTGCAAGAGAACCCTCGCCTTTTTAAATTTTTTTTTATTTTTTGAGATAGGTTCTCACTCTGTTACCTAGGCTGGCGTGCAGTGGCACAATCACAGCTCACTGGAGCCTTGACCTTCCAGACTTAGGTGATCTTCCCAACTCAGCCTCCCAAGTAGTTGGGATTACAGGTGCACACTGCCACACCTGGCTAATTTTTGTATTTTTTGTAGAGAAAGAGTTTTGCCATGTTGCCCAAGCTGGTCTGAAACTCCTGGGCTCAAGTGATCCACCTGCCTTGGTCTCCCAAAGTGCTGAGATTACAGGAATGAGCCACTGCATCTGGCCTGGGGGAGCCCTCTCTCACATAAAGGTTGCAAAATTACAAATGCAAAATTAATACAGGCCCCTCATGGATCCTGAAGCTTTAGGTTCGCTAGCTTCCCAGTCCATTTGCTCTGGCCCTGTGGGGCTCAGAACTTTTGGGGCTCAGAACTCTACTCCAGTGATCCTAAGAGCAACTGAGATTAGCTCCCTGGTCTGCCCAGCAGGCTCTTTCCCCTGAATGGCAGCAGTGGCCATCTGCCTTGATATCTTGACCTTGAACCTGACTCCCTGACCCTTGGCTCAATGAGTATTAAACTCCTTTAGAATTTCAATGAGTGTTCTGAGATCATCTATGTATTTTTTGCCAGGCACTGGGGTTATAAAACCAAACAAACCAGACCTAGCTGGTAGGACAGAGCTTAATAATAGTAGTGACAAACACATAAACTAATGTTTAAGACGGAGGTTGGTGAGTGTTATTTGGGGTATTCACAAATGACTCTGGAAGCACCCCAGAAGGGGTAACTGACTCTGCTTGAAATGGAAAGAGAGAAAGTAAACACCCAAGGAGTCCAGAAGAATAAACAGCAGTTTGCCAAGCAAATTTTTGTTTTCTTAACACTTGTGCTAACATCAATGCATATTGTCATCATATTGTCTACAAAAATGTGATTACACTGGAAAGCTTAGGAGTGGGACAGAACCATGTTCTCATATTGTCTTGGCCACTAATTAAGTGTGCAGCATTGGGACAAGATTTGTACATTTTTTTGTAAAGCCTTGCCTGAAAATGGGAACAATAATAACATTCATATGGTTGCTTTGATAAGACAATAAATGAAAGTACAAATGCCTGCTGCATAGTAAGTTGCTAATAAATAGTATAACATGCATACTGTTCTCAACCACTTATGTATAAATAACTTTGGCGGTCTCTATGAAAATATACAGAGCACTACCATGGTAATGGCTGCAAAGTATCTTTACATTAATGTACCAGTTTACGTAACTAGTTCCTTACTGTGATTGTTTCCAAATATTTACAAAGAAAGCTCTAACAGGCTGGGTGCAGTGGATCCTGCTTGTGACCTCAGCACTTTGGGAGGCAGAGGTGGGAGGATTGCTTGAGGTTGAGGCAGTAGAATCACTTGAGGCCAGGACTGTTTGAAATCAGTCTGGGCAACATAGTGAGACCTCATCTCTACAAAAAATAAAAAATAGCCAGGAATGGTGGCACATGCCTGTATTCCCAGTTACTCAGGAGGCTGATGTGGGAGGATTGCTTGAGCCCAGGAGGTTGAGGCTGCAGTGAGTCACAGTTGCATCACTGAACTCCAGCCTGGGCATCAGACGAGACCCTGTCTCAAGAAAAGCTCTTTGTGCATATATCTTTGTGCAAGTATTTCCGTAGTATTAATTTCATGAACTGAAACTGCTGAGTCCATGGATTTGCCAACTTAAGCTTTTCACAGATACTAATAATTGCCTTCTAAGTAGGGTGCATCATTTTAAATTCCCACCAATGGTAAGTGAGACTGTTTTCTCATCCGTTCACCAACACTAGGTGTTGTCAATCACTTAAATCTTTGCCATGAGGGTCATATTGGAACAAAAAAACAAAACAAAACAAACAAACAAAAAACAAGAGCAAGTCCAGAGGGAGGTAGAGAGACATAAGACAATACATAAAATGGTTCAGGAGTCCAAAGAAGAAAAGAGGTCAAGGGCAGAGGGCTAACTAGCAGGTAGGCCTGTCTCCACCTGGCTCTGGTCCACGCAGGATGAGAACGCCCCAGGGTCAAATCCTGGGAGACTGCCTCTCTACCCAGTTTCCTGGGTCACCAGGATGGAGGCAGTACCAGGATGATTCTAGAGGCATTCATTCTCCAGGGTCTCATGATCTGGGCTCAAGACACTAAGCCATGTCATCTGCTTCTTTTGGAGGAGGCCCATGAAAAAAGCCTTCTCCATGTCTCTGGAGTCAATCGATGATGATCTCAGAAAAACCAATCATTTCAAACCACATTTTGAAAACACCCAGTTGGCATAGATTTCCACTGAGGGGCTCTCAGAATAGTAGGGAAGTTCAGATGCTAAGTCTGTGAAAGCAGAGAAACTTTTCTAGAACAGCTCCCATGCTATCCTCAGAGGCAAAGTCAAGAGAAAGAGCTTTGGACAGAATGACCTTGGACTCATGCAGACTTGCATTAAAATTTCCAGCTCTGCCACTTAACTAGCTAGGTGATTTTGAATCACCTCAGTTACCTCATCTGAAAAATGAGAATCATATTCTCCCCTGTAGGGTGGATCGTCTTGGAAAGATTACAAAATGCAATCTACATCCAGGGCTGGGCTCACCTCTCCCCTAAGCCAGGTGGAGATTCGGTGTTGCTGCCCTGCAAACACTCTGGTGCTAGATTTTACACTGGGCAGTTTAGCAGGTGTGAATTGGACTTTTTTAGAATTCAAAACAAAAACAAACCCCATCACCATTGCTCTGGTGCCTACTTTCCAAAAGAACCACTTGCATTGACAGATTGTGGCAATTCTGTGAATATGATAAAAACCACTATTCCATACACTTTAAACAAGTGAACTGTGTGGTATACCAAAAATATCTCAATCACATTATTACATAAAAAAGAAAGATTATTTGTAGATATCAGTTTTCTGCTCCCAAATTATTTGGCCATGAAGAACCAATGAGAATAAAATATGATCACACATTGAAATATCAATGTTTGTGCTTTTCTTTTTTACAATTTCTCAGTCTTAATTATTCTCTTCAAAACATCTGTGTCATTTGCAGGGGCTGGGGGAATTAAGATTGTTGAAACAATAGACATTGGACACTTGAAGGGTGGGAAGGTGCATGCCCACAAGTTATTTTACTTATACAAAGTTTAAAAATCGTTCAAAGAGCACTTCAAAGAGAAAAAAGTCAATTTTTTTGTTCATTTGTTTAACTTCCAAATTCAAAAATTTTGAAAACCAATTTTTTTAATTTATGCAAGGAGGGTTCTGTTGAAAGAAGAAAAGGCTCTTGACAATCAAAAGGAGCCACTCTGAAGAAAACAAGACAGAGAGTATATGCTCAGCATTGACTGAAAGGAGCACAGGGGAGACCAGGCCACCCCACTTTAGCCCCTGCCCCCAGAGAAACCGGATAATGGTCCCCTAGGTTTAAAACTGGGTGGGAGTGGACTAAGGCAGGATCCTGGAGAAGATCAGTGGTCTGGAGGGGTGTTAGTGGGAGAAGAGGAGCAAGACCTGGAAGATTCATGAAGGAAAATGGAGTCAACAGTGACCCAGTGAGCCTTCTCCATTGACAGGAGGCTGCCATCATCACCCTGCATGCACAGCATGGCACAAGTCACTGTCCCATGCGTGTCTTTTCCCCATGGCTGCCTGCTTGTCACCTGTGGATGTGATTAAATGACCTTTGTTCATCCTCCCAAGATTTTGCTGAGCCTATCCTAACTTCCCCAATTGCCCAACCTCATTACTCCCTTTTCAATGGTCCTGGACAGGAATGGGTCCTAGGAACAGAGAGGGAATCCTGTAAGTATCAGCTGAGCACATGCTGTGGGCAGAGTCTGGCTCTACTTGGCCTCCAGCAGCAACCGAAGACCTACAGCCATGCATGGGTCCGCATTGAGTGCTTTTCATAAATTCTTTTGTGTAGGAGTCCTTAGCTATGGCCAGGTTCTTTTTATCTTTTTTTGTTTTTTCTCAACTCCTGCTCTGTTCCATTCTTGCATCAGCCACTGCTCTGCTCCCTGGCACCAAATGTGAAGTATGAAGAACCCATTCACCTCATTCTGAATAATTTGACGGTTTCCAGACTCCTTAGCCTAGGGGTAGCCAAGAGGAGGAGACCTAGGAATGTGACCCAAATATAATTTGTCACCTCCATCTTTACTTTGTCAGAAAAGTTTCCAGCTCAAAGAGTGGAAGGGTTGAAGGGGAGGACAGGGAAGGACAGATCCTTGTCCGAACAGAAGAAAGAAGAATGCCCCAGGAAAGAATGAAGTCACTCCAACTCTCCAAGAAGCCCCTATGCAGAGAAGTGTCCCTCTCCCCCAAAGCCTTCACAAGAGAGTGCTGAAATTAAGACAAGGGGGAGAACAACTCAGTGGGGATCCACAGCTGAGCTGAGTTTGGGGATGACATTTGTGTCTGAGTCCAACCCAGGCTTACCAAACTGAGCCAAGCCTTGAATTTTAAAATTATGATGGAACTTCGTTATGATTACTTCCAGAGGAAGATCAAGAAGAGGAGAAGCGAGATTGCTTTAAATGTTCTTTTTTCACCCCGTAAAATGTCCCCTATGTTGAAAAAGGACAGAGCTAAAGCAAGTTCCTGAGAGTAGCACACCCTCCGGAGGAGTGTTGAGGATGCAGAGGCGCATCTGCAATCCACGCTTGGGCTTTCCTTAAATGACAGGGCCTGCAATATGGAGATGAGGTCCCTTTGTGCCCCTTGCTGCTTGGACCACGTCTGAAGTGCTAAGCTAAATGCTGACAAAAAAAGAGGCCTTCCAGCTGGCAGACACCCTCAGCTCATTGCAACTGCCAGCTCTTTCCACTGCCCTCAGCCTGAAGCCTAGTACTCCAGCTCCAGAGCTAATCTAGAGTGAGGCAGAGTGTAGACATCTATCATCTGTGCTTCACCAGGATCCACCCCCATTTCCCTCAGGGAAATTGCTTCTTCATCATTCTTTGCATTACGAGGTTAGACCTCTACCTCCAAGCTCCAGAAATGTGCACATGATCCAATTCCAATCCTGGGACTTTATTTTAGGATTTTTAGGAAACAGAGGCCCGTTTTCAGTTGAGTTTGAAGCTGAGAAGTGAACAAAAGCTGCAGAATCTACCACTTGGAAACACCTGCCTGAAAGGAACATCAACTTGGAGCTGGCAGAGAGAGAATCACCTGAGTCCAACAGTTCCTGAAGCAGGACCTACCCTCAGTACCAGCACCCGAGAGTTGTATAACAAATCAATTTCCTCTGTGCATAAGACAGTATGAGTTGGATGTCTGCACTTTCACACAAAGGAATTCTGATAATACAGACAAGGAATAGGTCAGCAGCTTTGGCTTCACCTTCTGTTAAACCTTAGGGTTAAATAACAATTCTTCACCTAGACTGCTCCTCCAGCTTCCTCCCAGAGCCTTCCACGTGTCACTCAGACCCAGGACTCTATATTCCCTAGGCATGAGGCTTAGGCACTGGAGTTACTTCTAGCTGCAGGTGGCTTCTTTGTCTTTCTACATTATCCCAGTCTGTATCTCTGTACTTTCCCTTTACTCTGACTCTGCAGTCTACACCCCTAAATTGCTATGGATTCTCTGATCAAGGCACTCTATCTGCCTGTTTGGACTTCCCAGAGCTTGTTTTTGATTGACCAGAGTCTGTACTTGCTGTGAATGTTGGGCACTTGCTGACATCCTCTGAAGTGTTCCACATAGCAAGGTACATTATTCATCCTGAGAACAAGGATCTTCAGCCAGGCAGACTGAGAAGCAACCCTACACCAGAGTCTTCTTGACTCCAGTGTGATTCAGACACTCACTCCAATGGGAACCCCAGAGGGTACCAACCAGGACAGGAAGGAGTCTGGAAACCAGGGCCTTAAAGCAGATTCAGTGGAGTGGTGGTATTAATATTTGGCCTGGAAAAGAGAAGGTTAAAGGAGAAGCATAATGCCTTTCTGCAGATATTTGTAGAATTGTCATATAGGACTAGAGCCAGTGGGCAAAAGTCCCTGGTAGATGAGTTTGAGGTCAATAGAAAAAAATAATTTGAATTGTTTTTATGCACTTGAGAGTTTCCCTTGACTATGGCAGGAACATCTTTAACATCCTTGTAATGTCTCAGATACTTCTGACTGTGGAGGTCAACAAATATTCGTGGAGGGATTCCTGGGAATGGCATCTGGGAGGAGTCTGGGAGGCTAGAGTGAGTTGGGGTGAATTTTATGGACCGTACCAATTGCCCAGAGCTGGAGCAAATTCCTGAATGTCAGGAGTCTGAGAGTAAGAATCACAGCCCACTGGCTGAGCTCACTTCCAGGGAGCTGAAATATTTCCCCACGGGGCGACAGAGGGGATTGCCCACAATGCTAAACGAGGAGGCAGCCATCTTCATAAGGCTGCTGGGAAGTAGGAGTCCAGGTTTAATAATGGTAAATCTATCAAAACCAAACGGACATGGCTCACATCCTGTGGGCAATAAATATCCACAGGTGAAATTTTATGAGGTTTTAAAGGGAACTTTATGAGCTTTGAGGGAGCCTTAGCATAAACTGAAACCAGCCATGGAAAAACAATATAATGTGAACTGTGGAAAGCAATCTCTGAAAATTCCTGTCACCATTACCAAAGCAAAGAAAGTGTTCTGGGGGGGAAGAAAGATATGCTAGGCTTTCTGCCTCCCTCTCGTGATTTCTGGTGAGGTAGACTGTCTCACCAGCAACATTTTCAGCTCTGGGAGAATAAAGGTTGTTACAGCCTGCCTGTTTCCCACACAGCTCCCAGTACAACGCATCTGCATTGTACACGTGTATACATACACATACACAAAAAAAAAGTCTAAGAGATCAGGAACAACATATTTGAGTACTTCCACAGGTGAGTACTTCTACAGGAAGTCCTCACCGTTCTGGGGACTTTTGTATCACAGGTAGGAAACTTAACTCTGAGTGTTAAGAAATGTTCCCAAGGCAGATACTTGACTGACCTTGGATCTGAACCCATCCCTCTCTATCCCTAGAGCCTAGGTCCTTTCAACCACATCTGTAGTTGTCAGACTTTTGGATTTCATCAGCCAATACAGTTTTAAAAACACTCAAGAGAGTTGCCAACATTTTCATATACACCATGGAATACTATACAGCTACAAAAAAGATGAGTTTGTGTCCTTTGTAGAGACACGGATGAACCTAGAAACCATCATTCTCAGCAAACTGACACAAGAACAGAAAACCAAACACTGCATGTTTTCACTCATAGGCAGGTGATGAACAATGAGAACACTTGGGCAGAGGGAAGGGAACACCACTCACAGGGTTAGATGGGGAGTTGGAAGGGAGGGGAGGGGGAGACAGCGGGGGGTGGGGAGGAGGGGGAGGGATAACACCGGGAGAAATGCCTGATGTAGGCAACGGGGGTGGGGGGAATGGAGACGGCAAACCACCATGGCATGTATGTACCTATGCTACAATCCTGCAGGATGCAGGATGTGCACATGTACACCAGACCCCAAATACAATTAAAAAAAAAAAGAGTTGCCAACATTTTATTTAGAGGATATTGTTAAAAATTGAGAAAGTTTTATTAATAACAACCCAAAAAGATAGAACGTGATCTAGGAATAAATAAATTAAATTGAGCTTTGTGAAATACTTCATTCCTTGACACACGTGCATGTGTGTGTGTGTGTGTGTGTGTGTGCCCATAAAAATATTGTCACTGACAGGCACCAGACTGGCTCTTGGAACAGAACTCTCTGCCCACACTGTATTCTCTGTCCCCAGTAGCACCTAGCACAATGGCACAGTATCTCGCCCTAAGTAGGTGCTTAAGGCTTGCTATTGAATGACTACCACTATTTGCTATTTTCTGTTTGGTCCTCCAAAAAGATTCTAGTGATACAGGTTTACCTGTGTTACAGACCCAGGCAACTTGCTTCATGTAGTTTAACTTTGTATCTATGACTTTGTGAAAGCTAGACTATGCCACCACCTCCTCCTCATTTTCCCTCTAAAACGGCAAGATTTCTCCTCCTGGCAAACTCGGGAGCCTCAGGATCCTCCTGGCAATACAGCTTTGTTTTTTTTCACTGCAGCAATTCCATCACTTTTCCTCTGTCCAAGATCCTCACTCTCAGGGCTTCTCTGAGAATGGGGTCAGGGAGGGATGTGCAACCCCAAGAGGTGAATGGGCACCTTGGCCTGGGGTCCTGTGGTTCAAGAGTCCCACCCTCTTGACCCAGCTCTTCCACTGGGTTACCTTGGGAAATTTTCTCCCCCTTTTTTTGATCCGAGTTTTTTCATATACAAAATGAGAGGGATTGGGCCAAGACATTGAAAGGGTGCTCCCAACCTTGGCAATCTGCACTTCTCTTCCATCTGGCTGTCTCCAGCTTCTCCTGCATCAGGGCTCCTTTTGTTTGAGAAAAGCTGGAATTGAGGATGAATTCAATGACAAGCTGGCTGTTGAGTAAGATTCTGCAATATGATCATGCAGCTGTTCAGTGATTCTACATGAGTGTCGGATCACTTCAGGGTGGAATGTCAAGGCTTACCAGACATTATCTTGGACAAATTCTCCTTTTTCCATGAGACCAACTCATTATCCCTAGAAGTATTACAAATTGTGCACATCCACCAGATGCTGGGAGGTGCTGGCTGGGAAGCAGAGGACCCATGCTGGGGGTCATCCACTTCAGGTTTCTCATTGGCTGTGATTACACGAGAGGCTGGCGAGGAGCCAGGCTATGCCCTGGAATAAATGACTTGTCAAGTCCCCAGCCACGGCCCCAGGAGGTGCATGCACCCCCACTTAGCCTCCCATTTATCTTTACAGCAGTGAAACCAGCCACCCTGGAAGCCTACCTCACTGAGGGAAAGGCTAAGTTGCAAAGCCCAAGTGTTTTTTAAAAATGCTTTTTTTGAAAAGACATCCTTGCCCTTTAATGTTAGGATAGTTACTCTCTGGCACTCATCAGAACAGGGCTATTTGGATGTCATCTGGAGACAGAAAAGAAAAGGAAAGAGCTAGCAAACTGGGCTGCCTGCTGCATTGACTTTGGTTGCTTTTTCACATACAGATGAAAAGCTTCCTGAGCAGTTAACCCTCAGCAAGGGAGTGACATCCTCTGCAAGGAGGAGTCTCCTACAAACAGAATTTAGCAGAAGCAAGCGCTTCATGCAAATACCCGGCATCGACCAGCACTGAAGATTTCTGGTCGCCATATAAATATCCTGAGGATGAGCTTTGGCTCCACTCTGCAAACATCCAGAGTAGTCCCCTGGGATCTACCAGCCCTAAAGTTCCCCAGACTCTTGGAGATTGCCTGGTGGCCATTTCTCATCAAAGATAACTGGGGGTGGGGGTAGAGGTAGGGGAGTTCCAGTCTGCAAGAGCTCTTTCCCCTCCATGACATCTTTCTAAGATTAGCCCTGGCGATCACTTTGACAGCTAGAGTGAAAATAGAAAATAAAAGTCTTGGAGAAGGGTTAAGACCAAGAAAGCCGAGCTGCAGAGTTGTGTGTCCAAACAAAAAATATTGGGAAGGACAAAATGAGTACAAGTTGATTCAGGACAGGCCTTCAGGGATTGGCCACGAAAGAAATTC
This sequence comes from Aotus nancymaae, assembly GCF_030222135.1. Taxonomy (NCBI): domain Eukaryota; kingdom Metazoa; phylum Chordata; class Mammalia; order Primates; family Aotidae; genus Aotus; species Aotus nancymaae. The sequence continues at coordinate 29,399,904 of NW_026988471.1, forward strand.
GGGGAGGAGGTAAGAGCACAGAGATCTTCAGGGAAGCTGCCTTGGGAGAAGGGGTACCCAAAACCCTCTGAAGAGACGTCTGTGAGTGGGAGAATGAGAAGGACATGCTCAGGTGGTCATGGGACCTGCTGAAGTCAAGTTCAATCTGACTCTGTTGAAGCCTAGGGAACTCAGAGAGAAGGGTCCACTCGCTCAGCAGTCAGAGATGCCAGAAGGGAAAAAGCTACATATAAGGGCAACTAGGAGAAGACAAGAGGGAAGGAGGAATATGGGGCAGAAATTAAAAGGAGGTGCTAACCATCAAGATGGAGTCCAGGCCTTCTAAGAAAGACTGTTTTGACTTGTTACAAGGGATTATGGAGAAATATTCAAGAAATAGAAAGGGCAGAGGGAAGCCTTCTCTTTAGGAACCACTTGGCCATCTCACTACAGGGGCTGTTTTGTTCCTTCTATTGTCTGATTCCTCCAATTTTAAGTACAAAAATATATCAGCATCACAGATTCAGAGATGAATCCTGCCTCCTTATTATACCAATGAAGATACCTAAGGTCACAACAAGATCTGGTGGAGCCAATGTCTCCTTTCCAAACTCCTTCCAATTCTTCATCAATGATGGGCACCTACAGAATGTGAGTCACTAGGCTGATGCATCTCTGTGCCCCCACTTTTGGAATCTGAGTCTCCTGTGGTATCTGTCTGAGTTTCTGCCCTTAAGAGATTCCTCAATCTCAGCCTCTTACTTACATGAGCCTGTGTCTTCTCCAGTTGTAGCGTATCTGTGTCTCCTAGGTTCATAACTATGCATCAGCCTCTGCCAGGTATGGTGGGCGGTCTGCTGCCATTACTCACTGTCAGCTGGGAAGCCTGTCCTAGACACCTTGAGAGGGTAGACTTTTGTTCTCAGGCCCACGTGCTCCCCATCTCCTCTCAGGGTGGGAATGTGTATGATTGGGTACCAAAGGCATGGGGAGACGTGTCAGAGAGCCAGATAACAGAGCATGCCAGCAGTCACTAAGACCTGTCTCAGGGTCCCTATACATTTGAAGACACACAGATTGGCGTGAGAATCAGGCATGGGTGCTGGTTATATTCTGACCCAGTCCAACAATGAAACTCTCTTGAAACTGCGAAATACAGATTCCCTAGATTTCTGATTTATTATGGGTTTACTGCTTAAGCCAAAAGTTTTTGTTATTTTGTTTGAGAATAGGTTAAAGGTTAAGAGGATCAATAGGAGGCCCAAAAGGACGTTTAAAACAGGTTCCATTAAACCAAGATCCCATACAAATCCGAGACAAAAACCAGAAATGAGTCTTAGGGATGAGAAGCAAGGCTTCACAGGAGGAGCTGGTTTCTGTCTGAGGGTGATACGCTGCCAAATCGTTGCTCCAGAGAAGAGAGTCATGGGTTCCCAAGTGGCCTGTGACTTGGGATAGAGTCAAGGCTGGAGGAAGGGCTTTAAGAAATGATCTCACAGCCAGATGTGGTGGCTCACGCCGGTAATTCCAGCACTTTGGGAGTCTGTGGCAGGAGAATCGCTTGAGCTCAGGAGTTTGAAACTAGCCTGGGCAACATTGAGCGACCCTGTCTCAAAAAAAAAATTAAAATTAAAAATTAATAAAAAGGCTGGGTGTGGTGGCTCACGCCTATAATCCCAGCATTTTGGGAGTTCAAGGCGGGCAGATCACCTGAGGTCGGGAGTTAGAGAACAGCCTGACCAACGTGGAGAAACCCCGTCTCTATTAAAAATACAAAAATTAGCCTCGAGTGGTGGCGTGTGCCTGTAATCCCCACTACTTGGGAGGCTTAGGCAGGAGAATCACTTGAACCCGGGAGGTGGAGGTTGTGGTGAGCCGAGATCACACCATTGCCCTCCAGCCTAGGCAACAAGAGCAAAACTCCATCTCAAAAAAAAATTAAAAATTAAAAATTTTTTTAAATGATCTTTCTCCAGGCCTAGCATGAGGGTTTTGCCTAAATCTCTAGATTCCAGAGATTCTATCCTTTGTTCTTTAAAAGTTGAGTGACTCTAGTTCTCCCTCCAAGACCCTCTAGATACTACTTATTTCTGTTCAAACCAAAAAGCACATATTAAGATCTTCTTCTGAGCCGGGCATGATGATTGGGACCTAGGGGTATGGGAAGATAAGTTGGTATGATGCTTGACTTCACAGAACTTAGAACAAAGTCAAGAGAAGCCTCGAAATATGTTGCCCCAAATGCTCCCCTGCGTTGCTGAGACCTGCTCCCGCACAAGTCTGATTCCAGACGGTATCAGAGCCACTCTCACATGGAAGCAGGGAGATGTTATCCGTCTGGTCGCTTCCATTTTCCATTCTGCAGTCATTTGTCCAGTGGCTGCCCAGAGCCAAGTGCTGAGCTGGGGTTGTTTCCTGGCCTTGAGAGACAGCCCTGTTCTGGATGTCTGGTCAGCTCAGCTTTTCCTGGTGAAGTATGGGTGGGGTTGTGTCTGTGCCACCAATGCCTCCTCATGTTCTTAGCATCCCCCAGGGAAGCACAGGGTGCTTCTCTCCATTTCTCTTTGTCTAAGGCTTTCCTTAATGTCGGGGGATGGGGGTACTGGATGGACCCCCAGGGAGGCTTTAAAAATTGAAAGCCAGCCGGGGCCAGGGCCCCAACCGGATGGCAAGAGAGCACAGGAGGAAACAAAAGTGCTTGTGTTAACAGAATGTCATTTCCCAACATGATTCAGGCCCCGACGCTGAGGCAGGAAAAGGAGAGCAAATGCCTTCCCATTCATCACATTGGACACAGTTATTTTTAGAGCAGCACCAGCTCAGCGCTGGGCTCCAAGGGCCCTGCCGTGGAAGGAAATGAGGCTGGGCTGATAGAGTCAGTCAAGAGTGGAAATCTTGCAGGCGTGTGTGTGTGTGTGTGTGTGTGTGTGTGTGTGTGTGTGTGTAGGAGAAAGAGGAGGGGTTAGCAGGCAGCCTTCCTCCCAAACTGCAGACCCTGAGCCTGGCTCCTTATGGGAGCATGAAGGAAATTGGGTGTGGAAGTCATCATCTGAGAAATTGTTACGGGAGAAGAAAGGGAGACCCTCTTTGCCTGGAACTGAAGTGGGCCTTTGGCTTAGAAAGGGTCCCCTCACATCCCCACTCTGGTCTGACCTGCCCTTTCCCTTGTGCACGGGCACTCCCCAGGCTGAGGGCAAAGCAGCCTTGTCCTAGACTCAGTAGGATGTTAGCTGACTTCAGGGGTTCTCAGCTTCACTATCACAGCCTTACAAAGATCTGGCTGGCATGAACACCTCCCTCCACCCAGATGCTGATGGTGAGCTGGCATCTGAGAAATGGATTCCGCCCCTATCGGCACCTCCATGCCCATTTTTTAGAAGGAGAGTCTCAACTGGACATGGTAAGAGAGTCCCTTTTTGCAAGGGACAGATGAAAGGCTTCCCTTCTTTTTCACCCATTTCTGGTCTTCTGTCATCTCTCAACAAACTGAAGGAAAAGGAAGACCTGAGGTTGAACCCTGCCCTGAGACAAGATTGGAGTCAGGATGTGGCCCCAGGCTGCCTTTCCTCTCAGGCTGGATTCTTCCCTCTCCTTTCATCTTAAATACCATGCACTCCTGCTTTCTACCTCTGGAGAGTTCCTGTCTCTATAAAAGATGAGTCAACTATCTGGCCTGACCCTAAGTAACATAAGCAGTCAGAGCCTAGGATGAAGCTAAGGCCCTCTTTCTTTCCATAAGGCTTTCTAGATGTACTTCAAGGTCTATGAAATGCAGTTTATACTACATGGGTCTTTAAGGGCCTGAGAGTTGATTCACTTTCCGTTAATAGCTGAACTGTCCCTGAGGTTTGGGCCAGTTTTAAATGTTCTTACTGGCAAAGAGGGTTTAGATAGATGACTTCCTGCACAGTCACTGGATGGATTCCCATAAGCCAAGGCTAGTGGACAGAGCATCCCATAGCAGAAAGTCACTGCTACTGCCTCCACCAGGAAAGCAAAAAAAACTCATCTGAAGGTTTGATGGGGCTGCCAGCACATTGATAAGAAGTCTCTCTGATGCCCCTGTTAGCACCTACAAGATGGAGAGCTTATCCGCTTTGTACAACAACCCAGGTGAGTAAAGGGATCGCAAAGAAATGAAAGTGGAGGCCTCTGGTTCATTTATTTTTTTTTACCAATATCTTTTCTTCCCAAAGACTTATTACAAAGATGGTCCAGTCATCATTTTAGCAGAAGCAGACAGGTAAGGAGGAAGCAGTATTGTCTGGGAAGCCAGGTGCACCAACCCAGCTTTGCCATTAATCTACATCCCAACTGTGATGTCAAATCAGCCACCCACCTTTTTGGACCACAAAAGAAATGACTTGAACCAAATGATATTGAAGCTCCTTTCCAAAGTAACACAAAACAACAATAACTGGAGAGGTGGAGGTGCTGCCCGGAGAAGTTAGTCCTCACGCTGCTGCTTGAAGCTAACAGATATAGAATCATCCTGGCTGACGGTTACTGACCTCCTAACCAAGTGCCAGGCCCTCCACACATCTCATCCTCAGCCCTTATAAGAACCCTGAATGGTAGGTATTAAATCCCCATTGCACAGATGAAAGAACTTAGGATCAAAGAGGTTAAACCAACTGCTCAAGGTCAGTAAGTGGCAAAAGCAGGCTTAGGTCTATGTCTGTCTGATGTTGAAGCCCATGTGCTTTCTGTCCTACCATATCGCCTCTCAGTGGATCAAGAACACACCGCCTCTCAGTGGATCAAGAACAATGTCTGTTTGTCTGTGTGTGAGTGTGTTTGTTTTTCTTATTATTGAGCATCCTTTTTAAGGTCTGTCCCTTCTCTATACTTCATTTTTCCTTTCCATAACATTATTTATTATTACAAAAGAGCTGCAATTCTACCCACTTTGAGCTGTGCTGGGAAAAGTAAGGAAAAATGCTGATAAAGTACCTAGCCCCTTATGCCACCAAATCAGAGTCTTTTGCAAATCACGACTAGATGATCTCATCTGAACGCTTCTGCGTGTGTTGGGTGCTTGCAGTTGAATAGAATGAGTCAGAGATCAGCCTACTTCTCTTCCAAGCACCTGAAACCCACCAGCTTCCTGCTCTTCTTTTCTTTGAAACTCTGTGTTTGGTGGTGCTTGGGAGTCCCTGGAAGGGCCAGACTGTTGATCCAGATTCATCACAAGGCTTGGGGTAAGATAGGTGGAGGTACCAGTATATGTTCCATTCTCTCTGCTAAATTGTTTCTCCCTTTCTCTTTGGCTCACCCTGTTCTTTTCAAAACCATTTACCTACTTTGCATTATGAGCTTCTCAGTCCTTTTTTCTTCTTTCCTGTCACTCTCCTTGTATCTCTTTGTCCTTCTCCCTCTAATCTCTATGCCTTCCCATTCTTTCTTCTGCTTAGTGACTGAGAGGCTGACAGCTGGAAGTCACACAGCATTATATACACAACAGAGAAGTCACCTTCCCATAGACTATGGCAATCTTTGTGATGCCACAGTACCAGGTGTGGGGGTCCTAGAGGGCTGATAAACAAGACATTCCACTTGACACTTAGTAAGGTACGGAGCAGAAAGAACTGCGTCATCAAGAAATTGACTCACAAATAGCAGTTCCTAGACAGAGACCTTGGCCTGCGGTAGGTGACTATGAGAGTTCACATTTCTGCTTTTTTCCTCCTCACTGGTGCCTGAGCTAACCACAGGGCTCTTTGGGTATAGGGACAACAGAGTCTCAGAGACACAGGACATTGATAGCATTCCAGAATAATCTGGCACTCTTCTCTTGCTTCTATTCATTACAAGGTCTACTTTAGAGGAACATTGCAAATAAAGTCCCCAAATGTACCAGCCTCAAAGTCTCCTACCAGTTTCTTATAGACCCAAGAAACTCCAGGTTGGAAAATGAAGCTGACATGCTTTGCTGCACCCTCAGGACAAATGACTTCAAATTCTTGGTAGATGGGTGAATAGCAATTGAAAAGGATTGTTGAAATAAGTAGAGATGATATCTGGACACATTTGTCTGTGGGTTAAAAGGCGCTTGTCTTATTCTCAGTTCCTTCTCTGACTCTCCACCTGACCTTTAACATTGTTTCCTTTCCTGTGTCTTAGTCTCCACATTTACAAGCTAAGCTTGTACCAAGAAGAAACCAATACATAACTGGAAAAAGAAAATGCTATGTAAATAATATTAGAGGTTCTCCTGCTGTTTGCTTGACAGCAGTTCACTTGGAAGGTTCAAGATCCTTTTGATCTTAGATGAGAGGGACCAGCTGCTAAGAGAGATGAAGTCTGATTTAATCCAGAGTTAACCTTCCACGATATCTTTGTCAATAATTTGTGATGCTTCTTTGTAGTCTAAATTCAGGATAAAGGGGGAGAATATGATTTATGGAATTGGTAATCCTTATACGCTATCATTTCTGATCAAACCATTTTCTTCTGTGTCGTTTATGCTTCCCACATACGCCATTCTGGGCAGACTCAAGAAACCAGTATCTGGACAGGTACTTAGGACCTCGCAAAGACCTTTTATCCTGACTATTTAAGCAAAAATAAATGACAGCTCAAGATATCAGAAGCTACACAAAATTCAGAATGGAAAGTATATCCTGCACTTTTGACTCCTGACTTTGAGAGGCTTTAAGATAATGTGGTTTCACAGAGCCAATATGGAGAAAGGCTGGTTTTGGTGACGGGGGTGGGGGGTCCACAAAACGTACTTACTGGACTGTGTACAACTGTCTCCCTGCAATCCTCCCTCACGTCTCCACAGCCAGATTGGAGCAGCCTGTGGAAAAAATTCCTGTCTATTTTCAGAAACAGATAAAAGCATTCAGATTATGCAGTACAAATCTCAGCCTGAAAGCAGCTGGAAAAATCTGTTTCTTGCCACTGTCACTGACCCCCCTGACCCTTGCAAGTAATGACATTCAGGCCTGCTTCTCCCTCCTCCCTTCTCCCTCCTTCTCCAGCCCAGTACGGACTGACCCATCCACTGCACATCTGGTCCTTGTCTACATTGTCAGAGCATTTATCCCTCAGAGAGCTAGAGACAGTGCAACAGGAATTAAATTCTCTTGGGCTTGGAAAAAAAAATTATCGACTGGTTCAAGGAGAAGTTAAAACCACATCTCCTATTTGAATTTGGGGGGAACATATTTACAACACTGCCTGGTCCTCTGCTCTATACTCCTCTGTTCTCAGGGGTCACCAGGCAGAAGGCTCAATCTCAGGCAGGCACACAGGCCTCATTTGCCAAGATGCTCTCCTGGGTAGGACGATATTCTACCCCTGGGTAGAGCTGCTTGAGACCAGATGTCTCCCTGTCCTGATCTCTCATAAGCACATGAGGTTTGGGAACACTGAAGAGTTCGTCAAACTGGATCTCTGATGCAGGATCAGCTCTGGCTTTGCAGAAAAGCCTGGACATCTCCACTGTCCAGGACATTCATGTTTGCAATAAATCAGTTACGGTCTGAAGATACAAAATTGTAAACATAAAAAAAACAGGCTTATGCTTAGTGCATAGGGGAGCAAATGTCAGCCATGCACACTTGGGAGGATCACTCTGTTAGTTTTTCATCTGGGAGGCATTATGCGCCTCAGGGCTCAATACTGAAAATATGTCTTTCCTTCCAGAATGCTTTCTGCTTAGCATTCCTCACTGAACAATTCATTAGGCACCAAACTCCTCCTACAGAAGCACTTGTCTTCCCAAGCCCCTCCAGGCAATGGGTTCACAATCCGAATAGAAGCCAAATAAAGCCAGCTGCTGATGGAGACAGACAGGATGAGTTTTCCCAGGAGAATAAGATGCGTCTCTTTCCCTCCTCCATGGTTTTCTCCTCCAACAAGCAAAAGCCTTTTCAAGAGGGAATGAAAGCTTGTCTGTCTGGCAGGTGGATGGAGCCAGACAGGTGGATGGAGCCAGACAGGTGGATGGAGCCCTCACTGCAGCAAAGAGGGCTTCTCAGAATGGAGAGACAGCATTCAGGAGCAGAGCCATGTGCTGAAAATGTCCTGGCACTCAGACAACCCTAAGAAGGATATGGAGGCCCAGCACAATGGCTCACACCTGTAATCCCAGCACTTCAGAGGCCGAAGGGGTCGGATCACCTGAAGTCAAGAACTCGAGACCAGCCTGGCCAACATGGCGAAACCCCATCTCTACTAGAAATACAAAAATTAGCTGGGCCTGGTGGCAGGTGCTTATAATCCCAGCTACTCCGGAGGCTGAGGCAGGGAGAATCGTTTGAACCTAGGAGGCAGAGGTTGCAGTGAGCCGAGATCACACCATTACACTCCAGCCTGGGTAACAGAGTGAGACTCCATCTCAAAAAAAAAAGGATGTGGACGCAGCAAGAGAACTTAAGAGACCTTGCCAAGCCCTACCAAGTCTCAACAACCACATTTCTGTTTTTCTACTTTTACATCCAAGGCTCATGTTATGTTCTGTGACACAAGAGCCAAGGATCAATGTGAATAACTGTTATGTTGTGTAATAAAAAGCAATGATCGAGCGCTGGCTAGAAGAAGAAAGAAACCATAGCTTGAATCATAACATCCAGTTAACGTGAATATCTTTGAATACCTTATGCACCTTGAGACCTTTGCTCAAGCTGGCCCCACTGCCTAGATGGCTCTTCTCCCACCTTCTCCACCTATAAAGCTCCTACTCATCTTTAGAAGCCCAATTTCAATGTCTCCTCTTCTGTAAGGCCTTCCCGTCTTCCTCAGTCAGAATAAACCACTCCTTCCCTTGCACCCCAGCAGAACCACCTCTCTCCACGGTGGCATTTACTGTCCTCTGCACAGTGGCATTTGCTATCTTCTGGCTTATGCTCTAGTTAGTGCAATGGGCCTGTGTCTTCCAATAAGGAATGAGCACCTTGAGGACGGAGCCAATGTCTTACTGTTGTTTTCCCACCATTCCCAGCTGAAACCCTAGCATTAAAAGTGCTTCTCAAATTGTAACATCTCATTTATGGTCATAGTGGAGTCTCAAATGCTAGCTTAAGTTCAGTGCAGTGAAGTTTAAAAGTCTTTCCCTATTCCTTTTTAAAAATTTTTTTGAGATAATATTCACATAACATTCGACCTGGTTTTTTGGGGAGCGGGGGTGGAGGGGATGGAATCTCGCTCTGTCATCCAGGCTGGAGGGCAGTGGCACGATCTCAGCTCACTGCAACCTCCACCTTCCAGGTTCAAGCAATTCTCCTTGCCTCAGCTTCCTGAGTAGCTGGGATTACAGGCAAGCGCCACCATGCCCGGCTAACTTTCGTATTTTTAGTAGAAACAGGGTTTCACCATGTTGTCCAGCTGGTCTCAAACTCCTGACCTCATGATCCACCCTCCCCGGCCTCCCAAAGTGCTGGGATTACAGGCGTGAGCCACCACGCCCAGCCCATTTGACCCTTTTAAAGCATACAGTTCAATGGTTTTTAGTATATTCACAATGTTGTGCAGCCATCATCACTATCTAATTCCAGAAATTTTCATCACATCAAAATGAAGTTCCTCATCCCTCTTCCCCTCATTAGCTCCTCATCCCTTCCTCCCCAGTTCCCATACAGGAATGACTAACATACTTTCTGTTCCTACAGATTTGCCTATTCTGGACATTTCATATGAAAGTAATTACACAGTATGTGGCCTTTTGCATCTGGCTTCTTTACTTAGCATAATGTTTTTAAGGATCATTTATGTTGCAGCATGTATGGGCACTTCATTTCTTTTTATGATCAAATAATATCTCATTGTATGGCTAGACCGCATTTTGCTTACCATTTCATCAGCTGATGAACTTTTAGATTATTTCCACTGTTGGCTGTTATGAATCATACCGTGAACACTTGTGTACAGGTTTTTGTGCAGACATATGTTTTCAATTCTCCTGTGTATATACTTAGGAGTGGAAGTGTTGGGTTATTGGTAATTCTATGTTAAACTTTTTGAGGAACTGCCTATTTTCCATAGCAGCTGTACCATTTACATTCCACTGGCAATATATGAGGGTTCTAATTTCTTCACATCGTCACCAATGCTTGTGACTTTCTGTTTATTTTTTTATTTTTATTATAGCTATCATAATGAGTATAAAGTAGTATCTTATTTTGATTTTTTACTGCATTTTTCCCTAATGGCTAACGATGTTGAGAATATTTTCACGTGTTTATTGGCCATTTGTATATTGGCCGTTTATCTATCTTCTTGGAGAAATGCCTATTCAAGTCATTTGTCTATATCTAAATTGTTTTGTGTCTTATTTTTGCTGAGTTATAAAAGTTATTTATATATTCTACTTACTAGACTCTTATCAGACTTAAACAGGTATTTTCTCCCATTCTGTGAGTTGTCTCTTCACCTTTTTTGTAGTGGCCTTTGATTCACAAAAGTCTTTAATTTTTGTAAAGTCCAATTTCTCTACTTTCTCTATTTTTTTGTGTGTGTGCGCTATTGTCACATCTAAGAAACAATTACCTGATCCAAGGTCATGAAGATGTATAGCTCTGTTTCTTCTAACAGTTTTATAGTTGTAGCTCTTTGAGTCTTCGATTTATTTTGAATTAATTATTGCATACAAAGTGAGACAAGGGGTTCAAATTTATCCTGTTGTATGTGGGTAGCCAGTGGTCTCAGCACCATTTGGTGAAAAGACTCATCTTTTTCTACTAAATGATCATGGCACTCTTGCTAAAAATCAGTTATTTATTATTTTCAAACTGTTACCTTCTTGAATGCATCACTTGAAATAAAGCCATTGGTTCATTCCTCAGATACAGAAAACTTGATAATGCCAAACTTTTTAAAATATAGAAATTACATTAACCTGAGTTATTCATACACACCTCAGAATTCATCCAGGAAAAGTTAACAATATCCAAGCATTTTCACAAATAGAAATTGCTTAGGGCTGGATGTGGTGTCTCAGACCTATAATCCCAGTGCTTTGGGAGAAGAAGTGGGGGGATGGCTTGAAGCCAGGAGTTGAACACCAACCTGGGCAACAAAGCAAGACCCAGTCTCTGCAAATAAATAAATAAAAAATAAATAAATAGCCAGGTGTGGTGCCATTTGCCTGTAGTTTCAGCTACTCAAGAGGCAGAGGCAAGAGGATTGCTTGAGCCCAGGAGTTCAAGGTTACAGTGAGCTATGATCGCTCCACTGCATTCTATTCCAACTGTGCTGTCAGAGAGAGAGACTTCTCTAGCAGAACTGGGTAATTAAAAGGACTGAAAGGATAGTGACGCATAGTGGTGTGCACACCCATCATTCTAGCTATTCAGAAGGCTGATGTGGAAGGGTCCCTCAAGCCCAGGAGTTCCAGGCTACAGTGAGCTATGATGGTACCACTCCACTCCATCTGGGTGACAGAGCAAGACATTGTCTCTAAAAATAAATAAATAAACAAATAAACAGAAAAGAGTGGATTCTTGTTTCAGAAACTAAAATAGCTTACTTTTTTAAAAACACCAGGAAACTGAAAGATAGTTTTCCTTAAATCCACTCTGCTTGTTTCCTTTCAGGCTGGTCTTGGCTAACACTGTTTCCTCTGTCTCAAGCATCCTTTATCCCACCTTATCGCACCCCACCCTCTCCAACCCCACTTTACCCATTTCTGTCTTGCTAACCCCCGACCTCATGCCATCTCTGAATGTCCAGGTTGAGTCAGAACCTTCTTGATGTTTCTCAGAGTGTGATGCAAGATTTCAGACTTGGGAATTAGCACATTTCTATAGGGAACAACTTTGGTTTAATGTTTATTTTCCTGCTGGATAGCAAGCTCCTTGGAACCAAGGACTGTGTCTTGTTCATCTTTGCAAGCCGTGGGCATGGAACAGAGTGTGGCACTAAAAGACTGCTGAACAGACATGTAGGTGCACATAGGGTCAACTTACAGAAAACAATACTGACTCAAGGATTGGCTCTAAGAAAGAAACTAGAAAATAGAAAGGAAGAGAAATAAGACACAGCTCTTAATTCCTTCAGGAATTCTTTCTCAACCTGCTCCATGCCATTTGCCTATGCTGAGACTATGTACTTGTAGACAGCTACCCTGATCTTTCCTCTCACTATTGTGACACAGCTGAGCACATGACAAGGGCTGGATGCATGTGCTTTTCTCAAATAGGCCCTGACACAAGACAAGAAAATCAAACACCGCATGTTCTCACTCATAGGTGGGTGTTGAACAATGAGAACACATGGACACAGGGATGGGAGCATCACACACTGGGGTCTGTTGGGGGGAAATGGGGAGGGACAGCAGGGGGTGGGGAGTTGGCGAGAGATAGCATGGGGAGAAATGCCAGACATAGGTGATGGGGAGGAAAGCAGCAAATCACACTGCCATGTGTGTACCTATGCAACAATCTTGCATGTTCTTCACAAGTACCACAAGTACCCCAAAACCTAAAATGCAATAAAAAAATAAAATTCCAACGTAAAAAAAAATTTAAAAATTGTAAAAAATGGTTAAAATGGTAAATTTTATGTTATGTGTATTTTTACCACAATAAAAATAAGAAAACTAAAAAAAAAAAAAAAAAAAAAAAAAAAGGCCCTGTGGGGCCAAGAAGGACGCTGCTATAGAATGGAGAAAGGGAAGCTGGGAATCCTGAAGTGATCAGAATTAAGCATTTCCTTTCTTGTTTGCTTCCAGGGTCGTGGTAACACAAAGAGCTCTATCAGGAAGCCAATGGCAGCAGACCATTAGAATTTGCCCTGTGGTGGAGCTGGGGATGAGGATGGGAGAATCTGGCTGCAAACAGCAGGTCAAAATAGGAGTAGCAAGAACTAAGATAAAAATATACCTAGAATTTAAGTTCAGGCCAATTTGAGGAGGATATTTTTTCTTTTCTTTTTAATATGTTTTCCTATTCAAAGAGTATAAGAAACTCAAAATAACTCAATACTAAAAAAAAAAAAAAAAAAAAATTAAAAAATGGGCCAAGGGCCAAGGACTATGGCTCATGCTTATAATCCCAGCACTTTGGGAAGTTCAGGCAGAGCAAGAAGATTGCTTGAGGCCAGGAGTTTGAGACTAGCTTGGGTGGCATAGTGAGACACTGTCTCTACAAAAAAAAAAAAAAAAATTTAAGTAATTAAATAAAATTTAAGAGAAAAAAATGTTAATACAAAAAGAAGAAGACATACAAATGGCAAACAGGTTGGTCAACGTCACCCACTAATCATCAGAGAAACGCACATTAGAACCACAACAAAATGTCACCTCACAACAGTTAGCACGACTGTCATCCAAAAAGTGATAGGTAAGTGTTGGCGAGGATATGGGGAAAAGGGAGCTCTTATACTCTGTTAGTGGGAGTGTAAATTAGTACCGTCATTATGATAAACCATATGGAGATTCCTTAAAAAATTAAAAATAGACTTGCGATATCATCCACCAATCCCACTACTGGATATTTACTCAAAGTCAAGAAATTAGTATGTCAGGCCAGGCACAGTGGTTCACGCCTGTAACCTCAGCACTTTGGGAGGCCAAGACAGGCGGATAACCTGAGGTCAGGAGTTTGAGACCAGCCTAGCTAACATGGCAAAATCCTGTCTCTACTAAAAATACAAAATTTAGCCCAGTGTGGTGGTAGGCGCCTGTAATGCCAGCTACTTGGGAGGCTGAGACAGGAGAATCACTTGGACCCAGGAGGCAGAGGTTGCAGTGAGCCAAGATTGCACCATTGCACTCTAGCCTGGGTGATAGAGCAAGACTCCCTCTCAGAAAAAAAAGAAATTAGTATGTCAGAGAGCTCTGCACTCCCATATTCGATCAGCACTATTCACAATAGCCAAGATATGGAATCAATCCAAATGTCCATCAACGGAGGAATAAAGAAAATGGATTATACATTCGTAATGAAATACTATACCCCACTTTGAAAAAGAATAAAATCCTGTCACTTGTGGCAACATGGATGAACCTGGAGGACATTATGTCAAGTGAAATAAGCCAGGCACAAGGCAACAAATACCACATGATCTCTCACTTTTACATGCAGTATTAAAAAAGTCAAACTTACAAAAATAGAGAACAAAATGGTGATTATCAGAGACTAGGGGTGGGGTGGGGGAGGTGGGGGAATGTTGGCCAAAGGACACAGAATTTGTTAGGAGGAATAACTTCAAGAGATCTATTGTATATCATGAATATACAATAGATTGTATATTCTATCTATATAGAATAGATTGTATATTCTATCTACAATCATTAACTGTAGTTAATGCCAATATATTGTATCCTTGAAAATTGCCAAGAGTGTAGATTTTAAGTGTTTTCACCACACAAAAAAAGTATGTGAAGTAATGCACATGCTAAACAGCTTGATTTAGCCATTCCACAATGTATATATATATTAAAGCATCATGTTGTATACCATAAATATAAACAATTTTTACTCGTTAATTTTTTAAAAATTAATTTTTTTTGCCAAATCAAAAATCAGTATAGCACAAGTAAGGAATATTTCTTTTTAATTAAAAAACAATCATAATCCCATAAGGTAATAAAAATATTTTTATACTTTTGCATATTTTGTTTTGGTTCTGTTAAAATGTATAACTCATTCTACATCATTGTAATTATATTTATGTAATATTAAATTTTATCTTTTATCTTTTATCTTTTTTGTTTTTAGAGACAGGGTCTCCCTCTGTCGCTCAGGCTGGAATGCAGTGGCACAGTCATAGCCCATTGCAGCTTCAGAGTCCTCAGTTCACATGATCCTCTGGCCTCAGCCTCCCAAGTAGCTGGGACCACAGGCTCACACCACCATGTCCAGCTAATTTTTAAAAAATAATTTTGTAGAGATGGGGGTCTTACTATGTTGCTCAGGCTGGTCTCAAACTCTGGCCTCAGACAATGCTCCTGCCCTGGCCTCCAAAAGTACTGAGATTATGGGTGTGATCCATGGGCCACCATGTCCAGCCTCATTTAAATTATTTTATCGTGAACGTTTTTATATTTTCACCTTTTTACTATCATTATTTTAATACCTGCATAGTATTTGCTCTTAAGGTTCATAGTAATCGTATTTTTCTTTGTAGCACCTCTTTTGTTCAGCATTTAATTTATTATCAATTTTGACTATTAAACAAAATTTAAACAATGTCAATGCGTTTTTGCTTTTGATTTCTTCCTTAGGATAAACTCTTTGGAGAACAACATTAATCTCAAAGGGTGTAAATATTTTATGGGTTTGGATATGCATTGTCATTTTATTTTTCAAACAGGTTATAAGAATCCACGCTGGCATCAGCAATATATGACTCTCCAGTGTCACCCACAACTAGACCTTCATTGACCGTCACATTTTATTTTAACTTCTCCTAATTAAATAATGTAAATTGATGTTTCAATGTTGCTGTAGTGTACATTTATTTCATTATAAAGAGAAACATTTTTTCTGGGGTTTATGGGCAATCAATAGTTTCATGTTTGTAAATTACTTGTTCATTTTGTTTTTTATTCACCTATTGAAATCTTAATGTTTTATTTTTATATTTTTAATGAGTAATTTTTAAACTATCAGTACATACTCTTATGCTCTTTTTTTTTTTTTTTTTTTTGAGACGGAGTCTCACGTTTGTTGCCCTGGCTGGAGTGCAATGGTGTGATCTCGGCTCACTGCAACCTCCTGGAATCCCAGGTTCCAGCAATGCTCCTGCCTCAGCCTCCTGAGTAGCTAGGAGTACAGGTGTCTGCCACCAAGCCCGGCTAATTTTTGTATTTTTAGTAGAGACAGGATTTCACCATGTTGGCCAGGCTGGTCAGAATATACTCTTTACCATGATTGAAAAAGAGATTTCTCTGGCCTCTATTGATATTTTATATAAGAGTTACTGGTTTTCATTATTTGAAAGCTCTTAAAATATTTATTTGGGCCTATCAATCTTCATGATTTATTCTATTGCTTCCAAATTGAGAACCTATTTCTCTATTGATCTGGCAGTTTTTATGCTGAATTTTTGTAATTTTGTCCTATAATTTGCCTATTTACATATTATTAGTAGCCCAATTGCCATTTTTTATATAACATGATAAAAGTTTTGATGTAGGCGGGGCGCGGTGGCTCACGCCTGTAATCCCAGCACTTTGGGAGGCCGAGGCGGGTGGATCACGAGGTCGAGAGATCGAGACCATCTTGGTCAACATGGTGAAACCCCGTCTCTACTAAAAATACAAAAAATTAGCTGGGCATGATGGTGCGTGCCTGTAATCCCAGCTACTCAGGAGGCTGAGGCAGGAGAATTGCCTTAACCCAGGAGGCGGAGGTTGCAGTGAGCCGAGATCGTGCCATTGCACTCCAGCCTGGGTAACAAGAGCGAAACTCCGACTCAAAACAAAACAAAAAAAAAGTTTTGATGTAAACAGATCATTTTCCAAATTTATGACCAGTGGTACACATAGTTCTTATAAAATAATTTTTTCTTACTCTCATATTTATCATATTTTAAATTTATATAGCGAGATCGAGTTCTGGATTCTCTTTGTGGTCGTTTTGATATATTTTGCCTTTTTTTGCGATAAGAATCACAAAAACATTTTGTTTTAATCATTTTTGTGTGTTTTTCTTGGTATCTCTGGTGTTGACTCCATCGACTGGCATGCAATATGTGTTCAACTGATTTTTATTGACTCGTATTAAATTTACAATATTTACAAATACCTTCTAAGTTTCGATCTTGAGTATTTTTCAGTTTAAAAAAAAATCCAGTACGGGCTGATTGAGTCACACCTAGGAATCTTTTTCTCTATGATCTCCAGAGCATTTCGATTCCTCCCCACCTGCTTTTGTTGCCGCATTCTTTTGGGAAGTATGAGAGGTTGCGATAGCAAAATGTGCAAGCGGAGAGCCTTCCGGGTTACTTTCTCATCCTAGAGCTTGCAGCATCCCCACCCGAGAAGCAGCCAATCTCTTTGCAAAGCAGTAAGAGGAAGCTCAGAGAACGTCACCAACTTGCTCAGAGTCACACAGCTTGGAATTATAGTTCCAACCTGGATCACCTGGCTCTGAGTTTGGTATTCCTACACATCCCTGACTTTACAGATCCTAATGTCTTTTGTCTTAGTTATCTGGGCAGTACAGCTAGTAAGTTAGTGAATATTTTTAGGCCATGGGCTGACATCATGAGATTTGTTTGGAAGGGGCACTCTGGTCGATCACCCACAATGAGATGTAACTCCCACCTAGAACTAATTCTCACTGCAACACGGGCTGTGGGTGTAGATGCATGGCAGTGCTGAGGGAACCCAGACACCCAGTCTGATGCATGGCATACCAGGAGGCAGGGAGGGGAAGCTAGGGAGCCCTTTCACTGAGTTTTGGCACACAGACTGCTAAAGGAAAGCCTCAGTGGTGGGCTTGAACATGAGAATAGAAGAGCTCTTTTTAAAACACAGGCTTTGAGCTGACTACAGGGGTCACAGGCAGAATAGCAAACAGAGACAGGACTATAAATAGCAGCTGCAGCTGGAAAGCAAAAGACAGGCCTGACCTGTGCATAGTATAGAAAGGACCTCAGGCAGGCCATCAGTCTCACCCTATTGCTCCCTCCTCTTGCAGAGGCCCCTCCCTACGACAGGCATCCTCAACTCTGCCAGAGAAAGACCGTGCATTATCACTGGAAGAGCTGTGAACCTGGAAAGATTTCTTCTTCCCCAATCTAAGGAGTTAAAACTTAAAACACAGCGAGTCAATCACAGATCTGGGGACAAGGCTCCTCTGAGTCCACCCTGCAGGGCTGTGAGCTGATCCTTTATTTCTGCTGGGTTGTCATTGTTCAGTTCTGTCTGCTAGCCAGATTGGAAATAGTTTGCTGGAAAAAATTATGGTGCTGTCTAACATGATGTAACAAGATGTCATCTTCTAACTCCAACGCATAAAATGGATTTACAGGAAGGAGAAGAGAAAAAAAAACAAAGCCCCAGGGAGCACTTGACTCAGATAAAAACCACTGGGTCTTGTTTGTGAATGGCTAAAAGCTGCAAGTTATTTTACTTAGAAGAACATGAGAACAGACTGGCATTTCAAGGGAAACAAAAGATGGGGGCTACACAGCCCAGAGGAAAAGTGTGCTGAGAAAACTAAAGCTAATATTCATTTCATATTGCCCACATATACAAACACACCACAAGCCCTGTCTACGAATCACACAGACACACAAAACATGTGCCACAAATACCACACAGGAACACATACCACACCCCTTCTAAGCCTCGCCCAGGCATGACATGCACTCACCACCCACACACATTTTCGAATATCCTCCAGCATCGCCCCAACACCCTTGCCACAAAGACAAATACACTCATTCTTTTTACTCAAGAATCGTTTAATTCCTGTATCACTGAGCCATGGGGGTGAACATATATTCTGGATCTAAGCTTTTCTAATGAACAAGACTGTCACAGGCTTTGCAGAGCTCCCTTTTATAAAGACACATACCAGAAAAGACATAGTGGAAAGAGGATCAAAGGTTTTGTGGTTCTTTTTAAATATATAGTGGTTCTAGAAAGGCACATTCTAAGCCAATCCTAATATAGTGCAGGGAAGTAACATGAGTAAGAAAAGATATGATAGGGGCCGGGCACAGTGGCTCACACCTGTAATCCTAGCACTTTGGAAGGCCGAGACGGTGGATTGCCTGAGCTCAGGAGTTCGAGACCAGCCTGGGCAACCAGGCAAAACTCTGTCTCAACTAAAAATATGAAAAATGGACTGAGCATGGTGGCTCACCCTGTAATCCCAGCACTTTGGGAGGCCAAGGTGGGTGGATCATGAGGTCAGGAGTTCGAGACCAGCCTGGCCAACATGGCGACCCATCTCTACTAAAAATACAAAAAAAAAAAAAAAAAAATTAGCTGGGCGTGGTGGCGTGCACCTGTCGTCCCAGCTACTCCAGAGGCTGAGGCACAAGAATCGCTTGAACCTGGGAGGTGGAGCTAAGATAGCACCACTGCACTCCAGTCTGGAGGACAGAGCAAGACTTTGTCTCAAAAAATAAAAAAATTTAAAAAAGAAAGAAAAGATATGACAGTGTTCTGTGGTCATTTGTGTTTCTTAGAACTCCATTGCTCCTTTATTTGAAGCAAGTTCTCATGCTGCCTTGGGGACTGTCAGTGCCTCAATTATATACATACACCAAAAATAATGATATAGAAGGAAAGGGAAAGATTGGGCAACCCACAGTCTTTTCAGACCTTCTTTACTCATCAGCATGCCAAAGGCAGACAGTGTTAGTAGGATGTACATGTATCAGGAAATGAAATAAAAATAATTGAATTAGTTTTATGCAGTTTTCACTATTCTGGTAAAAACTAAGTCCATACACATGTATGAGCTATGAAATATAATTTCATCAAACACTCTTATGCTTACATTTAAAACTGGCATTATATAATATAAATATAAATGATGAAATCTATAGTGGTAATTTTTAAATGATTTTTTTCTTAGAAGGATCTTATGTAGCAAATTTTAAAATATCATGACAAGTTGAGAAGGAAACTGCAGGAAAAAAAAGAGAAAAAGCTTTATATTTTAGTACCATTAACAACACTCTTCTGCTATTTGAAAAAAAGACCCCAAATTTCCGTTTTGCATGGAACCTCACCAATTTTCCAGCAGGCCTGATTATCTATCCTTCCTATAAGAACGTCTGCACCACCTGCGTAACTATTTATCTGTTTTATCACTGTTGATAAAACAGCTCCTATATTAGTGTTGAGAACATCAAAGGCTTTTAACACATAATTTTTGAATTTATAAATGATTGAATAAATTAATGTAAGCCCCAAATGCCACCCCTGTTCATCTGAAGGCAGAATGAGTCAGAATGCCTGGCACATCCAGCATGTTTCATTCTAGAACCAGCCTGTTCATTCAGTTCCCAGTCATAAAGGCTAAAGGTTATAAAGTCTAAAGGAACACAGTTATAAAGGGCTAAAGGTCATCAAGGGTTAAAAGCAGCTTGAGAGAACTACAGGCAGGGGACAGTTGGAACACGGACTGGTGACGCCTTGAAGGCTCTGGAAAAATGCTAGGAGGAGGAAACATGGGCTTCCCCACCATGAACCCTGGGCTCCATTACAGCCAGTCTTCTTACTGCCCAGACTATACTGTACAAAGCCTAGCCCTCCTCACACTAGGGATTCTTACTGCCACCTTCACCACTTGGTACATGTCCTTCCAGGAAGGTCCTCTTCATTTCTCTAAATTTCTTTCATCCTCCAAGGACTTCGTGGCTGTAACTGATCGCTCCCTGTAGCTGCACTGAGCAATTTAGCCCTTGAACATACATTATTTTGAATTGTTCCATTATTGCTTCTGTGTATAAATCTTATCTGTTAAGGCCAGGCGCAGTGGCTCATGCCTGTAATCCCAGCACTTTGGGAGGACGAGGTGGGCGGATCACGAGGTCAAGAGATTGAGACCATCCTGGCCAACATGGTGAAACCCCGTCTCTACTAAAAATATAAAAATTAGCTGGGCATAGTGGTGCACACCTGGAGTCCCAGCTACTCAGGAGGTTGAGGTCAGAGAATCACTTGAACCCGGGAGGCAGAGGTTACAGTGAGCCAAGATCCTGCCACTGAACTCCAGCCTGGCGACAGAGCAAGACTCCATCACAAAAACAAACAAACAAAAACTTATCCATTGCCCTCCTCGCTCACATCACACACACACACACACACACACACACACACACACCCCAAACTAGGTTGGAAGAACCCATGTTCTATCATTATATGCAGTGGGTGCTGGGTACATCATGGGTGAAGTCATCTGAACTATAGTGAGAGGCACATGTGGGCCCCACTCTCAAAAACTGCAGGCTAGAAAGGCCTCCAGCTCAGATGCTCACTCTTTTAAGAAAGAACAAGTCTGCTTAGACAAATGTGAGGTCCTTTTCTTCTTCAAGGCACCAGCCAGACAGGATAGGACCTGGGCTGGGAGGTACAAGGACCTACTATCGCCACCTGAGAAATGTGAAAAGAGTGAATCCAGGCTCCCAGGCCCTTGTGTTCAGGCCACTGCACTAAAATGGAATCATCTGATGCAGATGAAAAAGCAATTAATTAGCTAACCAAAAGCTGTTTCCTCTCTGACTAGCCTGGGCAGATGTTCATTCTGGATTCAGCTTTTCCGTGACAATCATAAAGAGTGCCAAGACACTGAGTCAGGCTGGCAGCCGCCTGCGCCTCAGTCTTGTATGTCCTCGTCCGCTGTGGATAAAATACTGAGCTGCCAATAATGAGAATTTGCTCTGCGCTTCTCCCCACACTGGGTCACAGTGGCCCAGGGCTTGAGGCTTGAAAATGTGTTACTTCACATAGCTCAAGGCTGGTCAGCTGATTGGAGGACCTCGACTGATGAAAGAAGGGATCCACAAGCCAGGTGCAGGGTGGCTCATGCCTGTAATCACAGCACTTTGGGAGGCTGAGGCGGGCAGACCACAAGCTCAAGAGATTGAGACCATCCTGGCCAACATGTTGAAACCCCGTCTCCATTAAAAGTACAAAAATTAGCTGGGCGTGGTGGCAAGCGCCTGTAGTCCTAGCTACTCCGGAGGATGAGGCAGGAGTATAGCTTGAACCCAGGAGGCAGAGGTTGCAGTGAGCTGAGATCATTCCATTGCCCTTCAGTCTGGCGACAGAGCGAGACTGTCTCAAGAAGGCATCCATGCACCACTGCACTCCAGTCTGGGCAGCGGAATGAGTCCCTATCTCAAAAAGAAAGAAAGAAAGAAAGAAGTGATAAAGATAAAAACTCTCCAAAGCAGGCTCCATATGGCCAGTGGATTCATGATGCAGCTGTGAGCATCAGTGAGCCCATTTCAAATAAATTGAACAAATATTATTTATTGAGCATCTACTATGTACCTCACCTGAACTTGTAGGGGAACTCATGTTTGAGCTGGGAAAGATAAGATGATAAGGAAAAATAGAAGATTTAAGCAGCAGTGTAGGCTGATAAGTAAGATGGCAGGCTCTAGACTTGACTGCTGTGTGTGTCACTCCCCAGATGCTTAGCCTTGGGCAAACTCACCCACAGTTTTCTCGTCTGTACAAAGGGGATGATAAACAGTGCTTTCTTTGCAGTATTGGGAGAAAGATTAAATAATGTATTACACATAAAGCTGTCAGCCTAATTGAGCCACAAGTGGAATATCTATTTGTATCACGATGATGGTGATCATGATGACGATAATGATGATGGTGGTGTTTGTAATCCCAGCACATTGAGAGGCCATGGCAAGAAGATCACTTGAGTCCAGGAGTTTGAGACCAGCCTGGGCAATGTTGTGGCTGTCTCTACAAAACATAAGAAAAAAAATTAGCCTTGTGTGGTGGCATGTGCCTGTGTGGTACGTAAGATAAAGGGAGAAAGTCATTGACTTTCTGTGAGGTATGAGAGAAGTTATCTGTTTGTAAATGTATCCTTTTTCCAAACTGATCTTCTCTCTTCCACCTCAGAGGGTACACGGGAAGTTATTGTACCTTGTGGTCACCTAGTAAATCCTCGTTGGTGATGGAGATCATTTATTTATTTTGAGACAGGATCTTGCTCTGATCTTGACTCTAGGCTGGAGTCCAGTGGCAGGATCTTGGCTCACTGCAGCATCAACTTCCTGGGCTCAAGAGATCCTCCTACCTCGGCCTCCTGAGTAGCTGGCACCACAGGCACATGCCATCATGCCAGGCTAATTTTTTTTCCTATTTTTTGTAGAGACAGTCACCACATTGCCCAGGCTGGTCTCAAACTCCTGGCTTCAAGTGATCTTCTTACCATGGCCTCCCAGTGTGCTGGGATAACAAATATGAGCCACTGCACCCAGCCATGATGGAGACTCTTGAGTTGATGATCCTGGGATAGGATGTCAATGGATCAACTGAGAGTAAAATCTGGAAGGCAAGGTTAGAAGCACTGGGTTTGGAGCCTAGGTAGGAAAGCCGTGGCTTGGCATCCATCAGGGCTCCAGCAAAGACCTAGATACAGAGAAGGCGAGTGGCAGAGCCTGAAAAGCACCAAGTAAGATCTCTGCAGGCCTCAAGTCTGTGCAAAATCTCACATGTTCAATGTGCAGGGATTAAAAAGGCCAACACCAAAGCCAGCACTGCTGTTCCTGTGTCTCCTCACCCAGGAACCACGAAGCTTGGGGATTGCAGAAGCTGAGGTCTCTGGCATTTGGCAGAGCTGTTATTGGGGTTCTCTCATTGTGGGGATGACCCCTTGACTTTGGAGGCCCCCCACATGTGTTCACCGACATAATAATAAAGGACAATAGGCTACTTCTCTAGAAAAGGACCAAGATCCCTGAATGCTTCCAATTTTCCAATGTCTCACAAAATTTTCTCATTCTTTGCCCAAACGATCCATTCTAACCCCTTGTTTTTCCTCATTCCTCTTTGGCTCTCACACTTCCCTTCTCTTCCTCTCACACTGGACTTCACTATTTATTTGCGTCGCACCACATGTGCCTTTGCCAAACCTAGTAACTAAATAAAATAGATCTTTTTTTTTATTAGATTGCTTTGTCTTTTATTATTGCTTTGCCTTTGTTATTACTACACCATCAGGAAACTTGGATATGATATATTGGCTGTCAGCATCCAAAAGTAATAAAATGTTTTCCCAAATCTCTTTCAGGCAGTTCATCACCAACAATCTCTTCCTACCTTGAAACGTTTTGTTTTATTGCTCCCCCTTGTATTCTGCCCATAGGCCAATCCACGTTCTGCTGGTGCCAGTTTTCCTCCCGCCACTCACACCCAACCTTAGAGGCCATTTTCATCTCAGGCTCTGATACGTGACAGTCTCAGGGTTATTACTTCACTGAGTTCCTGTCTGCTCTTGGGCAGAGACCCTCCATGAGCTGTAGTATTTTGCTTGCAATTTCCCAGGGTACCCACCAGCCTTTATCTCGATGGCTGAGCCCTGCAATAACCACTCTGCCTTCTTTATCTAGATCCAAAGCTGTCTGTCTTATGAAGTAAACACTCCTGTGCATGCTATCTGAGTCTTCATCTCTTTATCACTTGTAGAATTGCTTTTATTTATGTTCTGCATCCTATCTCATGTTCAGATTCTCTCTGATATGAAAGAGAGTCTGATAGGATTTTTAGGATGTGTGTGTGTGTGTGTGTGTGTGTGTGTGTGTGTGTGTTTCAAAGTCTGATGAATCAGGAAAGACCTGGTTATTTACTTCTCATCAGAGAAGACAAGAAATGATGAAAAAATTCCATAGCTCAGTCTCACTCTCCTCTCTAATTTGATTTTCAGAAGCAATGCGTGATGCTTTTGTTTTTTACCCCTGAAATCTGCAACAGTTCCAGCTTACCTTTTGGTGTGTAGTCCTTTCAATCTGAAGACGCCTCTTGGGTCTCAAGAGCTAAGTACCAGACAGTATTTGCGGAGTAATTGTATTACATCAGAACCCAAAGTTCCCATTCTATCTTCCTGTTGTCCCTTTAGGGGTGTTCTGACACAGACCGGATCTTTCCACCTCCCTAAATCAAAATTGAAGTAATGTAAAATTTTGACAGCCCCCAAACACCCTCTCTTTTTCCTCACTCTCTGTGTGCTGGGGCTCAGGCTGCACTTCCTGTTTACCAGGAACCTTAAGTAACAATATTGTGCTCTTTAATTCAAATTTACTTTTTAAAGAAACCATTCTTAATATGAAAAGTTTCTGTTTCTGGAATTCCCTGAAAGTAATTTTCCCCTTAGTTTCAGCGTCTCTGTCTTGTTTGGAGGGATGACCGTGGAGCGCAAGGGGTGATCCATGAAGTTAAAGTCAAACTAGGAAGTGATTTCCAGCTTCAGATGTGATAAGGATAATGTGAACCATAGAAGTTCACATAGACTTCATTAGCGAGGAAAGAGCATTGCTCTATAGCTTCTTTTCTCTTTCCCGAACTCAAAAATAATGCTAATTCAGGTGTCTCTGAAGTACAAAAAAAAAAAAAAGGAGAAAAAAAGAAAAAGAAACCACCTTCCCACATTTAAGTCCCATGTCCTGGCCGAGGGGCCACTCCTGCAGGCAATGCCGGTCCAGGGACTGAGCTACAGGTGCATCTGAAGCTGTTTTGTTTTCTTTTGTTCTGTTTTTTTGTTTTCCCTCAATTCCATGAACTTCTCTCTCACTGGTTATCTCACCTAATAAAAGCTGGAGCTAGCTGGAGGGACAGGTATAGTTGGTGGAATTTTGCTCAAATAAAGCTTTGAGTGTTTAGATGAAGGCAATTTACAGAGTCTGGTCTTAAAGTTATAAAAGTAATATACAGTAAGTCTGGCTGCACCATTTACTAGCTGTGTTCTGAAGCAAGTCCCTTAATCTCTCTGATTCTCACAGTTTCCTCATCTGTGACACAGAACTAATAATATTAACTTGGTAGAATTTTGTAACATTTAAACGAAATATTCCACAGTTCTTGGCACATGGCAAATTCTTAGAAAATACTATCTATTGATATAACTATATTATAAAATATTAGAAAATAAGAGAAAAGCAATTCTGTAACTGAATATTTCAGCATTTCTGCTTTTTTAAAAAAAAAAAATAGACACAAAGTTTCACTATGTTGCCTAGGCTGGTCTTGAACTCTTGGGATCAAGTGATACTCCTACCTCAGCCTCCCTAAGTGCTGGAATTACAGGCCTGATCCATCATGCTTGGCCATATTTCAGGTTTGATTTTCCAGGATCAGAGACTTAATATTTTTTAATGTGTCAATTCTTCCCAAATTAATATAAAGATTCAATGTAATCCCAATTAAAATCATAGCAGGAGTCTTTGCAGAAATTGACACTGATTTTTAGTGAAAATGCAAAGGACTCTGAAGAGCCAAAACAACTTTGAAAAACAAAAATGACAAAGTTAGAGAACTTGTATGACCTGATTTGGGGACTTATTATAAATACAGTAATCAAATATGCTTGGCATTGGTATAAAGATAGATGAATAGATTAATGAAACAGAGCACAGAGTTACAGAGTCCAAAAATAGTTTCACACATATAGGGACCATGGATTTTCAAGAAAGATACAAAGGCAATTTAGTGTAGGAAAGACAGTCTGTTCAACTAATAGAGCTGGAACAACTCGATATCCACATGCAAAAAATTATATAATAACTGATCCATATCTCACACCATGTATAAAAATTAATTCAAAACGTATTTCAGACTAAATGTAAAAGCTAAAATTATAAAACTTTGAGAAAAAAATAGAAGAAAAATTCATGAAGTTGGGCTAGGCAAACATTTTCTTAGACAACACAAAAAGCACAAATTGATAAACTGCCCTTCATCAAATTTTTAAACTTCTGCTCTTCTAAAAACACAGTTAAGAGAATGAAAAGATAAGCCCCACAGAAAATCTTTGCAAAGTACATATCTGATAAAAGGCTTATATACAGAATGAATGATAAAGTCTCCAAATGCAGTAGTAAGAAAAAAAACATTTTTTTTAAATGGACAAAACATTTGAACAGATACATCACCAAAGAAGATATAAGAATAAGGAACTTCTGGCTAGCTGAACACGTGGAGGCTCCCAGAGGATGGCCTGCTGAGAGAGGACACGAAAGCTCCATGCCCCTTCCCCTATACCTCACCCTAGCCACCACCTCATTTACCTCCTGATCTGTGATTCCAGAATTCATCGAATTTCACACCCACTGCTGCTTAAAAACTTCTGCCACCATGTTCTTCCCTGAACCTCCTGAACGCTGAAGCTTATCTAGTCCAGATAAGTCTAGAGCTAGATCTGGCCTTTGAACAGGGAAACCTGTTGTCTCAGATTCAATCCAGTGTTACAGTCTTCAGCTTCCTTTGTCTTTCTGGATATCGGCTTTTCTTGGAGAGTACAAGCTTGTTGTGTTTTAGAATTTCCCTCGTGGGTTTGTCTGATTTTGTCTTATGATGCAATTTAAATTATGCATTTTGGGCAAGACTACTTCAACCGTAATATAGAATCTTTTCTAATGCATCACCTCAGGCAGCATCTGATATCATTAATATCATTAACCAAGCATTCATATTTTTGGTCATGTTAATTTTGACCCCTTGGTTAAACAATGTATATAATCATAAAATGTAACAATATAATATAACTATAATATAAATATAAACATGTAACAATGTAATATAAAGACAGAATAAGCTGGGTGCCATGGCCCATACCTGTAATCCCAACATTTGGGAGCCAAGGTGGGATAATTGAGCCCAGGAGTTTTGAGACCAGCCTGGGCAATATGGCAAAACATCATCTCCACAAAAAATTATAAAATAAAAACATTAGCCAAGTGTGATGGCACATGCCTGGAGTCCCAGCTACTCAGGAGGCTGAGGCAGGAGGATTACTTGAACCCAGGAATCTGAGACTGCAGTGAGCCATGATCACACCACTGCACTCCAGCTTGGGCTACAGAGCGAGACCCTGTCTCAGAAAACAATAAAAATAAATAAAGTGTATATGATACATTTGGTCTTGGTACACCCATAGAACCATCACCACAATCAAAAACATCAACATCTCTATCACTTCTAAAAGTTTTCTCATCCCTTGGTCACCCCCTTCTCTGACTTCTTTCCTGCTGCCATTCCCAGGCAACCCCTGATCTGCTCTTTGTCACTATTGACTAGTTTGCATTTTCAAGAGTTTTATGTAATGGAATCACATGGTATGTACTCTTTTGGCCTGGCTTATTTCACTCAACATAATGACTCTGGGATTCATCCATGTTGTGGCATATATCAATAGTTCATTCCTTTATATTGCTGAGTAGTAGCCCACTGTGTGGATATATTAGGTTGATGCATAAGTCATCATGTTTTTTGCCATTAGAAGTAATGCAAAAACCACGGTGACCTTTGCACCAACCTAATAGTACAGTTTATACAGCCATTCAGCTTTAATGGACATTTAGGTTGTTTCCAGTTTGGGGCTATTACCAATAAGGCTGTTATGAATATTTCTGTACAAGGAATGCATTTGTATGAACATCTGCTTTCTCTTCTAGTTAGTCAGTAAATACCTAGGAGTGGAGCTCTTATGAATATTCCTGTACAAATCTTTGTATGGACATCTGCTTTCTCTTTTAGTGAGTAAACACCTAGGAGTAGAGTAGCTGAATCATCCACTACCATATGAGAAGTGCATGTTTACCTTTTTAGGAAACTGCCAAGCTGTTTTCCAAAGTAGTTCTATCATTTCGTATTTCCACTAGCAGTGTGGGAATTCTATTTCCTGTGCACCTTTGTCAACATTTGGTATGGTCAGGTTTTTAAATTTTGGCCATTCTAATGTGGTTTTAGTTTTCATTTCTCTAGTGGCTAATGATGGTGAGTATCTTTTCATGTGCTTATTCATTGTTCTTTTTTTTTCTAGCACAAAATCTTTCTTTCTTTTTTAATCTTCTTTCTCTCTCTGTTTCTCTTTCCTTTCCTTTCTTTTCCTTTCTCTCTTTTTCTCTTTCTTTCTTTCTGACAGGGTCTCAAAATACCCAGCTAAGTTTCAATTTTTTTTGTAGAGATGGG
This sequence comes from Aotus nancymaae, assembly GCF_030222135.1. Lineage (NCBI taxonomy): Eukaryota > Metazoa > Chordata > Mammalia > Primates > Aotidae > Aotus > Aotus nancymaae. The sequence continues at coordinate 29,428,456 of NW_026988471.1, forward strand.
GTCATGCTACGTTGCCCAGGCTGGTCTCGAACTCCTGGGCTCAAGTGATCCTCTCACCTCAGCCTCTGAAAGTGCTGGGATTATAGGTGCAAGACATCGATCCTGGCCAATTTGTACACTTTAAATACATGCAGTTTATTCTATGTCCCTTATACCTCAATAAAGCTATTTATATACATATTTTTAAATCCTCATCTACATAAAAGGAGACCACTTAAAGTTTAAAATTGATGGGTCAGGAAATAACATATAAGCATGATATTTAGAAATATGAAGCTAAGCACCAGAACTGCCAAAAAAAAAAATGTTTAGTAGTAGTCACCTTTGGTAGCCAGAACTGGGGCAAGTGGGTAGGCAGTGGGTGGGGAGCAGACAAGAGACTAATGTTCTTCATTATGGGCATTTTGATTGTGTTTGATTTTTAAACAATGTGCAGGTATTACTTGCTATCCATAAATAATTGAAAAGAACATTTTAAATAAGAATTATCTAATTAGGTAATTGAAAATCACTCTGGGTGGCATTTTGGTGAATGGATGGTGAAGAAAGTCATCAGGACACAAGGGGGCCCAGTTCAGAGACTTCTGCAATAATTTTGGTGAGAAGTACGAACCTAGAGGGATCTGAATGTAATCTCTCTTTGTGCGACACCTGATGCGTGTGATGACCACTCACTGTCTCTCAGTCTGAATCCTAACTCTCCCACTCCAAGTCCCCACCTCCTACCCTCAGCAGCCATCAAGCTTCCCATTCTAAGGAACAGCATCGGCAAGAACCTTGAGGTGGCCTGTGGTGTGGGCACGTGGCCACTTGGCCAAGGAACACTGTAAGATTGGGGGACAAGGTCCCAGGGGAGGGCTAGGGGCTCCTGGGATGCGGTTAGTTGGTTCCATCACTGCTAGAACCCTAGCCTAGGTTCCTTCTTTAAACAAACACATATAGGCCTACTACCTTACCTGCTCCAGGGAGGGCCAATGCCTGGACTCTAATTTCTGAAACCCGATGACAGAAGCCAGTGCCTTCTGGTCATTTTCACAGAATTGTTGCCAGTTACCCATAGTCTGTTCATCCAGTTCTTCCCCTCCTTTGAATGCCTGCATTCCTTTCTTGCCTGTTGACATTGGCTGTGGCAATGGAATTTTCCAGTTTCATAGAAACCATCACAGTTTTAAGGGTATGGCTGTTCTGTAAACTCATTGTTTCTGTTACAGCCTGAGCCCTGGAGCTCTTGATGAAACAAATATTTTATAACATGTAGGGTTTGTCGCTGAGCAGACACCACTGGTCAAAGCACCGATTACCAGCCACCAGTTAGCTAGAAAAGGGCTGCACACTTTATTGATTTGTCCTGTTCTAATTTATGTTGCTCAGTTTGTAAATAACTGTAAGCAACTCAGAGCAGTAGACATGGACACATGGGGCTTGAGGTAAATAAAAGGGCAAGATGACTCTTTAAGGCAGTGAGACATTATTAAGTGAAAAAGCAGGTTACAAATCGCTAAGTATAGGATGACCCAATTTTTCTAAATATGTATGCGTGTGTGTGTGTGTGAGTGTGTGTGTATACACAAAGTTAAGAACATTAAACAGTGATTCTCTTAGATTGAGGGATTTGTGGAAGATTTGTACTTTCTTAATTTTTGCTTGCCTGGCTTTTCCAAAATTTTTTCAAACATGTGTTGCTTTGTAATAATAAGAAAAACAAGTTATTTAAAAACATAAATAAAAACAGCAAGATCTTGGGCAAACATCATGTGTTTTGTCTGAATTCCACATACCCCTTCATGAAGAGCCAAGACTGGTCTGACTAGTGGGGGGCCCAAATTGCTGGGGGCAAGAGAGTGGGAGCTTCTCACAGGTGGCAGTAGGGGACATCCAGACTGAGGAGTCAGCAGACTCATGCCCCTTACAAGAAACCACTCCAAAGTCATCAGATGGTGGTCCAGAAAGTTGCTACAGCAGAAAAGACAAAGGCATGTATTAAAGCGGCACTCAAAGTTAGAAATCCAGGGACACTAATTCATGCATCCACTGATCACAGCCAGCACTGTGCTGAGAAAAAGAGAGATGGCAACAAGGCAGCCGGGGAAGGGCCCTAGTGGGACCTGGGGTGCAAGGCTTGTTGGCAGGGCTTGGGATACTGGTCAGTCAGCATGACTTCATGATCTCTGTCTTGGTTCATTAGGGCTGCTACAATAGGATACTATAAACCAGGCCAGGTGTGATGGCTCACACCTGTAATCCCAGGATTTTGGGAGGCCAAGGTGGGTGGATCACTTGAGCCCAGGAGTTGGAGACTAGCCTGGGCAACATGGTGAAACCCCCATCTCTACAAAAAACACAAAAATCAGCCAGGCATGGTGGTGGTTCCTGTGGTCCCAGCTACTTGGGAGGCTGAGGCTGAAGGATTGTTTGAGCCCAGGACAGGGAGGTTGCAGTGAACTGAGATCGTACCACTGCACTGCAGCCTGGGTAACAAAGCAAAATCCTGTCTCAAAAAATTTTTCAAAAGGTCGGGCATGGTGGCTCACGCCTGTAATCTCAGCACTTTAAGAGGCCGAAGCAGGCAGATCTCCTGAGATCAGGAGTTCAAGACCAGCCTGGCCAACATGGCAAAACCCTGTATCTACTAAAAATACAAAAAATTAGCCAGGTGTGGTGGTGCGTGCCTGTAATCCTAGCTACTCAGGTGGCTGAGGCAGGAGAATGGCTTGAACTTGGGAAGCAGAGGTCTCGAAAATTTTTTTTTAAAGAAAGAAAAAGAAAACAGAATATCATAAACTGGGTGACATACAAACAACAAAAATGTATTGCTCATTGTTCTAGTGGCTTAGAAGTCGAAGATCAAGGTGCTGGCAGATTCAGTGTCTGGTGACGACCTGCTTCCTGGTTCATGGGTGGTGCCTTCTGCTGTGTCCTCATATGATGGAAGGGGAGAGGGAGCTCTCTGGAGGCTTCTTTATAAGGGCATTAATACCCTCCCCAAATCTCTACCTCCAAATACTATTGCATTGGGGATTAGGCTACCATATATGAATGCGGGGGCCGAGCACAGACATCTTATAACAATCCCCAAAAACAGTAATCACCCTTGGCTTGAACGAGGGGAACATGAACCACATGGCTGCAGTGTGGGATCTGCTTCCCACTCCGACCCTACAGTGAATTTCTGCATCAATTCACAGTTCCAGGCTTTATTTAAAAAAAAAACAAACAAAAAAAAACAGTTGGCTAGGATGGCTGTTATTATTTATTTTTAACAATTTCTCAATATAATGTACACATATGCAAAGCACTTTAATATGCACTATCTTCACATAAAAGAGATATTACTATTCCCTTTTCACAAGAGAGTAAATTGAGGCTCAGGGAAAATATTTGCTGTTACAGTATTTACACAGTGATTGGGCCAGGGCTGGGAACATGGCTTCCTGGCCTTTAGTCCAGTACTCTTTCCACTACACTATCTCATGCTTATTTGTTCATTCATCCATTGATTCATCCAACATCAGTCCTACTTAAAGCCTGTCAGGGTTATTGCAGGTGTGCCCAGAAACTCAGAGGCGGGCCCCAATAATTACACTCCAGTATCTGACCTAAATCAATAATTCTCCATTTTGAATGCACTTACAATTGCCTGGGGAGTTTTTAAAAAATACCACTGCTCAGGCCCCATCCTAAACCAAATATAATTATAATCTCTGCTGTTTTGAAAGCTCCCCAGATGAATCTAATGCATAGCTAAAGTTTAGAAGCATGGTTCTTAAGAGTAAGCACAAAGTGTGACCATTTCAGCTACTCTCTGAACCAACTTTTCTAGTGGAACTGTTCTGGGTGCTGGTCTTGAACTCCTGTGCTCAGAAGTTCTGTTTGTCATCAGATGCTTGCTGAGGGGTGAAAACTGAGTGTCACAGATGTTGATTTAGTATTATGATAGGATGGTCCAGGATGGTGAGAGTTCTGGGCAGCAGCCAGAGGCCCCAAACTGTGCCTGGATATTACACTAAAGAGAATCTGAGCGCTGCATAAGGGATTTGCTTAGCTTTCCATTGTTGTTTCTAGTTTCTATTTTCTGAATTTTTATATGTAAATGAGGGTAGAGAAGCAGAAAAGAGAACTGAGAAGAACTAGACAGGGCTTAAAGAGGATCTCATCCAAATCCATGCTACAACTAGCTAGGAAATTGAATCTCAGAGAGGGGAAATAACTTGAAATAATTAGTGAGCAATGCTAAACAGGACATGATTCAGTGCCAAAATGTGGCTGCAGGCCACAACTGCTTACTCTCTCAGTGCTTTTGAGAACTAATGGTTCTCCACGGGTCGTAGTGCATAAGCACTTTCTTTCTAGGTTGATTGACATTCACATTTTCATCTCCCCTGAAGCATTTAGCTGGAACAAATTCATAAGGCAAATTAGATAAAGATGGACAGGAGAAGGAAGAAGAAAAAAGGCAACTCTCATTTGTTAAGCATCTACTACATGTACTAGCACCTCACCACTGCTCCACAAGGCTGGAATTATTTATTATTCTCATTTTGCTGATGAGAAAACTGAGGTTCAGGGCAGTCAAACTAGTTTGCCTCAAATATAGAGTTGGTATGTGGTAGAGGAACTGGGTTGCATCTGGCTGTTTTTGCTATGCTTAGCATTTATGAAACTATGACTATAAATCTGAAATTCACTTCTTATTGGTAGTTTGCCTACAGGTTGATGAACTGGATGGTGTTTTATGGTGACAACTGAGGATTGAGATATCTACTATTCTCTCCCGTCTTGTTTTTGGTTTTCGTTTGTGTTTTGTTTTTGCTTGAGTTATTTATTCCTATTTCCCTAAGTTGATTGATGTGACCAACATAAGCTGCATGTGATCATGAAGCATCTATGACTTTGGTGGAACAGATGAATAGAAAGGTCAAGACAGGAAGAGAATCCAAGGTGAACTTGAATCACAGCCTAGGGCAGCCCCATCCGTAGTATCCTGGGAAGAATTCCAGTGGAAACTGGAAATGAGGACTCTTTTTTCAAGCTATTTTCAATTTATCCAGGAATAGAAGATATTGTTTTCTAAACACATGAACACATTGATGACAAAGGATAAAAACACATAAATGACATTGTCTTCTTTTAAGGAAATCCTGGAAACAGACGGGTTTCTTGACCAGGAGTACTGTTTTGTTTCATTTCACCACTATGACACAAGCATGGCACATCAGTTGAAAGAGCTTTGTGACCTTGGATACAGCAATCATTTTTCATATCATTGTTTCTAACTATGGGGCAGCTTCCACATGCTTGCCTCCCCTTATTTGTTTCTGGAAACTGTCTCTCATCACGAGGCAACGCAATGAACCAGCCTAGATTTCTGTGAATAATGCATGTATCTCTGATCCTGGGTGTTGCTTTGCATTTTATAGCCTGGGGACATTTATAACTGAGAATACCTGAAGGTAAGGCCTATTTGCTACTCTGTTGGCTTCATATGGTATTTTTCTTGGATGCCTTTCTCTCTTTTATGAAGAAAGTAATCATTTTCAGGTTCTGTAAAACAGAATACACTCCAGGATATTTGGACACTGGCTAGTCGGTAGGTCTACAAGGGTAAAGGAAAGGAAATATCATATATTGAGCATCTAGTATGTATCCCCATTCCTCAGGAGCAAGTATTACCATCTCAATTATACAAAAGAGAGAATAAAAAAGTGAGGCCATATCAGAGGCATGGGCTTCGGCATGACATTTACTCATCAGAGTGCGCATCTTGGCTACATCCACCGCCTAGTTCTGCAGACTTGGTCAAGATTTCTGAGCCTCAGTTTTTTTTGTTTTTGTTTTGTTTTGTTTTTCTCATTTAGTTTTATCTTAACAGCTTTATTGAGGTATAATTGACATGCAGCACACTGCACGTATTTAAAGGTCTGTGTTAGTTCGTTCTCATGTTTCTAATAAAGACATACCTGAGACTGGGTAATTTATAAAGGAAAGAGGTTTAATTGACTCACAGTTTTGCTTGGCTGGGAAGGCTCAGGAAACTCACAATCATGGTAGAAGGGGAAGCAAACAAATCCTTCTTCACATGGTGCCAGGAAGGAGAATGAGAGCGAAGTGGGTGGGGGGAAGTCCCTTATAAAACCATCGGATCTTGTGAGAACTCATTCACTAGCACAGAAACAGCATGAGGGTAACTGCCTCTATGTTAAGTTACCTCCTACTGGGTTCCTCTCAGGACACACGGAAATTATGGGAACTATTAATACAATTCAAGATGAGATTTGGGTGGGGACACCACCAAAGCATATCAAGGTACAATTTAAGTTTGACATATGTGTAAACCCATGAAACCATCATCCAGTCAAGATAATCCTAACCTTCTCCCCAAAAGTGTTCTACTGCTCCTTTGTAGTCCCTCCCTTCTCCTTCTTCCCACCCTGTTCCCTGGCAACCACGGGACTGCTTTTGATCCATATGTGGTAGGCAGTAATAATGGTCCCATCCAAAGATGTCCATGTCCTAATCTTCTAAATCTGTGACTATGTTACCTTACATAGAAAAAGGGACTTTGCACATGAGATTTTACTGGGTTATTCTAGGCCCAAACTTATAAAGGAAAGAGAGAGGCAGAAGAGTCTGAATTAGTGAAGGATCAGTGATGATGGAGGCAGAGTTCTCAGTGTGAGATCTGAAGATGCGACACAGCTGACTTTGAAGGTGGAGGAAGGAGCCACAAGGCAAGGAACTCAGGTGGCCTCTAGAAGGTGAGAAAGGCAAGGAAATGGAATAACCCCTAGAATCTTCAGAAGGAATGCAGCCCTGCAGACACCTTGATTTCAGCCCCATGATTCCCAGTATGAGAGGCTGAAGAATAGCTCTCAAAAATATCCAGGTTCTAATTCCTGGAATCTATGAATGTTACCATATATGGCAAAAGGAACTGTGCAATTATGATTAAATTAAGGATTTTGAGATGGGGAGATTATCCTGGATTATCTGGTGGGCTGTAAATGTAATCACCAATGTCCTTCTAAGAGAGAAGCAGAGAGAGATTTTACTATGGAAGAGGAGATGGTGAAGTGATGTCAGAAATAGACTGGAGAGATGTGCTTTACAGATGCAGGAAAAGGTCACCAAACAAGTAGCACAGACACTAGAAGCTGAAAAAGGAAAGAAAATGGATTCTCCCCTTAGAATCTCCGGAAGGGACCAATGCTGCCAACACCTTGACGTCACTCAATAAAACTGATTTTGGACTTCTGACATCTAGACCTAGAAGATGACAAATTTTCTGTTGTTTTGAGTCACTAAATGTACGGTAATTTGTTATAGTAGAAACAGGAAAATAATACATTGAGCCTTGGTTTTACATCTATAGAATGAGGATAATATATTATTTCTGGAGTCATAGTAAAATTAAATAACTTAGTTTACAGCATATGGAGTTATTTTCCTACAGTCCCCCTTATTCCTTTCTCCTGAACCCTGAAAGAATGTGGTCTTTGGCATAACTTAAGTTATACTTCTAGACATGGTGAATATTACCAGGGAAAGATTTGTCTGTGCTGTAGAAGCTCTGGTGGGAAGACTATGGGCTATATGAGCCCACTCTAGGGAAGGGTCGTATTATACAACCAATTGTGGCCAGGATCAAGAACTCCACAGGGCTGGTTCCTGGGTAGAGAGGGCAAATGGTTAGAAACACACCAAGAAAAGAAGGGGTTCGTTTTTTAAAAGTTTTCTTGTTATTCAGGTATCGTGCGGCCAAGAGACAGGGAGATAACTTCTGTTGAAAAGATAGTTTGTCACAGTCAAGAGGAGAGCACATGTCACTCCACGTGGGCTCAGAGTGGGGAGCACCAAGATTGGTTAGAACGCACAAGTAGGCCAAGTGCGGTGGCTCATGCCTGTAATCCCAGTGCTTCTGGAGGCCAAGGCAAGAAGGATCACTTGAGTCCAGGAGTTTGAGACAAAGCTGGGCAACATACCGAGACTTCATATCTAAAAACGAAAAAATAAGTAAATAATACACACAAAGCAGGAGGGTCCTGGGAAAGGCCTTTATTCTGGTTTCCATGGGAAGGAAGGGGCAAGGCAGGGTATGCAGGCTTAGGATACGCTATTATGATTTCAGCAGACTCTGGGGTGCAGAAGCTATCCCAAGTTGCCCAGTACATGGTTCTGGGGTGATCAGGACAGACGAATATTGGCCTGGAGTGTAAGAACCAGTTAGAGAAAGTGGGGGTTGTGTGTCTGGATTAGTTGGTTTGCTTATGAAAGCCACAGTCCTGGGAGAGTTATGTGGGATCTCAAGAACTTAGCTAACCCCGGGACAGGCAGTTCTTCAGTGAGGCCTCAGATCACAAAGCATCAAGAACACAGAAAATAAGAAAATACAGTCAGTATAGGTTTCTGGATGGCCACCTCACAGTGCTTATGTGGTCATCAGAGATGATTCAATGGGAGTCGAATATAGATGTTGAAGAGATTGGAATTGGGCCTTAAAGGTTGTTACTATTTAGAGAAACAACAGAGAAAAGGTAATGAACATTTCTTTTTGTTTGTTTTTGAGAAAGAGTCTCACTCCGTTGCCCAGGCTGCAGTGTGGTAGCATGATCTCAGCTCACTGCAACCTCCCTCTCCCAGGTTCAAGAAAGTCTCTTGACTCAGCCTCCTGAGTTGCTGAGATTACAGGCATGCAGCACCACATCCAGCTAAGTTTGGTATTTTTAATAGAGATGGGATTTCACCATGTTAGCCAGACTGGTCTTGAACTCTGGCCTCAGGTGATCTGCCTGTCTCAGCCTCCCAAAGTGCTGGGATTACAGGCGTGAGCCACTGTGCCTCACCCATTGTTTCTTGCCTTTGGATATGACTGTGATGTCTGGGGTTGTGGCAACCATCTTGTGGCCATAGGGCAACAAACATAAAAATGTAAGGCCAATATGCTAAGGAAGGCAGGGGAGAAGGAGAGAAGGAACCTGAGTTGGCTCAGTGCTGTGGTTCACGCCTGTAATCTCAAATACTCAGGAGGCTGAGGCAAGAGGATTGCTTGGGGCTGGAGTTCAAGACCAGTCTGGGTGACATAGCAATACCCTGTCTCTAAGAAGTTAAAAAAGCTTAGCCAGGAGGATCTCTAGGGCCCAGGCTGCAGTGAGCTGTGATGAGATCATGCCACTGGATGTCATTTTTAAGTTAGAGTTAATTCTGAGACTACCTATCTCTACACTTTAAGTAACATAATTAAATGTAATTAAAAGTAAATGTTCTTGTGGTTTAAGCCACAGTTAGTTGAGTTTGTGATAATTTACAGAGGAAGGCATTCCTTTCTGATTCAGAGGGTCTGTATAGAGTAATAGCAATAGGATAACATTTTTTTTTCTATGTTGGATGAGTGTCTCATCACCAGGGTTCTAAATGCACTTTCTGGCAGTTGTACCTTTTTAGCCTAAGTGAAATTTTGGTCCATCACTATATCAGTTAGGTTTTCACAAGAAACAAGTGACACACTTGGCACAGAAGGGATGATTAAAGAGAGTTGAAGGCCAACTACAAAGGTACAATCAGGGTTAAGAGAAATTAACAGAGGGCAATGCAGCACCCTGAGACTAGATACAGTAAGTTAGGCCATCATACAGTGGGCCTTGCCTGAAGGGACAATGCAGGGAGTGGGTCCCAGAACCCAGTGAGAACTGGGCTCTAGACAAGGAGCTTTGGCCTTAAGTGAAGTGTAAAGCCACTGCCGCCCTACAGCCCCACAGGGAGGGAGCCAGCAGAATGCAGCCTTGACTCTTTCTCAGCCCACCCTGCAGAGTCCAGCCAGGGCCTCCCATTGGCTGAACCCTGCTAGAGGCAAAAGACCAGGGAGTCAGGAGAGGCAAGCAGGATAAGTCAGCATAAAGATGGGGGTGGGGCATGGGGAAGGGGAGAGACGGAGCAATAAGAAAATAATCAGAAGTATTAATAATTAAACTCCACAACTGTTTTGTATTAATGTAAATTTGTCACTACTTCTAAGCCATTCGATATAGCACCAAAACTCCTCAGCTTCCAAAGACGTGGCTTACTCCACGCCTCAAGAAGTCAAAACCTTTCATTTCAAATGCCTTTTGAATTTCAGAATCTCAATGGATGACTGATGATATTAGGTAATGGTAAGTCTCATTCACAGAAATTTTCACTAACAGGGAGACTGTAGGCTATAATAAATGGGCCACTCTGGGCCTCCACTTAAGTATCTGTGGCCTCTGCTGGCACTGGGCTGCATGTTCCTTGCATTCGTTACCTTGGGAGAGACTTGTTCCAATTTTATTGGCAGTGATGTACTTGGCTCTTTCCTGAGGTCTGTTATTGAGCACATATTTTCCCTTATTACTCTCATATTTTGAAGAGGAGGGAGCAATTACATGGGCATAGAGAGTACCCCAATAATGACAAAAGTACAATAAGAACTAGGACCTGGGATTTCCTGTGTGTCATACTGTGTCCCTGAGCATTACAGAGAGTGCTCTACTAAATGTGACTATTAAGTCAATGGCTCATGAGGCTGAGTAATTCATCAGCAGTGATACTCTGCTGTTGGGGTCAGGAAGGACTCAGAAACTTGGGAGGAATCACCCTTCGGGACAGTAGAGCACAGATTAACACCACTTTTAAAGTGTGTAGACACCTCAAAGAAGCTTTTAGTTTTTCCCTCCTCAAAATTCAAAAGGTAATACATATACCTGTTTAAAATTCCAGTTGTACAAAAAGAAATACAGTGATATGTCAGTTTACTGGGGTGTAGTGGTGTAGTTTCACTTCCCAGAAGCAACTACAGCAATGGTTTCTTCTGCAGCCTTTGCAGAGACTCTAGGCACATACAAGCTATATGTATTCTTTAGAAAAGCTAACACTGACTTAGCATTTGTGATGTATCTGCACTGGATGCTACTGGGCCCTTCCCAGATGGACCACCCATGCCCCTGCTGCTGTGAGCTTTGGCTGTTAATGACTAGTAGTGTAACCCCAGGGTCCCCAGGTTTTAGAGTACGCGCTGTGAAAAAGTACCCACTTGTAACTGTTGCACCTTGAGTTCTTGTTCTTTCAAAAAGTTCTGTAGTCCTAGAAAAATAAAAACCCATTGAATCCAGAGATGCCTGAGTTAGAGATGAACTTTGGTCAATTCTCCTCATTACCATGCTAAAAACCCTGCCCAGGGAGGAGCTTACTGGCCATTTTCTATACATGCAACATATGTAGAAGTATGATCCTCATCTGCACCTGTGCTGCCTTTACTTCATCTCTACATACTGACTCAGCTAACCAGTTCAATAAAAGCCCTGCTTTCACCATTGTTCAGGAGAAACTGTTTTGGGAAACCATTCTGGTGTCCATCTTACTTGTTGCAAGTAATAAAATGCCCTTGTTAAATCCTCCTTGGTTGTAGCCATTGAACTGTCACCCATCAAGCAATTGTACCCACCCGCTGTGTGGGTAACAATGGCTGCCCCCTCTCTCCAAAGGATTCCTCTCATGAAATGGGAGCTGCCAGGGCTGATAATGGAAGGTGCTGTTAAAGAACAGAAACTCCTAGTAGCAATGAGGATGAAAGGATTCCAAAAAAGCAGAGATAACTGTGAGAAGCCATGGCACCTCACTGCCACACTGCATAGCAAGGTAGAAGTGGTGGCCAGGGGTCCTGAACTGACCTATAGAGATGGCTAGTACAACACAGCATTTCCAGGGATACGATAAATGGGCAGCCAGAAAGGGTACTGCCTAATACAGAATCAGAAGAGATCAAGAAATGGTGGAAGGCTTGGGTTAGACATCACTCCAAAGAAGAATCATCATCTGTTGCCCAATATCAAGACTGGAGCGTGTTCTCAGACCTAGAATTCACAGTCTGAAGGAGAGACTGGTGTCTACGAGGAAGGATCCAGAACACCATCACAAATATACATATAGATTTCTTCAGTCTTTCTTCAGAGTGATTTGTGGTTATTTCTTTGGATAACCATAGATGGAGGAAAGAAGAATAACCTGATCTTTTGAAGGATGTTGGATTCACGGTCCAAGTTGATAGGGATATCCAGAGGTCCTAAGTACCATCATGTTCCCCTCTCCTCTCACAATCTCCCCCCCAGCTCCCCCTCCAACCCTGTGAGAGTAGGGGTATACTGGATTCAGATAGTAAATGGAGCCTTCATTTAAGTGTCTCTCAGTGTGTTCTGTTACAAACCTAGTGGTCATTTCTCTGGTTCCTAAACGTGTAATTGGAATGGACATACTTAGCAGTTCACAGAGCCTCACACTGGTCCTTAACCTGTAGAGTAAGAGCTATTATAGTAGGAAAGGCCAAGCAGAAGTTCCTGGAACTGCTTCCACCCCCGTCTCCCCAACCAAGATAGTAAACAAAAATAATATCTCATCCAGGGGAAAATAACATTCCCATAGTACAGACAATGTTCCCTTTTTGAGCTCCAGGGCTATGTTCATTTTCCTGTTTTCCGTCATAATTTACTCCAAAGGGACCTGGATCATATGGCATCACACTGATCTTCCACAATGTTAGTTGGATCTGTTGAGCAAGAAATACAAGTACAGTCATGTGTCACTTAGCGATGAGGATACACTCAGAGAAATGCATTGTTATGCGATTTTGTGGTTGTATGAACAGCATAGAGTGCACTTACACAAACCCGGATGGCGTAGCCTACTACACCCCCAGGCTATGTGGCATAACCTGAGCTACAAACCTACACAGCATGTTACTGTACTAAATGCTCAAGGCCATTGAAACACAGTCTATTTGTGTATATATGCATATCTAGACATAGAAAAGGTACAGTAAAAAATACAGCTTTATAATCTTATTGGATCATCATAACATACGTGGTCCCTTACTGATCTAAATGTTTTTATGAAGTGTATGCCTGTACTGTACATCAGGAGTCCCCGGTCCTTGGGCCACAGACCAGTACTGGTTGGTGGCCTGCTAGGAACAGAGCTGCACAGCAGGAAGTGAGCAGCCTGCAAGCGAGTGAAGCTTCATCTGTATTTACAGCCACTCCAAATTGCTTGTATTATCACCCAAGCTCCACCTCCTGTCTGATCAGTGGTGGCACTAGATTTTCATAGGAGTGTGAACCCTGTTGTGAACTGTGCATGTGTGGCATCTTGGTTGTGTGCTCCTTATAAGAATCTAATGCCTGATAATCTGTCACTGTCTTCCATCACCCCCAGAAAGGACTTTCTAGTTGCAGGAAAACAAGCTCAGGGCTCCCACTGATTATACATTAGCATGAGTTAGATAATTATTTCATTATATATTACAATGGAATAATAATAGAAATAAAGTACACAATAAATGTAATGTACTTGAATCTTCCCAAAACCATCCCCCTTCACCCTGTTCAGGAAAAACTGTCTTCCATGAAACCAGTTGCTGGTGCCAAAAAGGTTGGGGACTACTTCTCTAGACACCTTGATAAAATACATACATTTCAGAGGTGGATAAACCCCATGAAAATTCAGGAGTTTACCACACTGGTGATATTTAAAAATAATTATTTTAAAAAATTTGGGGGATAGTTTTAGACTTAGGAGAGATTCTAAAAAGAGTACAGAGATTTTCCATATATTCTTTACCCAGCTTCCCCTTATGTTAGCATCTTGTATAAGCATAGAACATGTATCAGAACAAAGAATGATCCTGTACAATAGTATTATCTAAACTACACATTGTTTTGGATGCTGAAGTGGTCCAGTGATCTAGGGCATGTCAGGACATTTTCCCCAGAATGAAAAACATGTTACTACACCTTGCACCTCTACCAAAAAGAAAGTATTACGACACTTAGTAGATCTCTTAGAGTTTAGAAATCAGCATATGTTGCCCTTGAGAATACTGTTCCTACCCATTTAGCAGTTGATGTGGAAGGTGGCTAGTGATGAGGTCAGATCAAGAAAGGGTTCAGGGTCAGGAGCTATGGTTCAAGCCTCTAATCCCAGAGCTTTGGGAGGCTGAGGTGGGTGGATAGCTTGAGCTCAGGAGTTCAAGACCAGCCTGGGCAACATGGTGAAAACCTGTCTCTACAAAAAACACAAAAATTAGCCTGGAATGGTGGCAGATGCCTGTAGTCCCAGCTACTCTGGAGACTGTGGTGGGAGGACTGCTTGAGACCATGAGGCAGGGGTTGCAGTGAGTCATGATCATGCCACTGCACTCCAGCCTAGGCAACAGAGCGAGGACCTATCTGAAAAAGAAAAAAAAAAAAAAGGAAAAAGAAGGGGCTTAGTGGCACTGTCCTCTGTGGTTAGGGCAACCTTGCCTCTTGGGCTGTATCACCTGACACATCTCATGATGCTAGAACTATCTGCAGTGAAGCTGCAAAGGCTATGAGGAGCCTCTGGCAAGCCCCCAAAGAACCACAGTACAGTCCTTGAAGGTTCTGGAGCATAGCCAGCGCAGCTCTTAACAACAACAAAAAAGAATGTAGAGATCTTTTATTCCAGTAATCTTATTTTAAAGGTAAAAAGGAGGCCTAAGGTGATAGGCATAATTGGCAGAGTTGGCTTTTGTTCTGGTGTTTCTCTCTGCAGTCATTCTTCATTTTCTGATGCAATTTTAGCATATCTTAAATACTAACATGTTTTGGAACAAACTTAGAGAAATTATGAAGCTGATTTAGGCAAAGAGCACAGGAATCTTTGATTTACAGGGAATTCGGGGATATAATTCAGCTATATTGAAGCTATGCAGCCAAAATGTAGATGGTCATTATTATTAAACCATAAATTTTGTGAGGTCAGGAACCTTATAATTTAAAAAAATATTGCCTCCTCTGTGCCTTATTGAATAATTGGATAAAACATAGACATACATGAACGACTGATGAGTGGCTGTGTGTGATGCGTAGCTAAGTTTATTATTTTTAAGATTCTTATTGTATTTGTTGAAGGCCAAGTTGAGGAGGGCATTGCTTAAGGGAAATGAAAAGGTATTTAACCACAGTCCCCACCATTCGGGAGCTTGCAATCTAGTAGGTTAGGGGACAGACACACCATGGTAGGTGATGGAGACTTTAATTTAAAGAGCAGTGTGATGAAATTGCTATGGGAACCAGGAGGAAACATGTTCTAGGACCTGGGAAATGGTATGCGTGCTGGAAAAACGTTGTGCTCCTGATCAGAGAACCTGGGTTCTAGAGCTGCTTCTACCACTAATTTGTCCTGTGACTTCGTGCACCAAATTTATGCCTGTAAATTAAACTCCCAGTTTTCTGTTTTTCATTTTGCAGCTCCAGGGGTTGGAAGAACCATTAGGTTCCCTCCGACAAATGACCTCCACTAATTTCCTATCTCGTTGTTTCTTATCCCTACACCCCACCGCTCCATGCGTCACTCCTCTCCAAAGGACCAGTCGAGGAAATAAGCACCGCCTCTTTAAAAGAGCTCTCAAAGAACGGCACCCGCGGTAGCCCGGGCTACGGAGCAGGGGCGGGGTGCCGGGGACCCGGGCTTCCCACGCAGCCGGGAACGCCGTTGCGTCACGGCGCCTGCAGCCAATTAGGACGTAGCCTTCCGGGACGCATTACTAGGGCGACCGCCGGACGCCTCCGCGCTACGGGATGAATTAGCGGCGGGTTCCGCTGGGAGGTTGTGACCCCGACGAAGTCCCAGCTTGCCCACGCGCCCCCGTCGGCGTCGCGCGGCGTGCCCTGCTCGTCACAGGTGGGAGGCTGGAATGTCAGGTGGGGTTACGGCGCAAGGAAAATGGCGGCGGCCGGGGGATCTCAGAGGTGCAGGAAGGGGAGCTGCAGCTTGGGGTTTTTCTCCTGAGCCGTGGGCCTCCCCCGAACTGCGGCCCCGGTTAACGGCCACTGGCCTGGGAGTTGGGGTCCCGGTGCAGGTGGCGGTGGCGTCGCTGGCTCAGGTGGGAGGAAGCGCGGGGAAGCGACTCATGGAGGCTGGCGGAGGCGTAGGGTGCTCAGGGGCAGCACGAGCTGCGAGGACGAGGTAGCCGCAGGGCGAAGAGGGTCCGGTTGGTGTTTACGCGAGCAGCGTACAAACCTTCCTGCCGCGACCTTAGCGGGTCTCGGAGCGCAACCTGAGCTCTGCTCCTGTTGAATCCCATGCACTGAAACGTCTCAAGTGGCTACCACGTGCAGGGCTTCGACGAGCGCTGTGGAGAGCAGGGGTTGGGGCTGCCTTTCCTGTGAGTCCTGCAGGCGCCAAAGGCCTGCCTGTAGGTGCCAGAGTGGCAGTGCCACGAAAAGAAGGGTAGGCCCTAGCAGGGCAGATGCCAAACCTGATCTTTACGGTGTACTATAGCTTCTAATTGCCCATTTGAAGAAAAGAAATGGAAAGGTAAGGTACTTAGATGTGGTTGTGGAGATGTTTTGCTTTTTTGTACTTCCCTGGTTCAGGTGGGTTCCCTGGAAACATTGCATCTGCCTTTAAAGTTCATTAACTATACTTCTTGTGTACATGGCAGTAGATGAGATTAGGGATTGAGATTCACTTTAAGCCTGAGAAAAGTATTGAAGATAGGTGTTGAAGGCATTACCAAGATGAAATATTTATTCATATCATTAACTTATTTGGTCAAAGAAACATCTGTCATGAAATATAACTACTTGGATTGTTTTCGAGAAACTGATTTGATGAAAGCCCTTTTTGTAAAACATATTTATTTTTGAGAGTTAGTAAAAATAAATAATTCTTACCACATATTTTTAGATTTCTATTGCACATTGTACTTTGCTTGATATGACAGATAAACATCATATTCAGGGACTTTTGTTTTTGGTAGTAGGCTTGATTTTGTGGAGCAGTACGTTCTGTAACTGAGAAAAACAGTAGTGCTGTGTTTCAGTCATCAGTAGCTGCTATCTCTGGAGTGCCAGCTACCTGTCAGCTTCTGTGAAAGCTAGGCTTCTCCTGCTTTTTAATTTGAGCACATGGCGCACTTCATCTGCCTTCACCAGGTCTTTAGGCTGGCTGCAACCAGGAGAAAGCAATTGGGAAAACCCAAAAGATTCTTTTTTCCAAATTGGATCCGTGGAGATTTTGTCAGTTTGGCCTGGGGCTGATGTTATGTGTGGTTTCTTGTCCAAACTCTGCCACTTAAAAATATCTTAGGGTAATCATACAACTTCACTATTAGTGTCTTATGTCTTATCTCTAAAGTTAGTGTTTCGTATTCAAACAATCTCACTGCACTGTTGGGAGGGAAAGAAAAGACAGTATATGTAAAAGGACTTAAAAAAGGTAAAAACACAGTGAAAATATTTGAAATTTATTCCTCTGCATTCATGTACTCTACCAGGCACTGAATCAGGGGCTTTATATATGCCAACTCAGTCATCCAGCAACACAGCGAGGTGGATACTTTCATTATCTTTATTTTACAGATGAGGAAACTGAAGCATATTGAAGTTTAATTTCTCCATATCACACAATTAGCATTGTGTTTCCAGCCTCTGTTCTTAACCACCATATATACTATCTTCCTATGACATACAGATGTGTTATGTATTAAGGGGAAACATTAATATGTGTACAGATTTTTCTTTTTTAATATCTATATTTTTCTTTTTCAAAGATTCTAGCAATGTCCTAGAATGAACACATTTTTCAAGCCAGTTTTGTTTGTGATCTTTTAGTTGTATAAATAATAATCATGATTTATTCCATTGGCATCCAATAGTGATTTGTGTGGTAACAATTACATTTACCTTGGTTAAGTTGTATATTCATCTTAACTTTTGTTGCCCATTAGTTAAAAAGGAATTTTTAAACAGAGTTATGACTACTTTTTTTTTGTCTGAGATGGAGTTTTGCTCTTATTGCCCAGGCTGGAGTGCAATGTCAAGGTCTCAGCTCACTGCAAGCTCTGCCTCCTGTGTTCAAGTGATTCTCCTGCCTCAGCCTCCTGAATAGCCAGGATTATAGGCATGCGAACCACACCTGGCTAATTTTGTATTGTTAGTAGCGAGGGGATTTCTCCATGTTGGTCAAGCTGGTCTCGAACTCTTGACCTCAGGTGATCCGCCCACCACGGCCTCCCAAAGTGCTGGGATTACAGGCTGAGCCACTGTGCCCGTCCATTTATGACTAATTTCTATCAGGAAGCACAAATCAATAATTGAGATTTTTGTTTTTATCACATTTTTTAAAAGAATAATTTGCTGGGGGACTTTTAAAAGAAAACTGGCTTCAGTTAAGCCTGTTGTTTTAATATACTTGTGCTAATTGTTCCAGTCTTTATTGAAAAAAGACGATGAGTAAAAGTGGCTAGGACATTTATTCTTTCACTGAACCTTTATGGAATAGCCCTGCCAAGTCTTTAGGATGTAAAAATTAACTCCTGACCTCACCCTTGAGGAGTTCAGGGAGAAGTTCTAGGTCCAGAGGTTTGTAGATGGTTGAGATAAATAAATAAATGATTAATTAATAAAGTGAGATAAGGACTTAAATATAGATATGGGTACAGAGAGCCATGAGAGCACGTAAAAGAGAACAGTTGGTTCTTCTGGGGTGGGCCTGGCTAGAAAAGGAAGGAAGTTAACTGGATAATAAAGGCATAGGGAGAAGCAGAGCAAAGCCAGGACAAGTGAGAGCCTATGGTGTCCAGGGGTCAGACCAGAGTATGGTAGGTGTTGCTGGGAGAGAAGCCAGGAAAGGTTAGGGCCAGGTTGTGAACTCTCAGCTAAGAGAGTGACTTTATTTTGCAGGCAGTGGGAATGCCTTGAACACAGGAGGCAGAGCTTGCAGTGAGCTGAGACCTTGAAAGGTGTTCTTGAAAGGTGACTTTGGTGACAGGGTGAAAGACAGACTATAAAGGAGGAGACCAGTTTAGGACAGTTTCCATACTCCAGACAAAAGTTGGTGAGGGAGGAAACTAGGCATTAGCTGTGGCAGAGCAGAGTTCACATTCCACACACATTTTGAGAGCATATTGTGAGAGTGATTGGATGTGAAGATAACAGTTGCGGAGGAGGACACCTGCTCACCAAGAGAAGAGTAGAGTTTATTTCTTTGGAACAGTATCATTGGATATTGGAGATCTTCTTAACTAATTTAGGAAAAAGGATAGAGCAGAGAGTTCTTTGTTTAAAAGGTGTAGAAAGAATCATCTAAAGTATGTTTGGGGGAAAAATGCTAGGATAATGGGTATTAGAATTTTTTTTTTTCTTTTTACATTAGGTTTTGAATATATTTGTACAGAAATCATTGTAATTTGGAAGTATCACTGATGAATTCTCTAGTTTTAAAGCTGAACTCCACTTAAACATTTATAACACCACAGTTGTCCAGCACCTAACAACATAACATGAATGTGGTGCAAATTGACCGCAAGGTCTGGAGTGCAAGCCTTGCAAAAGATTCAAGATTTCGTGAAGTCAAAGCAAGGGAGAGAACTGCTGAAACCAGAGGCACAAATTAAGGAGCTAGTGCATAGAGTAGGCAGAGATTCTTAAAAAGGACTCAGAAAGCATCCGGGCTCGGTGGCTCACGCCTGTAATCCCAGCACTTTGGGAGGCCGAGGCGGGTGGATCACGAGGTCAAGAGATTAAGACCATCCTGGTCAACATGGTGAAACCCTGTCTCTACTAAAAATACAAAAAATTAGCTGGGCATGGTGGCATGTGCCTGTAATCCCAGCTACTCAGGAGGCTGAGGCAGGAGAATTGCCTGAACCCAGGAGGAGGAGTAGGTTGCGGTGAGCTGAGATCACGCCATTGCACTCCAGCCTAGGTAACAAAAGCGAAACTCTGTCTCAAAAAAAAAAAAAAAAAAAAAAAAAACTCAGAAAGCAATAACCGTGAAAATGATTGATAAATTAGTCTTTAGATGTCTTTAAAATTGAGAACTTCTCTTAGTCTAAAGACACCATTAAGAAAATAAAGAGCAACGTATGGACTGGAAGAAGAAATCTGCAATTTGTATATCTGACCAAGGACTCATACCGTGTGTGTGTGTGTGTGTGTGTGTGTGTGTAGGTGTAGCATCGAAAAAAATGAGAAAAATCATTTAAAAAATGCATAGCTGTCTTGAACAGGCACTTTCTGTTAGAGTATCTCAGAATGGCCAGTATGCATATAAAAGGGTACTTAACATTATTAGTCAGTGGGAAATAGAAATTAAAACAATAATGAGGTACTGCTGTACACTTTTCAGAATGACTAAAATTAAAAAGATGTACAGTGCCAGTGTTGGCAAGAGTGTAGACCAACTGAATCTCTTACATATTGTTGGTGGGGTTGTCAAATGGTACAGTCACTTTGGAAGACTGGCTTTGTCTACTTCTACCCATGATCAAATGCTTGCATTCCTAGTACTCAAGAGAAACTAATGCATGTGTCTACTAAAAAACATGTTAAAGAACGTTTATAGTGCCTTTATTCGTAATCCAAAAATTGGATATAATTGAATTATTCAGCAGTAGAATGGATGAGTAAATTGTGATATATTTATAAGATGAAACACTGCAAAACCAGTAAAGGACAATGAATTATGGATATACGTATCAAAATGGATGTATCTTATAGACATAAGTCAGACATAAGATTGCACACTGCATGATTCCATTCAAATGAAGTTCAAAAATAAGTACAATACTTCCCTGGTGACAAGTCAGAATACTGATTGCTGTGGGCTGTTGGTGGTGGTGGTAATGACTGGGAAAGTACGTGAAGAAACCTTCTGGAAACATTTTATATATTGAGGTATGTGGTAGTTACATTATGTATATATAAAAATTCAGAATATGTAAAAATATGAAGATTTGCACACTTTACTGTATATATGCACTTTAATAATAAAAAAAGACTGTAGTGAGAATATGGCAATGCTAGATCACTTTAGATGAGAAAAACCAGCAAGGGTAATTATGAAAGAGGTACTTTATTATTTTATTTATTTATTTATTTATTTTTAAGATAGGGTTTCCCCATATTGGTCAGGCTGGTCTCGAACTCCTGACCTCAGATGATCTGCCCACCTCAGCCTCCCAAAGTGCTGGGATTACAGGCGTGAGCCACCGCGCCCTGCGAAAGAGGTACTTTAAAAGAATTAAAAGGAGTATGAGAGGCTCCAGGAGAAAAATGATGAAATGTATAATTTTTTTCTTTGGTCAAAATGGCTTTTGTATAATTGTCTTGCAAAAGGCAAATGTGAAATTAAGGCTGTCACATCATGCTGTTTCAGTTTGGTCACAAAATTATGCCCCAAGCACTCCACCTATTCATTAATTAGTTCTTTGTCCTAAGAATTAGTTGCAAATTGTAATCTAAATTTTGATCGGTAGAATACATAATATTTTATGAACATAATAGATTTTTTTGGTTTGTTTTATTTATTTATTTTTTGGAAAATTCTAATCAAATCCTTCTTTCATCATTGTGAAATGTGGTCCTTGTTAAAGAGAAATGGCTGTGTGGTCTTTTCCCCTGTGAGAAGCTAATTGCTATTGGATAATGAGGACTGCTCTAATTCTTTTGGCTGCAAAATTTTTAATGCAATGAGCTAAGAAAAGCCTTCGTTGTGTTCCCTGTGGCTGTGAGGTAATGCCCCCAAAAAGTCTTATGAGGTTTATTCGCATCTTTACCTTGTCCTCTCCTTGTGGCAGTAGAGCCATAGGGATCCTACTGTGAAGAGACATATGAGGGATCACCATCAGTGAAAACTGACAGCAGAGGATTAGTCACTTTGCAGCCTTTCACAGTTGAGATTTCTCAAGACTTCAGTTCACTTCATCAGAGGAAGTGGATTACTGTTTTGGGGATAAAGTAAAAGGGACGAGTTATGGTATCCTTATTTTTCTATCTCAAATAAGAGATCATAACCATTTTGTATATTTTAGTGTATATAGTTAATTACCTTGGGAGAACTCGTGGAGCAGGGGGATAGCATGTTGGTGAGCTGGTATCTAGTGGTGGTGTCACAAAGAAAGGAAATGCTGGATGAAGACAGGAATGAATGATAAGAGGAATGAGTGGTGGCAGCCGTTCTTCCTGGCTCTTCCAGTTCCATGTGGCTGACAGTGTGGGCTGAGGGGATTGTTTTTAACTCTTGACAGGGACTCTTCCCCCACAGGAATGTTTAAGTGTCTTGGGAAAGGCAGCCTTGGTTGTCTTTTTACTGCTTTCCTATCTACTGTCTTACAATTGTTATTTCTTTTTGTGTAGCTTTTAAATAAAAATTTACCTGTGTAGAGTTAGGGAGGAAAATGATTGAAAGTTGGAGTGGCTTGAACACCAAAATGTTTCTTGACTTACTTGATCATATTTGGACACACACCATGAGCTTGGTGATGGGGACAGAGTTCAATAAGACACAGTTTCTGTCTTTTAGCTTACTGTGTAAAGGAGCAGATAAACACAAATCAATGCCTTCAGTACAGAGGTCATTGAGATTTCATCACCTCTAGGTTTTCTGTGATTAAAAGTAAACATAGCAGCTGTGAAACTATTACAATGACCATAGGTAGTAATGGCGACCCTCTCTTTTAATGATGAGTGAGTGCAGGTGTATACTGAATTCTGTTCTAAGTGCTTGAAGTTTTTAACTCCTTTAATCTTCCCAGCTTCCACTATGAAGTAAATATAGGTACTGTTATTGTCCTCATTTTACTTATTAGGAAACTGAAGCCCAAAGAAGTTAAGGGGCATGGATTTGAACCTACGCAGTCTAATTTCAGAGTCCACACTCTTAATTGCTATGCTATAATGGCTGTTTTGATCTACTGTAAATTTAAAATATACTGTACTTGTGTGGCTTTAAGTGTAAGGGATATTTCAGTAAGTGTGCCTTGTGTTAGGTCCAAAGTTTCTGAATATCCATGCTGAATGTAACTTACTGTAGCTACTTAGGGTGATTCTGTTTCTAATGTGGGTGATTTAAATGAGACATCCTTTTTGCCTTTTTCCTCTTTCATGTTTTATAATGATTGGGCACCCTTTTGATAGTCTTGCATGTTCCGTTATTCTGAAATTCAGTAAAACATATTACCAGGTTTATTGTTTGGATTATAATCATACACATAATGAAATTTTATGATGTAGTGCTCAAACCAGAGAGTTTGTGAATTACTGGGTTAACATACTTATTTATTTATTTATTTTTGAGACAGGGTCTCATTCTGTTGCCCAGGCTGGATTGCTGTAGCCTGGTCACAGCTCACTGTAACCTTGAATGCATGGACTCAAGTGATCCTCCCATCTCAGCTTCCCAGAGTAGCTGGGACTACAGGCATATGCCACCACACTTGGCTAATTTTTCTGGGTTTTTTTTTTTTTTTTTTTTGTGGAGATGAGGTCTCTCTGTGTTACCCAGGCTGGTCTCTAACGCCTGGGCTCAAGTGATTCTCCCTCTTCGGCCTCCCAGAGTGCTGGGATTACAGGAGTGAGCCATGGCACCTGGCCCTAGGTTGTTTATATTTTTAACGTGGTGGTTCATTAAGACCAACTGATTAAATTAAAGGAAAAATTCTGTTTGCTTTGTTCACTAAGAATGGGAAAACAGTGGAGAAGCAGGATAGAAATAATCTAGAGGACTCCAAGAAGTGCCAGAGTGACCTTATTTTGTTGAATTTATTTATGGTAGTAATGAAACCTATACAATTTAGCTCCTCTTTCCTTCAGAGAAGAAATATACTAGAAGTCAGAGTTAATCAAGATTAAGTCTTCATTTGCCAGGCTACTGTGATAAACAGTTCTTGTCTATTGAGTAGGCTAATCTTCAGGAAACTGAATCTACATTGGATATAATTGGATCCAATGGATATAATTTCCAAAGCTGTATTATTTTTCTTTTTATGTATACTTTATTTAACTATAAAAAAATTAGGAGTGTGTTATAGTCTCATTTTGAATGAGGAACTCTGAAATTGTATCTGATTTTCTCTTTTGCAGTTGTACTTCAGACTAGTCAAATATGTATGTCTTTTGCATACGTATTTATTAGCTCTTTATAACATTTCTAGGAGATGGGGAAGTATTTATACTAGTTTCCTATGGTTGCCATACAAATTATTGTAAACATGGTGCCTTAAAACGACAGGCATTTATTTTTCAGCGTTGTGGAGGCAATAAATTTTTTTTTTTTTTTTTTTTTGAGATGGAGTTTCGCTCTTATTGCCTAGGCTGGAGTGCAATGGTGCTATCTCGGCTCACTGCAACCTCCACCTCCCGGGTTCAAGCGATTCTCCTGTGGAGGCCAGAATTTTGAAATCAGTATCAGTCAGCCAGGATCACAGTGTTAGAGGGCCATGCCGCATCTAGAAGATCTAGGGAAAATTTGCTCCTTGCCTCTTCTAGCTTCTGGTGGCTGATGGCATTCCTTGGTTTATGGCTGTGCCACTAATCTCTTCCTCTGTGGTCACATTATAGCCTTCTCCACTTCTGTCTGCTGATAGATCTCCTTCTTAGGCTGGGCATGGTGGCTCACGCCTGTAATCCCAGGACTCTGGTAGGCTGAAATCATCTCCTTTGGGAGGATTGCTTGAGCCCAGAAGTTGAAGACTGGCCGGGGCAACATTAGGGAGACTCTTTCTGTAAAAAAATTAAAAAGTTAGCCAGATGTGGTGGCATGCACCTGTAGTCCTAGCTACTTGGGAGGCCAAGGCAGGAGGATCACTTGAGCCTGGGAGGTTGAGGCTGCAGTGAGCCATGATCATGCCACTGTATTCCAGCCTGGGTGACAGAGTGAGACCTTGTTTCAAAAAAAAAAAAAATTTGGAAATGCTCCCTACTCTTTTGTTTCCTGAAAGAGATTGTGTAGAATTATGTTACTTCTTCTTTAAAAATTGGTAGAATTCTTTAATGAAATGATCTGGGCCAGATTTCTTTTTTGAAGGCTTTATTCAGTTTCTTTAACAATTATTAGGGTTATTCAGATAATCCATTTAATTTTGGGTAAGTTGTGGTAGTTTGCGATTTTGAGGAATTGATCTATTGACACACAAAGTGGGCATCCTCATTACTGCTGGGCAGGTGTGGGAGTGTCAGCCCCTCTTTAGGACTCTACTGACACCACTGGGAGGGGATGGCCTTCTTACCCCTGGGCCGAGGTGAAAGTTCTGACTGTCTGCTAGGCCTCCTCTGATACCATGCCAGTGGGGATGAGAAGGGGTGTCTCATTACTGCCACATGGAAGAAGAAGCTTTCCAGGTGGTCTCCACAGACACTCCCTGGCAGGGGAAGGGGTCTTATTACCACCTGTCAGGGAAGAAAGTCCAGCTTCTCTAATATCACCCCTGCAGGGATAAGGGGTGGAGACACCTGAGAGGCAGGTTGTGGCACATTACAGCCTCCTAAGGGTGGAAACTTAGGCTCCCCACCTGGCTTTTGCTGTTGTAGGTGGGGCTGGGCCACAGTTTTTTCTGTGGTATTGGCTGGAGGGCATGTTGTTGCTCAGTTCTTTGGGTTAGGAGAGGAGAGGTGTTTGTTTGTTTGTTTTTTGGTTTGCTTGTTTTTGTTTTTAAGCCTGTTATCTGTGGTATATGATGAGGCAAAAAGAAAACCCAGGGAACTCACCACCATGTTTTCCTTGGGTCCCAAGATCCCTACCTGGTTCGCCTTTTCTCTGCCTTCAGAATTCAGAGTCTTCCCGTATTTGTTTTAGGTATAATGGCCAGGATTTTTAGTTGTACGTAGCTGGAGCAGTAGGAGAAGCTACATTTACTTGATCTTGCTGGAGTTGAAACTTGGACAGGGATTACTTTTTTATGGAAGAAAACATAGGGTGGAAATTGAGCAGTAAAACACTTTAAGGAGCTAGTTTTGGGTTACTTGGAAGTGACAGCTTAACTATGTATTTTTTCTCCAGAGAGAATTCTGTGGGTCATTGTTCAGTAAAACCAAATTCTCTTTAGTTTTAGATCTCTTAAGAGGTTTGACAATCTAGTGAGCTAATTTATTTCTGCATTGAGATATAAATTAATAGTATAATTTCTGGTTTAGCACATGGTAGAGAAAAATTTATCTTTGTGAAAGATTAATTTTTTTTTTTGAGACAGCGTTTTGCTCTTGTTGCCCAGGCCGGAGTGCAGTGGCGCAATCTCGGCTCCTTATGACCTCCTCCCCCTGGGTTCAAGTGATTCTTCTGACTCAACCTTTCTCAGTAGCTGGGATTACAGGCGTGTGCCACCATGCCTGGCTAATTTTGTATTGTTAGTAAAGATGAGGTTTTTCCGTGTTGGTCAGGCTGGTCTTGAACTCCCCACCTCAGGTGATACCCCTTGGCCTCCCTAAGTGCTGGGATTACAGGTGTGAGCCACCGCACCCAGCTGAAAGATTAGTTTTATGGAGGGGACTGACTCCAGTTTTCTCTAGTGGTGTCAGAGATCTTGGAACTGTGAATCCTTATCTAAAAAGAAGAAAAAAAAAAGTGTAGCAGTTCAGATCTATGTAAGGAAAATTTGTGAAAGTCTGAAACCTACCGAAAAGATTACTGAGTGTCTTCAGTGGAACCCAGGTGCTGGCTAGAGCAATTTTCTTGGTTATCTACTACTCTGGGGTTTGTAGCTTTCACTGTTTTTGGTTTGATTTGCAACCTTGTAAATTGTGAATAATAATAATACAAATTATTCTTGCCCTTTTATATGCAGAGGATATTTGTTGGAAGTACAATGGATTTCTTTTCTTCTTTTGTGGAAGAAGCCAGTTTTTTTATCTGTTAAGCAAATTCAGCTTCCTGAGTTGCCTGTGCATTAATCCAGTCAGTACTCAGGTGTTTCAGGTCCCTGGGCCCATAATAACCTGTTTACTTCATGAACCATCTGATTAGCCCAGTGCACTGTTCCCAAACTCTGCTTTCTCTTTTTTCTCCCATTTCTCATGCTCACAGGCTGATAAACAGAGTGGGTATTCTCTTCTGGGAAGTTGGCAACAAATGGATGATGTGATATGTGCATTCCAAGGGAAAGTAAACTGTGATGCTTTTGAACCCATGGTCAGTTAACGAGGCAGTTTCTAGCTACTGAACGTACTGTAAAAAGCAGGACTCGAAATGCTTTGGGTAAGTCTTTGTAATGATTAGATGCTTGAGGTTTTTGTCTTGTTTCATGTTTTTGTTTTTGTTTCTGAACACAAAGCTTTTAGAATTGATTCATAGTTGTTCCTGTTTACGTTGTATTGTTGACATAGTCTGTGCTTGTTCTATAACCTTTTCATTGAAAAATAAACATTTATTTCTGTTGGAGGGAGATAAATGTCCTTTTTTAGATAATAAAATAATACATTTCTGTGAAAGAACAAAACCAGCATTTCTGTTTGGCATTTGGTTGTGTGATTCTTTTTGAATCTTTTATTTTAAAGATTAGATACCATTTTGTTTAGAGTTGATAATAATAAATTTTTTAGAGGTCATCCCTTACACACTCCACTGAGTGCAGTAACTTGCTTTTGTTTGCAACATAGGTTAGCTAGTATCCTCCTTTTGAAACAGTGAGGGTTTGAGGGGGTTCAGGGGGGTTCATCTATGCGGATAACTCTGACAACTGATTCTGCCCATGTCCTCTCTCATCTCTAGGCTCATGATCTCTGTCTCCCCAATGTTCATCTGCAATCCCTGGCTGTCACCTCAGTCTCAATGTGATTAAAACTAAATTCATTCTCAATCCCGTATTCGGTTTCCTGCCAGCATATGTCTGTCTCTGTCTATTTAATTGTTCAGGCTTGAAGCTTTGTAGATAATTTCAACACCCTCCCCCTCAGCCTTTCTCTATTGCTGCTGCTTTTGTAATGCTTTTGATGTTTTTTCTCCTTATCTTTATGCTTGCACTACTTCAGTAGTCTACTAGTTGGTTTCTGATAGTCTCCGTTTATTGTGTCTGTGATATAAAGAAGAATCCATTGTATCTGTCTTTGTCTTTGGTTCCTGACAATGAGCTTTAAAAACTCTTGGAATTTCCTTATAGGTGTATCGTATCTTTTGTTATTCATAACAAGAATCTCTTTTGATCACACCTGAGTTTATCTTAATAAGGTGACTCTGGGTGGGCCCTTCCATAGTTTAGGAAAGGAGCTGTCCACATCAGAGAAACCTTGGAACTTTTAGCCCATCTCCTGGTCTCTGGGAAGAGGAGAGGGACTTTACAGCAAAGCCTAGTTACCTGGCCAGTGATTTAATCACTCCTGCCTAGAACATGAAGCCCCATATAAAAACCCCACAAAGCCCCATATAAAAACCCTACAACAGCAGTGAACACACTGGTTAGCTAGGAGGATGACATCTAGATTTCTACTTTTTTTTCCCCCAAACCATATATTCTATCATAACACGTGGATTTCTTCAGGAGAGAGCATGGAAGCTTTGCATCCCTCTGCTCTCTTCCCTAGACTTTGCCCTTGCCCTGTGCACCTCTTTCATTGGGCTGTTCCTGAGTTGTATCCTTTATAATGAAACTGTGGTTGTTTAAGTATAGTGCTTTCAGTGATTTCTGTGAATTGTTGTAGAGAATTATTGAAACTGAAGGGAGGTTTTGGGAATCTGAATTTGTGGCCAAGTTTGACATTAGTGTGGATAGTCAGGGGATGTCTGAAGTGAGGGCAGTCTTGTTGGAAACCTTGCTCTTTAACTTGTGGAATCTGATGTTAACTCCAGGTAGTATTGGAATTGAGTTGAATTGTAGGAGACCTAGTTGTGTCAGAGAATTGGTCCCAGAGTGCAGTGTGCTTACCCTTCGACAGGCATTGTGGTATGTGTGCTGCGTGCATTATTACATGTAATGCCCACCACAGTGCTCAAGACCTAGGGGTTTTTCAACTTGTTTCTAGTTTTTGGTGTTTTGTTTGTTTGTTTGTTCTTGAAACGGGGTCTCGCTGTGTTGCTCCCACTTGTCTTGACTCCTTGGCTTAAGCAATCCTCCTGCCTCAGCCTCCTGAGTGGCTAAGACTACAGTTGTGTGCTACCAGGCCTGGCTCAGATCTGGTTTTATCATCTTCATTTTACTGGTAAGGAAACGGAAGCCATAACTTGCCCAGTGTAACAGAAGTCGGTACTTTCTGATGAAAGCCCTGTACTTAACCCGTTAGTTGGGCCAACTATCTTCCTTGCTATAGAAATTATTACCCTCCTATGATCTGGCTGCTGTGGACCACATTTTCTAAATTAAACTTTTATCATATCATTTTTGAACTCAGAACTTTCAGTTGGTATCTCCATTACTGCAGGAAAAAACCATTATTTGCAGGCAGCTATTCAAGGCCCACTGGAATCCAATAGGCTCAAATTAATTCTGTCCCAGTCTTTGTATACAACAAAAGAAAACAAACACCTATTGTGTTTCTTGGAGGGGCCACTCAGTCTGTATCTACAGTGCGTTGCACTGGAGATGAAACTATGTCTTCTCGTTACTTGTAAATCGTAATTGGAAAGTTAGAGTATATGAAAAGAATGTCCATGTAAAAATAACATATGCTGACCAAGTCAGTAGTACAGATGATAAGATGCTTCTGGAGTTTAAAAGAGGCACAATTTGACTAAGCAGGTGTATCTTGAGCCTATTGTTGAAGAGATGGTAAGATTTTGAGAATTGTGACTGGGGAGAGGACCCTTAATGCTCAGGAAGACCATGAGTGAATAAGAATGGAGGGGATTCTTGTGCATCTATGGAAACGCAGTGTGGATGACAGTGAATACTTAAGTTTATCTGGGGGAAGCTTCTGAAACCAGAGTCTATTCCTTGTCCCCAGACAAGTTGGAAGTTGCAGCATATTGTTTTAACTGACAGAACTTGTGCTAAATTTTTGTCCTTTGAAGCTAGAGATTTTTAGAATGAGCCAAAATCTATTTCAGGGCTAGCCTAGGTGATAAAGTTGGGTGATTATGTTAGTTAATACTAATTTTAAGAAAGATCTTTTTTTGTGTTACCTGAGCTGATCAAAGGAATTTTAAACTATAAAAATTCAAAATTATTTTTAGTAGTAGAACATGAGAAGAAACATATTCAAAGTAACCAGTTTGAATGAGGGAACATTCTTCAGCATAGGTAAGTTTTGGTAAATATGTAGTTTTAAAAAGCCTTCTTTGTACATGAACTCACATCATTATACCCAATCTCTTGGTATCTTTTTAGGGTTGGAATCTCTCCTGACCCTAGTGCCAGCTACTTGGGAGGCTGAGGCAGGAAGATTGCTTTAGTTGCTCAGGAGTTCAGCACCAGTTTGAGCAACATAGCAAGATCCTGTCTTTTAATAAAATCAACTTGAATGCTAGATAAGAAATATTTATACATTTTGGAAAATAAAAAATATGTAAAGAACAGATCAGAATTAGATTACTCAGAGATAGTTGATGACTGTTTATTTTTAGTGTGCTACTTTTGTTTGTGTCATTGCCTATACAACTTTGTCGCCTACCTTTTTCACTTTATATTATTAGGATTTTCCCATGTAAGATTTTTGAAAACATGATTTCTATTACTATATAAACATATTATCATATATAGAGATTTCTGTTTTTGTTTTCTCCTTTCAGTAAAAACAGAGTCATTATTTTGTAAATTGCTTTCTTTGCGTGTCATGTCTACCTTTCTGAATGATTACTTAGGTTAATGTATAGTCAGCCCCGTATATCCACAGGTTTTGCATTCATAGATTGAACAAACTATGGATCAAAAATATTCAAAAAAGAATTGCCTCTGTACTGAACATGTACAGACTTTTTTCTTGTCATTGTTCTCTAAACAATACGGTATAACTATTTGTATAGCAGTTACATTGTTTTAGATATTATGAGTATTAGAGATAAAGTGTTGGAGGATATGAGCAGACTATATATAAATGTGATGTCATTTTATATAAGGAACTTGTGCATTTGTTGATTTTGTTGTCCTCAAGAGGTCCTAGAACAGATTCCTCCATGGATACTGAGAAATGACTGTGCTTTACTTTTTTAAAACTGGTTGCATAATATTCCAGTTATATGACTATGCCATAATTTAACCATTTTTCTGTTGATGGACATTCATACTGTTTCTAATTTTCACATACAAATGGTGCCTCCATGAGCATTTTAATACTTACATTTTCTTATTTTTATGACTACTTTTGAAGAAGATTAGAAGGAAATTATTGGGTAAAAATGTATATGCATTTTATAGTAGTTTGCCAGCCATTGTGAATTTGCCTTTTAAAAGGGCTCTATCAGTTTATTCTCTTAGCAATTGTGTTTGAGGCCTTATTTTCCTGTACCCTTACTTAGCTATATATTATCATTGTCAAATATGAAAAAGTAATTGGAAACATGGTATCATGTTACCTTAGTCTGAGTTCTTTGCTTTTTTTTTTTTTAGTGTTCCTTTTTGTATGTGATTCTTGATTCTTGGCACATTTTCCTATTATAATTCTTTAATGCTTTCATATTTTACCTGTAACTCTTTAATTCATCTGGAATTTATTTTGATTTTATGGAATGAAACTGCTTGATTCTGGAGGAGATTCAAGGACTAGTGGGTCTTGAAATTGTGTGTCTGGAAAAATTTAGAGGATAAAAATAAATTTTGCTGCCTTTGGAAAGTAGTTTGTCTCAAATTTATTTAAAAACTTAGTTTATTATTAACCAACTCTGTAAAGTATGTTGGGGCAATAAGAAAATCTTGCCAACAAAAAGACCCCTTCTTACCAATACAGAAGAGAAAGAACACTTTGTTTTTATTTGCCTGTCAGATATATACAGATAGGTAGTTTGAGACTACAAAATTTGAGCAGAACTTAACTCATACAGTAAAACAGACAAAACTTCCCTTGTATTCTTGAGACAAATGGATATACACTGTGATAGTTTTTCTGTGCATCTGATGAAATTCCTGAGTTAATTTCAGTGGTGTGTGTTTGCAGTGTCTAGGGTCAAAAGGGCTATGACCTTGGCATTGTAAATCTGGAGACTAAGATAGTATCTAATTTCTGACCAAAAGGCTTGGCCTATTAGGTTTTGTTTTTGTTCTTGTTTTCTTAAAATTTTTATTTACTTTTTGTTTTATTTTTTACATAGAGATGGGGTTTTGCCATGTTTCCCAGACTGGTTTCGAACTCCTGAGCTCAAGCAATCTGCCCACTTTGGTCTCCCAAAGAGCTGGGATTACAGGCATGAGCCACCACACCTAGCCAGGCCTGTTAGGTGTTTAAAGAGATCCTGTTGGGTGTGGTAGTCTGAAAATAGTTCTCTGAAATACCCAATTCTTAATCCTGGAACCTGTGAAATGTTACCTTATATGACAAAAAATGGTTTTTTAAATTAAATTGAGGATCTTGATGTCTAGGGCTCTTATCCTGGACTCTCTGAGTGGCCCCTAAAAGCGATCCTGTGTATCTTTATCAAAATGAGGCAGAGGGAGATTATACATACACAGAAGAGGAGGAGGCAGTGTGACCAGGAGGCAGAGATTTGAGTGTCAGGGCCACAAGTCAAGGCATTCCCACAGCCATCAACAGCTGGAAAAAGCAAGGAACAGATTCTCCCCTGGAGCCTTTGGAGGGAGTATGACCTTGCTTTTGTTCTAATGATGCTGCTTTCAAATTTTTAGCCTCTATGACTGTAAGAGAACAACTTTCTGTTTCAAGCCATCAACTAATTTGTTACAGCAGCCATAGGCAATTACTGTACACCCTAAAGACAAAAGGGCTGTCTCCCTTTTATTAAATAAAGGAAGATTCATTCTGTTTACTATGGTAATTATTGTGAATGACAGTTAATTCTCATCTGCTCTTTACTAATCACCATTATTTATTGGTTCTCAGTGTTGAATAACAGGCTGGACAC
This sequence comes from Aotus nancymaae, assembly GCF_030222135.1. Classification (NCBI taxonomy): domain Eukaryota; kingdom Metazoa; phylum Chordata; class Mammalia; order Primates; family Aotidae; genus Aotus; species Aotus nancymaae. The sequence goes on from NW_026988471.1 coordinate 29,461,201, forward strand.
TCTACCAAAATTTTATTTTAAAATAAAAACGAAAAGTTAACCTCAATAGTAAAGTTAATAGGATGTACGGCCTGAGCTTTGGGTGTAGGGCCTGAGCTTTTGCATTTTTAACAAGCTCCCCACCCTTCCCTAGGAATCTGGATGCACGTCAGCATATGGGAACTACAAGTCTCATGTATCTTTAATTTTTTCATTAATTCAGCAGTTGTTTAGAAGGCTTAAAAATTTCAAATCATTAGGGTTATTAGTTTTGAATTATTAATTCTTAGTTTTATTGTGTTGTAATCAGAAGCTTGCCCTGCAGAATTAATTGAAATTTCCGTTATGGCTTAACAATACATTTTTGTAAATGACCTCCACTGTGGATAGTTGGAAAAAAATAGCCATTTTATATATAATCTATTCTTTTTATTGAGGTGAAATTTACAAGAAATTAAGCATTTTAAAGTGAATAAAGCAGTGGCATTTAATATATTCAATGGGTTGTGCCACCACCACCTCTGTCTAGTTTCAAAACATTTTTATCACCCCAAAGGAGAAACCATGTACCATTAGCAGTTGCTCGCTTCTCCCCAGCCTCTGGCAGCCACCAGTCTGCTTTCAGTTTCTATGGACTTACCTATTCTGAATATTTCAGATAAAGGAAATTAGGCAATATGTGACCTTTTGTGTCTTCTTCACTTAGCATGATGTTTTTCAAGCTTTATTTAACTCTTTGAGAAACTACTATTTTGACCGGGCACAGTGGCTTATGCCTGTAATCCTAGCACTTTGGGAGGCCGAGGTGGGTGGATCATGAGGTCAAGAGATCGAGACCATCCTGGCCAACATGGTGAAACTCTGTCTCTACTAAAAATACAAAACTTAGCCGGGCTTGGTGGCATGTGCCTCTGGTCCTAGCTACTCGGGAGGCTGAGGCGGAAGAATAGCTTGAACCCAGTAGGCGGAGGTTGCCTAGCAACAGAGCAAGACTCCATCTCAAAAAAATAAAAAAAAAAAGAAAAGAAACTGCTATTTTACATTCCCACCAGCAATATGTGAGGGTTGCACATTTTTCACATCTTACCAATGCTTATTATTTTCCCTTTTTAAAACTGTGCCCATCCTAGTGGGTATGTAGTGATACTTCATTGTGGTATTGGTTTGCACTTCCCTGATGAGGTATGGTATTGAGTAGCTTTTCATATGCTTATCAACCATTCGTATAATTTCTTTGGAGAAATGTCTATTCAAGTCCTTTGCTCATTTAAAAAAGTTATTTGTCTTTTTGTTGTTGAGTTGTAAGAGTTCCTTATATCTTCTGGATACCAGACCCTTGACTTGTGAATTTTTCTTCCATTCTGTGGGTTGTCTTTTCATTTTCTTTATGGTGGTCTTTCATGTACAAAAGTTTTTAATCTGGATGCAGTCCAGTTGATTTATCTTTTTCTTTTGTTGCTCATGTTTCTGTTGTCACATGTAAGAATCCCTTGCCAAATCCAAGGTTGTGAAGATTTACCCTTGTTTTTTCTTATAAGAATTTTATAGTTTTATCTTTTCTGTTTAGGTTGATTGATTTTGAGTGAGTTTGAGGATACCTTCATTCTTTTGCATGTGGCTTTGCAGTAGTAATCATTTGTTACAGATACTGTTCTCTTTCCATTGAATGTCCTTTACACCCTTATTAAAAATCAGTTGGCCATAGATGTATGGTTATAATTCTGAACTCTCAATTAATTGGTCTTTGAGTCTCTCTCTCTCTTTTTTTTTTTTTTTACATGGAGTCTCACTCTGTAGCCCAGGCTGGAGTGCAGTGGCATGATGTCGGCTCACTGCAACCTCTGCTTCCGGGGTTCAAGCAATTCTCCTGCCTCAGCCTCCTGAGTAGCTGGGACTACAGGTGCCCACTACCATGCTTGGCTAATTTTTGTATTTTTTAGTAGAGATGGGGTTTTGCTACTTTGGCCAGCCTGGTCTCAAACTCCCAGCCTCAAGTGATCCACCTACCTCAGCCTCCCAAAGTGCTGAGATTACAGGCATCAGCCACCACATCCGGCCTACAGGTTTCTTCTTATGCCATTATTGTTATCACCCAACCAGATTCTTCTTGCCCACTGCTCTGATAAAGCTAATACACTGAAAACAGCAGATTTTGCACAAAGAAAGTTTAATAATTGCAGGGTGGCTGAGCAAGGAGGATGGGAGACATTTCTCAAATCTGCCTCCCTGATAATTTGGAGTCTAGGGATTTTTAAGCATGATTTGGTAGGCAGGTGGCTAGGGAATGGGCACTGCTAATTGGTTGGGTCAGGAGTGAAAACACACGAGTGTCAAAATGGTCCTGTGTGCTGAGTCCGTTTCTGGGTGGGGATTACAGGGCCAGTTGAGCCAGTTTCATGGTATGAGTCACCCATCCAGGTGGCATCAGTTGGTCTACCATAACATGAAGTCTGAAAAATATCTCAAGAATCAGTCTTGGGTTTTACAATAGTGAGCTAATCTATAGAGTCAGTTGGGGAAGTTACAGATCTTATGACCACTGGCAAGTGACTCTTGTCTAGTAAGTAATTACAAAAAAGGTAATTTAGAAAATGTGTCTTGTTATTATTTAACAATGCCTAAGTCTTAGCAAAATTCAGGCCTCTACCATAAATCTGACATTGTGTCCTTTTATTAGTTTTACAAAGATAGTTTTGGTCCCTGAACAAGGAGAGGCTTAGTTTTGAGAAAGGACTGTTATACTTGCTTTAAAGTTTAAATAGAAACTAAATTTCTCCAATAGTTAGCTTGGCCTGTGTGCAGGAATGAGCAAAGACAGCTTATGAGGTTAGAAGCAAGATGGAGTCAGCTATGGTAGAGTTCTCTCACTGTTATAATTTTGCAATGGCAGTTTCAATACCATACTGCTTTGATTACTGTAGCCTTGTAGTAAGTTTTGAAATTGGGAAGTGTGAGTCCTCCAAATTTGTTCTTTTTCAGTGTTGTTTTGGCTACTTGTAACCCCTCCCAAATCCAGTCAAATTTGATTGGCTTTTCCATTTCTGCAAAAAAGGTTATTGGAATTTTGATAGAGATTGCATTGAAACTGTAGATTACTTTGAGTGGTATTGCCATGTTAACAGTATTGTCCTTTATTATTTTCATTTTATTTATTTATTTATTCATTTTTTAAGACAGAGTCTCACTCTGTTGCCCAGGCTGGAGTGCAGTGGTGCGATCTCAGCTCACCGCAACCTCCGCCTCCTGGGTTCAAATGATTCTCCTGCCTCAGCCCCCTGAGTAGTTGGAACTACAGGCACCTGCCACCATGCCTGGCTAATTTTTGTATTTTTAGTAGAGACGGGGTTTCACCATGTTGGCCAGGTTGGTCTCAAACTCCTGACCGCAGGTGATCCACCCATCTTAGCCTCCCAAAGGACTGGGATTACAGGTGTGAGCTACCACACTCCGGCAGTATTGTATTTTAATCCCTAAACCTGCTGTATCCTTCCATACATTAGATTTTCTTTTACCTCCTTGGCTAAATTTAGTCCTAGGTTTATGTTATTATAAATGAAATTATTAATTTTTCTTTTGGTTTGTTTATTGCTGGTGTATAGAAACAGTTGATTTTCGTGTATTGATCTTGTACCCTTCAACTTTGCTGAATTTATTAGCTCTAGTAGTATTTTTGTGGGTTCCTGGGGATTTTCCATACATAGGACCATGTCATGTGCAGATCATGATAGTTTTACTTCTTCCTTTCCAATTGAGATGAATTTTATTTCTTTTTCTTGCCTAATTGTTCTCCCTAGAAATTATAGTACAATATTGAATAACAATGGTGAAAGCAATCGTTCTTGTTTTATTCCTGATTTTAGGGGCAAAGTTTGTGGTCACTTCATACTTGAGTATGAGGTATGAACATCATTGTCATAAGCCATTGCTGTAGGTTTTTCATAGTACTGTTTTCTTTCTTTTAAATCTTTAACAATTTTCTGACTGGAGTTAACTGGAAAACTTTAAAAAAGCTAATTTAAAATTTTTGCTAGTTTATGGGACATACTCTCAAAATTGAGAACAGAAGAAACATTCACATGGTTATAATTTTTGTACTTAAGCATTTATGGAAAAGGAGTTAAAAGGAGACAAGAACCTTCAGACCTCGCTGAATAGAAGGTTCCACTTGTTTCTTTGGTTATACTCTCTGAACTGTTGGAGTTGACAAGCTCCTTCTAAGGCTTTATTTTTTTGTCACTGGCTTGTAAAGCTGGAAAATTTGCCTAGATTAAGTCTTTTAATGTTTTACTTTTTGTGTTAATTTCTTTCTTGATTTGAGATAAATGTTTATAAACATCAACCACTTTTTGTTTCTGAGGTCTACACTGGAGGAAAGGACCATAATTATTAATATTGCATCAGAAGTTGCTCAGAAAAATGGAAACTTTTTCTTTTCTTATAGAAATGGAAGTGCCCCTGGTGTCAGAATGCACATTATTCTCGCATTTGGTAAAGTGTTCCATTACTTGTCTTTTTTGTAGTCATTTTAATGACATTCAGATAGGTTTTATTCAAAACATTTATGGTAGGCCAGATCTTGAAAATATTTTTGGCAAGGAGGCAGATGGTGATTACCTTTCCTATTAATTTCAGAAATTTTCAGTTTTCCTAAATATTTTTAGGAAGAAACCCAGGTTCTGTTTAGAATATTTTGTCTCCACAAGTCTTGCCAGTCCCTCCTACCTGTCCCCCACAATACCCTGTAATGGAATACTTTGTGCCATGTCTAGCTAATACATTAAATAAAACGTTTAAGTCACAGAGATGAGGAAGAAAAAAGATTGGCTGTGGATAGTGTGTTGCAACTATTTTTGCATTAAATCATAATTATGCCTTTCTGTCTTCTCTGGAGTTGAAAAAAAAGAAATGATTTGTTGTCTCTGAATATAGTTGATATTTGTATACGTGTGTGTGTGTGTGTGTGTGTGTGTGTGTGTATGAAGTTCTGAACAAAGAAGGCAGGTTGTATGCTTCTTAAAGTAAAAGGAATCTGAATCTATTACGATCTTTCTTTTAAGTTAGTGTCCTTGGGATAAAGAGAGCAGGTAGGCGGAGGAGAAACTGGTAGGCTTAAAACCAAACCGATTCTCCTGATTTGGGTCACCCGAGTCTGGAACATCCTCTTTAACTTGGTTATCAACACATTTTTTCATCCCTTTATTTCTTCTATAATTCCTCATAATTATAATCTTGATAATTTATGAGCCTAAACAAAGACTTTTTGTGTTGATTTCTTCAGTGACATAAAAATTAACCTACTTCTGTGGATGGGTAGATGAACATGGATGCATTCAAAAGGATGGAGCAGAGTCTACCAAAATTTTTTTTTAAATCATCTGAATCTTTTAACTGTTTACAGGGAATGAAGATGCTTGGGCAGCAGGTTGTGGTGGCTAGAGTTCGTGTCTTCACCATTATCTGCAGTCTGAACATTGGCTCTGGAGGTTCTGAAACCTCATTTCCTAGTTTTATGCAGTGCTCATGACTTAATTTCTACTAGTGAAATTTATAAGGGATTGATTTTCAAAACACAAAGGCTTGTTTATTAATTTACATGGACTATGGACCTTTCCAGTTCACGTCGCCATTTGGATTGTTTTTGTGTTGGTATCTGAGTGTCAAACAACATCTTACCAATAAGAAAGCTGTGTAGTGTATTAAAGGTGATATAATGACTTATGCAGCTATGTAAATACATGTGTTAAAGAAAAACTCATAATCGGGGAAGAAGGCAAATGTTATACCTGGTTCAATGGAAAAGTAAAATAAACCACAAATTTATATAAAGAAATGTTGAAATGGAGGCAAAACTGGTTTGTTAGGGAGGGGAGCTGGGGAGAGGCTAGGGAGGTCAAATGAACCTGCCACCTGGCAGCATAGAATTTTCCTGTCTCTCAGTTACCTATAGCTTACAGAGTTATAAAATAGCTCTCAGGAAACAGAATCTGATAACGTGTAGCGGTATGCTATAAATAATGCCTAGTTTTCCATCATGTTTTTCTCTACATATTCCTGTGAATTGCAGTGAGTCGGGGTTAAAGGATTTTTTTTTTTTTTAAGTTTGAGAGACAGGGATTTGCTAAGTTGTCCAGACTGGACTTGAACTCCTGGGCCCAAGTGATCCTCCTGCCTCAGCCTCCTGAGTAGCTGGAAGTACAGGCATGTGACACAGATAATTGAGTATGGATCTGGATCCTCTTTTAAAATTGTGCCATTACCTGGTTAATGAATGAATAGTTTTAATAATTTGGTTTTAAATAATTTAACTTTTTTTTTTAATAGGGCCTCACTCTGTCACCCAGGCTTGAGTTCAGTGGCACAATCTTGGCTCATGGTAGCCTCAACCTCCTGGGCTGAAGTGATCCTCCTGGCACGGCCTCCTGTGTAGTTGGGACCACAGGTGTGTGCTACCTCACCTGGCTAATTTTTAAAAAATTTTTTTGTAGAGATGAGGTCTCATTTTGTTGCCTAGGCTGGTCTTGAACTTCTAGACTCAAGTAGTCCTCCCATTTTGGCCTCTCAAAGTGCTAGGGTTACTGGCATGAGCCACCACACCTGGCCTTAAATTGCTAGCTTTTTTTTTTTTTTTTTTTTTTTTTTTGGTGAGACGGGGTCTCATTGTTGCTTAGGCTGGAGTGCAGTGGTGCAATCATAGCTCATTGCAGCCTTGAACTCTTGGGCTCAAGTGATTCTCCTGCCTCAGCCTTCTAAGCAGCTGGGAGTACAGGCATGTGCTACCACCACTGGCTAGTAATTTTTTTTTGTAGAGGTAGGATCTCACTTTGTTGCTCAGGCTGATCTAGAACACCTGGGCTCAAGTTATACTTCCGCCTTAGACTCCCACAGTGCTGGGATTACAAAATTGAGCCATGATCCTTTACTAGGCTTATAGAAACTGATAATTTTCTTTTTGGCACTGGGTCTTTTTTTGGATAGCTGGTGGTGACTTGGAGTCTGGCTGCAAGGGGCAGTATTAAATGTAATGTGGTGTTGTATGCTTTTCTTTATAAACATGTAACCATTAAAATTGCATACAATTATTGGGAGGCTATATAATGGGGTTGGAAAGAGTCCTGTCTCTATGATAATCTGGATTACTGACCTCTATAACAACACATGCAATTATTATGATTTTTGACCTGATTCTTCAGAATCTTTGCTTTAATTCATTCTGAACATTTTGATGCATCTTTAAATAGAATAATTTTTAAATTAGCATGCCTGTTTCATACAACTCAGCACAGTATTTTTCTATTAGCCAGAATAAATGTTGAATGATTCCTTCCTTTTAGTGATTCTTTCTGATACAGTTTCTCCTAATATGTGATGCCCTCTAGTGAATTCAGCCTTTCAGAAATATTTTGAAGAGTGGTAATCAGTAAAATGAAATCTCAAGGAACGTTCTGATAATTAGAACTATTCCTTTATGCTTTGTTGAGATGCAAGTTTCTGTCCCTGTAAGTGTTCAAGCAAAGATATGACTCTTATTGTTGAATGAAGTGAAACTTTTCCAGATGACTTCTAAAGTCTCTTTCAGCTTCGTGGTTCTAGCTTCCATATAAACCAGTAGTCCTCAGCCAATACATATTGAGCATTCAATCGGCCTTAGCACTGTCCTGGGGGGTTGCGAAGATTCCAAAGGTAGGATAGGTCATAGATGTGATTTCAAGTAACTAATGCATCAAGAAGATAAAATAATAGTAGCTAACCTTTATTGAACATTTACTCTGTTCCTGGAGCTGCTGAAGACAGTTTACTTTGTCATTTAATCCTCACAATAGTCTTTAGGTACCATTTTTAGTCCACTTTATTTGTTTAGATATTGGGACCAAGAGAGCAACCTCTCTGGGTTGCCCAAATTACCCAGAGAGTAATTTGCCCAGGGTCACACAGTAAGTGGTGGGACCAGGACCCATTTATGTAAAATAATAGTGGGTAGGAGGTGAATGGCAGGCCAGCCATCAAAGCTTCATCTGTATTTACAGCCACTCCACATCACTTGCATCACTGAATTCCACGTTCTCTCAGATCCGCTGCTGCATTTGATTCTCATAGGAGTGCAGACCCCATAACTGCGCATGCAGGGGATCTAGGTTGTGTGCTTCTAATGAGAATCTAATGCCTGATGATCTGTCACTGTCTCCTGTCACCCCTAGATAGGACCATCTAGTTGCAGGAAAAGAAGCTCAGGACGCCCACGGATTCTGCCATTATGGTGAGTTGTATAATTATTTCATTATATATTATAGTGTAATAATAGTAGAAATAAAGTGCACAATAAATGTAACACGCTTGAATCATCCTGAAACCACCCCGCCCCTGCCCCTGCCATCCATGGAAAGATTGTCTTCTATGAAACCAGTCCCTGGTGGCAAAAAGGTTGGGGACTGCTGGTTTACAGGCTGTCAGCTCGCTGAGGGTGTATTTAGTTGTCTATATATTAAGCTAGCTCAAATTACTTTTGGATACTTCTTTACATTGTTACACTTAATTATGTGAGTCTCTTATTAGCTTCAGTTACAGAAGTGATAGTTAATAATTTGTACGTAAGTTTTGCAGTTCATTTTAATTTTTGGCCCTTAAGGTATTTTACTTACTCTAAAGACTTGATAGAATGACGCAATCTTAACTTCTTACTTTACTTTCTTTAAAACATTAATTCTTTGAGATTTAGTGAATCAGCTGCTCCTTCCTGTGCCTAAGAATCCTTTGAAGGCATTTATGACTTACAGGTTTTTTTTGGTTTTAGAGACACCTACCTTCCTCTTTATTGGCTTTTAAGACTAGGATAGCATTGTCCTTTTAGTGTTTTATCACCTAGACTAAACGGAAATTGATTTCTCCATTTGTAGGTAAATTAATTTCATCAAATTAGAGCTAGCATTTTGAAGCCTTGGATTGTACCTGTTTGTGGTGTATTCAGCATAGTGCTTATTGTATGGAGAAAATATAGAATACATCTTCAGTCTAACTACTGGAAAAATAATGTGAGCCTTAAAGAAGAAGGGAATATTATACTGTGATAAATAAGGTAGATCATTCTCATTTCTGGAAACTTTTTTGGTGCCCGTTTTGTTTGCTCCAAAGTATCTGTATATAGCTTCTAACAGGTACACAACTAAGTTACAGATTGTGACCCTGATGGCCTGACCACCCCCTAGGCTTTATCTCTCCCTTATTTCACTTCTGTGCATACCTAAAGACTTGATGTTATCAACATACCACTTTATCTTTCCATTTAGGATATCTGTGAGTAATAAGAAGAAATGTGAGAAGAAATTAAATTGGAGGCTTTCCTAGTGAAAGGAGAGATACTCAGAGGTGTCCAGCCTAGGATTTTAAGAAGTCTAGAAAGATTGAGCAGGGCTCTTGAGAAGAATATTTTAATGGAAGTAGGAGGTTAGGAAAATCCTGCCTGATTCTGTGCCCGTTTTGGTAAAAACAGAACAACAACTTTTTAAGACTTCTTGAAATTTATGCTTTTCCTTCTATTTTTATAATTTCTCTCTCTTCCTCACAAAATTTTTTCTAGCAGTGAAAAATCTCAAAGGGTTATTTCAAGGATAGGAATTAAGGAATTCTGTGGTCTGAATTCTGTGGCCCAGGATTTGGGAACATAAAGTGAAAAGTGTTAGTGAGGGATTTAAAAAAAATAAAAGTCATAATCCAGTTTCAGAAGCATTTGGAACTGGGCCTCCACAGATTATGAGTTAACACAAGAGATTGGGGTGTTAGGAGATAGTTTTGTAAATCATTATTTGAAGTTAAGCATTTATTCATAGTGGTTAAAGACTGTGTTGTTATTAGTGCTATTTTCAGGTACATTTTTGTGAAGTTTTTTTGTTTTTTGTAGGCTGATCTGAAAACCTGATCGCTTTGTATAATATCATTTTTATGAGAAAATGCATTCTGAATTTCAAACAGCTGATTTAAATGCAGAGTTTTAGAATGCTACCTGCTCATAAGTTGGGACTGTTGTCTCTGTTCATATTTTGATAGAATTCCCAATCTGGTACATTTGTAATCTGGGAAACAAAATTTTATTTGACTGTAGATGAGGTAAATCTCTGTAGAATAGTGATATGTATAAAAATAAGTTACTTCTTAGATGGTTGTGGTGGTGTGTGCCTGTAATCCTAGTACTTGGGAGGCTGAGATGGGAGGATCACTTGAGCCCAAGAGTTTGAGGCTGTGGTGAGCCATGATTCTGCCACTGCACTCCAGCCTGGGTGACAGAATGAGAACCTGTCAATAAATAGGTAGGTAGCTAGGTAGATTTAAAAAAACTGAACACATCTATGGAGGATTGCTCAAGCAATCCTCCCATTTTTGTAGAGGTGGAATCTCACCGTGTTACCCAGGCTGATCTAGAACTTAGCTCAAGCAATCCTTCTGCCTCAGCCTCCCAAAGTGCTGAGATTATAGGTGTGAGCCACCGTGCCTGGCTGTGTATATGCTTGTTAACTCCATTTAGATAAAGTTAAAAGGCAGGTGAGACTAACGATGGTCATAGAATTCAGAATTGTGATTACCACTGGAGTAGTTAATTATTGGGGAGGGACATGCATGGAGGAGGTTTCTGGGTTGCAGGCAATGCTCTATCTCAATCTGGATATACTGACTTTATAAAAAATTTATTAAGTTATATACTTAGGATTTGTATATTTTGCTGAATACTACAGTTTTAACAAGGCTGAAAGTATGCACCAAAATGAAACACCAAAAAGAAAAAAGTAAAAGAAACAGAAGATTGACTGGATTGGGAGTCAGGAAAACTGGGTTTAGACCTCAGTTCCACCACTAAAAATCTATGATTTTAGGTACCTCATTGACTTTTTTGCCTTAGTGATTGTATCTGTAAAATGGAAATAATCCCTGCCTTCTGTATTTCAATTAGGGTAAACATTTTCATCCTACTATACTGAATCTCATTATATCATAGAGATAAACCTTTGAAAGCACATTGGAGGTTATTAAAAATACTCTGAATGTAAAGTGACATTATTTTCCTGTTAATGCTTTTATATTAGTATTCTGTTTAATAGAAAGGACCCCATATAAAAGTAGCAAAAGGGCCAAAGAACCACATTTGTTATACTTACCTTTTTTCTTTTTTCCAGACAGGATCTCGCTCTGTTGTCCAGGCTGGAGTGCAGTGGCCTGATTTTGGCTAACTTCAACCTGTCCTTCCCGGGCTCAAGCTATCCTTCCACCTCAGCCTCCTGAGTAGTTAGGACTACAGGTGTACACCACCAGACTTGGCTAATTTTTATATTTTTTCTTTGTAGAGATAGGGTTTTGCTATGTTGCCCAGGCTGCCCTTCAACTTCTGAGTTCAAGTGATCTACCTGCCTTGGACTTCCAAAGTGCTGGAATTCCAGGTGTGAGCCACTGTGCCTGGCCTATACTTGCTTTTGAATTCCTGGAAAAACTAAAAAATAAAATGGTAGGAGCAGTTTATCTAACTTTTACTTTTTTACATTAAGCCCTGTATCAAGTTGAAATGGAGCTCTTTCATGCAGAGTATGATGGTTTGTGCTTGTAATCCCAGCTCTTTGGGAGGCCTACATGAGGGGATCAGTTGAGGTCCGGAGTTCAAGGCTGCAGTGAGCTATGATCCTATCATTACACTTTAGCCTGGGCAGTAGAGTGAGACCCTGTTTCTGGGGTGGGGAAAAATTTGAGCTCTTTCAAAGTGTGCTGGGGTTTTATGCTGTGGATGTAATAGTGCACAATATCAATATGGTTCTTAAAACCACAGAACTATAGAACTAAGATTCTAGAGGGAATGACAGATGGAAAACAAGAAAACAGACAAATGAATAAACAACTGCTGGCTGTAATGAGAGCCATAAACGAAGCACTCAGGACTGAGACTGAATCACTACTGAGGGGAACTTGCTTTAAGTAATGGTCAGCCTTAGTGAGAGCTTGTTTAAGCTGTTACCCAAAACCTAAAGGAAAAAAAAGGAGATAGTGAAACAAAGTCTGAGAAGACCATTCTAGGTAGCCTGGACAATTTGCACCAAGCCCTGAGGTGGGACGTAGCCTGTTGGAGAACTTGACAGAAGAGGGTAGTTAGCACGGAGGTAAGGGGAGTGGTAGGCAAGATACTTGGATAGATAGGTGAGATCCAACTCATGTAAGACTATAGAGTTTAGTGGGAATTCGATTTTACTCTAGGCTCAATGGAAAGCCGTTAAAGGCTTTTAAACTGGAAATGATGTAACCAGATTTACATTGTAAGATTACTAAACACCCAGGTGTTGGGTAAGTAGATGAACCTGTGAGTCTGGAGTTAAGCTAATGTGTTGGAGATATTTTGGTAATATCAGCATAAAGATAGCACAAAGGAAAGAGAGGAGGAAAAGCATAGAGAGAAGACAACCGATATCTGAGTGATAGGAAGCCTCAGCATTTGGAGGTCCAGTAGCGGAAGGGGAGCCAACCAAGCCAACCAGGAGAGAAGGATCTCTGAGGTCAGAATGAAAACCTGGAAAGTGATGTCACAGAAGCCAAGTGAGGCTGGCATTTCAAGGAGGAAGTGGCCATGCATGTGGAATGCTGCCAAGAGGGCAGAGTAAAATGAGGACAGAGAAGTAGCTATTGGATGTGGCTACATGAAAGTACTTTTTTGCCAAAGTGGTTTTAGTGGAATGTTAGAGGACAAAAGCTGACTGAAGAGGGAAGTTGATCGAGGAGGGAATGGGAAGTGAGAAAGCAGAGACTGTGTATGTAGTTAATGATTCATTTCTCTGGGCAGTCAGTTTAGATATATACTTTGCTACCCCAGAGTATTCGAGGAGTCTTAAAAACTCATTCAGTAAGCCTAGGGGTTTGCATTATCCATAAATGGCTGTAGGAACTTAACATTGGCCTTTGACTTCCAATAATTTTTCTTTGGTTAGCATTTAATTGTTAATTTGAGAGATTCTGAATTTCACAGGAGGCTTCCATGTATGGTACAGTATTCAGTCTGTTAACTCCTAGAGAACTAGTATTAAAAATAAATTGAAACTTGGATTATTTACCTTTTCAGGGAAGTAATTATAAGCCTTGAAAATTATGCAAAAACGATTTCATCTTGAAACACTTAGAAATTCATTTTGGTTTTTTGTGATTACAGTGTTCAGTAAGACAGACATCTAAATAGGGATTGCATTTGGCAGTTATATGCATGTTCTTGTTCTAAACTAAGCACTGTTTCTGTGGTTTAGATTTTTCCTTTATAAATAGAGTTTTAATCAGTGTAGGTTAGATTTTTTTTTCCAGGCGGGTTATAATTAGCACTGGCTACAACTTAATCCTAAAATGTGTATAATAAATCTAATAATATTTTATAAGCACTCCTGCCATGAAATGAAAGCAGATAGGAATTATTTGAATATTTAAAAAAAATCTGTAGTGTATATCTTTCCAAAACTGTGCAGAAAGTATGGTTTTTTTTTTTTAAAGTTAATACATAACTTGCTTGGTCCTGTCACTGATGAGAATGATGTTTCTTACATTTTGGAGCTGCATGGTCTTATATGCCATGACAGCTCATGCATATATTCTTTTGAATATACTGTGTAGTAATGTAGTTACTGGAAGAAGAAGCATTGCTGTAGGATCTACTTTCGAAATGCAATGTGTCTGCCAATTTAGGCCCGCTGCTTTGGGAGGCTGAGGCAGGAGATCTCTTCAGGCCAGGAGTTCAGTTGAGACCAGCCTGTCAACAAAGTAAAACCCTGTCCCTATTTAAAAAAAAAAAACGAAACCCAAATAAACCCAAAGACAAGCAATTTGGATTACAGGAAGTTATTTAGTAGTATGGTTAAGAAGCACCCTCTCTGGAGTAAGACACACTTGGGGGCCAGTCTCAGCTTTTTAGAATCTTAGGTCATCAAAAACAAGGAAAGTCAGAGAAACTGTTATAGCCTAGAGGAGCCAAGGGTAACATGATGGGAAATGTAATGTGGTATTCCAGTGGGACTCTGATGCAGAACATTAGATAAAAACTCAGGAAATTTAAATAAATTTGGACTTTAGTTAATACAAATGAAGTATTGCTTCATTAGTTGTGACAAATGTGTCTGCTAATACAAGACATTAATATTAGGGGAAACTGGGTATAGAGTATATGGAAATTCTGTCCTTTTACCACAATTTTAAAACTACTCTAGGCCAGGCACAGTGACTCACACCTCTAATCTCAGCGCTTCAGGAGGCTGAGGTTGGGGGGATCGCTTGAGCCCGGGAGTTCGAGACCAGTTTAGGCAACACAGGGAGATCCTGTCTCTATAAAAATAAAATAAAATTAAAAAACTACTCTAAATAAAAACTTTTATTAAGAAAAAGAACGAATTTTTATAACCATCTTTAGAAAATACAACCTGCCACACTTGGTAATTCTGATTATATGATTTAATCTTGGTAGATCTCCCTGTCTTTATCTTTAAAGTGAGGGTATAATGTGTCTGCCTTCATAGGGTTGTTCTGAAGATTTAATGAAGTAATGCAAGCAGAAGGGCCAGGCAAAGTGAATGTTCAATAAATACTACTAGTGATGATGAAAACTCATCTATAATTTTTTTTTAATGTCTGCGTAAGCAAACACATTCATAGATTTTGGTTGAGTTGTTAGAGATCTGACATTGCAAAGCAGACCCAATTTAGGGCCTAGACCTACTATATCATCCATTTCCAGTTGTCTTAACTTGAATTTAAAACTAAAACTCCTAATGGATTTTTAAAGGCAATTCTACTTTGTTCTCAAACCTTAAAGTTTATGGGCAGCATAGTGAATGGGAATGAGTACTGGACAGGAATTCGGAGACCTGACTTTTAGGCCCCAGTTTGCCACTAAATAGTTGAGTGATTTGGGGCAATTTCCTTTACCTTTTAGAAACTTCATTTTCTCATTAGTAAAATGAGAATGTTAAACTAGATGTGATTTAGTTGTGAAATTGAGTTACATTAATTTCTAAGTGAGAACTGTGCTTAAGAGCAGTCACCTTAGAGGTTTTGTCTTCCCAGGTGGCCTCCTAGGAAAATTAGTCTATTACCGATGTTTACATCTCATTTTTGGACCAAATATAGATTGCCCTGCTTGCTGATCCATCATATTCTCTGTATTAGGCCCCATGAGACTCTTTAATTGCTTCAGAAACTCAAATTCACTTTCGAAGTTTGGAGATTTGTTAGTATTCATTGAGGATAATTAATAGAATGTGCTAAAGGTTCTGCAGGGATTTCCCACAAAGGAGTTCTAAAAATCTTGTAAATATTGACAGCATTGTTAGAGTAAGTATTGTGGACTTCCCAAATCAGTCATTTTGAAGGGCACAGGGCTCTTTTGGAAATTCTGGTATTATTATTATTTTTTTAGTGTATTTACTCACTGTACAATGTGATTCTAGTTTTGAGACTTTTTAAATTTGTAGGGTTTTATTAGTTTCATTATAACTTCTTGGCTTTGCCATTAACCAATATTATTTTATTGTAATTTTAAGGTAATAGCACTAGAAAAGTTTTGTGGGCAAAACCTGTGTTGTGCAGAATAAAATCTCTAATGCAGATCTAGTTTCTGTTTCTTTGTCCAGAGCTTAGAGGAACGCTTGGCCATACATTTTGTAAATCTTAGCCATTAAATTTTAATATGACTAGAACCATTATGATCAGTGTGTAACTGTGTGTACATTTGAATGAAAGTGTAACATTTAGTAACATATTTGCTAGGCAGTTTTAAAAAAGTGATTTTATTGTAAAATAAGTTGAATTATTTATCAAATATTTCATTTCTATATGTGTTTTAGATTGAATTTCAGTGACCTAAAATTCTGTTTGTAGAAATAACTTTGCACATCTTTTACTACGGTATGACATATGTGTGTTAAATTTTTAAAAAAACAGTAACTCACTTAAGTAAAACATTTGTTAAACCCTGACTAATTAAATTATCCAAACATTAACAGACTGCTATATGGTACTAGTGGTTTGTGTAATATTAATAAGTCACTTAGTGTGATCTTTCACCAGCGAATAATTGCATATTTTCCATGGAAAGCATTGTGATAAGAGACATGTACTACTATTGGAAACCATTAACTTTAGAAATTATCGGCACGTATTTTCCACGTGTGGTTGGCTTCATTTGGTTTGGTCCCTCCTTAGTTGAATAGTTCTAACCTGACCGTAAAGATACATGGCTAACATTTACATGAGTGTTGGGAACTTAATGAAGCACTACACTAGGTTTCCAGTTAATGGAATTTGCACTGTTTTAATTTTTTGGACAGCTTTTTTCTCTACTTTTAAGGAGGTATCATGTGCAATGTCATCTTTTTCAATACTTGCTATTAATGGTATGTAAGGAAGAAAGGTTGAAGAAGTGATTTTTTAAATAGAGCTATGATTTTATTAGAGGGTAGGAATTAACTTTCTGTCTTTAATAAGCTCATATTTCCATTGTCATAAATAGTTCTTCTCAAGTTTTCACTTTTTTTAAGATTTAAATTTAACCCTTTTATTTAAAATAAAGTTTATTTTTCTCTCTTAGTTGAATGATGACATTTGAATTTCTCTAGCAAAAACAGCAGTTTACTTTCTTCATTGCTATTTTTAATGGTAACTAAATATTTTTCTCTGTAAGCTATAGTAAATAGGAAAATAGTAGATTATGCCATTTTTAGGTTAAAAGTAGTTACTTTAGGAAGGGCACTTTGATCGCTTCTCGGCCTTTTGGCTAAGATCAAGTGTAGGAATGGCACTTTGGATTAATGCTGTAGGAAGACTTGGATTAATGCTGTAGCAGATTGTTTTTAGCTTGCTAATTTACTACTTGCTTAAACTCCATTTTGGGTTTAGTATTTCTCATATGTGTTACATGTTTATAGAATAGTTTGAAATTGAGTTCAGAAGAGTCAGATACTTTGCAGTCTTTTCAGCATATGTTTCGAGTATAGTTTATGTATGTGGTCTAGTAAGTCTTTCTGCCCACTTCCAGATAACTCTTGTTTTGTATATTTGAAGCTTTATGGTTTTTAGGACTTAATCTTTTCTAATTTCCAAGGCAATACAGGTTTGCTAGAAAATATTAAACCACTAAAAATACATAATAAACTGGAAAGTGATGGTAAATCCTCATTGCCTATGGGATAAAGTCTTTGGTATAGTCGGGAAAGAGCATTATCTTAGAAAAGACCTTTTGACAGCCTTAACTCACCTGTTAAATATTTTTTAATACAAAAATTAAAGCATACAATTTTTATATTATGTTATCACATATGTAAATTACAGAAGTTGAATTATAATATTTAGCCTTATTCACAAGATATGAACTTGTATTTATTCTCATTTCATTGTAGACTGGTAGAAAATTTGACATATATTGGGGATTGGTTTTAAGTTTAGTATTTGGGAACCACTGATCTAACCACCCTTAACAACTCTTCTGTCACTGTTCCCCAGAATATAGCCAGACTTGTTCTCTCGCTCTTCTATTGTACTGTTACTTAGCTTTGATTTGCTTGTTTTTGTTCATATGGTTCCGTCCTTCCCAGTTATGTGCCACACATCCTCCATTGCTGATTTCAAATCCTCCATTGGCAGAGACTACCAAATTCCTGCCAGAATTTGTTCTCTTCATCCTGAGACTGGAGCTACATAGCTCTTGTTTCCTGAGTTCTAGCCAATGGAATGTGAGTGGAAAATGATATGTAGTGTTCCTCTGCATTCTTTTCTTTTTTGCTAGGTGGATGTGTAACATGATGTGAAACCAGGGAAATGGTGAGCCACAGTGCAAGCAGCCTAGGTCCCCAAATGACTATGTAAGAGAATTGCCCCACCAATGTGAGCCCTCTTCCTCTATGATAATTACATATGCAAGAAGTAAATTACAGTGTTAAGTCATTACATGTTTGGTGCTATTTGTTACTTCAGTTCCACCTACTGTAATAGCACTACTTTTTCTAGGAGGTGATTCCTGACTATGCTAGTTCACTTAGATTATGTTTTTTTCCTTCTAAAATTCTATGATATTTACTAGGTATTTTTAATTCACATTTTTTAAGAACCAAAAACAAAGGCAGGAAAAAAGATAGTATGTATTTAATTTATACATTTCTTGCTCACAAAGATGGTAGGCCTTTGGAAGAAAGTGACTTTGTCTTATAATTCTTTCGTATTTCCCATTGTACCCAGCTAAGGCACTCAGTAAAGACTTGAAAGAATGAAAAGTTGGGAACAAATCTTTAAAGCATAGATACTGGAGTCCGCAATGGTGGTAAGTTTTTTAGTTAACTTTGTTTATTTTAGTTTTCTCTGGTTAGATGTCCTTCATTATAAAGGAGAAAAATGGTATAGAAAATCCATAATTTAATAAATTGAAACGAACATAAAATAGTGACATTTATAGTAGGGAAGCCATTTTCTTCTTTCTTCTCCCTCCCTTTTTCCCCTTCTATAAACATTAAACTTTTACAGTGTGTCTCTTCTAGGCCCTGGGGGTACAGCAGTGAATAAAACAAAGAAAAATCTTTGCCTTGCAGAGTCAACAGAAAATAAGTAAAACATTTGAGATGCTAAATACAACCAGTATTGAGAAAAATAAAGTAGGGGTTTATGGGTGGGTGGGCAGCAATGTGAATGGTGCTTGAAGTCTGTTAAATGAGGATGAGATATGTTAGGTGGAGTTGAAGTGTGTTACATGGTGCTGGTGTTAAAATTTAAGTTGTACAGTCAGCGAAGTCCTGTATGAGTGAGTGACTCTTGGGTTAAGTGCTGAACCAGGTGAATAGAAACCTTGTGGCTACCTGGAGAAAGAGCTGTTAAGTAGAGCAGACCACAAGTATTACTCAACCCAAAATGAGAGTGATGCAAGTGTTCTAAAATTGATTGTGATTATTACACTACTCTGAATATACTAAAAACCACTGAGTTGTACACTTTAAATGTGTGGATTTTATGATATGTGAATTATATCTTAATAAAGCTGTTAAAAAGAAAAACCATCAAAACTTTAGAGGTCTTCAGCATCAACCCAGGGAAAAAACCCCGTTTTCCTTACTGCTCTTTTTAGAATATTTGGCTTTGTAGCAGTCGTAGTTTACTGCAGTAAATCACATGAATTTTGTTCCAGTTATATCTAGAGACTGTGAATCACAGTAATCATTATGAATATATTAGTAAATTTGTATCAGATTACTCTGGCTATAAGGTTTTAAAAATTCCAACACTAAAATTTGGTCATGTATGTGCAATCTTCATAGCTTGCTGCTAAAGTAACAGTAGATTATTATCCATTTATAACTTAGAGAAAAAAGGTAATGTTGGCTTCGTGCTCAGTAATGACCAATTTGAGATTGAGACTGTGCTGACTTTGCAGCCACATCCCTCACCAGCCTGCCGGTTGTCTGATAGCACTGAGCTTGGAACTGTCCTTACTTTCTCTTCTCTTTTAATGGTTTATATTCAAAACAGGTTGGTTGTCCTTGGATCTTGCTTTTTCAGATTCTGACTCTTAGATATTATCTTTCCTTTTTCCTCTGGAAATAAGTTTTAGCACTCAATAACTGTTACCTTTGTACACCCACATTCCAGATTCCAGCCACCTAGGCTGCATGAATTTAGATTCCTTTTCCTAGACACTGCGAATTGTAGAGCTAGAAAGGGTCTCAGAGTGCAGAGTTGTGTAGCAAGTCAGTGCAAAGCTCATATTAGGTTCTCAGCAATCCTGAATTCTATCTCCGATGTCTGTTTCCAATACCGTTATTATATTTCCATCAGGAATTAACAAGTGATGCTCACTAAAGGCAATTACCTTGACCATAAGGAGATTCTTCAGATTCTATTACAATGTGAAAATTATGGACTCTGAATTTGTATAATCTTAGATAAACTATCAAATCATTTCCTCTCAATCTGTAATCATATTTTGGCCCAGGATCAGTTTTCCATTGTACTGATATGTTAGCATATGATATCATCCTGGTTTAGAATTGAGAACACGTGACTTAGACTATAGATCTAGCCCTAGATCTGCCACAATATGACCATGGCAAATATCTTTATCTTATTAAAGACATTTTGTATTTCAGTTGTAGTTCTGATAGCAGCATTCCCTCCTCCACCTGTGCACCATATAAGTGAATGGGCTTGGAGAATACAATTCACAAGATGGGAGTAAAATGAAAGCATATTTGATATTACCTTCTTTACCTCCCCTGGGAAAGAAAAGGAGGAATTTCCACTCCAAGAAGTAGAACTTCTTTACAGTTTCTTACCACATAGGCAAGATACAGTGGGGAAAGAGCCTGTTCCGGAGGAATTCTGCTAAGAGGTCTGTGTAAGGTAGGGATCAGGGAATGCCCTGTGGCCCCACCTGCCATAGTTATCTCACAAACGAAGGAGGACAAACCCAAGGACAAACGAATGGAAGACAAAGACAAAAGATTCTCTTAGAAAGCAGGGGTCAGGGGCTCTGCTTCAGGTGAGCAAAGGCCCTGAGCTTTTACAGCCCTTCGTATTTATTAAGTAAAGTGAATAGGGAGGCGGAGTGATAGTCAGCTACTTGATTTATCACAGGTACTGCTTCCCTTGTTTAACAGGTTCCAGATATTCAGGTAGATAACCTCAAGGAGCACAGATAGCCTCTAGGAGCATGGATCTGGGGCGTGACTGCCCTCAACATTCCTTCTGGCGGCAGACACAGTTTGTCAGTTTGTTGACATCCTGCTTTCATGAGGACAGTTTGTTGTTTACTCATATAGCCTACAGAGGTATATTGAGTTGGTCATGCCTCACATTATTGGGGTATCTGGCGCCCACCTTGGCCTGAAGAGAGCCAGCCAGTGTAATGGTGGGTCTGTTCAAGTAACCCACTGTTACACTTAAAACATGCAAAACACTGGCCGCACTTTTACACTTCACGTGAAGCATTTGTGTCTAAATCCAAACTGATGTGTCTTCATCTAGCTATATCAGCTTTCTTTTAAAAACTAATAATAACCAGTATTTACTCAGTATGTGTACTATGCACCAGTTGCTGTTCCAAGTACTTTGTGTGTATTAACTCATCTGATTTTCACAACTCCTTAATGTGTAGGTACTGCTATTATCACCCCTGTTTTTTACTGAGGAAGTAACAGGTTGGAAATTTCACAATTATTAAGTGGCCAAGCTAGGGTTCAAACCTGGATAGTCTGACCACAGTCTTAGCTAATTTAGGGGCTACCCTGATTTTGAAGAGTAGTTTGATTGTAGAAAGACCTAGGACTCAAAAAAGGAAATTTTCCTGGTAATTCTTAATAATACACTAAGTTACTTCTCTGAGTTTCTTCATCTGTAAAATAGAGTTTTGAGAAACTAGACACTTGAAATGCTTCCTTTTGGAGAAGTCTAAGATTTTGAACTCATAGATTATAATACCTAAATTGTTACTTGTTTTCAACAAACTTAATACAGCATGCAAATTTTGAAGATTTAATTTTGTAGTCATCTGTATACAGTATACATACCTATGTGCAGAAGTATATTAAGCTGCACTGTCCAATATGGTATCTACTAGACTAACACATAGCACTGACCGTTCGTGATGTGACTAGTCAAATTGAGATGTGCTGTAAGTGTAAAATACATACCAGATTTCAGACTTAGTATGAAAAAATAAATGTACAGCATCTTGTTAATAATTTATTTGGGTTGATTACATGTTAAAATGATAACATTTTAGATATAGTAGGTTAAATATATTATTTACTTTTAAAAATGTGGCTACTAGAAGAGTTAAAATTACAGTTGTGGCTTAATTATATTTCTATTAGATATTGCTGTTGTAGAAAGTCCTAAATGAGAAAGAAGGTATAGTTTATATGAGCAGGAAACTCATCTATTGAAATAGGCAGAAGACAGTATGTATCTGGTAAACCTAAGTACATCTGTAAATATATAGGCCATGGATAAAGGATATATATATATATATATATAAAATTTATTTATTTATATTTTTATTTTTCTGTTTTTTTGAGACAGTCTTACTCTTGTGCCAGACACCAGGCTGGAGTGCAGTGACACAACCTCGGCTCACTGCAACCTCCACCTCCCAGCTTCAAGCAATTCTCCTGCCTCAGCCTCCCGAGTAGCTGGGACAGCTAAGTTTTATATTTTAGTAGAGACGGGTTTTTATTATGTTGGCCAGGGATGGTCTAGATCTCTTGACCTTGTGATCTGCCCACTTTGGCCTTCCAAAGTGCTGGGATTATAGGCATGAGCCACTGTGCCCGACCGGATAAAGTATATGTTTGATAAAATATATTAATTGAAACAATGGACATATTAGCACCATGTATAATTCAGTAGTATATTTATTGAGCATTTACCATACCAGGCACTCTTCTAAGCTCTTTACATATATTAATTCAATACTTATCCTAAGGTAGGTACTATTATTACTCATGGAGGCACAGTGAGGTTGTTAACTTGCTTTTAAGGCTATTGTTAGTATAGTGAGTAATGGAGTTAGACAGGGTTTGAATAGAGTTTGCCTCCAGAGCCTGTGCTGCTATCCATTGTGTTTTATTGCCTCATTAAACTAGATGACCTTATGATTTGCTGTATTTCTGGCTCTCATGATTTCGTATGATAGTATATGCATAGATAACCCACTAGAATTTAAAAGCTTAGCAGGTGGCCTTAGTACCAGCTTGTATTTATATTTTGCTTGTAGATTTATTTTTAGTTTTCCAAGAGTGAATAATTTTTATTTATAACTACCACGTCTAAGGCTGGTTGTTTATGCCTTAATTTTAGCGTATTAACTGCATTTGTGGTAGTACTCCACAACTTTTGTGTATGTTATATGTAGATGGTATAACTGGACTTTCAGGGAGAAATGTATATGGCCAAAATAATAACCAATAAACTAATTATAATTTAAATGAGTGATAAGAAAAGGGAATATAGGAATTTGCCATTGGATTTACTCCGCTTAGAAGCGTTAATTGCAAAAAAGATAAAATGTGTGTTTTAAACATTTTTATTCCTAAAGGAAAACTGTAATACTATGTCTAGGTTGAGCATATATTAGGCATTTATATATCATGTCATATGTATCAATACATATGTTTAAGTATTATCCCTTTTTAAAAAATTTTCTCCTCAAACTTTTTTTTAAAATTATACTTTACATTCTGGGGTACATATGCAGATCGTTAAGTACTATCCTTGTAGCCTAAAATTTTAAAAAATACATATTTTCTGGCTACCCAGTAGGTGTGGATGATACAAGAATAGATGTAACAGGTTTCTGACATGTAGAAATAAGACATACATGAAAAATAGTGAGATAAATATCAGTTTAACACAGTAACACTACTACATTATGAATACATAAGTCTTATAGGAATTCTAGGGAGAGGACACTTTTTTGAATTGGTAGTTTGGGTAGGGTTACTGTAGGAGGAGATAATTGAGCTACTTGTAGGATGGATTGAATTTCCTTAAGTGGAGTAAAGTGGGTATATGAGCAAATGCTTAGACGTGAGGAGGTATAAATTGAGCTTGGGCAATAGGAAGAATTCAGCTGTGGCTTGAATAGAGTGTTAGGAAGCTGAATAGTTAGAGGACATTTCAAAAATTAACTTGGGGCCAGACTGCTGAAGACCTTAAAGTTTAAGAGTGGGTGTTTGGACTCCTTAAGAAGTTAAGAGTCTGGGGAAGAAAAAAAAGAAAAAAAAAAAGTTGGGTATATGATACTTTATCCTTGAGTTACTGCTATGTGATGGGTATCACTGATAAGTTATGTAAAATGCTAGATATTTTTAGTTCTTGGTAGTAGGCAATACCAAAGAGCTTGCTTTCTTTATTACTAGTAAAATCTAGTGCATGAAATTGTCTTGTTAGCATAATCTCAGACTTCTTGGTTGGAAGAATTTTTATCACATAGCAAATAACTTGACAGTTTTCTACTTTTAGAGATGACAAATCAGTATTTTGCATTGACTCTGTGAATTTCATTTATAAATTTCCACATACTGTAAATTTATACCCTTATTTTTGGGGCACACCAAAATTAGCTCTTTTTAAAAAAGCTTTGGCCTATTTTGGCCCTACTGCCTTATTAGCTCAGACCCATGGGCGACATTGTTTAACCTGCTGAACCCCATTGGAAAGGCAACTCCTTTCCAGGGGTGGTGAGATTATCTAGTAAAATAAGACAGTTGTAGTAATGTCTGGCACACATGTGGAGGTGGATACTCAGTAAATTTTGTCTCCCTTCCTCTTCAGATTAAAATGGTTGTGAATAGAGACTTAAAATAGACTTTCTTCTTATTTAATATAGACTTCCATGTAGTGGAACTCAGAAGGAAATTTGGAAGACAGTAACTTTTGTAAAGTCTGACTTTGTTATAACTTGGATTTTTAAAATGTTGAAATATCAATAGAACTTAGTGATGTTTTAAAAAATAAGTTGGCAGCTGTTTTATGGGAATGTACAGAAAAAACTGAACAATCAAAGGACTAAAGTATTTCTACAAAGTCATTTTATTTCATGAGCTAAACACTGTGGCATTGAAAGTAAATGAAGTCCAGGAGGAATATTCTTATACCAAGCATGTTCTAGATCTGCTGATAAGGAAGTGCAGTTAATTTTTTTAACTGACTTTTTTTTTGGCATACATCAGTAAATATTAATATATGTGTAGTTGTGTAACCCCTCCCAACTATAGTCAAGATACAGAACAGTTCTGTCACTCCAGAAAACTCCTCGTGCTATCCCTTTATTGTCTCACATTCTCTTTCTAACCCCTGGCAACCATCAATTTGTTTTCTGTTTCTTCCATTATGGACTGGAATAATAGGGGCTATCAAATCACCTGACTATCTTAAATATGATACCAACTGAGATAAAATGTTAAAATATCAAATAAGGTAATGGTTATGAAAGCGTTAGGCATTTAAAAAATAGTCCCAGCATTTTGGGAGGCCAAGGCAGGTGGATCACGAGGTCAGGAGTTCAAGACTCACCTGACCGGTATGGTGAAACCCCATCTCTACTTAAAAAAAAAATACAAAAATTAGCCGGATGTGGTGGCTCACGCCTGTAGTCCCAGCTACTTGGGAGGCTGAGGCAGGAGAATCACTTGAACCCCGGAGGTGGAGGTTGCAACGAGTTGAGATGGTGCCACTGCACTCCAGCCTAGGTGACAGAGAGAGAGAGACTCAGTCTCAAAAAAAAAATTAGTTTTGACTGAGCGAAGTGGCTCACGCCTATAACCCAACACTTTGAGAGGCTGAGGTGGTAGGATCTCTTGAGAGCAGGTGTTCAAGACCAGCCTGGTAACATAGTGAGATCCCCCAATCTCTGCAATCAGTCAGTCCAATAACTAAATAACCAACTAAGTAATTAAAAATAAAATAAATAGAAGAATAAAAAAATAATTGGACAGGTATGATAGTGCATGCCTGTTGTCACAGCTGTTCAGGATGAGGAGGCAGGAAGATCACATGAGTCCAGGAGTTTGAGGTTTCAGTGAGGTATGATTGCACCTGTGCACTCCAGCCTGGGCGACAGAATGAGACCCTGTCTTAAAACCAAAAAACAAAAAGAAAATAGTTTCATATATAATATTAAGTCAGTGGGTGAAGTTTAGCAGAACTATTCTACAAAGTCAAGTTTGTATAATGTTCGACAGCTTTTTTCCTCAGAGGCTCTTGGGCTAATTTTGAAAAGACTTGTTTCACGTGGTCCTGATAGCTGGAAATCCCTGTGTTGTCCTTTAACCTCATATTCTTCATAAGTAAAAGTGGACAATATCTACCTTGAAAGGTTATGATTATTAAATGCTATGATTAAAAAATATAAACTTGTAAATACAAGTACACATACATGTGTGTAAGTGTGTGTGTGTGTGTGTGGGGGGGGGTTGCCTAGCCTATAGTAGGGATTCTGTTAATTTTTTTTTTTTTAAAGTCTGCAGTAGCTTTGCAATGTTGCCTTGCTCAAGGGATGCCATATCTTCTTAACATCTGTATTCCCTCCCCTGCTTTCCCCATGGAAAATTGATCAGTTGATTCTCAAAGCATCACCTTTCTGTTTTAATCATTTTTAATTTTTTTTTTTTTTGAAATGTATCACCAATTTCTCAGTTTGGGAGTGGATGGAAGTATCTATTTATGTTAATGATTCCAGGTTCATTTCATGCTATAACCGTTTCATAAAGTGTGATTTTTTTTTTTTTTTTTGAAATTGATCGTTGGGACATATGGGCTAAATCTTTGCCAATCCCA
Organism: Aotus nancymaae; assembly: GCF_030222135.1. Classification (NCBI taxonomy): domain Eukaryota; kingdom Metazoa; phylum Chordata; class Mammalia; order Primates; family Aotidae; genus Aotus; species Aotus nancymaae. The sequence continues at coordinate 29,487,487 of NW_026988471.1, forward strand.
GAGCTTCCTTTTGAACTTGTGTTTTTAAGTCCCTACTATAAGATTGATTTTCTTTTTGACATTTTAATCTTTTCTTAAAAGTAAAGTACACAGTATTCTGATGTATAACATTTTAGGCAGTAAGATGTAATTACTTTGCTACAAATTTAATTATTTAATCAAGTGCAGAAGCAGATTTAGAATTTTTTGTTCTTGCCCACAAATCATCATGTACGCTTTCTTTATCAGTGTTCTTTTTCTCATAATTTGTGGTAAAAATATTCATGAAATCAGTAAGTTATAGAACTGGAAAGAACCTTCATGATCATCTAGTCTATTAATTTTTAATTCTAACTCAAAGCCCGCCTTTCATAATACATATTTCTTTCTTTCTTTTTTTTTTTTTTTTTGAGATAGAGTTTCGCTCTTCTTGCCCAGACTGGAGTGCAATGGCACGATCTTGGCTCACCGCAACCTCCACCTCCCAGGTTACCCGGGAGGCTGAGGCGATTCTCCTGCCTCCACCTCCCGAGTAGCTGGGATTATAGGCACGTGCCACCACGCCTCACTAATTTTGTATTTTTAGAAAAGATAGAGTTTCTCCATATTAGTCAGGCTGGTTTTGAACTCCCGACCTCAGGAGATCCACCCACCTTGGCCTCCCAAAGTCCTGGGATTACAGGTGTAAGCCATTGCGTCTGGCCCATAATAAATATTTCTAGTACTCTCCTTAGTGTCCTGAAATGAAATTCCTAATGAAAATTTTTACTTCCATAAATAATATGACTCAATATGTTCTCTAATTGCAATATAAAGGAAAAATAAAAGGAATATAATTTAAAATGCTGTAGAAGGTACGATTGTGCTAGAAGGTTAAAAAAAAATGAAGAAGAAAGAAAAAGCACCAACAGATTTCCAAAATGCTCTTAGCGGGGTAGTGTTATTTTGTTGAGAACCACTAACAGAGCCCCAGTCTTCTCATTTCATAAGTAAAGAAAGTAAGGGTGGAGGTGAAAGGGCAGAGGAGAGGGTGTTGGTTGGATTACATAGGTGTGGTTTTTAGTAGAGTGTGAGGCCTGGAGTATAAGTCAAGCAGTCAGTAGGTATAAACTTCTTTGCCTCATGGTTTTTCTAAAGATTACATGAAAATGTTTTTTTATTTTTTAATGAGGTATGGTATTTTTTATGTAGTTATGTATTATTCTTGACTTCTTTGCTGTGGAGATACGGGTAATATATTGGGGTTTGTATTAGTCTGTTCTTGCGTTGCTATAAAGAACTACCTAAGATGTGATTCATAGAGAAAAGAGGTTTAATTGGCTTATGGTTCCACAAGCTGTAAAGGAAGCGTGGCTGGGGAGGCCTCAGGAAACTTGTAATCATGGCAGAAGGCAAAGGGGAAGCTGGATTGTCTTACATGGCCAGAGCAGGAGGAAGAGAGAGAAAGTGGGGAAGTGCTACATGCTTATAAACAACGAAATCTTGTGAGAATTTACTCACGCTATGAGAATAGCAAGGGGGAATCTGCCTCCATGATCCAGTCACCTCCCACCGGGCCCCTCTTCCAACATTGGAGATTGCAGTTTGACATGAGATTTGGCTGGGGACACAGACCCAAACCATATCAGGATCCTTCTTTCTGAATTAGTTTGCTGGGGGAATCCTGTAGGATAGTGCCAGCTCACTATACCTTTTGCCTCTGATTCTGCTCTTGGCACAGAGTAGCCTCTCAGTTAGTGGAGTTTCTTGGGATCTTTCTGCTGGGTATTGTATGGGTAGTGGACATGTGGACATGTGTATGATAACTGGAGGACGGTCAGTAGGATCAGAGATACCTCCAGTGCTTCCATTATCTGGTATTATGACCTTGGGCACAAAACCATTTCTTCTTCTGTAAAATTCCTACCTTTTCTTTCTTATAGGTTTCCACAAAGGTCAAATAAGAGTGTAAAGGAAAGCGATTTGTGAACTTTGTAATGTGTCGTATGCATATGCAATGGATTAGTGTTAACTAAAAGCCTAGCATCCTTCCTCTCTAGAGTTATAAACATATTATGGGCCTAGTTTTTATTATTAAAAATGCTCATTTAAATCTTATTTCAGTTCCTTGAACCTAACAAACACCTACCTGCCCAGGGATGCAGGATACCATACACACTTTCCTCTCTTAAGCCCCTGTCTCCACCCAGGCAGCCCCCAGTAAACCCACAAACAAAACCCAAACCAAAGCTTCTCTACTTTAGCTGTACTACTGTTATTATTTCTGGCCTTCCTAGAAGAGCATACAACTCTTGTTACAGCTTTCATAGCCTTTATTACAATGTCACTATTTACTTATTTCAGAATTAGATTCCCCTGCTAGATTGTAAGTTTTATGAGACTTTTATGATCTACTTTATGTGGTTGTGTATGAAGGTAAAAGTATTATTTCAGAAATATAGTAAAACTGATACTTAGGGAAGATGCCCTGTGTACATCCTCTAGACTCAACATTTTCTGATATAAACCAGAGGTGCTTGAAGTAAGCACAATACAAGGTAACCCTAGTACCAGGTCAAGTTCCTTTTTACTTTCATCCCACTAACTGATTTAATTTCTTGGAGAAGTGCCACCTCCAATAACTTCTAGAATGTTGCTTTTGTAATTATTAGTTATGTGGAATTTTAGTAGCTTAATTTTATATATTTTTTAGCCTTTACACTGAATTGCTTTTTTATCAGGATTCCAGGTAATCAAGGATAAAAATCTTTTGGAGAAAAACTGAGTTTTTATTAAAAATGGTAGACTTTGCATTAATAACTATTTTTGTGGCATTTTGTTAAATATCTGAAAAAACATTTTACTCTTTTTTTTTTTTGAGACGGAGTCTTGCTCTGTCGCCAGGCTGGAGTGCAGTGGTGCAGTCTCGGCTCACTGCAACCTCCACCTCCTGGGTTCAGGTGACTCTTCTGCCTCAGCCTCCCGAGTAGCTGGGACCACAGGCACGTGCCACCACGCCTGGCTAATTTTTGTATTTTTAGTAGAAACGGGGTTTCACCACGTTGGCCAGGATGGTTTCAGTCTCTTTACTTCGTGATCCACCCACCTCAGCCTCCCAAAGTGCTGGGATTACAGGTGTGAGCCACCGTTCCTGGCCTACTCTTTTATAATAAATTGTAATTTACTCATTTGTAGCAGCCTCTGACAATTTTTTTTCTTTCACTTTGGGATTTAATGCTTTTCCTTAAGTGCAGTGATTCGATTTCTCGTTGTTGATTCTCTGAATAGTTATTTTTAAAACTCTTTACATTCATAATCTAGGCCTCATTAATTTAAACTGAGCTTTGCTTTGGTGGTCTTCCTGTTACTTTGTTTCTTCTTATTTTTTAATTCATTGTCAGCCATACTCTTCACCACCTCATTTCAGTGATGCCAATAACTTAGGGTATTCATATGAGTAGACAACTGTTACTCTGATACTATTTTGAAGGATATATGGTGTTTTTCTCTGCCTGCACCATGTAGTCCTCCTTTCTTTCGTAGCCTGGAATTTGTGCTACACAAATGTGAAGTTGTTTATTGGAAACAGTTCAGGATTTGGAGTTGAATGGATATAGGTTTAAATCCTGACTCCACTGCTTGCCAGTTATATAGTCTAGGTGAAGCAGTCTTGTTGTCTGAGGTGTTACCCATACTTCTTTGTCTCATGACCAAGAAAATTAAGGCGCATGGGCACCAAGGGTGAGTTTGGAACAAAAGTTTAATAAACAAAAGAGAAAAGCTCTCTGCAGCTGAGAGGGGGTCTGAAAGAGGGTTGCCAGCTATGAGGCTGAGTTTGGAGATTTTATGCACTGGAAAGATGAGGAATGTGCTGACTGGTCTAGAGGCTCTTTTAGAGAAAGCACCACTTAGAAAGAGATATGATAATGTAAAGAATTGGAGGCAGAGGTGGAGGCTTGGCCCAGGACCTTGACCTGGGACCAGTCAGGGACTGAAGTTTAAGCTTGGCCCAAGACCAATCAGGGGTTGAAATGATGATTCACCCTACATAAATGAAAACTTAGCTGGTGGCTAATTACAGAAAGATAGGCATATGTCAAATAGATGAAAAGTAAGAGACTAAGGCATGCCAAGGAGAGAGAACTGTGTCCAAAACGGGTTTTGGGTTCACAGAGTATTTCCATTCAAGGACGTGGGCTCTTTCCTATCAGGGGCCTGCAGTTTGATTTTCAGGCTTCTTTGTTTGAAGAAATTTTACCAAGGACCCACCCCAACTGCCTGCCTGACTGGTTTCTTTATCCTCTCTCATGGGCATGTTTAAATGTTTCTGAGCTCACTGTCTGCAGCTATAAAATGGATATATAGTTAACTACTTTTTAGAATTGTGAGAATTGGAATATTGTATGTAAAGTTCTTTATATAGCATTTCTCTTTTCTTCCATGTCTTTTAATGATTCCTGAAAAAATATTCATTTTTAATGCAACCAATTTTAATATAGGCAGAGTAGACTGGAGAGACCAGGCTGAGAGTGGGAAACCTGCCCTAAGGCTCCTTTTATCTCTAAAATTATGTGTTTGTGACTAACTTTAAATGAAGATTATATAAGATGTAAACCATCAGGCAGTCTGGATAAAAATTTTCTTAGCATTAAGGAAAATAAACTATCAAAAGTATATCTGATGTCTGTTACCTCATCTAGAATAGAAAGGGTTTGCCTGGGCCACTGATTTCAGATGATGTTCTTTAACACCCCTAGGGAGGAGAGGTCCTGGCAGAGGTGAGGAGTGGGGTTGGACTCTGAATCAGAGCTGCTGTGTTTTTATTTGTTTTATATGAGACTTCTTGGTGGTATTTTTGGATAAAGGGTTTCATGGCCTAGAAGTTTGCTAGCCAGTGGACTAAGTTATCCCTAAAGCCTGTTTGAACTTTGAATTTCCATGATATATGATTTTATAGATGATGTGGTTTTTAAATTGATCAGATTTTCAAAGATGACTTCCATGATATTTTAATGATTATACTGTTCTGAAAATAGTCTCTTTTTGTCCATCAAAGAGTTTCATCTGTATATCCTGTAAATAATTTTTAAAAATCCTCTGAATATCAATTGCCTTTCTTAAGGTTTCGTGAGATTTATTGGAAGTCACATTAATTATCTGTGGTTTTTATTTATTAATGGTAAGAATGTGCTACATGAGACACTTTAAGATACGTAGAGAGAGTTCTGGGGTTGTTTTGTATCTGTTAATTAATTTGATTTTTGTAAATCTAGAGAATAAAAGGTTCAGCATTTTAATAGCCAAGCAGATGTTTCAGTAATTAACTGTGTTACTGTTTGTATGAAATATACTTTTATATAAAACCATCGTCCTTGAGAACAAGTAAAAAAAAAAAAATTTAACATTTGTAACATTCACACAGAATTCCATGGTTGATAGAATTCAGTCATAAATGCTTTGAATCAAAACTTACTTGATTTCATTCATATTATGAGGTATTAATCATGAAAACATCTCAAGTATTTAAAAAACAAAACCTAATGCCAGTAAGTATAAACAAAATAATTTTACCTATAATATATACATAAGTAATAAATCTGTTTCTGCCTTTTCTTCAGTACTTCGTGGTTTTTTGACTTCTCAAGTTAGAGTTATTTTGTAGAATAATGACCATATGTGCTTTATCCATGGCTCTACTCATTGCCTAGATAAGCTTGTTTCATGAATGAAAATTATACAACATAGGTTTTGAGAGTTAAGCACTTCTCTAGAATTTGTTTCCAGCAGAAGTATCTTAGACTGCTGTTGAATTCTTTTTCTAAAGCAATAGTGCCTTAACTCCTTTTATTTCAAACCCCTCTGAAAAATGTTAGGGATCTTCTCTGTGGAAAAATACTTATATATAACAGCATACAGTTTTAGGAGGCTGAACCCTTGAATATACATTTTATGAATCACTGTGGGTAAACTATCCTTTGCTGTGTGAAGAACAGATTGTAAGAGGGAAACTGATTTAAATATTTTCATCATTTTGCTTGTATCTATTAAAAGATAATATGACTGACAGATGTGAAATCAGCCCAATTGTCCCATAGAACTGATTTTATAGTTTCTTTTGAATAAACAGAAATTGACCCTTTCAGGCTTAAAACCCAAAGACAGTTACAGTTGTCTTATCTGAGTTCCTTTTTCAGGAAACCAACCATCAGGCCTCCCAGATAGTATGAGGGAACTGAAACTTACCAAATCACCATATCTAGACAGTGAGACACCAGCCCCCTTACCCACCATGATTGCCTTACTCAACCACCTCCTGCCTATTGACCAAATCCTCTTCCTTACCCCTCCCTAATTCCTGGTTTTGTTTTTGTTTTGTTTTGGCATGTAGTTATATTTCTTTCCTGCTTATAAACTCCTGATTCTAGTTTGGCAAGAAGATGGATTTGAGACTGATCTCCCATCTCCTTTGCTGTGCACCCAATTAAAGCCTTTTTCCTCTGGCAGTACTCATCTTAGTGACTGGCTTTCTGTGCTTTGAGCAGCAGAGACCTAGACCAAACCCCCAGTGCTTCAGTAACAGATGTCTTTGTTTTACTTGACAGAATGGTGGTGTGTTCATTCAGTGTGCATTAATGTCTGTAACTTTAAAAAAGTATTTTATTAAAGATAATGACATAACTATAGATTTTGTAAACAATATGAACTGTTAGTGTTTTGAAGATTTCATTGTAGGCTGAGTGTGGTGGTCAACATGGTGAAACCTTGTCTCTACCAAAAAATAAAAAAAAAATTAGCTGGTCATGGTGACTTGCACCTGTGGTCCTGGCTACTTGAGAGGCTGAGGTGGGAGGATCACTTGAACCCAAGAGGTGGAGGTTGCAGTTAACACCACTGCCCTCAAACCTGGGTGACAGAGTGAGACTCTGTCTCAAGAAAGAAAAAGAAAAGAAAAAAGGATTGATTATAATAAGAAACATGAAGGAAAGCATTTTATTCCTTGTCCAGTCAAATCACTTGTTAGACGCCCTCCCCTGAAACACTGGCATTTTTTGCCTTTCAATGAATACCAATAATTTTATATTAGAAAAAAATGATTAATGTCTGAATATCAACTTTTTTATGTATGAAAAACATTGGACCAGTTTCTTTAACATTGTAGAATTCAAATTGTATACTTTATGTTAGCGGCTAATGCTACCCTCATTTGTGTGTGTGTGTGTGTGTGTGTGTGTGTGTGTGTGTGTGATGAGCTTTATCCAGTCCTTTAGTGTAAGAAATCCTAGCTTATAATTTTTCTCTTTGGAACAAATGTTACTGGGATATTTTTAATTAATATGTGAAAATAACACTAGTTGCACACAATTGGAAAATAAAAATAGAGGAGAGAGGAAAAAACAATAGTTTCACTATGCAGGGACAGCCATTGGTAACATTTTGATGTATTTCGATCTAGTCCTTTTTTTGTTCAGTCATTTCACTCTCTAGTTTTTGGTCCTCTTTTGTTCTCTGGCTTTGCTTGCATTTGTTCTTGTTTCTAATTTGTAAGGTGATAGGTATCTTTACAATTTCTCTTTTCCTTCAGGATTGATGACTTCCAGGGCAGAATTGATTAGTTATTCATGGCTTGGTAATCTCTCAGCTAAGTAACATTGTTTTTCTGTTTTGAAATATAATTCACATATACAATTCATTCCTTTAAACTGTACAAGTCAGTGGTTTTTAGACTGTTCACAGAGCTGTGCAACCATCACCACTGTCCACTTTTAGATGCGCCACCCCCCCCACCATAAGCTTTGTACTAACTAGTAGTCACCTCACATCCCACTGTCCCTAGCCCTAGGGAACCACTGATCTGCTCTCTGTCTCTGTAGCTAGCTTTGTCTGGTCTGGGCATTTCATGTGAATGAAATCATATACTATGTGGCCATTAGTGACTGGCTTTTTTCATGTAGAATAGTGTTTTCAAAGTCCATGTATGTTGTAGCATGTATCAATACCATCAGTACCTCCTCTCTGTCTCTCTGTCTCTCTCTCTCTCTCTCTCTCTCTTTAGTATAATATCTACTGATAGATATACCACTTTTGTTCATCCATTCAGCAAGTGAAAGCTGTTTGGGTCGTTTCCACCTTTATTATGAGTTGTGCTGCTATTGATTCAGGACAGGTGAGCTCCAGAATTGGGGCTTAACCCAGGAGGATTCTTGGCTTTATCCAGGAAAGAATTTAAGGGTGAGCCAGTGACAGCAATCATTTATTGAACAGTGCTGTTCCTTGTGGAACAGGGTTAACTCAGGCATTGGGCCCAGAGTAGGCAATGTATGGTCTCTTGGCAGTTGCATTTGTACTCATTTATACCCACTTTCAATTGCATGCAAATTAAGGGGCAGGTTAATACAAATTGAGAGGCGGGTTATTTAGAACTTTCTAGGAAAGCGTCAGTAATTTCCAAGCCCTTGCCAAGGAAGGGGTTGGTAACTTCCAAGTCATTGCCATGGCATTTATAAACTGTCATGGTGCTGGTGGGAGTATCTTATGCTAATGAGTAATGAGGGCAGCTAGGGATTGCTTTCCTTGCTCTCTGTGGACACCTGCCTGTTTTTTCACTTCATCCTGTCTGGGCCAGATCCTGTTTTGGTCAGCAGGGTTGTGACCAGAGAACAAGTCATGTTGGTCTTTTATCTTACTATGAACATTCATGTACCTGTTTTTGTGGAGATATATGTTTTCATTTCATTTGGGTTTATGTATCTAGGACTGGACTTGCTGGATCATATTGTAACTCTATGTTTAACATTTTGAGGACTATAATAAGTAATTTGAACAAGAAAAGTAGTCCCTTAAATAACAGGTAGGTAGAGTATACTAGAGTTACCCTAATCATTCTGAAATGATTTCACATAGTAGAGTTCCACTTAGTGTGGGTGTATGTGGTTTTAACTTTTACATCTTGCAAGGAAACTTTGTGTAATAACAGGAAATTGTTGAAATACAGTGTACTTGCTATTTGAGCAGAAAAAAATTGGTGATATTTTAGTAAGTTTGCTGCTGATAATTCATATCGTTTGAAACAATTTGGAAAAAACAAAACCCAACAGAAATCTGAGACCATGGAAAAACTTCCCTGTGACTAAACCAATCACTGTGCAGTGTGTACTGTAAAAAATAATGTTGAGAAGTCTGCTCTTTATATCTTTGCATTTTGTCCTCGCTTGACTGAGTACTGTCCTTCCTCAAGATTCAGGCCTTGTTTGTATCTTAATTTCTTTTCTGTGTTTCAGTTGACTTTCCTTAGCCTTCTAAGATCCCTTTCTAATGGAAAGAACGCTCAGCTGGCCACAGGAGATACAAGGTCTTACTTAGCCTGACTCTGTCCCAACTGGCCTCTGTGAGTACAAGCCAGGGTCCTCAACCTTCTAGCGCCTCACTTCCTTTATAGGTATGCTGAAAGATGTTTAAAGCTCAGTGATTTTAATTCTAGATCTAGGCTTGTAAGATTTTATGAACTCACTATCACACACCTGATGCTTTTCTTATGAACTTGGCATTTAATATGCTTTCTTGTCTTCTTTCCTTCCTCCCTTATTGAAATTCATTCTTTCCCCACCTAGGTGATACCCATAGGAGGGCACAGACTCCATGTTACTATCCTTTTACTTTGCCCAGAGATGGTTAATATTTGATAGTGCAAATAATATGAGTTTTTAATGACTGGAATGACTGACTGATTGATGCTTATTTTCTGTTTAAATCAAATGATTACAATAACTTTGTAAATGTAGATGGATTCTTTTTCTTTTTTCTTTTTATGAAACTGTATGCTTTTCACTACAGTCAGGAATGACTATTCTGTTTTTGGTAACTTTTAAAATAACTATTTTCTGCTAGAACTTTGTTTATCCTTAAGGGACTTAGGGGTGTGTGTGTGTGTGTGTGTGTGTGTGTGTGTGTTTATATATTAGTGTATATATAACATTATATATAACATTACATCTATAACATGTAACATGTATACAACACACTACATATAATATACACTACATACATATATAACATATATCACACATATACCATACAGCAGACACAGCATACATACAACATATATTACATATAATATACATTACATACATGTATATCACATATATACACCACATAGACAACATATATTACATATAATATATACATATATAACTTACACATATAACACAAATAATATATATTACATGTAACATATATATTTATGGGCTCATATTTTGGTAGATGAATTTAATTTCAGTAAACCTGCTTTCTGACAGTCTATATACCTTCATCACTAAATTCTTTTATCATATTTTTTTTCTGGCTGCGTCTCATGAAGGGAGAAACAAAACACAAGCTTAAACTTCAAGTGGACAGAGGTGAATGCTGCTCAGTCAACCAAATAATGGTTTTATTAGGCTCAGGATCCTTGGTGGTACCAATGTAGTTATAGTTTACTAAGATACTTTTATCATTCCTATCTCAGTTTATGTTTTCCATCTTTTTAATTTGTCTGTGAGCATTTACTTTGAGCTTAATATATGGTAGGCAATCATCTGCCTAGGAGGTAAGGGTTATTTCTACCTTAACATTAATCATTTTTGCTTTGATTATGGGATCGTGGAAAAAATAGCAGTTACTGACTGACAGGCAACTTAATTTGGCTACGCCTAAGCGACTACTTTTTCTTATCCCCCTTTTTTTCTCTCTCCTTTCTTTCCTTTTTGCCATATAAGTAACAAATGGAAATTTTTTTTTAAACATTACAGAAAGGTTTAATTCCCTTTGACCACCATCCTCAGTCACAGCTGTCCCATCCCATAAAGGAAACCATATGTACTATTGGCAGATATTCTTCTAGGCACATCTCTCTGCATTTATAATTATTTGTGTAAACCATATGGCATTAAGTTTTTTAGGAGGAGGGTGTGGTTTCCTTCCTTCCAAAAATGGTATTGCATATTCTTTTAGCAGTACATCTTGGAGAGCAGATCAATTTAGAAAATACAGCTTGACTGTGTTCTTTCCAGCTGCTGCATATTGTTGCATAGTATTTGGATGTACCATAGTTCATTTAGCTCTCTCCCCGTTGGCAGACATCAATGTTTCTATTTTCTGTTACAGACAATGCTGTAGTGAAACAACTTTGTACATTTAGTTGAGTATTTCTCTAGGGTAAATATTAAGAGGGAATTAACAATATTCAGAATAGCAATAGCTGCTTACCAGTTTGCCCTCTAAATTGGGCATACCACTTAATACTCCCTCCAGCTGTGAAGGCAAGGACACCAACAATGATTTTTAGAATATCAAAGGCAAAATGTAGACATGTATTTATTTTTTAATACAATTTACAGGAGAGGGTAATGGAGTTTTAATGTTTTAATTTGTATTTTCTTGAAAATAGTGAAGTTAAACATTTCTTTGTACATCTATTGGCCATTTGTATTTTCTTCCTATAAACTGCTTATGTCTAATTAGATTATTTATAAAATATCCAAGTTAAATTATTTTATATATGTAACATTTTAGGGTTAATATTGTTGTATTATAACATACATACAGAGCAGTACATAAATCAAAAATTTCAATTTTCATAAAGTGAATGCACCCTGTGTAAGCAGCAACCAATTCAAGAAACAATGTTACCAAAATCTTAAAAGCCCCCTGGTGCTCCTTTCAGTTGCTATACCTGCTCCACACCTCCCAAGGATAACCAGTATTCATACTTCTAACATTTAATGTAGCTTATCTGTTTTGAAACTTCAGATAAGTAGAATCATACAGCATATACTCTGCTTCTTTCTATGTATTAACTTAAATTTTAAGCAAGAGAATTATATCAGGGTTTAGAGAACTGTGAATATTTAGTTCACACTAAACCTTTCGGTAAACCTCAAGAGGTAAGTAATAAGAGATAAGTAATGTCATTTTGAGATAATCCTAATCACCTTTATCCTGGTTTAAGAACTCTCAGAATAGACTCCCCTGAGGGAATTATCAGACTTATTTATTGAAATCCATTAATGGTTGAAACTTCTTCCTTGCTTCATTTTGGGTAGATACAATTGAAGTTTGGCCCCATTCTGCTTTTTAACTTTCCTGTTGTGTTTGCTCATAATTGCTCAACTGGGCTTTTATTTCTCCTAAGTTCTCCCTAATTAAAAAGCTTGTTATCTTGTAACTTCTTTTTGTTCCTAGGAAAGTAGTATTCTTTTACACAGTTTCCAAAAGAATGAAACTGTGTAGTTTATTCCTTTCCTGTTTGTGTCTTTTTTCCAAACAGATTAAGGTTTGTTTTTTCTGATGATTGGCTTATTAAAGGAGTATACTTTTAAGTCTTCGGAATATTTTTAACATAAATTCTTAAATATTTCTAGTGGTTTCCCAAAACCATACTTTAATAGAGACAGTATTTTAAAATTAATAAGTAAGGATGAGTAAGGTCACTAATGGTGACATTCTATTGCTTTTTAATTAATAATCTGCTTTCTAAAATAAAGTTTTTTATAATAAAAGACATATGTGGTAATGCTATTAAGAATACAAATAAAAGATTGAAAGAGGAGAAAAAGATAGTAGTAGCCATAATCTTTCATCTTGGAATTGAGTGTTAAATTTAGCCATGAGCCTTCTATCCTTTGGGACTCAAAGGGAAAACAAATACAGTTCTCATTAGGGGAATAAAGAAGCATACCATTTCATCAGGCAGGATGGTTTATGTTACTAAGTTCTGAAACAAAAGTACATGGATCCTTGTAGATTGCCCAGAAAGGCTTGCATATACTCTTTAACAGCAGTTAGAAAGAAAATGCAGACATGTTCATCAGAATGAGGCTATGCAAATTAGCATATATCCGTAGATTTAAAAGAAATTAATCAGCTCAAATATTTCACAAATGTTAAAAAAAACAAATCAGTTTGTGTCTGGTTATGAAGCTTATAAGAAGAGTGATGCATAAATAATGAACATAAATTCCTTCAGATTGCAGAATAATCTCAGTAATCAGGTTCTGATTATCTTTCAAAATATTTCTATTTTTCATTGCTAATGATAATTTTGTAATAACGACTATTATTGTATATGCATATACTATATGGCCATTAATTGATATTCATGTTCACTTTAATTTAATGTGTTTGATTTTGTCATTTGAATAAAAATCAACTTATAGTTATCTTGGAAAAATTGTAAAGTTGTCTGATATATTTGTTTCAACTGACTCTGATGGACTGCTTTTCTAGTAGAGTATTGGATTAGAGATTATAACATAAAATAATTCTAACAGGGATTAATGTGTTTTCAAAATTTTTATTAAATATTTTTATTTATTTTAAGTTCAGGTTTACATGTGCAAGTTTGTTATATAGGTAAACTTGTATCATGGGAGTTTGTTATACACATTATTTTGTCACCCAGATATTAAGCCTCTAGTACCTGTTAGTTATTGTTCCTGATCCTCTCCCACCCTCTACCCTTCAGTAGGCCCCAATGTGTTTTGTTCCCCTCTGTGTGTCAGTGTGTTCTCAGCATTTAGCTCCCACTTATGAATGAGAACATGTGGTATTTGGTTTTCTCTTCCTGTGTTAGTTTGCTTAGGATAACGGCCTCCAGCTCCATCCATGTTCTTGCAAAGGACATAATCTCATTCTTTTTTTATGGCTGGTATATTTGTGCCACATTTTCTTTATCTAGTCTGCCACTAGTGGGCATTTAGGCTGATTCCATGTGTTCGCTATTGTGAATAGCATCAGTGAACATATACATGCACATAACTTTATGAGAGAACAATTTATATTTCTTTGGTTATATATCCAGTAATGGAATTGGAGGGTTGAATGGTATTTCTGTTTTTAGGTCTTTGCAGAATTGCCACACTGTTTAACACAATGGCTGAACTAATAATGTACACTCCCACCAATAGCATATAAGCATTCATTTTTCTCTGCAACCTCGCCAGTACCTGTTATTTTTTCTTTTTAATAATAGCCATTCTGACTGGTGTGAGATGGTATCTAATTGTGGTTTTGATTTGCATTTCTCTCATGATCAGTGATGTTAAGCTTTTTCTCATATGCTTCTTGGCCACATGTATGTCTTCTTTTGCAAAGTGTCTATTCATGTCTTTTGCCCATGGTTTTAATGGTTTTTTTTTCCTTGTAAATTTAAGTTCCTTATAGGTGTTGGATATTAGACCTTTGTCAGATGCATAGTTTGCAAAAATTTTCTTCCTTTCTGTCAGTTGTCTGTTTACTCTGTTGATAATTTCTTTTGCTGTGCAAGTTTTTAGTTTTCTGAAATCCTCTTTGTCAGTTCTTACTTTTGTTGCAGTTACTTATGGTATCTTTGTCATGAAATCTTTGCCAGTTCTTATGTCCCGAATAGCATTGCCATCTGGGTTTTCATAGTTTTGAGTTTTACATTTAAGTCTCTAATCCATCTTGAGTTGATTTTTGTATATAGTGTAAGGACGGAGTCCAGTTTCAATCTTCTTCCAGCACCATTTATTGAATAGGGAGTCATTTCCCCATTGCTTGTTTTTGTCAGCTTTGTTGAAGATCAGACAGTTGTATGTGTGTTGCTTTATTTCTGGGTTCTCTATTCTGTTCCATTGGTCTGTTTTTGTACCAGTACCATGCTGTTTTGGTTACTGTAGCCCTGTAGTATAGTTTTAAGTTGGGTAGCATGATGTTTCCAACTTTATTCTTTTTGCTTAGGATTGCCGTGGCTGTTTAGGCTCTTTTTTGGTTCTATATGATTTTTAAAATAGTTGATTTTTCTAGTCCCATGAAGAATGTCATTGGTGGTTTAATAGGAATAGCATTGAATCTGCAAATTACTTTGCGTAGTATGGCCGTTTTAATGATACTGATTCTTTCTGTCCACAAACATGAAATGTTTTTCCACTTGTTTGTGTCATGTCCGATTTCTTTGAGCAGTGTTTTGTAGTTCTCCTTGTGGAGATCTTTTCACTTCAGTGATTAGCTGTATTTCTAGCTATTTTATCCTTTTCGTGGCAATTGTGAATGGGATTGTGTTTCTGATTTGGCTTTTGGCTTGACTGTTGGTGTATGGGAGTATTAGTGATTTTTGTACATTGACTTTTGTATCCTGAGACTTTGCTAAAGTTGTTTATCAGCTTAAGGAGTTTTTGGCCCAAGACTTTGGGATTTTCTAGATATAGGATCACGTCATCTGCAAACAGGGATAGTTTGACTTCCTCTCTTCCTATTTGGATGCCCTTTATTTCTTTCTCTTACCTGATTGTTCTGCCAGGATTTATGAGTGATGAGAGAGAGCGTCTTTGTTTTGTGCCGGTTATCAAGGGGAATGCCTTCACCTTTTGCCTATTCAGTATGATGTTGGCTGTGGGTTTATCATAGACGATTCTTATTATTTTGAGGTGTGTTCCTTCAAAGACAAGTTTATTGAGAGTTTTCAACATGAACGGGGTGTTGAATTTTATTGAATGCCTTTTCTGCATTCATTGAGATAATTGTGGTTTTTGTCTTTAGTTCTATTTATAGGTGAGTCACAGTTTATTGATTTGTGTATACTGCATCAACCTTGCATCCCAAGGATAAAGCCTACTTGCTTGTAGTAGATAAGCTTTTTGATGTGCTGCTGGATTCAGTTTGCCATTATTTTGTTCATAATTTTTGCATTGATGTTCATCAAAGATACTGGCCTGAAGTTATCTTTTCTTATTGTGTCTCTGCCAGGTTTTGCTATCAGGATGATGTTGGCCTCATAGAATGGCTTAGGGCGGAGTCTCTCTTCCTCAATTTTTTGGAATAGTTTGAGTAGGAATGGTACCAACTCTTCTTTGTACATCTGATAGAATTAGGCTGTGAATCAGTCTGGTTCTGGGTTTTTTGTTTTTTTTTTTGGTTCATAGGCTATTTATCACTGATTCAATTTTGGAACTTGTTATTGATGTGTTCAGGGATTTCTTCCTGGCCCACTCTTGGGAGGGTGTATGTGTCCTCGAATTTATCCATCTCTTCTAGGTTTTCTGGTTTGTGTGTATAGATGTGTTCATAGTAGTTTCTGATGGTTATTTTTATTTCTGTAGGATTGGTGGTAATGTAACCAGGGAAGCATATCCAACTCCCCATTCCGAAGAGATTCTTAGCCTCGCTAACCCCGAAGTATGGGGAAAGGGGCCCCAGAGGCATGGTGAGTTTGCCGTTCGAATAAATATCGTGAACCTAAAGAGTTTTGTGGAAAAGCAATTTATTAGAAAGAGAGAGAGAGAGAAAGAAAGACAGCTCCCATGCTGTCGTGGGAGGGGACGCAGAGAAGGAATCATATAGTTAGGAGCAGCTGGGGTTTTAACCCTTGAGTTATTCCCTCCCCATTCATGTTCTTGTCCAATGAGAGGAGTTCTTTCAAACTTCCTCTGGAGTGATTGATCTTTGACTCTGATACTGATTAGCTACTTGGTCCACAACCCTGAGTTACAGAGCCCTCTCCTCCCAGAGCTTTCGGTGGGTTTTTGGGACAAAGGAGCCCACCTGGCCTTCCCCGCCTAGCCCCAGCGAGGGAAACCCAGACAAAGGCCTTTACGTTTGAAATCCCTCTGGTTCCAGGATGGATGCATGGAGCCCAGAAAATCCTGACTTTGAAACCATGCCCCTCATGAACCCGGGAAGAGAAGTCCCTCAGTAATATCCCCTTTGTAATTTCAAATTGTGTTTATTTGGATCTTCTCTTTTTGTTTATTAGTCTAGCTAGCAAGTCTGTTTTACTAATTTTTTCACAAAACCAACTCCTGGGTATGTTTATCTTGAGAATTTTTTTTGTGTTTCATTCTCTTTCAGTTCAACCCTGATTTTGGTTATTTCTTGCCTTCTGCTAGTTTTGGGGTTGGTTTGCTCTTAGTTCTGGCAGGCTCACTGCCCCATTACTTCTCTAAGCAGCTCTCCCTGCCAACTCAAGTGTCCATGGTGGTCGAGGGTCTCCTGCTGAATTCTAGAGGCTGGTGGCAAGAATGGGTTACTCCTTGCTGGTTCAAGTCATCCATTTCCCCTGAGTTGTTGAGGGCCAGGAACTAGTCCCTATGGGTGGTAGCCCTGTGCAAGGTTCTCTGCATCCTCCCCTCTCAGCCCAGCTTCTGTGCCTTCCCTCCATCCACTCTCAGTGCCTTCCCTGTGAAGATCTGTTAGGAGAGCACCAGTCATCTCAGTCCCTCAGTGGCAGCTGTTTCATCTGTCGTTTAGTCAGCTATCTTCAAATATTTTTAATTGTAAATTAATACCTGTTTATACTTAAAAAAACTAGAGTAATATAAAAGTACATGAAATAAAAGTGCTGTTCTTTCCCTGTTGTTTCCACTCAGGGTAGTGGTAGTGACCACTAAAGACTTTTTTTTCTTGAGACAGGGTTTCACCTGGTTGCTGAGGCTGGAGTATAGTGACATGATCATGGCTCACTGCAGCCTTAATGCCTTGGGCTCAAGGGATCCTCCTACCTCAGCCTTCCTCCCAAGTAGTGGGACTATAGGTTTATGTGACCATGCCTTGCTAGTGTTTTTTTGTTTTGTTTTGTTTTGTTTTGTTTTGTTTTGTTTTGTTTTGTTTTGCGACAGGGTCTCACTATGTTGCCCAAGCTGGTCTTGAGCTCCTGGACTCAAGGAGTCCTCCCACTTTGGCCTTCCAAAGTGCTGAGATTACAGGTGTGAGCCACTGTGCCTGGCTCCTAAAAACATTTTTTGTTGTTGCTGATGTACCATATAATTAGAAGAGTTTATGGTATATGGTTTGTGTGTTGTTATGGTTTGGCTATATTCCCACCCAAATCTCATAGGGGCCTGGTTGGAGGTAATTGAATCACAGGGGCAGGTCTTTCCTGTGCTGTTCTTCTGATGGTGAATATGTCTCACGATATCTGATGGGGTTTTTTTGTTTGTTTTTTGTTTTTGAGACAGAGTCTCACTCTGTCACCCAGGCTGGAGTGCAGTGATGTGATCTCAGCTCACTGTAGCCTCTGCCTCCTGGGTTCAAGCAATTCTCGTGCCTCAGCCTCCAGAGTAGCTGGGGTTACAGGCATGCGCCATCATGTCTGGCTAATTTTTGTATTTTTAGTAGAGACAGGGTTTCGCCTTATTGATCAGGCTGGTCACGAACTCCTGACCTCAGGTGATCCGTCTGCCTTGGCCTTCCGAAGTTTTGGGATTACAGGTGTGAGCCACTGCACCAGGCCCTCGATCTGATAGTTTTAAGGAGGGGAGTTTCTTTGCACAAGCTCTCTTTTCTTCTCTGCTGCCATGTGAGATGTGCCTCTCACCTTCTGCCACGATTGTGGGGCCTCCCCAGCCGTTTGGAACTGGAAGTCCATTAAACCTCTTTGTATATTGCCCAGTCTCAGGTATGTCTTTATCAGCAGTGTGAAAACTAATACATATTTAGATTGGCAAAATTTTCAAGGTTAGCTGTAGATATTTTAAAATTCATCGTTGGCAAACACGCATGTAGCCATGATCCCTAAGAAATAGAACATTGTGAGTGGGCAGATCACGAGGTCAGGAATTCAAGACCAGCCTGGCCAACATGGTGAAACCCCATCTCTACTACAGATACAAAAATTAGCTGGGTATGGTGGCATGTGCCTGTAATTTCAGTTACTCAGGAGGTGGAGGCAGGAGAATTGCTTGAACTGGGACTCGGGAGGCGGAGGGTTCAGTGAGCCGAGATCGCGCCACTGCACTCCAGCCTGGGTGATAGAGCAAGACTCCGTCTCAAGAGAAAAAAGAAAAAGAAATAGAACATTGTGGTAGTGGACAAGTTCATGCACGAAAGAGTTCTAGGAAATAGGGCTCACCATAGTCAGGGCATCTGTAGGTATTAGCTGTCCAGTGGGAACATATTTTCTGTTTCTAAATTCATCATGCATTGTCTCCATATTTCAGGATTAGGTCAAAGCAGAGTACTGGTTGCTTGTTTGTTTTCTTTTTTTTTAAGGCAGAGTCTCATTGTGTCACTCAGGCTGGAGTACAGTGGCGTGATCACTGCAGCCTTGGCCTCCTGGGTTCAAGTGATTCTCCTGCCTCAGCCTCCTGAGTAGCTAGGACTAAAAGTGCATGCCATCATGCTTGGCTAATTTTTGTATTTTTAGTAGAGACGGGGTTTTTTGCATGTTGGTCAGGCTGGTCCCAAACTCCTGACCTCAAATGATCGACCTGCTTTGGCCCTTCCAAGTGCTGGGATTACAGGCATAAAGCCATCATGTCCAATCAAAGCAGAGTATTTTATGACAGATAAAATGAGTGTCATCAGCTGATGTGGAAGCCAAATGTGGCAGGGAGAGCAGGAATTTTATTAGCGCATGGTCAAGAAGCCAAGTACAGATGAGAATTTGTGCCAGGTTCACCTGGGCAGTTTATTCTTGACTCAAACAGATGGTTTGTTTAATAGCAAGGATTTTGGTGATACAGCTTTCAGAGAGTCTTCCTCTTATGCCATCCTCTCAAAATTTGGACTGAATGCCTGCTCTATCTTATGTATAGTAGTCATCCTGAAATCTCCCTTCAGGGTTATCTTTATTGGCCTCTCATCTATGATGATCTCTTGTTTGCTGTATTTCAAATCTCCTTCAGTCTTTGTTTACTCCTTTTAGTGGAGCCCATTTCCCAGTAGCTTATTTTAAAAAGATTATATGGGAAGTCACTTTGACACCTGACATATCTGATGGTGTTTTATACTAACTATCCTAACACTTGCTACAGGGACAGGTTGGAAATAATTTTCTTTAGAATCTTGTAGGCATTGTTCTGTTTTTATCTTGCTCCTGGTATTGGCTGCTGACATGTTCAAAGCTGGTCTAATTTTTAATCTTTTGTATGTGATCTGTTTTTTCCTCTCTAGAAGGTTTGTGGAATGTTCTTTGTCTCCACTGTCCTGTTCATTACAGTGATGTTCCTTGGTAAGCATCTGTTTTCATCCATTATCTTCGCTTTTAGTAGGCTCTGTTAATGTGGAACGTCTCTGACTTCAGTTGGGGAGAAGTTTTTTGAGTTTGTTGTTGCTGATTTCCTCCTCTCCAATTTCTCACAACTCTCCTTTGGCCCTTGTATTACTGGCGTATGGGACCTCCTGTCTTGGCCCTTTCATATTCTTTCTACTTTACATCTCTTTATCTTCTGCTGGACTTTTTGGGAGATTTTTTTCTCAACTTTATTTTCTAACTCTTTTGTTGTACATAATTTTTGCTAATCATTTTGCTGTTTTAAACTTTCAGAAGCTCTTTTATTCTCTGGATATTTCCTTCATTTTATTTTCCCACAGGCGTATGTTATTGTTTCCTGAATGCAGTATTTCTTGTCTTTTTGAAAATGTTAAAGATAGTTTTCTTTGAAGTTTTTTTCTCCCTGAATAGTTTATTTCCTTCAAGTATACTTTTTTTCTGTTTAATTTAGTCTCTAATGTTACGTCAGTGTTTGCTCAGAAGTCTCGTTACCTGTTCATAATAAAAAATGGGTAACTTAGAAAGCCACGTAGAGGCTTGCATGTAGGTGAGGCTTATGAACTTTGAGCTTTACAGAGGGGTGATTTATGTGGGCTGTTTATTAGGGAATCCCCCAATATTTCAGTAATTTCAAACTCCTGACCTCAAGTGGTCTGCCCGCCTTGGCCTCCCAAAGTGCTGGGATTATAGGCGTGAGCCACCGCACCTGGCCTGTTTCTGTATTTTCATCTTCCTCAGACTCCACAGAGAGTATGCTCCAGTCTTCTGCCTAGGACTGTACTGTTCAGTACCCATGGCCACTACCCACATGTAGCTATTAAATTTAAATAAAATTAAGTTAAAAATTCATTTCCTCAGTAGCACTAGCCACACTTGAGATGTTCAATGGCTACATGTAGCTAGTGGCTACAGTTTTAGACAGCATAACTAGGGAACATTTCCATCATTCCAGAATGTTCTACAGTACAGCTGGCATAAGTCTAAAGATCTTGTTGCCAGCCATCTGATAGCCCATCCAGGGAAGATGGTCTGAGGTTTTAGCATTCAGGATTCTGCAGGTATATTGTCACTTAAGCTCACTGTCTATGCCCTAAACTATGCATTTCCTAATTGGGAAACTGTTTTTCCTTCTCTAGATAATAGACATACAGGTTTATGCTGGGATAGGAGAGGGACAGTTACCCAGAGGTGCAGAGAGAGAAGGGAATCTAGGAATCCACCTGCTTTTCACTCTTTACCTAATCCTCTTTGTTTTGGCAAACTGCCATTTATCCCCATTTGCATTCAGTGGTACCTGATGCTTCTGCTTCTGAGGCCTTAGGAGGATTCTGTGGGTTTGTTCTCAACTTTTTCCTCTGCTGGCTTACACTTTGTCTTTTCAGGTCTGCCAAGGTAGTCAACATTTGGCTTTCTGCTTTCCAGCTTTTAAAATGTTGTTCTCTTTTTGGTTATCCTTATCTTTATAAGTGTAGGATTTTTAGTATGTTTTTTGAGAGAACAAAATTAGATATTTGATCTTAAGGTGGAATCTCTTCAGACCTTTTTAATTTTGTTTTTAGTTTTTGGAATTCTTATTTTCTTTCATGACACATTTGTTTTTATCAAAATTAACAAATACATGTAAGCAAAAACACAAAAAATTAACCAATGTATAATGTATGTATAAATAAAAACAGTTATCGTGTTCTAGATAACGCTTTGTAACTTCTTATTTTGTTTACATTCATATTGTTCTGCTGGATGTCTTCTCTTTGCCTTTTGGACCCGCTCTCCATTCTTTTCTTTCGTCTGCCTCAGGAGACCTGTGGGACACTTTTCCCTTATTTTCAGTTTGCGGTCAAGGGGAAGGAAGCCCTTGCAGGAGATAAAAGGGTGGATGGAGATTGAGGAGAGGATAATTACCTCCAGATAGCCTCTTTGCAGCATGGTCTTGAGCTTAGTATGCCCCTCTATTGAAATCAGATCTATTAATACACCTAGAAATATGTGTACTCACATACACTAATATACACAGGTGTACACACTTTTAAAAAATTTGGCTTGTTAAGGCAAAAAATGGGATCATGCCATCTATTATATTTTGCAATTGGTTTTATTTACTGAATATCAAGGATACCCTATCATATCAGGGATATGAATTTTCTTATTCTTTTGAATGTCTGCTTAGTATTTCATAACAAATGTTAAAATAAATGTTCCCCCTTCTCTTATTGGTAAGCTTTATTATTGCCCACTGTTTATTAGTATGTATGTATGTGTGTATTTATTTATTTATTTATTTATTTATTTTGAGACAAAGTCTCTGTCACCAGGCTGGAGTGCAACAGTGTGACCTTGGCTTACTGCAGCCTCTGACTCCCTGGTTCAAGTGATTCTTCTGCCTCAGCCTCCTGAGTAGCTGGGATTACAGACACATGCCACCATGCCCAGCTTGATTTTGTATTTTTAGTAGAGATGAGGTTTCACTGTGTTGGCCAGGATGGTCTCGATCTCCTGACCTTGTGATCAGCCCACCTCGGCCTCCCAAAGTGCTGGTATTACAGGCATGAGCCACCACACCCAGCTACCCACTGTTTATTATTCCACATTATACTTACATGAACAATGTTGTACCCATTTCTTTGTGTACTCCTATAAATATTTCTGCATGATAGAGTTCTTGAAATATAATTATTCTTAATTAAACATGCACATTTCTATTTTGACAAATACTGCCTTATTACTAACATAAAGGGTGGTACTTCATTTACAGTCTTATTAGCAAAATAGAAAAATACATTTGCATCTGTAGCCTTGCTAATGTTAAATATTATAAGCATTTTCAATTTTTGTAATGAAATAGAAGGAAAATGGTACCTTATTTTAATTTATATTTTACTGATCACTAATGAACATATTTCACAAAATATGTTGAGAGTTTTTCATTGGAAGGTTTGTTGAATCTGAACTGAGTTTAGATTGATTATTAATATGTGGTTATAATATATAAATATATAATTTGCTGCATTTAACTATGCTTATATATTTAAATATGTAAATATAAGTATATGTGTATATATAAGTCAGCGCAAGTTAATTTTCATTTTCCTACATTTTTGGGAAAAATGGGGAATTTCTAGAGTTCCCTACTTAGTAGAGTAGAATGCAAGAAGTGCAACTTTAGTATAATGGAGTTGGTCGGTTTTGTATGTACTTTATTGACCCCTAGTCTCATGAATAAATGAGTTTGCAGTTACTTAAACAATATGCTTTGCCAGGCAGGTGGATCACCTGAGGTCAGGAGTTTGAGACCAGCCTGGCCAGCATGGAGAAACCCAGCCTCTACTTAAAAAAATACAAAAATTAGCTTGGTGTGGTTGCAAACGCCTGTAATCCTAGCTGCTTGGGAGGCTGAGGCACGAGAATTGCTTGAACCCAGGAGGCGGAGGTTGCAGTGAGCTGAAATCGTGCCACTGCACTCCAGCCTGGGTGACAGAGAGACTTTGTCTCCAAAAAAAAAAAAAGTTTAACGCATTATATGTTTTTCTGATTCGTTATTTGCTTTTTGGCCTTTAAACTCTGCAGTTTTGGACTGTTCTCTGTGTGAAAGAAAGCGATCTTGGGCCCCTAAAATCACTCAGCTAAAGGAGGAAGTCAAGCTGGGAACTGCTTAGAGCAAACCTGCTTTCCATTCTATTCAGAGTCACCCCCTCTGCTCACTGAGATAAATGCTGGTCTGATTGTCTCCTTTGGAGGGGCTAATCAGAAACTCAAAAGAATGCAACCATTTGTCTCTCATCTACCTATGACTTGGAAGCGCCCTCCCCACTTCTAGTTGTCTCGCCTTTCCAGATGGAACCAAATGTTCATCCTACATGTGTTGATTGAGGTCTCATGTCCCTCTAAAATGTATAAAACCAAACTGTGCTGTGACCACCTTGGCTCATGTCGTCAGTACCGCCTGAGGCTGTGTCTCGGGTGCCTGCCTGTTCTCAACCTTGGTAAAAGAAACTTTCTAAATTAACTGAGACCTGTCTCATATTTTTAGGGATCACAACTGCATTTTTCTGAGAATGTCCTTGGTTATAGGTTCTCTCACCTCTCTCAGAATAAACAGTATCAGGGACTCGTTAATGGAACTAAATCCTTCATTCCTTTACCTGTAAATACTACTGATAAATCAACACCTTGCTTTTGAGGCTTTTGTTTGGATTACGTGAGAATGTGAAGTGTCTATTTTAGGACATACTTGACATTGTCAAGGGATATAACAAGGTCCTTTTGAACCTTTGCATTTACAAATCTACTGTAGCATATCACTTACCCCAAGAAGTGCATATGAAGTAGGTAGAACAGAATAAAGGCCTTTTGAGATTAGGATACTAGACAGTTGGCCAGAGTCATTACTACCTAAATGGTTTGTTTTTTGACATCAGCCTTGCAGTGTTCACAATTCAGCTTTGAGTTTCAGCAGATTAATTCCATGTCATAACCTTTGGATTATTCATAAATAGTTGCGTATCTGGGTGTTAAATATGTAAATAACAAGAGCCCTCTATAAAGTGCCTGATAAGTTTTAGGTGGCCCAAAGATAGCCTATTTAGAATTTCTGTGTTAGTAGAGGCCCTAGAGAGGTTTTTCCATAACCTCCTCACTTTATAAGTGAGGTGTCCAGGTTAAGTAACGCAGTTGTGATCCTCTGGCTGTTGAGTGTTGGAGCTGTATCACAGACCTCTGTGATACCAGCATCTGTCAGTCCTGGGATTTTTGCCAACAAGTCCCATGCACTCTGTTTTTAAGTCCAGAGAAGGCTTTTAACAAAATCAATCCATATACTGATTGAGTTTACGTTTATATATAATTCACTTTTGAAACGTTTATATACATTTCATTGTTAACATTTATTGTAAAACATGACTCATGCCTTAGAATTTTTTCCTCCACCCCTAGTGACCTGGCAAATGTGGTTTTCTTGGCTATCCTGGCCTGGGTGTGTGACTTTGTCCCTTGGGCCTATGTTCTTGTGGTTTCTTGTAGCACCCCTCACCCACCAGCATTGTGTACCCTATACCTCAGTAACATGAGTTTAAAAAGTTTTCTGATTAAGCCATGCTGTTTCAAATTGCTGTGACTCCACAGGTTATTTCTTGGAGTTTTCTCTCCCCTCCCACAACCACTTATCCTCCAAGAGTCTAATGCCTTTGTTAATCCCTGTTAGCAGAGTTCATATTGTCTACTTTGATCTACCCTTAACACCTGTTGAATACCTCCTATCCCTCTATTACAGCCTGTATCACAGTGAATTGCAATCATTTATTTTCATACTTCACTTCTCCATTAGACTCAGAGTAATGCTAGTTGCTGACACTTGACTTGTTATGTGAATAAAATAACTAAGGAGATTGTATGAAAATATGTTTCCTTCCTGAACCAGGAACTATAGGTATCCTTAATGGAGTTTGTTAATCTTTGTCAGGGGGTATCCTCCCACGTTGTCACACTGTAGGAATAGCATATGCAACTGAGTAAGAAGTCTAGGTGGGCTGTGTCATAGTTCATGTACTCTATTTTATTGTTTGTTTGGTGATGCAATGGTTTGAACCATAGATGGTTAGACACCATGGGCAAGGATAATTAATTAAGCCATGCTGTTTCAAATTTCTGTGACTCTGCAGGTTATTGCCTGGAATATTCTCTCCCCTCCCACAACCACTTGGGGTCTGGATCAAGACAGCTTTCCTGTAACATAACCTAATCAGAAAATAGAACAATATCCTCAGCCTCCTAAACTTCTTTTTTTTTTTTTTTGAGACTGAGTCTCGCTCTGTTACCAGGCTGGAGTGCAGTGGCTCAGTCTCGGCTCACTGCAACCTCTGACTCCCTGGTTCAAGCAATTCTCCTGCTTCAGCCTCCCGAGTAGCTGGGATTACAGGTACTATGAGCTAGGAAATTAGTGTGGTTATTAGTGGGGTTATTAAGATCGTTGTTAATTCACTGAAAGGAAAGTGGTCATCTGGGAAAATTTGTTAGATTACACTTGAAGTAGGCATAGTTTTTGAGAATTATCTACAGTTCACTTCTCTGTCTCTGTTATATCTGTCTCTATTATTTGTCAATAAAATGTTATATGCCCTTTTAAAACTATGCTTATTTTTCAGATGTCTTTTTAAAAAAGCTATCAGTATTATACAAAGAATGCACAAAATATCATATTAATTGCAGTTTATCCAGTTTTATAAAGTGTTTGTTTATCCATTCTCTCCCACTGACATTTGAGTGGTTTCATTTTTGGTAACTATGAATAATGCTGCTGTAAATAATTATGTACAGGTTTTTATGTGAACATAGATTTTCATTAGTCTTGAATATTCAGTAGTAGAATTTCTGGGTTTTATTGTAAGTGTACATTTAGCATATTAAGAAACTACCAAACTTTTCCAAAGTGGCCATCTCATTTTCCATTCCCACCAGCAATGTTTTCAAGTTCTGGTTGCTTCACATCCTTGTCAACTCCTGGTATTATCAGTAGTTTTATTGTTTTTTAAAAATTTTTTTTAGCTATTGCAAATAAGTTTATGGTTAGCATAATTCTGAACCAAGTTTGTCCATCAAACACTTGAGACTTGGATGAAGATACAGAATAGGGCTAGATTAAATGCAGAGCCACATAGGAGCTGATAAAGAGATGGAGAGACCGTTAGATTTGTGAGAGCTTTGCAATTTCTGTCATATTCAATGTTGTATCCCTAGATGACTAACATAGTCTCTGGCACACAGTAATTGGGTTATCTTTGATTGTTTATTGAATCATTGAAAATCAACAAATGATTGAAAGGGAAGAGATTAGTAGGATGGAAAAGTAATTTTAGATTAGATTTGGTCTGAGTAATCCCAGTGTATTCATGGGACACATACCTTTCTACCTCTTTAAGTCTATGTTTAGAGACATATTTCGGTGCTAATTTCTGGCCCCTTAGGAGGAGAAAGAGAGCATGATATAGCAGAAGAAGCAGTAGGCAGAAAAGATTTGCTGCTACTGATTTGTTGTGTGGATTTAGGAAAGTCTTCTTAACTCTCCTGAGCCTCAGCTTCATCACTGCATAATGAAAAGATTTTATTAGATGACAGCTAAGCTACTTTATGTTTTTTTCTGTTAATCCCATTAAATCAGAAATTGGTGAGGAAGAAGCATGCCAGAGCCTTGATGGGGGAAGCATTACATATGGATACAATGTGAAGTGTAGCCCTGCAGGGAGTTGAGGGGTGAGTGTCTAAACATAGAGCTAGCTAATCACTGACTGGCAAAAAAAACAAAAAAAAAAACAAAACAAAATAACCAGTAGATAGAAAAAGGTAGTTACAGGGTTTCCAAGTAGAGCAGCAGCATTGAGCATTGCAGGATTGTTGGTCGATGCGGGGGTTGGGTGGGTGTATAAAAGGAAGTAGACATTGAAAATACCAATTCAGACGTTTGTAGGGTTTTTTTTTTTTTTTTTTTCTTTCTTTTTTTTTTTCCTGGGGAGAAGCTAGCTGTATTGTCATCAATGCAAAGAGAAGGACCTAAGCCTCAGAAAAAGAAAAGTTGAGGATCGGTGGTAACACAGACCACTCCAGGCCCTATGGGGGCTCTGGGAATTGTTCAGCCTGCTGCTTTCCAGTGGTCTTTTTCTCTGCCCTTACTCCGTTACCCCACCTCTTAAAAGTTTAGATCTAGAGTTTAGCGAAAAGCCAGCTCTTAGTTGGTATTTATTCAGTTTGTATTTTGAAGGATTTTGTACATGTACTACTGTCAAGTATCAGCAGAAGTTTTAAAATACACTTAGTAGTTCGTTGGGCATGGTTGCTCACCCTGTAATCCCAGCACTTTGGGAGGCCGAGGCGGGTGAATCACACAGTCAAGATATCGAGACCATCCTGGCCAACATGGTGAAGCCTCGTCTCTACTAACAGTAGAAAAATTAGGTGAGCCTGGTGCCACGTGCTTGTAGTCCCAGCTACTCGGGAAGCTGAGGCACGAGAATCACTTGAACCTGGGAGACAGCGATTGCAGTGAGCTGAGATCATGCCACTGCACTCCAGCCTGGCAACAGAGCAAGACTCTGTCTCAAAAAAACAAACAAACAAACAAAAAACACTTAGTAGTCAGTCTTGATTGTATGTTTTAAGGAATTTGACCTGTTTTGTTTTTTGTTTGTGTGACATTTTAAAAAAGCACCATGACATTTGAAAATTTATTCTGTTTCCCGTTGTGATTCTTTTGTAATATTCAGAGGTCTTGATCTCTGGGATCCCTTTTTTACTATATAGATTTTAAGGCCATTTTTTAAAATTGTTTTACTCTTTCTAACAATTTTATTTTGAGACAAAACATAGTCTTTCTCTAATATAGTTTAGGTTGTAAAATCAAATGTGTATTTATGTATTTTAGATGGTGTTTCCAACAAGCATTTATTTTAAAACATCGGTATGATGCTTTGCTTATGAGGACCTCCCTACAGTAATCCCTTGGAAATAGCCAGTGAAGAGTCTGAGTTCTCCTTAACCCTTCAACTCATAAAGAGCCAATTTAAGGCCAAGTGCCCAAGATGTTATTTTTAGATTCTAATGTAAAGAATTAATATTTCTGAATTTTAAAAAAATGTCAGTATACTCTGCTAAATTGCCATTGCTTTTATGTGTAGAGTAGTCCCCTCCTTACCCACAGTTTTGCTTTCTGCAGGTTGAATTATCCAAGGTCAGCTGTGGTCTGAAAATACTACATGGAGAATTCCAGAAATAAACAATTAATGGGTTTTAAAATTTGTGTGCCATTCTGAGTAGTGAGTGGGGTGAAATCTGATGCCGTGCCTCTCTGTCACATCTAGGATGTGAATTATCCCTTTGTCCATTGCCTTGACGCAATATATGCTTTGCTACCTGCCTTTTGTTAGTCCTTAATAGCCATTTTGGTGATCAGATTGACTGTCAAGGTATAGAAGTGCTTGTGTTCAAGGAGCCTTTATTTTACTTAATAATACTTTATTAATAATAGTTATTATTAATCTCTCACCATGCCTAATTTGTAAGTTAAACTTCATCATGGTGTGTATGTATAGTATATATAGGGTTTAGTACTATCTGTGATTCAGGCATCCACTGGGGGTCTTGGAATGGATCCAAAGTGGGGACAAAGGCTTCTTAAACTAGATAACTCTTTTTGAGGTCAGACATTTGTTCTGTTGAGAATATCAATTTCTTTCTTTCTTTCTTTCTTTTTTTTTTTTTTTGAAACAGAGTCTTACTCTGTCATCCTGGCTGGAGTGCAGTGGTGCGATCTTGGCTTACTGCAACCTCTACCTCAGCCTCCCACATAGCTAGGATTACAGGCATACTACCACACCTGGCTAATTTTTGTATTTTTAGTAGAGATGGGGTATCACCATGTTGGCCAGGCTGGTCTTGAACTCCTGACCTCAAGTGATTGGCCCCCACTTGGGCCTCCCAAAGTGCTGGGATTACAGTTGTGAGTGCCTGGCCAGAGAGTATCAATTTCTAATATACTGGCAACTTGTTTGATCAGTAGAGCATGTAGGAGGGTCATCTCTTTGAAATTCAGGCTCTTATATTGCTTATTAGAGCCTTTCTGTAGCCCTATAGTTAAAGATGATTTTATGCTTCATTCTGAAATTGAATTTGAGATGTTAAATGTATAGTAACAAAATATATCCTTTTTTATGTCTTTCAGAATCATGGTGTCATGGAAAGGGATTTACTTTATACTGACTCTTTTTTGGGGAAGCTTTTTTGGAAGCATTTTCATGCTGGGTCCCTTTTTACCTTTGATGTTTGTAAACCCATCTTGGTATCGCTGGATCAACAACCGCCTTGTGGCAACCTGGCTCACCCTACCTGTGGTAAGTTACACACCAGAGGAGACTGTCTGCTTGCACTAGAGTGCCCCCTACCCTCGATAGATACCTAAATCCATGGATGTTCAAGTCCCTCCAATATTTGCATGTATCTTATGCACATCCTTCTGTATGCTTTAAATAATCTTTAGATTGCTTATAATACCAAATACAATGTAAATGCTATGTAAATAGTTGTTATCGTTTGGGAATTGTATTGGGAATAACGACGGGAGTCAAAAGTTTGTGCATCCTCAGTACAGGCTCAGCTATCCTTTTTTTCCCGTGAATATTTTTGATCCATGATTGTTTGAGTTTAAGTTCACAAATGCAGAACCCAAGGATGTGGAGGGCTGAGTGTATTTTTCTGTGTTCCAGTGGGCTTCTTAGATCTGTAGGTTGGTTGGTGGTGGTGGTGGTTGTTGTTGTTGTTGTTTTTAACTGGGAAATTTTAGATCCCTTTTTTCACATTTTTTTTCTGACTTATTGTCTCCTCACTTTGGGACTACAATTATATGTATGTTTGATTTGTCACACATGTTACAAAGGCTCTCTTTTTTCTTTCCCTGTATTTTTTCCTCTATTCTTCATATTGAATGATTTCTATTTATCTGTTTTCAAGCTCAATGACCCTTTCTTCTATCATCTTTATTCTGTTGTTTTGTTCATCTAGTGAATTTCTATTTAAAATATTGTAAGTTCTGGAATTTATTTTGGATTCTTTATTGCGTGTTTTACTTTCTTGAGATTTCTCATTTATTCATTAATTATAGCCATATTTTCTCTTACGTCATCTGGGTGATGTCTAGTACCTTTTACTCTGTCAGGGCTGGTCTTTTAGGCAAAATTTCTTCTTGCTTTTTTAATATAAGTATGTTTTATTCTGTGATGGGATTGCAAGAGTAGTTGGCAGGATCTCACTCTGCCTGGTGACAGAGTGAGACTTTGTCTCAAAATAAATAAATAAATAAATACAAACCACTTTGTCTGATGGTCTGGTAGGGTAATAGCAATATAGTACAATTTTGGAAGAAAAGTGACTGAGCTGGACTTATTGATAGTGTGATCTTTTGAGATGCACCATCTTACGAGATTTTCAAAGATAATTTCACCTATTCCTAACTTTTGCTTTATTAGCTGTTTGGACAGTTTAACACACAGGTGAGATTTAACTACCAGAGTACTAGTGAAAAATTAGTATAAATTTGGAAAACTGCTGTCACTCAGCTGTTTAGTTTACTAGTTACAACATATTGGGCAGAGAAAGTTTTTTTAGTTAAGAAATGTATAGACTGAATTCCTCATAGCTGGATTACAGAAAAATTGATATTCTAGTTTTGAGATAGTGAACACCTCTGTTGAAAGAAACAGAGAAGAACTATCAAGGGTGTCTTTTATCACCTTTTATCTCATACTTGTAGAAGGAGCTAAAGGGAGTTTTTAAGCAATAGCAAAATGTTATTTTTAAATTCAGAGTGAATTTAATCTAAAATTTATCGTTATATGCCTCATTGATGTACTTTATTTTAAGCAATCCCAGAAAGTTAAAAATAATTTTCAACTAAAAATAAATTAGGATAAACGTATTTAAACTAATTATTGCTTCACAAAAATAGTCACAAAATGCTGCTCTTTCGTTAAGTTTCTCTTGTGGATTAAAATGATTTTGTTGGCAAGATTTTTCTTGTCTTACTATTTTTAAGGAGCACATTTTCTGTGCTAAAAGAGGCATAGCAGTGAAATGTTTTAGAATCTTAGAATTAGATGAGACTTAGAGGTCACTTTGTCTAACCTAACTGTGTGTGCAAGAGTCCCTTCTAGAACCATTTGCAGGGTGACCATTCAGTCTTTCTTTGAATGTTTCTATAATTTGGAGAGCATGTCTTTGTTCCTTTCATTTTTGGACCATTCTGTTCAATATAATCAATATTGTAATGGTCAAACTCAGCATGTGCTCAGAGCAGTTTTTGCTTCTCAAAATTCTGACTCTAACCAACGGTCTGATTACTACCTGGGATTATAAAAATTACTGGGAGTTCTGTCCTTTCACCATAAATCATGCCTTAGGAATTTAGAGGTCATTTTCTAATTGTCTATCCGGGGCACAAGTTTCTTCCACAGGCTTCTGATACCATTCCAGTCCTAGCACAAAACAGGTGTTCAATAAACATAAATTGCTGAATGTGATTTTTGTCTACACTGTTGCTCTTAAGAAAGTGGATGCTCAGTGTTTGAAGAATGAGTTGGGATTGCAAAGCCTCAAGTATCTAGGGGTTTGGGGAACCATACCTAAGCTGAGCCTGAAAAGCAAAAGCAGATGTGTAGATGAGTTGTTATTACCTCAGACTAAATAAAGATCCATCAGAATGATAAATGAGAGTGACAGCAGCGGGCATGATGGCAAAACTTTCTCTGTGATCATGAGAGGAAACACTCTCATCTTTGCGTTTTCATATTGGAACACTTGGATGTAGTAAGTAGTGGTGTAGAAAAGATCCTCAGAAAATGTTCCTATATTTTTATTAAATAATACACAGAGAACTCTTTGACCAATTAGGTAGAAATTATGAGAATTGTTACTCTTAATATAAGAAACAATGCATTATAAAATTTTATAAGATTTAATACTGTTAACACTATTATCTCCTAGACTAGAAATAAAATAAACGTGAGAAATCTGAGAATATTGTTTTTTTTCCCATTCTTTTAGTCTGGATTATTTGAATTCTCGAGTTCTTTATAGATATTACAATTTTATTTCTATGTAGTATATTTGTTTTTCTGCCTTTGCAGGAGCTGTAAATAAGGTTGACTGGATATGTCTCGTCTGGTATTACAAATGATTAATGTGGACTTGAGATCTTGGCTGCCCAGAAGGTTATTTATAACTTCCAGGCATATTCTGATAGAATGCTGGATGTCAAGGGAGAGAATGTCATGTTATATGAGATGTTCCTGGACACACAGTCTTGGTGGGTTTTTTTTTTTTGGAGACAACACTCTCTTGCCCAGCTGGAGTGCAGTGGTGCAGTGAGAGCTCACTGTAACCTGAAATTCCTGGATTCTAGCAATCCTTCTGCCCCAGCCTCCTGAGTAGCTAAGGCTCTGGGCATGTGCCAGAATACCTGGGTTTTAAAAATTGTCTGTAGAGCTGAAGTCTTGCTGTGTTGCCTAGGATAGTTTCGAATTCCTGGCCTCAAGTGATCTTCCTGCCTTAGCCTCCCAAAGTGCTGGGATTACAATCATGTGTGAGCCTCCACACCCATCCCAGTCTTGAATTGTTTATTTTGTTATTTTTCATAACGAAAAAGGATTGTTTGGGATCCATAGGTATCATATATTCGAAATTGCGTATATAGGGTTAGATTTGAGGTTTGGGATTTATAGGCTTAAGACTTTTAACTCTTGATCTGGCTCGGTGGCTCATGCCTGTAATCCCAGCACTTTGGGAAATCCCAGTACTTTGGGAGGCCAAGGCAGGTGAATCATGAGGTCAGGAGTTTGAGGCCAGCCTGGCCAACATGGTGAAACTCTGCCTCTACTAAAAATACAAAAAAATAGCTGGGTGTGGTGGCAGGCACCTGTAATCCCAGCTATTCGGGAGGCTGAGGCAGGAGAATTGCTTGAACCTGGGAGACAGAGGTTGCAGTGAGCTGAGAGATCACGCCACTGCACTCCAACCTGGGCGACAGTGCGAGACTCTCTCTCAAAAAAAAAAAAAAAAAAAAGATTTTTATCTCTTTTTTTTTGTACAACACACAACTAACAGGCAACTTCTTTTTCCTGCCAACTAAGTGAAGGGCGTTCCACTTTCCATTTCTTTGCAAAAACTTAAAAGTGTATCATATTTGGAAAGTAGAGTGGAGGTCATCCAAATTAACCTTGTATGGTAACTTTACACATATACCTTGGCCCAGGACGTATAATTCAGTGATATGTTTTGGTACTTGATGGCCCTTTATACTTAGAAGTAGAAAAAGGGATATTTTTTGCTCTGGGTCTAAGCCTGGAGGACTCCCATAATCCTTTTTACCCTGAAGTCTTCCATGTAGGTATTTCACTTTCAAGGGACTTTCTGAAGTAGGGGTTATAATTAGTTGATCAGTTATGGACCCTTTTGAAAATTTGATGAAAACCCCAAGCATTTTACCTAGCAAAATATGTGTACACATTGACATATCTTTATATACAGCTCAAGATGAATACATTTTTATTGACCTCTTGGAGGCCATCCTTCTAGGACATAATAGGTGCTAGATTAAATACCCATGCTTAAAGTGAACCTCATCTGTGGGAAAGTAACTTAATGCGGACCTATGGGATATCTGTAGCTACTTAGCCCAAATGATTTTGTATCAGGATGTTAATGTTTTGACTCTGTAACAATTTGAACATAGAACTTTTCTAACTTCTTTTTACTTTCTAGTATATTTCTTTAGCTAATATTATTTTGAACCTTTATTGATCATGTTTGTTATGTTTTCAAAACCTTACTGTTTTGTATTGCATTTTTTTAAAAAATGCTTTTTGTTGTGAAGTATAGCAAACATACCGAAAAGTAATTAAAACACAAATGTACAATTTAATAAATAATTTTGAGTGTAACTATCAATCAGGTCAAGAAATACAACATTACCAGCTCTCCAGCAGTCTACCTAGATTTCCAATGAAAACACCCTCCTTTTGGTAGAAGTAGCCATTAATCTGACTTTTAAGATAATTATTTCTTTCTTATTCTTTATAATTTTAACATCTATATAATCACCTTTAAAATACCTTAATCTTTTAGAAAGTCTTGTATATTGACATTTATTGTATATGTTTTTGTTTTGCTGTCTCTCAAAATTATGCTTCTGTATGTCTTTCATGTTGCTGTAGATAGTTGTAGTTCATCTACTTTCGTTGTTGTATCATTTTTCTATTATATGAATATACCACAGTTTTTCTGTTGGCTATACTTTGATCAGGATTATCATGATACTCGCCAAGAGAACTTTTATTTTATATTTTGCCTTTAGATCAATTCTCTTTTTATTAGTAAGTCAAACATTAACTAGTAAATTTGTTACATGTAAATAATTTGAAAATTCAAATAACAGTTTGAAATCAATAATCAAGTTTTATTATAATCTGTGACTTTACTTTCAAGAACTCTAAGTCTATAGTATAGTGTTTTTCTAAATATTTCATATATATTGTATACCTGGCTATCAGAAAAGTGAATTAAGCAAATTCAGCAAATATTTGAACATTACTATATTTCAGGTACTATTATAGGTGCTAAAGGCTTGTAGCATTTTAGATGTATAGTTAATTTATTCTGTAAAAATAAAGATCTGTCAGAATAAAGATCTGTGTTTTTGTTTTTAAAACATCATAGTACAGGAAGCTATAAAATGAACATTTTAACTTCCTGGGTTTTTTTTTCCCCCCTTGTATCCAGTGCTAATTTTTTTGACTATTCTTTCTAGAAAAAAAGATAATAATGTTACATATCTATATCCCTAAAATATTACACAGTAGAATCTTCATATACACCTTTTATATTTTCTTTTTCTTTTCTTTTTTTTTTTTTTTTTTGAGACAATCTTGCTCTGTTGCCAGGCGCCATGCTAGAGTGCAGTGGCACGATCTTGGCTCACTGCAACCTCTGCTTCCCAGGTTCAAGCAATTCTCCTGCCTTAGCCTCCCAAGTAGCTGGGACTACAGGCATGCACCACCACGCCCAGCTAATTTTTTTTTTTGTATTTTTTAGTAGAGAGGGGGTTTCACCATGTTGGCCGGGATGGTTTCGATCTCTTGACCTCATGATCTACCCACCTCGACCTCCCAAAGTGCTGGGATTACAGGCGTGAGCCACTGCGCCCAGCCTATATTTTCTTTTTATTTAATAAGATATCTTGATTCGAGGACAGTTAGCATTTTTTAATTAGGAAATCACCAGAAGCTTAAAATAGAAATAGTGCTTGATACCTTCTAGATAACCTCACCCCCAATTTTTTATTATAGAGGCAAGGATGATGGGAAATACTATACTTTTACTTATTAGAAATCGTAAGATTTATTTATAGGGCATGACAAAATTTACCTATGGAAAATCATAACTTTAATTTGCTCTATATCTGTATTATTTTCTTAGGCACTATTGGAGACCATGTTTGGTGTAAAAGTGGTCATAACTGGGGATGCATTTGTTCCTGGAGAAAGAAGTGTCATTATCATGAACCATCGGACAAGAATGGACTGGATGTTCCTATGGAATTGTCTGATGAGATATAGCTACCTCAGATTGGAGAAAATTTGCCTCAAAGCCAGTCTCAAAAGTGTTCCTGGATTCGGTAGGTTATTATTCATACATTATTTTAAGTGGCTCGTTCATTTTATATGTAGTGCACCCAGTGTAAAACTGACTTAAGCATTAAAGGGATTCTATTTTTATCCTCATTGGACTAAAAACAATCTCAGGTTCTTTTGTCTTTAGAGGATCTGCTATGGCAGATGACTTTATTTTAATCTCTTTTTTGAAAGTATTATTCTGAAAGAGAAATAAACTATTCTCAAGGAAATTAATATATAGTGTCTGAGGATCACCAAATTGAAGGATATGAATTAATAGTTCAATAACTTTTTATTGCATGTAGTACTTGTGATTTAGGCCAGAAACTGGTCTGTGCTGATAAAGTACTTGACATTGACTGATTCATTGATAGTTATGTAGTAAATATTAATTGAATACCTAGGTTCCAAACATTATACTAGATACTGGTACTTTCTGAACTTTCCCAAACTAGAACTTTTTTAAAAAAAAAGTCTTTTTTTTTTTTTTTTTAAGACGGGGTTTCACCATGTTGGTCAGGCTGGTCTTGAACTCCCCACCTCAGGTGATCTGCCCACCTTGGCCTCCAAAGTGCTTGGATTACAGGCGTGAGCCACCACGCCCGGTTGTGCTTGTATAATATAATATTAAAGTTCCTGGAAATGTTTATTTTAAATGGCTAGGAATACAACATATTCATTGTGTGTTGGAGAAGTAGCGATATTTCAGCATTGCATGTTAAAAATAAATGGCCTCCTTTCTCAACTTGCTACTTAATGTTAAATGAGGGAGGGGTACAGATTATAAATATATTCAAACCAGTTATTCACATGGGTATATGAAGTACCCACTGTATACTCCTGATAGCCTCATTAATTACATTTATACTTCTGTGGTTTACCTAGGTAACATTTCTTACTTATTTAAACTATTTACCCTCTTAAACCCTGTGTCTATTAGATATGGTTTGTGATTTGTGAGGGCATAGGTCAGGCCCTCACGTGATAGGCCAGTAAGGGTAGACTAGTAAGGGTGTTTGTGGTTGATTTACTGTTTGTGTTTTAATTGCTTTTGTACTTACAGTTTTATCTTTCTTTTTGCCACTTTTCCAATATAGTGGTCTCAGGTCAGTCAGATTTCTTATATGGCAGCTGGCTTTTCCTAGAGAACACTCTCACTTGAGAACTAGCAAGAAGCTACAAGGTATTTTATGACCTAGCCTTAGAATTCAAATAGCATCACTCCTACCATATGTTATTGGTAGAAGCAGTTACCATCCTCAAAGATTCTAAGGGAGGGAGCACAGACGTCACAGATTGAAGATGTGTCATAGATCTCAGTATTTAAAAAATTGCCAGAGGACTGATAAATAAAAAAGGCACATATTACCAATAACAAGATTGATTCTACATGAAATATACTAACAGGATATTAAGAATAACATTATGCCAGTGACTTTAAAAGTATATGAGATTTTAAAAATACAGAAAAATGGAACTGACAAAATCTGACATTAACAGAAAATGAAAAAGCTGCATTCAGTCTCTTTTGTGTGTCTAATAGAGATTGAATCCATAATTAAAAGTCTGCTTACAAAGGTTTTTGTAGGACAGTCGCAACTGTGTATTTTTTGCCACCTTTATTTTTCAAAAATTATGAAATCAAGGAGAGGAAAGAAAACCATGTATCACCCGTCTGTGTAGTATGAGAAGACAAAAAATGCCATAAACTTTCAATTGATTTATGAAGAGAAGTAAATTTCAAAACATTTTCTTCTTCCCTCCCATCTTCATGAATTGAAGAATACTAAAAGTGGAGAGAAGAAGATTAAGAGTAGAATGATATGCACCTGGGGCTTGCTAGCAACTCTGTCCCTTCTGGTGGCATTGTGTGCATGCATGTGTTCACCCACCAGGTCCAAAAGACTTGCCTTCCCAGTGTCCCTGCCTCCTGTAAAGCCACACTACAGAATCCACAAACCGCTGCAGCCTAGGCTAGTGAGGCACTCACAGACACCACTGATGTTGATGAAAGCTGAAGAAATCATATGGAGTCTATATTACTGTTCTTACATGGAACCAAAGTCAAAGCACGCTACCCAACTGACACTATATGACATACCTACAGGAAAAAGTCTTTCCCTATAGAAGCTATATCATACAATTGGAAAAAGTGACTGTTCCATCGTATGCACAGATACCAATGTAGGGACACAGGAAATGTGAAAAAGCAAGGAAACTTGATACTGCCAAAGGAACAGAAGAATTCTTCAGTTAATGGACCCCAGAATAAAGGAAACCTATCAAATACCTGAAAAGGAATTCAAAATAAAGATCTTAAAGACACTCAGCAAAATACAAAAGAACACAGATAAAGGATTCAAACACAATCAGGAAATCATGATCTGAATGAGAAATTCAGGAAAATGGTAGATAGTGTAAAAAAGAACCAAACAGGAATCTTGAAACTGAAAAATTCAGTAAATGAAATAAAATCAAGAGCTTCAACAATAAACTAGATCAAGCAGAAGAAAGAATTTCTGAACCTGAAAACTTGTGTTTTCAGATAACCCAGTGAGATCAAAAGAAAGAATGAAGAAAGCTTACATGTAGAACATATGGAACACCATTAAGTGATCAATTTTTGCTTTATGGGAATTGGAGAAGAAGAGGTTAAAAAAAGGCATTGTAACCTACTTAATGAAATAATAGCTGAAAACTTTCCAAGTCTTGGGAGTGATACGGACATCCAGATACAGGAAGCCCAATGATCTTCATTCAGATGAGTTTAACCTGAAAAGGCCTTCTCCAAGGCACTTTATGGTCAAACTTTCAAAAGTCAAAGAGAGAATTCTATAAACATCTAGAGAAAGGTTCAAAGTCACATAAAAGGGAATCCCCATCAGACTAATGGCAGATTTCTTAGCAGAAACTTTACAGGCCAAGAGAGAATGGGATGATATATTCAACATGCTGAAATAAAAACTGCCAGCCAAGGATACTATAACTGGGAATGGTATTCTTTAGAAATGAAGAAGAAATAGTCTTTCCCAGATAAGCAAAAATGAGAATTCATCATCACTAGACTGGCCCTAAAAGAAATGATTAATTACTTCTGCATCTAGAACAAAAAAAAAACGTATCTAACTGTCATGAAAACATGCAGATAAAACACACTGGTAGAACATATATATAGATGAAAAAGAGAAGGAACTCTAACACTACAGAAAATCACCAAATTGCATAAACAATAAGGAAGAAAGGTACAAAGGATATACAAAATAACCAGAAATCAGTTTAAAAGTAGTGGGGATAAGTCCTCACCTATAACAACCTTGAATGTGAAGTGTTTAAATTCTTCAATTAAAAAATATAGACTGGCTGAATGAATTTAAAAAAAAAAAGACAAAACAGGACCCAACTATATTCAGCTTATAAGAAATTGACTTCACCTGTG
This sequence comes from Aotus nancymaae, assembly GCF_030222135.1. NCBI lineage: Eukaryota > Metazoa > Chordata > Mammalia > Primates > Aotidae > Aotus > Aotus nancymaae. The sequence goes on from NW_026988471.1 coordinate 29,527,064, forward strand.
AAGATACACATAGACTTAAAATGAAGGAATAGAGAAATTTCATGCACATGGAAACCACACATGAGCACAAGTGGGTATAGTGCATCAGATAAAATAGATTTCAAGAAAAAAAAAAAGACCCACAACATAAAAAGTGACTGAGAAGGCAACTATTAATATATAATGATAAAGGGATCAATTCAGCAAGATGATATAACAGTTATAAATATATAAACACCAAACATCAGAGCACCAAGGTATATATAAAGCAAATACTGTTAGATCTAAAGGGAGAGTCAGACCCCAATATAGTAATAGTTGGGGACTTAAACACCTCACTCTCAGCAACATGTAGGTGATCTAGGCTGAAAATCAACCAAGACATACTAGATTTAAACTGCACTATAGACCAAGTGGACTTAATGGATCTTTAAATAACATTTTATTTAACAGCCACAGAATATACATTATTTTCATAAGTTCATGGAATATTCTCCAGGACAGATAATGTGTTAGGCCACAAAATAAGTCTCAGCAAATTTAAAAAATTTGAAATTATGTTAAATATCCTGTCAGACCACAATCTAATAAAGTTAGAAATTAATAACAAGAGGACATTTGGAAACTGTACCAATATTTGGAAATTAAACGTGCTTCTGAATGACCAATGGGTCAATCAAGAAATTAAGAAGGAAATAAAAAATTTTTTGAAGCAAATGAAAATAGAAACATAACATACCAAAATGTGTAGGATACAGTAAAAGCAGTAGTAAGAGTGCAGCATATAGCAATAAATGCCTACATCAAAAAGGTAAAAAGATTTCAAATAAATAACCTAATTCACCTCTATGAACTAGGAGAGCAAGAGCAAACCAAGCTGAAAATTAGTTATAAGGAAAGATATAAGAAAGATCAGAGCAAAACTAAACAAAATAGAGACTAAAAAATACAGAAGGCCAATGAAATGGAATGTTGATTTTTTTGGAAAGATAAATAATAAAACTGGTAAACCATTAGCTAGACTAACAAAGAGAGAAGATGGAAAAAAAAAATTGGTCAGGTGTGGTAGCTCATGCCTGTAATCCCAGCACTTTGGGAGGCCGAGACAGGCAGATCACCTGAGGTCAGGAGTCCTAGACCAGCCTGGCCAACATGGTGAAACCCCATCTCTACTAAAATACAAAAATTAGCCAGGCCTGGTGGCGGGCACCTGTAATCCCAGCTCCTTGGGAGGCTGAGGCAGGAGGACTGCTTGAACCCAGGAGGTGGAGGTTGCAGTGAGCCGAGATTGCGCCACTGCACTGCAGCCTGGGTGACAGAGCCGGACTCCATCTCAAAAAACAAATTAGTAAATAAAAAATTAGAAGTGTAATATGAGATATTACAACTGATACCACAGAAATACAAAGGACCGTTAGAGGATATTATGAATTACTATATGCCAGCCAATTCGAAAACATAGCAGAAATTGATAAATTCCTGAACATATAACTATCAAGATTGAAATAGGGAAAAATAGAAAACCCAAACAGACCAATAACAAGTAATGAGATTAAATTAATAATTTAAAAAATCTCCCAGCCAAGAAAAGCCCAGGACCAGATGCCTTCACTACTGAATTCTACCATCCTCCCCCGACTTTTTTTTTGAGACACAGGGTCTCATTCTTACATATGCTAGAGTACAGTAGCATGATCATGGCTCACTGTAATCTTAAACTGCTGGGCTCAAGTGGTCCTTCCACCTCACCCTCCTGAGTAACTAAAACTATTAATACAAGCTTGCACAATGATGCCTGGCTAATTTTTTTAAAAATAAAACTTTAGAGCCAAGCATGTTTAGTCAGGATCTAGACACCATTAAATGTTCTCTTTTAATGTCAGACATACTGCTTAACAGGCTTAGCTGGTCTACATTCAGTTTATTTGAGAGCATGTATTATAAGACTATGTAAACAAAAACCTTAGATTACCATGTATGGAGCATGCTAAAGTAAACTGTCCACTAATCATTTTAAGGAATCTTTTTTAGATAAATGGTTTGTACTCCTTAATCATGGTCCATCTTAAATTAGATGTCAAAAAAAAATTTGAGTCATTCAATTTGGTTATAATTTCAGGAGAAGGAAAAGGTAAAAGAATCTCTAGTAGTAAAAGAATCTCCCTTTAACTTATTTAAAGGTCACAACTGCATATCATAACATAATCCACTTAAAGAAAATGGAGTTTAAGAATGTTAAGTAATTTGCCTTCTTACACATAGAACTGTGGGGTGGCAATAAATTATGAAACCAGGTCTGTTTAGTTCTACAGTCAAGGCATAAAAAATATTTAATATTAAATAAAATGTTCAATTACTTAACTTTTATGTATTATAATTAACAGGTACATTATAAAAAATTCAAAGCTACAAAGAGTTGTATACAGAAAATAAATTTTTTTCCCGTGTTGGCTCTGTAGTCACTCAATTTCCTCAAAAAAGTTGTTACCAATTGTCTTCAGAGATAAACCATGCATATACAAGCAGATTATTTTGTTACACTCAATTTTTTTTAATAGAAATGGGTGTAACAAAATATATACACTGTTCTTCATATTTTATTTTTTAAAAAATATTTAGCAATATATGTTGGAAATTATTCTCTGTCAGTGTATCCACTGCTGCGTTATTTTTAGTATTTAAGGATACATGATATTTTTAACCCATCCACTGTTTAAATTTTTGCAGTCTTCAGCACTTACTAATAATGTTGCAGTGATTTTCTTTGTCTATGCAGTATTTCACATAAAACTGAATTTATCAGTAAGAATTGAAACCTGGATCATCGTATGGGAGATAACTGTCCATATCCATCTATAGGAATTAAATCAGTTTCTGTTTTAGACGACAATATATATGCTGTTTCATTATACTCTCAACAACATGGTGCTATGAAATACCTGGGTCTTTGTCAAACTTATAGTTAGATAAAAAAGATATTTCAGTGTAGGTTTATATTTAGTTTTCTTAAAGATGATGAAGCTAGACATTTTTCTGTTGGAATGTTAGTCTTTATCCTGTTGGGTTATACAAATGCTTAGTAGAAATATTAACATTTTGTCTTTGGTGAGTTGCTTATATTTTCTCTGTCTTTTGTCCTTTTTCTTAAGTTTTTTTTTCTAGTGGAAATACTGTTTTTATGCAGTCAAACTAATTAATCTTTTATGTCATCTGGATTTTACAGTCAACTTAGCTTTTCCATCATGCTTTTATGGTTTCATTTGTCATGCTTATTGTGGTCTAAGCTAGGAGAGCTGGGCATAGTAATTATAGCTTTTTGGTTGGCCTAGGTAGGAGGATCACTTGAGCCCAGGAGTTTAAGGCTGCATTGAGCTATGATTGTACCACTGCACTCCAGCCTGGGTGACAGAGTGAGACACTCTCTTCAAAAAGCAAAAAAAAACCAAAAAACAAAAAATGCTAGGAGAAAGGGACTTCTTGTTTATCCCCCCAGATAGCTACTCAGCCCAGTCTCTTTTCTGAATAATCTTTTCTTGACTAGTTTGAAATGTCACATTTTATCAGGTTTTATTTTATTCTGAATTTTCATTTGCTGTAGGATCTATTTCCAGACTTTTTGTTCTCTTCTGTTGATCTAATTATACATGCGTACCATGCTGTTTTATATACCATACCTTTATATTATTTTTAATGTATTACTTACATTCAATAAAATTAACCTGTTTTAAATTGCATACCATTATGTAACTCACAACAGTCAGGTTGTATCCTTGTACCCTTTTGCACCCAAACCCTTGGATAATATGGGTAATGTGTATTCAATTTTATAACTTCCATACAGTTTTTCTCCTTTTACATTTTTACCAATAATGTAAGAGAGAGTTCCAGGTGTCCCATATCCTCGTCAGCATTCAGTATTTTTAGTCTTTCTGACTTCAGCTATTTTTGTGGCTTTGTTGTGGTAACTTACTGTGATTTTAATTTTCATTTCTCTTAAGACTAGGGATTTTGAACCTCTTTTTATGTGCTCATTGACCATTCATATAGCTTGTTTTGTGATGTTTCTAGTCATATCTTTTCTCCTTTATTTATGGGTTGTTTCTTCTCTAACTATTGCTCTATAAGAGTTCTTCAAAAATTCTGGATATAGGCTCTTTATAGATATGATTTTTGCAGTTTTTTTTTTTTTTTTAAACCCCAGACTATGGCTTGCCTTTCTGCTTTTTTTTTTTTTTTTTTTGAGACAGAGTCTCACTCTGTCACCAGGCACCAAGCTGGAGTGCAGTGGTGCGACCTCAGCTTACTGCAACTTCCGCTTCCTGGGTTCAAACAATTCTCCTGCCTCAGCCTCCGGAGTAGCTGGGACTACAGGCATGCTCCACCACGCGCAGCTAATTTTTTTGTGTTTTTAGTAGAGACGGGGTTTCACCGTGTTGGCCAGGATGGTCTCCATCTCTTGACCTCATGGTCCGCCCGCCTCGGCCTCCCAAAGTGCTGAGATTACAAGCATGAGCCACCACCTGGCCTCTACTTTTTTTAAACCTGTCTTTCAAAGAGCAAACTTTATTTTCAAGAGGTGTTTTTAATCCATTTCTTATTGTTTGTTCTTTCTTTGTCTAACCTTGTGTCACAAATATTTTCCCCTCCCAGAAGTTTAATGATCTTCTTAACTTTATGTGTGACCCATTTTGATTCAGTTTTTATTATGAGGCAGGCAGGGTCAAGGTTTACTTTTTTTCCTATACCGCTTTCCAGTTTTTTAGCAGCTGTTATTGAAAAGTCTACCCACTATCCACTAAACTAACTTAACACCTTTTTTGAAAATTAGTTGTCCGGTAAGTGTTATTTCATCAATATCACATTGTCACTATACTGTAATTTTATAGCAAGAATTGAAATCAACTGTTCTTTTAAAATTTTTTCAACTATTTAAGTATTTTTCCTCTCCATTAAAATTTTAAAATAAGCTTGCTAATTTTTTCAAAAAGTCCTGTTAAGATTTTCATTGTGATTGCATTCAATCTAATTTCCATTTGTAGTACTTGTAGTTTTTCATATAAATGTCTTTCACAGCTTGCATTTGATTTGTTTCTAAGTATTTTTGATTGATGCTATTTTGGAGTTGTTTTAAATTTTACTTTCCAATTGTTTGCTGCCAGTTTATAGAAATGTAGTTGATTTTTGTATCTTGCAACTTTTCTGAATTCAACTATTCTACATGCTTTGTGGGTTCCTTAGGGTTTCTACATACATAATCAAATTGCTTGCATGTAAATATAATTTTAACTTTCAATTTATATGCCTTCTTTTCTTTTGTCTTATTGCAGTGGCTATTTTTTTAGTATAATGTTAAGTAGAAGTGCTGAGAGGAGACATTCTTGCTGTGTTCCTGATCTTAAGATAGAAAGCCTTGAGCCTTTCACTGTAGAGTGTGATGCTAACTGTAGATTTTTCATATATGCTTTTAATTAGGTTGAGGAGTTCCCCTTCTATTCCTGATTTGCTGTGACTTTTATCATAAAATGGTGTCTAATTTGGTTTTAATGGTTTTGCTATACCTATTAAAATGATAATATGAATTTTCTCCCTTATTCTATTAACATGTTAAATTGCATTGGTTAATCTCTAATGGTAAACTAACCTTACATTTATAGGATTATCTCCACTTAACCTTTTTTATATATTGTTGGTTTCAATATGCTAATAGCTTTCAAGAGTTTTTATATATATATTTATTAGGGATTTTTTTTTGAGAGATATTTATCTATTTGTGGCTTCTTAAAATGAGATGGTCAGTGTTCTCTCCTTACATGTTTTCTTTTAAGAGTTTGTGTAGGACTGATGTTATTTCCTCATTAAATTATGAAAGGAATTCACCAGTGAAGCCGTCTAAGCATGGAGTTTTCTTTAGTAGGTATGTTTTTAATTAGAAACTCAATTTTTTGAGTTGATATAGAATTCTTTAGTTCTTCTGTTTCCTTTTTTTTTTTTTTTTGAGATGCAGCCTCTCACTGTCACCCAGGCTGTAGTGCAGTGGCGTGATCTTGGCTCACTGCAGTCTCTGCCTCCTGGGTTCAAGCAATTCTCCTGCCTCAATAAAAATTGTGTTATCGAAGTTGTCAAACTAAAGTGTCGAACTAAGGCATCAAGTGGTTCATAGTATTTTGTTAATCTTTTAATGCTTAAAGAGTCTGTAGTTAACATTCCTTCTTTTATTTCTCCCTTTTCTTGTTCCATCTGGCTGGAGTTTTGTCAGTTTTATTGATTTGCGCCTCTCCTCCTAAAAGAATCAGCTTTTGGTTTCATTGATTTCTTCCCCTCCCTTCATCAATCTGTGTTTTTAGTTTTACTTATTTCTTATCTTTATTATTTCCTAACTTTTATGTTCTTTGGGCTTAATTTGCTTTTTTTTTAGTTTTTAGTTTTTTAACATAGAAGCTTAAGTCATTGATCTAAGATCATTTTTCTTTTTAAACACAGGTGTTTAGGACTATACATTTTCTTTTAGCACTGCTGTAGTTGTGTGTTTTGGCCACATGTTTTTCTGTAGACTGCCTTTAGCACGAGGCTGAAAGTTTCGGAGAAGGGAACATACTTTTTAGAGTTTTCCATCTCTCTTCCTGCAAGTGAGCATGAGCTTGCACCAGTCTCTCTGCTTCTACTCCCTCCGTACTACCTTCTGATGATTACCTTTATCTTATGTCCAGATTTTTAATTGTTTTCTACAGGGATGATTTGACCAATAGGGTCTTAACTCCATTATGCTAGAAAATGGAAATTGCTTAAGGACTTTTTTTCTTTTTAACTATTAAGAAAATGATTCCCAAAGCATATGATTTTAGAGTTGGTATAGAATTTAGAGATTACTTAGTTTCTATGCAATACAGGAATCGTCTGTGACTCATTCTTTCTTCAATTAGTTACCAAATCCTAGTTTTTCTCAAAATATAAAAATATTCTGTTTCCGATTATGCTATTAGTAGCTTCCAGGTTGCAGCTGAGATCCTGATCCCTTGGTCCTTTGGATCATCATTCTCTTCCTTCATACCCACCCTTAAATACCCAGTAGGGCTAGAGTCCTTCTCAACTTACCCTCTGTGTGTTACTTCTGTCAGCTTTGAATACCTGATGTGTGTCCTGTGCTTAAGGGATTATTCTTGTTTATCCTGAGGCCCACTGTGGATATTGGTTTATGAAGGTGGATAACACCCTCCTACCCCTTACTTACAGAAATCCATATTAGACTTAGGGTCCATTATCTCTTTCCTTGACCACCAAGTGCTTATTTCTCCTACTCTGTACTGGTGTAGTCATTTTTATTATTGCAAGCCTGTCCTTCTGTAATACAAGAGGAAAATTCATCTTGAGCTCCTATTTAAATATTTCATTCTTAACTTTTACATTTGTTTGTTTTCTTTTCCTTCCTGAGTTACAAGCTACTTATAGAGTATCTTACACATTGTAGGCTCTTAACTATTTGTAAGCTTGATAGAATTTCATGAAAATGCAAACTACTAACAGGAACGGATTTTGGATTGGAGAAAAAAGATGTTAGAACCTCGAAAGCAAAGAAATACAGAGTAAACAAGGCATGAGTGTAAGCAGCAAACAAAACAGCATGCTTGCAAATGAGTTAAAGAGGGAATTAAAGTTGGAGAAATGATAGAGAAAAGAATAGATGCATTGTAATGGTCAACTATATACTGTTTCAGACTATACCAGTTTTAGTTTGTTGACAATTTGGTGTAATTTTAGGGAGTATTTAAGATTGCTAGTCACATTTCTTTTTTCAAATAAGTGTTTGCTTACCAGATGTTTAGAATATAATTATCTGGTCTATTTAATTCATGTACAAATGACTAAAGGAAAACACTGTATCTGTAATGCCAGGTTGAGAAATGGATGAGAATTTAGAATTAGAAAGTTCTTTTCTTAAAGTGTAAGAGCAACAGACTTATGTAACAGTGTAGGAAATAAATCATTATGAGTATTTAGATTTCAGGTCAAGTTATAAAGAGTTTTGTTAAATTAACTAAACTGTTTAGAATTTACTAAGATATATACAGAATAGATTTTAAGAAAAATGTAGAGTTCAACTATCTCTGATGGTAGTGCATATGTAGATTTTTACTTTTAGCCAATTTTATGACCACTTAATAACTAGTGAAATGAAATATTAAACTTAAAACTGTCATAAAAAGTCCATTTGCCTAGTGATTCTTTGCCAGGAAATGCATGTGACAATTGTATGTACCCAGCTCATGGCTTCTTGGTTTCTCTGGATCATGAATCACTCTAGAGTGAGAAAAGAGTTTGAGTCTTTTAGAAAGCTTGAAAAGGAGAGTAATATTAAAGAGATAGTGATTAAATCCTGGCTAAGTCATGGATTAAGCCAGAAATTTTCCTGATATGACCTCATGATTTCAAATTAAATTGTTGTATAATTCTGGAATTCTAAAACATTACATTCTGTACAGAAGTATCGTGGTGAAAACTAGGAAAGTCACACATTGTGGTATATCTAGATTATACAGACAGCATGGTCTCTGATGAATGCTTTCATCCCTTCTCAGTTTTTCAAGACATACGAAGACTTACTGGATATGTAGAAGTTCCTGTAGTGGTCTGCTTTCACAGGATAGTGCAAACTGTATAGTTCAGCCTCCTAGAATATAAACTGCCAAAATATTAAATAATTTTTTTAGTCAAATCTGAAGAAATGACTAGAATTTTTACATGCAATTGGTATTTTTACATATGTATTTTTCTTTTTAAAGACCATGAATAAAAGTAACTCAGTTACAATGTGTTGTTTACCTTTTTAGTATACTATAGGAACATGATTATAATGCATGATGCTGCTAACATCAAAGTGAGTCAATACAGGGATATGTGGATTGGAAAGATACATTTTATGTGGTCAGATTTTCAGTTTGATCTGTAGTTTATTGATGTATATAGAAATATCACTATAAATTTGTGTAAATATGCCATTGCTGACACAGTTTTAAGAATTACTAAATGTATTGAAGTCACCTTAATTTTATTTACTATCACATGTTAAACACAAAGAATAGATGTCTTTCTGTTGGATGCATTTAAAATTTATAATGCCTAACTTTACCTCCTGTGACAAGGAAAACTCCCTCTTTCTTACCCAGCTTCCTCCTACTTAAAACGGACATTCACTAAAATTAGAAGAAAGTCATGAATATTTTTGACTCTATACACTTTGGTGAGTTCGTTTTTTAATTCAACACAATTTAATGCTGCCCTCCTGCTCATAACCAGAAGAATAAGATGAATAGATTTATCTTATTGGTGATTTTGTGCCAGGAAATGCACATGCCAGTTGTACATGCCCAAACTAGAAAACTTCCCACAGGACTCAGTAACACTCCACTCCTGCCGATTTCTTTAGTGCAATCATAGGCATCAGTTTTGTTACCTGCATTAGGTAAAGGTGCCTTTACCCAAAAGTAACAATAGCTCGAGCCTTCCTGGAATGAATCTCCACAGCTAGTGTGTTTGAAGCTCCATCTGTGATTCTTTCTTCAAAGGGGGCTTCTAGTCAAGGATTCCTGGCTACTTATTAATTATGCTATAGCTATTACTGTCACAGCAAACTTTCTGGCGCTCTGGCCTTCTTCATTGCATTGTTTACTTTATGGTATCCTATTAACTAATCACGTAAAGCTTCACAGCAGCCTTCTTCCCGTGTTATTCCATATATTACTTAACAACTAAAGGCCAGAATTAGTATTTTACTAATCTTAACAGTGAACCATTGTGATGCACACATCCTAGACAGAGAATGAAAATACCTGATACTTGCTTTTTCAGCCTCATGTCAACAGGGATGGTTGTTTGAGCCAGTCGAACCAAAGGGGCTTATGGGAGAGAATGTTGGAGTCTCTGGGAAAGATAGTCCTCCTTAATAAGATGAAAGAAGTCGATGAAGGGCCTGTGCCTCTCCTTTTCTTTTCTTGTGGACAGAATTGTGTGAGCACATGAGGCTTGGAACTTCTGCAAGCATTCCCTCTAAGAGGGGGAGGTTCTCAGACATCACAAGAATGGCAGACTAGAATGGGAGATCCTGGCTCCTGAACCAGCATTGGGGCCAGACTTTATTTTATGTGAGAAGCATAAACCCAAATTGTTTATATGACTTTTAGATTGGTATTCTGTTATTTATAGCCAAAAGTATCCTGATGTAACTTGCTTTCCCCCATTTCAGCAAGCCATAAGAAATGTATCTATTGTTTGATTTATTCATCCAGTAAATTTTAATTAAATGCTTGTCATGCATGAAAATTTTTATGAAAACCATCAAATAAAGTAGAATATTTTAAACGTATTTTAGTTCTGTTGCCTGGAAGACACACATACATCTCTGCTTATTTTTAGATATATAACAAATTATTTCATTTTAGCAATTCTACTAGTATTTGAAACATAAGTTTTGGTAATTGTTGATTTTGTAGTTTTGGTTGCCAGTGTTGCTTGGCCGAGATGAGTTTTGATGCATGGTCGGGGTGGTGGTGAGTAGTAGGGATATACTTTTGTTGACGAAAAGAGTCAAACTCTGTAAAATATTTGAAGAGATTTATTCTTAGTCAAATATGAGTGACAATGGCCCATGACATAGCCCTCAAGAAGTCCTGAGAACATGTACCCAAAATGGTCGTGGCACAGCTTGGTTTTATGTATTTTAGGGAGGCTGGGACATCAATCAAATACATTTAAGGAATACATTGGTTTGATTCAGAAAGACTGGACAACTTAAAGCAGTGGCTTCTAGGCTATAGGTAAATTTAAACATTTACTGGTTTACAGTTGGTTGAGTTTATGTGAAGACCTGGGATTAATGGGAAGAATTGTTTAGGTTAAGGTAAAGGATTGCAGAAACCAAGTTTTATTGTGCAGAAGAATCTCTCAGATAGCAGCCTTCCGAGAGAGAGCAGGTTGTAAAAATGTTTCTTACCAGACCTAAAAGGGTGCCTGGCTTTAGTTGATTATCTCCTGGATCTGGAAAGAAAGACAGGAAAACAAGGGGAAAGGGGATTCTCTATAGAATATGTATTTTTCCCACAAGAGACTTTGCAGGGCAATTTCAAAGTATGGCAAGGTAATATATTTTGGAGTAAAACTTTTTGATTTTTTCCCTTATGCCTGAGTAAGACTGGGAAGTCACAATATACAGGGTTAAACAAAACTCATCTGATGAGAATTTATGGTTTGTAGGGCATGACTCCCTAGATCCCTTAGAAAGAAATTTGGGCAAGATAAAAAATCAGAGCTTAGTCTCACTTTCCTCCATTGGGAATAAAAGAAAGTTCAATTCAGTTAAATCATCTGCCAGGCAGTTTACCAGGATTACCCTTCTTTCTGGAATTACATTGAGAACTAATTTTTTAGGATGGCATTGAAATCTAAATAACTTAAATGAAGCTTTTGTTTTGAATGTGTTAGCTGACTTCTGAATAGAGCTCAAGCCCTGAGCTGTGTGAAGTTGACAGTTTCTTTGGCCCGGAGAAATGGCTCTGAGCTTTAGGGTTATCTAATCAATCACTTACTGACATTACTGCAGTTGTTTACCTAAATTGGATATCCTGTTGATGTGTACTATTTCTAATACCTAAGCAAATTTACATTGCGTTAGGCTGCTAGATATCCCACATGTGAGCTAGGAAGTCTATTTCACCTCTAGTACTTTTAGTATCCTCAGGTCTGCTGAAAATTGAGAAATTCCTTTGCTTAAATTGATTAATTGCATTCTAGAATTATCTAAAAGATATGCTTTTATAATAGGGCAACTTCAGTAGAAAGCAGTATAGAATTTGGAGGGAGCTTTAGGGTTTTTAATCAGCTTTGTATTTGGTGGAAAAGCACAAATGAAATAAATCATATAATAGTTTTGAACCAACTTCGAAATGGCACTTTGCAATAATAATGGAAAAGATATGCAAGATGAAACCACTGTATCTCATAGTTGGTAACTTTAATAGATAATTTGACTCCAGTGCCTTCAGTTGTTATTTATCTTGTGGCTAAGTATTCGTATTTGTGCAGATACTTTTAAAGAGAAAGGCAACATCGTAAGACCTGGGGGCAAAATGAATTAGCTGTTGTATTTATTATATATGTCATTTTTAAAAAATGTGGCCTTTCCCCATTTATTTCTTATAAACAGTCTTACAGAAAATATTTTCCTTATGCTTAAAGTCAGATGTTTCTCAGTATTACACTATTGTGTAATGAATACCAGGCAGGGACATGTTATGTAGCCAAGAATTTAAAATGTTCTTTCACAATGAAAATAGTGTCAAAACTGTATCTTTAGAAATGTTGTTGCTGATAATCTTCAATTATTACAACTAAGTAATATGGTATAGTAAATGAGTTCCAAGTAAGATTATTTAGGTCTTGATTTCAGAATGGAAAATGGCCATTATTTGTGTATGTTTTAGTCAAGCAGAAGTTTGCATCAACAGATAGATGTTCTAAAGTAAACTTTTTATATGGAATCATTTTAGATTTATTGAAAATTTGCAAAAACAGTACAGAGAATTTTCCTATCTTTTTCACCCAGCTTGTTAACATCTTATGTGGTATATCTGTCAAAACAAGAGGTTAGTTTTGGTATAGTACTATTAACAATGGACTTTATTCAGATTTCACCAGTTTTTCCATTAATGTCCTTTTGTGGTTCTAGGATCCAATTGAGAATACCACCTTGGTTTTAGTCATTATATCTCTACAGTCTTCCTTTGTTTTGTGATAGTCTTTTCTTGCTTTTCATGGTGGCTTTGAAAAGTAATGTTTGGACATTTTGTAGAATGTTCCTCAGTTTGGGTTTGTCTGATGTTTTCTAATGATTAAACTAAAGCTGTAGGCTTCGGGGAAGAATATTGCAGAGGTGAAGTGCCCTTCTCATATCAGAGAGGTTCATGATATCAACATGACTTATCACTGGTGATGCTAATCTTAATCACTTGGTTAAGGTGGTATCTGTCAGGTTTCTCCACTGCAAAGTTAACTGTTTTCCCCTTTACATACTCTATCCACTAAGCACAGCCCACACTCAAAGGCTGGCTGTTGGGGGAAAGGAATGAAGCTCCACCTCCTGGAGTGCAGAGTATTTATGTATATTATTCATACTTCTGTGGAAAAAATTTGTCCCGACTCCCCATTTATTTAATTAGTGATTTAATTATATCAATATGGGCTCATCCATACTTATTTTATTCTTTAGATTATAATCTGATACTATCATTATTTTGCCACTGAAAGTAATGGCCAGCTTTGGCCATTAGGAGTTTTCTTTTTGTGAGACAGGGTCTTGCTCTGTCGTCCAGGCTGGTATGCAGTTGTGCATTCACAGCTCACTGCATTCTTGACCTCCTCGGCTCAAGCAATCCTTCTGCCTCAGCCTCCTGAATAGCTGGGACTACAGGTACATGCCACCATGCCTGGCTAATTTAAAATAAATAGAGAAGTGGGGGAGGGTCCTCGCTATGTTGCCCAGGATGGTCTTGAACTTCTGGGCTCAAGCCATCCTCCTGCCTCGGCTTCTCAAAGTGCTGAGATTATAGGCATGAGCCACAGAGCCCAGCCAGGGAGTTCTTGAGGGTTGACTCTTGTGTCCTTTTGACATACTACCATCTTTTTTCTTTTAACCACTTATTGGCACTTTATTCTCCAGGTTCATCTTGTATTTTTCCTTGCCCCATGCCTAGACTCAGCATTTCTCTAAGGAGCCTTAGATCCTTTTTTTTTTTTCTGAAGAATGGTGTGAGAAACTAAAATCTAGGCACTTATGCTCTTTATTAGTTTCCTTTGCTGTTTATACTACAAATAGAGTGGTTTAAAGGACACTATTTATTATATTACTGTTTTAGAGGTCAGAAGTCTGATGTGGATCCTACTGGGCTAAAATCAAGGCATTGGCAGGACTGTTTTTTCCTGTAGGATTGGTATGGGATCTGTTTCCTAGCCTTTACTAGCTTTTAATGGATGCCTACATTTCTTGGCTTGTGGTCCCTTCCTCCATCTTCAAAGCCAGCATTGACTGATTGAGTCCTTCTCACATAAGTACTAAGTCATCTTGTGCCTCCCTCCTCCACTTAAAAAAATTTAATTTTTGTAGGTACATAGTAGTTATATATATTTATGAGATTTCTCTCTTACCTTTAATGACACATGATTACAGCAGGCTCACCAGAATAATCTAGGCTAATCTCACTACCTTAAATTCATCCGATTAGCAACCTTAATTACCCTTTGCCACATAACACTATGCATTTACAGTTTCAGGAATTAAGATGTGGACATCTTTGGGAGATAATTATTTTTCCATACCATAAGTTAATTGCTCCTGGGATATCTTTGATTATAGGTCCTCTCAAGTAACATACTTAGGAATCAGTTTTGCAACAGGAAGAAATAGCTCACATAACAGCTCATTTAGAAAATTGGTCAAATTTCCAATCTCATACAATATAAAAGATGAGTTTGGTCTCATGTTAACATGAACTCCAAAATTGTAATCATAACCAAGAAGCCTCAGTGTCAAGCAAGATTTTTTACTGTCTGTAGGCATATATGATTATGTTTGTGGAATCTAGTGAAATTTGTAGTATGGCTGGTTTCTCTCCACTTTTTGGTGTTTCAAGTTTTAAATTATATCAAGAATTAAGTTTGTTAGAATATTATGCAGTTATTACTTGCTCATATTTTATACTTTGATTTCTATCTTGTATTTTCAGCACAGTCACATTTGAAACCTAATGATACAGGCATACTACAACAGGATTATTGCTGCAAAAAGGTCATAAAATTGCCTCTCATCAGAGTTTTTAAAAGCCTTCATGGAAATTAATCATCTTAGAAGAGGGATGTGGAGAGTGTTACCCAGTTTGTAATGTGAGTTCAGAAAAGATAGATCTTCTCTAACATTGTCTATCTAGCATTTAGCACCCTAACAGAAGTTGAAATTCTGAAAAATATAATTAGTTATTACTTAATTCCCTGATTTATTTGTATAACAACTATTGTTATGGACAAGTACACACTCAGGAAATACAGCATTTTCTTATGATCTTTGTGATAAAAGTTTATATAAAATTTACATCTATTCCTATTGTTCATTCTCATTTAATAGAGGCCTATGGGTAGCATTTCCTTGGTTGCATCCACATCCTTGATTCAGGATTTAAAATAATGTTGAAGGAGAAGCTGTCGATCTCTCTTCCACCTTGCTTTTTGTTTCTGGTGTAATATTCATAGTGCCATAGTAGATACCATATTGAGTTAATAGAAGGACAACAGTGATAAATTTTACTTTATTGTTGAGATTCACTTATGCATTAGGTAGATGTTTTTGTTATTTCCTTAACTATATTCATCTACACTGAAATGAAAAAAAAAGTTGTGAAAAGGCTTAGGGTTACTTTTTATTAAGAATGCATAATGCCAAAATATAAGATCATGTAAATATTTCTTTCTCCCCCTACACCACTCTAAAACTTGATAAAAAGGGAATATAAGTCAAAATTAATCGAGACCATCCTGGTCAACATGGTGAAACCCCGTCTCTACTAAAAATACAAAAAATTAGCTGGGCATGGTGGCATGTGCCTGTAATCCCAGCTACTCAGGAAGCTGAGGCAGGAGGATTGCCTGAACCCAGGAGGCAGAGGTTGCGGTGAGTCGAGATCGCGCCATTGCACTCCAGCCTGGGTAACGAGAGCGAAACTCCATCTCAAAAAAAAAAAGAAGTCAAAATTAGGTTCTAAAATGATGGGCTAGGTTTGGACAATGGAGTAAGCCCAGGGATTACTTACATCTGCTTTGAGAAGGCAATGCTGATAACATAAATGAGGTTTTAGAAAGAAGATAGCGGTAGTGGAGCTATGCCAGTATATACAGATTCTATCTTTATAAACCTGCCAGACCCTCGTCTGAGAAATTCAGGTTAAAGACAGAATATCCTGCAGTGGCAAAGTATGAAAAAGACAAATTATATATGCTAATTTTAAGGATACAGGTTGCACTATCATTAGCTCATAGAAATATGAAATAAATGTCATAAAAATGTGTTTTTTGAGGATCTCAACGTTAAGAAAAATCTGAGTAATACTTTAAACATGGATAAAATTTGCATTGATGACAATGAAATAGAAAAAAAACCAAAAACCTTGCCAGGTATTTTTGTGATTTTTTTTTTTTTTTAATGGGGAAAAAAGAAAAAAAATTAAGCTAAAGGAAGTAAAAGAGATTCAGAAACATTGACGTGAAGTTTCTAGAAGATATAACAAAATATTAGAAAAGTTTTATAGCAAAACCTCATGGATATTGCTACCATTTCCTTACCATATGGGGAGCAAGAGGTATTCTCAGTTGGAATGCAGAAATACATTCGACCTGTCAGCATTGTTCAGTCTAGAATATCCTTTACAAATATGAGACTCTGCAGAATTAGTAAACATTTAAGGAAAAAACAGAAACAGTATCTAATACTAAAAAATGGAAAATCTAATCTCTGAGGAATAAATAATTCTCTGAGGAGAATTTAAACTATGTGTAATTAATACCTGTGGAAAGATTCAAGTATATATGCAGAAATAACATCAAATTTCGTGTCAGACTGCCTGTGTTTGAAATGTGGTTTTACCACTCACCATGTCTTTAGATCTCAGTGTCTCTAGTTTATACGTCCATAAAAGAGGGGTAAAAATTTTACTTAATTCATAAGGTTGCCTTGAGAATTAATTGAATTAATGAGAAATGCTTGGAACAATATTAAACATAGAGTAAGCACTGAGTAAACATTTTTACTATAATTACACAATTTGTTCCTAAAAATGGCTGCTACAAAAAAAAGGACCAATTGCAAATCTTGAAGATTAAGAATATGATTTTTGAAATAAACTCAATTGGTAGGACAGGTGTAGCTGACAAATTAGTGAGTTAGATGATCAAGCTGAGGGATTATCCTTACACTTGTCAAATGGCAAAGAAATAAAAAGTATGAGAGGAGATATACAGAAGTTTTGATATCTAACAGAACTTCCAGATGAAAATATGAGAGAATGAAGAGAAAAAGTATATATTTTCTCAAATGGAAGAAATGTTTTTGATATTAAAGAAAGACTAAAACATTGGAAGAGTTTACCAAGTGCTAAGCAGAATTAATGAAAAAAGTTCCATACCTAGACTAACACTGATGAGTTTCTATAAAACTATGGGTAAAGAGGAAATTATAAAAGCTTCCAAGGGAAAGAAATAAAGCATCCAGTTAGGAAAACTTTGTTATCTGTACACATTTATATAGCTGGATTTCTTAGTAGCTATATTCAGTGATAGAAGGCTACAGAAAATAGCTTTGATATTCTGAGGGGAAAATGATTTAGAACCTCAAAATTCTGTTTTTAGCCAAACTAGCTTCTAAAATTGAGAACAAAACAAATACATTTCAGGAATGCAAAGACTCAAACATTTTTAAAAATGAATTATTTTGAGGAAAACTAACAGAAAGATGTAGGCAACAAGAAAAAATGATTAGCGAAGAAGCCAGCAAACTTACCATCAAATGTAAATAATAAAAAAAGTTTTTGTCAAGTTTAAGGAATGTATTAGTAATAATAATAATTCTAGCAATTATTATATAATTGCTTTTGCAGTATAATAGTATTTTTTTGCAACTGTTGGTGATTTCTACAAATCTTGTAAGAAAGGCAAGAGGAAAGCATATCCTTTTTATCCTTACTATTTTAAGAAATTTAAATTTAAACTAAATTCTTTTTTTTTTTTTTTGAGACGGAGTTTCGCTCTTGTTACCCAGGCTGGAGTGCAATGGCGCGATCTCGGCTCACCGCAACCTCCGCCTCCTGGGTTCAGGCAATTCTCCTGCCTCAGCCTCCTGAGTAGCTGGGATTACAGGCACGCGCCACCGTGCCCAGCTAATTTTTTGTATTAGTATAGACGGGGTTTCACCATGTTGACCAGGATGGTCTCGATCTCTTGACCTCGTGATCCACCCGCCTCGGCCTCCCAAAGTGCTGGGATTACAGGCTTGAGCCACCGCGCCCGGCCCTAAACTAAATTCTTTTAATTTAATTAGTGGTAGAATTGAGGGCATGCTTTTTTGTTTGGGGGTTATTAACCCAATGTTGGTAGAATTAGATTTTTAAATACATTTGTCAAAAATGGAAGGGTGAAAAAATTTTAAGGGCAAATTCTAAAAGAAGAAAGTGGGGTATACAGTTTCCAAACCACTACAACAGGGGCCAATAAACTACATCTGTAAGGGACTAGGTAATAAATATTTTAGGTTGTGAACCCAACTATCTCTGTTGTACCTATTTCCTCTGTCACTGTAACAATGAAGCAGCCATAGGCAATACACGTAAACAAGTAGGTATGGCTGAATGCCAATAAAACCTTATTTATAAAAAAGCACTAAAACTTTAATTTCATGTAATGTTTTCATATCACAAAAACATTCTTCTTGTGGGCCATACATGCAGAGACAGGCAGCAGAGTGGATTTGGTCCATGGGCCATAGTTTGCTTCCTTCCCCGTTAGAGAATAAAGGGAGGGAATAAAGAAAATTAATTTCAACTAAGACAGAAAATGGGAGAAAAATGGACTAGGGTAGGGGAAGCAAAAACCACAAGGGAGTATAACAAACAGGAAACGTAAAATGAGATGTTAGGAAAAGAAAAGTTATCCCAATAAATGAGAACAGCATAAACTTTTATCATAAAGACAAGAAATTCTCAGGGTATAGCCTAAATGATAACAAGGTACTAGATAATTAGGGTGTATCTCTTCCGTAGAGCAGCACTATTAAAGTATGATTTCTACAACAGTACCAGTCAGCAAACTGTTAAAATTCTACAATAAGAAAAGAACAGAAATAGAATAAGTATTTAGAAACTGTTATAATAATATGACATTGTTACGACATCCATGTGTGAGATTATTTTTCTAGTAACTCATTGTATTTCAAAAAACTCAGTTCATACAAGTTTGGAAAATTAAAAAGAAAACTGATTTGAGAATTGTTACTAGAGAATACAATGCAGTTGTTTATAAAATGAAGTAGTTCCATATGTATAGACATGGTCAATGAACTAAACACATTGTAGGACAGTGTAGAAGGTATGATCGTGTGTGTGTGTGTGTGTGTGTGTGTGTGTGTGTGTATGAATGACTAGTCTTAACTGGAACTAACGTGTTTTTTTTAAAAGCACCAATCATATATGTAACAAATTTTCAAGGGTAGAAGAATTCATATCAATTTTTTTTTTAGATGGAGTTTTGCTCTTGTCACCTAGGCTGGAGTGCAGTGACATAATCTCAGCTCATTGCAACCTCTGCCTCCCAGGTTCAAGAGATTCTATTGCCTCAGCAAGTAGCTGGGATTACAGGCGTGTGCTATCATTCCCAGCTAGTTTTTGTATTTTTAGTAGAGACGAGGTTTCACCATGTTGGCCAGGCTGGTCTCAAACTTCTGACCTCAAGTGATCCACCCACCTTGGCCTCTCAAAGTGCTAGGATTATAGGCTTGAGCCACCGTGTCAGGTCCACATCAAATTTTTAATCATGATTACCAGAAAGAGATTATGACTGGTAGAATAGGATTGAAGGAAGTGGTAATAAAACAGTATTTTCATGTTTTAGTCTGCTTACATTTGTATTATTTGACTTTTTTGTTTTACAGTACATGTATTATGCTTTTTAAATGTTTTATTTAAATTAATAATCTCTTGGCCTTTTAAATAATTGCTACTGGCCAATTGAATATCCATTCAGAAAACAAAAAATTTTAACCTCTGCTTCACATAATCCACAAAAATTCATTTGAAATGGATCAATCATAAACTGAAGTGTGAAAGTTAAAACAGTAAAGCTAATAGAAAAACACATGGAATAATGTCCTAATGAGTTTGGGATAGGCAGAGATTCCTCAAGTGGGATACAGAAAATACCAAGTACATGGAGAAGATTATATATTTATATTCTGTATATGTGTATGTGTGTGTCTGTGTTTATACCTGATGAACTTTGTATCCTAAAAGCTACTAAAAAAAAAAGACAGACAAACCAATTTAAAAAATGAACGAAAGGTTTGAAGAGGTACTTCACAAAGAAGAAATCTGAATGACTAATTGGAATATGAAAAAGTGCTCAGCATTATTATGCAGGAAATGCGAATAAGAACTACACATGAATTCTAATGGCTAAAATGAAAAGAACTTGTAAGATTAAGTGTTGGGGAAGATACAGATAGAGCAATTGGAAGGATCATACATTTCTGGTGGGAGTGTCAGTTGGTATCATCACTTTGAAGAACTGGTGCTATCTACTAAAGCTGAACAGACATAAACCGTATGAGGCAGCGGCAGCAGTTTTACCACTGGTTATCTATTCAACAGAATTGGGTGTTCATGTTCAACAAAATACAGGTACAAGATTATCTGTATTAGCTTTATTCCTAATAGACAAGGAATCTTCATCAAAAGTATAAATAAACTGTATATTGGTACACAGTGGTATATTTATATAGTTGACACCAGCAATTATATTGATACTGGCATTGTAAAGAAGAAAATACTGCCACACAACAACATAGATGAATCTGATAGACAAAATATTGAGCATAAGAAGCAAAATATATAAGAATATATACTATGTGATTCTACTTATATGATTTATGGTATTAGCAGTTGGAGCAGTGGTTTCCTTTTGGGAGGGGAAATACTGACTGGGAATGGGACACATGGGAACATTTGGGGATTTTAGAAATGTTCAATTATCTTAATAGGGTGATAACCAGACATAGATGTGTATGAGATAATTTATTAAGCTCTATACCTATATACTTACTGTCTGCACACTTCAAGTAAGTTATATCTCTATAAAAATGTTTAAAAAACACCAACTCATTCATTACCCACTTATCTGAAATTCTGTCATTATTATATACCAAATCCTTAACATATTCAAGGACTTTTATCTAAGTCTGGCATTTTTGTAGGTGTACTTCTGATTTAATCATTGTTGCTTCATAATACACTTGTTTGATGGTTCACGTCTTTCCTGCTTATTATTCTATTGCAAAGTTATCTTGAATATTCTCACTTTTTTATTATTATAGATCATCTGTAGCCTTATTTAATTTTTGGCTTTGTCTGATAGCCAAATTCTCACATCCCCTCAGGCTATTTATATTTTCATTGGAGACCATTGGCAATACTGGTTCCGTTCAAACACATTGTATAATCTCTCCATCTCTTTCTAGTTAAGTAATTGTTTTCATGTGGCTCCTGCAAGTTAATTAGGTTTATTTCTGCACATTTTTGTTTAGTATTGTGAATAGGAACTCTTTTGTTACATTTTACAATCCTTGATGTAATATTCTTGATATTATTGTAACTTGTTAATTATAACAATAATACCTACTTGTTGAATGCTCTGTGCTAAAGAATCTTATTTGTTTCTCACGCCATTCCCCCTCAGGTAAATACTGTTGCATTGTGCTCATTTTACATTTGGGTCTGAAGGGTGAATAGCTGGCTTGTGGTGGTTTCACTCCAGAGGTATACTGCTTACACACATTGCTCTGTTGGCCTACGTGTCCTTCGATGAAGGACAGACGTGTGTGAGGGGGCAGTGTGGGGTCACGTCCAATATTGGTGGATGAGACTGACGTTATAGTGACTATTAACTGGATGCTTATCAGCAAGACCTGTATACTGAAGTGAATTTTTTTGTACATGCTTATTTATATCTGTGAAATACAATATTCTAGTTTGGACTTACCCAAGCCAAATAAAGTGCGAGTGTGTGTGTGTGTGTGTGTGTGTGTGTGTTTGTGTGTTTGTATGTTTATTATTTATTTTATTTTTTATTTTTTTGAGACGGAGTTTTGCTCTGCCACCCAGCTGTGTTGTTGTGTGGCTGGAGTGCAGTGGTGCAGTCTCATATCACTGCAATCTCCGCCTCCCGGTTCAAGCAACTCTCCCACCTCAGCCTCCCGAGTAGCTGGGATTACAGGCAGCCACCATCATGCCCAGCTAATTTTTGTAGAGACGGGGTTTCATCATGTTGGCCAGACTGGTCTTAAACTCCTGACCTCAGGTGATCCACCTGCCTCAGCCTTCCAAAGTTCTGGGATTACAGGCATGATCCACCATGCCTGGCTGTGTGTTTAATCATTGGTAAATAATTTAATGATTATTTTTATGTATTCTCAGGGTACTTCTGTATTTACCAAATGATGATAGCTATTGTCTTAGTTGGTTCTTTGTTTGCAAGGAACACCAGCTGAAATAATGAGAGTTTATTATTCCTCTACTCCTGCATGGCAGGAAGAGAGGTGAATTCTCATGGATAGCCAAGAGGTAAATCCATAGACTGGCCAGGACTTGTGGAGATTAAAACTGTCTCCCAGGATCTGGAGCTTTTGCCCTTCACTCTCATATGCTTTTTTTTTTTTGAGATGGAGTTTTGCTCTTGTTGCCCAGGCTGGAGTACAGTGGCACGATCTGGGCTCACTACAACCTCTGCCTCCCGGGTTCACGTGATTCTCCTGCCTCAGCCTCCTGAGTAGCTGGGATTGCAGGCACCCACCACCATTCCTGGCTAATTTTTTGTATTTTTAGTAGAGATGGGGTTTCACCATGTTGGCCAGGCTGGTCTCGAACTCCTGAGCTCAGGTGATTCACCTGCTTTGGCCTCCCTAAGTGCTGGGATTACAGGCATGAGCTACAGCTCCTGGCCTCTTATATGCTGTTTTTATCCTGCCTTAGCCCCTCTGCTTGTTGGTCTGTCCATTTTACTGTATCCTACCAACTCGTCTGGGTTCTCTGTGGTCCTAGGTGAAATTTCTGAGGGGGAACATTTGGTTGGCCTAGATATTTACTGTGTTTGCCCAAGCTTTTCATGCTCTGTGGGCTATTGGACAGACTGTTGGATTGGCAGCCTCAGTTAAGTATCTACCATAGTAGTTCTAGTTATTGTGGCCAGGGAGAGATGGCTGGTCATCTGAAACATGGAAGCTTAGGGCTCCCTCTTCAAGGAGCAAGGGTGATTTGCCCTAGAGAAAAGGAATGTAGTCACAGTGTACACTCTGATTAATGTGTCTAGTAACATTCACAATTTTCCTAGTTTTTTCAATGAAATAGAAAGTGACTAATAGTGAAAATAGCAGTTGCATTTAGAGACTGAGTAGTATTAGAAGGAAAACATTAAAGAGAATGCTTCTTATATACTTGACAAGTCCTTTACTTACTGCTTTGTAAGCTGGCAACATATGTTCTTTTATCTCTTGTAGGTATCTTAGTTAAAATATCTGCTTAGTTAGGATTGTTAAAATTTTGGATAAGTTTGTGATAAATACTAAGGAAATTTTTTTTCTTAATATTTTAATAGCTAGTTTTGGCTTGAAAAGATAATTTTGAGAGTTTTGCAAACCTCAGGATTACCAAATTGCTTTGAGGGTATTCTCTTGTGTGTGTGTGTGTGTGTGTGTGTGTGTGTGTATGTGTTAGTTATTTAACCCAAGATAAGTGCTGAATTTATGGTATATCATGAGATGTTTATGATAGTAAATAATTTATAGTAAAACCAGAAAACTAAAATATTATATTTATTAATATATGGATATTGGCAATAAAATTGTATGTAAATACTTGTTAAATTGATTCTAGGTTGGGCCATGCAGGCTGCTGCCTATATCTTCATTCACAGGAAATGGAAGGATGACAAGAGCCATTTTGAAGACATGATTGATTACTTTTGTGATATCCGCGAACCACTTCAACTCCTCTTATTCCCAGAAGGAACTGATCTCACAGGTAAGGTAGCCTGGGTTTGGCAAAGTTAGAAATCATCTAGTCTAAACTTCTCATTTCTCAGATGAAGTAACCGAACACCAACAAGAATAAGAGCTCTTACACGTATGGTGGTCCATATCTGGAATCCTAGCTACTTGAAGCTGGAAGATAGACTGAGTCCAGGAGTTTGAGACCAGCCTGAGCTACATAGTTAGACTTCGTCTCAAAAAAAAAAAAAAAAAAGATGAATGGTTCACTCCTAAGGTCACTCAGTTAATCAATAGCACGTCAGGACTCAGAACTCTTCGTTTCCAGCCCATTGAATTTATAGTAGGCAACTCCAAGAGGTCATATTATTCATACTTGCCATCTTAGTACTTTATTTTAAGCCTCAGTATATATTTTAAAATATCAGGCTTTTATCTTTATGTAAGCATGGTTTTAAAATCATGTTTTAGGTAATGTTGATCCTCTCCTACCTGTTGTTCATATTCTCTTATCCTCCTCTAAGGTATTTATTTATCCATTAGATCCTTTCTACTCCTCAACTTCTTCCTCATAAGAAAAAGATCTGTTAGTAACTACTTTCAGTTATTGTTGATTTACCTTAATAAGTTACCTTTCTCCTGATATTTAAACCCTATCCTTGCTACAGTCAAGGAAAGCTTTGCCCTTCTTCAAGAAAATTCAGCCATCATTGAGGTGTAGTGAGGACACAGGAAGACATATTTATAACTTGTCTGCCTTCCTAAATATTAAACTTCTTTTCTTTTTCTTTTTTGAGCTTGTCCCCTAGGCTGGAGTTCATTGGCATAATCATGGTTCACTGCGGCCTGAACTCCTGGGCTCAAGTCTATAGTATCTGGGACTACACCAGAAACTACCACAACACCTGGCTACCAGATACAAACCATATAGGCCAGGAATTGCCAATGGATTACAAAAAAGTCTTACAAAGACTAAAAACAAAATGCTGAACAGTCTGTCATCCTTACTAAATCAATAGTTTTCACATTTTTTATTATTTTTGTATATGAAGGCTTCTATCAAGAATATAAGATGATAAGATGGATACAAGCAGAACTGCTCTGGTTGATACTGGGAGGGATGATGGTGGGGGCATAGCTTAGACAGGAAGTACTTCCATAGAATCTTTGGACTCAAAAGACTAAAATTTACCTTTAATAGTCCCGATAGATAACTTCAAGAAAGATAGAGCAGAATTTGAGAAAGATTCAGTGGATCTTACAGCTCTGCTGTATAAGGGAAGACAGGCTAAAGCAGGAGAGAACTGAAATCTAAAATCTCAAGTAGTATGGAGAGATAGAACATGAACTTACCTTTCAAATTTTTGATAATAGACTAAGAAGGCAACTCTTTAAATTTAAGAGAGGAGAACAGGTAAATGAACATACTATTCACACTGTGGACGTAATTTATGGAACTCATTACAAAAGAGAATTCAAGATGAAAAATAGACATTACACACGTATTTAAGTAAGTGAATAGGTGACTGCGCCATAATAGGTTGTTAAGGGAAATTAAGGTATTTTGGGATTTACTATAGGTAACAAGGAAGAGATCTTTGACACATCTATTGCAGATGGAACTGAGCTAAGTGAACTGTGGCCCTTTTTATGTAGCAGTCAGAGCTCTAAAATATATGCCAACTCTGTAGTATATATTTGATTTTTTATGGTTGAGATTCTAAAAGTGTTTGGATCAGAGAAGATAATACGGAGAATAAAAATGGCTGCTTGTTGTTGAAGCTTGCAAATATATTATTGTAAGTTGTAAGTTGATTTCCAGAACTAAATTATCATTAGAAAATTATAAGGGACAGGCAGCTATATTTAAATTTTACAATATTTAGAATGTATAATACTTAAATTTGGATATTGAAATATCAGCTTTATTTAATAAATATAGAGTATAGAAACCCATTTACTGAAATGATAGATTCATATTTGTGAATGCAAAAATGTACATCAAAGAATGCCAACTTTGGGAGTTATTTGGTAAATAAAAACTAATGAAAAAAAGGTCATATGTTACTGCTACATTAATGTTAATATGTTCATACATTAGACCTTCAGAGTAATAAAATGTGTATGTAAAATATTTTTCATCAGAGTTTCACTCTTGTTGCCCAGGCTGGAGTACAATCGTGCAATATCAGCTCACCACAACCTCCGCCTCCCGGGTTCAAGCAAGTCTCCTGCCTCAGCCTCCTGAGTAGCTGGGATTATAGGCATGCGCCACCATGCCCGGCTAATTTTGTATTTTTCGTAGAGATGAGATTCCTCCATGTTGGTCAGGCTGGTCTCAAACTCCCAACCTCAGGTGATTCACCTGCCTCTGCCTCCCAAAGTGCTAGGATTACAGGCGTGAGCCACCACAGCCAGCCTTCAGGTTTCTTTTTATAGGTGATCAACTCTACATCTAGTTGCATGTTTTTGGAGTCCAGAGTGCTCACCATTACGTGATATAGCTGCATATATATTTTGAATTCAAATGGTATTTACCTTTAAAGCCAGACTTTGCCAAGGAGAAAAAATACACTGATCCTGAAGCTTTTAAACATTTTTTTATAGTATAATACAGATAATTTATTGAGTTGGCAAAAAAATCATTTTTAAAAGTAGACTAACAAAATATCTCCAGTTTGGAAAAAGTATCTGTTAATTAAAAGGTATTTAGTTACTACCATACTTAACTTTAAACTGGGTTTTTTTAGCCCAGTGAGACTGTTTTATAATTTAAGTTCTGAATCTAACTTGCATGTACATTTTCAAATCAGTGCATTTAAATCTAATGTTACATATATTCTATCTTTATATTTTATTGTTGGCTATAAGTTTTTAATGATAGATGTTTATTTGGAGAAATTTGGAAACACAGCAGTATGCACAAAACCTGCCACTGCCTATAAGTGAACACTGTTTTAATTTTGGTCCATTTATTTTTAGTCATTTGCTCACACACAGACATATGGGCACCCATATGTATTTATTCTTTATTCTTTAAAAATGTGTTTTAAAGGTTAGGGAGTTCTGTATTGTATTGGTATATTAGTTGGGGTTCTCTAGAGAAGGAGAATCAATAGGATGTGTATATATAGAAAGAGGTTGAGATTTATTTGAAGGAATTGGCTCTTAGAGTTGTGAGGCTTGGTAAGTCCATGATCTATAGGGTAGGTTGGCAGAGTGGAGATTCCAGGAAGTAGTTGCAGTTCGAGCCCAAAGGCAGTCTAGAGGTAGAATTCTTTCTTGTTGGGAGAGGAGGGGACCTCTGTCTTTTTCTGTTAAGGCTTTCATTCATCTGATTTGATGAGGCCCACTCCCATTATGGAGGGTCATCTGCTGTACTCAGTGTACTAATTTAAATATTAGTCTCTTCTAAAAAATACCTCCCCAGAAACATCTAGAATAATATTTGTCCAGAAACCTGAGTGTCATGGTCTATTCAAGTTAACTATAAAATTAGCCATCACAATTAGTATACGATAATTTCGAGTTCCATTTCCCTGATTTGGAAAGAATCTAACAATTATATTATTGCATATAACTTAACACCTATATACATAAAACATACTCTTTTTTTTTTTTTTTTTTTTTTTTTTTGAGATGGAGTCTTACTTTGTTACCCAGGCTAGAGTGCAGTGATATGATCTTGGCTCACTGCAACCTCTGCCTCCCAGGTTCAAGCGGTTCTTTTGCCTCAGCCTTCTGAGTAGCTGGGACTACAGGTGTGCATCATCATGACTGGCTAATTTTTGTATTTTTAGTAGAGGTGGGGTTTCACCATATTGCCCAGGCTGATCTCAAACTCCTGACCCTTGTGATCCGCCCATCAGCCTCCCAGAGTGCTGGGATTACAAACATGAGCCACCGTGCCTGGCCAAACTTATTTTTTTTAATAAATATATGAGTACCTGGATCTTTATCCCTACTTTTATGAAGTTTACATTCTATGAGGAAAGACAGATGATAAACTAATAAGTTAATAAAAATATGTCAGGTAGTCACAAGGGCTATGCAGAAAAATAAGGCAGGATCAGGAGATAGTCATAGAAGGGGTGTAGAGTGTTATTTTCTTTAAGATGATTAGGGAAAGCCTCTCTGTTAAGTTTCTATTTAAGTAGGGACTAACTGAACAAAGCAGAAAAGCATGCAGCTGTATGGGTGAAAGACATTCTGGGTGAAGGGAGGAGCAGCAACTGCATGGATCCTGAGGTGGGAACATGCCCAGCTGGTTTGAGAACAGCTGCTAGTAGTCCCATGGGTGGGAGGAGTGCAGGAGTGGGAGAGTTACAAGGACTGATGTGACAAGACAGGAGGCTGTGGTCAGAAAGTGGGATGCTAGTGCACTTACTAGCAGTAACAGTCTGGGATGGGTAGATGAAGTCGGTGGGTAGATGGAAAAGTCTGCATCTCTAATCTCTCTGTATTTCTGATCATTTTTACCTTCCCACATTGTGACTTTGTTTTAGAGCTGTTTGTTCTTGTACTCACGTTCTATAACAGTTCAATTTTGATTTCAGAATCCCCAGAGTTTTATAAACTGAAAGACCAAACTAAAGAGTAGTTAGTTACTACTCATCTTTGTGGTGTCTCTGGGATTCCTGATCCCATTTAAGGTCCTGTCAGTTGTCTATAATATAAATATTGTTTTGTAGCCCCATATCCAGGATATCCTGAAATGAATATGAGAGGAACTTACTACTTTTCATGTGTACGGCCTTTACTTTTGACTTGCCTGACTATTCTTCCTCTATCATAAAATGATGTAACACCGTCTACAGCAGTGTTCTTTGAATATTTCAGTGTTGTAGAAGGCATGTATGGTTTTTAGAGGTTTTGAGGACTCAGCGATCGTAAATTTACTCCTAGTAAAGTTGTATCTGTATAGGTGTTTTTCTTGTGATTTGGAATAATAGTTTATAAATTTCAGAATGCAACTGAGGATTGTGGGTTCTAACATCTGCTGTCATCAGAAAGTATTTCATGATCTCTCCCAGCAGTTGAGGCCAAATTTCTGAACACTTTACTTTTTCCAAATGTATTTGCTGAATAATGGGTTTGGTTCTTCTTGGAACTTGTAAAGTTACCTCATGGAATGGAAAAATAAGTTTTTGCCAACAATTGGAACATATACTTGACTCTAACTATATTCAGCCAAACCATGTTCAGATGTTTGTACATGATGTGCTAATCATGTGCCCATTCTGTTATGGAGTGGTTTGGGTTAGTAATATTAGCATACTCTGTGCCAGAGCAAGGCAGATATTTCAGTTTACATTGAAGTCCTAAATTATTGGTTTTTTAAAAATGTTGATCTGATATATTTGATTGCTAGTTATTTTTTCTGGATATCTAGGTCACTATATTTTATTAGTGTCTTAGTTTTGTTTT
The DNA here is from genome assembly GCF_030222135.1 of Aotus nancymaae. NCBI lineage: Eukaryota > Metazoa > Chordata > Mammalia > Primates > Aotidae > Aotus > Aotus nancymaae. The sequence goes on from NW_026988471.1 coordinate 29,556,303, forward strand.
ATTAGCATTTTATGTTTTAATATTTCAATTTTATATAGGGACTATTTTGCAAAAAATTTAGTTTATTAGTATTTTAATTTTCATTGAATGTTGACTTTTATGAAATCTTTTAAAGAAGTTAAAAGATTTGAATATGGATTTCAGAAAATATATAAAAATTTTTATATATTGTTATAATTTTTTTTAGTTCCTGTAAGTGTAACGGAGCATCTCAGCTTTGAAACACATTTTAAAACTTTTTTTCTTTATTCTTAGAATATAGCCTTGAAATGTACTTCAGACTCTGTTTCCCTCCTTTTCCACTAGGCACTTCCTTGCACCATGTATGCTTATCTACTGTATGCTTGCTTAGAAATTCCAGGGGCTAATTTTGAAACAAACCAGGCATGGAGCCCCTGTGGAATCCTCCCACTTTGGCGAAGTTGCGAACGATTAGTCCACTACCACCATGCTGAAGTCAAAATAATGCCAAGTGGATCTCCAGATGACCAGTTACCCAAGATAGCCATCAGAACAAGACACACAGACCTTGTACCATTCCCATGTCTCTCATACCAAGTTTTCTTTTAAAAGCTCTATGATAAATTTTAAAACTTAAGATGGTACTATAGAACACTAGTTCTCTGTCTTCTCAGTTTGCTGGCTCTCTGATTAAAACCTGCTTTCCCTCCTAGCAAACTTTGCCTCTTGTGTTTGGCTTTAGAGCAGCAAATAGCCAAACCTGGGTCTGGTTACGTAAGTAGGTCTGGGATCTTGATATCGAACCATCTGCAATGTTTGTATCTTCTCATTTGACTCCAGTAATTATAGAACAATTAACTGCTATTTTTATCAATAAAATTCTGCACTTCTTTCCTACCTCATGTATTTCCCTTTAGTTTATGATTTCTAATGGTCCATTTTTTTTTTTTTTAAGATAATAGCAAGGCTCGAAGTAATGAGTTTGCTGAAAAGAATGGACTTCAGAAATACGAATATGTTTTACATCCAAGAACTACAGGCTTTACTTTTGTGGTAGACCGTCTAAGAGAAGGTAAGCCCCCATCTCAAAATGTACCTTTTTTATAAAAGTGGCAAAAATTGCTAAACTTTATATATAGCCCTTTAGAGTTTATAAAGGATTTTTAATACTTTATCTCAAATTGACTACTAACATTGACTACTTGGCATTTTTATTCCAAGTTGACCTATGTACTAAAATGTTTAGCTGTGTATTCTTTAGAGATTTAAAAGAGATCTCTGTAAGAAATTATTTCCCCATTTTTGGAACCAACATAACTCTGTATTAAATAGATAGATACACACACACATATATAAAACCATATATATATGTGTGTGTGTGTATATTTACATATAGAGTTAGGCTATAATTCCGTGTTAGAATATTTCTCAAAGTGGCAAAAGTGTCTTAAAAGTATCTTATCACTTAATCCATTCCTCCAGTATTCATGAAAAACAAAAAAATCTTATCACTTAAACTGACTATACATTTGGCTCTTAGGATTTCTAGAACCTCTTTCTTCTGCTTCCTAATTTCTGGCTCATATCACACTTCTTTCAAGCTGTGTCTGTTCAGGGGCATATGTGAGCAGAAAGTGATTCCACTGATAATATCGCAGCCATTTAAATGCTTACATTTTGATGTAAACAAAAACCAATTGTACTTTTTAACTATAGTTCTGCATATTTGCATGTTTATATATTTATACACATTTGTACACACAAATAACACACATATGAAGAAAAGGTAACTATTTGGAAACATAAGCCCACAGTCACATAATAGAAGAATTGTGTTTGCATGTTTCTGCTTTCACTCTGATTTCTGGTAAGCCATATTGTATAATGGTGATCTCTGTGACAAATTATCACCTTCATCTGGTAACTGATAAATTTTCATAAAACTGCTTTGCATAACATGAAAAGTCTTGAACCATTATGTAAGAAGAGTTATAAATTCTTCTTTCCCTAAATAGCATCACTGTTGTTCTTTTAGTATTTAATGTACTTTAAGATAAAAAGTATAACTTGCCAAGACTACACATATTTATAACCAAGTACCCATGATTTAAAGAAAGGTTCACAATCAATTCAAAATCACATGATATGGTAAACCAAAAATGTTATCTGTATTAGTTTGGCTTGTTTTTTATATTCTATGATTACAACTAATATAACATGAACTTGTGAGCTTGACATTCATATGTATATAAGTGCCTGTCTACCCATAGAAGTTCATGGAGAATACAGTTCTTCATGCCTGTGGAGTGGGGTGGAGAGGCACGAAGATATTAAAGTAGTGATGCTTTTTTTTTTTTTGATACCATTTACTGTGACATGTAACTTAGACTCACCCTTCTCATTCAACAGTGTTTTTCTATTTTAAAGTATTTAATGAATTATTTAAAGGTATTTCTAACATCATAGAACAATCTCTAGAGCTCTCTGTTTTGAAACCTAGAAAATATTTTAGTAGCAAACTGAGTTATAACTTGGTGAATGGGTGTTACTTAGTCATCACTTCAAGCACTAGTCAATAGCCACAATATGTAATTTTTCCTGCCAGCTGGTCTGGGTAGTTGGTCTCCCAACATCCTTCCTATATCAGTAAAAGAAATACAGATGATTCTATTTGCAGTTAGAAGACTACAGTTAGATGATTTATTTGTTAGAAGCATAGAATGGGACTTGTATACTATAATAATAAAAATAAAAAATATGATGAGGATAATTACAATAGTATAGCAGCTAACATTAACTGAGCATTTACTAGGTACCTGGCATTATGCTATGTGTTTTATATGCCCATGATCAATTAATCTTCATAACAGCTGTGTGTGGTAGTTTTAAATATTTATCTCATCGTGCAAAACTGAAGCAGAAGTTGAGATAAAGAACCTCATCAAAATTACTGGAATACAGTTTATCTAACTGAATAGCTCATGTTCTTTCTACTGTAACTACTTGCTGCTTATATTTATAGTATGATTTTAGTTAAAAAAAAAAATCTCCAGATTATTAAGTACCTTCGTAATACTAGTGAGCTGGAATATTTTCTTTTAAGAGTTTAATAAAAAAAGAATTTAAAAAGAGGCTAAATGTCCAGAACACAGATAGATGGTAGTCACAAGGCAGGTGGTTGTGATGCTGCCTGAGATAATGGAGGAGCAGAGCAGGCAGAAGCCAAGGAAACATCAGTTGGGGAGTTGAGGGCCACTCTTGTTTCTGGAAAGTTCAAGTGAATAGAGAGAGAAAAAGTTTAATTGGTGATCAGAGATGAGGAGGATCTTAGAGGTCATCTAGTCCAGACTTCCCTTTTGGAACAGGAATAAGACTCAGAAGGGGGCCCAGCCTGGCTTTCTGATCTTTAAGCTCATGTATTAAGAGTTGAGATCATCATATAGATTTGAGTTTTAGGTTCGAAATACTTGTTTTTGAATTCAAAGCAAGCAGTTTATATTTCAATCCATATTTAGCTCATATGCTTAGATTCTAAATATAAAGGAATGAAGGATGTAATCTTTCCACTATTACTCTAGGGGGATACAGGGTTAACCACTAAATAAAAATTAAATTCCCACTAGGTAATTTGGATCAGTGCACCTGAACAAAATTCTTCAGTTTGTATTCAGGGAGAGAGAATTGCTGACTTAACACACAGATTACATATATAGTGTCTAATAGTCCTGCTTGTGGACTCTCATGTTTGTCTGCAATAGTTGTGATTTACTCTGAGAAAGTTGATAGCTACCTAGGAAATAAAAGCAGTATACCAATCATAGACAGCTCAGTCTTCAAGAGCATTGTTGGACTATTTTAATTTCATAGACTTTTGCTTAGTGCACAACTAGCTAACAATCCAGTCTGTTTGTTGCCTACAGTGGAGGACTAAAGATGGCTTACAGAAACCACTCTCTGTCGCTCACATTGCATTTATAATAGTCAGCAAGCCTCTCCCAGGGTGGCATTTCAGTTACCCTTTTGAACAGCCAGCATGTTTTAGGAGGGAAGGCAGAAAGGCAGACAAATTATTGAAATATTGGGTGTATTATATATCATGCACTCTGACCTTTTCACACAGCCTTTTATTGCTGGAAACTATTTATGAAATTGGATAAGACCTTTCCGTTACATTAAATAAGATGTGGCTGTACAGTAGACTTTTGACATTTGCTAGAATATTTTCTGAGACCATCTTCATTTCCCCAATTTTGGAAATATTTTTATAGATTAGCGGTTGACTTTCTTTTGAGGCCATTTTACAAGGAACATTTAAAAAAATCTATTTAGGGTGATAAAGTGCAGCAGAACCTAAATGAGATTTGTACACTGATGAGTGGGTAAGCACCCAGATCACCTGAGTGACCTGGTGACCTGCACATCATGAAGCAGAAATTTTTCAAATTTGCCTCAGGAGAAGTATACATGACCGCATGTCAGAGACCTTTAATGTCTCTTCATGTTGAATTTTCAAATGCCATGGTACCACTTTAGACCATAAAGGGAATTCATATTGTTTTCTTTGTTCCTTTTAGTCACTGCCCACCTCGCCTCTTTTCCTTCAGCACAAAATCTGAGCTGCTTATTTAGGATAGATCTTGTTGTTGTGTTTAGTGAAAAAAGGCAAGATAGCCTTAAAGAAGAAGGATAGAAGCCCTATTTTGTACCTAAAAACAACCATCTAACACTTATCAAGTTCTTCCTATGTGCCAGGCATTGAGTTATGCACGTTTCTTTACCTTGCCTATGCAGTAGAATCAACCACAGAGCTTTTTAAAAATACAGATACTAAGGTCCGAGCTCAGACCTACTGATCAATCTGGTGATGGGGACCTAGACTCATAGCTACCTCTTTCACCACTCATACGTATCCCATAATTCTCCTACCTAAGCTAGGTAGTAGTTTGCCTCATGCTGTGCCTGTGGAGCCTGGCTCCATTTAGCAACTTTCCCAGGGTCATACTGCTGCGGAGCAGAGGAACTTTAAACTCAAGTCTTTTGGATTCCAGATTCCAGTGCTCATGTTCTTTCCACTGTGTAATAAGCTTACAGTTTTTCAAATGCTAAAAAAAATTTAAAAATAAAAAAAAATAAATTACTCTTTGTAGGTTTTTTTTTTTTCTATTTCGAAGATTTCTCCCTGATATCCTTGGCTCTACTGTGAGTTCTGTTTAAATGAAGAAAATTTATATATAAAGGATTTCCTTTCTGTAAGCCTCTTTTATTTTTCTGATTCCTGCATTTACCAGTTTCTCCTCGATTTCTCTAATCTTTAAAACACAAAACAAAACATGACATTCAAACTATCTGTCCTTTCAAATTGTGGTTCCATTCTCTGGCAGAGCCTGGCTTGAAAGAGGGATAAAAAAATGTGGTTCAATTGTTTTCTTTCTTTTTACCATCAACTTGCAGAAATAGCTTGATGACTTGATTTTCTCAACACTGGCTCATTTTTTATTAAAAATAGATAATAGTTTTTTAACTGTAAAAACAGAACATACTTTCTGTTAAAAAAAAAACTGGAAAATTAATAAAGAAGGAACTGAAGGCATTGACCTTGTTGCTCAAGCCAGAAACCTGGGAGTCATTCTTGGCTCACTCCCCTTTGCTTTTCACATGCTGTGAAATCCCAAACAAGGCCTTTGATTCTACCCCTTAAGGATCTCTCAAATTAATTCTTTTCATTCGCAATGCCTTACTGATCTGGGCCTCCATTGTATGTTCCCTGAATTATCATACAGCTGCTCAGCTGGTCTTTCTAATTCTGGTCTTGACATAACCAGTCCTTTCTTTACTTTGTAGCTGTAGAGTCAAGCCTTTTTCTAAACGAGGGTGGCAGCACACTGAAGTAGGTGTCCAGGCACTGGAGTCAAAAGACCTGGATTAGAATCCTGGGCTTCACCAGGATTAGCAGTGTAACAGGTCAGATTACTTTCCCTCAGCAAGCCTGAGGGAAATAACAACAGTTGTTACTTTATATGACTTCATAAGACTCTTGTTAGGATTCAGTGAAGTCACGTACATAAAGCAGTTAGTACAGTGCCTGGAAAATGGCAAACATTCAATAAATGTTGCAGTGTAAATCTGACTCTGTGAGCTTCCAGCAGAAACCTTCACTGGGTCTCATGGTATTCCAAGGTTAAATCTACTCTAACATGATTTACCCAGGCCTTTTATGACCTACCTCTCTGGCCGTATCTCCTGTCTCCCTAGTTGTACCATTCGTTCTAGCTTTACTGAACCACACTTCTTTCCCAGAGTGCACAGTATGCTGAGCCTTCTCCATGACTTCCTCAACCTGTAGATGTCACCTTAGATAACTGTTTCTCCAGGAAGCCTTCCTGATTATCTTTAGCTTGGTTGGGTACCTTGCTTTATGAGTTCCCTATATGAATGCTTTTCCTACTAGCTATATGTAAATTTTTCTTACTGTAGTATCACTTGTTTAGTTGTTTATCTCCATGACTTTTTATCTCTAGCCTTCAGCACGGGTCCTGGCATATAATAGATACTCTTCATATTTTTTGAGCCAATCAACTAATTGGTCAATGTAATTTTATACTGTGTATTCCAGTAAAGGTTTAAAATGGCTAACATAAATATGTATCATGTAATAATAGCGGTACCCCAGCCTGGTCAAAATGGCAAAACCCCATCTCTACTAAAAATACAAAAATTAGCCAGGCATTATGGCACACACCTCTTAATCCCAGATATTTGGGAGGCTGTGGCATGGGAATCACTTGAACCTGGGAGGCGGAGGTTGTAGTGAACTGAATGAGATTGCACCACTATACTCCAGGCTGGGTGACAGAACCAAGACTCTGTCTCAAAAAAAAAAAATAATAATAATAGAAGCACCAAAAGTAAGAGAAGAAATCAAGATAAAGGGAAAATAAGGGTAAATTAAAAAAACACACACACACACAACTAGATCTGAAGTTAGTATACAAAACATGTTATAAGGTTCTACATTCCTGTATAATATGGGTCCAAACATTGGCCCTGAGCTTCTGTCCCTTTTATACAAGGAAATCAAATGGTATCATTGACAAGGTTTATAAGATCAAAGGAAACCAGATGATTAGAAGAAGCATTTTTGAAAGACTTGAAATGTCTTCCATGGTTCTTCACAAAGAGGACATTGTACATTTCATGGCCAAGATCCTGAACAGCATCATTATGGGAAATATAATGAAATTTTTAGTGACTCCACATAGCCTCATTGTGGTTGTCCATGTTGGCTAATGGAATAAACACATTCTATTACATGAGAAAGAGCAGTCTCATAAAAGCTCAAAACACTGGGACTCTACATGGATTTAGAGTGTCTCAACTGTAAAGGTATAGATAGACTGCATGTCCTTCACACCATTTTCCATAAAAAGTATTTCACTCACTGAGGATTGGATGACAATTAGTTCACACTAAGTTTGATGATTCTTTGTAAGGCACCTGTTTTACAGATATTTTGTGTCATGAGTTAAGTACTACAGAGCCAAGAGCTATAGTGGTAAGTGGATCTAGGAGTTGGACTAAGGGAATTTAAAGAGCTTACTGAGATTTCACACATGAATTGAAGGCCCACCTCCAAACTGAGGTCTGCCAGCATGTCCTTAGAAAACAATGGGGAGTATGTGTTTTGTATCCGCTACAACACTTGCACATCATAAGTGGAACACTGCTGGAAGCTCAGGTCCTACTCCATGTGGCTTTTTTGGTCTTCTTTATTGCTGTGACTTCGTGCCCTTTCTTCACTCCAGTCACGTGGGACACCCTTTACTCATGCTGTTTCTTCTTCCAAACTGTTCCCATTCATCTGGCTAGCTCCCATTGGTTCCTCCAGACAGCTTAAGTGTCCTTTCCACTTCAAACAATTTTTTGACCCCTCCAGGTTATTGGAATTCCCTCTTCTTACTCTCATCGTACTCTATACATTTCTGTTAATAACCAATAGTTTTTTTGGTGGCTTTTTTGTTGTTGTTGTTCATCTCTCTCGTTGGATTTGAGCTCCTTTAACTTAGAGACACTGTACCATATTTGTTTTTATATCTGAGGTCCTAATACCATGCCAGGAATATTACAGGTACTCAGTAAATTTATAGTTTGGTACAAATCTTTAAAGATTACCTATTTTTAGCATCTCTGTCATACACACATATGCATGTCTGATTAGTAGTTCTTCCTACCCCCGTCAGTCTAGTGATCAGACACTTACAGATTTTATTTTATATGGCGTTCTTTCATTCCAACAGAGATGAGATTTATGTCAGAGCCAGAGGACCATCTGGGGCAGATACACAACAGATAATAACTGTCTTAAGACAATTTCTTCTTTTTTTAACTACTAGAGGGTAAAAAGGTACGTTATTTTTCTAGATCATGTATAAGAAGAGAATTACAGAAACGTGTTATTTGTAACTTTAAATGAATAAGATCTTGGCATTTGATCATGTAAAATTCAGTATGGAAATGAGGTTTTTAATTAATTAAATGTTTATTTGTATCTCTGTGAGTTTCAGATTCTAAGATGGTGTTAAACACATAGTTATGTAGCCTTGTGTCTCTCTGAACCACTTGACTTCAATAGGAGAAAAATTTTGCCTTGGTGTTATTATATACTATTACTCTAACACCAGCCAGCTATAAAAATGCCTACTATTTTGAAAGGTAGGTCTGGGTTATAATGATTGCATGTCTTATGGCACCATTAATTAAAAATTCTCAAAATATGTGTTCTTTATTAATTAGATGATTATTTTCATAGATGAGTGAAAATTACATATGTGTTATATTTTACTCAATCATCAGTCATGTCTGTGCCTAAATATTGATGTCCTATATATTGTTTAATTTTTTTTTAAGAGTAACACACTGAAAAATGCTGATAACTATGACCTTTACACAATGTGTTTATTTCAAAATTCAGAATTTTGGAAGCAGCTTTTGTGAGTAATATTTGTGGAATTGCCTTTGAGTGATGACTTTCTGTAGACTATGGACTGACCATAAAGAATATTGTTACATACATTGAAATATTTTTGTCAGTTTCCCATTGGAGGGCAAATGTGAGAGATAGAAAACAATTGCAGAAGGTGTGAGTAGCTGTGCCATCACAATACTGTTAACTCACGGTGTGGCAGATGGACACTACATATTTATGTACTTAGAATCTCGTTTGCAGTAAAACAGAGAAGAGAGTTTCAGACGAGTATGCAAATTGTATGTAACAATATACTTTAGCTTCCTGTTCATATGAAAATCAAATTTCTCAGCAAAGGTGAGATTTTGGCCTGAGTCTAAACCCTGTGGACCTTTGAATTCAGAAATTCATCTTAACAGGAGCTAATGCCTGCCTTTTGGTTTTACATAGTATGTAGTTTCATTGTGAATGTATATGCTTCTTTTTTGGGTTTGTCCAAAAAAGGTTTACCTTGTTTCTTCTTTATTGTTGACATATGTCCATTTCATTATTTATAAAGGCTGTGCCTTTTCTCTTTTACCTTTATAGATTTTTTCCTTATTCAAAATATTCTGTCTGCATTTTTCTAATTATTAGAACTTTTTTTGCATTTTTTTCATAATTGATATTTGTGTTGAATATTGCAAAGTAATGTTAAAACAGTACTCACTTGCTGGAGTATATGTGTGTACACATGCAAAGCCAAGTTCATATGCTTCACTTGTAAAAAATATGAAACTAAATACAGAAATTGTTTACTTATTAATGTTGAAAATTATTTGCACAGCTCTCTAAATGAAAGTCATTTTCTTCATTTTATTTTGCACAGATATTTTCATGTTATATAAAATTATATTAATATATCATGTAACAATATATTATTATACATATTTTGTCACATAGGCTCCCTATATATATCTGACTACTAAAAAGCATGCAAACTCACCTTGTCATAGAATCTGGGCTGAGCAAAACTAGTCCAGGTTCATTTATCGTACGTTGGCTCCTCTGTACTGCATAAAGTATAAGACGTTGAAAGAATGTCAGTAACTTCTAAATCATCTGCCTTTCCCTAATGAAGTTATGTAGGAGATAAAGCATTAAGTGTCCTCAGTGGCTTTCACTCCCTCCACACAAGAGTATTGCATTTGACCACATGGGGTAAAGTCCAAGGATTATCCTGCCTGTACACAAAATGCATATTTTTAAGTGTTTTATTTTGTGATAACTTAATCCACATAATTTCATTGTGGTTTACTCATCTCTTTTTCTTAGGAAATGATACTTGAAAGAGAAATTAAAATGAAACTACTGATTTACATTTGTTTCTCAATATTGTTTTATGAAGTACTTTTTCCAGTGAATAATCTCATTTGGTTATAATACACTAATAGACAGTAATCTACATTGTGTTGCATGTTTTCATTTTAATATTTTTCCTTGGGAAAAAAAATAGCTTTCTTTAATCTCTTGACAGCAAGCTTCATATTTATGCTATTCTTCTTTTTCTCTGACCAAGGCCATTATCTCTGTGGTTCATGCTACATGTCTGACTTTTATGGCTGAAATATTTTTCACAAACAAACACCTGAGTATTGTTAAATAAACATCTGTCTCTAATTCCTTATTATTTACCATATATAACATTTTAAAATAATCTACATACAGTGCATGGGTATTTTTAAACTTTTAAACACCTTGTCTTTCAAATTGTGAGGCTGCCACACAATTTCTTAGACATTAAATGTGACAAATTTGTGTTGATAGTTGTTTGTCTTATCTCTAGGTTCACAACCACTTTCTTTGAAGTGACATATTTTCTCTCCAAAAACTTTGAATGCTTTGGATTAATTTTGCATTGTATAAATGTAGTCTGAAAGTAATTTAGGGTTCCATGTAGAAATTCCGATAACCTGTGAGACTGTGGTACCAAAGTTTAAAAATCCTATTGTATATTCATAGTTTATTTATGACTTATACCTTCCTGTTTCATCATAGAATTTTAAATGGCCTTTAGCAGAAGATAAATAAGTGAAATGTGGCCCAGTGTGCCAAAGTCAGGTAATAAAGTATGTGTGTACATAAGGCTTAAAAGGAAGGCATATTATCCAAGCTAAGGAAAGATGCTGTAGTCAAGCATGAGCCTTAGCACTGATCTCCTTGGAAGTCAAGGCATAACAGGTCTTCCTTTATTTTTCTCATTACATTAAGTTCTTGGAGACTTAGTGGTAACAAGCTAACTTGCAGTAGAAGAAGAAATAATAGTCAGTGCCTTTTCTAGGCACAGTTATCACTCATTGGTAGCAGATACATGTTCAGTTAACCAGTGTCTCTCAAAGCTAAAAACCAAACCTTCCTATTTTTGTGGACTGATCTTAGATGTCCTTATTGTAGAAGATCTACCAACTTGACCATGATATACTTCAAGAGAGGAACTTCATACTGTTCCTTATGTGAGTTCATGGAAATTACTCATAATCTATAATCCATAGTGCCTAAAAAGAATTGAACACTTTTTTTCTAGCTCATAGATTTACTTGTTTTAATTCAGAATGGTGTCTTAATGGCCACAACAGGTTTAATGTTAAATCCAAATGAAGTTACCAAATAGTTTACCAATTAATTTTAGTTATGGAAATTATTAATAACCTTTTGGATCAGTAAAAAGCATCTTTGCCATGTTGGTTCCATTATTTATCATTCATTTATATTTATTTTTTTACTTATTATTTATTTATTTTAATTCATTAGAAATGGTCTTACTCTGTTGCCACGGCACCTGGCCTGTTCCTTTTGTAATTCAAAGAGACTGTAGCCACTCTTATGCCTAGTTTTAATGAAGGCTTGTTTTTTTAAAATTTAGGGATGGATGTTGGTAAGAACTGAAATTAAGAAAGACTTGACAGGAAATATTTTGGCTTTTGTTTAGACTTGATAGATGAATAGAATTTAGGCAAAGGAGAAACATGTTATAAAAAGCTTGTCCTATACATACTATCTTTAAAATTGTATACATTAAAGGTGTTTATATTTAAGTATTTTTAAGAAAATGTCTTTGTTGTAAATGCATATAATCTGAATCTTAGGTAAGTCCTATGTGTTGTGGCTAATATCATGTGATCAAGGCATACTAGTGACCGTATCAGAATAAAAATGTGTGGTAACACATCCTTATACATAAATTTGGGAAGTTACTATATGATCCACTGTCACAGAAACAGTATACAAGTGCAGAGTTGAGAACAGTTGTGGTGGCTGTCAGAGTAAGAGATTATAGGGAACAGGACTTTGAATTAAATCTGAAGGAATGGCAAGATTTGAATTGGTAAAGAAATTGGGAGAGTATAGTCAGGGTTAGATACTCAGCAGTGGAGACCAGCCTTTTTATGTGGCAAGAACTAAGTTAGAGAGGTAGTATTAGTTGTCATGAAGTCTCACTTGTAACAAACTGTATAGAAAAGAAAAGGAATTACAAAGAGTGGGAACTGTGAAAGTCTATTTATGACTTTATAAATACTCCAAGCCTGGTGAGTAAAGTCTTCCCTTCTTAGTATTCTAAGAGAGTTTATCATCTTCCTAAGCAGTTTACTATTTGTTCTAAGATAAAATAAGATCTGTTGGCTTTAGCATAATCATAGTTATCCCAAAATAGTATCTTATTTTGAGACTTCTGCATGAATTATGTTCAGTTAAAGTAGACTCAGTAAAAGTAATTATACCTCATGTTATTTATATCTCCTTTGATCCATGCGTGAGGTATTTACAGACTATACGATGGCATATAGTAGGAAAAGACTATGATTCATCCCAATTACAGAGATGTTTCCTAGAAAAGAACCTCTGGGGAAATGTCTTATGTCTTTACTAATGATTTTGAGACTTAAACAAATAAATCTTGTCTTTTCCGTGTATGACTGTAAATGGTCATAATTTTATACTTGCAAATATCAATTTGATCTGAATCAAACTTTTCCAGCAGTAGTTGGCCTATTTGCAAGGTTGGATATCCACGGGCTGTAATGGATATATGTTAAGATATCAGTGGTTTATCTGGATTTTAGGTACCAGTAACATCTTTGAACATAAAATCTGAGAAGAGTCCCTTGGGTGCAGCAACTATAATGTATTTGGTGACCTTAGAGAGGGGATCGTGTCATAAGAATAGAGGTAACAGGAGCCAGATTTAAGTAAAGAGTGATGTAAGTGGAGATAGCTAGTTTAGAGGACTGCTACAGGGAGTTTCCTGATGAAGGGGAGAGAGCTGGAGTGTAGACAACAGAAAGAGGAAGCTGCATCAAAGATGAATAGGAGAGTTTAGCATTTTTAAATGCTGAGATTGTGTAGAGGAACAGCTGAAGGTGAAAGGATTAATAACGGAGCAGTTTTCTGAGAAATCAGGAGAGGATAGGAACAGAATTCAGGTTAAAAGGAACTCCATTTTCTAAGGCAGGAGGCAAGATTCAGCATGAATATTTATTTTTGTTTGAGGAGTAGGTGAGGAGAAGGTGAAAGATGCTTTGCTGGAAGGCTGTTCTCTGTCAGGTAGAGGTTAGGTAATCTGATGATGGTGGGGTACAAGGGGATGCAGGTGATTAAGGAGAGTTTGGAATAGTTGTCTAAATGAGAAAAGGGAGCTGACAAAAACCAAGTAAAAGCATTGCTGAGCTCTCAAATCTCAGGCTAGAGACCCAGTCTGGGCTCTTGCCTCTACTGTAAGTTCCATCCAAAGTGGTGACTTCACATGCCTCACAGTGGCCCACTCCTTCCTACCACCTGCAGTACTCCCATCTCCTCTGCCTTTGATCAGATACCCCTGTTCCTTTATGCCCATCTTAGCAAAATCATTTCTTGATCTCTTCAGCTGGAAGTCCTATTAGTCCCCTTCCAGTCTTCTACAACAGTTGAACCCATCTTAAGAATCACACAGTTTCTGGGTGATGAGGAAATTAGTATGTTGAAGAAACATCTGCACTCCCATGTTTATTGCAGCCATATTCATAATAGCCAAGATACGCAATCCACCTAAGTGTTCATAATCAGATGAATGGATAAAGGAAATGTGGTGTATAAATATATACAATGGCGTTTTATTCAGCCATAAAAAAGAAGGAAATCTTAATCATTCCCAGCAACATGGATGACATGGAGCACATAATGTTGACTAAAATAAGTCAGGCACAGAAAGATAAATTCTGCATGGTCTCACTTACATGTGGAAGCTTTAAAAGTTGATCTCATAGGAGTAGAGAGTAGAATAGTGGTTACTAGAGGCTGGAAACATGAAGGGAAACAGCCAAAGGTTGGTTAATGGATACAACAGCACAGCTTGATGGGAAGAATAAATTCTAGTGTTCTATAGCACTGTGGGGTGACTATAATTAACAACAATTGATTGTATACTTTTAGATAGCCAAAAGAGCAGATTTTCAGTGTTCTCAACACAGGAAGTAAGTGTTTGAGGTAATGGATACGCCAGTTACTGATCTGATCGTTACACATTGCATACAGATGTTAAAATAGTACACTACCTCATAAATAGGTACAATTATTTATCAATTAAAAATAGTAAAAAGCAAGAAGAATCATGTGATTAGAAAATATATTTTTTCCTCTTTACTAGATCATAAGCTCCTTTGGGTCAAGCTTTTACTTTGGCTTCCAAAACCAAAGTAAAAACGTTGGATCAGTCAGTCTCTGTTTCTCTTTTTCCCCCTTTCCTCCTCTCCTCACCCCTGCCTCTGCCCCACCCCCAGGGCAGTGGTGCTAAATTGTTCAATAAATATTGAATGAATAAATTAATGAATGTAACAGATACATTACAATCAAATTGTATATTGGATCAGTGAACTTCTATAGGAATATGATTGTCAGAATTCTTTACAAGGCTAATAACCCACAGGCACCACCTTAAAGAGTATTATTTTATGAAGATATATGACTTCCTCTTCACTATGACAGTGAAATATATTGTATTTGTAGGTGATTATCCTAACTTGGTGGCTCAGAATATTTTGTATTTGGCTTATTTGCACTCTCCTAGCCATAAGGAGCTTATGCCAAGCACAGTTTCTGTTGTCCAACTTTGCTTATTATGCAGCTTTTACAGCGACTTTTCTAATAGTTTTGATGTAAATGCCATAATGTATCATAAGCCCAGATTCCTTTTAAAAATTTCATCCTCGTAGCCTTCCTTTTAAATTTTTAGTTTACTTCTCACTCAGTTACTCACTGTGCTATGTTGAAGGAACTTTGTGTACCAAGTGCAACATCCTATTCTATGGCCCTACAAGGTTTGGCTAGGAGAGGAAAACTCAGGATGAAAACATCAAAGAGGCAGCAATTACAGAAAACGGGAATGTTAGATGTCACAAAGTATGATGGAATATGCCTGAGAATTCTCACCTTTTATGCAGCCTTAAGTTCCACTGGCTAGTAGCTTGTACCATTTCCATAAATTGAAGCAGATTGCTATTCTTTTATAAAGGTCATCCTCTTTCATGACTTCAGAACTTTTAATAATTCAGATCTTTGTATTCTGCTGACCATTTTTCTGTACTATAAACCAGTTCATTTTATTTTATACCCTAATTAGCTCTTTATCTAAAATGTTGGCCCACAAATTCAAGATAAGCTAAATTAGCCAACAGATATAGCTAGCTATTGGGTATTAATCAAAAGGATGATAGTATGGCTTATTGTTAAAATAAAACTCAGTATTTAGATCTCAGTTTGCAATTTGAGGAGCTAAACCAGAAATTTCTCAGATGTGTCTGATGCCTCTTTTGCTATCTTGGGCATAGAGATAGATAGCAATTATAACTCAAATTTCATTCTGTAAACTTCAAGATCATGAATTTCATTGTTTTATTAAAGTGCCATCCAAAAATAGTGTTCTACGTCACCACAATAGCAGTGTTGTCCTCTGGCTGCCGTTGTCTTACCCAAGGCCTAAAAAGTGCATACTTGAATTTTTTTTTTTTCTGTTTCAGTATTTTAGTCCATCCACTTGTAAACAGATTTCCTACCACAACCCCTAGTGCAGTTTGTCTGGCAAGATAATGCTGAAACATCATACTTTCACCTTGGGGAAGGGTGGTTGGAAAAGATAAAACCCTCAGCTTCCAGGTCCATCTGCTGAAATTGTCCAAATTAGGCTAGTGTATTATATCAAGTGATAACATATGGAGAGAAAAGAAGAAAATAAATCTTGACAAGTGAGCTGCCATCATTTCTGTGGCAGTCTCTACCAATACTTCTGAATTTCTACCCACTGGATTTTTCAGGCTTCTAAGTATTGAGATAGATAGATTAGATAGATAGATAGATAGATAGATAGATAGATAGATAGATAGATCGATCATATGTATGATCGATCTATCTATATATGATATATATATATCATATATATATATCAATAAATATGTGGTGGCATATAAAATATGTGGTATCTGTATAGCCACTCAGGATTTTAAATCTGCTTTGCTTTGGTTTTTTTTTCCTGTTGGATTAGTTGGGAATGTTTGAAATGAGCAAGAAGATGAGGAAAGCGCTCTTTTCTTTTACTTTAAGTTCTGGGATACGTGTGCAAAACGTGCAGGTTTGTTACATAGGGATATGTGTGCCATGTGGTCTGCTGCACCTAATGACCCATGACCCTTTCTCTAAGTTCCCTTCCCTCGCCCCTCACCTCTCAGCAGGCCCTGGTGTATGTTGTTCCCCTCCCTGTGTCCATGTGTTCTCATTGTTCAACTCCTACTTATGAGTGAGAACATGCGGTGTTTGTTTTTCTTTCTATTTGTGGCCATCTCTTCTGTGAAACTTTCTGGGACCCTGCCAGCCAAACTGGTCTTTTCTTTTTCAGAATCCCTATAGCAGTTTAACTGTACTTCTGTTAAGATTCTTCAGTGTGTGTTGTAGTTGCATGCATGAACCTCTCCTCTCTACACTATTAGTCTGTTGGCTACCCTGTTATTGCTTCCTTTTTTTCCTGCACTTGATGCATCTAGCCAAAAATAGCTTTGTTGTTGTTGCAGTTGTTCTTGTTATTAACTGTTCCAGCTGGCTGAATCACATCTATAATGGCTTTAATAATAAGGAAGGCCTCTTGTTGACTTTAATGAATCCATTCAAAATACAATGTGTATGGTAGGTACAGATGTCACGGTCTTAAAGAAGGTTAAAGAATATCATCACTTTCTATGGTATAGAGCTTGATGGTATATGGCCACACTCTGACAATATCCCAGAAGGTTCTCTGGATTTCTTGCTGTAATTCTTTCTAGTTTATTGTCTGTATATAATTAGACAGTGCTTTCTAAGTAGCAGAATTTCATTGTAGATACTGATGCAGCTTAGAAAAAAATGTTCTATGGTGGCAGTTAGTCCACCTTTTGTCTTCTTCAGGACCATCAGCCTCTGTAATAATTAGAATCCATAAAAAGTGACTATATTCTAGACTCTAATATATCATAAAAGTTTTATGTTCTTCACCGATGTGCTTTACCTTCTCAAGCACATCATAAAGCATCAGTGACCTTTCCAGCAATGTTCTTTGGTGCCTATGATTTGGGTGATTGGAAACGTTTGCCAGTGGAAGAACCACTTACTGCCCTAATAAGGAACCAATATTACTGTATTTCAAAAAAAACCTCTAGGCTTAACTAAAGGACATGAGTAGAGGTAAGGTTTTATATATCAGAGTAATGTTGTTGTAGCCAAGTTAAGTCTCTATAAATATGGGGTAGATGAGAAATAATGATCATCCAGATGATGGGCTCATTTTTCAAACTACCTCTATGTTGACCATGCTATCTGCCTTATTGCCTTTATTAAAACATAGCTGTCTCCTGACTCCATGCCTCTTCCCTGTTTCCCTCTCAATTAAGAGCTGTTCATTTTCTCATATCTCACTACCATATAATTTACATCTGATTTATCCCTACTGGAGTTAAAAAAAAATACTGAGTACAAAAAAAATTTTTGAGCCTTTTCTCATGTAAGTATAGTAACCTTTACCTCTCTCAGATATCAGTCAACCCTTCACTACATTCTCTGCCTCAGCCTTCGTTTCACTGGAGAGGGGAGACTTAGCACCTAGCTCAGTCTTCATTCCTTCTCTAGTCTAACCATTCAGTTTCTTGATCTCCTCATTATCCACACTACTTCATACTTTGGATCTTGTCTTCAGGAATTGGTCCACCTATTAAATGTTAAATTGCAACATCTCACTAGGCTGTGTTTTACTCTCATTGAGATCACTCTTCCCTTAAAGCCTTTATGCTTTTTCCCTATCCATAATCATCATTCTGTGTTCATGCTTTTCTTTCTTTTCAGTTATACTCTGCGATCCATTTTTTAACCCAAATTCTTGCTAGTATCTTGAACACCTTATCCCTATTGCCCTTGGGTGACACACAGTTGGCAGAAGTGCATTCCCAGGTCTTGCCAGCTGCTTGCCTTCTCTACACCTGCACTTGCTCTTAGCTCTGCTAGAGAAAATCCCCTAAACCATGCAGATTACTGTCAAAATAAACTCTTAATTAATGTATTGGTTTTCTAGGGCTGCTGTAACAAATTATCATAAACTAGGTTGCTTCAAACAGTAGGAATTTATTCTCTCACAGTCTGTAAGCTAGAAACCTGAAGTCAGGTATTGGCAGAGCCACGCTCCCTCTGAAGGCTTTGGGTAAGAGTCCTTTCTTGCCTCTTCGTGGTTGCAGTCAGTCTTTGCTTTCCTTGATTTGTGGCAGCATGACTCCGGTCTTTATATGGCCTTCTGTATTGTGACTCCCCTCTTCTTTTAAGGATATCACTCATGATATCCACTGTAATCCACTGTAACCTCATTGTGACTTAACTAATTATTTAGAAATACGTTCTTTGCAGATATAAAGTCACATTTTGAGGTGGTTACAGTATACGTGAAATTGGGGACACTCTTCAATACAGTACAGAGTACGGTTGCTGACCTCAGTGCTGGCTGACCATTTTCTGTTTCCCTAGTCAGCCGTTTCATTCTCTGCAGTAGCAATTTCAAGTCTCCCCTGCCCATTCTCAACATTCTTGCCCCTATCTTTCTTGTCTTCACCTTTAAGCTCTAATTTACCATTTGTTCCTTGTTGTCAGCATTTAATGTTATTCAAATATCTTCAGTCTTTAAAAAGGAAAAAAAAACTCTTTAAAAAAACCTTTGCAACTACATGAACAGTTTTTATAACCCCCTTTCACCATTCACCCCTACTCCAAGCTTCCACACTTTTTTTGCTTCAGATACAAGCTTCTTGGAAGAGCTGTTGATGAACTGTCACCACATCCTTATCCCCTAATAACTTTGAAACTTTTTGTGATCAGTCTTCTACCTCTTAGATTCCACTAAACGCAAACAGTCTCTTCAAGTGACCACCTTGTAAATCCCAGATCTTGTCCTTTCTTATTGTGTCACTAACACTTGAGCATAATGGACACCCGCTTCCTCTAGAAACATTCTCTTCCTTGAGAACAGTTTTGGGAGAACTAGTGAAGAAGACAGAACCAGAAGACTTCTGAGATCTCTTTTACTTATAAGATTTGAATCATATTCTGAGATTCAGGAATCTTCTGTTCTCTTTTAATAGAACTTCTAAGCAATTTGTGGTTAAACATGGTAATGCTTTTTTATGATGTTGTGACTACAGAGTGCAACTTCTTTCTCATGCAGTTACTGTAATTTCAAAGAGATTATTTTTAGTAACTATTTGTTATTGTAAAATTTCTCAGAAATAGAAAAGCACACCAGGGAAACTTTAAATAGAAATGAGCTCTACTGACTTTAAAATCCTAAGATCTGAAGATTTAGACTTTGATGCATTAAATTAGTCTTTTGAAGTTCTGAAGTCTGAGAAGTACTCTTGTAACATAAGCTTTTTATATTTATACAAATAGGCTTATTATCTAATTTGATTTTTCAAAGACAAAAGGATGAAGTTATAATATAAGAGAAAGTAGAAACTGAACATTGTAAAAGTTAAGCAGAACTTGAATTGATTGTAATTTCCTCTCTTTCCTAATAATATCTTTCAGTATGAATAACTCATTTGTTTATGGTAACTTTTTTTTTTGAGACAGAATCTCGCTCTCTTGCCAGCCTGGAGTGCAGTGGTGCGATCTCTACTCACTGCAATTTCCGCCTCCCAGGTTCAAGTGATTCTCCTGCCTCAGCCTCCCAAGTAGCTGGGATGACAGGTGCACGCCACCACGCCCAGCTAATTTTTTGTATTTTCAGTAGAGATGGTGTTTCACCATGTTGATCAGGATGGTCTCAATCTCTTGACCTTGTGATCCACACACCTTGACCTCCCAAAGTGCTGGGATTACAGGCATAAGCCACCATGCCCAGCTGGTAACTTTTTTTAAGAGCTCTCCTCTTAGACAAATAGTAAATCTCTCTTGGAAGTGGAGCAATTTGATTTTTATCTAAGATCAATGATTAAAAGATATTGACCAGTCTTTAAGTGTTGTAGTAATTTCAAATGTCCCCAAGTCTTCCTAGCCTAAAGATACAGATGTGATTATAATAATACCAAGAAGTCCTATCTGGAAGCCTTCTTCAGCCTAGCTGCCAAACTTCAGCATCTCTCCCCAAATGTCCAACAATAATTTCCAAATATTTCTGTCTCCTGAGCTCTAGCCCTCTGGTAGAAGTCTTCCTTGTAATCCATGTAAGGAAGCCACCTTGATCAGGTCACCTCATGGCTGGCTGTATAGACCAGAAACATAGCTAGCTGCCTAGGGCATGGCTTTGTGTGCTCCCGACATTGCCAACCCTCCAAGAGCCAAGTGGTTCTGGCCTCTCTCTGTCCTGAAGGAGATCCCTCCTAGGAAATGCTTCTTCACCTCCTTCAGCTTTTAATTCCAATCTTCTTTCTCTAGGACTCAGACCATATCCTTAGGGATAAATACCTTGCTCTCCTCTCCTGTTCTTTTTACCAGTTTCTGCTCATGTGGCTGTGCCCCCAAACATCTTCTTCAGAGGCCTCTTCCCCACTGCCATATCATTCATGCACATACATGGGGATGAGGAAAATGGATGAAAATTAATACTGCAGATATTGTTAGAGCAGTTAGGAGCCAGAACTCCTAACTAGACTCTGAGGCCTCAAACTCTCCTCTTCTCTTTTGGCCTTAGTTTTATCCAGCTGTAATGAATTAATAAAAGACCCAATGAAATCCAGTCACATAAAATTGCAGAAGTCTTCAAAGGTTATTAAAAAAATCTTAACATTGTGAATTGCTATAAACTTGATAGACAAGATTTTGGTAAACACTACATTTTGTAAATTCTACAGATTGGTTATTTGGCATTGACCCATTAGCAAATTGGCCTGCTTTCTAGTTCATCAGATATTAAATTCCAGTTAGGTTCATTTGGGACTTCTTGCAGCCATAGTTCTTTCACGACAGTAAACTTCACAAAACATATTAATATTAAATAATGTTTTCCAATTGAAATATTGTTCCACATTTAGTTTTATTGAGAACAAAACGTGTCCTCCCTGGTAGGGGAGGTGTATGCAACACAATTACAATAGTTCCTCTAGGATGTTGTGTTAGAGTACTGTCCAGCATAACTGGATGCTGACTTCATTTCCAATTGGATTAATTCAGGAAGGGGTGATAACTGGAGTATGTTTATCCTAAATCAGGAGAGCGTTTGAAGGATGCCATGTTGAGGAACAGAAAGTAGATAAACAGGACAGTGTATTGCGATCATGTGGAGGGACACTTGCCTACTGAAAGTGTAAATTAGACATACAACAGAATAAGAATGATTTTGTCCTCTTCATCTAATTCCTGAGTTCTAAAACTGTTGATGAGATGTCTTTAAGCACTAGTGTTACTGGAGTGAATTGAATGTACTTAGTACATGGGGTATCTTCTTGAAAAACAAATGAAAAACACAAATGTATACACACAGTAGCTTTTATTTATAATGCTGTTTTATATTTGATATTCAAAGCATATAAAGTATCCAACTATAAATGGTGAACTTTTGCCCACTCACCTTTTAGTTCATTCTCTTTGGGTCTGCCACTGCTCCTACTCGTGTCTTTGACCAATATTTAGTAATAGGCCAGGATTCTTTTTGCCATTCATCTAGTGTTTGAAAAGGGTCTGCTGTAATAAAAACACAGCATCCAAGAGGTGATTTAGACAAAGTTTTTCTGCCTTCTGTATGGCATTTTAAATTTTATTTTATGGAATTTAGTTTTGAAAGAGGTGATAATCATGTCTCCTTACTCAAGAACATCTGCTGTCAGTGTTGCCTTTCTGGTACATTTCATTTCATTTACATAATCACTCTACTCAGATTTTATCTAGAGAAGTTTTTTAGAATCTGTGATGTCCATAAGAATTCTGGATCCTTCTGATTAGGAAAGTCCTTCATTTAAATAAACTCATAGTTATCTGAGAACATTTGTGAGTGAAGATGTATCTTGAAATATCACTTAAAAATAATTTTTGCCAGCTGTTTAAACTTCCATAATTGACTTTAAAATATTCTAACTAGGGCTTTTGATAGGTTTCCTTTGAAATAGGAAAAAATAATTGATTAGTTATTCCTTAGCTGAAACAACTTTATAGATGGCAGGGAAGTCACTTGATTTCTAAAAAGAAGTGAAGAATGAATTAGAAGGAGTAAAAGATTTGATTTACCCTACCAAGAGGCAATAAACCTATTTATTACCCATTCTTATGTGAAGGTGGACCTAATATTACATTCTGAGAGTGATGAGACATGGCTTTTATAGGGAGGATGGAAATAAATAAGCAAATTACAGATTTACTTTGGAATGGAAACTTTACATTAAAACAGATCATCTTATGTTTCACTGAAACTCAGTAAGAATTTCAGGAACCAATTATCTAGCAGCAGGTAGTGGTGGAAATATATTAAATATACATAGAAAAGTCTGATACTTGAGCATTGAAAAGGGCCAGGTTACTTATTTTTACACATGTAAAACAAAGTTCAAAGGGGCTAACTGTCATTAAAATAAATACTAAGTACCAATAATCAGCAAAGAAGACTAGATATCACAAATTAAATACACTGCATGATTTGTAACATCAAAGCTGCTCTGATGTTCTAAATGTTCTCATCTTTTCAGTCCTTCAACTTTGAGGTAAAATTGGAGAGCTGGTACATGTAATATGACTTTTGCAGTTTGGGGCATTAGAAAAACAGTTATAACTGAAATTGGAACTACATATTATAGCTGTTGAGGAAAATAATGTAACTTTCCAAACTAAGAGTATAATGATCAAACTTGGTAAACTACCCCATCACATCTGTAAAATGAAGATACATGCCTTAGGGTTACTGTCAGGAACAAATGACTTCTGTGTAAAGAGCTTAACTCAGTACGGGGACCACCCTAGTGCTCCATACGTCACCAAATTATTACTAATGAACTGTTTAAGGATAATTTTCAGCTGCTGAGCTTTGAGTTTAGCATTGGTCTTAAGTACAGTATTTATTTGCATCCCTTAAGGTCAGCAAATGAAAGACTACTTTTAGAACTGTTTTTTTTTCTTTAAACCTAGTAGTATGTTCAATTTTTAAATTAAGTTATTGTCTACAAGTGTGAGAAACAACTGCTCTATAAATTCATATGTTATGTGTGTTACCTTACTGATAGAATCATCAATCCTACAAAGTTTTATTGAGCATCTGCTATAACCAGCCTCTGAAAAACCAAAAGTTAACATAAACATGTCTTCTCTAATAGACTAGAGTCCACAGTCTATTAAGGGAGACAGACATGTGATCCGTTAATAACACCCTGCATACTATTTCAGCTTTCTTTGCTTATCCCTTGGCCTCAAATGTCCTATCTACTCCAGAGCTGTACACCTATACACCTTGAAAATTGGCTTGGCTATTGCCCTTCTTAGAAACTTTCTTGCCTCGCCCCTTCTACCATAGAGTTAGTCACTCCTTCCTTTGAATGTTCCTGTATATTCTACATTTTTACATTGTTGTCCTTATCACACAGTGTAATAATTTATTTACATGCCTATCTTCCCGACAAGACTGCTAACATCGTGAGAGGTATTGTTCATCTTTGTGATCCCAGCCCTTAGCACAGGACTTGGTACTTACTAAGCTCTCCATAAATGTGAATGAATGGATACTGTCTACCTTTTTTGCTTTCTTTAATCTCTTTCCCATATTCCAATATGCACCTTTGACAGACACTGACAGAACATCAAAGAAATGAACCAAAACTGGGGCATGGAAAGGAAAATTGAAAAATCAATTTGATTGATAAGAAGGCATTATTTTTCTTTACTAATTTATTATATTCATAGACCAACCTGGGCAACATAGGGAGACTCTGGATCTAGAAATAATACAATATTAGCGGGACATGGTGGTATGGGCCTGTAGTCCCAGCTACACAGGAGGTTGAGGTGAGAGGATGGCTTGAGCTTGCTCGGGAGGTCGAGGCTGCTGTGAGCCATGATTGTACTCCATCCTGGGTGACGAAGTTAGACCCTGTCTAAAGAAGAAAAAAGTTATATTCATGTATCACAAAGTCCTATTAATGTCAGTTTCTCAATTGAAAATGAATTATGTTGTTTATAAAACTGGACTGAGATATATCGTTATTTCAAAGAAAGGGTTACTAAGCAGAGTAACAATTTGATTAAAACTGCTGAAGAGTGTTTAATCCATTACATACATTTTTCGTAGCATTATTTAAATATATTCAGTTATTACACTGATTACAAATAATCATCTACTTATTAAAGTAGGTCCAATAGGACCTGTTACTTACTAATATGCTACTAACACTTTTTAAAAATTTTATTGACATGTAACAGTTGTATGTATTTTAGGAGACATGTGATATTTTGATAACTATATACAATGTGTAATGATCAAGTCAGAATAATTGGGTTATCAGCACAAACATTTATCTTTTCACATTGGAAACATCATATTAATAATTCTTCTCTTCTAGCTATTTAAAATATGTGCAATAAATTATTAACTATAATTTCTCTGCCATACTAGAACTTATTCCTTCTAACTATTTTTGTGTGCCATAACCAGCTTCTCTACATCCCTCCCAACCTTCCCCTTCGCTTGCCAGCCTCTAGTAACCATAATTCTACTATCTGCCTCCGTGAGATCCACTTTTTAGCATCCACATGCAAGTAAGAATGTGTGATATTTGTCTTTCTGTGCTTGGCTTATTTTACTTAATATGATTACTTCCACTTCCATCCATGTTGTTGCAAATAACAGCTTCCATTCGTTTTTTATGGCTGAATAATATTCCATTATGTATGTATAATATATTTTCTTTATCCATTAATCTGTTGCTAGACAGGTTGGGTTCATATCTTGGCTGTTGTAAATATTGCTTCAGTAAACATGAGAGTGTAGTCATCTCTTTGACATACTGATTTCCTTTCTTTGGGATATATACCCAGCAGTGGGATTGCTGGATCAGCTGGTAGGCTCTATTTTTTTTTTTTTTTTAGGAACTTCCATACTGTTGTCCATGGTGACTGCACCATTTTACATCCCACCAACAGTATACAAGAGTTCCAATTTCTTTGTATCCTTGCCAACACTTGCTTTTTTTTTTTTAAAATAATAGCCAGTTTTCCATAATAGCAAACAGTATGCAACTACTTTATATTCTCACCAAGAATGTGTGAACATTTTCCTTTCTCCACATTCTCACCAGCATGCTGTTTTGCCTTTTTGCTAACAGTCCTTCTAACTGGAGTGAAATGATTTCCCACGGTGGTGGGGTTTTTGGTTTTGTTTTTCTTTCTTTTTGTTTTGTTTTGAGACGGAGTTTCACTCTTGTCACCCAGGCTGGAGTGCAATGGTGCAATCTTGGCTCACTGCAACTTCTGCCTCCTGGATTCAATCAATTCTCCTTCCTCAGCTTCCTGAGTAGCTGGGATTACAGACACCCACCACTGTGCCCAGCTAATTTTTGTATTTTTAATAGAGATGGGGTTTTACCATGTTGGCCAGGCTGCTCTTGAACTTCTGACCTCAGGTGATCCACCTGCCTTGGCCTCCCAAAGCACTGGGATTACAGGCATGAGCCACCACCTATCTCACTGTGGTTTTGATTTGCATTTTCCTGATCATTATTAGTGATGTTGATCATTTTTTCATATACATATTGGCTATTTGTATGTCATCTTTTGAGAAACGTCTCTTTCAGGTCTTTTGTCCATTTTAAAATCAATTACATGATTTGATTTTGAGTTGTTTGAATTCCTTATTTATTCTGGTTCTTGATCCCTTGTCAGATAGATTGTTTGCAAATAGTTTCTCCTATTCTGTAGGTTCTCTTCACTTTGTTGAGTGTTTCCCTTTGCTCTGCCGAAGCTTTTTAGCTTGATATAATCCCATTTGTCTATTTTTGCTTTTGTTCCCTGGGCTTTTGAGATCTAACTGCAAAAAACTGTAACATTTCACTCAATGTTTTCTTGTAGTAATTTCATAGTTTCGGATCTTAAATTTAAGTCTTTAATCATTTCCATTCTGAGTTGATTTTTGTATATGTTGAAGGATGGGTATCTAGTTTCATTCTTCTGCATGTGAATATCCAGTTTTTCCAGCACGATTATTAAAGAGATTGTCTTTTCCCCATGCATATTCTTGGCACCTTTGTGGAAAACAAGTTGGCTGTTAAGTGTGTGGATTTATTTCTGGGTTCTCTGTTCTGTTCCATTGATCCATGCATCTGTTTTTCTACCATGTTGTTTGAGTTACTCTAGCTTTGCAGCATAATTTGAAATCAAGTAGTGTGGTGCCTCCAGCTTTGTTCTTTTTGCTTAGGATTGCTTTAGCTATTCAGAGTCTTGTGATTTCATACGAATTTTAGTATTGTGTTTTCTCTTTCTGTGAGGAATGCTATTGGTATTTTGATAGGGATTGTATTAATCTGCAGATTGCTTTGGATAGTACTACTAGCACTTTTCTTTAATAAACTATACTTGAAGTAACAAAGATACCATTCTTAAAAAGTATGAACTGAAAAATAATTTCTCTTCTAATTAATCCATTTAAAGAGCTTTCAAATGTCCTATTCCTGGCGTTGAATAGCCATAGATTAAAGGCTTAATACCCGGGATTACAGGCACCCACTGCCACACCCAGCTAATTTTTTTGTGTTTTTAGTAGAGATGGGGTTTTGCCATGTTGGCCAGGCTTGTCTTGAACTCCTGACCTCAAGTGATCTACCCGCCTTTGCCTCCCAAAGTGCTAGGTTTACAGGAGTAGCCACTGCTCCTGGCCCAAGTGGAGTTTGTTTTATATGAGAAATTTGTGTAGGATAAAAAATTAAGAGTTGGAATCTATTTTCCACCCTACATTTCCATAGTATTATTTAGCTGCCTGTCAGTCTACCTGCCGTCTTAACATTGCTTCACCACCTGCCTTTCAAGCTGCTTTAACTCTTAAGATAAAAAACGGGAAATATAAAGCTATTTCTAGTTGTCTAAATTCCTAAGGCAAAATGAAATTAATAATTCTTAAAAGCTGTGAAGAGGATCCCAACATGATTAAGAGAATATTATACTGACATTTCAGTAAAATATCTGATTGATTATACTTTGTCTTTTGAAAGAAAGTCACATTCAAGAAAATACCTTTTTTGTGCTTAGTAAATTATATGTGTAAGTATTGGTAAAATGAATTGATTAAAATTGACTTCATTTTTTTAAGTGTCTCTAGCCAGCCAGTTAAGGATTTGAGCATAAAATACAACTTAAACCTTAATATGTCTGCAAATTCTTTCTGCAAAGCTTTAAAAATCTGGCTGCTGCCATGTGAATGTTTATGGTTTCCCCTGAATTCAGATGTTGATATCTTAATTCCCAATGTGATCCGTAGGGCCTTTGGGAGGTAATTAGTGTTATGAGGGTAGAACCTTCATGAATGGAATTAGCGCTCTTATGGAAGAGAGCTGCAGAGAGACCCTCATCTCTTCTGACATGTGAGGATATATTAAAAAGATGCAATCTATGAACCAGGAAGAGGGCTCTCACCAGAACCCGACATGCTGACCTCCTGATCTCATACTTCCAGCATCCAGAACTGTGAGGAATAAATTTCTTTTATAAGCAGCCAAACATATGGTAGATTGTTACAGCAGCCTGAATGGACTAAGACACTGGCAAAATGGCATATGTTTATATTTTACCTAGGTTTGGTCCTAGATACATTCCAGTCCTCTCACATAACAAAGAGGTTGGGCTTTTTATCAGTGAGTCAGACAATGATACAAATATTTGGGACTCTGTAGTTAAATTGTTTTGACTTCTTATTCTACTGAATAAGCCTCTTACTCTTGCCCAAGGTATAAGCAGCACCACTAAGAAATCCCTGCCATACTTGGTTCTCTCTGTTTCACTCTTATTTTTTCACTTTCTCCCTCCAGTTATATGCAAAAGATATTATTATGATATTATTTTAGAAGACTGATTCCCACCAGGTTTCATCAGAACATGTAAAATTCTACTAATTGGGCATGGTGCCTGTAGTCCCTACTACTTGGGAGGCTGAGGCAGGAGGATTGCTTGAGCCCAAGAGGTGGAGGCTACAGTGAGCTGTGATCATGCCACTGCAGTCCACCTTGGGCAACAGAGCAAGATCCTGTCTCAAAATTTAAAAAAAAGACATGTAAAATTCTAATTCTAAAATTTTGTCATTCCACTTACTCCCCAATTCATTTTATTCCACCTGTATACTAAAAAAATTTGTAAGAAATGTAATAGAGGTTTTATGTTTTAATAAAGTTTTCATAGTTTCACACTTGTGTGTTTAGGGCCTGGAAACTCAGAGATGTGGTAGGAGCCTTTTCTTTTTCATTATAAGCTTTATTGGAGTATTTGACCTTTTAATCTATGTTATTTTTAGTCTATGTTATTCTAATAGAAATTTTTAAAAATCAAAAGTTTCATAAACTTGTTCCTGCCAGAATACATTTTTTTCTCCATATTCAGCCCTACAGATTCATCTAGTTTTTTCCAGTACTTTAATGGGAAATTTTCAAACATACAGCAAAGTTCAAAGAAGCTTACAGAGAACACCCATACTCACCACCTGGAGTCTCCTCCAAGCATTTATTCAACTGCATTTATCACGTATCTGTTTCTGTTAGAGAATTGATTAGATGAGTGTCATCCTTGATTAGAGCTCTTCTATGAATTCTTTCTTTTTTGGCTTGTTTTCTTAATTTGCATCAAGTTTTATCGCTATTTCATTTAGCTCTCTGTGACTGCGATTCCTTAAATTATGTGTATGTGTGTATACACACATTTTCACAACCATAGTTACCAGGTGTTTACACCAAAGTGGCCAGTTACCACTATTGGATTAACTATTATGTGGGAGGGTCTCTTACATCTCAGCAAAATGTGTAAACTTGTAATCTTTTTTTCTCTTCTCCTCTCAGGAGTTCCATGTTAATTTAAATGAAACAATGCATAATTAATACTTCTCTAGGAAAAAACAACCAAGCAGATTTTATTGGATATTTTTAAAGATGTCTACATAGTTTATGCTATATTTGAATCTTGCTGCATAACCCTCAAATAAATATTTTAATCAAGTATAAAATAAGCATTATTTTAATATATACCTGTATTTTTCCCCATAAATCATATGCCTAAAGCCTATCCCAGTCAATTATGGTAGTCTCCAGAAATGATTGCCTATTGACTTTATTCCTTTTGTCTTTTACTTCTTTTCCTATGATTTATGTCTTTTAAACATTAATTTTAATCATAGCCTTTTTGTGAATAAGAGATTTATTATGTATCCTTTTCAGTCTCATGTAATAATAACAGAAATAATATTGCTATTTCCCCCTGCCCTGGTCCATGGAAAAATTTGTCTTCCAAGAAACCAGTCCCTGGTGCCAAAAAGGCCGAGAGAAAGAAAGACTCATGTCTTTCTCTTGGGTCTGCCCTCTTTTTGATTTGTATAGTGGACCCAGATGTTATCTTCTCTTAGGCTTTCGTAATTCATTCAAATCAGTAATATCTTGAGTGTAATTATGTGCCAGGTATTATTGAGCTATAAAGACGCCTCTACCTTATCCCCATTCTGCTCAACTTGGATTCTTAGTGCCTCCTGAACACATTATGCCCGTTACAACCAGAACCTTTGCCCTGGTTTGCAGTGCCGTTCTCACCATTCCTCTCTATTTTATTCTTTAGCAGTATCCTTCAGTACCTAGCTTCTTTGAGCTTTTGCTGAACTTAATAGGTACACTGAAAATGTCAGATCTCTTTATATCAAGGTAATTTTAAGTTCCAGGGTACATGTGCAAAGTGTGCAGGTATGTTACGTAGGAAAATGAGTGCCATGGTGGTTTGCTGCACCTATCAACCCATCACCTAAGTATTAAGCCCAGTATGCATTAGCTACTTTTCCTGATGCTCTCTTTCCCCAACCCCACCCACAATAGGCCCCAGTGTGTGTTGTACCCCTTACTGTGTCCATGTGTTCTCGTTGTTCACCAACCACTTATAAATGAGAACATGTAGTGTTTGGTTTTCTGTTCCTGTGTTAGTTTGCTGAGGATAATGACTTCAAGCTCTATCCATGTTCCTGCAAAGGACATGATCTCACTCCTATTTATGGCTGCATAGTATTCCCTGGTATATATGTACCACATTTTCTTTAGTCTATCATTGATGGGAATTTAGGTTGATTCTATGTCTTTGCTATTGTGACTAGTGCTGCAGTAAACACATGTGTGCATGTATCTTTATAATAGATTGATTTATGTTCCATTGGGCATATACCCAGTAATGGTATTGCTGGGTCAAATGATATTTCTGGTTCTAGGTCTTTGAGAAATTGCCACACTGTCTTCCACAATGGTTGAACTAATTTACATTTCCACCAACAGTGTAAAAGCATTCCCGTCACTCCACAGCCTTGCCAGCATCTGTTGTTTCATGAGTTTTAAATAATTGCCATTTAGACTGGTGCGAGATGGTATCTCATTGTGGTTTTGATTTGCATTTCTCTGATGATCAGTGATATTGAGTTTTTTTTCATATGTTAGTTAGCCACATAAATGTCTTCTTTTGAGAAGTGTCTGTTCATGTCCCTTGCCTACGTTTTTAGTGGGATTTTTTTTTCTTATAAATTTAAGTTTTTTTTAGACTCTGAATATTAGACCTTTGTCAAATGGATAGATTGCAAAAATTTTCTCTCATTCCGTAGGATGTTATTCTTTCTGATGATAGTTTCTTTTGCTGTGCAGAAGCCCTTTAGTTTAATTAGATCGCATTTGTCAATTTTTGCTTTTGTTGTAATTGCTTTTGTTGTTTTTATCATGAAATCTTTGCCCATGCTTATGTCCTGAATGGTATTGCCTAGATTTTTTTCTAGGATTTTTATAGTTTTGGGTTTTTTATTTAAGTCTGTAATCCATCTCGAGTTAATTTTTGTATAAGGTGTAAGAAAGGGGTTCAGTTTCAGTTTTATATATATGGCTAACTTGGGCTGAGATGATGGGGTTTTCTAGATACATTTACCATTTATTAAATAGGGAATCCTTTCCCCATCTCTTGTTTTTGTCAAGTTTGTCGAAGAAAGATCAAATGGTTGTAGTTGTGCAGACTTATTTCTGAGTTCTCTATTCTGTTCCCTTGGTCTATATGTCTGTTTTGGTACCAGTACCATGCTGTTTTGATTACTGTAGCCCTGTAGTATAGTTTGAAGTCAGGCAGTGTGATGCCTCCAGCTTTGTTCTTTTTGCTTAGGATTGTCTTGGCTATATGGTTTGTTTGTTGGTTCCATATGAATTTTAAAAGAGTTTTTTCTAATTCTGCGAAGAATGTCAATGGCAGTTTAATGGGAATAGCATTGAATCTGTAAACTGCTTTGGGCAGTATGGCCATTTTCATGATATAGATTCTTCTAATCCATGAACATGGAATGTTATTCCATTTCTTTGTGATTTCCTTGAGCAGTGATTTGTAATTCTCCTTGAAGAGATACTTCACTTCCCTTGCTAGCTATATTCTTAGGTATTTTATTCTCGTTGTAGCAGTTGTGAATGGGAAGTCATTCATGATTTGGCTCACGGCTTGTCTATTGTTGGTATATAGGAATGCTTATAACTTTTGCACATTGATTTTGTATCCCAAGACTTTGCTGAAGTTGCTTATCAGCTTTAGAAGCTTTTGGGCTGAGGTAACAGGGTTTTCTAGATAAAAGATCATGTCATCGGCAAACAAAGATAATTTGACTTCCTCTCTTCCTATATAGATACCCTTTATTTCTTTCTCTTGCCTGATTGCCCTGGCCAGAACTTCCATTGTAGGTTGTTCTGGAGTGGTTGAATAGGAGTGGTGAGAGAGGGCATCCTTGTTTGTGCCAGTTTTCAAGGGGAATGCTTACAGCTTTTGCCCATTCAGTATGATACTAGCTGTGAGTTTGACATTAATGGTTATTACTAATATTTTGAGATATATTCCTTCAATACCTAGAGTTTTGAACATGAAGGAATGTTGAATTTTATCAGAGGCCTTTTCTGCTTCTATTAAGATAACTGTTTGTCCTTAGTTTTGTTTATGTGATGAATTACATTTATTGATTTGCATATGTTGAACCAGCCTTGCATCCCAGGGATGAAGCCAACTTGATCATGCTGGATAAGTTTTTTGATATGCTGCTGGATTCAGTTTGCCAGTATTTTATTGAGGATTTTTTGATTGATGTTCATCAGGGATATTGGCCTGAAGTTTTCCTGAAGTTTTCTTTTCTTTCTCTCTCTTTTTTTTTTTTTTCTTGCTATATATCTGCCAGATTTTGGTGTCAGGATAATGCTGGCCTCATAAAATGAGTTAGGAAGGGGTTCCTCCTTTTCAATTGTTTAGAATAGTTTCAGAAGAAATGGTACCAGCTCCTCTTTGTATCTCTGGTAGAATTCAGCTGTAAATCTGTCTGGTCCTGGGCTTTTTTTTTTTGGTTGGTAGGCTATTTATTACTTCTCAATTTCAGAACTCGTTATTGGTCTATACAGGGATTCAACGTCTTCCTGGTTCAGTCTTAGGAGGGTGTATGTGTCCAGGAATTTATCCATTTCTTCTAGATTTTCTAATTTATTTGCAGAGATGTTTACAGTATTATCTGATGGTGGTTTGTATTTCTGTGGGGTCAGTGGTGATGTCTTCTCTATCATATTTTTCTGTCTGTTTGATTCTTTTTTCTTTATTAGTCTAGCTATCAATCTATTTTATTAACTTTTTCAAAAAACCAGCTCACAGATTCAGGTTTTTTTTTTTTTTAAGTGTTTCATGTCACTGTGTCCTTCGCTTCTGCTCTGATCTTGGTTATTTCTTGTCTTCTGCTAGCTTTGGAGTTTGTTTCATTCGTGGCTCTTTAGTTCTTTTAGTTGTGATGTTAGGATGTCAATTTGATATCTTTCTAGCTTTTTAACGTTGGCATTTAGTCCTATGAATTTCTGTCTGAACACTGATTTAGCTGTGTTCCAGAGATTCTAGTATGTTGTCTCTTTTTTCTCATTAATTTCAAAGAACTTCTTGATTTCTGCCTTGATTTCATTATTTACCAAGGAGTCATTCAGGAGCAGACTGTTCAATTTCTGTCATGTAGTTGTATGGTTTTGAGTTTCTTCCTTTCTTTACTTTCTCTCTCTTTTCCTTTCTCTCCTCTCCTCTCTCTTCCTCTCCTCTCTCCTCCTCTCCTCTCTCCTCCTCTCTCTTCCTCTCCTCTCTCCTCCTCTCCCCTTCCCTTCCCTCCCCTCCCCTCTCCTCCTCTCCCCTTCCCTCCCCTCCCCTCTCCTGCTCTCCCCTCCTCTCCTTTCCTCTCTACTCCTCTCTCCTCTCTGATTGAGTCTCACTCTGTGGCCCAGGCTGGAGTGCAGTGGCATGATCTTGGCTCACTACAACCTCCACCTCCTGGTTCAATTGATTCTCCTGCCTCAGCCCCCCAAGTAGCTGGGATTACAGACACATGCCAGCACGACCAGCTAATTTTTGTATTTTCAGTAGAGATGAGGTTTCACCATGTGGGCTAGGCTGGTCTCGAATTCCTGACCTCAAGTGATATGCCCACCTCAGTCTCCCAAAGTGCTGGGATTGCAGGTGTAAGTCACCGTGCCCAGCCTTTGAAGTGAGTTTCTTAATCTTGAGTTCTAATTTTATTGTGCTGTAGTCTGAGAGACTGTTATGATTTCACTACTTTTGCATTTGCTGAGGAGTGTTTTACTTCCAATTATGTGATCAATTTTAGAGCAAGTGTCACGTGGCGCTGAGAAGAATGTATATTCTGTTGTTTTGTGGTGGAGAGTTCTGTAGATATCTATCAGGTTCACTTGATCCAGGGCTAAGTTCAAGTCGTAATATCTTTGTTAATCTTTTGTCTTGATCTGTCTGGGGTGTTAAAGTCTCCCACTATTATTGTGTGGGAGTCTCAGTCTCTTTGTAGGTCTCTAAGACCTTGTTTTATGAAACCGGGTGCTCCTGTATTGACTGCATATATATTTAGGATAGTTAGCTCTTCTTGTTGAATTGAACCCTTTATCATTATATAATGACCTTCTTTGTCTTTTTTGATCTTCGTTGGTTTAAAGTCTGTTTTATCAGCAACTAGGATTACAAAGCCCTGCTCTTTTCTACTTTTCATTTGCTTGGTAAATTTTTCTCCATCCTTTTATTTCAAGCCTATATATGTCTTTGCATGTGAGATGGGTCTTGTCTTTATATCTAGCTTACCATTTTGTGTCTTTTAATTGGGGCATTTAACCCATTTACAATTAAGGTAATATGTTTGAATTCGACTCTGTCATCATGATGCTGGCTGGTTATTTTGTAGACTTGTTAATGTAAGTGTTTCATAGTGTTGTTGATCTGTGTACTTCAGTGTATTTTTCTAGTGATTGATAACGGTTTTTCCTTTCCATATTTCGTGCTTCCTTCAGGAGTTCTTGCAAGGCAGGCCTGGTGGTGACAAATTGCCTCAGCATCTGCTTGTCTATAAAGGATTTTGTTTCTCCTTTGCTTATGAAGCTTAGTTTGGTCAAATATGAAATTCTGGGTTGGAAATTCTTTTCTTTAAGAATGTTGAATACTGGCCCCAAATCTCTAATTGCTTGTAGGGTTTCCACTGAGAATCTGATGGCCTTCCCCTTGTAGGTGACCTGGCCTTTCTCTCTGGCTGTGCTTATTATTTTTTCCTTCATTTTGATCTTGGAGAATCTGATGATTATATGTCTTGGTCTATGATGCGCTTCTCATGGACTATCTTACTGGGGTTCTCTGGATTTCCTGATATTTGGATGTTGGCCTATCTTGCTAGGTTGAGGAAGTTCTCCTGGATGATATCTTGAAGTATGTTTTCCAACTCAGTTCCATTCTCCCCGTCTCTTTCAGGTATAGGTTCAATCAGTCATAGGTTCAATCTTTTTATATAATCCCATGGTTCTTAAAAGTTTTGTTTGTTTCTTTTTTCTCTAACCTTGTCTGCCTGTTTTATTTCAGCAAGATAGTCTTCAAGCTCTGAGATCCTTTCCTCCGCTTGGTCTATTCAGCTATTGATACTTGTGGTTGCATTGTGAAGTTTGTGTGTTGTGTTTTTCAGCTCCATCGGGTCATTTATGTTCCTTTCTAAACTGGTTATTCTGATTAACAGCGCCTGTAATGTTTTATCATGGTTCTTAGCTTCTTTGCATTGGGTTAGCGCATACTCCTTTAACTCAGTGAAGTTCATTATTACTCCTGTATTAAGGTGATATTTATAATAAGGGTTTCAAATAATCTATATAATTTTGCAAAAGAGCTCCTGAATTTTGGGATTCTAAATTTGAATATGGTATGCTATTACTTTTCTACATGCCAAGAGCTGTTGTAATATTTCTAGGCCATTTTTCAACACTAAGTTG
Organism: Aotus nancymaae; assembly: GCF_030222135.1. Taxonomy (NCBI): domain Eukaryota; kingdom Metazoa; phylum Chordata; class Mammalia; order Primates; family Aotidae; genus Aotus; species Aotus nancymaae. Next base: position 29,592,213 of record NW_026988471.1, read on the forward strand.
CTTTGTAAGTGAACATAATTATTAAAGTGGTAAAACAACTGAAGCAGAACACTAACTTCACTTCAGTGTATTATTTATTTTGGTTAAGGACCAATAAAACCAAGATTGTGGGTTTGATCCCATGTGGGCCAGTTAATATCCCACCAACAAATACTTTGAGTATTCACATGAATATGACTAATTTAGTACAGACTCATGGTCAGCAGTGCAAGCTTCAGATCTCAAGATTAATAGATGTAGAAAACAATATGTTTTAATGAAAGCACTTATTTGACAGGTTTACTTTCTTTATGCAATGCCAGAGATATACCAACGAAGTGACATAAATGTTGTATATAAGTTCCCCATAAGTAGTATAATTTAATTTGCATGTTGTATATATGTGTAAAAAATGATTGTTAAACTATAAAAACTTCAAAATAGTCCAAGAAAGAAATAGTATAAAATTGAGAATAAATTAGTTTGGAGCCAATTGCAACAGTGGGCTGCCTAGATACGATGCGAGGAAGATGCATTTGACAAACTTTCTTTTTGTTAGGTAGGAGACTTGGTTGTTTTTTACCCAGCTTCTTTCTCAAAAGGATTTCAGGTGGTGGACAAAAGTAGTTAGATTTAATCAAATAGACAAATGGATGGAAGACCTGTAGGGCTTTCACAGGCATAAATAATGGGCTGATAAGTCTGTTTGAGAAAGATTATGCTCATAGCTGTGTTAACGGTGTAGCAGAGAGATTGCTGAGCTTTTAAAACCATTTTCTGCTACTGTGTATCTTACTAGATCTACCAGCAGATTGGAAAATGCACACTCAGAGGAGTTATATTTGATTCCTTCTGCACCAGAATACCAGGTCCAAAGTATTTTAACTCTAAGAGTTAAAGAGAACTTTGAGAAATTTGCAGGAAGCCAGCCTTTGGTAAAATGGCTACAAGGTGAGGTTTGTTTCAGAGATTACCACCTTACCCGTTCAATAATTCCCATCACTGACTTAGATCCTGCTGTCATTTGGCCATCTTAGACTTCTGCCTAGACACACCAGCACTGGGAATTGTTTTGTACTCTGTCTTGTCCAAAATCATCACTTCCTTGTCTCATTTCTTTAAAGTGTTTCAGATTAATCAGTTGTTTCTTCCTAATGACTTTTTTCTTCCTCTCTATATATTATATACATTTAATATCAGCTTTTATTTTAATGGCATGAAATAAAGGAGTGTTTCTAATGGTGGAAAGTTGTAGCATCATGACCATCTGCTTGGGAAGTCATTTGACAGCAGATTGATCCTGGAGTGCTGCTCTTTACACTAGCTCAGTATTAGCTCAGCCCTGGCTTCCCATCCCTGTCTTTTGATTGAATATATATACATTTAGGCAAAGATAAGAAGATATCTAGAAATGGGGATTGTACAACTTTCTTCCAGGGACAGTGAAACAGTAATTTACACAGGATTTGAGAACTGGAAAGAATTGAGTTCGAATCATAATTCCATGTCTTAATAGCTGTGGGACCTAGGGTGGTATATTTAACATCCCCTTGGTAAATGAGGATAATAATGCATTACCTAATATCCTTATTGTGCTGCTTTGGTGAAATAATGTATCTAAGAAACTTTAAAATATATGTGGCACAGTACCGGGCACAGAGTAAATACTCTGAGAATTGTTTTCTGAATGTTGCAGCCTTTACCACAGAGAATAAATTAGCAAGAAATTATTCAATGAATAATTTTAGAATTAAAAAACATGAGTGTCTAGATGAAGATACAATGCAGTGAAAGAAAAAGACCTATCACAGATCATAATCATTAAATTTCAGAAGACCAGCAACAAAGCAAGGATCCTAAAAGCTTCTAAAGAGAAGATTAAAAATTAGAATGACATCACATTGTGCAAAGCAACACTGGTAGAAAAAGTAAAGGAAGCCTTCAGTTTTGTTTTGTTTTGTTTTGAAGGACAATGGTTTCCAACTGAGAATTCTGAGCATACTCAAATTCTCAGTCAAATGAGAGGACAGAATAGGCATTTTCAAACATTCAAGATCTAATAAAATTTATCTCCTTTGCACCTTTCTTGGGGAACTGTTGAAGGATGAATTGTAACAAAACAAAAGAGTAAACCAAAAAGGATGATGATACAGGATTTAGAAAACAAGGAAAACAACATATGAAGAGAATCTCCAGGATTATTATGTTAAAGAAGGATCCAAGGATGACAGCTGTGCAACAGGCCTGTAAGATTATAGTCCTGACCAGAGTAGGGACATGAAGGGTTCCAGGAAGAATGTCCCTAAGAAGTTGAAACTGACAGATCATCTGGCATATTTGAGTGTATGGGAGGGAGATTTGTACTTCTAGCAGAGAGTTTGAGGATAAATTAGTGACAGGTCTCTAGAAAATTAAGCAAAGAGAAAAATAAGGTAACTATTAACCAGGGAAAAATGATTAGCAGAATAAGAAATGTAATTGCTACTACATAATTGTACTGTGAATATTTACCTAGCTGTATAATATAAACACTAAATATTGAACGTACCAAGAATTATGATATAACTATATTTGGACCATGGAAAAATATAGTTCTTCTGTCTTTGCTGGGACAGCAGAAGCACATGTTCCCCAGTGCCCTTTTGATTAGGGCACAACTAACGCTGGCCAGAGAGCAGATGTGATGAGTGTCATTTTGAGCTACAACAGTGTGACCCTTCAGCCCGCTTCCCATGCCTCAGCAACTTGCAAGGGACAAGGATAAATTGGAATGCATCCAGTAGTCTGGAAATCTTTTCTATGTTCTTTAGGACTGTGACTTCTTAGCTTAGAGAAAAGATGACTTAGAGAAGATTTGACAGCTGTCTAACTGTCTTTTAATCAGCATTGGTAAGCTTTTCCTGTAGAGGGCCAGGTAGTAAATATTTTAGGCTGTGCAGGCCATATGGTCACTTTCCAAACTGCTTAATTTTGTTGTAGTGCGAATGAATGAGTCTGTGTTCCAATAAAACTTTATTTATGGACATTGAAATTTAAATTTCATAAAACTCAGGTGTATAAAATAAAATTATACTTCTGTTTTTTTTCCCCATTTAACAAATGTAAAAATCATTTGTAGCTCTCAGGCTGTACAAACACAGGTGGAATTGCTCCATGGGCTGTATTTCGATGACCCATGCTTTAATATTTGAAGGACTGGTATGCACAAAAGTTAAACGCATCATACTGTTTGTTTTTAGAGGACAAACTAAGGAGTAAGAGTCCCAGAGGGATAAACTTCAGCCTCAAATTTCCTTGGGTAATGAGAGCATTTCTACAAATTAGAGCTGCCTGCAAGGAAAAAGGCTGCCTCAGGGCATCTCTGTCCTTGCAGCCCTCACACACAGGTGGGAGGTTGCACTGGACGACCTCTGTGCTCCCTTTTAATGGTTACATTACATGGACCTGTAACACAGTTAACATGGGTCATTCTGATAAAACCATTGTATTGTTTTCCAAAATACAGTAAATTCTCATCAGTTTTAGGACAGTGCTTTAGAAAAAAGACCAAAATGTTTGTGTGTACTGCCTTAACTATTTTAAATTAAGCATTTATAGTGCAGAGATTTACAGACTACTTGCTAGCCTAAACATGTTTGCACACAGCAGTATTTTCTAATTTAAATTCAATCATAATATCCAAACAGCCCTAGCTTAGACTAACTAAAGGTATAAACTTCATTTTCATCTCATTAGGCCACCTGGAAGCTGCAATCAGTGAGTAGTCTTGACGTCAGTAGTCTGTCTGCTTCATTAAAATGTTAATTTCATGGCTTTAATTCCCTTTGTAAAATGTACCAATGCTGGACACTGTATGCAGATTTATTCTAAAACAGCCCAATTTGCATGTTGTGTTTTTAGTTTATTCAGATTTTTTTCTTTGTATTGCTGTTCTTAGGAACTGCTTTAGTGTTTAAGAAAGTGTTCAAATATTTAGATACATAAGGCAATTTCAGCCTAAAATGAATTTTAAAAGAATTCTGAGGAAGCTTAATTTTTTCATCAGTGACATAATTCCCACTAAGAGTGAAATATACATTTTCCCCCACAACTCTGAAGCTGCATCTTTAAAGAAAGAAAGGTATAACAGCAGTTTTAGCAATAATCAGAATGACTCTAGCACCTAATAGAGAAATGGATAAGCAAATCTTTTATGTCAGTGGTCCCCAACCTTTTCGGCACCACGGACTGGTTTTTCAGATGACTGTTTTTCCATGAATCAGGGAAGGAGATGGGGAATGGTTTTGGAATGAAACTATTCCACCTCAGATCATCAGGCATTAGTTAGATTCTCATAAGGAGTGCACAACCTAGCTCCCTTGCTTGCGCAGTTCACAATAGGGTTCTCGCTATTATGAAAATCTAGTAGTGCTCCCTGCTGATCAGACCGGAGGCAGAGCGCAGGCAGTTATGTTCACTCGCTTGCTGCTCCCTGATGCAACCGCCCAATGGGTTCACCCTGCTTGCTGCTTAGAGCTGATTTATCAAGACCGCGGAATTGCAATGGAAAAAGCGTAATGCACGCAGACCTGGCTTTTCAGGAAGCAGGAGTTTTCTTATTACTCAAATCAATCTCCCTGAGCATTCAGGGATCAGAGTTTTCAAAGATACTTTGGCAGATAGGGGCTTCGGAAGTGGGGAGTGCCGGTTGGTCAGGTTGGAGATAGAATCATAGGGAGTTGAAGTTAGGTTTTCTTGCTGTCTTCTGTTCCTGGGTGGGATGGCAGAACTAGTTGAGCCAGATTACCCATCCGGGTGGTGTCAGCTGATCTATCTAGTGCAGGGTCTGCAAAATACCTCAAGTACTGATCTTAGGCTTTACAACAGTGATGTTATCCCTAGGAGCAATTTGGGGAGGTTCCGACTCTTAGAGCCAGAGACTGCATGACCCCTAAACTGTAATTTCTAATCTTGTAGCTAATTTGTTAGTCCTGCAAAAGCAGACTGGTCCTCAGGTAAGAAGGGGGATCTTTTCGGGAAATAGTTATTCTCAATTTTGTTTCAGAGTCAAACCATGAACTGTATTCCTTCCCAAACTTAGTTCAGCCTATGCCTAGGAATGAACAGGGACAGCTTTAGGTCTAATTTCTTTCACCATCATAATTTCCTTAGTTATAATTTTGCAAAGGCGGTTTCACTAACAAGCCACAGACTGATACTGGTCCCTGTCCTGGGGAGTGGGGACCCCTGTTTTATGTCATGTTGTTCCCAGACCAAACTGAGGGTCGGGCTGCTGTTTCTCATGGTGCAGTAACGAGATGCAGATGAACTAGGGGGAAGAGAGTGTTTATTTTCTGCAGCTGGTCACAGGGAGAAGGCCTGGAAATTATCTCCAGACCAACTCAAAATTACAAAGTTTTCTAGAGCTCATAAACCTTCTAAGCTATATGTCTACGTGAAAGTGTGCATTCATCTAAAAACATAAGTGATTAACTTCTTTTAATCTGTAACTGAGGTCTGTGTCTTGACGACCTTCCTCTGGAGCCTCAGTAAACTTATTTAATCTAAATGGGTCCAGGTGCTGGGGTAATTATCCTTATCTTGTCTCCTGCTAAATCACGGAGGTTTGGGGAGTTTCTTCAGACCCCCAATAAAACTTGTTTAATCATGCTTTAAGGTTCAGGAAAGGCCTAGGCAAAACTCTTGGTGGGCTTTTGTTACATTTCAGCCTTTGTATAAGGGCACTGGCTTTTAATATTTAACTTACCCATTCAGTACTGAAACAGTTGTTATGGAGGCCTGTATTAATGAGACTTGGCTTGCCACATTGTGAGGGCCTCTAAGTTACCTATTTTTTTGAGACAGAGTCTTTGTCAGCCATGCTGGAGGGCAGTGGTGCGAATATAGCTCACTATAACCTTGAACTCTGGGGCTCAAGCAGCCCTCGCACTCTGGCCTCCTGAACAGCTGGAACTACGGACCTGTACCACCAGGCCCAGGCTGATCTTGAACTCCTGGCCTCAAGTACTCCTCCTGCCTAAAGAGCTGGTATTACATGCATGAGCCATTGTGCCCAGCCTTAAATTATCTTTTATGTTTTGAAAGTGCCAACCTACATACCAAGTTCACATTTTTACTTCTCCAAATCTTGAATTCTGACTGATTTCTCACAAAGGAAGGTTACGCTAAACTAAGAGGCTGCTGCCCCGACAGAAACTAAGGATGCTCCAGTCAGTGGCCCCAAACCAGTTAACAGAATTATTGTACCACAGAAAATCCAGATTAAAATGTTCTGTATGCCTAGACCTCTGTGAGTATCTTGTACTTTCCCTTTCACATATTTGTCAGTATCTTTCCATCATGCTGATATTCCTCATAACTGTCTTCCTTTAGGTCTTCTTTACAGACTTCCTTTCCTTCACTGGTCTCCTGGGTAAAAAATCATTCCCTGAAATTCAGTCATCTGACTTCAGCTTTTTTTGAGACGGAGTTTCACTCTTGTCGCCCCGGCTGGAGTGCAGTGGTGCAATCTCAGCTCATTGCAACCTCCACATCCTGAGTTCAGGTGATTTTTCTGCCTCAGGCTGCCAAGTAGCTGGGATTACAGGCACCCACCACCACACCCAGCTAATTTTTGTATTTTTAGTAGAGATGGGGTTTCACTGTGTTGGCCAGACTGGTCTCAAACTTCTGACCTCAAGTGATCCACTCACCTTGGCCTCCCTAAGTGCTGGGATTACAGGGTTGAGCCACTGCGCCTGGCCTTCAATTATTACTTTTTAAAATTTTAAATTTGTAAACATCTAATAGTCACTCCCTTAGAGTGTATATTCCTGATTGTGACTGTCACTGTCATCTGTTTGCACATGATTCCCAGATTTATGCTTCTGAGTAACCTGTCTTAAAGGTCTGACCTGTGTCTCCAGTGAGTGGGCTGGATAATATCATTTAGATATTTGCTCTGTCACCTGAAGTATAGTATATCTAATACCAAACTCCTTACTCCCTGGCTTCCTTCCCATTCCTCTTCAGTAGTGCCACCATTCTTACACACTCTCAAGCTAGAAGTATTTCAGGAGGTAGTTAACAAAGATTTAATAAAATAGTTCATCTGTTACGACCTCAGGACTTCATGGAAAAATATAATTAAACAACAAAAATAAAAAATATAAACTTTAGTTTTCTACATAAGCTCTATTAAGGTGAAGACACATTTATAAGTGATGATACCAGCCATTTAGTCCCTCTCTAAGGAACCGAAGGTCCTGGGAAGTTAACCATGTCAATGTGGTTCATTTTACATTATTACCTGAAAATACATTGGCACCCTTTAAAGATTTTTTAAGATTTTAAGAAACGTCAAAGGAAAAAAAGGTGTAAAAAGGAGCCAAATCTACCAAATCATCTATAAGGTAGATGCCCAATGATTTCCCATCACAACTTTAGCAAAAAAATTGTCCTAATTTGATGTCAGGGGTGAGCAGGAACATTGTTACGATAGCGAAGGATTCCCTGGTGAAGCTTTCTCAGAAGTTTTTCTGCTAAAGCTTTGGCTCACTTAAATATTCCCATAATAAGCAGATGTTATTTTTCTTTGGCCCTCCAGAGAGTAGACAAGCAAAAAATGGTTGCTGTGACCAGTCTGCTTATACTTTGAGTGGACCACTGTTAACCTCTTGGTAACCACTGCTTTGATTGTGCTTCATCTTTAGGATCACACTGGGAAAGCCATGTTTCATCTCCTATTACAGTTCCTTGAAGAAATGCTTCAGGATCTCAATTGCATTTTTTTTTTTAAATGTCCATTGAAAGCAGACAAAAGTCTGTAGCTGATCTAGGTACAGTGCTTTTGACACCTATCAAGTAAAGGTTGCTCAGCTTTAATTTTTCAGCCAGTCTTGTATAAGCTAATTCAATTGAGATGTTTATGGCATTGGCTGTTGTTTCTGCTTTTAATCATTGGTCCTCTTCAGTTAGGGCACAAATAAGATGCATTTTTTTTCTTTGAAAATTGATGTGGATGGTCTGCCATGGTGGGCTTTATCTTCAACATTGACTCTTCCCTTACACTATCTGATGCAGAGGATCGCTTCAGCCCAGGAGTTCAAGACCAGCCTACGCAATATGTTGAGACCCTGTCTCTACAAAAAATAAAAAAAGTCAGGTGTGGCGGCATGTGCCTGAGGTACCAGCTACGTGGGAGGCTGAGGTGGGAGGAAGATAGCTCGAGCCCAGGAGATTGAGGCTGCAGTGAGCCAGAACGCACCACTGCACTTCAGCCTAGACATCAGAGCAAGACCTTTTCACAAAAAAAACCCACCAAATTATCCATTGGTAAACAGCTGATTTCTTTGGGACATTGTCTCCATTAACTTTTCATAAATCATCAATAATTTCACTATTCTTCCATCCAAGCTTCACCATCAATTTGATGATGATCCTGCTTCACTTCATGTTTCTTTGACAGGGGCTCTTTTCAAACTTGATGTCTTATTCTTCTTAGTGCCTCAAACTAGATCCTTTTCAGACATATAAGTGGTATGGGTTTATTTTGGGGCCAAAAACTTTGAAATCTAGGTGTAGTTTTTTTCATAACAGGCATTTTGCATGAATTTTTGAAGACCCATTGTAGAACTGCCATAGTTAATTTTTTAAGTAAGAATTTAGCAAGTAACATTTCATTCTGTGTTTCCTGGATGAGTGGATCATGCAGCTCTTAGATACATGACTGAAGATTAGATACAACTATAGTGGGCTCTTAGTATCGGAGGGAGATTGCTTTCAGGACCCCTCCTTCCCCCTGGACTCCCAAGGTTATCAAAATCCATGATGCTCAAATTCCTTATGTAAAATAGTGTGTTATTTGCATATAACCTATCGAGAATCTTCTTGTATACTTTAAATCTTTACCTAAGATAAATGCTATATAATAGTTGTACTGTATTATTTAGGGTAGAAAAACGTCTGTGTGTGTTCAGTACAAATGCAGCCATCCATTTTTTTTTCCAAATGTTTTTGATCCATGAAACATTGGTTGGATCCACAGATGTAGAGCCCACAGATAGAGGGCTGACTATATTTCAGATTAAAAAAGACAGGAATACCAAATTTTTTGACCAATCTGATACCATTACCACCAGTTTTCTTGGGTGACTAGGACATATAAGTCATTAATGCCACATAAGTTACTATTTTAAGACAGTTTAATATCTCTTGTTGATACTTCAATTAGAATGATAGTTAACAAGGTTGACACATTTTCAGTAAGCCGAGTAGAACAGCTATCCAGTCATTCAGCAGATATTTATTGAATATCTCTAATAGGTCAGCATTGAACTAAATACTATATGGCATACAAAGTTATTATAATATTCAGATATGACTCTCAACAAACATATACAATTTAGTAAAATTTCTATTATTAATTGAGTTGGTGAATTTTTTTTTAATTATGAGATTAACATTCTACCATAAAGAGAGATGCACGCAAATGTTTATTGCAGCACCATTCACAGTAACAAAGATATAGAACCATCCTAAATGCCCATGAATGACAGATTGGATAAGGAAAATGTAGTGGCCCGGCATGGCGGCTCACGCCTTTAATTCCAGCACTTTGGGAGTCCGAGGCAGGTGGATCACTTGAGGTCAGGAGTTCGAGACCAGCCTGGCCAACATGGTGAAACACTGTCTTCTAAATATACAAAAATTAGCCAGTGCGGTGGCGCATGCCTATAGTTCCAGCTGCTTGGGAGGTTGAGGCAGGAGAATCGCTTGAACCTGGGAGGCAGAGGTTGCTGTGAGCCAAGGTCTCACCACTGCACTCCAGCCTGGGTGACAGAGTAAGATTCTGTTTAAAAAAATAAAAATTAAAAAAGAAAATGTGGTACATATACACCATGGAATACCATGCATACATAAAAAAGAACAAGATCCTGTCTCTTACAGGAACATGGATGGAGCTGGAGGCCATTTTCCTTAGCAAAGTAATGCAGGAACAGAAAACCAAGTACTGCATGTTGTCACTTATAAGTGAGTGCTAAATGATGAGAACTCATGGACACAAAGAAGGGAACCACAGGTACTAGTGCCTTTCAGAGGGTGGGAGAGGAAGAAGATCAGAAAAAACAACCATTGGGTACTAGACTTAGTACCTGGATGATGAAGTAATCTGTACAGTCAACCCCTGTGACGTGAGTTTACCTATATAAGAAATGTGCACATGTACCACTGAACCTATGAAAAAAGTTAAAAAAAAATGATAAAAATAAGACACACTAACTTTAAAATAACTCACATATGCAAAGGAACAAAAGAAATGAAAGCTGCCCTCTCCTATCCCATCAAATCCTTCTTCCAAAAGATAGTTATTAACAATTCCGCATGATTCCTTCTCAAAAGTAAAATTATATGCATTAAAAAATTATGAGATTAAAAGCTTCCTCCTTCCATATCATTGAATGATGAATTCCAAAAATCTACAACAATATTTGGCAGTATCAAGTGTTTGTTCTCATTTGGGTATATTCCTCAGAGTCTACACCTGATTCTATGACTTCTTTTAAATGCTTAACACTAATAGGATCCACAATGACATCTTCTCAGGGAAGCCCCTGAGTTTAGGGCAGGATCTGCCGCACCCTGCCACCCCATTGAAAATATTAAGCGAGCTCTAACCAGCTGCATCTGCTGCAGTATATAAAACAGCCGTAGAATCACTGAGCTACTTTTCTAGACTGAAAGGTACACCAGAATGTAAGCTTAGCTTTCAGTTTGAATATGCAGTCAAATGTTTCTGAGTGAGTTTTGTTATCAAGTTATCTTTCCTAACTTTCTTAGTGTGGGCAATATTTTCACATATATACCCATGGATAAGAAAGCTGAAGCCTGCATCTAAAGAAAGATGTGAAAAGAATCAAGTCAGAGAAATCTGAAGTTGTACCAGGACTCTAGCTGAGCCAGCTATAACAGAAATTCTGTAGAGAGAAAAGGAAATGTCACCCCAAGAGCCACTGATGGGTTTTCATGAGAATGTTGGCTAAGTAGCAGCACCATAAAGATAAAACTATAGAATAAATGATCACAAGAGAATATTAGTTTGCATGTTCGTCCTACTTACTTACAAATATTTAATTTTCTCTGTCAGACTGGATATAAAAGTTTTCGGTTTTTATTTTTAAGAAGAGGAAGTTTATTCATATTAAGTAACAAAGTTACTCCAAGCAATGTAAATTCACTGGAATAAAAGATAACCTAGCTCACCCTGAGAATGTGATAGACCTTACAGTCTCTCACTTTATTACAGGTAAATGAAGGAACCACTTAAAAATTCACACGTGGGCCATAATTCTTTTAAATAGAATTAGGTATTCAAAATCATACCTAGAAGAATAATGGAAAGCTTTTCCAATTCAGAACCATATGCAAGAAAACATGCCATAGCCTAGTGCTTCTACATTGGACACATTCTCAGAACAGTGTGTTTCTTCCACTGTGGGTAAATGTTGATTAGTTAATGTTTTGTTTCAAAAGTAGAATTTCAGTTAGATTTGCAGTGTAATAAAACTAAGATGTGTACGTTTGTCTGAAATGCTTTTGCTGCTAAACCTAATGTTTTGAGAGACTTTTGAAAAGATAATGTTAAGAGCAATTGCATTCTTCCAGATTGTAACTTTTAAAAACTGTGCTTATTGAGAACACCAGATCACAATTTGGAGGACTTTACTCCAGTCCTTTTATGTAATGGAAAGGGCCAACTGAAGCTGGGAGGCAGGAAGCCTGGGTTTTAAATTTAGTCCTTCTATTCAGCCAACTCTAAACGTCTTTGAAAAATCACTTAATCTCTCTGAAACTGAGAAATTCTGAATTATCTCCCGATATTAAATTCTTGATTCTAGCCCTTAGGCCTCTTTAGAACCAGATGCCCTAGGTTAGAACGAGTACCGTGTCCCTTACAGGCTTTACAAATTTCTCAACCTGAGTCTCAAATCTGAAGGCCCACTTCATGGGGTTGAGTATTGAATAAAATCATATGAGAAAGTACTTAGCATGCTATTTAGTACTCAGTTTTTTCCTTCTTTTTTTTTTTTTTTTTGTAGTCATCAAAATATAAAGGAATCATTCCTCCAGCAGGTATTTGTAAGAACAGTATGTTCAAAGCAATATGGAGAATATAAAAACAAGAAAGACATGCAGCCTGCCCATGAGGAGTACATTATCTATCCAATAAATTGTTATGGTTTGACAATAACACTTAACATAAACTAGAAAAATGGCTAAGTGCTGTAAGAGAAGTCCACAAAAGGAACTGTGGGATTTACAGAAAGACAACCACATACACCTTGTGATATGGTTTGGCTGTGTCCCCACCCAAATCGCATCTTGTATTGTAGCTCTCATAATCCCCATGTGTTGTGGGAGGGACCCAATGGGAGGTAATTTAATCATGAAGGCGGTCACCCTCATGCTGTTCTCAAGATAGTGAGTTCTCATGAGATCTGATGGTTTTATAAGGGGCTTTCCCCACTTTTGCTCAGCACTTTTCCTTGATGCCGCCATGTGAAGGGGGACATGTTTGCTTCCCCTTCAGTTATGAATTTAAGTTTCCTGACATCTCCCCAGCCCTGCAGGACTGTGAGTCAATTAAACCTCTTTCCTTATTAAATTACCCAATCTCAGATATTTCCTTATAGCAGCATGAGAACCGACTAATACACCTTATCAAATTCTAGAGTTCAGATGCCTTTGTGGTAAAATAATAGATTCATATGTGAGAATTAAGGGAAGCTGAGAGGTCACAACAGAGGCATTCCTATATTTAAAACATTTGGCATCAATTGTATCACTTGATCTACAACTAAAAACTAAAATGATGCACTTAACCAAGAGATCTAAACAATATTGTCTTCGGAACTTGTAGTACTCCAGCTTAGAATAGGTTTTACTGGCCCAGACAAACCATCCCCTCCTTCTTTTCCCATGATGTGTATTAAATTTAGTGTTCCATGGCAGTGGGAGGTTGACCGTTAAATCCATGCTTTGAAAATTGTCTGTTAGCTCTTCCTTTCTAAATATGCCATTATTTGAGGGGATAATGTAGCTAATTTAGAGAGAGAGAGAGAGAGAGAGAGAGAGAGAGAGTGTGTGTGTGTGTGTGTGTGTGTGTGTGTGTGTGTGTCTTAAAGGACCTGATTTGTGTTTCAAGTATCTTTTAATTATTTAAGAATACTCTATTACTTAATGAAGACCTCAGGTTCTGAGGAATAGTCATACTCTTCACTTGACAGGGCATTATCATTATTGGTCTTCGGCATGATTTCTCTCTTATTTTTTACTTGATCTCTTGTATCCCTGTATACTACTCCCATTTCTTCCTTCTTCCATAGGCAGTCATTCTGATACATTTAATGTGTATCTTTTTTGCTTCTTTGTGTTACTGTGAAATGGTTTTGTTTTATATTCCTATGTCACCTTTTGTTTTAAAACATTGTGTTTTAAAGATCCATTTGTGTTATTTTGAGCCTGTCTAATGCTTGGCTTCTGACTACCAGCTTCTCCGTGCTGTGTCCCTTCCACATCTCACTTATTCAGGTTTCTAAAAGCATATATCCATGTAGCCTCCAACTGCCACCATCACAAAAGCATCACAGGAAAAAAATATCCTTATAGATGCCTTCTGTGTGCCTGTGTAAGAATTCCTTTGGAATATACAGTCATCTAACACGTAGTGACGTTTTAGTTAGTGGCAAACCACATATATGATGGTGGTCTCATAAGATCGTAATAGAGCTAGAAAATTCCTATCATCTCGTGACATCGTCATATGTTTGTGGTGATGCTGATAGAAACTGCCGTGCTGCCAATTGTATAAAACAGTAGCGTATAAAATTATATACAGTATGTAATATTTAGTGATAATAAATGACTATGTTACTGATATACATAGTTACTGTACTATACTTTATATTGTTATTTGAGTATATTCCTTCTGCTTATAATAAAAGTTAACAGTGAAACAGCCCCAGGCAGGTCCTTCAGGAGGTATTCAGGAAGGCAGCATTGCTCTCATAGGACATAACAGCTCCATGCTTGTTTTTAACTCTGAAGACCTTGTGGTGGGACAAGATGTGGAGGTGAAGACAATGATATTGATGATCCTGACACTGTGTAGGCCTAGGCTTGTGCGTGTGTCTTAGTTTTTAACAAAAAGTTTTTTTTTTAAGTTTTTATAATTAAAAAAGTTTATGGAATCAGGATAGAAATATTTTTGTATAACTATCTGGTAGGTTTATGTTTTAAGCTAAGTGTTATAAAAGAGTCAAAAAGTTTTAAAAATTTAGAATTTTAGAGTAAAAAAGTTACAGTAGCTATGGTTGATTATTGATTTTTTTTTAATAAATTTAGCATAGCCTAAGTGTACAGTGTTTATAAAGTCTACAGTAGTGTACAGTGATGTCCTAAGCCTTCGCATTCAGTCACCCTCATCACTGACTCACCCAGAGCAACTTCCAGTCCTGCAGACGCCATTCATGGTAAGCACCCTATAGAGGTGTACTATTTTTTTATCTTTTATACTGTATTTTTACCATACCTTTTCTATGTTTAGACACACAAATACTTAGCATTATGTTACAATTGCCTACAATATTCAGTACAGTAACGTGCTCTACAGGTTTGAAGCCTAGGAGCAACAGGCCATACCCTGTAGGCTAGGTGTGTCATAGGCTATACAGTCTAGGTTTGTGAGAATATGCTCTGTGATGTTCCCATGACAACAAAATTGCCTAAAGACGCATCTCTCAGAACATATCCTTGTCAATTGACACATGGTTGTATGTCCAAGAGTAGAACTGCTGTTTGGTAACCTTAATTTGACCAGCTCCAAATTGTACTACATAATAGTTACTTCCCTTTAAACGCCCACTGGCAATGCACAAGGGTGCCTATATCCTCTCATTCCTATGAACACTTGGTATTATCCAGCTTTCTCTCCTTGCCAGTCAAATAGGTATATTTTAATTTACTTTTGTCTGATTACAAAGGATTTTCACATGCCTATTATTTTCTGGGTTTCCTCATTTATTCATTGCCTGTTTATATCTTGTCTATAGTTCTACTGGGATTACTACAGTGATTTGTTAATTCGCACTACTTCTTATGTTCTAGATATAATCCCTTGTTTAATTTTAGATTTTGCAGATATGTTCTATTTTATTACATATTAATTGAACAGAAATTCTTAGCATAATCAAATTAATAAGTTTTTGTCTTACGACCTATGCTCTTGAAGTCTGGTTTTTAATAACCTTCCTTGTTACTTGGTCTCCATTTTCTTTTGTTAACTGTATAATTATTTTTTACATTCAGTTTTATTCATCTGCAGTTCTTCACATGTATTGTTTGGTGTGAGGATCTGGTTTTATTTTTCTCCAACACTGTGTACTTAATCTGTTATTCTCCATTGATTTGTGATGTTATCTTTATCATATATTAAGTTCCCATATATTGATGAGAATGGCTTTGAGCTCTATTTTGATGCATTGGTCTTTAAAGACATCTGATACTTGTTTTTCCACAACCACTTGATTCCTTTAGAATGTATTTTCCATAGTGAAGACCCAGTTTCGTGTAAATCTAAAGGAACTAGTTTATGCATGTCTCATACGAGGATAGCCTTTTGCTTGCGGAACTGTTTAGGCATTTCAGCCCACAGTGATCCTGTCTTCCTTTGAACTCATAGTGTTCATTCTCTACTACACTCATGTCACTTCTCTTAAAATTTTATGTTAACTTGTATTCATTTCCTGTGTTATTACTTAACTTTTCACATGTTCGTATCTTGTACTTAAACTAGATTATAAACTTCTAAAAGGCAAGGATTGCTTCCATGTCTTTGAATCTCCTATGGTAGCTATAGCTAGCATAGGTCTTACAATCATTATCATAACCATGATTTAGTGATCAATTAGTAAACTCTTTATTGATACTTTTGATGTGATGAATGCATGTCTTAATTTTAAACACATAAGGGATATGACCAAGTTTTGAAGGATATAGGACAAATATGCAGTACATGTACAAATTGAACATAGCCATACCCCCTGCATTTTTTTTAATAATTAGACTTTCTGTCACATCTTACTTCCTCTTTCCTTCTTTAGTAATTGCATTTTTTTAGGTTTCCTTAATAAACCCTGTGAAAAGGCAATGTGCTAAATAAATTATATACCGGGCAAAGCAATACATTATAATTAGGATTTCATTATCATTTAATTAGGCATTCCATTATTGAATTGATGCCTCTGACTTCTCCTGGTCTCTGTCTAATCCTGAAACAAATTCTTTTTTGTGGACAAATATTAGCCTGTAATAATCAGAGTATTCATCTAAGCTAAGTCTTTTCATTAAATCTCCTTCTGATTAAGATAGCTCCCTAAGTACAGACTGATTTAATTTAATATGATTTATCCACTTGGGTATCAAGGTCTGGTGGAAATTGTTTTTAACACCAGAGGATTGTTAATATTAAGATCATCTTTGTATTCACAGATCTCTCAGGTATTTAAGACCTTGTTGTTTGAATAGTTATATAAGCCTAGATCTGATGTCACTCTGCTAAATTCAAGAGTATCGCAAGTGCTGTAATAGGCTGTCATTAAAAACAATACGGATTCTGTTTTATATTAAAATGTTGGAGCTTAGAGTTAGTACATTCTTGTGTTACTTGGGTTTGGGAATCAATTTTCATTCCAACTGGTTGGTCCAAAACATTTAATGTCTTTTCTGTTTTACCAGAACTTCAGTGTTATTAAAAACAAGTAGATCATAGGTATATATTCTGAATAAAGGGCCTCCATGGACATGAATATAACTTTTTAAAAAATTTCTTGGACTTAACTGTTATTATTTCCTCACCTTTTACCATCCTTGGGCTTTTCTTCTATTAATGCTGGCCGTGTAATAGATACCAAATACTAAGTTTAATTTTGTTTGGGGTTGTTTTTTTACTTCTTACTTGATCATCTTTTCCCCAGTATTCCTCCCTTATTTTGTTAAATTCTGGCTTCACTACCTGCTCTTTTAGTTTTAGTTTCTGCCCCTCCCCAACCCCCCATCAGTAGTCAACAGACTCATTCACCTTTCTCTTCTGTCCTTTTTGTCCTTTTTTTTTAATATGTGGTATGAGAAAGTTTGCATTGCTATATGTGAACATGATAAAGCTACATGAATTAATTCTATGAAACCAAAGCATATATTCTAATTTGCTGCAACCAAAATTTCCTGAAAATAAACTGTATAAATTTTCCTAATTGTAATTTAGCTCCAGTTTTAGGAAATCCCAGAGAACAGTGAGTATGTGTGTATACACTCCCACTTTCAGTTGAGGGTGAGAGAATGTCATGAAAGCAAAAGGAAAGGCATTCTAGCATGTCGAACTTTCTGGGGTCCCGTTTCCAGCCATATCCTCTTCATTTTCAGATTTCTGAGAGTCGTTAACTCTTCTTTTTCTCTCTCCCCCTTACTGTGCTCTGTCCCATGTGTGCTGTTCTTGGAAGACAGTGGTATATATGGTAGGAACCTGAGTCACTAGGGTGAAGACTTACAGAAAGAAGATACCTTGAACTCGGGACTGGAAGCTGAGAGATAACAGGCCAAGTCAGGCTAAGATTCTTAACTGGTCTGGGCTCTGGGCATAGCAGCAAAGAAGGGCTTACCCCATCAGGGTCAGCTGAAGGAAGTGGTTTATGAACCGCTTAGCAGACCTCTTGAACTAATAGGAGAAGGATGACACAGAACTCAAGTCAAGTACTGTGGTCATTTGCAGAAGAGATTCTCCTGGGAGGTCAGAGTAGAAATGGAAGTATCATGTCCGTGAGGCAGCAATCACTGTTTTCAGAGCCATATCTTCACTGATAGAAATGCCTGCTCTGTGAGATTTTTTTCAAGCTGGTGAGACTCCCATGTGTCCTATGAATAGAAAGAAAAAAAAAATAGCACAGTAGAAAATGAAGACTTTCTGTAAGAAGGTTGGTGGTTCTATTTAAAGACATAGTCTTGAGAGTAGTTTAGGAAACAAATACTTCTACAGGAATACCTCTATTAATGAAGAGGCTATATTCCAGAATGTTTATGAAGTTTCTGTTGTTATCATAGAGAAAAGATGAAGCAAGCACAGGGGATTGCATTCCAGAATGTCGGAAGGAATTTCAGTTTAAAAACAGCACTATATGTTTAACATTGTCAAATATGCCGTAAACTAAACAGCATTTATCTCAGGGCTTGAAGGGAGAGGGAGAGAGTAGCATATCAAACTCACGTAAGCTCTTTAAACTTATAAAAGGCACCTATCCTCACTGAAGAGGTCTCTAGCTTCCTGTCTTTGTGGCCCTGTGCCTATTCAGATGTTGGTCAGTTAGTGCCCTTGACCTGCTGTTAACATCACACACATGTGACCTTGACTTCCCAGTTTATCCTCTGAAACTTTATTATCTCAGCTTACCTGACAACTCATGAAGAACCCCAGTGCTTTAACAATAATAACATAGTAGTGATTGCACAGATCGCGAGTGGCGGAACTGCAGAGTATCTAAGCCTTAGCAAAGAACGTCTCATGCTCCAGAGCAGAAGCATAAATTCCTGTCTGCCTTCTCTTCTGTGGTCTGAGGAATCATTAATCACAATTAATTTACAGCGACAGTCTCTCATAATGCACCTTTCTACTGCAGGCTGTTAGGGAAGGCTCTATTCTTAGGCTCTCTGTTAAGAAGTACCCCAGAGAGAGAGAAGCTCAGCTCAGTTTCCCCTTTTCTGCTTATTCAATTTATGTAAGTATTTCCTGAGCGCACTGAAGCAGCACAGGAATACACCAATGAATAAAATAAACAAAAATTCAGACAATAAATAAGTAAAATGTATAGTATGTCAGATGATGGGGCTTATAGAGAAAATAAATCAAGGAAGAGAGAAGACTGAAGTAGGGTAATCAGGGCTCCCCTGAAAAGAGAAATTTGTGGGAAGAGTAGAAGGAACAGTAAAGTGCCTGAGATGAGAGTGTGCCTAGTGTGTTCAAAGAATAAGAAATGCAGTGTGGCTAGACCAGAGCAAGTCAAATGAGCAGTAGTAGAGAGTGAGTGAGTAGTAGAGAGTAGAGAGTAAGTGTTTGCCACATAGGCCACCATGAGGAGTTTGGTGTTCTCTCTGAGATGGGCAGCCACTGGGGAGAAGGGGTGAAGTGGAGGGGGTCAAAAGATCGTGACTAACATTATTAAAGGATTACTCTGGCTGTAATGGTAAGAAAAATGTAGGTCGGGGAGGTGGGCAAACAGAGAAACCAATTGGAAAGGTATTTGCAATAATCAAGGAAAGAGAAGTGGAGAGTGAGGTAAAATTAGTGAGGTGGAAAAAAAATGTCTGGATTCTGGATATATTTTAGGGTGGAACCAATAGTATTTTTTGATTGATTGGATGTGGAGTATAAGAAAATGAGAGGGAACTAGTGTGAATGCAAGGTTCTTGACCTGAATTAAAGGAAAGGCAGTTATGCCTTTTAACTGTAACAAAGACTGTGGGAAGTACAGGTTTTGGGGGAAAGGCCAAAAAGCAGTTCAATTTAAACTATGGTAAGTTTGAGCTACTTATTAGACATCCATAATGAGTTACAAAATTAGTAGTTAAATATGTGAGTCTAGAAAGGAGAGAGGCAGGAGATACACATTTGGTAGACATGACCATATATGATATTTAAAGCTGCAAGACTGAAAGAGATCACCTAGGGAATGAGTGTGGATGGAGAAGAGTAAGATCCCAGCTTTATTTAATAGTAGGCAGTACAGTATTAGGGATCAGAGAACCAGGCCATCTGCAAAGGAGACTTCAGAGTGGCCTGTGAAGTTGGGGAAAAGCCAAGAGAGTAAGGTGGCCAGGAAGCCAAGAGGGAGGGAGGCATTGGATTTGGTACATAAAGGTCACCGAAGACCGTTCTGGTGGACTGATGAGGGAAGACGCTTAATTGGCATGGGTTTGAGAGAGAAATGGAAGAGAATTGAAGACAGTGAGTATAGACAGCTCAGAAGTTTGGCTGTTTAAGTGAGCACAGAAATGAGTGGTCACTGGAAGGTGAGCCAAAAGGGAATGATGGGAGAAGTTACAATATGTTGATGGACAAGACAGGAGTAACTGATTAAAGGGGAATTGCAGGGGCTCTGTTCTGAGTAGGCAAGAGCAGGTGAGATAGAGGACATAGGTGGAGGGATTGGCCCTAAATATGTACATGGACAGATCGTCCTTATAAAGAAAAGAAGGCAGTGTATGAACTCACACAGTAGGAGAGTAGATAGGGTGGTATGAGTTTGTGCAAGTTTCTTGTGATTAATTTTCTCAGTGAAATAGGATGAGAATGAAGGATGGTGAGGAAGTTATTGAAGTTTTTGAGAAAAGCAAAGTCATAAAGTCCTCAAATCCAAGCAATTGGGACACAGAAGGGACTAAGGAAATATCTATGTTGAGGGGCTGCTTTTGGCCAGTGTTCAGGAATTTACCAAGGACTCCCACTAGCCTTCATTCCCAGCCAAAAAACTTTAATACTTCTATGAAAACATGTGCCTGTCTAACAGGCTCAAATAAGTTTCTGGGAGAAAAGGGACACCTCACGTCAAAAAGCCTTTAGCCATAAGACTATGTAAATGTGTAAAGTGAAAGGAAATAAAACCTTAGGAACTGGGCATTCAAATCTAGTTTGGCTTTTGCACTTTCTGGGTCTGTGGTAAAGAATTTATCTAGGAAGAGTACATTATATACTGCAAAAAATATATCAAGAATACTAAATCAGATTGCTTACTGATTATGTCTTAAGACTGATTGAACGATGAAGATTTATGATATCTGTTCACATTAGAGTATAATCTGAGAATTGATTAGCTTGTGCAAGGGATTGAAATGAGACCCTTCCCTACCTTGGAAATGGGTAGAGGGCACTAGACAGAGGGAGAGTTGTGGTCTCCACCGAGTTATCCTTCACAGTTCTACCCAGGCCAGTCTCATCTATAGGCACTGTGCATGAGTAATTAGAAGCTACTCAAAGGTGATTTGGACACGAGCTGTCACACCATGTGCACAGCTGATAGGGAATGTTGCTGTTGAATTGCAATGGTAAGTGAAGGGTTTTTTTGTTGTTGTATTTTGGTTGGTGGTGGAGGGAGTAGTTAGCAGAAGCAAGTTGCAATGGGTATTTAAACACCAGTTTCCAAATATGTTGAGTTTCTGTATCGTAGTATTGATTAAAAGCAAAAATACATCCTTCAAATCTGAACTAAACAGATTAGGTGCCACGCTGTCATTGTACTGTTTGCTCTGAGTTTTACAAGAGGAATTGAACGTGCAAGAGTGTGTGTATGTGTTTGTTTTGTTTGATAGACCTGAAGCCCTGCTACTACTGTGTTAATCTAATAAATTAGCACTATATGCTTCTAAGATATTACAAGACACATTGTCTCTCACATTTTCTTCTAATATTTTTATTCTTATCTCTGTCAATTCTAATTGAATTATTTGTAACTGCTTCAGAAGTATGTTGGTGTACCCTTTTTCCTTTCTAGATAGATAGTAGCAAGAAAACATGGTAGTTATTATTTGTGACCCTGAAGGAAATTAATGTTCCAGAAATTTTTAAATGTTAGCTTGCACTTTAAAAGTGATCCCTCGGAGAGATCCAAGATGGCCGGTTAGGAGCAGCTCAGGATTGCAGGTCCGAGTGAAAGCGCAGAGGGTGAGTGGCTGCTGCATTTCCAGACGGATTTTTACTGCCCACAGACCAGGAGATTCCCAGGCAGAGGAACCCCACGGGTCGCCAGGGCAGCTGTTTTGGCCGGCACAGCTGTTTTGCCTGCGCCCCGGCGCAGCGGTTCCCAGTGCAGAGTAAACGAGACTGTGTCCCCTCTTAGCCAGCAAGGGGAGCTGAAACAGGGAGCCAGGCCAGGAGATTCCTGGGCAAAAAAGCGCCATGAATCTCAGAGCCGCGGTTTCAGCCGGCGCAGTGGGTCGCCACATGGGAAATCACACAGATCCCGGCGCCTATTCAACAGGCAACCAGGTCACCTGGTAGAGAGCCGACCGTTCAACTAAAAAAAGGCTCTGAGGCAGGGAGCCAGGTGATCAGGCCCGGCTGGTCCCACCCCCACAAAAACAGAAACAAAAACAAAAAAACAGCAATTGGAAACGCTCTGGGTTGAGACTTTCACAGCAAGCACAGCTGAACCCAGGACAGTCCAGCTCTGTGGGGGAGGGGCGTCCGCCATTACGGAGGCACTCTGTCACTACACAGACAGTCCGCCATTCCTGAGGCAGCCTGCAGTTGCCGAGGCAACCCGCCATTACCATTCCTGAGGCAGTTCTAACTACACCCACATAAACAGGACTGCAGGGAAGTTCACAGGGGAGCTGGACAGAGCCCACAGCAGCTCAGCGAAGCCTCTGCAGGCTGAGAGTGACTAGGCTGCCTCCTTGTGGGCAGGGCAGCCCTGAAGAAAAAAAAAAAAAGGCAGCAGCACAGCGGAAACTCAAAGCCCTAACTCCCTGGGACAGAACACCTGGGAAAAAAAAAGGGATTTATGAGTTCTGCTGCAGACTTAAACTTACCTGCTGAGCAGCTCTGAATGAACAGCAAGGCTCACAGCTCAGCACTTGAGCTACTATAAAGAACAGACTGTTTCCTTAAGCAGCTCCCTGACCTCCGTATATCCAAAGAGTCACCTCATAAAGGAGAGCTCAGACTGACATTTGGCAGGTATCCTTCAGGGACAAAGCAGAAGAAACTGGTAGCAACCTTTACTGTTCGGCAGCTGCTGCAAGTGATCCCCAGGCAAGCAGGGCCTGGAGTGGACCTCAGCAGTCCTACAGCAGAGAGGCCAGACAGTTAAAAGGAAAACTTAAGAAACGGAAATAACTTCATCATCAACAAACAGGACGGCCACTCAGAGACCCAATCAGAAAGTCAACAACTACAAAGTCGACAGGTGGATAAATCCACAAAGATGGAAAGAAACCAGTGCAAAAAGGATGAAAAGACCTGAAACCAGAACGCTTCTCCTCCTACAAGGGAGCACAACTCCTCACCAGCAAGGGAACAAGACTGGATGGAGAATGACTGTGATGAAATGACAGAATCAGCCTTCAGAAAGTGGGTAATAAGAAACTTCTGTGAGCTAAAAGAACATGCTCTAACCCAATGCAAAGAAACTAAGAACCTTGAAAAAAGACTTGACGAAATGCTAAGGAGAATGGACAACTTAGAGAGGAATATAAGTGAATTGATGGAGCTGAAAAACACAACACGAGAACT
The DNA here is from genome assembly GCF_030222135.1 of Aotus nancymaae. Lineage (NCBI taxonomy): Eukaryota > Metazoa > Chordata > Mammalia > Primates > Aotidae > Aotus > Aotus nancymaae. Next base: position 29,615,506 of record NW_026988471.1, read on the forward strand.
TTGCGAAGCATGCACAAGTTTCAACAGCCGAATTGACCAAGCAGAAGAAAGGATATCAGAGGTCGAAGATCAACTCAATGAAATAAAATGAGAAGGCAAGATTAGAGAAAACAGGGTAAAAAGGAATGAACAAAGTCAACAAGAAATATGGGACTGTGTGAAAAGACCTATAATCATCAGATTCACCAGGGTTGAAATGAAGGAGAAAATGCTAAGGGCAGCCAGAGAGAAAGGTCAGGTTACCCACAAAGGGAAGCCCATCAGACTCACAGCAGATCTCTCAGCAGAAACCCTACAAGCCAGAAGAGAGTGGGGGCCAATATTCAACATCCTTAAAGAAACGAACTTTCAACCCAGAATTTCATATCCAGTCAAACTAAGCTTCATAAGTGAAGGAAAAATAAAATCCTATGTGAACAAGCAAGTACTCAGAGATTTCATCACCACCAGACCTGCTTTACAAGAGCTCCTGAAAGAGGCACTACACATAGAAAAGAACAACCAGTACCAGCCACTCCTAAAACATACTAAATGGTAAAGAGCATCAACACAATGAAGAATCTGCATCAACCAATGGGCAAAACAGCTGGCCAGCATCGAAATGGCAGTATCAATATTAACCCTAAACGTAAATGGACTAAATGCCCCAATCAAAAGACACAGACTGGCAAATTGGATAAAAAGCCAAAACTCATCAGTGTGCTGTATCCAGGAAACCCATCTCACATGCAAGGATACACAAAGGCTCAAAATAAAAGGATGGAGGAAGATTTACCAAGCAAATGGAGAGCAAAAAAAAGCAGGAGTTGCAATTCTCATCTCTGATAAAATAGACATTAAAGCAACAAATATCAAAGGAGACAAAGAAGGACACTACATAATGGTAAAAGGATCAATGCAACAAGAAGAGCTAACGATCCTAAATATATATGCACCTAATACAGGAGCACCCAGATACATAAGGCAAGTTCTTAATGACTTACAAAGAGACTTAGACTCCCACACAGTAATAGTGGGAGACTTTAACACACCATTGTCAATATTAGACAGATCAACGAGACAGAAAATTAACAAGGAAATCCAGGACTTGAACTCAGACCTGGACCAAGCAAACCTAATAGACATTTGCAGAACTCTCCACCCCAAATCCACAGAATATACATTCTTCTCAGCACCACATCACACCTACTCTAAAATTGACCACATAATTGGAAGTAAATCACTCCTCAGCAAATGCAAAAGAACGGAAACCATAACAAACAGTCTCTCAGACCACAGTGCAATCAAGTTAGAACTCAGAATTCAGAACCCAACCCAGAACCGCACAGCTTCATGAAAACTGAACAACTTTCTCTTGAATGTTGACTGGATAAACAATGAAATGAAGGCAGAAATAAAGATGTTCTTCGAAACCAACGAGAATGAAGACACCACATACCAGAATCTCTGGGACACATTTAAAGCAGTCTCTAGAGGAAAATATATAGCAATAAGTGCCCACATGAGAAGCAAGGAGAGATCTAAAATTGACACCCTATCATCAAAATTGAAAGAGCTAGAGGAGCAAGATCAAAAAAACTCAAAACCTAGCAGAAGACAAGAAATAACTAAGATCAGAGCAGAACTGAAGGAGATAGAGACACGAAAAACCCTTCAAAAAATCAATAAATCCAGGAGCTGGTTTTTTGAAAAGATCAACAAAATAGACTACTAGCCAGATTAATAAAAAAGAAAAGAGAGAATAACCAAATAGATGCAATAAAAAATGATAAAGGGGATATCACCACAGATTCCACAGAAATTCAAACCATCATCAGAGATTATTACAAACAACTCTATGCACATAAACTAGAAAACCTGGAAGAAATGGATAAATTCCTGGACAGTTGCCTCCTCCCAAGCCTAAACCAGGAAGAAGTCAAAACCCTGAATAGACCAATAACAAGGTCTGAAGTCGAGGCAGCAATTAAAAGCCTACCACCCAAAAAAAGCCCAGGTCCAGATGGGTTCACAGCCAAATTCTACCAGACATACAAAGAGGAACTGGTACCATTCCTTCTGAAACTATTCCAAATAATCCAAAAAGAGGGAATCCTTCCCAAATCATTTTATGAGACCAACATCATCCTGATACCAAAACCCGGCAGAGACTCAACAAGAAAAGAAAACTACAGGCCAATATCCATGATGAACATAGATGCAAAAATCTTCAATAAAATACTGGCAAGCCGATTACAACAGCACATCAAAAAGCTTATCCACCATGATCAAGTAGGATTCATCCCGGGGATGCAAGGCTGGTTCAATATATGCAAGTCTATAAATGTAATTCACCACATAAACAGAACCAAAGACAAAAACCACATGATTATCTCAATTGATGCAGAGAAGGCCTTCGACAAAATTCAACACCCCTTTATGCTTAAAACCCTCAATAAACTAGGTATCGATGGAACGTATCTCAAAATAATAAAAGCTATTTATGACAAACCAACAGCCAATATCATACTGAATGGGCAAAAACTCGAAGCATTCCCTTTGAAATCTGGCACTAGACAAGGATGCCCTCTCTCACCACTCCTATTCAATATAGTACTGGAAGTTCTAGCCAGAGCAATCAGACAAGAAAAAGAAATAAAGGGTATTCAATTAGGGAAAGAGGAAGTCAAATAGTCTCTATTTGCAGATGACATGATTGTATATCTAGAAGACCCCATCGTCTCAGCCCAAAATCTCCTGAAACTGATAAGCAACTTCAGCAAAGTCTCAGCATACAAAATCAGTGTGCAAAAATCACAAGCATTCCTATACACCAATAACAGACTTAAAGAGAGCCAAATCAAGAATGAACTGCCATTCACAATTGCTACAAAGAGAATAAAATACCTAGGAATACAACTAACAAGGAACATAAAGGACCTCTTCAAGGAGAACTACAAACCACGAAATAAGAGAGGACACAAACAGATGGAGAAACATTCCATGTTCATGGTTAGGAAGAATCAATATCATGAAAATGGCCATACTGCCCAAAGTAATTTACAGATTCAACGCTATCCCCATCAAGCTACCAATGACCTTCTTCACAGAACTGGAAAAAACCACCTTAAACTTCATATGGAACCAAAAGAGAGCCCGCATAGCCAAGTCAATCCTAAGCAAAAAGAACAAGGCAGGAGGCATCACACTACCCGACATCAAACTATACTACAAGGCTACAGTAATCAAAACAGCATGGTACTGGTACCAAAACAGAGATATAGACCAATGGAACAGAACAGAGGCCTCGGAGGCAACACAACATATCTACAACCATCCAATCTTTGACAAACCTGACAAAAACAAGCAATGGGGAAAGGATTCCCTGTTTAATAAGTGGTGTTGGGAAAACTGGCTAGCCATATGCAGAAAGCAGAAACTGGACCCCTTCCTGACACCTTACACTAAAATTAACTCCAGATGGATTAAAGACTTAAACATAAGACCTAACACTGTAAAAAGCCTAGAAGAAAACCTAGGCAAAACCATTCAGGACATAGGCGTAGGCAAGGACTTCATGACCAAAACACTAAAACAGATTTACAAGAAAAAAACAAGCCCATTCAAAAGTGGGTGAAGGATATGAACAGATACTTTACAAAAGAAGACATACATGAGGCCAACAAACATATGAAAAAATGCTCATCATCACTGGTCATTAGAGAAATGCAAATCAAAACTACACTGAGATACCATCTCACGTCAGTTAGAACGGCGATCATTAAAAAACCTGGAGACAACAGATGCTGGAGAGGATGTGGAGAAATAGGAACACTTTTACACTCTTGGTGGGAGTGTAAATTAGTTCAACCATTGTGGAAGACAGTGTGGCGATTCCTCAACGACCTAGACATAGAAATTCCATTTGACCCAGCAATCCCATTACTGGGTATATATCCAAAGGATTATAAATCGTTCTACTATAAGGACACATGCACACGAATGTTCATTGCAGCACAGTTTACAATAGCAAAGACCTGGAACCAACCCAAATGCCCATCGATGATAGACTGGACAGGGAAAATGTGGCACATATACACCATGGAATATTATGCAGCCATCAAAAACGATGAGTTTGCGTCCTTTGTAGGGACATGGATGAACCTGGAAACCATCATTCTCAGCAAGCTGACACAAGAACACAAAATCAAACACTGCATGTTCTCACTCATAGACGGGTGTTGACCAATGGGAACACATGGACACAGGGAGGGGAGCACTATACACTGGGGTCTGTTGGTGGGGAGTAGGGGGGACAGCGGGGGGTGGGGAGTTGGGGAGGGATAGCATGGGGAGAAATGCCACATATAGGTGAAGGGGAGGAAGGCAGCAAATCACACTGCCACGTATGCACCTATGCAACAATCTTGCATGTTCTTCACATGTACCCCAAAACCTAAAATGCAATAAAAATAAAAAAAAAAAGTGATCCCTTAATTAGGGAATTATATCACGTGTTAACCAGGAAAGGAAAAATGATGCAAAACAATGAGACGCTTGTGGAATATGTTAATGCTTATTTGAATGAATAGCAAAGCATCTTGTTTCAAATAAAATGCTAATAGCAAAAAAATTGAAATCATACATGTGAATAAATTTGTTTCAAACACTGAATAATGTTTTCTAACGTATTGGTTTGACAAAAATCCAAGCAGCTTTTTAGAAAGCTCTATTGAGCACATATTACAGATTTGTGGTGTTTTATCACTTAAACTTTTTTAAGGCAAATATTTAAGAAGCCTTAAAAAAAAAAAACAGCTTTTAGAGGTAGAATTTACTTGCTGTAAAATGTACTCATTTTAAGTGTACAGTTAGATGTGTTTTGTTAAATGTGTAGAGCCACATACCTACCCACAGTCAAAATATGAAACATGTCTATCACCCCACAAGGGTTCTCTCATGTATCTTTGCGGTCAGGCCCTTCCCTGCTAGGAGTAGGAAAAAGGTTGAGAACCACTGGTTTTGGTTATACATTAACCTTATATCTTTATGTACTACTTATAAACACTAGAACTAGATAAAAATTCCACTACTAATTATAACCCAGCTGAGTGAATACTGATGTTGAAAAGATAGTAATAAGAAACTTACTTCCCCACATGGCTGTAACACTTTTGGATTCAGGCTCCAGACCACCAGATCTGCTTTCCAGTTCACCCTGGCCTTAATCAGTAAACCACTATAAGGTGTCTGTATTCCTTCCCTCTTTCACTTTCTATCTTAGCTCACCGATGAAGGTTTTTACAAATATGAAACTTTACAAGATATTCTAGTGTTAATAAAAAATATACTTTATTCATGCACCTATTTTTTTAAGAGTTTCTGGTTATTTTCCTTATGTATAAAGGGTTGGGATTAAGTGAGAAACTGGGCTGAAATAGAGGTCAGGAAGGCCACTATTCAATCCAGCCAGGGTACATAACTTTGTCATTAATAAGCTGAGCATGCCAAATGCAGCAAGAATTCATTTTCAGTGCTAAACTTAGAAGCCACCAGGATCTTTAGGCAAAATGGCAATATTGACAGAGCTTATTCTTTGCCTTCTTCCCTTAAGTTTTCTCCCCCAATCCTTAGTCATTTCATGCCCTTTTGCTGTCCCAGAGTTACCCAAACTCATATCTAGCAAGATTTCTCTCCCTGGTTCCAAAGTGGGAATAAACTGTTTTCAATATCCTAGACAAATCTCCTACTATATGAGCACAAATTAGGATAGTTAACTGTTATTACTGAGTAATTCACTCTATCCTGTGAATTAAAATAATTTTTGCCTTAAATTTAAAAACAATTTTGGTAGGCGACATTCCTTGATCACTTACACTAAGGACAATCTCAGTTAATCCTCCCCAAGGTTATGTATGTTTCTTAGGGCTACATATCAGCAAAGAGTGTAATTCGGCAAAAAACCTAGGGTTTTATCTGATTCCAGAACCCAGCTCTTGAATACAACTTCCCATGGTCCTCTCTGTTTACCCAGTTTGTTTATCCCCAGGGTGGCCTTTACAGCCCCTGTATCTGATCATAATCTCTTGGAGTGCTTGCTAAAATATAGATTGCTTCATCTCATCCCTACAAACTAAAGAAGAGTCTGGGAATGAAGCCCAGAACTCTTCATTTTCAATTCCCCAAGTATTCTTAGTTTACTAGAGTTTGAGAACTACTGTCATAGCCTCTCTTCCTCAACTCAGGAACAGATCTCTGTAGTTTGTGGTAACTGCTGTAAAATGACAGCTCCATAGGAACTTATTTTCCATAGGAATCTGCAGTTCACCTGTTCAGACAGATTTAGAAAATTAACTCTCTCCATTTTATATATAGCTATTTCTAATAGTTGGGTGATCATGCTTCCTTCTTCTCAAGATATACCACTTTGTAATTCAAAACTACAATAAAATTTAAGAAATTTTCTTTCCCAAAATCAAGACTACAAAAAAAAAGCATTCAAAATTTCTTAATGGATACTGTATTCATTTTCTAGACTGCCATAAAATATTACCACAAAACTTGGTGGCTTAAAACAATAAAAAAGTTCATGTTCTTGTAGTTCTGGAGACTAGAAGCTCAAAATTAAGATGCTGACAGGTCCACGAACTTCTCCCACGGCTCTAGGGGAGAATCTTTCCTTGCCTTTTCCAGCTTCTGGCAACTCCTGGGATACCTTAGCTTGTCACTGCATAACTCTAATCTTTGCCTCTGTCTTCACTATATTTCTGTTTCTTATAACAACATTTTCATTGGATTTAGAGGACACCTGAATCCACTATGTTCTCATCTCAATCCTTACCTTAAATCTGCTACAATCCTATTTCCAAATAAGTTTACTTTCTGAAGTTCTGGTGGCCAGGTATTTTGGTGGGACTCTGTTCAACCCACTAAAAATACTTATTTACCCCTCGTGTATTGTTACTCTCCCTACTTAAATTTTAGGATCAGTAACTACTCATCCAGATGTTGGCTCTCTTGTTCTAACTGAATTTAAACAGAAAGTTACTACTACAATGACTATTTTGATGTTGCTGTGGAGTGAATGTTTGTGTTCCCCCAAAATTCATATATTGAAGCCTCAATCTCCATTGTGATATATTTATTAGAAGGTGGGGCCTTTGGAAATTAACTTAGAAGAATGGAGCCCCTCATGAAAAAGATTAGTGCCCTTATAAGAAGGGAGGGGGGAAAAATGGCAGATAGGAGGCAGAACTAACTCGCATCTCCCATTCGGATGGACAGAGCAGCCTGTAGAGACTCACATCATGGACTTTTGATCCAAGAAATACTGCAGGAACATACCAGGAAAGCTGAGAGAATCCACAGACCCTTTGAAGGAAGCAGCTTGCCACTGCAGGCTCTGTGAGACAGCCAAAAAACTGTGAGTGACCAAAGTGTGAGAAAGGAAACATCCACCCCAAACACACATCCTCACTGGGGAACCTGAAGGTTCAGATCATGGGAGAAGGATTTGATCTCACCTGGAGCTGAAGAATTTAAGAGAAACAAGCAAAATACTGGGGGAGAGGAAGCAGTGGGGAGAGCCCTGTGGCACTCTTGTTCCCAGGGAAACCATTTCTGACTTTTTCTCACAGGGGTCCTTGGGGAGGGCTGCCAGTGGAATTCGGGAAAGACCACAGGGAGAAGGATTCTTCCAGCTGAAGTTTGTAACAACTTTGATGGAACATGAAGTTTTCTGGACAGAATCTGGTGAAGGGGGCGAACAGGGAGTGCAGATATGAGCATGAGCTCAGCAGGCTGAGAGATACAAAACCTGAAAGCCCTGCTTGCTTTCTCAGTGGGAAGGTTTGTAGCCTGCGGCAAGTTCTCAGCCTTGCTCACTGGCTACCTGGAAATAAACTTAGAGCTACTGAGGGAACACAGCAAGAGTGAGACCGGCCTTTCAGGCTGCATGGGAGCTGGGTGAGGCCTGTCACTGTTCCCTGGCGACCCCCATGTGACACAGCAGAGGCAGCCATAATCAACCTGGGAACATAACTTACTTGGCCTGAGAACCATACCCCCATCCCCCAGAGCAGCCACAGTAAGCCCTGCCCAAGGAGAGCTTGAGCTCAGACCTGCCTAGCCCTACTCAACCTGATGGTCTTTCTTTGCCTGCCCTGATAGCTGAAGACAAAGGACATAATCTCTTGAGAGCTCTGTGGTCCTGCCTACCACCTAAGAAACCCAAATACTTATCCAGGCAACCCTAGGGCAAACTTGTATCCTCCCTATACTACCACAGCTGATGCTCTCTTGAAAGTACCACCTCCTGACTGGAGGGCAACCCACAAAACTAGCACACTAAACAAAACTACAACTAAGGACCCTCAAAGACTCCACTTCGTATTCCTCCTGATACCTCCACCAGAGCAGGTGCTGATATCCACAGCTGAGAGACCTGAAAATGGATTACATCATGTGACTCTTTGCAAACACTCCCCAGTAACCATCTGGAAGCCTGGTAGCCCTGCTGGGTGGCTACACCCAGAAAAGAAATAACAGTTACTGCAGTTCAACTCTCTGGAAGCCTCATCTCTCGGGGAAGGGGGAGAGCACCTCATCAAGGGAGCACCCTATGGGACAAAAGAATCTGAACAGCAGCTCTTGAGCCCCCAGTGTTGCCTCTGGCATAGTCTATCCAAATGAGAAGGAACCAGAAAAACTATTCTGGTAATAGACAAAACAAGGTTCTTTACCAGCCCCAAAAGATTACTTTAGCTCAGCAGTAATGAATCCAAATGAAGGTGAAATCTCTGAGTTGCCAGAAAAAGAATTCAGAAGGTCGACTATTAAGCTATTCAAGAAGGCACCAGACAAAGGTGAATACCAACTTAAAGAAATTTTTTAAGTGTTACAGGATATGGACAGAAAAATTTTCAGAGAAATAGATTTTAAAAAAATTAATTTCTGGAAATGAAGAAAACACTTAGAGAAATGCAAAGTGCACTGGAAAGTCTCAGCAATAGAATCAAACAGGACCGAAAGATAGAAGAAAGAACTTCAGTGCTCTAAGACAAAGCTTTTGAATTAACCCAGTCTAACAAAGACAAAGAAAGAAGAATGAACAAAAACAAAGCCTCCAAGAAGTTTAGGATTATGTTAAACAACAAAACCTAAGAAAAATTGGTGTTCCCAAGGAAGAAGAGAAATTTTAAAGTTTGGAAAACATATTTGAGGGAATAATCAAGGAAAACTTCCCTGGCCTTGCTAGATATCTAGACATCCAAATACAGAAAGCTCAAAGAACACCCGGGAAATGCATTCCAAAAAGATCATTGCCTATTCTGTATCTTTTTTTTTTTTTTTTTTTTTTGGAGACAGAGTCTCACTCTGTCACTAGGCTGGAGTGTAGTGGCATGATTTCAGCTCACTGCAGCCTCCACCTCCTGGGTTCAAGCAATTCTCCTGCCTGAGCCACTGAGTAGCTGGGATTACAGGCACGCACTACCACACCCAGGTAACTTTTGTATTTTTAGTAGAGACCGAGTTTCACCATGTTGGCCAGAATAGTCTCAATCTCCTGACCTCATGATCTGCCCAGGTTATCTAAAGTCAAAATGAAGGAAAGACTCTTAAGAACTGTGAGGCAAATGTATCAGGTAACCAGCCTGTAAAGGAAAACTTACCAGATTAACAGCAGATTTCTCCCCAGAAATGCTACAAGCTAGAAGGGATTGGGGTCCCATCTTTAGCCTCCTTAATCAAAACAATTACCAGCCAACAGTTTTCTATCCAGCAAAACTAAGCTTCATAAACTAAAGGAAAGATAGTCTTTTTCAGACAAACATGCTGAGAGAATTCGCCACTACCAAGCCAGCACCACAGAACTGCTAAAAGAAGCTCTAAATCTTGAAAAAACAATCCTCAAAATACACCAAAATAGAACCTCCTTAAAACGTAAATCTTACAGGACCTATAAAATAGTAAGACTGACAAAAAACAAGTTATTCAGGCAACAACTAGCACAATGACTAGAATAGTACTTCATATCTCAATACTAACATTGAATGTAAATGGCCTAAATGCTCCATTTAAAAGATACAGAGATGGGCACGGTGGCTCACAACTGTAATCCCTGCAAAGTGAGCAGATCACGAGGTCAGGAGATTGGGACTATCCTGACCAACATGGTGAAACCCCATCTCTACTAAAAATACACAAGTTACCTGGGTGTGGTGGCGCATGCCTGTAATCCCAGCTACTCGGTGGCTGAGTCAGGAGAATCACTTGAACCCAAGAGGCGGAGGTTGCACTGAGCTGAGATCTCACCACTGCACTCCACCCTAGTGACAGAGCGAAACTCTGTCTCAAAAAAAAAAAATACAGAATGGCAGAATGGATAAGAATTCACCAATCAAGTATCGACTGTCTTCCAGAGACGCACCTAACATCTAAGGACTCACATAAACATACAGTAAAGGGGTGGAAAAGGTATTCCATGCAAATCGACACCAAAAATGAGCAGGAGTAGCTGTTTGTGTATCAGATTAACAAACTTTAAAGCAACAGCAGTTAAAAAAAGACAATGAGGGACATTATATAATGATAAAAGAACGAGTCCAACAGGAAAGTATCACGATCCTAAATATATATGCATCTAACATTGGAGCTCCCAAATTTGTAAAACAAGACCTAAGAATGAGATAATGACAACACATTAATAGTGGGGGACTTCTTTACTTCACCGAGAGCAATATACAGGTAATCAAGACAGAAAGTCAACAAAGAAACAATGGACTTAACAGATATTTACAGAACATTCTACCCAACAATTGCAGAATATACATTCTATTCATCGGCACCTGAAACATTCTCCCGGATAGACCATATGATAGGCCACAAAACAAATCTCAATAAATTTGAGAACATCGAAATTATATCAAATACTTTCTCAGACCACAGCAGAATAAAATTGAAAATCAACTCCAAAAGGAACCCTCAAAACCATGCAAATACATTGATATTAAATAACCTACTCCAGAATGATTGTCAGGTCAACAAGGAAATGAAGATGAAATTAGAAAATTATTTGAACTGAATGATAATAGTGTAACCTATCAAAACCTCTGGGATACAGCAAAAGCAGTGCTAAGAGGAAAGTTCATAGCATTAAATGCCTATATCAAAAAGTCTGAAAGAGCACAGACAATCTAAGGTCACATCTCATAAAGAAACAAGAACCAAACCCAAACCCAGCAGAAGAAATAACTGAGATCAGAGCAGAACTAAATGAAATTGAAACAAACACAAAATACAAAAGGTAAATGAAACAAAAAGCTGGTTATTTGCAAAGATGAAAAGTGAAGATCCAAATAAGTTCAGTTAGAAAAGAAATGGGAGATATTACAACCAAGGCCATGGAAAAGACAAAACTGCCATCTGTAACTTACCAAAGACATTCACCTTCTACTCTCTAGTTGTCTTACTCCTGAAGACAGCAACTTGTCCACTACCTCATTGATAATATCCCATCTTCAGCCAAATTTACTTTTCCTCTCAATGTAGAAAAGAAAGAAATTGTAGTGAACTCTGTTATATGCAAAAACACACAGAAAGATGGTAGGGAGGTTAATAACGCTAGACTTTTTATTGGAGCATAATTTTACAGGGTTAATCTGTATTATATATTTTCTAGATTTATAAGTATATGTAATTTAAACAGTCTGCTATAGTTTTGATGGGTACAAAACCAGGTCAGTCTGACTCTGTAGCTCCTGTTCTTAGTATGCCATTTTTAGAAAGTAGAGTAGCATAGTGGAAAGGCTTTAGAGTCACACAGAACTGACCACTAACTGTGATATTCAAAAAGTGACTTCTCTGTGGCTCAGTTTCTGCAACTACAAAAGAGATAATCTCTCAAGGGCTCTTATGATACTTAAAAGCGACCGTGTGCACTGATAAACTCCGTAGGGGCAAGAATTTTCTTTTCTCTTCACCCATGTACCCCAGATGACTACAGCAGTGACTGGCACAGTGAATGCTCTGTAGATAATTTTTTGCATGAATAATGCCTGGCACATCGGAGGCACTGAATAAATAGTAATAGCCACCTGCATCATTAATCATCTTCAATCCTAACATCAGAGCATAGAGACTATAATGATATGCTGTCTCTAGTCTCATTTATTTCAAAGACCAGCAAATTAGTAGATTATGCACATGCTCATGCTTCTTTTAGGCCTTTATTGTTTCATTTGCAAGGGTTTTGGCAACTTGTAAACAAATTTGTTGGGCCCAACTGTAAGATAAAGTACACTTTGTTACTGTTCTTGTTTTCACATTTAATTTTGAATACTCTCTCAAAAATGATAATGAAAACAAAGATGACATATGAATTTAAAGGATTATGAGTACATGAATTTATACATGTATATGTGTTGTATACAAGTCTTTGTGATTTTATCACATGTATATTCATGTTTTCATAATCCTTTAAGCTCTTCTGTATTTTAGTTCATTTTACTATATGTAATTTTAAGTATGCTTTTTTTCTCTCAATCAGATCCATAGGATTTAAGTATCTTATTAATCTTATCAAATAACTAACTTCTGCATTAACTGTTTTTTAGCTTTATTAAGTACTGCTTTTTATCTTTAGTAATTTTCTTTTCTCTCCATTTGTATTCTTTTTTTCTCCCTCTAATTTTCAATATGAGTAGTTTCTCTTTTACAGTTTTTCTCTTTAGTAATGAAGCATATAAGGTCATAAATTTTTCTTTTTAGTACAGTCTTCACGGTATCCTGTAGATTCTTTTTCATTCCTTTTTAGATAATTCATAATTTTCCTTTTGATTTTATCTTTTATCCCTGGGTTATCTAAACTTCTTTTTTAAAAAAAGACTATTATTTATTTTTATGGAATCTTGATGTGAGATTGTGCATCATAAGATCTCAGTATTTACAAAATGTGTTTAAATTTTCTTGCCACTAGCTAAGTTATCAGATTTTTATAAATTTTTCTGGTTACTAACACCTATAAAATATTTTTTGAGTGTCAAATGGGTCTGTGAGAAACACGCTCACCCATCCAAACCCAAAGAATGGACTTAGAGGCATGAAGAACAGCGAAAGTGAGACTTTTAATAGCGGTCTTGTAAGATGGGGTGTCTGGTGGGCAGGTATACCCAGGGTAGCTATAGCTGACAATTTATTTCCTAGCATACAAGTTCCTCCCTCAGTTCCTCAGTGGTCAAGTACTATGGGGTTACAGTCTTGACATCGCCTAAGTTTCATTATCCCCCTTATAATGTTATACCCTGGACCACTTAAGTTTCAATTTCCTAAAATGAAACTTTCTTCTCTTTTATAGGCTAACCCCTCCTGTACTTTCGGTTTGCTTATTGTAACCCTCTAGGTGCATGAGCCGTTTGGTTTGTTAACATTCATAGGCTGGATGCCAGTACTTAGATTTATCATGCCTTAAAATGGACCATTTAAAATGTTTTCTCACAGGTTTGTAAAGTTCTCTTAAGCCAAATTTATCAATAGTTATTCAGCTCCTTTATTTAGTTTTTATCTGCTGGAGTTGTTCAGTTATGGTAGAAGTAGTGAAGCCTACACTATAATTTTATTATTTTTCAATTTCTCTTTGCATTTCTTTCTTTTCTTCCTTTTAACTAAGACTTTGGTTCACACAGGTGTCCGACTAATAATTTCTTTTTGAAAAAATTCTACTCTTAGATGCTGAAAAGATATTTGATAAAGTCAAGCCATTCCTAATAAAAACTAGGAAAATAAAATAGAATTTAACTACTTTAATATGGTTTTACCAAAACTCAGCGCTAAGCATCGCATATGCTGAATATCTGATTTTAAAACTGACATTTTGGTTAAATTCAAAAATTTAAGTAAATGTTAATGAAAGCAATAAAACTACCAAAAGACTGGAAAATTGACCACAAAACTGCTTTTGCTGCAATCTATAAGGTCAAAAAGTCTAGTGAAAGTTCAATTACAATTAATAAAAAAATTTGTAAGTTGGCTATATATGTGTATATATATATATACACATACACACAATAGATTTTTCTCTATTCTAGCAGTGAGTGCCAAAAAACAGAAATAGAAACACATGTTCTATTAACAATTATGTAACAAAAATTATGAAATTGTTTAGGAATCAGTTTGTTTTTTTTTAAGTCACAGAAGTGTAGTGAAGAAAACCAAAATTTATTAGAAGATATAAGATTTAAGCAGATGGAAAGAAAAAGCATACCATTTTCTTGGATGAGAAGACAATATAAAATTGCCAATTCCAAAATTTGTATGTAAATCTAATGCAAATGCAATTGCAGGACAGGTTTTTTGGAAGGAGTATAACGTATTTGTTTTGGAATTGAATTAAATGCTCTTCATTTTGTATTGCAAAACAGTTTCCCAGGAGAAGCCAAGTATAATTTGAAAAAGAATGCAAAGCCTTGCTTGCTTTACCAGATATTGAGTCACTAAGGAAAACAGTGTGGTCTTGAAGCAGGAATACTCTCAGATCAGTGGAGCAGAACAGAGAAGGGAAACTAGATATCTGTATATGTGAGAATTAATAAATGACCAAGTTGGTATTTTAATACAAGAGGAAAGGAGATTGGTACCATAATTGAAATACCAAGTTGGTATTTCAATACACAAAGAGAGGAGTTAGTTAATAAAGGATGCTTGAAAAACTGATGTCTATTTGAAAGAAAGTAAAGCTAGATTATAAAGCTAAAAGAAAAAAATGTATTTCATCTTTCAGAGAAATATAGGATACATATATAATTTGGGGACTGACAGACAAGACTAGGAATCCAGAAGCTACAACAGAGAAATTATCTTGACTAGACACACACACATGTTGGAAAAGATGCCATGAAGTCAATGGATAAATAATGGATTTTTTAAAAGTACTTGCAACACAGTGTACAGAAGATTAATAATCTGTGATAAAAAGGGACTTTGCAAATTGACTAGATGGAGACAAAAAACTTACAGAAAATGAATAAAGAAAATGAAGTTGCATTTACAGAGGAGCAAATCCAACATAGAGTGGCCAGATGGCAAAATTAGTATGTAGAAAACATTTACTATATATATATATATATATATATATTTACTATATATATATATATAGTAAATGTTTTTATATATATATAGTAAATGTTTTTATATATATATATAGTAAATGTTTTTATAGTAAATGTATTTACTATATATATATATATATATATATATATGGTAGGTCGTAAAGAACTCTTGGAAAGTCATAAGAAGATGACAAATAACTGAATTTTCAAAACAGGTAAATTATATTACCACTGTGTTTTTTCCATAAACTTGTTTTTTCTCATCAAAAACATAAAAATACAAAATGAGGCAGAGTGCGGTGTTTCACCCCTGTTATCCCAGCACTTTATGAGGCCCAGGGGGGTAGATCACCTGAGGTCAGGAGTTCAAGACCAGCCTGGCCAGCATGGTGAAACCCCGTCTCTACTAAAAATACAAAGTTAGCCAGTCGTGGTGGCAGATATCTGTAATCCCAGCCACTCGGGGGGCTGAGGCAGGAGAATTGCTTGAACCCGGGAGGAGGAGGCTGCAGTGAGCCAAGATCACACCATTGCACTCCAGCCTGGGTGACAAGAGCAAAACTCCATCTCAAAAAAAAAAAAAAAAAAATACTTGGGCAATTTTCTAAAAATTAAAATACCAAGCATTAGTAAAAGTGTGAAAAGGAAAGCACTATTTTACTAGTGTGCGTTTAAATTGAGATTTCTGGTCAGTTTCTGATACATAGCTAAAGCCTGTTAAGGTGTTCATATCCTTTTTAGTTAAGGTGTTCATATTCTCATTAGTTATGAAGATATCTATTTAAACATTATTTTTGTGGAAACAGAAATATGAAAACTTTTTTTAATGTGATATCTATATAATCAAATGTTGTGCATCTGTAACATGTTTTAGAAAGTCTTTAACGGCATCAATGGAAAGATTCAGGAAAAATAAATTATACAACAGTATTACAGTTATGGTTCCATTTCTAGATCTTTACTTTTTTCAAGGCATATGTTATGTGTGTATTTGTCTGCTAAAAGCAGCCATAACAAAATAACACAGACTGAGATGGACTGACTTAAACAAAAGCAATTTATTTCCTCACTGTTCTGGAGGCTAGAAGACCAAGATCATACGTTGGCAGGGTCAGTTTTTCCTGAAGACTCTCCCTTATGGCTCGCAGATGGCCACTTTCTCACTGTGCCCTCACGTGATATGGACATGAACGTTACCGGTGTTGTCTCCTCTTGTTAGGAAGACACCAGTTACACTGGATCAGGGCCTCACCTTTTTTGCCTCATTTGATCTTAATTACCTCTTTAAAGGCTTATCTCCAAGTATAGTCACATTGGGGGTTAAGGGATCAACACAGGAATTTTGTGGATACAATTATCTTTAACAATATCCATTTCTATAGGTGTTTGATATGTGTAAGTATCCCCTATACTTTAGGGAGAAAAAACCAAATGGAAGGATATATTATGAAATCGGTTTGTATGATTCCAGTTTTTTTTCTTCTATAGACTTAACCTGCATTTTGTTTATTAATCTATCATAATTTATATTACCTTTTATAATAAGGGAAATTTTTTGAAGTAATTCAGAGAAATAAACTATCAAATGAAAAAAGTGATAATACTAATATAAAATTACTTTTATATATAAATATGAGCACAGAGAATACATATTTAGTTTTCTACTTTTTTCAAATAATCTTGAAGGCCCACATGTAGGACTATCTGTAGTTTGTTACAAATTCTGACTCTTCACTTGAGAAAAGTCTATTTCTCAGAATTGACTTTTTAGGATGAATGGCATTGAGTCACCTAAATTGGACTTGACCTCCTATGAGCCAAAATGTACTTTTAAATGAAGTATGAATCTTAAAGACAATACTGGAGAAATACTTCCTTAGGGTCCACATATGCATCAGTCAGAGATTTGCATGCTGTTATGGTAACAGTAAAAGAGAAATAGAACACTCAAAAGAAATAGCCTGTTCAAGAATAGAAAATGCCAATGTTTCTCTTGTAAGTTGTAATTGATGATTAACTGTCACCAGTTGATACTGTATCAGTTAGAGTACTTTAACTGCTTATAGCCAAAAACCTGATTCAAACCAGGTTGAAAGGTAAGGAAATGCATTGACATACCCTCAGCTTTAACAATAGAGTATGTTTAAAGGTTAGAATTTGGCACCCAATTATATCAGCTTCATTTTGATTGTGGTTTTCTTGGGGCTTTCTCTTGGGAGCAAGACAACAAGCCCTAGACATACTCCTCTCATATCTCATTGTCCTGAATTGAGTGGTGAACCTATTCCTGAACCAGTTCCCAGTAAGGGATATAGGGTTGCCATGGTTAGCTCAGGTCAGTAACCTAAAGGCTTTGATTCTATGCTATGGGAGAGTAGACTGAAAGAGAATAAACCACAGCATGCCCTACACCACACTTGGTATCTCTCCCAAAGGAAATATTCAGGATGCTGAAGGGCCAGTGCTATGACCATTTATATGATGTCCTTGAAGTATCAAGATGTTACCAGATCCAGTAGAGGTCAATGTTTATCACACTTGCTAGGAAACTCAATATAGTAGCAAAGTTACTTTTCATTTTATTTTTAATGCATTATGTGAAAAATATTCCTTGCAAATTTCAGATATTTTCACTGAAGAATCTTGAAATTAACATATACTCAGCCTAGACTGTCCACGGTTTGAAATTTTAGAAATTATCCGTGAAATATAGACGTAGTAGATAAGTACTGTTACTAACTAGGCACTTGGGGCTATTCATTTTTTATATATGAGAGTTCCAAGAGCTGTGATTTAAATTTCACATTGCTGCTTTTTTAACTCTGGCCTCAGCAAGTACATACTGTTATTCAGATTTTCAGTGATCTTATAATGTACTAATATTAAATTTTGGAACATGTTGACATATTCTTATTCTCTCTGGAAAATTAAACTTGTTTTGAAGATCCAGAGAACAAGTATTCATTGGAAGAGATAAACAGCACTGAAAAGATTCACCATTCATACAAAACACAAAAAGTGCAACAGATTTAGGATAGAAATGTGAAAATATGTTTCTGTTAAACTATCTGTAAAGAATCAAATTAAAGTTGAATAAGCAAGACTGTTCACAAGTATACCATTTTTAGTTTTAACTTTCCAGCTGAAAGTTAACTTTGAAGCCCAAGATGGTTCTTATTTAGAAAAAGATTGAGTACAATCCTTGACTTAATAAACAACAACAAAAAGATGGGGCAGGTGGCCAGTGATTCTAGAGCACAGATCGTCAACTTCTAATTCTAAATGCCATGGGACAATTTAATATCTATGCTTCACTTAAAATGTCTAAGGAATGAGTTAGTAGGGATGGAGAGGAATATATGCCAGAGATAAATAGGGCTCAGAGCCAGAGTCAGTCCCCTAAACAGCTTTGCCTTTATGCTGTGGGAAAGGAGTGGACTGACTACATGTTGAGAATAAACCACAACATGCCCTATAACAGACCAGGTCTCTTTCAAAGGACAATCTGGAAAAAGAAGGAAGGTAAAGGATAGCAACCTAAATCTGAATTCATATCAACTGCTAAAGGTGATTACCTAGAGGAAGAATAATGACCATACAACAAGAACCTGTAAATAGTATATGTCAGGCACTTCTCTAAGCCCTGTGAAGTCCTTATCCCAGTTACTCTTCACAAACCCAGGATAGAGACTGTTGTATACATTTACAGCCAAGGCTTAGAGTGAACATGCCAAAGTCATAGAACTGGTAAAAGGCAGGACTGAGAGCTGCCTGATGGCACCTTTTGTTCCATGAATACCATTAAGGATTCAACTTATGTAGAAGGAAAAATAATGTTCCCGGTAGGAAACAATAGCATTTTCTCTAAGAAAGAAAATGGTACTGTTTGAGCCCTAATACCAGTTGGTTTTAAGTGCTTCATGCATACCCTTTTACTTTGAAGCTGAAAGTTATATTATTTACTGGTATTTTTAGTCTAAACATATCTGAATCAGTCCATTCAAGACTGTTATTCAGAATATACTGACTACTGCCAATCTGTCATGCTTTCTTATTAGCTATGCATTATTACATGTCAGTGTCAAAGTGGCACAGTGAATGATTGCTTAGTTACTAAATCCAAATTTTATATTCTTGGAGTAATTTTTTAATTTGAAAAACAGTGTACAAAATCATCAGCCTCAGCATTTCCTTTTAACACAAATGCATCTTAGGTAACAAGCTACTAACTCAAAACTCTAATCCATACAGTTAGATTTATAAATTTAGATCTGGCAAATAGAAAATAGATTTTTATTTTAATTTTTTAAAAGCAGGTATTAAAATGTAATAAGTTACATGTTTATATAGTCTGCATATATTTGATTGTGAAATGGAGAAAGAATAATTTCAGTTATAAGATCACTGGGTTAAAAAAATTGTGTTATTCTGCCATTGGACTGTGTAATTGGATCTGATACTTAAGCAGGCATGAACAAACCAGGATTTCTTCACTGTTCTAGGCATGTAGAGACTACAAAAGCCTCTTTCCATTCTTTTGTTTTAAACAGACAGATGTGTAAAGATTTGGGCTCCCTCTTGTTCTCAGTGAGCTGGGACTCTTGTAATCATGGGCTCAGCTTGATGTGCTTTGAGACTCTTCATTCTGGATATTACATTTGTAAAATTCAGTCATAGCCTCTAAGCTTCTGTTAGTTACTTAAATATGAATAAAGGACTCAAGATTTCCTCACTCTGAGACTGAAAATTAAGATTTGAAATATTAAGGAAGTGCTTCATTCTCCCAGGGGAAAAAGAAACAACTATGGGCCCAAGTGAGTGTAGCTGTTATAACACAGTGCTGGCTTTATAAAATACTAAAATATGAAACTCTCTGGTAGTCACAGTGTCTGAAACAGAACAAACCTATTTTCTAAGCCCCATATAGGCAAATGACAAAATAGACAGCATCTAGATAAAGAATTTAAACCATCTGGCCAGGTGCAGTGGCTCACGCCTGTAATCCCAACACTTTGGAAGGCCAAGGTGGGTGGATCACCTGAGGTCAGGAGTTCGAGACTAGCCTGGCCAACGTGGTGAAACCTCGTCTCTACTAAAAATACAAAAATCAGTTGGGCATGGTGGTGGGCACTGGTAATCCTAGCTACTTGGGAGGCTGAGGCAGAAGAATTGCTTGAACCCGGGAGTGGAGGTTGCAGTGAACTGAGATCGCACCATTGCACTCAAGCCTGGGTGACAAGAGCAAAACTCCGTCTCAAAAAAAAAATAATTTAAACCATCTAAAAAGCAATGAGATGTTTTAAAAATGGCTTTTACTGGTGGCAGCCACCTTAATTTGCCTATTTAAAAGTCTGTTGTTTTCAATCCACTGCAAGTGCAGGAACATTTTTTCTTTACATATTACAGTATTTTAGCCCAATTATAAATGGTAAATGAAAGAGGCACATCTCAACTTTTGAGTATTCATTATTGTTACTTTCATATGAAGCAAGCCCCAAGACCGTGCTAACCTCTTTTACCTGTCCCCTTTAAGGGGAAGCTCACACGTCTCTTGGTACTGGCTCCCTGTGCCAGAGGCCATGGTGGCAAAAGGTCTTGACAGGATATGAGAAATCAGTTCTTCTACCTGCATAGAATTTGGCTGTTCTACTCAAGAAGTACAGAGTTACTGTGGCTTTGTGGCTTTTGTGTTTGGAGACATTTACTTAATATAAAGCTTTAAAATTATCAAGACAGGATGGACACAGTGGCTCACACCTATAAGCCAAGCACTTAGAGAGAATGAAGTAGGAGGATCACACAAATATGTATATATGTATATATTTGTGTATATATGTTATATACATACACAAATATATATGTATCACAAATATATATGTATATATTTGTTTTTTTATATGCATAAATATATATGTATATATTTGTGTATGTATATAAAAATATATATTTGTGTATGTGTGTGTGTGTGTGTGTGTGTGTGTGTGTGTGTGTGTATAAAATAAAAGCATCAAGATAGTCAACTCTGTCTCCATGTATAAAAGCCATTCTTCATTTCCTCCTCTGTTGCTTTTGGAGTGAACACATTTTTGAGTCTCTGTGATGCTTGAGGAAAGCCTAGGCTGCCAGCACCACTCAGGGAAATGAGTGTCGAGGTATAAGCTATGTTTCTTCTCTCCACATCTAGTTCCCTTCATCACTTTGTCTTTTTTAGTTTCTAACATTACAGTGTTACTCTTTACTTGCTTATGATATAGATGGCATTTTAATTAAGCTACATCATTCCAAAGTTCTAGATTTTAAACCAGCAAGTTATTAAAAAAAAACAAAAAACTTTTGAAATGTTACCTCTTTGTAAGGCAAACCCTTTCCCCCTTCACCATAAGATTGTTGTAATTCTTTCAGCACCAAGATTTCATTGAACCCAGGTTGAAAATATCATACCATGGAACAAGTCATAGAAATTGTAATAGGTGCTAACATCCAGGAACTTACTATGTGCCAAGTACGGTGCAAAGAGCTCACTGTACGTTAGCTCACCAAATTGTTAACACAACTCAATGGAGAGAGCATTTTAATTATCTTCTATATTTTTAGATGAGAAGATAGCCGACCATGTAAATATTGGTCAACTACTCATTTCTGGAGCCTTTTTAATGGAGGGCATTGTGCTAGACGCTAGATCTCAAAAAATCAAAGACCTGGTCTTTGCCCTTAAGGTACTTGAGCATCTAGTAAGGGCACAGGATAGCAACCAAGTACCCAGATGAGGTTATCGGTGCATGTGCTTTAAGCATTCAAAAGGGGAAGGTCACTTTGGGCCTTGGTACTTGAACAAGCTTCTTCTTAGAACCCTTAGTATTTGAACTAGACATTGAAGGGAGTTGAGATGAAATACTTCAGGAAAAAAGGCTGAATATTTGAAGCAGAAGGAGTATTTTTGGCAATTTTGTGAAACATTTGTTTCAATATTTGTGTTGAGTAGAAAAATTAGGAGGTCTCTAATTGGCATTCTCAAGGCCCAGGTGAACAGTGCTGTGGACAGCGGTATGGAGACAGTATTGAAATGTAATTTCCCCCTACTCTGTTGGTACCAGTGGACTCTAGGAGCTAAAGTTAGCGAAAAAGGGTACAGCCTAGTAAATAGCCTTTATTGAGAATTTTTATGTATCAGATCCTGTTTTGTGCATTTTTACATATATTATTTAAGCTTCACAACAGCCTCCCTAGGTCATTTATAGATACAAGAACTAAGTAAGCCATAGAGAGATTGAGTAACTCAGCAAGAGGCAGAGCCAGGATCTGAACCCAGGCAGTCTGCGTCCACAGCCCTCCACACTCAGTGCTGCCATAAATCTAGAATCTTTCAAAGAAAATTTCTGTCAGTGGTGCCATCAAACTTGCCATTTCTATACTGATCATTATAATCCCACAGACACACGCGGGACACACACACACACTATAGATTGTCAAGAGGAAGGAAGAAAGAAAGGAGCATTCTTCTCACAATTTTGATACCAATTTGTAAAAACACATGACTATATTTGATCTGTAAGCATTAGGAACCACCCGTATGAGAAAAGCTGGGACATGTGAATGAGCTTTTCCTAAGATTTTAATATTGAATGTGACAATTGTATAGAATGACTGAGTAGAAAGATAGAAGGAACTACATGGGGAAAGGAAATTGATCAAGGCTGTTGTGAAAGGTGATATTGATGAAGACCTGTAATCCTGATTGAGGAGAGAAGTATTTGGGCAGAAGGCAGAAGCAGAAGTATTTCTTCTAATCATGCAGAGGAGTTTTGAAAGGAAATGAAATGTGAACATAGTTCTGAGTCTGGCTAATTGGCACGACAGGTTACAGGAGGTAAAGACATCTTATTTACCTCTAAGTGAGAAAAAGAAAAGGGTGAGTGGCACTGAGATAAAGCAACTAAAACAAGGATTATGGTTGTGGTTGGTGGACAGAAATGAATGGCCTCTGAGGCCTGCAGATGGAGAGTGCTCTAAATATTAAACTAGCTTGTACTGTCTAGTCAAGGATAAGTTTCATCGCTTATGAAGTAAGATAGAAGAAAGATTGCTTGTTTTTTTTTTTAATGCAAATGAGTTGAAGATGAGACATATTAACATCTTCAGGAATGTATCTCACTCGGTCTATCAGCAGTGGAATAGGATCTTCTTTTTTGGATGCTTGATCAGACAGCCCACCTTTCAGCATGTAAATTCCCACTATAGCATACAAGGTACAGGATCAGCCAGCCTTTTCTCAAATGGTAAATCCATCACCTCTTGATAGCTCAGTCACAAAGCTTTACCCATGGGCTTCTAACTACTGACCCAGTTCTCTCTAGAACCAAGCAGATCTGGCCTAGTCTATCTTCAGATTCATTTCCACTGAAGCTTTCTTCAAGGAGCCTTTCATTTGCACTTCCTCTCCCCACTATGAACAATATACAGCACTTCTGACTCCTGAAGGGCTGTCCTTTCACCTTTGAGTCTAAGCCTGTTGATGTAGCATTTTCATTTATAAAGTAGCTCTCATTAAGTGATTATTTTATAATTCAGTTATGAAACCAAATTGAAGCCTGGTTCTTACCCTAAAGTAAATCACAGAGTAATGGAGACTGACAAACGTTTGCAGAAAACTTGAAGAATTCGTTTTTAAAAAGTGAATACAACCTAATCTGTTCAGTGGAAAGGGTAAATGTGGCATAAGGTGGGGGAGTTGCTTCATATCTTTATTACTGCTATTGAGGTAAAATTTAAAGAGTGAAATGTGAATGTACAATCTGGTTATTCTGACATATGTAAGCATCATGTAATCCACACCTGAATCTAGAATATGTCACCCAAAAAATTTCCTGATGCCCCCTTCTCATTTCCCACCCCCACAGGCAATGACTGTTCTGATATCTTATCAGCACAGATTCGTTTTGTCTGCTTCATATGGTTCAGTAAGTAATCAAAGTCCTCATCAGAAGTATGGAAGAAAGTAACATTCAGAGACTTTGAACCAATAAGCTGTATGCCCTTGGGCAAAATACCAAACTTCTTGGCCTCATATACAGAATTGGATTAAATGATCCCCAGGGTCCCTTACAGATCCAACACTCAACCTGCATTTCTAATCTCTATGTCCCCACCATCTACTCAGTTCCCTGAGCCAAAAACAGACCTAGATTCATTCCTCCCTGTTCCCTCCTCCTCATTCTCCCACATCCAGTTCACCACTGTACAGTATCATGTCACACATCTGTTTTGGCCCCTACATCCTCTCCATGTCTTGCCTACCGTATTGCAGTAGCCATCAAACTGCTCTATCTCTTTTGCCCGTGATCCTCTCCAAACCATTCTGGTCACTGCCCCCAAAGAGTAATCTTTGCCAAAATGAAATATATGGGTCCCTTCTGTCTGAAACCCTTAAGTGGTTTTCCACTACTTAAGATGTTTCTCTGCCACCTACAGAATTAAGTTTAAATTCTGAAGAACATGAAGGCTTTGGACCACCTGGCTCCTGCCTACTTTTAGTGTTCCCATCCTCACTGTGCTTTTCTGCTGGAACATTCACTCTGCCACTACCCCACCTCATTCCTCTCCTTTACTGACCCCTCATGTGTTCCTATAAAGTCTATTTAGGCCTTTCTGTGTGCGCCTGTCTCCCCAGTTATGTTAAGAACATCTTGAGTGAGGTTTGGGACCATGTCTTACTTGACTGTCTACAGCATCTAGCAATCTGGCTGTGACTGCTAAAAACACTTAACCCCCAAAGTTAAATTGAGGATGAAAGGATACAGGATCAGGGTCTTACTTGGAGTTCAAGTTTATTTATCTATTTGTTTTTTAAGACTGGGTCTCACTGTATTGCCCAGGCTGAACTCCTGGGCAAAAGTGATTCTCCCACCTCAGCCTCCCGAGTACCTGGGCAATAGGCGTGTGCCCCTGTGCCTGGCTCAAGTTGATGTTTTTAAAAACAAAAACGTATATGGAAGTTTTCACACGTTTCTCACCACCTAAGTCTAATTATAAGTTTTTCTTTTCAGTAGCTATCATGGTAACATTGGGTTAAAGGTGAGAAAATCTGTTTTTATTTGGAGAGATGGCTATATTAATAGGATAAGTGAATTCTGTTGATATTTAAGGAGCTAGTCCTGTAATGTTTAATTCCCATCTCAAATTTGAGTTAATGTGCTTAATAGTTTTAGAATGGCAGATTACTGTTTCTGCAAATCAAGATATTTCTAAAGATTTTTGTGGTAATTAACAAGCAGGAAATAAAACTAAAGATGACTGGTAAATATTGACCCAGGTGCCCAGGAACACCAGTATCTCTGACCCTTGCTTGTTCATTGTGGTTCACGCTGTCCTGATTTCTCGGTTTCTGGTGCTGCCCTGCAGTGTGAATCAGCATTCTCACCCAAATTGATCACTGCTTAGTCTATGTTTTTATCTTTTCAAAACCTAGGTAAGAACCTTGATGCTATCCATGATATCACTGTGGCGTATCCTCACAACATTCCTCAGTCAGAGAAGCACCTCCTCCAAGGAGACTTTCCCACGGAAATCCACTTTCACGTCCGCCGGTATCCAATAGACACCCTCCCCACATCCAAGGAGGACCTTCAACTCTGGTGCCACAAACGGTGGGAAGAGAAAGAAGAGAGGCTACGTTCCTTCTATCAAGGGGAGAAGAATTTTTATTTTACCGGACAGAGTCTCATTCCACCTTGCAAGTCTGAACTCAGGGTCCTTGTGGTCAAGTGGCTCTCTATACTGTATTGGACCCTGTTCAGCCTTGCAATGTGCCTACTCATATATTTGTACAGTCTTGTTCGGTGGTATTTTATAATCACCATCGTAATCTTCGTGCTGCAGGAGAGAATATTTGGTGGACTGGAGATCATAGAACTTGCATGTTACCAATTTTTACACAAACAGCCACATTTAAATTTAAAGAAAAATGAGTAAGATTATAAGGTTTACCATGTAAAAACCTAGGGCATATTTTGGAAATGTTCTAAACCTTTGTAAGCTCAGATGCATTTTTGCATGACTATGTCAAATATTTCTTACTGCCATCATTATTTGTTAAAGATATTTTGCACTTAGTTTTGTGGGGAAAATATTGCTACAATTTTTTTTAAATCTCTGAATGTAATTTCAATACTGTGTACATAGCAGGGGGTAATCGGGGTGAAATAACTTGGGCTAGAATATTATTAAACAGTCTTCAGGCTTTTAGCAGACAAGAAACACACATATTTTTCTTAAAGGCCCAATCCTAACAGACTCCCCATACCAGAGGCAGATCTGGAACTCATGAACAATGGCCAGATCACATGCTGTTACTGGACTGCCCGGGTTACCTCACTGAGGTGAGCACTGTTCCTCCAGGTACCCAGGCAGGTGGTGCCCAGGCTCCCTCCCTTGGCACCCTTCTTCCTGCACCAGACAAACCCATCTCATCCTTAAGATCAGAAACCGGAGAACTCCCTTGTCATGAAACTGATCAAGCATTTTGACAGGAAGCCCTTCATTATTCATAACATCGTGTGCTGACCAAGATGTCAGAAGACCACCTGTGCCCTTTTCTCTCGTGGAAGATAAAACCTGGACTCAGGGAGCAACCACAGGCTCTCCACTTTGAAACTTTAGTTTGAATTTTAAAAGATAGGAAGTAATACAGTTGAAGTTCCTTTCTCACATTCAGTATTGCATGCTTAGTGCTGGTTTCCTTACATTTTGGCAGGTGTAGCTTTTTCTGTTAAAAATGGTATACATGAAGTCACATACTTTTTTAAAGGAACACTTAGAACATTCTGTTATTCTAGTCAGAAACTGTCTTTTGAAATATTTCTTTACAACCTACCAAAAAAGGAAGGTTGTTTTTTCTACATGTGCATGGGTATCTAACATCTACCATTAAAACAGCAAATGGCTTGCAGACAGGGTGGTAATGGTTTATCCTAAATTATTCAACCCCTTGGAGCCTTGACAAATATTACTTTTCAAACCAAAGTAAAAACACAAAACTTAATCCTTAATGATAGCAAGGGATCTTTTTAATTTTAGCCTTCCTCTTTCAATAGTATCTGAACCCACTTGTGACCAATTGTTTGCCCAAATATTCTTGTCATTTGGACTCAGTGGAAAATCCAGCACACCAACAAGCACCAGTGTCCTGATGCAAAAGAAAAGTGTTGTCATTTTCATTCTGTTGGAGCTGTACACTTTTTTTTTTTTGTCATGTAAGAGGGATGCTAGTCAGAGCTGCAGAAAATAGGCAGTTAGAAGTCTTTAGCTTTTAGCAAAACTGTCAGTTTTACTTCTGCATTGAACCAGCCTCAGAAGCTACTTACTGCTTTATGTACTCTGAGGTATGAATGCCTTCTCTTTAATTATATCTCATTTTTGCTTGACAGTGACCTACCCAATAATTGCATCGTGCATTGCCACGAAAGGTAAACACATCATGAACTGAACTTATCAAGCAGGTTCTTTGAGAAACCACTGGTTGAGGCTGAACACTGTTAACACATCATTTTTATTGGAAAAGTATTAACTGCTGCCTCTTCTGAAACACACCAATCCATATTCAACTGTTCCCTTTCTAAAGCTGTTTCTAATCCTCTGGGAGCTACTAATTAGTTATTATGCACGTCTGCTCCAGACCCAGCTATTTAACTTCATGGTTTTAAGGCTTGTATTCTTCTTAAACGAACAAAAAAAAAACTTTTTTTGTTATTTCCCCTTAATAACAGAGTTTTCTAATTTGTGTTTCTCTAAGATTTCCTTTGGTTGTATTTGGAAACACAAATATTTTAATAATCAGGATTGCATTTGTGCTGGGTAAAATAGGAGAGCTGTGCTTTCTACCCCAATGTTGGTAATGGAGCCCGTCTGCCCTTCCTACAAAGTCATGAGACTTATTGTTCGAGGCGTAACAACGTTTAATTGCATGTCCTCTTTAACTCTGAAACCTTTAGAAGGGAAAAATCTTCGTTTTTTTCAATTTTGTTCCTTTTCATCATAGAAAACATGTTTAAGATAAAATACAAACTCGATTTTACCTACCCCAAATTCATAAAGTGCATTTACTGCTGTACAGCTAAAGCACTAAACTTAGGGATATAGACACTGTACCCAATTTTTAAGAATTAGAGATAGTAACTCCAAAAATAAAGTCCTTTTTTTTTTTTTTTGCAATAAGACTGTCTTAAAAATTGTCATTATTTGTGTTTTCCTATACATTCATCTGTGTGAAAGCATTTTTCTTCTCTGATTTAAAAAAAATTAAAGAACTATACAGTTAATGGTTTGGGACTTGGAACTACTTAGAATTAATGCTAAAGTGTCAAGAAGAAATTAATTTAGCTTCAATAATTGGCCTCAGGAATTATCCCTTCCACACTTGACCACTTCACCGCCCCAGAGCCAGAGCAGCTGCTCGTCTGCAGCAAGACACAGTTCCTGTGTCCGTAGTTTCAGTCCTTTCTTGGTAAGCTCAATGGACTCTGAAATGTTTACAGTGCTATATGCCCAGTTGCTAAATGTACCATTCTGAACGGTGTTAAAGCGAGTGTAGTTTATTTATGACATGAACCATGCTACTTGAAATACAAACTTAGAAGGAGGGGCACTGATTAGGTAACAAGTTCTAACACCAGACTTCCTTGATGAAACAAGCCAAAATAATCCTAAAATTCATTAGAAGAACTTGGTAAAAGACTGAAATAAATGTTGGAAAAAGCCCATAATTTAAGACTCCTATCAAATCCTTCCTTGTTATGCTGTTAAAACTCAGATTCAAGGGAAATAACAGCTTCCACTTGAGTCACTTTGAAACTAGTTAATTCAACAGCACTGTGTTAGAAATCATATATTGGTAGGTAGCCAAGACTGAACTCTCCAGAAACATTTCTATTTCATCCAGACTTCAAACTAGACCCCTGACTATGATGCCCCTGTGTCCCTTTACTATAAAGACTCCAACGGAGGGAGCCTGTTGGTGTTAAATTGTTTACATTTCTTTATACAAATAATGTGCTTTCAGTGCCTTAGTTACAGCTCCCTTTCTTTTTCTTGTTCCAAGGATTCTGTAGTATGTAGTGTGTTTCTTAGGGAAAGTCTTTTGCTACTGAGAGGGCAATGGTCTCTACACACTGGACACTGTAGCAGGTAAACACTATATCATGTGAAGGAGTGAGCTTCATGCTCAAGTAGTGGTTGCCTTGGAGCTGTTATTTATGTTGTAGAAAATGAAAATGGTTTTGCTACCTGATAAGCTTCAGATTAGATGTAGCCCTAAAGTTATCCTGTATATACATTAAATTTTTATTTCAGAAGAGAACCTTGGTTTTGGTAATTCATTTTTTTAAGATTATGTGCAAAACACCAAGTTTTAAAAATAACTCACAGAATGGCCTTAGCTTTCAATGTCCGATGGTATATTTGTGAGTTGTGTTACCTGTAATATACATCCCAGAATAAAGGAGTGAATTAAATAGTTTGCATGTGTTACATTTCTGTTTTGGCAGGAATGACGAAACCTGCAGGTTAAGGTGCTGCTTTTTTCCCCACAGTGCCTTGCATCGCAGTGTGTAGCTTAAGGAAAAGCTGGCCAGTTAGGTCTCTTTTTCCCACAGATGTCAAGAAAAGTGGCCTAATCAAGAAAACAATGTACTGCCTCCATAATTGAAAAAGTCCAGGTGCCACAATTGAATTCAGGGTTCAACGAATGTCATCAGAACTTGATTTTCCTCCCTCTCTTAGCACAGCCTTGCTATTGAGAACAGTTTGGTTGTTCCACAAATGTGAGATCTTTATCAACATCACCAACTCTTAGCTAAGATAAATGGGACTCTGTGCCCCGTGCCTTCACCTCACATTAGGGAGTATATAACTATGAAAGCAAATCTTGGACCAAAATCTGACAAATGGGTAAAAATGTGCTTAGCAAACAGACAAACACAAGAGAATGGAGCCTCTTATAATGGGGCCTTCTGCAATGTCCCACTCTGTCTTCTCAAGTGAGCACTTTGTGAGATAGATTCACGTGGAGGGGAGCCCATGACGTTGTTCTCTGGGAATGGGGAATGCAGGACCAGAAGAGCACAGACCCGGCCCCAAGAGCGCCAGTCCCACAGCCTGGGACATTGGGCTTGTGGAACTCCCGTCCTCCATTTAAGCAAAAGGAGGCGGAGGGCTTTGTTTCTCACCACCCATCTACCTTCAGCATTACTCTTTTCACTGATAAATTATATAAAGGCTTAAGCAACCCTCTAGCAATTCTAGCTAGTATGTCCTGGGATAGACATAAGACGTGTTCTACTCGTTTCAGCATTACTCATTTCACTGATAAATTATATAAAGGCTTAAGCAACCCTCTAGCAATTCTAGCTAGTATGTCCTGGAATAGACATAAAGACACTATTCCGCACATATACAGTGCACTCCATACTGAAATGTTTTTAAAGTAAATGACTAAAGAGACAACTTGTGCTGTCCTTGGCTTGATTTGCAGGATCCATGTGGGATGGCATGGTGCCTGCAGCCACTTCAGCCCTGCATCCTTTCAGGTTCAAGTCCAGTGGGAGCGAACAAGAGAGACTGCTGCCCCAGTGGCGCAACAACCACCCTGTATTGGGTTTCAGTGCTCATTCCTGAACCAGTCAATTGCCCAGATATGTGATGTGTGTTACACCCCTGGGTTACTTGTGGAGTCTGTTGAGTAACCTGGACTGCATGGATCGGAGAGGGATGAATTTTTTAAGACAAAAATTAAACACTTGTTACTAAGAACAGGATGAACTGATGCTGGATGGCCAAATGACCACAAATGTCCACCACAACTTTCAAACTCCCCAGCCTCCCAGTGTGGAGGGAGGCTGGAGCAAGTTTGATTTCCTGTGCAGTGAGAGGCATCAAGAGGCTGGGCAGCCTTGTCCATCCACACCAGGGAATATTTGGGAACCTAAGGGTTCTCCATAGCTGTGTCTGGACAATCTCATCAACAACTTGCCCATCAGAATGATTCAGTCATTGCCTCCACACAGATCTGTATCAAGGGCATTTCTTTATGGGAAGTTTCTGAGGTGTAAATACTACGGCTCTAACGATTCCTGTTGGCAGAGGCAGTTCACATTCTCCCAATGCTGCAGGTTCAGAATCTTGCAGTGTCCTTCCTTCCTGGACACTCAAGCTGTCACCGGCCACCCATAGCTCCCTCACCAGGGCAGTCCTTCTTTGTGTTCTGCACACCACAACTATTGCATCAGAGCTGGGCAGGTCTGGCAACATCCCATCAGTTTCCTGCTCCCACATTCTCCCCACGCCAGTCGTGGTGCACTGGACTCATTCCTTGATTGTACTGCAACACCAGTTTTATCGTGGAGCTTCCCTTCTTGGAATTCAGTGCTTCCTGCCAACTGCTGGACAGTCCCAACTCCTCTGCCTCCCCCAGATCCTCTAGTCCAGCCTTAACCTTGTTCCAAGGCATTTTCTCCCACGTGAAACTTCTCATAACAGCACAACTGGTTGCTCAAACCTCCTCATGTCCCCTAGCCCTTTCCCAACTTTGCACACATTTCTCATTTGTGAAACGTGCTTCCTTAACCAGCCCGAGTCTAGTTGAATCCCATTTTTTCTCTGAAGCTTATCCTGATCAATCTAGCTTGAAATGTCCTCCTACCATGGGTGATATTTCTCTGTAGCTCTCACTTGACTGGTTACAAGCTGTCTTATGTTACAGTTATTTTTCAGTTTTATCAACATCATTGGATTATAAGCTTCTGGAAAGCCTAGATAAAGGTATCTAATATTTCACTTATCCCAAACAGTGTTCAGCCCAGCCATTCTTTTTGCACAATGTATTCTTAATGGTGACTGCTTAAAGTCAGTCATAAAGCATCCGGTTCTAAATAAAAGCTGGGTGCAGCAGTTTACAAATTTAAAATTTTTTTTAAAATAATCAAAGGTCCACCCTTGTAATCCCAGCACTGTGGAAGGCCAAGGTGGGCGGATCACCTGAGGTCAGGAGTTCTAGACCAGCCTGGCCAACATGGTGAAATCCCATCACTACTAAAAATACAAAAATTCACTGGGCGTGGTGGTGGGTGCCTGTAATCCAAAGCTACTCAGGAGGCTGAGGCAGGAGAATTGCTTGAATCCAGGAAGTGGAGATTTCAGTGAGCCAAGATTGTGCCACGGCACTCCAGCCTGGGCAACACAGCAAGACACTGTCTCAAAAATAATAATCATTATTATTGACGTGCAAGCCCATCTACTTCTGGAAAGTAGATTAGACAAAATTATTTTTGATTATATAAATCACCAAAATATTAGTATCTGAACTCTTAGAAAAGTGGTCTCAACATGTGTGCCCTCAAGAAGCCTTGCTCAGGTGATTTCACCAAGCCCTCTTCTACACTTAAACAGAGGAGAACTCGCCAAGGTCAAACATAATTGTTACGCATTTACCCTTGTCCCACAATCCCACTTCTAAGAACCTAGTCCAGCGATACACTGGCAAAAACAAACAAACAAAACTCCACAGCCCTCTCCGTAGGAATGCCGAAAACAACCTAAACGTCTGTGTGGGGAACTGATTGGACAGCATGGTATAATTATACGACTGAGTTCAGAGGCACGAGGACCATCTACAGACGCTGATGGGAGAATTATCTCCAAAATGTTACGTGGAAAAGGTGGAAAACAACGTGGAGAGTTATGCTACCTTTCATCTGAGAAGGTGAGGCCATACAGACATACACACATATATTAGAAACTAAAAATCATTTAAACATCTAAATTAAAGAAAACTGGTTCCTGTCTTATCTGTTCCCATGTTCATAACAGCATTATTCACAAGAGAAGAGCCAAAAGGAGTAAGCAACACAAATGCCCATCAGTGGATGAACGGATAAACACAATGCGGTGTGTAGACAGACACACACACACATACACTGCAATATTACTCAACCCTTAAAAAGAGGGAACTGTTATTTGTGATAGGGATGAACCTGGAGGATATTATACTACGTGAAATAAGTCAGTCACCAAAAAACAAGGCAATACCAACTTTGGGGTATATTTGTTAGAGTGAAAATGGAAACTCACCTGCCTAACAGTCTGGTAAGCACTACATAAGCTTAAGGGTTTTATTACTTACGGTAAGTAGTTTCGACTCTACTTCTGAAGCAACTGGTGTTAAGACGCCTCCTAGTCAATGCAGGCAGCAGGTCGACCAGTCCTGCGCAGTCGTGGTGCCGGCTGAGTGGCCAGTGTGTGGGGGAGACCATCCCCCCATAGCCGTCTACCCGTGGGAACTTGTGGGGACTCAGGAACCTTCTGGGAGTGTGCGGGAGAGGGATTGCCACCTCATCCTGTCCTGGGCCTTCCAGCCAAAATGCCAGTCCCTTAGCAGAGTGAGGAAGAGTCCCAGATAAACATTCATCAAATCTGGCCAGCTCTTCTCCCACCAATAGGATGTCCCCAAAGGCCTCCCTCTGCATACTCTCCCTGAAAGCCCCCTTGCCATGACCACTCAAGCATCCCTGCTTGTGGGGAGTGAGCAGGACACACACACACAGCTCTCTCCAGCGTGACCCCAGACTCTGCCTCCTTCCTCCCAGGCCAGGACTTTTAAACCAGGTGCATTAGAATCACCTGCAGAACTTTAACAACTGCATCCAGGCCCCACCCCCAGGACCCTGACTTCATTGGCCAGGTGGGCAGCGTGAACCTCCAGAGCCATAAAAGTTCCCAGGTGATTCTCATGAGCAGCCAATCTTCTAAGACCTCAGATGTCGGGCTTCTACTCTCTAGGCCTCTGGTTCCTCATTTATAAAATGAGCGTTTGGTCGTAGGTGTTCTGGACGCCCGAGGTACTTTATATGTTGATTGCATTCAGTAAATATTAACTATTTCCTGGATGTGGGGCCCTGGCTTAGGACTGGGGAGGGAGCAAAGATAAATAAGCTTTATTTGACTGAGCGCAGTGGCTCACACCTGTAATCCCAACACTTTGGGAGGCCAAGGTTCGTCGGGGCGTGGTGGGTGGTGGATTGCTTGAGGTCAGGAGTTCGAGACCAGCCTGGTCAACATGGCGAAACCCTGTCTCTACTAAAAATAAAAATACAAAAATTAGCTGGGTGTAGGGGCATGTGCTTGTAGTCCCAACTACTCAGAAGGCTGAGGCAGGAGAATTGCTTGAACCTAGGAGGCAGAGGTTGCAGTGAGCCAAGATCACGCCACTGCACTCCAGCCTGGGTGAAAGAGCGAGACTCTGTTCAAAAAATGAGCTTTATTCTTTGCCCTGTGCACATGCGTGTGTATGTGCACACACACACAGTTTTCCTTCCAAAAAGAAAAAGAAAAAAAAGCACCAGTTTTTGAAGCATTACCTTTCAGAATGTGAAGCCAACCAGGGATGAAGTGAGTAAATACACGAGAGGACAGACATCCTGTGCCAAGGCATGGCCCTGTGTCTGGTACCAAAGTTTGGGGGCAGGCAGGCCTGGAGGCTTCCCAGACATACCTGGTGAGCACAGGGCACCAACCCTGTGACCACCTCTTCCATTGCCCAGGGGCTAAGTATGTGTTGTGGACAGTAGCTGGTGGTATGATCTCCAGAAACCATCACGAAATGACAAACCACAGCCTGCTCCCTGTAACCCTTTATATCCACCTTGCTGACGATGGGAATTTTCTATCGCATGGGCTGGCTGGAGAAAGGGCCCATCTCTTCAACTCTTCATTCTATAAAATTGAAACTCCATCTAAGAAATACCCCTTATGGCCAGCGCCTGCCAGGGAAGGGAGCGGCAGACTTTGTTCCTCCAGGTTGGTGCCTATGGCTGCAGGGAGTGGGCTGAGGAAGGGGGTGGAGTGCTCAGGGGGTGCGAGTGCACAGTGACAAATGTGAGGCTGGGCCTGCAGCCAGGCGACAGCAGGCATGGGCTTTGAGGAAGCGTGAGATCATTCTGAGAAGGGTGCACAGAGCCAAGAAGATCTCCCCCGCCTGCCTCTTCCAGTGGAGATGACTTCACTCATCCTGAGGCTATGATGGCTGGAGAGCCAGCTGCCTTAAGGAACCAGCCTGTGAATCTTCTCAGGAGGGCTACTGAGGATAAGAAGTCAGCCATGGGTCCTTCTAAAGAGGTTGTGGCGGAAACAGTGGCTGGAGACAGAGTCAGCCTCGTGGGTGCGCAACTGGTGCATTTGCATAGGGCCCTGCCTTCAAAAGGGGCCCATACTTGGTTTAATGCTCTGCTGTTGCTGTCTCGAAGTTCTTAATAGATTTTGAACTAAAGAACCTCCCATTTTCCTTCTGCAGCAAGTCCTGCAAATTATGCAGCTGGTCCTTGCTGGCAGCTATAGTAGGCCCAGGAAAGTCTGATTTAGAATCATGGTCCTCAGCCCTGCTGCTCACGGAAATCACCCAAGACACTTTTCAAAACTGCAGGTAGTCAACCTTCATACCCAACCCCAGAATGAAGACACGCAGCCAGGCTGGAGAACGTGGATTTTGAGGAATGATGCTCCCTTGCTTGTGGCTTGTAAGCAGCCCTGGCTGAGCTGTGGAATGCGCTCCTGAGGAGGCCCTCACTGTGCAGTCTGGAATCATGGCACCTACCACCCTGTCCTGAAGGCCTCTCCCCTGTCTCCTGGTGATCACACAGACCCGAAGGCAGGGACTGGACCTTGCTCATCTTTACACCAGTCACATAGCTGGCGCTCAAGAAACTTATCTTCCCTCCAACTTGTTTGAACTAAAAAACAACATGAGCTCTGCATTTTCATCATTGCCTCCTTAAACTTTGGGGCTAAGAACACCCCACGACTCACTAGCACAAACTGCTCCTACTTGCCAGAGGAATGTATCCGGATGCTAAAGGACTTCTCATCTCCGGCTGAAATTCCTGTACTACTCCTGAGCACCAGCTACTTGAGAATTACATTTCTATTACAGCGCCTTCAAATCCTAATTGCCTTATCAGATATTTCTGTTGTCCTGTTATTTCTCAGAAACTTATGGAATAGTTTAATTTGGAAATATCTCGTTTTCACATGTGTGAGTGCACTGTGTTTTGCCCGTGCATTCTGCGAAGTCTTTCTGTGTTTATTTTTGCAGAGGGCATTAGAGATGAGGAACCTGTCGTGTTCACTCTGAGAGGAACACGCAGCACACAGCCCAGGTGGAAGTAGATTCCTGAGGGAGATGTTCTGAGATCCAGCAGTGCCAAAGGATTTGAAGGTGGTAGAGGGTAGGTCCTGTTTTATTATAAGTTATTATGTCTCATTTGGTTAGACTCCTCTAGAAAAGCAGAAAACCATTTCTAGAATATTCTAGAAAAACGTTTGGGTCCTGAGACTTCTTTACACACTTACAAACTATTGAGGCCGCTAAAGAACTTTATGTGGATTATAGGCATCAATATTACGGTGACAAATACAGATTTATATTATTTGTATTTATATTTAGTCATAAATATATTCATGTATATTTATATATTTATGTGTATGTATTTAAAATAAACATATGTTAAAGTAAATGATCATTTTTTTAATCAAAAATATTTTTCAAAACAAAAATTTAGTGAGAAACATGGCATTGTTTTACATTTTGCCCATCTCTCCAATGTCTGGGTTATTAGAAGCTGAATTCTCATGCCTGTTCCACAGTCAACCTGCTGAATATCACATGCCATGTAGCCTCTGGACAACTCCACTGTATACTTTTGAGAAAATGAGAGTGAAAAAGGCAAGTAACATCTTAGTATTTCCCCAGACACCACCCAATCAGAGGTTAGAGAATACCATTTTGACCTGATGGACCCCCTGAAAAGGTCTTGGGGAACAACAGGTGTCCCGGGTGTGATAACCACTTTCTGAATGTCTGTGTCTGGAGTGTGATTTGGCAGCCAGGGTTATGAAAGACAGGGAGGAGTGAGGGAGAGCCAGGCCTGGGGATCAGGAGACAGGGCTGTGGACCCAGCTCCCTTAACTCCACAGCTGTAACTCTGAGCATGTCCCTTTCCGTCTCTGGGCTCTCTACACCTTAGTCTCCTCAACATTCAGTTACACCAAAGGATTTCAACCCAGGCTAAATAACAGAACTACCTGGAGAGCTGTGGGAATGTGCAAGAGCCAGGCCTCGTTCCAGAACCATGGTGTCAGGATATCTGAATGTGGAGCTGGGTGTTAGTATCTGAAAAAGCTCCCCATGTGGTACATCAAAAGGAAACAGGCACAAACCTACAGGCATACCCAGACATCAAAGCTCGAACAATTTCAGCAACAAAATAAATAATGATAGAATGGATAACCCACAGGGTACAGGAAATATCCATAAGTTCATACTAACAAAAAATCAAAATCAGGAGAAGGAGCCACTTTTCCTTACAGTAGCATCCCTATTAATAAATGTTGAAAAATGATGGAGATAGCAAACCACCATTTGGCAAACACTACTGTAATAATCGTTGCAGATAAGAATCATTGGTGGATACTTAACTGAGTAAAAACAGATGATAAATGTGGTATGTGCATAGCCTTGCAGTATCTCCCCATGAGCTAGTATTAATTACAAAGGGAAAAATAATAACTTTACAGAGAAGAAGTCTGCAAACACCACCAGGCTTAAGATATATTGATGTCAGGTAACCCCTGAGAAAGAACCAACATTATTCTTGCAAAAATCACTTAATCTCATCCTGAGAAAACTTCAGACAACCCAAATTGAGAGATATTTCAAATCAGCTGGCTGACCCTCTTTGAAAGTGTCAAGGTCAAAAAAGACAAAGGCTGAGGAATTGTAGTCAACTGGGGAGTCTAAGGAGATATGACAACTAAATGGAACGTGGGATCCTGAATTGGATCCTGGCAAAATGTGAATGTGCTCCATAGATAAGTTAATAATATTGTGTCAATGTTAATTTCTTGGGCTTGGTAACTACTCTGGCTATGTAAGATGGCAGCATTTAGAGGAGCTGAGTGAAGTGCACACTCCTGCCTCAAGCGTCTTTGCTCTGTGGTTCCTTCTGCTGGGGTCACTCTTTTCCCAGATATTCAAGTGGTTTGTTCATTCATTCTCTTCCTGTCTTTACTCAGATATGCTGAGGCATGAGATGCCGTCAGTTTTCCCACCATGGGAGAATGCCATTAAACCAAGCTCTGTGCTCCCCATTCACTTTTCAGAAGCATCCCACAAACTTTTTTTTTTGAGACCGAGAAGAAAAATACGAAGCAGGGGAGGGACCGGGCCAGTGCATCGTGGTTCTTGGCTGGATGAAAAGAAGGTCAGGGGATATGAGCCATGAGAGGGGCCTGCAAATATCCAAATGCAGGGT
This sequence comes from Aotus nancymaae, assembly GCF_030222135.1. Classification (NCBI taxonomy): domain Eukaryota; kingdom Metazoa; phylum Chordata; class Mammalia; order Primates; family Aotidae; genus Aotus; species Aotus nancymaae. Next base: position 29,653,940 of record NW_026988471.1, read on the forward strand.
GGTGTTAGGACAAAAGGCAGCTTCTATCCACCATACCTCTGGCCCAGGGCCCAGGGCCAGAGTCAGGCCTGGTCAGAGATGGTCAATCGCTCTCTCCACCCCCAGCTCACCACTGGGGCCAGATGTTTCCAGGCTCCTGATCAGAGCACAGGGCACACAGACCTACTTTGTATCCTGAATTGTCCTGTTTGGGATGCACATCTGCTGTAGGGAAGGGAGGAGGTCAGACCCTGCCAAGGAATTTTACAGAAAACTAATGAAAATCAGCTGGGGCTATAATCCCAGCACTTTGGGAGGCTGAGCTGGGCAGATGGCTTGGGCCCAAAAGTTTGAGACCATCCTGGGCAATATAGCAAGACCCTGTCTCTAAAAAAAAAAAAAAAGAAAAGAAAAGAAAAAAGAAATTCCATTACCCTTTTCCACCCATTCTTTGACTCGAATCTCACAGCATTCAGTGATGAAGGAAAGCTAGGCAGAGCACATTATGTCCCTTTCTCGGATGGGAACTTAAGACTTAGTTAAGTTTTTCCCAAGATCACATAGTGAGAATGCAATCCCAAGTCAGCCCTTCTGGGGAGCAGCTAAGTCTCGACTATTGCAAGTTATCCAAGACCAGTCACTGCTGCCCATGAGGCAGTGTTTGGAGTTCACCAGTGCTATACTTGGGCTATGGAGATGTGTGTCTGAATCCAGCTCAGCCACTTAGGAGCTGAGTAACCCTGGGCATGGCCCTTAACACTTTTGGGGTTCATGTTGCCATGATGTGGATAACGTATGAGACAGTGACTTGTAAACTGTACAGTATCATGCTTGTTACTTAGCATCTGTATGAGGGAAGCAATCAGGTTAAAAAAGTCACTTTTCAAATCAGGTTAAAAAAGTTTAAGGTTAAATAAGGTTTCAATAAGGTTAAAAAAAGTCCCTATTCCACAGTTTGCTGTGATCATCAAATGACCACAGTGCAAATAACAGCTGCATATATGGAGTCTTGCTCTACACCAGGCACCGTGCTGTGTACGCATGTGAATCATTTTTTGAGTCCTCCTTATAACTCTATGAGACAGTGTTTGGGTTTTTCTATTGCTGTGTAGCGAACCTCCAAAGCCCTAGTGACTTCATAACAAGAATCACTCATTATCTCACAACTCTGTGGGTTGCCAAGGCGTTTCTTCTGCCTCCTGTGGTGCTGGCCGAGCTCTGCAGTGGCCTCAGTCACGTGGCTGGCCAGCAGTGCTGGCCACTGGCTGGGAGCTCAGCAAGGCTCTTGGCCAGGGTCCTTGACTCTCCTCCCAGTAGGCGTCTCCACATGCCTGCTTGGGCTTTCTCATGGCGTGGAGGTTGAGTTCTAAGAAGGAATACTCCAAAGGACAAGCTCTGACATGCAAATGTTCATCAAACCTCCATTTGCATCGCCTTTGGCCAAAGTTTGTCCCAAAGCCAGCATGGTTCACTGGAGCTACCACAGAACAGCCTTCTGCAGATAGAGACTATTGCTATCTCCATTTTACAGGTGAGGAAACTGAAGCATAGAAGGGGTTAGTGACTTGACCAAGGTCGCACAGTTACTAATTGGCAGAATTTGAGCTGAGACGGAAAGATCTGGCAGATTTGGCTCCCAGGTCCCTGCTTTCACCCCTTCACGCATGGACTGGTCAGCTGCAAAGTCAACGCTCCCTGCAAAGCTCTAAAGGTTGCTGTATCCCCTTTCCCAGCCAAATTACCCCAGCAACCCCCCTCCCCACCCCCTGCCTCCTTGGCCAACTGTGAAGTGCTGCTGCTGAAATGGTCTTTCTCTCCCACCACACAGTGAGCTTAAGTCCCCTCCCCTCTCCTCCTCTTCAGCTTCCTCCCTAATTTCTCCTTGCTCCCTAGAACCATGAGACTGTCCTCCTTGGGGCTGCCTCAAGATATTCTCAGAGGCCTCTGGGAGCAGAGGTTCAAGTTCAGCCAAGAACAGCTATGAGACAACCAGGACATTCTGAGACTGGGCTTTATCTCACGTGGGGTCTCAGCCTTTTGGGGCCCAGGTCCTTTCAGTGGGCCAGAGGAATCATGAGGCCACTGACTCCATCTAGGGGCGCCTGTGGGCTGCTGTGAGTCCTAGGGCATCCCTGATTTTGCAGCCCAGTCCCTGTGGCTACAGAGGTAGTGGGGGTCACTGCCCTCCATCAGAGCAGCCAGCACCAGGCCTGGCTGCGCCTCCACCGAACTCCGTGAAAGACCTTGGCCAAGTTGCTTCCCCTCTCTAGGACTCAAATGCTCACTGCATCATGATGGTGGGTGGGCTAGACAAGCCTCCTAAAAACCTCTCTTAGATGTTGGGAGGAGGAAGCGGGAGTTTGGTTAAAGCTAGGAGGAAAGTGTGCAGAACTGGGCGGCTCCAAAGTGAGGTCTTTTGCTCAGCAGGAGGGGATAGGAAGATATTGAGACAGGCAGACACTTTGATCAGCAACTCAGATGTACTTTCTCACTCACTCAGCCAGTATCGTTGAGCCTCCTCTGTGCCCTGGTGTGGCTGGAGGCCATGAGGGTGGGCAGTTCTGAGGCAAAGCCTCTGAAGTGAGAGTTGTCAGAGGGGAGGAGGGCCAGGCTACTTCACATAGGATCTTGCAGGCAGCTGTGAAAAATGTCCATTGCTTATCGTATGTCTATTGGAGAGCTGTCATGAGGAGTAACATGACCTGCTTTATGCTTCAAATAAAGATATTGCTCCCATGCTCCATGAAGGATGGGCTATGAGGGTTAGAGTAGAACTAGAACCTAGGATCAGCTCACGAATTCAGGAAAGTTCCCTCGGTGAAGGCCACTACTTATTATATAACAGGGAGCACCAGCATCTCATACTCCCCCCTTCTCTGCCAAACCTACTCTGGAATCTCTCCTTTGGATTCCTTGTTCTGTGGCCTGGTGACGTCACCCTCCTCCCATCCATCCCACCAGCTGTCGGCGGTGTGTCAAATACCTGCTGTGTGCAGACCCAGGCAAAGGCAAGTGCTGGACTCTCAGGCCCTACACACTGCCCTTGTGGCCACAGCTGGTCTCCATTCCACCCACTGTTTGCAGATACCCAGGGGATAACACGCTCCTAGCTCTGAAACCAGCCAGCCTTGGAGAATTTCAGGGGAAGGTAACATCCCACATTTGCAAAAACTTCCCATGATGGAGCAAGGCCTTCAAGGAGGCCATAGAGTAAGGAATAAAGGTGCCTTCTTTCCCCTCTTTTTCCTTGAGCCACTGAAGATAGAAAGTGAGGAGCCCTCCCTTTACTTTGGAGTCCCATCTCAGTGTTCAGTGCTTAGCTGACACCATATAATGAGCTCATCCTGGGTACTGTTTTTCTCCTTGTGCACCTCTGACCACTTACCACCATGACTCAACTTCCAGGGACCAATAGCAGCTGCATCCTGCCTGGTCAGCAAACCACAAGCCTGAGTTTCCATCTTCAACAGAGATGCAAGTTCATTCTCATCTGGGTGGCACCTTGAACTTCTCCTAAGGCCTTGCCATCAGCACAGGCTCTGGGCAAGGCCAGTCTGGACTCAATCCCAATGTCATCATAGGCCCTTGCTTGAGCTTGGGCAGAGCTCAAGGCTGCATAACCTTTCTGAGCCTCAGTTTCCTCAGCTGAAAAATGGAGATGATAAAACCCAGCTCAGGGGCACTGTACAAAATATAAAATAATGTAAATAAAACATACGATTCATGGTAGGCGATCAGAAAATATCATTGCCTGCCCCTACCTTTTGGTAATTAACATGAGCTCTGGACTTACCATCTTACATTTCTGATGGATTTCCTATAATTAAACTTTGGAGTGGATGTGTTATAGAGGTTAGTTTGAATCATACATATGCAGTGGTCTCATTCTGACCACGAGGCGGAATAATTGGTCCTTCCAGAGTGTTCTGAAGTTGTTTCTCCAAACCAGCTCTCTTTGTCATCTCATCCAGAGGTCCCTGTGGAGGGACAGCAAAAGAAAGTACCCAGATTCTGGTCTAACTGGATGGGAAGACACAGACTGGTGGCAGAGGAAGGACTTACCTACGTTTGCACAGTGAAGAGATGCAGCTCTAGGGCCAGAAATCAGGTTTTCTTTTTCTTTCTTTCTTTCTTTTTTTTTTTTTTGAGATGGAGTCTCACTCTGTAGCCCAGGCTGGAGTACAATGGCGTGATCTCAGCTCACTGAAACCATCTCCTGGATTCAAGCAATTATCCTGCCTCAGCTTCCCAAGTAGCTGGGATTACAGGCAACCACCATGACGTCCAGCTAATTTTTGTATTTTTAGTAAAGATGGGGTTTCACCAGGTTGGCCAGACTGGTCTTGAGCTCCTGACCTCAAGTGATCTGCCCACCTTCACCTCCCAAAGTGCTGGGATTAGGGGTGTGAGCCACCATGCCTGGCCCAGACTCAGGTTTTCTGATTCTTGGACAGCTTTGTCTCCTGGGCAGCCTTTATCTGGACTTACAAGAGCTGAACTGATAGAGGCAGGTGAAGTGGGGCTGAGCTCTGTAGCCCAGCCTGATTCTCAGTGCCAGACCACCCAGATGATGTCTAAACATATATTTTCTAGATTTATTCTGGTCACAAGCTTCCCACAAGAGGAAACTTGGCCCTGAAGTTCTGGCTGGTGACTTACTTCCTGTCCCCTTTATACCTCTCCAAAGAGTTCCAATTCATTCATTCAACAAGCACATGAGTTTCTACTCTAATAAGTAAAATAGTATGCATTTGTATTAGTTCGTTCTCAAACTGCTAATAAAGACATACCCATGACTGGGTAATTTATAAAGGAAAGAGGTTTAATTGACTCACAGTTTAGCATGGCTGGGGAGGCCTCAGGAAATTTATAATCCTGGCAAAAGGCGAAGCAAACACATCCTTCACATGGCAACAGCAAGGAGAAATGCAGAGTGAAGCTGGGGGATAGCTCTTTATAAAACCATCAGATCTTGGGAGAACTCATTCACCATCACGAGAATAGCACAGAGTTAGCCGCCCCTGTGATTAAATTATCCCCCACTGGGTCCCTCCCACCACACATGGGGATTATGGAAACTACAATTCGAGATGAGATTTGGGTGGAGACATAGCCAAATCAGCACTGAATACTTAGAATATGCCAGACTATGCATGTATTTCTTATTTCATCAACAGTCTGAGTTAGATTATTGTTAGTATTATTTCACCTATTTACTGAAGAGGAATAAAGACTCAGAGGAAAGTAATTTGCTAAAGAACACTATGTTGGATGGTGCTTATGTTAATTTAGTTAAGCTGAGGGCTATATTCCCAGAATTCTCGTCCCTGTATGGCTCCAGGTTATAGGAGCCATACAGAGTTGGCCAAATGGCAACTGGTATGAGATTTAGAAGACAGAAGTGGAGCAGAGGCCATTACTCTCTAAAGATTGTCATGGTTGCATATGGTGTGAAACAGATGCAAAGGTGTCTGGCAGGTCCCAGCTTGTCCTCACTCTTTCCTGCTTCACATCTAGCTCATCACCCTGACTTCTGGTGCTCCTGACTAATAAGGGCTCCGGGCCCTCAACCAGAAGATTGATTGTGGACCCACAAGACGGTAGCTAGATGGAGACATGAGTTTTCCATAGACCTCTCCATGAATGTCCCCTTGGTTGTCCCACCCCAGTGGCTGGAGAAATGCAAGGGTGCAAGTCATGCTTTTGGTATATATTATGACATGGCATTACCTCCAGAAGAAACTTTGGTTGTATAAAGACTCAAATATAAAGGAATTTTGGCATCTTGGTATCCAAAGATTTAGGGTCAAGACCTTATACAGGCATAGTATCCCCATACCATAGAAGAAAACCCTTCTGTGAAAGCCCAGCCCTCTGGACACTCAGTGTGGAAGTCTCTGGAAATGTAGGAAAATGGATTCCCCCAGGCCAAGACTGGAGAGAGGCTGGAAGACAGAAGTCAGACACACAAAGTGCTGACGGAGCTGGTATGGAATCCCAAGAGTCACAGCCTAGGACACATCCTGCAGCCCCAGGTCAAGCACGTGGGTACCAGTGGCTCCAGGTTCCTCCACAGCGCCCTGGGAAGGGACAAGTCACAGAACTCGAAGATAGCAGCCAGTGTCTCCTTGGAGCTAGAAGGCTTCCAGGAACCAAAGAAAGAATCAATCATCATTCCCTTGACTCAGGACTCAAGACCCAATTTTAGCCACTTTAAGCTCAGCATGGTGCAGAGTTTGCCATGATGAAGTGGGTCAGCTGTGTATTAAGAGGTAAACTTCAAGACTTGAGCAAGTCAGTTAATCCTGCTGAGCTTCTGCTTCTTGATCTGTAAAATGGGGGAGACAGCACCCACTTCCCAAGGTGAAGTATTGAAAATGGTCAATGTGGCATGCCTTGGAAGCCCTCTCCAAATGGAAGGGCTGAGTGCAGTTCCTTCATAAGTAGAGGGTGTCAGGAGATAGGACAAAGAACTGCCTGGGGAATCAGGACCCTCGGTGTCCAGTCTGGGCTCTGCCTCTCACCATCACCATAACCTTGAGGCCCTGATCACTGGAGGGGGCAGAGGTCAGCACTCTCTTGCTTCTCTCCTAGGTCAGGTCCCACACCCTAAATTCTCACAAATTCTGCTTCTAGCAAGGTGACAGGTGATGAGACATGAGAAGACATGCTTGAGACATGATGAGATGTGGCCTCTCATGTTTTCAGGAGTGGAAGGAGGCTCCATTTTTGGGTTAAAGGAAAGATGAGGCTGGGGGATTTTCCTTCCTACATAGCAAATACTTGGAATCCAGGATCCCTTTGGCATAGGGGTACCTGTGGGACTCCTGTGGTCCTGCCGATCTTCCTCTGTTATGTTCTCATGTTTCGAGGTTGACTCTTGCATCCCCCTCTCTTCTTTCTTTCCCCTAACCACTATATCAGACATGACATCTTCTTTCATAGTGTGTTCTCTTCTTCCTCCTCTTTTTCCTTTATCATCATCATTAGCAAAAATGAGAGCTGACGGTAAAATTGGCACTCAGGGAGGGCATGTGACTCATCCAAGGCCACACAACAGCAACTCTTATTGAGCTCCTACTGTGTACCAGGCACCCTGTCCCTTGGGACTGTCATGCCACCCCTGACTGGGAGAGTGTTTATTCCCACCCTGGACGTCCATAGACAGAACCATGGAGGCAGGATGAAGGGAGACTTCCAAAGGCCACCCAGGATGCTGAGAGCAAATGCTCACAGATAACTTCTAATCAGCACCTGCTAAACTAGAGAAGTTAGCCCTTTAGTGATGGGAAAGATAGGGGAAAGGGGTAAGATAGCTGAGGTGAGAAAAAATCATGAAAGCTGTGGTTGGATAAGTGGGCATGAACTTACTCCACAGTAACACCTGAAAAGGAAAGAGGGAGGGAAAATAAAAGGCTGCTTTCCATGATCAATAATAAAATAGTGGAAGACATTATGCCATATGGTCAATGAGACTCAAACTCTGAGAAGGCAGATGTTGGCTCTTTCAGAAAGGAATGGTTCATTCTATTTGAGGTCCCTACGTCATTTGACAGTCATCCCTTGGTATCATCTCACAGAAATGTATGGTCTTGATTGAACTAAATTTCATTCCTAGACACTGAAAAGTGGCACCTGGCAAAGAATATGCAAATAGCAGGAAGGTGGGGAGGGGTGGCTGACGATGTCTGTGACTCCCCAGGCTCATGCAATGACCATGTGTAGCATGCTGGCCCTCCCTGAACCTCAGCCATACCCAACTCTCTATGGGGAGCAGATTCTATGTCATCCTGCTTTTCAGAGGGTATGAGGATCATACTGAAAAGCACTTGGTCTCCCTCAGATGTGAATGTTCCATGGGGTTAGTCATTCTAACTGAGTGCTTGCACGAAAGTATGCAGTTGATCAGAAAGCAGCTAATGAAGACCGATAACATTCTTAGCTTAAAATGAGAAGGCTGTGTAGAGTACAGGCCTCATCTGACCTGACAGCTGTTGTGCTGGGTGTAGTTAGTTCAGGACATGAGGCTTCTCTTTGGGTAAAGCTTTTATTAGCAGTGCTGGGAAGCTGATCAAGTAAAAGCATGTGATGCTGCTTGAACCATGAAGCTGTTCCTCATTAAATGTGTGGCTTTGGGTCAGAGTAGCGCCTGATCTACTGAACTGCCCCCCAAAACTCTGGCATAAGGTGAGGGGTAGGGAATTGGAAGGAGAGCTAAATTTGCATAAACCTGCTAGGTCTTATGGGAACTTTAAATAAGGAATCTTTGAAGTAATCATTACTCTCTAATGTAAGGATTGAGAATACCATCTCCACCTCCAGCAAAAGTCAGCCCTTCATCTCCTGGGCAAGGGGTATTCCAGAGATCATAAGGAACTCACCACAAGTCAGGGAGAGGGGATGGTAGTTGAAGATTTGTGCCTCAGCTAATCAAGATAATAATTCTTAACTATCAAGGAGAGACTGGGCAAACTCTTGTTATACAGCAAAGGCTCTGACCTTAAGTAGAAGGATATTAGAATTACTCAGCTCCCAGAAAGAAACAGTAAGACTGAGGCCAGGTGCAGTGACTCATGCCTGTAATCCCAGCAGTTTGGGAGGCCAACGCGGGTGGATCACGAGGTTAGGAGATCGAGACCATTTTGGCCAGCATGGTCTCTGTCTCTACTAAAAATACAAAAATTAGCTGGGTGTGGCGGTGCTCACTTGCAATCCCAACTACTTGGGAGGCTGAGGCAGGAGAATTGCTTGAACCCAGGAAGCAGAGACTGAAGTGAGCCGAGATTGTCCCACTGCACTCCAGCCTGGTGACAGAGTGAGAGTCTCTCTCAAAAAAAAAAAAAAAAAAAAAAGAATCGAAACAGTAAGACTGTTCATGAGATTACAGAGGCTCTAGCTATAGAGAGTGAATGGTTATTTGCTTGGAGAAAAAAACCTACTCTTGGAGCAGAAAGAGCTGGATCTGGCCTCAACCCTATGGTCAAGATTCCAGCCCCAGGGACCTGGTAGAGTTGGACTCCCAAAGCAGATGGTGCTGAGGGGATGAGCTTTTCATCTGTCCATGACTGGGCTGTGACTCCATGCCAGCAAGGAAACAGACTCTTGGCCCCAAAGTAGGAGATGTCCATTTCATCAGTCAACTCTTTCATTGGCTGCCAACTGCTATCTCAGACTATTCAGGGAATCCCGCAGAAGGGGAGGGGGGCCCACCAACTGCTAAAGACACAAAGCCAGTGGCCAGGTGTGTTTGAAGAGGCAGCTTTCCTGTACCTTTCTCATGGACTCAAGCTGCCCCTCCAGCTTCCCCCATCTCCACTGCTCCCATTCTGCACTCTGCTCACCAACACCCCTCCCTGGTAGCTGCACAGGAGACTCCCAGCTCTGCTGTCCCCACAGTGTTCTTCTTAGACCAACCAGTGTGCCCTCCCTTCCTAGCTCCTTTCTTGTTAGCGTGGCACTTGCTTTATCTCTCCTAGTGGGTTTTGAGGGTCTTATGAACAGGACACCTAACTTGCACCTTTATCTCCTGCAGAGCTTAGTACCATGCTCTACACATAGTAGGAGCTTAAAAGAGCTTGTTGAATGAAAGATCTGAGCAAGGACTTGGAACAAAAGCATTCGCTAGTGGGTGCTGGTCCCTTAGTAAGTTGTGTCTGTCTCTTCCAGACAACTCCTTGGCCTGTTAACACTACCACCAATAACAATCAGTGAGTTGATTGCTTGCATTTGTGCAGTGTTCCCCAGTGCCCAGCAAACCCTCTCCCTTGGTCCTTACAATAACCCTTCTCATCTAAATGTTAACCAAACACAGTGGTGAAAGCTCCCACTCCAGCAGCAAGTTGACCAGGTGGGATGGCTCTGTGTCCTCCTAGATAATCAAACGGCCAAGGCCCATGTGAGCGTTCAGGAACCCAGGCCCAGCAGCTGCACACAGCAGTCGTAACCATGAGACCAGGACTGTGTGCAATGAAACAAAGCTTCCTCAGCTTGAGGGCTTTTCTTGTTCCCCATAGGGAGACTGTTAAAAGCTCAGCTTCAAACTTGAGGGGACCTCTCAGCCCACATCTGGAGGCCATTTCACATCTAGCTCACATCTCCGGGAAAAGCAGCCTGCATTTCATGCTGTTCCACGTCCTCCCTTCACTGGTCTGGCCTGCATTCCCTGCTCCTCGGGGTCAGAATGAGAAGCAGGCATGTTGACTCGAGTGAACTCATTTGCTCTCCTGGTGCCTCTGCACCTGCTCCCTCCTGGGCTATGAATCCAGCCGTTTCCACAGCAAACAGTCATAAACAGCCGGAAGGGGACCAGGACTTCAGGTGCAGGAGGAGGAATGGGGAGTAGCTGCAAACACTTTGGCAAGGCCCACTTTCATACAGATGTTTTTAGCCATAAACTGGGGGGAACTGCAAAGCAAGGGGTGGGCCAGGTTACTAATGACAAAGCCTGCAAAGTGCATTAGGCTGAGGCTCAGACAGTGACTCAGAACTTCCTCAGAGTGCTGGGCTCCACCTCACACAAGCTGGGATGGGATAGGGGCTGGAGGCTTCAGGGATGTTGGGTGTGCAGATCAGGAAGTTGGTGCCGAGAAGACCCTACTTGTGCAAAGACATGGACACCCCAAATTCCCAAGTCCACACTCTGCTGTGGCATCAGTCCCCTTTCCTTAATTCTAATTAGCAGCATTCCTGAAATGTCTCTAATTCACCTACAACATGTGCAAGGTTTTTGACTAAGACAGAGTCTGCTCTCTTGTTTCCAATCGTGTGGGTGATGGGTACATGCACAGCTGAAGATAGACAGGTCAGACTGTGTCTTGCACTAGGGCAGGGGGTACAACATGCAGGGGAAGCACAAAGTGGAGAGGGATGGAGTCACTGGTCTCGGGACTACGGGATCGCTCCGTGGAGGAGGTAGCAGTGAGTGACCCTTCATAGGTGGGTAGGATTTGGATAGCCATGGAGGGTATAGCACAGTGCAGATCAGGGAACAGCAACTGCAAGGAAGGGGATGGGATGTGCCAGGCAAGGCATGTCCTGGGAATGGCAAAGAGCCTGGTGTCCCGGAGCATGGCATGGTTTTGGCCATAAGCAGGGAGGATGGTTGTGTATATGAACCCAGACCAGGAAGGGTCCAAAATGGCAGGGATAAGGAAATTATTGAGAGTATTTTACATGTGAATTAGTTACCAACTTTTATAAACTAAGAGATTTCATAGACAAAGTTGGGTTCTTGCATCTTGTGAAAGTCTACGAGGTCTGGCAATTTGGGGTCTCCATTCTCTTGTAGCTACACTTAGCTGTGGCTGGGCAGTGGCCGCCCCTAAGCAGGACAAGCATTCTCCAGTCTGCCCCAGTCCTCACCACTCCCTGTTGTGGCCCTTTTATCAACTCACCCTGGCCTGCATCCCTTTGGTCACCTGCCTGCCCTCCATGGAGTTTGTGGTCTCTGCTGCAGACCCTGACGAGATGCCAGCGATCCCAGTGGATAGTCGGAAATTCCTGCCTGATTGTGTTTAGGAAAATATTTTGAGCACAGTGAGAAATCTGTAGCTTGGCGTCAGTGAGGTCAGTGAGGGGTTCTTGAAAGAGTCCTTGTCAAAAACAAGATACTCAGAAGGCCAAAGCAGGGGAAGCAAGGAGAGGGCAGATCATGGATTAGGTGAGGAGAGTGAAGAAGAGGGAGAAGAAGCTGAAGTGAACTCCAGCATTTCAAGATTAGGATTCAGGGCAGAAGGTAGAGTAATTCAAGGAGGTAGATGTGCCAGGCAGTGCTGGGCACTGGAAGGGGATGGTGGGCCCTGCTCTGGTGTATGCAGTTTGGGGTTCTGGGCAGAGACTGGAGACTCAGATTTATGATTCTCTGCAGAGATGACAGTCATGGGGACAGGTGTGGTCAGAAGGGCCCTGTTGAGGGAGGAGGTAGAATGGAGCCGTGGTTCCTCACTGCTCTGCTAGCAAGCTCAGCTGCCATGCTGAGAAATTCATCACAACTTGTGTTTTGAGGATCCCTCTCTGGAGTTGTTTCCTCCCCAAATCTGTGTGTTGAAATCCTAACATGCTATTCACTAATGTGAAGGTATGTAGCAGTGGAACCTTGGGAGGTGATTCGCCCTAAGGGCGAGGTGGAGCCTTCATGAATAGAATTAGTCCTCTCATAAAGGAGACACCAGTGAGACCTCTCACCCCTTCAGCCATGTGAGGATGGTGCCAAGCTGTGGGGTGGTACAGCGAGGAGATGGCCACCTCTGAGCCGGGAAGTGGGTCCTCAGCCAACACTGAATCTGCCTCCATCTTGAACTTCCCAGACCCCAAAACTCTAAGAAGTAAATGTGTGTCATTTAAGTCACTCAGTCTGCGGTATTTTTGTTGTAGCAGCACAAACAGGCTAAGGCAATCTCCCTAAGCACATTCCTTACCTGAAAAGATGTGTCCCTCAGGGGCACGGCAGTGGCCACCTCTGCTTCTCAGACACAGTGGGGCAGAGGGTGTGGGCTGGGCGAGCCTGAGTCACATGGAATAATTTTGTCTCTTGTTCCTCTGAAGCATTCCTGGGGGATGGGGTGGGGCTGAGTCATGTGAGCCCCTCCAGCAGATGGTGGAGGGCGGTGAATCACAGCTCTGGTTCTCAATCAAAAGCAGAGTAGAGGCCTGAAGAGAATGCATCTATGGTCAGGTCTGGGATGCCCAGCTTGCTGACGACTGTCTCTTAAACAATGACGGTTGTGGCTGCCACTGTGGAAAGCTTCACTCTCCAGACTTTCACATGTGGATCTCCGTTTCTAATTACACCTTCCTTTGTGTGGACATTTGATGACTGCATCCACGCTGGACTCTGTGGGAGCAGGGACTGGCTCTAGTTTTGCTCATCATTGAATCTTTGGCATCCAATCCATTTAAAATGGAAGACTGAATGAACATGTTAATGAATGGCTCCATTTGGTATTACATTTTAATATAATGTATATGTGTGTAACTATTTATAAACATTTACATGCTATTTCAAACATTTACATGCTATTTCATTCTTTGGAAAAATAAGAATAAAGCAGACATTAAAAATAGAGTTTGCCTCCTAGAAATAGAAACTGGGGATTCCTGGGTGATAGGAAAATATATTTTCACTTCATGTGTTCCTCTCTCTCCCTGCTCGTCCTGCTTTTACAATGAGCCAAAAGAGTTTACAAAGTAGTTTATACTAACTGCATTGTTCCACAACTCTCTCTTCCACTGAACACATATGGTGGGCATCTTTTGTGTCTGTAAGCCTGGCCTCGACTTTCACCCTTATGGGCTGCTGATCCACGTTCCAGCTCCCTTGGAGCCCACTATCTGTTGGGTGGATTCCACACTTGGGTTTGGGGATGCTGCTTTGCCTCTCACCGCTTGGGTGCTGTATTAGTTTCTTGAGGAGACATGTCCTGTATCACAGCCGGCCGAGATCTGGCTCTTAGAAGCGGACAAAGTGAGGAAGTGGCAGAAGTGAGTGCTGTGTGAGGCCCCCAGACAGATGAAAGAAGCAGTCCAGGCTGAGTAAGGGGAGAGGTCAGAGTCCAGGAGAGTCAGAAAGCTGTGGGGTGGTACACTGCATGCTGGATGATCCTGGTGGGCAGGCTGGGGCTTCCATAATGAGGGAGGACCCTGTCTAGCTGGGCTTCTTGGTCCCTGGCACCAATGTTGGATGGTTTTTTTTTCACAGGCTCTGCAAAACCAGAGCCACCCTTTCTGCCAATTTCCCCTCCTGCAGACCTTAGACAGGATCCAGATCTCCCAGCCTTTGGCCAAGGAAGCTGCAGGCAGGAGACAGTGGACATACTTGAGAAGCTTTGACTTGGGAGTCACAAGACTGGGAGACAGTCTTGGCTCTACTAGTTACTCATGCAACCCCTCTGAGTCCTGTTAAATTGAACTGAATTTGGCCTGAGACTGCCTTCCTACTTTGAGTTCCTACACAGCAAACTGCCACTTAACTTTGTATGTAAACAAATTGCAACTTAACTAAGAGTATATTCCTGTAACAAACAGCTGAGTCTCAGCCAATCAGAGAAGCTGAGCTTCAGCCAATCACAGGCTACCAACTGATCAGATCATGTCTTCAAAGGCAAACGCCCAGCTGCAATCAACCAAGCATTTTCTGTGTGTCACCTCCTTTTTCTGTTTATAAATACTGCCTGCTCACATTGCTAAGAGTAGCTCTCTGAACCTCTCCTGGTTCTGAGGACTGCCCAATTCATGAATCATTATTAGTTCAAATACACTGCTCAATTTAATTTATCTAATTTTTTTCTCTTACCAGTCCAAATTGACTTCCATTATATCGGGTTTTAGGATGTATTCACTTAATAGCATGCAAAGTGGTTTCATTTGATTATTTTAATTTTCCTTTCTACATTAACTCCTCTTTTCTTTGTTATTTGTGTCTTCTTTTTCATTTCTCAATTTACGCTTTTCAAAGGACCAGATTTTGGATTTATGTATTGGTCCTACGTTTCTCTGTTACCAAATTAATTACGTTCTGTTTCTATATTTTCCTTCCTGCTGTTTTTCTTCTTTTGGAATTGGGTCTTAATTCATCTGTTTTATTATTAATTTTTTTTACTGAGATAACTGTCAAGGAGTATTAATTTTCCTCTGAGCACTGCTTTATTTGTATTCTCATTGGATTTAACATGTGTGCTTTATTTTTTTAATATGCATACTTAATTCTATTTGTCGGGTTTCAAGATGGCCGATTAGGAGGAAGTCGGGATCGCAGCTCCGAAAGAAGGCGCAGAGGGTGAGTGGACGCCGCATTTCCAGACAGATTTTTACTGACCACAGACCAGGGGATTAACAGGAGGAAGAGCCGCACGGGTCACCAGCGCCGCTGGTTTGAGCGGAGCGGCGCGCCGCTCGGCCTACGCCCTGAGGTGGGGGGCGGCAGATCCACGTACAGAGCGAGAGAGACTGAATCACCTCTGAGCTAGCAAGGGGAGCTGAAGCAGGGATTCAAGCCAGGACACTCCCGGGCAAGGGCGCGCCACGAATCTCAGAACCGCTGCTTTGGCTGATGCAGCGGCTCACAGGGCAGCGGATTTTTACTGCCCACAGACCAGGAGATTCACAGGTGGCGAAGCTCCACGGGTTGCCAGCGCCGCTGGTTGGACTGGCGCGGATGCTTTGCCTGCACCCGAGGCAGGGAGCAGCGGCCCCTTGTGCAGAGTGAGCGAGACCGGATCCCCTCTGGGCAAGCAAGGGGAGCTGAGGCAGGGACTCAACCCAAGAGTTTCCTGGGCAAAGAGGACGCCTCCGGAAACACGGCTGAACACGGGACGGTCCAGCTCTGTGGAGGAGGGGCGTCACCCACCGGGAAACACCCTGCAGTTCCCAGGACAATTTGCCCACAGCAGCTCAACGAAGCCTCTGCAGGCTGAGTGTGACTAGGCTGCCACCTTGTGGGCAGGGAAAACCATTGCAACAGCAGAAAATCATAACGCCCTAACTCCCTGGGACAGACCACCTAGGGGGAAGAAAAGGGGGTTTATGAGTTCAGCTACTACAGACTTAAAATTACCAAAATCAGAAAGACAGCAACTACAAAGTCGATAGGTGGATAAATCCACAAAGATGGGAAGAAACCAGCGCAAAAAGGATGAAAACACCCAAAACCAGAACACCTCTCCTCCTACAAGGGAGCACAACCCCTCACCAGCAAGGGAACAAGACTGGATGGAGAATGAGCGTGATGAAATGACAGAATCAGCTTTCAGAAAGTGGATAATAAGAAACTTCCGTGAGCTAAAAGAACATGTTCTAACCCAATGCAAAGAAACTAAGAACCTTGAAAAAAGACTTGATGAAATGTTAACGAGAATGGACAACTTAGAGAGGAATATGAGCGAATTGATGGAGCTGAAAAACACAACACGAGAACTTCGCGAAGCATGCACAAGTTTCAACACCCGAATTGACCAAGCAGAAGAAAGGATATCAGAGGTCGAAGATCAACTCAATGAAATAAAACGAGAAGGCAAGATTAGAGAAAACAGGGTAAAAAGGAATGAACAAAGTCAACAAGAAATATGGGACTATGTGAAAAGACCTAATCTACGTTTGATAGGTGTACCTGAATGTGACGAAGAGAATGCATCCAAGCTGGAAAATACTCTTCAGGATATTATCCAGGAAAACTTCCCCAACCTAGCAAGGCAGGCCAATATTGAAGTCCAGGAAATACAGAGAACACCACAAAGATATTCCTCTAGAAGAGCAACCCCAAGGCACATAATCATCAGATTCGCCAGGGTTGAAATGAAGGAGAAAATACTAAGGGCAGCCAGAGAGAAAGGTCGGGTTACCCACAAAGGGAAGCCCATCAGACTTACAGCAGATCTCTCAGCAGAAACCCTACAGGCCAGAAGGGAGTGGGGACCGATATTCAACATCCTTAAAGAAAAGAACTTTCAACCCAGAATTTCATATCCAGCCAAACTAAGCTTCATAAGTGAAGGAAAAATAAAATCCTTTGAGAACAAGCAAGCACTCAGAGATTTCATCACCACCAGACCAGCTTTACAAGAGCTCCTGAAGGAGGCACTACACATAGAAAAAAACAACCAGTACCAGCCACTCCAAAAATGCACGAAATGGTAAAGAGCATCAACACAATGAAGAATCTGCATCAACCAATGGGAAAAACAGCCAGCTAGCATCAAAATGACAGGATCAAATTCACACATAACAATATTAACCCTAAACGTAAATGGACTAAATGCCCCAATCAAAAGACACAGATTGGCAAATTGGATAAAAAGCCAAAACCCATCAGTGTGCTGTATCCAGGAAACCCACCTCACAAGGAAGGATACACAAAGGCTCAAAATAAAGGGATGGAGGAAGATTTACCAAGCAAATGGAGAACAAAAAAAAGCAGGAGTTGCAATTCTCATCTCTGATAAAATAGACTTTAAAGCAACAAAGATCAAAAGAGACAAAGAAGGACACTACATAATGGTAAAAGGATCAATGCAACAAGAAGAGCTAACGATCCTAAATATATATGCACCTAATACAGGAGCACCTAGATACATAAGGCAAGTTCTTAAAGACTTACAAAGAGACCTAGACTCCCACACAATAATAGTGGGAGACTTCAACACCCCATTGTCAATATTAGACAGATCAACGAGACAGAAAATTAACAAGGATATCCAGGACTTGAACTCAGACCTGGACCAAGCAAACCTAATAGACATTTGCAGAACTCTCTACCCCAAATCCACAGAATATACATTCTTCTCAGCACCACATCACACCTACTCTAAAATTGACCACATAATTGGAAGTAAATCACTCCTCAGCAAATGCAAAAGAACAGAAACCATAACAAACAGTCTCTCAGACCACAGTGCAATCAAGTTAGAACTCAGAATTCAGAAGCCAACCCAGAACCGCACAGCCTCATGGAAATTGAACAACTTTCTCCTGAATGTTGACTGGATAAACACTGAAATGAAGGCAGAAATAAAGATGTTCTTCGAAACCAACGAGAACGAAGACACCACATACCAGAATCTCTGGGACACATTTAAAGCAGTCTCTAGAGGAAAATATATAGCAATAGGTGCCCACATGAGAAGAAAGGAGAGATCTAAAATTGACACTCTATCGTCAAAATTGAAAGAGCTGGAGGAGCAAGATCAAAAAAACTCAAAACCTAGCAGAAGACAAGAAATAACTAAGATCAAAGCAGAATTGAAGGAGATAGAGACACGAAAAACCCTTCAAAAAATCAATAAATCCATGAGCTGGTTTTTTGAAAAGATCAACAAAATAGACAGACCACTAGCCAGACTAATAAAAAAGAGAAGAGAGAATAACCAAATAGATGCAGTAAAAAATGATAAAGGGGATATCATCACAGATGCCAGAGAAATTCAAACCATCATCAGAGATTATTACAAACAACTCTATGCACATAAACTAGAAAACCTGGAAGAAATGGATAAATTCCTGGACAGTTGCCTCCTCCCAAGCCTAAACCAGGAAGAAGTCGAAACCCTGAATAGACCAATAACAAGGTCTGAAGTCGAGGCAGCAATTAAGAGCCTACCACCCAAAAAAAGCCCAGGTCCAGATGGGTTCACAGCCGAATTCTACCAGACATACAAAGAGGAACTGGTACCATTCCTACTGAAACTATTTCAAATAATCCAAAAAGAAGGAATCCTTCCCAAATCATTTTATGAGACCAACATCATCCTGATACCAAAACCCGGCAGAGACTCAACAAGAAAAGAAAACTACAGGCCAATATCCATGATGAACATAGATGCAAAAATCTTCAATAAAATACTGGCAAGCCGATTGCAACAGCACATCAAAAAGCTTATCCACCATGATCAAGTAGGATTCATCCCGGGGATGCAAGGCTGGTTCAATATACGCAAGTCTATAAATGTAATTCACCACATAAACAGAACCAAAGACAAAAACCACATGATTATCTCAATTGATGCAGAGAAGGCCTTCGACAAAATTCAACACCCCTTTATGCTTAAAACCCTCAATAAACTAGGTATCGATGGAACGTACCTCAAAATAATAAAAGCTATTTATGACAAACCAACAGCCAATATCATACTGAATGGGCAAAAACTGGAAGCATTCCCTTTGAAATCGGGCACTAGACAAGGATGCCCTCTCTCACCACTCCTGTTCAATATAGTACTGGAAGTTCTAGCCAGAGCAATCAGACAAGAAAAAGGAATAAAGGGTATTCAATTAGGAAAGGAGGAAGTCAAATTGTCTCTATTTGCAGACGACATGATTGTATATCTAGAAGACCCCATCATCTCAGCCCAAAATCTCCTGAAACTGATAAGCAACTTCAGCAAAGTCTCAGGATACAAAATCAATGTGCAAAAATCACAAGCATTCCTATACACCAATAACAGACTTAAAGAGAGCCAAATCAAGAACGAACTGCCATTCACAATTGCTACAAAGAGAATAAAATACCTAGGAATACAACTAACAAGGAACGTAAAGGACCTCTTCAAGGAGAACTACAAACCACTGCTCAACGAAATAAGAGAGGACACAAACAGATGGAGAAACATTCCATGTTCATGGTTAGGAAGAATTAATATCGTGAAAATGGCCATACTGCCCAAAGTAATTTACAGATTCAACGCTATCCCCATCAAGCTACCAATGACCTTCTTCACAGAACTGGAAAAAACCACCTTAAACTTCATATGGAACCAAAAGAGAGCCCGCATAGCCAAGTCAATTCTAAGCAAAAAGAACAAAGCAGGAAGCATCACACTACCGGACTTCAAACTCTACTACAAGGCTATGGTAATCAAAACAGCATGGTACTGGTACCAAAACAGAGATATAGACCAATGGAACAGAACAGAGGCATCGGAGGCGACACAACATATCTATAACCACCCGATCTTTGACAAACCTGATAAAAACAAGCAATGGGGAAAGGATTCCCTGTTCAATAAGTGGTGTTGGGAAAACTGGCTAACCATATGCAGAAAGCAGAAACTCGACCCCTTCCTGACACCTTACACTAAAATTGACTCCAGATGAATTAAAGACTTAAACATAAGGCCTAACACCATAAAAACACTAGAAGGAAACCTAGGCAAAACCATTCAGGACATAGGCGTAGGCAAGGACTTTATGACCAAAACACCAAAAGCATTGGCAACAAAAGCCAAAATAGACAAATGGGACCTAATCAAACTCCACAGCTTCTGCATGGCAAAAGAAACAGTCAATAGAGTGAATCGGCAACCAACAGAATGGGAAAAAATTTTTGCAGCCTACCCATCTGACAAAGGGCTGATATCCAGAATTTACAACGAGCTAAAAAAGATTTACAAGAAAAAAACAAACAAGCCCATTCAAAAATGGGCGAAGGATATGAACAGATACTTTACAAAAGAAGACATACAAGAGGCCAACAAACATATGAAAAAATGCTCATCATCACTGGTCATTAGAGAAATGCAAATCAAAACTACATTGAGATACCATCTCACTCCAGTTAGAATGGCGATCATTAAAAAATCTGGAGAAAATAGATGCTGGAGAGGATGTGGAGAAATAGGAACACTTTTACACTGTTGGTGGGAGTGTAAATTAGTTCAACCACTGTGGAAAACAGTGTGGCGATTCCTCAAGGACCTAGAAATAGAAATTCCATTTGACCCAGCAATCCCATTACTGGGCATATATCCAAAGGATTATAAATCGTTCTATTATAAGGACACATGCACACGAATGTTCATTGCAGCACAGTTTACAATAGCAAAGACCTGGAACCAACCCAAATGCCCATCGATGATAGACTGGACAGGAAAAATGTGGCACATATACACCATGGAATATTATGCAGCCATTAAAAATGAGGAGTTCGCGTCCTTTGTAGGGACATGGATGAACCTGGAAACCATCATTCTCAGCAAACTGACACAAGAACACAAAACCAAACACCACATGTTCTCACTCATAGGAGGGTGTTGAGCAAGGAGAACACATGGACACAGGGAGGGGAGCACTATATACGGGGGTCTGTTGCGGGGGAGTGGGGAGGACAGCGGTGGGGGGAGTTGGGGAGGGATAGCATGGGGAGAAATGCCAGATATGGGTGAGGGGGAGGGAGGCAGCAAATCACACTGCCATGAATGCACCTATGCAACAACTTTGCATGTTTTTCACATGTACCCCCAAAACCTAAAATGAATAAAAAAAAAAAAAATTCTATTTGTCTCTGTTTTCTCCTTTAACCTATGAGTAAGGAGCTTATTAATTTAGAAGGGAGTTTACCAATTTTCAGGTGAAAGGGATATTTTTATGATATTATTAATTTTTAATTTTATTACATTTATTGTGACTAGAGAACATCACCTATACTATTTATTGAGGTTCTCTTTGTGGCTTAATGTAAGATTTTCAGGAGTGCTTGTCTTCAGTTGGCGTTGAAAAGGTGTGTTTCTATTATTAGGGTACAGTATTGCCCTGTGATCTTACTGAGGTTGACTATAACTTGACCTATTACTTTTTGTTTTCTTGATCTGCCCTATACTGAGACATAAATTTAAATCTCTTGTTATGTGTGTTTATCAATTTCTCCTGATTTTTTCGTAATTCTTACTGTTTTAAATTTGCTACTGTGCTGACCAGCATAATTCTTACATATGAGTTGTGAATTACAACCTTAGGCATTATAAAGTGTCTTTGTCTGGTATAGTGATTTCTGAATACTCCTGTTCCTTACATTAACTTCATTACTCTTGATTTTTTTCTTCTTGGTGTTTACTTTGCATAACTCTGCCCATCCTCTTATTTTCAGCCTTCCTGAATCATTTTGTTTTAGACATGCCTTTTGTACAGTGCAGAGTTGGGTTTTGCTCTATGAGTCTAACTGAAACCTTTTTAAGAGCTGGATTTAGCTCATTTACATTTATAGATATGACAACTATATTTGTTTAGAGGTTTGTCATATAATTTTTTTTTTGAGACAGGGTCTCACTGTTGCCCAGGTTGGAGTGCCATGGTACAATCTTGGCTCACTGCAGCTTCCACCTCCTGAGTTCAAGTGATTCTCGTGTTTCAGCCTCCCAAGTAGCTGGGATTGCAGGTGTGCACCACCATGCCTAGCTAATTTTTGTATGGTTTTTTTTTTTTTTTTTTTTTTAGTGGACACAGGTTTTCACTGTATTGGCCAGGCTGGTCTCTAACTCCTGGCCTCAAGTGACCTGCCTAACTCAGCTTCTCAAAGTGCTGGGATTACAGGCATGAGCCACCACATCTAGCCTTGTCATATAATTTTATATCATGTGTTTTGTTTTTACTTTTAATTTTTACTTATTTTTCAGTCTTTTAGACTGTGGCTTTGTTTTATTCTTTTTCCTTTTGGCCTTGGTTCTTTTTTGTGTGTGGTTCTTCTCATGTTGAGGTGGATTGTTGTTGTTTTTCTAGTATTTACTTTTAAGATTAAAGCTTTATGTAATGGCCTTAGCTTTCCTTAGGCAGAATATATTAGTTCTTTTCCCTTTCCTCTACCATGCTTTCCTGGTTAATTAAATTATCTTTTTGCATTTATCTTCACCATGTTAAATATGCACATACTTCTATTGCCTAACCATTAAGTTTTTTCATTATCACATGTTATAGAGAAGGCAATTAGGAAAACTTACTTTGTTTCCATTTTTTTTAACCCCTCTTCTTCACTTAAAATAATTGTATTAACTATATATTGTCAGAACAGATAGTTTTACATTTTGACTTGTGACTCACATCTCCATTTTTCCTTTTGTTTTTATAGTCCTGCTCTAGAGTTTACAATAAACAGCTTTCAAATAATATTATACCATTAAACATATAGTGTAAGAAGCTCAACACAGTATAATCCCATTTCCTCCCATTTCCCTTGGGAATTCTTTATGCTATTTTTGTCATACATTTTACCCTGTTGTAAAAAGACTTTTAAAAGGAACAAAAATTCTTTCCTATTTACCCTCACCTTTACCAGTTCCAGCAATCTTCATTTCTTTGTGGAGATCTAAGTTTCCATTTGATATATTCCTTCTGTCTGCAAAAGTTCCTTTACAAGTTTTTATAGTGAAGACCTGCTGGTAATAAATTCTCTCAGGTTTCTTTGCCTGAAAAAGTATTTATTTTGCCTTTGTTTTCAAAGCAAAATTTTTGCTGGGTATAAAATTATGAATCAACAAGTTTTTGGTTTCCTGCCCCTGCCCTCCTCAGTGCTTTAAAGATGTTTTTCTAGCTCTGGTTTGCTAAAGTCTGCTATAATTCTAATCTGTTACTCCTGTGTGTATGAATACCCTCCTCTTTGGTTGCTTTCAAGATTTTATCTTTATCTTTGGGTTTCAGTGGTTTGACTCTGATGAGCTTAATTTTTGTTTTGTTTTGCTTTTATTTATTCTTGTTGAGATTTGCTAAGATTCATGGAACTATAGTTTGTTGCTTTTAATTAATTTTGAAAAGTTCTTGGACATGTATATTCAAATAATTCTTTTTCTTCTGGGATCCCAGTGGTAGATCATTGATATGGATATTGTCCACAGCTTTTGGATGCTCTTCTGAATTGTTATTATTATTCTTTCCATTTTCGTCTCTTTGTGTTTCAATTTGAATAATTTCTGTTGATTGGCCTATCTTTAAGTTCACCATTTCTTTCTTCTGTTGCATACAGTCTGCTTAAAAACCATCAAAGAAACTCTGTATCTTCTTTTATTTTAGCATTTCTATTTGATTCTCTTTTATAATTCCATCTCTGCTGAAATTCTCCATTTGTTCACATGTTGTCCACCTTTTCCACTAAACCTCTTTCCACCAAATAAGCATAATTATTTTAAAGCCTCTGATAGTTCCAGCATTGGTGCTGTTTCTGGATCTGGTTCTGTGAATTGTTTTATCTCTTTACAACAGGTTATTTTCTGACTTTTTTGTGTGTCTCATAAATGTGTGTATGAGTGTGTCTTTGTAGTTTTAAAATTGTGTTCCAAACACTGCGTGTCAACAACAGTAAAGACTGGGGTAACTTGTGTTAAGGCCAGAAAGTAGGTATCCCTCTGTATCTGCCAGGCTGTTAGTATTGGGGATTGAGTCAATTAAAATCAGTAGTTGTGCTGGGTTTTAGTTTTGTAGTTGTAATCCCTTACTTCAGGGCAACATATACTTCAAATTCCTCCAGTGGCGAGTTGCTGCTATCTTGTATTTAGTATAGCGCCTGGGGAGCCAGAAGATTTTTCTCAGTGTGTCTATTTCCTGCTCAGCTTTCAGGGGACCCTGCATGCCTCCACCACAGAGGGGAGCCCTCTATGTTCTTCTGTTATTGCTCATCACTCGGCACATGACTCCTACTGGGTGCAGGTGGGGTTCTCCATTTTTCTCATTTAGTTTTAGTCTTAGGCAGGCTCTGTGCACCTGGCCCTCATTATTCTTGCTTCCCTCTTTTGTGGCATCCATACTTTGCCTCACACCTGTGGGGCATCTTAGGCAGGGGAGAGCTGCCTGCCTCACTATGGTCCCAACTCCAGTGATATCAGACCTCTGCTTTGTATCAGTGCAGAATTCTGGGACTGAGTGAGTTTCTTGCCACTCACCAGGAGTAGATGAAGAGCAAAAGAGTTTCCTACCTGCCAAATGGCCTTTGCTTTCACCTTCAGCCAGGGAATGTGATTTTTGCCTGGGCCCTTGATTTCCTGTCCTTCTAGCAGCTTTAAGGCTTTTTCCTTGTAAAAGAGAAAGGCCTGGAAAGTGGCTGGAGTTTTGTGCCTGTCCTCCAGTGGGAGTGGATTGCCCCAGTTTTAAATCTATTGCCATTAAGAAAGGTCATCTCTTTCCCCCATTCTGTTTCAAAAGTACTTGATGGAAGGTCATGGTGAAGAGCTTGTGAGTGAGGGCTTCCAGACAGCAACAGAAATTATCCAAAATTAAATAGACAAGAATAAGGTTTCTTTGGATATGTGTTTGCATACAACAAAAAACAAATAAACTTTAATTCATATGTGTCATTGTATCTAAAAATTAACTCAAAATGAATCATACACCTCAATGTAATAATTAAAACTATAAAATCTCTAGAAGAAAACATAGGAGAAAATCTTTGTAAATTTGAGTTAGGCAAAGACTTAAAAAAATATGACACCAAAAGCACAACCCATGAAAGAAGAGTTGATAAACCTGACTTCATCAAAATTAAAAACCTCTGCTTTTAAAAATGATACTGTTAAAAGAACGAAAAGGCAAGCCACAGATTGGAGAAAAGTATCTGGAAAGCAAAGATTTGATAAGGGACTTGTGTATAGAATATATAAAACTCTCAAAACTCAGTAATAAAATTAAAAACCTAATTTAAAATGGGCAAAAATCTTGAACAGACACTTTACCAAAGAAGATAGATAAATGGCAAATAAGCACATGAAAAGATGCTCAAAATCATTAGTAATTAGGTAAATGCAAATTAAAATCACTATATTATAAATGCAAATTAAAACCACTGCAGTGAAATACCATTACACATCTATTAGAAAAGTTAAAATTAAAAAGACTGACCCTACCAAGTTTTAGTAAAAATATGGAAGAAAAGGTAACCCTTATACACCGCTTATGGGAATATAAAATAGTATAACCACTTTGGGAAACAGCTTGACAATATCTTAAAATGTTAAGCATGTATCTCTTATGTGACTTTGCCATTGCAGTCCCAAGTATTTGCCAAGAGAAATGAAAACATATGTCTGTAACAAAGACTTGTACCCAAATGTGCATAACAATTTTATCTGTAATAAAATGTCCATTAGCAAGTGAGTGAATAAACACATTAAAGAATATCAGCCAGGCACGGTGGCTCATGCCTGTAATCTCAGCACTTCAGGAGGCCGAGGCGGGCAGATCACGAGGTCAGGAGATTGAGACCATCCTGGCTAACATGGTAAAACCCTGTCTCTACTGAAAATACAAAAAATTAGCCCAGTATGTTGGTGGGTGCCTGTAGTCCCAGCTGCTCGGGAGGCTGAGGCAGGAGAATCATTTAAACCTGGGAGGTGGAGGTTGCAGTGAGCCAAGATCACAAGATCACACCACTGCACTCTAGCCTGGGAAACAGAGTGAGACTCCATCTCAAAAAAAAAAAAAAAAAGAATATCTACATAACAGAACACTGCTCAGCATTAAAAAGGAATGAACATGGGCAAATCACAAAGTAATTATGCTGAATGCAAGAAGCTAAACAATATTGAGGACATATTTCATAATTACATATATCTAAAATTCTAGAAAATACCAACTAATCTGTGGTGATAGAAAACAGATCAGTGTTTGCTCATAGATGGAGTCTGGGGAGGGCAGGAAGGAGAAATCATAGTGGGGCATAAGAAAGTCTCAGGAAAATGATAGACATGTTCACTATCCTGGTTGTGCTGATGGCTCCATGGATTTATACATATGTCAAAACTTATCAAATTGTATACCTTAAATCTGTGCAGTTTATTGCATGTCAATCATATCTCAATAAACTTTGAAAAAACAAAATTAAATTAAATTAAAAGCAGTATATATAGAAACCAACAAGTCTTTGCTAGAAATGAATCAGAATTTATTCATCGTCTCAGTAAATACAAATGGACTAGACTTTCTAGTTTAAATAGAAATTGTTGGATTATTTGAAAGAAAGAAACGACATTCTGTTATATTTTGTTGACAAAAGACATATAAAAAAACTTAAGGACTCCAAAGAAAATACTAAAAAATGCAAGATCTCCAAAGGGTAAAAGGATGGAAAAATATATGCCAATGAAACGTTAACAGAAAGAAATCTTATATATTTATAGCACTACAAGAAAAGATAGAGATAGCCTAAGTGCACATGAAAGATGAGCTGAGAAATCCGTATTAGCGAGTTACTTTAGCACTTCAGCATATCTCATAATTTGTTCAATCATTAAAATCCTGTAAGGATATAGGGGAATGAACAGAACCAGTAACAAACTTGATTTAAATAGATACATGAAGAACTTTTCATTCACCAACTAGAAAATTTACATTTTTCTCAAATTCCCTTATGACAAATTATAGCATTCTCCATTTGTCTGTCTGTCTGTCTATCTATCTATGTATCTATCCATCCTTCCATCCATTCACATATTCATTTATCTATATGGAAAATTAAAAAAAAAAAGATCTATGAATGAGGCAAACAAGTCTCAACCACTTTCTTAAGATCAGTATCATACCAACCATACTCCCTGTCCACAACAAAATTAAATTAGAAATCAGTGATAAAAAATAGCACAAATCTCCTGACACACTTGGAAATTAAAACACACACACACACATACACACACCCCTCTAGCAAGTCATGGATTAAAAAATTATAATGGAAAATAGAAAATTCTTATAACTGAACTAAGTAAAAATATTACGGTTAAAAAATGTTGTGGAATCCAGCTAAGGTGGAAATGACAGATATATGCGGTATTTAGATTAGCAAGTTAGGAAGCCTAAATATTAATAAGCTAATAGCCAACTGAAGAATAAGAAAAGGAACCATAGAGTAAGTCCAAATAGAGAGTAGAGGGAAGGAAACTATAGCATTAAGAGCAGAAATGAATACAATAAATTAAAATATACATTAGAGAAAGTCAATCAAGCCCCACAGCTGGTCATTTGAACAGAAGAATAGACAAAAAAAGTCTCCAGTAAAATTTAGCAAGAAAAAAAAGGAGGAGGCATGACTAAACAATATTAGAAAAAAACAAAAATACATATTTTTTTTAAAGCAAGATAATTATGGACAATTTATGCGAATAAATTTAACTTATAGACAAAATAGACATCTCAGAGAGAATATTATTCAAGGAGAAATATAAAATCTGAATATACATTTAAATAAATTAATTACCTAATAAAAGAAAGAAGAAACTCTCCCCAGATGCCTTAACAGGCTAGGCATTCCTCTCCTTCCCCCTATAAAATTTCAGGACTAGATATACACTTTTAAAAATACAAACTGTCCTAGAGATGAGAAACAGATGAGATTAGCTCCTTAAATTAACTCATTTAACTAAGTTAGCAAAACTGTCCTAAAACTAAGAAGACAAGAGAACATAAAATTATAGTTAAATATCACTTATGAACATGAGTGCAAAAATCTTGAACAAATTATGAGATAAAGAAGCTAACTAATATATAAAAGAAATTCTTCGTGACCAAGTTAAGCCCAGGATTGTAAACATGAGTTAATATTAGATTATCTATTCATTCACTACATGAATGGAGGAAAGAGAAAATGTATGTTATTATCTCAATAGATGTAGTAAAAGCACTTGCTATGATTCAATATCTATTCATAATAAAAATTATTGGGTAGAAAGAAACTTCTTTAACTATGAGTAGAAAGAAACTTCTTTAACTCAATAAATGGCATCCATCCCTAATCCTAGACAACTTCATACTTAATGATGAAACATGAGAAAGATTACTCTTATACTGGGAGAAGAGAGAAAGGCAGGTCCTGGCCAAAGGATGGAGATGAGAAAAAGAAATACAAGTATATTAAGTGAATAGGAAGAAACAAATTTGTCATTTTTAAAGATAACACGACTCTATACATAGACTCTAAGAACAGAAATTATTAGACACTTCAGCATGTTTTCTTAATATAAGAACAATATACAAATGTATACAAAATACTTAATTTTTTAATTCACTGACAACATTGAGTAGAATTTTTTTTTTTTTAGATGGAGTCTCACTCTGTTGCCCAGGAGGAGGGCAGTGGCACAATCTCCACCTCCTGGGATCAAGTGATTCTCTTGCCTCAGCCTCCTGAGTAGCTGGGACTACAGGCATGCACCGCCGTGCCTGGCTAATTTTTGTATTTTTAGTAGAGACGGGGTTTCACCATGTTGGTCAGGCTGGTCTCAAACTCCTGACTTCAAGTGATCTGCCTGCCTCAGCCTCCCAAAGTGCTGGGATTATAGTTATGAGTCACTGCGCCCAACCAGACGAGATAATTTTTAAAAAAAGAAAAAAAAAGAGTTAAAACCCTACCCAAATAGTGTATTACTTAGCCAATTGCTGTATCAAACTTCAATCAGCTGTGTAATACAAAGTGGGTGCTCCTGGTTGTTGGTGATTCAGAGACTTAGGTTCCTCCCCTCTCAGCTCCCCTCTCACACTCTGAAGTCCTCTGCAACCATATGGCCATGGGAGGGGTAGAGGGCAGGACCCATTTGCTTTTCTGATCACATTCCTCGGGGATCACCAGTGCCATGGCCACACTTGGATACCAGGAGGGATGAGATATTCTGCCTCTGACTGTGCAGCTGCTTCCAGCAACACCTTCACATAATCCAAGAAGGTTATAGACTTGTGGTGGACAGCTATCCATTCTCTTACAAATGGCATGAAAAATAAGAAAAAAAAAAGTTTTTACTTAGAAATAAATCTAGCAGAAGTTGTGCAAGATTTTTATAAAAAAAACCTAAATGTTATTGTAAGGTACCAAAGAAGACACGATAAGTGGGGAGAGCATCATGCTCACAGGTGGAAGAAGTACATGCATAACAACGTTAATTATCTCCTAATTAGTCTATGTTTTCAATGCAATCCTAATAAAAATCCCATTCTTTTTTAAGGAACCTGAAAGTCAATTATAGAATCTAATTGGATGAACATAGGACCAAAAATTTCAAAGGTGCTTGGAAGAGGAATAGGTGAACTCTTCCAACCAGATATCAAGATGTATAGTAAGTTGCAGCAGTGTGGTATTAGCACATGGATAGATAAGTGGAAACTAAACATATTTCAGAAGCGTCACTATAAGCCAATGGCAAATGATGGTAACATTTGGTCATCACAACAAAAAAATAATGTTTATTTGCTGAGGCACCAAGAAATAATTTCCAGATGGATTACAATTTCAAATGGAAAAAGCAGAGCTTAAAAATGTGTCATAAGATAATTTTGAGCCAGGAAATAATTTTTTATTTTATTTTACTTTTTGAGACAGGGTCTTGCTCTGTTGCCCAGGCTGGAGTGCAGTGGTGCAATCACAAATCACTGCAGCCTTGACCTCCTGAGGCACAAGCAATCACGCTCTCTCAGCCTCACTAGTACCTGAGACCACAAGTGTGTGCCATGGTTGGCTAATTTAAAAAAGCGTTTTGTAGATATGGGAGTCTCCCTGTGTTACTTAAGCTGGTCTCAAACTCCTGGGCTCAAGCGATCCTTGTGCCTCAGCCTCCCAAAGTGCTGGAATTACAGGCATGAGCAGGAAATAATCTTTTAAACGAGACACACAGATCATAAACTTTAGAGAAAGGTTGAGAATTGGCTACGTTAAAATAAAACATTTCTGTTGCTCACAAAACATCAAAATCAAAGCAAAACACAAGCCACATGTTGGGAGAAGATATTTACAATCCATAAAACTAAAAAAGAATACACAGAATATATGAAGAATGCCTACAAATAAATAGTTCCCCAAATGAACAAAAGATATGAACAGAAGAGAAAGCACATCCTCTCTGTGTCTGGACAAATGCAAATTAAGACTATAATGAGATATTCTTTTCACATCATTAGATTAGCAAAAATTCTAAATTCTGACACTACCAAGTGGAGTGAAGACATGAAGAGAACTTGAAAACACTAACGGTGAAAGCCTAAATTGACACCACATTTTTGGAGAGCAATTTGGCAACAGTTTATAAAGTTGGAGCAGCCTATACTCCCTGACCCAGTAGTTCCACCTGTTAAGTACATATCTCCAAGAAACTTTACCCATGGGCACTAGGAGACATGAACAAGAATGTTTCTAGCAGTTTTATAGCAAAAAGTTGAAGGCAACCTAAATATTCATCACTAGGAGAATGGATAAGTGAACTGCAATATATTCACTTACAGTGTCTTAAAAACACAATGCTGAGTAAAAGAAACGTGACAGGATTTACATAGAATTTAAGATGTGAACGTTTTACTTTTTTATCGCTGCACCCTCACCTAATCAGGCTACAAATAAGGTTGGCAAGCTTTTTTGGTAAAGGTCAGATAGTAAATATTTCAGGTTCTGCAGACCACATGTTATCTCTGTTCGTTCTTTCTCTCTCTCTGTCTCCCTGGTGTCCCTGGCTTCATTTGGTTCTGGCCAATGCTGGTGGTGCTGATGAGGCGGTCTTCTCTGCATAGATGGTGCACGAGGTTTTCTGGGGCTTGTAGTCAGCTCCCCACGGTCCCTTCTGTAGCTGAGTCCCACACTCCTCCAGAGGGCAGCTGTGTCTACCTTCAGCCCTGACAGCAAATGAGCCCCCACAAATCCCACCCTGGGTTAGAAGCGCCATTACTTGCCCCATGGCCTATGTGACTCCTGCTCTGTGCTAACCCCAGGACCCCTTTATGTAGAGCCCAGAGACCTTCTAGGGTACTCATCTGGACTCTCTGAAAGCCTGAAGAACGGGGACAGGGTGGGACTGCCCCATGTTCCTCCCAGAATCACGATCCATCTCTGTTGCTCTGAGCTCTGCTGGCCAAGGCCACGTCACCAGGCCTCTGCCTTTGGAAATCTCCAGACCAGAGGCAGGCACTGATCTCGGGGTCCAAGTGAATCCCAAAATGTCAAGGGAACCGGCCATGCATCCTTTTCTTCCCAACAGTGCAGGAGGCCCTGTGTCAGACACGTATTCCCAGAATGCGCCCGAGGCTTTGACCACAGCTCCATGCTGGCTTTGGGTCTGCGGCTCACTGAACACTGGCCCAGCCTGGAAACCGGCTACTAGCCTCCCTTGTTGCAGACACCCCAGGAACAAGGGAATCTCGGACATTCTTCTCATCTGGCTGCAGCGGAGTAGCCTCTCACCACGAGCCCTGCCCTTGCTGGGAGGCCTTGCCTCTTCTGACATTGCCAGTGGGAAGGCGGGCAGAGCACTTGGCATTTGCTGGGAAACAGATCTCTCCCTGGGTCTGTAGGTGGGACCTAGCACCACTGCAGCTGGGTTACTGAACTCAGAACTGCTGGGTCTTCAGTGCTTTTCACTGTCAGCTCTGGCCACTGGCAAGGAAAAATCCCACTTGACTTCCTGTTCCAACATCCAGTCCAGCATCAGCTCATTCCTGTGTGCCTGACTGGAACTTCCTGAGCTGTTCTCTTCAGTGTGGACTTAGGGTCAGTGGGGTGCAGTGGGAAGGTCACCCCAGGCTTCAAATCCTCCCCCTGCCATCTATTTAACTGATAGATGATACTTCTCCCCTCAGAGCTCACTGTGTGGATGAAATGAATTAATATCTGAAAAAGATTCAAACAATGCCCACTGCATAGTAAGTGATTTCTAAGTGTCTGCACTTATCATGCCATTGAATAAGAACTCAGAGGAGCCTCAATGCCTTGCCTGTAAAATGAGAGTCTCGTGCTCACAGGAGGAATTTGAGGATGAATAGAGATGGTCTAAAATCAACATGAGACACAGTGCCTGGCCCATAGTGAGTGCTCAGTAAAGTCAGTTTCCTTCCATTCCCCTCCACTGCCTTCACATCAGAGGCCATGCCTTACAGAGGCAGGGGGTGCCTCAGGTGAGCAGGAGCCACTATCCTCAGAAGAAAGTATGCTAGGCAGGCCAGAGCAAGGGGCAGAGCACAAGGAGGAGGAACCATCGGTGCTTGCCTGGAACTGAGAGGAGACAGAGCATCCTTGCTCCTCAGTGCCTTCATTTTAAAGGAGACAAATCCTGGGCTGGGAGGCACAAGGCTGGGGTTCTAGCCCCAGCGTGGCCTGTGAAGCAATGTGCAAGACAGAGCATCAGTCTGAGACTGGGCTGCCCTCAGACAATGAGACGGTTGGGCTCGGCGATGTCAACCTTGGCCTGGGTCTGGCCAGTGACTCCTGCTGAACTCCATTCAGCACCCTCTCCCTTTCTTCCTCCTCCTCGCCTCTCTCTCATCCTCCTTTCACCCTGATGTTTGCGTTTTTGCTCACGATCACTGGGTTTTGTTATTCTCTGGTGTGGCCCAGTATATTCATTCCTCCTGGTGCACGTCTCAACTCTGCCTGGCGAATGGTGATGATGAGATATCTCCATGGAAACAGATGTTGATCCCACAGTTGCTTAGCGATGTGGGCAGGATGATGTCAGCATGCTCTGGTTTCCGGAAGGGCTTGGCATGCTTTGATGTGTCTGTACTACTCGGGCTGGGATGAGTAGGATGTTTCTTTCCTTGTGTCTCCCTTTTTTAAATGTAAAAGTAAAAGGCCAAAAGAACTGGAAATTTCTTTTTGCGGGGAGGAATGCCATTGTAAGGAGAGCAAAGGGTTGGGAGACAGAATTGGGTTTGAGGCAGAGATAAGATAAGGAAGATGAGGTGCTCCTCTGAAGGCCCACGGGCTGGGGGCACCTTGGAAACTGCTTCCAGCGGGGGAAGCTGCTGGCCGAGGCTGAGCACTCGGTGCCTCCCACTCCACTAAGTCCTGCCATGGCAATAGTCACCTTCGGACACACGCTGCTCCCGCCGGAGCACCCCCATCATTTGTGAGACCTAGAGCAAGAGTGCAAATGGAAGCCATATACCATGTCTCTAAAGACTTAAAATTATAAACCAAGTCAGGAAATTGTCAAACAAGATGTATGCTACCCTCTGACTTTAACAGTTGTGATGTGGATAAGTACCTGGGCCCTGCCAAGCTGTCCACATCTTAATCCCTAAGACTTGTCAATATGTTATGTTTGATTCAGGTTATGGATGAAATCAAGGTGTGGCTGACTTTAAGACTGGGAGATAATATCCTGGCTTAGGCGGGTGGGTCCAGCATAATCACAAGGGTCCGTAAAAGCAGAAGATGGAGACGGAAGAGCAGGTCAGAGGGACGCGATGTGAGAGGGCCTCGACCAGCCTGTTGGCTTTGGAGGTGGAGGAAGGGGCCACAAGCAAGGGGATGCAGAAAGGGGGAGAAAACGGAAATCTACCTGAGAGGCTCCAGGAGGGAATGTACCCCTGCTGATGCCCAGCGAGACGGCTGACCAAGGAACTCTAAGGTCGTAAATGTGTGTTGCTTTAAGCCACTAAGGTTGTGGGAACTTGTTCTAGTGGCAACAGGAACGTGATACACGTGGGAGGTCCATGGCGTGGCTGCTCAGGCGCGTGGCCCAGGAGAGGGGTTTCTTCACCTGCATCTAGGTTCTACCACCAGAGGAAAAATGAAGTGATTTCTTTACCCTTTCCCTCCTTCTCTAACCCTTTTGTGTTAGTCTGTTTTGTGCTGCTATAAAGGAATATCTGAGGCTGGGTAATTTATAAAGAGGTTCTGCAGGGGTCCCAGTTTCTGAAGGTGTACAGGAAGCATGGTGTCAGCATCTGCTCCTGGGAGGGCCTCAGGAAGCTTTTACTCATGGCAGAAGGCGAAGGGGAAGCAGGCACATCCCATGGTGAGAGGGAAGCGAAAGAGGGAGCAAGAGAGAGGCCAAGCTCTTTCAAACAACCAGCTCTTGTGTGAACAAACAGAGTGAGAACTCATTACCATGGGGAGGGCACCAAGCCATTCATGAGGGATCCTCCCCCATAACCAAACACCTGCTAGATCCACCTCCAACACTGGAGGTCACATTTCAGGATGAGATTTGGAGGGGACAAATATCCAAACTCTATCACCCTTCAAAACAAAATTCAACAAAACAGAAAAAGCTCAAACAATCCAACCAAGCCAAACTCCTAACTATATAGCTAAACCCAGCTCTCCTATTAGCAGGAGAAAGGAAGGCAGCTCTTTTGTGTAATAAAAGTTGTTGGGGCCAAGGGGCCATATGGGACTCTGAAGTGCCCTTCCTTATCTGACCCTACCATCAACTAGCAATGTGACCTAGGGCAAGTCACAGAATGTTGTCATGCCTCAGGGGCTTTACCTGTGAGATAAAATTCATGAATGACAGGCAGGCTGGCCGGTTACTATCTCTTTCTTCCCTCCCTGTCTTCTAATTTGGTCAACTGTCTTGTTTACTTCTGAGAGATGTGTTTGGTCGGGGATTGCAAATAAATCAGTTATTTATAAATAAATCCATTTTTTTGGGACGGAGTCTCGCTCTGTTGCCCAGGTTAATGTGCAGTGGTGCAATCTTGGCTCACTGCAAACTCCACCTCCCGAGTTCAAGCAATTCTTCTGCCTCAGCCTCCCCAGTAGCTGGGACTACAGGTGCATGCCACCACGCCTGGCTAATTTTTGTATTTTTAGTAGAGATGGGGTTTCACCATATTGGCCAGGCTGGTCTCAAACTCCTGACCTTGTGATTCACCTGCCTTGGCCTCCCAAAGTGCTGGGATTACAGGTGTGAGCCACTGCGCCTGGTCAATGTTTTCTTCTCTCTAGCCAGTCAATCCACTCCTGCAGGATCCTGCAGGTCTGAGACATACTCCACTTCCTCCAGGAAGCTCTCCATGACCACTGCTGCCCATACTCAGCACTTTCTGGCTGTAGCACCTTTGCCTTCACTTTCTTCTCAGTGTATAGAAACGTATTTTGCATATTTAGTTTGAACTTGTCAATTTGAATCACCATTGGTCAGTTGATTACCAGTTGCTCTATTCAGGGCCTAAGACAGCTGGTTACAGAATCAAGTCAAAGCCTGAAGTAACTTGTAACTCTTAGGCTTCCCTGCTCTGCTGAGTGCAATTACTTGTCTGGCCTGATGGTTTTACAGCTTCCAAGACCCCTTCTCTGAGAGCCCATGGGCACCTGTGTACAGGCTCATCCTCCCTGCAGTCTCAGAGTAGATCCTACGCTCAGGTGGGGAGAATTAACCTGTAAGAACTACTTTTCACTTCAGTTATTTAATTTAATACGTGCCATGAGGCTTTCAAGAAGTCCTGGTTGGGACGTCTTTATATCATGGAGTTAAAAAGGAATTTTTTTTTTTAGTTCAAGAGAAAGGAAAGATTAATAACATGGACAACATCACCATCATGAGAAGCCTGTATTAGCAGCTCAACGCATATCTTAAAGCTTGGCCGTTTTGCATTCATCAGGATGTGTATTTAGTGCACCTCTAAAAGGGTCCTATTGAGGCTTTTGTATTTCTTTCCCTGATAGTATTTCATCCTGGTTAAAAATAGAGCTTCCATAAAAGCTGAAAACATGTTCCATCTATGTATTAGTCCATTCTTACACTGCTATAAAGAAATATCCGAGACTGGGTAATTTATAAATGAAAGAGGGTTCATTGACTCACAGTTCAGTATGGCTGGGGAGGCCTCGGGAAACTTACAATCATCACAGAAGGGACAGCAGACACTTTCTCTATGAGGCAGCAGGAGAGAGTGTGAGCTAGAATGACGAAGTGCTGCACTTTAAAAGCATCAGATCTCGTGAGAACTCACTCACTATCACGAGAGCAGCATGGGAGAAACCGCCCTCCATGATCCAATCACCTCCCTTCCTTGATGTGTGGGGATCACAGTTCTTCCCCTGGACACATGGGAATTACAAATTGAGATGCGATTTGGGTGGGGATACACAGCCAAGCCGTATCAGTCGCTGACTGCTTCTTTATGCTGACTCGCAACCTCCTCCTGCACTGAGATCTCATGTCGATGGGAGTCACGAAGCCCCCGGCATTTCCTCTGGGGAAACAGTGCCAATGAGCGCCCGTCCCATGGGTGTGAACCAGCCCAAATGAGGTGCTAGTAAACCAGGTGGAGTTCCCCTTTCCAGAACCATCTCCTGGTCTTCTCTGGCCTCCACTGTCCCCAAGCAAAGGGGAAGAACCACAGCTTTGTCCTGATTAAAAGGACTCTGCTTTCACTCCTGGGTCTCTATTTAGCCACAGTCCATTACCTCCCAGAATGGTTCCTGAGCCCTCCACTCCACTCCACATACTGAGCAGAGTTTTGAACTGTGATGAAATGGTTCACGTGGTGGGCAAAAGGAAATAAGGGAGCAAATGGCAGGAATAACCCATGAGGATGGCAAACATCTGCCAACTGAGGGTCAAACATCCTATAACATTATGGTGAACATGCAATCTATATTTTTCAAGACGGTCTGGATTTTGGATGTTCGGTGCCACTTGCCTGATACATTCATGGTATTCTTGTGAGCCGACCGCGCCTCCATCTGGGAATCAGAAAAGGTGGTGACGGCCTGCAGAGCCACACAGCTGAATGACAGGACTTTGAGCTGGTGGAAATGTTGCTGAAGCATCATCCCCACTGCAGATGATAATGTCATTGATGAAGTTCACTCCACTTTGGGAACCCCCTAAAGGAAACTGTGCCAGTCATATTTGGTCATGTGCATATTCAATGCCTTCCATGTGCTCACATTGTAGAGAGCTGTATTTGTCTGCCCGATAGGCTGCTTTGGTTATAGACTATAAATAATTTATTTCCAGAATCTCAAGACTTCCCTTTTTCTCTAGGATTACATTTTGTATTTTTCATGTGGTTTGCCCTTCTGGGAGAATGTTCTCGGGTCTGAGTAACTTATTTTGGTTCCTCAAAGCTGCTTTGGTTTGCCCAGATAGTCTTCCTTTCAACCACTTTCCATATTTTAATGATCTCTTATTTTTAGGGAATTATTCCAAGTGATGTATTTGGTTTAAAGTTTTAGGCTAAAACACAGTTTTTTACTGCTAATTCCTGCCCATATGTGGTGTTTCATCTTTTGGGCTGACTGGGTAAAATCTGCAGTTAGCTGAGGTCATTGGGGCACTGTTTCTCAAAGTTAGGTTTGTGCAACACCTGCTCCATAGTCAGCATGATTCTCAAAAACGCGGATTTCTTCGACTAGTTGTGAACCCCCTGGTTTAAAATTTTGGTGAGGGACTGGGGGGCAGGGTAATGGGAAGGGAGGAGGCCCTGGAATCTGCATTTTTCACAAGTGTAGCAGGTGATGCATGTACACCATAGAATCTGAGAACAACAACCTAGGAGAAGGAGCTGTGCTCCCAGACTATGTTTCTCCACACATTGCAACTCACAGAGCCACGCTGTGAGAAGGACCCTGGCACTGGCTCTTTCCACCTGCCTTTGTGGCCAGGTGTGGCTTGCTGCAACCATCATTTGGTACAGAATCTTGATTGCCATTCTGAAGGCAAGCTGCACTATTACAGTTGGACTCCAAGGAAATGAACCTGACCACAGTGCCCAGGATGCATCTGAGTGGGCAGAAAGGGGCAGTTGGGAAGTCAGTGCTTCCCAAATATTC
The DNA here is from genome assembly GCF_030222135.1 of Aotus nancymaae. Lineage (NCBI taxonomy): Eukaryota > Metazoa > Chordata > Mammalia > Primates > Aotidae > Aotus > Aotus nancymaae. Next base: position 29,691,630 of record NW_026988471.1, read on the forward strand.
TATATAGAGGCAATATAAAAATGATGACATTTGAATTGCATACTGGGAGTACCAGAGGAGGCTTCCTGGGGCTGCAAGATGCTAGTCCAGAGGCCCCAGGTCCCCCGAGCCTGGTCTGGTTGTATCCAGGACCAAGGAAATAAAACCCTAGCATACCTGTAGCTCATCTGTTGGAAACCATGAGTTAGATGTCTGCTGCTATAGTCCAGATCTGAAACCGAAGATGGTCTGTAGGAATAGGAGGGAGGGGACGAAGCAACCGATACTGAGGGTGGGGATTTTAGGATTTAACTAATCAGATGTGGGGAAACCAGAAGGAAAGGTATTAGAGGACATGGGGGTCTGAGCCCAGCTGGGAGGTGGGGTCACTGACAGCGATAATGAGAGCCTGTCCTTGTCACTGTGGGAGCTTTTATCTACCTCTCGCTCCTCAAAGCCATATCGCTTCCTCGGTCATCTATCCTGGGGGCTACTCCCAAAGCCCTGAGGCTGTAGAAGTGGGAAGACTGTGGCCTCCCAGGTGCCCGGGCAGATGACTGCTTTCGCCTTTCACAACCTGTGCCCCTCCTAATGATGGCTAGGGAATATTTCCCCTATTTTATTTTTCAGTCAAGTAAGGCACATGCAAGCTATGTACCTTGTTCGCTGCATGAATTACTTGCCATGGGCTGGGGAGGGAGTTTATTGCTGGTGTTTTCATTCCTAACTCAATGTTTTGTGTGTTTTTGCAGTCACCACCAAACAGCCACCTCAGCACATTGCCAGAGAACTTGTTTGCTCTCCATAGTAACCTCTGACTGTGCTGTGGGCAGGTCAGGCTTCTAGAAGGCAATTTACTGAGGAATCCTGGGCTGAGATTGTGTGGCTGCACCCAAGTCTTCCAGCCAGCAGGTGGCAGAGCAGGGAACTCTGACTCCCTAATGCTAGAAAGTCTGGGGCTCTATTCTGGTCCAGCAAATCATCACGTTTAGCCCACAGTGCAGCCCCCTCCTTAACCTGTATGTTCTTAATGGCAACAATAGGAGAAGTAGGCTTCCAGGCAGGGCTGATCCAAGAGACAGCTCTGCTTTAAACCCAGGAGTGGGTTAGGTTTTGTACTACCTGCAGCTCATACAATTTTGAAGCGCCTCGTTAAGGAAAAAAAAAGCATATGCTACTTTTGCAAACGTTACAGAAAACACAGGACTGTGTAGGCAAGGGGTCTTGATGCTTATGCTTTGTTAGCCTCTGGGTAAATCTGCTTCTGCTTAAACATACTAAGGACAATTGAGGGCAGGCAGAAGCTTGGGTCACTGTTCCCTCCCACTCACATTTTTCCTGGCACAGGTGCGAAATTGCGGTACCCTAGCATTTGAAAACAGCAGTTATCCCAAGCAGTTACCTCTTGAGGCCCCTTATAAATGTCAAACTAATTATTAGATGATTAGATAATAGCTACAGTGTGTGCCGTCTGGGTGAGCTGTGGCTGCCACTACCAAAACACCCTGAGAATGCCAAGTGACATGTTTGGAAAGGACTGGAAGGACTGAGAGTTTCGGGCCTGGAGGGTGAAAACAAGCCTGGAGTGGTCTCCAACGGGGAGATGCCCTAGAGGGAAAGGATGAGGAGGGCAGAGGCTGTGGCAGGTGCAAACCTCTTCCCCAGAGAAAGGGCTTAGGTAGCAACAGCCATTTACTGAGCATTTGCTGGGTCAGGCTAAGCTTTTTACATGCATTTTTTCACTTAACTCAAAACAACCTTAAATATGGGAAATTTTATTATTCCTAATTACCAGGTGAAAATGGAGGCTGGATGCCATGCACTGATAGGAAGCGGTGGAACCAGTGTATGAACTGAGAGCTTTCTAACCTCATGTTTTTAAATCCTGAGCTGCTGGTGAGAGCCCTCTGGGCTAGGAACCCCTCTCTCTCCCGGTCTTTTTCAGGAACACATGGGAGGACTCATTCTGGGATCATAAATGACATCCCCCCAAATTCCACTCCAGATCTGCCTACAGTCAAGCTTGAGGCCTTCTGGGCCTGGAACCAGGGCATCCTGGACTTCCCGTGGGCAGGGCAGTGTAGGAAGTTATGCCACCAACAAGGTGGTCCTGGAGAGGGGCAGCATACGTCCATGATTTGCAAATGTGCTCTGTGGAAACTGAGGAAGTCCATGGAGCGTTTTCGGAAGGGGGAAGGGGAGGAGGGCGTCTGATGGAAAAGGCTGGGTGGGGGGCGGGTAAAGAAGCTCCAAGGACCCCCCCCACCCCCAGATTCTACCAGAGCAGTCCCATCTTTATATGATGTCATGCTGGACTTGCTGAAAACCATTTTTTTTTTTTTTTAAACAGAGTCTCACTCTGTCTCCCAGGATGGAGTGCAGTGATGTGATCTTGGCTCACTTCAATCTCTGTCTCCTGGGTTCAAGTGATTCTCCTTCCTCAGCCTCCTGAGTAGCTGGGACTACAAGCGTGCACCACCAGGCCCAACACATTTTTGTACTTTTAGTAGAGATGGAGTTTCACCATATTGACCAGGCTCTTCTCGAACTCCTGGCCTCAAGTGATCCGCCTGCCTCAGCCTCCCAAAGTGCTGGGATTAGAGGTGTGAGCCACAATGCCCGGCCCCTGAAAAACTTTTTGTTTGAACAAAGGGATCTGCACCCACAAAGTGTATGCAGGCCAACTAGGTCCTTCCAGCCCTGCCCCCACCACACTGGCTGGTTGGGAGCATTGTTCAAGGTTATGCCAGTAAAGCAGCTCCTCTCCTCCTTGTTAAGGCAGCCTGGTGAAGCTCACGAATCCCTCCTCAGAGCTGTATTTTTAAATGCATGAAACAGAAGACATAGGATGATCACACCAATTACATTGAAATACAGTTATCACAATATTTTTATAAAAGCTCAAATTTCTGATATCACATCACAGATTCTTCTTAACACGATAAACAAGATCTAGTGACAGATCTAGCAACCCCCATAATTCGGAAGCAGCGATTAGCTTAAACAATCAGTTCAGATTTCGTTAACAGGAGCACTGTGATATGAAAGCTAACTTTGATTTCTACTGGCAAGTTGCAGATGCTGCTAAAATATCTGAGGCCTGTCGACTACATTCAGAAGAGCAGGAGATGCTAAATTTCAGTGAAAGGTTAGTGAAAATAAGGATGTAAATTCTTTCCCCGTTTAAGTTCACAGACCCTTCTAACTCTCTCCAGGACCCACTGCTGCCTCTGTTGTAAATCCATCAGCACAGTACGCCAGCCATTCGGGTCATTACTGCTAATTACAGCTGTTGTTAGTATTTGCTTCAGGCACAGCTGGCACCATGGGCTTTGCTGGTTCCCTGCTCTCAGTCCTGGTGACTAGAGAGGGAAATGTGTCTGCACAGCTTTTCTCCCTGGATCCTGGCTGAGTGCCTCTGGCCTGGAGCCTGTCCCTCAACCTGTCCCTCTGCCAGGGAAAGCTGCAAAGGGAGCCTGTGGCCTTTCTATCCTGGGTCTGTGGGAGATCATCAGAGCAGACTGCTGGCTCCTGACCCAGCCTGTCCTCACGGGAGTGCTGCGAGCTCACCCCTAAGAGAGAATCCGTGGGATTCTTAGGGTGGCCTGCCCTGTCAACATAGGAGGGTGTCTCTGTTGCAAAGGCCTGGGAGGAGGTGGCCGGCAGAGCTCCAGAGAGCCATTTTTAGTGTAAGCGGCTTATTTTTCCCTCCCCGCAATGGCTTGTTTTCAGACTCATTCACAGAATGCCACAGAGGCCATGAGACCAAGGAAAGGGTGACACTTTTCCCCTGCACCTATGGTGGAATGGGCACAGAGGAGACCAAGGCTTGTGTGCCTCCCCTACTTCTCGGAAAGGAAACTGCCTGTTGCCATTGTTTGCAATTTCTCAGAAACCCCACAGTGCTGCCAGGTCCCCTGTCAGGTGGCCCACCGTTGAAGGGCTCCTGGCTCCAACTGGAAGATGGAGAAGGCAGGGTAGGTTGGATGAGCCCAGACAGAGCCAAGAAGGTGAGGGCTGGCATGGACCTCAGGGGACATGCAACCCTCCTGCCTCATCGCCAGTTAAGGAGCTGGAAGCCGGGTGCCAGTGGGTCAGGGCCAAGGCCAAATATCAGCCTTTCTCACCTCTCCTCTGGCCTGACCAGTCTGAGCCTCAGAGCCTCTCGGGTGGGATCCCTCATCCCTCCTGGTGATGGGGTGGGGAGAGAACAGACATTCGGCCTGCCAGATCCTGATTTCCTCATTGGTGAAATGGGAATGATCATCCGTGCCTCACAGGTCTGCAGAGCCCTTCATCTGTTACTAAGTGCCCAGCACAAAGATGACAACAAAGTCACAAAAAAGAGGCCCCTGCCCCTCTCCCCTTCTGTACTGAGTTCATCAGGAATCACCAAGGCCTAACCTCAGGCCTGGTGCTCAGTGGGGACTAAAAGAATCCCTGTTAAAATAAAATGTCCGGTGGTGATGAATGGCTCTGACCTCCAAATGCCAAGACCGGACTGTTTGCAAATCTAAAGGCTCCTAGGCAGCAGTGGGAGGAATTTGAGCAGAAACATGGAACAGCACGTCCAAGGACATAAATTCCAAGTTATTTTTGTTGGGAAATCTGAAGAAAATCATTCCATCCACATTCCCCATGTAGGAAGTATTCTCCCAGGTTAGCTTTGGCAGAGACCCACTCCAGCCACCCCTCCTTCCTGCAGGCAGAGGTGAGGCCCCGGGAGGGGGCAGGACAGGCCAAGTGCCCTGTCCAGGAGAAGCTGTCTCTGCATCCCTGCCCTGGCTTGGAAAGATGATGGCACCAGGTGGCAGGGGCTGAGCCACAGGTGGTGCATGGAAAGGGTCTGTCCTCTGGGCAGGAAGTCGACCCTGAGGGACCATGTCCTTAGTGAGGGGGGAATGGGGCTGGGAGGCGCCCACATCACCAGGAAGCATTTCTGATGCTCCCCCGACTACAGAGCTCTCACCTAGCACAGTTTAAACCCATTTCATTACAGTAGTCATAGGAATGAAACATCTTTCAGCATGTCCCCTGTTAAATGTATATTGTATTCATTTATAAATTACATGACATAAATTACTGTACAGATCTGTGTATTATACACATTAAAACTTTTGAAAAAGAAAAGCATGGAAAAGTGAAAGGATATAAATAACTCTAAAGAGAAGATCCACATGTTGATCCTGCCTTGGGAACAGATGAATCTGGTGGGCAAGCCCCACTCTGGAGGCCCGCGGTATAAACTGCACTTCTGTGTCTTTGAGTCTTGCTTGTTAACTGGTTCAGGTTAGTGGGAGCCTCTCCTGCCAGGCAGGGCCAGTGTCTTGTTTCTCCACTTGGTATAGAGTTGCTAAAACACCGGAATGTGAATGCTTTGGGCAGTGCATTACAAACAGCTGGTGCCTCATAAAGGCAGTGAACTCTCCTGAACACCTCCTTTATTCCAGCTTTGTGGCAGGCCTTGGGGTTTCCAAAATTAAGACCTGCCAGTCTCTCCCAGCATTTCCAAAAATAAGACCTGCTCCTCACCCTCATGATGCTCACCATCCCGGGGGGAGACAGGCACACAGAGACCATGCTTCTGCCAGGGGCCTGCATGTCAGGGAAGAGCTGCACATACCCTTTGGGGACACTGAGAAAGGAGCAATAATCCCTCTGGGGTGCAAGTGGGGCCACCACAGAGAAGCAGCTGTTTGAGTTGGGCTTGAAGGATGGCCAGGCCCCCTGATGCAGAGGAGCAAAGGAAAGATGGGGGAAGCAGAGGCGGAGCATGTGCAAAGGCCCAGACGCCTGGAGGCGCATTTCGAGAGGTATGGAGGTGCAATTCCAGAGGCCTGGAGATGCGTTTCCAGAGGCACAGAGGCGCATTTCCAGAGGTGCGGAGGTGCCTTAGTGAGGGTGTGGCCACTGGTCAGTTTCAGCTGGAACTCACAGGACATGGAAGGAGTTGTGACAGAGGAGGCGGGATGCTGGGCATGAGATGGCTGTGGAGGTTCTAGGTGGGAAAGTGTGTTGTGTGGTCACTCTACCTGTGTGACTTTCCTGCCTACAGGGGCTCAGTCGGACTGTCCTTTTCTCCATGTAGCTTCAGCCCAAGGGAAAAAGGGGACCAGACAGCTGGTGAGGCGGCAACTCAAACTGTGGAGGAAGAGAGGCTCCCGCCAGCTCCAGTGCTGAAGGCAGCAGGCCCAGGTCAAACTGGGGTATCTGGAGATCTGGAGAGCAACGGGTGTTCTTCACAGAGGCTGACCCGCCACCCCGGGGCTGACAGCCCCACTCAGAGGCCATGAAATCCCCAGGACCTCCAGCCTTCAACAGGGGCTTTGCCTGGCTCTAGTCTGGGGATGTCACCCCGGCTGCCCTCACCAGCTCTGCGTGGGAGGCCAGCTTCAGGGCCAGTGGCCCCTCCTTACCCTTCTGGTGAGTGCATGGCCCTGAACCCCTTCCCAGCTCCCTGTGATGGGAGGCTTGTGGCCTAGATCTGGGGGCAAGGCCCAGAGCCTGAGGCAGCTCCAAGCTAAGCGGGCCACCATCTGCTCGTGGGACGGGAGGTGTGAAGATGCTGGGTTTCTGGAGTTGGGGGTGGGGACTGCCTACAGGGGGAAGATCCATGAAGAGGGAGACAACCTTACCCCTGCCCCCATTCTCCCCTCCTACACCACGTGGCCCTGGGCCTGCAGGACTTTTATTCTTGACCCTCTGCCATGGGCCCTGGGCCCTCCTGGTTCAGGCCTCAGGTGTGGGGCAGGTGTGGCTGGGAACTGGACTTGGGACTTCAGGGTCGGCCTCAGTCCAGAGGCTGGACTGAGGAGTTGAGAGGAAGGTTGGGTGTTGCTGAGTCCCAGCTTCAGTGGGAACATGACCTGGTCTGCAGCCACATGGAGAGGCAAGAGAGAACCCCAGGAGGTACCATCCAGGGCTGCGTCAGCAGGAGCCATTACTCTGTGTCTCCAGTGACACCCAGAGGGCAGAACTGTAGCTGACCCAATGCTGAGGCACCAAGCAGGGAGGCTTGTGTAAGACAAATCTAAAGCAAGGTTCAGGATGATTCAGGCCAGCTTAATAAATGCAGGATGGAGAGGCCCCAGGCTGGGCCACTTCAGGAAAACCTCAGCCCACAAAGTCCAAAGTAAATCGGAAGTCCACATCACCATCTGTAAAGCCTGTGGATTGGTTTTCTTGCATGGCAAAGGGAACTTTGCAGATATGATCAGGTTACAGACCTTGATATGGGGAGATTATCCTGATTATCTGGGTGGGCTCGATGGAATCACAAGGGTCCTTACAAGAGGGAAGCAGAGGGTCAGAGTCAGAGTAGACGTGTCCATGGAAGCTGCTGTCCATGTGATGTGGTGCCACGGGCCGAGGAACACGGCAGCCTCTAGAAGCTGCAAAAGGCAAGGAAGTGACGACAGCCCTAGCTAGAGCCAGAAGGACAGAGCCCGGCCGCCACCTTGGCTTTCCCCCAGTGAGGCTGATTTTGGTGTCTGACCTCTAGAACTGTGAGATCATACATATTTGTCATTTTTAAGCTACTCATTTTGTGATAAATTGTTTCAGCAACGAGAGGAAAGTAATGTAAGAGGCATGAACTTTTCTAAGGTACAGAGCTAGAGAGGGGTACAGGTTAAAACTGAACCCAAGTCTGACTCCAAAAGATGTTATGAGCTGAATTTTTGTGTTCCCCTACAATTCATGTTGAAGCCCTAACTCCCAGAATATGAGGCCTCTAAGGAAGTAACTAATGTTAAATGAGGACCTAAGGATGGGGTCCTGATGGGATTAGTGCCCTGATGACAAGATACAAAACAATGGAATCAGTCTCTCTCTCTCTCTTTCTGTCTGTCTCTCTCTCTCTCTCTCTTTCTCTCCTCTCTGTTTCTGTCTCTTTCTCTGTCTCTGTCTTTCAGATACAGCAAGAAGGTGGCCGCCTGCAAGCCAGGAAGAGAGCCCTCACCAGAACCTGACAGTGCTGGCCCCTTGATCCTGGACTTCCAGCCTCCAGAGCTGTGAGAAATAAGCCACTTAGACTATGACATTTTGTTATGACAGCTCGAGCTGATGAACACAGATGTTAAGAAGCTCAGAGCCCACAGCAAAGGGTGATATTACTTGCCCAGGTAAGAGAGGTGTCCCAGCCCACAGCTGAGCTGGAGGGACTGATGCTGAGCCTTGCCTTGGGGCACTGGAAGGGTGCTCCACAGGAGATGAGGAGCTCAGAACTGCAAAATGACCCCTAGCCCCTGCTCCTTCATGGAGGGTCTGCAGCTATCTGACAGCTCTCTGTTCCCACAGGGGTTAGGACCCAGGAGTTGCCCTTCCATAATCACAACTGATTGGGGCTTCTGCTGACAGGCAAGGTTGGGCCAGCATGCCAGTAGAACCTATCCCCTTGACAGTTGGAAGAGACAAAGCCCAGCTCTGCCATGACTATGAGACCCAGGATAAATCACTGACTCATTCCGTCCTGAGTCTCTCTAGCTGTACAAGGGATGGCAATGTCCACCTCTGCAGGCTGTTGAAGGATCAGTTGCATGTCAGTCTAAGTGGAACTGATGCTCAGCTGGTACACAGTGCTATGACCGCTATGCCTCCCTGGGATTACATGATTTTATTGTACCCCTTGGAACTCAGTCAAGTATTCTTAAACTCCAGTTACCTTCTACCAACCAGCACACTTGGTAAGTACATTTCTATGGGGCTGGCCTCCTGTGCTGAGCTTTTACTTCTTTATAACAGGGAGACGTGGCTTCTTGAGTGCTTCCCTGTGGGGGAGACATTTGGTCACCTGGAGCCTCCGGCCAGTAGTCTGTTTTAAGCAGCTCCATTGTTCTGCTATTCTCCCCTTTCCAGAATGCCTAGTGAGAAGCCTGCACACTTCCCTGCCTCTTATTCTCGACGTAGTCTGAGAGCTCTGGGAGGGAAGCGGGGACTGGGGAACATTCGAGCAAAAGGAGAGAGCCAGCAGTGGCAGCCTCTTCAAGTGACCTTCCCAGATTTGTTTTGAAAGTACCATTCAGTGATACATCTACTCACGATGCTATATTTATCTATGAAAGAGGCAGGATATTTTTGAACGGATGTAATTTCTGGCTCTCTCCCTTCAGGAAAAAAAAAGTATCATTCTTATTCATTTCTTCCTGCCTCTGCTTCTGTCTCTCACACACTTCTTTTGTATAAACATTACCCCCACACATGCTCATACGCACATGCGTGCTCACACACAGAGGCAGGTACACAGTCCAACAGTTAAAATTCCATGACTCTCTATGGCTGGTTCAGATCTATCTAGGATGGTGGATAGAAAGGCAGGTAGACAGAAGGAACAGGAAGAAACTGAGTTTGTTCATTTATATTTTTGCCTTTAAGTTCACTGAACACTCACTTAGTGTTAAGGGAAATCAGATGAGGGCAAGAGAGAGCTCCGAGAGACACCTGCTGAGATGGGGGCTGGGGGAACCAGGTCAGAAAGAGCACTTTGCTCTTTAGCTTCCAAGAAGTCACAGAGAACAGAGGTATCCCATTTGTAGGTGACCGAAAGCTGAGATCTGGGGTAAGGGAGGTCTGAAGCAAGATTCAGGATTGTCAGGGCAAGCCTGAGAAACACAGTAAGATGAACTGTTACCAGGATGAGCATCTTTGGTTCTGCATTTCAATTAAATTGCCAACACCAATGCATCAAGTGTGGGGGGATTCCTACCTACAGGGTGAGCAGGTGCCCCGCTTGTGATCTGGGCACTGGGACTGTCAGAGCTGCAAAGGCCTCCAGGCAGTAAATCAGAAAGGGAGGAAGTGGGGAAGCACTTGGCTCCAGGTTTCTTTAGCTGAGTCATAGACAGATGTTGGGTTCAGGTATCAAAGAATTGAAGGGAGAGAGAAAAATGGGTGGGGTGTGTGCACAACTGCGTGCCTAAAGAAGAGACCAAATTTGAGACCCAGAGAACATCAGCAGTAGGTGTCTTACAGACTCAAGAACCAGGGGCTGGGAAAGGGAGAGGCAGGGAGATCTGGTAGAAAGTGGGCAAGAGTTGACCTAAAGGACTCATCCCTAAGATGGTTTCCTAGTGGAACTTGGGCTGCGCTGGGGGCTGCAGAGCCCTGAGCTGCCCCTCCCAAGACAGCAGTTCCAGGAGCTCTTGGAGAATAGGACATGACTTAGTGTATGGATGAATGGGTAAATTCTTGCCTGAGTTTGGGGTGGGGACCCTTCCTGGAGGGGCCACCAGGTCACAGAGGAAGCCAGACAGCGTGAGAGTCCCGGGGGACAGCACCCTCTATACCAAGGTTTACAGCTATGGGGGGCAGGACCTTCACTAGAGTCAGAAGCTCTAGGCCTGTCGCTGACTAGCTGGGGAGCCATGTGTAGCTCATCAAACCTCTCTGAGCCTCAGTTTCTTCATCTGTTACAGGAGAGTGGTGATAATATTGCAGAGAGCTTTGTGAGGATTGAATGAGCTGAGGCATGGAAAGGGACTTTTAAAAAGTGCTTTCTAAACTGTAAAGCACAATACAAGTGGTTTTATTTTTCTCTAAGAAAAGGGAGAAGTCCTCTGTGGAAAGAACATGGGCTTTGAAAAATAACAGACAGGTGGAATCCTGGTTATATCCCCTATAAGCTATGTGGCCATGGGGACGTTCTGGAACATAAGTAGATAGGTGTATAGTCATCCCCTCCACCCACTGTTTCTTAACAATTAAAGTATAATTTACATAGATTAATTCATCCTTTTTAGTATACAGTAATATGAATTTTGACAAATAAATATATTTGTGTAACCCTCACCACAATCAATATATAAACCAAATGGTCTCAAGATTCTAAAAACTTCCCCCCTCTGCTCTGTATTGATCTCTATGCATCGGGCTACTGGCAATCACTTAACCCCTTTTTTTGCCCCTATCATTTTGCCTTTTCCAGAATGTCCTATGAATGGAAGCATGCAGTATTTTACCTCTTGAGTCTGGCTTTTTTCACTTAGCATAATAATGCTTTTGAGATTCATCCCTGTGGCAGCATACGTCAGGAGTTCACTCCTTTTTATTGCCAAATGGTATTCCATGAACGTACTAGTTTATCAGTCACCCAGTTGAGGGACATCTGGGTTGTTTCCAGTTTGGGGCCATTATGAGTATAATTGCAATAAACACACAGATTTCTATATGAATCTGTTTTCCCCTAAGATAAATCCTAGGAATGGAATAACTAGGCTGTATGCTGGGTGTTTGTTTAAGTTTATAAGAAACTAGGAAACTCTTTTCCAGTGTGGCTGTGCCCGTTTTCATTCCCACCAGCACTGAATGAATACTGCAACTGTTTCCCATCCTCGTCAGCACTTGGTATTGTCAGGTTATTTTATTTTATTTTAACCATTTTAATTGTATCTCATTATGGTTTTAATTGCATTTCCCTAATGATTAATGATGTTGCACACCTTTTCTTTTCCTCTTTTTTTTTTTTTGGACACAGAGTCTTGCTCTGTTGCCCAGGCTGGAGTGCAGTGGCGTGATCTTGGCTCACTGCAACCTCTGACTCCTGGGTTCAAGCATTCTCCTACCTCAGCCTCCTGAGTAGCTGGAATTACAGGTGTGCATCACCATGCCCAGCTAATTTTTGTATTTTTAGTAGAGATGGGGTTTCACCATGTTAGCCAGGCTTGTCTCAAACTCTTGACCTCAGCAATCTGCCTGCCTTGGCCTCCCTAAGTGCTGGTATTACAGGTGTGAACCATTTCTTCACACCTTTTCAAGGACTGCACACCTTTTCAAGCAGTTATTTGCCACCTACAAATCTATTTTGTTACAAGTATTTGCCCTCCCTTTTTACAATTTAGTGTTCTTATTTACTGAATTTTGAGGGTTATTTTAATATTGTGGATACGAATCCTTTCTTGGACATATGATTTGCAAATGTTTTCTGCCAGTTTGTGGTTAGTCTTTTCATTCTCTTAGTGTCTTTCAAGCAACAGAAGTTACTAAAATTTTGATGAAATCAACTTATCAGTTTTTTTTCTTTTCTGGATCATGCTTCTAGTATTAGAGTTGAGGACATTTTTGCCTAGCCCAAAGTCACAAAGATTTTCTTCTGCGTTCCTTCCAGAAGTTTTATAACTTTACATTAAGGTTTATGATCCATTTTGAGGTAATTTTTACATAGGAGTGGGAAGTACGGATTGGAGATTTACTTTTTAGCAGATGCATATTTAATTGTTTCAGCACCATTTGTGAAAAATTATCCTTTCTCTACTGAATTTCCTTTGTATTTGTGTAAAAAATTAGTTGACTATATGTGTGTATCTATTTCTGGACTCTATTCTGTGCCACTGACATATCTATTTTTTTCTTTTCCCCTCCAAAATCATACACTGATCTCATTACTATAGTTTTATGATAAATAGATCCTGAAATCAGGCAGCATGGTTCCTCCAACTTTGCTTTTTTTTTCCCTCCCAAATTGTTTTGGCTATTCAAGTTTCTTTGCCTTTCCGTACACATTTTAGCCTCAGATTGTTAATTTCTAGAAAAAATTTTGCAGAGAGTTTTATTGGAATTGAATCAAATCTGTAGATCAGTTTGGAGTGAACTGACATGTTAATATTGGGCCTCCTTTGATGTCTTTCATTAGTGTTTTTTATTTCAAAATATAGATAATGCACATATTGCAGAATTTAAAACAAATATTTCATGCATTTGGTGATTTGGTGTTCTCTTTCAGTCTGGCTTAGAAGTTAATTGATTTTATTCATGTTTTTCCAAAGAGCCAGCTTTTTATTTTATTGCTTTTTTCTATTGCTTTTCTGTCCTTTTCAGGACATTTCTTTCTTTTTTTTTTTTTATTTTTTGAGACGGAGTTTTGCTCTTGTTGCCCAGGCTGGAGTACAGTGGCACAATCTCGGTTCACTGCAACCTCCACCTCCTGGGTTCAAGTGATTCTCCTGCCTCAGCCTCCAGGTAGCTGGGATTACAGTACATGCCACCATGCCCAGCTACCTTTTGTATTTTTAGTAGAGATGGAGTTTCATCGTGTTGGGCCAGGCTGGTCTCAAACTCCTGACCTGAGGTGATTTACCTGCCTTGGCCTCCCAGAGTGCTGGGATTACATATGTGAGCTACCGTGCCCAGCCCAATTTCATTTATTTCTAGTCTTTCTTATTTTCTTTCCTCTGCCTGTTTTGAGTTTAATTTGCTTTTCTACTCTAGTTTTATAAGGTGGAAGACTCATCATTATAACTTTATTCTTTCCTAATGTAAGTATTTAACGCTATACATTTTCCCTCAAAGAACTGACTGAAATGAATCACACAATGTTTGATTGCTTGATATGTTTTTATTTTCATTCAGTTCAAATTATTTTCTTATTTTCTATTACTTCCCTTTGACCCATAGATTATGTAGAAGAGTGTTTTAAAATTGAGGATTTTCCAGATATTGTCTCTCTTTTTTTTTTTTTTTTTTTGAGTCAGACTCTCGCTCAGCCACCCAGGCTGTAGAGCGATAGTGCATTCTTGGCTCACTGCAACCTCCACCTCTCAGGTCCAAGAGATTCTCCAGCCTCAGCTTCTCGAATAGGTGGAATTATAGGCACGTGCCACCATGTCCGGCTAATTTTTTTTTTTTTTTTTTTTTGTATTTTTAGTAGAGACGGGGTTTCTCCATGTTGGCCAGGCTGGTCTCAAACTCCTGACATCAGGTGATCTGCCTGCCTCGGCCTCCCAAAGTGTTGGGATTACAGGTGTGAGCCACTGCACATGGCCTTGGTTTTGATTTCTAGTTTAGTTCTGCTGTGATCAGATAACTTATTTTCTATTATTTAAATTCCTTTAAATATGTAAGTTTTAAAACTAACCCTGAATATGGTCTGTTTTGGTGACTATTCTGTGTGTTCTTGAATGAGTATTTTGCTGTTGTTGCATGAACTATTCTACAAATATCAATTAGATCAAGTTAACTGACAGTATTGTTTGGATCTTCTATACCCTTAGAGATTTTTCTGACTGCTTCTTTTATTGGTTGTTTACAGAGGAGCATTGTAGTTTCCAAGTACAATGTGGATTTGTCTATTTCTCCTTTCAGTTGCATCATTTTTTTGCTTCACATATTTTTAAGCTCTCATTTTGGGTGTGCACATATTTAGGATTATCCTGTCTTCAGTGGAATAACCCTATAATCATTATATACTAGCCGCCTCTATGACTAGTAATATTTCTTGTTCTGAAGTCTATTTTGTCTAATACTAATGTGGCCACTCCAGCTTCTTTTTAAATAATGCTTGCATCATATATCTTTTCCCATTATTTTAGCTTTATCCTAACTATGTAATAAGGGACAGAATATAATTTTGTCTTTAAAAAAATACAGTCTGACAATTGCACCTTTTAATCTGTCTATGCATTAGTTTGCTAGGGCTGCCATAACAAAATATCATGGACTGGGTGGTCTAGCCAACAGAAATGTATTTGCTCACAGTTCTAGAGGCTGGGAGTCCAAGAGGAAGGTGAGAGTAGTGTTGGTTCCTGCCGAAGCCTCTCTCCTCGGCTTGCAGGTGGCTGCCTCCTCCCTGTGTCCTCATGCGGCCTTTTCTCTGTGTGTGCATATCTCTGGCATCTCTTTTCTTATAAGAACACTAGTTATAATGGATTGGGCTCTATTCTTAGAATCTCATTCAACCTCAACTACTTCTTTAAAGGTTCTATTTCCAAATATATTCACATTCTAGGGTACTGGTGGTTAGGGCTTCAGTGAATGGATTTTAGGGAGACACAATTCAATCTATAACAGTATATTTAGGCAATTTACATTTAATATAGTTACTGGTATGTTTGGATTGAAATCTACAGTCTTACTTGCTTTTTTCTATTTCATTTTTTCATATTTTTCTTTTTTCAGATTAAAGATTACTTATTATATTTTATATCTATTATTAGGTTATTTTTATTTCATTTTAAATTTATTTTAGTGGTTTCCCTAAGACTTCTTTTTTTTTTTTTTTTTTTTTTTTTTTTTTTTTTTTTTTGTTGAGACGGAGTTTCGCTCTTGTTACCCAGGCTGGAGTGCAATGGCGCGATCTCGGCTCACCGCAACCTCCGCCTCCTGGGTTCAGGCAATTCTCCTGCCTCAGCCTCCTGAGTAGCTGGGATTACAGGCACACGCCACCATGCCCAGCTAATTTTTTGTGTTAGTAGAGACGGGGTTTCACCATGTTGACCAGGATGGTCTCGATCTCTTGACCTTGTGATCCACCCGCCTCGGCCTCCCAAAGTGCTGGGATTACAGGCTTGAGCCACCGCGCCCGGCCAAGACTTCTAATATAAATAATAATCACAGCCTAACTTGAAATACTATCATATTGCTTCATTTGTACAGTAAGGGTCTTGCAGCAATCTATTCCTGATTCCTACACCCAACCTTTGCACCACTGTTGCCTTACATTTTTCTTTTGTAAGTGCTATAAATACCCAAGACATTACAAGCATTTTGCTTCAGGCAGTCAATTATCTTGTGGAGCTACTGAAAACTTCTTTTCATGTATGCCATTTCCAGTGCTCTTTATTTCTTTTTGTAGATACTGGTTTCTCTTTACTATCATATACTTTCTTCTAAAGAAATTCTTGTGATAGTTCTTGTAGCACTGGCCTGCTGGCAATGGACTTGCTGTTTTGATTTTCCTGAAATTTTTTATTGCTCTTTTATATTGGAAAGATATCTTCAGTGGGAATAAATTCTGAGTTAAAGTCTTTTTTCTCTTTTTTCCTTTCAGTACTTTAAAGATGTCATTCAGTTGTCCTCTGGCTTGCATAGTTTCTGAAAAAAAGTCTGCTGTACTCTCTCTTTGTTTCTCTATGTTATGTGTCATTTTTCCCTGGCTACCTTCAAAATTTTCTCTTTGTTCTTAGATTTCAGCTGTTTGAATATAATATGTTTAGGTTTACTCCTCTTCTTCCTCCGGTTACCCTTTCTCTTCTTTCTTTCTCTTATTTTTCTTCTAACCTGTTTGCTGTTCTTAGGTTAATGAATCTGTTTTGGTGTCTATTATTATTTTTATAAACTCTTGAGTAACCATCCTTACAAATCCTGTTTCTGCCCTGTTCTCTGTCTTCACCTTCAGTTCCATCCATGTTAGACTGTTTCATATTGTCCCATAGGTCTTCAGTTCTGTTCCATTTTTCACTTGTTTTTCTCTGTGTTTCTGTTTGAGTAATTTCTATTGACCTGTCTTCTAATCCACTGTTGCTTTTCTTAACTGTGTCAACTCTACTGATGAAACTTTCAATAGCATTCTCCAGCTCCTTGTTTTCCATTTCTAGCATTTCCATTTCTTTTTCCTTTCTAGTTTTGCTCTTTGCTGGAATCATCTACTTGACTATACATGTTGCCCACCTTTTCACTAAAACTTTTAACATATTAGCTGGAGTTATTTTATATTTTTTGTATGATAATTTCAACGTCTTTGGCATGTTTGAGCCTAGTTCTGTTGATTGCCTTATCTTTTTATAGTGTGTTATTTTTTCTTGCTTCTCTGTGTTCTTTGTGATTTCTTTGTTGAAAGTCAGATGTATTGTGCAGAACAGTACAGACAGAGGGAAATAGTATTTATGGCTGGAAATTGGCATGCCTTGTCTTTTACTGGGCCTTTGTTACGGAGGTTTGAGCAAGCTAGTCAGGAGTTGAGCTGTGTTTGGGTTTTACTGTTATTATGGCTACTGTTAGTGCATCACAGGCTTTAAATTTCTTTCAAAGTGTGTTGTGTTTACGGTGGTAGCTGGTTTGCCAGAGGGTGTTGCTTAATGTCTGTTCCACCATCAGCTTCAGGACTTCACTTTGTGCCTACACCTTCAAGAAAATTTCTCTTCTTGCTCTTGATCCTCCTGTAGTAACAGATTGCTGTTACTTGCTACTTAACCCTTTTAGCCTGAAGTTGGAAAACAGGGCAGGGTTGAGGGGCATTGTCTGCTATTCCACTTCAGTCTTAGGCAGAAGCTATGGCCCTGTGTCTTCAGGGCAGAGATAGTTCAGTGATCTTGTCCCTTCCCTCTGTGTAGGAGACACAGAGGGAGGGGACAGGATCTGCTTATATTTTTGGGGGAAGGAATCTGGTCTGCTTATATTTTTTGCCCTTACCCAGGGCAGAGGGTTTTTACTCTTCCCTTCTCCCAGCTGCGATAGATTTTCACCTGTTCCCTAAGGACAACAAAGTTTGCTGTCTTTTCTCCAATTGTTTTTTGTTTTCCCATAGGGAATATAGGGATAAGGGTCTGTGTGAAACTTTGAGCTTTCCTGCAACACTGTTCCCCTGAACCCAGAAAGAGGTCTGCTCATGTCTCTCACCCTCCTCCTTTCTTGTGGGCATCCAGTGTGGTCCATGGAGAAGAGACTGAAATGGAGTGTGGATTCCCGCTATGTCTACAGCTCCCAAGGGGTGCATACAATTATGCAGCCCTCACATATTTGTTAGAAAGTTTGGCTGAATTCTTTCCAGTTTATATGGAGTCTGACATGTAAGCAAGTACCTGTGTTCTGTCTCCCTTTGGAGGTGCCTGTTTTTTCTTACATTTTGGGTTAGTTTTTTATTTGCAATCCCAGTTCTCCAATGAGATCAAGAAAAGTCATTTTGCAGATTGTTGGCTTTTTCTTTTGGTGAGGATGAGAGCAATGCTATTTGCAGTTTTCTACACCCCAAGCAGGAGCCAGAAATCCACAGCTTTGGAGTTTAAGCGTCTTGGAGCTTACTTGTTGGGTAATCTTTAAAAATGGTATTTGTATTTTTACTTTTTGGATTCTTTGAGAGTACAGATTACTCTATGTATAGTTAAAGCAGAAGAATACTGTACACCTTTGTTTTATCTCATGCAATGATTTTCTTTTTGTTCTTATACATTTTTAAATTTAAGTTTTGAATAGGATGCACAATTACATGGTTCAACATTCAAAAGAGTACGCCATAAAAAGCCTCCATCCCATCCCTATTCTCCTGCCACCTGGTTCTAGGAAGCCAGTGTTACTTGTTTCTTTTTATCCTTGCAAAATCTTGTGCAATTACAAGAAAATACCTCCATATCCTTTCCCCATTTATTTTTACACATATGGTAGCATACTTTGCATGCTGTTCTGTTGTCTTGTTTTTTTATTCGCTTAGCCATATGTTTCAAACACCTTTCCTGATCAACACAGAGGATTTTCTAATCTTAATGACTCTGTAATATTCCATTGCCTGGGCACAACATTAGTTTAATCACATACTATTTATTTAACTACCCATTGATGGACATTTAGGTTGTTTACTGCCTTTGACATTGTTAACAAACAGTATTATAAGCTTGCTTCCCTGATGTGCAGAGATAATCTATAACATAAATTCTTGCTCATGACATTTCTAGGCTTGAGGATATGCGCATTTGTATTATGTATATTGCCATATTGCCCTTTCCAGGCACTACACTGATTTAGAGTCTCCCCTAAAATGCATGGGAATGCCTGTTTCCTATATCTTTGCCAAAATGCAACATTCCCAAACTTTTGGATCTTTGCCAATCTGGTAGGGCAAAAATAGTATCGCAGCACAGTTTTAATTTACATTTATCTTACTAACAGTTAAACTGAATGACTTTACATTGGCTAAAGACATAGTTTTTAATTTCTCTTTCAGTTCTCCAGAACCCAGGGTGCCTCAGAGATTCCCATGGGGTTTGGGAGAGACAAGGCCAGGAACTGGCATTCTCATCCCTCGGCCCCTCCCAGATGCAGCCAAGCAGTTCGGTTTTCACGTTTTAAATATGTATTGGAGTTTGTGCATAAAGTTTTATTGTGAACCAAATGTTCCTGTTAGATTTAAACAGAGAATTGTCGATTGAATGCAATGCATGTTTTAATCACTTTTGATAGCTGATTAGGGAGCAGGACCCCGATTCCTTGCCTCCCTGCATGTCAGTTTTCTTAGAGGAAATCCAGGCAATAGAGTGCTGAGGATTTCAAGGCTGAGAGAGGAGAAAGATTTCAGTCACATTCATCATGACACATTTCTGAGGAAACTAAAGCCATGGCCTTGTGTATCTGACACATGAGCTGCCAGGACACACAGGCTCAGGTTCCCATCTCTGGGATGCAATCTCCCAATGCAGCTGGAGAAGGATGTGCTTGTGTGTCCCTAGGAGGGGCAGCTCCTTGATGACCAGGATGAGGTCCTGAGCTTTGGCTTAAGCAAGACATGATCCCAGAAAAGACCCGGAATCATCTATCCTGGAGAGGGTGAGTTTTGTTCTCATGTTTTCCCCAGTGTAGCATGGCCACAGGGAAAGGAAACAGGATTCCATGATCAGGCCAACACCTAGGAAGAGATAAGAGAGCAGCTGCAGAGTTCAGAGGGGAGGGGGAGAGAGCTCAGTGGCAGGAGGCCAGGGCACTAGCATAAATCCCCAGGAGGGACCTGAACTTGAACTTTCACAGGCAGCCAGAGCCAATCTTATCTCATTCTTGGGGGCAGTGGGAACCCTGCTGATTTGTGGGTCACAAAATAATACAGTAACTGTGCTCAAAGATTAAATAAATTATCCCAGCTCACAGAGTTGCGTGGCCCAGCCCCTCGACTTCTGCCGTGCCGCACACCTGAGCCTGTGACTTCCCCCACTGCCTGGGCACTTCTGGGACCACCCTCTCTGTTCTGGCTGAGAGGCAGGTGCTGCCCCTCCTGACATCTTGAATCTCTCCTCTGTTCACACACCTTCTTATAGCTGCAGGTTCTTGGACCCCTCCCCAGCCAGGATTGTTGAGGGACAGGGAATCCCCAGAACCTGCAAAGCCCACAGTGGGCTTGCCTTGCGGAAGAACTGCCCCACAGTGCATCTCTCAGCCTTTGTGAGCAGTTGCCGGCCCCCAGGGTCCACCCGTCTAGAGATGGGAGAGATCAGTCACTGACGCGTTGGGGTGGCAGGTGGATACTCTAGGTAACCATAGCTAACTAACGCTGATGTCTTTAAGCTCACTGCACATATTACCTTGGTAACTCCTCATTGCATGCCTTTGAGGTAAGACTAATGTTATCCCTGTTTAAGAGAGGAGGAAACAGAGACCCTAACTTCAAAGATGAGGATCCCTCTGAGAGTCAGTCAACATGGAGCGGTCAGGGGGCTGGGGCTTCTTGGCTGATGGCCAGTGAGCCCTACCCAGAAACCACCAGGTGTAGACCTAAGGCTTCTCCCTGGCCAACTTTAAAGTGAGACTCTTAGGAGGGAGGAAAGCAGGTAGAAGCTGAGTGAGACAAGCTGGTGGTCATAGACATCTGCTCTGCTCTGGACCAGCTCAAGAGGCCCCAGCAGGGCGGCACATCTGCACATGCACCTCCCCAGGGACATTTGGGAATGAGGGGATTAGAGGCCACCAAGCAGCAAATGTGATTGCTAAAGGACTTCACTAAGAGAAGAGGATTAGCTAGGGATTTGGAGGAAGTTTCCACAAATCACTTTGGCTCCTGGCAGAAAGATTACTTGGGGGTCAGAAGAGGTCCCATTGGGCAAGGCAGAAAGAGACGAGTCATGGGATGCTTCCCTGAGGTTGCCAAGACCCTCCAGACAGCCCAGGCAGAGCCTCACACCAGTGCTGGGGCAGTGGCTGACGGGCCACTCCCGGAGACTGAGCTTTGTGGGAAGGAGCCCTTCCTAGGAGCCTGATCCTGGGAATAGTCCCCTCATTCCTTGGCATCATTTTCCTACCTGCCAGGTAAGATGCTGGAATCCACTCGGAGGCTCCAGTGCAGTGGGCACGTACCCCGGCTGGCAGGCAGCAGAGATTGGGTTTGCTTCCTGGCTCCATGCCCACTAGTGGCTCCTCCCACCCAGCCCACCTTTCATCCATATACCACGTGGACAAGTGTACTTCCTGCAGAAGGTCATAAGGATGAAAATAAGGTGTTTAAGTGCTCCCTGTTTGCCTAGCACGGTGACAGCTCAGGTTAGTGTCACCCAAGGGTCCTGCCTGCGCACGGTCTTAAGGTGACAGCCTGAGGAGGAGGTCTGTGGCTCCACGGCCCCATGCTGCCACCTGGAGGTCACAGGGAAGGGAATAAAATGATTGAGATGGTAATGAAAATGATCAACATGATGATGATAGTAGCCATTAGAGGTGAGTTCTTAGCTAGGCATTGACCTAACACTTCAATCTCATTTAAGGATGAGATTCCTACTATCTCATTAAATAATGTGGTACAGCTATGTATGTGGCTAGAGACATGGCTTGTGTCATTTTACATCATACTTATAACGACCCTGTCAGGTAGAGATTTATTCTCTCCGTTAAATAGATACAGGACAAGGTTCAGAGATGGTAAATCACTTCCCAAGGTCACACGGCAAGTCAATGACAGAGCTAAGATTGAAATTATATCTGTTTGAAGCCAAAGCTCAGACATGTTGCTCCACATTCTGTGCCTCCCACAGAGATCTGGTTCCTGGACAGGCTCTGGGCCAGGGGACAGGTCTGGCAGGAAGAACAGACGTGGCTGTGGAGGGAACTTCAAGGGAACTCAAGAACTGTGGTCCAGGAAGCATCCATGCTTGTCCCAGCTTCATGCTGCCCTCCTTTTGCAAGGAGACGGGTGATTGACCAACACCAACCAGATTCTGAGGGCAAGATCACAGCCCTTCAGATTTATTCAGGCCCTTTCCAAGACTTCAGATTTATCCAGGCACTTTCCAAGCCAGTATTCATGTTCACAAAGTCTACAGAAATGTACATTTGAAAAGCAGAGCTTAGGAGGAAATGTGCTGTCTCCTGTGATTAAGGAAACATTTCCGGTTTATCTGCATGTTTCGTGTCTGCATGTTTCATATTTCTCTAGTGCATTTCAAATATGTTATTTAAAAAAAAAATCACATCATATTGAAAAGACCCCCAGGAATTATCTGGCTCATGGATAGGACTCAGTGACATATTCGGTGAAAGAAGGAAGGGAGGAAAAACTGGCCTGGGGAAACTGAGGCACAGGGAGGAGAGAGATGTTCTCAAAGTCGCACAGCCACAGGATTGGGCCTGAAATGCAGCTCTGCAGACACCAGCCTGTTCTCTTCCTGCTCAGCTGAATGGCACCTGCAATGGCTGCAGGGTCCACTCAGCGGGAGGAGAGGCCCGTGTGCCCGGTGAGGTCATTGTGGAGCAAGCAAAGACTTGCAAGCTGGGGTGTAGCCCAGCCAGATTTGCACTTTTGCCAAGTAGCCAGGTCCTCTCCCCTTCCTTCTGTTGGCTCTGAGGAGATCTGTCTGCTAGAGAGCGAGGGAGGGGCTGGTCGGGCTGACTGTACACATCCTGCACCTGCGCCTGCTATTCTCTCGAGCATCTTTGCTGCCCTGTCTCCCAAGTACTAGCAAGATCATCTGGTCCTCGATTCTTTCACCTGCCCCACCCTTGAGGGCTCCTGGTGGGAGATGAGATGTGCTGGAGGTAAGCCTCTGTCACGGCCCTCAGCCTCCTCCTGGGTCTCAAGAGGGTGATATCCCCTCATTCAGCTACCATGGACCCCACTGTGCACCAAAGACCATGGGTGCGTTGGCAACATTATCTCAGTCAATTCTCACAGCAACCTCAAGAGGCAGTATTCCCAATCCCTGCCTTTTAAATACACTTGATTGTTTTCAAAGCAGTTTTGGGTTCACAGCAAGCCTGAGCAGAAAGTACAGAGAGTTCCTGTAGACCCTGTGCCCCCACATACGCAGCCTCCCCACAGCCGGGATCCCACACCAGAGTGGCACATTTCATACAGTCAATGAATCTATGTCTGCACAGCAAGATCACTCACAGGCCAGAGGGTTTTCTTCACTCTTGGTGACATACATTCTGTGGGTTTTTACAGGTGGCAGTATTTTTAAATGCCCAGTTGACAGAGGAGAGCAGGTAGGCCGAGAGGTTAGGGCCAAGGATGAACAGCCAAGAGGTAGGTGGCAGGGATCAAGCTTTCGATGGGTGGAGGAGGGGCTTCATACTAACAAGCTGTCTCGGTCCCAGCGCCCCATGGAAAGGTCAATATTGTACCTGGTTTCCCAAATGAAAATCAAATAGCGCACATGGACCTGCTCTAGGGGTGATGAGGTTGCAATGGCTCCAACAGAGGCAAAATTGATTCATATTTGTCAGGCTGGGAAATGGGAGAACCAGGCTCCAGGACCTCCTGGGCTATTGCCTGGCAGCTCCTTTAGGCATATTTTTGGACAGGCCAAGCTGCTTCCTACTGAGGGCTCACCAGGTGACAGGTGCAAGCTGGCCCCTGGAGATCACCCTGGGCAAGGTGGAGCTGCTGCTCTTGAGGCGCTTGTAGCCTGGTGGGGTCACAGATGCATCTGAGCTCGTTTGGCCTGGAGTCAGCCCACGCTCACCAAGATTTTCTGCTTATTGCACTGGTTGGGCAACATGGTACAGAAGAATTTATAGGACTGAACAGGCTGGCACTTGAGACATTTCTGAATTTTCCCCCTTTATAGATGTGATTTTATGGCCAGCCATTCTTACGGTGACTCATGAAAGCTGATCAGGTATTCTAACATGGATGGGGTGACAATTATGATGGAGATGGATCACTGTTCCTTTCAAAGGCACTATTTGGGCTTCCTGTCAATCCTTCTCACTCTTATCTCTAGACTTCTAAGCCCTCCCCAGCCCAGGGCAGCAGATGCTTACCCTCTCCTGGGACTGGCTGGCTCTCCCTTGATCAGGCACGTCTGGGCCAGGAGCTGTCTTCCTCTCCCAGGGCTGTGTGGGCCAACGGAAAGAGCGTGGCTTTAGGGTACAACCAACCTACGCTCTGTCCCTTGTGTCTTCATGGCCTGAGGCAAGACCCTCTGTTTCCTTATCTGAGTGTTCTGGTATTCATCCCTGTAAGGGAGTTTAAGGGCTGAAGATAATGAAGCCTAATTCTTGTCACACGACCTGTTCTCAAAAGCTGGTGGCTCCCATCCTGAGCTAAGTGAAGTTACCTCTGGCATGCTCTCACTATGAAATACCTCCTGTCCAAAAAATGCCTACAGGGGCTGCCAGCCCAGGGGGTCCTGGAGCCTGGTCCTCCCATTTCCCAGCCTGACAACTATGAATCAATTTCGCCTCTGTTAGAGCCATTGCAGCTTATCACCCATAAAGCAGATCCATGTGCCTTATTCGATTTTCATTTGGGAAACCAGGTACAATATTGACCTTCTCATGGGGGACTGGGGCCAAGAGAGCTTGTTAGCATGGAGCCCCTCCTCCACACACCAAAGGCTAGGCAGCGCCTCACTTTCCACACCTAGCCCAGTGGAGATTGGTGCTCTTGTCCTGCAGTATACTAGAGTCCTCTGGGGGAGTTTATTAAATGCAGATTCTAAGTCCCCTGAAATCTACTAAATTGGACTCTGCAGAGGCAGGCCCAGGAAACTATTTTCACCAACTTTCCCAGTGATTCTGGCTTGAGAATCACTACCTTAGAACATCTGCGGGGCATCTGCCTCACTGCCTCTTCAAGGCAGAGCGGAATCAATGCTGGGAAGGTTTATGTGACTTACTAGAGAAGAGGAGGTTGGGAGAGGGAGAAGAAAATTTTACTGTCCTTAACCCTTTACAGTGACAGGTATTGCTAGCTGGATGGAGAAACACATATTCTTTACTCTTTTTTTTTTCTTTTTTTGAGACAGAGTCTGTTGCCCAGGCTAGAGTGCAGTGGCATGATCTCAACTCACTGCAACCTCTGCCTCCTGGCTTCAAGCAATTCTCTTGCCTTAGTTTCCCAAGTAGATGGGATTACAGGCACCTGACACCATGCCCAGCTAATTTTTGTAGTAGAGATGGGGGTTAATGATGTTGATCAGGCTGGTCTTGAATTCTTGACTTCAGGTGATCTGCCCACCTTGGCCTCCCCTAGTGCTGGGATTTCAGGCTTGAGCCACCGCGCCCGGCCAGAAACACATACTCTAGAGTCACATGCCCATTAGTGAAGCATCGGCTCAGCGCTGTTGCATATTTGAAAGTATGCTTGCTGAGTATTTGTCTCAGATTACTTCTCCTAGCTTTTAGTGTTTTTTCAACGTTAAAATGGGAATAATATCTATTTCAAAGAATTATCAATAAGATTATAGGAGATTCATGCTGGAAATGCATAACGCGGGGCTTGGCACAAAATAGGTGTGCCTGTTACCAGTTTATTGCCTCTCAGCTGCAAATGCACGCTTCTTTGCCCTACTTTGTAACGCTGGAGCTGGACCCTGTAAATATCTTTTGTCAGCTGTTGCAATGTTAGACTGTGTCAGTAGAGGGTGCCAGAGGGACACTGCAAGGTATAGCAGAGGACCACCATCTCCTCTTGGCGCTAGTGTGCCTTTTTTTCCTTCCACAGGGCAGTTGCCCCAGCAGGGGGAAATCCGGTGGTGCTTTCTCCAGTGATTTTCTCCAGCATCCAGCAGAGGGGCCTCTTGTGCTCCAGCTCGTCCACTGGCACCCAAGTGAACACTCTCTCCCACAAGGTGGGACTCTCATCCACCCTCTCACTTCCTTCTTTGGGTGATCTTCCCAGCCCTAGAGGTAGCAGCTGCTTCCTGCTCTTACTATTCCTGTATTCCTTAGAGTCCTCTTTTGCCCTTTTTAGAAGTTAACATCTTTTACTAGTTTATATTTCTTTTTTTTTTTGAGACAGAGTTTCACTCTTGTCACCCAGGCTGGAGTGTAGTGGTATGATCATGGCTCACTGCAACCTCCGCCTCCCTGGTTCAAGAGATTCTCACCTCAGCCTCCTGAGTAGCTGGGACTACGGGGACCTACCCCCATGCCCAGCTAATTTTTGTCTTTTCAGTAGAAACAGGGTTTCACCATGTTGATCAGGCTGGTCTTGAACTCCTGACCTCAGGTGATCCACCCGCCTCGGCCTCCCAAAGTGCTAGGATTACAGCACGAACCACCGCGCCCAGCCTATAATTTTTTTATGTTAAATTTTCCTTATTCAAATTGCTGGTGTGATTTTTGTCTCTTGACTGGACTGTGTTATATAGTAGATGTTTTAAAATAATATTTCACTTTCTCTCCACCTCTAGAAAACTTTTCTTTTTTTGGAGTCCTGCTCTGTTGCCCAGGTTGGAGTGCAGTGGTGTGATCTCGGCCCACTGCAACCTCTGCCTCCCGGTTTCAAACAATTGTCCTGCCTCAGTTTCCCAACTAGTTGGGATTACAAGCTATGTCACCACACTGATTATTTTTATATTTTAGTAGAGACGGAATTTCACCATGTGGGCCAGGCTGGTCTTGAACTCCTGACCTCAAGCAATCCACCCTCCTCAGCCTCCCAAAATGCTACTATTACAGGTGTGAGCCACCGCGCCTGGCCCAGAAATACATTTTTACATACGTCATTTAATGACAAAGGAAAATGACCACACCCCACCAGAAACTACGGCAGCTCTGAGGGGTGTGGGAGACAAATGACTGCCTCCTTTGAGGGCTCGCAGAGTATGAACACTGCACACTTCCTGGCCATGGTCTGGGGAAAGCCATGTAGGGTAAGGGTGAGGAAATCAGCACAGCCTCACCCCGCATTTTCGTGGTTGGCATATCAGAAGGCACCAAAGTCTTCTGTAGAAACTGCAGTACTGACAGGTGACATTTTGAGAAAGAGTCATAAACACAGATCAAACACTGGTGATGAGAAACAGGATTCAAGAGGCAGAAAGCCGGCCAGGCGCGGTTTAATCTCAGCACTCGGGGAGGCCGAGGCGGGTGGATCACCTGAGGTCAGGAGTTTGAGACCAGCCTGGCCAACAGGTGAAACCCTGTCTCTACTAAAAATACAAAAATTAGCCTGGTGTGGTGTCAGGCACCTGTAACCCCAGCTACTTGGAAGGCTGAGGAAGGAGAATTGCTTGAACCTGGGAGGCGGAGGTTGCAGTGAGCCCAGATCACCCCATTGCACTCTAGCCTGGGAGACAAGAGCGAAACTCTGTCTCAAAGAACAAAAAAGAAAAGAAAAGAAAAAGAGGCAGAAATATCAGCTCTTTTAAGTTAAGAATAATATGGAACTCAGGAAAGACCTAACAAGCTCAGCCACTATGTCCCCAGCTATGCTAAATGTGAGCACTTGCGCCCTGTGAGGGAGGTTCGAAAGCCTCAACCCACAGCTTCCCTTTCCATCCTTTGTAGTTTGTAGGGTGTCCATATAGGGAGGAAAGTGTGCTAAGAAGAACCCATTGCATTGTTCTTTAGGGATATCTGAACCTGACAGACCCCAGCAACAGGGCAAGATTCTGTTGCCCAAAGTGGGCAAAACCAGGTGAACTGTCCCCTGCCGCCAACAGAAAGTTAGCTCCCCTAGGCTTCATTCTCACTTGTTTTGTTACTTTCTCCTACCTAAGCAGCTAGATCAGAGGCAGCCCTTGGCCATAACATCCGTGTTTGATGGCCTGGCTGTGTGGTCCTGCCTCGCGGCTGCGTGGAAGTAGATGTGTAAACGGAAATGTGCGTGATTGTGTGGGTGGAACCCAGGGTCCCAGTGCTGAACTCTGGGCTGCTCCTACATGATAGGGATATCCTGTTCTCCACGTGGGCCTAGGACCCCCAACTATAAGTTATAAGCCACAGCAGTGTCTCAGAGGACAAGGGAATTAGAAGGAAGGACTTTAGCAGTCAGACCAAACCCACAATTGGAGGAACTAAGGTCAGACAGAGGGGCTGTTGCAAGACTAAGATTACAACCAAGGCTCTGCCCTACTCACACTGTGGTTTGATGTTGCCAATTTAGCCACAGGGAGGGCCTGACTTCGGGCAAATTCCTTGCTTGCAGCGAGGAGCAGCTGGCTTGAGCAGTGATTAGTGGAGATGGCCACTAGGTGTCACTGTCTCACCATTATCTGCGGCTGCACAGTGGCCTGATGTTACCTCCCCAAGGCAATGTCGACGCTGGCTAACCACCAACCTCAGGTGGCTGAAAGTTTTTAATCTTCATTGTCACAAGCATCATAAGAGAAGCAGCAAATCCCAGGCCGAGGAAGGAGAGCACTGTTTGACTTACTGCCTTGGAGAGCATGGGTCTCAGCAGAGCTGCTGGTGCTGAATTGGAGGGGCTCTTTTTTCTGGCTAAGTGCTGTCCCTTGCTGATGATTGTGGAGTAGAATCTGTTAGGAACTGGATCCCCAGGTTTGTGACGTAGAAGGAACCTTAGAAATCTGCAAGCCCAGTCCCTTCATTTTTTGGAGAAGGAAGCCCAGGAGAGAAGGCCATTTCCCCAAGGCACACAGCTGGATGGAGGCAGAACCGGGTCTTGAACCTTAGACTCCAGAGTCCTCACTCAGTGCTCTGTCCACTCCACCGTGCTGCCTATCTTTACACCACAGGTGCTCATTCATTAATTCCCTTAATATCTATTGAGCACTTACTACAGGCTCAGTACATGGGTGGGGAAGTTGCAGTGGCTCGAACAGAGGTGAAATTGATTTTATTTGTGAGGCTGGGAAATGGGAGAACTAGGCTCTAGGATCCCTGGGCCTCTTGCCTGGCACCTCCTTTAGGCATAAGCCATGGCAGAGTCTCAGAGAACAGGGAGTTATAAAGAATTTAGGGGTCAGGCAAAACCGCCAGTTGGAGAATCTGACAGCCGGGCGTGGTGGTGGGTGCCGGTAATCCCAGACAGAGAGGCAGCTGCAAGCCAGGAGATTACAACCCAGGCCCTTCTCTACTCACACTGTGGGTTAATGTTGCCAATTCAGCCATAGGGAGAGCCTGACTTTGTGGATGAGTGGAATTGGAAACTCTTAAAGAGGCAAGATGACACGGCACGTCAGTGCCCAGAGATCACAGCTGGGGCCAGATTCCTTCTTTTTGGTCCAGAGTACTTGTCAAGCTCATCCAATCTTTATGCAAACAATAGTAAAAGTGAGAATAGGATGCAGACCAAGATGAAGTCAGGTGAAGCTGACAGAGCAATTCCACAGCTGTGGCAGCTTGGGTGGTGCATGCTCCGGCTCCGGCTGGGCTGCCTGGAGGCTCCACCTTCTGTGGCCCACACTGGACAGTGATTGAGCAGGCAGTGGGCAGGAATCTTTGGACCGTGCAGGATTTGAAGCAGCAACAATTCTGACCATCAGTGGGACAGTGTTTTATCACATTCCACTTGGTCAGAGAGCCTATTCTCCAAGGCAGAAGAAAGTAAATGTTTAAGGGAACAGAGAGTTGTTTAAAACAAGAGTGTTTACGTGTAGAAAAGAGAAAGACACATTAGCCTGGACTTAACATTGCTCTCTCAAAGGCAGGCATTTTATCATTTTGCCTGTCTCTCCTCTAACTTGAGTGGGTATATCGTTGACACAGCTGCAAAATTGTCCATGTCAGCCCAGCACGGTGGCTCACACCTGTAATCCCAGCACTATGGGAGGCCAAGGTGGGTGGATCACCAGAGGTCAGGAGTTCAAGACCAGCCTGGCCAACATGGTGAAACCGTCTCTACCAGAAATACAAAAATTAGCTGGGTGTGGTGGCAGGTGCCTGTAATCCCAGATACTTGGGAGGCTGAGGCAGGAGAATCGTTTGAACCCAGGAGGTGGAGGTTGCAGTGAGCCGACATCGTGCCACTGTATTCCAGCCTGGGCAACGAGAGCAAGACTCTGTCTCAGAAAACAACAACAGAAACAAAACAAAAAATTGTCCATATGTCCAACCCCCTTTCACATGACCCTTCTCCTGTGATCCAGTTTCTTTGAGATTGGGAAGTCTTCTGGGGGCATCTGGTGGCCTCAGAAAGGATAGCCTAGAACCTGGTTAGAAATGCCTCATCTGTGCGGCCCCAAGCCAGTCCACCGTCCCCTCCTCTGTCCTCCACCAGGCGGCAAGGTCGCGCCCATTACCCATTCTGCACCTGTCTTCTCAGGCACAGCTATCACCGGCTTTGCCACAGCCGGGTGCCAGTGCTGAACTCATTATTGACCATTCTGCTGAGATATTAAGCACTTTGGCTTGGCTGGGGGATTGTTAATCAACAACCTTGTCAGAGTGATGGATTCTTCTACGATTATTGCTTAATTAGCTTGTTTAGAGGTAAAAATCAACGAGGCCATCGGTTCCCTGGGGACTGGGAGGTAGTAGAAAGGAATCTTGGTGATATCCCAGGGAGCCTCTGACCAGAGTAGGCCTTAAGCTTGCATTCATTGGTCATCTCACAGTCGCCGTGGTTGCTGAAGTCTAGGGAATAGCCACCTTTCAGTAAAGTTGCAAAAGCAGCGATTCCTGAAATGTCACCCAAAGACCATGTGCATCAGCTGGGGAGCTTTAAAATCCCAGATCCTCAGGGCCAGCCCCAGACCTTCTGGATTAGGATCTCAGAAAAAATGTTAAACAAGTTACTCAAGGCAATTCCTACGCACAGTAAAGGTTGAGACTCATAGCCCCAGAAGTTTGAGATTAGTAGAGTTAACTCTGATGAGTGTGTTGGGTAACTCAGCATTTCCGCTGGGAACGGATTTCATGCGGCTGGGCTCGCGCTCCAATACCCTCACCAGCACCTGTGGCCCCAGTCGTCTCCCATCTGTTTTAATCTTCCCATTTCTGTCGCATCTTCTGTCTCCTCCATCTGATTTGTCTGTATCGCTCTCGGCCATGCCTCGTCTATCTGTTCCTCGTCTCTCTGAAGTTCCCTTCCTTCCCCAGTCCCCGTCTCCATCTTCTTGCCTTTCCATCTCTCCTCCACTTTCCTTTTCTCTCTGTGCTGCCTGTTGTCTCTTAGTCCCTGAAAGTTTTCACCTCCCTTTCTATATTCTCTCCCATTTGGCAGGGACTGGAAGCCCGAGAAATACCCTTGGCAGGACAGATCCAGGTACATGCATCTGTCCCACCCGTGAGATGCATTTGGAAGGAAGAAGAGAGGCAGAAGGCATCTGATTCTGCCTCCAGGAAGGTGTGCAGATGAGTGGGTTTTAGCAGATGTGAGGTTTTGTCCTGCAAGTCACTGGCCTTACACTGCAGGAGGCCAGGACCACTACGGGCGGCTCCCTGCTGTGTCTGGCTTGGGGAGCAGTAGCAGCTTCTTGAGTCTCTTAAAGCGAGTGGTGAGCCTGGGAGTTAGTGGTGAGCTTCCTGGCCTTTGCTCCTTTATCCAACAGCTTTGTAAGTGCCTCATTCCTTAGACTAGGTCCCTTTCTTCTTGGAATACCTGAGTGGTTTTCATTTTCCTGACTAGTCCTGGCGGATACACTCTCTGTTCTCCTTCACCATTTAAACTCTTTCTCTAGTCCGTATTCTTTCCCCTTTCTTATTCCCATCCCTTCCTCCTAACTTGTTAAATAGAATCACAAGTTTTAAATGTTGAATTTTAGGTGTTATATTGTCTTAGTTCTTAACTGAAAACACAGGTGAGCGAAACGCTTTTTAAAGTTGGAAAATTCCTCCATAAATTTAGTTGCCTATAGTGAGTCCCCTTCTGGGTTCTATCCTAGGGGGTTGGGAGCAGGGAGAGAGCCCAGGTATGACCAGTCCCCTGTGATTTCCTTCTGTAAATCCTGCCTCCACCTCCTTTGGGCCTGGATATGCTGAGAATCAAGGGGGGCAAAAGATCCATTTCTGTCCCAGGAAAAAGCCAAGCTAAAGTCACACCTCTACCCTCCCAAAGCACTGGATTTGCACACGGAGCTGCTGTCTGGAGCCCAGCTGCCCTGGAGTAAGCGTGTGCGTGCGTGCACACATGCTGTCAGATGATCACCTCACTGGGGTCACTCCCAGCTCCAGGGAAGCAGGTCAGTCCCTTTCTCTCCTCCACCCAGGACCAGCCTCAAATCTAGTTGCTGCAGAGGCCACAGTCACTGAATCAGGGGACTTGGGCTTCAATCTTGTATCTGCCACTTCTAATGGCATGGCCACCTCTTTTCGGGGCCTCAGGGATCTCATCTATAAAATGGACAAGAAGAGCCTGGACACCTCGCTTCCATCACAGGGCGGCTGTAGCAGCAGAAGCTCTGGGGAGCCTGAGGGGCAGGTGGGGTTTGTGCCTGAGCCTCTGTCATTTGCTCTGTGAGGGATCCCACCCCTCCATCTGGGCATTAGCCATGGTCCTTGCCCTCCTCCTCATTTTGCAGAGACAAAGCAACCCGTCCCAGGACCCACTGTAAGAGGCTGGCAGGGCCAGGATTTGTCTGAGATCTTCAGCCTGTCAAGCCTGCCCTGCTCTCCAGGACTTTCTCAACCTTGGCTGAAGGACATGGGGAGTCCCGAAGAGGTGCAGCCTTGGGGTAATCTGGCTGGTCTGCCCTGTGCTAGGGCTAAGGATCAAGGCCCTTCCCTTCCCTGGGGAGACTGGAATATAATCTCCCCCAGCTCTAAGCAGGGAAGCCAGGACCCCTCTGCTATGGCCACCTGGAGCTTTTCTGAGCCTTCTGGAGACCCAGCATGGCAGGGAGAGTCACTTTTTCAATCAAGCAATTGAGAACCCTACCCCTTTAACTCCTGTTAGTTTAAACAGAAAATTAATGACTGGTCCCTGAGCAAAGTCTGTGAGGGAGGAAACTGCCCTGCATCCTGAGGACACCAGTCCAACCTGTGCAGAGCCCCAGGCTGCTCACCACTGACCCTAGGCCTACAATATCGTCCATTTCTGCTTGTCCCCCCGGATGCAAGCAGGCCCAAAGGAGCTTGGGATGACACGTGTTTGTGGCAGCAAATTGTGCAGGTGGGCTGGACTTTCTCCCTGGATGCCTGGGTGAAGGTCAACTTTGAATCCTGTAGGAAAGGGCTCACTCATTCTTCTAGATTTTCCCTCTTCTTACAGTCTCTGTTGACCTGCCAGTCCCAGGATCTTTAGACATTAGTGTTTTTTTTTTTCCTTTTCTTTTCTGAGACGGAGTCTATCTCTGTTGCCCAGGCTGGAGTACAGTGGCGTGATCTCGGCTCACTGCAACCTCCGCCTCCCGGGTCCAAGCGATTCTCCTGCCTCAGCCTCCTGAGTAGCTGGGATTACAGGCACCCGCCATCATGCCCAGCTAATTTTGGTATTCTTAGTAGAGACGGGGTTGCACTGTGTTGGTCAGGCTGGTCTCAAACTCCTGACCTCGTAATCCGCCTACCTTGACCTCCCAAAGTGCTGGGATTACAAGTATGAGCCACCACACCCGGCTTTAGACATTAGGTTTAACTCCAAAGTCCATGCTTACCACCATGGCCATCTATCCTGGCTAACCAAGCAGGGGACCGGGAGGCAAAGTGACCTGTCCCAAACTTTGCTGTGTGTCTGACTCTCTGGCTATTCAAAAGCCTTAGCAAGAGGAGTTCAACTCCTTGAGCAGGTAGCTAATCTACTTGAAACGACTTTGAAGACTTTACAACAGTCCCTGTGGATGAGGTCACTTGGCTGCATGTTTGCTACTTGTATACAGCATGCAATCACTTCTGAGCGCTGCCCTCGCTCCTGGCATGGGTGAGAGGGTGATGATGCAGCCCTGTCCACACCATCCTGTCCTCTGACCGTGCCACTCAGAAAGTCCCACTCAGCAAGCTTCCCACTTTTCTATCCTTTTGACGCACCCATTTGCAAGGATTCCCTCACTGCGTTGATGCTTCCAGAAATGAGCTTTCCAACTGCAAATTCTTTGGAGTGGGCTCTGGCCCGGTTATGCTGTGGCATCTCTTCCATCCTCTGTGGACCTAGCCTTTTTGAGACACCCAGTGACTGCACCATGGACGAGGAGGGAGCGAGGGAGGCGTCTGCCTTGCTGGCTACCTTTGCTCTTCCCCAAATGTATTTTTGAGACAGAATCTGAGTGAGAGACCTTTATGGAAAACATGTTTTATTTTTGCCATTTGGTTGTGAAATCATCAGGATTCAGACATAAGAACGTGTAATTATTCTGCAAACACCCAGCAGGCAGCTCCCGTGTCACCCACAGCACCCGAGGGTGGGCAGACTGGCTCATTCTGGCTCTCCCAAGAAATGAATCCAACTGGTGACAGGGCATTCTGAGGCAACTTCTCCTTTCCCATAGGGAGACATCTCCTGCTTCATTTTCCAGGGCAATGTAGGCTGAGCACATCCCAAAGTGCTCCGATGAGCTGCTCGGTGGCCACAGGCTTACTAGGGCCTGGGCCAGGCAAGGACCGAGCCCAGGCTGTTGGAAAACAGCTTGGACTCCGTTTCACACAGGGCCGGTTTAGATGTATCACAACCACAGGGGGCAGCACAGCCTCTTAGAATGAGAGCCCGATTCTTGAGTGATCACTGGGAGCTTGTCCTAGAGAAAGGCGTGGAGGCGCAAATGCAGAAAGCCCAGGGTGAGTTAAGGAACTTCTTCCTTTGAGTGACCGCAGAAGCGGGTCTCCATTCCTACAGATGTTGTCCTGGATCATCCCACAGCGGAGGAAGCAATGGCACTTTTTGCTGGCAAGGCTGACAGACCCCAACAACATGCCCGTGGCCCCTTAATGGATGGGAATGACCCTACCCCATTCTTCAAAATTCCTCAAAAGGCATCCCCGCAACCTGTCCTGCCCCAAGCTTGAGTTCATACCATAGCCCATCTGGCACCCTGAGTGCTGGCACTGGAGTGGAGGGAAACTTGGGGAAGGGATGTTCCTTCCATCTCTGGGCAGGTTGGAAGGGCTAAGGCCAGGGGTTGCTAGAGTAACAACAGCCCTGAACTCTGTCCCAGCTGAGCTCCAGATGGCTGGTTTTGGGCTTCTGCAGAGAAGTGGTTTTTCTCAAGTACAAGGGGCTTGGATTAAAGTGACATTCGTGCACAGACATGTTTCTGCAGTAATCAGCCAGCTGCCCTACCCATGGGGTAAAGAGGCCTCAACTCTTCTTCCCTGTCTCATTCCTCCTCTCTTGAACCCTCAGCTCTTGTCTCTCAGACTACTTGCTAGTTTGCCTATTTATTTTTTTCAATAAAAATTCAGTCCAAGATACATAATTTAAAAATTCAAATAGTACTACAAGGCACGAAGGAAAAATGGCAGCTTCTTGTCCCATTTCTGTCCTTAATTCCCGTACCTAAACTCTTCTGATGTTTACCTCCATATTTCTAGGTAAAATGCTTATGCAGTTAATTCCTGATTTGTCGATTTTAAATGCCTATTGACTTCTTATGATGGAAGATGGGGCAGTTGCTCCTCACTCACTTTCATGTCTACATCTTCCCTCCTTCTGTCCTTCTAATATATTTATATATCACGTTTTTATTAAATCAATATTCCATTTTTATTTTATTACAATTTATATGTACTGTTCACTGCTGAGTGAAAAAGTACTCTAGGATCACATTTTCTTTCTTCTATAACTCTTTATTTTTGCAAGAGTTAATAACCACTTCATTTTTTTTGTCTGCTTAGTTTAAGTCATTATCCTACTAATTCTTCCAAAGCTTTCCAGCAGAATTTCAAAATCATTCTGAACATTATTTTTCTTGTAATTAAGCAATCTGATCAACGACTGCTTCCATTTTTCCCAAAGGTCATCCCTCCAGCTTCCCTCGGGATGGCTCACTCTCTTGCTCTGCTGCACAGCACTGGTCCTTGGACTTCCCTGCCTCTGTCCAGTGTTGGATCTTCTGTTTCCTAGATTCCAACTCTTCCTCCTCCTTGGTTTATGCCCTTGGAGTGTACATGTCAGTTCCCCAGTTGGATACATTTTTCTTCCAAAGCCAGCTCCAGAAGCCTGGACATCCTGGCATCTCAAGGTGCCTGGTAACTACCAGGTGTATGCTTGCCAATCGTGTTGAGAGTTTTCACATCACTAGAGGCACATACAGACTCACAA
Organism: Aotus nancymaae; assembly: GCF_030222135.1. Taxonomy (NCBI): domain Eukaryota; kingdom Metazoa; phylum Chordata; class Mammalia; order Primates; family Aotidae; genus Aotus; species Aotus nancymaae. The sequence continues at coordinate 29,727,322 of NW_026988471.1, forward strand.
CTCTCAACTCACAAGTATAGGAGAGTTTAACTTAAACTCTGACAGTTCTGTCTGCCCCAGGGTGTCAGTCTTCAACCCAACACCTAGCCAGGTATCCCAAAAGGAATGTGTTTGGATGAACAGAATGAGATAGGAGAGACGGATTTACTAGGCTAGAAGCAGACTCATCCTGCAGAAAACTGTTGTTGGTCATCAGTAAGACCAGGGCCACTGTTGTCATATTTCACCTAAATCCTGCAGACTAAGAGAGGTGGCTTTTTCCTCTGGACACTGTGTTTTTATACAGTGGGAAATTGTTATAAACACCAATTTTGTTAGAATAAGGCATTTTACTGGCATATTGACAATAGATCAACACGGATGTAGATGACATTAGCTAGACAAACTCTCAGCAGGGTGTGATTTGATGTGTATTAAACCTCTAGACTCTGAAATCAATTAAAATCAATACGATCCCAAGTGTCCAAGGGGCACAGACCAATGAACTAATTATTAGCATTCTTTCAAGTATGAACTTTACATTTTAATATAGGTATTGCCTGCAATGTGACAACAAGGCATATCCTTTGTTCAAAGTAAATATATATGATGGGAAGACAGGAAGAGGAGTTCAGCCCAGTTGCATATATCTGTGTCCCAATCTGCTAGGTCAGAGGAGAGCAGATGGGCTGGAGATGACCAGAGAGAGGAACAGAAGTATTCTCACAGTGAAAGTATACCTCAACTTGCCCAGTGAGGCCAAGGGCAGATAGAAGACCTCTCGCACACAGTCTGCAGGGAGTGACCTGGAAACAAAGTAGACTGGTGATGGAGTTCCAATAACCTTCATCTTTGGGGAGAAGCTCGCTTCACTCAGGACAAAGCCTTTGCTTGCTCCAGTGACACTTTGTAACACAGAGGATCAAGTGAGCAAGGAGAGGGACTTCTCTGGATTGAATCCTGGCTAAAAAGAAAAGTCTTTTTGCTGACCTCGGAGTGTTAGAACTCCTAGAAGAAAGAAACTTTGTAATAGGAAAGTAATGGAATATTGGATAGAATTGAAGAGACTGGACACTTTCAGCTTTTTTCAAAAAAGTGAGGGAAATTTTCAAAGTTTTCAAAAAAGTGAGGGAAAAATAGGCCTTCATAAGATAATATGGGTCATGATGCGTTAGAGATAATAACAAGATAATGTGGATATCTGCCTCCCAGCATACCCGAGGGGAAGGAAATAGACAACAGCTAAAATAGCAGGAAGACTAGGGTGTAAGCTAATATTGACGAATGTTGGGATGAGAACAAAACAAAGGAAGATATAAACCTGAAAGAACAATTTCTTTCAGTTATTTGGAAAAAGTTACCAACTAGCTTCTTTATGGTAGGTACTTCGCTCTGTGCTAAGGAAATAGCAACAAACAAGACATAGCCAGGCTTATAGTCTAGTGGAGAATACTGATATCAGGCGTGTAAGGAAAAGTGTGTTAACTCAGCCAGCTACAAATAGAAGAGAACTTCCTCAAACTGGCAAATGGCATCTATGAAAAACATCATCATATTTAATGGCAAAAGACAGAGTGTTTTCTCCCAAGATCAGGAATGCAAGGTTGTCTGCTTTTTTCACTTCTATTCAGCATTGTATTAGGGATTCTAGCCAGGACAATTAGGTAAGAAAAAGAAATAAAAAGCATCTATATTGGAATTAAAAAAAAAAAACTCTTTACCTGCAGATACAGAATTTTTGAATATATAAAATTCGAAGGAAGCCCTTTTAAAATATTGGAACCAACAGACAAGTTTAGCAAGGTTGCAGGATATAAGATCAATATAAAAATAATTTTTATTGCTATATACTAGCAAGGAAAATCTTAAAATAATATTAACAGTTTCATTTAAAATTGTATCCCAAAATACAATAGTTAGGAATAAATTTAACAAGGGAAGTGTAAGACTTCTACACTGAAAACTGTAAATCATTGTTCAAAAAAATTAAAGAAGATCTATAAAAATGAAGAGACACATAGAACAAAAGATTTTATATTGTGAAGATGGCAATATTCCCCAAATTTACCTTTAGATTTAATATAATTTCTATCAAAATCCCAGAAATTGATAAGTTGATTCTAACATTTATATGTAAATGCAAGGAACACAGAATAGCCAAAAGGGTCTTGAAAAGTAAAACAAAGTTGGGAAATTCACACTTCCAGATATCAAAACTTACTATAAAATTATAGCAATCAACACAGTGTGATAGTGGTATAAGGTACACATATAAATCAATGGGACAGAAAGGAAAGTCCATAAATAAATTCTTATATTAATTTTTGAAAAGGATTCCAAGACAATGAAACAGGAGAATGAATAGTCTTTTCGACAATTGGTGTTGGGACAAATGAATGAATGCAAAAGAATGAAATTAGAGCCCTACTTCACCCCACATAAAAAATTACCTCAAAATGCATCACAGACCTAAATGAAAGAGCAAAACTCTAAAACTTTTAGAAGAAAAACAGGAAAAAATAGTTTTGACCTTGGGTTAGGCAATGATTTCTCAGCTATACCACCAAAATATATGACAAAAGAAAAAATAGATAAATATATCAATTAGACTTCATCAAATTTAAAGACTCATATGCTACAGATGATAGCATCAAAAAACTGAAAAGACAATCTGAAGAACAAGGGGAGAAAAAATTTGCAAATCACATATATAAGGAATTAGTATCTAGAATATACAAAGAACACCAACAACTCCTCAGTAGTAAAAATATAAACAATCCAGCTTAAAAATGGACAAAAAAACCTAAATGAACATTTCTCCCAAGAAGATATACAAATAATCCATGTGCACTGAGAAGATGATCGAAATCATTAGTCATCATGAAAATACAAATCAAAACCACAGTGAGATGTCACTGCACACCCTCTAGGATTGCTGTAAAACACAGACAATGACAAGGGTTGCTGAGGATATGGAGAAACTGGAATTCTCATTTGCAGCTGGTGGGAATGTAAAATGGTATAGCTGCTTTGGAAAACACTTTGGTCGTTCCTCAAAAAGTTACAAATAGAGTTTCCATATGATCCAGCAGTTCCACTCATAACTACACACCCAACTGAAATGAAAACATATGTCCCCCAAAAACGTGTGCACAAACATTCATAGCAGGAGTAATAATAGTCAACCCTAGAGACAATCCACATGTCTATCAACTGAGGAATAGATGAATAAAATGGGGTATAGCAACAATGAAATCTTATTTGGCACTTAAATGGCATGAAGTACTGGCACACGCTCCAGCATGGATGAATCCTGACAGCACTGTGCTAAGTGAAAGAAGCCAGCCATAAAGGACCACGTGTTGTATGAATCCACTCATATGAAATGTCCAGAATAGGTAAACCTATAGATTTAGAAGGCAGATTGGCAGTTGCCTCAGGCTAGAGGGTGGGACACAATTGGGGAGCAACTGCTGTGGGAGTGCTAGATGGGCATGGGGTTTCTCTTTGTGGTGATAAAAATGTTCCAAAAATCATATTGCAGTGATGGTTGCACAACTCTGACTATACTAAAAACCATTGAACTCTATACTTTAAATGAGTGAACTGTACAATGTGTGAATTATATCTCAATAAATTTCTTTAAAAGAAGGAATGGGCAACAATCAAGTGTACGTTGAATGTTATGACTGGGGAGGGGTGATACGTGAGTGAGTAATATGGTAACCCATTAACATGGGAACCCAACTGGGCTAAGACATAAAGGATCAGGAGTTTGGTGACTGATAGCCAAGACAGAGCAGACAGTAAGACCAAAGCTTTGAGGCTGGGAAAAGCATGGAAAATAGAAGAAAGTAAAGGTGTAATGGTGTGGTGGGAGTAGAGAGCAGGAAAAAGAGGCACAAGCTGTAGTTAGATGGTGGGCAGGGGCAGAGGAGGCAGGCTCTTGTGGTCCATGTTAAGGACACCAGATTTTTCCTGCGAGCAATGGGAAGACCTTGAAGGGTTTCTAAGCCTGGAGAATGTAATGATTGGATCTGAATTTTTAAAAGTGTAGTCCGGCTGCAGGAAATTGATTTGAGGGATACAAGTGGATATAGGAAAATCAGAAAAGGAGGCCATGTGAAAGTCAGGGAGAGAGATGATGTTGAAGAAATCTGAACGGAAGCAGTTAGGGAGAGTGGGAAGTGAGAACACGAAGATGATGAGCTCTTCTGTGAAATTTGGTTGTAATGAGACGAAAGAGTTGGAGTTTAGCTGGAAGGGTAGGAGATGGAAGAAATTTAAAAGATACACATTTTTAAATGGGAGTTAAATGACTCCAGAAGACAGAGACATGTTTAGTATTCAGAAGACAGAAGAGAGAATTCATTCAATTAGGCCCTTGAGAAGGTAAAGGGTAATGAGATACAGAACATCCTCAAAGGGACGTGCCCTCTAACATAGCAGGAAGAAGAGGGGGAAATGGTTACAGAGGAAGGTGGGTTTGTAGATTCGGAGGTAGAACTTCTTCACCCTCCTGCCTCCAATTCTGCAAAGCAACCCACGAGCCAAGAATGAGTGGATGTGCTTTAATGATGTGATGCCAGAGTGTGGTGATTAATGAGGAAGCTAGGGAAGCACTCCTGGGGGTGATGATAGGCATTAATGAAAGAAACCGAAGTAAACACAACCGTGCATCTAATATTATATTTCCTTCTGACATATTTTTCAAAAATAGGAAGGGTGGAAACATTAGTTAAGAGAGAATCGGGACCCTGTACTGGAGAACAGATGTTAAGAGAGGATCCAGTTATTTTTGAAAGTTTAGGCCTTCGGGCCCTATGTATCAAATTAGCTTAAAGATACAATAGAAGAGTCATGTTTGATATTAGAAATCATGCAGATTGGAACAGGCACAATAAAACTGGAAAAAATCAAATGTTCTATTTTATAAAGGAGTGAAGGGAGAACTCAAGGAAATATGGTTGGGTCAAATTATCATCTCAGCAGTATTTGTTAATTTCGATCACTGGAAAGCACCAAACGTTCATCAGGAAATATTTTTGCTAAAACATTATTATTTATGGAGACAGTGTCTGTCTCTTGACTTCAAGGTAGACAAATGGGAGATTAAGTACTGTTTACAAAAACAATAGAGTTTTAGGTGATATTGATCACAGCTGGCTGCGTGGAGAACTGTATACTTCGAAGGTACATTGGCACCTAGACAATGGTCACCAGGAGGTCTGGATGGAAATCCAACAGGAATAACTAAAGAAGACAGGCTTTGGGCGAAACAGCAAAGGTATTCTCAAGTGTTTGTAGGCCAGACATGTCTAGTATATTTTTCTACAGTGGTCCAGACAGTAGAGCTAGAAGTGTGAGTAGAAAGTTTCAGGGAAGTAGGTGATTGCCTCTAGATAAGAAACATCTAACACTCGGAGACGCCCAACAATGGGAACCACAGCATCTTGAGCTCCCCAGTCCTAAAAGATTCTAGAAGACTGATGGGGCTTCTGCTACAGCAGGGTTGGGGTGTGCACTAAGTAACTCCAGGGTCTGTTCCAGGAAAATGAATGTAGAGGAAATGACATGAGTGGTAATTTTTCAGCACACTCAAGCCAGAGGGATAAACACTGATGCCTACAGATGTCCATAATCTGTCCAAAGCAGCACTGTGAGACAATGGTACAGCTGGGGCTAGAGCCCGCTCTTCTCTCCCCAAGGCCTGACCGTTTCTCTCGCTCTACACCATTCCATTTCCGCCATTTCTCTTGCCTTTCCTGTGCTGATAGATCACCTTTTATCGTTGGAACTTCAGTAAAGAATACTAAACCCGCATTCATGCCTTTCAAGCCACTCCATTCCATAAAGGTCCACGGGTCGACACTGTCTGCATGAAATCTGCAGCACTGGCCTTGAAACTCAAAGGCCTTGAGCAGCTAAGCCTTGGTTCACTTAGGTAAGGGTCTGTCAGCCCTGGGGAGGCTCTCCCAAGGAGAGTCTTATGTGCAGTTCCTGGAGAAGAAGGGAGAATCACGCTCCCAGGGGGAAAAGATTCCGAAGCTACCATGTGTTACCTGAGCCGTGGGGTCTCCTCTCCTCTTTGCTTCAGTTGTACATGACCAGGTTCATCCACTGAAAAATAAACATAATCATTACAATTCTTTACACTTGTTAGCTTAATACAGAGCAGGACAAATGCAACCTTCCTCCCTCAGAAGACCTCAGTCCAGTCTCATCACCCCTTCCAGCTAATTCCAACCCAAGTGATGTGCAGGGAGGTCTCACAGCACATCCTCTGCTATTTCCTGAATAGCCAGGCAGAGTGAGACGTACATCTGAGGTGGACCAGCTGGCTGGTCAGGAGCCTCTAAAACTCAGTGGGAATACGTTTAATGTACAGCGAGCTCAGCGGGCTGTCCTTCTGTTCCCTCCTGGATTTATGACTCCCACATAATCCTCTGCTTTATTAAGCTATTGGAAAAAAATAAAATCTGTCTGCCAAGATCCTAAAGCAGCCTGGCAGCCAGCGATATATAAGGCAGTAATTGGAGGTGGGGGAGACAGCTTGGCTGGCCTTTGACAGAGTGTTCAATATCCTCGGGAGAAAAATGCCCCCTGGAATCAATATCCTTGGGGAGAAAAATGCCCCCAGGGAGGGGAAGTCACCCTCACCTCCATTTCCGTCAGGTAGAGTCCTTTTCCATCCTTGGAGAGGTTGCGGAAAGTCTCTAGGATAAAGAAGGGAAGGTTCTCACTGACTGAGGAGAGGGAATCCGGGCAGCTCAGGGGAGGTGGGCCTGGGCCCATAGGAAGCTAAAGGCACAGGAGGTGGTTCTGTAAAGCAGCCCTCACGCCCCATGGCGTGTGCCTGTCTCCCGTCCTCATCCCTGTCCAGCTGAGCTCTGCACGGGGTGGGTGGGGTGGCTCGGGGCTGACCTCCTCAGAGGGGCTCTGCGCCTGCTCCGCCCACACGCCCCTCCCTCTCCCGGCTTCTTTGCACTCCACGCCCCTGTATCCATCCACACTCAGCCCTGGGGATGTGAAGCCTTGTCATTCTTTCAGTGCTACAATTTGGGTTCCTCCCTCGTGCAACCAACTGAGAACTGTGTGGGGGCCAAGGCTTGTGCCTCGGGCTTCTCTTTTACCCTCCAGAGCCCTAGCCTCTCAATCCTTCTGCCCAGCTCAGAGCTACAGGGTTTGCAGTGGTGCCTCGAGGCAGGGCAGTGAGAGGATTGAGTGGGGAGGGGTCTGGCCTCTCTCCCACAATCACAGCGGCCCCACTATGGCCCGGGGTCTTACACTAGATTTCATTAAAAACAAAGGGTCAGGCTGCTAAAACTTGTGGCAACCTCCGCCCACACAGTTGGATTTCTGAAGCCTGGGGAGGGGCCTCCTGCCCCTACTTATTCACTTGTGTGTGACATTCCTTCAGCAAAGACCAAAATCCTTCATTACATAACTGAAGAGCAGGTTTCCGTGATAAACACAACCTGGAGAGGGGGACAGCCTGATCTCAATTAGCCTTGTTCCTGAGAGAGGGGCTGGGCGGGGTGATGAGGAAAAGAGACGGGGGTGCAGAGGGAGCTGGTCACGCCATCTGCAGCCTTAGTTGGCACCTCATGCAGGCTGCCAGCCCACCCTGCTGCTGAGGCCTCATGCAGGCCTGGCTTGGGGTGGGATGAGGAAGGGGATGGCCGGTCCTCTCCTGTGTTCTTCGGTCACTGCCAAGGTCTCTGGGATGCCCCCCCGCCCCCCATGACACTTACTTGCCATGGTTTCAAGCCGCATGAGGAAGCAGACCAGGCTGGGGAAGCTGACCCTGCCGCAGCTGTCGCTGTACCTGAGGGTCACCAGATGCAGCAAATCGCGGCTGACGAAGATTCCTCTAAGGAATTCTGGGGCCACAGGTGAACGAGTGAGAGGAGGCTAGGGCTGGGGCTGGGGGTTTCCGCTGCCTCTCAAGATCTGAGAGGCCTGTTCAGAAGGCCCAGCAACCTCCCACCAACTCCTCCCACTCAGCCTCCTGCCTTCAGTGTCTTTCTTGTTGGTTGTTGGGCCCCAGGGACCTAGTTCTGGAGTCTGGCCAGAGAGCAAGTGAAGATACTGAAGACACCGCTCTGGGGACACATCAGCCTTCACAGTCATCCAATCATTCCCACCTAAGGGGAGAGCTGCTGGGACACCCGGGGGTTGCTTCTATCCCTGCCTCTGTCAAACCTCTCCCTTCTGATGACCTTGACAAACAACCTTCCTCCCCACCCCTGACTGCAGGTGGGTTGTGTATGGATGCTGCTAGTGTAGGTGGGAGTGGTCCCTGGAAGAAGGAGATGCAGTCCTAAGTCCATCGAGGGAAAAGACTGACCCTTGGGGGGAGAACAGAACGCAGAAGGTGGCCTCAGGCAGGAGATCGTCGCCTTGTCATCCCGCGCTTCTAGTTATAAGCTCCAGGGAGGCACCGACCTCACAGGGGCCAAGTGCACACTGGTACACAGTCAGGCTTTGCAAGACTTAGCAAGTAGAACCCTGCAAGCCAAACCATCCATCATGGGGACAAGCCTGGTGGCCTGCTGGCTTCCAGCAGCCAGAGACACACATGGTTTCTCTAGCAGAGTTAATAAAACATGAACTCGAATACCTTTAGATAGGCCAGGCCCTCTCCTGCTTGCCACGTTCTCAGTCACTTGTTTTCTGAGCTCCATCACCCCTTTCACTTACTTGCCTGGCTGCTGAAGGCTTTTGAGTTGAATTCAAACTATTTTCTATTTTTTCTCTTTTATCATTCTGAAGTCATGAGTGAGGTCTTTTTGAAAGATTTCACCTTTAATGGATTCTTAAAGTGTGGCTCCCACACCAGGGGCATGAGCATCCCCTGGGAGCTTGTTAGAAATGCCAATTTCTGAGCCCCACCCCAGACCTCCTGATAAGAAGTGCAGCAATCTATGCCTTAACAAGCCCTGAAGGGGATTCGGAGGCAGCTCAGGTTGAGTTATGAAGCTTTAAGAGGGAGGATCCAGGCTACAGCTGTGGGTAGCAGTCTGGTCTATCTACCCTGTCTCCAGGCCAGGAGCCATGGGAGGATGGATGATGGAGACTTTCCTTCTAGCATTAACCCGGGGAAACGTGATTTTTACTTTTTTTAAAGGAAGATGGTCATTTCCTTGTGCAACCCTTTTGTGATCCGTCTTCCCCACTGGGACCGTGAAGTAATGATTCTTGCCCTTTCCAGTTCTCAGGGTAGTCGAGACAGTCAAATGAGATGACGCGAACAGAAGAGCTCGGTGAACCATGAAGCCCTTGTGCACCCTAAGGTATTATTATCATTATCCCAGGACTGAGAGCCTTTGCCTACTTGAGGCAGATGGATGCCATTTGGTTTAATTGAACCCCAAACCCTCTGTGAAGAGAGAGGAGAGAGATCAGCAGCCTGCCTGTGGGTATTTAACTCTGATGGCCCAGACACTGAGCTGGAAGCGCGTCTCCGAGACGAGCTTGATTCCTGGTAGGGCATCAATCATGTGGCGGCTATTTTCTCACAATTAGAGCTGTGCTAGGGAGGAAAGGCAGCCGGGAAAATTGACTGGCACATGAGAACTCAGCCAGGGGCAACTATGCCTGAGTCTGCAACTCTAGAGATCCCCCAGGGTCAGTGTGAACTGGGGAGGACACGGGGGCTGTGGCACGCCTCTCTCCTGATTGCCTGGCATTGCTGTGCCAGCCTTGCTTCTAGGGGCGTGGGCATCACACCCACCCCCAGCCCCCAGGCACCACAGCTCCAAGGTCCCCATTGTACCTGTATTCTCTATGGCCTTCCCCAAGTTCGAGCTTAGGAGGACTCCAGGGCTTGTCTGAACCTTCTGGAAAACATGCTAATAGGGGAAGAGAAGCAAGAAGTTTGTGTGAAGATAGGGGAGGTCCTGGATATCCCTTTACCATCCCAGGAGCTTGCTTCCCTAAACCTCAGAGGAAGGCACGGTCTCAGCACTGAGGACTGGGAGGACAGAGTGGCCACACCTGGTGAACTGACCCTCCTGGCTGCCCACCAAGGGGCTGTGGCTTCTCCTCTCACCCATGCTCCTTCCTCTTCTGCATCCCTAGGCTGAGCTCTGACACATAGGGTAGTTTTCTGCTTTCGAGGGGAGTGTAGGGCTCTCTAAAGAGATTGCATAGGGTAGTGGTTAAGAGCACAGGCTTTACAACCAAACTGCTAGGGTTTAAATCATGAACTATTTACCGGCTGTATAACCTTGGGCCACTACTTCATCTTCCTAGGCCTCAGTTTCGTCATCTGTAGCATAGGGCTGATTACAGTGCCTCCCTCATAGGTTTGTGGCAGGGAGTAAATGATTAAATATTTATAAAGTGCTTGGGAGAGTGCTTTGCACATTAGTGAATGCTCTGTAACTGAAAGCAGGTTAGAATTGCATCCTGGAGCCCAGCACAGGGGCAGAAGGTGGTCACTGAAACAGATTGCTTTTGTATGGGGTGGCTGTTGCCTCTACCCAGGTCTCTTCCACCTCTACCTAATTCTCCTTATAATCCTGATCAACATCATGTTTCACAGATGAGGACACTGATGCTCAGGCAGGGAGCACCTTGCCTTGGATTGGGTGTGTAAGTGCTGCAGGACTGAGCTCAGGACTCTCATTTGGGTCTATGCCTAGCTGTCCCCAGGAGCTACTCCAAAGCAAAGTGCCCACACGCAGGCATGTGACTGAGGCCAACTGTAAGAGGCAACTGTTGCGAAATAGCAGCTGGACAATTTTTTGGGGACCTTATTTGGCTTTTGGTGAGTGCAGGGACAGACCTAGAGCGTTCTCAGTTAGGCAGTCATTTGCTCATTCAGAATTTCTTAGTTTGGTCAATTATTCAGCATTTCTGAATCCCTGCTGTTTTAGACACTATGGAGGTGCTGGGGAAGGGTGGATATGAGGGAACCCTTGCTCACAATCTCATAGGGGAGTGGACATGCCAGCCGTCGCAGTGCCCTGCGATGAAATGAGAAACCAGGTGACCCCTAGTCAGGGTCAGGAGATGTATTCTGAAATAGCCACACAGGAACACTTTTTCTTTTTTTCAGCCTTTAAGCATGTTATGAAAGTAGTGGCATGGCTAGACAGTCGATGTATTTATTGGCATTTATTAGTTTTTAAAAACAGATTATACTTCTATGTGGCATGTGTGGGTATGCATACTACAAGAAAAATTCTGAAGTGTGTTCACTAGGTGTTCATAGTTTCTCTTTGGTTGGCAAGATCATGTCGTTTATTTTGCCCATCTGTATTTTCTGTTTTTCTGCTATGACAGGTATTGCTTTCCTAATGTGATGCTGTTGATAAGTACAAGATGATGCGACAACACACTGTGGCTGGCTCTGACAGACGTGGGTTCAAGTGTTTCGGGCCGGAGGGGCACTCGCCGGGTCACGGGGTTCAGCAGAGCCCCCCGGGAAGATTCTGCAGGGAAGGTGTGGTAGAGGTTGGACTCTCGGGGTGGATGGGCACTGGCCAGTCTCAGGGAGTGGGGAGATGGGAGGGCCAGGCTGAAGGGGCACAGGTGTGACATTTACAGGAAATAGTGAGGCGTCTCATACTGGAGTCTAAAGGAGAGGGTGGGATGAGTGGAAAGGGCTTCTCCTGGGCCCCAAATAGGGACCCACTCAGAGGGTCTTGTGTGCCACCCTGAGGGGTTAGACTTTGTCCTAGGAACAATGGGGAGGCCACACTGAGGCCTCAGGCCACATCTGTGTTTTTGACAGATCCTCTGGCAGATGGATTGGATGGGAATAAGATAAGCTAGCAGGTGTTGCAGTGGATGGAGGGGTGGGGGAGATGCTAGCAGGCAGCTTTAGCTTACAGGGACAGCATTCTCCTCCCATCTCCAAAGCATCCCTCATCCCGACACCTAATCGGGCATTGCCTTGTGCCTTCTAGAGTTGCACATACATCTCCTCTTCTTTCATACCCCTGAACCCTAGTGCAGGGTTAGACACCCAGGAAATCCTTGCTCACTGGATGGAATGAGAGTGTGAGTCACAGAGATTGTGCCTGTACCTGGTAGTGGACAAGGCGCTTCCGCAGTCGAGCAAACTCCTGTTGGTCCAGCCGCCCATCCACTTTCAGCTGGGTAAGGAGTTAAGAGTGAACCAGCCAGTGTGCAAGGTGCAGCAGAGGGGCTGTGTCCTGCCAATGAAGCCGGAGCAGCTCCACCCATCACTAGCAACACAGCTGGTCCAACGTCACCTAGATGTGGCCCCAAGCCAGCTGGCTCCTGCTGTTTCTGAAAGGGACCTGGCTTAGATATGTTTTACAAAGAAAAATGAATGTTAGAAAGAAGGAAACCCTGAGGAAAAGAGGCCAACATCACTTGCATCCCAGGGAAGAGAGGGGTCTAGAACACAGTCTCCACCAGTTGGAGTAGGCATTCTGACTCTGGAGGTTGGGGAGGAGCATGAAGGACTCTTGGCAACCCCAGAAGCAGCGGCCACAGGTGAGCATGCAGAGCCCCGTGTGCTTAAGTGCAGAGGGAACACATCCTGTGGGCATGTTAAAGCCAGCCTTGGCTGCTCTGTATGATGGGTTCAGTGATGACTAATGAAGGGAGACGTATTAACCTCTGAGAATTGGAAGGGGAGCCAGTGAGTGAGTAGGAAGGAGGCTGAAAGGGACCTGTCTGCTTTGCAGGGGTCCAGCAAACGTGACCTCCCCTGGGATTACCCACCCCGGGCCATGGGACTGTGAGGACCATTTGGATTCCTCTATGGGAGATGGGCAGTGTCCCTGATGGATTCTAAACCACGGCCAGCAGAGACAGGGCCTGATTTATGATTTCATCAGAAAGCCCTCTTGTTCTACAATGGCCGGCTTCACAGTTCCAGTTGAGCCTTGTCAACAGTGTGGGAGTGGGGCAATGTGTCTTAGGGGACAGTACACTGCTGAGTGAGGGGCTGGCAGGGCAGCATCTGGGGGTCCACAAAGCACACTCGTGGAGTCAGCCTCTCCTGCCTGCCAAGAGAGGGGTGCACAGGAGGAGGATGGCTCACTGAGGGGTGGAAATCGGGAGGAGGGGCAGGAACCTGGGGTTCAATTCTTGGTCCTGCAGTTATAGCCATGGGCCTGGAGTGAGTCCCTGAACTGCCTCCACCCAGCCTCTCCCGCTGCAAACACAGCATGATAACAATGATGGGGTGGAACTGCTGTGTAGACCAGGTAGTTTTCTAGGTTTTGGTGGTAGTTATCTTGATTGAAGTGGGGACATATTGAGTAAGAAATTTAAACAATGGAGACTCCTCCAGTAGGAAGGCAATGGGTGAAAGGGAAAATAGTTCCCCTTGGTGCTACAAGGGGTGGTTTAGGATAAGGTTAGAGCATGGACTTTGGAGGCTGAAAGCTCTGACTTCAAATCTGGGCACGAGTCCCGACTAGCTGTGTGATCTGGGCAAATTACTTAACCTCTCTGAACTCCTGTTTCTTCCACTGTATGATGAGATGATACTTTTTGTATCAGAGGGGTTGCTTCAAGAATTATAGGAGACACACACACACCGAAGTACACCGATCAGCACAGAGTAGGTGCTTGATAGATGGTAACTATTGTCATTGTTGCTGTGGAGCATTGGTGAGTTAGTAGAGAATTCCCAGAAACTCAGGGATAGGGAAGAAGAGAAAATATTGAGAGGGAGAAAAGGGTTCCCTACTGTCCTAATTAGGTCTCTGGGAAGCCCACAGAGCAGAGGGAAGCTCAGAGCATGGGAGGGATGACCACAAAGGATACTTCCATCAGAGCCACCAGGCTGCGGCACTCATCCAAGGAGAATGTGTCCTCTGGAGGGCCTGAGTAGAGAAGCACAGGAAGGACTGGAGTGTTGACATGGGGAGGAGGATGGGGCCAGCTTGCCCTTGGGCTGCTCTTACCTATCAGAAACTCCTGGTTGAGAAGGCTGTGGAGCTGGGTGGCATCAATGTCCGGCCTCTGATCCAAACAAGGAAGGAATGCAGGAATTATTATCAGTGCCAGTATCTGAGAGGCACATCTGTCTGCCTATAAAAGCACTCAGATTTCCAAGCACTTAGTCCCCACAACATATTCATATTGCCTTTGTCACGAAGGCTTACCTGACGGCTCCCAGCCATGGTAGTGACTCCCTCCCCTGGATGTCCATCGTGCTGGTCACTCCTGATGCTTGGCCCCTGGTGTGGGTAACCTTGCATTTCTCTTCTTATCCATTACTGGACTGAAAGCAGTGTTTGCTTCCTCCCCACCCTCCCCGGCACTTGGGAGCCTCTCAGCGTAAGGATTGCTGAATGAATCAACTCAGCCCTTCAGATGTATTCCCCATCTGCTTCCAGGAAGACACTAGGAAAAAAATATGACTACTGTGTGCATGTGTATATGTGCATGTGTGTGATAATAGGAGTTAAAAATACCAGAAATGTGGGCTAAGAGAAATTGCTATCATTGAGCATATTACTTAGCATTAATTTTCCCAGCCACTGAAGCAAAAAGGGAGACATCATGGTTTTCTTTGGATTAAGAGCAGGAAGCAATTGAGGTTGGGGAGGGAGGAACTCTTCCTGGCCTCAACTTCTGGGGCAGTTAACTGTATTTGATTCAATTTTATACCTGCTGGGGCATCCAGCAGGTTGACAGGCAGTGTCTTTATGACAATTTCGCAGACACATGGAGCTGTTCTATATGTGGCTGTTCCTCACGTCCAGCCCGGGAAGGACAGAGGGGATGCCATGCTGCTATCACCTGGGAAAGCATTTTCATGGGGAGCTGGCACTGGAGAGAGTTATCAGCAGGTGGCCCTGTAGAGTGGCACTGGTCAGGTGGAATAGGGTGCCTCTTGGGGGGGTCCTCTGAGAATCAGCACCTTCCATCTCCCAGGATTGGCCTTACCACCTTGAACTGGAAGCACAAGTAGCCCCAGAGCCTGTCCTGATGGGGTCCTCACCTAGAAGAATGACCCCTCAGGATACCCCTGAGGAGAATATCCTGCCAGTGTCTGAAAATGGTCCTCGGGTCATTTCTCCAACATCTCAAACTTTGAGTTTTATCAGGAAAGTTGTTGCGTGCCCACTACAACTGAGCTTTTCAAAACTCAGGACACCTCGCTTTGAATAGCAGTTAGCATGCTAATGAGGAGCTCCAACTTCCATGGAATCATCCACTAGGTTATAAGCAGCTTTGGGGCACGAACCATGTCTCTTTCCTCCTCCATATTCTGTGTGAGGACAGAGCCTGCCCTGGGTCTGGCACTCCATAACCAACCAAAAGGGTTTGAGGAGATGAGGGTGGGAATGAAGGTGAGGGTTGCTGAAACAATCTAAAAAATTGCATGTTTCCCTCGGCTACTACAATTCAAGATCCCCAAAAGCTATTCCTTGGCATTCCCCAAGCTTAGTGTGGCACTTGGAATGTCCAGGTGCTAGGTAAATGCTGGCTACCTGGTGGGTAGAGCTGGCCCGTCTCAGAGTCTAAGTGCATCCTTTGATTCCCACAGGTGGACCCTGGGTTATAGAGCTATCACACTACCACGGTGAGTGAAGGGAACTAGTGCTAGTAACAAGTCATTGTATTAGTTTAAATCTAGTTAAAGTGATAGAAAAGATCAGAAGAGGGCACAGTGAGTGCGTGGGGGAATATTTTGCTGTAAACTTTCTCTGGAGGACACAGACCCTGAGGATAGCTTGTAGGATGTACAGAATAATGCCAGGTGGGCCCCCTGCTCAAGAGTGCCCAGCCGAGAGATGAAAGGGGGCTGGAATCCATTCTCTGTTTTGCTTCCCAGCCATGTACCTGGCAGAATGCCACATCAGGGTCTTATTCTAATTCCCATGAAGGCCCCATATGGGCCACCGGTCACCCTCTATGAGGAGGCATTTGGCTGTTATTTGGAAAAGTCCTGATCAGAAAATCTGTCCCATCTTCACATATGACAAACATTTTTATTTTAGAGGTACAGGTGCATGGGCCACGTATGAGAATTTGCCACCTGCCACTGAAGGAAGCTTGGTCTCAGGCATCCTAATCAGGCCCTGCTAACCACCTTGGGGCAGCTAACATTCACTCAGGCATCTGCTCTGGGGGAGGTGATCTGTCTTAATTCAATAGACATGATTGAGCACCTCTTCATGCCAAGGACAGTGATCAGTATTGGGAACAAGAAATGCCTGTGATATCATTCCTGCCTTCGGGAGCTTGCAGACTGAGGACGGTCATCTTGGCTGGCCTTGTCATGCACTGAATGAAGTGCTTCCTGAATCAGCCCAGATGGTGAACCTGGATCCTGGGCTGGTACTGACTTCATGGAGGTCTGTGTGACTTCAGCTGCTCTTTGCAACACATGCCCCTCATTCCAGCCACATTCTTATTCTTTTTTTTTTTTTTTTTTTGAGACAATCTTGCTCTGTCACCAGTTGCCAGGCTGGAGTGCAGTGGTTGTGATCTCGGCTCACTGCAACCTCCCCCTCCAGGCTCAAGCAATTCTCCTACCTCACCTTTCCAAGTAGCTGGGACTACAGGCGTGTGCCACCATGCCCAGCTAATTTTTGTATTTTTTAGTAGAGACGGAGTTTCACCATGTTGGCCGGGATGGTCTCAATCTCTTGACCTTGTGATCCACCCGCTTCCGCCTCCCAAAGTGCTGGGATTACAGACATGAGCCACCGCGCCCGGCCTCCTCATTTTTTCCTTCTTTGGCCCAGGCTGCTTCTGGGTGATTACTGCCCCATGGCATCCTTCCTGTCCGTGGCCTCTTCCTGGTTCAAGCCGGCAGTGTATAGATGATCATCAGTATCACTTTCCACTTTCCACACCAACCCAGTGATTTACGGTAAGAGGCCTATTGTGCAGAGCCCCTGACAGCTGTTTTACTCTGACAACTCAAGGAGTTCTTTATAACAGTTTATTAAGCCATTAAGAAAATCCTGTGTGCACATAGGTGGCTTGGCAGCAAGGATGCTGTATGTGCTTTCTGAAGCTGGCTAGCTCTCGGGGGGAATGATGCCAGCTTAGTGGGAGGTGGCTGAGTAGGAGAAGGAAAGGTTTCAAGGGGGACTGCCAATTGCTTGTTTAAAGATTTAGAAGGCAATACACCTCACACCCCATAATTATCCCCTCCCTTTCTAAGCTCTATATTCCATCTTGATGTCATACAGATGACACTGGGTGGGGTGCCACGTCTCTACAGAACTTGGCAGCCAGAGTAGTTCTGGAGATGATCCAGAAAGAGAGGCAGGTAAAATAATCCATCAGGTCACTTCTCCTCTCTGCATCCTGATAAGGGCCGGTGAAAGCTGTCCCTCCCTCAGGCCCTCTATCTCCACTCCTGCGTAAGGCCCCTGGGTGCTAGGTACCATACCTGCTGAGTGAATCTGTAGGAAATGCTTTCTTGGGAGCCATGTTCTGAAGGACTTCCCTGGATCAAAGGGAAAATAGCCGATGTCAGACTTCTGGGGAAGGAGGAAGCCATCTAGTACAGCAAGGGTGCAACAACCCCTGCCAAGATCTGAAAAAGGTTTTATCTGGCAGTTGGAAAAAGCCTTCTGGGGAACGAGAGAACTGAAGTTTGTAGAAGGGAGAGGAATGGGTTGAGCCTGGCCTTGGAGGCCTGGTCTTCTCCCCCGACCCTACCCCTTTGAGCTATCATTGGCCTGTCATGGTGTCTCTCTTTTCATTGGTCAGTGGGGCAGGGGGGCAAAGAAGGAGACAGAAGCTCTTGGGGATGGGATGGGGCCAATGAGGCTGGCCAGCCAAACCTTCTGCATACCTACCTTCAGGCTGCGGTTGAAATGGCTGCTCAGGTGCCTAGAAAATCAGAGGACAGTGTGACAAGTTACAGCACTGTGGCCACAAGCCCAGCCTTTTGGCTGGACATGGTAGGGTCTTTAGCTGTTTAGTATGTGGTTCCTTCCACAACCAGATACACACATCCAGCAACCCCCATTGCCAGAATGGCAGATAGGCTCTGTCTTAGGTTCCATCCCTGATTGGTGGTATCATGGCGGCCTGGCATGCTGGACTGAGAAGGTCTCACCCACGCTCAGCTGGGAAGATGGCCATGATGATGGCGACATCTGCCTCAGGCCCAAGAGGAGACAAGGAGCCCAGTGGGGATGAGCACCTGTTGGTCCCAGTCTTGAACTATCAAGTTGGCATGCAAGACCCTCTGTGATGGACTCTTTCTTTCAGGTCCATCTTTCACTGTCTCCCTGCTACACTCCACATTTCAGGCCGTGTGACGTGCTGGCCATGTACACCTTCCTGTGTAGATGCTGATGCTACTTACTCTCCAAGCAACCCTGTGCACAGCCACTTCCCTGTTGCCATTCATGCTTTTTTCTTCTACCTACCTTTCCTGGGTCACCACTGCCTTCCCTTTTAAACTTTTTTTTTTTTTTTTTTTTTTTTTTTTTTTTTGAGACAATTTAGCTCGTTGCCCAGGCTGGAGTGCAATGGCATGATCTTGGCTCACCGCAACCTCCACCTC
The DNA here is from genome assembly GCF_030222135.1 of Aotus nancymaae. Classification (NCBI taxonomy): domain Eukaryota; kingdom Metazoa; phylum Chordata; class Mammalia; order Primates; family Aotidae; genus Aotus; species Aotus nancymaae. The sequence continues at coordinate 29,745,779 of NW_026988471.1, forward strand.
CCGGGTTCAAGCGATTCACCTGCCTCAAACTCCCGAGCAGCTAAGATTACAGGCATGTGCTACCATACCCGGCTAGTTTTGTATTTTTAGTAGAGACATGGTTTCTCCATGTTGGTTAGGCTGGTCTCAAACTCCCAACCTCAGGTCATCCCTGCCTTGGCCTCCCAAAGTGTTGGGATTACAGGCATAAGCTACTGCACCGGCCCCCTTGTAAACTATTAAATTATATTTTTCTTCAAAGGCCGGCTCAAGTGCCATTTCCCTCAAGAAGTCTTCCTCAGTCCCTCTTGCCACTCAGTCCTCCCGTGCCACTTTGCATTTCCATCTGGCATGGCCCCCTCCTGTTTGTAGTCTGATTCTTGGTTCACAGACTTTCTTGCCCCACCCCTCCACTCTAGAGCGGGACCCATATCATGTCCCCAGTGACATAGCACATGCTGCACGAATGCACAGAGCCCTGCCCATAACGACACAATGTGTTTTTATAAAGTTAAGTAGAAGAAAACATTCAGAATCCCAGAGGGGTCCATACCTGCCACTGTTCGGCGTTTTCAGGAAGATTCGCAGCAAGAACTCTACTGATTTTCTCTGGGTCTGTACAGCCACGACATAGTTCCCAGGGATCAGCTGGTAGGTTCTGGTGAAGTTGCGGTGGAATTTTTCATTTGAGTCTCGGACTTGGACAGAATTTCCGAACGGGAAAAAAGACATGAGTGGAAATTTCTCCTGGAACCACTGGACCTAGACGAAACACAATTATTGTGAGAAAGACTCCTCTGTGCATGGACCCTAGGCACCAAGGGAGACCCACCACCTTCCAGACCCTCTCCATTCACCAAGTTAACATTACATGCTCTGCAAATGGAGACCGTGCTCAGCTGAACTCTCAAAAAGCAGTAGGGTTTAGACTGTCATTTCTTCTAGACCCTGGACACTACAATGAATGCAAAGAAATACTACACACAATTTTATCTCAGTAAGTCTAACTGTATCCTGGGTTTCTGAGTTTTCTTTTCCTGCTTATATAGGAAGAAAACTTCCACGGAAACTCGTGACATCATTTCAACACTGATTGTATTCTGGGGTCTTGAAAGCCCCTTCTCCCCTGAATGTTTAGCAAAGTGCTTTGGACTGCTATACTATTACAGAATTGAATTCTTTTCACTCCCTCTGTTTCATCTCTCCAGTGAAGGCCCGAGATTTCTTCTCATTGGAGAATAATGGGCCCTGATCATTTTCCTTTTATTTCAATATTTTCTTAGAGATAAAACAATAAATATAATGCAGTTCCTATTACCAGATGTCACATACATATTATATAATAAAAACCCCTTGCTAAACAAATTTTCCCCACTACAGTCAAGCATAGGGATTCCATTTAGAATGGTTATGCAGCAGGAAATGATTATTTATGAACTATGCCTGGCGGGGAAAACAGGAAAGGGGGAAGTTTCTTTTCAGGGGTAGGGACAGGGCTGGGCTCCCAGGTGAAACAGGAGATAGGTCACTGCCCCAGGTGTATGGCAGGGTGGCATTTCCAACGCGATTCTGCTGACATTAACAGCAGCTTCAGAAGGTTTGGGAGCCTGACTCGCTTGGACCCTTATGGCAAAAGCAATGATGGAATGAGTTCTTTTCCAGAGTCAGCAGTGTCACATGGCTCTGGCCATGGGTGAGTGTGCATGCATGTGTGGGCGCATGCAGAGGTGTGTGGGCAGTGTGCCTCCTACAATTAGAAGGCAAGGGCCTCCCTGCTTACCCGTTATCCTGTCCTGCTTCCTCTGTTGGCCCCTCATAGCCCTGTCCAGGCTCCCGATCCTTCAGAACAGACTTGCTCAGTGGCAATGAGGAGTGTGAGTGTGGGGGAACAATGGGGGTGGTTCTTGGTCTACTGCTGAGTACCAGCATCAACAAACCACAAAGCAGGGCTGGTCATGCACAGACCTGACTCTGTAGTTCCAAGGATGGGACCTGTGCTTTTTCCTGGATTAAGTGTCACCCTGTTCTCCAGCTCTGGGACCTGAGATGCTGATGGCTTCTTGCACCTGAGTGTTTCTCTCAATGCCCATCCCAACCCTCCACTTCATGGGTGGGGTGTCAGGGATCAGAGTCAGATCCTGACTCCAGCTCTGTGGCTGGGCCACCACTGTCACAGACAGTCACTATTTGTTGTCTGTGGCCACATCCTGCTGCCCCCTTTCATCTGCGGTCCCTGGGCAGATGCACCTCCCTCTTGGTGGCTCAGAGCTCTCAGCCGTGGGCAGAGGGGTGGGTCTGAGTGCCTGTGAGGACAGGTATTCCAAACTCCATCTTCCTTCTCCATCTTTCCTCACATGGGTAAGTCACCTTTCACCAATCCTGAGCCAGATGATCTGTTTAGGAGGGCAGCAGTTTCTTGCAAGAGGGGCTCAAGGATGTACCTTGAAGCTGCATTTGGAGATCATGCATCTTGCTTATGGTGAATTTGGAGACTGGCTACTTTAGGAGGCTGAAGATCTTTCCAAGGTACCCCTTAGTGCTGCTCTCATCTTAAATAAAAAGGAACCAGCTCCATCAATCTTATCTATCAGGGGCCATGTGCCTGAGGATGGTTTCACTTGAATGTTAAGAAGAGAACAGCCCAAAGGGTCCAAGCTTCAGACCAGGACAGCCAAATATTCTCCTGCTTTGTGAACCTGTTTAGGGATTCTAGACCTGTGTCTGATGTAAGACTTAGCAAGACTGAATTTGCAGCCACTGAACACATGGAGGCCACGAGCATTGGAAGAGGCCTAACACTTCACCAACGGACAGCAGCAGAGGTGCGGGGTAAGGGCGATGCGGAGCCATACCTGTGAGCCAGCCTGTTGGAAACAAAAGGCAGATTTAGGAACTCAAACCCAAACAGAAAGACAAGCAGAACTGAACAGCTTGGCTCACTGGTTTCATCCCTGCATTCCTCCTCCTTTTCTTCTGCTCTTTAAAAAATTTATTTTATACCTATTATGCCACAAAGCATGTTTTAAACACTGATATATCACTGTCTAATAAGATGAAGTAAATACAAAAGAAGTTCTTCTTAATAGAAACAAGATACAGCACCCCTTAGAGTCTTCAAACACTATTGCTCTCTAACTTTCGTGATTCAACAAAGCATTCATGGACCAATCTCCAGACTAGTTTTAACAGACACATAACAGCTGTAAGCAGACATGACTGTCCTAAATGTATTAGGTATGAATTTTACAAAATTTACTTATATATGTGATAACAAAGGCACTGGAGAATATTGCACCTTCTCCAAGTGGCAAGGTGAGAATCACCAATAGTGTGGTAGAACTTACAGCCCTTTCCAAGGCCATGGCTCTTGCAGCCTGAAGGTGTGAGCCCATGTATCTCCCCGTGCTGTGGACTGATCTGGTGATCCACTAGGTGTTAAGATTTCCTCTGATAGCTTTATGTAATGGATCAATGAGAACCTCAAAACATTTGTTCATGGAACATGTTCCTCCTCCTTGTGTGGCCTGCCTGTTCCCTGGTACACCTAGGGGTGAACTGGGATGACTGGTTACTCATTCTCTGTGTGGAGTTGTAAAAAGTGAAACCCACTCAGTTGCAGAGAACAGCAAGAGAAGGGAAACTGAGGCAGAAAAGGTGTCTGAGAGGAGGAGGTGTAGATACTTTTCACAGCAATGATGATCACATTGAAATGAAGGGGGAGATTTTGACAGGGCCTGCAGATAGCACAGAACCTGGTGCAAATGTAAACTCCCTACCATAGGGAGTGTCCCTGAGAAGTCAACTTCTTTTTTTCCATCAGACCACTGTAAATAGATGGGAATTTGTTCTTGCACCCCCACCCCCATGCTTGTAGGAATGTACATGTGCCTATGAATGGGGAGATACCCATGTTCCAGTCTTTTCATGTAGAAGGAATACCTGAGCATGCAGTCCCATTGTAAGCCTCTTTACAGTTTGCAAAGCACTTTTATGTAATGTGTTGGATATTCACAATAATCATACAAGCTGATGCTGGGCTCCCTATTTTATGGGTGTAGAAACTGAGGCTCAGCAGTTTAAGAAGCAGAGTTGGGAATAGGGCAAGCTGTGCTGCTTGCTTTGTAATCAAGTCCCGCCCCCCCACCACCAGGTGATGTCTTCCTTAGTTGGCTTGGGTTTTGGTTCTTTTCCACTGTTGACCCTGGGCCCCACCATGTGTACAGACCTCTCAGTTTTCCCAGGCCGACTTCTCTGGAGGCCAAGGGTGAGCTGGGAGGAAGGTGGAAAGTCCAGGCCTTGGGGAGGAACTTTGGGGGAGGTGAAGATGAAATGGCTTGTCCACCCTCGTCCTTTTCACTGTCCTGTCTTCTCCTTGCCTATTCATATCTCATCTGATTTGGTGGACTGACTTGGTGATCAAATACCCCACTGGGGTCTGTCTGGCTGGACATAAAGCAGAGCAGTGCTCCCACAGCAACTGGGGAGTCACAGGCTCATGCCAGAGCTGGAACATCATCACAGCATCAGGTTAGCACTGGAGCCCAAGATACCATGTGAGCCCTGGAGCCTTCTGAGAGCCTGACTGCTGGCAGGTACACAGCTGTTTCTCAGCTGCACTGTGAAAGCAACTCAAGTGACATTTGAGTTGTCCAGATCTGAACTGTTCTTTGATGTTTAAGTCAACCAGGATCTTGCAAGGTCTGCTGGGATCTCCAGGAAGCCTGAGGAGCTCTTGGGGCTGAGTGTTCCTTCAGCAAATTGGGGAATGCTGAGAAGTAACACATCTCTGGCAGCAAAGTAGGGAAGTGGGCTTCATATCATTTTAAAATGTCGTGGTTACAATCTAGGTAGGGTTCCTGAACGGTGAAGACTTTGGGCGAATCAACACAAGGCCCCTGGTCACCGTGTAAGCAGAGCCTCAGAAGTGGTGTGTGTGCTGGGGCAGCTCTGATCCCTCTCTGGGTTTCTGTTTTGGCTCAGAAAAGGGAAGCATTGGCCGAGATGTTTCTGGTAGGCCTCTTTGGTGCTTGAACTGGTCAATCCTGGCTGGGCAGACCGGGGGCCTCAGTTCCTTCTCAGCCTTTCCCAGATCTTTCCCTCTGCCTCCAGCCTTTTCTTCCCAGAGAATCCAGAGCTGGAGAATCTGAGAATGAGGGCCCTCTTAGAAGGCACTGGAGTCATCAGGAATTCTGGTCTGAAAGCCCTGGAAACTAACTCAGGCTGAGGTGGGCTGAAAGGTGCTTCTTGGAAGGACAGCTCATGGGTTGCTAGAAAATGCAGCCCAGAGGTGGGCAGGGGCCAGACAAAATGGATATACAGCAAATAATCCTCAGCCATTCCACCTGTTTTAGTTATTTTCTCATGTGTCAAGGCTCTGAGTGACTGAGTGTGTGTGTGTGAGGGGTTAGGGGAATGAAGGGATCATCTAACTGGGTAAGCCAGGGTCACAAGTCTACAACTTTTGCATCCAAGGGCTTGGCTCAGGGAATATTTGGCTTCTTTATCTGCTTGCAGTAGGAGGCTGGGCTATGCTTCCCACCAGGATTCCCCTAAAGTGGAAAAGGTGTTCAGGTACCAGGTGATGATGAAAATGACAACCGTGTACTACTATATACTTAAGAGATATCCTTTGATAGCATCAGCAGGTTTGAGGCACCTCAGAATTACTGTGCTAAACCCCAGAAGTTTCTCTTCACCAAATTTCTGAAATTTGGAATAGAAACATGGTCAAGGAAAGCAGAACACAAAAGCTCTCCTTCTGCTAGAACCAGAATCTCTGTGGTTTTGGGGCCGTCAGTATCACCAGAAAGGCAAGCATGAAGCCCTTCTGAGAGCCCTGGACCTGAGACCCTAAGTCCTGGGATCAAGCGCCCCTGTCACCTCTGAGGCACATCTTGCATGCATAGGGCATTCCTCTCTGGGCTTTAGCTTCTACACCTACAAAATTGGGGCTAATTGGGCTTTTGAGACAATGAACGTGAACATACTTGTACTTCTGAAGTACAGGTTGAGCAACCTTAATCCAAACATCTGAAATCCAAAATGCTCCAAAATCCAAAACTTTTTGAACACCAACTTAATACTGAAAGGAAGTGCTCATTGAAGCATTCTGGATTTTGAATTTTTGGATTAGAGATGCTGAGTCAGTAAGTATATAATGCAAAGATTCCAAAATTCTCCAAATATCAAATGCAAAATACTTCTGGTCCAAAGCATTTCTGATGAGAGACATGATCTGTATTTTCTCACTGTGAGGCCCTCTTACTAGTGTGAACCACAGCCAGTGCACAGGACTGTTCAGCAATGTCTGGGGTACGCAGGAGCCCTGCCTGTCCATAAATGCACTGAGACCCAAGGCTGTGAATTTTGCCTTCAGCTCAGTGAACAGAAACCGAAATCATTCCTAGAGACACTATATTCCAAGCTCTATCCAAGTCTGTTAAAGGACCTCTGATAGCCCTGGTGCTCAGAAACGTGACTTGTGTGTTTAACTGAAGTCTTGGGGGACCTCTGGAAGCCAGTTTCAGCTCTGCAATTAACTCTGACCATGTCACTTCACCTTTTGGGGCCTCAGTTTCTTCAACTGTAGTATGAGGAGAGAGGATTCCAGCATGTAATGAATACATGATCTTAATTATCCACATTAGTGCAAAGAAGCTGTGGAGTGTATGATTTGAGAAACTTCACTTTATTTCAGGGATGCATTGAATTGTTTGGGGGAATAGCAGGGAGTAGAGATATCAGATTTTCTTTTGTAGCTTTTTTTTTTCTTAAATGGTGTCTAAAAAGTGAATTCCCCTAGGTATCCCATTACTGGATATATACCTAGAGGAACAGAAAGCATTCTACCACAAAGACACATTCATGTGAATGTTTATTGCAGCACCCTTCACAACAGCAAAGACATGGAATCAACCTAAATGCCCACCAATCACAGACTGGATAAATAAAATGTGGTACATATACACCGTAAAATACTATGCAGCCACAAAAAGAGCGAGACCATGTTTTTTTCTGTGAAACTGGATGGAGCTGGAAGCTATTATCTTTAACAAACTAACGCAGGAACAGAAAACCAAATATTACACGTTCTCACTTATAAGTGGGAGCTAAATAATAAGAACTAAGAACACAAAGAAAGAAACAACAGATACTGGGATCTACTTGAGCGAGGAGGGTGGGAGGAGGGAGAGGAGCAGAAAAGATCGCTATTGGGTACTGAGCTTAATACCTGGGTAGTGAAATAATCTGTACAACAAACTCCCGTGACATGTGTTTATCTATGTAACAGACCTTCACGTGTACCCTCAAAACTAAGGGTTTCAAAAAACCATGAAAGGAGAAAGAGCCTCGGAGGACAGGAAACCTGGCCTCGGATGAGTAGCCAAGCAGAAGTTTGCATGCCAGCCACCAAACTATAACTCGACTTTGGTCTAAACGTAAGAGAAAAACATACCTCCTGGGTTTACACTCAGAATAGTTTAGCAGCTTTTTTTTTTTCTAAACAACTTCCAAAGTTTAGCCAATAATTCTCAAACTTTAATGTACATAAGCCTCTGGAGAGCTTGTGAAAATGTAGATTTTCAGGCTCTGTCCTTAAACATTCTGATTCAGAAGGTCTGGAGTAAGCCCAGAATTTGCTTTATTAGAACAGCTGGTCTTGGCCCAGACCACTTTCTGAGTAGCAAGCATTAGATTCTGCAGCATCCCAGGAAACGCTGACAAGCAACACAGGCAGGAGGTGAGTTCTGCTGTAATCATGGCTGAGGATCATCTCTCTGGCCTCAGATTTGTTTGCACATTTAAACTTGGACTGGATGAATGCTACAGCCTCTTTGGGCTTTATTTCCAAGGCTGTGGTGCAGCCAGATCTCCCAGCCTGGACAGAGCTGTTCTCCCAAGCTCAAGGTTTACACTGCATTTCTAAAAGGGAAAGCCCTGAAGCAGGCTGTCTTACCTCAATCACTTGGAAACTAAGTGGAGATTTCTTATCTTCTGCCTTCAAATTTGGTGGCGTGACAGCGACTGTGATGCACACAACAACATTGGTGCCTTCCATTGGCTCTTGCACAGAGAAGTTGTATTGAGCAACTTCAGGTACTCCTGCATTAGAAAAGAGCTGTTACTAGAGCTCTGCTCCACTCCTGGGACTCCAGGGCAGGGCCATGTCCAGTGCAGAGAGCTCTGGGGGGTTGTGTCGTGAACTCTGGATTGGAGACCTAAACCCTGGGTCCCAATCCCCACAGTTACTAGTTGAGATGAGTTTATTTTCTAAACCTTGGCTGCCTCTTAAATACAGGAGAGGTTGTATAGTCCCCACTGAGTGAAAAATATTCCTTAAACTGTAAAGTCAAAGGCTATTTTAAGTGAAATTCCAGAGTTCCCAGCTACATGTGAGCTTATGCATTGGTGGTAACCATCAGAGCCTTGAAATGGCATGAACCACCCAAACACAGCTGGAGACAGGAAAACAGGCAGAGAGATGGCAATTGCAGTACTCTTCTATTCAAGCCTGCTTATCAAAGCCAGAGCGAGACAGAGTGAGCTAATGTGAAAACCATTAGATTCAAATGCATGAAAGAATGAAGATAAGTCAAGATAGAGATGAAAATTCATACACATCAGAAGACTGGGCTGACAATGGGGAATCTCTGCAAGGGGAGTGGGGAGACACAGACGGCCATCACAGTGTGGGCGTTCTGTGAGGACTGGGTAAGATGGTGCATTAAAATGCATCTAGCAGCACATAGCAGGTGCTCGATAGCTGGCTCCCTTTTCTTTTTCCATTGTAAATTAATACTAAAAATGGCCCTGATGTACAGGTTTTGCTAGTTCATTGATATGCATTGTATCCAGGGGAGAGGGCTTTGACCCTGTAATCAGAGAAATGCAGCTCAGGAAGAAGAACCAGTAAATTTGCTGCCCAAGAGGATTCAGCAGCTCCTGAGGTTCTGCCCAAGGCCTTCTGGTGACAAGGTTCTCTGAGCAGTAGTTCTGTAGATCACTAGAGCCTGGAGGTTGAAAAGAGGGACACCCTAGGGTATGGGTTCATTCAAGCAAACCATCTCGACAGGCAGGTGCCCAGAGGAAGGGATGTATACACATCCCTGGGTGCAAACACAAAAAACACACTCACACTCACAAATGCGTTGTTTATGCAGCCTCTTGTATCAAGGATGTATAAGTACACTCTGGTTTCTTGTCACAGGGAACTACTTCACTCATCAATGCCACAAACAGGGAATGGGAGGTACAGGGAGGGAATGTGACTTTCCCAAGGTCATGATCAACAAGATTCATCTCAGGGGAACCCAGAGATGGGCTCAGAGGCACCTACCCCTGGGACTTCAGCAGGGATACACCAGCCAAGACAGGGTAGGGATAGTCTCCCCTGTGTCTGGGTAGTGCTCTCTAGGCTCAAGAACAGACAGGTATGACTAATTTCACTGCTGAATGTTGGGGAGGCTGAGGACAGGATGACCAATTATGCTTCTAGCATCTCAAGGCCAGTATGTGGCAAAGACAAGGGTCTAACCTAGGCCCCAACTCTTTTCCTGTGTTCTTTCTGCAGCCCTCCCCCTTGCCCTGGATGTTTACTGGAGGGTGGTGAGCCTGCTGTCCTCCCAGGAAGAAGGAGGGGGTTAGTGGAAGGATAGTGGCACAGCATGGAGGGCTGGGGGAGAATCACATCAGAGAGTCTCCTGCTTGGCACCTGCCAGCAATCCCATTACTAGATATCCTTGGAGGAGCAGTCGCTGTCCCTTCATGCTGACAAACTCCCCTCCTTTCAGCTTCAGGCTCATGGCTGAAGCCATGGAAGGGATGGGCTGGGCAGCCAGCCTCCAGTCGAGCAGTGTGACCACCATCGTCATCATTACCTGCAGTGCTTCCTAGAATCACTCGCTTCCTAAACATTATTTGGGACCATCCTTCGTGAAGCTTGTTTCCACGGTCCAGGGTGATTGGAATTTGGCTACATACACACATGGTGGAGAATTTCTGTTGGAAATCTTGACATGACATCCTATTAAAAACAGATATACATCACTTAGTGACCAGTGGTTGTGTCCCCAGGGTGGGGTTCCTATGACTTTACAGCATAGCCACTGTCCTGCCCAGAGACCAATGTCTGATCCTGGCTCATTCACCGTCAAGCACCCTTCTGTCTTTTCAGTTCTTCTGCTCAAGGGGCTGGGAGGGCAAGGGCACAGTCAAGTTCTGGGGGCTGCCTGTCACCTGGCAGAAGCTTTATCATTAACTGCCATCTCCTTAACCCATTGATCCAGCGGTGAGCCCTTGTACGGGCAGTGGGACGACTGCCAGTCTCTGTCTGCGCTGGGTCCTCTAAGATGCTAGGAAAATTGCTTTTCCCTAAGGCATTTTACCAAATTTATTGTTGAGGTCTTTATCAGCCTAAAATGGATCCCACACCTAAAATCCCACCTCCTACTGTGATTAAATGAGAGATACTGGGCAGGATTTCCTTACAATTTATATTTGTCCCTCTGATTCTTAATTATTTAGATACAGGCTCCTTTCTACACATGCTAATTTTCATTGAAACACATTACTCAGTAAACCAGACAACCCTCTGAGAAATGTACATGTCATGTTCTGAGATGTGATCATATGGCCGAGAATGTGTTTTCAAAACATCTAGTCCTGCATGACTTCTGGGTGGTGAAGCCAAAGTCTCACCCAGAGCTCCAGAGTCTGCATCCTGCTGCTGTTTTTGAGGCCACACTAGACGAAACTGGGGAGCTTGAGGGTCCCAGCAAGACGGTACAGAAAACATGGGCATGATAATCATGCATACTAGCTTCCAGGAAACCACAAATTTCAAACCTTTGGTGCCAATATTCTCTTTTACTATTAAAATGTCCCGGAAAGTTCAGCATTTATTAACTGAAATAGCTTTCCCACCAAGAGGGGGCCCACAATAATTTTCCATCCAAAGTTTTTGTGTCTTGGTAGAGAAAACAGGCTCCCTCTAAACAGGTCTCTGCAAAGCTATTTTCCATCTTAATAAATGTTTAGGGAAAAGGGTAGGGATTGAAGACTTGGGCAATAGTTAAAGATTTAAAACACCATGTATAAGAAGGGTAAATACCAAAACTCGCCATCTCTCTGATTCTTATGTAGCTGGCTTTTCCGCGCGTCACGGGTTTCCTCCCACTCCTGAGACCTGAGCGTGGAAACATAAACCACAGGGTGAGATTTTCCAGTGCATTTTATCTCAACCATGTGTGGGTCAACAGGGACCCTCTGCACTTGCCACCATTAGTTCCTGGGGAGCACATGGCAAGTGTCATTCTACCTAGGACGGGACCCAGTTATTCTCTACATGTTGACAACCTCCAAACATCTGTCCCCAGCCTGGTCTTCTTTCCTGAGGTCTAGATGGACCTATGCTGCAGTCCACCCTGCATCACCACTAAAGTCCCATGGTGACCCCAAATCAGCCTGTCCCTGACCGTAGCCATCCTCTGCCACCTCCTATTGCCTGAGCGAGAACACGAGGCGTCCCTCTCTCACACCTCCACATCCCAACAATCATCAAATAGCATTCATTTATTGATCCTACCTCTGAAATCCCCCTCAAAGCCATGTACTTATTTCTATCCCTCCTGCTGTTATCCTAGTTCAGGCTACCTGCCCTTCCCTCTGGATATTCACCTGGTCTCCCTGAACTCAGTTCTGCCCACTTTCCCATCCGTTTCCCACACTGACATTGAAATGATCTTTCTACAATGTAAACTTGATTGTATGATTTCCCTGCTCAAAACATATCAGTGGTTCCATATTATTCTCAAGGCGAAGTTCAAACTCCTTAAAGAAAACCCTGGCCTCTGCCACCCCCTTCGTTGTTACCAGTTTCTTACTTCCCCAACTTACCCCCACTCTTGAATTCTGTTCTCCAGCAATAGTGAGTATCTTCATTTTCTTAATACCCCTCTCCACCCCCAACGTTCACCCTGATGCTCCCTGCACCTGACACCCTCTTCCTCCTCTCAGTTCTGTAACCTGCTCATGCTCATCTTTCCTCTTAAAGGGCACTGCCTCTGGGGAGCCCTGCTTGGGCCCCAACTGCCCTCTGCTACAGGTCTTTTGCGTTTCCATCACTCTCTGGGTTACTATTACTTTGTGTATCGGTTGCTATGTCTCACTAGACTAGCAGAGTCATGAGATTCCTGAGCCTGGCTGGCCATCCTATCGTCACAGGTGTTTCACCCAAGCCTTGGCATGTATTAGGTGGGTGCAAAAGTAACTGCATGCCTAATAGCATACAGTGATTTTTTTTGTTTGCTTAATTAATTAATGCTGCCCACTTTGTTGAAACGATGTGTTCCAGAAGCCAGTCCTTGGGTCTCTGGCGAGGAAGAGACCCTCACAGGCAGAAGCGAGCAGCTGCCCCTTCTTCAACTCACTCCTTAGAGGGGAGGCATGCTTGTAGGCAATGGGTTTCAGAGGCACAACAGAGAAAAGGTCTCAATGAGACCTTTCTCATGGATGAGCTTGCACGGGGAGCCTGGGTCCCCTCCGTGCTAGGACAGCAAGGTAGGGACCACCACTCAGGCTTCCAGCTGCAGGCTAAGGCAGTCAGATGTGTTATTGTAAAATGGCAATTTTATAATTAAGTGATAATTACATTTTCTGCAGTGTGTAAGGGAGAACAAATGTAGTGTAAATCAATACACTATCGATTCATGCGAGTTTGCCTTTAAGTGTATGCGACTGAAATTTCAATTATGGCTGAGATTAGACCATCCGGCGCTCTCCATCCATCTCCATTCGTAAAAACTAGGCAAGAAATTGACCACCTGCTTGGAGACAGTGGTTATGCAGTCCCCGTCACTTCCTTCCAGCGTGGTTTCTGGTACAAAGTGGTGACCCTCAGCAGTCAGCCAAGGTATAATACGTGATCCAACAGAGCAAGTGCTGCTAGATCCGTCTCCCCGAGTCCCTCCTCTGCACACATCACAGCCCTGTTCAAAAGCCTTCATTTATGCACATGCCTGTAGGGGATAAATCCAGACTTCTGGCATCAGGCTCTCCGGTGCTGGTTTCCAGCACTGTCTCTCCCAGCTTCCTCTGCCTCAGGCCAGCTTGTTGGCCCTGAACAGACAATCGATGTTCCCAGCTGGGTGCCATAGCCTGTGTGCCCCCCTCCTATCTAGTGATCTCTTCTGAAGTGACTCTACTTTCTCCACCACAAGGCCAACTCAAGTTCAATCCCATCCATGAAGCTTGGCCTGAACATGTCAGCCCATGGGAAGCTTCTTTTCCCCGAACCCTGGTGTCCCTTGTTGCTTTCACTGGTCATTTGATATTTAGCACGGGAAAAGTGGGCAAAATATCAATTGTGACTGTATTGCCTCTTCTGCTACCCTAGGGAATCTGTCATTGCCATTTGCCTTCCCTCTACTTCTAGCCCAACCGGCAGCCTCAAATCAGGGACACTGGCTGATCCTGTCACCCTCTGGGTCATATTTGGCAACTTGGGGTGATGACTGGGAAGGAGAACTGGAAAAGGCCAGAGGTGATAGGATTTATATTGGAAAGGGCAAAGGGTACTCCTGGGAAGGGAGAAAGAATAGAGGCGAGAGAGGAGAAAGGAGAGGGGTTCAGCTGCCTGATTCTCCTGGGGGCATCTGAGGTCACAGCCAGGTTTATTCTAGGAGTTCACTGTGCTATTTCCTCCCTTATTCCATCTCTGCTTTCCTAGCCCTCTATCCCAATTACACCTTCATCCCACATTGGCTGAGTGCCCAGGGGTGCCAGGGTCATGGGGGATCAGAGCAGTCCTGCCACAGCTTTGCCTGGGGTGTCAGGCCTAGAACTGGCTGGCTCTGCATTCGCCGTCCAGAATGCACCGTCCTCACTGTACTGATTTCACTGTGTGCTGGGCCTCTGAACACATTGCGCTTCGTTTCAGATCATGTTCCCCACCCCCAGCCCCACCGGCGACAATGCAGCAGCTATTGTGTCACCACGCTTTTCATGGATGAACAAAAACCCCTGGAGGAATGAGACCAGGCTGAGCCTCACTGGCTGCCCCCCAGAGGAGCAAGTAACCTGTTGCGGCCCCTCTGTCTTCTCAGGACCACTGTCTCTTTCACAATTAGCAAGGGGCTGGGGACCTAGGGGTCCACACCTCTGGTAGCTGGGAAATGCTAGCCCAGTTCCTTGGGGAAAGCACTGACCACACAGCTGGGCCCCCCCAAGGGACATCTTAGCTCCCGTCCTTCCTGCTCTAAACGTGGGCAGGCATAGCTTATAATTGGCATCCCAGGCACTGGGTACACATGGGCATCCGGAGCAGTAGGGAAAGACTGGTGAGCTGAGTAGATTGAGATCCTTGTGTCAGTTTCCCCAACTGCCCCCAGATAAGAAGCCTTTTCCACCCTGAAGATATGACATGCTCAAGATCAGAATCCTATGGGACCCCTCCAAAGCATGAAGTTCCTTCTATCTATCTCTCTTTTGTCAAGTAAGGGCTTGGCTCCAGCCTGCCCTGTCTCCTGCCACTTGTACTAGTTCTAGGAATGTGTGTTCCCTGCTGTAGACCATAACCTTCTTGAGAAAGGACACTGGGTCTTGTCATCCGTATATACCTCACAGCACCCACTAAACACAGTGCACTTAGTACAGGGTGTACGCAGTAGGTGCCTCATAGATGCTTGGCAGATGGCATCACAGGAGCATGAGGTGGACGGATAGCCCCACGTAGGTGAGAGAGAGCCAGACAGGCCTGCGGTGAGGCGCACAGCAGGCGAGACAGTCCTTCTCTCATGGGCAGGAGGCTCTACCGAAACCAAGCTCTCTGAAGGATGGAGAGAGGTTTCCAGAAGCCGTACCCATCACTCCAGCGTCCTTTCCATTCATCCCTGTCCCAGCCCCAGGGGTTCCACAGGGAGATAATTTCTTCCAAGCCCCTTCTGTATTGAATCTGTAAAGAAAACAGAAAAGGAAACTGTCAGGGCTCTCCAGCAAAAGTCAGCAGAAAGGGGGATGAATGCAGCTGCTTTTTACCTCCAAGGACCAATTTAACTTCTGACCTCATTTGGCTGCAGCCAGAAGAAATGGAAAGGGAAAAAAAAATCAATGTCTCTGCTGCATGCACAGCGTTGGAATGAGATAGACGAGGAAATGGCCCCTCATTCTGCTCAGCCCCTCGCAAGGGCAGATGTAACTTTATCATTCCCTAAGACTGCGTCCCAGAACCTGAGTGAATTGAGATTTAATAGCAGATAAATAGCAGGGGATGTTGCTTCAGCTTCAGAGGAGAACTTTATGGGTCTCCAGCCCCCTCCGAGCCCTGACATGGACGGCATCTCTGTTCCACAGACCCAGCCTGCTTCTCTGCCGGCATCCCAGTGGGAGCTGTGGTGCAGTCTCAACAGCACTGTCATGAGTGAGGAGGGTAGAGGAGGCAGCTTTGAGCAAGGCTGAGATGGCTGGCGAACCAAGATAGCTGATGCTAGGCCTCCCGGTCCTGCACCCCAGAGCTGATGAGACACCTCGATCTGAGAGAAGATGGCCAACAATGGCCTGAGCCTACCTGCCCACCCTCCCTCCCTTTCTCCCTTCTTTTCTTCCTTCTCTCCTTCCTTCCTTCCTTTCCTCCCTCCTTCCCTTTCTCTCCCTTTCCTTCTTCCCTCCCTTCTTCCTTCACTTCCTTCCTACCCTCCTTCTTTCCCTTACTCCCTCTCGTCTGCTCTTCCTTCTTTCATTCCTTTTCCTCCCTCCCTTTCTTTTTGCCTCCTTTCTTCCCTTCCTCCCTCCCTTCCTTCCTCTCTTCCTTCCTTCTTCCCGCCGTCTCTTCCTCCTTCTCCTTCCTTCTTACCTTCTTTCCTCCCTCCCTCCTTTTTATCCTCCCTCCATCCCTCCCTTCCCTCCTTCTTTACCCCCTGCCTTCCCTCTTCTCTCCCTCCATCCTTTCTTCCTTCCTTTCTTCTCTCCTCGCCCCCTGTCTGGGGAAACTCATCATCACTCACTTCAGATAAGGAACGCTTTGCTCCCTCACACCACTTAAGCCAGAGGGCAGGACTGTGGGAAAGAGACAGGAATACAGCAGCTAACACTTGAACCTGCTTGCCTGGGAGCAGCAGCCCTCAGCATGGCGAGAGGAATTAAAATTTGATTGAGCTGTAGCTGTGAGATTGATCTGTGCTAATGTTGTCTGAGGAGATAGAGGCCCAGAGGGGTGAGGAAAGGGGCGAACTTGCTCCATGATTCTTGGTCAGAGGAGAAGGACAACAGTCTGAATAGAATAGATGGTCGCTGCACGGAAGAGAAGCCACAAGTGGAGGCAGGGTTCAGAGCTGGGGGCCGCTTAACGTGCGCTAAGGAAGCAGCATCAGGGAAGCTAAGCAACTTTCTCAAGACCGCTAAGACAATGGCAGAGGCAGAATTTCCATCCAGCCATGGTAAGTTTCCAAAGCCCTGACTCCTAGTTTTGGAATTGGGCATGAGTAAAAGTCCATTCTCGGATGTGGCTGTGACCTTGGCCTTGACTGTAACCTTCGAGCTGCTTGGTCAGTGCCCGCGCTCACCAGCAGGGCACTGCTGTATTGGAGCACCACAGTCACAGCCAGGCCCAGGAGCCTGGCTCAGATAAGCCACTTTTCTGTTGCTTCCCTTGTCTGCCCTGACCCCTGGCCAGTACTTCAGCAGAAGGGGCTCTCACTTGCAGTGCCTCCAAGAGGCACAAACCCAGGTTTCCCACCCCTGTCAGCCCTACCCTGAGGCACCCCAGGCCTGGCACACAGTTTATTGTTAACTGCCAGCACCTGACAGAGCCCATAGAGCAAAGACACAGGCAATGATCACCTGGTGTCCCAAACAGCTTAATGAGTCACCTCAGTGCGTCACAGATACTCAGGGGCTCCCGTGGGCATGGGGGAGAAAAGCAGCCTGCGATTCAAAGGGGCTGAAAGCAGGGCAAAATGAGGCATGCAGATAAACACTCACCCCTTTGCCCAGGGGAATCGCCGACTGAGCTAGGTGCATAATAAAAAATGCCAATTTCTTTTATCTTCCTGTCTGTGTCCTGCCTAGAGGGAGGATGAGCAGATTAGAAAACATACCACATTTATAGGCTGGTTTAATCTTAGAGCTTTTGGTTCAGAGTTATAACCTCCTCTCTCTGGAGGAGGAATTTTTAACCAAGTAGAGTTCTTGGGCCCTTGTGTCCCTCCTTTATGACAGTGACCTATTGGGGCTTACACGGGCCTTGCTCTGGGGGTGCAGGGGACACATTTGAGGCCAAGGCCATGGCTACACCTAAGAATGGGCCAGCCAAGGAAGGGCTTCTTCACTCCCTGGCTGCTGACTGTGCCCCTGACCCTGCTCAGTGCTCAGAAAGGGTGCTACTGGGCAGGAGGTGGCCCAAATTATCTACCCAGCAGTAGTGCTTCCTGAAATGAATTATCCCGAATGCCAGTTCCACTGGCCATTAAGTTATTCCTAGCAAAAATGGTTTTGTGGCTAATGATACAATAAAAACCAGCAGTGCTTGCACTGTTCATACAGGTCTCTTGGAGCCTTTAAAATGCGAAGGTAAACTGTGAATCTCCAAGAAGGAGATACAGTGAGTTGCATTTTCCAAATGTATTTGGAAACCCATTTCCACAGTCTTAGAACATGTTCTGGGAAGTGTCAGCTACATACAATGGTGGAGCAGGGATGGATTACACGGGACATTCGGTCTTGATCACCAGGTGAGGCGCTCTGTTCAGACCATTCAGTGTATTATTAAAACAACTCCAAGTGTACACTATGGGGGCACAAATGTTCGGGCTACGGGTGTCATGATCAAGAGCCCAAGCAGCAGCTGAGCCCACACTTGGACTCACGAGTTCCCCTCTGTCACCCTAGGTGTTGACATAGCTGCTCTGCAACCCAGCAGTCACTGCCATCTCCACAGCCACCCTCTGCAGGGATGCATGCTCCAAGGTCATCTGGACCTCTGAGTACATGAGTCCCTTCTCCCCTGTGTTCAGAGGAGAAACAAAGGCTATCTCTATGTATAAAAAGGATCTTGTCCAAGAATGCCAAATACACTGCAAAGGTACCATGACTTCCTCATCTCGTGCCTCAAATAGATAGTACTAATTGATCACGGCTCTCTTTCCATGAATCTGGAAGTGCCAAGGTCTTGTCAACACAGTAATTCAGGCAGGACTGGCAACTAATCAAAGTTGACACACAAAATAAAACATACTCCCAGATTTGTCCAGATCTGAGACTGGGGGCCTGAGCATTCATATGTACCCAGATATGATGATGGTATTAGCTGCCCACGTTGAGAATTCAGGGAAGGGCCTGAGAGGGTGGGGCAATGGGAATGGTGCCTAGTTCAGAAGAAGGGAGTCTAGAGATGTTGTGACTGGGAGCTCTCCTCGAATAGGCAGATTAGGGCAAACTCTTTCTTGCTTTGGACGTGTCTTTTGAGCTCCTCACATATAGACCATGATGGGGGGTCAGCAATGTCATCTGTCACAGGCCAAGGGTGAATGCATTCACTGACCCAGCAGTCACTGCCATCTCCACAGCCAGCCTCTGTGGGGACTCATGCTCCATGGCCATCTGGACCTCTGGGTACACGAGTCCCTTCTCTTCTTGTGTTTAGAGGAGAAACAAAGGCTATCTCAATGTATGAAAAAGATCTCGCCCAAGAATGCCAAATACATTGCAAAGGTACCATGACTTCCTCATCTCATGCCTCAAATAGATAGTACTAATTGATCATGGCTCTCTTTCCATGAATCTGGAAGTGCTGAGGTCAATTTTGGACAACTACCTATTGTCCAAAAAGCATTCATTAGAGACAGGAGATATTGCCTTGGTTTTGTGATTGGGACACCAATCAAAACATGAAACAATGAAACAACTGGCCTCAGGTCCATGGACAAGAGAGACAGGTGGCTAGAGAGAGGAAGGATGTGGGAAAGGAGGAGAGGCAGGGCAAGTATGGGAAAGCCACACATAGAGCCTGATGCTCTTCAGTCCTGGGTCCATAAAGCCCTGGGAGAACTGATGAGCCCTAAAGTTTGGAACTTGGTCTCTTAGGGCTTAGAAGACATTATTAGACCTCAAGTGTTGTGGGAAATACAGAGACCAGGGAAACACTTGCAGGAAACCATCCCATGGCCAGGAAGTGTTGTCACCACATGTGGTGACAAGTGTAGACGGACACGAAAGAGACATAGTATCCAGACCAGCTATCTCCCAGGTGCCATCTGTCTAACCTCATGAAAGACATCTCTCCTATCTGGCCTCAGCTTCTTTATGAATGGAGGTTGGACTTCAGTAGTGCTTTCCAGGCCAAATTATACTGCACATAGTGATCACATACATTTTCTCCAGCCAAAGTCAATTCTTCCATTGAGGAGAACGATTGTCCTCCAGCACCAGCCTCCCTCTCTTCCATGAAAATGAAGTTTTATCTGGGCATACGGGGCCAGGCAAGACAGTGTATGTCCCAGCCTCCCTTGGCCTTGGTGTGGCCATATAATCAAGCTAAGACTAATGGGATGTGAGAGAAATGATGCATGCCTCTTCCAATTCATGCCTCCTATATGGATGTATGAGTGTCTGCCGGTCTCTTTCTCTCCCCTGGCTGGAAGATGAGGGATTAGAGCAGCTGTCTTGGGGTCATGGGTGGAAGGCCCATATGGAGGATGGCAGAGCCACCTACTAGCCCTGGCATCACCTGCTTACCTGAGAGAGAAATAAATTTTTTCTTAAGTTCCTATATTTTGGAGTGTCTTTGTTACAACAATTTAGCTTGCATGTAACAAATAAAACCCTATCAGGGCAAAATGTCCCCCCCGGAAGTCAATTTGGTAGTTCACTCTGCCTCCTTTGGGGATCATCTCCCAGTCTGGATAGACACTCAGAGCTGTCTGAGATCAGCAACAGGACAGCAAGATCTTGTGGGTTCCCAGAAAGGTCGACAACAGAAGTCAGAACTTCTGAATGAACAGAAGGAGCTGTCCACGGTGCATGTCACCACAGGGGCAAGGGTGATAAATCCTCATTTCATCTTTGTTGGGCTTGCATGTGATTCTGGCCCCTGTTGAGAGGAGTAAGAACACTGGGGCAGAGGCCAGGGGAGAGTTGGATAGCCCAGCAGCCAGTCTTACCTGCTCGGCCCCAGTCACGGTGTAAGCGTGCAGACTCACCAGCCCATTATTCATCCCCTCCGCTGTATCTGTTAGCTTCAAAGCAGAAAAGCAGACCAATCATTAGACATCTACAGGTTCTTCAAAGAAATAGAAAAACATGGTCCAAACAGCAGCTGAGTCATCTGGGCCCCACTGACTCACTTGGGAATGGTGTATAGCCTGGAACTCTTCTAGAGTGGCAGAGTTGGAAGGCCATTGGGTGTCTGAGGCCCCAGGGATTTCATGCCTCAGGGAACCACCCCCATGAGTGATGGAACCCCATGGAGTCCCAAGGACCTGGGTTGCTCTCTCCACCAACCACACATCATCAGTGAGACTGCACAAATATGTCTGCTGGGACATTTGCAGGAGTCAGGAATCTCTTGACTCCCACATTCTGAGTAATTGGAGTTCAAAGTGCATCTTGGGTTTCTGGTGGAATTTTGGATTAGCGATGTGACTCAAAGCACACATATTTCAAGATGAAGGAAGCATCCCATGGATAGAAACCAGATGTCTCAGAATAGACTCAAATAATTTGGAGGATCACCCAAGCTTTTCAAAATGGATCATGCTGCCCTTGGGTGCTGCCATTGGAGTTAGTGAGCATCAGAGGGCCCCGGGGGGCTCCGTGTACACTTAAGGCAAAATACAAAGGAGCGACCCCCAGCAGCAGGAGCTGCACTGGCCTTCTCCAGGGTGTAGTAAAGACCACTGGTTTCTCTGGAGCTGTAGCAGCAGGTCCAGGCTTTGAAGGCAGTAGTATTGGAAGCCCTGTCCAGCCACTTATGAGCTGTGTGATGGTGAGTACCTTAGGTAACCTCTGTGAGTCCACTTCCTGTTCTGTGAAGTGAATTCTGCAATCTCTGTCTTAAGAGAAAGACTACTGTAGGGTCCAATGAGGTGACCAGGGTAAAGCATGCTATTAGTGTTCGTTAATGGTGGCAGCTTGCCATATCCTCCTCAGCTGAATGGGCTCTTGGCTGGGCATTCTGGCTGAGGAAAGTCTTGAACTGGTGCAAAAGGGCTCCCCATTGACTTACCCCTTTTGGAGTGGCACAGGTTATCAGGGAGCCTGCCTTGATCGCTGTCTTCACTGCTATCACCAGGTCCACAGGGGAGGAATACAGGTGGACGTTGGTGATCACACCTCCTGTGAGGTCCACCAGGCCATCCTCCAGGTAGCCATAGTGCAGGTCAGAATAGGATCCGAGCAGCCTGGGAAGGGAACGGCAGTTGAACCATCAAGGTGCCTTTGGTGTGATGCTCAGGGGGGGAGCTTGTGCACTGACCCTCTGCCTATTTCCCAGGTGAGGGGCTGCCTGATCCACTCCTGATCATGGCCACCCACCTCGCATTTGCCTGGATGGAGATTCTAATGCTGTCTGCCACTCCAGGGGCTCCTACTTTCCTCTGTTCCTTCCTCCCCTGGTCCCCCAAGCCTGCACAGTCCTGTAAGTGGCAGCACTGACGAGAGGCTGGGAGTGCATGTGCTGGAACCACAGGCCAGGAGTCGAACCCCACCTTTGCCAGTTTTGGCTGCTTGACCTCGGGCACATTAATGAGCCTCATGGGGCTATGTTCCACACAATGCCTGGCACGTGGCCTTCGCTTAATGAGGACTGGATTTTATGATGATGAGTATCTCCTGCTTCCCATTCCGTTTAACAGCAATGTGAAGTACTGACTGTGGGCCAGGGACTATGAGAGGCATGTGCTTAAAGACTCCATTCCTCACAGCCTTACCCTGATGCTGCTGGTGGATATTGCCAGCCTCTGT
Source organism: Aotus nancymaae (assembly GCF_030222135.1). Taxonomy (NCBI): domain Eukaryota; kingdom Metazoa; phylum Chordata; class Mammalia; order Primates; family Aotidae; genus Aotus; species Aotus nancymaae. The sequence continues at coordinate 29,767,709 of NW_026988471.1, forward strand.
TCTCACTCTACAAACCCTGATCCAGAATTCCCATTCCCAGAGTTACCCACTCACCCCCAGATCATCAGGGAGATCATCGGCTTAACTGAAGGTAACATAGGTAAGGATGAATCTTATGTAACATGCCCCAAAAGCTTAAAACCTTCGCTCCCTTCTCCAAAGCATCTCTTCCTGCCACCCCACCTCCACCCCCACCTATGGCATTTCGGTTTCTAGGGAGATGGGCAGGGCCAGATCCAAGAGGCCTAATGCTCCCCAGGAGTGAGGGTGGCCTGATCAATCACAGTGGAACCTCTTATGCAGGGGCCGGACAGTGAGATTTGTTTTGAGAACTTCGGCTTCCATCCATGGGGTAAACTGGAAGGGTTCCATGGAATCTTGAAATTTAGGCAGGGCAAGCCCACAAAGGAAATGGAACTGAGGTCAGATCAGGCAGGAGACCCTGGCATCAAAGCCACCCAGCAGAAGCCACATTCACTGCTGCCTCTGTCACTTGGGCTTCTTGCCAGGGACCTATGCGTTCCTGTCCCCAGTGGGCAGGCAGAGGCAGAGCCCTCCACAGGGTGGTAGGCAGTGGAGGAAGTCCTTGCTGCAGCTTTAGTTCTGGTAATGTAAAATCACACAGGGATCAGGGCCTGGGTCCATTCTGCTGCTCCTCCAACTGGGTCTTCCGCCCTGGACAAGACCCTTCCCCGTCCCTGCACTTGGCCTTTCAACTGGAAGCTGCAGAGTGGACTAGATCAGCCCTCAACATTCCTTTCTCACTCTTTTCACCTCTGACATTCTCTCCTCCTGGAGATCACACAGAATTCCAGGAAATTCACTTCAGCAAATACATAGCAAGCAGTCACTATCAGCAGGACACTGCCCCAGGCACGAATGCGTAGAAGGAATGGCTTAGAAAGCCTTTTGTTAAAGAAAACTGAGGATTCCTAGAACAGAGGGGCATTCTACAGGAGCCACCACATGGATTCATCTTGACCTGTTTTAAAACTATTTCTAAATCTTATCCTCCTGCTCTCCCTCTCTCTGACCCTGGGTCTAGACTCTTATCTCTGGAGCATTTGCTCAGTCAACTGTAGAGCCTTCTCTGGTGGTGAGTGTGCCCGGTGGGGACTGAGCTGTGCACTCCCTTGTCGTCCCATGTGGGCTCTGGCTTCTGTTCCAATTACAAAGGTGTGGCTGAGGGTGCTAGAAATTCATAAGGACTGGGGTTTGGGAACCCATTCTCCACCAGTGCAACCTCCTGCCCTTTGCAACAGCCCTTTCCTGGTGATACGCTCAGGGTGCCTTTCCTGGCTTCAAACAGGGCTGTGTGCTAAAGAACAGCACTCTGGCTGGGCACAGTGGCTCACACCTGTAATCCCAGCACTCTGGGAGTCTGAGGTGGGAGGATTATCTGAGGTCGGGAGTTCAAGACCAGCCTGGCCAATATGGTGAAACCCTGTCTCTACTAAAAATACAAAAATTAGCTGGGCATAGTGGCACAAGCCTGTAATCTCAGCTACTTGGGAGGCTGAGACAGGAGAATTGCTTGAGCCTGGGAGACGGAGGTTGAAGCGAGCCGAGTTTGTGCCACTGCACTCCAGCCTGGCTGACAGAGTGAGACTCTGTTTCAATCAATCAATCAATCAATCAATCAATCAATCAATAAAAAGAACAGTACTCCAGAAAAGTGGCGATGGGGACTGGCCCCTCCCTCACTTCATTGTCTCACTGCCCGTGGCCCTGTCTGATGTTCTGCACCCACAGCATCTGGCAGTCACCTCAGAGTCATCCAACACAACCAAAGGCACTCCCGGTGTCTTCTGAAGCCTTCTCTCACTACGTATCCACGATGCCCATGAAACCTGTCCCAGCAGCAGCTGGGTGTTTTGACAAGGAGCTATCTTTCTGCTTTCCAAACGTGAGCTTACGGATCCTGTTGACTTTCAGAACACAGCAACTATTCTTAGCCCCTTTTGCTGACAGAAAATAGAAAGGAGAGAGAGAGAGAATTGTGTTCACAGCAGCCGCCACTATTCCTCGTCACCTGAACCAGGAATTCTGAGACAGCATTGTCCCCATCCCTCTGCTTCAGCCTTATTTGGGGAAATGTCTTTTTGCCCGGCAATCATATGAAGGGCGGAAGAATTCAGATAGAGCTGGAGTGGATGCTGAGATGCTGCAGAGGTTCTATAAAGGATGGTAAGCAGCCTACCAGCTCTCGTCCCTCAATCTCCCTCTATTTCATGACCTCTGGGGAAAACAAAACCCCTAAATACAGTTTTCATTTGACTTGACCGATTAATTTCCAGAATCCCCAGCTGCAAGGGGAGTAGAAAGTTTGGAGTCTATGTGTTCACTGGGATGTTGCCTGCACCCTTGGAGGGAAGAGGTCCCTTTCCATCTGGACAGATGGGCTCTCTGCGTTTGGGCTGTGGTCCTCGTGTGCCAGATGCTGAGCTCCACAAGCAGAAAAAGATAAATCCTTTTCCTGTAGGACTGACAGTGTCAGGGATGGGGGAAGGCATGGGAAATGGTGACTAGGGAAAACAGTGCTCACCGCATCCTCATCTGAGAGTGATCTTGGGCCAGTCATTTCACCTCGTTGAGACTCAGTTTCAGCTTTCAAAGAAGGTGGGGTTTGATGCTGACAGATGTCCCTTCTGGCTCTGAAACACTATAATTCTACGTGATTCACCCCTGCATTTTAGAGCTTCTTTTTTTTTGGACAGTGAGGGATGGGGGACCTTTTAAACGGCTTTCATAGTTGGAGAGATTTTATCCTCTGCTAGATATCTTTAAGCAGTGGAATGAGGATGCCAGGTCTACATTCCCATTCCTTTTCAAGCTGAATGATTGCCTTTAGGTCATCTGTTAACAAAATGGGGTCAAAGTCATCATTTCATTCTGCAACTTTTCTAATTCTCCCAGGGAACCACTGGTCTCCCCCTTTTTACATAAGGATAAAACGAGGCCCTGAAGAGATGAAGGCTGAATCCGTATTGAAAAGATAATGGCAGTTTGCGTAAGTAGCTTAGAAGTGAATTAACCTCCCAAACATGTGGATTGGTTCAACAACCTTGGCTGTTATCTGGGCTTCATTCTCAAATGCTAATGAGCACCTCTTCCTGACACTTGAAATGAGCAAAAACTTTAGTTTTTCACAAGTGTGCCTCAAAAAGAAAGAATGCACAAAAAGAGGTGTTGAGGCACTTTGCTGTTTGGACTGTGACTTCCAGAAGGACAGGGACTGGCGTGGACTGTGGTGTTATCACCACCTCTAGGGCCCAGGACTGCACTCAGCAAGGCTGCGGAATGGACGGGGGAGATAATGATATCCCTGGCCAGGTGAGTAAAGATCCAGCCGACCCAGTGGAACTAGGTGCACCTGCCATCTCATCACAATTCGGAGACTCAGCTTCTCCATTTGTCGGCTGAGAGGCTGGTTAGGATGTCTCCAGAATTTTCTGGATCTATGATGCTCTCTACTCATTTTCTACTCGAGGGTGTGTTCCTCTCTGCTTTCATCTGCTGGCAATGATCCCCAGCTCTGACATTTCCCTCGCCCCTCGCAGCGCTTGCCTCACACACAGTCCCTTCTGAGGGCAAGTGTCCCCTCCTGCCCTTTTGTAGCCACTTGACCCAGGTCATGGCTGATTGGGCCGATGGGGTCCTGACCCAAGCTTGACCAATAAGACTCCGACTCTCTGGATTAGAATCAGGTACTGGGCGGGGAATCAGGTGGAAAGCGGCAGAAGGTAAAGACAGAGGCATGAGGCCGGGTGGCCTGATGAGGCATTCAGAGGAGGTGAGGTCCTGAAAAAGGCTGAGCGAGGAGACACCAGAAGAAGATACACCACAAAGACAGGAGGCTGGGTGGGAGGAGGAGGAGCAGGCCAGCTGCAGACAGGAGCAAAGCAGAGCAGAGCAGAGACCACAGCAGCCGCAGCCAAACCAATGCCAGGGCCTTTCTCTAGTCCCCGAGAGCCAGCCCCATGAGAGTCCCCATCCTTGGGCCTCTGCGTGCTTTCCTGTCCTATTTCCAGGTGCCCCACCTTCCCCCTCCATAATATTATTGCAAGATCTTGCTCTTTTTTTTCTTTTGTTTGTTTTATTTCATTGCATGAACTTTCTCTCTTTTTGCTTTTCTTCCTTCTTTCCTTTTATTTGAGATGGAGTCTTGCTCTGTCACACAGCTTGGAGTGCAATGGCACAGTCTCAGCTCACTGCAACCTCTGCCTCCTGGGTTCAAGCGATCCTCCTGAGTAGCTGGGATTACAGGTGCATGCCACCACACCCAACTAATTTTTGTATATTTAGTAGAGTTTCACCATGTTGGTCAGGCTGCTCTCAAACTCCTGACCTCGTGATCTGCCCGCCTTGGCTTCCCAAAGTACTGGGATTACAGGCGTGAGCCACCGCGCCCGACCCTTTCCTTCCTTTTATTCACATTCTTTTTCTCCTGCACCCCAAGAAAAGCATTTCAGGATGCTTAATGTGCAACTTTTGTTTGTATGCATTCTTGTGAAAAGAGAATTACAGGGCACAGAGTTTCCATTTCCATAAATAACTGTGCGAGGGGTTGCTCAGTGCCTCTCACCTCATTTGCAAAAGTTAGAAAGCTGGAGAATGCCAAGTGTTCACCAGGATGTGGGGATCCAGGAGCCCCCAAGCAGCACAGGAGGGAGTGTGTACACAGGCAGCCTCTGAAGGACAACCTGACAATATTTATCTTGGCTACATGCACGTCTCACACCTACTATGGACACTTCTAGGGGGCCCCAAGGACCCTGCCCTAAGGACTGTCCTGGTCATAGCAAACAGAAGGGATCTGTGGTTTCTGACTGCTGTGTGGCTCTCCATGGAGTGTGCCCACCCCATTGTACCCACTGACCTCAGTGATGGACACTATACACTATCCTCATGGCAGTCAAGTCATCCTCAGGTGTGTCCCCCTAGAGGCTCCCAGTAGTGTCCTTATCGGGGTGAGATGTGCGTGTAGCCAAGCTAAGTATTGTTGGGTTGTCCTTCAGAAGGCTGCCTGGGTGCATACTCCCTCCCATGCTATTTGAGGGTCCTGGATCCCCACATGCTGGTGAGCACTTGGTATCCCCGGATTCTAACTGTTGCAGTCTCATAGCAGGAGAGGGATGTGTCGTTACTTTTCGTGTTTATATAGTATTGATTATGGAAAGTTTGAGCCTATCTTCATCACCTGTGTGGGTGTTTAGGACAGTACCCCCTTCCTCACACACACACATGCACACCACCCCCAACACACACAGTCCCGCACACATCCTACTTGAGTCAGCCTGAGAGTGTCTGTCCCAGTGCCAAGCACAGTGCCTGGCATATGGTTAAATGCTCAATAAACATCTGTTGAATAAAAGCAACCCAAAGAATCTGAGTACAACATGTGAATTGGGATGTGTATATGGTCTTAAGCTTGTCAGCACCCAAAGGCGGTCCCTAAGTTATGGTATTTTGACCATATGAGAATGTACATGTCCTGCCAGACCCCCAGACATCGATGCCATCTCAAAGCAGCTGCACCGGGTGCCCAACTGCCTGGACCACCCCGATGATGCCTTTATTTCAGTCACTCCCATTGCTGGAGATGCCTCCTCCCACCTATCCCCTCTCCCCTTGTTGAAATCCTACCCATCCTTTGAGGCCTCACTCAAATGCCACCTCCTCCACATAGCCTCAGCCTGACTTTCTGTGAGTCAGAGAGCCAGGATTGTTTACTCTCTCATCAGACTTTGACCATGATAGTATTAAATATATTTCTTTAGGCCCTGATACCAGCCTTGTAATATCAGTCAGTGCATTTCTCTGTCCAGCCCCTGCCCTGCCCACCCTTCACTATGTGCCCATGGGACCCTCCTGATGGCCCCAGCGCTGACCTTTGCATGTGGCGATTGTTTATGGAGGATGCCCACCCAGGTGGCAAAGGCTGCAATGCTCCAAGGGGGACTGTTTGCATTTAGGAGAGCTGCTGAGAGCCACTGGGTAGGTGGGACCAGCACTGAAACTCTGGGCTGATGGGCAGCGGGGTCGTACTTACTTGGCATAGGCTTTCTCCAGCAGGCAGGGCCAGAACTCTTGGTTGTGGCGGAGAGGACGCACGAAGAGGCACTGATCTCCCTGGACGGGCAGGCGGTCATCAATCACCACTTCCACCCACTGGCCACATTGCCAGAACTGGAAGAGAGCCAAGCATATGCTTTACGAGAGTTGAGGCAGGTGGGAGCTCCTGGATCCTCCAACCTAAGCCAAAAGTTGCCACATGACCTCTACAGTACAATAACTAACTCTATCCAGAACAAGATCCCAGCCCAGGTTGCCAGGCAGGAGACAGGCATGTCATTTCCACCGGCAGATGGAGAAAATGAGTCACAGACCAAATTAGTCTGAAAAGATATATGCAGAGAAGAAGCAGACTTGAGTTCTAGCTTCACTTTGACCTCACTTTGGCAAGTCCTTTGTGAGTGTCAGTGACACACATGAGACTCTCTAGGTATTTCTGGTGCACAAAATGGCAATAGGGAAGAAATACTACCAACAGAGGAGAGTGGTAGGCGCAGGGCTAGCATGAGAGAGGCAGAGCCTGCAGGAGCCGAGGGTTTGAGGGATCAGGCAGGATATAAGAATGTGGCAGGATGACAGGGAAGGTATCCCAGACAGCGGGCACAAGCCTGGAGACAATGACATGGATGGCTCAGGAGGACTGAGCAGTGACAGCCTTCCTCTGGCCCTCCTCTTCTCCCGTCAAGCTGGCCCTGCCATTACAGCAGCAGAAAGGAAACTGGCTGGCATTGCTACTGCTAAGAGCACAAATGAACCAGATGTTCCTTTCCAAAACAGACTGTTTTAATCTTTAGCATTCAACTCTAAATGGTTCACCCGGGGACATGGCCAAATGAGGAGAATGCATAACAAAGCCAGCTTTTTGGATTCTCTTCACTGGCCTCCCCTGTGTAGGAGAAGCAGGAGGGCTTCCAGCTTCAGCCCTGAGCTTTGGCAAAGGCAAATTTTCACTAGGTGGACTCCATGGAAAGCTGGGTCGATGGGCTCTCTCATCCACATGGCCTTTTCCACAGCTGGATGTCCCAGATGTCGGGCTGTTGCGTCCAGCCGAGGATGCAGTTTCAGAGCAGAGATGGGGATTGAGACAGATAGTAAGACAAAGCAAAGATGTTTTTATAGTAGCTAATGAGGCAGTGCACTATGGCGGGTCCTCCACAGCTATAGACTTCTGTTCCTATTGCAGTGAGCAGCAAGATGTGTCGGCAGTGAGGTTGAGAGGCAACAGGGATGTTTTCAGGAGGGTGATCACAAAATGCATCCGAAGCACTGAGGGAAGCTAATCCCAATCCTCAGAAGAGAGTACCAAAAGGACAATCTGGATTTTGTGATTAATTGGATAGCAGCATATAGTAGACAGAAGCCAGTCGATGGAACTGTACTTGAATGCTGGTCTTGCTTCTTATTACTCAAGCAACAGATGTTGAACCAGATACTTAATTCTTTGGGACACAGTTTTCTCATCTGTCAAATGGTAGTAAGAGTAAGAACTGCCTAATAGGTTGTGATTAGGATCAGATAACATCACAGAAGATGAGACTGTGAAAACAAGATTGCAGTTATGAGAGTAGAGACTTTTTCAGTGGCTATTTGGTTCAGCACCTGGGACAATGCCTGGCACACAGTAGGACATTAAGAATGAGTAAGTCCTGGCTTGAACGAGCTTCTCTGGTTAGTTCATCTTAAAACCAACTCTTACCCATATCTTCCCACACCAGTAATGCTGACCAAGCTTGCTTCCCCTGTACAAAGGGGACATCAGGCAAGTTTGCCACTCTCAGAGAGGATGAAAAGGGCCTGACTGGTGGTCAAGAATGAGGCCACCACCTGCATTTCCTGGTCCATGCCTCTGGGTGGGGAGGGCTGGCATTTGGATCCTATCTGTACCTTCCAAGAACCATGCTGGAGGCCATTTTGCCAATACCCAGTGATCTGACAGGGAAACCAGAGTGTTTTAGGGGCAAAGCATCTGAGGTGGCCTGGGCACTGGGTAACTTTTGGAGAGCAATATCCAAGCTTGCAGCAATGAGAAGAGATCTACAGAGATCAGCGCACTGCAGCTGCTTCTGGGGAACTGTGTGACTTTCTTCACCACCCAAAAGGGCAGAGTGTGTCTTGCCTGAGCCTTGAGTTGTCTTAACCACCTAAGTAGCTCCACCAATGCTGGTGCTCTGGGACGAGCCGAGACATAGCTCAATCCTGGATCCTCTAGCTCACTCCTTGGTGTGGTACTTGGACCAGCAGCAGTAGCATCACCTGCCTGACAGAAGACCAAATATGCAAATAGTTGAATGTAAGGAGGTGAGACCAGGATAAAGGAAGGGCCCAGAAGTAACAGAGGGAAACTTAGTAGAGTTGAAGTATAGAGGCCTTCAGATTGAAAAAGATCACTAAATTCTTAACAGGTGCACATATAGATATATTCCAGAGAAATTTCTGAACCCCAAGGAGAGAGAGCACTTCTTATAGACTTGCAGTTGGAGAGACCATGTTGTATGCAAAGAAGATTTCAAAGTCCAGAGAATAGATTAACATGAGATTTTTCTTCTGCAGCATTGGAAGCTACAAGACAATGAAACAATGTTTACAGACTTTTCAGGAAAAGAAACGTGATCCAAGAATCCTAAACCTAACCAAAATATCATTCTTAAGTGAGAGCAAAGGAAAACCTCTCATGTATTCTGAGGAAATTATTCAAGGAAATTCTAACTAACAAAGGTTTAATTAGAACAATAATCTTAAGGAGAAAGGAAGGGTGGGAGAAACAGTGGTAGGTGATGTTTTAAATATGTTTATGAGAAACACACCTATAACAAAGTGAACATGAAATTAATAATAAAGAGAGGAACAAAAGTATTACAAGGAAATCAACATAACAGGAAGCTAGAGTGGCAACAGGAATATCAGGTAAGGAGGAATCCAAGGCCACAGCATTAAATGCAACAAATAGGGATGTTGTACAAGTTTTGTTGCAATAAGAAGATAGCAAGATCGTAAACCTTCGGGCAAAGAAGATAACAGGGAAAGTGTAAAGCCAGAGCACCTGAAAGCATAAGAATTCTCCAAACAATAACTATGGGAGGAACTTCTCTTTATAATCTAACAAATCCAGCAGACAAAAAGAAAGTACAACTGCAAATCACAAAGCTTGATTCAGTATGTAAAACTCACAACCACTGGATAATATGATTGTTCTTGGGTGTCCAGGAGCCATTTATAAAAACTGCTGTGGACTTGGCTAGAAATAAAACTATTCATCTCCCAAAAGGTACATAGTTATGAATTATATTCTCCGATTATAATAAAATAGATACTCAGCAACTAAAAGATTACCTCTTCTAAAAATCATTTGAAAATCAAATAAACATTAAAGAGACAACCCCTAAATGAAAAAAGATACAAAAACGAAAAATGTGTTATCTTGAAAATTAATAAAAGTAAGACTTTTTATATAAAAACATAGATACACATCTCAGAAGAAAGTAAAAAGACTAAGAATATTAAGTGTGCAGTTTCAGAAAATCACAAAAAACAATAAAATTAGGAGAAAGCATAAAGGAATAAAGATAGAATTGAAATAATTATATAGAGAACAAAACCTCAAAAGGAAAAGAATAGAAAGACTAAGGAAAATTAAAGGTTGATTTGTTAAAAAACAAAAACAAAACACGCCCACACGACAGATTGATTAGATTAAAAAAAAAAAGGAAAAGTAAAAATAAAGCACAGATTGAGAAAGTAGATTTGGTCACAGATTACAAGAGGTTAAATGAATTGTCAGAGATTCATATAAGCAACTTAGTGGCAATATATTTGAAAATACCAAAGAAACAGTTGATTTTTCTAGTTGAGTATAAATTTTAAGAATGAACTTTATTTATTTATTTATTTTTATACAGATTTTTTCATTCAATTTTTGAGTGGCTTTTCTGAGGATTAAAGTGAACATCTTAAGAAAATCTAATTTAAATTACTATTAACTTAATTCCCAAGTTATACAGAAATGTTACCCCAAACTAGATTTATTTCCCCTCTTCTCATTTAGTCTATTATTGTCCTACAAACTATATATATAGTCATACTCGGTTATGAATTCTCTTCTAAGTTAGCGTAATAGTCAGCTAATGACTTCAGGGAGTCTTCTTTAAATGACTTGAAGCAATGAGTCTTCCACCTTTTCTGAGGGGCTCTGTAATGGGTATGGATACATGTCTTCTGTGTTCTTACAACTCTTGCTTAGCTTCACTTTCTACTTATGAAAAGCCTCAAAATCAACCAGAGATCAGACTAGAACTTTCTCAAGTAAACTTAATAAACATTTATAGAACTCTCCACTTCAAATACATAAAACATACATTCTTATCAGTATCATATCACACCTATTCTAAAAGTGACTATATAATTGGAAGTAGATCACTCTTCAGTAATTGCATAGTATTTCATAGGTTTAAATGAAATATTGGTTGGCTGCTTGTTTGTTGTTTTCTTCCCTTATTCCTTCCTGTCTCCATTGTTAAGCACAATTATTGGCATAAAAGAGGTTTTCAATTCCCATTTTTAGACTACATTCTAGCCTGGGCAATAAAGCAATACTCCCGTTCTCTCTGCCTCTTTCTCTTCCTTTTTCTTCCTCTCCTTCATTTTTTTTCTTTCTCTCTTTCTTTCTTCAAAAAAAAAAAAAAAAGAAAAAAAGAAAAAAAAAGAAAGAACTGAGAAAGAATGAATTTTGATAGAAATAAGAGACTTGAACAGATCAATAGCTATTGAATACATTGGAAGAATTAAAGGAATCACATTTAAAAGGGAGGCAGGCCCAGGTAATTTCACTGTTGTCTATTTTACTTTCAAAGAACATTTAATCAATGATTAGCTTCCATTATTCTACTTATTTCAAATCAAGGTATGTAAAGTTCAATCAGTTTGTTTTAAAAAGCTAGCGGAACTTAAACACGATAAAAATAACAAACTAGAAACCAATTTTATGCATAATATAGGTACAAAAATTCCAATACAATTTTTAGCAGCTTGAATGTACTGAAAGAAGAATAAATCAAGAAAGCGCATTACTAAAATCAAGAGAAGGCAGGATTTGGCTCTTGTCACTCATTCAAAATTGTGAGGTTCTAGCTAAAGTGACAAGGAGGCAAGACAGCAAAATAAGTTCTAGAAATATTAAAAGGAGAGACAAAATGATCTCTTTGCAGGTAATGTTATTAGATAACTAAACCAACCCAGATTCTGTTAAAGAATTAAGAACTAATAAAAGAATTTGGTAAGGTGGCTAGATGCAGTTTAATATATAATAAGTAGTAGCTTTTCTCTTTTTTGGCAACATCTACTTCAAAATGAGGGGAAAAAGACTTCATTTACATGAGCCGCAAAATTATAAAATGTTTGAGAATGAATTTATGAAGAAGGATACAGCATCAAAATGAATATAATACTTTATTGAAGGGCATAAAACTAGTTCTGAATAAATAGAAAGGTATCCCGTGTTTCTGGAAATGAAAACTTAAAATAATAAAAGTGTAATTTTTCTAAATTAATACATAAATTGAGTGCTGCTGTATTCTGTATTAAGTGGCTTTTTAAAAAAATAGACAAAATAAGTTAAAAATTCTCATGGAAGAATAAATGCGCAAGAATTACCAAGATATTTTTGAGCAAACGGTAATGAATAATGAAGAAGAACTTATCCTACCAGATGTTACTGCTTTCTATAAAGCTACTCTAATCAAAATAGCACGATATGGCCCAGGAATAGACAGAGACAAAAACTCGCTGTTAGTTACAGGGTTCTCGATCACTGACTCTTTTGCTAATCATTTCTGTCACTTCTTTTTATTTACACGAAAACATTTCAACTCTCATCTTCCCTGTGTGTTGTCAGATTACAAGCTCGAATCCTTTTTTTGGAGGTAGGGAGGGTAACACAACTGTCACTTTCATCTCAGGCTGCCAGGCCAAGAGAAAACTTAAGACTCCCACCTTTCCTGTACTCACGGAGAACCTCGTCTTAAAACCAGCCTCGCAGGAGCACACGTACCCGGAAGCGGAAAATCCCCGCATACTGGTGTGAAAAGCTTTGTCTTTCATCTATCAGGATCTTCCGCATGTATTGTGGGTTCTGAGTCAAGGAGCCTAGTGCTGCCAGGAACCAGCAGTCACCTGTGAGGGGAGATAAGCCAGGAAAGGCTGACTGAACACATTTGGAAGCCCCGTCCCATAATTTCAAAGGTCCTTGCCGCCAAACGCCACACAGTTCCTTCTGGATCATGCATTTTTTTCCCCCTCTGAGAGAGGAGAACCAAGAGAGGGAGTCACAGGGGCTGGCTCCAAGCAAGATAAATAAGAGGTGGTGGTGGTGGTGGTGCTCACGGAGTCTTGCTCTTTTGCCCAGGCTGGAGTGCAATGGTGTGATCTAGGCTCACTGCACTCTCCACCTCCTGGGTTCAAGCAATTCTCCTGCCTCAGCCTCCTGAGTAGTTGGGATTACAGGTGCACGCCACCACGCCTGGCTAATTTTTGTATTTTTAGTAGAGACGAGGTTTCACCATGTTGTCCAGTGATCCACCTGCCTCAGCCTCCCAAAGTGCTGAGATTACAGGTGTGAGCCTGCACATCTGGCCTCTGATTCTCTTTGCCAGAGGTGCTCAGAGCTAAAATTACAGCAAATTTTAGCAATAATGCTCTATACAATCGAGGAAAACTGATTTGTGTTTTTCTTTGCTATTAGCTCAGCCCCTCCTTGTGCAGAAGTAGGGGGAGGTCCTCTCCTTTTCCTCCATGAGGGATGCATGGCCTTGAGTTTCTCCTTGGATGTCCTTGTAAGCCCCTTTGAGTCCTCTCCTCCCCTCCCTGAGTCCTTTCTCCTTTACCCCTAATGTGATCAATTTGTCTTTGAATGCCATTTCATGCCAGGCACTGGGTTCAGTGCAGAAGCCACAAAGATGCCCTCAGAGAGGTCCTTTCTCCAGTGAGGTGAAACCCTAACAGGGGAATCACTGGCTGGTGGCCAGGCAGGCTCTATTGACTCGGTCCAAGGCACGGTGATTCCACCAGGTGAAGTTCAAGTACAGGACCTATCATTTGCAAGCTGACATTTTGAAAGCTTAGTGTGTTCTCAGAAGGGTTGTTGTCTTTGCTGTCTCCCAACTCCTATCCACTCTCCAGCCAGCTCTGCCCTTGCACTCCAAGGCTTCTCTTTCTGAGGTTTCTCTTGGCCACACCTGGGCTGTACCAGGTGTGGGACAGCCCCTCCTGTTTCCCTGTCCGTGCCTTCCAGCACTCAGCAGCTCCTTTGCTCTGGGGCTGTCCGGTGGGGTGGGAAGCAGTCAGAGAGTGCTGGATTCTTTACTCTGTTACTAACTGAGTGTGTGACATTAAGCAAATTATTTTACCTCTCAGACTCTCCATTTCCACATATATAAAATGGAGTTGCTGCAGCCGTGCAAGGCGTCTTGCATGATCATTGCAGAAACTCAGTGTATATTTGCTTTCTGTTTTCTCGTCTCCCTTTCCCCTACTCATTGCAGGCTGCAGGACTGGGCATGAGCAGTCCATCCACAGCAGCACCAAGGGAACTGGCCTTCCTCTCTCATAAGTGGGGCAGGACTCCGTGGGTGGGCAGCACCCTCCACCCCTCCCTATCTAGAGCAGGGAGGGAAGATGTTGCACTCTTACCTGCTTCTCCTTGTTGGATGTCAAATCTGCTTACACCATCCAGGACGAAGTGAGGAGCACCCCCTGGTAAATCCTTTAGGAAAGAGGGAGAAAAGTTATGAGCATCGTTTATTCCTTTGTATCCCAAAGTGGCATCATTCTCTTTGTCTTTCAAGGGTAGAGGTTAATTCTTAAATAGGTACTTAAAATCCGAGTTAGGAAAGTTTGCCCAAGTTCTTCAGCCTTTATTGCTACCAGGAAGGCAGCAGGTATCACAGGGGTGTAAATGTAACTGACAAGACAGGCCATAAATGAATTAGCATACTACCCAAAGAGATAACATAAATAAGGGCTTCGAGTCCTTGGATCAAATAGCCATTCCATCTCAACAAGCCAGTGTTTTATTAAGAGGTTGCAAATAAACCACCAAAAATGAATAGAACACAGTTATTAGAGGAGACATTCATAAACATAATAAAGTACTATAGCTTTCATAATAAAGCTTTTGTGAAATGGTATCTCTCAGAAATTAGCATCGGTATTCTGGACTCCAGGTTTAAGTCTAGCCATGTGCTATAAGGGACACACGATGCACATGACTCAGCTCTTTGCCCACTCCTGGGTAACTCACAGATTGAGTCTGGAAGGCCCCAGTTCCCTTGTGTGAGGAGCTGGCACTCAGTGCTCAGTCCTTCCCTAACCTCTAACACACAAAGTACCTGCCAGCCAGAGAAAGCACGTACTGGAGGATTCCCCCAGTGCTGCCACATCTGGGAAGCATGTGAGGACCTGCCAGCAGGCACTGAGATTGTGAGAGTTCCCAAAGGGGGTCCCTGGGCACTCTGGGAGAATACTGGGCCACAGGCTGGCTCCTGCCCAGCACTGGCCTGCCCTCTAGACTGGCCCCACTAGCAGCCACCAAGATGGCCTTGGCCTCCTCTCTGTGCAGCTCTTCCTAGATTTGCATAATTTGGTAATTTGTCCTTGTATCATTTCTTTTCACATCGACCAATAAGTCCACAGAGAGCAGGCCTGCAAACTGGAATTGGATTCATTTGCTGAGTGGCCATTCGTGTATATGCACCTTGTAGAACCTGCCAGCTCTTCATAAACTGCCTAAGTTTCCTGGAAGAGACGCGCACCAAGGGGCAAATGAAGGTGTGCCCACCTGCAAACACAGGGGCCTGGCTGTGGGCATCATTTACCAAACTCCTCCTACTGCTTTCTCCACAACTAACTAACCCCATCATATGCCAGGGGTGGGGGGGACTCTCGGGCCCAGGCCCTCCTGGGTGAGGGGGACCCTGGGGTGACACCAGGTCCGACCCTCTGCCAGAGCCACAGTGGGCAGAACTTTGGGATCTCCTCCAGCACAAGAAAGAGGGAAGGACAACCCGAGGTGCTTTGGCTGCATGCAGGGTTCCAAGTGGGGCCAGTTTTAAAACTGTGGAGGGCACCTCAGTAGCCTTTACTTGTCTCCTCTCTCTATCAGAAAAGGGGACTTAAGGTCTTGAAGGAGGCTGTCAAAGACCCTCTACTTGTGGGAAGCAAAGAAGAGGCGGAGGCTGTTGCATTTTCTGACCAGGAACAAAGATGGCGTTGCTTCATTTTCTTGACCTTGGCCACAGTTCTTCCCTGAGGTCCTGCTAGTTTCCCTCCAGGGATCCCCAGAGCAAGGGTAGGGGTGCTTGGAGAGCCCATTCAGACAGACCTGGTGTGGAATCCTACTCTGACATTTCTCCCTGGGTGACCTTGAGACCTTGAGTAATTCCCTTTACTTTGCTGTGCCTCAGTTTCCTCATGTGTAAAATGGGGACAATAATACAAAATGTAAGGACAGTTGGGAGAATCTAATGATGATGCAATCAAGGCAACGGCTGTCATTCATCAATCCCTTGCTGAGGGCAAGTCCCTTCCTCCTGGATTCTCTCTGGTAAGGCTCCCAACAGCCTTGCAAAGCTGGACCAGTCCCTCCATTTACAAATGATAAAGGATGTGAAATACTTAGTGCAGTGTCTGACATAGTACGTGTTCAATAAATATTGATCCCTCTCTTTTGGAATATTTGCAAAGTTAAAAAGGCTATACTCAGACAAACCCATAGCCTTGGGTGCATTCAGTATTAAATGAGATAGAATAAAAACATGAATTAAGCAGTCAATTCATAGATCTTAGAAAGAAAAAGACAAAAAGAGCTTCAGAAGAATAGGAAGAAGAATTGAAAAGAACAATTCGTGAATTATAAACCAGAAAAACAGCAAGATAAGTAAATAAATTGTTCTATTATTTGCCCTTGAAAGTAATGGCCAATAATGGTTTTTGACATTGAAAGTAATGGCAAAAACTGCAATTACTTTTGCACCAACCTAATATTTGGGGGAGGGTTACACAGACCCAACCTTTGGTAAATATGATAGAGAAACCGAAATAAAAATAGAATTAAAATAGGGCTTTAGGACCGGGAGTGGTGGCTCTCGCCTGTAATCCCAGCACTTTAGGAGGCTGAGGCCGGTGGATCATGAGGTCAAGAGATCGAGACCATCCTGGCCAACATGGTAAAACCCCATTTCTACTAAAAAATACAAAAATTAGCTGGGTGTGGTGGCACGTGCCTGTAGTCCCAGCTGCTTGGGAGGCTGAGACAGGAGAATTGCTTGAACCCAGGAGGTGGAGGTTGCAGTGAGCCGAGACTGCACCCAGGCATTCTAGCCTGGTGCCTGGCAACAGAGTGAGACTCTGTCTCAAAAAAAAAAAAAAAAAAATACAGGGCTTTAGAAATATAAAATCATGATGTAGAATTCTATGCCAATCAATGAAAATCTGATGATTTTCTGATAAAAATTAATTTGGCTAAAATTGACTCGTGTTAGCAAATAAGCTGAAAAGACTAAAAGCTTTGGGATAGTATTTTAAAGTTATCAAAGGGTATCACCCGAATGCCCTGTAAAGGCTTACAGGTACATGTAATTTTTCTTCTGAGTTCCCTCAAACTTTCAGAGAATAGACAATTCCACTCTCATTTACAGTTTCAGTGTAAAATTAAAAAATTAAAAGAGAATCCTGACACCATTAAGAAGCCACCATAGACTTGATGCCCAACCTGAAAGAAAACATATATACATACCAGAATGATTTTGGATAATTTGTTATCATGATATAGGATTTGCTGTAGAAAATACGGAATGCAAGGATGGTTCATATAAGACATCTAATAATATGAAGTAGCACACACATGGGCCAAACAGAGAAAAATTTGTATCCTTTCAATAAATGCTATGAAGGCTATTTGATAAATACGCAACAACATTTTATGATTTACTAGAATAATAAAAGTTAAAATTAAAAACAAAACTTTAGCTAATTAGGAACAGAAAGATACTTTGATGTGATAAAAATTAAATGGTGATGATCTCAAACCACAAATCAATAGTCAACTTCAAGTTTATGGGAAAACACAGGAATTGTTCACATCAAAGGTGGGCACAAAGCAGCTTCTATGTCTCCTGTCCTCTAAGCTTCTTGTTCCTCCTAGACCCTGGACTTTAGAGCTGTGACCAATAATCCAAAAAGAGAGATGGTAGGAAGGGATGGAAATGGTACCCGGAGCATTTTAGTCTGCCAGGCTGACTTCCTGAGACAAGGCCCATTAAGGAAACAGGTAAAGACGGCTGAGAACATGGAATGTGCTGACTCTGGGCAGGCCACCTGTCACCAGGTGGGCCAGGCACATCAGGGCAGTGGTGAAGTCAGTGTGATGAGAACCTAGATTAGATGCAGGCTGAACTGCCAGCAATGGGCAGTCTCCAGCCAACTGTGAATCACCCAGCAGCTTCACAGACAGGGAGGCTGCTGTGCCCTGCCTCCCACAACTTTGATTTCATAGGTCATTCAGAAACAGTGTTTAGGATTCGCATAGCTTCTCAGGGGATTCTGAAGCCCAGCCAGGGCCAGGGAGCAGGTTCAGAGAAGGTAAGTGATTTGTCATACGGGAAACAGGCTCTGAATCAGGTATCTGCCCCCTGTTCTTCACTCTGACCACACCAGCAGTCAGCATCTTCTCAACTTTATGTTTTTGGCTCCTGTGAGATGGACTTGGCCTTTGAGGGCTCTGAAACGTTATTAGTACAGAAGGAAGCTGAGGTGGTTAATTTTATACACCATCTTAACTGGATCACCAAGTGCCCAGATACTTGGCTAAACATTATTTCTGTGCATGTCCATGAGGGTGCTTCCACATGGCATTAACATTTGAATTGGTGGATTTAGCAAAGTAGATTCCCTTCCCAGGGTGGGTGGGCACCATCCAGTCTATTCAGGGCCTCAATAGACCAAAAGATAAAGAAAGGGAGAATTTGCCCTTTCTCTGCCTGACTCCTTCAGCTGAGGCATTAGTCTTTTCCTGTCTTTGGAGAGGGAATTACATCATCCATTCCTCTGGTTCTCTGGCCTCCCACTCAGATTTAACTACATCACAGGCTTTGCTGGGTCTCCAGATTGCAGGTGGCATATTGTGAGACTTCTCAGCCTCTCTAAGTATGTGAGCCAATCCCTCCTAACAAATCTCTCATCATAAATATATCAATAGGATATCTGTTAGAATATACGTCAATATATCAATAAGTTATATACACTAGGATATATATATATGATATATTTACTAGCAATAAATATGTCAACAGGATATATATTAATGATTCTTCTCTGGAGAACTCTGAGTAATACAGAAGCCAGCAGCAATAGTCAAGCTAAGTAATCTTAGGAACGTACTTAATTCTGGATTGTGGAGATCTTTCTCTAGGCAAAGTTTTAGGGTAATCTCTGTTATGTTAGGTATGTCAGAGCTCCTGCAGTGCAAGGACTTCTGGAATCTTAAAAAATACCCTCTCTGATGTGGTCCCAAGCCAGCTGCTCTTCCCTAATCGTCTCCAGAGGTATGCAGAGAAATATGCCAAGAAATAATGTCTTCCATGTGACAGCACTTGGCATATTCCTGCATTCTCTCTAAAGACTTCCACATCCTCACACACGGCAGGCTGCTCTTAGATAAGAGAGCCCATGTCTAGTATCTTGGTATTTGGCCCTTTCACACGGTGGCCAGAGTTCGGTCTGGGATGGGTGGCAGTGTCACTCCCTTTTCTATTTTTGCTAGAGGGCTTTGATTTATTGGCATCAAAGTTCTTTGGCTGAATGACACTTGGCTGTTGGCAGGGTCACTTTCTGCTATGTTTTGTTACCTATTGCCTTACAGAATGTTTTCATAACCTAACCTGCACTTATAACTCTACTTTATTAACCTCTTCCTTTCCTGAAGAACACGTTTTGGTCCCAAGGTGAATTGTTTCTAGTTGAATGATCCTTTCAGAAACTGCTCTGGCTGCGTGGAAGGAGAGCTGTCACCTGGATAGGCAGTGCCTCACTCTAGGATGGCCATAGGCAGGAAGCCACAATGGGGCTGTGCTGAGCTTTGAACACCTGTTAAGCAACGTGTTTTGGGCACACAGCCCATTTTTCAGGAAGTAAAATTTTTTTTACTACAAAATGGGTACAAAGATGAAATTTCAGTCTGTCTGTCTGACATACATTGGCAATTGTTGTGAAGATCTACCGTCTACCATTGTGTACTGCCCAATACGGTAACCTCGAGCCATATGAGGATACTTACATTTAAATTAATTTAAATTCAATAAAATTTAAATCCCTCAGTTGCATCAGTCACATTTCAAGTGCTCAATAGCCACATGTGACTAGTGGCTACTGTATTGAACAGTGCAGGAAGAACATTTCTATCATCACAGAATGTTCTAATGGATGGTGCTGATCATTTAATGAGGATGATAATATTATCTACCTCACAGGACTGTGAGGGAAATTAAATGAAAGATTGCATGTGAAGTGCTTAGCATAATACTTCACACATGTACATGCTTGATAAATTATCCATGAAGTAAAAATTCTCCTAAAAGAGATCCACTCTAAGTACCAAATTTAGCTCAGGGAAATATCACATAGATACCCCATGTGTAAGTGTAATCCGTAGCCCTATCCCTTGCTGAGACTGGGGTTGTAGGAAGCATTGAGACTGATGAGGAGTCGGGTCCTCTCAGTGCCATTTGCACAGGGCAGTGTCATGGGCTGTTACAGAGCCTGACTGGGGAGGGGGAGGGCTTGGAAACGGAATGAAGCAAGATGCAAACGGGGCTTCCTTCTACTTCAGAAAACGTTTCAGCAGCAAATGGATTAGATTATTGGGTGAATTGTTACAGGAAGGGAAGACAAGAGCTAGAGGAAGGAAAGGGTAAGTAAGATGGTGGGGAAGAGAGGCAGAGAGAGGTATAGGATACAAAACAACTTTTCTGCACCAGGCATAGGAAACTAAGTTTGGTTCTCATGCTCCTGACTCTTGGACTCGTGCTGAACCTGCCAAGCTGGGATGAAAATTCAAGACAGAATGATGTCCCTGGTGGTTTACCAGTTGCCTACAGGAGGAGCTTTCTCACTGTCTGGAGAAACCTAGAATGTGGAGATGGCCTAAAACATCTTGGTGCTACCTCAACCATTATATAGTTGAAGTTTAAGGGGCACTGGTCAGATCTCTCTGGACAGGCACTCAGCAAGCTATAGCTTGGGAGTCAACCTTCTAAAAATAGTGATAAAAAGCAGAACATGAGACCAGGTGTGGTGGCTCATGCCTGTAATCCTAGCACTTTGGGAGGACATGGTGGGTGGCTCACTTGAGGTCAGGAGTTCAAGACCAGCTTGGCAAACATGGTGAAATCCCATCTGTACTAAAATACAAAAAATTGCCGAGGCATGGTGACTCATTCCTATAATCATAGCTACTTGGGAGGCTGAGGCAAGAGAATCACTTGAATCCAGGAGGTGGAGGTTACACTGAGCTGAGATTGTACCACTTACTCCAGCCTGGGTGACAGAACCAGACTGTCAAAAAAAAAAAAAAAAAGAGAGAGCAGAACAAGAGAAGAAAGGCATTTCCTATACCCCCTGCCAGCCTACCTTCAGCCCCTAAATAGTTTCCTCTGACCCACATTTCTCCCTGTAAGAGTTTTCTGAAACTGGCCAAGGGCTGAAGCTGAGATGGCTGGACTGTGAAAGCCCGAAAATCCCAGGGAATATCCCCTGAGGCCACTACCTTATGACATTCTCCCAAATTAATCATAGTGACAATAACTAGTGTTTACCTAGTGTTTACACTGTGCTAGACACTGTTCTAATATTGTACTCATTTAGTCCTTAGAGTGATCAGATGTGGTACAGGTATCATTTTATCCCTAAAAATGGAAAAAACGGCAGAACATACACAGAGAGACTGACTTTAGAGAGGGATTGATTCCTGTTTACTCACATGAGGTAGAAGATTCCACTGGTGCAAAAAACATTGCTAAGTGACAGGCAGGAGCCCAGAATAGGACATGAGCTTATGATGAGGCCTTCTAGGGGCCATGCAGCATGGTGTTAGGAGCTCAGGTGTTGGAATCAGACTCCTGAGTTCAAATTCCAGGTCTACTATCATCTAACTGTATGACTTTGGGCAGGTCCCCCTAATATCTGACTCTGCTTCTCATCTGCAAAATGAGGCTAATAATAGTACCTTATCATAGAGTTACTGTGAGGATTGACAAGTCAAAGCCCCTAAAGCCAGGCCTGCCATATGGTCAGCACTCTGGGGGTCGTGACCATCACTACTAGGGTTGGGCCAGGCTGGCATGGCTCGTCTTCCAGTGCTCTCTGTAGTCACGGCTGCACAGTGTGGGTCAAGGACATCACAGTGTTGAAAGGGTGAGTACATTGGCTCCTCTACTGTTCTACTTGGAAAATAGGTCGACTCAAGGTTTCTTTCTTGTACATATGAACTTGAAACATGTATCAGACACCCGTAGGTAAAGTTCTTCATTCATCCATTCACTCATGTACTTGTTCATCCAAATTCTAAGAGCCCCTATTAGGCACTTCAGTCAGTGGGAGGAAAAGTGCAGCAGGTGGAAGGAATCTTCATTTAAATTCTGGATCCTTCCCTTGCTAATCATGTCACCTTGGCATGTCACATCACCTGTCTGAATGTCAGTTTTCTTTTCTATAAAATTAGGAGAAAACAAAGGAGACAAAGTACGAGAAGACACATGGAAAGCTCTGGAAAGTACTATACAAAGGTAAGCCTTGCCAGTTGTGATAAGAAAGACAAAGAAATATGACATTTAAAAAGAAATGTCAGAATGAAAATTACCCCCATCACCCAGCCTGCCGGCAGAGCTCAGGTAAACTTTTGGATGAGGAGGGTAGTAATGAGAAAAACAGACTCGGCCCCTGACTGCCTCTATGTTGGGTTCCTGGAATTATTCTTTGTAAGTAATTTCACTTCTGTTTGCCTCAGTTTCTCCTTGCCCTCAAAAGACATCACAAGTTGAGTGGCTGTGAGAATCAGATAATTAGAATCTCTCAATCCTTTCTCAAGAGAAGTGTTATATATTCTTAAACACTATAAATATGGTCTCACATCTATTGCTCAGCATCTTGTGAGAAAAAAATCCCACCACTTTCAAAAATAATCTCAGCTTCTGAAAATAGCAAAGGGGAAAAAATGACCCCTTGGAACTTCTTTAAATAGAATTCTCTGCTTCAGCTCTCCTTAGGAGGTAAAGGACAGAAGAAGAGAGGCATTGCTGAGGACTTATTGCCAATGACTGATAAGAGGACCCTAGAAGGCTGAAACACCCCGTTTTTCTCTAAGCAGCATCCCAAACCCTACCTGATCCCTACTAACCCTTCCCTTCACCAAAGTTTCAAATCTGTCCCAATGTAGGGCAAGAGGTGTCGCCTCCCAGAGCCTGATGTCTTCAGTTCTCCCTCCCACATTTGGCAGAACTGAATTAGATATCCACAGACCAGACAAATATGTTAGGGGACCTCACAGCCTCTTAATAGCCATCATTAGAAAATACCTTTACTCTATAACCTACCTTGGCTTTATGGGAAGTGTTTGGACAATGCTTGGCATCTAATCAGTGCTAATAATTGTTG
This sequence comes from Aotus nancymaae, assembly GCF_030222135.1. Classification (NCBI taxonomy): domain Eukaryota; kingdom Metazoa; phylum Chordata; class Mammalia; order Primates; family Aotidae; genus Aotus; species Aotus nancymaae. The sequence goes on from NW_026988471.1 coordinate 29,790,479, forward strand.
CAGATATTACAATGATTAGCTTACTAGACATTATATCATTTTCTCTCATTCTAGGTTATGCTGGCAACCTGCAGAAGCATGAATAGAGGTTTGGGCAGCCGGATACTTAGAGTGGTCCTTATCCAGGCGCTTTGCATCAACAGTAGCCCTGATGAGATTATCAGAATGAGTCAGTTGAGAAATTTTCTGTGGTGTTGTCATGCCCTAAAATTGAGATAGTTCTAGAAAACCCAGCAGGGCTCACCTGGCTGCAAGGTAGAGCTAGTGGCAGTCTACTGGGGTTGCAGAGTCAGGGTGGTCTGAATGTTGCCCTGCAATATCTCCCTAATTTTACAGTTGATGTCTAAAAGTCTCTTACAGGTGGTCAAGCCTAAGATGGAGAATGTGAATATAAGAGAGAGAGGGGAGGCGATTATTTTAATTAATCCTATACTGTAAACAACTGACCTGATATCTTCCCTTTGAGCAAATTCTAACAAGGAAGGAAAAAAGAATATAAAGATACGGATACCCAAAAAGAAAAAGGGGTGACAGAGCAATACATGGGGGTTCAATTAAGGGGTGGAGGAGACTCCAAAGAGCAACAACCACAATCTTCACAATGGGAAACTTATGGTTTCCCATTTTTTAGATGAAAAACTGAAGTATTTTAATTTAGCGATGTACTTAGTGTTAGAACTGGGTTAGAACTCAGGAGGCTGGGTTCCTGGTTCCTGCTATAGCGTCTTCCCATCCCGCTGAGTAGCTACAACACTGGAGCAGAGAGACCCGGTGAATTTCATTCTCCTTCTAGTTTAGTTTGGCCCAGCCTCCAGGCTCCAAGACTCCAAGCCTCCTTTTGTCTGGAGGTGCCATGGCAGGCAGTTCCGAGGACCCTGGAGCTAAGTATGCCCCTGTGGGGCTCACTCACCTGTGGCCGCTTCCATAGCACCCTGGAGACGGGTTTGCTCTGGAGCAGCTTCTGGCCTATGGAAGAATTTGTTGCAGGAAATGTCTCATCTTCAAACTTCTGGCCCATGCTCAGACAGTGATTCCACAAGGTGGTAAAGTCTTGGTTGTTGAACTTGATGATGGAAGTCTCTCCTGAAGCCTCCTGATTATATGCCATGACTCTCCTTAGAAGACTTCCAAGGTCCTTTGCTGCTGATGAGAAAAAGGGATATCTTTAAGGATGAGCCTAGTCCTTTGCATCATCAGATGTGAGCCCCAGAAGGGCAATCTGATATACCACCCTTTACAGGTAGGGGACTGAGACTAAGTCTGCGCTGTCCCTGGCGGCACAGCCAGCGAGCCTGAACTAGGATTCAAGCATCCTCATTCCCAGTTAAGCTTTCAATCTGTTGTACAAAACAGCTTTCCAGTGTGCTGTCACATGCACAAGAGACTATGGGGTACTAGCACACCTCATGAACATTTACTGAGCACTGCCAGGTGAAGAACTGGTAGAGAGGTTAAAAAAAAGCGTCCACAGCTTCCCTAATCAGCAAGTACACAGAGGCCCAGGAGTTGCATTGGAAAGGTCACGGGGTGTTGGAAGGTTTGGTGAGGTGGGGGTGGAGGGGGTGGATAGGATGTGTTGGAAAAGATTGCCAAAAAGGTAGGTTGGAAAGCTGGGTGAGGAAATGTTTTATACCCTTTAAGCTCTGTGGGGATGTAGAAGAGGTGGGGCACGATCAGATCTGTACATAGAATGGGGCTGCTAGGAGCAATCTGGGGACAAGAGAGAGGATGTGGGCAGGGGCTGGATGTAGGAAGAAGCCAGGAGCTGCTGCACTTGTCCACAGGAGAGATGGTGGTGGATTATCAGAAGGGAAGATGGTGGACTGTGGACAGATTTGGCGTAATTTCACAGGTGAAGAATTGAATATGGGGGATAGGGAAGGAAAAAAGAAAAGATAGTACAGTGAATGATCACACGGGTTTTGAAGTTTGCTTTCTGCTTTCATGGTCTACATACTACTTCTGCAATATGGAGCTAGTATTCAAGCCTGTGAACCTATTTCTCCACCTGTATGAATTGACAATATCAATCTCTTAGGGTTTGTTATGATATGAAATAAATTTTGACCTAACTAACTGAGTGGTAGGCATGCAGTAGTCCCTCAATACATGTTAGCATTCCAATTTTCCTCAAGAGTTAACAAGGAAGGCTGAGATTTCTTGTTCAGGCAGCCAGAGGAATGTAACTGATGCAATTTACCAAAAATGCATCACATCCTCCATCTGTGAGGCTGGCATGGATGGGAATCCTGAATCCATACTTCCTAGTTATGGGAACTGAAAAACCTCTCTGGTCCTTAGAGTAGGCCTTATCAAGCTTCTTTGACCAGGGTCTGTGAAGGTGGCACAAAAAATCCCAAGGTCCTTGTGTTCTACCCATTTCCACTTCACAGTGGAAAAGGAAGCAGGTGATAATGAACGAGTAAGGACTATAAAGGAATACATTCTAAGGAAAGAATATGAGCTCATAATCAAAATTTTGAATCCTAGAAAAATGTATGTAAACTTCATAACTTAGCAATTTTCTGACAATTACCTTGTAATAGCATGTGGCAAGTTACTTAGATAGCACAAATTCATAGGCAGAATATCACCAGTGAAGTGTCCTTGTGCAAGCATATTTGGAGGAAATTGTGCCTACAACTGTCTCACAAACAAGATATGAATAATTTATGTTTGAACTATTAGATTGAACCATACAGAACTGCCATTGTTGTAGGTCAAACATGGTTGAATATAGTCCGTTTCATAGGATTTAACCTAAGGTAAGAAATGGTTAAGTACAGACCGTTCCGTTTGGTTTAACCTAATACACGTGTCCATTTCTTCAATCAAGTTCTTGGAGAATAACGACACAAAATATTCAGTATGCTTCACCACTCACAACAGGGTTAAAAAGAAGACCCACAACAAATTAAGTAGTGATAAAGCTAAAATGGCAAGGTATCATTCCAGAGTAAGAAAACAGTGATAGAAATTGATTGTCAATTCAAGACAAAAGGCAATGGCACTTGGTAATGAGTTGTGAAAATCATGGGTCTACCAGTTCTCTGTGTGTGCTCAGGAACAGTGGAACCAGTATAGCATTGCCAAGCCTCCTACATCTCAGGAAAATATTGAATTATAATGTGTGATAAACTCTAGCAATGAGATAATTTTGGCTTATGAAAACCAAATTGTGGTTAGCCTTAATAATACAATTATGGGATTGCCTGTAAGTAGCCCTTAATTGCATGTAAAAAATGAATTTCTAAAGAATTTTGCTTCATTTCTCCGTTGGAATCATACAAAGGTCTTACGTGTGGGGATTGGTTTCCAACCCATCTGGAGGGGCCCCACTGTCCACTACTGGGTAGGGAACTGGCCAGACTCTAGGAATTCCCATTCTGAGATTCACTTGCCTCATCTGCGAAATGGAGATGATGATACTATTACACACGTCATAGGGTTGTTGTGAGACTCAGATGAAACCAGGCTGATAGAACACTCAGCACAGTGACTGGTAAATAGAAAGCAGTCAATATATGGTGGTTATTAGAATGACGATCATTGCTATTCTGAGCAGGAAAGGACTGTGCAGAGGTCCAACACTGTCTGAGACAAGGACTTGCTCATACCCAGGACAGGCTAGGCTCAGAGGGGCCTGCAGGGTGAAGGGCAGGGTGGGTAGTCAGACATGGGCCCTGGACTGTGTTACTCCTCTGCACTCACTGCATGGGCTGCCCAGGCCCGGGGGAAGGGAAGGTTTGGGGACAGGTGGCAGGCTGGGTGTCTGCTGCCAGAGGAGGTGGGCTGCTCTGGGAGGAGACTCTCGATGGGGAAGGGAGAAGCAGGCAGGGGAACTGGGGAAGCTTATTCCACCTCCACACACACAGTTCTCCTTCTTTCTCTCTGAGTTGCTCATGGCTTCACCAGGGAACAGCCTGTAGGCTCACATTCTCAGGAAGGGCCCACAGCATCTGACATTTCACTTTTGTGCACAGCAGAAGAGACCACCTGATTTTCCTACTGTCACTTTTGGGAGAGCTGTTTCTTTGCTCTCGTCTCTACCTCATTTGTCTCACTTTTCAGGGTAGCCAAAGGCAGGAGAAGACTCAGCTTTGCTAATTTAAGGGGAAACAAAATTGATGAAAGGCCTACCTAATATTCAAGATAAAGTTTATTTTGCTGCTGGGGGAGCTCTTGGGTGCCGCAAGAAAAGACATACACCAGGAGCTAGAAACATGACAAAAATAATTGATATAAAGTTCTTCATGTGAGAAGCTGTGTGAGCTCAGGAGTCAGGCTCAGAATTAGGCTGAGAAGCAAGCAGGAGCTGTGGCTGGTGGCTACAAAGCCTCTTCAGCTCCCCTTGGTGTCTATGAAACGAGCTTCCCTGTGTCCTCTGCTGAGTTGGGTGACTTAGTGAGCTCGGGCTGCCGTAGCAAAACACCACAGACTGCAGGGCTTAACCTCATTTATGCCTGAGGTTGCAATTTTTTGAATTTTTGCAATCAGACTTTGGCGGTGACCTTGAGCAGGATGTAAATAACTCCCAATGCTTAGTGTTCCAATAATGGAACACCAGGCATACATAGGTTAACAACAGGATTTATTTCTCATAGTTCTGGAGGCTGGAAGTCAGAAATCAGAGTGCCAGTATGTGGTGGAGGGTGGGGAAGAGATCTTTTCCTCTTCCTCTTCTTGTAAGATCACGGTTCTATCAGATTAGGCCCCACTCTTATTATCTCTTTTAAGCTTAATTACCTCCCAAAGACCTTATCTTTAGGTACAATCATGTTGGGGGTTAGGGTTTCATATGATTTTGTGTGTGTGGGGGGGGTACAATTCAGGTCATGGCAGTGACTAACCCCAGCCTGGTACAACAACTCTTCTAGCCCTGGCTGCATATTTTACGGAGTGTGCAGATCAAACGTGAATTGGGTCATGTCGGTAAGGTCCTCAGAGAATAGACAGAGGATGCCAGCACACACAGGAAAAAATAGCAGAGCAGCAACAGTGATAAGTATGTAAACATTATTTGAATTAATGGAAAAATGATGAGGGCTCCTTAATGGGATAAATGTCTTAGATACCGCTGAGTCATACCAATATGTCTTAGCAATATCTTGCTCTGCCAGCACCTAACACCAGGCCTGGTGCAGCATAGGTATTCAATAAAGTCTCCAGAGTGTCAGCAGATTAAATGTTACATATCAGCAATTCTTGAGTGTGTCCTATGAAGCAGTTGCTTCATGAAACACTCCACAAATAACAAATTATGAGGTCAAATTATTTCGGAAAATATCTGATACTGAATAGTCTTTACGGACTTTCACAAAAAGCTCCATGAAGTCCTTGGATAAAGAAACTTAAGTTTGCTTCTAGTGTTTCCCACATATAACCAGTAAGTCCTTCTATTGAAGAACTTTTATTAACATTTCATGGAAAAGATGCACAAGAATTAAGCGACTTCAGAACAACCTGACTCAAGTTCTCATTCTGTCCCATACACACTAAGCACCTCAGTTTCTTCATCTGTCAGATGGGCACAATGATACTTTGTTGAAAAATCAAACAAGAAAATATATGGAAGGAGATTTAAATCATGAAACATTTTATGAAAAGATATTATTATTTATTTATCTGACTCTAATCTTGTCCTAACCTGCTTGTATTTATCTCTCTCAGAAATAGTTGTAGTAATATACAGATAAATCACCTAAATTACATTCACCCAGAAATAGGATAAGAGCATTTATTGTCCCAGTTTCTCTTTTTCCCCCGAACTATGTGTTTTTCTTCTATGTGAAAATTCACAGGTGGAATTCAATAATAGTATATTTAGGTCAACCCCAAATATCTGGAATTAAACACACTTTTAAATAAATTATGAATCAAAGATAATATCCTAAGAGAATTAGGAAGACGTGACATAAGTAGAAGTATGTAAATAAGAAAGATAAGAACAGAAATTAATAAAACAGAAGACAGACAACAGATAAAATGAGCAAAGCAAAAATCTGCTTCTTTAGAAAGATCAACCATATTGATAAACCCCTAGTCAACTTTATCAAGGGTGAAAGAGGGAAAACATAAATCACCAATATTATCATTCGATAAAGGGGTTATCACCACACATCCTATAGACATTGAAGGGCTAATAAAAGAATACCATGAACAACCCAATGCCAACAAATCTGCTAAGTTACATACAATGAATCACTTTCTTGAAAAATACAATTTATCAAAGTTGACACAAGAAGAAACAGACAATCTGAATAATGCCATATATAGTAAAGAAATTGAATTTACTATCAAAAGCTTTATCCAGAAGAAAGCCCCAGGCTCAGATACCGCTAATCTTACATGAACTTCATCAAAAATTAGAGAAGGGAAATATTGCTGAACTTATTTTTATCAGTTAAGCAAAATACTAAAAACAAAACCTCATAAAGAAATCTTCTTCCTGAAAAAAATATTACAGACCAATATCCTCATAAATAGAGAAGCAAAGAGCCTTAAAATTTTAGCAAATCAAATCCAATAATGTAAAAAAAAAAAAAAAAAAAGAAGAAAGATACCACATCATAACCAAGTTGGGTTTATTCCAGGAGTGTTAGGTTGATTTATATGTTTTAAAATCCACTTGCAATCTACTACAGTAAAAAGCTACAAAGACATAATTTATGATAAAAACTCCTAGAAAACTAGAAATAGAAGGTAACATCCTTAGAAGGGTATCTGTTGAAAAATTTACAGCTAACATCATATTTAATGATGGAAAGTGCATTTTCTTCCCTTTATGATCAGAATCAAGGCAAGAATGCCCACTGTTATAGTTCTATTTACCACCATCATGAAGGTCCTAGCCAATGTAACAAGAAAATTCCTAGCCAATGCAACAAGAAAATTAAAGGTAAAAAGATCAGAAACAAGGAGAGAACTGGTCCTATTTTGGCATTTTGATTGTAGGAAATCTACAAAACAACTACCTGAACTAATGCTTAAATTGAGTAACATCACAATATACAAGGTTAATATTTTAAAAATTGTATTATTATATGATAGCAACAAACAATAGGAGAATAGTAACATCCAAAATACAAAATACTCGGGAAAAAATCTAACTAAAGACATTAAACATATCTACATAAAAAACTGTAAAACATTGCTGAGAAAAATTAAAGAAGAACTAAATAAATGGAGAGATATATCTGGTTCATTTATTGGAAGGCTCAATACTGCCAAAATGGCAGTTTTTTCCAGATTTATCTATAGGTTCAATACAATCCCAACCAAAATTCTAACATGCTCTCTTTTTTTTTGTTAGAAATTGATAAGCAGATTCTAAGATTTACATCTAAATGCAAAGAATCTAAAATAACCAAATAAATTTTTAAAAAGAAGAAAAAACTGAAGGACTTACCCAATCCCACTTTAATACATGTTATAAAGCTACCGTACTCGCAAAAATATAGACAAATGGATCAATGGAGAAAGGTAGAGGATCTAGAATAAATCAATACACATATGGCCTATTAATTTGAGAAAGGTTTCAAGGTAATTCAATGGGAGAAAGAAAAGCCTTCTCTTTCCCCTCCCCTCCTAAAAATGGTGCTGGATCAACAGGATTTCTATATGGGAAAAGTACAAACAAACATGGATCTTACCTCGCACCAAAAACCAAGTCAAAATGATCAGAGACCTAAAGGTAAAACTAAATTATAATACTTTCAGAAGAAAACATCTGCAAACTTGAGGTAGGTAAATGTGTTTTTGATAGAATACAAAAAATATGAACCATAATAAGAAAAAAATTGATAAACTTCATCAAAAGCTTAAAAGATACCATTAAGAAAACAAAAATGCAAATTTCAGACCAGGTGAAAATATTCGTAGCACATATATTAGACAAAGGACTTGAATCCACAACATATAAAGAACTCTTACAAATCAATAATAATAAAAAAAAATCCATTGAAATGGCCCAAATATCTGAATAGACAAAACACCAAAGAATATATAAAAACAGGCACTAACCCAACATGAAAATATATTCCATATCATAAGTTATCAGTGAAATGCAAATTAATACCACAAGGAGAGCTCACTATAGGCCATTTTCTAACAGCCTAAAATTCAAAGAGACCAATTATACTGTTTATGAGGAGAGGGAAAACTAGAACTTTCACATACTTTCAGTAGATATGTAAATTGATATGACTACATTAGAAAACTGTGATATTTTCCTAAAATGTTACAACATATACCTACAAAATGATCCAGCCATTCCAGTCATAGGAATTTACCCAAGAAAAATGAAAGCATATGTTCATACAAAGATTTGTGCATAATCAAAACAGACTTACATTTAATAACCAAAAGCTGGAAACAGTCCAATGTCCATCAAAAGTGAATGAATAAAGAAATTGTGATGCACCCATAAAATAAAGTACTATTCAGCAATAAAAAGAAATAAATTATTGATACATGCAACATGAATAAATCTCTAAAATCATTATGCTATGTGAAAGCCAGTCGAAGTAGAATACATATTATATGACTTATGTAAAATCCTAGAAATGCAAACTAATGTACCATGACAGGAAGAAGTTCAGTGGTTGTTCAGAAATGGGGGTGGAGGGAGAAATGGGTTATGATAAAACTTTTGGGAGTGATAGAAATATTTTCTATTTTGAGCAGAAATATTTTCTATTTTGAGCATGGTGATGATTTCACATGTGTACACACATGTCAAAACTCATCAAAGTTTATAGCTTAAATATATGCAGTTTTTATATATTCTAAGTAGAGTTGTTTCAAAAATTAAATGCTGTATATAGCTTATATAGTCTTCAGTAACTTGCTTCTCCCTGCACCCCGTGGTTAAAAAGTAGTGAGGTTTCATTTATTTCACTGCTGTATGTTATTCCATGATTTATTTGCACTTCTCCTCGCAATGGACATTTAATATTCTTCTCTTTGTTTTAATGAAAAATTATGCTATAAATGTTATTGTACGTATCTCCTGATAAACATGCAAGAGTTTCTCTATTTTGTATTATAAGGAGTAGAATTTCTGGGTTTAGGGAATGCACATACTCGACTTCATTAAGTATGCCAAATTATTTTCCAGCATTGTGCCAATTTATTTCACCAACGGTGTAAAAGAGTTCCCATTGCTGTATATCCTCACTAACTCTTGGTATTGGCAGGCTTTTAATCTGTACCCATCTCGTGGGAGTAAATGGCAACTTCTTATGGTCTTAATTGTTTCCCTGATTACTGGTAAGATTGAGCATCTCTCAATATGTTTATTCTCCATTCATGTTCCCTCTCTTGAGGAATGAATATTCATATCTTGTGCCCATTTGTCTATTAGGTTGTCTTTTTCTTATTGATTTGTAGGAATTCACTACTCACTCTGGATATTCGTCTTCTGTTGGTCATATGCCTTGTAAATACCTTCTCCCAGTTTGTGGCTTATCTTCTTCATTTCTTTACAGTGTCTTTTGATGAACAATATTCTTTACACTAATACAAATGTATTACTAATATTTGCTTATAAGTTTAATTTTTATAATTTGAGCCAATATTAATTCTTATGGAAATTTAATCTAGGAAACTTTGTAAGAGATTCTGTTTTTAAAATAGAAAAATTATAATGAACACATTCTTCCAAAAAACAGATTTAAAAATTTCTTATACCTCTATAATAATATTTTTAAGAAGTCTCACATATATATCAAAATTCTGAAACAGACTTGCAAAGAAATACTTTGAGTACTTAGGAAATAAAGCTGGTATCCGTATAAGCAAATATAGCTTTGCCAAAGCCAATTACTTAATTTTCCCTCCCTTTTCCTTTCTTCCCCAAAATAGAGTCCTGACTTTGAAGGAAGAGAATTACATATATATATATCTTGATTTTAAAAAAGTGTTTGATAAAATCTCCACCTATTCCCTGTGTGTAGACTAGATTGAGTGGGTTGTATATCACATAGCATTGCAGTACAGTGCAATGCAGCATAGTAAAGTGGAATACAGCGTAGTAAATAGAATTCACGGTTTGACCCAGAGATTAGGGATGAATGGTTGTGGAAAAGCTCAGAATCATTGCACTGTAACAGTCACAGAGCTCTGTCCCATGTCCTGTCCTATTCCACATTTTTATCTTAGTCCTTAAAGAAGATGTTGAAATAAAAATGAAGATCCTTTTATACTCTTTCATCATTTTTAATAGTGGAAATCGAGAACAATTAACCAAGCAGAAAGCAGAATCAAAATTCTAAGTGACTTCAAAACCAAGAAGATGAAATTAACTAAGAAAACTGCAAACCTGTCTTTACATTGAAAAAGTTAACTATGCAAGTAAATAGTGAGCAGGATCTATCTTGGCTAAATTTCATTTTGAAAATATTTTGTATGCCTCACTTGACTTCCTATTTAAAATGAGACAAAACTATGAAAGACTTGACAGGCTCTGAACAGCTTCAGTGGCAGTAAGGCACTGCTTTAGGATGGGCTAGCCCCAGTACCCTGTACAAAATCACTCTTGACCCCACATGGACATCTGTGTTCAGCTCTAGGGCTACATTCCAAGAGGCTAATCGGTGCTCTCAATGGTATCTGAAAATGCGTGTTTGAGTAACACGAGGGTGCCTGGCAGGGAGGCAAGCCCTCTGCTTGCAAGCATGGGCTCCTGGCATGGAGTTTTATCCACCTGAAAGAGGTGGCAAGTTTTCATATTGGCAAAAATATGCCATTTGGGCTGGAGGAAGACCAGCTAATTAGACAGGAAGCCTGGAAATCCCTTCCTGGGAGGAAGAGTTGGAGATCTAGAGATGCTTACTGGAAGGAAGGCAGACTGAGGGGCCTACAGTGACCCTCAGACCCAGCCCCTGCAGCCCTGGTCCCCCTCCCTCCAGAATAAACCTGCTGTAAGAGAGCAGATATTTAACCACCTCTGGCCCCACAACCGGACTCCCAACCCCTAAGTCTCCCTGACTGCCAAGGTTATGTTCCAGTTCAGAAAATTGATCTCTGCCTTGTGTCTTCAGAAAAAAGAAAAAAGAGGCAGCATGGAATGGTGGTCACAGGCGTGTAGAATCAGGTTGAAACTTGGGTTTGAATCCAGCTGTCACTTACTAACCGAACAATCTTGGCCAATACTCTTAATATCTCTGAGCTTCCTTTCCTTACTTATAAAGTGGACTGGAGGTGGAGGTAATAAATCCAGCCTCATAGCAGATATTAAATGAGAAGATTCTTATAAAGGGATTGGCATGGCACATAGTAAAAGCTTGTGTCCATTACTCTATTAGCAACTTCTTGAGTGTCCTGCCCGGCCCTGAACTTGAGCCCAGTGACTTCAACCCTATACCAGGTGGTGGGCACGCCAGGCACCAGCCAGTCGCCTCTGAACTCCCAACCTCAGGTCTCTCCAGGTTCCACAGTTGTGTTCTTTCCATGTGTTGAGACTGTCACCCCCTCCACCTGCCTGGCAGAAACTCTGGGTGCACACCTTCCCTAGGCACTGAGCCATGCCATAGACCATGCTATCTGTCAGCATCTCCAGCTGGGCCAGTGTCCCACAGCCTCTACCCTGTCCCAGGGGTCTTTTTTCTCCCCTGCTTACCCCGTCCTATGTGATGGCCAGGAGTCCCTGAGGCCAAGCACATGTCCAGGGGAAAGGATATGAAAGCAAAGGAAGAACATGTGATCTGTGCAGTTCGGAGGGTGGAAGGAATCAGGTAGTGGGGGAAGAGTGATTTTGATTAGACTTTGTGCAATGACGGAAGTGTTCTATATCTGTGCTGGCTAATACAGTGACCACACTGGCCATACGTAGCTATCAGGCACTTGAAATATGGCTAGTGCAATTCAGGCACTGTATTTTAATTTTTATTCAATTTCAAATCATTTACATTTAAACGTAAATATTCACATGCAGCCTTATTGGATGTTACTGAAGAAGAGAACTGCTAATGACATGAATTACCACTGAACAAGGAAGGGTGTGAGCACTCTTAGGTGGAAATGGTTGAGCAGGGGCTGGATGACTCTATACCGGGGGCCCAGAAGAGACCTTGGATTGGGCGGATCCCTTCCAACTTCAATCTGCTGGGCTCTCTCTGCTTTTCTTCAGCATCGTATTTTGCCCACCAAACCATTCAGCAACTTTTGGTCAGTGATGGGACCACCTCCCCGCCCCAGTGACAGTTTGCCCTGGTGTCCCTGTCTGCAAGATGCTCCTAGCATATCCCAGCAACAAAGGGTAATTTTGTTTGCATTTTGTGTTTTCAATCAGCTAAGAAACAGGAAGCTGCATTCAATGGTCCCCTGCCCAGGAGTACTGCAAGCAGCCCTCTCCTGGCTGGTGTTTTTCAGAACAATGGAAATAAATCTGATGTAATGTAGCAGAACACGACAAGGGACGGTTTTCCCCTTAACAAATACCCATTTGAAATGGTGCCCAAACCCTGCACGAGGAGCAATCTATTTCCCACAACAGTGTTCCAGCAAAACCCATTACTAATTCCACAACTCAAATTAAAACTAACAGAGCTTGAAGGCTGGGGCTGACACTCTCTGCTGACAAGGAACAGGGAAGGGTGGGGGAAGGGGCCTGCGCACTTGTGTGTGTACGTGTGTGTTTAATTACACTGTTTAACATATCGAGAATAATTTAGCTATCCGAGTGGAGAAAATAAGGCACTTAACTGCTCTCTAGTGGAAAAACAAAACGTGCAAACCACTTTCAGCTATATGCCACGTTGGCATACCTCAGGGCTTTGGGGAGAGAGACTGAAGCAGAGAGAGAGAAGAGAGCAAGGAAAGAGAGTAGAAGGAAGGAGAAAGGAAAACAGAGAGGGGGGAAAAGGAAGGAGGGGGAAGAGAGACGGGTGGGAGAGAGAGAGAAGAAGACAGAAAATTTTGTGTATATACAAATCTACAGCAAGTTGGGAGAACATGTGACTATTTCTCAAAGAGAGCTTATAGGAAACGGTGTAAGTGTGAGAATGAACTTAAACATCAGGTTTTGAAGATGGAACTTAACCGCCAGACCAGCACCGTCCCTGAACAACTCTGCACTTCAGAATCATCTCAGCGAGTTTCCACACCTGTGTGGCCCGAAGACCACTGTGGGATTAGTGGCCCCCATAAAGGCAGACCTCAGAGGAAGACTGTGCAGGGCTCACTTTGCAGAAGGGAAACTGGGGCTCAAGGGGAAACAGGAGAAGTTTGGGCAATGCTTGGACTTGACTCCTGTCCCGCCCCAGCTTCAAATCTGGGGTGATCTGGCCTGTGAGTAAAGCATGCCTCTGTCCCTGCCAAGGGCATCCTACTTTCTGACTAACCAGGGCTGAGAGGGGCGCAGGTAAGCTAGTGTTTCTCATCCTCTGAGATAACCTCTTATCCACCAAGGCCCATGGAAGAGACCATGAATGAAATGAAAGAAGCCTCTCTCGTGTCTTCAGATGTAGAAAGCTACGTAGACCTGGAACAGTTGCCAGAGAAGTAAATGCTCAGAATAGACCTCTCTATCGCCTGCCAGCGACTCTGGGTTCAGCACTGGGGCTGACTGCCAAGGCGATCAACAGTTTGGCACAAGAAAGGCAGAAAGCAGAAGCGACTTTCTGAGATTCCACAGGCAGGGCAACCCCAGCCTCTTTTCTCCCTACTGCCCTTGCTGTGTGGACCCAGCCACTTCCTGAATCATGGCGCAAGGAGCTCAGAGAGCTCCACTGATGGGTCCTTCTCTGGAGACCCTGGGGGTCACCAAGAGAAGGTTTGCCTGGCAGAAAGGGTCTGTGCAGCTCCACTAAACTCTATGGGTCTTGGGCACCTGGTTGCCTCCCCTAGCCTCGATCTCCCCACTTGGATCACTAAGAAGGCTGGTCTCGCTCTTCCAGGTGCTTTTCCACTGTAACATTCCGTATTTCTGGAACCGAGACTATAGGTTCTTATGTAGCCTCAATGATATCGTTAGACAATAAAATAGGAACCCACAGAAAGTATTATTCCTTTCAATTGAGTTTAGGCTCGTGCCAACACTCAAAAAACTGAAACTTGTCTTTGCATGGAAAGCTCCTCCTTTCCCCTCCCCAGAGATATTTGATAGGTGTCATTCAATTATAATAGGGTTGAGTAGACTCAGCTATATTTTAATAACAAGGTAGAGCATTCTTTTTTCTGGGATCTAAAACTGTACAAGCCTCAGAAACACTGTGTAATATTTAATCTGTGCTTAGATTTCTGGGTATGGATTTTTTTTTTTCATGCTTGAAGAAGATATGCCCTTCCCATTTAGCCAATTCAAATCTTTTCTAAAACAAATACAAATTTGGTGGACTTAGGAAGTTGGGGCCTGCCATGTGCCAAGTTAAAATGCAGGGTCTTGAGAGCCACTGTTCAGACCAGTACTCGCCAGGCAGACCCGAGGCTCCAGGCCTGCTCACTTCCCAAAGGCTTGAATAACAGAAGGCTAGGTTTAGGTCTTTTTCCTTTCTTTCTCTCTCTCTTTTAAGTTTCTTTGGAAGTTTGAGGCCACATTTATATAATCCATTTATTCTTAAAGGATTTCCCTGGGCCTATCTTCTTAGGCTTTTTCATTTAAGTGGACAAAGAGAAAAAATGGATGAGACAGAGGCCAAGGCAGAGCAACCACACCAAGAGAAAGTCAGAGAGTGGCCAGGAGACGGAAAGGGAGCGGGGAACAGTCAGTCAGCAGGGACGGAGACTGAGGAAGACAGCTGGAGGACTGAGATGGCCAGGACGCAGGGAGGATGCAGTCCACCAGGAGAAGGGATTCTCACACCGGCCCAGAATCCATGATGCCGGAACTGTATCCAAATTCCATCACCCTGCTTTCTTATCCCTCGGATGTGAATTCTTAAGGCATGGCTGGAAAACAGGGAGTGCAGTTGCTGTGACTCCCAGGTGGGGCTCTTTAAAGCCCACCGCCCCCTGTGCTGCCTCTAGCCACAACATAGTGGGGAGAGAAAGGGCAGTGGAGTCAGCTGTTGGACCTCTGGCCCAGGTACCTGGGCATCCCAGTGTGTGCCTGGCCATTCTGGGTCTCTCAGGCCTGACCTGTGGAGGTTGCAGAGGTAAGTGGGCTGAGCGCTGGTGTGGAAGCTCTGGTGGAGGGTGGCAGAAGGTTGGAGACATATCCAGTAGCACCAGTGGCCAAGCACCTTGGTCAAGGCAGCCATTCCATTTTCTGACCAGGAGCTCGGAGGCATACGATGAAGGTCCCCAGGAAGGCCTGGGCTGAACTTGTTCTGGAACAAGCCTCCATCCAAGCAGATGGGGTCTCATCTCGGGGGTCAGAGTATGGACCAGTGGGAGGAGAAAAGTTTTACAAAAACAAGAGCTTTCTATATTAAATATGTCCAAAGGCAACATGAAAAAGGAGCTTTGTGTGTGTGTGTGTGTGTGTGTGTGTTAATGAGGATGTAAACGTGTGTCTGAGTGAGTGAAGCAGAGAAAGGCAGGCTGGGGTGGGTGGTGGTTAGGCCTCTGAGGTTTCCCATGTTCCTTCTGTCATTCTTTCCCTCTCTAGCCCTAAGAAAGCTGGGAGGGCAGCTGGGTGCCGTGGCTCATGCCTGTAATCCCAGCACTTTGGGAGGCTGAGGCAGGTGGATCATGTCGTTAGGCATTCGAGACCAGCCTGGCCAACATAGTGAAACCCTGTCTCTACTAAAAATACAAAAAATTAGCTGGGCGTGGTGACACATGCCTGTAATCCCAGCTACTTGGGAGGCTGAGGCAGGAGAATCGCTTGAACCTGGGAGGTGGAGGTTGCAGTGAGCCGAGATGGAGCCACTGCACTTCATCCTGGGCAACAGTGTGAGACTCCATCTCAAAAAAGAAAAAGAAAGAAAGAAAGAAAAGAAAGCTGGGAGAGTCAGAGCTTCCAAAGGCAAAGACTAAGGGCAAGAAGGAAAGAGAGGAAAGAGAGGAGCAGAAATGGCCTAAACATCAGCTCGTGCAGGGCCCACTGGGGAGATGGTGGGAAGGACAGGACCTGGGGCAGAGGGGACAGGCCTGGGAGCCTCTGCCTGAGAAGAGAGGGAGACGAGATCCCAGGAGACCTCCTCCTCTCTTGCTGCCTGGGCTATGTTCCAGAACAGGCAGGTAGCTGTGGGGAATCCCTCCACCTGGGGAAGATGACCTGGCTGAGGGAGAAGACCGTTTGAGGACAAGTCCGAGGGGATGGCAGCACTGGCTCAGGACAGCTCCGGGTTGACGGAACGTGCTTGGGATGGCTTGCTGGCTGGGGTCCCAGGAGCCAGCCCCTGCAGAAAGCCTCTGCCCTCATCTCCCGCTGGGGTCATGCCATCTGACAGTATCTTAAGTTCCTGCAAGAAAGCTAAAGCTTTCTGATATGAGGCTTATTGGTATATATAGTTCAGCTGGTTGACAGCCATGTCTGGTTAAAGATGAGACCTGGGAGAAGGCAGAACGTTTGGTGAGGAGAACGGGGTGGGGCGAGGGTTCCTGTCATCTCTTCATCAACTCTCCGTCTTCAGGCCCTTGGGAACCAATGGCCTCTAGTGGGCCACTGGGTGCCTCTCCTGAAGGCAGGTGTGTGGTTCTGATGGAGACAGAGCCACTCTGTGTCTCTGGTCTGTAGGCTGTGATGGGGTCTGGCTCAGTCCTCTGAGCTGCATGGGAGGTGCTGGTCAGACCTGATCCACAGGCATGGGAGGTGGACATGGCTGAGCAGTGGAGATCAGAGGGCAGAGTGCTGACCGAGGGACCATTCTTTCAGAGGAAAAGGAAGTAAACCTCCCAGGTACTCCCAGTTTTAAAGGTCCCTGGGGACTTATTTGGCCGAAGTGAGGATGTTAACCCCAGATCCCTGGCTGTCCTCCAGCCCACGTCCTTAGAGGCAACTCATCGCCCCAGCCACTACTCTGGGACATGGTACACATCCCCGTTTCATGTTCAATTCACCAGAGAGGGCAGCGGCAGGCAAACCTTCACTTCATACCCCTATAACATGTCTTAAAAATTTTGATCTCTTTATTCACTAAATAGTTTGTCCCTGAGGCAATGCAAGAGGTAGACGAGGTGACCTTTAGCTGCCTTGCAACATGAGTATCATGGATTACATGAGGCTGGGAGACTCCTTGGGGATTGCCTTGTTCACCTCTCTTTATTATTAAGATGCAGAAACAAGGCTTGGCTGAGCTTTCCTGGTTGTTTCCTGGGAGAATCAGCTTTGCAGATTGGTAAGCTTCTCATACACCACACAGCCTTCCCTTACATTGCAGAATTTTTTCTTCAAAAGAGTTTGTGCAAAACAAAAGCAGTGCATAGTGGAGAAGAGTCCCCTGAGAATTTAGGAATCAAGACAAAAGAGACTGGGTCCACAGACACATGGCCCAAAGCTGCATTCCGACTGGAGTTCAGTATGGGAAGCTCTGGTGGACTCGGTGCAACTGGTTTCTTTGTTTTGGCCTTCTCTGAGCCTTTTTTAGTAAACATGAATCATGATTCTCTGAGGAGGGAAGAGTGGGAGGCAATGTTCATCCAAATATTTGATCATAAATGCTTTATATCAAGGAGTCCCCAGCAACAGCCCCCAAAATTAGTGTTCTAGGTATACCATACTTTAGGAAGCACTTGTTCAAAAGATAGAGCCCCAAGTTTGGTAGAAAATCAACACCTCCTTTTGATTCTGCTCTGGTCTTTTGCAAGGCTGTGGACTTTCTTGCTGTCTATCAGTGGCATGCTCCACCATGGACAGTTCTGAGAGAGTTAGGATGCTCTCAACCTGACTTCTTCCAAACATTGAGGAGAGATAGGATGGACCAGCACATCCAGGGTCCCCTTTATGGTATTCTCATGGGAGAAAGAGGTGACGTATAGGCAGGAACATTAGTGCCATACACGGTGTTCAGCAGATATTGATAATGATGTTTTGGTCTTTATTAAACCTTTCTTAGGTGCTGTCTCAGGTTCTCTTAGCCTCAACCTGTCTCTAGGACTCTTGGTCCCTTTTCTGCTCTAGCCAAGGAAGTGGCTCTTCTGACCAGTTCTGGACTCAGATGAAGTGCTAAGCCTCTAGCAATTAGATCTAGTTTTCCCAGTGGCTGCCAAGGGGGTCGGAAGAAACAAACTGGAATTGCAGGGCAGTTAACTCCCCATAGGGCAAGCCTTGAACAAGAAAAGAGGAGACAGAGTGAGCCAACATATAAAGGTCCTCTCCACCCTCCCTTGGATAGACTTTTCCAAGGCACAATGCATCTACAGCGCCAGTCCAGAGGGGCCCTGCTTTGGCCAAGTGGCTGGCCATGCCTCTTTGTGAAGAGAGGCCAGGTGGGTGGCACATCATCCCTCACTGCTTCCCCTTTTTTTCCTCTCATTTCCCACTTCCCTGACTCTCACTCCCCTGGTGTCTTACCTACCAAGTACAGTCACACGTAAGCTTTGCCTCAGGCTTTGTTTTATAGAGAAGCCAGGCTAAAATAACATCAACAACAATGACAAAAACGTTTTGAGCACTTGCCATGTGTTCAAATACTGCTAAGTGCTTTCCATACACGATCTCATTTGATCCTTTCAATGACCTTTTGAGGCAGATTACTGTTGCTACCATGTTTTAGTGATGAGAAAACTGAGACCCTAAGAGGTTAAGGAACATGCCCCAAATCACACAGCTCACCATATGGAAGTATCAAGCACAATGCTTGACACAGAGTATGCCTCAGGGCCAGTGGGTTGGTCTTTTTTTTTTTTTTTTCTTCAATACAGTGTCTCACTCAGGCTGGAGTGCGGTGGCATGATCCTAGCTCACTGCAGCCTCAACCTCCTGGGCTCAAGCGGTCCTTTCACCTCAATCACGGCATCCCTCCTCCTGCCCCCAATAGCTGGGACTACAGGCTTGCACCACCACGCATAGCTAATATTTTTTCCCAGCCCCCAAATTTTTACATTTTTTTTGTAGAGACAGGGTTTCGCCATGTTGCCCAGGCTGGTCTTGAACTCCTGGGCTCAAGCAATCCATCCACCTCGGCCTCCCAAAGTGTTGAGATGACAGGTGTGAGCCACAGTGCCTGGCCTAATGTGCACATTTCTTCATAGCACCTTTCCTTCTAAGGTGTTCTTTTAAGAGGGTAACTGAATACAACCCAATAACTAGGGGACAAGACAGGGTACCTACCAGGCACAGCAGAACTCTAGCTCTGTCATTTGCAACTGGTATGAACTTTAGCAGCAAGATACTCACCAGGTCCCTCACTTTTTCCATCTACAAATTGGGATAATGAACTCATGCTACATGTACTTTTTGCCTATTACACAGTTGGTAGATTATCATATTTCCATCAACCAATCTACTAAAAAGTAAGCCTTCCTGCAGCTGTCACTCCTCTAAACTTCAAAAAAAAAAAAAAAAAAAAAAAAAAAACCACTTATATCAAGCTGGGTACAAAGGTGAGACAATTCAAGAAAATAATCTGATTGAAGATCTAGTTATTGCCACTTGAGGGTAAGCAAAGTTGTGTTTGTAACCCAGGACAAACGGGGCAGTCAGTAGTTGATGACCCAATTGTAACTATAGAGGGAAAATATCTGCACTTATTCTAATCTGCTTAACTTGAGTCCAAGCTGAGCAGCTGGAAAGGTCTCCCTGAGAATAGCATCACATCTCAAAGATTACGCAACTTTAGCAGTTACAGAGACAGATGTGTGTGACCATAACACTGCTAGAAGCATATAGGAACCTTCTGAATCTCTGAAGTGGTAATGATCTGTCTTTTGTGATTAACCCAGAGTTTTCAACTTCATTCCTATAACTAATAAGCTAGATGATTAGAAAACGAAGGTCCTGGGGCCCACTCTTCCTTTCAGCAAATGTTTATTAAGCACCTACTATGTATCAGAAACTACATGTCAGTGAAAAAAGAAGACATGATTTCTGTCATCAGTGTGTCCCTTATGGTGAACACAGTCCTCAATGTCACAACTGAGAATGAGCAGAAATCAAAGGTGACAGAATAAGAAATATTCTCTTCGCACGAACTATGCAAAATTTGGATTCGCTTCTCTTAGAAAATTAACTCACCCTTTGCCCTAGTTTTTCTTAAAGCATACCCTTGGACCACTTGCATCAGAAACACCCCATTTTCAGAGCTACTGAATGTATACCTCCGTAGGTGGGAACTCAGACTTGACATCATGAAGCTCTCTAGAGAATTGTACATCCTCACTAATGTTTAGAGGATTGCCTTGGTCCACAGCTCTGGGAGATGACCACTCACACCTTACCTGTTTCCTAGACAGGTGTATCAGATGGAGGAGGGGAGACAGGGCAGCTTCCACAGGTTCTCGGGGTGGAGAGTGGTGGAGGAGACTGGCAGAGGAGAGCACAGCGTCTGGGAGAGAGAGCAGTGCTGGTGTCTGCTTGCTCCTGCCCTCTGGATTTTCCTTATAAATATTGTACCAGGTAAGGGCGGGCTCCACCTTCGTTAAACAGTGACTTCAGCACTGGGCCCTGGTGCCTCTTGGAGAGAGAGAGGACAGAGGCTGTAAACAGTGACAGCTTCCAGATACTCTGCCCAAGCCTATCTGCGGATCGCACCTCACTTCCTGGGGCCCCTGAACTGCCCATTTCTTGGCTTTTGTGGTTTTGTTTCCAGATATTTCAGTTTCTTTATTCTGCTTCAGGGAATTGGTGTTTTGTTTTGTTTCACAAAACACCTCTGCTGAAGAAAGGCAAGCAACCTTCCTTCAGGCCTCATTTTCATACAGGGAAGTACCATTGCCACGTCTCCTGTGTCAACAGTGGTCACTCTGGCCAGGTGCAGTGGCTCACGCCTGTAATCTGAGCACTTTGGGAGGCCAAAGCGGGCAGATCACCTGAGGTTGGGAGTTTGAGACCAGCCTAACATGTAGAAACCCCACCTCTGCTAAGAATACAAAAAATTAGCAAAGCGTAGTGGCACACGCCTGTAATCTCAGCTTCTTGGGAGGCTGAGGCAGGAGAATCACTTGAATCCGGGAGGCAGAGGTTGCAGTGAGCTGAGGTAGTGCCATTTCACTCCAGCCTGGGCAACAAGAGTGAAACTCCATCTCAAAAAAAAAAAGAGTGACCACTCCATGTCAGTCACATCAGATCTCTGTATACTACAGAGAGCATCATCTTTCTACAAATACACTGCAGAACACTTTAACCCTGGGCATGGTGAGACCCAGGGAAGGTCTCTGTATCATCCCTGCTTAATGGATGGGGCAGAAAGAGATGAGGCATGTAAAGTGCATGCTTCCTGTTCTCAGATCCAAGGGGCTCTTTGCTTTTCCAGCATCTTTAATTCCTTGATGTTCTTCCTCCTCATTCGTAGGTGTTCTCTAGACGCCAATTCCAGAACCCTGAGAGCATAGCATGCCCTGTGCTATAGGCAATAATGATAAAATAGGTAAAGTGGGGAAATGATGTATAAATCACCAAAAACTGATATGTCTGGTCCATTTCCAAATTCTGATGAGTAGAAAGAGGTATTTGGCATGTGCATGAAGAATCTGAGAAGCTGGAAAGCATGGAAGTGAGTTTTAACCTCAGTTTTGCAACTTTTGGCTATGTGAACTGGGCAAGTCCCTTCCTCTCCAAGGCTTAGTCTATTAATCCATGAGCTGAGAATTATGATGCTTGCCCTGTCTGCCTTGTTTTTGTTTAGTGGGATGCCTGCACCCCAGTGGACTCCTTCTATTAGAACTTCCAGAGAGAGATCCAAGATGGCTGACCACTAGCAGCTCAGGCACGTAGCTCCCAGTGAAAGCGCAGACAACGAGAGGACGCCACACTTTCAGACGAATATTTGTAGCTCACGGACCAGGAGATTCCCAGCAGAGGAGCTCCACGGGTCGCCAGAGCGACTCTTGTGGCCGGCGCGGCGGTTTTGCTGGCGCCTTAAAGCGGCAGTTCTTGGTGCAGAGTCCAGAGATTCCTGGGCAGAAAGGCACCATCAATCTTAACACCGCTGTCTTGGCTGGCACAGTGGATTGCTCAGACTTCGGCGCTGGGAATCAAAAAGTTGGACGTCCGCTCAGAGACCTAGTTAGAAAGTCGGCAATTACAAAGACAACAGACGGATACATATATAATGAAGGGAAGAAACCAGCCTAAAAAGGCAGAGAATACTCAAAATCAGAATGCCTCTCCCTCTACAGGGGATCGCAATTCCTCATTAGTAACAGAACAAGGCTTAATGGAGAATGAGTGTGTTCCAATAACAGAAGCAGGTTTCAAAATGTGGGTGATGAAAAACTTCTGTGAATTAAAAGAACTTGTTCTAACCCAATGCAAAGAAACTAAGAACCTTAAAAAAAGGTTTGACGAAATGCTAACGAGAATGGACAATTTAGAGAGGAATATAAGTGAATTGATGGAGCTGAAAAGCACAACACGAGAACTTCGTGAAGCATGCACAAGCTTAAACAGTCGAATTGATCAAGCAGAAGAAAGGATATCAGAAGTCGAGGACCAGCTCAGTGAAGTGAAACGAGAAGACAAGATTGGAGAAAAAAGGATGAAAAGGAATGAGCAAAGTCTCCAGGAAATATGGGACTATGTGAAAAGACCTAATCTACGTTTGATAGGTGTACCTGAATGTGATAAAGAGAATGAATCCAAGTTGGAAAATACTCTTCAGGATATCATTCAGGAAAACTTTCCCAACTTAGCAAGGCAAGGTAATATTCAACTCCAGGTAATACAGAGAACACCACAAAGATATTCTTCAAGAAGACCAACCCAAGGCACATAATTGCCAGATTTATTAGGGTTGAAATGAAGGAGAAAATACTAAGGGCAGCCAGAGAGAAAGGTCAGGTTACCCACAAAGGGAAATCTGTCAGACTCACAGATCTCTCAGCAGAAACCCTACAAGCCAGAAAAGAGTGGGGACCAATATTTAACATCCTTAAAGAAAAGAACTTTCAACCCAGAATTTCCTATCCAGCCAAACTAAGCTTTATGAGCGAAGGAAAAATTAAATCTTTTGCGAACAAACAAGTACTTAGAGAGTTCACCACCACCAGGCCTGCTTTACAAGAGCTTCTGAAAGAAGCACTATACATATAAAGGAACAACCAATATCAGCCTTTCTAAAAATATATTAAAAAGCAAAGAACATTAATACAATGAAAAATTTACATCAACTAATGGGCAAAACAGCCAGCTAGCATCAAACGCCAGTATTAAACTTATATATATTTCAATTGGATAAAAAGCCAAAACCCATCGGTATGCTGCATCCAGACCCATCTTACATGCAACAATACACAAAGACTCAAAGAGAAGGAGGAAGATTTACCATCCAAACAGAGAGTAAAAATAAACAAATAAACAAAAAGCAGGAGATGCAATTCTCGCCTCTGATAAAGTAGACTTTAAAGCAACAAAGATCAAAAGAGGCAAAGAAGGACATTACATAATGGTAAAAGGATCAATGTAACAAGAATAGCTAACGATTCTATAGATCAATGAGATAGAAAATTAACAAGGATATTCAGGACTTGAACTCAGACCCAGAACAAGTAAACTTAATAAACATTTATAGAACTCTCCACTTCAAATACACAAAACATACATTACCACCTCACACCTATTCCAAAAGTGACTATATAATTGGAAGTAAATCACTCCTCAGTAATTGCATAGCATTTCATAGGTTTAAATGAAATATTGGTTGACTGTTTGTTTGTTATTTTCTTCCCTTATTCCTTCCTGACTACATCATTAAGTATAATTATCAGTATACAAGAGGTTTTCAATACCCATTACTAAATTGCATTCTAGCCTGGGCAAGAAAGCAATACTCCCATTCTCTCTCCCTCTTTCTTTCTTTTTTCCTCCTCCCCATTCTCTCTCTCTCTTTCTCTTCCTTTTTCCTCCTCCCCATTCTCTCTCTCTCTTTCTCTTCCTTTTTCCTCCTCCCCA
The DNA here is from genome assembly GCF_030222135.1 of Aotus nancymaae. Classification (NCBI taxonomy): domain Eukaryota; kingdom Metazoa; phylum Chordata; class Mammalia; order Primates; family Aotidae; genus Aotus; species Aotus nancymaae. The sequence goes on from NW_026988471.1 coordinate 29,814,414, forward strand.
TTCTCTCTCTTTCTCAAAAAAAAAAAAAGAACTTCCACTATAAATACAGTAAACAATACACACACACACACACACACACACAATTGCATAAATATAATCAGTGAATAAATATGCAGATATTTGTGGTGCATGTTTAAAATGATTTTACTAATAGGGTAGGCAATAAAAAATGTTGGAAAGCCATAGTTTCAGAAAAAAATGGTGAGAAAATGCTTCAGAAAGCCCTACCCACATAATATATCACAAGACAGTATCTCAAGGAAAATAATTGGGAGTTTTCTTGCTTATAGATGATGGTTTTGTCATCTCCCATCTCTAAAAATATACTTTCCCCCCCTAAGACTGGGAGCCGTTGTTCCCAGAGCAGTCTTTGGGAGCACTAAGTTAAAAAGAGAAGCAGCTCCCGATGGAGTGTTCTAGGTGCCAAGAAACAAGCCGCTCTGGGTGATAATCGTGCCGGAAGAATGGCTTAGGTGAGGGACCCTGTCAAGAACACCTGTTCACAAATCCCAGGGGCTGTTTTCTTTTCTGGCATCTTTGATTCTTTAATGTTCTTCCTCCTCATGTATAGGTACGTTTTAGAAGTCAATCTCAGTGATTTTTGTTTTCCAGAGAATTCCAGCCAGGGGTTATAAACTGGGGAACACCTCACAGTAAATTCTACAGCTAGACTTGCTCCAACTCTGAAGGTCATGTGGCATAACCCTTAAATTTTTCCAGTGCCTTTCTGGCATTTCCTGCTGGGCACTGCATAGCTGCCCTGAGATACAGCTTTTTGGGGCATGCATGGGACCCACCACAGCCCTCCCCTCCCTCTGAGCCTCGGTCTCCTTCACTGTATATGATGGCCTCTGTGTCATGAAGCCCCACAGAGGCCTGCTCTGCCACTACTTAGTCTACCAAATGCACTGATCCTTCTATGGCCACCCAAGCCTGGCCTGTGGGAGCTGTTTCTCTGGTGCCAGCTGTGGGTGTAGGAAGTGCTTTCACTGCCACTGTGCCATGGCCACACCTGCACTTCCTCTGCCATGCTGTGGCTGCCCCTGACGTGGCTGGCCTCTGCACTCATGCTGCTGACATTTAGTGCTCAGTGTCCTAAAGAAATACAAAGAAATAGCTCTTTTTTTGCAGTTACTTCTGAGCCAGAAGAAAACTGGAGCAGGATCCCCATCCTCCCCTTATGAACCTAGGCTACAGTCTTTGAAGCAATCTTGCCCACAGAGAGACCACCTTCTCTCAGAGAGACTTCTTTCTCCAGAGACTCCTTACTCAATCACGTCAACACACTCCTGAGTGCTCTCACTCACCAACCTCTAGCCATGCCTCGGAATACTCAGATCTTGTGAGACCCAACTCTTCCTCTCTCTTCCTTTCCCCTTCCTGTCTTCTTCCCCCAACGCTTCTGTCTCCCTCTCTGGCTCTCCATAATTCCCTTACAGACTGTTTCTCATGCTGCCATCTTGCCAGGCACTGCACCAGGCTCAGGGAACACAGCAGCAGGCCCAGTGGACACACAAGCCCAGTTGATTAGGATCTAATGAGAAACACACATGAAACCAATAACCGCAAAAGCAGCCAGATCATTTCTCTTGCAATCAGTGCTGTGAAGGAGATTTGCAGGTTATAGGAGACCCCTGAACAGGAAAAAGTAGGAAGTACTCCCACTGAGGAGTCATGAGACACCTTCCTGGGAAGTGTGGGATGTGGGGAGCCAGCCAGGAGGAGAGGGTCGAGGTGCAGGCTGTGGTAAGAGTGGTGAGAATGTGCAAATCCAGTGTACGGCTTGATAAATGTTCACAAAGTAAAATCCAAGTTACCAGCATCCAGATTCAGAAACAGCATTACCAGAACCCAGAAGCTCCTTTGCACCCTTTCTCATACTGTCCTTTGGTTTACCCTCCAGGTAAACTGTCCTGAGTCAGCTAGTTTTGATGAGCCTTATCCTCTTTTCCTTCACGAGAAAACAAACCCTGTGTTGACTTAGGGAATGATCAAATCACCCTGTAAAACATGACAAAGGGGACTGTTTTGGGACAGTAAACAGGTATACAGAGTGTTTACCACATAGTTAAATGGATCATTTAACAGGTTTCATGTATTTGTGCATTCCTCTGTGGGTAGAAATAGCAAAGTCAACAAAGTGCGGTGATTTTTATCAATGCTGAAACATATGCAGTGCCTGGAGGTCACCCAGCTCGAGTTTGCTGTGCCATTCTACCTGCTAGGCAGATTACAAACTGCCAAGTCAAGCCCAGGTCTATTCCACCCCAGTTCCTTCTTGTGCCCTGGAGGACAGAACCCCCCAAAAGCCAGAGTTTCTTCGTTATGCATAGATGAGAACACAGAGTGTGTGTGCATGGTGAGGCAGCAGGAGGCATAGAGGCAAGAGGAACATAAGGAAGCTGGAGATGGTTTAAAAATGACTAATTTTTTTATTATAAAACACTCATCACAGGTTGGGTGCAGCCTGTAATCCCAGCATTTTGGGAGGCTAAGGCAGATGAATCACTTGATGCCAGGAGTTCAAGACCAGCCTGGGCAACATGGTGAAACCCTGCCTCTACTAAAAATACAAAAATTAGCCAGGTGTGGTGGTGCATGCCTATAATCCCAGCTACTCAGGAGGCTGAGGCAGGAGAATTGCTCAAATCTGGGAGGCGGAGGTTGCAGTGAGCTTGAGATCACGCCACTGCACTCCAGCCTGGGTGACACATCAAGACTGTCTCAAAAAAATAAAATAAAAATACTTGTCACAGAAACATCTGAAAAAGTATTTAAAAGTTTAAAAATAACCACCATAATCTTATACCTAGAGATAATGACTACTTTTCTTATGTCTTCCTTTTTCTAAACACAGCTACACATCACGCAGACATTTCAGTCATTGGTGAGTACAAATGCTTGCAAAGATGTCAACTCAATGCTCACATTCCTAATGCACTGGCTTGGAGCCTTTCCCCTGCCAATGCAATGTCTACCCCTGGGAATTTCTGGGAAGCCCTGGAAGTGTCTGCTGGTTGTCCACAGAACATCTACTGCCCTCCATTAGGCATTGTGGTCCCTGGGGGCACTATACTTTCTCTAAGGAAGCTCTGCCTTCCCTAGGGTTATGAACTCTTGATTGACCTGTCTCTATTGTCTCTAGACCTAGTTCTTACACTCCCAGATGGCTTCTTAGGGTCCTTCTCCTGTGCAAATCACTTGAGCAAGTATATGCCCCTAAAGCGAGTGTTTAGACTACCAAGCCTCAGCTGGGAGTGGTGGGGGATGCCTGTTGTCCCAGCTCCTTGGGTGGCTAAGGCAGGAGGATCACTTAAGCCCATGAGTTTGAGGCCAGCCTGGGCAACATAGCAAGACCCTGTCTCAATAAAAATAAAAATTAAAAATTAAAAAAATTAAGAAAATAAATAAATTCAACCATAACTAAAACAAAGAATATCAAGTCCTTAATCTAAACTTATTATCAATGGGATCACCCTATATCTCTCTTGCTCTTTCTCTCTCTCCCATATACATCCTTTTCTTTTTTCCCTCACAAGATTGAGATTAAACTATGTACTGTTTTGCAGCCTATTTTTTTCATTTTAAATTAGATCATGAACATTTTTATGTCATGATATCATCTTTAAAACTACGATTCTTAATGGCTGTATACTATTCCAATGCTTGAATGTCATATTAACCAATACATAATAGAATAGAATTAATAGAATAAAATAGAATAGAATATTAGCCAATCCTGTGGTTTTGGACATTAGATTATTTCTCACCTTTAGCCATTACAAATCCTGGCACACAAATTATTCCAAATGCGTCCAGTGAGTTTCTTATGATAAATTTCTAAAATTGAAATGACTAGGTCAGGAGCTATGAACACTATAAAGGATTTTGATCCCTATTATTAAATATTCTTCCAAAAGACTGTTCTAGCTTATAGCCTGGCCAGCAGTATACGAGGTCTTTTCCCCATCTTTAGAGTATGTTTATGTTATAAAATGGTGTCTCTTCCCTAGGTTGGGAAGATGGGGCACTGGTGGATAGAGAATGAACTCCAAACCCTCAGTGAAGGCTGTGAGTTCTCATGCCATCTAACTGTCACCGTTCCTTCTCCCCTATACCATGTGCCCATGCCCCAGCCACCAGAACACTTGAAAATCCTGGGACATACTATACACTTCCATGTTTCTATGACTTCAAATGTGATACTTTTATATCTATAATTTCTTATAACCTCTCCTCTGCCTAATCAAACCCTAACTCACCTTTCAAATCCCAGTTTAAATATTACTGCTAATCTTTCTACTTACCAGGAGCAGATATGTTCAGTAAATATTAGCAATTGCCACTGTAACTATAAGTTCTTTCTGGAGTACTACTCCTCATAACCCTCACAAAAGAGGCATCATTGTTTCCGTTTTATACACAAGACACTGTGACTTTGAAAGGGTAAATCACTTGCCCATGATCACTCAGATTTGAAGCCAGTCCAACCTGACTCCAAAGCTTGGGTTCCTATCCACTATGGAGATTACCTTAATCTTACAGCTACCCTCACCTCTCCATGCTATACTAAAGCACACTATAGTATACCACCTCTCCATACTATACCATCCTACCATACTATACCATTTTCTCACTTAGGCTATCATATACTTATACTTGATAATTTCCCAAGTGGTTCATGAACCCCTTATAGGAAATGGATCATGTATCCTCTCTATTCCCAACTCCTATCAGATACATGGCACATAGTAGGTGCTCAATAAATCTATGTGGGCTTTAGGCATTTGGTAAACCAAGTGGATTACCTGAGTGTTGAAGCAGGAGACCATTGATTTCTCTTGGGCTGTAATAATGATTTCCCCTAGATCAATGAACTACAGTTAGAGGAAGTCCTCAGACTAGAATCTGGAACTGGCTGGGAAGGTCCAAGAGGGTAGCACTGGAGGAAGGGGACTTCAGTCATTTGACCTCTAGAAAGATAATTCTTGGGGACACACAGGGCCTCTGGGAAAGACAGGTCTTATCACGCTCCTAGATTCAGAGCAATAGGTGATAAATCTAATACTATGTTTAAGAGAAGCATTATAAACACTCAAGCCTTCAGTCAAACTGTTCTGACCCCACCACTTACTTATTGTGGAATTTTGGACACATTACTTAACTCTAAGCCTGTTTCCTCAATGCCCAAAATGCTGATAATAATAAAATCAAACTCATCGGCCATTGTGAGACTGGAAGAAGCAAAGGCGGGTAAAATGTTGAATACTGAGCCTGGTACGTAGTAAGTGTGCAATAAATGATGGCTATTCTTTAGTAAAATTTGACTTAGTATCTGGCTGGTGGAAATTTAGGAGAACCAGGTTAGTGGGAAGTTGGCACTTCTAAGGTAGAAACCAGAGAAATTTCTGGGAAGGATGACGGAGAGAACCTAGGCCAGGGAAGTAAGACCTGACGCTGACCAAGAAAAAATCCAGAGTGCGAGAAAGAACTCATTTTGGTTTGTTCCTTAAAGGTTCTGTTTCAAAAACAAGTAAGTCTATGCTGTGAGCATTGGCTAAAGACACAAAAAGGGAAGGGAAAAATATGATCATCTATAGTGTTGCCACAGGTTGTTGCACAGAAGAAATTAGCTCTGCTACGGGTGTGGACGGACTGAAAGGGAATGAACCCCTCTTCCTTCCTTCTCATGTGGTGGCCATGGTGGAGGGGGCCTTGAGGAACCCAAGTCCTGTCCGTGTTGGAGAGGCAGGAAACCTTGCATCAGGCAGGGTTGAGGGGGTGCTGGCTCTGCCCCTTTCTGCATTTTGGTGCCACTCAGGGTGAGCTCCTTTGGTGGGCACCAGATCCATGAAAGTACAGCCTAAGGCTGGTCACTGTCACTGCAGCCCGAGGAATGCTCGTGGACCAGAACCAGAACCAGATTCTGTTTTGGGGCTAGAAACATGAACGTAGGCAGGAAAGGACAGGATACAAATTATTCTTGCTACACCCTTCTTTGATTGATCTCCTGATAAGTAAATTCTCAGGAATTCGAGGCAAGAGGGCTTAGGTCAACCAATGCATGTAATAAGCTACCTGCAGTCATTCTCTAGCTAACTCAAGGACCTCATGAAAAACGCTTCCTTCTTCCTGGAAGGCAATAAATGGGGTGGGATGGGGTGGAATGGGGACAGGTACAGATCAGAAATGTTCACAGTTGGTGCAAAACGGCTTGTAGACAGAGGAAGGGCATTTGGTAAACAGGTGGAGACACATTTCACTTACTTAGAAAAGCCTAAGTGCTGGCTGGGCGCAGTGGCTCACGCCTGTAATCCCAGCACTTTGGGAGGCTGAAGTGGGTAGACACGAGGTCAGGAGTTCAAGACTGGACAGGGTTGAGGGGTACTGGCTCTGCTAACATGGTGAAACCCCGTCTCTGCTAAAAATACAAAAATTAGCTGGGCATGGTGGTGCGCACCTATAATCCCAGCTACTCAGGAGGCTGAGGCAGGAGAATTGCTTGAACTCGGGAGGTAGAGGTTGCAGTGAGCCGAGATCGTACCATTGCACTCCAGCCTGGATGACAGAGTGAGACTCTGTCTCAGAAAAAAAAAAAAAAAAAAAAAAAAAAAAGAAAGAAAGAAAAGCCCCAGTGCCCTATATAGGGTGAGTGGACCTTGGGGAAGAAGAGGCAGGCACAGAGGATTGGTGCAAAGGATAGGTAAGCAGGTTCTAGCACAGGCTGGTGGCCGTGCCAACCCCAACCCATGGGGACTATGGTATGATAGCCTCATTTTGGAGCCAGTTGCTCAAGAAAAGTCTTTCCATCCCCATGGGAGAGACCTCCAGGTACCCTCTAACAAAATGACCTTGGAGAACCAGCTTGGACCAGTGCCGCTTTTTCTGTGGAATCCTGGGCTCCTCCATCTGTTCCCTAAGGTGATGGGCAAGAAAACTAATTTAAAGGATGTCTGTGCTCATTTTGGGGGAGAGAAAGAAAGAGATGTCCTGAGAAGACTGTCTCCATTGATAGCCAATTTTGGAGGTGACAAAAGGAACTCCAACAAGGTAGGAGATGAATTCCTTGAAGAAAAGAGGAAGGCAGCTGGGATCCCAGAGAGGGAAGAAGGAAGGAGTCATGGGTCTGAACCAGCAAAGGAACCACGTGGGGCTCTGTATGGGGTTGCTAATTGCCCACTGACACATTATCTATGAAATATAATCAAAATAATTTCATTAATATGGATGCTGGCACTATCACAAAGTAATTAAATGAGGAAGTTAAAACTGCCAAGTACGACCATGTACGAGAAATACATAGAGATGCCTCGTAAAGGTCAGGTTTCAATCAAGCTCAGTTATGATTACAAAGAGCCAAGATGAGTGGTCAAAGAAACATTTGTGCTTCCTTGATAAGATGATGCTACTGCGGAGGTCCGTACAAGTCTATTAATATCAATTTTTATCCTTTTTAGAGCCATACTTACATCTTGAGAGTTCAATCACTGAACAATGGGCCACGCATGAGGATAAGGACTGTAGGCTCAGTGTAAATACTGCCTCTGAACTAAACAATCAAGCTTTATTCATTTCTTGTTTGGCTCATTATGTTAACTTTTTATTATGCAAAACTGCCAGTTCAACTGCACAATGAGAAAAAAATATATTTGGAACAATTCACAAGCAATGTTTACCATACCTGCTAAAAGGAAAAAACTCACCAGAAAGAATTTACTGGAGAGGTTTCTCGTGCTCTTTTCAGCTCCTCATTGACAAGCGGATTTGTCTCTCCAGGAATTTACAGTGACCCCTACTTGAATGCTTTGGAAAATGTAGGAGCAGCAAGGGTTCCTTGGCTACCTAGGAAGCAAAAGTCTCATATAAGTGATGGGGCACATCTAGAAAGGCCCTGGCGGGGAGCCCTAAGCATTCTCAAACTTCCATGTATAAGGTTCACTTGGGGAGTTTGTTAAACAGTGCAGAGATTCCCAGGCCTCACCCTAGAAATTCAATTTAGTAAATTTGGGTTGGGCCCAGAGAATCCCCAGGTTTAAGCATGCAGGGGATCCTGTCTTGAGGCTCCTTGGGCTTGCCCTGGTTGTGGCTGGCTCACTATTTAGAAAGTACAACTCTGTCTTCACAATGCTGTCAGGGGGTCATCTGACTTTCAAAGGCTCAGCAGCTAGGGTTCCTCTCTGTGATCACGGGCTCTGGGCCGAGGCAGTGAGTCTCAGTGTTAGTCAGGACCTGAGCACCAGAGGGAATAGATTTTAGGGGAAGATATTAGCTTTCTCTGCCTGCCCATCTCTGTTAGCCACGTGATCCTCAGGCCTGGCTCCACAATGGAATCACTTGGATAGAGTTTTTAAAATGCTCATGCCTGGGCCCTACCCCAGATCAGTCAAATCAGAATCTTAGGGGTGAAGCCAGGGTTCTCCTGGCAATAATACATTCCAAAGATGCTCAGGTGATGCTAACGTGCAGTCAGGATTAAGGATTAACGTGCAGTCAGACTAAGCCCCTGGTTTAGTCTCTTATCTCCTGAGTCCTTTCTTTCCTGTCCCTCATGGGTGGGGACACCTCCAGGAGCTCCATGGTCAGGCTGCACCATCTGGCTGCCTAGAGGCCCCTACTTTGCCATCTCATCGAGTCCTGCTCTTTCTGGGAGCACTTTCTGGTCCCTCCTCTCCTGTCCTTCAGATACAACCCTCTTCCCTCAGTGCCGTAAGTGCTAGGGGAGTGCACTGATGTGCAGGAGTCTTCATCGGAAGATGTGCATTTCTATACCTTCCTTTCACTGTGTGTAAATGACTAATGGTCTTAGGTCAAGTTCCCTGAGAAACAAACTCAGAAGGAGGTTTATGTGCAGCAGGCTTATTGGGGAGTGCCGGTGGGATCAGCACCCAGGAGGGAAGGAAGACAGAAGTGCTGGAGAGAGGGAGGAACTGGGTAGAACTCACAATACAGGCTGTTGCAACAGAGGCCTTGGCTGATCCCATGTGAAGCTCTGGATGCCCCCTTGAAATCGTAGTGCTTTCAGGCTAGGGGGCAGATCGTTTATATCCTCAACATGGATGGGCAATTGTATGACTACTGCCTCTGGGGAGGAAGCTGACCTTGGCTGAGGTTGTTCTCTAGAGCTCAGAGGAATGAGGGCTATGGCAGGGCAGGGACTCAGCTGATAGCATCAGTTGTCGGCATGCGGAACTATGGAGCATCGGCGGCTCCCTCGCTCCTGCATGCAGCTCTTCCTGTCACTCCCTATCATCCACACCAACCAACCCTGGCTTCTTCATTTTTTGAGACAAGCTTGCTAAAATGAACGAATGTCAACTGAGTTACCTTGAGAAAGGGAGGCTTCTCAGGACCTTGAGAGGCAGCATGGGCATGATCTAAAAACTTTCGGCATTGGATTAGAGTCTCAGCCTGGCCTGTTACTGAATTTATTATCTTCGGCAAATTGCTAAAATCTTTAAGCTTCAGTTAATTTGTCTTTAAAATGGGGCTGATGAATTGGTACAAAGCAGAGTGACTGAGGATTAAATGCAATAGCATGGGCAGCGTCTGGGACATAGGAGTTTGTGTGAATGCAGGCTCCTCCTGGGCTGGGCCCTGCCCACCTGGGCTCTCTGTCCCCATCAGACCCCACAGGACACTCAGGACAAGTCTCAGCCACTTCTCTCCAATTCATGCTCCTCTCCTGGTAGCCGAGGTGCTGAGAGAACATTGGAAATGTCCCCGGTGGGATACTGGTCCTGAACCAGATTCTCAGATTTCTACTTCTCTCACTGTAGTACCAAGAAGTGCCTGGGCCAATTTTCCTTTAAGCAGTGGCCAGGCAGGGATTTTTGCAACTCGAGGCAAGTGTTATAAGAGTAAACAGGACCCATCTTGGGCCTGAAGAAATTCAAGTCAACGTGGAGAATAACTCGTAATGGGGCTTCCGCTTCATCAGTAGCGTTGCCAGTCTCCCAAATAATTTTTTTTTTGAGGTGGAGTCTCACTCTGTTGCCCAGGCTGGCGTGCATTGGCACGATCTTGGCTCACTGCAACCTCTGCCTCCTAGGTTTAAGTGATCCTCCTGCTTCAGCCCCCGCAATAGCTGGGATTACAGGCACCTGACACCATGCCCGGCTAATTTTTGTAATTTTAGTAGAGATGGGGTTTCGCCATGCGGGTCAGGCTTGTCTCGAACTCCTGACCTCAGGTGATTCACCCACCTCGACCTCCCAAAGTGCTGGGATTACAGGTGTAAGTCACCGTGCCCAGCCCGAAATAGTCTTTATTAGAGGGTTGATTAGCAACCAGCCTTGGCAAAATGCTGTGAGAATATCAAATGCAAAAAAAAAGTGGGACTCAAAATAATATACTCAATTTGATCTCAGCTGTGTTACACAATGGTTTAGAAAAATTCTGGAAGCAAAAATGCCAAGATGTCACAATAATTGCCTCTGTTTAGTAAGGCTGGCTGATTTTTTTTTTTTCATGCCTTCTTTACACATTTCTATTGCTTCGAATCTTCCTACAATGAGCAGGGGTTGGGGAAAGAAAAGGGAAAAGAAAATGGAAAATGCACTCCCAGCAGTGGGAGGGGGAATGGCAGTGTTTCCCATGGGTCTCTCCCACAGATGATGATGCCTGCGGAGAGGCGCAAGGCTGGGTGTCCTTCTCACTTACCCAGCCTGAAAATGTCTATGTGAAGACACGTAAGCAAAACAGACACTTGCGCTAATCACTGTTCAGAGCTCGGCTGCTGAGTGTTTTCCGGGAGCTGCATTGTCAGTTGAGGGCTGCCCGCTGCGTGGGGTGGATTTCCCAGCCCGCACAGGATAATTTTATCACGGAAGACAACATTTGTAGTTCTGCATGAGCGGCTCTCCTGGCGAGATAAAGAGGAGAGAGTGAGCTGAGGCTGAGGCTGAGAAGGCTGGCATATGTGATGTCTTTGGGGATCAGAAGCAGTAAATAGCATAGAGGGACACTCAGAGGCCTGTGGTGGCAGAGGAGGGGCTTGATGGGTCCTGGTAAGTCCTGTCTGTCTTCAAAGCATACTCCCCCTCTGATGGTCCCCTGTCCCTTCAGTGCCTGTGAGCCTTGCCTTGGGACCTTTGGGGCACATGCCATGCCACTGGTTGCCATGTTTTTTAGATGTTTAACCCATGATTGAGAGAAACCTTAGTAGAGAGCCAAGCCTATGGGGAATGGACATCAAATGGATATGTTTTCATGAAGGAAAAAAGAAATGTTAAGACTAGGAGATTTTAAAGCTGGAAGACAGTCTTAAAATCCCCTTGTCCTAGCCGTTTGTTTTATAGGGAGGAGCTGAGTTCTAGACAGGTTCATACTAAGCCTTGGTTTGACCCATTTGAGTCCAGACCAAGATTCCGCTTGTGTTATGGGTTGAATTGCATTCTTTTTCCACCCCAAGGATTATGTTGGATTCCTAACACCCAGTACCCTGGAAAGAGGGTCTTTACAGAGGTAATCAAAAATATAAGATGATCCAGATAGGCCCTAAGACAACATGATTGGTGTCTTAACGGATGTCTAATTTGGACACAGACAGGCATGCCCACAGGGAGAACGTCATGTGAAGATGGAAGTTAAGGCTGCCACAGGCCTCCTAATGGAATGGAGGAGAGAGGCCTGAAACTGATCCTTCCCTAGCACCTTTGGAGGGAGTGTGACCCTGTCAACATCTTGGTCTCAGACTTCCAGCCTCTAGAATTATGGGATAATTACTGTTGTTTAAGCCACTCCGTGTATGATACTTTGTTATGGCAGCCCTATGAAATTAGTACAGAAAACCCCATCAGAGGAAGAATTTACAACCTTGGCCATATAGGAGAAAGCACATCTATGAATTCTAATCATCTATGCCAACCCTGTGCCCCATGATTATTAATAACTGAGAATGGAAAACTCACAGCCAAACTAGATCAAACTTGAAGCACATTTGGAAACTCAGCTGACACCCAAGGACCTGAGAAACCAAACATTGTGATCCGGTATAAGTTGGGCAGAGCAGGTCTCTTGGGAGGCTGTCCTGCTCCCTAGAAAGTGGCTGCCTCTGGACCAGGAGAGAAGCACTTGGGAAAAGGTAGAGACCTAAAAATAGGATTGCCTCATTTTTCTGTTCCTTCTTGAATCTAATGACAAGTGTCATTCAGAGTCCTAACAATGATTCCAGTGCCATTGACCAAGAAATCAAGCTGAACCAGTTTGACTCAATAACTGGGTTATATAGCATGAGAGACAGGAGAGGAGCTTATGGAAGACAGCTGACAGATCAAATGCAAGAAATAGAGTTACTTTCTTTTTTTCAGTTGAAGTTTTTCTTAAGTCCCTTCAGTCCAGCACTTGAATTCTTTTTATTAGTAAGAAGCGAGGGACACCTTGCTGTCAGAGATGCTATCGGGCCAGAATCAGTCTTGGAGACAAGAGGTTCAGATTGCGTTTGCTTTCACTCCTTCCCTTCTTAAGCTTGCACATTGCATCTGTAGTTCACAAAGCAGTGAGGGTCCCCTGGATTAGAACTGCCTTTTCCCCAGATCCCTTTGTCTCCAGGAAAGGCGTCTGAAACTCCAATCTGTTGACACATTGCCAAACACAGTGATTTGGCTGGCAAAATGCCATGTCACAACTGTGGAAAAAAATTAGCTCTGATGATTGAAAAGCAACATGGAGCTTGAGAGTTTATCTCCAGGAAGGGGCATGTGTGGATACGGTGGTGCAGAGCTCTCAGAGCTGACATCTGCGCCCAACTGAAGGGCCCTGGCATGTAAAATGGGAGATGGAATAGAGTAATCACATTTAGATATGTTCCTTCTTCCTTTTTAGATCAGTGGAATTGTTCTTCAAATCTTAATTGGAAGCTCAAATAAATACAAAATAATAAATGTTTAAATATGTTGCTTTGTTTAAAAAATGGGCAAACGACTTGAATAGACTTTTTTTTTCCAAAAAAGGCATACAAATGATCTTTCCAAAAAAGGTATACAAATGGTCTACAAGCACATGAAAAGGTACCTAACATCTGTTACATCAAGTTTAGCTTAAAACTCCTTCTTTATGTATTTTACATTGGCCTACAGGCTTTTCTGTATATCCTGAACTATAATGAGTAGAGGTGTAAACAGACCTTAGCCTACACTTGTGCCAAATACCGAATTTTGTCCAATCAAATGTAGCCAACTGTTTGAACTGTGTTCAAATAAGGCAAATGCTGAGCTGTAACCAATCCAGCCATTTCTGTACCTCACTTCTGTTTTCTATATGTCACTTTCCTTTTTCTGTCCATAAATCTTCTTCCACCACATAGCTGAACTGGAGTCTCTGAGCCTACCCTGGCTCAAAAGGCTGCCCAATTCACGAATCATTCATTGTGCAATTAAACTCCTTTAAATTTAATTTGGCTGAAGATTTTCTTTTATTAGATGGTGTCAGAAGTGGGATCAGAAGTAGATCTTCTAATGACCCCTGAGGAGCACTGAGTGAACAAAGTGAGGCACCCACAGGACCCATTTGTGTCCGTTGATCTCTCTGGGCAGCTGGGGATCAGGATCACGGTGAATTAGCTCAGATTTTGGAGCTCCACACATTTGTGTTTTGAGCTCTCTGAGTTTGACCAAATTTCTGATCCAAATTGGGTTTGGAAGTTGCCACAGAAACTGGACTGGGTCCAGGATTGAATTTGACTGACTTGGATCCAGTTAGAGGCCTCTTACATCTGACTGGGTCAGAAAGAAACTGGTAGTAAATGGCAATATTGCAGGGGGTGTAAAATTTGGCTTTTGAAAATTCACAGGAATTTTTTGTGTTCTATCCCTTTGTTTCATTTTTCTTGCACACTTACATAAAAGAAAACAAAGACAAACAAATAAAAAAAAATGGTTAAGTTAATCAAGGGGACCTGAGAGCAAAGCCAATATCTTAGGTAAAAATGGGATCCTTAATTTCTGAAGAACTGAGTTCCTTCTGGTTTACATGTGCATAAGTGTTAGGCCCCAGAAGCAATGAAGTCTTAGAGAAATGGCAAAATCTTACTAAAGATAACTTAGAATGGAATGTTCCAAATGAACAAAACTGCACTGAAGTGCATTTAAAAATGAGGACTCCCAAATTAGTCTCATCTAGGGATGCCTATTGATATGCAGAAGCTTCTAGAAATATTTTAATATTTTTATTTAAAAACTCTATGAAAGGCAAATAAAAAGCTTAAGCAACAATTAATTAAAAAGGTATAACACGGGGAGAAATGCTGGATATAATATACACCTAAAATAAAAAAAAATTAAGTCTCCTAACCTTTCAGCTTAGTTACTATCTCAATCCAAAGGAAATAGACTGTAGCAACAATTGACTAGCTTTGGGTAAGTAATGGGGTACATTTTACCTGGGTGAAGAATGGGATTGGGTTAGAGATTCTCCCCTCAGAAAAGTCCCTCTTGGTTAAAAATGGATTTGGCACTATGGGATGTTTACCGCTATTCTCTTTGGATTAATCTGCATTGTACTCTTTGCTGACAGCCGTGAGTGACAGGATTAGGCATATATAGGACCATGGAACATGGGGAACTTTTATCCCCAAAGAGGAAAACTTGAGAGCTGATGGGATTGCTGGAAAAGATTCCTTTGTGACCGACAAGTGGCTGCCTGAACTTTTGATTCAGTGTCGCTGCAATAGGTGGGTCTTTCTCTGGCCTCCCTGAGCTCCTTGCCTTCCCCACCCCAGGCAATGCTTTTCTTTCTTTTCCTTTTCCATTCCTATCTTTTCTGTTACTGAGGGCAACCATGTTTCCCCGATACCACATGTTGAAACTACTGGTTGGAGGTTGGATTAAAGATGACAGGGCCAAACCAGGGGCAAGTTTGAGCTTTGCCAGTTCAATATTGGGGGTTAAGCAGACTGGCTAATATCTATGTTTTGTCACACATATTTTGCTCTGGCCAAAATGGCAAATGTTAATTTGGTTACCCCATGCAACCCTTTTGACAGCATCTTACGAAATTGACAGGCTTTTGCCTGTGGTTCCAAGAAACAAATAAAAAAATTTGTGTGTGTGTGTTGTGGCTTGGCCTCCAGGGCTATGGTATGGTGAGCTGAGTCACTAGGGCCACTCAGAGAGGGGAACCCAGAAGCCTGGCATGCCAGCAAAAGGGTAAGAATTTCTTCAGTCAGATTTCTGACCCCTCTCTCTCTCTGTGCAAACTGGTTGAATGAATGGTACAAATCACTGTTTATCTCCTCTGTAAAGTTTTGATAAATGTGAAAAAGGACTCCGAGGCTAGTCTTAAGTTGTAGCAAATCTGATGTGCTTTGTGTGTCATTCTGTATGGTTCTGTCATAAAGAGGAGTACCTTAGGATAGAACATGGGCTTAGGACCCCATGAGCTCGCTAGTCAAGATGGCCCAGCAAGATGGTCAGTAATAAACGTTGCTGCAGGTCCCTGAAACAAAGAACTGGATGAGTTTTCAGCTTGTTTTATTTCCTTAAGAGTCTGACCTTGTAACCACACGGCAGTACTTTCTCTTGGTCTCTGCCATCTAGGGAACAGGAATTTTGGGGTTCATGTTATAGTTGGCTCTAAAAATTATCTTCAGTTAAAAGTAGTGCAAGCTCAAAATTGACTGCTCTAGACTCCTTCTGGAAAGAGCAATGGAAGCTGCCCAGTGCTGTAGCTCAGCAGCTAAGGCTTTGCCATTTTACAATGGTGGCCCTAGGTTCAGTCCTGGCTTAGGGAATGAGTGCTTTCTGGTTGATATCTGTGTGGCTTTTACCATTTGTTGATTCCTTTCCCCTCCATGAACAACTTCTAGCTTCCCTTAAATTTTCCTTTCTCTGAACTACTTTTGAACATTCTAAATTTTATAAAAACTGCTTACCACTTCTTTGAAAATGCCTCATACACTCAAGTCATAACCATAGTTGAGGCTCATTGGCTTCACTTGTGAGATTACTTTTGGTAAAGTTTAAAAGCCAGAAATATTGGCCATTTGGCCTGGTTAAAGTAGGGTAATAAGAAATTTAAAAGGCCTTTTTTTGTTTTTTTTTAGATAGCACTATTGTTAAAAGTAGGCTTAATTAAAAGTTGATATCCAAGCTATATGTATATTTAAAAGGCCTTTATGGGTTTTTTTTCTCCTCTTGGATCTTATTTTTCTTATTTCGTCTCAGTTGACTGAATTGTTTTTCTCCATTTTGTCTTCTTGCCACTCTTAATGGACACATAAGAGGACCTAAGAGAACTTCTAATAGCCTGGGACTCCTTGAGAAAAACAGAGGAGGTGCCATAGACCTCATTTTGGTAAAAAAAACCCTCTGTTTTCCTCATGGAATCCTAGGAATTGAAAGTGGATAGATTCCTCTCAAAATCTAAGGTTCTGTTCTGTTTCACATTTTATTTGACAGTTCTGAGTTTTAGGGGTATCAGAAATTACTCTGCATTATGAGAGAGCTTTGGTGTGTAATAATTAGGTAGGAAATAGACTTTGGGGATGGCTAATGGCAGTTATGGGGGGCTACTCGGCTGTTTGTATCCATGGATCAGAGAAGCATGCTCTAGGCCACTTAGAAGGATAAAGATATCTCCAATCCAAACTGAGAGGCAAGACTCCCGTGGGGTATGTAATGATCGTAAAATGGGCTAATTGGCTTTGGGTTGCCATTCGATGAATTGCACAGTAAAAAAATTGCAATGTCTTCTCCCATAGCATTTCCCTCTTTTTGGGGATCCAGGATGTGATATAAAAGTGGGACCCTTAATTCTGGAGATCAGTTTTTTACTTCCAGCTGTGTCTGCTTATTAGGCCCTAGGAACTGCATGCTTTCCTGGCCTGTCCCTTGAAGGGCTCCACCCTAAAGCCAGTAATCCAATGAAGACACTTAGAAACTGCCAAATGAAAAATCTTACAACTACTGGATCTTCTTCTGTCTGTGTGTAGTTATACATGTATTTTGTGTGTGATGTTTATATAAAAGAGCTCTAATTAATTGGCTCAAAGAAAAATAAGCACTTAAATCACTAAAGACATTTAGTCTAAATTAGGCAGGTCAGATGTTAGGTTTGCTAAATGCTTTAAGGTCATAAACTGTTTCTTTGGCTTTTGAAAATTGTTCAATTCACCTGCCTTAGAATTAGATAAGGCCTAAGGATATTGGGGGTTAGCCATGCCCCTAGCTATTCCAGAAAGTGACAGACTTTATCTGTACTTCTGTCTGGTGTCCTAGGATCCAAACCTAGTACATAATTAAAATCACTTAGTAGGTTTTTCATCAAAAATAAAAATTGCTAAGATTTAACATTGTAACATTTGATTAAAACTACTGAAAAAACATGCAAGGTATGTAAGGAAAGTAAAATGTGTTTTTAGTAAAAGATTACCAGGAGGCATGGGAATGTAAATTTTTGCCTAGTTTAGAGGGTTAAAAGATTGTTTTAGGAGGAGTTCCAAGATGGCCGGTTAGATCCAGCTTAGGATTGCAGCTCCGAGTGAAAGTGCAGAGGGTGAGTGGACGCTGCATTTCCAGACGGATTTTTATTGCCCACAGACCAGGAGATTCGCAGGCAGAGGAGCCTGACGGGTTGCCAGTGTGGCTGTTTTGGCCGGCGCGGCTGTTTTGCCTGCACCCTGGCGCAGCGGCTCCCGGTGCAGAGTAAACAGGACTGTGTTTCCACTTAGCCAGCAAGGGGAGCTGAAACAGGGAGCCAGGCCAGGAGATTCCTAGGCAAAAAAAGCACCACGAATCTCAGAGCCATGGTTTCAGTGGCACAGTGGGTCGCTACACGGGAAATTACACAAATCCCGGCCCCTATTCAACAGGCGACCAGGACACCTGGGAGAGGGCCGACCGTTCAATGAAAAAATAAAAGGCTCTGAGGCAGGGAGCCAGGAGAGCAGGCCCGGCTGGTCCCACCCCCACAAAAACAAAAACAAAAACAAAAAAACAGCAATTGGAAACGCTCTGGGTTGAGAGTTTCACAGCAAGCACAGCTGAACCCGGGACGGTCCAGCTCTGTGGGGGAGGGGTGTCCGCCATTACTGAGGCAGCCTGCCATTGCTGAGGCAACCCGCCGTTGCCGAGGCAACCCGCCATTACAGAGAGTGGCCGTGATTACAGAGGTGGGCCAACATCGTGGAAGCAGCTCTGACTACACCCATATAAACAGTACTGCAGGGAAGTTCACACGGCAGCTGGGCAGAGCCCACAGCAGCTCAGCGAAGCCTCTGCAGGCTGAGAGTGACTTGGCTGCCTCCTTGTGGGCAGGGCAGCCCTGAAGAAAAAAAAAAAGACAGCAGCACAGCGGAAACTCATAAAGCCCTAACTCCCTGGGACAGAACGCCTGGGGAAAAAAAAGGGGGGGTTTATGAGTTCTGCTGCTGCAGACTTAAATTGACCAGCCCAGCAGCTCTGAATGAACAATGGGGCTCACAGCTCAGCACCTGAGCTAATATAAAGGACTGTTTCCTCAAGCAGCTCCTGACCCCCGTATATCCAAAGAGTCACCTCATAAAGGAGAGCTCAGACTGACATTTGGCAGGTATCCTTCTGGGACAAAGCAGGAGAAGAAACTGGTAGCAACCTTTACTGTTTGGCAGCTGCTGCAAGTGATCTCCAGGCAAGCAGGGCCTGGAGTGGACCTCAGCAGTCCTACAGCAGAAAGGCCAGACAGTTAAAAGGAAAACTAAGAAACAGAAATAACTTCATCAACAACAAACAGAACGTCCATTCAGAGACCCAATCAGAAAGTCAACAACTACAAAGCTGACAGGTGGATAAATCCACAAAGATGGGAAGAAACCAGCGCAAAAAGGATGAAAACACCCGAAACCAGAACACCTCTCCTCCTACAAGGGATCACAACTCCTCACCAGCAAGGGAACAAGACTGGATGGAGAATGAGTGTGATGAAATGACAGAATCAGCCTTCAGAAAGTGGGTAATAAGATACTTCCGTGAGCTAAAAGAACATGCTCTAACCCAATGCAAAGAAACTAAGAACATTGAAAAAAGATTTGATGAAATGCTAATGAGAATGGACAACTTAGAGAGGAATATAAGTCAATTGATAGAGCTGAAAAACACAACACGAGAACTTTGCGAAGCATGCACGAGTTTCAACAGCCGAATTGACCAAGCAGAAGAAAGGATATCAGAGGTCGAAGATCAACTCAATGAAATAAAACGAGAAGGCAAGATTAGAGAAAACAGGGTAAAAAGGAATGAACAAAGTCAACAAGAAATATGGGACTATGTGAAAAGACCTAATCTACGTTTGATAGGTGTACCTGAATGTGACGAAGAGAATGCATCCAAGCTGGAAAACACTCTTCAGGATATTATCCAGGAAAACTTCCCCAAAACAGCATGGTACTGGTACCAAAACAGAGATACAGACCAATGGAACAGAACAGAGGCCTCGGAGGCAACACAACATATCTACAACCATCCGATCTTTGACAAACCTGATAAAAACAAGCAATGGGGAAAGGATTCCCTGTTTAATAAGTGGTGGGAAAACTGGCTAGCCATATGCAGAAAGCAGAAACTGGACCCCTTCCTGACACCTTACACTAAAATTAACTCCAGATGGATTAAAGACTTAAACATAAGACCTAACACCATAAAAACCCTAGAAGAAAACCTAGGCAAAAACATTCAGGACATAGGCATAGGCAAGGACTTCATGACCAAAACACCAAAAGCATTGGCAACAAAAGCCAAAACAGACAAATGGGACCTAATCAAACTCCACAGCTTCTGCATGGCAAAAGAAACAGTCAATAGAGTGAATCCCAACCAACAGAATGGGAAAAAATTTTTGCAGCTTACCCATCTGACAAAGGGCTGATATCCAGAATTTACAACCAACTAAAACAGATTTACAAGAAAAAAACGAACAAGCCCACTGAAAAATGGGCGAAGGATATGAACAGATACTTTACAAAAGAAGACATACATGAGGCCAACAAGCATATGAAAAAATGCTCATCATCACTGGTCATTAGAGAAATGAAAATCAAAATTACATTGAGATACCATCTCACGCCAGTTAGAACGGCGATCATTAAAAAATCTGGAGACAACAGATGCTGGAGAGGATGTGGAGAAACAGGAACACTTTTACACTGCTGGTGGGAGTGTAAATTAGTTCAACCATTGTGGAAAACAGTGTGGCGATTCCTCAAGGACCTAGAAATAGAAATTCCATTTGACCCAGCAATCCCATTACTGGGTATATATCCAAAGGATTATAAATCGTTCTACTATAAGGACACATGCACACGAATGTTCATTGCAGCACAGTTTACAATAGCAAAGACCTGGAGCCAACCCAAATGCCCATCGATGATAGACTGGACAGGAAAAATGTGGCACATATACACCATGGAATATTATGCAGCCATAAAAACGATGAGTTCGCGTCCTTTGTAGGGACATGGATGAACCGGGAAACCATCATTCTCAGCAAACTGACACAAGAACACAAAATCAAACATCGCATGTTCTCACTCATAGATGGGTGTTGAACAATGGGAACACATGGACACAGGGAGGAGAGCACTGGGGTCTGTTGGGGGGGGTGGGGGGGACAGCGGGGGGTGGGGAGTTGGGGAGAGATGGCATGGGGAGAAATGCCACATATCAGTGAAGGGGAGGAAGGAAGCAAATCACACTGCCACGTATGCACCTATGCAACAATCTTGCATGTTTTTCACATGTACCCCCAAACCTAAAATGCAATTAAAAAAAAAGATTGTTTTAAATTAGATAGGATAAAGCTAGAGGTTTGAACACATTGTGAAAGGTTTGTGAAAAATTAATTGTAAAAGATTCTGTGTATGAACACATTGGTTAAATTTAAAAGGGTACTATGCAGTTTTTTTTTCTGTAAGTTCAACATTGGAATGAAAGCACATCAGGATTTTCTTAGAACATTGACCTACTCTTTAATAGAAATATGTAAAGGTTATAAAAGACTTATAAAAATCTCACCTATGGTCAAACTGATTAAGACTGATACATTTGTCTATAAGGTTTTATTAAAAATTGGGGTTAACACTGATAGTACACTAATGCCAGGCCACAGTGGCTCATGCCTGTAATCCCAGCACTTTGGGAGGCTGAGGTAGGCAGATCATCTGAGGTAAGGAGTTTAAGACCAGCCTGGCCTACATGGAGAAACCCCGTCTCTACTAAAGACAAAAATTAGCCGAGTGTGGTGGTGCATGCCTGTAGTCCCAGCTACTTGGGAAGCTGATAAGGCAGGAGAATTGCTTGAGCCCAGGAGACAGAGGTTGCAGTGAGCTGAGATCACACCACTGCAGTCTAGCCTGGGCAATAGAGCAAGACTGTCTCTTAAAAAACAAAACAAAACAAAACAAAAAGTACACTAATGCAAGGGTAAAATTTGGATTTCTCTTCTCTTTTGAACAAGATTTTCATGTAGTATTAAAGGATAATGAAATCTTTTTGTCTGCCTTTTGAATAAACTATCAAAAAAAGAAGGGGAAGACAAGAGACAGATTGTTTGAAAAGCTGTCTTCTCTCTATCAGTAAGTGTTTTTGCCTTTTAAAAATTTTTGAGTCATTATTTTGGCTAAGTGAATGACTTATGGTAACCTGGAATTTTATTTCATAATATCAAGTGTTTTAAACCTTTAACATATTTGATAGGCTTCCCCAAAATCAAATTTCAGTTCCAAAATTGTCTTTCCTGACCTCTAACTTTGAGATGCTACAGAGGGTCCCTGAAGCATTAGAAAGAGAGGTAAACAGGCTTGTTTGACATGTTAAGTTACATGGGAAACATTGTCAAAATAAAAAATAATGTTTAACGTTCTTCAGGTTATACTTTAGTAAATGATATTAATATATGTTCCAAAATTACATGGGATTTCTAAAATTTTAATATGTCCAAGTATATGCTATCAATCACAGTTATAGTTATTATTTTAAGTTATTATAAACCACAGAAATAATCAAATTTCCTTGTCAATTGTACCTGGACTAAAGTCATTTCCACAGTTAATTGCTTAATGCTGATGCAGTTTCTAAAAACTTCACAAGCACACAAAATCCTAGAATATGGAGGCATGGGAATGTAAATTTAGAATTTAGAATGTAAATGTAAATGTAGAATATGGTGCCTTTTAGGAGGAGGTTCATAAAAGGATGGAAAGGACCCTGAAAAGCACTCTTTCATACAAGTTTCTGATAACTTTGAACTCATTTGGACTGAGTAAGAATTCCTAGAATTTAATGAGAAGACTGAGTGGTTTATAAAACTGCTAACCCAAGTAGAACAAAAATTAATTGAATATCAAGAAAATATTTTGCCAGATTTTCATGCTAAATCAGCCAATACTGAAATTGTTTAGATATATAATTTAAATGAACTCCATGGTCTAAGTCAAATTACGTATGATAAACCATCAGTCATCAGTGCTATGCACCTAAATGGGAGAAATATCTGGTATTCAAGAGGACATAAGTCCAATGTTAATTAAGCAAGGACTCATGAAGAACCGGGACAGCTGCCTTGTCCTTCCTGAGTTCTTTAAGCTTTTGTTATTAAAGGTCTACATTCTCTGACTCACCATGGAAAATAAAATAATTTAAATTAAATATATATTGGTATGGTGACTTTTTTTTTTTGAGATAGAGTCTCGCTCTGTCACCCAGGCTGGAGTGCAGTGGCACGATCTCAGCTCACTGTAACCTCTGACGCCTGGGTTCAAGCAATTCTTCTGCCTCAGCCTCCCAAGCAGCTGGGATTACAGGTGTCTGCCACTGCACCTGCCTAATTTTTGTAGTTCAGTAGAGATGGTGTTCAAGAGGCCAGGTTGGTCTTAATCTCCTGACTTCATGATCCACCTGCCTTGGCCTCCCAAAATGCTGGGATTACAGGCATGACTTCTGAATTGATTAAATAGTTTATGACTAATGTTTACTTTGTCAGACCCATATTCCTGGGAAGACAATCAAATCTTTAGGTACACTTTCATATCTGATGGGTCGTTGAAACATTTACAGAGGAATTTCATTCAATTGTCATTTTCAGTGCATGATTTCTGGATGTATAAAAGCTTTCCTATGCAAAAGGGATGATGTTATAACAGTAGACTATTACACCACAGTATAATTTCACCAGGTAAAGAAAGCTTTTCATGGTTCACTGACTGAGGACAATCAAACCCTTCACAATTTAGAACTCAAAGACTGGATCTTCTGAGAATCAAAGACTGACCTTGCCATCCACACTGCAAAAAAAAAAACTTTGGAACCTTGAACCTTGGGTTCATAATCTCACAATTAAGAAGTGTCCCTTCACGCTCTTGGAGCTCACCACCCATTAGAACTCTTAAGGTAAGGCTAACCAGGGAAGCTTCTCCCCAGAAGATGCCATCCTTATGTGAACTGCTTTTCCCAATATCACAGATCAAGATTTCTCTACTATCATGAGACTCTTATTTTTGAATATTTTTCCCTTCCTTATGCCTCTATGAACACTAGAAGTGAAAAAGGGGTCTGTTGTGTGAACTTATGGGGTATACTTTTATTTGTGAAGGATTTTATGGCCAGCCTTATACATAGATAACTTTATACCTTGATGGATGAAAGATGAAGGCCCAATGTAGGTAAGAAACTTTAATGGTACGTATGTTGCCTCACAGTCAGTCAGAAATAAAACATTGGTTCACTCCTCTTAATCTACATCATGGGTTAAAGAGAATATTGCCAGGAGACTTTCACTCTTCTAGAAGGGCATCATTTGTTAGGTCCTTTTTTCATGGTTCGGAGTAAAAGAAGCAATGGTTAAAAATGTATCCTTCATGATAAACTCTATAGCAGATTCTATTGTAAAGGCTATAGTTACACAACAGAATTTAAATTCTCTTGTGAAAGTTATGTTAAATAATAAAATTGTTCTAGATTATTTACTGGCTAGCCAAAAGTATCTGTGCAGCTCTGGCACTTGTGGCCTGTGGAGAAATACCTCACATCAGGTATTATAGAGATTCAGTTGCAAGGAACTAGCCAAGAGATGGCTTGGTTAAGTGAGTAGACTCTTTATCTACCTCCTTCTTTGATCTATTTGATTTTAGGTGGTTTGGTTTATAGGGACCCTGGGTAAGGTGAATACTCCAAACTCTCGGTATTATCCTCCTGATAGTCACAATAGTAGTCTCTTGGTGTGCTGTATTCTCCCAAAGGTTTTAAATGTTTGTGTGCAGCTGTCTCTAAAAGGTCAAATGGTCTGTCTTCAGCTGGAATGACAAGAGCTGAAAGAAAACTGTGACCAGGAGGACACCATAGCCTATGAAGGACATGATGAATCTGGAAACCCAAAATGGTGGTAATGGAGAGTGGTTGCTAAGGTCCTAAATTTTGGTTACACTCTTACCTAACAGAACTTGAACAAAAACAGAAGTTTTTAAACAAATTTATGAGAGGTCATTGTTTTGAACTGAGTTTATTCACAAGGCCCCAACAGACCAAACCAAACCAAAACAGAGTCACTTGCACTAAATGTGACATAAATGAAGACTTTAAGAAAACACATAGGTCCTAGAACAGACCGGGTTTTGTTTTTTCATGTGAACAGGATGTTCCAGCATAAGGAGATACCCTCTTTTCAGTCAGTTCTTGCCTCCACTTTGCAAAACCCAGTGTTCTACTGTTTTCCAATGAGTTTCAAGACCAAATAAGTACATTTACGATGGTGGTAATGACATTAATGACTAACGTTTTGGCCAATCTCTCAAAATTAAGAAGATGATAAAACGAGTGGAATTATTAAATCAAGTTCAGCCTAAAGCTGCCTCCTTAGATATTTTAAGTTGGCTTAAAGGTTTTTCTGTACATTCTGAACTATAACAAGTGGAAGCATAAACAACCATAGCTTACACTTGTGCCAATCACCGAGTTTTGACCAATCAAATGTAGCCAACTGTTTGAACCATGTTCAAATAAGGCAAACACTGAGCTGTAACCAATCCAGCTGTTTCTGTTTTCTGTACCTCACTTCTGTTTTCTGTACATCTCTTTCCTTTTTCTGTCTATAAACCTTCTTCCAACACGTGGCTCCACTGGAGTCTCTGAGCCTACCCTGGCTCAGAAGGCTGCCTGATTTGCGAATGGTTTATTGCTTAATAAACTCCTTTAAATTTAATTTGGCTGAACTATTTCTTTGTATCACTTCATATGCCATTTGAGAACTGTAAATCAAAACAGTGAGATCCCACTTTACACCCATTAATATGAGTATTCCTCAAAACAAAACAAAACAAAAATAAAAACAAACAAAACCCAGAAAATAACAAGTGTTAGTGAGGATTTGAAATGAAAACCTTTGTGCACTGTGGGTGGGCTTGTAAGATGCTGGAGACACAGTGGATAACTCTATGCCAGTTCCCCACAAAAATAGAAGTACCATATGACCTAGCATTTTTTCTTCTGGGTATACCCAAAATAATTGAAAGCAAAGACTTGATCAAATATTTGTACAATCCATGTTCATAACAGCATTATTTACCATACCCAAAGGTTGAAAGCAACTCTAGTGTCCATTGATGAGTAAATGGATAAACACAATGAGGCAGACATATACAATGGAATATTATTCAGCTCCAACAAGGAAGGAAATTCTGACACATGCTCCAATATAGATAAACCTTAAAGACATAATGCTAAATGAAGTAGACCTTTCACAAAAGGACAAATACTGTATGATTCCACTTACAAGAGGTCCTGAGGTAGTCAATTTTATGTTACATACATGTTACCATAATTTTTTTAAAAAGAGCCACTCTCTTTGAATTTTTAAATCTGTATTTTTATGTATTTGATATTTTTAATAAGATTTCCCCTCATTTCTCACCTACCCTAGATACAGGGCCCTAAAGCACCTCAGGAGAAGCTGAAGGAAATCGGGCTCTGTAGCTTACAAGCCCCTGGACTCCAGGATCCAGAGGTTAATTCACACTCTGATCTCAGAGAAGTTCGAGACCCTCAGCAGAGCTTTTCCTGACCGGGGCATTTTTGCCCCTGAGATATTAAACACTGTAACCAGGAACTTCTGTTTTCACCCCTGTCCTTCCCTTCGCCTTTTACTAAATGCAATGTTTTATTTTTTCCAAGTACAAAACAATAAAACAGTTATAAAGACATAAAGAATTCTTAGGAAGCTCACTCTCTAAAATGAGTTTAAAGTCTATCATAAGACTCACTTTAGAATGAAAACAGCTTAAATCTTTAAATTAGGTACACCCTCTTCCTGAGATATACTTATTTGATTGATAGAGATATATTTCTTTTTGAGTCCACTCACCCCACACAGACAAATACTCCCATGCCAGATTGCCAGGTTAATTGTAACAAGAGCTATACATAGTTTTATCTTGACCCTTCAGGGACTGGCATGATTTTAAGCTGTGTTTTTTCCTGGTTGTTCCTGAGATGAAATTGGTTATGGACTGTAAGAAAGAGGGGATTTCTCTTGGTTTCAAAATTGTATGTGAGAAAGAAACCTTTCCAAGTTTTCATATTATAGATTTTTTTTAAACAAAAGGTATGAGTCTAAACTTGATGATACAAAGACCTATGATCTATTCATGTAAATTCTTTGGAAGGAAATTATTTTATTTTATTTTGTTTGAAGAGATTTTGTAAGATTATTCTAGACTGAATTTGGAAGCAGCTGAGAATCTGGTTCATTATGTTTGGATGGAGATATAATATTCAGATTTCCCAATGGGCAATGTTCCATCTCTGAAACTTCTTTTAAAATGTGTTTTTGAATCTAGTTGGGTCCTATGGAGAATCATACATGGATAATGTGTCACAGCACTGGTTAACATTCGGGGCTGTCCTCTTCTCAGTGTTAGAGGCTCTTCTTTGGTGATGATGCCAGGTGCTTAGGGAGTTGCCCACATACATAATCTCTTAAATGGAAAATCTATCAATGATAACTTGTTTTGGAGAACATTAATTTGAAAGGAGTTTGCATACCAGGGATTTGGACTCAGCACTGTAAAATTTTTCCTGAAATGAATTTCTCTGTGTTCATAATGTGTCTTTCTCTGCACATGTATTTAAATGCTAACTGTATTGGAAGGTTTTTAGGTGAGTTGGGTAAAATGAAATCAAGGAAAGCTCCCAGGAGGAGGGAAGACACGTAGGCAGTCATTTCAGGAGCAGAGAGACACAGTTCAGCAGTGAAGAAAGGGGAAGGGCTTTTTCGGGCGTGGAGGCTCATGCCTGAGTCTCAGCACTTTGGGAGGCCAAAGAGGGTGAATCATGATATCAGGAGTTGAAGACCAGCCTGGCCAAGATGATAAAACCCAAGCTCTACTAAAATACAAAAAAATTAGCTGGGCATAGTGTTGGGTGCCTGTAACCCCAGGTATTCAGGAGGTTGAGGAAGAGAATTGCTTGAACCCAGGAGGTGGAGGCTGCAGTGAGCTGAGATAGTGCCATTGCACTTCAGCCTGGGTGACAGAGTGAGACTCTGTCGAAGAAAGAAAGAAAGAAAGAGAGAGAGAAAGAGAAAGAAAGGAAGGAAGGAGGGGAGGGAGGGAGGGAGGAAGGGGAGAGAGAGAGAGAGAAAGAAACCAGAGAGAGAGAGAGAGAGAAAGAAGAAAGAAAGAAAGAAAGAAGCCAGCCCACGGACAATGATTAGTAAATCCGTTCACCTGTGTCAAACAGACCCTGAATCAAACAAGATCTGAAGGTAGGTAAATTATGATACACGCTCTCGGGGTAATAGTATGAAGCCATTACAATTAATTTTATTAAGATTGGAGTATGGAAATTGTTTATACAGTTTAATAACTAGGCAAATATAGTTTTATAACAATTATGCAAAAAGAAAAAAGAAGCAATCTACGACTTGCAAAACAAAGTCTATACTTTTTTTCTTAGTCATGGAATAGTAGGTTTTTTAAAAATCCCTACTGGCTTTTACATTTTTATTACCTATTTCTTCAAGATAAAAATAGCTATTTTACTTGTTTTCAAATGAAAGAGGTAAGGGCTAGAGGTACAGGGCAGGTGCTTTGAGTTTGAGAGAACCCACCTATTTAAAAAATTTAGATATTAATTTATTTTCAATTCTTAGAGTTGTCACATAACTTTTATAATAAGGAAAGATAATTTTGTAGAAAAATAAATTTTAATAAATACTTGATCTAAATTATCTGTATCCTAAAAACAATAGTAAATTTATATTGGAATACATAGGCAGTACTATGAAATAATTGTTTAAAAAATGAAAATAAAATATGGTAAATTCATAAATGTAAAGATGTGGAGAGAAAAGACTGGATGGAAATATTTCAAAATTCAGGTTACCTCTGAATGGCAGTATTATTAGCAGCTTACTCTCATCTCTGGACATTTCTATATTTTCCAAGTTGTTCATACAGCATGTATATTACCCTTAAAATTAGTGAAAAGACCTTTTAGCAAACACTTTTTGTCACTAGGAAAAACAATATGTTGATTCCTCAAAAAGTTAAATATAGAATTACCATATGACCCAACAATTTCACTTCTACATATACGAACCCAAACTATTTAAAAGCAGGGACTCAAACAGATATCTTTGCACTCATATTCATAGTAGCATTGTTCCCAATAGCCAATAGTAAAACCACACAAGTCTTTGTGAATGAAGGTACAAACAATGTGTGATATGTATACACAGTGGAATATTACTCAGCCCTAAAAAGAAAGGAAATTCTGACACCTGCTCCCAACAGCAATGAACCTTGGAGACATAATGCTAACTGAAGCCAGTCACAAAAAGGCAAATGCTGTATAATTTCACTTACTGAGATATTTACAGTAGTCAAAACTGTAGAGACAAGAAGTAGAATGGTAGCTGCCCAGGAGCCAGAGAGAGAGGATATGGGGGAGTTAACATTTAATGGGTATAGAGTTTCACTTTTGCAAAATGAATAGAACTCTGGAGATGAACAGTGACAATGGCTGCACAACACTGTGAATGTACTTAGTATCACTGAAGTGTACACTTAATAATGGTTAACACGTTAACTTCATGTTATGTGTATCTTACCACAATTGAAAATATTTTAATCCAATTTAAATTAAAATTCAGATAACACTAGGAGATCAGATAAAATGATAAAGTCAGTGATGAAGTAGGAAGGTGGTGCGCCAAATCACTAAGAGCCTTGAGCTCCCAGCTGGTCTGTGATATCAGAGCCGTGGGGAGATGTGGAGTGGCGGGCTGGGGAGGAGCAGTCTGGCCACCACGCTCAGGATGAATCTGGCAGGACTAGCAGGCAAGAGGGAGGGAGCCAAAAGTTATCCCGAGCATTGTGTCCTGGATGCTGTCTATGTCTCCATGTTTATGGCTAGGGAGACACAGACTCGGAGAAGTGGTTTGCCCCATGTCCTAGCTCTACCAGGTGGCAGAGGCTTGTCCTGAGCACAGATGGATATGTTCTTTCCTTCATACTATCCTACCTCCATGTATTATAAATGGAAGAAAAGGGGAAAGTGGTGGGAGAAGAGAAGATGATGGAGAGAATGGAAAGAAAGAAAACAAGAATAAAGAGAGGGCGAGCCAGCAGACAGGAGAAGGCTCAAAGCTGCAAACAAGAACAAACTTTTAAATAAAGTCTTAAGTCTGCATTGAACTTTTGACAATTATGGTTTGTCAGCATGGTAACTGATTCATAATTATTTTATGGGAGTTTAGCAACTCTATATGTAACTGGTGAGAGCAGTTGCAGAGTTGTTAATCCTGAATGTTTATTACCCACCATTCCATAAATAGCCTAATAAATCTAAACAAGTCCAATTTATGGAGATGGTTATGGCATTCTATTCAAATTTCAAGCAATTACAATAAAAACACATCTATTGAGGGAAGAGCAGTTTTGTTATTTTTCAAATGTGGTACTGGAGGATGGCTGAGACTTGACATCCCCTTGAGCTGGTGTTTGCTCTGTGTCTGGGCCCAGGGACTAAGGGCAGGACAGCAATCAGAGGCTGTCTGTGAGTTGTCTGCCGAGGAGATGGAGTGAGACAGAGATACAGGTTGTCATTTGCCATCACATTTAAGGATCTAGGTTCCTGGTAATCATGACATTTCAAGGCTCGCCTTCTCAGAGGAAGGTGGCTGTTGAGAGCGGCAATAATCCAGAATATTTTGTAACACAGGTTGAGTATTTTATAACACAGGTTGGGTCGGTATTGAGCATTTTCTGGAAGGTGAATGATTTGGGAAGGGTCAGAAGCAATGATTTCTCTCTTCGACGCTCCTTTCAAGGTCATGGACTACTCTGATCACTGCCAGGAGTTCAGTGCAGCCTACAATACAGTGTTGTAGGTAGAATCAGAAAGAAGATAACCCCTCTCCGCCCCTCAACAAACTTAATGATATTACTTACTTCTTGATTCATGCATTTTCTCTTACTCCTGATACTTTGCCTTTTATTGTTGCCTATTAGGGAGGCAATTAGTTGAAGGTGATGCAACGAGGGGGTGAGGGAGGGAGGGGAGAGAGAGAGAGATTGAGAGAGAGACAGAGAGAGAGAGAGAGAGAGAGAGAGAGAGAGAGAAAGAGAGAGAGAGAGAAAGTGGAAAAGGCCAAGGGACTAAAAGAATCAGCCCACCTAGCCCCAGCCCGGGCTGTTATCCTTACTGTGTGCCTTGAACAAATCACTTTTACTGCTGCATCTCAGTGTCCCCTTTCGGTGCTGACATTCTGTGGTTTTGTGATTCAATGAAAAGGAACAGCAGGTGATTTAGAGACAGGTGAAAGAGGTACTCTGAAGAGAAGGTACCCTGTCCCAATTGGAGACAAGACTTTATATCACCAAAGACAGAAGTCTGACTCCACCTTCTTCCAGCTCAACAGTTGATTGAGAAGCGACCTCTTCACTGTGAAGTGCAGTATTTGAAACTACACACGAGTAAGACTCATTCTCTTCCTCCCTAAGAGTTTGAGTCTAGCAAAATAGGAGACACATACTCAGGTAATTATAGCACAAGGAGGTAAATGCAAATTGACATTTTGAAGAAAATATTTTAGGTGTACAGAGAAGGAAAGTTACTTCTTTGAATTGGGGAAGGATGTCTTTAGGTCATCCTTCATGAAGAAACTGCTATTTTGCCTAGGCTTTCAAGGATGGATGAATAGACATCCCCCAACTGAGAAAATAGGAGAAGAGCACCCCACGTAAATGGAACAGCAAAGGCAAAGAATAATGGAAGAACATTTATTTACTTGCTATATGCCAGATGTATTTGTGATCGCTATGGATACAACAGTAAATAAGACAGTCTCTCATTTCATGGAGTTTACCATCAAGTGGGTGGCAACAGGTATTAAACAAATATTCATATACATGAATATTGTGGTCTTAGGAAATGGAGATGTCTGTGCCTGAAGTGTAAGGTATGTGCTGGGGAGAAACTGGACATGAACTTAAAAATATACAAAAGGTTGTGGAGTGTCTTGAGTGCAGTGTATTTTATCCCTTGGGTAGTGGGGCACTAACAAATATTTTGTTAGTGGAGAAACATTAGCTGACTTGTGTTTTAGAACTAAAACAAAAACTGAGTAAGGAATACATTAGATGGAAAGAGACTGGATGCTGAGAAAGCAGTTAGAATGTTATTACTACAATCTAAGAAAAAGATGATGAGATTGGATATAGGACCCTCTCCATGAAAATGAAGACAGGAAAGATTTGAAAAGAATTTTAAGAGGCACGAAAAAAATTTGATGACATGAGCAGTAAGCAAGAGAGAGGCAAAGACTATACCATTTACAGATCAAGTGACTTGGGAAATATTTACACCATTCCTGAATACAAGAAATATAAAAGGAAAAGGTGGTTAAAGGAAAAGCATGCAATTGAATTTGAGGAGGCTATGGGAAATCTAGTAAGTTGATAGAAATGTTATCTTGGAATTTAAGGTAAGTCCAGGCTGGAGTTAGTGACTGATTTGAGAATCTTCAATTTAGAAGTAGACATAGAAGCTATGGGAATGCATGAGAACACTTAGAGAAAGAATGGAGAAGACGACTATCCCTCCCCAAAACAAGTCACGTAGAAAGGGATAAGCGAAGAAATTTAGAATAAGTACTCGGGGAGAATGATGTCCTAGAATTAATGAAGGAAGTAAAAAGATAAAGGGTCTTAATATGAGAAATGATACTTGAAGGCCAATAAAACCAGGGGGAAAAAAGAACCATTTAATGATTAATCACTCAGAAGGGTGCTGGAGACTTTGGATCAAGCAATTTTATTGATTTGCTAGGAGCAGAAGGCATTAAATAAAAGGTTATGAGGGGCCAAAAGTCCAGGAAGTAGAGAAAGCAAGCACAGAAAGGACTCCGAGAGAGTATTCCAGCAAATAAGGACTGGGAATAATTGAATATTACAGTCATGACATTTGTTCACTCATTCAATAAATATTCCTTGACTAATACACTCTAAACACTGAGCTAGGGGTCATTATAGAGACCAGTAAGGTACAATTCCTGCCTCCAAGGTGCTCAGTCTTGTAAGACAGGCAGATACAAGTTGCAATGAAGGCAATAGTGAAAGTATATAAAGATACAGTTGTATGTAGCTCAGAGAAAGAAAAATTTGTTCTATCTGGTGGAGAAGTCAAGAAACTTCCTACATAGGTGCAATAAAGTTGTGTCTTAAAAGATTAAAAATAGTTCACCAGGTGCAAGAAGATGAAATTCATTCCAACAAGTGGGAATAGTACATTCAATTAAATGAAGGCAAGAAAGAGAATGTACTTTGGTAGCCTCAAACAATTTGGCATTATTGGATCATGAAGTGAGAAGGGGAGTGTCAACTAATGAAGCTAAAATGTAGACAGGAACTGAACATAAAGTGCTTCAGGTGCCATGCTTTAGGCTAAGAACTTGGTCTCTACCTTGTAGATAGAGAGAAAAGGCATAAGCAAGAAAAACTTGGGGTTTTGAAAGAGCTTTGATTTTAGCTTTACTCTTTATTGATTCATATTTCCTGATTGGTTTATTTCACTGTTATTTTCCTAGTTTAAATCGGCACTTGGTTCCTTTATTTTTCATTGTCTGTCTTTAATAATTAAGTACTGCTTTTATAGTATCTTATATTATTTTTGTATGAAGTGTTATATTTTTCATTGGTATCTAGGTAATACGTGACTTCTTTTTAAATTTCCTCTTTGAAATCAGTTTAAAAAAAGAAAGCAAAAAATCAAAGGAATAAATAAATAAATTGATTCTTTGAGAGAACCAATAAAACAGACATGCCTCTTACAAGCCTAATTAGGTGGGAAAAAAGAGCATAAAAGTAGACAAGCTTAAAAACAAAAAAGGGGACACAAGTTCCAGAGTTACATGCTTGAATTGTATTGTAACAAAATTTAAAACCTACATAAAATAAATTAATTCCAAATATAACACACTCCACTAAAACTGATTAAGAAGAAATGGAAATCTTGACTCAGTCAATTATTAGAGAAGAAATAGAAAGCTGATTAGTCACCAGTCCTCAGAGCTGAGCTCTTATATAACTTAAGCACAGGTAATTCCAATGCAATTAAACTATTCCAGATGATATAAAGAAATAAAACCTACCCTATAACTCGAATAACAAAACCTGATATCGATAACAATGAAGGAAAACTATATATTAAGATGGCTTATTAATATAGATGGAAAGTTCTAAATGAAATATTGACGAATAGAATCTGTCAATGATCTAAAGAATAGTATATTATGATGTAAGAGAATTTATCAAAATAATCCATTATGCCATTATATCAGTATATATCAATTATATCAATTTCTACCATTATACAAATAAATTGAATACATATGTGTGTATGTATATATATACTTAACACATAATATGTATATTGTTTGTATATGTTTATACACATACATGACCAAATGGTATTTATCCAGAGAATGCGAGGTTGGTTGAACATGCAAAAATCAAGCAAGGTAATACAGCATATTAACAGAATAAAGGGCAAAACCATGTGATCATCTTCAGAAATGCAAGAAAAGCATTTTTTAATTTATTTTTATTTTTACTTTAAGTTCTGAGGTACATATGCAGATTGTGTAGGATTGTTACATAGGTATACACATGCCATGGTGGTTTGCTGCATCCATCCCCTCATTATCTACATTAGGTATTTCTCCTAATGTTATCCCTCCCCAATCCCCCCACTCCCTGCTATCCCTCCCCTAGCCCCCGCTACCCCACAACAGGCCCCAGTGTGTGATGTTCCCCTCCCTGTGTCCATGCGTTATCCTTGTTCAACACCCACTTATGAGTGAGAACATGCAGTGTTTGGTTTTCTGTTCTTGAGTTAGTTTGCTGAGAATGATGGTTTCTAGCTTCATCCATGTCCCTGCAAAGGACATGAACTCATCCTTTTTTATGGCTGCATAATATTTGATGGTGTGTATGTACCACATTTTGTTTATCCAGTCTATTATTGATGGGCATTTGGGCTGGTTCCAGGTCTTTGTTATTGTAAACAGTGCTGCAATGAACATATATGTGCATGTGTCTTTATAATAGAACAATTTATAATCCTCTGGGTATATATCCAGTAATGGGATTGCTGAGTCAAATGGAATTTCTATTTCTAGATCCTTGAGGAATTGCCACACTGTCTTCCACAATGGTTGAACTAATTTACACTCCCACCAACAGTGTAAAAGTGTTCCTATTTCTCCACATCCTCTCCAGCATCTGTTGTCTCCAGATTTTTTAAGGATCACCATTCTAACTGGTGTGAGATGGTGTCTCACTGTGGTTTTGATTTTCATTTCTCTAATGACCAGTGATGATGAGCCTTTTTTCACACTTTTTTGGCTGCATAAATGTCTTCTTTTGAAAAGTGTCTGTTCATATCCTTTGCCCACTTTTTGATGGGGTTGTTTTTTTCTTGTAAATTTGTTTAAGTTCTTTATAGATTCTGGATATTAGCCCTTTGTCAGATGGGTCATTGCAATTTTTTTTTCTCATTCTGTTGGTTGCTGGTTCACTCTAATGATAGTTTCTTTTGCTGTGCAGAAGCTCTTAAGTTTAATTAGATACCATTTTTCTATTTTGGCTTTTGTTGCCATTGCTTTTGGTGTTTTAGTCATGAAGTCCTTGCCTATGCCTATGCCCTGAATGGTAGTGCCTAGGTTTTCTTGTAGGGTTTTTATGGTGTTAGGTCTTATGTTTAGATCTTTAATGCAACTGGAGTTAATTTTTGTATAAGGTGTAAGGGAGGGGTCCAGTTTCAGCTTTCTGCATATGGCTAGCCAGTTTTCCCAGCAGCATTTATTAAATAGGGAATCCTTTCCTCATTCCTTCTTTTTGTCAGGTTTGTCAAAGATCAGATGGTTGTAGACTTGTGGCATTACTTCCAAGGCCTCTGTTCTGTTCCATTGGCTATATCTCTGTTTTGGTACCAGTACCATGCTGTTTTGATTACTGTAGCCTTGTATATAGTTTGAAGTCAGGTAGTGTGACGCCTCCAGCTTTGTTTTTTTTTTTTTTTTGCCTAGGATTGTCTTGGCTATGCGGGCTCTGTTTTTGGTT
Organism: Aotus nancymaae; assembly: GCF_030222135.1. Lineage (NCBI taxonomy): Eukaryota > Metazoa > Chordata > Mammalia > Primates > Aotidae > Aotus > Aotus nancymaae. Next base: position 29,849,995 of record NW_026988471.1, read on the forward strand.
CCATATGAAGTTTAAGGCGGTTTATTCCAGTTCTGTGAAGGTCAATGTTAGCTTGATGGGGATAGCATTGAATCTATAAATTACTTTGGACAGTATGGCCATTTTCACAATATTGATTCTTCCTAACCATGGGCATGGAATGTTTTTCCATCTGTTTGTGTCCTCTCTTATTTCCTTGGGCAGCGGTTTGTAGTTCTCCTTGAAGAGGTCCTTTACATCCCTTGTTAGTTGTATTACTAGGTATTTTATTCTCTTTGTATCAATTGTGAATGGGAGTTCACTCATGATTTGGCTCTCTGTTAGTCTGTTATTGGTGTATAGGAATGCTTGTGATTTTTGCACATTGATTTTGTATTCTGAGACTTAGCTGATGTTGCTTATCAGCTTAAGGAGATTTTGGGCTGAGACAATGGGGTCTTCTAAATATACAATCATGTTGTCTGCAAATAAAGACAATTTGACTTCCTGTTTTCCTAACTGAATATGCTTTCTTTCTTTTTCTTGCCTGATTGCTCTGGCCAGACAGAACTTCCAATACTATGTTGAATAGGAGTGGTGAGAGAGGGCACCCTTGTCTTGTGCCATATTTCAAAGGGAATACTTCCAGTTTTTGTCCATTCAATATGATATTGGCTATGACTTTGTAATAAATAGCTTTTATTATTTTGAGATATGTTCCATGATACCTAGTTTATTGAGAATTCTTAGCATAAAGGGCTGTTGAATTTTGTTGAAGGCCTTCTCTGTATCTACTGAGATAATCATGTGGTTTTTGTCTTTGGTTCTGTTTATGTGATGGATTACATTTATAGATTTGTGTATGTTAAACCAGCCTCGCATCCCAGGCATGAAGCTGATTTGATCATGATGAATCAGCTTTTCGATGTGCTATTGGATTTTGTTTGCCACTATTTTATTGAAGATTTTTACATGAATGTTCATCATGGATATTGGCCTGAAATTTTCTTTTATAGTTGTGTCTCTGCCAGGTTTTGGTATCAGGATGATTTTGGTCTCATAAAAAGAGTTAGGGAGGACTCCCTCTTTTTTTATTGTTTGGAATAGTTTCAGAAGAAATGGTACCAGTTCCTCTTTGTACTTATGGTAGAATTTGGCTGTGAACCTGTCTGGTCCTGGACTTCTTTTGGTTGGTAGACTATTAATTGCTGCCTCAACTTCAGACCTTGTTATTTGTCTATTAAGGGATTCAACTTCTTGGTTTAGTTTTGGGAGGGTGTAAGTGTCCAGGAATTTATCCATTTCTTCTAGATTTACTAGTTTATGTATATAAAGGTGTTTGTAGTAATTTCTGATGGTAGTTTGCATTTCTGTGGTGATATCCCCTTTATCATTTTTTATTGCATCTATTTGATTCTTCTCTCTTTTCTTTTTTACTAGTCTGGCCAGCGGTCTGTCGGTTTCGTTGATCTTTTCAAAAAACCAGCTCCTGGATTTATTGATATTTTTGAAGGGTTTCTTTGTGTCTCTATTTCCTTCAGTTCTGCTCTGATCTTAGTTATTTCTTGTCTTCTACTAGCTTTTGAATTTGTTTAATCTTGCTCCTCTAGTTCTTTTAATTGTGACATTAGGGTGTTGATTTTAGATCTTTCCTCACTTCTCACGTGGGCATTTATTGCTATAATTTTCCCTCTAGACACTGCTTGTAATGTGTCCCAGAGATTCTGGTATGCTGCATCTTTGTTCTCATTGGGTTCAAAGAACATCTTTATTTCTGCCTTCATTTCATTATTTTTCCAGTAGTCATTCAGGAGCAGGTTGTTCATTTTTCATGTAGTTGTTGAGTTTTGAGTAAGATTCTTAATCCTGAGTTCTAATTTGATTGCACTGTGGTCTGAGAGACTGTTTGTTATGATTTCTGTTCTTTTGCATTTGCTGAGGAGTGATTTACTTCCAATTATGTGGTCGATTTTACAGTAAGTGCGATGTGGTGCTGAGAAGAATGTATTTTCTGTGGATTTGGGGTGGAGAGTTCTGTAGATGTCTATTAGGTCTGCTTGGTCCCAAGTCCTGGATATCTTTGTTAATTTTCTGTCTCATTGTCTGTCTAATATTGACAGTGGAGTATTTAAGTCTCCCACTATTATTGTGTGAGAGTCTTAGTCTCTTTGTAGGTCATTAAGAACTTGCTTTATGTATCTGGGTGTTCCTGTATTGGGTGCATATATATTTAGGATAGTTAGCTCTTCTTGTTGCATTGATCCCTTTACCATTATATAATGACCTTCTTTGTCTCTTTTGATCTTTGTTGGTTTAAAGTCTGCTTTATCAGAAACTAGGATTGCAACCCCTGCTTTTTTTTTGCTCTTCATTTGCTTGGTAAATCTTCCTCCATCCCTTTACTTTGAGCCTATGTGTGTCTTTGCACGTGAGATGGGTTTCCTGAATACAGCATACCCATGGGTCTTGACTCTTTATCCAGTTTGCCAGTCTGTGTCTTTTGAATGGGGCATTTAGCCCATTTACACTTAAGGTTAATATTATTATGTGTGAATTTGATCCTGCCATTTTGATGCTAGCTGGTTGTTTTGCCTATTAGTTGATGCAGTTTCTTCATTATGTCAACTGTCTTTACAATTTGGTATGTTTTTGCAGTGGCTGCTACTGGTTGTTCCTTTTCATGTTGAATTCTTCCTTCGGGAGCTCTTGTAAAGCAGGCCTCGTGGTGACAAAATCTCTCAGCAATTGTTTGTCCATAAAGGATTTTATTTCTCCTTCACTTATGAAGCTTACTCTGGCTGGATATGAAATTCTGGGTTGAATATTCTTTCCTTTAAGGATGCTGAATATTGGCCCCCACTCTCTTCTGGCTTGTAAGGGTTCTGCTGAGAGATCTACAGTGAGTCTGATCGGTTTCTCTTCCTGGGTAACCCAACCCTTCTCTCTGACTGCCCTTAGCATTTTTTCCGTCATTTAAACCCTGGTGAATCTGATGATTATGTGCCTTGGGGTTGCTCTTCTTGAGGAATATCTTTGTGGTATTCTCTGTATTTTCTGGATTTGAATGTTGTCCTGCCTTGCTAGGTTGAGAAAGTTCTCCTGGATGATATCCTGAAGAGTGTTTTCCAATTTGGTTTCATTCTCCCTGTCACATTCAGGTACACTGATCAAACATAGACTTGGTCTTTTCACATAATCCCATATTTCTTGGAGGCTTTGTTCATTTCTTTTCACTCTTTTTTCTCTAATCTTGCCTTCTCATTTTATTTCATTGAGTTGATTTTCAATCTCTGATATTCTTTCTTCTGCTTGATCAATTAAGCTATTGAAACTTGTGTATGCTTCGTGAAGTTCTCATGCTGTGTTTTTCAGCTCCATCAAGTCGTTTATGTTCTTCTCTAAGCTGTTTATTCCAGTTAGCATTTTGTCTAACCTTTTTTTTTTTTTTTTTTTGAGATGGAGTTTCGCTCTTGTTACCCAGGCTGGAGTGCAATGGCGTGATCTCGGCTCACCGCAACCTCTGCCTCCTGGGTTCAGGCAATTCTCCTGCCTCAGCCTCCTGAGTAGCTGTGATTACAGGCACACGCCACCACGTCCAGCTAATTTTTTGTATTTTTAGTAGAGACGGGGTTTCACCGTGTTGACCAGGATGGTCTCGATCTCTTGACCTTGTGATCCACCCGCCTTGGCCTCCCAAAGTGCTGGGATTACAGGCATGAGCCACCATGCCTGGCGTCTAACCTTTTTTTAAGGTTCTTAGTTTCTTTGCATTGGGTTAGAACATGCCCCTTTGGCTCAGAGAAGTTTGTTACTATCCACCTTTTGAAGCCTGCTTCTGCCAATTTGTCAAACTCATTCTCCATCTAGTTTTGTTCCCTTGATGGTGAGGAGTTGTGATACCTTGGAGGAGAAGAGGTGTTTTGGTTTTTGGTGATTTCAGCTTTTTTGTGCTGATTTCTTTCCATCTTTGTGGATTTATCTACCTTTGGTCTTTGAAATTGGTGACTTTCTGATGGGGTCTCTGAGTGGATGTCCTTTCTGTTGATGTTGAAGCTATTTCTGTTTTTTAGTTTTCCTTCTAACAGGTCCCTCTGCTGCAGGACTGCTGGAGGTCCACTCCAGACCCTGCTTGCCTGGGAATCACCCATGGGGGCTGCAGAACAGCAAGGATTGCTGCCTGTTCCTTCCTCTGGTAGCTTTGTCCCAGAAAGGTACCCACCAGATGCCAGCCAGAGCTCTCCTGTATGAGGTGCCTTTTAGGATATACAGGAGTCAAAGAGCCACTTAAGGAGGTAGTCTGTCCCTTATCAGAGCTCAAGTGCTGTGCTGGGAGCTCTGTTGCTACCTTCAGAGTTGCTGGGCTGGGATGTTTAAGTCTGCTGAAGTGGAACTCACAACCACCCCTTTTCCCAGGTGCTCTGTCCTGGAAGGTGAGGCTTTATTTATAGTCCCTGATGGGCTGCTACCTTTTTTCAGAGATGCCCTGTCCAGCAAGAAGGGAGTCTAGTCACAGTCTGCCTGCAGAGGCCTTGCTGAGCTGCTGTGGGCTCTGCCCAGCTGCTGTGTAAACTTCCCTGTGATTTTGTTTACACAAACTAGGTTAGAACTGCCTCAGTAATGGGGGACACCCCTCCCCCAGTGAGCTCCATCATCCCAGGAGGAGCCCAAACTGCTGTGCTGGCTGTGAGAATTTCAAGCCAGTGGGTCTCAGCTTGCTGGTCTTTGTGAGGGTGGTACCTGCTGAACCAGATCACTTGGCTTCCTGCCTTCAGCTCCCCTTTTTTTCTCAGGGGAATGAGTGGTTCTGTCTTGCTGGTGTTCCAGGTGCTGGCTAAAACAGCCACCAAGTTTTGTGCTGGAAACCTGGGTCTGTAGGCATCAGCAAGAAACTCCTGGTCTGTGGGTTGTAAAGACCGTGGGAAAGTGCAGTATCTGAGCCGGAGTGCCAGAGTCTCCAGAAAAGCCATTAGTGTCTTAATGGCTTCCTTTGTCTAGGAGTGGGGTTCTCTGGCCCCTTGCACTTCCTGGTTGAGGCAATGCCCCATCCTGCTTCAGTCTGCCCTCCTTGGGCTACACCTACTGTCTAACCAGTCTCATTGAGATGAACTTGGTACCTCGATTGGAAATGAGGAGATCACTTGCCTTCTCTGTCACTCTCACTGGGAACTGGGCTCCAGAGCTATTCCTATTCAGCCATCTTGGAGGAAGTCCCAAGAAAAGCATTTGAGAAAGTCTAATACCCTCTCATGATAAAAGCAAGTTGGGAATAAAATGAAACTTCTTCAATCTGATAAATGGCATCTATGAAAAAATCTATATCTTACATCATACTTAATTATAAAAGTCTGAAATCTTTCACATCATATCAGCAATGAGATAATATGTCTTTTTTTGCCACTCCTGTTCAACATTAAACTTCTATTCAACATACAATAGAGTGAAATTTCTAGCTAGGAAATTTGTTAATTTTTTTAAAATGTATGCAGATTAGAAAAAAAAATAAGTATTTCTATTTGCAGAGACATGATCTTATATACAAAAAAGTCCTAAGGAATCTACTCAAACACTGGTAATAAACAAGTTCATCAAGCTTAAAGGATTTTAAAAAATTAATATACAATCAACTATATTTCTATATACTGGCAATGAACAATCTGAAAATGAAACTAAGAAAATAATTACATTTATAATATCAAATAGAATAAAATACATAGGAATAATTTTAACAAAAGTAGTTTAAGACTTGCACCCAGAAAACTACAAAATATCCTTGAAAGAAATTAAAGATCTAAAAAATGAAAAGACATCCCATGTTTATGTATTAGAATTCTTAATCTTATTAAGATGGCAGTACTACCCAAGTTGATCTATAGGTTAGGTGAGATCTCAGTTGCTCTTTCTGTGAACATTTATAAGTTTGTACTAAAATTCATATGGTAATACAAGTTACCCAGAATAGCCAAAACAATCTTGGAAAAGAATGCATTGGAGGACTTATATTTCACAGTTTCAAAATTCACTACAAAAGTATAGTGATCAAGACTCTGTGGTACTATTATAAGCATAGACATACAGATCAGTAGGATAGAATCAAGAGTCCAGAAATAAACACATATGTTTTTGTTCAATTGCTTTTCAACAAGGGTGTCAATACAATAAAGTGTGGATAGAATGGCCTTTTCAACAAATGATCCTGGGACAGCAAATGATCCTGGCTCTCCACATTCAAAAGAATTAAGTTGCAACTCTATGTAACACTATTTACATAAAAATTAACTCACAATGGATCAAAGACCTAAAGAGCTAAAACTATGAATGTCTTAGGAAAAAAAATATAGGTATAAATCTTCATAATGCTGGATTAAGCAGTAGTTTTTTAGCTATGACACCAAAAGCACAATCAATTAAAAAAAAATAGATATATTAGACTTCACTGAGTTAGAAAATTTGGTGCTTCGGAGGACACTATCAAGAAAGTGAATAGAAAACATACAGAATTAGAGAAAATATTTGCAATTATATAAATGCAATATATATATTATCTATAATATATAAATAACTATTACAATTCAACAATTAAAAGACAACTTAATTTAAAAATGGGCAAAAGATTTGAACAGACATTTCTTCAGATAAGATATACAAATGGATAATATTATTTCAACATCAATAGTAGGAAAATCAATAGGCAAATCAAAACCGCAATGAGATATTACTTTGTATCCACTAATGCAGCTACACTAAAAAAGACATACAATGACAAGCATGGAAAAATTTGAAAACTCATACATTGCTGATGAAAATGCAAAATGGTAAAACTTCTTTGGAAAACAACTAGTTTGGCAGTTTCTCAAAAGTTAAACACTGACTTACTGTATGACCCATCCTAGGTGTATACTCAAGAGAATTGAAAACACATGTTTATACAAAAACTTGTATACAAATGTTCATAGCAGCAGTATTCCTAACAGGCCAACTATGGAAGTGTTTAACTGTCTATCAATTGATGAATAGATAAACTATGAGATAACCATCCAATGGACTATTATTCAGCCATAAATAGGAATTAAGTTTTGACACATGGATGAATCTTGGAAACACTATGCTATGTGAATGAAGCAGACACAAAGGCCACACATTGTAAATGTCAAGAACAGGCAAATCCGTATAAGTAGCATATTTGTGGTTGTCAATGGCTGGGGAAACGGGGAAATGAAAGTGACTGCTAATAGGGAGAGGGTTCCTTTAGGGTGATGAATATATCCTGGAATTAGAATGTGGTGATGGTTGTACAACCTTGTGAATATACTAAAAACCAATGAATTTGTACACTGAAAAGGGTGAATTTTATGGTATGTGAATTATGTCTCAATAAAAATTTAGTTTATATATTTTGGAAAAAGGATATAACAAAGATAAACAATAGTTTTATTAAAATGTTTATAATTCTGATTGTAGCTAAATAGTTAATTTCTCTACTATGGAAATAAATTATAAATTAACAAACTGACTAAACCGCAATAAATAGAACAAATTATATCAAAATACAGTTCATAGAAGGGCATATGCAAATGGCATCAAATATGCTCAACTAACTGACAGTCATAGAAATCCAAATTAAAATAACAATGAAAGATCTTTTTGTACCCACCAGACTGACAAAAATAAAACAAGAACTATCATATCTATTGTTGGCAGGGATGTGGGGGAATAAAGCATACTCTTATACACTTCTGGTTGGAATAGTTATGTACTTAGTTATTTTGAAAGCTAGCCAGCGATATTTATTATTAATAATATTCAAAGTACATATATCCTTTGATCTAGCAAACCTACTTCTGTGAACTTATCCCATATAACTAAAAATAGCAGTTTCTAAAGATAGAAATATATGTATATTGTTGCTGAACTGGTTATTGATGTTTATAGAGGCCCCAAACTGAATACACTGTGGTGTATATATACACTGCAGAATAGTATGTAACCATAAAAAAGCATGAATTGGAGAATTCCTAGAAGACTTAGAGAGAATTTTGTAGATTTTATTAGATGAGAAAAGAGAGATACAGAAAACTACAATTCAATCCCTTTTTAATAAAGTAATTAGGACCAATATCTGTATATGTGCATATATATATAAATGTATATATGATTATACTTTTTAATACATCTATAAAAGCAGAGGAGGAAAAAGATAACTTTGGTGGTAGATGGAAAGGAAAACAATAATAGATAGTACAGAGATCAGTAGAGAGACTCCTGTAACAGTCCAGGAAAGATATGATGAAGACCTTGGCTAAATCAATGTGGGAGGCCAGGAGACAGAGAATCTCCTGGGACCCCTCTCTGGGGCTTTCTTTTGGTTGTCAGTGTACTCACATGCCTTTCCTCCTGCACAGTAGGCAAAAGGCCTGCTAGTCTCCTGTACAACTGCCACCCTCATTTTTCAATTTTGGATTATCTTTTCCCACAAGGACAGTGCAGAATAAAAGCACCTGCACAGCTTCTCCCTACCCTAGATTCTTCCCAAGTTGTCATCCTAAGCATGCTTTCACATTCTTCTGACATTCTCCATGAATTTGGACTATGGAACCCCACAGAAACAGATAGGATCCATAAAACAACCACAATGAGATCTTCATGGCTTTTCCCTAGTATTTATCTTTGAGCTTTATGGATAATAATGAGACCCAGCTGTGACCTTCCTTCACTACTATCCTGTCCTCTCATGTTTCCTCTCCTCATCCTTCTGATAGTCAACTTCACTACTTACATTCACTATCTGGAGCTTCTGAGTTCTCCCAGAACTCCATGTACTCCTCCATTCCAACCTGACTCTCTTTTCTTCAGACCTAGACCAGAGAGTCTCATATAGAGGATGGGTTAGTACATCAAAATTCTGTGGTGAAAGCTTTTCAAAATACACATGGCTGCCAGTCTCCCCTATGACACATTAAAAAAATAAACTCTTTTTTTAATGATCATACTAGATGGTACTGTATAACTCCTCCATTCTACAGATTAGGAAGCTAAGGACCAATGAGATTGAATGACATTCCTAGGGTCTTCTGACTGTAGAACTTACACCATTTCTACTGTACTCCAAGCTTCTCAGGAGGCCTCACCAAAGACTCTGAGGAGGTGCCTTTACTTCCCATAAGGACCTCTGGGAGTCTAATGCCACATAGCTTGTTTTAGTGTTCCCTTATTCTGCAAGCAATCCTTGAGCTTCAAATATGTGCCAGGCTCTAAAAGAGGCACTTGTAGTGGGGGATGAGGAGGTTGGTGGCAAGACGTGGAAATACACTGGTAAACAAAACAGGACATTTGTCTTTGATGAGCTCACAGCAAGTGAAGGAGCTAGATCAGTATAAACAGGCACTTACAATCAATTTAATAAGCTGGAGGAATTTGGATTTTTTTTTTTTTAACAGGGTCTCACTCTGTCACTCAGGCTGGAGTGCAGTGGTACAACCATAGCACTGCGGCCTCTAACTCAGAGGTTGGCTTTCTGAGTAGCTGGGACTATGGGCATGTGCCACCACGCCTGGCTAGAATTTGGAATTTATCTTACCTAGGAGTACCTGTCAAGTCTTCCAGGAAGCAGGTATTTAGGACTCATGATATGGTTTGGATCTGTGTTGTCACCCAAAGCTCATGTAATTGTAATCCTCAGTGTTGAAGGTGGGGCCTGGTGGGCAGTGATTGGATCATGAGGGCGGTTTCTCATAAATGGTTTAGCACTAATCCCCTTGATGCTTTCCTCACAGTAGTAAGTGAATTCTCATGCGATCTGGTTGTTTAAAAGCATGTAGCACCTCCCCAACTGACTTCTCTCTTACTCCTGGATGGCATTTCTGGATCCACCCTGTGCCACAGGGGAGCCTACGGCCCTCAAGGGAGAGACTGAGGCCTGACAGCATTTACCACAAGCTCATGGAAGAACCCTTGGGCCTTGAGTGAACATCAGCAGTAGCCAGGCAGTACTTGCTGCAGGGCTGGGGCAGTGGTGGCCATGGTGAAAAGACTCCTCTGCTTGAGAAAAGGGGAGGAAAGAGTGGGAAGGACTTTATTTTGTTCTGTCAGTGCCAGATTAGCTGCAGAGGAATAGAGCATCAAGGAGATTCCTAAGGTTCCTGACTCCAGCACTGACTCCCAGATGGCATTTCTGGACCTACTATGGGCCAAGTGGGAGCTTGTCACCCTGAAGGAAAGGAAACAAGCCTGGCTGGATTCACCACCTGATGACTAAAGAGCCCTTGGGCCTTGAGTGAACACTGACAGTATCCAGGTATTGGTTGCCACAGGCCTTGAGTAACATCTAGTGCTGTGCCAGCTTCTGATCTGACTCAGCACAGTCCCAATGGTGGTGGCCAAAGGGGTGCTTGTGTTATTCCTCCCCCAGTGCCAGGCAGCTCAGCACAGAGAGAGGGAGTGACTCTGTTTGGGGGAAGTTAAGGGAAGAGAACAAGAGTCTCTGCCTGGCAATCCAGAGAATTATCTCAGATCTTACTCAAGACCACTAAGGTGGTACCTCTACAAGTCTTCAAGAGTCATAGCATTGGGCTTGGAGTGCCTCTTAATGCAAATATGGCTACAGTGACCAAAGACAACATTCAATTCCCTCTGAATACACAAAAAACCTTCTCAAGAAGGATGGTCACAAACATGCTCAGAGTGCAAAGACTACAATAAATACCTAAATATTCAATGCCCAGACATTGATGACCATTCACAAGCATCAAGACCATCCAAGAAAATATGACCTCACCAAACTAAATAAGGCATCAGCGACTAACTCTGGAGTGACAGAGATGTGTGATCTTTCAGAAAGATAATTCAAAATAGCCATTTGAGGAAACTCAAAGAAATTCAAGACAACACAAAGAAGGAACTCAGAATCCTATCCGAAAACTTTAACAAAGAGGTGAGATAATTTTTACAAAATCAAGCAGAAATTCTGGAGCTGAAAAATTCAATTGAAATACTGAAGAATACATCAGAGTATTCCAAAAACAGAATTGATAGAGCAGAAGAAAGAATTAGTGAGCTTCAAGACAGGCTATTTGAAAATACACAGTCAAAAGAGACACAAGAAAAAAGAACAAAAAGAAATACAGCATGCCTACAATATCTAGAAAATAACCTTAAAAGAACAAATCTAAAAGTTACTGAATTTAAAGAGGAATTAGAGAGATTGGGGTAGAAAGTTTATTTAAGGGATAACAGAGAACTTTTCAAACCTTGAGAAAGATATCAATATTCAAGTACAACAAGGATATAGAACATCAAGTAGATTTACCCAAATAAGACTGCCCCAAGACATTCAATAATCAAACTCATAGAGGTCAGGGATAAAGAAAAGATCCTAAAAGCAGCAAGAGAAAAGAAAGAAATAACATAGAAAGGAGTTTCAATACACTGGACAACAGACTTCTCAGTGGAAACTATACAGTTCAGGAGAGAATGGCATGACATATAGTGATGAAAATAAAAACTTTTATCCTAGAATAGTATATCTTTCAAACACAAAGGAGAAATAGACTTTCTCAAACAAATAGAGGCTGAGAGATTTCATCAATGCCAGACCTATCCTATAAGAAATGCTAAAAGGAGTTCTTCAACCTGAAAGAAAAGGATGTTAACAAGTCACAAGAAATCATCTGAAGGTACAACACTCATTGGTAATAGTAAGTACACACACAAACACAGAATATTATTTCACTGTAATTGTGTTGTGTAAACTACTCATGTCTTAAGTAGAAAGACTAAAAGATGACCCTATCAAAAATAATAACTTTTCAAGACTAGTATAACAAGACACACATAGAAACAACAAAAAAGTAAAAAGCAGGAAATATACAGTGTTGGGTTTTTATTAGTTTTCTCTTTGCTTGTTTGTTTTTGCAATCAGTGTTATCAGTTTAAAATCATGGGTTATAAGATGTTATTTGCAAGCCTCATGATAACCTCAAATCAAAAAATTTAAAACAGATACACAAAAAATAAAAAGTAAGAAATTAAAACATACCAGCAGGGAAAATCACCTTCACTAAAAGGAAGGAAGTATGGAAATAAGGAAAAAAGAAAGGAAGAAAGGAAGGAAAAGATGGAGGGAAGGAGGGAGGAAGGGATTTATGAAGGAGAGAAGGAGAGAGGGAAGAGAAGACCACAAAACAATCAGAAAACAAACAAGAAAATAGCAGTAGTAAGTGCTTACTTTCTAATAATAACATTAAATATAAATGGACTAAATTCTTCAATCAAGAGACACAGAGTGGCTAAGTGAATTTTTTGTAAAAAAAAATTGAAAAGACCCAATGATCTGTTGCCTGCAAGAAACACGCCTCACCTATAAAGACACACACAGACTGAAAATAAAGGGATGGAAAAAGACATTCCATGTAAGGAGAAACTGAAAAAGAGCAGGAATAACTATATTCATATTGGACAACATAGATTTTAAGACAAAAATTAGAAGAAGAGACAGAGAAAGTCATTACATAATGACAAAGGGATCAATTTAGCAAGAGGATACAGCAATTGCAAATATCTATGCACCCAACACTGGAGTACTCAGATATATAAAGCAAATATTAGTAGAGTTAAAGAGAGAGAAAGACCCAAAATATAATAATAGCTGGGGAATTCAACACTCCACTTTCAGCATTGGACAGATCATCCAGAAAGAAAATCAATGAAGAAACATTGGGCTTAATCTGCACTATACACAAAATAGACCTAATAGATATTTGCAGAACAGTTTATCCAATTGCTGCAGAATACACATTCTTCTCCTCACACATGAAGCATTCTTAAGGATAGATCATATGTTAGGTCACAAAACAAGTCATCTCAAAATATTTTTAAAAATTGAAATCAGATCAAATATCTTGTCTGAACACAATAGAATAAAAGTAGAAATCAGGCCGGGCGCAGTGGCTCACGCCTGTAATCCCAGCACTTTGGGAGGCTGAGGCGGGTGAATCACGAGGTCAAGAGATCGAGACCATCCTGGTCAACATGATGAAACCCTGTCTCTACTAAAAATACAAAAAATTAGCTGGGCATGGTGGTGCATGCCTGTAATCCCAGCTACTGAGGAGGCTGAGGCAGGAGAATTGCCTGAACCCAGGAGGCAGAGGTTGTGGTGAGCCGAGATCACGCTATTGCACTCCAGCCTGGGTAACAAGAGCGAAACTCCGTCTCAAAAAAATAAAAATAAAAAAAATAAAAAAGTATAAATCAATAACAAGAGGAACTTTGGAAACTATAAAAACATATGGAAATTAAACAATAGGCTTGCTCCTGGATGACCGGTGAGTCAATGAAGAAATTAATAAGGAAATTTAAAAATTTCTTAAAACAAATGAAAATGGAAATACAATATACAAAAACCTATGAGATACAGCAAAAGCAGTACTGAGTGGAAAGTTTATAGCAAGAAGTACCTGTATCAGAAGAGAAGAAACACTTCAAATAAACAACCTAATCGTGCATCTTGAGGAAGTAGAAAAACAAGAGCAAATGAAACCCAAAATTAGTAGAAGAAATAATAATCATCAGAGCAGAAATAAATGAAATTAAATGAAAAGTACAAAAGATCAACTAACTGAAAAGTTGTTTTTTTGAAGAGATAAAACTAACAAACCTTTAGCCAGACTGAGAATAAAGAGAGAAAACCCAAATAAATAAATTCAAAGATGAAAAAGGAGACAATACAACTGTACAATTGATACCACAGAAAATCAAAGGATCATTAGAGACTACTAGGAGCAACTATATGTCAATAAATCATTAAATCTAGAAGAAATTGATACATTTCTAAAGCATGCAGCCTACCAAGAAGAAATTCAAAAACCTAAATAGACCAATAACGGGTAATAGATCAAAGCCACAATAAAAAGTCTACCAGCATAGAAAAGCCCCAGACTCAATGACTTCCCTGCTGAATTTCCCCAAAATTTTAGTTAAAGAGGAACTAATACCAATTCTACTCAAATTATTAGAACTGATAAACAAATTTGGTAAAGTTACATGATACAAAATCAACATATAAAAACCAGTAGCATTTCTAAATGTCAACAGTGAATAATCTGAAAAGAAATCAAGAGAGTAATCCCATTTACAAAAGCTACAAACAAAATAAAATACCTAGGAATAAACTTAAAAAAATAAAAGATGTCTACAATGAAAACTATAAAACATCAATGCAAAGAATTGAAGAAGTCACAAAAAATGAAAAGATATTCTATGTTCATGGATGAGAAGAATTAATATTTTTAAGTGTTCATACTACCCAAAGCAATCTACAGATTCAAAGCAATCCCTATCAAAATACTAATGACAGTCTTTACAAAAGTTGGAAAAATAATCCTAAAATATATATGGAACCACAGAAGACCCAGAATTGCCAAAGCCATCCTGAGCAAAAAGAACAAAACTAGAAAAATCACATTACCTGACTTCAAATGATACTACACAGCTATTGTAACCAAAACCCAGCATGATATTAGCATAAAAACAGACACACAGACCAATGGAACATAATAGAGAACCCAGAAACAAATCCATACATCTACAGTGAATTCATTTTTGACAAAGATGCGAAGAACATAGGGAGAAGCATAGTCTTTTCAATAAATGTTGCCAAGAAAACTGGATATCCATATGCAGAAGAATGAAACTAGACTTCTATCTCTTATCATATACAAAAATCAAATCAAAATGGATTAAATACTTAAATCTGCAACCTCAAACTATAAAATTACTAAAAGAAAACATTGGGGAAGCTCTCTGGGACATTGGTCTATGTAAAGATTTCTTGAGTAATACCCCACAAGCACAGGCAACCATAGCAAAAATGGACAAATAAGATCACATTAAGTTAAAAAAAAACTTCTGCACAGCAAAGAAAGAAATCAACAAAATGAAGAGACAACCCACAGAATGGGACAAAATATTTGCAAGCTATCTATCTGACAAAAGATTAATAATCAAAATAAATATTTTGGTTGAAACTCAAACAATTCAACAGGAAAATAAAATCTAATAATCTGATTAAAACATGGGTCAAATATTTGAATAGACATTCTTTTTTTTTTTTTCTTTTGAAATACAGTCTGTCACTGAGGCTAGAATGCAGTGGTGCAATCTTGGCTCACTTCCTCCACCTCTGGCATTTAAGTGATTCTTCTGCCTCAGCCTCCTGAGTAGCTGAGATTACAGGCACCTGCCACCATGCCCAGCTAATTTTTTTATTTTTAGTAGAGCTGGGGTTTTACCATGTTGGCCAGGCTGGTCTTGAACTGAACTGGACTTGGCCAGGCTAGACTTCAGGTGATCTGCTCACTGCAGCCTCCCAAAGTGCTGGGATTACAGGTGTGAGCCACTGCGCCTGGTGACATTTCTTAAAAGAAGACGTACAAATGGCAAACAGACATATAAAAAGGTGCCCAACATCACTGATCATCAGAAAAATGCAAATCAAAACTACAATGAGATATCATCTCACTCCAGTTGAAATGGCTTTTATCCAAAAGGCAGGCAATAATGAATCTGGCAAGGATATGGAGAAAAGGAGACCCTCATACTCTGTTGGTCAGAATGTAAATTAGTATAGCTGCTATGGAGAACAGTACAGAGGTTCCTCAAAAAACCAAAAATAGAACTACCGTGTGATTCAGCAATCCCACTGCTCGGTATATACCCCAAAGAAAGAAAACCAGTATATTGAAGAGATATCTGCACTCCCATATTTATCACAGCACTATTCACAATGTCAGGATTTGGAAGCAACCTAAGTTTCCACATCAACAGATGAATAGACAAAGAAAATGTACGTATACACAATGGAGTACTATTCAGCCATAAAAAAGAATGATAATCTGTCATTTGCAACAACATGTATGCGACTGGAGGACATTATGTCATGTGAAATAAGCCAGATACAGAAAGACAAACTTCACATGTTTTCACTTATTTGTGGGAGCTAAAAATCAAAACAAATGAACTCAAGGAGATAGAGAGTAGATTGATGGTTATCAGAGGCTGGGAAGGGTAGCTGCAGGGGAATGGGGATGGTTAATGGGTATAAAAATATGGTTATTTAGATAGAATGAATAAGATCTAATATTTGATAGTACAACAGGGTAATTATAGGCAACAATAATTTATTGTATGTTTAAAAATAACTAAAAGAGTGTAATTGAATGTTTATAACACAATGACATGAACAATGCTTGAGGTGACGGATACACCATTTATCCTGATGTGATTCTTACACATTGCATGCCTGTATCAAACTAGCTCATGTACTCCATAGATACATACACCTACTAGGTACCAATAAAAATTTTTAAAAAGGAAAAGAAAAACCAACATTGAAGAAAATGACTCACTTAAAGTAAATAGGTCTGGTCAGACCTACCTGTTTCTAAAAGGAAATGACCCTATCTCTCCCTCTGAACCCTCTGAACTTGTTTTTTTTTTAGACTGGAGTGTAGTGGCGCTATCTCAGCTTACTGCAAACTCCATCTCCCAGGTTCAAGCAATTCTCATGTCTCAGCCTCCCGGGTAGCTGGGATTACAAGCCCACACCACCACCCTCAACTCAACTAATTTTTGTATTTTTAGTGGATATAGGTTTCCTGATGTTGGCCAGGCTGGTCTTAAACTCCTACCTGAAGTGATCCACCTGCCTCAGCCTCCCAAAGCGCTGGGATTACAGGCGTAAGCCACTGCACCTGGCCGCCCTCTGAACTTTTAAAGCACATTTCTTTGGGACCCATCATGTTTCACACTTAACACGGGCACAACCCAAGAGGAGAAAAAAGTCTAGTCTTTTCCCACAGATTTCCAAGGGTGCTCCGTGAACCAGGCTGCCCCAGGTCTCGGCAGCCAGGCCAGCCACATGACTCTTTCCCGACTTGTACTGACACAGTAATGCATGAACAAACACACAAAGCAAGTGGATCTTTAAAGCGTTTTAGAGAAGTGTAATCATACAGGAAAGAATAGGGGTTCACCAGGTGAGGAAAAGGAAGAGAAGAGAATTCTAAACAGAATCAGGAGTATGAGTAGGAACAAAAATTCAAAATGCCCCTGGAAGAGATAAACTTGTTATTTCTGATTTTGAAACAGAGAACGTTGCAGGGGCAGGCGGCCGTGGTGACACTGAAATGTAGGTCAATCCAGATTGTAAAGGCCCTTATGTGAGTCTGGGCTTCAGTAAGGAAAATTAAAAGGCAAGTAGGTTTTTAAGGTGAGCTGTTGCAAGAATAAAAAATGTATCTTTGATCATTTCATCGTAACTTCCCCATGGTTTTCCTACCTAGCCGCATTTGAAGAACGCCGGCGAGTGGAATCAGCCAGAGACGGCGAGAGAAACCCATGTCTGACATGGCCTGGATCAACTATTTCTTCAAAGCAGAGTGGAACCAGGCCAGGAGGGAGGTATCCCAGGGTGAGCAGGCACAGGAGGGAGTTTGCAGAGCCAAATGCTGTGAAGCTCCTGCCTTTTGGGCCCAGAGACTTCTGAGACTTGTGCTCTCCCTCTGTGCTTTCAAATGATAAAACCTGCCGTTTTGATCTAAAAGAAACAAAGAGGATTCAGCTGCTAGGTTAATGCTGTTGGTTAAGTCTTTCAGAGGAGCTTCATAACTTACACATGAGCAGAGAACGGGCACGAGAAGCAGCAGCTGTGGGAATCAAGGCTATCCACTTAACCTGTATGAATCACAGTGTTCTCATCTGTAAGATGGGAGAAGTAAGTGCTGTCCCACATTCCCCAAAGAACGGACAAAGGAGGCCATTCAAGGCAAGTCTCTTCACCAGACATCTGCTATCACATTCATGATGCTGAAGAAAACCCTCAAAACCACAGTGGCATGCAAGAGGACTCATCGGATTAGCTCATGAGACTGGGCTTCAGCTGATCTGGGTTTGGCTGTTCCTAACACTGCTTGCATATGTGATTATGCTCAGCTGCAGGTCAACTAAATGTGTCTGCTGATATGGGCTGGGCTCGCGTGTATGCTTGGAAGTGAGCTAGCTAGCTATTGCTGACCTAGGATGTCCTTAGGCTGGAACAATGGGATGCCTTGGTTCTATTCTACGGGCATGTTTTCTAATGGCAATATATAGGGCAAGGATGAATGGAAACACGTACGTGCTTTTTTAGCCTCTCCGATGGTACATCTCCTAACATCCCATTGGCTAAAACAAATCACATGGTTAAGCCCAGCAACAGAGTGAGATGGTGTGACAAAGTTACAGTGGCATAAGGTGAGGATCAGAGAGTGGTGAAGAATTGGGCCATTTCTGCCATCTACCATAGCCTCCATAAACTGTAAACTATGCAAATAAATGTAGGCAATATTACTATCCAAAGGCAATTTAATCAATGTATGCTTGTTGAATTGATTTACACGGGCATTGGCCTGTCTCAGACCTGATTACTTTCACAAGTGTTTTCCAATTACCCCATAGTTTTTCATAGCTGGAATAAAACTCCATTTAAAAACTATCTGTAAATTTTTCTTGGACAGCTGAGCTCTCTGCTTTCTCTCCGTCTGATATTATAGTGCGGGGGTGGGAGGTGGGGGGTGTTCATGGTGATTTTCTGTTTCTATTTAGCTTAAGTCATCAGCGATAACTTTAACTTGGCAGTTTCATCAGGGCTCTTTCTAAATGTGCTGACATTTCAATTAAATGTCAGTGGCATCGTTCTGTTTACCAGCTGGAAGATTTGTAATGGGGAATATTGGTAGTGCCAGAGACTAGAGATTTCCATTTGGTAAAATGCCAGCCACTGTTTTTTTGTCTCTACTACCCCCTGAGGATCCTTCACATGTGGTTTTGACAGGCTGATTGGCCCTTCAAGATGGCCCTCCTGCTCTAGGTCAGGAATTTTCAAATTGTTTCCTGAGCCCTAATGGGGGTCCTTTTGATGTTAGGTTATTTTTTTTAATTTATTTTTTGTTTAGAGCTTGGAATGAAACCTCTTCTCCTTTCCAAGTTTAATTAAAGAATAGTCTGAGCTTGCCAGGCAGGCAATTAAAAAGTTATTAATTACAACTACATATATATAGCAGGCTTTTAATTGAAGCAGCAAAAGAAAATCATTATTTAGTTCATAGAGTATGGGACTAGGCTGAGTAGGTTTGAAGCCCAGCTCTGGCTTGCTGTGTGACTTTGGGCCACACGTCTTGCTCTTTGGGCCTCCATTTTCTCCCCTGGGAATAATAGTATCTCAGAGAGTTAAGAGTTAAATGAATCAACATGTTTGAAACACTCAGAGCAGTGCTGAAATATTATTGTCCATTATTAATATAATTCAACCAAAACAAAACACAGAAGTCAGATGCTGAAGTGTATACCAAAAAATGCAACTCATCCACAATTCCTGACTTAATCTTTGCTGTTAAAACAACCTCGTTATTGTCACTGATTGACCTTGTAAAAATTTCTATTCATTAGAAATTATTTTTTAAATGCATAAAAAGTAGTTACGATTTATTTACTTGATATGTACATCAAGTTCCAGACGAGATTTCATTTGAGAGAAAAACGTTCTGCTGCTTAAAAATTTTGAAAGCCACAGTTCTTAGACATTGTACGTGATTCTAAGTGAAAGGCTTAAAAAGCAAACTCAGATACTCAGATACTGATCCAGTTTCTATGGGCCCTGGAGGACAAATTCCCAGGTTGAGTGTTTCAACACAGAGCTGAAGTCTTTCCATGGTGGTTTCCACCAGCATGTCCAGTAATAAATAATTGTAAGAGCATTTGGTGGTAGCAACCTCCTGTGGAAACAGTAATTGTCTTGTTCGTTTACCAGAGATGAAAATGGTCCTTTAAATGGTTGCTAAAGCATGAGAAACCCCAGAGGTGCACGTGGCTGTTACCATCATTGCTCTTAGGTCTAATTCTAATATTTTGGTTCAGCAGAAGCCACAAATACGGCAGAACTCCAGGGGGATCCCATGGCAGGTTTCTGCCTCTTCACTCCTGCCACCATGTGGACAGATTACTGCAAATCAATATATAGCTATATTTTTAATATTTATTTATTTATTGGCAGAATCTTGTTCTGTTGCCCAGGCTGGAGCGCAGTGGTGCAATCATGGCTCATTGCAGCCTCAACCTCCTGAGCTCAAGCAGTTCTTCTGCCTCAGCCTCCTGAGTAGCTGGGACTGCAAGTGTGTGCCACCACACTTTGGTAGGATTTTTGTTTGTTTGTTTTGTTTTTAAATTTTTATTTTTGTAGAGGCAGGGTTTCACTATGTTGCCCAGGCTGGTCTTGAGTTCCTGGCCTCAACTGATCCTCATGCCTTGGCCTCCCAAAGTGCTGGGCTTACAGGTGTGAGGCACCACACATGGCCTGCAAATCGGTTTGATTTAAGTTAAGGAAGAAGCTGGTGGGCCTGCAAGCTCAAACAGGGCAGTGATTCACCCCCTTTTCTGCCAGAGGACCAGAGTGAAGCTGCCCTCACTCTATGCTTGCAAGAAAGCCCCTAATGCTGCTGCTCCCTCACCAAAAGATCATCAGGAGGGACCCAGTAGGGGGGATGCTACCAGCTACCAGTTGTGTAGCTCCTCACAGTGAACAGAAGCCTCCCCACTTCACAGGTGGGCACAATGAAGTCCCAGGACCCACTTTGAATTAATGGTTTCTGATTCCACGCCCATTATATTTTTCACTCTGTCAGCTGCTATCAGGGACTGCTTCAAGAAAGGGCTGTCAAAAACTGGAAACTTTATAAATGAATATGAAGCTTGATTAGTCTACATTATTATTATTTTGCCCAGGGGTCCTTAGAAAAACAGACTCTATTTTCCTTTAGCTATTCTTATTGTGGGGAGTCAAACGCTCCCATGTCATGGGTTCTTACCCCATTTTAGTGGCTTTCTATAATACTAATTTAAAGAATAGAAGTCCCTTATTCTTACCACTTCTGTCATGTTTGGCCATGTATATTGGTTTTACTTTTCACCATAAGCTATGTTGGTGCAATAAACATCTTTGTGTCAAAACACCTTTGTTGGTATACAGGAACATAATTTATTTGTGTATATTTTATAATCATAACCCCCAAAAAGCTAAATTCTAAAAACACAGAATACAGACATTGGGTTTGCTGAGACAGCTCCCTTGGGAGGAGGAGTGTTTCAGGAAAGGTCAGTACCAAATCATGCAGGGGCTTGAATGAGAAGTGCAGTCTTTTTGATTTTTTTTTCCTGGGGAGTAAGGTGTTGCTAAAGAGAAAAGGAAGGTGATGTGTAAGCCAAATGTGGGGCTGTAAATCTGAGGTCAAAGGATAAAATTTAATGGATCAAAGGCTGGGCTAGTGCATCAATGTGTGGCAGAGGTTGCTCACGCCTGTAACCCCAGCACTTTGAGAGGCTGAGGCAGTCAGGAGTTAGAGAACAGGAGGAGTTAGAGAACAGCCTGGCTAACGTGGTGAAGCCTCATTTCTACTAAAAATACAAAACATTAGTCCAGAGTGGTGGCGCACACCTGTAATCCCAGCTACTCGGGAGGCTGAGGCAGGAGAATCGCTTGAACTGGGAGGTAGAAGTTGAAGTCAGCTGAGATTGCGCTATTGCACTCCAGCTTGAGTAACAAGAGTGAAATTCTGTCTCAATAAAAAAAAAAAGAATTTAATGGAGCAGAAATATGAGGCAGGAATATGAAGTCAAGCCTAGCTGCTATAGTGATTATAGCTCTGTGGGTCTCTTATTTCCTTGTTGTTTATAAAATAACTAGTAAGCTTAGAAAACAGAAGAGTCTTCTTAGCTTCACAGCCAGGTAGACCTCGGTTTAAATTCTAGCTCAGCTACTTATCCATCTGTATGATGGGGAGAATTTTATCTATGCCACAGGATCATGGTAATAACTACAATTATGATTATAAAGAACATGCTCCAGTGGTTGGCACATGTTTAAATAAGCAGTAAGTGTTTCATCCCCATCAATTTTATGGACTGGAAATTGCCTAAGCTCTCTTCCAGCTCAGATGTGCCATGGTTCTATTAAGTGATGAGAAAACAATTTAGAAGAATGAAGGCCTAAAAATTAAATTGCTAGTTAATAGATTAATGGTTTAATCTATTTAAAAAATCATGTCCTGGCAAGAACCCAAAGGAAAATGATAGTTATTAAAGATCCGAATATTTCACTGAGAAAAAATGATGTTGACTAGAGAGGGTTTCTTCAAAGTGTGTTTAATTCACAACTAGATGCTATCCAAGCCTTCTGGGTCAGTTTCTCCCAGCTCCCAGGAGAGGAATGGAATGACATGAGGAATACACCTTGAAATTCTTGGATGATAAAAAAGGATTAAAAATCAATAGTCTTTCTGCTTCAACTCTTTCAATTTTGTTTTCCTCCCCCTTCTGTAGAAAGAAGCACATTCACTGGAGAATAAGTGATGTGTTTGAGGGGACCTGGTGTGGGATATAGGAAAGCGTCCCTAGGTGCCATGGCTGACTGCAAACTTCAGTGCATCAATGCATGGCAGAGGTTGCAGGGCTGAGCCTTGGAGAAGGAAAAACACTAGAGCTGTGCTGTCCATTATGGTGGAAATTCAGCTCTTTGGTCACACTAGCCACAGTCCAAGTGCTTGTTAGCCACATGTGGCTAGTGGCTACTGTATTGGACGGTGAGGGTATGCAACATTTCCATTATCACAGCTTTGCTGGAGAGTGCTGGCTTACAGACTAATTTGCTGATTCAGAATCTGTGTTTCCAAATTTTAGAGAGCACAGAGGGATCTTTGAGATTGTCTAGGATTGCCCCCAAACCTGGGATCTGCAGTCTTGCCCTTCTGCACAGTGAGATGCAGAAGAACTAGGCTCCAGTCCCACCTCTGCTGTAACTCCTAAATACCTTGGTCTGTCCATTAAGGATCACAAACCTTGGTTTACTCGCCTATGGAGATGGGTTGAATCATTCATTTTGTCTGTCTTCTAATTATTTTTTGAATATCTACTAAGTTTAGATTGTGCTGTACATTGTGAACAACAAAGACAGGTTCTGCCAAATTTCTAGCAGCATCCTTCAGAGCTGATTGAAATACACCAACGTGCATAGTGCTGCCAGCAAGAACCACCCAGATAATGTACATTCAGTGCTTTCCACTGGGCCTGGCAAAGAGAAGGTGTTTAATGTGCTAACTGGGCTGTCAGAAGCCACTGGGGATAAAAAGCTCCTTTCAGAGAACTCCTTTCAAGTTCTTCCTTCACACTTTGCTGGTCTTTTATACATTTTTACAAGCTGAAAATGGCTTAGAGAATAAACAGAGCAGGGAGATGGAAGCTGTGCATCCAGGCAATAAGCTGGAAGCACCCCCATTAGATGTGCCCAGGAGATGTGGCCCTAATCCCAGGCCACTCCCCACTCTCACTCTGGCCCAGTGAGATTACTGACTCCAGGAACCAAAGGAGAGAAGCAGCCACAGAGGCTCCCACTCTGCTCAGGTGTCTACTCTGAAGGGAGAAGCTGGAGGAACTGCCTCCATATTTCGTCTTAGCCCTATAGCATCTTAGCCAGGCTAGCATCTCATATTTAGACAAGGTAGGTGAGGCAGGGAATGGAGCAAGGGAAGTCCAGGAAGGATAGGTGACCCTCCCATAGTCAGAGACCCTGATATTCCGGTCTCTTGCAGGAGTCAGCATGGCCCATGACTCATGAGGACTGTGGTTCAGATGCAGGGGCCTGTTTAGCCCATATCAGTGCTGGATGTGTCTCTGTCATGTGTATGCCCAAGGAAGACCACCTCAGTGCTACAGCCCTGTGCTTCCAGAGTAGGGTTCTGGGCTATAGCAGATTAGACCTGAATTCCTGTGTCAGCCCTGGCATCCACTTAGCTGTATAATCTTAAGCAAGATAAACAACTTTTCAATTCTATGCATCCGTAAAATGACCATGGTCTCTATTTCTTGTGTGTGTGTATTAATGAAAATAAGATTTTTAAAGCTAAAATGAAAGTATTTGCACAAATGTAAATCCAGGCAAAAGCATTAATATTTTGAGACTAGAAAGGCTGCAGAGAATTGCAAATGCCTAGGGTGTTATATTCCGTGTTAGGAATCTGTATTTTTAGGATCACAAAGAAAAAGCAAAGGAGTAGGACAGGGCTCTCAAAAACTTCCTCTATTGTGAATCTGAAACTTGCTTTAAATCTCAGCTTCATTCTCCAGCCATGTGTAACCACAGAATCTCATGGACAATTAGTTGGGTTCTAACCTTCACCTGTGACCAAATCCCCATGACAGCATCTCTGTGCACAGGTCATGTAGCCTGTGCTTGGACACCACCAGTGCCTGAACTCCTACTGCCTTCTCAGTCTACCCATTCTATCTTTGAGCAGTTCTAGCTGTTAGAGCAGCAAGATGAAAAGGGTTCTTTTGAGACCTTGTCTCTAATTTATTGTTACTGACTCTCTGGAAGACTAAGTTAAGGTGGATTCTGAGGCTGTGTCCAGGGTCATTGGTAGAGAGTGATTGATTAATTAGTATGTCTGCCACTGGTATCCAAGGGAGCTGCTGTGGAACAGACCCAGCATATCTGCCCTCTAGTGCTAGAAGCTCCTCTTCCTTTGACCAGATCTGCTTCCACTTACTGGTCTTTGTTTTTCCCTATAGTGGCCATTGTTGGTGGTCTTGCCAAATATCAGTTCCCTTTTCTTCCTTTCCAGCAGAGCCCAGTGTTGCTCAGGTTACCACTGCCACTGTTCCCTCATGAGATCTCAGTAGAAGCTGACCTGCAGCAGCTCCACATTGGGTCATGATTAGTCTTAACCAACCAGAGTCAACCCATCCTCCTAACCACAATGGTTAACTCAGAAATGAGCCTGTGACTCAGTTCCAGTCAGTCAGATGTGATCAGCGATGTTTGCCGAGAGCTTCAAGGATCTTTCCTCATTCTTTTGAGAGTCACGGAAAGACAGTTCTTGCTTTCCTACTGAACAAGAGAATGTGTTACCCTTATGGCTGCTGGCAGTCACCGTAAGCATTCTAGAGTAATCAGTTTAGGAAAAGGCCAGTACTGTGTATAGTAGAGTAGAGGAATGGAAAGAACCCGAGACCTAGAGTATCTCATTGAGTCCCTGAATCAACCATCTACATCTGAACCTCCAGTTTGCAAATTAGTAAATGTTGTAGTTGTTTAAACCAATTAGAGTAGGGTTTTCTGTTGTCTGCAGTAATTGACTTATTTCCCCTTGGGCCATAACAAATCTAATTCATCTTGGAATGTCTATAAATGCCACCCTCTGCTGCCCTGTCTTACGTCTCCAGATTCAGCTTCTTTCACTTCTTCAACTATTCCTCATATGAAATGGCTGGGAGTAATTCAGTATTGTGAAGGCTCTCTTCTGAGTGTATGTAAACTTGTTTTAAGTCAGTTTATATAATACCTGGTAACAGTCTCTGTTTTTCACATCTAGGCATCTGGCGAGGCCAGTAGGAAAGCAAGCACCACGTGTGTACCCTGCCGTTCTTCATCCTGACATTGCTGTAGGCACGTGGATGGTCGCATGGGGTTTCTCGTTCTTCAGCTTGGCTGAGGCATCCTCAGCCTGGCCGCCTCTCTTTCCTGGCTTCTGGGTAAATAACTCACGTTCTCGTCACTGCGCGTCACAGATAGGGAGTTTTCAGTGGGGTTCAATGTAATTGCTACCATCTATCACTTTAATAGCCTAATGAAGGTGAGATGTAATTAGAAAGGGTGTCAGTGGAATATGGAGTTTGTTTTACAATTATCTATACAGCCAGGGGGACCATCAGCACAGAACATTGCCTTTTAAAAGCCCAAGAAACATGTGACATAAATGTTCATCATTGAATGACTTAAAGGACCTGTGGTCAAATTCTACTGTGTTTTCCTTAGCTCCTTTGAATACTGAAGCATTTGTTTGCCTCAGGCAATAGGTGGGCTCCAAATAAGGTTGCATAGAAACCAAGTTTTCGTAGGTCAAATCCTCATTTGACTTACATAAACATTGGCCTGTAGCACTTTGAGAGGCCGAGGCAGGTCTATCACCTGAGGTCAGGAGTTCGAGACCAGCCTGGCCAATATGATGAAACCCTGTCTCTACTAAAAATACAAAACTTAGCTGAACATGGTGGTGATCACCTCAAATCCCAGCTACTTGGGAGGCTGAGGCAGGAGAATCGCTTGAACCCAAGAGGTGGAGGTTGCAGTGAGCTGAGATCGAGCCATTGCACTCCAGCCTGGGCAACAAGAGTGAAACTCCATCTCAAAAAAAAAAAATTGCCACGCTGTTTCCCTTTGCTTGACATCTCCTGAGCATCTCTGGCTGCCCCCTTCTTTGATGAGCAGTTAATTATTTCTAAACAAACATTATAATTGTCTAGAAGGGCAGACTCTAAGTCAGCAAGACTAGGGAAAATAGCGCAGAGGAAACAAACTTAACAATGTCAACAAAATGCCTGAAACTTGAACAAGAACATTAGTAACTTACATGTGGAGAGTACTCTATGGTCCAAAGAGCATTTTCTTATCTATTATTTCCACTCATTCTCAAATGAGAATGTGAGAAAAGATTATCATTCTCATTCACAGATGAGCATATCAATGCTCAGGGAAGGTCAGAGACTGGCCTGAGGTCCAGAATCCAGAGAGTGGTGGGGCCTAAACTTGCACCTGGGTCTTCTGAGGCCAGGACCTTGTCTACTTTGATGACAGTTCATTTTGAGCGCCTTGACTCAAAGCCATTCCAGATTCTGGTCTAAGGGTAGGAAGACAAGCAACAGAGACCAAGAGACATAAGGGCCTTTTCTTTTACCTCCAGAATGCTCAAAACTTCACTATGCGGGTAGCTTACTGCATGGTCTATTCTATCAATGTAGCAAGGTTTGCTGAAGTGGAAATGTGGATTCTCCTTGATATTGTATCTTTCATATTCTCTTAAACATTCATTCAACAAATATTTGTTGGAATCAAAGCTCAGGCCAATTCTCTGGCTCAACTGTGGAACAACCACCTTCCCTAACCACCGTCTCTGTCCCTCCGAAACCCCTCCCCACAGTGCCTCCCCACCACCTTTGTTTAAATGTGGTTTATCCTATACGAAGAAATCAGCAGCAGATAGACTGCTGGATGGCTGACCCTTATTTAGAAGATACTGTCAGTGGGAAGAACATTGCCACCAGATAATGATCACTGGCTGCTAGATAAATGCCAGGGCTTGTCTCCTGATGGATGTTGTGCAGGAAAATAACAATTACTCAATGTAGCTTTGTTGGATTGCTGCAGTACTCACCCTTGCTAGGGGGCACAGACAACCTTTTGGGAACTGAGCTACTGAAGACTGAGTGCAGGCTCAGTTTAACACCTTGTGCCCAGACCAGGAGGAGGGAGATGCTAAGTGGTCCAGGGGAATGGATAAAGGAGGCTCCACCTCCAACTTGCATGACTCTGGAGTGACTTCTTGACTTGACAGTGCCTCAGTTTCTCCAGCCGATACTACAGTGGTTGTTACTTGCAACCCCAGGCTGTTTTAAGGTCTTGGAAAATACTTGAAACCAACATTATGATGTCACTTCACCACTAACACTGGTGAAGTGCATACCTCAGTTCTGTTTTCACAGCTGGGCTGGCAGTGGAAGCAGAGGGGTTACAAGGTGCTAATGGTTTGGATACTTGACCCCTCCAACTCTCATGTTGAAATTGAATCCCTAGTTTTGTAGGTGGGGCTTAATGGAAGGTATTTGTCACAGGGGTGAATCCCTCATGAATGGATTGTTTTCCATGACTGAGTTTTTGCTCTTTTAGTTCCTGCCAGAACTGATTGTTAAAAAGAGCCTGGCACCTCCCTCCCCTCCCTCTTGCCTCCTCTCTTACCGTGTGATCTGCAAACGCTGGCTCTCCTTTGCCTTCCACCATGAGTGCAGACAGCCTGAGCTCCAGAAGCAAATGTGGGTGCCATGCTTCTCCTACAGTCTGCAGAACATAAGCTAAATAAACCTCTTCTCTGTATACATTATCCAGCCTGGGGCATTCCTTTATGGCAACACAAACTAAGACAAAAGGAAAGAGCTGACTGGGGCATGACCTGAAGCCAGAGGTGAGAGCTCCCCAGGTGTGAGAACAGCAAAGATAAAATAATGTGGTGCCCAATTTTTCTTTCTGGGCAAAAGAGCACTGGATTTGGAGTCAAATTTAGATTGAAATCCCACTCAGCCACCTATTAGCTATTTGATTATAAGCCAGTTGAATTTCAATTTCCTGATTTTAAAATGGGAATGTGACTCTGTCCATGTGTGAATTATTACAGTATCCTCCTAACTGGCCTCTGCTTTCCCCTTAACCTATCTTCGGTCAGATCTGGTCATTCTAAAATGCAGGTCAGATCATGACACTCCTACACGTCAACCCCCAATTGCTTTGCATTTCACAGGGTACAAGCTAAAGTCTGCGATGGCGTAAAAGGCCTCCCAAGACCCGGTCACTTGGTGCCTCTCTGACCTCGTCTTCTACTCTGCTTATTCCCCTCAACTTCCTGGCTCCCTCCTTGGAGCTCAGAGTCTTTGCTTGGTCTCTTTTTTCTACTTTGAACACTCTTCGCTCACATGTTTGCATAGCTCACACCCTCATCTTCAAATGTTTGCTCAAATGTTTTCTTCCTCTTCTTCTTTTTTTTTTGAGTTGGAGTCTCGCCCTGTCACCCAGGCTGGAGTGCAATGGCACAATCTCGGCTCACTGCAACCTCTACCTTCCAGGTTCAAACGATTCTACTGCCTCAGCCTCCTGAGTAGCTGGGACTACAAGGGCCTGCCACCATGTCCAGCTAATTTTTTTTTTTTTTTTTTTTTTTGTGTTTTTAGTAGAGACAGGGTTTCACCATGTTGGTCAGGCTGGTCTCAAACTCCTGACCTCACAATCTGCCCTCCTCGGCCTTTCAAAGTGCTAGGATTACAGGTGTGAGCCACTGTGCCCGGTCTCAAATGTCTCCTTCTTAAGGAAGCCTACCCTCACCATTCTTTTGAAAATTGAGGCCAGGCACAGTGGGTCACACCTGTAATCCTAGCACTTTGAGAGGCTGAGGCAAGTGTATTGCTTGAGCCCAGGAGTCTCTACAAAACCACATCTCTACAAAAAGTACAAAGAACTAGCCAGGTGTGGTGGTGTGCACCTGTATTCCCAGCTACTAGGGAGGCTGAGGTGGGAGGATTGCCAAATTTTACTGATAAAATGTTTATCTCCAGTTTTTTACCATTACAGATAATGCTGCAATGATCATCTTTGTATATATTACTATTTCTGTGGGATAGAAACCTAGAAGTAGATGTTCTGGATTAAAAAACATCCACGTTTTACATTCTGGTTAAGGACTCTTATTGTCTACAGTGGTTCCCAGAAATTAACTGGACCAATGAATAATGTTTCTCTCCAATAACATCTATGTGGAAATTTTCTGTACCATATTTTTCTTCAGTTTGAGGACTCTCAAACATTGTAGCCTGAGAACGTAAGTTTAGAATAGTTTTCCCATGAGCTTAAATAATTAACCTAACAACTGGTCCCATGATACACTGGGATTTCACTGGGAAAGCACCCTTTGTAAGCAAAACACGCTTGCTTAATAAGCATCCAATGTTTGCCATTAACTATAAGGTGAATCATAAGTTTTTTGACCATGCCTTTTATTCAGTTGAGGAAGTTAATCATGGGCGTTTTATTTTGTCCAATTTTTTTTTCTGCATTTATCAGAATGATCATATTACTTTTCTTCTTTATTCTGTTAATGTGGTGAATTACATTGATTTTCAAATGTTGAAACAACCTTGAATTCCTGGGATAAACTCTACTTACTCATGATGGATTATCTTTTTTGCAGGATTTGACTTGCTAATATTTGTTTTTGATTTTTGTATGTGTTCATGAGGGATATTGGTTTGTAATTTTATTTTCTTGTCAATAGTTTCTCAGATTTTTGTATCAGACTTGTGGTAATCTCATAAATTGTAATGAGGCATGTTCCTCCTTCTCTAATTGTGTAAGACTGGCATTATGTGTGTCTTAATTTTGATAAAATTCAACAGTGATACCATATGTATTGAGTTTTTTGTGGAAAGGTTTTGGATAAATTTAATGTCTCTAATAGATACAGAACTATTCAGATTTTCTATATCATTGATGTCAGTTTTGGTAAGTTATGTTTTTCAAACAAATTTTTCCATTTCATCTAATTTATCAAGTTTGTTGGCATAGACGTGTTTATAATATGTGCTGATTATCATTTTAATGTCTGTGGCATCTGTAGTGATAGCACAGGTTATTTGTGTTTTCCTAATACAGTAACTTGTGTTTTCTCTTTTTTTTTCATTGATCAATTTGCTGGGAGTTCATTGATTTTATTAATCTTTTCAAAGTATTAAATTTTGGCTTTGTTGGTTTTCTTTATTTTTTTGTTTCATATTTAATTAACTTCTGTTTAAATCTTTATTATTTTCTTTGTTTTCTATGTACTTAGGGTTTAATTTGCTCATTTTTCTTATGGTGGAAACTTAGAGCATTAATTTTAAACCTTTATTATTTTCCAATACAGACATTAGCAATGAATTTTCTTCTAAGTGCTGCTTTAGCTGCATCCCACAATTTTAATATATTGTATTTTTATTAATTTGCTTAAAATATTTTCTAATATTCCTTGCGATTTCTTCATTGACTCATAACTTATTTGTAAGTGTATTGTTTACTTTCTATTTGAGGCTTTCATATAAATCTTAAACTGGATTTCTAATTTAATTATGTTGTCAAAAGAGAACATACTCCAAAAGTCTTTTGAAATGTATTGAGATTTATTTTGTAGTCCAGCACATTTTATCTTGATGCCTATTTCATGTGCACACAAAGAATATATATTTTGTGTTGTTGAGTATAGTATTCCATAAATTTCAATTAGATCAAAGTAGATGCTAGTGTTGTTTAGACATGCTATGCCCTTGCTGATTTTTGTCTCAGCATCTACCAATCATCAAGAGAAGTGATACTGAATTTGCCCATTTCTCCCTTTAATTTTGATATGTTGTATCTTTGTTTCATGCACTTTTAAAGTCTATAATCAGATATATACATATTTATGATTGTTATAGTTTCTTGGTGAATCATTTTTATCCTTATAAAATGTAATATTATTTATCTTAAACTCTACTTTGTCTAATATTAATAAAGCCACTCCAGTTTTCTTTTGTCTAATGTTAATAAAGCCACTCCAGTTTTCTTTTGTCTAATGTTAATAAAGCCACTCCAGTTTTCTTTTGTCTAATGTTAATAAAGCCACTCCAGTTTTCTTTTGTCTAATGTTAATAAAGCCACTCCAGTTTTCTTTTGTCTAATGTTAATAAAGCCACTCCAGTTTTCTTTGATTAGTGTTTTCATGCTCTATCTTTTTTTAGTGTTTACTTTCAACTTTTCTGTTTCTTTGTATTTAAAATGGGTCTCTTGGTAAAGAGCATAAAATTGAGTATTGGTTTTTATCCATTTTTACAATCTCTTCCCTTTAATTGAAGAGTTAAATCATATAACTTTAATATAATTATTAATATTATTGAATAGAGGGTACTATTTTGATATTTATTTTTTGTTGGTCTAATCTGGTTTTTGATCTTCTTTATGTCTTCTTTGGGATTAGTTGAATATTTATTACTGTTTCATTTTAAGTTCTCTACTGATTTTTTTAGACATGACTGCATTTGTTAATTTTCTAGGGACTGCAGTATAAATCCTCACATTGTTACAGAAATTAGAGCAACTGTCCTGCCATTTAACATAAAAGGTAAGAACCTTGTAGCAGTAGTATCATTCAGCACCAATTTCCAATCTTTTAATTATAATTATCATACAGCATCCTTTGTGCTATTATTGTCATGTATTTCACACTCACATGTTATAAATCCCTTAGCTCATATAATTTTTTTCTTTAATTAGTTGTCTCTTAAAAACATCATGAAAGGAAAAAAGTATTTTTATAATTTGTTATTTTATTTTATTATTATTTTTAGTTCTGGGGTACATGTGTAGGATGTACAGATTTGTTACATAAGTCAACGTGTGTCATAGTGGTTTATTGCACCTATCAACCCATCACCTAGGTATTAAGCCCAGCATGTATTAGCCATCCTTTCTAATATTCACCCCTCCACCTGATAGGCCCCAGTGTATATTGTTCCCTACCCCGTGTCCATGTGATCCCATCATTCAGCCCTCACTTATAAGTGAGAACATGTGGTGTTTGTTTTCCTGTTCCTGAATTAGTTCGCTGAGGATAATGACTTCTAGTTTCATCCGTGTCCCTACAAAGGACATGATCTCATTCCTTTTTATGGATGCATAATATTTCACGGTGTATATGTACCACATTTTCTTTATGTGGTCTATCATTGATGGGCATTTTGGCTGATTCCATATCCTTGCTATTGTGAATTGCGCTGCAGTGAACATATGTGTGCATGTATCTTATTACCGGGGACTGCTGGGTCAAATGGCATTTCTGGTTCTGGCTCTTTGAGGAATTGCCATATCCTCTTCCACAACAGTTGAATTAATTTACATTCCCACCAACTGTGTAAAAGCATTCCTATTTCTCCGCAACTTGGCCAGCATCTGTTGTTTCTTGACTTTTTAATAATGGCCATTCTGACTGGCATAAGATGGTATCTCATTGTGATTTTGATTTACATTTCTCTAATGATCAGTGATGTTGAGCTTTTTTTTCCTATTTTTGTTGGCTGCATGAATGTCTTCTTTTGAGAAGTGTCCGTTCATGTCCTTTGCCCACTTTTTAATGTTTTTTTTTTTTCTGGTAAATTTGTTTGAGTTCCTTGTAGATTTTGGATATTAGACCTTTGTTGGATGGATAGATTGCAATATTTTTTTCCCACTCTGTAGGTTGCCTGTTCACTCTGATTATAGCTTCTTTTGCTGTGCAGAAGTTCTTTAGTTTAATTAGATCCCATTAGTCAATTTTTGCTTTTGTTGGAATTGCTTTTGGCAATTTCATCATGAAATCTTCACCCATGCCTATGTCCTGACTGGTATTGTCTAGATTTTCTTCTAGGGTTTTTATAGTTTTGGTATTACATTTAAGTATTTAATCCAGCTTGAGTAATTTTTGTATAAGTTATGAGAAAAGAGTACAGTTTCAATTTTCTGCAGTTGGACAGCCAGTTATCCCAGCACCATTTGTTGAATAGGGAATCCTTTCTCCATTACTTGTTTTTGTTGGGTTTGTCAAAGATCAGATGGTTGTGGATGTGTGATCTTATTTCTGCATTCTCTATTCTGTTCCATTGGTCTATAGGTCTTTTTTTGTACCAGTACCATGCTGTTTTGATTATTGTAGCCTCATAGCATAGTTTAAGGTCTGGTAGAGTGTTAAGTGGGAAATATATAGCACTAAATGCCCACATCAAAAAGCTAGAAATATGTCAAATTGATACTCTAGCATCACAACTAAAATAACTAGAGAACCAAGAGCAAACAAACTCCAAAGCTAGCAGAAGACAAGAAATAACCAAGATTAGAGCAGAACTGAAGGATATAGAGACACAAATAACCCTTCAAAAAATCAATGAATCTAGGAGCTGTTTTTATGAAAAAATTAATATAATAATCCACTAGCTAGACTAATAAAGAAGAAAAGAGAGAAGAATTAAATAGACACAATAAAAACTGATAGAGGGGATATCACCACTGACCCCTCAGAAATGCAAACAACCGTCAGAAAATACTTTAAGCAGCTCTATGCCAATAAATTAGAAAATCTAGAAGAAATGGATTAATTTCTGGACACATACATCCTCCCAAGACCAAACCAGGAAGAGGTTGAATCCCTGAATAGACCAGTAACAAATTCTGAAATTGAGGCAGTAATAAATAGCCTACCAACCAAGAAAAGTCCAGGGCCAGATGGATTTACAGCTGAGTTCTACCAGAAAAACAAAGAAGAGCTGATACCATTTCTTCTAAAACTATTCCAAACAATTGAAAAGGGGGGACTCCTCCCTAACTCATTATATGAGGGCAGCATCATCCTGAAACCAAAACCTGGCAGAGATACAAAAAAAAAAAAAAAAGAAAACTTGAGGCCAGTATCGTCAATGCAAAATTTTCAATAAAATACTGGCAAACTGAATCAATGCAAAAATTTTCAATAAAATACTGGCAAACTGAATCCAGTAGCACATCGAAAAGCTTATCCACCATGATCAAGCTGACTTCATTCCCAGGATGCAAGGCTGGTTCAACATACACAAATCAATAAATGCAATTCATTACGTAAAAGGATCCAAAGACAAAAACCGCATGATTATCTCAATAGACACAGAAAAGGCCTTTGATAAAATTTGACATCCCTTCACCTTAAAAATTCTCAATAAAGTAGGTATTGAAGGAACATACCTCAAAATAATAAGAGCCATTTATGACAAAGGCACAGCCAATATCGTACTGAATGGGCAAAAGCTGGAAGCATTCCCCTTGAAAACCAGCACAAGAAAATGATGCCCTCTCTCACCACTCCCATGCAACTTAGTATTGGAAATTCTGGCCAGGGCAATCAGTCAAGAGAAAGAAATAAAGGGTATTCAAATAGGAAGGAAGAAAGTCAAAATGTCTTTGTTTGCAGATGACATGATCCTATATCTGGAAAACCCCATTGTCTCAGCCCAAAAGCTTCTTAAGCTAATTAGCAACTTCAGCAAAGTCTCAGGATACAAAATCAATGTGCAGAAGTCAGAAGCATTCCTATACACCAACAGCAGGCAAGCAGAGAACCAAATCATGAATGAACTCCCATTCATAATTGCTACAATGAGAATAAAGTACCTAGGAATACAGTTAACAATGGAAATGAAGGACCCATTCAAGGAGAACTACAAACCTCTGCTTAAGGAAACTAGAGAGGACACAAATAAATGGAAAAATATTCCATGCTCATGAATAGGAAGAATCAGTATCAGGAAAAAAGTCTTTATCCACCAATTTATCATCTCTGGTGCTCTTTATTCCTCTCTATAGCGTTAACTTTTCATCATGAGTCATTGTCCTTCAGCACTTCCTTTAGCATATTTTGTAGCATGTTTGTTCATGATAAATTCTCTCAATTCCATTTATCTGAAACTATTTTTACATTTTAATTTTTGAGGGACTATGTTGCTGGTAGAGAATTTTGGTTTGATAATGTTAGATATAGTGAACTCTAAGTTTCTCTTCAAAGAATCAATATGTCATTATGTTTAGCTCTCTTAAATTCTCCATTTTAAAGTTTAACTTCCTTGTGGTTTCAGTAAATAACCTTTTCCACCAGTTGTAATCAGTAGTTCACATCTATTCTCCTGGTCCCTGCTCCATCCATCCTGACTCATCCTGGTCATCTTCTCTGGTCATCTGCTCCAGTCACCTGCTATAACCTGAGTCACCTTTAGTTACCTGTTCCATAACCATTTTTCCCACCAAACCACTCACCCCACCAATCTGGCTCATACCCCTGCTCTCTAAAATAGCCATTCGCATAGACCATGTGGCCTAACCCTAGCCAATAGGGGAATGACACAGCAGTAAGGGCTGCATCAGGGATAAGAACCTCTTCCCTTCCCCTGTTCAAGTGTGCACTTGCAGTTGCTCCATCTATGCAATGCACCCTTCTATAGAAGTAAATTGCCTTGCTGAGAAAATTTATATTCGAATGCTACTTCCTTTGTGGCACTGGATATTTACATATAGCAATAATTTTACCTTTCAGTACTTTTAAGATGGTGTTTATTTGTCTTCTGGCCTCCATTGTTTCTGCAGAGGAGTCAGCCTTCATTCATAACATTTGTTTCCCCAAACTTAATGCTTCACTTTCCTCTGGCTGCTTTCAAAATTTTCTTTTAATTGTTTTATCATTATATGATGAGATGTAGTTTTTATTTTCCTTTTTATTTAGTCTGCTTGAGATACATTGAACTTTATGGATCTGTAAATTTATGTTTGTATCAAATTTAGAAAATATTAAGCAATTATTTCTTCAAATATTTTTTCTGTCTCATTCTTTTTCTTCTTTTCTGCCTTTCATTTACACATACTTCGGATTATTGTTTCACTGTCTTATATTATTATATTGATTTCTGAGGCTCTGTTAATATTTTTCAATATTTTTCTCCCTATTCTTTAGTATGGATTATTTATATTGATTTAACTTCAAACTTGCGAATCCTTTTTGATGTCATCTACAATATTGTATTAAGTCCAGCCAGTAAGTTTTTCATTTCAATTATCTTATTTTCATTCTGATATTCCATTTGGTTCTTTTTGTAGATGGTCTTCTTTTCTCTGCTGAGGTTTCATATATTTTCATTCATTATCTGTATATTTTCTTTTAAGTTCCTGTTCAGATTTACAATAACTGTTTAAAGTCCTTTTTTGCTATTCCAACAACAGGAATCAGTTTCTATTGCCTGTTTTATTTTTTTTTTCTATTGATTATGTGTCCCCATACCTGTTTCTTCATGACTAATACCTTTTCATTTTACCCCAGGTACTGTGGATGGCATGCTGTAGAAACTCTGGTTTATTATCTTTCTTTCTCATGTATTGAATTTTGTTGCAGCAGGTAGTTAATATGACTAAACTGAAATTCCAAACTGTCTTTTCTGAAGTGAATATCAACCAGTTTAACTGCTAGTTCTTTTATCTTTGCACCTGGGCTGCTTGGAGTCTCCCTCACACATGTACACTCCTAGTTAATTAAGAATTTGGGCAGGATTTATAAGAATATTTTGAGTCTCTGCCCTTTTTTGGCTTCCTCTTTTCCAAGATTTAACTTCTTAATTTCCATGATTTATCTTCTCAATTTCCATCTTTTTGACAGGCCTGAAATCTGTTCTTTAACTCCTCAAGCCTATAAAATTGTGGCTTCCTGGATGAGTTTTAGCCTCTCTATGTTGTGTATCTTAGACTGGGAATAAAAGACAGGTGCTATTAGGTGAAAAGCTGTGTAAGTGTGAATCTTACCAGCCCAGTTTGCTTCTTCCAAGGCTTACTTCTTTTCTGGTTTCTGCCTGCTTTTAATTACTTTT
Source organism: Aotus nancymaae (assembly GCF_030222135.1). Lineage (NCBI taxonomy): Eukaryota > Metazoa > Chordata > Mammalia > Primates > Aotidae > Aotus > Aotus nancymaae. The sequence continues at coordinate 29,887,045 of NW_026988471.1, forward strand.
CAGTGCCTTTGGGTGGTTTTTTTTGCTTGCTTGCCCAGAGTTTATAATTCTACCTGCAGAATGGTTAGTCTAAAACAAGCTACCCTACCATGGAAAACAAACACCTTTCAGTAACACCATTAGTATTTTTTCTTCTTTTGTGAATTGCCTGTTTTATCGTCCACCCTTTTCTATTTGTCTTTTTTATTCATATTTTCTTATTAATCTATAAATTGTAGCTGATGAGCTCACTTCTGCATCTGTTCTAATCACAGCCTATTTAAACTAGCTGGTAAAATAGCTTCTATTTCACACTTGAAGCAGAACATAGAGGATGGCTAAGAGAACATTTGCAAATAAATCATGAACATAAATATGGAGTTACAAATCACTTCAAAGTGGTATCTACCTACACACTATTGTGTAAAACTCTGTATTTAGAACTTGTAGCATCCTCATGGATAGGTACATGGGACACCACCATCCCTGTCCCCAGAGTAATTTGCTTAGGCTATTGTTTCTACTGCAATGTTGTACTGACTATTTTAGCCCAAACATACTCACCATGCTGTACATAGAACAATGATCACTGACTAGGGCATCAGGATGCCTGGATTTCAACCTAGGGTCTTCCACATCATAGTCAATTATAGGAACCAGTTTCTCTAACTTTAAAATAGTCACAATAACAAGAGTATTGTGCTGTGGATAGAATGAAGGAAATCAAATGTCTCACAACATGTGGCACAGAGGAAGAGCTCAACAAATGTTGAATCTGAATTCTTTCTTGAGTTCTGATCTATCCCAAAGTGGAGAACAGAGGTGAAAGATTCTTGGCTTTAGGTGCTGCACATTATGCCAGGGCAAGAGATGTGAATATGGGTGGAGGTAGCAGCCCTGAACAGGTATATGAGGGAGAAGAGGAAGCAGAGAGCTTGGGGCTGAATTTCTCTAACCACTAGAGTTTGCATTTGCTCTCTGGAGCGATAATAAATAGTTACTGCTTCAACTGAAATTTATTGCTAAACTTCAGATGGTCTGTCATACAGAAATATTATGGAAGTAGAAAACAAATACAAGTGACTTGCTTAATATAACATAGCTAGTAAGGTGAATTTTGGATTCAATTTCTGGCCTATGTTACCCATGATGCCACACATTTTTACACACACAAATGCACCTAACAGAGAACCTGGCTTATAAAAGGAGCTCAGTACATCCTGATATCTGAATCTGAATCCAACTTTCTTTACAAGTATCTTCCAATGAGCCACACAGAGTGAGACTGGGGACTCTGGAGGACAATCTAGTCATGGGGCCACCATGTTTCTTTGCACCCAGCTGGTACTGCCCTTAGTAGGGCTGGTCTCTGGGGTGCTGGGCAGTAAATCCTTAGGGGCTGGAACCCTAGGAACAGATTTTCTTCCCATCTGCCCAGCTGTCTAAACTATAAGGCCCTGGGGAGGCCTCTGTGGGATGAGAAAGTCAGAGCCACAAAACGAGTAGGAGAGGTTAAGAGAGGGCCAACCAAGAAAGGAAAGCTCCTTGGGGAAGAGCACAGCCAACCATGCATCCTGATAAGCATGGCAGCCTGACGTTTGCATAATTATCCTGGCACTGTGCTCACCAGTTAAGGTTCCATAGGTATTTGGTTGGTTCCAAGATGCCACCCATTCCTGCTGAGTGGAGATCAAACAAGGCTCCTCTATGGACTAGAGGGCCATAAACATGTGTTTTCTCAGGCAAAGACAAAAAAAAAGAGCTACAGATCATCTTGAGAGTCTCCAAAAATATAACCAAGGTCTCAGGGTCTAATAACCTTTGCGGAGCTGAGGACATATTACATCTGAAAGCACTAAAGAATGTGCACAGGCTTAGGATGAATATAACCTAGTTTATGAAAATAGAAAATTAAAATCTAAAGGATGAGGAAGCGGGTAATTCTGTCTACAGTAAGATTCCTCATAGGGTTCCTATAAGCAGTGAGCTCCCTTGCTTCCATTAAAATATTATTTGATGTGCAAAATTTTAATTAGATCGAACTTTTCCAGAACACATCTAATATGGATCTAGCTCCCCGGCTTGCTGTTGATTTCATTTCCTCGCATTTCTTTGGGATCTCTTGTCAGGTGCCATTCTGGGTCTTATGCTAGGTAAAAGAATGTGGAGGTAAGGATCAGGCCCTGAGCTCCCAAGTCCTTAGCCCTCTCCCTTAGGAGGCTGCTCCAGGGAAGGGAGTTGGACATTCCTCGGCTTTTATTTTCCTGCTGGGAGTGTTAATATCTCTCCTGCCCCAAAACTTGTCTCTGGCATGTTATCAGGTGAGCACAGAAACAGCTTTTCTCTACCATCGTCCCTTCTCTCCACAGAGGAGGAGCAGGGTAATCACAGTCTTCCCCTGAGACTAGTAACCAGGAAGGCTTCAGGGCAGACAGACTGAGTCCAGACTGGCAGCCACTTGGAAACAAAGCCCTGCTCTGTGGCTGAAGAGTCACAGCATCTGGCTGAAATGTTCCTGGTCCCACATAGCCATCTTAAAGCAGACTTCACTCTGCACCTGGAAGAGATAAGGGACCCCACAGGGTGTGGAGGAGGACAGAGAACAATTCAAAGTGCTGGTAAAGGGCATTGGTGGACTTGAACCCTGATTTCTGAAGTTTCTGCCTTTGTCTGGCTTCCTCTGAAGCCCTGGCCCACCTCCTGATGCAGGGCCAAGTGAGATGCCCAGACGCCCATAGGAAGAGGTCTCTGAGTGACCACGTGAGGCAGCCAAGACTGTGGGAGGAGCCCCCAGCTAGGTCAGGAGCATGGGGCTCAGCTCTGTCTGATGGGCATGACCTTGGGCAAGCCTCTGTGATAAAATGCCTCTGGGAGCTTCGTAACTCCCCATCTGAACTGACTCTTCAATGACTGGGATTTGTCTTTCTCTTTTTAAAAAAAATCTTCAGTGTGTAGTATGTGCCTTGCACTACTTCCTTAATAAATTTTGGTTAAATGAAATGTGGGATGAAGGTTAAGACTTTTTTTAATAGCAATGGTAAAGTGAAGTCCTACACAAAAGGGGAGGGGCTGGATATGCCTTTGGGGCCCCTTTAAGTCATCCCTAATGAATCCATTCTTATCTTCTACACTCTGCCTTTTCAGCTGCATTTATTCTTACTAATACACTTCCTCCCATCAGAGGCTAAACTGGAAAGTTACTCATTGTTCATGAACACTTTTGAATAATGTTTAAAGTATGTTTAATACACTAGAGGGAAAGGTATATTTGGAGAAGATGAATTTTCTGCATAACAGACCTAGACTTGGAAATTACTTTTATTTTTTTTAAAATGGTTTCTTAAGTGTTACATAATTTTTGAGTGCAAGAGATATGCATTTACACAAATTCTTTAAGCTCTTGCCATGGTCCATGGTGATGCCTTTGTATGAAATCTTATGCACTCCTCATTTTACATCTCTGTAGCATGTGAGCTCATTAAACACTTCCTGGAATTCTCTCCTCTTGCCACTTCCATGACTGTTTATCTGATTCTACTTCTCCCACTTGGATTGCTCCATTTATTTTCTATCTCAGTTGCTCTTTGCTGTGTCCATTTCTTCCTATTGCCCTTTAAATGCTGGGATTCCCTGGGATTCCGTTCTTGGACCTCTTGTCTCCCAGGATGACCTCACTCCCCTATGAGCTGGTCTGACCTTGACATGCCTGTGACCTCCACATCTTTCTCTCCAGCTCTCACCTCTTCTGCAGCTCCAGGTTCAAATTTCCAACCTCCTTGGATAGCTCCAGTTGGGTTCTTGTTGTTGCTTGAAATTAAATTCGGACAAGAAAAAAACATTTGCTTTGCTTCTCACCCACCCTAACCTCCTTTCCGACCTGTGTTTCTTGGCTCAATGAATGGTTTTGCCACCCACTCAGGCATGCCGGGGCAGTCTCTGAGGCTGCCTGCCCACCCGTATCTCATATCTAGGTAAACTTAAATCCTATGGCTTCTGCTTAGGAATGTTTCTAATTTGTGTTTTCCTCCCCATATCCATTAGCCCTGCCCTAATCCAAACCCTCTCTCTCTCTTTTTTTTTTCTTGCAAGAACTTTACAAAAACCCAACTGGGTCTTCCTTCTTCCTCTCCAATCTGCCTGCCATACCCTGGTCCATTTCATAATTGTTTTACTGGCTGCACCTGCTTCTAGGATTGTTGTCCTTCCAAATAAGTGGACTCCGAGAGCCACAGGACTGGCAGGTGTCTGGGACAACACCCCCACCCATGCCCCTCTGCACCTGAGACTGAACCTCCCTTACCCTGACTGGGGAGGTGGGATGAGAGTGTGCCACAGTGGTCTAGGTGTGGCAGAAGGTGACAAGAAAGCCTCCTTCGATTTTTCTCATTATCTTTGTAACTCCCACTCAGTTGGAAGTCCAGTTTTTAGATCCAGCTTCAGAATTAAGACTTTAAAAATCTTTTGTTAAGGAAAATTACTAACATATGGAAATAGAAAAGTATAATATGCCCCCAATGAACCATCACCCAGTTTCAATAATTTTTAACTCATGGCCAATCTTGTTTCTTCTCTGCACCATGCAATTCCCCTCCCCAACTTTGGGGTATTTGGAAGCAAATGCAAACCTAAGACATTGAATTTTAACTGAGCTGAAAGACCGGGGCATAAGCCTTTTGTGTGTCACAGCCATGGTGCCCAGGTGTCTCTTCTTAGCACCTCCCCATCTGGGCTCTACAAGGGACCCTTGATTTAGCCTGTGGCTAATAGTGGCTCATGTCCTCCATGGTGACACCACGCCCCTCTCCCTGGGAGCTGAGGGAAGTAGTTGGGGGCCACATGCCTGGTATCCCTGCACGGAGCCAGATTCCTCCACCCAAGCCTCTAGCTGCCTTCTGCTGGAGGAGCTGGAGCAACCAGTAGCACCTACCACCTCTCCAAACCACTAGGGTGCTCATCAGACAGCCTTCCCAGCAAATGCTAGGATCTACTCCTGAGCTTAATGAGGGGCCCAGGGAAAAGGATCAGCAGCAGAACAAAGGGGAGGAACCCAGATTCTTGAGAGTTTAAGTAGAAAATATGCTATCCAGGTACATGGGGACCTGTTGCAGGGACTCAGCAGTGCAGTTTCAGGGCAGGAACAAAGGCAACCAAGCCACAGGTGGCATATTAGAGGTATATTGTGTCTCGCTGCTGGAGGAGAGGAGTGTCAGGCCAGAAACCGCAGTGAGTGTTTCATTTATCTAGGGCCTCCGTGTAGCCTTTTTTGTAATCAAAAGCATTTGCAGGGCTCTGGGCTCAAGATACAAATTTGCATATTGCTTTACATAAGTCAGCATATGGAGTTCACTCACCCCTAACGCCAAGAAAGGGAAATTAAATTCAATTAGATTAATTAGTACAACTGATTGCAAATTGTTTTCAGACCTAATATTAAGGGTACTGCATGCAGGAAATACAAAATAGATTTTTTTTTTATTTGGGAGGAGGAAGGAGGAGAAAGGATGGGAGGGGGAAGGATGGGAGGGGGTACCTTGGCAGCCCAGCCAGGTATGCTAGTGGGGAGTCAGGGAGGTATGCAGGGCAGGTGGGAGGAGGGCGCTCACGCATTTCCATGGGATAGATCAGTCTCCCTGTTCCACTCGCCTCTATCCCACCTCTCCTGTATACAGATTACTCCTAGGCAGAGGCTGATTTACCTGGAAGGTAATAAGCTTAGGTTGAGGGCCACTCCCTGGCATGGATCTATTCCAAGCCTCAATCAATAGTCAGTTTTGCATTTGTAATTTTAAAGTGAGGCCTCATAAGTTACGTTTTAGGTCCCTAAAAGCCTCCATCGTCCCTACTGTTCTCCCGTGGTTTCCGCTCTTCTTTACCTCCTTTGCTGGCTCACTTCTCTTTCCTTCCTCATTTTCAGGAATTCAGAGTTGGAGAAAAGGGCTCAAACAGAGAGGTTTTAGGATGGGTGCTGGGAACACCCCCTCCTTTGCCAGCCCTGCAGAGCTGTGGGTCCCCTGGGCATAGGTCTGGCCCTGTCTGGCACCCGCCAGACCTGACACCCAGCCTGGCACACAGTGGTAGCCTCCAGCTTAGACCCCAGGGTCAGGGGTTAAGTGGCCTACCCTTATCAGGTGTCTGCCCTGGACTCAGGGCAGATCCTGTGCCTGGGGCTTATCTGGCTGTGTCTTCCCCTCCCTGACCTGCTGTGATGCTCAGACCATGAAGAAGATGAGCATCTGCCTTCTATCCTGAATGGACTCCCAGGACCTGTTCTGGGAGGGGACCTCTGTCGAGAGGTCCAGCTCACTTGGCTGAGCCTGCCCCTGCCCCCAGCCTCCCTGTTCTGCCTGGCATGTTCCTGTCACCTGGACAGATCATGGGAATTGGGAAGCTGCAGAGCCCCGAACACTCCTGCTGCCAGTCCTCTCCCCACCAGCCCAGGTTCTCTGCCCTTCCCCAATAGCTAATGTCCCAGTATGCCTAGGACTGACTCATCTCAGTTTTGATAAAAAGAAATTCATCCACTTCCTTTGTCTTTGCTTTCTGGGTCTGGTCCCTTTTGATCACATAGGGAGGTCCGGCACATTCCCCAGGGAGATGGAGGACCTGTTCCCTGATCCCCTGACTTCTTTCCTTCTCACACACTTTCTAAGTGACATTCCATAGATGGGCTTTTTGCAGGCTGACATGCAGTTGGTGGAACAGCGATTGCTGGATGGTTCAACAGCGTCCTGGAGACTCTTCCACCTGACACAGGTTGGGAGAATTTATTCATTTGTTTATCTGCCCATCCAGCAAACATCTATTGTCTCCCCTGTGCTGGTGTGAGATGATCCAGGGGTGAACACATAAAGTAGGCTTATGTAAGGGTGGTTAAGAGAAGTCCAGAAATAGCCATAATATGAAACAGAACAAGACAAGCTTTCAAGAGAGGTTGTTCAGCTGTAGGGAGGGCATATCTGGTTGGGCAACCAAGAAAGACTTCAAAAAGGAGAGTATTCAAACTGGCCTTTCAGGTGGGTAAGATGGTGAGAGGTGGGGTGGAGGGGAAGGACCCACCATGCAGGGACCAGAAGCAGTCACAGGAAGAGGTAGTGAGACCACCCTGGAAGCAGCCCAGGTGTCGGGTCATCCTGGAAACTGGCAGCGGTTCTGCTTGGCCATGGCATTAGAATTTGGATAGGGAAGTAATTGATGGATTTGGAGAGATTGTGAGCAAAAGGCAGACTGAGGGGAAATGAAGAGGAAGGAATGGCCTCAGGAAGGAGGTAGGGAGCGGGTGGGTACAAAGGCCTGGGACGTCAAAGCCCTTTTGTTCCTTTTCATGATTTCTCCTTTCCTGCTACTCCCAACTGATGGTGAAGAGGGAAGCTGGAAGGCCCCCAACTCTGTCACCAAAGCTTGGCTCTGCTCAGTCCAGGCCGAGGCCTCCATGCCTGTTTCGGGCTGGACACCCAGTCCTTTCTCATAGCTAGGCTTCCCCTTTGAGCCCCTGAATTCCTCTGCTGGGCCTTGGACTTTCTGAACACACTCCCTGGGCATCCAAGAAGTGGCTCCCCATTCAGGCAGCGGCCTACTCTGCACAATGATAAGCACAGTCCTGACATTGCTAAATGGTTGTCTGCTTCTAATAAACCCCATGCTGGTGGGTGCAGCATGAGAGGTAATATTCGCTCTTCCTGGCTGCCTCAAACTGTAGTTGGGATTATAAAGACGCATGAATCAGAGATGGCAGCCTGTAACAAAAGCTTTACCTCCAGCTGTTTCGCTCATTTTCTAAACAACAGAACATTCCCTACTTCCCCACCCCCTCTGCTTGTTCTTTTGTGCTTGAGATTCATCATCAGCCAAATGCTTTGGTCTAAACCCTCAGGTTTATACAACAATTGAGAGAGCGGCCAAAAATGCCCGAATTCCAGGAAGCTGTGCTGTGTCCTGTGGTCACTGGTTTTTGCCTCTCCTGGCTGCCCATGTGGAGCAGCTGCTGTTAACTTCCCACCTGAAAAGCGGATCTCAGGTTCCTCTCTGCCTGGCTGGACACAGATCATTTTCCCTGCTGGCTCTGACCCTGCCTGTCTTCCAGGGCTAAACCTGCTCCAGGAGCACTGGCCCTTAGGGTGAGACTTAGCATGAGGTCTCCCTTGTACCAGATAACTGAGCTACCACCAGACACCAAAGATTTGCCCCTCACTTTGCTTATGCCTCCATTTAAGCAACTGGGAGCCTGTCTTGGTCCCTGCCTGAAGCCGCGGTTGTTCTAAAGTCCTAAATTACTCTCTTATTTTTCTTTTCAGAGTGAGGTGAAATTCATGAAACAAAAAATTAGCCTAACCATTTTAAGGTGAACAATTTAATGGGCTTTAGCACCTTCATAATCTTGTACAACCACCATCTTGATCTTGTCCCAAAACATTTTCATCACCCCCAAAGAAAACCTTGTACCATTAAGCATTTACTTTCCATTTCCCCAGCCCCTGGCAACCACCAGTTTGCCTTCTGTCTTCATGGATTTCCCTATTTTGCATATTTCATAGAAACGGAATCACACAATATGAGACCTTCGCAAAATGTTTTTGAGGTTCATCCACATTGTAGCCTGTATCAGTACTTTACTCCTTTTTATGTCTGAATAACATTTCATTTTATGTGTATACTACAATTTGTTTATCCATTCATCCATTGATGGACATTGGAATTGCTTCCACTTTTGGCTACTGTGAATAGTGATTCTATGAATGTGTGTGAATTGAATGTATTTAAGTAGCTCTTTTCAGTTTTGGGGGGATATATCCGGGATGAAATCGCTGGGTCAAATGATAACTCTATGTTTAACTTTTTGAGAAACTACCAAACTGTTTTTCACAGCAGCTGACATTTTACATTCCTACCAGCAATGTGTACATCCTTGCTGATAATCTTTTCTTTTTTAAAAATTAATTTTTCATATTATAACCATCCTAGTGATGGTATCTCATAGTAGTTTGACTTGCATTTTTCTAGTAATTAATAATGCTGAGCATCTTTCCATGTGCTTCTTGGCCATTTGTATGTCTTCTTTGGAGAAACGTCTATTTAATTCCACCTATTGTGTTGTCTTTTTGTTGTTGAGTTGTAAGAGTTCTTTATATATTCTGGATACTAAATTCTTACCAGATATATGATTTGCAATATCTTTGGATTATATTTTCACTTTCTTGATAATGTCTTTTGATGCACAAAAGTTGTACATTTGATGAAGTCCAATTTATCTATTTTTTCTCTTGTTGCTCATGCTTTTGATGTCATACCTAAGAAAGCACTGCAAAATCTGAGGTCATGAAGATTTACTCCTATGTTTTCTTCTAAGAGTTTTTGATTTTGGCTTTTACACTTAGGTCATTGATTCCTTTTGAGCTAATTTGTGTTAATGGTGTGAGGTAGGGTTTCCTAACTTAATCATGACTTCTGCTCCCATGCCCACCTCAGCTGGGGGTGCAACCTGGAACTTGTAGTCAATGCCTGTACTGCTGTTACTTTCCCTGCATGACCTTTTGGTCTGGGACACCCTTTTACCCTTTGTCAGCCTCTATGACATGAATTGCTTGCATGGTCTGCTACTTAATTGGATTGGAATCCACTAGATGGGGCTTCCTCTCAGTCAGCCTGCTAGGTCTGTTCCTTCCATTCCAGCCCCATTCTTGTCATAGGTCTCAGCTGAGCCCTCTGCTTCCCCTAAGACTGAGCTAGCTTGTATACTCCAGCAGTACCTTGTGACAAAAACAGATTGCATCAATAAAATGCAGTGGACTGAGGGCATAGGCTCTGCAACTGGGACCCAATACCAGCTCTGCCACCTACTACATGGGTGACTACAGAGAATGATGTAATGTTTTGTGCCTCAGTTTCCTCATCTGTAAAATGGGGATACTGTAATGATTACCCCTACTTCATAGGACTGAGGTGGTAGAGAAGATAAGTTAATATTAAACAAGGGTTAAGAAGAGTGGCCAGCATGTGGCAAACACTAGATGAGTGTTAGCTCTTATTAATAATGTCTACATGTACCACTGCTTGCTGGGAAAGGTATTACAACTGGAACAAGAGTTTAGCATGGATGAGCTCATTGTTTTCCTAGATGCAGGGTTGGGAGGCAGTGGATGGGAATGGAAGTTGCCTACCTGAAAGGAGGAGAATAAACCTGTTCCTGCCAATGGCCATCCGCAGGAAACTAGGCACGAGGAAAGAAGGAGAGAGGAGGATGCAGGGTTCCAAACTAGTCTTGCTGGTTGCAAAATTCTGGTGATGTCTCCCAGGTTAGATAAATCTACAGCGAATTCAGTCACATGACACCTGTGATCTAATACAAGAGGCAGAAAGCAGGAACCTTATTTTGTTGAATTGTCTTGAGTTACCTTGTCCCCCCACTGCGCCCCCACCTCTCAATTTGCCTGCTGTTGAGTTCTGGGTGAATCTTGTTATCTTCCAATGTCATTACTTACAGGATTGTGTCCTGGGGCCAGAATCACAAAGATCCTCCCCGAGTCGCCTGTAAAGAAGCCTAGGAGCAGGACTCCTCCCTGTTACCACCCCTGCTGCTGAGTCCTTTTCTGAGTTGCAGATGATTTATTCTTGGGAGGGAGGTTAGCCACCCGGATTTATTGTCTGTCTAGGCAGGCTCTGTGCAGCACGACCAAAATAAAGGGGGAGAAAAATAGAGCTGTCTCAGCAAAATCTGCTGAATCAGAATTAACAAGAAAATCTTGTAACTAATGATCAGAAATTAAAATGTACTCAGGAGCTGCGGTGTTTAACTGAATAGCAGGGCTGCGGGGTACTCTGTGCAGCATAGTGGAACTTGGAACAGCTCCTACTCCCACTGCTGTAGGGACCCAGGTTAGACTGATCACAAGCTTGATTAGATAGGAGGCCAGCCCCCTAACAACCCAGGGGTACTGCCCTGGACAGGGACTGCTCCCCTCACCCCAGCCCTCCACTTCTCTCATTAAAGATGCTTTACCTTTGTGTAGCACCCCACTGCTTACAATTCATATCTCATCAGATTCTCATGACAACCTTGTGGGACAGGAGAAGCAGCATCATCCTACATCTCTCCATTTTACAGAGGTGTACACTGAGGTCCAGAGAGGTTATGCCAGCAAGTGGTAGGGCTTGACCTGGGACTCAGGTTTTTGAATTACTGGAATTCCTGTATAAAGGCATCCTGCACAGAACAAATAATCTCCTCTAACTTAACTTTTCTGTAAACCTAGATTTTCATGTATTGTGTACTTAAAGGCCTTTGTACCACGGCATGCTGGGAAATACTGGAGTCTGAAGGGCAGGAGTATGGCTGTTTTCTATATTTTAAATGTTAAAAATGGCTTTCATTAGAACAAAAGTCAAATATTTTCTTGCTTGCCTAACTCTAAAAGCACTTAACAAGTTTCACAAAACAATTTGGATCTGGGGCTGCATTGAACCATGAGTATTTTTAATCTTAGAGTAAATGTCTCAGAAAGCTTTGGGGAATGAAAAAGAGGGGTGTAGAAGGAAATGAGCCCATGGTCTCCCCATGCCACTCTACCTTTCAGACAACTCTCCTGGTCACCGAAACATCGATATCACAATTTGCCACCACAGTAATGGTCACCAGTGACAGAGGAGCCTGGTGGTCTACATGCTGAGGGCGGGGACTCACAGGATGATTTGAGTTTTATTTGCAGATTTCTCCCTGGGAAGACAGAAGATTGTTCCTCTCAGAGGAGAGAGCTGCATTCTTCAATTTCAGGGAAGCAGTGGGACATACTGAGAAACGCAAAGAAATCAGTCAGGAGATTGAGCTGCTATTCTTACTTTTAGCACTTAGTAATCTTGAGGTCTTGAGAAAACCATTCTTCTTCATATCTCATTTTCTATCTCTCTAAAATGGGGATAATGATGCCTCCCTTGTAGGGTTGTTAAAAAAGTCTCAAATAATATATGCAAGTGAATATATATGCTGTGCTTATCCTGTGGTAGAGATTCAGTGATGAGATACATGATTATTAGTAGAAATAGTAATAGTAGTACTTGTATTGTAATAGCAGGAGGCATTTATGAAGTATTTTCTAGATTTGGCTTCTCCTTCTATGACTATGCAAAAATGCTCTTCCACTAAAACTCCAGCTGAAATCCTATTTCAGTGTGAAACCTCCCTGAGATGCCAGTCTGAAGCTATCACTTCCTCCTCAGTGTTTCTTGCCTGCATCTCTCAGAGCAAACATACCTACCAATAGCATCCTTTCTATTCACTGGACCTGGAGGCATCAGGATGCACAGGAGGCATTAGTATGGTCCAGTCAGAGTGGGGAAAGATATCAGGACTTGAGTGTGTGTGGGTGGTTGGCGGGGGGTGGTGGGTGAGGGGTCAGGACATAAGGCCTGGCAAGGGCAGGCAAGTCCATAAAGCCAAACTGAGACCAGGAGTCCAGGAGGAGAGTCATGCTGGGAGGACCATAGCTGAGGGATCATGCAAAATCCAAGTCTGGCATTTAGGCTCTGTCTAGCCAGGACAGTGGATCAGCCCAGGTTCAGATGGGAAGGTAGTTGGCACGTGGGACATGTGGCCTATGATATTAGAACCCCAAATTCAGGCATGAGACATGGGAGGCAAGGGCACATAGACCCCTTCCAATTAGTAGGTTACCAGAATCACCTAGAAGATTTTCTCAAAATATAGATTCCCAGGCCCCAGCCACTGAGATTCTGAGATTGAGATGCACCGTTGGAAGAGATTATGGGCTTTACTGTTGTGTGAGTGCCTGTGCTCACCAGGTGACGACTGAAGAAGGCTTCGTCATAGCAGTGGCCTTGAAACTTAGAGACTTCATAAAGGTTTACTAACAGGTGGGGGGTCTTCAAGGCACATAAAACAGATGCTCAAAAATGGAATGTGATAAAACAAACACTTGGTGAAGAAAAAAATTAAAAAGAAGAGCAAATGACACCTTGAGGCTCAAGAAGCCAAGGTCAGCTTACATAAAAAGAAAAAGGGAAGCAGCATTTTCCAAAGAAAGCTTCATGCGAAAATGCAGTCATGAACCCTAGTTCTCTCTTTCAGCTGTCCTGCATCAGTGTTGCCCCTCAGACAGACTCCCACAAAGAATAGCAATGTCTGCATGACAAAGCAGTTAGTGCAGATGGGTAAGGTTTACATTCATGCCCCCTGTTGATTCAATCTATTTTTAAGTGACTTCCTCCTGCATTATGAGAAAAGTCTGAGGCTCTCCCCGAGAGAATGAGGGTAGACCACAGTGGGGACACCAGTTGTCAAGAGCCTTTGGTTTATCAAATGCATTTATTTGTTGTTTTCCATAAAAATGTGGTTTCTGCAACATGGTAACCTCGCTCTATTCCTCCACCTTATGTCCAGAAAGTCAATCCTGGCATAAATGTCCCAGGCAGGAAACCATTAGATTGTTCTCTAGAGAAACTGGAGAATCCAAGAGCGAACATCTATGAATATTGACTATTGTGATCCCACCAATGAAGAGGCCAGATAACCTACAATCACCCTATGGTTCAGCTCACCAGATGGTATGTGCTGCCTAAGGACCCAGCATTTGCAGCTGTTTTAGTGCCTTGTTTTTAGAAATACACTTACAGCCACAGTTGATTAGAAATTTGAGAAAATCTTCCAAGCTGAAAGACAGAGAACAAAGCAAAGAAACAAATCCAAAGAAAATGAGAGAATTCCATAAGGGTGTATGAAGGGAAAGAAGCCATCTAACATATAACGAATAAATCGTATAAGAATAAAACTCCAAAAATATAGGATATAGAGTTTCCAAATTGAAATTTGGAAAGATCAGAAAACCAGGTATAAAGAGATGGTTTAAAAGCTTCCAGGGAAGAGGGAAAACAGTAACAACTAAAGAAAATGATTACATTGATAGCAGACTGCTTGGGGGCAGTAGTGGAAGCCAGAGGACAATAAAACCATTTTTAGCAATTTATTATGTCTTGTGAATTTCTCAGTGTCTCAGGAGAGTGGTACTGACTGCTCTTTGTCTGGACTGTCTTTTCCAGTTTGTTGGTATAGTGAACAGCCTTGGAAGGTGGAAACAACGTTTCCCTCCAGAGCAAAAGGTAAGCATGCCCATTATAAAGATTTGGGTTCCCTAAGCTCAGGATTCCTTTCTTGTAATGCTATCCATTGTGTGTGTATGGCATTATTTGCAAACTTTGCAAACCTCTTTGCAAACTCTGTGAGAATCAGGGTTAGGGGAATCAGTACAAACAATGCTGATATCCTGACTTCTTCCACTGCTGTGAGTAATAAACTGCCTTTATCTCTGACCCAGGAGTCTTGTGTTTTCTATCAGCCTCCATGAAACTGTGGCAGGCTAACTTGTTAGCTTATAAATAGGGTGAAATCTCAGGACTCTTCACAGAACTTGACAACAGTGCCTCAGGATTCAGAAGAAAAGTGATTTTCATCTTGGAATTTAATATGCAATCAAAGTGGAAAACAGATGTGAACTAGAATAAAAACATTTTTCAAATTCAAATTTTATACCTTTACAAATCAAATTCAAAAAATTGACCTCTGATGCATCCATTCTCAGAAATGTACATGAGAATGTTGTATAGCAAACAAAAAACAAAGAAACAAAAAAGAAGTAAGTTATGAAATAGGAAAATACATGGTTTTATGATTCAGGAAAGAGGGGAACCAGAATTAGAGATAAAAGAAGAAAATCCCTAGGATGTTTGCTATGCAGTACACATAGAAAGCAACTAATAACACTGGAACATTTGATCATAGAGCCTCCTGAGTGAAGGCTCTTAAGGAAAAGAAAAAAAAGGGAAATGATAATTCACTTCAGATTATGGAAAGTGTTATTATGACATGTTGGAAAATGTGGAGAAAGGCGTGAAAGATAGAAAACAAGAGAAGTGAAAAAATATCGAGGCCATTATTAATTCCAGGAAAAACAAAAGATCGTACAAGAAAAGAGGTTTATTGTAATTGACTATTTGGCTTAGGACAAAATGCTGATTATTGGTTTTGCCAAAAATTATTTTATAAACATGTTACAGAGATAAAAGGAGAAAAATGTGAGCAGTGGTGTGGAAAAACTAAGTCCTTATCTACCATGGCATGAAGTCAATAGATAATGTCTAAAACTCATATTTCCAGAAATAGCAGAATAATTTTTAAATTGTAGAGGTAAATGCCAGGGGCAAGACCTAGAAATGTGAAGGATGACTGTCTCTGGGGAAAGGGAGTGGGTGTGGACTAGGAGATTTCTAAATGTAAGCATCACTTCAAACAACTATTACCTTGATAAAAAAGTAGAAACTAGCTTTTTAAAGTGACAAAGCTTGCTGGTATGGCCCTTTAGTGGGCTGAATATCCTTTTATTCAATCAAACTGGCCAAGTTATTGTCATCTCACAACCTCAGCTTTTCTTGTCATGATTGGAAAAGACAATTTGAAAAATATGCTACATTTTGAGCTTCTCAGTTACTCTACGTATAACATTATTCTCATGGTTTTTTAAATTAGATTTTTCTAAAAGTGAAACTTTCTAGAAGAAAAGGAAAGAGAACAGGGGCCCTATGGCTAAGTGGGTTCCAGCTCTGCCTGCCCCCTTACTTGTTGTGTGTCCTTGGAGAAGTTATTGCACTTCTCTGAGTGCTATTTCTTGCCCTGTGGATCAGGATAACACCACCTTCCTCTCACATCAGTTAAGGCAGGGCTGGAGGATCTTAGCTCACTGTAGCCTCAGTAGACCTGGTTACTTGCACTTAGTAGGTGTTCACTAATTACTGATTTGATTTGAGTAAATTAAGAATGATTTCTAAAGATGTTTTAAAAATGGAAGCAAGTCGTTGCTATAATTTGGGCATAGGGCTGCACGAAGCTGGAGTTGGACTAGAGATCCTCTTTTCAAAGTTCTATTCATGCTTAGTAGTGTAGACTTCTATTTCATTCTGCCATAGAAATAAAGAATTCAAGGAATACGAGTTGGGCTATTGCAGTTAGAAAGACTCAATAGAGAAGAGACAGAGATCATTGCACTTGCTTTTACAGGAATGGCTGGTTTTATAATGGAGCATTCCCAGCAGTTGAAGGGATGAAATCTTCAAGTCATGCTCCTGACATTGTAGCTTCTGGCTCTGGAAGCTGAACTACTTCTGGTGGTTGGAACATGTCTACCTGTGGCCACCTGTGGTTGGCTGTTACCATTAAGCTGGCTGAGTCTGTATGTCTTGAAGTTGGCTGTAGCAGGGGAGGGTAGTGAGTGGACTCTTAGCTTACGGCCCCCCATTTTTAGATGGCCAGTCCTCTCAGGGAGCCCGGGGAACCCTGGGGACAGTGGGGGAGTCCTCCAGAGCTGGAGCACAGAAGCACCTGATTGTCCATTGTCAGAGGCTGGGTCTGAGAGTTTTTCATCAACTTCATGACCCCATATAAACAGTTCTTGGTAGTTAGAATGAACTACAGTCTCTCTGTGCTATCCAAGTTGCAAGGACCTATTCTGGACAGAGAAATGATCTTGACCTGTTTGATTCGACATGGAAGCAGATGAAGGAGCAGCTACATCTGGAAGACCTGGCTGGGTCTATTCAGGTTCAGCTTGACAAGCACCCTTGAGAGCCAGACCCTACCAGAGGCAGTGTGGGTCCCATCCTCTGAGGAGCTTACACAGAGTGGGGGTGGGGAGACTGATACATGGACAGAGGACATGCAGGTAATGGAGTGAGTGTTAAGATAGATAGGCTGTGCAGAGAGTCCCCTAGGAACACAGAAGGACATGGAAATACAGAGTGTTCCAGGAGGACATGAGGGTGCTATGGGGACACAAAGGGAACACCTGCCTCCCACAGCCCTCCTGCTGGGGGCCCAGAAAGCAACTCCTTGAAGAGAGTTCCCCCTTCCTTCATTCCAGTGTTCTTCTCCAATCTCAAAACAACTATTATAAAGTTCATGAAGATAATGCCTCAAGGATATTACAGTGAGGATTAAATCGGGTACTCAAAGCAAATGTGGGCTTCTGTGTCTAGAATTCTGCCCTTTCTTCCTCTTGTCCTGTCAACTTCACAACTCAGTCCTCTGATTCTCTGCAAAGCTTCTCCTTTCTCTCCTCTGTGCCCCTTGGACTCAAGCAACCTCTGTGATAGCAGTGATCCCACCAAGCACATCTTCCCTCCCATTTTCTCTTTCCCTCCTCTCACTCTCAAATAGAACCTCCTCTCCTGTGCTTGCTGTCCTTGAAGGCAAGGACTGTCGGCCAGTTTCTTTCATAGTGCCTGTTATATGGCAGGTGTCTAGTAAATATTTATTGCTCAGTGATTTACGTATACATTTGGGGGGCTGATGCCATGTCAATTGGGAGACATGGCCACTGAGAAGAGGCTCTCGCTCTACCATGTCTATCACCTGGGCAACCTCGACCAGTTATTTAACTTCTCTGAGGCTCAAGTTCCTCATCTATAAAACTGTGATAATATCTGTCTGGAATATTGCTTGCAGTAAATAAAAGAGTGAACGTAAAACACATAAACATAGCATCGGCACGTAATAGCAGCTCACTAAATGCTAAGTCCCCTCTCCCTTCCCTACGTAACAAATAACCCATGAATGAATGACTCTGAGTCAGTGAGGCTAAGTGAGGGAGTTTTCCACAAGGTACTTCAACTGTACTTACAGCATTTTCTTTCTGATAAGATGAGTTGTTATTTTATCTTCAGTGTGAGAGGCAGCAGAGCCTAGAATCAAAACCCAAGAACTCAAGAGTGGACTTCTTGGACTTGAATGTCACTTCTACTGCAAGTTGTATGACTTTGGACAAGTTACTTAACCTGCTTCGTTCTCACGTTACTCACTTTTAAGATGGAGATAATAAGAGTAGCTGTTACTATATGGCTACTATTTTTATATGCATTGACTAAGGTAAATTCCTTAAAACTAATGCCAGGCATCAAGCAAGCACTGTATAAGTGGTTGCTATGCTACTAGTATTTCTCTCGTGTGTCTATTTTGCAATTAAGAAATTAAGCCTGGTTATTGGATACTCAAATAGATCAATTAAATATGGGGGCTGTGAAGGCGTTTACCCAGTAAGCCCAGCAGGATCTACTTGGCATGAAGGCCATCCTCTTACCTTGCTCCATCTTCCCTCCTCCCTCTTCTCCTCTGTCTCCCACATCCACCCCCACAATGGGAAAATAACCATTGTCTATTTTTTGCTCTGTCAGTAACATAGTTCAGGTCTCACACCTCTGGAGTCTTTAACAGGCCCTGCCTTCACAGAATCTCACCTGCAAAACACCTTCCTCCATGCTACTGAGTCAATCTTCCTCTTCTTACATCCTTCTTACAATGCTATTCCCTTGCTCCAAAGCCTTCAGTGGCTCACAGCTACTTTACTTGATTAAGTGCAGAATCCTCTGCCTGGCATTCAAGGTCCCCTTCCCAGCCTTACCTGCCTCCCACTTTTTTCCATATCTCCTACACCACAGACTGGTTGACTTGCTCTGCATTCCCTGAGAAAGGCCTGTCCTTTCTTGTTTCTTTGCTTATGCTGACGTTGTTCTTACCTCCTAGGACGCATGTGGACCAGGTATCCAGAGCAAGGGGACAGGAGGTAAAGGACCCAAAGCTCCAGTGGTCCCCAGTTTGGCGAGATGGAGCAGACCCCACACCCAGAGCAGATGCCTCCTGGGTAGGCAGTAGAAGCACAGGCTGGACCCGACACATCTGGGGTAGCTCCCAAACTGAAAATCATGCAGGTGCCAGGCTGAAGGGAGGCAGAATTCAGGCGTGAGAGCTGAACCTGTGGGTCAGACCAGAAGTATCTAACTAAGGGTAAGAAGCAGAGCTGAAGCTGGCGCTATTCCCTAAATGTTGGCGAGAGGCATGGCCTTCTCATGAGGAGAAAGGAGCTTCTGGGGTGCTGGGCCCCGCCTCCAGGTCCTTTTTGTGGAGTCTCCTGCCCTTTTCTTCTGCAGCACACAGACACTGCGCATGGCGTGGCTTCTCCATGGGGCCCAGCAGAGGAGGGAGTGACCTGTGTACAGTTGGGAAAGGAACAGAGGGCTGAGATCACCTAAGAACTGCATGCAACCAAAGGGCACAAACCAGTGGGTGCACCGTTCAGGGAGCTGATCCTCACTGCCCTTTTCAGTTTACTTTCCCTCCTGATTTCATCCCCAGTTTGGGACCAATGAGTTGTGCTTGCAGGGCATCTGAGTCTTCTCCAGGACTACATGCCCCAGGTAACTCCACAGGGGAGTCTCAGCCTGGCCTCTAATGGACCTCTGAGGATTGAAGAGTACAATGAACTGAAGGTTTTGTCTTCCCAAATTCATATGTTGAAATCCTAACCCCAAAGGTGAGGGTGTTAAGGAGTGCAGTCTTGGAGAGATGATTAGGTCACGAGGGTGGGGCCTCTGTGAGTGGGATTAGTGCCCTTATAAAAGGGACCCCCAGAGAGCAAACTCTCTCGTCCTCGTTTTGCCAAGTCAGAATACAGGGAGAAAGTGAGTCCTCATCAGACACCAATGTATTGGCACCATGATCTTGGATTCTCCAACCTCCAGAACTATAAGAAATAAATGCTTCTTTATTTAAGCCACTCAGGGTGTCACGTTATAGCGGCTTGCACAGACTCAGTCAAAGGGTCATCCCTCGACACTCACAGGCCCTCTCCTCTGCTCTGGGACCTGAAGTTTAATCCTCATGATGAACTACAGGATGACAAACATTTCTGGGGACATATATATGTGCCTGACTCTCATATATATGTGCTGAGAACCTTATATGAATCATTTCAATCAATCTCACAGTAAAATTATGAGGCAGGTGTGATTATTAGCTCCTTGACAGAGGAGAAAAGTTGAGTTCAGACAGGTTAAGTAACTTGCTCTTAGTCACAGAGCTGAGAACTAGAGGAACCAGGGTTTGAACCTGTATTATCTACCACCAGAGCTCATAGGACTAGCCTTTATGCTTTAGCGGGGCATGTCGATCAACGTGAAAGCTCAGCCTCACAGGAAAGATTTTCGCTTTAAGTTCAGGTAGGAGAGATATATCTGCCACTCAGTTGCTAGGGAGAGGTTGGAAGAGGGGAAGCAAAAAGAGGGATCAAGAAGAGAGGGGAAATTGAGGTGAGGAGCAGCCTTGGAGGAGACTCTGGAGGTGAAGAAGAGGGAGCTCATTCCAAATGTCCTCAAACTCTTCCACGATTGGAGGAGAAAGCTACTTTCAGTGAAAGGAAAGGAATCTGGGGCCTGGGTGGAATGGAGGGGCACCATCTTTTTGCTGTGGGGACAGGCCTGGGGAGTCTCTTGAGCTGCAAGGCAGATGTGCAGAATAAAATAGAAGGCCCAGCCATCTGTTGCCACCCTCCATCTGCACACCTCAGTGCTATTAATGAGAACAGCTTTTGGAAAGAGCTTCATCTCTCTGTTGACTCCTATTTAACCTCTGGCTGTCAGGTCACCCACGGTCACACCAAAAGCACCCTGCAGGATGGATGAAGGCAGGAACCCATTTTCCTTCCTTCATCTCAGGAATGGGTGAAGCTCCTCTGTTGAAGCTGCTTTGTCTTCCAGAGCAAAGGACCCACTGCCCCCTTACCAATGGCAGCCCTTCACCGCAGCACTGTGGCTGGCCCAGCGAAGGCTCCACTCTTGGAGGCTGGAATTTCTCAGAGGGCCATCCAGCTGGCCATTCCCAGGGGCACTCACCACTCCTTGCTGCATCTGGACAGTGAGTTATTGCAGCTTGTTATCTTCAGCAGCAGGTGCAGGCATTCTGGGCTGCTCCTTCCAGAGTGAGGCTGCAGAGTGAGGCCAGGTAATATTTACTGGCTCAAATGAGTAAGGTAACTAGCCCTGTCACAGCACAGAGGATGCGTCTCTCACCCAAGGTTTGTTTTTTTTTTTTCCTCCTTTCTCTCTTCATTATGTTTGTAATTTTGTTTTATTATTTCCCATTGGAAAGCTGTGAAATGAAAATGATGCAATCTACTGCTGTGAAATAATGTCGTGCTCGAGTCCTTTTCCAATAAGCCCTGAGGTTTGCACTGTGATGGCTTCATTAAATTAGTCAGCTCCATGGCAAATGGAAAAGTGCTCAGAGCTTTGGAGTCTGCTAATCCGAGTTGGGCTGCCAGAGTCCACAGACCACGAGGGAGCTCGGGCTGTTGGCTCTGGATGGTGCGGGAGAAGAAGCGCCCATCTGCCACATGGGGCGTCTCAGAGACCACGTCTGCACAGCTGCCAGACTTTTCATATAACCCACAAACCTTCACCGTACCCCTTTGTGCCAGACACTGTCCTGGGTGCCAAGAGAATGAATGGGTTAGGGCAGGATGGTGGCTCAGTGTGTGAAGTCGGGGAAAGCAAGGGCACTTAACTCTCCTATGGGTAAACTATGGTGGACCATAGGTACAAGGTGCACCTCTCTTTGAAGGACAGCCAGGACGCAGGTTGCCATATGTGAGTGAATCTGCCTGAGATTCATGCAGATGAAATACATGGCTTCCCCTCAACCCTTCCATCACCATCCCCCAGAGTTTATAAGAACAAATTCTCTCTTTTTGGGCTCTACTGAAGTATTAAAGACTTTCATTACTGATAGTTCTTTCCAGTTAGCATTTTCAGTATTAAGCT
Organism: Aotus nancymaae; assembly: GCF_030222135.1. Lineage (NCBI taxonomy): Eukaryota > Metazoa > Chordata > Mammalia > Primates > Aotidae > Aotus > Aotus nancymaae. The sequence continues at coordinate 29,908,666 of NW_026988471.1, forward strand.
CTGTCATTATGAAGTAAAATATACATGATCCCTAAATCTATGTGTATTATAACAAGATTTTTATTGTTATAAATTTGTCTTCTCGGTCCTCTGTTTCTGCTTTTGCTGTCTTTTCAAAACTCTAACATTTGATAACTGTAGCCAGGAGGTAATTAGGAAGTGGTACTAAAGAATCACAGGCTTATGCTCTCACTCATGCACAGAAATTTATTGAGTGTCTACAGTAAGATATGGTCCCACAACCAGTGGGAAAGACAGTGGTGACAGCTAATTACAGCACTAAGGGATTTTGGTCTGAGTTGGCAGAGGGAGCTCCCTTCCCCCTACATATATAAATATTGGATAAAACAATTTGAAATCACAGCTGCATTTGAAAGGAGAAAGGGAGAAATTCCAGATTCTAAAAACAAGTGAGAATTCAGAGTCAGAGTCATGAATGAGCGCTGAAGGGGAACTGAAGCCAGGTGCATATCAACAGGGCTGGGGCTTTAACACCCGGGCAGGCACAGATGTGAAAACCACAGCCTCATGAGTGGCAGAGGCCAGAAATGGGGCCCTTCTATAGTTGTGTTCTAGAGAGACTAGACAACCCTATCCACCAGCTGGGTGAGTGGTGATGGCATGGAGCAAGACTAAAATTTTGGATAGAAAAATGACAATCTGGAAAAGATCAAAATCCAAGCTTGTGCCAAGTAATAGAGTTGGGGTCCAAATTCTCATCACTCACAATATAGAAACCACCAACAGAGAAATCAATGTACAAATCCATTTGTAGTCTATGAAACCCAGTAGGACCCCAGCAGAGGCAAAGGTAAATCTTCCCTGAGGCCTGCCTCCACGAGCAGGGCCCCTGGGATACCTAGAGGAAGAAACTCCTGCTGAAGATGAGCTCACAGGGAGAAATTACAAAGCACAGAAGGAAACTGTGGGTGAGTCTCAGATCACTGAAGAGAGTGAGTCTCAGATCCAACATGGTACCAGGCTCAACCACCCATGCTGAGCTCAGATTTACCTAAAAACTCCCATTTCTCCCCGTTCACTCAATACCATCATGACTTCAACTCTAATCCAAATAGCAAAGCATGCCTGCTATGCCCATATGCATACACACACACACAACATATATATATATATAATATATAAAATATTCATATGTATAAACTCCCTTTCCTTTAACATATATATTCTATATGTATATAGATAGATAGATTTCTATATGTATAAATTCCCTTTCCTTTAATACACACATCACACCAATAAAATACTCAGATGTCCACACTGTTTCCACTACCAGATGCAACCTTGGGGGAAGGAGCTTCTGCCACACCTGGCTGCTTCCTCACCTGGCAGTATGGTGAGACTGCTCGAGGGTGATGACTCTCCAAGCATGGTTTGAGGTCTAAGTCTTGTGAGCCCTTAAGATCCTTAGAGTGTAGGTCTTTTTTGTTGTCATAGGCTGATATCATTTGACAAACTTTCACCTTCACTCACAGCTACTGATGACCTACTAAGTGTGCTATTCCAAGTTACTAAATTTTGGCATTCAAACTCAATATTCAGAGTTGCCTGAGGGCTCTCATTCAGTATTCACCAAAATACCAGACAACCAGGGAAGGCTTGGCTACACTCATTCTGTGCTGCACATGTGCAGGCAAAGGCTTCCCTGGGGCTGGAGAATGTGACTATCCCACCCAGTGATTGTCAGCTTTGCCTTGAATTGGTGGAGGCTCAGAATGGCTGCTTTGCTTGCTTTTAAATCCTAAACTCCTCTTGCTTTGGCTGCATCACCCTCAGGTTAGTGGCTAGAGAGCATTTGGATAACTGTACAGTTGTAGAGATTCCTATTTGCACCATCAGAGTTTTGAATCTCCATTTTCCACTTAAGAAGGCTTTAAGACACATGCACGGCAGCTCACATGAGAGCCATCCTGTCTCCTTTAGCAAATTACCCTCCACACCCTTTAAGGTGACTCTTCATTATCAACCCAAGGGCTTTGGCTCTAAGAGGGAGGTCGGGGGATGGCTGAGCCACATCAAAATAGGCTGTGATAAGGCATGTTTGCCCCTCTAGGGCTGAGGCTTTTATTCCTCTACCCCCATTCCTTTGGGTGTTTGAGAAAGACCCAATACCACCTGCATTCTGTGACTTTACATGGGTAGTAAAATGTAAATAATGTCACTTGTCTCAGAGAAGGAATAGTTTTTCAATCATCCATTTAGGAAAACACCCACTGAGAGGCTGAAGTGCCCAGTCCAGAGGTGGGGATAAAGAAGAGATGACTTTCTTGCCACCAGGGAGCTCAAAGACAGGCACATACACTGAGGGTGACAGAGGACAGATGAGGACAATCCCAGGCTCTCTTATATTTATTCTAGTGCAGCACCTGTTTCACTACATAGGGGAGAGGTTGCTGGTGAACATGCCTGTTCTCATTCTTCTCTGCAGGCCTGGTTTCAACTGTGTGGACACAGAGCTTAGGAGCCATCAGAATGTCTTCTATAGATGGCTTTATTGACCATGGCCTCCCTTCCTTTTCCCAGTGTGGAGTGAAACTGCTTCAACAAGAAAGCCACATCCTAACTACAGAAGGGCACAAGGGCATTGCAGAAACAAACAGATCCAGCACCGGAGAAGCTCCTGGGGCTGCACACACTCGACTCTTTACTTTCCAAGTCTATAGCAGTCTGCAGTAATGGATTTTATAATGATGAGCTTGAACTAATTCCCATCACTGAAGGGCTTTCTGGATGAAGGGGAAATGGATACCTGCTTAGAATATAATAGTTCCTGTGGTTGGCAGATTCTGAAATGGCTCCCAGCAATCGCTGCCTCCTGACATTAATTCTTTCTCTTGAGTATGGGCTACACCTGATGCCTTGCTTCTCTAAAATAAAATATGCCAAAAGCAATGGCAAATAACTTATAACAGAGATGAGGGTATAAAAGACTGTGACTTCTGTCTTGGTGGCACACTTGCCATCCTGGCTTGCTTGCCTGGGTGAAGCAAGCGGTGATGCTGGAGAGTCCCACATGGCAGGGGACTGAGGGCAGCCTCTGGCCAACAGCCTGCAAGGAACCAAATCCTTCCAACAACTGCTGAGTGAGCTTGGAACAGATCCTGCTCCAGCTGAACCTTGAGATGATAGTGGCCCTGGCCAACACCTTAATGGTAGCCTTGTAAGACACCCTGAAGCAGAGGACCTCACTAAGATATGCCTGTAAGCTTGACCTGCAGAAGCCATGAGGGAATAGATGCCTGTTTCTTCAAGCTGCCAAATTTCAGGTTCATTTGTTATGCAGCAGTGGGTAACAAAGTCAGTTACCAAACAGCATGTAGGCAACTCACCTGGGCAGAGAAGGTATGGGCATATTTTGGGAGCTTCAAACAATATGGATTGGTTCTTCTCTTAAACCCTAGTCAGTAAGAATGGACAACCACCATAACCCATTCCCAGGGCACACCAGAACTCTGGGGATTTATTAGGGTGAGAAACTTCTATGCTAAAGGCCATAGGCCATAAAGCCCTAGCAGCCATAGAGACCATCTAGGGTAGTGTTTTTAACCAAGGAGTGGTGTCAGAATCAGCTGAGATGTCTGGACTCTACCCTGCACCTACTGAACCAGGATCTCCACAGGGGAGCCTAGAGCCTCCAAATTAGACAATTCCCTGGAATGAGGCAGGTGTGCATCACCAATAGAAACCCCTGATCTGATCCCACTCTCCCATAACCAGAAATGGTGGGCCAAAGGAGCTACATGTCACTTTAAGATACCACAGCTAGTTGGTGGCAGCCCAGGATAAGGGCACAGGTCTCCCATCTCCCTGTCTTCTTTGTCCACTCTGCCACAGATGCCTCCCCACCCCATGCCCCTATTCCATGAACAGCTCAGCTTAGCTCTGAGCCAACATAAGAAAAAAAGAGCAGGAGATGCCCAGAGACAACTTCTAAGGTTCTCTTTATTTGTTTTGAAAACAACCTCCATTCTTCATCTCTCAATGTAGTCCTGGCCTGGTGACAAAGAAGGCTTTTCTCTCTGACCTCCAGAGAGTGCTTCCTTCATAAGAAAAGGAAAAACAAACACTTCCCATTAGGTTTCTGTCTCCAGATACCAATCAGGGAAAGACTGGCAAGGACTGGAACATAACAGCCTTGAGAACATGTGGGATTTGTCTCTGAGCCCCATTGGCTTGTGATGTTTTCCTCTGTCCTCCCTGAGACAGTTGCTCCTATCCTGGGGTGCTCTGCCTCTACCTCCCAGTCCAGGATGTCCGGGGTGGTCACGGGCTGCTTGCTGCCCAGTTTCCAGTCTGTTCTGGTCCAGGGAAGCACCACCCCATGGCCCTTGCTGCTTCTGGCAGGGTCCTCAAGAGCTCACCATGTCCCAGTGCTGGCTCATGAGCGAGGACTCACATGGGTTGACGACAATTTCCTTGCCATTCTCGGTGCCATCACCGAACATATCTGTATCTAGGCAGAGATGGGATGCTATATGCTCAATGTGGGAACCAGTTTTGGTCCATTGCTGGGAAGACAAAGAGGAGAGTGAATGAACTAGGTGCCATCAGTAATATGGGAATTCTGGCATCATCAGAAAGGTGGATGCCTCATGTCTAGGGTCACTCAGAGACTTGATTTCATGGTTTTATGGAGCAGTAAAACTGCAACTAATTGTTCTGCCAGGTATTGTTGTTAGTTTCTTTTTTTAAATTGGATTAAAAAAAAGTTAAAAGCAAAATCAATATGTTTACTAGGAAAACTCATTAGGAGGCAATAACTTTCCAAGCAATAGCCCAGAAAACGTGAAGTGAGTTAGTCACAGGAGCAACCTGAGAAACGATCCACGCTTAGTATCTGCATGATGGCAAAGAAGTGGGGAAGAGCTGGGGGTGGTGGGAGCAGTGAGTGTGATGGCAGGAGGGGCCGGGGGCGCCTTGAAACTATGTGAGCACTCAAGGGGCCAGAGCAGAGAGGTGGGTCTCAGGTAGCAGGTTCTCACACTTGACCTTGCATGACAAAGGAGGGACTGGACACAGGGGAAGCACCCTGGAGCAGGCACTGAGTGCTTTGCTGCATAGAGACAGTCTCAGCTGCCCTGTGTAGTGGGCATCCTCAACCCTAATTCAGAGAGGAGGAAATGGACACTCAGAGAGGTCCAGTAATCTGCCACGGGTCACACAGCCAGTGAGCCATGAGGCATTAGAATCTTGCTCTCTTTAACACCAATACCCAGTTAGCAAGAAACTGAATGGAGACAACACTTTGCTGCTAGAGGAACTGGATATTTGGTGCATCCAGAATGCTAGGAACTTTGGGGGACATATTGCCAGAGCCCAGGGCCCTGAAGGCAAAGGCCAAGTCTTGCTCATCCTTGGAACCCTGAGATCCTTGTCTGGGATCCCAGGTGGGGAACGGAGCAATGACAGGACAGTAGAAGACGAGTGGGCATGGTATGGTCAGTGGAGGTCAATAGGCTTTCATGGGGCAGGCTGACCAGTGAGGGTGGAGGTGCCATTGCTGCTAGCATCACAGAGGGGATCCCAGGCAGCACTTTCCCTCCCTCTCCTGACCGCTCTTATCAAGTCTTCCTCTTCTAACAATCCTCTCTTTTCCTGGTCATGAGACTAAGCCCTAAACAGGCAGTCACATTATGGAGATGGCCACATCCCAGGGACCTGCTGAGCACTTACCTGTCTGTCATCTCCATTCTTGCAAAGGGCAAGAACCACTGGGGCGCCAGGGAACAAGGTGATGACCGACAGGCACAGCTCCTCCTGGAGGATCTGCTGGGTGTACGTGAAGGCCCACACCTGGGGAGAAGGAGACCAGGAAGGTTTGTTCAGGATCTAGGAAGCTAGCCACACCTAGGGGCGTGATTAGTACAGGCTGGTAAGAAGCACCAGAGGTCCCAGTAGACAATAATCATCAGGGTCACCTTGGAAAATGCTACTCAAGTGCAAGAGACTTGGAGGTCATATCTCTATGGAAATCTCCATCTCATACCCCATGAAGGGTCCTGGGCCATTCAGGCTGCCTCTGGGAGTCCTGAACAATTCTGGGATTTGGGCAGGAGCCTGAACAAAAACCCCAGCTGAGCTGTGTGGTCCACGTTTCTGTTTGGAGAAAACATCTCCAGGGGGTCTGTTCCAAACACCTGACTTGCAAGCATCCACATAGCAGGTCAACTCCCCACCCCTCCATACCACATATCTTTAGACTGTCCCCCATTCTTTGAAAGGGAGTCAGAGTCAGTGTCTAGAGCACATGAGAGTTATGACAAGAGGCAGATGGAAGGACAAATGGAACAAGTGTTCCAAGGGAATGGATGAAGAAGGGCCGAGGGAAAGAAGAAGGTTATGAGGATTCAAATTATTTCAGGAAGGTGCATGTGCCAGGAAAATAGATCTTTTGGCCCCTGAGCTCTTGCAGGAAGAGAAGCTGAGAAATGGGATTGACAAGCAGAGTTCTGCTGGCATCAGGAAGAAGGGTATGCTGTGTTGTTCATTATGAAAAATGATTCCAACATTTTCCCTCCAAAGTGCCAGAGATCACAGAAAAACTGTGGCTTATGAAGCCAGAAGCACTTCCCAGTACTTAATTCAGTGGGGCATAAAGTGCTGGTGTAATTGTCGTTGAAATGTGAACCTGGCCAAGAGCTTTTTTTTCTTCAGGTTGTAAAATAAGGATAACATTGACCCTTTGCCTCCTTCTGCGGGCAAAGAAGGTGATTCCTGAGTGGGGAAGCTGCAGAGGATGCTTTGAGGGCTGCATCTGTTTCCACTAAGTCACTGAACCAAGTTGACCTGAGCCTCTGGACCAGGTCACTCACTGGCTACTTCCTCTTGGCCCAAGAATGAAAAAGTCCACTTAGCAAGCCAGCCCCCCACTCCAAGACAAGGTGTTCCCCAGGCAGACATGGTGGTCATCTGCCTCTCATTCTGCACCTTCCCTACTGGTCCCAGGTCCTCTCCTGACCTCCATGGGCTACTGAACGTCTTTAATTGTTTTCTGGGACCTGGGTGGTTCCTCCTCCTCTCCGACAGGCTCAGGACCTTCTGCTGTCCTGAATGCGTCCACCCTGAGTCAACCTGACTTGCTGGACAATGATGCCTGGCTCTCTTGATCTGGGACCCACCAGCCTAGTGGGAAAGTGGCTCCTGCATAGGATTCTTTTGTACCTTTTCAAACTGCTGGTGTTGGGAGAAGACCTAGATCAGAACGTACTCCCTGGGGAGGGATGCAGATACAGATGAAGCAAGACTGTCCATGAGTCTTGTTCTTACAGCAGGGCAATAGGTCCATGGGTGTTATTTATACTATTTGACTTCTGTATCTACAGATATTTGAGATTTTCTGGCCAGGCACAGTGGTTCACACCTGTAATCCCTGCACTTTGGGAGGCCAAGGTGGGCGGATTATCTGAGGCCAGGAGTTCGAGACCAGCCTGACCAACATGGTGAAACCCTGTCTTTACTAAAAATACAAAAATTGGCCAGGCGTGGTGGCAGGCACCTGTAATCCCAGCTACTCGAGAGGCTGAGGCAGGAGAATCACTTGAACCCAGGAGGGAGAGGTTGCAGTGAGCCACTCCAGCCTGGGTATCAGAATAAGATTCCATCTCAAAAAAAAAAAGGAAAGAAATTTTCTATAATAAAAAGTCGTGAGATACATTCCTTGGGACATATCAAGAAGTTCTTCTCTGGCCTTGTGAACATCACACTCTACACATCCCATTTGCCTTTCTCCAGGATAAGCTGAAAGGGGAAAGAAGTCTGTCTGCACAGAGCTGGTGCAATGACCAGGCTGCTGCTGCTGCTGCTGCTGCTAATAAGAGCTGACATTTATTGAGTGCTGATGATGTGCCCAGCATTATCCTGACAACTTTACACAGATTGATTAATTTTCATAAGAATCCTATTAAGTAGGTACTACTATTACCCTCATTTTCTAGGTGATGAAACCAAGGCTCGGAGAGGCTATCCACAGTCATACACCAAGTGGCCCCCACACCAACTCTCTCCCGCAGCTCTGCTCTTGCTGATGCTGGAGAGTCAGGGCTGGCTCTGAGCTCTTTTAGACAGCTTTAATCCAGGGAGAAGACACCTGCCCCTGAGATTCCTCTTCCAGATTGTAAACATTAAAACCATAGATCAGCTCCTCCTTGACAGGGGAGAGTGGCAAGAGATTCTTCTTCTTGACCAGTTTCCAGTGACAACCTTTATGAAAAGATGAACAAAGGTTGTACTCCCTTATCAAGGTCTGGGGTGGGGCAGGCCAGACAGTAGCGCCCTCCCTCATATTTAGAGTAATTGGGCCGTGAGTATGAATGGAGACTCACACTCCTGATTCCACACCAGACCATCAGATACACACAGTGCTGGCTTCTAGCCTGAGCCACCCCTCCTTTTTCCTCCAACCTTGGCTGCATATCCAAGCGGAATCATCCCCCTCTAACCAGTCTCCCTTGGGCCTACTAGAGACACAGTCCACCCCTTGAGGACAAACCCAGGGATGAGATCCATGCAGGTTTTTTAATTAGGCTGGGGCCATCTGGGTGGGGAATTCTGAAGTCCTAAATATCCAGAATGTGACCTAGAAGGTGGGCCCCTGGGCATAGGCCCAGAATATTACTTGGCCTGTAGGGAGGAGAGAAAAGGCCCAAAAGGTCAAATCCAACGGCTGGGCTGCCAGGAAGCCATATGCCCTGAGGTCAGCAGAACTGACCTCAGATTTAGACTTCTCGCCATTCTCTGGAATGAGGCTAAGGAGACAGTCACTGATAGGGAAAGATGAAGTTCATTCCTTCTGTCCCATGACCTGACTATACAGTCTGTAGGGAACCACAACTTAGTATTTCAAAAATAAATCCTCCCGTTATCTTGCAATCACCATCGTACAATGACATTGTGTTTTTTTGTGTTAAAAGCATTAACTGATTAAATAGAAAAGCCTCTCCTGAGAGCTCACTTTGGCATTTCTTATTTTTTAATATCCTAGGGGCTTTGAAACTGGAAGTGCTGGAGGGGTGGGTGGGCAGTTCTTTTGACATCTTCGACCCTTGTTGTCCACAGGTGCCTTTCAGGAAGAAATGCATTTGGGCATCTGGTGCACCCCCAGACTGGGACCTGATGAAAACATCTCAAAGACCCCCAAGGGGAATGTGTGAACAGGCACAGACAATGAAGCCCTTATGCTAAGTGGACTTTCCATTAGCTGGTGTTTCCTGGCATTTCAATAATTTAGCGTCTCCATGTCCCAGAGAAGGGCTGATGTCTGGCCACATCTGGAAGAGGAGAGGAGGGAGGGGAAGCAGGAGACAGGAGCAAGCAGGAGGGAAGCAAGGAGAGGTTTTTCGGATTTCCATTCTGCAGCCTGTCAGACTTCCCAGAAAGGCTGTGATGAATGGGTTTATTACACGAATCCTGCAGTCAGAAACGGACTCCAGGAAGGCAGCAGTGGTTGCTCGGCAGGTCTGGCCTGGTGACTGCTGGGCCCTCTGCCGGTGGCTTCGTTTGGGGGCCTTGGCAAAAGCCTAGCTCATGACGGAGGTCCTGTGGCAGGCCAGGTCTCCCTAAGGGCTGAACAGGAAGGCTTCCACCACTGTTTCAGCACTGACTGAGTGGTTAAGTTACATATGAAAGACTGAAAGGGCCAGTGCCCTTATACAAAGGCTGGAATGTAACAAAAGCCCACCAAGAGTTTGCCTAGGCTTTTCCTGGGCCTTGAAGCATGACAAGATAATGGAGGAATGCTTAACAGGACCTGTTTAGGATGAAACACGTTTTACTGGGGGGTCTGAAGAAACTCCCCAGGCCTCCACAAACACGTTTTATTGGGGTCTGAAGGAACTCCCCAAACCTCGGTGATTTAGCAAGAGATAAGATAAGGGTAATCACCCCTGGCACCTGGACCCATCTAGATTAACTAAATTTACTGAGGCTCCAGAGGAAGGTCTTTAGGACTCAGACCTTAGTTATAGAGTAGAAGTTAATCACTTATGTCTTTGGATGAAGGCACACTTACATGTAGACAAATGGCTTAGAAGGTATCTAAGCTCTGGAAAACCGTAATTTTGAGTTGGTCTCGCGATAATTTCCAGGCCTTCTCCCTGTACCTGGTTACAGAAATAAATTTTCTTCTTTCCCAGTTCATCTGCATCTCGCTATTGGGCCATGAGAATAAGCAGCTCAACCCTCGGTTCAGTCTGGGAACCATCCCTCCTATCGGGAAGCTGTAGCTATGGAAGGGCAACCCAGAGACCGTCCTGGGGGTTGGTTGGTGTGGGTGGCTCTGCTCCTTCCACTGGGATAGGCCAGCTAGGGGCTGAGGAGGAGGGGATCGACTTGGCCAGACAGCCTTAAAACCTTCTGTGCTTGGAGGACATTTCTGGAGACAACCACTGTTGGTGGGAGCAGGGAGGGGCCAGGCAAGGGGTCAGCAGCCTTCTCTCTCTCTAGCAGATGTTCTGGCTACAGCTGTGGAAACTGAAATGCAGAGGGACCACAGCACACAGCCTGGAACTTCTGGTCTTGCACCAGATGGTGAAGCAGGGAGGAAAGATTTTCTTAAGAGGTAACTAAGAGGGCTGGGGTGAAGTGGCACATTCCTGTAATCCCAGCATTTAGGGAGGCCAAGGTGGGTGGATCACGAGGTTAGAAGTTCAAGACCAGCCTGACTAACATGGTGAAACTCTGTCTCTACTAAAAATACAAAAATTAGCTGGGTATGGTGGCACATGACTGTAATCCCAGCTACTCAGGAGGCTGAAGCGGGAAAATTGCTGGAACTCAGGAGATGGAGGTTGCAGTGAGCTGAGATCACATCATTGTACTTTAGTCTGGGCAAGAGAGCAAGACTCTGTCCCCCCATACCCACCCCAACGGCAAAAAAAGAGGCAGAAGGGAGGACGAGCCTGGGCCCAGGCAGAGGGGCTGGTCTTGGAATGGCCCAGGGCCCCCTCCTCTAGTAGGCAAGAAGCAATCAGCCCGGAGCAGCGGCTCTCAACCCTCCCCACCCAGCACACCTCTGGCAGTGTCTGCAGACATTTTTTGTTTCTATGGCTGGGTGAAGGAGTGTTACTGGCTGCCAGTGGGTGGGGCCAGGGATGCTGCTAAACATCCTATGCTGCACAGGACAGCCCCTCAACAAAGAAGGATCTGACCCTAATACCAATAATGCTGAGGGTGAGAAGCCCTAGGCTCATCTTAAGGGCTTGGGCTCTGCAGGGCCTGTATCTGAAGCATGCCCTGGCATTAGTCACATACCACCTGGGCAGTCTCTCCAAGCCTCCCTTACCCCATCTGTCAATACTCTCTCTCCAGGAGGCCTGACAGCACCAGGCATGGGCAGGGCAACGCTGCTGGTTTTGTTGTAATTAGACAGCCAAAGGGATGCCTGTTTGTAGGGAACTCTTTCAAGGGCCAGGGCTGGTGTTAAGTGCTTTACATTCACTGTCTATTTAATTCTGGTAGCCACCATGGTTCCCATTTTGTAGAAGGGGAGACTGAGGATCAAAGGGGTCAATGGTTTCTCTGGGCAATGCCTGAAGCAGACCCCAGGTTGATTCTGAACTTGGTCTCTCCTTGGTGAGGTGGGACCTGAGCCAAGAATCCAGGGCCTGGAACCTCCCTAGTCCATACTGGGTTCCTTCATGGTCCCTGAAACATGGCCTCGAAGCTCTCCCTTCAAACAAGGTGTCTAGAATGGATGAGCCTGAATTCAAATGAGTTGACCTCGTGATGCATCCGGCTCTCTGAAGCATCAGCTGTAGTGATTGTACCAGCTGTGACAACAGCCCAAGGGCACTGCGGGCCATGCTGGGGTCTGCCTCAGCCCCTCCCTGGTGGAGGCTCTCTCTCCAGAGGCAGCAGGATGACCTGGCGGGCTCCTAGACACACCACCTTCCATTGGAAACTTTGATGGATCCACTTTTGGGGTCTTTTATTTCTAGCCCATTCTGCCCTTTCCTCCCACGTGGTAAGATTACATTTATATGTGTAATTAATGCCCACACTCAGAACATTTTTTGTTGGGTCATGTTGTTGGACCCTGGGGTGATACCTGGGCTAGAATCCCCACAGAGCTGTCTGTTAACCTGTGGATCTGAGCGAATTCTACTCTGTACCATGCAGTTCCCCTGCATGTAAAATGAGGGTGACATCAGTCCCTACTGCAGAGGGTCACTGCAAGGAACAAATGGGTTAATACCTATCCCAGAGTGGTGCTTTCCATTAGCAATTGCTGTCTGCTGTGTTGACAATGGTGACAATGGGGAGCCAACAGGAAGAGAGATGACCCTTCAGATCTTCCTTTGGAATCCTGCCCAGGTGCTATGATGGAGGCAGGGATGGGGCCATTCCCAAGGCTGTGTTGAGAAAGCACAGGAAGGAAGGGTGGCATCGGGCCGGGAGGGTGGTGTGCGGGTAGCCTGTCCCACCAGCAGACTCAGGTTCACACCCCTCAAGGCACCAGTGCCTGTCCAGGTTAGGGGAGACTTTAACTTCACCTGCCACTCAGGGTACCCACCTTGCGTGCTCCACAGCCAGTAGCCCATACACTGGAAGACAGGAATGAGGACAAGCTAAAAACATATTTTATATTTTCCTTTTCTTTAAATTGGGATGGAAACTAGATTGGTGCACCTGTATTCTTTCTACCTTTCACAAATATTTTTCTAGAGAGTCCAATAAAGTTAAGAGGACACTTGTTAACCTGGAGACGTCTCAGGCTTCACATGTTTACAAACGGAATGATGTATTTCTCTCGCATTTCACCTAAGGCATCAGTTTTCCGACACCTTCAATACACACTCAGATTAAACATTTTGCTCCCAAGGTTGACAAGCCAGCCAAGAGAGGAGGGAAGGCAGGGTGAGGAATGGATAAGACTGGGGGTGGAGTACCATCAGGAGCCCGTGTCAGAGCCAGAGGACAAAACAGTCCCCTTTCAACAATGAGGACGCCCCAGTGCCTGTGGCTCACCCACCTGCAGAGACCATGGACAGCTAAAGCTGAACTCCGCCCCCAGTTCCCATTCTCTGGTGCTTTTACTCCACAGTTAAGGACCCTAGAGTCTCCAATCCAAAAGGCCCAGGCCTTATTTAAAAACCTGCATAGATCTTATCCCTGGGTTCATACATGGTCCTGTATCTGCAGTCAGTTACTTAACCTGGGACCTTGCTTCTTCACCTTTGACCTTTTCCTCTGAGAAAAGACTATGTCCCTAGTACACACCCCCAGGCCTGAGGGAGACCATTTAGCGAGGAGTGACCCAGCTTGGATATGCAGCCAGGATGTGAAGAAAACGGGGCAGGCAAGGTAGGAAGCCAGCACCAGCTGTGTCCCACATCCTGGTGTGGAATCGGGAGTAGGAGCCTCCATTCACACTCTTATCACAATGCCCATTAACTCTCAGGGAGGGAATTACTCTCTGGCCTAGTCCATCCTAGACCCGTACATGGGGGTACCACCTTTGTTCATCTTTTCGTAAAGGTTGTCTTTGGAAACTGGCCAAGAAGAATCTCCTGCCACTCTCCCCTGTCAAGGTGGAACTGATCTATGGTTTTAATGTTTACAACCTAGAAGAGGTATTTCCGGGGCAGGTATCTTCTCCCCTGATTAAACTTGTCTAAAAGAGCTCAGAGCCAGCCCTGACTCTCCAGCAACAGCAAGGGCAGGCCATGATATGTGGCCAGATTCTCCGAATCCATCTTCACCCTTTTTGGTAGGATATGACTTTGGATAACCTCTCCAAGCCTTGGTTTCATCATTTTGGCCTCAGCCCCATCACTTAATAGGTTTTTATGTCACCTCCCTGATATGGCCTCTCAGGGACAAAAGAAGTGGGAACAGAGAAGGCCAAACAAACCATGTTTGGGCGTTTGAGGGGCAGATGTGACTCCCTCTGGATAGGCCAAGAGGCAGAACAAGTAGGAGGACAGAGGGGAAGAGGTGATGGGGGCAAAACAGCCATAAGAGGAGAGAAGGCAACAAAGCCCAGTGTTGGCAGAAAGGGTTGGGAAGTGGGAAGACAGAGAACACTGAAAAGAGGAGAAAGGTCATATAAGTCAGTCCTATGCTAATGTATACTAGACACACACATACACACACACATACGCATACACACTCAGGGATATTATCTTAGCTGGCATAGACATGTGGGTTTCTATCAGTCCCATGTTGGTTTAACACCTCCAGATTACTTGGAAATGTATCTGAGTCACGCCATGGGCCCTGGAGGGCAGGGTGTCATCCCACCCAGCTTCAGGCCACCTTGCACCCCAGCAGGAGGGGTCTCTGGGTTGTGGTACAGTCTGTGAAGTGAACTGAGCATTGTCCTGCCTCAGAGTATTCCCCTAGTCCCCCTATATTCACACTGTGGTGACACCAACCCAGTTCTCTCCGAGGTAGAGAGGAGGGGCAGCTCAGTACCATCTTCCAGAGAAGATGCTTTGCTCACGCACAGGCCATGCCCAGGATGAGTGTGGGCTGCTCGCAGAAGACTGCTGTTCCTCCCTTTTTCACATGATAGGAGGGTCAGCTGGGAAGGGCACTATTACCCTCTGATCAAATAAAGGCCTGACAACTCTCCTCAGGGCCAGGACATTGCAGGGCCCCTGTGTGAGGCCCATAGGGACCTGGCTCCTTTCCTCGCACTTCCTTATGCAGTCAAAGGTGTCAGGTACCGGCAAAGCCTTCTGTTCTGCTGGAAAAAGACCAAGCACACTCCTGCCCCAGGGAAAGGGGGAAGACAACACGCTGGCTGCAGCCCACCAGCACTGCCCACCAGCACTACCCACACACAGATTCAGAAGAGAAGGATGTATGTCACCTGCTCATAACGTTTTGCAAAATGCGACTTGAGCAAATTATGTCATTCTCAGCCAAGTGCTCAGCCTAAAGCAAAATCAGCACCTCGGTTTCCTTTCCCTTTTCCTGTCTGATTCAAGCAGCTCCCTCCCCTGCTCTACTAAAGCAGAGATATGGTTCCTGGAAAAGCCACAGCAAGCTGGAGCTGGGTTGAGATGCCTCGAGGACCAAGGCCAAGAGTCTGGCTTTTGTGGTAGACAACAGGAGCCATCGATGACTGTGCTGAGACTGGGAACAATGGGTTAGTGACCACATGTAATGTTGGGGTGGGGGCACAGGGCTACAACCAGGGAGGAGAAGCGAGTGGAGGCTGTTGCTGTAATCTAACCCAGTGGCTCCCAACCGGGGTGGTTTTATCCCTCAGGGGACATTTGATCATGTCGGAGATACTTTTGATGGCCATGACTTGTGTTGTGGGGAGGTGCTGCTGGCAACAGTGGGCACAGGCTAGGGATGCTGCTAGACCGCCCACAACACACAGGGCAGCCCCTACAACAAAGAAACATCCGGCTCAAATGTCAAGAGTGCTGAGATTGAGGAATGTGGATCTCGCATAAAGAAGTGAACATGGGATCTAAGATCAGCTCTTCTAAGAAACGAGACAACGAGGAATGCAGGAGAAAGAAGAGCTGCAGGAGTTGGACCAGACTGGAACTGGGGCTCCTGGGAGAAGGGGGTCACATGGAGAGAGCTAGTGGGATGAGGAGGTGGCCAGGGTACCTGACAGGGTACTGTCTGTTGACTTGAGTCACAAGTGAGCTCAGCGTGGCCAGGGACTCACTCGATCCGCCAGTGTTGAGAGAGAGTCCAGGTGGGAGAGCAACACCTGCAAATCTGCAACTCCCAACCCTCTCCTGGGACCTCATAGCATCCTGTTCCTGAGGACAAAATGCACCCTCTTCAGCATGGGAAGAGAGACCAGGATTTGGCTCCTGCTTCCTCTCTAGTCTCACTGCCTGCTGTTCCCTCCCTCACATCCCACTCTCCAACCCCACTGTTTTGCAGCCCTATAAAGGCGGCATCCTCGCCAGTGTCCTTGCTCAGCTCCAGGTCTTTCCTGGGCCACCCTTTCTTCTCTTCCGTTCCCAACCTTGCCAATTTCTACTCATCTCTGAGAATACAACTCATCTCCAAGTCCTGTGGGAAACCTTCCCTGAGCCTCACACCTAACTTAGATGCCATCTCTTGCAACTTCTATGGTACCCTGGACAAAACTCCACCCAGGACAGAGATGACATCATAGTGGCTACTTTCTAGCTTATTTTTGCGTTACGCCCTTTTAGGGGCTCTTGAGGCCTGCAACCTAGTCTTTCGTCTCTGCATCTTTATAGTTAGCAGAGAAGTATCTGTTGAATGACTAAATGCATGGATAGATGAAGATATGGCATTTGTAAATCAATACACAGGAAACTGTCAAAGCTGGAAGCATGAAGAAAATCTCCAAGAAATAGTTTGTAGAGAAAAGAACAGTGAGCTGAGAACCCTGGTTCTGCCAGAAAGGTATGAGCATGTGAGTGAAGAGTTAGCAAGGAAAACGGATGAAAGGAACAGGAATGTAGGAGAAGGGGGACTGCACCGAGCCACAGAGCCAGGCAAGAAGCCATAGATGAACGTGCTTTATTTTTCTGAGACACAGTTTCGCTCTTATTGCCCACGCTGGAGTGCAATGGTGCAATCTCAGCTCACTGCAACTCTGCCTCCCGAGTTCAAGCAATTCTCCTGCCTCAGTTCCCCAAGTAGCTGGGATTACAGGCATGTGCCACCACATCTGGCTAATTTTTCTGTATTTTTAGTAAAGATGGGGTTTCTCCATGTTGGCCAGGCTGGTCTTGAACTTCTGACCTCAGGTGATCCACCCGCCTTGGCCTCCCAAAGTGCTGGAATAACAGGTGTGAGCCACCGTGCTTTAATGCAGTCAGCAAGCCAGGTGCTACGAGACAGGTTGTGAATTTGTTGGTGACCTTTAAAACAGGAGTTCTAGCCTCAGATAGGAGAATACATGTGTCCCAAAACACATGGCAGGGAGGGGGAGGTACTCTGTTGATGAATCAAGTAAAGCACAGGAAACCTTTCAGAGGTGGGACCACAAATGGTCCTGCAGACTTAGGGGAGGCAGGAGATGCAGAGGTGAAGCTGGGGATGAAGGAGGACGCTGCCCAGAGAGAGGGTGTCGGACAGTGACAGTTTTACCAATTCTGACGTGACTACCTGCCAGTCACAGCTTAAATCAGCTGGGAGACTCACAGAGCAGGCATTCCATCCTGTCCCAGGGGGCAGTGTCACCCAGCAGCAGCTTCTCCCCCTTTGCATTTCACATCTGCGAGGCAGCTCTGCCATTGGCCTTGCCTGACCCTGCCCACGGTTGCTGCCAGCAGGTAGAGTACCAACTACAACAAACTCATTAAGCTCCTGCTAACTTAATGGGCAATTTCCTATAGGCAGGATGCTGCCTGTTAAGCTGTCTTTCAGAGGAACTCTAAGCACTTGGAAAGCAAGTAGTGTATACACAGTGGCAGAGTGCGGGGATCACACCTCCCGTGCTCCACTGCTGATCTCTGGGAATAAATGGGCATCTGATGTCACGTAAGAGCAGGTGATGGAGGCAGAGTCATCTGCCACCTCCCTCTACTGTGACACATGGTCCCGTATCCCCAGCCAGTTACTTTACCTGGGACTTTACATCTTCACCTTTGACCTTGGCACAGGGGCTCAGCTTTAGGTTTGGGGTTTCCTGGTTGTTCTGCCTTTGAGATTCCAGGCACTTCTGCCTCTGTCGGATATTGCCCTTCTGGATGGAGGACTCCTTGGGGATGCTGGAGGAGAGTCACAGGGAGAGAGGAGAGTCCACTGCTCATTGGATTAGCAAAACTACCAGCTGGAGAGGGTGGGCAGTGTTCTGAGAACGGCAGGGCCAGCTCAACCTGGACTGTTATTGATCAGGCCAGCTCAACCTGGACTGTTATTGATCAGGCCAGCTCAACCTGGACTGTTATTGATCAGGCCAGTTCAACCTGATCTACATTGCTCAGAGAAGGGCAGGATGCTACTAAGAATGAGGCAGCAAAGAAAGACCCAGGAGCCAAAGGGGAGATGAGTCCCCGCGATGGAGCTGGTGTCAGTGAGTCCATAAGCCAGGGCTCAAACCGAAGTGGGTGAGAAATACTGCTACTGGCTAACTGCAATCCCTCTTGCTACTGATTCAGTATAAGGTCCCTGCTGGATTTAGGGGGTGAGGGGAGCCAACTGGTCTTCTTAGACCTCCAATATACATACAAGCCCTCATCCAGTTGGTCATTGTCAGTCTCCTCTCTAGAACAAGCCAGCTGAGGGACCCTCCTTGCAGCCAGGCAAAGCGCCAACAGGTAGGGCGGATACCTGAGTTCAGGGTAGACATTCTCCAGGTACCACTTGAAGCTCTGGCAGCGCAGATTCTTCCTCAGGTCCAATCTGCTCTCAACACTGGGGGCAATGGGATTGTGGGCAGACACAAAGACAAAACACAGCTGTCAGAGGCAGGCACCAGCAACGACTCAGAGCACAAAGTGCAACCCATGCCCATGCTCGGTGCTCACATCTCTCTGGAGGGTGCTGGGGGAACTAAGCAAGAACAGATTTCTGTAACTGCAGACAGAGCTGTGGAAACACTTAGCAATATCTCACAATGGTGCAGTAATGACGGCGAGGACTGGTGCTTTCACTGGAAGATGGAATTTGGGGGTGTTTTTACTTTTCATACAAAACAAAGCTGAAGAACATTCAGTGTGTTATTAATAATTCACCACTAGGGCTCTGGGCCTACTTATTCACAGTTTCTCTTTGGATTCTGCCGCGGAAACACCACTCCCTGCTGCCACAGCCTCAAAACCTCCTTTTGTTTGGCTGGTTCAGGGGCCTGGTCATGTATTTATTCATCTGATATTCATTGAGCACCTATTACGTGTCAGACATTGTACCCAATGTGGGATACTATGGAAAGCATTTGAGCAATAGGCAAAGATAATGAAACAAGCCATCACAGCCCAGGTGACATAGGATGAGCAGGAGGGAACTACGGGAACACCTCAGAGGGGGACCCTTGCTTGTCGGGTTCATGGTGGTCAAGGTAGTAATAATGATGCTGGTATCTGGAAGGAAAAGGGGACATTATGTAGAGAAACCAGTGATAGGGGTCCCTGCGAGAGGCAGCGGGGAGAGCAGAGATGAGCACATGTGAAGACGTGAAAGAAGTTCTGCTGGTAGGAAGAGCGCTGCAGGCTCTTAAAATAGATGTGTATTCAAATGTATGGAGGGCGATTCGGAAGAGGGGAAATGGCTGAGCTGAGAGCAAAGACAGACCATAAAAGGTTCTGTGAGGCCCTGCCAAGGAGTTTGGGCTTTTTTTTCAAAGGGCACTGGGATGAAACTGATGGGTTCTAAGCAGGGCAAGATGTGGTGATATTTGTACTTTGAGAGCATCTCACTGCTGGTCCATGAATGCATCTGATGGGCAGAGCTGGGGCAGGAAGGGTAGTCAGGAGGCAGCTGTGGAAACTCAGGTGCAGCTCATGTTTTCAAACGGGGAAGGGGGGTTGGAAATGAAGAACGACAGGCTGAGTTTCTCCACTGCTCTCCATCTGCACTGCCGGCACCCACTTAAGTTACATTCATGTCTTGTTCTTCCTGGGCAAACCCACAGAACTGGCCCTGCTTCCTGCCCAGTCTTACTTCCACTCTCTACCTCAAGATTGCACTAGAACTTCTTCTTACAGAGCACCAACCACAGCTCATCACCAGACTCTAAGCTCCATCAAGATGGGAAGAATGTCAGGTTTCTAAAATGCTGAACGTTGGGTGTTTAGTAAGGGCCTGCATGCTCAGCGCATGAAGGTAACACTTGGTGCTGTGTTACCGAGACTTGGTTATCATTTGGATGGGAAAGAGAAGGAGAAGGATTCAAGGTTGACACCTAGATTGAGGGAGGACACTAGCTAGGAGAGGCAGCAGGGCCAGTGGGCAACAGATGCAAGGAAAACTCTTCACAAGGATGGGAAATATACGATGAGGAATAAATTCAGGAGCAAACTTCATGAGTTCAGTTTAGGACTTGTTGAGTTGGAGGCACCAGGGAGATATCCTGGTGGAGGTGTCCAGTTGATAATTGGATAGAAGGGACTGGAGCTCAAAGGATAGGTTTGGCTTAGAAATAGAGATGCAAATATATCAGCAGCATAGATACAGTGTTTAATGCCAGTGAGACTACGTAGTAAGAAGAGGCTTTGTAACGGACCCTCCGGGAAGACCATCATACAAGGAGTAGGAAAAGGAAACTGAGCCAGCAAATGGGATCAAGCCAGCAGTGCCTAGCAGCAGAAGAAAAGCCATGACTGCAGGGTTCTGGAAGCCTGGGGACTGGGGAACGCCAGAGGGGCCGGGGGTGGGAGAAGACTCATGCTGATGGGGCAGTGTAAGAGGAGAGAGTGCAGGGTACACGGTGTAAGGAAGTCACGAGGGAGCTGGGTGGGAGCAGTCTCAGGGCTTGGGGGCCAGGAGTGAGGACAGGGAGAAGAGAGAGGAAGGCAGACCGTTGCTTCATGAAGCTGGGCACTGGAGGAGTGGAAAAGACAGGCGTGGATGACGGCAATGTTGAACTGAAGGAGGGTTTTTGTAGTTTGTTTTCTTTCCTCCCCCTCCTATTTTTTTTTTTAAGATGTAAGACACTGAATAAGTTTAAATGCTGGTGGGAATAATGCAGCAGAGGAGAGAACAGGGATCAGGGAGAGAGTGGAGGTACCCAGAGGGCAAAGCTTCCTTAGGAGTGTGGTTCCCAAACTTGTCCCCATGTTAGAATCACCTGATGTGGGGTCTTTAGAAAAATCGTGCAGCCGAGGCCATACCCCAGAGCAACTAAATCAACTCTCTGGACGAGGGGCACAGACCGCAGTCGGGTTGAAACTCCCCAGAGACTCCAAGGTGCAGACTAGTTTGGGAACATCCCCGCTAGAACTTGCTCCTGGAATTGTGGCACTCAGGCCTGCAGCATTGCCTTGCCTGCAGCTTATTAGAAATAGAGACCTCCAGAGTCAGAATTTTCATTTTAACAAGATCCCCAGGAAATCTGCGTGCACATTAATGTTTGAAAGGCCCTGTGCCAGGAGGCAAGAGGAGATGAATCCAGGCAGTGGGAACTCAATAAATGTTGATTTATGAATGAATGCAGTGATGAATGGTGCATCCAGAGTACAGGTGGAGGGATGGAGACCACAGCAGGAAGCACACCCTGTCCTTTGAGACAAGAGACAGAGAAGGATGCTGCGGATGTAGTGAAGTTAATGGGCTGGTTTGTTTTGGGAAGTTGATGTCATCTACTTCATCTGTAAAACAGAAGGTGTCATCTGCTGCCAGTAAAAGAGGGTGGACTAGGGGCTGGGAAGAGTGGAGGTTTAATGAAGATTGAGGGAGGACGCTAGCTAGGAGAGGCAGCAGGGCCAGTGGGCAGACTTCGGGCCTTGCTGAGACTGACGGCCATGGTGTATTATTAGTAGCACCAGCTGGCATTCCCAGTTCTGTTCAGCAGCCTGTGTGCAAGGGAGGACAAGGTGCAAAGTCAGGTTCATCCAGAGTTGAACCTGGATGAACTGTGGGGACGGTGTGGCTAGATAGACAATAGGGCAGAAGGTCTGAGGACAAGACCTTTTGAACTCGGTTTTTAAAAGAGTAGAATCCAAGCTAGAGAGAGAAGGGAATGAGGGGGATGTGGTCGGCATGGACAACAGATTGGAAGTTCTGATGAGGACTGAAAACGAATGCCTTGGAGGTTTGGAGTGAGAGAACTGGAGGGGCGGCATGGGTTTATGGTTTTAGAGGTGCAAACCACTTTGGTGGGTTCTGATTTAATCCTCCCACACAGTGATGGGTTCGACCTATGAAGTTTAGGCTGCAAAAAACCCATCTGCTCAACAGCCTTCGTATGATGAGTGGGTGATGTTAGTATGACAAAAAGCCATTGGTTTCCCCCAAAGAAACATAAATGATAACACCAGTGAAGCTGCTATTTTTCTCTCCTCTAATCAGCTCTGGGCTGGGGAATGCAAGGCCATTCCAAGTTCTGAAATCAGACAGGTGTGGTTTGAGCCTCCATCCCCCTCTGACATGCTGTCACCTAGGGCAAGAACTTTAACCTGTAGAAGCCTCAGTCTCCTCATCTGTAAACCAGGAGTCACTATGCCCATTCCTCAGAGTTGGAAGGATTAATGAGATGCCTTATGTAATGCTATCCAGCTTTTAATAAACATTCCTTTCTCTGTCCTCTCCTCCCATGAAACTTGAGCACTGCTGTAGGGGACATCTGTATACATGCTGTTCCTCCAAGGAAGGAGAGAGCTTAGGCTTGGATGACCTACAACTTGGAGGGAGGAAGTCCCACCTGGAGGGACTAAGGCTGTCTAGTCCTGCATCCTTCCTCTCTGTAAAAAGCAGGAAATATTGGTCCATTGCACAAGCCACAGCTCAGCTCCCCTAGAGTTGGCACTCCAGGTTGCCAGGGAGTCATTCCACAGGGCTGCCTAAAGCCCTGCACGTCCAGAACTGGGCATGAGCTATGCGGAATAGGAACAAACAGCCACAGCCTTGGGCCCAGCGGGAGCTCAGGGCAGCCGAGCTGACGGGACCATCAGGACCCATTTGCCTCGGTCCTGTGAGCTGGGCTCTTGTGGACTCTCTGCTCTCCACAAGAAGAAGGGATGCTTACTTCCCAAAGGGCCTCTCCAGGGCGAATGGCCGGGCAGCGTAATAGTATTGCTTGTATTCATCCATCCACACTTCAGCTGTTCGCTTGGTGTTCCTGGGGAGACAAGGAGTGGCGAGGAGTGTCAGTAAGAGGCTGTCTGAGAGGGCCTGTGAGTGACAGTTTAAATACGTATGTGCGGGCTGAGTCGGCAGCACCACCCAGGTGGCAGTCACCACGGTCAACCCTGTCATCACTGTTCCCAGTGCACTGAGCCCAGCCAAACCCCACCCAATCTCCAAAGGGGTCTTTGCCCCAAGGCACAAGATTTTCGTACAGATTGAGTATCCTTCACAGAAATGCTTGGAAACAGATGTGTTTTGGGTGTTTTTTTTTTTTTTTGAATATTTGCATACACATAATGAGATATCTTGGGGATGGGACTCACATCTAAACACGAAATTCATTCACGCTTCACCTTCACCTCCTACACATAGCCTGAAGGTACTTATATTTTTCCCTTGGGGATGTTGAATAAACCGTGGGTTGTATACCTGCATTTTGACTGTGACTCGTCACATGAGGTCAGCTGTGGGACTTTCCACCTGTGACATCATGTTGGTGCTCAGCAAGTTCCAGATTTTGGAGCATTTTGGATTTTAGATTTTTGGATAAGGGCTGCTCACCTTTACTAACAACAAAAAACTTTCCCCCCAGAGATGCAGACCAGGAAAACCGTGCCAGAAACTGAACTGCTGTGGCTCTCAAAGAAATAGGGAGAAAAGGCTCGGCAACCTGACACATGCCCTCACTGCCAGTAACCAAGAGTGCAAAGGCAGGGCCTGCACGGGTCGTCTTGCCTCTGGCTGTCCATGGGCTCTTGCTCCCAGGTTCTGTTCTTTACCACAGTGGAAGGGCTCAGGTCCCAGCTGTCCAAAGGGAAAGTCGGCACACACAGGTCTTCCTGCAGGCCATGCAGTTAACCTTCTGCAGGTATAAAGAACTAAAGAATCAGGCTTCTCTTTCCAGACTTTTTGCTAGCCCTCTAGTTTTTACAATCAGGTTATCTGTCCTGACTCTGACCCCCATAAATCACAGAAAAGGAGACAGACAGAGAGACACACACTAAGGATGATATCCCTCAGCCATCATGGGTACCAGAAAGAGCCCCAGAAAAGAGAAACAAATGTCAGAAAACAGTCAGGCGGCTGGTGGGCTGGGCAGCAGTGGTATCTGCTGAAGCCAAGAAGGGAAACATGGGGCCCGCCCCTAAAGCGGGTGCTGTTTCAGATGCTAGTTCTGCTTTGGAGCAGAAGCATTCAAGAGAACAGCATGGCAAGCCCTTCCAAGCTGGGACCTGTCATGACAGTTTGTACACACAGCCTGGTCCGTGGGACACTGGAGACAGTTAACAGCGCCTTCCTGGCCCCTTCGTTGGCCTAGCCATCAGCACATTGGAAGCTGCTTAGCAGACATCTGTGCCACCATCCTCTAGAAACTGAATGACCTACCAGTGGCATGCAGGATGCCCACTGGCCAGGGCCCAGTCTCAAAGACAATGACTGTCTGAAGCCCCAGGCTCTGCCCCCCATTCCCAGGCTGGCCCTCTTCCAGGAGGCCACATGGCTCCTGCACAGCCACCTCTTCCCTGTGCCAGATGTCCCCAGCTCACTTTTACTTTTTAAAGCCCGAGAGCTGAGGCAGCCCTGCCTTTGTTCCCCACTGCTCCCTGACCTGCCAATTTTCTCATCGCTCTACCCATGCCCTCCAGGTTTTTGCAAAAGGTGTGGCCAATTTTCCCGTTTCTCAGACCCATGTCTCCTCCAGGACAGCGGTGTTGGGGTGGCAGTGTCAGGACGCGATGCACACAGCTCCCCCTACCCCAATGGACCAAATGACAGAAAAAAGGAAGAGGGAACCACGTGGAGGAGTGAAGCTATCAGATGCTGAGACAGAGGGTGGGGGAAAGACAGAGAACCAAGAGGAAAAGATGGAAAGAGGAATATTCACAAATAAATTTTGAAAGGAGAAGAGGAAGATCAAAGTGGTGAAACTGAGGGAGCGTAAATGAAGGGAGGAAGCAGGGAACAGGCAAGTGGGCACCCTTGGGTCTCTGGGCCCTGGTAAGAGCCACCCCCCAGACAGGAGAAGAGAGCAGCAGCAGACAGGAGCACAGGGTCTCAGGCCCTGCCCCAGCCTGGACCCTTCGACTGTGCTGCCAGGCCCTGGAGCAGGCACCTAAGCTGCAGCCCTTGGGCCTTCCCATTCCCTGCATCTGCCCAAAGACCTCTCCCTTCATGACCCAGCCCAAAGGTGAGGGCAGCAGCTCTTCTAGAACTCTGAGGTTAAAAGGGCCGCCCCTCCCCCACCCCACACAACCCTAAATATCCAGAGCACATGCCTTGCAGGAGGGCACTGACCAGTGACTTGAAGCCCACGAGGCCTCACGTGGGGCCTTCCGAAGCCTCAGAAGCATGAGGAAAGCCTCTGGCCCTAACGCTGGATGTGACAGGCCTGCCCTCCCTGCCCAAGCAGAGTCTGGGTAGTACGAGGTGCAGCCTCTGCCAAACCAAATCACACAGGCAGCCTATCAGAGCACCAGGATGGCTGCAACCCTCACCAGCGGTCCCCCAGTCACGGCTGCCTGTGCTGCCGCCCACTGCACTGAGCCCCTCGGCACTTACTTTATATACGTGTTGGCATTTCCATCAGGGAAAACGTACGGGTGCTTCTTCCGGAAGACGTGCCCCACGCGGCTGCAGGGGACGATCTCCAGGCTGCCCCCACACATCCACACTCGGAAGGAGATTTCTGCAAGACAATCATGCCCCTCCTATGACCTCTTAGCACGGCTGCTCCAGCTTGGAGGCCCCAGCTCTAATGAAACGGTGAGGCCCCCACAGAGGCCAAAGAACAGACTCTGTAGCCAGTCTGTAGGCTTCACTGGCTGGGAGACTTCGGTTTCCGCATCTGTGAATTGGAATAGTCTTACCACTTTGGAGGGTGGTATAAGTGAGCTGGTTGGAAATAGTACCAACCAGCACACTGGCCCCTTAAACACATTCAGGGACCAGCACGGTGGGGGCAGGGGCTCTGCTGCAATGTCTTAGCCTGGAAAGGAGGAACCTTGGGGGCACCAAGAGAGTTGCCTTTGAACTTGCAGAAGAGTTCATTGTGAAGTCTGGTTGGACGTACTCCCTGTGATCCCAGAGGGTTAGAGTCAGGACCAAGAGAAGGAAATTCCATTTGAGAATACGGGAAAATTTTCTAACAGTCAGGGGCCAGATGACCATCATGAGAAGACTCAGGACAGGCTAGAAAATGCCATGGAAAGGATGCAACAGAGAGGACTGAGTCCCCAGAAGTCCTCAGGGCAAGGTGTACATGAAAGCTCCTTTCACAATGAATGTGATTCTACCATTGGGGAAGAGCCACCTGAATCATAACCCAGGAGGAGAAAGTCTGTGTAGTTAACTAGAGCTGAAAGCAGCTCTAGAAAATGCTGGAAGCCTCAAAGCTGTTGTTGAGGGTGTTCCTAGGTTTGTACACACACCCATTTCTTCCTGGTTGGCTGCTGCTACAGGCCCTCAGAAAGGTGGGTGGGATAGAGTTAGCAGAGGCGGCTGTGATGAGTGTCTTTCTCCCTGGGACTGCACCCCAGCGGCTTGGAGCAGTGCTTCTGCCCTGAGAAGGAGGCAGAGGCATACCGAGGGGGGAGGGAGGGAATTTTATCACTGCCATTGGTTCCAATTGCCAGTGCAGGGTGGCATTCAAAAGCAGAATGACTGTTAGTGCTAATATTGCTCTTAAATTCTCTACAGATAATGTACCCCCTAACTGACCGCACCGAGAACAGGCTGCTCCCTGCATCCCCGTGAGCCTGTCACAGGTAGAAAAGGCAGCTCTTGATCTGTAGATATTCTGTTCTGGCTGCTTCTGAAGTCAAGCCCGAGCATGTTGCTGCCCCGTGAGGGGCCATGTGGAAGCAGGCTGTGTGTTCAGGGGCAGAGAACAAGGATGCAGGTATTCCAGGGTCTTCACATCACATATATATATTTTTTCAAGATGGAGTCTTGCTCTGTGGCCCACGCTGGAGTACAATGGCACGATCTCAGCTCACTGCAACCTCCGCCTTCTGGGTTCAAGCAACTCTCCTGTCTCAGCCTCCCGAGTAGCTGGGAATACAGGTGCCTGCCACCACGCCCAACTAATTTTTTGTATTTTTAATAGAGATGGGGTTTCACCATGTTGGTCAGGCTGGTCCCAAACTCCTGACCTCATGATCTGCCCACCTCAAACTCCCAAAGTGCTAGGATTACAGGCATGAGCCACTGTGCCCGGCCTTCATATCACATATGTGTCCTGCACCCTGCTCTCATTCACCTGTCCCCAGCCACCCTTATCTGTCACCTACCTGTCTCCTCACACATTTCCTAAGACTTCCTTCACACTAGCCCTGCTTTACCACCTTCTCTGTACCTGCCCCTCTGCCTACTGCTATTCACTCCCATGAAGCCTGGATTCCCCTCAGAGTGGGGACCGTGTAGACTCAAGGAGGAAGAGAGGACTTCTCATGACTGCTGCTGCATCATGGCGATAACATGGGGGGAAGGAAACAGGAAGAATTTAGCCTCAGGGTCAGCAGGCCCAAGTCTGCCATAACCTACCAGCTGCATCTTTGGGAAACCTGCTTAAGCTCGTGGAGGACTGATTTCCTCTTATGTCAAACAAATGTCATAAAAACACTTCACTGGACTGCTGTCGGCATTGAATCAAATAGAATTTTGAGAACAACTGTTAAACTCTAAGTATGACTGAAAGATCAGCAGTGGCTATTATGAGACACCCCTCTGAAGCCAATCTCTTTAAAACATGGGTATCACCCCCCGTGCCCCTCTTTTAATTTCTTACAGACGCTTCTTCCCATCTTCGCCACGCTGCAGGAGACACCCAAAATGTGTGCACTTCACATTTGAGATTTCGACTTGCTATAAAGTCCCATGGTATAGAGGGAGTTGGCATTTGGCTGGGGCACTGTTTGAATCGTTTTTCACATGAGTCATTGAGCAAGGAGTGAGCTCAGCCAACTGCCTGGCACCCACATCCCCATCTTGCAGTGAGCACACTGAGGAACCTGGGGGTCGGTGCGTGGAGCTGTGTCAGCACGTGTGAAACTGAGTCTCATGTCTGTGCTCCAAAGACTCAAAACAGGGTCTGCTCCAGTTCCCAAAAAGGAAAACCTTCCAATTCCTCAACACTAGAGATGGAGTCCTTGCTCACTAGATATAACTTACACATTTTGTGCCAGCTTTTTTCTAAAGATATATATGTGTTTCATCTACGGCCTCTTCCTTTCCTTGTATTCAAATGAGACATATGTCCCTTTGCCTTTGCAAAGCGAATCCCTCCAACCCATGCCTCCACCCATGCCCCACCCCCATTCCCCACTAGCTGTTTCTTCTCCTATGCTCCCTCCTCCCAGCTCTTTATTCCTCTCTCCATCTGCTGACCCCTCCTGTCTGCCACAGTCATGCACAGGTCCCAACTGTGCCAGCACCATTGTCTGGCCCTGATCCTTCGCTACCTTCCTTCTGGTCTCCCCATGTTCTCCTCCTACATCCCCTCAACGCTCTGCCTCCAAGCATTTTCCTGACACTGCTGTCTTCTCTGTTCCCAGAGTTCGCTCTATGCTGAGGACTCACCTCCATCTTACCAGCCCCAACTCTGCCCCAGGCTCCGGCACCAACTTCCCATGGCTAGCTGAGGTATCTATTGAGGTGCATGGGACATTATCACACCCAAAATGTCTCCTATGCTCTCAGCATCTTCCCACAGCCCACTACAGCTCTGCCTCCTCTAAAGACATTCTTCCTCCTTCTCATTTTCTTATGTCCATTGCCTTAGTACGAAAATTGAGTATTGCAATTCTGCAAGCATTGGCCATGGGAGGAAAATGATCCCTTCGTGTACTTCTGGGCCAGACGGGCAGTAGCTGGGTAGTCCTAACAACCCTGCTCCATTGTTATTAATGTTCTTATTTTGTGATGCAGAAGCAGCTCTGATAGGACAACTGAGAGCGAGAGCTGGTGGCATTCAAAAGCAGGGAAGCACATCTCCCCAGCTCCAAAATTCATGCTCTACACCTGACACCACCCTGCCTCCATACTGAACATCTTCCACCAGCCAGTATAGTTGTGGATACAAAGATACCAACTTGAAGGCACTCACAAACTAACCAGAGTGACAAATATATAGCTAGCTGTCACATTCCTACCCTGTCAACTCACTCATCCAGTCCTGAAGGATGTCTGTCTCAGGTCTCCTTCAGGCCAGCTGCTGCTGCCCAGAGGAGCCTGTAGCCTGAGATGAGCTAAGAGTGTCTCTACTCTGGAGTTCAGATTTTTACGCCTGGAATTATTGGAGGCACGCGTTCTGACGTGGATCGCTGTGCTGCTGCCAGAGTCAACAGACAGTCTGAGGGATTCGGCTTGGAGTTTTCAGATTAGTATCATGATTTATAGGGACTATGATGTGGGATATTTAAAACCTAGGACATACAGGTGCTCTACCCTTATCTATATCACCGACTTCAAGAAAATGATGTGTATCCTCTCAGGGCTGCAAGTCAGGCCTGGTGGTTTGCAGATATCTGCTGAGACCTCTGGGACAGTCTTGTAGTCCTGAGGCCCCGTGAAGGGGGCTTACACAAGTGCCATCAGAAGGGCTGTAGATTCAGGTGTGAGACAGCGGGCCTTCCAAGTACAGCTTAGGGGCTCTGCTCTTCAAGGCTGCAGCACCTGCAGAGTCATCATTTCTGAAGTGAGGGAGGAGGGAGCAAAAAAAATTTTGTGTAGGGAGTTTGTAGGGTGTTCTTGCTGACTCAGCACCCACATAATCTCCCTGGTGATGAATGCTGCCTCACGGAGACCCAAATCCATTTTGAATTCCAGGCAGGGAGATGTATAATTATTCCATCCTCATCGGGGGCACTGCTATCATCTTACTTTCTTTAAACCTTAGGTAAATATTTGAGAGCAAATTGCCCTCCTGCCCTCCATTCCCACCTCTTTCCTTTTGTGTCTCCATCAGCTGATCAGTAGTTGTCACCACCCCTCCAGGGTCCTAACCCTTCACCAGAGCTAACTTCTTCCTGGCAAGCCCATGAATGGTGGACAGGAATTCAGGGGAAAAGGGGCAGCTTTCTCTCCAGGAAGCAAACCACGGCTATTCATATGCCACTGCTTGGCCATACTGGTCAAGGTTCTAATTTCGTTTTATGGGCTGGTTTCTAAACAAAGGCAAATAGAATTATTGCATGTGGGTACCACAATTTAAATGGAGCCTCATATAATGTATATGTGTGTGTATTGTATAAACATTATATATATGATACACACTATTATATATACAAGTGTCTGTTTCTCTGAGAGAAACAGAGAAACAGACACTTACCTGGCTATTGTCATTCATAAGTCCACACATATTTATGTACAATGGGGAACCTTGCCTTTCAGAAATTTTTAAGTTCTCAGCTTCTACTGAGCTAGAAAGCAAGCTCTGTTATTATTCTTTAATGAACGAATGGACTTGAGTAGAGCTAATCTTATTGGCTCACAAAACATTGCCTTGAATCTGTGAGCAAAATTGCATTTCACCCACAACTGGGACAATCAACTCTCCATCCACACCTCCTACTCTAGGCAAGTATTAACCACAAGCACGCTATGATCTGCAACAGCCATACAACTGCAAGTGCCAGGTGACACCCTTTATCTTTTCATATTCCCTATGCAAACAGAACAACCAGTGTCTGATGGGACTCAATTACACTTAGGGAAGTTCAGAAGCAGCAGGAAAGGATGGCCTCAAGGGGTCTCCCTTGGTCATGGGGCTTTAGTTAGTAGCCCAGACAAAGAACAGAGTGTTGAATGCATTAGCTTTACTCTCCATCTGGCGGGAAAGATAATTTTCTATCACATTTGGATGCTCTTCTCAGATGAGGCCATTTCCCTGATCTTGAGCCACTAATCTTGGAAAGGCTGAGGGTGAAAGCGAAAGTCAAGGAATAAACGACTCCAGCAGATCACACACAATCCTCTTTCAACAAACCTTGCTCTCTAAAAGAGAAGGCAGCCCCCCTTGATGGAGCAGAGGCACTTTCATTATCTAATTCATCTCCACAATAGCCCTGTGATGTGGGGACTACTCCCATTTTCCATTGTTGCAATAACAAATCCCCACAAACTTAGTGGGTGGGTTTGGTGGGGCCCTCTGCTTAGGGTCTCAGACTGAAATCAAGGTGTCAACGGGATGGCTTCTTTCTAAAGGCTCTGAAGAAGAATCTGCTTTCAAGCTCATTGAGGTTGTTTGTAGAACGCAGTTTTCCTTGGGGGTGCAGGACTGAGGTTCTCTTTTCCACATGGCAATTTGGGGCCTCTTTCGGCTACTTCCTTGTCACCCCCTCCAGCAGCCGTGGTCGGTCCCTTGGGCTTCACATCTCTCTGGTTTCATCTGCTACTTCTCCTCTGCCTCCAGCCTGAGAAAGTATTCTGCTTTTAAGGGCTCAGTTGTTTAAATTGGGTCCACCCAGAAAAGCCAGGATAATCTTGTACCTTCAGGTCACTGATTAATGACCCCAAACACACCTGGGAAATCCCTTTGCTATGTAAGCTAATATTCTGACAGGTTCCAGGGATTAGGGTGTGGATATCTTTTGTGTGGGGCCCTGTTCTCCCTTTACAGGGATCAGTTTCCACTTTAAAGACTTAGAAATAGGCTCAGTGAGGTGAAGTAACTTTCCCAAGGATGAAGTAACTTTCCTGCGACGATTGCAGGATTTAAACTCAGGCCTACGAATGCTTGGTGATGATTACAGGATTTAAACTGAGGCCTACCTGATTCCACAGTTCTTCCTGTAACACACCCCCACCCCTGCCTCCACCCCCATCCCCCGCCCCCACACATATACTCACACACTTGGGAGAGCTGAGCCTGGCATAGCCTGGTATCCCTGACTACCTTCTGGGACAGCAGGTGGTGGTGGTTCCTCTCTGGGCCCCACCTCACCTCTCTCTTCTCAGCAGCCTTTTGTGCCTGCTGTGCTTTGGAAATCCCCTATTCTAAATTCAGAACTCCCATATTCGCCCTTCGTATATGTGCCAACGGCTCCTTTTTGGAAACATGCACCACCTACATACCTATACACACACACACACACACACCCCACCCCTACACACACACATACACACACACACACGCACACACATCCCACCCCTACACACACACACGCACACCCCACCCCTACACACACATACACACACACATGTACACACATCCAACCCCTACACACACACACACACACACACACACACACACACTTTATACTAGGGCAACAGATTCCTTTTATCTCTAAAGACCAACAGCTAGAAGTAGGATGCAGCTCAAAGTAAGTGGCTACATTACATGTACCCTGTGTTATGTAAATTGCAGTTTAAGCATCCAATTTTAATGCAAATCAACTTCTGAAAAAAAATCTAAAAGCCGCATTTTCCTAACATCTGCTCACAGGCTGAAATGCACATGTAATGATCAAAACTATTCAGCTCACCTTAGAAATACTTTGTGGAAATGGTGGCACTAGGGTCAGGGCACGTGAGTGTGTAAGACAGGGCTTTCACATGGCCACCACAGCCAATCCATCATCGGCTGCTTCTAACTCATAAAAACCAAGATGGGGCAGGGCAGGGCAGGGGCCATGTGCTATTGAGTAGGTCATGGTAACCGTGGCCAGAGCCTGTCCCAATCATCTCATGCATCTTTGTGCTGTGAAATAAAGTCAACACAACATATGCAAACATATCTAGAACTCACAGAAATTCTATTACTTAGAAAGGAATGATGTCTCTACCAGCTGCTATTATTCTTGTGTTTAAAGGAAACCCTTAAACATGTCTCTCTAGAGCTCCATTTAATGCAATAAAACTTATTTTAAATGGAGCCTCATACATATTGCCCTTCCCATCTTGAACTCCCTTCCCATTCAGTCTCTGGCTTTTTGAAAACACATTTAGTGAGCAGTTCCTACCATTACTGGCTCAAGAATGAGAAATTAGATGAATGATCTTGACTTTAAGGAGTCCCAAGTTTGGTAGAAGGCTGGGGGCAAGCACAGATGAAAAAAGAGACAAATGCATACAAGGGCTCAGTGCATTGATGGAGAACAGAACCGGGTGCTGAGGGGTGCAGAGTGAGGGAGAGGGCTGGTCAGAGAGAGGGAAGGAAAGGCTTCCTGTTTGCGGAGGAGGCAGCCCCAGAGCTGAGTCTTGCAGAGTAGGTTGGGTGGAAAAGGGAAGCTAGGTTCTAATAGTGGGTTGGGCTCATTCTGGGAAGGGTGGGAGGTTCTGACAGTTGCTCTGGACCTAAGACTGAGGCAGGAGAAGGCTGATGAGGCTGAAGAGGCAGGCAAGGCCATTGGAGGGAGGGATCCAGCTGAGGGGTGTGGGTCTTCCCTTAGGACAAGAGGGAGCCCCTGAGAATGCCAGGCCAGGAAGGGGTGGGGAGGTTTGCATTTCAGAACGAGCACTTTGGCAGAAGTGTGAGAGCCCAGATTTGATAGTACAGTAGAGATGGAGGACCACTAAGGAGAGTATTGGAGCAGATGGAGAGAAGGTGATGGATGTGAGTGATGCTGAGGGAGGGCAGCTGATCTGCAGGACTTGGTGACTTGGGGTAGAAGGCCCCTCCTGCCACACTCTGGATCCAGGACTTCTTTCTCCACCTCTTAGTGCCATCTCCCCTTTGCATCTGGGCATCACTCACACAACCCATCCAAATCCCTGATCTTCACAGGGTAGCCTCTTTCAAATTCCCCCTTCATGTACTCAGGTGCCTTGTTATCCCTGCCTGCAGATGTGACACTGTCCACGTGATACAGCCATCACTGGAAAAGCACTGCATTTTCTGGCATATAAAATGCCAAAAAAAAAAAAAACCCCAAAATCCAGAAATGGCTTTCAAAGTGCTGTTAGCTGGCTATAACATAACAGAATGTTGGGGTGGGGAAAATGAAGTATTTCCTGTGATGGCTGTTGGCAGTGCTTTTTCTGTGGTTTAAAAATTTTGTGATGGATTGTAAATGTCTCTCCCACACCTCCCAGCACCCTTTCCAGCTTTTCTATTCCAATCAGCCCGTGTTGATACCAAAAGAGTTGGAAGCCAGCTAGATGAGATTGCGACTTGATTTGAGCAGATGTGTGCTAACATTGCTACAAGGAAAGGTATCGCTACCAAAATCAAAATGGACCAGACTGTGCCGTCCTTGAAATTCAGGCTGCCTGAATCCAAATAGAACTTCCATGTGGAAGAAGAATCAGACTCACTTTGTGCAGTTCAAGAGGGCAGAACAAGCCCCGACAGGCAGAAAACGGGGTAGCTGGACTTTGACTTAGAAGAATTCTCTAATAGTTTTACAAAAAATGTATCTACAACAGAATATACCAAACTGTGAAATAGTGAATGCATCATTAAAAGAAGCATTTGTGCAGAGATTGGATGGCTGCTGTCTATAAGAAATGCTGTAGAAGGGATTCATCTGATGGCTGAGAGAAAGGCTGGAACAAATCACTAACTCTAAGAAACACCGAGGTCGTCAAAACATAAAAATAGGCTCCGCTCCATAAGAGAAATCCCTGCCCCACTGAGAACACCAAAGATTCATCTGCTCCAAGTTCTCCCAGGCTGGTGCAGGCAGACCCAGCCTCGAACCCCACACCAACAGTCCCCTATCACATTCCAGAAGACCTTCGTGAGCTGGGTCCCAGGGAAAGGATTCAATTTTGTGCGAGTGTTGGGGTATTTTCCTGTTTTGTTTGCTGGGCATCCAGTCTGGATCCTGTGTGGCAAGAGACTGACTTTTCTGATGCATTTCTCTACACTGCCCAGTTTGGGAGAACAGATGCTGTGGGTCAGGCCAGAAGCCATAAATTTCCAGGAAATAACTCTCAGTGACTGAGGGAGAAAGCCATAAAACACCCTGGAGGCAGAAACAGGAGAAAACAATGGCAGCGGACAACGCACGGATTACTGCTAAATGCCGGATGTGCCCCATGGATCATTCTCTTGGCCTGCGCCCCTGCTCAGAGAGCCCGCGCCAGACATATGCCACAGTGCCCAGAGAGGGGAGGTGTCCTGACACTTTGGGATGCTCCCTTTTACTCCACCATGATGTGTTCATTCAACAAATCGTTACAGAGGGCCTCCTACCTGGCAGCCACTATGCTAAGCACCAGAGACAGCCAGGAACAAAATGGACCCAAACCCCTGCCCTCATGCCGCTTCTATTCTCGTGATCTCCTAGGTCTCACCTGCTGGAAGAAACTAACATGTATTATGCCTGCATGCTGCCAAGATTTTACATACTTACTTCAGTGGCTTTTAGCGACCCCAAGAAGTAGAGTTAATATCCTGAAGTTACACCTTTAATACACAAGGGAAATGAGGTAGTAAGTATCACTAGCTAGATGGAATGGGTCTTTCTGATTGTGCTGTTTCTCCTGTGGCTGCAAGCCTCAGCTCTACACCACCATGACTGGACCCAATCATCTGTTTGTACAGTTTTGGGTCCTTAACCCAGCCCCCCTCCCTCACTCCTTCCTCTCCCACCATAAAATACGGGTGAAATATCCCCAGACCCTCCTCATTACCCGAAACTGAGTGCTGCAATCACAGAAGCTAATAGACTTTTATGGATGTTAATGGATGTCACAGTTGTTCCTGTTCCTCATTCTTTCTCCTCAAGCTCCTTCCAACTCCAGGTTTTCAAGTGCATCACTCCTAGTTCAAGCCTGTATCTGACCCCTCAGACTTGGTGCTCCTCCTTGGTCTTCCTGGCTGTTGCATCTCAGCTTTCCCCTAACAGTCTGTCAGAGCGTGTTTCCCTGGTCCTCAACATCCATGCAGCCCCATGGAGAGATTCCCTTGTTATCACCACCCTCTAACAACTATTCCTTCAGCACCCTACCAGCTTTCACTTGAAGGAGTAACTCACCATCTCCCAGGACCTCATCCCAAGCATGTGTGACTCTCTGACAGCTTGGTGCTGGATCCAAAACCACTGAGGTCCCCACCCCAGCCCCAGGGTGTATAGAACAGCATAGGTCAGGATGCAGAGGCAGGGACTCACCAAAGTTCTCCCCACCCCAGATGTCCATGTCCATATCATATTTCCCCAGGTAATCGAACCAAGCTTTGTCGATCACGAAGAGCCCTCCAGCTATGATAGGAGTCCTGTGCATTTGGAAGAAAAAGAGAGGGGATCAGTTCTGGGTGGGGGGGTGGAGATCACTCTCAAATTCTTCTGCCCCTTGAGTCTGGAACACCCATTTCCCATATGGGAAAAGAAAACCTCATTGGGGGAAGAAAACTCCCATTTTCTTCCCATTTCTCTTCCTCTTGAGAAGGGACAATACATTTTCCAGTTACCTAAAATGAGAACAAGCTCCAGGGTTTTTCCCTGTGATTGTAAATCTCCTGACCTTGCAGACAGGCAAATTCACTCATTAGTATACCTCCCATGGGGACACAGAGCTCACTCAGGACCCCAGTTATTCTGATGACCTAGGGAGCTTCCCCCAGTCTTTGCCACAGGCTCTGCCCAGCAGGGCTCTCTTGGGAGCTCTGTTATTGGGAGAAGGGACAGTGGGATGCCGATCACACAGAGGAGAGGAGCTGAGGCAACCCTGGTAGCAGCACATCCATTTCCTGAAACTGGGCTCTCCTTTTTTTTTCCTCTTTATGCCTTTGTTATGGGTTGAATTCGTTCTTAAAAAGATACACTGGAGTCCTAACTCTCTGTATCTTAGAATGTGACTGTAATAGGAGGCAAGGTCTTTACAGAGGTAATCAAGTTAAAATGAGGTAATGAACCTTGTATGACTAGTGTCCTAATAAAAAAGGGAAATTTGGACTCAGAGACAGACACACAAAAGGAGGATGTGACTATAGGGAAGAGACAGCCATCTACCGGCCAAGGAGAGAGGCCTAGAAGAGCCCTCAGAAGGTACCAATCCTGTGGACACCTTGATCTCAGACCTCTCCTCCAGAACTGCGGAACAATACATTTCTGTTGTTTAAGCAGCCCCAGGTGTGGTACGCTGTTACAGCAGTTCTACCAAACTCACATACCCTCATCTTTTTTTCTTTTTCCCTTTCTTGGCCCCAGCCCCCAACCTTCTCTGGAGAGATGCCAGAGAAATGCCTGAAAAGGAGCTACCAAGAAGGCAGGAGGGGAGCAGATTCCAAGCTAATCATCAGTGGTTGGTAGCTGGGCAAGCCCTCAGAGACCTGGCCTCCATTCAGTGGATCCAGAGGGTGAAGGGAGTTTTCTTCCATATCAAATAAGTAATTGATGGACAGGGGGTCAGAAGCCCAGGTCTCCAGATGCTGCCACATCCTGCTGTTTCCTGAGAACTGACTTCATCCTGGGAAACAAGTGCTCTCTGATGAGCAGAGTCATCCCACAAGAAGAGAACCTGTCCTGAGAATGCCTCCCCTGGGACAGAGGCAGGAAAACCCCATGGGAGCTGCACATCATCACCTTGACCCCTTGCTCTTCCCACGCCCACACCATGTACTGCCCCTGGAGAGGAGCTGATGTGAGCTGTGTGATGCTCAGCATGGGAAGCAGCTCCTCCTCCCTCTCCCTTTAGAAATGAAGATTTCTGGTGCCATCTGGCTCTAGTCTCCCTCTTGGTATCTCTCCAAATAGAGAAACCTGGAGGAGCAAGGAGGGGCCATCAGGTAGATGAGACCAAGGTCCTGCCCCACAGTAGAGTTCTCAGAGTCCCCACCTCCATCTGGTGGCTTACCATTCATAGTCCCATTCTTAGTTCTTGCTAGCCCTTTTCGTCCTCGGTTTGATTTAAGGCAATGAAACAAAACTGATGAAATATTTACTATGTGGCAGCACCAGAGACACAGAGATGCCCTTGGCTATTCCTGGGCATCCCTAAGTTGCTGGACTGAGAAATCCAGTGGCCTCTATATCTATCCATGCACTTCTTATCCTCCTGCTGCCCTGCCTGAGGCAGACTTGCTTTAGCTTAAATGTTCCCAAGAGGCCTGGGATGGGTTTACTGTCTAGTAGGTAGGACACCAAGGCCATCACTCTTGATGCTGAGACCACAAGCTCCCCTGTGTGGTGACCACTATGCTCTATTCCACCCCAAGCCCTCAGTTGGTACCCAGGTCCAATGCAAACCCCTAGCCACCACATGCTGGGGTCACAGAGGGGCCTGGAGGAGAGACTGTGGGTCAGGGCAAAGCTATCCACAGCCTGGCAAAGCTGCCAGAGTTCATGCCACTGTCGTGCTCCTGCACAGAACAGGGCAGCTGCAGCTGTGCTTATGAATACATTGCAGTGGCCTTAATGTAGGCCTCCACTTATAGCAGCAGCTGACTCAAACTCCCTGGGCTGAATCCTGATACCCAAGACCCTGGGACTTTGCTCCTGGCCCTAAAGGACCAACATTCCCCTTGTTAGAAGCCCAATGGGACCACTCAACCAACGTTGGGCTCCAACATTAGCAGGAGGCACAAGGACATCATGGCATGCATGAGGGTGGGCAGCACACCTCAGCACACGCTTCTGCCAGTCCCCATCCCCTTAGTTAGAAGTCCCCAAGAGGATGGAAACCTTCTAAAATAAAGGCAAAAGTGGAGATGGTGTGGCAAAAGGCTCCCTTCATCTGCTCAATGCTTTGACATCTGATATTGAGCACATCTCTACACTCAACAGGACCCAGTGGTGATAGTCCGCCCACCCCTGCATGGACCTTTCCCACTTACCTGATGGGCTCCGTGGGGTCCAGGCGCCGAGCCTTCTGCTCTGGGGAGAGCTGCTCCCACTGGAAGTGGAGGCTCCAGTCAAACCCTACAACACAGCACGAACCCAGCTGCTTTGGTCTCTCAAAAGCACTTGCTCATTCTGCGCCTTTTCCAGAAAGTCATGAATGTACCCAGGTCCTGGAGAGGCAGGTCTCAAAGACTCTGGTCCCTGATATTATAGGTTTCCCTAGGCTGATCAGCAACATGGCTGCCAAACCTCCCTTCACAGCTTCCTGCTCTTCCTCTATCCATGACTGCTTCTCTGAGCCTTCTCTTCTGTGAAGGGTTAGAAATGAAGGGTGGAGAATAAAGAGCCTAGGGGTAGGGCCTGAGGGTGATAGGATGGACAGTCATGGAATGTGGCCCTTGGCCCTGAGTCTCAGGAAGGTGTGAGCAGGAGGTTTGTGAGAGGCTCTTAGACTACCTGAGCCACCTAAAATTCATTCTTGCAGTGGGGGCAACAGTGGGCCCTGTGTGGAGAGCTGGGGTGGGTCTCCCCAGGCATGCTCCTTTCCCTAGGGTTCATACTTCTGTTAACAGAAGTCACATGTCTCTCGGAGAAGGTGGTGACTGTTGCTGGCATCAGGCCCCATGTAGCTAGGAAACCCTTGCTCTCATCATGTTATTGGGCCCTGGGGTAAGCCCTGTCTTAGAGCTGGAGCTCTGGGTGCTGGGAGCATCCTGCCCACCCTGTAGCCCTTCCTTCTACAGTCCTGGTGGTAAGGGCCAAGCTAAGCTAATTATAGTGCGGGTTGAAGGATGAGCATTCTCAACAAGCCACTAAGAGCTTTTCCTTCACTCTACTCGCTTGAAAGCAATGATTGGGAGTAAATGAAAGTCCTTACCGGGGAGGAGGGGTCAGCCTGACTCACCTCCTCTGAGCTCCGAGGCAGACTCAATGTAGGTGAAAGTGTCCAGGTTAATAATATCAATCACAGGGCATACTACCCGCGTGTAGTCCTGTAAGACAACAGACCCACACTCAGCTTATGGAGAGGAGCACAGCTGGGAGTGGGGGAGCTTGGGATGGCCTTGTGAGGGGAGTGCCAGAGATGAGTTCTGTGGCCTTGATGGAGCCCTTTCATCTCTGGATCTCAATTTGTCCATTGATAAAATGGGACACTGGACACTGGGACCTCTTCAGTTCTGATGCCTAAAGTGCTAAGAGGTTTTCCTTGACCGCTGGGACCCCCCTGCCACAGTGGCCATCTAAGAACAGTGGACATGATGGAGGTTGACTGGGGAGTACTGCACACCCAGAAAGGGGAAATTGATAAGAAGGGGCTCCAGAAGTCCTTCACCATTAGTGGGGCTCTAGGAGACAGAGGACACAGTCAGCTGTTGAAACGGTTTGGACCTCTGTCCCCAGTCAAATCTCACGTCAAACTGCGGTCCCCAGTGTTGGAGGTGGTGCCTGTTGGGAGGTGACTCGATCATGGGGGTGGATTTCTCATGAACAGTTTAGCACCATCCCCTTGGTGCTGTTCTGGTGATAATGAGTGAGTTCTTCTTACAAGATTTAGTTGTTTAAAAGTGTGTGGCACCTCCCCTCGCATTTTCTCTGTTGCTCTTGCTCTGACTATGTGACGAGCTTGCTCCCCCTTCACCTTCTGCCATGATTGTAAGTTTCCTGAGGTCTCCCCAGAAGCTGAGCAGATGCCGGCATCATGCTTCTGGTACAGCCTATGGAACCACGAGCCAATTAAACCTCATTTTTAAAATAAATTACCCAGCCTTGGGTATTTCTTTAGAGCAATGTGAGAATGGACTAATACAGCTGGGAAGGTGACCCCAAGACTGCAGCCCCAAGAAGCAAAACCGTAGACCCACGGTGCTTCATTCTAGGCCTGTGGTTCATGGATAAGTTGATGAATAGCATCTCTCAGAGCCCTAACTTTAATTGTCCCCTGCAGATGAATACTCACAAATTTGTACCAGGTCCTGACTTTCCTCTTAGCTTCCAGGCTCAGATACAATATGCCATTGGCCACCTCCATGTGAATTTCACTCACCCTTCGAAGGTTGGCTTTATTGTCTTCTCCTCAAACATGCTCCCTTCCTTAAGTTCCCTATTTGTGTTAACAGAATCATCACCTGTCTCCCCTCTCCGCAGCACTAAATGAAGAAGCTTCACCGAGCCCATCAACCAGACCAAATCCTGCTGGTTCTAACTCTAAAACTGCTCTTTGAGTTCAGCCTGCCTCTCCTCCAGTCCCTCAAGCCTGGAGTACTGCAATGCTCTCCTAAACCCAACCCCACTCTATCTCCTGCTCTTCTCCTTTTAATCTACATATGGCTGCCAAAGTTGTCTTTCCGATTTGCAAATCTGATTCAGCCACTCAGCTGCTACAAACTTTAACTGCCTCTAAGATAAAGTACAAACTCCTTAGCATAGCATCCCAGACCATCAAGAACAGGCTTGTCTCTAGCTTTCCAGCCTCATTACTTGCTACTTCCCTTCAGGCCACCCCATCTATAGCATCAAAATCATGCAGGAAACATTTTCAAAATATGCAAGCCCAAGTCACCAGCTCCTGGGGCCACTGTATACATAACTTTTCAAATTTCTCATTTCTGGGTGAGTAGCCCTGTACCTGATATGCAGTGAAGAAAACTCCCCACATTGCCCAGAGAGGTGTCAATGAGCTGTGAACACAGAAACTTTTGGACAGCTAAATGGGAATCAGGCAGCCCATCAAAACCAGCAGGTCCCTGGGAACCAGGCAGGACTGCTTTTTCAATCCTCTGCAACAACCACCCTTTGGCCAGCACAGGCAGGAACCTCTGTTTCTCCTTGAAGCCGTTTAATTTCCTGGTTCAATCTTTCCCCCAAATGAGGCTGTCTTCTTATTTTAAACTCTAGATTCACTGAGTGCCTGATTTTAAGTTCACAGACTTAATTTGGCCCTCAGCCTCCCACATGTGACTCATTCTGACAGTAACAAGGTGCCTCTGAAAACCAATTGGCCCACATGGAAAGAAATGCTCATTTTCAATGCATTGCCTCTACCTCTGGGATGTCACAGATGGTTCATTCAAAATCAGCACTGCACCTGCCCAGCTGCCACAGTTCCTCTGGGGCTCTTGGGCCACTGTCATTGTGTGTCTGTGGATATGTCCACAGGATACATGGATACATACTGCAGGCACACACACCACCATCCCACACAAATACCTGGACATGTACACACAAATACATACACAATCATTCCTTGAATTCTGAAATAACTTCAGAAGTTCAGAGATATCTTCTGTATGTCTGACAAAGTCTTGGTTTTGCCTTTCCTTTGAGCTTTGGGGCCTCTGCAGCTGTACTAGGTCCTTCTGTGACTCTTTTGCAATAAAGGATTAACCATGGCCAAAGATGTTTGGCCTTGCCCAGCTCCTGGGAGGTAACCTCTAACCCCTTGGAATGTCCTGCCTAGAAGAGTCTTTGTTTACCTGGGGCCATGGGCCTCATCAGCTAATCTATGCTAGCAATGTGGTTTATGGTTATGGGCCATGTGGTATCAACTCAACTTGACCTCTGGAAAGGCATGGAGACCATGAGGGTAGTCAGCCATGTCTATTTACTGATCCCCAGTAAAAGCTCTGAATACTGAGGCTTGGGGGAGCTTTCCTCTTTGGCAATACTATGTGATGTTGCTAGCAGAATTAAGTGGTGTCTGTAGAACCTACTGAGAAAGGAGAAGTGGAAGCTTGTGCCTGGACACTTCCTGTGCACCTTACCCATTGTTGATTTTAATCTGTATCCTTTCACTGTAGTTAAGCCATAACCATGATTCTAACAATTTTGCTGAGTTCTCAGTCCTTGTAGCAAATTATTGAACCTCAGGGTGGTCTTAGGGACCCCCAAACTGCAATCCTGTTTTTCTTTGACTTTAAAAAAAATCTTTCCCCAGTATTTAAAAACTGCAAAGGAAAATAAAATGCTGGTTGCTTACTTTGGTCACAGACTTCCCCACATGCCATGCATGGGCCCTGCTCCAGGACTGCAGTAGGCTCTGGTGCACTCCTCCTATAAGCTCTGAGGGTTTCTGTCCTATTATTCCTGTCATAGCTCAATTGTGGCATCTGCTTGGCTGAGAGTCTTGGAGGCCAGACAGGTAGTGAGGAATATTTGGGGCTAAGTATGTGTAAAGCTATGACCTTGAATAAGCCTGCAAGAGGCTTTATAAATGAGTCACCAAAGCCAGGACATGACCTCTCTGAGTGCCCTGGAAGGTCAGTACCTGCTCCGCTTTTGTATCTCTCAGCCCCAGCCCAAAGCCTGGTAGGCAGCAGGTGTTTAATCTGTGCTGGCTAAAAGAGGGCATCTATTAGCTCCCTCTGAGGACACTGTGTCAGTGCTGCCAGCAAGCAGGTGGGTCAATTACAGCTGAACAAGATGGCTTCTCTTCCTGTAGGCTGGGGGATGGAGGGACTCTCAATTAAAGCACTGAGGTACACTGAGCTCTCTGTGTGCATGCCCTAGCAGGCTGTAGCTTTACAGCAAGGTCCATGCTTAGGCTCAAGCAGGCAGTTGATGGAACCCTGGCAGATCCTGGACCACACTTCCTCCTCTCACCTCCCCCAAGCAAATCCGAGCCCCCTACCCTCCACCCCCACTCCTAGCCAACCGGAAGCAACTGTAAGAGGCTGAATGCATCAGTCCATGGCTGTCCATCACCCCTGCCATCAGGCCTCTCGTTTCTCCACTGAGTCATGTAATTAAAACCACATTGTGAATGAGCAATCAGAAAGTTCCTAGAGACATCCACTCCTGTGATCAACCAGTAATCCCAAGCACCTACTATGGTTTAGGAATCGTGGCAGATACAAAGACGAGTAAGAGCTCACAGTCTGGGGAAGATTAGGACGGGTGAGTAGATGGTTCTGATGTGGGTATAGACACAGAGCCTGGGGGCCTCTCAGCTGACCTGAAGGGAGGGGTGGGGAACACAGGGAGGAGTCCTCAAGGAGGTGACACTGTGGGGCAAAGACAAGGACACCTGAGTTGGCAGGACTCCTGGGTTCCCATTCTGATTCTGCATCTAGAATATGTGTGACCTTAAGTAAATCAGCCAGCTCTAGGGACTCTTTGTTTCTTCATCTACAAAAGAAAGACAAATTATTATTTGCAAAACTATCCTCCTGCCTCTCTAACTGGGCTTTTGTGAGAAAACAAGAGAGAAAGGCATGTGAGAAGGCTTTGAAGAATATGTAAGCTATGATTTATGTAAATTTACCAAATGCTTTACCAAGATTGAAGTTTCTTAAAATCTTTTTTTCCTACTAAAGAACTATGTGGATAAGGAGGGTGAAAAAAACTAAGCTTATGTTTAAAAAAAAAAAACCCAACTTGGTACTTGTTTCAAGTATCATCATGTAATTGAAAGGAAAAGAAGGAAAA
This sequence comes from Aotus nancymaae, assembly GCF_030222135.1. NCBI lineage: Eukaryota > Metazoa > Chordata > Mammalia > Primates > Aotidae > Aotus > Aotus nancymaae. Next base: position 29,952,510 of record NW_026988471.1, read on the forward strand.
TTGGGGAGGTTTTCAATGTGGAAAACACCAGCTGAGGACAGCGGATGACAGCTGAAGCCCAGTCTCTTTCTTATCTCTTTCTATTTTTGAAAATCTCAAACTCCAATTACAGCTTAAAATTTCCACTTCCACTCACAGGATCAAATCATGTTCTCTGAGACAAGACACATACAAAGACACGAGGAAATACAGGCTGACGCATGCCCTCACTCCCTGTCCCCAAAGGGCTGGCTGGCCCAGAGGAACTGTTCCAGGCCATTAAGAGTCAGAGTCTTAGCAAAAACCTCTGCAGCCCAGAAGGCCGCTGGAGACCTGGGAAGGTGAGAGCCGGACCATGGCTCCTGGGTTTGTATGACTAATGTCTTTGCTACAAAAGCTTTAGCTCAGGTAGTGATGAGGACCCAGAAGTTTAGCTTAGGAGGCTGAGCTCAATCTTGAGACTGTATGACTCCCAGAGGAGAAGGAGCATTGGTAGCAGGCAAACATTGCTCACGTTCGGAAAGGAAGAGATGAAGGCTTCGCCAGACCAGCAGGTAAGGCTGGCCATGGATATAGAAATGAGAGCATTTTTCAGAGAGGGTTTCTGAGATGAACTTGGGGCCACTGGGACGGAAAGAGCTTCACAGGTTCATTAACTGCTCAAGGAAAACAAAGCTCCCTTAACACATTCTGCAGGGACAATATCAGCCCGAGGGTCCCTGCAGGTTAAGCATCAAATTACCATATGAGCCAGCAGCAATTCACATATAAACCCTAAATAATTGAAAACAGGGACCCAAATAGAAACTTGTTTACAAATATTTATAACAGCGCTATTCACAAAGGTAAAAAGTAGAAGTGACTCAAATGTTCATCAATGGATGTACGGATAAACAAAATTTGGTGTACACATGCCATGGAATATTATTAGCCATGCAAATGAATGCTAATACATGCTACAACATGGATAAAGCCCAAAGATACGTTAAATAAAAGGAACCAGGATCAAAAAGCCCCGTGTTGTATGATTCCATTTATATGAAATGTCCACCACTGGCAAATCCATTGAGACAGAAAGCAGACTAGCAGTGGCCAGGGGCTGGGAGAAGAGGAGAATGAGGAGTGAGCGATTGCCAACGGGTACGAGGTTTCCTTCTGGGGTGATACAAACTTTTCCTTTGCGGGTGATGAAAACTTTTAAAATTAAGTTGTGGTGAAGATTACACAACCCTGTGAATATACTAAAATTACTGAATTGCCCACTTTTAAAAGGTTAAAATGGTAACTTTCATTATATGTCTTTTACAACACAACACAACACACAACACACACGTGCACACAAACACATGCACACTCATATAAAGTCAATTTGAGGACAGTGGCCATGGGGACTGAGTCCACTGCTGTGGCAGCTGCATCCAGAGAGGCCTGGGCACAGCTCTGGGTAGAGAGCTCCTGGGGTCAGGTCTACCATGACCTCACCTAGCAGCCCCCAACATCCAAGGAGACCTGCGGCCCCATGAACTTCGGTTCCAGGGTGCATGGCCAGCAAACTGAGAGGGGAAGGGGTCTGGTCAGAGGCAGAGGTCCCGAGGAGTGAACACCTTGAGGAGGGGACGGAAGTGCCAAGTGCGCACTGTAGCGTGTCCTGGACCTCAGCCCCTCTTTTTTTCCTCCTCTTCCAACCATAACGTCTCCCCATGGCATCTCGTTTTTTATTATCATTTCTCAATACTGAGCACCTACACTCTGACAGGCAGGGTGGCCACAAGGAGGCATTGGTGCCCCCATTGGATTTGTAAGCTATTAGGGGAGGCAGAGGACTAAACCCAGAAGAGGAAATGGTGGGCTAAGGGGGCAATGACTGCCAGGAGTGATCCTAGCTGGCCATGCAGTCAGGAAAGGCTCTCTAGAGGAGGGGAGCTGCAGACGCGGCCCCAAAGAGCAAGTGGGTTTGTGGAGAGGAGGTGATGGGCATCCAGGGACAGGAAGGGCTTGGTCAGAGCTGGTGCAGTGGGAATGTCAGGGCATGTCCAGGGACAACGAGCTGCAGAAGAGAGCACGGAGGGAGGGGTGCATTTGGAAGGGTGCATTTCCCAATCCAGACCTCTTTGCCTAGGTGATATCAAAAAAGAGTGGAAGAGGTGATGTCAAAAAAGAGTGGGAGAGAAGACTTTTTTTTTTTTTTGAGGCAGAGTTTTGCTCTTATTGACCAGGCTGGGGTGCAATGGCACTATCTGGGCTCACTGCAACCTTCACCTTCTAGGTTCAAGTGATTCCGGAGAGGAGATTTTTCTAAATAACACTAAGTGGATGATACACCCTCCCAATCTCAGAAAAAAGGGTTAATGAGGGGCCTTAACATCTAGGCCCATGTGACAGAACTTTGTAAACCCACTGAGGTTCTCTCATTGTAATGAACAATGTGGGGAAGGATTTCCTTGTTTTCTTCTGAGCAGATAAACATAGCTTGATTCTTTCATCCTCTCAACACTGTCATTATGCAGGGAGGAGTCAAGGAGCTACCATGAAGACTGAACAGGAAATAACCACAGCACAGAGAAGACACTGTTGAGGCAATGCTGGGGTTCTGGTGCTGGTGGTACTGACTAAAAAACAGACTGGCCAGGCGCAGTGGCTCATGCCTGTAATCCCAGCACTTTGAGGGGCGAGGCAGGCGGATCATGAGGTCAGGAGATGGAGACCAGCCTTGCCAAAGAGACCAGCCTGGCCAACATGGTGAAACCCTATTTCTATTAAAAAAATAAAAATTAAAAAAAAAAAAAAAAATATATATATATATATATATATATATATATATATATATATTAGCTGGGCGTGGTGGCATGCGCCTGTAATCCCAGCTACTTGGGAGGCTGAGGCAGGAGGATTGCTTGAACCCGGGAGGTGGAAGTTGCAGTGAGCCGAGATGGTGCCATTGCACTCCAGCCCAGGCAACAGAGTGAGACTCTGACTCAAAAAAAAAAAAAAAAAAAAACCACAAAAGAAACCCAAAAACAGACCAAGTGATATAATTGCCCTAAGACTGTTTCCTCTTCTGTGAAATGGGTATATTAAAAATATCTGAGGTCCTACTTCACAGAATGGTTATAGGAATCAATAACTCAGGAAGAGGAACGTACAGTACAAGTGCCAGCCATTGAAATGATACTGCCATCTGCAGTTGCCACACATTCTGTAGATCAACAGGGAAGCGGATAGACTTTGGGGAATATAAAATAATAAGAAAAATTAAATTTCCTTTCATTTTTTGGGGAGTAACTGAGACACTGGAGGAATAAAGCATCCAGAATTGCAGAGTAACTTAAGGGCAAACAGGGTCAAGGAGTTCAGTCTCTTAACATCTAGCCTGCCTGTCTAGTATAGCCTTTGGGTGAGGGTAGAAGCAAGACTGTCCCCAGGAATTAGGGGATGAAGCCTGGTTAAGTTTCTGCCTCCTTTCTACAAAAGGCACCCATAAGGGTTCCCATTCTGGAATCTTCTGCTCTCCGATAGGACCAGGTCTGGGCAGTTTTCTCCTGGCCAGGAAATGGCATATGTTAAGTCCCAGCTGTCCCAAGTGCAGGCCTGCTATGGGTGACAGTCCCAGTCACAACACATCCCAGTCCTTGCTCCACCAGACTGCCATGTGACCTCATGCAGGCTGCTCTACCTTAGTCCTTCATCCACAAAATGGGGACTGCGATTTGTTCTGCCCACCTCCCAGAAGAACTGGGGGTGCATATGTGAAGTCATGAGCTAGAGAGAGAGCCTGGAGAAAGCTGGGCCCTGAAGCCCAGCCCTGCTCCTCAGTCTCACTCACCTCTTTGACCCTGTGCAACAGAGGCTGGAGCCAGTCCCTGTTCACCTCACAGTGGCTGTCGAGGAAAGTCAGAGTAGTGCCCTGGGCAACGTCAGCACCCCGAATCCGGGACCGGACCAGACCTGCAGTCAGGAACAAACCACCGAGTGGGTGCTACTGTCACTCCATTGTCCAGTGAGACCAGGGAGAAGCCACCCAACGTTTCCCTCGATCACCCAAACATACACACACCATCACACCCTTGACCCCCCAGACTCACACCGGAGGCTCTCACACAGCAGCACAGACCTACCTTGCCGTTCATTATTGCGCAAGCATTTCACCTTGGGCAACTTGATGAGCTGTTGACAGTCATCAGCTGCAAAGACAAAAGGTTATGCCAAGTGAGTGCCTGGGGACGGGCTCACGTGATATAACTGTGTACACTGCAGGTGAAGCTGAAGGATAGGTGAGGCAGCCCTGCCCACCGTCCCCAACTGCAGTGTGGTGCTCCAGGGTGTTTCCAGGCTGTGAGGGGCTGGCGAATGAATCACTGCTGCCATTATACAAGGTGGCCAGGCGAGCAAAGAGGCCTCAACTGGACCACTCTGGTCAGTACACAGTGGCACCTGCATACTTGCTTGAAAATGTTCTAGGTGGAAAATCTTGGCCTAGTCACCTGGGGATATTTCTCTTTTCTTTTTTGTCATTTTCTCTTTTAAAAAATTTTAATTTAAATTTTTAACTTTAATTTTTATGGGCACATACCAGACATATATGTTTATGGGGCACAGGAAATGTTTTGATACAGGCATGCAATGTCTAATAATCACATCACGGAGAATGGGGTGTCCATCCCCTCAAGCATTTATCCTTGTTATAAGTACAAACAATCTCATTTCTCATTTCTTTTTTTTTTCTTTTTGAGACAGAGTCTCACTCTGTCGCCCAGGTTGGAGTTCAGTGGTGCAATCTCGGTTCACTGTAACTTCTGCCTCCCGGGTTCAAGCGATTCTCCTGCCTCAGCCTCTCGAGTAGCTGGGATCACAGAGTGTGCTACCACACCCGGGTAATTTTTGTATTTTTGGTAAAGACAAGGCTTCACCATGTTAGGCAGGCTGGTCTCGAACTCCTGACCTTAGGTGATCCACCCACCTCGGTCTTCCAAAGTGCTGGAATTATAGGTGTGAGCCACCCTCCCCATTCCCATTTCTCTTTTCTTATAGACCATTCAAAGCAAGAGATTAGAGTCCTGGTCACTTTAGTAGGTCTGGTAAAAACTGCTGGAAGGTCAGGAATAGATGAGATTTTAGACTTTCCTTTCAGTTCACAGACCTGCTTTTGGAAGGGTCCCACTCAGCATGCCTCCCATTACACTGAGCTGGTTCAGCTCTCCACCGCGCAGGAGACCCCATCCCAGGCATTTGTCCCTGTCACTCCCTGGCTCGCCTGCTGCTCCCTCACTCCTTTGGTTCACCAGCTCCCTGGCTCTGAACTCCGTGTCTTGGCTCCACCATTGCGGTTTTGCTTTATTAGTTTATTGACCTTGGCCTCCCTGCTTGGCTCTAAATTTTAAAGAAAAACAGAAAAGACTTACACTGGCTTCTAAGCTAGGTACTGTTCTAAGCACTTCAAACGTGTTACCATGTTTAATCCTTAGATAAACCGTATATACTATAATTATCTTTGTTTTATAACAAGGAAACTAACGCACATGAGGTTGATTATTTACTCAAGGCAAATAGCTAGTGAGTGAGTGATTTACAAGTCTAGGATTTGAACCTAGGCAGTCTGGCTCCAGAGTCCATGTTGTAAGCACTGCTATTCTGCTTGCAAGTGAATCCAGCAGCACTCCCTTCTCTTGCCTCAGTGCCAGGCTACTCCTAAGCAGGGCAAGTGTCTGCCCACCTCCAAGCTCTTCCTCACTGGGGAAGGGAGAGCAGATCCTCGTGTTCCAGAACTCAAGGTCTTGATCTCATGACTCTGGGCCTCGTGTACAGCCCACTTCCGCATCACCCCCAGAGGTTCCGAGGCTGTGGGTGTGGGTTCCAGCCTTCGTACAGCAGACCCCAGTGTGGGGGTGGCTCCCCATGCCCAGCTTCCAGCCTCAGTGCTGGTGGGGTGGGCTCCACTCTGCTAGGACCCGGAGCTGTCCACAGTGGTCATTCCATTTTCCCCAGTTCATCACCAGGAACAGGTGCTCTGCCTGGCTCTGACCGACTGCACAGAACTGCACCCAGGCCCCTGGGAGGATGGTTTTCAGAGGAGGTGTTGGCAATACCAATATGTTCATTCTTAGAATGCTTTGACTATCATGTACCTTTCAAATTTGATGTACAGTATCTGGAAAGACTCCCATGTTTTTCTTGGGGAGAGTGGATTTGGTGTGAATTTGGATGGGACCCAGGTTCTTTGATAGGATAAGTGGGGGAAATGAGGTAGGAAATGGTGATGAGCAAGTGTGCCGAAAGGTTGGAAGGCAGCCCTCACTGTGTCATGGCCAGGTGACAGGATGTCCCATGGGGGTCCCAAAGACAGGACCCACACAGGCCTCCCAGGGAACGATAGGAAGAGGGCCTTAGCTCAGACTGCAGATTATTGCAGAGAACCCAAGAAATCATTTTTTGGATATAAAGCTTTTCTCCTTATGAGCCCAGTCACGGACACTCAAAGACTTCCATACCTATTACAAATCTGGGCTTTTCCCCATTCCCAGAAAACCAGTGGACTCACCTCTGCCTGTTACACAGTGGCTGCGAACAGATACTGGTGTCTAAGGAGCAAGTGAGAGACATGACTTACGGTCATTGCTGAAGTCATCCACTAATATGATTTCCCGGATCAGATGCATAGGGGTGCGGTTTAATACACTGCGAGACGGAAAGAGAAAACATCATTGTGACTTCTAGTGGCAAAGGATATGTATTAACCTGAGTTTTAAATAGACACCATTGCATTTGAGGAATGAAAAATCAGAGCACCAAAGGGCTTGTCTAGTCACATTGCTTATCTGTGAGCCAGCAGGAATGTAATTCTGCCTTCTCCGTCTTAGTGAATGCCTCCACCACCCACAAAGCCACCCAGACGGAAGGCCAGGAGTTAACCTCAGCTACCCTTCCACTCCCTGAAACCCCACAGCAAATCAGTAATGACTGGCTGGCTGGAAAATGTCACTCAAATCACTTTCACCTCTTGTACCTCACCCTGATTTAACCTCTTCTGTCTGATTTATAGTCTCAACTTGTCCCAGCCTCTCCCAGGCCATCTTGATCATGGTCTCCAGAGTGAGCTTTCTGACATGCAGCTTTGATTGTGTGACTCTCTTTGCCAATGCAAATAAATAAACTGACAATCCCCCAGGGGCTCCTCACTATTACATCCCAAATCCTCAGCACGTTCCTAAGGCCTTTGCCATCAGAAGCTGGCCCACATTTCCCCACATCACATGCCCAGTGCCACTGTCTGAAGCTCATTCATAACTGAGAGCCTCTCTCCTGCTGCTGCTGCTGCTTGAAATGCCCCTGTGCTGCCCACAAGGACCAGTTTGAATGTTACTTCCTCCCTAACAGCTTTCCAAGCCACTTAGTGAGAATTAATTGCTTCCTCCTCTGGGATCCCGCAGCAGTTTAAATCTGATCCTATGGCTTTTCTCACTTCCCAGCCCTGAAGTTTGTTTTTGTACCTCGTCTGCCTGTGGTCCCCTCTGGTTGGAAATATCCCAGGGCAAGACCCTTGCCCCATTGCTCTCTTTATTGCCAGAGTCCAGCACAGTGCCTTGGCCCATAACTATTCCCTCGAGGGATATTTACTGAACACCTACTATGTGCTCAGCGCTGAACATATGATGATGAACAGAAGAGAAGCACCTTCTACCCTCCAGAAGCTTGCGATCTAACAGCTACTTACTGCAAGCTGTGTATTCTTGGGCAAGTTACTCTACTGCTCTGTGTAGCAAAGGATCCCATCTAGAAAACAGGGATGATAATAGTAGTACTTATTTCACAGTGCTGTTGAGAAAATTAAAGGAGAAAGTGTATAAAAAACACTTAGCATGCTATTTGGCACTTGGTGATAACAAATGGTTGCAATTGTGACTATTTGGGGCAGCATTAATGATTTTTGAATCTAACCGACTCAGTTACTCTTCCTGTGCTGTGGATCTCTACCCAGGGGCAAGGCTAACACTGAGTTTTAGGCCTGACTGAGATGGCTGGATCCTGCTTCTCCTGAACACCCCAAACCATGTGACTTTTCAGAACCATGCCTGGGCTGCAGCAGACACCATGGGGTTCCCAGAACCATGTACGTTGGAGAGGTGGTTCAGAAGGGGTGCAGGTGGAGGCACCCTGTGCAGCCCTCCTCCCAGGAGGACCCTCCTGAGCCCTGATTAGAGTGCACCACCCCTTCTACACAGGATGCAGACTCTCCCGGAAGAGGACTTAGCCTGGAGCTACCATATTTATGAAGCCTTGATTCTCACCATGGCAACTGGTATCAGGCGGAGAGAGGAACCCTAACACAAAGTCCTGAGCCCACTGTCTCTGCCTTCGGGAGCTCAGGATCAGGCAGGGGAAAGAAAGGATGCAGCCTCTGCCAGAGGATAGTGGAAGGGGACGGTTCACCATGATCGTCCCAAAGAAAACACACAGAAACACAACCACCAGCCCTCTAATCAGGGAGGGAGGCAGGAGACAGCGGAAAACCTGCTGGAAGAATACCCCCTAATGAGGTTTGATTGCGGCTGTAGCTTCTGCATTCGATTCTGCTAAATCCCTGCCGGCTCTTTGAAATTCAAGAGTTCTCTTCTGTGAACATCAAAAGGTAAATCGCGTGCGGCTCTGCACTGGTTGAACTGAGAGATGATTAGTGAATAAAAAATGCCCAGGGTTTAAAACAGAAAAGAAAAAAAGAGAAAGAAATAGTCAGCAGTGAGTGCTAATTAGACCATTTCCTGGTAACACCTGGCTTGTTTTTGCTTCTCTAATCAGAACAATTGGAGTGATGGTGGGGTCCCCTTAAACATGGCCTGCAGCTAGGAGGGCCTGAGGTGGGCATGTGCTCTGGGCACCTGGGTGGTCAGAGAAAAGGTCAAGTCCAGTCCAATGGACCGGGCCTGGCCTAGGTGGTCCCCCAGGGCCCTCCCTTGTGCATACCCACTCTCATTCCTTCCACCCAGGGAGGAAATGGTTGCTTGGGTCTCCCTCCCTTGCTCTCACCACCTCCTCTACAGCAAAGCAAATCCACTCTTTCCTACAGGCCCAGCACAGGATAGCTCTTCTCGGCCTCACCCCCACTCCAGCTGCCTTCCCCACACCCTTCCTTACTCTGCCTCAGCATGGGAATAAGTGCTCTCCTCACTCTGCCTGGGATGTTCTAGAACAGTCTTCTCTACGCAGCTCACCTCTCTGCCAGAAGGCAGGTACACAGGCAGCTTCTATACCTGCTGTACCCTAACTGTGAGCCCTCAAGGAGCCCCCAGAGGCCACGTAGCTGCGTGGGCAGCGTGGGCTCAGAGACCAGGTGGGCTGCACCACCCACTAACTGTACAATCCTGAACCAGATAGACGCTGGTTTGCTCCCAGCCTTCATTTCCTCCTGTAATTACATTTTCCTTGTAAAAGCAGGCGATATTAATACTTGACCTACTTCACAGGCTTTTGTGCGTGTGAAATGAGGAAATGTATTTGAAATTGCTTTGTGAACTCCAAGTGCTCTATGCAGGCAGGTTTTATCAAATGCTCCATAAATACCAGTAGAATGAAGACTCATGGCCGGCTGACAGTTGAGTTTAGTCATCCCGGAGTGAGACTTAACTTGGGTTCAAGTACTGTTTCTTTGTATCCACCATTCACTAGCTGGGAGAGCTTCAGTAAGTATTGAACCTTCAGCGCTATAATTTCCTCAGCTGTGTGAAAGGCGCTCATGGTGCCTGGCACAACAGCAGCTGCTCTCTGAGTGGTGAGTATTGATATTAATAATATTGAAACTAATAATAGCAATATGCATAACTTTCCCAAGTGCTCCTGGAGCCAGCAGCATCGCCGTCACCTAGAGACTTGTTAGAAATACAAATGTTTTTGGCCCCACTCTAGGCTTACTGGATTAGATTTTCTACAGATGGGGCCCAAGAAACTGTGTTTTAATAAGCCCTCCAGGAGCTTCTGAGGCATGCTCAAGTTTGAGACCCACTGCATTAGAACACTGCTGTTTGCCAGGGCTGGAGGCTCACACTATACACCTGTTGTCACCACTCAGGCTCATATATGCCAGACACTGCTCCAAGTCCTTTCCCTATCTGAAATTATTATTATTAATTATTATTATTATTATTGAGATGGAGTTTCACTCTTGTTGCCCAGACTGGAGTGCAATGGTGCAATCTCGGCTCACTGCAACCTCTGCCTCCTGGGTTCAAGCAATTCTCCTGCTTCTGCTTTCCAAGTAGCTGGGATTACAGGCGCATGCCACCACGCCCAGCTAATTTTTGTATTTTTAGTAGAGAAGGGATTTCACTATGTTGGTCAGCGTGGTCTCGAACTCCTGACTTCAGGTGATCCACCCTCCTCAGCCTCCCAAAGTGCTGGGATTACAGGCGTGAACCACTGCGCCCAGACTATCTGAAATTATTTGATCTTCTCCACAATAATGTCAGATCGTTATTATTAGCAGTCTCTGTTTTGCAGAAAAGGAAATTGTAGCAGAAAGGCTAACTTGCTTGCCTATGATCACACAGCTGTTAAGGGCAGAGCCATGCAAAGCTGGCCCCAGAGTCCAAATTCTTAACCACCTTACTGTAAGAAATGGCTCCCCTAGATCTAGGATATTATAAAAAAGCAACAGTGAGAAGACTGAGCTTATAAAGGGATCCATCGCCCATGCCTCAGAGCCCCCATGTGAGGGGCGGTGGTGAAGGATGCCCCAAGAGGAAAGGGACAGTGCTGGGTCTCCATAAACATGCAGACTCACCGCAGCAGGAGTCAAGATAAACCACTCTTGGGGGCTTGTTTTCTAAGTGAGAATGTCCCAAAATTCATCAAGGTCATGCTTCTCTACTCCCACCCCATCATCTATGTATGACATCAAGCCTTCACCTGGCTCTGAGTGCCCCACGTGAACCTGTCTAGTACCCAGCTAACTCAAGAGCTTAGGGGGCCAGAGGGTCCGGGAAGGGGTTGAAAAGAGCCTGACAGCAAAGCCTGTCCAGAATTCCAGAAAGCTAACAATGAAAGGTACCTTAGAGAAGATCTTTTAATTGAGAACCTCTGAGATAGGATGTGCCCTTCACTCAGTCCGCTCTTAATGGCTAGTGATTCATTTGTACAACAGGATAGGGAGTGAAAGGGAGGCATAGAATCTTAAGGCATGGAAGTTTCTAGAAGTAATCTTTCCTGCCTCCACCCCTAACATTCATTTCTGCCCTGCCTGCTTTTGATATAAGCTCCTGGTTGTCCACATATGGCTCTCAGGCCCTCATTTTGCTGTTTGTGTATGTCATGCTTGGGTCTGAGCTCAGGGCTGGCTGACATCTCAAGTTCCTAGGAGGCAGGAAATGGGTCCTCTCAGCCAAGTTGTCTGGCGTGTCATGGGTGTCTTCTGAAAAGTACGGGGCTAATGGGCCCAGAGACCCCTCCCAGAGTGCAGGGTTCCAGGGCCTCGGGGCAGTGGTCCACTGGGTGGGCAAACAGAGGAGCTGGGCTGTGCCTCCAGGAAAGCCAGGAAACCTGAGGTCTAGTTCCTCTGTACTCACCACGTGCACCACCTGCCCCCCGGGCTCAGGATGAGGCTCCAACTGGAGAGAAAGAATGTGTTCTGCAGACCACAAAGCTCAGGATACATTCAACGTAGTAATATTATTATTATTATCACTAATACCATATAGAGGTGGAGGAGCAGCAGGAAGAGGAGAAACATGTCTTAAAGGCTGTGCACAGCAGCTAAAGTATCCTCGAGAACGTAAACACTGTTAGGGAGGCCTGGGGGGCCTAGAAGCCTCCATATGACACTGTAATGCCCCCAGATGTCTGTGACATTCCCAAGAGGAAAGTTTATTGTGGGAAATGTGATAGAATTAGAAACATGAAAGATATTTTTATCATTTTTTACAGATGAAGTTAATAACATGCCCCAGGGTCACACGGCTAGGAAGTGGTAGGGTTTGGACTGGACTCCAGATCTTCTGACTCCAAGTGCAGCCCCCTTTGAAGTGTCCCATAGCCTCTTCTCTTTGATCCAGTGCTTACTCTGTGTGAGGCACATTTCTCAGTCCTTTCACTGAATCAGCCCGTAGCAACCCTATCAACCCTATGCAGTAAGTATGATTAGTATTCCCATTTCCTTGATTAGGAAGCTGAGCCATAGGGAGGTTAAGGGGTGAATAAGACCAGTCCTTGCCCTAAAGGAGCTCACTGAAGGTTATATGCTGGTAAAATGCAGCAAGTGCTAGAGTCGTGATATGCGGAGAAGGGCCCAGAGGAAGCCCCTGATGGGGTGCATGTGTGTGATTGTGTCAGAGGGCAGAGGCACCTGGCATCAGAGAGCTTCCTGCAGGATGGGCAGGGAGAGGCCGGCCTGGAAAGCGAGGCGCCTCTCTCAGATACTAAAATGTTCTCATGGAAACATCTGGCAGGCATGCCCAGTCATGACCGGTGGAGCAGCCACTGTGGCTGTGGGGAAGGAAGAGGTTGCAGTTGGCCTGCTCCATGAACCCACCCTGGTGCCCCAGGAGATCATGATGGCGGGGCTGTGGTCTGGCACTTCAGAACCAGCCACCTCCACTTCTGCGTGTCTCCTCTCAGCCTGGATGCCCCAGACTCTCCTTCTCCCCTCACCGCAGGAGACCCAGGAGAATTGGGCCTCCTCCATCCCTGTTGTCCTTACACTTAACCAGCCAGGCACTTCATTATCATTAATCTACCAAAGACTCCCAGTGACACCTGACAGTGACTTGGCACATTTTCTTGTCAAGAGCTGTTGCCTTGTTGGGAAATCGAATTTGAATCAGGCCGCTCTTGGGGTGATTGCAGAAGCTAGGATGGGCACATGGCTGGAGGAAGAAGCCAGCCCGTCACTGCCAAGGATGTCTGAACAGCAGACAGGCCTGTCCCCTTCGACAGGTAGAAGCACTGGGCTAAGAACTGTGTGCCTGGACAGGTCCCTCCCTATATCCCTAAGGGATGTGGTGACCGTGTACAGTGGACATTCATCATGAGTGACAGGTGGAGCTGAAGATTTGGTGCCTTCCCTCAGGGTGACCCTACTGAAGGACTTAGCTCCCATCACCTGGAACTTCCCACTGCCCACAGCCTTGTAGGGGTGGGAGAGACAGGAAAAGTGTGGCTTGCCTGGTGGAAACAGTAAGGGATTTTGCTGTGTTTGGTGTGCTCTGTGACCTATGTTTCATTTTATTTCCTTCTCTGTGGCATCAGCACCAGCTGATGTGCTGCTCAGCAGGACGGGAGGGTCTCATGAGCTGTGTGTCATGGGGACGTGGCGGTACTGTGGGCTCTTGCTCAGCAGCGGGATGTGGCTGTGGCAGTCCTGGCCCTGAAGGATGCTGACCACCACTGGGACCAGCCTCGCCCTACTCAGGCTGCTAAGGAGGAGGACTCTGAGATCAGAGTGCAAGGCCTGGAATCCTGTCTCACTATCATTGGCTAGGCAACACTGGACCTTGATTTAACATCTCCAGTGTCAGTTTCCTCAGCTGTGAAGTGGGCATGGCAGTGGCCTTCTCACCTCTGCAGCTGAGGTGCACAGAATATGTGTACACAGGAGCTGGAGTGAGAGTGGCTGCTGTCATTGCCATCTGAGAGGTAGATGTGGTTGGTGGCCTGAGGGAAAGCAAGGAGGGCCGATGACTTCTGGAGGGGAGGGTGGGCATGGGGGAAGGGGATGAAACAGCCAGGGTCTCTGGAGAATCTGGTGGGAGGGGAATTACTGGGTAAGTCTTCTGAGTGTGGGTCTATGTTCTGAGGGGAGTTCCGCTAGGGCCTGGCACTCGGACTTGGGCACATCAAAAACCCATGCAGGCCAGAGGCCATCTGTAGCAGGAGACACCTGTTAGAGCAAGAACATGACCCAGAGGATGCACTGAGGGTGGACTGAGGCCTGAGGGGAACGGGGCTGGAACTGCAGGTAGATGGCCAGAAAGACAAGCCTTAGAGATGGCTGCAGGTGGTTCCGATTTGCGTGGCCCATGGCAAGTGTGTGGGAGGGCAGAGAGTCAGGGTGCTGGGTGCTGACCCCAGCCTGATGCTGGGGCTGGGGTGTGCACTCAGCCTCTCAGGGCCTCAGCCCCTTCCTCAGTTGTGGAAGTCAGAACCCATGCTCTAGACGCAGGCTAGCACAGTGGTGAGGCCCAGGGCTCTGGGGCAGGCTCTTCTATTTACTCTCTTTGACCTTCTGCACCTTACCTAACACCACAGGCCTCTGTCTTTCTATAAAATGGGATAATAGGCTCCCTTACGGGAATGTGAGGAGTGACTGAGTGGACACATGTGGCATGTAGAATGGTGCCTGGCATGTAGTTAGACATGTCTGGTGTTCCTAGTACAGGGCCGGGCACCTGGAGAGCAGACACAGTGTCACCAAGTGCTGGCCCTGAGTTGGCTGACAGACGAGCAAGGCTGCCTCACCTGCGGATGGTCCTGAGCAGCGTGGAGCGCGCCTCGTTGTGGAAGGTGATGATGATGCTAGTGGGCGGAAGATCCGTGCAATACACCAGCAGCGTGCATCTGGGGAAGGAAAGGCACAGGACAAGTGAGACCTTCAGGGACAAAGCAGATCTGGAGGGCTAGAACTGAGAGCATCTGGGTGGGCACCCCTATGCCAGACACTAGATATCTGGAGGGGCTTCCCCAGCTGCAGAGCACTAGGTAAGACCCCACGGCTTCACCTGGCCCTAAGAGCTGCTGAGTAGCTCCAAGAATGACTAAATATGAATTTTCTACTACCTTGGGGGAACCTGGGCTTGGAGACAAATTGAGGTGATAAAGAGAAAACAAGTGTGGTATTTCTTGCACGCCTGAGTTACTGCACAGTGGCTCCTAGTAGCTGCATGGACACAACCCCAGGTCTTGGGCTCTGCTCCCCACTCTGTGCCCTTTCAGCCCATCTGCCCATGCCACTGGCCAGTAGGTAGATTCTAGCTGGCAGAGGCTTCACTGTGTTCTGGGCTAACAGCTTCAGGCTACCATGTTGCGTTGACACCTGGCCCTTGCAACACACACCTAAATCTGGCATGTAAGAGAGGCAAAGCCACAAACCCTGGTATAAGTGATAAAACCCCATCCTGAGAAGGCATTCACTTCCATGTATCCAGGATTATTTTGTATGACAATTACATCTGGGGTAATTTCAATTTAATACCTCGCTGCAAGTGAAAATTGTAGCCTGCAGCTTGAAAATTACTATAATAATGAAAATAAACCCACCAAGTGAGGCTGGTGCCACCAGGGGCTATCACTGGGTAAATGCTTCCTCCTGTTTCTTGCTATTTCAGGGGATGTTCAATTATTGGAGGAGGGGATATTAAAAGAGGAAGTAAATAACAGAGTTTGGGGAGTCAAATATTTGCTTTTTTCATTTTCTATTTTTTTCCTAGGCCTGGGGCTTTTAATGTGGGGTTCAGAGACCCAGGGATGGACTTCAAGGGACCCATGAGCCCTCTGAAATTGTTTGCAAACTGTGTGTACAAATGTGCATTTCTTTTTCCTGGAAAGATAGTTCAGAGTTTTCACTAGTCTCAAGAAAGTCTGTGGCCTAAAACATTAAGATCCTTAGTCCTAGGCCAATGGCCCTGATGTCTTGTTGGCCTTCCACATAACTCTGATCAGTTTTTTCTACAGGGGCATACACTGAAGGCTCACGGTGTTGGTCCAGAGAACTTATTTAGAAAAAGCCAGGTAGTTCTGTTCAGGACTCAAGCATTAGGAGGAGTCAAAAGTTAGGGAAGGAAGGCCCCAGGAGCAGAGATGATGGAAAAGGTAAGCCTTGTCCTTCAAGCCTGTCCTCTCCGCCAGCAACAATTTATCACCACGTCCTTTCCGCCCCACCTTCTGGATTCACCCCTCCTCTCATGCCCACAGTCTCTCAGTCCTTTTTTCTCAGGGGAGCACTGCAGTAGCTTTCTGACCTGTCTTTCTGCCTCCAGCCTCTGCCCCTGTCAATCATGTCCTGTCCACCACATAGCTCTGCCAGGGCTTCCTCTGGTTTGAATCCCTCCAGCAGTTCCTGATGTATGAAGTCCAAACTCCCTATCACAGTCTTCTAGACCCTTTAAAATCACAGGCTTCTATGCTGCCATAACTCTCTGTCATGGGTCATGCTATTACCTCTGCATGGAGCAATGTTCTTTCTCCTTCCTCTACCTGAGGACTCTTATTCATCCTTCAACAACCCAGAGCAAATGTCCCCTCTGTTGGTAAGGACCTGTCCTGTGGGTTGTCATCATTCTGTCCATATCTCTTTTCTAGCAGTTCTTGTGATGAGACTCTCCTTAACTTGAATGTGAGTTCCTCCGGGGAAGGGATAATGGCCTTGTCCATCTTTACATCACTAGAACAGGATTTAAGTATACCAGTTGTCCATTTATGGAGAAAGGGAGAAAGTAAATCAGGAAGTACAGTCCTAGGTCAGCTGAAGACATCCTTTTCCAACTTTCCAGCCGGCTGGCTGCCACTGATCCTCAGCAACTGGGTTTTATGTCCTGTGTAGCCCCTCCCTCACTGAAGCAGGGCAGCTCATATGACCCATAGAATATGGCAGAAGTGACAGTGTGTGACTCCCAAGGTTAAATCACAGAATCATTGCAGGCTGTGCCTTGGCCACTTGGAGGAACGCCAGCTGCCATGCTATAGGGACACTCGAGCAGCCCTGTCTGTGGAGAGATGTCCAGGTGGAGAGGAACTGTGGCCACCTGCTGAAGGCTGGCACCAATTTGCCAGCCATATGAATGAGCCACCTTGGAAATGGGTCTGCAGCTCCAGTCAAGCCTTCAGATGACAGCGGCTACAGCAGACTTCCAACTGCAGGTCCATGACTCTAAGCCAGAACCACCCAGCCAAGACGCTCTGAATTCCTGACCCACAGACACTGTGAAGATAATCAATGATTCTTGTTGTTTTACACCATGCAGTTTAATCGGGAGCAATTTGTTGTGCATTAGATGACCAGTATAAAAAGGGAAGGGCATGCCTTGAAACAGTTCCTGGTGAGAAGAGACCTTGGTCTTGCTTATCTTTGGACACAGACCTGACTCACTTAGCAGCAGACGGGAGGGAGGGCACTGCTCATAGGTGGTTGAGGTGGAACCAGGGTTGAGGGGGACTTGAGGGGGGGTCGTAGTTGGCAGGTGGCAGGTCTGTGAGAGCATGGAGGGGCTTGGAGAGGCTCAGGCAGAGGGGAGGAAGCCAGCAGTCAGCTCTAAGAAGAGCAAGTGGATATCAGGGAGGAGGGTCATCATCTGTCTCTCTAAAGGAAGGCAACAAGTCACAGAGCTCAGCAGAACCTCCTGGTCTCTCCATCAGAGACAGTGAAGGAAAAGAGTCCAAGCAGAGCAACTCAGCAGGCTGCCACCACCAGGACCAGGTATGTCAATGGCCAGGCCCTAAAGCTGCTCCTGGCGGCTGTGGTCCCTCCCATGGGGGAAGATGCTCTGAAACCCCTCATGGGGTGAAAACCCAGCCACTGCCTTGGGGATGCATCCCTTTCTACATGCAGGGAGGCAGGGGCCCCACACCCCAGCTTTTGTGGTGCAAGTTACTCAAGGGCAAGTTGGGTAGGGAGGGTGGTACTGAGAGTTATCTCCTTAGAGAGCTTTGGGGGCAGAGGTCATTTGTCCTGCCTTGGAGGACCAGCTGAGAAGGCAGGTGTATTGACCACAGTGACACAGATGTGTGCACACACATAGTTAGGCAGAGGCATAACTCTGCCTGGGTGGCAAAGCCGGCTTTGTGGAGGAGGAGGTGCTGGATCTCATGGGGTGAAGTAGGGAAGGACAGACAGAAATGGGACACAGAATCCCAGTCCCAGGCACAGATCTAGACCTGCAGACCAGGTGAGGCAGTTCCCAGAATCCTGGTTTGGGGGATCAGGATACCACTGACCAGTTGTGGGACCCTGAGCCTATCACCCGCCTCTCCAGCTTTCCGTCTGCTCCTCTGTAACACGGAATGGGCCCAAGGCTCTCCTGCTAAACGCTCTCACAGCTGTCAGAAGCTCTGACTGTAGTCAACATTCAATATGCATAGTTAATTTGAATGAAATGTCACAAATGCCATTTTGTAATTGAGGCTCAATTGTCAATGGGCATCTGGAGTTACTTTCCCAAGCCTCAGTTTCTTCATCTGGAAAATGAAGATAACAATTCTTGAAGATGTTTTACCTTAGACTATTACTATGTAAGGTGATTATAGATGCTTGACAAATAGTAACTATTATTATTTTTCGCATCAGCCCAAATCTGCAGATGACTCTGCTTGCTGGGTGGAGCCAGATCTCAGGGTCCTATCCCACAAGCAGGTAAGGGGCATGTAAGAGGAGGAGAGATCAAAGAATTCAGCATCAATGTGAGTGAAAAGAACCTGGACTTTGATGCTTGGATTTGAGTCTGGACATGTTGAGAACCGGCTGTGTGTCCGTGGACACATCATTTACCCACTCTGAGCCTCAAGATTGTTCCCTGTAAGATGAGGATAAATAAACGTTTTTGTTGTGAAAACTGCAGCTGATGCATGTAAGCACCTGGTGTTTAAAGGGTGCTGAGGAAATGGCAGCTAGCCTTGCTATCATCACGCACACACAATGGCTGAGCCGGCCTCAAGCCAGGTTCAGTTCATTGACTAGAATCACAAGTTCATGGTTTAGAAAAGGAAAGGACCATGGAGATGATCCAGTTCAAGCTTCTAAACTGGGCCCACCTTACTGACACAGCAGGCATAGTTTGGAGCCTGAGCCACTGTCCTCCTGGTCTCTGAGATCCCCAGCCTCTGTCTCCGCAGGGTAAAGAACAGGGCTGTACCCTATGAGCTCCTCCAGCACGCACAGGCCCAGGGAGGGAGGCAGTGGGGTGGCATCCCACATCTCACAGGCTCGAAAAGCTTCACAGGATCCTCCTCTTTCCCCTGCTCACAACTCAGGAGCCTGGACTCACCCCTTGTCTCAGGAGACCCTCACCACCACCTCCACTCCACAGATGAGCTGAACTGAGACTCAATCTCTCTCAAGGTGGCACACCTGGTGAGTGACTGGGGTGAGGGAAATCCACGTCTTAATCTAATGCTCCTAATCTAGTGCTTGTCCCTACAGTTCCCCTGTAAACTCACCGGGGTTCAAGGCACCTAACCCTAACCCTAAACCCTAATCCTTGCAACCCCACACAAGAGTCACCTGTGGTCCAAGGCCCAAGGGATGAGCATGGGGATGGGTAGCAACAAGGTTGAGAGTCCAAGAAAAAATCCTGCAAGCGGGACACGGTGAGAGTCAGCCCAGACAGCAGGCTTTCTGTGGGAGGGATCTAAAAGATCAATCAAACAGTGAGATCTATTAGGGGCACGAGGGAATGGAAAAGCCTGCCAACACTGAGCTCTGGCGCCAGTGGATGGACGAGAAAGCACGTTGATAATTTATTAAAGATGTAGTGTTTTACTGGAAGAAGAGCCAGTGAGCAGGAAAGGGCGGGGGTGGGGGACAATGAAGAGTGTCCATGAACCAGGAGGAGACTCTGGTCTCAGCCTCACCTCCTGGGGAAACAGACGCCTGGGGTCTCTAGACCCAATGGCCACAGCAGCTCATGAGGAAGGCATGCTCCTCTGAGCTGATCACTAACATGCTGTTTCTTTCTCTTCTATTTTTAATGAATGACTCAGCGAAGACTCTCAATTTCCCCCAACTTAAACTGGGGCTCCAAGGGCTTCCAGGACTGCCAATCTCTGGAGCATTTAGTGCCACTTGTAATCCAAAAATGCTTCCAGGGAGGTGCACTGTGTACAATAGCAAAGACCTGGAATCAACCCAAATGCCCATTGATGATAGACTGGACAGGGAAAATGTGGCACATATACACCATGGAATACTATGCAGCCATCAAAAACGATGAGTTCGTGTCCTTTGTAGGGACATGGATGAACCTGGAAACCATCATTCTCAGCAAACTGACACAAGAACAGAAAATCAAACACCACATGTTCTCACTCATAGGTGGGTGTTGAACAATGAAAACATATGGACACAGGGAGGGGAGCATCGCATACTGAGGTCTGTAGGGCGAAAATAGGGGATGGACAGCGGGGGGTGGGGAGTTGGGGAGAGATAGCATGGGGAGAAATGCCAGATATAGGTGATGGGGAGGAAGGCAGCAAATCACGCTGCCATGTGTGTACCTATGCAACAATCTTGCATGTTCTTCACATGTACCCCAAAACCTGAAATGCAATTAAAAAAAAAGAGAGAAAATGTTTCCAGGGAGGTGCTCTGAGATGTTAACCCCAGGGTCTGGGGAGGAGTGGCCCCTCTTGCCTCTGCACAGTCAGTCACTGCCTCCTGCTCACCCCACAACACCTGCAACCCTGCACCTGAATATGTGACAAGTTGGCATGTCAGAAACATGCTCAGTGATGGTCGCTGTTAGTCATTGCAGTCATGTCATGATGTGTACG
The DNA here is from genome assembly GCF_030222135.1 of Aotus nancymaae. Lineage (NCBI taxonomy): Eukaryota > Metazoa > Chordata > Mammalia > Primates > Aotidae > Aotus > Aotus nancymaae. Next base: position 29,972,946 of record NW_026988471.1, read on the forward strand.
ATGCCTTTTATTATCCCACAAGCTTCTTACATCCTGGCAGCAGTCTATAATGGACAGTGTGATGATGATCATCGTTTTATCAATGAGCAGTCAGGGCTCCTGGTGCTTCTGTGGCTTGCCTGACCCAGCCAGCCTCTCAGACTCCCAAACACATGGTCTTTCTCCAACAGCATGCTGCCTTAATGGGAGAAAAGACTTGGTCATAAATTAGAAATATTCAGGATTTTATTCTCCAGCATAAAACCAGGAGGGAGTGATGGAGAGGCAGACCCACTAACTCTGAAGCAGAGAGGAGAGTGTAATTATTATTACTAAAATGTCAGTGTCAAAGAGAAGCCACTCTGGCTTCTTTGGAATTGACAATGGCTCCAAATCTTGAAAGTGGGCTCTGGCATCCCAGAGGGGAGTCTGAAGACAGAGAATGGGAAAAGGTCAGGCAAATACACAGCACGATGAAAGGGAAATCAAACAGGCCTGGCATGGGACACACTGGGACTGAACGTGCACTGCTTGGAGATCCTGGTTTATAGTGATGACAGTAACCACCTCCTGAAAGCTGTGAAACTACTGCTCATTGAAGCCTTCTCAGCAGGAACCGTACAGAGCACCTCACACGTTTGCTGCTCACAGTAACCCTATGAGGCCGCTACTGGTTTACAGATTCACTCATAAGGAAACTGAGGCACAGAAAGGCTAAGGAACTCACTCCAACTAACGAAGGGAATTTGAACCAGTCCCGTGGGGCTCCAGCATCCTTGTCACATGCTGTAACACCTCTGTACAAGGACTGTTCCAGTTGTGACTCAGGTCTATTCTGTGGCCTGGTACACTATGTATACTCACATGCCCACTCTTGAATGACCACCTGAAGAGGCTGTTTCTACGAGCTCTGGAAACCAGCAGGTGCAGTGACCTATCCAGGAGGGAAGTACTGGCTGCTGCTCCTGGGTGGTAACAGGAAGACGGGAAACTGCTGGCTGGGCTGCCACAGGTACATCCCAGACAGTGGCTTCCACTGGAATCTGAGCAGGTGGGAGAAGACGTGACCTCAGCAAGGCCCTGGATGAGGTGGTTCTTGCACATCTATTCCTAAACAGAAAGCTATGTTGACCTACACAGAAATTAGGATTTCCTCCCAAGTCTGGCACTTCCAGCACACATTGCAGAGGTCACACTCAGGCAGAGAAAATGAATGAGTCATTTTCATCACGTTCCATTTCCCTTGTTTCCAAGGCCAGAAAGGCAAAGAGAAACACAAGCATGAGACATAAAGTGGGAATGGGACCAACTTCCTGGAAGAGAGCTCTCTGTCCTCATAGATCCATATATTGTCACAGGACAATCTATGGATCCCAGGTGCAGGTGGTGTGGGCACACATTTCCCTCCCCCACATCCCTCTGTCACTCCCTCATCAGTGCTAGCCCAGAATGGCTTCACGAACAATGCTTCATCCCTTCCTTTCCTCACCACAAGCCCCAGCTCAGAGACAATGTGTGTGAGGAAGAAAGAATGAGAGGAGAAAAGCTGTTGGCCACTGACCTTTCTAGAATGTCAGTTCTCTCAGGACACAGGGCAGTGATCTTGCTACTGACTTTTAGAATCATAGATTTCATTTTTAGATCTGAGAACATCTAACACCTCCTCAGCTCAGATCTATGTAAGGAAGCCTGCTCTCAGCAATGAGGAAAAGTATAAAATGCCAAATCTGTGTCTGGCCCCTTGGTTCAAACTGAACTCTTTAAAAGAGAAAAATGCAAGCAGTATAAAAAGTATGACAACTATAAAATCAAAAATTCCTTTTAATCTTATTTCATGGGCAACACTGATACACGTAAGGCATGAAATTTTTATTTCATGTCATTTCGCTGGGATTTCACATGCAGATTAATTTGTTCATTCACATCAACATATACTGCTCTTACTTCTTGCCTCAATAGCCACCCTCACTTTGGTTACAGAAATCCTGTGTCTCAGAAAAGACCCTTAACATAACAGTGAGATTCACTATTCCATTATATGCCACCTTTGAATTGCTGAACATGTTATTAATTCCAGTGGTCTAGGAATGGAATAAGTAGGTCAGAGCAGAGAAGTGAACTGCTTAGGAATGTGGCTGGGTGCTCTGGTGGGCAGCTTTCAAAGACAGTTCCCAGTGCCTGCCTCCTTTAACCTCTAACCCTAAGCCTGATGAGCATCTTCTCTTGAATGACCCCATGAGATGACCCTGTCATACACCCTCTGCTTCCCACACCTCAGCCAAGCCTGCTGACCCTTCCAAGTTCCCCAGCTTACTATGCACTGTATGCCAAAACCGAGATATTCTCTAATCCTGCCTCTTTCTGCCCCAGACCTAATGTAATTAAATGTAATCTTGTGCATTTGTCTTCTTTATCTCTCCATCTGGCTGTTTCTCTCTATTGCCATTCTATCTTTTCTAGATTACTGCAGCAACTTCCTCTCTGGTTTTATCCCTTTTCAATCTACCCTGCATGCTATAGCTAGAATGATTTTTCCAGAACTGCATCTTTAACATCTTTCAATGCTGCCTAACTGCTCACAAAATCAAATTGAGACTCTTAATCATGGCTCACTATCCTTAGTGACCTGGCACCACTTCTGACTCCTGCCTTCTGCACTCTCAAAGTTCCAGCCACCCTCTACTTCACCTGCTCTTTGTCCCCTCTGGAACTTTGCAAGTGCTCTCTCTCTCTCTTCCATATATCTGAAATCTTTTCACTCTCAACCCTGGCTATTTTTTTCTCTTCTAATCTTGGCTTGGAAGTTACTTCCCCTGGGAAGCATTTCAATCTCCCAAGGCTTTTCCAATGTGCCTCTCTAGGACCCTGTGTTCACCCCATTCCTGTAATTTATTACCAAGCACTGTGAAATTACTTTTCTGTCTCTCTACTGACTGCTGCTGCAGTGAAGGCAAGGACTTATTTGTAGTTGTATCCTCAGTACCCAGGATGGTGACTACACATACTAGACATACGATAAATGTCTGAAGAATGAGTGGAGGGATAAGTGAAGGCAGGAGGCAGGTGAGGTTTGCACGGAGTCAAAGCTGGAGAGGAAAATGTCCTTTGCCAGGCTGTGGGTGACATCCACACAAGGAGCTCCAGAGCAGTAAGCTGAGCGAAGGCCAATGACAGTGATGCAGCAAAGAGAGGCCAAAGAAGTTGCCCAAATTGAAGAAGAGTCTGGAAGCTGAAATATGGAGCCATGAGTTGGGCAAGGGGCTGGCTATAAGAAACTTTGAGCTAAGGGTGTCTTGGGGAATATCAGGTGGTGTCTGGTGTCCGTGGAGAGCTCTTAAGTTTTGTCTGTTATACTGGAAATGCTCAACTGTGTTTAAAGGGCTGGGATGTTCTTGTTTACCAAAGTCCCAAGAATGACGAACGATGCCAATGATGAAGTAAGAGGAGAAAGACTGAAACCTTTGACAGACATCCTCTTCTCTAGACATGTATTATCCAGTAGGGCAGCCATGAGCCACACACAGTTACTGAGCACTGGAAATGTGTCTGGTCGGAATGGAGATATGCTGTAAATATAAAATATGCACACGATTTCAAGCACTTAGTATGAAAAAGAATGTGAAATATTTTACCTATATTTTTACATTGATCACATGTCAAAATGTTAGTATCTGGATACACTGGAGTAAATCAAAAAGATTACTAAAATTAATTTTACTTCTTTTACCTTTCTTCATGTGACTACTGAAAAAATTTCAATTAAATATGTGGCTCACATCTATTTCTATGGGACATCATTGTCCTAAGTTGTCCTGGAACTTTAATTGGTATATAATAAAAATTTCAAGTTAGTGTCGGATAATGGTTTCCAGGTCTTGGTTCTTTGGTATGAATAAAATAAAATAAAAACATTATAGAGACCATAATTAGGTTCATCACATTTTATTTTGTGGGAAAGAATATATATTTTTAAAATCCCATCATTTACCATCATCATTGTTTCAAAAAGAAAGAGTAGTTAAACACCAGAAAAGGCCACAATCTCAGAATAATTAATAGCCCTTTAAATTGTAAAATTGAGCTTTAAGAAAATCTCCTTCCTGTCTCCTCTCTCCCCCAATTCCACAGATCAGACCTGCATTCATTTAGCAACTGGCATCTGAAAGTATTGTTTAAGGGTTCGTTCCACTGAATTATGATAAGGCTTTGACCAACCCCAGCAAAAAACACAACTACTGAACACAGAAGACTGGACATCTCCCATTCTTTGTCCTGGAACCAGCAGATCTATCTCAGCTCTCAGTGCTGCTCAGGCTAGCAAGTTGGCAGGGTTTTCCAATCTCTGGCCCGAATCTACCTCCTCAGGCAGTTCTGCTGCCTGTGCTGACTTGTGTAATCTGGGCTCAGAAGGAACACCTGACTTAAAGAACGGAGACTCCTCTGGCTACATTTAGAGACCTAGAAATGACCATTCCTCCATTATTCACCAGGATCCTTCTGTTTGTCCAGACAACAAATCTTGGTCTCCTATGTTGCCTAACCCCTTTTAAGTGAGTGGAATGCTGAGGTTTGGTAGAAACCCTGGGGGAAGTGGTAGCTTCTGCTCTCCAGGAAGATCAGCAGATCTAGGGAGGCTGCAAAGAGGTTTCCCTCGGGACACCGCCAGGGCCTGCATTGGCCGGTACCAAGCACTACCCAGACGACAGCTGTGTGTGCATGTGCATGTGTGTGTGTGTGTGTGCGCGCGTGCAAAAAAAATTTTTCTCAAAAGGCAAATGCAAAGCCTCACTGAGACAAAGTATGGAGGTGGGCCAAGACTTATTTTTGAAATGTTTCCTAAAAAAGATACCTTGGTGTCTGGGACCAGAGCTCCTTCATGTCTTATTTTAGCCCTGCTCAAATCACATCATAACACAGTAATAATAGATGACACAATTGAATCCTCACTCTGTCTCAGGTATTCTTCCCAGAGCTTTCAGCTTGCACAGTAACTTCCTGAGGTGGGTGCTGCAACTCCTCCTCTCATGGTGGTGGAGAGCGCAAGTCACAATTAGTGAGTGGTGGAGCCTCAATATCAACCTAGATGGTCTGGCTCCCCAGTCGGTGCCCTCACGAGCTCCACAAGAATGCCCTTTGAAGATTATCCAGACTCACTGCCTCTGAAACCTTTATTCCACGTTGGTTTTTCTCTCTCTCTTTTTTTTTTTTTTTTTTGAGACAGGGTCTTGCTCTGTCACCCAGGCTGGAGTTCAGTGGAGCCATCTTGGCTCACCAAAACCTCTGCCTCCCGAGTTCAAGCGATTTTCATGCCTCAGCCTCCAGAGTAGCTGGGGCTACAGGCATGCGCCACCATGCCTAGCTGATTTTTGTATTTTTAGTAGAGACAAAGGGAAAATCCCTCCAATTGCAGCAGCTGTAAGGCCTGCAGTCAAGGAACTCCAGGAATGTTCCAGACTCAGCACCCTGAGGGCCAAGGTTTCTATGCCTCTTCTCCAGGGGACTCACATCTGCATGCCATTCTGAAAGGTCTGAAGCAGGGAGGGAAAAAGTAAAGGCTTCCCATAGCTTCCTGCATCATTCTATAGTCAATCCACCCCTGAGTCAATCAGCACTCAAATCTGCCTCTTTCACAGCCTGTCACCCTCACTTTTATGTCGCCAAGCCTGATCTACACCCCGGTCTGCCCTCCTGCAACAGCTTCCTGACTATTCTTCCTGCCTGCAGAAGAATCACTTCCAGCCACTCCCCCACCCTCTCCACAGCCCTTCTCTCTTCCATCTTGCTAACACACTGCTCTCCCCATAGGACTGTCTCCCGACCTTCAGAGCCACCCGGAATTAAACCTTCAGCATCCCAAGGCCTCCACCCTCATGTTACTCTTCAGCACCCTGCCCCCATTCCCTGGCAGGAGCTTCTGGCCCTGCTAAACCAGCCCAGTCACTGCCCTTGTCTGCACCTGTGTCACAACCTCCACAAACCTCCCCAGATTCTGTTACTTTCCCTCCTCCAGCTGCCCAAACTGTCACTGCTACTCAGTTTTGCTGAAATCACTTCCTCCACTACACTCCTTGTGGCCACCTATGGCTCTCCTCCAGGGCCATTACCCTTTCTAAATCACCGTGCCACCTTCCTAGGTAACTACTGCCTTCTTGCAGGCAGAGGCCACGTTTCCACTTCTTTAAATTCCTATGGACAAGTTATTCAAGCTACTGGAGTCAATTTCTTCATCTCTAAAACCAGAGTCATAGCAAAGTTGTGAGGCTGAACCTAGAGAACATATATATGGTGCTTCCCACACATCAGGGGAATGGTACAATCAATACGTGTTTGCCAATTGTGGCGCTGGATTTATGTGTGAACATGGAGAATTCTTTGTTGAGTGAGGATGGTTTTAAATTTCCCGTGGTTTGATTTTCTCCCTCTGTTCTGAGGATTCACTCGCATACCTGCACATGCACTCCCAATCCCTGATGTTTTCAGCAGATTGAGAAGGAATCATGAGGTGCTCTTTGGAGCCCTATTCACTCAGCTGATACTGATGGGCAGTGTGAGTGCCAGGCACCGTGCTAGGCTCAGGAGATGCAAAGATAAGTCAGCTTCCCTGCCCTAGCTGCTCAGGGGCTTGGGAGGGAGATAGATAGTAAGCTGATGTCTGCAACATACAACAACGAGTGCTGTTCAGGGTGAGCAAGCATGGAGGACGGAGGGGCTGCCAAACTCAGTCCGAGGGGCAAGCAGTCTTCCCAAAGAGGAGACCCTCCACCCAGACTCCCAAAACACAAAAGGGCATCCTGAACAGAGAAAGCAGCAAAGACGAGGAGGCCTGAATCCTCACAGCACAGTCAGGGGCCCTGACCATGGCCTGATGAGGGCAGCCTTGACTTCAGGGTGGGAGTGGAGACTCATGAGCTGAGAGTATGTGAAGGGTTTCAGGTGAGGAGCGATCCTTCTGCATTTAGAAAGCCAGAGCCAATGAGGGGGCAGCTGGGGCCTGCTGCAGTCACTCAGGTGAGAGAGGGCAGCTGCTGAGCTTGGCAGCAAGATATCTCAGGGAGTAAGAGATATCTCAGAGGAGACAACAAAATGGGGGTGGGAGGAGAGCGGGATGATGGCACAGATCAGGGCTTGTGCGAAAGTCTGAAGGGTGGTGGCACCCGGCCTGAGATGGGGCAGATGGGAGCAAAGGGGGTGCTTGCTATCTTGAGAGGTGGGGGGCAGGCGGGTTTGGAGCAAGGAGCAAATGATGTGACCTTATGAGGAATCGAGGAGGAGAGACAGGGAGGGGCTGGGAGGCAGAAGAGATTCAACCAGCATGCCTGCTCTGCCGTGGTCACGGCTATTGGGAGGGTCAGACAAGGTCAGGAGGGGAGAGCAGTTTGGATAATACAATAAAGCTTCCGTGGAGATCAGGGGTTCCTCTTGTTGCCTCAGGAACAGCAAGGATAAGCTCAAGGGCATTTATTTACTGATCTTACCCCTCGCTAGCCCAGTGGGACCCTCACTGCTCTGTGATCCATGGGGTCCCCAGCCAAGTCCTGCTTCCATTCCACAGTCCCTGCTTAGTTTTCCAGCCGCCTGGGGCCTCACGTGGCCCTCTGTGCTCCATCCTGCATCTGCTACCCTCGGGCTCAAAGGTCTCCCTCCCACAGCAGCCCCCACCCAGCTGTCATCTCCTCTCCTGCTCTTTTCATCTCTTGTCAAGCACATTTTGTAGTTGCTGGCCCCAGGCTCTGAATCACTCCCTCTGCTGGCCTTGGCTTCCATCCCCAGTATCTTTCAAGTACAAATTTCACCAGACGTGGCATCACAGTCGCCTCCTCCCTCATTTTGTTTTCCAGTTTTTAAAGTAAGTCTGACATTCAGGCAAGTGGAACGTTCAGCACCAGGAGCCAAGGCCGAGGCCCGGAGCTCTCTAAGGATGTCCCTGCCCACATGCCCTGCACCCACCCCACCTTGTTCTCAGCTCCAATGTGACTCATGTGAGCCGCAGCACCCTGACTCAGAGCTGGAGAGCAGGGTACAGAGCCACGACCTCTACAAAATCATCCACGTCACCCCTTTCTCCACCCTTGGACCTGTCACCTCTCTGCCCTGCCTCTCAGACCTGCTCTGGCCCACAGCTGCGGAGCAGCAGGGAAGATCATCAAGTCAGATGCTATTGCTAGTCCTGATGCCAGTACTAACTTGACTACTCATGGCTACAGCTAGCAAACAGTCATCAAGTGCTTACTAGAGGTTAAAGATGAGGCTCAGCATTTGACATCAATCATTTCACCTCACCCTGTAGACCATTATTATTCCCATTTTACAGATGAAAAATGGAGTCTCTGGGAGTTTGAGTAACTCACCCATGGTCCAGCTAGTAAGTGACAGAGATGTTGTATGTCAAAGCTTATAGGTTAGGAAACCTTGGCCAGCCACTTAGTCAACCAGTTATGCTGCCTGAGTCTCAGCTTCCTTCTCTGTGGAACGGCAATGACCCCTTCACCCAAAGAGCTACTGAGGACATGAGAAAGAGATGGGAAAGCACTTTGTGAAGTCCTGTAGAAATACAATGCATGGGCTGGGCACGGTGGCTCACGCTTGTAATCCCAGCACTTGGGGAAGTCGAGGTGGGCAGATCACCTGAGGTCAGGAGTTTGAGACCAGCCTGGCCAACATGGTGACACCCCGTCTCTACTAAAAATACAAAAATTAGCTGGGCGTGGTGACAGACATCTATAATCCCAGTTACTTGGGAGGCTGAGGCAGGAGAATCGCTTGAACATCAGGGGTGGAGGTTGCAGTGAGCAGAGATCAGGTCACTTCACTCCAACGTGGGAAAAAGAGCAAAACTTTGTCTCAAAAGAAAAAAAAAAAAGAAAGAAATACAAGGCATGAAGAGTCTTACTCTAAGGGCTTACTGCATGGTTCATCCTCTCCTGTAGGAATCGCCCCAGGACCCCGGTCTCAGCATGGAACCTCCTTGAAATTTCCCCAAGCCAGTCCTACCTGCCCTGTTTCTTCCTGGCAGTAGAGGCACATGTGTTATATCATAAGAGCCAGTAGTTCTTTGAAGCACTTGAGGGGGAAATGGTAATGGAACTTGACAGTGATCCAGGTTTAAAAGGGAAGACGTCTGTGTGTTTCAGCTCCTTATTTTAGCCTGAAAAATGTGGGCAGGTCACCAATGTTTGCAGTCAAGCTGCCTTCTATGTGACGTGCCAACTCCAGGAGCAAGCAGCTCTGCTGTTGCTGTGTTTAATAGGTTTGGGGCTGTCAGATAAATGAGAAGACATGGCAAACCAGCCTACATGTGCATCTCAGGCTGGGAGAGGTCTGGTGACCTCTCTGCATGGAAGGCATGAGAGGGTGGTAAAGACCTGCATGAGGAAATGGACAAAGTGGGAATAAAAGGGCTCTGATGCTCTGCAGGTCCCTGGAGTCCTGTTAGGAAGGGAAGTAGGAGAGGGGAAAGAGTGATCCAGGGCAGGGGGAGGGGTAGTACTGCTAAGCAGGAGGGCTTCATGTTTCTGGAAATAGCCTCCAACTTAACTCAGTTCCTAAGCCAGTTCCCGCATGCTCTTACCGGCAGAAGTATTTTCAAACCAGCAGACAGAGCTGGAAGTGACCTTAGTAAGCATCTCCAGCTTACTTCTCTCATCTTATATGGGAGGAAGCAGACACCTAGGAAGCTGAAGGCATTGTTGGGCAGTATCTTAGAAAGGGCATGCGTCTTCTCAGGTTCAGGCCAGTTATTTTTTCCTCTTACTGTATCACGCTGCCTTAAAAGGTTGGACAAAATGGCAAAAACTAACAAGAAGAAAGGCAGGTTACCGAGCAGGGACTGAGAGCCAGGCTCTGTGCTTGGTTCTTGGGCAAAAGGCACAGACAGATGCAGAAGGGGCAAAACGCTTGCTTAGGCATTCAAATGGTCAAGAAACATAGGAAAATATATGCAACTTCATTGATCAGCAGGGAGAGGCAAATTTGAACCACAAGAAGACACCATTACTCAGCCTCCAGGCGGGCAAAAATGAAACAGACAGATGATAGCAAGTGACTGATAATGAGGACTTGGAGCAACGGGAACTCTGCTCTAAGCACTTCATTAAATATTTGATGATAGCTACAAAAGCTTCTAGGGTTACACCCTACAGAAACACGTATGCCTGTTCACCAAAAGACAAGTAGATGCTTAATCATAGGTGCTCTAGTCATAAGGGCCAAGCTGGAAAAACCCCAAACGAGCATTGATAGTAGAGTAGATATAGGAATTGTAATATATACATTTTGAGGGAATACTACACAGCAATGAGAATGAACAAACTGTGTCTTGCAAAAATGTGGCTGAGTTTCATACACATAACTTTGAGGGAAGCCAGATATACAAGAGTATATACTGTGTAATTCCATTTAAATAAAGTTCTAAAACAAGCAACATTAATCTACAGCTTTTGAAGACAGGATAGCCATGGAGGATTCTGATGGGGCACAGGCACAAGGGTGGCTCCTGGCAAACTGATGATATTTTTTAATTTGATGTAGGTACTTGATGCAAGAACATAGATGTGTTCTCTTTGGAAAAATTCTTCAAGATGAACCTGCATAAGGTATGTACTTTTCCATATGTATGTTATATTTCAATAAAAGATTTCCTTAAGAAAAGATAGTTTCTTCTGTTGGGGCAGATTTTGGTTGTGCAAGAAGATTTCAAAAGCCACTGAACCGGAACATGGAAAGCTCATGAAATAGGCAAAAGCTGCAGCTAAAGTCAACAGTACTGTCTTCTCCACCTCTCCTGAGTTCCCTATAGTACCAAAGAGAGCACCCCCGGAATGCAGAGTGCAAATCAAGGGAATGCTCTTCACCTGTCTTCCTCTGTCCTTTAAAGACAGATAATTGAGAGGAGAGAGAACTGATACCACATTGCCCTTGGTGTTACTGAAACCCTGAGCTGAAGGGGCCATGCCTCCCATGGAAAGTGATCTGTAAGGTGGGGAGGTACTAGTGGCCTGGGAGAGTAGTAGGGGAGCTCCCACTTATCCACCGGGGGGATTTATTCACTGGGGGCATCCAAGTTCCCTGAGGGCAAACTTTCAGTCCGATTTTTTTTTTAACTGATCTATACCTAATAGTCTTAGACTTAATAATTTATAGAATGAATTTTTCCTGGCAAATATTTAATCCAAATCAGTTTTCCATCCTGAGCATTGAAAACATTTCTACATCTCTTTCCATTGCCTCATTCCCGAGGTAATGTGAAATATAGGAGGCAAACTTAGGGAGACAGAATGGCAATCTGTCCCCAGAACAAAGACCACTTGGTACCTTTCAAAACCACACAAGGTTCTTCTTGGGTTACCTGCCCACTGGCATTTGGCCCAGATAACAGAACACCAGATGACACTATTAATTGAATTAGATGGTTGAAATGTATTATTTTAGTACCTCCGGGCAAAGCTAAAATAGAATAATCAAACTATTTTAATTGGGAAACCCAGAATCCTCATCTATCACCTCTTCTCCTTGTCCCAAATCACAAGTCAAACACACACACACACACACACACACATATACACACACACTTTCTCTCAGTGAACTTTAGAAGTTTTATGTTTGTGACAGAATAAAACAAAATATATGGACACACAATCTGAAAAATTGATTTTGCGTTTCAGCCAAGCATAGACTGGCTGTGTGACCCCGGGCAAGTCCCCTAACCTCTCTGGGCCCGGGTCTCTAACCTATTTTGTGGTTAATCAGCGAGTCTAGCTGTTCTGTTCAAGTCTCTGCAGTCCACACTGGTGCTCAGTCTGGAAACCCAGCAGTGAGTTTGGGGATGAAAGACAGGCTCCTTTTCCAGCCCCTACCAGCTCCTTCTCCCTTAAGACTAGTTCCTGTTTCTCACTGCTCCTGCCTCACTTCAGAACAAACTCCCCAGTGGAAGACCCAATGCCCTCACTACGAGGATAACAGTGCTTTCAGGCCGAGTTCCCATATCAGGCTCGAGCTCTTGGGCCAGCCGCCTGTCCAGCCTGCACTTTGTTTGGGAAAGTTGCCCACCCTAGGGGCGGGGGCACCACTACTGCCTGGTGCTGTCTTGCTCCACTGCACTTTGGCTTCCTTCCTCCTGGCTGTGGTGCTGGCCAGGAATGTGTTACTTAGGGCACCTCCCAGGGTTGCTGGGACAGTGAGGCAGTGACAGTGTGAACATGAAAGCATTCCAAAGTTTACCAAATAAACTCTAAACTCCTTATCCTGAATTCAAGACTTTGCCACACCATGACCCCAAGTTATCTTCCAGAATATTCTCCTCCCATTCCTCCACTCCACCGTCCCACACTCTAAGTAAATTGGGCTTATTCCTATGAAACACAGACTCTTCTATCTCCTTCTATTTCCTTATGCTCATTCCTCAACTTGGAATGTCTACTACCTGGTAAAATCCTACGTGCCCCACTCACCAGCCACCTAACAGCCGCCCATGCCATCTCCTCCAAGAAGCCTCTGTCTCCCATGCACGTGTAAATTCCTTCTCCTTTGCAGGACAGCCTAATGCTGTTTTGTCTTTTTCACAGGACAGCTCCTAACCCCTATGCTGTGCTACACGGCCAAGCTGGAAATAACTACACCCAAACCAGAGACAGGGCAGGAGCTGGGTGCTTGAACACTGAGGGCAGGAAGTCTGTGTATTAATTCCAAGAGCGAGAGTATGGCCTTAGTGCAATCCACATTTGAGCATCAGGAATTGGTCCCATGTCCATTTCTCCCACTAGGCCATGAGCTCATGGGGAGTGGAGACTAATTCCTAACGCAGAACTTGGCACATGGCAATTGCTCAACAAATGTGTGGAGTAAAGGAATGAGCAAATGAATGAATGAATGAATGAAATGTACAATGCAAAGTCAAAGTTGGCAGGAATTCACTAGGTAACAAGGTGCAAAAAAATAAATTGGCTAAGGCAGTTTAGATGAATTCTCATCAGCGTTGCTAACTGGTCCCCTTTTGAAGCCTAAGGAGTTACCCCTTTGGGAAATCTCCCTGAAACTCCAAAAAAAAAAAAACAAAAAAAAAACAAAAAAAAACAGGCACTCAAAGGACAGCAGGAGGGGCCTGCAGGCTCAGGATTAAAGGAAATCAGGGGACCAAGACTGGGGAGGAGTCCTGACCCAGAGGCCCTTGCTAACTCCTGTGCTTTGCTATGTGGCCAAGACAAAAATAACTACCAGAAAACAGACAGAGCAGGCACCCCAGTGGCCTTTTCTCCCCTCTCAACCTGGCAAGAGGCTACTGCAAACTTCCCCAGGCTGTGGACACAGTTCTACTGCAGAGACACTTCCAGGATGTCCTGCAACTCTTCCTGCTGTTCCCTTCCTCCCCCAAAGCTCCCTGAAACTCAGAGATGCTCTGGAGTGAAGGCACTTAGACCTATTATCAACAGAAAGTCACAGACGGGGATAGCTTGTTTGCAAAAGCTAAGTGTCTGTGATGGGCTCCCCTTCCCCTCCCCTCAGCCTTGGTGTGGAATCACTAATGCTGTGCTGAGCTGGTGGAATAGCCTTGACTCTGAGGGAATATGAACATTTTTTATGCTTTGCCATTCCAGCTGTAAAGATTTTTATCCTATTACTGCTAAGTGACGAGTACAAGCAGAGAAATGATGATGATCTTTGGCATTCCAACTGAGTAAATAGAAGGAGGGAGAAATGCGATGGGAAGCTGGGCTACTGCCCCTTCATTTCCCAGGAGGAAAAGGAGCCAAGGAAAAATGTCTTCCTGGTGAGAGGTATCAAAGTGTGGAATTTTCCCTCCAGGCAAGTGATGGGCGCCCCACTGTCTGAGCCATTCAGCACCGCACTGGACAAAGGCTGGGAGAATAGGCGGAAGAAAACACACAGACCCAGCCAGGCCAGGCAGAGGTGACCCAATGAGGCTTCCCCAGCTAGAGCTTCCAGCCCATGGCTCACAAGCTCAATCCACCCTGACACCTGCTCCCTGCAATCAAAGCAACTCCATCATAGTCACTGCTGGCAAAAACATACATATATATGCTTTATCAAAATATTCCCTCCCTCCTGGAGGGGCGTGTCTCTATTTGTGGCTGCTTGTCTGCCAGATGTTTTATGTACCACTTGGATAATGACCAATCCAGCTGTTGTCACCAGAATGGGGTGACAGAATGGGAGTGGGATGACTGGAAAATGAGGACTACTTGTTGGACCAGTCAATGCTTTATGAATTAAAATGTAATTGCGGTTTTTGCCACTAAAGGTAATGTCAAAAAAATACAATTACTTTTGCACCAACCTAATATATAAATAGCAGAACTCCCCTGGACAATCATCTCTAACTCACCCCAGCTAGAAGTCGTCTGTTCCTTACAGTGAATTTATTATTTAAAGTACGTCACCTACCTCCCACCTCCAGTACATGTAGTGCCATTCTTTTTTTTTTTTTTTCGAGATGGAGTTTTGCTGTGTCACCCAGGCTGGAGTGTAGTGGTGCAATCTCAGGTCACTGCAACCTCCACCTCCCAGGTTCAAATGATTCCCCTGCCTCAGCCTCCTGAGTAGCTGGGATTACAGGCACATGCCACCACACCCAGCTAACCTTTTGTATTTTAGTAGAGATGGGATTTCATCATGTTGGCCAGGATGGTCTCGATCTCCTGACCTCATGATCTGCCTGCCTCAGCCTCCAAAGTGCTGGGATTACAGGCGTGAGCCACTGCGCCCAGCCTACCCCATTTTATTCATCCTCATGATCTCATAGGACTTAAGCAGTGACCTGGAAATTAAGATTCTCCTCTGTGTTAACAGAATTGTCAACCTTATGAGGGGAAGTTGGAGCTAGGATGTCCCCAGGCAAACTCCATGTTTTGTTCAGTTGAGGTGGGGGTGGTGTACATGTATCTATCTGGAATGAAGAGATCATACATGGAAGAATGTACTCATCTATAACTGTGTGGAGACTTGAGTGCTGAAGCTTTGAGGTTAGCAAGTCCAACACCTTTATTTCACAGTTGAGAAATGAAGCTGAGAGGAGCAGGGATGTGCTGAAAGCCACTGAGGGGCACCTTGTTCTCGCCTTGTCACCTAGCCTGAGACTAGGGATGAGAGAATGAGGCCGCAGCAGAGACATGCATGTCTACAGGCTGACGACGGAGGTTTCCATCTCAACAGTGAAGACCACATCAAATGCACATCAGGGGTGGGGTGGGCACGGGAAGGCTGCTAACCCCAAGCACGAACGAATAGGGCATGCCTGCAAAGCTGTAGAACTTACTTTTTGAGACATACTGGATGTGGCATCACTCAGTGCCCACCACCAAGGACCCTGTAAACCCAGGGAAAGGGGGGCTCAAAGCTGCCCTGTCTTAGCTCCTTCTACTCCTGATCTCTACTATCTCACATTCCACATAGACCAGACTGTCTCTTGTAAAATACCGCGGACTTCACGGGAGAAGAACCAAAAGAAAAATGGCTACTCGCTTTCATTCCAGATAGGGAAATCAAGCCCCTGGGCCTCTCTGGGCTGCTGCTTCTTTTTTTTTGAGACAGAATTTCGCTCTTGTTGCCCAGACTGGAGTGCAATGGCACAATTTTGGCTCACTACAACCTCCGCCTCCCAGGTTCAAGAGATTCTCCTGCCTCAGCCTCCCAAGTAGCTGGGATTACAGGCATGAGCAACTATGCCGGGCTAATTTTGTATTTTTTTTTTTTTTTTTTTTTTTTTTTGTAGTAGAAGCAGGGTTTTGCCATGTTGGCCAGGATGGTTTTGAACCTGACCTCAGGTGATCTACCCGCCTTGGCCTCCCAAAGTGCTGGGATTACCGGCATGAGCCACAAGTGCCTGGACTCTCTGGGCTTCTTTTATCACACGGTGCTCTGCATGGCTTACTTGTAAGGGGTCCACACTGCCAGTGCATCGGGAGATTCAATCAGCGAAGCTGCCTCCTGGGCGAAACTTCTATAGCATTCCTCCTTTTTCCCCCTCCTCACCCACCTGCTGCCTCCCCCGTCACACACCATCTTCAGATTCCTGAGCTGCTCACCCCAACACCCCCCTCCTGGCAGCACTTGCTCTAATGCTCAGCTAATAGTTCTCTGTTTCAGGCACTGTCCAAATGCATCCTATAAATCAGAATCCAATTACTGTGGTAAGAAAATTGGAAGCAAATTTAATAAGCTCAGACCCCTCCCACATGTGGTTTCTTCCCCCTTCTTTTTTCAATAATGAGAACTCTTTAAGGAAAAAGCAGTTTTCCTTTAACTCGGAGTCTTTTCTCATGATTCCTTCTATGAGGCCCCTGAGGATTCAAGGGTGATAAGAAGGGGCTTCCTTTAGCTCCTCTTTTCCTCTCTGCACATAAAGCATGTGGGAGAGGGTGGTCAATTGCCTTTCTAGTCTTATCCTCCCTTTCATTTGTTCAACATTATTGAATTCCTATCACATACAAGGCACTATAGGAGATGCTCAACATGTTACTCACCCTACAGGGCAACTGATATCAGCAGGACCTTAGCTGCAAGGTATGATGGGAACACAAAGGAGACCCAGCAGGGGCAAAGACTGTATCAATGTGATTGGGTGTCCCCAAGGAACCAGAAGTCCAGAGTGGGCCAGTAGCTATGGGGCCATGAGTGACCCCACAGTAGGAGCTTCTCAGTAGAGGTGATGCCTATTGCTAGGCGGATGGCAGGACATGGATCTTGTGAATGAAGGAACTGGGAAAAGAGGGAGGAACAAGAAGGAACCAGAGAGGCCAAAGTCTCCACAGGACTTGAGACAGAAGTCATGTCAGCAGAGAAATGGAGAGGGCTATAGTGCGTGGGCAGGTGCGGACATCATTCCAGGGCCTCTACTCTCTACTCAGACCCTCAGCCTTTTGTCTGCATCAGTCCCACCTATGAACTTCATCTAGGCCACAAAAATAAGCCACAGGTACAAGCTGGTGCTCTGTGGTTTCTAAACTTGAGCCAGCATCAGAATCACCGGTAGCTCTCGCCAAGACGCAATCAGTTCAGATCGCCAGACTCTACCCCCAGAGTTTCTGATCCTGTAGTACTGGGTGAAGCCTAAGAGTTTGTGTTTCTAACAAGTTCCCAAGTGATGCTGATGCTGGTGGCCTGCTGGTTTGAATAGCAGGGACTTAGAACAACCATTCTCAAAATCTCAACCAGATTTTGAGAATGGTTGTTCTAAGTCCCTGCTATTCAAAGTGTGATTCATGGACCAGCGACATTGGTATGACCTGGGAGCTTGTTAGAAATGTGGACTCTCGGGACCCATGTCAGATGTACTAAATCAGATTTTAATCCTCAGAGGGGTTCTTTGTATGGCTATTTACGTTTAAGAAGCGCTTACCTAGAGAAGTGGTTCCTAACCCTGGCTGGGGAGCTTAGAAAAGAGATACTTCAGCTGGTTGGAGTCTGGGTATCAGCATTGAAAGAAAACACCCCTGCCTCAGTGATTCTTGTAAGAAGCCTGGATTGAGAAATGCTATGACCACTGCTAAGGACAAGTGCCCCACACTCACAGGGATTTGACACCACTCACTCCCATTTCTCTGGCATTGAACCTGACCTTGAAACCCTCTGTTCTCCTCTGCCCTCTCACCATCCCTGACAACTTGACAACTTAGTGATTTTTTTTTTTTTGAGATGGAGTTTCGTTCTGTCACCCAGGTTGGAGTACAGTGGCATGATTTTGGCTCACTGCAACCTCCGCCTCCCGGGTTCAAGCAATTCTCTGCCTCAGCCTCCCGAGTAGCTGGGATTACAGTCACGTGCCACCACGCCTGGCTAGTTTTTATATTTTTAGTAGAGACGAGATTTCACCATCTTGGCCAGGCTGGTCTTGAACCCTTGACCTCGTGATCCACCTGCTTTGGCCTCCCAAAGTGCTGGGATTAAAGGCATGAGTCACCATGCCTGGCTACTTTAGTAATCTTAATGCTCTTTCCTGGTACTTGGGGTATAGACATGTGCTCAGTTTAGGGGTTTAGTCACGTGTCTTGCCTGATCATCTTGAGTTTTCTGGCAGAGGCCTCTCCTTCTATTCCTGGCCCTCTGGTATCAGCCTGCCCATATACCCTCTAGTAATAGCAACAAATAGAAGTTGAAAAATATTTACTATTAGGTAGGTAAATACAGTATATATATTTTATTTGATCTTTATAAAAACTGAGTAAGGTAAGGTCATTATTGTTATATTTACCTCTATTTTCCAAAAGAGGAAACTGAGGTACAGAGAAGCTAGGCAACTTTAAGTTCACTCCTTGTCAACAGCACAACCAGGAGTGTAAACAAAGCAATCTGATCCCAGGTCAGTGTCCTTAGCCCCCGTGCTATTACTGCCTTCCACTCAACTCTGCTTTCACAAAGAAGGCTTGGCCTTGTCCTGTTGCTGGTGATGGGGTTGATAATGCATGTTCACATTGCATTTTTGAGAACCTAGGTAAAAAGCAGGGCTGGATTTACAGCAGAGATTTTCACTGCAATTTTGCCCCCAAGGGGATGTCTATGGCAAGGTCTGGGGACATAGTTGGTTGTCACAACTTGGGGAATGTGTTATTGGCAACTAGTAGCTAGAAGCCAGGGGTGCTGATAAAAAACCTACAGTGCACAGGACACCCTGCGACAAAGTATTATCTACTCCCACGTGTCAGTAGTGCTGCAGAGAATCCCTGATCCCCAGGACACAGGTCACCAGCAGCATTAGGTCAGATCTGAGGCAGACAGGGCCCCAAAGGTCCCAGAGCCCTGTCAGCCCAGACAGGCCAGCCCCAGGAATTGCATCAGGATGAAGCAGGGACACAACAGGGAGACCAGAATCACAGAAGGATTAAGAGACATAGCTGATGACTCCAACCTACAGTCAGGATTCCCCTGAGAACCAAGAGCTGGATGTGGGAGATCGTGTGGACAGAAGGGCCCAGTTGAAAGAAGAAAACAGGGCTTTGCTGGCCATCTCTGGAGCTCTCATCACCACAAGGGTGACACTGACATGGTGACTAAACTTGGCTTAGAGATGACTGATCCAGTTGGTGGCCTCTCACAGTGCTAGCCTGGGGCTTTGCACACAGTAGGTGATCATACTCCTAGATGGCTGCTGGTCCCATGTGCTTGTCCTCATTCTCAATCCCCTGACCTTTCCTTTTCCTGCATATTCAGAGTAAGTTCTTTAAGTCTGAAATTCTCTGAGTAAAACAATCCCAGCTCCCACAGGGCAAGGCTGGTGCCCTGAGGCAGACATATGGCTGATACACTTTCCCTTTTTGTCTTCCCAAAGGGAGTCTAAATTCTGTCTAAATCCTCTCTTTGCTTCTTGCTATAATCCCAGCAGATCACACTTTCTTAACAGATGGAACACACTGGGCTAGGTGCAAAGCCTGGAACTGGACACTGTGAGCTGGGCTGCTTGGAAACAGACTCAATTCTTCATCACCTACCACCACATATGTCCAGCTCTTGTAAAATGTTAGTTTCTGCCTCTAAATGGTAGAAGAAGGCAAATGCAGAAATTAGTCCTGCTCAGGTATCCCTATGTACCTGTCTGCTCAGTGAATTACTTGGTGCCTTCTTTCTGCAGGTGGGAGCAGTCACAGGTGTCTCTCAGGGGGCTGTCATCCAGATGCACCAGCAACTTTCCTGGCTGGAAGACCTCCCTTTGTCCCTCAAGAAAGCCTTGGCCTCTGGACTGAGGACAAGGTTCCACCTGTTTAAGACCCAGCAGGGCTTCTCAGGCTCCTGTCTCCTCCCTCTTCCCCTCTCTCCTACAGGCAGTTTCTACTCAGGGAAATACAATAACCTAATATTTAAGTAAAATTCTCTCAGATGCCAAGGAGTAGGATAAGTGCCCAGGAATTTAAACAGGAATCATACAAGACTCTGACTGTCAGAAGCTTTCAGGCCAGCAGAAGGAAGTAAGCAGATACAGCCCATGCCCTCAGTCTTGCAGTAGGGGACGGCCAGGAACTGATGCTAAAGCAGAGTCTCTTCTTTTTTTTTTTTTTTTTTTTTTGAGATGGAGTTTCGCTCTTGTTACCCAGGCTGGAGTGCAATGGCACGATCTCGGCTCACCGCAACCTCCGCCTCCTGGGTTCAGGCAATTCTCCTGCCTCAGCCTCCTGAGTAGCTGGGATTACAGGCACGCGCCACCGTGCCCAGCTAATTTTTTGTATTTTAGTAGAGACGGGGTTTCACCATGTTGACCAGGATGGTCTTGATCTCTCGACCTCGTGATCCACCCGCCTCGGCCTCCCAAAGTGCTGGGATTACAAGCTTGAGCCACCGCGCCCGGCCAGCAGAGTCTCATAGGTCCCTTGAGGGGAAGGTTAAATTTACAGAAAGTCAGAGTTAGAAGAAGCTATCATATCATCTAGTTCACCCCATTTGCTATATTCATGGAGAAACCAAGACTTCAGCTGCTTTTGGCAATGATGGCGATTAACAAGGACTGGTTGAGTCACTCCAAATCATATATTCTGTGGAAGACAAGGTTTCTGAGTTGTGAGACCTAGTTGGGGAAATGGAGTCCGCCAGCCTTCACAAAGTACCAACTTAAGAACTACCAGAAGAATCAGCTTCATAAGTCATGAAAATTCTTGCTCTTCTGCTTATAAACCCGTTTCCACAACGTGAATACCCATGGACCCAAACAAATATAAGAGGCTAAGAAGCTAACACCAGTATCACAACCTCTCAGCATGCCAGTCTGCTATTTAAGGCTGGTGCAAAGTGAATTTCCTGCACCGGACAAGAAAAGCCCACATAGGTCTTTGGCATTTCTGGGCCCCCAGTTTGGAGGCCAGGAGGCAGGAGGTGGAGGAGTTGGGATTGAAACTGACCTGCATACTAGGTCTCACCTGGGAGCATAAGGGCTGCTATGACTCTAAAAAGGGTTGGTCATGAGGCAAAAAGTCTTCACAAAGCCTCTTCTTGCTGGGAAACAAAGCTTACCACATAGCTCCAGGCCTGATCTCTGCAACCCACTAAAGGTGTGGCCTGACTAAAGGCTGGCAGGATGGATCTGCGTGAATGAGCCCCTCCACAGGCAGACAGCAGAACCAATGGCAAGCTGGCTCCTCTTCTCACGTGGCAAAATGTCCAAGGGCTGGCACAGGAAATCCCTCTCCCAGTCACAAAAGAGACCACCCAACTACCTGCCCTATGACGGTCTGTTCATCTTCCCTTCCCCTACTTTGGAACCCAGGCCTGGGTGTAGGAATCCAGGAAAAAACAGGCCTTGACTGTAGTGTTTTGGATACTCTATGGGTTCATGTCAAATAATCCCTAGGGTGAGGAGTAGGTTAAAGTGAAGGAGGCCACCCCTGCACCCAACCTCCTGTTGGGAATTAGGGGATTGGAGATGGCTCTCAGCAGTAAGCAGTAAGCAACACAGACAAGGTCAATCACCAAATCCGAATCCCTTTAGTGTCCAACTGGCAGCAGATGGTTCAGCCCAGTTCTTAACACTGGGCGCTGCACACGGTAGACCCCAGATCAAGCCTGCTGTTGTTGATCACTTTTGACTGCAGGGGGTAAGAGAGTGGGAGAAGGAGGAAGTACCTCAGATGGCGAGTATCCGGGACGGCCCGATTGCTGGAGATCCGCTCACTCTCCCGCTGGTTGAAAGCATACAGCTTATAGGGGTCGTCACCAACGCGCCACTTTTTGGCATTCAGATACCGCCGCTCATCAAACTGGTCCCACAGGTCGTCCCAGTCAGCGTCCGAAGGCTGCGCAACACGAACAGAAGTCTGTGAGAACGGCTCCCTGTCCTCCACTAGCCCCTGTCCGCCTATCAGTACCCAACCCCAGAGACCAGGCTTATTCTGACAAGGTTCGGCTCAAAGATGGGGTCAGAGGCAGAACATCAACCAAACCATCAGCAATAAAAACACAGCAATGACAAGGATGGCTGCCGCCATTTTCTGAGCACTTCTATATACTGGGTGCTGTTCTAGGATCTTGACTTACATTACTTCATGTAGTTCTCAGAGCAATTCTATGAGAGGGATACTGTGTATACCCTTATTATACAGATGAGATACAGCCTGGAGAGGTAAGATCCCACAGTTAGGAAATGGCAGAATTGGAACCTGAATTCTAGTATCCCAACCCCAGAGGCCATCTCTCCAGGGCAATTTGAGAAAGGGTCGGCCCATGGCTGGTACAGTGTTTCATGAATGACTGTCATTCCTCCTCTGCTGTAGAAGAGGCAGTGATGGGACGGAAGGAGGAGTTCTATCTATAATGGTGTGCTACTCCCCACCACCCTATCTGTTCCTTTCTTCCTCCTACCCAGGAATCTAGTATTTTTAAGAAGCATCAATGGAGGAGTGACTAATAACCCTTACTGTATGTCGATAGAGCACTTTAGAATGTGTAAGGTGGTTTCTGTATTCATGATCTCGTTTCATCTTTACTAAAACCCTCTGAACTGAGTAGGGAAGATGAAGTTCCAAAAACTTTACTGGCTTGTCTGGGGTTGCACAGGTGGAAAGTGGCAGAACTCAAAGCAGAGCTCAGTCTCTTGGGTCCCCTCCAGCAGAGGAGGCAAGGGAATGCCTCCTAGTCACAGCCCAGGCTGCCTGGTGTGGGTCTGCCCTGCCCACACCAGCTCCACAGCCAACAGACTGTCCACATAGCCAGCAGGAGAGGTGGACTTCAAGGCCTTGAGAAGCTGGACACTTAAATTTGGAGGTCACTTCCCAATGCATGTTAGCACTTGCACCCCTGGGGAGGAGCTGGTCTGTAGCTGAAACAGCTCAGACCTTTCAAGTTCATAAAACGTTAAGATTCTGTTTCCAGGAAGAATGTGCTGATCAGGTTCTGATCTGGAACATGAGCATTGGTATCCTGGGGCTGATATTGTCCCTATGGTGAGATGCTCATTCATGTATTACTGACACCAGTGGCCATGCAAGTGTCTCACTAAGGGCGCTCAGCTGAGAGCTGCCCATCCCATCACTGAGTAGAATGCACCTCCTGCACTTGGGAAGCCTGACCAGGGAGGACCAGGGCAGGCTCAGCAGACAGTGGTGCAGGGGCTTGGCTCACATGGCAGGGAAGGGGGCTGCTGGCCAGTGTGCATGTTCACCTGGGGCACCACGGTGAGCTTATCTGGTAATTGATCTCTCTCGTTCTCTCTCCGTTATCTCCTTTTAAAACAGCATTCTCCTGCTAATAGCATAAAATGAAGCTTCAGAGACCAGAGATTTTTATCCAATAATTGATTTTATTAATGTCCTGTGATACTGCTGCTACAGAACATTCTAGAGGAAATCGGTTTGGGTGTGAAACCCCCAGCCTGTGCTGTGCAATGTCGCCGCCTGATAGCTATCACCTCTGCTTGGAACATCACCCCATGGTGACCTTGAAATCCCAGCCCCATGGGAAGGGTCATAGAACTGTCTCCCAGTGACTTGTTTCTAATTTAATTCATCACAATTTTCTAAATAAGCTGTGAGCCCTTACAGTGCTTCGAGCTAGGGAGGAGCAATGTGGAGCTGGAAGGCCCCTGCTCTCAATGGGATTGCAACATTGCAGAGAGACATGCATAGAGATGCCCGTAACACACCACAAAGTAAGTTCAATTACATGTGCGTGATCAGAAGGCTGTGAGAGCAGAGAAGTGAGGGGAACTGGCGACAGCTTCTTGAGTAAGGTGTCAAATCAGTCAGATCTTGAAGGATGAGTAGGGATCTTACTTTGCTTAAGGGAAGATAGAGAGAGAAAATGAGCATGTAGCAAAAAGGCAGGTAAAAGGCAGTATATTAGTCGGGGTCCCTAGACAAACAGAATCTGTGTGTGTGTGTACATGTGCATATGTATACAGAGCCACATACGTATAACAACATTTCAGTCAATGACAGACTGCATATACAATAGTGGTCCCACATGATGATAACACTGTATGTTCGCTGTACCTTTTCTGTTTTGATATGTTTAGATACACACATACCTTTTTATTATTATTATACTTTAAGTTCTGGGGTACAAGTGCAGATCATGCAGGTTTGTTACATAGATATAAGAAGGCATGATAGTTTGCTGCATCCATCCCCCCGTCATCTATATTAGGTAATTCTCCTAATGTTATCCCTCCCCTATCCCCCTACCCCTTGATATCCCTCCCCTACTCCCGCAACGTCCCCAGCAGGCCCTGGTGTGTGATGTTCCATTCCCTGTGTCCATGTGTTCTCACTGTTCAACACCCACCTATGAGTGAGAACATGCAAAATACACACATACTTACCATTGTGTTACAAATGCCTACAATTTTCAGTGTAGGAACAGCTGTACAAGTTTGTATTATAGCCTCGGAGCAATAGGCTATACCATACAGCCTAGGTGTGTGGTAGGCTCTACCATCTAGGTTTGTGTAAGTACATCCTATGACATTCACACACAAGGATGGCATTGCCTAATGTTTCTTTTTTTAGAGATGGGGTCTCACTCTGTCACCCAGGCGGGAGTACAGCGGCTCAACCATAGCTTACTGCAGCCTCCAACACCTGGGCTCCAGCGATCCTCCTACCTCAGCTCCCAAGTAGCTGGGACCACAAGTGTGCACCACCATGCCCAGCTAATCTTTTTCACATTTTATCGTTTGTGGAGACCAGGTCTCACTATGTTGCCTAGGCCGGTCTCGCACTCCTGGCTTCAAGCAATCCTTTCACCTCGACCTCCTGAAGTGTTGGGATTATGGGTGTTGCCATATTTGGCCAACTAATGTTTCTATGTGAACTTATATAAATATATGTATGTATATAGTTTAAGTTGACACAGAAAAAAATTTATTCCAAATAGGAATTGGCTTATGTGATTATGGAGGCTAACAAGTCCCAATATCTGTGGTGCTCGTACTGGAGATCCAGAAAGAGCTGTCGTTTCCAGTGAAGTCTGAATGCAGAAAAAGCCATGTCTTAGCTCAAAGACATCGGCAGGAGGAGTTCCCTCTTAGGCTTTTTGTTCTATTCAGGCCTTCAGTGAATTGGAAGGGGCCACCCACACTGGGGAGGGCAATCTGCTTTCCTCAGTCTACTGATTTAAATGTTCATCTCCTCCAGAAACATCCTCGCAGACACACCCAGAATAACATTTGACCCAATGCCTGGGCACCCTGTGGCCCAGTCAAATTGACAAATAAAATGAACCATCATAGGAAGGAAGACCCAGAGAAAAAAAAAATCTATTCAGGGAATGGCTAGCTCTGGAATGGCAAGGTTGGAATGTGGATTTCAAAGAGGAGGTGAAAGAAAACTCCAGGACGTAGCTGAATCAGCCTGAAGCAGATCATGGAGAAAACATCTCTGGCCATACGTGGAGGACAAGGAGACCAGCTGAGAAGCGGCCTCAGCAGTCTAGCCTGGTGGGAAGGGACGCTGGAACTGGGGCTCTGCTGGTTGTCAAGTGGGTCATTGTGTCCATGTGCTGGAGAAGCAAGTGGAGGGACAGGCATGCATGATGACACCAGGGAGGGTGAATGCAACTGACAAGACCTCCTGGCCTCACCCCACCTCTACTCTCTATTCACACCAAATAGAAGCATGGGGCCAAGAGGGCACCAGGCTGCTGGTTTGCCTACAGGGCAGCTGAACATCCAGCATTCCTGGCTGCAGTGCCTTCTGGGAGCACTATGTGCTGTGAATCTCTCTAGAATTTTGGAACTCTGGAATTCTAGGCCCCAGAAAGCCAAAGTAGCACCCAGGCTGGCAAGAGAAATTGAATGAAGTCATGGAAGGTGTCCTCTGAGGAGCCTGTTCCCTTTAGATTACCAAGTGCACAAAGCGCAGTCCTGGTTTGCTGCACTGAGACCCCCTGAGGGGGAACAGCCCATGCTGGGAGCTGGGCTTTTCTACAACAACATCTGAATGTATTAAATAATGGTGAAGGTGTGTTTAAAATAATACCACTAAATAAAAAAATCAATAAAATAATACCACCATTTCAATAGCACTGTATGTTTTATAAAGCAGCTTGCACATATATCATCACAGAATCCTCACCCAACCCCTATTTGGGTAGAGCAGGATCAGCTTAGAGAGGTTAGGCGGCTGACTCAAGGTCACCAGCTGTTAAGTGATAGAACCACTGATTTAGACCTCCCAACGCAACACCAAAGACAGAAACAACAGGAAGCGTCTCCTCTACTGAGGGTCAGTGGGCGAGAAAGACCCTGGGAGTTGGCTTCCAAGCTCTTCCATTCATGAGTCCCCACATCCAGCTTCCAAGAGTCCAAAGTGCCACAGGAAGGCACAGTGTGGGGTGTTCTGGACACCCCATCACAGGACACCAGTCTTCTCCCTGACTCTGCATGGGGCCTTTGCAGTCCATTGTATCTATATTGTGAATTCCATTTCCTGGCTCATACAAATATCTGGAAAAGCTTCTGAATACACATGCTCACCTTTCCACACTTTCTCCTGCAGGAAATGACACATCCCTAGCAAACAAGAACAGACACCCAGGAGCTCCCAAAGGGCTCCACTCAGAACTAGCCCACTCCTGTGGGGCCTTCATCAGCACCCATGGCCCCCAAGCAAGTCCCTGCTTCACTTTCTGACCAGAATTTATTCAGTCTGGAGGGAATGTGTTTCAAAAGTATGATGCCACAAACAGAAAACACAATGTTATCTTTTTTAAAGTTTTATTTTTAATGAAAATACCTCTATATATTCATGGGGTACAATGTAATGTTTTGTTACACGTAGACATGGCGGAATGATCAAATCAGGTTAATTAACATTTCTGTATTTCCTTAAATACTTATCATTTATTTATGGTGAGAAAATTTAAAAGTCTCTATTCTGGCTATTTTGAAATATGCAATATATTATTATTACTCACCATAGTTATTCCTCTTGTCTAAGTGACTTTGTACTCTTTGACCAACATCTCCCCTAGCCTCTAGTACCCACCATTCTACTCTCTACCTCTCTGAGCTTGACTTTTTTTAGACCTCACATATAAATGAGATCATTAGTCAGACTTAAAGGAGCAGGAAATTCTGTGATTTGTGACAACATGGATGGATATTATCTAAGTGAAATAAGCCAGGCACAGAAAGACTAAGACATAATATTTTCAACAGAAACTGTCTCGTTAAGTCTGCCAAACCCCTGGCCAAGATCATTGCTAAAATAATCTGGCATCAAAAACTAAAGCTCGATGGCACATCTGTTAAGTTGCTTAATTTCTCTCCTCCCACCATGGTGAGAGGAGAAATCATGAATCTTCTTTTCTCCTTCCTTTCCTGGGACTGTTTTTTCTCCCTCTCACTTCAAGCGGATCATCTGGCTCTGAAATCCTGGTTTATCCCTCCCTTCTGTTAGGGTTTAAAGCTGTTCTACCTTCCCACTCGTGCTTTCGTCTCCCTCCCTCCTTTCCTGAGCTTGGTACTACTGGTTCTCTCTTACTGTCCCAATTGTCTTCTTTTTCACCTTGAAAATGAGAAACTTTTTATTCATTTGATACAACTTCTATCCTACTGTGAACTGCGTCTGATCCTGAAGAGAACGTCTCAAATTTACCCTGTAATAGCTAACACCCATGAAGAGTACCTACCATGTGTCATAACTGTTTAGATTTAATATTCACTATAATAGGTACTAATATTACCATTCCATAAGTGGGTATACGTAGGCACAGAGATAACAGGTCCCAAGTCCTGTGCCTGATATCACATAGCTTGTCAGTGCTAGAGCTGGAATTTGAACCCTGACAGCTGGCTCCAGCCCCCATGCTCTTTGCCATTAGACAGCATGGCCTTATCACAATCTCACTGCCATTTTCTTGGACCATCTTCAAAGACTGACTATCTGTTCATTTCCTGTCATTTTCCTCAGCCAACTTCTTTCTTTGCTTCGGGCTATTCCTCCTTCAAAGGATGTCTGCACCTCCCTTCACCATCAGCCCCTCTACTCCTCACTCTCCTTGCTTGGATGCCCTATAGACATCCCTTCCAGGTCCAGCCAGTGCCACGGAGGTCCCAAATAGCCCACTCCAACCTTAAAAGCTGTAACTTCTAGATATTTCCTTCTTGTATTGAACAAGAATCTGTCTCCTGGTAATATCTCCCTTTTGGATCTAGTTATATCCCCATGGTCATTTGGCACTAATCCTTCTCTTTCATATTCTTCAAATATTTAGTGGCAGCTATTATATTTCCCAGATCTTCCAACTCCTGTACCATCACTGAGACTTGCACCTCAGAAAAATTAACACAGAAAAGTGTGAAACAGGTAACAAAGGGTCTAACTCTTCTATAACTGAAGTCAAATGGGTTCATCAAGGAATTCAAACACTGTGGAAAGCTTCCCATGTGTGCTATGAAAAGGGAGGTGTCCCCCAACATAGAGGCTACCTTTTATATCAACGTTTCATGGAGAGATGTTGTTCTATGAAAATGCTGTTCCTGTGGTAATGCCTGCCATTCACTGGGCGCTTCTTATGCACCAGGCTTCATACCATATTTTATTAGGAGGAGAACCCTTTTCTCCTCACCCTCTGATCATATTTCCATGGAATTGTTATCTCCTAAGAAAATAAAATATGATGTGAAGCCTGGCACAGTCAGTGCAGGAGAATATGTAAAACCCTGCCTAGGGCATTGCTTTGAGTGCTGGAAACACTTCCAGTGTTTCTTTCCATCCTTTCATGCTCCTCCCCAAGGGAGGCAAAACTAATCTCACCGGTTGGAGCCACACGTTTTGCTGGTGGGCAGGACTCCTGTGTGGTAAAGCCGTGGTCTAGCCCTCTAGCCTGCACTTCCACTGTTGAGGTGGAGCAGGTTGCCCTGTTCTATTTGTTCCTAGGTAGTAAGCCCACAAAGGCTTGCCCTCTAGAAGCAAGCCTTCTATCTCACCCAAGCAGCTGTTTGAAAATGTAGATTTGGGGTCTGTGCCACCATCTCTCCTTAAACACTGAATGTGCTGGTCCCTTGGTTTAGTCTAAGTGGGGATACTAGAAGCTCCGTTTCATCCTCAGGCAATTCCACATTCCCCAACTCAGCTTTTACCCAAAGCCTTCCCTTAGGGTTAGAGGAGGCTGCTTGTCTAAGGTCATGAAATTAATAAAATTATTATTTGTATCCAATTTGTTTTCTGATTCTTGTATGTGTTCCTGTATTGGTCAGGGTTCTACAGAAAAATATCACCAACTGTGTGTGTGTGTGTGTGTGTATACACACAGAAATTGAGAGGAGAGATTGACTGATTGACTGATTGATTTCTAGGAAATCGGCTCATGTGATTACGGAGGTACAAGTCCAAAATCCTCAAAATAGCCTGGAGACCCAGGACCCAAGTCCCAAGGCAGTTTTCTGGCAGAATTCCTTCTTGCTTGGAGAGGTCAGTTTTGTTCTTTTAAGACCTTCAACGGATTGAATGAGGCCTATCCACATTATGGAGGTAGCCTGCTTTATGCAAAATTTGCCAATGTAAATGTTAATGTCATCCAAAAGACACCTTCCCAGAAAGAGCCAGAATAATATTTGACCAAATATCTGGGCATTGTGGTTTGGCCAAGCTAACATACAAAATTAACCATCACAGATCCCCTTGTTGGAACCTCAGAGGGAAGTAGTGAGTGAGGGGTACCTCAAATGATTTCTAACCCTTACAAACCTAATACATAGTAAGAAACTAGATCCCCAATTTTCAAATGAAGAAACTGAGGCACAGGGAGGATAAATGATTTGTCCAAGTTCACACAACTGATGTCTGTCTCAAAGCCTGTACTGTCTTCCCTCTTTCCAACAGACCCAGTTTTAAGCAGCTGTGGGGCCCTGGAGTTCTTATCTCCATGTAGCCAGGCTGCTTCCAGGACCACAGCCTCTGGCTCCCTGATACCTCTCAGAGAGCCCTTGCTTTCCACTAGCTGGAAGCTTCTGCTATCTAGCATCACAGCAAACCAGATATTTCCAGGAAACCCTTCATGCTAAACCATAACTAGATTCTACAAGGGTTCTGATGCATTGATGGTCTTTCTAGAAGGAAAATCTTCAACATGAAAGGAGGAGTGAAGCCAGGAAAAAAATACAAGATGCTGAAACTAGAGGCAGAGTGGTTGAACGATAAGCAGAGATTAGATGTGAGGCTGTCCTCAGGGTAAAGGTCACTAAGAAAATAAACCTTGGCTCCCAAAAGGTGGGAAAGCTGAACCTGAATCTTCTGTAATTAAGCCCAAGAAGGGGACAAAGTGATCCAGATCAGTTGTACCCATGGCTCCCAGGAGAGGCAAAGGTAAGTACTACGTGGAAGAAAACGTCTCCAATTTAGGACCCCAGAATTCCCACAAAGCTCATCAAAACACAAAATCACAATAAAAAATTACCAGACACACAAGTAAATATTATACCACATTTTAAACATTTTATCTACAGTTTACTGTAGATAAAAGACAGATATAAGATAAGACAAGTCTACTAGGTAAGAATCAGCGGATACTATTAACAACAGATTTAGATCCTCCAAGGACTTTGGATACAGGAATTACCAGATATAGAATAAGGCATAACTGTAGACAAAATGTGTAAAATGTGGTATAATGTAACAAAACTATATTTGTACTCCCCAAATTTATACAAATAAAATAAGCAAAATAAAATATGGAATAAAAATTAGTAATGAACAAAAGACAAAAAATGGCTGGGTAGATTTGAAAAAGAACCAAACCAAACTTCCAAAAATGAAAGAATAATGATTGAAAATCAATACCAAACAGGCTGAAGAAAATTGTTTATAATCTGCGAAGCATTTTCACATGAACATCTCATTTTTATTACCCCTATGAAGTAGCCAGGCTGGTTATCCTGTTAACCTCTTCACAGATGAGAAAACTGAGGCTCAAATAAGCAAAGGGGCTTCTTCAAGATCATATAAACAGTAAATTTAGGCCAGGCACAGTGGCTCATGTCTGTAATACCAGCACTTTGGGCGGCTGAGATGGGTATATCACTTGAGGTCAGGAGTTCGAGATCAGCCCGGCCAACACAGTGAAACTCCATCTCTACTAAAAATACAAAAATTACCTGGGTATGGTGGTATACACCTGTCATCCTAATTACTTGGGAGGCTAAGGCACAAGAATTGCTTGAACCAGGGAGGCGGAGGCTGAAGTGAGCTGAGTTCATGCCACTGTACTCCAATCTGGGTGACAGAGCAAGACTCCATCTCGAAAAATAAAAAAAAGTTCTAATCCAAGACTTCATTTCAAAACTGTGTTCCTTCCATATCACTAGATGTTTCAGTCACCCACAAAGCCACTCTTCCCCCACTGTCAGCTAGTCACAAAAACAAAAAAGTATCTGCTTACTTCTATACCTTTCTGTTGTCCAACCAGTTAGGGAGTGACCTTATTTTTCCGAGGGCCAGCCAAGAGAGGGAGATGGTGCAACATAATCCTGAGTTAAATGCTAACATATCACCATATGCTCCCATATCATACCACTAATATAACTCCTACAAGCAGAGAATGGATGGTCTGGGAAGAGGATGCCTGTCGGTGGCAGACATTCCCCACAGGGTGCAGAACAAGTTCCAGTGAGGACTTGCCTGAGATCATGCAAAGGAAAGAGCTAGAAAATCCTTTCCCCTCACCGAGGGACTGCACATCAATTATGGATTATTAGATAAGATCTTCATTTTAATATTTCCTCCATGTATTATCACCTCTTCTTCTCACTGGAATTCTGTCTTGGGAGTTATTTAACTGATGTGCAGAAATCTAAATTTAATTTATTATGATCTAACTCACTTTAGAAGCCAAATTACCCTGCACTGGAGAAGGATCAAGTCAATATCCCACTTGGCTTTCTATTTATCTTCTGCGAGGTTTTCTTTCCTTCTCTTTAGTATTCATTTTTATCTCGGGTCCTGGTGATAAATTTAAATTTTCCTCAGAATTAAGCAATTGCTCCTTCAATGTTGTAGTTTAATGGTTAGTATTAATTATATGAAAGGCATTCCTTAAATAGTTTGATAGATAGAATGGACATATAATAGAGGAAGAAAGGGCTATTTCTTGCACAAAATGAGGTAGCACATAATTCAGCAGGGATGAGTTTACTTTTCTGTTCTACCTCCTCCTGTCCCTTTTCTCCACTTTCCTCTTCGCCCTCCTCCCTCAAAAGCCAGGTGCCTAGAAAATAGCACTGCTAAGAATTGCTCTGCTGTGGCATCTCTGAGCCCCCAGAGGGTCTGCCAGCCAGAACACCAAGGCTGGATCCCTCTTCAGTGCAGCAGTCTTTCTCCATTTGATTTCTGTCTCACTTAGTCTCCGACAATAAAAGCAACCACTGCCCAGCTCTCTCCTCCCCACCGCTTCGCCCATAAACACTCTCATCACCCACGTCTCAATTGCGTACCACATGCATTACAACTTTGGGGGACGCTTCTAGCTTTCTGGAAGAAGAAAAGTTCCAATAATTATTATAATTGCCTAAAAATTCCAACAGTAAAACATAATACGATTAACTGAAAGGACACAAGCCCGGTTTTTGTTTCTGGAATAGAAAAAAAAAAAAAAAACTCACACATTTGGACCTTCGATGTAGATTAATCTACTTACAAATTAGCATAAGAAGGAGGTGCCAGGGAAGTCTAAGTCAGCATGACTGGGGAAGCAGGCTCCCGGGCATGTGCCAGGAAGTGTGAGTTCTAATGCTGATGTATCTGCTTCCTTCCTATCGACACCCTGCAAATTCTACCACCAAAGACCTAACCCAAAACTCCCTTATGTTGACAGGCATCCTGGATTGCTAGTCACTTGTCTGAAGAACACATCCCAATTGCCAGTGGACATAAGGACTGAGAGAGCTGATCCAACCCCCACCTTTTATTTCTGCATCCTCTTCTCTTTGTGTTCAGAGAACAGAGCGGCAAGCTGGTCACTGGAATAGGAGAAGCCTCTGTGTCCTCCAGCTCTGGTATCCAGGAAGCAGGAGATCAAGGCGGGAGGGAGCCAGGTATCCACAAAGGACTCAGGAAAAAAAAAGATTTGGTGGACTGAGCGGAAGGAGGGTGAATTTGCCTATAACCAGGAGGCCAACACTGGAAGACAGCAGGAACTAAGAACAGGAAACAGTACCCAGGAAAGTCCAAGGGGAGGGATTGGATTTAGGTAGAGCAAAGATGGCCGTGACTCAGAGACGGCTTCAGCTGGATGGAGCTGGATGTTGAAACATGCTGTCTCTGGTGCGCACAGTTGAGCCATCTTGGATGCAGAGTCACCTCATCAGGCAGAGGGCAGGCAGTCTGCAAGGATGAGGTTGCAGCCATCTCTCAGAGACAGCAATATGAGAGAACAGGAGGCCAAACCCTCCCAGGGTGGCCCCACAATGTTGCCAGAGGAACCTCCACCAGGACAGAGACGGGTCCTCAGAGTCAGATGTCCACCCCACGGAAAACCACTAGGAGGAAAAGAGCCCTAAAAATAAGATTTGGATTTCTCAGGGACAGAGCAGCTCTCCCTCCAAAAGCCAAGCTTGCCTCCTCTCCTTAGTTCACTGTAAAGGACTAGAAAATATCTTAAGGCACCATTACAAAGTTCTTTAACCATAAGAAATAGCTACAGAGCCAAGCAATTTTCAAGAGGCCCTCTGAACTAAGTTATCTAGCAGGGATCATGAATGAGCAGACCTAGGGTCACTGAGAAATATGAGCGAGAGTGGGTGCCTTGTAGGTGTGGCACAACACCTGCCTAGTTACACTGCTTTAAACCTGCCCTTGGACAAAACAAAACGTGCCCATGGGCTGACTGGCCTGCAGGCCACCAAATCATGACCTCTGGGACAGTAAGGCAATACATGAAGAAGGGTAAAGGAAAGAAAAGGAGGGAAGAATCAAACAAATGGAAAAGTGATCACAGTAAACATTATGCATTTGTGATTTATTTTTTCCTTCAAGAGGTCCCTTGTTGTTTTCAACCCAATTTCACCTGGGCAAAAATGCAGCCCCAAGAGAGTGTGTGTGTGTGTATTTGTGTGTGTGTGTGTGTGTGTGTGTGTGTGTGTGTGTCGGGAGGGGTGGTGGAGATGGGCTAAGAAGGGAAGCGCAGCCCCAGGGATGACCCTTGTCATTCCAGAGAGAGAGAGAGAGAGAGAGAGAGAGAGAGTGTGTGTGTGTGTGTGTGTGTGTGTGTGTGTTGGGAAGGGTGGTGGAGATGGGATAAGAAGGGAAGCGCAGCCCCAGGGATGCTTTCTGTCATTCCAGAAAGCTGGGTTGTGAACTTGGCTCGGCTAAGCGTATCCTTTCCGATCAGTTTCAGATCCATGGTCAGTTTCCTCCTCTCCCAAGGATAATGCTAATCTTCACCCCCACCCAGCTTTATAGCCTGAATTAGGCCTCAGAAATAGGATGAGACCTGAAAAATTGCCTAGTAAAACATAATGCATACATAACGTATTATTACTGCAACATACCTGTGGTTACTATTATTTCTTTTGGTGGCTGAATGCTAATGGGGGGAAAATGCAATTTACAGTCAGTCAAATTTAAGTTTAGCTGCTTCTCCCTTCGCTGTGGCAGAAATGGGGTCTCTGACAGCATCCACAGATGACTGCGTGCCTCACCTTACTGTCTGTCTGTGAGAATTGGTCATTATCAATGCGAATACTTCCTGGGACTCAGTAGGTGTTTTCTACCCAAAGCTCCATCTCACACGAGTTTGAGCATAGTGCCAT
Organism: Aotus nancymaae; assembly: GCF_030222135.1. Lineage (NCBI taxonomy): Eukaryota > Metazoa > Chordata > Mammalia > Primates > Aotidae > Aotus > Aotus nancymaae. Next base: position 30,007,600 of record NW_026988471.1, read on the forward strand.
GCAAATGATAAGACAAGAAAACTATTTTAAGATGTGTAATACTTAAGGTTATTATCAGCTTAGAAGGCTAGAAATTGAGCTTTGTGCTAACTTGCTTTTTATGCACATGGAGAGTGGGGGCTGGAGCCAGCACAGAAGCTGTATGGGGTGATTCTGGAGACAGACTCGGGAGGGATTAGAAGCCCGGACCTGCCTAAGACCCCAAACTTGAAGGAACCTGGACTTCAGAGCCTCCTGTTTAACTTCTGGTCCCTTCTCCTCCTTTGAACTTAGCCCAAAGGGACTTCTCCTTATGTCCCAGGACTTTGGCTCCATGGGACATATGGCCGGTCCAATAGTCACGCTCATGAGGAATGTGGTTAGCATGGTTTGCAGCTTCCTCAAATCTCCCTCTAGATTCTTGGCCTGCAAAGATAACCTGGAGAGAAATCAAGATGGGAAGCTGTGGGAAGCCAGTCAAAAAGACTGGCTTTCAAAAGTGATTACTTCTTACCCTGGACACAATCACCCAGAATAACGACGACAACTACTGCAACTAATAGTGGTGTAGCGTTTACTACATACCAGGCTCTATCCTAAAAATGCCCCTCACTCTATACTCAGAGCAAACCCAAGGCAGGTGCTTTTATTAATCCCATTTTACTGACGAGGAAACTGAGTTTCATGGGACTAAAATGACTTGGCCAAGGCCACACAGCAAGTCAGTGGAGGTGCTAGAATTAAACCCAGGCAGGCGGACTCTGTGCACACCCTTGACAAGTCCCTGCCTTGACAGAGGATCATTCATGGAGTGAGGCTTCCAAAACCAGCGCCTGCCTGGAGACAGATGCCGGAAGGACAAAGGAGGAGGCACAGCAGGAAGCGCAGTTGTACATTTTCTTCCAAGGTCATTCTGGAATCCCCTTCCCTAATCCGTGTGCCCAAAGGTGCCAAACTGGAATATGGCTAGAAAGAGAGTTTCAGAGTCAAGTGCCCCTAAGCCCTGCCGCTCAATCCACAGAGGTGATATTAGCAAGAAGCTTCCAGCTTTCAGTTGAGCAGAATTTGTTCCCCTCTCGTCTACGCCTGCAAGGGGGAGGATAGATCTCCCCAGATAGTATGTGCAGCAAGGGCCCAGAGCTTAGCACATTTCCTGTCTTCTCTGTAAATAAGGTGACATCCAGATACCCTCTAGTTCTCTCAAAACTAGGTCAGCCACTGAATACGTAGGTGTGGGATGGAAGCGAATGACTTTGCAATGACTTTATCTCATGGGACTTTATGGGGGCTGCTGGCTGGCTTTTAATGGAACAGGCTCTTTTTATGTCAAAAGCAGACCCTGAGTACCCAGATGCTGTGCCTGCTGAATATGGATAGGGCAGGAGGCCTGCCCCAACCAAAAGTGGCTTTAGTGCTACAGGAGACGTGGCAAGTGATAATGGCAGTAGGCTGAGAAGCTGGGAGAAATCCTACATGCCTGACCTCAACACTGGCCATTTACAAAATGCAGCAGGAACCTTGCTCAGGGAATCTTGGATGAACTATCAGAACAGGATTTATGATGCACTTGTTTATGTAAACAAGACCCACAGGGACATTTTCCTGACTTTGAGAAGCACGAGTAATTGCTCCCCAAATGACATACGTGTCACCAATCATTCTTTCCATTCATCAAAGCAGCGATGGCACGATCCCTTCTGCAGGTCCATCTGAACTGTTGGAAGGATGTAAGGTGCTAGAATGACATTTCAGATGTTTCCCACCCTAATCCAACTTCTTTACCTCCACTGTGGCCTTCTTTTCGCTTTTTCAGAATTAGGTGTGCTCTTTAATCAAATCTGGTTACTGTATGGGAATCCAGATTTGCAATTCAGATGCATTGGGAACAGATTAATCACTTCAGCAGAGCTGCTTTGGTTTATGTTTTACTTTATAAAAGTACTCACTGCAAGATTCCCTCAAGGAATCCGTTTCCTTAGGGCATTAAATTCAGATTCCGGAGACAAAGAAAATTTAGTATCTAAATAACTTTTCTAGAGCCACCTTCTGGAAATGAGATTAAAATTATCAAAACCCCTGTCACCCCCTTGCCTCTGCCCACCTATGTCCTTGCCCTCAACTCGCAATGGCAGGGATCCAAAGCTCTCTGGCCCACAACCTCTGAGCAGGACATTTCCTTCCTGTAATTTTGTTATGCTGTGACAGTGGCCATGGTCTCAAAATAAATCTCTTCTTCCCAAGAAGAGGAAATCAAAACCAATGGGATGAATCTGATCCTCAGATTTATTTATTTGTTTATTTGTTTGAGACAGAGTCTTGCTTTGCCACTCAGATGGACTTCAGTCGTGCAATCACTGCTCGCTGCAGCCACAAACTCCTGGGCTCAAATAATCCTCCCGACTCAGCCTCCCAAGTAGCTGGGACTACAGGCACACGACACCATGCCCAGCTAATTTTTTTATTTTTTAGGTTTTTGTAGAGATGAGGAATCACTATGTTGCCCAAGTTGGTCTCAAATCCCTGGCCTCAAACAATCCTCCCATTTTAGCTTCCCAAAGTGCTGGGGTTACAGGCATGAGCCACTGCACCCTGCTGACCCTCAGAGTTTTCAACACCAGCAGCTCTCTTCAGTTTCCAAGGACCAGATTCTCTCTGAGGCCCCTCTTCAGAACCTTAGATCTACATGGTGTGACAGCCTCGTCTCACTCACTAAGTGTCTCCCCCTGGCCTTGCTGTCTCCAGCCCTGTCAAAGAGTCTCTCTCAGCACATTAAACATTAAGGCTTTCCAGGCAGAAATGATGACTACACCTTCTCGCCTGCCTCCAAAATCAAGGCTGGAAGAGACGCAGCCGGCACGGGTGGTGGGAGGGTGCAGTGCGTAGAGAAAGTAGGTCATTAGTGGTAAAGACTACAATTTTCAAGCAGTTGTTAATACTCTGTTTATATGGATTTCTTCACTGTGACATTTTAATGGCATCGTAATTGTGTGATTACAGTGCAGTAGACACCGCTCTGGGAGGGAAGGCGACAGGGACTCTAGCTTCCTGCTGGGGGAGGTGGCTCCCTGCACGGGTGGCCGAGAACCGTGTAGCACTGCTCAGACCAGGATGCCTGACAAGCATGAAAAATGGCTCCCTGGAGGGCCCTCTGCTAGACAAGGGCCATAGGTTCCCAGGAAACTTCGATCTGGCTTAGCCCTTGGACAAAACCAGTGCTCTGGGCTGCAGGAGGAGAGATAATGACAGCAGAACTTGCAATTCATTCATTCACTTTATGCATTCACTTATTTATTCATTATTTCCTGAGTTCTTACTGTAAACTGAGTGAAAAGGCCAATAGATATGCAGAAAGAATGAATGAAGAACAAATGAAGGAGGAGGACGGGGGCAAGGAAGAGGAGATCACAATTATTGGGCACCTACTGGGTGCTCAGCACTGAGCCACGATTTGGCTCATTCATCTTCCTTGGCCTCTCAGCAACATCCTACCCCTGGAAAAGCCCCACTTCGAGTGCCCTTGTCTCTCTGTTTCAGAATCCTTTCTCCCGGGCTTTTCAGACTTTGGCGTCTTCTTCATTTCCTTCTCTGGCTCCTCCCTTCCCCTAGTTTCTCACTGCTGGAAGTGTGCGTAGATTTAGGCCTAGACCCTCCTCTCTACTCATTACACTCTTCCTACAGGTGACTTCCTCCATTCCTGTGCCTTGACAACCTTCTGTAGGTAGAGGATTCCAATCTATTTTTCCAGCCCATATCTCTTTTCTGAGCTCCAGAACAATATCAAACAAATGCATAATGGACATGCCCACTTAAGGTCTCACAAGCATCTCACCTTGTATAGATTTGAAATGAAACTTCTGATTTGCCCATCAGAACGGATGCCTCTTCCAGGCTTTCCCAAGTGAAGAAATGGCACTACCAGCCACATAGCTGCACAAGTAAGGAATCTGAGCATTACCCTCAACAATTCCTTCTTCCTCATTCGAAACCTCACTCTAATCATTTGAACCCACACATACTTAACCCATCCCCACATCCTGTTGGTTCTACCTCCAAAACACGCCTCCATCCATCCAATCTCCCTCTGCCATCTCTACACCATGCCCAACCACCACTAACTGCGTTCTGGAATACTGCACTTGGTCCCTCCTTTTAATTTTCCAAAGTTACCTTGTTTTGTTTTGTTTTGTTTTTCAGACAGACCCTTGCTCTGTCACCCAGGCTACAGTGCAATGGCGCGATCTTGGCTCACTGCAACCTCCGCCTCCCCGGTTCAAGTGGTTCTCATGCCTCAGCCTCTCATGTAGCTGGGATTACAAGTACCCACCACCATGCCCGGCTAATTTTTGTATTTTTTTAGTAGAGATGGGGTTTCACCATGTTAGTCAAGTTGGTCTCAAACTCCTGGCCTCAAGTGATCCATCCACCTCACCCTCCCAAAGTGCTGGGATTAGATGTGAGCCACTGCGCCTGGCCCAAAGTTGCCTTCTTAAAAATGACATCTGTTCCTGTCTCTCCCATTCTGACTCAGAAGCCCTACAGTGACTCCCACTGCACTCAGAATGCTGCCCTCACTCCTTACTGTGGCCCCAAGGCCCTGCCTGATCAGAACCTGCCAACTCTCCACATTCACCCCTTCCCATCCCTCTTAGCACATTATGTTCCAGCCACACTGGGCTTTCTTCCATTTCCCATCCATGTCTTCCCATCTCACAGAGCTTTCTGCCTGGAATACTCTTCATCTGACCAAAGGTGGCCAGCAAGGAAGTGGCAGGACAGGGAACTAGCCATCTGCCTACAAAGAACTTTTAATGGCCTTGGCTTTTCAGAAAAGAGAAGAGCAGCAAGGGCTGGGGCCATCAAGGAGAGGTTCAGGGAGAAGGCAAGTCTTGACCTAGGCCTATAGAAAGGAACCAGACTGAGACAGAAGCACTGGAAGGAGGGAGAGAGGGGACAGGGAGGGCGGACACCCATGAGAGCTGGGTCTGCCATCTCTCCTTCAGTTACTGTCTCTGTGACCTTGGGTAGCAACTTAACCTCTCTCCCTCAACTGAGAATCGGCTGTCTGGCTGTCTATTCCACAAAACTGTGATGCCATTTTATGGATCTGATGGACTAAAATAAGTAAAGCACTAAGCTCTGTGCCAGGCATACTTTTAGCACTCAAAAAACAATAGCTACCACTTTGGTAGCAAAGCGAAGACAACACTGTGTGTCCACGGGGCAGTAAGAGCTGACTTTAGATCTAGCCTCCATGATCTTGACTCCTCAGGTCAGAACCATTTCTGCTCACTGTGTCTCTGCTTGCTTTTCCTATCTATAAAATATAGGGGTTAGATAGAACAGGCATTCTTAACTATTTGAGGAGACAGGGCCCTATTTTCAATGTGATAGAAGCCCTGGTCTTTTCTTCCCCAGAAATAGATGCAAAATTCTGCTCACAGGATCTAGGATCCAGTGCCACCTTGGGGCCACAGAGGCACCTGGCTGTTGAGAGGAGAGGGTGCCTCTCTGAAAAGATGAGCTCACATTGGCAGACCTGTCTGGCAGCAAAGAAATCAATGATCCTCTCCTTTCTCCCTCCCAGCTACCCCTCAGGGGGCCAAGGCTGGTTCCTCAGCTCTGCCAGCCTCTGCCCACCCCATGCCAAGCACAGTCAGGAGCCATGCTGTGCAGAGGGACTCCATAATTGGTCTCTGCTCTGTTTCTGCTTCAAACAATAACCTTTAGATGTGTTCTCTGGACGTGCTACCCGGCCCTGGCTGCCATAATGCTCGGCTGAGAAACACATCTCCAGAGACCCACAGCACTGGGGGAAAAGCTGGGCATTCTTCAGCGGTTGTCCAGGAGCTGAAGGTGGTTGAAACAGGCAGAAGCAAAATAGGATGGGAATGTCGACCTGCTCAGGAAATTCTCTACTCCTTGGTGACAGTTTCCAGTGCAGAAGATATCTCCTCGTCCTCTCTGCAGAGCTGACCAACAGGTAGATGCTGGGGATTTATGTCTTTAGAACTGTATTTAATTTTTCACACTGCCGCTGGGATGGCTCTTTTAAGGTACAGTTGGATCCCATTCACAGAATAAAGGCCAAGTTCTTTGCCGTGGCCTGCAAGTGCTGCCCTGGACTTTCGGTCTGGCTTAACTCTGATTCTCACACACGTATCCTTTCATTAAACTGCCACCACCATGACTTGAAGGAAGCCAAGCAAATCTGGTCCCTGCAACCAAGCGTCCCCTCTTCTTATGGCAAGGCCTATAGTTCCTGTTTATTGGGCCTCTTCCCCCAAACAGTGTGTGTCCTAGAGGCAGGAATGTGTCTTTTCTCTCTGAGAGGTTGGTAATGAAGACTGCTCACAGCCTCAGGGGAGTTCTCCCTCCCCACCTCACTCCGCTAAGGCCCTCAGGCTACAGACAACTGGACAGACACGGAACTCACAGCCCTTCAACTATGCCTTGTGGAGGAAATGAACAAGTTCAGACATAGTGAGAAAAGGGGTTAAGAATGAACTCGCCCTGAGTCAGGGTGAGCGGGTCAGCCAAGATGAAAAGAAACTGCATGGCAATGAGGCAAACATGCCCCTGTGGGGTGGGGCCAAAACCGAAAACAAACAAACCAACAAAATGGAACCCAGCATGAAAAAAATCCCCAAACACCACCACCCACACACACGGAACAAAAACCTGAGTCTAAATAAAAACAAGGAAAGGGAAGGACATTACCTAAACATGATTCATGCTATGGAATAACTTAAGAACATCAATTTAATAAAATAAGAGCTAAATGATTAGATGATTAAATAAAGCAATGGAATAAAGAATGATAAAACTGAGAACCACAAAACACTTTTGCAGAACCAATAAATACGTGTCAAAACTCCAAGAAGCAGTGCAGGCACAGCAGGAAATCTCATTACTGAGACCAACTAAAGGGTTCCAGTCCTGGCTCTGCCACCTATGAGCAGTGGGACCTTGGGCAAGTCTCTGGGACTCAGAGGAGAAAGATTTAAATTACTAAAGCAACTAGAGGAGAGAAAAAAAAAATGTATAGAAAGAGCAAAGGTGATCCAACATCAGAAAACTGATGAACCTGAAGCAGAGAAACAGATGGAACACACAAAACGGTCTTCATCGTTTTAAATAAAAAGCTCCTGAGATGAATAAAGAACTGAATCTGCACATCAAAATTGTGCACCGCGTGCCATGAAAAATTGATAAGAAGTGATTGACATGAAGACTTCGCCTGGTTTAGGTATTGAACTTTGAAATGCTAGAAAGAAATGATCAAGCACCCAGGCAGAACCAACAAGTCACCTACAGAAGGGGAAATGTTCAGCTGACCTCAAACTTCCCCGCGGCAGTGTTCCATGTCAGCGGATAACGAAGCAGCACCCACAGGGCTGAGTCCAAGTGCATTTTAACCGGGAACATTTTAACCTGCTCCTGTTCAAGTATGGATAGCGGGAGTATGACATTCCCCCATCTGAGCTCAGAAAGACAGCACCTATGAGCCCATTTTGAAGAATCCACTAGATGATAATATCCAGTCAATGAATCGGTGGTTCAAATTTAAAAACTCAGGAATGGAGCAGAAGAACCAGCAGAGCACTGAATCTATATAATTACAAAATTGAAAGTAAACAGCTATGGGAATGGTCGTGAAACACTACAAAAATGTTATATAGACTCTGACAATCTAAAAACAATGATTGTGCAGACAATGGCTTTAAGCTTCTATCCCTGTAAGCGTTCATGAAAGCCACACTTAAGGAATGAAAACAGATGAACCTCAATTTTCTCAAGACTTAGGCTCTGACATCTGCTCTAGTACTTACTATTTACGTGATTTGGAGAAGCTACATAACCTGTTTGAACCTTAGTTCCCTCACCTGTAAAATGGGGAGAATAATGCCTATTTCACAGGGTTTTAAGGATTAAATGAAAATATTGTATGTAAAAAGCTTGTACATAGTAAACGTCCATTAAGAGGTGAAGCTGACCAAAGGTGAGAATAAAAGTGAGCATCTCCCTTTTCCCGTCCTCCCCAAAAAAGGCAGAGACTCATCAGCCCTGGATCTGGATAGCTAGTGAGACTCTGGGCTCTCAAGTAGGTTCCTGTATCAATTCCCAGTGTTCCAACTCATTGCAGGGAGAAATGCACAGAGAGGCATTGGGCCCCCAGAACAAACTCCTTTCCCCAGGACTGAGGCAGAGAAACCAAGACTGAAGGGAAAGCAAGCCTTCACCTCCTGTCATGGGCATGGTGAGAAGCGGTGTGGATCCAGCTGCTTGCCAGTGGATGCCTCCTTCTGAAGGCCTGGATGGGTTTCTGTATGACCAGCCCTGAGGAATGCAGCATGCTGAGACACACGGCACACGGAGGTCAGCAAGCCAAGTTCTAGACTCAATCTATCTGCCACCCACTAGCAGTGTCTTGATCAAGTCACTTGAACTCTTCCTAACTATTTCCTCATCTGTTGAATAACAGGGTAGGTGTCAATGGTCCCTAAAGCACCCCTGGGTTTACCATGTCTATAAAGTGCAAAGATCTGTGTGGGTTATACGCTTGCACCAATCTTTCCTGCTACGATTAATTCAACAAGCACCCCAGAGAAAGGAAGAGGAAAGAGAAAGAAACCGAGACAGAAGTGTAAATTAGCAGGTGAGGGGATGCAAGAAGGAGGGAGGGGAGGGCTAAAGCTCTGTGGCCTCTAAAGAATCAACCACTCACTAGCTTTAAAGAGGTGGGAGCTTGGCCAGGTGTGGTGGCTCATGCCTATAATCCCAGCACTTTGGGAGGCCGAGGTGGGTGGATCACCTGAAGTCAGGAGTTTGAGACCAGCCTGACCAACTTGGTGAAACCCCATCTCTACTAAAAACACAAAAAAATTAGCCAGGCCTAGTGGCACATGCCTATAATCCCAGCTACTTGGGAGGCTGAAGCAGGAGAATCACTTGAACCTGGGAGGTGGAGGCTGCAGTGAGCCGAGAACATGCCATTGCACTCCAGCCTGGGTGACAAGAGCTAAAATCCATCTCAAAAAAAAAAAAAAAAAGAAAAAAAGAAAAAAGGAGGTGGGAGCTTACTCCCTGCCAGTGTGAATTGAGAGTTAGTGCCTACAGCCTCTGCAGGGCATCCCAAATCTACTCCTGACAAGAGAATTGCAGAAAAAAGGCAACTCTACCTTATAAAAAGGATCCAGGAAAATCTGCCTCCATCTATCCTAACATCGATGGGCTAACACTTGAGATGAATCAGAATGTCTGCATAGTTTCAAAGTACATCCTCCAGTGTATTAATGGCAAAAGGGGAAAAAAGAGTGATTTTATGATGGAGATTGCTGGCCAGTACACCACCTTAGCCAAGCCATCAAGGTTAGCATCCCCAATAATAAGACATATCGATATCACTCATCCCCTGTAACGATGTGCTGACAAGGCCTCAACACCACGTCTGTAGTATTTCTGCCAAAAACAGGTAGCTTCAATCTACTCAGGAGAAAACATCAGACAAACCCAATTGAGAGACATTCTACAAAATAACTGACTAGAACTCTTCAGTGTCAAGATCACCCAAGACAAGGAAAGACAGTCACAGATTGAAAGAGACTATTACAATTAAATGCAAGATGGCTCCTGGCTTAGTAACCAGAGTCACTGAGATTATCCCACCAGGCAATCTGCCTAGATTAGACCTTGATGCAGGCTGAGGGGCAGGAAATCTAGAATGGGTAGAGGAGGAGGGAGATGATGAGAGACACGAACAACTGCAGCAGCAGGGCCTATAGTTTGCTCTATTAGCCATTCTGCCTGGATCCACTCGGGCTGCCGTCACAAAATACCATAGACCAGGGGGCTTAAACAACAGAAATTTATTTTCTCACAGCTCTGGAGGCTGGCAGTCCAAGATCAATGTGTGAGCAGGGTTGGTTTCTCCTGAGGCCTCTCCCCTTGGCGGGCAGATGGCCGTCTTCTGGCTGAGTCCTCACGTGGTCTTTTCTGTGTGTGCACATCCTCAATATCTCTCTGGATTTCTAATCTTTCCTTCTTGTAAGGACACCAGTCAGATTGTATTATGCCAACCTTGATTATCCCCTTATAGGCCATATCTCCAAATATAGTCACATGGGTGTTAGAGCTCCAACATATGAATGGTGGGGGGTAGAGAAGAGACGCAATATAGGTGATTACCTTGCCTTACAGGACTTCCTAGAAATTGGGACCAACCAGAATCCCAAAGCTGTGCTAGGATAGAGGGGTGGACCGCACTGGGATCCACTGTGCCGCACATGAACTCCTTCCACTGGGCCTGCATACCTATTCCTCAGCTGTTAAGAGTGCTGGCTGCAAACTTCTACAGAGACCTGCCCCGCTGAACAAGACCTGCCTCTCCTGGGAGGTTATATCTCCAACCCCAGGGAGCAACTGGTGCCAGCAGCTGAGCATTCTCTTCTCCGGGGCTCCCCTTGGAACCAGGTTGAAGCGAATCTCCTACTATGAGACACATCCTGGCAGAGCATCTTCCCCCACCTGCCCTTTCTTGCTTCCCTCATTCCTCTCCTCCTGGGAGTGCTCTCATTAAATTTACAAGGCTCTGCTTCTGTGAAATCTGACCCAAGACACAAAGTACTACCTACAAGGCTTAGGATAGTGCCTGGCACACCAAAGGGATCACAATGTATTGGCTATTATCCTTACAACATACCAGACTCTGTGCTAGGCCTACCATATACATTATCCACGGAGTCCTCAGCAACCCTGCAATGCGAATAATGTGATGATCATTTTATGGGTGAGCAAGGGTCCCAAAGCTAGCTATGGCAGACTTCTAATTTGGACCTTAGTCTGTCTGGTCCATGCTCTATTAATGTCATTTCTGCTTTATATACGAATTTTGTCCCCATATTTTCAGAAAGGTTCCTAAGACTCTAATCTTCCTCCATGCCCATGGCCCTCAACAGATATGACTTGGCCCCGGGCCCCTTGCAAGCCAGGATGTCCCTCCTGTAAGCCATCAGGCCTGCTAGCAGTGACTGTGGCCACCCAGCATACACCTGACATCTACCATTCCCTTGCCCATGGTAGGTATTGCTGATGAGCCCTCACAATATGAATTCTCCTAACTCCACTGTGACCTCAATGACATTTAAATTTACCATAAATAATACATGTAACACAGTATCTATTTTTATAAATATTTAAATTTCCTACTGAGACAACACACGATTTTTATCTTTACCTGCAGGAGATCCGGATTCTTGGATAGACTGGTGAAGCAAAGGGTTTAAAGATTGGGGACCAGGTATCGTGGGTCACACATGTAATCCCAGCACTTTGGGAGACTGAGGTGGGTAAATCACAAGGTCAGGAGTTCCAGACCAGCCTGGCCAACATGGTGAAACCCCATCTCTACTAAAAATACAAAAATTGGCTGGGTATGGTGGTGCATTCCTGTAATCCCAGCTACTCTGGAAGCTGAGGCAGGAGAATTACTTGAACTGGGACCGGGGAGGCAGAGGTCGCAGAAAGCCCAAATTGAGCCAGTGTACTGCAACCTGGGCTACAGAGCGAGACTCCATTCTCAAAAAATAAAAATAAAAAAAGACTGGGACCCTCTGCTCCAAGTATTGAGTCAGGGAAGAATTAGACAGGAGCAAAATCTGTCACCCCTTCACTACTCCCTGGGGGCCCACTCTGCAAGAAAATCCTCTTCAGCCTCTGCTCAAACCTTGCAGTCCACAGAGACCACCTGAGAAGGCCTAGAAAGCCCAGCACCTCCCACCTGGAGAGACACCAGCACCGCTGCAAGGGGCACAATGGAATGGCCGAGAAAGAGGGCACTCGACTAAGTTAAAAGGCAAACAATTTAAAAGAGATTAAGCAGGGAAAATGGGATTTAATGATCAGCTTTTGCCACTGTGAACTAACTGAACCCACTGGCATGGAGACTAATAGTTTAATATGTTGTTCAACAAGGGTGAGACGTCTGTGTGAGTAATAAGGGCACCTGTAGTTATGGTGACAAGGGAAAAATTACCCTCGCCACAGGGCCTCGGCCTTGGGGGCGGCACTCCACTCATTTCCCAAGTATGGTCAGGGCCAACCACTCAGTGCTTCCCAGCCTCAGGAGAAGCAATTTTCATGAGAAGAAAGGGGCCTGGAGATGTGTAAGTGGAAGAAATCCTTGGAGAGCAAGCGGCAAGAAGGGTGAGACAGACACTTGCAGATTTAACACGAACAGGGCAGCAGGGCTCTCCAGGCACCCCCGGCCCAGGCCAAGGAAGAGCCTCCTCCGAAGGACTTGAGAGGAATGACTACCATATATTATTAACTCTTGCTAAAGAGTTATATTAGTTCATTTTCACACTGCTATAAAGACACACCCGAGACTGGGTAATTTATAAAGAAAAGAGATTTAGTTAACTCACAGTTAATTAAACTCTAGCCCTCTCCGCAGGGCTAAAGAGGCCTCAGGAAACTTACAATCATAGCAGAAGGGGAGGAGGCATGTCTTATGTGGCAGCAGGTGAGAGAGAGTGGTGGGCAAATGAGGAAAAGCCCCTTATAAAACCACCAGATGTCATGAGAACTCACTTATATCATAAGAACACCGCCCCCCTGATCCAATCACCTCCCACCCGGGCTCTCCCTTGACACATAAGGATTAAAATTCCAGATGAGAGTTGGATGGGGACACAAAGCCAACCATATCAAGAGTCCAGAAGGGGTGGGGTCTGCTTATTTTATTTTATTTTTGAGATATTTGACAAATGGCATCTGGAACAGTGAAGGATGGAAGGATGGAAATGAGTTGGTGAGGAAATGTGTGCAGCCTCTTTGAAATGATGACAACAAAAAAGCACAGCTAATTTTACTCAGCAAGCGGCCCTCATGACCTTTCATTGTGGCCTGCAGGCTCAGCAGCCGTGTGGTAGGGTCTGTGACCTCTCCCTAGCACAGGCCCTGCAGGGTACAGAGAGCTTCTCAGTGAGTGGTCATTAGACAAGAGGATGAATGAGTGACCCCAGGCCCCCTCACGAATGACAGCATAAAGGGGCTGGTGATGGGGACTCAGTCATCTCCCAGTACTATGCTCAGTGCTTTACTGGGCATCATCTCACATAATCCTGAGAACAATTCCATGAGGCAGGAGAGGTTAAGTACGTCCCAAGGGCCACAAGCTGGCATAAGGCAGCCAGGCTTCAATACAGAGCTCCTAAATCACCATTCTGCATGTCTCACTGCCTTGAGGATGGGGACAGAAGCCCCAGAGTAGGCACCTCTCAGAAAGGACAGAGCTGTGATGCCTCCACTCAGCCCTTCTGCGGAAACTCTCTTTCAACTCAAAATAATGTCATCTTAATTTAAATTCTAACTTGGGTTGAGAATTTGTTGATATCAGAGTTTATTTCGAGTGGGTTTCGCTTTATTAATTTTCATTTGAAAGGAAGCCTTCCTTATGGAACTGCAGAGCCTAGTGCCTGACACCTAACTCACCTGCCCCTTCCACACTATCATTTTGAGGAGACTCAGTCTCACTCATTCATTCTCTTGTCTAATGACCACTTGCTGAGAAGCTCTCTGTGCTCTGCAGGCCCTGGGCTAAGCAGAAGGACATGGGCCCACCACACAGCCCCACAACCCAGTCCTACCCTCAAGGAGCCTACAGTCATGAGGATTATGACAAGCAGGTCCAGGGGGAAACAGGGTTTCTCATGGAGGTTAAGCGACTATCACTGTCTTTCCAGAGGCAGGCACTCAGGCTTCAGCCTGGAGACTGGACCTTGCCGGGGGTGGCAGCTTGAGGCAGAGGAAAGAATGAATACCAGATTCGAATTCCAGGTCTGCACCACTCACTGTGTGACCCCAGAAGACCTGTTAGGAGCCTCAGACTGTCCCTCTGCAAAATGGGCATCATGATTCCTGGCCTGCCTAGGTCACAGGGTCATTGAGGGAATTAAGTGAAAGGATACCTGTAAAAGTGCCTTAACAACCTAAGAGCTTTCCACAATACAGAGGCTTACTCTTGGACCAGAATTTAAGTATGAAATTGCACTAGAGTAAGGGGCGAGTGGTGGCTTGATCTACCCTATAAATATATCTCTGTGAAAGCTGATTACACGCTTATGACTCCTCTCCAGGGATAAAACCCACTTTCCACGTGGCCAGCCCCTTCCCCGGCACACCCTGGCTTATCTCAGCCACACGGCCCCTTCTGCCCATCACTGCCATCAGAAATGAGCGAATCAGTCAGGGACAGGGGAACACGAATGTTAAAGAAGTGTGTTTCACAGCAATCACACAGGAAAACAGTGTTGGATCATTATCCAGGAGATGAAAATATACTCAATCCACAGAACTGTATTTTTTCATTGTGTTCATTAAAAGGGGACTGAACCAAAAATGAAGCTAAATTGAAGCTAATTTTGCTAGCACTTTTCCATCCAAAACACAGCTATAGTTTGTAGTATTTTCATGTGGGTAAATGAAACCCCAGGGAACAGAGAAGTTTAGAAAGAAGCAAAATACCTTGAGCAGCCCCTGGTCTCCCTCAGGTAAGTCAGAGCACCCTCTCCGGGTAGCACAAAGCTGGGGGTGGGGCACAGCCCACCTCTGCCTAAAACTCAAGATGGCCTCTGGGATCACATAAGGATGGGCTTATCTTTACACCCAGAAGCTATTTTTAATCTTCTACTCCTTAACTTTTGTGCTCGACCTAGGAGTGGCCTCCCCAGGCCCAGTCCCCCTTTCCTCTCTGGGAGGGAAAATGTGGTTGCTGGTAGGATCAACCCACCTTCTGTCTTGCCTTAATCAGCCTCTTGGCTCCCACACATCATACAGCTTACAGAGATCATTTAGGACAAGTGGGTTCCCACCTGCTCAGGCAGATCCATCTAGCTGATCCTCACTCTTGGTGAGCCAGCTTCAGCTGCTCTGAAGGGAGTATGGTATGCAGGAGAAATAGGCTTTCCAGGAGCCTGCACGTTTCTATAATGTGAATTACATGCTTATGACTCCTTTCCAGGAATGAAACCCACGTCCCACGTGGCCAGCCCCTTCCCCAGCACACCCTGGCTTATCTCAGCCATGAGGCCCCTTCTGCCAGCCACTGCTGTCAGAAAAGTATAGATGGGATCTTAATCACTTGCCAATGGGCCTGGAGGGAAGGCAGGAGCCCAAATGCCCAACTTGGAGCCAAGAGAGACTCACACAAGAGCTTGAACAGCCAGCAGGTGCTGCACAGATGGGCCATTTTGGAGGTGTGGAAGGGATGTTCCAAGGGCCATGTGGAGCTGTGGTCACCAAAGCGGGGCAAGGTAGAAGGCAACTTTGGAGGCGGCCTGGGGTCTTCTCCCTCAGACCTGTGGGCTCAGTCTGGCCTGCCAGCTGCTTTTATAAACATAAGTTTTATGGAAACATAGCCACACCATTTGCTTGCATACTCTCTGTGACCACTTTCTCACTACAACAGCAGAGCTGAGTAGTTGCAACCACTCTGCAGACCATTCACAAGGCCCACAATATTTACTGTCTGGCCCTTTATGGAAAAAGTTCGTTGAGTCCTGGTGCAGCAGAAAGAGCACAGGCATGGGAGGCTGGAATTCGGAGGACTTGAAATTAAACACGCATTCTGTCCCATCCTGGCCATGTGACCTGGATAGGTCCTTTCACTTCTCTGGAAATCAGTTTTTCTCATCTATAAAGTGGGGATGTAATAACTACCTATAGGGATGTTGTCATAATCAATAAAAAGGCACGTTGTGAATGCAGTGATGGCCGCAAAGGCAGACACACCAGTACACAATTAGACAGACAGAAGAAAGATTCTGTCTGCCCTGTGGTTATGGAATACATCTTTGTCTCCTGGTCTTCTATTCTTCGTGGGCAGTGTCAGAGACCCTGCATGTGTTTTGCAAAAGTGTGTACAGATGGCAAGTGGGGGTCAGAAAGGGGAGGAAGGGAGGGAAGACGGAAGAGCTGACACAGACTTGATTTTCTCAGAAGAAATAATGACAGGCAGATCAAAGCCTGCCTCCTTTTCAAATATAGACACTGTCATACCCCAAATATGGCCACGTGTCCCTCAGGGGTTCCCCCTCAGTGGGGGATGGTAAAATGCTCGGCCCTATCTCAATACCTGGCTTAGGGGTCAGCCTCCCCCTGGGCAGAGTATTATGGACTTTGACCCAATATGCAGGCCTACATTCTCCTTCTCCTCCCAGTTCTGGAATAAGGCCTTTTTCCCCCAACACTACCTTCCCCATGTCAGAATCGCATCTCACGAAGGGCCTCCAGTTGCCACGTAACATGGCTACAAAGCAATGTCTTCCCACTTAGCACACGGATATTTAGGAGCTAAGGCGGTGCTTCAGGGGGCCCAAGACTGGTGGGACCAAATTCCTGCTCAAGAAGCATAGAGCTTCCTAGGGAACTGGGGGGCAAGCAGGGCCAGGTAAGGATCACTGGGGGCTTAAGCACACAAGAAATTATGGTACTCCCTAAGATGCAATTCTAAATCAAAACAATAGGCCACATTAAGCACAACTTATGAGTATGCTGAAATGGACAGAGGTTCTCTGTAGATTTTCTAATATCAGAATTCTGGATAAGTTCACGGGAGCTGACTTCATTTACTTCCAGCCTACGGGGGCCCTGCCAGGCTAATTCCACCAGCATGCACTCTGTCTGCTTATCCAGGAACTCAGCACTGACAGTCTGGAGCCCCAAGCAAAGGGCCCAGCTGCTCAGGAGACACCACTTCCAGCCAGGGCTATTGTGGGAATGCAGCATGGGGTGGGGAAAGGTGCATTTGAGAGAGGCCTTGAAGAAGGGGTAACATTTTGACAGATTGAGATGTGGGAGAAAGTTTTCTACGATAGTCAATAGACTGGTCCAATAAAGCTGTAGTGGAGGGGGGCAGGTAACAAGGTATGTTTGAAGGTTCAAACCAAAATTTAGAATAGTGAATATCTCAATTTTCTCTGGAGTAAAGGTTCCAGTGGATGAAAAATAATGCGAATAAATTAGGTTAAGACCAGAGCATGGATGGCCTTCATCACCCATTGTGTGATTTGGGTCTCACCTCTGCTGGCCTCCTCGAGGAACTCTTTCCTATAACTGTGACTCTTTCCTGACATCATCAAAGCTCCCCTCTCTGCTGGATCACTCCCATTAGCATACACGTAGTGAATTTGCCATCTTTAAAATACCCTCCCTCACCTCAGCCCCAGAACCCTCTACAGCAGTCATCCCGTTTCTCAGCTTCCCTTACAGAAAGGGAATCCTGTGTTCACTTTCTCCCCTTCCTTTCTTGAGCTCCAACCCCATAAGGCTTTTATCCTAGTGATTCTACTGAAATTGCCTTCCTGAGAGTCATTCATGACTTGCACATGGTTAAATTCAATCAGCATTCCCAACTCTCATCCTGCTTGATCTAGCAGCATCCATGGTTGGCACAGCAGCCCTATCCCTCCCCTGGGACACTTCCCTCCTCTGCCTCCAGATGCCACTGACTCCTGCTCTCCCTCCCATCTCTCTGGCAGCCCCTTCTCACCGTCCTCCTCTAACTAAGCACTGAAACGCTCCAGTTGTGCACCTGGCACCCTACCTAACCTCATTTAGTCCCAAGGATTTAGACTCCGAAATGACTCTTGAATTTATATATTTGCTGCCAATCCTCTCATATCCAACAACTTGCCCCACACCTCCACTTTAACGTCTAAAATATATCCTGAGTGTGTGGCCCCAACCCAGTCTGGTTTCCCTCTGGACCTGGTCCCACTCAGTTTCTCCATCTTAATAGAGGCAAATCCATTCTTCCCATTTCCCCAGCCTTGAACAAAGGTGTCACCCTTGACTCCTCTATCTCAATCCCTACTGTTAGCAAACCCTGTGGGCTTCTCCTTGAAATATATCCCATGCCACCTCCCAGCACCTGCAGCACTGTCACCTGAGCCCATCTCTTACCTGAACTACGATCTCCTGGCTCCTCCCCTTACCCTCTAGAGATTATTCTTCACATAGCAGCCAAGAAGAATACAAGTCAGATCACGTCACTTCTTGGCTCAAAGCCTCCTCCTGGCTGCACAACTCACTTAGGGACAGGTCCTCACAGTAGCCCAAAGGCCCCAGATGCTTTGCCTCCTCCTGCTCTCCCCTCACTCAGTCTACTCCAGCCATGCTGGGCTCCTCCTCAGGCCAGGCTTCTCCTCCCACCTGGAATGCCTTAGATTCTGCATGTCTCACTTCCTCCTGCTCAAACCTCATCTTTTCCAAGGATTTGCCTGGAATACCTTCCCCTTATTCTGCTCTGTTTCTCTTCATAGCATTTGTCACCACTGTAAGGTTAGGTGTATATATATATATATATATATATATATATATATATATATATACATATACCTTTGTTTTCTATCTCCTCTTGCTAGAATGTTGGCCTCATGAAGACAGGAATTCCACTGGGTATCCCTAACACCCAGTCCAGACCTGGCATATGGTTCTACTCCACAAATATTAGCTGAACAAATATCAGACTCAAAGTATGAATTTTATTAGAGAAGTAATGAGGAACCACTAAAAAATTCTAAGTGTGACCCTATACAGCTCTAAGACCATGAGCTAGCAGGGATGGCAGGCTCGTGGGATGGCATAGAGGGAGGCCCAGACCCGAAGTCGAAACACCTGCCATGTGGCTCCACTCAACCATGACTGCTGTGTGCAGCAGGCCAATCACTTCATCTCTTTGGGCCAACTTCCTAAACATTCTGTGACAATCGTTATTAAGACAGTTAAGACTGATGTGAGTACTTGTATTGGATAAAGTATTCCACATGGATCATCTCATTTCACCGTTGCCATAACTCTAAGATATAGGTATTACTATTATTCCTACTTCAGAGGTGGGGAACCCACAGTACAAAGGTTTATAATAATGCTAGGAAGTTGATAGGCCTCGATCCCATTGCAGGAGACCTGAGCCCAGAGCTGGCATCCGTCCCGCCTTGTTCTGCTTGCCCATGAACAGGGTCTGGATCTCATGACCTGCAAGGCATCCACCCATCACCAACACTCCATATTATGGAGAGAGAGACAAGTGGAGACAGGCATGGGGAGATGGATGGGGAGAGAGCACAAGAGTGATGAGTTAAGGAGGCCGCTGGGATTGACTAGATGTAGATTAAAAGAAACTGACTGGAAAATGACAAGACAGGGCTGGATGGAGACAGGGAGCAGAGAAAACACTGGGAGGCTAGTCAGCCAACCAGACATAGGTGGAAGGAGGTGAAAGAGACCAGAGTCTGGGAGCTCTAAGTTGGGTGGGGATGAGGTTGAAGACATCTGTAACATAGAAGAAAGGTGGCAATAAGAGGGTGAGTGCATTCAAGTTCTCTAGAGAAACAGAACCAACAGGGTATGTGTGTGTAGGTACACAGAGAAAGATTTAAATGAAGTGGCTCATGCTATTGTTGGGTCTGACAAGCCCAAAACCTGCAAGTCAGGCCAGCTTCAACCAGAGTTGAGTCCAAAGGCTGGTAACTCAGGCAGGCTTTCTGTGTTACAGTCTTGAGGACTGCAATTTCTTCTTCAAGACAGTTCAGTCTTTGTTCTTCAGGCCTTCATGGATTGGATGAGGCCCAATTACATGATGAAGGGTAATCTGCTTGATGGAAAGTCTACTGATTTAAATGTTAAACACATCTAAAAAAATTATTTCATAGCACACTGGTGTCTGACCAGACCACACCCTAACTGAGCTGCCACATAACATTGACCATCATGGAGAGCTCATCCTCAGATGTCCCAAGTCCGCTACAGACGCCTGTTGAATGTGGGGCACTTTCAGAAGGACATTTCTTCCAATGACAGGCGGGGCTCCTCAGAGTGTCCATCTTGATTTCCTTTTCCTTGTATTACTTTGCCAAGTCTCTGAGGCCTTGTAGAAGTTTTACTCTTCCCACGATTATGGTTGGTTGTTATTATCCTTCTTAATCTTAGCACAAGGATGCTCTGGCTGGCTTCCAAGAATACTTTCTGTCTCCCTTAGACCCTCCTGTTGCTTTTAATTGGATGCAGAGTGTCGTGTCTTCTCTCCCCAGACGGATAATGGAGCGTGGCCTATGATAGTTTAAGTGGCCATCCTGCCCTGGCTCAGAGATGAATTAGCCCTCGGTCGGGGTGATGCCAAGTCACCCTGGCAGCCACATGAAGACTTTTGCTTCTAAAGAGATTCTGAGGCTCTTGTGCTTATTGTTTACACGGAGCGGGGCTGCCCCAAGAATCACAAAGGGGTCTAGTCCTGCCTCTGGCACTACTGTGCTGGGAAACTGTGGACCAGTCTTTTCCAATCTCTGGCCTTTAGTCTCCCCACTGACCTGGGTAATCTCCAAGGTTTCTTCCAGCCTGACATTCTCCCATACCATCATGGCAGGTCAATGTTGTCCTGCTCACGTACAAAGAAAAGAGACTCTGCTCCAAGTCCACAGTCCTTTCTTCCTCAGTCTTTCCAGGTCTGCCAGCTTTTCTGAGTGCAGCCTAAGGTAAGAAATACATTTCACACTCCAGCCAGTACACTACACAGCACGCACACCTACAAGCGCAATGGAGACCAGCATTTTATGAATGAAACTCCTTTTTTGCTTGTAATGTTTTCTCCTTCTGTCTCATGCCTTTGAAAAATATAATTCATGGATGCATCATAATCCGTATTAAACAAACAATGCTGGTCCACCTGGCACTATATCCAGGTGTGATGAGAAACCAGGAAACACAGGCCCTTGCATGAGCATTAAAAACAGGCCCTGGCCAGGCGTGGTAGCTCACAGCTATAATCTCAGCACTTTGGGAAGCCAAGGTGGTGGATCACCTGAGGTCAGGAGCTTGCGACCAGCCTGACTAACATGGTGAAACCCTGTCTCTACTAAATACAAAAAAATTAGCATTTTCTTACTCAGAGACCACACACCTTCAACCTCAAGGGTTTTAGCACAGTGCAAAAGATCCTGGACAAAAGGGGTCATGTGTGAGATCAGCAAATCCTGGCAACTTTAGGAAGAAACCTGGTATGTGGAGACCAGTGGAGTGATATTAGTATGTCCCAAGCATTCCTTTCGGGGTTAGTACATAGAATTAGTTGCTCATTATTTGTGTTTATGTTTATCACCACAATTTATGTCCCCACCCTGAATGGTGAAATGGGAATGTAAATTAAATTCACATCCACTACAGTGTACTCATACAGACTGTGCAACTCTATAAACAATAGTTTTTGCCCCTGGAAAGCTTAAAGCAACAATTGCTGCCTGGGGGATATGATACTCTAAGAAGGCCAAGGTGTGCTCTGTGTGTGTGTGTGTGTGTGTGTGCACGTGCACATGTGCGTGCACGTGCACATGCATGTGCACGTGGTTGGGGTAGGGAAGGCTTCATCGGTGGCATCTTCATCAGGTAAGAGGCTGGCTTAATCCATAGCTAATGAGCGTATGTAGTGAGGTGTGTAATGCATGTAACTGTGCTTGTAAACCTTAACTCCATCTTTAATGCTAAATATCCCTGTTAATAATTCCCGTCGTTCTCACTGTTACAGGCAGAAACTTTTTCTCCTCTTCTGACTGCTCCTCAGTGCAGGAAGTCGAGCTCCTCACCCACGAGGTTGCTCAGGTGAGGTTGCTCGGGTGTCATCCAGGTGTGAGAATGCCTGGCCTCTCTGAGGGACTTTACAAGTATCCCAGCCACTTCCTCTGAGATGATGATGAACCTCTCTCCCAGGACATGACAGGCAGGAGCTGCCATTCACCCCAAATCTCCCTCCTCCTCTCAGCATGGTCGAAAGCCAGATCAGAACTCTCAGTCTATCTGGGGCCAGCTCTGTGCTGAACTAGACAGAGGCCTTAATTCAGCCCTGCTGAGATGAGGGCACCAACATTCAGGAGTTCGGGGCAACTGCCCTCCCGCAGGTCCAGTTAGCAGGGCCCTCTCCATCTCACCTAGAGCCGCCACCACCTGCCCTTCCCCATGGCATGCTCCCACACATAACAGTGTGTCAGAAACACTGCTGCTTTATTACCAATATGCAAAGCCTTCGAGGCAGCGGGGGGTGGAGGGGGGGGACTGTGAAACACCAGGGGTTATTTATGAGCCTCTGACTTCCACGCTGGGCTTTATTTGCTTAATGAATAGCCAGGGCCAGCCATCAGCCCAGGGATTTATTTGTCACCGGGAGCAGAAGACACTAGGATGTGGAGATGTAAAAATGACAAATTCTCCAACTCAGCCAAGGTGGTATTTCATTGACATGATATCTAGTGGGGAAGCGAAGGTGAGGAGAAGGGAAGGATGGCTCCCATGCTAAGCAGCAATGGCTGAGAGTAGCTTAAAGGTGAGGGATTGGTCATGTTCAAAAACCAAAAAAGCTGCTTTCTAGAATGAAGAATGAGGGCTGGGGATGAGAACATTTATTAGCAGTTCTCAGGTGCTCCTCCCTACCTCAGTTCCCTGAGGGTTGTTCCCTGAGCCTGCATTTCTCAAACTGCGCAAGCCAACAAGAACTTTAATGTGGGCAGAGGGAAGAGGATTGGCCCAGAAGAAAAGAGGATTAAGTTTGAGTTTCTGTTCTACAAACTCACTAGTGGGGTGACCGTGAGCAAGTCATTCATGGGATCTATTTTGTCGTTTGTAAAAGGAAGGGATGGATAAGCTCTATGACTCTTATTTAAAGTGGAGGAATATAAGGAACTAAAGTCAGAGATAGCAGACTATCAAACAGACCTTGCCACCTCCACATTCACTGTCACAGAGGCCACTGCACGACGTCTGCAACCAACATCATCTCACTGCCTCCACCACCATCTTCATACACATCATCTCCACCAGCATCCGACCATCTGGTCCTCCACAGAGCCAATCTCACATGGAGATTGCCTTATTTCATTTATAATACAATATAATATAGTTATGCTTCTCAACCTGCCTTACAGCCAGATTGAACTACATAACTGATGGAAAGTTAGTGGAAATTATATGTACAACACACAGGTCACAATCTTTAAAATGAAAATGAGCTGTCCTCCACCCCTCTCTTCCCCCTTCCCCTGGTCTAGGACATGGATGTGATGCTGATGGCCAGTCTCAATCATGTGGACAAGAACAACATTCTAAAGCCCAGAGGAGCAGCAATCCCTGGTTCTCCACGTGACCTCCTGTTGCAGAGCGCTACTCACCCTGGACCACCTTTAGACTGTTTAGAGAGAAAAGCAGCAGCTTCTATCTTGGTTGACTGCTACAATTTTTTGTATATATGTTGCAACAGATTAACCCACATCCCCACTAGATATCATGCCAATGAAATACTGCCTTGGCTGAGTTGGAGAATAAGCTTTCCATTACCCTTAGGAAAGAGTGAACCTTTCTCTGCTCTGTGCAGGCACAGAGCATCATTCCTATGACAGCCTTGTGCATATCATACAGAATTATTTGATTATTACTTTTGTGTCTTCTAGACTGTGAGCAGCTGGAGAGCAGAACTTGTGCCTTCTTCATTCGGATGAAGTTCCAGTAGCCTGACCATTTTGAGTTTTCCAAAAAGCACAAGAGGAAAACAGTGGGGCTTCCAATACTGAACTGATATGCTAGGGAAGAAGCCCCACAAGATCTGTGGGGACTGCTGTCATTCTCAGTTGCCAGCGTAAGAAATGTCAGCTGTAACAGCAGCACCTGTCCACTCATCTCATGGAAATCACACAAGTCCAGGGCTGGGCACCAGGGCTGGACAGAAAAAAAAAGGCATTTGATTTTGCTAAACATACCACTCTAGGTTTAGCAACCAACCACTTAATAGAGGCACTTAGAGGCTTATAAAATTGTTGAAAAAAACTAAGGAAGCAAAAGTCAAGAAAGTTCACTGCTAGCATTTAAGAAAAGAAAAATATAGGAATTGCAGGAGACTGTCATGAACGGTCTCAACTACATACAGCAAAGAAGTGGGTGACACTACTATTACCATTCACAGGAGGATACCCAGGAGCACTGGCAAAACCTCAAACCCTCATGTCTGCCATCTGCTGACACCCATGAGCCTTCCCACTGACCTGTTGGAGCAACAGTGACTTCTGCTTCTCTCCGACCTTCCAAATCTCAGGCACGGGCTTATCCCTGGTGGATTTTTTTTAGTGAGAAAGTCTGAGAAATGTTTGCAGGCTTCTAGCCCCTGGAATATGAGAGACAGCCAAGAAGGACGGAGACGGTACTGATCACCAACTGTCAGCATCTGTCACAGCCTAGATTTAGACATGGCTTAAGGCTCGGCTCCATCAGCAACTCTTTTTCTTGGGTTGTCTATTTATCCGTGTATTTTCCATTCACCGGGGACTGAAGGATTTAATAGCCCCAGTTTAAGGATAGAAAGCCACTAATATTCAAGCATCATGAGAAAGTGCATGTGTATAGTGACTACAAGTTTTTTCTCAAAATGGTAGACATGCCAAGTCCTATTTGGATGCCATGTGATCACTTAAAGGGTGAGTCTCTGAATTATCTTAGGAGTCCTATCAGGTCACCCTAGAGAACAGGTAGCCCCAGAGGTTGGGAAGAACGTCCCATAACTCTCTGCCCTAACAAACCTTCAAGCAGGTTGCAGGGAAACTTTATAAAAAAAAGCACATGACTTGCTCACATTTCAACTCTGAGATTACTGAACCATCATTTCCAAGCAATTACTATTAGATATGAGTCTACCATCACAGAATTAGTCATGAGAAAATGATATCTAGGCTCACTAAAATGACTAAAATCTTACTTTTGGTCCAGTCTATCTTTGCATTACCCTGCAAATCCTTTGACAAGACTCTCTCTTGTGTACCTATGCCACTGGTACCTCTGCTTCCTTTGCTCACCACTTCCTCCCACACCCAACCCACCATGTTGAAAAAAACCTAGTCCCTAAACTGTTACAGCTTGTTGACACATTCTCAACACTGATCCATCTAAACAAGATCAATATGGAGAAAAAAAATAAGAGCCTTTAAGTGCTCTCCCTAAGCCTTGAATATAGCTACCAATCTTAGGATCCTGGAAGGAAATGTGACTTTGAGTGCAGGCTCTTGGCTATACGTTCCAACTTCCATGGAGGGGAAGAGGCTTCCACTTTCCCTCCACCCTCCACAGAGAGGCAAGAGCATGGCTGGACACAGAATGCTGGGTTACAGTGTTCTCTCTCTAGCAAGAGTCTTCCCGTTTTGTAGCTCTGACTCTGCAATTACTAAGCTGTGCCTGCTCCCTCTCCTCTGGGAACTTCTCATGGCTGCCACAATCAGCTGCAGAGGACCTGCCTCCCTCTACTTGAAAGGAGGCATATTCGTCCTTATGGAAGGCCATGATGAAATCATGGTGGAGTTTTCAGAGGACTATGCAGGGGGAAGACTTGTGGATACAAAATGGGTCCTTGAGGCCTATGGTCATGAGGCCAGATCCCTGATATAGGGGACCAGCCAGGGGTTGGGGCAAAGCCCTAACCTACAAAACTGATTTTTCTCAGGTAGTCGGTCCTCTGTGCCCATGATCCCTGGGGGGCTGGCTGAGGATCCACTCACTCAAGATACCACCCAGCCACTGACATCCCAGAACACCCAAGCCCAAGGTTGGGAATGAGAAAGATGGGAGAGTTGTCGGGAGGGAGAACAAGAATGGCCGCAAGGGCTGCAGCAGAGAGCTCCTGAACGCCACTGAACTGCAATGAGAGGCAGGGTATTTTTCATCTCCAGGCTGTAAGAAACAGATGAAGCAGGCAGAGTACCTGGGCTCAATTGTTGCTGTTTTACTTTACTGGTGTTTTCAGAGGTCAAGCATGTTAAGAAGCATCCTGAGGCTGTGAAATGACTGAGCAGCCCAGAGATCCATGTGAGCAAGTGAGCAACTTGATTCTACAATCTTCCTACCAGGGAAGCTGTTGAGATTATTTCCCAACCACCACATACCCCTCTTTCCCAGCACAGGAAGTCCCTCCTCAGCACACCTCTATAGCATTGCTGAGCGATCAAGGTCAACTCCGCAGCACTGTTGAGCGATCACGGGTCTGCAGTGAAGAACAGAAGGTGTGATGTGCACATGGATTCCAAGAAGCTCTTGCTCTGCCTCAGGCTGTACTGTGCTCAATGCTGGAGAAACAGCTGGACTCTGTAGGAGAAGGAGCTGAGCAGGTTTCATGCCATGCCCTAAGGAGGCCCACTGGATCAGTCAGCTGCCAGAGCAGCCCTGAGCTGAATCACACCCTAGCCAAAGATCAGTGCCATACTGTCATCAGTGAACATCCTAGGGTCGCGAAACTGATGGGGCACACTCTGGCTGGCACCACAGGGGAAAGGGCAGATGCTGGAGAAGAATCAAGCCTCCAAAACTCAAGCAGAGCTAGCTTGAGTGGGCTGCTTCTCCCAATACTCAGGTTCAAGTCATTGAAAAGTGACTGACAGACACCCCGGGATATCTCTGATTTGCTGGGCATCTCTCTCCTGCTTCCATGGACAAGGGCTCCCACCTATCTATCATGTGTGGTATAGCTCCCTGTTTGCAAAACTCAAAGCATCAGAGGCAAGCACAAGATGAGGTCCCTGTCTTCCTAGTGGCTTCCCTCATGGCCCTGGCACTTCTACAAACAGCAGACCACACAAATAAAGAACTCTGAAATCTCAACACAAGACTCTTAAATTGTCCCGATTCTCTCTTCTTCAAAGCCAAATGTTTAACATGCAGAGTCTACCCTCTTGGCTACCTTTCCTTCCTCGTAATCCTCCAGCTAAATTCTGATAATGTTATTTTTGCTTCCTTCATCTCCTAAGGAAACTCCTGTGTGTAGTTGACATAAACCTCCTCATCCCAAGACCAGCTGTCTTCTCTCTTTCATGTCTCAGGTTCTTGTGACCTGAAACACTGTGAAGCCTGTCCTGAGCCCTTGTCTCCTTCCCGCCCTGGCCTGCCTCCATCCGTAACCATTTTGATTTCTCCAGTGAGTGAGTCTTTGTCCCTCCTACTCCCAGCCCACTCCAGCCTCCTCTCCTTTCCCTGAGAGAGGCAGGTGACAGCCACATGTTAATTCTGGCACTAATTTCTCTCCAGAATACCCTCCCATGTTTTCGGCTGCCCATTCAACATTTCCACTTGAATGTTCTCACTATTGAAAAGCACGTCAAAAACTGAACTCATGACAGCAGCAAACAAATCCTTGTATTTATCAAGTGTTTGAGAGTTCACAACTCCCTGTTATGTCTAATTTATATACAATATTTTACTTAAACCGTACAAAATCCTGTGCTGTAGGCCAGGCAAGCATTGCTATTCTCATTTCATAGTTGAGGGGACTCAAGGCTCAGAGAAATTGCCTAAGACCAAATGGCAGTATGGAGCCAGAACTCAACTCAGTTTCTTTCTGACTGCTCAGACCAAAGGTCCCTATGGAGTCAGGACTCAACTCAGTTTCTCTTCTTTCTGACTGCTCAGACCAAAGGTCCAAATAGCCATCAAATCCGGTGACGTCTCTCTTCCTTCTTAATCTCCCTTACACCAACCCTGACCTTCTATGCCACTATTTCATTCTAGGCTTCTGTCTCTAGCTGCCTGGATTATTACATGGCCTTTTGCTTCACCTTCCTAATTTTATTCTTTTGCTACTTAAAGTGCATCTGGAACACTGCCACCAAAATAATCGTTTATAATACTTATTTTGTTTCTCTTTCAGAAGAAAGTTTCAACGTCTCCTCCCAGCTCACACTTCAGAATAAAATGCAGCATAGCCTCAGAGCCCTTCACAAAATAGCCTCACTCACTGTCCTTTGCAGCTTTACCTGACTAGACCCTCTGGCTCCTAATGGCTAATCCAGTCACTGACTTTTTATCTTTTTCTAGTTGTTTGTTTTTTTGATTCTGTTTATGTCTGCTCTAATCTTTATTAATTTTCTTACTTCTGTTGTTTTAGGTTTAGTTTGCTCTTCTTTTTCTAATTTCTTAAGGTAGAAATTTAGGTTATTGATTTCAGATCTTTCTTCTTTTTAAAGCAAGGCATGTACAGCCATAAATTTCCCTTTAAGCAATGCTTTACTTTAGCTACATCTCATAAATTTGTGTATGTTGTGTTTTTGTTTTCACTTGTCTCAGACTATTTTCTAATTTCCCTTGTGATTTCTTCTTTAACCTGTTAGTTATTTAGGAGTGTGTTGCTTAATTTCCATGTATTTGTGAATTTTCCAAATATCCTTTTGTCATTGATTTCTAATTTCACTCCATTGTGGCTGGAAAATCTACTTTGTATGATTTCAATCTTTTTAAACATAGTGAGGTTGTGTCATGGTCTAACAAATGACCTATCCTAGAGAATGTTCCATGTACACTTTAGAAGATACAGTCTGCTCTTACTGGGTGGACTGTTCTATAGGTATCTGTTAAGCTGAGTTAGTTTACAGTGTTGTTCAAGCAGTTTATAGTATTACTATTTTCTTGTTCTTCTGTCTAGTCATTCTATTTATTGTCAAAAGTGAGATATTAAAGCTTCTGCCTATAATTATTGAATGGTCTATTTTTTCCTTCAATTCAGCCAATATTTCCTTCAGTATTTTGGGTCTTTGCCATTAGATGTGTATGTATTCACATTTGTTAGGTCTTCTTGATAGATTGACACTTTTATAATTATAAAATGTTCTTGGATCTAGTAAAAATTCTGTTTTAAAGTCTATTTTGTTCAATATTTATATGGTTCTCTTTTGTTTACTGTATGTGTTTTGTATCTTCAACATTTATCCATTTATCCCATGCTTTTTGTGTTTTTGAATCTCAAGCATGTCTCTCAATAGCAAAGACATGGAATCAATCAATGCCCATCAATGGTAGACTAGATAAAGGACATGTATACATATTTATACCATATATATTATATATATATGTGTGTATATATAATGTTTATAAATTTACACCAAAATGTATATATGTATACATAAACACACACACACACACACACACACACACACACACACACACACACAATGAAGTACTATGCAGCTATATAAAAGAATAAGATCATGTCCTTTGCAGGAACATGGGTGAAGCCAGAGGCTGTTATCCTTAGCAAACTAACACAGGCACAGAAAATAAAATACTTCATGTTCTCACTTATAAACAGGAGCTAAATGATGAGAACACATGGAGACCTAGAGGGTAACAACAGATACTGGGGACTACTGTAGGGTGAATTGTGGGAGGGACAGGATCAGGAAAAATAACTAATGGGTACTAGGCTTAATACCTGGGTGATGAAATAATCTGTTCAACAAACTCCTATGACACAACTTTACGTATATAACAAATCTGCACACGCACCTCTGAACTTAGAAGTTAAATTAAAAACATAATAAAGTATGTCTCTTACAGACAGCAAATAGATCTTAATTTTCAATCCATTTTGTCACTCTCTGTTTTTTGATTGAAGTGTTCATTTATATTCAGTGTAATTACTAATAAGGTATGATTTATATCTGTCATTTTGCTATTGGTTTATGTCTGTCTTATGTCTTTGTTCCTCTATTTCTCCATTACTGCCTTCTTTTATGTTAAATGGGTATTTTCTAGCATATCATTTTTATTCCTTTGTTGCTACTGTTTTACTTATTTTCTTAGTAGGTCCCTGGAGATTACAATTAACACCTTAGTTTAAAACAGTATAGTTTGAATGAATACCAACTTAACTTCAATAGTATACAAAAACTTTGCTCACATCTCTGTTCCCTCCTTCCCACTTTGTGTAGGGAATTGTCATATAAACTATATCTTCATGCATTATAAGCCTATCAACATAGTTATATAATTATTGCTTTATGTGGTTGTCTTTCAGTCAGATAGGAAAAGAGTTACAAACAAAAATACATTTATATTATTTTTTTGTTTACTTCTGTAGTTACCTTTACTACTGCTCTTATTTCTTCATGTGGATTTCAGTTACTGCCTGTTTTTTCACTGCAACCTGAAAATCTCTTTTTAGTAGTTCTTGTGAGGCAATTCTAAAATAATTTCTCTTAGTTTTTGTTTATTTGAGAATGTTTTAATTTCTCCTTCACTTCTGTGGAATAGTCTTTACTGAATATAAAATTCTTGATTGATAGTATTTTTCTTTTGGCATTTTGAATAAGTAAATAACACTGCTTTTTGGCCTCCAAGGTTTCCAATGAGAAGTCAGCTGTTAATCTTATTGAGAATCTGTTACAAATCTCTTTTCTCTTCCTGCTTTCAAGATTCTGTCTTTATCTTTGACTTTAGACATTTTTACTATGATGTGTCTAGGTGAAAATTTCTCTGAGTTTATCCTGTCTGCAGTCTGTTGAACTTTTCCTATATGTAGATTAACGTTTTCATAAATTTGAGGAGTGTTTGGATATTATTTCTTCAAGCATATTCTCTCTCCCCTTTCCTTCTGTCATGCCCATTATGCGTATGTTGGCACACTTTATGGTGTTCCACAGGTCTCTGATGTTCTATTTATATTCATTCTTTTTTCATCCTGTTCCTCAGACTGCACAATCTCAACCTATTTTTAAGTTTATTGACTCTTTCTTCTGCCAATTTAAATCTGCTGTTGAATCCCTCTAGTAAACTTTTCATTTCAGTTATTATACTTTTCAACTCCAGAATGTCTATTCAGTTCTTTTAAAAAAAAATTTTAGCTATATATTGGTACTCTTTAATTAATGAGACAATGTTCTCATACTCTCTTTTAGTTTTTCTTTTTTTTTTTTTTAGAAAGAAAGAAAAAAAAGAATGAAGAAGAGGAAGAAAAAGGAAGAGAAAGAGAGAGAGAGAATGGGAGTATTGCTTTCTTGCCCAGGCTAAAATGCAATTTAGTAATGGGTATTGAAAACCACTTTTATACCAATAATTATAGTTAATGATGTAGACAGGAAGGAATAAGGGAAGAAAATAACAAACAAGCAGCTAACCAATATTTCATTTAAACCTATGAAATGCTATGCAATTACTGAGGAGTGATTTACTTCCAATTATGTAGTCACTTTTGGAATAGGTGTGAGGTGGTAATGTATGTTTTGTGTATTTGAAGTGGAGAGTTCTATAAATGTTTATTAAGTTTACTTGTTCCGGGTCTGAGTTCAAGTCCTGGATGTCCTTGTTAATTTTCTGTCTGGTTGATCTATAGAATCATTAGCTCTTCTTGTTACATTGATCCTTTTGCGATTATGCAATGTCCTTCTTTGCCTCTTTTGATCTTTGTTGCTTTAAAGTCTACTTTATCAGAGGCGAGAATTGCATCTCCTGCTTTTTGTTTATTTGTTTATTTTTACTCTCTGTTTGGATGGTAAATCTTCCTCCTTCTCTTTGTTTTGAGTCTTTGTGTATTGTTGCATGTGAGATGGGTCTGGATGCAGCATATCAATGGGTTTTGGCTTTTTATCCAATTAGAATATATTTAAGTTTAATACTGCCATTTGATGCTAGCTGGCTGTTTTGCCCATTACTTGGTGTACATTTTTCATTGTGTTAATGCTCTTTGCTTTTTGATATATTTTTGGAAAGGCTGATATTGGTTGTTCCTTTATATGTATAGTGCTTCTTTCAGAAGCTCTTGTAAAGCAGGCCTGGTGGTGGTGAACTCTCTACGTACTTGTTTGTTCACAAAAGATTTAATTTTTCCTTCGCTCATAAAGCTTAGTTGGCTGGATAGGAAATTCTGGGTTGAAAGTTCTTTTCTTTAAGGATATTAAATATTGGTCCCCACTCTTTTCTGGCTTGCAGGGTTTCTGCTGAGAGATCTGCTGTAAGTCTGATAGGTTTCCCTTTATGGGTAACCTGACCTTTCTCTCTGGCTGCCCTTAGTATTTTCTCCTTCATTTCAACCCTAATAAATCTGGCAATTATGTGCCTTGGGGTTGGTCTTCTTGAAGAATATCTTTGTGGTGTTCTCTGTATTACCTGGAGTTGAATATTACCCTGCCTTGCTAGGTTGGGAAAGTTTTCCTGAATTATATCCTGAAGAGTATTTTCCAACTTGGATTCATTCTCTTCGTCACATTCAGGTACACCTATCAAACGTAGATTAGGTCTTTTCACATAGTCCCATATTTCCTGGAGACTTTGCTCATTCCTTTTTATCCCTTTTTCTCCAATCTTGTCTTCTCATTTCATTTCACTGAGCTGGTCCTCGACTTCTGATATCCTTTCTTCTGCTTGATCAATTCGACTGTTTAAACTTGTGCATACTTTGCGAAGTTCTCGTGTTGTGTTTTTCAGCTCCATCAGGTCACTTATATTTCTCTCTAAATTGTCCATTCTCGTTAGCATTTCGTCAAACCTTTTTTCAAGGTTCTTAGTTTCTTTGCATTAGGTTAGAACAAGTTCTTTCAATTCATGGAAGTTTCTTATCACCCACATTTTGAAGCCTGCTTCTGTTATTGGAACGCACTCGTTCTCCATTAAGCCTTGTTCCGTTACTGATGAGGAATTGCGGTCCCCTGTAGAGGGAGAGGCATTCTGATTTTGAGTATTCTCTGCCTTTTTAGGCTGGTTTCTTCTCTTCATTATATATTTATCCATCTGTTGTCTTTGTAATTACCGACTTTCTAACTCGGTCTCTGAGCGGAAGTCCAACTTTTGATTCCCAGTGCCGAAATCTGAGCAATCCACTGCACCAGCCAAAACAGCGGTGTTAAGATTGATGGTGCTTTTCTGCCCGGGAATCTCTGGGCTCTGCACCTAGAACTGCTGCGCTAAGGCACCAGCAAAACCGCCGTGCTGGCCACAAGAGTTGCTCTGGTGACCCATGGGGCTCCTCCACTGGGAATCTCCTGGTCCGTGAGCAACAAATATTCGTCTGAAAGTGTGGCATCCTCTCGTTCTCTGTGCTTTCACTGGGAGCTACGTGCCTGAGCTGCTAGTGATCAGCCATCTTGGATCTCTCTCTCACCTGAAGCTTTTCAAAGCACTTCTTTTAGTTTTTCTAGACGTGACTTCCTTTAGTTATCTGAAAATACTTTAAATAGCAGATTTTAAAGTCTGTGTTTAGTAAGTCCAAAGTGTAAGCTTCCACATGAACAGTTTCTATTGACTGCTTTGTTCCCCTCTTTGTGTAAGTCATGCTCTTCCATACTTTTGCATTTCTCTTAATCTTTGTTGTTGTTTAAAATTAAACATTTCAATTCATATAATGTGGAAACTATGGAAGTCCTTCCCCAGGGTGTGTTTTTGCTACTATTTGTGGTTGCTGCTGCTGTTATTGCTGCTTGTGGTTTGGTGACTCTCCTGAACTAATTCTATAATGTCTATATTCTTCATCAGTGCAGTCACTGAAGTCTTGATTGAACAGGGATTTCCTTAAATGTTTTGAATCAATATGTCTCCCACTGGGATTTCCTTAAATGGTTTGAAGCAGTATGTCTCCATACTTTTCTGAGAGGCTCTGTGTGTGTGTTGGAGCACACATTCAACACTAGCTGTTTACAACTCTGCCTCATTCTTTACTTCCTGTTTGCATGGCATTAAAATCAGCCAAAGGTGAAAGATTAGATCCTTTTTAGGGCTTTCCTGGGTATATGCACAGTCCTACATGTGTGCATGGCATTCTAGATTCTTAGGAATTTTTCAAAGCTTTTAAAAGCCCCTGTGGCATCTCATTCTCCAGATTTTTCTTTTCATTATTTTGGTCAGTCCCTTAATTGCCCCATTTGGTATCACTGCATCTTTTAACAGTGATGTTAAACACTTACCATTGATAATTACACACACACACACACACACACACACACACATATATATGTTTTAGAGATGGAGTCTTGCTCTGTCACCCAAGCAGGAGTGCAGTGGCATGATCTCAGCTCACTGCAAGCTCTGCCTCCCAGGTTCAAGCGATTCTTCTACCTCAGCCTCTTGAGTAGCTGGGATTATGGGCACAACTCAGCTAATTTTTGTGTTTTTAGTAGAGACAGGGTTCGTGATGTTGCCAGGCTAGTCTCAAACTCCTGACCTCCAGTGATTCACCCGCCTCAGCCTCCCAAAGTGCTGGGCTTACAGGTGTGAGCCACTGCACCCATCATTACCATCGATATTTTTGACAAATGCCATGGTGTTAGGGTTGTATGAACTCAGTAAGCCTGGAGTCTGGTAAATAAAGACAAGCCCGAAGAATAGGGCATTTCCAGGTAATTGCCAGACAGGCCATATAGTACTAACTGTCTGGAGATGGAGTTTAGGGGGAGTTCCAACTCCATTCTGTCCCCTCTAGTGGCTGCTAGGCCGCTGATTTTTACAGCTATTGTGGTTGTGAGGCTGTTGGTTTTTAAGTCTACTGCAGAGCTGGGAAGAGGTGAATGGGGAAAGAGCAAGTTAAAATTTCATGAAGCTCTTTAATCTTACTGAGATTCAGCATTTTACTTATTTATTTAGAGACATAGTCTTGCTCTGTTGCCCAGACTGGAGTGCAGTGGTGCAATCTTGGCTCATTGCAACCTCTGCTTACCAGATTCAAGAGAGTCTCATGCCTTAGCCTCCCAAGTGGCTGGGACTAAAGATGTGTGCCACCACGCCCTGCTAATTTTTTGTATTTTTTGTAGAGATGGGTTTTCACCATGTTGGCCAGGCTAGCCTCGAACTCCTAGCTTCAAGCAGTCTGCCTGCCTCAGCCTCCAAAAGTGCTGGGATTACAGGTGTGTAGCCTTTTTTCTTAAACAAATGCTCCCCGATTGTTTCAAGTCTTTGGTTAATTTCTAGAGTTAAAAAAAAAAAATTGTTTTGACAATTTTTGCCAGTGTTCTTGTTGCCTTTATGGAGGCATAAGGTTTTTTGGAGGTACCTACTCTGTCATTCCGGAAGTGTTTTAAGCACTGACTTTTGAATATGTTTTGTTCATTCTTTGCCAAGATTTCTTTCATGCTGTTTTCCTGTCTGAGATGCTTAACTTTTATAACTACAAATGATAACAACAATGATAATAAGCAGCATTTCCTTAGCAATTTTCAGTTTTCAGAGAACCTTTTTAGTAAACAGAAAAACCACTGAGGTAGATAATACTGTCCTTATATTACAGTTAAGGAAAATAAATGACTTGTCCAAGTTCTCCCAGTCAGTAAAGACTTGAATCAGGCCTGCTTACCAATCTCGCTCATATCCCTCTATATCCCACAATCTCATATTTTCCATCCAGTGGCCAATCAGCTTTCACTGTCCTCACTGAGGTTCCAATATGCTCTTCCTCATATGTCCCGTCAACCACTGACAGAACCTCAGGCCTCTTTTCCTAGTCCTGTCATCTATGAAGGGAGAAGAATCCACATTAGAAGACCTTTTTTCTTTAGATCTACATTATTCATGAAACATAGGAGGGTAACTTAAAAGAATGTGCAGGCCCACAGGCATACTTAGCCTCCTAAGGTGTTATCAGGAGGCACAAGCCATAAGAAGCAGAGATCTTCATGCAATCATCTAAGAATTTTGTAGAAGACTTTTTGCTTGCAATCTACGTTATAAGCCTCACGTGAGAAATGTATTTAGAACCAAGTAACAAGAAAACTATGCTTATTTTGATAAATGGATTGTTTCTGCCTTACTAATGAGAGAATCATGAAATCTCCCTTTTCACTTTGGCTACCAGGAAGCTTGGAGACAAATATAAAGCTTAACTATAACAATTAGAGTTAATGAAATTTTGGGTTCTTTTCCAAACCCAAAACTATCCACACTTTTTCTTGGAACAAACTGTTTATTTCTATTGCTATATTGTCATAAACCTACGACAAATGTACTCAGTATAAATCACTTTATTGAGATATGTGACAGAAAAATAATTCAGATAGTAATAGTAATGTTTTGGGTTTTTTTTGTTCTTGGGTTTTGTTTTTGTTTTACATAACTGAAAGAGGCTAAAAGGAAGAAGAGGTATTTTCCTTCCCTTGTCTAGAACACTGTAGTATCTCCTGGCCTCAGAGGTTATTCTCAATTTGTCTGGCTAAAAGCAGAAGCTGCTGGATGCTAAAAGACAGCCTCATCCAGTATTGGAGGGGCAGGAAACCAACTCAAGGAGGGAGCAGGTCTTGAGAAGGGTCCCTGAGACTGAGAAGGAATCTGGTTTCTAGAGGTACCATGAGTGGTGGAGATGGGGGCTTTTCTCGCAGTGCTCTGGAACTCTGAGGGATCTCAGAAGGGACTAGATGCTCCAAGCCTGAGCT
Organism: Aotus nancymaae; assembly: GCF_030222135.1. Classification (NCBI taxonomy): domain Eukaryota; kingdom Metazoa; phylum Chordata; class Mammalia; order Primates; family Aotidae; genus Aotus; species Aotus nancymaae. Next base: position 30,043,767 of record NW_026988471.1, read on the forward strand.
CTCAAGCTCTCTTAACATGGAAACAGAAGAAACACTGGCTTACAGACCACATGGGCTAGGAGATGACCAGTGTGATCCTCAACTCAAAGAGTTCTTCCTCAGCTCTTCAGAACTGATGAGAACCCGTGAGGCTTTTGTACAATCCTAGGTGGATGGGAGCTCTCTCAAAAGACAGGCTGAATTTCCTGCCAGTCCCACGGGTGGAAGCTTGGCACTGATTAATTTGATTTAGAGAAATAAAGAAATGTGACATTTCTTGCACCCTACTGTTGTGGTCTGAAATTCATGCCAACCACATGGGCTATAAATAAATGAATGAAAAAATAAACAAACCCGAAGCCAGAGTGCCTGGGATGAATTCCCAATTTGTTGTATATCCAACATCAGGGTCCTGTAACCTTGAATACACAAGGGCTAATGGAGAATTCAGCATTAGCATAACAGACACCATCTGTGGGGACTGTATGGGAAGAGATGGAGGTAAGAAAGTCAGAGAGACAGCCCCAGACCTCACAAAGCTTACAATTCAACATAGCAAGTGTCAATAATAACACATCAATAAGAACAGGGACATTCATACAGCCATTGGCACATTTTTATTAAGCACTCACTGCAGACGCTGTAAGGCAGAAAGATAAAGGAGAGGATTAAGGCAGTACCCAGGGGCAGGAAACGTACAGGTTGGTGAGGAAGACACGAGAAGGGGAACAATAATAGGCCAAAAAAGGGATATGTGTTATAAAAATGATTTGCCTAAAGTGCTATGGAAGAAGAGTTCATTTCTGCCTGAAGAAAGAGAAGGCTTCAAAGAAGATGAGGTGTTTGGGCTGGTCTTGGAAAGATGGACGGGATTTGAGCAGAATGAGGTGTCTGAGGGGCACTGCAGGCCATGGGAGATGAAGTTACAGGGCCTTACCTGTCACATTCAGGTCTGCAGGGGTAGAGTAAAAGTTTCATCACAGCTGTCCCTCATGGTGCAAGAGGATGTATAAATAAGTAGTGGTGATGAGGTCAGAGAGGTGCCTGTATTGGTCGCAGGCAGCGCTTGGGACCCCATGCTATAGCATTCAGATTGTGAACTACAGGCAAGATGATGGGAAGAAGGTGAGGAGGAAGGGAAATGATAAGAACCATGCTCTTGGGGGTTTTCTTGAATTGCTGAACGTAGGAAGATGCATTTGAGAAGATGGAAAAGTAGTCACGGGAGAAAAGTTAAGAAGCCCATTGCAATGTCCTGGGCACCTGAACTCAATTAGAGGCAGAGGGTCTCAGAGTGAATACTGGAGATATGAGAACATTCACAAACGTGAAGCAGAGCCAAGCTGAGGGGAGAGTAAAGAAGGCAGATATCAAGAGAGAAACCTAATGTTTCAGGCCTGGGTAAAACAGGGAGCACAGGAAGAAGAGAATTTAGGGGAAAATTGATGAGCTCAGCATGAAATGTCCTGAACCTAAGGTCCCAGTGGACCACTCTGATGAAATGCTTAGCAGGCACCGCATGAAGAGAGACACGTTATATAAGCATGCACTCAGTTTTATACATTCTAACCTGATCTTTCCAAACTGATAAATTAGTGGAGATCCATAGTCATCCAGCAAAAGGACTCTTCACCTGAAAAAAAGCATTAATAATAGGGTACTTTAAATAGTTAGCTCCCCTGGGGAATATAAAATAGGCTTTAATACTTTTTAAAGGTGACTTACACCTCTCTTTTCAAAAACTCATCTATTGTATTAAGTAAAGCATATCTATATATGAATATGGAATGAATTGGGAGACCTGAGCCAGGTAAAATTAATCGAGGTGGGTGCCATGAAGGCAGTGATGAATCTTAAAGGGGATACTGAAGGATGACATCTGAATTGGTGAAGAAAAAAGGAGGGCTCAGACACAGTGCGGGGTTTGCCGTGTCCCTGGGATGCGAAGCCTCCCATAGTCCCCCTGCTCCTCTTCCATCCCTGGGATGAAACTACATCTGGATGGGAGGTGAGAAATCCAGCTCTACTCACAGCCTGGTCCATCTCCATTGACGGCAACTCCACCCATCTAACTGTTGAGATGCAAACCTTGGGGTAGCCTTCACTCCCTTCCTCTCCCTCACTCTCCCTATCCAATGCATCAGGAAATCGCACTGGTTCTCGCTTCAAAGCGTATCCAGTATCTGACTCCTCTCGCCACCTCCGCTGCTGCTACCACCTTGGTTCCAGCCACCATCCCAGGCATGGATTATTTCACAGCCTTCTAATAGGTCTCCCTCCTTCCTCCTGTGCTCTCCCAAAGTCTATTTGCAATACAACAGTTAGAATGGTCCTTTCTAAAACAAGTCAGATCATGTCAACGCCCTTGAATGGCTCCCCATTTCCTTCTGAACTTAAGCCAAAGTCCCTTTTACAGCTTACAAAACCATGCTGGATATGGCTGTGGTCACCCGTCTCACCTCACCTCCTACTTCTCCCCTTTCTCTGCATCCCAGCACACTCCACTCTGGCTATACCTGTCCCTTGCTGTTGGTCAAACGTTCTAAGCACTCTCTTACCTTGGAGCCTCCACTGCAGTTTTCTCTGCCTGGAGCGTACATCTCTGAGGTATCTGCAGGACTAAGTCCCTCACCTCCTTCAAGTAAGTGCTCAAATCTCACTTTCTCACTCAAACCCTATAATGCTGCAGTCTGCTCCTGCCTCAATAGTTCCCCCAGGACACGCTTCTTTTTCTTCTCTGTTTTTTTATTTATATAATTTTATTTTTATTTTTTATTTGAATAGGTTTTGGGGGAACAGGTGGTGCTTGTGTACATGGATAAATTCTTTAGTGGTGGTTTCTGAGATGTTGTGCACCCATCACATGAGGATCACTAGTGGTATACCCTTTATCATTTTTTATTGCATCTACTTGATTCTTCTCTCTTTTCTTCTTTATTAGTCTGGCTAGCAGTCTATCTATTTTGTTGACCTTTTCAAAAAACGAGCTCCCAGATTCATTGATTTTTTTGAAGGGTTTTTTGTGTCTCTATCTCCTTCAGTTCTGCTCTGATTTAGTTCCTTCTGTCTTACATAGCATTTACCTCTTTCTGACTTACCTTGCTAATTATGCTTATTTATTGGCTATCCTCCCTTGCTAAAATAAAAATGAGTGGGGTTTTTAAATTTGTTTTACTCTGTACCTTTTCCATAGTAGCTCCTCAATAAATAAGGCAGGAATGAGTTAATGAATGAGAAAGAAACAATGTAGACAAACAAGAGGGGAAAATCTGCAACTCAAGGAACCCAGCCAGAAACACTGTGCTTGAAGATGGGAGGCAAAAGATCTGGTCCCTGCAGGGGCCATGGTCTGGCTGTGGGGCTCCAGACAAGATGTTAAAACTCTCTAGGCTCCTTAACATTACAAGGATGGGATGGATCAGGTGATTTTCTTTTCCATAAAATTTTTTTTGAGACAAAGTCTTGCTCTGTTGCCCAGGCTGGAGTGCAGTGGTGTGATCTCAGTTCACCACAACCTCAGCCTCCCAGGTTCAAGTGATTCTCTTGCCTCAGCCTCCCAAGTAAATGGGACTATAGGCACATGCCACCATGCCCAGCTAATTTTTGTATTTTTAGTAAAGACAGGGTTTCACTACGTTGGCCAGGGTGGTCTCAAACTCCTGACCTCGTGATCCACCCACCTCGGCCTCCTATAAATTATTTAATTCATTCAACAAGTGTACATTGAAGGCCTGTTGCCTACTAGGTCCTGTGCATATAAAGATGACTAAGATACCACACCACACTGGTCCCTTCCACAGTCCAGAGAGAACTATCTGTAAACAAAGAATGAAAATACAATATGACAGCAGATATCCATACAAGGTACAGTGGAATCACAGATACAACAGTGATGAAATCAGTGGCGGGGTGGGCAAGAATAAAGGGTGATCAGGGAATGCCCCTGCAGTTACAGGGTGCTCCCTGCATCCCAGAAACCAGCACTGGAAGGCCCCGCCCTCTGTGCTGTTGTCAAGTTTGCAGACTGCCAATTCATGTACTGTACTCTGTCAAGGAACGGTGAAGAACTATTTTATTAGCAGACCCTTTAATAATCCAAAGATCAACTTTTTCATGTAATTTTTTCTTCATGTTCCCATTAATAAGCCCTTTAAAGCCACAGGTTGATAGACAAGCCTGTTGTCCTGACACATAAAGAGTTCCCAGAAATATTTGGAAGGACACAGCAGTAAAATAATACACCACTCATCTCACCCAGGCCGTCGCATTGTGTTTGCAAACTCAACAACGGCCCTCTTAAAATAAACGCATCGAATAGGGCTTTCTTTCCCTGAAAACTAAGGTTCGCATTCAAAGTACGTAACGTTTTCCTCTTGCATTCTCGATTATTATCATTTACTGACACCACCATCTTCATTGGGACATTGATTTATTAAGTGTCCTCTGTGCCTAGGATGTAATTCAGAGCAAGATAAACAGATGTGCAGTCACTCCACTCCAGGAACTTGTACTTCAATACTCCCTATTAACAGAGCACAAACTAGAAAAGATTCTTCTAGAATTACATACTGGCTACACTTGATTCCAAGTGCTTTTGGATAGACAGAAGTATAGGGTAGCAGCTATACTACTGGTCCAGTGGCTCATGCCTATAATCCCAGCACTTTGGGAGGCCGAGGTGGGTGGGTTGCTTGAGTCCAGGAGTCCAGGACCAGCCTGGGCAACATGGCGAAATTCCATCTCTACAAAAATACAAAAATTAGCCAGGCATGGTGGTGCATGCCTGTAGTCCCAGCTACTCAGGAGGCTGAGGTGGGAGGATCGCTTGAGCATGGAAGGTGGAGGCTGCAGAAAGCCGAGATGGCACCACTGCATTCCAGCCTGGGCAATAGAGTGAGACTTCATCTCAAAAAATAAAAAAAAGTATAGGGTAGCAGATTCATCAGGCACTGGGAATTCAAACCAGGTACGTTCACAGGAAAGCACTGTCTGAGAAACCTTCAGAAAAGACTTCAAGAGGGGAGGTGGAGGCAGAGGTCAGATGTCAGAAGCCATGTGCATGCAAGATAGAGAAAAATGAATGACCAGATTGCTCAGGGAGAGGGTTAGGTATAAGGTGCAGGCAGGGATGAAACTACTGAAAGATTTAAGCAGCATCCATGATCTGAGGCATTAAGGAAGATGAGAAAACTGGCCCAAACCTTGAACTTCAGAGGCCCAGCCATTTCTGAGTCCCAGAATCAAGAGACCAGCTGAGGTTTAACAACTACTGTGCCAAGCTGAGCTCAGACGTGCCAAACTGAGGAAACATGGGTCTCTAATATCCACACACTGAGGTACACAGGTACGCTCACAGCCCATTAATCAAGGATCAAAGTCTTTTCGACTTCTTTTCTTGGACAAAAGGTAAGAATGGACCAGGAGGAACTTCCATGACCCGTCCCCCATTGTGATACACTGATTTTATTTCATTTCACTTTATTTTTGTTTGTTTGTTTGTTTGTTTTGAGAGAGAGAGTCTTGCTCTGTCACCTAGGCTGGAGTTCAGTGGTACGATCTCGGCTCAACGCAACCCCCACCTCCCGGGTTCAAGCAATTCTCCTGCTTCAGCCTCCCAAGTAGCTGAAGTTACAGGAACCCACCACCAGGCCTGGCTAATTTTTACATTTTTTGTAGAGACAGGATTTCACCATGTTGGCCAGGCTGGTCTCGAACTCCTGACCTCAAGTGATCTGCTCACCTCAGCCTCCCAAAGTGCTAGGATTACAAGTATGAGCCACCGTGCCTGGCCTTGAAAAGTCGATTTTAACTGGCCATTTCTCCCTGTCTCCTGAGGTTATCAGGAAGCTTAAAGTAAAACGTAAAATTTTACAACAGGAACCACATGAAACCTCTGTGGTCATGTCTGCCTGTTCCTAAGTTTCTACTCTTTTTTACCTGTATCTCTTATTCTATAGTATCATCCTCTTACCACTACTGCTCATGTCACTCCAGTCCTTCATGGAATAAAGTAGAGAATAATAACAACAACAATAATATTAAACTTTTATTGAACAAGTTATGAGCATCCATGTGCGAATCACTTTTCATGGATTATCTCATTCAATCCTCATAGGATTCCAATGAGGTAGGTGCTGTTACTATCCACATTTTCACATATAAAAGAAAAAATGAGAGTAGAAGTTGAAATAGTGTGCCCAAGTATCAGAGATGGGGTTTGAACCTAAGTAGGCTGACTCTGGAACCCATATTCTTAGAGCCACTACACATATATACATCCAGGCACAAAATACTCTGTAAGGCGTTGGTTGGAATGTTGCTATGTTATAGTCGATGAACGTAGCTATGTTACAGTTGATGAACTTAGTATGGAAACTACCTGGCTTTTGAACAATACTTTGCAGTAGAGGTTGATGGTCTACAGGCCCAATTTGGCCCATAGATGTGAGTTATTGGGAACCTCTAGTATTTTTTTAAAATCAAATCTAACTTTGTTTTCCACGTCTCCCCAGATCCCACCATCTTAACTGCCTGGCTCACTCATTTATGTCACTCATTTCAAGTTCATGGGTCTTGCTTTAGAATTTTCAAGATATTCTCACATCTATCAGCTCATTCGGTCTTTGAAATGTTCCTACAACTGAGGCAACACAGAAATCAAAATCTCCTTTTACAGATGGAGAAACTAAGGTTCCAGGAAGCTGGACTCCTCACATGGGCTCAAATGCCGGGAAGTGACTTGGCTGGAAGTAGAACATTCTTTGTGTGAGGAGCAATCTCACAGCATAGATCACCTTCCCCATAGAACCCTGAAAAACACAGGTTGCCTAACAGCAGTGATTAGCAGGGGAATGCACACTCCTCTAGGAGAACATGGAGCAGGGCTTGACAGCAGGTGGCTGAGAACAGGGGGGCCAGGAAGCCTCACCTGTAGCCCTGCCCCTACCCCTAATCAGATGAAGCAAGTGAAGTAGGAAACTCCTGACATGATATCTGCCAGTGGGCTGTTTGCCAGGCTTTTCTGTGGTGTGGCATCATTCCCTGGGGAAGTGGGTTATCTTGCTGAGAGAACCCTAATTCATCCCAAGTCCCAGACCCTCTCATCGTCCTCATGCTGCTCCCTACCTTACAACTTTACCAAAAGACAGGGCATTCCAGGGCCACAGATTCCCATTTGGAGCCACTCTCTGAGCCCTGAACAGCTTCAAAATTGGTTCTTTCTGAAGACCTGGTACTCTGAGAGATGACGGACACTACAAGCAACAATTTCTTAGGCCCTAAGGCATTCCATAGTCTCCCTTCCAGACCCAAAGTCATGAGACCCTGAGCTAATGACCTTGAGGGGTTCCTTTCTAGAAGAGGAGGTGCACGATGGCCCAGGAGAGCGTTTTCAAGATGCAGATTCCTGAGCCATACCCAGGATGTACTGAATTATAAACTCTGCAAGCAGGTCCTGGAATGTGCATATTCACCAGCTCTGCAAATAAGTCCTGTGCCTTAAGGGACAAGGATGTGATGGAGTCTTCTTCCCAGCCACAATCACAAAGGGAATGACACACCAGGAGCTGTAAGGTGGGTGCCGAAGCTGGTCCACCCACCTTCAACTCAGCTCATTTCAGTGCCAGTACCCAGCCTGTCCTGAGCAGCATCAGCTCTCAGCCAAGCACCAGCCCCCTGGGGCTCCAGCTTAGGGTTTATAAGATTCAGAACATTTTAATCCAAAGCTGCTGAGCATGTGAGATGCCTCCAAATGCCCAAGAGCCAGCTCCGACCGCTCTGAGTGAAAAGGGCCAGATCCGAGGGCCATGAAACCATTTGCCCTGAGCCCAAAGGGGGATGTGCAGAGTCAGGGATAACCCCATCACCTGCAAGGACCACTAGGTCTATGTTTTGCCCACACCAGGATTGGGGATATGGGGGCAAGAAGCCCATATTGGTCTTTATGCTTACTTTCTGTTAGGAACCGAAGACTTGGGGCCCTGCTGGTCCCATAGCTTTTGAATAGGGGACACAGAAATGCCTAAATGTGCACCAGCCACTTCTCCCCATGAGGAGCCTGATCAAGGAGTTCAGAAAAAGGGAGACAGGGCTCTACTTCTTTATTAGCAGAGAGCCCTAATGGTGGTGGGTTGCAAGACCCAGCCTAGAAGCCTGAGGTTGGGAAAGACCTCTCCCTAGCACTGAATGGATAGATTCTTAGAAGCAAAAATAAGAGAGTGCTTCTTAGATATCCAGGTCCTGAGACTGCCTCTCCACCCCACTCCTGCCTCACCTGCCTCCCAACCCCCACTCCTGCCTCACCTGCCTCCTTACCCCCACTCCTGCCTCACCTGCCTCCCCACCCCCACTCCTGCCTCACCTGCCTCCCCACCCCCACTCCTGCCTCACCTGCCTCCCCACCCCCACTCCTGCCTCACCTGCCTCCCCACCCCCACTCCTGCCTCACCTGCCTCCCCATTCCCACTCCTTCCTCCCCTGCCTCCCCGAAGCAGTAACCTCAGCATCCTTCTATAGAGCTCTGCCATTACCCCTCCAGGCTGAGCTGCCCATCGAAGCCACGTCTCCTCTCTCTCCCATGCTCACATGATGTGTCAGGAGCTCTATTTGATCTTGCTCTGTGCTGCTGTCATTGCTCTCTTCATTGTAGGCCAGGTCAACTCCGTATCCCAAACCCCAGAGAAGTGTCCCGCATCCTTGAGGTCAGGGACTGAACTTGACTTCCCCACCACTCATCAGGATTCAAGCCAGTGCCCTCTGCCTGACCTGCTCATTCCCACAGTGGCCCGTCACTGGTCAAATGTCCCCTCCGACCTTCAGTCCCACCTCTGTTCCTTCCCCCTTGCCCTGTCCAGCCAGCCTTTCCTCGTGAATGAGAAGGGAGAGAGCACACTGCCTTCAGAAACCCCCCTTTCTTGCCTTGCAAGTCCCTCCAGTTCCCATAACGTGTATTTTATCCAGCGATTCTCTATAGCATAACACCCTGACCTACTTGCATGTTTTCTTTGCAGTCCTCATCTGCTCTACTACAGATGTGGACGTCTGTCCATCTTCTTTGGTGTCATCTGTCTTGGGCTCCCCTTATCAGGGGTGGGCTCTGTGTCTTCAGTGCATTCTATGGAATCCCATGCAAGTTCACACTTATTAAATGTCCAAAGCAGGAATGATATCTGCTCAAGACTACCCGGAAAGATGACCCAAGGCTCCTCAGCCATCTCCAAAGTCTAGTCAGTGTTCAGGGCTCCTGAATGCTCTAAGCCAGAGCTGAGCTGATTCAGCTGCTGGGCTCCCTGGTCACCAGGGGACAGCCAGGCCAGTGCGCCTGCTAGGCCGGAGCATGGAACCATCCTGAAAGCTCGTTTGCTGGCCCTAAGGTGATGGAGAATACCAAGACTCATGATGTGTGTGGCAGGGGGTAAGGGTGGAGGTCAGAGGTTGGGGGAGATGTCAGACTGGGAGGTAGGAGAAGCAGCCACAGGGAAAAGCAGGAAGGACCAAGGCAGGCAGCTCTTCTCAGAGTGGCAGGCAAAGGGGACCCGACCACAAATCTGTAGTCTATAAAATCCATCTCCCCTTTCTTGGGGATTCTGCTCAGCCCTCCCTCACTGATTCCCTTCTGACTTTGCATTAAAGTTTACTACAATGCAGCTTGTAAACGGCATCAAAACAATTTATGGCAGCCTTTATGTGCCTTGGTTTAAATAATGAACATTTTTATTTCACTCTTCTGTGAAATGAAATTCTTGGGGGGCAAAGTATGGAAAAGTATGGGACCAAGAGGTAGGAGTGAGAGGGCCAAAGGAACAGAAAATAAATGCAATGGGCAGTGATAGGGACACATGGGTTCCCAGACTCTCTGACCATGGTGAGCAGTCCTGTCCCACTCTGTTTGGGTCATGTGAGCACCATCCTTATCGCTATAGACAAGAAAGGCATGGTCCTCAGGGGCAGGGGGCCACGACGATGGGCACAGGACATGGGGTTCCGATAGAGAGCAGGCATCAGAGATTCAGGGCGGGATCCACAGCCCTGCAGTAGATGCCCCCGAAGGAAATAGGCTGGGAGAGTCAGTTAAGGAGGAAAGGACTAAGGAGAAACCTATCTGGGAAAGTGGTTTGCAACAGAGACACTCAGGGGACAGAGCTAAGCAGCGGCCTAGCAAGTCCCCAGTGAGTCTGAGGCCACAAAGACCCTGACTCCCATGTCCTAGCCACTCGGGGCTTTGATGGCCAGAGTCCTGCCCCAAGAAAAAGCAGAAGTGGACCTTCTGGGATGTTCTAGCTGTGGGCCAGTATGACTACTCCTTAAATGGAAATCATTCAAGCTCCCAGGCTTCTCGCTAAACCTGAAGCATCAGCAACAGCCAGCTTGTTACTTTCCTTAACTAATGTCTTTCTGTTTCCTGCAGAGTAAACAACTTGATTCTATTAGATGTTGTAAAATATTTACCAAGCGGCCGAGGCAGCTCCCTTCTTCCCAGCATGTTAAGAGGGAAGAGAGTCCTGGGTTAGGCCTCTGAACACAGATGGGCAGGCATCACCAGGAGCTTCCGGCTAGTGTCATGCAGACTGGAAAGGAGTAGAGGGAGGACTGGAAAGGGGCAGAGTGACAAGGTGCAAGCGGCAGGCAGACAAAGCCGGCCTCGAAAGGGAAGGAGCACTAAATGCAAAGTGGGGGCCTGGACCAGCTCCTGGAACAGAAAGGGGCACCGGGAGGGAAACTAGTAAAATCCAAATGAAGTCTGGAGTTCAGTTAACAGTGAGGCACCTGTGCTGCTGTTTTACTTGTGACAATGTGCTGCAGTGGCCTAAGATGACAACTTCAGGGGAAATTGGATGAGGGGTGTGTAGAAACTCCCTATTCTCTTTATTTTTACTTTATAAAATCATTATAAAGTAAAAAGTTTTTTTTTTTTTTTTTTTTTTTTTCAAATAGTGAATGTGCAGCCTTCTTGGAGCTGAGGGATTCTCCGTGACAGCTGTTGGCATTAGGGGATAGCACAACGCCCATGGGGAACTTCCTTGTGTGGGACCTCACCAGATAGACAGCCTGCGAGTCATGGCCAAATTATAACTGAAGAGGAGAGGGGCAGAAGGCAGAGAGGGGACGTTCCTCTCCCAGAGACATAAGTAAAGGAATCAGGCCAAGAGATGCTGCGCCATCTCGGCGAGAACACCTTCGGGGCAAGAAAGTCCACTGGATGGAGGCAATGAAATGAACAGGGTGGAAACCTTCTGGCCTGCTGCAATGCCCCCAAATTTCTGTCTGTGGGCACACGTGGTTACGCCCTTTCTCGGCTCTCTTCTCACTTAAGGCAACAGTCAAGGAGTAACGGGCACAGTGGATCAAGATGGTGCCACGGGAAGGCATGACGGTGAGTGCTTGGCATCTGCTGGGCTAGGCTGCGGTGCCCAGTTGTTTGGTGGAGCACCAGCCTAGATGTTGCTGTGAAGGCATTCTTAGCTGTGATTAACATTTGCAATTAGTAGACTGAGTCAAGCAGATTACCCTCCATAATGTGGGTGGGCCTCACCCAGTCAGTTAAAGACTTAAGAGCAAGTCTCAGGTTTCCCAAAGAAGGCATTTTGCCTCAAGGCTGCAACACAGAATCCCTGAGCTTCAGCTTTCCAGAAGGCTACACCAACTCTCACCTGCCCTTCCAGCCTGCTGGCCGGACCTTTGGATTTCAGAGCTGCCAGTCCCCGCAGTTGCATGAACCAATGCCTTAAACGAGAATGGCTTCAGGGCAGCATCCAGCCTGGTGCTCCACCAAACAACCGGGCACCGCAGCCTAGCCCAGTGGATGCATAGCATTCACCGTCATGCCTTCCTGCTGCACCATCTTGATCCGCTGTGCCCGATACTCCCAGCCCAGCTCTCTCTCATGCTGGCTCTGTTTCTTGGGAGAACCCTGACTAATACCAGGGAAGCAGAGGGCCCAGAGAGCGTGGGCAGGGGTCAGAGGCCCCTTCTCTGCTGCCCTGCTGTGACCGTCTTTGTGGGTTCAGAGCCTGGGACACCCTCTACTGGGGCTTCCACCGCTTCCTAGCTCAAAATCACCAAAATAAAGACTTCACATTGATTGTCTTAGAAGATGTCTTTCCGTGTACTCAAAAGTGACGGCAAGTGACAAAGATTTCAGGAATAGCTTAGTGGACACTTCCCCTCCCCGCCACCCACGCAACTCTCATTTTCAACTTAAAAACAACATGTTGCTCAACTTCCTGCTCCAGTCGTGTGAGCCCTGGGCTGACAGCATTTCCTCACTGATGACCCAAATGTGCCACTTGCCAAGGAGATACCCACTGAGTGCTGAGCTACCCAATGACACTCCAAGGGACCACCAGCTGGAACAGGATGATAATCCTGAGGCATCCCTTCACCTGAATGTCCTTGGCAGCAAAGTCAGAAGTAGCTCCCAGGACACTGCCCCGGCCTGTGGACTCTAAGCTGACCTAGGGGTCCAGAGGTGTGAGCTGCAGCATCAGTGCTCCCCATGGTACCAAGTCATTTGTCTCCCTGTGCTTCTGTGAGTCTCGGCTCCCCCACTCTGCAAAGCACAGAACCTTCACCTGGCAGAAACATATGTGACCCTGACAGCTGGGTGGATGACATCCCAGAAGTCACATCCTAGGAGTCACTACAGCACACACTAGAGGTCAAACAACAGAGTGAGAAGCTAGGCATTGTCCTGGGCTGATACCACTCGCACTTGGGACACTATTTCAAAGAGCAGTGGCCTGCTTCCCACAGAAGCCTGGCCTCCTGTGGGACACTGGGGCATCCTTCCTCTGCTCCGCCAAGACACCCCTTCCCACTGCAGCAGCCAGGCGCTCCAGCTCCTGCCCTCAGCTCACCACTGACCCAGGAGGGACATGTGCTCCAGGAGTTGGGAGAGCAACTCCAGCCTCAATCACCCTCCACTGTACAGGATGGCACTGGCGTCAGGCACTTTAGAAATCCAGGGCCTCTTTGGGAGCGTCTGTCTTTTGCCTTCAAATGAGTATTGCCAGATTTAGCAAATAAAAATACAGGATGCTCAATTAATTTGAATTTCAGATCAACTACAAAACATCTCATGCAATATTTGAGATATGTAATAAAAATTATTTGTTGTTTCTCTGAAACAGAAATAGAAATGGATGTTATATATCTCATCTGGCATCCCTCCTTCCAAAGGAAGAGAGCTGTGAGGAGTTACAGCAGCATTCCTTACTTGTCGCCAGCCTCTGAGAGCCTCGTCCCAGTTCCTCATAGCTGGAGCTACTCACTCAGCCCGGCCTAACCCCAAGCTGAGGCAGAAGGGGTTTAACCAGCTCTGGCCCCACATGAAAGCAGAACCCAGGCTCCCAAACAGCTCACTTGCCCCCAAGCCCCAGTCTTGGGTGGCATTTCTTGAACCTTTATGCCCGTGCTGGTATTCCACTGGGCACCCCTTCAAGGCCCGGGATCTGCCTGATAATGCCAGATTCTTTGCCTGTACTCACATTGAGTGCCTATACCCCAACATAATAGGTAGAGAACCCTGACTCAGGGAGCCAGGGGAGCGGCAGTCAGTCACTTCATCTGGTAGATCCGAGACTAAAGACAATTATAATGCCGGAACCCTGCACTTACAGGTGCCAACTCACCAGCTAGCACCTGCAGCTGGGTGAACTCTCCACCCAGGTGAATGGGACTCAAATCCCAGTCTTCCCCATCTGCCCTGTCATGCCCTCCTGTTCTGCCCAGCTTCAACCCTGATAGCCATGGTTCAGATCTTAGCTAAGTCTGATATCTGATCAAGACCACCCTTCAAAATACGGCCGACAAAAATGCAACCAGGGACCGTGCCATGCCAGAAATCTCACCACTTCCCCTGAGGCACCTGTTCCATTTTTTAGCCTGAATCCCAGGACGGTCCTGCCACTGTGAAAAAGCAGTTTCCTGCTTCCACTACTAGATTATCTTATTGCTGCTTCCCAGGAGTTCAAAGTCCACAAATACTTAGCTTCTGATTACAAGGGCTTCTTCACTACGCGGTCTCCATGCTTTCTAATGAGAGACAAAGCAGGGCATTCATATTTTACCGAAGGCTACATCTTTTCTTCTCATGCTGGTCTTTAGATCATAGCAATTAAATCTGATCAAGGTTGGTAAGACCCTTCTGGGCTTCTCTTACCAGACCTTACACACCCTCGAGCCCCTGCCATTGTTTGGCAAGAACCCCACTATAGTGTCATTATGTAAAACCCAAGGACAGTGAAAATCCACACAATTCACTCATTCATTCAGGAATGCCTCCTCTGTGCCAGGCACTGCATTAGGCTCTGTGGCTATCAGGGAGAACAAGTCAGCATCCCTGCCTACAAGGAGATTACAAGTTGCTTAGGGAGAGAGTAAGAGTAAACAGGCCACTTCGAGGAAGTCCAGTGCATGCTTTGATCCCCTGGGGAGAGCTATCTGCTTAATGGCTGTACTGATTTTTTTCAAAAGTGGTTTGAGATGAGACTGAAAGCACATTTACATATGTGTGAGCTTACTCCGGTCATTCTGTCGATGCCACCAAAGATGATCTTAGCATGGCTGACTCCTACCTGTCATTCCAGTCTCATCACAAATGTCCCCTCCTCTGAGAATCTTTCTCCAACTGCCTGATTTGAAGTGGCCTGTCCCTCTGTCCCTGCATCCTGTTTCATTGTTACTATGGCATTTGTCCATGCCTGGTCTGTTCTTGCTTGCTCATCTGTCCTCCACTTAGAGCTGATTCCTGTCTGTCCCATTCAACACTACACCCCAGCACCCAGCACAGCACCTACCCCAACCAGGTTTGCTGCACAAATGAATAAACAAGTGAATGAACAGAAAGAACACTAACCCTGTAGTTTCCAACCTCCAGGGGCCCTTGAATGACATAACAGGTCACTGCAAGCTATTTTCAATATATTCCGAAGCCTAACAGGCTTCATTTGTTTGCTTATCCTTGACAAAGTCCCACAGGAGAAACAAAATGTCACATTTCTTTGCCTTTGACTGGAATGACATCAACTCAGCATTACCGGTCCCCATGCTAATCAGAAACTCTAATTAGAAAATATACTTTGATTATTAAAAGTGGAAAAACAAAAGCATCATAACATCAGAGCCATTTATTTAGTGGGTAACATCTTTCAACACCATGGAGCAAAATACATAAAGAACTAAAGGGTTCTCCTGGGAGAGAAGAGACTGGGAATAGTTACCTATTTCCTGGGTGGCTAGGCTGAGGCTAGAGGTCATACAGAGGAAACCTGGGCCAGAGTTCAGCCCACTAAACCATCTGAGCAACGGAGGATGAGACTAGGCCATAAAAATATTGCTCATAAAAGAAATCAGGCTCTAGAGAAGGAACAATTTAAACGAAAGCTGGAATTATTATTCGCAGCACAGATACTGTGTATCTGCAGGCTCGCTGCTCTCAAATGGATCATCCATATAATGCTGGCAATCTTCAGAAGCACTAATGAAGATCTGGAAAGTGTAAACGCATCAGTGGGGCGCCAGCAGACTACTATTCATTTATCCTAATATTTAAAAAAACATAAATGGCATAGGCACTTATCCCTTTGGAAGCTCTGACCTTTGAATAGCACTTTAAACACTTGAATTAAAGGCGCTATATAAAACCACAGGTTTGTCATTTCACTTGATCAAATGATTGGCCTTGGAATGCAAAACTTCAGGGGAAAAATAGAACAGTCCAGGTCAACGGAGACTCCAGTTACCGGAGGCCAAAGAGGCCTATTATCTAATCTCTGCGCTCTGATGTGCCCCTGCTACCGAGTGTCTGTGCCACTGATCCAACTAGGGTACTGGGTCCTGGCAGGAACAGGCTCAGTGAAAGGAGAGCGGATCCCCACTGGCCAGTCCTTGGCAACAGATCCCTAGAGTAACCACTTGAAAAGGACTGAACAGTAGAAACGTTACTTCTCCTGCCTTCCAGGCCAGCGGGAGAAAGACCCTGCTAGTATGGTGACTGGCTGCTTTATTTCTCTTATGAAAAGTAGCCCAGCCAGAGAGAACGGCAGCCATAGCTCAGTCTGGTAACAGGACCTCTAGTAATGCTGGACAGGAGCAAAAAGAGACCTGGACAGTGCTAAAAGCAACGATTCTCTTCCCTTGCATTCTTTCAAACTGACCAGAGTGCAGCTTGGTTTAGAAAATTAGTTATGTTGTTTAAAATTCAATTAAAACTTTGAACTTAGAGTCAAATTAAAAGTCCCAGGGGCACAGGGAACCTACAGCAGTAGTTCTGGTTCTCAAACATCAGTGTGCCCCAAATCACCCAAGAAGCTCATGGAATGCAGATCCCCAGGCTCTGCCCCCAAAATGCTGATTCAGCAGGACTCAGGGTGACACTGTGGGAGCCTACATTCTAAGATGCTTCCCAAGTTTTTCCAAAGTAGGCGGGTGATGAGTGGATCCCACTTTGAGAAAACGCCAAGCTGAAGGCGATCATCTTCTGGTTTACCAGTGTCCGTTTGGTAGGTACAGGCTTATCTGTCCCCACTTTTCCTTTCTTAGGACACTTGCCTCAAAAGTGTGGTCATGAAAAAGGATCAGTGTTTAGATCAGTGAAACCAGACACAGAAAGAGCCAAAAACCATCACAGGCATACTCCTGGCGGTTGGTCCAAGTTCCTCGACCTCAGAGCGTGGGGAGCCCCTGGCCAAGAATTATGACCCCGATCACTGAGCCATCACCCACCACAGTCTAGTGCCTATGATCCAGGTCAATGTATCAGGGTCTGAAATCCTCCAGCCCAGGGGTTCTGAGTCTTTTGTGTGCACCTGCCATGGGACAGCCTATGCATCTCTTCTCAGAATAGCACTTATAAATGCAAAAAATAAAATGTGTAGTATTATAAAGAAAACAAGACATATTGAAATTGGGTATTTCAAAATATTTTTTAAACTTATGATACAGTAATACATGTGTTTCTTCATTGATGCATTAAACAAGATCTAGCAGCAGGTCTAATAACTGCTGCAGTTTCAAGGTAGTGGCAGGATAAAAACATTTCAAAATATTTGCAACACTACACACAGTAGCAAACACAGGAAACCAACTTAGGTGCTCACCAACAATGGATTGGATAAAGAAAATGTGGTACATATACACTATGGAATACTACGCAGCCATAAAAAAAGAATGAAATCATGTTCTTTGCAGCCACACGGATGCAGCTGCAGGCCATTATCCTCAGCGAATTAACCCAGAAACAAAAAAATGAAATCTGTGTGTTCTCATTTATGAGTGTGAGCTAAACATCGGGTACTCATGGATATAAAGACAGCAACAATAGACACTGGGGACTACTAGACAGGAGAGGGAGGGAGCGGGGCAAGGACTGAGAAACTATTTGGTACTATGCTCACTACCTGGGTGATGGGATCATTTGTATCCCAAACCTCAGCATCACATAAGATACCCCATGCAGCAAACCTGCAAGTGTGCTCCTGAATCTAAAATAAAAGTTGAAATCATATATATAGCATATTATATACATAATACCTGCAACAGCTGCATTGTGCAAATGTAAAGCTAGAGGCAAGCCTGAGAGACCCAGCTTAGCAGCTAAGGCACCAGGCCTGGCTCCAGGACCACACAAAAGGCAACTTCTCACGAGCTGTGAGCGGCCCTTCTCACAGTCACCAGGGGGAAAAATCATCGGGTGCTTTACTGTTTTTATTCATCCAGCTTGAAATCACCATGTGACAACTACACTCTATCTAAAAGTGGATAACGCTAGCTCAGCTTAGTGAGATGGCAATGGGCCCGATGTTGATTGCTGTCAGGCTTAGGTTTGCATGATGGCTATGCTCCCTAAGCCCCTTCCCCCATATGTTGCCTCTGACCTTTTCCACCCTTCCCTGAGCCTAGGAAGCTGAGCACTACTAGCCCATCCCCATGGGCTCTCGGCCCTCTGGCTTAGGATTGGGTTCAGCCTCAGCTGGTTGGAGGCACCAGCAGGAGACCTTAGGAGGGAGGGAGGAAAGACGAGGCATTTACTCCTCACCTCCTCCTGCTCAACACCACACCCCTGGTAGTTACAGCTCCTGTCGGGGCCTCTGCCAGGGCTCCAGGGTGGCTCCCTCCACCAGTAACACCATTCCCTGCCCTGCTCCCCCAGCCCTAGGTGGTAACTGCTTTCTGCTAGGGTTAGTCCCTGAGCAGATTCTCTTACCTCTGCCTACAGAGCTTTTCAAAAAGTCCCTTCCACAAAAGTCCCCTCAGTCACCCCCACTGCCTGCACCAGCTGTTTCCCACCAGGGCCCCCACTGGCACAACCCTTCACTAGCTATGTGACCTTGAGCAAGTAATTTCACCTCTCTGAGTCTCAGGGTCCTGGCCCATGGAAAGGGATCCACGGTGCCCACCTCCCAGTGGCCTGGGCTGGGATTAGGTAGGACAGTGCGAGTCAAGCAGGGAGCAGGGTGCCTGGCGAGGGCATTCTCGGTGAGTCTGCTTTCATTTCAGGCTGGTACTGGGCTCTGAGGACGGGCTGCTCTGCAGTTTATTCTTAGTAAACACACCTAGCACATCCTTTGGCCCGCAGGGTCAGAATCATTTAGGGGAGGTATTTGGGTAGACTAAGGGCTCCAAGACCTCTGCCCACAGAAGCACTCAGCAGTCAGTAGGCCGCACCCTAGAAGAAGAAAGGAAGAAGTCAGGTTGGCCTCAGGAGAGAGAGACAAGACATGTGGGTTTAGGGCACCAGATGGGACTGCTAGATTTCCTCTTCATTTACCTCCTTTTCCACTCTGGCCAAGAATCCCCACATCTGGCACATGCACAGAGTTTTTATATACAATGTCCCGTGAGATCTCCACAACATTAAAAAGTGGGCCTTATGACACTACTTATTTTTTTTGGATGAGACAAAGTTAAGAGATATTAAGAGACTTGTCCAAAGTCAGTTATCTGCCAAATACCAGAACCAGGCTGAGTTGTCAAGTTTTCTAAGCAATATTGCAAATTCCTTTTCAATAGAAGATACAAGATAGCAGATGCAAATGGCTCAACCAAAACCCTGCTCCTTCAGTAGTTTTGGGCTAGAGAGTCCCACTGAGAAACAGAAAAGGCATTGAAGAGATACGGTCATCTGCCTACTAGTCATCAAGCGTTTGTGGTTTCGGTGTGTGATTACTAGCCATTGAGTGTTTGTGGTTTCGGTGTGTGATTTAGTATTAATAATTTCAGTAAAAGGCACACAGATAAAAGAAACATCTGTTTAAGTACAAGTTGGAGGGTTGAAAATCTGAACCTCCTTATTTCCCAAGGGACAATATTTCTTAAGCCTTGGCTTTATAGGGGAAAGTGAGTCAGCCTTGTGGCTCCACCCTCCTTGCCGATTTGTCATGAATGAAAAAACAGTGTTAGTTCTCCTTGAATTAAGAACAGAAATCACAGCCCATTTCTATTCAAATAGAAGTAGTCTAATGCTTTATGTATCCATCCTAAACTGTTACTTGTCCTGAATAAATACTCTCAGGAATTCAATTTGATATCAAATTTCTGGATAATGGACACTATATCTGAACATCTGTGTACCCCTAAAATTCATAAACAGAAATCCTAACCCCCAAAGCAATGGTATGAGGAGGTGGGGCCTTAGGTCATGAGGAGGAACCTTATGAATGAGATTAGTGCCCTTATAAGAGGGGCCCAAGAGAGCTGGGTATGTTAGCATATGCCTTTAGTTCCAGCTACTTGAGAGGCTGTTGGTGGATTGCTTGAGCCCAGGTGTTTGAGGCTACAGTGAGCCAGGATTGTGCCACTGCACTCCAGCCTAGGCAACAGAAGAAGACACTGTATTTAAAAAATAAAAATGATAAAGAGCCCCAAAAGAGGCCCCTCACCCCTTCTACCATGTGAAAAAGAAGGCTCTGTTTATGAGCCAGAAAACAGGTCCTCACCAGACACGGACTGCTTGATCTTGGACTTCCCAGCCTTCATAACTGTGAGCAATACTTCTGCTGTTTAGAACCCACCTAGTTTACACTATTTTGTTATAGCAGCCCAAGTAGATTAAAACGATGGCAAATTAAATTTCCCCTACGCTTTCAATGGAAATTCCCAACTCTCCTTGAATGTTTAGTGTTTACCTCATCCCAATCCCTTTCCACTCCCTGCACTAGATATGCATCACAGTCACTAATTTCTGCAATCAACAGAGAGAAAAAAAGATGTTATTACCTGTACTTCACAGGTGAAGAGACCAAAGGCAGGAAGGTTGCATGGCCTGCCCAAGGTGAGGAGGAAACCAGTACCCAGCCAGGACCAGAACCAAGGAGGTCCCGGGTCAGGGGTTTCTCTGCCAGGCTGAGCAGAATCTATCATGACCATTCAGCTTTTCCAGATCATCTATCTCCATCCAAAAGAAACAAGTCACTCTGGTCTCCATTTTGCCAAAAATCCACACAAGATCCCTGGATATACACAAGCCCATGCAGGGGCTTTCTTCAGAATAAGCCCTTTTTAACTGATACAGGGCCAATGTCCCATTCCTGCTAGAGAGAAAATCCTTCAGTGGAAGGAAAGAACTGATTATACACTCCTAAGCTTAATAGGGGAAAGCAATTCCATTCTGAATAGACTGAATCAGCCTTCACAGAGCACGGGGAACCTGTTCATAAAACATTTGCTAACCATTAACTACAGTCCTGCTATTAAAAGCTTTAATAGCAGCTCCTGAGAACTGTGCCTCGCCAGTCTAGCTGCACCTTTAATCGGCTAGCGGCTGTCAACATGACACCAGGGGCCCAGCCACGGCGCAGCTGGGGTGATGTGTTTAAGTTAAACAGCTCTGTCAATTAGTTCCGGTGCTTGGGGCCCAGCAGTTCACCTCTCTCCAAGGGAAGCCAGTGAGGGGCCCAAAGACAGCCATTTCTGCAGAACCACCTGGCTCTCTTTTGCGTTGTCCTTCATCTTGCCAGTGCTCCACCCAGACAAGACTTTTCTAGGGAAGCCCCAGGACACAGGAGGGTGATGGGTTTCTATTGCCACAGGACTGACAGAGGCTGCTTTCTGATTGGCAGACTTTCTTCCTAGGAAGCTTTGAAGAGAAGGCAGGACTTCCTCCGGTTCTTCCTTCTGCATTCCTGATCTTCCTTTCTACTTCCTTTGTAATTGTTGGTGCTTCTCTTCTACCTTTCAAGTGATCCCTGGATTGTTCAGCCACAGCCAGGCAGTCAGCTACCACCCATGAACCTGGCCTTCCCCGTGAGCTCAACTCCTTACCAGACGTCCCATTTGGATGACCTACAGATGCCTCAAACTCAATGCATCTACAGGCTCATCTCTACCTCCCATAACCAAGGTGCCCATTCTTCACCCAACTCCAATTTCAATAACAAGTTCCTGTCTCCATCCAGCTTCTCAAACCAGAAATGTGGCCTCTTCCTTAATTTCTCTTTCTCAACCATCACATTTGATATAGGTTTGTTAATTTTACTTCCAAAATCTCTGGTATCCACCCTCTTCCTCTCTTTCATTAAAAATAAAATCATGCCATCTTAGTCTGGGCTCCCACAATCACTCCCAAAGACAACAGAGCCCTCTTTCTGCTCACTCCAATATGTACTCTCTAAAATGCCATCAGACTGATCTTCCTAAAACTGAACAGTGACCATAAATTTCCCCTCGTGGAAACAAACTCATCATCCTGTAGCACATATGGCCTTTCCCACTTGGGCTCCAGACTCTCTGGCCACTATAACCTCCAGGTACTTTCTTTAAGAAACCTGATACTCCAAGTACCCCAGACCACTGTGCAACCTCAAGAAAAAAGGCAGGCACAGCAATGCCTGCAAGTGTTGGCTCATGTTATTTTCCCTGCCTAGTATGTTCTTTCCTTTATTCCTTATCTTTTAAACCAAGTTCCTTGTCCCTTTCAGAATAAAGTCCTTGAAGCCTATTCTCCACCTGCTGAGAACTCATTACCACATCTTATAACCCTCTCATCCTCCCCCAAGTGCCTACTCCTACCATGCGCACTGAACAGCCCTTGAAGACAGGATCAGTTTACGTGTATTCATATCTCAGCATTTAATATAGTGCCTAAAACAAATAGTTTCAATAAATTCTTTTTTGTTTGTTTTTGGAATCAAGTAGTACTTTTTTTTTTTAAATTTTACTTTAAGTTCTGGGATACATGTGCAGAATGTACAGGTTTGTTACATAGGTATACATGTGCCATGGTGGTTTGCTGCACCTATTAACCCATCATCTAGGTTTTAAGCCCCGCATGCATTAGGTATTTGTCCTAATGCTCTCCTTCCCTTTACCCCCCACCCCCAACAGGTCCCAGTGTGTGATGTTCCCCCTCCCTGTCTCCATGTGTTCTCATTGTTCAACTCCCACTTATGAATGAGAACATGCGATGCTTGGTTTTCTGTTTCTATGTTAGTTTGTTGAGAATGATGGTTTCTAACTTCATCCATGTCTTTGCAAAGAACATGAACTGATTCTTTTTTATGGCCTCATAGTATTCTATGGTGTATACGTGCCACATTTTCTTTATCCAGTCTATCATTGATGGGCTTTTGAGTTGGTTCCAAGTCTTCGCTATTGCAAATAGTGCTGAAGGAAACATACATGTGCATATGTCTTTACAGTAGAATGATTTATAATCCTTTGGGTATATACCCGGTAATAGGATTACTGTATCAAATGATACTTCTGGTTGTAGATCCTTGAGGAATTGCCACATTGTCTTCCACAATGGTTGAACTAATTTATACTCCCATCAACAATGTTAAAAGTATTCCTGTTTTTCCACATCCTCGCCAGCATCTGTTGTTTCATGACTTTTTAATGATCGCCATTCCAACTGGCATGAGATGGTATTTCATTGTGGTTTTGATTTGCATTTCTCTAATGACCAGTGATGATGAGCTTTTTCTCATGTTTCTTGGCCATATAAATGTCTTCTTTTGAGAATGTCTGTTCATATCCTTCGCCCACTTTTTGATGGGGTTGGTTTTTTCCTGTAAATTTACATTCTTTGTAGATTCTGGATATTAGACCTTTGTCAGATGGATAGATTGCAAAAATTTTCTTCCATTTTGTAGGTTGCCTGTTCACTTTCATGATAGTTTCTTTTGCTGTGCAGAAGTTATTTAGTTTAATTAGATCCCATTTGTCAATTTTGGCATTTGTTGCAATAGCTTTTGGTGTTTTAGTCATGAAGTCTTTGCCCATGCCTATGCCCTGAATTGTGTTGCCTAGATTTTCTTCTAGGGTTTTGATAGTTTTAGGTTTTAGGTTTAAGTCTTTAATCCATCTTGAGTTAATTTTTGTGTAAGATGTAAGGAAGGGGCGCAGTTCTGTTTTCTGCATATGGCTAGCCAGTTTTCCCAGCACCATTTATCAAATAGGGAATCCTTTCCCCATTGCTTGTTTGTATCAGGTTTGTCAAAGATCAGATGGTTGTAGATGTGTAGTGTTATTTCTGAGGTCTCTACTTTGTTCCATTGACCTATATATTTGTTTTGGTACCAGTATCATGCTGTTTTAGTTACTGTAGCCTTATAGTGTAGTTTGAAGTCAGATAGTGTGATTCCTCCAGCTTTGTTCTTTTTGCTTAGGATTGTCTTGGCTATATAGGTTCCTTTTTCGTTCCATATGAAATTTAAAGTAGTTTTTTTCTAATTCTGTGAAGAAACTCAATGGTAGCTTGATGGGAATAGCATTGAATCTATAAATACTTTGGGTAGTATGGTCATTTTCATGACATTGATTCTTCCTATCCATGAGCATGGAATTTTTTCCCACTTGTTTGTGTCCTCTTTTATTTGCTTGAGCTGTGGTTTGTAGTTCTCCTTGAAGAGGTCCTTCACAGTCCTTTAAAGTTGTATTCCTAGGTATTTTATTCTCTTTGTAGCAATTCTGAATGGGAGTTCACTCATGATTTGGCTCTCTGCTTGTCTATTACTGTGTAAGTTTCAATAAATTCTTGAAAATGAATTGCATTTCTCCCTGGTAGTACCTAGGGATGGAAAAGATTTGAGAAGACAGCCCTACAGAGGGGACTTCCAAATGAGGATTTCGTTCTCATTTCATCCTATTGGGCAAAGATTTGTCTTTATAGATGGCAAAGAAGGAGAGACAGCAAGGCTCATGGCCAGCTCCACAAGGATGCAGAATAGATGTTACATCGAGACTGGTGGCTATTGGCTCTCTTTGCCAGACAAACTGCTGCAAACACTTGATTTTAGTGGTGATACAGACTAAAATTCAACTGGGTACCAATCTGCTGCTGTGTTCCTACTGTGTGCAAGGACACAAATGTAAAAGAATATCTCTGCCCACACAGCTGTCACTGGCTCCCAGAAAAGTCCAGCCACAGGCACAAAACAGAGAAGAATAATGTAAGATGATAAATTTTTAAAATATTAGCTCTAGAAATGGCGTTCTAGAGCTAATATAGTCAACTACCCCAGTGCTTTCCAGACCTCCCTCAGAAGCCCAGATTCTAAGGGCTTCTGTCCCAAACCCTGTCCCCTAAAACCAGAAGAGTTCCACCTTGACTCAACCTATATCGGGGGACTAAATTTAACTCAAGGACTAAATTCCACTGGAGGAACCATTTGGAAATGAACATCTATTCTAATTCCTTCAGGTTATTCAACTTACAGAATGCCCAAGACTAGATGTTCAAATATATATCAGTGATTTCAGTTGGACTGGGAGAAGTGAGATCATCCTATTGGACTTGCCAGACACAAGTGCACCTGGAGACAGACACCAGCAGTCATAGCTCACCACCTGAACACCACTACCTGACATCACTTCTTGGAAATGGCTCTGTTCTCAATAAATGCAATAGGAGAAGGTGAGGGAGACCAGGGAAGAAGGAGTAAGTATATTTTAAAACTACGTAGCCAGGTCCTCTCCTGGAAATAACTTCCCCATTGTCTGTATTGATCTCCAGAATAAACAAAGACAAGAAGGGAGAGAGTGGTAAAAAACTCTTTGCATGTTTAAAGTGATTTGTCTCCTCCCTCCTTGCCAGCAGATGAAGCGCTCACACTTTCTGGCTGGCTGAGCTTCTCCTCTGGCAATGGAAAGTTGGGGAGATGGAGAAGTGGCTGGAAGCAGGCCCCAAACTGGTCTCTCCTCTCCAGATCAGCCTGGAAGACCTCCTAGCTCTATCCACCCACAGAATATACAGCCCAGGTATCCATCTTGGTCCTTTATCTTCCACTCTTTGGTTTTATTATTTTAAATATTATGTGGATACCTGAAGTCTCCAGAACCCTGAGGGCAAAGGTGATGTCTGATGTTTTACACTCTTGCTTCAAGCCTCCTGCTTCCTCACTCCTGCTCTACTGAGGGTTGAGATGATGGTGGGAAAAGCACCCCTGTGGGTCTGCCCTAGTCCCTCCACTGATGGAATAGCCATGTGAACTTGGGCAAGTCAGTAGTGCTCTCAGAGATCCATTTTCTGCATTAGAAAAGTGGGGAGAATACTTTTCAGGGAAGTGGTAAGAATTAAGGCAAATTAGTGCTACAGGTACAGCATGCAGCTTAGTGGCTGGCAAAGATGAGCAGACATGATGATGAGCAGATGGCATCGTGCTGGGGAGGGGAGTCAGGGCCAGCAAGAGGCCAGGAGCAGGGCCTTGGAATGAGCGGACACAGCTGCACACCTTCCTGCCAGGTCAACTTGATGACAGTCCAGCCTGGGCTCAGATTTGCAGACCGTACTGAAAAAGTTATGTGTGACTTGAAGCACTAGGGAAGGCATCACATTCAAATCGTGCTAGGGAGCCTCTGACCTTGAGATAGACCATAACTAGCCCTGCTAAAAATCCCCACTGCTGGGTGCCCGTGAAGAATGAAGAGCCGGGCAGAAGTCAGGAGGCAGACCTGGGTGGGAATTCCAGCTCTGAATGTATTCATGCCTTGTAACTTACCTAAATATCCCCCAGAGACCATCCAAAAACTTAACTCATGGGAATACAGTATGGCACAGTAATAAGAACACAGGCCTTTGAGTTCGGATTCTAATCCCTGCCCCACCCTCTTCCTAGCTGTGTGACCTAGAGCAAGTGGCTCAACTTCTCTGATTCTTACCTTACTTTGCCTGCAGGGTTGATACATGAGAGAGATGAGATCATAGCTGTAGGTGCCCAGAGGAGGAGGCACACATGGCAGGGCCCTTTTTCATGGCCCTGTTGCTCTTCTACATCCCATGGTGGTTCCATTCTACATGTGCCTGCTGTTCCATGCTTTGCATCAGCTCTTCAGCTGAGCTGGTTGTAGGCCCCCCAGAGGCCAGGGCATGACTGTTAAGGGATACCAGTGAAGAATTCCTAGCAGCCTCCCAGCTGTAAAGCACCCAGGCACCTGCCAGAAACCAGAGGAGTGAGGCTGGGCCTTGACAGGGCTGTGACTCACCCACTCCGCTGGAGGCTCCAGCGGGGGGTGGTGTCCAGCCACCTTTAAGGGTCTGGGTTTGCTTGTGAAAAAGAAACAAGGGGCTTATTTATGTCACTCAGGCTGAGCGAGCAGGGAGGGGCATGCAGGGAAGCCTTTATTGAGCACTCTTCCCTCAAAAGTGCTGACAGGAGTTGGACACGAAGCACATCTCGGCCAAAACATCATCATCCCCGGGATCCCAGTGGAAAGATAAACCCGGCTGCAAATATTGGTTTCTATGAAGAGCTGGAGCCCAGAGCAGGCAGTCTGCAGGGCTCAGCTGCAGGTGCACAGAGATGCCCGCCCAGGCCACCACTGCCACCGCTGGAAGCGCCCCCACCAAGGCCAGCCTGCTCCCCCAGTGCCACACAATGCCAGCCTCCTGAGCTGGCCTGTCCTCCAGAAACAGAAAGGACAAATCTAGTCACATGGAAAGCTGCCCAGGCTGTGGAAAATTTCCAGACCCAACCAAGCTGGGAAAGGGGCAGGCTGCTGCACACCCACCCACCTCGCCCCAACATTGTCCAGGGGTCTGGACACCAGCCCTTCCCTGCCCTCAGCAACACCAGTCACACAGTGGGGCGGGGACAGCCTTCCTTAGCCAAGTCTCCTTCCCCCCCAACAGGCTTGGCACCATCATCCCTCAGTGACTATAGTATCTGCCCTGCCATTACCTGGCACCAGCCCCTGGCCCTCTCACCCCATCACCCAGCCTCCCTGGCCTTGGTCCCCTTATTTGTCACATAGGTAAAGCCAGGGGGCCAAGCAGGAGATTCCCACAGTCAGTCCCAGTGCTCCATGCTGCAGAGAGGAATGGTAGCAGGAACCTCTGAACTTCCAGCAATGCAGTGAGCCCAGGAGCAAGGGGTACACATCCTCATGGGGGTCAAAGAGAAGATGAGACCTCCTCGGTACCCCTGGAGAAGCCCTGAGAGGCTGGAAACACCATGCTGAGGGCAGAGGCACAGGGATCACTGAGAGACTCAGGCTGTCTTCACAGCATCCCCAGACTGCAGATTTTGAGCATCCTCCTCTGAGCTAGTTTTGTGCGGGCAGCGAGTCCACTTGCTCAGGAAAGCACGGTGTGCTCAGGACATTAGGTCTGCTGTAAAACAGGGCCCCTGGCTCTGCCCATGGTAGCTCTATGACTGAGGTAGTTTTCCATGCCTCAGTTTACCCAGCTTCAAACACAGGAGAGCCTGTCCCTCTAGCAGAGGGAGGACTTAAGAGTTGGAGCCAACTTGCATGGCAAAAATAACCCTCTGTCATTTGCATACAGTGTTCTGCTTTTACTACTATCAGCTCACTTAATTTTCATTAAAATGTTATGAAATGGGCATGTCTCACCCCATTTTCCAGACAAGGATTAAGGCTCAGAAGTGCTCAGGGACTTGCTCAATGTCACTCTGGCTAAGGCAAGTCAGGTAGTCTAGGTATGCACGTGATTACTCCTCCTGTGACCTAGAATCTTGGGGAGGAGTAGGCAGGAAGGCTGTGGACACAGCCCCCTGATTTGGAACCTGCTCTTCCTTCCCGTGGCCTTGACTCTCCTCCTCCGTACCTGAAACGAATTTCAGGAGCCTCCCCTTCCTCCTGCCTCAAGACAGATCCTTATCCTTTCCCCAAGCCCTGCCCAGAAAGGGACTCCAAGTCCACTCCCCAAACTGGAAGCTCTGGTCAGAACCCTGGAGCCCAGACCAGCAGGACCCCATATTTCAGTTGCTTCTGAGAGAAGGCAAAGGCTAAAGACTAAAAAAGGTCCATAACTGTCTGGGTGCGGTGGTTCATGCCTGTAATCCCAGCACTTTGGGAGGTCAAGGCAGGTGGATCACTTAGGGCCAGGAGTTTGAGACCAGCCCTCTCTACTAAAAATTCGAAAATTAGCTGTGTATGGAGGCACATGCCTGTAATCCCAGCTACTTGGGAGGCTGAGGCACCAGAATCACTTGAACCTGGCAGGCAGAGGTTGCAGTGAGCCGAGATCGCACCACTGCACTCCAGCCTGGGCGACAAAATGAGACTCCATCTCAAAAAAAAAAAGAAAAGAAAGAAAGGTCCATAACTAATAGCAAACACACTTTGAATAGTGCAGAGCTACTCCTGTTCTACCTCCCTCTGCAAAGAAGCCACACTAGAGACAGTTCTGGGACAAGCTTTCTGAACAGAGCCACTCACCACCACCCCAGGCAGACAGGGCAACAATGGGTACCCTAGTTGTTTAAGATGAGGCTGGAGGACTAATAATAAATTGGAAACAACACAAGCGTCCCTCAGTTGATGAATGGGTAAACAAAGGCAGCACATCCATACAGTGGAATATTATTTGCTAATAAAAAGGAATGAAGTACCAGCACATGCTACAGCATGGATGAACCTTGGGAACATCATGGTAAGTGAAAGAGAGCAGCCGCAAGAGGCCACATATCATATGATTCTATTTATATGAAATGTCCAGAGTAGGCACATGTGTAGAGCTGGAAAGCAGATTAGTGGTCACCTGGAGCGGGGTGGGGCATGGGAATTGAATGCTACTGGGTGCAGGGTTTCTTCTGGAGACCAAAGATGTTCTAAAATTAGATTATGCTGCTGGTCGTATAACACTGAGAATACGCTAAAACCATTGATCTGTACTTGTCATATGGGTAGACTGTATGGTATGTAGATTATATCTCAAAAGAGCTATTTTAAAAAAATTAAAAGATGAGATCACCACTTTTATCTTCCTTCTATAGAGAGGGACAAGGAGAAGGCCAAGATCTCAGAAACAGCATGATACATTCTTGTTATTTACCACAAGGCCACTTAGGCCACTTAAGGAAGGTGACATTCTGTGTTTGTAAGAGTGTACTTGTCTACACACAGGTTAGACAGCTTGAATCTGCCCTCTAATCACCATATTTATCATTTATTGCATCCCTGTGATGTGGTAAGCACTTTGCTTGTATTCCCTCAGTTATTCTTCACAATAGCCCCATGAAGGGAACACTGTTATAATCCCCATTTTACAAATGAAGAAATGGAGTCTCTGAGAGGTCAAATGTAATACCTTACCCCGGGATGGGAAGACCATGAGTGCCGGCACTGGGACTGAAACACACGCAGTCTGTCTCCAGCCTTCCCTTTTAACCCTGACCCCAGGAGCCTTCATTTATGGCAACCCAGGATCACAACCTCCCTGGAGCAGCAGGGCCCAAGCTTCCTGAAGGTTTGACACCCAGCAGTAAAAGCTGAACTCGCAGTAGGAAGATGTCTTTTTCTTCCCGAGAGGCCTTGGGCAACAATGAGATGGATTTCCTTTTAAATGACTGTCCACTGTTGTGTGTGATAGCTCTTTGGTTTTATCTAATCCTGCTCAGTTCATGTTACTGCTGTCATTTGTCTCCTCCATCCCGATAGGGTGATGAACTGTCGTGCTCAGTGAGAAGCAGGCGCTGAGACAGGAAGGAGAGAAATGCATCAAAGCTGGCCTGAACTGAGAGAAGAGGAGGAGGGTGGCTTAATCAACCAGGGGCAAAGTCACAATCCTTCCTGCGTCCACTTACTGTACCCTCCGAGTCCCACGAAGCATCCTCCAAGTACCTCTGGGAGAAAAGAGAAGAAGCCAGAAGCCACCACTGGAGGGATGTCCCAGGAAGCTCACTGCCCCATAGCAGGGCATACCGTGGGATCCCTTGACCAAGCCTTCTTCCCAGGTTGACCCTGGGCTATTCCACCATCCACTCATTCACCAAGCACCTTCCTAAACTCAGTCAGGACCTGGCACTCTCCCAGCTTCCCTAAAGGAACCCATAAACCTAAGAGATCAGTTTTGGTGTTAGAAAGGGGACCATTTAGGTCCCATTGTTCCTCTAGAAGAAACCTAAACATGGCCACACCATCTGGGTCTTGCCCTGGCTGACCTGTCCTCAGGAACAGTGATGCTGAAAGACCCCGGGGTGTGCCCCTCCCCTGAACGCCACCTCCTTCCAAAACCTGCCCATTTTACACTGAACTCAAACAAGCTTGCAGTTAGGCTCCCAAAACCCTGTGACTCATCCATTTTCTACCAGCCTGAAAAATGTTCGGCAGCAATTTATCAGCGTGCCCAAGGGGAGGCAGCTGACAGCCAGGAGCCAGCGCAGCCGAAACAAACAAGGGCAATGCTGTGAACTGCACTTCCAATTTTAATGCAAAATCTTGCCTCCTGAAGTCTGAATGTTTTTTCAAGTTCATCCAAATTCCAGTGTGTAGCCACATGCCCAAATCATTGCATTGGTGGGGATGATCCAAAATCCTTTGTCTAATTGCAAAATGGAAAATTTGGAAGTTTGAGTAATTCAATATTTATAGGATGCAGAGAGGCTGGCCCTACCCAGCAGCAGGCACTGTGCTTGCAGGAGCAATAAGGGCTGTATTTTTTTTTTTTTTTTTTTGTAGACGGAGTTTTGCTCTTGTTTCCCAAGCTAGAGTGCAATGGCAGGATCTCGGCTCACCGCAACCTCCGTCTCCCAGGTTCAAGCGATTCTCCTGCCTCAGCCTCCCAAGTAGATGGGATTACAGGCACGCACCACCATGCCTGGCTAATTTTTGTATTTTTAGTAGAGATGGGGTTTCTCCATGTTAGTCAGGCTGCTCTTGAACTTCTGACCTCAGGTGATCTGCCTGCCTTGGCCTCTCAAAATGCTGGGATTACAGATGTGAACCACCACGCCCATCCTCTGGTCTTTATTACCAAAGAGGGACCAGGGCCTGCTCAGACTTGGAAAAAATGAAAGTAGAACTAGGGTCATGAGATTGGAAACTATTATTCTAAGTGAAGTAACTCAGGAATGGAAAGTCAAATATCATGTGTTCTCACGCATAAGTGGGAGCTAAGCTATGAGGATGCAAAGGCAGAAGAATGACACAATGGACTCTGGGGACTCGGGGGGAAAGGCTAGGAAGGGGGTAAGAAACAAAAGACTACAAACTGGGCTCAGTGTATACTGCTCGGGTGATGGATGCACCAACATCTCACAAATCACCACTAAAGAACTTACTCAGGTAACCAAATACCACTGGTTCCCCCAGAATCTACGGAAATAAAAAATAATCATAATAAAAAGAAAGTAAAACCAGGATCAACCAAGAATTTGCATAAGTCTGAGTTCCTCCTGGACTAGACCTTTTTCATCTCTTTTTTGAACAAAGTCCAGAGGACATCAGAGCATCCAGAGGATAATGGAGAGCCAGTGACTTTGAGGAGAGCAATTAGGAGCTGAAATCAAGGGTCGTTGGAGAAGCTTCATTCAGAAACTGATGTCAAGTAATATCACCTCCTTCACTACAACTGTCCTAGCCCCTTTCCCTGTCCACCTAGACAGGGAGGGCTCCACACAGCCAGACCCGAAGTGGTGGAGGCACTGTGAGTTCTGTCACTGCGTGTCCCAGGCCTGCCCCTCCTGCCTTGTCTGATGACCTGGCTCACCTGGTCACAGGAATCTGTCCCTCAGTTTCTAAGCTGCTCTGTGGCTCCTCCTTCTCATCTGAGCCTCCCTTCCTGTCACCCCTGCCTGCCCCTGAATTCTGACAGCTCTCTGTTCCTTCAGACCCAACAGTGGATTTCTGGGCTCTGGGGCAGGACCGACTGCAGACTTTATAAGGCTGAGTACAAAATGAAAACGCAAGCTTCTTGCTCAAAAGTCATTAAGAATTGCAAGACAGCAACCACAGAGCATAAAACCAAGAGCAGGACCCCCCCCATGCAACTGTGTGGCCACACACCCAGAAAGCGGCCTGGAGATGCTGACTTAGCAACCACCAGTGGAGACAGTACACAGGGGACAGTGAGGCTGCAGGGTGGGGGCCACCCACCTGTGGGAGAAAGGAGTAGGGGGGATGGGGAGGAGTCAGAAAGGCAGATGTGCTAGAGACACATGGAAGAACATGAGAACCCAGAGCAGAA
Source organism: Aotus nancymaae (assembly GCF_030222135.1). Lineage (NCBI taxonomy): Eukaryota > Metazoa > Chordata > Mammalia > Primates > Aotidae > Aotus > Aotus nancymaae. Next base: position 30,076,111 of record NW_026988471.1, read on the forward strand.
AGGAGCATTTCAGGATGGAAGGATTGAAGGCACGATATTCCCTCTGCTGTGGGGTGCAGAGGTGGAGGGTGAGGGCAGAAAGAGCTTGGTGGCCTTCCTGGCTTCCAGTCAACTTCCCCCAGTGTGTGTATGTCTCCTCTCTCTCTCACACACTCTCTCTTTCTCCTACACACACAAACACGCACACACAAACACACACACACACACACACACACGGATACACAGGTCAGAATTTTTGTCCCTCTTGCTCTTTTTTCTTTTGTTCCCTCATTGCTTTCTTCCTCTCTCTCATTCTCACCTTCGCCTGGCCTCTCCTCTCTTTCATCCTCTTTCTGTCCCGCATCTTTCCTTCTCTCATTTCCTTTCTGTTTCACAACCCCTTACTATGATTTGCTTGGAAAATTCTGTCTTCCTTTGCATCTCCCTTACTGGACTTGCTGCTTTACAATCTGTAACTCCTGGAAGTCAAGAGGTGAGAGACGAGAGCTGTGCAGACTACGGCACCAAGCAGAAATGTGCCAGACAGGGTGGTTCAGTATAAAAGACTCCTAGCCCAGTGTTCCTTCTGTGACCACATGTGACTTCTCTGCCTTGCTCTGGGCTTGCTGATTGTCTATTTGTGCCCTATTTGAACTCTACATTTTCTATACATAATGATAAATTGGTTTTTGCTCCTTTTTTTTTTCTTTTGAGACAGAGTCCCGCTCTGTTGCCCAGGCTGGAGCTGGAGTGCAATGGCATGATCTCTGCTCACCACAACTTCCACCTCCCGAGTTCAAGCAATTCTTCTGCCCCAGCCTCCCGAGTAGCTGGGATTACAGGCATCTGCCATCATGCCCAACTAATTTTTGTATTTTTGTAGAGATGGGGTTTCACCATGTTGGCCAGGCTGGTCTTGAACTCCTGACCTCAGGTGATCCACCCGCCTCGGCCTCCCAAAGTGCTAGGATTACAGGCGTGAGCCACCATGCCCAGTCTGGTTTTTGTTCTTAAACATCTGAGTGTTAGATGCACGGAAGATAGCAACAGGCAAAGAACCAAAGTTCAGGGGAAATACTAGGAACTTTAGGGCACAGGGAATCTTAACAGGGAGAACTCCTCCCCGGACTGCTTGAGTGATGGCAGCAAGTGGTCACCCGGAATAGCATGTAAGGGCTTCCCATCCGGAATCAAACACCCCAGCTCCAACACTAACCAGCTGCATGATCTTGAGCAAGATACGCAGGGTCAGTGCTCCAGGGTCCTCATCTGCAAAATGGGAATATGAATAGGGACTCACCCCATGTGATTTTTGTGAGGTTTAGATACAGAAATAACTTTACCCTATGCCTGGCATATGATATGCACTCAACACATGTTAGTTGTATACTTGGAACTTAAATATAAATATTTGTTGCATGCTGACTACATGCAGATATCGTTCTAGGCATGGGAAATAGAGTAGTCAAGAAAACAAAGATTTTTGTTCTTGTGGAGCTTGCTTTCTAGTAGAAGAGACAGACAAATCAGTTGATAAATTTGCTATGACGAAAAATAAATTTGGGGAATAGAGGAAGGGGAGCAGCGTTTGAAGTAGGATGCAAGGGAAGGCACCTCTAAATAAGGTCATCATGCAGCTTTCCGGAGGGAGAACAACTGCAAAGGCCCGAGACATGCTGTGGGTTTAAGGACCAGCTAGGGGCCAGCGGGACTGTGGCAGGAAAGTGAAGGAAAGAAGAGATGAGGTCAGGGTGGCAGGGAGGGAGGTGCCAGCTCATGTGCAGCTTTAGAGTCCTTGATGAGGACTGTGCATTTTATTCTAAGTGTGGCAAACAACCACTGAAGGGTTGTGAGCTGCAGTTTGACTTGGATTCACATTTTAAAATATCATTAGCCTCTGTGGGCAAAAGACTAAAAGGACACTGTTAAGGACTGTTAGATGGTCCAGGTGAGAGAAGATGAGGGCTGTGCTAAGGGGATGGGCAGAACCTTCTCCTTCCATTGCCACACAGGGCCTCTGCCTGAGACCAGGCTGGCTACTTGTCTACCTGTATATTGATTTGGGCCCTGAGTTCTCTGTGCATAGTAATAATTACATGGGGTTTTACACTGACAACAGTTGCCTGTGAGTTGAGGACCTAGAAGAGGTAAATGTGAATGAGAAATGACCCTGAGGTGCAGAGGGAGTAGGAAATAGAGGACTAGAGCTCACTGCCCAGGAGAGGACACAGAGTGAAAGGAGACGGTGCCAAGCAGACAGTGCTAAACAAAGCACACAGCTTGCAGAGTCAGCCCTGATGGATCCAACTCTGAGCTGCCTGACCTTGGAGAAGTCACTTGACAGCCCAAGCTTTGGCTTCCTCATCTGTGAAATGGAGCTATCGAGGGACAGCTGCTGTGAGTGCCAGTGACAGTCCATATGCAGAGCTGGGCACCCAACAGGGATTCAACTGCTCCCGTGCATCTTTTGGGGATTCTAGGGACTTAAAACCACCACTGTTTTTTATTTCTCACATCTCTGGGTCAGTTTGGGATTCTGCTGACCTGGGCTGGGCTGGATGGGTTAATCAGGGCTGGTTTCACTCACGCTGTCTGTGGGCAGCTTACAGGTCTGCCTGGGACTAACTGGTTCAGGATGGCCTCGGCTGGGAAGTCTAGGCTCTGCTACATACGACCTTTCATCCTGCAGCAGCAGGCTACTATACTTGTTCTTAGGTGGTGGCAGAGGTCTAAGAGAGAGACAGAGAGAAGAGAGAGAAGAGAGAGAGGAGAGAGAGAGAAAGAGAGAAAACACGCATGCAAGCCCTCTTGGAACCCAGACTAAGAATTTTCATGTTGTCACTTCTACAGTATTCTATTGGCCAAAGCAAATCACAGCCAGCCCAGACTCAAAAGGTGGAGACACTGACTCTCTTGACTCAGACTATAAAGGCTGTGGATACCGAGAAGGATAGGAAAACTGGGGCCATGCTGTCATCAACCTATGGCAACAGGATCTAGGATGTAATTGTGGTTTTGCCCATGTATCTCAATATGGTTGGGATGTTTGTCCCCCCCAAATCTCATATTGAAATGTAATCCCCAGTGTTGGAGGCGGGGCCTGGTACGAGGTGTTTAGGTTGTGGGGGCGGATCCCTCACGAATGGCTTGATGCTGTCCTTGTAATAATGAGAGCAAGTTCTCACTCTGAGTTCACACAAGATCTGATTGTTTAAAAGACTGTGGCACACCCTCCCTTCTCTTGCTCCTGGTGTGGCCATGTGAGATGCCTGCTTCCCCTTTACCTTCTGCCATGACTGGAAGTTTCCTGAGGTCCTTGCCGGAAGTAGATGCCAGCACCACGCATCCTGTAGAGTCTGTAGAACCTCGAGCTAATTAAACCTCTTTCCTTTATAAAGTACCCAGTCTCGGGTATTAGACTGGATAAAGCAAAAGCAAACTAGCACACATCTTTTACATGCAAATGTGTCTCTTGCATCTCTGACCCTCCACCTACCTAGAAGCTGCTCCTAAAAGGTTTGTTGATTGATCTGGAAGCAATCAGAAATAATCTCTGTGTCCTGGAGATTGGCTTGAAAAGTGTTTCTTGAATGATGCAGAATGTGTGTCACAGCTGGATATGGCAGCATTTCCAAGAAATAGAGAGGCACGGCAGGGAGAGGCTGAGCTGGCCTGCACCCAGCCCTGAGAGTGACAGCATGTTTACAAGAGCTATTAGGGGCTGCTGCTCCTCTGTGCTCAGGGGATGATTTACTCCACCAGGACTGCCGGGCTGCTGCTTTTCCTTTCACTGCTGAATTGATGATTGAATCACATATATTCCATTTCAATAACATGATTTCACTTCAACGCAGGCAGGAAGTTCAAAGCCCACTGTAAGAAGACCCTTCCCCCATGCTGGGCTCTGCGACTCTGGCAGGTTCTACAGACACATTTGTGAGTTAGGGAAAGACATCTCTCTAAAGCACCCTACAAACAACTCTGACAGCCCCAAGTCCCAAAAGAGCAGGGACTGCGTCTGGTTGTTTGGCAGAGAATTCCTTGAGCACAGTGCCTGACACCTACTTCAATAAATACTTCTAGACTGAATGAATCAACCTGGTGAGAAGCTATCTTTCGAGAGCAGACACAGATCACCAACAGACTTGGAAACCACTGTGTATAGATAACAGCTGGAAGAACTGGAGAAAAGAGTTGAGTAGGAAGGAGGCCAGGACGTGATGCTGCCCACAAATATTTAGTGAATTGTCCCACTCCAGTCTCCTCCCATTTACTGAGTACCCACCATGCACCACACAATACAATCCTTCTAACAAGTCTTCAAGGTCTCTTCTATGACTCACATTCTCTGTACAAAGAAACTAAGGCTCAGAGAAGCTCAATGACTGGTTCATGAGGATGTAGCTCCTAAGTGCCAGGCAAGTATGTTACTCAATGTCCCATCCACAGCTCCACACTTCAGAACCAACTCTGCTCCTACCTCCACTCCCTCTCTGAGACCAGCATCCTCTGGAGATCCCTTTTCTATGAGAAGCCTATATCAATCAGCAAACTGTGACAAGGGGCAGGTCCTACAGAAATGGCCACTGGAGGATGAGCTTGCCAACATTTCTATAGGGTAAGCCCTATTTAATCCTGGTTGCAAATGCAAAAGAAGCACCAGATAAGGTTGTTTTTTTTTGTTTTGTTTTGTTTTTGTGTGTGTATATAGTATATATACATCTAGTGGCCTCAAGACACTAATCCATTTGAAAAAATTGGAAACTATGAATAATGCAATAATACTATCTTACTGATTTAGACAGTAAACACCAAAGGTAGAGAACAATATGATTTGTCACCCAAAGTGGAACACTTTTAAGAATAAAGAAAGGCACTGCTCTTGGACAACAGGGGTAAACTCGCACTAGCCAAGATGAACCAGGACTTAAGATCACCATAGCTAGATGATCGTAAGCCCTGAAGTTAGGTACACTCAGCTGTCAAGTGCATTATACAAGTGCTGAATTTTGCACAATGCCATTCCATCCCTCATGACAACAGCACTAATTGTAGATGTCATAGAGAAAGAATAATGAATACTGTTGCTATTTACATAAGTATACTAACAATCCTTACAATAATTGCAGCTTCTGTTTATTGGATTCTGCAGAAAATGTGCTATGCTATTACAAACATCACCTCATGTGGTTTTTCACAGTGATAAGCAGTGGGCATTTTTAGACCCACTTTACAGATAATGATAAGTAAAACAGATATGAAGTAAAACAAATATGAAGAGGTTAGGATAAATGACATGGCCAAGATCACAGAAGTGAGTATTCCAACCCGTGACAGTCTGATTTTAAAGGATCTCATCTTAATTCAAAGCTACCGGTCTTCCCATTATTTCTTTTTACCTACATACCTCAAGGAACTTATGAAATCTAATATACAGAACCCATCTTTTACCATTCACAACTCAACTCCTGTCATCTCCAGCAGTTTCTTTCTCTCCATTTTAACATCTGTCCCCCTCTTTAACTTCTGTCCTTTTCCCTTCAATTATTTCTGGAAATATTTTCTCTTTTCTCTAAATATTTCTTTCCCCATCTTTATTGCTGCTGCAAACCTCCAAAGATACTATTCTTGTCTGATAAGTCTAAGAGCCCCTTTATCAAGGCAAATGAAAGCTTAGGTTGCAAAATAAAATTTTAAATAATAAACAGTTTTATCATTCAATGATGACATTGAAAGCACGCACAAGTCCCCTTTTGGAATCCCCAGAAATCTTCATTTACCTCCTTATCTGTCTCTAACTAAACCAACTTTTCCCTGAGCACCAGCAAAATACACACATTTCTCACTCAATTCTATCACCTTTGGGTGTCATTCCTTAGTTAGCAAGGTAGCCACATCACTTCCCAGTTTCCATTGCGCATGTATAAGCTTTTCAGTTACAGTCTAGGTTAAAAGGTATTATGGGCTGGCCGAGACACCTGATCAAGATTTATCATGTTGTGTCCTCAGGGTAATGTATAGCAGGTTACAAAATGGAGTTGTGGAGCCTAGCTTAACCAAAGAGTGAGACCAGGCCAGGCCAAGAGGCTGGAGCAAGTCGAAAGAAAACAGTTCAAGTCAGAAGTTGAGGACATTGCTATGTGCCAGAGGTGAAAATACAGGAGGAAAAGAAAAGAGACAAAGGTGATCTTGAGAAGAGACTGGCTCCAGTGGAGACAGTGCTGTTTCTAAAAGGAGCAGGCTGGAAAATAGCCCAGCACCAATTATGTTTATTAGTCAATAGGGACAGCAGCTGAAAAGTATCAGGTGTAAGCTATTGCAGGGAAAGTTCAGGCTCATTAGGAGGAGAAAACTTGAATGGTAATGATCCTCCTGGACAACTTTCAAGTTTTAGCAAGGCTGTGAAAATGTTAATGAGGTTGGATAACATTAGATGATCATAAGTTCACCTGGTCAGTCCCCTGACCCCGTCTTAATAGGCCTTCCCCTTATTAAAGGAACACAGAGTAATAAGAAGACCCTATTGTTTTAAAGGCTACCAGAAGATTGTCCTCAGAGTTAAAGCCAACTAAGTAGGTTACAGAATAAAGGATCTAAGTCTGAATTTCTCATCAAAGCAATCCTACCTAGGTAGATTTTGGTCTTCTGAAGGTTTCTCCTCCCACTCCCTGGAGCCAGATCAAATCAATCCCATTCACCCTGCGCTGTGTGTGCCTGGCTGATGTGAGCTGTCTTGGGGCTGGCCCTACAGAAGTACCAGAACCAGGGAGCTCTCAGGCCCTGGGGCCACACCACAGGCTCAGGACAGGGCACAGCAAACATTCAGAAGCTGGATCGCATGGTGAGAGTACAGGCTGGAAAGCAGGCAAGCAGGCAGTGTCCGAAAACAGCACAGGCACACAAGACCAAGGCAAGGGGCAAGATACAGGCCTGGGAGAACCCAGGCACAGGAGAGCAGGGGAAAGCAGGGCAAAGCAGGGTTCAGAGACCAGGAGAGCAAAGGATTACAAATTCAGTTCTGACTCACTGGACATGCCTTGTCTTGAGGTGTGGCTGTTCCACGCCTGGGAGGGAGAGCAGGGGAGCTACATTGGGCTGCTGAAATTGCTTTCAGAATGAAATGGGTATATGCAAAGGTCAGCTGCAAACTATTTTCAATTCCAGAAAACATAAACTAATACATGAAAATGCATGTTATATTTGGCATAGGTGACCACGCCTTTGGGACACCAGCTTATTTGAACCAAGTCCCATTGCCCTGGTGCCACATCAGCATAGAAGTTGGATGTCAGGAAGGATTCTCCTCCAATTAGGAAGCCATGCTTCCAGAGATGATGGCTTCTGGGTAAGGCTCCCATTCATTGGCTGTATGGCAGATGCACCTAACAGTGTCAGGACATACCCTGAAAATGACCCTGTATGGAAGACGCACCTGAATGTGTGTTCAGAGTTCTAAGCTAAGAAATCTGGGGGTGGTCAACCTGGAGATTCATTCCTTACCTATGAGGAATAGCTGAGCCCTCGGCCTGTCCTGAGGAACTCGGACTGTACAGGCAATCAAGGCCCTATGTTTGGGATTAAATGAAGGTTACCAGGTGGAGGTCGTTAAGGGAAGGGTGCTAAGTGAAAATGCTAGATGAACAGCATGCTTTATGCAAGTGGTTGTGATTCTCCTGCCCAGCCTGCTGCCACCAGGCCTCGCTGTAAGTTGCCCTTCTTGCTAATAAAACCCTACATCTCATTCACTAGCTCTGAGTCTCTTCTTCAGTCTCTTGAACATGGTGCCATCCCTGTTGAGGTTAAACGGGGTCTGGCACAACACCGACTAAGTGGTGGTATCAAATAAGAGCACCCCATAGGCTTCCTTAGTCATGTACAGTCCCACAACACAACACGGGTCCCCCATTCTGGGCAGAGTGAGTCTCAAGTAGCTCAGCCCCTGCTGCAGCTACTCCCTCTGGTGGTCACTCCACAGTTCCCCAGGCACCGGGCCCTCCTGCTGCTCCCAGGGAAGGCAAGAGCTGGACACTCAGGGAACTGCTTCCACTTCCAGCAGTCCTGAATTTGGCCAGTTCCCCTGCAACCTGGCACCCAAACAGGTTGGCTTAGGCAGTCATGAGCCCTGCAGGCACCAGGATGCCTACTCAAAGGGATGCAGTGACACACATTAATGTGCATGGGGCAAAATCAGAGCTGACCAAAAAGAGTTTAAATAAAACAGGACAAAGAAAAGCAGAATATGCTGTGAAAACATTAACTCACGTGCGTCTGGCCACCTGAAACTTAAGACTATGATACTCAGCACCTTAGGTCAGGATGAAAAACCAAATCAAACACATTACCCTGAATAATAGGGAGAATAAGGTTATCAGATAAAAGATAGGACACCTGGTTAAGTTTCCATTTTAGACAGACAATAATTTTTTAGTGTGTCCCAAATATCACAAGCATACTAAAATTATTTGTTGTTTGGTTGAAACTCCAGTTCAACTGGGCGTACTCTATTTTCATTTGCTAAATCTAACATCCCTGCTAGAACTAAGCGGTGTCCACTCCATTCCTAGACTCTAAGCGCAGCCCTAAGTCCAGCGAAGGTCAGCTGCAAATGAATAATAGTTAGATGTTTGTATATGGAGAACAGTTTTCTTTAAAAACAAATCACTACTTTGCACGGAGGAAGCTGAAGAGAAGTTATCTAAATTCAGGAATGACTTTATAAAGGAAACACCCTGTTATGAGAGTCTCAGATGACATGGTTTCTCATCTCAGGCTTCGTGACCTGTGCAAGTCACTTCATTTTAACATGAAAGAGTTAGTTTGAGGATGGAACTAGGAAATCACTTTGTTCTATTAATCCCTAATGTTATGATTCTATTCAATTACAACTATGAGAATGGGGGAAACTGCATTTACGCTCTAGACCTTAGGAAAACAAAACTGGAAGACATTTGTTTTAGCTTGAAAGATGCAAATACTTGATTTTCTGGCAGGTACAGAATATACGTGGCCACGTTCTAAGAAAAGATGTCATAGGGCTGAACCAGAAACACGCTCAGAAAGGATGGAGGTAAAGCCATAAACTCAATATGGTTGTTTTGCCTCAAGATGTCAGGGCTTCCTCACAAATATTCTAAGATTGATATGATGGAAGAGAAGCATGCCCCTCCCTAACATACCCCTATCTGAGACGATATCTCATTCTAAATGCGTTGTTGCTGTGAAAATGCTTTCCGAAAATAAAACCCAGTGGATCCTAGTAAAGAGAATCTGTTTCAGATATGGTAAAGCTCAGTTAATCATGAAAGATACTGATAAGGCCTCCTGAAGGTCACACCAATAGCCGGCAGAAGTCAAGTACATGGATCCGTGGCAATAATGAAGACAAATACCAAGTTTGTCATTATAGCTATTTCTTCTCTACACATAGCAAGAGTGTTTTCCAAAGGATACTGATTCTGTCTAAACTTTAAAATCATTTGGGAACTACGAAAGTTGAAAAACTTACCTTTCTTTTCTAACATAAAAATAAGCAGGAAGGAAAGGGTAAAGACGGAGTTAACTCCGAAAATATAATATTACAAGTGTTTTGGGTTGGACCTGCCTCAAACAGTCCAATTTATCTCAGCAAAAGCACATTTGTTACATTTACAGCAAAAAATAGTTAAACATTCCAAAGTGCACATGCTTATTTTGTTGGGAAAATTATACACATTTGTTTGATCAGCTTTGGTAAATATAATAACCAAGTCATCACTCAAGACTCAGACGTGGCTGCAAAATTGATTCAATGAAATGTCAAAATAAATCACAGCTTAAAAATGCATGGTATGTAACTTTTAAAAATGAAAACCACATCTATCTCTGTCAGAGTTGTGAAGACTGTGCAGTAAAATTATATCAAAAACGCACGCAGTTTTGAAGGAAAAATATTGATTTAATCGACTCTTCCTGACTAGTGATTCAAATCATGATTTGAATCAATTTGATTTTAATCGAGCCCACCCTATCCAAAAGTCATTTATACATGCCTCGGAGTGCAAGACGTTATTTTCAGCAGGCTATTTGTCTTACTAGTTATAGGATGCTCAGACTGATATGAAAAGAGTTGTGTTGCCTATGTCACATCATCAGGGCAGGGAGCAGAGGCTTCTACAAACTTACCTAGCTGCAGATAATCCCCGTCAGGCCAACCGTACACCAACTACAAGTAATAAGAGACTGGCTAACAGTCTCAAGGATGCCAGGACCTGAAATCAGGCAGAGTCCTGGGTCAGTCAGTGGACTGCAGATGGTCCCAGCAACAGGGAAAAGGAATGCTTCCTGACCTACAGACAACATACAACAAGCAGGCACTTGGCCTCAGACAGGGTCAAGGCAGCCTCAGGATCCAGAATGCAGACAGAAAGGCCAAATCTCCACAAACAGTTCAAGTGTGACTCTTTTGTCTCTTGCAGAATTCTGAGATGTGGCAGGTCAGGAACAAGGCTGGCCTCAATCACCAGAGGCTGTAATAGTCAGCAGGTCTCAGTCACAGATGGAGCTGAAAGCCAGAGAGATCAGGACAAGGCAGAGGCTTGGAGGAAACCAGTTTCCAGAACCAAAGGACTAGGAGGCTGACCTGAAGCTGAAAACATGAATTAGGTATTCAGGGCAATCATGCAAGGGTTGATCAGATGAACTAACTGTAACCTCTGCCTCTGCTGCCTGAAGGGTATTATCTACCTCGTAAAAAATTGTGTGTGGCATAAGTCTTGGCATATGGAAAGTGCTCAGTGTTAGTTGCTGATGATATTGATGATAATAAAAAGGAAGAAATAATAATAATAAAGAAATCTACTTCTATGACTAATAATAATAATAATAATGTAGCCTGCTAGGGTATCCAGTGGTCCAGTTTGCCCAGGACTGGAGGGCTTCCCAGGATATGGGGATATGCTAACACTAGAAAGAGTCAAGCAAACTGGAATGGTTGACAATTCTGTCCCTGCCATGTACCCAGCCTGATCGACAGGGCATGGGTTGGGTCAGAACCTGCAGATGGCCTTAAGTGCCTTTAGCTGTGGGGATCAGAGGAGGGTGGAAGCAGGGAGCCAAGCACCACACCTTCTTGGAGGTGGAACTGAGTTTTTGTTGTATAAGGATCATGGTCTGGCTTTTCCCTTCAAGGCACCTGGCGAAAGGAATGTAGTGCATTGATAATCATTAACGAGCTGTCTGGTCTAATCATTTCCTCCCATTAGTTCCAGTTAATAAGAAAATAGAACAAGGAGGGAGAAGGAGGAGGGTGAGGAAGCAGATTCTGGCTGTGACTGGGTTTACTGAGTTTCAGCTGATCTCAAAGGTCTCATACTTCCCCTAGTCTTAACCTCCACCCTATGACCCACTGAGTGAGTCTAGCAGGGCAAGCACTCAATCTATATGCACAGTGTTCGAAGAAGTTGAGCGGTGGGGTTGGGATTAGATCTGCTGCCTCTCTGGACGTGTCTCTGGAAAGGCATAGATGCCTGGCTAGAAATTACTGTGATGAAGCCATGGTTCAGTGGGCAGGCACTGCTGCCCTGTGATAGGCAGCCCGAGGTCCGAGTCTTTCCATACGTATGATCTGAGGACAGGGCAGTTACACAACCTTGTATTCTTCTCCCACTCATGCTGCTGCTGCAGAGTCTCAAAACAGTGAAAGCAAGGTGGAGCCAGAGAAGTCCTGGTGAAAGGCTGGGTGCTTGCGTTGCTGCCGGGGATCCCAGTTTCCTCAGCGACTTAGGGGTGGATTTAGGAACATGATATCTAGAGGTTGCTTGTATATAGCCCAGAAGGGGAGAAACAGCACTGGATTCAAAGTCAGAACCTGGATGTTTATCTCAGCTCAGCCATTCCACAAATGCAGCCTCAGCTAACACACACTGAACAAGCATTGGGACCAGCTACTGTGTGGGATACTTCCTCCAATTTTATCCTTTTATCCTCAACATGACACATTATTATCCTCCATTTTATTGATAAGGAAACACTCTCAAAGAGGTGGAAACTGAGGGTAAGAGAGGTAAGCTGGTCAAGACAACATACTATATACATAGTTCGGTGTGTTGGCTGGAGCTCAAAGAAGCAATGCTGGAATATTGAAGACATGGATCAGGACAGGGACTGGGAACATGTACTGAACTAACGATGGCTGATTCAAAAAACAAAGAATCTTAGGGCCAGAGGAAGAGCCTTCTTTGGACCAGGCAGCCAGCACAGCATTTAAAGCACACAAATGATGTGTCTCACTCTAGATGTTTATAAAGGACTTCAGTGCCCTGAGCTGATGGCTCAGCTTGCCTGGGCCATGGGGTGGGGCTACATTCTCAGAAACATTGCTAAGGGGAAGCATGGGTGCAAACATCTCAAACAAGACTGGAATAATGGCTCTCTCTGCTCCTTGGTAGCTGAGCAGCCTAATGCAAGTCATTTAACCTCCCTGAACCTCAGTCTCTTCATCTAACCTGGCTCACCCATAGCTGGTGTGAGGACTAAAGGTAATGTGTGTGGCCAGACACAGTGGCTTCATTACTATAATCAACACTTTGGGAGGCCAAGACAAGTAGACTACCTGAGGTCAGGAGTTCAAGACCAGCCTGGCCAACAAGATGAAACCCTATCTCTACTAAAAATACAAAACTTAGCCAGGCATGGTAGCATGCACCTGTAATCCCAGCTACTCAGGAGGTTGAGGTAGGAGAATTGATGGAACTTGGGAGGTGGAGGCTGCAGTTAGTGCTGAGATTGTGCCATTGCATTCCAGCCAGGAAGACAGAGCAAGACTCCATCACACAAAAGAAAAAAAAAAGGAATATGTGTATGTGTGTGATACACTTTGCACTGCATAGGATACAGTGTAGTACTCCATTTAGGGGAACATCATTCAAGCACATTTGCTAAGCTGCCAGGTAAGCCAAACAAAAGCTATTTGACTCCCCCATTAGTGGCATTTAACCATAACAGACTACTTCGTCTAACTAGAAATCTGACTCAAAATCTCCATGCCCCACTCCCTCATCTTCCAGTCCTTCAGAAAGGTGGGCTGGGATCTCCTTGGCATATTTACTACCAGGGGCATCGGGATCCCCCAGGGCTATCAGGACAATGAGAATGGCCTCCAGAGAGAGGGAAGAATTGGTGCTAAAGCATGACCTTCAGGGTCTCAAAAAGATGCTCCAAAGAATGGCTACAGAAGAGTTCAACTCCAAGTCAATGACAACAAGGAAAGATTAATCACAGGAAGGCACAGGGCCATGGGGCAGGAGGCACATGGGGTAGACAAGGAAGTCAGCATCTGCTACACACAGGCCTGGGCACTGATGTGCTTCATGCCATGGCACCTGGGAAAACTCAGTCCCAGACTGACTTCCACCACCTCTATCACCTGGTCCCCTTCCTGTGTATTCCACCCTCAGGGCTCATAAGAAGTCTCTTCATTTCCTTTTGGTGCACTGCTGGGACCCCTCAGCTCCTCTGTGCTTTCTTGAACCAATGCTCAGTTCTTTTCCACATGTGACACGTGCTCTGCCACCATCACCTCCTGTATGAGTCCATTTTCAAACTGCTATGAAGAAATACCAGACACTGGGTAATATGAAGAAAAAGGTTTAATGGACTCACAGTTCCACATGGCTGAGGAGGCCTCACTCAATCACGGCAGAAGCCGAAGGAGGAGCAAAGACATGACTTACATGGAAGCAGGCAAGAGAGCATGTGCAGGAAAACCGCCCTTTATCATACCATCAGATTTCACATGACTTATTCACTGTCATGAGAACAGCATGGGAAAACCTGCCCCATGATTCAATTACCTCCCACCGGGTCCCTCCCATGACATGTGGGTACCATGGGAGCTATAATTCAAGATGAGATTTGGGTGGGGACAGAGCCAAACCATATCATTTCCCCACCCTGGCCATCAGGTCTTCCCCACATCCTAGGATCTCTGGACTTGAGCCACACACTACTCTGGACCAAACCTTGGTTGTCAGCACATAGAGCTGCTAGCACTTCAACTTGCTGCTACCCTCTAAGAAGTCCCTGCCTTTAATTACACAAGTCAGCACAGGCCCCCAGCCTTGGGATCACCCTGCTGAGCAGATCCCTGCAGTGCCTGGTCTCAGCCATGCTCCTCATCACAAGGCTGTATAGCTTATAGCTCCCTGGGCCCCTGACCTTTTCCTTTCCCTCCCCCTCCAGGCATTTCTACTGCAGAAGACTGTGACCTTGAGCAAGTAACTTCATCCTTCTGGATCTCAGTTTTCGCAACCATAAAGATAGAAGTCATATGAATGATATGAGCAGTTTTTCAACCTTTCAGTGTGGAAAAAAAAACCCATAAAAGAGTGTACTTTTACATACATTAACTAAGAAAATGCATGAAGATAAAGAGGCCCTGTGAACTTAGTAATATCTTCAAATAAATGTATATTTTATTTATTACAACCCCATCATTCGAAAAGTAGTAGACATATAAGTGAGATTTATTATTTAGTCCTCCTATACCTGAGCAATGATTGGTGCACTATGGACTCCTGGACCCAGGGTAATAATTCCACCACTCCCCCATTGGTTCACAGCCTGCAGGTTGGTGAACAGCAGATCAGACAACCTCCAAGGGCCTTTCAAGGTCATCAATTCAACAAAGATTTACCAAGCACCTGCTAGGATGGATACATTCTAATTAAGGAGACAGGTAAAATCCAAGAGAACAAATTTTAAAGTAACCAATCAACTATTGTAATTGGTAAAATCCCAAGACCAGTCTAAAAAATGAGGCAGCATGGGGAATGTGGCTTTTTAGATAGAATGGTAGAAGGCTTCTCTCAGGTAGTAATATTTGACTGTATGACCCAGAAGATGACAAGGCATCAGCCATAAGAAAGGGATGGGTGGGGAGAACAAGTCAAAAAGCATTCCAGGCAGAAGACACAACTTCACAAAGGCTCTGAGAAGGGTGCCAGTGTGGGCTGTTGAAGGATCTTTATGGCTGAAAATGAACAAACAGAGGGGCAAATTATGAAGGGGAAAACAGCAATTCTGTCTGGAAGTATTAAGTTTAGGAGTATGCATGACATCTAAGTGGGAATGTTGACACAGCTGAATATAAGTGGAGGCCAAAATTCACAGATAACTGTGCTAGAAATATACATTTAGGAGTCAACAGAGAGAAGATATTCAAAATTCTGAAAAGTAGGGGTATCTATTGAGGTGAGGGCAGATGACAGGAGGGGAGGGGAGGGAAGACCTATAGACCAAGTCCTTAGAAATACCACCACTGAGTTGGAGAGAGAAGGAAAGGGACTGGGAGAAGCCAGAAGAGAAAGAAGAAAACCAAGAAAGAGGAAAACCAGGACCTGGTGAGGCCATAAAATCCAAAACAGAAAAGAATTCAAGGAGGAGGGAGCAGCCAACTGTGTGGAATGCTACTAAAAAACAGAGAAGGTCAGATTCAGACAAAAACACAGCCATCGGATTTGGCAATACAGATGATGCTATAGTCAGAGTGTTTGTGTCCCCTCCAAATCCATATTTTGAAACCTAAACCCCAGTGTGATGGCATTTGAAGGTACAGCCTCTGGGAGGTGATAAGGTCATGATGGTGGATTCCTTATGGATGGATTCGTGCCTGTATAAAAGAGATTCCAGAGAGCTCCCTTTTCTGCAATGTGAGGACAGCAGAAAGACAGCAGTCTGTGAACCAGAGTGTGGACCTCCAACCAGATACAGAATCCACTGGCACTTTGATCTAGGACTTCCCAGCCTCTGGAACTGTGAGAAATACAGTTGTTGTTGCTGTTAAGCCACCCAGTCTATGGTGTTCTGTTACAGCAGCCCAAACAGACTCAGAGAAAAAGGAGGGCCATAGGTGTAATGATTGTGGCAGAAGCCACTGGAGTGGGATGAAGAGACTGAAAGGTAAGGAACATGATGGGACATAATGTGTTGGCAACCCGTTCTAGAAGTCTGGCTATCAAGAGAAAGAATAAAAAATGGGCAGAAGATGGAAGAACAGGGTAGAGTATTATTCAGCAAGTACTCTGTCTCCCTCAGTCTCCATGGGAGGTATGTGTGTCCCATCTCACTGATGATAAGTTTGGCCAATGGGATGTGCAGATATGCCCTGAGCAGGGGGTTGAAATGTGCTTGCTCCATTGGGCTTGGCATCTCATGGTCCTTCCTTTCTTTGTGAGAACACGTCTTGGGTGGCCTCTGGATGAAGGAGAATGAGTGATGTGTGGCACAAGCTTGGGACACAACCCACAACTTGGAGCCCAGCTTAGATCTGTGGAACTCTAGCCAACTCACAAACCTGTAAGCAAAAACATATGCTAGTTGTATGCCACTAAGACGCTGGGGATACTGGTTGTGTAGCATTATTGTGAATATAGCTGACTAATACAAGGGAAAACATGCAGTCAGGTGGGGTTATGTTTAGGATGGGTGATGCTAGAGTATGTGTGTACACTAGTGGGAATGACATACTGGGAAGAGGATTTTGATGGCCAAAAGGGATGAGATAGCTTTGGCAGGGCAATGCCCATGAGAAGAGCAAGAGGGTATAAGATCCTGAGGATGAGGGGAGGGGCTGACTTTAGATAAGAGGGTTGCATCTGCTACTGTAACAAGACGAGAAATAGCAGATGCAGATACAAGAAGGTTTAATGGTTTGGTAAGGAAAGATGAGCAGCTTAGATTGGATGACTAATTTCTCAGTGAATGATGGAGCAAGACCATCACGGGAGAATGTCTTTAGCTTGGGAAGGAGGTGTCTTGTTGCCTGCTGTTTGCCTTTCCTTAAATGCCTTTCCAATTTTTTCTGCAGATCTAAAGACTAAGCCCTTCCTTCTCTTTGAAACGCTAGCCTACCATGACCCTTCTTCTTCCTATAGCATTTGCAATCTCAACCCGAGTGGGATCTGATTAGCAAGTCTCATTGTTTGAAGCAGAACTTAAGCATGCTTTCCCTTCTGCTGAACTTGAGCTTGATGAGACATTCGGATCATGTTTGTTTTCTTCTTTTGAGTCTCCCACAATACCAATGACATAGTGATGGTCACGCTGAGGAGACTTAATAATTACTTGTTAACTGGTTCAAAAAGAAAAGTATATGATTATCACTGTTTCCTCTTATAGACTAGCTGCCTTGGGTCGAAGCAAATCAGGCAAGACCAGCTGTTAAGGGGTTAGACAGCAGAACTATTGTTTCTGGAGACAGACATGTTTTCTGGTTTGGGTTTATTTTCTTCTCACTTCTTATGCCAACTGAAGCTTGGTCCATTTTCTTTTCTTCACTTCTTCAAGAATTTTCTCATCAATCCTGCCTTGGAGATACTGACATCTTCCCTAAGAAAGCAGAGGGTTATTTTTTAGATGTTCTTTAATGCCATTGCTTAGAGGGCTTTCTGTTTTATTTTTAATGAAACAAAAAGTGCCAGATCTGACAGGTAACGCTAGGGAGCCCATATTTCGTGCAAGAGATCCCAGAAATACCAAGTAGCTGTCGTGCTCGCTTCAAAGCTACTATGCAGACCTTGTTTATACCTGAAAGAGAGCAGAGGGAGCTTGTTCTCAAAGGCCTCCCCAGCCTCAGTCAGACTGGCTGAACGGACCTTAAAGTCTCAGTCTGACAGTTTCAAAAGGTTCTGTGTGCGACCTTCAACACTTATTGAAGTTACATGCAGAGGAAACAGAATTGGTCCAGAGAACTCTGTTACCTGGCAACTGGACCACCATGGGCAAACTTGTAAGGCAGGGGTGGGTGTCCACTCCTCCATCCCCTCAAGGGCTCTGGATCCACCCTCCCAAGTTCCCATGATTTCCAGACACCAAAATTATCAGGTTAACCCACCCCTCCTCCAATGATAGAGCAAAGTGTCCCTCAAGAATGTTCCCAGTTCACAGCCAGCCTGGGTGAGGGCCGCCTCTTCTGAGGGCCCCAGACCATCCTACTCTCACCTTCTAGCCAAGCACTGATAATGACACTAGGTACTTCCCTCACTGCACTCGGAGCTCCCTGGGACTGGGGCTGTATCTAATTCACCTGTATTTCCTTCTCTAGCCAGGCACACGTGGATGGCCAATAAATGGCTTGTTAGACTCTAACAGCACAGGTAGACAGCGCATCTGACCCACCTGGAGAAAGCTCCAGCTCTGCTTGCAACTGCCTAAGCAGTCCCTTCAATTTTTTTTTTTTTTTTTTTGGTCTTGTTGCCCAGGCTGGAGTGCAATGGCATGGTCTCGGCTCACTGCAACCTCCGCCTCCTGGGTTCAAGTGATTCTCCTGCTTCAGCCTCCTGAGAAGCTGAGATTACAAGTACCCACCACCACACCCAGCTAATTTTTGTATTTTTAGTAGAGACAGGGTTTCTCCATGTTGGCCAGGCTGGTCTCTAACTCCTGACCGCAGATGATCTGCCCGCCTCAGCCTCCCAAAGTGCTGGGATTACAGGCCTGAGACACCGCACCCAGCTGGCAGTCCCTTCATCTTTAAGGGACTTTTTCCTCATCTGTGAAGAGAACATTAAATATATCTACTTCCTGGCACTGGGAGAAGAGAAGTAAGTAATGCACGTTTTACAAACTGGTCAGTGTTTCATAAAGTCAGTATTAATTCACATTTAAGTTTTAGAGGCTGTATTACCTCCCTCAAAAATATTTTTACTTTTAAACAGACCCTCTGATGTGTCCTTTTCCTCTTTTTTGAAGGGCAGTGTCTTCCTCTTTCAGCAGTGAAGGTATTTCAGGCATGAGTGAAAAAAACTGGGTTTGCTTTGACTGGGGTAGGTAATCAGAACCCTTAATGACAGAATATGGATCAGAAGTCAGCAAACTATGGCCTGAGGCATAAATCCTACCCACCACCCATTTCTGCAGGACAGGTAAGTTAGAAGGGCTTTTGCATTTTTAAATGTTGAAAAAAAATCAAAAGAATATTTTGTGATACATAAAAATTATATGAAATTCAAATTACAGTGTCTATAAATAAAGTTTTATTGGAACACAGCCATGCTCATTTGTTTAGCATCATCTGTGGACGCTTTTGTGCCACACCAGGAGAGCTGAGTGTTTGTGACAGAGACCATATGGGCTGTAAAGCTAAAAATATTTACTAATTCATTTTTTTTAATAAAAAAGTTTGCCAACTTCTGATAGAGACCATCTCTGTACTTGACCCAAGGCTACTCTTGTCAAAGGATCTAGAATTAGTTAAGATTTTATTCTGGGATTTCCACTTTAGTCCATCCAGGCTGCTGTAATAAAATACTATAAACTAGGTAGCTGACAAATAACAAATTTATTTCTCACAGTTCTGGAACCTCTAGAGGAGATGCCACACCCCCTCTGGAACCTGGGAAGTCCTACATCAAAGCACCAGCAGATTTGGTGTGTGGTGAGGGTCCACTCTCTGGTTCATAGACAGCCATCTTCTCACTGTTGCCTCACAGGGTGGAAGGGATAAGGGAACCCTCTGGGGTCTTGTGATGGTTAATACTGAGTGTCGATTGGATTGAAGGATGCAATGTATTGTTCCTAGGTATGTCTGTGAGGGCACTGCCAAGGAGATTAACATTTGAGTCAGTGGACTAGGAGAGGCAGACCCACTCTCAACGTGGGTAGGCACCATCCAATCAGCTGCCAGTGCGGCTATAGAATAAAGCAGGCAGAAGAAGGTGGAAGGAGCTGACTTGCTGAGTCTTCCAGCCTTCATATTTCTGCTGTGCTGGCTTCCTGCCCTCAAACATGAAGAACTGCCTTAAGTTCTTCAGCTTTTGGAGTCTTGGACTTACACCAGTGGTTTGCCTGTAGCTCTCAGGCCTTCAGCCATAGACAAGGCTGCACCGTTGGTTTCTCTACTTTTGATGTTTTGAGAATCGGACTGGCTTCCTTGCTCCTCCGCTTGCAGATGGCCTATTGTGGAACTTCACTTTGTTATCATGTGAGTCAATTTTCCTTAATAAATTCCCCTTCTTGTAACATATGTCCTATTAGTTCTGTCCCTCTAAAGAACTCTGACTAATACGAATCTCTTTTATAAAGGCATTAATCTATTCATGAGGGTTCCATCCTCATGACTCATCACCTACCAGAGGCCCTAACTCCTAAATTATCACAGTTGGGGTTAATTTCAGTATAATAATTTTGTGGAGACACAAACATTCAATCTACAGCAGAGATACGGACACAAAACAGATCATATTCAGGAGAACAACCAGGAACATGCTGGGACTCAGAAATGTGTCATGGGAAGAATGGGTTAATAATTCCAGGGTGACTTCAATTATCCAAAGAACTGTCATGATGAAAGGAGATAAGGCTCCTTCTCTATGGCTTCAAAAAGTAGACCTGGGAATGGAGACCCATTTCAGTCGATATAAGGAAGCATCCTCAGCTGTCTGAGCTATCTCAGGGGATGAGTTCCCTGTCATCACATGTATTCAAAAGAACAAATGTACAATGTAGTGAATATAAAATTCAGTGATCAATGACAAGATGACCATTGGGTCAGTGACATGGGTACCTTTTAGTAGGTTGGTGCAAAAGTAATTGTGGTTTGGTCCATTACTTTTAATGGCAAAAATTGCAATTACTTTTGGACCAACCTAATAGATTTCTCATTTTGCAAAGACCTTCTTAACTACACAAGGAATATTCACAAGGGTAGGCTCCTGGATGCCATGTGTGTACAATGTGATTCTAACACAGTTTACTGAACCAGAAGTGGCTCCTGTCTGAGACTGGTTCCTTCAGGGTTCTTTACCTAAGAACTTGAGAGCAGATCAGGGTGAGAATGAGGGAGAGGACAGGGTGCACCATGTATGGTTGAAAGTGTAACATCTCTGCCCACCATGTGGGCTCTGGAGCAGGGAAGTCTAGTTTGCTAGGAAAGAAGCATAAAGTAAATTTATGGAGAGAAGGAGGGGGATGGGATGAAGAAAGAGTTTATCCTGGGCTCCCAATAGCCTTGTAGTCCCTGGCTCCAACCTCTTCATGAGGCCTGGTTTTCCATGATCACACTTCTGGGTTACTACAGAATAGTCTCAGTTTGCAGAAGCTAGCTTGAGACGGATTCTCTTATAGCTCAAACAACTTGAAGTAATGTCATTATGGAGGAATGAGACTCAGGTCTTGACAATCTGACCAGTGTCCTCAGTCTCTTTCAGCCTTGTGAATATAAGATTTTATTAGCCATCTAGTGGAGACGCCACACCCCCTCGAGAAGCAGTGTCTGGGGAGCCTGGGACTGCACATCCACAGCACAGACCACAGGCATGGCATGTCAACTTGCACACATCACACTTGCTTCTCTCCTCTTTAGGAAGATAACGTGAATCTATCATGCCACGCTGTTGTGAAGAATAATGAATAGCACCGTTAACAAATGACAAGTGCTACATTTCTTATTATTATCTATCATGTATACATGGCTTTATTTCTGTAGCATTCAGAAGGTGTTGAATGTGAATGGACTGAAAGCACTTTTGCAGACTTGCAGTCTCCTATAAAGAAAAACATCTGTGAGCATGGAACAGTAGAGCTGCCAGGTTCTTCCAAGTCCTACACTGAAGTACCCCAAGCAGGATCTGAGAGGCCCTTCTCAATCATGCTGATTCACTGGAAAGCAATTAAATCCAGGTGATCCACATTCATTTTAGTGCAATAAGATCTACCCTAGCTCCAAGCTTTGACCTGGCACCATTTGGAGGCCATAACTGTTTGTGTGATCAGAGAGCCGCAGGAAACAGACATGGCCAATATGTGGCCAGAGGCTCTTGATCACTCTTTTTGCTCCAGCAATAGGATAGCCTTGGGCCTCCTTTGATCCAGTTTGTTACACATGCCAGATTTCACCACTCACCAAGTGTCCCTCAGCTTCTTCTCTTCTCTCCCCATTTTCCACATGGAGAAAGGAAATGCATTATTAAGTAATTTTCCCAAAGAACATGAGGCTGGTCTTGAGATTGGAAGGCCTAGGCTGTTTCTGGACCATACAGACATTCACTGTAAGGGGAATGCCAGATGAGGGGCAGGGAATAGAGTAGGAGAAACTGAACTCTGGACCCATTGCTGCCCCAGTGATATTGGAATCCAGGCAGGTCATCTCCCTTCCCTGGCCACGTAACTCCTCTATCCAATGATCAGATTCGAACAGGAGCCAGGTTATAGCCACAAGACAGGAATATCAAGATTAAAATCAGGAAGAGGCTAGGAGTTGACACCCAAGAATAACCACAGAAATGTCAAGTCTGGAGTGGAGTCAATAAACATATTCTAGCCGAGCACTAACAGTGCCAATGATGAGCTGAGTTAAAGAGGTACCAGAAGCAGAGTCAAGTCATGAAGCAACAGTGGGAGTGGAAAAAGTAAAAAAGGTGGCAACAATCCAGAGGAGACAACACAGAGGTGAATTAATCTTGATAGAGATTTGTTGTTGGATATCTCAACATTCACTAACACAAAGACACTCACCCTGCTGAGGTGACCAGCAGGATCCCACCCAGCTCTCACAGTTTACGAATTTCAACCTTGCTCCAGTTGTGCTAGGAAATGTGCATCAGCCCTGACAAAGGAGCAACTGCAAGCTAAGTATCTGATATAGTGTGAGTTCTGTATTAAGCCACTTCTTTCCCACTTAGTAATAATTGGACACAGAAGAAATCATCCCAGAAAGGGGCATATGCTAGTCTCCATCTCCATTTAATAAAAACGATCCCTATCTTGACTTTCTACTTTTTACTTGCCCTTAAGATGTTCTTGGGTCCAAAAAAAAAAAAAAAAAAAAAGTGACTTCCTACTCATCAGGACACCAGATCACTGAAAAAGGATATACTGTATTCAACAAATCAATTCCTTTCCCTAGAAAAAGTTCTAAAGTATCTATTAGGCATATGACAAGTAAAGTCTCTCTACCTTTTTGTGCCTAGTTTTCTCATTTGTAAAATCTGAGAAATGGTACCTGTATTAGTTTTCCATCACTACTACAGCAAATGACCCCAAACTTGGTAGCTTAAAGCAAGACAAATTTATCATCCTACCTAGATTAGAAGTCTAATATGGGGCTCCCTGAGCTAAAATCAAGGGTGTCAGCAGGGGTGCATTCCTTTTAGAGGCTCTCAGGAGAGATTCTGTTTCCTTCTCTTTTCCAGCTTCTAGGTTTGACCACATTCCTTGGCTCATGGCCTTTTTCCTTCATCTCCATCTTCAAAGACAGCAACAATGGGTAGAGTCATTCTAACATGGAATCACTGACTTCCTCTTCTGCCTCCTTCTTCCACTTTTAAGGACTGTTGTGATTACACCAGACTCACCTGGGTAGTCCAGGATACTCTCCTTATTTTAAGGTCAGCTAACTAGCAACTTAATTCCACCTGCAACCTTAACGTCCTCTTGTCATGTAACCTAACATATTCAGTTTCTGGGACTTAGGATGCGCACAACTTTAGGAGGACATTATTCTACCTATTACAGTAAATATCTTCTCACAGTGGCTAGGAAAAATTTTCCTCTACTAGCTAAGCGTATGGCCCTGGTTAAGTCTCTTATCACTTCAGTTTCCTCCTATGAAGTTGAGGGCTTTAATCTAAGGCAGTCTTTAAGATGTATAACTTTAAGAGGATAAAACAGACTCATTAAAAGATTAGCCTCTGTCTTGTGCATTACAATCTTCAAAGCACTTGTCCATGCCTTGTCTTATTTGATGCCTGCACCAATCCTGAGAAATATATAGGGAAGATGCTGCCATTATCTTCACTTTCTAGAAGTGTAATCTGACAATAAGAAGGTAAAATCATGTGTTCACAATCACACAATTAAAATATGACAGTCCTGGTTTAGTATTGGAGTCTTCTGATAATACATGCTCTACATGAAAACCTTTTCTGAATACCTTGGAAATGTACATATGGGGAAGATGGTAACCACCAACACACTACTACTAGCACTACCACCACCATCCAGGCACATCACAACTCATCTAAGTGAAGAGGCACAGCAATGGCAGATGCTGATCCCTGAAGATAACACAGGAATCTAGGTCCCCATTTAACTTTAGATTCTCATCCTCTAATTGTGTCCCATTAAAAGTGCCCTCCTACAACCGTATTCCTCCTTCCTTGCTTTGAGACTGCATATCATCAGCATAGTCCTCGTTCTAAATAAAGGAAAAATAGTCATGATCCTCTAGCTGGGGAGAGGGAGAGGGTCTCTGTACAGCGGCAGGTAGTCTCAAGGCACTCCTGCTTGTGTGAGATAGGATAACTAGATATAGTAATGAAAGCTTCTGCCCATCATCCTAAGTTCAATAGAAGGGGAAATATAAATGGTGAAGACATTTTCTAGGAAACAAGGAAGGAGAAAAGAGCTAAAGAAGATTACCTGAAGGTATTTGAGACACAGGGTACATTTGTTACCTTTTGGCTCTTGGCATCTTGCTACATCTCAATGCCTTTTGGGGAATAATCCCCTCTCCCCACTCTCAGACCATGTGCTTGCTCCATCCTCCACTCTCCACTCCAAGGTCAGAGAATTAATTCTTTCCACAAGTATTTATTGAGCACCTAGTTGTGCGCTAGGCACAGCAGATATGAAGGCAAGGCAGACAAGGCCCCTGCAGTCATGGAGCTACCAAATAAACAAATGGGCAAAAAACAAAAAAATTTTTGATCGAAATACTTCTGAGAGTGCTATGGCCTGTAGGAACATAAAATAGGGTTTTTGCTACAGAGAAGAACCAGGGATGTTATTATCTAGACTTTTCAGTTATGTTCACTAATTATTCTCTTGTTTAAGCCTGTTTGGGTCAGACTTCCTGTTGTTCACACCCAACAGGCTTCCTGTATTGGCTTCCTAACACAGGTGTCCTTTGCTCCACTGATGCTGAAGCTCCCTGTCCTGTTTGTAGAGCAAGACTGTACTGTCTGGCCAAGACTTTCATGCCATGGGAAATGGACAGATAGGAGAGAACCCAGAACTGGCACTCAGAATCTCAGCTTCTAATTCAAGCTCAGCACTAACTAGCCGAGTACCTTCTACCCAGGCTGGAGCATTTACTAACTGCTGAAATGGGGACATTTCCCCAGTTAATCTCCATGATCTGTTCCACCTCCACCATTTTGTGTCCTATCTTCTATGTGATCAGAGCTTCTCAGACTTACATTATATTTGGGAACTGTAATCACAAGCTGGCCTCAATCACATTCTACGTCTCTATTAAAAAGCTGCAAAACAAGCATTTAACAGTTGATCCAGATCCATATGTATTATCAGGGGAGATCCAAACTGCATACTCAGCAAACTCACTGCATTCTGCAAACAAACACTCCAGTGCTAATAAAGGTTAGTGATTCAAGATGATGCTGACTTTACCTGCAAAACTCACTGTGGGGTCTAAGGAGTTCTACCTCTATTCTTCATGGCTTATTAGGGAGGAAAGCCTTTGGGCAATTTCATTTGGTTGGAATAGAAGCATTTATATACTTTTCTGTAGGTGGAGGACAAGGGGATGTGCATCATCTTCTGACATGACTATCTCAGTGGCTATGTCAGAATCCTATTAATATAATAATCCCTTTAAACCACCTTGCCGTGAATGTTCCTATGCAACAATCTTGCATGATCTGCACATGTACCCCAGAATCTAAAGCACAATAAAAAAAAATAGATTCATGTGGTTCAAAATAAAAAAGGCATACAACGAAACATTTCCCTTCTATCCTTGCCTATCCCCAGTTCACGTCACAACCCTTAAGGGAACTCATTGTTAGTTTGTTGTATTATCTTTCCAGAATTTCTTATGTATATAGATGTAAGTAGAAATGTGGTTGACCCTTGAGCAATGTGGAAGTTAGGGGCATCAACCCTCTCCCCAGTTGAAAATCTGCACATAACTTTTGACTTCCCCAGAATTTAACTACTGATAGCCTATTGTTCACCAGAAGCCTTATCAATAACGTAAACAGTGATTAACACATATTTTGTAATCAAATACATGTTTTATGTGTTATATGTATTATATACTGTATTCTTACAATTAGTAAGCTAGAGAAGAGAAAATGCTACCAAGAAAATCATAAGGAAGATAAAATATATTTACTATTCAGTAAGTGGAAGAACATTATCATTGAGTTCTTCATCCTCATCATCACATAGAGTAGGCTGAGGAGGAGGAGGGAGAGGAGGGGTTGGTCTTGCTGTCTCAGGGGCGGCAGAGGCAGAAGAAAATCTGTATGTGAGTGAATCTGCATAGTTCAAACCCATATTGTTCAAGGGTCAGATGATGTTCAAGTTTCAAAGATGTTAAGTACATCTTGTAGCAAATTTAGGGCAATTCATATTTCTTTTTCTGTTCATTGCCTGTTTATATCCTTTGCATATTGTTTTCTATTAGATTGAAATTCATTTTTTATTGACTCTTTGGAACTCTTTAAGTTGATTAGGCCTTTGTCATGTGTCTTTTCAGTTTACTTAGGTAGATTCTTTTTGCTGCTTAGATGATTTTTTCCTCCAATTTTTATCTAGTCAGATATATCAGATTTTTATTTTAGGGTTTCAAGATTTAAGTCTTGGTTAGAGAGGCAAGCTGTGTGTTTTCTTCTTGTACTTTTATAGTCTTGCTTTTACCTTTACATTTCATTTTCATTTTGAATCCTATATTGGTGTATACATGGTGTGAGGTATTGATCCAATTTTATTTTCCCCCACAGGGCTATCAGATATCCCAGTTGAACGTATTTAATCTTTTCCCCATGACTTAAGATGCTACCTTTATCAAATACTAAATGATCATATGCATTTGAGTCTATTTCTGGACTAACCACTTGGTTCCTTTTAACTATGTGTGCATGTCTCTGTAGCACACAGTTTCAATAAATGACACACTATAATAAATTTAATATCTAGTAGGGCCAGTCCCCCCATATGGGATTTTTTCAGAATTTTTCTATTTTTATTTACCTTTTTAACTTAACCAGTTTTAAAAAATGATCTACTGCTACTTTTAGATTGTATTTGATTTATAAATTAAATAGAACTATGTCTATTGTCTTTCTATCCATGAGCAATCTTTACATTTGCTTCAGGATTCTTTTATATCCTTCAGTAGTGTTTTCAAATTTTTATACAGATCCTGGATATTTTTTGTTCAAATTTATTATTAGCTCTTTTACATTTCTTGTTGTTATTATAAGTGGTGGCTCTTCCTCTGACAATATATGGTAAGTAGTCACTTAACATCATTGATAGGTTCTTGGAAACTGTGACTTTAAGCAAAATGATGTGCAATAGGTCCTTGAATAACATTTCCTTCAACATATTTTTGTTATAACTTTGATGAGGAAAAAAACTGGTTTTGTTAAATGTCATTTTTCTTAAAGTTGCAGTTTCTAGGAACCTAGCCTCAATGTTGAGGACTTACTATATTCTGGTTGGTGTTTGTAAATATGAAGGATATTAATTTCTGTTTAATAATTTTTGCACATTGTTTATGGAATCATTTTATTATTTGAAACAGTTTTTCAGTGAATTATCTTTTGTTTTCCAGCCACACAACCAGAGCATCTTCATATAGCAACCACTGCCTCCTCCCCGTCTCTCTTTTTTATTGTTTTTGCTTATCTAATTGCATTGGTAGTATCACCAGTGCAATCATGAATAACAGTGCTAATAGCATAGATCCTTGTTCTTTAATGAGAATTCCTTTAGTGTCTCCTCAATAAGCATAATACTGGCTTATAGCCTGAGATGCTCCTAGACTTATAGTAGAGTTACATTCTGATAAACTCATCATAAGTTGAAAATATTGCAAGTCAAAAATGCATTTAATACACCTAACTTACTGAACATCATAACTTAGCCAGGCCTACCTTAAGTGTGCTCAGAACACTTAACATTAGCCTATGATTAGGCAAAATCATCTAACACAAAGCCTATTTTATAATGGAGTGTTAAATATCTCTGATAATTTATTCATTACTATACTGAAAGTGAAACATAGAGTGGTTGCATGGGTACTTGAAGTATGGTTTCTATTGAATGCATATTTTTTTTCACCATAATAAAGTCAAAAGATTGTGTCAAAGCATCATGAGTCAGGGACCACCAGCATAACCTTAGCCAGTCAAGTTTTCTTGGGTGCATTTTATAATTTTAAAATGACCATTGAAATTTCTCAAAGGCCTTTTCAACATCTATGAAGATAGTATCTTTTTTCTTCTAATGTTAACTAATATAGAACCATATATGCATTCCAAGATAAAACTCTCTTGATTATAATGGATTAATCTTAATATGTACTGCTGCAATTATTTTGCTACTTTTTAAATCATCTTTGAATTGACATTCATAAGTGGGATTAGTCTTTGGATTTCTATGTGTGCCTACTTTGTCAGGTTTTGGTAAAAGTTATGCTTGTTTCTCTTCTTTTTCTATGCCCTAAAACATACTGATATTTCTGTTCCTTGGAAGTTTGGTAGGATTTTCCCTATAAAACTATCTGGACTGGTGCATTTTTCTTTGAAGAGCATATACTTGTTTAAATTCTTTTTTTTAATTTCTGCCTTAGAAATTTTGAATTCTCTTCTGGGGTCATTTGGGTAATTTTTATTTTCTTGAAAACTAATCCACTTTTCAAATCTATTTGCATAGAACTGAACAAAGTAGTCTCATGTTCCTTTAGTTACCTGTTTATGTCACTGTTTCCCACATAGCATTCCTTATTTTATGCATCTGTACTTGCTCACACATTTTCTTGATTGGGTTAACTAGTAGTTTATTTTATTGTTGGCTTTTTCCCCATGATATGGTTTGGCTGTGTCCCCACCCAAAGTTCATCTTGAATTGTATGTTCCCATAATCCCCATACATTGTGGGAGGGACCAGGTGGAGATAATTGAGTCACGGGGGTGGTTACCCCCATGCTGCTGTTCTTGTGACAGTGAGTTAGTTCTCATGAGATCTGATGGTTTTCTAAGGAGCTTCCCCTTTCACTGGGCACTCACACTTCTCCTTGCTGCTGTCATGTGAAGAAGGACATGTTTGCTTCCCTTTCCATCAAGATTGTAAGTTTCCTGAGGCCTTCCCAGCCATGCTGAACTGTGAGTCAATAAAACCCCTTTCCTTTATTAATTAGTCTTGAGTATGTCTTTATCGGCAGCATGAAAATTGACTAATACACCCCAAAACCAGCTTTGAAATTTATTTTAACTGCTTTGTTTTCTAACTGATAATTTCTACTTTTATCTATTTCTTCCTCTGCTTTCCTTCTGCAATATTGCATTTTATTCTGTTATAGCTCCTTAACTTAGGTGATTAATTCATGTTTTATCATTCTTTTGTGTAAATATTTAAGGCCATTAGTTTTCCTCTGAGTACTGCTTTAGCTATATAACATCTGTTCTGTTGTTTAGTGTTTTCATTAATTGTTTTCCAGAAAATCTGCAATTTCAGTTTTTCTTTTCCTCTTTCACCCATGCATTGAGTTTTTTTGTTTTGATTTTCCTTTCAGTTAAATGGCCTTCTGCTTTCCTAATTTGGTATTAATTTCTAGTTTAATTGCACTGTAATCAGAGAATATTGCCTGTCTTTTTTCTGCCTTTCAGGATTTATTGAGGTTATCTATGTTGCCTAATAGATGGTCAATATTTGTGAATGCTTCATAGACCCTTGAAACATATATTTTCTTCATTTAATCTATAGGGTTTGCTATTTATCAACCAGATCTACTTTATTACTTACATTAATTAGAGCTTTCATATTGATTTTTATTCTTTGTCCAGTTATCTGGAGACTGAGACGTGTAAATTAAAGTGATCTGTTACCAGCGTGCTTTTGTCTATTTCTCCTTGCATCTCCTAAAATGTCTGTGTTTTCAATACTGCTGTTGAGTTTTTTCATCGTTAGATGTACTTTTTATCATTATATACTTCCTTTTTTTTATCTTATTTAATGCATTTTAATCTGAATCCCACATTGTCTAATGCAAGATCATAACTACTACTTTTTATATCTCTATTTTAAATTAACCTTTTAAAGCATTTGCCTGGTGTTCCTTTACTCATCCTTTTATTTTCAACCTTTTTATATCACCTTTCTTTAGGATCATCTCTACAAACAACTTAGAATTGGGTTGTGATTTGTGATCCTTTCTGAAACTCTTCTTAAAAGGTAAGTTAAATTCATTTATATTTAGTGATATGACAAATAGGCTTATTCCTAGCTCTCATTTTATATTATGTCTTCTGGGTTTCTTGGCATTATTGTTCGTCTTTCTGTGATTGTTCTTCCTGTGTGTTTCTTCTGGGAAGGTTTGTGTTTCTATTCTAGTGGTAACATTCATAACTACAACATTATATAATAATCTTAACGTATGTCTTTAGACAAGACTTACTATGTATTACAAACAAAGATAAATTTGGTGTATTCCCTTTCACTGTTCATTCCACAGAAGAATAGCAAAGGCATGATTGGGGTGGAGAGAGAAAGAGACATCATCCTGGCAGCCAGTTGTGAAAGTGCACAGAGATGTTAACACAATGGCAGCTGCATATAGAGAAGAAAAAAATATATATTACATAGCCCCCAGGCACCATTTACTCCAGCAATGCTGCTGTTTCCCTTCCAACACCTGATTTTAGTCAATAATATCCTCTTTCCATACCATTTATTAAGTATAATTATGCTTATATTACTTCATTTGTCAGCTCTCAATTATATCCTTTGACTCCCTGCTATTATAGAATGAGGCAATCAAAGAACTTCATTTTTCCCCCTTTGCCTTTCAATATTTGTTGGTTATGTCATTTCTACATCACCAGGGCACAGAAGACTTATTTTCTCCTCTGTTCTTCTAATCCTCATATTTGTCTTACTCTTAGTTTTAGTTTGGTTTTACAGTTAAAAATATTCAATGCTCAACCTCCATCTTCACTTTGTTGGCTAAAGTTCACCCTTTACTAGTTTGTTCAAGAAGGGCTCATGGGAACAATATTTCCTGAGTTATCGCACGTCCAAAAATTGTCTTTATACTTAAAAGATGGCTAGGATGGATATAAATCATTGGCTTACACGTTCTTTCTTTCTTTGCTTATCTTGTAGATGTTGTTTTGCTATCTTCTGGGCATTTGGAAGTTGCTGCAGAAAAAACTGGGGCCAGCTTGACATTTTTCTCCTCATAGGTGACTTGATCTCTTTGCCTGGATTCCCAATGGAGTCTTTCCTTCTGTCTTTCTTATTTATTGTTTATTTCACCATTTTTTATTAATTTTGAAGTCATTTCAAACCTAAAGAAAAGTTGCAAGAACAGTACAACAGCACAAATTCTTACACCTCCTCCACACAAATCCTCTAGATGGTGACATTTTATATTTTGCCATATTTTCCCCATTTTTGCAGAGATAGAAGAAAGAAACAGATATAGATTTTTTTCACATGCTTCCATCATCTCTAAATACTCCAGTGCATGCCTCCCAAAGACAAGGACCCTTCTCCTTTATAATCACCATACAGTACTCCTTGTCAAAAAATCAACAATGATACAGCACAGACCCAGTCCATGGGCCCTATGCAAATTTCCCAAATGTCCCAACAATGTCTCTTTTTCACTTCCCTGTCCAGGATCCTATCTACCAACTCGTGTTGCATTTAGTCGTCATGCCTCATCAGTCTCATCCAGTTTGGAGGAAATCCTCGGTCTTTCTCTATTTCTCAAATCTTTGAAAGTCTGAAAGCGTACAGGCCTTTCCTTCTATAGAGCCTGTGTCCATCCGATGTTTCCTCACAACTAAATATGAGCTATGCATTCTTGGCGCAATGGAAGTGATGCTGTGTTCCTCTCAGCTCATCACATCCAGGGACAAACCAGTCAAACCTGTCCCACCACTAGTGATGTTAACCTTGATCATCTTGTCAAGTTGGTGTCTGCCAAATTTTTCCACTGAAATTTTCACCATGTTTCCATGTTATTTCATTACACTTTTGTGGGAAGCTTTAGTAATATTGTGCCAATATGCATTTGTTATGAAACCTCCACCCACAAGATAGCATCTATCAGCAACTAACAACATCTACCAATTACCACAGTGATGGTGGCCAAGTGGTGAATATGTACCTCCATCATTCTCTCTACATTTATCAGTTGTCGTTCTACTGTAAAAAAGAGTCTCTTCTCCTGCACTTACTTATTTACTTGTTATGTATCTATTTATAACAGTATGGATTTACAGATTCCTATTTTATTCAATAGGTTGTAATCTAATACTCTTATTATTTGATATTTACTTTGATGCTCATATTGTTCTCAATTGGTCAGCGAAAAATCCTTCAAACTGGTTCCTGTGTCCTTTTGACACATCCCCATCTTTTCTGGAGTATCTCCTGACTTTCTGGCATGACAAGATTTTTTCAGGTTCATTTTATATTTTTTCTGACCTATCCCATAAATTAGCCATTTCTCTGAGGCCCCCTGGTAACTTTCAGTGTAGGGCACTATTTAGAAACCAATATCTCTGTAAATACCAGCACTTTGGGAGGCCAAGGTGGGCAGATCATTTGAGGTCAGGAGTTCAAGACCAGCCTGGCCAATATGGCAAAACCCCAACTGTACTAAAAATACAAAAATTAGCCAGGTGTGGTGCCCTATGCCTGTAATCCCACCTATTCAGGAGGCTGAGGCAAAAAAAATTGCTTGAACCTGGGAGGCAGAGGTTGCAGTGAGCCAAGATTATGCCACTGCACTCCAACCTAAGTGACAGAGCAAGACCTTGTCTCAAAAAAAAGAAAAAGAAAAAGAAACCAAGATGCATTCATTTGCTATTGGAGTTTCATTCCACTGCTTCCAGACAAAGAAGAAGAAGAAAAAAAAAACACACACTCACACAGACTCTGACACTTCGAATTCCAATCCAGCACGCTAGGTTCTTTCTAGCCTTCCTTCTTTCCAAGTTTAGAAATCCCTTTCAAACAGTAAAAAACACAGTTCCTATTATCCTCTTTATATTTATTTACTTGCTCAATAAATTATTATTTCCCTTAACCAACCTTCCAACCATTCTAGCCATGCCCCTGCCCACCACCTCCATACCCACTTTTCTACACTGCTTCCATAAAAGAAAAGGGGAGAGGAGGGATTATTCCCTATCCTTTGTGTCTAAAACTTCCCAAGGCTATAATCTTGGTGTGAACTGTTCTGGGTAATTTCACCCAATACCCAAGTTTGTGCTCTTTCAACCTTTAGATTTAAGTCTTCTTTTATGTTATGAAAACCTTCCTAATATTTTAAATATTTGTTCCATTGTTTGTGTTTTCTGTGTCTATTTTTTATATGTCTATTATTTTTTGTTTCCTTTCAACAACTAAAATTATGCTTTTGTTGTTTCTCCACTGCCTGTCTTCTATGTCAATCATTTTCTCTCTAATCTTTATTAATGCTTCCCTTATTTCAGTCACATTTATTCACCTTTCATCTATGTTCCACACTGCATTTTCCACGTGTCTATTTTCCCTTGAGATTCTTCCAAATTCATCTTCATTTCTGAGACAAATCTGCCTTTTTTCTTTTATTTCCTCCTTGAGTTCTGCCAGCTCACATTTCGCCACCTCTTGCCATCTTGTCATCCTTTCCCAAACACTTACCTCTGCTTGGTGGGTCTTTCTTCACAGAAAAGATTGCTTCATTGAGTTATTTAAATTCACAGTGAAATACTTGATCATAGTTTTCATCTGCTCCCTAAAATTATTTTCCTGGGAATGTTCTTTATTTGGGGGTAATTTTAGTGGCTCTTGTTGACATTTTTCACTCTAATATCATTGCTTCTCATCTACCAATGATCCTAATTCTTTTTTATTACTTACTGTTGTACGAGATAGGCTTTCTTGGACCATTTCTTTGCAGGAAGTTCTGAGGATGGAAAGAGGGCCCAGGGTAGACTTTCATTACTAAAGTGAGCTTTCTTTGTGGGGAAGAGCTAATTACTAGAAAGAGGCACATGCAGACTTCTGGGCTGCTGAAAAGATTCTGTACTTTGATCTGCATGATGGTTACATAAAAGTTTATCAAACTGAAAAATATTTGTGTGCTTTCCTGTATGTGTGTTATATCCCAAAAAACATGTTAAGGAAGGAAAGAAGGAAGTCTCTTTGTTTGCCGCCAGAAACATTATTTCTTGTAGATAGGTGTCTTCTGGATGATCCTTTGTATACATACACCTCCTCTGCTTCTCTGAATCAAAGCAGGCCCAGGAGGTACCTTTCTTCAGTTCTGCCCACCCTAGTCCTTATTTGCATTGATTACAAATAAGAGATGTTGCTGTGGCTTTTCAGGTGCCCCTCATATCCAGACTGTGTGTTTTTCTAGCACTCTTTGCCTGCTGTTCCTGAGCCCACCGGCTACTCTCCTAAACCTCCTCACTTCCCCCTCATGGCCGCTCCCACACCCTGCTGCTCGGGACAGCCCTTGCACACACTGCAGATTCCACAGATTGTAGCTATCCTCTAATTCCACCTAAAACGGCATTTTGGAGTTTTCTATTGTTCTCCTTGCTGTTGTATCCAGCGATAAGGATACTGTAATGGTATCCAGGAGGAAGAGCAGAAGAGGTTGTCTTGTACAAGCAGCCACATTATACTGGAAGTCTTATTTGCCCATTCCCCTGAATCACCACTACATCTCAAAAGAGTTACCTCTTGAGCCTCAGTCTCTCCATTAGCAGAATGCGCAGGGGAAAAAATGCTGTCCTTCTGGTTTGCTCCTTCAGAAGATTATCAAAGAATGATAGGGAAGGCACAGACATGAGGTCAAGCAAGTCTCTTTGCGATTAGGAAGGGTTTCCCAAACTTCAAGCAACATGGTGCTTTCCATGGTACTGATCATTTCACCTCAGTCGTTTTTCTCCTTTAACTTTCCCCTAAAGCTTGAGGCCTGCTCTCCCATAGACCATCAGCAAAAAAAAAAAAAAAAAAACCAGCTAATTCTTTAGAACTAGGATCTCACCCCACACCTCAGACTCTCACCACCTCCCAACAACCCACACACTCATGCTGAAACACACAGCAGATTCTTCAAAATACCAATTAGCTAGCTATCCTGTCTCATATCTCTGGCTGGCTGCAAAAGTAGCAGTAGGAACATGCCACTACTTGGCACCATCTGCCTGGCTGTGAGCAAACATAGGCTCCCCAGCCAGGTGGTGTGATTCAGGAAATACCAAGGCCAGACTCCTGCCTCTGACCCCACATGAACTCTGAAGTTTCAGGCTACAGATGGACAATATCAAATCACCAGGGCCCCAGGACTCTACCATCACTACATCAGTCACAGATATTTCCCTTACTAATAGAAGTGGCAGAGGGGAACACAAATTCTTCAAAAGCAATTTGCTTGCCAAGGACTAAGGAACGTATGAATGAAGTGTGAACAGTAAGTTTTTTCCAAGTTAGGGAGGCTGGACACGTCACCCGCTCAGCTACACAGGCAGGCTCTAGAAGACCTAACTCAGTTTAGTTTTCTATCAGGCCAAAAACATCTCTAGCTGACTTAAAGGCAAAACACAAGGGTTTGTTCTCTCTTCCCTAGGCTACTCCTTCAAGGAAGGCCCAGATCTTCAAGAGCAAAATGCAAGAAAGGCAACACTGGTCAGAGCACTGGGCATTCGGTTGTTCCAAAAGAATGAGGATGAAAACAATCCTTTGATAAAATAATCCTTTGAAATCATATGCCCTTTTTCAGAAGCCTCTGCAGCACAGAAATAGTGTCCTTGGGGGATGAGGACTGTGTAAGCATTAATCATATGCATGCTCTGTGATGGCTGTCATGGCTGGAGGGTCTAGCAGGCACCCAGCATTCCTGTCGGCAGCTCCCTGCTCCCTGCTCCCTACCGAGCTTTGGATTTTACAGAGGCAAACACAGCACAGCTTCGAACAGGCAGACTGCAAAGAGTTTGGACTAGGGGCATAGAAGCCAGGATCTAGGTAAGTTCTGCCATCAACCAGCTGATACTCTTGAGAAAGTAACTTCCCCTCCCTAGTCTCAACATCAGCTACAGAGAGGGCAAGTAGACCTGATCAACTTAAAGGCTTCCAACCTCAACAAGTGAGGATTCTGGTTAACCCCTGGCTGAGGTCAGCTGTTATCTCATTCCCAGATTCCAACCCCTAATACCATAAAGGGAGGCCTTGTGCTCGGTGTATCAGCTGCCACTTCACCCAGGCCTGGAATGCAGCTGTTAGTTACTATGGCCAAATGCAGCCATTACTTCAAAACCAACGGCAATGGCAAATGGCAGAGAAAATAAAATTCAGCAAACTCTCACTGCAAAACCAAGCCAGCAGATGAAAGAGTGGAGGAGGTAACTGCCTATGTAACATTTCTCTGAATTGCCCACCTTTTACTTCTCCAGGAGAAAGAGATAACAGAAGGAAGCCATTGAGTCGGAAAATGCATCATCCCTTGTTCTCAGATGAATTCAGGCTGCTAATAGCACTGATACTTTTAGAAAACTAAAGACAAGGAATGTCTAGCTTAAAAGGAGCCTGTCAGAATGTGAAATGATGCTCCCTTTCTTTCCTTGAGAGTATAAACTGGCTTAGCTCAAATTATATCTAATTAGGATGCCATGAAAATGAAATACACATAAATACAGACACAGAGACACTCACACAGGAACTGGCCCCTCCGTCCTGCGGCAGTGCGGACAGATTGTAATGGACGCGATGTGGTACAATCATTAAACATCTCTCCAGCTTATTTGCGTGCAGTGTGTCTCAATAATGTGTTATGAGGTGTGTTTGTAATTGGCTACTGCTGATAGTGGTCCTTGAAAGGGAAATGGAGTGTGTCTAAATGCAGACAAAGCTACTTAGTGCGCCAGGACAAGATGAGATGCTCCTCACAAAGTCCAAATGGGATACTCAGAGCTTCTTCCACCCATAGCTTGGGAGAGAGAAAAAGGAATAATCTGTCTCAATTTTCTCAGCTCCAGAAACAATATTTATAAAATAGAAGGTGATTTCAGAGCTCATTTATTTTCCTGGTTCACAGTCCCCACTCTCTGCTGACATCATTTTCTAACCAATTTTATTTCCAACAATCGCAAAAACAGCCTCAATTCTACTTGAAATCATTAAAAACAAATCCATTCTTTTCTTGTCTTTGAGCCTCATCTTTCAAAAACTAGTCTAATTTCTGTACTGCCTTTCTTTGAAAAAACATTCCAGGCCTCCAAATAGCCACACCAGATCCTTCCTTCTCCCTTTCTTACCTCCTAAATCCCTGTATTCCCTATAAATTTCAGAAAGCACACAGCTTCCTCCTGACACCTGTTTCTAGGCACTCTATTCACTGTTCTCTGGCTAAGCACATCAGTGGTTGTCCCACTTGTAGACAGTGAGTGATTCCAAAGACCATGCCTTGCAAACACTAGGCACCTTAGAAACTGAATAAGCCAAAGATTTAAAAAGTCACAGAAAGAAAGAACCACCTTTCTTTTCCAGAAGGCAACCTCCAATGAGAAAAATCAGAGTCTAACAAGAAACACCAAGCATGGTGCTGGTTTGCATGAAGACTGTGGACATATCCTGGCACAGTGGCCACTTAGTGCCCTAGGGAAGAGAATGGCAGCATATGGGCGAGATGTCAGACTTCCTAAGTCCTTCCCTGACCTCTCAGGGAAACAGCCACAGGAAAGAAGAGCCAAGCTTCACACGGCATGCTTGGTGCTTGGGCAAGCCATGCTCACCCTGTAGCAATCACCACATTTTTTTTTTCTAAGTGCTCAGAAAACCATCTGTTCTAAAATTGGGGGGAATTAATATAAAGCTGATTGGTCTTTTTCTCTGAGTGGGAGAAACTGACCTGACTCTGTGACACGTATATCAACTCTCACACAGGCACTAGATTCAAGTGAAACCATTCTTAAGTCAGATTTTTTTAAAAGATATGACTCATCCTGACTCAGATGGGTTGAGAAAAATGGTGGGAACTTGAACTCTAATTCCAAATCCCTGAATGACTTGGAAGTCGAGTACTTTGGTCTTCCCTCACTCAGGGACTCCATTTGTAAGACAGTTAGACACACTGTCTCCTACCCCTATGGTCGTCCAGCAGAGCTAGAGGATTTAAAACAGCAGCCACTCTGGCCTCTCAAAGACAGCAGCTAGATTGAGGCAAAGAGCACAATCCTCCTCCCTGCTGCAGCTGTGAAGCCCCAGCAGACTACCCAGGCTGCAGATGGGGACTGCTACCTTGTTGAGCTGCCCAGCCTACAGGGCACAAGCCTGTGGGGATCAAGGACAAAGACCCAGGGATTCTTCATCAGCAAGCTCCAAGGACACCAGAACAGGGACCTTCCAGGGTGGCTAGCCTGTAGGACTTCACAGGTCTCCAGGGAAGAGGGCCAGGGCTTAGGCTTCATTGCCATAATCCTGAGCACAGCACTGGACCCAGAAGGCAACCTCCAATGAGAAAAATCAGAGTCTAACTAGAAATATGAAGCGTGGTGCTGGTTTGCATGAAGACTGTGGACATATCCTGGCACAGTGGCCACTTAGAGCCCTAGGGAAGAGAATGGCAGCATATGGGTAAGGGGTCAGCCTTCCTAAGTCCCTCCCTGACCTCTCAGGAAAACAACCATGGTAAAGAAGAACCAAGCTTCACACAGCATGCGTGATTGCTAAACACTTGTGAAATTTAATTTGTTCGCTGAATCAACAACAGGAGAGCCAAAAGGCAGAGGCAGGGAGGACTAACTGCTTATTTACCAGGCTGGTTTGGACCAGGGATACTTTCCTATAAGCCCTCCATATGGCTTTTACCCATGGCTTTAAACTATAACCCATTAAGCAGAAAATAAACTATAACAAACCACTACAAATCGCACAAAAGCTCAGACCTGAACCCACCCCTATAGGTAATCCTGGCTTCATCACTGTGACAGTCTGACATGCATCATCCCTTTTCAGCCTTTTAAAGCTTTTTACCTTTTAAAATAAAGTGAGATGCTGCAAGTAAACAGACATTTGCTTAAAATATTTTTTTTTTTTGCAGACAAATGTCCTTATCCGATGTTAATCATATTTTTCTATGCAAGATGAATTTCAGTTTGATCCTTTCCTCCTTTTACTACATCTTGTTTGCTTCTTTTTGATATTTTATTTATCTTTTGATGTTTGAAACAGGCCATCAGAAGCATGGCCACCAAAGGACAGTCCTACAGATAGCTGTTGCCTCTAGTGATGGGGCTGGATGCTTTCTCCCACCAAAACTCTGTATTTGCTTTCATTTTTTCTTTGTATCCCTCCGTGTTCCACTGAGGACCCTCCAAAGTCTGGGAA
This sequence comes from Aotus nancymaae, assembly GCF_030222135.1. Taxonomy (NCBI): domain Eukaryota; kingdom Metazoa; phylum Chordata; class Mammalia; order Primates; family Aotidae; genus Aotus; species Aotus nancymaae. The sequence goes on from NW_026988471.1 coordinate 30,115,426, forward strand.
CTGAGCTCCTATTTCAATTGCCAATGTCATAAAAAAACTGTCCTCTGGGAAAGGCTGGCAGTCACACCCGTCTTCCTGCTCCTGTCCATGCAGCAGAAGCATCCTCCAAAATGCCCCTCCCAGAAAGCAGTGAGCCCAGCTCCAGGCACAGGAGAGCAAACAGCCAGTGGCCGCTTTCTTAACTTAAGCACTGTATGAACCAGTCGTGGACAAAAACCTGTGCTTTCCAACAACACTGGTACATCAGAGCCAATCTCCTGATCAGCTTGTGAGAAGTTCCATGGCATTTACTGACCTGTGACCTTGAATTCATAGAACCTTAGCTTCTCAGAGTCTCGTTCCTCATTGTAAACTACGAACATGCTGCCCAACAAAGAGTCTTGGGTAAGATTATAGGAGATGTATGGGACAGCACCAGGCACATTGTTTGGTATGAAACACATGCTAAGATGAGAATCTCTTGAATCCCTCTTCCTGATCCAATTATTGTTAGATGTCACGATCGTCAAAGAAAAAGGCCAACGCTCATGACCTAGGTCATATTCCAGTTCTTCGCACTGGAATGGATATCTGATGATAACATCTCAGCCCAGTGATTTCCCAGTGAATCAGGATCCACTTGGTCCCCTATCCCCTGCATGACAAAGATCCGCTATCACTGTCATGGACCCACAGCCCCTGTAGCCTGCCCTGACTTCACTTCAAACCTTCTCCTTCTTGCCATCTCCAGATTCTCGCTTTGATCCTCATGCTTCGCCAAGCCCCCCTTTCTCTGGTTATGGAATCTCATCCTCATGTGCTTCTGAATTCTTACTTTGTGATGGATGAAACCTAGAAGTCCCCAAGTGATCCCAGTAAGAAAGTAATTCCAGTCTAGATGAATTAGGCCTCTGCAGTAGTGATGTTACATGCAGCTACTAATAAAATCCTACAAACACTTCCCAATGAATAAAAATCCTTTCAAACTAACACTGAAACCCCTCTCTTAGAATGTGGCAGGATAGAGAAGTAAATGCAAGGTAGAAACCTTTTCATTTTCCCTAGATTTTCAAGAAATCTAAATTTTAAAAGAATATTTGCTTGCAAGTTTCTAATCATTCACTATTGAAATTTCAGAAATCGATGAAGCAGTTCTGGACAATGGCAGCTTGAATGTGCCCCTGCTGATAGCTAGTGGTGTCTCTCTCAGCACCATTTCAACTGCAGGGAGCCACTGAAAGCAGCACACAAGTGCTGCTTGCAGTCTAAGCGAGACCTCAGGATTACAGGGCTGGGTGGACAGGTCATCACAGGGTTGAGAGAGAGAGTCTGGAGAACAGCATCTAAGAATAGACACAGGAGCAAGATCAGATGTCCCTGAATCCTGGGGAAAGCTTGCCCCAGAGTGGGAGAGACCCCTGGGAGGAAGGCAGCTACAGCCGTCATGAATGTTCTGAGAGGATCTCTTGCCTCTGTGGCCCAGAGGAAGGGATGGGAAGCTGAACAGGCCTGCTAAGTCCTCTCTAGCCTAGAGCTAGGGTAGCTCAGGGGATTCCTTCTGGTGCCACAAAAAAACAGACAGCCTACCTGGTGGTGCCACCTCAACAAGGTATAGGAGCCAAGACTGCAACACACTGACAGAGCTGGAACATCATCATCTTGGACAAACATTTCCATTTTAAGTTCCAGCTCCCTTTCGAGCCTTATGCAGTTCAAGGAAATCACTTCTCTTCTAACTACAAGCAGTCGGAAATACAGTAAAACACAAATAAGACAGCTTGGACACAGAGGAAGGTGGGGGAAAATATTTTGGGTAACTGTCAAACTTCACCCTCATACAATGGGCCCTGTAAATCAGTGGGCCTTAATAAGCACATTCCTTTCCCTTCAGGTGCACTAAGATAGGGAAGCTAAAAGCGGACTCAGTGGGTATGCCTGCAGCTGCAGAAAAATGTATGGGAACAGACACATAACTCTCCCTCTCAGATAAATACAACAAAGAAACACAGAAGCAGCCTAAGCCTCTAATAAACTCCCCCACCCTGAATCCTTAAAAACTCTTAGTCTGTAAGAGAGTGTGCCTCTGATCTAACTAGGCCAGAAGCTCTTCTCAGGTTTGTTTTCTCTAAAATAAACCTGTCTTAACTGGTGAGCCACCTTTCGTGTTTCTCTCCTCTTTCTTTAATTCTTACACACACCACCATTCTGTCGACTTCACCTGAAGGCAGATGGTCCTAAGCCACAATGAGTGGACAAAGGAAAAAGGGCACCCCCAAAGAGGACCAGAAGCTGGAGAGATGAGCAAACAAAATGCTTAGAAGGGGAAGTTGTTGATGAAACAGAGCTGCTAAAGGAGAAAAAGGGCAACTCAAAAAATAATAATAGCACTTAACAGTATTCAATTACAGCACACGAAAAAGAAAGACTTTCTGGGAATAAAAATCATGATTTTTCACACTAAAATGCTCAGCAGAGGAGTTGATGAAAAGGATGGTTGCTGTAGAGACCTAAATTAGCAGCTTAAAAGATCAAGTAGAAAAACACATACACACGAGAGCAAAAATACAAAGAAAAGTCAGGGGCAAAAAGATATTTGAGGAACAGACTCTAAAAACCCAGCTTGTGAATAACAATAATCCCAAAAGCAGAAAAAGGAACAAATACAGAATTAAACAAATGGAAGTAAAGAATTTATCTGACTTGAAGAAGACCTGAGTCTGCAAATGGAACTGAGCTCCTTGCAAGAGACATGGGAAAGGACAAGGTGTCCTTATAAGTCCCAAAGATGAAGAGAAAAATGTCACAAGCTCCAAACAGAGAGAAGAGGCAACTAACTAAGAAAAAGTAATAGGACTTCAATCATACGCCATCTGCAAAACTGGAATCCAGAAGACGATGGAAAATCATCCAGACTAGGCACGGTAGCTCATGCCTGTAATCCCAACACTTTAGGAGGCCGAGGCAGGAGGACCACTTGAGCCCAGGAGTTCAAGACCAGCCTGGGCAACCTAGTAAGACCCTGTCTCTACTAAATAAATAAATAAAATTAGCCAGGCACAGTGGCACATGCCTGTAGTCCTAACAACTTGGGAGGCTGAGGCAGGAAGGATCACTTGAGCCCAAGAGGTTGAGGTTGCAGCAAGCCATCTTCACACCATTACACTCCAGACTGGGTGACAGAGCAAGGCCCTGTTTAAAAAAAAAAAAAAAAAAAAAACCCATCCATACACTGCCAGGTGTGCAAGGCAGATGTTATCCCCCTGTCTAATTTGTAGAATATTTGAGGATACAAGAGTTCATAGAAAAAAATAACCCACATACCCTATCTCAAGCAGATATTCTGATCAAAAAATAAATGAATTCAAACAAAAATCTCAAGATGGGTGAGATGAAAAGAAAACAGTGGTGTAATGAACCTTACAATTTGTACAGCTGAATCTAATTAGGGAGTATTAAAGTGACTGGAAACAGGTAATGGAAGTGACAAATAAGAAGAGGGATTCTGCAAAGAAAAATTTAACATTTAGTTCTAGAAGTGTCAAATTGTCTCAGCAAAGTCCAGGAATTAGGGGTAGTGGAGGTAAGGTGAATAAAATCTTCTAAAGGCCCATCTGCCCACAATGTACGAAAGTGTGAGGAAGTAAAAGTACTCATAAAAGGCTCAATTTACTAGGCTGTTGTCAGGCACAGTGGCTCACGCCTATAATGCCAACTACTGAGGAGGCTGAGGCAAGAGGATTGCTCTAGGTGAGCCAGGGCAACATAGCAAGACCCTATTTCTAAAATTTAAAAAAATCAATTAGCTGGGTTTGGTGGTGCACACCTTAGTCTTAGCTACTTGGGAAACTGAAGCAGGAGGATTTTTTGAGCCCAGGAGTTTGAAGCTGCAGTGAGCTATGACTGCACCACCGCACTCTATCTTGGGTGATGGAGACCCTGCCTCCAAAAAATATGTCTTAGAATGATAATGAATGGATAAAACATCCTGGCAGGAGGAAGGGGGTGTAAAATCATCATCGATATCTTGTTTGTATAGAAATATGCCTTTGAATGCCCTAGAAAGATAACAGTCAGCATAGATAGTATAGTGAGATGTACAAACTAAAAAGGGAAAGAAAATTGTAGTAATTGGCCAAACCAGCAAAAGTAATAAAATGGAGATAAAAATAAAATAGTAGATATTCAATTATATCTATTATTTCACTAATTTTTATAAGCTGAACATTCTTATTAAAATACAAACATCAGATTGTATTGAAAAATAAAAATATGTATTCAGGTCAACAGAGAGCTATACGTAATTTAAAAGAAACATTTTATGCCATAAAGAAAGATTAAAAATAGATGGTCAAATGCAAAAGAAAACAAAGGACAGACAATATTAACAACAGATAAGGTGAAGGCACAGTTTATCAAAATATAAATCACTAAGAACAAAACAAAATAACACTAAAATATTATAAAGCCAAAACTCTTAATAGGAGATTTTGATTAAAATTATAGTGTATGATTTCAGAAATGAACTGATCTAGTAGACCAAAAATGACATAAACCAAGAAAGAAAATGATAAGTTGAATCAATAATATTTATCTAATACATATGTAGAGAGAGAACTACATAACCATCAAACAGAGAATATTCAGGGGCTTTCTTTCATATGTCCAAAAGATACTTTAAATATTGATTATGGCCATTAATAAAAACTTAAAAAATTTGAAAAGCAGAGATTTGATAGGCTACATTCTTATCTCATAATTCATTAAAATACAAAATCAAAAATATCAAAAATCCTAAGGATTCTGAAATTAAGGAACATGCTTCTACCTGAGTAGTTCTTCAGACAAATAGAAAATCAAAATTGAAAATATAAACCATCTAGTAAGAATTGAAGAAGAACAGTCAGAATGTATGAGACGCAGTCAAGGCTACATGCAGAAGGAACATACAACCTTACATGCCTTAATTATTTTTAAAACAGGAATATTCCACCGGGCGTGGTGACTCACGCCTGTAATCCCAGCACTTTGGGAGGTGGAGGCGGGTGGATCACGAGGTCAAGAGATCGAGACCATCCTGGGCAACATGGTGAAACCCCGTCTCTACTAAAAATACAAAAAATTAGCTGGGCATGGTGGTGCATGCCTGTAATCCCAGGTGCTCAGGAGGCTGAGGTAGGAGAATTGTCTGAACCCAGGAGGCGGAGGTTGCGGTGAGCCAAGATCGCGGCATTGCACTCCAGCCTGGGTAACAAGAGTGAAACTCTATCTCAAAAAAAAAAAAAAAAAAAAAAAAAAAAAAAACACCAGGAATATTCAAAAATAGAGAAAATTACTAGCAAGAAAAGTTGAAATTAATGAATAAAAATGAAATATAATAGAAAGATACATAGATGCAAAAACTGGCTCTTTGAAAACATCTATAAGATAAATTAGGTTTAAGAAAGGATAAAATACATATAATTAGAAATGTGAATGGAGATGTGACCACAGGTGTACAATAGAGGATTAGAAGAGAATATCATGTGCAACTCTGGTAAATTTGAAAACCTAAAAGATGTGGGTAGTTTACTAACAAAATGTATACTACCCAAACCGACCAAAGAAGAAGTAGAAAACATGAAAAGACCAGTTACTGTATATAATAGTGTAGGATAGGCTATGCTAAGAAGTAGTTCTTGCTAACACAGTAGTCTTGGGTAGGTGTTGCTTAACAGTAGTCTTGGGTAAGTGTTCTGTACAATAGGGAAGTTTTCCCCCATTCAGTTACTTAGAGACCAAAGCATCTTATATCATGTATCATGCAATCTTGCCATCCCTAGAGTCTTGTCATCCACATTATCTGGCAGAAGCAGAATATGGCAGAGTGTGCATGGGAGATTTTATACTGTGGCCTATAAATAGAACCTATCATTTCTACTTCATTTTATTGGACCCAAGTTAGTTACATGTGCTAGTTAATGCAAGGGAGAATGTGAAATGCAATCTTGCTGTGTGCCCAAAGAATGAGACACCAGAATTTGGTGAGCAATTAGAGGTATCATGGCAGAGATGGGGAAGGTGACTAAAGGGCTACCACTGAAGAAGTCAACAGAACTATATAATTTCACAGCTGAATTTTATATGATCATTAGGAATAAATTGGCAAAAGTTGTTTAAACTATTCTCATCTGCTAAAAAATTTTCCTAATTCATTTTATCAAAGCAATATACACTTATATCTAAAACCAAAGTACCAAAAAAAAAAACTATAAACAAATCTAACTCATGAAAATAGATGTTAAAATTCCAAATAAATGTCAACAAATACAACCCAGTAACATAAATAAAAATAAATTGTAACTGAATAGGGCTTATTCCAGAAATGCAAGGAGACTCAAAACAAGAACATCAAAATAAATTGCTCCATCAATAAAAGAGAAAAATAGTATGATTCAATCAAAAGATAAAAAATCCAAAAAAACCCTAATAAAAACTCGAAGTAAAGCAAGAATAAAAGGAAAGTTAACATGTGAAATAGAATATTTAATAAAGGTGAACAGTAAATAATGAACACTGAAGCCATTTGCATCAAAATGAAGGAGTCCTATATTGCATGGCATTTAATTTTGAAAGTTCTCATGAATGCAACAAAATAAGACAATAAAATAGTTAAGATAAATCTCAAAAAGGAGAGACAAATTTTGCTTATTTTGATAATAATGTGATTTTTGAACCTAGGAAATTCAATAGACTAATTGAGAAGTAACCACTGGATTTAATAAGAACATTCTGGTAAAAAGTATGATATTGCCATAGTAAAAGACAAATAGGTCCATAGAAAAGAATGGAGTTCCCAGAACTAGAACCCAATGTTTATGGGAAATTATGTGACAAAGTGGTCTTTTAGTTACTGGGGGAAGTGATGGCTTATTTAATTAATGATGTTGACACAGATGATTATTTTTTTTGGAAGAAAATAGAGTTGAATCCCTACCTCAAACTTGACATAAAGATAAATCCCAGATGGACCTAAGATTTAAAAGGTTTTTTAAAAATATCATATAAAAGAGGGAATTTGGGATAGTCTATATATAATCTAGGACTTAGGATGATCTTTTTAATCAAGACAGGGCATTCATGAGCTATTTTTTAAAAAGACATATTTGATTATATTTTTCAAAGCCAAAAAGTTATATGGAAATATATACCATAAAGTCAATGGTAATATCAAATTGATCAGGGAAAAAAAATCTGCAACAAATATGACCAATAAAGAGCTACCAATAACATGCAAAGACCTCTTTTAATTGGCAACAAAAAGACAAACAGCACAGTAGAAAAATGGGGAGAGGATATGAATAGACAGACCCTTCATACATGGGCAGATCCTTATGGGCAATAAACATGAGAACATACTCAACCTCTCTGGTAATCAGAGCAATATAAAATTACAATTGGATCCCATTTCATACTCTTTAGATTGGCAAAGTGAAAATGACAGCATTTATACCAAAGAGGATGCTGGGCAAAGAATACTCTCATACTTTGCTAATGGAAATGTAGATTGTTATTCTGTTTTATAAAGCAATCTTAAAATATCCATAATATAAAAATTAAAGACCCCTTTTGCCTCCAAATTCCCACTCCTGAAAAGTTATATTTTAGAAGCAAAAGCTCTAATACATAAGAATATGTGTACATAGATTATGTCAGTTCTGTCTGTAGCAACAAGAGATGAGAGATAAGGTATATACCCATCAAATGGAAATAGCCAAGTAAAATAAGTTACATCCACACTGCAGAATATTATGCAGTCATTAAAAATAACGAGCTAGTTGACCAGTAGGATTTCTAGAATATACACTTAAGTGAAGAGAAGATGCAAAGTATATATAATGTGATCAATCTCTCACTCTCCTTTTTAATAACAACCAAAACAGATCTGTAAATGTTTATGTATATTTACAAATATACATAAATATATTTGTAAATATATTTATATTTATATTTATATATACAAAATATACATTGTGTAACGCTGGTTACACAATGCAAAGAGAAAGATAAGGAAATTTACATGTCCAGATTCTTATGTTGCTTACCTCAGATGGGGTGAAGGAGAGGGTGGTGAGTGAACAGAGGAGACAGATAAATAAGTTGGAGTGAGAAATAACACATAGACAATAGTCCATTTATGCAAATCACCCATTTTGATTTTCTCTCTACAACTTTTTTCTACTCATACCTTGTTTTAAACAAATTAGTATCCTACCATGAACATAACCTTTTTTTTTTATTAGACAACGTCTCACTCTGTTGCCCAGGCTGGAGTGCAGTGCCACAATCTTGGCTCACTGCAATCTCCCCTCCTAGGTTCAAGTGATTCTCTTGCCTCAGCCTCCTGTGTAGCCGGGACTGCAGGTGTGTGCCACCAAGCCCAGCTAATTTTTGTATTTTTAGTAGAGATAGGGTTTCACCATATTGGCCAGGCTGGTCTCGAACTCCTGACATCAGGTGATCCACCTGCCTTAGCTCCTAAAGCACTGGGATTACAGACGTGAGCCGCTGCACCCAGCCATGGACCCAATTTTGAATCCTACTGTTTTTTTTAAACTTGGTACATGATGAGTATATTTCCATGTCTACTGCATTAGGACCATTCCCGATTCAGCTTCCTATGAGAGCAATTTGGAAAGAGGCATAGTGGATCAGCACACATCTCAAATAATATCTGCAGATCCGCCAGCTTCTGTGCTTGGTACACAAAGAAAGAATTCTTCGAGCCCCTGGTCACACCAGCAGGGAAGTCTTCACGGTTCGCTTTCTCCAACCAATGTGCGTGGGCTCAGACCTTCTGAACTCGGATGCTCAGCATGCCCCTCCAAGGATGTGCCCATTCTAAGTGACTTTGGCTATGGTCCTGCCAAGGCTTCATCTGTAGGGAATCTAGACAGGCAGGAAGACTTCCCCACAGGTGATTTCCTCTAAGAGCAGCTACGCAAATTAAAGTTGAAAACAGGAGATCAAGAAAAGCCGGCATGAAGCTTGGTGAGGAATACAGAACATACACAGTGACTTTCATTTAGGCCAGAAGGGTAAGAGAAAGGGAATGCCAAGTTCAAATTTCACTGAATTGCCCCTTTAAGAGCAATGAATATACTATAAGCAATTAAAACCCTTAAACCCAAAACATTTGCTGAACAAAGTCCCCAGTGAATGGAATATAATATTCCCAACTGGGGAAATCTGTTTACTTTCCAACACACTCCGGTCTTAGCACAAAAATAAGCAAATGGTTTTATCTTTTAACTTTTTCTCAATCTGGCCCACTCCTGGTTTTCATTCATCTCTAGTCACTCAAGCTGAGTCCCACCACCTTAGGAAGACCTCCCTGCCCACTGCTGCCCAACAATCTCCCTTTCTCTAAGCTCCCCGAGAATCTGCCTCCTGTTCTACAGGAAGGTATCCTAGATTGGGTACCGTCCTAGATTGTGTTGGTAGTGTCACCTCAACTGCATCATAACATAGTGTAGAGGTGCTAGGATAATAGGATATTTGTTTGCATTTGCTCTCACTTCCATCTACCTCCCACTCCCTCCTCAGCCCTGCCCTAACCCCTGACCTCAGCAGATAACAAAGACCTGCATGCTCCCTGGCTTCCAGAAAGATGGTGTTCCTAAGCCTAAAGCAGAGATACCAGGAAACAGGCCATATTCTATCATTTATAAAAGCCAATGTTCTTTGAAATAATAAATAGCCCAGAGGGTGAAAAAAAAGGCAATGCCTTTGAGGACTAGAAAGAGAGGGAATCCCTCCAGCTTGGAAGAAGAATGGGACACAGCCAGTTCTGAGACTGGTGGATGCCCCAGAAGGTAGCAGAGCCCAATTAACATGGCTATGTGATGCCCCATGGGATGGCCAGCCCCTGGACACAGGGGGCTCCTGACATCACATGGAACCCTCTAGCCTGGGATCAGCAGAATGTGAAGGGCATAGTCGATGGTGAAGCAGCCATGATGGTGATGCCTGGAAGACTACAAGCTCTTCCCACATTACCTGGCATGGAGGAAGCGTCCTGAATCGCTGTGAAGCTGTGAGTAGAAAAGAAATCCCCTCACCAGCTGTGAGTAGAAGAGGACTCCCCATCCCTACAAGGGGGAACGGGAGCTTGGAATAGCATTTAACTCCAAGAAAATAAGGACAAGTGGCACAGAATGTAGACCTGGTCTTGTGGAGTATGAGTCACACAAGCTTTTCGTGAGCAAGCGCAACATCTAATGCAAGGCTTCTCGAACTTTAACTGCAAACAGATCACCTGGGGGTCTTACTAAATGCAGATTTTGAATCAGTAGGTCTGAAATGGACTGAGATTCTACATTTCTGGTGAATTACAAGGGACACTAACCCCCCTGATCCATGAGCCACACTGAGAAATTAAAGGTCAAGGGTAAGCAAACATTTTCTATACATTTTTGTTTTCTATAAAAAATATACAAAATATTTTCTATTTTCATAGTAAAGATCTAAGTTTTGTGGGCTACAGTCTCCATCACCACTATTCAACTCTGCCATTGTGGCACAAAAGCAACCATCGACTTACTGCGCTCCAGTAAAACTTTACTGATGGACCATGGAGTCTCAATTTCATATATTAATAATTTTCATGTGTCATGAAATGTTATTTTTCTTTGGAGTTTTTCTCTGACCATTTAAAAATATAAAAACCATTGTTAGCTCACAGGCCATCCAAAAGCAGTAGAGAAAGTGGGGGCTGCATTTGACCCATGGGCCACCTGGTCCAAGGCGCCCAAAACAGTATAGAACCCATGACAGGCATTCTCGACTGATTAAATAGAAGTGGGTTGCTCAGTTAGCCTATTTCCTATCCTGAAGTTGGCTTTCCCTTCCTGTTATGCTTCCACTAGCGCTATGCTTCTAAAACAGCAGATGCTTTGGGGACAAGTGGATTCCGGCAAATGCTTCTTTCAAAAAAAAAATCACTGAAATGACTTTAAAAGACCTCCCTAAATCCTTCTTCTTCTAATAAGCAGCCCTGTGGAATAACAGGTTCCTATTTTAGTGAAACAGCTTTAAGGATGAGATTAAACTTCAACCACAGTTTTCTGAGCTAACAGAAGAGTGACATGATCAGGGGAGGAAATTCAACCTTGCAGAACAACGCCTGGTAAATTTAAAAGCAATTGTCTCAAACTTTTATCCCCATATACCCCGGTAAAGATTCTCTTCCTCCTCTCAGCCTCACATTCCACTATGACTCAAAAGAGAGAAAAGACAGCTCTCTATCTTGCAGCTCCTTCCACCATTAAACAGCATCCCCAGTGACACAGTTCTATCTTTCTGGTAATACAGCAATACATCTTAGAGTCTAAGAGGAAAATGGTGTTCTGCAATCAGAAGTGGTGAGGGATGGGCCAGCAGGGAGCCACTGCTCAGAATTCAACCCCCCAACCCCCCACCCTCACCCTCACCCCCGCTTCCTACACAGGGCTTCCCACTCAGCAATGCCCCATATGGGTTTGCCGGATGTTTGGACAAACTTGATGCAGTGGCCTGGTGAGGGTGATTTTGCCACTCTGTCTCCCCACACTTGGTAGGTACTCAAAGGGGGAAACTTTCAAGGAGCTCACCCATGTTTCCTGCTTGCCAACTGTCCAGTGGCACCCCCGCCAGGGCTTTAGCATCCTATGTCCAGTCTTAGTTCCACCAGTTATTCATGGTGGAAGAAACTGCAAGATGGAGAACTGTCTTTTCTCTCTTTTGAGTCAAAGTGGAATGTGAGGCTGCGGGGAAGAAGAGAATCTTTACGGGGATACCTAGGGATAACAGTTTGACAATTGCTTTTAAATTTACCAGGCGTTGTTCCGCAGGGTGGGATTTCATCCCTGATCATGTCACCCTTGTGGTGCTGGGCAAGATACTGGACCTTTAGGAAACTCAAGACCCTCACTGGTAAAAATAAATATCATCAGCCAGGTGCAGTGGCTCATGCCTGTAATCCCAGCACTTTGGGAGGCCAAGGCAGGTGGATCACAAGGTTGGTAGTTCAAGACCAGCCCGGCCAATATGGTGAAACCCCATCTCTACTAAAAATACAAAAATTAGCCAGGAGTGGTGACAGGCGCCTGTAGTCCCAGCTACTCAGGAGGCTGAGGCAGGAGAATCGCTTGAACCTGGGAGATGGAGGTCTCAGTGAGCCAAGATCACACCACTGCATTCCAGCCCGGGCAACAGCAGAGCGAGACTGTCTCAAAAATAAATAAATTAATTAATTAATTAAAAATATAATCATGACACCATCCAGAGATAATATTCAAAAAAGAAAATGTTAACAATTAGCATGGTTCGGGCACTGTTTACCAGCCTTAAATAACCAGTATGACTGTACTGGTAGCAGTAGCTGAATCTCAGCCTGCCCACCTTGTGGGGTGGTTGTGAGGAATGAATGACTGACACAGATAAACCCCCAGAATTTCTCCTAAAAGCCACTCACACTTGCTTCTCCCATGGAAGCTTATTCTTTCTACATGGACTCCTGGTGAATAACAGAGGCCACAAACCAGGTCTTCTGCTAGCACTGAACGCAGGACACTTGACAGTCACTTGCGCCACTTATTGAGAGCTTGGCCAGAGCCTCCTGCTGGATGCAACTTCTCTCTCCAGACATCCTGGGGTGCACCCAGGACCTCTGGGAGATCATCCTACCCACAGTACCCAGGGCCTGCTTGGGCAGGAAAGCAGCTGGCACCTCACACTGCTGAGGACACACAGCCAACCCACTTGTAGAAAGAGCCCTTTTGGCAGGGAGGAGTGGGCAATACAGGCACCCGAGACGCCCAAAGGCTCATCCAAAGCACCTTGAAAAACAAGGACCAAACCTCAAAGTGCCACAAGAAAGAAAAGCAATGTGGTCATTTCTTTGGCAATTAACTGCAGCACTGATTTTACGGAGAAAACCCTATGATCTTATTCCTCACAAAGACTCTGTGCCCATGGGAAAGATCTGCATCCAGCCTTGAAAGAGCCCTTATTTCTTCCCTGAGAAAACAGACTGTACTTCACCAAGGACCTTACACGTGATGCCCAATGCATGTCAGCTTTCTCTACCCCATTTTGAGAATGGAAGGAAAAAAGAACACTTTAACTGTGGCTCAATATATATTGACCCACAAATATGCTCAGTATGACTGGGGAAAATGGGAAGTCTTGGCACAGAAAGAAAAGAAATGCACATTATAAAAAGGAATAAGTGTAAAACGTAGAAAATAGTGTAACTGCAGCTTATTTATGGTTAATAGCAGGTATTTGTTTTTGCTACTAATAATCCAATTAGCAGTCAATCCAATGCATCCTTTATTATCAGCTGATCCATAATTACTGCTCCATGCTGAGTATTTTCCCTGGCACATGATAGCTTTCAACTGCTCAGCACAAACAACCAAATAATTGGTGTTCTTATGCTAAATACAGGACGATTCCTCTCTGAGGGGTGATGCTGCAGTTTTTAGCCATCCACTATGGCCTTTGTATTATCAGCATCTGTTGGTTAATCCCTCACTGTCCTCTCTTTAATCAGTCTTGAGGTATTCCTTAAGCACCTTAACACTCTCAAGAATGTGATACTCTGGAGACCTCTTTTTTTAAAGTTTAACCCTAGGACCAGACACATTCCCAGTCATCTGTAGCACGATAGCATTCACAAAAGGATGTCGGATAGCAGTGAAAGCACAAGATACTTCTCTGAAAATACTGTAAAGTTTTCCCTTTAAACATTGTTTTAAAATGATTCATCCTGGAAGAGATAGCTTCTGCTATAAGACTATTTCATTCAACAGTTTCTGATCTAAACTATTCATTCTGGGAAGCACAGTGAACTCAGGCTCTAAAAGCAGGCTGCAAAGGGAAAAATATATTCAAGTCCTCCCTTTCAAGAGACCAGACTCAATGTCACTGTAAGGGGAGAGAAGGAAGTTTGGGGTGAGCATATGGAAGTGGAAAGAGGGTGGGTGCTCTGGAGGCAGACAGACCTGGTTTGGAATCTAGATCCCTGGCTTGCTTATAAACAGCATGATCTTGGATATGTTATGAAACTTCCCTAAGCCTTGGTGTTCATCACCTGAAGAACCATGCTAAGAATGCCGGCTGTGCAGGGTTGTTAAAAAGAATAGATGACCAACTCAGAAAGCACCCAAAACTTACTACAGGCTCAGATTGTTAGTTCTCTGCCTTTTGTTCTGGATGCAAAAACAAGAAGCTAGTTTTCTATAAGCTAGTAGCTCATGTTACACAATTCTATTCTCTGCAATCATACCTCCACCTCTTACCTATAAACCATAGGTAGATTTCATCCCAGATGTACCATGGGGCTACTATACCAGCCACAGTCCTACTCACAGTTCCCATTGTCCTGAATGCCACTCCTCTCTAGGACCCATCATCTTCCTATGATCCAGCACATACTTTGGTTAGCTACTGCCTGTGCCACAGCAGTTGCTAAATGTCTCTGTATATAAAAGGGAGTAAGACATGGGTAACTAGAAAGTCAAACCAAGACCTTTTCCCAAAGACTTATTTGGGAAACAGAAACCAATGGCTAAAGAATGGAAACTGCTAGGCTCTGACCCTAAATGAGGTGCCAAAATCTGGAGTCAGAAGCCACACGCTCAGTTCAGCTCTTTCTTTTTGAACTTTTTATTGAAGTAGAATGCACAAAGAGAAAAGAGCATGTACTTAAGGAATGTCACAAGGTGAACACACCTGTGTAATTAGGTCCCCAATCAAGAAACTGAACAGGGCCAGTTTCCCAAAATGTTCTGTCCCCATCCAGTCATTAACCCCAATCAAAAGTAACCATGAACTGACTTACAGTGCCAGAGATGAGTTTCGCCTGTTTTTGTACTTTATATAAATGGAATCACACAGCCTGTGGGTCAAATCTGGCCTGCCACCTGTCCTAGTACATCCTACAAACTAAGAATGGATTTTATATTTATAAATCTTTGAAAATAATACCAAAAGAAGAATATTTCATGAGATGTGAAAAATATATGAAATTCAAATATCTGCTTCCATAAATAAAGTTTTATTGGAACACAGTGACACTAATTCATTTACATATTGTATCTTAAACCACAACTGCAGAGTTAAGTAGTCACATCAAAGACCATATAACCTAAAAATAAAATAAAAACAAATACTTACTGGACCTTGACAGAAAAAGTTTGCCTACTTATTTAAGTGCATGACATTCCCTAAAATACACAAGCCTTTCTGTTGGGCTTATATGTAGGAGTTGAATTGCAGGGTCATAGATGTACACATATGTTTAGCTTTAGTAGACACTGCCAAGAAGTTTACCAAAATATGCACTCAATTTTAAGAGAAAAGCTAAAATCTGGAGCAGAAATCATAATTTCACTTTTAAGACAGGCAGGGAAAATTATAGAGAGTTGATCTGAGCAAATGATTAGAAAACCATCAGGGCTTCCTGGAGAGGGAAACTATCAGGGTTATCTAGGTTTATATTTCTTCTCCTTCTTATTCCACACATAGTTTTTAAAAATGCAGTGTCCTTTAACATTGCCATGCTCACAGGAAAGGGACAAGAATAAACAGTCATGTTTCTGCTTGGGATCTTAGAGCACAGCACCAACTTGATTGTTTAGGCCATGTCACAAAAACACTACCATGGGCCCAGGAGCTTACTGGAACTGCAGATAAAATATCCAGGAAGCATCAGCAGCCTCCTGATCTTATGCTTTCCTAAGTTTAAACATATATGTGGGCAGCAACTACGTAACTCAAACCCAACCTCCAAATCTGCCACAACGAGTCTGGCTCCCGTACTTGGTAGGACCAGCAGGCCATCAACCAGACAGAACTGAGGAGTCATCCATCCGCTTTCAAGGCTAATCAGCAAGACATGGCAGGGTGTCCCCCACGTTAGAGGCATGAGCAGGACACCCTGGCATTAGAGACGCAGGCAGGGCACCCTCTACATTAAGGTGATGTTGGGTATCTTCTAAAGTCACTTCCAGGAGTCATTTCCCCAGGAACTTGTCTTGCATTTAAAATAGGATGTGTTAGGTTCTTTCAAATGACATTTTTCCTCTTGGAAGGGAATTGCTTCCAATGGTTTAAGGACTACATTCATCAAAAGGGACTCAAACAGTTTGTGTCTTAACTCCATAACCCTGTTGATTTCTAAGTTGGAGTAGCCTAGGAATGAACAGCACAGCCTACCCTATGGGCCCAGGAGGGAGGTGGTAGCAGGGTAGCATGAGCTCCTGGGTAAGCCCAGAGTCAGTACCTGATGGTTGGACTTGTGGGGAGGGGGAAGGGCAGAGAGCCTCTCTCTACCTCTGGCACCACTGAGTCTGCCATTACAATCCAGCTCTTCCCACTCCAAAAAGCAGTGGTCCTGTGGACTGGCCCTGACTGGCCCAAGGATGGGTTAAACTTAGCCTTTCCTAAAAGAAAACCCAAACTCCTCCCGACCCTCTGGTGGCCTTCCAGAGACAAGCTCTGTATTTCCCTTAATCTCTTTTCCAGTTCCCTTCTGTAGGTTAAAAAATAAAATTGGAAAAAAAAAAAAAAAGCAATGCTGATGTTTTAGCAGCAGGAGGGTATCTTTTCTCGGCAAGTGCACTAGCTTTTTGTCCATATGAAACAAACATATAACATACACATATATATTTCATTTTCCCTGGAAAAGGAATCTTGCCTGAAGTTGAGCATGGCTCTAACAGAAACAGCATGTGCGTGACTGTCAAAAGAGTGAGTTCAAGCCCACTTGCTGGTTAGGCTAGCTTGCCAAAGTCTCCACCCTGCTATAACCTCAGATTCATCACACTTTAGAAAACGAGAATAATAATAACACTCACCTCACAAGGTCGCAAGGATCAAATGAAGCATTTGTGAATATAAATGCTTTGTAAACTGTAAAACATCACATGGTGGAGAAAGAAGCTACCTCTTATCTTCTTTTCCTGATTCACTCTTTAATTAGTCAAGTCTTTCAGCTAGTTCCTCTTCTGATAAAGACCACCTGCCCACCACAAGGACATTAGTCAATTCAGCACCCAGCTGGCAGTCATCAATTGGCCATCTATTAATAGCCAATTATCTGGGTGGCTTAATTAATCCATGGACCACGTGGCCTGATCTCCCTGAGATCCTGGAAAACAATGAGCCTGAAATACAGGCACCAGCTAATTTTTCAATGGCCATCAAGGAATTTGGCATCTATTATGTCTGCATGTTGCAGCTGCAAGAGATGGGCACGTAAATATTGATTGGACCAGTATCTATGGCTGGGAGGTGGGGGGTGGGAGGCACATGAATGATTACTGTTCTCTGAGGAATAAAAGAAGCTACATAAATCTTCAGCCCAGACAACTAAGGAAGAAAATCCTTATTTCCAAACCATAGTGCAAACAGAGAAAAGGGACAGTTAACCACTTCGGAGAGAGTTTGTCAAGACAGAGTGGTCCACCAGTTCTATAGATGTTTCAGGCTCTCTCTTGGCCTAGAATGCGTGCAGATCAGGTTGCAACAGCAGAATCGTTAGGAAGAGGCAGCTGGGGTGGTTGTTCTCTTCTTCTGGGCATTAAAATCCCAGGGCAGGGACATGTGAGCGTGCCCTGCTCTCCAGCATTTCCTTGAAAGATCTCTGTAGTGCTTACAGTTAAGAAGACAAGTGACATGAGGAGAATTTAATTATTTTTAAGTGCCTCATCTTGTCTCCAGGAAATGGTATGCAGAAGAGGCTTTGCACTTGAAATCAGCATTGTCCAGGATGCTGGGATGCCGAAGATCAGATGGCTCTGTATTCCCAGCCATCAGGGCTCCCGCTGATAGAAGGGCCAGAGTGGCAACCTCCTTCCTTCAGGAAAGAACTGGCTTTGTGTCCAGAGCAGTGCTCTAAGAGGAGGCTACTCCTGACCTTGGGGCCTGCAGGGAAGTGTTGGGCTCCTACAGGGCAGAGGGCAGAGGGCAGAGGGCTGGCCACCACTTGAGCCCCTGACCCAGGACCCTGGGGCTCTACAGCCAGGCTGGCTTTTCAAGGGACAGAGGAAGAATATGAAAGAAAGGACGGAGCATGGACAGAACAGCAGGAGGAAAGAGGACGCCCTGGGTGTCACACACTTCCAATACCACAGAGATGTCGCCTTCTCTGTCCCTCTGTCAGCCTTTAGCACTCATTAGGTCCTGGGATGGCAGGAGCCACTGCCAAATGCAAAGACCGCTGCCCCAGAAGGTCACATGAGGCCATTTATTCTGAAATATCAAAATACCTGAGCCAGCACATTTCAGGAGCTTCTGCAGAATTCCCCAGGGTACCTGTGTGTGTGCACCTGTGTGTGTATGTGTGTGTGTTTGTGTTCTTCAATATCCCAAAGGGGTTATTTCTTAATCAGCTCAATATCTGAGGACTCAGAGACTGATTTATTTTTTGGTTAATCTAGCTTTTCTGGTGAAATAATTAAAAGATAAGTAATAGACACAGAGTATCTGTGGTATAATTATTTATAGCCTTAAGGTCTAGTTTCAGAGTTATTCACAATTAACCTGAAAAGACTCAGACTGCTGCAAGCAAGTGGGGGTCAGGCAGTTCTAGAGTGGGCTGCTCCCATTTCACAGTCAAGGAGACTGAGCCAGGAGGAGAGGAATCTCAGTCATCCCTGGCACTGCCAGTGGCTGCACTGGCTGCCATGTTTATCAGGAAACTCGGAGAGTGAAACATACTTTATCTTGACATGACAGGAGCTACCGAGAGAAGGTGGGACTCTATCTCCTGATGCTTGGGTGCAGCATGAGTCCCTGTGGACCCTGCAAGGAAAAAAGTTCGCACCCAGACCAGGATAAATGCAGGCAAGTGGGAGGGGTCTGCAGCCAGCAGTAGAGGGCATGGGCACGTCCAGACTCACTCCCTCAAATAGATGATGAGTCTGTGATTCTGGGTCTCCGGGGTGGAACGTGCAAAGGCCATGGCAGAGTTCACAGACTCCCCCAGGAGAGGAGCTGCAGATCTGGCCCTGCTTTCTAAGTTAGATTATTTTCCAAAAATGCATTGGGGACTTTGAGATGTTATAGAAGAGTGACAAAACTGCAAATATGAGAAATGAAACAAAGGCTCAAGCAATGAAGGTCTTCAAAAATTGGTTCCTGGGTGTCTGATAACCCATAAGACCACAGTGGAAAGTTGGGATGGGGAGATGTGGTGAAGGATGTAGGCACAGGAGGTAAAATCAGATGGCATGAAAACCAGGCTGTGCAGGAACCCTGGGCTTCAGGCTTCAGCCCACAGCAGGCTTATTCTGTCCCTGTTCGATTTATAAATGATCTCTGATGAGTGGAAATTAGCACTTTTAAATGATACAACCAGACGGGCAGCCCTGAAAAAGGTTAGACTCTGGACAGATTGGGGAGGCTTGTGACAGGACCATTAATTGATCCCCCCTTCCAGCTTTGCCTCCTGTCTTCTCTGATTTGAGTAGGTATCATTCTGTGCCTCTGGGGAAGTTTGAGACAGGAATTCCTGGTCTTTCTTTCCAAAAACATCAGGCCACTTGGGAAAACAAAGGTTAGGGAGAGATAGAGCTCTCCAGCCTAACTAAAGGAGATTCTCCTACAACAGACATTTGCAGGTCCCTGGGACAGGGTCTCCTGCAGGGACCTAAGGGAAAGAGTGGGCTTGGAGAGAGAAAGACAGCTAGGACATGGCAGAGCCGCCACTGACTCGGCACTGATGACCAGAGGCCTGGACTCTGCACAAGCCCCTGGGCCTTGGGGACAACCCAGAATAAGGTGAAAAATGAACCAGGGTGAATTTCTCACCAGGCCGATGGGACAGAGGCTCGGTGTTTTGTTTTTTAGAGGAAGCTTCTTGACATTTAAAAAGTGACCACATAAGATTTCTTGACTACCTGAGATTCCAACCTGCTATCTGCATATTTCTCAGTCACTTACAAGAGCTTCTGTAGGACCCAACTGTGTAACAAACACCACCCTGATGCCTGCTCCAGGGAACTTCCTTAGAATGGAAAAACAGCACAGCACCTTGCACAGGCATCTGCACAGCAACTGAAAGGATGAGCATGCATCTCATCACAGGCTACTTCTGGTCACGCCAGAGTCACACTGAAACTGCCTTTGCAAAAATTATAACAATGAGGAAATGATGACAGTGAAAGAGATCTGACCCAACCGACTCCATCTTGTCTCTAACTTCCAAGCTGTCCTTGTTCATTCCTAGGTGTAGGCTGAACTGCCTTTGGGAAGAGCCCTGAAACAAAAATGATAACGGCCCTTTGCCAAAATAAATCCCCATCTTGCCTGGGGACCAGACTGCCTTTGCAGGACTAACAAATTAGCCACAAGATTAGAAATGATGGTTTAGGAGTCATGCAGCTAGAGGCCACAAAATTCTAAACCTCCCCAATTGCTCCTAGGGATAACATCACTATTGTGAAACCTAAGATTGGTGTTTCAGATGTTTTTCAGACCCTACACTTGGTGGATCAGCTAACCCACCCAGATCAACAAACTGGCCTATCTGATCATGTGGCCCCCAGCTGGCCACCACCCAGGGACTGATTCAGAGGAAGAGGACCGCTTCGACTCCCTGTGATTTCATCTTCAACCCTACCAATCAATATCCCCCACTCCCTGGCCCCCTACCCACCAAATTATCCTTATAAAAAACTTCAGTCTCTGAATTTTCCAGGAGACTGATTTGAGTAATAATAAAACTCCAGTCTCCCATTCAGCCACTCTGCGTGAATTAAACTCTTTATTACAATTTCCCTGTCTTGATACGTTGGCTCTGTCTAGGCAGCGGGCAAGAAGAACCCATTGGACGGTTACAAAATTCCCTGAGCAGAGTCCAATATGCACATACTGAGCATCAGTAGATTAATAGGGTCTCTCTCTAAAATACATGACTATTTTAAATGGGAGAAATTATCTACTAAATGAGGAATAAAATAACAGTGCCATATACTTAAGGCATTGGTGGGATGCAAATGTTACAGAAAGACAAGCTATTTTCTAATGGTGTTTGCTATATTTGTAGTACAGCGCCAATACACTTACAGGGGCCAGAGGCATTTTATTCAAAGCCTTTATATTTCTAATACCTTCCTTGAAAATTACCCTCAGGCTTACAATTCTTTTGCTTTTACCAAGCCCTAAGCACCTGGACTATATTTAGTTTCTTGGAAATAAGAGACAAATTTGCTGATATTTTTAAAAATTTAGTCAGTTATTGTATGAGTCTCCAAATGGCAAACAAATGATAGAGAAGAAATTAAAACTTTTTCAGCTACTTTTAAGTGGCATAGTATTTATCGTTTAAATACAGTCTGAATTAAAACATCAAATTTGTTATGTGATTTTTCAGTTAGAAATTAGAGCTTTGCTGAATAATTGGGGGGGAGACAAGAAAAGAATGAAATTAACATTAAAAAGTCAAATTTAAAGAACACTTTATTTAAGCTATTAATAGAAAGAACCAGCCCTTCTGGAAACTAAGAAGAAAATCCAATAAATTACCTTAAACCAGGAATGCACCATCCCTTCTTCACTTCACTTGCACTGGGGCCTGGAGACCAGAGATTTCATTTTACCCTGCCAACTTTGGAGATGCTATCACTAGGTGAAGGGGGCATTTCCTAAGGCCATGAGGAAAAGAGAACAAGGGCCTGATTGCCCAGAACCAGAACCCACCTCTCTGAAGGCAATTTGCTCCACAGAATCTAAGGGTCGGGTGGTCCCAGGCCAGAGAGCCCAGCTCTCTCCCATCTCTACACCTTTCCCAACTTCTCTAAATGCATTAACAGGAAGGAAGCCCACTCCCCTTGCTTTGGAAGAAAAGCTTACTCCCTCGCCCATGCTGGGAGGATGCCTAGAGGCCTGAGCAGGAAGAAAACCTCTCCAAGGCTTCAGCGTGTCCAAGTCAAAGAGCTGTCCCCATGATTATGCCCTAGGAAAACCTAGAGCACTGAACTCCTTAAAAACCAGATTGTTTCCCTATGAAGGACAAAAGTCCCATCCAAATTCCTACTGTTGAAGAAACAATCTCTTCACTGGCAAACGCCTCCCAAACCAATGCCTCCATAACCGCCCATCACAAGGACCCTCCTCACCAGGGTATGCTCTGTCCAGTGAGGGGAGCCTCCTGTGCCCCACATGGTGTCTTCCAAGGGCAGAGGTGATGTCCCCCTAAAGTGGCTCCTACCTTAGCACCTCCACAATTACACCAACTCCCTTGGAGCTCTCCAAGGTGAGGATCTAGGGATGAGCCACGGGAGCTCTGGAAAGTGGGTGGGGAACTCCCGCTGTAAATCCAGGCTGTCTATGATTTTAGCGGCATGGAAAAAGCAAGCAGTGGGCAGTTTCAGGAGGCATCCCATTCCATTCTTGTCCTGATGCTACTACTTGGACAGCCTGGTTAGCTTGGGCCAAATTTTTCACCTCCTTAATGTCATCTGCATAAAAGTACTATCTTGTTTCCCTTATGCAGTTGATGTGAGTATTATTAAATGAACTGACATACGTAAATGGAGTCTGTGAATTTGTAAAGCACTATACAAATACTGGTGGCTGTTATTTAATATGCGTGCATAGGTTCACATGAGCTAGGTCTATGAGCACACTCAAGAAGAAAATTATTTGACCGGCTGGACGTGGTGGCTCACCCTTGTAATCCCAGCACTTTGGGAGACTGAGGCGGGCGGATCACGAGGTCAGGAGTTCAAGACCAGCCTGGCCAACACTGTGAAACCCCATCTCTACTAAAAATACAAAAATTAGCTGGACGTGGTGGCAGGCGCCTGTAATCCCAGCTACTTGGGAGGCTGAGGCAGGAGAATCACTTGAACCTGGGAGGTGGAGATTGCAGTGAACCGAGATTGTGCCACTGCACTCTAGCCTGGGCGACAGAGCCAGACTCTATCTCAAAAAAAAAAGAAAAAAAAAATCATTTGACCATATTTACATGGAGCCAACCAAACTACAATCAACAGACTTGGTTTTCTTCATCTAACTCCCAAATGCCACCCATCAATAGGCTGCTCCAGAATCACATGCAGCCCTGATAAAACTAGTAATTCTAGAACCTTCTCTCAAACTCAGAGTCATAATCTCTGCAGTAAGCCCAAATATCTGCATGTTAATGGAACTCTGCAGGTGATTCTGACACGCAGTCAGGTTTTGGTACCACTGTGCTCCTTTGGACATGTCATACAAATGTCCTGTATATATGAGTCACAGGAAATAAAACTGCTTTGGTGTTATATAAGGAGTCTCTTTCTTCCTCTCTTCTCAGATACATACACACTAAGATACAGAACAACCTTCACCCACCAGACACAAAATACATCTACAAATATGCACAACACAGGTATGTGGATACACAAAGCCGTACATACAGGGGAAAAACAGGAAGGAGAAAAATATTAACAAAAAAGAAGAAGATACGTAATAGTAAGAGGTGTCAAGATTTTCTAAGTCTATAAAATTCATGGTTATAGAAGGATACAGAAAATGAGGAAAAGAAGGGATAAGATGTTAAGACAAAGAGCAACTGGTTCAAAACTAGAAAACCTCTTCTTTCATGACTGCACAGTACGATATCCTAACTCCTGCTACTAGACCACTCCCACCTCAAGTACCACTGATTTGCTTATAATTCTGCCTCATCCAGGAACTTACGAGGCCCTCCCATCCGCATGCCAAAGGACAAGGACACAGCATGCTCATCATAGGAGCCCCCAAACCCAGCACAGAGCTTGGCATACAGCTGCCTGTGATAAATGTATACTGAGCACACGCCAGGATAAGAAGAGGCAGGAGAGGAGGAGGGACAAAGAGTGCACAAAGAAGGAAACAGATCTCTTGTCCCAGATCCCTGGTGTAAACTAAGAATAAACAAGCTTAAGGTAATGAGGGTCAAAGCAAAAACAGAGAAAGTTCATCTCCCTGCAGGCATTATTAACTGCATCACAGGGAGCAGAACCACCTAGGGAAAAAGAAGGAAAGCTCTCCAGATCTATGGGCAGGGGCTGAGTGAGAAAATTGATCTGGTGCTATAAAGGCGGTTTGAAGTCATCAATCTGGTCTCACCACCTCCTTGCTTGACCCTCTCCAGGGGTCCTCACACCCACAAGATCCTACCCCATCCAGTCCCTTCCCAGACTTTACCCCTCCAACCTCCACATACTTTGTGCTCAAATTATGCCAAACTCACACAACGTGCTGTGTCATTCCTCTGAGCCTGTTTCACCCAGTTAACCTCTACCTGGAATGCCCTTTCTACCTACTGACAAACCTGTTTATCCTTCTCAACTCAGCTCTGTAATGTCCTCCTCCTCCTGCAGGGAACCCCCAGGCTCCCATGACACGCAGTGCACTGAACCATCTTAGCTCTATGCACACTTCACATCCTGGCCCAATGATAAGCGAACCTCTCTCCCCCCAGAGAGTAAATTCTCTCTCTCTCTACCCACAGCACCTAACACACTGCCTGAGCACACCATAGGTGCTAAATAAATGCTTGTTGAAATAGACTGAGCATTGGCAAGATTCCAGAACATAAGTGCTAGAAGACTTAGTTAAAAAGGGGAAACCGAGAGGCAACTTGATATAGTGGAAACCCTGAGAGTGGAGCTTGGAGTTTAAACCAGTAGAACGACGTAAGGTAAGTAACTTGAAGACCCTGAACCTGTTTTCCTGATCTATGAAACAAGCATATTACCACCCAACTTCTACAACTACTTATGAGGAAGGCACCCACTATGCACCTGGCACACAGTAGGCCCTCTATACTCTACTTAACTAGCGAGACTCTACCTCCTGTCCACATCTACCTGTTTTTCAGTCTCCCATTTCTGACCACAAGCTCCTCCAAGTCTTTTGCCCAGATCCCTAGCCGGCCATTCTGGACCCAGTTTATAAAGATTGCCTGGCTGGCCAGGAAATCCCCCAGAGGCCTTCTTCTGTGTCCCTGGGCCAAATCCGTGAAGAGAAAACTGAAGGCTCCCATGTCACGAAAAACCATTACCAAATACATTTTCATGTGCCTTTTCTCCTATTGATCTGCCTTTGTCAACTGATTCTCAGTGAACCTTCAGAGAGCCACGGGGAAGTTTTCCCTTCGCCCCTACAGGGCTCTGGATCTAAAAGTGAGCCTATAGGGGGAGCCTTCTGGCTCCCTCACAGGAACCGACTGGGTAGGATTGGAAAAGCCACTTGGATTCCCATCTCCTCAACTCCCTGCCAATACCAAGACGTCTGTTTTTACAGGCTCTTTCGTGGTGTTCTGGGCACATCCAACTTCCAATGCAGCTGAGAGGCTCGGGAACAGTTAAAGGACAGGGGTGGCAGCCGCCCGGGAGGCTGCAGGGCGCTCGCCCGCAACGCACAAGTGCGCGCAGCGCACCCGGCCGCCGGCCTCCTCAGGTCGGGCCTGGCAGCTGCGGGAGGAAGGTCAGCGCAGCCGCCACACTTCTCCCGGGCGCTGGCACCGGCCGACCGTGCCGCCCGACCCAACCTCCGGCGACTCTCCGGCAGCGCCCGCAGACCGCCAGCCCCCTGGCCGCCCGTCCGCAGCATCCCCTCCGCCGCGGGACGCTCGCGCCTTGCTTAAGTTGGGAGCCCCGCTCCGCAGGCGAGCGCGCGCCCACCACCCACACCCACTGCCACTTAACGCACGCCGCGGGTCCGGAGATGCCCCCGAGCGTTTTAAAATCCAGAAACATCGCATGGTAGCCACATTCGGCTGCAGTTACCTGCTCGCAGCACCCACAACCTCGCCGTGGTTTCCCGGGAGCCCGCAAACCCCTCACGCGGGCTGAGCGCCCTCCCGCAAGCCACTGCCCCGCGCCAGCGCGCCGCCAAGCCGCCTACCTTGGGGGTCTGCACTTCAGGTCCCGTCGGCACCTCCAACTTCCTCTTGGTTACCCAGAAGAACAGCAGCACCGTGATCCAGAGCACCCCGAAGACCGGCAGAACCAGGCGGCGAGTCAGGCGCCGCATGGTCCCCTTTGCCTCTTCCTCTCCGCGGCGCTTCGTCCCTGGGGCACCCCCCTGCGGTCAGGGTTGGCGGGGCAGGAGTCCCGGCGAACGCCTCGCTCTGGGGAGCGCTAGACCCAGGACCCGGGTGGAGGGGCGGCGGGATCCTGCAAGGCGCCCTTCCCGCTTTGGAGAGAAGCCAGCCTGGGTGGGGGGCGCCGGGCGGCCCGAAACGTGGCAGGGAAGGACCGAGGGCAGCCAGGCTGGACGCCTGCTCCAGCGGGAGAAGCGCGGTGGTCGCCGAGATGTTCCCCACGCCGCCACCGCGGCTGCCGCCGCCGCCTCGCCCGCTGCTGCCGATAGGGAAACTGACTGGAGCAGCGGGAGGGAGGAATCCGAGGCTGTGCCAAGCACCCCGGGAGGAGCACGAGGGCGGAGGGAGTGAGCGGGGAGGGCGGGCGCGACAGACAGACTGACTCGGAGCGAGCCCAGGTGGGAGCGAGCGGGGCTCTGAGAGGGGGCGCTACTGCCGCCCGCCGACCGAAGTGCACGGTGCTGTTGCGGGGCCGCCCGTGCCGAGCCCTGGGCGCAGCTGCCAGACCTTTCTGGGATGGGGCAAGGCGGGGCGTGGCGTGGCGTGGCGGGGCGTGGCGGGGCGGGAGTGGTGCACTCGGGATGCCCGCCATCCCCAGCTGCTAGCTGGGACCCAAGGGCCGGCCCGCGCCAGGCGGCGCTGTGCCTGGGAGGACTTTCCGCTCATCGCGGGAGCTGCACGTGGCGCTCAAACCGGGGTCCCACCCTCAATGTACTCGTCCTACCACAGCCAGCGCTGGGATACCAGGGCGCTGGCGGGGCTGCTGCCCCAACTCTGCGGTTCACTTGCCTGACCACTGAGAGCCAAGGCCGCGTTCAGCCCACTCCCCAGTGTGTTTCTGTGCCTGCCTGCAGGTGCCTGGTAACTTTTTCTGCTTAATGGAAAGCTGAGCTGGTCTAAATTTAACTTTAAAGATATCCTTTAAAAAATTAAGGCGCAATTATCTCCCATAAAGGTTTTCTCTCCCTGTAAGCATCAGGGCTTTGTGGTTGCAAGAAAAGAGGTCCAAAGTTGGACCAACCACTTGGGACTCTTGGGAAGTGACCCTGGGCAGGGGGATACTGGGTGCAGAGGGTGATCTTTCAAAAGTCCCTCTTCCCAAGGGCCTTTGGGAAGGGCACCCTCGCTCCCACTTGAAGATTAAAACCTTTTGGATCCAGAAGCAAAGCAAATTCTGACTCCAGTTCTTACGTTAGCTCGAGTAGGCTGGAATCACGGCCAGATCACTGACCAGGAAGTACTGACCTAGCTTAGTCACACTCACTGTGTGAGTCTTGGTTAAGTCATTTACCTTCCCCCAGCCTTCGATTCCTCATCTGTAAAATGGAGGGAAAATACCTCTTCTAACAAGCCACCTCTTCACCAATTACCTCTTCACCAATTACTCATTGGTGGAAGCTGAATGCAAGGTGCTGGTGTTATCCAAGCACTCAAAGAGGGGAAGGGAAACCTTGCTCTGTCTGGGGAGCAGAGGCAGCAGGAACCATGCCATTTTTGTTGGAGGGTTGCTTGCTTTCTGGAGTTTCTTGGGGAGATGAGAATGATGTACCCACTGTGGCAGCCACCATCCTCCCTGCCTCTCTCTCCCCATAGAGCTCAGTGTAGGGGAAGCTCCCGTACCTGTGTGCAGGTGAGACAGCTGTAAATCAGGGCTCCGGAATTCCGTCTCCAACAAGATGTTTCTCCTCCAAGACATGTACTGAGAAATTGAGGCGTCTACTCAAAGCCTCTTGTTTGGTACCTTGTCTTTCAGCCACAGGGCAGTTCTGTCTCAGTCCCAGAGAGTTCTTGATTGGGCTATAGATAAGAAGTTTGGGGTTGGGAACCACAGTTGAAATTAAACAGCCCAGGCTGGGCATGGTGGCTCATGCCTGTATTCCCAGCACTTTGGGAGGCCGAGAGGGGCAGACCACAAGGTCAGGAGTTCGAGATCAGCCTGGCCAACATGGTGAAACCCCGTCTCTACTAAAAATACAAAACCTAGCTGAGTGTGGTGGCACGTGCCTGTAATCCCAACTACTCAGGAAGCTGAGGTAGGAGAATCATTTAAACCTGTGAATCAGAGGTTGCAATGAGCCAAGATGGTGCCATTGCACTCCAGCCTGGGCGACAGAGCAATACTCTGGAGAGAGAGAGAGAGAGAGAGAGAGAGAGAGAGAGAGAGAGAGAGAGAGAGAGAGAGAGAGAGAAGAGAGAGAGAAAGAAAGAAAGAAAGAGCCCAGAAAAGGAGAGCACTGTTGCCAGCCCTTTCAAGATTTACCTGCACTGTAAGACCATTGCACAGAATGCCGGGGTTGATCTAGCATTTGCTTTTATCAGAACTCTGCACACTGAAAGGCTGGAGCAGGCTCCCCAGCCACTGCTTTGGCCCGGCAAAGGCCCAGGTAGATGACCATCATGGGAGAGATTGGGGGAGCAGCAAGAGAACTCACCTCTGCAACATCCAAAGCACCTGGATCTCTTTCAGGAGCTTCACCCTCGACCTGCAGGTTCTGGCCTGCAAAGCGTTCGGCTGCAGGCTCTGCAGGGGACCCCCAGGCAAGCTGCTGAGCTGCTGTTGGCTCCAGGCAGAAGCTGCAGCACAGGAGTCCATTGCTCAGCGCTTTGTGATGCCGCTTCTGAGTAACAGATGGCAGACAGTTACACAACACCGCCAAGCTTTTGAGATGTGCAGCACCACCACACTGCTCACCACTCTGCTGGGATGCTGAGGTGCCTCATTCCGACTGTTAGGCACATGGGGAAACTGAGGCCCTGGAGTGAAGACGGCTCCATGCAGGGCCTGCAATGTCTGGGAGAGTGGGAATTTCCTTCCAAGAATGATTCGCTTCTCAAATCATTATTTTGTCCTCTACTCAAGTGGGGAAGATTTCCTGGGCCTACGGAAGCTGTCAAGGGAATCCAGGTTTGGTAGGTGTCATTAGCTGATCCAGCCAGAGAGCATATTAGTCTGGGTTGTCAAACCAGTAAATGCCCTTAGGACTGAAGTCGATTTCAAGTAGTACTTCAAACATCTGGAAGTGAAGTGAGTGTCCATGTGAGACTTGGTTCTGTAGGTCTCTCCAGGTACCCAGTCTATCCAGGGGCCCCCATGCTCAGGAATATATTTGAAACTCTTTAATAATCAGCTTTAAGTGTGGGAAACATAGTGAGACCCTGTCTCCAAACAAACAAACACCCAGGAGTAGTGGCATGTGTCTGCAGTCCCAGGCACTTGGGAGGCTAAGACAGGAGGATTACTTGAACTCAGGATTTTGAGGCTGCAGTGAGCTATGATCTCACTACTGCACTCCAGCCTGGGTGATGGAGCCAGACCCTGTCTCAAAATAAATAAATAAATAAACAAAATAACCAGCTTAAGTAATGCAGAGCATGGTTGATTCCAGCGGGGGATTAGCTATCATTGGCGATCAATCCAAGTTACTTTTTTCTTATCACAGCCAATATGGGGAGGAAAAGCTCCTAGCAAAATATTTAACATGGCAGGAGATGAAAAAAATACACTCTGAATTAGGACTCTCCTGGTGCCCTAAAACACATCTACCTCCCGGTCTTGATATTTTTGAGCAAGCTCCTCATTTTGCTGGGTCTGTGGTTTCCCATCTGCAATGTCATGTTCTCTCAAAGACCCTCCTAGCTGACACATTTAGGATTCTGACCATCCTTGTCCTGGGTCAGGACCTTCTTTACCACTCCTGTTGGTGAGTTCTGTGTAAGCTGTTCTCTCCTCACAGCCGAAGACATTAGAGAGCAAATTGGGTACTGGAGCAGATGTGAGTCATTCATGTTAGTATAAAAACTATGGAATGAAACCCATTACGGCCCGGAAAGCTGTGTAAAGCAGCATATGGAGCAAATGCAAGCTGGAAGCAGGAGGAAGCTATGAAGTCCGATGCATATGCTCTGCGGCGGCTTTTGCTGTGGGTTCTAACACTTCGCTTCTCGTTTCCTGTAGCTGTCTCCCCGTCATTCTCGCTCAGCCCACTGCAGAGGCTGCAGCCTTTGTTCCTTTTGGATCAGATTCTCTGAGTCCCTCCTCTCTGCCCACTGCGTGACTTCAGGGAGGCTGTGTGAGCGGGAGTGGCTGTGTG
This sequence comes from Aotus nancymaae, assembly GCF_030222135.1. NCBI lineage: Eukaryota > Metazoa > Chordata > Mammalia > Primates > Aotidae > Aotus > Aotus nancymaae. Next base: position 30,145,600 of record NW_026988471.1, read on the forward strand.
TGTGTGTCTTGCCATCTGCACGCTTATTAGACCTGTCACAACCAGCGAGACACCCTCTGTTCCAACCTAATGAAATTTCACCCACAAAGGCCCAGACAGTTTTCTGTTGAGGTCTTTACCTCTTCTGGGCCATAGAGAAAGGTAAGCGGTAGCTAGGCGGATTGCAGTACAGTGGGAAGATGAGCCGTACACATGTTGGCCCAGCCCTGGCAGGGTTCCCCAGCAGCAGAAAGAGCAGCAGTGAAAATTCAAAGATCTGTCTGTCTTTATTCCACAGTCCTACAGATACAAGTCTTTGGGCTGACTCCTGCAGTTGGCTCTGTTCAAGTTCTCCAGTGTAAATAATACATCAACCCCCCTTTCCTCTGTGTTTCTCTCCATTTTCCTTGCCACTGTAGAGCCTGTCAAAACCGCATGTCCTGGGCCTCCTGCAAGGCTTTCTTATAAAGTGAGTGATGGAATAGTTTAAACCACATGGTAAATGAGGATGAGCTATTACCAACCCCTTACCTCATCTTTCTGCCACGTGTCAGTGCATCTTTGTCAAAAGAATAAAGCCAGCTGGCTTTTCCTCTCATCTTTGACGAGTAGATGGGTGGCTTTATCTAAGGGATCTAACAGTCACCTTTCTGGATCTTTCTCTTTCCATTAAGCAACTCCTTTCAACCAGCCCACTACCCTCAACTTCTCTCCCTCCTTTTATTCTTATATACTGCTGTATAATTCAATTCCTTGAAAGGGATCTGTATCTTTGCATTTCAAAGGCCTGTTTCTTTTATTGTTTGAAATGCCCCAAACTTTCTTTGTTCCTCACCCAAATGCCAAGTGTAAAACTTAATGTTACTACAATGATATGCCTTTGCTGGTTGTGTAAAATGGTTTGATCTTCAGTGATGGTGCCGTGTGGTGATCTGAGATATTTCCCTTACCTTGCACACCCCCCAAAAAGATGCAAAGTTCTAGCATGAAGGTGTGACCCAGTTTGCCTAAAGAAAAGTAAAAGACTGAGCGTGGTGCCTTACACCTGTAATCCCAGCACTTTGGGAGGCTGAGGTTGGCAGATGACCTGAGGTCAGAGTTAGAGACCAGCCTGGCCAACATGGCAAAACCCCATCTCTACCAAAAAATACAAAAATTAGCTAGGCGTGGTGGCAGGTGTCTGTAATCCTAGCTACTCAGGAGGCTGAGGCAGGAGGATGGCTTGAATCCAGGAGGCGGAGGTTGCAGTGAGCCAAGAGCGCACCATTGCACTCCAACCTGGGCAACAACAGTGATACTTCGTCTCCAAAAAAAAAAAGTAAAGTAAAAGAAAATTAAAATTATTCACTTGAATTATCTAGAGGAGAATCTGAAAGAGGGCAGCACAGGCAGAAAAAATATAGAGGGAACTAAGAACAGATGTCACTCCCCAGGTCCCCAGTTTCAGACAGCCAAATCCAAGAGCCTCCTGTGTTATGTCTGACAAAGACAATCTTTCCTGTTAGGCTTATACTTAGAGTACTTAGAGCATGAGTGAAAGGCAGAAGTAGGCAGGAGAGCTCAAATCCAAGAAGGAATAGAGCTGTGATGGGGCCTCTCCAATCTGGCTAGGACTTCAATAGCAGGAGGAGCCAAGTATACCCCAGGAGTGGACGTGGGACAATCCAGTATAACCTCTAGTGACTGATGGCAGATTTTGTCATCAAGTCACTACCAGTTATTGCAGATTGAGCAGGGTGACTTTATGCTCCAGTTTGCTTGGGAAAATCCTGGTTTATTCTCATTTTTCTGGCAGAATTAATATTGCTTCATTTTTCTTTCAAGAAATTTCTATTTTAAACAATAAACTAGAGACCACTCTAATGAACAGGAGGACTTCTGGTGATGGTTATAGAAGGAAAATTGCTTTTCTTAGATGAGTAAAAATGTGGGTTTGCTATTTAAGTTGTTTTGTGTGTGTGCTGAGCTTGAGATACTCTAAATATCCATGTGGGACATTATTCTAAATAAATAATATTCAAGATGATTATTCAAAGAAGAGACAATTTGGACAAATGAAGGCAGCTTTAAGTAACTAAAGAAGTAATTAGGTTGCACGTATCAGTCAATGAGTCTTACCCCTTCTAGCCAACTGAAGATGTTTTTACCCACATTACAGCTCATAGAAGCAGCCAGGTAGGAGCAGACTGTCTCTGTGAAGAGCAAGGGATTCCTAACACCAAACTCCAGTCATTCTTCCAACAACCTCTTTCTTTCACCCACATACCTACATGGGCCATGAAAGTAACATGAATGAGTGAAATGGGATAGGGTCAGGAGAAAAAAACAGCATAACATCATGACAACAATGAAACCGATATTCAACCTTCATGTTGAGGACACAGGAGGGAGCATTGCAGTCCACACAGGACTAGCAAGGAATCAGCTCCAACTCATCATTGCCAGTGTCAGTAAAGTGTTGTCAGAGTTTTCCAACTTCTCAACAGAAGCATAAGTCCTAATGATGATGTGAAACCTCCTGGATTTTAACTGCTATCAACTAATTCAATAACCCCCACCACCAGCCCACTAAAACATTGGATGGGGTAAATAAACAGGTCTGCAGTCCGAATCCAGCCTGCTGCTTGCCAGATTGCAACCTCTACTCTAGCCACCAATGTTTCCATAAGCACTGAAGTTTTCCTGGTTCCCATCTTCTAATGTGGGAACAGATTTACCCAGCTAGGACAAAGGGGAAAGAATGCACCAGATTATATTAGGAGGGGCCTTGGACCCTAACGTAGTTCAACACCCCTCATTTTGTAATTGAGAAAAGTGAAGCCAAGAGAAATTGCATGAACTGCCTACAACAGGATGAGTTCATTGGTAAAGTGTGGGCTATAATACAACTACCTTACCCTACATTGCTCCCAAGTGACATCCCTCACTAGGTTTCACAGGACAAGTGAATCAGGGAGTTGAGACATTTCTGGAGGGGCTGGGGGGTAGCTACTGCTAAGCCCAGAAGTTTCTAGGTAATGTGCAAAACAATGAACAAAGACACTGTGAGCAAGACTCTGGGTAATTTGCTGTGAGGAATACAAGTAAATAAGGCCTATTCCAGCTCTTCTAGAAAATGTAAGCAGGTGATTTGAACAAAGACTTGAGTGTTAAAAGATCTGGTCCTTCCTCTTGGGTTTCTGTTGAGTAATGTTGAGTCCTAGATAAAGGCATTTCAGTCCACCTGAGAAATAGCCACATTGCAACAGGAAAGTCGTTTCTGCAGCTATGCGCTGCACCTGTCTTCGGTTTCCCTCTCTAAGTGCTGTGCAAATGTTAATTAAACATAGATTATTTGAGAAGTGCTTTTAGTGTTTGAACTCAACTGGGCTGCGTCAGATGATGATATTAATATCATTCCCCTGTTGGCAGAATGCTGTTTTTTAAAATAAAAACTCTTTTCCTTTTACAGTTTTTGCCACACAGACAATTTATTTTGCACATCCCCTGGCTATTTCACCTTTTGTGTCATCATTTTCATGAGACAAGTGAAAATAATATTTCTCTTATGCTCCAAAGAGCCAAATCCCTTTTTCTAGCTTGATCCGAAGAAGGCCAGTTGTAGCCGTAATGGGAAAAAGCCTGATGTACAGTCCAAGTGCAAATCCTCAGGGAGAAATAATGCATCTCTTTGGGGAAAAAAATAGCTTATACTTATGAGGTAGGAGATTTTCAATTTATAAAAGTTTCCTATTTCTTTCAATTGCCAGGATAACTGCATTCCAGAAAGGCTGGGCTTCTCCTGTGTTAGGCAGAACTGCTCTCTTAGATCTGGGATGTAGATTTAAAAATGATGAGTGACAAGCATCCCTCTCCATGCTTTGGACCACTGCCCTGGGGGTTTTAAAGCAGTGCAGATCAAAGGGTTAAAATCCATAACCCAGAGAGATGGAAAAGTTCCTCTCAGTGATTTCTTCCCCCATCATTGCTCTCAGGCCTGAATTCCAAATTGATTTCCTTAATAACTATTAAAGATCTTTTTAATTAAACACGGCATCCTCTTCCTTGGCAAACTTTTCTTGATGACATCTCTGGTTAATTAAAGGTTTAAGCTGCAAAGACGTATTACATAAGAACAAGGGAAGCTGCTTTATGGAGCGCCAGTGAAGGATCCTGCTGATTCCTGCTGCAGAAGCCAGGGCTATGCCAGAGAGCTGCTCTTATTTCCCTTTACAGCATTTCCTTTCTTTTAGAGGCCCCTGAAAGTGTTAATAATAAAAATGGTTTGGTGAGTAGGGGTTAATTTTTCTGTTTCCTGAGGTTGAGTTTCTCCTTTCATGCTCGCCTGGTAAGTGTTCATCAAGTGTTTTTCATTAAAAACATCACTCATTTTGATCACGAGTCACTGATGCTGACAAAATGCTTTACCTTTTTATTCAAAATTCCTGAGGTAGTTGATACATTTGGTAATCAAAGAACAATAAATAAAAACCTCTTTTCACTCATCAATAACATGCAACCACCTCTATAATAGAATGTACCAGGTTCTAACAAGAAGAAAAAAATCATATTTTGTATATATGTTTACACATATGATGTTGCACATATATATATATATATATATTTGTTGTTGTCATTGTTGTAAATTTCCCCAATTCATTTACCTTTTTCTTTTTCCTGGTTCATTTCTTTTTACCAGGACCCCTATTTAAAATGACAGAACAGAGTATGTCACTATGGAATGGAACTTTTTTTCATGAAAATACCTCTTAAATTGGGAACCAAATCTGTGACCTTGACTTTGTTGTCATCATAGTTTAAAACACCGGGTCTCAAACCTAGATGTACATTAGAATTATTTCTTGTTATTGCTGAGAGTCACATGCCACTGCCTTACCCTAAGCCTGCTAAAATTTTATGGATGATGTCTCTAGGCACCCAAGTTTGGAAACCAGTGATCTAATCAATACCTTCCAGTCCCATCAGTTCTCATTGGCCTCCCCGGAAGTGGGAAAGATGGTGCACTGTTTCAATATTTCAGTCTAACAAACAAATCAGACCTCACCAGTATCGCACAGGAAAAGTGGCTCCAATTCTGATGAAACATCAAGGATGAGATTTAAAAGATTTTCTTTTATTTTCCTCTTAAACTGGAACCAGGAGCACAGACAATCCCATGCCGTAATCAATCGTGTGGAGAGATCACTCACAGATTGTCACTGTTCATAGTTCTATAGCTCTACATCAGTGGTTCTCAAAGCACTAGAGAGAATCAAAATCACTGGAAGAATTTATTTTACAGGGCACTTGATTATAAAAATTTTCAAACATATGGAAAAATAGAACAATAGTATATTCGACACCCACACATGTAGTATACCTAGATTCAAAGAATGTTAATGTTTTGCCGTATATGTACGTGCCCACACATGCATGGGTTTGTAATCGCTGAACCATTAAAAGGTAAATTACAGATGTCATAATATATAACACCTAAATAATAACACTAAACAACCCAGAAGTACTTCAGCATGCATTCCCCAAAATTAATAGCATCTGCCAACATAACCGCGGCACCATTAACACACCTAAATCAATTTAAAATAATGTCCTATGATCATATAACACCAATTTTTAAGAAACTTACGAAGACCAAAACAAAATAAAATAGCAAAGCTTCCAGGGCCAGATTCCTAAAATCTTTGATTCAGTTAGGTGATGCTTTGCAAAACACTACCGTACACAACTAACTAATGAAGAATGCTTGTCTTTCCAATAACTGAAAGGAAGTTCATTTTTTTGTACTTGAAAATTGCTTGGCTATTTGCATGGTACTTAACAGTCGCAATTTTATTGAATGCTCTTGGCAATGCTACCCTAAGAGAGATAGAGTGATGATAAAACTGGGGCCCGGGATTGGTGAGACCAGCCCAGGTTTTCTAGGTAGCTAACAGTGGTGGCTGTATTCCAACGCTGGTGTAATGGGAGGATATCAGGCTGGGAGTCTGAAGCCAGAATTCTGGTTTTCTCTCCACTCCTAACTCTGCCTATGTGATTTGGGGCATTGGACCAAACTTCTCTGGACTTTCATGTCTTCTTCTGAAACCACTGTTAGAATATTGGTGAGAAAGACATGAATTTGACAAAAATTTTTACCACTTGCTATGGCCAAATACAGCAGAATGCTGGGCGTCTGCCTCTGACGCTTGCTGTCTTAAGCAGCCCATTAGAGAAAAGAGTGAGTCCCCACAGAAAGAGTTACAGGAGCTCAGGCCTCCTCTTCCTCACTCCTTTAAAAGAAAACTGCAAAAATCAAAGAGCACATCCTTGGCAAAGTCAACAACTCCTAAACATAAAGGATAAGTTCCATTAACTACTCCCATTTCATTTCACAGGTGATCCCTGCTTCCCCAGCCTTCCCTGTATAACAAGAGCTCAGTGTTTCCCCAAACCTTTACCAGGTCCACTGGCATCTCCCAGCCCTGGTCCACCACAGACCTGGGGGCTGGTGGGTGAAGACCAGAGCTATTTAAATTCTTCACTTGGGGAGTCTTTCATTTCAGATGCATTGTGTGAATTTTTTACAATCAGAACATAGTCACGCATCGCTTGTGTGATGAAAAATAAATAATTAAAATCCTTGACGGCTGATGGGTTTTTCTTTGGACTCTCAAAGACAAAGTAATCTCCAGGATGGAGCAAATGACCCTGCAGTTTTCACTAGTGTGTGTGGTGTGTGTATGTTTGTGTGTATGTGTGTGAGAGAGAGAGAGAGAGAGAGAATGAATTCAGGGCAAGGAGGTGGTATGAGATCCCATTTATAGAAACTGAATGGAAATGGCCCATTAATGCTAATACAACACCAATAATAATGTTTAAGCACTTAGATATAGACCATGTGTACATTAAGAGGCAATACGAGAGCCGGGCACGGTGGCTCATGCCTGTAATCCCAGCACTTTGGGAGGCCGAGGCGGGTGGATCATGAGGTCAAGAGATCGAGACCATCCTCGTCAACATGGTGAAACCCCGTCTCTACTAAAAGTACAAAAAATTAGCTGGGCATTGTGGTGCACGCCTGTAATCCCAGCTACTCAGGAGGCTGAGGCAGGAGAATTGCTTGAACCCAGGAGGCGGAGGCTGCGGTGAACTGAGATCGCGCCATTGCACTCCAGCCTGGGTAACAAGAGCGAAACTCCGTCTCAAAAAAAAAAAAAAAAGAGGCAATACGAAAGGTAAGGTTAGAAAATCCTCGAAGAAACTGGGCTAGTACAAAAGGGTGCGAAAGATGTTGGGTAAAAACCAACTGCCCTACTTCATATTCTCTCTCTCAATCTCTCTCTCTCTCTCTCTCTCTTTCTCTCTCTCTATCCCTTCTCCTGGCCTCTCATGACCTCTTTTATAATATTGTCTCTCCCTACCAGACATGGAGCCCCCTCATAACTTCACTCATGACATGCCCCTGCCATAGGTGCTCTGAGTCAATAAGACAAAGCACCTGGTTCCGAAGGTAATCAATATACTAGTCTTCCGTTACTGTTGCTCAGGACTATGTGATGAAGATGAAGCCATCACCTGCAGCCTTTATGTCTTTTGAGCCTTTATACCTCCACACCTTAGTGACAATATTGGGCATATTGAAAATGCTCAACACTGTGGTTTTTCAATAATGTCTTAAAAACTGAGCATTGCCTTCCACTTTGGCATCCCTGCAAAAGGAAATATGAAGTGGGCGCTGGAAACAGAGCACCAACCCCACCCCTCACTGACTATGTCACTGTTGCAGCTCTGGTGGGCATGCGACTTATGTTTGGCTATCTCCATCTGAGCCACTTTCTATCTTGGGGGAATTCTCCCACTTTGATGAGAGACTGAAACAGCCTTTGCCAACAGAGTTGAAAAATACCTTTCCTAGCCTCCCTTGCAGCTAAAGCCCAGATTTACACTCTGCCAATCAAGCTTTGGCAACAAACTTCTTACCTTAGAGCTGGTGAGACAAGAGAGAAGTGAGACCAGTGACAGAGGAAAGGTCTAATTCCTGGTGCAAAGAAGCACAGTGCTGGCAGCAAGAGCAGAAGCAGACCAGCAGAGTTCTGGAATAGAAGTGGCAGTGGTGCAGATCCTGGCATTCAGTTCTCTGTGAGAGCAGCCATGATTCCCTCATCACATCAGTTCTGCAGTCCAGTGTTAGGATCCCCTGTGGAAGCTTAGCCCTGGTTCTCTGTGAGTACCCAAAATTAATATTTTGTTCCTGCTTTATCAGCCAGGCTAATCTTCAGTTGCTTGCAAATCAGCATTTTTTTCAAGACAGAGTCTTACTCTGTCATCCAGGCTGGAGTGCAGTGGGGCAATCTCAGCTCACTGAACCTCCACCTCCCAGGTTTAAGTAATTCTCCTGTCTCAGCCTCCTGAATGGCTGGGATTACAGGCTCATGCCACTATGTCCAGCTAATTTTTATATTTTTTAATAGATACAGGGTTTTATCATGTTGACTAGGCTGGTCTAGAACTCCTGACCTCATGATCTGCCTGCCTCGGTCTGCCAAAGTGCTGGGATTACAGGCATGAGCCACCATGCCCCTCTGCAAATCAGCATTTTTCTTATTCATCAAGGTACCAAATCTCTCTGAAGCTCAGTTTCCTCATCTTTAGAATGAGGTAAATTCTTTGGGCACAGAAGGAGATAACGTATGTCAAGTGTCTGGCACCAGGGTACTCAACACACATTATTTCCCTTAAACACAAGTGCAGCAGCAGTCATAACCCCAGCTACACTGCTGCATATATTCCTTGCTGATGTTTGAGTACTTGTGTGGCTCAAGGATCAATGCACTTCTAGAGAGATCCCATTTTATTGGTTAGTTTTTAAGCTACAGTGAGATCAGAAGGCCAGAAATAGATCAGACCCCACATTTACATGTAGAATTGCTCAGAAACATCAAAGAATAATTTGTATAAACTGAATCCAAGAAGGGGACCAGCTCTGCCCTCAGTTCAAAAAAATCACAACTCACATCTTCCCATTTCCCTGAACCCACCAGACAAAATGGAATGACGCTGGCACAAATAAATGCCCTTGCAATGCTTTCAAGAATATAACTCTTTCCATTTTTGAGATTTGCTAATACTGGAATAAGAAACAGCTGCAGAGTTATTACCTCTTGTCATCTCTTTTGCTCCCAGGCTGGGTTTTGCACTTTGTGAAGGACCCTGTGCTGCAAGGACATTGCCATCAGGTGGTGGTGAAGAGCCACACTGACTAGGGAGACCAGGCTGGAATTCTAGGTAACTCATAGCTAACTGCTGTAGACTAGCTCTGTGGGTTTAGAAATGGAATCTGTTAACTGCAAAAAAGGAAAACCCCTCTAACTGGCTTATGCTAAAGGGGACAATTCATTAGATACATGGCAGAGTATCTTACAGCACCCAAGGACAGTAGGATGGTCAGATATTGAGATTTCTCTCTCCTTTTCTCTAGGACTACATGAAGTTTGTCCCTAATCCTCTCAGCCAGCCACTTAACTCTTTCCCCTGGATGTCCATATGGATTATTCTCCTCTTTCACCTTCCTGCCCTCTTTATCTGAAATAGCAGCCTCTCAATCCCATCAATCTCTATTGCCTTAGCAGCTTTAATTTCCTTCATAGCACTTATTACTGCCTGAGCATATAATATGCTTATTTATTTCTTGTCTCTCCTTTGCCTCTCTAGAATGCAAATTCCATGAGGAAAGGAACTTTGTTTTATTCACTGTTGTATCATCTGTGCTCAGAAGAGGTTGTGGCTTACAGAAGGCACTCAGTAAAACTTTTGATAAGAAATGAATGAATGAATGAATGAATGAATTCTCTTTCTTGTTTCTGGGTTCTCATGAAAAAATAATGGCTGCCTAACCCCAAGTCTCTGTGACTTCTTCTCTCCCCTTATCCAAGCTTTCAATACTAATATACTTTCTTAGTGTTAAATCTTGAAGACAGAAAGTATCTGATTGGCTTAGTGCAGCCTACAGAAGAGTTCCTTTGAAGTCCACCGGAAAGCTTATGGTTCAGGAATAGGGCTCAGTGCACATTTTGTGTTTTCACAGCCAGGACTAGGAAAAAATAATTTGCATCCTTAAATTAAAAACCATTATGTACTGTTTTGTGTAAAATAAACTTAAACCATCAATAATCTTTGGAGAACTTGGACAATCACAAATTATTTTTGTTATTACACATATATACACATATTTAAACAAGAAAATTACACAAAACACACATCTGTGACTTTCTTCCTGAATTCCCAACTGTTTCCATCAAAGCCTTTCTAAGTGGATCTTTTCAGGATCCCTGATTAGAAGGCTAGCCTCCACATGGGGTCTGAACCCTAACTCTGCAAATAAGCCTCACCTGTGATTGATCCTTGATGCTGTGGTTTCCTTTTCTCCTAAGGCAGCATTCCAGTATTTAGCTGCTGGTCTTCTGTTTGGTTATGAGAAGAACTATTTTCATCCATCACTGCCCCACACCCATTATCTGTGCTTTTTTTTTTCCAGTTAGCTTTAAAATGGGACATACTTTGCTGTAAAACTCTGCATTTCTCTTTGACCCATTCCTCACCAAGAAGAAAATCATTCTAATCAGTTTCCTCTTCTGTTAACTTAAGGCTGGGTGCAATCACTGTTGCATTAATTAATTAACAGACTCTTGGTCTGGTTGCCCTGGCAATGCCCACCAAAGCAGCAGAACCTTTCCAACAGAAGAGCACATCAAGCAGTCAATTAACTGTTTTCTTCACATGCAGAAGCCAAGTGCACAGAGAACCTGCTACAGAAATGGGCTCCCAGGGGAGGCTCAGGAAACACTTGCTGACTGGCTGACAACATGTAGGCCGGCAAAGTGGTTGCTGAGTCTGCAGCCTCGAACATCTGAAGGCATTTAGAGCTGGTGGCTGAGATACTGTCCAAGGGGAATAGCAGCCAGTGTGATTTTATAAGAGCCTCCAGTGTAGTGCCAATCCCTTAGAAATAATCTAGAAAAGCAGAGAAAGAGGGCCTACAAGCCCCTGGGTAAGGCCAGGCTGCCACTGGGGAGGAAACCAGACCAATTCATTTCCTGGTCATTTCCGCTACCACCTCCCAAGGCCACAAAGAAGAGTCTCCACTTGGGACCTTGGTGTTGAGGCCTCCACCATATTGGATCCTTGGTGTTGTGGGTTCCTCATTGCAGGGCATTAGCCTGACTCATGCTAGGTCAGATGTCCAGTCAGGAGAATCTCCCCAAATCAAGTTGAGTAACAGAGAATGCCACTATATACATACACACAAGAACTAGCTTTCAGTTTACTTACAGAAGAGCATGATATTTCCAGCTCATTTCTTCCAAGGCTGTGTTCTTGGTTCCTTTGGGAAGTTGGGTTTTCTCAGGCACATCTCCAATTCAGGTTGAAATGGTTTGCCCCATTGCATGTTCAATCACCAATTGCTTCTCAAATTTCTTTTGAATATCGAGAACAGAGAGAGAGATACACTTAAGCTAAGCTAGCCCACTTAAAGGAGAGTTTATTGAACAAATACAGAACTCGCTGGGCACAGTGGCTCACGCCTATAACACCAGCACTTTGGGAGGCCAAGGCGGGTGGATCATGAGGTCAAGAGATCGAGACCATCCTGGTCAACAAGGTGAAACCCCGTCTCTACTAAAAAATACAAAAATTAGCTGGGCATGGTGGTGCGTGCCTGTAGTCCCAGCTACTCGGGTGGCTGAGGCAGGAGAATTGCTTGAACCCAGGAGGCGGAGGTTGCGGTGAGCCGAGATTGTGCCATTGCACTCCAGCCTGGGTAACAAGAGCAGAACTCCGTCTCAAAAAAAAAAAAAAAATATATATATATATATATATCTCACAGTTACTTGACCCAGCCAGGCAGGCCTCTTGGAAACAGAATCCAAGAAACTGGCAGGTGCAGGGCCCAAGCTGCTGTTCTCCCTGATGCCAACAGTCCTGGATCTCTGCCTTTCTATGACTTGAGCTGTCTTCTCTCTGCAGATCTGCTTCCTCATCTCTCGTTTCTGCTCCCATAACTTCAGCTTGGGCTTGCCTGGGAGCCAATTCTGGCCCCATTTCTATATATGCCTTAGGCCCAGGTTCTGATAAATAACTCTCTTAGTACCGTGCTATTCTGATTTCAGATTTTTTTTTTTTTTTTTTTTTTTTTGAGATGGAATCTTGCTCTGTTACCCAGGCTGGAGTTCAGTGTCATGATCTCGGCTCACTGCAAACCCCGCCTCCTGGGTTTAAGTGATTCTCCCTGAGTAGCTGGGTTTACAGGCATGCACCACCACACTCAGCTAATTTTTGTATTTTTAGTAGAGACAGGGTTTCACCATGTTTGTCAGGTGGTCTCGAACTCCTGACCTGGTGATCTGCCTGCCTTGTCCTCCAAAAGTGCTGGGATTGTAGACGTGAGCCACTCTGCCAGGCCCCAATTTCAGATTTTAAAAGAAGAATCTGATTGGCTCACTTCTGCTCAGGAAACTGCTCTAGCTCACGCAATCATATGAGAAGTAAGTCCCTTACAATTACAGCACATTGCAGTTATGACTGCCTTGGACAACCTCCTTCATTGGGGCTGCCGGCAATTGCCTGAGAGGGAAGCTTGGTTGTGGGCTCAGGAGCCCTAGCCTATGTCAATGGCAGCTTCTAGGATTAGAATCTCTTGACCCTTTTTATTTCCTGTAGTCTCTGGGTACTGCTGCCCTTCATTAAATCCTTTTTCTTCCATGTTTTCTTTTTACCTTTTGAACATCCTTTTCCAGAATGTGTTCTTCATTTTCCCATCACCTCCCTACTCCAAGCCAGATCTACTCTTACATTATATTGTTAGGTTTCAGTGTTTGATGGAGGGTATGTAGTCTCAATCCAGAAACTCTATATCTTTTGGGTTTTCTCAGGCACATCCCTCCACATTCCACTTACCTAATCAGAGCAGTCACCTTCTCGCTCTCTGAAAAACTGTGTCTCATCGACGTAGTATTCTAGAGCCATCTGTTTACTGAAGTCTGTTCCATAAGTCATTTATCAGCAAAATTTACTTCCTTAGAATATTTTGAGGAGCTAAATTTAATGAAGATAGTTGTATTGCAATTAATCAGTATAGTTCCTGAGTCCAAGTTAAGCCATGAACTAATGCTCACAAAGTTTTCAATTCTGACTAATTAACTAGAGACCAATTGCCTAATTCTAATTCCCAGGACATAATGAAACCAGATGCTTTCTGAGTGGGTTTAAAATGACAGCCCCAACTCAAAGTAAAAACTCCACATTCTTTATTCATTATTACTCCTTTATTCATTCACCAAATGTATACTAAGCACTTGGTATGTGTTAAGTCTTACCAGCTAAGGTGAAGAAGACAGAGTGAACAAAACAGACAAAGGCTTGCTCTTGTGGAGATAAACATGAATAAGGAATCTGTAATACTGATCTCAGTCCAGGGACTCTACACCTCTCACCCCACCCATCCCTTCACACTCCACTTACCCAGTCACTGCACTCGCCTTCTTGCTCACTAGAAAATATTTGTCTCCAAACCTCACAGTGACATAGTACTTTATACCCATCTGCCTACTGAGCTCAAGAGTAGACTTTCCTGAGAAAGTGAGATTTGTACTCAGTGCTGAAAACAAAGTTAGCTAGTCCAGCAGCGGCGATGGGAAAAGAATTCCAGGCATACGCAAAGGCCCAGTGGCCAGAGGAGGCATGTTGCATTCAAGGAATTGCAGGAAGATCTGAGTGAGAGGCCAACATAAGAGGAGGCTGGAGAAGGAGGGGAGGCAGTCAGACCCAACAGAGCTCTTGAGATCGTGTTAGGAGCTCTAGGCTTTACCCTAATAGCACAGAGATGCAGTGCCATTGAAGGGTTTTAAGTGGGAGTGCAGGCAAGTAAGGAGTACAGAGGCATGATGTCACATTCATGTGTTCAAAAGTCCCCTTTGGCCATGAAAAAGAAATTTTCTAGTAGGAGCTAGAATGGTATAGACAGGCGAACAACAGGCTAGCTTTTTGGCTAATAAAAGCAAGATAATGGAGGCGGGACTGGAACAATTGTGGCTGAGATGGGAAAAGGGGATGGATTTCTGAGATATTAGAGGTAAAACCATCAAAACTTCTAAATTGCTGAGAGAGCTAAGGCACATACATAAGAGATGATAGAATTAACCTGCTTTAAATGACACAGACAAACTGGTTGGAGCAAAGGGCAGTGTTAGCTTTAACTGGGGAAGCCTTCAGAGAGAACACGGCATTTGAATTGGGACTTATTGAAAGATAGATTTGGACGTGCTGGAATGCAGGGAGGGAATGGGAGTTTCAGATCTCTCTAAGGAATATGTTTGAAGGTTCAGACGATAGGCTATTGCGGTGATGTACTTTGTACATAGCCTTCTAATTGCCATGAGGAGTAAAACTGGAAAAAATAAGTCAGGTAATACCAAAAGTGTACAGAGGTACTCATTTGATATCTGCCAGTGTGTGTTGGCTACCTCTTTTGTCACAGGCATTGTGAGTACACACAGGTTGACACCATACAGGTCATGCCCTAAAAATCCTTATGGTACAAGTTCATTGCTTTTGTAGCTCGTGAAACAGTCTCTAAGCAGAATTTGAAAACCACCAGCATCAATGACAACTGGGAAGCTTGCTCAGAGTACAGATTCCCAGACTTCTCCCAAGACCAACTGAATCTGGCCCTGTAGACCAAAAGCCCAGAGTCTTCCTCTAAAGAAAACTCACAGGGGGTGCACATGCCACCTCAAACTTGAAAATGAGAGTGAGAGACAAAGGAACATGTATTTTAAGAACAAACATGTTCAATATGTGACATCTACATATTATTTTCATTCTCCCAATGACACTACCATGTTTGTATTATTATTATATTATTATTTTGGGACAGGGTCTCAATCTGCTGCCCAGGCTGAAGCTCAACAATGCAATCATGGCTCACTGCAGCCTCCATCTTATGGCTTGAGCCATCCTCCTGCCTCAGCCTCTCAAGTAGCCGAGACTACAGCCACATGACACCATGCCTGGCTAAGTTTTTTTATTTTTAGTAGAAAGAAGTTCTTGCTATGTTACCCAGGATGATCTCAAATTCCTGAACTCAAATGATCCTCCCACTTTGGCCTCCCAAAGTGCTGGGATGACAGGTGTGAGGCACCATGTCCTGCCTAATGTTTATATTATTATTTCCATTTGACAAAGAAACCTCCATGCAGAGAAGTTAAGGGATTTACCTAATGATACAGCTCCAATACTATAAAGTAGAGATTTTGAAGGTGAGATCTCCTCTCTCACAAAAGAAATTTTTAAAAAAATATGGTCTAACCCTCAAAATCTGAGAGCAGTTCAGCAAGAGAACAACATTGGTCCATGTGATGAAAATGTCCCCATGGAGATCTATTCATATTTCCCCAATACAAATAATTAGGTGTAGTTTCTATGATTGTCTCTAGAACAAGGGAAAAGGAAAGGAGAGATGGAGCAGAAAGAAGAGGAACTGACTTCCAGATTGGGAAACTGAGCCAGGTGGAACTGAAAGTCACCGGAAGAGTCACATGGGAAATTTACACGTGCTCACGTGGCAAAGTCATTGATTTGCATGGAGAACTGCCCCTCTAGCATAGAGACTCAGCTGGAATTTAGTGGGCTTGAATCACAGACCCAACAATGCTACTTCTAACAGGGAAGAACAGCAAGCAAAAATATCAACACCCTTTCTTCCTCCTCCACAGCCATTTAAATATAAACTTCTAGGTCAGGCACTCCCTGGTTTTTCCTAGATTGCAGACCATATCCAGCAAAGCAGACACCAAATCTGCAATTAAGCCATTGGGAGTTATGTAGAGAGAATTGCCAGGCAGAATAAACAGGCCCCAGGACTGGAACAGATGAGAGCAGTTTAATTCTGTTTTGCTGGGGAAGATTGGCAAGCATGTCCCAACTGAAGCAGATCATTGCAGTGGAGGTAAAATATTTCATAGGATATTTTCAGAGGGAAATGCATGCAGGGGAAACTGTTCCAATTTAAAAAAAAAAACTTTGCATTAACAAACTAGGTAGCAGCGTGTGGATAATTGATGTATATGCATGAGAGCATAATTAAGAACTAAGACCTGGAAGATTTTCAAGCTCTATTGCAATTATAAACCATGAAAAAATACACTTCCTTGGGGTTTAGGGTTATTATTCAAGCATCTCTTCTCATTATGGTAGCTGGAACTTACATAGCACTGTGCAGAAACTAAATAAACAAAAGATGAGCTGTCATAAACTAATAATGATTCCTGGCTTTGTGCCTTGATCTCTATATGTGTCAGCTTCCTATTGCTGCTATAACAAATTATTCCATATTTAGAGGCTTAAAATAATATAATATTTTTCTCTTACAGTTTTAGAGGTCAGAAGTCTCAAATGAGTCTTACAGGGCAAAATCAAAATGGCAGCAAAAGTGGTTCCTTCTGAAGGCTCCAAGGAAGAACTCATTTTTTGCCTCCTCCAACTTGCAGTCCTTGACTGTTGGCCCCTCCCTCTATCTTCAAGGCCAACAATGAAACATCTTCAAGTTTAGAGAGAGTTTCTGTCATCACCTCACTTTCTGCCCCTCTGATCTGCCTCCCTCTTACAAGGACTTCTATGATGACGTCAGACTTACCTGAGTAATCCAGGAGAACCTTCCCATCTCGACATCCTTAACTTAATCACAGCTGCAAAGACTCCTTTGCTGTAAGATGACATAGCCAC
The DNA here is from genome assembly GCF_030222135.1 of Aotus nancymaae. Lineage (NCBI taxonomy): Eukaryota > Metazoa > Chordata > Mammalia > Primates > Aotidae > Aotus > Aotus nancymaae. Next base: position 30,162,337 of record NW_026988471.1, read on the forward strand.
AAGATCCAGAGATTAGAACATGAACATCTTAGGGGATCATTGTTCAGCCTACAACACTACAGAAATCCTATGAAGTAGATGCATAAATCCAATTTCTCAGATAAAGAAACTAAACTTGTGTCAAGAACCCTTGTGGCCTGTGTTGGGTAATTTTATGCATGTGCCCCTTTGATATTTACTGCATGCTCTCTCTGCTGCAGACACTGCACTACACAGAGTAGAGGAAAGTCTACCTTAAGGAGCTTCTATACTAGTGAAAAAAGCAAACAGTTATTTTAAAATTCACTTTTTAAATAACTGTTTATAGATATAGGCACACTTGTATAACTATAAATAGATATAGGCATACTTGTGTTGTAAAGGAAATAAATGGGGTATTAGGAAAGAAAAAGAGCAGTCATCATGTAAATTTAAGGGTAGGGAGGTCAGGGGAAGCCTCTTTAAAAAAGTGGTGTTTATGCCAAGACCTGGAGAAGCATAGGAGTAGACTGTCAAAAAGAGGCAGAACAGCATTTCATTCTGAGGGAACAGCAAGTACAGATGCCCTTGAGTGGGGAGGAATGACTTCAAGAAGAGCAGCATGGCTGGAGTATGGTGAATAAATGTCATCTCCTCCTGGAAGCCTTCCTGGCCCTGGGTTGTGAGCTTTCCTTGGTTTTGCATGACCCCTAACACTCATCCCTTATCAGATCACTGCACTAATTCTAACTCCCTGGATATTTGCGACTCCTTGACTAGACTGTAAACCAGAGAGAGCCAGGACGGGGTCTATTTATCCCTGAATGTCCAGTTTTGCACAGTTCCTGGCATAGAGTAGGTGCCCAATAAATACTCATTGACTAAATGTGTGAATGAGCAATATGCAAATCCCTCCTTCCATAAAACTCCCTGTGCTCAAGTGTGATCAGGACACAAAGTGATTGACATTTACAATTCTGCTGTGCAGAAAAGCATTACTCCTTTTTTTCTCTATAACTGATCTAATCTCCCTCCAAGCCTCCCTCCTTTTCTCAATCCTGTCCTCCATCTGTTAGATAGCATGGAGGAAAAGACTATATTTAGTGAATCCAATTCAAATTTTAGTTTATCTATTAGCAGCCTCTTTGTGTAACTTCACACTCTTTGGTTTACTCAGTCTTTCAGATTTCTGACCCCTTCTCACCCAGGCAGAAGCCAGGAAAATGAAGGGGGTTCTTCAGCTTGTGATGCAGCATCCCTCAAAGCCCCTGCTCAATAAAAACTCTGAATTCTTCCATCTTTGAATACAAGATGTTTGGAGACAATAACTGTGTCCTATCAGGTACTATTGATAGCAAAGAAAGTATGGAATGAATTTCTCATGTTTATTTCCTATGTTATCAATATTATTATTAACTATGAGTAACAGACCACATCCCAAGAGAGTCAGCATCCTGGGACTAACTAGTAAAAAATATAAAAATGGCTGGTAAAACAATATTTCTTAGTCTCGTTCCCCTTACCTGTAAAACATGGAGAGTAAATGCTGTCCTGTCCTACTGGGAAATATTCTTACTGGGTTCAATTTACAAAATCATAGTGAAAAAAACATGTTGGGGAGGGAAGATTAAAAAATACAGGAAAGTAAGTGCAACCACACACCCCACTCCCACACTGCACCCCAATCTGATTTATCCTCCTAGCATTGTCATTTTGTTATAGATCAAGATCCAACAGAGTCATATCCCAATTATTCCCCCTAGATTTCTAGAACTTTCATGTCTTCTGATCATGCCTCCATCTCCAACATCGACTCTCAATATTCCTGGTTTTGTTACCTTAGCCAATCTACTTTAATTTCCCCTGCCTCAGCTTCCCTACCTACGTCACTATTGTTAGCAGATAACTAAATGACCCTGCCATGACACAGGTCAAAGGGTAGTTGTTCAATGCACGTCAGTTACTTTCGGGTTAGGAAGCCTACCTTCTCTGCACTCAGGCCATGTTCCATGAATTCGTTCCTCCAGCCTCTGCTCTGGGCCTGGGAGGCCTTCCCATCTGAGACTTCTCCAGGAATCCTTCCCCTCTTCGTAAGCCCAGGGCAAGTTTCTCTCCAGAAGCCGTGTCAGTATTAATTCTTCAGCCCACACTAATATCTTCCTTGCTAAATGCTCACTGCATCCATTCTTAGCAGAACCACACATTTCAGGGCTTAATTCTCTTTCATTATTTCCACATGCCTTGTTTCCTCAACTTGCTATAAAACTCATGAGGACTGTGTCCTGGACATCTTAGTGCAGAGAAGCATGAGGGAGCCTAATCCCCAACTCACTGACTGGCGGTACTGTGGATCCTTCTGTCCTGGGACCCACAAACTCGAACAACAGGCTCACAACATCAGAGCCCATCAGCTCTCAATCACATGGGCTCCGGCAGCAGTTGGAGGCCTCTCTCGAATGGAGAAGGTGGTGAGAAAGCTGATTTGCCTGTAAGTAAATAGCTGTTGTAATTATGGAAGATTATTCTCAACAGACCAGCAGACAGAAACCAATTTGCATAACAGACGCGGTTATTCATGGAAATGTTTGTGATTTGTCTACCAAAGCAGATGAAGACCCTAAATTAATGTGTGTACGCCAGCACCAGTAAACCAAACACTCACTCCTTTACCCTCTTTACAACATACACACATTGCCCTCAGGTTGAATTCAGCATCTTCAGATCCACTTTCAGGATTGGAATCCCTGAAGAAAGCAGAAGTTCCAGAGAGCAGGGCAGGAGGAAGCGTTCAGACATGTACAAACCACTAGACGTTCTCCATTGTGCTGGAAGCTCAAGGTTGCCACTGCCTTTCTGATGGAAATCTTGTTAAGAGTCTGGTGTTGAAGAGGGAGACCCAGGCATCTCAGATCAACTTCCCCTTTTTCCTAAGACTGTAAACTTCCCCTTTTCATTCCTAAGACTGTAAACCGAAGCCCTTTTCATATGTAATTCCTGAGACTGTAAACCGAGACCCTTTCATATGTTAAGCTATAAACCTAAGATTCTTCCACGTGTAATATCTAAAGTATAAACCAATATAAAGATGGAACCTTCCTTTGTTAGGGGAGCTTGGCTGATAGGCAACTATGCCACCTCGCTCCCGGCCGAATAAACTCCTTCCTCCTGTATTCGGTGTCCAAGAGATCCATTTCCCGCGGCCGCTCCTGCTACAGTGTGTCCTGGAAACCTAAGACACATCTTAGAGCAGGATGGAACAAACCAGAACTGACAGAGAAGTTGTCTGATAAGCTCAGAAACACTAGTTTTCACATACATCAGAATCACTGAAAGAGCTTTTTGTGAAAACATGGATTGTCATCTCTTGGCCCCAGAATTTCAGATGTAGTGCTGAATTAATGTGCTTCCCTGCATGCCCAGGGAACAAGCTGTTCTAAAATGCAACCAACACAAAGTTATCGGTAAACCTGAGTAATATGACATGCCATGAAAGTGCAATGTGTTCGAATGAAGTCAGTGATCTGTGGATCCTGGAAGCTGATTGGACACAAAAAGGTATTCAGGCATCTTACAAGATATAAATTTACCCAAAGGCACTGAATCAACTCTTTTAAGTCAAGTAATCAATTAAGTTAAGAACCTGGTTTTTAAGCAGACTAGTTCCTTCAGAGACCACTTTCTTTAGGGATGGGCTTTAGTAGTGAGAGCTCTTGTAAAGAATTAACAGTCCAAGCTACAAACAATAGAAAATTTGCAAATCAAACTTCTTAAATACAGGGTTTTAAGGGGGAATTCACACTTGAACAAAATGACCTAGGGTTATCTTTAAGGCTTTGTTTCTTCTAAAGATTAGCTCTTAAATGCCTATTAGCAACATTTAATGGTTTGCTGACTTAAAAAAAAAAGTCTTTGTAAGGAGATGGGGGGAAAGGTTTCAGTTTCAAAATCTCAAACTCTTAAACTCAAAGGATGGCTCTGCTTAAAACCCCTACATACTTTCTATTGTTTTTGGCTTAAAGGATATTTAAATAAGCCCCCACGGGCTCCTAGCAACATTAAAGTCAGCAGCTATTAGTTAAATAAACCAACACAAGTGGTGCTTTAAGGGCAGGGCAGTCTTCTGAAAGTGCTTTGATCAGGCCTAATGGGAATCCACACTCCTGATAGGGATTAACTGTCTAAAAGGAAATCTTCCCAGGAGTAAATTCTGCTGGGGGAGTGACTGGGAGTGAGCCACTTAGAAGCAGCCATTCGAAAAATGCAATCAACATAAAATGATGTGTAAACCCGGACAGCGTGGCCTGCCATGAAAGGGCGATGTGTTAAAATGAAGAAGGTGATGTCATGACAAGCACAAGCAGATGGACAAAAGGAACTGACAGCTGGTCACTATGGAGTCTTTGAAAGCACAGCCCATTGCTGCTTGTGGAGGGCTGGCCAGGGGAGGAAGGCAGTGCACATCTGGCAGCACAGACATTTCATCACTGTTCTGCAGGGGATCAGGCTTGTCTCACTCCTGGGTCCTTAACTGTTTAGCCATCTAACAATCGGTTTGCTTTTCCAGGTGCCCAGGAATGGCCCTTCTTGAAGGGCAGACATAAACATCTGGTCATTTTAAAGGGGCATCCTCCATTGATGATTAATTGATACATTACAAGGACATGAACAGGTCCAGTGGAGACCTAGTTTCCCAGAGGCTGGTCACTTCTGGGTGCCCTGACCTGGACATTTGTGAGCACCTGCGCCTTGAGCTGTGAAGTCCTCATCACAGTATGGCCCCTCAGAGGCTTAATAGGATACTAGACTCCTTCTCTTCCCTACCTCCCACTCCTCTCTTAATAAGGGTGGTGTTATTTTCTATACTCTATAGTGCATTTAACCTATTTTGTAGAAAGCTGCAAAGGTAAGAGGAGAGATGCTGAGCACATCCAAGAAATGACCAGAAATTGGCTACTGAGACCATTTGGCTGGGCAGGATGAGGACACAGATGTGAGATGGAGGGAAAACATTTCAAATATGGAACGTGAGTGCAGTAAGCATCTGAGAATCCTATTCTATGGCTGAGTTTTCTCCCCTATATTATGAAGGTGAGGAGACTTACCTGATTCAGGAATAACTGGCCATGCCTAGTTCTGCCTTCCTACCTCCTAGGGGTGAGCAGCCACACAGAGCCCCTGTTCTGCTCTGCCTCTCTGGGGGAATGCTCCTCCCCCTGCCCCAGGGCCTCTTTCCAGGCTGGGCTGCACGGCTGTTGGGTTTTGGAATTATCAAGCCCACATGCCCACTTGGTTAACAGACCTAATGCAACATCACTAATTTGGTGATGTTCTATCAGTAATAAAAACAGTATTTGGACTTTCGTTTTATTTGTCAATGTATTAAGTGTTCTTTACCCCCACATGCTTGCAGGAAGAGATAGGTGATTTATTGAGGACCACCACAGGTTTTGTGGAAAGATCACAGGGTTTGAAGCTAGGAGCCCACTGTTTGAATTCTGACACCATCACTTCCTAGTCTAGGAGCTTGGGCAAGTCATTTAAGTCAGCAGTTCTCCGTGGGTGGTTTTTAAACCTGATATTCCAGGATCCTTTTGGAGACCTGTGAGATCAAAACCATTTTAGTAACAGTACTAAGCAGTTACTTTCCTTTCTTGTTTGTTGACATTTATGTTGATGGTGTGCAAATTGAGGCAGTGGGACCACACTGTACTAGTCATTGTGTTCTCTATCACCACCCACTCGCAGGAAAAAAAAAAAAAGTCAATTTCATTTAAGAATGTCTTCAATGATGCAGTAAAAATTAATTTTGTTAAATCTCAACCCTTGAATACATGGCTTTTCAATATTTTGTGTGAAGAAATTACACATAAAGTGAGCAATTTTGTAACAGAGTGCCCCTGTTGAGAGCCCTCCCAGGAAGAGCTATCCTCAGCACCTACGGGACAGATTTCCAGCAAGTTCTGCAGCATGGCGCCACAGTGGTTTCCCTGCCATTCCGTGAGCCACACCTCTGCCATCTGCATTCGAGTCTGGATCAGCTCTAAGGAAAGGGCAGGGACTTCTTTCTTGGTCACTGTGTCTCAGCTGTAGGGTAGTGGACGCCTCTATATCTGCCATTGTATTGTTTAGTTTCCCCCTGACATTTTACTACCTAATCCCTCATTCCTCCAATGCTCTGTATAACTTTAAAGTCTTTATACTAAACTTCCTTGTTCAATTTCCTGTGTGGTTTCTCTCTCCTGATTGGACCAGGTTGATAAGATGGTTTCCTCTACAAGGAGATCTACCGTCTACCAATAAGATGGTTTCCTCTACAGGGAGCCTCCAGACCGCCCCTGTTCTGTGTCCAATAGTGCCCTGAATGTTCATTAAGATTCTGTGGTAGCAAAAAAAGGGATTTTAAAGACCCTGCCCAAGGGCCTGGACTTGCATAGTCTGAGTCTGGGTGGAGGCCACCTTGTCACATTCACCCAAGGCCCCATTTGCTTCTGGGGCTGTATCTCTTGTGCCCATTTCTTCTCACAAGGTGGATGGAACAAAAATGCCTTCCCAGCTGGGTGGGAAAAAGACAAAGCTAAATAGCAGCTCTGAAATTGGCAAAGCTGTTTCTTTCTTCCCCTACCTCTCTCAGGTCCTTCCTGAGGGTAAATGGCTGGAGTGGGATAGCTTGGCCAGCCTCGAAACTGCAAGCTGCCCCTCTCCCGACCACACTCTCAATCTGGGCTTCATCTGGGTCTCTGATGGGATGAGGTGGGATGGTGCAGCCATGAGGATAGGGATTGATAGCAGACTTGATTGGAAGGACACCTCCCAGGGCCTTCTGGGCTTCTAAGAAACCAGAGAAAGCCCAAGAAGAGTAGGTCATGAGGACCTGTCACCACACCTAGAAGAGGTCACTTATTAATACATCCTCTGAACTTCTTCCCATTTCTACTTCTGTCAACATTTCTTCTGCTAAACTACCAGCTCGATTTCTCCAAAATGCCCTATGTCCTGTTACAACCACTTATCAGTCTCCTTATGAGTTCTAGTGTGGTGCTTTGTCCCTTTCCCATGCTGCTCCCCCTCCCTAGAGCATCCTCCTTCCCCTGGATACAGCTAAGCTTTCAGGTCCAGCACCACATCCTTTGGGAACTCTTCCAGGATTCTGAGTTGATCTGAGCAGCCCAGGTATATTCCTCACACCCTGCACTGGGCAACCAGACTGCCATCTCCTTAAAGACAGGAACTGAATTTTCACCTCTATGCTAGGATTTAGCTCAGTGCCTGCGTGCCTATATTTTTCAAAGAAAAAAGTACATAAGTAAAAAAGGACTACGTGTCTTATCTGAGCTTGAGGTTGTTCAATACACATCTGCTGTTACTGGAACCTGGTTAAATGTCACTAATACTAATGAAGAAACCAAGGCACGAAATGTTTAGGTGACCTGCTTGAGTCACACAGCCTATAAGTGACAGGCCGAGCTCTAACAGGTAGCCTCTCATGGATGACATTTGGAGGAGCTACAGGAGGGTGATGTTCTTGAACATGTGTCAGGGCAGTCAGGAGGGCATGAGAGTCTGTCAGGTGGTTGCTGAAATTACTTCACTGTCTGTCCTTTTAGAACTAGGGAGGGAAAGCCAGCGTTGCTGGGAAGCTGTCCTCGGCATGTGGTCGTAGGCATTGCTCAATGTTCCCTCTGGGAAGTGGTATACTGTGATGAGAGCTGGTGGGGAGAGGAACTAATAGGCCTTATCAGAGGAACCAGCAGGGACCCCCTTACCCCTGTACCCTCACACATCTATAGACACAACACTCACATTTCAGAAGCCAAGCCAGACAATTTGAAGCAAACAGCTCTACTGTCCTGAGCTCCGGCTCCCAAGTTCTGACCCCAAGTGTCGTGGGGGAAAATGACTCAAGTTTATACCAGCTAGCTGTTCTGGTCACCGAACAGAAGGGCTCAGAGACCAAAGGGGCTGAGATCACATGGGTGATTAGGTCAATTTCAAACACACAGCAAGAAGCAAGGGGAGAAGGACAGGGTAGGACAACACAGAACATTGTACGAGAGGACAGAAGGAAAACATATGTCATCCTGAGTCATGCCATGCTCACATGTCCTGAACTCAGCCAGGACTTCCTGCTCATGGCGTGGTTATAAGAACCAGAGTTGAGGTTGGAGCAAGGGGCTCAAAAGACGGATGGTGCCTGGGGCCCAGTCCCATCAGAGAGACATGGGACAAGTATGACTGGCCACAGAGGTAACTTATCAGTTCATCTGCTGAAAGCCATGGGTGTTTATCTGCATTTCTAGGGGATCATGGCATTGCCAGCGGGTAGCTCATTGAATATCGAGTGCCTCATGGGTCTCATGTGTGGTTGTTGTATCCTGAGCACTTGGCGCTTCACGTGCCTCATGTATATTTAGTGTGTGTCATGAATATTCAGTGCCCACTCAGCTCCTTCATCCCTTCCTATCTGTACATACGCACACATGCATCACATCTTTATCTATGCCTAACATGGCTCACAACCATTTGCTTCTACTTAGTTTCAACTATCCTCCTGATTGCTTTGTCTTATTTACTAGAGCAGAATCCAACATTCTAAGCCCAGCCAAGCCACATTACACCAGGTCTGTCTACTAGAATAGTAAACCCCAATTCTGAACTCCACTTTACAATCTGCAAAGGTCTTTCACATTCACAACCTGATTTCATCTTTGCCACTGTCCCATGAGGCAGAAGTTAATATCCCAGTTCAGAAGATGAGCACACTAAGGCTCAGAGTTCAAATGACTTTCCTCAGGCCACATGCATACATTCAGTTGATGGCAGAGAGGACATGAGCTCCAGTCCTCTGGCCTCTAGTCAAGCATGTTTCCAGTTCTATCAGCCCACCCCTGGATCATTTTAACTCCCTTAATGATCCCCAACTCTTGTAGCAGAACTTGCAGAATTCATACATTTTATTCCAGCTCCTGACCTGGTACAATCTGATCTGAAAAAGCTATTACTTCTGGTACTCTGGGTATCAGACACACACACACACACACACACACACACACACACACCCACAGAGAAAGGAGCTGCAGCAATGAGCAGGCCTGAGCAGCAGTCTCACAGGGCCTTTTCTAGTCAATGATTGCAGACCTAACTGCATGGTCATTATTTCACAAAGGGGTTCCTCAGGAGGCTTCCCTGCAGCCAGTCCCTCCAGAAGCTTATCTGCTTAGGCAGAGGGGCAGCAGTTTGAGCAGAAGAGCATCTGCACCCTGAGAATACCATAGCCCTCTCAGCATTAAACCCCAGACCAACAACACTCTACCAATCTCTGATTCTTCCCTTTCCTCCCTTTTCAAGGAAGCCAAGGACCAGGGAAAGAATGTTCTGTATGAGTCAACCAGCCAAGCTGCACCTAGGAAACCCAACAGCCACTTAAAACAGGGGTAAGCATTCGTCCATGAGCCAGCCTTCCACAGAGGCTGACATGGACCCACTTCTCCAAGTGTGTGCAATACTAAGGGTGAAGGAGTGGAGGGGGCTGGCCCACCAGGGCTGCTTGTGTGTGTGCTGCTGCTGCTGCTGGCTGCACAGCCTCTGCAGAGCTGCCTCTTGCTCTTGCTGCTGATGGTCCAAAGGGTCTCAATAGCTGGATGAGAGGAACATCACACTGGGTGTGGCTCCACCTCAGGTGAGACTTGATGCGTGACTAGTGGAAGTCAAACTAAAAACAAGGATCACTTTAATTATTTCATTTGGCCAAAAGATCCCTTCTGGGAAAGGATTCCTTTGTGCGGAAGTCCTCAAATACATGTTTCCAAGCAGAACTGAAGCTTGAATTTCAGGCAGCAGACGCTGGTAACCTCTGGTTTGCTCTGGTTCAGAAACCACTTGGCTTCTCCCCTATTGAAGAAAGGTCCTCGCAGACCATTGCAGAGTGGAGGTGGGACTCTCCTGTGGGGTTAACGTGGCTGTGAAGGGTAACAGTGAACCACACATTGAGGCCTGGCATGATGCCCATCAGCTTATGTGTGTGATGGCACAAGATCCTCACAGGGGCCTCTGGACCATACCGTCGGGCACTGATGACTCGCCAAAGGTGATTGACACAGCTGGACTTAAGCAGATATGTTTGTAAAGGCCAGCCTGTGCTCTTGGCAAATTTGCTATCTCTGGCCAGATCCAGATTTAGAAGTTGTACAGTCCAACTCCCTCCAATAGCACACAATAAGAAGAAAGAGACACTAGACTGGAAAGTAAAGGGACAATGATGTTCCAGACAGAAGGTGCTGCACGTGGCAAAAAAAAAAAAAAGACACGAAAGCAAGGGATAAAACAGAGTGCTTGGAACACAGCAAGAGGTTCAGAGAAGCCAGAACTTGTCTCGGTTGTAAGAGAGCCAAGGTCGCTCAGGCAGGGAAGGGCTGATCCCTAATCTGCCATGACATCCAGGTCCTATCCTGAGAGGCTAAGCTATCATCCAAGGATTTTGGATTTTAAAACAGATGAATTGAGGTTAGAGAACTTGTCTAAGGCTCAATGGATAGCTTTTAAGAACCAAAAACACCCAGACCCCTCATCAAGGTGAGGCCTGCCCTTTCCATCATCCCATCCTGCCTGTCTTGGGCTGTGCAGCTTCTGGCATAATTTTCTTCTGCAAGCAGGAGAAACAAGGCAAGCCCAGACTTAAGATGAAGATGAAGACAAGAAGTCAGCATGGAGTTTAACAACCAGGCCTCCCCTGAGCCTGGGTCTGGCCTAGAACCACCCACCTCCCACTACTCACTCTGTGATTTGTGACCTGAAAGCAAAAGGCTTAGGAATTTGACCCAATGGTTGATCTTCCTAGGAGAAGGAAGTCTGAATGGGTAAGAGAAAGTGATGCCCTAGTATGTTGAATTTCAGAATATGAAGAACATGTTCAGAGAGCATCTGTGATGGTTTCAACTGCTCCTTGAGTTAGGACCTGCCATTTGGCATCAGAATGACTCTAAACTTTCAGCCACCAGAGAGGGATCCTTTAGTGAGAAGTCACAGGTCTCTTTAAGCAAACCTTATATATTGATGTTTTCAGTTAGCAACTTGAGAAGAGACTGACTTTTTAAATGACAGGATTTACCTGAATTACTTTAAAATTGTTCATTCATTAAATTGGTAAATACTAAACCTGAGCTATGTACTAAACCAGGTGCCAGGATGCCAGGATGTGTGGGCTGGGTGCCACCATATCCTTCAAAGAGATGCATGCAAGCTGAGTGCTTAAATGAAATAAATATCAGAAACAAATGCAATATATAACATAGAGTACAGTACATACATTAAACATTAGTCAGAAAAAAGAAACAATGAGAGACAAGTGAATACATGTGAGGCTGAAGCTGGCCTTTTGGGCTGAGTCAGGCTGGCAAAGTATTACATTAGCCAGGGTTTCCCAGACTAGCTTGTGCTGAAGCTGTCATCTGTGGTCCTGCATCTGGAAGACGTCCTGGTGTGGGGCTCGTGCACCACCTAGCGTTGGCATAAGCCACTGTACATATCACAAATGTTGGAAGGAAGGCACCCTCCGCCAAAGAAATTTGTGGAGCTCATAATTTTTCAGTGCACTGCCAAATGCCATAAATGCTTACATATGTTATCTCATCTAGACTGTATTAGAGCCCTATGCGGTCGATATTGTCATCACCATGTGACTGATGAAGCTGTAGAGATTCAAAAAGGTTAAACCATTTGATCAAGGTCCCCTGAACTAAGGGCCAATGCAGGGAATTGAACCTCCCTCCCCCTGTACTCTGTTAACTTCCTAGCTTTGCTGGTATCGAGGAAAGGATTAGGAGTCTCATGACCAGCCTTAGAATTCTTGGATGATGGCTCAGTCTCTCAGGATAGGACCCAGACGCCATGGCAGATGCTGCGGATATCAGCCCTTGCCGGCCTGCATGGCCTTGGCTCTCTTACAATAGAGATAAGTTCTGGCTTCTCTGAACCTCTTGCTGTGTTCCAAGCACTCCATTTCATCCCTTGCTTTAGTATCTTTTTTTTCTTTAAGGTGAAGTTTCACTCTTTGTTGCCCAGGCTGGAGTTCAGTGGTGTGATCTTGGCTCACTGCAACCTCTGCCTCCTGGGTTCAAGTGATTTTCCTGTCTCAGCCTTCTAAGTAGCAGATTACAAGCACCTGCTGCCATCCTCGGCTAATTTTTTTTCTTTTTATTTTTTGTAGAGATTGGGTTTCACCACATTGGCCAGACTGGTCTTGAACTCCTGACCTCAGGTAATCCACCCGCCTTGGCCTCCCAGAGTGCTGGGATTACAGGCGTGAGCCACCGGGCCCGGCCCTAGTGTCTTTTTTCCCCCCATGTGCAGTACCCTCTGTCTGGAACATCATTTTTCTTTTATTTTCCTACCTAGTGTCTCTTTCCCTTTAAGATGGTTAAAGGGAAACTTCTGCCAGGGAGCCTCCCCTGGCCCTCTCAGGTTGTGCTAGTTGGTTCTCCTCTGTGTTTTCACAGGACTGTGTGCATTCCCAGGTCACAGTGGACCACAGAACACCTGTCAGTCATCTGAACACAGAACACCTGTCAGTCAACACCCCCCAGGAGACTGTCAGCACTGTGTCCCCAGGGCCTAGCAGATGCTTAACCCATTGCAAGAGCTTGATAAATGTGTTTTTGTTCTTTGAAGTGGATAGACCGAGATTTTCTGGATGGATTTGAAGTGGATCTGATAGTCTATAGGTCAAGTAAACAGACTGATACCTGTCACAAGCAGGAAGCCCTTTGAGAACTCAGGTGCTTTAAATCCACTGGGTTCCCCTAAATCTAATCCTATGGAGATATTGTCAGCAGAAGATTACCTCATGATCTCAGATGCCAGAGCCAGCCCACCCTACCTGCACTCTGCCAATTCTCTTATTTTCTGTGTTTCTGAAAGCCCGCTATATTCCTGACCCCATCTCTAAACAACTGAAACTTAGCCTATGTCTCTATCAATTTGCAGATGCTGGGACCAAATGTCTAAGGATATATCATTCTCTCTTCAGTCCTTGAAACCTAGATGATTACCCCACATATGAGAACATGTGGCATGCCTAAGGTCACTTAAGTTTGAGGCCACAGAGGCAGTGTCGTATAGAGGCTAAGCACACCAGCTCTGGAGTCAGAATGCTTAGGCCATGTCAGGTAACATCTCCGCTTGTGACAAGTTTGTGGCCCCTGGGAAGGACGGCTGGCTTTTACAAATCTGATGCAATCTTTTTTTTTTTCTTTACTGCCTCCCTTCCCTTTCTGCATGCTGGCCGTCCAAGGGAGGGCTGCAGAAGAGAAATCTTCCCAGCTGAGAAGGTGACGGCTGGTGAGGCGGTTCTGAAGATCAGTGAGTAGGGTGAATGTAGGTTGGTCTCAGCCAAAGGCTACTCTTGGACCACATGCAGAGTCCTCAGTGAAGGCAGATGAGACTCAGCCTTCTCAGGAGTACAATGCCATCATCATCCACTGGACATGTTAGGAAAGCAAATGATAATCAGTTCAGACCCACCTCTCACCTGGGCCTACCCACCCCACACTCCTGGGGAGCCGTGGAGACAGAATATTAATGGATGGTTTAGCCAGAGGGTCCATACCATCCATTAGGAGGTATAAATCAACCTGAAATATAATCAACCTTAACTTCTCATGGTGCCTATGAATGATGACAGCCAAATACAGGCTGATTCTGTATTCAATTCTCAATGAAATTTTTTTTCCCATGAATTCAATTTGGTATGCTTGTGCCAGCTCTGTGCAGGTGTGCAAACTGGCAGGGTAGCAGAAATCCATTTAAGCATATTCTACATGTTTACATTTATGGGCCCGTTGGTCTGACAGCTTTATGTGGGTCTGATGAACAACCCCTCTAACTCATATACAGTGGACCTCTGGGGAAACTACTCCCCAGGCCAATCCCTAAGAATGATAAAGCTGAGAATAGCGAAGTTACCAATGGTGTCAGAAAAAGCCTCAGAGTGAAATCCAACAAGATGGCTGCCATTCCCTGCAGACCTTGGGTGGTCCTGATCCTCACTGAGCCAGAGATGGTCAGAGCTGGAGGCAATCTCAGAGACCACCTCATTCCACTCATGTCACATGTGGGGCAGCTGAGGCCCAGAGATTTAATGTGATTTGCCTATGATCCCCAAGCTAGTTACAAGGAGTGTTGTGGCTTCGATCCAGTTCTCAAATCCCAGTACAGTTCTCTTCCTGTGACCACTCTTTGCCCACTGGACTCTGCTCAGTGTTGGACTGTCCTGTTTCAGGTGCCACACTTGTGTTGTCCTATTCTCCCAGACCTGAGCCTGCCACTATGGATGGACTACCTGGGATCAGGAGTGATGACTCAGCACTCAAGTGTGGGGCTAAGCAGTCCGGGGATGGGCTCAGATAATTCTGGCCATTGGCCCTCCAGTAGAATCCCACTTCACACCCACTTCACACTGAATCTTGAAGGGATTGAGGGGTGACACAAACTGCAGGTCCCAAAAGCTTGGAAAGCAATTCCATAAAATGGACATTTGAGATTAAGAAAGACATTCCAGCTTTTATTGAATCATTTCTAAGTGCCTTAACCAGAGGAAGGGTTGCAGAAAAAAAAGAGCAGAGGATTGAACTCCAGACTCCAATGTCCTTGAAATGAACATTACCTAGCACCACACCTGGCACCTAGCATCTGCTCAATGTATCAGTGCATTTTGAATGATCAGGGAAGATAATCAGTTTTATACATGAATTTGTCTTCTCCTAGGCATATCACCTCATTCACTTAACAAACTGTATGAGATTTGGGAAGACGTCACAAAAACAAGATTAAATATAAAACAAGACACTGCACATGTGGGGAAGGCTACGCCAGTCCTTCAGTGAGGTTTATCTGTGGCCTGTACGTCCTGCCTAATCTGACCCTGATCTCCCGAGACCCATCTTGAGCCATTTCTCCTCATTCTCTGTGTGCTAGCCTGGATTGCATACATTGTTCCATCTAGCCCAGACCTTTCCTACTCTTGCCTCTACCAGCTTGTCTTTGAGGCTTCAATTTCAATGTCACCTTCTCCAGAAAGTCCCTGGTAGAACCCCATCTAGACTAGTTCTCCTATTACTGTCTATAGTACAGTACAAAGAGCTACAGCTCTTTTTTGGACCCAGGTCCTCATCCATCTGTGTCTACATCCTGCTACGCCTGCAAAGTGATATGAAAGAGGAGGAAATGGGCTTGGCCATGTGATTGCTTTGGACAACAGAATGACTTGCAGGTGTGCCAGACTGAAGCCTTGGTTTCAGAGGCCTTGCATGTTTAAGCTCGCTTTCTTATGTTTCTCCTGTTTCCCTGAGAAGAACAAACCTAGGCAGGGTTTCCTCAATTCAGGTACCCAGCAAAGCCCTCAGCCAACCCACAGATGCATGAGCAAGCCAGCTGAAATCCACTGACTCCCAGCCATGTGACTTGGAAGCTAAATAAGTATGTGTCATACATATGCTGCTGAAGTTGTGTAAATTTGTCACATGGTATTATTGGAATCAGAGTTACTGGATACACTAAGTTAGTCTCCCAATCCTTGCATATGTGCCTACCACAAAGTGGGTGCTCAGAAAACATCTGATGGATGAATGAATGAATGAGGGCAATGAATGTAGTGCTCTATTTCAAATTCAGCAGAATAAAGGGTCCCCAGAGCTCTTCTCTTCACAAGAGCATGGTCCTGCAAGGGCCACCTCTACCTAAGATGACATGAGCCACTTCCTTTAGGCAAGACTTACCTCTGACTTCTGGAGGTATATCCCTTTGCCATCTTGGGTTAAGTTTTGGAAGACATCTGTGAAAATACAGCAGAAAAGGAGCACAGCTAATGTGTATATTGGAAACATTATGAATTAGTTCCTCCCATATATCTCACCTTAACCACATCCATTTGGAAAACGTGAGGGAACCCAATGTCAGACTACATGTGACCACATGCAGCCACACCTATGATAAGTGAGCCACTTCAAACCTTTGCTCTGGAATAAGGCAGGGAACGAATGAATTTGGGTATCTGCAGCCAGGCCTCACAGGCACTTGGCTGGAGTTCCCGATAGCTTCTCTGGTCTGCTGTTTCTGGGTTGGCAACTGTCCTCTCTTGTGCTTAAAATAGAGACAGGTGGGAAGTCATGGGGCGGCAGAGGAAGCCCTGGCCCTCCCCCATTCCCGCCAGCTCACCCTCCATGTTCTCTACACGCAGCATCAAGTGGACAAAGCTGACAAATTCCATCTGGAGGCTGGGGCCGCCATAGCGGATGAGCATCAGCTGACAGACGTCATCACTGAGCATGATTCCTGCATTGAGCACAGGATCCTGCTGTGGGTGCTGGGAGCTTGCACCCAGCTCCCCTCCTGCCCAAGGCCCCTTCAATTGTCCCTCCACTTTAGGGACCTGAATCCTGATAGCATGGAAGTCTTCTTTTATAGGGTTCATTTTGAATTGTTTAATTGTTTAACCAATTTATTTTATTTAATCCCTATTCCTCACTCCTGCCTGTTAAGGCAATCAGCATGGGGCTCTTTCATCAAGTATGTGATTGGCCTTCAAGGAAGGAGGCAATCTGCTAAGTGCTCAAAAGGACCTGCTCTGGAGCCTGGTAGTCCTGGATTTAACCCCCAGGCAACTAGCTTCAATTTCTTCCTTTGTGAAGTGAGGATTATAACAAAGTGGTGTTGAAGATTAAATGAGAAGTTGAATGTGCGAACCGTCCATCAATGTTGGCTCTGATCACAGTGACAGTCATAAA
The DNA here is from genome assembly GCF_030222135.1 of Aotus nancymaae. Classification (NCBI taxonomy): domain Eukaryota; kingdom Metazoa; phylum Chordata; class Mammalia; order Primates; family Aotidae; genus Aotus; species Aotus nancymaae. The sequence goes on from NW_026988471.1 coordinate 30,179,070, forward strand.
AAATGTTTGTGTTGATTGCAGTGACAGTCTTTGAGAGTCACACTGTGCAATCGAGTTACTTCAGCATGCCACGCATCCCCCCCACCGCCTGGTGAATGTGCACCCTGCCCATGTGTGCCCACAGCTCCAGCTTTTCCTGTGCCTACCTGCATCCCTCATGGCAGCCTGCAGCTGTGCCCAGCTCAGGTATCCTGACCCATTGTCTCGCTTGTAGAAAACCTTCTGCAAAGAACCAAATAAGAGGTTCCGGAAACCAGGCATTTCCAAGCACCATCTGAGAGCCCCTGTGTGCCCCTGTCAGCACCGCAGAGGGGCTGTTGAAGATATCTGAGGCTCCACATGCAGGGTCTGCTGCCAGCATAAGAATATGGCAGAGTCCATGCCGGGATCCCACCACCTCATGTTTCCTACAGAACAAGGCTTCTGAGAAAAAGAAAAGTCTTTTTCTCATGGGGTATAGACAGACTTGGTGTGGGTAAATGTGCTTAACATAAGCACATTTATCCACACTCTAAAGTGATTCCAGCTTTCTCACTCAGGAGACAAGTGGGAGAATTGTGAGTTGTAAGCAATGATTGGAAGAGCAAGAAGGAGCAATTTTATGAAAGACTTTAAATGCCAAGTGTGACGACGAGTTTGGACTTTCTCTGAAGCCCATGGGGAGTCTTAAAAAGCGTTTTGAAAGGAAGCAGCATGATAAGATGTGTGTTTTGGAACTTCAGGAGACTACTGCAACCAGCTCTCTGAGTTTGAAAGAGACCGATGGAGGAAATGCTCACAGATGGGAGAGTGGAGAAGGTTTGGCGAGTTGGACATAAAGGGCTGCAGGGGACAGAAGTGTCTCATATAGCTTTGCAGAATTGCCATTTCTACATCATCTTCCAAAGAGCTGTGGTTAGACTTGTTCTTACCTGATAGAGCTTCAGCTGCTTCCACAGGTCCCTGAATTCTTGGATGCTCATAGTACCAGAGGCATTAAGCTGATGAACAGGTTAAGGTAAAAGCTACCAGGGAGAGTTCCATCCATGCTTCGGAGGCAGTGATCTGCCCTCCACAAAGCAATTGGCAATTTGTGGATGGCCTCATTCAATATCTGATCATGTCTGATTTCACCAGTTGGCCTTACCTCACTGGCCAGATAGCCCAGGGCTCCCTCCACCCTTGCTAGGGAAAAGCAGAATAAGCCAGAGCACAGCAGTACTGGGAGAAGCGGTGATGACGGAGGTAATGATAGCGATGACCACAGCCAGCATTAAGTGAGGCAGGATATTTTGACATGGCCAATTTGATGTGATTTAAATTAAAAAATAGTAACTTTTTTTCATTATTATTTTTTTAAAAAAACAGCTTATGGAAGGAGTCAGGCACAAGGTGGCTAAGGATGCCTTTTACTTTTTTAAGTTTAATGGTTGGCCTTGTAGATCATGCCCAGATACCCCTAGCATCACAGACATTGGGTCAAAGTACCACCATACCCCATCTCTGTTTGATCCCTCACCATGAATCTATCACTGAGTTACACACTTCACCTGTAGTAGGTGAGGTAGGCATTAACTCCTCCATGTTCTAGCTGATGAAATGAGCACTTGGAGAAGGTCTGATCTTGTTCAAGTTCATACAGCTGGTTACAGGGCTGGGACCTGCCCCGTGCCTGTACCTGTACACCTAATCCTGCACTGTCTCTGAGTTTCTGCAGACTGTTTTTGTTTTTACAACCCCCTTAAGCTATCTATTCAATATGTCTCTCCATAGTATGGATGATCAAACGTTGATTACAATTATCCACTTAGAAAGGCAGTGCGTTTGCTAGAAATACTGCAGGGTTGAGAAACAGGACAGCTGAGTTCATAGCATGCTGTTTAACTTCCCTGAGCCCTGGTTTCCTGGTCTGTGCATGGGTGCAGCCACCACCCAGTTATTAAATGGAAAACATATGGCCCTAAGGCTTTGGAAAGGCTCTTGTAAACCTGGAGAGCTGTTACTAACCACTGCCTTATAGCTGCCTCATCCTCATTCCCAGGAAATTATATTATTGTGATGGATGGCTTATATTAGATGATAGCTCTGTTCCCAAATTTTATCTGTACTGTCCCATTTGCATTCCCACATTAATCCTACCAAGTAAGTTTCAACATTCTCTCCATGCTCCAGATGAGCACCTGCATGCATAATGAGGCTCAGCAAATTTGTCCAGGATCCACAACTGGCAAGGGCTGGGGATGGGATTCAAATCCACTCTTCCTAGCTCCAGAGTGAAGCTCTCAGCCAAAAGCACCCATCCACCCACAAACCTGAAAGGATACGTCCAGTAATGCCAGGATCCCCTGGCAGGCTTCCAGGCTGAAGAGAGGCTGTGTGCTCCCCAGACCTGTAAAGGAGCAGAAAGAGGCCACATGGGGGCTGGCCCCAGGTCTGCAAATCCCTTTTCTGAGCAGGAAGAGGCAGTGCTGCGTGGGTCAGCTATAGGTTCTGATGACCACCATGTATGTGGACTGGGCAAACTGAGAATGGAAGGTAGTAGAGAAAGCGTGGGGGATGATGGTTATTCCTACACCCACAGAGCAAGTCAAATGCTATAGGGACACCTGGCATGGCTTTGCTTTGCTTACACAGAGGGCCAGATGAGCATGCCTTTTGTACCTAGAGAGGGCCAGGATCCCAGAGGTCAACTTGTTCAAGCTCCCACCCAAATTGGGGGATTCTTTCCTCAGGTTTCTTTCTTTTTTCTTTTTTTTGAGATGGAGTCTCGCTCTGTCACCCAGGCTGGAGTGGCATGTTCTTGGCTCACTGCCACCTCCACCTTCTGGGTTGAAGCAATTCTCCTGCCTCAGTCTCCGAGTAGCTGGGATTACAGAAGCTCACCACCACACCTGGCTAATTTTTTATATTTTTGGTAGACACAGGGTTTCACTTTGTTGGCCAGGCTGGTCTCAGACCCCTGACCTCAAGTGATCTGCCCACCTCGGCCTCCCAAAGTGCTGGGATTACAGGTGTGAGCCACGACACTGTCCCTCCTCAGGTTTCTTGTTGGATGGTCTGTCAGTTACGGGTGCTCACTTTTTCACGTGGGTGAAGAGCTACAGTCAGGAGAAACTTCTTCCGTTAAGTCCAAAGGAACCTCCTATAATACTGGCTCACTGGCCCTAGTTTCACCTCCAGAACACCATAAAATGATATTTGTCTCTCTTTGACTTCTGCTTTACCTTTTAAACATCTAAATATTTCCCAAACTAGTCCTCAGATGCAATGGTTTCTAAACCCTCGACATCCTTTTCTGAGCCCTACATTTTGCCAATATCTCTTCAAAATATGGTACCAAGATTTGAAAACAGTCCTCCAGATGCAATTTGATTGAACGGAACACAGTGGACCTATCACCTCCCGTTTTCAGTCAGCATTTCCCAAATTATGTTTCAAAGGAGATTTTCTGCAGACAAAGAATTCTGTGGTCAAAGAAATGTGGGATACTTTGCATCTATTAAGGCTTTTCTTCATTCACCATGCACTTTACTGTGTGTGAGGTACTGAAGACCCAAGTACAATTGACCACAGAAGCTAACCCCTTTTATTTCATGGAACACTTACTAAACATCTTGGCTTCCAATGTTTCCTGGAACACAATTTTAAAAACATACATCTAAATGTTCCCATTAAACGCAGCCTGATTGTGTATAAGCTTATTTAGCAGCAACTCAAAACTATTAGTTCATGTTAGATAGAAATCAACTAAATTAACCAAATATCTTTCACATAAACTGCCACAAAAATGAGGTCTCTTCTGTTAAGAACTTGTGCTACCATTTTAAAATGGTATATATCAAAATGGTTTATGGCCGGGCGCAGTGGCTCACGCCCATAATCCCAGCACTTTGGGAGGCCAAGGCGGGTGGATCACGAGGTCAAGAGATCGAGACCATCCTGGCCAAAAAGGTGAAACCCTGTCTCTACTAAAAATACAAAAATTAGCTGGGCATGGTGGCGCATGCCTGTAATCCCAGCTACACGGGAGGCTGAGGCAGGAGAACTGCTTGAACCCAGGAGGCGGAGGTTGCGGTGAGCAGAGATCGTGCCATTGCACTCCAGTCTGGGTAACAAGAGCAAAACTCTGTCTCAAAAAAAACAAAAAAAGTTTATTATCTTCCTGACTACATTTCATCTTTTTGGTTGGGGCACAGCTTGTTGAAAACATTCTGAATTTCAATTCTGCTATCTATTATATTAATGATTTCTTCCAGCTTTGTGCCATCTGCAGCTCCAATAAGCCTGTATTCCATGTCTTCTTCCAAGACATTAATAAAAATTGGGGAAATGAACAGGACCAATAGCAGACAGAATCTAAGAACTCGTATCTAAACATCTAAGCATATAGACTCTTGCCTGTAACTGGATAGAATTATCCCTCTAGTTTTATATTTGTATAACTCTTGGGAATGGTGATAAGATTTGTTGTGAATACATCTACTTTTATTATTTTCCAACCCACATTTTATTATTTATCATGGGAGACTCACCAAATATTTTGCGAAAATCTAGTATTTCTCTGATCTACCCATCTAGAACCCTCTCATAGGACTAAATGAAAGCAATTTGTTCAAAAATATTTCAGAAAACCATTTTGTATATATGCAATCAAGACCTTTAAAAACTATTAAATGTGTACAAGCCATTGTTTCTAGGTAATTTCCCTAGAATCAGCCTAGAATGTTTTTTCAGTGGGGAGGAAAGTTCTAATGTTCTACAATTCCTAGAGTCTTCTGGATATTTTACTGAAAACTGAATTTGGCTTTGAGAAGCTTTCTGCAAATTCGTTCAACGCCTGAATCACACAATAGCCTGGACTGTAATTTTCCTGGGTTTGAAATCTTGGCTTCATATAAAGGAGAAGCAATCATCTAACGTCGGTAGCAAATACTCTGGTTGTTTTACTTTTTTTACTTTGAAGTTCATTTTTCTCCCTGGAGAAATCAGCCTATTTTTTTAATGTTCTTCTCGCTCCAAATATATGTATAAAATATTTTATATGGATATTAAGCCTTTGTAATAATTGATCCCAGGCTTCATATGAAAGCATCCATGCTACCCATTTGCAGTTCTTCTAGGTGGTATGCTCTCTCCTTCCAGATTTTTGTAGCTTGATCAATTTTACATGAGTTCATCAGATAGTTCCCTAGGTAGGCTAGTTAATACTTAATATTTATACCCCAGGTTGAGGAAATAGGTGCAATTCTTCCACATGAAATTGATATGCCAAGAAAGAGATACTCAGTTATTTCTTTCTGACTAGCAAAATGGCAGAAATCTTCATTTTCACTGTCATGTATTTCTATACCCAAAGTAAGCAAAATAATAATAATAATGATGATTTTCAAAGCTGAATAAATTTCTCTACTGCTTTTTCAGATCACATAATCCACTCTTGTGTAAAATAGAGCTACTGGTTGAGACCAGCACTCGGTAATTCACACAACCCACCAAAGGAAAGAGAAACAAAGCCAGAGTTTAGAAAAGTTGTGTCCCCTCTGAGTACAGGATGGCTCTCAAACACTTACTTGACCAGGTCACGTGGTTCAGGATGTTCTGCAGTTGAACTGCATTAATTTCTGGATACTGAATAGAAAGCAGATTGGCAAGAAAAAAATGTGTTACTGAAGGCTCATTAGATGGCAGAGAGGACATATGACTGAACATAAAATTAAACTGGGATTTTCTAAGTACTTCATGATGCTTTTTAACTGGGTACCAAGCCCAGAGCACCCTGGCAGGGCAGGACTTTTAAGTAGGCTTCTAGAGAACAGTGATTCTCGAAGGTGCTATCCAGGTGCTTCTGAAGTTTAGCCAACAAATTGGTTTGAATTTCATTCTTAATAAAATGTCATTATGTCAAAACTCTAGATTTTAACCTTAGAGTTTACTAAAAGAAACTCTTTATATGAACATTTGACTTTAAAATATACCAATGAAATATAAGTATCAAACATTTGATTTTTTAAAAACTGATGCATATTCATAATATGCTATTTTTAATTGTTTTACATATATTGGGATTATCTATGAGACTTCATTTGATAAAAGGATTGCAGCATCAAATGTTTGGAAACCACTGGTATGGAGGAAAACTTTCATAAACAATACATGTAAGATTCTCATTTATCCTCTCCAGCTACATTAAACAAAATTCCAGATGGGCAAGGCAGGTAAGTTGTGACTTTAAATCAGGAATGTCACTAACACAAGGGGCTCAGCTTCTCTGTTTTAGTGACATTGCTCCAAATATCAGACCCCAGATTTCTAGTATGTTTCTCACCTTCTTCCTAAGTGTCTTGTAGGTTAGGGGGAATGTGGCCTCCAGAGCCCTGCACTCACACCATTAGCCCTTGCTAGACTCAAATCTCGGTCAGCCCAAGAGAAGAAGCCACAGAGACTAAGTGTGTGTCCCAGGCTCTCCCCTTTCTTACCAGGCTCATCCGCTCTCCAGGTGACCACTCAAGGGCCCCTTCTCCCTGCGCTCCCCTCCAATGGTTCTCCCTAAAGACCCCAGGATTTGTCATTGTCATGCTCTCCTACCCCCCACCACCACCCATGTCCCACCCATGTGACCACTCAAGGGCCCCTTCTCCCTGCGCTCCCCTCCAATGGTTCTCCCTAAAGACCCCAGGATTTGTCATTGTCATGCTCTCCTACCCCCCACCACCACCCATGTCCCACTCCCAACTCTGACTCTCTACTCTGCTACATCCCATTTTCTCATGGATGAAAGATTAAAGTTGCTTTCCTACAACTAATCAACACAGCTTCCAAGAACAGAGAATCATTTTACAGGAGCCTTCCAGGGCAATGGCTCTACTCATTTGTCTAAAAACTTGAGGACTTTAATAGAAAGTGGCACTTGGGGGAATAGGTAGCCTTAAATCACAGTTTCTATGCAGTCTCAACCAGATACAAACCTATACTTTGATGAAATGATATGCTCCACTTTGTCCCCTGTTCTTCCCCACCCTCCCCCACCGCACTTGTTCAACTCACCTTTTCAAAGAATTTGGTGAAGCATTCATTCTGCCCTTCGTTTTGGTCTTCTATCTCCTACAGGAAGAGACATGTAGAAAGACATAATTATTCACCTGTATAAATGGACTTTCATGTATACCCTAATGTCTCATGGCTTCCAAGCTTCTGAAATCCATGAGCTTAACTTTGCATAGTCTTTAATTTTACACGATAGCATTTACAAACAGCCCTTGCTTCTCCAATTTTCCCTGGCTTTGGGGAAGTCACAAACAGTGAAACAGACAAAAGAAACACCAGATAAAGAGAAGCAGAAGAAAGTAGAGATGTAACTCACATAGCTAGCACTCTGGACCCTCAGTGACAAGGACTTGACCAGTGGGTAGTTCTCTACTCTTTGTTGGTGCAAAAACAGCAAAGCCCAGGGACTGTTAGGATACACCGGGTAATGTCTGCCGTAGAACAGGGTCTGTAAGGATCTGCATCTCTCCTCCCCTAACTCCTTAACTTGAAAAGAGAAACCCAACATCCTGGCTTGGAAAGCAGTCCCAGCCATACAGAATTCCACCTGATGACTCACCTTCGAGAAGACAACACCAGAACTGCTGCCAATTTCACTGAGAACAAACAAACAAAGAAAAAAACCCAGAGTTTCCTCTTGGGAATTTCTTGACCAAAATTCCCCCTCTCCTGGAAGCTCGTCTTACATGTTCCTTCACCAAGGTACCACAAGGGCCTGCCCAGCTCTCACACCTCACCTTCCGCTTCCCCTTAAAGTGTACATTCCAGCCATGTGCACAGCACACCACTTGTAATTCCCTGCTCCCTCATCTAATTAGTCTTAAAAGATGAGCATGAGACTTAGTGGTCTGACATGGCAGTGGGGCCTGAGATCAAGCCAAACTACCTGTGGCCAAGACATAAAAAACAAACAAAAACAAAACAAAACAAAAAACACAAAACCTGCCAGGTAAAACAATCATAGGCAAAATAATGTGTTTGGTTGGGATATGTGCACATTAGTTCAACTGCGTACACTAGTAGAATGGAAGCCTGCTAGTTTATGGCAGGCTCCTCTCATCTGAACAACCCTTACACATCTTTTAATAGTCACCTCCTCCCTGAAGCCACTCTGGCTTCCCCCAGGACCATGGGAGTTGGCTCAGATTCTCCTCTTTGAGACTCTTCTAACACCCTGTGCATATAAAATGAGTATACTGGATGCACTGGAAGATCAATAACTGCTCATATATCTGTGTCCTTTCCAGACTTTGAACTTCTGGAAGTTCAAAGGGCAGGGGCCATGTGTGCTTTATCTTTTTCTCTCTACTGTCTAGCACAGTGTTTGTTAGTGAGTGGAAGGAGGGCAGGAAGGAAGGGGAGCGATGTCCTTCACGCAGAAAGTAACCTGGTCTCCTGCTTTTCCCATATCTCTTCTGTCTCAGCAGCAAAAACCCTAGTCTCTGCCATTTCCAACCTTGCCCTCCTTGCCTGCCCTAGCCCGAGCGGTCCCCAACCTCTAGGAGAGGCCTTGTGTCCTTACTAAAAGCTGTGCTTCCTGGAGAAGACCCTGAGGATGAACTCTGACTTCTGGTGAGCCTCCAAGGTGCAGGGCACGATGAGGTATGTCCCTGGATCCAGACACAGTTCCTGACTCACTTCTTTCTCCCTGAGAAACTTATCAGGCTGGCTCAGGGGAGCGTTACTCTGGAAGAACTCGGGGGGCAGTCTCCTCTGGCCATCATGGTACTGTGGGTAGAAGACAGAAGAACACCAGGGGAGGTGATGACCCAGGGCTGTGGCCAGGTCTGAGGCCCTCAGCTCTGAGCCAGGACTAAGGTGGCCCCGATCTGCCAAATCCAATGTTCCCCAGTGGAGGATGAAACAAGAGGGGAGGAGAGGCAAAAACCAGAATATGTGTGTGGAGGGCTGTGCCTTTGCTAGAACCTATCGGGGCTACATAAATACATGTCATTTGATTTGACTTACCTTAAAAACAAAACCAGCACAAAATGATGGGAAATATGTCCTTGTACCTGCAGTTTCCATTTTACGGTGAGGGCTCTGAGGCTTAGACAGGTTAGATCATCTGCCCAGAGTCATCAGCTGGTTACAGTCCCAGCTAGATGGGAATTCAGGACAGTGGAGCTCCATGTTCATATTCTTTATACTTCCTGATGCTGCCTTCACGTATGTGATGTGGCACGACTGATGGTCACAGATACAGATGGACCACCACCACCTCCCACCTACACCTCACAGCTGTACACAGATAAAATTCCATGTCACTCAGGGACAACATCCTTGTAAAGGACAAAGAGAACTGGGCAAGAGCTCAGAAGACCCGAATCAGAGCTCTGGTTCCGACATTTCTTGGGTATCTGCTTTGTCTTATCTGATTCATATTCTCTTTCTCTCTGGTGTCTCTGCCTCCTTTGTTTCTCCATCTCTCCCTATTTTTCTCTCTTGCTTCCTTACCCCTTTGTTCTCACTCAGGGCTGTAGAGTGAGAGGAGACCCACACCAGGATCCTCTTTCCGGTTTATACACAACTGCTAACCAAGACACCACCCATGCACACAAACAGTTATTTAGCAAATTCCTCTGTACTTTGGAAATAAAATACATATCCTTATAATGTAGGCATTCTTTCATAAGACAATGAGAACTAGGAAATCATCCAATCGCCCTCTTTGCCATGAGCTACTAGGCATCTCAGAGCTAAATTGTATAATGAGCCATAGTAGCTGTGCTAGGTTTAGTTTTCCTGGTAGAAGCAACTGTCTACCTAGCTCTCATCTCTTTGTCATTTTTTCTTGGCATTTAAATTTTGTAACTGATCTGTGGGTTTCCTCTGTCTATACTTGTTTATTGTAGGTTGACCCAAATTCTGTTTAGAAGTAGGCATGACATCAATAACTTTTTCTTTTTAAATTAATAGGCAAATTTGAGAGTGGTCAGTGTTCCTGTGAGGAAAACAACAAAAGAGACCCAGCGTAAAATGATTTCTTTATAATAGTCCTTTTACTTGATTCAATCGAACCTAAGAAAATTAAGCTTTTAATCCTGTTTTCTTTGGGAAATAAAATAATAGCTGCCTCCCTCAGAGGATGGGATTCCTTGGGCCTTCCTACCTGACCCCTCCCAGGTGCCACAGCAACTGAAGCCAGACATGTTCTTGTCCCTCTGCCCATGCTCCTGCCACATGTCCTCAAGCCTTTGTTCCTTCTCCCTGGGGAGGTGGGCTGCATGGTCTCTGATGTCCCATGTTTTAAGTCCATTTTACTTTGGGTTTCATTACACAGTCAAGATTGTAATTGATCATCTTTCCTATGCTGTGATGGCCTTCAATATTAGCCCTAGGTATTCGTGTAGGAATTTAATAAATTTTACAATTTATTGGTTCCATGCTAGGCTCTGAGACCTCCCTAAAGATGCATGAGGATCTCTTGGGGGTCTTTGGATAAAAAGATTAGCAGATGTGCTTTACTTTCACATAGGCACAGGCAGTTGGCAGACATTCTCATCATCAGACATTATCATAGCTTCTTACGCAGTATAAGCCTGCTCCAGTCTAACTGAAGCCCGTGGAGGCTTGGCCACATGCGATATCACCCCAAACTAGGGCCACCTGGTCAAGGGCAGAACTCACCATGTTCATCTGGAAAACAAAAAAAGAGAGATCCCATTAGGCAGGGAATCTGGCTCTTTCATAAGCCAAAACCTGAAGAGAAGCTGATATGCAAGGCTCCACCCAGAAGCCCTGTCCCCTCCCATAAGACCTGCTGTTCTATCAGTGACATTTTAATCCATCATCAGAAATTCTGGAAAAGAGGAAGGGAAAGAATGCTTGGCTTTTGGGGAGAGGAAAAGGAAGCCAATATTGATTGTACTATGTGCCAGGCACAATAACAAGCACTACCACATAATCCTCTTTTATTCCACCTTTTGCCTAAATATCATTGTCCCCATTTTACAGATGAAAAAACTGATGGCCTAGTGCAAGAAGGTGACTTGTTCTAAATCACATGTTCCTAAAAGACAGTGCCTGCCTTTGAAAACCCAGGTCCGTGAACAGAAACAGATGGTAAAGAGGACAAGAAACAGGAAGACATGGTCACTGCTGGTGACCCCGTGCTTGGTCACATGCCCTGTGGTTCAGAGGTCCACCTACCCTATAGAGGTAGAAGCCAATGGCGAGGTAAGGCTTCTGGTTGCGGCGCCTGTGCCTGGGCTTCTGGAGCAGGGACACCAGCACGCTGCAGGGCCTCAGGGATCTCCTGCCCTCTTCGGGCCTCCAGACAGACAGCAGGAACTGTGGGTTCTTCCAAAATGTGTCTGGGGCAGAACACAGCAAGGTGAGAATGGACCCCGTATCCCCAAGCATCCTGCTCACCAAACTACTAAGAGGTGAACGGTCCAAGGACACCTCTGCCAGGATTGACACCCTGAGTCCATCAGGACAGAGTCGGGGTCCCTTCAACCTTGGCTCTATGCCCTCCCCGCTTGCTCTTCCACCCGGAGGCTTCCCCAGACACACTGAACTGGAGCTGTTCCCACCACTGTAGCCTCTTTGTCCCACTCAGTGCCTGGCCCAGGTGTAAAACACATCATCAGGATATGTATTTTATTTATCCCACAAGCATGTGCTACCTGAGTAAGCAATTGTCTTAACTCCCAGGGGAGGTGACCATGATCCTAGGGACCTTTGCATTTACTGGAGGCAAAAACCTTAGCTTAAGTTCGGCTTCAGACTTTGAGGGAAATACTGTCAAAAGGGGGACTCCAGAGCTAAGGCCACCCTGGCCCGTTGAGGTCACACCCCACAGGCCTTGCCTTCAAAGCGGATAGCTCACTATCTCCAAAGTGGAGGAAGGGACACAGCCACCAAACCTGTCCCATCTTGCGAGTTCAGACAGGTTTGTCTCCCCTGCCTAGTGAGCCTGGGAAGCCGAGGGTTTGTGTTCCTCCCAAACTCCAGGTGGGCAGGACCTGATACAATTTCCATTTCAATCCTGCCCAGTTAGTGGGTGGTTACCTCAGTGTTTTCGGCGGCCTTCTCTAAAACTAAAGAAAGATTCTCCCTTGATCCTGCTTTTCCCATCCTGTGTGCCTGTGACCCCTGGTGGTCACTAGGACAGGGCAACCCTCTGGGAAGATACAGCCCCACAGGCTGATGGCTTGACTGAGAGGACTCTTATGGTGCGCATTGGTACCACAGGGGCCCTGACTTCCCTGTGGTCATAGCCCAGGGCCCCAGCACATAGTGAGACAAGCTGAGCCTCCTCTCCCCTCGGCTAGTGCAGAACTTGTGCTGCACACCCATGTGCAGTCACTCTCACACCCGCGCTCACAACGTCACCCCAAGAGCCCTGCTCCTGCGCATGCGCTCACCCTGCAGCAACTGCTTCCGGCCACCAGCTGTGCTCCCCTTCTCCCATCTCCCCTCCCGCATGGTGTATGTCCACTTCCGGGCCGCCTCCTGGGTCAACAGGCCTGGGGTCAGTTTACAGATGACCAGGAGCACAAAATGTGCTTTAAAGTCCTGCAGTGTCATCCTGTGGAGAGGAAAAAGGAACAGCACAAAGAGATGGACCAGATAACGCCTAGTCATCAGGACCGAAGGGGAGGGTGAGACAAAGCAGGGGCATCCCAGCCCTCTCATGGACAAAGACACCAGCTCTTGTGCAGAGCTGAGCTGGCCATCAGTACCCGAGCTGGGGCTGGTTAGATCCCTGTCAGGGTCCATTTTGGGGAGTTGGAGCTGCTGAGAAGACCCACCCTCTGGCTGGAAGCAGCTGGCCACATGGCTGATTGGGGGAGATGTTCCTGTTTCTGGAATCATGGTGACAGCAGCTGAATTAGTGCATAGCTAACTAGTCATTTGTTTTATCTGTAAATGTTCAGTAAGAATTGCGTATCAGTTCTTAATCATTAATTAATGAAGATCTTTGCCCCTACTTGCTAACTTGCGGCCTGTGACACTCTATTTAAACTGGCTCAGTTTACTTAACCAAAAAGTGGAAAAAAAGAGGAATTTGCAGGACTTCAGTTCAGTAAAAGAGCTTCCAAAGGGAGAGGGCTGCAGCAGGCTGAACTGGATGGTTAATGGGAGGAGTCCTTGGAACAAGGGTTGATATTAATAGTAACAGTGGCAAGCAAAAGCAAAGGGGAACTAATGGGGCCCCTGTCAAACACCTAGAAGCAGCATCAGTTCAGAATGTCTTGATGGCCTTTCAAAAAATGAGGTGACGGCATGTTCTCACTCATAAGTGAGAGCTGAACAATGGAACACATGGACACAGGGAGGGGAACATCACATTCCAGGGCCTGCCAGGGAGTGGGCGGATAGGGGAGGTATAGCATTAGGAGAAATACCTAATGTAGACGGCAGGGTGATGGATGCAGCCAACCACCATGGCATGTGTATACCTACGTAACAAACCTGCATGTTCTGCACATGTACCCCAGAACTTAAAGTACAATTTTAAAAAAATGAGGTGAGCGGCTCTGGAGTGGGTGGGAGTAGGTGAAGTGTTACTCTGCTCTGGAGGGCACAGGTCAGGGGACCTGCCCTATGGCAAGACTTTACAGTCTCTTCCTACCTCAAGGCCTTTTCAGGACAAAAAAGGCAAAACCTTTTTTGAATATATTGAGCAAGAGAGCAGAGGGGAAGCCAGAGAGGAGGAAACAGTCTGGCCGAGCCCTCCCTGAGCTCCACGCTAGTGGCCTCTACTCTCATCACAGAGACTGACCATGTATTTATAGGGGCTGTTTGTACTGCTAGACCGTGGGTGCCTAACGGGATGGTGCCTTATTGACTGTACATGAGGTTCCTGGCACCCATCCAATAAATGTCTGCTGGATGGGTTTTCAAATGCAGGCCAGGATATTTGTCCAAGTCCCCAAGTCCAATACCAGAATTCTCCATCATCGTCTTTCCTCAGAAGCAGAATCTTCTCCTTGGGGCTCAGCAGCTCCCATTTACTTGAACTGAAAATAGAAAAGGGAATGAAAAGCTTGTGTGGGGCATGCTAGAAACTCTTTAGTAAAGGTTCTGTAGTGTCATTATTTATTATTATTTTCATAACTGCTTCAGACAACTGAATTTTCCATTCTATATTACACAGTAGCATGTAGCTTTCATTGATAGCTTACTATGAGCTAAGCACTGGGCTAGGTTCTTGACATACATTATTTCATTCAAGGCTAACAACAACTTTGTTGTTCTCATTTTAGAGATTAGATAACTGAGTTAAGAGAGATTGAGTCACTTGCTGAAGTCATACATCCATTAAATGTCAGAGCTAACATTTGAACCTGCGTCTTTTCAAAGGCCATCATTTGAACTTCCACCCCTGGCCATGAAGGAGTAAGACTGTCCTGACAGCTTCCTACCATCAAGAAGTAAAAATGCGACAAAATAGAAGAAGCTGTTTTCAGATACTGGACAGCAGGCAACATGGGTCTGTGATCCTGGGAGTTTGGAAACAAATGAGGTGAGCCCTCGTATCACCGAGGCTTTCTTCCTGAAGGTAATTTCCTGGCCACTGCTACAGGGAGAGGGACTCAAAAAAGAACATATAGGTCTGGCTGAGTGGAGGAGGCAGAATCTGGAATTTGGGGAGATGAAGACAACCAGAATTTGCTGGGCAAAGCACCTGAGAGGAAGGGGCTCATAAGAAAGGAGTTCCAGGAACTTTAGAGGAGTTCCCTTGCGTCTTTGGCTGAGATTTAGTCTGTGCTTTCTTAAAGTGAAACTCCCCAAGACTGGACTGTAAGCAGGACACAGTGCTGGGAATCTCATGCATTCCCACTGGACAGAGTTAAGACTTTATTTATTTATTTGCTTATTTTTGAGACAGAGTCTAACTCTGCCACATAGGCTAGAGTACAGTGGTGCGATCTCGGCTCACTGCAACCACTGCCTCCCGGGTTCAAGCAATTCTTCTGCCTCAGCCTCCCAAACAGTTGGGATTACAGGCATATGCCACCACATCTGGCTAATTTCTGTATTATTGGTACAGATGTGGTTTCACCATGTTGGTTAGGCTGGTCTTGAACTCCTGACCTCAAATGATCTGCCCTCCTCTGCCTCCCAAAGAGCTGGGATTATAGGCATGAGCCACTGTGCCCAGCCAAAAGACTTTGTTGAATATATGGAATCTTTACGAGAGATCCCAGAGGGTCTACAATTTAGTAGTGGAATCAAATTATCCCTGAAATAAAGTTTGTCTTGACTTTCCCTAAAAGTGCTTAAAAAACGTCGAAGTATCAAAATCCCTAAGCAATGTAACTACTTACTTTAAAAAAGGTCCAATACTCTTTAAAGAAATACAATAAAATTCAGCACTATGAAACTAAAATTTATAATGTCCAGCATGCAATAAGAAGTTATTAGCCATATGAGGAAGTAGAAAATATGATCCGTGACCAGGAATAAAAAAACAGTCCATAGAAACTGACAGAGAAATGAGAGAGATGATGGAATTAGCAGATATGGACATTAAAACAGCTGTTATAAAAATGCCCCATATTCTCAAGGATGTAAAGAGAAACATGGACATAATGAGGGGAGAAATGAAAGATAATCTCAAGTGGAATTTCTAGAATTGAAAATATAATATTTAAAATGAAAAACTAAATGGGATTAACAGCAGATTAAACACTGCAAAATAAAAGCTCATCATTTTAATATTCACTATACGTCTGGATCCAATAAATTAAGAAGCTTGCCTACACTAAGATCACACAGCTAGGAAGTAACAACAGTGTAATTTTACCTATCATCTATCTCTAATATTAGTGCTTGTTCCCCTGTGAAAGAAATCGCCACTAGCAACATGACGCTAGATTTCTGTAACACTTTAAAATGTATGTATTTCTTTGGATGACGTTTTCCCACATCGACCCAGCTCCTCTAACAACTCTGTCTGCTAATGTGTAACAAATACAATGCAGCACATTCCATCAGGAGGAAAATTCAACTTGTTTGTCTAAGCCTTCAGTTTTTCACTATAAAAATGATTATGTGATAATGTGTATATGGACATGCTTGCATACTCAAAAGACCTGTACAGGATTAAGTACTATAAATCTTCATAATGACAGAAGGAAGGACTTTAGGACTTGACCTCCCTTTCTGCCTGTGCCCTACAGCCAGTGTCTAGCCTGTAAAACCCACATTTCTTTAGGGCTACCATTAGGCAGAAACAACCTAAATGCCGGCATCGAATCAGAATGCCCAGAGGCTACTCTATGTAATCAGAGTGTAGAGTCCAATCCAAATTTGTCTACTTTGACTTAGCAAACCCAGGAGTATACTGAACCATGCCAGGGAAAGACACTGGACTCAGGCACCAAAGACCTTGGTTGAGTCACGCTGTATGACCTTAGGCAATTCAATTAATCCAAGTTTCTCTATTAGTAAAATGGGGATAAAACTATCTACTTGGTAATAGCGTTGTTTGGGGGATTAAATGAGATAATAAAAATTCAAAGGGTTTAGCACAGTGCTGGCAAGCCCGCAAATAAACATTAGCTTTAATTATTATAATGAAAGAGAAAGCAGTCTATACACCATAAAGCATCTTATAAATGTGAGGGATTGAGCATCCCAGTCTGAAAGCTTCCTGATCCAGCCTAAGACCAAAGGAAGAACACATTTGAATTTGTGTGCAAATGGTAGCCTCCTTTGCCTACACCTACCCATTCTCGCCCCTCCAAGATGTCCCCAAAGTTCACCTGTCACTCCAGTCTCCTTTCCATTCCACTTTTCCCCAGGGGTTCCGTAGCTTGACTAGATACTCAGGTCTATGTCTGCAGGTCACCTGCATAAAACGAGAGGCAGTTTAGGTGGCTAGGCTGAGTGCAAGCATTCTGGAGATCTGAGTGAGACTCAGGCCTGCAGCTGAGTATGTGCAGTGGAAAATCAGGCCCAGAGAGAGCTGATAAAGGAAAAAGTGGCTCTGCTCCTTGTACTTACAAGCTGTGAGACCTAGGGCAAATTGCCTAACCCCTCTGTGTCTCCGTTTCCTGATCTGTGAAATGAGGTCAATAGTCATACATATGGCAGTGGATATAGTCATACCTATGACCCTCCCCAAAGGGGATACATACACTCTGAACCTGTGAACATGACCCTATTTGGAAAAAGGATCTTTGCAAATGTAATTAAATTAAGGACCTGGAGATGAGATAATTATGGATTATCGTGGGCTCTAAATTCAAAGACAAGTGTCAGAAGAGAAGGTGAGAGGACACAGAGAAGGCCACGTGCAGATGGAGGCAGAGACTGAGATATGTAGCCCAAGCCAAGGAACACCTGGAGCCACCAGAAGATGGAGGAGGCAAGCAGGGACTCTTCCCTAGAGGCTTCAGAGGGAGCATGCCCCACCCACACCTTGATTTCAGATGTCAGGCCTTCGGAACTGAGAAAATTAATTTCTGTTGTTTTTAAGCACCGCACCGCCACCACCAGTTTATGGTAATTTGTTGTGGCAACCCTAGGAAACCAACAGACCTTGTGAAAAGAAAGTAAATCTTGGGACCCCCCTCCCCTCCTCGAATCTAAAGGGAAAAGTCAAGCTAGGAACTGCTTAGGGCAAACCTGCCTCTCATTCTCTTCAAAGGCACCCCTCTGCTCACTGAGATAAATCCATATCTGATTGCCTCCTTTGGAGAGGCTAATCAGAAACTGAAAAGAATGCAACCACGTGTCTCTTATCTACCTGTGACCTGGAAGCCCCCTCCCTGCTTCTGGTTGTCCTGCCTTTCCAGACGAAACCAAATGTTCATCCTACATATGTTGATTGATGTCTCCTGTCTCCTAAAATGTGTAAAACCAAGCTGTGCTCCAACCACCTTGGGCACACATGGTCAGGACCTTCTGCGGCTGTGTCACAAGTGCACATCCTCAACCTTTGCTAAATAAACTTTCTAAATTAACCGAGACCTGTCTCAGATATTTGGGGTTCACAGCCTATTCAGGGCAGTGCTGTGAGGATGAAATGAGTCCACATGTGTAAGGCAGTTAAAACAGTATTTAGCCCATAGTAAGTGCTATGTAAATTTTGTTAATAAATCCACCAAGATGAGCTAGGGCCCAGAGAGGGAAGGGCAAGGCTGAGAGGGAAACCGAGGGGCTGACCTCAACCTACCTTCCTGATTCCTGTGAGAGTATAGGCGTGGCCGTCCACCAGCCCGTTCTCCAGAACCTTCTCCTTCTGCAGAGACAAGAGAGGTCCTGATCAGTCTTCTGCTATCTACAGCTTATTCTTTGATTCATGGGAGGGCTGCTTGGCTGGAGCAGGGGTTTATAGAGAGAAATGTGAGAGAGAATCATGGTATGGTACATTGCAGTTTTCAAAGCTTTTTGGTATCCATAGTCTAATTCCACCCTCTCAATAAGTGATCCATTCTGCAGTGGTCATGTCATACCCTCCATTCTACAGAGGACAATCTCCATTTAGAGCTGCATAGTCAATGTGTGAGGTGACATGCTTGGCCATTGGTGAAGGCAGGGCTGACCTGAGGGCTTCCTACTCCTGTTCCATGGTTTTGGCTGTTATCAAATAGGATGGAGAAAGTGCCTTGCATGTAGCTGGCACTTAATAATTGTTAGCTTCCTGCTCTGCGCATCGTCTTCTTTCTCCTACTGCCTTGCCTGCCCTAATGCCTTGGCACTGCTACTCTGGTTTTTTTTTGTTTTTTTTTTTTGTGTGTGTGTGTGTGTTTTTTAAACAAACTCTCATTCTTGTTGCCCAGGCTAGACTATGCAATGGTGCAATCTTGGCTCATTGCAACCTCCGCCTCCCAGGTTTTAGTGATTCTCCTGCTCAGCTTCCCAAATAGCTGGGATTACAGGTGACCGCCAGGTTGCCCAGCTAATTTTTGTATTTTTAGTAGACAGGGTTTCACCATATTGGCCAGGCTGGTCTCAAATTTCTGATCTCAGGTGATTTGCCTGCCTCGGCCTCCAAAAGTGCTGGGATTACAGGTGTGTGAGCCACCGCACCCGGCCTTGCTGCTCTGGTTTGAACACCAGGACCTCAGCAATAGGAGCTGGGTGGAGGTCCTGAGCCCACACCCAGGGACCGCAGTGATGGTAGATGGAGAGCATGGGTGCAGGAGAAGAGGATGTTCTGTCAGTGCCAGCCCAGTCTCACCCCTGAGTGGGTCTGGCAGCCAATGAGGGTTCTGTGGTAGGTGGCTTTGGTGAGGAGGTCCCAGAGGTTGCCATGGGCTTCTGCCAGGTTGATGGTCATCGTCACCCCTCCAGTGAAGTCTACAAGGGCTTCAGACACCTGTCCAAACTGCAAGTCTTCATAGGAACCAGAGAGCCTGCCCAGGGAAGAAATAAACATGAGAGGAAGAGTATAGTGAGTGTTTATAATTTTATGTGGCCTTGGCATCCACTTTTAAATAGGAGTTTAATCTTCTCATACCAAAAGCAGAGCACAGGCAACCCTGACACAGTTTCCAATCCCACGCCCATCCTGAATGGCTCCACCTGGTGGTCATAGATAAAACTTAGAGGAATCTCTCCTGCCTAGAAGACTGGGAACCTCCTTTTCCCACCACTTCCTTTAAATGGACAATTCAGATGTTTGCCTGATATCTTAAAGTGACTGCCTGTCAATCACAGCACGATCTCCTAGAACTAGTGCCTGCTTGCTTTGAACTCATCAGTTAAAGCTGCTTGAGGGAAACCCATTAGGACAACACCCTGGGCTCAAGAAAAGGTATGGGTCCACCACGGGTCCGTTTTCTCTCTTTCTGCCTGGGCTCCCTGACCTCCATGTGCAAGTGTGCGTGTGTGTGTGCAAGTGTGTATATGTGTGTGTTTGTGCATGTGTGTGTGTGTGTGTATGTGTGTGTGTGTGCGCCCTCCATGCATGCCAGCACCTTCTAGGGTCTGTAGGTATGAAAAACTCTTAAATTTTCATATCGTGACTGTATCATTGAAGCTGTGCCCACAATCCGATCCCTGATGTTCAGGTTCAGACTGCCTCACAGGGACCCAAGCAGGTGGATCTCCTGCTGCTGCTCCTTCATCCAGGCCTCTCAGCTGCTGGGGACAGCAGTGATTAGCTAGGTTGAGAGAGTTTCATTCAAAACAAAGGAAGGGGCATTTAAACTGTAGATTAGATTGTCCAAATGAGCAGTGAAGCCTTTGCTTAGGTATTCTTTGGGTGTATCTTGCTACTTCTTCCTTTCACCCCAGGAGCAAAGGAGAGAATATACACTCAGAGCTCCAATTCTCCTTAATTCCATCCATTAGAGAAAGGCAAAACTCTTGAATGCAGGTTTCGATGAGGTGACCCGTACACAAAAGACTCTGAATACATTGTCACTTCTATGTCAGCTGAGACATGCCTCAGGATCTCATTTCATAAACTTTACCTGACTCCACTCCCCTCCCTCAACATTGAGAGAGAGAAAAAGCAGCGATATGAAGGGGAATATTTCTGCTGGTTTCTTACTTGGCATAGGCCTTTTCCAGAAGCGCGCCCCAGAACAAGTTCTTGTAAGTGGAGGAGACAAAGACCAGCTGGCCAGCCTCATTCACAGGCAGACGGTCATCGATCACCACAGGAACCCAGTTCCCGTAGTGCCAGAACTGGAGGGAGAGAGTGGCCCCTGGTGAATGAGAACTCCTGCAGATGGTGGTGAGCCCAGAAGGTGAAGACATGGTCCTCCAAAAACCCTCTTTCCTATGGCTTCCTCCGGCCCAAGGCCCTGGAAAGACACTCACCCAGAACTGGAAGATGCCAGCATACTTCTCGGTGAAACTCTGATTCAGGGGAACAACCCGGCTCAGGATGTCCTGTTGCAAGATCAGAGCTTGCAAAGCAGCCAAGAACCAGCAGTCTCCTAAGTCAGACAGCACACAGCATCTGCATGAATCTACTGGGGACTTCATGCCTGCAGGAAATGCCCGGTCCCAGTGGCTACCCTCTCTAGGCTAGCAGCCTAGTTTAGGAGAAGGGAAGTATATACTGGGCAGGCAGATGATGAGTGAGCAGAGCGGGGGACTGAGAGCACTGGCTGAAATCCAACTTGACACCAAAACCAGAGTTATGTTCCTGCACCAGCTTTTAGATTCCTGAATGCCCTATCCTCAGGAATTTGGATCTGACCATCACCCCCTTTCTCCAAATCTTGCCTCTGAAACTGATTTATGTTCTTCTGAGAAAGCCTCAACCCTTCGGGACCCCATTTCCCTGTCTGTGAAATGGATATCACTGGACGTGGACCTTCCCTGATGACCAATTTACTATTTTTGAAAAGTAGAGTTGAGGATAGATCTGCTTTGATCCTATTCTGGGAGGCTAATGACTGCTGTCTCAAGAAGGCCCCATTGTGGGAGCTAAAATAGAGCGAGCACATTTTCCAAACTTAAAATTTAGACCTGTCAACTGGTAATGAGGACGATGTGAGGACTTAGGCAGGCTATGGCATTCCCACGCATCCTCAGAGGACCAGCTTTTCTAAACTTCACAGCAAAGAACAGAGCCTGTCCAGGTGGTGTTCAGGGTTTGCCAATGAATAACCATTTCTGGGGCTCTCTCCAGCAGTGATCACTGGATTCTCTTTATCATTCACTCTGTTTTGGCCAGGCCTGGCCAGCAGGCAACCTGGTGTGTGTCTCCAGGGGCTGTGCAAACTTACCTACAATGCCCTGGCACAGATCCAGCCTTTTGGCCTTGGCAGAATAAAACTGGGGATTGCTGTGCAGCTCCTGGGGGAGACAAACAGAACTGTCATTCTGACCTAGACCAACAAAGCTCCTGAGCTGCAAGGACCATGTTTTCCCATACCTCAAAACTGGACTTAGGGGGACACAGATACAGAATATATGTGAAATCAGTGCTATCCCAAAAAATCTGGGATACACAGTTCTGTCCTTTGTATTTCTCATTCCTTCTTACAGCTCGTATAAGTCAGAGCCCTGGAGAACTCTGTGTAGATACTGAGGTATTCTCAGTTTTCCTAGAGGTCTTCTCTTTCTCCTTTTTCTCCCCTATTCCTCCTTCCTATTCCTGACCACTATGATGGTCTCTTTGGATTTTCCTGCTGAGATGCAGCCTGGAGTGGGGTGGTAAGGGGGTGGTCTCTGCTCCGTGGCAAGATTTAAATCCTTCAGTCTTTGCGTGGACACAGTTTCCCCAAGAGTCAGGTATAGAACAGAGTCTCTGTGTCAGCAGTTCCCAGGATTTCCATGTAGTGTAGGAGGCTCATTGCAGAATTTTACACACAGTAGAGACTTCATAAGTCTGGGGCTGAAGGTTTCAATGGTGATGGGTGAGTGGGGAAGAGTAAAGGAATGCATCTGTGGCACAGGCTTACACAGGCTGTTTGCTAGCCGTGTTCCTGAAACCTTGTATGTAAATCAAGCTTCAAGGAGATGGATTACATTTGAACACATTAAGAAGTTGCTTTTTAAAGGAATTGATGTATTTTATAAAGTGAAGGATACTTCTGTAAAGTGATTAATAGCTTCTTAATTTACACGTTTCATGAGCCTGCTTTGGGGGGAGGAGGTTGGAGATCTGTTAAAATTTCTATCTCTGGCAGATGGTATTGGCTGTGACTCAGGAAGCCTTGCCATCTCAGATGAAGCTAAACAGTACCTTGAAGTATTTTTGGCTCTAGTTGCTCTGCATATTTCTGGGCAGGGCTGAGGGAGAGCTACACCTTACACCACTCTCAAAATCACCCCTGGTTTTCTCCATCTGGAAGGTGAGAATGTGGGAACATACCCAGCTCCTTCTCAGGGAGATCAATGACAGTAAGATACGGTGTGATATTGTGAAATATATATTTGGTCTCCATTTGCTCAGTTCTCTGACATTCAGCTCCTAAAGCCTTAGGAACCTCTAGAGTGATAAGAGTGTCCTTTGTATGCTAATGATTGACTGGTGGCTGGTGTTCCCTGGATAGCTTCAGGATAGGGTCTGGCCATTGAAGAGACCAAGGCAGGATTAGAAGGTTGGGACATTTAGCCCTATCCCCTGGCCTCTGGGCAGGTGAGGGAAACTGAAGGTTGAGTTGATCACCAAAGGCCAATGATGTAATCAATCACGCCTAGGTAATAAATCTTCGATGAAAACCCAAAGGACAAGGTGTAGGGAGCTCTGGATATCTGAACACATGGAGGTGTCTGGAAGGTGGCATACCCAAGGAGGGCATAGGAGCTCCACACCCCTTCCCCATGCCTTGCCTTATGCCTCTCTTCTACCTGGCTGTCATCTGCAACCTTTGTAATGCCCTTTATAATAAATCATTAAATGTAAGTGAAGCATTTCCCTGAGTCCTGTGAACCTCTCTAGCAAATTAATCAAATCCATGGAGAGGATCGTGGCAGCCCTGATTTATGGCTGGTCATGAGAAGGACAGGTCACAGCCTGGGACTTGTGATTGGCATCTGAAGTGGGGGCAGTCTCATGGGATGTGCACTCAACCTGCGAGATCTGACACTGTCTCTAGGTAGACGGTGTCAGAATTAAATTTCATTACAGAATACCCACATGGTGTCCACTAGAGAATTTCCTGGCATGTGAGGAAAGCCTCCCACACATCTGGTGTTAGAAGAGTATGTTGTGTTGAGTGGAGAGTAGAGAGTAGGAAAAAGCCTTTTTTTCCTCCCATGTATCTCATATATCCAAACGCCCTAAACCCTGGGGCAGGAGGGTCTGCCTCACCGGGGGCCTCTTCCACTGTAGGCGGGGTGGCAGCTTCTGCAGCAGAGACCCACTGCCGATGGAGCTCAAGGTGGCCGGGAAGCTGGTGTCTTCAAAGAGGCAGCCATTCCTCAGGCACCCTGCCAGCAGGGCCTCGAAGTCCTGATGGGGTAGCTGTGGAGAGGCCCCTCTAGAGTCCCTTGGCCCTGGCTTCCATCCACATCGGAAAGGTGGCCACAGAGACATGGCAGGCAGTGGGTACAGTCCTGTGAATCTTCCCGAGGAGTCCCTGCTACGCCTGAAATGGAGAGAGGATGGTCAGTTTCCTCACTTCCTGCTTGTGCTTTGCCATTGCCACAGAGAGGAGGGGAAGGATGGAGAGAATGGGAGAGGAGAAATCAGCGGGTGAGAAAGAGACAGAAGCAGGTGGTTCGATTTTGTCCCAGACAGTGAGGGTCCTTGAACACTTGCTCAAGTGCTTGAGGACCTGGTGGGGGATCAGGGATCCTGTGGCAAAAGCCTGCAGAAGGGAGAGGTCTCTCAAGCCTCAGGGCTGGGTCCCAGGCCCCTGACTGTGCCAATGTCACAGGGGTCGCTTCTGCTTAGTGGGGAGGCAGAAGAAGAGAAGCAGATAGCTGGAGCTCAGTCGCCTGGGCTGGAGGGTCCTGTGCCTGCCAAGGTAGTGGGGAGCAGTGGCTGCCTGCTCAGGCCTCCACCAGGGACTGCCAACTCCTGCCTCCCAGCTACAGACACACAGCATTCCTCCTGCTTCAATATCCTTCTTATTCTTTTCTATAAAACTTCCTTCTACATTATCTTTATTTTATTTTTATTTTTATTTTTTTGAGACAGAGTCTCATTCTGTTGCCCAGGCTGGAGTGCAGTGACACAATCTCAGCTCACGGCAACCTCCACCTCCCAGGTTCAAGCGATTCTCCTGCCTCAGCTCCCGAGTAGCTGGGATTACAGGCACCTGCTACCACGCTCAGCTACTTTTTGTATTTTTAATACAGATGGGGTTTTGCCATGTTGGCCAGGCTGGTCTCGAACTCCTGACTTCAAGTGATCCACTCACCTTGGCCTCCCAAAGTGTTGGGATTACAGGTGTGAGTCACTGTGTCCAGCCTACATTCTCTTTAAAAAGAACTCCTTCCTTGAAGACTCTCTTGGTAATATAAAAGGGGGGAAAAATCACACATATATATTGTGGTAAATACCAACAGTTGCCAGTGCATGCCCATTCTCCCCTTTTCCTTGTTAACAGAATCCCTGTTTTGATAACCCTGCTACAAAACTTGATTTCCCGGAGTTTCTTGCAGGACAGGTTGGCTACACAATACAGTTTTTCACTTTACAGTTGCAAAACCACCAATCTTATCTAGCCTCCCTCTTCTCCACCACACATTTTTTCAGGTGTTATAACTGAAACCTGTCCATTCATTCACCAAAAATTTTACTGGGAACTTGTTATTTGTCAGGGTGAGCTAGGCATTGCTCACTGAAGACAGTCCCTGCCTTTATGGCTCTTACAGTTTAGAGGGTGGGAGGGTGGGAATGGTTAAATGATCTTCCTGGTGCTATTCAGGGAGATTTTAAAAGGGCTGTATTCAGAACCCAAAGCCCTGGCTCCCATAACATTCAGCTCTCAGTGCTACAAACTGCCTATTGCACCTAGCACAGTGTTTGGGACAGAATGTACATGCACTAAAAGTAACTCGCAAACATGCTTATACTGAGTGTGAGTACTCCCTCATGGCTGTAGGAGTGACCTGGGGTCCTCTCCATTTGTCAAGGTCCTGCCCATCCCCCAGTCTGACTTGAGTCCCTGCCCTGGGAAGCCCTCCTTGAGTGCCTGGCATTCGCTGAGATTCCCTCGTTCTGTCTACTGACCCACTGTCTACTCCACAGGGCACCCTACTGTCTTGGTGCTTCTCAAATCATCACTAGTGAAGGGCCTATGTTCTTTTATTTCCAATTTGTCATAGAAATGTAATGAAAACGAATGAATAGAAACATTAAATTTTAAAAGACATATGAAGTCAAGCCCCTCTTTAAAATTTTTTTCAGGTCAGGTGCAAGGGCTCAGATCTGTAATCCCAGCACTTTGGGAGGCCAAGGCAAGCAAATCACTTGAGCCCAGAACTTCAATACCAGCTGGGCAACATGGCAAAACTTCTTCTCTATGTAAAAATACAAAAATTAGCTGGGCATGGTGGTGCATGACTGTAATCCTAGCTACTTGGGAGGCTGAGACAGGAGGATCACTTGAACCAGGAGACAGGTTACTGTGAACAGAGATGGTAGCACTGCATTCCAGCCTGGGCAACAGAGCAAGACTCTGTCTCAAAAAAAAAAAAAAAATAGATTAAACAGAAATTAAATTAAAATTGTTTGATCAATTGCTATAAAAGGTTCTAAACACTTGCTCTCAGTTTTGTACATAGCTTATCAAGCACTGCTGGTGACCAGTTGATGGAGTGGCCCCACTCTGGTTCTGCTCTGAGTGATGCATGCACAGAAGCCTCTTCTGCCTAATACTGGCTTTTTAATCCCCTGCAGAATTAGCACTGCTGGAAAGTTGTTTGTCTCACACCCTTACTTCTGAGAGCTAAGGGCAGTTGATTCGTGGCTATTCTTATTTGTCACGGTGCCCGCGTACTTCCTGGGGGAAGACCCAGCTCTCTTCTAATGCAGGTCACAGAGACCCAAAAGCTGTTACTCAGATCTTGTGTTTTTCCCTGGGTTTTTTTCCTAACATGGGGGAGTAGACAAACCTTCCCCCAGGCTTACTCCATTTTCTTCCCAACAAGTTCCTTCTACCACCTGTACATTTATAAACAAAGTTGAGGCCTCACAAAGGCAAGGTCTCCCTTTATGCCCCTTCAAGCCTTAACAACAATCCTTTACTGCTTGTCCCATGAAAAATGATAGAGGGTCCCCTGGCTTCAGAAATTCACCCAGGCTCATACCCGCCTTACCCAGTGCTGGGTCATACTTAGATTTCTCCCTAAGCTTGCAAATACTACATATCATTACAAGCACAGTATATTATGGTCTTAGAAGACAAAATGCCCATCACGAGTTCCTCCCACCCTCCAAAGTTTAGAATGAGGCCACACGTGTGTGCATGCATGCATGCGCTCAAGCACACACACACACACAAACACACACACACACATCTGATTTTTAAATAAGTATTGCTAAGTCACCTTATGGAGAATATAGGCCCCGATGAAACCAGTTGGCAGTTCTTGTATGTTTCCTATACGTTACAAGCCATGGATGAACTTGGTTCATTCCCAGGTTGGCACAGCTCTCTGCAAAGGACTAGATGGGTCTTGGTCACATTTGGAAATTCATTTTGACCCTCTTGTAAGCGAGCAGCATTGGAGCAGGTCCACAAAATAAGAGTACGCAAATAGATAGGGGAAGTCTAATGGGGTTCGAGCTATTTAAGAACGTTCAGCCTAAAAGCATCCTCCATGGGCCCCAGAGTTCTTTCCTTGGCTCCCCACAAGCTGCTAGGCTGTTCTGCAGTGTTTTGCCTGTCGGGATTAATTCTTTTTATTAGAGACAGGGTCACCCAGGCTGGAGTGCAAGGACACAATCATAGCTTACTGCAGTCTTGAACTCTTGGGCTTAGGGGATCCTCCTGACTCAGCCTCTTAAGTAGTTAGTAGTTAGGACTACAGGTGCATGCCACCATGCCCACCTAACTTCATATATATTTTTTTTTTTGTAGAGGCGAGATCTTGCTATGTTGCCCAGGCTAGTCTCTAACTCCTGGCCTCAAGCGATCCTTCCACCTCAGCCTCCCAAAGTGCTAGCATTACAGGCATGAGCCACTGTGCCCGTCCAGGATTTATTTATACTCAGGAAGTGAAAAGAAGGAAAGAAAGAAGGAAGCATAAAAATCAGTTAGCAAAAAAAGACTATTATTCACAGAAGAGATTATTTTACATGTAAAATATCTAAGAAAATATTTTTTAAAAACGATAGGAAGTAGAATTCAAGAAGGTCAATGAATACAAGTTAAATATACTATACAGAAACTCAGTGGTTTTCTTTTTACAACAGCAACAACCAACTAGAAAATGTCTCAGGAAAAAAAAAGATCTATTCTTCATAGCAACTCAGGTTCCTAGTTTGAGTAAACTGGTGTCATTAATCAAATATAGAGTCAATTGGAGGCTCTGTGAGCAAAATGATTTTAGATACAATCTTCATAGACAAATATGCAATCACCAATGAAGTTGTGTATAGATCATGGCCTCAGTATTATTAAATGCACACACACACACACACACACACACACACACACACACACACACATAATGGGAAGAAAATACATATAAATAAGAATATGAACTGTCTCTGGATAATGTGACTAAGACTTTTGTTTTTCTTTATCATACTTTTCTATATTTTCTGGACTCCTTGATTAGTATGTATTACTTTTATCATGAGAAAAAAATGTGTTTAATAAAAATACAATATTTAAAAAAAGCAAGTCAGTGGTTACTTGGGGCTGGGAGGGGGAATTCCCTGGGAAGGAGTAAAGCCTAACTTTTGGGGTAATGGAAATGTTCTATACTGACTGTGGTGGTTGCATCTGTATATCTGTTCATCAAAACTCAATGAACTATGCACAACACGCTTAAAAACATGGCCAGGCACAGCCAGGCCTGTAATGAGCTGGGATTATAGCTCATGCCTGTAATCCCAGCACTTTGGGAGGCTGAGGTGGGTGGATCACAACATCAGGAGTACAAGACCAGCCTAGCCAAGATGGTGACACCTTGTCTTTACTAAAAATACAAAAATTACTCAGGCATGGTGGTGGGCGCCTGTAATCTCAGCTACTCGGGAGACTGAGGCAGAGAATTGCTTGAACTTGGGAGGCAGAGGTTGCAGTGAGCCAAGATCGTGTGACTGCACTTCCAGCCTCCTGGGTGACAGAGCGAGACTCCATCTCAAAAAAAAAAAAAAAAAAACCATGGTCAGGTGCAGTGGCTCACATCTGTAATCGCCGCACCTTGGGAGGCCAAAGTGGGCAGATCACTTGAGGTCAGGAGTTCAAGACCAGCTTGGCCAACACAGCAAAACCCCGTCTCCACTAAAAATACAAAAATCAGCTGGATGCAGTGGCAGGCGCTTATAATCCCAGCTACTCAGGAGGCTGAGGCAGGAGAATTGCTTAAACCTGGGAGGTGGAGGTTGCAGTGAGCTGAGATCCCACCACTGCACTCCAGCCTGGGTGACAGAATACAAGTCTGTCTCAAAAAAACACACACACATGGTACGTGCTTATTGTATATAATCATACCTCAATAAAGTTGATTTGAATTAAAATTTTAAGTTTATGTAGAAAAACCAAGGATCAGTCTGATTCCTGTCTCATTGGCATCATCATGCTGAACTACTGCCTTGATTTAGAATAATATCTGCCCAAATCCTGGCTTTCCTCTGTGGTGGTTACTTTTTCAACTATCTCTGAAGCAGTTGAGAATTGTGGGCTCCATTTTAAAGTGGGAAAAACTGAGACTCTAAAAGATAGAAAGGAATTTCACCAAAGTACAAAAATAGGAACTAGTTCCCAGGGGTCCATTCAGTGTCTTGAGTCCCTGCCCTGAAGTTCAGTTCATTCACATGTTTACCGAACACCTACTATGTGCTAGACACTATGTCTCAGGCTGGGAACATAACACCTGGCTTTTGATCAACCTATAAGGGTCGAGTCAATTCCCTGGAAAGGAAGCAAAATAAATAAGGACCATGCCCTCACTCACATGAACCTGTAGAATTCTCCTAGGAGATGATGGATTTCCAGAGAACTCTGGCATCTTGCCACAACCCACTAAGTTGTCTCAGGCAAAATTGGAGTAGAAACCCAGACTCTTTGCACAAGTCTCTGTCTACATGATAAAAAGCACCAGATTGGAAAAACGATCAATTCCCTGCTCTTGATGGTTGGAACAAAAGAACAAGACTAACCATAGGCTTTGCCTGATTTATCTTGAGCAGGGATTGTACTTCTTTTGTGTAATAGGTGGTGTGCAGTGGCTGTGGAGTGCTAGGTTTGGAATTAGGAAACCTAATTATTTACTAAAATAAACCTAAAACATTTACCATGCCCTCCTTTACAGGGAAAGTTTGCTGAGTACTACTCTAAAGCAGTGTTTAACCATGTAGATTGCTGTTGCAGAAGGCAACTGGGTTTGCCACCCCTTCCGCCATGTGCCTGTGCGCTGACTCCTCTATCCTCTCTGAGCTGGCTTCCTCACCCTCAATATGGAATGAAACGTACTGTGCCTCCTCTCAGGACTCAAAATAGAGGGAGGGGAACATCACACAGTGGGCTCTGTTGGAGAGTGGGGGGCTGGGGAGTGATAGCAGGGGATGGAGAGGTTGGGGAGGGATAACATTAGGAGAAATACCTAATGTAGGTTAAGCGTGGTGGGGATGGAGGCAGCAAACCACCATGGTATGTGTATACCTATGTAACAATCCTGCAAGATCTGCACATGTACCCCAGAATTTAAAGTGTAATAAAAAAAAAGAGAGAGAGACAGAACTGCATGAAAGGGCTTGACAAATGTCTAAAGTAGGGGTTGACCAACTACAGCCTGGATAAATAAAGTTTTACTGAAACTACAGCCGCACTTCTCTGTCTGGTATTGTCTGTGGCTGCTTTTGCATTCCAATAGCAGAGTTGAGATATCGCCACAGTTCTCACGGGCAACAAGCCTAAAATATTTACTATGCCCTCCTTTACAGGCAAAGATTGCTGAGCACTGCTCTAAAGCACTGTTTAACCATGTAGATTGCTGTTGCAGTGCTAAGCACAGAGGTAAACTCCAAGTAGGGACTCACAGATTAAAATGTGGTTGGTTGAATCCATCAGGAAGAATTTATCTTAATGCAACAATTTTATCTCTAATTGATTTGTTGACTTTTTATAGACCCTTAACATTTACAGTTACATTCATGTCTCAAAACACTTGCAAATGTGTTTTGCCATTTCTCTCTGCTAAAGTTTCACGTCTAATCGCTTTTTTAGTTGTGATAACATCAGGCATTCCTGGGCAGTTTTCAGGTGGTTCTGTGGTTACTGATTATGCACAGGAAAACCAGCATCTCTATGTACACATCATGACCTGTTCATAAAAGATGAAATGATTTTGCAACATTGACGTTTTGAAAGGCCTTACATTTTTTTTTTTGACTGTTTAGACACCTGTCTGCATTTAGATTGAGTATCTAACAGAAAATCCCAAGCATCATTCTTCATTTATTAAAGTAGACTTTTGCCTTTCAGGAAACAATGACGGATGTGGCCCAACTATGAGCTCTTGAAGGCAAGAATGGTATAGGTTATTTTTCTGTATTCCCAGATGTGATCATTCATGATCTAGTCACATTATACCTTGAATAAAACAGATGCTTGATAAATGTTGTCTGATTGACGGAAGGGATGGATGTTTCTTCACTTGAAAAATGTAAAGAACAATAAAGCCTGCCCTCCCTTCCCCTCTTACGAAGCTGAACTGAGATAAAGGAAGTGAAAATCTTCCTATGAACTGTCAATCACTTGGCTGCTCTTCTGGTGTCTGATCACGTTGCTGGGAACTGATTTAGGTTAATGGAGCCTCTTTAACATCCTTCCCCTCTGAAATGCTCCTCCAGGCTTGCCTTAGGGCTCCTTTCCTGGGGGGCCATGTGGGATCCACGTCAAAGCAATGTGGGGAAGTAAAACCAAGGTCAGACCTAAAAGAAAAAAGGAGCCTCCAAAGGGAACATGTACCTTGGGAGTAGGTGGGGGAGAAGAGGCAGAAAGCCTCTTAACTGGCATGCTGGGGTGGGTGCCCCCTGAGCTGACTGCATGCCTCTATGGAGGTCTAAGAACTTGGCTGGTGGAGCTCCCTACTCACCCCCAGCTGCCCCACTTCTATTTGATTTGATGAGACACTGCATAGCCACACATCTTTGCAGAGAAGACTCCCTGGAGCGTGGTGTGCACCTTGAGTTGCCATCACCTGGACACAGCTTTCCCTGAGCACGGGAACTTCCACTCGGCCTGTGTGGAAGTTGCATCCTGATGTCGCTCATTGCAGCTGAACCAAATATGAGGCCAGAGGGAACTTGGTGGTCATCCCATTCAGTGCCCTCATGTACAGGCAGGACCTCTGAGCAGTTCCAGAGAGTCATGGCCACTTGGCCTGACTGTGCAGGGAAGCCCTGGAGCATCTCTTCTCTTCAGCACAGGTACATCCTCTTTGTACAACCTCCTCCTAAACCATAACTTCAATGGGGTCACTCTGTTTCCCTCCATACTGCCCTGCTCTGACACTTCCCACCCCAAGATGTAGCAGCACCCTAGTCTTAAGAGTCATTCCCTACACTTCTTTTTCTATCAATTCCCACACTTGTAAAGAGCCAACCCTTTCGATTTTTCAAAACAAAATATCAAATGATTCTGAACATTTGCCAACACATTTGGACAGAAAAGAGTTTTCAAGCAGATGTAAATTTGTTCTTTTTATTTTTTGGCAGGGGCATTTGCATCTTCAGAGAGTCATGGAATTTGAGCTAGATTAGCAGACAGACTGAGGTAGCTCTTCTCCTCTTCTGATCCTGCATTTGCCACAGGACTGGCCATTTCACATCATGCCCCTCAAAACCACATAGCTCATGGCCTCAAGTCCAAATGGCCAGACTCTTGGTGGTTAGTTCCTTTCTGTGTAAACAAATCCCCACTCCACACCCTCTGCTCTGCCCAAATTTACAAAGGAGATGTCACTTCCCACTTCCTTCTGACCCCCTCTGCCTCAAATCACCCTCATCCTTCAAAGCTTAGGGCAAATGTCCCCTCCTCCCCAGAGCATTCTCTGGTCTTGTCTTCCCCTTGTGGGGCTTTCTTGATCTTTGCTCACACTCATGAACTGGGGAGAGGATGCTGGTTAACAGTTCCCTCCTCCCCCAAGCCCACTCTTGGGCTGAAAGACTTGGCCTGTCATTTTAGGCTCTGATTAACGCTACTGCAGAAGATCAAGATACGCAATTAAAAACCCAAAGTTTTGGAAAAAGTAAGTCAATTAGAAACATCCTTTAAAAAAAAAAAAAGAAAAGAAAAAACAAAAACAAAAAACAAAAAACTATTTGGCAGTAAATACTACAGCTAAACACATACGGACTATATGATACAATTCCATACCTGGTTATTACCCAACAGAAATGCTTAAATTTATGCACCAGAAGACATGTACAAGAATTCTCACAACAGAAATATGAAAAATAGCCTCCAAATTAAAACTACCCAAATGTCCATGTACATGCATAAATATTAATAAAAGTAATATCCATTTATATAATGGAATACTTCATAGCTCTGAACAAACAAGAACTATATGCTGCAATATGAATGAGATTCACAAACAACATCAAGTAGAATAAAATCCAGACACAAAAACTCTGATTCCACTTGCCTAACTTCCAAAAGTGACGAAACCAATCTATATGTTAGAAATCAGCTTAGTGGTTACCCTTGAGGTGGAGCGATCTATCACCAAATCAATTATACCACTGATAGTTACATCAGTTCCATTCCTTTTCTACTTCTTGTTTTGATGGTCAGAAGAGAGATTTACAAGGGAGTTTAAAAAGTAGCAGAATCAATTCATTTAAACAAGGATTTATTGAATGTTTCCCCATGGGCCAGGCATTGCCCTAGATGGTAGGTGTACAGGATGGATTACACAGAATTTCTGCCCTGGAGGAAGTCACAGTCCAATGACCAGGCTCACACTCTAGAAAGGGCCCTTACTCTTAAGCATGCAGGTGACCACTCTGTGAAATGGCCAGTATCTAACTCATCCGAGAATTCTCCCCCTAGAAAATCAAAGATACTCCTCACCCTATCAGGCCTGGAAGATGTACCAGGACTGAAAAACCTAGGTGTCACCCACCAAAACATTATCATCCTGCTCCTCCATATGAGAGGGTTATAAACTGAACTGAGAGCTGACTGCCTCCTCCGGAGTCCTCCAGAGCCTTGAGTGATTTCCAGTGCCCAGAAGCCAACAGACCACTCGGACAAGGGCAATTTCTAGATTTCTAGTCTAGCCAAGGGCCATGCCAAAAACTACACTGACAGCTATCATTTGAAGCACAATTTCACTCAGAGGAAATGACAGCACTTAGCAGCATCAATAACTCTACCAAATGACCTTCGAAAGAAACCAGAGCTGGAGGGACCTTAGAGATTACCCAGACCCAAAGATACTCCCATCTTTTTTTTTTTTTCAAATGAGGAGATTGGGGCCAAAGGGCTGAAGTCTATTCCTCAAGGTCACACTAATAAGTGATGGCAAAATTGAGGACAAAGTTGAAATCTCCAGACTCCAGGGCTTTTTCTGTATACACTCACCTGCAAAGCTCAAACCAAGAGAAGCAAATACCTTCCTCTTACCTTCTAAACCCAGACCCTGTAGAGTCCCTAAGGCCTCTGGGCTAACTTGGACCCACACTTGGAACTAAAGAAATTTACCTGCACAGAAGATTTTGCTTTCTTAAGCAACAGGGCAGGCTCTAATCCTGGTGCAGTCAGAAGCCTGCAGCCTGGGACCACCTCTTATATATATATATGGGTCCTTTCTACACGTGGTGCTTGGCCAAGAGTCTGCGATCCCACCTCCCAGGACCTTGGCTCCTCCCCACCCTGTGTTCTCTGGAAGGGAGTGGAGTACCCACAGCTTTGTGACGGGATTACACAAATCCAACTATTTCTTTAGAACACCATACAGAGAGAACCTGTTCCAGTAATGCCTTAATAAGAAAGAGTTAGTCATCTTCTCACTTCCAATCCTGGGGAGGGTATTTGCAGATGTGACCTAGAAAAGCATTTTACTGCAGGAGTACATGACCCCTCTCGCTTACCTCCCCACCACTCCCAGGCCACCAAAGGACCAAGACAGAGATTCCTGTACATTCCTATGTTTAAACTAGACCTTGACAGAAGCCTGGAAAGTATTTTCAAGAGGTGGCTGTGGGTTTTCTTTATGGTTGTCAGAGTCTGATGCAGCCCTCAGGGATGGTTCCTGCTAAGGAGGAAATCTGTGATTCATTTGTGCTATTGAGATAGCTCCTGCTTCCTTCCCAACCTACTTTCCAAATCCCCCATTTTGGCCGTCACAACATTGACCCCTATTGGTTATCTCCTCATAGTTCATCCTGGGTCCTGTGGCTCCAAATCTGGCTGTTCTTTCCTCAAAACATTTCCTGGCTCTCCAGTGGTTTCTCTAGATTTCTTCCCTCCCCCCGGGATCCTTCTCCTAGGCTCCTGCCACCACTTGCACAGATTTTAATCACAGCAGTTTAGTCAGTTCCAGCTTGCCTGCCTCCACACTTCCACACCTGGGATCCCCAGAACCTAGAACCATGCCTCGTACCCAGGAGGTGCTCAATATGTGCCAGTGAAATCAGAGTCCCTTCCCTGTGGAAATCCTCTGTCCTCTCCCTCCCTGCCTGCTTCTTGGCCTTTGCCTTGACTCTGATCTCTCCAACTCAATCTTTTTGTGTGATTATCACTCCACCTCTTTTATTAGTATTGATAAATTAACTAATACTGATAATAATAGCCAACATGTTTTTGAACACTTATGTCATGCCAAGCACAATGCCAAGCACATTGCATGCAGAATCTCATGGAATCTTCACAACTTTAAGAGGCAGTGCTGTTATTATCCACGTTCTACAAAAAGAAATCGGAGGCACCGCATGGTAACTCGCCCAAGATGACCACAGCCGGTAAACAGCAGAGATAAGGCTAAAGTCCCAGGGGTGTCATGTTCCACTAACTTTTATCAAGGAACTGTCTCCCTGCCATTGTCAAGTCAAATCCAAAGCTTCCTTTCTGAGCTCAACGCTCTTTGCAGTCTTGTCTCTGCCTCATGTGCCAAATAGCCACCCTTTCACACACTGGTCTAAAGGTGCTATGGGGATGGCAGAAGCAATGGATTTGGGAAGATCAACCATTACTATTATTGATCTGTCTCCCAGACATAAGCTTTCATTTCCATCTCCTCATCCTGGCCCTTAGTTATCTTCCCTCTTCTATTCGTTATCATTTCAGGAACTCCAGGTGGGGGTGCTTCTGCTTATCCTTTGGGACAGCACCCTGCACCTGGCACAGGGTTGGACTCACTCTAAGTTGTTATTATGGTCACCACTGGGCTTATCGTAAATTGTGCTGAGGATTCACAGAGCCACCCAGATGCAGAGGGTAAGGCCCAAGGGTCATTTCCTCCCGTGACAACTCTTGGAAGTTATTGTCCTGGGTGACAGGAAGCAGATGGCTAGGGAGGCTCACTGGCCTCCCACAGCAGCACTGTGCCCTTTTGACATCTCAGAGGTCATCCCTTCCCCAGGCTTCTGTTTGTCACCCAGGACAGACTAGTATGTGTGAGAAAAAGGTAGTGAAGTCAAGTGCATTTGGTGATGAGCCTTCTGTCTCTGCACGGCACAGGTGGTCCTGACCCAGCAGCAGGCTGTGGACCAGAAGTGGGTTGGCAAGTTTGTGATTTATGACCAGAAATTCACTTTCCTGTAGAAACAAGATTTTAGGAATAGTGAATTTCCCAAAAAGGCTTTAGTGGCCTTCACAAGCTCCGGAGTTGCACAACCAGAACACTTGCTAGAGTTCTAAGTCCTGGAGGCAAAGCAGAGGGAAATGTGTTTCCTCAGCTGGTGGCGCAGTGGAGTTTTGGAGAACAGGACTGGCTTGAGAGTCAGAAACACAGATGCAGGTTCACCACCTTTGCAAAGCTAGGCAAGCCACCTCCTCTTTCTGGGATTCACATGAAACACAGCTGTGCTCGTCATCTCTCTACTTTGTTACAACATACTGTGATTCTGCTTGGGACCAGCCTTGAGCAAACATTCAAAAGAGGTCAAATGCGTCTGTGGCACCTTCTAATGTCCTTCTTCCCACGTACTCTAGAAGAGTCCAAGAAC
Source organism: Aotus nancymaae (assembly GCF_030222135.1). Lineage (NCBI taxonomy): Eukaryota > Metazoa > Chordata > Mammalia > Primates > Aotidae > Aotus > Aotus nancymaae. The sequence continues at coordinate 30,215,767 of NW_026988471.1, forward strand.
CCTAAGTAATCTGCCTCTCCCACAAACCTACATTGCTCTCAAAAGTTTCTCCCTTTTCCCCCTCTAATCAAAATTCTCATTCCTTCAGGGCACGGGAAAGCAATGGAATTGAACTCCTGATGTCTCACTACTGTGTGAATCGATTGCAAGTCCTTAACCTCATCATAATATTTGCATTTTTAAAATAGAAAACTCCTTTTCCAAATGAATCCCTGATTGTTGGAATTTGGGGCACTAAAATAAGAAGTAAACAAGTCCACTTGAGGAATAAAACAAAGTACTTGAGACAGTAAATATGACTTGCTCCAAGATGACCCTTCATGGGCACGCTGGTTAATTTTGGGGTTTCATTAGACTCCCATTAAGGAACAAGTAAAACTGTTCTGTATCTAACACAACTGTAAATGAGAAAAACTACTGACAGGCCTGTGGCTAAGCTCTAACCATTGATTCTCCCTTTTGCCAAGGTAAGAGTAAAGCGAGAAAGTCATGGGGTAGCATTGCCCTGGCCAGGGTTACCTGTGCCCCACAGATGGGGGATGTCAGGCTCCAGTGGTCGCAGCAGCACCAAAGCTTCATAAAACTAACTGACAGATCATACTATTCCTTGATGTTTTTTCCCCTTGATTTTTGTTTGTTTGGTTATACATTTTCAAAACCAGGATCTGACAAAGGAAAGAGAAGGGCTTTGGTTTGTGAGTGAAAGAAAGGACAATAACAAGTTCAGAAGAATCAAAGGGAAAATTGGTGATTCCATATTTAACTTTCAAGCATTAGAAATTTATTCAAGAACCGAGATAATAAAAAGAGGCTTTGTGGGGTAGCTCACAAATGAAAAAGTCATCTCCAAGGTTTCAGAGTAAATTCCAAGACCTAAGTTATTAAATCCTTCACACTCACAATATTTTTAGACTGTCATAGAAAAATATTCTTTAAAAAATTCACTGTGAAGTTTCAAATACAAACAGACACGACATTTTCTCAACAGCAGGGTGTTTTCCTAAGTTATCAGAGAGCTAATTAAAATTTCAAGAGCATTTATTCATGACAAATAATTTGAGTGAACTCTGATTGACAAAGACTGCTCTGTCTGGGGAGGACTTGGGGATGGTACTGTGAGCCATGCCGATCAGGGAGGCAAGGCAGGCACGGTGCACATTTCTTATTTTCTGCTTCTATGTTAATTGTGCACTTAGCATTGTTTAATGGGTCCAAATCAATACACTACTAAGGAACATATTTCTAGCCATTCTCTTCCGGACTCTTTCTTTTTTCCTGATACCATTTTCTCCAAGCGTCTCACAGTTTTACCTTTGCTTATCTGCCTTTTTGGGGTTTGGTTTTTTTGGTTTATTGTTTTGCTTTCCTTTTGACCTGTAAACTACCTATCTTTCTTGGCAGAAAATGTATTTGTATTTGCCATTATGATGCTCATGACAGGGAAAATGGATTGCCAGGGATAACGGATTGCCAGCATGGTTTCTGCATTTCCTCCCGAGAGACGGTTGCAAGGTTTCTGTTTCATGTCATTGGGGTATAGTTGGAAAGAAGCCCTGATGGTAAATAAACCATAACTAATTTCAAGGATACAAAAGTAAATAAGACATTGTGACTGATGCCCAGAAGATGCAAGTAAAGGGATACAAAGTGCCTTGAAGTCAGCAGCACCCCAGCCAGAGTGATGGCTCTAGCAGAGTTACTAACGTAGCTGCCCCAATTCCTGGGAGTTTTTCACAAATAACGCTCTGAAGTGATGTATCCAGCATGGAGGCATCAGATCTGCCAGTCAAAGGAATTCCTCACCTTAACAATTATGTCAACTAGCCACCCTAAGGCTTGCATTATCTTAAAATAGAGGGATTCTCTATATACAGAAAATAACACGCTTTTATGAAGTTGGGTGAGCTAGTTTTTAATAGAACAAGGAAGAGACTTATGTTGAAGTGCATTTTCCTCCTATGGTTTCACGGAAAGGTTTGTCTGTGCCTTTCAAAGCGTAAAAGACCAAACTTCCCCTTAACTGAAAGCATGATATCTGATAAGTCTTTGAGTCTTGGCTTTTTTGAAAGAAGCAGCAGCTCTGAAAACATTAGTTGCCTAGGTGGCCTTCACACCTTGGCCTTCTGAACACATAACACCCTTCACTTTGACCTGCCCTGTCTGGAACTATGTGGAGTTTGCATCCTAGAAAGAGCTTATGTTTGGAGCCAGATCAATCATGTGAGGATACAACGAGAGGATACAACATGTAAGCTGGAAGAAGCTATGCTGGTGCCCTGATCTCAGGCTTCCAACCTCCAGAACAGCGAGAAATAAATGTCTATTGTTTATAAGCCACCAAATCCACGACATTTTGTCATAGCAGCCTAAACTGACTAAGACAAAAGGAAAAGTGTACACTGGAGACAGGAATGTTTAAGATTATCCGCATGTAGATACAGATAGAAATGGAAATCTTGCAAGTGCGCAGTATCACAGGAGTAAATTGATTATTTTTGGCTCACCCTCTATCCACAGTTTTTACCAGCCCATGTGACAGCCCTTCAAATGTAACTTTTAAAATTTTAGCTCCTTAAATTATTCACACAACACAGTTTAGTGTGACCAGTTCTCTCACTGTTAAATATGCCCATTAAACCACATCTGGAGCACATCAGTCAGTTCAACATCCTACCCTTCAGAAAGACAAACACCTTCCCTACTCTGCCTCATTCTAAGTACAAAGCTTCTGTTTCTTTATCTAGGAGAATAATGACATTTTGAGCTGTTATTGTGCAAATGAAATGAAGTCATCTATGTAAGAACACCTGACATATAACAGGCTCTACATCAATGTTGATAGTCATTTTTTCCTGTTTGTTTTCATGCACCCTGAATCTCATCATCATTTTTTGCAACTATATCTCGGTGTTGATCCACATGGAGTGTACCATCAGTTAAGTGTCTGTCTTGTCTTTTTAACATGAATTCTGTCCCATCCTGTAAAGGAAAAGCCTTTTGAGAAGAGGCAGGGGAGTGCTTTAGTATTCTTGTGGCTATCAGTAGAGAACTCCTCAAACTGACTGTAAGGCCGGTGCCTCCTTGGGAGCCGAATGGACATGCCCTTCTCTCTCCGTGCCTAAAAACTACATCATCATACTGAGCACATTGCTCAGCATTTGCCCTCTCCACGCAGGCTCCCCTTGCCCATGTCTGCATTCCAATCTCAGTCCTGCACCTGCCATAAATTTTGAAAAGGCCTGCCAAGAGCCTGCCCTATGGTAGCTCCCCTGTACATCCTCGGCCAGCCCCTCGTCCGTGCTCAATCCCTTCATACCCAATGGAAATGCCCCCGCTTTGTTCACCTCGCCCGTCCCCAGTCTTTTAATACCCAATAGAACTACCTTGTCTTTGTTTCCCCCGCAGTCAATCAGCCACTTCTACTCCCTATAAAACCCCACGCCCCAAGAAGAGAAGCGCGACTTCTCTGGTCCCTTCCCGGACCATAGAACCTCGCCCGGGAGCCAAATAAATTGGCTTTTAATTTCCTCACTCCGGTCTCTGTTTCCTCATTGAGCTCGGCGGAAAGTCTAACATTTGGTGCCAAAACCCTCTGCGAGACCAGGAGCCTTCCGCCCCGAGGTAAGGCTTCTATTACAACTTTTCCCGCTGGCTGCTCCTCGGACTCCCTGCTCGAAAACGCGGCCGCGTCAGGGATTCCCTCTCCCCTCGTTTACCGCGGGCCCCGTAGCCCCGGTCTCGTTTCAAAGACTTAAGTGTGCCGGAGACGTCCGTACACTTTTGTCTTTCTCCCCGTAAGGGGTCACTCAGGGTCAGAGTTCTTCGGGAGACGTCCCGTTGATCCTGCATCCTCTCGTGCTCGTCGGTGTTTGGTGGGACAGCTCGGGACGCTGATCCGCCCTACCGATCATCTCCGCAGCGGCGGCGGTTTGGGTAATTAGGAGCCCTTTAAACCTCTGGGTCTCAAACTTCAACTCGCTCTTTCGCGAGCCGGCGCCCGCTTGGGTACTTTTCCTGCTCTTGAGTGAGTGTCTGTGTGACTGAGTTTATGTGTAGTCCCACAGCCTAACAGCTACGGGGCTTGTGTGAGCCTCCTCTTTCAAACTGCCCCCAACCCCCCTCCCCCTCTTTCAAACTGCCCCCAACCCCCCTCCCCCTCCTCCTCTTTCAAGCTGCTCCCAACCCCCTCCTCCTCCTCCTTCAACCTGCTCCCAACCCCCCTCCTCCTCCTCTTTCAAGCTGCTCCCAACCCCCTCACCTCCTCCTCCTCCAAGTCCTAACATAGCCTCTCCTGCTAGTGCTCACGCTCACCTACACAGCGCTCCCACCAATGAGAACTCCCTCCTTTGTCCCCTCTGCAAACTAGCTACAACGAAAGCTGTCATCCAAGTACACGTTCCCTTCTGTCTCGCTAATTTAGCCACCATTAAAAACGCCTGGGGTCATTCTCCACCAATCCTACTGTTTACACTAAAAATTCCCCTATCTCACTCAGGCCTATAACTTAACCCAGCTACCTTCCTTAACCAATTAACCAACGCTATAGTCCTACATACCCAAGTAAACCCAAACTCCCATAGGAGACCTGGTAAACATGGCATTTAAAGTTTTAATAGCCGAGTGGAAAAGGCTGAGGTCATCCGCCAGGCCCATTTACAGCAACAGGTAAGCCTCCAAACCCAAGCCACTGTAGCACCCCTAAGGCCAGCAGCTCACCCAGCGTCTAGTTTAAGGAACTCCTCCAAGTTCCTCCAAAAAGGTCCCCCAAGACCTGTCCAAACTGCTTCAAAGGTCACACCCGGGCCCTGCTTCAAATGCAGTCAGGAGGGGCACTAGGCCTAACTGTGCCCCCGTCCAGGTCCAGCCCCTGGACCCTGTCGTATCTGCAAACAGACTAAACACTAGAAGGTAGACTGCCCGTTCCGGACTACAGGCTCACCCCCTGCATCTCCATGTGAGGGGCAGGCCAGTCCAAAGAATGCAGTCCCTTCATTTAAACTCCTCGGCCTCATGGAAAATTGATGTAGCCCAGACTCAAGGACCTCCATCACCCTTGCCAAGCCTAGGAAAATGCTGCAAGTAGCGGGTAAGTCCATTTTCTTCTTAATGGACATGGGGGTTGCCTGTTCTGTATTGCCTTCCTACTCAGGGCCTAGTATACCTTCCCAGGTTTCAGTTATGGGAATTAACGGAGAGCCTTCCCACCCTAATCATACTCATCCTTTAGCCTGTGTCCTCCAAAAACACCCCTTTTCTCAGTCTTTTCTAATCATACCCTCATGCTCAGTTCCCCTATTAGGATGAGATATTTTCCAAACTGTGGGGGCTACTCTCCAACTTACTGGCCCCCATACTCAAACCTATCACCCACTCGCCTCCTACTGCCCCTCCTAACCAACCCTATGCCTGGGCTCAACCCCTTGTCTCAACCCCCTATCCCTCCTAATGTGGTTAATCCCTTAATATGGAATACCTCTAAGCCTGTAATGGCCAGACATCACATGCCAGTTAAAATACTTCTTAAAAATCCTACCCACTTTCCCTCACATCCTCAGTTTGCCATCTCAAAAACCCACCACCAGGGCCTAAAGCCTATTATCACCTAACTCCTAGCACAGAGACTCTTTATTCCTACCAGTTCCCCCTGGCAACATTCCTATCTTGCCAGTCCAAAAGCCGTGCGGCTATCACCTAGTTCAGGACCTACGCCTTATCAATAAGGCAGTAATTCCCCTCCACCCAGTGGTTCCCAACCCTTACACCCTCTTATCCCATGTTCCCTCTAATACCTCTCATTTTACAGTCCTTGACCTCAAGGATGCCTTTTTTACCATCCCCCTACACCCGGATTCATATTTCCTCTTTGCCTTTACTTGGACTGATCCGGACACTAACCTCTCACAGCAGTTGACCTGGACAGTCCTGCCCCAGGGCTTTAGAGACAGCCCTCATATATTTGGACAAGCATTAGCGGCTGATCTAACCTCTTGCCCCCTGCAGCCTAGTCTCCTCTTGCAGTACGTGGATGACCTGCTGCTTTACAGCCCTTCCCTCTCCAGGTCACGGCAGCATACTGCCACTCTCCTTAATTTCCTTAAGTCTAGGGGATATCAGGTTTCCCCCTCCAAAGCACAGCTGTCGTTCACCTCGGTAATCTATTTAGGTATTCATCTAACTCCCCAAACTAAAGGCTTAACAACTGACCGTCGGAAGGCACTACTTGCACTGCAGCCCCCGGAAATGGCTGACGAAATCCTCTCCTTTCTAGGATTTGTGGGTTTTTTCCGTCACTGGATTCCTAACTGCACCACTTTGGCTAAGCCCTTATATGCGGCAGCCAAAGACACTCCCACGGGACCTCTCTCCCATCCAGGGGCTGTGAAGCAAGCCTTTAAAATTCTGCAGGCTGCCCTGTCCATGGCACCTCCTCTTCAATTGCCAGATCTTACACATCCTTTCCACTTGTTCACTGATGAAAAACAGGGAACAGCAGTGGGGGTCTTAACCCAACCTCTAGGCCCCATCTATCGTCCTGTAGCCTATTTGTCTAAACAGCTCGATCCCACTGTCAGAGGATGGCAGCCGTGCCTGCGAGCCCTAGGAGCGGCAACAGAGCTGACCAAAGAATCCCTAAAGCTTACTTTAGGCCAGCCCATCTCAGTGTTCTCTCCTCATCGACTTACTGACCTTCTCTCTCATAAATCCCTCATGCATCTAGGACCCTCCCGTTTACAGGAGTTTCATCTACTCTTCATTGAAAATCCTTCAGTAAGCCTCCATCACACCTCCCCCCTTAATCCGGCTACTTTGCTTCCTCTCCCATCTCACTCTCCCTCCCCAGCCCACTCCTGTCCTGAACTCATAAACACATTTGCCAAACCCAGAGAAGGCCTAACCGACCTTCCTCTACCTAACCCAGACCTCACTCTATATGTAGATGGGAGTTCCATAACAACAGCTGAGGGACAGCGAAGAGCAGCTTACGCAGTAGTTACAGATTCAGCTACTCTTGAGGCTGGCCGACTTCCTGATGGAACCACCTCGCAGAAAGCAGAACTCATTGCCTTAACCCGAGCTCTCACGCTTGCACAGGGAAAGCGAGTGAATATTTATACTGATTCAAAGTATGCTTTCCTTATTACCCATTGCCATTCTGCCCTCTGGAAAGAACGGGGATTCCTCACTACAAAGGGATCTCCCATAGTCAATGCTACTCAAATCTCTAATCTCCTGAGGGCCCTACTGCTGCTCCAGCCAGGTGACAGCATTCTCCTCCAGGAACTCAAACCGGGGTCTCTGCAGCCCAGGTGGTCGGGACCCCACATCGTTGTCCTGACCACCCCAACTGCCACCAAAACTTTTAGGCCACAACCCTTGGTACCATGTGTCCCGCCTCAAATTGGCCCCTGAGGATCGTCAATGGAGGTCCGAAACCTTGGGCCCCACTCGCCTACGCCTCACACGGGGCCCTTGCTCGTTATCCTCTGACCCTCCAAACCTTTCTCATCACAGTCATTCTAGTCCTTCCCCTTAACGCCAGTCCTTACTATGTCTGGCGGTTCTACCTTCAAGAGTCCTGGGCAGATGGCCCCACCACTAAAACTCATTACCTCGCCCAAGCAGACTGCCAACCCGCGGGGTGCCAGTCAGCTATAAAGTTCGAATTCCCACAATCCAAGTCCAACACTATTAGGAGTTCTAAAGATGCCTTTGCCCTCTGTTTCCTATATCAGCAAACCCAGGACCGCTGTCGTTTATGGAATCAAACCTATGGTGGGTGCCCATACGCTAACTGTGTCATACACAAGCCCTTTCATACTGAAGGTGCCCCACCAAGTGATATGCTCCTTTTAGACAACCAAGGTAAAGTGTCTCTTATTATCCGTGACCCCTGGAACATCCGCTGGGAAAAGGGCACTACAGGCAAAATATACTTCTGGTTTCAAAATAGCCACCCCAGTGGTACGTGGCTAATACATCGAGTCTATACCCGCACTCTGCCCATAGAAATAGACCAACTTAACTCATTGAGCAACACCATCCGACAAAATGAAGCCACCTTAACTGACCAAATCGAGCCCTCGAGTAACACTCCCCAGCCTTTCTCATGGATAACACTAGTACGACAAGGTGCTAACATGTTAAGCTTAACTGAAGCCGATAACTTCACAGATTGTTTTCTATGTGCATCTCTTAACCAACCCCCCCTAGCTGCAGTTCCCCTCCGGACCGGATTCAACCTGTCACGAACGCCCACAGGACCTGACACCACCTTAACAGGAATCCCATTATTCAAAATACATTCCCACTCTCTCTCTCTCTAAGTTATGGAATAGCTAATAACCCCAGCCTCAAGTGCAACACCACAGTAAATGTAAAATCTTCCCTTTATGTGCCCCCAGGAGAATACTTTTGGTATAATGAAACACTAACCAAAGTTATCAAAACATCCTTCACGTTCCCCTGTGTGCCCGTCACCCTAGTCCCACAGTTAGAAGTGTATGGGCAAGCTGAGTTCCTATCCCTCATCGTACCCTCCCCTAATCACCAGAACAAACGAGCAGTCTTCCTCCCAATAGTAATAGGCCTCTCTTTAGCAACCTCTCTGGCAGCAGCTGGGATAGGAAGTGGAGCTATGGGTTACAGTGTCACTTCGGCCGCTCAGCTGGAGGACAAGCTCCGGGTGGCCATTGAAGTATCGGCTGCCTCTCTGGCATCTCTCCAGCGACAGATAATGTCACTGGCTCAGGTAACTCTCCAAAACCGGCGGGCCCTAGACCTGTTAACGGCAGAAAAAGGGGGTACCTGTCTGTTTCTCCAGGAACAGTGTTGCTATTACATCAACGAAACAGGCCTAGTAGAAGAAAATGTCAATACTCTCCACCGCCTCCAGGAAGACCTCCGAAGGAAACAGAATGTACAAGTCTCTTTCTTTAACTGGTGGCAATCTCCCATATTTACCTGGCTGGCTCCCGTTGTAATTCCCTTAATCATAGTTTGTCTTTTACTAATGTTAGCCCCGTTCTTTCTCAGGTTTCTACAAGCACGCATAAGGGAAATTTCTAGGGTAGCCGTAAACCAGATGTTACTTCACCCCTATGTCCGAATCCCGACTGAGGCACCAGCCAACTGACCCCCCCACATCGCCCCTGTTCAGCAGGAAGTAGCCAGAAAAGAAGCGACGTCCTATATCATCAAAAAGGTCGGAATGTAAGGCCGGTGCCTCCTTGGGAGCCGAATGGACATGCCCTTCTCTCTCCGTGCCTAAAAACTACATCATCATACTGAGCACATTGCTCAGCATTTGCCCTCTCCACGCAGGCTCCCCTTGCCCATGTCTGCATTCCAATCTCAGTCCTGCACCTGCCATAAATTTTGAAAAGGCCTGCCAAGAGCCTGCCCTATGGTAGCTCCCCCGTACATCCTCGGCCAGCCCCTCGTCCGTGCTCACTCCCTTCATACCCAATGGAAATGCCCCCGCTTTGTTCACCTCGCCCGTCCCCAGTCTTTTAATACCCAATAGAACTACCTTGTCTTTGTTTCCCCCGCAGTCAATCAGCCACTTCTACTCCCTATAAAACCCCACGCCCCAAGAAGAGAAGCGCGACTTCTCTGGTCCCTTCCCGGACCATAGAACCTCGCCCGGGAGCCGAATAAATTGGCTTTTAATTTCCTCACTCCGGTCTCTGTTTCCTCATTGAGCTCGGCGGAAAGTCTAACACTGACTGCCTGCTCGTGAGTCTGTTCTGTGATCTCAGCTTCCATTGATGGCACCACCATCTACCCAGGCTCTCAGGAAAGAACAGTCAGTACATAACATACAGTCATGTACATTTACATATGAAGGCTTCCATATACATACAAATATATATGTCTGTTAAAGCTGAGAAGATACTACATACCAGATGCTTTGCTTTGGTAGAATATTTTTTTCCTAATCAGCCAAAAGGAATAAATGTTGAAAGAGATCATCATGCCCAAGCCAAGGAGTGAGGAAGTTGAGGTGGGGACAGAAAAAAGAATCCAGACAGGTACCAGGATATCATCAAAATCAGGAACAAAACAAGAATATTCACATCTTTGTTATTTTCAACATTGTTCTGAAAATTCTAGCCAAAATATGAAATATATATTATAAACCAACATAGTATTAATAAAAAAGAAAAACACTAGTTGATCTTTATATAAGTAGAAAACCAAAGAATTAACTAAAATTAAATTAATAAGTAGTAATTAACTATGTATATTGTTTACATTAATGTCATTCCTATATATAAAACAATAAACAGAAGTTACCATAATAGAAATATCTCATTTGTAATAATAATAAACTATAAAATATCTGAGAATAATCAGGGAATGTTTTTGGCCTATTTGAGGGGAACTATAAAAAGTGTATAGAGATGTAAAAGACTTGTGAATAAATAGACGTCATGCCATTTTCCTGGAGGGAAAGATTAAGTATTAAAAAGACGTCATTCCTAAAATTAATTCACAGTTTTAATGAGATTCTGATTATGAGATCTCAATTATTCTCTTTCGTAGGAGAAAGAAGAGACAAGGAGAAAGTAATTGGCAAAACATTAAAATTAACTTGAATTAGACACAGACAAAAGAGTAATAATGTCCTTACTCTAAAAATTAGAAACTCTTTCAAAACAGTAAGAAAAACACTAAATGGTTTTAGAAAAATCAGGGGAAAAATAGACAATCAGAAGAAATATAAATGGTTAATGACAATTTCAAAACTTCTTCATAATAAAAATATTCTGATTTTTAAAAGTCTATCATTTCTTACTTCTCAAATGGATGGATATTTTAAAATAGTAAGTTTTAGATTATTAAATGAGGGATACTACATTTTAATTTTAAAAATTTTAATAACATACAGGGCTGGAGAGAGATAAAAAATGTAGGAACTCTGATATCATTGTAGTAATTATATAAACTGTTGTCTCTTTTGGAAAGCAATTTGGTGATAAGTATCAAAAGCATTAATAATGTTCCCAGTAATTTTATTTATTAAATACAAAGAAAATAAAACCATGGATGAGTATTTATATACAAAAATGTTCATCTTGCAATGAGGATTATAGAAACAGAAAGGATAACTCTGAAATAGAGCTTTTATTATTGTTGACAACAATTTGGCAAATGACTTATCTGTCCATTATTGAATATAACTAGATTATAGAATTTCCGTGTAGGTGAATATTAGCATTCATTTCAAGTTAATTATTGGAATATTTTTTCAGGATATGTAAAAATACTGGCGGTATGGTGCTGACTGAGGAAAAGATCAGATGGTAAGTTAAACATATGTGCACAAAAGAAAAGACTGAAGCAATATTAACCCCAAATTTTCATGATTACTTTTCAATCAGAAAAATGAAAGATAGAGAAAGAAGGAAAGGAGGAGGAAGACAATGGTGAAAACAAGAGAGAAATTATCTAAGAAATTTTAAAAACATACTAATAAGGGAGGGTGACTATTTATACCAGATATTAAAATTTACCAGAAGTTGTTGTAATTTAAATGGCATAATACTAATTTAGGCCAATAACTCATGGAAACCAAATAGATAACTTTGAAATAAGGATCATGTTATCCAATAATTTATAATAATTTATCTTTAAGAAGATTTGACAAATCAAAAGAGAACAGAAGATCATTGAACCGAGAGAAGCAGTAAAGAATGCGGAAGTACTTTCATATAGATGATCACCCCAAACTTTAATCCCCACTCTGCCTGTGTATTTCTAAATGCTCATACCTTCTGCCTTTATCAGCTTCTCTGTGTTCACAGACATTTTTGTAGCATAGACTTAAATGTTGTAACATGTAAGGTTATAATAACTGGCCAACAACCCGTAACTCACATTTCTAATCTTTCTGTTTGCTTGTCAAAAGCCACATCAGCAATGAGTCAATTTCAGTGCCTGGACCAGCCCTGTGCAGTTAAAAGAGAGCTTTTCTCCTCTAGGCGCTTCCTCTATCTCCCCTAGCGAAAAGACAGACCTGTAAACAACACTTACAGCCAAGGATAGGTGCTCAGGAACTCCTGCTGTTTCTGGGGTCCTCCAACATTGGAGTTTTCTGCTTTTGATGTTTCTCTTACCCAAGTGAGGCTGTTGAGTGGGATGGTGCAATCAAGATCCTGCTGGCAGGGACAGGCTGATATATCTGGGCTTAGAACTAAGAACTTGTTTCTGGTTTTGCTTTGATCAAGAAGCAGCTCAGAGCCCAATGTGATGGCTGCTTATCTCTGGGGGCCTCTTGCTTATCTCCCTCTGATATTTCTGTACCACCCACCTGCCTATTCTTCTCAGCTGCCTCAAGGGTTCCTTTATGTTTTAAAATTCAAGGGATTTTGATAAGCTGCCCCTGACTTTTTGTGGACTGAGGGGAAAGTGAATAGGATGATAGATAGCTCAATCACGGATACCTGTGTGAGCAGTTTCCTACCTCTCTGCACCTGAGTTTCCCTCTGGGAAACATTCTTATCTTCCCCTTCAGGATTGCCATGAGGACCAGATCCCCACCCTCAGGAAACACATGTGCTACAAAAGCAGATGCTGATGATAATTAGGAGATTTTCAAATTATAGCTCCCATCTTGTAGGTAGCAAATGTCTTGACTTTCTTTGGAAGCTGAGGTTCTTAGAAACTGAGCTGTGGAGGTTCATCAAGAAAGCATCTTATTAAAATCAGACATACACCACTGCCTCTGGTGGTATGGGCTTTCCTCTGTGTAATGTTGGATTTCTCAGGTTAGCTCTGTTCCTACTGGACCTAAGGATTAAACTGACTTTCTGCCCAGGAGAGTTGCTATGTATGAGAAAGCCACGTCCCAGCAATTAAGTAGCTGTGGTACTGACGGTATGAATGGGGACTGTTATTCCTGGACAACCCATCAACTAGACTCAGCAAGACCCTCTTTCTTCATCTCCTTTAAACTTCCTAAGCACAGTTCCCTCACCTATGTATCTTTATTCCAGACTTCCCTTTCCTTGTGCACATTCAGTACTCAGTCATCCAAGGGGAAAGGGAACTATTCATTTTATAAATCTATAATAAGGGAGCCCTTATTATAGATTTATAAAAACGTATCAGGTCCTCGACCTACATTGTTTCATTTTATCCCCACAACAACATTGTGCAGTGTCACTGACAGTTTTCTGCCTTTGGTCTTTCTCTTACCCTGGTTTCACCAATGAGGACCTTGTCATAAAAAGAGGTTAAATAACGGCCTGATCTCATCAGTAGGAATTGGCTGAGCTGATGCACTTTCCCCTCCAACTGAGGTAAACAGAATGAGTACAACACAGCACCAGGCTGAAGACATGCCCTGTCTAGTTGGGAGGCAAACAGTTTAAACATGTAATTATAGTAAAATGTGATGAATGTGGTAACAGAGGTTCACGTGGGGTAGCTTGGAAGTGGAGAGAGAGGCACAGCCTTCTTATGGTAGAGCTGCTGACTCAGCTCTTCAGAGGGCAGACCACTGCACTGAGCCTGAAGGGATGAGTGGGTGCCCACCAGGCAGAGGGTGGGGAAGGGAAGACTGAGGCTGAGGACAGGGTGTGCAAAGGAGCTCACGTGGTGGGGAGTGGGAAGCAGCTGTGGGAGGCGTGCATGCGTGCGTGGTTGCAGGCAGGTCACTAGGATGCGATCGCAGTTGGGCCAGGTTGAGAGGGCCATAGATTCTGAGGATTGTGGACACTTAGCCACACTTCCTGATTCTTCTAACTCCCCTAGCCAGGGCTCACACTTGTACTCCAGGTTGCTGCTACTGTTTCTCCCTTTACTTCTGGTCAGACTCTGGTGTTCTGGTGAGAAAGGGAAGAGTCTGTATCCATGCCACCCTGAATGCACCTGATCTTGGAAGCTAAGGAGGGTTCGGCCTGGGTTTGTACCTGAGTGGGAGAAAGGGAAGAGATGGAAAAGTCTTCCGTTTCATAGTGTCAGTCCCAAGAACCCATAGCGAATGCCACAGATATCACTACTAACAATTATATTCCTTTGAGTCAATGAGCCATCCTCAGTTAAGACACAAATGAACTGGAAGAATTTGCTCACTAACTTACTAGGTGCTAGCTTATTAAATATTAAAGCTATTAAATACTAAGTTTATTCAATAGTTTATTAAATAGCTTGTTAAATAGGATACAAGGCAGTGCCATGTAGTGGATAAAAGTAATAATGATTATAATATTAAGAGCTAATATATACTGAGCACTCTCAATGGACCAGGCCCTGGGCTAAGCACTTTACATGCATTGTCCCTTTAACCCTGAAAAAAGTGCTACTGACGTCTTTATTTCAGATGCTGAGGCTTGAGAATGGAGCTGCTTTCCCCAAGCTCACACAGCAAAGACACCAGATTCCATGTACTGCAGGTTGCCTGACTGGGAACCCCCATGCACCTGGCAGGTGACAGAAATAGGAGGCATGTGCTCGGTTTGGAAGAGACTCCTGGTGAGACAGAGCCCTGTTGGGCCAGATGGGACTGAAAACAAATGTTGAGTGGGAGAAAAGTCGAGTTCCAGGAGCGCTACATGCAGCAGGATCTGCTTTTTATAAAGTCCAAAAACACTAAACCTCAACAATATGTTCTTTCGGCTTGCATTTATGTATGATAACAGTAATTTAAAAGCCAGGGAACAACACACAGCAGGAAAAATGTTCCCCTCTAGAAAGAAGGGGACAGGGCAGGAGACAGGATGGGGAGGCGCACATAAGTTCATATAAACTACTGCTAATTTTTCTAGTCCTTGGTTTGAATGATGGGTTCATCAAGGCTCCATTACATAACTATGTGTTAAGTTTTTAAAGAATACAATAAAAGAGCCAGATACAGTTTGTCTTGAACCACAATTATGAAAAAAAAATCCAACTTTGTGAATCTAAGGACCAGATTTTTAAAAAATAAAGAATAAAAGGAATAAGAAATGAACAGCCAAGTACTCATTATCAAATTTAAGATATAAGAGCCTGACCAACATGGTGAAACCCCATTTCTACTAAAAATACAAAAATTAGCCAGGGGTGGTGGCCCATGCCTATAGTCCCAGCTACATGGGAAG
This sequence comes from Aotus nancymaae, assembly GCF_030222135.1. Taxonomy (NCBI): domain Eukaryota; kingdom Metazoa; phylum Chordata; class Mammalia; order Primates; family Aotidae; genus Aotus; species Aotus nancymaae. The sequence continues at coordinate 30,230,853 of NW_026988471.1, forward strand.
CTGAGGCAGGAGAATCTCTTGAACCCAGGAGGTAGAGGTTGCAGTAAGCCAAGATGGTGCCACTGCACTCCAGCCTGGGCGACAGAGGAGACTCTGCTTTAAAAAAGAAAGAAAAAGAGAGAAAGAAAAGAAAGAAAAAGAAAAAGAAACAAAACAGGGTATATATAGCTGAAGCTCCCTGTGCACCCACCCTCAATTCCTTTCACTCTTTTTGTCCCCAGAGAACACCCCATTCTTGACCAGTGTTTTATGCTCCTTTGCTTTTCTTCTTGAAAACTTCAATGCACACATGTGCATCCATGAACCATGAATAGTGGTTTTTGCATGACTTAAAACATTAATGAAATTCTATTATTCTATACATAATAGCCTACTTCTGGCTTTATTCACTCAATACTATATTTTGGCATCAGTAGCACCACTTCCCTCATTTTCCTCATCTGTAGAGTATGTATTTTTCGTAACTTTTATTTTAGGTTCGGGGGTACATGTGAAGGTTTGTTATATAGGTAAACTTGTGTCATGAAAGTCTGTTGTGCAGATTATTTCATCACCCAGGTGTTAAGTCTAGGACCCAATAGTTCTTGCTCTTTGTTCCTCTCCCTCCTCCCACCCTCCACCCACAAGTAGACCCCAGTGTGGTATGTATTTTATATGAACGTGGCACAATTTATCCATTTACTTGGTGAAGGACATTTAGTTGTTGATAATTTTTTCCTGCTACAAATCATGCTGCCATTGACATTCTTAGACTTATCTCCCTATGCACATGTGCAAGAGTTTCTCTAGTTCATGCCTTGAAATAGAATTGCAGGATACAGGTCATAGGACATGTATATCTTCAGCTTCACTAAGCAATGCTAAATTGTTTCCCAAAGTGTTCGTGCCAGCCTGCACACCCACCAGCATTTTATGAGAGCTTCCATTGCTTTGCATCATCACCAATGCTTGGTATCATCCAACTTTTTTATTTTTGCCATTTTGGTGGGTGAGGAGTGTTAGTGTGGTTTGGCATTTCTCTAATTACTAATGAGATGCAATATCTTTTCTTGTGTTTATAGGACATACATGTAGCCTCTTGTAAAATGCATTTTTATGTCTCTTGCCAAGTTTTTTTCTATTGGAATGTTTGTCTTTGTTATCAATGTATAGGCATTAATTCTATATTTTGGATGTGCTTGTGGGTTTTGTGTATGAGAAATATCTTTTCACTCACTTTTGCATTTTTAGTTGAACAAAAGTTTTACATTTTACTATTGGTAAACTTAGTTTTTTTCATTTTCAGTTGGTACTTCTGATGCCTTGTTTAAGGAATTCTTCCTGAACTTGTGGTGATACAGATGTGATCTCTATTGCAACTTCTGTATATATCAGGCTTCCAAATGTCCTGGCTATTTACTGTGTCATTATTCTATTGGTCTATCTCTGTGCCAAAACCATCTTAACTACTGCGACTTTATAATAACGTCCACTAGGGCAAGTTCTCTTCACTTAGTTGTTGCCATTCCTATGTTACTGTCGCCTTCTTCTCTTCCTTGCCCTCCTTTTTCTTCCCTCTTTCCGCTTCCCCCTCTCTCTCTAGTCCTTCTCCTCCTTGCTCTTCTTATCTTCTTTCTTCTCCTGGAATATCTTAGCTATTTGTGACTATTGTTCTCTATGTTATACATTTTAAAATCACCTTGTCAATTTCCACTGAAAACCTTATTTAGATTTTGATTTCAATCATACCTCTCAATTATTGAATTTATCAATTATGTTGTAAAGAATTCACATGTTTGTGACATGGAATCTTTCCATGATGGGACATAACACGTCTTTCCCATTTATTTAGAACTTCGTGAACATCTTTCTGTTTTTCACATAAAGGTCTTGCACATCTTTTGTTAGATTTATCCCTAGGTTTTTGTTCTTTTGAAAACAGTATCTTTTTTCAAAATTATCTTTTATGACTTTTTATTACTAGTCTATAGAAATGCTCCATTGGTTCCTTTTTTAAAAAAAGATAGATTTTCAACTACACAAGATTGAGACAGGAGTAGATGTGTCAACAGGAACTGGATAACTTAGATATTCAGAACAGACATTCAGCAGCAGACAAATGGCATGGCTGTACTGATTATAAAAATCTTGAAATATTTCCATAATGGGGACCCTTGATTTCTTTCCTATCATACTGACCATCCTGCTCTCTCCCTGAGACAGGCGCAGACCTCTCCAAGATCCAGACAGCACTGTATTAACACCAGGTATGGCACAGGGCCTGAAGTCTTGCTACACTAGGAAGGCCAGTGTCTGTTATGGGTGTTTGATTCTCATGCCTTGTGAGTTGTTACATATCTTTAATATTACTCCTTAGGTTCATATGTTGGTAGTAATGTAAACACCAAGGGTGAAATATTAATCTGAGTACTTTCTCAATAAGAGGTGATCAGTTTTGGGGTTCAAGGAGGGAGTCAGGAGATCTGAGATGAAACTAAGGAAATTCTATTCGGCACTGGCCTCTGATAATCCCCTCTCCCCTGAAATCCCTGCAGCTTCACCATACTCCTCTTGAAGCACCTGCAGGCACTTCAAACACAACATGTTTTAGATTGAACACATTATCTCTGCCTGCTAAATCAGCTCTCTCTCTCTGCCTCCCCTAATTAGTGGAATTGCTTCTCCAACTACCTCGTCCCCTTCAGTAGAAAAATCAAAATCATCCTAAACTCTGCCTCACCCTTATGTATCTTTTTTTTTTTTTTTTTTTTTTGGTCATTTACCAAGATCTGATAATTGTATGCCATGAAAAAATCTTTGACTTTTTCTCCAATCCCATTGCTGCTGTCTCCTAAGTTTTGGAATCGTTTCCTAAATGGTGTCTTGGCTTCTGTATTAGTCTATTTTCACACTTCTATGAAGAAATACCCAAGACTGAGTAATTTACAAAGGAAAAAGGTTTAATTAACTCACAGTTCTGCATGGCTAGGGAGGACTCAGGAAACTTACAATCATGGTGGAAGGGGAAGCAAACACATCTTTCTTCACAAGGTGGCAAGAGAAAGAAGTGTGCGGAGCGAAGCAGGAAGAGCCCTTTATAAAAGCATCAGTTCTCATGAGAACTCAATCACTATCAAGAAAACAGCATGAAAGAAACTGTCGCCACAATCCAATCTCCTCCCACCAGCTCTCTCCCTAGACACGTGGGGATTATGGGGATTACAGTTAGAGATGAGATTTATTCGGGGACACAGTAAAACCATATCAGTCTCCAACCTCTTTTGCTACTCCAGTCCCTCCCGCTGACACTGCTCTTGGTATTCCAGTCCCTGCCTGGCCCATAGCCTACTCCTTCTTCATCTGTGGAAGGGAGGGTAGTGGGAGCCATCAGCTTGGGCAGGGAGCAGTGTTTTATCACTGTACTGTTTAGAATGGTGCCAATACAAAGGAGCTTGACTTTCAGCCAATTTTTTATTGGGTTTTAATTCTCTACACGCAATTACCACTTTTTCCTACACCTGGCCAGTGTTCCCACTCACTCTCCTTGGTATGATGCTGGAGGTAACATGATCTGCCATGAAGGCTAAATAAAACAACGTTCACTGAGAACTTAGCCCAGGCCCCTGCACATGCTGAGCATTTTGTTGATGTAACAATGATTAGTAATAGTATTGTTATTGGTTTCCCATCTCCAGCAAAGCCTTTCAGGCTTGGCCTCCCTCACTCTCTTCCACCTTCCTAAACCCTGCACTCCAGTTATGCCAAACTGTTTGCTCTGCCTTGGACAAACCAAGTTCTCCCATATTCCTCCAGCCTTTGCAAATGCTCCTCACTCTTCTAGAATAATGAATGTCAATTCATCATTTAGGATCCAGCTTACAGTCATGCTTTCTGTGAAACCTTCCTTAAATTAGCCACAAAAAAGGAGTGACTCCTCCCTGTGTTCCCATGGCCCTCTGCTCATGCCTCCTCTTTAAAGTCTGCCTTCACTGGAGTTCCCAGAAGAGAGAGTCTGCACAGCACTCATCTCTGTATCCACAGTCACCAAAATTGTATCTGCCCCATAATAAATGCCCAATACTTGCAGGGATTTTGCTTGCTGGCTTGTTTTATTTTGCTGGGATAAATGAATAAATAAATGAGAACGATTTGGACTTCACCCTAAACCTAGCTAAAAGTTTGGGTAGTGACAGTTTTGTTTATTTTGTGTAACCTGATAGTGGAAACTTCTTTCCATGCCTAGAAAAAAAAAAATACGCAAATACTAGAGTACCTGTTTTCCTAGGGAATTGGCATCAGCATCAGCAACTGAAGGAGAGGGGATTCAAAGCAGGGAGGGTGATGACTAGGTCAACTCAGTCTTCGCAGCCGTCCCTGAGAGGGCGCTGTTCCCAAATCGAAACCCCAGAGGCGGGGACTGAGACACGGGCGCTCTCCCTCTGGACTGGGTCAGCATCCCTCACCAGGCGCTGCCGCAGGTCTGGAGCGAAGCGCCTGCCCACAAACATGGCGGCGCCCTAAGCTGCTTCCTGTCGCCTGGACCGTGGGGCCAGCCTGGCTTTGCCAGTACTCGGGGACTTCCTCCGCGCGCCGGCTTCCTGCCCAGCTGGCATTTAAACCAGCGCCTGGGGCTGCAGGATGCTGCTGCGGATGCGGAGCTGTCCGCGGGCTGGGCAGCGTCGCCGCCTCCCCTGAGCCGCCTCAGTCCGGCAGGAGCGGAGCCAAAGCATCCCTTGCTGCACGCAGGGCAGAGCAGGCGAGGGCTGGGGGCCGATTGGGGACCCCGGCTTCGGACCCCGTCATCTGGCAGTTTCCTTGCAGGTTCGACTTTAATTTCCAAGACTGCACCCACTCCTCCTCCAACCCAGATCATTTATTCTCCCTCCCGCCTGGGCTGCTGGACGCAGCAGCGGTTGGGCTTGGTCCCAGGAGCAGGGAAAGAGTGCGCTCCCGGCCCCGCTAGCCGCGTGCCCGGGCCATGGTGCGGCTGAGCCCGGCGCTTGGGTGAGGCGGCGGCGCGGCTCAGAGCCCGGCGGACCGGCCTTGCGAGGCATCTTCCCCTGAGGAGGAGCCTTCCCCTAGGGCTGCGTGCCGGGGGCGAGCGGCGGCCGCGATGTTCAGCTGGCTGGGTACTGACGACCGCCGGAGGAAGGACCCCGAGGTCTTCCAGACGGTGAGCGAGGGGCTCAAGAAACTCTACAAGAGCAAGCTGCTGCCCTTGGAAGAGCATTACCGCTTCCACGAATTCCACTCGCCCGCCCTGGAGGATGCCGACTTCGACAACAAGCCCATGGTTCTGCTGGTGGGCCAGTACTCCACGGGGAAGACCACCTTCATCAGGTGAGCGGGCCCAGGGTCTGGCAGCCCACCCCGGTCAGTGTCCAGCGCCCAGTCCCTCCTGTCACTCCTGGTGCTGCACCCTGCCAGCGAGCAATGGGAAGCCTTCAGTTGAGGGCTCTGAAGAGATGTGTTTGTGCAGGCGTCAAAAGCTTACCCCACAATTTTTGCTGGTCTCCCTATCCAATGCCTGTCCAATGCCTGTCCACTGTACTTGACCCTTGGGCTCTAGTGGTCAACCTGAAGTACTAAAATGTAAAGCCATTTCTGGTCTCCCCATCTTATGGATGATGAAACCGAGGCCCAGGAGGCACCGTGGGGGAGCTCCTGGTCTGTGGAGCACCGTATGTTGGTGGGGATATCTTACATCTTCACTTTTTAGGAACACATTATTCACCGGCAAAACCTCTTCCCTTTCTTTTCAAGAGGCTTGGCACTCACATGGGGGCCTCACGGTTGCAGCTGAGCTCTGACGGGAGCAGGCCTGGGAACGGAGGTGGCCCGGGGATGCTACCTGTCCTCCTTTTATCATTTTCTTCTCTAAAGCAGAGCTCCTATGTGTATCTTGGAAACTCAACAGAAGCAGAGTCCAGAAGCAGAATGCTTTTTTTTCCTTTCTCTTATTTGCTCTTAATGACTCAATAATAATATTAAAGTCTCTTAGAGGTGGAAGGGATATTGGCATTGTCTCATCCAGTTCCTGACTTTGCAGGTGAGATAACTGAGGCGCAGGAAGTTAAATGAAATGTTCAGAGCCGTATAAAGAGTGGGCAGCAGACCTGGGATGCAAGTCCCAGATGCATGTGAGGAGTTGGTTGGCTCAACGCCTGTAACTCTGAGAGTGAGTCATCCATTCCCTTAAATTACAGAATCCCTGGGCTGGAGGGAGGCTCAAGAAGTCAATTTGTTCACCCTGCATTCAGAGAGGTCCACAAGAGTGATGAGAATCCTTCCTTTCTTTAGAGAACAAGCTTCTCTCCAGTCCCCAATCCTCCCAACCTTCAAGTCCAGCCATTTTTCTTGACCTCTTTTACAGCCATTCCAAACTGTTGAGAGTGCTGTGGCCCTCTGTCTTAAAAGTCATGCTCCCACAGCCTGAGAATGGAGTTTGGTGGCCCCTCAAAGTCAAGCGTGCTCATCTCCTGCAGAGGGCTTGGAAAGCAGGGGTACTCTTGTTCCTATTCATCAGTTCTTTGAGCATCTGCAACATGCAAAATGCTGTGTTTGGTGAGGAGAGCAGAAAAGTTAACAATCTAGTTACTAATTGTCTAGGTGCTAATTTTCTCTAATATCAACCTTGTAATGCAAGCCTTCTGGAAGTAGCACCATGCTGATAGGTCATGTCTCAGCACAACACCACATTGAGTTTGTCCTTGTGGAGTGCACGGCCTAGGGCTCAGCAGCTTTGAGAGGCCAAGTGATTTTTTTTTTTTTTTTTTTTAAACAGTCTCGCCCTGTTGCCCAGGCTGGAGTGCAGTGGCACGATCTCAGCTAACTACAACCTCTGCTTCCCGGGTTCAAGCGATTCTCCTGCCTCAGCCTCCCAAGTAGCTGGGATCACAGGTGCCCACCACCATGCCTGGCTAATTTTTTGTATCTTTAGTAGAGACGGTGTTTCACCACGTTGGTCAGGCTGATCTCCAACTCCTGACCTCATGATCCGCCCGCTTCAGCCTCCCAAAGTGCTGGGATTACAGACATGAGCCACCACACCCAATAAGCCAAGTGATTTCTGAAGAAGTTCAGGATCTGGAGGTGAAGGGCCTGTTGGCTCTTATATGTTTAGTAATCTAATCAGTTGCTTCTTAACTTTCTATTTTTAGAAAAATGTATATGTATCCCAATAATGTTGGGGGTCCAAGGGCCATCTTTGGATCTTAGGGTGGGAACCCCTGATCTAAGCCATGCCCCTTATTTTACTAAGCACCCATTGCTGCCAAAGGCATTTCAGAACTGCCTGGGTTGTGTGCAAGGTTCCTTTGTGAGCCCTGTCCTCCATTTGGCCCATTCATGCCTCAAGAGAAGTGTGGGCCATTTGCAGATGGCCTCTGCCCTCTCACAGCCTTCCCTGGCTCTCTGGACATACGTTATTATAACCTTTCATACGTTAGCTGGAGCTTCTCCTTCCTGGAGTACGATCACTGACCAGACAGCATCCATGCTTAGCATATCTGGGGCCTCCCCCAGGTCTCAGCTATAGGAGGTTCCCAGAAGACATTTTGCAGAATGGGAGGGAAGATGGGGAGAGGCGAGGATGCCCGAGCAGCAGACAGGTTTAAGTGCCTTTTGTCTGAGACACTCTCCCGGCTTTGCCTGAGTCATCGCTGGCCATTAACTGGGTCTAAGAAAGTGGCAGAGTCAAATTGCCACAGATGATTCCTTATCTAAGGGAGCCAGCAAGACTGGGAGAGGCAGATCACTCTTCTTTCTTATCCTCCATGTGCAAGAGTTCCCTCTCCCCACTCATATCAGTAACTGAATTTAGCTCATGCATCAAAAGCAATCTCCCCTTGAAGGAGTGTCAGCCAGCACCATAGGAGGGGTCGTAACACAGGGAACCCTCCAGAACCAAATCATGTATTTTTCTTCTTTCTCATAAAATCCAATAAACACTTGTTTTTAATTGGAAAATGTAGAAAAGAAGAAAGAAGAAAAAAAGTCACCCATAATCCCATGACTTAGAAGAAGCTATTTTAATTTATATATAAAACATATTTAGGCTGGGCATGGTGGCTCACGCCTGTAATCCCAGCACTTTGGGAGGCCGAGGCAGGTGGATCATGAGGTCAAGAGATCGAGACCATCCTGGCCAACATGGTGAAACCCCTTATCTACTAAAAAAAAAAAATACAAAAACTAGCCGAGTGTGGTGGTGTGTGCCTGTAGTCCCAGCTACTCTGGAATCTGAGGCAGGAGAATCACTTGAACCCAGGAGGCAGAGGTTGCAGTGAGCTGAGATTGTGCCACTGCACTCCAGCCTAGCAACAGAGAAAGACTCTGTCTCAAAAATATATATATAAAGCATATAATTTATATGTAAAATACATTTCCAATATTTTTGTAGCTATTTTATAGCACAGTTGAGAATATGCTGTACATATAATTTTGTATGCTGACTTGTTTTTGTTTTTGAGTTGGAATCTCACTATGTCACCCAGGCTGGAGTACAATGGCGCAATCTCAGCCCCTCTGCCTTCCGGGTTCAAGCCATTTTCCTACCTCAGTGTCCCAAGTAGCTGAGATTACAAATACCCACCACGCCTGGCTAGCTTTTGTATTTTAAGTAGAGCTGGGGTTTCACCATGTTGAGCAGGCTGGTCTCTAACTCCTGATCTCAGGTGATCCACCAACCTCAGCTTCCCAAAGAACTGAGGATTACAAACGTGAGGCACTGTGTCCGGCCATTTTTTTTTTTTTTTTTTTTTTTTACTTATAGCATGAACATTTTCCATCTTATAAGCATTATAAGCATTATTTTTAACAACTGCATACTATTTCATTGTGTGTATCTACAAGTCTTCATTTACTTAATCTTCTTTTGGATGTTTTAGCTTGTTTCTAATTTTTTTATTATCGTAGAATCATTCTGAATATGTGCGTAATATTTTTTCCTATATTGTATGTTTTCTATTTTTTCTTTCTTTCTTTCTTTTTTTTTTTTTTTTTTTTTTTTTTTTTTTTTTGAGATGACCAGAATTGCTAGGTCAAGGGTTGGGCAGAGTTTTGTTTAAATTATTTTTTAACTTAAAAATTTTTCTATTAAGAGTCATATTTCGCAGTTGCTTTCCAAGAGGGTGAGTTGACACTGCATCCCTTCCCCAGGGTGAGTAAGGCTGCCCTGGGGTGGGTAAGCGTGTCCCTGCCTAGGTCTCAGAAGGCCTCCTCCCCTTCCTTCTCCCATCCCTGCTTCTCACCTTGATTCTTGTCTCCATCCCAGGCCTGAACCTGTGAGGGGCCTTTTCCTCGGAAACAAAGCTTTGCCTCTTCTTTCCCCCAACTCTTGGCATTTTGCCCCTGAGCATCCATCACTTTGTTCTATGTGCTTGCCACAGGGTCTAATTCTTGTCTCAGGAAGTACACACAGAAAAGGACATTCTTCTAATAACTAATTAATGTGCTGTGATCTCTGCCTGAAATAACTTCCCTGGCCTAAGGCCCGGCAACACAGAGTAATAAAATAAACAGTAAATTGGCTTGGTGGCTGCCCTCTCCAACACAGGCTGCCTCTTTAGAGTATAGTAGCTCTGTGTCCCTCTGGCCATGGCAGCCTTTCCTTCTGCCTCTGCTATTCTTCTCCCTTGGCTATTTCTCTGGCTGGCATGCAGCCGCAAATCCCTTCTTCCTTGGACCATCTGACCCTTGGTCACTCCTTGCTGTCTACTTCTGTGGCCCCTTATTCTGCAGGTAGTGGAGGTGAATAGCTGGCTGCTCCAGGGGCTGAGGAAGGAAGGCCTGAGTACTTCCACGGGCCACGAGGGAGGCCTCCCTGGTCCTTGGCAGGGCTGAGGTAGAGGCTCTAGTGGGTTGGCTGTGGGGCCTGGGGTTGCAGAGCTAAGCTGCTCTGGGCTCCATAGGGAGCCTGGGCTGGGCTGGAGGGCTGCACAGACCTTCTATCGTGTGACTTGGATTTCGAGACATGAGCACATGGTGGGGTTGCTGGGATGAGAGTCCACCGTGAGGGCTACTGAGCTGGCCCTTTCAGCCTCTCCCACTTTGGGAGACTCTGCAACCTCCCTCCCCAAAGGTGATTTGACATTTGCCTGTGGCTGCACCAGCTCTCATCACCACCCTGACATCCCCACCCCAAGCATTACAGCGCCACCGCGCTGGGAAAGATGATTCTCCAGAAAGCCAAGGCGTTAGAGTAAGAGGGCCACTACCCCAGTAGACCCATTCATTGCAAAGTCCATCGTGCCAGGCACAGTCCCTGCACCACCTTCAACCCTGTCCCCCCACCAAGGCCAGGGGATGTCATATTAAGAGTCATATTTCGCAGTTGCTTTCCAAGAGGCTGAGGGTGCACCAGCTCTTTTTCTGTCAGGGTTCTGATCTGCTGGGTCTCTAAAGAGTCCTGGGTGAAAACCCACCTGCTTCTTACAAGGCCTGAGTGTTACATAAGGGAGCAGAAGGCCTTAGGCCAGAGGAACTGTGTCTGCCTGCCTCGGCCTGGCTTAGGAGCTGCCTGGCAGTCATCAGGAAAAACATTTACTGGGAGGAGAAAGACCTTTGGGGAAAGCTCTCCCTCCCATTCCCACTGACAGGGGACGAAGGCCATGGAACACCGCCTAAGTCAGCAGATTCCAGCTCCACTACTTCCTGCCCAGAGACCTGGTTAGGAAGGTCTGACAGGGCAGGCTACCCCTCTTTCTGACACGCAGTTTCCTTATCCGTACGATGAGGATAGTAATAACCGCCTCGCAGCGTTACTGATGGGATTCGGAAGGAGGCAGAACCAATTTAGCAGCAGTTGTGCCCCAGGCACCGCTCATGGGGCTTTATCATTTCCTCTCCGCTCTCCAGCGGATTCTCTAACATGAGACTTAGAGGCAGACCTTCAGGAAGGTGGGGGGAGGCCCTTCTCCTGCACAAAGGGGCAGGCTGGACAAGAGTCACAGTGCTGAGCTCTGGGCACGGTGCAGGTAGTGCCCTGGGCAGGCTGGCCTGTCACAAGGAGGCTGGACTATCTGGCCACCAGATTCTCCTTTGTGCTGGAATCCCTTCATCTCATGGCTGAAGGTGCTATCAACAGGGCCAATTATGGCTGCTCCAGAGAACACGGAGCTGACTCATGCCTCAACTTGGCCGTGGAGAGCCTCCCATCCACTTCCTTGCTTGGGTCTATGGGGTGCCCTACAGTGTCCCTCAAACCCCATGAGGCTGACAGGGCAGTATTATCATCCTGGACTCAGCCTGTCCTGTCCCCCTTCATTCTCGTGCATCCCTGTCTCAGCTGTTCCCACCCAGGCCTGAATTAACTTTTCTTTTTTTACACTGCTGTGGGAATGCTTTCTCCTGGCAACAGAGGCAATCTGTATTGCTTCCCATAAAGAATCAGTGCATGAGATTCCTCAATAGATTTTTCCTTTCTGAACACAGTGGTGGCTTTGTTACAGGGGCGCTTGCTGCTGTAAGCCATACCCAAATGTCCCTGAGAATTTACCCTGCCAGGCTGTGCTTCCTGGACTTTCTGGTGGCCTCGTTAGACTCAGTGTTTCCCCAGACCCATGTGTGGTCAGCAAGTTTTGGGTCATGTGGGTTTAGCGGGACAAACCCCAGGACCTTGCCTGACCACTTCGGGCTGCGGCCATGTAACTTCCCCGGAAACCACCCTGCTAGGCTGGGAATCCTTCACTCATCTGCTGAGAACACCACGTCCCTCTTCGGTGGAATTTGAGACGCCTGTGTGAGAATGATCCTTCATCACTGCTGTTTGGCCCTGTTCATTCTGGGCATTTTTGAGGCTGCCTCAGAATGGTTCTTTTCAGCCTTCTCTGTTTCCGCTCTCCCTGGGGCCTTTGAAGATCCCTGCTTCCCGCACCCCACTGTTGCTGCTCCCTTGCAGAGCCCTGCTTAGGGCTTCTCATCTACACACTCACCAGGTCAGGTGCCCGGGCAGGCAAAGATGGATGGGGTTTCCCGATCAGGGTGGAATCTTTCTCATGAAGGGTTGCTTGGCAGGGTAATCTTGCCCTACTGTTTGTAAATTCCAAAAGTGTCCTTTTAGAGCCCATGGGGCTAGGGACCTGCTCTGATCACATGATAGCAACAGCTTTGGGATGCCACACCCCAGTCACTGAGGCCAAGCAGGGAACCCAAGGGCTGATGTTTATAGAGATGACAATATTCCTGTGTCTGTGAGCCACAAAGCCTCACCTCTCCTCCAAGGCCTGGCCCTGCCTGCCTCCTGCCAAACCATATTTCTTTGTGGTCTTCTTGTCCCACTCATTGTTCTAAAAGAGAGCTCAACCCTTTTGGCCTGTACTCAGGCTGCATTTCCTGGTCAAGGTAGGAAAGGAGAGTGAGTGTAGTGGTTAGAAGTGTGAACTCAAATCCAAATGCCAGGTTTAAATCCTAGTCCTGTGGCAATTTACTGAGTGTGTTTTACTGTTTACTGAGTGCACATTGTTAAACCTTTATCTCCTCCATCAAATGGAATGATAATCTAGGGAATTTAAGTTATTGGTTAAATGCTTAATGTCTGCAAAAAATTTAATCCTCAGAACACCCTGTGATGTGAGTTTTCATATTAGGTCCATTTGATGAGGAAGAGCATAGTGCTCACATCATAGTATGTGGGAAGGTGAAATGAGATAATCCATGGAAAGTTGAGAACAATGTCCAGCACATCACAGGTACTCAGTCAGTCTGAACGATTACCTGCCATGTTATTGAGGGAGATACTGAGGTTCCCTGAGTTAAGTACCCCCAAAGAGCAAAGCCCTCATGGTTAGAGAAAGCAGGTTGACACCTGTAATCCCAGCACTTTGGGAGGCCGAGGCAGGCGGATCACAAGGTCAAGAGATCGAGACTATCCTGGCCAACATGATGAAACCTCATCTCTACTTAAAATACAAAAATTAGCCGGTCATGGTGGTGCACATCTGTAGTCCCAGCTACTCAGGAGGCTGAGGCAGGAGAATCAGTTGAACTGAGGAGGCGGAAGTTACAGTGAGCTGAGATTGCACCGCTGCACTCTAGCCTGGCGACAGAGTGAGACTCCAGCTAAAGAAGGAAGGGAGGGAGGGAGGGAGGGAGGGAGGGAGGGAGGAAGGAAGGAAGCAAGCAGAAAGCAGGTTGGCTGGCCCCAGGCCACTGAGGAAGGAAGGAAAGAGAAAGCAGGTTGGCTGGCCCCAGGCCACTGAGATTCCCAGCCTCTCCCAGGAGGCTCTGAAGGATAAGGTATTCTGAGAAAGCAGGAAGTGCTAGCCAAGGGTGCAGCTGTTAGGATTCCCTCTCATCACATTCTCAGCACCAGCTTTCAAAGTGATCCTCCGACCAGAGGAGATTCTGCCCTCACACTCTGATTATTGAGCTGGGATCTGGAGGGATGAGGGACTTCCCAAGGCAACCTGAAACCTATCTGTGCCCTGCGTACTGAGTGGCCTTTGGACAGGAGGGCTCCAGCTCCTTCCTCCAGGGCTGGCTGACGAGACTCCTCCTTGGGGACAGAGTCTATAGCAACCTCCCTTTAACTACCATGGAACCGCAGAGTAAATTCACAGCTCAGAACGATGCTCAGAGACACACATGGGATGTTGATGAGTGGGAGGGAGGCCTGAGAGCCTCCCTGGCCACTGCTCCTCTGTGCAGACCATGCCTGTTGCTGCAGTCCACCCGCAGTGGCCCAGCTCAGGGAGTCACAGGATGGGCAGACAGCTAGGGCATGGGCCCTGGAGATGTGGCCTCTGGTACTAACTCTGCCGTATCTGCCTGTGGGGCCTCATCAGCTAGCTGGGCAGTGATTTCCTCAGGGTAATAGACAGTTGAAGAGTAAAGGATTTGGTCAGACTGATGTGGGTGTGGATTCCAGCTCTGTTATAGTTATTTAGCTTTGAGAAGCCATGTAACCATCTAATCCTCAGTTTCCTCAGTACCTGCCTATCTGTAGGGCTGCTGTGGGAACTGAAGGAGATGCTGTTGTCAAAACATTTAGCATAATGTGTCACATGTGGAAAGGCTGTGTAATGTCAGTGGTTGTTTCAGTCACATGAAGGGCTGGGTCCAGAGTAGGTTCCCAACACTGGCTGGACCTAGAATCAGCTGGGTAGCCTGGAGAAATAGCAGTGTCCAGGGCCTATGCCTGATGGAGCAGTGAGGACCTCTGGGATTGGGGCCCAGACACCTAGAGCTAAAGCCCCACAGGGGGCTGGGATGTGCAGCAGGCTGAAGACCACCAACCAGGAGATCGCCAAGTTTCTTTCCCAACCTAACAGGCTCTGTCTTGACATCTCTTCTCCTGAGGGCCCCCTGGCTCTTCCCACTGAGCATAACTACAGGCCTACAAGGTTTTAAGCAGGAGGGAGATTCTCAGCACTCAGAGAGAGCTCACCCCAAGGGCCTGCATTTGTTGGGCAACATCTCTTAGTTCCTGTCCATCGAGGTCTTGGAAGATGCCCAGGGCTCTCCTCTGGCCAGTCCCAATCCAAAGTAGTTCTGAGCTCCTTCCTCCAGCCCAGCCTCATGCTTCTTGGCTCCAAGCTGTTCTGAGCTCCTGGAGGGTTGGCTGGCTCTTAGAAGCATTCGCATTCCCTGTCTGGCCATGTGCCTCTTGGCTTCTAAAGGGGGCTATGTAGAGGGGCATGGGACTTTGGGCTCTCACCACTCAGGTGCAGAGAAGAGCAGAGAGTCACCTGCCTTCCTGGGCCACAGCCAGAAGCTTACAGGAGCAGTCTGCTCACCATCCCCCTGTCCTTTCAGGAGTGGTCACCAACGAGGGGCAGTGCTGTAGAGGTGTGAGTGACTGCAGGTGGGCGCCACCCAGAAATGCATCCCTCAGTCAGCAGATCAGGGAGCAGATGTTTAGAACAGAAGGCACCTGAGCTATCACATTGTCTAGTCTCTTAAAGGGAACAGAGGATGGGGCCCAGAGAGGGGAGGGCGCCTGCCTGAGGCTGCACAGTGAGTGAACAGGACCAGATCTTGGACCTCCAGCCCCTTCCTGGCACAACTAAAGGACAGAAAGAGAACATGTTTAAAACCATTCCATAAAAATAAATAAACTCCCTTCCTCTTCTTTACCTCTCTGGTTGGGATAATGTGTAAAAAAAAAAAAAAAACAACAACCCCTACTGCCATTTTTCTTCCATCTAGGAAGAATTGAAATAGTTCAGTTATTTGTAAAATTTTAAATGACCAGCAATGTGGCCATTAAATTAGCCAGTAATAATCCATAGAATGGAATTCTGCATTGTCATTAAGAGGAATAGATCTGTCCTGCTGTGTCCTAAACATATTAAGCATGAAAATAAACATGCGCATTGATAATATCCCTGTAATCATCACGGGATCTGTACATTCCTGCCTGTTCACAGTACAGCATCCTTCATGGTTACGACGCATGCGTACGTTGCCGGAGGAGTGTGTGTGTGGGTGTTGGGTGCAGAAGGAAGGCATTGACAGATAAAAGGTAACTTTTGACGCCTATTTAGGTAGCACAGGTAAAAAACCAAACACGTATTTAAAAACATAGCACAGTTATAATCTCTATCTGGGAATCCCACCATATACTATTACATTTGTAATGAAATTGCCTAATAGCCAAGGGCACAAGAGAACACTCATTTGTTGAAAATATCTGTTTTTGCTAGGTACTATATAAGGCATTTTGAATGTAGTCTCTTCTTTGAAAGCTGGAATTAAATGGATAATGACAAGAAAGACAGAATGAAAGGTGTGCAGTTTGCTTCTATGTTAAAAAATAAGATCAAGCAGCCAGGTGCAGTGGCTCACGCCTGTAATCCCAGCACTTTGGGAGGCTGAGGCAGGTGGATCACCTCAGGTCAGGAGTTCGAGACCAGCCTGGCCAACATGATAAAACCCCGTCTCTACTAAAAATACAAAAAGTTAGCCGGACATGGTGTCAGGCACCTGTAATCCCAGCTACTCAGGAAGCTGAGGCAGGAGAATCGCTGGAACCTGGGAGGCGGAGGTTGCAGTGAGCCGACATTGTGCCATTACACTCCAGCCTGGGCAACAAGAGTGAAACTCTGTCTCAAAATAAAATAAGATCAGGCCAGACATGGTGGCTCACGACTGTAATCCTAACACTTCGTGGGGCCAAGGTGAGCCAATCACCTGAGGTCGGGAGCTCAAGATCAGTCTGGCCAAAATGGCGAAACCTCGTCTCTATGTAAAATACAAAAAAAATTAGCTAGGCATGGTGATGGGCAACTGTAATTCTAGCTACTTAGGAGGCTGAGGCAGGAGACTTGCTTGAACCCAGGAGGAGGAGGTTGCAGTGCGCCAAGATCACACCACTGCACTCCAGCCTGGGCGACAGAGTGACACTCCATCTTAAAAAAATAAATAAGATCATAAATGTGTAGATGTATATGAACACTTAATAACATAGTACTTGTATGCCTGGGACATTTCTAGAAGGATACATTTCTGGAAGGATACAGGGTACAAAATACAGATACTAAAAATGTAGGATAAGATGGATATTCATTTTTCATAGTGTACCTTTTATATTGTTTGTATTTTGTATCACATAAGCTATTTTTATATTAAACAGCTAACTGGTTAAATAAAGACCTATGAAAAGCCAGCAGTCTATAAATGGTTTAGTTCTAACCATGCCTTTATGTGGGTACTCAGCAGGTTACTTTCAGTTATGGAGTCTGTAATACTCTGTGTAAGAATCATTTCAATCCAAGCTTTGTTTCTAAGCTGAAATCTTGCTCCTCCATCCCCCCAGCCCCCAACTGATTAAGAAAAGGAAAAAGATAAGGACCAAAAAACAGAATATTTTAAGATCAGCTGAAATTCCACCTCCTCTACCAAGTTCTTTGGACTCCATTATCTAGCAGGCTTTTCTCTCAGCCATGAGATCCTGCTGCTGTGGCTCTGCCCTCCCCTCTGACTTGCGTGGTGTCTGCCTTATAGTAGACATGCTGTGTTGATCTTGAGCAGAACACCTGCATTATGACTGTGCTCCTTCCTGCCAGGTACCTGCTGGAACAGGATTTCCCAGGCATGAGGATTGGGCCTGAGCCCACCACGGACTCCTTCATTGCGGTGATGCAGGGAGACATGGAGGGGATCATCCCTGGGAACGCCCTGGTGGTGGATCCCAAGAAACCCTTCAGGAAACTCAATGCCTTCGGCAATGCCTTCTTGAACAGGTGAGTGTGGAGGGGAATACAACACTTTGGGGCGCTCTTTTTTCTTCTTCTTGGAGTATGGGACGTGAAAGAACAGTAGGTAGGATCTTGGGAGGCTTGGTGCCTTTTCCATACCTGGAGTCTCCTGTCAGTCTTTCCATACCTAGATTGTCCCTTGCTTGCTGGGAGTGTAACTGAGTCAGTTGTGTGATGCAGGAGCCACAGATGCTGGGCTGATTCCTCCTTATCAGGAAGCAGGGAAGGATACAACAATAACTTATGTCACATTCCCCTACTCTGCACCTACCCCTAGTAAAAGCAGAGGAGGATGTTCCATATAGTTCCCAGCATTTGCCTAAACATGCAAAGGCTGGGACTTGCATCCAACTAGAAGGAGGCAGACGAAGGTTCTTTTCTGTTCGTGGATATTGTTTCTACCTGGTGGAAAGAACCCTGGACTTAAGACGGAAGCCTTAGGTTTGAGCAGTAACTCTTCCACTAAATGAAGTGAGTGACCTTGCACAGGTCACCTCTCTGCCCCTGGGACAAGTTCAGCCTTGCAGATACAAGATCATCATGATGATTTGAATAGAAAAAGCTCTAGAAATGCTTGGCAAACTAATATGAGCCTTCAAATGAATTATTCTGCTTAATCAGAAGCAGGCTGATCCCCTGCTCACACTTACTATACTTATAAATCCAATTTCACGTATGCATGGTAAATACTTTGAAAATAATTTTAAAACTACTTTTTCTAATTGGAGGTGTTTAGAGTAGAGGTAATGAATATGGGCTTTGCCTTCAGATAGACCTGGGTTCGAACCCTGCCTCATACGGGGGATCTTGAACAAGTTGCAAAACTTCTTTGTTGCTAATTTTTCCCATCTGTAAAATAGGATAATAGGAGTGAAAGGAGAAATAAGTGGGATAATAACCAGAAAACACTCTATTCCCCACAGAACAGAGCCCCGGGCCACTAGGGGCCTGGTGTCTATTGAAATAAAACATGAATTCTATCCCTGGCACATAGTAACCAGCAGGTTAGTTAGTGATAGTGTTATCATGTCTTGTCTCATTTGATTCCTTAATTGTTCGGTGAATGGAATAGGCATCCGCTGTGGTCATTTTTCAGTTGTAGAAGTTGAGGCTTATTGCCCAAAGGATTCTCGATGTCTCTTATCCCAAACAATAGTTTTTATAAAGCTATGAACTTGTCTTTGACCTTCCCTATAGTGTCATGGAGTCAGCAACAGTCTGAGAAAGGGATGGGAAGAGGACCACATGAATGAAATGTGGAATTCTGAGTGGTCACGAGCAGGGAGCAGAGGAAGGGTCACGCTAAGAAAGCTCGAGAACTTGGCCTGGCAGAGAGAGAGGCCCAGGCATGGGGCTTGGTTTGTGTCAAGAATGAAGCTGAGGTCAGTTTAGGAAGAATGAGGAGGTAGTTGCGGTGGTAAGGGGCAGTGGGGCAGGCGTCCTGGAGTCCAGGGGTGTCTCTCCTACCTGGAACTGAGTGAGGAGGTCCTGGATGCCCAAGATGCTAAAATGCAGAAATGGAGGGGGTGGGATGAGCATGGTTCAGAAGAACAAGTCAGCAGAGATGAACAGAAGCAGGGATATCTGAGCAGAGGAGTAGGCGATGAGTTTCATTTTGAACACCTTGAGTTTGCAGTGATGGTGAGTCAGCTGAGGAGCATCGTCCTAACTGAAGGCAGAGAGGAGGGGCTGGACCCCAGGAGAGGGAAGGGAAAAGCCGGGGAAAACAAGAGGAAACAGGGATCATTGCAAGAGAGGCGTACAGTTTTAGTGCTTAATGCCATTTTGGGATAATTATGTTTATAATGATATAGTGTATTGTATTATGTTTAACAGCATATAGTCCATTATGATAACAGAATTTAAATGATTGCCATCATACGCTGGGTGCATTCCTGAGAGCTGAGAGCCCTTATGTCATTAATCAAACCCAGCAAGTCTCATTAACTCTATTGTTAAATGTGTTGAAACCAGGAGGTGTGTGTGAGAGGTTGGGTGGGAGTGGTTTACTTTGGTAAAGACACTTAACCTCTTTGAATATTATTATCTTCATGTAGAAAGTGATAAAATGTAAATTACCACAATCCAATCCTGCAAATGTTGTGTGAAGAAAATCTGAGAGAGAAAGGAAAAACTATATAATTCTTTACAGTGGTTACATTTTTTGTTTTATTTTTTTTGAGACAAGGTGTTGCTCTGTTGCCCAGGCTGGAGTGCAGTGGTGTGATCTCAGCTCATTGCAGTCTCTACCTCCCAGGTTCAGGTGATTCTCCTGCCTCAGCCTCCCGAGTACCTGGGATTACAGGCATGTGCCACCATGCCCAGCTAATTTTTGTATTTTTAGTAGAGACAGCGTTTTGCCATGTTGGACAGGCTAGTCACGAACTCCTGGCCTCAAGTGATCTGCCCGCCTTGGCCTCCCAAAGTGCTGAGATTACAGGCATGAGCCACTGTACCCAGCCTACAGTGGTTCCATTTAGGGAGTGGAATTGAGGAGGGCAGAAGGATGGAGAAGAGAAAGACCTTCTTATTTCATTTTATGTCTTGCTGAACCATGTTTTTTTTTTTTTTTTACCATGTACATTTATTTTACAAAAAAATAATATATAGGAAGGTGTTATGAAACAAATAGCATGCACATAAAAGGTGACATTATTAAGGGGTCAGGAATCTCTCTCTAAATCTGTGACGTCAGTGAATAAAATGAAGGTGACTCAGGCAAGATCCTGCATTTCCAGAGTGACCTGGTGTCTGGCCTGGAGGGCAGACATTGATAAGGAAAGGAATGTGGCCACAGGAGGGGCTGTGTCTCCTGCATCCCTCCCAGGTGCCTTGCTAAGGGATAGAATTCATGTTTATTTCAATAGACACCAGCCCCCTAGCGGCCTGGGGTTCTGTCCTGTGGGGAAATATAAGGCTGATCCAGTCCAGTGGACACAAGCGTGGAAAGAGCCAGTGGTAACCCAGGCAAGAGGAAGAGCAGGGCTGACCAGGCCTTTGTGGGAAAGTTGACATCTGACCTTGCCATTAAATGATGAGTGAATGACACCAAAAATGTAAAAAAGAGAGGACATTCCCGGCAGAAAATACTGGGGAGAGAGAGAGAGTGAGAGAGAGAGAGAGAGAGAGAGAGAGAGAGAGAGAGAGAGACAAATATGCATCACCAGGGAAGAATGATGAGAGAATGTGGCTTACTGCAGGCACCTGTGAAGTCGTGAGGTTCTGAGGTTTTTCTCCAGCAGCACGCAGCAGCTGAAGTGCTGGATGTTTAGTTTGGCTGGGGGTCTGCCAGGCATGTCCACTGAAAGGACAACAGGGGATGGAGGAGCCCTTTTGCATGTGCCACCGGCTTCACTGCAGCCCCCACGAGGTGCTGCACCTTAGATTTCTGGGTTCCCATCTCTGTGCTGCTGAGTGGTCCTATTTCACACCCTCTGTCTGCTCCCCTTCCCTTGCTTCTCTTGAATTATACTTGACTGCAAAAAAAAAAACAAAAAAGAAATTAAATGCCGGGCGCGGTGGCTCAAGCCTGTAATCCCAGCACTTTGGGAGGCCGAGGCGGGCGGATCACGAGGTCAAGAGATCGAGACCATCCTGGTCAACATTGTGAAACCCCGTCTCTACTAATACAAAAAAATTAGCTGGGCATGGTGGCGCGTGCCTGTAATCCCAGCTACTCAGGAAGCTGAGGCAGGAGAATTGCCTGAACCCGGGAGGCGGAGGTTGCGGTGAGCCGAGATCGCGCCATTGCACTCCAGCCTGGGTAACGAGAGCGAAACTCCGTCTCAAAAAAAAAAAAAAAAAAAAAAGAATTATACTTGACTGATATCCTAATAGAGATGTTTGGCCTTTAGATGCCCAAATACATGTTCCTGTTTGATTCCCATTCTTCAAGGCCAGCTCCAGTGCCTCTTCCTCCAGGAAGCCATCTCTCTGCCTTGAATCTTCCAAACACTTCATCTGACTTCTCTCAGGGTGCTGGTCCCATTGCACTGTATATTCTGGTTGTCCATGTGTAGGCCTCCTCTCCTGCATCAGGCTGTGCCCCTTGGAGACAGGGATCGAGGTTTGGACATCTTAGTGTCCCCAGCAGTAGGAGCTGCCTCACGATCATCCAGGGAGCTTCCTCAAAGCATAGATCCTGAGTGAGACTCACTTCTGGTGCTGGGATTCTGGCCTGGCTCCTGGGAGTCTGCATTTTAAGCCAGGCAGGCTTGTGGTCTTCTGGCTATGGCACCCAGCCTATCATCTTGCACAGAGTAGGGTTTCAGTTACTGTTGCATGATAACCCATTTACAATGAGGACATATACAGAGAAGCAGCCACTCTGCCCATGAGGATCAGATCAGAAGGAGGATGCCCAGACCCTGACTCTGTACAGTGATGCTTTGGGACAGACCCTTGAAATCCGTCCTGCCTCACTTGTCCCTAGGGGTTCATAGGAAGAGGAGGCAGGGGGTCTTCTCATTGACTCTCTAAAGAAGCTGAGATTTCTAGAGAGGGCCAAGCTAAGTGGAGTTACTCAAGGTAGGGAGGTAGCTGGTCAAGGACAAACTAAAGACGGGGCCATAAGAATTAGACCCAGGCTTTGGTCACACATGAAGATGGGATGTCGCTACAGAGTAGCCCTGCTGGTCACACGACATTTTACCAAACACACCGGGGTGCAGGGCTCTCTAACACACCCGGATGCAGGGCTTTCTAACACTGGATGTGGGGAGAGGCAGGAGGACTGGGGTTCTGCCCTGGGTCAGCTGTCAGCCATGCCCTGCACTGAGCAAACCCCTGGCGAACTGAACCCTTCCACATGCACCTGCAGCTCACTTGGAATCATGGGGCTGGGTCATGAAAGGTGGGTACTCACCCAGGTTTCCTCTGCCCATGCAGGTTTGTGTGTGCCCAGCTACCCAACCCTGTGCTGGAGAGCATCAGCATCATCGACACGCCAGGGATCCTCTCCGGAGAGAAGCAGAGGATCAGCCGGGGTAAGCAACCTGAGGGGTGTTGGCTGTGGGCTTCATGGTTCTGGTGTTCACTCTGTTACATACCAGAAGAGAAGCACCCAGGGCCATGCTGTTCCTTGGCCAGCCGGCACTTCTCCTGTGCTGTGTGGGATCATTTTACCTGTGGCAGTCCTAGGCAGGGGTCAGCAGGGGTTGGGAGAGGAATTCAGGTCCACCATAGCTCAGGAGACAGTTGGCCTGTTTTCCCATCTGTAAAATGAAGACATCAATATCAGCCTCACTTCACTGGGTTTACATGCTACAAGAGGCACCTTCCATGGCCCTGACCCTGGCTTGCTTCTTAAGTTCCTGGGGAGCTTGCAGCTCTGCAGGACGGCCAAATGCATACAGAGAAAGTCAGCTCAATAGAATCAGTGCTCTGGGTCCTAAGAGGAGGGAACCAGGTAGTGAAAGCACTTCGAAAACTGTTCTCCAGAAAAATACGGGGTAATTGCTCATTAAATGAGGTTGCCTGGTGTGGTAGTTAGAAGACAGAACTCTGGAGTCAGGCTGGCAGGGTTCTAAGCCTGCCTTTCCCACTTCCTAGCACAGTGACCCTTGGCAGGTTTCTAAATTTCAGTAACTTTATCCGAAAAATGGTGGGGGGTGGGGTGGGAAATAGTACTATCCATCTTCTAGAGTTGTTTGAAGATTAAAAGAAATGCTTTAGATAAAAAGCCTTATCTGGCTGGCACATAGCAAGAACCTCGTAACCATGAGGTATTAGGGATCATCATCGTTTTCATCATTGTTTTCTTTTTTCTAGTTCTAAAATGCTAGGCAGATGCTGTCAGAAGCTAAATGCAACTGCTCTGGGCCCCCACCCCCAGCCTGTCCTGCCACAGTTTGCCGAGTGTCCTGCATAGCCCCCTACACTTTCTGTGCCATGTGTTGTATCTCTGGCAAGAAAATCGGATGATGCCACACCCACCCCAATATTAGAACTAGTTGCTGGGGCTGGAGCGACATCAGCACTCGGAAATCAGCCTGTGGTTAAGGGAGGGCTTGGAACTGCTGGGGATCTCTGGGAAGCAGCTAGAACTCTTGTCTGAATGGACCTAGGTAGGTGACCATCTGCATGTGCCTTCACCCTCTGTACTCTGTGGCTCCGGCTGGGACACAGTACCATCCTGCCCATGTCTGTGCCACCACAGTGGGGCCCAGAAACCTCTGCTCTTTCTGCAAGAGCGTGGCCTGCCCAGGCCAGCACTGCTCAGACTAGACCACTCGGAGGAGAAGTCACAGCCTCATGGTGTGATAGGCAAGTGCTCCCACAGCTGTGTATTGATGAGGCCCAAGTGGTCCAGGCCCTGGGCCCAGGTGCAGGCCACTAGCGCCAGACCTGAGCTTCTGTTCAGTGCCCCTGTGAGCTGCCTTGGTGTCCTCTCTGCAGAGAGCAGCACTCTTCTGATGAGGCCAGGTGTGTGGTGCAGGGCCAGGCTTGGCTCTTTGGGGCTACGCTACGGCTGTGTGTGAGCTGCCAAGCCTGTCCTGGCCAGGAGTGGAGAGGGAAGAGAGGCCCTCCAGGCCAGCAGCTTGCTCCAAGGGCTGGGTTAACCCCAGTCAGCCCTCCAGGGAAAACAGCCTGGAGTCCTCATCCTGTAGCAGGTGGGAGGGAGGAGGAGGCTGAACATCCTGAGCAGGAAAGCCCTGCCCTCTCTCCTCACCACCTCTTGCTTTGCTTAGGAGGTGAGACTGGGAAGAAGAGGGGAAATGAAACAGCTGAGTCAGGAGGGACTTGAGAAACTGTGTTAGCAATTCCTGTAATTGGTGGCCTGTGAGTTCTGGGACATCACAGCGTTCTCTGGGAAGGGGATGTCGGGAGACTTTGTTCCCTGGCTCCCTGGCTCTGCTGTATTGTGGAGGTGAGAAGGAGCAGGAATCCATGGCCTGGGAAACAGGGATGTCTGACCCTCCTTCCTTCCAGCCCACATGCGCTGTAGCACCTGGCTCCCTGCTCAGCGCCCTGTGTAGGGCAGCGTAGGCAATTTCTCTGTCTTGCTTTGGTTTATTTCCCTGAGCACCCCCCTTCTCCTAACCCACCCTTTCCCACCCTTAAGTGGGTCATCCGGGGTTCACCCTGCATTTAGGCCTAAAGGGGATTTGCTGTTTTACTCAGGCAGCTCAGGGCTCCTTCAGGAAGGCTGGGGAAAGCCATCTCTTCCCAGGGTGAAGTCCCTGGGGGGCATGCACATGTGCACCTGCAACCAGAGAGGACTCCAGCCTCTGAGGTTTCCAAGGACACTGTACTGGGAGTTCAGAGCTCTGGGCTTTAGAACCTCTGTGTGTCTCAATAGGTCACATTTTCAGTGTCCCCATATGTAGCATATGGGGATCAATATGTGAGGTCCATAGACCATATGAAAACACAGGCCGTAGCCCTGGGTCTGGGTCGCCATGAGCGACCTTCCTCCCTCCTTATCTGTCAGTTGGCACCACCCATTATACAATCCCAGAGTAATCTGTGTGAATGTCTGTGCAAAGGTTTCTGGGCCCCACTGTGGTGGCACAGACATGGGCAGAATGATACTGTGTCCCAGCTGGAGCCACAGAGCACAGAGGATGAAGGCACATGCAGACGGTCACCTACCTAGGTCCATTCAGACAAGAGTTCTAGCTGCTTCCCAGAGATCCCCAGCAGTTCCAAGCCCTCCCTTCCAAGCAGTGCACAACCTGTGCAGCTGTATGTGGCAGACTGGTTCCCAGGGATGCCTGCCTTCCTCAGTTCCTACCCTATTTCATTCTTTTACTGTTTATCTACCTCTCTCCTGCCTTTGTCTGTTGGACCTCACTGAATGCCTTATGCAAATTAGGTTCTTGGTGTCCTTGCCTGCACTTCCTAACTCCTCCCACCCACATTGACTAATCCCCAGGTCCCCCTACCTCTGGGAGAAGTGATGGCCCCAGGAGTGGCTTTGCAAGCCAGTTTGTTTTCTGCTTTCTTAAGTCCAGACTGTAAATGCAGCTGCTGGCAAAAGCAGCCTGCATTAAAATCAAGAGCTAGGAGCTGGGCTGCTGGCGCCTGGGGCAGTACTGACTTCAGCACCCTGAGGAGACCAGGAAAGTTGGGTGGAGGGCATCAGACACCCTCAGTTATCTGTGGGACCCCAAACAAGGAAAGTTTCCAGGGTGCCTTTCTTTCTCACAATTGGCCTTAGAACACATAGTTCCAGTTTAAACTGACACACATAGACCCTCTCCCACCCATACCTCCTTTTACACACACACCCACACCCACATATGCACACACACTCCCCACACATAGCCCGCACATATACACAACTCCTCTCTTCCCCACAGCCTTCCCTCCCCTCCTACACAAATGTGTGCTTAGAACCAAACTTGCTTCATCATGGCTTCTTGCCTGGGGCTCCAAGAGCTCTGGGTTTGGCCACAGAGCAGACTGGGTGCTTCTCACCTTCCTCCAACCAGCCCAGGGCAGGACTGGACACCCTTGCTCCTTGGGATAATCCCGCCAACTATGTCCTGCACGAGGGTGTCTAGAGCCTGAAATTCAGCCCACAGTCCACTCACTGAGCCTCAAACCTGGCGCAGGGCTGTATCTTACCAGAAAAAAAGAGGCAGTGTTATCAAGTCAGCACAAAGTCCCCGATGGGCCACATTAGACTGCCTGTTCTGCAAAGTGAGCTGCTTCCAAGGGCTCCAAGATCTCAGGCTTCGCAGGAAGGAGCACTGGGGCCCCAGGCTAGAGGGCAGCAAAGTGTCCTCCTTGCTCAGGGTATGGCCCCTCTGCTGAGCCTGGTGGGAGTGATGTGTCTGGTGGGAAGAAGGGTGGGTGCTGGGGAAGCTGATTCTGGGAGGTCCTGGGTCAGCACATGTCTCTGGATGCAGATGTGTTGGGGTGGGCAGGGGAGGTAGGCAGGGAGGCGGTTCCTGGAAGTGGCAGGATGTGCCCTGGCCGGGCTCATTACTGGGAAGAAGCAAGGATGCGGCAGAAGTGGGAAGGCTCCAGAGGGCTGAGTGTCCTCAGCTTAGGAACCACATTTCCTGGCTGCTTCCCAGCTAGAAATCCCCACACGCCACCTTAGGAAAGCAGGGCAGGGCTTTGTGCTGACACCACAGACTGCACAGCTGGAAGCTCCTCCCCACAGGCCCCTTCCTGTACAGGTGAGCTCAGCAGGGCCAGAGCAGGTTGAAAACTTGCCCGGGTCTCACATCTGCAGTGAGAACTCTGGTCTCCCTATTCCTGGTCCTGTGGCTTCTCAGCACGCTCTCATCACCTGCCCAGGAAGAGCGCAGGGGGTAGGAATGAGCGCAAACCTCTCAACTCCAAGCTTCTTCTAGGGGGCTTTAGGGCTCAGACCTTGGCAGTTCTGGGCTGATCCTTGCAGCCTCACATTCCTAGCCCATCCGGGGGACTCTCTCTGGAGCAGAGCCTGCACTTAGAGGCCTCTGGGTCTTCCCAGACTATGTGCTGGGACATGCACGCCCACGTGGGCACTCCCATGCCTGGGCAGAGCAGCTGAGTCCTGACACCCTTCAAAAGGCCTTGCCAACCATCTGCTCAGGCCGCTCTTTGCCGTTACTTCTTGGAAGCATCTAATGTGGCATTTGTTCCCCATTGTCAGCCAAACTCTTCCCACATTTTGGACATTGATGCCTTGTTATCCCTCTTTTGCTCAAATGTCTTTAAATCTTGACAGAGACTTTTGAGAGGGAGGGATGGGCTTTTGTATGTACACACCACAAGTAAGTGCCTGGTTTGAGGGCTTAGCCTCCAAGCTTCAGGCTCACATGGCTGTGAGCTGTTATAGAAAGAGAACGTGGGCTGCGAGTCAAGGAGCTGGGTTCCAGGCCTCGGTTGGCCACCCGCTGGCTGTGTGAGCTGGGGCAAGCCCCTTAATCTCTTTGTGTCCCCATTCCCTGTCCTGTAAGATGTGTATGCCCTACTTACCTCCTGGAATATGGAAAATTATGAAGAGTGAATGAGGTCGTGTGGCTGGAAATGCAAAGAAGTGTGCTGCCCTTCAGGGCCCAGGCACTGCATTTCAGACCACAAGGAAGCCGGTGGGTGATGGAGTGGCTGTGCTTACTGTGTCTGTCTGATTGATTTCCTCCTACGTGGCATTACTTCGAAGTTCTTTCTTTCCAGTCCTCTGGAGCCTAGTGTTGCGGAGGACCACAGATCCCCGCGGGCTGCCCCTTCTCCAGGCCCAGAGCCAACTGACCAGTCCTCTTAGAGCCAGCAGACTTGTGCTATGATGTCCAGGAAAGGCAGTTTTCTGCTCTGTCTCCTGGGGCTTGAATCTCCCCCCACTCACTAGTCCATATTTCAGGAACCCTTGGGCTGCCGCAGGTGCTCAAGAGCTACTGTTATGGGTCTCAGAGCCACTGCTGGAACCAGAGAGAGAGAAAGGGGGCCTGCCACTGGTGATGCTGCTCACTGCAGCTGCCGAGGCAGAGTCTCTGCCGTCAGATCTGTTGCCACAGCTCTACCACAGACTCCTCATTCAGTCATTTGTTATCCCCATTTTGCAGCTGAGAAAATTGAGGTTCAGATTTGCCAAATAAATGAAAAGCTAATCCTATACCATACCCTTTTTCTTACTGGGTCCCGTCTGTATCTTTGAGATATCCCCATTCCTAGATCTACATCGAAGTCCAAGCCAAGTAAAGAATGAAATTTCAGTCCTGCAGGTGACACAGGCTCAGAGTTAGCCAGGAGCAGGGAGGCTGAGCTTCAGAGGAACCCATGGAGTCATTGTTTGATGGTCATGGTCTTCCTAGCCACACCTGGCCGGAAGCTACTGGCATTACTGAGTCTGTAATTTAATAGCAGCTTGCCGGAGCGAGGAGGAGGCCTCTGCTTATAAAATCATAGAAACAGTTCCCAGAAGCCCTTGGCCTGTCCTGAGGCAGAGACAAACTTCACACAGGCATCTCTGAGGCCTGTAAGACAGCAGCCTGCAGCCTCATTCTCTTGCTGGGCCTGCAAAGGTTCTTTTGTCTAATCTCCATCCATCCCCCTGTACTCCCGACCCTCACGCCTCTGGTCTCAGACGCGGAGAATTGTCAACAGAGAAAGGAAGCTCAGAGGTTGTCCAGCCCAATCCCCTGGTTTGATGAGGAAAGACAGCGAGGACTAGAGAGGGGAGGCTGCATGCCCGAGGACACACAGTCCATTAGCGCCTAAGCAGAAACGAGAGGTGGGCTCACCCAGACCAGTGCTCCTCTGGTGACCTTTTCCGAGCACGTCCCATCTCACAGAACTAGCGCTTAGAAGGAGCACTTTATTAAAAAAAACAGCAGGGCAATCAGAACAGTCAAGATCACAGCTCAGTGGTTTCACCTGCATCCTCTGATTTGGTTTGATCCTCACAATGACCCTATGACGAGTCACCGGTTCCTCGACCATAAAACTGAGGCCCAGAGATTACTCATTTACTGTCTCCCAGATGCAAAATGGGTAACAAGGATCCCATGTTCCATTCAGCAAATACTGACAGTGCATCTGCTGTGTGCCATGCACTGTGCTGGGTGCAGGTGAAGCCCAGAAGGATGAGGTGCTGC
Source organism: Aotus nancymaae (assembly GCF_030222135.1). Lineage (NCBI taxonomy): Eukaryota > Metazoa > Chordata > Mammalia > Primates > Aotidae > Aotus > Aotus nancymaae. The sequence continues at coordinate 30,259,564 of NW_026988471.1, forward strand.
CCCTGCCCTGCCCAGCTCCCAGTGCAGTGAGGATTTCAGTGGCAGAGCAGCCTCTGAAGCACTTTCCTGGGCCTTGCCCCTGAGCCCAGACAAAGCACCTGTCTTCGAATGAGAAAGCAAAATCTAGTTCACACCAGGTCCTCAATGACGCACCAAGCAGGGACTTTTCTCAGGGTGGTACATGGAGACAATGGGCCAGCTCTGCCCTTTCCTGAGCCTCAGTTTCCCTATCTGTAAATCAGGGAGTTGGACCATTGATTGCTAAGCTCCTCGTAGCCTCATGTGTCTACCCCTCAGGAGCAGGGGGAGAACACTCGTGTGTTAGTTGAGATTTATATTAATTGAGCAGCTGATAGATCTTGGAGAAAATCACCTGGGAATGGAAATACTTTGAAGCACTTCATTTACCAAAGACAGAGGAGTTTAAAATGGATAGTACCAGTATCCAGGTAAGCAAAGGAAGGTTTTACCATCCTTTGTTGGTTGGAATTCTCTTACAGCCACTGGACAAACATTAAAGGGGTCCTCCAGGAAGCTTTAGGGCAGCAACTTTTCCCATCCATGCTGATCCCATCCTCCTAGCCCCTGTGACAGTGCCTCCACATATCCTAAATATGTACGCCATTGGGTGTTCACTAGATGCCACAGGGTGGAGGAAAGGCTTCTTAAACTTAGCTCCCTTGGCTCCTCCTCATCGATGCCTGCAGCTTAGTCTGAAGTGACAGCCTTTGAAAGCCAGCTCAGTGCAGTGGTCCATTGCACTGACTCCAGGGCCACCTTCCTGGACTCGAGTCCCAGCCCGTTGCTTACCAGCTGGGGGACCTTAGACAAGTTACTTCATCTGTTTGTATCTCTCGTTACTCCTCAGAGAAGTGGGGCTGATACTAGCATCTAATGATGCTGCATAGGGTCATCGTGAGGATTAAAGGAATGAATTAATGATTATAAACTACTTAGGTCCGTGCTGCACACCTTTTGAACGCTATGGAAATGTTAGCTATTGTACTTTTTATGGACCAGTGGTATTCAAAGTGTGGTCCTTGACCAACAGCCTCAGAATCTCCTGGGAGCTTGTTAGAAATGCTCTGCGCCAGACCTACTGAAACAGAAACTTTGGGGATAGAGTCCAACCATCTAGGCTTTAACAAGCCTTGTGAGGGATTCTGATGCAGGCTAAGTTAGGACCCCCATTACAGACAATCTGAGCTTCTTAAGTCTGATTCACTCACAAGACAGTTGCCTGATGATCTTGCCTGGTCTCTAGTCTCCCTCTGTGAGGCAGGGCAGGCTTTTCCCTAATGATCTGGTTTCCCATTCAATGGTGGCCATGAGCTTTGGGTCCCCAGTGAGTGTCCCCTTGGAACCCTTGTGCGACGGGGAGCCAGGGTGGTTGATCACATTAGAACCCGAGAAAGGGCTCCTACCTTGGTGCCAGAGTTATGCCATGGGGCAGTGGCAGCAGGGGAGCCTGAGAACCCTGCTTATACTCAGAACAGGAAAGCCTGCCACCTCCATCCTCATGCCACTGCTGCTGCTCATGGGCTGTGTGCCCTTCCACAAGTCACTTGACTTATCTGAGCCCCACTTCCTTAGCTTTTGTCTTCCTATTTTATGTCAGAGGAGCCTGAGACACAGAGTTAAGATCTACTGGGGCTCTGGGTGTCAGTGAATGTATAGGCTGTTGGTCTACCCTCCCACTTCAGCCCATCCTGGATCCACAGCTACTTGGGATTGAGTATAACAACTTCTGTGGGGCTCCTGTAACCGGCCTGACCTAAAGCAGCTTCGTGCTAGACAACCAAGCTGTGGGTGACCAGAGTCCCAGTCACATCCTAAGGAAGAAACCCCTTGTGGTTTCAAGAGTTGAGAATTCTGTGCTGCAGCTGATTACAAAGGAAAGAGCCTGCGTGAGAACAAGTTGTGTGTTTTTATAACAAGAATTGCAGATTTCTTCCAGACCAGTGATGAGCATGGTCTGAACCATCGTCAGTATCTGCCTTTTACTGTTTCATTGTTTTCAGACCTTACAAAGAATTTCTGAGTTTTTGTATCAGGTTAGGTGTCCAGACTTTCTTTTGCAGCAGGCTGCTAAATACAGTAAGCACGGCTAGGAGAGCTGGATAGTGGCGTGTCTTATGGATATAATGATGTTAATAAGAGTAACTAGGCCAGGTGCAGTGGCTAGCCAGTGGCAGTGGCTCATTCCTGTAATCCCAGCACTTTGGGAGGCCAAGGCGGGCGGATCACCTGAGGTTAGGAGTTCAAGACTCAGCCCAGCTACCATGGCAAAATCCTGTCTCTACTAAAAATACAAAAATTAGCTGGGCGTGGTGGCACATTCCTGTAATCCCAGTTACCCTGGAGGCTGAGGCAAGAAAATTGCTTGAACCTGGGAGGCAGAGGTTGCAGCTAGCAGAGATGGCACCACTGCATTCCAGCCTGGGCAACAGAGCGACACTCCATCTCAAAAAAAAAAAAGAAACTAGCATTTACTGAGCATCTACTAAGTGCTGGATTTTAGAAGTATTTAATCTTCATAATTCTATCAATTAGGTATTCCTATTATTTTAGTATTTAATAGTATTTTTAGATGAAAAAATACTAAGAGACATTGAGTAATTTGCTCAAATCCAAACAGTTAAAATGTGGAGGAGCCAGAATTTAAATTCAGATCTGTCTCCCAAGATTGTGTTATTTCTACCGCACCTGACTGCTTCTCCAAACCCCTGCCCTATACCCCAAAGGCCCCAGCCCCTGACTGTCCCTCTGCCGGCAGGGTATGACTTTGCAGCTGTCCTTGAGTGGTTTGCCGAGCGGGTTGACCGCATCATTCTGCTCTTCGATGCCCACAAACTGGACATCTCTGATGAGTTCTCAGAAGTCATCAAGGCCCTCAAGAACCACGAGGACAAGATGCGGGTGGTGCTGAACAAAGCTGACCAGATTGAGACGCAGCAGCTGATGCGGGTGTACGGGGCCCTCATGTGGTCCTTGGGGAAGATCGTAAACACCCCGGAGGTGATCCGGGTCTACATCGGCTCCTTCTGGTCCCACCCCCTCCTCATCCCTGACAACCGGAAGCTCTTTGAGGCTGAGGAACAGGACCTGTTCAGGGACATCCAGAGTCTGCCCCGAAATGCTGCCCTGCGCAAGCTCAATGACCTCATCAAGAGAGCCAGGCTGGCCAAGGTGAGGCAGCCCCCTGGAAGGTGGGCAGCTTGGGCAGGGGCCAAGAGTTTGGGGGTCATCTACAGGAGCTGAGAGTTGCTACCTCCAATAGCTGGGCTGGAGAATGTCCTGCAGCCACCGCATCATGTGTGTGGCACCAAGGGGCAGGATAGTGTGGGGGCCGCGGTTACAGGCTCTAGGATCATAGGGCCAGATTGGAGCGGACTCCGCTGTTTACTGTCTGTGGGATTCCCAGCCTTGGCAAGGCCGATAGTCTCTCTATGCCTCTGTCTGCATCTGTAAAATGAAGGGGTTGTTGGAGGATAAAGTGAAATAAAGAGTCTCAAAGCCATCATCACAGCGCCTGGCAGCTTCAGAGATGCTCAGCAAATGTCAGCTGTTGGTATTGTCTTTAGCAGCAGCAGCAGCAGCAGCAGTAACATGACTACCTCATCCTGCCTTTTCCATAGCTCCCCACAACCTCACCTTGCCCATGTTACAGAAAAACAGCCCAGCCCTCCCAGCAATGTGGAGGCATGAGGGTAGTAGAGGTAGAAAGAATTTCAGAAGTAGGAGCAGGGGGAGGCGGGAGGGATGTAGGGTTAGCAATGGGGTGAGAGGCATCCTAGAAGGAAGGGATCGTCCAGGGTCTTGATGTGAATGCTTCTCTCTGGCCCTGTTCGTCAGGTCCACGCCTACATCATCAGCTCTCTGAAGAAGGAGATGCCCTCGGTGTTCGGGAAGGACAACAAGAAGAAGGAGCTGGTGAACAACCTGGCTGAGATCTATGGCCGCATCGAGCGGGAGCACCAGATCCCACCTGGGGACTTCCCCAACCTGAAGAGGATGCAGGTAGCGAGGGTTGGGGGTTCTAAAACTAGGGACAGTGTCTGAGAGCTGGCTGAGAAGCCTGAGTATGAAGGAGGCCACCCTTGGAGCCCCTGGAGAGAAACCAGCCCAGAATCATCGGGCAAGGCGGTGGCCCTGGATCTGCTCTCTGTTGGGCGGTAACTGGCCCAACAGGGAAGAGACACGGAGCCCACTGCTCCAATGGGTCCAGGTGTGTTTGATGATGTTGAGGGTCTGACACCTCCAGTTGATGACCTTCTCTAGTCACGGCCACCACCAGCTTGACATCCCACCATCTCTGGTGCAATGAGATGGGCCACCTGACCAAGGTTCTCCAGGCTCTTAAAGTGCCTGAGTTTACATCCGAGGTCCACCTTATGAGCAATTTGAGAAACGAGCTTCGGGGAGGCAGAAGTGCACACGGGAGCTCATCTTTGGGTCATATTGCAGGTGCCCATCTTGGGCCAGTGACCCTCACACATGGTTTCTTGTGGTTTTCCCCAAAGCACTCCTCAGAGGGAGGCATTTGTCATCTGCCGTTGTACAGAAGAAACTGAGGTCTCAGTGTTTTCTGAGTGTAGCATTCACATAGGCCACCAGAAAAAAAGCCAGGAGCTGTGCCCAAGGTCCAAACAGGAAACCACCGTACCACATTGACTGGATCCTCTCTGAGCCTTCATCTCGTCATCTGTAAACCGAAGCTACAAAATCACCTCATATACAGGTGTTGTGAGCACCAGTGAGATAATATTATTTCCAAAGCCCTTAGCACGAAGCCAAACACAGACTACACCCTTAATACACAGTAGCCATCACTGGGTGGGCAGGGGGAGCTGGGCGCTAGCACAAAGCATCTACCCTCTGTAGGTGCTGCTTATGATTTTAGTTTTTAGTTGATAAGTTAAAAAAGGGGTCTTAGGGTCTCTTTCAAATGTTGTCTTCTCAACTTCTTATCAACTTCTTATGATTCTAGAATTAGGGAATTAGAGTCCAGGCACAGTGGCTCACGCCTGTAATCCCAGCACTTTGGGAGGCTGAGACAGGCAGATCACCTGAGGTCAGGAGTTTGAGCCCAGCCTGGCCAACATGGCAAAACTTCTACTAAAAATGCAAAAAAGTTAACTGGGCATGGTGGCAAGTACCTGTAATCCCAGCTACTCGGGAGGCTGAGGCACAAGAATCACTTGAGCCCAGGAGGCTGAGGTTGGAGTGAGCCAATGTATATACACCATAGAATGTATATACACAAGATTGTGCCACTGCACTTCAGCCTGGGCGACAGAGCAAGACTCAAAAACTAAAAAACGAAAGAACTAGGGAATTAGAAAAATTAAAAAATAGCAGCCATAGAAGGACTTAATAGATGCTGTTGCTCTTGTGTCGATCTTTAACTTGAGAATCAGTTTCTCAGTTTAAATCTAGGGTTTTCATGACATCACTATAGTCCTGAATAGGTATTTTTAGTTTCCTATCTGTCAAAAGAAAAAGAAAAAAATACATATTCCAAGTATGCATTTGTTCATGTATCCATTCATTCATATAACCACCTACCTGGAGCCATTCACTAACGAGCATTGCTTTTGTTTTGAGGATTTCCTGGTCCTTGACTTGGAGCACTTCAGCTCTTCACTTCTCCTTTTGTTTTAAGAATTTAATGATCTGTAAGCAAACATTTGGGAAGATAACATTTGAAAGGTACCCTAAGACCCCTTTTTTAATGTGAGGAATCCTTTCAAAACATAAAGATTCTCACCTCATTTGCTTGCCAGTTTGATATTCTGTTCTGCGGTTCAGTATGCTGAATCCACAATGTAAATAGCTGTCCTGTGTGGGTGTCCGTGTAGGGTGATGGGAGCACCCGCCCATCATGCCCCCTAGGAGATACTGGGACCCCTGCATGGAGCCCACCAAACACACCTAGATATGAGCAGGCTGGGAGAGACAGGAGGAATGAGAGGTGGGAGGACCTTGGGACATAATGCCCTGAGGAGTGGGAAATAGGGCCCTGTCTGCTTCTTCTCCAGGAGGCTTTCAGCCCTCAGGCCTCTGTGGCTCAGCCCCACCCTAGGAGGGAGGTGAGAGGTACTCAGGCGAACACCTGCCCTAGAAAGCTGTGGGTGTTTTCTGCATTTTTCTGCAGGAAATTGCTGTGCTTCACCCTGTGTACTGGCCTCTTCTCAGCCTCTGGAGAGTTCTGTGGCCAAAGCCAGGGCAGGAGCAGAAAGCTCTCACCTTGTCACCCTCTAGAGGCCATGGAGAAGTTGCTGTTCTAGACTCGGAACCTTTCAAAATTGCAGAGACATGAAAAGTGGAACATATTTCTTTTATGGTGTGGTGTGGGTAGCCATGTGAAGGCAAAGGGAGCTCTTCCAAACTCTGCCTGCCTGCCTGTGCCTACTGTGTCAAACCCTCGAGGGCAGTCATGCCTTGTTAATGACAGGGACGGGTCCTCAGCAGTGCATTGTGAGGTGATTTTGTCGTTTCTGTGTGAACACCATAGAATGTATATACACCTGGATAGTAGAGCCTACCACACACCTGGGCCATATGGTATGATGACCTATTGCTTCTAGGCCACAAACCTAGCATGTGACTGTACTGAATGCTGTAGGCAGTTGTAACTCAATATATTTGTGTATCTAAGCATAGAAAAGATACAGTAAGAATACAATATAAAAGATAAACAATGGTACACCTGTAGAGGGCACTTACCATGAATGGAGTTTGCAGGACTGGAAGTTGCTCTGGGTGAGCCAGTGAGTGAGGGTGAGTGAATGTGAAGGCCTAGGATATCACTGTACACTGCTGTAGATTTTAGAAACACTATACTGGCCGGGCGTCATGGCTCATACCTGTAATCCCAGCACTTTGGGAGGCCAAGGTGGGCAGATCACGAGGTCAGGAGATCGAGACCATCCTGGCTAACATGGTGAAACTTCGCTGTTGTACTGGAGCGAGCCTAGAAAGTCAACACCAGGACAAAAGTATGCCAAATTGCAGGGTCTTTATTGCCGGTGGCCACGGAGGACTCGCGTCTCTCCAACCCATGGCCCCAAAAGGAGGGTGTCAAGACCTTTTATACCAATAAACCACCTTGAGGGTGAGGGTGAGGGGCTTCAGACATTCCAAGGGCCATTCTGTAAATTACCTCCTGGGCAGAGATGAGGGTGAGGGGCTTCAGACATTCTGATTGTTACTTAAGTGGTTCACAGAAGTCAAGATAAGCGTTAGTTTACACATTGTCTGGGTAGGGTGGAAATTACAGACCTTAGTTACTTATTACAAGGCGCAGGGGCCAAGATGGTGTGGGTTTGGACTGCTTGCCTGTCACATTAGGGTTACAGAGAGCAGTTTCAACAGAAAGCTGAGGTATGGTTGAGGTATGCAGTTTTATTGGGTTTTTACCATGTCACACTCACCTCTATTAAAAATACAAAAAAATTAGCCGGGCGTGGTGGCATGTGCCTGTAGTCCCAGTTACTTGGGTGGCTGAGGCAGGAGAATTGCTTGAACCTGGGAGGCGGAGGTTACAGTGAGCTGAGATCGTGCCACTGCGCTCCAGCCTGGGCGATAGAGTGAGACTCCGTCTCAAAAAAAATTAAAAAAAGAGAGAGAAACACTGTACACTTAATCTACACTAAATTTATTTTTAGAAACATTTCTTTCTTCAGTAATAAATTAACAATTCTACTTTAGAAACTTTTTGACTCTTATAGTAACACTTGGCTTAAAACATACATTGCATATCTATACACAAATATTTTCTTATTCTATAAGTTTTTTCTATTAAAAAAGCATTATTTTTTACTGTTTAATTTTTTGTGCACTAAAAACCAAGATGCAAACACCCACAGTAGCCTAGGCCTACACAGGGTCAGGATCGTCAGTTTCACTCTCTTCACCTCCGTATCGTGTCCCACTGGAAGGTCTTCAGAAGCGGTAACACACATGTAGCTCATCTCCTATAATAACAATGCCTTCGTCTGGAATTCCTCCTGGAGAACCTGACTGAGGTTGTTTGTTAACTTTCTTTGTAAATAAGTAGAAGGAATACACTCTAAGCAATGAAAAGTACAGTATAGTAAATATTGGCATAAACCAGTGACAGTCATTATCATTATCCAGTATTACGGACTCTATGTAAATGTGTGTGCTAGACTTTTATACCACTGACAGCACAATCGGTTCATTTACACCAGCATCACCACAGACACATAATGTGTTGTGTTACGTACAATGTCACTAGACAACAGGAATTTCCCAGCTCCGTTATTCTCTTATGGGACCCTTATTGTATGTGTGATCCCTCATTGACTGAAATATCGTAATGCAGCACATGACTGTATTTTGAAAACTCTCTTCAGGGAACTCCAACAAGCATCCTGATTAAGAACCATACTTTGGGGACGACCTTGGCTTCTATTATGATTTGGTTTTAGTAGCCTGTGCCTGGTTTTTTTTTTTTTTCACTATGTGGGGATAGAATGTGATTTTCCTACCTCAGAAGGGCATTGGGGGAGTGAACGAGGTAATGTAGTGAAGGCCTTTGTGGTGATTTTCAAGTACAGTATAACCCTTATTAAAGTAGAGGCCATCATGTGGTGGCTTACGCCTGTAATCCCAGTACTTTGGGATTCCAGGAGTTCAAGACCAGCCTGGCCAACATGGTGAAACCCCATCTCTACTAAAAATACAAAAATTAGCCAGGTGTGGTGTTGCATGCCTGGAGCCCCAGCTACATGGTAGGCTGAGGCGGGAGAATTGCTTGAACCTGGGAGGCGGAGGTTGCAGTGAGCCAAGATCAGGCCACTGCACTCCAGCCTGGGCAACAGAGTGAGGCTCCGTGTCAAAAAAAAAAAACAATAATAAATAAAATAAAAATAAAAATAAAGTAGAGGCCCATATGACCTAGTGTCAGAGGGTACAGCATTCAAGAGACAAGATTCAATAGCCAGAACTGACTTAAAGAGACATGTAATGTTTTCCTCTCTGGAATGACATTAAAAAGGATTGAAATAAATAGATCAAGCCAATACTTATTAAATTTCCCTTTCTTCTCAGCCCCTACAATCTTCTAATCCCTCCTGAAAAACCCCATCATCAGCCCAGGGGGCCTTCATTCCCCTCCCCTCTCATACCTTTGATTACCATGTCATGACCATCAGCTGAGCCTCTAAGTCACACGTCTTTCATTGTGGAAAGGGATCAGTTGTGAACATTCTAGTGTTCATAGGAGGCACGTGACAAATGGAGGGCTCCCCTTTCACTGTATCCTATCTTCATCTTCTCTCCCCTTCTTCCCAGGACCAGCTGCAGGCCCAGGACTTTAGCAAGTTCCAGCCGCTGAAGAGCAAGCTGCTGGAGGTAGTGGATGACATGCTGGCCCATGACATTGCTCAGCTCATGGTGCTGGTGCGCCAGGAGGAGTCACAGCAGCCCATCCAGATGGTGAAGGGTGGAGCATTCGAGGGCACCTTGCATGGCCCATTTGGGCACGGCTATGGGGAGGGGGCTGGAGAAGGTATTGACGATGCTGAGTGGGTGGTGGCCAGGGATAAGCCCATGTACGACGAGATCTTCTACACCTTGTCACCGGTGGATGGCAAGATCACAGGCGCTAATGCCAAGAAGGAGATGGTGCGCTCCAAGCTGCCCAACAGCGTGCTGGGCAAGATCTGGAAGCTGGCAGACATTGACAAGGATGGCATGCTGGATGATGAGGAGTTTGCACTGGCTAACCACCTCATTAAAGTCAAGCTGGAGGGGCACGAGCTGCCCAATGAGCTGCCTGCCCACCTCTTGCCCCCATCCAAGAGGAAAGTTGCTGAGTGATGGGGGTGGAGGGGCATTCAGAGAGGCAGGTGTTAGAGGAGGAGATGAGAGCGGTGACTACACATACACACACACATGCACACGTACATGCGCAGATCTTGACATTGCACTGTAGGTAAGAGAGGACCATGATGTCCATGTTTGCAGCTCATACTTGTTTGGGCACATCTCTAAGTTCTCAGGATCAGTAGAAGGACTCCCAGGCCCCAGAGTCTAAGCCTAAGTCTCCATCCCTCCTCCCCTCTCATCATCCACTCCCCAGAGACCTAGGATATTCACTTGCCCACAGATGGCCCACCCACCTTCAGATTCCCCAGTGCCTCCACACCCGGGCTTTGAGCAGATGGAGAAGACTTTTCGTTTAGTAGACAATTCACTTTTTTTTCTGTGCTTCCCCTACCTGCTTTGGCTTCATAATAAGAAATCCATTCAGGAGCTAGGAGATCTGAGGGCAGGGAGGCAGCCACAGGGAGGAGAGATGAGAAAGGAAGCATCTTCTGGAGACATCATCCCAGGAGCTCTGTTCTTTCCTTATCTAAGCCTCTGTCTTCTTCAGCAAAACCTTATTTTGAACTCTGCCAGTATTTCATTTTAAAGAATCCCAGAGGGGGGAGAAAGAAGAGAAAAAAATTCATAGAAAGTGTGAGGAAGCTGTCCTGTAGTCCACTGAAAACCTGTCAAAGTGGTTTTAGTCCATGAATTTCGTTAGATGTTCTTTTCACCTGGCCTATGGTGTTTAGATGTTCATACTTGACTCACATTTACCCAGCCCCCCTGCGTGCCAGGAGCTATGTTAGGCACTTTATATACATTATTCTATGCGGCCCTCCCTGATGCCCCAGGTAAGTATGCATTAGCCTTCCCATTTTGCAGATGAGGAGGCTGAGTAGTCTCAGAAGGAGTTATGCGACTTTCTCGGACTCACAGAAGTCACATATGATGGAGAGAGGATTCAAAGCCAGGGCCTCAGACCCTCAGACGCTTCCCTGCACTATGATGTATTCAGGATCCCAGCATTGATACTCAATGACAAACCATGGAGAACAAGCCAAGCATGCAGGCCCCCTGCAACCTCCCAGGACAGGCTGGCAAGGCAAGAGGGCCAGCCAGCATTTGGTGGGCCATCAGTCTGGCCATCTGTCGCGTCACAGAAGCAAACCATGCCTTCTGGCTCTGTGTCCCGTATTTCCAGCCTCATAGACTTCCAACAGCACCAGCAGGAGAGTGGGCTGGCCTGCTGGATGCTGTTCGTGCCTGTCCCTGCTCTGCCTCCCACCCAGTTGTCTGCATCGTCCCAGCTCAGATGCAGATACCATCTCTTTTGTCAAGTGGGACCTCATGCTAATTCTTAGAAGGCTAACTTGAGAGATCTGGGGTCTTGTTCCCTAAAGGGTCCCCAGGGACTCTGCAGAGTCCTTGGAAAATCCCCACCATACTCGGTGCCCTCCATTCTCTGTGATCTCTCCCCTGGCTTGCTTCACGGCCACTGAACCAGTCACTTTGTATGCTATGCTCCTACTGTGATGGAAAACAAAATGAGTATAACTTATTTTATATCCATATTCAGACTATATAGAGAATATTCTATGTATCTAGGATGTGCTTACTACTGCAGTGCATCTGTCATTAGTCTTCATGTTAATACAGTACATTTATTCTTTGGTACCTGCTTGGCCACAGAGCATCATTCAATGGAGGCTGAGGGAGAGGGGCTGGGTTCTTAATTGGGGTTCCTGGTGGAATCTTTAGCTGAGCATGGCTCACTGGGGCCCCCCAACAGCCAGCATTCACAACCAGCTTCCCAGTGGCCTGGAGTTTCTCTGGGCCCAGTGACCAACCCAGGCGAAGCTGGTGGAGCCACCGCTCCCTGCTCTCTGGAGTGAAGATGTTCCCCAAGCCTCTGCAAACACACATTTATCTTTCATATGAAATGAAGGGCAGATGAAGGCCAGACAGAGGTTTCACCTGCTCTGGAGACAACCCTTGGGTGCCAAAGTGCAGGCGAGGGACCATTTCTCAGCTCCACACTTTTCTTTGGGCTGAAAGGGAAATGGGAAGGAAATAGCAGAGGTAGGTGAAAGTCTTGTCTTTTTATTTTACTGGAAAGGGAGCTATCTGTTCTCCCCTTTATTCACCACCACTTGGACACATGCACCACTTTCCTGCCCTTCTGCATTTCCTGCCTCTCTTCTCTCTTTTCTCCTCCACCCAGGAGAGATCTGTGAGATGTGGGAATTCCATGTTTGCACAGCTCCCATCGCCCTGGAAAGAGGAACTGATGTTTGAGGGGACAGATGTAGCTCACTTTCCCTGGCAGTGCCCACTAGCCTTGCTGCCTTGGCTTCCTGACCCCTTCCAGGCTTCAGGGATCTGGGAGATCTCATGCCTCAGACCGGGAAGTTTAATAGGGAAAGCAGAGACATACCATGTCAGTCCCACAGACAATAATTTCTAGAACACTTGTCCTGTTGTTCCTTTCCTCCACATTACTCAGTCTGGGCCATGGAATCCATCCAATAAACATAGCAACGCCCTACGCTACTGACCAAGCAAAGCTTGCCCCTGGGACCAAAGAGCTAAATCATGACCAAAGTGTACCATGAATGTAACCGAAATGCAGGTTGGTTGCTCAATGCATGCAAAGAGTGAGGTTTGATGCAAATAAAATGTATTCTCAAGTTAGCTTGGAGGAGGGGCACACAATGTCCTGCCTTTTAATGTGCTGCTTCCCCTTTGGAGCAGAAAGCAGACACTTTTATAAGGTAAGGGAGCAAGTGAGCAAGGGCCCATCTGTTATCATGGTGCCTTATCTACTAGACAGTTGAGTAAGGCCTTCCTAGGCAAAAATAAATGGTAAAAGTGATCAAGCAGGCATGCTTTAGATACACCCTCCTGGTGAATGAAAGTCCTGAAGTAGCCCTGGAGGGTGGGAGTTCCAAGGCAACCCTGGAGGTAAAATTTCAAGGAGAGCACGCTTTGGTCTGCAAATTGACAGTCAACTCTGGAGGACCATTTTGGAGCAGAGAGATAAACTTGCCCTGTAGGGAATGTCTAGTGAAGGGGAGGTGAAAGGTTATATTTGCATTTTCTATTTTTGAGACAGAGTCTCGCTCTGTCACGCAGGCTGGAGTGCAGTGGTACGATGTCGGCTCTCTGCAACCTCTGCCTCCCAGGTTCAAGCCAATCTTATGCCTCAGCCTCCCGTGTATCTGAGACTACAGGTGCCCACCACCATGACTGGCTAATTTTTTTTTTTTTTTTACTTTTAGTAAAAACAGGGTTTGACCATGTTGGCCAGGCTGGTCTTGAACTCCTGACTTCAAGTGATCTGCCCACTTCAGCCTCCCAAAGTGCTGGGATTACAGGCATAGGCGAGAGCCACTGCACCAGGCCTATATTTGCATTTCCAAAGGGCTAAGTATGAAGTTGGGAACCTAGGAAATGGAAAAAAAGAAGAGAGGGGAAAAAAACACTTCCTAGAAAAAATGGGGTACTTGTTTACATGAATATTTCCAGATGACACTCCTGGCCATAGCAGGGCATGGGCCTTGTTTTGCAGAGTGATGAGAAGTTACTGTGAGTCATCCCCACTCCCATTTGGTTCCAAAACCTGTATTTATGAGTTAACTCATCAGAATTAGCAGAATGATCTGGAGAGGAGAATAGGCTTGTTTATTCTCCCTATGTGATGCTGACTGGAGTCTATACATCTTCAGTCCTTTATTTAATTTTTCCATCCATCCATCGATCTTTTTTTCACTCAGATGCTGAGCACCTCTTACAGAAAATATCCTGAGGGAGAATAAAGAGATTCATTTCTTTAGTCATTCAAAAATAAAGTTCACCTGAGTGTAGAGACAATTCTATATGGATCAAAGAGCTTACAGCCTAGTGGGGGGAAGACACATTTATGCAAATATTGATAATACAGTGAGGGAACTTGAAAGGGGGGTGCTCAAGAAAGTCAGAAATGGCTTCAAACTGGGGAGAGGTGGTCAGAGAAAGCCTGTGGCAGGGTGGGCACTAGAACTGAGAAACCGTCTACGGCCAACCTCTTGGGCCTCTTTTTTTCCTTCCTAATCTAAGAAAGATAGGCAGAATTTTTACATAAAGCACAGCACAGAGCATTCTCAGCGCACCAAATCATGACAGACTGAGAACCATGGAAGTATTTGTGGAAAAGCACAATTAGAATTTGGCCTCTCAGGACTGTGCTGTTTATTCACAGGCCATTTTCAAGTGAAAATTATATCAGGATCTTTCAAGTTGAAATGTTAAGTGCCTGGAGGGAAAGAAAAATGGCGATGGAGGAGTCTCAGTTATCCCGGCCGAGGGATGAGGACACTGGGGGCACTTCACGGGCACTGGGGGCACTTCACAGGCATAGACTCCTAATTAGTGCTGTTTACCACAGGTCGGTTCTCCTGTCCTCTGTCTCGTGGGAGGATTGTGCTTTTCACCCCTTTGAAGTAGGCGAGCTGTGTGACTTGTTTTGGCTTATGAAATAGATGTGTAAGCAACATGTCAACATGTCTCTTCCTTGCAGAGACAAATGTGCAATTTGCCACATTCTACTTTTTCTGGCTCTCCAGCAATGTGTGTGCGAGTGTGTGTGAAAATGGAGCCTACGTCCCAGGTCATGCTAAAACCCCTTCCCAACCTATACGGACAGATGCCATGAACAAGACATAAACTCTGTCATTTTAATGTTAAGCCATTGAGAGTCATGGGGCTGTCACATGATATAGCCTATTCCATCATGACCAGCAGACCTGGTAAGTCTTTCAATAGTTTAGCCCATGGAGCAAGTGAAAAGGAAAGTAAGTTCTTTGGAAACCGAGTTCCTGCCATCTTCTTCTTCCTTTTTTTTTTTTTGAGACGGAGTTTCGCTCTTCAGGCTGGAGTGCAATGGTGCGATCTCGGCTCACTGCAACCTCCGCCTCCTGGGTTCAGGCAATTCTCCTGCCTCAGCCTCCTGAGTAGCTGGGATTACAGGCACGCGCCACCATGCCCAGCTAATTTTTTGTATGTTTAGTAGAGATGGGGTTTCACGATGTTGACGAGGATGGTCTCGATCTCTTGACCTCGTGATCCACCCGCCTCGGCCTCCCAAAGTGCTGGGATTACAGGCGTGAGCCACCGCGCCCGTTCCCCAGGCTGGAGTGCAATGGCGTGATCTCAGCTCACCACAACCTCCGCCTCCTGGGTTCAAGCAATTCTCCTACCTCAGCCTCCCGAGTAGCTGGGACTACAGGCTGCGCCACCATGCCCAGCTAATTTTTGTATTTTTAGTAGAGACCGGATTTCACCATGTTGACCAGGATGGTCTCAATCTCTTGACCTATGATCCACCCGCCTCGGCCTCCCAAAGTGCTGGGATTATAGGCTTGAGCCACTGTGCCCAGCCATTCCTGCCTTCTTAAGAGCTGAAGTCACTTGAAGCTGAAGGGATGGGTGATTCACATAAAGCCCTTCAGTGTCTGAGTTGTATTCTGCCATATCCTCGCCCCACCCTTCAGTGTGGCTTTTTATGTTGGAGAATTTTCCACTTAACAGTGTCAAACGCTAATAAGACTTGCCTTCTCTCTGCAGGAATGTAGGTACTGGGGATTGACTGGGTATTTATTTGTCTGCCTAGGGTTACACAGGGAGGTATCCATGTTGGAAAGAGGAAAACTACAGTTCCCAGACTCCCTTGCAGCCAGGTTCAGGATGTGATTTTAGGTCCTGCCAATCAGATATACTTGTGGGAGACTTTGCTGTAGCAGATCCTGCCAGAGGTGGACCCAGCAGCTATACAGCTATGACAGCAGCTTCCTGGCTTCACAGCTTCCTATTCCTGCTCAAAAAGCTGGAAGTCTTGTTTGTGAGGTCAGAGAAACAATGGCAACACTAGTAGACAGCGTTGTAAGTGACCATCCACCACTTTGTTTGCTCACCTACCTATGATGCCTGAGCATTGCTGCCATGTACAGATTGCACAGAGGGGACCTGGGCTGCCTCAGGAGAGGCTTCATGGAGGCTTCATGTCTGTGTGTGTGTGTGTGCGTGTGTGTGCATACCTATGTGTGTTTGGGTCAGATTGGGACGGTACACAGAAGTGGTTCCTGCAAGATAAGTGAAGACAGGAGAAGACGTGGCAGGGTTTCTCAGAGAGAATGCTGCAGGGGAATTTTCAAAGCAAGAATTCCTTCCTAAGGATTAATTGGGATGCATATGTGCATGTAAGACACTCGAGGCTATAAAATATAGACATGTCAGAAGTAGTAGTTCTATCTCCTTCCCTTAGAATTACATGAAGTGTAGGGTACCCTTCCCCACCCCAGGGAGCATCACTGAAGCGTAGTGATGGCAGCCATGGCCCGAGGGCAGGTAAGCACAGAAAAACACGGACTCCACAGAGAGAGACTGTCAGGAGCTGGAGCTTGAGCGTCTGGCAATCTGAGTTCCTCCGTCAGAACAAGCCATGGGGCCGCTCTGTGCCTCTGTTTATTCTTTCCCCAAGCAGGGTCACTTCAGACATTTGGAGAGAGGAGGCTACAAGGAGATGGGAAAGTTCACCAACAATGTAAACACTCTACATGAGAGAGTTTTGTTGCCATGTGCTAGAAGAGGCATGCTTCAGGGAAGAGGTGAGAATCCTATACATGGGAAGGAAGGAAAGAATCAAGCCCTGTAAAAGTACAAGGGAAAAAGAGACTAGAAGAGATGTGGAGCCGGGGCATCCTGCCAAGGATCTGGGTGCAGCAATGCTTACAATGTTGCATATTTGAAAGGTGCCAGGAGCCTGGAAATGGCCTGTGGGGGGTCTGCAGCCCTCACCTACTGTGGCCACTGCCACATCCCGAAGTCCCTGTCTAGCTTCACAGCCATCATGATCTGGTGCTGACAGGGGGCTGTGAACACTCAAGGGGCACTCACTGGGGTGGGTTTGGGTATGACGTGGCATGGCAGTCTGGTTACAATGCAGACCATCTGAGAACTCCAAGGGTGATAGCAGATCTTCCAGTGTGTTGAATGCATGACTCTAATGGCAGATGTTTCTCTTCATTTGCAAAGTGTCAGAATCACGCTATGTTATAAAGTTTCCTTTTCTGACAGCCAGTGCTTTTTATAGCATTTCTTAAACCTCCTTTAAGACAAGGAGCTAAGGCCATGGAAAATGCCAGATCACTATGGAGAGAAGAGGACCCATCACTGCATCCTAGTCCCATCACAGGCCGGAACGAGGATTTGGTTCACCTTCGAAAGAATCTCAAGCTTAGTGGCATCATGGTACCATTGGTGAAATCTGACTTCAGTCCAGGTTTCCTTTCTCACAGGCCACTCCCCCTCCCATTCTTCTGCCCATCCAGGCCCAGCTCAGGATGCCAGAGGACCACCCCTCCCTCAACTGGGCATTCTTTCCTCTCTAGGCCACTAATGCATGCATACATGCGTGCGTGCGCACACACACACACACACACGAACACACACACTCTGTCTCTCTCTGTCTCTGTTTCTCCCTCTCTCACACACACTCTCTCCATTCCCAGCATCCATGTCTGCTCCATCCCACCGGGCTGGGTTTTGTTATGGGATAGCTGGCTGATCTGAGGAACCAAGAGGCTGCATGTGTGACTATGGGGTCAGATGCTGCAGCCCTGACTTTGGTCACAGATATGAGTTCAACAGGAGCCTCCTGAGCCCAGTGAGAGGGGTTCCTGTCAGTCTAGCAAGAAAAGCAGCAAGAGAGGAGTGTCAGGCAGGTGTTAGGACCTGACACCATGTGAACACCTGCTTACAAGCTGAATTCCCCTCTGGATCTTCTCTGCTTCCTAAATGCCTCCAACAGCTTTCTTGGCCATACAAGGCAATTCCCCTCATCCCAGAAAAGCCTAGTATTCAGGAATATGCAATGGAATGAAAAGATATAACTCACTGCAAGGAACTCAGCTGGTGCTTCTTGCCCTGCTCAGAGTAACCCTTCTGGCCTCAAGCAGCTGCAGCTTATCCTCTTGATACCCTGGTGAATTCAAGAGCCACAGGAACTCAGGCCCAAGATAACATTAGCCTTGAACTCTTCAGCAACATTTCCTGGAACTTCTTGAGATGAAGAGAAAATAAGAAAACTAACTCTGAGCTACAGCACTTGGAGATTACTCCTCAGCCCCGGAGATTTACTTTACTAGTCTGTAATCCTGGTTTAGTATTCTGGTAAAAGAAGCCCTGCTTTATGCACCAAGGGTTTCACTCAGGCTAATGACTAGAAAATGACAAAAATCCTCAAGCTAGGATTTTCCAAGACCCAGTGCAAATATCTCCTCCAAGCCAATGTGACACCCCACTCCCACCATCCCTGCCATCTGCAAACCCTTAGAGCTTTGGAAGTGCTACCTGCCTGATGCCACCTAATAGCACCATCACTTGCACAAGTGTTTAATTCCACCTATCTAGATAATAAGCTTCTTATGGGCACAGAATATGCTTTGCACAGAACAGTATATATCTTGCTACTCCTCCAGGTCCCCTTTCAGGGGTAAAGGACTTATTTCTCCAGCTGCTGCACTTCAAGCTGTCTCCAGAAATTTCCCTCACCTGCAAAGATCTGCCTCCCCACTGCTTACGACACACCCTCTTCCCAAGGGCAGCTGTACCCAATGACTGGTCAATAAGGGCATATGAAGGTCTGGCCCCCTTGCTTCAACCTGGAACAGTTCTGAAGGGATATCCCAGCTCCAGAACTCCCTATGGGGTCAGCTGAGCCCTTGTGACTGCATTACAGTCCCACCGCTCCCTCTGCCCAATCTTGCTTCTCTTCCTTCCCCTTTCCAAGTGTAAAACCAAAGGCACTCTTTAATAAATGTTTTGCATGATGAGCTCCATCTCAGGGTCTGCTTCCCAGGGAACATGACCTGCAACAGTGTCTAGCAAATAGAAGCTACTCAATAAATACTTGTTGGCATTAATGAACCACCAATTGCTTAATGACAAATCCAGAGGATGGCCTCCTGGGGATTACTTAGCTGACCATATGAATAGGTGCAGTGGCCTTGCCAGAAAATATGTACCACATGGCACCAGATCCTTGGCAGGCCACTTTGAATCACTGGGAGAAGATGGAGCCATGGAATGTGCAGGACTTCTCCTGTGAACGTGGCCCCAAAGTTACCCCTTGGCTGGAGTGACAGCTCCAGCTACAGGGTCGTTCTTACAGAATGATAAGGACCACAGGGTTCATTCTGTGCAGAATGAGACCATTGCTCAGATTGTTCCATCTGCTGTTTCTTATTTTCTTAGAAAAGCAAATCTCTCCTGTTATAGGACATGCTACAGCTCAGAGACAGAATTTGGCAGATGAGAGGGAAGGCATCCTTTCCTGGGGTCCAGCTCCAGCCCCAGCTTTACATAAAGCAAGCATTCAAGGGAGGGACACTTCCTTAGGAAGGAAATTGATGAAGATACTGCCCTTAAGCAGCAGCCTAGAACAACTGCATATAAAAAGTGAGACTTTCTAACATTCAATCTAAAAGCCCCAATGATAACGATGAGATATTTTCAACTGCAGACTTCAGGATATGAAAGATCAGTGGATGACAAAGAACTATGACAACAGAAGACCTGAGTGGGGTTAGGATACCAACAGCTGGTTCCAAAATCTAAGACACCATGGATTGGCAGCAAGGCCTGGAACCTGCTGGTGATAGGAGTCAGAGAGCAGCACGGCTTCCGTGACCAGTTGGTGTGTCTTTTCTGGCACAGACCTGGGGAACTGTGGCACATTCATCTTAGGACTACAGTTTCACCAGTTCCTTAGTGAAGAGGAGTCAAATTTAATATCAAGGCCATACTGTATCTTATATATAGTTTATTATATACATAATTGCATGTTGTAAATAGTTAATAGTTTTGTAAACCACGAAGACCTTATTCCATATTCTTACTCACTTTACCATCTTTGGAAGGTCTTGAGAAAAAGAATCCTCTGCAGATACTTTTAAAGGAGTAACAACCTGGCCATAGTGAATTCCAATTGGTCTTCGTGGTGACGATCCTAGTGGTCGGAGTTTGTAGGCAACACTCCGTCATGGAATATGCCTTTAGAAGGTCTGTTCCTGATTGTGTATGGCCTAGGCTACAGGACCTCAGGATTTGGGGACTGAACATGACCTGGGAAATCACCGTGTCCCCCCAAATCTCAGACACCCACTGATGAAGTTCTGTCTCCTTGTGACTGTCCCTGGCCACTCACATGTCCAGACCAATTACTTCTGGATGCAGTATCTTCCAGCAGTGACTGTCTAGTCGTTATAATACTATGGCTTTGAAACATGCTCAAAGAATTACATTAAGAAAGCAGTTAGAGTCACTAAAAATTTGTCAAACCTACTGAATGTATAACACTAAGAGTGAACCCTAGTGTAAACTATGGCTTCGGGTGACAACGATGTGTCAGTGTAGATTCTATTGTAACAAATGTAATTTTTGGTGCAGGAGGTTGATAATGTGGAAAGTTGTGTGGGGTGGGGTACAAACTCCCTGTACTTTCTGTTTAACTTCTCTGTGAACCTAAAATTGCTTTAAAGATTATTTATTGGCCAGGGGCAGTGGCTCATGCCTCTAATCCCAGCGTTTTGGGAGGCCGAGGTGGGTGGATCACCTGAGGTCAGGAGTTCAAGACCAGTCTGGCCAACATGGTGAAACCCTGTCTCTACTAAAAAGGCAAAAATTAGCCAGGCATGGTGGTGGGCCCTGTAATCTCAGATACTCAGGAGGCTAAGGCAAGAGAATTCCTGGAACCAGGGAGGCAGAGGTTCCAGTGAGCAGAGATCATGCCACCGCACTCCAGTCAGGGCTGACAACATTGAGACTCAGTCTCAATAATAATAATAATAATGTTTACTAATGAAAAAAAGAAAGAAATCCTGGTCCTCTCTGTACAGGTGGACCTCAATATCTATATGTAGCAGTAAAGGAAATACTGTCTGGTATGAGCTGAATCACTGGAGTTGGGTCCTCTGGCTCCTTCTTTCCCATCAAAATAAAATTAAAAAATAATAAACTCAATGACTGCTGGGTATTATGGTGAGAGTTTTGTGTTTTGAGCTGGGGTTTGAGGCCTGGTTATTTGATTAATTATCTGCTTATCTGGGGAGCACTTGATTTCCTTGTCCTGTGGTCCCCTTCTCTGTACCCCACATAAGTTCTCTTGCTGAATGCCCACCTTCCATCATGGACAAGCTTTGAGATCATCATGTCCTATCATTTCTATTAGTTGTTGGTCTCATGCAATTCATATATGGAAAAAACTAACCCAGGGTGACTTATTGTGGAAGGAAAGGGAGATAAGTCACGAAAGGGAAATATACTTTTTTTCTTCGCAGCTCAGGAAATGCAACTCTCTAGATAAGTTGTTGTTAACACCTTAATTTTCTTCCAATGCAAAAATAAAATTTCCCTTGAAAACCAAGTGTATCTTTCATGTGGCCCAAACCACAGTCATTTTTTTAGATAAAAAGGGCATATTTGTGATGGGGGAAAGATGATCTGTTTCAGTCCACCCTCCCATCACTGAGCATTCACTAAGCAAGGATTAAAAGCAAAATAACCTCTCCAGTGCCCTTCCTCTGACTCTTCCCACTGCCCGCAATGGTTTCATACAAAGTTATTTCAGTAATTGTAGTTTCTGGCCCTAATCCAGCTTTTTTTTTTTTTTTTTTTTTTGGCCGAAGTGTTGGGAACACTGCAGTGTCGACAGGGCTTCAGCATCCACAAGTGTGTGTGTGTGTGTGTGTGTGTGTGTGTGTGAGAGAGAGAGAGAGAGAGAGAGAGACAGAGAGAGAGAGAGAGAGAGAGAGACAAACTGTGTGTGTGCTTGCTTATGTGTTATATGTTTTTGTCCCATTTCTTTAGCAGTGCAACAGTTTTGAAGAGCACATGGGAAGAACTTTGCAAAGCACACCTTACCACAACCTTCCTATCCTGTTTCTATTAAGCAATTCCAGCTTTGGAAAGAAAACATTGAGAAGGGACTCTACTTGAGCAATTCAAAGATTCCAGACAATGTTTGCATATTGTTAAACAGTCCTCTCTCAAGGCCACAAGGCCCATTACCAGTGCCTCTGCAGCATATTACCCAGGCAGGTTATTGAACCCTTCTTTGAACCACTTCTGTAAAATACAGGCAATCAAACCCACTGTCACAGGGTTCTCATGAGAATAAAGTGAAACAACGTCTGTAATGGAGCTAGCACAGAGGAGATGCTCAATACATTGCGATTGCCTTCCTCCCTTTCACCCCTTTGCAGTTCTTGGGCGAAGGCATGGCTCTATCCCCTTTCCTCCTGACATTGCCTGCCGACAACCTCCAGCAGAAGGCAGGTAGGACCCACTCTGATTGTTAGCACAATCCCCTCTTTTCAGCCCTGTCATAAGTCCACAGTGACCTCTCCCTTTCCTAACTTGATAGTACCCACAAATGCAGCACCTAATAACATGCAACTGAGTGCTTAAGGGTTCACGTGTCATTCTTTTATCTGCCAACAAGGCTGTAAGCTAACAGAGGGCAGCCTTATGTTTCCTACTCCTACTTGTAGGCGATCTGCTGGTCTTTGGCACTGGACATGCCAGCACAGGCCCAGCGAGTGGAGTCCCTCAGGGCAGCAACCTAAGAAGCCTCCAGGCTGGTCCGGCTGTGCCCGTCACACACCAAAGCTGGTGAGTCTGAGATCTGGCCTTGCAACCAAGGGAGAGTCCTCCAACCTTCCCAAAGCCCAAGGCTTCTGTCCCCTCTGCCTGCTGACGTTGAGTCACAAAAATGGTGACAAGGACAAATCTTGGAAGGCAAGAGTGGGCCTGATGTCAACAGTTCATCTGGGGCTCCCCTTTGCTCAATGGACACCCAGACATCTCACATAACCTCAACTTCTGTTACCATCACTTACTCCAGAGCATAGTGAAAGTACCTCCTTGAATACTGAAGCCTTCTATTTTGCTTTTCTGAACTCTTGGTATTACTGGGACAACATTACACTGTGTGAGGGAGGTAGAATCATCCAGAAGAAAATGCTTATTTTATAAAGTCAGTAGGCGTTAAGTTGGAAGCCCAAATCTACCATGTAGTAGCCTTGGTTGACTACGTACCAGGTATTTTTTTAAAAAAATAAAGCAGTATCACCAGAACTTGTATGAGTATTAAAGTTACTAATGATTGCTAACATGTGTTAAGTACTTATTATATACCAGGTGAAGTCCTTCACATGCATCTCATCTGGACCCCAGAACAACCCTCTAAAGTCGGCACTATTATTATAACTCCCATTTTACAGAAGAGAAACTTAAAGGGTAAAGCTGAGATGAGGTGCAAGAGATGAAGTTACTTGCCCATGGTTGCCATCCAGTAAGTGGCAGATCTAGGATTAGCAATAAGAAGTCTTTCAAGAGTCATTGCTGTTGTGTATATCTTGTTCTTTCATCTCTAATAAAGACTTTTTAAGGATAGAGATGTACGTTTTGCTGACTTTATATCCAACTCTAAAGCCTGTAAAACATGCATCCAAAAAAAAAAAATGCTAAAGAAGAGAAGGAAGAAAAGGAGCCAAGGGCACAAAATCTTTAGGGAAATAATAAAAATTTGGAATATATAAAATGTGAGATTATTTACATGCAGCTCCACTAGAGACCAGGAGAATAAACAAATTATTCTTCACAGTCCTTTCTAGACATGTGACAGTGAATACTAAAAACAGCTTAAATATTCAAGCTGTTGACCTTGTTCATGTCTGAAATTACTTGTGATCTATCTGCTCATTAGTTGCCTATCATCATGGGCTCACTACCATGCCACACTCTGCCCCTTAATTGCAGTGGAAAGATGAATGAATTTGTGATGAGTGAAAAGATTTTTATCAGCTAGAAGATTTTTTTTTCCACATTAACAATGTTCCCAGGACTTCACTAGTAGGTTCTTATCTGTTCCCATCAAGGTCATAACTGCTCTGTGATGACCTGTATGATTAGGAACTTGTTGATCACCTACTGGAGGATGAAGGTGGCACAAAGTCAGGTGAGGAGAAGAGCCTTCTCAACCCAATGTAAGGCCAAGAACACTTCCCTCAAGTCAAAAATGGGATATTTCCAAACCTGAATAGTGAATTCTTGCTTAAGGTATAGCCAGATTTATCACTGCGCCCTTGAGTGGAAATACTCCTTTCCCAGGTTAGATCATGTGTCCTCCTGAAAATTTACTTCCAATCACAGCTATACCTCAAAAGTTGTGCACTCAAGGCCGGGTGCAGTGGCTCACGCCTGTAATCCCCGCACTTTGGGAGGCTGAGGCGGGTGGATCATCTGAGGTCAGGAGTTTGAGGCTACTCTGCCCAACATGGTGAAACCCTGTCTCTACTAAAAATACAAAAAAATTAGCCAGGTATGGTGGTGGGCACCTGTAATTCCAGCTACTTGGGAGGCTGAGGCAGGAGAATTGCTTGAACCCAGGAGGCGTAGGTTGGCATGAGCTGAGATCTCACCACTGCACTCCAGCCTGAGCGACAAGAGTGAAACTCTGTCTCAAAAAGAAAAAAAAAAAAAGTTGTGCACTCAAACCAAGGGTGGCCAACTCTTTTAGAAATCTGCTAAAGTGAAAACCTCTTTAGATGGAACACATACTCTCTGGTTCACTCCATCTCTATTCTAGCTGCCTAACAGGCTGCATTGCCCACCTGACTCTTATAGGCTATAGGAAAAATCAGTGAGACCACAGGCCCAAGACCTGGACCTTGAGGAGTGTCCCAAATGGACAGAGATAGCAAAGGCAGGGTTTATACCCTAGATCAGAGACAGATAAATAGCAACTTCAGAGATGGAAGGAGAAAATGTGGTCCCAGAACCCAGTAGTGCTAAATGCAACGGAACCATTATCAAGAGTGAGGGGAAATGAAGTTTGACAGGAGAAGGTTCCAGAGTCCTCTAGAAGGTGAGGGACATAGAGCATGGACTACACTTGGAGGAAGTTTAGGAGGTCATAGATAAAAAGAATGAATAGGAGCTCAAGGGGAGCAGAATTGGTTAACAAACAGTAGACATGGGAATGTTCACAGGTTAAGAAGGAGTCAGTGGAGGAAAAAAGCTTTCAGGTGACCAACTGTCCTAGTTTGCTCATATTGGGGGTTTCATGGGTCATGGGACTTTCAGTGATTATGTCAGAGGTGTGTGAACCAGAACTACTCCATCTTAAATAGGAGCTGGGTAAAATCAGGCTGAAACCTACTGGGCTGCATTCCCAGATGGTGAAGGCATTCTAAGTCACAGAATGAGATAAGAGGTCAGCCCAAAATACAGATCACAAAGACCTTGTTGATAAAACAGCTTGCAGTAAAGGAGCCGGCCAAAACCCACCAAAACCAAAATGGCCATGAGAGTGACCTCTGGTCGTCCTCACTGCTACACTCCCACCAGTGCCATGACAGTTTACAAATGCCATAGTAACATCAGGAAGTTGCCTTCTATGGTCTAAAAAGGGGAGGCATGAAAAATACACCTCTTGTTTAGCATATCATCAAAAAATAACCATAAAAATGGGCAACCAGGAGCCCCTGGGCCTGCTCTGTCTGTGGAGTAGCCATTCTTTTATTCCTTCACTTTCTTAATAAACTCCCATTCACTTTGCACTGAGGACTTGCCCTGAATTGTTTCTTGCACGAGATCCAAGAACCCTCTCTTGGGGTCTGGTTCGGAACATCTTTCCTGTAACCCTTAAACCAGTAAAGTCCCAGGCAAACTGCAATGAGTGAGTCATCCTTACAAAACACAAAGGGGACAGGGAGAGGATGGAGTGAGATAATTAGAGGATCCTGGAGAAAGCAGAAAGGTTAACCTGGGAAAGGAAGACAGATATTTTTATACACCAATTTTTATGACACAGAAGTAATATCTTGGCACACAAAGGACAGATAGGTTTATAAATCACAGAAACACTCTCAGTAGCTCATTTAGCTTGGTGCAAGATTAAACTCTTTGTCTCTCTCTGCTATCTAGAGCCTTCTGATCACTGACCTTCAGCTGTCTGTCCTCCAGCTTAGGTCAGGCTATCACTGTTAGACCTCAGCCCTGATAAATAGTTTGTAAAGCCAAGACCACAGGCTGGTCCCCTGCTTTGGCTCAAAACACTCTCCCAGATGCTACAAAATCCCCTAAAGTCTACTCACAGAAATTCCCAGAACTTGCCTCTCCTCCATGGTGCTCCCAAGCATCTTCTGACTGTTTCTTGCTCTTCCTAACAGGTAACAGTGTTAGTACATTCATTACACCAATTCACAGTTGGCTGCCAGTTACTGACAATGCCCTTTTCTAAAACCTCAAGCCCTCAAGAGGGCTCCCCAGGCCCTTGGGAGGAAGCACCCAGGCCTGCAGCATGTGCTATTGTGTGCCCCATCTTTCTCCCCTCCCACCCAGCCATTTCCCAGTAGAGCCACATTCTCAAATCCCTTTGACGCCTCATCCTACTCAGCCTTCCCCCATCCTGGACCCACTTTTTGTTTCATCAGCGATTTCTCAGGAGAAGTGTTGAGACACACAATTTCTTTTTAGTACATCTTTTCTCAGAGTTTAGGAAATTCTCCAAAGATGAAATGCCTTTCCCCTTTCAGTCAGGAGTTACAAACAAATGGGTATCTTGAAAAGATAAATCCAGAGGACCAGGGGATGGCTCCCGGCTCTGCTGCTATTAGCTCTGTGACTCTGAGTAGGTAATGAGCACTCTGAGTCTGCATTCCCTCATCTGTAAAATGGGCATTGCTGTGATCTGAATGTTTGTGTCCCTCCCAGAATTCATATGTTGAAACCTCATCACCAATGTGATGGCATTAGGAGGCAGGGTCTTTGGGAGGTGATTAGGCCATGAGGGTAGAGCCCTCACAAATGGGATTCATGCCCTTAAAACAGAGGCCCCAGAGAGCTGCCTGGCCCCTTCTACCATGTGAGGACTATGAACCAGGAAATGGGCCCTCAGCAGGCACTGAATGCACCAGTGCCTTCATCTTGGACTACCCAGTCTCCAGAAATGTGAGAAATAAATTTATGTTGTCTATAAGCCATCCAGCCTATGGTGTTCTGTTATAGCAACCCAAATGGACAAAGACAGGTGTATAATGTGTATCTCCAAGTGTTAGCCTACTGATCAAATTAGAAGGGACAAATAAAAACAGATTGCCAATTCTGAGGCCCATTCTAAGAATTCCTAGGTCCATTCTATAAGTTGGCAGCACCAAAAGTAACAATGAGGTGAGGTGCAGTGGCTCACAACTAGCACTTTGGGAGGCCAACGTGGCAGGACAGCTTGAGGCCAGGCATTTGAGATTAGCCTCGACAACACAGCAAGATCCCACCTCTACTGTAAGGCCCGCTGCCTCGCTGAAGAGCCAGACGGACACACTTATCTCTCTTCATGCTAACTGTAAGGCCAGCTGCCTCGCTGAAAAGCCAGACAGACACACTTATCTCTCTTCATGCTAACTCCCCACACACACTCCTATCTGGCCTCTCCATGCAGGCTCCACACGCCCACTCCTGCATTCCTCGCTTGTCCTTTTCAACAAGAAAAAAATTAAAAAGCCTGCCGGAAATTGTCCGGCGGCAGTTTAACATTGAACATCCCTTAACCAATAAAACTGTCTGCTCTTTGTTTCCCTAACAATCAATCAAACTTCCCCACCAATGAACCTGTCTATTCTTTGTCTCCTTAGCCCCGCCTAACTGCCAGTGGCTACTCACCCCATCGGTATCTCAACTCCTCTTAACCAATAAAACTGTCTGCTCTTTGTTTCCCTAATAATCAATCAACTCTCCTTGCCAATGAAATTGTCTGCTCTTTGTTTCCCCAATAACCAATCAACTACCTACACTTCTTATAAAAACCCCATGCCCTGAGAAGCCCATTGCGACTTCTCTGGCCCCTTTCTTGGACCACAGAACCTCGCCCGAGAGCTGAATAAATTGGATTCTCATTTTTCTTCACTGGCCTCAGTTTCCTCATTTCGACTCAGCAATATACCTTACATCTACAAAATTAAAAAAATATATAGCCAGGCATGGTGGTACACACCTGCAGTTCCAGCTACACGTGAGGGCGCAGTCAGAGGGTTGCTCAAGCCCAGAGTTCTGAGATTACAGTGTGCTGTGATCATGCCATTGCACTCCAGCCTGGGCAACAGAGTGAGGCACTGCAAGTTAACAGTGAGTTAACATAAATATTTGTTGGATGGATGAATGAATGAATGACTATGGGATTGCTCAGATCAGTCAGACCTGTGGAGAACCTTCACATCAGTCAGTGCTAACAATGTGGGTATAAAAACCAGGCCAAGCAGTCACAAGTTCAAGAGCCGATGGTGGTGGAAATTTGAAGTGACTCAGTCAGTGGGCAGGACGAGAGGCAAAATGTCAGGGCACCAGGTATGAAGTACCAGCCATAGAGGAGGCTTGACAATGGAGAAAACAGCATTGCTAGTGAGAAACCTCTTGAACGGGAAGCAAAGGTCAGGGTGACGGGGCATGGTAAGCATCCTAGAGTGTCATACACAGGGGTTGTTGGCACCAGAAGAGGCCACAAGAGCCATCTTGTCTGACAATTCAAACTCAAACGAAAACAAGTGAAGTAGATGGGTCTGAGCCAATGAGCAGCGCTGGATTGGTAACGAACAGGAGATCACACGCCCTGGTAGAAAAAGACATTCAAAAATCAGCTACAGACAAAATCGTCCGCCAGCCAAACAAAATGAAGATGAAGACACCGGTTCAGAAGTAAAAGTGCCTGCCAGTTAATGACAGTCCTGTTATTGAAATCTAGATCTTCTAACTCCTAAGCAAGACATTGTCAAGACAGTGAGGGAGGAAGGAGGGTCTGTGGAGGAGGCAGCTCCAACACAGATGGGCCCTTGCGCCTCAGCTGCAGGTGGGCCTCTGAGCACTTTCAGAACAGCTTGTTCTAATGCAGATTTGGAGAGAAGGAATCTTATAATAAGAAATGGGAGAGGAAAGCCCAAAGTCTCGGAACCAACAGAAGGTTGTAACTCCCAATAGGTAATTAGAAAGGGAGAAACAGAGAGAGAGAAACTAGCTCTCAGTGACACCCAATCGGTCCCTCAGCATTTTTGTGAAATTTGTCATCTCTGGTGCGGTGAACACTAGAAATAATCAGAACACTTCATGGAAACAGGAACGAGGAGGCCTAGCCACAGGACACCGCAGCCAACAGACTCCACACCTTCATCCTTTCATCCAGAATCTGTTTCTCAAGTGCCTGCTCTAGTCCAGGCACTCTGCCCAGTGTTGGGGACACAGCGGGGAGCAAAGCTGGCCTGGCCTGGGCCTCAGAGTCACTCAGAGTCTATTAAAAACACATTACCTCTGGGCTCCACTTTTTAGTCCTTATGTGACGTTGACCGGGTTGCTTAACTTCAGTGAGCTTCAGTTTCCTGTGAGATGGAGAAAATAATACCTGTAGTGAGAGAACATAACATGACCCACATAAAGTGTCTATCACAATAGCTTCTCCTCTATGACCTGTTGCCTAGGATTTCACATAAAGTAATGCATTCTAAAGAATGAAGCTTTTCAAACCTGAAATGCAACATCTTGACTTCGCCTGAATTTACTACTCCCTATTCCAGGACAAGACAAAAACAGGACCATAACTTATGAGTGAAGACAATGAATATGTTATCATCAGAAATGTACATTTCAAGATAATGCAAATCCTGCTTCCCAGAATCCCGCATATACCTCCCTCTCCCACCCCATGGGCCAAGGAAGGGCTGGCGCCATCTTGGACCATAAATCATTTCAAAACAGTTCCTGGAGGGCACAAACCCTCAGGGCAGAACCTTCCACACAGCTGAAGAATTTCCTGCCAAAACAGATAAGAATTTCCTGTTTTGCTTTTCATTATTACTTTAAATAATCCCATTCAGCATCTTGAAGAAGGATGGTGAGCAGCAGGGGCTGAGAGGCAAGTCAACATCTTTTCTAGATTAATTCAGGATGATAGTAGTGGCTTTGGAAATGGCAAATTGAGATCTGGCCAGAATACACAAAATGACTGGTGGAAACTGAGCCCTCTCTGGAAGGAACAGTCGATGCCAGCGTGGTTATTCTACAGACCCTGAGCCCCAGGGGTCGGGGATTTCCATCTCTGTCCAGTGGAGACAGGGGCTCCTTCAGTCACCCACAGGGGGAACTTGGAATCAGAGCTGATAAGTCCATCACCTGCTTTTGCCTCTTCTCCCTGTCTCCGAGAGGCCATCAGCCTCTCAGCATGGAGAAGAGGAGACCCGCAAATGACTCCTTAGAGAGATGAAAAGCTGATGAACCAGGTCGCCTTTGCTTGGCACTGGAATTTGTCCATGCCTTTGACTATGAGTCCAGGTCAGAGTGTCCTCTTGTTATGGCCTTAGAGTTCAGGAGGGAGCACCAGAAGCTCTTGGTCTACTAGAGAGGCAGAGAATATCCTTTCCTTTCTCAAGAAGTCCCCCTTAGAAAAACACATGTCAAGGCAGTTCCAAGCAATTCCCAAACAAAGTACCCCAGCTCCTTTGGGACACTAGGACCACTGCACGTATCTGTGCGTACTCAGAAAATACAGGCTGGACGACTCAAGGATCCTCTCATAGTTTCGTTCCTGGACCAAACTGAGGGTTGGGCTGCTTATTCTAAAAAGCTGTTTATTCATTATTATTCTAATAATAACAAGATACAAATGAACTGGGAGAGAAGGGAGTTTTTATTTCTGTAACCAGTTATAGAGAGAAGGCCTGGAAATTCTCCCAAGACCAACTCAAAATTACAGTTTTCCAGAACTTATATACCTTCTAAATTATATTTCTACATGTAAGTGTGCATTCATCTAAAGACATAAGTGATTAAATTCTTTTAATATATAACTAAGGTCTGAGTCTTGAGGACCTTTCTCTGGAGCCTCAGTAAATTTACTTAACCTAAATGGGTCCAGGACTTGTTTCCTGCTCAATCACGGAGGTTTGGGGAGTTCCTTAAGACCCCCAATAAAACTTGTTTAATCCTAATAGGGTCTTGTTAAGAATTCCTTCATTATCCTGTCATGCTTCACAGCCCAGGAAAGGCCTAGGCAAACTCTTTGTGGGCTTTTGTTACATTCCAGCCTTTGTAAAAGGGCACTGGCTCTTTCAGCTTTTAATATTTAACTTAACCACTCAGTCAGTGCTGAAACGTTGTTATGGAGGCCTGTGTGAGTGAGACCTGGCCTGCCACAGTTTCCCTAGTGGTTGTGGGAACATTGGCTTGAATTTCACATCCGGAAGAACTACTTCAACCCAACTGCACACTCCAGCAACCTGTTCTCCTCTTCTCTACACTCCCATGAAGAGAGGAGGGAATGAAGAGACTCACTGGTCACCTTTAGAACTGAGTGCTCCTCACCACACCCCTCATCCCAAACCAGCTCCCCATCCTGACTCCCCACTTTCTGCAGATGGCACCCCTTTTTTTCCAGGCACGGGACTCAAATCTTCCAGCGTGTCTTCATTCTTCCCTCTTTCTCTTTAGATATCATCAACTGGTCACCAAATTCAGGCCACATGTCAAAGGTGCCAAGAGCTGTGCTAGGTTCTTTCCCAAGTCATTACTCCTGCATAAATAAATAAAGCGTCAGACCTCGGGGCCTTGTCACCTCTCCCCAGAGGATAGCAGTGGCCCCTGGTCTGCCTACTTCTTCGTACTCTTCTCACCTCTTCTCTAGAGCTGCTGCTCCCATCCCGTACACTGCTTGATAAGCTCACAAACCTGCTCAGAAATTTCAGGGCCTGGTCGGGCACGATGGCGCACGCCTGTAATCCCAGCGCTTTTGGAGGCTGAGGTGGGCAGACCACTTGAGCTCAGGAATCTGAGACCAGCCTGGGCAACATGGCTAAACCCCATCTCTACTAAAAGTACGAAAATTAGCCTGGCATGGTGGCGCACACCTATAGTTCCAGCTACTTGGGGGGCTGAGGCAGGAGAACCACTTGAACCTGGGAGGGACAGATGGCAGTGAGCTGAGATGGTTATTGGACTCCAGCCTGGGCAACAGAGGGAGATTCCTCTGTCTCAAAAAAAAAAAAAAAAATTCAGGGCCTAGCAAATGCCAATAAGGGAGCACACACCCCTTCAAGACCCCTGATAGCCTTTAAGGCCCCGCATAATCTGGTGTCAGATTTCTCGCTTCTTATTCTCCCCTAGTGCACTTATACTTCCTCCCATCTAGGCACTAGACAGTTCCCTCATTCAGTTAACATTCTTGATCTTTGCCGGCCCTTCTGCTGCTTCTCCTGCCACCCCTTTTAGATTCAGTGCTTTCTAATCTCCACCTCTCAGAGTGCAGCCTCTTTATGAAGTCTTTCCGTGAAGTCCACTGGAGCAAGTGTTTCCCCGCACCCCACTCCCACCCTCACCCTCACATAGCTCTTTGCACCATATGGGAGGCGGGATTGTTGTCAATTATTTCTGGGGTCTTCTTCTGAGTGCATGGTAGATGACCTTGTGACTTGCTTTGGTCAACAAAATATATGTGGAAGTGACACATGTCACTTCTGGCCAAAAGCTTTAAAGGCCAGTATACATTTTATTATATTTTCTTCCCCGTGAAACACTTGATGGAAGCTCAGCTCCCATCAGCCTGGGTCCTGCCAACCCACCAGGATCATATGATGTGAATGAGAAAGAGGCCTTTGCCCTGTTGGCTTGAACCAGTAATTTGCCAAAATGACAAAGACAAGTGGAAGGAGGAGAGGCACCCGACACATGTTCTCTAGGTCTTTTAGAAAGCAGAGTTGTCGGCTGGGCACAGTGGCTCACACCTGTAATCTCAGCACTTTGGGAGGTTGAGGCAGGTGGATCATCTGAGGTTGGGAGTTCGAGACCAGCCTGACCAACATGGAGAAACCCTGTCTCTACTGAAAATACAAAATTAACCGGGCTTGGTGGCACATGCCTATAAGCCCAACTACTTGGGAGGCTGAGGCAGGAGAATTGCTTGAACCTGGGAGGCAGAGATTGCAGTGAGCTGAGATTGCACCACTGCACTCCAGCCTGGACAACAAGAGTAAAACTCCGTCTCAAAAAAAAAAAGAAAAAAGAGTTGTTGTTACTTTGGCCACATACGTGCAAATCTTTAAGAAAGGCCATATTGTAGACATCAAGGAAATGGGTACTGCTTAGAAAAGAAGGCCTCCCAAGTGTCACAATGGCAATACTGGAAGAGCCTACAGTGCCACCCAGCATGTTGTTGGCATTGTTGTAAACAAACAACTTAAGGCCAAGATTCTTGCCAAGAGAACTAATGTGCATATTTAGCACATTGAAGACTCTGAGAGCCGAGGTAGCTTCTTGAAACACATGAAGAAAATGATCCGAAAAATAAGGAAGTCAAAGAGAAAGTTACCAGGATTCAGCTAAAGCGCCAGCCTGCTCCACCAGAGAAGCACACTGTGTAAGAACCAATGAGAAAGAGCCTGGGCTGCTAGAACCTTTTCCCTATGATTCATGGAATAATAGGTGCAAAAAAAAAATGCCCTTTGGACCATAAAAATGTTTCTCTTCATTGAGTAGAAGTGTGGTGTCACCTCCCCCAAAGAAATGTTTAAAGCAAATTTTAATTGTGTCCTAATTCATTGCATAATGTCTTTTTTTTTTTCTTTTTCTTTTTGAGACAGGATCTTCCTCTGTCACCTAGGCTGGAGTACAGTGGTGTGATCACAGCTCACTGCAGCCTTGACTTCCAAGGTTCAAGCAATCCTCCTACTCAGCCTCCCTAGTTACTGGGACTACAGGTGTGCACTATCATGCCGGACTAATATTTTTTTTGTAGAGATGGGGTCTCTCCATGTTGCCCAAGCTGGTCTCAAACTCCTGAGCTCAAGTGGTCTACCTGCCTTGACCTCTGAAAGTGTTGGCATTACAGGTGTGAGCCACCACATCTGGCCTTGTAATGGCTTTACTATACAAATTTAATGCTTTTCCTGCTGAAAGATGTGAGGTGGCTTATTGTACAACAAATTTCTCAACTGGTTAGAAAGTGGCCGGATATTATTTATTAAATATTTGTACTGGTTTGAAGGTAGTCCTTCTCTGTCATAATAAGATAAAATAATTTACACATATAAAAATTGCCAGGTGCAGTGGCTCACACCTGTAATCCCAGCACTTTGGCAGGCAGAGGTGGGCAGATCACAAGGTCAGGAGTTCGAGACCAGCCTGGCCAATATGGTGAAACCCTGTCTCTACTAAAAATACAAAAATTAGCTGGGCATGGTGGTGGGTGCCTGTAGCTACTTGGGAGGCTGAGGCAGGAGAATCGCTTGAACTCAGGAGGTGGAGGTTGCAGTGAGCTGAGATCGCACCACTGTGCTCCAGTCTGGGCAACAGAGTGAGACTCTGTCTCGAAAAATCATAATAAAAATGAAAAATAAGCCTTTGCTTCTTAAGCCACTGAGATTTGGGGGTTCTTTGTTATCACAGCAAAATCTAGCTTATCCTGACTCTTGAAACATAAGACAAAAGAGACCATCTAGTCCCATCCCCTGTTTTACAGATGGGAAAACTGAGGCTTAAAGGAGGTGATATGAAGTCCCCAAGATTGCATGCTAAGCAGTTGACTCAATTCTAGAACCAAGTTCTCCTAACATTCAGGCCCACACCTCTTTTATGACACCATTGTAACTGCCCAATGGGTTCACCTTGCCTACTGCCTAGACAGAACTGATTTTTCAAGGCAGAGGAATTGCAATGGCAAAAGAGTAATTCATGCAGAGCCAGCTGTGCAGGAGACTGGAGTTTTATTATTACTCAAATCAGTCTCCCTGAGTATTCAGGGATCAGAGTTTTCAAGGATAATTTGACTAGTATGTGTTTGGAAAGTGGGGAGTGCCGATTGGTTGGGTTTAAGACAAAATCATAGGGGGTCAAAGTAAGTTCTTCTTGCTGACTTCTGGGTGGGATTACAGTGCTGTTTGAGCCAGATTATTGGTCTGGGTGGTGTTAGCTGATCCATCGCATGAAGGGTCTGCAAGATATCTAAAGCACTGAGGTTAAGTTTTACAATAGTGATGTTTACTCCCAGAAGCAATTTGGAAAGGCTCAGACTCCTGGAGCCAGAGGATGCATGACCCCTAAATTGTAATTTCTAATCTTGTAGCTCATTTGTTAGTCCTGCAAAGGCAGACTGGACCCCAGACAAGAAGGGAGTCTTTTCAGGAAAGGTCTGTTATCAATTTTATTTCAGAGTCAAACCATAAACTGAATTCCTTCCCGAGGTTAGTTCAACCTACGTCCAGGAATGAACAAGGACAGCTTAAGGGTTAGAAGCAAGATAGAGTCAGTCAGTTCTGATTTTTTTCACTGTCATGACTTCCTCAGTTATAATTTTGCAAAGGGGTGGCGGTTTCACCATCTCTGTAGGATTGTTGAGACGAGAACCTAACCACAAGAGCCCAGGATCCTGGCCCCTGCCCATGACTGCTTAACTAAGTGATCCTGAGAAAGTCACTCCTGCTCTCAGGTCTCAGTTTCCTCATTTCTATAAAATGAGGTACAAAAATCTCTTCTAGGCTGTCTTGCTATGTAGCCCTCTCTGTGTGTGATCTTTCCCCCAGTACTCATTATGGTGCCTTGTGCTGACCAGGCACTCATGGTGTGGTGATGATTGATTAGCAGTCTCATAGGCATATTGTAACCAGCTGATGGGATTTTCCTTCCTGCTACACAAAATAGACCATGGCACTGCAGTAGAGAAAGAGGTTAATTGATGCAAGGCCAGCCATGCTATGCAGGAGATGGAGTTATTATTCAAATCAATCTCATCGAAGGCTCATAGGTTAGGGGTTTTTCAAAGATAGTTTGGGGGAAGGGCTGGGGGTGGCTAGGGAATGGGTGTTTGCTGCTGATCCATTGGGGTGCAATCATAGGGGTGTGGAAAATGGTCCTCCTATGTGCTGAATCACTTCTACATGGGGCCACGGGAGCCATTGATCAGTGGGTCCAGGTGGAGCTATGGATGCCAGACATGCAAAACACCTGAAAACATATCTTGAAAGGCCAATTTTAGGTTCCACAATAGTGATACCAACTGTAGGAGTAGATGGGGAAGTGGCATATCTTGTGACCTGTGAAATAATGGCTGGCAATTGCTTATGTCTATACCTTAGCAAAATTCAGGCTCCTCTCTTCCTCTTAACCTAGTGGTATCTCATTAGCTTTACTAAGGCAGTTGAGTTTTGAGGAAGGGCTATTATTGTTAGATATAGTGAACTCCAAGTTTCTCTTCAAAGAATCCATATGTCAGTATGTTCAGCTCTCTCATTCTTTCATTCTCCACTTTGAAGTTTAACTTCCTGATTCTCTGTGCCTCCTTGCCTCTAGTTTCAGTAAATGACTTTCCTGCCAGTTCTAATCAATAGTTCACATCTATTCCCCTGGTCACCTGCTCTGATCTGTTCCAGAACCATCCTTCCCACCAAACTACCCACCCCGCCACTCTGGCTTGTACCCTTGCTCTCTTTGAAATAGACAATTGGAGTTAGCTTAGACTGTGCGGCCAACCCTAGCCAATAGGGGAATGACACAGCAATAGGGGTACCTGCATCAGGAATAAGAACCCCTTCCCCTACCTTGTCCAGGTGTGCTCTTGCCATTGTTCCATCTGTGAAATGCACCCTTCTATAGAAGTAAATTGCCTTGCTGAGAAAATTAATATTCAATTACTACTCCTTTTGCAACACTGAAAATTTACATGTAACATTGTCATTTAAACTACAACCTAAATGTCTCCCAAAACTAGCTTGGCAGCTGGGAGGCTAAAGGCAATGAGGACTGGTTAGATCAGATCTCTCCCACTGCCATAATTTTCTGTTATAATTTTTGCAAAGGAGGTTTCAATATCCCATCTTTCTTATGGGAATAACCAATACTGCCTTCTCCAGGGGAGGCAAAGGCCAGATTGAGTACACTGACCCAGTTTTGAACCAACTTTCCTACCTCCAAGTTCCTCCTTCTGTTGCCCTCACGTGTCTGACTTCATACTTGACTCATCCATCCAGGTCCTGGCTTTAGCTGTTATCCATGCAATTAGCATTCGAAGTCCTTAACTGGTTCCACAAGTACCTTGCCTTTGGCAATGAAGTGTAAACCCTTACAATGAGAGGTCTGAGCTTGTCTGAGAGTGTATTTGCTTTTTGGTTTTTATCTGGCCCCAGTTCTTGAGCATTCTGAGAGCTGTCAGCCTTTTGACCTGAATCACTGGGTTTCTGTCTATGACATGCTCCAATTCCCTTTTTGTCTTTTGATCTCCATTTCTTATACTGCGTCTGCATGAATAGAACCAATTATTTGGAAGTTAAGAAATATATCAAAGTTTTAAAATGTGACAGGCCATCTCTCACTCCTGAACATGGTGCCAAAATTTAAAGCTGCCTCTCAGCAAATACCTGTCTTCCTTAAAGGGATCCCCACAGCAGGAAGGATCTCAGAGGTTGGGTACCTTCTTCCTTTTATTGGTGGCAGAGAGGTCAGGGGTCCGTGACATTTATAATGAGTGCTGTTATGGACTAAATGTGTCCCCTAAAAAAACTTCCAATTTTAGTATACGTGCTGCCGAAGCGAGCACCCCCCAAAAAAAATCTTATGTTGAAATACTAATCCCCAGTATGATAGTATTTGGAGGTAGGGCATTTGGGAAGTAATTAGGTCATGAGGGCAGAGCTCTCGTGAATGAGATTAATGTCCTTATAAAAGGGGACTCAGAGAGCTCTCTAGCCCTACTTTTTGCTGTAGGGGGACTCAGCTTGTTATTAGTATAGATGAGAAAACTGAGGCCCTGAGATGAGAAGTTAATTTCATAAAGTCTCAACTTCAGAGCCAGGGTTAAAGCCCAGATATCCTGCAATACTCTTTTAGCTGCACCATTAAAACAAAACAAACAATACAAGACCCTCAATAAGTAAATAAGGTGCTGGTGATATGGACAGGAGACAGATACTGGGTAGAAGAGCATCAAAGTCCCCACCCTCAACCCTAGATACCCATGACCCTAAATGGGAATAGTCATTCCTGTTTTTGCACTACATTTTGATCCACCAAGACCCCAATCCTGTATCTATATAGATCCCAGGCCTCAGAATCTATTCCCCCTTTCTCCTGCTATTGGCTCCCTGATTTTTATTTGGAGAATCACCTCTTCCCCTATGGTGCAACCTGGTGGAATTGTCAGAAGCAGACAAGTCGAAAAGCAGACAAACAGAAGAGGAGAAGAGCAGCAGAGAAGGAGAGAAGAGAAGGAACGTCAGGAAGAATTCTGCTAGGGATGGTCAGAGAATCAGCCACTGGATGGCCAAACTGCAGGGGAAGATCCTCTTCCCACTCTACCCCCTTTTCAGCTCCCCATTCATCCTGCTGAGATCCACCTCCACCATCCAATAAAACCCCTGCATTCACTGTCTTTCAACTCTGTGTGTGACCCAATTCTTCCAGGTTGCTGGACAAGAGCTTGGGATACAGAAAGCTGTGACACTGGCCCTCTGCCCTTGCAAAAAAACAGAGGATCCACTCAGCTGGTTAATACTTCTTAGGCCATCCACAGATGGCAAGGCTAAAAAGAGCACACTCTGACACATGCCCACTTGGGCTCTGAGAGTCACAGGCTCCCACCCCTGAATGCTGCCATGGGGCTAGAGCCCAGCACACTGGCTCCTGTACCTTCCATCTGTGTACTCCGCTTTCCATAAGGGGTTTGAGCAGAGGTGTTGACTGAACAGATGAGCCACACCCCTGTCACACATCCTGCAAGGTGGGGGTGGTCAGAGAACTCTCCTATTTCACTGGTTTATGCACATCTCAGACAAGAATCTAAGGGTATATTAGCAGGGTTACAAGAAAGAGTCATACAACTTGCAAGTTAAGCAAGCTGGGCATTGAGGAATTTCTTACAGCTCTCTAAGTATGGTAGTTATTTGTGCTATGGTTACAGCCCTGCAAAAGCAGCTGCCCTCCTGGACAGATGCTCCTTCCAGGAGAAAGGATTCCTGGAGTCTGCCAGTCATCCAGCTGGTAGTGCCCACACTAGTGGCTGCTGGATTCATCATTAGCTTTGATTCTGAGCTGCCTCAAGATGTTGAAAAAAAATACTGATGGTTCAGATGAGAATATCTCCTAGAAAAAAAAAAAAAGAAAAAAAATACTGATGGTAAAGAGAAAAGAGCATGAACTCTGGAAACAAGTTGACCCAGTTCTAATTCTAATCCCAGCAACCTTTTTCAGCCTGGGCTTTCTCCTCTGTAAACTAGAAAGGTCCAGCTGGTGCTACGGCTACTTCCATTTGGGGGCTGCTGGAAAGATCGAATGGGCTAGCCCATGCTGGTAAGTACCTAGCACACAGTCAGGCCTCAGTAAACTTTGCTTCACTCCACCTGCTTGCTTTTGAAAATGGAGTCACCCAACTTAAGAACCACTTTTAGCCAGGGCCTTTAGTGTGTGTTCCAGTGCTGCTAACCTGAGCTGTCTCTGCTTCTTAGTGAATGCCTCTGGAGCCACTGTCTAGGCCCAACTACGACTTGCATGGAGCATCCTACAAGGTCCCTAAGTGGTTTCCACAGTAACACTGCGACCTGGGGTTAGAAAGAAAACCAACTTGGGGTGTCAAAGCTCTTTGTCTCTCCTGCCATTTGGGGCCAGTCTCAAAGGGAGAGAAACCTGGGAGCAACCATTTGGAAGGAGAGATCCTCAGTTGGGGGAAAATGTAGTGCAAGGCTTGGATATGAGAGATCCTCTCTCTCCCTGTGATATTTTTAATTCTAACATCAAGTAAAAATAGAATTTCCTGTTGATCTGATAAGAAATTCCTGTTTTTCCAGGGAGCTGGGCAGCCTACACCCAGGAGGCATGGGCAGCAGGGGTTACCAACTATTTCCGAGATGGATAGTTAAAGAAAGGAGGGGTTGGATGGGCCTCAGTTCACATTTATTTATTTTTAAAGTGTAAAGCCAGCTCATACCAAGAAGAATCACAGGGCGTGATTAATAATTTCCTATGTACATCGAAGGCCTCGGCTGGCTTTGGAAAAGCTCTCTCTGCTGCCTCCCTAGAGCCTGGATATTTTTAGTAGCCAGATACAGTTTGGTTCAGATTTCTCAAGCCTGAGCTCTTGGACCGCACACGTTGTGCATGGTGTTTAAGAAAAGCACCTTACACAGGCATGCAGGTACCAGGCTCCAAACTGCACCCCAAATCCCTAGTCATTCCAAATTGCACTCAATTCTAAGGCAGCCCCAAAGCTGTTGGCTCGGCAGCCTCAGTCTGTGCTTGCTTCTGCATGAGCAGCTCAAAGAGTATATTTTTGGTGGACAGTTTTGGGGCCTCCCAGAATCTATTCCCTCTTTCTCCTGTTATTAGCTTCCTGATTTTTATTTGGAGAATCACCTCGTCCCCTATGGTGCAGCCTGGTGGATTGTCAGTCAAGGACTTTTGCCCTCACCTAGTCAAGTGATCCATCAATCAGACCCTTTCCTGGGATTTTGAATGTTGAGTGCAGTAAAGCAAAGATAGAAAAATGGCCACTCTTCATTCAACCCAACCATCATCCCCGCTCCCCAAAGTCCCAGACCTTGTCTGATTCCTGCCTTTTGGAGCCTGATTATTCGTTTCTCCTTTAATTCTGTGGGCAACTCATAGCCTTCCGATAGATCTCTATTTTTTTTTTTTTTTTTTTTGAGATACAGTCTCCAGGCTGGATTGCAGTGGCACAATCTTGGCTCACCGCAACCTCCGCCTCCTGGGTACAAGTGAGTTTTTTGCCTCAGCCTCCTGAGTAGCTAGGACTATAGGCTTGCACCACCACGCCTGGCTAACTTTTGTGTTTTTAGTAAAGATTGGGTTTCACCATATTGGGCAGGCTGGTCTCGAACTCCTGACCTTGTGATCCACCCACCTCAGCCTCCCAAAGTGCTGGGATTACAGGCATGAGCCACTGAGCCCGGCCAGGTCTCCATTTTTTAATACTTGCAAGTAATGCACTGTGACTAACACAGAGTCTACTGATGGTGAGTCAGAAATGTCACCCTGCGTGTCTTCTAACAGGGGAGTAATAGTCATAGCACAAATGTGTGACCCTTGACTGTTTAAGATTCACTCCCATATATGACAGCTTTTAACAACTCGGTGAGAAAGGCAAGCAGCGATCACAGCACCTTTTGAAAAATGAGAAAGCTGGGGCTCAGAGCTACTCAGCTGCTACACAGCCTGGGAGTGGCAGAGCCATTTCTAAAACATCCGTCCATCTTCTGACTCCAACCACGGATGTTCTCCACCAGACCACACTGCCTACTTGAGCTGAATTAGAGCCTCTTTCCCAGGAGGGTGGTAATCCGATCTTTATCCTCTTGCCTATGGATGTCTATGGCTCATCAGGAACAAAAATTGGGACTCTAACTTTTAAAATATTAAGTCAGGACTCTAACTTTTAAAATATTGGTTTGCCCTGGCATCCAAGCAAAGGATGCATAAAGACATTTAAAGCCACTTAAAGTCATCTTTAAAAGGTCATCAGGACCTTCAGCTGGATGACTGGTAGCCTCCAAGAATTCTTCCTCCTGGAAGCAGCAGCTATCTGTTTAGGAGGGCAGCTGCTTTGGCAGGGTGAAAGCATAGTGCAAATAATCGTCCCACCCAGAGAGCCGTAAGAAGAAATTCTTCCGTGATATACACACGTGTTCATACTCACTATTGGCAATAGCCAAAATGTAAAAGCAGTTCAAATAGCTATCAACAGACAAACAAAATGTGGTACATCTACATAACGAAATAGTATTCAGCCACAAAAAGGAAAGAAATATTGATAACTGCTACAATGTGGATGGACCTCAAAAACATCATGCTAAGTGAAAGAAGCCAGACACAAAAGGTCACATATCGTATGATTCCTTTTGTATGTAATATCCAGAATAGATAAGTCCATACAGACAGAAGACAAATTGGTGGTGTCTTGGGGGCTAGAGGGAGATGGTGGGGAGGGGACTGCTTAGTCAGTAGAGGTTTTACTGTCTGATAGCAAAGTTTTGAACTAGATAGAGGTGGTGGTTGGACAACATTATGAATGTATTAAAGGTCACTGAATTGTGAATTTCCTCTCAAATTATATAAGAAACTGACATTGATAAGTAATAAAAGTAATTTGAACAAAACAAAAGAAAGTTGTCATCTGGACATATCCTTCATTTTTTTTCCTATTAGTCTTCCTGACCCCCTCCCTTCCTCATTTAAACACTCATAATCACACTCATAAACACTTATAAACCACAGCAGGGCTCCCTTTGTGTCATTTTTAATCACAATGTTTGTTCTCTCAACAATGCCCAATGTCACCCCAGTGACTGTAGATGACGGCTCAGTTTGATGTACAAATTCTTCCAACCTCGACATGGAAACTGCCAGGCCTGGCCTCTGCTGTGGCCAGATTCCTCTCTCACTGTCACTGGAGCAGATAGGCTCTTCCTGACCCCTGTCTTCAGAGAAGAGGTAATCTTCATGAACGCTTGTCCTCTGTAATGGCGGATGACAACGTTGATGACAATGTCACCAAACCCCTGTTCCTACCACTAATAACTTCTATTTGTCAAGAACCTTATCTGTCCCAGCTCTATTAGGTGTTTTCTACTGAGGTAAGGATGTTTCCCAACAGAATTCAGACGTCTTTCCTGAGCTCTCTGCTTAGAGAGTGAACTCTGGTGTCGACTCTGCTCCGGTGACTATTTCTTCACTTCTCCTCTGCGTTAAATAGCATGCAGCCTTCGCTCACTCTGTGTTAACCTCGGCTCCCTTTTGTTTTACAATTTCCCCTTCACTTCTCCCCTCATTGACATGTAGGATTTATATGGTTTTTGTATTTGTGTGACCTGTGGAAGCTGCACAATGGCATTGCAGCCAAGATA
This sequence comes from Aotus nancymaae, assembly GCF_030222135.1. Classification (NCBI taxonomy): domain Eukaryota; kingdom Metazoa; phylum Chordata; class Mammalia; order Primates; family Aotidae; genus Aotus; species Aotus nancymaae. The sequence continues at coordinate 30,302,373 of NW_026988471.1, forward strand.
TCAGGACACAATCATCATCCATCAGGAAGTCATACCGTGGGGTGCTTCTGAGAGCTGTAACAGGCCAAGAGGTCCGAAGAAGAAGATAAAATGAGACCTCCTAAGGACAAACATCTGACTTGAGGGCAAAGGTCGCACAGGCAGGCTGGCTTCCTCTCTCTGCTGCGGATGGAGGATTGGCTTAATAGAGTAGCGAAAGTGGCTGAATAGGAAAGAGTTGTTAAGTCTTGCCATGAGTGAAGGGGGTTATTTATTTGGGCTTCTGGCTAATTGAATAATTGTTCTTCCTCCTGATTTTTATGCCTTGTCAAACATACACCTTTGAGCTTGGCTATAAATTGCCCCAGTTCAAAGTCAGCAGGCATCACAGAATCAACAAGAACTAAGTTTCTGAGAGTCAAATTGCAGGGACTATGGCTACCAAAAAAGAATGAGTGTTTTGGTAGCACTTTACATTTAAAAAATTATTTATAGGTCAGGCGTGGTGGCTTGCACCTGTAATCCCTGTACTTTGGGAGGCTGAGGCGGGTGGATCACAAGGTCAAGAGATTGAGACCATCCTGGCCAACATGGTGAAACCGTGTTGTAAAAATACAAAAAGTAGCTGGGCATGGTGGTACACACCTGTAGTCCCAGCTACTTGGGAGGCTGAGGCAGGAGAATTGTTTGAACTTGGGAGGCAGAGGTTGCAATGAACTGAAATTGCACCACTGTACCCCAGCCTGGCGACAGAGTGAGACTCCGTCTCAAAAAAAAAAATTTATCGTGATCATAGTTAGACAGCTGTAACTGTCTCCATGTTTGAAATGGAAAAACAGAGGCTCAGATTATCTGAATTGTCCATGCCGCATAGCAAATGTAGAGTTTAGACTACAAAGTCCCTATTTCTCCCTCCACTCCATCCTCAATTCCCTCTCTTTTCTCCTTTCTTATCCATTTCTGGGGTTCTTCTCTCTAAGAATTAGCTGGCCTTAGACTAGCTCTCCAACATTTGGTATCCCTTTTCTGAACTCCTGTGGTGCATACCAATTCACTTGAACATCAATTTCATAATCTTATAATATATTCTAATTAACTTGATCTAATCTTCTAACATATCGCTACTTGTTCCAAGCACGCATATCTTGTATCCTTAACCAAAGTTCATATTCCTTGAGGGAGGACAACTGCTCTGCTCCCCTTTCCCTGGCCCAGCCTAGCAACGTACCAATCAAGCAGGAAGTAAGAGGATCACCACTTTTCCTGAGATCTTGAAACTGAGATGATCCTTAAAATTTTTTTCACCCAGGTCCAGACCCCTTATAGAAACCCCTCAGTGATCACATGAGCAAGTGAACAAGGAGACGTATTTTTCCAGCTGACTTCATTACCTCTCTTTCTTTCTGCTGTTAAGCAACAGCCTGCAATTTCTTTTAGGAGAGAAGGGAGTTAATTCTATTCCTTCCAGGGTTTTGGCTCTCACAGTTCCAGAGTTGACAGTCACTGCTACTGTGACTTAATCAGGGGACTGATTGGCTCTGCTCTCAAAAGTAATACAGGTTCACAATCCCTCATTGGGGATTCAGTCTTGGAATCAGGTGTGTTTTGGCATTCAGAGTACTTCGGATTTTAGAAAGACCACATGGTACACATACAGTATGTCATGTAACAACCCTGGTAGGGTCCAGAGTGGCACCTTGTTAGTATTTCTGCAGTAAAATACATGCATATTTATACTAAGTGGGATAAATAAAACCTAGATATAGTTGTACGACAAGTCAGGACAGGTTTTACTTCCAAATGAGTTTTGACACCAACTGCACAATTTTCAGAGCTTTTTCTGACTTCAGCATTGTAGGTAATGGACCGTGGGCCTGTAATGGATAATAGTTATTAAGTGCTTATTTTGTGTCAGACATCCTCATACATGTCTACTGTGAGTTACCTCATGTAATTCACTAACAGCTCTCTAATGAAGGTTCCCATTTTACCTCTATTTCACAGATAAGAAACTGAGGCTTAAGGAGCTTCATAACTTGCTCAAGATCACACAGAGGGTGAGCACTACAGTAAGATTCTATGGGCATTTATAGCATCACCCCCTCTCCCATCTCTTTGGTCCCCTCTGGGAGGATATAGCCTGGTGGACCTGGGAGTGGCTAGTGACTCTCCAGTGACTCCCATGGGACCTCTGAGCTACCAGACTAGGTGGATCCCACCCTTGGGCATGAGAAAGCCAAGCCTTAGGTCTTGAAAACAAGTGACAAGAGAAAATCAGCCACCTTTCTGAATTAATTGATGACTGGTTCAAGGAGGGCTAACCTCACCCTTGACCATGAATGAGACAACTGTGATGTGGACTCACCTGGCCTCAAAGTTTGATGCATAGTGCATTGGTTAAGAGCAGTAGTGCTGACCATGGGGCTCAAATCTTGTAACTAGGTGGGGGTGCTGGGCAAAATTCCTTCCTTGCCAAGCTTCAGTCCCCTCTTCTGTAAAATGTGATTGCATGATGTTTCTTCACAAGACTATTTGAAGGGACTGCTCACACTGGCTGGGTGGAAGGTCAGGGTGCAGAGCTGTGTAGCCGTGAAGGATGTTGGGTGGGACTGCTCACGCTGGCTGGGTGGAAGGTCGGTGGGGCAGAGCTGTGTAGCCGTGAAGGATGTTGGGTGGGACTGCTCACACTGGCTGGGTGGAAGGTGGCGGGGGGCAGAGCTGTGTAGCCATGAAGGATGTTGGGTGGGACTGCTCACGCTGGCTGGGTGGAAGGTCATGGGGAGGCAGAGTTGTGTAGCCATGAAGGATGTTGGGTGGGACTGCTCACACTGGCTGGGTGGAAGGTCGGTGGGGCAGAGCTGTGTAGCCGTGAAGGATGTTGGGTGGGACTGCTCACACTGGCTGGGTGGAAGGTGGCGGGGGGCAGAGCTGTGTAGCCATGAAGGATGTTGGGTGGGACTGCTCACACTGGCTGGGTGGAAGGTCATGGGGAGGCAGAGTCGTGTAGCCATGAAGGATGTTGGGTGGGACTGCTCACACTGGCTGGGTGGAAGGTGGGGGGGCACAGAGCTGTGTAGCCATGAAGGATGTTGGGTGAGACTGCTCACACTGGCTGGGTGGAAGGTCGGGGTGCAGAGCTGTGTAGCCATGAAGGATGTCGGGTGAGACTGCTCATACTGGCTGGGTGGAAGGTGGCGGGGTGCAGAGCTGTGTAGCCATGAAGGATGTCGGGTGAGACTGCTCACACTGGCTGGGTGGAAAGTAGGGGGGTGGGCAGAGCTGTGTAGCCGTGAAGGATGTTGGGTGGGACTGCTCACACTGGCTGGGCGGAAGGTGGTGGGGTGGGCAGAGCTGTGTAGCCGTGGCATGGTGGGACAGGCGAGCCTCTGCAAAGAACCTGGACTGGGTCTGCAGACTCAACATCTCACATCCACATAGAGAGGTTGCTACTCTTGTTGGCTCACTCTCACCAAACTCCCTGGGAAATGACCCATGCCTTTCCTCCTATGCCCTGAGAGGATCTGAAGTCATGGCCAGTCCTTAGGGATGCATGGTCTGCCTTTCCCCCATTAAACACAGGACATCAGAAAATCCCACCTGGGGCAGCCAAGATTTGCCTGAGAGGAAATTCGCAGGACCACGCCTCTTCAGAGGGGTCTTCCAGGGCCACCTCTGGAGCCACCTGGGGCCTGGGTTCAAATTCTACACAATGCTCGAGGAGACACAGTGGCCATAAAGCCTTTTTCTGTCCCATAAACTCATGGCCAGGCACAAACCCCTGCTGAAGGGTAATAAAGAACAAAAGTTCTATGAAGTTCTGTGGACATTTGACCAATTCATCCTGTGTCCCCAGGGAAGGCACAATAGGCAAACAATAAGTGCTTAATAAATGGTGGAATGAATAAAAAATTAATGTTTGTTGCATGAATAAATGAAAAGGGCACACAGTTTTTGGCCATTGCAATGCACAAGTCAGTTTCCGCTGACGGGATGCACAACTGTGTCTTACTCTGATTGTGACTTCAGGCTCCTCTGGGCCAGCGGTGGAGCTCTTCTGAGATCTACGCCCCACCCCTGCGGCAAGAAAGAAAAGGGAAGAAAGCCAAACCCAGTGGATTCTGCCCCAACTGGCTGGTTCCTGTCAGCCTCAGCCTGTCAGCCTCCTATGTAAAGTTCACAGCGTCTGCTCTTGTTTCAGGGAGAGGTCTGCCATTAAGAGCTTGCAGACCCAGTCCTGGCTGCCCTGAGAGCAAAAATTAAATCAGCAGACAGTGATGTCTGCTTTCTGTTCTTTTCACACCTGTCTGCCAATAGCAAGACTGGTAAGTACCCTGCAAAAGCATCCCAAATGTCCTGGGTGGCAGGAGGTCAGTCATGTGCAGGTCAGCTTCTCGGGCCCACACGGCAGCTCACTGACATTTCTTTGGGGCCACTGGGCTGTAGGTGGGGCTGGAATGAAAAGACACACACATACAGAGTCAGCCACAGGCCATCCACATCAGCCAGGAGTATCGTTTACTTGATGAGTATTTGTTGGGTGATCCTACGTGGCAGGGACCGTGGTGGCGTCTGTCTCTCAGTTCCCTCCTTCTGTAGCCCCAGGCTTAGCAGTTTCCCAGGTTGAGGAAGGATGTACCACAAGAGACATTTTGGGCATACTTGCAGGAGTGAGGTGACCCCCCAGGTTAGAAGCCAGAGCTTGAGAGGCTCTGCTGCCATGTCCCCCCGGCCCTCTTCCTTGCATAGCTCAGTGATCCCCCTGGAAGGTGTCCTTGGTCCAGGGCAACAGGCTGGGAGGAGCAGAAAGGAGAAGCCTCCAGGCTCCCAGGGAAGGTCAGTGTGTCACCGTCCTCTCAGAATCCACTATGTCTCCCATAAACACACACAGCCTGAAATTTCTGCCCAGCAGATGGTACAGGAAAAGAAAAGAAAAATTACCAGAATCCCACGCCCTGTTCCAGGTCCCAGAAACACACAGTGATTAAAAATATTTGGAGCCTTGAAAGTGCGCTTTCCCCACCAGGGTCCAGTGCAGGGGTCCCCAGCTCAGAAACAGAAGAAGCAGCCTCTCAGAACAGAAAGCTGAGGCTGCAGTCATCTCCTGCCGGGGCCTGGGAGGCCTCTGCTCTGTGGGGCTGTGGGAAAAAAAGCTGGAAGCAGAGGTTTCTTTGGAACCTGTAAGGCTCTGTAAGTAAATTACATGATAATTCTATTCTGAATGAAACTCGACTAAGGCCTGTTGTGTTTTTCCCTGTAGCTGAGACATCTAATAGAATAGAAAGCAGAAAATCCTATTGTTATCACTAAGTGGGAGAGTTGTGTTTTCTTCTGCAATGGCTTTCTTAGGACTCTAATGGCCAGTCCCTTCCTTGCTTTCTCAACACCCTAAGGAATGGCCTGGGTTTGCTCCGGGTAAAGTGACCCCTGGAGAGGGGCTGGGGCTCAAACAGAAGTCTTAACCCTAGGTAGCAGGCTGGGGTCAAGGTTCTACTCCATTGCTTGTGTGTGTGTGTGTGTGTGTGTGCGCGCGCACATGCATGCATGCGTGTATGTGAGAGAGAAAGAGAGGGGAGTGAGTGTGTACAATAGGAAGCCAAGGAAGTATGTAGAAAAAGGTGAAAGTCATGGAGAAGCTTATAGCTCAATGTCACCTGAGCAGGGAGCACACCTGCACCTTTTCAGAATACAAGATGACTTCAGTCTTACTTAGGAGAGTCCATTGTGCTTCCAGAGGAACGTTTCCCAAAAATGTTGTGATACTCTTTAAATGACATTGGTTAAACTATTGTTGCAGAGTCTCATCTGTGCATCCCAGGTTCCCCTTTGAAGGGGCTGCATCCCCCATGGGGAGAATATGTGGGTCTAGAAAGCTCTGGGAAGAAACCCACTTATCATCACTCTCAGTGACCTTGAGGAGTTCTTGCTTTCATTTCTGAAGCACTGAGCTCTGTGTGTTTAGAAGTCCTAGTTCTCTAAAGGGGAAGTCCTTCCAGAGATCACAGAGAGTCCCACTGAATTCTAAGCTGCAGCTGCCACCAGGGCACTTGGGGTATTTTATCACGAGGGGCCAGAAATCAAGAGGTGACTCACTATCCTGGCAGAGGTAAGTGACCCTAATCAGCAAAGAGGAGGTAGGGCTGCTGTCAGTCAAGGGCAGGGAGGACTACCTTTGGCACCAGGTAAATCACTTGGGTGTCCCACGGTACCCATTTAATCCATTTTGACAGCAAATAGAAAATGAAGCAGTCATGGAGAGGAGCTGCTTTCAGAACCTATAAAAAGTGGATTTGAGTGGCACAAAAAGATGGGCCATTATAGATTCTGTGATGAGCTGCCCAGATCCCCTTCAGGACTGAAGGACTTATTCCTGCAGCAATTACAAGTGCTGCCAGTGGACAGCCCTCTTGTTTTTTTTAAAAAAATTTATTTCCATAGGTTTTGGGGGACAGGTGGTATTTGGTTACATGAGTAAGTTCTTTGATTGATTGATTGATTTAGAGACAGAGTCTCACTCTGCTGCCAGGCCTGGAGTGCAGTGCCACGATCTCCGCTCACTGCAACCTCCGCCTCCCAGGTTCAAAAGATTACCCTGCCTCAGCCTCCTGAGTAGCTGGGATTACAGGTGCAGGGCCACACACCTGGCTAATTTGTTGTTGTTGTTGTTTTTTTTTGGATTTTAGTAGAGACAGGGTTTCACCACGTTGGCCAGGATGGTCTTTATTTCCTGACCTTGTGATCCTCCTGCCTCAGCCTCCCAAAGTGGTGGGATTACAGGCATGCGCCACCATGCCCAGCCAGTAAATTCTTTAGTAGTAATACGTGAGATTTTGGTGAACTCATCACCCAAGCAGTATATACTGAACCCAATTTGTAGTCTTTTATCCCTCACCCACTTCCCACTTCTCCCCCGAGTCCACAAAGTCCATTGCATCATTCTTCTGCCTTTGCATAGCAGCCTTGAATGATCTTTTGTATTTCTGTGGTATCAGTTGTAATATCTCCCCTTTTGAGTTTATTTGGATTTTCTCTCTTCCTTTCTTGGTTCATCTTGCTAACGGTCTATCAATTTTATTTATCGTTTCAAAGAGTCAGCTATTGTTTCATTGATTTTTTTGTAATTTTTTGTTTGTTTTAATTTCATTTAGTTCTGCTCTGACCTTGGGTATTTTTCTTCTGCTGGGTTTGGGTTTGGGTTTGGTTTGCTCTTGTTTCTCTAGTTCCTTGAGGTGTGATCTCAGGTTGTCTATTTGTGCTCTCTCAGACTTTCTGAGTCTGAAACTTTTCTCTTAACACTGCCTTTGCCGTATCCCAGAGGCTTCTATAGGTTGTGTCGCTATTATCGTTCAGTTTGAAGAATTTTTAAATTTCCATCTTGATTTCATTGCTGACCTCATGATCATTCAGGAGCAAGTTATTTAATTTCCATGTATTTGCATGGTTTTGAATGTTCCTTTTGGAGTTGACTTACAGTTTTATTCCCCTAAGAGAGTACTTGATATAATTTCAATTTTCTTAAATTTATTGAGACATGTTTTGTGGCTTATCATATAGTCTATCTCGAAGAAATTTCCCTGAGCTGGTGAATAGAATGTACAATCAGTGGTTGTTCACTAGAATATTCTGTAAATATTAAGTTCATTTGTTCCATGGTATAGTTGAAATCCATTTTGTTGTTGTTGTTGACTTTCTGTCTTGATGACCCGTCTAGTGCTGTCAGTGGAGTGTTGCAGACCCCCACTATTATCATGCTGCTGTCTAGCTCATTTCTTAGGTTTAGTGGTAATTGTTTTATAAATTCCAGTGTTAGGTGCATGTATATTTAGGATTGTGATATTTTCCTGTTGAACAGTATCACAATCCTAAATATATATCATTTATAATTACATAATGTCCTTTTATCATTATATAATGTCCTTCTTTGGGTTTTTTTTGACTGCTATTTCTTTAAAGTTTGTTTTGTCTTATATAAGAATAGCTACACCTGCCCACTTTTGGTGTCCATTTGCATGGACTGTCTTTTTCCATCCCTTTACCTTAAGTTTATGTGAGTCCTTATGTGTTAGTTGAGTCTTTTGAAGGCAGCAGATAGTTGATTGGGAATTCTTATCCATTCTGCAATTCTGTATCTTTTAAGTGGAGCATTTAGGCCATTTACATTCAGCATTAGAATTGAGATGTGAGGTACCATTCCATTCATCATGTTATTTGTTGCCTGTATACCTTGTTTTTTTTAATTGTTCTTTTTTTTCTTTTGTATTTTTGTTTTATAGGGCCTGTGTGATTTACGCTTTAAAGAAGTTCTATTTTGATGTGTTTCTAGGATTTGTTTCAATTTAGAGCTCCTTTTAGTAGTTCTTGTAGTGCTGGCTTGGTAGTGGCGAATTCTTTTAGCATTTGTTTGTCTGAAAAAGGCTGTATCTTGCCTTCATCTATGAAGCTTAGTTTTTCTGTATACAAAATTCTTGGCTGATAATTGTTTTGTTGAAGGAGGCTGAAGACAGGGCTCCAATCCCTTCATCCCTTCTAGCTTGTAGGGTTTCTGGTGAGAAATCTGCTGTTAATCTGATAGATTTTCCTTTATAGGTTACCTGGTGCTTTTGCCTCATGGCTTTTAAGATTCTTTCCTTTGTCTTGACTTTAGATAACCCGATGACAGTGTTTCTAGGTGATGATCTTGTTGTAATAGATTTCCCAGGTGTTATTTGATCTTCTTGTATTTGAATGTCTAGGTCTCTAGCAAGGCCAAATATATTTTCCTCAGTTATTTCCCTAAATATATTTTCAAAACTTTTAGATTTCCCTTCTTCCTCAGGAACATCAGTTATTCTTAGGTTTGTTTGTTTAACATAATTCCAAACATCTTGGAGGCTTTGTTCATTGTTTCTTATTCTTTTTTCTTTGTCTGTGTTGGATTGGGTTAATTTGCAAACATTGTCTTCAAGGCTCTGAAGTTCTTTCTTCTTGTTCGATTCCATTGCTGAGGATTTCCAGAATATTTTGTGTTTCTCTAAGTGCATCCTTTATTTCCTGAAGTTGTGATTTTTTTTTAATTTATGCTATCTATTTCTCTGAAGATTTTTCTTGTATCATTTCTTAAAATATCCTTAAATTGGACTTCACTTTTCTCTGGTGCCTTTTTGATTAGCTTAATGACTGATCTTCTAAATTCTCTTTCAGGTAAATCAGGGATTTCTTCTTGGTTTGGATCCATTGCTGGTGAGTTAGTGTGATTTTGTGGGGTCGGTGGGGGGCATGTTAAAGAATCTTGTTTTGTCATATTACCAGAATTGTTTTTCTGGGTCCTTCTCATTTGGGTATGCTATATCAGAGGGAAGATCTAGGGCTCAAGGGTGCTCTTCAGATTATTTTGTCCCACAGGGTGGTCTCTTGATTTAGTACTCTCTCCCTTTTCCTAGGCATGTGGCTTTCTGGGAGCCAAGCTGTAGTGATTGCTATCTCTCTCCTGGATCTAGCCACCCAGCAAGTCTACCAGGCTTCAGGCTGGTACTGCAGGTTGTCTGCAGAGTCCGGTGACGTGAATTGTCTTTGGGTCTCTCAGCTGTGGATACCAGCACCTGCTCCAGTGGAGGTGGCAGGGAGGTGAATTAAACCCTCTGTGAGGGCTATGAGGGCCCATAGTTTTGGTTGTTTAACGCACTGTTTTTGTGCTGGTTGGCCTTCTGCCAGGAGGTGGTGCTTTCAAGAGAGCATCAGCTGTGGTAGTATAGGAAGGATCAGGTGGTGGGTGGGTGGGGCCCTAGAACACCCAAGAGTATATGCCCTTCATCTTCAGCTACCAGGTTGAATAGGGAAGGACCATCAGCTGGGGACAGGGTTAGGTATGTCTGAGCTCAGACTCTCCTTGAGTGGGTCTTGCTGCGGCTGCTGTGGGGGTTGGGGGTATGGTTCCCAGGTCAATGGAGTTCTGTTCCCAGGAGGATTATAGCTGCCTCTGGTGAGTCATGCAGGTTTCCAGGGAAGTGGGGGAAATCTAGAAGTCACAGGCCTCACCCAGCTCCCACACAACCCAAAAGGCAGGTCTCACTCCCACTGTGCCCCACTCAGCTCCATCAATAGCACCGAGTCTGTTTCCAGGCAGTGGGTGAGCAGGGCTGAGAACTTACCCAGGCTATAAGCCTCCCAGCTGCTAAAGCAAGTGGGGCTTTCGTGCGTGGATTCTGCACATCGGATTCACGCCCTCCCCTGAGTTCTGGCCAGGAAACTCTGTATTTGGTTAGAAATTTTACAAGGTTCAGCTGGAGATTTCCTTCTCCTTGTGGTCTTTTCCCAGTTCCTCACCTCCCCAAGGAGTCCTGTGAGACAAGTCTGAAATAGCTTTTCAGGGGACCCAGAGAGCCCACAGACTTTCCCCACTACTTCCTCTACCACTGTATTTTGCTCGGCTCTCTATATTGACTCAGCTCCAGGTAAGGTCAGAATGTTCTCCCATGATCTAGACTTTCAGGTTTTCAAGTGAGGTTGTGTGTTTGGGGGCAGATGATCCCCATTTCCCACTTCCACAGTTTGGGCACTCACAGTATTTGGGCTGACTCCCAGGTTCTGCAGGAGCAATCCACTTCCTTCAGAGGGTCTGTAGGTTATCTCGGCTTTCCTGGTCTATTCCTGCAGTAGTTCTGGAGTGGTTGGTTAACACTGGGGTATAAAACCCTACACTCCTGCCAAAACTCAAGGAAAACATGGGCAGCTCCCTCCATCTCCTCCCTTCCTAAGAGAGAATAAGGAAGGGCCTGTGGCCTAGAAGCAAAGGGAAGAAAGAGGATCAGAAGGAGAGATGAGACCAGCATGTGCTCAGGATTAAAATCAGGCAAATTCCCCACTTACAAGAGAAGGAATGACATTGTCAAATTGCCTCTAGAAAAAGGACAGAGAGAGAAGGGAAGTTTTTGTTGTTGTTGTTGTTGTTGTTGTGTGTGTATTTCTGAGACAGAGTCTCACTCTGTTGCCAGGCTGGAGTGCAGTGGCATGATCTCAGCTCACTGCAACCTCTGCCTCCTGGGATCAACTGATTCTCCGCCTCAGCCTCCCAAGTAGCTGGAATTACAGGGGTGCACCACCATGCCCAGTTAAGTTTTCTGTTTTCAGTAGAGACGGGGTTTCACCATGTTGGCCAGAATAGTCTCGATCTCTTGGCCTCATGATCTACCTGCCTTAGTCTCCCAAAGTGCTGGGATTACAGGCATGAGCCACCACACCCAGCTGAGAGAAGGGAGTTTTAAGTGTTCTTCAGTGTTTCCAAAGGGCCTTCTCCATGACCACTGCTGCTATAAGCTTTCCCCTATAACCAGGAGGTCTGGCTACCCATGGCCCCAAATCTCAAGTCCCAGTGGGTAGAAAAGCTGAGCCTTCTCTGGTGAGAAGTGAGGTGCTGGGCTTGCATCTCAGTTTGTCAGCACACTGACCCAGTTACCTCCCGTTTTCCTTCTCTCTCCACTTGTCACACACCCCTGTGTTCTAGGTGTGAACCACTGACAGAGCATTTTTCATGCACCTTGCTTTGGTGGCGATGTGGCCCACATCTACACATAGGATCCATCTACTGCCAGCACCTAGTGGGATGACTTAAGGTCTAGCGGAAGTCATACGAATAGACTATATGGCTGAGTCATATCACTACCCCTGGCAGGTACAGCAATCAGCCCAGACAGCACTCTGCGTGTTCTTAGTCAGATGAGTGTCTGGATGACGTGTGTTATTTGAGAAGAACACAGAGATTTGAGTAGTTTCATCTAGATTCAAGCTCTGATTCAGCTACTCACTCACCCAATACATGACTCGAGTGAATTCGTTAACCTCTCTGAGCCTATTTCCTTATCTGGAAAATAGCATTAATGCTGACATCTTGGGATCACTGTAAACTAAAGTGGTTAATTAAAAACAAAAGCATTCGTGAGGTATGAAAGCCTACAGTGATATGGGATACCGTAAAGGTGAAGAAGGTAGTATCTGAAGTTGAAGAGCCCTGCACTTGGGTCCCAGATACACTGATCACTAGTGTGGGGACCTTGAACAGATGCTGACACTTTTATTTTTAATATAGACTTTTTATTTTTGAGACAGGTTCTCATTCTGTCACCCAGACCAGAGTGCAGTGACGTGAACATGGCTCACTGCAGCTTTGACCTCTTGGGCTCAAGCAGTCCTCCTACCCTACTCTCCTGAGTAGCTGGGACCACAGGCACATGCCACTATGCCTGGTTAATCTTTCAATTTTGTAGAGACAGGATCTTGCTATGTTGCCCAGGCCAGTCTCAAACTCCTGGGCTCAAGCAATCCTCCAGCCTCAGCCCCACAAAGTGCTAGGATTACAGGCATGAGCTACTGTGCCCAGCTAGACTTTAATTTTTAGAGCAGTATTAGGGTCACAAAAAAAATTGGGTTAGAAGTACAGAGGTTTCCCATATACTATCCCCAGCCCCAGCTTCCTCCACTGTCAACATCCCACACCGAAGTGGTGCATTAATTACAACTGATGAACCTACACCGACCCATCATAATCATCCAAAGTTCATATTTTGCATTAGAGTTCACTCTTGGTGTATATTCTACAGGTTTAAACAAATGTATAATGATATGCACCCACCATTACAGTATAATGCTGAGTAGTTCCACTGCCCTAAAAATCCTCTGTGCTTCACCTGTTCATCCTTCGCTGCCCCCAGACCTCTGACAACCACTGATTTTTCTACTGTCTCCATAGTTTTGCCTTTTTCATAATGCCATGTAGTCGGAATCATACAGTATGTAGCCTTTTCAGATTGGCTCTTTCACTTAGCAACATGCATTTACGCTTCCTCCATGTTTTTTCATGGTTTGATAGCTCATTTTCTTTTAGTCATGAATAAAACTCCATTGTCTGGATGTACTGGTTTATTTATCCATTCACCTACTGAAGAACATCTTGGTTGCTTCCACGTTTTGGCAATTACAAATACAGCTGCTGTAAGCAACCATGTGCAGGGTTTTGCATGGACATAAGTCCTCAACTCAGTTGGGCAAATACCAAGAGAATGATATTGGATCATAATCACATTTCTGAGCCTCATTTTCTTCATTGGTAAAGTGGAAATAACAATAATCCCATAGGGTTATTGTGAAGTTTAATTAAGATAATGTACATGAAACCCTTAGCAATGCACCCAGCACATATGCAGTCCTCAATTAATGGTAGCCATCCTTGTTATCCTATTCAAGAGTAATGACAATACAAATGTGAAAGATGTAAATTCAAGTACTGACCAAGGGATACGACGTATGGAAGTGTCATAGTCACGCATCATCTGTCCATACTCCAACAAGGCACAGGGCAACAAGAAATACTAGAACACAGTTGGGGCACCATTGCTGCCATTGAGGTGAGATCCGGTCATCTGCTAGGGCCTGTGACCCTGAGTCCTATAGTCCTGAGCAGCCTGAGCCAGGGTAGGGGAGGTGGAGATAAACCCATTGTCCCACAGTGAAGTTTGTCACAGGTTTAGCAAACTAAGGTATCCTCCCACTGTGCATTCCTCTCCTCCCCAAGCCTGCTCCTCCGGCAGCTCCCCGCTCCCCTCCTCCTTTTGACTCATCTGAGCCAAGCCCTGCCCATAACTAGAAGCTCAGAGGTGAGGAAAACAAAGTTTTTCCTCTCTTCACTTACTTCCTGTGAACTTCCTTCATTGTTCCCAGAATTACTAGGTCACCAGGAGGCTTTGGTACCTTGGTGTTTTTTCTTCTTCTTCTTCCTTATGCTTCTCTGGAGACAACAAGGGTCACCTGGGGTTCAGCCTTGTGTGGCAAAGGTATGCTGATGGGATTTCTCTAGAATCCATTTCTGTGGTGTTTCTTGAGTGAGGGGATGGACTGAATGGTCTGGGTGGTGTGTGGCTTTCAGAAAGCAATGCATTCTTTTCTGCAGAAGGAGCTACAGACACATTCTCTGAGCTTCCGGTGACAGGCCATGTTCGCTGGAAATAATGATGGTGTTTCGTTTGCTCCTATCTTAGCCTTTCTTTTTCAGGCTGCCATGGAATTATTAAATGGTCTGAGTCAGAATCAGGCCTGAGCCTTCCAGAAGCCTTTCCTTAGACAGACACTGCTAGTAATGCTTTCGTTTAGCCTCTGACAAGTGTGTCTCATTACTCCATTTATGTGCCCTTGGCCTCTGCTCCCATCCCCCTCTCTTGGACAAAAGCTTGGGGAGGAGTGAGAACAGCTTTGCCCTTTACCCTTGGGGCAGGGCCTTTCTCTCAGGATGCAAAGCCCCCGGGAAGCAGGCATTTCTGCCCATGACACTTCTGATGTGTTGCATGGAAAGTTGCTGTCCAAGAGCCTGGTGTAGGCACTGCTCCAGCAACATCAGCTGAATGTCCCCCAGAATGTCACCTCCACAGTGAGGGCATTGAACCTGATGACCTCTTTGATCTCTTCTAGATCCATTATTAAACATTTCTCCAAGTTACTTTAGCACTGTCCAGTAGAGGTTTCTAAAAGTGACCCTGTCCAACCAATAATGGCAACCACTGGCCACGTGTCACCTTTGAGCACTTGAAATGTGAATGGTACAGTAGCAACATGTTTATTTCATTTAATTTTAATTAATTTAAATTTCAGGAGCCACAAGGGGCTAAAGGCTACCATTTTAGACAACACAGGCCTAGGCTATTGGATTCTGCATGTTTAAAACTGTATATTCTGCTGATTCTATCTAAATTTATACCACACATCCACTCATGTCTCTTCATTTCCAGTTTCCACCCTAAGCTGAGCCACCAACATCTCTTTCCTAGGAAATGACAATATTTACTCCTTTGTTTCCTTTCTCTAACTTCAGCTCCCTCTGATCCTTTTACTACAGGGCAAAGTGATCTTAAAACAAAAATTGACCAAGTTACTCTTCTCCTCAAAATCCTTCAACAACTTCCCCACTGCAGTAAAACTGAAAACCCCTCATGAGGCCTGAAAGTGCTTGCACACTCTGAGCCCTGTTCCCTCAAATATCTGCGTAGTCAGAAGCCCTAGTTCTCTCAAGTGACTGTACACTCTAAGCCTTGTTCCCTCGAGTGCCTGCACACGCTGAGCCTTGTTCCCTCGAGTGCCTGCACACTCTGAGCCTTGTTCCCTCAAGTGCCTGCACACTCTAAGCCTTGTTCCCTCGAGTGACTGCACACTCTGAGCCCTCTCCCTCGAATGCATGCACACTCTGAGCCCTGTTCCCTCAAGTGACTGCACACTCTGCACCCTGTTCCCTTCAGGCCTCACCCTGTCTCAGTCTCCCTGCTGTACCCACCACACATTAGGTTTCTGGAAGCCACCAAATCCTTTTTCAGTTCAGGTCCTTTGCCTAAACTTTTTATTTGTTCTAGAGCTGTGCTGTCCAATACAGTGGCCACTAGCCACATGTGATTTTTAAGAAATACATATTTTTCATTAATTAAAATTTAAAAAATTTTAAGATTTATGTCTCAGTCACACTACACACATTTTAAGTGCTTGCTAATCACATGTGGCTGATGGTTACCATATTGGACAGCACAACACAGAACATTTCCATTATCACAGAAAGCTCTTTTGGACAGCACAGTTCTGGGACATTTTTCCCCACACTTGAGCTTAGTTAATTCCTACCCATCCTTCAAGTCTCACATTCCATAGAGAACTTTTCTGACCCTCCAGTTTAAATTAAGGGTCCCACCTCATTTCTCATAGGACCTGCAATTTTCCTTTTCAGTTCTTACAACTGTTTGCAAAGTTATAGGTACGTGCCTGACTGTTTAATATTCATATTTCCTCTTAAGATCTAAGGCAGAGTCTCTTTTGTTCACCTGTCTATCCTCAGCCCCTGTCTCAGTGCCTGGCACTTAGCAGGAGCCCATTCATGTCGAGTGAATGAATGAAATAATAAATACATGTATAGATGGATATAATGACTGCACATCTTTTACTTGCCTTAAGCAGCACAAAATAAAGAGTGAGCCCTTAAGGACCACATGGTCCTGAAATAAAATTCTGACTTCCATTCTCTTTCTAACCTTTGGGAGCTACTGTCTCCTCACATGTAAAAAGGGAATGCTATTGCCCTCTTAGAGTGCTGTGCTGAGGAGTGAATGGGCGAATTCAGGCAAAGCTCTCAGGATATAGTAATAGGTGTCAGGTGTATGTGCCTTTCTTCCCCTTTATCCCCTCTGCCATGTCCTTCCATCCTTCTCCATGTTTCCCTCCCTTCCATGCTGCATCTCTGGCCCTGGCCTCCATGTCTCTCATGCCTCAGGCCCATCCCTCTCTAAGAGGTCTTTAGTTCCTGCCAAGCTGTCACAACTAAAGGATTAAACTAAAAATTTCTCCAACATAGAGCACCCTCTATGTTTGGGCATTCTTCACCAACTTCCCTGTATGTGACTATAAACCAGCCTGACCCGCCTTCCCACCCAGAACTCATAAAGGCAGACTCCAGTCCTGAAAATGCTCTGAGAATAGCAGGTGCTCTTAACACCTGGCAGAGAGTGGCCCCATTCTCCTTGGGCATTTTCCATCAATTTGTATCTGTGGACCACATGCATCAGAATCCCCTCCAGGGCTTGTTTAAAATGCAGATTTGTGGGTCTCACTCTAGACTTATTTAACCAGAATCTCTGCAAGGGGGGCCCTGAAGCTGCCTTTTCAATAACCAGCTCAGGCGATTCAGAGCTCCTGTTAAGGCTTCTCGGGGTTTAACATTTAACCCTGTGGAACACTGGGAGGACACTTCTGACAAGCCACTCACTGATCCTCCTTTAATTGGTATAAATTTCATCTTTACATCAAAAGATCATTTACCAAACACCTACCTAGTGAATTATTGAGTTTATTACTATTATTTGGAACTCATAAACTCACATGAGGAATTCTGTCAGCTTTAAAGGGGATGCCAGCCTACTGTTCTGCCCAGAGGTACCTGCAGAACCAAACCATCCTGCAGACTTCCATGGGGCGAGTGTCCACAAAAGTCGCTGAAAGTCCCCATTGGAAGTTATTTAGAAAAACTCAGGGCAATCAGAGGACCATCACTGTTGTCTTGAATGGGTCATGATTTTAAATTGTTGTTCTTTGTGTTCCTTAATGATAATTTATATTGGTTCATCACTATCAATTGGTTTTCTATGGGTTATATGGCCCACCCTACAATATGTAGGCATACAGGTTGGCATCAATACAAACCGTGACCTACACGTTCCCAATAACTAGAACTTAAGGCATGCAGCTTGCTGTTCAAATATAAATAACCTCAAAGCTAAAGGAGATGTGTGTATATGTAATCCCTCCAAAATCTGCGTGAGATTGATATTTCATCATAGGAAGCATGTTCTTTTCCCACATGAAGTTGTAAAGGCAGTGGGTAGGATAGTGGTGCCAGCAGAGACATTTAAGTAGCCCTGAGCCAGGCTCTGAGCAGAGCTATTGTCATTTTTCCCTTTTTTTGCTTTGGGAAGAAAAAAATATCTTCCCTTGGCACCCTAGGCCCACCTCCTTCAGGCAGAATTGCCGGTTCCTCTGGCCCCTGCCTCACCCCCTTCCAGAGTCCTCTCCACTTAACTCCACCCTCATCCACCCTGGGAGGGCACAGCCCAGCTGCACTGAGTTGAGGTTTTTCTGACCTTCAGAAATAAGCAGTTAGCAGCATCCCCAGCGCCTATCTTCTTTCTGCTCTCTCCTGGGGCCCCTGGACTCACCACCAACCCACGGGAGAAACCACAGAGCACAGCAGCCCAGTGCCAGCAGCACCTACCTGGAAAAGTTCCTGGAGGTTCAAGAATGGCTCCTGTATGTTGACTCCGTGTCTCATTTCAGGTGCCATGCTGGACTTTTATAACACACACCACAGCGCGAGCCAGCAAGGTGGGGCTTCATGCACATGAGGGGCTGCGGGTCAGGGCAGTGTGGTGGCCACCCCCACCAAACTGAGCCTGCTCCCAGGAACTGCTCCCTTCACCGCCCCATGCTGGAGGGCAGTGCCCACCAAGCTCCTCTCTGTGCCTCTTTTTTTTTTGGTTTTTATTCCACCCAATCCCATTTATGCTAACATGCACAAAACCAGCAAGATGTTGCTGGTTTGCAACTAGGACACATATTTAATTTCAAAAAATATTGAGGATTATTTACACATAGTGAAATGCATAGCTCTTAAGTGAAAAGTTCAATGAGCTCTCGGGTGCAGCTGGACCAAGTAAATGACAAAGCAGTAGACAAGGGTTCAGCTAGGAGGCTGGGATGAAGACACTAGGAAAGGGGCCACTCACCCTCACAGCTGTACCACCCCAAGTTCCCCTTCGCTTTGCTGCTGAGGGCCTGTTGACATCCTGTTTAACATGACTGTCAAAACAACTCTCGTTATGCTGTCTCAGCCGTGTTTATGATAGTAAAACAACTTGGGAGCAAGCCAAAGGTTCATTAAATAAAGTACAGTGGCACCCATATAATAGAAAATGCCATTGAGAAAGAACATTAATAGACATGGAAAACTGTCTATTAAAGTCACCTTGCAAGACAGCAGTGTTAACAGTTATTATCAGTGTCTGAATTATGGGCGATTATTATATTCTTCCTCTGATTTGCCAGTACTTTGTGCAACAAATATGTAATGGTAAATAAATTGTATTTGTTGAAGATGCTTGGCTCTACATTGTCATATCTGGAGGAACAGGGTGTACACAGGAAGTGCAGAAACACTACAACAGCAATCTCCCTGGCAGAACTGAGGTGAGCAGCAGGGAACTCCTACATGCCCTAGGGCAGGAATCTGTGGCTGCCTTTCTCTGGTTCAGAAGGTCTTACACTGTGCAAGAGCTTGCACACATATCTCACCATTTGGAGGAAACTGGCTGGTTAGCACCCCAGGGAAGGCTGGCTGTTCTCACTGCCCCTTCCATGTGGTTCACTGCCTCCATGGTTTTGTTCTTCCCACTCTCTCTTGCTGAAGATCCCTTTGGCATGGCTCCGTGGATGTAAAGTCTACTCATCCTTGGGAGGTAGGATAATGGCCCCTGCAAGATGCCCTAATCCCTGCATCTTGAAAATATGTCACGTTGCATTGCAAAAGAGACTGTAGATGTTGGCAGATGTAATTAAGGTTACAGAACATAAAATAGCCAGAGTACAGCCTGGCATGGTGGCTCATGCCTGTAATCCTAGCACTTTGGGAGGCCAAGGCAGGTGGATCATTTGAGGTCAGGAGTTCAAGACCAGCCTGGACAACATGGTGAAACCCTGTCTCTACTGAAAATACAAAAATTAGCCAGGCGTGGTGGTACACACCTGTAATCCTAGCTACTTGGGAGGCTGAGGCATGAGAATTGTTTGAATCCAGGAGGTGAAGTTCGCAGTGAGCTGAGATTGTGCCACTGCACTCCAGCCTGGGTCACGGAATGAGACTCTGTCTCAAAAAAAAAAAAAAAAAAAAATAGCCAGTATAGCCCAGATCATCCAAGTGCACCCAATCTAATCACATGAGCCCTCAAAAGCATGAACTTTCTCCAGCTGGAGTCAGAAGAGAAGTGACAGAAATCAAATAGAAAGACTGGAAGCATGAGAGGGGCTTGGTCCCCATTGGAAGGCTACATGCAAAGCATGAGGAGAAGGTGGGCAGTCCCAGCTAACAGCCAGCAAGGAAGTGAGGATCTTAGACCTACAACTGTAAGGAACTGAATCCGTCCAACAACGTCAATGAGCTTAGAAGCAGATTCATCCCCAGAATCTCCCAAAAGGAACACAGCCCTGCCAAAACCTTAATTTTGACCTGGTGAAACTCTAAGCAGAGGACTGAGTAGAGCCACATGGACCCACACTTCTGACCTACAGAACTGTGGAATCATAAAAATAGGTGTGATGTTCATACATTAAATTTGTGGTAATTTGTTATGGCAGCAATGGAAAACAATACATCATCCTTCAGAATCAATGCAAATGCCACTTCCGTGAAACCTTCTCCAGTTCCTCCCTCCATATACGTGAGTGTTGCTTTCTCTGAACTCTCCAACCACTCCACCCCAAGGCTTTTCAGCCCCACCATGGTCCACCTGGTCTTAGGGTTATTTGTGCACATGTTGTATTTCTCCTGCTAGATAGACTGTGAGCTACTTGGGGCAGTATCTTAGGCTGGTTCATCTTTATTTTTCTTTTAGGGCATAGCACAGCACTTCATATGTAGCCAGAGCTCAATTTTTCTTGGAAGGATGTCTTTCTACCTGGATATTTGTCTATTGTTTAATAAAATGAATCTCTGTGGCAATTAAAAATTAAAACAGGGACCCCAGAAATATTTACAAATATAGAAAAGAATAGCTGATGATGGATACTGACAGCATAAGAAAAACTAGAATGTGCGAATGTAGGACATCTAAATCTTTTTGATGCTTGGAATCTGACTGCTCGGGCAGTTGGTCCTAAGATGTACATTAATACAAAAAATAAACAGGATTACAAGAAGGAGTCTAAAATATAACTTCTTAAAAGATTCAACTTCTGGCAACTTGGAGGTTTCAGGAAATGAATGTTCCTCTTCTGCTTCAAATAGATAGAGATGTGGTAGAAACTGTAATATAATTTTTTAACACCCAGCTGAGCTCAAAAGAAAGAAAAGGAAACTCAGGTTCCAGAGAAGAGAAAACTCAAAGTCATACTGTCAAGAGCAACAGCTGATCAGCCCAGTGGGCCTTGAACCAGGACATCAATCCTCGTGGCTTGGCTTAGGGATTTAACACCCACAAGTAGAGATAAGATGTTCTCAGGCTAATGGAGGTAGAAAGCTGAACACCTATATAAAATAGTACCTGTGGCATGATAAGAAACTTATATTTGGTCTTCATCCCTGGCTCCTGATAGAGAGTTCCTAAATCACTTGGAACTTCCTAGGTGATAGGAGTAACTTTTATTCTAATGAGGTGGCTCTTGGTGGGCTTCTAGACAGCTTCAGAATAGGGCTGGTTACCAAAAGGACCAAGCCTTGATGAGAAGCCTAAAACTTTCAGCATCACTCTAACCTCCAACACCATCCCATCCTCCCCAGGAAGGAAGAGGGGCTGGAGATTCAGTTAATAATAGAGCATGGCTATGTGATGCAACCTCCATAAAAAACCTCTAAACGATGGGGTTCAGGGAGCTTCCGGGTTGAACTCATCCATGTGCCAGGCGATGGGGGCACCTCAACTCCGTGGAACAGAAGCTCCTGCACTTAGGACCCTTCAGACCTTTCCCTATGTGCCTCTTCATCTGGTTGCTCATTTGCGACCTTTATATTAAGCTGATAAATGTAAGTAAAGTGCATTCCTGAGTTCTGCGAGCTTTTCTGGCAAATTACCAAACATGAAGAGAAAGTCATGGGTACCCCTATTTATAGCCAGTTGGCCAGAAGTACAGGAGGCCTGGCACTGAAGCAGGGGCAGTCTTATGAGGCTGAGGCATTAGGCTGTGAGGTTTGTGCCAACTCCAGGTAGCTAGTGTCAGAATTGATCTGAATTGTTGGATACCGAGGTGTCCAGGGAATCAGAGAACTGGTTGTAGTGTTGGAAAGTACCATAGAGTACTCATGAAGAAGGGAGAGAGAAAAACTGTTCATTAGCCTATGGAAGCAGCCAGAAAGCATTCTATCTACTCAGAGTTCTTGGGAAGAAAAGAAATAAAAAGTTTATATGAAAAATCAAATCTCCAGGTGTGGGGTCTATACTTACCCAGCACACATGGTAGAAGCTCGCCTATAAACTGATAAGAGTTTAAGTGAAAGCACAGAAGCCACATTTGCTCTACAGGGAATAGTTCCCCAACCCACAGAGAACAAGTTCCCCGCAGGAAACAGAACACCCATTGAGAATAAGTTTATAATGAAAAAAGCATGAACTATGTGAAGAAATATTCCACACTGAAGGAAAGAATAGACTATGAGAACCTGTAAAATCTGAGAAAAATAAATTGTGCTTAAAATGTTGGAAAACAATTTTGCAAAGTTCTTACTACATCGCAAGCATCGTTCTAAGCATTTCCCTTGCATTAAAGAGATAAGGGAAGGAGCAGAACATAATGATAAAATATAATAAATAAAAAAGGAAATAGTGTTGCTCATCGCATGCTAAGCACTACCAAAATTCCCCATGCACTGGCACTTGGCAGAGACACATGACTTTTTCTGGCCAGTGATCTGCAGCAGGTGGTGCTGGGTGTTAATTCCAAGCTTGGCCGTAGGATAGCTAATGTGACATCCTCCAGATGTCCTTTTCCCTGTCACAGACCCCCAGTAAGCCTTATATTCCAGTTAGTGCAACCGCTAGATGATGGAGCCCCTGATGTCCTTGGTCTCTGAGTGACTGTGTAAAACAGACCCCACCAAAATCCACGGGGTACAAAGGAGTGAGAAATAAACTATTGTTGTGTTAGATCATGGAGATTTGAAGATTTGCCTGTACAAGAATAACAATGACTAATCAGAGTGTTAAAACATGGTGAAACTAAAACACCGGATTATAACCACATGGAGGAAGAGAGGGGAAAATCATTTAATGCATTCTAAGCTTCTCAGCCTCTCACACTGTTTGGTAACAACATAAAAATATTAATTAAACATAGACTTTGCTGAATCAAGTGTGCATGCTAAAAATATAGAGATTACCTCTGAAATAATAGAAATAGGGTGTAGAACCATCAAACTAGTATAAAGAATGGAGTGGGGAGAATGGCGGAGCAGGAGAAAGGCCGGGGGATGGGGATGTTTGATTAAGCCAATGGCAGACAATGAGAAAAAGAGAAAGACAGAACATAGTCAGTAGTGATACACCAAATGAGACAATAGAAATAAGTCAAAATACATAATTAATCGCAATTAATGTAAGCACATTGTTTTGCCAGTTAAAAGAGAAATATGCTTCGATTGCATTTAAAGACACACACCCATCATACATGTTATTCATAAGAGACCAAATCACACACAAACTGTGTGTACTATTTATAAGAGACTCAATAAAACATGACACGAACAGTTGAAAATAAAGAAATGGAGAAGGTGTGCTCAGAAATCCAAGTGTGGACTATGTGCTTTGGAGGAACACTCTCATGCACTGCAGAAAGAAGCATGTTCAAAATTGTTTGCTACAGCGTTGTTCATCAAAAGGGAAGATGAGAAACAGCATAAGCATCCAATAGAAAGGGAGTAAAAACTTAATGTTGGCATACACATGTAGTAAAGCACCATATAACAGATAAATGGCTAAGTCAGATCAAATGGGCCACCATGAATAAATATTAGAAGCATAATATTGAGTAGAAAAAAGCAGTTGCAGAGGGCTATCAAAATATGGTATTATGAATGTAGGTTCTTTCTAAAGGAAAATTTTTATTGAAGAATGATATACATACATACATAAAATGTATAAATCATAATGTACAGTTTAATGAATTCTTAAAAAGTGACATGGCCTGGTAACCTGCACTCAGATAAATAGCACATTACGAAGACCTCCCAGAGGCTCTCCCCCAGTACTATATCACTCCAAAGGGATCAAACTTCTAACCCTGGAGGTTGGTTTTGCCTGTTTTTGAAATGTGTGTATATGTGATCCTACAGTGTGAACTCTTTGTGTCTGGGTTTTTGGTTTCGATTTTGTTTTAAGATGGATCTCCCTCTGTCACCCAGGCCTAGGCTACAGTGAAGTGGCATGAGCATGGCTCACTGCAGCTTCTACTTCCTGGGCTTAAGCAATCTTCCCACATCAGCCTCCCAAGTAATTGTGACCACAAGTGTGAGACACCATGCCTGGCTAATTTGAAAAAATAAAAAATGTTTTTCAGCCAGGCGTGGTGGCTCACACCTGTAATCCCAGCACTTTGAAAGGCCAAGGCCAGGAGTTCAACACCAGCCCCGCAACATGGCAAAACTCTGTCTCTACTAAAAATACAAAAATTAGCCAGTCTTGGTGGCACACACCTGTAATTCCACCTACTGGGGAGGCTGAGGCACAAGAATCGCTTGAACCCAGGAGGCAGAGGTTGCAGTTCTCTGAGATCTTGCCATTGCACTTCAGCCTGGGCAACAGACTGAGACTTTGTCTCAAAATAATACTAATAATCATATAAAAATAATTATATTTCTAGAAATGGGGTCTCGCTCTATTGGCCAGTCTGGTCTCAAACTCCTGAGGTTAAGCAATCCTTTCACATCAACCTCCCAAAATGCTGTTGCTGCAGGTGTAAGCCCCCATGCCCAGCTGTATCTGACTTCTTTAATTCCATATTATGTTTGTGAGATGCATCCTTATGGAAGTATGAAGCTGTATTTTGTTTATTTTCTTTGGTATGCTGGTAATCTATTGTATGCTGCAATTAATTTATGAACTCCATGGGTGATCTACATTTGGGAATTTTGTTGTTTGGGGCTATTACAAGCAGTGTTTCTAAGATCAGTTTGGACTTTTCTCCTGGTGCATATGGGCAAGAATTTCTCTTGGGTATACACTCAGCGGTTGTTGGGTTAGAAGGTATGCATACTTTCAGCTTTAGTAGAGACTCATAAAGAGTTCTGCAAATTGGGCATACCATTTTACTACCTTAGTGTGTAAGAGTTCCAGTTCCTTCACATCTTATTCACACTTGATATTTTTAGTCTTTTTAATGTTAGTCATTGTGGTGGTTAATGGGTGTGAATTTTAAAACACACACACTGTGCACTCCATGGATATGTACACATGCATTAAAAATATAAGAACATGAATGGGGACATTTTACCTCAAACTAAGGAGAGTGATTACTTAAAGGCAGAAGGAAAGATCTCAGATTGGGGGGATAAAATAGGAGGCTTCAACTGTACTTATGACATGAATCTTTTAACATGGGGGCAAATAAACATTTTTTAAGAACCAGGTGGGAAGTATACATGTGGATTTTATCTTTCTCTATATTACTTATGTTTGATTCATCCAGAAATCTTTGTTTTTATTTAAGAAAAAAGTTTTTAAAGGCAAAAAATAGACTCCATAAGGAAGAAACAAATTCACAAGTGTCCCTCGTTATAAACACATTTGAAACATGACTAACAAACCAGATAGTCCACTCCTGGGTATAATTTTCCCAAAACACAGAAAGATTTTAAGGAACTATAGTTCAAACAAAACACATAATTATGTGGTCTGATAAGGGATTAGAGGCAAATATCAAAGTTAAGTATCATCATTTATGATTCTTTTGCAGGGAGGTTCATTCATTATGCTGGAGTGGATATCATATGAGTGTCCATTTAGAAATAAGAATTTCGTGATGTATTCTTGCACTAGGAAATTTCTACTTTGTAGTGAGATTGCTATCACACACTTACTACAAAGGACTGATGTTATCGTAATGAAAAACAAGATCAGCAGAAAGAATAGCTCAGGATTCTCGGTTTTCAATTCAGCCACAGCCGCCTCCAGAATCCTCAGTTACCTCCTCCCCACCATCCAGGTGGTATCCTGGTAACCTGCACTTAGATAAACAGAGTTTTCTCCACCTCAGTTCTACTGACATTTTGGGCTGAATAATTCATTGTTGCGGTGGGCTGCCCTGTGCAACATAAGATGTTTCACAGCATCCCTGCAGTCTAACTGCGTGATTCCAGGATCCACCACCCCTCCCCGAGTTGTGGCAACCAAAGAGATTTCCAGACATTGAACGATCCCTAAAGGCAAAATCATCCCCAGTTGAGGACCACTGGGCTATTCCCCCTTGGGATTGTCCCTTCCAGCTCTAAAATGTTATGCTTCAGTTGTATCATTTGAGCAATACACATAGTTTTCTCAGAGCTTTGAAGAGCCAACAATGGCCAGGCAGACAGCTCGGGTCATGTGTGTGGCTACTCAATTGCTATCTCAAGAAAAGAGAAGCATTCAATGGAGCAATAGAGGAAATTGACAACGCTTTGGCCAGGGGATTTTATCTGTTGTAAGAATGGGACAAGTGGCTATGGAAAACCATTGAGGCTCAGGAGAAACTGAAGGTGTTGTCGAGGTCAACCAAGCACACACACTCGACCTCACTACACTGGGTCTCAGCTCCCAATAGATTGGGAATTCCAGGCCACATATTACATTAGAGCAGAGTGAGGATTCCCAGTTATACAACACCCAGAAATTAGGGAGGCAAGAATGTGATGTGTTTGTAAATTATGCAAGTAGAAAATGGCATCTATCCTGTCATAGGGTGGTTCCCAAGAAGCAAAGCCTTAAAAGGTGGCATAAACTCCCAGATGAGGGGGCTTCTGTTTTAGTTGAAGGTGATTCTCAACATAATAGGCAGATGTGTAATGTCAGCAGCCAACATTTAGAGGAACTAGTAACTCCCAGCCAAAGAAAAGGATTTGCAATAGTGTCCACTACAAGTACACAGTATAAACATGTTTGGACGCTAAATTTACAAAATTATTGTACATAGGCTTGGAGAATCTTGGAACAGCAGGGGATTGACATTTATTGAGCACCTAACAACAGGTGTCAGATGCTGTGCTGAGTGTCTTCATTTTCTTTTCTTTACTTTTCTTTCTTCCTTTTGAGACAGTCTCTCTCTGTTACCCAAGCTGAAGTGAAGTGGTGCGATTTGAGGTGCACTGCAGCCTCAAACACGTGGGCTCAAGAAGTCCTCCCACCTAAGCCTCCCGAGTAGCTAGAACTACAGGTGCACGCCACCAAATGTGGCTAATTAAAAAATTTTTTTTTAGAGACGAGGTGTTGCTCTGTTGCCCAGGCTGTGCTGGGTGTCTTTCACTGACTATCTCATTTAACTTCACAACACTAACAACAGGTCTTACACTTCTCCACTTATAAATGAGGAAACTGAGGCTCAGAGGGTGAGTAATGTTCCCAGGGGAAGAGAAGTTTTTAAATACTGAAGCTGAGGGGAGTGTTTGCTGGCAGCCCTTGCTCTTTCCACTTGAGCCCCTAGCTTAGCCCAGCGTCTGGCCTTTTTTTTTGAGATGGAGTTTTGCTCTTGTCACCCAGGCTGGAGTGCAATGGCATGATCTCAGCTCACTGCAACCTTCTTCTTCCGGGTTCAAGAGAGTCTCCTGCCTCAACCTCCCGAGTAGCTGGGGTTACAGGCACCTGCCACCAGGCCCAACTAATTTTTGTATTTTTAGTAGAGACAGGATTCATCATGTTAGTCAGGCTGGTCTTGAACTCCTGACCTCAGGTAATCCACCTGCATCGGTCTCCCAAAGTGTTGGGACTACAGGCGTGAGCCACCACCTGGCCTCATCTGACCTTTATAAAGAAGCACATGGCAGATGTAGTTGAGGAAGGAGAAAACCTGATTTTGGGACTTAGGAACATGAATACCAAGTGCCTTGCAAGCCAATCTCCTCATCAGCTGAAGGCCACAAATTATCAACAGCCACATCTACCAGTGTTGCCAGATTAAAGTAGTGCATAGGAGAGCCGAGAGCTCCACACTACTCCAGAATCACTACGGGACTATTGTCACCAATCCACAAGGTCCTATAAAGTACATAGGGTCCTGGCAGGAAGCCCTTGGCCCACCTCCAAGAGGACAGATAATACTTCCACTTGATTTTTCCTAAGACTGATGACTCTCAGGAAGATGGAGAAAGGGTCCAAGACCCCATACATTCTGTACCCTGGAAAAGGCTTATCATTAAGCAACCATCAGGACTCTCTGGGGTGTGGAGGAAATGACCTTTGGGCCATTATCAACAATGCCTCCCAATCCCCTACCCTTCTGGAGTTGCCTCCCACTCTGAAGTGGCTGTTCTGGGTTTGGAAAGAGATGCGGGGAGTCTGATTCCTAAGGCAGGTGCTTTCCGACTGACAATGAGCCAGATATGTCCTTTACCCTGGATTCTGAGACCGAGATGGAGGGATGGAAGAGAGTGAACAGGTAGAAAGATGGGTGTGATGGGTGTGTGTGTGTGTTTTCTCTAGGGCTAGAAGCCAACTGAAGTGTGTAATGCAAAAAATTAAAAGCCAGCACTACCCCCCATTCAAAGAGCTGAAACTTTGGCATCTGGAGGCTTAGGTTTAAGTCACTGCTGTCAGAAAGAAAATCCAAATGGAGATGGTTATGTCAGAAGTATCGAGAGCCAGGAAAGCATGAGGAGTTGGACCCCAGTCACGTACATGCCCAGATGGAATCTGACCTATTAAACTGGGCCAAATTGTAAAACCAGCTGCATTTGATCTAAACTGTTTTTGCTGGACCTGATCATTAACCTCCTGGAGAAACAGCTATGCCAAACTGGACTGATCATCAGACACATCCTAAGCTGTGACCAGCCATCAGCAATTAAAGACTCTGCTAAAACCTTTCAGATATATAAACTTATAGTAACCTTTATAAGCCCCTGCCCAGCCTCACCTGCATGGTACACAATTTAGCTGGTTGCTCACCACAATTCCCAAGACCCCAATTAAAGCAACTTCTCTTTTATTTGCTGCTGCTCAGTGTTGGTTTTCTTATTAGTTGACACTGCTCAGGCACTCACTCTATAAGAGAAGAAGCTTCTTGCCAGGCACTGGGTTTGGTGCCTTACCTGCATTTTCTGATGCCATCCTCTCCACAACCCCATGAGAGAACCACCATTATCTCATTCACAGACAAGGAAGTAGAAGTATACAGATTTAAACAATTTGCCCAAGATCACACAGCAGCTAAGTGGGAGACAAAGACTGAAACACATCAGCTGATTTCACAGCTAGTGCTCTGGTCTGCACCATCAACTTCTACCCTGAGCCTCAGTTTCCCTGTTTGTAAAGTGAATATGATTATAAAACATACCTCGTAGGTTTATTGAAAGAATTGCAGAAAGCATTGCAAGGGGGAGCGCCTTTCAAATTACTATACAAATGCTGGTTGTTGTCATTGTCAGAAAAACTAAACAGCATGAATAACAAAAGAGAGTGACTTCTCCTTCTGCACTTTTGATAAAGGCTTATGAAGATAGCTGGGCAAGGATGTTTGGGTGCTCCTCATGGGCCACACTGGAGCAAGCCAGCCTGAGGCTATTTTGATCCTGGGGCATCAAATGGTCCCTTTCTTTGTTGGAGTTCCATCACACCCTCCAGGAAGTCTTCCTGGGTGGTGGCTCCCTCCAGTGTGGCCATACTGGTATCCCTGCCCTGTGGCTCTCATCCCCTTCCTCTCACTGCCTTAATGCCTGTCTAATCCAACCACAGCTTTCCAAGCAGATGTCATTTACCATGAGACCCCCCTTTTCTTGCACACACACACACACACACACACACACTCCTGTTTGGCAGGGAGAATGCATGGCTTGCTAGCTCCAAAGAAAACCTCTCTTCCCAATCTCTCAAACTCTGTACTTCAATCTTTTATACTCTTGAGGTAGATGGTGAGTTAATGGTGGCAAAATCAGTTTCCAGCCATCTCTTTGCAAGTCTTGCATAGATGATTTAGATTCAGCATCTCTCTTTGAAATGAGGGGATGTTTTGCACTCACTGTTTTGTTTCCCATCTGTGTGGCTGAGGAAAGAATCCCATTTTAGCATCCTGTCACAGGAGCACTGGCAGATAGGCATATATAGGCATACAGGCAAATCTTAGGCATATATAGGCATAAAGGCAAATCTTGGGCTCAAACTTGCTCTGTCTTCTTCCCATCTGGTATAACTAGATTTCCATCATATACCCCAGCTCCCTGACCCACAGGTTTCCCAATAGAAGGCTCAGTTGACTAATGAATGTATGGTTTAGTTTTAAAAAGCCTGGACCGGGAACCAGGCAGCCTTGCTGTAAATCTGACTGTGCCACTAAAGGGCCGCAGGACTCTGGATAAGTCGGTTTCTTTCTGTGAGCTTATGTTTCTCCTCTCTAAAATACAGAGGTTGAGCCTGATGGACTTTTCAGCTCTGGGATGCTGGTGAGGGGGTGGGGAGGGTTGTACACGCCAGAGCAGGGCAGTTCAAGGACAGAGATGACGCCAGAATCCCTTTGGGCAGTGCCTGACATTTCCACTTCCACCAATGGGTTGCTTTGTTTCAGGTGACAAGATTGTCACAGGATTTGTCTCCTGCCTTAGGAACATGTACTCCCCCACTTCAGGATAGAAACAAAACAAAAGGGCAGGCTCCTGGGCCTGGGGGGCACCAAGGTGACCTCATGCTTCACCAATTTAAGGAAGCTACATGTCATGAATCGCCTTGTCCCACGATCCAAAACAGGCAGCAAATGGACAGGTTTCCAGGCTCCCCCTCCACAGAAGATAAAAATATCATGGGTCCAGGGATGTTCCCAGACATAAATCAATCAGCTAAGACTATTTCTGTCCTTATCCCCTGCCCAGAGTTCCTCCTACAACCTCTGTCCTGCCTCCTGTCCCGGCCTCCTGGCCACCTAGCTCTGGAGTAGAGGGAGGCTCATCAGCTGTCCTGATGGTAGCTCAGCAGCTTGGCTGTTCCAACAGGATAATCCTCACCGTGCCTATAAATGAAACGGTGGGCATTCTGGTGCCCCCATCCGTCTCCATGAGCCTGGCTAGCAAGTGTCCACTCTGACAGGCAGGCGACTCCCAATACACACCAGGCTTCCTGGTCTGCCAGGGAGCTGCCCACTGGTTGTGGTAGGCACTTAGGAGTAAATGTCTCTGAGTAAGCCCTCAGCATGGCGGGGGTAGGACCACTCCTTGATGTGGTTATAGGGATTAAAGGACCTACCTTGTAAAACCACTGGGAGGAGGAGGATTAAATGAGACCCTGTAGGTAAAGCATTTACCTTCTCCCCTGGCAAGTTGCAGATACTCCAAAAATAAGAATTGCCTTCCCCCTGCTAGCCATTCATCTGGAGCTCAGACTCCCTCCCACAGCTGACCCATGTCTTTGGAGAGCTCCTTTGAGACTTTTGTCAGTCTAAAACCCTAAGTCAGCTTTGAATTCAGCTCTTGGAGAAGGCTCAGAGGATGTCTGGTCTAGGCAGAGATCCTAAATCAGTACCTAGTGTTTAACAGATGTGACCCTGCTGGGCCATCTGGCGAATATGCCTCTTGTTCAATCTTCTGCTGCCCTCTGCAGGTTCCAGGCCATACTGCAGGCAGTGTTGACTGCATTTCTTGTGCAACACCAAAAAAACCAAGGCGTCTCACAGTATAGACTCAAGGAACTTTAAGACTAAGACAATAGGGCAAGGCAAAGTGTCTGAGGCGGACGATGGCTCTGAAGAGCACAGTGATTTCTAGTTCACAAAGCACTTGCTTGTTGGATTTTCATGACCTCTCTACTCTCACCTTGGTACCTAAGCACAGAAGGGAATTCTGAGTCATTGCTTAGCCCCAACAGCTTCACTAATAACAAGTGACAGGTCTCAGGCCCTGCCCCAGAACATCCCCGAAAATCATCTGAAATTGACCTGGAGACGTGGATCTCAGTGTAAATACTCTTAGTTTGTAAAGCTCTTCTACCTTGACCGTGCTATAAAACAGTGAGCATATCTGGGATACTCTGGAGAAGGGAATTTTGTAAGAAAGTGTGTGAGAGTGTGTGTGTGTGTGTGCGCGCGCGCACGCGCGTGTTTTCAAGAAACAAAGGCTGGCCAAGATACTGAAGATACTAGCATTTGGTGTGATGATAATTAATAAGCATTTTTCACATGCCAACCAGCTGACAGTTTCATTTATTAGTGGCATCAAGTGCCAGTCCAACTACATCATTTCCATTATTCTCCCTCCATAGCCAGAACCACAGATTCTGTCTGGCTGAAGGTTGGATTTATTCAGCGAAGACATGCGACAGTGACACATCGTCCACCCGGCACTATGTAGGGATTAAATCACCTGCTGGAGTAATAAAAGAGGCGTTTGTTCTTCTCCTGTTCTCTTTACCAACCTCAGAAACTTGAGGTGATCTAAGCAGAGTTCATTAGACCAGGTATCATATGATAGTAAGAAAACCCAGCCTTAGATAGCTGCAGATCCCTTATGTAACTGGAGTTTTCAGGTCACATATTTATAGGCTTTTAGAGCAGAAGATGTGAGACAACCCTTTACTGCAACCCCTATGTTTGCAGTCAAATGGATCACAGGAAGTGGAAATGACAGTCCAAGGTCACAAAGTAGAGAGAGAAGAGACAGAGCTGGAATGAGGACCCAGGCTTCTTGGCTCTTCTACCTCTGGTTGATCTTGATTTTGATAGAAGCATTTCTTTTTTTCTTTTTTTTTTCTTCAGAGGCAAGATCTTGCTCAGTCACTCAGGCAGGAGTGCAGTGGCGGAATCATAGCTCTTGGCAGCCTCCACCTCCTGAGCTCAAATGATCTCTCCACCTCAGCCTCCTAAGTAGTTGGGACTACTAGGTATGCACTACCAAGACCAACTGATTTTTTTAAAAAATTTTAAGACAGGATATCTCTGTTTCTCAGGCTGGTCTCAAACTGCTAGGCTCAAGCAATTCTCCTGTCTCAGCCTCCCAAATTGCTGCGATTACAGGTGTGAGCCACCATGCCAGGCCTGATAGCATCATTTTCGGTGGAAATTACTTTGGCTTCAAATGTAAAGATCAAACATAGTATTTTTTTGTAAATACTCAAAGAGGAAGGGAAAGAAATCTAGAACAATGTAGGTACTCAATAATTGAGTTGGCTGGATTTTTGTGTTACAGAGTAATCTTGCTTTATGCAGATTAATAAAGCTAGATACAATTAACCTTGAATTTGTTTCATTCTTTATTTTAATGATTCAAAGATGGTTAGAGGTTTTAATCTTGCCCCACTGCCTCATTGCAAAATTTGAGTATAGATTCAAGGTTATGCTTTGCTGTTCATTGGTTTGAAGGCAAGGCTTTCAGAGGAAGGCACACGATTTAAAGTAACTTTGGTTTAAGCTACTGGAGGTTTGTCGGAATCCTCTTCAAAGGACAGACACCATCAGAACTTGAGGTTATACAGGCTGTCCACTAAGTGGGGAATAGGACAAACCCTTCCTGACCCTATTCCAAGTATATGATTAAAAAAGACAGAAAATGATCCTAATTGCATATTTACCATTTAGGCCTAAGAGTTTTGAATTTCCTTCTCATTATGTTTGCAAATTACATTTTTGATCAAAATCTTCCAATGCATTCACTTGTCTTCCAAATTTCATCCTGATGCATCACAGCTCTGTCATTCTGTGACTTTTATAGATCCATGTTTTGTGGTGTGTTTCTCCTGCTCCATGGAAGCCCAAATGCAGCACGAGAAGACTCTGCTGGGGACTCTCTCTTCAGACCCTCACAGACCAGGGTTTGCAGTTTTCTGGTACACCAGTGACACACTAGGAAGGAATGACAGTGTTCTCATTGTCAGGGTCTGCTGATCATGCTCCTCCACTCTCCTGCCTACATCACCTCTCACCACTGCCAACCGCCATCCCAAGGCCAAGCACCACTCTGCAGGCCCAGCTGTGGAGAAAGCTCCAGGGCAGGACTCCTTAATTTCCTAGTCACTCATTTATTTTCATTGAGCACTTTCCATGTGGCAGGCATTCTAGTAGGCTTTGGAAGTATGGTGATGAACAATACAGATGTGATCCCTTTTGAAAACTCGCGGTTCTTAAAAAGTTCATAGAATCAGCTGCTCATGCAAATGCATAGCAAGAATTTTTAAATTGCTGGTATATTGTAATATAGAAAAGCATCTTTGTTTTACGTCTGGGGCCACAGAGAGGTTACTAAAATGATGGAGATCTGCATCAGGCTGTTTGCAAAGAGCTCACCTTATAACCTGTGGGAGCTTATTGGGAGCCATGCAGCCCCAGTCCTTTCAAGGAAATGGTGTTTGGGTGATTGTCAGCATTGGGAGCCATGGTGGGAAGGTTCTGGGCTGTGGGTAGGTTGCTGCACAGCTGTGGGCATCTTCACTGCCTGGGAGTGCCACACATCTGTGTAGTTCTCACTCCATAGCTAAAGCTCTTGGGGACCCACATGCCTCCTTTATCCAGACTCTGCTGTGCTGAAGTCTGGAGATTTGCGTGCCCCTGGGGCTTTCCTGTACCCTCCCCACTTGGGGCCATGTGTACCCACTTTACCTCTAGAGCCAAAGGCTTTTTGAATTTTAAAAAGAGGAAGCCCAACCTGAGTATCAGGAATAATCCAGTCCTGCTAACTCCACAGAGGTTGCAGTTGCAAAGCAATTAAAGCCATGGTGCAGAGCCCACTTCAGCACTACTCAGAGGGTAAGCTGGTTCCGAGATCCCCACAGTGGAAGCAACCGTCCTAGCAAAGTCTTCTTTTGCCAGGCATTGCTAACTACAAGCATCACATAGATTCTTCTTAAAGTGACTCCAATGACTATGGAACTCTTCTACTACTTTCTGCCACATACACCTTCAAGACAGTGATCAATCACCCTATAATGCAATCATCTGGTTTCCCAATGTTGCAAAGTCCTCAAGGACACCTGTGTGTCTCCAGTATCAGAAGGGTACACAATAATCACAGGACAAATGTGGTTGATCTAATTAATTGTTTCCTCTTTTTCCCTCCATCCCCCCAATATTCATACAGTGTCCTTAACATCAATTTTTTAAATGCTAGTGACACTAAAGATTAGGCTCTCTGGAGTTTCATCCATCACCCTTATCTAGATGGAAAATAATAAAATCTGTGAGTTATGACTGTGCACCACGCATTCCTCCCATTTCTTAGGAGGAGGCCCAGCTACAAGCTACAGCTTTAAGGAGGTTTCTCATAATTGTCTCGCAAGTTCAAGTGTGTGCTTCGTACCACGCACAGTGAAGGGCGGCCATTGATGCAAGGCTGCCCAGTTAAGAGAGAGCCCAGCACCTGTCCTCTGTGCAGGACCTTCCCTCTGGTTTGCCAGCCTATCCCTGGACTGAGTGGAAGCTTGAGGGGCATCATACCAGGGTGGTGAACTTGTCCACGCAGGCGTTGCGGATCTTCTCCGGGGTGGCAGGGCTGTCTAGCCGGAAGAGTTCCTTCATGTTATTACCTGTGTGCTGTGCTCGAGCTGCACGGATGGCGTCTTTGATAGCAAAGAAGATGGAAGCAGCCAGGAATAGGGGCGGCTCTCCAACAGCCTGAACACAGAAAGGGCACAGGGCTGGGGCTCAGGCAGGCGGCCCAGCCTCCACATCATCACCATGTGGACCTAGGAGGCCAGGCAGTGAGCTCTGCACCAGGAGGGCTGGTGGCACCAGGAAAGCACTGAGAGGGCCACACTAAATATGGCAGGAAGGCACAGTCAAAATTGATCAGGGCCTGAGAACAATCTAGCTAGTATATGGCTGAACCTCATGGGCAAATTTCCTTGAACACTCGTTGTGTAATTTTCTCTGATGACACCATGCAAATATAATGTACCATGTAAAGTTATACTCAGTAATTGTATTTTACAGACCACAAAATCTGACATAAGTTTTAACCTTTTCCTCACAGTCACTAGCTGAGGGGAATAGTCTACCTGCAACTCTAATACCAACATTTACTGGCACCCATAGTCATGTTTACAGCATCCGCAGGAATTATGGGCATAATAACGAATAAGAATTAAAACACCTTCTAGCATAGGTTTGTTTTTCTCCCCCCAAAGTATAGATCAGAAACCACTTATATCAGAATCACTAAAGATACTTGCTAAAAATGCATGTTCTAGGGCCCTAAGCCACACCTATTGGAGCAAAATGTCTGGGTGTGGGGCCCAGAGAGGTGCATTTTTATCATGAGCCCCAGTAATTCCCAAGCATGGTAAAGTATGA
Source organism: Aotus nancymaae (assembly GCF_030222135.1). Taxonomy (NCBI): domain Eukaryota; kingdom Metazoa; phylum Chordata; class Mammalia; order Primates; family Aotidae; genus Aotus; species Aotus nancymaae. Next base: position 30,338,046 of record NW_026988471.1, read on the forward strand.
CAGTCAATGGCAAGGGTCACAATATGTCCCAGCTTCCCCTGCCCCCTACAGTAAAGTCAACCACAAGCGGAGCAAATGGCTGTTTCTTTGGTTACCAGGGATTAGCTGCCCTCCTTCTTCAACCTAGGACTGTATTCATCAGCTAAGCCAATTTTCAATCATTTCTTCATACTTATTGGAGATAGGAAAGAAATAGAGGACACTTATTCACAATCCTCCAGGTATCTGACCAAGTCTTTTTTTTTTTTTTTTTTTTTTTTTTTTGAGGCAGAGTCTCACTCTGTTGCCCAGGCTAGGGTGCAGTGGTGTGATCTCAGCTCTGCAACTTCTGCCTCCCAGGTTCAAAAGATTCTTGTGCCTCAGCCTCCTGAGTAGCTGAGATTACAGGCACAACCCACCATGCCCAGCTAATTTTTTTTTTTATTTTTAGTAGAGATGGGGTTTTGCCACGTTGCCCAGGCTGATCTTGAGTCCCTGAGCTCAGGCAATCCACCCGCTTTGGCCTCCCAAAGTGCGTGAGCCACTGCAACCAGCCTGATTGTCTTAAGGTCAAATATTGGCAACTGAAGGAGGTTAAAGGGTGTGTATAAAGGTGCTACGCCATCTGCAGTGAATGTGCTGATTTTCCTTGGACTACAGCAATGCCGTACCTGTAAAATCGTCTCTTAGGATCAAGCACCAGTGATGTACGCCTGAGATATGGGTGTGGACCAGGATTTGAATGACAAGGTTTGATGAAGGAATCCCTCTAAATTCACCCAAAGAAGCAGGCTTCAGACCACACTAAGGTGCTGTCCTCAACCCAATTCAACTGTTCTCAAGCAGGACTGCCCAACTTTCCCACTGCCCCTACCCAGGTCAGTGTCAAACCATCTTCCCTCCTCAAGATATGCCCTTTGAAGGCCTACCAGGTGGGTCACTGAGGCTTCTCCTCACCCACTGGGGCCTCCCCCAGGGCAGATCAGAAGAAAGCAGCACAGAGCCAGACCAATGGTACCTTGGATGCATAGATGGCCTTTTTGTTGGGGCAGTCGCGGAGCAGGGACACCCTGAACTCAATGGGGATGCTGCCAAATGCAGGGATCTTGTAGGTGCTAGGGCCACGGGTGTGCAGGCTCCCCTCGGGAGAGTAGTGTAGCTCCTCTAGGGTGAAGAGGCCAAGGCCCTGGACAAATGCCCCTTCCACCTGCAGGATGGGTGGAGAACATGGTTACCCTGCCTCTCTCTTCCCTAAGGACAAATACCACTTGCCACAAAGGACACAAAGCCCCACCTGTAGTGCAGCCTGGAATGTAGCTAAAACAGCCCTCTATTTCTTACCTGGCTCCTGCCCCAGCCCTGGAATAACCTATCTGGACTTCTGCCAGGCTTTGGCTCAGGCAGAGCAAGGACATTAATACTGAAGGTCACACTGCTGGGCGTGTTTCCCACTAAAACCTGCCACAGTGCAGATGGGGATGTTCCTTCCACGTTGCTACTAGGGAAATGGTAAGCCTAAGCTAAGAAGCAAGCTTGCAGGAGGATGTATTTGATAGTAGATTCTTTGAGACTTACCTCCATTGTGAACACCCACCCCTGCCTGTCTCTCGGAGAAAGTGCCCCCACTGCAGCTCAGCTTACAGGTCTCTTCTAGGATAACTGCCATGCTAGACGGGCCCACACATCAGCTCTCCCAGCCCCCTGCTCAGAAGAGTGACATGGGGCACTACTGTACCTCAATGAACATTCAGAAAAGAGACCACTGGCAATCACCTTTGGGACTTCGGTGCCTGGCTGGGTGTCTAGTCACAGCAGGGGACCATAAATGGTTGTTCAATGAATTAATGAACAGATTGACTAATAGCCAGATTTTTGTATATTCAGTAATTGTCCGTTTGTGAGAAGTACAATTTGTATTTTTTACCAGATGCTCAGTCTTAAATTCTTGATTTATCCTCTGTTCTCTCCCATTTCACCTGTTCTTTATTTTGTTTTATTTTTTGAGACTGAGTCTTGCTCTATCACCCCAGGCTGGAGTGCATTGGTGCGATCTCTGCTCACTGCAACCTCTGCCTCCCAGGTTCAAGCAATTCTCCTACCTCAGCCTCCCAAGTAGCTGAGATTACAGGCGCTCGCCACCATACCAGCTAATTTTTGTATTTTTGGTAGAGATGGAGTTTTGCCATGTTGTCCAGGCTGGTCTTGAACTCCTGACCTCAGATGATCCACCCACCTCAGCCTCCCAAAGTGCTAGGATTGCAGGTGTGAGCCACAGCGCCCAGCCTTATTTCACCTATTATTCCCAATAATTCCGTATTCTTCTAAAGTGATTTTCTCTGGGACCTCCCTTTACTACTTCTGCTTAAGCCTTTGTGTTTTGCTCCCAGGGCCTTTCACCACTCCACGTTCAGCAGCATCTACTTCCTGGGGTACAAAACCTGTCCTGGGTAGAAGAATGAGAAGACAAAAAACTCTTCTGACCTCAGGCCCCACTGTCTGGGCATTGATCCCAAACTCAATCTCCATTCTACACTGTGCTCGCTCTCAAATTGGGTGTGTTAGCATGTCCACATGTGCATGCCATGTTTCCCCATTCCTCAGCTCATTCTTTGCATTGAGTGCCTTTCCCAAGTTAACTCACATGAATCTGCTTTCTGCCTTGAGAGTTGGTTGAACTATCACCAATCTAAATTCTACTTTGGGGGTTACTCCCTAGGTTCCAGGTTTCAACCTATTTGAAGACAACCTTGGACAACATGGAGGGGATTGGGGTGCATTTGTCAAAGGCTGTCACCATCCTGGTCCCCTGAGCCTCACCTGTCCAATATCAATGGCAGGGTTTAGACTGGCGCCAACATCCATGACAATATCTGTGCGGAGGTTCTAGAGTAGATGGCAAAATACAAGCAGTTAGAGAAGGAAAAGATGTTTGGAATATGACAGGTGAGTCACGGTTACCCTCAGACTACAAGTGCCAACCAGAGTACATTTCCAATCAGAAAGCCCTGCGTATGCTCAGGCAGAAGTGCTAATGTTCCTACCAGATCTCTGCTGCCACCATCACTGCTGAAGTCTGAGTTTGTAGCAGCTGGGCAGGGGATGGGGAGCAGCAATGATCTCTCAGTAACTGCACACACATTCATATGTGAGTAGTCAGACAGTGTCCCAGAAACCTGGGGCTTTGAATCTGAGTCTGGGTAGATCATGTACAAAAGAGTCAATATACTATGTTCTATGGGCAAAATCCAACTCACCCCTGTTTTTGTAGGGCCTGTAGGCTAATAATTACATTATTGAATAACTAGAAAAATAAAAGGAAGAATATTTGTGACAAGTAAAAATTACATGAAATTCAATTCAAATTCAAATTTCAGTGTCTATAGATCGTATTTTATTGGAACATGGTCACACTTATCTGTTTACAAACTGTCTATGGCTGCTGTCACACTTCAGTGGTAGAGTTCAGTAGCTGAGGCAGAGACTGTATGGCCCACAAAACCTAAAATAGTCTGTGGCCCTTTATAGGATGTTTTCCTGTCCTTAACATAAGGCATTCTTTTTCTAACCAGAAAGTTCCTCTCTATCAGCTCTTTGTATTACAACTCAGTTGCTTCTCTTCTCTTTCCCACTAAGTACGAAAGTTTTGCAGACTTCTTACCTTATGATCTCCTGTTAAGCAGTCAATTTCTACTTCAGAGCAAGCCACTCCATAGGTGAAGTAGTGGAAGGGGTTCCCTGAGTTAGTCTCAAAGCTGTAGCCCAGATTGGGTGTCCTGGGAGAGAAAAGAGAAGATACTGCATGTGTATTAACATGAACACACCCCCTTCCCTATGCACACACAGCTTGACCACAAAATCTTTAAACCCTACAAGTTTTTTCATTCAGCTGTTTTCCGAAAAAGTCCATGTGTTTTGAGCCATTTGAACCTGTTAATGAAACCCAGGTAATCCAGAGCATTTTGTCTCTGGGCTCTCCCCCATTTTGCCAATAGCCGTTCTGTCCTCATTCTGTACAGCCTAGCAGTGTTTAGCACCATGTTGGCCTCCGCACAGCAGAAAGAGGTGACAGATCTGTCTGGGCTCACAAAGGACATGAAAGTCACACTCCAAAGATGTACTGAATTAGAATCCAAGGTCTTCAGGACAGAAGGTTCTGCCTGTGGCGGCTCTTAGACTGTTCACCCAAGTCCACCTGCTCACCTTCTCAAGGTGAAAGTTAACAAGATCAGTATCTCATGCTAACCTGGGTGCACCTTTAAGCAGCCACTCCCCATCTGCTGGTCCCTTTGAAAGTTCAACAAATGATTTGAGGGAAATGATACTAATAGAAACAAATGCTCCCTTATATATTTTTTAAATTTTCAATCTGAAGTACCTTATACAACTCCACTTTTGCATGAGTCATATAAATATAAGTGTATCTATGCATTTGTGCATGTGTATTCACACACCTACAGTTTATGGTACACTGACTCTATGTTATTCCATACACTACGCAGGAATAACATGAGCTGATATGACCAGATCTGTGCAAAAACAAAATCAATATGGGGCTGAGGGAAAAGCTTCTCCCAGAAGAAACCACCACCAATGTCTTTGACCTCTGCCTTCGCCATGCTCATCTGGGTTCACCTTTATAAAACCCTAGTTTCATGAACTCCAGAAATATAATAGAAATTTATAAGAAAATGTGTTTATGTATGTGTAGGTCAGATATCAGTAGCCTAGAAAGCATTATATATAACTTATATATGGCTAATATATATGTATAGCTATTACACTGAATATATATGTTTATACATATATATGGCAAAGAAATGTTTATACATATATATGTCTAAGGCATATATATGTATAAACATATATATTCAGTGTAATATCTATACACATATATATATTAGCCATATGTATGTTCATATATATGGCATAGAAATGTTTTGTGGGTATATATGTTTATACATATATATACCTTATATATCTATATATATGCCTTATAGATGTATAAATATATATATGCCTAATATATATGAACATATGAACATGTTCATATGAGCACACATATGTTCATATATATTCATATACATATGGCAAATAAATGTTTTACACAAAGAAATGTTTATACATATATATTTTGCATATATATATTCATACATTCAGACAACATATTTTAAAGAAACATTGAATTATTTTCCAAATATATTGATCTGTGGAAGAAAAGGTCCTAAACTTCCCAGAGATGGCTAAAACATGATGACTGACAGTAAATACGATCATATCTTTTTACAACTGCTAAGTCAGATGGGCAGGGTCTCCAGCTATTCATGCTGCTACTGAATTCAAAGTTGCAGAAGACATACACTCTCTTGAAAAATCTCCCTGTATTAATAAGGTTCCACTGTGTGCTGCATTTTGTAACAAGACCACGTGCTCTAAATCCTGCTCTCATTGTATAAAAAGTATCCCACACACAGTACAAAGAAGAATTCATGGCTAACAGCAATGCCTAACTCATAACACCAGACACCCTCATTTCTGCAGGAGAACACTGAGGGAGGAAAGGTTAGGTGACTGGCCCCAATATATCATAAATGAGGAAACAGGGAACAGGTTCAGCAGGACCACTGACTTCCTCAGGCGAAGTGGTGCACCCTGAGACCAGAACTAGAAGTCAGGTCTTCTGACACACAGCTGGTGCTTTTACTTCTTGGCACAGAGCGTGGCGTGGCCATTCACATATTTTGGAGCATCTTTAGACTGAAATTGCTGGAAGTCCATTGAAGAGATAAGAGTTGCAGTGGAGCTGCTCTCTCCTGACCACAGTCTGGCAGGCTTTGGTGCTGGAGGGGACCAGTGAGGTGAGGATGACATCACACTATGAGCTGGGCAAGGACAGCACCATACTTACTTATAAAACCCAGTGGCAGACAAGCTCACTGTGTCCATGTAGGCAGCTGTGACCTGAGGAGAGGAGATGGCCATCAGGCAGGGGAAGTGAGGTTTTCAGAAACCCTGACCCGGCACTAAGCTTTCAGGAGCTCACCTCCGCTGGAAGCCAATCAACTCATTTTACGAGTGACTCCCCCTTCCATACCTTACCTCACATTCTCCCTGGCACCATCTGCACCAGGTCCTCATTATCTGAAGCCTGGAACACTGTAGTCACCTCTTAAGTGATCTTCCTGTCTCGAGCCGTCTCCCCAGCCCAGCCGAGTGGCCATCTTAACATACCACACTGTGCATGTCACTCCCCTACTCTAGAGCTTTCCATGGCCCCCATTGCCTATAGAGCAAATGCCGGACGTTAAGAATCACAGTCTCTCTGGCCTTTTGTAGCACACCATGGCCACCCCAGCCACATTCAAGAGCTAAATCTCTCTCAGTTCTTCCGGGTCCCACGCCTCTGCACCTTTATTAATGTGGTTCCTCTTCTATATATGAGCAAATCCTTTTCTTTCCTCAACAGCTACTTGAACTTGCCTCTCCAGACTCCCCTCCTTGGTGATTTCTCCCTACTTGGCCATTGTAAAAGTATCTTGCTATAATGCTCATGTGATTCTTAACATGTTCACCTCGTGCTTTTACATACGCTTTCCTGTTGATCAAACTATCCCTCCATCCTATTCCTTTGACTATATAATGTGCTTTTTTTGGTATCCCCAAACACTAGCACACACTCAGACTTGAGTTGTGCTTGATATAATTTATGTCCTCATCATTAGCAGCCACCAAGCTCTTTTCTATGTCACACACACTATTTAGCACTTTGCCTACATTATCTTACTTATATTCACTACAACCCTAGAAAACCTATACTGTTATTAGCCTCATTTTATAGATAAAACTAAGGCTTAGAGATAAAGACTTGGGCCTAAAATCTGCACTAGTCATTTAACATAATGTGTGCGTGCATGTGTGTGAGTGTGCATGCATGCTTGTGTGTGTGTGTGCATGCATGCAGGTGTATGTATGTGTTGTTGACCATGGCTCATTCATTGGGGTTATCTATTTACAAGGCACACTGGTCTACATGGCTGGTGGTTGAAGATAAAGCTCAGATCCACAGGTCAGATGCTAGAACATTGTTGTCAGGACTGTCGTTAAAAACATTTGAACTGCCTGATAAATCCATGCTAAAACCCAACTACCAAAATCAAGCTACGTTCATGTGCTATCGGTACATGTGGTGTGAAGAGGTCACAGGAGGCATAGTAAGATGAGTGAGTCAGAGAAAAACACCGTGTTTTCTTTGAATCTACTGAGGAAGATTTGTAGTGAGCTGGTTTATGTGTGGTCACATTTGATGTATTACTCTTCTGCCTAGTTCTAGCACTCCAATACTGAGGAAGGGTGCAGAGCTGCCATTGATATTTCCACCTACTGGAGGAGCTACGGCCTCCCACCTGCAAGAGACTCCCTTGCAGCTTCCCTCTGAGGTTTCTGACATTCAGGCCACTGCTCTAGAAATCAGAGAATTGGGCTCATTCGTATTATAGGTGCTGGTTCTGTCATTCCCCAAATCTCAGTCCACTGGGAATCTCAGTGGACCCAGACTCAAGAGATGGAGATTTGAGGGAAACCAGGCTCATCTGGGACAAGCAGGGCGTGGAAGCTGCTCCAGTAAGCCAAGACAACCCAATGAGTCATGTTCAGCAGGCACCCATCCTCTCAGTTTCAGGCAGCGAAAACCCTGATCTCCACAAGGCTGTCAAGATCCTGGATCAAAAACCTCTTTCAAATGACCTCCCTCAGTGATGAAAGCTATAAAGAAAGGAGCCCAGCCAGCATGAGCATTTACTTGTCCTCTAAAATCACACAAATCACCTCAACTTCTCTCTGCTGTTCTGACTAGATCATTGTCTCCTATTGCTTATTCGGGGTTGGAACGGAGGCCCTGCTGTCAATTTCCCTCTCCTTTGCAAAAGTGACTTGGATCAGCTCAGACTTACCCAGTCTTCCCAGGAGCCATTGGGATTCTTCTTCTTGTAGGGTTCCAGCCTTTTCAGGATGGTCTGACAAGCTGCCTAAAATAAACACCCCCCACACCCCAGACACATCACCTCTCTGTATTCTGTACCCAGGCAAAACTGAAGGGCCCCAGAAAGGTTACCTCCAAGTAATGCTGTTCTCAGGGTGCTACTCAAACAGCCTTGCCACCTGCTCCAGAATGATGGAGGCCCAGGGTGGAATCCACAGGATCTGGCCAACAGGGTCACCACTAGTCGCTGCTTGGAGGGTGCTTCCTGACCCAATTCTTAGGCTGACAGAGAGTGAAATGTTCGAGGGATCCCCAGGGAGGTGTCTTCTTCCCTCAAACTCCTTGATCGAGTGCATCCCCCATATGGGAGAGGAGCAAGTGGGGCCAACCTGACTCTATAACCAAATTTCAGCTTCAGTCCATTGTCCTGCGGCCAGTTCCGGCACCAGGGAGAATTTCCAGAAGCCTCTGTTTTCCCTCAGCATCTTCATCTCCCCATCCTGTACTCATCCTTCCTGGCTTTGAGGGCAATGATTATGATTCTAGGGCCTCTTTTTTAGCTTGAGACTTGGAGAAACAGCAACCTCCTGGATAAGGGAGCCAGAGGCCTGGCCAGAGCCAAAGAGCCTGCAAGGAACCCTTCTAGCTCCCACCCAGTGAGACTCTCCAGGCCCACAGCCCTAGGCTGGCCCTCTGCTCTGCGGGCTCCCAAAGGCTCCTTACGTAGATGGCCTGTCCATTGAGGTCAGCGCTGGCAGAGGCGGCTGTGGGAGAGGTGTTGGGCACAGTGTTAGTGCTTGTCTCGCTGATATAAATCTTAGAGGTGGGGATTTTCAGAGCTCTGCTGGCCACCTGCAAAAAGAGAAGACATTGCCCTCTAGGGAAAGGGATATCATGGGGCTTGGCTGCCTTCTCCCCAGGACAGGATTCACGTTCACTGTTACAGGCAAGAAAACAATTTTGTAAGCTCTAATCCCATTGACTGGGATGTCCTCACCTGGCTGAACTTGAAGGAGCACTTGATGGAGTGGTTTGGTTGGATAAAAAAAATTATAAACTGACAAACAGTGCCTTTTTAGACTAACACTGACTTTTCACAAGATCCAATCTGGCCGGTCTCCATGCACCAAGCAGATGTGCTGAGTCTAATCCAGCTCATCGTCCTCGCTCCACTCCGAGGAGTTTTTCGGCGTGTGGGAAACTCATGACCTTTACACACACAGTGTGCCCACCTCACATGCTGAGAACGTTAGTAATAGCAATGTCCTCAAGGGTCACCTGGCCAAATTCTTTGCACAGATAAGGAAACTGAGTTCAAGTGGGGGGAAAGACTTGCCCAAGGCTACATGGGCATCAGCGACAGGGCCACCCAGGCCCTGGGCCTGCTTCTGCTCTGGTAGGTCCCACTGCTCAATTTCTCACACCACTTCCCCTCACAACAGACACCACGGTGCCAGAGAGGGCTGCTCACCTGGACCATTTTGGTATGAAGGCCTTGGCCCATCTCAGTCCCCCCGTGGGTCAGCAGCACAGAGCCATCTGTGTACACATGAAGCAGGGCTCCTGCCTAGGGAAAGAGAAGGATGCCAGACACAAAATTCAGTAAATTCCAACTCAATAAGATTTGGGACCAAAGGTATGGAGCCTGGGAACAAGAAAACCAGCAGCATTTTGGATGTAAATCTCAGACAAAAATTATGGCAGTTAAATCTCATGATTTAATTATGTGACACTTCAGTAGTTTGCAGAAGGTTTTCATATGTTTCTCTCTGTGTGTTTCTTGTTCTCAAAGGGAAGTAGGTCAAATATTTGTTCTCACTCTATAAGTGAAGAAATAGAACAAGAAAAACAGAGTAGCTCTCTCCAGTCTGACAGCAAGGAAAGGTAAGAACGAGAGGTTGATGCCAGATCTCTGAGTCTCACTGCCCATGACATACTGGACAAATAGGACTGTACAAGTTCAACTTTCATTTAAACAGCAAATAGTTCCTTCAGTAAGCCCTGTTCCCAGTGATAACAAAATTTCCCTTGCAATACTGTAAACAAGGGGGAAATGGGGCCCCAGTCCAGGGAGATGGACACAATTCTATAAAGCAATTACCTGATTCAGAAAAGGAAGTGTGAAGCTTATTCCAAACTTGGTGGGAATTATGCACAATCCTCTCTTTTTCCAACAATTCTCCCTGAAGAGAAAGGAACATTCTGATAGAAACTTCTCTACCGTAATGAGGTCATCAACATCTTTGGATCAAATCAAAACAGGACATCCTTGGGGTTACCCAGATAGTCCTGTAATAACAGAACTATGCCTCAATAATGTAGACAAAAATGAGAGCAGTCAGCTGGTGCACAGCCCCTTCCGGGAGTCTTGACTTTAAAGTTTCAATACTCTTCTTCCCTGAGTACCACTTGTACTGGATCAGAGTGCCCTGGTGGTCTTGGACTGTCATCATCTCCAGGAGGCACTATGCCTCACTGACCATAAGAAAGCCTTCTCTGTGCTTTATATTTAATTATCTGAGTAACTCTGTGAGGAAGACAGAGCCAGCACAATTATGCCCCCTTTGCAGATGAGGAAACTGAGGCCTGGGGAGATGTGGAGTGACTCCCAAATTCATATTTATAGATTAGTGTCAGAGGCAGGTGCATAACTGTGGTGTGCCAGTCCTGGGTCAGTGTTCTTTATAATATGGTGTGCCCAGAAGGTGTACAAATGTGTAAAGATGAACCACAACTGACAGGCTATGACACCGATTGCAGGCTGTGAGCCCACCTGCCCTGGGCTGGAGATGGTTATAAGATCTTAAAGAGATGGCTAAGAATAAGTTGGCAAACTCAGCAGTCTCATAAGTTATCCATTACATTATTAGCTTCCTATTTTGGGGTCAGCAGAAAGGCTGTAGGATATGAAACCCAGGAGAGCAACTGGACCCCTACTCCCAATGCTTACTTGTTGAACTTGTCAACCCCACTCTTCCGAGCATGATACTGAGAGCTTGCTAGGCATTCTTCCCAGCACCTGGACAAGGTGAAACCCTCAAGCTTCTGGTTGAAGTGTGTCAGGTCCCCTTCTTTGTACAGGTTTTTCCTCCGCACCTTCCCAAGGAGAGAGACACAGAGGCCTTGGTGGCAAGAGACTGGGGGCGGGGCACAAGCTGAAGTTCAGCTTTCAGCCCCCTCAGCAGCCCCTGCCTGTCATCTGCCCCCATGGGAGTTGCCCAAGATACAAAGCCGCTCTCCCCACAAGTAGGCTAACCCACTCTGGCTTGTGCTACCAAATTCTCAGCTTACCTCCTCTGCAGGCAACCCACAGGTCACTGCGACTTCACTCATCCAATATTCGGCAATGAGCATCCCTTGGGGCCCCCCAAAGCCCCGGAAAGCCGTGTTGGAGGGCAGGTTGGTTTTGCACAGCCGCCCAGTGCCCCGGATATTGGGGATTTTATAGCAGTTGTCCATGTGGAATAGAGCCCGTTCCATAATCTGAAGCAGAGGAAACAAAAGTGGGAGAGGACAGTGTGCTGATTTCATTGGCTCCTCAAAGTAGGAACTTCGAAGACTGTATCCATGTCTGTCTTTCCCTTCCACACCACAGCTGCTCATCTTCAGCACAAGTTATTTATCCCCTGGGAGATTGCAGCAGCACCTTTTTTGTTTTGTTGTTGTTTGTTTGTTTTTTGAGACGGCGTCTCACTCTGTTGCCAGGCTGGAGTGCAATGGTGCGATCTCGGCTCACTGTAACCTCCGCCTCCAGTGTTCAAGCTATTCTCCTGCATCAGCCTTTCGAGTAGCTGGGGCTACAGGCACCAGTCACCATGCCCAGCTGCTTTTTGTATTTTTAATAGAAATGGGGTTTTGCCATATTGGCCAGGATGGTCTCGATCTCTTTACCTCATGATCCGCCCGCCTCAGCCTCCCAAAGTGCTGAGATTACAGGCGTGAGCCACCGCGCCGGCCTGCAGCAGCATCTTTACTGCACCTTATCGACCTACTAGTCTCCTCATTCAGGCCCTCTGTGCAGAAGCCCTTCCCAGAGCCTATAGTTGGAACTAATCACTTGCCTCTATTTGAAAATAGTTAACTTTTAAAAATTCATTGTTAATTAGTTTTTATTCCCATGAAACTTGTACTGCAAATAGTTTGAAGTGTCACATAAGTCATGGTATGAAAAACAGTAGCCTCTTCCACTTTCCTTCCTTGCAGTCTCCAGAAGCAACTACTTACAATTCTCATAGCTTATCCTTCATTAGCTATTTAACTTTCACATCTCTAGATAATGTGGCTACATTGCTATGTCTTGACTTTTTCAGTTTTAGACTTTTACGTTGTCTTCCTTCTATGAAAAAGGAGACTTTTGATTGGATCAATAGTCAATTTAATATTATAACTCTGCAAACATTACTTACAACTGAACCATGTTGTTACATTATAATTTCTTCTCTCTTGATAAAATTCTTTTTTACCCTGGAGTTAATAATTGTCTTTATTTTGTATCTGCTTCATTGTCTATGTACTTATTACTAATCCAACTTAAAGTTTTCCTCAATTCTAAAAATCTACTCCTAATATATTTTCTCTTTTCCCTCCTGAGTCCTGCTTCCAACATGTTCAAGCACATTTGATTTTCTATCCTAGAGCCATCTGGCCTACTCCAGTTTAAATTGGTTGCCCACTAGATCTGCTTCAGCTGCTACCAAAGGATTTAAATATTAAATCTCACAGTAGGATCCAAAGGGGTAGAGGGATTCATCCCAGGGATTTCCTTCAACCTCTCTACATCATACTGAATCTCCTGTTCCTGGATTCCATGCCTTTCCCTTTTAAAATTTTACTCCCTCATTTTGTTGGAGTACATCCTTTAGTATCTTCATAAGAAAGGGGTACACAAAGAGGAACATCTTTGACACCTTGCATATCTGAAATGTCTTTATTCTACTTTCACCTTTAATTGATACTTCAGCTGTATATAGAATCCTAATTTGGAAGTAAGCTTTCCAGTTTTTCTCAGCAATTTGAAGGCATTTTACTAGTAAAGCCTAGCTTCCTACTATTGAGAAGTCCAGTCAACACCTTCCTAATTCTTGAAAAGAGTTCTGTTTTTTTCTTCCTGAAAATTGCAAAATCTTCTCTTTGTCCTCAGGTTTCTAAATTTCACAATGTTATAACTTGGCATAGGTCCATTTTCTTTCATTGTGCTGGTAATTGTATCGGCTGTTTTAATCCCAAAATATATGCCCATCAGTTTTGGAAATTTTTTTGAATTATTGATAGCTTCCCCCTCTCTGTTTTTTCCATTCTTTCTTTCTGAAATGTCTATGATTTGGACCTCTTGAACTGATCCTCAAATTTTTTTGTATTTTCTCTCCTATTTCTTCATGTTGTTTTCAATTTTGGGGAGATTTATCAAGTTTCTTTCAACCCTTCTGCTTTCATGGTGTCAGTTCATGAAAGCTAATTTTTATTCTTTGACTGTTCCATTTTAATAACATTCTGTTCTTTCTTTAAGTTGTAGGATCTCATCTCTCTGGAAAGATCAATGCAGCTTTGATTTTTCTGTTGTTTGTTTTCTGTTGGTTTTATTTTATTTCCCTATGTGTACCCACTCTCTCCCACAAGTTGCCTTATGTGTCTTTGATAATTTCAGTCTTAGTCATCCTAGATGATTTTTCTATGTCTCAATTAATTCTACTTTTGCTTTCCCTTAGTACTTTATCAACCTGCATTTCTTTTTCTTTCATCATCTATTTCCCTTGCCATATTGTGAAGTTTTTGAGGGCAGAAACAATGTCATATCCTTCTTTATGTAGCCCCCTGGGCACTTAACAAATATTTGCTGGATTGAATTTAAAATCTTGTGAGATGTCTAGGGACAAAGACTGTACGTTTTTCAACATGATTTTTCCCATACCAAAAAGCATGTCTTATACGTGGTGAGAACACGAAATAAGAACACTTCTTGTTTTGAACAGTTTTAGCCCTAGATCTGAAGTGTGAAGTTTCCTCACTGAGCCAATTAGGCAATCCCTGGCAGAGAAAAGTGGGATCCAAAGGGGTAAAGGGGAATGTAGGCTTTTCCCAAAAAGTTTAACTTATTTTTAAATTATTTATTTATTAATTTTTTTTTAAGACAGAGTATAACTCTGTTGCCCAGGCTGGAGTGCAATGGTGTGATCTCAGTTCACTGCAACCTCTGCCACCCAGGTTCAAGTGATTCTCCTGCCTCAGCCTCCTGAGTAGCTGGGACTACAGGCATGCACCACCGTACTGAGTTAATTTTTGTATTTTCAGTAGAGATGGGGTTTCATCATGTTGGTCAGACTTGTTTCAAACTCCTGATCTCATGATCCACCCCCCTCGGCTTCCCAAAGTGCTGGGATTACAGGCATGAGCCACCACACCTGGACTATTTATTTATTTATTTAAGAGACAGGCTTTTGCCATGTTGGCCAGGCTGGTCTTGAACTCCTGACCTCAAGTGATCTGTCTATCTTGCCTCCCAAAGTACTGGGATTATAGTCATGAGCCACCATGCCCAGCTACCTCTTTTTTTTTTTTTTTTAAACAAGAATCTATACATATGTAACTAGTATGCTTATAAAATTAAGATTTAAAAAACTGTGAAAAGTGCTATCACCAAGGTAAATTTGTTAATTCTCACAATTGACTTTATTTCACCCAAGCCCTCTAGTTATTTTTCTCAACAACTCAATATTCCAAGTTCATCTGCCAAAGCTTTGACGACAATAATGAAGAGTGCATAATTCCCACTTCTGGTCTTACCCAGGTCATTTATAATGTGACTGGAGGAGCAACAACTAAGACTAAATATGAAAGCAGACAGTAATTACTGTTGACATTACTCAGGATTCTATCTTGTGAGAAACTCAACATTAATGTACAGTATAGAGACTTTCACTTCCGTATTCCCACTACGTACCACCAAAACTCTGGAATTCTATACATTTATTTAAAATCAGCCACAACAACAATGTAAGAATACTCTGAAAAGTGGAGGGAAAAAAAAGGCAGTCCCAGTAGGGACTTTGCAACCCAAGGAATGACATGATGGTGAGTTCCAAGAGTTTCTTTTTTGCCTCATATATCCCAGACTTGGGGCAGGAGCTGGCAATCCAGAAATGTCATTGATGACAGAGACCAAAAAGCTCACTCTATTTCCCAAATCCTTTTATCTCTAGACAAAAGACCAGGAAAAGGGCAGCCTAGCAAAACTGAGCACTTTTAGATAATAAATATCCCAACCAAACATCACAGAAAGAACAAAACTATAGCCTCATCCCTACTCACACCTGCAAAAGCTCAGTGGGAGCCTAGACTTTCACATTCATGAGGCTGTTATGAGATACTCCAACACTCCTGAGGGGGTGGTGCCAGAGGAGGCCAGGTAGGGAGTTGAGACTTTCATTGCTGATGGCCAGTCATAAGGCTGTACCTACACCCTGTGGAGTCACTGGAGAACACATTAACTTCCTCATCCTCCTAACAAAGACACAACACTCTTTCCTTCCATTCTAGTGGTGTCAGAAGAGGTCTAGTGAAGAGTCAAGACTTTTAGCACAAGCCAGTGGTAAAGAGGTCACCCACACCATGATGTCCATGGAGAACACGTGGAACGTAGATCTCCCACCTCTGCCCAGAAGTAAGAAGGAGTTGTTTCTACTCTGGGTATCAACAAAGGCCAAATGGAAGATCAAGACTTCTACCTCCACCTAGAAGTAATGAGGTGGCATCCACCACTGCTAGAGCAAGGTCAGAAAGAGCAGATTAAAATAGAAGTCTTAAATAAGATTCAAGGTCTCAGAACATCATCACCATCATCACCACTATCATCTGTGCATTAATGATGGGTTTTTCCAAGTTTCAGTGAAAAATCACTTGTCATACCAAGTGACAGGAGGATCTCAAACTGAATAATAAAAGATAACCAATAGATGCCATCATTGAGGTGACAAAGATGTTAAAATTATCTGACAACAGTTTTAAGGCAGCCATGAAAAAAATGCCTCCAAGATCAATTATAACCACACTTGACACAAATAAAACATACAAAGCTTCCAGAAATAAAAGATAGTCTCAGCAAAGACAGAGAAGATATAAAGAAGAACCTAATGGGCCTTTAAGAATTGAAAATACAACAACCAAAAAAATTGTTTATTGCATGGATTCAGATCCAACAGCAGAAGAAGAGAGATAGGACATAGAAGAGAATCAGTGAACGGAAGAATAGAATAAGATACATTATCTGGTCTGAACTGTATTGAGATTATGGAATTTAAAAAAATAACAGTTTCAAGGACCTTTGAGACTATGACAAAAGCCCTTACATTCGTGCCATTGGAGACCTGGAAGGAAAAGAGAAAAAGAGAAGAGCTTCAAAGTACTGAAAACAATAATAACTGAAAAATTTCCAAGGTTTCAAGATCTACAAACTTACAGATTCAAGATGTTTAATGATCTTGAAACAGGTTAAGACTGAAGAAATCCTTGATAAGTAGTATCATAATTAAACTTCTGAAAACTAAAGACAAAAAAAAATTCTTGAAAGCAGCCAGAGAATATGACAACTTGCCTATGGGGTGGGGAGGGGCGTGGGGTTGGGGCTAATTAGAATGACAAAGGATTTCTCATCAGAAGCCATAGAGACCAGAACAAAGTGGCAGTTTTTCAGGTACTGAAAGAAATGAACTGTTAACTCAAAATTAATTGCCCAGTAAAATTATCCTTCAGGAACAAGGAAAAAAATCAAGACATTCTCAGATGGAAAACTAAAAAAATGTGTCCCCAGCAGACCCATAATAAAATAATGACTGAAGGAAGTTCTAAACAGAAAGAAAAGGATAAAAGAAGGAACCTTGGAAAATTAGAAGGAAGAAAAAACACTGCAAGCAAAAATGGATACAAGCAGTAAGCTTTTCTTCTCAGTTTTTAAAATTGTCTGATAGTTAAAACAAAAATTAAAATACTGTCTTTATGTGGTTCTAAATGGAAGTAAAGAAATATTTAAAATAAAAATAACATAAATGGGAAAGGGCAGAGTCATAAAGAGAGGCAAGTTTTTTATACTTCACAGAAACCAGTAAAATGAGAACTTCAGTAGACTGTGATAAGTTGTGTATATATAACATAATACCTTGAGCAATGACTATAAAACTGTATGAGATACTTTTAAAAAGCACTGTAAATAAATCAAAATGGAATTCTAAAAAAATGTCGAAGTAACCCACAGCAAGGCATACAAAAGAATACAGAGAAATGAAAAGCTGATAGAACAAACAGAAAACAAAAAATAAAGTGGCACACTTATGCCTCAACACATCAATGATCGTATTACATGTAAACAGTATAAATACAATTAAAAGAGATTAGCTGAATGTATTTAAAAACATGACCTAACTACATACTATCTTCAAGAAAAATCACTTCAAATATAATAATGTAGGCAAGTTGAACATAGAAGGATGGAAAAAGATATACCATGCAAACATTAATCAAAAGAAAGCAAGCATGGTTTTATTAACATCAGATAAAGTAGACTTCAGAGCAAATACAATTATCAGAGACAGAGAGAGAGAGATTATATAATGATAAAAGTGTCAATCCTTCCAAAAGACAGCAATACTAATTGTGTCTGCCCCAAACGACAGAGCTGAAAAATACAGGAAGTAAAGACTGGTACAACTAAAAGGAGAAATAGAAAAATCCACAATTACAGTTGGAGATTTCAATGCTCCTGTTTCAAAATTGATAGAAAAAAATAGGCAGAAAATCAGGAAAGGTACAGAAGACCTCAATACCACCATCAAGATCTAGTGGATATTTATAGAATATTATACCAGTGTTAGGAAAAAGAAATGCCTCCCCAAAGATATATTCACTTTCTTTCTTTTTTGAGGGGGTGGGGGCAGTCTTACTCTGTCACCAGGACTAGAGTGCAATGGCTCCACTGCACTTGGCTCCTGGTTCAAGCGATTCTCCTGCCTCAGCCTCTCCAGTAGCTGGAATTACAGGTGCAACATTCACCTCCTGGGTTCAAGCGATTCTCCTGCCTCAGCCTCTCCAGTAGCTGGAATTACAGGTGCCCGCCACTACACCCAGCTAATTTTTTGTATTTTTAGTAGAGACTGGGGATATATTCACTTTCCAATCATGGAACCTGTAAATACCACCTTATATGGCAAAATATGTGATAAAGTTAAGGATCTGGAGAGAAGTAGCTTATCCTTAACTATTGGAGAGGACCCTAAATGCATTCACGTGTCTATAAGAGAGAAGTATAGGTAGACAAGAACAGACACACAGAGGAGAAGGGGATGGGAAGACAAAGACAGAGATTGGAATGATGCAACCACAAGTCAAGGAGTGCCCCCAGCTACCAGAAGCTGGAAGAGGCCAGGAATGGATCCTTCCCTAGAGCTTCAAGAGGGAGTGCGGTCCTCCCAACACTTTGATTTCAGATTTCTGGCCTCCAGAACTGTGAGAAAATACATGTTCATTATTTCAAGCCACGCAATTTGTGGTGATTTGTTGTAACAGCCACAGGAAACTAATACACATCCCGTCAACAGTAAAATACACATTCTGCTTAGGTATCCATGGAACTTCTATTGAAACAGACCGTGTCCTGGGCCATGACATGAACCTCAACACATTTCAAAGAATTGAAATCATAGAGAATGTGTTCTTCAACTAAAATGGAAGGAAACTCAAAATCAATAGAAAGCCTCAGGATAGAAAGATAACAGGAAAATCTCTAAACACTTGGAAACTAAACAGCATGCTTCTAAATAATCAGGGATCAAAGAGAAAGTGTCAGGGAAATAAACAAATGAGCAGGCCAAAAATACAAGAAAAAAATGAAATACAACATACCAAAACTTATGGGACCTGTCTAAAATACTGCTGAGGGGAAACTTCATAGCACGAAACTGAATACATTAAAAAAGAGGAAAACATTCTCAGATAGTTATTTTAAACTTTAAGCTTTCAACTTTCTTTCAACTAGAAAAAAAGAAGCAAAATAAATCCAAAGCAAACAGAGTAAAGAAAGTAATGATAAGAGCCGAAATCAGTGAAATTGAAAACAAAAACAACAAAGAAAATCAATGAAACAAAAACCTCGTTTTTCTAAAAAAGGAATAAAATTGGCAATCTCTGGCAAGACAGAAAAACAAAGTGAAGCCACAAATTACCAATATCAGGATTGAAGCAGGGGATCTCACTACAGACCCTGAAGACATCAGAAGAGAAATAAGAACACACTGTCAATGATTCTACACACTAATCTTTTTTGATAACTTAGACAAAATTAAATCGAACTCGTGGAGATAAAGAGTGGAATGATGTTTGCCAGAGGCTGGGCGGGGGTAGCGGGGACAGGGGATTAAAGTGGGGATGGTTAATGCATACAAAAATACAGTTAGAGAGAATGAGTAATATCTAGTATACGGTAGCACAACATGGTGACAATATAGTGTAATATTTTAAAATATATAATAATTTATTGTATATTTAAAAATAAATAAGAGTAGAATTGAAATGTTTCCTAACACAGAAAAATGATAAATTCTTGAGGTGATGGATACTTACACTACCCTGATTTGTTTATCCTGATAATATTGTATGCCTATATCAAAACATCATATATGCCCTATAAATATATACAACTATTATGTACCCATAATAATTAAAAACCAAACGTTTTTAAATGAATGTCTCAAAATACAAAACTACCACTTCAATATAAGATAGATAATTTGAACAGTCTTAGAACTATTAAGGAAATTTAATCCATAGTTTTAAGGCTATCAGAAAAGAAGTCTCCAGGTCCAAACGATTTCACTGGAAAATTCTAACAAACATTTATAGAAGAATTAACACCAATTCTACACAATCTCTTCTAGAATTAGAAGAGGAATTCTAACTCATTTTATGAAACTAGTGTTACCCTGACACCAAACCCTGACCATGATGGTATAATTTTAAAAGAAAAAACTACAGAGCAATATTTCTTATGAATATGGATGCAAAAATCCTTAACAAATTTTAGCAAATAAAATCCCACAATATATTAATTATACCATGACCAAGCTGGATTTATTTCAAGGACAGTGGTTGGTTCAGTCTTTAAAAAAATCGATGAATACAATCCACCATATTAACAAACTAAAGAAGAAAATCACATGATCATATCAATCAATGCAGAAAAAGCATTTGACAAAATTCAACACCCATTCATTACAAAGATGCTCAGTAATGGAAGGAAATTTCCATCAGATACACTAACGGAAGGAAACTTCCTTAATCTGATAATCTGATCATGAGTATCTACAAAAAAAGAAAAAAAAAAAACCTACCAGTAACATATTTAATGATGAAAAACTGAGTGCCTTCCCCATAAGAATGAAAACAAGGCAAGGATACATGACCTAACAGTTCTGGAAGGTCTGGCTAGCCATCACAGTATGTAATGAAAAGGAGATTAAAACATGCAGACTGGAAAAAAAGAGAAAAAACTGTCCCTATTTGCAGATGATAATCATTATCTGCAGAGAAAATCCCAAGGAATCTACAGAAGAAATCCTAGAACGAATAAACGAGTTCTGCAAGGTCACAGGATATAAGAAACACGAAATCACAATGAGCTATCACTTCACACCCACTAATTCTGATGAGTAAAGACAGACGATACCAAGTGTTACTGAGGATGTGGAACCCCTAAGATTGTTGACTGGAATATAAACTGGTGTAGTCAATCTGGAATATAATTTGATCATTTCTTAAAATATTAAGCTTACCGCAGATGCAGCAATTCTATTCCTAGGAATCTACTCAGGAGAAACTTCCATTAGTGTTTTCAGAGCAGTATTATGCATAAAAGCTAAAAACTGGAAACAACACAAATGTCCATCAAGTGGTGAATGGGAACAACATATGGTAGGTCCATATGATGGAGTATTATTCATCAAGAAACAGGAATGAAGCACTGATACATGCTATAACATAGATGGGCCAGGCACAGTGGCTCATGCCTGTAATCCCAGCACTTTGGGAGGCTGAGGTGGGCTGATCGTTTGAAGTCAGGAGTTTGAGACCAGCCTAGTCAACATGGCGAAACCCTGCCTCTACTAAAAATACAAAAATTAGTCAGGCGTGGTGGTGCATGCCTGTAATCCCAGCTACTTGGGAGGCTGAGGCAAGAGAATCACTTGATCCCAGAGGCAGAGGTTGCAGTAAGCTGCCATTGTGCCACTGCACTCCAGCCTGGGTGACAGAGCAAGACTCTGTCTCAAACAATAGTAATAATATTAATAAATAGATGAACCTACAAAACATTATTCTGAGAGAAGGACATCAAACAGAAAAAAAAAAACACATAGTGTATGGTTCTATTTAAATTACTTGACATAAAGTAGACTAATGATGGCCTGGGCCTGTGGAATGGTAATGGGAGTGACTACAAATGGATGCAAAGCTCATTCTGTGGTGATGGAAGCTCAAACACTGGATTGTGACAGTGGTCTAACAACTCTTGAAATTTACTAACAACCTTTCAATTATATACTTCAAATGGATTAACTTTATGGTATGTAAATTATACTTCAATGAAACCATTTTTTAAAAAGCAATTCGACTTATTTAAAATTGAAACATCACAGAAATATGTAACATAGAAAATGACAGTGTGTATCCCTCTCCATACCATTCCAATCATTGTTAATAATTTGATCACTGTTAACAGTTTGGTATATGTTCCTTCAGACACTTTTCCATGCATGCTATACATAGTAATATATATTAGTATTAGTTTATATGTTAGTGTATATATATTACTGTTGCATGCATATACACACACACAATGCCACACACTATCCATAAAACGTAGTAACTGACTTTGCTAGCTTGGCAAAATATCTTGAACAAGAAGGATGTGTTTTTAACCAGATAAATAATATGATCATCATGGTGCTTTAGAGATTAATCGAGGATGGGAAACCTGAAGGTGAGGACCCATTAGGAGACTGCTGCAACAGTGGCAGACAGGGCCTGGGGAGGCCTGTGCCTTGTGGGAACAGGCTGTGGGGCCCATCCTTGGCCTCGAAGTCAGCTCTGGGTGCAGGGGCGGTGGCAGATCCTACTCACACCCTGAGAGAGATCCTGGGTGTTCCCCGCATTGCTGAAGTGATCCACCTCCAGAGCCACAACCTTCCCAGTCTTCATGAAGCCAACCTGATAAAACGAGAAAGTAGAGTGTTTATCAGAAGTCCCATTTCCACCACCTCTCTTTCTGCCTCTGATCCTCCCTCCCGCTTATGCCACCTGGAGGAAATGAACAGAACACCACATCAACCCATGTGAGAAAAAGGTGACCTTCTGAAGTCACCAGAAGGTAGCAAGGGAAGAAAAGAGGAACTGCCCTCTCTCCAGTGGCACACACTTGGCTCCCCACCCCTGGACACCCTTGTCCCCACACCCCTTCTTCCTGCTACCAGCTCCTGACTTCTGGTTCTAGGAGGGGAGTAAGGAGGTTGGAAAGAGAAAGTAGATCACGATAGGGCAGGGAGGCAAGCACAGGGCAGAGAAACTAGGAAAGATACTGGACTGTGCCCGCACAGCTTTTGGTCAGCAGACAAAAAAAGTTGCATTTCACAGGAGCATGCACCTCCTTGACCTATGTGCTCTGTTAGAATACCCTCTATAGGCCATTTTACAGGCACAGAAACTGGGACTCGAAAAGATCAAGGAACTCTCTTCAGGCCCACAAGAATTTTGGGCTAAGGGAAATATAATCCCTTGCTGGGAGTTAAACCATGAAACAAACTCAGAATAGGTCAAAGGCCATATTTAAGGCCAGTTCATGAAGAGAGGGCTCCCAGGTTTCTATAGCTGGACTAAGCCCGGTAAAGCTATGCTGATGTATACAGGGAAAGGGTGTATTGATCATTACAGAAACCCAGAAAAGGGACTGTCCCAGAGAGAAGTGTGGGCTGTGCTCAACCATGGTCTGAGAAAGCAAGTACCTGCCCTAACATCTTGGGCCTGTCTAGGCCCCTGGGAAGTTTTATTTCTCACTATATTACTAAGCTATCATTCTAGAATATTTTTACATCACAGTACTCAGTGTGATGGGTTTATCCTGAGTATGCTGGTGGTGAATCATGTTTCTGAGCCTGACCAGACTCAGAACACAGCAAATTCACAGAAGTCATGAATGCCACCCTTGGGAGATGGGGTGCCAGCCTCCCTCAGTACTGCCTTTCTGTGTTGCTGTTGGCCTATTTGAATTTCCCTTCTTTCTATTTCTTATTTGATCTTCTACAGATAGGCAAAAAGTCAGAGTGCAGCCTAGGACGCCTGGACATTTGGCCCCAGGTTTGCTTACAAAATAGCACTTCCCATCCCAGAACAGCCCCAACATCTAGAACCTTGTATCTTGCCAGGAAGGGATGTCTGCCACCAGTTATCAGCATGTCCTCATCACGGTCCAGCATGCAGCGCACAGGGCGGCCGGTCCTGGGGGTACCAAGAGGATTAGAAGCCTGTGAGCCTTCAACAGCAGCTCAGCCCTCTGAGTCTCAGAATAAAAACAGCTGGGAAGCCACCTTTTCCACCTGCACACTGAGCAGACCTGTACTGGGCTGCTTTGCCATCTAGACAGTGTGCTAGACAAGGTGAAAAATATAAGGACGCGAGGTATGTGCTCGCCTTTGGAGATCTCACAGCCAAGTAGGGGAGATCAGATGTGGACACCTGTGCCAGATCACAAAGGAACAGGTAATGTTACCCTCCCTCTATGCCCACGGGTTCTAAAAACAGAGGGCTGTGAGAATTCAAAGCAGGAGGAAACTAATTCTAACAGGGGGAAGTCCAGAAGGCCTTCCTGGCAGAGGCACCCTTATTCTTCTTCCCAGAACCAGATGGGAGAAACAGGCTTTGCAACTCACTTATATGCAGCCAGGGCCACTGCTGTGGACACCACGGTGCTCCGGGTTTCCTTCCCTCCAAAGCCTCCTCCCATTCTCTTCACTCGAACCACAATCCGGTTTGCTGGAACCCCCAACATTTTTGCAACAAAGCTCTATGGGTGAAAGACAGAACACTCACACTGAATGCATTATTTGAACTTATTTCAGGCCTGGTGGACCTAATTACTGCTGTGATTTCTGAAAGTCCTTGATTCAAAATCCCCATGCAGCCTGAGGTTAGTGATGCTGAGGCTGCCAGACTGAAATCGGGTACTGGTTTTTAGCCAGAGTCCAAGTAGTTGGTCACAGAATACTTTTAGAAACTTGTTCCATCTGACCAGGTGACCAGGGACTGGTAGGTCATGAAAGTAGGACCAGCTGCCAAAAACACTGGCCACCGCTGTCACAGGCAGTAGAGAAACGAGGAATATTTGAGCTGCTGTAGATAATTTAGGGGTCCCTGTAGCTATGACTTAATCCAACACCTTCATTTTACATGTGAGGAAACTGAGGCAGGACATAACTTGACCAAGGCCATAGGTACTGAAACGATAACAGCCAACATGTACCAGACTTCAGACTAAATATTAAAATTTGTCTAATAATTACAACAACCCACCCAGGCCCCATTTTATAGATGAGAAAACTGAGGCTGAGAAAGGTTATGGAACAAGGTCAGTGACACCAGCTTGTTGGTGAGAGTCTGGCTCCAGGACTATGACACTCGAGAACCCTCTGGACCAGCCCACTTCTCCCTCTTCCCATTTCCCACGTGGTCCTCCTGGTCTGCTAGGAGCTCCCCGCTATCCCGCGGGCCCCTTGAGCTGACCCAAAAGGCAGCTACCTGGGTCTTCATGGTGTTCTGTGTAGACACAAAGAGCTCCAGCTCCCCTGCCTCGCCTTTTGGAACAGCAATGGTGCAGTGAGTCTCCAGGTAGAAATGCTCTTGGCCACCGATGTATAACTCCCCTGGGGAAACAGTGAGATCCGTCACAGTGAGCCTGATGCTACAGAAGGGGCCAGTTTGCCTAAGGAGAGAGTATTCTCTGCCAAGTGACCTGGGCAGGAAGCAACTGATCACAGGGTTACCTGGGGGGTAACCTCAAGGTTTCCCACTTGGGGTGGAAAAGGATCCCAAAGTCTTAGCTATCTGGCAGCTGAGTGCTCCACCCTCATCCCCACCCACACAACAAAGAAACCAGAATGACACTGAAATGCATCCAGTGCAAAGTTCTCTTCTCACTGCAGCTTGTGGAAATCAAGGATTTCGGAAACTGTCACTGTAAAATTTTGGAAAAAGTAAAGCAGGGATTAATAGATGTGATTGAAACGCTGAAAACGAGAGCATCTTCCAGAACCTAAGCTACCAGGCCTAGTAGAGAGTTGACTTCCTAGTAACTTCACAAAGCACAACAGCCAATGTAAAAAACAGTTCTGAAGGGGGTAGTCAACTGCGTTGTCCTGGGGTGAGAGCAATGGATTTGATTTCACAGTGTCAGAGACAGAGGTGGAAGGAGAGGAGGGTAGAAGGAAGGGGAGGGAGGATGCTAGTTGAAGATGGGTAAGGACTGCCTTCGGGGCGGGGGGAGAATGAGAGTCTGTGTGGTTAGAGGCCTGGCAGACCTAAGGCCATCAGGCATCTATGGCTGTTATCCTCCCTAGATGGCCTCCCAGATCAGAATACTCTAGAATCTCTTTAGAATCATTAGGTCCAGCCTAGAGACAGGAGAGTAGAGATTAAGATGATTGAAGCTCTTCCCCAGCCAACTGTCTACCATTTTGCTACAAACATAAGAGGAAATCTTCTGTTAGGAAATGTCTGGGAATCACTTCCCTGCTTCAGGGTTCAATGCATATCTCTTGAACTTTATTTGCAAACCAGGGCCGCCCCATTCCCACTGCTCTGTGGAGCAGCTCTACCTGACACAACATTATCCGCTTCGGAAAACCCCTTCTTGAGGTCTCCTTTCTCAATCTTCAGCTCAGATCCATAAAAGGAGTTGTTCTTTATAGCATCCTGAGGATCACAAAGAAGTTTCAGAAATGAGGTTCTTAGGAGGACGGGGAAGATGGGTTCTGATTAGGGAAGAGAAGCTCTCTGAATTGTTAGCTCTCTCTTCTCATAAATAAATCTTTATATGCTTCACATACAGACTTGAAGTGAGCTCAACTGTAGCCCAGGGAATCATACTCCTCCATTCCCTCAGCTGCAGATGGATAATCCTGGACCTTGAAGAAAAGCAAAGAATACCACAAGGACCAGATGGAGGTGAAACTGTGAAAAGAAGGAACTCAGTTTGGCTGTTGTTAGTGAACTGAGCCTAAGACCAAAAAGGGGAAGGTTTCCTGGAGCCTAAAATCGCAGAGTTGAAAGGAATTTTAAAACCCATCTAGTCAAATCCCTAGCTGCTGCTCAAATCCCCTCTCGGGGATCCTAATAAATGCACATCCAGGGACGGGGAGCTCACTCCTCTACACAGGCAGCCCATTCTCAGTTACCTCAATTGTGATAATGGCTGGTAGTTCTTCATAGGTGATTTTCACCCCTTGGGCAGCTCTCTGTGCGTGTTCCGGGGTGTCAGCAACCACAGCACCAATGATATGCCCAACACAAGTAACCTAGGAGCAGAGACAGACTGTTAAAGAATGCAACCAGGCTATAGTGAAACGAATTATTTTTGGATTGTTCAAAAAGCCCTGCTTTCACAATGAAAGTACATTTTAGGAATGCCCTGGGGGCTCTTAATTTCCTTATCTTACTGATATAGGGTCACTAGGATCAAGATGGCAAACAGATTTCATCTCAAGGGTCAATTCTGATTATTTAGTACTGGCAGACTACTGAGAGGCTGAACCAGATAGAATGTGGCAATTGATTACTCATTTGCCATGAGCAGAAAGGGGGATATTGCAGCAGAAGTGCATTTGTCAGGATCTACTCCAACACCATTGGTCTTACGGAGACTCAGAAGACAAGGCCACGATGGGCTAGTTACTATTAATAGATCATGACCAAATCTTAGGCCCTGACCCCCAGTTTTACTTTCTTTTCACCACACCGCTGTCTTTTATGTTCTATTTCCCAGATTTATTCCAAAAGCTTATCAAAGGCTGTAAAGGCTGTAAGCATCATTATAAGACATGTAACACATATACTTACGATGAAGATATACTTCGTCTAATACCCAAAAGCAGTAACTCTCAAATGCTGGTTCTTAGACTTGATAATCCATAAAAAGATTTAAAAATTTATATGATAAAGATTGCTGTTTTCTTTTCTTTAATAATTCAGTTTCATAAAAGCTTAATGGATCTCCTTCAGAGATAATTTTCATCCAACATCCCCCAAAAAGTAAACAACAAAAAATTTTTGTCCAGCACATCACTTTAGAAGATGAAGTTTCTGACAACAGGAATGAACAATTAGGATGCATGTCTCTGACAATTCTAATGGGGGATGTCCAGAAAGCCTTCCTGGCAGAGGCAGCCTTATTCTTCTTCCCAGAGCCAGATAGAAGAAACATTTCCCAAATAAGTTATTGACTTATTTGATTAGTGCAATTGGTTAAATCTGGTTGACTCTCCCTAGCCATAATGCTAGCGCTGCTCTGAGAAGCTCTTAAAATTCATAAAGAAATTTGTTCTTCTATGAAATGCTCTCCTCATGGAGTCCTTGTTCTCACAGTTTTAGTTTTTTGTTCTCTCCTTCACTTTTACATCAATGATAAGATGAATTCGCTCTTCAGAAATATTCATGTCTAATTTGCAACATTTAATGTCTATTGGAACTGAAAAACGGCTGTCGAGAACTATCCTATGAAAAAAATATAAGGACTTACGTAGAAGCTGTCTTAAACATTTGAAAATTTTTGTTTGTTGTTGCAGAGTTCCATATAGTCAAAATCAATAGATAAACTTTCGTATTTACCAATTACCAATACACATAGTGGTGGTATTGTGATTTCCAGTTAGTTTGTTAAATGTATTCTTATTTTATTTTAATTAAGGAGCTTACTGTTGTTTCTTAAGAACCCAATTGCTAGTTCAAATGCAATCACCAGCCTTGTTTTACTGTCACCTTGGCATAGAGACATCCTACTATGCACAAACAGCAGCCATCAATTAAATAAACAAGTAACATATTCTATCCCTCTGGATATTCTATCCAGTTGATGGCCACAATCCATGCAAATGTACAACCTTTCCAGATCAGGGGTTTACAGCAATGTACACAAATTAAAACTTCAATACTTATTCCATTTACTTCATATTAAAAAAAAAATCCAAGACCTACCTTATCCTTTGCAAAGACTGTCTCATCATTGCAAATTCCAGTTATGTTACTCCCAGGAATATCACCAGCGGAAATGAAACAAACAAACCCTGGCACCTTCTTAGCTTCTGATGTTTCTATGGACCTGCAAGAATGAGTGGTGTGAGGGGGGCCAGGCCAGCAAGCTGGAGCAGGGGACCCATCACCTGGTTGGACAACTCTGTTCTCATTTTGATGGGCTTGGCTTCATCCTAATATCTGGCTTCTCTGCTTCTTTTCTATTAGATTCTAATTCAATTATATTCTATTCTGCAAATGTTGGTTAAATGTTCACCATGTTCAGGCCACTGTCCGGAATGCTGCTGGAAATACAAAGTGAATGAGCCAGCCAGGCTTACTTTGGCTCACACATGTAATTCCAATGCCTTGGCAGGTCGAAGTAGGAGGATCACTTGAGCCCAGGAGTTTGGGACTAGCCTGGGCAACATAACAAGATCCTATCTCCATTTAAAAATAAATTAAGTGAGTAAGGCAGGCCAGGCCTCTTTGGACCTTACATGATGCCCTGTCTGGTCTCCAAGTACAAGCAAGCCAAATCAGAGTGAGCAGCACTTACTCTGGAGAGCTCTGGCTAATCACACATCACACTAACTCCCTTCCAAAATCAGCACTGGGCCCTGCTGTGCCACTGATCCATGGCCCTGAACAGCTTCATACAGCTGGATTTCTCTCCCCACATTCATGGTGCTATTCCAGCTTGACAGGGCATCCTACCCTAATTAGGCAACATGAACCTCTAAGGGAGAATCACTGAATACAGCATCAAGGATAACAGTCTCAACTATGTACTAATCACACTGGCACATGCCCCATGGAGAAATAGGGCGACACATTTCATGCAACGGTGTGGAAACTGAACTGAAGTACTAACCACCTTCCAAATGCTTAATCCTCATGAGAAACCCTGAAAGCACTTATCTAATTCCCATTTTGTGTTTGTGGAAACTCAAACTCGAGGAACTTAGGTAGTTTGTCCAAAGTCAGTAAGCCAGAAAGCAGTGTGACTGGGATTATTAGAACTGAGGTTAAGTTAGGAGGGTTAAGCTTTGCCCTGCCACACTCACTTCCAGCTGTATGCAGCCCAGGAAGGCCCCAGTTGTTGCAGTTATGACAATGTCAACTCCCTCGTCCTCTTCCATCCATTCACATTGCTTGGATGGAGGTGGTTTGAGTGTAGACAATGTGGGTCATGGTATTGTCAACATGGGCTCAAGACAAGGAAAAAAAGGGAAAGGATGTGTCTTATAGCTGGCAATCACAGGACCTTAAACACTTTTTTTTTTTCGGGGACCTGGACAGCTTTATTCATCTGTTAGATTTCACCTGTGGCTGGTTCACCATTCCTGGAGGGAGCCCATCTCCAGGCTAGGAGCAGCAGCAGAAAAAAGACCAATGACAAGGGAACCTGATCCCGAGTCCACTCAGTGGGCCCAAGGAAGGGCTTTTCCTGGCTGCTCTGCTCAACAGGCTATGTGTCTAACGCCCAACAGGAAACGAAGTTCACGCTCTCTGGCTTGAACATCCAGAGGCAGCACAACACAGGTGCTCAGGTGGCCCGGCTTCAAACTCCAACTCTGTCACTTACCAACTGTGTGGCCTGGGGCAAGTTACATACCCTGCTTGTGCCTTAGCTTCCTCATCTGGAACACAGAGATGATAATAGGACCTGCCTATAAGGTTGTTTAAACTAGGCTGTGGCACTTTTGCTTTCTTTTCTTTTCTTTTTTTTTTTTTTTTTGAGATGGAGTCTTGTGCTGTCGCCCAGGGTGGAGTGCAATGGCACCATCTCGGCTCACTGCAACCTCTGCCTCCTGGGTTCAAGCAATTCTGCCTCAGCCTCCCGAGTAGCTGGGATTACAGGCATGCGCCACTATGCCAGGCTAATTTTTTTATTTTTAGTAGAGACGGGGTTTCACCATGTTGGCCAGGCTGGTCTCAAACTCCTGACCTCAGGTGATCTGCCTGCCTTGGCCTCTCAAAGTGCTGGGATTACAGGCATGAATCACCACACCCAACCACTTTTGCTTTCTAATACCTATTTATAAGAGCAGTATTTGGCAATCTCAGCTGAGTTCATTTTATAACTGAGTCAAAATCTTAACATATTTCATTGCTTAGGTCAAAATAAAACCTTCAGTTATTATGAGTAAAAAAACAAAACCCTAGGTTGTAGCAAATATTAAGTGCTATATATGAGTATTAGGTGTTTTATTTTTATTATTATTATTATAGAAGTGATCATTTTTGCTGAGGTCTCAGAGTTGAACAAACATCTACAAGCGACTATTCTCTGCTAGGTGCTATAGACAATATTGCTAATCC
This sequence comes from Aotus nancymaae, assembly GCF_030222135.1. Taxonomy (NCBI): domain Eukaryota; kingdom Metazoa; phylum Chordata; class Mammalia; order Primates; family Aotidae; genus Aotus; species Aotus nancymaae. The sequence goes on from NW_026988471.1 coordinate 30,368,635, forward strand.
TTGAAGAAACACCTCACTACAGACGAGCAAACTGAGAGTTTAAGTACACGGGCCAAAGTCTCAGTTGACAGGCACCAGAGCAGGAATGCAATCCCAGGACTGCCACACTCTAAGGCCGTGTGCTTCCCCTAAGTGCTAACTCAAGTTCTAATGAAATTCTGCATTTTAACCAAGCCTAGTATCCAAAATGCAGGTCTAACCGGGTCCTGTCCAAAGCCTGTCTGCAGCTTCTCAGTGTTTTTTGGGACAAGTGTCATCTCTCTGTTTAGGGCTCCAAGGCTTTCCTGATCTGTCCCCTGCTGACCACTCCTGGGTCAGCTCCCCTCACCCTCCCAAGAACAGAATTCCTCCAGGTGCCACCAGACCCTGAACCCTTCCTGCTCCTCTCCAGACTGTGGTTTTGAGGTGAGTTCCCATCTTCCCCTCTTTCTAGCCTAGAAGGTCCTGGAGGAAACTCATTATCTTTGCATCTCCATGACCTGGCAGGGTGCGAGAAGTCTAGTGGGTACTCCCAGTGGCCCCTCACAAAGTTCCACCAGCTCCTCCTGGCGGTGACACTCACTTGATCTTGGCGTGGGCCCGGGTGCTGGTGACCAGCCGGAGAGACAGCTCATTCTCATATCGAGGGATGTCATCACAGTACACGGCCTCACCAGAGGCCTGCATGTTCGCTGCCAGGTGGGGCAGGGGCCGGCCCACCATGTCCTCCTCAGACTGACCCTTGGGCACCTCCTGGAAGGACAGGATCATCAGTCAGCCTGAGCTGCCGAGGACACTGCCCCTCTACAGGCCCAGGGGACGCTGGAGAACTTTAGGCTATATGGCAAAGCACACCAAGGGGTAAGAATAAAGGATGCAGAGGGGCGTGGAGCAAAGGGAACAGGAAGGTGCATAAGTAATGGCAAGGGTGGTCCTAGTGTTGTTATATAAAAGAACAACAAGAAAAAGAGGGACCTAAATGTCCATTAGTTGCGGATTGGCTAAATAAGCTATGCAGCCCTCATACAACACAACAGTATGCAACCATTAAAACATACTTCTGAAGAATTTTAATTAGAAGGATTGTTCATGCAAGCATAAAAACAGAACATGTGTTTGTGTTTGACAGTAATTCAAATTCTGTAGGAAAAGGTAATATATGTGGTAAATACAGTGCATACATGTCCATATATGCATAGGAAATAATGAAAAGAATTAAACAAAAATATAATAATTAGCTCTTGGAGGTGGAATTTTTGGTGATTTTTATTTTCTTTATATATTTCTGTATTTCTAAAATGTTCTACATTATTGATTTGATAATAAAGTTCTGTTTTTGTTTTACAAAGTAATCCTAACAGTGGGTCATATTTATCGGGTGTTTCCCCGCATGCCAGGGACCATCTAAGCAATTTTATTACCACATTTAATCCTCAAAACCATCTTATGAAACAGGTAGACTATTATCTACATTTGCAGGTGGGTATAATTAACTTGCTTAAGAGGCACACAAGAGGATAAATAACTTGTTCAAGGTTGCACCATTATGAAATAGCAGAGTTTAGATATAAATTCAGGCAGTCAGGCCCCAGAGTTCACGCTTGGGACAACTACCCTCCAGTGTGCAGAGGACAGTAAACTGTGGCCTGAGTCCACTGCCTGTTTTTGTAAATAAAGTTTTATTGGAAGACAACATGCTCATTCATTCATGTTTTGTCTGTGACTGCTTTTATGCTACAATGACAGAGTTGAGAAGTTGCAATAGAAACCATCTGGCCCACAAAATCTAAGATGTTTTCAGAAAAGTTTGCTGACCCTTTACCTAGCACCTCTCAAAAAGCTGGGGTAGATAGATGGTTTGTTTGTTTATTTGTTTGTTTGTTTTAACATGCTCAATAAAACTTCAGGCTTTGCACATTATCCTTCAGGTCAAAAAAAAAAAAATCTGTAAGGAACAGGTGCGGCTGGCAGTCTAATCCCAAGAGAGAAATTTAGGCAAACAAGAGAAAAATAGTGACATTAACATCTATATGATTCTCATTTTCTTCACTGGATATTTAAGCACAAGAGTAAGGAGCTTTATGCACCTACATACAATTCAATTTCGTCACTAGCCAATGGTCAGCCACCAGCCAACTGATGTGGCCTGCGCAGTCCCCTGATATTAGCCATATACTGATTGTACTCACTTGAAAGAGCTGGACATTGGCTGGGGGGTCTTTCTGAAAGAGTAAAGTTGCACTGGTGAAGGTGGGGTCCAGTTTACCACACTTCTGCGGAGACAAGATAACAGAGGTGACCAGGATTATATTTCAATCATTGATGTGACCAGGATTATATTTCAATCATTGATCCCTTCTGTGGTTATCCCCAAACGACCACAGTGACAACTGATCCCCTCGTCTCTTCATTTCATGTCCCTTTGAGTGCTGGCTGGATCTCTCAGCATCCAAACATGGGCTCTGAGAGTTCAGCATTTACGAGCAGCCTCAGCTTCACTGCTAGCCCCCACACTGTACCCCATAGACTGAATGGTCTGTACCTCCTCCAACACTCCAACACCCCAAACTCTTTCCCTCCATCTTGCATGTATGCCTGCTGCTGTCTCTGTTGGGAATGTCGTTCTCCTCCAGCCTTCCTGGAAAATTCTTCTTTACCCTCCTCAATTCCATGGGAAGTATTTAATGATATGGAAAATGTTCACAATATAATCCCAATGGAAGCAAAGGAGGATTTAAAGTTTTATATGCAGTGTGGTCCCAAGTCTTTTGAAATATATCCACATTAAAGGATAGGAAGATGGCAGGTATTGATAGATGGATAGAAGGACAAATAGAGAGAAAGAGATGGGGCAGACAAACAGCATGACAGATGAACAGATAAATGCAGGAAAAAGATCAGAGGAATTAACCGAAATACTTAGCAGTGGTTTTCTCTGGGATTTGAGAGTAAGAGTAATATTAGTTTCACTGATCCAATCCTGTATTTTTAAAGTTTGTTTTAAAAGAGGGTTTTAACTCTGCTGCTCCTGCATCAGGGACGTCCTCTCTGCTTTGTTCTCCCTCCACACCCATCTCTGCAGTTGTCTCCCAAGTGCAACCTTTACCGTCCATGTTCTCCCCCACACTGGGCTGTCCCCTAGCACCTCGTGCAACTTGGCATAGGACAGGGGCAAAACAAATTCTTGGTGAGCATATTTCAGGAGCTGGGCCCCACCTCAGCCTGCACCCTCTCTTGAGGGCACATCCTGTGCATTCCATGGGCTCCTGGTTAGTGCAGACCCACCTGACATTCCCATTCCACCCTACCTACTCATCACACTCTGCATTCCCTTTCTTTTTCTTTTTTTCCTCTCTCTCTCTTTTTTTTTTTTTTTTTTCATATTTTTAGTAGAGACAGGGTTTCACTACATTGGCCAGGCTGGTCTCAAACTTCTGACCTCAGGTGATCCACCCGCCTCAGCCTCCCAAAATGCTGGGATTACTAGTGTGGGCCACCATGCCTGGCCTTCTGCATTCCCTATCTAACCTATGAAACCACAGTTGCATCAGCAATACTGCTAGAAGAATTATGTGGTCCACCTGCCCCTTTTGCAGATTTTACAGCTGAGACATAGGGAAAGTTGTGACTATTCAGGTTCTCATGGTGAGACACCGTCAGGGCAAGAACCTGTGTCCCCAGCGCCCAGCCCAGTACTCCGCCTCCAAGCCAGCTGATCACTCCCATTTCCATGGTTCCTGTGCTGTGACCTCAGTCCCTGCTATTCTGCCCTCAGATGTCCAGAGGAGAGGAGCAAATTTACTACCCAGACCAACTTCCTATATCCCCAGAAATGCTACAGAGAGCTTGTGCCTGGCCAGGCCCCACTCACGTCTTCCGGGTTCTCTTGGCCCAGCTTCTGAAGCACTGTCAGGTAGAACTTGAAGAAGAAGCTGAGGGTGAGGGTGCGCCGGAAGTCCACCATGCCACCAGGGGCGTCGGGGGGCAGGTGTAGCTCCTCAGCCAGGCCTGCACACACGTCCTGTAGCAGCTCCTCCTTCCAGAGCCTGCCAGAGAGCAGGGCATGGGACAGCGCTCCTGCCTAGCCCTCCGTGTCCCTTTGTATAGAGCTGTGTGCCTAGGGCCACGGAGCTATAAAACTTGGTTCAAAATTCAGCTTGGATACTTAGACTTAGGTGACTTTTGGCAACATACTTAAATTAACCTCGTTGAGCCATAACAGTTAAATCTATCGAGCCCTCACAATGTGCCAGGCAACATCTTAAGTGTTTTAGATGAATTGTCACTTTTAATTTGAATTTTAAAATGTAGTAGGGAAAATTCCTATACCCATTTACCAATGAGAAAACTGAGGCATGGGGAGGCTCAGTAACTTGACTTATGTTACCTATTTGGTAAATGACAAAGCCAAGAATTTTGGAGTCAAGGAATCAAACACCAAGTTAAGCTTTATTGATTCTATGTGTGTGCTATAAGGATTACACAGGATAATGCTAGCGAAGTGCTTGGTACAATTTCTGTTCTATAATAACCGTAGTAATAGTACTAGTAGTAGCAGTAGTATAATCACAGCCATAGTGGGAGCAATAGTAGTAGTAGCAGAGAAGTAGTAGTGGCATCAGCATCAATACTACTAGTAATAATACTAGCAACAGCAATCATAGTTGCAGTAGTAGTAACATTATAGATAGTAGTAGCAGAAGTAGTAACAGTCATAAAAGCAGTAGTAATAGAAGCAACAGCAATAGTGGTAATCACAGTAGTAACAGAAGCAATGCCAAAAAGTAGCAGTCATAGCAGCAGCAGCGTCAATAACAACAGTGATACGACAGTAGTAATAGTAACAGCAGCAATACTAGTAGCAATAGTAATAGTAGTATTAGTAGTAACAGTAGTAGCAGTAATTTCAGTAGCAATAATAGTGGCAGCAGTAATGCTATTAGGAAAATACTAGTATAACAGCAGTAATAGTAGTAGCAGTACTAATAGAATAAGTAATAGAAGAGGCAGCGGTAGTAGTAGTAGCAATGGTAATAGTAATAACAGCAATAACACTAATCATAATAGTGAATGGAATTGCAGCAGTGATCATAAGTGTAGTGATAGTAGTAGCAACAGTAGTAATAGTAATAGCAACAATGAGTAACAGTTGTAATTGTAAAGTAGAAGCAGCTGGAGTAGTAGCAATCACAATATCAATTATAGCTGCAGTAATAGTAGCAATAGTATTACTAATAGCAGTAGTAGCAATGGTAATAGTATAGCAATGGCAATACTCCTAGTAGTAATACTGGTAGTAGCATTAGTAATAGTTGTAGTAGCAACTGTGGTTACAGTGGAAGTAGAAGTGGTAGCAATAGTAGCAGCAGCAGCAGTAGTTATAGCAGTAGTAGCAGCAATAGTAATACTACTGGTAGTCATAGTAGCAGCAGCAGTAACAATGATACTATTAGTGGCAGCAACAGCAACAGCAGTCTCATTCTGCTGTTAGCTCTTACTTGGAAAGTTGCCTCTGAGTAGTCTTGAGGGCCGAGATGGTTCTGTTGGCCATTCCACCATAGCAAAGGGCCAGCTCCTCTACCTCTGTGGTTCCTGGTTTGAATAAAACTCTCATGCCACTGGTTACCTTGGCAATGTCATCTTCTCTCCGGGAGGCCTGCTTGAATGCTGAGAAATACTCACCCTAAAAGAGAACAGAAAGGTTCCTGTGTTCCACCTTGCCCTGCAAGGGCTGCAAATGGCAGACCCAAATCGTAGGGCTATGAAGTGAAGGGATAACACTATCGCACAATAGTGGGGGAGCTGGCCTCAGGAATCAAAGATCAAACATAACTGATTACCTCCTGTTTAGGAGAAGTTCCACATAACATTCCCAGAAACTGGAAAAAAAACCTGAATTTCTCCCTGCTAGTCAGAAAAGCTGAGGGTCAGGGACAACGTGGAACTGCATGGTCTCTATTGAACAACAGCTGCAGGGCAGGAGGGGTGCTTTCGCAAAGGCTCCTCAAAGACACCTCAGCCCTCTTACCTTCCCCACTCTGGTGCCCACTATCAGCACCCACCCGGCTTCTCTGGGGACTGAGGCTGTTTGGCCCTTGGCATCCTCTGCTTGTGGTCTCCACAGTGCTCTCTCCAACTTGTCCCTCCCACCATTCTTTGGCATCCTTCAGACATCTTGGTGAAAGAGGCCAGGCACAGTGGCTTACGTCTATAATCACAGAGGCCTAGGTGGAAGGAGTGCTTGAAGCCAAGTGTTCAAGACCAGCCTGGACAATATAGTGAGGACTTATCTCTTAAAAAAAAAAAAAAAAATAGCTGGGTGTGGTGGTACACACCTGTGGTCCCAGCTATTTGGGAGGGTGAGGTGGGAGGATCACTTGAGGCTGGGACATTGAGGCTGCAGTGAGCTGAGATCACGCCACTGCATTCCAGCCTGGGCCAGCAGAAAGAGTGAGATTCTGTCTCAAAAAAATAAAGAAAGAAAGAAAAAGAAAGAAAAGAAAGAAAGAAATCTTGCTAAAAGGAAGTATCACTATTGCACTATGCAACAATCACTGCCCTTGTACTTTAAACAAATTTTCCTTCCTGAGTTTGAGTCAGGATCTGTCTTTAAGGATAGGAGGACAGCATGAGCTACTTCCCAGGTAAGAGCCACCTGACTTCAAGCCCTTTCTGTGTCAGGTTCCTTTTGAGGTCTGTGCTCACTCTGGCACCACAAATTGTGTTGAACACCAAAGGTAGCAGGTTTAGGGAGAGGACAGCTATTGGAAAAAGCACCATGAGGCCTACAGTGGAGGCCACCAAATGGCCACAGGCTTTTCTCCGAAGAAGCCATGAGCCCCCTCCTGATGATAAGGCAGCTCAGGTTGGATGTCAAGCATGGTCCTGGGGCATTGAGCCCAGAGTTTGACCTTTCTTCTGGAACAGAGGTCCCAGATGCTCACTCCCAGGACTGTGCCCGTCCATGGGGACGTTCTCACTGGGGTACGGTGAACTGTCAGTGTCAGATTGACAATATCTTTTCTTGAGAGTCTCCTCATTCTGGGTATTAAAATCTCCTTTTTTAATGGAAGGATGTGTTTTGTTAATGATCATACCTGGCAAATAAAAACTGAATAGAGCTATGCCTGTTTCCCCTCCCTTTCATTGCTCATAATTTAAAAAAAAAATTACTGAACTGTGAAATTCAAAACTCTGGGAATCACTGCACAAAATGGTCTATACAGACAAGCTAGAAAACCATTAAGAAACCACCTCAGGGATATAATTGCTTTAATTTAATTAGCATTCTCATTAAGGAGGTCAAAATTTCCAAGGGCAAAACATGCCTCAGAACACTCGCTAAAGTGCTGGCTATGGGAAACCTTCACACTCTCCCTGACAGCAGTTCCCCACGCCTCTCCAGATGCCTTTTCTGAAAAGCCTTTTTGGAATGTGTTCTGAGCTGGTAGCTGCTACAAGAGGAGAGACCCACACCAGCTCAAGACATCACAGGCCCCAGGGAACAAAGAGTATGGCAGCCAGTGGTACCCAGACCTGCCCCAACAGGCCAGAAGAGCCACCCATGAAGCAGGAATCCATCCGCACCAACCCACAGCCAGCTCAGTAAAGCAACATCTCGTCAAGCCTCAGGTCAGTGTATGAGGGTCTGAGCAACAGGCAGCTTCTTCATGCAGCATGCGAACCCCACATTCTTCACCACAGGAAAGCAAATTTCCTCTGACGTGGGCAGGAATCCTCGACAGCTACATGAGTTCTTGGGATTCTGTTGTTAGCTACTGGTCATCTCCACCGGCTTCTGGGCATCACCAGGAACCTTATGAATTATTTATTTTCAGTCCTCACAATAACCCGTATGGTAAGTAACATGGTGCCCATTTCACATATGAGGAAGTTAGGGCTCAGAAAGGTGAAATGACTCTCAGGACCAAGTATCTAGCTATCTGGTTCCACAGTCCCTGCCATGTGGACTCCTATCCTGCAATTTCTCATTGTCCAGAAAGGAAAATGTTTGGTTGAATAGAGGCAATGTTTGGAGAGAAAAACCAATGTAAAAGTTGACAGATGCTCAGGTTGGTGGAGGCAGACCCTGGTCTCTTTGTCTAGAGCCTGGCAGTAGGACTCATTTGAGCAGAGCCTGGAACCAACACCCTCAACATCTCACCTCCCTGCTGTAGGGGATCTCTATGGAGAGGAGTATCTCCTCGGGGCTCAGCAGGGTCTTTCTGTAGCCAGGGAAGAAGGTGTGGTCCATCCGAACAGTTCTCCTGGTGCCTGTACAGAAGCAAGATGAAGAGGAGCCAACGTGAGGGAAAGGCTGGGAACACCATGGGGAGCAAAGGACATCAGTGGGATTCTTCATGCTGGTCTCCAGTGCCCACAGTCAGAGTGAATTACTGGCACAATTGGGTCCAAAACCTCCATCTGAAATCCTTAAGCATCCTTAAGCAATGGTGTGCTGGTGAATCTTTAACAACCAATTTCATGTAGGGGGGAAAAGCCCTAGTTTATAGCATATGCCAATTTCTGTGGTATAAATACTTCCAGTAGCCAATTTCAGGCTACCAAAGTTGCATTACTGAATCTGAAGCAGGGAAGAGAGCAGAAATATTAGCACAGCAACCCTGACTGCTGTCCTCTGTAGGGCCTGCTTACAAGGCTTGCCCTTTGGGAACTTGTACTTCAGAAGGGTTCCCAGTACTCCATGATAGAGCAGCTCACTGTGCCTACATTATTTGTACAAACAATCGTTTATGCTGAACCCGTGCTTTCCTTCTGGGAGTCTAGACTTTGGGCACATGCCAGTAGAGGCTGCCTGTGTGACCAGCTCCCAAGAAAACCCCAGGCGCTGAGCCTCTAATAAGCTTCCTTGGTAGGCAAGACCTCACTTGTGTTGTCACCATTCATTGCTGGAGGAATTAAACATGCACTGTGTGACTGCGCTGGGAGAAGTCTCTGGAAGGTTGTGCCTGGTTCCCGCAGACTTTGTTCCCATGTATCTTTTCCCTTTGCCGATTTTGTGTCCTCCTGCTATAATAAGTCATAGCCAAGAGTATGACTGAATGCTGAATCCTCCCAGTGAATATCAGAGCCAAGGTGGTCTTGGGGACGCTCTGACAAAGCAGAGATGTACAGGAGCACATAATTGTAGAGCATGTCCACCGTACAGACAGAACAGATGCAAATAACTCCAAGAGCGCTGATAACAGCAAAATGAAGTAATTAGAAAGTGATTCATTTTGAGTATTTATTCCTTTTGTTTTGAATATAATTTATTTCATTGTAAGTTTAAACACTCTTATTTTTATTTTAATTTTTGAAACTGGGTCTCTCTCTCTGTCACCCTGGAGTGACAGTGGTGCAATCTTGGCTTACTGCCTCTGATTCCCAGGTTCAAGTGGTTCTCCTGACTCAGCCTCCTGAGTAGCTGGGACTAAAGGTGCACACCACCATGCCCGGTTAATTTTTGTGCTTTTAGTAGAGATGGGGTTTCACCATGTTGGCCAGGCTGGTCTTGAACTCCTGAACTCAAGTAATTCTCCTGCCTCGGCCTCCCAAAGTGCTGAGATTTCAGGCATAAGCCACCACCGTACCTGGCCTGATTTTTATTAATTATTCTGTTTCACAAGTGACTCACAGAATTCCTGAAGATCCAACAGCAGGCTATGGTAAGCCAGTGCATCCCAGCCCCATCACCCCACTAGGTAAGGCATGCAGGCAGCAGTTCCTGCTGTGAAGTCTCTACAAAGAAAAGGCCCAGCTCTCCTGTCTCCCAAACCAGATACGTTCTCCTATTTCCCTGGACCCAAACCTTAGGGACAGCTGGATCACTGAACTTCGAGCTCTGTTTCTCCAGAAAATGACTTGTCTGGTGAGATTTTCTCCCCCAAGTCCTTCTTTCTGGACCCCTGCTTCAGGCAGCTTACCTTTGGACACAAGCGTCAGCTTAGCCCCACTGGCCATGAACACAGGGTTGAGGTCGGAGATGGGACTGGCCGTGATGATGTTTCCTCCAATGGACTAAAACAAGCAGAGAGTATGCAGTGAGAGACCACTCCAGGAAACCCTTGCTCGCACAGTAGGCTCCTGAACATAGGGCAGCGGGGTGACACCTGCTGTAGGGAGACCCCTGAGGACCTGTGCCTACTGTGGTCACAATACCAGCACTGTGAGAATGTGGGCATTCCGAAAAACGTGCAAAACTTGAAATCAGAACTCTTGGGATTGGATCCCAACTCTGAAATTTAGCAGGCAAGCCCCTTTAAGTGTGTTTGTTTGTTTGTTTGATGATTTCACCCAACCTTTTCCTGAAAGGATTGAGGTGATTTATCACAGAGGCCATGTAGAGTTAGTAAAATGAAGATAAAGATCAAGGAAAGAGAGGAGGAAGACTTCAGGTGGAATAATTTGTTCTATTTGGATCTGAACTTCCTGGTAACGTGGCAAAAAAAATGTAAGAAGAATCAGATATTCTAATCATTATTAGAAAACAGGAAGAAAATCAGTGGCACAATGAAAATAAAATTCTTCCTGGAAGTAGATTGTAGCAGAACTAGGGAACTCAGCAGAGTTTCTGAGTTTATGTCTCCTTATCTATAATCAGAAGTGACAGGTACTTGGGGTGGGGGCTGAGAGGAATAGGAGTAGGCTGTTTAATTTTAAAAATAATAATTAAAAAATGGAAGGGATAGCTTTTCTTCCAACACCATAAACTCTCGTGAAGAGCTTCCATTGGCACAGGTTGTGTGAATGTCACCTGCAAACAGGGGATGTGGGGACTCGTCTGAAGGCTGACTGTGAACAATCAGCAGGTGGATTCCTCCCTCCTGTCAGAGGGCTCTGTCTCTGAAAGGAAATCCCCCTCCCAATTTTGGCTTCTCCCTAGCATATCTCTTATTCACCTACTGCTAGGCTCTGCCAAGCTCAGAAAGAGGGAGGGAGGTAGGAAGCTGCATCTCTGCAACCACAGAATGAAGCCTACAAGTCGTGGAGTGCGTTTCCCAGGGTGCCCCACAGACCACCTTCATCAGAAGCACCTGAAGAGCTGGGCTGCATCCCAGACCCATGTGTCAGAATCTCTGGGGGTGGGCCCAGGAATCTGCATTTTAACAAGCACTGCTCCTCCCACCCCCAGGCAACTCTAAGCACTAAAGTTTGATGCCCACTGCGCTGACGCAAGTGGGAGTCTGGCCACCCTGCTTTGGGATGAAAGCTCCATCCTGCGAGCCTCACTTGCCTCTGACAGCGACTCACCGCCACAGACTTGACCTGCTTCCCAGCAAACCAGCGCAGCTGCTCCAGGACCCCTCTGAACACCTCTGTCTTTTGGGCAGGAAGCTTAGCAACGGCATCAACCAGGGTCTTTTCCACAATGCTCAGGGGGCAAGCAGCTCCGAAGGAGATACCTGGGAACACGCATTCAGAATAACAGCAATCCTCCCCACAGTTCAGAAGAGGATTTCATCCACAGCTCCACTGAAGCTTTCCAACAACCCCAGCAAGGCTGAATCAGGACTCTCAGCTTTACATGGATAATTAGGACCCAGAGTGGCTGAGTGACTTAACCAATGCCACAGAGCTCATAAACGAGCCAGTACTCAAGCTTAGGCCTCTTGATCCTACAACCGATGCTCTTGCCTCTAAACCGGTAACTCTCAACTCATTAAAATCAGAATCTCTGGGGTGAAGTCCTAGCATTCTTTTCAAAAGCACTCAAGCACAGCCCCCACCTCCCCACCCCCACATGAGTGATTCTAATGTGTAGCCAGAAATGAGAAAAATGATTGAAGATCCCATAGCCTCTTGTTGACTGGCACCCTACCATGGATACTTAGCAGAGAAAAGGCAAAGAATTGGGTCCCCTCCCACCTTTCCCAGTGCAAGGTGGGCTCCAGGAGAAGCAGGGGCAGCCAGAGCCAGTGAAGAGGCCACCCTGACACCTACCACCAACCTTGTGACCCATCCCCAGCCTCACAGCCCCTCCATGAGCTTGGAGTGAACCTCCCCTTACCCTCGGGTCCATGTTCTACTGAATTCAGCTCAGGGATCCAGGCTGGGCAGACAATCAAAGGAAATAGCATATTCTTGAACTTCATCTCAATGCCTAGAGAGAAACAAGAAGCCCAAGTTGTAGGTCCGTTGTTGTATCACCAGGGCAGGCCTTAGCAGCTTTTCCCACCATTACACACAGGATATATGACATAGCCACAACCACAATATGCTCCCTGGTGACTGTAGGTGTTTGGTAATAGGAAACTCAGTAGAACATGGGTGGGATTAGTCTTTGGACTATCAGCCTGAAAACTATCTCAAAAAACCTATCTGAATTCAAATGAAATGAGTTTGAATTCACTGGAGAGAGAGAGAGAGAGAGTGTGTGTGTGTGTGTGTGTGCATGTGTGTGTGTGTCTATGTGTGTCTGTGTGAACATTAGAAAACACAGGAGGCCAGGCACGGTGGCTCATGCCTGTAATCCCAGCACTTTGGGAGGCCGAGGCGGGCCAATCACGCGGTCAGGAATTCGAGACCAGCCTAACCAACATGGTGAAACCCCGTCTCTACTAAAAATACAAAAATTAGCTGGGCGTGGTGGTGTATGCCTGTAATCTCAGCTACTCAGGAGGCTGAGGCAAGAGAATCGCTTGAACTTGGGAAACAGAGGTTGCAGAGAGCCAAGATTGGGCCACTGCATTCCAGCCTGGGTGACAGAGCAAGACTGTGTCTCAAAAAAAAAAAAAAAAGAAAAGAAAAGAAAAGAAAACACAGGAAATTAAGGTATGTCAGGAACCCTTCTAAGCACTTTCCCTATTTTAACTTATTTAATCCTCACAACAACCCTACGAGGAACTCTGATCTTTCTGTTTATGGATGAAGACGCTGAGGCACAGAAAGATTAAGTTTCTCGCCCAAATCACACAGCTAAGAAGCAAATTTCACTACTGAAATGATTATTCATGTTGGGGTATAATAGTAATAAAAATATGAAAGTTAACATTAAAGCAAAAAGGAAAATGGGTGGGAAAACTTCAAATCTGTCTTCCAGTCCCCACTATCTGCCTGAGTTCTTCAAGTTTTCTGGCTTTGTGGGGCCACACATCTCTGTGTGGTTTCTGGCCTTCCTGACTAAATGAGTCAGGAGCCTCTGTTAAACAAATGCGCGTCTGTTCCTTAGGCCTAGTTGGCCCAGCACCTCGCCCAGCCTTGCCAACAGGATATAGATGGAAAAGGTTAAAAAAGAAATACCTGTGACTACCTTGCCCCACCTCTAACCCCAGGTGCTGTTTAGGATTTCTGAAGGGGGCCCTAGGCTTTGAGGGCCCCCAGATTCCAGAAATCCTCAAAGTTCCCTTCAGAAATCCTGAACAGCACCCAATATAAGCCCCTTTGCAATATCAGCTTCCAGGACAAAGAATACAGATTGAGGCACTAAGTCCTATCGTGATAAGGTTTTCTCTGTGCCTGCCTTCCCCCAGCACCCTGCGTTGACTGGAGATGGCTATACTACTGGGGTATGCATAAGAGAGGAGGGAGTGGCACAGACAGAAGTGGTCTTGAGAAATCATTCCTAATTGTGGAGCTTATGTAATCTTTGTAAATTCCTTTCTCTTGGAATCCAACTGGGCCCAGGCCATTGGATGACTTAGAGCAAGGAGCATGCAAGTGTGAAATGATCCCCTCTCAAGACTGAGATGAGGGACCACTTGAGCCCATGAGTTTGAGGTGAGCGATGGTAGCACTGCACCACTGCATTTCAGCCTGGGCAACAGGGTGAGACCTTGTCTTTGAGAAAGAAAGGAAGGACCTCCTAAGATTCCCCCAGCCACCTTAAATCAGGCTACACCTGGGCTGCCCGAACCGTGAGTCCTGTTGAGCCATGGCCATCAAGATCACATTTCTTGAAGTGTGTCTCAGCCCACCCTGCTGCCTCGGTGTGTCACTAAACCACAGCTGGGGACTCTACCACGTGTATATGTGCTCACGAGGGTGGCGCCCACTCTGACTCCATAAGAACTGACCCAAGCCAGGCCCTCCTCTCTGTTGCTGAGGAGCCAATCAGAACCCAGGGCTTGGCAGCTCCTTCAGGAACCAGGGCCAGGTGTCTCCCCCAAGCTGGACCTGACTGCTTAGAAGGATGGCATGCCCCTCCACAGCAGAGGTCCTCAGCTGGGCCGTGGTCTCCTCTTTAGATCCTCACTAGGCTTGGGACCCAGCAAAGTAGAAATAGACCATGCCAGGTTTAGAAATTGATAGAGATTAGCAGAGGCCTGGGAACCTCTGCCATCTCTCCCCATCTCTTAAAGCACTGGGGCTGAGAGCTGCATATTCTGAGTCTCCCTGTGTGTTCGAGTATTCTGGGCCTCACATCCCAGGTGGTAGCACTGACAGGGCAGGTGGCCACGGTCATAGGCAGCACAAACTGTCTACGATGAATATTAGAGTCACAAGTGACGGTGATAAAGTGGGTGTAGGGGGTGTACTTAAGATAGAGCTGCAAGCTGCAGATCAAGTCCTTTGAAGAGAGCTCTCTTTGTTTGTTTGTTTGTTTTTTTCTTAAATAAATGGATTGCTTAGAGAGAGAATAGATTTCTTGGGGTTCTTATATATTAGATATAGCCAGGAGGTCAACAAATGGTTACAGTGCACCTGCTATGCTACTGTCACACCTGGAGCTCTCCTCTTCTTTACCTTATCACATCATTCCCCAGAAAAAGTGCGATGGTGGGCTCAAAAGCATGACTTTTATGGAACCTCTAGTGTTTATCAGACACTAGTCTAGATGCTATGCTTAAATCACTTCTTCCTCCCTTAGACTAGAAGGCCTTTGAGGGCAAGGAACCACGTCCAATTGATCCTTGTCTCCCAAGCCTCTTCTAGAGTACCTGGCTCATTCTTGGCACTCCATTAATGTTTATAGGAAAAAAGTCAACTACATGCAAGAATCTCATTTCATACCCAAAAAAATCCTTTAAGGAATTACTAGTACCCCCATATAAAAATGGAAACGAGGGTAGACAAGGACAAGCAACTCTTTGGAGGTCACACATCCAGCAAGGAGCCGAGCCTGATCTGTGGGACTCCACAGCCAGAGATCTTTGCAGGAACTGGAGTTTCCAGGGCTTTCTGGTGGGCTCCAGGTAGTCAGTGGGACAGAGGGGTCAGGTGCAGAGGCAAGTAAGGACAGGGGGAGGTGAGGATGGGCAAGAGGACCTAGCAACACCCCCCAGGCCCCCGGGCAGCCCCTGGGCAGTCTCCCCAGTCCTTACCAATCTCCGTGTTCCCCACCACCAGCTTGGCACCGGGGTACTCAGCCTTGAGATCCAGCAGCTCCTTGAGGGTTGAGACCTGTATCCACGTCACACGCTCCCCTTCAAATCGCAGCTGCTTCCGAGGAGTGTCTTTCAGCCTCTGGGAAAAGTAGTTTTCTTACTACACTATCTCCTTCTTCCTACTGTCATTCCCCTGATAAATTGCTTTAAGTCAGCAATGGGATGTTTTACTGACATTCAGAATGAAAATATCTATCAGGGAGAAGGGGAAGTAATATGTTCAGAAGCAGGAACTCAATTGGGACTATTAAATATATGCTTAGTCTTTACAAGACCTCCATGAAGGAGGCATTATAAGCCTCATTTTCACCAGTGAAAGAAGATCCTGAAGGTCAAGGAGGTTTTGGGATCTGCTGAAGGTCACCTGCCATGAGGAGTCCCCAACAGACCTAGCTGAAAGCCCAGGCTCCTTGCAGTGCCCCATACTGTCTCCGGTGGGCACCATGGACAAGGCGTGAGAAGAGATGGAGGTCAGGAAGGTAGGAAGAGGTGTTTGCTACAAGGTGATGCCTAGGAAGGCTGGCTTTAGTGCTTGCAGGGTGACACTGGGCTGAATGAAACCCCTAAATCAAACTGCTGGGTATTTTCAAAGTTTCACAGTCCAGAGAAAGATCTGCCGGTGGTTGGCCCACAGCCATTCTCTCTGGCCTGTTGAAGCTACAAGGAAGTTTTCATAAGCACAACATCCCGAGCAGTGTGCACTTGAAAAACTCCAAGTGGCTTGATTCTTTCATGCCCATAAATATTAGAGTGATGGTGATAAAGTGGGTGTGAGGGAGTGTCCTTAAGACAGAGCTGCAAGCCACAGGTCATGTCCTTTGAAGAGAGTTTTGTTTGTTTGTTTGTTTGTTTCTTAAATAAATGGATTGCTTATAGAGGGAATAGGTTTCTTGGGGTGCTTATATATTAGATATAGCCAGGAGGTCAAAAAATGGTTATAGTGCACCTGCTACACTACAGTGTGCCCAGAGAGCCAGTCCCAATCATCATGGGGCTTGCCATTTAGCAAGGAACACAGACATCAAATCAGTAACTGTAAGTGTGACACACATGAGCAGAAGTGCAGGGGCTGTGAGCACACGTAGCAGAGACTCAACCTAGTGGGGTGTCAGAAAATGGAAGGAAATTTAAGCTGAAATCTAAAGGACAGGAAAGACACAAGTTCCCAGTGGGTATGAAAATAAAGCAGGTTTTCAGGGACTCGCAGTAGAGACTCTGCTGGACCTGTCCCTGAGGCATCACCTACCAGCAACTCGGGAGGAAAAATGGGCTCCTGGGTGGGATCCAGGGGTGTGAACTCCTCTGGTTTGAACAAAGATGGCGAGAGACTAACCTATAGGGAAAGAGAACAAGTAGGCAGTACAGTATCTCCTCCTTTCAAATGCCCAAGAGGACAAATTCAGCCTTTCCTTCCAGCAAGCTCATTCCCAGCCCTACTGAAGGCTGCAAGAGGAGCAGGTAATCCCTGGGAAGCAGGAATGAGAGGGTCTCAGTTAGAGGACCCGGGGCTAACGTGCACCATCACCATCCCCACAGTCTGCCATCACTGACTCACCATAGCATCCTTTTCCAGTCCCCACTGCCAGGGACATAAGCTTGTGCACCAACTCCTCTAAGTCTCAGATCACCCCCAGGCTTCCAGTGGGAGAACTCACTTACCGAGTGGTCCTTCTTCTGGTTCATGCAGCAATTTGGATTGTTCCCATCTCCTCCGCAGCATCCACCATCCTAGAGAGATGATGAACATCTGCACAAGGGTATTTACAAAGAGTATTCGCAGAAGCTAAGGAATCTAGGTTATTAATATCTAGAACACTCCAGCTCTGTTGCCTGTCCCAGCATCAACAGCAGGGGCATCCTACCTGCCTGTTGTGCAGAGTGGAGGCCTCAGCTACATTCTCCCTTGCTTGGCTAACATAGATTAAATGACTCATGGATAAACAAATAGGAGGAACAAGGTCACTGAATTTCAGGAACATGTCTCCATAAAACTAGGTCCTACTTTACCAAAACCTATCATTTATGCCCATTTCTCTTCTTCAGTGCTGCTTCCTCAGGAAGCCTCTATGAGGGATATTCCCATTGGCTCTCTCAAGACTCAAGAGGCTTGACTTCCAGATCAGCAAGGTTCTAGGGGACTTGGCTGGTGTCTCCAAGTCTGGGGTCTCTGTGGGACTCTGCTGAGGATGTCCAAGATGGATGCTGGGCCCAGCGCTATGTCCACCCAGTGTGCCCAATGGCCTCCCTGCTGCTTATTAGGCACTTCTTCCCAGAAAGGTAAACAGTCTTCACTCCTCGCTGTGGGCCTGTTCTGGAGGAAGTATGCAGGTCACACCAACCCAGCATCTCTGGGAAAAGACTTGCTCAGGACCTCTTAGGATACCAGCGGCATAGCACACACAGAGTCTAGAATCACTACCTCCCAGCACCAAGGCATTGCAGAGTGGCGGAAGACTGTGCTCAGCTGACTGATCTGCAGCTCAAGGCTTCAGGAGACCAAGTGCTGGAGTTGTGCTGAGATGAAAAAGTAGAGAAAACTTATAGTCTCTGCCCCAGGCACTCTTATGGGGCAGTCAATTCCTGAAAACGCAGGCTGGGAGCAGTCCTTCTGCATGTTGGCCACAGGAGACACCATGCCATGCTGGCATTTCCCAGAAGCTGTGTCACAACCCATTGTCTTTCCCAAGAAAGTGCTCACAGGGCTGGGACGCTGGAGGTGTGATCTTGGACAACTTGTAAGCAGGCAGGCGATGGCATCGGGAGAGAAACCCTCCACCCCCCTCACCACCTGCACATGCATGCTGCTCCGTGTGCAGACTCTTCCTGCATTCATGGCTCCAGCACTGGGTGCCAGACCTGCTCCGTCCATTCTGAGCCTCCCTGCAGCCAGCCACCTTGCACTTCCCCTCTATATTTAGACAGAAAGCAAGGGAAAAGGAGAGGTTTCTTAGTGCCTCTTCTCATCTTTCTTCTTGGAGAAGGCGTGATACAGGGAAATGCCCCAGCCCTACCTGAAGTGGAAGGTCCTGCATCCCACTCACTTGGCCCTTCTGAGGAAGGACATATTTCACAGAAGGACCTTTTCCAGACAAAGCAGCGCCTCATTATCACCTAGATCTATTTTCTTGATAATTCATTGGTGCGTTAATGACACAAATTACTGTGATGTGCAATCATGCATCATTGCCCTCAAGATCTATTAAGGTTGGATAAGACTTAATTTTCTCATCCCCACCCTCCTGAGATTCCTAGTTTACAAAATAGAAGACTTCTGGGCTAGTGCCTTAAAAAAAAACAAAAACTAATTTTGAGAGTGGTTTAAGGTTCACAGAAAAAATCTCAGTGGAACATGTAGAGAATTCCCAAATGTCCCCTATCCCAACACACACACACACACACAACTTTCCTCACTTCAACATCCTCAAAAGTGGACCCACACTGACACATCACTATCACCCAAAGTCCATAATTTACATGAAGATTCACTCTTGGTGTCGTACATTCTATTGGTTTTGACAAATGCATAATGAAACATGTCCACTCATGGTATCTTACAGAATAGAGTTATACTGCCCTAAAAAACTTCTGTGCCCTGCCTATTCATCCCTATTTCCCCTAATTACTAGCAACCACTAAGCTTTTTACTGCCTCCATAGTTTTGTCTTTTCTAGAATTTGATAGAATTCATATCATACAATATGTAACTTTTTAAGATTGACTTCTCCCCTAGCCCCACAATCCCCCAACAGACCTCAGTGTGTGATATTCCCTTCCCTGTGTCCATAGCTGGGGGTGGGGAGGTTGGGGAGCGATAACATTGAGAGAAATGCCTGATGTAGGTGACAGGGGGATGGAGGCAGCAAACCACCATGGCATGTGTGTACCTATGCAACAATCCTGCAAGTTCGCACATGTACTCCAGAACTTAAAGTATAATTTAAAGAAACAATCAATAAGCAAAAACTATATTAGTAAAGACAAGGGAATAAGTGATGTGCTTACAGGAGATACTTTATTCCTGAGGTATTTGAGCTAAAATATCTAGATGAGAAAAGACCTTATTAAATTAACTTCATTTTAAAAAAAATGTACATATAATTGCCTCAATGCATAGATTCACTTTTACAAGTCTATACTTACCCATATAGAAAAAGATATATTATATTATTTCTAAATCCATCGTTTTTATGTTTTAAGAAGCAAAACATTACCTCATTTCTGAAAGAGATCATACTAAACATTTTTTAGCATTCCATTGACTAGCATATGTTTTGACTGTTCTTGAAATGATTATATGTAGTTTTGTTATGAAGAATCATATACTTTTTAACTCTACTTACTTTAGCACGATTGTTTAAAACATTTGTGTTACATACAGCATAGGAAGTTTATTTTTCTACATAATATGTCTTAATCAAGTTAATAAAATAAAATCCATTACAGATATATATATGTACTATTCAAAAATGATTATAATAACTACAATAAACCAAACATTAGGTATTGTAAAAAAAAAAAAAAGATTGACTTATTTTACTTAGTAATAGTAATTAAGGTTCGTCTATGTCTTTTTATAGGTTGACAGCTCCTTTCTTTTTGGCACTGAATAACACTCCATTGTTTGGATGTTCTACAGCTCATCTAGTCACCTATTGAAAGACATCTTGGTTGCATCTAAGTTTTGGCAATTATGAGTAAGGCTGTTGTGAGCATTTCTGTAGGGGTTTTCATGTGGCAATAAGTTTTAAATTTATTTGAGCCAATTCCAAAGAATGTGATTGCTGAGTTGCATGGTAAAACGTATTTAGTTTTGTAAGAAACTGCCAAACTGCCTTCCACAGTGGTTGTGCGATTTGCATTCTCACCAGCAATGAATGAGAGTTTCTGTTGCTCCACATCCTCACTGGAATCTGATGTTGTCAGTGTTTTGAACTTGACCATTCTAATGACGTGTGGTGGTATTTCGTTGTTCTTTTAATTTGCAATTCCGTAATGCCATATGATGTTGAACTTATATGCTTGCTGGCAATCCATATAACTTCTTTGGTGAGGTAGCTGTGCAGGTCTTTTACCCATTTTTTTAATTGAGTTGTTCATTTTCTTATTGCTGAGCTTTCTAAGTCCTTTGTATATTTGGATAAGTTCTTTATAAGATGTGTCTTTTGCAATTATTTTGCTCCCAGTGTATGGCTTGTCTCCTCACTCTTCTCTTATTAAATTTTGATGAGGTCCAGCTTATAATTATTTCTTTTATGGATCATGCCTTTGGTATTTCATCTAAAAAGTCATTATCATTCCAAGGTCATCTAGGTTTTCTCCTATGTTATCTTCTAGGAGTTTTATTGTTTTACATTTAGGTTTATGATTCATTCTGAGTTAATTTTGAGAAGGGTATAAGGCCTGTGTCTAGATTTATTATTTTTTTTTTTGTAGGTGAATGTCCTGTTGTTGCAGCATCATTTGTTAAAAAGACTATCATTGCTCCATTGTATCACCTTTTCCTCTTTGTGAAAGATCAGTTGATTATATTTATGTTGGTCTATTTCTGGGCTCTCTATTCTGTTCCATTGATCTCTTTTCAATTCTTTCACAAATACTACACTGTCTTGATAACTGCAGCTTTGTAGTAAATCTTGACATTGGGTAGCGTCAGTCCTCTGACTTTGCTCTCCATTCTCCATCAATATTGAGTTGGCTATTCTGTGTCTTTTTCTTCTTCATATAAATTTTAGGATCAATTTGTTGATGGCCACAAAATAATTTACTGGGATTTTGATTTGGATTGCCTTGAGTCTACAGTTGGGAACAACTGATATCTTCACATATTCAGTTTCTTATCCATGAAAAAGGAATGTCTCTTCATTTATTTAGTTCTTTGGTTTTGTTCATCAGAATTTTGTAGTTTTTCTCACATAAATTTTGTATACACTTTTTAGATTTTTACCTAAGTATTTCATTTGTTGGGGAGTACTAATGTAAAACATAAATGATAATGTGTTTTGAAATTCAAGTTCTCCTTATTCGTTGCTGTTATGTAGGAAAGTGATTAGCATTTGTATTACCTCTGATTCTAACTTCTGGAAGAGATTGTAGACGATTGACATAATCTCTTTTTTAAATGTTTGGTAGGATTTACCAGTGAATCCATCTGGGCTTGGTGCTTTTTGTGTTAAAGCTATTAATTACTGATTTAATTTCTTCAATAGTTATAGGCATATTCAGATTATCTATTTCTTTTCTATGAGTTTTGGTAGCTTACATCTTTCAAGGAATTGGTTTATGTTATCTAGGTTATCAAATGTGTGAGCATAGAGCTGTTCTTAATATTCCTTTATTATCCATTTAATGTATGTGAGATCTATACTGAGATCCTTTTATTTTGATATTAGTAATTTGTATCTTCTCTTTTTTTCTTAGCCTGGCCAGAGGCTTATTAATTTTATTGATCTTTCTGAGGAACCAACTTTCAGTTATGTTGATTTTCTCCACTAATTGCATATTTTCAATGAAATTGATTTCTGCTGCAAATTTTAGTTTTCTTCAGCTTACTTTGAATTTAATTTGCCTTTTTTTTTCTAGTTTTCTAAAGTGGGAGCCCAGATTACTAATTTTATTTTATATAGCATTTTATTTTTATTTATTTATTTTTTTTTTAGATGGAGTCTCACTCTGTTACTCAGGCTGGAGTGCAATAACACATTCTGGGCTCACTGCAACCTCCGCCTCCCGGGTTCAAGCAATTCTCCTGCCTCAGCTTCCTGAGTAGCTGGGATTACAGGTGCATGCCACCATGCCTGACTAATTTTTGTATTTTTAGTAGAGATGGGGTTTCACCATGTTGGTCAGGCTGGTCTCGAACTCCTGACCTTGTGATCTGCCCGCCATGGCCCCCCAAAGTGCTGGGATTACAGGCATGAGCCACTGCCCCCAGTGGATTATAGATTTTAAATCTTCCTTTCTAATGTATGCGCTCAATACTATACTTTCCCTCTAAGCATTGTTTTCACTTCATCTTACAAATTTTAATAAGTTGTTTTTTCAATTTCATTTAATTCAAAATATTTTTAAATTTCCCTCAAGATTTTCTCTGTGACCCTTGTGTTATTTTGAATTGTGTTGTTTAATCTTCAAGCATTTGGGGGTTTTCCAGCTATCTTTCTGTTATTGATGTCTAGTTTAATTTCATTTTCATTTGAAAGCAAACATTATATGATTTCTATTCATGCAATTTAAATTTGTAAATGTATGTTTCATAGCACAGAATGTGGTCCATCTGGGTGAATGTTCCACATGAGCTTGAGAAAAATGTCTTTTATGCTGTTGTAGGCTAAAGTAGTCTATAAATGTCAATTATATCCAATTCATTGATGGTGCCATTGAGTCCAACTATGTCCCTACTGATTTTTGGCCTAGTGCATCTGTCCATTTCTGATATAAGGTTGTTGAAATCTTCACATATAATAATGGTTTCATCTGTTTGTCCCTGCAGTTCTATCGGATTTGTCTGATGTATCTTGAAGCTCTGTTGTTAGGTGCATACACATTAAGGATTGTTATGTCTTCTTGGAATATTGATTCCTTTATTATTTTTAATGCCCCTCTTTTTCTCTGATAACTATTCTTGATCTGAAGTTTGCTCTGTCCAAAATTAATATGCTACTTCCACTTCCTTTTGATTAGTATATCATGATCTACCTTTCTTCATCTACTTAGTTTTAATCTATCTGTGTCTTTTCATTTAAAGTAGGTTTCTTATAGACAACATATAGTTGAGTCTTGTTATTTTCATCTACTCTAACAATCTGTCCTTTAAAGGGTATATTTAGATCATTGACATTTAAGGTGATCATTGATACAGTTGGATTAGCATCTATCATATTTGTTATTTTTTTCTATTTGTTGCCCTTGTTCTTTGTTCCTAGTTTTGTCTTTCACACATTTTTTGACTTCTGTGGTTTTAACTGAGCATTGTATATAATTCCATCTCCTCTCTTTTCATAAAATATCAATTATACTTCATTTTAAACTTTTTTTTTCTGGTAGTTTCCCTAGAGTTTGCAGAATACATTTATAACTAATCCAAGTCCACTTTTAAATAACACTATGCCATTTCACAGGTAGTGATAGTATCTTAACAATAACAAAGTATTTCTAATATTCCTCTTGTTTATTTTATCATTGCTGTTATTCATTTTACTTATACACAAGCACATATACATACACATGCACACATAAAAAAATACATTGTTGCTATGAATATCTTGAATAAATTTCCATCTGCTAGACTAATTAAGATTAAGGAAAATAAAAGATTTTATTTTACCTTTACTTATTCATTCTCTGATGCTCTTCCTTTCTTTACGTAGATCCGTGTTTCTGGCCTACATCATTTTCCTTCCCTTTGAAGAACTCCTTTTAACATTTCTTGCAAGACAGGTCTACTGGCAACAAATTCTCTCAAGTTTTGTTTATCTGAGAAAATATTTCTCACTGGCTTTTGAGGATACTTTTGGAGGCTACAGAATTGTAGGTGCTTTGGTTTTTTTCTTTCAATACATTAGGTATTTCACTCCATGCTTCTTGCTTGCATGGTTTCTGGGAAAAGTCAGATACAATTTTATGCTTGCTTTTCTATAGGTAAGGGCTGTTGTCCTCTGGCTTCTTTTAAGTCATTTTTCTTTACTTTTGATTTTTTGAAGTTTGAGCCCCACCTGGTCTGGGGCTCAGTTAACTGCATGTACGAGCACACAGGTCTGGGGCTCAGCCAGCTCCTGCATGTTGAAAACCTTGGTCTCTGTCCCTCTCAGGTGTGATTCTGCCTGCAGAAACTAAAAACTTTACCTTCTTCTTCAAGTCTTTGACTCCTGGGATCTTCAGGGAATTTTGGGAGTTTGAAACCCATCCTACTCTATTAGGAGGTGCTATGCTGCAGGTCTATCTTCATGCAATCTCCCTGACCCAGGACGTTTTCGAGGATGAGAGAAAGGAAAGTTTTTGTTGGGTTTTGTTTTTTGGTATTTATCCTGATTGCTGTTCTCTGAATTTCCTGACTCTGTGGTTTAAAGTCTGACATTAATTTTGGGAAATTCTCAGTCATTATTGCTTCAAATATTGCTTCTTTTTCTTTTTCTTCTTCTTCTATTTCCATTACATATATGTTACATCTTTCGTAGTTATCACACAGTGCTTATTTGTTTCTGTTCTGTTTCTATTCACTCCCTTTTCTCTGTTTTTTTTTTTTTTTTTGGTTTTGAATGTTTGCATTGTCATACCCTCAAGCTCAGAGATTCTTTTCTCAGCCATGTTCAGTCTATTAATGAGCCCAACAAAGGTAGTCTTCAATTTGTTATAAGTATTTTCAATCTCTAGCATTTCTTTTTAATTCTTTCTAAGAATTTCCATTCTCTGCTTACATTATGCATCTGTTCTAGTATGTTATCTATTTTTCCATTAAAGCTCTTAGAATACTAAGCATAGCTTTACGAAATTTCTCATTTGTTAATTCCAATATTCCTGCCCTATCTGATTCTGGTTCTCCTGTTTGTTCAATCTCTTCAAATTTTGTTTGCCTTTGACTATGCCTTATAATTTTCGGTTGAAAGCTGGACATGATGTACTACCTAAAAGGACCTGATATAAATAGGGCTTTAGTTAATGTATCGGTAAGACATGAAGGAGAAGTATCCTATAGTCCTAGGATTAGTCTCAGTCTTTTGGTGAGCTTGTGCCCCTGGCCTGTGAACTTCACAAGTGCTTCTCAGTTGTTTTTTTTTTTTCCTCCATTTGGTGGGACAGGATAGCTGGAGGGGGCTGGACTTGTGTATTTCCCTTCCCACAGGCGAAAGACTAGAGGGTCCTGAAGTTGTATATTTCCCCTTCCCGAGGTAGGTTAGGCTCTAATATAACCTCAGAAGTTTAGGCTGTGGTAAAATAATTTCTCCTGAGGGCAGGCCTTCTCAAGAAGAACAGAATGCTCTGGCATATTTCAAAACGGTTCCTTTTCCCACTCCCTATCAGAAACACAAGGGGATTTTTCTCCAACATTTACTGTGAGGACCTAGTAGAGCTCCTGGAGGTAAAACTCACAAAAGTGCAGAGCACCACCTGCCTCCCCCTGGAGTTTTTATCCCTGTTATGCCTCCAGCAATTCATCAGTTAGTATTTACATTTTCTACCCTGGTAAAAGTTTCTGCAGAAGTTTCTGCTTTTGTGTTTTTGCTCTGATATCTTGTGTCTGTCTCTCCAATTTTTTGGACAATGAGTTGTCCTTGACCTCATTCCTCTGATGGATCTGAAGACAATTGTTGAGTCTTCAGTTTGTTCACCTTTTTTCTTCTTGTTTAGATGAAATAGACTCCTAAGCTGCTTACATGCCAGACCAGAAACTGGAAGTCTTGCTTGTTCCCGTTTAATAGCTCCTCCATTTCTTTCCTTGCTGCCAGATAGACACAGTCACTTCTTGCTGTGAGCAGTGCGCCCACCGCTAGCTGACCCTCCACATGCTTTCTAGTGTGTGCTATGGACAGGAAAACTAGATAACCGAGTTTGTTAGAGCTGTGTGTAAAATAACAGTAAAAAGGCTCTGAAGAAACATCTCGGGGACCTCTGACGAGTAACGTGCATTAGCCTCTGAGCACCTTTTGTGTGTCAGGCATTTTGGCTGCTCAGAGCTCTCAGCCTTGCTTTGCTCTGCACTGCTGGGTAGCTGAATTGAGGGAGGTAAGTGCTGCATGATGAAATCAAGGAGCCATTTCAACTTCAGGGAGGGAAGGCAATTGCTATGCTCAAAAATCCTTCTGTTTTGAAAAACTAAGAGGACTGGTTACATTATATGACTTTTAGCAGGTTCTTATGAAGTAAATAGAGGCAAGATTAACAATCCTTGGTTCTCAGAAAACACTGAGTAACTTGTGAAGATTATATAGTGGCTAATGGAAGAAATGTATCAGCATTATAATTTAAGGTTGCTATTTATTGAATAACTGAAATGTGCCAGGCATTGTTCTAAAAGCTTTACAAGAAGTACTTAATTTTTATAAATACTGTGAGGTAGATATTCTAAGGTAATCACCTAATAAGATCACCATTTTATTAGGTTGGTGCAAAAGTAATTGCAGTGTTTCTTTTCATAATTTTAATGACAAAACCACAGTTACTTTTGCACCAATCTAATAAAAACAAATAGACTTACCTAAGGTCATGCAACAATTAAGTAATGGAATGGAATTTGAACCCAGGTCTGCAGAATCTGAATTTGTGCTTTCAGTCATTTTCATTTAAGTACACTCTTGCTAATACTTCATCAGTAGCAGCATTAATCAGAGTGTGGTGTTTTCCATACTTATAAGGTGCTGTCTCCATTTCCACCCACCCCTTCTTGGATTATATGGACATAACACTCTTTTGCATGATGTGCCAACCCTAAAGGTGAGTGAAAAGCAAAGGAGTCTGTAACTCCCCTAGACCCAGGATCAAATTGAAATGAGATGGTTTGATTGGAGTCAGTATTAACTTGACCCAATTGGGAAGTCAGGTATAACCTGGGGGGAGATTAAGCCAAGAAAGGAGGTGCCAGCTTTCTGCCTTCCTTGCCAGATGGCAGGTGGGTGTCTGTGTTTATATAATCAATGCCCACACAGCCAGCTGTGGCTTCTCACTCAGAGTTATAGGAACACTGCAGGGGTTTACAAACTATCTGGAGATCTAATTACTAGTTTCATAAGCCCAAAAGAGTGCCAACCACAGAAAGCAGCCAGGAAAGGGAAGGAGGAGAAATGCAAGTGCTGAGCGAGGCTGGGTTGTTAGTAAATACTACATTCAGCACCTGGGCCATGGGCTGAGCCTGCCAGTCTCCAAGGAAAGCTGCCAAGCCCAAAGGCACTGGAGGAAGCTAGTTCTCAGGCGATGAGCCTCTTCCAGGAAGCAGGTCTCCAGATCATTACTGGGAGAAAGTCTCATGCTATTCCTAAGAACCCTTCCCTGAATAAGAATGGCAGACTCTACTCCCCATGCCAGATGTCCCCAGAGGGAAGACTTACTAACCGGCAGTCTTATCATCCCTGTTTGTAGACCAGAGGCCCTTGGTCTCCCTCCCAACAGTGATTTCTGAGTGTTGCTGTTTTGAGAGCAGAGACACTGATGCTCTTGGGTCTCCACTTACCCTGGCAAAGGTCCGGAAGCCCTGGAGGATGGCTCTGTAGCCTGTACAGCGGCACAGATTTCCTGTGGGCCAAGGAAAAAGCTGCAATGTCAGTGCAGGTCCCTGGGATGGGTGAGGGGTTTGTGACTTTGCTCCCAGCCTAGTTGGGTGCTCTCTTTACCAGGCTGCATTCTGTTACCTCTGTCTGGAAGGCCTCTTGACCTTCTCCTATCCTGACTTCAGAACATCTATCATGACTTCAGGGAGTCATTCCTAGAATGGAAGCCTTCCTGGAATGCCCAGACTGAGTCAGGTGACTCTCCCTAAGTGCTCCCACAGTGGTTGGTCATAGCTTTACCAGTTAGCCTATTGGACTACATTATAAACTCTCTTCTTCTTCAGACTGTGAACTTTTTGAGAGCAGAGACTGTGTCTTTCATCTCAAAATAACTGAATACATGATGGAAATGGTGAATAGATAGGGAGGCTTCTCTATTCAATTCAGAGAAACAGATACATAGGTGGTCTTTGCAATGCAGAATGCTGTTCTGGTGAAAACTGAGAGGGAAGGAAGTCATATCACTAGCCCCTGAGGAGTTTTCCAAAGGACATCTTCCTGCACCAGCCACGCACTGCCAACCCCACTCCAATACTGAGGGAAGGCAGACAGACACCTCAGGAAGATTAACCCAAAGGCAGGAGACCCCAGGAGTTCTCCACAGCAACCAGGAGTTCTCCCAACTAAGAGAGGGTTGGCTTTCTAGCAGATCTTAGCCACCACATTGCGGGCCAGGGGGGGATGCTGAGTTCTTTCTCCAAAGAGTAGTCCCTCATGCTCCTCTCCCTGGCACTTGTCCTGACCTCCGCAGCACCTCGTCTGTCATTCCACCTCTTAGGCTGTGCCTGAAGACCCGTACCTTGGAAAGCATTCTCAATCTCCTCGATGGTGGGCTCAGGCTGATTCCGGAGCAATGTGTACATGCTCATGACGATGCCGGGGGTGCAGAACCCGCACTGGGAGCCATGGCTTTTGGCAATTCTCTCCTAAAAGGAACAGATGACATAGACACCTGGGATGGCAGAGCCCTCCCAGGCTCCCCACAGGACTTGACTAGAGCCAGCCCATGTTGAGAGACAATGGCAGGGGTAGGGGGTAGCAGTCACTGCCCAGAGTCAAGCCCCAGTGTCACCATTTACCAACTGTGACCTTGGCCAGGTTCTCCCCGCATCTGTATGATGAGGATCGTCCTCGTACTTACCTCTAGAGCTGTGATGAGGACTAACTGAGATAATTCATGTAAAATCCTTAATACTGTACCTGCATATAGCAGGCAGTCAGCCAATGTTAGCTATGACTAGGAAGGTCCTTTCAAAGAACAGTGACTATCAGAACCAGAAGGCAGCTTCTGAATGGATTGGGTGTGACATATGAGAGAAACACTCAAAGGTGATGTCTAGATTCTTGTCTTGAGCAATTGGGTGGATGGCTTTGCCATTGACTAAGATGGAAGAAGACTGGGGAAGGAAGCTGTTAGGAGAAGAGTAGGGTTTTCTTAAGTTTGAGATTAGACATCCGTATTGAGATGTCAAGTAGGCAACTGGAAAAGTAAGTCCAACTTCTGAGGAAAGGTCAAAGCTGAAGTTGTAAATACAAGTGCCATTGGCATGTGAACAACATCAAACTCATGCAGGGAGAGTGTATGGATGAAGAAGCGGAGGAGCCCAGCTCAGGGCTCAGGGCACTGCAGCGACTAGAGACTGAGCAGAGAAGGAGCCAGTGTGGAGAGAGAAGGAAAAGTCAGAACCACAGTGTCACAGAAACCAAGTAAAGCAAACAAATGGACAAGAAGTGGAAACTGGCTCTGCAGCCTGTTTGTAGCCAAAATAAGAGCGTTAGGAATAAGAACCTGTACCATTGGACAGGGAGGATTTTAGGCTGATTATACAGATATGACCTGATATGGTTTGACTGTATCCTCACCCAAATCTCATCTTGAATTGTAGCTCCCATAATTCCCACATGTTGGGAGAGGGTCCCTGTGGGAGATAACTGAATCATGGGGGTGGTTTCCCCCATCCTGTTCTCATGGTAGTGAATAAGTTTTATGAGATCTGATGGGTTTCCATTTTTGCTTAGCTCTCCTTTCTCTCTTGTTTACCACCATGTAAGACGTGACTTTCAGCTTCTGCCATGATTGTGAGGCCTCCCCAGCCACGTGGAATTGAGTCCATTAAACCTCTTTTTCTTTATAAATTACCCAGTCTTTGGTATGTCTTTATCAATAGTGTGAGAATGGACTAATACCTGACTCCTGTGTTTAAACTATTTATTCTTTCTTTCATCTGTTTGTTTCAAAGAAAATAACAAGCCTTAATTAACCCTCTCACATCTCCTTCAGGTTGGACAAGTTTGGTAATTTCCCCTCTTCCTGCCTAAGAAACAAATCTACAGATGGGAAGCAATGCCACCCACACCTAGCTGACCTCACATGACTGGCCCAAGATGCCATTCCAAGGAATAGACTCAGCCACTCTGCAGGAGGATCTGGCTCCATGATGTCATGAAAGATGCCAGGAAGACATGATTGCCTGAATGACATGTCTCCTCAAGTAATCAAGGGAGAATTAAGACCTGGACCAAGGTCTGGTAACTTCTATTATAATCTCCCAAAGAGCCCAAGTTTCCTCAAACAAAATGCTTTGGGGACAATGGCCTTTCCTTCCAAAAGGGCTCTACTCCTCTTTCTTTCCACTTGGCCTAAGAGCATCCTGATTCTCTCCCCAAACCCCCCAGATTATTACTGCCCACTCTTTCCAAAAGTCTTTCTGATTTCAATGCATTTTCAGGTGGTCTGATACCATCAAGGAAAAAGCCTTGCTCAGGCATTAAATCTCTGTTATCTTATTTAGCACTTGTTAACCTCCATTCTAATGAAGGTGAAGGCCTAGCAGTTCACATTTGTACTATCTGTGGGTGGGAGGTAAGGGTTGCAGAATTACCATTGCAGGGAGTAGGTGGGATTTTAAATAAGGGCACAGAGAATTAAAATTCAAATCTGGGAAGGCTGGGGCATTTCTAAACACACTCTGGAACAAAGTGAGGAAGCTCCCCTGCATCTCTTCCTCCAAGTTCTAATGCAACTGGACTGGGCTAGCCACCAGATTCAGTTGACCTCTTGGGTCCCTTGAGACCATGCAATGTTATAACCAACCAGCTCACAGGAAGGAGCTTCAGGCTTGGGTGTTTCTTCTTTTCGCCTCACAGTACTCAGAGGAGATAAGGAGGTGGCCAGGGTGCAAAGCCTCCTTAGATTAAGCAGTGACACTCTGCCCAACAACCCAAAGCAAGTCTGCAGCCTTGGAATGAGCCTCCCTGTAGAAGAAACAGCCTGATCTTAAGAGCACAGCTCCCTTTCCTCTAGTTACCTGCACAGGATGCAGCCTTGTCTTGGTGCTTCCTATTCCTTCCACAGTTGTCACTGCCACATGGTGCAAGGAGCAGATGGGGGCCAGGCAGGCATTGGCAGAAAAGTGGCTAGAACCCCAGATTAAGGTCATTCCATTTATTGTCCACTCAGATCATTAGAATGGGCCTGACTGTGGGCTCTGGAGGACTTTGTGAGGCTTCATGTTATGTCTCTCTGCTCTCATTTTTGTTCTTGTCTCTTCAACTGGTGCCCTCACCTTTCCACTGAAGACTCTGGACAAGGAACAAAGGAAGCTCTCCTTGTAGGTAAAGCTGAGCCTCTTCAGAGTCCTGTGGGATCAGGCATCAGAACACCCTCAGCTTTTGAGCTGTAACAAGGGAGCCAGGGTCACTTTCAGCTGCCTCTTACTCAGCCTGACCCTGGGGGCTGAGTCAAGAGGAATTTTCTCAGGCAGCCTGCAGCCTTGAAGCAGGCTCCTGCCTACAGGGCTCTTCCTTAGTCTCAGTGTCAGAACCTTCAATCACTTTGCTTCCCTGCTTTTCCTCACCTCTATTGCTTTCATTCCTCTGTCGGGAAACAGAAGAAATCCCCCAGACAACATGAGACACCAACCCCTCAGCTAAAACTTCCTTGCATTCTTCTCTTATTCATCACTCATTCACTTACAATCAACATCAGCTACTGAGTGCCAGCCATATGCCAGGCACTCTGCTGAGGGCTGGGGAAATGAAAATGAATAAGATGAAAGCTCTGCCCTTCAATAGCTTGCAGTCAACCAAGAAAATTGAAGCCCATGTGAAGGTGCAATTTAAATCTTGTTAAAGTAAATTAAAATGGAGACCAGGTCTGAAGAAACTCTCAGCAGACAAAATCAGTTAGGCCTCATAAGTGACCTAAACTCCACTTGATTTGCAGGAGAAACTTAACTTGAGCTACTTCTTATGAATATATTTATAAAAAAAAAAAAGAACTAAGCCTTAAGAGATCAATCAATCAGAAGTAGTCAACAAACTTATAATTATAGAACTAGGGACTTTCCAATGGGATAGACCAAATAAGGCAACTATAGAATCGTAATCAATCAAACAATTTCTTTGCTTTATGCCTGTGTCCGTCCTACAAAACCTCCTGCTTGCATTTCCCTGGTGGAGTTCCTGAACTGCTTTTAATTTGGAGCTGCTTGACTCATGAACTGTTGTTTTCTCAAATAAACTGTAAAAAAAAAAAATTGTATCATGCCTCAGTTTACCTTGGGAAGGTTGTGCACAGGGCACTATGGAACCAGCACAGACAAGGGGCACCTAACCCAGTCTTGAGAGATCAAGGATGGCTTCCTGGAGGTGGTGGTATTTTTGCCCAATTCTAACTAGCTAGTAAGAGTTAGTTGGGTGGAGAAATCCTAGGAGAAGTTCAGGACTTGGGAAACAGCTTAAACAAAGACCAAGCAATTAGTGGACCTGTATCATTGGTATTTCACAATGATCTCTGCTTAAGTGGCATGCTGGTCCCATGCTGAGAAAGAAAACTGGAGAAGAAACCTGGGGCATACTGTGCAGGGCTTTACTACAAAGCAAAGAGACTTTGTCCTAGGGGCAATGAAGAGCTCTTGAAGGATTTTACGGAATGTGATATAAACCTGGATTTTAGAAAAGTCATTTTATCATTGGAGCCTGGTCAATATTATAAGCCTAGCACATACTTGCTAAGAGATTATTCTACAATTTTCCTATCTACAGATTCTCCTTAAAAACAGGGGCTCACACACATATGCACATGCACACACATACACTCATGTACTCCCTCACAAGCTGGTCCTGCATTGCAACCCTCATATGGGCAGTCAGCCAGCAGGCAAAGGATACACGATCTTGTTCTGTAGATGGTCATACTTGGAGAGCATCACTGTGCAAGCCCCGCAGCCCCCCTCTCCACAGCCAAGCTTGGTTCCACTCAGCCCCACTGGGTGGTCAAGAGTTAAGGAGAGTGAACTCAAGGAGAGGAGTCTGCTGGGTTGCTAGGAAATGCCTGGGCAGAGCCATGTGGGTAGAGCCATTCATTCCCACATGGGCTCAGGCCCCTCAACCCAGGAAGACAGCAGCCCCACAGGCCTCCTTATTCAGAGGGGCTGTACTGCACCCCAGGGAGGCAGGGAACAGAGCCATACCCACTGCACAGAAGAGCAAAGGCATCAAGATCCCATGGACAGCACCCAAGTAGCATCTCTTGGGACATGAGTTCAGGGTTGGTCAGTCCTAGAGCCTTCTCTTGGTGTTGAGGTCTTCTATGAGGGAGGATACGGCACAGTTGTCATGTCACTCCCAGCTGAGCACACCGTGAAGCCGCTTGGGCCAGAATAAGACATTGATCTGTTTTGTAGCCTCTAAGTTCTTGCTTTTCACTCTGAACTTTTTGGGCTGATAAATCCCCAAGAATCAAAATTAGAGCTAGACCAGAGGCTTTTGAATATTTGACCCAGGAAATATGTGAATGGAAATTAAAATAGTGATCTTTTTTTTTTTTTTTTTAGGTCAGGGACCAATACCTGGCCACACTCTTACATATACTTGCAGAAAGATCATCTGCTACTTTGAGTTTTTAAAGTGCCTAACTAGTATGCTATTCTAGAGAACAGCTATTGTGGAGGTCACTTTCCCTGAGTCACATGGGCTCCAATGCTGCTTCTCACTCAGACCTGCAGGCCTCTAAGCCACCCACCACTACTGAGGATGGAGGGAACTGAGGGTATTGTCACCTGGTCACTTCTCTCATTTTCAAGACAAGATTTAAAGACAATGATATAACGTCTTACATTTGAAAAGCACCTGTACCTAGATATCTATTTGATCTTCAGAATGATTTGGTTAGCAGGTAGGAAAGAAACTTCCTCACAGATTTAAAAAAGCAACGAACGGAGATCCAAGAGGTAACGTGGGCCACACAAGATGACACAGGAACTCATGTTTCCCTGCTGGTGTGGGCCCCATCACAGCCATCTGACTCCAGATTGGGTGTGCTCCCTTCACCATGCTCCTTCCTTCCCTGCACACCTGGGGAGGCTTTCTGTGTCCTAGTCAGGATATATGCAGCTATCAGCAGGTTAAACAACACTGGGGGCACCTGAAGATAAATGGTGGCTGGCAGTTCAAAGTCTAGCAAGGTCTTCTTCCAGCCTAGAGATCTTTCTGGAAGCTAGGGTAAAAGTCAAGACTGGAGTTTCCTCCCCAACCTGGAACTCCCATAAATTGACTCTGAGCACAGATAGCCATAAGCTGCAAGGATATCTATTTATGTGCCAACTTCAATTTTGCATTTCATTTGAGATGTGACACAGCCAATTGCTATGAGAAGGAATTTCTGAGGCTTCTGGGCCTTCAAAACTACAATGGAAATGATTAAAAAGCTAAAATTAGTTGTATCATTAGAAAGCTAAAATTGATCTCAATAATCCTAAGAACGAGTTTCTCTTCCCAGACCTCCCAGGTAGATAGGCTGGAAATGGAGTTCCATGCATTCACCTGATCTGATGCAGTGACACTTTCATTCCCCAACACCACCAGGTTTATCTTCTGTGAACCTCCAGACATACTGACTTAAGATAAAAAATCCAGAACAAAGTACAGCAAAGTCAACCACAGTACTGTCTGATAGGAGGGGAGCAAACCAGAGTGAAGGCTGTGGGCTCCAGCTCACTTCTGTGGGTGCTGAAATAATCCTTGTTGTCCCCAAATACGTCACTGGAAAGATCCACTAGACACCCCCCTGGGAGAAGGAGGGTTTTGTTGCAGAGGTCAGGATGAGCATAGGCCTGCCGACAGGTCCCCTGGAGAGTTTCCAGTGCAGGTCAGAGGTTAGGAACATGGCTCTAGGCTTTAGTGCAGGTTCTGTCACTATTTGCCCAGAACACACTAGCAAAAGGCAGGTTACATCACACAACAAGGCTTCAGTACTTCCTCTGTGAAAAGGGAGTGTTACACTTCCATGGGATTCCTGCGGAGATTGAGGTGAGCTACACAAATCACTTTGAATCCTGCCTGTATATAGGAAGTGCTCATTAAATTTTAACTCCAATTATTATTATTGTTTTAGTTCCAAGGTCTCAGAATACTTCCAATACTCAGAACTAATGGTACAGGGGCTCTTCCAGAAGCCCTCCCCACACTGAGTGAAGAGCAGCACCCCAGTCCCTCTAGGGAGATCCCCCACCCTCCATGGCTCCCTGTTTGTTGTTTTTACAGTGAATGCTACCTCTATGGTATTCCTATCTCAGGCATCCTTTTCCCAATAGACACACCTTCCCTTGCTTCCCTCCACCTAGGCAGAGCTGGAAACATTCCCCAGGAACTCCATTTATGTATTAAGCAAATGTCACCTAAGGAAGGCCCCTCTTAGCACAGACAAATGACCATAAAGCTCACCAAAGCTAATGAGGGCCTTTCTACAGGCCCTGGATTAAACCTTGGCATTACTAGAGTCTTAGCTGGGAGACACCTCAAAGATCATCACAAACAATCCTCTCATTCAGTATCTGAGAGTTTCAGATTACAGCTGCAAATAAAATGCAGGTATCCCACGTCCTAATCCAGCGCTCTTTCCTCCACACCTCACGGCCACCCCACCGGTCACTAGGAAATGCGAGGCCTAGAGAATCAGTCACCATCGCCCCCATTCTCCATCACTCCCACTCTAAAATCAGGATACACTTTCTTCTCAGGTAGGCCAAAAGGGTTGTTTCTGGATCTGCATTTTTCTCCACCACCTATTAAAAGAAATGAAAGAAAAATATGACGTAGGTATACTTAGTCATCCTTCTGCAATAAATTTCTTCCTTCAGTGTCTCACTCAAAAATTTGTAGAGTCGGTGGGATGGGTGATACAGTTTGGATGGTGCCCCTCTAAATCTCATGTTTCATTTAATCCCCAATGTTGAAGGCAGGGCCTAGTGGGAGATGATATGATCATGGGGGCAGATTTCTCATGAACGGCTTAGTGCTATCCCCTTAGTAATGAATTAGTTCTCACAAGATCTTTGAACGTGTGTGGCATCGCCCCCTTCTCTCTCTCTTGCTCCTGCTCTGGCCATGTCACGTGCCTGCTCCCACTTTGTCTTCTGCCATGAGTATAAGCTCCCTGAGGCCTCCTCAGAAGCTGAGCACATGCTGCTGCCATACTCGTACAGCCTTCAGAACTGCAAGCCAATTAAATCTCTTTTATTATAAATTATCCAGCTTTGGGTGTTTACAGCACTGCGTAAATGGTCTAATACAAAGTACTGAATAGATCATGAAAACTAAGGTATTTTTAGCCTCAATTTCATAAGAATGAACCTATAAACTACAGCCAGGCTATGTATATGCTCAAATCCTCAAATTCTAAAATTGTATCTCAGTGCTCAGCTTGGGACCCACCATAGAACACACAGGCATTGCACCTTCCATGCTGGGTCGACCAAGGCAAAGTCCCCTTCAAATCAAACCTGTCATCTCATTTCAACTGCTAGGTTACACCTGTGCATTCTAGGGACCTCAGAGAGCATGACATATAAATCTCTGGCTTTGCCTCTTTGAGTATACACTCTTAGACCCTGCATATGACTGTGGAAAGCCAATCTGTTGGCCTGTGCTCTGAGCAGAGTGTTACATGTGATGGGTATTAGTCAACACTAACACATGTCAGTAATGGAAGAGAAATCTTAAACTAAAGATCCATCACAAGGTTCAATAAGGTGGAAAGAGTGGTCTAGAAAATGCTATGTCAGTTCCTACAGTGAATCGTCAAAGGAAATCTATGAAAACCCATTTCTGTACTCCTCACACATTACCAAAGCTTAAAAGTGTGTGGATTATTGAAATAATAAAGGGAAAGAATTCATGATAAGGTCTTCTTTAGAGAGAACTATACTACCCACACCTTCCTAAAGGAGAAAGGGAAGAGCATCTGCCTCCTACCTCAAACTTAGTGAGGGGGCTTGTTTTGTGCTACATAGAAAGTTAACGTGCCACCTTTGCAGCATGGGGAAGATATAGACTTAACATGAAATTAATAACTGACAATGACAAGTTTAAACTCCTCTTTAAACTTAAGTTGGAGAAGTAGCTGTGCTGGGGTTTGTGCATACCCCGAGAGCTTGGTAGAGCAAAGAATGTGGAAGTGTTGGCTGTGGATGTAATGCAGGCCATTCGTGAGATAAAAAGAGATGGCTTGGAGGTCTATCAATCGTTTCCCAAAATATAGGAAGAAGCCTTCAGTAGAGAGAGACTCTGTGAAGTGGACTTCCCAAAACTGGAGGCTGATGGAGAACAGCAGCCTAAGAAAAGTGCATCGCCCATATCATGAGACATGCATGCAAATATTCCCTGTGGTGGCCCTTGAAGATCCTTGAAAGCCATCACAGAAGGAATGAAAGGGTCATCTCTAAACACCTTAAAGGCTCAGAAAGCCAGAAGCTATCTTACAACAGTACCAATTAAAGGAGAGAGCTTTCTTGCTATTCTCACCACGCCATCCTGAATTGAGACTGTTTGGCAACTTAAAAATAACTGTAAGATTTTTTTTATTGACTAAGAGTAACAAAAAGTTCATGAAACTGCCAGAATTTGCTATTTGAATAAGTTTAAAGGAAAGTAGATAAAATTCATTTTCTAATATGATTATACCCCATGAATCCAGCTTCCTCAATATTCTGGTTACAAATCATAGAATAAATCATAAATGCACAAAATCGCAATCTTTATCACCTGTCTTATAGACCACAGTAAGAGGCTGTTAGCTTACTACCACATTGTTTGTTTCTCCTGTACCGCAGTTCTGTTTTCATCACATCACATCAGTTCCCAGCTCAATGCCTTTCATGACTATCCACACAATCAAAGTAACATCCAAGTGCCTTAGACTGTCTTTCAAGGCCCTTTTCAATATATTCCCAATCTTCATTTTCAGTCTTTCTCCCTTCTACTTCTCTGCCAAGCTGGTCATCTTACTGCACTGATAATACATTTTATATCTTCTAACTCCTGTGCCTTTGACCCTGCCATTCCTCTTCCACCTGTATCTTGACTTATCAGAAGACCTCAAACAATTTCTTAGTAAAGACTTTCCATATCACCTCAGCCACAAGTGGATTGCTATAGAGAAGGCTGTGCCACTCTCAAGATGTGGCAGCAGGATTACCAAGGTACACTCCATTGAACACTCTCAACAGGATACTAACGAGTATCCCGAGGAAAAAACATTTTGTAGGCAAGTGAATTTAGGAAATGTTGAGTTAAGCAGATTGCTCTGGTAAAACTCAAGCATCAAAAGAAATAACAGCCATAATGGGCTATATTACATTAAATATAATTAAAATCTATGAATCCAAATTGATATCAACAAACAAACAAATGGAAGATACAGAAAAGCTCTTCCTGACAGAAGAATGTCATCTAATAAATATGATTGGCCATCTTATAATCAGCACAATAATTGATCCAGTTAAGAATCATCAATAGAAATTAGTACAACCACTATGGAGAACAGTTTAGAGGTTTCCCAAAAAACTAAGAGTAGAGTTACCACACGATTCAGCAATCCTACTGCTGAGTATATACACAATAGAAAGGAAGTCAGTATATAAAAGGGATATCTGCACTTCTATGTTTTTTGCAGCACTATTCACAACAGCTAACATTTTGAAGCAACCTAGGTGCCCATGAACAGATGAATGGATAAAAAAATGTGGTACATATACACACTAGAGTGCTATTCAGCCATAAAAAAGAATGAGATCCTGTCATTTGCAACGACACGGATGAATGGAACTGAAGGTCATTACGTTAACTGAAATAAGTAAGGCACAGAAAGACAAACTTCACCTGTTCTCACTTATTTATGGGAGCTAAAAATCAAAACAATTGAACTCATGGAGACAGAGTAGAAGGATGGTATCAGAGGCTGGGAAGAGTAGCAGGAGGCAGGAGGAAAGTAGCAATGACCAAAGGGTACGAAAAATAGAAAGAATGAATAACACCTAGTGTTTGACAACACAACAGAGTATAGTCAATAATAATTTAATTATACATTTAAAAATAACTTAAAAGCATAATAGGATCATTTATAACAAAGTATAAATGCTTCAGGAGATGAATACCACATTTTCTATCATGTAATTATGACACATTGCATGCCAACATCAAAGTATCTCATCTACCCCATAAATAGGTAGATCTACTACATACCCCCAAAAATTAAAAATTAAGGGGATTTCCATCTCCCCTTCTTTCTCTTTTCTTCTGGCTTTTATGTAAATGTTGCAATGAGCCATCAATGACTATGAGAACAAGTGTAATGCAGAACTCTCAAAACTCAGCAACTATGAAACCCAATTCAAAAATGGGCAAAGGACTTGAATAGACATTTCTCCAAAGAAGATATACAAATGGCCAACAAGTAAATGAAAAAATGCTGAACATCACTAATCAAAACTATAATGAGATTCCACCTCATACCTGTTAGGATGGCTATGATCAACAAACAAACAGAAAATAAGTGTTGGTAAGGATGTGGAGAAACTGGAACACTTGTGCACTGTTGGTGGGAATGCCAAATGATACAGTCACTGTGGGAAAATAGTATGATGGTTCCACAAAAAGGTAAAAATAGAACTAGCATATAATCCAGCAATTCCACTTCTGAATTTATACCCAAAATAATAGAAATCAGGCCGGGCGCGGTGGCTCAAGCCTGTAATCCCAGCACTTTGGGAGGCCGAGGCGGGTGGATCACGAGGTGAAGAGATCGAGGCCATCCTGGTCAACATGGTGAAACCCCGTCTCTACTAATACAAAAAATTAGCTGGGCATGGTGGCGCGTGCCTGTAATCCCAGCTACTCAGGAGGCTGAGGCAGGAGAATTGCCTGAACCCAGGAGGCGGAGGTTGCGGTGAGCCGAGATCGCGCCATTGCACTCCAGCCTGGGTAACGAGCGAAACTCCGTCTCAAAAAAAAAAAAAAAAAGAAAAGAAATCAGGGTCTCAGATATTTGTACACCCGAGTTCATGGCAACGCTATTCACAGTAGCCAAAATGTGAAGGCAACCAAAGTGTCTGTCAACAGATGAATCAATAAGCAAAATGGGGTACATCTCATACAATGGAATATTATCCAGAAATATTATCCTCAGAAAGGAAGAAATTTTTCACACATGCTACAACAGAGATGAACATTATGCTAAATAAAATAAGCTGGTCACAAAAAGACATGCTGTATGATTCCACTTAAATGAGGTACTTTAGTCAAATTCATAGACACAGAAAAAATGATGTTTTCCAAGGGCTGCAGGGAAGGTAGAATAGGAAGTTGTTATGAATGTATGTAATACCACTGAACTGTACACTTAAAAATGATTCAGATGGTAAATTTTATACATTTTACCACAATAAAAAATATTTTGAAAGGAATATCAATGGATACTCAAACTAGTGGGTAAAAATTTGATGAACAAGAATTTGTATCATCCCAAAGTATCTTCTCACATAGTCTGTATTAATTATAAAGGTAAAGATAATTTTTCTTACAGTGAAGAAACTTGGTGAATAACACCTAGCCAAGTCATCAAAGTTTGCATCACAAAAAAGACCCAAAAATTGACGTTTAAAAAAAACCCAAAAAACCTAATGATTGAATGCACTGAGAAAGATACATTACTTCTGTGGTATACCTGCCCTCCAAATGTAGACTCTCATTCTAATTATAAAAAAAGCATGACTTTGGGAGGCCGAGGTGGGTGGATCACGAGGTCAAGAGATCGAGACCATCCTGGTCAACATGGTGAAACCCCGTCTCTACTAAAAATACAAAAAATTAGCTGGGCATGGTGGTGCATGCCTGTAGTCCCAGCTACTCAGGAGGCTAAGGCAGGAGCCTGAACCCAGGAGGCGGAGGTTGCGGTGAGCCGAGATCGCCCCATTGCACTCCAGCCTGGGTAACAAGCGAAACTCCGTCTCAAAAAAAAGCATAACACAACTCAGTATGAAAAACATTCTAAAAAATAACTGGCCTGTTCTTTACAGAAACACTTATGTCATGAAAGACAAAGGAAAGCTGAGGAGCTGTTCTAGATTAAAGGAGACTAAAGAGACATGCCAACCAACTGCAAGGCATAAGGCTGGATTCCGGGCCGGGGCTGGAGAGTTATAAATGCCAGTGTTGGAAAAATTGAAGTACATTTGCATAAAGCTAAGTTTCCTGATTTCTATAAATGGACTACAGTTTTGTTAGAATATATCTATTCTTAGGGTAAGAGGTTAAGGAACATGATGTCTGAAACTTACTGTCAAATGGTTCAGAAAGAACATCTTATACTGTATATTCATTTATGTCAATTATGTACATTAATACATAAAATTGTTTACGTACTTATAATACATACATGTGTATCTGTGTGTCCAGAGTGAGAAAGAGAGAATAATAAAGCAAATGTGGCAAAATGTTAACAGCTGGTGAAATACGTAAAGGGTATTTAATATTTCCTTGTATTCTTCTTGTAATTTTTTAAAATATAAAATAATTGTTAAACACAAAGTTAGAGAAGTAATTTACTTAGTACAGGATTTCTCAAAGTTTTTAAAATTCATTCACTTATTCCATCCACATTAGTTGGACACCTACTGTATACCAAGCACTGTGCTAAGTGGTTTAAGAATATCCAAGAAGAGAATCTCATGCCTCTAGTTTTCTGTGAAATACATTTCAGAATACATTACTTTGTCTAATTATAAATCATCTCACCAACTAGTCTATAGGCTCCAAAATGGCAAATGCCTGGTCTTAAAGATCATATTCCTCCAGTGTGTGTCCCATTGTCTGAGGCCTCAGAAGGAGCTTGATAAATGTTGACTATATGGAGGGTGAGCAAGTGAATGATGAGTCAGTGAGTGAAAGTCACTGTGAAGCTCTCTGTAGCCGACACTCACTTCTTGTGGGGATCACTCCTGGACACCTTCAGTCATAACCTGCCTGCCAAATCCTCCCAGATTCCTCCAGGTGCCACAATCTCCACTAGACAGAGAGTGACTACACAGAAAAGATAGAATGCTGCCTTCAAAGGGCTGTCATTACAGTAATAATAAAATACTGGACAGCTCTATTCCTTTGACTCTGACTCTAGAACAAAGAAGATGTGAAAACAGTAGTCATCAAGGCCAATCACCACCACAGAAGGCCCTAGAAGTGTTTAACTTTTTGCATCTAACACCTTCTGCAGGATCCCAGTTAATGAAGACAGACTCCTTGACAGTGGTACAAAACAAGGAGAGGAGGAGGCTCACATTTAAGAATGAGTCACTAAGTTCTTACGGCTTCTTTGATAACTACTTTGCACAATTACTATAACAAAAGGTCTATAACATCTTGCGAATAAAAATGGGGAGAAACTTTCTCACAGCTGCCATTGTTTGCCCAGAATTCCCTTGCTTGGTCTTGTTTTTATAGCATTGCTTTAACATGATCACTTTCTGCATTGCCCCTCCACCTTTCCTGCAGTTTCTGAAGATGCTACGTCTTTATAAATTACAAACATGGATATTCATCACAGAAACTGTCAGTGGTAGAAGCTTCTAAAAATAATAGGGTTTGATGTGATGGTGCCATCTAAAAATTTAAAATTATTTTCCTAAAGTGAAAGTAAAATGCAAAGGAAAATAATTTTCTCCAAGCCAGATTTACCATGAAATGCTTCTTTCTAGATTGAGCGCATAACAGCAAGCCATCCCTAAAGAGCAGAAACTTGACACTTTCACACCTGAACCAATGGTTTGGTTTAATAAATAATAAAATCTTAGAGTAAGATATGACCTTGGAAGTAATTGAATCCAGCTGTTTATCCAATGTAAAAATTACTAATAAAAATTCCAGAGATGTCTTTGTGTAAGTAGCTCTCCTAGAAAGCCAATTGCGCAATGGTTTCCTAAGTTTCTACAATGTAATTGCTGAATCAAAGAAGTTCTTTGAACTGTTGGATGCAAAATCTTACTACTATCAACCTGAAAGCGTTGCCAGACTTCTTGGGTTGGTGCCAGGCTCCAACTCTGAAAAGGATGCAGCTCATAGAGGCAACTCTGAACCCAGAAGAATGTGGCTGACCCCATTCCCCAGCACCTCCCAATGGCACCACTCAAACGGAACCCATTAATCTTTGGAGTACCGGTGTTGAAACAGCTCATGAAATTTATTTTACAGTCACCAAAACACATCCTGGAAATTTCAGACCTGGGAGTCCTGTGAAGCATGTTATTGTTCTTGAAAATTACACCAAAAGTCACTCAAAATTACATCAAAATTTCTCAATTCAATGCAAAAGTGCCAACATAGCAAGACAAATAAAATTGCCCTTCTTTGGAGGCACACTGGACACATTCATCACACACTGTCCACCCAGCCAGTTACAATGTGCTGGGCAAACATACCCCACCCCCACCCCATACACACATACAGAGGCCAGAATTCACTCTGGTCTACTCTTTCACCATCCTTTTCATTCCCAAGTGGGGAGGTGAACAGGTGTGAGCATTTCAGTTGTAGGAGGGCAAATGGAGGCTGGAGACCATGTAATATGCTTGCTCCCTCTCTCCCTGCACCACATTAAAATTTACAAAGACTCTCATTCTTGTCCAAGGGCTGGTACCTGTGTCACCTTCTCTAAGTCCCTGTGCACCAATAAAGTAAATTCAAGTAGGTAAGAGATTTGCAACTTACATAAGTAGAACTAAGTGTGTAGGGGTGGAGAGTGGGGGGAATGCAGGAGATGCCCTTTATGAAAAAAAAATTGTGGCTTGCCACAAGGTGTCAATATACATCCCCATACAGTGAATCAGGACTGGCTGCTACACCTGCTACACCTATATATATATATTATATATTAGATTCAAAGGCTGTGTACATCTTATATC
The DNA here is from genome assembly GCF_030222135.1 of Aotus nancymaae. NCBI lineage: Eukaryota > Metazoa > Chordata > Mammalia > Primates > Aotidae > Aotus > Aotus nancymaae. The sequence continues at coordinate 30,412,429 of NW_026988471.1, forward strand.
CTGATATTAGCAACAAAATACATTCCTGTTCCTTCTCTCTGTAAAGAGAGCAACATAAATATTAGGATATATTTGATTAAACACAGAAATCAAAGTGTGGTGATGACCTCAAATCTCACCTAGAACTCAAATCCCCTTTCTCATTCTGTGCCAGTCTCCACTACTGCAGAGAATTGGCAGCTAACTCACAGATGCCTCTCTTCTTGCCTCTCTCTCCCTTATTCCTTTGCCCTCTGATTATCTTGTCTATGCTCTAGTCCTGAGACAGTCTTCTTCCCCACTGTTACCAAAATGCAGCAACACCCTTGAAGGGAGAGAGAAAAACACAGGAGAACAAGTAAAAGGGGACAGGAAAGAGAACCAGATATGGCTGTTTCAGAAGACACATGTCCTGTACCAGGGAGCAGGGACACCAAACCAAAGGTCAGATCCTACTTACCTTTCTGCCATTCACAAAGAAAACCAACTCATCCGCTGTCATTGTCACAGGTTGGGTTCCCTGAACTCCAGGTACCTCACTCCTAAAAGACACTGGCAGGTAATTATCACTGCTCTGCAAGCTGAAAGATATGCCTCCCAATAAAATAAAATGAGGTCCAATGGGAGGGAACCAGCTTGGAGCTTCAGGGCACGAAGAGTTCTTGGCAAAAGCCACTGGTTTACGAAATAAAGGAAAGCACAAACAATCAGACACAGCAAATTATAATCTCCACACCTGTGTCAAAGAGCACAGGAAAATACATCCATATATCAGTAGGGTCATTGTCTTGGCACCAGGTGACTGTGGGTCTTGGACATTGCTCTTATGGAAACTGCTTCGTCCTCCCACTTGCAGCAAGACAGAGAAGGGGAAGACAGAGGAGGGGAAGGACCATTGTCAGAGTCACTGCTAATAGAGCTGATTCACACCTTCCGTGTCTACACTTGTCATTTCACCATTCAGGTTTACAGCAACACAAACTGAGTGCATGAATGCAAGAGTCATTCTTTCACAGCCTGGTGGAGTAGAGAGGTCACAAGACTTGGAACCCAGTGAACCTGACTCAAATCCTGGCATCTGACCTCAGCCTGTTACTTATTACCTTCAGAACTCAGCTGTTTTCATCCTGTACAGGATCATAGAAGGACACCAAGAATAAGAGGCTGAAGGACAAATGACATTTTGAAAGTGCCTTGTAAATTTGCAAAGAACCAAACAAAACATTTATTACTGTTTAAAAGACATCTTCAACAACTCAACAAATATAATCCTAATAGCAAACGATTTTTGAGGTTTGTCTTTTATTTGTTTCTCTCAGGAAAATATCCTTGACAACTTGTCAGAGTAACTCATAAAAGTATTTCGAAACACCAAAGAAATTAAAATGCTTATACTACATTGTCAGAGGCTACGGTAACACATAACTGAAAATCTTTCCTCATCCAATATTCATTAACTCCCAGTATAAACACAGATGTGCACGTCCACTGGAGCAGCACTAATAGGCTCTCTGCAGTCCAGCACCCTCCCAGCTGCTCCTGACAGCTCTTTAGTTCAACATACACCCACTCCCACACACATACACACACACAGAGGCCAGCATTCACTGTGGTCTTCTTTTGTCCTGTAATGACCCATATAGTCACTCAGCTAGCCTTCCTTAAGTAGGGCACCTCCCCTACAACCCTAGCAGGCTACCTGAGGGGGAAGAAAGGAGTGTTAGGCAGATGTACTTGGTACAGTAACAGCTTAGAGAAACTGAAGACTGCCAGGTTAACCACTAAATCAACACAATGCCTCCTCCCACCACAGCCTTAATTTAAGCAGGAGATAAAACCTTTACTTGCTGGTTGACCAAATATCCCAATTTGCCCTGGACTATCCCAGTTTTAGCCTGGAATCCCTGATAAATGCCTCAGCGATTCTAGCAAATCCTTCAATCTAAGGCAAACTGAGATGACTGGTCACTATAAAACTGGTTGTTGGCAGGGTGCCATAGCTCATGTCTGTAATCCCAGCACTTTGGGAGGCCAAGGTGGATGGCTTACCTGAGGTCAGGAGTTCATGACCAGCCTGGCCAACATGGTGAAACTCCATCTCTACTAAAAATACAAAAATTAGCCAGGAGTAGTGGCCTGCCTGTTAATCCCAGCAACTCTGGAGACTGAGGCAGAAAAATTGCTTAAACCCAGGAGGTGGAAATTTGCAGTTAGTTGAGATGGCACCACTCCACTCCAGCCTGGACAACAGGGTTTTGAAACTCCATCTCAAAAACGTAAACAAAAACAAAACTGGTTGCTAAATCTGGGAGATTCCCTACCCCAGAAGCCATTTGGCAATGTCTGGGAATATATTTTGTGACAATTGAAGAGGGATGCTACTGGCATTTAATGGATGGAGGCCAGTAATACCACTAAACATCCTAAAAACCACAAGAGAACCCCACCCCAATAAAATGAACAACAATGAATTAGTCTTCCTAAAATGTCAATAGAGCCAAGCTGGAGAAATTCTGCCCTAAAAGAAAGAAGGAAGGACTTGGGGAGAGAGATAGGGGCTGAGTCTGGGGCATGTTTTGTAATTAGTCAATTCTTTCAAACCCTCACACCTCTTTGATTGAGAGACTTTTCCTCTATGCACTAATATACCCAGTTTAACACGCCCTCCCCTTCCTCCAAGGCAGTCCCCAGCCAATATCCCAGGAAAATCTAAAGGGAAGGGCTGAGGAAAGAACTCAGGCTTTGGAGTCCATAGACTGGCTTGAATTTTAGTTCCACCACTCAGCCAGCCTTCCCTAAGTAGGATACCTCCCCACTACAACCTTTGTAACAACCAACTCTTATGAGAATGAAATAAAACATAGGTTAAATGTGTTGTCTATAGGAGAAACTAATATTGGTGTGCTTCTCCCTGCTCAGCAAATCTTCAACACCTTCTCTTATCTAGCAGTGAAATTCCCCTCGATTACTATGGAGAATTGAAAGATAAAAGTGAAATACATTTTTAAAAAGGGTTTGTGTTGTCATGCAGAATTTTCAGCTCTGTAATAACCACCTGGAATCCCAAATACTGAAATTTGACAAAAACTTTGAATTAGTATGGTTACTTATTATTTAGCAAAATATTTGTCACCATTTTATTTCTCTGTGATTTGATTTTGATTTCTTTAATAAATTAAAATTATACATATTTGTCATGTATAATACGATGTTTTGAAGTATATATACATTGTTAAATAGCTCCGTTGAACCAAACAACATACACATTATCTCATATATTTATCATTTCTTGTGGTGAGTACACTCATATTGTTTTAGAGATTTTCAAAATATACATCATTAGGCCGGGCACAGTGGCTCAGGCCTGTAATCCCAGCATTTTGGGAGGCCGAGACAGGTGGATCACAAGGTCAAGAGATCAAGTCCATCCTGGTCAACATGGTGAAACCCCATCTCTACTAAAAATGCAAAAATTTAGCTGGGCATGGTGGTGCATGCCTGTAATCCCAGCTACTCAGGAGGCTGAGGCAGGAGAATTGCCTGAACCCAGGAGGCGGAGGTTGCGGTGAGCCGAGATCGCACCATTGCACTCCAGCCTGGGTAACGAGCGAAACTTCATCTCAAAAAAATAAAAAAATAAAAAAATACATCGTTATTAAATTACAGTGACCATGTTGTACAATAGATCTCTTGAATTTATTCTTTCTATCTTACTGAAATTTTGTATGAATTGACAAAAATCTCCCCAATACCCTCCTTCTCTCAGCCCCTGGCAACCACTATTCTGCTCTCTACTTTTATGAATTCCACCTTTTCAGATTCCACATATAAGTGAGATCATTGAGTATTTATCTTTCTGTATGTGACTTATTTCACATAAATATTGTCCTCTAGGAACATCCATGTTGTGGCAAATAACTGGATTTTCTTCTTTTATAGGGATGAATAGTATTCATTATGCATATATGTCACATTTTCTTTATCCATTTATTTGTTGATGAACACTTAAGTTAACTCTGTATTTTAGCTATTGTGACTAATGCTGCAGTCAACGTGGAAATGCAGGTATCTCTTTGACATACTGATTCCATTTCCTTTGGATATATAACCTGTAAGAGGACTGCTGAATCATATGGTAGCTCTATTTTTAATGTTTTTGAGGATTCTTCATACTGTTTTCCATAATGGTTGTACTAATTTACATTCCCACCAGCAGCGTGCAAGGTTCCCTCTTCTCTACGTCCTTGCCAAAACTTACCATTCATCTTTTTGGTAATAGCCATTCCAGCAGGTGTGAGGTGATATCTCATTGTGCTTTTAAATTGCATTTTAGATATATGGTTTGCAAATATTTTCTCTTATTCCATAAGTTGTCTCTTCACTCTGTTGATTGTTTCCTTTGCTGTGCAGAAGCCTGTTAGTTTAATGTAATCTTATGTGTCTGTTTTTGCTTTTGCTGTCTCTACATCCTTGCCAACACTTTGTGTTGACATGATCATGTGGTTTTCATTCCTCATTCTGTTAATAGAATATATCATATTTATAGATTTGTGTATGTTGAAACATCCTTGCATTCCATGGATGAATTCCACTGTGGCTTGGGGTTCATATGAAAAAATTATTGCCCAAATCAATGTCATTGTGCTTTTCCTTTATGTTTCTTTTAACTATTTTATCTAGTCTTATGTTTAAACCTTTAATCCATTTTGAGTTGATTTTTGTATATATTGTGAAATAAGGGTCCAATTTTATTCTTCTGCATGTGAATATCCAGTTTTTCCAATGTCATTTATTGAAGAAACTGTCCTTTTCTTATTGTGTGTTCTTAGTATGTTTGTCAAAAATCAACTTATCATAAATGTGTAGATTTATTTTGGGGTTGTGTTCTGTTCTGTTCAATTGAGCTATGTGTCTTTTTATGCTGGTATCATGCTGTTTTGAGTACTATGATGACTTCATAGTATATTTTCAAGTCACGTAGTATGATGCTTCTGGTTTTATTTTGCTTGTTTGTTTGTTCAAGATTGCTTTGTCTAGGGTCTTTTGTGATTCCACACGAACTTTAGAATTACTGTTTCTATTTCTATGAAAAATATTATGGAAATGTTGATAGAGATTGAATTAAACCTATAGATCACTTTGGGTGATAGGAACATTTTAACAATATTAATTCTTCCAATTCATGAATGTGGGATTTTTTTTATCAATGTATTATAGTTTTCATTATGTGTCTTTAAATTTACTCCTTTGGTTTTCTGGTAGCTATTTTAAACAAAATTATTTTCCTGATTTCTTTTTTAGAGAGTTCATTGCTAGTATATGGAAATGCTACTGATTTTTGTATGGTGATTTTGTATCCTGCACCTTTATTAGATTAATATATTGGTTTTGATGGTTTTTTCATGAAATTTTTAGTGTTTTGTGTACATAATATTGTGTCATGTGTGAAGCAGGACATTTCAACTTCTTCCTTTTCAATTTGGATGCCTTTTCTTTCTTTCTCTTGACCAATTGCTCTGGCTAGGACTTCAAGTACTACCTTGAATAGGAGTGGCAAGAGTGAGCATCTTTGTCTTCTTCCTGATCTTAGAAAAAAAGCTCTCAACTTTCACCATCAGATGTAATATTAGCTGTTGGTTTGTCATATATGACCTTTATTGTGTTGAGGTACATTTATTCTATATCTAACTTATTACAAGTTTTTATCATGAAGAGATGTTAAATTGTGTCAAAGGCTTTTTCTGCAACTGTTGAAATGATCATATGATTTTCATCCTTCATTCTGTTAATACAATGTATCACGTTTATAGATTCGTGTATATTGAACCATCCTTGCATTCCAAGGATAAATACCACTTGATCATGATGAATGATCCTTTTACCGTGCTGTTGAATTCTGTTTCACAGTATTTTGTTATTTTTGCATCCATGTTCATCAGAGATATTGGCCTGTAACTTTTTTTTCTTATAGTATCCTTATCTGGTTTTGGTATCAGGGTAATGCTGGCCTCATAAAAATTTTAGAAATTATTGCTCCTAAATTTTTTGGAAAAATGGAAAGGCATTGTTATTAGATCTTATTTAAATGTTTCGTAGAATTCAGCAATAAAGGCATCAGGTCCTGAGCTTTTTTTTTTAATGGAAGTTTTTTATTACTAATTCAATCTCCTTACTCATTATTGAACTGTTAAGATTTTCTACTTCTTCATGATTGAGTATTGCTTCATTATATATCCCTAGGAATTTATCCTCTTCTTCTAAGTTATCCAATTTGTTGGTGTACAATTGTTTATAGTAGTTTTATATGATAGGCATTTGTGTGGTATCACTTGTAAGGTCTCCCCTTTCATATCTGATTTTTTTCATCTGAGCCTTCTCTCTTTTTTTCTTATTTAGTCTGGCTAAAAGTTTGTTAATTTTCTTTATCTTTTTAAAAAATGAACCCAACTGATTTTTTTCTATTGCTTTTCTAGTCAATATTTTATTTATTTCTGTTCTGATATTTATTATTTCCTTCCTTCTGCTAACATTGGGTTTAGTTTTTTGTTTTTTCTTGTGTCTTAAAGTATAGCATTAGGTTGATTGAGATCTTTCTTATATTTTGATGTAGGCATATCTCTCTATAAAATTCCCTCTTAGAACCTGCTTTGGCTGCATTTCATAGGTTTTAGTATGTTGTGTTTTCATTTTCATTTGTCTCAAGATATTTTTAAATTTCTATTTTAATTTAATCATTGAACCATTGGTTGTTCAGGAGAATGTTGCTTAATTTTCATGTATTTGTAAACTTTCTGAAATTCCTCTTATTGTTGATATCTAATTTAATACTATGGTAGGAAAAGATACTTGATATGATTTCTATCTTAAATTTGTTAAGACTTGTTTTGTGGTCTAACATATGGTCCATCCTGTGGAATGTTCTACGTACACATGAGTGTACTGCTGCTATTGAATGGAATGTTTGTATATGTGTGTTAGTTTTGTTAAAGTGTAATTTAAATCTGATGTTTCCGTATTGATTTCCTGTCTGGATGATCTGTCCATTACTAAAAGTGGGATATTACAGTGCCTTACTATTACTGTATTGCAATCTATCTCTCCTTTTATGTTCATTAATACTCATTTTACATATTTAAGTGTCTCCATATTGGGTACATATGTATTCACAATTGTTATACCCTCTTGATAAATTGAGCCCTTTTTCACTATATAATAATCTTTTTGCCTCATTTTACAGTTTTTGACTTAAAGTTTATTTTATCTGATATAAGCATAGCCAACCTACTCTTTTTTGGTTTTTTATTTGAATGTATTATTTTTTCATCCCTTCACTTGCAGTCTATGTGTGTTTTAAATGTGATATGAGTCTCTTGTATGCAGCATATAGTTGTGTCTTGTTTTACTTATTTTTTTCTATTCAGCCACTCTATGTCTTTTGATTAAAGAATTTAATCTATTCACTTTCAAGATAATTGTTGATAGGTAAAGACTTACTACTGCCATTTCATTGTTTTCTGGTTGTTTTATAGACTTTTTTGTTGTTTTTATCTTATTTTGTTGTCTTCCTTTGTGATTAAGTTATTTTCTCCACTGTTATGCTGTGATTGCTTACTTTTAATTTTATGTGTATCCACTACAGGTTTTTCCCTTATGGTTACCATGAGGCTTACATAAAGCATCTTACTATCAGGCCATTTAAAGTTGATAACAACCTAACTTTGATTGCATACTCAACCCTAAACTTTTGCTCCGTTCTCCCTCACATTTTATGTTTATGATGCTGCAATTTACATCTTTTTATATTGTGTATCTCTTAACAAATTATTGTAGTCATTATTTTTAATAGTTTTGTCTCTTAACCTTAATACTAAATATATAAGCAATTTACACACTACCATTACAGAATTAGAGTGTTCTGAATTTTATTGTGTATTTACTTTTACTAGTAAGCTTTATACTTTCATATGTTTTTGTATTACTAATTGGTGCTCTTGTCTTTCAGCTTGAAGAAATTCCTTTAGCATTTCTTGTAAGACAAGTTTAGCATTGTAAACTTCCTTCACAGCTTTTGTCTGGGAAAGTGTTTATCTCTCCTTCATTTCTGAAAGGCAGCTTTTGAGGTACAATATTTTTGGTTGGCAGAGTTTTTTCTTCAGCAGCCTGAATAAATCATACCACTATCCCTGGCCTGTATGGTCTCTGTTGATAAATCTGTTGCTAACCTTATTGGAGCTATCTGGTATGTTATTTGCTTCTTTATTTTTGCTACTTTCAGGCTTCTGTCTTTGGTTTTTAATGGTTGGATTATAATGTGTCTTGGTATAGTTTTGTTTAATTGAAAATTACTGGAGACATTTGACCTTCTTTACCTGTGTATTTATATCCTTTTCCATATTTGTAAAGTTTTCTGATATTATTTCTTTAAATAAGCTTTATATCCCCATTGTCTCTCTTTTTTCCTTCTTGAACTTTTATGACTCAAAATTTGCACTTTTGAGGCTGTCCCATAAGACCCATAAGCTTTTTAAAAATGCCTTTTTATCATCTTTTTCTCCTTTGGCTGTATGTTTTCAAATAATCTGTCTTCAAGTTCAGAGATTCTTTCTTCTGCTTCATCAATATTGCTTTTGATGCTATCTACTGCATTTTTATTTCATTCATTGTATTTTTCAGCTCTAGAATTCTTGTGTTTTTATATAATTTCAATAGAATTGTTAAATTTTCCATTTTGATTGTGCATTGTTTTCCTGATTTCTTTGAATTTCTTTATATTTTCTTGAAGTTCACTGAACTTCCTTAAAACAATTATTTTGAAATCCTTGTTAAGCAGTTTGTATATCTCTATTTCCTTGTATAATCTCTACTGGGAGATTATTCTTTTGGCGGTGTTCCATCAACTTCTTTTTCATGTTTCTTTCTGTCTTCTGTTGACATCTGAGCATTTAAATAATTAGTGACTTATTCAGTATTTGCAAACTGGCTTTGTCTGGGAAAGTTTTTTTTTGTTTGTTTGTTTGTTTTTTTAACAATTAGCCCATCCAGAGATTTGGGGCAGGCTGTCTGGTATAATCTGAGGGTGGCTTTCCATTGGAGTCTTCAGGAAGACTGGCCTGATGCCTAGTTCAGCAGGTGAGTGGGCCTAGAGCCAGGATCCACTGGGGTAGACATGTCGATTGAATCCACGGGCAGTAGGCCTGGAGCCTGAATCTATGAGAGCAAGCCTGGAACGTATTTCCACTGATGCTTGAAGTCTAGTTCTGTAGGCATGGACCTGGTGCTGGGATAAGTCTTGAACCTGAGTATGCAGGGGCTGGCTCAGGGTGCTGAGGTGGAACATGAGACTGTGGGGTCCCACTTGGCACCAGAGTGGGTTTGGAGATTTAATCTCCAAGTCCCAGCTTGGAGTCGGGGACCATGGGGGCCTGCCTGGCACTGGGTTTTAGTCTAGTGGACCCAGTGTTGGGTCCAAGGCAAAGTTCAGTGCTCACTTCCCTCTCCCTGGATATCTCCTTGGATATCTTGGAGAGATATCCAAGTGAAGGATAACTCTCCACTGTGCTGCCTTGGGTTGGGGAAGTGGTAACAGAGATAATGTAAAACTGTTCTTCCTACACTCTTCAATGCATCTTTTCTTATTTCCATGTTGTACCCAGGTGCTATAATCTCTCACCTGGTATTCATAACTCTTGTAAAGGCTTTTCTCTTTTTTTCACATAGATATTTGTTTAAATTGATGTTTCTGCAAAAGGATGAATGTTGGAAAATCTTATTCCACCATTTTACTGACATCAGGCTCCTCTATGGAACTTTTCAAAATAGTATAAAAGAAGGGAAAAAATCTAAAGTTAGAACTTTTTCCAAACTGATTATCTACTGTATATGCTTTTCTTTCACATTAGGATGAATTCTGACATTTTGACTGAATTAATGGAATTTTACCACCTGGGACTAGACCAACTTGTAACTTACATTGTATTATGTTAACTTACCTTATTCTCCTAAGAGATGTCTTGGCTTTTAATATACACTGCATTGGCATGTGAGGTATTAAGATTCACAGAAAATCCAGATAACCCCTGAGGCCTCCTGGACACAAGTCTCTTCCCACTGCAAGCCACACTTTCAGGAAATCACAAGAAATAAGAAAAGTAAAAATGCTTCCAAGAGTCATAACTTGTGTTTTGAAGAGTCAGCTCCCTCAGGGCCAAGTAATTCCTGGAGGAAAATTATTGAAGAAAGACTATGGAGTGTTCCCTGAAGGCCTGGTGAGAGCTGGGCCAACAAGTGTGGAGTCTTCACTGCTTTTGAATTTATGCCCTGGCCCTCTGTGCCCTGGCTGTGTCTCTAGCTCCCTTTAGAAGTCACTGCTGGCCTTTATCCTGCCTCTACAGCAGCTTCTTCCCCAGTCTGCTCTGTCCACTTATTTATTTATTTATTTATTTGAGACAGAGTCCTGCTCTGTTGCTCAGGCTGGAGTGAAGTGGCACAATCTCGGCTCACTGCAACCTCTGCCTCCTGGGTTCCATGTACTGTCCTTTTCATTTCAACCAGATGTGCATTCTTGTCTATAACCGAAGGGCATCCTTGTTCATTTTCTTTATTTACAACAAAGTTTAAGAGAAATAAAAATTTTTCAATAGATTCCACTGTTCAGATTTTTTTTAACCAAGACTGGTTTCACTCCTACATATGCTCCACTCTGGATGAAAGATTTTTGCCATATTCTCAGAACATCACTACCCAACACCCAATACCCCTTTGTTCTCACAGACATTCTAATTATAGCTAACTAATCCTAGGCTGGGCGCAGTGGCTCATGCCTGTAATCCCAGCACTTTGGGAGGCCGAGGTTAGTGGATCATGAGGTCAAGAGATCCAGACCATCCTGGCCGACATGGTGAAACTCCGTCTCTACTAAAAATGCAAAAATTAGCTGGGCGTGGTGGCATGTGCCTATAGTCCCAGCTACTCGGGAGGCTGAGGCAGGAGAATTGCTTGAACCCGGGAGGCGGAGGTTGCAGTGAGCTGAGATTGTGCCACTGCACTCTAGCCTGGTGCCTAGCGACAGAGCGAGACTCTGTCTCCAAAAAAAAAAATAGTTAACTAATCCTAATAATAGTTCTTGACATATGAATAACATTTCTTCACACAACTTGATTTCATTTGATCCTTGTAATAGCCCTGTGAGGTAAGTAAGGAAGTTATTATTATCTTCCCTTTTCAGACAAAGCAAGTGAGGGTCAGAGAGGTTGACTTGCCAACTGTTGCATGGCAAGCAAATGCCAGTTTCTACAACTGTCACCAATTTCCAGCAGAAAAAGTATCTCTTTGATGGTTCTTCACTAGTAAAACTAGGATTGTTAGCATAGCACTTACGGCTCTTCTTAGTCTAGCTTAAATCCAGCCTTCTGGTTGATAAAGTGTCTTTCTCTCATGCCTAGATAGTGGGTCCCTGAGATTAGGAGCAGAGCTGTGTTTACCACTGTTTCACTGGTGCCTAGCATAGAGCCAGATCAATAGAAGTATCAAAAAAAATGCTTGTTGAATTGTGTCCACAATGCAAGGGATAAGCTATGTTTTCACAAATATCTAAGCACCTGCCTTTTACTAAACACAGAAGTTTTTTCCATCATTTCATATATTCTTAGCATCATTTAACTTCCTTTATCAGTTCCTTTCTAATTAAACTTTTGTTAGTTAACCAGTTAGTATTCCTTAAGATAAAGGCCACATTACTTTATTACTATTGAGGAAATCAATTAATCATATACACATCTGGGAGAATCCTCTTATAATCAGGAAGATGGGATTATCAAAAAATGGACACAGAGGTCCTTTATAGGGACATAGATGAATCTGGAAACCATCATTCTCAGCAAACTGACACAAGAACAGAAAATTAAACACTGCATGTTCTCATTCATAGGCGGGTATTAAACAATGAGAACATACGGACACAGGGAGGGGAGCATCATACACTGGGGTCTGTTGAGGGGCTATAGGAGTGACAGTTGGGGGAAGAGGGGAGGGATAATGGGGAGAGAAATGTCGGTATAGGTGATGGGGGGATGGAGGCAGCAAACCACCTTGCCACGTATGTACCTATGCAACAATCCTGCATGATCGGCACATGTTCCCCAGAACCTAAAGTACAACAAATAAATAAAAAAAAGAAAAAGAAAGGGTGTAGTGGGAGTGATTGCTGGTTATTTTCTGATACTCATCTTCCTCTTGTTCTCTAATAAAAGAATTTTTAGCAGAGAAAAAAATGAACACAGAGTCAAAACTGAAAGCATGTAAACTTCAGCCTGGGTCTTCACTGTAAATACACAAAGTCCCAGGGAATAGAAAAGGCCCAGAAGCAAATGTAAACTCACTTTAATCTGTCTGCATCATCCTTATGTTTTTTATAATTTTTTTTTCACCTAATAAACTCTGTCACCACAGAGTCGTGTGTGGCAATGACCATGTGGGTTTGGTGGCTAGCTGGACACAAAGTTAAGTTTCTCTTTCCAATCTGAGCTGCCCTTGTGCAATTTTGAAAGAAAGTCCTTACCTCTTCACTTATTCAAGGATCAGCTCATATGTGATCTGTAGACAATATAAACCAATGAATAGCCACTGGGGGAAAATTATTACCACAACTATTTGCACCCTGAATTCCCTCCCCTGATTCATTTCTCCTATTATTATCTGAAATGCTACATAGTGTACTCACTTATATGTGTATTGTCTGTCTTCCTGCACCCAATAAAATGTAAATGTGGCAGGAATGTCAATCTTCCAACCAAATATTCATGCTCTCCTTCTCTAATGAAGAGTTTCTGTTGAGAAGTCATTACCCAGCCAGGACTACATTTGCAGCTCTCTTATATAAGGCTAAAGCCACATGATTGTATATTGAGGAATGTAATATGGGTAAAAGTGATGTGTACAGTGTGCAGGCTTCCATTCTCTCTTTTCTACTGTTTGACAACTGATGTCAATGACCAGGGTGACTTTGGAAGTCATAAATTGAAGACAGCAGAGTTTTCAATAAATTCAAGTGCTTAAATGAATACAACGAGCTGAACATTTCCCCTTACCCTTGTTGCTTATTGACTTGACAGGAACAAAAAATTAATTTCTCTTGTGCTTGCTCACTGAGATTTCTGGGTTTATCTATTATAGCCTTTAGTATTACATTCACTAATACAATAAATTCCACAAAGGCAGAGATATTATCTGTTTTATTCAGTGTTAAACTCTGCCTGGACATGCTTGGCATACTATTATACTCAAGAAGTATTTGTTGAATAACAAATGAATGAATGAAAATGATAACAGAACCAGGTTTTAGTTAAAGGCAAGAGATCACAACTTGACTGTCTGGCTTGGCTGACATGCAAAGCTGTGTGTGCAAATGGTATCACTGGGGTCCATAGGCTCCTCAGAAGAATTTGTTTTCATCTCCAGGTCTTCAAACTTAAGTTTCCCCCTTCCCATACTATGTTTTAAGGATGGATTCCAGAGCAACTTCTACACCAGGCAACATTTACACATCCATTTATTGATCAACCATAATGAGATTCTGCCATATGTCAGGCACTATGCTGAGAGTTGAGTAAACTCTAGGGGCAAAGAGGCTTAAAGAGTATATCCTTACTGTAGTTTATAAGTAAACGTTGGCTCATGATCACCCGAGCCAGCATTGCAAAACATGCAAATATTGGCTCATGATCACCTGAGCCAACATTGCAAAAACTGAACCCAAGCTCTTTACTTGCCCTCCTAAACAATATGATTTAGATAATTGTTACACCCAAATCTCATGCTGAAATGCAGTCTTCAGTGTTGAAGGTGGGACCTGGTGGGAGTTATTTAGGTCATGGGGCCAGATCCCTCATGGCTTGGTGCTGTCCTGATGATAGCGAGTGAGTTCTCATAAGATCCAGCTTTTTAAAAATGTGTGGAGCTTATCTCTCTCTCTCTCTCTCTCTCTCTCTCTCTCTCTCACTCGCTCTCTCTCTCTCTCTCTCTGTTGCTCCTGCTCTCACTATGTGTCTTGCCTGCTCCCCTTATCCTTCTGCCATGATTAGAAACTTCCTGAGTCCTCTCTAGAAGCTGAGTGCATGCTGGCACCATGCTTCTGTACAGCCTGCAGAAACATGAGCCAATTAAGCCTCTTTTCTTTATCAATTACCCAATCTTAGGTATTTCTTTGAAGTAATGCAAGAATGGCCTAACACAGATGCAAAATGCAGACTGATATATTGATATATTTGAAATAGGCATAATATGAAAACTTGAGTACTTCCTCCAGATCTCTTAAGCCAACTTCCTAGTTTTATTACAATGGCCTCTAAGAAGTCGATTCAGAGCACAGAACGCTACAGGAAGATCACCTGCTGTTCCTGTTCTAAACCTGTTCTTGTACTGGAACTCTCCACAGGAACTCAGTATTGCTAATGCTGTTATTTTCTTTGTTTTTCTTTTAAAAAGAAAATAACCCCTTTTCTCCTGCGAAAAGAAGTTCATTAAACTACTGCTTGCATCCCTAGGCATATAACCCCCCAAAGGAGCATAGCCCCCAAAGCAATCAGGGACAGAGAGCAAACTGACCACTTCAGATCTCTTCTCTAGAGTAAGTTTAGTTTTTCCAACACTCAAGGAGAGGAAATGGAAACTGGACTGACATTCTCCATAGAGTCTTCCCTACTGCAGGAATCACTTGCTGGTGGTTTTATCTATGCTTGGACAATATTGTCTTCTACTAATGGGACCTTTCCTTTCATCCTTTTTCACACTCTTGGAAAATGTCTGCCCCTCTCTCCAGAGCTTTGAAAGTAAGTTGATGTTTGGCATTTATGGGTCAATATTTGAGATTGTGGCTATTCATGGTAATTCTGAAAGTTCATGACATGATATTTAGCATTTTATGAAACATAAATTTTATCTAATGAGCTACAATAATATAGTTGCCTCTCAGCATGCTGAGTAAGCCTTGTTGAGAATTTTAAGGGGATTTCTTGTGTCATTAGCTTTATTTTAGTGCATTTTATGAGGACTGAGTAAATGAAGACATTCATATCTCTTTATTGATCTAGCAAGTAACTTAAAGCTCTTTTAGGAGACTACAAATTCTTGCTTTCAATGCGTCCTCAGGAGGCCTCCAGCCTGCTGGTCAAGCCAAAATCACCTCCATAGTGAGAGACAGTTTGAGGAAGGAAAAGTTTGTGACGACGGTAATACATGCCAGGCATTCCATATTTATCATTTACTTTTCAGAAAATTCCTCTGAGATAGGTTTATTTTTTAATAAATGAGGAAACTGGCTGGGCTCAGAGAAATTAAGTAACAAAAAGTGACATGGCTGGTAAGGTATAATCAAGTTTTGAACCCAAGCCCTTGCAATTCTAGAATCTTCTGACAGTAATAGCAGAGGCTAGGCTTTCTTAGCTGAACAGCACCCATAATGGCCCCTTTACACTTTATAGGAGTGGAAGGCAGAGGAAAAACCATCTTATTGAGTCTCACTAACACAGGGTTGGTAGCAGCAGTGAGAAAGTTTGGCCTTAAAAGAATCAGAGTGAGGAGAGTGGAGGATGAAACAGCGTGTAGTGTGACACAGCAGGCTCCAAGGCTTTCAGGCCTGTCTTAAAAAAACACATGGACTTGGTTTGTTTCTCTGCTTTTAATGTTATGATCACAATTAAGTGCTTTGAGGAAGGAAATCATCCAATGAACAAGAATCTTGTGAAATTCTGCAAACCCAAACTAAAATGCAGAATGTAAAACTGTCACAGGGAAAGAGAAGAACCAGACAGTGGGAAGTTAATAGAATCTTAGCTGCCACCCATTTGATAGTTTGGCTTCTGGGGACCTAGAGAAGGGACCTAGGTTCCAGGTCCACTCCGCCAGAAGGAGTGGATGAAACAGAACTTGTTAGCCTTTGCCAACTCCCCCGAGTTCCCCGGACCCAGGATGTGCAGAGAAAGGTGAAGGTGTGGCACTCTTGCTGGATCAGCCCAGTGCTTGAATTTGCCCCTCATTCTCTCAGGAGGACCAGAGACTTCTGGAAATCAGTGACCCCTGGTGGCTTGGAAGCTCCCTGGAACATGGAAGAAACATGGAGCTGGATGCAGAGGGTTTTGACCCTCCATATGTCATGTCTGTGGATATGAGCAGAGGAATTGATAGACTTAGCACATAAGGAGAGGAATGGGAAGGCAGAAGACCCAAATGAGGAGCAGCAGAGGAGGGGTGGGCACAAAGAATGGAAAACATAGAATGGTAACCATAGTCACCTCAGGGATCAGCTCATTGCCTCCTGGTCAATCTTCCTCTTCCTGTGATTCTTGGCTGTCTGCCGTCTGCAGCTGAGTAGCCAGACCAGAAGAGTCAATAATTCTAGTGATCTGGCAACTATAATTTTCTAGTCTTGATCACTATCAGTACTTTCACGGTATCAAACTTCCTCTATTCATCATCTCTATCTAACCATCATTATTATTCTGAGAATCCCATGTGGAAGTAGGAACTGGGGTGACAAGAATCTTGGTGCTGGCTGCCCCCTGAATGCATCCCATGGCCCCATAGCTGTGACTGTACTGCCAGTGAAGCAGCAGCACCCTGGAAATACATGGAGTGACTTGCCTGGGGCTAAATAGGAGTCCTTCAATGGTGGGTTTGTGAACAAAGATTGTGAACGTGTTCAAGAACAAAAAAAAAAGAGTAGTTTTTCCTAGGAAAAATCTCATCAGCCTCCACATGCATTCATTATAAACAGACAGAGCCACCATTTAACTGGTCTAGAGAATTTTGGAATCAAACATGAGGTTGTGATGAAACCATGGAAAGAGTCCCAGTCTAGGAAAAGAGAGACTCAGGTGAAAGCCAAGGATATGCTCCTCTCTTTGTCGGTTTTGGCAAGCCCCTTTCCCATCTGTAAAACTTCAAGGACCCTTCCAGCTCTGACACTTATGGGTACTATGGCATGAGATAACAAGAGTGTGTGTGTGTGTGTGTGTGTGTTTGCATCTTTCTTACTGGTGACCTTTTTATTCATACCCTCTGGGCCTCAGCCATTTCTCAGCAGGCTGTGTTCATGCTACAGGATATTCGCAATTCTTGTCCAGCATTGGTACAGCTGGAATGTTAAGGAAAAGAGTATAATACTGAGAGAGGAGGCTCTTGGAGGCCCCCATTTCTTTGTCTTGCACCCTCCTAATAGAAGGGAGGGGAAGAGATATGAAATACCAAGAGGTCGAAATCAGCAGTCAGGCCACTCACTGACGCCACTGGCTAGGCCACAGTGAGACCCAAGGGTTAGGAATGTAACTCCCTCCTGGGGTAACTAGTGTTTAAGTTATCTATAAACCTTGAAAATGCTGCAAAGAATGCTATCCCTGCTGCCCAGAGCCCCGCACTGAGTCACGTACTCCACATTTACACAACCAGACCCCCTCCTGGAAATGCCTCTGCCAAATGATGATTTAAGCCTTTGTCCAGTTCTCGTAAGCCTCCCTCCTTGACTCTTCCCGTGCATGCTAAATATGAACTAGCAAATCAGTGAAGCCAAAGACTGTGAGGTCAAATGCCCAGCCAATGGGCAATAACACAGTTTCACCTCAGTTTCTCCTTTAGAGTTGTAGGCCTATAAAAAAGGGAAAGGAACTACTTTTGGGGGAGCTCAGTTCTTGAGATGTAAGTCTGCTGAGGCTCCACAGCCAATTAAAGTTCCCTTCCTTCCTCACTTCGGTGTCTGAGTGGCTTTGTTTGCAGTTTGTCCTGCTACAATACCAGATCATGAAAGTGCTGTGGTCCATTTTGTGCTTTTAATTTTTTTTTTTTTTTTTTTGAGATAGAGTCTCACTCTATCACCCAGGCTGGAGTGCAATGGCGCAATCTTGGCTCACTGCAACATCCCCCTCCCAGGTTCAATTGATTCTCCTACCTCAGCCTCCCAAGTAGCTGGGATTACAGACATGTGCCACTACACCCAGCTAATTTTTGTATTTTTGGTAGAGACGGGGTTTCACCATGTTGGGCAGGCTGGTCTCAAACTCCTGACCTCAAGTGATGCGCCCGCCTTAGCCTCCCAAAGTGATGAGATTACAGGCATGAGCCACCGCACCCGGCCTGTGCTTGTCATTTTCATGTAACCATTTGAACCAGTATTTCCTAATATAGAATATTCTTGAGTAATCCTCCTTTTTGTAACCCTCTGAAATTTTCTTGGTATTCTTGTAGCATGACAAAATACACTGTCATCCTGAGACTCTTGTCTACCAAGGGACAGAGTGCATTCTCTATCCACTGGGAAATGGAGGTGATAAGAACATTTCCTGCTGACAAAGTCTGATGCTTCTACCAACTCAGCCCCATACCTCTGAGAGTGAACTCACCAAAGACAGAAGTGGCTCATCACAGCCCCAACCTGAGGCCCAGACAAGAGGTGTCTCTGCCCTGGGTCTGCTCTTTAGCGAGCTCTACTCTGGCATGACTGTGGCTATGCCTCTCCCCACTGGGTGAGAAGTTCATTGGGCCTAAGGAATGCGACCATTCAGAGCCTATGTCACTTTCCTTTTACAACATGCCCATGGACCACGGCCCCTGCCCAGTGACCTCCAGCTCACTCCCAAGGCCCAGTCTGGCCATTTCCCTTGGTCTCTCCCCACAGAGGAGACCTGTGCTCCTAGTATGTCCACCACTTGGCTCCCAAGATGTGCATCTTTAGGCACCCTGGGGATGACGACTGGGGCAGTGGGCATAGCTTAGGTATGTGAACCATGTTATCTACCCCTGTGCTTGAGAGAGGATTGTCACAGAATGGGGCAAAGCTAGGGATAGGAAGTCAAAATAAGGAGAGGAGACAGTACGGTGGGGACAGAGGAAAACAGGTTTCTGAAGAGTCTGAACATAATCAATTATAACTTGATCTTCAGGGTGATTATGAAGGTATACTTGTCAAGTGAGGAGCATAGAACATTCTGATTTAACATTTTTTTTTCTTTTTTCTTTTTATTATACTTTAAGTTCTGGGGTACGTGTGCAGGTTCGTTACATAGGTATACACGTGCCATGGTGGTGGTTTGTTGCATCCATCACCCCATCATCTACATTAGGTATTTCTCCTAATGCTATCCCTCCCCAATCCCCCCACCCCTTGCTATTCTTCCCCTAGTCCCCACCCCCTCAGGCCCCAGTGTCTGATGTTCCCTTCTCTGTGTCCATGTGTTCTCATTATTCAACACTCACTCTTGAGTGAGAACATGTGGTGTTCCATTTTCTGTTCTTGTGTCAGTTTGCTGAGAATGATGGTTTCAAGTTTCATCCATGTCCCTGCAAAGGACATGAACTCATGATTTTTTATGGCTGCATAGTATTCCATGGTGCATATGTGCCACATCTTCTTTATCCAGTCTATCATTGATGGGCATTTGGGTTGTTTCCAAGTCTGATTTAAAATTTTTTTAAGTTAGTGTACAACTGTTAAGAATGGAAGCATCTAGCAGGTAAGCCTCCATTTGTACCCTTGCCTTGAGTCCTGCAGTTGTGGGATTGGCCTGGAAAGTGGTGCTATTCCAACAGCTTGAATATGTAATAATCAAGGAGGAGGGAAAGTGGTTGAACAGTTGCAAAGATGCACAGTTTAGTGGAGAAATCCCTCCTAAAACTCAAAGCAATGCAAACAGAAAGACTCCAGGGGCACTGAGGACTCACAGATCCTAGCAAAGCACCCCTGGCCTGAGCACACAAGCTTGTGCTCTCTGAACCCATCTGAACCTAGCCTACCTTCTAGCCTCATTTCCCACTACCTCAGCCACACAAACCATCGTTGGCCACAATAGACTACTCTGCTCCCTGAACTGTAAACTCTGCCAGTTGTACACCTCAATGCTTTTGCCCAGGTCATTTACTCAGCCTAGAACTTCCTTTCCCTTAATAAAACCCTTTAAAGTTCAGTTTAAATGCAACCGGCTCTTGAAAGCCTATGGCCTTGGACTCCCCCACACAACCACACCTAGGGAAACTCATTAGTCTCTCATTCATGTCCATTGTTATTTTATACCTATGTCTATTGTGTATATTACACAGAAACCCAATCTTACTTGTTTTTGAATCCACAGTAACACGGAGTAGTGGTCAGTAAATATTTGCTTAATGACTTCTGCTCAAATAAAGAAAAGCCACTGATTCTTCTCTACCCTGGGTCTACCTAAGGTTGCTTTCCTCCCACCCGGAAGAGTAAGCCATCTTGTGCTTATTCTTCTTTCACTCTTCTCCTTTTTTCTTCCTCCTTGCCACTATGATGATCATGCACTATGGTTTAGATTATATTCTGGTTTATTTATAGACATCAATTCATGGCAGCTTCATATATATGCTATGATAAGTCCCATTTTCTCCTGAAGAAATAGGTGCTGAGAGTGACCAAGCAGCAGAACTTGCACTTGAAACCCACTTTTTAGTCCTCAATTCGGTGCTCCTTCCACTCCGCTAGATCCCTGAGGTTCAGACCTGAGCCCCCAGCTGGGTCTCATGACTGAGCAGCTCACACAGGACCTGGTGAATCACCCACACAGAGATTTAATCAGCAGTGGATTGGCACCAAGAAGGAAGAGTCATGAAGGAAATACCCAATGTTGAAAAAACAAAACCACAACAACCAACAATGAAGAGCCAGGGACAGGGAAATGAGTTTCACCTAAATAAACCCCAATCATTGGACATGCTGGCTTAAATGAACTAGGACTTTCCAGAAAATGGGAGGTCACATGGGAGTAACTCAAGGTTTGGACCTCTGTCTTAGGTAATGATTGCTGGAAACTATCTCACAAGGAACACTTCTGAAGGGATTTGGAAAGAATGCTTGCTAAAGGAAGGAAGTAGTCCAGAAATGGACAAATGAATCCATAAGGAAGGGATGAGAAAGGGACAGTTGGGGAAAATGGTTTGGGTGAGGATGAAAGAGGAAGTCGGAAAGTAGTTCAAAAAAGCCAATCTCAGGCAGAGGGAGGGTGAGCCAGGCACTCCTGCCCAACTCTGCGGCCTTGTGGTCTCCTGCGGCATGACACCAACTTAACTCTACACCAAGTCAGGTTAGTCAGCTCTGGCAAGAAGTCACTAAGAATGGGCCAGACCATGGGCTTGTCTTCCCCAACTCCACCAAAAGCCTTGGAAAGTGAGATACTCTCTCTCTCACATCCCTGCCGAGAAAGGAAGAAGCTCCTCTGCTTGACGCTGAAACAGTGTCTCTTTCCTCTGCAAAGCTCTTCCCAGGTTTCCTCTCTGCCCCTTCAGAAAGCAAAGGCCTCACACTCAAGTCCCTTGCTGCTTAGACGTGTGGTTGGGGCAGCTGTGATTCACTTTTACGTTGTGTTGGAAGCATGGTGCTGCATCAGCATTTGTAGAACCAGAGAAGGAATACCTACATTAATACCAACTTGTGTCCATGAAGCCCAATTTTCCAGAGCTAAAGAATAAGGCATGAGAATCAGATATCAACTGCAAAAATCAGTCATTTGTCTGACCTAAATTAAAGACTCATCTTCACATGCACAGAACCTGCTTTCTCCTTCAGTTAGGGCCTGGAGTTCCATTCCTTTCCTGCCAGCGCCCACTAAAAGGGGAGGAAACAGCAAGGAAGAGGTGGGAAGACACTACTTCTGTACAAAGCTTAACAGAACTCAGATGTACCATTCAAATTCCCACCAGGAACTTCCTCAAGTCCCAACTATGACAGGCCCTGAAATGCCCAGAATAACTACAAGCTGATGATTAGTCACCATCAAGAGCCGGTAGATCAGCTTGAGAAGAGACATCGTGGCAGCCAGCAGGCACAGTGGGTGGCACCTCTAAGATGTGGGTGCCTGTGACTTCCCAAGCATGTCCCCCTAATTATGGTGTGCTCTTTGACTCAGGAGACATCACCCACAGTTAGTTTTGGGACATGTTCTGGGGAAAGGGGCCTGCAGCAGGCTTTTTCTCTTCTGTAGCACCTGTGGTACACAGATGGACATTAGGTGATACCTACGAAGTTCTCAGGCCAGGAACTCCAACCGAGCCCTATGCATCCCTGGTTTCTTATGTGGGCCTGAAGCTTGTTTTTGCTGGCACAACCTGTGCCTGGAGCAACCAACAGGATTTGGGAAAGAAGGTTCTGCTGTTTTGACTCCCAAAGCATGCCCCTCAGAGGTCTTCCATTACACTTGTAAGAACTAATTTTTGTCACAAAGGAACTATTTTCAGGAGACTGAGAAATATCCTTTAATATCAGACCAGAAGGAAGAGCTTTCAAAGCAAAAGATCCTAGGGGTGAGATTTAGAGAAGGAGATATTAGAGATTAGTAGTGGTCTCTGCATTGTCAGTAACATACAAAATGGACGGGAGAGAGAGAAGCAGCAAGAATTCAAATATTTGTAAACTCCAGGTTCCCAACTCACTACCGCTGTATCCATTGGCAAGATCCTTATACTCTCTGAACCTATGTCCCCACCTATTTAATGGAGACAGTAATAGTTTCCTCACCTGGTGGTTGTAAGAAGACAATGTTTGTTAATGCCAGGATTAGAGCAGGTATCAAGAAGTGTTTGTGAAAGCGGAAGTTGGAGCTTGACAGTATTTTATGCCATATTTTATGCCACTCTCCCAAAGACTTCTTGGCCATATGCACATACCAATAAAGTAATGATGTTCTCTCAGCACTTTCTAAAGAAAAGGTTCTGAATCCCACATTGAGACATATCAATGGCCACCAGCAGGGAGAGAGAATGAGAGCGAGAGAGTATGAGCTCCTCCTGTGAGGCCTGTCTTGGGCCAAACTGTGGAAGTAAGTACTCCTTCATATCACTTGTGAACTTAGTGGTCTCAGATATCCAGGGGTTCAGGACCCTTACAGTTCAGGTCCTATCCAAAAAAATGCTGGCCCAAAGGCCAGCAGTAAGGATTTGGGTTAGAGCGTCAAAGCACAGCTATATTCTCATTTTCTCTCTCTTTCCTAAGACATACATATCTAATATGCTTAATGTTTTGTTTCAGATTCTTTACCATCTCACTGCATTTGGGCCCAGAGGCCCTGACTTCTCAAGCCTGGAGAGACTCAACCAAGCTAAACCTGCCTGCAAGTGATCTCACATTTTGTTGGCAAAACCAGTCTCAGATCACTTTAAGGAGGTAAGTCAATCAGTCAGCTTAGATTGTGTTAAACTGTGGGAATCATCAACCCCCAAATCTCAAGGGTTTACAGAAACAGTGATTTTTTTTTTCCTCTCTCATACATCCTGTGGTCACCTAAAGCCCTGGGATCCATGCTGAAGGAGCAGCTTCTATATGGGAAAATGTCATTCTCCTTATAGATAGAAAAGAAAGTCTGTAGACTAATGCAATGGCTTTAATGCTTCTGCTCAGAAGTGGCATACTTCACTTCTACTTATAGGCCAAAATGAGTCTCATGGCCAATATCTGATTCAAAGAAGCATAATCCTCCTATGTAGAGAGGCACCACCTCCCAAGTGGCCAAGACTGATGGCAAAGATAGGGAAGTAGAATAATCTTATCACACAGAGGAGCAGCAGTTACAGGGGCAAAACTTAATCTAACTCAGCAAGAAAGTATAATCCTATCTGTAACTCAAAGTAGAGGGGCATGGGATATTAGGGACACTATCATTAGTAGCACTGTAAATGTAAACACAGAGAGCTATTGAATAGAACTTTGTGGGGGTAAACCATATACCCTGTCTGAAGGGGATTTGGAACAGTTATGCAGAAAAGTAGACAACTGATTCAGGCCTGAGGTTGGAGAATTTATCATCATCTACCTCATACTCAACAATAAATTCATTCAACAAACAATTATTGAGCATTTACTAGGGGCCAGGAAGTATACCCACTGATACACAATGATAAACAAAACAGGCCTTGTGGAGATTAAATATCTCTAGAGAAAGCTAACATTAAATAAATATATATTTACTGTAATAAACACACATATTTATTTGTAATCACACAAATAAATGTATATTTATTAATGCAAACTGGTCTACAGGTTACAGTTGGAAAGACTGGGCTCTCAGAACTCTTTCAGAGACAGAATAGCAGACAGGAGGCCACTTTGAAGAAGTATGGTTGGAACTGAGTGCTGACTCAGAGTTAGCCAGGCAAAGGGTGGTGGAAGACATGTTGTAGGGGCAGAACTGATAGCAATTTGTAATGAATTAGAATATTTCAGGAGGAGCAATGAGTCAGAAGAAGGTAGCAAGAAAGATGGGGTTGGTTCTTCCTAAGTCCAATTCACCCAGAAGAGAAAGAATGATGAAGGAGTGGGAATAAAGGAATCAGAAGTGTTCTTGGGATATGTTTACTTTGAGATTCCTGTGAGCCCTCCAAGTTAGAAATGTGGAATAAGTCATTGAAACTGAGAGTCTGGGGCCCAGAATAAAGATCTGGGCTACAAATATTTATTTAAGGGCCAGAGTATATAGTAAAATCCAAAGTCATGGGAATGGGTGGAATGAGAATTTAAAGTGAGAAGAGAAGAGCATCATGGACTGCTTGTTCCGTAAATAACTCAAATATTAGAGTTCAGATGGGATATGGGGGAAGAGGGCTGCTGGCAAAAGAGTCTGAGAATACCAGAAAGCTGGGAGGAAACTTGGGGGTCTGGTGTCATAGAAGCCAAGAGATGAAGCATGTTTCAGAAGAGAAGTGGTTAACAGCCTAGACTACCACAGAAAGGTCCAGTAAAATGAGGGCAGAGAAACTACCACTGGCTTTGGCAGCACAAAGTACTCTTTGCAAAATCCATTTCTATGAAATGGAAGGGGCAGAAATTAAAATCTAATACAGTGAAGAATAAATGAGAGGTGAAGATGAGATTACAGACAAGTCTTGCAAGAAGCACAGTTAAGGGAGGAAGAACACTGGGGCAATGGGTGGGATGATTAGGATAATGAGGGTGGTGTACAAATGTCTGAATATTTATTGGATAAATCCAATAGAGAGTAAAGATGGAAATGCTAACAATGGCAAAAAGGGGGTGGGATCAGAGCACAAATGGGGAGCCTGGCTTTGCAGAGGAAATGATAGAGAAGGAGAAAAATTGGGTGGTGATGCCACCAGGTGTTTAAATTTGGTAGTAGGGAGAAACAGGTAGAGCTTCTATTTGTACACTGTGGGATTTGAGGTGAGGGTGGGGTGGTGTTTGTGTGTTTTGTTTTTAATAATATGAGACAAGGTTGTTAGCTGAGAGTAATATATGGTAGGATGAATGCAGCTGGAAAACCGGAGAATGTACAAATATTCCTTGAGGAGAGTCAAAGACTGGGCTTATCTCAGCTGTGTGGTGACTGGCAGTGCCAATTTCCCATTTGAGGTTGGAAATCATGAGCCTAGAGTAAGATTTGTAATCATGGAAGTGAAAAGTCACATCAATCTACCCAATTGTGGGATTTTTGCCCAGTTTTAACTGCATGCAGGCAGGCATGGGAAAGGCAGCAAATAGGTTTATGCAGAATTGAGTTGCAACAGGTACATGTAATCGAAGGAAAGAGGTGAGAGAGTTGAGGGTATCTGCAAGGGAGGGCCTATAGTAATGGCCCATGGACCTGTACCTGAGTAAGAGGGAAGTGAAGGCAAAATGAGGTGGTAGATACAGAAAAAATGGCAGGTTATCAAAGTGGAGCGCTTCATGAGGCCAAGGAGAATGTAATTGGAGAATAAGATATTTGAGTTTGTGATTTAAGCATTGGTGCAATTATAAATGGCTACCTTGTAATAGAGTTCTTTCCTTTTAAATTCATATACCATTAAATGCACAAATTTTAAGTATACAGTTCAATTATTTTTGACAAATGTGTACACGCATTTTACCCCCACCATTTGTGTCATTCTAGGGAATTCTTTCATATCCTTTCCCTGTCCCCAACAGTAGCAGCTGTCATTCTTATTTCTATCACTATAAATTACTTCTTTCTGTTTTAGAATTTCATATAAATGAAATCATACAGTATTTATTCTTTTGTATTTGGCTTCTTTCACTCAGCATGTTTTTGAGGCTCATTCATTTAGTAATTCATTCTGTTTTATTCCTGAATGGTATTGCATTGTAAAAATACACCACAATTTATTTATCCATTCTTCTGTAATGCTGGGTAACAGAATAGGTGTGTGTTTAACTTCATAAGAAATTTCTAGGTAGTCTTTCAAAGTGGACATAACATTTTATACTCTCACCGTCAATGTATAAGAATTTTAACTACTCCACATCCTGTCTAATATTTATTGTCATCAATCTCTCCTTTTAACCATTTGAGTAGGTGTCAAGTAGTGTCTCGTGGTTTTTATCACTTCCCTGATTTTGAACATGTTTTCATGTGCTTATTAACAGTTTCTGTATCTACTTTTGTGCACTGTTTTTAACTGAGATTTTTGTCTGCATTATTGAGCTGTAAAAATTCTATATATATTCTGAATTCAAGTAGCTGCTTGAAGTATACATACATCTTAAGCATCTTTTCTCAGTCTGTAGCTTGCCTATTCTCTTGCTTAAAGACGTTTCTTGATGAGATATTTTCAATTTTGTTTTAACACAAATTATCAACTATTTTATCGTTAATGGTTATTCTAGTTAAGAAATTTTTTTCTACACTAAGATAACAAAAATATTGTTTTCTTACAGAAGCCTTATAGTCTTCGCTTTTATGTTTTGATGTATGTATATAATCTATAACAAACTAATTTTTGTGTATAGTATGAGGAAAAGCTGAGGTTCATTTTTCCCATACAGTAATCTAGTTGTTTCAGCACCATTTTTTAAAATAATTTTCATAACTTTCCTATTCCTTTGAA
This sequence comes from Aotus nancymaae, assembly GCF_030222135.1. NCBI lineage: Eukaryota > Metazoa > Chordata > Mammalia > Primates > Aotidae > Aotus > Aotus nancymaae. The sequence continues at coordinate 30,439,240 of NW_026988471.1, forward strand.
TACCTTTGACAACTAGTTAAAAATCAATTGAGTCTAAACATGTGGATCTATTTATGGACTCTCTGTTCTACTCCATTTGTCTATATGTCATTTTTATGCCCAGGCTACATTATTTTAATTACTGTAGTTTTATAAGTCTTGAAGTTAGAAAGTAAAGGTTCTCCAGCCCTGTTCTTTTTTTTTTTTTTTTTTTTTTTTGGGATGGAGTTTCACTCTTGTTACCCAGGCTGGAGTGCAATGGCGCGATATCGGCTCACCGCAACCTCCGCCTCCTGGGTTCAGGCAATTCTCCTGCCTCAGCCTCCTGAGTGGCTGGGATTACAGGCACATGCCACCATGTCCAGCTAATTTTTTGTACTTTTAGTAGAAACGGGGTTTCACCATGTTGACCAGGATGGTCTCGATCTCTTGACCTCGTGATCCACCTGCCTCGGCCTCCCAAAGTGCTGGGATTACAGGCGTGAGCCACCGCGCCCGGCCTCAGCCCTGTTCTTTTTCAAGATTGTTTTGGATATTCTAGATCTTTTAAATTTTTATGTCAGTGTTAAAATCAGCTGATAAATTTCAATTGGGATTTTGTTTGAGATTATATTTCTATAGACCAATTTGGGGAGAACTGACATCTTAACAATATTAGAGCCTTCTAATTCATGGACATGGTATATCTTCTCATTTACTTAGGTCTTTAATATCTCCACAATGCTATGTAATCTTCATGTAAAGGACTTAAACATCTTCAGTTAACTTTATTCCTAAGTACTTTATATTTTAGTGTTATTGTGGCATTGCTTCAAATATTTTATTTCTCAATGCTTCATTGCTAATATATAGAAATACAATTGATTTTTGCATACCCTCATACTCTATAACACTGGCAAATTCATTTGTCCCAGTAGTTTTTATTTGTTTGAGAATAAAGAGTTTTAACTATCCCCAATATTTATGCCTTCTATTTCTTTGTGATGTCCACCATATTACACTGGTTAGAATCTCTGAAACAATGTTGAGAAGAAGTGGTGAGAGTAGACACCTTGCCTTGTTCTTGCTCTTAGAGGGGGCAGAGTTATTTTTTATACCTGTCTGATTTCTCCCTCTAAATGATTAGATTCTCCAGAGTAAAAATCACAACTTATTCATAGTTGTATTCTTCACCATTTCTGAAATAGAAAAAAGTGTGACATTTCAGAAGCATTTAGTAAATATTTATTGATATATTAAAGGAAATACACACGGCATAAGTTTTGATTCCTGGCCATATTCAGTGCTAATCCCTTAAAATGAAGTAGGAGCTCATAACCAGGTAGCCACTGACAAAAGAATTTTTTTTAAGTTAGTAGTTTCAAATTCTGAGTTTTAGGCGAACATAATGTTAGAATGTCTAGACATGTGGAGGGGGGTGGGAAGTGGCCATTTTGACCAGGATGTTAAGTAAGCCATATGCATAACCTGATTCTTAGGTTCTGAGCATACGAAAAACTGTTAGAAGCAACCATAGGCTGGGTGCGGTGGCTCATGCCTGTATTCTTAGCAATTGGGGAGGCCAAGGCAGCAGAGCACTTGAGGTCAGGATTTCGAAACCAGCCTGGCCAACATGGTGAAACCCCAACTCTACAAAAAACATAAGAAATTTAGCCGGGCATGGTGGCAGGTGCCTGTAATCCCAGCTACTCAGGAGGCTGAGGCAGGAGTATCACTTGAATCTGGGAGGCAGAGGTTGCAGTGAGCTGAGATCGTGCCACTGCACTCCAGTCTGGGTGACAGAGTGAGACTCCATCTTAAAAAATAAAAAAGTAATCATAACATTTAGATTTACCAACCACAAGTCCCAAATATGCAAAACTATGAAGTTGGCTAAAAAGAATAAAAAACTGGAAAACTAGGATTTGTGGGAAAATATATTGATTCATTCAATACTCATCCACAAAGTACCATTACTTATCAATCAGAGTGTTATTAAAGCTTGACCATCTAGTTCAGCAACAACTATTGATTCAAAGCTTTTAGCAAAATGACAGGTAATGATAACTGTGATCAATTATTAAGAGATTATACTAAGCATTGTGCTAAGAGCTTTAAATACCCTATATCATATTATTCACCAATACTTGAATATAGACATTGCATCTGCTTTATAGATGAGTAGACAGAGACTGTCCAAACCATGCAATTTCTATGTGCTAGAAACAAGGCCTAACGAGAATTCCATCCAAAGTATGCAAACTTAACCACTAATCTATACCTGCAAATTCCATGTCATGATGAGGGGGTGTCATGAACATCTTTCTCCGTCAGCCCTAAGACCTGGACTGTCAGTCCCATGAGATCAAGGACCAAATCTGTATGTCACCACTCTGACCCAAAGTCTGGAATAGTGCCTAGCACTAAATGGGCATTCAATCAAATTAAAAAGCTAACTGACACACATTATCAGTTAATCCTACCCACACCCTAATATTTGTCTGTTTCACCTCTCAAAAATTGAACTTTTTAAAATTCGGCCGAGGCGGGTGGATCACGAGGTCAAGAGATCGAGACCATCCTGGCCAACATGGTGAAACCCCATCTCTACTAAAAATACAAAAATTAGCTGGGTGTGGTGGTGCATGCCTGTAGTCCCAGCTACTCGGGAGTCTGAGGCCTGAACCCGGGAGGCAGAGGGTGCAGCGAGCCAAGATTGTGCCACTGCACTCCAGCCTGGCGCCTGGCAACAGAGTGAGACTCTGTCTCAAAATGAAACAAAATGAAAATAAAACAATAAAATAAAATAAATAAAATAAAATTGAAATCCTCCATTCTGATGCTGAATTTGCTCATTTCTTATGGTAATTCTAGATACCTTATCAATTTTTGCTTTATATTTTTGAATATGTTAAGGTATCTTTTAGGTATTTAAGTTTTTTAAACATTATATAGAGACCTATTTACTCCTAAAGATGCTTTATGTCTTAAAGTCTATTTTATCTGAGATTAATATCTTGCTGTCAGCTTTCTTTTGATTAGAATTTACGTATTTTATCTTTTTCTGCCCTTTTTACTCTTAACCTTTTCAGGTATGTTTTTATAAAAGTACAGGGCAGAATTTCGTATTACTGTTTTCAAATCCAATCTAAGTTTATTTTAACTGGCATGTTTAATTGATTTTCATTTTACTGATTACTAAAATATATGGGCTTGTTTCTACCATTCTACTTTGTTTTTTTCTGTGATTTTTCTTTTCTTATTTTTAAAAATATTCCATTTGTGGAATGTTTGGTCTGGAAGTTTTACACTCTACCTCAATTCTTTTATTGATTGTCCTTTAATGTTACCACTTAAAATGTTTTTGAAATTTTACTTTGTTTTATTTAAATGTTCTGTTCGCTTCTGAAATAGCTGAGCTTTTAAAACTTTCACTTTTTCCAAGAACAATCTATCAAAAACCCAGCAACGAAAGTATGGCCAAAGAACAACATAACTTGTTATGTTAAGAAAAGTATTCTGTGAATATGAGAGATGTAAATACTTTACGCAACTATATAATGAGAAAAGGGTCAATTCAGCAAGAGGATGTAACAACTTTAAGTATATATGCAGTCAACACTGAAGTAACCAGCGAAAGAGAGAGATAGACCTTTTTAATACCATAATAGCTGGAAACAGCAATACCCCACTTTAAGCACTGGAAAAATCTTCCAAGTAGAAAATCAACAAAGAAATCTCAGACTTAATCTGCACTACAGATAAAATAGACCTAGTAGATATTTACAGAGCATTTCATCCAAGAACTGCAGAATATACTTTTTTTTTCCTCAGGAGATGGATAGACCACATGTTATGTCACAAAACAAATCTTCTTAAAACATTCAACAAAATTGAAATAATATCAGGCACAGTCTCTGACCACAATGGAATAAAACTAGAAATTAGTAACGAGGAATTCTGGAAACTATACTAGCACATGGAAATTAAATAATATGTTCCTGAATGACCAGTGGTTCAATGGAGAAATTAAGAATGAAATTGAAAATTTTCTTAAAACAAATGATAATGGAAATACATCATACAAAAGCCTATCAGATATAACAAAAGCAGTACCAAACTTCAAATGAATGATCTAATCATGCATCTTAAAGAACTAGAACAGCAAGAGCGAACCAAACTGAAAACTAGAAAAAGAAAAATAATAATAAAGATTGGAGCAAAAATAAATGTTATTAAAATGTAAAAAAATACAAAAGATCAACAAAACAAAAAATTGTGTTTCTTTTTTTTTTTAATGTAGAAAAGAGGTTTAACTGGCACATGATTCTGCAGGCTTTATAGGAAGCATGGTGCCAATATCTGCTCCACTTCTTGGGGGTCCTCAAGAAGCTTACAGTCATGGTGGAAGGCAAACAGGGAGTAGGCGTATCATATGATGAAAGCAAAAGCAAGAGAAGACTGTACAGGGGTGGGTGCCATATACTTTTAAACGACCAGATCTTGTGAGAAATCACTCACTATTGTGAAGACAGCACCAAGTCATGAGGGAGACACCCCTCTGACTAAAATACCTCAATCAGCCCCACCTCTTGCCTTGGGGATTACAATTCCATGTGAGATTTGGACAGGGACAAATATCCAAACTATATCTCATGGTGCCTGGAATATGATTCAATAAGAGAATTAATCAATAAATATTCAGTCTTTGTCTTTCTTATCTGAGATGTCTATCTTTAAAATCTACTTTATCAACTTTATAGTATCCTTGAGGATGCAACTAAAGAGTTAATGAATTTGAGTATGTTTTATACAATCTACATTCCTCAATAAGATAATATGTAAGCTCTTGGATGAACTAAATCTTACTCATCTGTTTATTTTATTTTATCTTTTATTTTTATTTTTTAAACTTTTATTTTAGATTTGGAGGTACAAATGAAGGTTTGTTATGTAGGCAAACTCATGTCACCAGGATCTGTTGTACAGATTACTTCATCACCCATGTATCAAGCTCAGAACCCAATAGTTTTCTTTTCTGCTTGTTTCCCTCCTCCTTCCACCCTCCACTCTCAAGTAGACCCCAATGCCTGTTGTTCCCTTCTTTGCAGTCATGAGTTCTCATAATTTAGCTCTCATTTATAAGTGAGAACATGTGGTATTTGGTTTTCTGTTCTTGCATTAGTTTGTTAAGGATAACAGCCTCCAGCCCATCCATGTTCCCACAAAAGACAAGATCTCATTCTTTTTTATGCCCGCATAGTTTTCCATGGTATATATGTACATTATCCAATTGGTCATTAATGAACATTTAGGTTGATTCCATGTCTTTGTTATTGTGAATAGTGCTGCAATTGGCATTCACTTTCAAGTGTCTTTATGGTAGAATGATTTATGTTCTTAGTAATGGGATTGCTGGATCAAATGGTAGTTCTGCTTTTAGCTCTTTGAGGAATCACCATACTGCTTTCCACATGAATGAACTAAACTCTCACCAACAGTATCACAGAAGTCAGAATGGCTATTTCTAAAAAGTAAAAAAATAACAGATGTTGGCAAGGTTGCAGAGAAAAGGAAACACCCACAACTTTTTGAGTCTGGGTAGACAGAGACCAGTCTCCTGGTATTCAAAAGACAGGCAATAACAAATGCAGGCGAGGATGTGAAGAAAAGGGACCCCTTGTACACTGTTGGTGGGAATATAAATTATTACAACCACTATGGAAAACAGTTTGAAGGTTTCTAAACTAAAAATTGTGCTACCATATGATCCAGCATCCCATGCAGGGCATAAACCCAAAAGAAAGGAAATCAGTGTATTGAAGAAATATACTGATCTATGTTTGTTGCAGCACTGTTTACAATGATTAAGATTTGGAAGCAACCTAAGTGTCCATCAACAGATGAATGGATAAAGAAAATGTGATACACATATACAATGGAGTAGTATTCAGCCATAGAAAAGAATGAGAACCTGTCATTTGCAACAACATGGATGGAACTGGAGATCATCATATTAAATGAAATAAGCCAGACATACAAAGACAAACATCACATGTTCTTACTTATTTGTGGGATCTAAAAATCAAAGCAATTGAATTCATGAACATATAGAGTAGAAGAATGGTTACCAGAGGCTAGGAAGGACAGTGGTGTGGTGGGGGGAGGTAGAGATGGTTAACGGGTACCAAAAAAATAGAAAGAATGAATAAGTTCTACTATTTGACAGCACAATGAGGTAGCTATAGTCAATAATAACTTAACTGTACAATAATAACCTAATTGTAAATACTAGTTACAGTTATAAATTGTATTTATTCTAAAAAAAACTTAAACAGTATAATTAGATTGTTTGTAACTCAAAGGATAATGTTTGAGGCAATGGATATTATATTCCCCACAATGTGCTTATTTCATACCACGTGCCTATATCAAAACATGTCATTTACCCCATAATCCTGCTATGTATCCACAAAAAAATTAATTTTTAAAAAATTCAATAAATAAACAGTATTGTTGTAGACATTAAATGATAGTGGTCTTTTAAACTTGAAAAAAAGACACTCTATTCAAAATACAAATTCTTACAAAACAAGAAATATCTAGACCTTGAAATTTAACAAGTTAAAGAAATAAATACTGATTTGCCAAGAAGGAAAATCACACTATTATCTGAAAAAAAATGATTTTTTAAAGGGTAATAGGGACTTCTGTAATCTAGTCCAAGTTCCTTATTTCCAAGTAAAAGTGATTTGTTAAAGCTGTTGATTAGCAAATATGAGATACACTGTGAGAGAATTTCTTTTCTGCAACTATTCATGATTGGAGATATAGGGGAAAATCTAAGCATAAATAATAAGCATGAGAATGAGACTGTTTCTTACATAACCCTCTCCATCCATAACCCTCTCCATCCAATTGAGACCTATAGACACCTCACAACAGGCAACTTGAAGGGAAGCCCTGGCATATAAGATAAGGAAAGCCAGTTGTGTGATGGTTACTATCAATTGACTGTTTTTTATTTTCAAGTCACATGGCTGAAATCCATGTAGTTGCCACTAGGGTGACAGCAGTGCCTCCATTATCAGCAAAATTCAAACAACTATTAATTAATGGTTGAATCTTGAATAGCTGTTTGAATTAACAAGTGAAAATTTTCAAGTAGGTAGTCAGAGGACCTTTCACCATGGAGAGTTTTTACTTGTGGTCTCTTTATTGAAACAACAAAACACAACAAAATAATCTATAATTGCCATCACAAAGTTTATGAGGTATTTTTATGAAGAATTGCACTTCCAAAGTTCATGAAGAAAACCTCCCATTACTTTCTAGACATAGTTAACTATACAGATAGGAGGATGGTTTAAAATGATGCTTTCCAAACTGATATTTTGCAGAATACCAGTTCTGATGAGTGTTTAAGAAAGCTTTGGGTGCTCACTTAAGCAGCACATATACTAAAATTGGAACGATACAGAGAAGATTAGCATGGCCCCTGTGCATGGATGACACTCAAATTCGTGAAGCATTCCATATATATATATTTTTTTTGAGACAGAGTTTTGCTCTTGTTACCCAGGCTGGAGTGCAATGGCATGATCTCAGCTCACCGCAACCTCCACCTCCTGGGTTCAAGCACTTCTCCCTCCTCACCTCAGCCTCCCGAGTAGCTGGGACTATAGGCACACACCACCATGCCCAGCTAATTTTTGTATTTTTAGTAGAGATGGGGTTTCATCATGTTGACCAGGATGGTCTCAATCCCTTGGCCTCGTGATCCACCCGCCTCAGCCTCCCAAAGTACTAGGATTATACGTGTGAGCCACTGCACCCGACCCCATTTTTTTATAAATAGTTCTATTATAAAGACACATGCACGTGTATGTTCATTGCGGCACTGTTTACAATAGCAAAGACCTGGAACCAACCCAAATGCTCACTGATGATAGACTGGACAAAGAAAATGTGGCACATATACACCTTGGAATACTATGCAGCCATAAAAAATGATGAGTTTGTGTCCTCTGTAGGGACATGGATGAATCTGGAAGCCATCATTCTCAGCAAACTGAGACAAGAACAGAAAATCAAACACCACATGTTCTCACTCATAGATGGGTGTTGAACAATGAGAACACATGGACACAGGGAGGGCAGCATCACACACTCGGGTCTGTTGGGGGGGACTAGGGTAGGGACAGCAGGGATAGGGAGGTTGTGGAGGGATAACATGAGGAGAAATGCCAGATATAAGTGACGGGGGGGATGGAGGCAGCAAACCACATTGCCATGTATGTACCTATGCAACAATCCTGCACATTCTGCACATGTACCCCAGAACCTAAAGTGCAATTATATATATATATATATATATATATATATATATATATATATAAAGAAAATGAAGAAAACAATTTTTTTTTTGAGATGGAGTCCTGCTCTGTCACCAAGCTGGAGTGCAGTGGTGCAATCTCGGCTCACTGCAACCTCTCCCTCTCATGTTCAAGCGATTCTCCTGCCTCAGCCTCCTGGGTAGCTGAGACTACAGGTGCGTGCCACCATGCCCAGCTAATTTTTGTATTTTTAGTAGCGATGGGGTTTCACCATGTTGGCCGGGATAGTCTTGATCTCTTGACCTCGTGATCCGCCCACCTCAGCCTCCCTAAGTTCTGGGATTACAGGCAATAGACGCCTCGCCCGGCCAGAAAACAATTTTTTTACATAGATCTAGGTGGTCAGATCCTTTAAGGTCTCCAGGAAGATTATTTACAGTGAAGGATACTTTTTGAAAAGATAGAAGGGGTCTGAGGTAGAAGAGGGAATACCTTATCAGTTGCAAGTAAATCCCAAGCTCAGCAGGGTCATACAGTCTCATGATTAAGGCCCTGATGCATATGCAGTACGGAGTTAAACTGTTGGAGTTACAGTCTGTGCTCCTCCACTTTCTCGGTGAGCAAGTCAGTTAACCTCTTGATGTCTCTCTGTCCTAGGCAGTAAAATGGGGATCATCATATCTTCACACTTCAAAGTTTGTGGTAAAGATAAAATGAAATAATATACATGGAAGTACTTTGTACATTGTCAAATCCAATGCAGATGATTGTAGTTGTGAAGACAGTATAATTGTATCTGATGAATTTTGTAATACAGGCCCAAGTCATTCAAAACAGCCAAGAATTAAACTTTTTATTTGTACAATTCAGATTTTATGAGAATAGCATAGAGACTCCCAGACGCATAGATGTATTGTAAATAAAATATGTATATGTAAAACAGAAAAAAAAAAGAAATCTTTGGAAAGAAGTGTCCTACAGTCAAATATACATATGAAATGCTGGTTAAACAATGTTGGATAATTTCAATGCAGGTCTTCTGGGAGACTTTTCTGTGATGAATGTGCTTTGCGTGAAGAGTTTCCTAGTTGATTCAAACAACAGAATCCTTTTCTCATGAGGGCTTCCCCAAAAAATGTGATTTTTTAAAATGCAAACTTTTACAAAATAACACTATTATTTCCACTAAGCTTTTTTTCATTATGGGAAAATATATATGACATAAAATTTACCATTTTAACCATTTTTAAGTGGACAGTTCAGTGGCATTAAGTACATTCACATTGTTGTGCAACCATCACCATCATCTGTCTCTAGAGCTTTTTTCATCTTTCCAAATTTATACTCTGTACCCATTAAATAAAAACTTCCTATTCCCTCCTCCCCCTACCTGCTGGCAACCATCATTCTACTTTCTATCTATATGAATTTGACCACTCTATGGAGTCACGCAGTATTTGCCCTTTTTTGTGACTGATTTCTTTCACTTAGTGTAATGTCCTCAAGGTTCATCCACATTGTAGCATGCGTTAGAACTTTCTTTCTTTATAGGATTGAATAATGTCTCATTGTATATACCATATTCTGAACAGCCATGCTTCTGTTATGGGCACATTGGTTGCTTCCAGTTTTGGCTCTTGTGGAACATGCTGCTATGAGTCACTAAACTTTATTTACTATAAATTTCACTCTGGCCCTATTCAAGAAGTTTAAAAAGACTTAATCCAAAACTTTCCTTCCACCACAAAATCCTTTCTGATGAATAAGAATTTCTGGCTCTAAGGCACTTAAAAGCTTTAGACAGCCTGGTGTCATGATTTCTCCTAGGCGCTCTGCTTCACTCTTTCAGGGGAAGCATTTGGCAGCCTCATAGAACTGTCCAAAGCACGCATAGCTGTCTGACAATTCCCATTACTCCTGCTCAGCTTTGTACTCTTCTGTAACAAGAAATCATTTATACCACAGGTCTTCACTCACATGAGGAGTCCATAGAAGCTCTCATATAGGCACCAGGCAGGAAACCATATGACTTAACCTTAAGAATCTGTTTGTTTGACTTTTTTTCTGTTTCCTAATTGGAAGAAGATATTCTCCTCTCAAAGCAAAGGGCCTTTCATCAAGTATTTAAAACCCTGCAATTAGCATCTTTACTGGGCTGAAATTTTATTGCTCTCCATCAGAATTCTTTTAAGAATTAAAGAACAAAGAGGAGGTACCGTGCTTTCTTTTAAGTCAGAGAAGCATGAATTGATGTGACCTCATGTACAGTGAGAAGAATGTGCAGAGATACTTTTAGAAATTAGAAGGCAACCACATTGGCCAGTCAGACAACATGAGGTGGATGAAAAGAGTCTAAGAAATGCCAGAGGAAAAGTTTTTCCTCTGGCTTCTGGAAAGTCAAGTATTGACAATCTTCAAGTGGACAAGGGGAATATTGAGAAGTTGAAATATCCGTTCTACATGCAAGACACAAGGCTCTACATTACATTGCCGTCTACTTAACTCCCCTTTTCTCCCTTAACTGCATTGATTCTGGCCCGAGTTTTCCAGGCCACCCCAATCACCCTATCCTTTGAGATTTAAACTTAAAAAGATTTCATTAAAAGTGGATTAAATGACTCTGCCCTGCATATGACAAGCTCTCTGCACCCTTCCTCTGCTATGATTGCTGTGAATTCTTAGACTTATATTAACATTTCTCCTGATCATCACTTGGTCCAACTTTCTCCTTTCACAGAATTCTTGTTCTCTGCTATATCTTCCCTCTTTCAGCTCTTTTCTTCTCTACCTTGCATAAACCCAAACCTGGAGCTCAGTCCTTTTTTAAAAAAAAATTTTTTTCGCAAGCGTCATTCATACAGGGAGATATGAAGAGTAGGGATGTATTGAAGATCTTGGATAGCAGAGAAGTCACAGTTCTGACAAACTCCCCAAGATTGAATATAGGACTTCTCATCTGTCTTCTCTTCTATGTTTTGTGCATCTTGCTAAGACCTCTTTCCAACACACCCTCTCTCTTTTCCTTAGGTCATTCCTTGTGTCTTTGGTGAGGGGAGGAAGATGGGAGGAATCATGAGGCAGGGTGGGGGTGGGGGTGGGGTACTGTCTTCACCTTGTGTGCTCCAAAGTTGCCCTTGGACACTCAAAATTTTGCTTTTATTATTTGTGAAGAATGATTTAGTCTTCTTTGACTAATGCCAACCAATCTAGGAAGTTCTCTGAGGGCTACTGTTTCATGTCAAAAAAAATAGCATAGCCAGATGTTTTGTTAAATATAGCCTCTTCTTAAAGACATAGAGTTTATTTCTTGTTTATCGATATTAAGCCTAGTCTTCCTGACCAAAACTGACCTTATCTCAGGTGTTGCACACTTATCTGAAGATAATTAGGGTTAAACAAAAATTAGGATGAAGTCCTGTTTGAGGAGTAAACTCTTCATATTGAGTCTCTTGTTGGCAGATTACGTAGGCAGGCACAATCTATGTTCACATTACAATTTACCCCCTTGCCTGCCTGCACCTCCGTGTTTAGAATTAGAAGAAAAATTGATCTGCCCTGAAAGCACAGAAAAAGAGGAGGCCAGAGACACCATTTTGGAAAATTCATTCAAGCACTGTCCAGGGGAGAGGGTGCCCAGGACCCTTGGTAAGTCTCGTCCAGGAGGCAAGTTCTTTTCTATGGTGGCTCTTCTTTTGCTTCCATTGCCTACTGATATGATTAAGCTGTGTCCCCACCTAAATCTCAATTTTAATTGTATCCTTCAGAATTCCCACGTGTTGTGGGAGGGACCCAGGGGGAGGTAATTGAATAATGGGGGCCAGTCTTTCCCATGCTATTCTCGTGATAGTGAATAAGTCTCATGAGATCTGATGGGTTTCCACTTTTGCTTCTTCCTCATTTTCTCTTGCCACCACCATGTAAGAAGTGCTTTTTACCTCCTGCCATGATTCTGAGGTCTTTTCTCAGCCATGTGGAACTGTAAGTCCAATTAAACTTTTTTTCCTTTGTAGTCTCAGGTATGACTTTATCAGCATTGTGAAAACAGACTAATAACCTACTCAATGAGACTCCTTTGAAAATTTGAGTTCTTGTGTTTTGATCACAATCAATAAAAGTGCTGGTCAGGCCAGTATGCTTCTAGTCTTCCTCATAGAGCATTCCTCATTGTAAATAAGTAAATCAGCATTTGGGTTTATAAGTTCTCTTTTCAATAGCTTTGTTAGCATTACTCAGCAGCTAACCGCCATCAACTCTACTATGTTGGGTCTTAAGATGGCAAGCCAAAGGCCTTACCTGGACCTCAGTGTATTCACCAAGGTAAATGCCACTTGACATGAGGCTTCTTCATGATGTGAGGTCAATTGGCCTTTCCCAGGCAACACCTCTCATGTCTTTCTATGGGTTTCATTCTTTTTTTTTTTTTTTTTTTTTGAGACGGAGTTTTGCTCTTGTTACCCAGGCTGGAGTGCAATGGCACGATCTCAGCTTACAGCAACCTCCGCATCCTGGGTTCAGGCAATTCTCCTGCCTCAGCCTCCCGAGTAGCTGGGATTACAGGCACGCGCCACCATGCCCAGCTAATTTTTTGTATTTTTAGTAGAGACGGGGTTTCACCATGTTGACCAGGATGGTCTTGATCTCTTGACCTCGTGATCCACCCGCTTCGGCCTCCCAAAGTGCTGGGATTACAGGTGCGAGCCACCGCGCCCGGCGGGTTCCATTCTTTAGTTCAGAAAGTAAAAATTACTTTGAGAATTTTAAGCAGGAGGGGACTTAATTCAGAGAATTAGATATTTTCAAAATCATTGGAGGGGCTTAAGGATCAGGTTCTAGACTGGCCATCCTGGAATAATCCCCAGGAATATAGAACTGATCCATCGTGGAAACTACTCCTTTGAGACTGTCACTGTAGCTATGGATACAAAAAGTCACTGCCTTGCTGGCTGCCTCTCATGCCCAGAAAATTGAACAGTGGACACCCCAGGCTGTAATTAGGATTAGAAGTCAGATCAAGAGGAGGTAGCATGGGGTGTGATGTCAAAATAGAAGGCTCCATCAATCATGCCCACAAGAAGGACTCCAATTTCACAACTATCTACACATCCAAAAAAAGTACCTTCATGAGGATCAAAATGCAGGTGAGCACTCACAGTACCTGGTTTTAACTTTGTATCACTGAAAGAGGTACCAAAGAGGTAGGAAAAGCAGTACTGAATCACCAAAGTCACCTCTTCCCCATACCCAGCAGTGACAGCATAATGCAGAGAGCAATTCTATGTTGGGGAGAAGGAGAGCACAGCATTTGTGAGACATCGAACTCAGTTCTGCCCTGTTATAGCAGAAAGCAAAATTGGTTCAAACTCAACTGACATCCACCCATGGAGTGAGCATTTAAACAAGCCCTAGCCAGAGAGGAATCATTGATCTCAGTGGTCAGAACTTGAGTTCCCACAAGCCTCTCCATCATGGGCCAAAGTGCTCTGGGGCCCTAAATTAACTTGAATGGCAATCTAGGCCACAAAGCCTGGAACTGCTAGGTAAGTCCTGGTGCTGAACTAGGCCCAGTGCCCATGTACTGGTTAGGAGAGAAGTAGGAACATGACCTACTGATACACCAGTCAGAGTGGCTAAGGGAGTGCTGGTATCACCCCTTTCCTAACCTCAGTCTGCACAGCTTATGGCTCAAAAAAGATCCTTTCCTTCTGCTTGAAGAGAGGAGCGGTAAAAGTGGGGAGGACTTTGTTTTGCACGTTGGATACCAGCTCAGCCACAGTAGGATAGGTCATTGGTCAGAGTCGTGAGACACCCTTTCCAGGTCCTAGCTCTCAGACATTTCTACACATACCCTGCACCAGAAAGGGGCCTACTGCCTTGAACAGAAGGATCTACCTCTGGCAGGATTCATCACTTGCTAACTGAAGAGCTCTTGGGCCCAGAATAATCAGCAACAATACCCAGGTAGTACATCATGGGTCTTGGGTGAGCCTCTGAGACTAGCTGGCTTCAGGTGAAACTCAGCACATTCTGAGCTGTAGTGGCCATGGAACAAGACTCCTCCTTGAGAAAAGTGAAGGGAAAAATAAAGGGGACTCTGTCTTTCACCTTAGGTCCCAGCTAGGTCATAAATGGGTAGAGCACCACGTGGGCACTTGGAGCCCCCAATTCTAGGACCTGGGACTTGGATGGCATTTCTGGACGTACTCTGGGAGCCCACTACCCTGAAGGGTGAGTCCCAGGTGAGGTATCATTCACCATAAGCTGACCAAATAGCCACAGGGTCTTAAAGGAACATAGGTGGTAGTCTGGTAGCACTTCCAGTGTGTCTGTGGTGGTGGTGGCCATGGGATGAGACTCCTCTGCCTTTGGAAAGGGGAGGGAAGAGTGGGAAGAATTATATGTTGTAGTTTGGGTGCCAGCTCAGCCACAGTACAACAGAGCACTAAATAGACTTCTAAAGCTGCTGACTCTAGTCCCAAATGGCACCCAGATGGCACCTCTGGACCTGCCTGAGGCCTGGGGGAACATACCGTCCTGAAGGGAAGGACACAGGCCTGGATGGCTTTGCCATCCACTGATCACAGAGCCCTAGGGCCTTGAGCAAGCATAGGCAGTAATGAGGTAATGATTATAATAGGCGTTGGGTGAGACCTAGTGCTGTATTGGCTCCTGTGGGAAACATCACACACCAGGTGTGTCAGAGTGGGGGGCAGGGGGAGGGAAAGCATTAGGACAAATGCCTAATGCATTCATGGCTTAAAACCTAGATGATGGTTTGATGAGTGCAGCAAACCACCATGGCACATGTATACCTATGTAACAAACCTGCACATCCAGCACATGTATCCCAGAACTTAAAGTAAAATTAAAAAAAAAAAAAGGAATAGAAACAATAATATTAGCTGCTTCTTGCTGACAGGGGAAAATGCTTCTTGTTTGGGGAAAATGGCAGTTAGATCTCTCTCAGAGGCTATCTAAGTGTTTCTGGTAAAGGGAAGTAATCATCTAAGGCTCCAGTTGCATATTGATGGCCTTAAGGCCAGAGACAAAGCAGGTTATTAAAAGACATGTATGAAAACAAAACGAGGGGGTAAAAACAGCTTAAAAATCCTAAGGTTGACTACATACCGAGATAACCGGTGGCTATAGTTATGCCTACTAAGATTTGTTTGCATGGGGCTTGGCTTTGGTTAGCTTCTTTCTTCTTGTTTTCTCAAACAATGAAACTTCCAGGTATGGGTACCTTATTTCCTACTATTACCTGGCAGGATTTGCAGGTTAATTGCTCAAAAATAGAATATTGATTCAGATGTTTACATTTCCTATCCTTTTTGTTTCTTCTGAGCTGCAGCCAACGATCACTAGTTGGTTCACAGGAATAAGAAGGGTTAGTCTAAAATGCAGGCAAAAACTTAAAAACAAGTAATGAAACTAGAATTTAATTACAAGTATATAATAAGTTTTGAAACATAAATTTTCTCTCTTCAGTTGTCATTTATGTTAAAAACAAATCATGATAGAACTGAGTTGTTTGCAAAATAAATGTCAGTTTTACCTTTGGCTTGATTATTTGCATAAAGTGCAGCCAAATTATTATTTTCACAAAGGCTTTTTAAATTGGCTTTGATGGACTCTGTTCCACAAGGAATCTCAGGTAAGACTTTTTAAAGCCAAACCCAGCCATGGGTTTTTATCCTCAAATACTAATGAGTTTGGTAAATTCCTCTCTCCTTGAGGTCCCAAGATCACATGGTGCTCCTGGACCTGTTAGAAAGTGACATTCTTTACTCACCATAGATTAGAAACCCTGCACAGGAACTGTGTAGACAAGATATGAGGCCAGTTTTCTCAAAGGGTTTTTATTGGCTCTGCAAGTCAAGCTTTATTCCCTAAAGGGAAGCACATGCTTCCAGTCAAAGCCTTGGTAAAAAGAAAAAAAGAAAAAAGAAAAACCAGTTTCTCCAATTATGTCCTGTTGCAAAAGAAAATGAGTTCTTATTGCACTATTGCAAATAACTGTATTGCCATAGGTTAAGAATACTCACAAATGGTTTCCAAGTTCTAGAGAAACCAGATAGAGAGAAACAAATATGCTCCAAATTTTGTTAACAGGAGTATACTTTATTTAATTGTTAAAAGCTGTAGATAGCTCAAAAGAAAAGTTTCCTTGACTATGAAAAACAAAACAAGGATCAGCAATGTTTTAGGCAAAAAGTAAAAAAAGGATTACTTCAGTTTTCTATTAGTTCTGTCCATTCCATTAACTCTTGTTCTGCTTGATATTTGTGAAAATTTCAGCTCTTGATGAATCCTGTATGTTTTTCCTCTATTCCAATGTCACAATCTCCAAAACCTGTATTTGAGAGCACCTCTCAAAGTCTTATATCTGAATACAAACCATCTTTTGAAAAGGATCAAAACAAGACAATTGTCCATGAATGACAAAATGTCTTCAGGTAGTCACAGTCAAAACATGATTGACACAGAAAGTTGGTTATTTCTGTGATTTACAATAACTTAACATAATAACTTTCATTATTATTATTGATGGTATATACTCAAATATTAAAATGTTTTAGAAATCCCATACAATTTTGGAACATATATTAATATTTTTCACTAAAATATGACCTAAAAAAGATTAAACATTTTTACTTTGGTAATCCTACATAACTAAATATGTCAAATAATACTGTTTACCTTTCTTTTGGATGATCCAGGGGCCCACTGTGGCAATTCAAAGTTAAGGGTCAGAGAAGACAACCTTGAAACTGAAGTTTGATTTTGGGAAGCCTATTAAATATGTTAGAAGCTTAAAACACTTGATATTATGAAATAGAATTCCAGATTTCTGTAAGTCATTTATTTAGCAAAAATAATGACTCAAAAAAAATTTTAAGGTAAAAACCTTTACTCATTAAGAGGAAAGACAGCTTTCCAAACAATCTGTCTCCTGTCTTTTCCTTTTTTCAGTAATTGATTCACAAGCAAGCAAAAATTTTTCATTATCCTTTACTATTACATGAAAATCTTTTCAATGATTTCTCTTTCATGAGAGAAAGCCAAATTTCACCCTTTCATTAGTCTACTATTTATGTCAGCCCCATTTTCTAATGAAACTTTATAGATAATTTTAACCAATCTTAACCAGTTTGATCATGAGGTGAGATTCTTGTAAACCTTTTATAACTTATACAAATTTTTGTTAAAGAGCAGATAAGTGCCCTAAGAATCTTGTTTTATTCTTTTATTTTAATGCTTAATGTATGGAAAAACCATGTAATACTCTTTTGAATTTAGTCAATATTTTCACATACAAAATTTCATTTGCAGAATTAATTTTTACAAACCTTTCACAACAACCTTCAGCTTTATCTTTATCCAGTTTAAAATAATCATTTAACCCTCTGAACTAGGCAAAAATGTACATTCCCATGCCTTCTTATAATCTTGTACTAAAAATACGTTTTACCTTCCTTAAACACCTTGCATGTAAATCTATGTTCAGTAGTCTCAATTACATGTTATAGTAGTAACACTTAGCAATTGTTAATTTCAATGTAAAATATGGTAAGTTATTTTAATTATGTACTAGGCACAGATAGGGTCTGACTCTTTCCAGCACAGTTAGGGGCATTTTTAATTCCATTTGTCCCCAGGCCTTTCCAAACCATAAAGCAGTCAAGTTAAATAATTTTCAAATCCAAAGAAGCAGTTTATAACCTTAAAGCATTTAACAAACCTATTATCTGACCTACATAATTTAGAACACATATTTACATTTTGAAGATATTGGTATTTAATTAATAATCTTTAAAACTGTTTTTATTTCTCAAAAATTAAAGTCACACAAACTAAAAGGCATTACAGCTTTTCTTTTTCCTTCAAAAAAAAATTTGATCTAAGCACTTTTTTCTCTAAGCCAATATTAATTAGAGCTCTTTTTAATATTTTTTATATTTCTTTACTCGCCACAGATTAGAAACCCTATACAGGAACTGTGTAGATAAGATATGAGGCCAGTTTAGAGTGCATTAAGAGTGGCAAGATATCACACACATAACACATATGTAACTACACAGCCAGACAGAAGATCCAGTAGTTGTAAGATTTTTCATTTGCCAATCTCCTAATTAGATTACTGGCCTCAGGGTGGAATGCTTCAACAAACAGGGTTAAGAAAACATGCAGTTTCTAGGGCCTAATAAGCAGATATACCAGCTATATCAGACAAAAACAGATTTTGAGAGGGGTTTAGCCCCTTTTAATTCTTGGGGATCCATGAGGAAAAGAGAAGTTTTTTTCCAAAACAGGGTCAATGATGCCTCCTCTGTTTTTCCCAGGGAATCCCAGATCATCAGACACTATCTTAGGGCCTCTTATATGTGCATTGAGTGGTGAGACAAAATGGAGAAAAATAATTCAGTTGGATAAGAAGAACAAAATTCTTTTTTTAGTGAAACAAGATCCAAGAAGAGAAAAACATAAAAGCCTTTTAAATATACCTATAGCTTTGATATCTACTTTTAATTAAGCTGATTCTTAAACATAGCACTTTTTAAGAAAATCCTTTCAAATACTTTGTTACCTCACTTTAGCCACACCAAGTGGCCAATATTTCTGGCTTTTGAACATTACCAAAAGTAATCTGTCAGGTGAAGCCAACAAGCCTTAACTAAAGTTATGACTTGAACTGTGAGTGTAGAAGATATTGTTAAAGAACTGATAGCAGTTTTTACAAAATCTAGAATCTTTAAAGGTAGCTCAGAGAAAGGAAGATTTAAGAAAGGAAACTAGAAGCTAAGGGAGAGGAAAAGAATCAGCAAATTGTAAAAGTCACACAGATATTTGCCAGAAACTTCTCATTCTCTAAGTCAGGACTGAACCTGAGCCACAATTGTAAAATGGCAGACACAAAAGGAAAGTACTGCCGTATGGTTACAAGGTCAAGCTCCCAAGGACATAAAACAAGATGGAGACCTCATTTAAATTTTTCCCTTCAGAAATCTGTAGCAAAGTTTGTTACTGACTAGTTTGCTGGAATGGTTTGAAAAGTAGGCTTATGGGATCCTAAACTTGCATTCTCTCCTAAGATAGCCCTCTTTCTGATAGAAAGACACAGAAGGGTAAATTCTTCGCACAAAGTACAACAGATTTGCTACAGCTTAAGACTAGACTCACAAATCCTTTTTCCACATTAATCAAAACTTTACAGAGGATATAAACAGTGATTTTTATCATTCATTCTACCAGTTTGCGCAGGGAGAGGAAGCCAGAAGTCTGACTGGTAAAAATAAAAAAATAAAAAACAAAAAAAACTTTTACCTTTTTGCCGGTGTGTCTCGGACTCCCTTCCCCTGAGCTATGGAGCCCTTTTGACTCTGGAGTCTTATAAAGGGAGAGCAGACAAAGAGATTATTTGCATACTATAAAAGTTGTCCATCCTCAAGATATTTGCTCAGTTAGAGCAATATTTCTTTTTCCTGATTCATTTTTAAGCCAAAAGTTTAAGGTTTTGGAAAATTAACTTTTCCCAATATGGGGGATGCATCTGAGGGAAGTATCCTCTGGTATGAAGAGTAGCTGAAGATGGTTGGTTATCCATCTGGAAAGAGGGGAAAGGGTGTCATTTAGTGCCTTTTCATTACAAGAAAATACCCAAGGCATGTAAGAGAAAGAAAAGATGTGTCCTTTCTTCCATCTTTGTATCCCTGAGTCCCAGTGACCTCAGCAGGGTACCACCCATGGGTGCCAGTGTGACTTCCACCCATGTGGAATAGGGCAGCCTGGCTTTCAAATAACTAAAAATTCAGCTACCATGTCATTCAGCAATCTCACTGCTAGGTATAAACTCAAAAGAAAGGAAATCAGTCTATCAAACAGATAGCTGCACTTTTATGTTTGTTGCAGCACCGTTTACAATAGTCAAGATTTGGAAGCCACCTTGGTGTGTATCAACAGATGAATGAATAAAGAAAATGTGGTAAATATACACAATGGAGTACTCACTATTCAGCCATAAGAAGAATGAGATTCTGTCATTTACAACAACATGGATAGAACAGGAAGTCATTATGTTAGGGAAAATAAGCCATGCACAGAAAGACAAACATTACATGTTCTCACTTACTTCTGAGATCTAAAAGTTGAAACAATTGAACTTATGGAGATAAAGAATAGAAAGATGGTTACCAGCAGCTGGAAAAAGTAGTGGGCTATTGGGTGGGATGGGGGGAGGTAGGGATATTTAATGGCTATAAAAATTAGAAATAATAAACAAAAATTAGTATTTGATAACACAACAGGGTGACTATAGTCAATAACAATTTCATTGTACATTTTTAAATAACTAAAAGAGTATAAATATATTGTTTGTAATACAAAGAATTAATGTGTGAGGGGATAGACACCCTAATTTCCATGACGTGATTATTACACATTGTGTGTCTATATCAAAACATCACATTTACCCCCATAAATATATACACCTACTATGTAGTCACAAAAATTAAAAATAAAAAAAATGTAAAAATGAGAACAAGTAGTGTGGACACTACCACTTCTTCTACCTCCAGGAAGCTGGGAACTGGTACCCTAGAACTATCTGTAGGAGTGCCATATGTTTCTACAAACTTCTTGCAGGAAAATTTCACCTACATTTTACTTCTAACATTCTAAAAAAGTATATAAGTGCCAAATTGTATGATTGATATAACTGAATTCACATCCTAAACCCTGGCCACAGAGAAATCTGGAAAAATGTAGTTTTTGGTTTTTAATCTCTTCAATGAGAAGACTGATAAATGGAGGCTGAGCAGCCCAATCCAGAGCATTCAGCACAGACATTATTACGCCCATTTTGCAGATGAATTCTGCAAAATGAAAGTCAAAGAGGGCAGGTAACTTAAACAAGTCCATACCTAGTAAGTGGAAGAACTGGAATTTGAATCATTTTACTCTACCATTCTAATATTCACATATCTGGGTAATTCAGTTCTGCAAAAGTCCTTATTTTCTGAACCTGGAGTAACTGCTGAAATTGAGTTACAATCCTCTATGGAGTCTTACATCTTCCTGGGATCACTACACATGTGCAGGATCCAGGAAAGCAGAGGAGGAATGAGGAATGACTACACTAATTCCAGTGGTTATAGCAATGCTATGCCTCCTCCAAGGGTCACTCATGTATGCTAAAACCCACAGGTGTATCTCTGACTTCTCCCTCTGATAGTTATCTTTCCCATCCTTCTGAGTCTCAGCCCCTGAAAGTGTTTCCAGCCATTCCATTCCCTGTATGTTCCTTCCAGCCTCTGTGAAACTTACATACTGATTTCAGCTTAAGTCTCTGAGTATGTGTTATTCACATACTTCTCCTGTGAATGATCTACATCCCATTGTCATGATAACTTTCTTAGCCCTAGTTCTTCTCTGCCTCAGGGTCACCTAGGACCATAGATGACTTCAGTAGTATCTGAAAAATAAGGTTAGAGATAGGCAAGGTCAAATCTATCTACCCTGTAAGCCATGGAAGGAGTTTGCATTTTATTCTATACGTGTTAAGAATTAATTAGAGGGGTGTTTCATGATATGACTATGTGTTGAAAAGACTATTCATGTACAGAAGAAACCATATGTAGGGGGGGTGTGTGTGTGTGTGTGTGTGTGTGTGTGTGTGTCTGTGTGTGTAAAAATACAAATACAGAGACCTGTTAAGGTGCTATCCTGATAAGAAATGATGACGGTGTATGCGGTAGGTTTAAAGGTGGTGGTCCCAATGATATGTCTACATCCTAACTCCTGGAACCTGTGACTATGACTTTATTTGGAAAAGAATTGCTTGCAGATGTAATCAAGTTAAAAATCTCAAGGTGAGAACATCCTGGATTATCTTGGTGGGCCCTAAATCTAATGACAAGTGTCCTTATAAGAGAAGGAAGAGAAGAAGGCACAGAGACAGTGGAGAAAGCCATGTGAAGATTGGGGCAGAGAATGGTATAATGAAGCTACAACCCGGGAATGCTTAGGCCCACCAGAAGCTGGAAGAAGCAAGGAGGGATTCCTCCCTAGATCCTTCAGAGAATGTAGCCCTACTAACATCTTTACTTCAGACGTCTAGCCTACAGAACTGTTTGAGAACAAATTTCTGTTGTTCGAATCCACCTAGTTTGTGGTAATTTGTTATGGAAACCCTGAGAAACTAACAAAGTATATTATTTATCTCTTGTTAAATAACAAATTAGCCCCAAAATTTAAAGCTTAAAATAATAAACATTTATTATCTCACATAGTTATATTCCAGAAGTCACTTAAGCTGAGTAATTCTGGTTCAGGGTTTCTCATGAAGCTACAGTCAAGGTGTCAGCCAGGGCTGACATTATCTGAAGGCTTGACTCGGACTGATGGATCCACTTTCAGGATGGGTCACTCACATGACTATTGACAGCAAACCTCAGTTCCTCACCACATGGATTTCTCCAAAGGGCTGCTTGAGCATCCTTCTGACATAGCAGCTTGTTTTCCCCAGAACAAGTGATTTCACAGCCTCACTTCCATCACATTGCATCCAGTAGGAATGAACCACTAAGTATAACTCACATTCAAGAAGATGAGAATTAAAATCCAACTTTTGAAGGGAGAGACTCAAATAATTTTCAAATTTGAAAATGACCACAGTGGCACAGAATAAGATGGTTAAGAGTGGAAATTAGGGTGAATAAAAAGATTTGGAATATATTTTTAAGACATAGCTGAAGAATTGCATGTGAGGTATGAAAGAAAAAGAAGAGTTAAAATGCCTCCAAAATTTTGATCTGAACAACCAGATAAATCGCAATATCATTTAATGGGAGATGAAAGGTTTGGAAAATGGGGGTTGATCAGATTCTGCCCTGGACCTGTTACGTTTATGATGTTTATTAAATATTCAAGCTGACTTATTGAATAGACAGATTTATAAGTCTGGAAGTAGGGAAAGATGTCAAGACTTGAGATATACATTTAGGAGTTATCAGCATACAGATAATATTTTAAATCATGCCATTATTTGAGATCACTTGAAAAATGAAAAGAAAAGAAATCTTATGATTGAGTTCTGGAGAACTCCAGGATTTAATAGCAGGAGCCAAAAAAGAAACTAACAAGCCGTGGCCAGAGAGGTAGGAGAAAAAAACAGAGTGTGGTATTCCAGAACCAAAGTGAAGACATGGTTTTTAGAAGAAAGAAGTGTTGTTGAGGGTTGAGTCAGATAAGGAAAGGGAATTGACTCTTCATGATAGCAAGATGGAATGGAGGTGGTGGAGGACAGAACAGGAAGTGAAGATGTAGAGAAATAAGGCATAGACAAGCCTTTCCAGGAGAGCTGCTTTTAGGGAAGACACAGACATGGAACATAAATTAGAGTTGCTGTAGGGTCAGGGAGGGTTTCTAACAGGAAAGAGCCTTGAACAGAAGCAGAGGCTGCCCACCCTGGGGAAGAGGGAGGCTCTTGCAGGTTGGTTAGTGGATCTGGTGGTGTTAAAATGAGGCAGTTCTCTTTGTATTGCCTCTATTTTCTCACCAAAATAAGAGGCAACATCATCAGTGGATAGTAGGCAGAGGGTTAGGTGTAGATGTTTGCCAAGGGGAGGAGATGAGGACAAGTTGACTCAGTGTAGGACAGCAATTGAGGGAAATGCGTTAGAGTGAACGGGGCCGATTTGAAATGTGTGGACTTCAATTTAGAGCAAGACCAGTCTGCAGGATAGTGTAAACACTCGGAGAAAGCCAAATGTCAGATTTACCCAGGGCTGATGGTCTGCCAAATATGTAAATGGGTGAAGAGGGACATAGCAAGAGAATTACCAGTGTGAGCAAGGAACTATTATATTTGCAGTGTTATTGACCGTCCATGGAATCATGTCGGACAAGGAGGGAAGTGAGCCCACAAGGAAGGGAGAGGGAAGAATACAAAGTGGAAAAGTGGTGGAGTCAGTGGATCTTGATGTGATCAGAGAACTGTGCTAGTTTCTGAGGGAGGTCAGAGGTAAGTTTCTGGAAGAAAATTAATTTTTGTGATGATAGATTTTGTTCGATTTAGGATATTCTAGGACAAGGCTCAGCAAACCACAGCCTGCAAGCCAAATCTTGACCTCCACCTGTTTTGTAAATAAAATGTTATCAGAATATAGAGCCATAGTTAATGTATTGTCTATGTATGCTTTAGTGATATAGAGACAGTGATAAATATCTGCCACATATGGGCACTAAGTCCAAAAAATTTGCTATCTAGTCCTTTGCAGAAAACGTTTGCTCACATAATGGCCCTTCCAACCCAAGTTCCTATGAGTTAAATCATCCCTAAGCCTTCCTCACCACTCCCTCATACCAGGGGTTTTGGTGTGCCTACTTTGCAGGTGCCCCAAGCATATATTTTATCTCCCTGTTGGAATAATCCATCCAGGTGTTCTGCTAACATCAGCAGGCAAGCCCTCTGCCCCCTCTGATGTAGAACACAGCACCGCCTGTAATCCCAGCTACTTTGGAGGCCAATATGGGAGGATTGCTTGAGTCCAGGAGTTCAAGACCAGCATGAGAAACATAGCAAAACCCTGTAACTGAAAAAAAAAAAAAGAAAAAAAAAACAGAACACAAGCATAGTTTTGTCAGTGCCAGGATGAGGATGAGGTAGGTGGAACGCTTGCTTGCCTTGGGCCTAAAATTTGAGGGGGTATCCCCAAAACTCAGTAATTAAGATAAAATCTATTTTAATGCAAAATTTTTAAAAAGTTAATGGAAAAAACCATAATAAACAAAATATCAGAATTTAAAAATAAAGACAGGATTCAACAGGGCCACGCCAAGCTTTATTTTTTTAATGATTGATATATTTCCAGAAGTAAATTTTAAAGATACTATTGATGTCTTTGCTTTCATCTAAGGCAGGAAAGTCAATTATAATAGATTCTTTTTTGGAGTACAAATAAAATATTTACATTTGCAATAATGTGAGTTTTAATATATCTGCCTATCAATTTTTCAATATTTTTTCAACATCTTTAGTATTCTAAAATAAAATATCATTAAAAGACAGATGAGAACATGTTGATAGGGGTGCACATTTTTTCTATAGCTCCAGATATCCCATATGTCTCTGCATAGTGCTGGCTTTGGTATATGGGGATTAATGTAACTCAGATTCAGCAGGGGTGACAGAGTTGGAGGAGACAGCTCCAAAGACCCCAGAAGCCATGGCTGTGGCTCTTCAAAGACCTTCTCAGGCCAAGGGGGCTTCAGCCACAGAAAGCAGTGAGTGAAATCAGATGAGAAAAAGAAGAAAGAGGTGGAAATTAGAGTCACAGGAAGGACAGGCAAGAAACCAGCAGGGCTGGGTGGGTGCTTTTCAGGAGGCTGATAAAACAGTGTTGGGAATTGAGAACCAGAGCCAGCAAAACAGGTTTCACATCGCTAAGCAATTTGTTGTGGTAGGACAGCAAGTAGAACAGCCCACACACACCCAGCCTGGATCTGATTTCCTGACAAGGGTGGGTGGTGTGCTTCCTTCAAACCAGTCATTTCCTTCTCTAATGCCCTGCTCTGCAGGTAGAAAAGTATCAGGACGGCTTAAGTTTCAGGAGCTTTTCTCCCTCCTTTTCTCCATCACTTTCCCATCCTACAAATTCCAACCACTCCAGGATTCCTTCTCTCCTTTCATTATAACCTTTCTCTGGTCTCCATATCTACATCCTTTCTTCTGTCTGTGGGAAAAAAATGGCAATAGAGTGGGGCCAATGTATGATTTTAACTAATGTACCAATAAATTGGATCCTTACATTTAATTCTTTAACGGATTTTCATGCTCTATGCTTAGAAAAGTATTTGGAAATGGGAGGTAGAGATCTTTTTAGAAATGTAAGAATAAGACTCTTATTTACAAAAACTGCTTTACAGGAAGGAAGATGGTAAGTGTTTACCAGCTTTGGGCATTGACTACTGATATGGTTTGGCTGTGTTGAATTGTAGCTCCTACAATTCCCAAGTGTCATGGGAGGGATCTGGTGGGAGGTAATTGAATCATGGGGGTGAGTCTTTCCCATGCTGTTCTCATTGTAGTGAATTAGTCTCATGAAATCTGATGGTTTTATAAAGGGAAGTTTCTCAGAACAAGCTCTCTTCTCTTGTCTGCCCTCATCTGAGATGTGACTTTCACCTTTTGCCATGATTGGGAGGCCTCCTCAGCCATGTGAACTGTGAGTCCATTAAACCTCTTTCTTTTGTAAATTGCCCAGTATCGGGTATGTCTTTATCAACAGTGTGAAAACAGATTAATACAACTACTACACCCTTAGTACATCAACATTTCATTCCTGTATAAATATAATCCAAGAATTATCTGAGAATTTCCTTGAAGTCACCAAGGGAAGAGGCCCTAGAAGGAGAGATGAAACGTCTTGATACTCAGCAGAATGGTAAGATTAGACTTTGCCACCAAAAATATTAGATACTTTCCAAACAGGCTATTTGATATGGGAACTGATAACATACATTCAAAAGAGGTTATGTTTGCCCAATAAATATTAAATATCTATAAAAGCTCACAGTATTTGTCCAAGGGAGTAACATATTGAAGGTCTATAAACAATCAATCTTTTTCCAGGGCAGCCAACGGTGAAGATCTCAGTAAGAGTGAAAGTGTGTGTCCAGAGGAATAAAACATTAAGGAGCTTGGTTGGTTGAGATTTTTATCTTTTATAATCAACTAGGACTGGCATGGGAAAATTGTTGGGTTATTTTGGGAGATTTTGTTGGCTTTGTTTGTTGTTTTGTTGGCAAATTGAAATGTAAGGTCATGCTCCACATGTACCACATTTAAGTGTGTAACTCTAACTCATTTACTAAGAAACTTGTAAGTCCAGATGTGAATTACGCTGACACTATGAGAAGACTCTGCAGTTAGTCCAATTAGTGAAAGCTGTTCAGTCACTTGGGTCATATAATATGAAAGATTCAGTAATGCACACTGTTTGTGGCAGATAAGGACACTGTATGGAATCTCTGGCTAGCCCCAGTAGCAGTACAAACCCCTAAGAACTTAAAGCCATGTTATCCTCTTCAAATAATCCTTTGAGAGACAGCTTCTGGCCTGCTGCTGAGTTCTAGTTGAGACTGAATGCCTGACCACAGAATCCAATGCCAGTCAGTCACTGCTGCTCATTATTAGCTGGGTATTATCTGAAGTCCAGGTTATAGTGGTAGACATCTAGAGCAGCATACCATAAATGAGTACAAAGTTGGATGAACAGCTGGCTCAGTCTCCAGCAGCACCTACCCCCACTAGATGGCTGCTACAATTGTCATCACATCTGATTAAGTTTCCAAAAATGCACAGTCATTACTCAAGACCCATCTGCTTTCTGGCCAGGTCAATAGCCACAATAAGGGGATATGGAAGGAATTACCATCCCTGTGTCTTTCAAGTCTTTGGCTGGAGCACTGACTTTTGCAGTTCATCAGGTGTATGACATTCGTTTTGGTTTACCATTGGTAGTCAGGAACTCCCAGGGACTTCTGCTTAAATCTTTCTACCTTAGTAGTCCTCAGTCCATAAATCAGGGACTCGATGTAATAATTCTGCCAGTTACCAGTAGACCTATTCCAATCATGCATTCAAAAACTTTGGAAGAAACCCTGAGGTAGACTCAAAGACTTTCTAGACCTACTGTGAGATGGATTTAGACCAAAACTCCATCTATATCACCTCCATAAGCCCCAACTCTGGCAGATGATAGATGCATTTCAGGTCACCAGAGATTACCATTAATTCAAATGTATTATTTACAATTCCTAAAGATATTTATTTCCTCTTGTTCAACTCATTGTCATCCTAATATGTGGATGCAGGTCCTTTGGGAAAATCTTGCAGGAATATTTATACTGTAGAATTGTGGTAGCATTGTGAGCACTCTCCTCAAGGAGGTTCCATCTCTCCTTCACTGAAAAGATTTTGAGTTTTTGAATTGGCTTTCCAGAGATTAGGGTGATAGGACACAACTCTACTGTGGTGACAAGCTGACACTATCAACACCTGTTGTCCAGATGGCAAATATTTCTGATTATAATTACTACTTCAATTGGTTGCTTATCTATGAGTCCTAAAGACACTGACCAAATAGCCACATTGGGTCACAACATTCTGATTCCTGCTCCACCCTTCTAACTATTTCAGGAACTGAGTCAATGTTGTCCCCAGTACTTAAGTGCTGCCGCATGGTCTCAGCCACTCTGGGGTGTCCCATAATAGTGGCATCTATCACTTTCAATGGCAGGAAAAATTATGCATTTTTTTTTTTTTTTTTTTTTTTTGTGAGACGGAGTTTCGCTCTTGTTATCCAGGCTGGAGTGCAATGTCGCGATCTCAGCTCACTGCAACCTTCACCTCCTGGGTTCAGGCAATTCTTCTGCCTCGGCCTCCTAAGTGGCTGGGATTACAGACATGTGCCACCATGCCCAGCTAATTTTTTGTATTTTTAGTAGAGACGGGGTTTCACCATGTTGACCAGGATGGTCTCGATCTCTTGACCTCGTGATCCACCTGCCTCAGCCTCCCAAAGTGCTGGGATTACAGGTGTGAGCCACCGCGCCCGGCCCACCTCTTTATGAAACAGAGCTTTATGGAACAATTATGCCTCTCTTGTCAATGCATTTCTTTTTTTTTCTTTCTTTATTTTTTTTTTTACTTATTTATTTATTTATTTTTGAGACCAAGTCTTGCTCTGTTGCCCAGGCTGGAGTGCAGTGGCTCGATTTCAGCTCACTGCAACCTCCTCTTCCTGGGTTGGGTTTAAGCGAGTCTACTGCCTCAGGCTCCTGATTAGCTGGGATTACAAGTGCACGCCACCACACCCAGCTAATTTTTGTATTTTTACTAGAGATAAGGTTTTGCCATGTTGGTCAGGCTGTTCTCAAACTTTTCACCTCAGGTGATCCACCCGCCTCAGCCTCCCAATGTGCTGAAATTATCCCGGCTGCATTTCTTAATACTCTAGGCCTTCCTGCAGAGGTGATGAAGGAAATTTCACATGAGAAATTTATTCCAACATTCTTCTCCCTAAGCCTTTGGATTCTTTCCTTTCCATTATACCAAAAAAGTTATGGCAGCTTAACTTAATGGAATTAGGCTACTGTCAACTCCAGATTTCAGTCAGCTAAACAAACTGACAGTACCACTTCAACTGCTCAAAATAATTCATACATTTCAAAAGCTCTGGCAATGGAATCCATTTCAATAAATGCAGTTTGTTCCAACATTATGTGTTATCATCCTTGGTAGTTAGTACTGTATCAGTCAGGATTTAGGCAGAAAAAGAAAACCATCTTAGGTATTTTAAGCACAAAGGAATTTAATACCATGGATATTGCTTTAAAGTGTAAAAAAAAAAAAAAAAAAAGAAAAACCTAGAGAACGAAAATGGAAAGAAGGGAAGAGAAGTACCACCACCCAGAGATCAGGTACTGCAAGAAGCCACTACAGCCTGTGTTAGTTTTCTAAGGCTGCCATGGCAAAGCACCACAGACTGGATGACTTAAACAACAGAAATTTATTTTCTCACAGTCTTGATAGCCAGAAGTCTGAGATCAAGGGTTGGTGTCTTCTGAGGTCTCTCTCCTTGACTTGTAGATGGTCTTGGTATCAGTCTGAGTTCTCCAGAGAAACAGAACCAATAGGATTGATGAAATGTTTAATAGAGAGAGATAAAGAGATTATAAAGAATAGGCTCACATGGTTATGGAGGTTGAGAAGCCCTGAGATCTTTAGTTAGGAACCTAGAAACCTAGAAAAGCAGACAGTCTCGTTCCAGTCCAAGTCCAAAGGTCTGAGAACTTGTGCAGCTGTGTAAGTTTCAGCCCAAGTCTGTGTCTGAAGGCAGGAGAAGACTATATCCCAGCTCAAAGACAGACAAACCGAGAGTGAACTCCACCTTTTCGCTCTACTCAGGCCTTCAATCAATTGTATAAGGCCCACCTATACTGGGCAGGTAAATCTGCTTTACTCAGACTACTGATTCAAATGTTAATTTCATCCAGAAACACCTTTGCAGACACACCTAAAATAATGTTTAACCAAATATCTGGGCATCCCATGATCCAGTCAAGTTGACGCATGAAATTAACCATCAGAGCCATCTTTTCCCTGTATCTTCTCTTGGTCTTCTGTACACATCTGTGTCCAAATTTTCTTTTCTTATATGGACGTCAGTCATACTGAAGTAGGGTCCACTCTAGTGACCTTATTGTAATTTAACCACCTCTTTAAAGGCTCTATCTCCAAATACAGTCATATTATGACATAACAGGGGTTAGACGTCAATATGTGAACTATGGAGGACACAATTCAGTCTATAACCCCTGAAGGAGCCCACAGAGATCTGCCTCACAAGTCTCTTTCTTACAGGAGACTGTGTTGGTCTGAGGGCCATCTCCACAGGAGCCTACATGGCCATTCAAAGGCCCCTGGAATCCACACTCTTCAGAGTCCATGCTTCTCTCTCTCCATCCTGCTGTGCTCTTTCTACATGAGGCTATTACTTCTATTAATGCCACCAAGGTGCACAGTAGCTAATAGTTGATGTTGTCACAGGTGAGATCACAGCCCATGGCATACTGGAGCCACCTCCATGGCCACCAAGTGTGACTACTGGAGATGCCGTCACTGCCCAAAATGGGGTAGCTTCCTTCTCCTGGCTTGTAATCTTGCATGAGTGCCTCTCTTGGCAGAACATAGCTGCAAGTCTACTGGCAACAGAATCTGACTTGCAGCCCCTGCAACACAGGAGAGAACATAGAAGGGCAGCCATGCATCTGAGCACCAACAGGGAGTGTCTGACACAGAAGCTTTCCCAAAAACATAACATTTGAACAGAAACCTAAATAACAGAGGCTAGTGAGCAAGGCACAAAGCTAGAGTATTCACAGCAGAGGGACTAGCAGTTGCAAACCACTGAGGTGCTTATTAGTTTGAGAAATCCAGAAGACTCAAACTAGTGTACCTGGAATGGAATGGACAAGGAATAGTAGTAAGAGATGAAATCAGAGGGATAGTTGGGGTCCAGACCACTAAAGACCTTGTAATTTGAGTGACAATATAATTTATGCTACAAACCAAAACATTTTGAGAATGAGAGTGAAGGAGGTGGTACTACTAATAATTATACTGGGACAACAGCCATAAAACAAATTTTCCCAGACCAATCAAGACACAACCACTCTACTTATAAGCCACTGTAAGGATTTCTTTTCTTTTAAACTGACTGACAAGGGAAGATATTGGAGGTTTTAACAACAGTGATATGATGTGACTTACATTTTTAAAGAACCACTCTGGATTTTATACTAAGAATGGGCTGTAAGAGGGCCAAGAGTGAGAGAAGTTAGAAGCTTCTTGCAATCATCAAGGTGAGTGATCGTGGTCTCTGGAAGCAGGGTGGTAGCTGGGGAGGGAGTTAGCAGAGGGATTTGTTGATTAATTGGATATGGGGTACAGGAGGAGCAATTCTTAACACAAAAGCTAGAGTGGCCTGGGTCCATGAACCTCTTCTCTTCTCTCTCTACACTCATACCCATAGAGATATCACCCAATTTCATGAATTTAATTGCCATATGTTTCTGTATATACCTCTGATCATGATATCCAACTCATATATTGTATCTCTAGACTTGTGGATCCAACTATGTTCCCAAATGTTTTACTCAAATAACTATATCAAAGTTGTTCTACTCCAAACTGAACTTGTTTCTCTTTTACTTTTTCAAAAGTTTCCCTCCTCTGATATTCCTCCATAACAGTAAATTGATAGCCTTTCAATCAATTGCTCAGGCCAAAAAAAGTCATGACATAATCCCTGACTTCTCTCTTTTTCTCACATATAACACCCAATCCATCAGCAATAATGTTAGCTCTACCTTAAAACATAATCTAAATCCAACCACTTCTTATGCTCTCCATCACTACCACCCTGGTTCTTGCCACCACCCCACCACCTTGCCTCACCTACTACAGCCCTAGCTCTCTGGCTGATTTCCTTAGTTCTATGTTTAAGGCCTGGATTTCCACTGTCCAAACAACAAGCAGAGTCATTCTTTTAAAACAAGTCAGGTCATGTCTGGTGTCTTCCCACTCCCTCTCCTTACTGTATAGAATATATTGCCGCCGGGCGCGGTGGCTCACGCCTGTCATCCCAGCACTTTGGGGGTCCGAGGCAGGTGGATCACAAGGTAAATGATCGAGACCATCCTGGTCAACATGGTGAAACCCCGTCTCTACTAAAAATACAAAAAATTAGCTGGGCATGGTGGTGCGTGCCTGTGATCCCAGCTGCTCGGGAGGCTGAGGCAGAATTGTCTGAACCCAGGAGGCGGAGGTTGCGGTGAGCCGAGATCGCGCCATTGCACCCCAGCCTGGGTAACAAGAGCGAAACTCCGTCTCAAATAAATAAATAAATAAATAAATAAAAGCCTTCTAAACTTTTCAAAACCATCAAAGCATAAGCTTTGGCCTTCAGGAGGTTTGCAGATCTCCTTGGGCCTCAGATTTGATTATCAGCCTTTTAAACAGATACTTCTTGGCCTTTCCTCCTCCTTAGCCCTTTGAACCCCATACCTCCCTTGCACTGGTTTCTCAATATATCCCTGAATGGCTCATAATTCTCAAACTTTATGGCACTAAATGTGATAAGATATACAAATACGTGATTATAGTCACTCCTCCATAAACACTTTCCTGTCTCCTTCCCTACTCCCTTCCCCTAATATTTATTTACTTTTTCTTTCTTCATATTTTATCCCCCTCTCTTTTTGGTCAGAGTCAACTTTGTGTACATTATTATCCAAATAAAGTGAAAATTGAAGTAGACGCCCAAGTTGTTTAGAGACTCTCGAACCTCACTTTTAATGATGTGAACGGAGACTCTCAGGTTAAAGCAGCAAACCGTGCTGTTTGAGGCTAGCTTGATTCTTTGGCTTCTCTTGTGTTGAGGAGACCTGGTTGCTACTTCCCTACCTGTCCAGCCTAAGTTAATATAAGGTGACCAATTTCTTCTATTGCCAAAAGTAATGAGATCTCTAAAATATGGTGGCTCAGAGAGGGGAATTCAGTGTGGAGCTGATTTCATTTGATAAGATACTTAAATTTTAGTGCCTGCAGAGAAACTCTATTTTGTCGAAATAAGAATGTATTTGGCTCACACCATATATTTATTTCTGTAATATAGCTTAGTACAGTGGAGAGGAGAAAAAATATTATATTCACCACCAGCCTGGGCAACATGATGAAACTCCACCTCTACTAAAATACAAAAAATTAGCCGGGTGGAGTGGCATGCGCACGTAGTCCCAGCTACTCAGGCTGAGGCAGGAGACTCGTTTGAACCCGGGAGGCGGAGGTTGCAGTGAGCCGAGATCGCGCCACTGCACTCCAGCCAGGGTGGCAGAGCAAGACTCTGTCAAAAAAAAAAAAGAAAGAAAGAGAGAGAGAGAGAGACAGAAAGAAAGAAAGAAAGAAAGAAAGAAAGAAAGAAAGAAAGAGAGAGAGAGAGAGAGAGAGAAAGAAAGAAAGAGAGAGAGAAAGAGAAAAAGAGGAAGAGAGAAAGAGAGAGAGAGAGAGAGGGAGGGAGGGAAAAAGAAATCTATTCTTAAAATGTGTTCCTCATTTTATGATAAACCAGGGAGTAGTAGGTAAACTTTTGTAAGGTAATAAAGACTTGAAGAAATCAGGTTCCTGGAAACCTTTGTATCTAGAAAATATGATCATAAATACAACCAGAAAGTTGCAGGCAGATATGGTTGCTGGAGTGATTTGTGTCCCAGTTTTATCAAAGTGTAATCCTGATTACACCTGCAAAATGTTATCAGAAAACTGAAGGAGATTAAACAGATCATCTACCACTTAATAGCAGTTTTCTTCTTGTATAATCTATTCCTACAGGCTCTTCATTCCCTGATTTAATAATATAAAAATTTTTGTTTGGGGTTTTCAAAAACGCAGTTTTCTGTTTTGTTTATAAAGAAACAGTTGAACCTGATGCTCAGATTGTGTAGCCTTGGGGTCCCTGTTATAGGAAAGGCTGAGGCTGCCAAACTATAGCCAATGTTTCCAAAGCCTTGCACCATGTCTTCCCTGCAGGCACAGCTCAGGAAGATGATGAATCTCCAAGAAAGATGAATGACTACTCAGTTTTCTCAGAGCTTGCCTGTACTCCCACAGGAATAAGTCTGTGGTATGGAACAGTGATACACAGTTCCTGTCAAAATTAATGACCTGCAGAGCTTCATTCAGCAGCAGCTCATCTGACTCCAACACATGAGCTGGACCAAGAGAGCAGAAATCACTGTGCATATGTGGGTGATTCAATAATTGAGCACCCATGGGGTTTTTCCATGGTCCTTGAATTAAATATGTTCTAACTGAGCTCTCTTTCTAAACACTGTATAAGTGCAAACTAATCAGGCAGCTTATTTTCCATGCTGGTTAACAACAGCAGGGGACAGAGAGCAACTACCACAGATACTAAAAGGAATCTGTCTTCACTCATGGGGAACTTGACTTCATTTTCCTTTACTTAGAGGTTGATTTGGAGAAATGCAAAGTCCACACTTTTTATACTATCACAATATGTATCTATATTTTTGGTATATACAATGAATGATTCTGCAACATTAAAAAAAAAAAACAGCATGTTAACTCTAAGGCATACCTTACTACACAATCTGTGAGAATAACAAAAAAGTTAAGCATCCCCCTGAGACCCCGAAGTTGGAGAGCAACTGTGGTCCCATACCAGTCACTGATATGGTCCACACAGGAGCCCAAAATATGAAAAAGGGAGTATGAGTTCTTCACCTTGGGGTCACCAAGTTTTGGAGAGAAAATGAGTAGCGCAAGGACATTTTCCCTGGGGATCACACCAATATTTGGGAAGCAAATAGGAAGAGGAGTGGAGACTGAGAATTAATAGTCCAAGAAGTAGAAGGCAAATCAAGAGACAGAAAAATCGGACACCAAAATAGAAGAAGGGGTTTAGAAGGGAGTGATCAGGTGAGGGAACGTGGTTTTCCAGACGAACTGCTTCTCTAGCTCCAGTTAAACTTTGAAATAGTTGTAGTTCCAGCTGGCAGCTTTATTGCAAGCTTGTGAGAAACCCTCAGCCAGCACCACCCAGCTGAGTCTCTCCCAAATTCCTGATCCTCAGAAAATGTTTGTTATTGTAAATTGCTAAGTATTGGGGTAATTATTTACACAGCAGTAGACAATACAGTGAGAGTCATTTCAGTAGAGCAATGGGGTGGAATCCAAGACACGTTGGGCTGAACAGTGATTTAGGAAAGAGGAAATGGGAAAATGAAATGTAGAATTCTTTCGTAAATCTTGACTACGAGGAATTTGAGTAATGACAAAAATAGCACGGATTTGGCACCAGGGAAGAGTTTGATTGTTTTTGTTTTTTAATGGGAACCATATTTTTATTTTGAGAGCAAAAAGTCAATACACAACAGGGTTTGAAGATAAAGATCCTGTGGGGATCTTGATGGGGATACCATCACTTACATGAGGAAGGGGATGGGGCGATACAGGTAACTGAAACGGTACGAGGGGAAGAAGTGAAACCCAATGGCTCCAGCATTTACGACTCTACCTCTTGCTGGCTCTAGGTCATTCTGTAAACATGCCATCTCTAAGTTACCTAGTCTTTTCAGGTTCCAAGGACCATTAGGTGCTCCTAACTGTCCAGCCAGGGGCCTTGGATATCAAACTGTAAGATAGGAATGAACTCACAATATGAACACTTTGATTATGTTTCAGACATTTAATTTCATCTGATCAAAGCTAGAATTTCATATGGTCTAAGAGCATAAGAGACATGCTGTTCTGGGGTTGTTTGCTAGAGAAGGTGGAAGGACCCTATGAGAACTACAATCAAGTCCTTCAGCAAAAGTTAAGGGCCCATGATTCCAATACCATCAATTCGGATTTTAGCATAATTCCCTCCCAGCCTGAGCTTTGAATCTTTTGCTTAATGTTTTCCTCCACTTGGTATGCTCTTCACCCCATCCTGTGCCTAGGCTCTGCATGGTCAAATTGTAACCAGTTCAGAGGTCACGCACTTCATTCTTTGTTTCCTAATGCTGCCCGTTGGTTTTGATATCTCCTTTCTCTGATTCCTGTAGTATTTTCTTTGTGCCTCTTATTTTTTGTGTTGTGCCTTTTAATAATGCCGCAGTTACTCTAGCAACACCTCTGACTCAGAGGCCATGCCACATTGACCTCAGTATTCTTAATACTTGGCATAGCACCTAGCATATAATGCTCTGCCTGAGGCGTGGTATGTAGAATGCATTTGATGTAGTATTTGATGCATATTAGGTTGTCGTGTAACTTCTGCTTTCCCTTTTTATTGGTTGGAGAAATGACTGGCTGTTTGTATAGACGGATGTATGAACTGATCAATGGAGGAAGATACTCTGACAGTTTTGCCTGTCCTTGAAGCACTCAAGTAAGTAAAATGCTTCATACCTTAGAAATGTGTTACTTCTTCATTTTTTTATAGTTGTAAGGAACACTTGGGACTGGACAGTTGTACTGAAGATTATTTTCAATATTACTGAAAGTTATTTTCTGACAGTTAGCTGTCATGATTGAGAACTGGTTTAAGGCACTCTAGTTATGAAGATCCAATATCTCTGCAGTTTCACTTCCTGGTTTCAGAGACCCCTGTGATTGGGCAACTGTTCATCATATGACACAATAAAGCTTTGATTAAATTTCATTCTGTGAAATATGTATATTCATATGTTAGTAGCCTTTCACTTTTCTCAGAAACAATTACTTATGTTTATAATATTGTTCTTATCCAGACAGATCTCTTTTTTTAGCTTTTTTTTTTTTTTTTTTTTGAGACGGAGTTTCGCTCTCGTTACCCAGGCTGGAGTGCAATGGCGCGATCTCGGCTCACCGCAACCTCCGCCTCCCGGGTTTAGGCAATTCTCCTGCCTCAGCCTCCTGAGTAGCTGGGATTACAGGCACGCGCCACTATGCCCAGCTAATTTTTTTGTATTAGTAGA
Organism: Aotus nancymaae; assembly: GCF_030222135.1. Lineage (NCBI taxonomy): Eukaryota > Metazoa > Chordata > Mammalia > Primates > Aotidae > Aotus > Aotus nancymaae. The sequence goes on from NW_026988471.1 coordinate 30,476,619, forward strand.
GACGGGGTTTCACAATGTTGACCAGGATGGTCTGGATCTCTTGACCTCGTGATCCACCCGCCTCGGCCTCCCAAAGTTTTTTTAGCTTTTAAGTAGGGGAGAAAAGCAGAGAGTACCTAGAAGTTCTGAGGTATAAAGGAAGGGAAGAAAAATCTGTACTAATGGACATAAGCCTACAGTTATGAGGTGTTAACTCTGCCACACACTTGACTTCTACAGTGTCACTTCGACCCTCATACCAACACTGTAAGGCAAATATTGTGATCCTTGTTTTACAAATGTAAAATCGAATGATGTTGAGTTATTTGCTCAAAGTTACATAGCTAAAAAGCAGCGCAGTTAGGATTTCAATCTGGGACACCTCACTTCAAAGCTTCAGTCTTTGCCACTACACCAGCTTGTATTTGCAGCTCATGGGTATGAGTGGAATCCCTTCCCTGTACTTTTATTTGATTGCAATATATTCATGGAGCCTTTGAAACTCAGTCTTTTTAAAAGCTGTCTCACAAATGTAGTTTTCTCATTTGCTTTTTATGACGAACTATTTTTAACTTAGAGAAAACTATAGAGAATAATAACACAAGCTGTATATCTACATACACATTGACAGCTTTAACAAAGTCTGACAGTTTGCCATTTTTGTTCCCAAACTTGGGTTTTGAAAAACTAAAACATTAATAACACAATTGAAATTTCTGATATACCCCTTCCTAATTCTCATGTTCTTCCCTCCATTCCCAGAGGCAATAATTATTCTGAAATTGGTTTGCATCATTTCTGTTTGTGTCATATTCTTACTAAACATGTGTATACATAAACATTTGTTATTTTTCTGTGGAGTTTTTAAAACAATGAATGAGTGGTATCACCCTTTATACAATATTCTGTAACCTGTGTATTTTGCTTAACATACTTCACATAATATTTCATAACTTAGGTATGTGAGATTCTTTTCATGCTTGCATATGTAGCTCTAACTTATTTATTTTAAACACTGTATAGAACTTCATGGAAACAAGTTATTCATTATCCCGTTGATGAACAAAGAGATCGTTTCTAAATCCTGTGATTGCAAACAATGATATCTCAAGCATTGTTGTGCATGTCCTTTGGAGTAAGTGTGTGAGTTTCTCTAGACAAGCACTGTTCAATAGAAATATCATGCATGCCACATACGTAATTTAAAATTCTAGTAACCACATTAGAATAGAAAAAGAAACAGATAAAATGTTAATTCTAAAATTAGAATTTTTAATTCTAATACTATATTTTATTTAACACAGTGTATCGAAAATACTATCATTTCAGTAAGTAATTAACATAAAATTGTGAATCAAATATTGTACTAAGAAAATTTTTTCTTGTACTAAGAAAATTATAACCAATTGAAACTTGTAAAAGAAAATGTTTTTCTTTTAAATCTAGTGTTCCTTTTACACTTAGAGTACATTTCAATTTTTCAATTGCTCTATAGCTACAAGTGGCTAGTAGCTACTATAACAGGTAGTGTAGCTATAGCCTATATACCTAAAAGAATTATTGGGTTGTAATGTAAGCAAAGTGACAACTTTATCAAGTATTATAAAATTGCTTTCAAAGTGGTTGTCCCAATTTCACTCCCAGCAGGAATGCATGAAAGTTTCCACTTCTCCACATCCTTGCCAAACAACTAAGTTATTGAAAGATATTTCAATTCGTGGAAATTTGAAGTGTGTGAAATATCTCATTTTTAAAGTTTTTTTTTCTGATTTATAGCTTTATTGAGGCTTTCATCACGTATTAATTGTACATTCAGTATTCTTCTTACGTGAATTGCCTATTCTTTGCCATTTTGGAAGCATCAGTTTGCAGAAGTATTTGACATACATATTACAAATAGGTCCTTTCAGACTATGGCTTATATTTTACCTTCTCTATGGAAAAAAAAAAAACTGCCACAACCACTATCCTCACTGCTGATGCTGGGATGAGTTTGAGCTGTCTCAGAACTTTATGTGTATGGAATATAAAAGTATGCTTCCTTTTTAGTCTGATTGTTTTTTCTTAATATTATGTTTTTAAGGATCATACTCCAAAAATTAAATTTATATATCTATCTACCTACCTATCCATCTATCTATCTATCATCTATCTATTTATTTTGAGATGAAGTTTTGGCTCTTGTTGCCCAGGCTGGAGTGCTGTGGCATGATCTTGGCTCACTGCAACCTCCGCCTCCCGTATTCAAGCGATTCTTCTGCCTCGGCTTCCCACATAGCTGGGATTACAGGTGCCCACCACCAGACCTGGCTAATTTTTTTTGTATTTTCAGTAGAGACGGGGTTTCACCATGTTGACCAGGCTGGTCTTGAACTCCTGACCTCAGGTGATTCACCACCATGGCCTCACCTCACAGCATCAGCAGTGAAGATAGTGGTTGTGGAAGCTTTTTTTTTTTTTAAAGATAGTCAATGTTATCAATAATATCCTTTCTTGTCAATTTTTAGTGATTCTTAAAAGAAATTCTTGTGTATCTCTTTTTTAAAAACCTTTTATTTTAGGTTCAGGGATAGATGTGAAGCTTTGTTATATAGGTAATTTCATGTCATGAGGTTCTGTTGTACAAATCATTTCATCAATCAGGTAATAAGCCCAATACCCAATAGTTATCTTTTCTACTCATCTTTCACCTGCCATCCTCCACTCTCAATTAGATCCCAGTACCTGTTGTTTCCTTCTTTGTGTTCATGGGTCCTCATCACTTAGCGCCCACTTATAAGTGAAAACATGTGGTATTTGGTTTTCTGTTCCTGCATTAGTTTGCTAAGGATAATGGCCTTCAGGTCCATCCATGTTTCCACAAAAGACATGATCTCATTCTTTTTTATGGCTACTAGTATTCCATGGTGTATATGTACCACATTTTCTGTATCCAATCTGTCATTGATGGGCATTTAGACTGACTCCATGTCTTTGCTATTGTGAATAGTGTTGCAATGTACATTCATGTGCATGGCAGAATGATTTATACCTCTGGGTATGTACCCAGTAATGGGATTGCTGAGTCAAATGCTAGTTCTGCTTTTGGCTCTTTGAGGAATCACCATACTGCTTTTCACAATGGTTGAGCTAATTTACACTCCCAGCAACAGTGTATAAGTGTGACCTTTTCTCTGCAACCTGGCCCGTATAAGTTTTGTTTTGTTTTGTTTTTATTTTTTAGTAATAGCCATTCTGACTGGTGTGAGATGGTATATCATTGTGGTTTTGATTTGCATATCTCTAATGACTAGTGATGTTAACATTTTTTCATATGCTTGTTGGCTGCATGTTTGTCTTCTTTTGGAAAGTGTCTGTTCAAAAGTGGCTGGCAAGATGGCCAAATAGGAACAGCTCTGGTCTACAGCTCCCAGGGAGATGAACACAGAAAATGGGTGATTTCTGCATTTTCAACTGAAGTACCTGACTCATCTCATTGGGACTGGTTAGACAGTGGGTGCAGCCCACAGAAGGCAAGCCAAACCAGGGTGGGGCGTCGCCTTACCTAAGAAGAGCAAGGGGTTGGAGAGCTCTCTGCCTTTGCCGAGGGAAGCTGTGAGGGACCGTGCTGTGAGGGATCGTGCATTCTGGCCCAGATACTACACTTTTCCCAGAGTCTTCGCAACCCACAGACCAGGAGATTCCCTCAGGTGCTACACCACCAGGGCCCTGGTTTCAAGCACAAAATTGTGTGGCTGCTTGGGCACACAGCAAGCTAGCCGCAGGAGTTCTTTTTCATACCCCAGTGGTGCCTGGAACACCAGTGAGATAGCACCGTTCACTACCCTGGAAAGGGGGCTGAAATCAGGGAGCCAAGTGATCTAGCTCAGCAGATCCCACCCCCACAGAACCCAGCAACCTAAGACCCACTGGCTTTATGAATTTGGGTGCTCCTGTGTTGGGTGCATATGTACTTAGGATAGTTAGATCTTCTTGTTGAATTGAACCTTTTATCATTATGTAATGCACTTCTTTGTCTTTTTTTTTTTTTTAATCTTTGTTGGTTTGATATCTGTTTTGTCTGAAATTAGGATTGTGATCCTGCTTTTTTCTTTTTTCCATTTGCTTGGCAAATTTTCCTCCATCCCTTTATTTTGGGCCTAAGTGTGTCATTACATATGAGATGGGTGTCTTGAAGACAGGATACCATTGGGTCTTTCTTTTTCATTCAGCTCGCCACTCCATGTCTTTTAAGTGGTGCATTTGGCCTATTTACATTCAAGATTAGTATTGGTATGTATGCATTTTATCCTGTCACTGTGTTGTTAGCTGGTTATTATGTTGGCTTGTTTGTGTGGTTGCTTTACAGTGTCACTGGTTTGCATGTTTACATGTGTTTTTGTATTAGCTGGTAGCATTCTTTTCTTTCTATATTTACCACTCCTTTCAAAACCTCAGCAAATGCAAAAGAACCAAAATCATACCAAACACACTCTCAGACTATAGCACAATAAAAATAGAAGTCAAGACTAGAAATGTTGCTCAAAATCATGCAATTACATAGACATTAAACAACATTCTCCTGAATGACTTTTGGGTAAATAACAAAATTAAGGCAGAAACCAAGAAGTTCCTTGAAACTAACGAGAACAAGGACACAACATACCAGGATCTATGGGAGACAGCTAAGGCAGTGTCACGAGGGAAATTCATAGCACTAAATGCCCACATCAAAAATTTAGAAAGATCTCAAATTGACAACTTACCATCACAACTGAAAGAAATAGAAAAGCAAGACCAAATCCACCTCAAAGCTAGCAGAGGACAAAAAATAATCAAAATCAGAGCTAAACTAAGGAAGCAAATAAAAACTTCAAAACATTTACAATGAAACCAAGAGGTTTTTTTTGAAAAAATTAATAAGATAGACACTAGTTAGACTAATAAAGAAGAAAAGAGAGAATATCCAAATAAACATAGTTAGACATAATGTAGGGAATGTTATCACTAAGCACACAGAAATAAAAATAACCATCAGAAACCACTATGAACCCCTCTATGCATACAAACTAGAAAGCCTAGAAGAGATGGATAAATTCCTAGACACATACATCCTCCCAAGACTGCACTAGGAAGAAATTGATTCCCTGAACAGAAAAACAATGAGCTTCAGAACTGAATCAGTAATAAATAGCCTACTAACCAACGAAAGCCCAGGACCTGGTGGATTCACAGCTGAAATCTACTAGATGTACAAAGAAGAGCTGTTATCATTCCTACTGAAACTATACCAAAAATTTGAGGAGGAGGGCCTCCTCTCAACTCATTCTATTAGGCAATCACCATCTTGACATTAAAACCTGACAGGGACACAAGAAAAAAAGAAAACTTCAGGCCAATATCCTTGATGAAGATTAATGCAAAACTCACAACAAAATATTGGCAAACTGAATCCAACAGCACATCAAAAAGCTAATACACAATGATCAAGTAGGCTTTATCCCCGGATGCAAGGTTGGTTCAACATATGCAAATCAATATGTGACTCATGACATAAACAGAATTCAAGACAAAAACCACATGATTATCTCAATAGACACAGAAAAGACTTTCAATAAAATTCTACACCCATTTATGTTAAGAACTCTCAGTAAAAAAGTATTGAAGGAACATATCTTAAAATAATAAGCCATCTATGATAAACTCACAGGCAACATCATACTAAATGGGCAGATGCTGAAAGCATTCCCCTTGAAAATTGGCATAAAACAAGGATGCCCTTTCTCACCACTCCTATTCAATATAGTATTGGAAGTTCTGGCCAGAGCAATCAGGCAAGAGAAACAAATAAATAGCAAACAAATAGGAAGAAAGGAAATCAAACTATCATGACATCTGTTTGCAGATGTCATGATTCTGTATCTAGAAAATCTCATAGTCTCTGCCCAAAAGCTGCTTCAGCTGATAAACAACTTGGGCAAAGTTTAAGAACACAAAATCAATGTACAAAAATTACTAGCATTTCTATACACCAACAATAGTCAAACCAAGAGCCAAATCATGAAGGCAATCCCATTAATTGCGACACCAAAAAAAAAAAATGCCTAGGAATACAGCTAACCAGGGAGGTAAAAGATCTCTGCAATGAGAATTATAAAACACAACTCAAAGAAATCAAAGACACAAATAAATGGAAAAATACTCCATGCTTATGGATAGGAATAATTAATATAATTAAAATGGCCATACTGCCCAAGATAATTTACAGATTGAATGCTATTCCTCTGAAACTACCAATGATGTTCTTCATAGAACTAAAAAAAAAAAAACTATTTTAAAATTCCTATGGAACCAGAATAGAGTCTGAATAGCCACGAAAAAATTATAAGCAAAAAGAACAAAACTGGAGGCATCATGTTACCCAACTTCAAACTATACTACAGGGATCCCATAACCAAAACAATGTGGTACTGGTACAAAAACAGGCACACAGATCAGTGGAACAGAATAGAGAGCCCAAAAATAAGGCTGCACAACTTTGACCACTTGATCTTTGAGAAAGCTAACAAAAACAAACAATGGGGAAAAGATTGCCTATTCAATAAATGGTGCTGAAATAACAGGCTAGCCATATGCAGAAGATTGAAGCTGGGCCTTTTTTTAAAAAAAGCTATATACAAAAATCAACTCAAGATGAATTAAAGACATAAATAGAAAACCCAAAACTAAGGGAGATCCAAGATGGCCACTTAGGAGGAACTCGGGAATGCAGCTCCGAGAGAAAGCACAGAGGGTGAGTGGACGCCGTATTTCCAGACTGATTTTTACTGCCCACAGACCAGGAGATTCACACGCAGAGAAGCCACACGGGTCGCCAGCGCCGCTGGCGCCGCTGGCTTGAACGGCGCAGCCGCTGGGCCGGCACCCTGAGGCAACGGCTCACTGTATAAAGTGAGAGAGTCTGAGTCCCCTATAAGCCAGCAAGGGGAGCTGAAACGGGGAGCCAGGCCAGCGCCACGAATCTCAGAGCCGCGGCTTTAGCCAACGCAGCGGCTCCGGAGGCAGATCAGATGAGACGGTGTCCCCTCTTACCCAGCAAGAAGACCTGAAACACAACTGAAACCGGGACGGTCCAGCTCTGTGGAGGAGGGGCGTTCTCCATAGGCACCCTGCTGTTCTGTACCAAGGCAATCCGCCACTACAGAGACTCCGTCACTACAGGGGTGGGCCAACATAGCGGAAGCAGTTCTAACTACACCCAGAAGTTCACACGGAAGCTGGGTGGAGCCCACAGCAGCTTAGCGAAGCCTCTGCAACCTGAGTGTGACTAGGCTGCCACCTTGTGGGCAGGGAAAACAGCAACTGCACAGGGGAACATCAGAAAACAGTAACTCCCTGGGACAGAACACCTCGGGGGAAGAGCAGGGGGTTTATGAGTTCTGCCACAGCAGACTTAAAATTACCAAAATCAGAAAGACAACAACTACAAAGTCAACAGGTGGATAAATCCACAAAGATGGGAAGAAACCAGCGCAAAAAGGATGAAAACACCCAAAACCAGAACACTTCTCCTCCTACAAGGGATCACAACTCCCCACCAGCAAGGGAACAAGACTGGACGGAGAATGAGTGTGATGAAATGACAGAATCAGCTTTCAGAAAGTGGATAATAAGAAACTTCCGTGAGCTAAAAGAACATGTTCTAACCCAATGCAAAGAAACTAAGAACCTTGAAAAAAGACTTGACGAAATGCTAACAAGAATGGACAACTTAGAGAGGAATATGAGCGAATTGATGGAGCTGAAAAACACAACACGAGAACTTCGTGAAGCATGCACAAGTTTCAACAGCCGAATTGACCAAGCAGAAGAAAGGATATCAGAGGTCGAAGATCAACTCAATGAAATAAAACGAGAAGGCAAGATTAGAGAAAACAGGGTAAAAAGGAATGAACAAAGTCAACAAGAAATATGGGACTATGTGAAAAGACCTAATCTACGTTTGATAGGTGTACCTGAATGTGACGAAGAGAATGCATCCAAGCTGGAAAATACTCTTCAGGATATTATCCAGGAAAACTTCCCCAACCTAACAAGGCAGGCCGAGATTCAAGTCCAGGAAATACAGAGAACACCACAAAGATACTCCTCTAGAAGAGCAACCCCAAGACACATAATCATCAGATTCACCAGGGTTGAAATGAAGGAGAAAATACTAAGGGCAGCCAGAGAGAAAGGTCGGGTTACCCACAAAGGGAAGCCCATCAGACTCACTGCAGATCTCTCAGCAGAAACCCTACAGGCCAGAAGAGAGTGGGGGCCGATATTCAACATCCTTAAGGAAAAGAACTTTCAACCCAGAATTTCGTATCCAGCCAAACTAAGCTTCATAAGTGAAGGAAAAATAAAATCCTTTGTGAACAAGCAAGAACTCAGAGAGTTCATCACCACCAGACCAGCTCTACAAGAGCTCCTGAAGGAGGCACTACACATAGAAAAGAACAACCAGTACCAGCCACTCCAAAAACACACGAAAAGGTAAAGAGCATCAACACAATGAAGAATCTGCATCACCCAAAGGGCAAAACAGCCACCTAGCACCAAAATGACAGGATTGAATTCACACATAACAATATTAACCCTAAATGTAAACGGACTAAATGCCCCAATCAAAAGACACAGACTGGCAAATTGGATAAAAAGCCAAAACCCATCAGTGTGCTGTATCCAGGAAACCCATCTCGCATGCAAGGATACACAAAGGCTCAAAATAAAGGGATGGAGGAAGATTTACCAAGCAAATGGAGAGCAAAAAAAAGCAGGAGTTGCAATTCTCATCTCTGATAAAATAGACTTTAAAGCAACAAAGATCAAAAGAGACAAAGAAGGACATTACATAATGGTAAAAGGATCAATGCAGCAAGAAGAGCTAACGATCCTAAATATATATGCACCTAATACAGGAGCACCCAGATACATAAGGCAAGTTCTTAAAGACTTACAAAGAGACTTAGACTCCCACACAATAATAGTGGGAGACTTCAACACACCACTGTCAATATTAGACAGATCAACGAGACAGAAAATTAACAAGGATATCCAGGACTTGAACTCAGACCTGGAACAAGCAAACCTAATAGACATTTACAGAACTCTCCACCCCAAATCCACAGAATATACATTCTTCTCAGCACCACATCACACCTACTCTAAAATTGACCACATAATTGGAAGTAAATCACTCCTCAGCAAATGCAAAAGAACGGAAACCATAACAAACAGTCTCTCAGACCACAGTGCAATCAAGTTAGAACTCAGAATTCAGAAACCAACCCAGAACCGCACAGCCTCATGGAAAATGAACAACTTTCTCCTGAATGTTGACTGGATAAACAATGAAATGAAGGCAGAAATAAAGACGTTCTTCGAAGCCAACGAGAATGAAGACACCACATACCAGAATCTCTGGGACACATTTAAAGCAGTCTCTAGAGGAAAATATATAGCAATAAGTGCCCACATGAGAAGAAAGGAGAGATCTAAAATTGACACCCTATCGTCAAAATTGAAAGAGCTAGAGGAGCAAGATCAAAAAAACTCAAAACCTAGCAGAAGACAAGAAATAACTAAGATCAAAGCAGAATTGAAGGAGATAGAGACACGAAAAACCCTTCAAAAAATCAATAAATCCAGGAGCTGGTTTTTTGAAAAGATCAACAAAATAGACAGACCACTAGCCAGACTAATAAAAAAGAAAAGAGAGAATAACCAAATAGATGCAATAAAAAATGACAAAGGCGATATCACCACAGATTCCACAGAAATTCAAACCATCATCAGAGATTATTACAAACAACTCTATGCACATAAATTAGAAAACCTGGAGGAAATGGATAAATTCCTGGACAGCTGCCTCCTGCCAAGACTAAACCAGGAAGAAGTCGAAACCCTGAATAGACCAATAACAAGGTCTGAAGTCGAGGCAGCAATTAAGAGCCTACCACCCAAAAAAAGCCCAGGTCCAGATGGGTTCACAGCCGAATTCTACCAGACATACAAAGAGGAACTGATACCATTCCTACTGAAACTATTCCAAATAATCCAAAAAGAGGGAATCCTTCCCAAATCATTTTATGAGACCAACATCATCCTAATACCAAAACCTGGCAGAGACTCAACAAGAAAAGAAAACTACAGGCCAATATCCATGATGAACATAGATGCAAAAATCTTCAATAAAATAATGGCAAGCCGATTACAACAGCACATCAAAAAGCTTATCCACCATGATCAAGTAGGATTCATCCCGGGGATGCAAGGCTGGTTCAATATACGCAAGTCTATAAATGTAATTCACCACATAAACAGAACCAAAGACAAAAACCACATGATTATCTCAATTGATGCAGAGAAGGCCTTCGACAAAATTCAACAGCCCTTTATGCTAAAAACCCTCAATAAACTAGGTATCGATGGAACGTATCTCAAAATAATAAAAGCTATTTACGACAAACCGACAGCCAATATCATACTGAACGGGCAAAAACTGGAAGCATTCCCTTTGAAATCTGGCACTAGACAAGGATGCCCTCTCTCACCACTCCTATTCAATATAGTACTGGAAGTTCTAGCCAGAGCAATCAGGCAAGAAAAAGAAATAAAGGGTATTCAATTAGGAAAGGAGGAAGTCAAATTGTCTCTATTTGCAGACGACATGATTGTATATCTAGAAGACCCCCTCATCTCAGCCCAAAAGCTCCTGAAACTGATAAGCAACTTCAGCAAAGTCTCAGGATACAAAATCAATGTGCAAAAATCACAAGCGCTCCTATACACCAATAACAGACTTAAAGAGAGCCAAATCAAGAACGAACTGCCATTCACAATCGCTACAAAGAGAATAAAATACCTAGGAATACAACTAACAAGGAATGTAAAGGACCTCTTCAAGGAGAACTACAAATCACTGCTCAACGAAATAAGAGAGGACACAAACAGATGGAGAAACATTCCATGTTCATGGTTAGGAAGAATTAATATCGTGAAAATGGCCATACTGCCCAAAGTAATATACAGATTCAATGCTATCCCCATCAAGCTACCAATGACCTTCTTCACAGAACTGGAAAAAACCACCTTAAACTTCATATGGAACCAAAAGAGAGCCCGCATAGCCAAGTCAATTCTAAGCAAAAAGAACAAAGCAGGAGGCATCACACTACCAGACATCAAACTCTACTACAAGGCTACAGTAATCAAAACAGCATGGTACTGGTACCAAAACAGAGATATAGACCAATGGAACAGAACAGAGGCATCGGAGGCAACACAACATATCTACAACCACCTGATCTTTGACAAACCTGATAAAAACAAGCAATGGGGAAAGGATTCCCTGTTCAATAAGTGGTGTTGGGAAAACTGGCTAGCCATATGCAGAAAGCAGAAAATGGACCCCTTCCTGACACCTTACACTAAAATTGACTCCAGATGGATTAAAGACTTAAACATAAGACCTAACACCATAAAAACACTAGAAGGAAACCTAGGCAAAACCATTCAGGACATAGGCGTAGGCAAGGACTTCATGACCAAAACACCAAAAGCATTGGCAACAAAAGCCAAAATAGACAAATGGGACCTAATCAAACTCCACAGCTTCTGCACAGCAAAAGAAACAGTCAATAGAGTGAATCGGCAACCAACAGAATGGGAAAAAATTTTTGCAGCCTACCCATCTGACAAAGGGCTGATATCCAGAATTTACAACGAGCTAAAAAAGATTTACAAGAAAAAAACAAACAAGCCCATTCAAAAGTGGGCGAAGGACATGAACAGATACTTTACAAAAGAAGACATACATGAGGCCAACAAGCATATGAAAAAATGCTCATCATCACTGGCCATTAGAGAAATGCAAATCAAAACTACATTGAGATAACATCTCACACCAGTTAGAATGGCAATCATTAAAAAATCTGGAGACAACAGATGCTGGAGAGGATGTGGAGAAATAGGAACACTTTTACACTGTTGGTGGGAGTGTAAATTAGTTCAACCATTGTGGAAAACAGTGTGGCGATTCCTCAAGGACCTAGAAATAGAAATTCCATTTGACCCAGCAATCCCATTACTGGGCATATATCCAAAGGATTATAAATCGTTCTACTATAAGGACACATGCACACGAATGTTCATTGCAGCACAGTTTACAATAGCAAAGACCTGGAACCAACCCAAATGCCCATCGATGATAGACTGGACAGGAAAAATGTGGCACATATACACCATGGAATATTATGCAGCCATAAAAACGAGGAGTTCGCGTCCTTTGTAGGGACATGGATGAACCTGGAAACCATCATTCTCAGCAAACTGACACAAGAACACAAAATCAAACACCACATGTTCTCACTCATAGGCGGGTGTTGAACAAGGAGAACACATGGACACAGGGAGGGGAGCACTATACATGGGGGTCTGTTGGGGGGGAGTCGGGGGGGACAGCGGGGGGGTGGGGAATTGGGGAGGGATAGCATGGGGAGAAATGCCAGATATGGGTGAAGGGGAGGAAGGCAGCAAATCACACTGCCACGTATGCACCTAAGCAACAACCTTGCATGTTTTTCACATGTACCCCAAAACCTAAAATGCAATAAAAAAAAAAAAAAAAAAAAAAAAAAAAAAAAAAAGAAAACCCAAAACTATAAAAACCCTGGAAGACAACTTAGGCAATACCATCCTGGACATAAGAATGGGCAAATATTTCATGACAAAGTCATCAAAAGCAATAACAACAAAAGCAAAGATTGACAAGTGGGATCAAATTAAACTAAAGAGCTTCTGCACAGAAAAAGAAACTATCAACAGAATAAAGAGACAACCTACAGAATAAGAGAAAATAATTGGAAACTATGAATCTGACAAAGGCCCAATATTCAGTATCTATAAGAAACTTAAATTTACAAAAGAAAAACAAACAATCCCATAAAAAGTAGGCAAAGGTCATGAACAGTCACTTAAAAAAATTATACCTTAAGTTCTGGGATACATGTGTGGAACATGAAGGTTTGTTACATAGGTATACATGTACCATGATGGTTTGCTTCACCCCTCAACCCATCATCTACATTAGGTATTTCTCCTAATGCTATCCCTCCCCTATCCCCCCACAGACCTGATGTGTGATGTTTCTGTCCCTGTGTCCATGTGCTCTTATTGTAGAACTCCCACTTATAAGTGAGAACATGCAGTGTTTGGTTTTCTGTTCCTGTGTTAGTTTGCTGAGTATGATGGTTTCCAGCTTCATCCATGTCCCTGCAAAGGACATGAACTCATCATATTTTATGACTACATAGTATTCCATGGTGTATATGTGCCACATTTTCTTTATCCGGTCTATCATCGACAGGAAAGACCCACCCCCATGATTCAATTACTTGCTACTGGGTCCCTCCCATGACATGGGGGAATTGTGGGAGCTTTGATTCAAGATAAGATTTGGGTGGGGATACAGCGAAACCATATCATCTGGTTGTGGTGGTAGTTCCATAAGTACATACATTTTCAAAACTCATCAAACTGTACCCTTAAAACTAGTGTATTTGATTATGTGTAAATTCTACCTTCATAAGTCTATTTTTAAAAATAATGAGATACCTTTTCTAAACCATTGAAATTGTTAATATTAAAAAGACTGCCAATACAAATATTGAGAACGTGGAGCAGTTAGAATTCTCAGATACCGCTGATGAGGGTGTAAAACAGTACATTCACTTTGGAAAACTCATTGGTGATTTTTAGTAAAGATAAACACATGCCTTCCTTATTATCTAAAAGTATATACCTAAGAGACGTGCAAACATGTTCACAAAAAGACTTTTCCAAAAATGTCCATACCTGCTGTTTCTCGCAGTAGTCAGAAACGGAAAACAACTCAAATGTTCATCAACAAATGAAAGAAGATAAATAAATTGTGATGTTTCACACCATGAAATAATATGCATCATTAAAACAATAATGAATTACTTATACACACAAGCTCATAGATGAATCTGTATATAATTCTATACCTGTGTGAATCTGCATTGGCAGTGTATAACTGGTCACCTGTTTAGCAGCTTTAGATATAAACCTTCCATTTCTCCCATCCTTCTTGGGTTTTGGTATTCATTGTCTTGTGAGTCCCTTTTTTGTCTGGATTCTAAAGTCATCCTGGAGTTTCCTCTTGTTTGGAAACCACATTTTCTATCCCCCATCCAGATGGAAAGGTTTGGATACAATGCAAAGGTTTATATAAATTGTTCTACTGTAAGAACACATGCACACGAATGTTCATTGCAGCACTGTTTACAATAGCAAAGACCTGGAACCAACCCAAATGCCCATCGATGATAGACTGGACAAGGAAAATGTGGCACGTATGGAATATTATGCAGCCATCAAAAACGATGAGTTTGTGTCCTTTGTAGGGACATGGTTGAACCTGGAAACCATCATTCTCAGCAAACTGACCCAAGAACAGAAAATTCAACATTGCATCTTCTCACTCATAGGTGGGTGTTGAACAATGAGAACACATGGACACAGGGAGGGAAGTATCACACACTGGGGTCTGTCAGGGGGAAATAGGGGAGGAACAGTGCGGGGTGGGGAGTTGGGGAGAGATAGCATGGGGAGAAATGCCAGATATAGGTGATGGGGAGGAAGGCAGCAAATCACACTGCCATGTGTGTACCTATGCAACAATCTTGCACATTCTTCACATGTACCCCAAAACCTAAAATGCAATTTAAAATAAAAGAAATCACATATAAATTGACTTAGGTGACCTCTGAGCCAGATATTAACAAGAAAATCCCTTCATCTCTTAGTTTTTGATGTACTCTTCCTTAATTTTATCTCTCTTCACCTTTTGTCACCTGGGAGGCTGAAAATAGGAAGTGCCCCAAGGCAAGGGGATCAAAAAAGTCTCCTCTACCTGCTTCTGATGTCAGAATTAGCCCTGTCTGAAGCTGAGCCATCAGCCCAGCTCACCACGTATTTGAGAGAAAAACTGGAATAGTACATACAATGTGTTTGCCTGGAGGCAGAGTTACCTGTGATGGTACAAGTGGCTAACCTTCAGGGATCCTGGGAACTGGCAAAGGATCATCACAATCAAACAAACAGCTGACCTATGAATTGAATCTCATTCCCTAGTCTCATGTTCATTATTACAATGCAGACACCATGAGGACAAAAATGGCATGCCCCAAGCCCCTTAGAGTTGTCCAACTGTCTTCCCAAGCATGTTTTTTCACTTGTCTATCCCAGAAGGCATTGGATTTGGCAGTCTCTTGCCCATTCAAAAAGCCCTAAACTACCCCTTCTAACGAGGATTAATTTGCAAACCAGCATTAGACTGTACTCTTTATTTCAGGCTATATCAGAATGAGGCATCCATTGATAAATGGTTATGATCAAAAGAAAGACTTGGAGAATCAATTAGTTGTCCAATTGATTATAATTTTCTTTGCACAAAATATGGACTCTATTTCTCGTATTGAAGACCAATTCAGTAGAAAGAAGCCTGAGAGGGTTATATCAGATTTCTCTTTATTAGGTCAGGTCCTTTGTTCTCCCTGTAAGCTTCAGATAAATGCTGGAGAAAAACTTCAGTAAACCATGAAGTCCCTTTGAATATCCATTCCCTCCTGGTTGCAGCATTCTGAGCAGATAAAACAGTCAATAATTAACTTGGTATGGAGATAAAGTTGGGGACAGGATGCCCAGCATGATTTTGGACTCTTGGTAAAGGACAAGATGAAACAACTCAGCTTATAGAAGACAGAAAACATGTTACAAGAACATACATAACCCCACTCACTACCTCATTAGGTATAGTCCTGTTCAGTCCTACATTTCCAGAAGGGAACAGCTCTGCTGTTTATACCTGTGGGAGGCATATTGGTGCCTAGTCTACCACAGGTATTAGATCTACATGTGGTTAGAAGGAAAGTGTCCATAAATGTGCAAGTCCATTAGGAATTCACGGTATGTTTACACCTAGAATTTAGAGTTGTGTTCAAAGCTGATGGGTATAAGTTTATCCCAAATCCAACTGAACCTGAAATTACGGATCCCCCCATAACTTAAGGGTAAGAAGAAGAGAAAAGCAAAGATCAAAAGAACAAGAGTGAGTTCAAGATATTCACTGTCTTGTGAGTCCATTTTTTGTCTGGCTTGTAAAATCATCCTGGAGTTTCTTCTTGTTTGGAAATCCCATTTCAATCCCGCAACCAGCTGGAAAGGTTTGGATACCATGATAATAAAGCACATATAAATTGACTTGGATTCTAGAGCAACCTGTCAAATTAACAGTAGTTACTAAGTCCTGTGTGGTTCCACACACGCTTTGTGTTAAAGGATTCTTAAGTGTGAGACATGGGCCCTGGACCACAGAAGGGACAAGACATGCACGCATGAGAAAATCAAGAAATCAAGCTAGGCAGCACATAGTTCAGGACCAAGTTGTGTGTGATTGCTGGTAAATACATTAACAATAAATCAACAAAGGAAGAGAGTCTGTGACTTTCCTCCAGAGATCAGGGAAGCTTTAAAGGAGGGAATAAGATTTAAGCAGCATTCTTAAAAAGGATTTGAATTAGCTGAGGAGAAGAAATGGAGGAGACATTCTTGCTTTGGCTGGAAAAGGAACAATAGCTTGGGAGGGAGGAGTAAGTGCAAAACACTTATATGACAAGAAGGAAGTAGAGAAAGAGTGAGATAAGGTTCATAAGATAAGAGCCAAACCACTGAGGGTCTTGTAAGCTGATAAGTTTGTTTGATTTAATGTATTAAGAAATACAGCACTGTATCAGTAAGTCTATCTGTTCAGCTACTGACGGTGCAGGGTTAGGTGAGGCACGTTAGCTAAACAAAGTACTTGCCTCCAGTGCAAAAGTCAAGGGGATAATAAAAAACTCAGTAATCAAGATAAACAATATTTTAATACGGCCTCATTTACAAGATAAAATTCATGTAGAAAATCCATAATTAATAAAATATCAAGATTTTTAAAAAGCATCAGTAACAGTGGCATCCTAAGCCATATTAAAGACTGAGAAAAAGGAAAACTAAGTAATACTAATTTTGACCTCTTTTTGGAAACTCAAAACACATATTAGTATATTAGGGGCTTTGAAAAATACTCCAAAAAGTTCTATTCAACTCTGTTTAGTGCTACATATCCCAAGTGCATTTAATCACACGTTTTTGCAAGCAAAATTTTTAGAATATTTATCAGGACAAGCTAATATATTTTACTATTTTTTGACTGATAAAGAAACCAAGGCATTGAGAGTCAGCAAGATCTTTCTAGTTAACTAGGAAAAAAATCAGTGAAAAATGTTGTGAGCGTATGAGTTCTTTTCTTGTATAATTAAAGGTGGTGTAATGAATAGCTTTTAACCTTTAAATATTTTTACAAGCCTTAGGTAACTATAATTACAAATTTATTGAGAACTGTCTATGGATATGATTGCAGAAATTGTGTTAAATCTGTGCTGACTTCAATATAAAAATAATACCCCTCACTGTATGGGAAATAAGCATCTAAAAAACTGATCTTGCTGCAAACAAGAATTATAAGATCTGGACAAAATACAAAAACAACTACCCAAGGCTCTGGAGACTGAACAAAAGCAGGCAGTTTTTGGAAGAGAGCTAAAGCCTCCAGCAAGGAACACCATGGAACACAATGAGTTTTCACTTTATGTGGCTTTCCTCTGAAGGTAATAACTAGAAGATATATCAATAAAAAGCATACAATCTGAACAAGAGGAAAAAAGTGAACATAGCCTCACTGATTTATGGAACAATTTCAAAAGATCTAACATATGTGTAAATGTAGTCAATAAAGGAAAGGAGAAAAATAACAGGACAGAAAACATGTTTGAAGAAATCATAGCCAAAAATTTCCAAAATTTGGTTAATGACTTAAATTTGCAGATTAAACTAGTTCCATGAATCTCAAACAGGATACATTTGAAAAGAACCATACTTAGGCACATCGTGATCAAACAGTTGAAAACCGAAGATAAAGAGAAAATTATAAAATCAGCCCAAGAAAATGACACACTATATTCAACACTATTTGGATGATCATTGTTTCTCATCAGAAAAAAAAGATACAGTAAAACAATACCTTTAAAGCATTGGCAGAAAAAAAAACCCTATTAACTAAGAATTTCATATCCTGCAAAAATGTCTTTCAAGAGTAAAGCTGATATAAAGATATTTTCAAATAATGAAAAACTTAGGGTATTCATTGCCACCAGACTTGTACCACAAGAAATGTTATAGTAAGTTTTTTAGGCTGAAGGGACATGATACCACAGAAAAATCAGGAAAGAATAAACAGAGATATTTATAAAAGACCATTTCTTCTTTTAATTTATTATAATACAGATGACTTTTGAGGCAAACTTTTAGTATTGCCTTATATAATTTACAATGTATGTACATGTAATACATATAGTAACCATAACATAGAGCATGGTAAAGGCATAAATGAATAGACCTAAATAATTGCAAGGATTATATATTTTATGTAAAGTGATGTAAGATTAACTTTAAATTACTAACTCTAAATTAACTTACCCAATAAAAAGCTAAGCACAGTACATCAACTAGAAAGATTACACCAAGAAATATTGCTAAAAGTCTAATACGGAATATTGAAATTGAATTCTAAAATATGTGTAAATAATGCAAAAGAAGGCAGAAAGAGAACAGCAAGGGAAAAATGGGCAAAGAGAACAACTAAATAAATAATAAATTGGCAGGACTAAATCCAACTATGCCAATAATTTCATTAGACACTAATGTACTAAGCATGCCAAAGATTATCAAAATGGATTTTTTTTCTTTTTTTTTTTTTGAGACGGAGTCTTGCTCTGTCTCCAGGCTGGAGCACAGTGATGCAGTCTTGGCTCACTGCAACCTCCGCCACCCGGGTTCAAGCGATTCTCCCCGCTCAGCCTCCTGAGCGGCTGGGACTACAGGCACATGCAAAACGCCTGGCTAAATTTTTGTATTTTTAGTAGAGATGGAGTTTCACCATGTTGACCAGGATGGTCTTGATCTCTTGACTTCGTGATCCACCCACCTCGACCTCCCAAAGTGCTGGAATTACAGGCGTGAGCCACTGTGCCTGGCCCAGAATGGATTATTTTAAAGGCAAGATTAAATTTATGTTGTCTACAAGAAACATATTTTAAATATGAAGACATAGACTGAATATAAAAATAGATAGTAAGTAGAAGAAAAAAGATATACCACCTAAATAGCTTAAGAAGACTGAAATTGATATATTAAAATCAGGTAAAACAGACTCTCAGCTAAAGAGTAAAAAAATACTAGACAAAGACATTACTCATAAACAAAACTATAGACTAATATCCCTCATGAACATAAACGCAAAAATCCTCAACAAAATATTAGAAAATCAAATCCACTACATGTGATAATATGTCATAACCAATGGGGATATATCCCAGGTTTGTTTCAACATTCAGAAATCAATGTAAGTCAAAATATTAACAGACTAAAGAAGAAAAACCATATGATTATGCCAACAGATACAAAAATATTTGGTAAAATTCAACATCTATTTATGATTAAAAAAACCCTCAGGAATCTAAAAAAATAAGGAATCTTCTACATGATAAATGGCATATCACACACACAAACGCACATACACAACATACAACAAACAATTAACTATAGCTACTAATGTTGAAAAGCTAAGAACTTTCCCCCTAAGCTTAGGGACAAGGTAATGATGCCCCCATCACCACACCTATTCAATGTTCTACAAAATCTCCAGCCAATGTAATAAGATTTTGTAAAAAGATGATTGAAAAAAAATAAATAAAACTCTCTCTGAAAACATTATTGTTCCTTTAAAACATTCCAAAAATCTATTTTTAAAAGATTCATAGAACTAATTAACAAGTGAGTTTGTCAGGGTTGCAGGATACACAATCAAGGTACAAAGATCAATTGCATTTCTATATACTAGCACTGAATTCCAAAAATATAGAGTTCAAAATTTACAAAACAGTGCCACTTACAGTAACACAAAAAAAATAAATTTTACAAAATATGCATAGAGTCTGTATGCAGAAAACTATAACACACTGATAAAAGAAAACAAGTAAGATCTAAATAAATGGAGAGATATACTATGGTCATGGAATGGAAGATTTAATCTTGATAAGATGTCAATTCTCCCCAGATTGAGCAATAGCTACAATGCAATACAAATCAAAATCTCAAAAGATCTATTTCATAGATAATAAGCTGAATCTGAAACTTATATGGAAAGAACAAAGGAATTAATACAGCCAAAACAGTTTTGAAAAAGAAAAAGTTGGACCACTCACACTACTTAACATCAAAACATATACGTTTAAAGTTATCAATATATTGTGGTATTGATAAAAATATACACATGCAGATCAGTCATAAAAAAATGCAGAAATAGATTCTGCAAATGTGGTCAACAGGTTTGTGACAAATGTGCAAAAGCAAACCAATAGAGAAGAGTTCCTCTTTTCAACAAATGATGCTGAAGTAATTGGATAGTTATCTGCAAAAATACAAAAACAAAAAGTTAACCTCAATCTGTACCTTACATCTTACACAAAAATTAACTCAAAATTCATCATAGAATAAAATTTTTTTAAAGTGTATGTATAAAGCATCTAAAAGAAAACTAATAAGAAAATATTTATAACCTTAAGCAAATAGTTATTTAGCTATGACAGCAGAAGTTTGACCTAGAAAAGAAATAAATTAATAAATTATATTCTATTTACATTAAAATTTTTTACTCTTTAAAAACACTCTTAAAAAAATTAAAAGACAAGACAGGATGGTAGAAAATATTTTCAATAGATATATTTGACTAGACACTTGTATTCAAAATATGTAAAATAGCTTTCAAAACTCAACAGTAGGTTGAGCTCAATGGCTCAGGCCTTTAATCTCAGCAGTTTGGGAGGTTGAGATGGGAGGATCTCTTAGGCCTGGGAGTTTAATACCAGCCTGGGCAACATAGTGAGACCATGGTCTCTACAAAAATGCTTAAAATTAGTCAGGTGTGGTGGTGCACACCTGTAGTCTCGGCTACTCAGGAGGCTGAAGTGGGAGGATTTCTTGAGCCCAGGAGAATAAGGTTGCAGTGATCCATGATTGTGCCACTGCACTCCAGCCTGGGTGACAGAGCGAGACCCTATCAAAACAGACAAAAAAACTCAACAATAAGAAAACAACCCAAATTTTTTTAAATGACAAAAGATCTAGACACTTCACTAATGAGGAAACATAGATGGCAAATCAGCATGTGAGAAGATGCCTAACGTCATTAGTCGCTAAGGAAATGCAAATTTAAAACAAAAAATTACTGCTACATACCTATGAGAGTTGCCAAAGAAAAGGCAATAAGAAGTGCTGGTGGATATGCAGAACAATTGGAACTCTCATACGTTGTTTACTGAAATGGAAGATTATGCAGCTACTTTGCAAAAAAAAAAGGTGGCAGTTTCTTAGAAACATATGCATACCATAATCCAGCGATCTCACTTCTATGTATTTACCCAAGAAAACTATTTATTTGTTCATGAAATGTATGTTTGCATAAATATCTATGCACAAATATTCATAGAAGCATTATTTATAATTGTCAAAAACTAGAAACAACACAAACATTCATCAATATTTGAAAGAATGAATAAAATGTGGTATACTTTGAGAAATTTAATGTAATATTACTTGGCAAAAAATAGGGAATGAACTATTGATACCTTCAATTACATGAATTAATCTTAGAAATTTTATGGTGAGTGAAGGAATCCACATATAATAGAGTGCACACTTAAGATTCCATGTAGGTAAACTGCAAACTCACACAAGAGGGAGTTTAAAAGTTTGTGAAAAAATTGAATGAAAGGATAAAATAGAAATGTAAACTTTATTTCTTAATGTAAGCTCCATCAAAGTCATGACACTTTTGTATGTGATGGTATCAGACGTTAAGTTCATCTTTAAAGAACTGAATGTCCTGGGAACTTAAACAATGTCAATGCAGCTTTTTAACATTGTTAACTTAAGAAAAATGAGTATCTTTTACATAGTTTTTTTTAAGATTAGGAAACAAAAAGCAGGAGCCAAATCAGGATTGTAAACCTAACAATTTCCCATCAAAACTCTTGCAAAATTGTCCTTGTTCAATGAGAAGAATGAGCAGGAGCATTGTCGTGGTGGTGAAGGACTCTCTAGTGAAGCTTTCCTGGGTGTTTTTCTGCCAAAGTTTTGGCTAACTTTCTGAAAACATTCTCATAATAAGCAGATGTCATTATTATTTGACCCTCCAGAAAGTCAGCAAGCAAAATGCCTTGAGCATCCCCCCAAAAAAAACTGTTGCTGTGACCTTTGTTCTTGACTGGTCTGATTTTGTTTTGACTGGACCATTTCCACCTGTCGGCTGCCGTTATTTTGCTTGTCCTTTGTCTTTAGGATCATACTGGTAAAGCCATGTTTTATCTCCTTTTATAATTCTTCAAAGAAATGCTTCAGGGTCTTGAACCCACTGTTTAAAAATGTCCATTGAAAGCTCTGCTCTTGGCTGCAGCTTATGTGGGCATATTTCAGTCAGAATGTGTAACCTGAACCAACTGAGATGTCTGTGGTGTTGGCTATTGTTCATGTTATTAATCATCAGTCCTCTTCAATTAGAGTGGAACAAGATTATGTTTTCCCTGACAAATTGATGTGATGGTCTGCCAGTGCAAGCTTCATCTTCAACATCATCTTGTCCCTTCTTAAAATGAGTTATCCATTTGTAACTGGATTTCTTTGGGACATTGCCTCCATAAACATTTTGTGAAGCATCATTGATTTCACCCTTCCTCCACCCAAGCTTCAGCATCAAGCGGATGTTCGTTCTTGCTTGAATTTTAGCAGAATTCATGTTACTATGATAGGGGGTCTTTCAAACTGATGTCTTTCTTATCCTTCTTAATGTCTCAACCTAGATCCTGTTCAGATATGTTATAACTAGCTAGTAAAAGTTTATTTTGGTGCAAAAAAATTTAAATCCATCATAGTTTTTCCATAATATGCATTTTCTATGAATTATTTGAAGACTCCATACATATAGTGAAGAAAAGAAAATCAGTGGTTGTCTGCAGCCATGGGTGAAGAATAGACTGTGGCATGAGGAAGTTTTTGAAGGTAAGGAAATATTCTGTATCTTGATTGTAGTGGTTGTGACACAGGTGTATACAACTGTCAAACTCATTGTATTGTATACTTGAAATAGATGCAGTTTATTGTAAATAATTTCTCATCAAGTAGATTAAAGAAAATATATTTCTAATGTCATTTTGCTCTCTTATGATGTTTTTCTTTCTCCTAAAAGTGAATAAAACAGAATTTTTTTGTCTAATGAAGTAATTTGCATAATCAAGTCACTGATACATGATCCTTCTAGAGTTTCTGATCAGCTATTATAATTTCTCCATCTTTTCTCCCTCACCTGCTCCCTTGAATGTGAATAAAGGGTTTGAGTACTGATCCCACTTCTGTA
The DNA here is from genome assembly GCF_030222135.1 of Aotus nancymaae. Taxonomy (NCBI): domain Eukaryota; kingdom Metazoa; phylum Chordata; class Mammalia; order Primates; family Aotidae; genus Aotus; species Aotus nancymaae. The sequence continues at coordinate 30,500,212 of NW_026988471.1, forward strand.
GGCACTGTCCATCCCCCTACCACAAAGAGCTAGCTCTCCCCAAAGATGCTCACCCAGGTAATATGTTCACCCAGGTAATATGTCGCCCAGGTAATATGTTCACCACACTTGACTCCTAGAATAGCTGTGACCCGGAATTTGGAAGTTAGTGGTTCAGGAGATAGTTTTTCTTTGGATTGAACTAAACTTCTTGAACCCTGTGTTTTTTTACTGACTCATATTCAGATGTTACTGGCTCTGCCTCAGAGATTAATGCAACTGAATTATTGATGCTTCAGAAAATTCTACACAGACCTGGATTGATTCTCATAAACCACAATAATCTACAGACAAGTTTGGTCCAGGCAGACTGGTGAACAAGTAATTTTGTATTCAAGGCCTGGCACTTAGAGTTGCAAATCTAGAAGGAGCCTTAGAGAACCCAAGTCCAAATTTGGCACTGTTCAACCTGAGCTTCCCCAGAAAGTCATCCTCCAGCCTCTTCTAGAACACTTCAGTGATGAGGAGTTCACAGTCAGATGTGTTGTCTTCTTTACAGTTAATCAGGTATCTCTCCTCTGAAGTTTACTCCTTATTATCTTTCTGGCCTCCCAGTTTCTGGGGTGCCCAGAGTTCAAATCTTAACCCCACCTGCCCATGACCCCATCTGTGCACCTAGGCAGTTCCTACTGCCAGAGGACACCCCAAGTACCACTCAACCCCTTCCCTCTTCAGGCTCCTCCCCCGCTTCTGTTTTCTCACCTTGTTCTCTGCCCTGGAACAAGGGATCAACCAAACCATTTAATCCTTGCCAAGATACATTTAATTTAGAGCAATTTCAGGTCACCTGCTGCTTTAACTTACATACAAGTGGCTGTCTTCCAAAAACAGTGCCAGGATAGGAATTTTTTACCCCATGGATAGCTAGAAAGGAAGATATTTGAGTCATAGGACTCTTTTGGACTTTTTTGAATCAAACTGCAAGGAGAGGTAGAAAGTTAGCCTATTATAAGATAAAAGCCAACTACAGTGTCCTCAGTGTTTAATGTGCATAAGAATCATCTGGCCCACTTCCTTAACCAAGATCCACAGACAATCCCCTCTGTGTTACTCTGTTCTCACATTGTTATAAAGAACTACCTGAGACTGGGAAATTTACAAGGAAAAGAGTTTTAATTGACTCACAGTTCCATAGGCTTACCAAGAAGTATACCTGGGAAGCCTCAGGAAACTTACAATCATAGTGGAAGGTGAAGGGGAAGCAAGCACGTCTTACCATGGTGAAGCAGGAGAGAGAGTGAGGGGGGAAGTGCTACACTTTCAAACAACCAGATCTCATGAGAACTCACTCAGTATCATGAGAACAGCAAGGGGGAAATCCATCCCCATGATCCAATCACCTCCCACAGGCCCCTCCCCGATGCGTGGGGATTACAATTCAACATGAGATTTGGGTGGGACATAGAGCCAAACCATATCACCGTCTATGGGAGTTCCTCAAGAAAACGACCCTTGTAATGAGACTTTTTGTCACAAGATTGTTTCCTAATGTGGTGGAATGTTGTGTATACCTTAACTATTAAGCTGAAAATGCAACGTTATTACAGTAGGACAAGTTGAATTTAGGCACCAGAATGAGAGTTGAAATATGGAACTGTGTGTGTGTGTGTTTAAAGGGTTAGTGCATTACTTATGACCAAGCAGCCCAACCTGAAGGCCTGGCCACACTTGACAAGTAGCTAACCTATCCCAAAAAGAAGGAGCCAAATGACCATCTGTCCAGGACTGCCTGAGGCATCAGAACATGCACTTCAACCAGTGGCCACTGCCAGTCATCCACCACACCTGCCAAGACCTGCCTCAACACTCTGCTCTATGCTTGATTGGATGAGACCAGGCCCAGTGTCCTTGGAGACCCTTAAGCCGATGCAAACATCACCACTTTCTCTATCATGGGCAGGAGTCATGTATTAATTACCTGGAACAGCAAGATCTAGCCTTAAAAATCCCATTCAGCTTGACATTCTTTTTTATATTCCTCCCAGGTCTCAGGATGATGGGAAGCAGCATTAAAGCTTGCACATGTATTAGTCATGTTTAGGAGTCCTTGTCTCTCCAAGTACCCCCTCATTTAGAGAAAGGAAAATTTGCTTTTAGCTCTTCCCATAGTATAAATATTTACTAAGCTCTCATTTTGTGCAGGCACCCATGCAAATATGGATGACACAGCAAAGAACAAAGCACACAAGTCCTTGCCCTCAGGAGGCTTATAGTCTAGTGGGGAAAGACAGGCAATGAACACATAAACTAGGAATTGTCATGTATTAGACAGTGGTTAGTGCTTTGAAAACCATTATAGGGATAAGGGAGAAAGTGTACCAAGGGTAGGAGTGGGGCACTATGTTGAACAGAATGGGCAGGGAAGACATTTCTTAGAAGGTGGTGTTTGAACAGACACCTGAAGGAAGAGGGAGGTGAGCCATGTGGGTGTCTGAAAGAAGAGCGTTCCAGCCTAGGAGTGAGCATGTGCAGAGACCCCGGGGCTGTGGGGTTTTTGAAGATCTTTCAGAAGTCAGCGTGGTGGTGGACAGTGGGAGAGCAACAGGAGATAAAGTCAGAGAGGTAATGGGGCCCAGGTTCTGTAGAGCTTTGTAGGCCACTGCAAAGACTTACTCTTTTGCTCTGGGTGAGATGGGAGCCCAAATAGTGTTTTGAAAGCGATGCAAAAAGGTTTACAAGTACTTATAAAAGTACCACTCTGGTCACTTGCTGTATTGAGAATACGCTATGGGGAAACAAGTATGGAAGTGGGAAGATCAGTTGAGAAACTTTTGTGACAATTCTGAGAGAAAATGGTGGCTCTGAAAAGGTGGGATAAAGTGTGAGAACCTGACTAAATGTCAAAGGTAGATCAGACAGAGTAGGAGCACCCTGGCAATTCTGATGGAGGGGTCCAGAAACCACACTTTGAAAAGCACAATCATAGGGCAACTGTTGGAAGGAAATTTGGTGACTCTAGACGCTCTGCTAGACTCTCTGGTATTGGGGACTGTCTTAGTCCTGACCCTCCAAGTTTGTGCATCAGTCTCATAGAGCACAGGAACAAAAGTACTGACCCAGGAAGCAGGCTCATAGCTCCAGCCCCTCAATGCCCTGTGGCTGGATCCCATTGAGACACAACTGAAACAATGGGTATAAAAGTCCAGCCTTTATCCTAGAAGGTTTAATGTGAGTACCACTTTGAATGATGCACATGAGTGGTCTTAGATGAGGTCTGGACCTCAAATTAGTCCCATTAGCTAGACAGAGGGTGTGATATTTCACCATAAACTCATTAATGTAAACCTTGAAGACCTTCCATTTTTATGCAAATGTTCATTCAGTGAAATGCAAATATCCCCTGGATACAATCAGACCTTGTTCTGTCCACAGCTAACACAGTTTGGAGATTCTTTAACAGGTAACTGAAAGAAGGTCTGATATCAGAAGAAAGAGGATAATCACTTGTTCATATTAGATTTCAGCCACTTCAGTTTCCAGATGAGGACTCTCTGCTTTCTCTTTACACATTTGCTTAAGAAATCTTCTCTCTCAATTTCTCTCTCTCTCTGTCTCTCTTTCCCCAACCCTTCTCCCCCACCCCCTCCCTTTTGGGAATCTAATTACACATTTTTTTCTCTTTGTTTCAATTTGGATAAGTCTATTGATCTATCTTCAAATTTACTGATTCATTACTGTATCTAGGCTACCAAGCTCATTAATTATCTCTTGATATTGTGAAGAAATTTTTCAGCATTTCCCTTGGAGTTTGTTTAGTTTTTGTCTTTCTGCTGACATTCTTCATCTGCTCATGCATGTTGCCCATCTTTTCCTCTAGATCCTTCAATATATTAAAATAACCCTATCTGATAATTCTAATATCTGGACTGCTTCTTTGTCTCATTCTGTTGACTGCTTTATCTCTTCACCGTGGATTATCTTTTTGTATTTTGCTGTGTTTTGTGTATGTGTATGTGTGTTCATACATTTTATTCAATGCCAAACATAAAGAAACAGTAGAGCCTGAGGTAAATAGAATTTATACCCAGAATTAAGCTTGCCTTTTCTACCAGATCGTAAGTTAGGGGTTAAGGGGACAGGCAAGATTTGGGGTTTGTTTTACCAAATTTACTTGTAATGCACCACACACTTCTGAGTCTTTCCACGATGAGCTGCTGCTGCCTTGTGCTTACTGTGAGGCCTGGAGGGCCAGAGGGGCTATTCCTTGTTTCTTCTCTACTCTCAGTTCTCAGCATGCCTGTGCCACCTTGGTGGTTCTCTACTGTGTGCTCCCCAGCAGTAGAGATCAACTCATCCCTGTTTGCGGGGCACTTTTCCAGTTTAAGCATGGAAAGTCTTGTGTCCCAGGAAACCCTTCATCTGGGGCAGAACAGGATGCTTGGTCAATTGAGTATCTGAGGCTCCCAAGGATTCTAAGCTCTCACGCTAGGCCCCACTCAACTATCGATAATTAGTCAAATTTTCTCTTCTTTTCTTCTTTGCTCTTGCTCATTATTGGGTGTGAGATGTGGGCTGGACTTAGTATAGTTCCTCAGCTCTCCTACTTGAGCCTCAAGTCTTAGGTGAGCCCTAAGGGGCCAGGCCACTATGGTGGGGAATTCTCAGCATTCCTGTGCCATTTCCCACCCTCTACAGTCAAATGCTGGACTGTGGGGGATACTTAGTCAGGAGGGACCCCCAGTGATGCATACCTCTTCTTTGTAGCCCTGCAGGCTTTTGTCCGGATTGGATTTCCTGCCCTCTCCTTGGGTACCAACAGCTTCTGCTTCTACCCATCCTACAGCATCTGTGTAACATTGCCTGAGAGATGGGTCATTTCCTGATGCCCGTGCAGTAGCCTGCTAAAGCTTACTACTTAGCACAAGGCTCCTGGTAGGAGTTGGTGGATTTTCTGCCTGCTCTCTGCGCCCCCGCACCCCCCACCCAGGGAGAAATTGTTTTTTGCTTCTACCCCTTTCTCAGTGACAGTATAATAGGACATGGGGACTGGGGAAGGGGCAGTTTCCTGAATCCCCTCTTTTCTGGTTGTTTTTTGCTTTATCCCCTCCCCTAGAGTCAGTGGACCTTTGCCTGGGTCTTAGAGGAGGATTTTCTATCCCTCCCCAAGAGGCTTGCAGCTTTTGCTTTCCATAACAGAAAGGCCTGGAAGAGGGTGGGTGATATGGTTTGGCTGTGTCCCCACCCAAATCTCAACTTGAATTGTATCTCCCAGAATTCCCATGTGTTGTGGGAGGGACCCAGTGGGAGGTGATTCAATCATGGGACCAGTCTTTCCCATGCTACTCTCATGATAGTGAATAAGTCTCACAAAATCTGATGGATTTTGGCCGGGCGTGGTGGCTCATGCCTGTAATCCAAGCACTTTGGAGGCCAAGGCGGGCGGATCACCTGAGGTCGGGAGTTCAAGACCAGCCTGACCAACATGGTGAAACCCCGTCTTAAAAAAAAAAAAAAAAAAAAAAATCTGATGGGTTTATTGCTTCTTCCTCATTTTTCTCTTACCATTGCCATGTAAGAAATGCCTTTCACCTCCTGCCATGATTCTGAGGCCTCCCCAGCCATGTGGAACTGTAAGTCCAATTAAACCTCTTTTTGTCCCCAGTTTCAGGTATGTCTTTATCAGCAGCATGAAAACAAACTAACACAGTAAATTGGTACCAGTAGAGTGAGGAGTTGCTGAGAAGATACCCAAAAATGTGGAAGTGACTTTTGAACTAGGTAACAGGCAGAAAGAGGCTGGAACAGTTTGGAGGGCTCAGAAGAAGACAGAAAAATGTGGGAAAGTTTGGAACTTCCTAGAGACTTGTTGAATGGCTTTGCTCAAAATGCTGATAGCAATATGGACAATAAGGTCCAGGCGGGGGTGGTCTCAGATGGAGATGAGGCACTTGTTAGGAACTGAAGTGAAGGTCACTCTTGTTATGTTTCTTGAAGAGACTGGAGGAATTTTGTCCCTGCTCTAGAGATTTGTGTAATTTTGAACTTGAGAAAGATGACTTAGAATATGTAGTGGAAGAAATTTCTAAGCAGCAAGGCATTCAAGGGGTGACTTTGGTGCTATTAAAGGCATTCGGTTTTATAAGGGAAGCAGAGCATAAAAGTTTAGAAAATTTGCAACCTGACAATGGGATAGAAAAAAAAAAAACCCATTTTCTGGGGAGATATTCAAGCCAGCTGCAGAAATTTGTTTAAATAGCAAGGAGCCTAATGTTAATCCCCAAGACCACAGGGACTATGTCTCCAGGCCATGTCACAGACCTTCACAGCAGCCCCTCTCATCACAGGCAAGGAGATCCAGGAGGAGAAAGTGGCTTCATGGGCCGGGCCCAGGGTCCCCATGCTGTGTGTAGCCTAGAGACTTGGTGCCCTGTGTCCCAGCCACGCCAGCCATGGCTGAAAGGGGCCAACATATAGCTCGGGCAGCTTCCATGTGGTGTTAAGCCTGCAGGTGCACAGAAGCCAAGAATTGAGGTTTGGAAACTTCCACCTAGATTTCAAAAGATGTATGGAAATGCCTGAGTGACCAGGCAAAAGTTTGCTGCACAGGGGATCCCTCAGGGAGAACCTCTAAAAGAGCAGTGCAGAAGGAAATTATGGACTCGGAGCCTCTACACAGAGTCCCTACTGGAGCACTGCCTAGTGGAGCTGTGAGAAGAGAGCCACCATCCTCCAGACCCCAGAATGGTAGATCCACCAACAGCTTGCACCGTGTGCCTGGAAAAGCCACAGACACTCGATGCCAGCCTATGAAAACAGCCAGGAGGGAAGCTTTACCTGGCAAAGCCACAGGGCGGAGTTGCCCAAGACCATGGAAATCCACCCCTTGCATCAGTGTTACCTAGATGTGAGACCTGGAGTCAAAGGAGATCATTTTGGAGCTTTAAAATTTGACGGCCCCACTGGATTCTGGACTTGCATGGGTCCTGTAACCCTTTTGTTTTGGCCAATTTCTCCCATTTAGAACAACTATATTTACCCAATACCTGTACCCCCCATTGTATCTAGGAAGTAACTAGCTTTCTTTTGAGTTTACAGGCTCATAGGTAGAAGGGACTTGCTTTGTCTCAGATGAGACTTTGGACTGCGGACTTTTGGGTTAATGCTGAAATGAATTAAGACTTTGGGGACTTATTGGGAAGGCATGATTGGTTTTGAAATGTGAGGACAGGAGATTTGGAGGGGTCAGAGGTGGAATGATATGGTTTGGCTGTGTCCCCACTCAAATCTGAACTTGAATTGTATCTCCCAGAATTCCCACATTATGGGAGGGGCCCAGGTGAAGGTAATTGAATCATGGGAGCCAGTCTTCCCTGTGCTATTCTCATGATAGTGGATAAGTCTCATGAAATCTGATGGATTTATCAGGGGTTTCTGCTTTTCTTCTTCCTCATTTTTCTCTTGCTGCAGCCATGAGTCTGAGCTCCCCGCCCCCAGGCATGTGGAACTGTAAGTCCAATTAAATCTCTTTTTGTTCCCAGTTTCAGGTATGTCTTTATCAGCAGTGTGAAAACAAACTAATACGGTGGGCTTTTGTGACTATGCACCATCAAGGAAGGGCCCTCTCAGGTCTCCTTCCCTGTCCCCAATCCATCTCATAAGCTCCAGGTGGAGGTCGGGGTAAAAGATCCTGCAAAAGACCTAGCAAGCAGACTAAGGTGACCAGGTCATCCTGGTTTGCCTAGGACTTTTCCAGTTTGAGCACAGAAAGTCCTGTGTCCCAGGAAATCCCTCATCCTGGGGCAGATCTGGATGCTTGATCGGCCAAGCATCTGAGGCTCCTAGAAATTCTAAACTCATGCTAGTTTCCACTCAGCTATCGATAATCCATTGAAATTTCTGTTGTTTTCTTCTTTCCCACTCTTATGGCCATTACCTCTTTCTCCCATACTCTGTGAAAGTGAAACTGTTTGTGTGTTTCCTTTGAAATTCAGTTCTTGTGATCGCTTTCCTATCTCAGTTCATTAAAAGGCTCAAAAAGTTATAATTGTATAGACTATCTGGCTTTTTCTCATTTTTGGAGTGGGGATGATTATCTCTGGTCTCTTTCTCCATCCTAAGTGGAAAAAAAACCTCCTCATCCCCTTTGCTTCTAAAGAATTGAGCTGTGGCATAAGCATATTGTCCTTGTAGAAAGACATTATAAGAATCTGCGCAAAGTGACCCCTGAATTTGTTGTTAAGATGTTCTCATGAATGTAGTTTTCCACATCACATAGTGTAGAAATTTATCATGAGTCTCAGTACCAGTAATAGTTGTGTTTCCCTGGTCAAGCTGTTTTTCTTTTATGAATGCTCTGAATTTAGCAACTGGCATTTTCTTTCTGTACTTTGAAGACTCAGCACCTAATTTATGTTTAGATTTAGCCACTGTACATGATCTTCTGGAGGGCATTTTCGCATTTTAACTCTATCTTTGGTTTTATTTTATTTTATTCTTGAGACAGAGTCTCACTCTTGTTGCCCAGGCTGGAGTGCAATGGTGTGATCTCAGTTCACTGCAGCCTCCGCCTTCTAGGTTCAAGCGATTCTCCTGCCTCAGCCTCCCAAGTAGCTGGGATTACAGGAGCCTGCCACTACACCTAGCTAATTTTTGTATTTTTAGTAGTGACGAGGTTTCACCATGTTGCCCAGGCTGGTCTTGAACTCCTGACCTCCAGTGATCTGCCCACCTTGGCCTCCCAATTATTTTATGTTTTAATCAATCCTATTGTTACTTACCCTCATTTACTTATTTGTTGAGAGATTATCCTGTTATAAACCACAACAAATAATTATTTTAATGAAACAGTATCTGAAAGGCAACTTGTAACAAATGAAAGCATTAATAAATTGCCAAAATTTAATTGATTTTATGGTATTGCTTTCTAGTCAACACTGCAAAAATGCATCTCTATAGGGAAGGATTCTTTTTTTGGAGGAGTGTTTCTGGAGTAAAGGAAAACAAAGGCCTTGAAAAGGGGAACCCTGGCGGTGGCTTATTCCTCTGGATGCTCCCATCTCCCCATTGGCCTCAGCAGACTTGAATGCTGCCACACACTCTCAGAGCAATTACTTCACCTCTTTCTCACAATGTCACTGCTATGTGGGACTAAAACTATCTTTACGAGGTGAGCTGATAGAAATACGATTGTTTATAGTGAAGCACAGCCATATGGCTTGCGTTTTTTAAAAGTCAGCTTCTTATGAAATGGAGCTCTAGCAAGTGTTTATTTTCTCTCTCAGAGGGGCTTCTTTTCCTGGGGAGATAAAGAAGGGACCAGGCTTGTGCAGCCTAGACACAGCAAAGGGAAGACGCCCACTCTGTCAGTGGGAGGCCCCTGTCTCCCAAGGACCTTCCGATGCCAACCCTCCCTTATATACTCTCCCTCATTACTCCCCTCCTTCCTCCACTTTCTTTGTTCTTCTCCTCCCAGCCAGCTTGCCATGTCGGAAGGGATATTGAATATCCCTTCAATAAAAAATCTAAATTCTGACTGCATTGAACAAAACCTGAACCCAAAAAAGACAGGACCAAAGAAACTAACACAGCTTGGTGCATACTTTAACCTTCTGATTATTTATTTCATTCAATAAAAAATGATTTATTTCACCAGTGATTTATTTCATTCATCCAAATACCAAGCTAAGGTTAATGGGGAGAAATGAGGTCCAATACAAATAACATAGAACTTTTTAAGATCACAACTCCACGGACTTGTAGAAAGAATGAACAAATCTCTTACTTAGAAACTAAATTCACCCAATGGCTTATTAAATCATCCAAGCACTCACATTGCCATCTGGCTCTATGCCTCTTTCTTTCATCATAGGATAGTGTAGATGCTATAAAATAACCAGCGTCCTTCTCTAGAAAGATTCACTTTACATTTGCTGTTACCCTCCTTGTTTGTCCTGCCTGGACCTCAGCCCATAGCTTATTAGAGAACCAAAGGACCAAGCAGGAAAGGGAATGGCTCTTCATGAGTCTATTCCTTCATATGCCAAGAGCTTGCTCCCCTGCTTCTTAGTGAGATTGCCATGAGGTAACCACAAAAATCCAAGACAGCTATTATCATATTGCAGGGTTGTAAAATCATCGGTTTATTTATTTGTTCCTGAAAGGGTCTAAGCCGCCTAAATCACTGTTTAATTGCATATTTTTCATTAGAGCTCCTTTTTCAATTTAGAATACAGTGGAGCCAGTGTTGTTCTTTATGAAAGTAAACATTAGGGATAAGGGGGTTTTGAAACCTTTTCCATGCTAAACATCCGTGTTGTCTTGACTACACCAAGGAGGGAAAACTCTCTATTCTGTCAAATAGGTTTATGAAAGGGCATGAACCTGATGCTCCCACAGATTGAGGGAAGCCTCACACACAAACAGGCATGGGACAACAGGTGTATAACTGAATTGTGCAATAGCACTTAAGCTCTGGCTATTTTTCTCCTGCATGAGCTCTGTAGAAATCCAGATGGCAGCCCTAAAGGCTGTGCCTTAAGCAGAAAAAACGTACTTCTGACCTTCAAAAGGGCAAAATGAGATGGCTTCTCTGACCAGCTCTGTACCAGCTATGGGGAGGCATTTTAACTCTGTGGGTCTCAGTGTTACTACGTATAATATGAAGTGGTGGGAGTAGCTGATGTCTGAGGTCTGCTTCAGCTCTTTAAGTCTAAATTCTGAAAAACAAACAAAACTCAACATCTTCTTCAAGGTTGGCAGGAAAACACCTCTTCCGTGAAAGCTTCAGCAAAACCAAGACAGAGTATCTTGTGAGTTAGGACACCATTATATTACTTTAGCCAAAACCACTCCATGGAAACCTCGATTAACTATAATTTTGTTGCACTCTATTTTTAGAAGTGGGAAGAAATATATTTAGAGATGAGCACACATTCAGACCTTGATTGTACTTAATCCACATACATATTCCAGCCCTAAACGATGACAAACTATCATTGAACATGATGGCCCTAGAACACTGAGAATACCTGAATTATCAAGGGAAGATTTCAGCTTTCATAGAGTTCATGCTCTCCTACCCTATATTCAGATTAAGAAGTTCCACGATTATGCTATCTTGAAAGGTCCACCATCAGGCAACCGGATTGGGGTTTCCCCAATATGTTAATTACCTAATTAAGTCAAGGTTGACTACATATAATTTTAGAAAGCGCCCTCTTGTGGCAAAAAATAAAATAAAATTGCCAATGGCAGCATTGTCCTGAGACTGTGAGTACTGCCATTTATGGTACACTTATTTCATCTCAAGGACCGGTCTGGATGTTTACATGGGAGTAAAATAAAGGACTTAAGAAAGGTAGTTTTCAATGTCATAGAGAGAACTGAAAGTCTTCTATGTCACAGAGCTCAAGCTACACCTGAAGATTTATTTTCCCCTGTGTATGCCTGAGCACCAGGAGTGGCGTCTAAACTTAGGACATTTTCCTGCGTCTTTACTGTACTTCGTTGTAGTTCTGAACTGTGGCTGAGAGGCTCCATAAGTCGTGCTTTTTTCTTTCCAGCACATAGCCCCTAATTTCATGAAGAGAGAAGAGAAGAAAGGAAACAACACTACAGACAGGGTGAATGGGTACAGGGGCCTGGGCGAACAGGGAAATCAATACCTTGTGAAAAATTCTAGAAGTCCCAGGATATTTTAATTCAAACAAAATTACTTAAGATCCATGATTGTACAGGTATTTAATGAACAACAAAGACATTTATTTATATGGTTACAATTTGTATTTTTCAGTAATCTACATCGTCCTCAGACGTTTCTAGTTTCCTATGTGACTTACATAGTGAGTTTCTATACTTAGCACCACTGGTGCCCATTTCTCAAAACAGTTTGCTAAATATTGGCAATGCATTCCACACACATAGGCCTGAAAAGACAAATATTTCCACATATTTCTTTTTTTCTATAACAATTTCTTGATTTTTGCTCAAACACATATTTCAATTACTAGCGTTTAGCCCCGTACTTAGAGAGTCCCATATCTCAGCACCTTTGGAAGGGTGACCCCCTCGCAAGAGTTTGCAAACTCAAATGCTTACTAGCTACATAGTTCCAGTTGTAGTGTGGAAATGTGGACTCTATATGCTCAGATCCTCCAACGTTTTAAATGAAACTAGAATGCTAGTGTTTCGTGAAGCAAGCCCCCGATTTTTAAGTTTTTGAAACTTTGTAAAAAAAAAAAAAATCTATATGTCTGAGCCAAACAAAACAGGTTTTCTACCCAGATATGCCCCTCAGTCTGCACTTTTCAGCCTCTGCCTTCAGGTCCTTTGAGGGGTGGCTTCCAAGCTGCCCCTAGCAGACTCCTTCTTGAACAGGTCCTGAGAACTCCAATGAAGAAGTTCCAGAAAGGAAAGTTGCTCGGGGCTTCTGCTGTACTTCACATTGTTGTGGACATCTGGTGGAGGCAAGCAGCATGTAACCTCATCATTAATTCTCTTTATTTCACACTTACTCATTATTTGGATATTGGCACCAGTTTCCAAGACTGTGGGAGTTTGCAATGTCTGTTATAAAACTCTTCTCCCCACTCTCAGTAGCCATCCAGGGTCATGTCATTCTGTTATTAAAACCTGACCTTCAAGAAAATTCATACCAGTCTTCTGAGGATTGTGAAATTTTCTGGAAAACAGAGGCACTCATCAACTAAGACACTGCAAAAATTTGAAATGAGGTCAGTGCATCAGTAACTTTTCAACACTATAAGGAGAGGGCTCCTATATTAAAGTCCTACCTAATAATTTCGTATCTTTCCCAATTAACCAAGAAAAAGGAAGACATGACCAGGGTTTTCATTTGGGAGTGGGTTTGCTCTCGTTCTTTGTGACTTCAGAATTTAAATCTCTGCTACTCTGTATGGATACAAAATGCACTTAATAAGGTCTATAAGCACTGCCTTCAAGCCAAAAAATTCTTCACTACAGAGTTGTCCTCCATTGATAAGGAGTGAATGTGAAGCCACATGTACTTAGATTGCCCAGTGAAAGAAACAGAAGTTTGTACTTTCTCAGAGCAATAGCTAAGAAGCAACTGTCGCCATTTGGAAAAGGGGCTTTTTGAAGTTTCGGTTGGAGATCAGGATAGGGATTCCTGGAAGGGTGGTAGTAAACTCTAAGCAGGCATCACTCAGAATCCCCAGCTGGGAATTAGGCCAGCTGGCAGAATGCCAGGAGACCTACTATTATATATATACACATACACATATATATGGAGGACTACTATATCATGAAAATTACAGTTTCAACAGCTTGACAGTTTTCATTAGCACTGTGGGAGTTTTGCTCCTTTTTAATTTGGCTTCTTTAAAAGATGAATGGAATAAGGGCTTTCCGAGATTTGGGGTAGTCCTCAAACATCTTGAGGTAGAACCTAAAAGACAAGAAAGAAATAATTGTAAATATAATGGAGCCGTGGCTGACAGCTGAGGTTTGCTGTGTCCAAGATCTTTGTTACAAGTCAACGTACAGGTATTTAGGGCCTGACTATTTCAGATGATCATTTATGATTCTTATTTCTCCTTCCCACAGCCTATTTTTTATAAATCCTGAAGCTTATTGTGCTGGGAAATAAAAAGTCATAGGCAGAGGGTAGTGGTGATGGCTGTGCAACATTGTGAATGTATCTAATGCCACTGAATTTTACACTTCAAAATGGCTAAAGTGGTAAAATTTTTGTTATGTATATTTTACCAGAATTTTTTTAAAATGTGGTATCCAGAAGGAAGCACTCATTTGGATTCAGCTGAGAAATACAGGGAAGCAAAGATGATGGGCAAAGAGAACCACTAATATTCCCCAATATCCTTTCATGAGGCCTGGGAATGCCAACAAAATATCACCTTGTCTTATGGGTTGAATTTGTCCCCCCAAAAGATATGTTGAAGTCTTAACCCCCAGTGCCTGAGAGTGTAATTTTTTTTTTTTTTTTTTTTTTGGAACTAGGACTATTGCAGATATAATTAAATTAAGATGAGATCATACTTGAGAGGGGTGTGCCCTTAATCCAATATGGCTGTGTCCTGAAAAGAAGAGGATAAGAGACAAAGAGACGGAGACAGAGACACCCAGGAGAGAAGGCCATGTGATGGCGAAGGCAGAGATTGGAGTGATGTAGCTATAAGCCATGGAACACCAAGGGTTGCAGGCCACCACCAGAAACTAAAAAGAGGCAAGGAAGAATTCTTCCCTAGAGCCATTGCAGGGGGCGTGGCCCTGCCAGTGCCTCGATTTCAAACTTCTAGCTCCAGAACTGTGAAAGGACAAATCTGTGTTGTTTTAAGCCACCCAGTTTGTGGTAATGTGTTGCAGCAACCACAGGAGACAAATGCATCTTAAGGAATCCTTTCTCCTTAAGTTTCCAGGCTGTCCTTCTAACTAGTTGGTGACGGTAGCCCTCAAGGTATAATCAAGATGATACACTCTGTTAAAGTACCTTAGTTTGAATTAGAGGGCAAATAATAAGGTACAAAAGGTGGCTGGGTTTTGGGACTGTGATTTGAGAAGTCTGGTGGGCCACCTCTGTGCATGCTGCCTCTGCTGTGAGGGCCTGCCTTTGTTTTATAGGAGCCTTCACAAAATCTTGTTAACCTATTAAAAACCATGCCCTTTGGCCCTTCTCTGGTGGTCTGACATAACAGGATGAGGCCTCAGTTTCGGTTTATTGTTGCAGTAGCTGAAAACATCTGGTAGAATTACTGTCCCTCCCCTAACCAAGCACAGTGGAGTCCACACTGAGTGATGCCTTCTCTTCTCCCATTTCCACTCTGCCTCTGCCTCTTCTCCCATTCCCACTCTGCCTCTGGTGGGCAGCACATCCAGCCTGAAATGGTAATGTGGGAAGTAGGAAAGTTCCTCTTCAAAGTTTCCTTTCCTATTAAAGAATAATCATAGTAAGTGTTAGAAATAAGAGTTTGTTTTAAACACTTTCTTCAAAACTTTCGTGCTTTTTGCTAGTAGCTCTCTGGTAAGCCCTATCCTATGTAGCTGTTAGGTTCACAGGCATGTAGTACATTCTATGTCCTTGTACTTTCACCAAGATACTTGTGCTAGACATGTTTACAGGCAGGTAGTATATTCTATGTCCTTGTACTTTAACAAAGATATTTATGCTATTACTTTTCTAAGCCCTTTCCTAAGCAACTTCCTGTCCCGTCCTTATTTGGACTTCCTCTTTTCCTTTTGTTCTCCATTGCTTTTACCTGTTTAGAAAAGTTTTAAGTTGTTAGCCAATCAGGTTTTAGTTTAGATTGTGAGGTCTGGCTCCAACCCACAGAGATCAGACACAGCAGTAAGGATGACCCTAAATGCATAAGGGATAAATATGTCTGCTTTTCCTTTGTTTGTTGCACTGTCGTGGCAAGACTGCTGTTGAGTGTAACCTTTCTGCAAGAAGTAAAGATTGCCTTGATGAGAGATCCTTTGTCCCAGTGCTGACTTTTCTTTGTGGCACTGAAAATTTACATATAACAGTAAGAACTGTTATGACTCTCTTATGGACTAGGAACCTTCTGCCACTCTTCCCCACAGACTCTAAGAAGTGGTAGGAATAGGTCACGAGCTGTTGCTTCATTCATTTCAGAACTGTTGTCCTCAAACAATTCTACTCAGAAGAAAAGAAACTCATTCTTACCTAAACTTTCAAAATTAGGCAATGAATCATAACCCTAGGGTTCTGGTTCCAAGACCATACATTCCTTCTTTGAGTATCCATACAGTCTTCAGTAATTATAGGCTTTCTCTTTCCACAAAAGGCATTTTAGGGAAAGGATCTGAAATTTACACTTGGATTTAAAGCCTGATAACAACTTAATACGTTACCTTTCACTTCCAACAATGCTTTCAGTTAATTCTTTTGTCCCCACTCCACCCCAGGTTAGCGGGTTAGTGAAGCCTTAGGCCAGACCTTCAGAGGGAGGATTCCGAAACACCTGCAATCCCCAGCATTTACCAGCAGATGGGGCAGTCCTAAGATTGCCCCACACATGCAATTGTTTGTCCTACCTTTCCCAGAAGCCAGTGTTAACCTTGGTTATGACTTATAGAGGGTGGGTGTCAGGGAAGGAGGGCAGTACCAAAATAAACACTGGTATTGCACAGGTTCTAGGGGAAATAATCTTTCTGGAGTTTCCAGGGATCTGTGATTACCTGAACTGTTAGCACCAAACCTTGTAGCCAAAAATAGCAGCCACATAGGCACCAAGATAGTATTTTTTTAGTAGCTTGCTAGCCTGCTATGACTCAGAACTATCGGTAGAGGCCAGGCATGGTGGCTCATGCCTGTAATCCCAGCACTTTGTGAGGCCAAGGCAGGTGGATCACTTCAAGTCAGGAGTTTGAGGCCAGCCTGGTCAACATGGTGAAAACCTGCCTCTACTAAAAATACAAAAAGTTAGCTGGGCATGGTGGTGGGCTTGCAGTCTCAGCTATTTGGGAGGCTGAAATGGGAGAATTGCTTGAATCCGGGAGGTGGAGTGAGCTGAGATCACCCATTGCACTTCAGCCTAGGCAACAGAGTGAGACTCTGACTCAAAAAATAATAACAATAAAAATAAATAAAATTTTTTTAAAAAAAGAAAAAAAAACAACTATCAACTATTATCAACTATCTGTGGAGCTTTGGAAAGTGCTGGCCATGGTCCCGGACATGGAGCACACTTCCGGAAATGTGGTGGGAGAGGATGAATTTGAAGCATGGTAATGGAAGCTGCTGCTTCTGCTTCTTGAAGCTTTATCTAAGCATCTCCAGATAAGCCTGCCTGGCGGGCACAGAGCCTGGTCAACTAATTCATGTTGGTGCAAGGCACTTCTTGCTGGACAGTCTTCAACAAGACAGGCACAGGGCCTTCCTGGCCATCACCTCAGTTACCTCTGTCTCCATGGACTTATTTTTGTTATTAGAAAAAAAATTATTACTACTACTCTCATCCAGCTAACTTCCGACTTCAATAAAAGCCCAATATGTCAGAATATACTAACCCAGATTATTGTATCAACCTTCCCTTATAAAAATAAATATCTTCGGTTTATAAACCTTGCTCTGCAGGTTAAAAGCCTGTTTAGAGAACAAAAAAAGCTACATGAATGCAGCTACTTTTATTGGAAAGTTTACCTATGGTGGTGAAAAGCTCGCAGCCCAAGGAAACAAAGTGAGAAAAACGCAAATGCAAGTGCTGGGAGGGACCAAGTGGCCAGGGCAAAGCCGATCCATTCAATGATCTCACCGAAGAAATTGGCTCCAGAAACATACGTAAACATGCCACCTGCGTGCAGAAGAATTGGAAGGTCAATCATTGCAACTGAATCACTGTGACATTAAACCCCTCTGTGTTGTTCCAAAATACACAAAGGCACCAAGAACAAATGTGGGGCTGGAGACTCCCTCCATAGTCTTAGAAGTTTGGTGGAATCCTCTTGGAAAGAAGGGGAAGCAAAGCAACAACAGCCTGTTGCCTGGAAAACATTCTGGAGTTGCGAAGAGTGGCCCCAACTGCTTAACAGGCTCTATCCAAATCTCTAACAACTGCTGGACCACTAACTTTGGGTAGGACAAGGGAGAGGTGTGGGAGGTCTGGGTTTTGTTTCATTCTATTAAGGAAGGGGCCACCTCTTACCTCCCACTTCTTTCCTGGACACACTCACACTTTCACATTCACAGTCCCAAAACGTGAAACTGCGCACTACATTAAAATAATACAAATCTGAACTTATGGGAGAAGGAATTTAGATTCTCTTTTGGGATTTGCCCCTCCCCACCCTTCTGCAAAGCACTCTACTCTGTTCATGTTTAAAGTAGGGAGTAGCAGCTATAGGTATTTGTCCTGCTGGAGGCTGGTGAAGTTGGCTTCTTGATTTTAAAAGTTTCATTTTCTATCCAACCAGGTATTTCTTCCCTCAGAACTATATCTAGAAATCAACATATTTCTAATGATATTAAATATATCCACACTCAAATTTTATGACCCACATCAAACTAGGGAAGTTTCAACCAAAACAATTTTGTTCTTTCTGTAGTTATGTAAAAATACTTTGTTTTTAAATCATTCTCTATTATAAATCAAAAGTTGGAAACTAATCTTGGCAACTGGTTTTCAAGTGCCTTCTCTGCTCTTCTTTATTTATCTAGTTATGGAGTGAATGTTTTTAAAATGAAAGCTCCTTAGGGTTGAATCTTTCTTGAAAATAAGATTGCGTCAGTGGTTCCCAACCTGTTATTCTCTAGGCCCTGGGAGGAACTAGTGCAAAGGATCTATAGATCATTTATGAATACAGTAAATAGCACATCTTAACCTACTAAGTTATTTTTGTTTGATGTATATACTGTTAGAGGATATTAACAACATTCAAATTCATTTGAATATGTTACTGAATTCATAGGAACTTTGTCATTAATTTCTTATTCAATTACTATTAATGTGCACTAACATCATGTCATAATTGAGGCAATTTTTGGATGTAAATAAAGGATTGTATTTCCATCAGAAAGGGTGGAAGCCACAGACCTACACAAATACCCATCTAAATCTATTGAAGGATTACTTGGACTGATTCACTCCTATCTGTGTATATTTGTCAATCTCTTACCCTGGTTTCTTTGGAGCAGTCAGGATTACAAATATGCTGCAAAAATGCACTTGTGCTTTTTTATCTCCAAAATTCACTTGTGCTTTTTTATCTTCAAAAATGCACTTGTGCATGTAAGACCTCCCATTCTAAGTTTTGATGAAGTAAATATGGTTCTCTACACCTTTAAGAGTATACAAGTGGCAGGAAATATACAAGTTCTACCCTTAACTGCTCATAAGATAAGTCTAGATCAATTGGAGGGGACACATTTATTGGCCAAACATTCAGCAGCATTTGCAAACCTAGAAAGGATAAGCCCTCTGTACATGACAATCTTACCTACTGCAATGAGGTTGTAGGTAGCCGATTCCAACCCTACTCAAACCTCCCACTCTCTCCCACCTTCCAGGTATTGTGATCTCACACCTTCCTGAGGGCTCTGGTAGCTCTCTGGAGCTTCTGGATTCAGATGAGAAGAGCCGTTGTGCTGTGATGGGACTGGGTATGCAGGGGAAGTCAAGAGCAAGCTGAGAGCCATTGCATCATCTGTGCCCTCACTGTCCCCTCTCCATTTGCTACCATAGTGTCATTCTTGAGACAGGCTCCAGGGAAGAATGGGATTCTGGGGGCAGGAGAGGCATTACCTTGTGGAATTCTATAGGTGATTTCTCCAGGCTTCCTGAGCTGGCACAATATGTAGTCACTATGAATGTTGATTCCCATTCCCAAAAGAAATAAGAAGACACCTTGACAAAGAAGAGAGAAAGGAGAATTTTTTTTTTAAATGTGTGCAGATTTTGATGCTTTTTTCACAAGCTAAGCTAAAATGAAAGAGGGGCATTTAATTCCTAATAATGAAGGGAGGGGCATTTAATTTCTAAAGAATGGTCCTAAGTTATGGCAGAAAGCGAGGAGGGCAATGAGTCCTGGTTCTGAATGGGGAGCGGGTGTGCTGTTTCCTAGACTCAGGCTGAAAGTGCACAGTGGCACCACCGATGGAGACAGACAGGAAGAGAGAGGAGAGCAAGAGGCAGCACCATTGACCAGTATTTAAACAGATAAACAAATAAATGAACGGATCATAATAGTAAGCCTTTAGCTCATTCACAAACAGTCAAATCGAGGTTGCATATCTCAACAGCCAATTCCAGCCCCTTTTCCTTCGCCATCTCCCACTATAGAGGGTGGACTGAGAAAGGTGGGTCACATGAGCTAGTTTCAACAATAAGATGTAAAGTGAAGTCTCGATGGGAGGACTTCCTTGGAAATTGTTTGCTTTTCTGATAAAAAGGTTCAGGCAAGACCAGTGCCCCTGCTTCCTCCTTCTTCCTGTCTTGATTGCCAGATGTAATGCCTTGAGCCTCAGTCACCATCTTGCAACCATGAATTGACTAACAAGAGGACCATAGGTAAACATGCTAAGAATAGTGGAGACAAAAAGTGCCTGAGTTATTCATGGTGTCAGTAAGCAACAACAGGAATGCAGAAGCCAACTACTTTGACACTTCTTGCTATGTAAGAACTATGAATTCTGAATTATTTCAGTCACTATTGTTTGGTTTTCTGAGCGCATTCCTGACTGAAACACCCACTCTCATGAAAATAACATGAGCTAGTTTGGCGGACTTGGCCACTAACAAACTGACTCCCACCACTGTCAGTTCACACACACACACACACACACACACACACACACCCTGACATACTACACACACTGTTCACATCTATTTATTTTACTTAGCCACATATCCTGGAGTTGTCTCCACATGTACTATCCACTGGTACAGAAAGGGCCCTGTTCTGAGGTGAGGAGAGTCAGGATCAGGGATGCTAGATCCTGCATCCCAAAGGGCATTATTACAGCCCAGAAACACTCACTATCCAACCCGACCTCCCAGCAAAGCACATTTGTGCTTTTCAAAATATATTAGGCAAAAAGCAAGAAAAGTTTAGTAAAAGTGATCAGGTCTATTCTCACCTTATTTGATGTGATATAAAACAAGGATTTTCCACCTTGTCTAGTCAAAAGATCATTGGCCTGGAAGAAAGGGTATCTGAGGAGGGATGGTAGGGGAGCGGGGAGGCAAGGGGGACAGCACACACAGCAATGGAGAAAAGCAGGGACCTGGG
Organism: Aotus nancymaae; assembly: GCF_030222135.1. Classification (NCBI taxonomy): domain Eukaryota; kingdom Metazoa; phylum Chordata; class Mammalia; order Primates; family Aotidae; genus Aotus; species Aotus nancymaae. The sequence continues at coordinate 30,520,939 of NW_026988471.1, forward strand.
ACCAGCTGTCTGTGTGTCCTTGAGCAAGTCACTTCAGCTCTCTCAGCCTCAGTTTCCTCATCTGTAAAATGTAAATTCTAACAGTGCCAATCTCACAAGAATGGTATGAAGACCATCCATGCATTCATTCCGTCATTCATTTATTCAACTAATATTAATTGAGAGCTTACTACATACCAGGCACTGTCCTAAGCACCAGAGTTACAGGAGTGAGAAAACAGTCAAGGTACCTGTTGCCATGCAGCTTACATTTTAGTGGAGGAACACAGACATGAATTTTTAAAAAATTAAAGTAAAAAAAAATCACATAATGATCACTGCAAGGCAGAAAAATCAAAGTAGGGTCATGAGACAGAGAGTAAAACGGGGTAGGGGCTGTCTCTATTTTAAGTGAGGTAGCTAAGGGAAAGTTTTCCTGAAGAATTGACATTTGTCCTGTGATTTGAATCATGAGAATGCAAAAAATCTGAGGGACAGCAATCTGGTAGGGGGACAAGACGGACAAAGGCCCGGTTCACCTGAAGCTTGAGGATAGAGTGGGCTGGAGGAGATGGGGACAGGATGCTAAGTGAAAAGCCACAGCAAGCATTCTAGGCCTTGGCAAGGGGTTTGCATTTTTAGGTGACATAGGAAGTCCTTGGTGTTTTAAGCAGGAGAGAAATGAAGTCTGATTTCTGTTTATTATTATTGCAAAAGAAATAAAAAGGTTGTATAGAATATTGTAATTAGCAGACATAAGGAAACCAAGACACTTATTCCTACCACACACACATTGTTACTATTAAACACTTTAGTGCCTATCCTTCCAGATTTTCATCTTACTTAATATTCAGGCCATATTTCAAATTCCTCAGATATCTCCCAAATGTCCACTTAAAGGTGGTTTGTGCAAACCAAAATCCAATATAAGATTATGTCTAGCATCTGCTGGTTGTGTCCAGGCTCTTTTAATCTAGCTCAGATCCCTGACTTTTTTTTTCCAGGGCACTGACTTGTTGAGGAGATCTGGCAGTTGTCCCTTAGAATGTCCCCCTTTTTTTTAATATGACCAGCTTACTTCCACTGTATTTCCTGTAAAATGGCATAAGTCATTTTCCTATGTGGTTATATTAAAAGCTTAGCATACAGATAGGTCTTTGTTCTCAAGTTCAGGAAACTTTTTTTCAATTTAGAATTAAAAAAAATAAGTAATGAAATTTCATAATTCAAAGGACAAACTATATTGAAGGAAAAGCTCTACCTGCCCACTCTGCCCCCTTTACCCTGAGATACGTAGGGAAACTTTTTATTAAGTTTTTTACAATTTCAATATTTCAGTTTCCAATTATACACAGCAACACACATTATCCTTCTATTCCATTCCTACACAAAGAGTAGCATACAATACCTGCTACTTATAAATGTGTAGCGGGCATCCTATGCATAAGTTATTTGTTTTTATTTAACCATAGATTCTGGAGGTGTCTCCACATGAGCACACAGAGATCTTGGTTTGGTTTGATTTTGTTTTTGTGTTTCTTTCTCTGTGTTTGTGGTCACAGAATATTCTATGCATATACCAGTACCGCACAGCTAATCCTCTGGTTATTTGTGTTTTCAAATGTTCACTGACTGCTTTGTGGAGAAAACAGTGCACAGGATGGAAAGGGAGGTAGAAAGTTCAGTTCGGAGGTTATTTTGGAAGACCAGGCAAGAGGTGATTGTAGCATGGACTAGGATAAAGTAATTTAGGGAAAAGTGACCGCAGCGGCACATGTTTCAGAGGGAGAGCCAGAAGTACTAAGCTGATGGAAGGAATGTGATGTGTGATTCTAACAGGAATTAAGCATAATTCCCACTATCCTATTATTTTTTCATTTAGGCCAAAATAGTATAAAGAAAAATGAATCTTCCTGGACTTTAACTCCACTTAAAGAAAATGAAAAAAAAAAAACAAAACTCAACAATCAGTGTCTTCAACTATTTTAGATAGGGTGGTCAGGAAAAGTCCCTTTGAGGAGGCACAAATTGGTGGAGACCTAAACAAAGTGAAGGACCAACCCCATGAATATATGGGGGCAAAGCCTTCTAGGCCAAGGTTGTCCAGCCACAGCCTGTGGGCCACTTGCAGCCCAGGACAGTTTTGGATGTGACCCAACACAAATTGGTACACCTTCTTAAAACATTATGAAATGTTTTTTAGCTCATCAGCTATTGTTGGTGTTAGTGTATTATACGTGTAGCCCAAGGCAATTCTTCTTTTTCCAGTGTGGCCCAGGGAAGCCAAAAGACTGGACACCCCTGTACTAGGCAGAGGGAGCAGTCCTGAACAAAAAAACTGGGGCTGGAAAAGCTTGACAGGTTCTGGCACAGCAGGAAGGCCACTGGCACAGGAGCACAGAAAAGGAGGTGGAGCGAGCCAGGAAAAGAGGCTGGGAAACTGGAAAGACCAAGAACATTTAGGATTTATAGGCTATGGGAAGGAATTTGTATTTTATCTTGAGAGTAAAAGAAATCTACTGGAGATTTTTGAGATAGGAAATGGCATGATATGTGTTTAAACAATCTCTCTGGCTACCGTATGGAGAAAACACCAAGGTAGGTGTGAGGTCCGGGGAAGATGAGATAATTAGGAGGTTATTACAGTAGAGAGAGGCCATGGCGACATAGACTGTGGGAAGGGTTGCTAGCTGGGGAGTAGGTGAGAAGTGGCCAGATTCACTTACCCAAGCTAAATCGTATGTCTGTGTACCACTCATCAGGGTATTCAGCACAATAAATCAGATAGTAGCCTTGAAGGAATCCATTTCCAGCACAGAAGGCAATGCCTTTGAAAATGAGTAGAACTGGATAAGGCCTCCCTCGACTGAGCAGTGGGTAGACAAATGTCCTGGAACATATGGGAGGAAAGGTTAGGATCCATTGTTAAAAAAGAAAACAGTCAGACAATAAGAGGAAAAGGTTTCAAACAGATAACCATATCAAACCCATTTTTACAAACTGTTTTCCGTTATATCTGTGGAATGAAAGAATATTATTATCTGGTTCTAGAACAACAATTTATACTATAATTTGGCCCTTTTCATTAAAATTTGTAGTAGCCACAATTAAGTATCTTATTTTAATCTCACAACAGCCTTGAAAGGTGAGTATCATCCCCATCCAGTAGTTAATAAATTGAATTCTATGAGCTCAGAACTGGAGAACAGCTTTCTATAAATCCAGAAGTGAAATCTAGTTTATATTAGAAGAAAGGTAAAGCCTGGTTTACCCCAAAAAGTGGAATGGCATTTTGATAGCAACCACTTAACCACATGGCTTTCCATAATGTTTTTCTGATATGATTAGTTACTGATATTATGCATTCCCAGAAAGTGGACTGCAGGGTCCCTTGAGAAAAGACACACACATACACACACACACACACACACACACACACACACACACAGAGAGAGAGAGAGAGAGAGAGAGAGAGAGAGAGAGAGAGACCCATCTAAATATAAGAAACTATTAACCTGGAGGAATCTAGGAAGAAGGGCTTGAAAAATATAAATACCCCCCAAATAAAAATTTACCCAAGATATAATACTAAATACTAGACCAAAATCTATACCCTCTTTATGACTTTTCTTCCCTTATGGTGCAATATAACGGTTCTATAGAAAACTTCATAAACTTTTGTGAATAGTTTAATAGTTAACTATCAAATAAACAGCCCCATAACCAGGAATGAATTAAAGAAACATAACAATGCCATCACTCAGAAATCTCTCATGTGTCCCTCCCTGTTCTCAGTACCACCATCAACCTGGAGGTAACCACTATATGGGGATTTTTGTTTTTTAAATAATTTTTTCTTTCTTTCTTTCTTTTTTTTTTTTTTTTTTTTTTTTACAATTTTACCACATTTGGGAGCTTTCTTAAAAATACAGTTTATTTTGCTCATTCTTAACTCCATAAGAGTGGAATTATACTCTGATTCTTAGACTATTCTTTAACACCTATTTCTTTAACTCATCACTATGTTTGTGAAGCTCAAGCATGTTGTTGTGTACAGCTATATTTGGGTTGCTTCCTGAATGTTCATACCCACTCTGAGATTATTTTGCTATAGCTCCCAATTTTCCCATAATTTTAATGATTTCCTTTTTATGTTTAGACCTTTGATATATCTGGAATTTCTTTTGTTCTGAGAAGTTAGATAAGAATTCAACTTAATTTTTTTCTGATGTTAGTAAATTTACTAAATGTCTCTTTCCTACTGATATGCATTGCTGTTGGTATTATACACTAAATTATCATATGTATTGGTTCTTTTTCTGAGTTCATGGTTCTGTTCCATTGATCTATTTATTGCCAATACCACACTGTTTTAATCATTGTAGTTTTAAAACATGTCTTAATTTTGATTGAACCTATTCTTACATTACACTTTCTGAGATATTTTCAAGTCCAGAACAGGTAAGTCCTTAGAGACAGAGAGTAGATTAGTGATTGCCAGGGGCTGGGGCAAGGAGGAGTGACAGTGACTGATACAGGGTACATAATTTCTTTTGGGGGGTGATGAAAATATTTTGGAATTAGATTGTGGTGATGATTGCACAACTTTTTGAATATACCAAAGCCCAATGAATTGTACATTTTTAAACAGTGGATTTTATGGTGTATGAATTAATTCTCAATTTTTAAGTTAATTGAGAGAAAATTCAGGCAGTGTTGTATAGGGGTTAAAATTTAGGGTCTTGCACTTGCTGCATGGCCTTGTCACTTCACTTCATTGTGTCTGTTTCTTCATCTGCCTACCTTATAAGACCAGGCCATGAGGATTACGATGAAAAGGGCTTAAAACAGACCAAATAAGAGAGCTCCATACATGCGTATATTGTTGTTGTTACCTTTATTATGTTGTGGTTAACATCACCTTTCTGTTCAGGTACAGGTTGTAACTTTCTACTTAGTCAGATCTTTTCAGTCTCTCAGTAGGCTTTAAGGTTTCTTCACCACTGCACATTTTTTTGTTATTTTTAATCCCAGATTTCATACTTTTTTTGTTACTGTACATGAGATTTTTCCATTTACATCTTTAACTGTTTGTTTTACATGTAAAGGAAGACCTTTGATAGTATTAATTTTGTTCTCAGCCCTATCCTGAATTTCCTTATTTATAATCATTTTTCAGTTTACTTTCTAGAATTTTCCAGGTATACCAGCACCTGTAAATTATGTTTGACTCTTCTCTTAGAAAGAATCTCAACACCTTCATCTTTTGACCATGCTCTGGAATGACATAAATAGCATTAGCATTATCTGTCTTTAAAGATTTTGAAATCCATCTAGAACCGTTTTATTGGAAGGAGAGGCTGTTGATATTTGTGATGGCTCATCTTACCTACCAACTTGACTGGACTGAAGGATACGCAGATAACTTGTAAAACATTATTTCTAGGTGTGTCTATGAAGGTTTTTGCAAAAGAGATTAGCATTTGAACCAGCAGACTGAGTAAACAAGATCCACCCTCAGCAACATTGGGAAGCGTCATCCAACCTGCTGAGGGCCCTAATAAAACAAGACATCAGAGGAATGGTGAATTTATTCTTTTTGCTTGAGATGGAACATCCATCTTCTCCTGCCCTGAGATATCAGAGCTCCTGGTTCTCAGGTCTTTTGATTCTGGCACTTACACCTACTCACTCCTCTCCTTCCAAAATCTCCTGATTCTCAGGCCTTCGGGCTCAGACTGAATTACACCACTGGCTTTTCTGATTTTCTAGCTTGCAGAAAATATGTCAGGGGACTTCTCGGCCTCCATAATAGAGTGAACCAATTGCCATAATAAATCTCTTGTATGTTTATACATATATATCCTCTTGGTTCTGTTTCTCTTGAGAACTCTAACACAATATTATTGACAATAAGATCTCTATTTGTCCCATGGTAATTGGTTTGTGTAGATTATGTCTTCAGGAACATCTTATGAATTCTGGAAAATTTATATTTTCATAGAAATAGAAGGTCATTCTTATTATTCAAGTTTTTTAATGTATTTGTATAAGACTGACAAGATAATATCTTATGAAATTTTTAAACTGTCAGTATATTTTCTTATTACCCCATCAGCACAAGTATCTGCTATGCTGCCCTTTCATAGTTACAGCCATATGCCCTTCCCCAACCCCTAGTAACCGCTTTCTGTTATCTCTTTCTATATTTTTGTCATTTCAAGATCCTCTAAATAGAATCACACATATGTAACTCTTGTAAACTGGCTCTTTTTATAACAGTGTCAATTCCCTCAAGATTCATCCAAGTTCCATAATATATTTTTAAGCAAAAAAAGAAATCTGAAAAATAGTATATATATAGTGTGCTAATCTTTTGTAATCAAGAAAAGGAAATCGTAAAACATGCATACATATTTGCTTCTTTTTTATAAACGTATTATCAAGATATAATTTACATACATGAAATTCACTCTTTGGGATATTCAAAAGAATATTGACTGTAGTTAACTATAAACACTGAATAAATAGAGAAATAGAGAAACAAAGATCTATAAGTTGATAATGATACTTTTAAAAAGATATTAAGACATTTGTTACCATTGAAGGTGACTGTTATTATACTAAATTCTTACTCTGATGAAATGTAACTAAAAGGATAATTAAGTATTTATCCTACATCTTATGTTCCCACCTTCTTAAAAGGAACTATAATTTATATCTTTAATTAATAAGTGAAACCTTTTCTTTTTGGAAGGACAGCAACTAATATATGGAAGACTAATTTTAAAGTTTGAAAAACAGGATTCCAAAGTATTATCCCAGAGATTATATGCTGATAACAAGAGAAAACAATTTTATAATGGTGAGCTCCAGAGGTCATTATTTCAACAAAATGACCAAACTAGACACCACTGAGAATGGGAGAATTCATTATTACTTACCTCCTGATATGATGCACCATGAGTTCTGCAGCATCACCAATGAAGTGTTCTTGCCAAAACTGCACCTGAATCTAATCAAAACCTTACAACTAACTTTCACTAAGATGAAAAAGAGGAGATAAAGCAAAAATTTAATTGGCTCCAAGAGGAAAAGATAAATTCAGAGTATGAGATATTCTATTACTGGCCCTCTTCAAAAAGTCACTGTCATGGTTAAAAAAAGATATATGGGGGAGAGTAGTCAGTTCTAGATGAAAAGAGATGCAAAAGCAATAGACCTTAATGTATGATGTTTCAATATATCTTTTCAATGTTTTGAAAAATTAGCTATCAATAACATCTGGAAGAAAAGGCAGTTGAGGAAATCTGAATATGAATTGGATACCAGATTGTTATTGATGGCAGTGGCCACTCCAGACGTCTTGCTGCTGCCATCATGCAGCTGCAACAGGAAGGCACAGCCGGGGCTGCACACTCCATGGAGCCAGAGGGAGCCTGGCCCCTTCTGAGTTGGAGCAAGAGCTCCCTGGGTACTGCTGCAGCTGCCCAAACCACGGAGTGAGACCCAGGCTTCCCACTCCACAGAGCAGGCAGGAGCACCACCCTCCTGGGTGTAGCTGTCCAAACTGCAGCTGCAGACTCAGGCATCCCTGCACTTTTGGGGGCCCAGGAAGGACCCCCTGCCCTCAGAGCCTCAGAAGTGCCTTCCCCTGCTTCCTGGTTTCTCCCTGCTAAAGGCACCCTCTCCCACCTCCAAGAAAAGTCTCAACTGAGCCCGGGGACCATGAATGGCAGCAGGAGGCAGATAGATTCCTGGGCAGATGAGAGTAGGTCTCTGGAAAGGCCCCACCTTCAGGCCAGGGAGGGCCTGAAAGCTGCAGGCCAAATGGCCAGACTCATGCCAGTGGGAGTGGGGACTTGTGGTGCCTCTTCTGGACCCACTCATGGATCAATTGGCATGCACTTTCTCCCCTCTGAGGTCCATAAATGCCACCCTGAGCTTAGCCAGGGCATGGCAGAGGACGAAGAGATGACCAGCTGCAGAGAGGATCTATCCTCTCTGGGCCTCCTCTCTGCTGAGAGCTGCAGACGTTGGAGTAACCTGCCTGCAGAGAGGAGCCACCCACTCCAGGGCCTCCTCTCTCCTGAGTGCTGAACACTGGACAAGATGACCTGCTACAGAGAGGAGCTACCCACTGCGGGTCTCCTCTGAGCTGTTCTGATACTCAGTATAAGTTCCTCTTCATCTTATTCACTCTCCACTTGCCTACATACCTCATTCTTCCTGGATGCAGAACAAGAACTCAGGCAAAAGTGCCACTGGCCAGAGGCTTCTGGCCAGAAAATCAATACCCCAATATTTCCATACCATTGTTATTAAGGACTTGTTATTTTTCCTGGATGTGTTGTTTTGTCAGAGAACATCCTTATTCTTAGGAGAGGCATATTGACATGGTTCCAAATGGATCATCAACAATATAATTATTTTTATTAAAATTACATAAACATGAGAAATATAAAGTAAAAATTTCATAATGTTAATAATTGTTGACTCTAGGTGTCAGGTATCTAGGTGTGGGGTTTCTTTACCTGTTTGAGATTTTTCACTGGGAGAAAAATAAAAGTTGGGAAAAAGAAAACTATTTAACCAAGAAATCTAACCAAACAAAAAGCAACCAAAAGAAAAAGTTTGAGTGGAAAAATCCAGGTAAAAGGACAGAGGGTGGGCATTGAATATACTGAAACAAAGAACTTAGATTAAATAACTACAGGAATTATGGTTACACTGCTGAATATAAATGTGAAAAACCTCAACAACAATGTAAAACTGTAACCAATAAAATTCACAGAGTTGGGAGAGGTGGTGAAAAGACACATGGACGAATTTTTTCTTTCTCATCCTTTGTAGCAGTAAATCAATAGGTTTGCATGTAGTTGGAGGAGCAGGAGAAAGAAGAGAACTTGAAAAAATATGATGACCTCAATCGTTTTTAATTTTTGAATTTTTTTCTTGTCTTTTTGAGAAGTTAGCAATATCTCTTGAGGTGAAGAAACAAGTTTTTAATATTCAGAAATTTCTTCAGTTTCATCTCAGTTTCTTTTTCTCCAGTTAAATTCAGATAAAACTACATTGAGTACATTTTATTAAGATATCATATGTTGTGGATTCTTGTTTTTTTGAAAACTTGTCAATCTATCTCATTTCCTACCTGCACATGCATATAGAGAGATGCCCAATGAGTGATTTGTTCGATGTTAACAGCACTTAATTCTAGAACATGGCTTTAAGATGTTTTATTTCTTCACTGTGCATTTCTATATTGGTTAAATTTTTGTACTGGTGATGGATTATTTGTTTCAAAATAAGTCATTGTCAAAAAAAAAGAGCTTCAATTTACAAACTATTAGCAGCTTGTGTGATGTCTAAATAACAAAAAGAAAATGGAAAAATTCAGTCATTGAACTCATTCATGATCCTAGCCTGACCCATTTGTTCTTCTGTATTTATCAGTTCTTTTAAAATAAATAATCCAATGGCAACTTCTGGGGCTAAATTCAATTATGAAGTTTTCTGCAAATTGTGGGTCGACTTCACTTAAAAGTTGAAGAAAGATTTTTGTTGCTGTTGTTGTTGTTATTGTTAAATAGGAAACTAGCATGGGCTGTTGCACCACTTGCTCTCAAATTCAATCCTAGAGAAATGACAGGCTGAAGAGTATTATCTGGTGGGTGGGTTGGGAGCTGTGGCAGCATCTTAGGACAAACAATAACCTGATGCAGCACAGAGGAAATTTTACATTCTACTCTTGCCTCACCTCTTCTCTTATGTTCCTCTGCCCCTTCCTTGCACATTGACACTGTGACAAGCAACAGCCCAAGCTGCCCGGGATCTATGAAATTACATCTGAGGAGTGCAGAAATTCCACTGGAGTAGGCAGTGATGAAAACAGGAACAGACTAGCCAGCTACCCTAAGACATTCTCTCCAAATCCCCATGGCCAGGCTAGAGGATTGCAACTTATAATCTCCTTGTCCCAGTGCTGCTTATTAGAGTCTGACGGCCAGTTGCCTGGAAGGACATGGGAATTTTGGGGACAGCAGTTTTGTGGTGTTGGATGTCTCACCCTGAGTTTCATCCCCACCTCTTCTTTAAGCTCACACCAGAAGGTACAAAGATCAGGCTCCGGCATTTAGCCTTAACCCAATATAAATTGTTTTCTCCAGGAGGATGTGTATCACAGGCCAAAATAATTACATACCGGAAAAGTACAACCATTAAGAAATAATCTACAACATATAATATAAAACGTATGTAACAAATGATGAACAACATGTACTATGCAAAGTGGAATTATCGTGACAGAACAACAATTTTAAGTACAATAAATATCCTTAAAGAAATGTTTTTTTCAAAGCAGAAAAAATACTCACTTAAGAAGGAACTAAATAAAAATAATTTGTCAAAAATTGTAAACCCTATTAGTGACAGAGTAAGAGCAAGAGCTAGGTCTTCTGATAATCCCAGATTTCTACACTAAACCTTTCTAATTAATCCTGAATTGGCATTTTCAAAAAGATGTACTGTCACTGTATGTGAATGAGTGACAAACTCAAAAAACAGAATCCACAGTTAAGTAAGTTTAGGATCTATAAAATCAGACAAGACCTAACATTTACTCATAGTGGGATTTCTTCAAGTCACGACAGGCTAAGGATATGGTGAGTCTCTGAGAAGGACCCCCTAGTTTGGCACATTCATCACAGAATTGGAGCTCCACTACAGAAATTGCTTTTCTAAACAGGACAGATAATCCTATACAGACAATTGGATACTGCAGCTTTGAAAACTGATATTTGATTCTATAAATTTCATATTCATTTTTTTCTCTCTCTCTTACACACACATATGCATGCACACACACAAGCACAAATGCATACACACGTGCTCATGCTAGACAACCACACACACATCTCCAGGGCATTAATCTGATCTTCCGCAGACAAGAAAGAGCAGACAAGATCTGCAGATTTCACAGATAATCACAGCTGCATTTTGGATAGGAACACCTATTCTTCAAAGTCAGGGAGGTTTGCCTTGGATCTCCTCCTCAAAAACAGGAAGTCTAAGAAAAGCCCTGGGATTCATGTCAGGGATGAGGGTCACCATTTTTTTTTTACCTGGATTATATGTGAGTGTTGCCTCCTAAAATTGCTGTGAGGATGAAATTATCTAATTTGATGCTTCATATGAAGAAGTACATTTTAAACTATGGAGTGACTGGCAAAAGTATGCAGACAGGTGTTGCATTATGTGTAAGCCAAATTTTATTTATTTATTTATTTTATTTATTTATTTTATTTATTTATTTTTGAGAGGGAGTTTCACTCTGTCGCCCGGGCTTGAATGCAGTGGCACGATCTCGGCTCACTGCAACCTCCACCTCCTGGGTTCAAACAATTCTCCTGCCTTAGCCTCCCAAGCAGCTGGGACTACAAGCGCACACCACCACATCCAGCTAATTTTTGTGTTTTTAGTAGAGACGGGGTTTCATCATATTGACCAGGCTGGTCTCTTGAACTCTTGACCTCATGATCCACTCGCCGTGGCCTCCCAAAGTGCTGGGATTACAGGCATGAGGCACCATGCCCGGCTGAGCCAAATTTTATAAACAAAACATCAAGGTGGTCTTGAAGACCTGCAATTTGCCCCTTGGCAACAGCAGTTCCACATCTTTCCTCTCTTGGCTTGAATATCGACAACTCTGTTGGAACAGGGAGGCTGCCCAGATGTTCTCAGGATGATGAAACTTCTCACTTCTATCATCTGCTCTCCTGGCCAGTTAATGGACTATGAGGCTCTTTAATTATCTATATTAAAAAGTGGAAGAGGAAGCCGGGCTCGGTGGCTCACGCCTGTAATCCCAGCACTTTGGGAGGCCGAGGTGGGTGGATCACGAGGTCAAGAGATCGAGACCATCCTGGTTAACATGGTGAAACCTTGTCGCTACTAAAAATACAAAAAATTAGCTGGGCATGGTGGTGCGTGCCTGTAGTCCCAGCTACTCAGGAGGCTGAGGCAGGAGAATTGCCTGAACCCAGGAGGCGGAGGTTGCAGTGAGCCAAGATCGCGCCATTGCACTCCAGCCTGGGTAACAAGAGCGGAACTCCGTCTCAAAAAAAAAAAAAAAAGTGGAAGATGAAAGAAAGGTCAGCTTCTTGTGCTGTCTCCCTAGAAACTAAATGCTATCTGCTATCTCCCTCTCCCCTCCACACCTAGACTCAGGCCTCCTATGTCATCTGCAGATTGTCTCCCACTCCACCCAATCAAAACAGTGTCTACAATTCATGTCTTTCATTAAATAATTACCTTATCTGTTTCTCACCTCTTCAAAACACAAATACACACAAGAAGGGAAAGGAAATTGAGTCTCTAATACCAGAGTGTGCATAAGTGAATTAGATTCATGAGTTTTTCTTCCTTCTCCAGAGGGAAAGGCAACAGAGTGAAGACATGGTGGGAGAGCAAGTACTCTGTGGTTAAAAGGTCAGGCTTGAAGGATTTCACTGTTTCATAACTCTGTGATCTTGGACAAACTTCTTCATCTGTAAACTGAGGTTAATCATTAACCTCATTAGATTATGAGGTTGGACTCATTGGACTATTATAAGAATCACTGGATTCCCATGAAAATTAAATAAGATGATGAAAGAAAAAGTAACTGATACACCATTGTTGCTGACTATGTGTTTCTCCTGGCATTCACACCCCATGAGAGCTTTGGGAGCCTGAAGGTGGCTTCTTAGAAGGAAAGGATCCTGAAAGGCTACAGAAAGACATTTTAAAAAGTTGTATTTTTGTAATACTTGTAGTAGAAGTATGTATTAATTGGAGGAGGCTCACTTCTGTAACAAACAACTGCAAAGTATCAAAAGATCAACATAATGAAAGCTCATTTCTTGCTCATGCCACAGTGAAATGCTATTCAAGCCTCTATTCCACAGCCATTCAGGACCTAGGCTCTTCCAAGGAATCTTCCGCATCCATCCAGCAGGCAAAGGAAGAGAGGGGAAGGAGGATTGTGTAGAAGGTTTTCTTAATGGTCATATTTCAGGCTGGAAGTGGCACAAATTCCACCCTAATTCCTTTGGCCCCACACAACTGCAAGAGGGGTGTTGGAAAATGTAGCCGATTGGATTTCCCAGCAGGAAAAAGAAGGTTTGGTGAACACATGGCACAGACAGAAGGTTTTGGAGAACTAGAAGTCCCAGAGAACAAATAAAGTTCATCTAATCTGAATAACTTTGCTATTGGAAAGCTGGAAGTAGTTCAAAGCTTGTTTCACTGTAGAAAAAGACAAAGACAATGACAAGAAGTGGGAGAGAAGAGAGTCTATTAGCCCAAGAGGCTGATAATTGGTGCTGTAGAGTTGTAGGTGAGTTTCCCCTCTGATCTCTTGCTCCACCTATAGTCTGAGACTCAGTTTCCTTGGTCTGGGACCACATCACTTTAATTACCTTCTACAACTCTAATGTAAATTTTCATTCTTTTATGTTTGTTCTCATAGAGAGACTAATAAGTACTCTGTAAATATAAAGTTTTCTATTACTGCTAAGTAAATATTCATTTGGGGGGACTCTTTGGAAAGGGTTAACTGAAATTGCAAATCCAAATTTAACCAAAGGAAAAAAGCTTTAAAATTACACATCTTGCATAGACCAACTCATATTTAACTAAATCTTCTTCAAATATAAATGCTATTGCTAAGATTATCAAGTCAATTGAAGACTTTTCACTATATGAAATTTTAGACTCATTGTCAATCAAAATGAATTCAAACTATATATATAAATACAAAGTTTCCATGTATGTATTTAGTTGTTCTGTATAGTAATTACTCCCTTCTTGACCCTGTATCCTTGTTCATCTACTACTCCATTTTCCTGCTTTCCTTAATAGCAACTCCAGAGAGTTGCCTATACTTGCCATCTCTGTCTTTTGCTCTTCTTTTCTCCTTCCCCCTCCTCTCATGGAAACAAATCTTGGTGAGGTCACCAGAGACCATCACGCTTCCAAATCGAAGAACCAATTTACAACTCTCTTCTTATTTGACAAATTAATCACTCCCTCCTTCTGGAAACATTTTCTTTACTCAGCTTCCAGCACACCACAATATCTTGGTTCTCCTGCTTCACTGATCTGTTCTCATTTTCCTTTGCTGGTTTCTCCTGATCTTCCTGACCTCAAAATACGAGAGTGCCCCCAAAGCTCAGGACTCTTTTTCTTCTTCATTTACAGTCTCTGTCTATGTGATCACATCTAGACATATCATTAAATAACGTTCCTATAATCTGAATGTGTCCCCCAAAATTTGTGTACTGGAATTTAATCCTCAATGCAACAGTGCTGGAAGGTGAGGCCTTTTAGAAGCTGTTTAGGTCATGAGGTTTCCGCCAACATGAATGGATTAATGCTGCTATAAATACGACTTCAGGGAGTAGATTTGCTCATTCTTGCCCTTTCCCCTTCTGCCTTCCTCCACGTGAGAATACACCAAGAAAGCCCCCATCAGATGCTGGCACCTTGGTCTTGTACATCCCAGACTCCAGAACAGTGTGAAATAGATTTCTGCTCTTTGTATATTACCCGGTCTCAGGTATTATGTTATAGCAACACAAAACAGACAAAAGCAGTTATCTATAGAATAGCAAGTTCCAAATTGACATCTCCAGACAGGATATCTGCAGTCCTTAAACTCAGGCTCATATGGGCAACCACCTACTATACCTCTAGTTTAATGGACATTTCCATTTTAACACAGCCAAACCCAAACCTCTGATTCCCTATTCTTCCCCAAATTTGCATTTCCCTCAGTCTTCCCCATCTCAGTAAATGCCAAAGTTTATTCTTCCAATTGTTTGAGCCAAAGACCTTAGACCATCTTTGACTTCTCTCTCTCCCTCTCTCATACCCCACATAAAATCTGTTAGCAAATTGTGTCATCTTCATCTGCAAAATATTTTCAGAATCTGGCCACATCTCACCAACCCCACTATTTCTTCTGAGTTTAAGCTCTCATTAAACCACTCCTGGGTATTTGTAAAAGCCTCCTCATTTGACCACCCCACTTCCTCTACTGCGATCTATTCTCCGTATAGCAGACCAAGTAAAGCTGTAAACCGGATCATACTACTTTCCTCTGAAAACCTCCTTCATGACTAAACAGAAGTCCAGATTCTTGACTGCCTTCAAAACTCTAGACAGTCTTATTCCCCAACTACATCTCTGCTCTCTTCTACAACTTTTATCCTTGTCCATCTCACTGCAGCCATTCTGCTCAAATGTCAGCTTCCCTGACCACCTTACATAAAACAACTAACCTCTAATGCCTCCAGCACTCACTAGCCTCATATATCTGCTTTACTTTTTTCAGTATCACTTTTTATTAACATATTCTACTTTCTGTGTTTATTGTCCATCTCTTCCCATAAGAATGTATGCACCATAAAGAGAGAAAATGTTATCTATTTTGTTCATCACTATATCTGCAATGCCTTGAACAGTGCCTGGCACATAGTAGGCCTAGAATGAATTTTGAATGAATGAGAGTCTATCATGTGCTATAATTGACACACATCATATGCATCCAGAGCTTCAAATTTTATCCCATTATGTATGAATCATAACTTTTACTTCTGGGGGATGTGAAGTAGATACACTTTTCCACATTCCTCCTGTTAAATATAATTCAGTCTCTGGACATTATTTGTAAAGCAAACATGAAAAGATACTAAAAGTTGGAGAGAGCAAGGCACATGGACTGGAGACCTTAGGATTTGAAGAAAAATAAAGCAGTATGTTCCCAGGTTTTCATTTTGCCTCATATATTCTAGACTTAGAGGTGATGAAGTTGGCAACCATAAAATGGAACAGTCACAGATCAAAAAAGCCAAACAAAATTGTACCTTTTCTACAATTGGGATGAGAAAAAGGGAAAACCCAGAAAGACAAAAACTTTTAGAATATAATTGCTCTGCTATACCAAACACCACAGAAAAACAGGCTCACTCTCACCCCACTGTAAAGTCTGATGGAAGTGCAGAAGCCTGCACTTCCCCCTTACCAAGCTGCCATAGGCACTCTAACCCCTTGCCCCTTGCCGGGCTGTGTCAGAAAAGGCTGAGTAGGGAGTCAGAAATTCCTACTGGGAAGTAACAAGCTCATCCCACTTCTCCACAATGTTAGTAAAGACCACATGGGGAGCCAGGACTTCTTAATTCCATATCCTCCTGCTGGCCTGGGTAGTATCAGAGAAGCCCTAGTGGGGAGTTGGAATATTCACCATTTCCCAGTGATAACAAGGCCAATTTCCCTCCTCCACCATGGTGTCAGTGGGGGAGGGAAGAAGACATTCCCTCCAGTTGGGAGGAGAAAGGAAACATTACTAACTCTCAGCCAGACATATCAGTGGAGCACTAGCAGGGAGCCAAAACTCCCACTGCCACACAAAAGTAAGAAGGAGCCTCTACATTCAGGTTTCAAAATGTCCAGGTTTCAACTGAAAATAACTTAACATACCAAGAACCGAGAAGGTCTCAAACTGAATTTTTAAAAATCAATACACTGTATTATGTAATTCTAATGGTATGAAGGGCAAATATTTAAGACAATTATATTATGAATGAGGAGGAAAAAAGCAGCATTGCAGGAGGTATGTTTTCTACACTCAAACTGGTAAAATGACAATACTTTTAAACTATGAAAAATTCTGCATATATAATTTAACACCAAGAGCAATCACTAAAAAAAACTATATGAAAGATACTCTTTTATATCAAATCTAAGGATAAATCAAACTGAAATTTTAAAAAATGTTCATATAATCACCAGGAAGCATAAAAAAAGAAAACAGACATAGAAAAACAGAGAACAAATAGAAAACAAGAAGAAAACAAAAAATAAAATGGCTGGGGGGCAGGGGCTCATGTCTGTAATCCTAGCACTTTGGGAAGCAGAGGTGGGTGGATCACCTGAAGCCAGGAGTTCCAGACCAGCCTGGCCAACATGGTGAAACCCTTTCTCTACTAAAAGTATAAAAATTAGCTAAGTGTGGTGGCACATGCCTATAATCTCAGCTACTCAGGAGGCTAAGGCAGGAGAATCGCTTGAACCCAGGAGGTGAAGTTGCAGTGAGCTGAGATTGCGCCACTGCACTCCAGCAGCCTGGGCGACAGAGCGACTCCATCTCAAAAAATAAAAAAAAAAAAATTAATTAAAGTAATAATAATAAAATTTCAGACTTAGGCATTAATGTATTAGTAATTACAATAAATGTAAAAGATTTAAATCATTGGAAAGACAAGAGTTGGCTGAAGACAATTAAAAGGCAAGAGTTGACTAAAACATGACCAAACTACAGGTTGATGACAAGAAACTCACTCAAATATAACAACATAAGCAGGGTAAAAGTAATAAAATGGGAAAAGATGTATCATATAAACATTAATTAAAGGAAAGCATGGAGAACATTCTAGGGAGCTGGAAGAGTAAGAAACATGAAGAATCTGTCTTTCTACTTAGGAAGCAATTGCACTGGCAGAGTATGTCTGATATAACTATATTGGAACTCTGGAGTCTACTGAAGGCTTGCAACTTTCAGGATAACATTAGGACAGTACTGCAGCTAATTTCGATTTCAGCTTAGTCAATTTTAGCTCTTAGCACAGTAGCAGCTACCCATTTCTTATCCCCATCCCTGTGGCAGACAGCTGTGCATGTATTCCTGCAGCAGCTTGCACAGAGCTTAAAGGAGCCAGGGTAAGCAAAAGGACTCTGTCCTCTAAGTATCAGGCATATGTGCATAGATTGATGATTGCTGCTTCTGATCAGAGAGGTACAGACAAAGAGGTGATGGTCTTTGCTGTTACACCTTATTCCATTGTTGCAAGCCCCTCCCCATATAGTTGAAATGACTTCTAGGGATTTAAAGAGGTGGCATCCTATTTCTTTCTTTCTTTTTTTTTTTTAATGAGAGAAAGAAAGAAAGAGAAAGAAAAAGGGGAAGAGAGAACAGGATTCTTGCTCTATTGCCCAGGCTGGAATGCAATCTAAAAGTAGGTATTAAAAATCTCTTTTATGCCAATAATTGTGTTTAACAACGGAGACAGGAAGGAATAAGGGAAGAAAATAACAAACAAACAAACAATATTTCATTTAAATCTGTGAAATGCTATGCAAATGCTGAAGAGTGATTTACTTCCAATTATGTGGTCACTTTCAAAATAGGTGTGTGGCATCCTATTTCTACTCTCTTTTTCATTTTTCTCTTTTTCTCCTTTTGGGAGCCAGATACTAAAGACAGGGACATTCAAAACAACTGAATATATCAGGAAAATTAGAAAGTTAACACACATGACTAAAGAAAGTTGCAAGCTCAGAGAATACCAGTAAAGACCTTATGTTTATACCTCAGGCTGATCCTTGGCACAAAGACAGATTAAAGCAATTCTTAAAAACAAACAAAACACTAACAGAAAGCAAAAATTCAGAGGAAAAAGAAGAATCTGTGCTCCAGAGTTACATTATTAAATTCAAATGCCAAGTTTCAAAAAAAAAAATCACAAATCATTTTAAAAAAGAGGAAAATTCAGCCCATTCAAAGGAAAAAACAGTCAACAGAAACTGTCCCTGAGAAAGACCTAACTGTAGATCTACTCAAAAAAGACTTTAAAATAACTGTCTTGAAGATACTTAAAAGAACTGAAAAAGAGGGAGAGTGGAGCAAGATGGCCAAACAGAAGCCTTCAACAATGGACTTGCACAAAAAGGTCTAACCTGAAGGAAAACCAATTTAACAACCATCTACACACACAAAAAGTACCTTCATAAAAACAAAGAATCAAGTAAGCAATCACAGTACTTGGTTTTAACTTCATATTGCTGAAAGAGGCATTGAAGAGGGTAAGAAACATAGTCTTGAATTGCCAATGATGCCCCTCCCCTATCTCTTGGGCAGCAACCATGTGGCACATAGAGAGAATCTGTAAACCTGGGGAAGGAAAAGTGCAGTGATTGTCAGGCTCTGCGTTGAACTCAGTGCTTCTCTGTGACAGTGGAAAGTAAAACTGAGCTAAACTCAGCTAATGCCAACACACACAAGAAGCATACAGTTCAGCCCTAGCCAGAGGAGAATCAACCATCCCAGCAGTTGGACCTTGAGTTTTGACAAGACTTGCCACCATGGGCTAAAGTGCTCTGGGATACTAAACAAACTTAAAAGGCAGTCTAGGCCACAAGGGCTGCAATTCCTGGCAAATCCTAGTGCTGTCCTGAGCTTAGAGTCAGTGAACAGAATACCAGCCAGAGTGGCTAAGGAAGTGCTTGTGCCGTTCCTCCTGCAACACAAGGCAGCACAGCTCACAGCAACAAAAGTGACTGCCATCATCTGCTTAAGGAGAGGAGAGGGAAGAGTAACAAGGGCTTTTTCTTGTATCTTGGATGTGATTATTATGCACTGCATTCCTGTATCGAAATACTTTATGTAACTCATGAATATACATACTTACTATATACCCACAAAAATAAAAAATAAAATTAAAAAGCCTAGGCAACAGAGTGATACCTCATCTCTATTAAATTTATTTGTTTATTTATTTATTTATATAATTATCCAGAAATGGTAGCATGCACCAGTAGTCTTAGCTACTCAGGAGGCTGAGGCAGAAGGATCATCTGAGCCAAGTAGGTTGAGGCTGCAGTGAGTTAACTGAACCACATACCACAGCCTGGTTGAAAGAGCAAGACCCTGATTCAATAAATAAATAAACTAAAAGAAAATGTGCAGAAAGTCAAGAAAATAATATATAAAACAAAATAACAGTACAAATAAAGATTTTGAAAACCTAAAGAGAATATCTGGAGCTAAGAATTAAAATAACTGAAATTTAAAAATTACTAGAGGGCTTTGAGGGAAGATTTGAGTAGGCAGAAGAAAGAATCAGAGAAGTCAAAGATAAGGTAATGGAAATTATCAAGTCTGAGGAATATAAAGAAAAAAATAATTGAAGAAAAGTGAGAAGAGACCTGGGAGACATCATCAAGAGGTCCAACATATACATTGTGGGAGTACCAGAAGAAGCAGAGAGAAAGAAAAGAGTAGAGAGAATACTGGAAGAAATAATGGTGAAAAACCCCCCAAATTTGAAAATAAACATGAATATAAACCTTCAAGAATCTCAATTAACTCCAAATAAGCTGAATTCAAAGAGAATCATATGGATATACATTATAATCAAACTTTCCAAATACAATAGCAAAAAGAAAATCTTGAAAGCAGCAAGAGATAAAAATGACTTGTCACATACAAAGCATCTGCAATAAGATTATTACAGATTTATCACTGAAACTTTACAGATCAGAAGGCAGTGGGCTGATATTTTCAAAGTGCTAATATCAAAAAGAAATTGTCAAGCAAGTATACCATATCTGGCAAAACTTGAAAATGAGGAGAAACTTAAGACATTCCCAGATAAATAAAAGCTGAGAGAGTTTGCTGCCTTACACCTGCCATGCAAAAACTGCTAAAGGGAGTTCTGCAGGTTAAAATGAAAGCATACTATACAGTAACTAGAATGTATATAAAGAAATAAAAATATAAATGAAGGTAAATATACGGACATTGTAAAAGGTGGTATCATTACAATAATGGTTCTTAACTTGACTTTTCCTTCTCTACATGATTTAAGAGACTCATACATTTTTAAAAACAATTATTAGTCTAAATGTTAGTATCACTGAAACTATGGTTTCTAACTCATCATTTTTTCCATATAAGAGTTTAATGCATTTCAAAGAATTATTTATTTATATTTTGCAACACATGATATGTAAAGCTGTAATTTTGTGACACTAACAATCAAACGAGATGGTAAGGGAACTGTTAAAGTAGCAGAGCTTTATGTTATTGAAGTTAAGTTGGTTTATGAGTTAGAATGTTATAAATGTAGGATGTTAAAGGTAATTCCCATGGCAATCACAAAGAAAATAGCTGTAGAATATATGAAAAGAAACAAGGGATGGAGAGTTATAAGATGTGCAGAAAACAAATATAAAAATTATAGAAGTAAGTTCCTCCTTTTCAGTGATAACATACATGAAAAAGTATTAAACTTTTCAACCAATATCGATGGACAGAATGGAATTTTTAAATGATCCAAATATATGCTGTCTACAAGAGACTCACTTTAGCTCCAAAGGTAAAAATAAATTGAAAGTGAAAAAATGGAAGATGACATTATATGCAAATGAAAACCAAAAAAGAGCAGATGTGGCTGTACTAACAGGTGAAATAGACTTTAAATTTTTAAAAAATGGTTACAATAAACAAAAAAGTACAATTATATTCAAAGGTTCAGTATAGCAAGAAGATATAAGACTTATAAGCATTTCTGCACTTAATGGCAGACCATCAAAATAAAGACAGCAAAAACTTCAGAATTGAAGAAGAGTCATTTCTGCAATAATAGTTAAAGAATTCAATACCACATTGTCAAAAATGAATAGAATAACTAGACAGAATATAAGTAATGACATAGAGGACTTAACAAAATAAACCAACTAGATATGACAGAAATATACAAAACACAACTCTGACCACAATGGGACACAGTTAGAAATCAATAACAAAAGTAAAACTGGAAAACCTATAAATATTTGGAAATTTTAAAACACATTCTTTAAAAAAAAAAATCAATGGATCAAAGGAGAAAGCAAAGGAAAATTAGAAAATACTTAGATATGAATGAAAACGAAAGCACAACATGCCAAAACTTATAGAATGCAGCAAAAGTAGTGCTAAGCATGAAATTTGAAACTATAAATGATTATATTAAAAACAAGGAAGATCCCATATTAACCACCTACCTTTACAACTTAAGGAACTAGAAAAGAACAAGCTAAACTCAAAGCTAGTAGAAAGAAGAAAATAATAAAGATTAGAAGAAAGATCAAAGAAATGAAGAATAGAAAAACAAGGGAAAGAAACAATAAAACCAAATGTTCCTTTTTTCTTTTTTTCTTTTTTTCTTTTTTTTAATTTGAGGTGTAGTATCACCCAGGCTGGAATGCAGTGAAGCAATCTTGGCTTACTGTAACCTCTGCCTCCCAAGCTCAAGTGAGTCTCCTGCCTCAGCCTCCCAAGTAGGTGGGACTATAGGCTTATGCCACCATACCTCGCTAATTTTTGTATTTTTAGTAGAGATGGGGTTTCACCATATTGGTCAGGCTGGTCTTGAACTCCTGACCTTGTGATCCACCCGCCTTGACCTCCCAAAGTGGTGGGATTACAGGCATGACCCACCACACCTGGCCCTTCTTTAAAATAATAATTTTAAAAATGACAATTCTACACTCAGATGGACTAAGAAAAAAAGAGACAAGATTCAAATTATTAAAATCAGAAATAAAAATGGGACATCACTACTAATTCTACAGAAACAAAAATAATTATAAGAGAGCGCTATGAACAATTGTACCCCCTGAAATTGGATAACCTACATGAAATGTTGAAATTCCTAGAAATACTAAACCTATTAAGACTAAATCATGAAGAAATAGAAAATTTGAATAGACCTGTAACTAGTAAGGAGATCACATCAGTAATCAAAATCTCACAATGAAAAAAAGAAAAGCTCTTGATCTGATAGTTTCACTGGTAAATTCTACCAATAGTAGAAATCCTTCTACCATTTAAAGAACTAACCCCAATTGTTCTCAAATTTTTTCCAAAAAAATGAAGAGGAGAGAACACTTCCTGGCTTATTCTATGAAGTAAGCATTACCCTGACACCAAATTTAAACACAGACACTACCAGAAAATCAAATTATAGGCCAGTATCTTTTATGAACATCAATGTAATTTTTTAAACAAAATACTAGCAAACCAAATTCAGCAGCATATAAACAGAATTATGCACCATTATCAAGTGGGACTTATTCTGGAATGCGAGAACAACTCAACATTCAAAAATCAATCAGTGTAATCCATAACATTATCAGACTTAAGGAGGATAAAATACATGGTCATTTTAATTGATGCAGAAAAAGCATTTGACAAAATTCACTCTTTCATGTTAAAAGCACCCATCAAACTGAGAATAGAAGGAAACTTCCTTAACATAATAAAAGCTGTATATTAAAAACCCAAAGCAAACATATTCAAAGATGAAAGCTCTTCCTTCAAGATCAGGAGTAAGTCAAGGATGTCTGCTTTTGCCACTTCTATTCAACCTAATACTAGAAGTTTTAGCCAGAGCAATAAGACAAGGAAAAGAAATCAAAGGGATACAAATCAGAAAGGAAAAACTAAAATTATCTCTGCTTACAGATGATTAATCATGTATCTAGAACACTTAAAGATTCCACATACATTTTTTTAAACTGTTAATAAATGAATTAAGCAAAGTAGCAGCCTAGAGAGTTGACACACAAAAATCAGTTACATTTCTATACACTTAGAATGAACAACATGAAAAAGATATTAATAAAGTCTCATTTACAATAGCATCAAAAAGAATAAAATACTTAGGAATTAACCAAAGATGTGAAAGACTTGAACAGAAAAAATTATAAAATATTGCTGAAAGTTAAAGAAAAATATAAAAATGGAAAACATTCCGTGTTCATGGATTGAAAGACAATATATTTCAAATGTCCAGACTACCAACATAATCTACTGACTCAATGCAATCCCTATCAAAATTCCAATGACATTTCTTTTTTTTTTTTTTTGCAGAAATAGAAAAGTCCATTCTAAAATTCATATGGACTTTCAAGAGACATCAAAAAGCCAAAACAATCTTGAAAAAGAGAAAAAAATATTGAAGACTCACATTTCCTAATTTACAGAAAACCAAATACTGCACATTCTCCCTTGTAAGTGGGAACTAAACATTGAGTACACCTGGAGATAAAGACACAAACAACAGGCACTGGGAACTAATAAAGTGGAAAGAGTGAGAAGGGGCTGAGGGCTTAAAATCTACCTGTTGGTGACTATGCTCACTAACTGTGTGATGGGATCATTTATACACCAAACACCAGCAACGTGCAATTACTCATGTAATAAATTTGCACATGTGCCCCCTGAACCTAAAATAAAAGTTGAAAAACAAAATCTAAAAATACACATAGTTCAATGAAATACAATTGAGAGTCCAGAAATAAACCCTCATATGTATGGTCAAATGATTTTTGACAAGGGTGCTGTGATGGTTGATTTTGGATGTCACCTTGACTGGATTGAGGAATACCCAGCAGCTGATAAAGTACTAATTATTCTCAATGCTTCAATAGAAACTGATCATGTCTCCCTTCTGTAAAAGGGAAACCAAGGTGATCTGGCATTTGATTCGAATGATTGGGCTACCCCAGTTGTATCTGTGAGGGTGTTTCTGGAAGAGATTGGCATTTGAGTTGGTGAACTCAACTCACCCATCTGTGTGGGTGAAGATGATCTGCCCTCAATGTAGGTGATGGAATAAAAAGGTAGAGGAAGGGCAAATTCTTGATCTCTCTTCTGGAGCCAGAATTCATTTCTTCTACTCTTTTCAGGTGCCCATGGTCTTTATACCATGGTAGATTATATATTGCATCATGAGACAAGTTCAGATTCTCTGGGCTTTGCACTCTAGGATTTGCATCAGCAATTCTCCAGGCTCTCAGGCTTTTGGCCTCGGACTGAGAGTTGCAACATTGGCTTCCATGGTCCTAAGGCCATCAGACTTGGAACAAGCCATGCCACCAGCTTCCTTCATATTCCAGCTTGCAGATAATCTGTTATGGAACTTCTCAGCCTACATAATCAAGTGAGTCAATGTCCCTAATAAATCCTTTCTTATGTCTCCTCCTGTCTCTCTCTACATAGATAGATATAGATGAAGTTAGATAGATAATATAGATATAGATCTCCTATTAATTCTATTTCTCTGAAGAACCCTGATTAAAACATATGTCAAGATCATTCAATGAAGAGAGAACAGTCTTTTTAGCAAATGGTGCTGGGAAAACTGAATACCCATATGCAAAATAAATAAATTGGCCCCTTGCCTAATACTATACAGAAAAATTAACTCAAAATTGATCAAATACCTAAATATAAGACATAAAACTATAAAATAAAATTCTTAAAAGAAAACATAGGACAAAAGCATCATGATATTGTATCTGTCAGTAATTTCTTGGATATGTCATCAAAGGTACAGGCAACAAAAGAAAACCAGAAAAATTGGGCATCATGGAAAATTTTTAAAATTGTGCATCAAAGACACTATTAACAGAGGAAAAAGGCAGCACACAGAATAGGAGAAAATATTTGCAAAGCATATATCTGACAAGAGATTGACATCCAGAATATATAAAGCACTCCTAAAACTCAATAACAAAAACAAAACAACTAGATTCAAAACTGGGCAATGGACTTGAATAAATATTTCTCCAAAGAAGCTATACAAATGACAAATAAGAACCTGAAAAGATGCTCAACATCGCTAATTATTAGGAAAATTAAAATCAAAACTATAATGAGACACTATCTCAAACCAAACCAATTCAGATGGCCACTATTAAGAAAACAAAAAATAGCAAGTCTTGGTAAAGATGTGGAGAAACTGTAACACTCATGCCCAATAGTAGAAATGTAAAGTGGTGCAGCCACTGTGGAAAACAATATGGTGGTACCCCAAAAATTAAAAATAAAGTTACTACATGGTACAGCAAATCTACTTTTGAATATGCATCCAAAGGAACTGAAAACAAAATCTTCAAGCAATATTTGCACACTCACACTTATAGAAGCATTATTCACAATAGCTAAAATGTGGAAGCAACCAAGTGTC
Organism: Aotus nancymaae; assembly: GCF_030222135.1. Taxonomy (NCBI): domain Eukaryota; kingdom Metazoa; phylum Chordata; class Mammalia; order Primates; family Aotidae; genus Aotus; species Aotus nancymaae. The sequence continues at coordinate 30,546,753 of NW_026988471.1, forward strand.
CATTCACAGATTAATGAATGGAGCAAAATGTGGCATATACTTACAATGACTTTTTGAAGGAAGAAAATTCTGGCATGTACTACAACATAGATGAAACCTCAGAGCAATGTGCTATGTGAAATAAGCCAGTCATAAGAAGACATATTCCATGTGATTCACTTATATGAGGTACTTAAAAGTAGTCAAAATCATAGAAAGTGGAATGGTGGCTTCTGGGGACTGGAAGTAGAGGGAATTATTTTTTAAATAGGCACAGAGTTTCAGTTTTATAAGATGAAGAGTCATGAGCTGAATAGAAGTGATGATTGCACATTAAGAATGTATTTAATGTCACTCGAAATGGGGGTTCAAATGTTAAGTTTATTATGTTCATTTTACCACAATAAAAAAATTAAAATGTTGCACATTAAGAATGTACTTAATGTCACTCAAAACAGTTCAAACGTTAAGTTTATTATGTTCATTTTACCACAACAAAGCTGCAATTTTTGTGAAGCAAAATCAAAAGGAAAAATAAATAGATCCACTATTATAGCTGAAGCCTTCAACACCGTTTCTCAACAATAGATAGGAAAACTAGAAAATCAGCAAGGATATAAAAGAATGCAACAATACTGTCAACTGACAAGATATAATCAACATTTCTATTACACAGCATCCAACAACAGCATAATACACATTCTTTTCAAGTGGCCATGGGATATATACCACAGTAGACCACATCTTATATCATAAGGCAACCCTAGACAAATTTAAAAAAAATAAAATTATATAGAATATGTTACCTGACCATAATAGAATCAAAACAGAAATCAGACATAAAAATAACAAGAAATTCTCCAAAACTCAGAAACTAAACAGCATACTTTTAAAATTCATAGATCAAAGGTAGAGTTTCAAGGCAAATAAAAAACTACATTGATATTTGTTTTGTTTTTGTAACCACTTTATAAAATAAACTAGGTAATTTATTTAATAATTTTCAATATCTCCAAAATAGAGATATTCCGGTCCAGATGGCTTTACTGGAGAATTCTACCAAACATTTAAAGAATTTCTGTGTGATTTCTTCCAAAAATAGAAGAATTTCCCAATTCATTTTATAAAGCTTGTATTATGAAAAAAACAAAACAGCAGATAAAGAAAAAAAAGGCAAAGACAGTGCAAAGAAGAACAAGGAAAAAAATTACAAGCTATTAGTCCCCATAAAAAATTGACACAAAAACATTTAACAAACAGAATTCAGCAATTCTATAAAAAGAATTTTATAGTATGACCAACTGGGGATATATTTCAGAGATGCAAGGCTGGTATATTTAAAATCAATTGATGTAACCCACCATATTAACAGAATTTTAAAAAAGTAATAACCTGATCATATCAATCAATTTAAAATTTTATAAATTTCAACACCTATTTATGATAAAATTATAAGGAATAGAAAATAGGAGTAAAGGAAAACTTCCTAAACTTGATAAAGAACATCTACAGCTAACATTATACCAAATAGTCAATGACTGAATGCTTTTTTCTTAAGATTGTGAACAAGACAAACATGCATTCTTACTACTTTTATTCAACAAAATGCTTGAAATTGTAGTCAGTGTAATAAGACAAGAAAAGAATTTAAGCCTACAGATTAGAAAAGAAGAAACAAAAGTCATTTGCAAATAACATGATTATCTATGTGGAAAATCCCCAAAATACGTGGAAAAAAACCCCTCACTCCTAATAAATTATTTCAGTGAATTTGCAGGTTACAAAATAAACAATTAAATTTCTATTTGCTACTAATGATTATGTTGACACTGAAATTTAAAAATACGATACAATTTACAATGATCCCCAAACTACCATATTTAGTTGTAAACCTAACCAAACATGTACAAGAGTTCTATAGTGAAAATGCCAAAGAATTAATAAACTAAAAGATCTCTTTAAAATGATGACATGTCATGGTCATGGATTAAAAGACTCAATATAGTATTAATATTAATTATCCCCCAAAGTGACAATGCAATTCTTATTAAATCCCATAAATTTTTTTATAAATATAGACAGTCTAAAACTTATGCATGCTCCTCAACTTACAATGAGATTTCCTCCTGAAAAAAACCATTGTTTTTAATATATCACAAGTTGAAAATACATTTAATACACCTAACCCACAAAATATAACATTTTAGCCTTGCCTTACCTTAACTTACTCAGATCACTTACATTAACCTACAGTTTGGCAAAATAATCTAGCACAAAGCCTATTTTATAATAAAGTGTTGAATATGTCATGTAATTTATTGAATAGTACTGTGCTAAAAGTGAAAAACAGAACAGTTGTGTGTACACTCAAAATACAGTTTTTACTGAATGCATTTTACTTTCACACCTTTATAAAGTCAAAAATTTTTAAGTAGAACCATTGAATTTCAGGGGCCATCTGTACATGGAAAGTCAAAGGAATTTGGATAACTAAAATAACTGGAAAAAAGAAACAATAAAGAGCAATTATCCTACCAGACTTAACACATTAAATAGTTATAGTGATTAAGACTATGTGCTGCTGGTGGAGAGACAGACGCATAGATTGACAAAACAGAATATAGAACCCAGAAGGAGAGCCACAAAAATAGGCTTAAATATTTTTTTATAAAGGTGCAAAAGCAATTCAATGGAGGAAAATTAGCCTTTCAGTCAGGAGAAAATACTCAGTATCTAGGATTAAGCAAAGAGGTCTTGGGCTTGACACCAAAAGCACCATCCATAAAAGGAAAATTTATAAATTGGACTTCATAAAAATTTAAAACTTTTGCATTTCAGGAGAGGGATATCAGTAAGATGGTAGAATAAGTAATCCCACCCCTCCTTATTCCACAGAAACATCAAGCTAACAATAATATGCACACCAAAATACCTTTATGAGACTACTTTTATGAGAAGTTTCAAGTATCCTAGCTGAGCACAAAATTATGAACAGCCACATTAAAACAGATAAGAAGAGCAATTACACTTTACTTATGTCAGCCTCTCCCCAAAGCCAACACAGATCAATGTCAAGGGATACTGCCTCAATGCACACTTCTCGCATTAGGAGGGGGAGAGAAGTGGATAACCATCTAGCATCCCAGCCTTTTAGTAAATTGTCCAAGGGGACAGTTTCTATCTTGCCTCACATGGAAGATTGACAGTACCACCATAGTTTGGACCACTGGGTCAACTCAACAATGGACAGTGGGTAAACAGATTGTTACAGGAAAGCAGAGTTCTGTGAGATTGGTAGAAAGTGCAGAACCTAGGCATCTCACCAAGGAGAGAGTGAGAGGAGTGGTGTATGTCTCCAACCTCTTGGCCTTTCAGTATATTGCCAGAAGGATGCTAGTCTCTGTTCCACTCAACCCAAAAAACTGACAGAATGAGTATAGTTTGATGGGGGTAGCTAAGAACAAAGGAAAAGAGGCAGTCAGCTTGCTAAATGAGAGGCTCTCCAAATCTCTAGCTGGGCTGATTGGTGAAGATCTTTAACTGCTAACACCACTCCATAAAGACTGGGAGAGGTAGCTGTTTTTTCAAATATGCAAATACCAAGGCAAAGCTACAAGACATAAAAAAAAAAAAACCTGGGAAACATGACACAATCAAAGGAAAAAAAAAATCTCCAGCAACCAACCCTAAGGAAGTGGAGATCTTTGAGATGCCTGACAAAGAACTCAAAATTCTCATCTTAAAGAAGTTTAATTAGTTACAAGAGAAAACAGATGAACAACCAAAGGAAATCAAGAAAGTAATAACTGAAAATGAGACACTCAGTAAAAGGGTAGGAACTATAAAAAGAACCAAACAAATTCTGGATCTGAAGAATCTAATTGCTGAAAGAAAAAATCAGTAGAAAACTTCAAAAACAGAGTTGATCAAACCTAAGAAGGAATCAGTGAAATCAAAGACAAGTTATTTGAAATTATCCAGTTAGAGGTGCAAAAGAAAAAAGAATGAAAGAGTTAAGAAAGCCTAAGGGACACACAAGACATCATCAAGAGAACAAATATATACATTATGGTGATTCTAGAAGGAGAGCAGAAAGACAAAAGGACAAAAAGCTTATTTAAACAAATGATTACTGAAATTTTTCCCAAATTCCAAAAGGTAAATGAACACTCAATGATTCTTATACAAGAAAGACCAGAAGAAGAAAGGCACACAGAGGAGGACGAAATATGAAGATGGAGCAAAGAGAGATGTGACCACAAGTCAAGGAATGCCAATGGCCACCAGAAGCTGAAAGAGAAAAGGAGATTTTTCTTTCAGAGCTTCCAGAGGAATTGTGGTCCTAATGACACATTGATTTCAGACTTCTGGCCTTCAGAATAGTAAGAGTAAGATTTATTTTGTTTTAAGCCACTTTGTGGTAATTTACAGTAGTCACAGGAAGTTAATATAACTTGTTGGAGTAATATTAGACCATTGAGATCAATTTCAGTTCAGACATCCAATAAGGAAAATGTCAGCAAAGGACCACAGACAACTAATATTTATATGTTGCTTACTATGCTCCAGATAATGTTCTAAGTACTTTGCCCATATTAACTCATTTAATCTTTATAACAACTCTAGGAGATAGGTATTATTATTCCCTTTTATAGAGAAAGAAACTGAGGCACAATTAAATTAGCCCAAAGTTCATAGTTATGAGATATCAGAGTTGGGATTCCAGTCCAGGTGGTACTGATTCCAGAGTTTCTGCTCTCTAGCATTTTCCTCTATTGCAGTCACATGTCCAACCATCAGAGGATTACACTGCTGGTTGCAGAAGCAAATCACCTGAGTGGCTTTAGAAATATTAAAGGAGGTCAGGTGCAGTGGCTCACACCTGTAATCCCAGCATTTTGGGAGGCCGAGGTGGGCAGATCACTTGAGGTCAGGAGTTTGAGACTGGCCTGGCCAACATGGTGAAACCCGGTTTTTACTAAAAACACAAAAATTATCTGGGTATGGTGGCAGACGCCTGTAATCCCAGCTACTTGGGAGGCTGAGGTGGGAGAATCACTTAGACCTGGAAGGTAGAGATTGCAGTGAGCTGACATAACACCACTGCACTCCAGGCTGAGCAACAGAGCAAGACTCCACCTCAAAAAAAAAAAATAAGAAATATTAAAGGGGAGGAATCACCCTGAAGACAAATTAATCACAATCTTGGTCACACAACTTTAAGCAGAATTCATTTTTAAGGGTTCCCCAGATGATTTTAATGTGCAGCCAGGTTAAAAGTCAATGACATAATGACAACCAATGGCAGATTTAATTAATTTGTCTAAATCTAAATTGCTTAGATGTTCTGGCTTTTCCAAAGTCTACATCTACACAGAAAAATTGGACTGCAAAACCTAGTAAAAGGTTTAACTCAGTAAAACCATATTTTTTTTTCTTCTAATTGTCTGCTTGGCCAATGTTTATCAAGGGTTGTACATAGGAAAACTCAATATGAAGGCTACCTAGTAATCAATGATTTGTTCTAATTTTGGTATTGAGGGAGTAGAAATGGAGAATGAAGAACTGGAGATGGAGTAGAAGTGGATGAGAAATGGAAATTCACCCACATCCCCAGAATCCATTCTGGCCAACTCTGGTTTGGATACTTGTGACCTAGAAATCCAGAGTACGACACCTTGGGGACTCTTGATTTTGGAACTTCCCTAGAGCAAACTCAAAGCCTGTTATTGCTTCTAAAACAGGACCAGCTTCCTTATATTCTCCTGAACAAAAAGGAATTCATCATGAAAGCAGCCTCCTAGAGCCTGCTCCAGGCCTGACACAAGTCAGTGCTGCCTGACCTTCTGATGCAGAGTCTGAGGTTGAACAATCAGAGACAGGGCTAGTGCTATCTCACTTTCAGATCAGCACTATGAAGGACTTCAGAAACGAAGCTTTACAGAGTCAAATCTGCCTATACCAATGGATTTTAAAGCTTTTTAGCCATGGAGCACTTTCTTAAGTGGAAATCTTACTTGGAAGGCCAGCAAACATAAAAATCGGGGGAATTTCCATACTTGAAGAGAATCTGAACCCCACTTGGCCAGACCTTTAGTGTAGGAAAATACAAAGAGCCTTTGGCTAAGAGATAGCCAGGTAAACATCAAGAACTGCTCTGACGTTGTACATAATTCTAGTAACAAGGGACCTATTTGGTTATCCCTTGACCTGTCCTGCTCTGAAGTGTACCTAGTGTTAATTTCCTAGGCTGCCATAACAAATTGCCACAGACTGAGTAGCTTAAATCAACAGAAATGTATTATCTCACAGTTTTGAAGGCTGGAAGTAGGAGATCAAGGGGTTGGCAGAGCCATGCTTCCTCTAAAGGCTCTGGGGAAGAGTCCTTCCTTGAGTGTTCCTAGCTTCTGGCGATGGTCTGCAATCCTTGGCATTTCTTGGCTTGTCATTGCATAGCTCCCATGTTTGCCTCTGTCTTCAGACGGCCATCTTCCTGGTATTTCTCTGCGTTTGTGTCTGTTTCTTTCCCCTTATGAGGGCATCAGTCACACTGGATTCAGAACCTACCTTAATCCAGTATGACCTCATCTTAACTACAGTCATGCATCATAATGATATTTCAGTCAATGGCAGATTATATATACAATTATGGTTTCATAAAATTATTGTGCCCTAATTACCTATAGTATTCAGTACAGTAACATGCTGTACAGGTTTGTAGCCTAGGAGCAATCGGCTATACTATAGTCTAGGTGTGTAGTAGACTATACCACCTAGGTTTGTGTGAGTACACTCTATGATGTTTGCACAATGATGAAATCACCTAACAACACATTACTCAGAATGTATCCCTGATGTTAAGCAATGTATGACATCGCAAAGACCGTATTTCCAAATAAGGTCATAGTCTAAGGTTCTAGAAAAAACATGAATTTAGGAGAGACAAGCTTCAACCCAATACACAGCTTCAGTCCTACCTCTGAACTTGTTCATATGGCTGGGCCCCACTACCACAGTCAGATCTCCCCCAGCAGCTACCCTGACACCAGATACCCGTGGCTCTGGTTTTTGGCTTCCTTCAGCTTTTATTGCCTAAATGTTTGAGCTCCCAGACTGTTTGATCTCCAGGCTCCAGATGTTCCCACTCTGGCTGGACCTGCTGCCGAGTCCAAAATGGAATGTTTTCTTGCATGTTTTCCTTTCCAGTATTTCAATCAAGAAAAAAAAAATTAAGCTGTCTGCAGAAAATCCTAAGGTGTCTTTCCAGAAAGATTTTCCTGGAAACCACTCTTTAACTCATTCAACATCCCTCTTTTTCTTAATGATGGCTAATATAAATTGTTTACAGAAAGTGCAGTAACATCTTAATGGGGTGTCATATCACTGCTGAGATTTAATTGCATGGTCAGTTTGTAAGGTACATCTTAAAATCTTGTAATACAGCATTATTTCTTCTATTAGGTATAATAGTTAAATCATTAAATACTTTAATAATACTACAAGAAAAAATATAAACCAGAAGTATCAGCTATTTACATCACTTTATATTCCAATCATGGTCAATTTTCATTATACATGTCAACACAGATTAATTCAGAGTGTACTATTTAGGTGTTACTTTTTAACTAAATGGCTTCATATATTTATTTCCATACATATAATCCATGAAATTAATATTTTGGAAGTATATATGATAATTTAATCATATTGATTACAATCAATCCCCACTTGTAAAGCATTTAGGTAACTTCCAGGGTTTCACAGTTGTGAATAATAACACTATAACTTTGTGTAGACTGATTTCTTTCTTTTGGATTATTTCACTTGATTAGAATTCCTGGCCCTCCTCCTACATCCTCAAAAAAGTGAAACAGTTTTTCAGCACTTGTTGAACATTGTCGGATTAACTTCACAGAAAGTTTGAACAATTCTCAGTGGCACAGGGCCATATATATATATATAATTTTTTCACAGGCATACCTAGTTTTCTTATCTTTATTGAAGTAAATTACTATACAGTCAACTGAACATATTTAAAGTGTGCAATTTGAAATATATATATATATGTCACATGAAGCCATGTGACATAAAAGTAATGAACATATCCATCACAACAAAAGGTTCTTCATACTCTTTGTAGTCCTACCTTCTTGTCCCTCTTGTGTCCTCAGGAAACCATTGATGTATTTTATGTCACCATAGAATTTTATATAAACATAATCATAAAGCATGAACTCTTTCTAGTTTTTGGGTTCTACAAATAAAGCTACTACAAACATTTGTATACAAGTCTTTGTGTCACAGGATCCCTGTTGTGTCACCACCAGCTGGAAACCTCTATGGCCAGAGGTGCCTTCTGCCTGAGTATTGCTAATGCCCATTGGGCTTAATCTGCCCACTCGGCCTGGCAGGCTGCACTTGGCTTGTGCTACAGGCCTGGATCCCACACCTGTCAAGGGCAAGCCAGGCACCAAATGATGAGGAATGTGTGAGTGAGTGCCAGCTCCATGTGAGGCTGTGGCTGGACCAGATGTACCACAAGTGGCTTTCACTATAGGCATTCACATCTGGATGAGGAGAACATGGTGGTACCTGGAAACTTGGAGATGTCAGGAACCATAAAGCCCCAAAGAGGGTATCACAGCCCTGGCTCAGGGATCCCTAGTTCTGGGCTCCCTAAAGGGCCACAGCTCTTCTCTCCTTCTTGTTACCTGCAATGTGATAAGCAGGAGGGCATATTTCAGCCCTGTTTGTGTTACAGCTCTTTGAGTACCCCCATTCGGCAGGTCTTGAGTTCTTGTCCCATATCCAGGAAGAATGAGGTATGCAGACAACTGGAGGATGAGCAAGACAGAGAGGAGCTTCAGTGAGTGACAGACCAGCTCTTGGAAGACCGAAAGTAGGTAGCTCCTTCCCACAGGTAGTAGTCCTGACTTTTGTCCAAGTCTGTCCGAGACCAGAGTTTTTATGGGCTCAGAAGGGAGGCAGTGCATGCTGGTTGGTCCATGGGCAACTATGAGTAGGCTCAGAAAAAGCACCATAAATTGTCACTCTGGGCCACTGACTCCACACAGAACTGATAGCCCAGCCCCCAGGTTTTAGGCCATCCCTGGCTGGAAGGTGGGGTTTCACCTGGGACCTGCTGCTTACCTCCCAGGAGCCTGTTTGCCTCCTGCCACCATCCACATGCCATCCATGCTCATGCCAAGAGGTCCCTGCAGGCCTGAACCAAGCTACCCTCAGCCCCTACTTGCCCCCACTCCCATGTTCATCAGCACCCAAAGTCTGGAGGGTGTCAAGGAGGCAGGGGGCTGATGTGTCAATGCTGCCCTGAGTGTGTGCACTCCAGGCTAGGCTGTAACAGCACCTGGGCTCAGCCACAACTTTGCTCCGTCCCAGAGCAGGCACCTAGAGCAGAGAGAGGTCAAGGAGTGGGAGCAGGCTTTCCTGCTCCCTTTCCTTTCCAAGCCTGCAGGGGCAGGGGGGCTTCCCAGGCCCCTGAGAGCACAGGAAAGCCCAGGTTCAAAGCCATGGCTGAGCAGCTACAGCTTCTCCCAGGAGCACTGGGCTTTTGCCCCATCAACTTGGTAGGGGGTGGGGCTCATGCTTGTTCCCAGTTCTGCAGAGTGCGCAGCCCCAGCCAATCCTCTCCCATTGCAGCCACTCCAGATGGGCTGCTGCTACCATCATTTTTATGAACACGTGCTTTTAGTTTTCTTAGAAAAATAACTAGGAATGCAATGGCTAGATTATATGTAGGTATATGTATATGATAGGTATAGGTTTCACTTTTTAAGAAACTGTCAATTTTCCAAAGTGGTTGTCATTTAAATTCTCATCAACAATTTATGAGAGTTCCAGTTATTCCACATCCTCACAAACACTAGGTATGCTCAGTATTTTTTATTTTAGCCATTCTATCAGACACATAGTGATACCCCATTGTGGTTTAATTTGCATTTACCCGAATCGCTTATAATGAGGATCTTTTCACTTTCTTATTTGCCAGCCATATGTTTTCTTTGTCAAAGTATCCGTTCATATAATTTTCCTACTTTTAAAGTTAAGGTGCAAAGGCAGTTCATTGGAGAAAAAGTAGTATTTTCAACAAATGGCACTAAAACAATTGGCTGTCCACATGCAAAACAAACAAGCAAACAAAAATCTTTTATTCACACCAGTAATTCTACTTTAAAAATTAATTCAAAATGTATCATAGACTTAAAAGTAAAACCTAAAACTACAAGTCTTGTATAAGGAAATATAAGAGAAAATCACTGTGACCTCAGATTAGGCAAAGATATTTTAGATATGACATCAAAAGCGAAAGAAAAATGGAAAAAATGAGACTTCATCAAAACTAAAAATTTCTGTCTTTCAAAAGACAGTTAAGACAAATTCTACCAGATGTGTAACAAAGAGCTGGTACCATTTCTACTTAAACTAGTCCAAAAAATTGAAGAAGAAAGACTCCTCCCCATCTCATTCTAAGAGGCCAGCATCATCCTGATACCAAAACCTCACAGAGACACAACAAAAAAGAAAACATCAGGCCAATAAAAATCAAGGCAAAAATCATCAACAAAACACTGGCAAACTGAATCTGGTAGGACATCAAAAAGCTAATCCACTACAATCAAGCAGGCTTTATACCCGGGATGTAAGGTTGAGTCGACATATGCAAATCAATAAATGTGATTCACATAAACAGAAATAAAAACAAAAACTACGTAATTATCTTAATAGATACAGAAAAGGCTTTCAACAAAATTAAACATCTCATCATGTTAAAAATCCTCAACAAATGAGGCATTGAAGAAACATAATTCAAAATAACAAGAGCCGTCAATGACAAACCCACAGCTAACATCATACTGAATAGGCAAAAGCTGGAAGCATTCTCATTGAAAACCAGAACAAGATAAGGATACCCTCTCTCACCACTCCTATTCAATGTAGTACTGGAAATCCTGACCAGAGCAATCTGGTAAGAGAAAGAAATAAAAGGCATCTAAATAGGAAGAGAGGAGGTTAAACTATCCCTGTTTACAGATGATGTAATTTTATACCTGAAACATCCCATGTAGGCTCTGCCCAAAAGCTTCTCAGTCCGATAAACAACTTCAGTAAAGCTTCAGGATACAAAATCAATGTACAAAAATTACTAGCATTTCTGTACACCAACAACATCCAAACTGACAGCCAAATCAAGAGTGCAATCCCATTTACAACTGCAACAAAGAGAATAAAATACCTAGGAATACAACTAACCAAGGAGGTGAAAGATCTCTACAATGAGGATTATAAAACACTGCTGAAAGAAATTAGAGATGACACAAACAGAAAAAACATTCCATGCTCAAAAACATTCCATGGATGGAATCAATATTGTTAAAATGGCCATACTGCTCAAAGCAGGTCACAGATTCAATGTTATTCCTATCAAACTACCAATGACATTCTTCACAGAATTAGAAAAGAACTATTTTAAAATTCACATGGAATCAAAAAAGAGCCCAAATAGCCAAGGCAATCCTAATCAAAAAAACAAAGCTGGAGGCATCACATTACCTGACTTCAAACTACATTACAAGGCTACAGTAACCAAAACAGCATGGCACTGGTACAAAAACAGGCCTATAGACCAATGGAACAGGATGAAGAGCCCAGAAACAATGCTGCACACCTACAATCATCTCATATTTAATAAAGTTGACAAAAACAACCAATGGGGAAAGGATTCCCTATTCAAACTGGTGCTGGGATAACTGGCTAGCCATATGCAGAAAATTGAAACTGGACCTCTACCTTACACCATATACAAAAATCAACTCAAGATGAACTAAAGACTTCAATGTAAAACCTAAAACTAAAATACCCTAGAAGAAAACCTAGAAAGTGCCATTCTGGGCATAGGCCGTGGCAAAGACTTCATGACGAAGACACCAAAAGCAATTGCAACAAAATCAAAAATTGACAAATAGGACCGAATTAAACTAAAGAACTTCTGCACAGGAAAAAAATATATATATCAAAAAAGTAAACATACAACCTACAGAATGGGAAAAAATATCTGCAAACTATGCATCTGACAAAGATCTAATATCTAGCATCTATAAGGAACTTAAACTAATTCACAAGCAAAACGAAACAATCCAACTAAAAGTGGGCAAAGGACATGAACAAATATTTTTCAAAAAAGACATATGTGGCCAAGAAGGATATGAAAAAATGCTCTGCATCAAATGTAAATCAAAACCACCATGAAATACCATCTCACATTAATCAGAATGGCTATTATTAAGAAGTCAAAAATAATAAATGTTGGAAAGGTTGTAGAGAACAGAGAATGCCTATACACTGCTAGGGGGAATTTCTCAAATAATTTAAAACAGAATCACCATTCAATTCAGCAATTCCATTATTGAGTATATCCACAAATAAATATATATTGTTCTACCATAAAGAGACGTGCATATGTATGCTCATTGCAGCAGTATTCACAACAGCAAAGACATGAATTCAACCTAAATATCCATCAATGGTGGACTGGAGAAAGAAAATGTGGTACATACACACCATGGAATATTATGCAGCCATAAAAAATGAGATCATGTCCTTTGCAGGCCATTATTTTTGGCAAACTAACACAGAAACAGAAAACCAACTGCATATCCTCACTTATAAATGGGAGCTAAACACCAAGTACATATGGATACGAGGAGAACAACAGAATTGAGATCTACTTGAGGGTAGAGAATGGAAGGAGGGTGAGGATCAAAAAAATACCTATCAAGTACTATGCTTATTACTGGGGTGATGAAATAATCTGTACACCAAACCCCTGAGACATGTAGTTTACCTGTATAACAAAACTGCATATGTAAACTTGAACCTAAAATAAATTTTTTTAAAAAACAAAAGACAGTTAAGAGAATAAAAAAGAAAAGCCACAAATGGAGAGAAAATATTTGCTAAGTTTATACCTGGCAAAATACCTCTATCCAGAATATATAAAAAACTTTTAAAACTCAATAATATGAAAACAAACAACTCAATACACTGGAACTTAGACTTGTTTATCACAAATTTGTTGGCAAGTAAAGAACATTGACTAAGAGCATGAGACACAGAGTTAAGTTTTGAAAGATAACTTTGTAAGATTGAATACTGCTGATATAAGAGGACAGGCAGAGAGGCAAGAGAGAACCAGAGTCTGTACATGAAAAAAGATCTTGAGACGTTTCATGGTCAGTGAGAAAAAATATCAAAAGCAAATTAACCTGTTTTCTTCACAGTAACTTCTAGGATCAGCCTCAACAATATGGAGCAAATATAAGAAAAAAACTTGAAAATGGCCCAGACTCTAATTTAAGACTTGGGTAGTAGGACTAGATAATATGGCATAGTTACAGAAGATGTTTGGAATCTAAAAGTGGAGAGAAATTCAAGACTGAGTATACAGAGTATAAGGCAAATTTAAGTCATAGATTACCAAATGGGTCCCTTTTCCCAACAGATGTCACATCCCCACCCAGAAATCTGGGAATCGGCCATTCTTCAAGAACCAGGTCAAGTCTCCCATTCTCACTCCCACTCACTCCACCAATGTTCTGCACTGCAATCACTTGTAAAATAGCACTAATAACAGGGATTTTCTCAAGGACAAAATGAGATAACCAATGTAAAGCACGTAATATAATGCCTGGAACACCCAGAGCTCAATAAATATTGGTTTCCCTTCTCTCCCTTCTATAACCAAATGGAAGACAAATTGCACTGTTGGCCCTAGTTCAGAGGTTTTTAAAATTTAGAGCTCCTATGTTGAGCTGAGTCTCATTAAAGGCCCCTGGGTTGAGCACAGAAACTTTTTAAACAACTCGAATCCAGACTTTGATGTCCTTATTGCCATACATGGCAGGGAGTCAACAGCAGAACGGGAAGTACCCCAAGTTCCAGAAATAAGTTGCCAGGCTGTGGCAAAAGTAAGTAGACAACTTTTGCATTCTATCTAGTAACAAAAAATATTTATGCTCCCCCTCCAACTGGCTGAGGGCCCTTTACTAGAGCATCACTGAAAGTCTTTCCACTGTCCCTCACTCATTCCTTCTCAGGCAAGGAAACATGAATCACCTGATGGGTCAATCTGACAGCAGGACCTGCCAAAGGATGCATACAGCTCAGTCCTTCTGCTGTCTTTTCAGAACAGGCACCGCTGTGAGAGGCCTGTGGTTGCCCAGCCATGATTGTAGCTAAGTATTTCTGAGGCACAGTGTTAGGAGACCCACATGATCTAAAATCTAAGCCATGTTCCCACAAACCAGCTTTACCAGTAACAAAAGGTGGTAATATGTCTCTAGTTGCCTAACTCCTGGATCTCTCAGGGGGCCCCTGGCGGTGGCCCATACAAACCAGGCCTCTTGTCCTCTCAGTTTACATTTTCCCACCTGCCTGATATTCTCAGACTGACATTGCTGCCACCCAAGTTTCACACCAGAAAGAGTGAGAAGCACACGATGAAAGTTCTTTCCTGCCTTCTTTTTAGAGGGCAGGCACTAGACATTGTACTCCTATGACCCCCATAAGACCTTGCATAATTCTGAGCATGTAGAACCCTGAGAAAGATCAGGAGCCCTGGCTTCAAGCTCCACTCTGCCCTTTCTTGCCATGTAGTTTGGTACATGTCACTTTGCCAGTCTGAATCCTTGAATTGTAGTTGCAATGAATTCCAATTGTAATTCTTTATTTTATTTGTTCTCTTTAAGTGACATTAAATTGGATTTTAAATGAACAAGAAGTTGGTTCTTTCTTCAATGTGGTTAAAGTGAAATGGTCATGATCTCTAAAGCTGGTTTATATTTTTGGCAAACATAGCTATATATTTTTCAGACTTGCTTATGATGTCATTCCATTTAAAATGAAAACTCCAAGAGTCCTATTATTTTCCCATAAGGGTCCAAACAAAAAACTTGAAACCCAAGAATTCTCAGAAAACAATGTTTACTATCAAGTCCCCACTTACATGTAGCAGAAATTTTCTAAAATATGCCCACTGCTTTGCTATAGAATTTAATCAAATTTTATTATAGAATTACCAGGGCACTGAATGTAAAGCTATGCCATTCATAGTTTTCTTAAGAATGGACTGGTAAACTATGGCCTATAGGCCAAATACGGCCCACTGCTTAATTTTGTAAATAAAGCTTTATTGGAATACAACCACATTCATCTGTTTATATAATGTCTGTAGCTGCTTTCCTGCTATAACAGTAGTCGTGAGTTGCTGCAATAGAGATCACGACCTGGCTTTTTACGGGAAATGTTTGCTGATTCTCATTGTAAAAATCCTTCAATTAATCTTAATTGATCCAAATTATGCCTCAGGAACATCCTTAACACGTGATCAAGTGACCACAGAAATATTTCTTATCTTGTTTGGGCTTTTTTTTATCTTAATCTGTAAGAGAAGAGATTTGTCTATTGTTTCCAATCTAGATATTAATTCTCATTCTGATTCTCAGCAAATGAGTAGTTTCCTTAGTGAGGTTTGATTACTTCTGAATGGTTCGACATCTGCACCTCTCATGAAATAAGAGAAGCATTGGCAGGGGCCCATGAGGAAACTCAAGTTCCAACTCCTGCTTTGTCCCTAACTGACCCAACCTTTTGTGCTTTGCTTCTGTAAAATGACGAGGTTGGACAGATGAGAACTACATTTCCTTAGAATAGATAATTATGATCCAGTGTGTGAAATGCCTCAAGGAAAGCCACACTGGCTACAATGAAAGCCCAAGGAACAGCATCACAACTGGATTTAGAGAGAAGAAAAGACTCAGACAAGGTTTCTTGGAGGAAATGATGCCTGACCTGAATCTTGAAGGATGAGAAGTTCTGCTGGAGAATGAACTCACCAATAAAGCAAAAAGGCATTTTATTGAGGCCATCATTTTATTTGGCTAATTAAGAAAATGTTTCAGCATCTAAACCTCAGGGAATATCTCTCTGAATTAAAGCAGACTCTAATGTGTGCATTATGCTCTGCTTCTAGATGTAATCACGAAAGTCACACTGCCCAAAACCTTTTCACAATGTAGTCACTTTTTTCTGGAAGAAAAAATGTTTCTTTGTGTCTTGTTCATTCAGTTATCAAAGTCCCATCAAAGTCTTGAAAAAGACATCAGCTACCACATGCATAAGTGGTATGACTGACCACTGTATGGGACACCAAGACTTCTTGTGAAAGCGAAGATCAGTCAGAGAGTTTGGGCAAAGGGTCATTCCACAGCTGTAATCACAGCCAACAAGAGGTGAGACAACTCTTGACTTCAAATAACTTTGACAGTGGGATTAGGCAACATGCTTAGGCAGCAGTCATTTTCATGTGGCTAAACAACCCAGCAGCCAGAACAATAGATCCTGAAGGGAGGAAAATTATCTAAATTGACCTAACTATGCAATTTCAGCAATGATGATTCCCAAGTAATTGCTGCTAGCTCTCCTATAATTCTGTCTGTACTGTTGTTGTAAATAGAGTTCATTCATGCATTCAACAAATGTTAGTGAGTACCAACTATGTCCCAGCTCTTTGTATACACTGGGGATACAGCCATTAAAAAGTGAGATGAAAACCCCTGACCCTGTGGAATCTACAGTCTTGTGTGTCATCTTTGTATTGAGAAAAATGTAACAAGTTTTAACTTCCATCCAATAGGACATATTGCTGTTCTGAACAGTCCCCAATGGACATTTTGCAAAAGAGTCTGAGCCAAACCTGAGCCACCCTTCCTCCTTGTCTCTCCATCTTATTCTCTGTCATAGCAACGCACAGGACAAGATAAAGCCAAGAGAGCCTGATGCTTGTTCCTTAATGCACCCTTATTATCAAGCCAAATGACTTTTTAAGCCTCAAAACAGATATGGGTGAATATCAAGACCCTAAAGAATGCTCATAACCTTTGAACCACTTCTGGGAATCCTGACTAAGAAAACAGACCTAGCTTTTGAAAAGAATTTAGATGCAATAAATGCACATCACAGCTTCAATGAACCTAGCCCCACCCCAAGACAAATTAAATGCCCAACTATAAATGAATGTATAGGTAAATTATTGTTTTTACATTAGATGAAATCAGCAGATATTAAGAAATCTATGATAATGTGGGAAAGTACTCACTATAAAATGTTAGGTAGTTAAACAGAACAAAAAACCGCATATTCAACATGAAAAGCATGTGTGAAAATCTACTAAGAAAAAAGATTTGATAGATAGGGACATAGATAAACTGGAAACCATCATTCTCAGCAAACTGACAAAATAACAGAAAATCAAACACCACATGTTCTCACTCATAGGCAGTTGTTGAACAATGAGAACACACGGACACAGGGAGGGGAGCATCACACACTGGGGTCTGTGGGAGGGAACTAGGGGAGGGACAGCGGTGGGTGGGGAGTTGGGGAGGGATAACATGGGGAGAAATGCCAGATATAGGTGATGGGGAGGAAGGCAGCAAACCACATTGCCATGTATGTACCTATGCAACAATCTTGCATGTTCTTCACATGTACCCCAAAATCTAAAATGCAATAAAATATATATTTTAAAAAAAAGAATAATAAAGTAAAAAAAATTTTTCTAAAACATTAACATTTAATATACTTAGATGCTGTAATTATGAGTATTTTCTACTTTTTGAATTTTCCATTTTTCATGGGGAAAAATGATTTTTATAGTAAAAAAATTTAAATAATTTTAAGCATACAGTTTTATAAAGCAAGAATGAGATCTCATTTATTCAACAAATATAAAACAGTTTATTATCATACCTGAAGAGCCTGAGATCTGGATTTACACTGCCTGGGTTTGAGCTCTGATTCCTCCTTACTGTGTGACCTTGGGCAAGTAAGTTATTTAACCTTTTCTTGCTCCAGTTTCCCACCTGCACCTCCAGTGCCTGCCTAAATGGGTTGGTAGGAGGATGAGTGAACAATTTACTTGAAGTGTTTGGCACAGAGTGTAACACCCGGTAAGCACTCAAAATAATAACAGATCAAATGTCTCAGTGGCCTCAAAGAAAGAATTCAAACAACAGGAAAGACAAACATCATATCCTGACGCCTCAGGGACGAGTAATTCAGAGTTGTACTTCTAGTGGGCAATTTCCCTCAGGCAGAATCAATCTCCAAGACCTTTACTAATATTTTTAAGTTTCCTCCAAAGGACGGTATGTAGATATTTCTTTTATGTGTAATTACTCCTTTGGTTTTTTTTTTAAAAAATGTACTGGTCATAATTTACTGTGCAAAGTGCCTTTTGATTTCAAAAACAAGCCTAAACATTATGTTAATAGGATTGTCATAAAACACTAATCATTACTCTAAGATTAAATGACCTCATAAAAATATTGCTTATGTTGCCAACATACAGTAATTAAAGATAAAAATAATTGTTGATAAAAATCACATTTCTGTCAAATATCTATTCGAAAATAGTGAAATAAAAAACTAATCTCTTATCTCCTGTATCCAACATCCTTCTTTCTGTGCAAATTAAATCATCTAAATCTGAGTAAAATAAAATCTGTGTAAAATAAAGAATCTTGTTCACAATAGACTTTTAGTAAATATTTGTTGAAAGGATCAATTTAGTTCTTATTGCTTGACAATAGACATATTTGCCTTTTTAAAAGAGTGAGAATTCAGTTAAGATTGCATAAATATTAAATCTTGACTACAGAAGATAAGAGGGAATTAAGAAAGATTGAATTTTGTCTCTGACATCTTCTCTCGAAATGAGGCATCACTTTTTCTTTATGAGAGAGATTATGCCAGAGGCATTCTTTATCTTAATTTCTAATCCAAACTTTTTGATCTTTTGACCCTAGGAATCTTCTACTCAAAATAAGGCAGTGCTTCTTCAAGGTTTTGATTTTGTTTGATAACCTTTCTCTGTTTATGGGATCTGTTCTTTTCTTGCATGGAATATCTGCCTACTTAAAATGGCTAAAAGGTCTTAAACCTCGGAGATTCACAGGCTCAGATTTGAATCTTAGTGGGCACCAGCTGTATTGTCTTCTTTCAGTCCCATAACCTTACCCAGACATTCCTCGGTCTCTTTCCTGTCTTTCCTTCCCAGCGCAGAAGGTAAATTTCTCCTGAACTCGGGTTTTTTGTTTTTTTTTTTAATCTAGAAGAACATTTGAGCTCTAGGTTAACTTTCACCCACTCACAATTCAGGTCCCAGGGAAATTGGAAAGGTAGATGAATTGGTGATGTGCTTGGTCCCTTTTGGGAGGGGCCTAAGAAGCAGGGACCCTCGCTTAAGTCAGTGGGATCTCGATATATTCTCTTTGCCATCTTTGAAATCTGGATTTGGGCTCTGCCCACCTTCCTTCTTAGACCCGCAAAGACTAAATCTGTGAGAACCTCTGAGCTGCGTTTTCCGCGGGAGATGTCAAACGCGTAAGACTCTCCCAAGATCCCAGAACTAACCTGTCCCCACCCGGCAAGGAAAAGGTGAAGGAAAAAAGAGAAGCGGGGCGGGGCGCGAGATGCCACAGGTAACCGTGGATTAAGGAACAGTCCTAGCCAATAGCTCTGCCCCGTCTGAGCTTTCCAGCTCGCCTCTCGCCCGCAGGGCCTCTTTCTCTGGAGCAGCTAGAGGATTTGGAGCGGCTGAGAGGGGATGAGGTCCCGGGGGAGTGAAGGCGGTGTCTGTCCCACCGCCGCTTCTCAAATCTCTAGCGTCCGGCCCCGGCCCCCGCCAGGTGCGCCCTGCAAGCTACCCTCCGCGTTCCTCGCAGCGCTCCGCGCTGCCTCCTTGGCGTTCCTAGGTGCGCGCTTCGCTCTGCGCCCCTGGACGCCGGGAGCGGGCAGTGCGCTGCACTTGGCGCCCGCAGGGGAAAAACGCTACCTGTAGAAGTAATGTAAGCAGAAGAAGCCCAAAAGCACCGGCCCAGGTGGCCCGAAGAGGGAGAGCGGCTGACGGGCGAGGATCCCCGCGGGCACCACGAAGGAGGGCAGCTCCTGCAGGAACCAGGCGGCTCGGGCGGACAGGCTGGTAGCCGCGGGCGTCAGGATCTCCGTGTGCTTCCCGTAGCTGGCGGGCTTCGCGAAGTACAAGGCCAGTGCCCCGAAGGCGGCCAAAGTGGCGCTGCCTGCCAGCACTGGGCTCTGTTGGCACTGAACCCGCATCGCGCCGCGTTCCCCGCCGGTGGCAGCTGCCCTAGCACAAGAGAGCGCGGTCCCCGCAACCCCTTTATGGAGCGCGAGACACCACCCCATGTCCGCCCCCCTCGGCCTTGGCTCCCGCCCCTCCATCCTGCCTCCCACCTCGGCGCGGCCAGCCCTGGCTCGGCTTCGCAGCAATACCCCTTTCTCAGGGATTCAGCCAAGGGGGACAGGGAGGACGAAAGCCTCCTTAGTTCCACAAGGTGTCTGCGCCCGCGCGCGCCCGCCCTCTCCACCGCTTTACATTCACCTCCGCCTTAGGCTGCCCTTCCATGTCTTGTTCCTCAACTATTAACTTCTGATGCGGCAACTTGTGGAACTAAGACACTGGAAGAAAAACCCACGGGGACGATTCAGCTGGGGTGGTTTTCCTGCCCCAACACACACCCTCTGTCAGTCCGTAGCCACTCAACCCCACCCTCCAACATCCCAGCCAGGGTCTTTCCAGCTCCTCCGGTTCCTTATGCACCTTCACTCTCCCACAGCTTCTACCCAACCTTGTGACCTTCTTTGGACCCTGAACCATCCCGGCTCTTTGAGCGTCTGCCAGCCCCTCTGCTCTGGGGCGCCGCGCTCCTTAGCCACTCTCAGCATCAGTGCCAGCTCTGCCCCACCACGCGCGCCAGGCAGGTACAAGTCTCTCCCGGCCCTAATTCCTCAGCGGTTTCTCTCTGCGTCCCCGCACGCGTCCCTGAGCCGCCCGCCTGGGTCAGAGAGGAGCGTCCGCTTGGGTCAGAGAGGAGCGTCCGCTGAGCTCAGGGGATCATGCACAGATTGGGGCCAGAAGTCGAGGTTCTGTCTGTCGGTCCTCCCCCGCCACCCAGTCTCGGTCCCCCAGAGTGGCGCAGACTCAGGCTAAAGTCAGGGCTTCTTTCCTGGGACGCCCTTTCCCAGCTCCTAGAGCCAATGAGCCGTGGCCCATAAGGTGGTGGCCTGGCAACCCCGCTGCTCTCTGAACTCCTGTCTAGCCATCACACACCTAGACGATTCTTTCACTCTTCCATTTCCCACCTTTATCTTATCCTCCAGCCCCTTCTTCTCCTACCTCTTCCCTTCTATGATTCAGCATCCAGGCTTTCTTGGCTGCCTCCTCCTCTGTTTCCCACCCCTTCTTTTCTTCTCTCCCTTCTTTCTTAGACCTGGCTTTCTCCTTACTGGTTGACCTCTTCCCACCTGCTGTTTACCTCATTCTTCCATCTTCGTGTCCTATCTCCCTTGATTACTTTATTTCTATTTTCTCCTCTGGTCCCTACTTGGGGCTCTACCCCAGTCCTTCCCATTTTTCACTCTTCCCTTATTTTGGAGGTCTCTTGTTCCTTCCCTTTCAACTCACACCTCCGAGAAGCCCCATTCAGTACTTCTCCATCCACTTCTGCTGGGTCAGGCCAGCTGGTCCAATGACAGGCACAGTCCCTCATCTGCTCCAGTTTGGATCTCCTGATTCTTGGCACACATGATATACAGCGATGCTTTAGTGCTACAGGACATCCTCTGCTTGCTGACCAAGATACGTTTATTATATTCCCATGGAGTTATAATTAACATTAATCATGCTTCAGTTTTTAATTGATCACCACTTCCAAATCACCCATACTGACTGAAGCATTTTTCATGGAGTAACCAGGTGTTAGCCATCACAGCTGTTTCAAGCTTTTTTTGCACTGACTTTAGAGTGCAAGTCCAGTCGCAGCTTCCTCAGCTACAACCTGCTTGTTGAAGATGCCCAAATATAGATCTCCAATAAAGACATGAGCTTTAGCTCTGCATTTCCTCCCTGCCGGAAAACTCCACTTGCATGTCCTTCAGAGATCTCAAACCCAACCCTACTCAAAGCTAAAGCCAGTTATCTTTCCCTCCACCCACTTGGACCCAAATCCTCCTACGTTCCTGAGTGTTACCTCTTCCCTGTCCTCAGTCCTCTTAGCCTCCCTAGGAAGCTGGCTGATAGACTCAGGAAACTGTAGATTTCATGATGCCGTACAGCATTAGGAGAACAAGCAGTGCGATATTTCAAACCCAGCTCAATGGAATAACTTTTTTAAATGAAATGTCTTCTGTCTCAATTTCGTTCTCTCTTTTTTTCTAACTCTGCCCAATTTTTGTCCTCATGAACTTTTCTCCACTATTGCAACAGTCAGCTTGATAAAGCCAGTGATCTTCAGTTTATACATCTGTGGATTCGCTGTGGGTCAGAAATCTGGGCTGAGCTTGACTTATCTTCACAGTGTTCACTTATTCATCTATCTAACAACTTAGAGCCCAGCTCCAGGCTGTGTTTGGATGGAGAGACTTAGCTGAGGCTGTCATCCTGGGATGAGTGAGCTAGTTCTACCATGTCTATATAATGTTAATAACAAAAGCACAAGAGTAGAAGAAACACACAAGGTCTCTCAAGGCTCAGGCCAAGAACAATCACACCTTTACTTCTTTTTCATTTTATTGACCAAATCAAGTCATATGGTGGATTCTAGAGTCCGAGTGAGAGAGTATTTGTAAATTTACATGGTAAAGGGCATGGATATAGGGGGAGGTAGAAAATTAGAACCAATAATGCAACTGGTCTGTATTACACACATGAAGGAATTATAAATATACAGCTTGATTGATTTGCACAAATTGGGCACACTCTTGCAAGATGCACCTAGGTCAAGAAACAGATTATCAGCATACCAGGAACTGTGCTCCTGCCTCCTTATATCCTCCTTCCAGGAAAAATAAAATAAAATAAACTACCCTGACTTCTAATACCAAAAATTAGTTTCGTCTGCTTTTGAATTTTATGTAAATGTAGTCATACAGTACTTACTCTTTGTATGTGTTTTAATGATACCTGGGATTTATTTTAATCAGGTGTGGTAACGTACACAAACACATAAATGACTATGATGAAGAAAAAGGTTTATATCAACAGATCCCTACAAATAGGAGTCACAGCACACCACCCAAGACCACATGGGGAAGCACCAGTGTTAGGAGGCAGGCAGAGAGAGGGGACAAGGTGAGCAAGAGCCTTTACCGTGGTTTATGCAGGAAGGAATGGGCATGAAAAGGTAATCAGGCTTAGGATTAGCTAGTTTGAATACTTCTAGCAGGCTCTGGGGTAGAGGGGCTGTCTTTAGTTTTCTGTTACCTGGACCTGGCTGATTAGGACAGGAGAATGGTGGCCCAGGGTGTAAAGCCCTGATAAAGGAAGTGGTTGGGCAATGTATGAGCTCTGAATTAATTGGTTTGCATATGAAAGCTATGTTAGAGTCATTTACAATTTCTAGGAAACAGCTAGCTGGGAGATCCCAGATGGTCATGGTTTAGTGGTAGAAATAATCTATAGAATATTAGAATTAGGTAGAATAAAAGCTATCTCCTTAACAAAACATAAAATCAATCCCCAAAAGGATCAAGTTGACTCACAAGTAACCTAACACAGTCCAACACTGTTTAAAGGAAGTCAACTAAATCCAGACAAGTAAGAATATAGCATTTACAATATCCAGCATTCCTAAAATTACTAGACATATTACATTAAATTTTGACAACAACTACTAGAGTCGAGCTAAACTTCAAAGGTTAAGGACATGGTCCTCCATGAGACTGCTTTTACTTCAGACATCAGCTGCAAGTTCAAGGTTATGTAAGCCACCTATACTCTGAACAGCTGGCTACATACTTAGGAATCCCCACTAACCCTTCAAGCTTGATAATTCACTTAAAAAAAAAATTAAAGAACTCTGGAAAGCACTATACTTACGACTACAGTTTTATTATAGTAAAATGACACAAATCAAAAGTAGCCAAAAGAACTGATGTATAGTACTATGGGAGGTGGAGCAAGATGGTGGAATAGAAAGCTCCACTGATTGTCCCCATAACAAGGACACCAGTTAAACATCTATGCAAGCAAAGCTCCTTCACAAGAACCAAAACTCAGGTGAGCACTTGCAATACCTGCTTTTAACTTTGTGTCACTGAAAGAGGCACTAAAGAGGTCCAAAAGCAGTCTTGAATCGCTGAAGCCACCCCTTCATCACACCCTGGTAGCTGTGGTGTGGTGCAAAGAACATTTGTGCGCACTGTGTGAGGAAGAACACATCAATTGTGAGACATTAAACTCAGTGCTATCTTGTTCTAGCAAAAAGGAAAGCCAGACCAAGTTCAGCTGAGGCCCACCCATCAAGGGAGCATTCAAACCAGTCCTAGTCAAAGGGGAATCACTAATCCCGGAGTCAGAATTTCATTTCCCACAAACTTTACCACTGAGGGCTGAAGTGCTCTGGGTCTCTAACTAAACTTGAAAGGCAGTTTGGCTAAATGGCCTGCAACTCTTAAACAAGTCCTAGTACTGAAGTAGGGCCAGAGACAGTGGACTGGGGGGCACAAAATATACTGAGACACCAGCTTGGGCAGCCAAGGGAGTATTGGCATCACCCCTCCCCAACTCCCAGCTGCACAACTCACAGCTCTAAAAGAGACTCCTTCCTGCTGCTTGAGGAGAGAAGAGGAAAGAGTTGGGGAGGACTTTGTCTTGCATCTTGGATACCAATTTAGCCACAACAGATATGGCACCAGTCAGAATCATGAGGTCCCCATTCCAGGCCCTAGCTTCCAGAAGACATTCCTAGAAACGCCCTGGGCCAGAAGGGAACCCACTGCTTTGAAGGGAAACACCCAGTTCTTGCAGCATTCATCACCTGCTAGCTGAAAAGCCCTTTGGCCCTGAATAACCAGCAGTGATACCCAGAAACTACATCAAGGGCCTCAGGTGAGTCTCTGAGACTTGCTGGATTCAGATACTGGCTCAACCACAGGGAGGTAAAGCACCAAGCAAGCTCATAGTGTCCTTAAATCCAAGAGTTGACTCTTCAACAGCATTTACAGACCTTTCCTGGGCCACAGGGGAGCCCACTGCCCCAAAGAGTGAGTCCCAGGGCAGGCAGCATTCACCACAATAGCCTCTCTGCCTTGAAGGAATATCGGTGGTGATCTGGCAGTACTCTTTGTGAGCTTCTCTGCCTTTGGAAAGGGGTGGAAAGAGTGGGAAAGTCTGTGTTTTGTGGTTTGAGTGCCAGCTCAGTGTATTTATTTATTTAGTTTATTATTATTATTTCAATAGGTTTTGGGAGAACAGGTGCTGTTTGATTACATGCATAAGTTCTTTAGTGGTGATTTCTGAGATTTTGGTGCACCCATCACCCAAGCAGTGTACACTGCACCTAATGTATAGTCTTTTATCCCTTACTCCCCTACCATCCTTTCTCCTGAGTCCCTCCAGCTCAATTTTAATGCCATAGAATACTATGTAGACTTCAACCTTTTTTTTACTCTAGTCCCTGACTCCTATATAACACCTCTGGACCCATCTGGGGATTGGGGAAACTTGCCACCCTGAAGGGAAAGGCACAGACCTGGCTGGCTTTTCCACCTGCTCATTGTAGAGCACCAAGGCCTTGAGCAAACATAGGCAGTAGCCAGGGAGTAGTTACAGAAGGCCTTGGGTAAGACCCAGTGTTATACTGGCTTCAAGTCTGACTGAGTACAGTTATAGTGGTGGTGTCCTCAGTGGTGCTGGTTTCACTTCACTCCCAGCTTCAGGTCGCTCCGAACTGAGAGAAGGACTCTGTTTGGGAGAAAGTAAAGAAAGAGAATAAGAGTCTCTGCCTGGTAATCCAGAGAATTCTCCCGGATCTTGTCCAAGACCATCAAAGCAGTACATCTACAAGTCTGCAAGAACAACAGCATTGCTGGGATTGTGGTACCCTCTAAAGCAGATACAGCATAGATCACAATATTCAGGTCTTTTCAAATATCTGAAAATCCATCCCAAGGAGGTCAGGCACAAAAAAACAAAAATAAACAAACAAAAAAGCTCAGACAGTGAAGACTACAATAAATCCTGACACCAAATAAACATTTACAAGTATCAAGATAATCCAGGAAAACATTACTTCACCAAATGAACCAAGTAATGCACCATCCTGGATAAACAGCCATATGACCATTCAGACAGAGAATTCAAAATAGCTGATTTGAGAAATCTCAAAGAAATTAAAGATAACACATAGAAGGAATTCAGAATTCTATCAGATAAATTTAACAAAGAGATTAAAATACTTAAAAAGAATCAAACAGAAACCCCATCAAAAAGTAGGTGAAGGATATTAAAAGATACTTCTCAAAAGAAGACACTTAAGCAGCCAATAAACATATGAAAAACACTCATCATTGCTGGTCATTAGAGAAATGCATATCAAAACCACAATAAGATACCATCTCACACAAGTTAGAATAGCAATCACTAAAAAGTTAGTAAACAACAGATGCTTGAGAGGCTGTGGAGAAATAGGAATGCTTTTACATTGTTGGTTAGAGTGTAACTTAGTTCAACCCTTGTGGAAGACAGTGTGGTGATTCCTTGAGGATCTAGAACCAGAAATACCATTTGACCCAGCAATTCCATTACTGGGTATATACTCAAAGGATTGTAAATCATTCTACTACAAAGACACATGCACAGGTATGTTTATGGCAGCACTATATACAATAGCAAAGACTTGGAACCAACCCAAATACCCATCAACGATAGACTGGCATATATACCTCATGGAATACTGTGCAGCCATACAGAAGAATGAGTTATGTCTTTTGCAGGGACATGGATGAAGCTGGAAGCCATAATTCTCAGCAAACAAACACAGGAACAGAAAACCAAACACTTCATGTTCTCACTCAAAAGTGGGAGTTGAACAATGAGAACACATGGACACATGGAGGGGAACGTTACACACCAGGACCTGCCGGGGGGTGGGGGGCAAGGAGAGGGAGAGCATTAGGACAATTAACTAATGTATGTGGGGCTTAAAACCTAGATGATGGGTTGATAGGTGTAGCAAACCACCATGGCACATGTATACCTATTTAAGAAATTCTGCACATTCTGCACATGTATCCCAGAACTTAAAGTAAAATTTTTTTAAAAAATTTAAAGAATTAAACAAATTCTGGAGCTAAAAATGCAATTGCTATACTAAAGAATGCATCAGAATCTTTTCATAGCACATTTGATCAAACAGAAGAAAGAATTAGTGAGTTTGAAGACAAGCTATTTGAAAATACACAATCAGAAGAGACAAAAGAAAAAAAAGAATCAAAAAGAATGAAGCATGCCTACAGGATCTAGAAAACAGCCTCAAAAGAGCAAATCTAAAATTTATTTACCTAAAGAGGACATAGAGAAAGAGCAAGAGGTAGAAAGTTTATTCAAAGGGATAATAAGAGGGAACTTCCCAAACCTAGAGAAAGATATCAATATTCAAGTACAAGAAGGTTATACATTATACATTATAAAAATGTAACATTAAGCATATTTAACCTAATGGAGACTGCTTTGAAGCATTTAGTAATTAAACTCCCAAAGATCAAGGATAAAGAAAGAATCCTAAAAAAAGCAAGAGAAAATAAACAAATAACATAGAATGGGGCTCCAATACACCTGGCAACAGTCTTTACAGTAGAAACCTTACAGGCCAGGAGAGAGTGGCATGATACATTTAAAATGCTGAAGAAAAAAACTTTTACCCTAGAATAATATATCCAGTGAAAATATTCTGCAAACAGGGTGGAGAAATGACTTTCCCAAACAAAAGCTGAAGAATTTCATTAACACCCAAACTGTCCTACGAGAAATGCTAAAGGGAGTACTTCAATCAAAAAGAAAAGGACATTGATAAGCAGTATTTGCTCATTAAGTAATAATAAATAATATAAAGATATAAAACAAACTGCTTATAGTAAGTACACAGAAAAACACTGAATATTATAACACTGTAAATGCAGTGTGTACGCTACTCTTATCCTAAGTAGAAAGACAAAACAATAAACCAGTCAAAAATAATAACTATATCATAAAATTGGAAAATGGTGGCTAGGAGACAGGACTAACATGCAGATCCCCCTTGCATAGACAGAACAGTGTGTGGAGACTCACATTGTGAGCTTTCGCTGCAAGAACCACCACAGAAACATACCAGGAAAAATGAAGGAATTCACAGATCCTTTGAAAGAAGCAGTTTTACTGCTGCAAACTCTGTGAGATAGCCAAAAAAACTGTGAGTTCCCAAAGTGTGAGCAGGGAAAAGTCTGCCTCCGAACATACATCCCCACTGGGGAACCTGAAAATCCAGATCACAGGAGAAGGATCTAACCTTACCCGGAGCTGAAACAGATTTAGGAAGCTTAGCACAAAATAAAAGTAGAAGAAGCAGTGGGAAGAGCCCTATAGGCACTCCTGCTGAGCTGCCCATGTCAAGAGAGCTTGTACAGTGCACAGGCAGCCCCCAGTCCCTGGGCCCTCATTCATCACTGGATTTCACATGGTGGAACTCATTCCCAGTTGTTGGGATAATGAATTTACATGAGCTGATAATGTAGACAAGAATTCAATCAGTGGCCAGGAGTGCAGACATTAATAAATACCTCTCTAGTGAGGGCAGGAGGATGTGCTCTACCAGGGCCTCCTTCTCCCCTCTGCCTGGCTGCCCCTGGGGGCTCCACAGACACCTTGACATCTTCACTGGTCTCAGCCAGAGAATACCTCCATTGTGGGGAGACTCTCATCTGCCTCCCTAGGGAGGGCTCAGGGCTTTGTGCTGAGGCCTAGCGGAGCCCAGGTAAGCCATATCTGGCCTCATCTCACAGAAATCCTTTGGGAAGGGAAGAGAGCCAGCAGAACTGGGGAGGGACCACAGGGTGAAGGAAGCTCCTAGTTGATCTTTGTTATATTTTGGCTCTGCATGAATTTTCCTGAGCAGAATCTGGTGGGGGAGAGGGCGACAAAAGGGAAGTGCAGATATAATTGCAGAGGCTGCAGCTGAAAGTACGAGCAGGCAGGGAAGGGGAGGCCTGAGAGCCCTGCTTGCTTTCTCAGTGAGAAGGATTGTAGCCTGGGGAAAGATCTCAGCCCTGCTCAAAGGCCGCCTGGATATAAACTCAGTGCTATTGAAGGGGCATGACAGGAGTCAGAGTGGCCTTGCTGGCAGAATGAGAGCTTAGTGAGGCCGGTCACTGCCTGTTTTCCCCGTGCTTCCCTGGTGACCAATATAATGCAGTAGAGGTGGCTATAATTCCCCTGGGAACATAACTTCATTGGCCTAAAAACCACCTCCCTGTCCTCCACAGTGGCTGCAGCAAGCCCTGCCCAAGGAGTGTCTGAGCTGCCCAACCCTGCCCGCATCTGACGGTTTTTCTCTACCCATCCTGGTAGCTGAAAATAAAAGACATAAACTTTTGGGAGCTCTATTGCCCTGCGCATCACCTGAGAAACCTGAGTACTAATCCTGGCCAACACAGGGCAAGTTTATATTCCCCTTCTACTACCACAGCTGATGCTCTTTTGAAAGTGCCACCTCCTGTCTGGAGGCCATACAACTCAAGCCAGTATAGCAACCCATAACAAAACAAACCTGATCCTAAGAAGGAGAAAACAACAGCTAATTCTACCACCTGCAACACCCTGGCTAACCAGAAGTCCTGAGTCTGTCCATGTGACAACTTCACTGCTAGCATAATCAGCATTTGAGAAAACCAGTGCATTAAACAAAATTAATACCAAGGACTTTCACAGAGTCCACTTCTCTCCCTAGATACTTCTACCAGAGCAAATACTGGTATCCACAGCTGGGAGAACTGAAGATGGATCACATCACAGGACTCTTTGTAGACATTCTTCAGCACCAGCCCAGAGCCTAGTAGTCCCACTGGGTGGCTAGACCCAGAAAGGCAATAGCAATCACTCCAGTTCAACTCTAAAAAGGCCCCATCCCTGGGGGATAGGGTAGAGCACCACATCAAGGGATTACCTGTGGGAAAAAAAGAATCTGAACAGCAGCTCTTGACTTCCAGATCTTTCCACTGACATAATCTACCCAAATGAGAAGGAACCAGAAAAGTAATTCTAGTAATATGACAAAACAAGATTCCATAACACTACCAAAAGATCACACTAGCTCTCCAGCAATAAATCCAAGCCAAGAAGAAATCTTTGAATTATGAGAAAAAGAATTTAAAATGTTAATTATCAAGCTACTCAAGGAGACATCAAAGAAAAGCAAAAACCAACTTAAGAAATTTTTTTTAAAAAAATACAAAATATGGATGAAAAAGTCTTCAGAGACATAGATATTATAAAGAAAAGACAATCACAACTTCTTGAAATAAAAGTCACACTTGAAATGCAAAACACATTGGAAGGGTTCAACAATAAACTCAAACAAGTAGAAAAAAGAACTTCAGAGCTCGAAGACACAGCTTTTGAATTAACCCAATTTGACAAAGACAAAGAAAAAAAGAATGTAAACAATGAACAAACCCTCCAAGAAATTTTAGATTTGTTAAACAACCAAACATAAGAATAATTGGTGTTCCAGATGAAGAAGAGAAATCTAAAAGTTTGGAAAATTTATTTGAGCAAGTAATGGAGTAAAACTTCCCTAGTCTTGCTAGCAATCTAGACATCCAAATACAAGAAGCTCAAAGAACACCCAGGAAATTCATTGCAAAAAGATCATCCCCAAGGAATATAGCTATCAGATTATCTAATACAAAAAATTTCTACAAGATATCATCAAAAACATTTTTCTAGATACTACCTTAGTCAAAGATTTCATGAGTAAGAGCCCAAAAACATATGCAACAAAAATGAAGATAAATAGATGAGACTTAAACTAAAATGCTTCTGCATAGGAAGAGAATCAGCAGAGTAAACAGACAACCCAAAGAGTGGGAGAAAATCTTCACAATCTATATGTTCAACAAAGGACTAATATCCAGAATCTACAAGGAACTCAAACAAATCAGCAAGAAAAAACAAATAATCTCATCAAAAAGTGGGCTAAGGACATGATTAGACAATTTTCAAAAAATATATGCAAATGGCCAACAAACATATGAAAAAATGCTGAACATCACTAATAATCAGGAAAATGAAAATCAAAACCACAATGCAATACCACCTTACTCCAGCAAAGTTGGCCATAATTTTAAAATAAAAAAATAATAGGTGTCGTTTGCATGTGGTGAAAAGGGAACACTTCTACACTGCTAGTGGGAATGTAAACTATTACAACCACTATGGAAATCAGTATGGAGATTCCTTAAAGAACTAAAAGTAGAACTATAGTGTGATCCAGCAGTCTCACATCTGAGTGTCTACATACAGGAAAAGCAATTATTATAGCAAAAGGACACTTGCACACATATGTTTATAGCAGCACAATTCATAATTGCAAAAATATGAAAGCAGCCCAAATGCCCATCAACCAATGAATGGATAAAGAAAATGTGGTATATATATATACCATGGAATACTACTTCTCAATAAAAAGAAATAAAATAATGACATTCACAGCAACCTGGATGTAGTTGGAGACCATTATTTAAGTGACATAACTCAGGAATGAAAAACCAAACATTGTATATTCTCACTTGTAAGTAGGAGCTAAGTTATAAGGATGCAAAGGCATAAGAATGACATTATGGACTCTGGGGACTCAGTGGGAAGACGGCAAGGGTGGTGAGGAATAAAAGATTGCACATTGGGTTTAGTGTACTGCTTAGAGGATGAGTACATCAAAATCTCAGAAATCACCACTTCAGAACTTATTCATGTAATGAAACACCACCTATTCCCCAAAAAACTATGGAAATAATGATAATAACTACAACTTTTCAAGATATAGACATTACAATAAGAAAAAAACAAACAAAAAAAAGGTTAAAAGAAGGGGGATAAAATAAGACATGGAGTTTTTATTAGTTTTATTTTTTTGCTTTCTTGTTTTTTTTTTTATGGAAATAATGTTGTTATCAGCTCAAGACAATGAGTTATCAGGTAGTATTTGCAAGCCTCATGGTAACCTCAAACCAAAAAACTTGCAATAGATAAAAAATAAAAAACTAAATTGTATCACCATAGAAAATGATCTTCACTAAAGGAAGACAGAAAGGAAAGAAAGAAGGAAGAGAAGAAGACAAAACAAACAGAAAACAAATAACAATATGATAAGTGTAAGTCCTTACTTATCAATAATAACATTGACTATAAATTAAGTAAACTCGGCAATCAAAAGACATAAAGTGGCTGAATGGATGAAAAAAACCAGATCCACTGACGTGTTG
Source organism: Aotus nancymaae (assembly GCF_030222135.1). Classification (NCBI taxonomy): domain Eukaryota; kingdom Metazoa; phylum Chordata; class Mammalia; order Primates; family Aotidae; genus Aotus; species Aotus nancymaae. The sequence continues at coordinate 30,579,126 of NW_026988471.1, forward strand.
AGTACAAGAAACACACTTCACCCATATAGATACAGATATATTGAAAATGAATGAAAAAAGATATTCCATGACAACAGAAACCAAAAAAGAGCAGAAGTAGCTATACTTATATCAGACAAAGATTTCAAGACAATTATAAGAGACAAAGAGGTCAATTCAACAAGAGAATATAGCAATTGTAAATATATATGCACCCAACACTGGAACATCCAGATATACAAAGAAAATATTAGAGTAAAAGTAAGAGAGGTCCCAGAACAATAATAGCTGGAGACTTTAGCACCCCACTTTCAGCACTAAACATATCTTCCAGACAAAAAAAATCAACCAAGAAATGTCAGACTTAATCTACACTATAGACAAATGTATCTCATACATGTTTATGCAACATATTATCCAATGGCTAGAGAATATACATTATTTTCCTCAGCTCATGGATTATTCTGAAAATGGATCATATGTCAGGTCACAAAACAAGTTTTAAAATATTTTTAAAAATGAAATAGTATCAAGCATGTTCTCTGACCACAATGGAATAAAACTGGAAATCAGTAACAAGATGAATTTTGTAAACTATGCAAATACATGGAAATTAAACAACATGCTTCTGAATGAACAGTGGGCCAATGAAAAAATGAAGTTGAAACATTTCTTTAAGCAAATGATAATGGAAATATAAAATACTAAATCTATGGTATACAGCAAAAGCAGTGTACTAAGAGGGAAGTTTATAGCTATAAGTGCCTACATCAAAACAAACTAGAAAAGCAAGATCAAAACAAACCTGTATTCGTAGGAAAAAGAGCAGAACTTAAATAAATAAAATTGAAATGAAGAAAACCATGCAAAAGGTGTTTTCTTTTTTAAATTTTAAGTTCTGAGGTACAGGAGCTGGTTTGTTACGTAGGTAAACTCCCATCATGGGGGTTTGTTGTTCAGATATTTCATCACCCAGGTGTTAAGCCTAGTTACCAGTTAGTTTTTTTTTTTTTTGGATCATCTCCTTCTTCCCACCCTTCACCTCGGGTAGGCCCCAGTGTCTGTTGTTCCCCTCTATGTGTCCATGTGTTCTCATCATTTAGTTCCCACTGATAAGTGAGAACATGATAAGTGTTCTATTTCTGCATTAATTTGCTAAGTATGGTGGTCTCCAGTTCCATCCATGTTCCTGCACAGTATATAGTCTTGCTCCTTTTTATGGCCACATAATATTCCATGGTATATATGTACCATATTTTCTTTATACAGTCTGCCCTTGGTGGTCATTTCGGTTAATTCCATGTCTTTTCTATCGTAAGTAGTGCTACAATAAACATATGAGTGCACACATCTTCACAATAGAATGACTTATATTCCTTTGGGAATATATCTAGTAGTAATAAAATTGTCAGATCAAATGGTAGTTTGGTTTCACCTCTTTGAGAAATCACCACACACTGTAGCTTTCCACAATCATTGGACTAATTTACACTCCCATCAGCATTGTAAAAATATTCTGTTTTCTCTGCAACATAAGCAACATCTGTTATTTTTTTGACATTTTAGTAATGGCAATTCTGACTGGTATGAGATGGTATCTCATTGTTTTGATTGACATTTCTCTAATGATTGGTGATGTTGAGCTTTTTTTTCATATGCTTGTTGGCCACATGTACCACCAAACTTTTAAAGAAGAACTAATGCCAGTTCTACTCCAATAGTTCTGAAAAATAGAAAATAGAATACTTCCAAATGCATTATATGAAGCCAGTGTTACCCTGATAGCAAAACCAACCTGATAGACAAAGATGAATCAAAAAAAGAAATCTGCAAGCCAATATCTGTGATGAATATTGATGCAAAAATTCTCAACAAAATACTAACAAGCCAAATTCAAAAATACATTAAAAAGATCATTCATTATGACCAGGTGGGATTTCTTTCAGGGATGCAAGGATGGTTAAACATAAGCAATGTGATACATCATGTCAACAGAATGAAGGACAAAAATGATACAATCATTTTAATTGATGCTAAAAAGGCATTTAATAAAACTCAATATCATGACTACAAGAACTAGAGAACCTAGAGCAAGCAAACCCCAAAAATAGCAGAATACAAGAAATAGCCAATATCAGACCTGAACTGAAGGAGATAGAGACATGAAAAATCCTTCAAAAAATCAACCAACCTAGAAGCTGGCTTTAAAAAAAAAAAAAATGATAAAATAAATAGACCACTAGCTACACTAACAAAGAAAAGAGAGAATATTCAAATAAACACAATCAAAAATGATAAGGGGGAATCATCACTGACCCCACAGATATGCAAACAACTATCAGAGAATACCATAAACTTCTCTATGCACATAACTAAAAAATCTAGAAGAAATTGAAAAAGTCCTGGACACATACATCCTCCCAAGACAGAACCAGGAAGAAATGGAATCCCTGAATAGAACAAAAATGAGTTCTGAAACTGAGGCAGTAGTAAATAGCCTACCAACCAAAAAATGCCCAGGACCCGACAGAGTCACAGCTTAATTCTACCAGAGGTACAAGGAAGAGCTGGTATGACTTCTACTGAAACTATTCTAAAAAATTGAAAAAGAGGGACTCCTCCCTACCTCATTCTATGAGGCCAACATCTTCCTAATACCAAAACCTGGCAGAGATACAACAAAAAATCTTCAGGCAAATATTCCTGATGAACACCGATGCAAAATTCCTCAACAAAATACTGGCAGACCGAATTCAGCAGCACATCAAAAAGCTTATCCACCATAATTAAGTAGACTTCATCCTCAGTTGCAAGATGAGTTCAGCGTATGCAAATCAATCAATGTGATTCATCACATAAACAGAATGAAAGACAAAAAACACACAATTAACCCAATCTATGCAGAAAAGGCCTTCAATAAAATTCAGTATCCTTCATGTTAAAAACTCTCAATAAATTAAGTATTAAAGGAAAATGCCTCAAAACAGTAAGAGCTTATATGAGAAATCCATGGCCAATATCATACTGAATGGACAAAAGCTGGAAGCATTCCCCTTGAAAAGCAACACAAGAAAAGGATGACCTCTCTCACCACTCCTATTCAAGGTAGTATTGGAAATCCTGGCCAGGACAATCAAGCAAGAAAAAGAAATAAAGTGTATTCAAATAAGAAGAGAGGAAGTCAATTATCTTTGTTTGCAGATGACATGATTCTATATTTAGAAAATCCCTTCATCTCAGCCCAAAAGCTTCTTAAGCTGATAAGCACCTTCTGCAAAGTTTTGGGATACAAAATTGATGTTCAAAAATCACTAGCATTCCAATACACCAACAACAGGCAAGCAGAGAGCCAAATCATGTCTGAACGCTCATTAACAATCACCACAAAAAGAGTAAAATTCCTAGAAATACTGCTAACAAAGGAAGTGAAGAACCTCTTCAAGGAGAACTACGAACCACTGCTCAAAGAAATCAGAGAGGACACAAACAAATGGAAAACATTTTATGTTCATGAATAGAAAGAATCAATATTGTGAAAATGGCCATACTGCCCAAAGTAAATTATACATTCAATGCTAATCCTATTAAACTACCTTTGCCATTCTTCACAGAATTAGAAAAAAAACTATTTAAAAATTCATATGGAGGCCGGGTGTGGTGGCTCAAGCCTGTAATCCCAGCACTTTGGGAGGCCAAGGGGGGTGGATCATGAGGTCGAGAGATTGAGACCATCCTGGTCAACATTGTGAAACCCCGTCTCTACTAATACAAAAAAATTAGCTGGGCATGGTGGCACGTGCCTGTAATCCCAGCTACTCAGGAGGCTGAGGCAGGAGAATTGCCTGAACCCAGGAGACGGAGGTTGCGGTGAGCCGAGATCGCACCATTGCACTCCAGCCTGGGTAACGAGAGCGAAACTCCATCTCAAAAAAAAAAAAAAAATTCATATGGAACCAAAAGGACACTGAATAGCCAAGATAATTCTACGCAAAAAGAACAAAGCTGGTAACATCATGCTACCTGACTTCAAACTATACTACAAGGCTACAGTAACCTAAACAACATAGTACTGGTGGAAGAACAGACACATGGAACAATCGAACAGAATAGAGAATCCAGGAATAGGACCTCACAACTACAACCATCTGATCTTCAACAAACCTGACAAAAAACAGCAATGGGAAAAGGAGTTCCTATTTAATAAATGGTGCTGGAAGAACTGGCTATCCATATGCAGAAAATTTAAACTAGACCCCTTCCTTACATCTTATACAAAAATTAACTCAAGATGGGTTAAAGACTTAAATGTAAAACAAACTTTATATATATAAAAAAAAAAAACCCTAGAAAAAAACCTAGGCAATCCATTCAGGACATAGGCACGGGCAAACATTTCATGATGAAGATGCCAAAACTAATTGCAACAAAAGCAAAATTAGACAAATGTGACCTAATTAAACTAAAGAGATTTTGCACAGCAACTCTTGTGGCCGGCGCTGCAGTTCTTGGTGCAGAGTAAGCGGGACTGGTTCCCCTTTTGGCCGGCATTTGGAGCTGCAGGAAGGCAGAGTCGCCTATTCAGCTGATTGAAGGATGGACTCAAGAAGGGAGTCAGACGAGATTCCTGGGCAGAAAAGCACCATTAAGCGTAACACCGCTGTTTTGGCCGGCGCAGTGGATTGCTCAGATTTCAGCGCTGGGAATCAACAAGTTGGACATCCACTCAGAGACCTAATTAGAAAGTCGATAATTACAAAGATGACAGATGGATAAATTTATAATGGAGGGAAGAAACCAGCCTAAAAAGGCAGAGAATACTCAAAATCAGAAGGCCTCTCCCTCTACAGGGGATCACAGTTCTTCATCAGCAATGGAACAAGTCCTGATGGAGAACGAGTCTGTTCCATTAGCAGAAGTAGGCTTCAAAAGGTGGATGATAAGAAACTTCTGTGAATTAAAAGAACTTGTTCTAACCCAATGCAACGAAACTAAGAACTTTGAAAAAAGGTTTGATGAAATGCCAACGAGAATAGACAATTTAGAGAGGAATATAAGTGAATTAGTGGAGCTGAAAAACACAATACTAGAACTTCACGAAGTATGCACAAGTTTTAACAGTCGAATTGTTCAAGCAGAAGAAAGGATATCAGAGGTCGAAGACTAACTTAATGAAATAAAATGAGAAGATAAGGTTAGAGAAAAAAGGATAAAAAGGAATGAGCAAAGTCTCCAAAAAATGTGAAACTATGTGAAAAGATCTAATCTATGTTTGATAGATGTAACTGAATGTGACGAAGAGAATGAATCCAAGTTGGAAAATACTCTTCAGGATATTATTCAGGAAAACTTTCCCAACCTAGTAAGGCAGAACAATATTCAACTCCAGGTAATACAGAGAACACCACAAAGATATTCCTCAAGAAGACCAACCCCAAGGCACATAATCGTCAGATTCATTAGGGTTGAAATGAAGGAGAAAATACTAAGAGCAGCCAGAGAGAAAGGTCAGGTTACGCACAAAGGGAAGCCTATCAGACTTACAGCAGATCTCTCATCAGAAATCCTACAAGACCGAAAAGAGTAGGGGCCAATATTCAACATCCTTAAAGAAAAGAACTTTCAACCCAGAATTTCATATCCAGCCAAACTAAGCTTTACGAGTGAAGGAAAAATAAAATCTTTTGCGAACAAGCAAGTACTTAGAGATTTCACGACCACCAGGCTTGCTTTACAAGAGCTTCTGAAAGAAGCACTACACATATAAAGGAACAACCAGTATCAGCCTTTCCAAAAATATATCAAAAAGTAAAGAGCATCAACATTGTAAGGCCGGCTGCCTTACTGGGAGTTAAATGGACACACTTATCTCTCCCCATGCTGGCCTCTCTATGCTGGCTCCCCATACCCACTCCTATCTGTTCTCTCTATGCAGGCTCCACACACCCACTCCTGCATTCCTCACTCGACCCCTTCAAAATTTAAAAAGCCCACCAAAGATTTGTCCAGCGGCAGCTTAACATTGACCTCCCCAGCCGGTCAGCCCACCAGTAGTCCCGCCTGGCAACCAATGGCAGCTCGTCCCATCAGCACCTTGACTTTCCCTCACCAATGAAACTCTCTGCTCTTTGTTTCCCTAATAATCAATCATTCCTCCTCACCAATGAAAGTGTCTGCTCTTTGTTTCCCTAAAGACCAATCAATTACCTCCACTCCCTATAAAACCCCACACCCTGAGAAGCCCAGTGCGACTTCTCTGGCCCCTTCCCAGACCACAGAACCTCGCCCTGGAGCTGAATAAATTGGATTCTCATTTTCTCACACTGGCCTCAGTTTCCTCATTTTAACTCGGCAATATACCTTACAAACATAATGAAGAATTTACATCAACTAATGGGCAAAACAGCCAGCTAGTATCAAATGGCAGTATTAAACTTATATATATTATTATTCAAACTGGATAAAAAGACAAAACCCATCGCTATGCTGCATCCAGACCCATCTCACATGCAACGATACACAAAGACTCAAAACAAAGGGATGGAGGAAGATTTACCAACCAACCAAAGAGCAAAAATAAATAAATAAATAAAAAGCACGAGTTGCAATTCTCACCTCTGATAAAATAGACTTTAAAGCAACAAAGATCAAAAGAGGCAAAGAAGGACATTACATAATGGTAAAAGGATTAATGCAACAAGAAAAGTTAACAATCCTAAATATATATGCACCCAATGCAGGAGTACCCAGATACATAAGACAAGTTCAATATTAGACAGATCAATGAGATAGAAAATTAACAAGGATATCCAGGACTTGAACTCAGACCCGGAACAAGTAAACTTAATAAATATTTATAGATCAAATACACAAAGCATACATTCTTATCTGTACCACATCACACCTATTCCAAAAGTGACTACATAATTGGAAGTAAATCACTCCTCAGTAATTGCATAGCATTTCATAGGTTTAAATGAAATATTGGTTGGCTGCTTGTTTGTTATTTTCTTCCCTTATTCCTTCCTGTCTCCATTGTTAAGCACAATTATTGGCATAAAAGAGGTTTTCAATACCCATTTCTAGACTGCATTCTAGCCTGGGCAATAAAGCAAAACTCCCGTTCTCTCTCCCTTTCTCTTCCTTTTTCTTCCTCTCCTTCATTCTTTTTTTTCTTTCTCTCTTTCTTTCTTCCTTAAAAAAAAAAAAAAAGAAAAAGAAAAGATATAATGGATCCATAGAGACATCCAATGAACAGAGCATGTCACAAAAGTTATGTGAAAATTACATTTTTGGAGCTTGGAATATATTTCCCCATAGGGAAATTGTATTGTGCTTTAAAAAAAAGAAAGAAAGAAAGAAATGATACTCCCTGCTATGGACTAAATTATATTCCCCCCAAATTTATATGTGGAAGTTTTAACCTGCAATGTGACTATATGTGGAAATACAGTCTTTAGGAGGTAATCAAGGTTAAGTAAGATCATAAAGGTAGAGCTCAAATTCAATAGGACTGTGGCCTTATTTTTTCTAAGAAGAGAAAGAGAGAGATCTTTTTCTCTACAATATGAAAGCACAACAAGAAGGCCATCTTCAACCCAAAAAGAAAGCACTCACCAGAAATTGACTCCACTGACACCTTCACCTTGTGCTTCCAGTCTCTAGAATGTGAAAAATAAATTCCTGTTGTTTAAGCCACACAGTATATGATATTTTGTTTCAGCAGTCTGAGCAGACTAAGATACGTTCAAACTGATCTATAGATTCAATTCAATCCCTGTCAAAATCCCAGCCAACTATTTTCAGAAATAGGAAAGTTCATATAGCATAGATAAAATAATCTTTAAAAAGAAAAAAAAAAAACTGAAGGACTCACACTACCCAATTTAAAAATTCGTACAAAATGACAGCAATAAAGATAGTGTGGTACTAAAATAAAAATAAATACATTTATCAGTGGAATAGAGTTAAGAGTCAAAAAATCAATGTATACATCTATGGTCAGCTAATTTTAAACAAGGTTATCAAGATCATCCAATGGGGAAAGAATAGCCTTTTTAACAAATGGTGTTGGTACAACTAGATAGCCAGATGCAAAAAAATAAAATAAAATTAGACCCTTATTTCACGCAAATGCAAAAATTGACTCAAAATGGATCAAACACATTAGCATAAAAGTCAAAACTACAAAACTCTTAGAATAATACATAGGTGTAAATCTTTATAATTTTTAATTAGGCAATGATTTCTTAGATGGGACACAAAAGCTTCATTCAGAAAAAAACTTTTGTTCTGAAAAATACTACCATCAAGAAAGTGAAAAGATGCCCTCAAAATGGAAAAAATATTTGCAAGTTATATCATTGATAAGACCTGATATGTAGAATATGTATTTTTTAACTCTTCAAGTTCAATAATGAAGGGATAAATAACCCAATTTTAAAGATGACAGAAAAGAAATGGGTAAATTTCTAGAAACCTGCAACCTGCTAAGACTGAACCAGAAAGAAATAGAAATCTAAACAGACCAATAACAAATAAGGAGACTGAATCAGTAATAAAAAGTTTCCCATCAAAGAAAAGCATAGAACACTGAAGGCTTCACGGTTGAATTCTTCTAAACTTTTCAAGAACTGATACCAATTTTTCTCAAATGTTTCCCAAAAATTGAAGAGAAGGAAATACTTTCGAACTTATTTTATGCGGTCAGCATTATCCTTATAACAAAGCTAGATAAGGATACTACAAGAAAGAAAACTACAGACTAATACACCAATGAACACAGATTCAAAAATCCTCAAAAAAAAAAAAACAAGTAAGTTTATCAGCACATTACAAAGATTATTTACCATGATCAAGTGTAATTTATCCCAGGGATGCCAAGATGGTTCAAAATATATAAATCAATAAATGTGACATATCATATTAACAATGTAAAAAAAGCTACCATTGACTTTCTTCACAGACTTATAAAAAACTACTTTAAATTTCACATGGAACCAAAAAGAGCCCATATAGCCAAGAAAATCCTAAGCAAAAAGAACAAAGCTGGAGGCATCAAGTTACCTGACTTCAAACTATACTAGAAGGCTACAGTAATCATAACAGCATGGTACCGGTATCAAAACAGATACATAGACCAATGGAACAGAACAGAGTCCTCAGAAATAACACCAGATATCTACACCATTTGATCTTTGACAAACTTAACAAAAACAAGCAATGGGGAAAGAATCATCTATTTAATAAGTGGTGTTGGAAAAACTGGCTAGCCATATGCAGAAAACTGAAACTGGATCCCTTCCTTACACCCTATACAAAAATTAACTCAAGATGCATCAAAACATGAGAACTAACATCATAAAAACCCTAGAAGAAAACCTAGGCAACACCATTTGTGATATAGGCATGGGCTAAGAATTCATGACTAAAACACCAAAAGCAATGTCAACAAAAGCCAAAATAGACAAATGGAATCTAATTAAAATAAAGAGCTTCTGCACAGCAAAAGAAACTATCATCAGAGTGAACAGGCAAACTACAGAATGGGAGAAAAATTTTTTACAATCCATCCATCTGACAAAGGGCTAATATCCAGAATCTACAAAGAATTTAAACAAATTTGCAAGAAAAAAACAAACAAGCCCGTCAAAAATGGGCAAAAAATATGAATAAACACGTGTCAAAAAAAGTCATTTATGCAGCCCACAAACATACAAAAAAAAAAAAAGCTCATCATCACTGGTCATTAGAAAAATGAAAATAAAAACCCCATTGAGATACTACCTAACGCCAGTTAGAATGGTGGTCGTTGAAAAATCAGGAGACAACAGATGCTGGAGAGGATGTAAAGAAATAGAAACACTTTTACACTGTTGCAAGAGAGAAAATTAGTTCAACCATTATGGAAGACAGCATGGTGATTCCTCAAGGATCTGGAACCAGAAATATCATTTGGCTCAGCAATCCCATTACTGGATATATACCCAAAGGATTATAAATTATTCTACTATAAAGACACATGTACACATATGTTTATTGCAGCACTGTTTACAATAGCAAAGACTTGGAAAACCAACCCAAATGCCCATTAATGATAGACTGGATAAAGAAAACGTGGCACATATACACCATGGAACACTATGCAGCCATAAAAAAGGATGAGTTCATGTCCTTTGCAAGGGCATACATGAAGCTTGAAACCATCATCCTCAGCAAACTATCACAGTAACAGAAAACCAAACACTGCATGTTCTCACTCATAAGTGGGAGTTGAACACTGAGAACACATGGACACAGAGAGGGGAGCATAACACACTGGGACATTTCAGGGTGTTTGAAGCTAGGAGAGGGACAGCATTAGGAGAAATACCTAATGTAGATGATGGGTTGATGGGTGAAGCAAACCATCATGAAACTGTATACCTATGTGACAACCCTGCACATTCTGCATATGTATCTCAGAACTTAAAGTGTAATAATAATTTAAAAATATATTTTTATGGCAAAAAAATGTAGAAAACGCATTTGATAAAATTCAACATGTTTACATTTTTAAAACTCTCAAAAATATATAGAAAAGAATGTACTTCAACATAATAAAGGTCATATATGACAAGCCCACAGCTATCATACTCAATGCTGAAAAATTAAAAGCTTTTCTCCTAAGATCTCAAATAATACAAAGATGCCCATTCTTGCCACTGCTCATTAACATAATACTAGAAATCCTGGCCAAAACAATTAGACAAGGAAAAGAAATAAAAGGCATTTACATAGGAAGAAAATAAGTAAAATTGTCTCTTTTTGCTGATGACATGACCTTTTATAAGGAAAACCCTAAAAACTCCCCTGAAAACCTGTAAGAACTGATAAACAAATTCAATGAAGTTGCAGATTACAAAAGTCAACATACAAAAGTCAGTAGTTGCCGGACATGGTGGCTCACACATGTCATCCCAGTACCTTGGGAGGCCAAGGCGGGTGTACCACCTCAGGTTAGGAGTTTGAGAACAGCCTGACCAACATGGAGAAACCTTGTCTCTACTAAAAAATATACAAAATTAGCCAGGCATGGTTGTGCATGCCTGTAATCCCAGCTACTTGGGAGACTGAGGCAGGGTAATCGATTGAGCCTGAAAGATGGAGTTGGCAGTGAGCCAAGATCATGCCATTGCACTCAAGCCTGGGTCAGAGCAAGCCTCCATCTCAAAAAAAAAAAAAAAGTCAGTAGTCAAACAACTTCCAGACATATGACTTCAGATGATTTTAGCCCTCAGTCTTTAAGCCACCCAAATGACATCAAAGGGAAAAGAGGCAAGCTATCCCTACTGAGTCCTACCAAAACTATAGATTCATGAGCAAAATAAATGTTGTCATTATTTTCAGCCGAAACATTTGAGATCATTATGCAACCATAGTAACTGCAGCACTTTCAAAATAAAAACAATTCTGTATGTCAAGACACCACTAATAAATTGAATTGGCAGTAACAGATTGAAAACAAATATTCACAATACAAATATCTCACAAAGAATATGTATCCATCATATATAAAGAATGCTTACAAATTAAAATTTTAAAACCAACAACCCTATAAAAATAGGCAAAAGACTTAAAAAGACATTTCATGAAATAAGACATACAAAATATCAATTAAGCATGAAAAGTGTACAACATAATCCTGAAAGTGCAAATTAAAATCATAATTTCACACCTACTAGCATAATTAAAATGACAATGCCAAATGAAGACGATATGCAGTAAGACCCTTATATATTGCTTGGTGGAAATAAAAAATGGTACATCCACTTTGGAGAACTGTTTGGCTATTTCTTATACAGTTAAATAGGTATCTACTCTATGACCCAGCCATTTCACTACTTATTTACAGAAAAAAATGAAAACATATTTCCAAAAATAAGACTTGTTAGTGAAAGTTTATAACATTTTTATTCATAATAGTAAAAAACTGGAAACTAGTCAACTGTCTGAATATAGGAGAATAGAAAAACAAATTGGAGCATATCCACAAAATGAAATATAACTTAATGATATATATTAAGAATAAACTGTCTGAGTGTTCTAACTAAAACAAGGAGAAAAAATAAATAAATAAACTGACCAGGTCTGGTGGCTCATGCCTGTAATCCTAGCACTTTGGGAAGCCAAGTCAGGTGGATCACCTGAGACCAGAGGCCAGGAGTTGGAGATCAGCCTGGAAAACATGATGGTGAAACCCTGACTCCACTAAAAATTTAAAAAAAAAAAAATAGCTGGGCATGGTGAAACCTATCTGTACTCCCAGCTACGTGGGAGGCTGAGTTATAAGAATCACTTGAACTCAGGAGGTGGAGGTTGCAGTGAGCTGAGATCATGTCACTGCACTCCAGCATGGGCAACAGACTGAGATTCTATCTCAATAAAATAAAATAAAATAAAATAAACTGTTGAGTCATGCAATGACAAAAACAACAAAGTTAGTAATGTTTCTACATACTAACAGTGAACTAGCCAAACAATTTTTAAAATCTCAATACAATAGTATCAATAAATAAATAAAGTACTTAGGAGTAAATTTAGCCATGGAGCTGAAAGATTTGTGTATTTCAAATGATAAAACATTGATGAAAGAAATTGAAGATAGAAGTAAAAAGAAATATATTCCATGTTCATTGATTGGAAGAATTAATATTGTTAAAATATCTACACTAACCAAAATAATCTGCATATTTAATGAAATTTGTATGAGAATTTTATGTTTTTTTAACAGAAATAGAAAAAACAATCCTAAAAATTATATGGAATTTAAAAAGACCATAAATACCCAAAGCAATCTTGAGTGAAAAGAACAATGCTGGAATGATCACAATCTCAGATTTCACAATATATTACAAACCTATTGTAATCAAAACAGCATGATATTGGAATTAAAACAGACACAATGACCAATGAAACAGGGTAGAAAGTCCAAATATAAACTCAAATATTTGCAGTTAATTTTCAACAAAGGTGCCAAGAACACACCATACGGAAAGAATAGTCTCTTCAATAAATGGCACAGAGAAACTGGATTTCCACATGCAGAAGAATGAAATTGGATAGTTATTTCATATCTTCTACAAAAATCAACTCAAAATGGATACAAGACTAAAATGTAAGACTTAAAACTGTAAAGCTACTCAAAGAAAACAGAGGGATAAAACATCTGTTGACATTGAGCTGGACAATGATTTCTTGGATAGGACTCCAAAAGCACATGAAACAAAAGAAAAATATATACAAATGGTATTGTATCAAACTAAAAATCTTCTGCACAACAGAGGAAACAACAGAATAAAGAGACAACCCACAGATTAGGAAAAAATATTTAGAAACCATACATCTCATAAAGGACTAATATAAAAAGCACATAAGGATCTCAAACAACTGAATAGGTAAAACACAAAGAATCCAACTAAAAAATTAGCAAAGAATCTGAACAGACATTTCTCAAAAGAAGAGATACAAATAGCCAACAGATATATGAAAAATGCTCAGTATCATTAGCCATCAGGTAAATGCAAATTAAAACCACAATGAGATATCACCTCGTGTCTTTTAGAATGGTTATTACTCAAAAAGACAAATGATAACAAATGGCAAGAATATGGAGAAAATAAAACCCTTGTGCACTGTTGGTGAGAATGTAAACTACTATAGCCCTTTTGCACAGCAAAAGAAACTATCATTAGAGTGAACTGGCAACCAAGAGAATGGGGAAAAAAGTTTGCAACCTACCCATCTGACAAAGGGCTAATATCCAGAATCTACAAAGAACTTAAACAAATTTACAAGAAGAAAGCAAACAATTCCATCAAAAATGGGCAAAGGATATGAACAGACACTTTTCAAAAGAAGACATTTATGCAGCCAACAAACTTTTTTTTTTTAACATGAAAAAAAGCTTATCATCGCTGGTCATTAGAGAAATGCAAATCAAAACCACATTGAGATACCATCTCATACCAGTTAAAATGGCGATCATTAAAAAATCTGGAGACAACAGATGCTGGAGAGGATGTGGAGAAATAGGAACACTTTTACACTGTTGGTGGGAGTGTAAATTGGTTCAACCATTGTGGAAGACAGTGTGGGTGATCCCTCAAGGATCTAGAAATAGAAATTCCATTTGACTCAGCAATCCCATTACTGGGTATATACCCAAAGGATTATAAACTGTTCTGCTATAAAGGCATACACACACCTATGTTCATTGTGGCACTGTTTACAATAGCAAAGACTTGTAACAAACCCAAATGCCCATCAATGATAGAATGAATAAAGAAAATGTGGCACTTATACACCATGGAATATTATGCAGCCATAAAAAAGGCTGAATTCATGTCCTTTGCTGGGACATGTATAACTCTGTAAACCATCATTCTCAGCAAACTAACACAAGAATAGAAAACCAAACACTGCATGTTCTCACACATAAGTGGGTGTTGAACAATGAGAACATATGGACACAAGGAGGGGAACATCACATACTGGGGCCTGTTGGGTGATGGAGGTCTAGGGGAGGGGTAACAGGGTGTGGGGGAATTGGGGAGGGTTGGGATAACATTAGGAGAAATACCTAATGTAGATGATGGGGGGATGAATACAGCAAACCACCATGGCATGCGTATACCTATGTAACAGTCCTGCACGATCTGCACATGTACCCCAGAACTTAAAATACAATTTTTAAAAAATACATGTAGTATAAAAATTTAAAAAAAGATTTTCAAAAACTAAAAATAGAATACCTATATGATCCAACAATTCCATTTTTGGGTCTGTATCTGTATTAGTCTGTTGTCATTCTGCTAACAAAGACATATCCAAGACCGAGTAATCCATAAACAACAAGAGGCTTAATGGACTTACGGTTCCACATGGGTGGGGAGGCCTTACAATCAAGATGGAGGGCTAAGGGGAAGCAAGACACGTCTTATATGGTCTTACAGTTCCACATGGCTGGGGAGGCATTACGATCATGATGGAGGGCTAAGGGGAAGCAAGACATGTCTTACATGATGGCAGGCAAGAGGGAGCTTGTGCAGGGGAACTCATTTATAAAACCATCAGATCTCATGACACTTATTCACCACCAGAGTAAAAGTATAGGAGAGACCACCCCCATGATTCAAAAATCTCCACCTGGTCCCACCCTTGACATGTGAAGATGATTACAATTCAAAGTAAGATTTGGGTGGGAACACAGCCAAACCCTATCATTCTGCACCTGACCCCTCTCAAAACTCTTGTCCTCACCTTTCAAAACCAATCATGCCTTCTTAACAGTTTCCCAAAGTCATAATTTATTTCAGCATTAACTCAAAAGTCCCCAGTCCAAAGTCTCATCTGAGACACAGCCAGTCCCTTCAGCCTATGACCCTGTAAAATCAAAAGCAATGTAGTTACTTCCTAGATACAGTGGGGACATAGGCATTGGATAAATACACTCACTCCAAATGGGAGAAATTGGCCAAAACAGAGGGACTACAGGCCCCATATGAGTCCACAATCCAGTGGGGCAGTTAAATCTTAAAGCTCCAAAATTATCTCCTGGATGTCTCACATCCAGGTTATGCTGATGCAAAAGGTGCCTTTGGCCTTTGGCAGCTCTGCCCCTGTGGCTTTGCAGGGTACAGCTCCTCTCCTGCCTGCTTTCATGGGCTGGCATTGAGTGTCTGTGGCTTTTCCAGGCACATGGGCAAGCTGTCAGTGGATCTAACATTCTGAGGCCTGTAGGACGGTGGCCCTCTTCTTACAGCTCCACTAGGCAGTGCCCCAGTCAGGACTCTGTATGTGGGCTTCAACCCCACATTTCCCTTACACACTGCCCTAGCAGTGGTTCTCCATGAGACTTCTAACCCTAGAGCAGACTTCCACCTGGACATTTAGACATTTCCATACATCCTCTGAAATCTAGGTGGAGGTTCCAAAACTTTAATTCTTGATTTCTAGCACCACGTAAGCCAATGATATGGTTTGGCTGTGTCCCTATCTCAATATCATCTTTAATTGTAGCTTCTATAATTCCCATGTGTTGTGGGAGGAACCCAGTGGGAGATAGTTAAATCATGGGAGCAGTTTCCCTCATTCTGTTTGCATAGTAGGGAATAAGTCTCATGAGAGCTGATAGATTTATAAAGGGAAACCCCTTTTACTTAGTTCTCATTCTCTCTTGCATCCCACCATATAAGACATGCCTTTCACCTTCTGCCATAATTGTGAGGCCTCCCCAGTCACGTGGAACTGTAAGTCCATTAAATCTCCTTTTCTTTATAAATTACCTGGTCTCAGGTATGTCTTTATCAGTAGCATGAGAATAGACTAATACAGTACATTGGTACTCATAGAGTGGGGTGCTGCTAAGATACCAAAAAATGTGGAAGTGACTTTAGAACTGGGTAACAGACAGAGGTTGGAACAGGTTGGAGGGATAAGAAGACAGGAAAATGTAAGAAAGTTTGAAACCCTAAAGATTTCTTGAATGGCTTTGACCAAAACGCTGATAGTGATATAGACAATAAAGCCCAGGCTGAGCTGGTCTCAGATGGAGGTGAGGCACTAGTTGGGAACTGGAGTAAAGGTGACTCTTGCTATGTTTTAGCAAAGAGACTGGCAGCATTTTGCCCCTGCCCTAGAGATTTGTGAAACTTTGAACTTGAGGGAGATTATTTAGGGTGTCTGGCAGAAGAAATTTCTGAGCAGCAAAGCATTCAACACATGACTTAGGTGCTGTTAAAAGCATTCAGTTTTAAAAAGGAAACAGAGCATAAAAATTTGGAAAATTTGCAGTCTGGCAATGTAATAGAAAAGAAAATCCCATTTTCTGCAGAGAAATTCAAGCCAACTGCAGAAATCTGCACAAGTAACGAGAAGCCAAATGTTAATCCCCAAGACAATAGGGAAAATGTCTCAAGGGCATGTCAAAGGTCTTTACAGTAGCTTCTTCAATCACAGGCCCAAAGGCCTAGGAGGAAAACCTGGTTTCGTGGGCCAGACCCCGGGCCACCCTGCTGTGTACAGCCTAGGGACTTGGTGCCCTGCATCCCAGCTGCTCTAGCGATGGCTAAAAGGGGCCAAGGTACAGCTCAGATCATGATTTCGGAGGGTCCAAATTCCAAGCCTTGGCAGCTTCCAAGTGTTGTTAAGCCTGCCAGTGCACAGAAGTCAAGAATTTAGGTTTCAACCTAGGCAAAACCATTCAGGACATAGGCATAGGCAAGGACTTTATGATCAAAACACCAAAAGCATTGGCAACAAAAGCCAAAATAGACAAATGGGACCTAATAAAACTCCACAGCTTCTGCACAGTGAAAGAAACAGTCAATAGAGTGAATCGGCAACCAACAGAATGGGAAAAAATTTTTGCAGCCTACCCATCTGACAAAGGGCTGATATCCAGAATTTACAACGAACTAAAACAGATTTACAAGAAAAAAATCAAATAAGCCCATTCAAAAATGGGCAAAGGATATGAACAGGTACTTTACAAAAGAAGACATACATGAGGCCAACAAGCATATGAAAAAATGCTCATCATCACTGGTCATTAGAGAAATGCAAATCAAAACCACATTGAGATACCATCTCACGCCAGTTAGAATGGCGATCATTAAAAAATCTGGAGACAACAGATGCTGGAGAGGATGTGGAGAAATAGGAACACTTTTACACTGTTGGTGGGAGTGTAAATTAGTTCAACGACTGTGGAAAACAGTGTGGCGATTCCTCAAGGACCTAGAAATAGAAATTCCATTTGACCCAGCAATCCCATTACTGGGCATATATCCAAAGGACTATAAATCGTTCTACTCTAAGGACACATGCACACGAATGTTCATTGCAGCACAGTTTACAATAGCAAAGACCTGGAACCAACCCAAATGCCCATCGATGATAGACTGGACAGGGAAAATGTGGCACATATACACCATGGAATATTATGCAGCCATCAAAAATGAAGAGTTCATGTCCTTTGTAGGGACACGGATGAACCTGGAAACCATCATTCTCAGCAAACTGACACAAGAACACAAAATCAAACATCACATGTTCTCACTCATAGATGGGTGTTGAACGATGGGAACACATGGACACAGGGAGGGGAGCACTATACACTGGGGTCTTTTGGGGGGAGTGGGGGGAACAGCGGGGGGTGGCGAGTTGAGGAGAGATAGCATGGAGAGAAATGCCAGATATAGGTGAAGGGGAGGAAGGCAGCAAATCACACTGCCATGTATGCACCTATGCAACTACCTTGCATGTTTTTCACATGTATCCCAAAACCTAAAATGCAATAAAAAAAAAAAAAAGAATTTAGGTTTCAAAACCTGCATCTAGATCTCAGTGGATGTATAGAAATGCCTGGATATCCAGGAAGAAGCTTGCTGCTGTGGTGGGGCCCTCATGGAGAACCTCTGCTAAGGCAGTGTATAAGAAAAATGTAGGGTTGAAGCCCACACACAGAATCCTGACTGGGGCACTGCCTAGTGGTGCTGTGAAAAGTGGATGATCATCCTCCAGATCCGAGAATGGTAGATCCACTGACAGCTTGCACCGTGCACCTGGAAAGACCACAGACACTCAACTCTGGCCCATGAAAGCAGCTAGGAGGGAAACTGTACCCTGCAAAGCCACAGGGGCAGAGCTACCCAAGGTTTTAAGAGCCCACCTCTTTCATCAGTATGACCTGGATGTGAGACATGGAGCCAAAGGAGATCATTTCAGAGTTTTAAGATTTGACTGCTTCACTGGATTTTGGACTTGTGTAGAGCCTATAGCCTCTCTGTTTTGACCAGTTTCTCCAATTTGGAATTGTTGTATTTACCCAATTCCTGTTCCCTCACTGTATTTAGGAAGTAACTAATTTGCTTTTGATTTTACAGGCTCATAGAGGTGAAAAGGACTTGCCTTGTCTCAGATAAAAGGACTTGCCTTGTCTCAGAAAAGGACTTGCCTCGGACTGTGAACTTTGGGTTAATGCTGACATGAGTTAAGACTTTGGGGGACTGTCAAGAAGGCATGATTGGTTTTTAAATGTGAGAAGCTGGAAGCCATTATCCTCAGCAAACTAACACAGGAACAGAAAACCAAATACCACATGTTCTCACTTATAAGTGGAAGCCGAATGATGAGAACACATGGACACTTCAGGGAAACCAATGCATACTGGGATCTGTCAGAGGTGGGAGTGAGGGGAGGAAGAGCATCAGGAAGAATAGCTAAAGGATGCTAGGTATAATACCTAGGTGATGGGCTAATCTGTGCAGCAAACCACGATGACACTTGTTTACTTAGATAACAAACTTACACATTCTCTACATGTACCCCTGACTTAAAATAAAAGTTGAAGAAAGAATTAAAATAAAAAATTACAATCCTGTCAGGGCACAGTGGCTCATGCCTGTATTCCCAACTCTGGTGTGTTGTGTCTTTGTTCTCATTGGTTTCAAATAATTTATTTATTTCTGTCTTCATTTCATTATTTACCCAGTAGTCATTCAGGAGTAGCTTGTTCAGTTTCCATGTAGTTGTGCAGTTTTGACTGAGTTTCTTAATCCTGAATTCTGACTTCATTACACTGTGGTCTGAGAGACTGTTTGCTATTATTTCCGTTCTTTTACATTTGCTGAGGAGTGTTTTACTTCCAATTATGTGGTCAATTTTAGAATAAGTGCAAGGTGGTGCTGAGAAGAATATAGTCTGTTGATTTGGGGTGGAGAGTTCTGTAGATGTCTATTAGATTTTCTTGGTCCAGAGTTGAGTTCAAGTTCTGAATACCCTTGTTTATTTTATGTCTCTTTGGCTTGTCTAATATGACAGTGGGCTGTTAAAGTCTCCCATTATTATTGTGTGGGAATCTAAGCCTCTTTGTAGGTCTCTAAGAACTTGCTTTATGAAGCTGGGTGCCCCTGTATTGGTTGCATGTATATTTAGGATAGTTAGCTCTTGTTTTCCATTGATCCCTTTATCATTATGTAATGCCTGTTTTTTCTTTGTCTCTTTTGATCTTTGTTGGTTTAAAGTTTGTTTTATCAGAGACTAGGTTTGCAACCCCTGCTTCTTTTTGCTTTCCATTTGCTGAGTAAATATTCATCCCTTTATTTTGTGCCTATGTGTGTCTCTGCATGTGAGAGGGGTCTCCTGAATACAGCACACTGATGGGTCTTGGTTCTTTATTCAATTTGCCAGTCTGTGTCTTTTAACTCGGGCATTTACCCCATTTACATTTAAGGTTAATATTGTTATGTGTGAATTTGATCCCATCATTATGATGCTAGCTGGTTATTTTGCCTGTTAGTTGATAAAGTTTCTTCATAGTGGTCGATGGTCTTTACAATTTGGTATGTTTTTGCAGTGGCTGGTACCAGTTTTTCCTTTTCATATTTAATGCTTCCTTCAGGAGCTCTTGTAAGGCAGACCTGGTGGTGACAAAATCTCTCAACATTTGCTTGTCTGTAAAAGATTTTATTTCTCCTTCACTTATGAAGCTTAGTTTGGCTGAATATGAAATCCTGGGTTGAAAATTATTTTCTTTAATAATGTTGAATATTGGCCCCATTCTCTTCTGGTTTGTAGAGTTTCTGCAGAGAGATCCACTGTTAATCTAATAGGCTTCCCTGTGTGGGTAATTTGACCTTTCTCTCTGGCTTCCCCAACAACTTTTTCTTTATTTTAACCTTGGTGAATCTGACAATTTATGTCTTGGGGTTGCTCTTTTCGAAGAGTATCTTAGTGGGATTCTCTGTATTTTTCAAATTTGAATGTTGGCCTGTCTTGCTAGGTTTCAGAAGTTCTCCTGAAGAATATCCTGAAGAGTGTTTTCAGACTTGGTTCCATTCTCCTTGTCACTTTCAGGTACACCAATCAAACATCAGCTTGGTCTTTTCACATAGTCCCATATTTCTTGAGGGTTTGTTTGTCTGTCTTCTTTTTTTTAATTCTCTTTTCTCTAAGCTTGTCTTCATGATTTATTTCATTAAGTTGATCTTCAGTCTCTGATATCTTTTCTTCCATTTGATTGATTCAGTTATTAATAGTCGTGTATGCTTCAAGAAGTTCTCATACTGTGTTTTTCAGCTCCATCAGGTCATTTCTCTCTTCTTCTCTAAACTGGTTATTCTAGTTAGCAATTCCTCTAGCCTTTTATCAAGGTTCTTAGCTTTCTTGCATTGGCTTAGAGCATGCGCCTCAAGCTCGGAGGAGTTTGTTATTATCCCCTTTCTGAAGCCTACTTCTGTCAATTTGTCAAACTCATTCTCCATCCAGTTTTGTTCCCTTGCTGGTGAGGACTTGTGATCCTTTCAAGGAGAAGTGTTCTGGTTTTTGGAATTTTCAGCCTTTTCACACTGGTTTTTCCTCATCTTCATGGATTTATCTACCTTTGGTCTTTGATGTTGGTAACCTTGGATGGGTTTGCTGTGTGGACATTCCTGTTGTTTATGTTGATGCTATTGCTTTCTGTTTGTTAGTTTTCCTTCTAACAGTCAGATCCCTCTGCTGTAGATCTGCTAGAGTTTGCTAGAGGTCCACTCCAGACCCCGTTTGCCTGGGTATCAGCAGCAGAGGCTGCAGAACAGCATAGGCTGCTACCTGTTTCTTCCTCTAGAAGCTTCTTCCAGAGGGACACTTGCCAGATGCCAGCCAGAGCTCTCCTCTATGAGGTGTCTGTCAACCCCTGTTGAGAGGCGTCTCACAGTCAGAGGCACAGGGATCAGAGACCCACTTAAGGAGGCAGTCTGTCTTTTAGCAGAGCTCAAGCGCTATGCTGGGGGATCTACTGCTCTCTACAGAGCTGGCCAGCAGGAACGTTTAAGTCTGCTGAAGCTGTACCCACAGCTGCCCCTTCCTCCAGGTGCTCTGTCGCAGGGAGATAGCAGTTTTATTTATAAGCTCCTGACTGGGGCTGCTGCCTTTCTTTCAGAGATGCCCTGCTCAGGGAAGAGGAATTTAGAAAGGCAATCGGGCTGCAGTGGCTTTGCCAAGCTGCAGTGGGCTTTGCCCAGTTCAAACTTCCTGGTGGTTTCGTTACACAGTGGGGAGAAAACTGCATGCTCAAGCCTCAGTAATGGCAGACACCACTCCCTCCACCAAACTTGAGCATCCCAGGTTGACTTCAGACTACTGTGCTGGCAGTGAGAATTTTAAGCCAGTCGATCTTAGCTTCCTGGGCTCCCTGGTGATGGGATCTGCTGAGCTAGACCACTTGGCTTCCTGGCCTCAGCCCCCTTTCCAGGGGAGTGAACAGTTTTGTCTCACTGGTGTTCCAGTCACTACTGGCATAGGAAGAAAACTCCTGCAGCTAATTCAGTGTCTGCCCAAATGGCTGCCCAATTTTGTGCTTGAAACCCAGGGCTCTGGTGGCAAAGGCACCTGAGGGAATCTCCTGGTCTGCAGGTTGTGCAGACTGTGGGAAAACATAGTATCTAGGTCGGAATGCACCATTCCTCAAGGCACAGTCCTTCAGGGCTTCCCTTGGCTAGGGAAGGGAGTTCCCCGACTCCTTGCACTTCCCAGGTGAGGTGATGTCCCACTCTGCTTCAGCTCACCCTCCATGGGCTGCATTCACTGTCTAACCAGTCCCAATGAGATGAGCTGGGTACCTCAGTTGGAAATGCAGAAATCACCCACCTTCTGTGTTGATCTCCCTGGGAGCTGCAGACTGAAGCTGTTCCTATTCAGCCATCTTGCCAGCTACTCCCAAAGTGTTATTATTGACAAGTAAGGTCTTACTACTGCCATTTTGTTCCTTGTTCTCTGGTTGTTTTAAGACATCTTTCTCCCTTCTTTTCTTACTGTCTTCCTTTGTGGTTAAATGGAGGCATATTTTAGTTTGTTTCTTTTTATTTTCCATGAATCTATTATAAGTTTTCACATTGCAGTTATAATGAGGATATTCTTAAAAATCTTATAGCAAGTTATTTTAAAGAGATGACAACTTAGATTACAAACAAAAGAATATAACAAAGGCAAAGACAAACACACAAAAATTCTACACTTTAACTCCATTTCTACCTATCTCCTATTTTTACTCATAGTTATCTCAATTTACATATTATTATAGTACCTATCCCTTAACAGGTTGCTGTGACTATTATTGTTTTTGATAGATTAATCTTTTGGGCTTTACACTACAGTTATGAGGAATTGCACATGACAAAAACAGTGATAGAATATTCTGAGTTTGTCCATATACTTAATTTTTACCAGTGGGTTTCATACCTTGAAAAGTTTCCTTTCACACGTTAGTGGTTTTTACTTTCAGATGGAAGAAGCCCCTTTAGTATTTTTAACAAGAAAGGAGTAGCAGTGCTGAATTTTCTCAGCTTCTGTTTGTCTAAAAAAGACTTTATCTCTCTTCATATTTGGATTATAATTTTGCTGGATAAAGAATTTGCTCATGGCAGCTTTTTTTCTTTTTAGCACCCTGAAATGGTGTTCCACTCCCTCTTGCTTTGTATGTTTCTATTGAAAAGTCTGTTGCAAGACAAATTGGAACTCCTTTAGATGTTATTTGCATCTTTCTTTTGCTGCTTTTAGAATCTTATCTTTGTCCTTGACATTTGAGAATTTGATAGTTATATGTTTGGGGTAGCCTTATTTTGGGTTGAATCTGTTTAGTGTTCTAAGATCTTCCTATACCTGGATATTTATAGTTTTAATTTTAGACCATTTTCTATTATTTGTTTAAATAAGCTTTCTTTCCCTTGTTCTTGTTCAGCTCCCTCTGGAACACCACTAATTTTTTGGAGACCAGCCCAGACACAACCTAGAGGAAGTAACAAGGGTCAGCAGAGACAAAGAAATTAAGAGACAAGAGTCAGAGTGCATAAAGGTGGGCTCCCAGGGGACCCACGCAAGTAGGAGGATGTGAAGGCCCCAAGCACTGGAGACCCACACTATTTATTGAGTGTTTAAACAAAGAAGCATGTGCTCAGGGATGTGGTGGGTGAAAAAGAAGTGAAGCATCAAGCAGATGATCTATAGTGGTGGTGGTTTGGCATTTCCTTTGCAGGTATAGAGCATGCTCTACTTAGATACCATCAGTAAACAGATAAGGAAAAGGCTGCAGCTAGAGCCAGCAAGTCTGACCACATTCTGGTGCTTCAAAGAGGTCTTCCTTGCTTTGAGCACTGAGCATGGCCTTCCATTAACTCCCATCTTGCGCCAGATAAGCAGGTCATGCATCAGTCCTTTTCCCTACATAATTCTTCGATTTGGTCTTTTAAGGTAATTTTTTAATATCTTGTAGGCAGACTTTGCACCTTTTCATTCTTTCGTCTTCTTTCTCCTATGACTGTGTATTTTCTAATAGCAGGTCTTTGAGCTCATTTCATTGTTTCTTTGGCTTAGTTCATTTTGCTATTTACAGCCTCTAAAGAGTTCTTCAGTTCAGCATATGAGATTTCTGTGTGTGGTTTTTAAAATTTTTAATCTCTTTGTTCAGTTTTTCTGATAAACTTCTGAATTGCTTTTCTGTGTTATCTTAGAGATCACCAAATTTCTTTAAAATTGCTATTTGAATTCTTGTCCAGAGAGCTCACCAATCACCTTCTTGTTAGGGTCAGTCACTGGATTTTTCCTTTGTCCTTTTTGGGAGTTTGTGGTTCCTTGTTTGCTATTGTTTCTTCTGAGTTTGTATCTATGTCTTTGTATTTAAGGATTAGTTATTAATCCCCAAATTCTCTAACTGACTTGTTTTGGTTTTCATTGAGTATATTTTCTTAGCAAATCTTTACCTCCTTTTCAGCTCTAGATGATATCTTAAGCCCACCTTTGCCATGGCTCTATTAAATAGTTGAAGCATTTCCTGTTCCAAACAGGGGAGGTCCCAAAGGGATGATCTGGCAGTGTGGAAAGGCTGGCTAGGGATTTATGCCCAGGGACCTGTGGATCATACCTCCTACAGCATAGTGCCACTGAACAGCCACTATGATTTGGTGTCTCCTTTGGTCAAGTTGCAAAACAGAGTCTCCAGTGTTGGGGATGGTAGTCCCACCTGCCCCCTTTGTCTCTTCCACCTTCTAGGGTTCCCTGTCAGGAGACTTTTTTTTTTTTACCTTAAACCAAATATCTTATATTTCTCTTTTGGTCACTCACGATGTTTCCTATGGTTTAAGGGGGAAAAAAAAGTCTCCTGACAGGGAACCCAAGAAGGTGGAAAAGATGATTGACCACCTCAATTTCACTCCTTCCAGTGAAGAAACTGTGAGTTCAGTGGAGATTTTCCATGTGTTGGTGCTGAGCAGAATGTGGGGAAGGGTAATGCAAATGTAAAAATCTTATTCTTCTTCCATCTACTCATTTTTCTACGTCTCTATGGGCCCATCAATTGTCTCATCCTCGTATTTGAGCTTTGTGTTGTTGCCGGTAAAAATCTCAGTGTTATATATTTGTCTTCAGTTTTCTATGACAGGGAGTGAAGCCAACCTATCTCTACACCACCATTTTGGAAGCAGAAGACCCTCTATATTTAAACTTCTGAAGATCAAAATCACAGATAAAATATCAAAGACATACAGAGTAAATACATATATATTACTTAAAGAGGAACAGACTTCTTGTCAGACACTGTGCAAGCAAGATGATGTAGTGACAGCTTCAGAGTATGCAAGGGAAATACTGTCAGCCATAATTCTATGTGCAGTAAAAGTATCCTTTAAAATGAGGGTAAAATAGTTTTTCAGGCTTTCAAAAGCTGAGACAATTCATTTCTAGCAGGCTTACATTACAAAAAATATTAAAAGAAATTTTTCAGACATAAAGAATGTTATACAAGACATAAACTTGTGAACATCTTTTACAATGTCTCTTGTAAAAATCCTCAACAATTTATTAAAAAATAAAATACAGAAATATATTTTAAAGGTAATAGATTATGAACACATGGTGTTATTCCCAATATAGGAAGGTTGGCTCTACATTTGAAAATCAATTAATATAATTCACAGATTAAGAGAGTAAAAAAATAAAAGGCAATGTTGGATTGTAATTAGAATAGCTGGGAAGATCCAAGATGGCTGCTTAGGAGGAAGTCAGGATGGCAGCTCCGAGAGAAGGTGCAGAGGGTGAGTGGACGCCGCATTTCCAGACGGATTTTTACTGCCCACAGACCAGGAGATTCACAGGAGGAGAAGCGCCACGGGTCACCAACGCCGCTGGTTTGAGTGGCATGGCCGCTCAGCCTACGCCCTGGGGCAGGGGGCAGTGGCTTCTTATGCAGAGCGAGAGAGACAGAGTTCCCTCTGAGCCAGCAAGGGGAACTGAAGCAGGGAGTCAAGCCAGGAGACCCCCGGGCAAGGACGCGCCACGAATCTCAGAGCCGCTGCTTCGGCTGACGCAGCAGCACACAGGGCAGCAGATTTTTACTGCCCACAAACCAGGAGATTCACAGGCAGAGAAGCTCCATGGGTTCCCAGCGCCGCTGGTTGGACCAGAGCAGCCGCTCGGCCTGCACCGGGGGCAGGGAGCAGCAGCTCCTTGAGCAAAGTGAACGAGATTGTGTCCCCTCTGGGCCAGCAAGGGGAGCTGAGGCAAGGAGGCAAGCCAAGAGATTCCCGGGCAAAGAGGGCCCCACTGGAAACACGGCTGAACCCGGGACGGTCCAGCTCTGTGGGGGAGGGGCGTCCTCCATCGGGAAACACCCTGCAGTTCCCGGGGCAATTGGCTGTAACCAAGACAACCCACCACTACAGAGACTCCGTCACTACAGGGGCGGGCCAGCATAGCGGAAGAAGTTATAACTACACCCATATAAACAGGACTGCAGGGAAGCTCACACGGAAGCTGGGCGGAGCCCACAGCAGCTCAGCGAAGCCTCTGCAGGCTGAGTGTGACTAGACTGCCACCTTGTGGGCAGGGAAAATGGTAGCAACACAGCTGAAAAGCATAAAGCCCTAACCCCCTGGGCCAGAACACCTGGGGGGAAGAAAAGGGGGTTTATGAGTTCAGCTGCTGCAGACTTAAAATTACCAAAATCAGAAAGACAGCAATTACAAAGTCAATAGGTGGATAAATCCACAAAGATGGGAAGAAACCAGCACAAAAAGGATGAAAACACCCAAAACCAGAACACCTCTCCTCCTACAAAGCAGCATAACTCCTCACCAGCACGGGAACAAGACTGGAAGGAGAATGAATGTGATGAAATGACAGAATCAGCTTTCAGAAAATGGATAATAAGAAACTTCCGTGAGCTAAAAGAACATGCTCTAACCCAATGCAAAGAAACTAAGAACCTTGAAAAAAGACTTAATGAAATGCTAACGAGAATGGACAACTTAGAGAGGAATATGAGTGAATTGATGGAGCTGAAAAACACAACACGAGAACTTCGCGAAGCATGCACAAGTTTCAACAGCAGAATTGACCAAGCAGAAGAAAGGATATCAGAAGTCGAAGATCAACTCAATGAAATAAAACGAGAAGGGAAGATTAGAGAAAACAAGGTAAAAAGGAATGAACAGAGTCAACAAGAAATATGGGACTACATGAAAAGACCTAATCTACGTTTGATAGGTGTACCTGAATGTGACGAAGAGAATGCATCCAAGCTGGAAAATACTCTTCAGGATATTATCCAGGAAAACTTCCCCAACCTAGCAAGGCAGGCCAATATTCAAGTCCAGGAAATACAGAGAACACCACAAAGATATTCCTCTAGAAGAGCAACCCCAAAGCACATAATCATCAGATTCACCAGGGTTGAAATGAAGGAGAAAATCCTAAGGGCGGCCAGAGAGAAAGGTCGGGTTACCCACAAAGGGAAACCCATCAGACTCACAGCAGATCTCTCAGCAGAAACTCTACAGGCCAGAAGGGAGTGGGGGCCGATAATCAACATCCTTAAAGAAAAGAACTTTCAACCCAGAATTTCATATCCAGCCAAACTAAGCTTCATAAGCAAAGGAAAAATAAAATCCTTTGAGAACAA
Source organism: Aotus nancymaae (assembly GCF_030222135.1). Lineage (NCBI taxonomy): Eukaryota > Metazoa > Chordata > Mammalia > Primates > Aotidae > Aotus > Aotus nancymaae. The sequence goes on from NW_026988471.1 coordinate 30,607,075, forward strand.
GCAAGTACTCAGAGATTTCATCACCACCAGACCGGCTTTACAAGAGCTCCTGAAAGAGGCACTACACATACAAAAGAACAACCAGTACCAGCCACTCCAAAAACACACGAAATGGTAAAGAGCATCAACACAATGAAGAATCTGCATCAACCAATGGGCAAAACAGCAGGCTAGCATCAAAATGACAGGATCAAACTCACACATAACAATACTAACCCTAAATGTAAATGGACTAAATGCCCCTATCAAAAGACACACACTGGCAAATTGGATAAAAAGCCAAAACCCATCAGTGTGCTGTATCCAGGAAACCCACCTCACATGCAAGGATACACAAAGGCTCAAAATAAAGGGAGGGAGGAAGATTTACCAAGCAAATGGAGAGCAAAAAAAAGCAGGAGTTACAATTCTCATCTCTGATAAAATAGACTTTAAAGCAACAAAGATCAAAAGAGCCAAAAGGACATTACATAATGGTAAAAGGATCAATGCAACAAGAAGAGCTAACGATCCTAAATATATATGCACCTAATACAGGAGCACCCATATACATAAGGCAAGTTCTTAAAGACTTTCAAAGAGACTTAGACTCCCACACATTAATAGTGGGAGACTTCAACACACCATTGTCAATATTAGACAGATCAACGAGACAGAAAATTAATAAGGATATCCAGGACTTGAACTCAGACCTGGAACAAGCAAACCTAATAGACATTTACAGAACTCTCCACCCCAAATCCACAGAATATACATTCTTCTCAGCACCACATCACACCTACTCTAAAATTTACCACATAATTGGAAGTAAATCACTCCTCAGCAAATGCAAAAGAACAGAAACCATAACAAACAGTCTCTCAGATCACAATGCAATGAAGTTAGAACTCAGAATTCAGAAGCCAACCCAGAACCGCACAGCCTCATGGAAAATGAACAACTTTCTCCTGAATGTTGACTGGATAAACACTGAAATGAAGGCAGAAATAAAGATGTACTTCGAAACCAATGAGAACGAAGACACCACATACCAGAATCTCTGGTACACATTTAAAGCAGTCTCTAGAGGAAAATATATAGCAATAAGTGCCCACATGAGAAGAAAGGAGAGAACTAAAATTGACACCCTAACATCAAAATTAAAAGAGCTACAGGAGCAAGATCAAAAAAACTCAAAACCTAGCAGAAGACAAGAAATAACTAAGATCAAAGCAGAATTGAAGGAGATAGAGACACGAAAAACCCTACAAAAAATCAATAAATCCAGGAGCTGGTTTTTTGAAAAGATCAACAAAATAGACAGACCACTAGCCAGATTAATAAAAAAGAAAAGAGAGAATAACCAAATAGATGCAATAAAAAATGATAAAGGGGATATCACCACAGATTCCACAGAAATTCAAACCATCATCAGAGATTATTACAAACAACTCTATGCACATAAACTAGAAAACCTGGAAGAAATGGATAAATTCCTGGACAGTAGCCCCTCCCATGCCTAAACCAGGAAGAAGTCGAAACCCTGAATAGACCAATAACAAGGTCTGAAGTCGAGGCAGCAATTAAGAGCCTACCACCCAAAAAAAGCCCATGTCCAGATGGTTTCACAGCCGAATTCTACCAGACATACAAAGAGGAACTGGTACCATTCCTACTGAAACTATTCCAAATAATTCAAAAAGAGAGAATCCTTCCCAAATCATTTTATGAGACCAACATCATCCTAATACCAAAACCCGGCAGAGATTCAACAAGAAAAGAAAACTACAGGCCAATATCCATGATGAACATAGATGCAAAAATCTTCAATAAAATACTGGCAAACCGATTACAACAGCACATCAAAAAGCTTATCCACCATGATCAAGTAGGATTCATCCTGGGGATGCAAGTTTGGTTCAATATACGCAAGTCTATAAATGTAATTCACCACATAAATAGAACCAAAGACAAAAACCACATGATTATCTCAATTGATGCAGAGAAGGCCTTCGACAAAATTCAACAGCCCTTTATGCTAAAAACTCTCAATAAACTAGGTATCGACGGAACGTATCTCAAAATAATAAAAGCTATTTATGACAAACTGACAGCCAATATCATATTCAATGGGCAAAAACTGGAAGCATTCCCTTTGAAATCTGGCACTAGACAAGGATGCCCTTTCTCACCACTCCTATTCAATATAGTACTGGAAGTTCTAGCCAGAGCAATCAGGCAAGAAAAAGAAATAAAGGGTATTCGATTAGGAAAGGAGGAAGTCAAATTGTCTCTATTTGCAGACGACATGATTGTATATCTAGAAGACCCTATCACCTCAGCCCAAAATCTCCTGAAACTGATAAGCAACTTCAGCAAAGTCTCAGGATACAAAATCAATGTGCAAAAATCACAAGCATTCCTATACACCAATAACAGGCTTAAAGAGAACCAAATCAAGAACAAACTGCCATTCACAATTGCTACAAAGAGAATAAAATACCTAGGAATACAACTAACAAGGAACGTAAAGGACCTCTTCAAGGAAAACTACAAATCACTGCTCTACGAAATAAGAGAGGACACAAACAGATGGAGAAACATTCCATGTTCATGGTTAGGAAGAATTAATATCATGAAAATGGCCATACTGTCCAAAGTAATTTACAGATTCAACGCTATCCCCATCAAGCTACCAATGACCTTCCTCACAGAACTGGAAAAAACCACCTTAAACTTCATATGGAACCAAAAGAGAGCCCGCATAGCCAAGTCAATTCTAAGCAAAAAGAACAAAGCGGGAGGCATCACACTACCGGACATCAAACTCTACTACAAGGCTACAGTAATCAAAACAGCATGGTACTGGTACCAAAACAGAGATATAGACCAATGGAACAGAACAGAGGCGTCGGAGGCGACGCAACATATCTACAACCACCCGATCTTTGACAAACCTGATAAAAACAAGCAATGGGGAAAGGATTCCCTGTTCAATAAGTGGTGTTGGGAAAACTGGCTAGCCATATGCAGAAAGCAGAAACTCGACCCCTTCCTGACACCTTACACTAAAATTAACTCCAGATGGATTAAAGACTTAAACATAAGACCTAACACCATAAAAATGCTAGAAGGAAACCTAGGCAAAACCATTCAGGACATGGGCGTAGGCAAGGACTTTATGACCAAAACACCAAAAGCATTGGCAACAAAAGCCAAAATAGACAAATGGGACCTAATCAAACTCCACAGCTTCTGCACGGCAAAAGAAATGGTCAATAGAGTGAATCGGCAACCAACAGAATGGGAAAAAATCTTTGCAGCCTACCCATCTGACAAAGGGCTGATATCCAGAATTTACAACGAGCTAAAACAGATTTACAAGAAAAAAACAAACAAGCCCATTCAAAAATGGGCGAAGGATATGAACAGATACTTTACAAAAGAAGACATACATGAGGCCAACAAACATATGAAAAAATGCTCATCATCACTGGTCATTAGAGAAATGCAAATCAAAACTACATTGAGATACCATCTCACGCCAGTTAGAATGGCGATCATTAAAAAATCTGGAGACAACAGATGCTGGAGAGGATGTGGAGAAATAGGAACACTTTTACACTGTTGGTGGGAGTGTAAATTAGTTCAACGACTGTGGAAAACAGTGTGGCGATTCCTCAAGGACCTAGAAATAGAAATTCCATTTGACCCAGCAATCCCATTACTGGGCATATATCCAAAGGATTATAAATTGTTCTACTATAAGGACACATGCACACGAATGTTCATTGCAGCACAGTTTACAATAGCAAAGACCTGGAACCAACCCAAATGCCCATCGATGATAGACTGGACAGGAAAAATGTGGCACATATACACCATGGAATATTATGCAGCCATTAAAAACGAGGAGTTCACGTCCTTTGTAGGGACATGGATGAACCTGGAAACCATCATTCTCAGCAAACTGACACAAGAACACAAAATCAAACACCACATGTTCTCACTCATAGGTGGGTGTTGAACAAGGAGAACACATGGACACAGGGAGGGGAGCACTATACACGGGGGTCTGTTGAGGGGGAAGGGGGACAGCGGGGGGGTGGGGAGTTGGGGAGGGATAGCATGGGGAGAAATGCCAGATATAGGTGAAGGGGAGGGAGGCAGCAAATCATACTGCCACGTATGCACCTATGCAACAACCTTGCATGTTTTTCACATGTACCCCAAAACCTAAAATGCAATAAAAAAAAAAAAGAATAGTCAGCATGAACATAAAGGATTTTTATATAGATAAGTAGAAAAATAAATTATAGATACGTGTGTATTTATTTATGTATCTGTGGGTTTTTTTTAGCTTTGACTCCTGAGGGGGCGGGCATTGGACCAATGGCACACCAGAGCAATGTGCACACATAATACCTAGATCTTGATTTCTAGAAAGCATTTTCCACCAAAAGGAACTAACGCATCTGGAGAAAAGGCTAATTTCAGGACAAGGGCAGAAAAACGCATATATAATGAACACAGAACACCTTCCTGTTCCAGAAGGTAAAGAAGTGCTCAAAGAATGATATAAAAAAGATACAGGAGTCTACTGCAGGTTAAATCTGGGGAAATTTGAGCCTCAAAATAAGTAATTGTGATAAGAGATTATAACCCACTAAGTAAAGTAAAATCCATGTGTCCCAGGGAGGGGAACTTCACACACTGGGGCCTGTTAGGGGTTGGGGGGATTGGGGAGAGATAACATTAGGAGAAATACCTTATGTAGGTGATGGGGGATGGATGCAGCAAACCACCATGACATGTGTATACCTATGTAATAATCCTGCACAATCTGCACATGTACCCCAGAACTTAAAGTATAATAAAAAAAATCCATGTGTCCATGCTGACATGAATACATAAATCAACAGTCAATAAATGGGGAGAGGAAAACTTCTTTACAATAGAATAGCAACTAATAATTATAGAAAGATAGAATTAGAAAATCATCAATGGTTGCTAAAAATTCATGTGTGAAAGCATTCTAAAGAGCTGAAAATTTAAATAGCCTCAAAGTATATTCCATGATCAATTTATTAATTATAGGGGAAGATAGTAAAGTTACAGTGGAGGAAGCTTATAGCTCTAATGCTCCAATAACTGCCTCCAAACACACACAAATAGACACACACACAAACACACACAAAATTAGAAGCCAGATGCCTTCTTGCGTCTATATTCAAAAGCCTCAGAATTTTATTTACGTTAAAAAATCACCTTCAAGATGTGAAACTTGTCATTAACTATTAATGGGTAAATGTTGAGCTTTACCTCTGTGTCAGGCTTCAGGATCTTATGGTTGCATTAGGCTTCTTTTGTCTAGTTGCTTCCTAAGCATGGCTCCCACAACCAACTCCCAAGGCTACTGCTTGGCTTCTAGGGCTTTAGACATTGCATTCCTATTTCAGGAAAAATGAAGGAGGAACATTCAAAAAGAGCACAACCCTTCTCTTTAACAGCATGTTCTAGCAGATGCAAACACCCCTTTGGCCAGAACCTAGTCTTTGGCTTCATCTAGGTACAAGGACTATTATAACCATTACTTGGGCTTCCATGTGCCTAACAAAATGTTAAAAGTTTTCTTACTGAGGAAGAAGAAGAGAAAACCAGAAGAAGAGGGAAAACCAGCAGTCATAGCCAGCATACTGTAGAGGAAAAAGTACACAGCCCGAGAAAGAATACAAAAAGAATTAAGATTAGACTTCTGGCTTCTATTAATACTTGTGCCAGGTCAAGAAAAGCCTAGTTTGTCCAAAACACCTAACACTGATTTAAAACACACACATACACACACACACACACACACACACACACACAGAGAGAGAGAGAGAGAGAGAGAGATTGAGAGAGAGCGATAGGCTAGGCACAGTGACTCAGGCCTGTAATCCCAGCACTTTGGAAAGCCAAGGCAGGCGGATCACCCGAGGTCAGGAGTTTGAGACCAGCCTGGCCAACGTGACAAAACCTTGTCTCTAGTAAAAATACAAAAATCAGCAGGGCATCATGGTGAGTGCCTGTAATCCCAGCTACTCAGGAGGCTTTAGGCAGGAGAATTGCTTGAATCTGAGAGGCAGAGGTTGCAGTGAGCTGAGATCGCGCCACTACACTCTAGCCTGGGTAATAGAGTGAGACCCTGTCTCAGGAAAAAAAAAAAAAAAGAAAGAAAAAAAAGCTGTGCCATAGACACAGAGGAATAGTGGAAGAGGAATATAGAATAGTGTTTTTCCCACCTTAGTGTGCCTTCCATCCAAGAATCTTCTTACACTGTGTAATCCGATTCAGTGAGTCTGGGATGGCTGCTGAAATTCTGCATTTCTAACAATTTTTCAAGTGATGCCCACACTGATAGCCCATGGAACACACGTGCAATAATAAGAATCAAATCTGAGAATCCACCTTCCCCTTTCTTAATAAAACATATGGTTGGCGTTCCCCCTTTTTGTCCTTTCATGGTTTTAACTAATAAGTTGCCTCAAGCCTTAAAGACACATGGTGGTTTGTCATTTGCTAATGCAAACATTAGTTTTCCTAGATTACTTTATTTTATTCCTTTTTGGAAAGCTAGTTATAAATGTTATAATATTCAAAAGATTAAAAATGCATCATCTGTGCTGACCAACTGACTCCTCAATTCTACTCCTAAGAGACAAATACTGCCACAAGTTTTTGTGTCCTTCCAGAAGTATTCTGTACATACAGAAGTAAATGTGTGTGTTACACAAATGGCACTAAATTACATATGTTATGTTGAACATCTGCTTTTTATTTAACATTGTATCTTGAAGACAATGCCTCTAAAATATATAAAGACTTCTCTCATTTTTTAAAGAAACAAACACATAATGATTCACTCTCTGGATGTGTCTAATTTTTTTATGTGTATGAAGATTGTTTCTATCATTTTGCTAAATAACCTTGCATGTGTATCTGTGTGTATTACTTTGCCCAAGCGTGAGTGCGTTTGTAGGACAAGTTCCTAGAAGTAGAATTATCTAGCCAAAGGCTGTGTGCATGTTTATTTTGCTAATACTACCAAGTTGCCCTATGTTGAGGTTTTAATAAGTTACATCTCCCTCAGCACAATATAAGGGTGATTCACTGTGAGGCTAGTGTTTGCGTAGTACTGACATGCCCCTTAAATAAATTTAGCATGTACCAAAGACACCAGCATGGCAAAGGCATCAAAAAAATGGGGAAAAATATTTTTTAAATCTGTCAAAATTTCAAAAGAATTAAAATAGTCATTTTGAGAAAAGCAAAAATTTTACTTACTTTGTGGTTTAGTGCTGTTTTCCGTTTGGATTACATATATGAAGGGGCATAATTTTTTCAGTGCTTAAACCACTCAAGGTCTCGTTCAGCCATATGTGTGGGAGTGATTCCCTTAGTAACTGGGTGACCCGAGTCAGCCACCTAGCAACTGGGTTTCAACCTAGCAATAACAGCGTGGAAACGTGAGCTAGCCAGAGTTGGTGTCTGTTGCTCATTGTGGACCAAATTTTATGCCAGGCCACATCAAAAGCAGTGGTATTCCATTAGTTTGAGCCAATATGTGGTTTCTTCTTAGCACATGTGTTAGTCCACGGACCAACAGTTAGGGCAAGAGCTGCTTCCTCTTAAAAGGAAAAGAATTATTCAGTTCACGTTCCTCAAAAGATGGCAGCCAAACTGCTGGATGCTTTATGGGCTCTCCAGTTTGAGCATCTATGAACTTAAACCTAAATATCATTAGGAACACTGCTGTTCTTTCCTTGAGCCATAACATCTTTTCTGAGCTTCAATTCTATTTGAAGCTTCTCATTCGCAATTTGAAAATATGCTTTGCCCTCTGAGTAGCCTTTTTAAACAAGTATTTGCAGTTTTGTCTAGATGGTTCTGTATGCTTCGGTTGCCAGGCACCTGCTTTCATAGAAAGACTAGCAGAAAACTAACTGCCGTTGGAGGCCTTTTAAGATGTGCTTTTCTTTCCTGTGTTTCCCACTTTGGTTAGCTCCTGAAATTCATGCCCTCTAAATTATCAGATGCCTCAATTCCAAGAGGGACTATATACTTACCCCTAGGACCCAACCACATTTCTCCAATATGTGTTCTAGCACATCACATTTCTCATTCAGAGTGGATAACTGGTTAGTGGTTCTATGTTTCCCACATTTTAAACAGCTACTGTCTATTCCATTTCCTTTGGCCTTGATCTTAATGCTTAAAAAGAGAATAATTATTTTCCTTAGCTGCACTTCATGGTAGAGAAAAAATGACAATCAGTTAGCTCAACCTGACTACACACCTTATTATCTTACTGTAGAGATACCCCATCTACTGGCTCCTGACACACTAGACAGGACTACTATTGTTGCAAGCAATTGACACCCAAGACCCACTGCCTTGTATATTCAACTACAGCCTTCCATTTTCCCAAGGAGGAAATTTTAAAATTAAAAAATAAATTATTAAGCCAAATGAATATTTTTAGAAATTGATGTAAAATAGTCAAATACCTATGTATCAATACTTGATATTATTTTTACTCTATATTTAAAATTATATATAAAATAATATAATAGAAAACTACTGGAATAACTTTTTTATGATGAATACTATACGTTTCTTTATCACACTCTTCTGATGCATTCTCACTATCACTAAATCATTCAACACAAATTTCCCACAGTGTATCATTGTCATTTCTAGATTTTTCAGTAGAGCATTTTTTGAATCTGTGTATGATACTGTCCCTGCAAGTTTTGTCCCAAACTATAAGGATATTCATAGAATGTATAACAGGTATTTTTCCCCATTCACCCTAGAGTTTCATATTTCTGATGTCCATAAGTAAACCTTTCACTGTATTATTATGACATCCAACATTACATTAATTTGTCTTTTGAAACAATGACAAACACTAACACTCTTTTGTCACTGTTAGTGTTCAACATTTCTAATCAAGTATTTGCTATCAGTACCCAAAACTAGCACTGGATTAAGGTTACTTCAGGCTTATGTGCTCCCCAGGTATCATTGCACATTGTTATTCAGAATGAAGCAATTGAGAGGGTCTCCTAAATAGGATAAACTATTTTCTGAGGTACAGCTAGACAGGGAAAACAAACCTGCAGACACAGAGCTCCCACAACATTGCTGGCACCTTTTGTAGTTGTGCCCTCCTCTGGGTTCTCACCCGTGAGATGGTGAGATAGGTTTATTTTTCCCATTTATAGATGAACACATTTGGCACCTCAAGGCCAAAGAAAAAGTGAAACATGGGCAAAATCCAGTATAGGGAAGGTAAACAGCAGGGATCCTGGGATGGTTCACTAAAGTGAAGAAAGAATAGTAAGGACGAGAGTAACTCCATGAACCTCAAGAACTGCACGCTGTCTGCACTGTCAGAGCCTTCTCTCTTTCCTCTGTTTAGTTTCATCCTTTTCTCCTCTAGATAGTTTCTCTATGGAACACATAGTCATGGTACAAATTCTAGTTCCATGAGCTGACAAGTAGTAAACCATCCGCCTCTCACTTCCACCATATCAAATTCCAGGAAATATTTCTAGTTTTTATATTCTAAGCCAAACACATGTTATATGCTCTAGTTTCACCAGTCCTAAAAATAATGTAAAAGATAATTATTAAAATTTAGTAAGTACAGAGCTCCACTCCAAAACAAGATGGAAGCTTCAAAGAATCAGAAATTGTGAGGAATATTCAAGACACTGAGAAGAGACAGAATTGGAGAGAAGAGGGAAAACCACACACCATGTCACAAATGAGAACCCAGAAGAGGGCACAACTACAAAAAGTGCTAGCAATGTCTTGGGAGCTCTATATCTGGAGGTGGCAGGAGCTGGGATCAGGAGGCCACCACATAATAATGAGATTTATGGGAATACTTCAGGGGAAGCGACCAGACTGGTTGACTAACTATAGATCTCCACCTGCCTTCTGCAGGCCAATCACCTGCAACAGAAAATGTCTTCAGGTGGATCAGCACCTTGTATCTGATAATTTCAGGAGAAGATTAACAGTTTAGCTCAGAAGACGGATAGATGGTGCCTCATGCCTAAGAGCATGTCCCACCCACCCCAGCTCTCAGAGAAAACAGTACAAAGCATAAAACTCAATAGCAGCTTCACCCCATCTTCCTTAGTGAGATGTACAAAGACCATTATGGAACAGGAAATCTAATCTTAAAAAATTATTCCAAAGATAAGAATTTTCAGATTTCTGAAGAGCGAGACATGAAAGACAAACAATAAATGCAATTTACTGTTGAGTAAAATGATTCAGTCAAACAACTAGAAGAAGAAAAAAAGAGCAATATGGATGCTGACATGTCCAAATGGGTAACGGTGGCAATGACATCATCATGCTGGCCAAGCCAACTAACGCTAATGTGCATGCTAATGATAGAGATGACTGACTTTGCCCAATGTGAAGGACTGCTCAAAAATTCATCAAACAAGATCAGTGCGGCCAAGAAAATTGCTAAGACAAGATCTAGGATGGATGACCTTAAATTTGTCATTATAAACCACTGCTCAGACTCAGCTTGCAAGCTGCACTTGCTATCCCACCTGCAGCACATCACCCTCCACTGGAACCATCTCAACACCTGCAACAAAATCAAGGCTGTGGTTCATAACTTCAGTGAGGAGCCTGTCATCTACAGGATGGACACTACCGTATTCCTGATCCAGCAGCCAAGGACTTAATGAACGTTGTGTTTGTACGATAAACATCGTGGTACAAACAGTGAAGGCATCCCATGTGACTTCCATCAAATGCCAGTAAGAGAAGCATGTGAGCCCCATGCAGGCCTTCAGCAAGTTCAAAGCTATGAACAGCATCTGAAGTCTGCCCTAGCCAGCTGCTGCCACCCCTCTGAGCTCAGAAAAATTAGTCATTGTTTTTTATTTTCTTTTTTTTTTTCTTTTCTGAGATAGCACCTTGCTCTGCTGACCAGGCTACAGTGCAGTGACAACTGCATCCTCCACCTCTGGGATGCAAGTGATCCTCCCACCTCAGCCCTCCAGTAACTGGGACTATAGGCCCACGCCACCACATCCAGCTAATTTTTATTTTTTGTAGAGACGGGGTTTCATCATGTTGCTCATACTGGTCTCAAACTTTTGGTCTCAAGCAATCCACCAACCTTGGACTCCCAAAGTGCTATGATGACAGGCATGAGCCACCACACCCAGCCCTAGTCACTGTTTTTCATTCATCAAATGATGAATGAAAGGAGAATATTGATGTGAGATTCTATCGGGAAACAGGCAGATTTTAAACTTGGCCAACTGATGAATTTTGCAAGGACATATTTGCATTTGAGTTTGTCAAAAAATGCATTCAGTGTCTAGAAGCATATTTCCAGTTATATTTTTTCAAATCTAAAAAAAATGGAACTTCTATGGCCAAAAAAAATTAAGACTCAGCACTCTAAAATAAGGACATTATATCAGAAAGATGAGGAGGGATATTGTACCCATAAAACAAGAACAGATATGAAAAAGAATCCATTCAAGGCCTTAGAAATGAAAACAAATTATTGAAATAAAAAAATTTAGTTATTACCTACCTGATTGGATATGGTTAAAATGCAAATTTTAGTGGGTTAGAAGATCAGCTAAAAAAGCATACAGCATAAAAGGATAAAGACCATCAAGAATACATTCAGAAGTGCCAAACTTAGTCTACAGAAGAGTGAGAATGAAGTAGCTAAAAAACAAAAATGCAGATGATGTCAGAATTAGAGAAAGCTATGTGTTTTTACATGAAAAGGACACTGAACTGTTGTCCCATAATTTTAAACCCAGACTCTGTTCTTTTCTTTATGCTACTGGCTCCCGGTTCCTCTCTGCCAATGTATGAGACTCTCTGCGCTAGTGTGAGACTAGGAGCCTCGAGGAGGAACAAAGGACTTGCTCCTTCCTGTTTATTCCCTGATCCTAGCAATGTCACTATGGCAATGGTTCATCAATCAACTAAGAGCACCAGTTGATTCCAGTTTACTTGTTTCTTACAATTTACATTTTTCACACACTAACAAAATGGTCCTCATTTCCTCACCCCCACCACCACTGCCCTAGAGCTGCCAACACCAACCAGCCAATACCTTTTCTTCAGAAGTCTGTCCTAACTCCAAGGGTTTCCTCTTGCAAGACCAGAGACACCAGCTCCAATCAAGTAGCTATCAATTGTTCAGAAGTCTGAGTCCCAATATCATGGAAGTGTATTCCAAATTCTTGAAGTACAAGTACCAGTCAAAAATTGTCCCTCCATCTCAGAGTTTGAGTCCCAAATCTACAAGGACTGTTCATTAATGCCTTGAGGTTTTATGAATCCCAAATCCTCTCTGTATCCTCAACAAAAGAAACAGTAGCTTCTTTCTGCCATTGTTGCCTCTGGGATACCTCACTCTCTCTTTTGTCTTTTCTTTACATTAGATTGTTTCTGATGAAATAATTGGAATAATTCTTGACTTTCTATGTATCCTGAATGATGCAACTCCCAAAACTTCTGGTATGAACATAACTGCATAAGCCAAGGTGTTACCTTTTGTCCTCTTGCAAGAAGACACTGAGAGTAAATAGAATAAAATATCCTGAAAACTCCATTTTTTGTTTGTTTGTTTGTTTTGAGATGGAGTTTTGCTCTATGGCTCAGGCTGGGGTGCAATGGTGTGATCTCAGCTCACTGCAACCTCTGTTTCTTGGGTTCAAGTGATTCTTCTGCCCCAGCCTCCAGAGTAGCTAGGATTACAGGTGCCCGCCATCATGCCCAGCTAATTTTTGCAATTTTAGTAGAGAAGGGGTTGCACCATGTTGGCCAGGCTAGTCTCAAACTCCCGACCTCAGGTTATTTGCCTACCTCGACCTCCCAAAGTGCTGGGATCACAGGCATGAGCCACCATGCCCAGCCTCCATTTTTAACAAACTAAGGAGATAGATAACATTTTCAAACTCCAGAATATGTATAAGAGTTACCAAAAGTAGCTGAAATCAGGCTATAAACTAGTGTGAGAAAGAAAAAGTACAGAAAGTTTTTTTTAAGACCCAGCAACAGCATAGTTCATAATATGCCAGCAAAAACATACAGTTCCAGAGATATGGGACTCGTCAGAAGGGGAAAAGTTATACCTGCTGTTTGCAAAAATGGGGTCAGAAATTAGGATGAACAGGATTGAGATTGGGCTGAAACCACATAAGCAGAAGTATGAGGAACCCAGCAGTTGCATATCTCAAAGCATTAGCAAGAATATACTACTTTCAGGTGAGAGGTTCACTCTGCTGTGTAAAACCTGCATCTTTTATTTACAACAATGGCAGCAGGAACTGGAGCAAACATAATAGCGGAAAAAGCACCCAGGACTGAATTTAGTTCAGCGTTGTCATAGTAGGGAGCTATCAGATGGTACAGGGATGAGTGCTGAGGGATCCAGAGCAGAACACCAAAAGCATTTGCTGCATGTATTTTGAGCTTGAGTAACATGTGGTGCATCAGACTTCAAAAGCACTTCTTTGTCCCCATCTTTTTACAGCAGTAACATCTGGCAATCCTGGATTTAAAAAAAAAAACATAATATTTAAAACGAATTGATAAAAAGAGTGTTGCATCCACTCGAGCCTAAAAAGCCTTTACATTGAAGCACCACCTGTTCTGAAGTGAGCCTTTACTAGAACTAAAACACTATGACTTAAAGCCAGTATCAGGCACACCCACAGTATCTGCTCTCAACAATGTACAGCAAACCACACTGATCAGAGACATAGTAAATCCTCTTCTCTGGTCACACAAGAAGGCTCTTTCTTGCCACAGGATAATCTTGTCTAGAAATGAGAATCTACTCTGAAGGTTTCCTAGCATTATATGTTGGAAGTTGCAGGTACTAATTAATCACAGCTTTCTTTTTCTCCAAGTTCTGAACCAAATATGAGTCAAATAGGAGGGGAAATATCAGTTATTTTCATAATAAAGTTGAAATAGAGAACAAAGCTTGCACTTGAAATTGAAATGTGCTTTTTTTTTAGATGGAGTTTCAATCTTGTCCCCTAGGCTGGAGTGCAATGGCACGATCTCAACTCACTGCAATCTCCACCTCCTGGGTTCAAGTGATTCTCCTGCCTCAGCCTCCCGAGTAGCTGAGATTACAGATACCTACCACCACGACTGGCTAATTTTTGTATTTTTAGTAGAGACTTTGTTTCACCATGTTGGCCAGGCTGGTGGTGAACTCTCGTCCTCAAGTGACCCACCTGCCTTGGCCTCCCAAAGTGCTGGGACTATAGGCAAGAGCCACTGTGCCCAGCCTGAAATGTGCTTTCTAACTTACCTCCAACAGCCAAAGTATCTCATTCAGTTCCAGGCAGAGGATGGGAAGCTGTGGGGCCTGAGCAGGCACATCATGGTGTCCACCAGCATTTTGCATAGAGGAGACAACCTGGAAAGAACCCCACAGCTGGCTGTACAGGAGAGAAAGCAAAAAAACCAGACCACTCAGGAGCATTGCATCTTGCCCTGATCTCACCAGCAAGATAAATCATCCCACTCATGTTGAGGAAGTGGGAGGAAGTAGCAGGAAGAACCAGATATATTGCTTCAATGCTGTCTTCTCCCTAAGTGTAGGCAGAACTCCCCTCCATCCTTTAGAAGAATAAGTAAATAATAAGCATAAACTCTTCTACATTTCCTCAGTTCAACTTCCCCCACTCCACCGGAAAGAACCTACTAGACAGAAAGAAACTAAAAATATAAAAATAAAGGAAACTAATAAGCAATTTTCAACAGGGGACTTGTGACACTTGAACAAAAATGCTCGCTGTGGGGAGACACATCTTAAACAGAAAACAGTCCACCCATCCTCTGAGGCTGAGAGAGGAAGGTGAAAGTAGATGCACATATAGACAGATGTAGGTACAAAACTGGTAAATCAGGGAAGTTAAAGCCTGATCATATCAGTTCTCTCTGTGAAGTAGAAGACAAACCATCTTGAAGGAGAGGAAATCAAGAGGGGTGAAGGTTTAGAAGAGCCACAACAGTGAATAGTAGTGAAAGTTATTTTTGGAGATCATGAATGTGTTGGACACCAAGCAATGCCATTCCTTCTGGCATAGTTTTGCATACTGGGGATGGAATAGAGAAGATGAATGGTTTGATTCATTTATCCTTTCTTTCTCTATCTGGCTTTCAAGACATCACATTCCCATTGTTTCCTTCTACCTTATTTGCCATTCTACTCATCTTCCTTTGGTGATCCCTTTTTAGTTTCTTGACCTCTAACATTTAAAATACCTCAGAATCCACTTGTTGGGCAAGTTTTTTCCTCAACTTATTTTCAATATTCATGTTGAAACTGAATCCCCATCGTCGTGGAATTAAGAAGAGGGACCTTTTGAGAATTGACTAAGTAACAAGGGCTCTGCCCTTATAAATGGATTAGTGCCTTATTTAAAAAAAAAAAATAGGTTGGAAGAAAATAGCTGATGCCCTTTTTGCTCCTCCACCATTCTACTGTATGAGGACACACCATTGATCCCTCAGGAAGATGCACTAACAAGGCACCATCTTGAAATCAAAGAGACTAGGACCCTACCAGACACTGAACCTACAGACACATTGATCTTGGACTTCTCAGCCTCTAGAACTTTGAGAAATAAATTTCTGTTGTTTATAAATTACCTAGACTTGGGCTGGGTGCGGTGGCTCACACCTGTAATCCCAGCACTTTGGGAGGCCGAGGTGGGTGGATCACGAGGTCAAGAGATCGAGACCATCCTGGTCAATATGGTGAAACCCCATCTCTACTAAAAATACAAAAAATTAGCTGGGCATGGTGGTGCATGCCTGTAATCCCAGCTACTCAGGAGGCTGAGACAGGAGAATTGCCTGAACCCAGGAGGTGGAGGTTGCAGTGAGCCAAGATCGCGCCATTGCACTCCAGCCTGGGTAACAAGAGCGAAACTCCGTCTAAAAAAAAATAATAAATAAATAAAAATAAATTACCTAGACTTAGGTATTTTAGGATAGTAGCATGAACAGACTAAGACAGTAATGTTGATGGTATGTACCTTTCATATAATGTGTTGAAAATGATGCTTTACCTACATTGTATTCCTCCCCTAACAATCCATAGCCCCAGTATAATCATGGGGGAAAAGATAGACAGATCTAAATTCAGAAACATTCCACAAAATATCTGAATAATACTCCTCAAAACTTTCAATCTCGTTGAAAACAAACTAAATCTGAGAAACTGTCTCACAAAAACAGTAAATACAAACCAGGAGGATCCTGATGAGACATGACATCTAAATATGGTATGGTATCCTGGACAGGATCCTGAAACACAACACAGACACTCATTTGAAAATAAGGAAATCTGAATAAAATGTGGGGTTTAGTTAATAATAACCTGTCAATATTGGTTTTTTTTCTGTGTGTACACACAAATGTTGTGGCATGATAATATAAGGTGTTAATAATAGGGAAAACTGGGTGTGGAGTATGAGAAATCTTTATAGATTTCTCTATCTAGCCTCAGAATTTTTCCATACATCTAAAATTAAAAGTTTATATTTGAAAGGACTGTAATACATTATGGTACTGATATTTGAATTTAATGAAATATGATGCTCTCTTTATTTGCTTTGGTTTGGTTTTGAGACAGCCTGTTTACCAGGCTGGAGTGCAGTGTCACAGTTGTAGCTCACTACAGCCTCAAACTTCTGCCTTCAAGCAATTCTCCTTCCTCAGGTACCCAAAGCATTGTGAGTACAGGTGTGAGCTACCACATTAAGCCAATAGATACTCTTGGACTAGACCCTAGTATTTAATAAAGCAACCACTGTAACTTGAATAATAAAAAACTAATATTTTGGAAAATGGTTATTTAAGGAAATAATAGAACAATTTGAGAAGCTAAAATGACACAACATAGAAATGAAACAACCTGCTCCTGAATGACCTTTGGGTAAACAATTAAGGCAGAAATAAAAAAATTCTTTGAAACAAAAGAAAACAAAGAAAAAACATACCAGAATCTCTAGGACACAGCTAAAGCAGTGTTAAGAGGAAAGTTTATAGCACTAAACACACATCAAAAACTTAGAAAGAGCTCAAATTAATAACCTAACATTATACCTAGAAGAATGGGAAAAACAAGAGCAAAGCAACTCCAAAGCTAGCAGAAGAAAAGAAATAACGAAAATTAGAGCTGACCTGAAGAGAATTGAGATAAAAAAATACCATACAAAAGATCAGAGAAGCCAAAAATTAATTCTTTGAAAGAATAAATAATATTGACTGACCACTAGCTAGAATAATAAAGAAAAAGAAAGAGAAGATCAAAATAAACACAGTCTGAAATGACAAAGGGAACACTACCAGTGACCCCACAGAAATACAAAAAAAAAAAAAAAAAAAAATCCTCAGAGACTATTACAAACACCTCTATGTCCACAAACTAAAAAACCTAAAAGAAATGAATAAATTTCTGGAAACACACAATCTTCGAAGATTGAACCAGGAAGAACCCTGAACAGAAAAATAATGACTTCTGAAATTGAATCAGTAACAAAAAGTCTACCAACCAAAAAAAGTTCAGGCCAGATGAATACACAGCCAAATTCTATTAGATGTTTTTTTAAAAAGCTGGCACCATTCCAACTGAAACTATTCCAAAAAATTGAGGAGGGACTCTTCCCTAACTCATCTTATGAGGCCAGTATCACCCTGATACTGAAATGTGGCAGAGACACAACAAAGAAAGAAAACTTCAAGCCAATATCCCAACATAGATGCAAAAATCTGCAACAAAATACTAGCAAACCAAATTCAGCGGCACATCAAAAAGCTAATCCACCATGATCAAGTAGACTTTATTCCTGGGATGCAAGGCTGGTTAACATATGCAAATCAATAAAAGTGATTTATTACATAAACAGAAATAAAGACAAAAATCATATTATTATATCAATAGAAGCAGAAAAGGCTTTTAATAAAATTCAACACTGTCTTCCTGCAAGAGGGAATGTAGGCTGATGTCAAAGATGGTTCTAACTCTTCCCACCCTCTCCTCTCATTAAGAAATGTAGCCCCAGATGACTGAATAGGAACAGCTCTGGAGTGCAGTTCCCAGTGAGAACAATGCAGAGGGTGAGTGATCACTGCATTTCCAAATGAGTTATTACTGCCCACACACCAGGAGATTCCTGGGCTGAAAAGTGCCACAAGTTTCCAGCATGGCTGTTTCAGCCAGTGCAGCGGGTCTCCACTGCAAAACTCACAAAAGTCTAGGTGGTCATTTCAACTGGCTCCTGGAACACCTGGGAGACAGAGCCACCCATGCAACTGAAGAAAAGGGGGCAGAAAGTGGGAGCCAGGTAATCTGGCTTAGTGGGTCCCACCCCCACAAAGACCAGCAATCTGAAATGCTCTGGATTGAGAGTTTCACAGCAAGCCCAGCTGGGCCTGGCATGGGAAGGGCATCCGCCATCACCAAGGCAGTCCACCACTACTGAGGCAGTCCACCATAACTGAGGCAATCTGCCATTACTGAGGCAGTCCACCATTACAGATGCAGTCTGACATCACTGAGGCAGACCGCCATTACTGAGGCAGTTCTAACTATACCTCTGTAAACAAAATCACAAGGAAGTTCACACAGGAGCTGGGCGTAGCCCATGACAGCTCAGCAATGCCTCTGCTGACATACTGTAACTAGGCTACCTCCTTGCTGGGCAGGGCATCTCTGAAAAAAGGCAGCAACACATCAGGAACTTATAAATAAAGCCCCACCTTCCCAGGATAGAACACCTCGGGGGGAAGGCAGTTATGAGATCTGCTGCAGCAGACTTAAACTTACCTGCCCACCAGCTCTGAAAGGAACAACACAGCTCACAGTTCAGCACTTGAGCTCCTATAAGGGTCAGACTGTCTCCTCAAGCAGCTTCCCAACCGCCGTATATCCAAAAACATGTTATAAAGGAGAGCTCAGGCTGATATCTGGTGGGTATCCTGGGATGAAGATAACAGGAGAAGAAACTTGCAGAAACCCTTACTGTTCTGCAGCTGCCACAGGTGAGCCCCAGGCAAGCAGGGTCCGGAGTGGACCTATAGCAGTCCTACAGCAAATGGGCCTGACAGTTAGAAGGAAAACTATAAAACAGAAAGAAATAACTTCAACATCAACAAAAAGGACATCCACTCAGAGACCCCATCTGAAAGTCACCAACTACAAAGACCACAGGCAGATAAATCCACAAAGATGGGAAGAAACCAGAGCAAAAAGGATGAAAACACCCAAAACCAGAACAACACTCCTCCTCTAAGGGATCACAACTCCTCACCAGCAAGGGAACAAAGCTGGATAGAGAATGAGTCTGATTAATTGACAGAAACAGGCTTCAGAAGGTGGATAATAACAAACTTCTCTGAGCTAAAAGAACATGTTCTAACCCAATGCAAAGAAACTAAGAATCTTGAAAAAAGGTTTGACAAAATGCTAACAAGAATAAACAGCTTAGAGAAGAATATAAATGACCTGATGGAGCTGAAAAACAACACGAGAACTTTGCAAAGCATACACAAGTTTCAATAGCTGAATTGACCAAGCAGAAGAAAGGATATCAGAGGCTGAAGATCAACTTAATGAAATAAAACAAGAAGGCAAGAATAGAGAAAAAAGAGTGAAAAGAAATGAACAAAGCCTCCAAGAAATATGGGATTATGTGAAAAGACCTAATCTACATTTGATAGTTGTGCCTGAATGTGATAGAGAGAATGAATCCAAACTGGAAAACACTCTTCAGGATATTATACAGGAGAACTTCCCCAGTCTAGCAAGACAGGCCAATATTCAAGTCCAGGAAATACAGAGAACACCACAAAGATATTCATCAAGAATAGCAACCCCAAGGCACATAATCATCAGATTCACCAGGGTTGAAATGAAGGAAAAAAATCCTAAGTGCAGCCAGAGAGAAAGGTAGGGTTACCCACAAAAGGAAGCCCATCAGACTCACAGCAGATCTCTCAGTAGAAACCCTACAAGCCAGAAGAGAGTGGGGGCCAATATTCAACATCCTTAAGGAAAAAAAATTTCAACCTAGAATTTCACGTCCAGCCAAACTAAGCTTCATAAGTGAAGGAGAAATAAAATCCTTTACAAAAAAACAATTGCTGAGAGATTTTGTCACCACTGCAACTGCCTTACAACAGCTCCTGAAAGCACTAAACAAAGAAAGGAACAACCAGTACCAGCCACTCCAAAAATGTACCAAATGGTAAAGAGCATCAACACAATGAAGAAACTGCATCAACTAATGGGCAAAACAACCAACTACCATCAAAATGGCAGGAACAAATTTACACATAAAAATGTTAACCTTAAATGTAAATGGGCTAAATGCCCCAATCAAAAGACACAGACTGGCAAATTGAATCAAATGTCAAAACCCATTGGTGTGCTGTATCCAGGAAACCCATCTCACATGCAAGGACATACATAGGTTCAAAATAAAGGGATGGAGGAAGATTTACCAAGCGAATGGAGAGAGAGAAAAAAAAGCAGGAGTTGCAATCATAGTCTCTGATCAAATAGACTTTAAACCAACAAAGATCAAAAGAGACAAAGAAGGGCATTACATAATGGTAAATTACATAATGGTAAAAGGATCAGTGCAACAAGAAGAGCTGTCAGTCCTAAATATATACACACCCAATACAGGAGCACCCAGACACATAAAGCAAGTTCTTAATGACCTACAAAGAGACTTAGACTCCCACACAATAATAGTGGGAGACTTTAACACTCCACTGTCAAAATTAGACAGATCAGCAAGACAGAAAATTAACAAGGATATTCAGGACTTGAACTCAGATCTGGACCAAGCAAACCTAATAGACATCTACAGAACTCTCCACCCCAAATCCACAGAATATACATTCTTCTCAGCACAACATCACACCTACTCTAAAATTGATCACATAATTGGAAGTAAATCACTACTCAGCAAATGCAAAAGAATGGAAATCATAACGAACAGTCTCTCAGACCACAGTGCAATCAAGTTAGAACTCAGAATTCAGAAACTAACTCAGAACTACACAACTTCATGGAAACTGAACAACTGGCTCTTGAATGTTGACGGGATAAACAATGAAATGAAGGCAGAAATCAAGATGTTCTTCAAAACCAACAAGAACGAAGACACAATGTACCAGAATCTCTGGGACACATTTAAAGCAATGTCTAGAGGAAAAGTTATAGCAATAAGCGCTCACATGAGAAGTGAGGAAAGATCTAAAATCGACACCCTATCCTCAAAATTGAAAGAGCTAGAGGAGCAAGATTTTTAAAAAAAAACTCAAATGCCAGCAGAAGACAAGAAATAACTAAGATCAGAGCAGAACTGAAGGAGATAGAGATACACACACAAAAAAAACTTCAAAAACTCAATAAATTCAGGAACTAGTTTTTTGAAAAAATCAACAAAACAGACAAACTGCTAGCCAGATTAATAAAAAAGAAAAGAGAGAAGAATCAAATAGATGCAATAAAAAATGATAAAGGGGATATCACCACTGATTCCACAGAAATACAAACTACCATCAGAGATTACTACCAACAACTCTACACACATAACAGTAAACTTGGAAGAAATGGATAAATTCCTGGACACTTGCACCCTCCTGAGCCTAAACCAGGAAGAAGTTGAAACCCTGAATAGACCAATAACTCGGGCTGAAGTTGAGGCAGCAATTAATAGTCTACCAACCAAAAAAAGCCCAGGTCCAGATGACTTCACAGCTGAATTCTACCAGACATACAAAGAGGAGCTGGTACCACACCTTCTGAAATTATTCCAAACAATACAAAAAGAGGGAACCATTCCCAAGTCATTTTATGAGACCAACATCATCCTGATACCAAAACCCGGCAGAGACTCAACAGAAAAAGAAAACTTCAGGCCAATATCCATAATGAACATAGATGCAAAAATCTTCAATAAAATACTGGCAAACCGATTGCAACAGCACATCAAAAAGCTTATCCATCATGATCGAGTAGGCTTTATCCCAGGGATGCAGGGCTGGTTCAACATACACAAGTCTATAAACTTAATCCACCATCTAAACAGAACTAAAGACAAAAACCACATGATCCTCTCAATAGATGCAGAGGCCTTTGACAAAATTCAACAGCCCTTTATGCTAAAAACTCTCAATAAACTAGGTATTGACGGAACATATCTCAAAATAATAAAAGCTATTTACAACAAACCCACAGCCAATGTCACACTGAATGGGCAAAAACTGGAAGCATTCCCTTTGAAATCTGGCACTAGATAAGGATGCCCTCTCTCACCACTCCTATTTAATATAGTATTGGAAGTTCTAGCCAGAGCAATCAGGCAAGAAAAAGAAATAAAGGGTATTCAATTAGGAAAGGAGGAAGTCAAATTGTCTCTATTTGCAGATGACATGATTGTAGATTTCGAAGACCCCATCGTCTCAGCCCAAACTCTCCTTAAGCTGATAAGCAACTTCAGCAAAGTCTCAGGATACAAAATCAATGTGCAGAAATCACAAGCATTCCTATACACCAATAACAGTCTTAAAGAGAGCCAAATCAAGAACGAACTGCCATTCACAATTGCTACAAAGAGAATAAAATACCTAGGAATACAACTAACAAAGGATGTAAAGGACCTCTTCAAGGAGAACTACAAACCACTGCTCAAGGAAATAATAGAGGACACCAACAGATGGAAAAGCATTCCATGCTCATGGTTAGGAAGAATCAATATCATGAAAATAGTCATACTGCCCAAAGTGTTTATAGATTCAATACTATCCCCATCAAGCTACCTATGACCTTCTTCACAGAACTGGAAAAAAACACCTTAAACCAAAACACCTGGAACCAAAAGAGAGCCTGCATAGCCAAGACAATCCAAAACAAAAAGAACAAAGCTGAAGGCATCATGCTACCTGACTTCAAACTATACTACAAGGCTACAGTAACCAAAACAGCATGGTACTGTATCAAAACAGAAATATAGACCAGTGGAACAGAACAGAGGCCTCAGAGGCAACACCACACATCTACAATCATCTGATCTTTGACAAACCTAACAAAAACAAGCAATGGGGAAAGGATTCCCTGTTTAATAAATGCTGTTGGGAAAACTGGCTAGCAATGTGCAGAAAGCAGAAACTGGACCCTTTCCTAACACCTTACACTAAAATTAACTCCAGATGGATTAAAGGCTTAAACATAAGACCTAAAGCCATAAAAATCCTAGAAAAAACCTAGGCAAAACCATTCAGGACACAGGCACAGGCAAGGACTTCATGACTAAAACACCAAAAGAATTGGCAACAAATGGGATCTAATTAAACTCCAGAGCTTCTGTACAGCAAAAGAAACAATCATTAGAGTGAACCAGCAACCAACAGAATGGGAAAAATTTTTTGCTATCTACCCATCTGGCAAAGGGCTAATATCCAGAATCTACAAAGAACTAAAACAGATTTATGAGAAAAAAACAAACAAACCAATTCAAAAGTAGGCAAAGGATATGAACAGACACTTTTCAAAAGAAGACATTTATGAGGCTAACATACATATGAAAAAATGCTCATCATCACTGGTCATTAGAGAAATGCAAATCAAAACCACATTGAGATACCATCTCATGCCCGTTAGAATGGTGACCATTAAAAAATCAGGAGATAACAGATGCTGGAGAGGATGTGGAGAAATAGGAACACTTTCACACTGTTGGTGGGAGTGTAAATTAGTTGAACCATTGTGGAAGACAGTGCAGCAATTCCTCAAGAACCTAGAAATAGAAATTCCATTTGACCCAGCAATCCCATTACCGGGTATATATCCAAAGGATTATAAATCTTTCTGTTATAAAGACACAGTCACACATATCTTCATTGTGGCACTGTTTACAATAGCAAAGACCTGTTACCAACCCAAACGCCCATCGATAATAGACTGGACAAGGAAAATGTGGCACATATATACCATGGAATACTA
Source organism: Aotus nancymaae (assembly GCF_030222135.1). NCBI lineage: Eukaryota > Metazoa > Chordata > Mammalia > Primates > Aotidae > Aotus > Aotus nancymaae. The sequence continues at coordinate 30,631,151 of NW_026988471.1, forward strand.
TGCAGCCATAAAGAATGATGAGTTCATGTCCTTTGCTGGGACATGGATGAATCTGGAAACCATCATTCTCAGCAAACTGACACAAGAACAGAAAATAAAACACCACATGTTCTCACTTATAGGTGGATGTTGAACAATGAGAACACATGGACACAGGGAGGGGAGCATCACACACTGGGGTCTGTTGGGGTGCAATAGGGGAGGGACTGCGGTGCATAGGGAGGTTGAGGAGGGATAACATGGAGAGAAATGCCAGATATAGGTGATGAGGGGATGAAGGCAGCAAACCACATTGCCATGTATATACCTATGCAATAATCCTGCATGTTCTGCACATGTACCCCAGAACCTAAAGTGCAATAAAATATATATTTTTTTAAAAAATTAAGAAAAGAACAGACTTTACTTAATAGTTCATTGGTTTAATTTATAACTTTTAAATATTTAGATATATGTTATTAGAGAATTAATGTGACCCTTTCTCAGCCCCACAAATATTAGAGGCAGGCCTGCTCCTTACCCTTCAGACCAACCATGGACAGAATTGTGAAGCAGGTAGAGGTTTGTGGTTAATGCCTTTAATCCACGTATTTTTGGCATGTAATACCTTCTTTTAGCTCCTGTTTTATTATTCATGAGTCTTCATTACCTCCCTGTGCTTGGAGACACACACACATCCATATACACTTCATGAGTTTCTTCAGCAACCTTCTCTATCCAAAGTAGAATAAAACTCAAATGTGCAATCATTTTTATCCCTACATGACAACCTACCAGCCCCTGTATGGTTTCCTAAAGGCCCTGTGATATGCTAGATAAGAAAATGATGATCAAATAAGTTTTTCATGATAGTGGGCCATATAGCTGTAATAAATTATGCCAACACACTATTGCTTCCAGGTAAAATTTAATTTTTCTTTTTTTCTGGAAGACCACTGAAAAAATCTCAGTGGGAATTTAAGGGACCTTTCTTAAAGATATTTGAAGATTGCACTGAGTGTTTAAATCATATCTTCAAATTAGAATCTGTTCCATGGTGCATTTTATGTATTAATGCGATCTTTTTTCCTAGTAGTTGGCCAAAAATGCCATTAGGAAGAACAGGAAGACATCACCTTCCGTGACCTGAAGGAGAATGGACAGGCCATTAGTCAGGCAGAAGCATAAACATCAAAGGATATAAGCTATGGGGGTGGACACAAACCACAGCTCTGCTGGGCCAAGTTCACTGTGTTCTTGGAGAAGCAGGTCTGAACAATGAGGAAACTGGGTCAAGGCTAAGGGTAGTTGAGGTCTAAGAAAGAAACAGTGCAGAGGACTGGGGGATTAATGAATCTAGGAGCAAGGAGCTTTAAACCCACCTCTTCTAAAAAAAACCTCCTGCTAATCAATCCCCAGCCTCTGAGAAACCAGTTTTTCCTTGCTCAAAAAGAGTGGTTCACAAATTAAATTTAATTTTCTTAAAAATTAAGACCAAGAATTGCCAACTTTCTACTTTGCTAATTGAATATATTTTTTAAAAGCTAGTGTTTGCCATTATAATTATTTCATACAAGAAATAATATTTTATTACCCTTTCCTTCAGCAACATTAAAAAGTGGAAAAATAAAATTACAGAATAAAAGAAAGTCTTTTCTGTGCTAGAAAAAGTTGATGACCTGACACTGACAGTTCACTGCATCCAAGTGAAAACATCACTGTGGATGGGCACAGTCCTGGAAGCGAGCATCTGGGACCTCTGTTCCAGAACAAAGGTCAAACTCTGGGCTCAGTGCCCCAGAGCCATGCTTGACATCCAATTTGAGCTAGCTTTATCATCAGGAGGGGGTTCCATAGCTTCTTCAGAGAAAAGCCTATGGCCATTTGGGGGCCTCAACTGTGGGCCTCATGTTGCTTTTTCCAATAGATCTCCTTTCCCTAAACCTGCTACCTTGGTGTTCATCAGAATTTGCAGTGCCAAAGTGAATACAAACCTTTCTGTGTAAACACAGAAAGGGCTTGAAGTCAGGTGGCTCTTACCTGGAAAGTAGCTCATGCTCTCCTCCTTCGATGGTTAATACTGACTGTCAACTTGATTGGATTGAGGGATGCAAAGTATTAATCCTGGGTGTGTCTGTGTGGGTGTCACCAAAAAAGATTAACATTTGATTCAGTGGCCTAGGGAAGGCAGATCCACTCTTATTCTGGTGGGCACAATCTAATCATTCTCTTCCAGAGAATATGAAGCAGGAAAAAAAAGTGAAAAGGCAAGATGGGCCTAGCCTCCTCGTCTACATCTTTCTCCCATGCTGAATGCTTCCTGCCCTCGAACATCAGACAAAGTTCTTCAGTTTTGGGACTCAAACTGGCTCTTCTTGCTCCTCCAGTTTACGGGCAGCCTATTGTGGGACCTTGTGATAGTGTGAGTTAATACTTAATAAACTCCCCTATAAAAGAACCCTGACTAACACACCTCTCATCCTTAAATACAGATCCTGGCGGGGGGAAAGTATGTTAAAAGCACAAAAACAGTGATCATTTCTGTAAGGTCTTTTAGGCTAACTGACTGCATGATGGAATATGCCATGGTAACTTCTGTGACCTGCACATACACTCCAGATGAGTTCCTGGAACTAGAAAGTCTGAAGTAACTGGAAAACCACAAAAACAAGAAGAATGATCAATGCCTGTGGTGCCTAATTAACTTTGAGACATTCTTCTATTGTTCCTTATCCCCACCTCAACTGATAAGGCAACTGGACTTTGTAACCGACCTTGGTCAACCTAGTGATTCCAGACCCTACAACCCCCTCCCAGCTTGCAAAAGCCACCCTGAACTGTAACTTCTGTAACTTTCCACTGCCTACCCTAAATCTATAAAACCAACTCCTATCCCACCCCTTGCACTGACTCTCTTTTCAGACTCAGCCCACCTGCACCTGGGTGAATAAACAGCCATGTTGCTCACACAAAGTCTGCTTGAGGGGTCTCTTCATTCAGAGTGCACATCTATCAGTTTCATAGCATGACACTTTCCTTCAGCAGATTTCTAAACAGATTAGTGGGAAAGATAAGTTAGAGAAAACACTGTAGAGGCCACAGCCAAAGGTGTGTTTCTAAATAGACTTTAGCATCTCACCATCTCTGCTTGAGAGGCACTTGGGGAAACAGTGGGTTCAGCATAGCCTGTGAAGAAGCCAGATGGTCTGTGATACTGGCCCTAAGGTCAGGAAGACATCAGGGCTCTGAGGAACCATAGCTGAGGTGTTTTCCCTCTCTCCTAGGTATTTGTTTAGTTGATCACATAAGCCCCCTCAACTTTTGTTTTTTTAACTACGAACTAACCATGAGAAGTCCAGGCCTATTTCCAGCTTCTGGGAATGTTATCTGTAGCTGAAAACATGCTGATGTATGTTTCTAAGTTCTAGTGTGAGTTCCTCCATTGCTTTGTGGTATTTTATTTGGGTATTATCACTTCATGTCAACTTATCTCATCTCACATAATATGCCTCCAGTTTCTTCCAAGGTAGTAATAATAAGCCTAGAAGCCCCCTTGTGTTATAACTCCAAATACGCATGCCATTCTGTGCACCTTTTATAGATGATTTTACTCCACCTGGGCTCCTAGGAAATAAATGACTCTGCCAAGTGATGGGTGACATGCCAGTCCTATTCAGAATGGTCCTTCAGAGATAGAGGAGCTAGCATCCAGCATGGAGAAATGGCTAACAGGTCCATTTCACCCTTAGTTGTTAGCTGAGCTTCCTAAATTACTTTTTACCTGGGAAAACCTTCTTACAGTCATAGCCCCAGGTAGGTTTCCTGTCTGAGAAACACTGTCCTAAACCCCTTCTCATTTGCTCAGTGCCTACCTGGGAGCTACAGGAATGCCCTGGAACTTTAAAGTAAGTTAACATCTAGATATTGACTAGCAAAACTCTTATGAAATGGGTGGTCTTCTTAACTAAAGGGACATGATGATTGCTTGATCAAAGCAGGAAGAATGACCTATGAATCAAATCAAAGTATAAATAAATTTGGGGAAAAAAACCTATTGTCTAACCAATTGTATTAAAATGTGTGAGTGAAAAGACTCAATGAGCAGGTTTGAGTAGTGTTAATTCCACCCAGTCCAAAGGAGTTACAGTGAAGACACTGAATAGGATGGTGGATGGGTTTGGTCACATTAAGGTAGATACCCAGAAGTGGGTTTGCTGGATCAAATTTAGATCAACTCTTAATTCTTTAAGAAATCTCTATACTGTTTTCCATAGAGGTTGTACCAATTTACCTTCCCACCAGCAGCATCTTAAGTGTTTTCTTTTTGTCACAACCATGCCAACATCTATTGTTTGTTTGTTTTTTTTACATTTTAATAATGGCCATTCTTGGAGGAGTAAGATAGCATCTCATTGTGATTTTAATTTGCATTTTCCTGATGATTAGTGATGTTGAACATTTTTTCATGTTTTTCAGCCATTTGTATATATTCTTTGAAGAACTGTCTATTCATGTCATTTGCTCACTTTTTGATGGGATTATTTGTTTTTTATTTCTTGCTAATTTGTTGAGTTCCTTGTAACTTCTGGATATTAGTCCTTTGTCAGATGCATAGTTTGCAAATATTTTCTCCCACTCTGTGGGTTGTTTATGCTAATGATTATTTCTTTTGCTGTACAGAGCTTTTTAGTTTAATTAGGTTCCATTTATTTATTTTTGCTTTAGTTGCATTTGTTTTTGGGGTCTTTGTCATTAATTCCTTGTCTAGACCAATGTTCAGTAGAGGTTTTCCTAGGTTATCTTTTAGATATTTTATGGTTTCAAGTCTTTGACTTAAGATCTGAAGGTCTCTGATTCATCTTGAGTTTATTTTTGTGTAAGGTGAGAAATAGGCATCCAGTTCTATTCTTCTACATGTGGCTATCCAGTTTTCCTAGCATCATTTATTAAATAGGGTGTCCTTTTCCCAATTTATATTTCTGTATGCTTGGTCAAAAATCAGTTGGTTGTAAGTATTTGGCTTTATTTCTGGGTTCTCTCTTATTTTCCATTGATCTATGTGTCCACTTTTATACCAGTACCATGTTGTTTTGGTAACTGTATCTTAGTAGTATAATTTGAAGTTTGGTAATGTAATGCCTCCAGATGTGTTCTTTTTGCTTACAATTTCTTTGCCTATTTGGAATTTTTGGGTTTCATATAAATTTTAGATTTGTTTTTTTCTAACTTTATGAAAAATTATGTTGGTATTTTGATAGGAATTGCATTGAATCTGTAGACTGCTTTAGGTAGTATGGTCATTTTCATGATATTGATTCTTCTAATCCATAATGTGGGATGTGTGTCCATTTGTTTTTGCCATCCATTATTTCTTTTAGCAGTGTTCTGTTCTCCTTATAGAGATCTTTCATCTCCTTGACTAATTGTATTACTAGCTATTTTCTTCAGCTGCTGTATAAAAAACTGAGTTATTGACTTGATTCTCAGCTTGGTTGTTGTTGGTACACAGCAGTGATACTGCTTTGTGTACATTGATTTTGTAACCTGAAACTTTACTAAATATATTTATCAAATCTAGGAGTCGTTTGAAGAAGTCTTTGGGGTCTTGTAGGTATATGATTATATTATCAGCAAAGAGCAGTAGTTTGACTTCCTCTTTTCCATTTTGGATGCCCTTTATTTCCTTCTCCTGCCTGATTGTTTCTGCTAGTACTTCCGATACTATGTTGAACAGAAATGATGAAAGTGGACATTCATGTCTTATTCCAGTTCTCAGTGAGGGGAATACTTTCAGCTTTTCCCTATTCATTATGATGTTTGTTGTATATGGCTTTTACTACTTTAAGGTAAGTCCATTCCATGCCTAGTTTGTTGAGGGTTTTTACCATAAAGGAATGCTGGATTTTATCAAATGCTTTTTCTGCATCTATTGAGATGATTGCATAGTTTTTATTTTTAATTATCTTTGTGTGATATATCATATGAATTGACTCATGTATGTTAAAATGTCCCTGCATCCCTGGGATGAAACCCACTTCATCATAGTGTATTATCTTTTTTATGTGATATTGGATTTGGTTTTTGCAACTATGTTTACTAAGGATATTGGTCTATAGTTTTCTTTTTTTGTTGTTGTGTATTTTCCTTGTTTTGGCATTACAGTGATACTGGCTTCATAGAATGATTTAGAGATGATTCATTCTTTCTCAATTTTTTGGAATAGTTTCAGTAGGATTTTTTTTTATTTTTTATGTTGGTTTTCATCTTTCTCTGATATCTCTTTGAGTAGCTTGATAATCAACCTTTTGAATTCTTTGTCTACTATTTCAAAGTTTTCATCTTGGTTTGGATCCATTGCTAGAGGGCTAGTATAATCTTTTGGAAGTACTACAGAACCCTGCTTTGTCATATTATCAGAATTATTTTTCTGTTTTTTTCTCATTTGGGTATACTATTTCTTCTAATTATTCTTGAATTTATTTTTGGATTGACTGTGTTTTTTAAAATTAAATTTTCCCTCTTAAGGATGAGGCTTTAATGCGGGTAGTTTATTGTAGCCTAATTCAGCTCTTGGTGCTTTCAGGAATGAAGATGCTCTATGAGTTCCTCAGCTATAAAGAGTCTTTATATGACAGTTTTGTCAGATGCTGGTTATAGTAGCAATTTCCTTGGTATGTGAGAAACTTCACAGTTCCTTATGGGATTAGAATGTCAGCGGTCTATTGAAGCTTTTCTCATTCTCCCATGGGGTGCACTTATTTATTTATTTTTCCCCAGTATTTTATTTAGTGGATTGAGTAGTTTATGCTTCAAGCCAATAGGGGAGTTGTCCCTTGGTAGAAACCAGCTGTGGCCAAAGCAGGTGAGTAAGTGCAATACACAATGGTGGGCAGAGACCCTAGCCTCAACAGAGGGGGCCAGGGAAGCTCTCAATGAAATGCACTGAGATCTTATCAGTGGGGAGGATGGGAGCCACCTCAGATCCCCTACCAGGTGAGCAGGAAAGCAGTCTACCTCCCAGAACTCCCAGAGTTCTGACTATCAGACCAGACAGGCACCTATTTTCATCTGCAGAAATGTTGATGTTCTAAGTAGAGTGGAATTGTGACCCTACCTCCCATGCAAGCCTGAACCTGAAGAGTGCTCCTCCTGTGTGGATGCAGTCACCTTAAAGTGTTCCAGAAAGGCTATATATAGGTTCACTTATCCTGAGCACCCATGGGAGAAGCCCCAGGTATGTCTGCAGTGGTGGATGAGGGGGAAAATAAGTCTCCTTCTCCCAAAATATTTCACAAGTACTAGGACTGCCTGACTGTTGAAGAACTATAACTGTGCCTCTGCTGAAACTTCCCACCAGGGAAAGATTTAGGACTCAAGACCTGCCATCTGGATTCTTTTGTCCCACAGGGTGATCCCTTTATGTGGTGCATTCCTCCTTCCCCTAGGAGTAGGAGTCCCTGAGATCGAGATTACTGTGAATGCTGCTGCTCCTCTGGGTCTAGCTGTTTGGTGGGACTTCCACACTCCAGGCTGGTGTTGGGGAATGTCTGCAAGGGATTCAGTGATGTGATCTGTCCTCAATTCTCCCAGAAACAGGTACAAGCACCAGCTCTGATGAGGGTCGCAGGGGAGTGATGTAGACTCCGTAAGATTACTTGTTTATAAATAGCCTTATTTTGTTGGTTTTGTTAAATGCTGGTTGCAGTAGTAATGTACTGGTCACATGGACAGACTTAGGACCTCCTGGTTAGCCAGAGTGGTTCAGGCAATGGTGATAGCTGAGATTAATGGTTAGTTGACCTCTGGCCAGGAGGTACCCCTTGTAAACTAGTACAAGCTGTGGTAGTAGCAGTTGGATTTGTGCTTGCTTTATGTTACCCAGGGGAAGTACTCTGGTTTTTCAGGTGATAGGCAGGGCTATAAAGCCACCAAACATTTCTGTCCTGTGTGTTAAGCTACCAGGGCGAGTGCAGAGGCAAAGCCGGATGTGGGCAGGGTCAGGCAAGTCTGCACTCTGGCTGTCCACATTCAAGGCAAGCAGTGGTCCCTGTGGGGGGCAGGGGCTGGTTTTCTGGCCACTGGGGCAATATTCCAGGGAGAAGCTTGCTGCCTCAGCTGCACAGAAGCATTCTTCTAGGAAATGCGGAGTAGCAGGTGGCAGTAACCCCCACACTGCTCCCACGCACTTGGCAAAGCAGTTTTCATACCTCCAGTGTTCTGCCAGCAGCAACTAGCTAAGTTTCAGGCAGTCTATATTCAGAACTCAAAACTGCCCCAGGCCATACACCTTCACAGGGGAGACAGCAACCTTGGCTTTCAGGTTATGCCCCTCACAGTTTCCTGGCAAAGCCAGGGTGTCCAGCTCTACCCACATGGCTGCAGCACACTTCCCACTCTCCCCCACAATTCTAGCAAGGGGAGTTAACCTGAAATTTGCAATATAATCACCACTTACGATTTTATTTCAAATTTCTCTCAAACTACAACCACTACCTGAGTTAGCTAGCAGACTTCCACAAGGTCTTCTATGAGGTAGAATCAGGAATGGCTTCCCTTTGTCTGCCCTGGAGACTGGGAAGGTACACAGTGCTCTTCCTGCTGCTGCTCCTTTCATATTTTTTACTGTTCCCTAAATCAGTTCCAGCCCTGGCTAGGGTTAAGGCCTCCTCCAGGACTTGGATTGTGAGATTCCCTGATAGGGATGTGTATCTTGGTGGCAGTCTCTCCCTATCTAACACTCTGGGGACTTACAGTTTTTTTGCCTGGCTCACAGTGTAGGCTGTAGTCTTCTACTTCTTTCAAAGTGTCTGTGGTTTTCTTCAGTTTTGGTTGTTTTCTTTTTTTTTTTCCAGATTGCTTCTTGGGAAAAAAGTCCACAGTGTAAATCTCTACACACTATTTTGTCCTTTCAAGTTGGACAGGCATGCTAACAGTGCCTCCAATCCACCATCTTCCAATCTAGTTTTTTAAATGTTTATCAAAGTAGATAACAAGATGCATGAGGGCAGAAATATGTAGAACTTCTTGTAGCACCAAGAAAGGATCTGGGTGGAGGCAAGGAATTTGGGGACAATATAGTAGAAAATAACTTGAAATTGATAGGTTGAAAAAGCTTGGGCTCAGGGTGAATTCTAGCCCCAGCTCTACCACTCTTAGGCAAAGTCCTTATTTTCTCTGTGCCTAACTGTCTTCATCTGTGAAATAGGAGGGTGACCTAGAATTCCTAGAATTCTCAGGTACATCCTGCAGTGAATCTGTGTATAGTACAATGAGGTTCAAAACTATGGGATCACATACTACAAAGCTATAGCAACAAGAATAGCATTTTACTCGCATAACAGCAGACAGACAGACCAATGAAGCAGTAAGGGAAGCCAAAAATACGTCCATGCATTTATAATCAACTGATATTTAACAAAAGTGCCAAAGATAAACAATGGGAAAAGGACAGTCTCTTTAATACGTGGTGTTGGGAAAACTGAGTATTCACATGCAGAAGAATGAAATTAGACCTTTATCTTTTACCACATGCAAAAGTTAACTCAAAATGGATTAAAGACTTAAATTTAAAATCCAAAACTATAAAACTGCTAGAAGGAAACAGGAGAAAACCTTCACGGCATCTGTCTGAGCAATGACTGTTTTGGATATGACCTCAAAAGCACAGGAACAAAGGCAAAAATAGACAAATGGAATTACATTGAACTAAAAATTACATTGAACCTTCTCCATTGCATGGAGAAGGAAGTAATCTGCAGAGTAAAGAGACAACCTATAGATTGGGAGAAAATATTTTCAAACTATACATATAACAAGGGCTTAATATCTAAAACATATGAGGAACTCAAACAACTCAATAGCAAGAAAACAAATAACCAAATTTTAAAAATGGTTAAAGGATCTTAATATACTCAAAATAAGATATAAGAATGGCCAACAGGTATATGAAAAAAATGCTCAATATGACTAATTATCAGGGAATTGCAAAGCAAAACCACAATGAGATATCACCTCACACCTGTTAGAATGACTGTTATCAAAAAGACAAAATATAAGTGTTGGTGAAAAGGAAACCCTAACATACTGTTGGTGGGGGATGTAAATTAGTACAACCATTACAGAAAACAGTACAGAGTTTTCTCAAAAAACTATAACTAGAACTACTATATGATTTAGCTACTCCACTACAGGGTATAGATCCAAAGAAATGAAATCCACATGTCAAAATGGTATCTAAACTTCCATGTTTATTGCACCATTATTCACAATAGCTGAAATATGAAATCAACCTAAGTGTTCATCAACAGAAGAATGGATAAAGAAAATGTGATATATACACACAAAACAATACTATTTAGCCAGAAAAGAAGGAAATCCTGACATTTATGACAACATGAATGAACACAGAGGGCATTATATTAAGTAAAATAAGCCAGCCACAGAGACAAATACTGCTTTGTCTCACTAATATGTGGAATCTAAAAAAAGTTTATCGCATAGAAGTAGAGACTAGAACGGTGGACTGGGCTGGTTGGAGGGGAGGGTGGGCTGAGAATATGTTAGTCAAAGGATACATAAATGCAGTTAGATAGCAGGAATAAGTTCAAGAGACCTATTGTACAGTATGGTGACTATGGTTAATAACAATATATTGCATTCTTAAAAACACAAGAGAGTGTTTTCACCACAAAAATGATAGCCATGTGAAGTAATACATTTGTTAATTAGATATATTTAACCATTCCACAATGTATATATACTTCAAACATCATGTTGTACATGAGGAATACATACAATTTTATCTGTCAGTTAAAAAAAATAAAAACTTACAAAATTTTTTTAATTAAAAAAATAGAGTATCAACAATTTAAATACCAAAGTCTCTATTTCCCTCAAATCTAAGGTTTCAGAGAAAGACAGAGAGTGATTTAGTTCTATGAATGGAACTTTATGCTTTCTCCTTAGCTCCAAGTTTCTATCAAGTATCTCAGTCAGATTCTGTAGTCAGAGACACAGGTAAGTGAGGATAAATGACTCTCAGACCCAGAGGTAATAGACAGTCTCAGTTGAACCTCTTTAATGGGGTGGGGTCAGGGAAGGGAGAGAGTGCAAGTGGTAAAATGTCATCTAAAATGCTTCACTGCTTAAGTGACTTTGTTCCAAACAGTTTGACCTCCAGAGAGAGACCTCAAAGCCTCAGGGCAGGATGAAGCTGAGGACTAAGTCCTTAGGTGCATGGTGACACCCTGTAATCTGTGTGCTGGACAATTGTCCTGCTGGCTGCTTTCCAACTTTGTGGTTAAGGGCTTCAGATCATAGCCACTGATGGAAGAATTCTGTCACTCTAACTGGTAACTCAGTTCCCTCTCCACAAATCTGAAAGACAAACCAACACACTCAAGCAGCCAGACATTTCAGTCAGCAGACATATTCAGTTTCAAAATGTAATTTTTTAATTTTTAAAAGCATCAAACATATAGAAGAGTGGATAAAACTGCATCATGAACACTCATATACCCATCATTTAAAATTTAAAATTTTTAGGATTTTGCCATTTTAACTCCTTTCAGTTTTCCTCTGCTAAAACATTTTTGAGTAAATAACAGACATTACGATATCTTACCTTTATGTATTTTATTCTGCATCTTGAAAAGGAAGTTTTTGTGCCATTTATTTATTGCTAATAAAACTTATTTATTGCTAAGAAAATTTATAATAATCTCCTAATATCACTTAATACCTAGACTACATTCAAATAGTCCAGTGATCTCCCCAAAATGAGCTTTATAATGTGTTTATTCAAACCAGTGTCCAATGAAGTACCATACATTACATTTTATTAATGTGCCTAAGTCTCTTTTAATTAAGAATAGACATCCCCTCCTTTTATTATCTTACTGAAGAAACCAATTCAATTGCCTTGTAGAACAGACACATTTGGGAATTGACAATTTATTAAGGCTTTATTTCATTTTGTCCCTATATCCCCTGCATTTTCTGTAAGCCGAAGTTAGACCTAAAGGTGTAATTAGATTCTGGATAAACATCCTAAGCAAGAGTACCTCATAGGTGATACTGTATGAGTCACCATGCATCACATCCAGAGACAGCACCTGTCATCTGCGTTTGCCACCATTAGGGATGTTGATTTGATGATTGAGGTAAGATGCTGATTATCAGATGTGCCATATCATAACTTTACAGTGGAGGGCCACTGTAAAGTTATATTTTTCCCCTTGGGATCAGCTCTAGGTCTGAGTGGGATTATTTTGTGACTATTCAGTTCTCTGCCTCTTTCTGTTTTTTAGCAGACAGTCTTCAGTAAGGAAGAGCTTTCCCTTAAAAACTGGGACTATTTGATTGTCTTGATATACAGTCCCTACTGTAAAGACAGACTGTGTGTTTGATTCTTTTTCTTTAGTTACCAACATCCAGAATAAGAAGTGACTCTAGCAGTGACCCTCCAATGTTAGTAAGCAAGGTTTTCTTTGTTTTGGATTTTTCTCAGTAAAATTAGAGACAGATTGGTTTTTATATGTTTAATGTGTTTCCATAATGTAGAGTCATTTTTCTTTTTGATCCTCAATTGTCCCAACTTTGGCTACTGGAAGCCCTTCCAGACTGGCTCCTGTGTTCTTTTCACATAACCCCATTATGACAGCTTACTTGCTTTCTGCAAAACATGTCATTCCAGGCTTACCTTATTTATTCTCTGCCCCTGACCTGCAATCAGCCATCTCCTCAATGTGTCCTGCAGCTGTGGTTGCCTGCCATTTCAGATACATAATTCATCTTGTCAAAGAATGACACAAACTTATTGTACTGATAAATACAGTATAATACTGTAAATGTATTTTCTCTTTTTATTGATATTCACAATAACATTTTCTTTTCTCTAGCTTACTTTATTATAAGAATACAGTATATAATACATGTAACAGGAAAAATATTTATTAATTGACTTTTGATGTTATTGGTAAGGCCTCTGGTCAACACTAGGCTACTAGGAGTTAAGTTTTGGGAGAGTGAAAAGTTATACACAGATTTTCAACTACATAGGGATTGGTGCCCCTAACTCTCATGTTGTTCAAGGCCTAACTGTAATAGCAAATCAAAGCCAGTGGGGTGTGTGTGTGTGTGTGTGTGTGTGTTATGTATGTGCATAGATTAGCAGTTCTTGCTTTTCACAGTAGCATAGGACCCTAAAAGTGACTGTTCATGCTGAAATCCTGCAAAGTAATTTTAATTACCAATGGGAAAAATCACAATTGTTCTGTGACCTTTAAAAAATTTGTGAAGACATTTAAAACTCTCTTACTGTTGGTTATAAATGTATAGGAAAATGGTGGGGGGAAACCAAGAAAACTAATATTTATTTAGTATACTGTAATTTAAAACCTTAGCAATATTGAGAGTTGCTTTACTTTTTTGTAAAAAAAAAAAAAACACACACACACACACACACTTATCATTATAGTTGGAATAGTGCTTGTCTTCTTCACATCATATAATTTAGGATATAGAGTGAGATTCTGTTTAATGTGTTAGTGAAGGTAATGAAGGGGCCTCACTGACTGGGGTGATACTTGAGGTTCATTGTCTCATGCTGAGAAAATCAAGGATGTGAACACACAAGGAGTGAGGTTAAAATCATAAGTTTAATAGGCAAAAAGAAAGAGAAGAGCTCTATGAAGCAGAGAGAGGTCCCAAAAAAATGGGTTACTGGATCCGTGGCAAAATGCAGGGGGTTTTATAGATGCCTGGTGAGGAGGTGGTGTTTTATTTACATTGAGAACAAAAGATTGGTTGGACTAGGTGTGCCATTTGCATAAGGCATGGAAAACTAGTTAAGGCTAGGTATGCCATTTGCATAGGGCATGAAAAACTGGCTGCCCCAGCCCTAATCTTTTGTTATACATATGGATCCTCTGCCTGGCTGATGCCATGTTGCCTGTTTCTCTACTGTACAAGTGGTAATAAACAAAGGGAAGATGAAGCATCCATGTTGGATATCTGTGGCCTCAAGGACAGTCCAGTCTCCAGTGGTCCCTGCCACAGGCTGGACAGTGTTGGCTTCTTCTTGCTGCCTGGGCACTCCTTCTTAAAGTGCCCTGATTTGCATCACTGGTAGCAACTAGCAGATGTACCTCAGGGATCCTGGACCTTGCAAGCCCACAAAGCAGCTACTAGAGCCTTTATATTTCTTCTATGTTTCCCCTCTTTCTCCTGGGCCTCCTTCTGATTCCCATTATAAGAGATCAAGGTGGCCACCCTCAGGAGGTTTTTCAAGGTGCTATCTGGTCCTAAAGCCTGCTTCTGCAGTTTCCTGCTAATTTTGGAAAAAGCCTAATGAACTTGTACTTTAGGATTATATGTCCCTCAATTGAATCAGGGGATAAGGATGTGTGTTTTATTTGCAACTCTCTCAGCCTGTCCATAAAGGCTGAGTTCTCATCTGGCTTCTGGTCTAGCATGGACAGTTTAGAGTAATCAAGAGGTTTGGCCCCAGTTCCTTGTAGGCCTTCGAATATGCACATTAAAAAGCATTTCCTCTCCCATTCATCTGTGGAGGCACTGGAGCTCCAATCAGGGTGTCATGAGTTACTGCCTCTCTTCCTATAGGAAATGGTGATTCCCCTATTTCTTCATTTTCCCTATTTCTCTTTTCCTTTTATCCCACTATAAGAGACATATTGCTCATCTCTGAATTTCTCTGCTGCATGCAGAGCTGCCTGTTTTTCGGCTGTGGTTAGGGTTTGGCTTAGGAGCAGCATAATATCCCTCCAAGAGGTCAAACACCTGAGTTAAATTTTGGAAAGCTTCTCTATACCTATTGGGGTCATCAGAAAATTGGCATAAGTCTCCCTTTATTTTCCTAAGGTTTTGCATTGAGCCCTAGTGGCATCACCTCCATTGGGCATTCCCTGTAGGGGTAGGAGTGAAGCTGGAGGAGTGGAGAGTTTTGGAGATGGCAGAGCTGAAGGAGCTGATGGTGTGATTGGAGGGGGCTCCAAATAAGGAGGACAAGAAGTTCTGAGACACCCAATAGCTGCCTCAGATTATTCCCCCAGAAGTTGCTTCTCTGGTTTTGGGGAATCATTCCCTTTTGGCCTGCATGATATGACCGCTAAGAGCTGGGTCCATTGTCCAACCCTTTCAAAGATCTAATAAGAAGACCATGCCCCTGTGCAAAAGCAAAGTTTCAGGGTCAAAGAAGTCTCAGTGTTTCAGAATGTACTCCACAGGGGTGCGGGCTGAAGATGGCTAGAAAGATACAGGAGACAAGGTGTCCCTCATTTCCCTCCTTCCTTTGGAATAGTCCAGGATGGAAGGGAAGACAGTGGGGGTGTCCCCCCAACTGTTTTCCCTCCTGGGTTCCCTGAGCCCTGGCATCTGTTGAAAGTGCCATCTGTAGATGCAAGTTTGACCCTTAGCCATGGATTCGGAGGAACTAAGAGATGGAGTTAGTCACATTTACCCATGCAGCTCTAGTCCCTCCTTTGGTGAGTTCCCTTTGACTTCCTACACTTCTGTGATCTGCATGGCTCCCCAATAGATGGATCTTAGGAAAGGCTACATAGAAGTTGGGTTTGGGCAAGGTCCCTTAATGGAGGGAGTGTACTGAGTTGAGCTCTACATTTTGTTATTATGGCCTGGACTGAAGTATTTATTCTTATGCAGTGGTTCTGGTTAACATCCACACATAAAAATCCTTTTACTATTGAAGTACCATTTTAATTGAAGGCAGAAGAGGTGCCTTAAAAGAATGCAGGGATTGAGTGGTGGTTTCTCTACTGACAGGGCTCAAATTTTGTTTTGGAGGACATCTTTCTCCTCATTGTTGAGTTTTCCCATTCACAGATGGGGTATAAAGCCTGCTCTCTAGTAGAGGGGTGCAAAAAGAAAGGAGAATTGTGAAATTAAAAGTGTTTTGGCAAAGGGCTGACAATCTGCCTCATGGAGAGAATTCGTATTCCACTGGGTGGCGCTGTAGGCCTTGAAATACCATGTGCTTGCCAGAGAAAGGGTAGAGAGACGTTCATGGGTTGGGGGGAGGAAACCCTCTATTTCTAGAAAATTACAAAAACAGCAATCCCTTCAGCTATATTCCCAGTTACTGCAGTATTTCCTTATCTTGCCTAACAGGATTATTTCCCTGAACTGTAGAAATTCCCACAGCATTGCATATGGAGAGTGGATAGGAGGCATGGCAGTTGTGACAAGAAGGAAAATTGTCATAGAAAAAGGTTAGAAATCCTGTTGCCAATGCTTACAGGGCTGTCAGAGGCTGGGATTAGTCTAGAAACTTTCAGATAACACAAGGGTGTGGCCTTGGCCAGGAACCATCAATTGCCTCTGGACCTCTTCCATCCTCACACAACATCTTGGCTCTCCATGAAAGGAAAGTGGTTCAAAACAGGGTAAACATTCCTGACACTCTCAGGGCACTGGGCGATTCACTAAGTTCTCCTCAGCAAGCCTGTCTCCTGAGTCTTGTAAAGCTGGCAGCCATACTGACCATTTTTTAAATGGCTGATGGGGGCACAGTGTTTGATTTGATTTTTAAATGGAGGGCAGAAGGCCTCAAAATGAACAGAAAGAGTTGGGGTCATCTCCTATACTCATCCTTCTGATGAATCTACCTTGGATCACAGATGGGTTCCCACAATGAAGCAGCCTCATTGTCTGGGGTGATACCCGAGGTTCAATGTCTCACACCAAGGTATTCAAGGATGTAGACACAGGTAGTGAGGTTAAGAGCAGAAGTTTAATAAGCAAAAGAAAGAGAAGAGCTCTATGAAGCAGAGAGGGGTCCCAAAAAATGGGTCATCAGATCTGTAACTAAATGCAGGGGGGTGTTACAGATGCCTGACAAGAAGACACTGTCTGATTTATATAGGGCACAAAAAATTGGTTGGATTAGATGTGCCATTTGCTTAAGGTGTGAATAATTGGTTAGAGCTAGGTGTGCCATTTGTGTAAGGCACAAAAAGCTGGCTGCCCCCACCCTAATCTCTTATTATGAAGATGGGGCCTCTGCCTGGCTGGCACCATGTTGCCTGTTTTTTAACTGTACACATGGTAACAAAAAATGGAAAATGAAACCTCCATGTTGGATATGTCTGGCCTCCAGGTAGCCCTTTTCTATTGGTACATCTTCCAGCATACACCCATGCAAGTTTCCAGCTTGCTTATGTTTGCAGCTCAATTTTTCAGACTGCTTTTTTTTAGAAAAGAAATGATTTGGAATGCTTTTTGTTTAAAGGGAAGCCCTGCTGAGGACTCTTTTACCTTAACTATCTGCCTAAATAATTTCTTTCTATCTCCTGTATCAGTAAGACTCATATCTATAGTCTTGCAAGCAACAGCACTGTCAACATCTCCACAATCATTTGTTCTGCAAATCCATTTATGTTCAATTTAAATTTAATTTCCAGTGTTATCACCTCTTCTTCATTTTCTGGACTTTCACTTTTGTTGGCCAATTCCATCTTTCAATTTTTCATTTTTTTAGATGTCACAGGGATATATTACTGAGAGTCAAGGAAGCAGTATAACTGCCTTATCTGCTGATGCTTGATTGTTTTAGAGAACACTTTGAAGCAGTATTCTTGGGACCAAGGAACCAGGAGCTCAGGCCCAGACAGTTTTCAAATGCTGCATGACCAGTACAAACCCAAGGCTCATGTGATTAATGTGCAAATCCTCCCTCATAGACACTCACAATTGCCATCAAAGTTCACTTTTGGAGACTCATCATGACTAAGGACTTACCTCTCTCCATCATAGCTCTCCTGCATATTATGAAAGACAGCTAACCTGAGAGACACAGGGAGAGAGGTTTACCTTTGTATATTCTGCTTACTGTTAAGCCCTGGAACCAGACTTGAGATGCCCCAATGCCTTCTTCCACGGTGCCAACATGCACAACTAGGTCAGTAAAGTTTCCTTAGATTCTGCAGGCCCAATTAATCCTCTTAGCCACATTCTTCAGGTTTTCAACAAAGGCACCATTGAGGCATTGGAAGTCTGATAACATAGTAACACAAGGAAACCTAGTTTATAATACAACATGTTTCATTCATCATCAAATGTATAGGTTGTGACTTCTTGTTTTCATCAATGTCTTATTAAAACATATTTCCCTTTCCCTTATCAGATGTTTTAAGGAGTTGCTTTTGGAAATTGTAACTTGTATTCTTCTAGGGTTAAAATGTCCCACTGGAAAAATCATCTTTAGTTTAATTATGAAGATTAACAGGAAAGTATTTCTAATCCCTAATGTTTGCTTCTGAGCCAACTTTTCATAAACACACCTACATCTCATTTCAATGAATTATTAAGGCAATCCCATCCACTTCCCACTACCATCACTAACTCTATCTTCACTCATCACTTACAGGGATAACTATGGATCCCTCTTTCATTCTCCCAAAGCTAGTGGAAAGCCCACCGAACTAATAGGATTGTCAGCTGAGCAGAGCACAATGGGGTCTGAGACAAGTACTAGGCTCTTCCAGATACTGCTAGGAAAAGAAAGCACAAGAAGGTTCCAACCACTTTAAAGGGTCTTTTTAAATCTAACCATGGGGAAATCTCCTGATCCTACTCTTCAAACCTAGATTGACAATTTCACATGACTTAGAGCAATAGATTAGATATAGGAAAGGGTGGGATGTAACATAACTAGATGGTCCCAGATTAAATCCTCCAAATCTGGGCATCCCTCAAGAAGAAAGATTTGTGAGACTGACTGAAATGTAACCCATCTCATTTCAACATGTGCTCAACCTGTCCTGACACTTCATATCCAGAGACAAGCATCTGAAAGCCCTGAGGTCACTTCGTCTGCTATTTGGGAGACTTTCCACCTGTATCAGTAAGAGAGGCAATGTAAGAAAGACTGGACATCAGTAATATGGAGAAATAGAAAGTCTCAGGCTCCACTTCTCCCCACAGAAAGTTCAACTAGCAATTATCCAGACAAGATAGCTTTTTTAAAAACTCCAACACTTGAAAACAAGACTAAGACAACCATGTTGAATGAAAACCAAATTTGAAGAGAAAGGAGAATTGTCTCACTTCAACTGCACTGTCCCTCACCCTCACCCAAGTCAGCACAATGCCAGATGGAGAGGATTCCCTGGACTCATTGTTTATACAGGAGGAAAACAGAACCAGAGGCAATCATTCAGTTTCTTTAGCATTCTGAGATACTTCCAGGAGTTCCACTCTGGTCTCACCTCATTGAAAACACTAGAGGTAACAGCATGACCAGACTTCTTAGAGACAGGTAGAAATAAAAAAAGAGACATATCTCACAGTGACCAGTGAATAGATCTTAATGGTACTTCTATGCTTCTGTCAACTGTTTTGCTCAATCGAAGATACCAGCCAACTTCATAGCCAACTCACAAAGCTGAGCTGGTCATTTTCAGAAGCATGGTGGGAAGTTCAACCTAACTTGAGTTCATAGATGGCTAATCTCAGTGCTAAGTTTCCAAGCCCACCCCAACAACCCTGCCCAGGCAGGGAGATGCTTATTTTCAACCATTTCAAAGAAATATAGGAGTTAGAACTGTTTAACCCAGTAAGTTAAGCAATAGATCCATTCAATCAAAAAGCTCACCCAATAACCTTGCCATGCAGGAAGACTCACTTCTGTGCTTTTTGGAGAAGCATAAAGAATAGACTTGCTTGACCTGAGAGGTCAAATAGCAGCTCAACCCAGCCAAAAGTTCACCCCACAGCTCCACCCTAACAGGGAGGCAATACACAAATGTGCATTTGTAAGGAGCATAGACTCTGGTCCAACTTATCCTTAGCAGCAATAACTCATAACCTCAGAGCCCTGCCTGCAGCACTGTCCAAATATGGATCCCAAATAGTGGAATCACCCAGCCATGGAATGCATCCTGTGGCTGGCCTGACCAGAAGCCATCACAGTACCCAGCCAGCAGCTCCACTTGACTGCAGAACACAGCCAGTGATCTTCCAGACAGCAGAGCCCAGGCAGGACTCCCATCCAACATCAGAGCAAAAGCAGTGACCCAGCCAACCAGAGAACTCACAAAAGTTTTTGACTTCCAGGGGTCATTACCAACTAATCCTCCCAGAATCACAGGCTAGACTAAGTAGCGAAGGCCCATCCCTGCCAAAGGACACCTGTAAAGCCTAGAAAGGGGGCTGTCTCCTCAAATAAGCAGAGGGCACAAAGATTAAAAACAATCAGGGAATCATGACACCTTCATGATTAAACTAATAAGGTTCTAATAATGGACCTTAAAGAAATAGAGATCTATAAAATAACTGACAAAAAAAAAATCAGAACAATTTTCTCAAAGAACTTAGTGAACTATAAGAATATACAGACAGAAAATTAAATGAAATTTGGGAAACAATACACAAAGTGAGATAAAGAAATAGAAATAATTAAAAAATAAGAAAACAGAAATTCTAGAGATGAAAATATAATCACTGAACTAAAAACTTCAACAGAAAGAGTCAACTGCAGACTCAATCAAGCAGAAGAAAGAATCAGTGGGCTCAAAGACAGAACATTTGATATTATCCAGGCAGAGGAGCAAAAAAGGTAAAAGAATGAAGAAATTACAGAAATTACAGAACACCACTGAAAGATCAACTGTTCATATAATAGGAGTTGCAGTAGGCAAAGAAAGAAAAAAGGGGTCAGAAAGCATATTTAAAGACCCCTTCCTGACACCTTACACTAAAATTGACTCCAGATGGATTAAAGACTTAAACATAAGACCTAACACCATAAAAACCCTAGAAGAAAACCTAGGCAAAACCATTCAGAACATAGGCGTAGGCAAGGACTTTATGACCAAAACACCAAAAGCATTGGCAACAAAAGCCAAAATAGACAAATGGGACCTGATCAAACTCCACAGCTTCTGCACGGCGAAAGAAACAGTCAATAGAGTGAATCGGCAACCAACAGAATGGGAAAAAATTTTTGCAGCCTACCCGTCTGACAAAGGGCTGATATCCAGAATTTACAACGAGCTAAAACAGATTTACAAAAAAAAAACAAGCCCATTCAAAAATGGGCGAAGGATATGAACAGGTACTTTACAAAAGAAGATATACATGAGGCCAACAAGCATATGAAAAAATGCTCATCATCACTGGTCATTAGGGAAATGCAAATCAAAACTACATTGAGATACCATCTCACGCCAGTTAGAACTGCGATCATTAAAAAATCTGGAGACAACAGATGCTAGAGAGGGTGTGGAGAAATAGGAACACTTTTACACTGTTGGTGGGAGTGTAAATTAGTTCAACCATTGTGGAAAACAGTGTGGCGATTCCTCAAGGACCTAGAAATAGAAATTCCATTTGACCCAGCAATCCCATTACTGGGTATAGATCCAAAGGATTACAAATTGTTCTACTATAAGCACATATGCACTCGAATGTTAATTGCAGCACAGTTTACAATAGCAAAGACCTGGAACCAACCCAAATGCCCATCGATGATAGACTGGACAGGAAAAATGTGGCACATATACACCATGGAATATTATGCAGCCATCAAAAACGATGAGTTCGCATCCTTTGTAGGGACATGGATGAACCTGGAAACCATCATTCTCAGCAAACTGACACAAGAACACAAAATCAAACACCACATGTTCTCACTCATAGGTGGGTGTTGAACAATGAGAACACATGGACACAGGGAGGGGAGCACTATACACTGGGGTCTGTAGGGGGGGAGTAGGGGGGACAGAGGGGGTGTGGGGAGTTGGGGAGGGATAGCATGGGGTGAAATGCCAGATATAGGTGAAGGGGAGGAAGGCAACAAATCACACTGCCACGTATGCACCTGTGCAATAACCTTGCATGATTTTCACATGTACCCCATAACCTAAAATGCAATAAAAAAAAAAAAGAAAAGAAATAATGGCTGTAATTTTCCCTAAATCTGGGGACAGATGCCAACATCCAGGTATACCAAGTGCAGAGGTCTCCAATCAAATTCAAATCAGAGAGGAGCTCGATAAGACACACAATAATCAAATTACAAGAAACCAAAGATTAAAAAAAAAAATTCTGGGAGCAGCAAGCGATAAGAAATACATCATATCTAGAGAAGTGCCAATACAACTATCAGCAGATTTCTCAGCAGAAATCCTGCAGATCAACAGAGAGTGAGATGGTATGTTCAAACTGCTGAGGGAAAGAGCTACCAAACAAGAATAACTGACACAGCAAAGCTTTCCTTTTTAATGAGGGAGAAATAAAAATCTTCCCAAGCGAAAGCTAAGAGAGTTTATCACCATTAGACCTGCCTTGCAGAAATTGCTAAGGGGAGTTCTTTAAGCTGAAAGAAAAGACCTCTCACACAAAAGCACAAAATTCAATGATGTAAGTAAAACAAAGCCATATTTAGAATACTCTAGGAATGTAATGATGGTGATAAAAACAATCTTATTCCTAGCATAAGGGCTAAAAGACAAAGCCATCAATAATAACTGTAGTTAAATAAATTGTCAAGGAATTACATTACAAAATAATGTTAAGTTCTGATACGAAAAACATAAAATTGGGGGATAAAAGTGTAGATTTGTTGTATACAAGTACAGTTAAGCTATGATCAGCTTGAAACAGACTGTTATAAGATGTTCTATACCATGAAGATCAGCTTCATGGTAATCACAAAGCAGAAACATTTAGGAGCATGAAACAAACATAGAAAAGATTTAAAGCATACCACTACAGAATATAATCAAACCACAAAGGAAGGCAGCAAAAGAGGAAGAATAAAATAAAATATCTACAAAGCAACCAGAAAACAATTAACAAAGTAAGTCCTTACCTATTAATAATCGCCTTGGATGAAAATAAATTAAATTTTCCAGCAAAAAGATATAAAGCAACTGAATGGATATAAAGAAAAAATACAAGGCCCAATTATACGCTATCTATAAGAGACTTGCCTCACTTTTAAAGACACACATAGACTAAAAGTGAAGGGATGAAAAAAGACAGTCCATGCAAATGAAAACCAAGAGAGCAGGGATAGCTCTACCTACATCTGACAAACGGGTTTTAAGTCAAAAACTGTAAAAAGAGACTAAGAAAGCCATTATATAATGACAAAGGGGTCAATTTACCAAGAGGATATAATTGCAAATATATATGCACCCATCATCAGAGCTTCTAAATACATAAAACAAATATTAAAGGATCCGAAGGGAGAGAAAGATTGCAATACAATATTTGGGGACTTCAATACCCTACTTTCAATAATGATTAGATTATTCAGACAAAAAATTGATAAGGAGGCTGGACACAGTGGCTCATGCCTTCACATCCAAAGTAATCCCAGCACTTTGGATGTGAAGGCTGGTGGATCATCTGAAGTCAGGAGTTTGAGACCAGCCTGACCAACATGATGAAACCCTGTTTCTACTAAAAATACAAAAGTAGCCAGGTGTGGTCATGCATGCCTGCAATCCTAGCTACTTGGGATGCTGAGGCAGGAGAGCCACTTGAACCCAGGAGGTAGAGGTTGCAGTAAGCTGAGATCATGCCATTGCACTCCAGCCTGAGCAAAAAAAGTGAAATTTTGTCTCAAAAAAAAAAGTAGTAAGGAAACATCAGAGTTGAACTGCATTTTAGACCACATGGATCTAACAATCATATACAGATCATTACATTCAATAGCCACAGAATACACATTCTTCTCAAGTTCACATTCTTTAAAATATATCACGTTGCAGCACAAAATATGCCTTAGAAAATTTAAGAAGATTGAAACAATATCAATTATATTTTCCAACCACAATAAGTGGAGCTAGAAATCAACAACCTGAAAAATTTTAGAAAATTCACAAATACATGGAAATTAAACAACATACTCCTGAATAGCCTATGGATTAATGAAGAAATTAAAATGAAAATCTAAAACTATCTGAGACAAATGAAAATAAAAACACAACATATCAAAACTTACGGAGTATAACAAAATCTTTTCTAACAGGAGAGTTTATAGCAATAAATGCCTACATAAAAAAGAAGAAAAATCTCAAATAAACAACATTACTCCTCAAGGAACTAGAAAAATAAGAATAAACTAAGCACAAAGTTAGCAGAAGGAAGGAAATGATGCGGATTTGAACAGAAATACAAAAGATAGGAAAACAGAAAAAAATCGACAAACTGAGAGTCTTTTTTTGAAATGATAAACTAAATCAACAAATCTAACTATGAAAAGCAGAGAGACTATGAAAAACAGAGAGAAGACTCAAATATATAAAATCAGATATGAAAGAGGAGACATTACAATTGATATCACAGAAATGCAAAGAATTGTAAGAAATTATGTAAATAACTTTATGCCAACAAATTGGATAATCTACAGAATCTGATAGGTTTCTAGACACACACAAACTATCAAGACTGAATCATGAAGAAATAGAAAATGTGACAAGCCCAGTGAGTATGAATATGGAATCACTAATAAAATGTCTTCCATGAAAGGAAAGCCAAGGACCTGATGGCTTCACTGCTGAATTCTGCTAGACATTTCAAGACTTAATACCAATTCTTCTCAAACTCTTACAAGAAAATCAAAGAAGAAAGACTTCCAATCTCTTTGTATGAAGCCAGCATTACCTTGATACCAAAGCCAGACAAGGATACTACAAGAATAGAAAATTATACGCCAACATCCCTGATGAACATAGATGCAAAACTTCCCAACAAAATACTAGAGAAAATAATTAAATGACATAAAAAGGATCATCTCCATAATCAAGTGGAATTTACCTCTGGGATGCAAGGAGGTTTCAACATATACAAATCAATAAATGTAATACATCACATTAACAGAATAAAAAGAAAAAATCATATGATAATATCACTAAATACAGAAAAAGTATTGGACAAATTTTGACATCCTTTCATTATAAACTGTCATCCACAGTAGGTATAGAAGGAATATACCTCAACATATTAAAGGCCATTTATAGCAAGCCCAAAGCAAAAATTATACTCAAGGGTGAAAACTTGAAAGTATTTCCTCTAAGATCTGAAGCAAGGATGTTGATATGGTTTGAATCTCCGTCCTCACCCAAATCTCCTGTTGAATTGTAATCCCCCATGTTGGAGGTGAAGCCTGGTAGGAAGTGATTGTATCATGAAGGCAACTCACTCATGAGTGATTTAGCTCTATCCCCTTGGCACTGTCCTCATGATAAGAGAGTACGTTCTTGTCGTATCTGATTGCTTAAAAATGTGTAGCACCTCCCTCATCTCTCTTTTTCCTGCTCCAGCCATGTGACATGCCAGCTCCTCCTTTGCCTTCTGTCATAATTGTAAGCATCCTAAGGCCTCTCCAGAAGCTGAGCAGATGTCAACACCTTGTTTCTTATATAACCTGCAAAACTGTGAGTGAATTAAACCTCTTTTCATTATCAAGTACCCAGTCTCAGGTATTTCTTTATAGCAATGCAAGAACAAGCTGATACAAGATGCCCATTCTTACCACTTCTATTCAGTATAGTAATGAAAGCCCTTGCAGAGCAAGGAGGCAAAAGAAAGAAGGAAAAGACATCCAAATAGGAAAGGAAGATGTAAAATTGTCACTGTTTGCTAAGTAAGAGTAGCAGGTCTTTTCTCCCTTAGTTCTTCTTCCTTTATTATGCCCCTTCCAGCAATCAACTCTTCAGTCCACAAGCTTCTTTGTACCTTGGTTACAAAATTACTGTTTACTTTATATGAGTTCAGAGTTCAGGGCACAATCTCATATTGTATTTCCCTTTTCCAGGTCACTCTTCATTCCAAAGACAAAAGCACTTTCATTAGTTCTCTCAGCCACTTGGAAGGTCAAGCCTTGTCTGTCTGGGTCCCAGTGAGTCTCTTTGAAGCCACTAGAATCTAAACTCAGAATTTCACTGCTTTTCACTCTAAGAATTAGCAATCCTCCAACTACTCAGCCTCTAGCTTTGGTTACCCTAAATTTCTACTTCTCTGAAAAAACACTTCTGGTGCCATTTCTTCTCATCCTAGCTCGCTTCCAAACTTCTCCTAAAGTTTCTTCACAGCCTATAGCGACATTCTCTTTGAGGACTCCATTCAGGTTTCTGATGTCTTCATGGGATGCAGTGCTGAGGGAGATCCTCCCTGTTTTCTCCACCATGGGGCTTTATTCTATTGTCTTTAAGTTCTCCTCAACCAGCCAGTTCCACAACCAGTGTGGGTTCTGAAGGCTGCTTCAGGCACAGAAACACACAGTCATCCTTCAACCCCAATGAAAACCAAGTCCCAACCCCTGAAGTCACCAGAGGACATAAGTTACTCTTCCAGACTTACAAATAGATCTTGACCAAGAAAGAAACAGGATTTATTTACTCCCAGTCACTAAGACATGTCTAAAATGACCAGGAAGTAAAAAGGTTCTTCCCCAAGCAGAGCCTGAGAAAGAAGAGAAGAAGTTGAGAGCTTTGAAGAAAGTAATCATAAGATTCTTCAGTTACAAGACTCAGAAATTAGGTAGTTGACCACTGAAGTCTTTTATTATGCTGGGCCCCATGTTTGGAGATTCATTGTGTGTTCTTTAACGGCTGAAGTAGTGTTCTAGGCACTGAGAGAAGACAAGATTCCCTTCCAGTAAGGAAACATCTTTTTTTTTTATTATTGCATTTTAGGTGTTGGGGTATATGTGAAAAACATGCAAGATTGTTGCATAGGTGCATATGTGGCAGTGTGATTTGCTGCCTTCCTCCCCTTCACCTATATGTGGCATTTCTCCCCATGCTATCTCTATCCTGCATCTAAGACCAAAATGGAAGTCCATGTGAAACAAGGAAGCATTTAGAAGAGTATAAGAAATGCCAACACTGTATCTGACTGAGAGAGAAGCTATCTCCATGTGAGGGGAAAAAAGTGTTCACAAAGTAGGCAGAATTTGAACTATGGCTTTAGATAAGGAATGAGAATTAATTAGAGAGAAAATCAGGGAGAGTATCCCTGGCAGAATAGAGTTTATAAGAGAAGACTCAGAAAGAAAAATGGTTGGTGTGTATTCCCAGAACACTGTGACGTTGTGGGGTGGGGGTGACGAGGGAGAGGTAAGTGCAGGTTCATGCTTCCCCTGATGCCCTGAAGCTGCTGGGCATCAGGTCAAAGAACACAGATGGCCTGCTCAATATTGAGCTCCCTGCTGCCAACTGAGTTGTTTGTCGCATGTGATTTACCTCACCACATTCCATGCCCTCACCTGGCAATCTTCTTGTTTTGCTTTATCAATGAGTAAAAGGTATGTTTTCACAGGCCTATTAAAACTATTTCAATAGAAACTTTAAAAAAAAACTTATCTAAGAGACTCAACTCATAAACATTTGCTTTGATGTAGTTTTCTTATGCTTATGTATTGGGAAATGGTAAACCAAAGGTGGATAGCATAAAAGCCTGAGATCTTGGCAGAGAGACATGATCTTGAGTTTGGTCTGTAAAGCTACCCAAGAAGTGCATAACAGGTCTAAAGCACAAGCCTCTGCATGGTCCCTTCCACCAGGATGAGCTCTTGGATTGAAAGAAAGAGCACCAAAACAAGACTGAGAGTTCCTGGGATCCCATCCTGCACCTACCACAACTCTGTGTAACTTTCTGCAAGTCACTTTGTGCTTCTGTGCCTCCATTTCCTTCTCCCCAAAATGAAGTGTCTCAATGATCTCAAAAGCAATGTATTCAGGTAGAAAAGTGAGGAGCTTTTATGTCAACCAAAAAGCATTCAAATAAATCCTTGTGAAGCCATAATTTGGGACAAGTTACTTAACCTATGATATCCTCACTTTCCTCCTGTGTAAAGGGAAAAAATATTACCTGCCTGAGGTTGCTACAAGAAATAAATGAGATATTGCATGTAAAAATGCCCAGCATAGTATCTAGAAAGTAGTTGGTGCCTGCTGCCTCCTTCCCTGGCCATTGAAAAAGTCCTTTGAGTTACAAATTCTGTGTTTCCATCAATGTAATGTTTCCACATTAACACAGAGTCTGAGGTCATAGCAGGGATGAAAACCATGAGAACGAATCTAAGCAAACATTTTCATCAGAGGGCCAGCAGAGGATTCAGTTAACCAGTCAAATCTGATTTAGGATGCACTTTTCTCTGTACCAGTGTTTCCTAAACATGCTTATTAAAAACATTGTCTGTAGATTCCAAAGCAGCAAGTCTGGAGAGAGACCTGGGAATCTGAACAGTTAACTGGCACTAGACAGAATGTTTTGAAGTGGTAAACCTGAGAAACAGCACTTAATATAGTTCCTCTTGAACTCTCAGCCTCCTACTTCCCTCATGTCTGGCCTACCATGGCTGTTGGCTTCACTGCCTGCCACTGGGATCCTTGTGCTTCCTAGAATTTGTCCAGTTTCAACATCAGTTCTGCCACTTACTGGCCAGCTCAGTGCATTTGGGAATTGACATTGCAGCATCTGCATTATGAAAGGCTTGGCTACTCCTTCTTCTCTCCGTAGAGATTTTTTAACTATTTGTGCTTTTGTTAAGCTTGAGCCCAGGAAGAGGCTTAGCATGCCAGTTTTCCCCTTTGTAGCAATATGGGTTGAAGACAGATTTGGAAAGGAAATTGGACTTAAAGAGTAAAGAAAGCAGTCAGTTCTCAAATGTCCACATTTTCCATTAGTGTTATTACCAGGAACTTTCAACATCTGTCAGGGCCCTTCAAGCTTCTCAGCTCATGGTGCTACTAAAGGGCTAATCTATCCAATTGCTTCACTTTGGGAAGTGTTCATACATGCCTGTCATGCCCATGAAAATGCAGACCTCAGGCTAATGATTGTGACAAAGCAAGATGTACCCCAGATTTAGCCCACCCAGTGTTCTTTCCAAGTACCCTCCAGGAAGACAGCACACAGCACTGCTTCAGCCTTTTGTATGGCCCATAGACCAGCCAGGTACCTAGGGAACTGCCCACCCTTCTCCACTCATGGAAGAACCTCTCTTTTTCTGAGTCCCTCGACACCTGACCTCACTCTCAAATTCTTTGTACCCGAGGCTCTGATTCTAACCTGGTTCCCAATCGGTAGGACTTCAAGGAGCCCTGCCCTAATGCAGAAAGACCTACAATGCACCACAGAGTCGATGTGGCCAGCATCCTGCTCCAACCTGTGTCATTTATCCCAGCTCTGGTCCAGTTCCTCTGGGATCAGGCGTTGGCCCTGTTCCTGTCTTCAGGGATTAGTCTTGGGTTTGACCTCATACCTGAGGATGAGGATACAGTTTATCAAACTCCTCACCTCAGCCATCTCCCAGGTTGCTGTATTCCTCTGCCTGTCTACCGATATATTCAACCTTCCTCTCATCAGATCCTGCCCTAGCCTCCTAGACATGGAGCTCCATCTTCCTGGGCTTCTTCCCACACCTGCAGTTGGCTCCAACTCCACCAACAGCTTCTAGTCTCCAGATCTCTGATCAGAGGCTGATGGATAGTTTTGAGTCCCAGATACATAGGGAGGTATAATAAAATCCGCAGGAGAGGATATCTCCACATGAATTCATGGGGATGTGTGTGACTCTCTATGAAGTAGCTCAGAAACCCAAATTTCAGAAGAAACATTTTGATCCTGCTTGTGTTGCTTCTACAGGCTTGTGTGTTACAAAGGAAAGGTTGCATTAGTTCATCAATTCAGGTTCACCAAGAAGCAGACATCAAGATGGGATTACAGCCCAAGCCCAGTGGCTCACATCTGTAATCCCAGCCCTTTGGGAGGCTGAGGAGGGCAAATCACCTGAGGTCAGGAGTTCAAAACCAACCTGGCCAACATGGTGAAACCACATCTCTACTGAAAATACAAAAATTAGCTGGGCATGGTGGCACACACCTGTAATCCCAGCTACTCAGGATGCTGAGGCAGGAGAATCACTGAAACCTGGGAGGTAGAGATTGCAGTGGGCCAAGATTTCATCACTGCACTCCAGCCTGGGTGACAGAGTGAGATTCTGGCAAAAATAAAAAATTAGAAATGAAATGAAAGATTTTTTTGGGAGAAGTTGCACAAAAAGGTGAAGAAAGCCTCAGACCATGATGCAGTTTTCACACCATAGAAGGAGAGAGGACAGGAAGGAAGGCTGGCTAGGAAGAATTTCAGACTGCAGAGCAATTCCAAGAAAGGTTCAGCCAAGTCACTAGGGAACCCTTGGACCAGAGGTGGGAGGAGAGCCCATCTCACCAGAATGGTCCTGCCTTCGTAAAATAAAAATGAAACAAAAGGGAACTTTGCAGGTATCTTGGAATGATAAAATGAGTTACAGACTCATCCATTTCATAGCCAGTCTTTAGAGAAGGTGGTAGCTGTGAAAGAGAGAAGAAAGCAGTCTGAACTCAGACTTGCAGGAAGAAGGACCAAGAGCATCTAGGCAGACCTGTAGGAAGAAGGACCAGGAGCATCTAGGCAGGCAGCTGCTATCCACAAAGCAGCAGCCTAGGGCCTAAAAGGGCATTGAAGTTTCCCAGGAAACAGCGAGCACACCAAGATAGAGACTTGGTAAAAGTCACATAAGTGTCATTAGCCTTTGATCCAGCCTACAGGCTGGGAGGGTCTAGGCTCCTGATCTAAGGATTATTGGACCTCATCTATGGCAACCAAGGGCAAAGTACAAAGGCCAACACAAAGGCTGCATTTAACTTGACTCTGAAGCAAATGCTTTCTCTCACTTGTCTTTTCTGATCTGTCTGAACTCACCCCACACAAGAGCAGGAATGTCTTAATTAAGATTTTCAGATTGATAATCTTCGAGAAGTTCATTGAAGACCCACCTCTCTCTCTATTCTTGACTTCCCCCTCACCAGGGGACTGAGTCAAGCTTTGAGGAGGAGGGTGACCTGCAGGCCCAAGCTCCAAAGTCCCGTTCTACCAGGAAGGGGAAGAAGGCATTGACGGACTTGGTGGACTTCAGCAGCTGGGGGAGAAGCACGTCATTGTTCACATCCTTCTCAGACACCAGCTGGGCCATGATCTGTGTGACATTTCAATCCTGAGTCTGCAGTCCCTGCTGAGCACTGTTCTGGGCACTGGGCTGTTCCCAGGTGATTGTGGACTCAGTGGGAGAGAGAACTGCCTATGCTTTTAGGTGAGCTGCTACTGTGGCTTCTTGCCCAGGAGCACAGCTTCCTGCTGTCCACTGCTACCCCTAGCAGGCTGTTTGTCTTCACCCCTGAAACTGTAATCCTCATTCTCCATGGAGTCTGTGTTGCAAAGGAGAAATCAGATGAGGGGCAGTTGTGGGGGGAGGAAGGACACACAGTGGAGGCTGGGTCAGGGCTCGGGCACACTGGGGTATGGGGCAGAGGGGGCAGGGTGAGGTGCACCGAGGTATGAGACTGGGGAGGAGTAAGTCCACTGTGTATGGGGTTGTGGGCAAAGGCAGAGGAGTGATCTGTTCCTGACATTTTTAATGATGTATTTTATAACATTTGATACATATGAGAGCATAGATGTGAGTGTGTGTGTGTGTGTGTGTGTGTGTAATGTGTATGCATATAAAACAAATACTCATGAGCTCACCATCCAAACTAAGAATTGCAACAAGCCTCTAACAGATTTTCCCTTCTATTATAAGATAGTTTTTTAAATTGTTTCTGTTAAATATTGAATAAATACAAAAGAATAACTGTAAAGGAAAATAACAAGTAACTTCTGTGTGCCCTGTATGCCTCTCTCTAATTCTGTTTATAACTATTTGCTACCACCTAGAAATGTGATTCTAAGAACTTGTCCTAGGTGAAAGTGTTCTGGATTTAGAACATTTAGAACATACTTAATACTCTGAACTTCATAGCATAACACCTTCTTAAAGTTGAAAGTATTTATTTAATTTGGACTTTTTTTCTCAATTAAAAGAAGTTATTACTTTGGGCAAAGAAAAATTGGAAGATAAAGGGATATTTAAAACAACTATTTTGTGGAAGTCAGGGACCATCTTGTATTTTTCCATGTGTCTCTAGAGCAGCATGGTGTCTAATGAGCAATAGACTCTCCATGGGAATAAGCATATTGAAGTTGTTTATAATTGAATCTATAAATCAATTTGGGGAAAACAGACATGTTTGCAATGTGGAGTCTTTTTATTCAGGAACATGATGTATCTCTCAATTTACTTAGATCTCTTTTAAAATATTTTCACTAAATGTTGTAAATTTAATAGTAGCATTGTTCATAATAGCAAATAAATTGAAAATAACTCAAATACCCATTGATAGGAGAATTAATAAAAAGTTTGATATATTCACATAATGAAATTCTATACAATGGCAAAAATAAATGAACTAAAGCCACACGCATCAACAGAGGTGATGCTAAAAAGCAATTTTTAGAAAAATACATAGCATATAAAATGTTTTTATAAGCACAGAAAAGGAATCTGAATGATATATTGTTTAGAAATACAAAACTGTGTAGCAAAACCTTAAGGAAAGCCAACTTGGCCTTGAATGGTGGAGTAATTCAGACCAACCCTTCCACTGAAGACAGATAAAAAGAAGTGGTGAAATGTTTTGAATTTTCTTTAAGCATCAAAGAACCAATAAGATGTTAGAAAACTTACCAGACAAAGATCTAGGAAGAAGACAAGAATCCAGGAAGATGAGCCCCACCGTTGACATTGCTTTTGTCCTTTGGACATTTGTTGTCCTGGAGGTGATAACTGAAAGACAGAGTGATACTTTGGAGAAGGCTTTAAAGAACAAAGTGCAAAGATCACAATCCAAGGCAATACAGAGCAAGGATCTCAGAAAACAACTTCCCATTTTGCACCCTGAAAGTCTACATCTTAGAAAAGAGAATAAACTCAGAACAAACGAGTTTGTCCATGGACTGTATACCAACTTCAAGCTATCTGGGTAACACAGAAAATATCAAGCTCTGAACTAGTATTAAGATGAATTCAAATTGCTAGCTCTCCCCCATACTATCATAATCTAACAAAATATTTTTTAAATACCCCTTAGAAAAAGACATGCTCTTCCTGGGTCTCAAATTATTTCTAAAAATAATAGTTTGGTTACAGGATAATTGACATGATTAAAGATAATCAGACACTCAAGAAGAAAAGACGCCATGAAATGGAACTAGCAAAACTAATAGACAATATGGGGGGAGGCAGAGGAATATGGCCAAATAGAACCCTCCAGAGATACCCTGCAGGAAAAACAAGTTAAACAACTATCCACATACAAAAAAAAGCACCTTCATGAGAATCAAAAATTAGGTGAGCAATTATAGTGCCTAGTTTTAAATTTATATTAAGGAAAGAGGGTAAAAAAGAGAGTTTTGAATTACCTACACCACCCAACCCCCATCAACAGCCACATGGCATGGAGAGAAAATCTGTGTGTCTGAGGGAGGGACAGTAAAATGATTGTGGGACTTTGCATAGACTGAACATTTAGACCAGCCCTAGCCAGAGGCAAATTGTTCATCTTAGCAAAGTCTGAGTTCCGGCAAACCCCACCACCATGTGCTAAAGTGCTCTGGGGTCCTAAAATAAACTTAAAAGGCAGTCTGGGCCACAAGAACTGCAATTTCTGGTAAAGTCCTGGTGTTGTGCTGGGCTTGGAGCAGTGGTCTTAGGGTGCATGTGACTTAGTGAGACATCAGCTTGGGTAGCCAGAGGAGTGCTTGTGTCACCCTTCCCCCAACTCCAGGTAGCACAGCTCACAGATCCAGGAGAGACACTTTTCTTCTGTTTGAGGAAATGAGAGGAGACAGTAAAAAGGACTTTGTCTTCCAACTTGGATACCAGCTCAGCCATGGTAGAATAAGGCACCAGACAGAGCCCTGAGGCCCCTATTTCAGGCCCTAGCCCCAGGATGGCATTTCTGGACACACCCTGGGCCAGATGGAACTCACTACCTTGAGGAGAATGTCCTAGTTCTAGCAGGATTAACCATCTGCTGATTTAAGAGCCCTTGGGCCCTGAATAATGAGCAGTGGTAGCCAGGCAGTACTTGCCACAGGCCTCAGGTGAGACTCAGAGCCATGCTGGCTTCAGGTGTGACCCAGCATTTTCCCAGCTGTGGTGGCTGCCACAAAGGGAAAGACTTCTTTTGCTGGAGTTAAAAAAAGGGAAGAGTAAAGGGGACCTCATCTTGCCTGTGGCTTACCAGCTTAGCCACATTAGGGTAGAGTGACAAGTAGGTTCCTGCTGTCCCTGGTTCCAGGTCTTGGCTCCTGGATGGCATTTCTGGACCTTCCCTGGGCCAGAGAGAAGCTCACTGTCCTAAAGGGAGAAACTCATGCCTGGCAGTATTCACCACAAGCTGACTGAAGAGCTCTTGGGCCTTGATAGAACATTGTCAGTAGCCAGCCAGTCCTCACCACAGACCAGGGTTGGTGGTGGTGGCCACTGGGAGAGACCCATCTCTTTAAGTAATGGAGAGGAAGACTAGAAAGGACTTTGTCTCATGGCCAGCTCAGCCACAGTAGAATAGAAAACCAGATAGATTTGTAAGGTTCCTGACACCAGACCCTGGCTTCCAGGTGGCATCTCTGGACTCACTCTTTTGGGACGAGGGAGAACTCACTGCCCTAAATGGAAGGATGTAAGCCTGGCAATATTTACCACCTGATGCTTGTAGAGCCCTTGGGCCTTGAGTGAAGACAGGCAGTAGCAAGGCAGTGGTCACCATGGGCCTAGGTGAGACCTAGTTCTCTGCTAGCTTTGGGTCTGATCCAGTGCACTACCAGTGATGCTGGCCATAGGAGGTGCCTGTGTCAGCACACCCCCAGCTTCAGGCAGCTCACCACAGAGAGAGAGAGAAAGAGAGAGAGAGAGAGACTATATTTGTTTAGGGAAAAGTAAGGGAAAAGGATGAGTCACTGACTGATATTCCAGAGAATTCTCATGGATCTTACCTAAGACCACTAAGGTGGTATCTATACAAGTCTGCAAGACCCACAGTGTTACGGGGCTTGGGGTGCTCCCTAATGCAGATATGGCTGCAATGACCAAAGACTTATATCACAACGCTCAACTCTCTCTGAATACTTAGAAAGCCTTCCCAAGAATGATAGGTGCAAACAAGCCCAGACTGCCAGGACTACAATAAATACCTAATTCTTCAATTCCCAGACATCAACAAACATCCACAAGCATCAAGACTATCCAAAGAAAACATTATTCACCACAGGAACTAAAAAAAGGCACCAGGGGCCAATCCCAGAGGGGTGGAGATGTATGACTTTTCAGACAGAGAATTCAAAATAGCCGTTTCAAGAAAGCTCAATGAAATCCAAGATAACATAGGGAAGGAATTCAGAATCCTGTCAGATAAATTTAACAAAGAGATTGAAATGACCACAAAGAATCAAGCAAAAATTCTGAAGCTGAAAATTGCAGTGGACATACTGAAGAATGCATGAGAGTCTCTTAACATCAGAATTAATCAAGCAGAAGAAAGAATTCATAAGCTTGAAACAGGTTATACAAAAATACATAGTTGGAGGAGACAAAAGAAAAGGAATTTTTAAAAATGATCCTACCAGATCTATAAAATAGCTTCAAAGGAGCAAATCTAAAGTTATTGGCTTTAAAGAGGAGTTAGAGAGATTGGGGTAGAAAGTTTATTCAACTGAATAACATCAGAGAACTTCCCAAACCTGGAGAAAGATATCAACATTCAAGTATAAGAATGTTATACAACACCAACCAGATTTAACTGAAAAAAGACTGCCTCAAAACATTTAATAGTCAAATTCCCAAAGATCGAGGATAAAGGAAAGCTCCTAAAAACAGCAAGAGAAAAAAAAATTACAGGAAAAGGAGCTCCAATATGTCTGGTAGCAGACTTTTAAATGGAAACCTTACAGGCTAGAAGAGAGTTGCGTGACATATGTAAAGTAGTGAAGGGGAAAAAAAAAACACTTTTACTCTAGAATAGTATATGCAGCAAAAATATCCTTCAGACATGAAGGAGAAATAAAGACTCCCAGACAAACAAAAATTTCAAGATTTTGTCAACACCAGACCTGTCCTATAAGAAATGATAAAGGGAATTCTTCATTCTGAAAGTGAAGAATGCTAATGACCAATAAGAAATAATCTGAAGGTACAAAGCTACTGGTAACAGTAAGTACACAGAATATTATAACATAGCAATTGTAATGTGTAAACTATTTCTATCTTGAGTAGGAAGATTAAAAATAAACCTATCAAAAATAATAACTACAAACTGTCAAGATATAGACAGTATAATAAGATGTAAACAAACAATAAAAAGTTAAAAAGCAAGGGAGATGATTTTAAAGTATAAAGGTTTTCTTAGTTTTCTCTTTGATTGTTTTTGTAATCAGAGTTAAGTTGTCATCAGTTTAAAATAATAGGTTATGTTCTTTGCAAACCTCATGGTAACTTTAAATCAAAAAAACCTACAACAGATACACAAGACACATATAAAGCAAGAAATTAAAGATACCAGCAGAGAAAATCACTTTTACAAAAAAAAAAAAAAAAGGAAGAAGGAAGGAAGGAAGGAAAAGAAGGGAGGGAAGAGAAAACAAATAACAAAATGAATGTAGTAAGTTTATACTTATTAATAATAACATTGAATGTAAATGGACTAAACCCTCTAATTAAAAGCATAGAGTGGCTAAATAGATTTTAAAAACAAGACCCAGTGATCTGTTGCCTACAAGAAACATGCTTCACCTACAAAGACACACCTGGGCTGAAAATAAAGGGATGGAAAAAGATACTTTATAAAAATGAAAACCAAATAAAAAGCAGTAGTAGCTGTATCAGATGACATAAATTTCAAGACAAAACTAAAATAAGAGACCAAGAGGGGATTATGTAACAATAAAGGGGTCAATTCAACAAGAAGATACAAAAGCTGTAACATATATGCACCCAGCACTGGAGTGCTCAGATATATAAAAGCAAGTGTTATTAGAGCTAAAAAGAGAAATCAATTCCAATACAATACATTGAGACTTCAATACCCCACTTTCAGTATTGGAGTGATCATCCAGACAGAAAATCAGCCAAGGAATATTGGACCTAATCTGCATCAAATAAACCTAATAGATATTTACAGAATATTACAACCAATGGCTGCAGAATACACATTCTTCTCCTTAGCACATCGATCAATCTCAAGGATAGAATATGTGTTAGGCCACAAGAAAAGTCTCAAAACTTTCTGAAAATTGAAATCATATCAAGTATTTTCTCTGAACACAATGTAATAAAACCAAATATCAATAACAAGAGATACTTTGAAAACTATACAAATACCTGGAGATTAAACAATATGCTCCTGAATGATAAGTGAGTCTGTGAAGAAATTAAGAAAAAATTTTAAACTTTCTTAAAACAAACAAAAATAGAAACACAACATACCAAAATCTATGGAATACAGCAAAAGCAGTACCAAGAACAAAGTTTACAGCAATAACCACTTACATCAATAAAAACAGAAAAACTTTTAATAAACAATTAAATTATGCATCTTTAAAAACTAGACAAACAAAAGCAAACTAAACCTAAAATTAGTAGAAGAAATAAAAAAGATCAGAGAAGAAATAAAAATAATTGAAACAAAAAATACAAAAGACTAATGAAATAATGTGTTGATCTTTCTGAAAAAAATAAACAAAACTGACAAACCTTTAGTGAGACTAAGAAAAATAGAGAGAAGACCCAAATAAATGAAAAAGGAGACATTACAACTGATAACACAAAAATTCAAAGAATCATTGGTGGCTACTATTAGCAACTATATGCCAATAAATTGGAAAATCTAGAAGAAATGGATTAATTCCTAGATACATACAACCTACCAAGACAGAACCAGGAAAAAATTCAAAACCTTAAGAGACCAATAACAAGTAACAAGATCAAAACCATAATAAAAAGTCTTCCAGCAAAGAAAAGCCTGAGACCCGATGGCTTCACTACTGAAATCTACTAAATACTTAAAGAACTAATACCAAACCTAATCAAACTACTCCAAAAAGCAGAGAAGGAAATACTTCCAAACTAATTCTACAATGTCAGTATTACCATGATACCAACACCAGACAAAGACACGTAAAAAAAAAATACTACAGGCCAATATCTCTGCTAAATATTCATGTAAAAATTCTCAACAGAAGACTAGCAAACCAAATTTAATAATACATTAAAAGGACCATTCATCATGACCAAGAAGGATTCATACGAGGAATACAATGATGATTCAACACATATGCAAATCAATCAATATGATATATCATATCAGCAGGATACAGGACAGAAACCTTATGATTATGTCAATTGATTCTAAAAAAATTGATAAAATTCAACATTTCTTTATGATAAAAATCCTGAAAAAATAAGGTATAGCAGAAACATACCTCAACCCAATAAAAGCCATAGACAATTGACCCACAGCTAGTATCACACTAAACAGGGAAGAACCAAAAATCTTTCCACTAGAATCCGAAACAAGACAAGGATGCCCAATTTCACCAGTGTTACTCAGTGTTAGAGAAATTAGACAAGAGAAAGAATCAAAGGCATCCAAATTGAAAGGGAGGTCAAATTATTCTTTAAAAAAAAAAAAACTTAGAGCTGATAAGTTCAGTAAAGTTGCAAGACATAAAATCAGCATACAAAAATCAGTAGCATTTCTGGCCATTTGCAGTGGCTCATGCCTGTAATCTTGGCACTTTGGGAGGCCAAGGTGGGCAGGCAGCTTGAGTCCAGGGGTTAGAGACCAGCCTGGGAAACATGATGAAGCCATATCTCTATTAAAAAATATACAAATTAGCCATTAGCCAGGTATGGTGGCACACGCCTGTAGTCCTACCTACCTGGGAGGCTGAGGTGGGAGGATCACTTGACCCTGGTAGGGTGAAGGTTGCAGTGAGCTGAGATAACACCACAGCGCTCCAGCCTGGGTAACAGAACAGGACCCTGTCTCAAAAAAAAAAAAAAAATTTCTATATGCCAACAGTGAACAATCTGAAAAAACCAAGGGAAGTGGTCAAGATGGCCAACTAAAAGCAGATAGGGTGAGTGGCTCTCACAAAGAAGAACGAAAGGGATGCATAAATACAGCACCTTCAACTGAAACATCCAGGTACTCACACTGAGACTAATCAAGGAAACAATTCAACCCATGTAGAACAGAGAAAAGCAAGGCAGAATGATAGCCCACCCAGGAGCAACACAGAGCCTGGGGAATCTCTCCCACCCAGGAAGCAGTGAGTGAATGTGCGACCCCAGGAAACCATGCTTTTCCCACAGAGCTGTGAAACACCTGGGTCAGGAGAATCCCTCACAAACGCACTCCACCAGGGCCTATAGTTTGACACACAGAGATATGTGGAGTAGTGGCAGAGGAGCCACTTAGGCATGCACAGAGACCCAGGAGATTTAGATACTTCAGCTCCTGGCTTCCCAACAAAAGTAACTGAAACTCTGGCAAAGCAGGAGATTACACCCCCATACATATTCCAAAGAAAGAGACTGAATCCAGGACACCAAGCAGCAACAGTCTCCAGGCCCCACTTCCATGGCACCTTACAGGATAAGATCCACTGGTTTGAAATTTCAGCCAGCCACTGGCAGTGTTGTTGCACCTATCTGGGATAGAGTTCCTAGTGGGAGGGGCAGGTGGCCACCTTTGCTGTTTGGGCAACTCAGCCCTTCCACCCTGTGGGCTCTTCTACCCTGTGGACTCTTCTACCCTGTGGGCTTTGGAGAATCCAAACCAAATGGGAGTAAAAGGGATCCCCCAGCACAGCACAGCTACTCTACCAAAATATGGCCAGACTGCTTCTTTGGCAAGTCCCCAATCTGTTCCTCCTCACTGGGCAGGACCTCCCAACCCCAACTAAAGACCCTCCCAGGGTGCTCTGGTTCTCTCTGGCCAACAGAGATTTGAATTATCCCTGAGACAAAAATCCCAGAAGGAGGGGTGGGCTGCCATCTTTGCTGTTTGGGCAACTCAGCCATTCCACCCTGCAGGCTTTGGAAAGTCCAAATTGACCAGGGACAGAAGGGATCCCCCAGCATAGCATAGCTGCTCTACAAAAATATGGCCAGACTGGTTCTTTAAGTAGGTCCTGGATCTGTCCCTCCTCACTGGGCAGGACCTCCTAACCATGGTCTACTGCCACTTCATACAGGTGCCTTTGGGCTAGCAATAGGTCTATATCTCCCTGGGACAGAGCTCCCAGAGAAAGGCGCAGGCTGCCATCTTTGCTGTTTCACAGGCTTCACTGTTGATACCTCCAGGTACTGGAAAATCCAAGGTGTCTAGAAACTGTAGCATACCTCCAGAAACTAGAACAGACTCCAGACAGCAGTCCTACAGAAAAGTGACAGATTGTTAAAATTAAAAAGACTCCAAAGATCATCAACCTCAAATAGGTAAGGTAGATAAGCCCACAAAGATGAGAAAAAAATTACTGCAAGAACACTAAAAACTGAAAAAAAAAAAAAAAAAAAAAAACAGAGTACCCTATTTCCTCCAAATAACCACTCCACCTCTACAGCAATGGTTCAGAACTACACTGAGGCTGAGATGACTGAAATGACAAGAGTAGAATTTAGAACATGGATAAGAATGAACTTCACTGAGCTAAAGGAGGACATTGTAACCCAATGCAAGAAAGTTAAAATTTATGATAAAATATTGCAGGAGCTGACAGACAAAATAGCCAGTATAGAGAAGGACACAACTGACCAGATAGAGATGAAAAATACACAACAAGAATTCCATAATGCAACCATAAGTATTAAAAGCAGAATAGACCAGGCAGAGGAAATAATTTCAGAACTTCAAGACTGGCTTTCTGAAATAGGAAAGCAGACAAGAATAGAGAAAAAAGAAAAGAAACAAGGAGGAATGAGCAAACCCATTAGAAATATGAAATTATATAGAGACTGAATCTACAACTGATTGGTGTACCTGAAAGAGATGGAGAGAATGGAATCAGTCTGGAAAACGTATTTCATTATATCATCCATTAGAACTTCCCCAACCTAGCTAGAGAGGCCAATATTCAAATTAAGGAAATCCAGAGAATACCAGTAAGACACTTCATGATAGGATCATCCCCAAGACACATAATCAACAGATTCTCCAAGGTTGAAATGAAAGAAAAATGTTAAAGAAAGCTAGAGAGAAAGGTCAGGTCACCTAAAAAGAAGAGTCCATCAGAAAACAGTGAACCTCTCAGCTGAAACCTTATAGACAGAAAAGATTGAGTGCCAATATTCAACATTCCTAAAGACAATAAATACAAACCAAAAATTTTATATCCAGCCAAACTAAGCTTCATAAGTGAAGAAACAAGATTGTTTTCAGAAAAGCAAATGCTGAGGGAATTCGTTACCACCAGATCTGCCATACAAGAGCTCCCGAAGAAAGCTCTATGAGGAGGAAAGAATGTTACCAGCCACTACAAAAATACACTGAAGTACACAGACCAGTGACACTATAAAGCAACCA
Organism: Aotus nancymaae; assembly: GCF_030222135.1. Lineage (NCBI taxonomy): Eukaryota > Metazoa > Chordata > Mammalia > Primates > Aotidae > Aotus > Aotus nancymaae. Next base: position 30,672,625 of record NW_026988471.1, read on the forward strand.
CATAAACAAGCCAGCATAATAATCAGCTAGCATCATGACTACAAGATTAAATCCACACATATCAACAATAACCTTAAATGTAAATGAGCTAAATGCCCCAATTAAATAACCCAGAATGGCAAGCTGGATAAAGAACCAAAAATTATTGGTATGCTATCTTCAAGAGACCCATCTCACATGCAATGACACTTATAGGCTCAAAATTAAGGGATAAAGGAAAATCTACCAAGCAAACAGGAAACAGAAAAAAGCAGGGGTTGCAATCCTAGTTTCTGACAAGAGAGACTTTAAACCAACAAAAATCAAAAAAGAAAAAGAAAGACATTACATAAAGGTAAAAGTTCAATTCAACAAGAAGATCTAACTCTCTTGAATACATATGCACCTAATGCAGGAGCACCCAGATTCATAAAGCAAACTCTTAGAGACCTTCAAAGTGACCTAGACTTCCACACACAATAATGATGGGAGACTTTAACACCACACTGACAGTATCAGACAGATCATTGAAACAGAAAATTAACAAATATATCCAGAACCTGAACTCAGCACTGAGTCAAATAAATACATATCTACAGAACTCTTCACCTTAAAACAACAGAATATATGTTCTTCTCATCATCACATGGCACTTACTCTAAAATCAATCACATAATTGGAAGTAAACCACTCCTTGGCAAATGCAAAAGAACTGAAATCATAACAGTCTCAGACAGCTCAATAAAAATAGAAATCAAGACTAAGAAGTTCACTCTAAACCATATAATTACATGGAAATTGAATAACCGGCTCCTGAATGACTCTTGAGTAAATAATGAAACTAAGGCAGAAATTCAGAAGTTCTTTGAAACTAATGAACAAAAATACAACATACCAGAAACTCTGGGACACAGCTTAGGCAGTGTTAAGAAGGGAATTTTTTTTTTAATTGCATTTTAGGTTTTGGGGTACATGTGAAAAACATGCAAGGTTGTTGCATAGGTGCATACGTGGCAGTGTGATTTGCTGCCTTCCTCCCCTTCACCTATATCTGGCATTTCTCCCCATGCTATCCCTCCCCAACTCCCCACCCCCCCGCTGTCCCCCCCACTCCCCGCCAACAGACCCCAGTGTATAGTGCTCCCCTCCCTGTGTCCATGTGTTCTCATTGTTCAACACCCGCCTATGAGTGAGAACATGTGGTGTTTGATTTTGTGTTCTTGTGTCAGTTTGCTGAGAATGATGGTTTCCAGGTTCATCCATGTCCCTACAAAGGACGTGAACTCATCATTTTTGATGGCTGCATAATATTCCATGGTGTATATGTGCCACATTTTTCCTGTCCAATCTATCATCGATGGGCATTTGGGTTGGTTCCAGGTCTTTGCTATTGTAAACTGTGCTGCAATAAACATTCGTGTGCATGTGTCTTTATAGTAGAACGATTTATAATCCTTTGGATATATACCCAGTAATGGGATTGCTGGGTCAAATGGAATTTCTATTTCTAGGTCCTTGAGGCATCGCCACACTGTCTTCCACAGTGGTTGAACCAATTTACACTCCCACCAACAGTGTAAAAGTGTTCCTATTTCTCCACATCCTCTCCAGCATCTGTTTTCTCCAGATTTTTTAATGGTTGCCATTCTAACTGGCGTGAGATGGTATCTCAATGTAGTTTTGATTTGCATTTCTCTAATGACCAGTGATGATGAGCATTTTTTCATATGCTTGTTGGCCTCATGTATGTCTTCTTTTGTAAAGTATCTATTCATATCCTTCGCCAACTTTTGAATGGGCTTGTTTGTTTTTTTCTTGTAAATCTGTTTTAGCTCGTTGTAAATTCTGGATATCAGCCCTTTGTCAGACGGGTAGGCTGCAAAAATTTTTTCCCATTCTGTTGGTTGCCGATTCACTCTATGAAGGGAATTTATAACACTAAATGCTCACATCAGAAAGTGAGAAAGATCTCAAGTTAGCAACCTAACATCACAACTAAAAGAACCAGAGAACCAAGAGCAAACAAACCCCAAAGCTAGAAGAAGACAAAAAGTAACCAAGACCAGAACTGAATTAAAGGAGATAGAGACATTAAAAGCCATTTAAAACATCAACAAATTCAGGAGGTAGTTTTTTGAAAAAAATAAAATAAAATAGAGCACTAGCTAGACTAATAAAAAAGAAAATAAAGAAGATTAAAATGAACACAATCAGAAACAATAAGGGAGATATTACCAGTGAACCCACAAAAATGCAAACAACCATCAGACAATATTATAAACACTTATGCATACAAACTAGAAAATCTAGAAGAAATGGATAAATTCCTGTATATATACACTCTCCCAGGACTGAACCTGGGAAGTTCAGTCAGGATGGTGGGAGAGATTGTAAAATTATGATAGTCACAAACCTTATTGGAAGGCCGGAAGGTTTTTGCAAAAGCCTTGGAAGGAGGTTATTGGTGAAGGCAGCCTAATTCCCTTTCCTTGTGCAAATAACATAGAGTAGAAAGGAATGTAAGGGAGTTTATCTAAATAAGTTGCTTATTCATGTGGTCCTAAAACTAACATTTAATCATTCATGAGCTGGATGGCTGTCTTGGGGAGAGGGCAACCAGTTTTATTATCCACAAATGGTGTTTGCTTTAGGCCTTGGAATCTGGCCTTTAATCATTATCCACAAGTGTGTTGACTCAGAGCCTCTGTTATTAAATCTATACTGAATAAATGCCTGGAGTGCCAGCTGATCAGGGCTGGATACAGCTAACTCTCTCTGCAGTGTCTGTGGCCATGGACCCCTAAGCCCACTCTTTGCTGAATATCAGTGTTTGAGTACATTATTCATCCATCATGCATCTGGGGTCTATGGGACAGAACCCAGCAGAGCAAGAAAGAAATTGAAATCCTGAACAGACCAATAATGAGCTCTGAAATTTATTAAGGTAATAATGTACCAACCAAAAAAAAAAAAAAAAAGACCTGGGACCAGACTGATTCACAACTGAAATCTACAAGATGTACAGAGAAGAGCTTGTACCGTTCCTATTGAAAGTGTTTCCAAAGATTGAGGACAAGGGACTACCCCCTAACTCATTCTTTGAGACCAGCATCATCCTGATATCAAAACCTGGCCGAGATACAACAACAACAAACTTCAGACCAGTATCCTTGATGAACATTGATGCAAAAATCCTCAACAAAATACTGGCACACTGAATCAAGCAACACATCCAAAAATGAATCCATAGCACTCAAGTAGGCTTTATGCGTGGGATGCAAGGTTGGTTCAAATGTAAATCAACAAATATGATTCATCATGTAAACTGAGCTAAAGACAAAAACCACATACTTATCATAATAAAGGCAGACGAGGCTTTTGATAATGTTCAACATTGATTCATGTTAAAAACTCTCAATAAACTAGGTATTGGAGGAACATTCATCAAAATAATAAGAGTCATCTATGACAAACCCACAGCTAACACTATACTAAATGGGCCGAAGCTGGAAGCATTCCACTTGAAAGGCAGCACAAGACCAGGATGCTCTCTCTTACCACTCCTATTCAACATAATATTGGAAGTCTTGGCCAGAGAAACAAGGCAAGAGAAAGAAATAAAGGGCATTCAAATAGGAAGAGAGGAAGTCAAATTATCTTTGTTTGCAGATGACATAATCCTCTATCTAGGAAACCCCATTGTCTCAGCCCAAAAGCTTCTTAACCTGATAAACAACTTAGACAAAATTTCAGGATACAAAATCAATGTGCAAAAATTACTAGCATTCCTATACACAAACACTCAAGCCAAGAGCCAAATCACAAAGGGACTCTCATTCACAATTGCCACAAAAAGAATAAAATATCTATGAATATAGCTAACTTGGGAAATGAAAGATCTCTACAAAAATAATTACAAACCACTGCTCAAGGAAATAAGCAATGACACAAACAAATGGAAAAACAAACATCCCATGCTCATGGATAGGAAGAGTCAGTATCATGAAAATGGGCATATTGCCCAAAGTACCTTATAGAATCAACGGTATTCCCATGAAGGTACATTGACCTTTCTTCACAGAAATAGAAAAAAACTACTGTAAATTTCATATGGAACCAAAACAGAGCCTGTATAGCCAAGACAATCCTAAGCAAAAAGAACAAAGCTGGAGGCATCACACTACCTGACTTCAAACTATACTACAAGCCTACAGTGACCAAAACAGCATGGTACTGGGACCAAGATAGATATATAGACCAATGAAACAGAACAGAGGCCTCAGAAATAACACTACACATTTACAACCATCTGCTCTTCAACAAACATGACAAAAATAAGCAATGGGGAAACAATTCCCTATTTAATAAACGGTGATGGGAAAACTCACTAGCCATATGTAGAAAACAGAAACTGGACCCCTTCCTTACACCTTCTACAAAAATTAACTCAAGATGGATTAAAGACTTAAATGTAAAACCTAAAATCACAAACACCCTCGAAGAAAACCTAGGCAATACTGTTCCAGACAAAGGCATGGACAAAGACTTCATGACTAAAACACAAAAAGAATTGCAACAAAAGCCAAAACTGACAAATGGGGTCTAACTAAACTAAAGAGCTTCTACACAGCCAAAGATGGGGGGTTAATAGGTGCAGCAAACCACCATGGCACATGTACACCTGTGTAACAAACCTACATGTTCTGCAAATGTATCCCAGAACTTAAAGTAAATTTAAAAGAAAAAAAAAAGTCTCTGCTTTCCAACTGCTTGAAGAGACTAATTTGAGTAATAGTAAAATTCCAGTCTCCCACCAAAAAAAAAGAAAAAAATCATTACAAAGTATTTAAAACTTTAAAAAGAAAGGAATAAAGAGTCAGCTTATTTTGTGTTGTTTTATTTGCATTTAGATCCTATCTTTTCTTTTTCTGTAGATGCTTAAATTTGGCAAATTATGAGTGGATGAACATATTTTATGATAGCCATGGGACTGTCCTCTGTTAGTGACAGAGTCAGAGCCTATTGTGTACAGCCAAAGGCATAAGCTGATTTCAAATAGAATAAAAAGCAGCCACTTTCAGAGTACATTTAAGATATTTAACATTTGAGAAAGTTCATTGTCAGTGTCAGTCACCGTTTCATTAAGTTCTATCCTAGGCAAAGCAGGACCATCAGGAAATAATACCAAAAAAATCACATTTCCTTCATCCCTCTGAGAATTTCATTTACTTAGTCATGATTAACCCTTGGCCTTTTCTTTCAGTGAGGATGAACACAGACATCACTTATTAGAACAGGTGAAAACTGGTGTCCTAAATGCTACTCCTCTACTACTCCTAGGAGTACATTCTAATACAAACACAACTCAAATGATACCTTCACATGATGTATATCCTGATCCTCAGTTAAAAAAATAATAATTTATCATGATTACTTGTTGATATTAGAGCATGTCTTCAAGTAATATAGTTACAATGTTTAAGTTTCTTAGAGGTCAGATGTCTTGCCTATTTTATATCCCCAAGAATGGGCAATTTACCAATATCAACTGATTTCTTGACTTTTTGACTCTTGTGCCTAAATCAAAGAGGTTAAAGGTAAAGGGTAAAGAGGTATCGGAAAAGAAATTCAAAGAGGAAAAAAGTGAGAGAAGTTAGGTAAAATTAAAGAAGCAACATAAATAAGCTGCTCACTCCACAGAACTCAGGGCTGCTAAGTGCCTAACAATATAAAAGAAAAAATTGACTTCAAGGCATGACAGAAAAAAATAAATAAATAAAAGAAAAGAAAAAGAACATTAATAATAAAGAAACTTTAAGTTTCCAGAGTTAGAAGAAAAAGAAAGTAGGGGATTGTTTAAATAAATAATGATAAATTCATATGATGAAATACTATACAGCCATTAAAAATGAATAGGAAAATATTTAGTGAAATGGAAAAAATTCATAATATATTAACTGAGAAAAAACCTAAGCTACTTATGAATGAATGATATACCGTACTCTCTTTGATTTGCTTCAAAAATAATTCATGATGGGGGAAGTGAATAAGGGTTCAGATAAAAAAAGAAGATGGACCATGAGTCAACAATTACAGAAGTAAAGAGATTGAGTAATGTAAAATAAATTATATATTGATTTTTTTCTGCTTTTATATATGTGTAAAATTTTTATACTTTTATATATGTGTAAAATTCTTCACAGTAATGAAATCATGTCATTTGCAGCAATATGGATGCAGCTGAAGACCATTATCCTAAATGAATTAATGTAGAAACACAAAATCAAATACCACATGTTTTTAACTTATAAGTGGAAGCTAAACACTGGGTACTCATGGACATAAAGATGGCAACAATATACAGTGGGAAATATTATGGGTGTGGGGGGAGCAATGATTGAAAAACTAACTGCTGTGTACTATGCTCACAACCTGGGTGACAGGATCAATTGCACCCTAAACCTCAGCATCATGCAACACACCTATGTAAAAAATAAGCACATGTACCCCCTGAATCTAAAATAAAAGTTGAAATTACTTTTTTAATTCTCCACAATAAAGTTTTTTAACACCATGTACAATATGAATAAATTTAAATGTGGAAATACAAAATACAAAAAAGATAAATGATATACATCAAAAAATTAAGGGTGGTGGCTGGGCACGGTGGCTCACACCTATAATCCCAGCACTTTGGGAGGCCAAGGCGGGCAGATCACGAAGTCAAGAGATCGAGATCATCCTGGCCAACATGGTGAAACCCTGTCTCTACTAAAAATACAAAAAAATTAGCTGGGCGTGGTGGTGCGCGCCTGTAGTCCCAGCTACTTGGGAGGCTGAGGCAGGGGAATTGCTTGAACCTGGGAGGTGGAGGTTGCAGTGAGCCGAGATCGCACCACTGCACTGCAGCCTGGCACCTGGTGACAGAGTGAGACTCTGTCTCAAAAAAAAAAAAAAAAAAAAATTAAGGGTGGTTCTATCTGATCACTTTTATTATCATTCATTTATTCCTATTTTAAAAGGATCTGTACTAAATGCAAATTCGTTTTGTAATAAAATAAAAACTAAAAATCTAACATAAAATATCACCTATTTCTGTCTTCAGTCTCAGCTACTTGTCCATATTTCCTTTAAAATTTAGTATGCTTTCATTTTTACCACTTTGTTTTATAGTAGCATTCCATTTTTCATAAGCAGAAAGTATGTGTGAAGCATAAAGATTATTTTTGTTTGAAGGTTGAAAAAAATTATTCAGAAACTCAATTTGGGGAGATGCTTTAGGACACCATGATAAATTAATTGCTAATTTTTCAGCATGTTTATCTTTTAGTTCAGTGCTTCTCAATCCTGGCTATATATTAGTATCACTTGGGAGCTTTTTAAGCAGACATCATTGCCCAGCCTTTATTCTCAAATATTCTGATTTAATTGGTCTGAGACAGGGTTCAGGTACTGGGCATTTTTTTTAAACTCCCACTTGATTTTAATGTTCAAGCATGGCTGAGAGCTGCTGTCTTTGCATCTGTTTTATACAATGACTCTCAAGTGTGGTCACACATTAGAGTCACTGTGGAAGCTGTAAAAAAAAAATACTTAGGCCTACAGCCCACTCTCAAGATTCTGATTTAATTGGTCTCAGCTGTGGTCTTGGCTTTGGAATTTTTACTCCACCCATACTTTTCTAATGACTATAAATATCTTGCATTTATTCACTGATGCTTGAGATTTATTTCTCTGCTAACAATTTGTTTCTGTTAAAAACACCCCACTAAGAAAACAACAATGAAAGATTTGCAATCCTTGACACTTCAATGGGAGCAAAAACCCTTTTTCATTTGTCTTTTTGATTTCATTTGTCTTTTTGATTAACATTTTGAAAAGTTTTTCATGTGGGAAAAGAGAAAAGAGTGGTAAGACAAAGGGTATATGAAGGCATGATACTCTCTCTCTCTCTCTCTCTGTGTATATATATATAATTATTTATAATTATATATAATAGATAAATATATAAATTAATATATAAGTATATAAATTATAATTATATATAATATACATAATTATATCTTATAAATTATTATATATTATTATATATTTATATATTTTTATAAATATATATTTATATAATTATATATAATATTATAATATATAAATATATTATTTTTATATATTTTTATATATTTAATATATACTTAATTTATATATTTAATATATAAAAACATATTATTTTTATATAAATATATATTTATATATATTTTTATATATATTATATATATTATATAAATATATATAAATATATAAATAAATATAATTATATATAATAATATATATAAATATATAGTAATTATATATATTATGTCTATACTATATATTATATATATAATGTCTCTTTATTGTGCCTTCTGTCTTTCTAATAATTCATAAAGCACAATGTAAGTTTTGTATTTAAAACACTAAAAAGTATTCAATAAAATGGGAAATTTTTCCAAGCAACAAGGAAAGCAATCACAGATGACAGAAAAGTTCTCATATCACACATAATTTTCGGTGATCTATTTTAAAATTTAATCTTAAACTAGCTTAGTTTTAAATTATCTTTCTTCTCAATATTCTTGTCGATGTTTCCCAAACATATCTAATGACACAGATCACTTGGAGTGCTTTTTTAAAATGTGAACTCCCAAAACCCTCTGGGAGATTCTGGTTTAGAAGTCAAGGATGGAACTCAGGAATCTGTAACTGCCTATGTATGGCAGGTGATTGCACATTAAGCTAAGTTTCCTGCACATAAGACATAGGAAAACAGCAGATACAGCTTTTTCCAACTTACTCCTTGGATTTGCCATCATTTCCTATTATAACCATACTAGGATTTCTTTCTCTACCACTCTCTTTTTTTTCCCCCAGACTTTAGTACTTGCTCTCAGTCTTGCTATTCAGAATGTAGTCCTTGAGGAGGCAGAGCAAGATAGTCAAATAGAACCCTCCAGCAATTGCCCATTCCCTCCTGAGGAACACCAGACTGAGAAACTACCCTTGCAAGAAAGCACCTTCACAAGACCCAAAATTCAGATGAGTGATCACAGTATCTGGTTTTAACATAGTAACAAAGAGGTATTGAAGACCATAGGAAGGACAGTCTTGCATTGCCTACTCCCCTCCTTCCCCCAACCACAGGCAACACAGCACAAAGGGAGAATCTGAGCACTGGTGGAAGGGAGAGCAAAGTATGTGTGGGATTTTGCACTGGCATTCAGTGCCACCCTATCACAGTGAAACACAATGCCAGGCAGAGTTCTGCCAATGCCTACAGAGGGAGCATTTAGACAAGCCCTGGGGCAGAGGAGAATTTTCCACCCCAGCAGAAGGAACTCTAATCCTGACCAGCTTTAGCACTAGCTGACTAAAATGGCCTGGGGACCCAAATACATATGAATGGCAGTCAGGCCACAGAGATTAATATTATAGTCCTTGGGCAATCCCTGGTGCTGCACTGGTGTCAGTGACAGTGGACTTGGGGTGCAACCCAGTGCAACACCATCTGCAGTGATCACAGGAGGGCCTGTATCACTTCTACCTAATTCCAGGCAGTGCAGTGCAGTGCAGGGAGAGATTCCTTCCACTTGGAAGAAGGAGAGGAAAGAGTACAGAGGACCTTGTTTTGCAACCGAAGGACCAGCTCAGCCATAGTAAAATAAAGCACCAGGCAGATTTCTAAAGCTCCCAGTTCCAGGCCTATGTTCCTGAGTGCTGTGTCTAGCCCAATCTGCTGCCCTGGTAGAATGGATCCATTCCCAGCAGGATTTACCTAAAGTGCCCTTCTTTGGTCTTGACTAAACAGCAACAGCAGGTAGGCAGGAGGTAGTGGCTGTGGGCCTTGGGCAAGTCCCAGTACTGTGCTCATCTGGAAGGTCATAGGTTTCAGGTGTGACCCATTCAGTGCCAGCTGTGGTGGCCATGGGAGTGCCCATGTCACCCCTCCCTAACTCCAGTTCAGTGCAGAGACTGACTGTATAATTCCATTTTCACACTGCTAATAAAGACATATCTGAGGACTGGACAATTTACACAAGAAAGAGGTTTAATAGACTCACGGTTCCATGTGGCTGGGGAGACCTCACAATCATGGTGGAAAGCTAAAGGCACGTCTTACATGGCAGCAGACAAGAGAAGAGAATGAGAGCAAAGCAAAAGGGCTCATGAGACTTATTCACTACCATGAGATCAGTATGGCGGAAACTGCCCCATGATTCAATGATCTCCCACTGAGTACCTCCCACAATATGAAAGAATTATGGGAGTTACAATTCAAGATTAAATTTCGGTGGGGACACAGGGCTAAACTATAGCACCAACTCCTTCTCCTTGAAGGAAAGTGAGGGAAAAGAGCAACAGACTTCACCTGGAACCTGGGGAAGTCTCCCTTATCTTCCCCAAATTCACCAAGTACACCAAGACTCTGTGTCTAGGAGTCTGCAAAAATCGCAGTGTTCCTCAATGCTCAGACATCAGCAAACACCAAGAAAATCTAAGGAAACATGACCTTATCAAGCAGACTAAATAAGGCACCAGTGACCAATCCTGGAGTGACAAAGATACCTTTCAGTCAGGAAATTCAAAAGAGCTATCTTGAGGAAATGCAATAAACTTTAAGATAGCACAGAAGGTATTCATCAGAATTCTATCAGATAAATTTGTCGAAGAGACTGAAATAATATTTAAATTACAAACAAATTCTGGAACTGAAAAATTCAACTTACTGACTGAAAAATGCATCAGAGTCTCGACAGAAGAATTGATCAAGTGGAAGAAAGGATTAGTGAGCTCAAAGACAGAATATATGAACATACAGTCACAGGAGAAAAAATGAATTAAAAAAATTAAGTAAGCCTACAAAATCTAGAAAATAACCTCAAAAGGACAAATCAAAACTTTTTGGTCTAGAGAAAGAGATCTGGGTAGAAAATTTATTTAAACAAATAATAAGATATGAATATCCAGATACAAGAAGGTCAAAGAACACCAAGAAAATTCAACCCACTAAGGACTACATTAAGACATGCCATAATCAAACTGTCAAAGGTCAAGGACAAAAGGGGGGATCCTGAAAGCAGCAAGAGAAAAGCAAATAACATATAAAGGAGCTCCAATATGTCTGGCAGCAGACTTCTCAGAGGAAACCTTATAGGACAGTGGGAATGGAATGATGTGCTCAAAGTGATGAAGGAACAAAATCTCTCAACCTAGAATATTATGTCTAACAAAGTTATCTTTCAAACATGAAGAGGAAATAATAACTTTCCAAGACAAATGGAAACTGAGGGATTTTAATCAACTTTAGACCTGTTTTACAAGCAATGCTAAAGGGAGTTCTTCAATCTGAAATAAAAGAATGCTAACAAGCAACAATAAATCATCTGAAGGTATAAAATTCACTGGTAAAAGTAAGTACAAATACTCCAATATTGTAATCGTAGTGTATAAACCACTCATATCTTTAGTATAAAGACTAAAAGACAAACCTATCAAAAACAGTAACTACACAATTTGTTAAGGGATAGACAATATTTAAAAAAAAAAAAAACAGGAGGGATATAGATTAAATGTAGAGTTTTTTTATTTTCTCATTCATTGTTCTTTTTTCTTTTAATTGTGATTGGAGTTAAAGCTGTCATCAGTTTACAATAATTGGTTAAAAGGTGTTATTTGCAAGCCTTATGGTAATCACAAAGCAAAAACTCATAATAGAAACATAGAAATAAAAAGCCAGAAATTAAAACATACTACCAGAGAAAAATTACTCATACACAAAGGAAGACAAGAAGAAGAGAAGAAATGACTAACAATACAATCAAGAAACAAGTAACAAAACAGCAGAAGTCTTTACCTAACAATAATATTGAGTGTAAATGGACCAAATTCTCCAATCAAGGCATAGAGTGACTGAATGAATTTAACAAAAAAAAAACAAGACTTGACACAGTGGTGCACACCTGTAGTCCCAGCACTTTGGGAGGCCAAGGTGGAAGGATCACTTGAGACCAGGCGTTTGAAACCAGCCTGGGCAATGTAGCAAGACACTGTCTCCTACTATATACATATAGACCAACTATATGCTGCCCACAGGAAACCAACTTCACCTATGAAGACACACACAGACTGAAAATGAAGGGATGAAGTAAAATATTCCATGCAAAAAGAAACCCAAAAAGAGCAGGTGTAGCTATATCAGATAAAACTAGATTTTAGGACAAAACTATAAAAAGAAAGTCATTATATAATGACAAAAGGGGTCAATTCAGCAAGAAAATATAACAATTGTAAATATTTATGCACACAATACTGAAGCACCCATATGTCTAAAGCAAATATTACTAGAGCTAAAGAGATAAATCCAAATACAATAAGAGCTGGGGACTCCACACCCCACTTTCAGTGTTGAACAGATCATCTGGACAGAAAATGAACAAAGAAACATCAGACCTAATCTGCACTACAGACTAAATGGAACTAATAGACATTTATATTTAGAACATTTTTTCTAACAGCTGCACAATACACATTCTTCTTCTCAGCACATGGAACATTCACAATGATAGACCACAAAACAAGTCTCAAAAATTTTCTTCAAAGATTGTAATTATTTCAATTATCTTCTCTAACCACTTAATCTCTTTAGTCGAATATGTCTTTTATTTATTTTTATAAAACTATGAATTTTCCTCCTGAGTATGCCTTTGGTTTCATGCCTTGTTTTCATGAATAATACGGATCTTCTGACTATTTTCCAAATAAAACTTGTCATTACAGTTTTGAGTTCCTCTTTGATCCAAATGTTATTCAGGACAATTTTTTAAAAAGCTCGAATAAAATTAGAAATCAATAATAAGAGGAATTTTGGAAACAATACAAATACAGGAAAATTAAACAATATGTTTCTGAATGACCATTGGGTCAATGAAGAAATTAAGAGGAAAATTTTAAAAAAACTTATTGAAACAAATAAAAATGGAAACACAACATACCAAAATCAGGATATAGCAAAAGCAACACTAAGAAGGAAGTTTATAGCACTAAATGCCAATTTCAAAAAAAAGTAGGAAGATTTAAAATAAAAAACCCAACAATGCATCTTAAAGATCTAGAAAATCAAAAGCAAACCAAAACCAAAATTAGTAGAAGAAAGAAAATAATAAGGATCAGAACAGAAATAAATGGAATTAAGACTAAAAAAATACAAAGGATCAATCATAACACTGGCTTTTTAAAACATAAACAAAATTGACAAACAATTAGCCAGACTAAGAAAGAAAACTCAAATAAATAAACTCAGAGACAAGAAAAGGAGAAATTACAACTGATACCACAGAAATTTAAAGGTTCATTAGAGACTATTAGAAACCATATGCCAATAAATTGGAAACCTAGAAGAAATTAATGAACTCCAAGACACATACAACATACCAAGATTGAACCATGAAGAAATGCAAACCTGAATAGATGAGTAACAAGGAGAAAGCAGTAATATAAAGTCTCCTCGTAAAGAAAAGCTTAGAACCTGGTGCCCTTACTGCTGAATTCTACCAAATATTTACAGAATAAATAATATCAAAAAATATTATACCGCAGCCTACAGAACGAGAGAAAATATTTGTAAACTATTCAACTGACAAGAGATTATTAACCAGAATATATAAGAAGCTCAAACAACTTCACAGGAAAAAAATAATAATAATTCAACTGTTTAAATAGGCAAAAGATCTGATAGACATTTCTCAAAAAATACATATACAAATGGCAAACAGGTATACGAAAAAAATGTTCAATATCACTAATCATCAGAGAAATACAATCAAAACCACAGTGACATATCATCTCACCCCAGTTAAAATGGCTTTTGTCAAAAAGACCAAAAAATACTGATAATAATGAATCCTGGCAAGGATGTGGGGAAAGGAGAATGCTCCTGCACTGTTAGTGGGAATTTACTAGAGCCACTGTGGAGAACAGTATTGAGGTTCCTCAAACAACTAAATCTAGAACTACCATATGATGTAGTAATCCCACTGCTGGGTATATATCCAAAGGAAAGAAAATCCACGTACTGAAGAGATATTTGTATTCCTATGTTTACTGCAGCACTACTTAACACTATCCAAGATGTGAAATCAACCTAATGTCTATCAACAGATGAATGGATAAAGAAGATGTGGTACATATACACAATGGAACGTTATCAGCCACAAAAAAGAAAACAATCCTGTCATTTGCAGCAAGAAGGATGCAACTTGGAGACATTATGTTAAGTGAAATAGGCCAAACACATAAACATTGCATGTTCTCACTCATATTTGGGAGCTATAAAAATTGATATCATGGAGATAGAGAGTAGAATGATGGCTACCAGTGGCTTCGGAAGGTAGTGGGAGGAGGAATAGGTAAGGATTGGTTAACGGGCACAAAAATACAGTTAGTTAGAAGGAATAAGATCTAGTGCTCAGTAGCAAAATAGGGTGACTACAGTTAACAATAATTTATTGTATGTTTCAGAATTACTGAAAGAGTGGAATTGGAATGTTCCTAACACAAAGAAATGATAAATTTTTAAGGTGACGGATACCTCAATTACTTTGATTTGTTCATTACACATTGTATGTTTATATCAAAATATCACATGTAACTCCATAAATATGAACAACAATTATGTATCCGTAAAAATTTAAATAAAATAAAATGGGGACAATATTTTAAGCCATGTAGTCCTAAGACCAGCAGCATTAGCATCACCTGGGAGCTTGTCAGAAATGCAGAATCTCAAGCTTCACCTCAGACCTTCAGAATCCTCACTTTAACAATATCCCCAGGTAATGTGTGTTTACATTAAAGATTGAAAAGCATTGAGAAAGAAGTGTTTCCTAAACTTTCCAGTAAACATCAAAATAATGTGATTCCCTCTTAAATATGCAACTGCCAGACCCACTCAGACCAGGTGGTGATTCTGATGCATATCAAAATTTAAGAAAACACTGCCCAAATGACTTCTCCTCACAGTTATAACTTTGGCTGAGACCAAACTATAATTTCTTTTCTTTGCTAAGGAAAAAGGGATAATTTAAATACCCTCCTGAATGGTAAAGTAATTGAACATAGACTGGCACAGCATCCTGATTGTCAAGGGCTCTGTCACCCTTATCTTAATTGCACCTTAGGCCAAACTTCTGAGATACCCAAGCCCATAAGACTCTGGCCGGGCACCACTTTGAGGTCTGGTGAGATACACAACGCCTTCTCTCTGTCTTCTTTGGGTCTCTCAATATGCCTCCAGGACCAAGGAGGTGTGCCATGTAGATTCTCCATCCATCTATTCCTCTCACGAGAGTTCCTGGAACCCTGCTTCCTCGAGGTATACATTTTCCTCCCTGATCCAAGCACCCTCTCCTGACTCTCTGCTCTATCTGCTGAGCAGATGCTTCCTCTGATTTCCTGAAAGTCCCTCCACCTTTAAGTTCTGTGTTTTTCCCCAAACACGTTTCTTTCCTGCTGTCCCTCATTTCCTCTCTCCTTCTTTCCCTCTCTCTCAGTGGTCATACGGCCTTTAGGTAGCCAATACTTATACAGCATTTACTATATGTCAAGCACCCATTTGCACTTCACACATATTAACGCATCAGCCTTCAAAATAATTCTACAAAGTAGGGATAAGTATTATTCTCCAATAGATAAAGACACAGCAATTTATTAATATGTCTACATTAAGGTTCCACAGTTCGTGAATGGGACAGCCAGATGGAAATCCAGCTAATTGACTCCAGGTTCCTCCCTTCAGCTTATTCATTATAGTGCCTCCCAAGGCCCACTTCTTCCCCAGGATCCTTCTGCCTCACATCACCGACTAACCTCCAAAGCCCAAAAGATAGCAGATTCCCTCCTTTTTCTGCATTGAGAAATATCTGTTAGGTTCCTCTTTTTTGGTCAGAGCAAAGCTGGTGAATAGATCACGCCCTCATGTAAGTAATCAAGCCTCTCTCTTCTCTACCTCTCTTGACTTTCTTTCAAGGGGAACAGTTCTACTGAGTTTTATTTATTTAACTATAACATTGTGATATTATGATATCACAATATTAAAGCATGTACACTTAGAATAACAATGATTATATAGTAAAAGTACACCTGTTCTCTCATACATGACCTAAAAATTGAGTAACTCACCTCAGGAAGAAATGAGCAGGACAGACTTTTCAGAGGATGTCCGAAAGTGGCCCTTCCTGAGCAGAACACAGGCTTGATAAAATGGGTTAAAGAAGTTGAAACTCAGGCGCCCTACTTGGGACAGGGAACACTGCACTGCATTCACTTGTGGACATTGACAAGAGGAGAGAGGCTAATGAAACTTCATCCTCAGGGGAAAATATGGAGGAGGAAGTTTATCTCAGGATAGAGAATTGAGCTGTGCACCAGAGACGATGACAAACCAAAGTAAGTTTCCTTAAGCTGCAAGCTTGTTGATGCTTGCAAAATGAATAGGACTAAAACTCTTCAAGTGGAAAAGGCCACGTGTCTGCCCCGAGGACAATGAAAAACCCACTTTCCACAAACAAGTCAGGAAGAAAACAAATCCCCCAACCCCACGCCCATCCCCCCACCTAGAGAAGCTATAAGAGAGAAGGTAACTAAGCATAGTTCCTGCTACCAGAGAGGAAAGAAGCCCCAAAAAGTTGGCCTCAGGTTGCTAAGTGACCCTGGGACCTCCCAAGAGAAAGGCCTTTTGTGTGTTTTCTGATAGCTTCTCTGAAAAAGGAGTATTTGAGCTGGCTGGTCTTTGAAGATTGTATAAGTATGTTTGTCCTTTACTAGATGAGAAAGCCAAAGCAACCACACTGGCAGGTCTGTATGAGGCAGCATATAGATCTGCCAACCGGGAGCCGGGTTCCTGCAGGGGAGCAGGAAGTACGGTTGGAAGGGCAGCTTGGAGCAGAGTGGAGGCAAAGTGTTTCCTCATGAGTTAAGCACAGGACGTGGATTGTTCTTGGGAAGCTATGTCAACCAAATCTATCATGCCAGACAGTTCTTATGATGAAGGGATAAAAAAATTCTCCTCTGAAAATGTGTTTTCCCTTCATCCCTTAGCAAAGTTCATCAGAAAAAAAAAATACAATTTGATCTTGGTCAAAAGAAAGAAAAGAAGGATTAATTCACAGGGCTTACCACAGTGACTAAGAGCATGTTTTCTGTGGTTAAACTATCTGAGTTCAAATGCTGACTACAATAATTGCTATGTGACCTGAAACAAGTTATTTATTTTCTTTGTGCCTCAGGTTCAGTGTCTGTAAAAATTCTGGAGATAATAATAGTTCTTAATTTGAGGAATATTGTCAAGATTAAATGAAATAATATAGACACAGTTCTTAAAATAAAAAATAAACATTGAACAGATATTGACTGTCAATACTGGCTAACTGGCAGAAGCCCCTGCAGAATTGGTCTAGACTTTCATTTGTAAGAATCCCAGGGAAGCTTTTCTCAGTAACATGTCAGGGTAATCTAGATTCCATATGAGGAATCTGCATTTTCAGTGCCATTCCAGGTAACACTAATGCAGGTGCTCTGAGTGTTCTGGAAGGAATCTTGCCCTGAGGGCTGTATGTAGTGGTAGCAACTTCCCAGCACAGTTAAAAACCTAGAAGCAATTTGTGAGAGCAAACCCCAGAAGGAAGACAGCCAGAGATAGAGGTAGGCACTGTTCCCTTACACCTGAGCTTTCCCTTTTACACTTGTTCTGCAACTGTCCAGTCCCTTTGAGCACCTATCAAAACATGACCTTGCACAGAGCAACAGGAGGTTTAATGAGGACACCTCACAACTATTAATACCAACTGTCTCCCATTCTGAAAGAGGCTTTTTCCTAAGGGGCACACGGGCGGGCGCGCGCGCACGCGCGCGCACACACACACACACACACACACTTCATTTTAAAACTTTGCTGTTCCTCCACTCTGAATGATCTGCTTTTATAAGAGGACTCAATGCTTTCTGCTGGCCCAAGGGGACAAAGTTTGGAGTTGACAGTCCATTCACAAGCTTGGGAAACTTTTCTGTAGCACATTGGGAAGATAAAAGGGCAGAACTTTCTTGGACTCTTCAAGCAGCCAGACAACCCTCCAGATGTGCCCGCCACCTTCTCCAGATGCCAGAAGCAACTCAAGATTCCAAACAATAGCAGGCCAAGAGCCAGAAATGCTCTTTAAGGTCTTGAATCCCTCTGAGCACTATCCTAGATTTAAGAGAATTTAAACTTGTGTCTAACAGATTCCCTTGAAGTCTTGCCCTACAACCTCCTAAGTAAACACTTAGCTTCCCACTCACTTAGCAGTGGTCTGGCACTTGAGAATTCCCAAGTGCATGAAGAGCATGTAGTTTTGATGTTCGCTGGGGTTAGTTCTGGGCTCTACCCTGGCATTAGCTCCCTAACAACCACACACACAAAAATGGTTTGCTGAGGAGGTGGGCCTGAGGTAGGCGTACCTGCCCTTCGCGCTAGAAGGCTCCATAGCTAGAAGGTGTCCTACCATAAAATCCTTCTGTGTTTCCTGTCATAGGATTTGAAATTATTGCAAAAGTATCCTACCAAGTTTTGCTTTGTTTATCCTAGTGACTGAAACTCTACATGAACCTCTTTCTTCATACCATTTACCTACCTTCTTTTAGTCTACATTCCTGCTTTGTCTTCTTTGGAGTATAATCAAAGAAACATAGTCTTTGGAGTTTGACAGATTGGTTTCAGCTAGGCCTTTCCACTTGACAGTTATGTGAATTTAGGCAAGTTAGTTACCTTCTGTTTGCCTAAGTTTCCTCATCTATAAAAATGGGAATGATATGGAAGACACTTGAAAGGTTCTTCAGAAAAACAGAGGCTAAAGTTGCAGAAATGGAAAGCAGAATGTATGTGAATGGGTTATTAGGTATAATAGAAAAAGAAGCCAGGTAACTCCACCACCTCATTTGTGGACTATGGGATAATGGAAAAAAATGGAAGAAACAGCACTTTGTATAACTTATTAGCTCATAGTATGTACCACATCTTGTAAGACAGCACCCCACTTACAAAGTGACATCATCCAGTGGGCACACAACTGAATAAACAATAGGTTTTTCTTTCTTTACTGTCAGAGCCACCCGTGTGTCAATGTATCATCTTTAAGCCAATTGTTTCTTCCTCGTTAGTTTGTTGAATGGAGCTCCCCCAGGAGTCTGAGCCACCTGCTTACACAATTTATGTGTGTCTTTAGGACTTAATCTACTAACACTTGTCTCTTCACCTGCACTTCATCCCTTGCTACTATCAGTGATAACCTGAGTGATTGTGATGCAATCGTATGACCTGGAAATGAGCATATCTCAGTTCTACTCATATGAATAAATAACCCAAACTAGAATCCAGTTTTCAGGCTCTGTTTTCTTAGGGTTATTTCTAGTACCAGATACTGTATCAGTCAGCTTCTGGACCAAGAATAAATGATGTCATCAAAATTAGATCATGTGAGGAGAGGTTAATGAAGGAATTATTAACAAATGTATGTGCAGGGTATGGGAAAATCATGAAGGATAGTGTAGTACCCTGGGGCTTTTATCTTTCCTAAGTTTGAAGTAGCAAAAGAAGAGAACCAGTTACTGGAATCCAAAAAAAGAAACTTATATGGAGAGGTCTTCCTTGAGAGAAGTTCAAGATTAAAGGACTTTTGGCTAAGGACACAGCAAACCCAAGGTAACCTTACATGAAAGGAACTTCCCTCCTCCCCTTTCAATCTCCCACCAGGCTCCCAATTGATTAAACCCAACCAAAAGCTTGGAAATCAGGGGACATAATAGTTATTTTCTATTGATGTTGTCTATGGTCATCTCTCGAGGGAAATAGCAGGGTAGAGAATGTATCTGGAAAGACAAACAAAAGCTATTGGACACAATACAACTTCCACTTGATGATAGAAGGCTGCTGTTTGTGCCCAACATATAACTACTTTATGCTGGACAGTTCAAGTCACATGATCACTTGTTATCCCATGATCAAAATTTGATCTCTGCCAGGGCCAATTAACAACCAAGAAGAAGTTTCTCAAATGCAGGAGAAAGGCATGACTTTGCCCCAAAATCCTAGATATTCTTCAAAGTGATTCTCTTACTAAGTTTTGCTAGAGCCTCCACAGAAGATTATTACCAGATGCTTTGGGCATAATTGGACCAAATAGGTCATAAAACTCAAGTATCAAATCAGCTTATCTTTATTACTTGATAAATAAATTAGAGAAGCAAACTCAAATAAGAGACATGCTGCCACCAGAATCCAAATATCCCATTAAATACCATGCCTCTTTCTTAATAATAAGACTCAATATGTAGTAATTTGTCTTTCACTTTGAAGGAGCTAATCTCCATATGCCCCAGACTATAGAATTCCTAGAAACTTCACTAGGGTGGTAAGTTTCTCTCCCAATCTCTGTAATGCATATATCTAGCAGAGGCACCCGAGATATTTGCTAGTTCCTGTTGGCTAGGTCCATCAACACTATGTTATCAATGAGGTGTATGGCATGATATTCTACAAGAAGGTGAGATAATCAATGTCTCTGTGTTCTCAATTTTGACAGTTGACATGGTGCTGGGTAAAACAGTAAGGATATACTATTATTCCAATCACATAAAGAGAAAAAATTATCTGTTTCTGGTGATATTTTCTGTTGATTCAGAAAATAAATTATATCTCAGACGAATAGCTCCATACCAGGTACCAGTGACTGAAGTTGATACTATTCTCTACCGTGTCTGCACAGGCTTCTACTTGGCCTTTTGTATAATAACAAACCTCTTTCACAAGTCAAGGGCCCAACGTTGTGATTCTTCCAGTAGCCAAGATTGTCTATTCCAACCATGCATTCAGGAATTGAGAAAATAATTGCTGAGTGGGTTTATGGATCCATGTGGCCCACTGTGGTAGGCAGAATTTCTAAAATGGTCCCCCAAAGATGTTCCAACCTAATTCCCAGCACCTGTGAATATGATTAGTTCTCATTTCCACTATATTATATAGCAGAATTGACTTTAAGACAAGAAGATTATCTGGCTGAACCTGATTTAATAATATTAGCCCTTAAAAGCAGAGAGCCTTCTATAGCTGATGGCATAAGGGAAAGTCAGAAAAAGTCAATGCATAAGAACTCTATGTGCTATTCCATTTCTGTCTTCGAATATGAAGGGAGTCACATAGGAAGGAATATGGGAAGCCTTTAGGAGCAGAGGAGAACTCTCTGGCCAACAGCAAGCAAGAAAACTGGTGCCCCAGTCCCACAACCACAAGGAACTGAATTCTGCCAAAACCTAAATGAGCTTAGAAGAAGATTCATCCCTGGGGCCTAGATAAGAGTTCAGCCCACCAGACACCTTGACTTTGGCCTTGGAAGACAATGGCCATGAAACAATGGCCTTGGTTCCATAAGCAGGGAACCCAGCCAATCCTGCAGAGTCTTCTGCTTTACAGAACTGTGAGCTTAAAAAAAAAACAGGGTATTGTTTTAATCCACTACGTTTGTGATAATCTATAACACAGCAATAGAAAACTAGTGCACCAGTGTGAGATGAACTCAGGTGAAAATTATGTGCCATCTGACATCTATAAGCACCTACTCTGACAGTAAGGCCATAGTACAATTTGGATTATCAGTAATTAGTGTCAGTTCACTGTACCAAATCCTTGTGAAGTCTAGGTATTTTGAAGTTGCCAGTTCATAAAAGCTTTAGGAAAGACTGGGGGAAAGATTTACAGTACATATGCATAGACATGCTGCAGGATCCTTTCCCAAAATGATGTGTCCTTCCCTTCATCCAAGGAGTTCCTCTTTGATTGCTGGTTTAGATCTTGGAATTAGGGGGATATGTTGTAGCTACTCAAGCCATATCTCTGTTCACCAGACCTAGAACTTTTCTTGACTACACATATTAAGTAAAACTTTAGCAGATCATTGTATATTTCCTATTGCTGTTATAACAAATTACCACAAAATCAGTGGCTTAAAGCAACACAAATTTATTATACTACATTTCTAGAGGTCAGAAGTCTGAAAATACATCCTACAGGGCTAAAAATCAAGATTTTGGCAGGTTATGTTCCTTTTGCTGACTGATATAAATTGGCAAAACCTTGTAATTCTCCTCCAATATCAGACTTTTTACTTGTCTCCTGAGGCCTTTGGGAATCTGATTCTGGTTATGGGTCTAGAGACAATAAATGGTGGAGGGTGGAGAGATGAGTTTTGAGATGCACTTGCATCCCTTTGCAATCCCTTTGAAAATACCTTGATTGAGATCGTTACAGATATTTCCAACAAAGGAGCTTATTAACAGAATTCAGATCATTGGAATCTATCTAGATGTCTCTATTCCAATTCAGAATTTAATTCTTTCCAGTCAATGTCCCTAATTTTACAAAAGATCCAGTGAGCCATGAATCCAAATTTGCTTGAATTCTGCAATCCACAACATCAAACTTTGGGTCTGACTTTTATCAAAAAAAAAAAAAAATCAGACCCGAAATTTGATGCTGTAGATTGCAGAATTAAACATAAAACTTTCTTTTATGGCAATCATAAAAGTGATCCAGTTTTCTGACTGTGTTTTAAGCCAAGATATTTATGGCTTGAGTTCTTCATTTGGTTTTTGAATCTTCTCCCATGAAGTCAGAAGCAGCTATTCCACCTTAGTGTCCATGTGATCTGTATATCAATTATATCTACATAGAGTACCCTATATGGACAGAGTAGATTCTCGAAAGTCTCTACTTCTGATAGCTTTTCCTTCTTGCTTGAAATAGCTTGAGGGGCTTTTCTGACTGATAAAATATTTCAGTGGTCTATATGGATATAATGAATATGCAGATATTCTATACGGATATAATGGATTAAGCAGCCACTTAATCCCTTAAAGCCTTTCCTTAGACAGGGACTTTATTATAAGCAGCTATATGCAGTAATTTAAGTAACTATTTTCCCACTATATGCCATGACCTACCAATAATTGTTTTTCTTTCATAGGTGAGACTATTGTTGCTTCAAATCTAACCAGATCTGACTCTATATTTGATAACCTGTTTCTTATGCCATATACTTTATCAGTCAGAAAAGCTCCTCTAGATATTTCAAACAAGAAAGAATAAATATCAGAGTTAGAGACTTTCAAAAATGTACAAATGACTAGGGTACTGAAAGTACAGAAATTCTGAGAAGCTATCACCAGCAATCTCAGCTGCCAAAAGCACTAAATGAGTGATTTGTAGAAGGCCAATAAGAATACATCTTCTGTTTATCAAAGCCCATCCTCTGCTTACCACAGTCCTAGGAGCAAAATGGCTTTTGCTTTTCCTCTGCCTTCCAAACAACATGTGAATGCCATTAATTGAAAGAATATAATGAGGTATCCTACTGTAAGGGATTCTGAAGAATGTAGTTTGATTTCCTAGGATACAGGGAAGAGCACAGAAAATAAAAAAATTGTAACTGAAATTTTAATAGGTAATTTTGTGCATAATGTTAAAAAGTAAGTTCTTTGAGGAAATGATGGTGGTTTTGAAGGGTAGGATAGGGTGGTATGTGTGTGTGTGTGTGAAATGTCCTTACCTAGCAGAATAAAAAGTTGACATCCGTGGTGGATATCAGTGTTGCACAATTTTTTTTCTTTCAGACCTACTGAGGAATTGCCTTTTCTTGAGTTCCTCGAGGTTAGGTGTGGCTTACATTCACCAAAAAAAACTGGAGTAGAAGTCATATGTTTTACTTTCTCATGTACGCTTTTAATTGCTCATATTCAATGCTCCACCCCATTGTTTCATTGTTGGAATAATAAATCAAATGTTGGCATGAAAGTGAAATGCTGAGCCATCATTGGAAAATATAAGCTCCAGAGAGTTCCCCTGACACACAATGGTCTTTGCTTGAGCAAGAAATAAACATTTATTGATTTAAGCCACAGATTTGTGTGATTTTTATTACAATGAGATATCATCTCGCCCCAGTTAAAACGGCTTTTGTCCAAAAGTCAGGCAGTAACAAATGCTGCTGAGGATGAGGAGAAAAGGGAATCCTCATACACCGTTGGTGGGAATGTAAATTAGTACAGCTACTATGGAGAGGCTTTCAAAAACATAGAAATGACAAGGGAGTTCCTCAAAAAACTAAAAATAGAGCTACCATACAACCCAGCAATCTCATTGCTGAGTATATACCCAAAAGAAAGTAAATCGGTATATCGAAGAAATACCTGCCCTCTCATGTTTGCTGCAGCTCTGTTCACAATATCCAAGATTTGGCAGCAACATAAGTGTCCATTAAGAGATGAATGAATAAAGAAAATGTGGTACTTATACACAAGGAAGTACTATTCAGCCATTAAAAAAAGGAAACCTTGTCATTTTCAACAACCTAAATGGAACTGGAGGCCATTATGTTAAGTGAAATAAGCCATACACAGAAAGACAATCATTGCATGTTCTCACCTTATTTGTGGGATCTAAAAATTAAAACAATTGAATTCATGCAACTAGAGAAAGGAAAGATAGTTACCAGAGGTTAGGAGGGTAGCAAATGAGTGAGGGGGAGGTAGAAATGATTAATGGGTATAAAAAAAAATAGGGTTGATCTGGCAAGATGGCTAAATAGGAACAGCTCTGGCCTGCAGCTCCCAGCGAGCCCAACGCAGAAGGCTGGTGATTTTTGCATTTCCAACAGAGATACCCAATTCATCTCATTGGGACTGGTTAGGCAGTGGGTGTAGCCCACAGAGGGTGGGCAGAAGCAGGTTGGAGCATTGCCTCACTCGGGAAGTACAAAGAGCCAGGGGACCTCCCTTCCCCAGCCAAAGGAAGCCATGAGGCACTGTGCTACCCAGTCCAGAAACTACACTTTTCCCATGGTTTTTGCAATCCATAGATGGGGAGATTCCCTCATGTGCCTATACCACCAGGACACTGAGTTTCAAGGACAAAACTGGGTGGCTGTTTGATAAGACACCAAGCTAGCTGCAGGAGTCTTTTTTCATACCCCAGTGGTGCCTGAAACCCCATCAAAACAGAACCATTTACTCCCCTAGAAAGGAGCTCAAACCAGGTAGCCAAGTGGTCTCACTCAGTGGGTACCACTTCTACGGAGCCCAGCAAGCTAAGAGCCACTAGCCTGAAATTCTCGCTGCCAGCACAGCAGTCTGAAGTTGACCTGGGACTATCAGGCTTTAGCAGGCAGTTCTTCCCAGACAGTGCTAAGGAGGCCAGGAGGGTTAAACTGGGTGGAATTCACCACAACTCAGCAAAGCAGCAGTGGTACAACTGCCTCTCTAGATTCCTCCTAGCTGGGCAGGGTATCTCTGAAAGAAAGACAGCAGCCTCAGTCAGGAGCTTACAGATAAAACTCCCATCTCCCCGGGACAGAGCACGTGGGGGAAGGGGCAGCTGAGGGGACAACTTCAGCAGACTAAAACTTTCCTGCCTGCCAGCTCTGAAGAGAGCAGCTGATCCTGAAAAGGAAGATTCTCCCAGCACAGTGCTCGAGCTCTGCTAAGGGACAGACAACCTCCTCAAGTGGTTACTGACCGCTGTGCCTCCTGACTGGGAGAGACCTCCCAACAGGGATTGACAGACACCCTACAGGACAGCTCCAGCTGTTATCAGGCCAGTGTCCCTTTGTGCTGTAACTTCCAGAGAAAGGAGCAAACAGCAATATTTGCTTTTGTGCAACCTCCACTGGTGATGCCCAAGCAAACAGGGTCTGGAGTGGACCTCAAGCAAACTGCACCAGACCTGCAGAAGAGGGGCCTGTTAGAAAAAAAAAAAACTAACAAACAGAAAGCAACAACACCAACATCAACAAAAAGGACCCCCACACAAAAACCCCATCCAAAGGTCATCAGCCCCAAAGATCAAAGGTAGATAAATCCATGAAGATGAGGAAAAAACAGGACAAAAATGCTAAAAATTCCAAAAACCAGAATGCCTTTTCTCCAAATTATCACAACTCCTCTTCAGCAAGGGCACAAAACTGGATGAAGAATGAGATTTACAAATTAACAGAAGTAGGCTTCAGAAAGTGGGTAATAAAAAACTCCTCTGAGCTAAAGGAGCGTGTTCTAACACAATTCGAGCTAAGAACCTTGATAAAAAATTATAGGACCTGCTAACTAGAATAACAGGTTTAGAGAGAAAAATAAATGACCTGACGGAGCTGAAAAACACAGCATGAGAACTTCATGAAGCATGAAGTATACACAAGTATCAATAGGCAAATAAATCAAGCAGAAGAAAGGATATCAGAGATTAAAGATCAACTTACTGAAATAAGGCAGGAAGACAAGATTAGAGAAAGAAGAATGAAAAGGAATAAACAAAGCCTCCAAGAAATATGGGACTATGTGAAAAGAACAAACCTGTGCTTGATTGGTATACCTGTAAGTGATGGGGAGAATGTATCCAAGTTGGAAAACACACTTCAGGATATTATCCAAGAGGACTTCCCCAACCTAGCAAGACAGGCCAACATTCAAATTCAGGAAATACAGAGGACACCACAAAGATACTCCTCGAGAAGAGCAACCCCAAAACACATAATCATCAGATTATCCAAGGTTGAAATGAAGGAAAAAATGTTAAGGGCAACCAGAGAGAAAGGTCAGATTACCTACAAAGAGAAGCCCATAAGACTGACAGCAGATCTCCCTGCAGAAACCCTACAAGCCAGAAGAGAGTGGGACAATATTCAACATTCTTAAAGAAAAGAATTTTCAACCTATAATTTCATATCCAGTCAAACTAAGCTTCATAAGCAAAGGAGAAATAAAATCCTTTACAGACAAGCAAATGCTGAGGGACTTTGTCACCACCAGGCCTGCCTTACAAGAGCTCCTGAAGAAAGCACTAAAGATAGAAAGGAAAAATCAGTACCAGCCACTGCAAAAACAGACCAAAATGTAAAGACCAATGACACTATGAAGAAACTGTATCAACTAATGTGCAAAATAATCAGCTAGCATCATCATGACAGAATCCAATTCACATATAACAATATTAACCTTAGTAAATGGGCTAAATGCCCCAATTAAAAGACACAGACTGACAGATTTGATAGAGTCAAGACCCATCGGTGTGCTGTATTCAGGAGACCCATCTCATGTGCAAAGACACACATAAGCTCAAAATAAAGGGATGGAGGAATATTTATTAAGTAAATGGAAAGGAAATAAAAGCAGGAATTGCAGTCCAAGGCTCTGATAAAACAAACTTTAAACCAACAATGATGAAGAAGAGGAGGAAGAAGAAGAAGAAGAAGAAGAAGAAGGAGGAGGAGGAGGAGGAGGAGGAGGAGGAGGAGGAGGAAGAAAGAAGAAAGAAGAAAAAAGGAAGAAGGAAGAAGGAAGAAAGAAGAAAGAAGAAGGAGGAGGAGGAGGAGGACATAGTTTTGAAGAGATCAATGAAACAAGAGGAGCTAACTATCCTAAATATACATTTTCCCAATACAGAAGCACCGAGATTCACAAAAAAAGTTCTTAGAGACCTACAAAGAGACTTAGACTCCCACACAATAATAGTGGGAGACTTTAACACCCCACTGTCAATATTAGACAGATCAACAAAACAGAAAATTAACAAGGATATTCAGGACTTGAACTCAGCTCTGGACCAAACAGACCTAATAGACATCTACAGGACTCTCCACCCCAAATCAAGAGAAAATACATTCTTCTCAGCACCACATAACAATTATTCTAAAATTAACCACATACTTGAAAGTAAAACACTCCTCAGCAAATTGCAAAAGAATGGAAATCATAACAAACAGTCTCTGAGACCACAGTACAATCAAATTAGAACTCAGGGTTAAGAAATTCACTCAAAACCACACAACTACATGGAGATTGAGCAACCTGCTCCTGAATGACTACTGGGTACAAAATGAAATTATGGCAGAAATAAAGAAGTTCTTTGAAACCAATTGAGAACAAAATGGCAACATAACAGAATCTCTGGAACACAGCTGAAGCAGTGTTTAGAGGGAAATTTATAGCACTAAATTCCCACATCATAAAATTGGGAAGATCTGAAATCAACACCTGAACATCACAATTAAAAGAACTAGAGAAGCAAGAGCAAACAAATTCAAAAGCTAGCAGAAGACAAGAAATAACTAAGATAAAATCAGAACTGAAGGAGACAGAGACATGAAAAACCCTACAAAAAAAATGAATCCAGGAGTGCATTTTTTGAAAAGATTAACAAAATAGATAGACCACTAGCTGGACTCATAAAGAAGAAAAGAGAGAGGAATCAAATAGACACAATAAAAAATGATAAGAAGGTATCACCATAATTCCACAGAAATACAAACTACCATCAGAGAATACTATAAACATCCCTACACAAATAAATTAGAAAATCTAGAAGAAATGATTAATTTGTGAACACTCCCAAGACAAAACCAGAAAGAAATTGAATCTTTGAATAAACCAATAACTAGTTCTAAAATTGAGGCAGTAATTAATAGCCTACCAACCAAAAAAGCCCAAGACCAGATGGATTCACAGCCAAATTCTACCAGAGGTATGAAGAGGAGATGGTACTGTCCTTTCTGAAACTATTCTAAGCAATAGAAGAAGAGGGACTCCTCCCTAACTCATTTTATGAAGCCAGCATCATCCTGATACCAAAGACTGACAGAGACACAATAAAAAAATGAAAATTTCCCACCAATATCTTTGATGAACACCAATGTGAAAATCCTCAATAATATACTGGCAAACCAAATCCAGCAGCACATCAAAAAGCTTATCCACCATGATCAAGTTGGCTTCATCCCTGGGCTGCAAGACTGGCACAACATATGCAAATCAATAAATGTAACCCATCAGATAAACGGAACCAATGACAAAAAACACATGATTATCTCAAAAGATGCAGAAAAGGCCTTCAGTAGAATTCAACATGGCTTCATGCTAAAAAAACTCTCAGCAAAGTAGGCATTGATGGAAGATATCTCAAAATAATAAGAGCTATTTAGGACAAATCCATAGCCAATATGATACCGAATGGGCAAAAGCTGGACACATTCCCTTTGAAAACCAACACAAGACAAGGATGCCCTTTCTCACCACTCCTATTTAACACACTATTGGCACTTCTGGCCAGAGCGGTCAGGCAAGGGAAAGAATTAAAGGGTATTCACATAGGAAGATAGGAAGACAAATTCTCTGTTTGCATATGACATCATTAAATATTTAGAAAACTCCATTTTCTCAGCCCCAAAACACCTTAAGCTGATAAGCAACTTTAGCAAAGTCTCAGGATACAAAATCAACATGCAAAAATCACAAGCATTCCTATATGACAATAATAGACAAGCAGAGAGCCAAATCGTGAGTGAACTCCTATTTGCAGTTGCAACAAAGAGAATAAAATACCTAGGAATACAACTTAAAAGGTACATGAAGACCTCTTCAAGGAGAATGACAAATGAAGGTGCAAGAAAATAAGAGAAGACAGAAACAAATGAAAAAAAATGTCATGCTCATGGATAGGAAGAATCAATGGCCATACTGCCCAAAGCTATTTATAGATTCAATGCTATTCCCATCAAGCTGCCACTGACTTTCTTTGCATAATTGTAAAAAACTACTTTAAGTTTCACATGGAACCAAAAAAGAGCCTGTATAGCCAGGAAAAGTCCTTAAAAATATCATGTCCACATGCTGTCTTTTATAGGTAATGACTTCAGGCAAAAGCTAGTGCTGGAGAAAATAGAAGGGCTTTGCTTCTAGTGAGTTTTCAGAACATGATTCTCATCACTTCAGAGGCCAGGAATGGAAACATCCACTTATGGGAAACAGCGCTAGCCTTAGGCAGAGTCACATTTGGCCCTTGCATGAGGCTCATCCCACTTCTCTTGCTCCCTCTGTGCTGCCCAAAATCTGCCCTAAGCATGGGGTCATCTCCCGTCTGAATCTTAATGGCTTTCTTATTTCCCTGCCTGGAGTCACCCTTATCTAACTCTATGCCTTTTACTTTGGCCCCAGATTCATCACCCCTGTTTATACCTGCCCTGAGAACATGTGTGCTAGTTCCATAGTCCCCCTTTCTCCATTATTCTTTATTCACTCCTCTACATTCATTCATCCAACATTTTTATAAGTTCTGGAACTAGAATGGTAAGCAATACATTTTCAGTGCTTTCAGAAGGCTTACATTCTAAAATGAAAGCAAGTTCTCCCCCACTCCCCTAAAAAAGAAAACAAATAATAACAACAAAATAATTTTAAATCACTGTAAGCACTAGGAAGAATCAAAATCTGTGATGAAGATAAGCAAAACAATATAGAATTTTGAATACAAAATTAGGCAGAAAAGTAAGTTTATTAAGAATGAGAAAAGAGTCCAGGTGTGATTTACACCTGTGATCCCAGCACTTTTGGAGGCCAAGGCAGGAGGATTGCTCAAGGCCAGGAGTTCAAGATCAGCCTGAGCAACAAAGTGAGACCTTGTTTCAAATTCATTTTTTGCATGTGGATATCCAATTGTCCCAGCAATAGTCTTTTTTAAAAAGACTATTTTTCACCAATGAATTGTCTTGACACCCTTATCGAAAACCAATTTACCATAATGTAAAGTATTTTTTATGTATTGTCAATTCTATTCTATTGATCTATATGTCTATCCCTGTGCCAGTGCAACAGTGTCTCGATTACTGTAGTTGTGTAGGAAGTTTTAAAATCAGGAAGTGTTAGTTCTCTAACTTTGTTCTTTTTCAAGATTGTTCTGTATATTCTGGATCTCTTGCATTTCCATATAAATTTTAGGATCAGCTTGTCCATTTCTGCAAAAAAAAGAAAATCAGCTGCAATTTTGTTAAGAAGTATTACCGTCTTAACAATATTAAGTCTTCCAATTTGTGAACATAAGGGGTTCTCTTTTGTTTTGTTTCATCTGGTTTATTTTTTTATTTATCCTGATTGCCTGGGTAGAACCTCCAGTACAATGCTAAATAGAAGTGACAAGAGCACACATCCTTTTCTATTTCCTGATATTAGTGACACATTTAGTGTCACTCTATAGTACCTAGCTCCCTGCTGAGATTTTTAAGCTCTGATTTTATCTCTATGAATGTAGTAAGCATAGTGGTTCTGCAATCTATATTGGATAATTTCTGTATCTTTTATTTATTTATTTATTTATTTATTTATTTGAGATGGAGTTTCACTCTATTGCCTAGGCTGGAGTGCACTGGCATGATCTTGACTCACTGCAACCTCCACTTCCCAGGTTCAAGCAATTCTCCTACCTCAGCCTCCCAAGTAGCTAGGATTACAGGCGTGTACCACCACACCTGGACAATTTTGTATTTTTAGTAGAGACAGAGATTCATCATGTTGCCTAGGCTAGTCTTGAACTCCTGACCTCAGGTGACCCACCCACCTCGGCCTCCCAAAGTGCTGAGATTAAAAGCATGAGCCACCACACCCAGCTTTATTTCAGTATCTGATGTCTCTTTTGAACTACTTGTTGATAGTTCTGTTGGTTCTGGCTTACGTTGTTTTATCTCTTGTTGTATCTCATTGTTTTTCATAGTTTTCAGGCCATTTTTAACTTATTAATAGAAATAATTTGAAGGCTTAGATGGTCTTATTTTCCTTCAGAGAGACTTTTTTTCCTTCTACCAGGTGCCTGATGAGAACCAAAGTTTTCTGAGTCATCAAGATGACCTACCAAAATATAATCCCTATCCTCATTCCCAGGGCACATGTCTCGGTCAATTTGGACTGCTATAACAAATTACCCATAGATTAGATGGTTTAAACAACAATTATTTATTTCTCACAGTTCTTGAGGCTAAAACAATCAAGGTCAAGGTTCTGATAGAGCCAGTGTCTGGTGAAGGCCCTCTTCCTGGTTTGCTGATAGCCATCTTCCTACTTGTCTTCACATGGTAGAGAGCAGGGAGAGAGCAAACTTTTCATAAGGGCATTAATCCCTTTCCTGAGGGCTCCATCCTTATGACCTAATTATCTCCCAACAGCTTCATTGATACAGTCTGGATCTTTGTCCCTACCCAAAATGTCAAATTGTAATCTCCAATGTCAGTGATGGGACCTGGTGGGAGATGATTGAATCATGGGGTTGGTTTCTCATGAATGATTTACCACCATCCTCTTGGTACTGGTCTCATGATAGTGAGTGAATTAGTGTGGGATCTGCTTGTTTAAAAGTGTGTAGCACCTCCCCCTCATGCTCTCTTGCTCCTGCTCCCACCATGTAAGATGACTGCTCCCCCTTTGCCTTCCGTCATGATTGTAAGTTTTCTGAGGTCTCCCCAGAAGTCAAGCAGATGCCAGCATCATGCTTCTTATACAGCCTGCAGAACTGTGAGCCAATTAAGCCTCTTTTCTTTATAATTTAACCAGTCTCAGGTATTTCTTTATAGCAATGCAAGAATGAACTAATACACCCACCTTCTAATATCATCAGATGTGATGGATTTGGAGTCAAGATTTCAAAACATAAATTGGGAAAGGGACATAAACATTAGACACAAAGCAATATCCCTTTGAGATCTGAGTCCTGAGCAGGGAGTGTTTCAACAATTTTCCCACCATTAACAGGCACTGGACTATCCTTGTCCCTACCAAGGTAGTGTGTGACTCTACCTTTCATCCTTTTCCCTGGAATAGGAATATTTACCCAGCATAAAAATATCATTGAATGGTGAAACCCTTCAGAGTGTTAACCTCCTGCCTCCAACTTGTATCTCCTTCGAAGCTACACTAACCTGCCAAAAGTGTAACCTAGCCCCAGTCTTTGAACACCCCCAGGGAAGAAGCCACTGAGGCTGTCTATCTTTCTCAAACTGATCACAATTTCATAATTCTTTACTATTGTTTTTCCTTATTGTTCCTTTTAAGACTACTTTTTCTTCCCAGCTTTTTAGTTGTCTTTAGAGGGAGGGTTATTACCAAAGCCAGAAAATTCTAATTTTCATTTTAGTAACATTGCTTTCCAAATAGTAGATGAGAGAGTATTTTTCTTTGTAGATGTATATTAATCCATCTGATTCACAAAGAAAGAATGAAGAAAATCTGAATATCATTGTTTTATAACAGCTAATGAAGTAATGAATCTAGGATATTTTTCTTTATAAATATATAATATTCCATCTGATTCACAAAGAAAGAATGAAAAAATCTGAATATCATTGTTTTATAACAGCTAATGAAGTAATGCATCTAGGCATCTAATTAATATCTGCTAATATCACAAAGTGAGGGATATCCAGACATCAGCATGGGAGAATACAATGCCACCTATGAAGTAGTCACCTCCTCAAAAAAAAATAATAAAACGTGAATCAAGTCTCTAAATCTAGCCTCTAAAGTCATCAACCAATCTGTAAGAAATACTGAGGACAAAGAAACATGTTAAAATATGCTACAGAGATGTGATAAGCAAACTCCAGGCTGTGAGACATTCAGGAGAAACAATTCAGTTCCTTAACAAATAAATTGTAATGGAAAAAAGTGTTGGGGGGACTTAGATATTAAAATATATTTATGAAATATAATGAATCACAATGCATTGATCTTATTCAAATCTTGATATTTTAAAAACTGTCAAAATTATGCTATTTATGATGTAATTGAGAACTTGAACACCGACTCAAAAATATTTGATGATATTTTAAAGCACTACATTTTTAAGTATGATAACACTATCGTGGTTATATTTAGCAAAAAATAAGTGTGTATATTTGTGTCTGTACAGGTATGTGTATTTCTGTACATATACAATTTGAGTATAATAGTTCTAGATAAAAAAATTTTAATGTCTAGGATTTGCCTAAAACTAATACAGGGAGGTAGGAAGTGAATGAGAGTGTGGATCCAGAAAAAAAGACTATTATGTAGAGAATGGGAGAATGGGTTGGTGTGGGGAAAGAATACAAACATAATTTCAGAGACTTATGATGTCCAGGTGACCGATGATGCTGGCACAGTCTAAGGTAATGAAGCAAAATAGAATTTGAGATATATTTTGACTTTGAGATTTCTGTGAGAGATTAATGAATATGTGAGGTAGATAATTGCCAAGGAGAAATAATGTAACTTGGGATGAAAGTATATTAACGAAAGGATGATTTTTAAATCTAGGGAAATTAATGAGCCCATTCAGGTCAAGTATATTAAGGCAAACATTTACTGAACCCTAATATATCAGTCACTCAGTAGATTTATGGTCTGAATGGGGGAAGCAAATCCTGTGATAAAATATTGGCAGACTGTCAGGTGCAATGGAAGCAAGATCACTCTTCACCCTGCTCCCCATCCAGTCACAGGGGATGAACTGTGAATAAGAGTCAACAAACTTAAATGACATCTGAAATGTTGTCACCAACCAAATTTTTCAACTTCTACCAAAGGAAATCATTGTTTTTATTGATAACATCATTCTTCCAGCTTTATCTTTTCAAAGACTGAATTTTAACGGTTTCAGGCGCTAGGTAAAATGTCATGCCTGTATCTTGGATGCCTTCAGGAACAGATGGTTCCTGAGATGTTCAGAGCAATTCAAGGCAGTCATAAGCAAACTAAAATCCAATTTTCCTTGGGAGGAGGGCCCTGGAACAGCCAAGCAGTCTGGAAGGAGAGGCTGGGTGGGGAGTACCGTCTCGCTGATTCACAAAGCCTGTTTATACAACCCCACATGTCCTTCAAGTTTTCTCCTACCCTGAATGCACAGCCTGCAGATGAGCACTAGTTTATGGGCACAGCTGATTCCAATCTCTCACTTGTCATGAACTAATGTTTTATGATGTGTTGAGGTGACCCCTGGCAAAAAGACTGTATAAATGCCTTTTATTGTTTTCTTGTTTGTGATGTATTGGGCCAGAGGATGTGCGTAACCTGATCAACCTAGTAAAAATTTTAATCTCTTCTATTTTTATGGCCTTCCAGGAAAAATTCCATTTAGGGGAAAAGTAATGACTCTTAGAACTAATTCTCAAACATCCTACCAACATGTTGCCAAAAATGGGGTGCAGTCCTATCAAGGGTCTCCACTTCTCTAAAACTTTTCCTAATAATTTTTGTTTGGAGATTGGTGTGTTCAAGCACTGAAGAGGCAGAGGCTTGGTCCCTGGAGAGGGTGGTGGAGTCACTGAGAGTATATGTGGGAGGGATGGGGGAAAGTCTTAGGATTTACAGGCTTCAATTTGCTGTTATGATGCCATCTTCCAGAGCCCTTGGCCCACCAAGACTAGAGGTTTTTCTTGCTATCAAAACTCTCAAAATAGTAATCACAGCTAAACTAACAATATCATTTAATTCTCACAACAAGCCTGTCAAAAAGGTATACCACATATACATCCACCCTGCATTTTACAGATAGGAGAACTAAGGCTGAGAAAAGCTGTGACTTACCCAGGACCACACAGCTTGGTGGGAAGGAGCTTTGACTTGGTTGCTTCTAATGCTCCCAGATACAAACATCCCCCCCACCTCTATTCAAAGACCCTAGGAGCCAAAGGAGAAGAGATTCGAGAGCAACATTCATGAGGGTTGTAACATCTGCCATGCATAACATCCTCAGTCTAGTGATTCTTAACTTATTTGCACCTCATTCCCATAACAGTTGATATATACCTGGTATCACTTCACTAGTAAAGGACATACATGTGGGAGTTAACTATCTGTAACTCAACTTCCTTCCCTCTCATTTAAAGAGAAACACATCATAATCCAGGTAAAAGTGACATTAAATTTTCTCCGATTTATTTTTATGTAAGTCACTCACAAATAAGCCATTATTAGTAACAACAAATTATTAGTAGCACAAATTACTTGCAATGTGGTTTCAAACTGTCACCAGAAGAGATATCTGTTGCTTCATCCTGCAATGACCAGTTATTCTTTCTCAAACATACTACTGTTCTCTACCCGTAACTACCCACTCTCACCTTTATCTACTGAGTTCCCAGCATCTCATGGGTATAAAAAGCATGGGATTCAGAGTCAGACATACTTACGTTTGCATCCCAGTTCTGACACTTACTAACTGTGTGACGTTGACAAGTAATTAAGCTTCTCTAAGACTCAGTTTTCTCCTGTACAAAATGGAGATCAAGTAGTATCTGCCTCATGCTATTGTGAAAATTAAGTGGCAATAGACATATGTTAATTAGATATGCAAGTCATTACAATGTTTGGCACACATTAACCACTGACTAAATGTTAACTACCTTTTATTACTTTATCCCATATCTATCCAGTTCACATCCTCAACTCCTTTTCTGTCAAGTTTTCACAGGCCTGTGTTTACTGTGGAGAGTAGCTTATGTTCTGAACTCGCTAGTAAAGAAAACAACAAGATATTACGAAGAGAATTGGAAGGAAGCCTCAAATTAATCAACATTTATAAAATTTCTCCTGTGCCCCAGCCATCCTAATTAGTCAGTTTACCTCCTCGAGTAATATGTTAGTATTAGGGTGGATTGTGAGTTTGGCCATCAGCATTCATTGGTTGCAATGGTGAAGCAGCAACTCCCCACTGATTTCAGAGACCACTCATCCACTTGGCCATCCACAGTGTTAGTTTCCTAGACATTAGGGAAAAGCCTGCCCTAAAGCAAAGGCCAGGCCACACTGTTTCCTCTCCACTCACCAGGGTCCACACTTCAGCTCTGTGGCCAAACATTTAATGAAATATTGCACAAGCAAAGAGAAGCTTCCCCAACTACTGAGATTGCATTAAGAACACTAATTGACGCCAGATCATAAGTCTGCCTTCACCCCACCCCAAGAGGGAAAAGAGACCTGTCCCTACGGAGGAGGCTATGCATACACGTGTATGAATCTCAACACTATAAGGGCAGGTGTGTCAACAAGAGATAAATCAGTGGTGGACAAGGCAAAGGCCCAATGAAAAGTGAGATCACATGTTAGTAAGTCATCAGAGGGTTAATGAGATTCTGCAAGAGAAGTTAGCTATTCCTTCACCTGTGAGATCCATTGTTTAAATCTTAAATCTGACAATGATCCTCACTGCTCACCCAAAATCTAAATGATACCATGGTATTTAGGAGAGATTCCCTTCCCCATATTCTTCACATCAAAAATGAAGATGCAGGCCAGGTGGCTCACTCCTGTAATCCCAGCATTTTGGAAGGTCGAGGCAGGTGGATCACTTGAGGTCAGGAGTTTGAGACCAGCCTGGCCAACATGGTGAAACCCCATCTCTACTAAAAATACAAAAATTAGCCAGGTATGATGGCACACGCCTATAGTCCCAGCTACTTGGGAGGCTGAGGAAGGCTTGAACCCGGGAGGCAGAGGTTGCAGTGAGCCGAGATCACACGACTGCACTCCAGCCTGGGTGACAGAGCGAGACTCAGTCTCAAAAAAAAAAAATGAAGATGCACTATGCAACCTCAGCTGGACCTCCTGACAGCTCCCCACTTCACTCTTTTCCTTGGTAACTCTCCAACCTAGTTCTGCAATCATTACTCCAAACTTTTTCCACTCTCTAAATTCTGAAATAAGAACCTGCACCATACTGCCCCTCACCCCCATCTCTACTTCCACCTCCACGGATTGCCTTGCGTCTTTGTAGGAGGTTTTGTGAAGCCTGAAGCTTATACAATTTAGGGAGAGGGGTTATTTAAAGAAAATAATATAAAATTATGAGTACAAAATTTGTATTCATAAAAAGTAACAATGCAAAAAATGTTTTAAGTTAACAAATATCATAACATTTAACTGCCTGACACACCACTACAATATTTTTTCTTACAATTTTTTGCCTGTGACAATGGCTTTATAATATCATATACAATGGCTTTATAATATCATATACAATGACTTTATAATATCATATACAATGGCTTTATAAGATGACAGTGGTTTTGTAATATCATTATACAACAGTGGCTTTAAAATATTTTAATTACTGAAAACAAGAAACTGGTTGTGATAGTTTACTGGTTCCTTCATTAATAAATGGGTTAAGTAAAATCTTAGACATCTGTTGATTTTATATGTGTATTCGAGTCATTATTTTACCTTTTTTAAGAATTATCTTTCTGGAGGTCTTCTACCAAAATTCCCAATGAATTCACCTGACAGAGGCAAGTAAACTACATTGCCAGGAAAGTGTAACCAGTAAGTGACTTGAGTCCAGGCACATATTTTCTTAGCTCCTGGAGATAAACACCAAGTGACAATAGAAGTTTAACTTCTCTAACTCTCCATTTCTCTAGTTTATTTTCCTTGCTATTGTCTGTGTGTATATGTATGTCTGTTTTATTTATGGTTGATAAATTATTTCCCATCAGGGTCAGAAAAGATTAGGAAATTGGTTTTAATGTATGAGCATTTGGTGGTCCCCAAAATTGGGTTAAGAGATTCTAATTATCTGTTTCCTTTTCTTTTTTTTTTCAGAGGATCTCACTATGTTGCCCAGGCTGACCTCAAACTCCTGGGCTCAAGCAACCCTCAAGCCTGGGACTATAGGTGCATGCCACTGTATGTGGTCTTATCTATTTTTTCCTTGACTGAAGTGAACATGTATAATTTGATTCATCTTTTTTGTTTATCTATGTGTCTATTTTGAGCCAAACCAATCAAGAATTTCAAGCTCACCAGGAAGGAGAACAGCTCTTTGATGTCTAGAGGGTGTTTTGGTATTTCCGTATCAATGCTTGACCTGTGGCTCACCTAGAACCAAAGCTTTAAGCTCACTATGTATATGTACATCTATGTGGCATAACTTACAAAAGATTGTACCTTTCTTTGCAACTGGATGTTTTCCTATCTTCCAGGGGTATCAAAAAATTACATTATGAAGTCTCTTAAATTAAAGGAGTGTTTTTTGGA
The DNA here is from genome assembly GCF_030222135.1 of Aotus nancymaae. Taxonomy (NCBI): domain Eukaryota; kingdom Metazoa; phylum Chordata; class Mammalia; order Primates; family Aotidae; genus Aotus; species Aotus nancymaae. Next base: position 30,711,532 of record NW_026988471.1, read on the forward strand.
TTGACTTACATAAGAGATAAATAAGTGCTTATATAGATGGGATATTCCCAAGATTATCAGAAAATCAGAAAAGTGAACTTCATCCCAGCACTTTGGGAGGCCAAGACAGACAGATCACATGAGGTCAGGAGTTTAAGACCAGTCTGGTCAATATGGTGAAATCCCATCTCTATTAAAAATTTAAAAATTAGCCAACTGCGGTGGTGCACATCTATAATTCCAGCTACTCAGTAACTGAGGCACAAGAATTACTTGAACCCAGGAGGCGGAGGTTGCAGTGAGCTGAGATCATACCACTGCACTCCAGCCTGGACAACAGAGCAAAACCCTGTCGAAAGAAAGACGAAATAAAGAAAGAAAGAAGAGAAAGAAAGAAGGAAGGAAGGAAAGAGAGAGAAAGAGAAAGAAAGAGGGAGGGAGGTAGGGAAGGGAGGGAGGGAAGAAAGAAAGGAAGAAAGAAAAAGAAAGAAAGAGAGAGAGAAAGAAGGAAAGAAAGAAGTGAACTTCAGATACTTTGAATGTGCTATACTTAAATAAATTACTCTTACAAAAACTCAAAACAATTAAAAATCCAGAAATACATTAAGAAACTCAGAAATATATTAAGCATACATTAAGAAACTCAGAAATATATTAGAATCCAGAACTATAATTAAGGTAAATCTTTGGCAAAAACCACTAGTTTAGTTTTGGTTCAATAAAAACAGCTCTGTGGTCTTCGACTTATCAATGTTAAAGATAATACAACCATACTTTTTATTTTACTTGGGTATGTTTTTTTCTTAAACCTACACAGGTTTACTGATCAAACAAGCTAGCATTACTTCTATATGATTTAAGATAATGAAAATGTAAATTTATGTTTAGCTAAATTGAATCATTCTGATTAATTTTATTTCAACAATAATTAAGTTTTATAGTAAGTAGACTTGATGGTGATTTCCAAGATATTTAATTAACTTAAAACCTTGAATTGATAGAAACTTGAGATAACTCATAGATAATCATTAGATACTGAGATATAAGGAAGGCAGAATACTGAAATATTGATTACTAAGTATAATTTTAAGTTATATAATTTTGCTTCTTATTTTTACATGCTATAGAAAGATAGGTATATTTGTCATTTTCAGATGTAAAAGCAATGTGTTCTGGCTGTCGAAATTTGTAGGATGAACTTCACTAGTCTGCTAAAATGCTGTGTGTTACAGACAAGACTCAATTATCTACTACCTATCCCCATTTCTCTCTGAAATAAAAGTGAGTTATTTTCATTAAAAGTTATCATTAATATGAGAATTTGTAACTATTCTAGGAAAAAATCAAGACAGAAAAATTCAACTATGTATGTGCTTTTATCAAGAAGAAAGGAGTCATTTTGCATTAAAGCAGTGGTTCTCAATCTTTTTGCTCTCTGGATCTCTTTACAGTCTTGAGACCCCAAAGATCTTTTACTTATGTGGGCTATCAATATTTAACATTCTGAAAATTGAAACTGAAAAAATTTAAAGATTAATTCATAGAAAGACAGTAATGATGGACACATTGCATGTTAACAAAAATAACATCTTAATTTTATTATGAAGTTAGTTTTGCCCTAAAGGAACTGTGAAATCTAACCTAAAGTGTCTATATGTTCCAGGACACGAAAGAGCATAATAAAGAACAAAACTCAGTAAGTGAATTTTGTTTCCTTTGATTTATAATACCTGAACCTGAAAAGGAGTTATGAAGTACGTTAAAATCTTAGCGAAGTTCATGCAGTTTTGATGGGTTTGCTTCCTTGGTTACCAATTGACACCTTCACCCATCATTAGGTAGTTTATTATCTTCTCTGTATTCTGCCTAGATAACAAAGAATAATTTTCTGTGCTTTATATTGACTTTTGGTACTTTTTTATTTTTTTTGACACAGAGTTTCACTGTAGTTGCCCAGGCTACAGTGCAATGGCGCAATCTCAGTTCACTGCAGCTCCACCTCCTGGATTCAAGTGATTTCCCTGCTTTGGCTTCACGAGTAGCTGGGATTACAGATGTGTACCACCATACCCAGCTAATCTTTGTATTTTTAGTAAAGACAGGGTTTCACCACTTTGGCCAGGCTCGTCTCGAACTTCTGACCTCAGGTAATCCACCCTTCTCAACCTCCCAAAGTGCTGGGATTACAGGCATAAGCCACTGTGGCTGGCCCATACTCTTAATTACCTAAGAAAAAAAGGGAGGGCTGGGCATAGTGGTTCACGCCTGTAAAACCCAGTACTTTGAGAGGCTGAGGCGGGTGAATCACTTGAAGTCAGGAGGAGTTCAGTTCGACACCGGTCTGGTCAACATGCTGAAATACCCTCTTTACTAAAAGTACCAAAAAAAAAAAAAAATAGCCAGGCATGGTGGTATGCACCTGTAGTCCCAGCAGAATCACTGGAAGCAGGGAGTCAGAGGTTGCAGTGAGCCAAGATTGCGCTACTGCACTCCAGCCCGGCAACAGAGTGAGACTCCATCAGAAAGAAAGAAAAGAAAGAGAAAGAAAGAAGAAAGGAAGGAAGGAAGGGAGGGAGGGAGGAAAAGAGGAAAGGAAGAAAGAGCTAGGACTAGCCAGGGTGTGGCTTTGTCCCAGTGGCTTGACGCCTGTAGTGGGATACGTCATGTAAGAGCCAGGGGAAAACTGCAGGGTAACTCTGACCACAAGAGCAACAGCTCTCTGAAAAGAGGCTGGCCCAGTACCCAGCTCCAAGGAGGAAGCTAAATAATTGTTAATTCACTTTCTTACTCAGTAAGGAGCCACTCCAGAATGTGGAGGGAGAGGAACTCGCTCAGCTCCTTTCAGCCACTGCCAGCAGATACCAAAGGAAGCCAGACCTGGCTGTGACTGGAGAAGAGTGAATGCCCCAGAATGTCCTCTCATTGAGAAGTAATTAAAAACTATTCTTCTAGAAAATGATACTTGACCAGGATCTGTTCATTTCTTTAAGCACAAAAGCCAGCACTGTCTAAACTAATTTCACAATTGTTCAAGATGAACATCTGTAGAAACACACTGTCCACTCCACCAAAGCTCCTCACCTGTATGTAGCACCCCGTTGGTCCAAAGAGTAAACTTGCAGCTTTCACTTAAATTCAAGGTTGGTTTGTTTTAAATATGGTATGCTAGACAATGATGGGGACTGAAGTCTGCCTAAGCTCCCTTCAAGCAAAGTGAATTCCAGTACTAAAGTAAGTGGGGAATATGGTCTCAATTAAAAATATGTATATAGTGACCAGGGGCAGTGGCTCAGGCCTGTAATCCCAGCACTTTTGTAAGCCAAGGTGGGCGGATCATGAGGTCAGGAGATTGAGACCATCCTAACCAACATGGTGAAACCCCATCTCTACTAAAATACAAAAAATTAGCCAGGCATGGTGACGTGTGTCTGTAGTCCCAGCTACTCGGGAGGCTGAAGCAGGGGAATCGCTTGACACTGGGAGGCAGAGGTTGCAGTAAGTTGAGATTGCACCACTGCACTCCAGCCTGGTAACAGAGAGTCTGTCTCAAAAAAATAAATAAATAAGACAATCAGCTGCCATCCGAGGAGCTGAGGAAGCCTAGAGCTCTCAGGAACAGTCCTTTGAGGGGCACTCAGGATGGTCCAGCGTTTGGCTTACCAACATAGGCTTTCCTACAAAACAGCCTCCAACAAAACTAGGCTGTCCTGAACCCCTGGTAATAGAATCGTTTACCTTTATACCAAGAAGGCTGGGAAAGCACCAGAATCTGCATGTGGCATGTGCCCAGGCAGACTTTGAGGGGTTCATGCTGTAAGAACTAAAGTTCTTATGAGATTGTCCAAAACAAAGAAACTTGTCAGCAGGGCCTATGGTGGTTGTATGTGTGCTAAATGTGCTCGTGACAGGATCAAGCATGCTTTCCTTATCAAAGAGCAGAAAATCCTTGTGAAAGTGTTGAAGGCACAAGCACAGTCAGAAAGCTAAATAAAAAATGAAACTTTCTTGAGTAATGAAAAGACTTGCCAAAAAAACACACACACACAAAACAAACAACAAAAATATGTGTATAGTGAGTGGAAACTGAGCAGGCAATATCTACTGTAGGATTCAGTATAAAATGCCTTGGCTGAGCAGTCTGTTGGGAACCTGTATGTCACTAGCTATAAGTTTTCTTTTTCTCTTGGGCTGCTCAGATTTCTCCAAAAGACTCTTTAAATCTACTGCCTGGAAGGTGAGGATCTGGCTGCCAGAGATCCAGGGCCCAGTGGAGTTAGAAAGCCAGAGGTCTCCATATTCAAGACCAAGAATGAGTTAAGTGAGATATACTTTTAACAGAATTTAGTACTCCCTCTTTTTTTTTCTTTTTTTGAGACAGAGTCTTGCCCTGTCACCCAGGCTGAAGTGCAGTGGAGTGATCTTGGCTCACTGCAACCTCTGCCTCCCGAGTTCAAGCGATTCTCCCACTTCAGCCTCCCAAGTAGCTGGAATTAAAGGCACACACCACCCCATTCAGCTAATTTTTTTTTCTTTATCTTTAGTAGAGATGGGGTTTCACCATGTTGGCCAGGCTTATCCCGAACTCCTGACCTTGTGATCCGCCTGCCTCAGCCTCCCAAAGTGCTGGGATTACAGGCTGAGCCTGGCAGAATTTAGCACTCTCCTTGGCTTATTTTATGCCTCTAATCCATGTTAATTTGTTTCCTTTCTCCTCTTTTATGTCAAATCGTTCCCAACCTATTATAAAATTTCATCTTCTCTAAACTACTGATCTAGCTAAATGTTTATAGTGACTTTTGGTCTTAGTCAAAAATAAATACAATTATAACCTCTATTTCCGAATACTGTGTGGTAGAGAAACAAGATTTTGCATGGTTTCTTCCCAAAGGAGAAAAAATAGGAAGAAGCAGCATGGCTGGAGATGGAAATTCAACCAGTGTTGCAAGAGGCTAGAAGAGTGGAGAAAATCATGGCGCTATGGGAGCTTCAGAGGGCTCAAGTGGGGACCCAGATCTGTTTGGTCTCACTGACTAGATGGAACCACAGGGCAAGGACTGGCTCACACTCTGAGGGAAAGTAGTGGTTGTGGGGCCATTGTTCCAAGGGACACGGGGTTTGGAAAGAGCAGGAGACCAGCGGTGTCACAAGAAGAAAGAATTGTCATGTCAGGAGAAGACTTCTGGAGAATATTGGTCTTGGGAGACCAGATTTTAAGCTTTAGACAAGACAATGTTTTAAAAAGCATTACTCAGGGATAATTGGTATAAAATGCACATATTTTACCTGTACAATTTGTTAAGTTTTAATACAGGTATGTACCCATCAACCATCACCACAATCAAGATGGTGAACATGTCCATCACTCCCCAAAGTTTCCTTGTTCCTCTTTATAATCGTGCACTCTTGCCCTCCTCATCCTCCACACCCCAAGGAACCACTGATCTGCTGTCACTATAGATCAGTCTGCATTTTCTAGATTTATATAATAGAATCATACAGTATATACTCTTTTTTCTGGCTTCTTTCACTTAGCATAATTATTTTGATATTCATATATATTGTATATATCAATGTTCATGGGTTTTTTTAATTCTTTCTTTTTTTATTGTACTTTAACTTCTGGGTTACATGTGCAGATCACGCAAGATTGTTGCATAGGTATATTCATGGCAAGGTGGTTTGCTGCCTCCATCCTCCCAACACCTACACCTGACATTTCTCCCCACATTATCCCTCCCCACCCTCCCCCCTACTATCCCTCCCCTAGCTTCCCCCAACGGACCCGAGTGTGTGATGCTCACCTCTCTGTGTCCACGTGGTCTCATTGTTCAACACCCACCTATGAGTGAGAACATGCAGTGTTTGATTTTCTGTTCTTGTGTCAGTTTGCTGAGAATGATGGTTTCCAAGTTCAGCCATGTCCCTACAAAGGACACAAACTCATTGTTTTTTATGGTTGTGTAGTATTCCATGCTGTATATGTGCCACATTTTCCCTGAACAGTCTATCATTGATGGACATTTGAGTTGGTTCCAGGTCTTTGCTATTGTAAATAGTGCCGTGATGAACATGCATGTGCATGTGTCTTTATAACAGAATGATTTATAGTCCTTTGGGTATATACTCAGTAATGGGATTTCTGGGTCAAATGGAATTTCTATTTCTAGATCCTTGAGGAATCACCACACTGTCTTCCACAATGGTTGAACTAATTTACACTCCCACGAACAGTGTAGAACTGTTCCTATTTCTCCACATCCTCTCCAGCATCTGTTGTCGCCTGATTTTTTAATGATCACCATTCTAACTGGCACGAGATGGTATCTCAATGTGGTTTTGATTTGCATTTCTCTAATGACCAGTGATGATGAGCATTTTTTCAATATGTTTGTTGGCCTCATAAATGTCTTCTTTTGAAAAATGTCTGTTCATATCCTTTGCCCACTTTTGAATGGGTTTGTTTGTTTTTTTCTTATAAATCTGTTTTAGTTATTTGTAGATTCTGGATATTAGCCCTTTGTCAAATGGGTAGATTACAAAATTTTTATCCCATTCTGTTGGTTGCTGGTTCACTCTAATGATATTTCTTTTGTTGTACAGAAGCTCTGAAGTTTAATTAGATCCCATTTGTCTATCTTGGCTTTTGTTGCCATTGCTTTTGGCGTTTTAGTCATGAAGTCCTTGCCTATGTCTATGTCCTGGATGGTTTTGCCTAGATTTTCTTCTAGGGCTTTTATGGTGTTAGGTCTTATGTTTAAGTCCTTAATCCTTCTGGAGTTAATTTTGGTGTAAGGTGTCAGGAAGGGGTCCAGTTTCTGCTTTCTGCACATTGCTAGCCAATTTTTCCAACACCATTCATTAAACAGGGGATCCTTTCCCTAGTGCTTGTTTTTGTCAGCTTTGTCAAAGATTAGATGGTTGTAGATGAGTGTTGTTGCTCCAGAGGCCTCTGTTCTGTTCCATTGGTCTATGTCTCTGTTTTGATACCAGTACTGTGCTGTGCTGTTTTGATTACTGTTGCCTTGTAGTATAGCTTGAAGTCCAGCAGTGTGATGGTGCCAGCTTTGTTCTTTTTGCTTAGGACTGTCTTGGCTATGTGGGCTCCCTTGTGGTTCCATATGAAGTTTAAAGTGGTTTTTTCCAGTTCTGTAAAGAAAGTCATTGGTAGTTTGAAGGGGATAGTATTAAATCTATAAATTACTTTGGGCAGTATGGGCATTTTCACAATACTGATTCTTCCTAACCATGAGCATGGAATGATTTTCCATCTGTTTGTGTCTTCTCTTATTTCCTTGAGCAGTGGTTTGTAGTTCTCCTTGAAGAGGTCCTTTACATCCTTTGTTAATTGTATTCCTAGGTATTTTATTCTCCTTGTAGCAATTGTGAATGGGGGTTCACTCTTGATTTGGCTCTCTGTTTGTCTGTTATTGGTGTATAGGAATGCTTGTGATTTCTGCACATTGATTTTGTATCCTGCGAGTTTGCTGAAGTTGCTTATCAGCTTAAGGAGAGTTTGGGCTGAGATGATGGGGTCTTCTAAATATACAATCATGTCATCTGCAAATAGAGTCAGTTTGACTTCCTCCTTTCCTAACTGAATACTCTTTATTTCTTTTTCTTGCCTGATTGCTCTGGCTAAATCTTCCAACACTATATTGAATAAGGGTGGTAAGAGAGGGCATCCTTGTCTAGTGCCAGATTTCAAAGGGAATGCTTCCAGTTTTTGCCCATTCAGTGTGATATTGGCAGTGGGTTTGTCATAAATTGCTTTTATTCTTTTATGATACATTCCATTGATACCTGGTTGATTGAGAGTTTTTAGCATAAAGGGCTGTTGTATTTTGTCAAAGGCCTTCTCTGCATCTATTGAGATAAACATGCAGTTTTTGTCTTTGGTTCTATTTATGTGGTGGATTACATTTATGGACTTGCATATGTTGAACCAGTCTTGCATTCCCAGGATGAAGCCTACTTGATCATTATGGATAAGCTTTTTGATGTACTGTTGCAATCAGTTTGCCAGTATTTTATTGAAGATTTTTGCATCTATGTTCATCATGGAGATTGGCCTGAAGTTTCTTTTTTTGTTGAGTCTCTGCCAGGCTTTGGTATCAGGATGATGTTGGTCTCATGAGTTGGGGAGAATTCCCTCTTTTTGTATTGTTTGGAATAGTTTCAGAAGGAGTGGTACCATCTCCTCTTTGTACGTCTGGTAGAATTCAGCTGTGAACCTGTCTGGACCTGGACTTCTTTTGGTTGGTAGGCTATTAATTGCTGCCTCAACTTCAGACCTTGTTATTGGTCTATTCAGGGTTTCAACTTCTTCCAGGGTTTAGGCTTGGGAGGGTGCAAGTGTCCAGGAATTTATCCATTTCTTCCAAGTTTACTGATTTATGTGCATAGAGTTGTTTGCAGTAATCTCTGATGGTAGTTTGTATTTCTGTGGGATCAGTGGTGATATCCCCTTTATCATTTTGTATTGCATCTATTTGATTCTTCTCTCTTTTCTTTTTTATTAATCTGGCTAGTGGCCTGTCTGTTGTGTTGATCTTTTCAAAAAAACAGCTCCTGGATTTATTGGTTTTTTTAAGGGTTTTTTTGTGTGTGTGTGTCTCTATCTCCTTCAGTTCAGCTCTGATCTTAGTTATTTCTTGTCTTCTGCTAGATTTTGAGTTTTTTTGATCTTGCTCCTCTAGCTCTTTCAATTTTGATGATAGGGTGTCAATTTTAGATCTCCCCTTTCTTCTCATGTGGGCATATATTGCTATAAATTTCCCTCTTGACATTGCTATGAATATGTTGCAGAGACTCTGGTACATTGTGTATTCCTTCTTATTGGTTTCTAAGAACATCTTTATTTCTGCCTTCATTTCATTGTTTATCCAGTCAACATTCAAGAGGCAGTTGTTCAGTTTCCATGAAGTCATGCGGTTTTGAGTTAGTTTCTTAATCCTAAGATCTAATTTGATTGCACTGTCATCTGAGAGACTGTTTGGTATGATTTCCATTCTTTTGCATTTGCTGAGGAGTGATTTACTTCCAATTATGTGGTTAATTTTAGAGTAGGTGTGATGTGGTGCTGAGAAGAAGGTATATTCTGTGGATTTGGGGTGGAGAGTTCTGTAGATTTCTATTAGGTTCACTTGTTCCAATTCTGCATTCAAGTCCTGGATATCCTTGTTGATTTTCTGTCTTGTTGATCTGTCTAATATTGACAGTAGGGTGTTAAAGTCTCCCACTATTATTGTGTGGGAGTCTAAGTCTCTTTGTAGGTCATTAAGAGCTTGTTTTATGTATCTGGGTGCTCCTGTATTGGGTGCATATATATTTAAGATAGTTAGCTCTTCTTACTGTATTGATCCTTTCACCATTATGTAATGCCTTTCTTTGTTTGTTTTGATCTTTGTTGGTTTAAAGTCCATTTTATCAGAGACTAGAATTGCAACCCCTGATTTTTTTTGTTCTCCATTTGCTTGGTAGATCTTCTTCAATCTCTTTATTTTGAGTCTATATGTGTCTTTGTGTGTGAGATGGGTCTCCTGAATACAGCACACCGATGGGTCTTGACTTTTTACCCAGTTTGCCAGTCTGTGTCTTTTGATTGGGACATTTAGGCCATTTACATTTAAGGTTAATATTTTTATGTGTGAATTTGATCCTGCCATTTTGTTACTGGTTGTTTGTTTTGCCTGTTGGTTGATGTAGTTTCCTCATTGTGTCTTTGGTCTTTACCTTTGGTTTGTTTTTGCAGTGGCTGGTACTGGATGTTTTTTTCTGTGTTCAATGCTTCCTTCAGGAGCTCTTGTAAGGCAGGTCTGGTGGCAATGAAATCTCTCAGTAATTTCTTGTCCATAAAGGATTTTATTTCTCCTCCACTTAGTTTGGCTAGATATGAGATTCTGGGTTTGAAAGTTCTTTTCTTTAAGGATGTTGAATATTGGCCCCCGCTCTCTTCTGGCTTATAGGGTTTCTGCCAAGAGATCTGCTGTGAGTCTGATGGGCTTTCCTTTGTGGGTAACCCAACTTTTCTCTCTGGCTGCCCTTATCATTTTTTCCTTCATTTCAACCCTGGTGAATCTGATGGTTATGTGCTTTGGGGTTGCTCTTCTGGAAGAGTATCTCTGTGGGGTTCATTGTATTTCCCATATTTGAATGTTGGCCTGTTTTGCTAGGTTGGGGAAGTTCTCCTGGATAATATCCAGAAGTGTTTTCCAGCTTGGATTCGTTTTCCCCAGCCTCTTCAGGTACACCAATCAAGCATAGATTAGGTATTTTCACATAATCCTATATTTCTTGAAGGCTTTGTTCATTTCTTTTCAGTCTTTTCTCCCTTTTCTTGCCTTCTCTTTTTATTTCATTGTGTTGATCTTCAATCTCTGATATCCTTTCTTCTGCTTGATCTATTTGGCTATTGAAACTCGTGTGTGCTTCACGAAGTTCTCGTGCTGTGTTTTTCAGCTCCATCAAGTCATTTATGTTCTTCTCTAGGCTGGTTATTCTAGTTAGCATTTCATCTAATCTTTTTTCAAGGTTCTTAGTTTCTTTGCATTGGGTTAGAACATGTTCTTTTAGCTTAGAGAAGTTTGTTATTACCCATCTTCTGAAGCCTGCTTCTATCAGCTCATCAAAATCATTTTCTGACCTGTTTTGTTGCCCTGCTGGTGAGTCACTGTGATCCCTCTGGGGAAGAGAGGCATTCTGGACTTTGATGTTTTCATCCTTTTTGCACTGTTCTTCCCATCTTCATGACTTTATCTATCTTTGATCTTTGAAGTTTGTGATTTCGGGTGGGATCTCTGAATGGATGTCCTTTCTGTTAAAGTTGGGGTTATTTCTCCTGTATGAGGCTTTTTTTTTTTTAACACAGGTGTCAGTGTGCCACTTGAGACAGTCTGTCCATTGTCTGCCTGTGGAGGTGCTGCTGAGCTGCCTCAGTGTCAGCCAGGCTGCTGTTTATTCTTCACCTGGTTTCCACTTATGCGGTGGGATTAGCCCCACCTTCCCAGTGGCAGGCTTCTTTCCCTCTGCTGAGCCTGCTGCACCCATATGGAGCTGTGTCTGATGTGTTAACTGAGAAAAATCTCCCTGGAGAGGGAGTCTGGTTGCTGGATCTTGCAGGGATGGGGCCTGTATGGCCATATCCCCCTCCCTGCTTTCAACTCTCCCTTCTGTGGGATGGGCAGTTCCTTCTCGCAAGCTTTCTCGGTGTTAGTCCAAGTCTCCACCCTGCTCTGTGCTGACAAGACACCGGTCTGGCTGGAGCTGCCAGTCTGGGCTGTTGCCCGGGTCTGCGACTCAGGGCAGTTCTCAGCCACATGGCGCCAAAGTCTCAGAGTGTAATGCTATATCTGATTCAGAGTACAAAGGAGGTGACGACCCTGATCCTTCATGCCAGATACAATTTTCAGGTGGGGCAGTGCCCCTCCTTGCCTCAGCTCACCCCCTTTGGGCTACTTTTGACACCTTTTTTGGGGTTAATCCCGCTGTTCAACCAGACCCTTTGGAATGAACCCGGTACCTCACTCGAAGACGCAGATATTGCTCTGATTCTGTGTCTCACTCAGTGGGAGCTGCACTCTGGAGAAGCCCCCTTTCGGCCATCTTGGTCCCCCACTCAATGTTCATTTTTTAAAAATATAACTGAACGTATCCATTGTATGAATATATCACAATATGTTTATCCTGTGGATGGATATTGAAGTTGCTTCCAGTTTTTGGTTACTTCAAATAAAGCTGCCACAAACATTTGCAAACACTGTTAAAATTATTGTTACTAAATGTGAACTCTGTTAATGAATATGAAAGGAATGCCAGGTGTGGTGGCTCATGCCTGTAATCCCAGCACTTTGGGAGGCCGACATGGGCAGATCACCTGAGGTCGCAAGTTCAAGACCAGCCTGACCAACATGGAGAAACCCCATCTCCACTAAAAATACAAAATTAGCTGGGCATGGTGGCGCGCGTCTGGATTCTCAGCTACTCAGGAGGCTGAGGCAGAAGAATCGCTTGAACCCAGGAGGTTGCGGTGAACTGAGATCCTGCCATTGCACTCCAGCCTAGGCAACAAGAGTGAAACTCCATCTCAATAAAAAAAAAAAAAGAAAGAAAGGAGATGGAACGGTCATGAAATGTTATTTCCAATCCTGACATCCTTATGCTTGAGCTAATGACAGATCCAGCCTCCCTTTGACCACTTAAAAAGGCAGAAGACAGAATGAGTTCAAACACATGGCTGGGTGCAGTGGCTCACTTCTGTAATCCCAGCACTTCGTGAGGTCAAGACAGGCAGATCACCTGAGGTCAGGAGCTTGAGACCAGCCTAGCCAAGATGGTGAAACCCCGTCTCTACTAAAAATACAAAAATTAGCATGAGATGGCTCATGCCTGTAGTCCCAGCTACCAGGGAGGCTGAGGTGGTAGGATCACTGGAACCCAGGAGTTGGAGGTTGAAGTGAGCCAAGATCGCACCACTGCATTCCAACCTGGGTGACAAAGCAAGACCCTGTCTCAGAGAAAAAAAAAAAAAGTCAGCCAGCTGTGGTGGTGCCCACCTATAATCCCAGCTACTCGGGAGGCTTAGGCATGAGAATCACTTGAACCTGGGAGGCTGAGGTTGCAGTGAGCCGAAATCATGCCACTGCACTCTAGCATGGGTGACAGAGCCCAGACTCTGTCCCAGAAAAAAAAAAATAGTTTTGTGTCTTCAGTCCCATAGATGCTATTAGATACTAACAGAAGAGGGGAACTATCGTTCAAGAGTCTACTGAGTGGTTTCAGTATAATTCCAGCAATAAGATCCAGTTCTGGCTGACCATGCCCCAAGCGTATAACAGTATTAGCAATGTGTTAGTGCTTTTCACCCTTATGTCACTGTAATCCTAAGAGGCAGCTAGCAGTATTATCTCATTTTACAAGGAAAGTAAGACTTTTGGCAAATAAGTGAATAAATGATAGTGTTGGAAACCAAACAAGTCAGTAAGACACCAAAGCCTTTGTTCTGTCCTCTATACCAAGGTTTGTCTGGTGGGGAGCAGTGACTCATGCCTATAATCCCAGCACTTTGGAAGGCCAAATCGGGTGGACCGTCTAAGGTCAGGAGTTGATCAGCCCGGCCAACATGGTGAAACGCCATCTCTACTAAAAATACAAAAATTAGCCGGGCATGGTGATGTGTCCCTGTAATCTCAGCTACTTGGGAGGCTGAGATAGGAGAATCGTTTAAAGCTGGGAGGCGGAGGTTGCAGTGAGCTGAGATCGCACCACTGCACTCCAGCCTGTGTGACAGTGCAAGACTCTGTCTCAAAAAAATGAAACGGTTACCACAATGTCATCTCAGTTTATACCGAATCTGACCAAATTTTGAAGCATAATTAGGATGTCAGTGTTATTCAACAAAGACTTCTGCTTTTAGAAATTTTATCTTACCACTGGTAGTGGTGGTGTGGGCCGATAGTTCCAGCTACTCAGGAGGCTGAGGTGGGAGGATCGCTGGAGGAGTTCTGAGCTGTAGTGCACTATGCCCATCCGGTGTCTGCACTAAGTTCAGCATCAATATGGTGACCTCCCGGGAGTGGGGGACTACCAGATTGCCTAAGGAGTGGTGACCGGGCCAGGTCGGAAACGGAGCAGGTCAAAATTTGGTTGCTGATCAGTAGTTGGATCGTGCCTGTGAATAGCCACTGCACTCCAGCCTGGGCAACATAGCAAGAACCTGTCTTTAAAAAAAAAAGAAAGAAAAAAAAGAAATTTTATCTTACCTTCCCATTTTATACAAATTGATCAATTTTCCCAAGTATGTTGAAACAGCTGTAAAAATAATTGGGGTGAGGTAAAACCAGTAAATTCCCTGTGAATATCCAGACATTTATGTAGTTTGCATAATTTTCCTATCTAGGATTGAACTCATGAGTATTTGACTACAGACACTGAAATAAGATTGAGCTCCATTAAAACTAACTTAAAGCTAAGCTGTTTGAGGAAAAAAGGATAATTAGCTAATCAATATGTATATCCATGTAAAGAAATACATTTTAAGGGTGGCTTGCCACACCAAAGTCATGGAGTTTCCTCTGAAAGTTCTGAAGATTGGCTGGGCACAGTGACTCACACTTGTAATCCTAACACTTTGGGAGGCTCAGATGGGCTGATCACTTGTGGTCAGGAGTTCAAGACCAGCCTGGCCAACATGATGAAACCCCATCTCTACTAAAAATACAAATATTAGGCAGGCGTGGTGGCACATGCTTATAATCCCAACTACTCAGGAGGCTGAGGCAATAGAATCAGTTGAATTCAGGAGAGGAGGTTGCAGTGAGCCAAGATCAGGCCACTGCACTCCAGCCTGAGTGACAGAGCCACTCTGCCTAAAAAAAAAGAAAAAGAAAGAAAGAAAAAAGAAAAAGATAAAGATAAAGGTTAGTGTGAGTAGGTTTGGAATTAACTAGACTGGATGATTTTAAAGCCTCAGTATTTTCTGATTTTTTTTTTCTTAATGGAAGTTTACGATTCATTATTGGAAAATTCCAAACCATTGTTTGATTTAGGTAGAGAAAAAGATACACTGATATCTCTCAAGTTATATATTTCTAAACATTGATGATTGCACATTATTGTGATGTGATGAAGGACATTATTAGAGGTGTCAGGATTGCTAGCAAACAAAATAAACTGTGTAGCCCTGGTGTTATACAATTCCAGGCTCTCTGTTGTCTATGTCCTGATATTAGAGGGTCTCCAGACCTCCTAACCACTCCCTCAACCTCCAACAGTTCCTCAAGGCAGAATTAAACCACAATAAAATACCACTACCACATACACCACATTGGCTTAAATTAAACAGCTTGACAATACCATGTGTTGACAGGAAAATAGAGCAAGAAGAAGTACCATTCACCACAGGTAGACATATAAGTGGACATACCCACTTTGGAAAGCAGCTTGGCACTGTCCACTAAAGGTTGTTGCAAATACCCTATAACTTAGCAATTCCATTCCTAGGTAGACAGGATAGAGCAGGGATTCTCAAAGTATGGTCCCTGCACCAACAGCATCAGCATCACCTGGGAACTTAGAAATGCCAAATCCTTGTGCTCCACCCAGACATACTCAAGCAGCAACTATAGGTGTAGGGCCCAGCAATCTGGGTTATAATAAACCCTCCACGTTACTGTAGTGCATTTTAAAATTTGAGAACTACTGCCATGGAGAATTAGAAACTTGTGTTTATCAAGATACATGGACAAGGATGTTTTTGACAGCATTGTTTATAATAAGCTAACACTGAAAACAAGCCAAATTTCCATCATACTATAATGGATAAATATGTTATAGAATAGTTATATAATACAGTGAAACATTAAAAAATAATGAATCACAGCTCTATAAAATTTCATGGCTATCTCAAATGTAATGGTGAGTAAATATTGAAGATGCAAAGAATATGTTTTTATATCTACATAGAGAAAAGTTCTTGTCAAAGTATATATATATAAAGTATATATATGTGTGTGTGTGTGTATATATATATATATATACACATAATGTTCTAAGAACCCAAACCTATATCCTCAGTTCTAATCCTTCCTTCCTTTCTTTCTTTCTTTTTCTTTCTTTCTTTCTTTTCTTTCTTACAAGACAGAGTTTCACACTTGTTCCCCAGGCTAGAGTGCCACAACCTCCAACTCCCAGGTTCAATTGATTCTCCTGCCTCAGCCTCCCGAGTAGCTGGGATTACTGGCATGCATCACCATGCCTGGTTAATTTTGTATTTTTAGCAGAGATGGGGTTTCTCCATGTTCGTCAGGCTGGTCTCAAACTCCCAACCTCAGGTGATCTGCTCACCTCAGCCTTCCAAAGTGTTAGGATTACAGGCATGAGCCACCTCGCCTGGTCCAGTTCTAATCTTTTCTTAGAACTCTAGGCTGGCACGTAACTAGTACCTACCACACAATTTGTGTTCAGCTCATATAACATATCTTATTCTTTATAACTATAATCTCTATAGTGACCACAGAGTATTTAATAATATGGGTATACCACATTTATTTAACTACTTTCTTCTTGAAGGGCTTTGCTAGAACATTGTTTAGGCTGCCCCTGTAGGCTGAAAATTCTAGGAGGTGAGAGAGCTTGTCTGTCCTCTAAGACAGTACCTGCTCTTCAATAGTTCATCGAGTTGCTTTTCCAGATTAACTTTCCTGTAAGAAAAAAGAATGTTGGCCAGATGTGATGGCTCACACCTGTAATCCCAGCACTTTGGGAGGCTGAGGCAGGTGGATCACGAGGTCAAGAAATCGAGACCATCCTGGCCAAGATGGTGAAACTCCTTCTCTACTAAAAATACAAAAATTAGCTAGGTATAGTGGCACACACTTGTAGACCCAGCTACTTGGAAAGCTGAGACAGGAGAATCACTTGAACCCAGGAGGCAGAGGTTGCAGTGAACTGAGATCACACCACTGCACTCCAGCCTGGTGACGAAGTGAGACTCTGTCTCAAAAAAAAAAAAGGAAAAAGAATGCTTTGGTCAGTTTTATTAATCTTCATTATAGCATGAATTGATCCCTTGTACATTTTTTTTTACAGTGAATTAGCCCTGGAGAATCCAGTCAAGTCTGGATGACATGACAACAAATATTCCAGACTTGGAAAATGAGACTGTAGATTCTGGGACAGAGTGATCCTCTAAGGTCACTTAATTTCCCTCTCTGACATCTCTTTTCTGTCCCAGTGCAATAGCAGCTAGGAAATGTGTGGCCTTAGACTTAGGAAACCGTATGTCTCCAATTTTCTCAGAGTACCTACTTAAAATATTCTAGCTCTCCTAAATTTAATTGATCTTGTGTTCTAGTTTGTGGTTTGGGACATTTAACCCCATACCTGGACTAGAGAGTGACTGGCTCTAGAGAAAATGCTTGTAGGGCAGAATTGCAGAGTTTTGAACGCCAGGCTGAATACTTTCTATAAATATGACTCTGTGCAGTTTGAAAGACATCAAAGATTTTAAAGTCAGTTAAAAATGTGCTTATTACAGGACAAAAATGAGTATTGGATAACTAAAAAAAAAAAGGAACGGAAAATAAATTTAAAAATTAAAAAAATGTGCTTAGATCTGTGCTTTAGAGCAGTGCTTCTCAAACTTTACATGTATATAAATCACCTGGGGGGTCTTGTTAAAAAGCAGATTCTGATGTAGTAAGTCTGGAGTAGGGATTGAGTTTCTGCAGTTCTAACAAGCTCCCAGGTGATGCTGCTGCCCTTGAACCGGGACCACACGTTAAGAGCGAGGCTTTAAATACCTCCAGTAAGTATTTATGATAGTTCTCTGGCATAGCTAGGCCATTTTAATGGTTTGATGGTAAGAAGGGAGGAAATAAAAGAATAAGAGCAGTACAGTGAAAAAAAGAACATAGCCAGGCACAGGGCTCATGCCTGTAATCCCAGCAATTTGGGAGATTGAGGCAGGTGGATCACTTGAGGTCAGGAGTTCAAGACCAGCCTGACCAACATGGTGAAACCCTGTATCTACTAAAAATACTAAATTAGCCAGGCATTGTGGCATGCACCTCTAGTCCTAGCTACTGGGGAGGCTGAGGCACTAAAATCACTCAAACCTGGGAAGCGGAGTTTGCAGTGAGCTGAGATCACACCACCACACTCCAGCCTGGGCGACAAGAGGGAAACTCCATCTCAAAAAAAAGAGAGAGAACATAAATTAATTCCCCAAATATTTATCCCTCACCCCTCCCCCCATTTTCACTCCTCTGTGCACTACTGATACAGCAGTAAGTGGAAGAGATGAAACTATCTGCTCTCAGGGATGTGAAAGTGGAGGCGGTCTTGGGGTGAACGTTTGCATGTGGAAGGTGATGCAAGACTCCCTTGCAAAGGAGGGAGAAGGGAATGAGTCTATTTTTCCTTACACAAAGAGTCAATCATAAACATTATCATCATTTTCTATGAGGACTACATTCATCACAGCATTTCCAGTGCCTACTATACTGCCCGGCATATTAGTAAGTGCTCTGTAGTTGTTTGTGAAATGAATAAATGACATCTCAATTCTAACCCTGAATGACTCACAAGATGATGGTGTTTTAAACAAGACAGGCAACATTAGACCGGAAAAGTGGTGAATGTGGTCGGAGGCAGAAAATCAACTATTATATTGGAAGTGCTTATAAAATTTATGTGGAGATATTCATCAATCATCTCAAATTAATGGTTAAGACCTGTGATGTTCCACTACTCATATGTGACCATTTACATTTTTTATTTTTGAGACAGTGTCTCACCCTGTCACCCAGGATGGAGTGCAACTCACAGCTTACTACAACTTCGAAATCCCAAGCTCAAGTGATTCTCCCACCTAAGCCTCCCGATTAGCTAAGACTACAGGCCCATGCCATCATGCCTGGCTAATTTTTGTCTTTTTTTGGTAGAGACAGGGTATTGCCATGGTGCCCAGGCTGGCCTCAAACCCCTGGACTCAAGCAATCCACATGCCTCAGCCACCCAAAGTGCTGGGACTACAGGCACGAGTCATCACACTCAGCCTTAAATTAATTAAAATTAAATAAAATTTAAAATCCAGTTTCTGGCTGGGCACAGTGGCTCACGCCTGTAATCCCAGCACTTTGGGAGGCTAAGATGGGCAGATCACCTGAGATCAGGAGTTCGAGACCACCCTGTCTCTACTGAAAATACAAAAATTAGCTGGGTATGGTGGCATGTACTTGTAGTCCTAGCTACTCTGGAGGCTGAGGCAATAGAATGGCTTCAACCTGGGAGGTGGAGGTTGCAGTGAGCCAAGATGGTGCCACTGCACTGCACTCCAGCCTGGATGACAGAGCAAGACACTGTCACAAACAAACAAACACAGCACACGCAAAACCCCCAAAGCTAACTGTGTCGCTCTGCTAAACGTAACGAAGCACACAAAATTTCTCTGTACCCTACTGTCTGCAGCCGCATTTTCAGACCTTTTCTGACTCTCAAACTTCTTTCACTCTCATAATTTTGTTAACCTCCTTAGGAACTTAAAAAGCATTTTGTCCATTTTTCATAAAACTTATTTTAGATAAATTTTATTTTAAAACAATATCTTTTTATAAATGGAAAGTTATTTTAACATCATCTTAAAGAGTAAAAGACAAATCTCTACTTTTTCTTTGTAACAAGTGATGCATGACATTTAATTGACTTTAAGTATATTAAGTATGACAATTTTCACAACTGGGCATGAGAAATGGCAAAGGTTCTGTTTTTGGTTTTTGTCTATATCAAACATACTCTGGCTTAAGCCTCCCGTTACCTACGTTGGCAAAAAGAAAAAAAAACGTCCAACCTTTGTGTTGTGTAAGAGTTCCAGAGTTTCTGCAGTTTATCCAGAGTAGAAGTGGGTCAGGCCCTTAAGCCACAGGGATAGCTCTTGCTTTTCTACTTAGCTGTCTGAAGGCAAAAACTGTGTCTCAACTCCTCTCTGCCAAGTTCGGTCTCCAGGGTCTTTGCTAAGATCCCTAAACTGCTGCATCTGGGCTCTTAACACCAGAAGGGCTCGGGGACCCCCTACCCAGGGTCCTCCTACCCAGTGCACCTGAGGCTTCAGGACTGTTGGCATTGCAGGGAGCCTGCTTCCTTCCTGTCTCAACCCTCTGGGACACTTCAGCTTAAAATTTTCGCAGATCTAGACTTATTTAATGGTTTTTGTTTAGGTTCCTGACAATTGTTTCAGCCCTGAAACACTCACTCCCTGCTGTGCATTAGGAGTTCCAAGACCCTATAGACAAAGGCCTGGCTACCTTCTTTGGTACAGGGAAGCATTAATCTACTTTCTTTCTCAGAAAGATGCAGCAATAAAAATATAGTGTAAATTACTCAGGAAGTCATTCTGCCTCATAAAACAGCTAATAAAATTTCTTACTACGTATATATGTAACAAAAAACTTTTTTGTTAACAAAGACATTTTTATTAAGGTACAATGAACACCATAAAATGCACAGGTCTTAAGTGTATAGGGTGATGAGTTTTGATAAATTTATATACCCATGTAACTAAAACCCTGATCAAGATATGCCTTAGCCATAGCCCTGAATGGAAACGACCCTCAGGTTGTTTTCTAGTCTCTGCCCTCCTCTCTGCTCAGACACAACCTCTGTTCTGATTTCTGTCGTCATGGATTAGTTTTGCCTATTCTTTTTTTTTTTTCTAAAGAAGTTAAAAGTTAAATTTAAAAATATCTTACAACAAATAAAAGTGTAAAAAAAAACATACCAAAATTCATGGAATGTAGCAAAAACAGTTAAAAGGGAAATTTATAGCAATAAATGTTCTATGCTTTGAATATATTGTCCTTTCAAAACTCACACCTAAATGTTATCTCCAATGTGGCAGCACTGTGAGGGATTCTTTTTTTCCTTTTATTATTATTATACTTTAAGTTCTGAGATACATGCGCAGAACCTGCAGGTTTTTTACATAGGTGTACACGTGCCATGGTGGTTTGCTACACCCATCAACCCGTCATTTACATTAGGTATTTCTCCTAATTCTGTCCCTCCCCTAGCCCCTCCACCCCCAGACAGGCTCCAGTGTGGTGTGTGATGTTCCCCTCCCTATGTCCATGTGTTCTCATTGTTTAACTCCCACTTATGAGTGAGAACATGTGGTGTTTGGCTTTCTGTTCTTGTGTTAGTTTGCTGAGAATTATGGTTTCCAGCTTCATCCCTGTCTTTGCAAAGGACATGAACTTATCCTTTTTTATGACTACATTGTATTCCATGGTGTATATGTGCCACACTTTCTTTATCCAGTCTATCATTGATGGGCATTTGAGTTGATTCCAAGTCTTTACTATTGTGAACACTGCTGTAATAAACACACATGTGCATGTGTCTTTATAGCAGAATGATGTATAATCCTTTGGGTACATACCTAGTAATGGGATTGCTGGACCAAGTGGTATTTCTGGTTCTAGATCCTTGAGGAATTGCCACACTGTCTTCCACAATGGTTGAACTAATTTACACTCCCACCAACAGTGTAAAAGCATTCCTGTTTCTTCACATCCTCTCCAGCATCTGTTTCCTGACTTCTTAATGATCACCATTCTAACTGGCATGAGATGGTATCTCATTGTGATTTTGATTTGCATTTCTCTAATGACCAATGATGATGAGCTTTTTTTCATATGTTTGTTGGCCACCAGTTCTGCCTATTCTTGAACACTGCAAAAATAGAATCATACAGTATATGTTCTTGTGTGTCTGATTTCTTTTGCTAAGCATAATGTGTTTGAGATTCATATATGTTGTTGACAAACAATTTTTTTTTTTTTTGAGATGGAGTCTCGCTCTGTTGCCCAGGCCAGAGTGCAATGGTGCAATCATGGCTCACTGCAGCTTCCACCTCCCAGATTCAAGCAATTCTCCTGGCTCAGCCTACCAAGTAGCTGGGATTACAGGCATGTGCCACCATGCCCAGTTAATTTTTGCATTTTTAGTAGAGATAGGGTTCCACTATGCTAGCCAGTCTAGTCTTAAACTCTTGACCTCAGGTGATCCACACCCCTCCACCTCCCAAAGTGCTGAGATTACAGGAATGAGCCACTGTGCCCAGTCCATCTTTTTCATTTTAGTCACTCTGGTGAGTCTGTGTGGTATTGTACTGTTGTGTTAATGTGCATTTCCCTAATGACTAAAAGTAGTGTGCAACTTCTCATGTTTATCGGCCATTTGGAAATTCTCTTTTGTGAACTGCCTGTTCAAGTCTTTTGCACATTTTTAATTACTGAGTTATCAGTGTTTCTTTTACTTAACTGATTTGTAGGAATTCTTTAAATACTACAGACATGAGTTCTTTGCCAGATATAGGCATTTAAAATAAATTCTACCACTCTGTGACTCACTTTTTCATTTACAGTGGTGTCTTAATGACCAAAAGTTCCAAATTTTAATGAAATTCAATTTATGAAGTTTTGTTAAGATTAGTGTTCCCCTCCCTACCCCCACCCCCACCCCCAGTGCAAGATATCTTTGCTTACCACTAGGCCATGAAGATATCCTTATATATTTCTTCTAGAAGCCTTATTTTTTTCTCTTTCACATTTAGATCTATGATCCATCTCAAATTATTTTTGCATATGGTGTAGGGTAGGGGTCAACACTCCTCTCCTCCCTATGTATATATCTAATTCTTCCAGTAGAACAGGAACTAGGGTAAAAATGAGTGAGGTACTCACCTTGAACACAAAATATAAGAAGCACCAAAAACTTAATAATCAAGATACTTAATGAAACATTTTTGGCCAGGCATGGTGGTTCATGCCTGTAATCCTAGCACTTTGGGAGGCTGAGGCAGGCAGATCATGGGGTCAAGTGATCGAGATCATCCTGACCAACATGGTAAAACCCCATCTCTACTAAAAACACAAAAATTAGCCAGGGGTGGTAGCACGTGCCTGTAATTCCAGCTACTCGGGAGGCTGAGGCAGGAGATTCGCTTGAACCTGGGAGTCAGAGGTTGCAGTGAGCCGTGATTGCACCACTGCACTCCAGCCTGGTGAGAGAGTGAGACTTCATCTTTTTTGTTTTTTGTTTCTTTTGTTGTTGTTGTTTATTTTCTTTTTTTCTTTTTGTTTTTTGTTTGAAACTCCATCTCAAAAAAAAATAGTTCCTCTCTAAACTGGTTATTTTAGTTAGCAATGAAAAAACAGTTAAACACAATACCATTATCATGCCAAAAAATTTAACAGTAATTTGTAAAACCATCAAATACCCGTCAGCGTTCAAATTCCAATTATGGGCTGGGTGCGGTGACTCACAACTGTAATCCCAGCACTTTGGGAGACTAAGGCAGGAGAATTGCTTGAGCTCAGGAATTGGAGATTAGCCTGTGCAACATGGTGAAGCCCTGTCTTTACTAACAATAAAAAAAATTACCTGGGAGTGGTGGGGTGTGCCTATGGTCCCAGCTACTTGGGAGGCTGAGGTGGGAGGATCACTTGAGCCTAGAGGGAAGAGGTTGCAGTGAGCCAAGACAGCCCCACAGCACTCCAGCTTGGGTGACGGAGCCAGACCTTGTTTCAAAAAAAAAAAAAAAAATCTAATTGTCTCCTAACTGATATAAATTATTATTTACAGTCTGTTTGACTAAGGATCACAGCTTGAAATGAATTTGTGTGTCTCTTAACTGTCTTCTAATCTGTAAATTCTCCATCTTCACTCCTTTCTTCTATTTTATCCATTTATGTGTTGAAGAAATGGAGCCAGGCGCAGTGGCTCACACCTGTAATCCCAGCACTTTGGGAGGCCAAAGTCGGTGGATCACTTGATGTCAGGAGTTTGAGACCAACCTGGCCAACATGGTGAAACCCTGTCTCTACTAAAAATATAAAAAATTAGCCAGGCATGGTGGCATGTGCCTGTAATCCCAGCTACTTGGGAGGCTGAGCCAGGAGAATCACTTGAACCCGAGAGGCAGAGGTTGCAGTGAGCTGAGATTGCACCACTGCACTCCAACCTGGGCAACGGAGCAAGACTCTGTCTCAAAAAATAAAAAGTAAATAAAATGAATAAAACTTTTTTTGTAGAGTTAGGGTCTCACTATATTGCCCTGACTGGTCTTGAATTTCTGGCCTCAAGCAATCCTCCTACCTTGCCCTTTCAAAATGCTGGGATTACAGGCATGAGCCACCATACCCAGCCTAAATGTCATTTTCTAAATGATCATGATTCTTGAAAACACAATAGATTTTTCTATATTGACTTTCTACCTAGAGACTTTGCTAAATTTGCTTATCAATTCTAATTACCTATCTGTAGATGTCTTTGGATATTCTACATAATTATATTGTCTGCAAATAATAATTTTAAATTATTTCTTCCTTTCTGATTCTTATAGCCTTTTTGTTTGTTTGATTGCATTCATTAGGACTTCCTGTACAATGTTCAATGGAAGTGGTATAGGATTCTTATATTTTTTTTTATGTAGAGGAAAGTTTTCAAGAATTTGCCATTTATGTGTAATGTTTGCTATATGGTTTTTACAAATACTCTACCAAACTAAGGAAGTTCCCTTTTATTTCCAGTCTGCAAATAGTTTTAGTATGAATGGGTGTTAATTTTTATCTTTTTATTTATTTATTTATTTATTTATTTATTTATTTATTTGAGGCAGAGTCTCACTCTGTTGCCCGGGCTGGAGTACAGTGGTGTGATCTCGGCTCACTGCAACCTCTGCCTCCTGGGTTCAAGTGATTCTTGTGCCTCATCCTCCTGAGTATCTGGGAGTTCAGGCAAGCACCACCACGCCTGGCTAATTTTAGAATATTCAGTAGAGATGGGGTTTCACCATTTTGGCTAGGCTGATCTCAAACTCCTGACCTCAGGTGATCTGCCCTCCTTGACATCCCAAAGTACTGAGATTAAAAGCATGAGCCACTGCGACTGGTGGGGTGATAAATTTTATCAAGTGATTTTCATGTCTCTATGTGAGATGGTTATAAGGTTTTCTTGTTTATTCTATCAATGTGCTGAATGACACTGAGTTTTGAAAACAAAACAACTGTGAAATCTTGGAATAAATATAACATGTTCATGACGCTTTTCTTTTCTTTCTTTCTTTTTTCTTTCTTTTTTTTTTTTTTTTTTAGATGAAGTCTCACTCTGTTGCCCAGGCTGCAGTGCAGTGCAGTGATACAATCTTGGCTCACTGCAACCTCTGCCTCCTGGGTCCAAGTGATTCTCCTGACTCAGCCTTCCTAGAAGCTGGGACTACAGGTGCCTGCCACCACACCTGTTGGACAGGTTGGTCTCGAACTCCTGACCTCAAGTGATCCATATGCCTTGGTCTCCCAAAGTGCTGGGATTGCAGGTATGGGCCACTGCGCCTGGCGGATGCTTTTCATATATTATTGGATTCACTTTGCGATATTTTGTTTAGGACTTTTGTATCTAAGTCCATGAAAGAGATTGGATTATAATTTTTCTTTCTAATATTGTCCTTATTAGATTTTAGAATCAAAGTCTTTCCTGCCTCCTATCATAGGAGAATTAATTCCTCTTTTTCACCTCATTGGAATGAGAGACACCCCTAACCCAAAATTCTAAAGGTTTTTGATGTTTTATGCCAGGAACCTGGGACAAACCAGATTATTCTTTATTATAACAAACACACATATGAGAGAATGAGAGAGAGATTTTAAGAAATTGACTCACAGGTGTCGCCGGGAAGCCGGGCGGAGACAGAGCGCTCGGGATCCACGGCGCTCGGACCGCTGTCCCCCAATCGCGTGGGGCAGAGCAGCTGGCGCCGCAGGAGCGAGAAGCCACGACCTTCCGCGGCCGCCCTTGTCTACGAGCCGTGCGGCCCGGAACCGCCACTCTCAGGGGCCGGGGACGCGCCCGCAGCTGTCGGTGACAGCTTCTCCCTCCCGCAACCCTCCGGGGCGGAGGGGCGGTCGGGCCGGGCCCTGCTCTCCCGCGCCCGCAAGCCCTCTCTCGCGGATCGACGCCCCCGCAGCAGGGGGACCCCGCGTTTCCCGACCGCTGCGAGGCCCCTCCGGTGCCACCGCGTCGGGAGCGCGGGGGACGCGGGGCACGCGGGCCTGGGGAGCCGGGGGGCGGGGGCGCGCGGGCGGTGCCGAGGGGCGCGGCGTCAAGTGCGTGCTGGTCGGCGACGTCGCGGTGGGCAAGGCGAGCCTGGCGATAAGCTACACCACCAACGGCTACCCCACTGAGTACATCCACCGCCTTCGACAACTCCTCGGCTGTGGGGTCTGTGGATGCGCGGCCTGTGACACTCCAGCTCTGTGACACTGCCGGACAGGATGAGTTTGACAAGCTGAGGCCTCTCTGCTACACCAACACAGACATCTTCCTGCTCTGCTTTAGTGTCGTGAGCCCCTCATCTTTCCAGAACGTCAGTGAGAAATGAGTGCCGGATATTCGGTGCCACTGTCCCAAAGCCCCCATCATCCTAGTTGGAACGCAGTCAGATCTCAGAGAAGACGTCAAAGTCCTCATTGAGTTGGACAAATGCAAAGAAAAGCCAGTGCCTGAAGAGGCCGCTAAGCTGTGCGCCGAGGAAATCAAAGCTGCCTCCTACATCGAGTGTTCAGCCTTGACTCAAAAAAACCTCAAAGAGGTCTTTGATGCAGCCATCGTCGCTGGCATTCAATACTCGGACACTCAGCAACAGCCGAAGAAGTCTAAAAGCAGGACTCCAGATAAAATGAAAAACCTCTCCAAGTCCTGGTGGAAGAAGTACTGCTGTTTCGTATGATGCTGGCAAGACACCCAGAAAGGCTATTTTCAGATGAAATCGATATTAGAAGCTTTATTAGCTGAAACAACTCCTTTTACTGTGTAGAACCTGTATAGAGAGTGTGTGTATATGTATTATAGGATGAGCTCTCAACTTATGCATTCTTTCTTGCCTTTAATTTTCTTGTTGTTTGAGCTTAGGGATGAGATACTTATGCAAGATATTTTTGAAGTAAATTAAACATTTTTCACATCTCTGGAAATTTAGAGTTCTAGACCTCTGGGTTAATTGATATCTAATATGAAGAAGACACTCAAATCCAGATGTCAAGAATGCAATTCTGCTACATTATAATGTACAGAAGAACGAAAGGAAGTGTGCTATGGCTAACCCTCTCTTGATTAAGGGCTACTTAATGCAAAGTGCATTACGTACGTGGGTCAACCATGGTAGGAACAGTTCTTAGCTTTGAAACTCCATGCAAACCATACCTTTTTTTTCTTAAAGGAGCAAAACTCTGAGAAAAAATGAGAGACCTCTGCCTACAAAACCTCAAAACAGTCACTTTTGTCATTTGCTAATACCCAGTTTCTTATTATTTAAAAACAACCAACAAAAAACATCCCATGACTATATTGCACTGTGTAGACAAAAAAGGAAACTTGCTTATGGGGAGTTTTCTGTCTTAGACCAGTTGTGTTGACACTGTATGAACATAGAGTGCTGTGCAGAGGAAAGGAAGTGTTAGTCAGTATTTCTCGTGTTTTAGGGAGTGATTCCTGTGGAGATCAGAATGTGACATTTGCTTTTGGTACTGTAACACAGGCACCAAGCTGCCTCAATCCTAGGTAGCGAGGGCACCCGGGAGCACCTACCTGGATTGTTTTTAAACTTCCATATTCAAGCTGTTGCTTCGGCAGGGAGGTGAATACTTTTGAAAGGCCAACAGCAAATGTTTGTGGGACAGGAAACAGATAATTTTTTCTTAAGTCAGCCAAGATGTACTTCTCTGTGTGCACAGCCATGCACACACATGCACGCAGACACACAGGTCTGTGTGGCTGTATTTGTTGTTGATAACAGTAGCCTCACAGAGGTCAGACTCTTAACACAGTTAATGGGGAAAAGCATGGCCACAAAAACACATGCTAGGGAAGCTTGGCTTCCTCTTCTTGTTGACACTTTTGTGAACCAACATCTTTTTTATTCAGAGTATGCTTTTAGGTCTATCTTAATATATATATTTTTGAGGACATCTTAAAACTAAACAAAAAATGAAATGAACATATCTTGAAACCTGTTAAAACAACCAGTGAAAGCCACAGATGGCTTCAGGGCAGTAGCAGCAGAGGCCAGTGGACTCCGAGGGCTCCTGAGGGGCGGTGTGTGTGGTCGGCCAGGTGCATGCTGGGACCATGGCCCCCATGCTTGGCTGCTTCCTGTGACGGTGAAATACATCCTTCAAGGTGGCAGCTTTTAGGGCTGAATCTTCTGGAGAAAAAAGTGCCACCTCAGGAGAGTAGCTTTTACTCTGGTAGGAATGCCTCTGACATGTCACACGGCAGCCTGAACACACTGAGTTGCAGTGAGTGAGACAGAGCCACCGAAGTCACTTCCATAACTAATGAGAGAAATCTCTGTAAAGCCCGTTAGGTAGAAGTGTTTTATTTTTCTGTGGGTTTTGTGTTCTTTTTTATATTAAAAAGATATCCAGTTTGTGTTTTTCAATAGAAAAAAAGATCAGGTTATACTGTAGGTTAGGGTTCCATTTATTCCTCTTAGTAAATAAAATTAACAAATTTCTTTGTTTAACAAAAGATTAATCTTTAAACAACTAAAATACATAGAATGTTAACTATTGATTATTCAACACATTGGAATTGATGTCAGTTGTAGTTTCCTGAAGCATTTAGTTACAACCTGAAGGAGGAAAATTATTTGTGGAAATGTTTAAAATAGACCTAATTGAATATAGTCTCATCTTGCCCTGCCTGGTTTAGGCTGGGCTCCGCCTGTCTGGTGTCCAGAGGTGTGGGAGGGAAGATGAGTTATTTAACTGGTAAGTGATTTGAAACATTATTTTTATATTAAAGTAAATGGCATGGAGTATAATGCAAATTCATTTTTAAGATAGAACACAAAACTTGAAAGAAGTTTTATGCATGTGACAGCGTATGGGGCTGCAGTTGGTCACCCTGGAGGGGCCTTCCACACCTCCTGCCTATAGGCCTCGAGTGGAAAGTGCTTAGTGAAGAACGCCTGTGTGGCCCAGTTCTGAAAGCTTTATACGAACAGTTGAATTTTAGCTGGGGTTGATAACAGCTTGGACTATTAGTGTTAAACATCTAGTGGGTTGACCTTTAAGTGCAACAGTTTTTAATATATGTTGCTGCATTTTATAGAATAGTAAAGGTACGATTATAGTTGAGATTTTCCTCCATTTTTATTTCTTTGTGAACATAGGGTTGGGGGCCGAAAATGTTTTTAAAGTATGTGTTTGAGTTAAATATAAAATTGGTTTGCTTCAAAGCTCAAAAATTGTTAAACTTGCAGCTTGGTATTGCAGAGAAGATTTTCTAAGAATTTTGCTTTAGAGAATGCCACCTTGGCTGAACTACAAGTGTAGACCACCATTATAGTTTAAACACACAGCATACTTCAGAACTGTTTGCTATCTCTTGTTACCATGTATGTATAAATGGACCTTTTATAACCTTGTTCTTTGCTTGACAGACTAAACTACCCAGGTGTGACACAAGCCAAAGCGGGAGCAAGGCCTTCTCTCCTGACTATCGTAAGCTGGTGCCTTACCAAGTTGTGCTTTTCTGTTTTCAAGTGTAAATGATGTTGGGCAGAATGTTGTACTTAAAAATGCTATAAATGAGATGGTATGAAATAAATTCTGACCTATGGGGAAAAAAAAAAGAAAGAAAGAAATTGACTCACAAAATTGTCAGGGTTTAACAGTCAGAAATCCTTAGGACATACCAGAAACTCAGATAAGAGTTGATGTTACAGTCTTGAGTCCAAAATCAGTGTAGGCCTGGCTAGAAACTCAGGCAAGGATTTCCCATTGCAGTCTTGAGGCAGAATTCCTTCCTCTTCAGGAAACCTCAGTCACTGCTCTTCAGGCCTTCAACTGACTGGATGATGCCCACCCACATAATGGACATTAATCTGCTTTAAGGTGTACTAATTCTAAATGTTAAGCACATCTGAAAACTACTTTCACAACAGCACCTAGACTAGCTTTTGAACAAACAACTGGGCACATAGCTTAGCCAAGTTGACATGAAATTAACTGTCACAATCCTGTTTTCTTCAGAGAGTTTTATAGCTCTTATATTTCAGTCTTTGAGTCATTTTGAATTAATTTTTGTAGATGGTGTGAATTAAGAATGCAACTTCATTCTTTTGCATGTGGCTGTCTAATTGTCCAAGCACCATTTGTTGAAGAGACTATTTTTTTCCTATTGAATGGTCTTGTTACTCTTATAGAAAATCAATTGATTTGTAGATATAAGGATTTATTTCTAGACTCAATTTCATAGATCTATATGTTTATCCTTATGCCAGTACCACACTGTTTTGATTACTACAGCTTTGTAAGTTTTAAGATCAGGAAGTATGAGTCCTCCAATTTTGTTCTTTTTCAAGATTATTTTGACTATTCAGGGACACTTGTAATTCCATATGAATTTTATGACTAGTTTTTTCATTTCTGTCAAAAAGGCTATTGAGATTTTGATAGGGATTATACTGACTCTGAAGATTGCTTTGGGGAATATTGCTATTTTAACAATATTAAATGTTCCAATCCATGAACAAGGGATGTCTTTCCATTTATTTAGGTCTTCTTTAGTTTTTCAACAATGCTTTGTACTTTCCAGTGTACAAATTGCACCTCCTTGATTAAATTTATTCCCAAGTATTTTATTGTTTTGGATGCTAAAAATGGAGTTGCTTTTATTAGCTCTAATTGGTTTCTTCTGGTTTCTTTTTATTTTTTTTTTCTTTCTTTTTTTTTTATCAGCTGCCAGTAAATATAAGTTTTGTCTGGTTTCTTTCAGATATTCTGTATTTAAGATATGTCTTCTGTGAACACAGTTTTACTTATTCCTTTCTAATTTGGATGGCTTTTTCTTGCCTAATTGCTCTGGTTAGAATTTCTGTACAATTTTAAACAGATGAGGCTTCACTGGGGCAGTGGTCCTGACTTCTAGACTCACTGGGTGAAGGACCTGCTCTAGTGTCTCTACTGGGCAGGAGTTCCACCCCCAGGGCTTTGCCAGGCAGCCCTGCCCATACAGCTTTGGGTAGAGGTTGTCTAACATGTTCAAAGTGAGACAATAGTCTCCCTTTTCAAAACTGAGGTGGCAGCTCCGATGATCTCTGAATTGCCTTCCAGGTTACTCTTCCCTTGTCTTCAAGAATAGTGTATGTTTGTGGCTGAAGAGCTCTATGGTCCTGAACTGTAAAATTCCAGAAGACCAACAGCCTTCCCTCATTCCCTCCCATCTCCTGCTTCTTCAGTTCAACCTGGCAGTTTCCTGCTGTGGTGACTGATTAATCTATGTTTCACACATATACCGATCCCCTTATTAAAGGGTCACTTGGCCACACCTTTAGTGTTCTCTTTGAATACATTTTCTAATTTTTTTTTTTTTGGGGCAATACGAATATACTGAGAATTTTTCAAATCCTTAAATTCTAGTTCTTTTTTGCTCAATAATTCCATCTTCAAGTCAATTCTCTCTTCTCACATTTTACTATAAACAGGAGAACCAAGGCACTTCTTCAAAATTTTACTTAGGAATCTCATTAGCTAAATATCCAGTTGTATGACTCACAAGTTCTACTTTCCATAGAACACTAGAACATGAACAGAATTGAGCTAAGTTCTTCACTACTTTAAAGGATCACCATTTCTGTTTCCAATAATATGTTCCTTATTTCTCTCTGAGACCTTGTCAGAATGGCCTTTACTGTGCATATTTCTACGAATATTCTGTTTGTGATTACTTAGATATTCTCTAAGAAGATAGAAGCTTTCTCTACAACTCTCCTCTTTTCTTCCTGAGCCCTCAGCAGCATCACCCTTAATAGTTCATTGATGGCAATGTAGGCTTTTTCTCACATGCATTTCAAAACGCTTCCACCCTCTACTCATTATGCATTTTTTTGGTGTTTGTTGAAGCAGTACCCTCACTTCTTGGTACCAATTTCTATCTTAGTCCATTCAGGTTTCTATAATAAAATGTCATAAACTGGGTGGCTTATAAACAACAGAAACTGTTTTCTCACAGCTCTGGAGTCTGGGAAGTCCAAGATTGGGGTGCCAGCATGGTCAGATTCTGGTGAGACACTTCTTCTGGATTGCAGACAGCCAACTTCTCACTGTGTTTTTACATGGTGGAAAGAGTGAGCGATATCTCTATAATATATTTTTTATTTTATTATTTTTTTTGAGACAGAGTCTCACTCTGTTACCCAGGCTGGAGTGCAGTGACATGATCTCAGCTCACTGTAACCTCCTCCTCCTGGGTTCAAGCAATTCTTGTGCCTCAGCCACTTGCATAGCTGGGATTACAGGCATGTCCCACCATGCCTGGCTAGTTTTTGTATTTTTAGTAAAGACAGGGTTTTGCCATGTTGGCCAGGCTGGTCTCAAACTCCTGGCCTTAAATGATCCACCTGCCTCAGCTTCCCAAAGTTCTGGGATTACAGGTGTGAGCCACCATGCTCAGTCCTCTGGGGAATTTTTTGTAAAGACACTAATCTCATTCAAGAGGGCAACCCCTTATGACCTAATCACTTTCCAAAGGCCCCATCTACTAATACATTACATTGAGGGTGAAGATTTCAACATATGAATTTTGGGGGGACATAAACATTGGGTTCATTGCAATGTCCTTTATCATGCTAATGAAGTCTCCTTCCATTCCTATTTGGTTGTGTGTTTTATCATAAATCATTGTTGGATTATGTCAAATGCTTTTTTCTGCATCAATATATATGATCATGTGAGTTGTTTTCTTCTTTGTTATTAATATGGTATATTACAGTGATTTATTTTCTTATGTTGAAAAACCTTTGCATTCTTGGGAAAAATCCTGTTTTCACTACTTCTATTCAACATTGTTTTGAAAGTTCTAGGCAGACCAATTAGGCATACTATAAATAGTTTGCTTTCCTTTGACTGAAAATTTCTCTATTTTGCCTTATATTTTGAAGGGTAGTATTGCTAAGTATAAAAGTCTAATTACAAGTGCCATGTGCTATAGTTCATGCCTGTAATCCCTGCACTTTGAGAAGCCAAGACAGGAGGATCACTTGAGGCCAGCAGTTTGAGACTAGTCTGGGAAATACAGTAAGATCCCACCTCTAAAAAAAAAGGCTCAGTGTGGTGGTATGCACCCGTAATCCTAGCTACTCAGAAGCCTGAGACAGGATGATTGCTTGAGCCTAGGAGTTTGAGGTTACACTGAGCTATGACTGTGCCACTGCACTGCAACTTGGGCAATAGAGACCTGGTTTCTAAAAGGAAAAAAAAAATCTAGGTAGGCACTTATTTTCTTTTAGCACATTAAAGGATGTTATTCTATTGTTTTCCGGCTTCCAATATTTCTAAAAGATATAAACTATTTATCTTATTCTTCCTTTGAATATGATGAATCTTTTAATTTTGTCTGTTAAGATTCATTGTGTTGGTATTCAACATTCTGTAATGTACTTAAGTTTACGTTTTCTTTGTCTTCATACTGCTTCATAACACGTCTTGCTCCCTGGACTTTTAACTTTCAAATATTGTTTCTGCTTGCCCTTCTGTGTGGGACTCCTATTCTGTCTCCCCTTTCCTTCTGAAACTCCTATTACTGTGACCGATATGTCTATTGGCTCTTATATCTTATTTTCTTTCCATGCTTCATTATGGATATTTTCTTCAGACATTTCTTCAGTTGTGTCTAATCTGTACTTTATTTCTTCTCTCTGGATTCTTTATTTCTTCTGTTCTACAATTTCCATTAGATTTTTTTAAAGTTTTTAGTTTTTAGTTCTTGGCCAAAATTCTCCATCTTGTCATCTAATTTCTTGTATATTTAAAGCACATATATTTTAAAAACCATGTTTTATTACTCCAATATCTGGATTGCCTATGAATTTGTTTTTATTCCCCATGTTTATCTCTTATTCTTCAATTATTCCATCTTGTCTTTCAGTAAGCATGGCAATTTTTTATTTAATACCAAAAAGTTTATATATAAATTTGAGGAGAAAATTCAAGGTTCTGGATAAAGTTACTTGCCTGCAGAGTAGAGCTATTTTAGCTTCTGGCAGTCACTTAGATTAGGGTCATCTCAATCCAATAAAGGATTGAATTTATCAGAGGCTGAGCTTCCATTTTTGAGCCTGGTTTATTTAAGGTTGATTCTTGGTTTATTCTTATTCCTAAGTATAGCCCTTTGGGGGTCTCAAATGAAAGTCTGGGATATTAGGGGCCCTCAACTCATTGTTTTGTTCATCTATCCCCATAAAACTGTGAAATTTCAATTTAGCTGGGCTTATTTCTCTCCACTTCCTTTTTCTCTGGGATCTTGGCTCCTCTGGTTTTTGATCCCTTGATATGTCTCAAATGGCTTTAAATAGATATTTTAAAACAGATATTCATTCAACTTTTCTTGTTGTTTTCATTTGAAGGGTTCCAACCATTACTACAAATTGAAATCCCAAACTGGTACTTTTTTTCTTTCCATTTTTTTCCTTCTACTACTTTGAAAGTTAAGAACTCTCTTTCTATTCTTTTAGTGGTTACTACTCAGACTTAAATATATGTACATATCCATTCTTTATTCAGAAATATTTTATCAATGCTAGTAAGTCCATCCATTTCAGTACTTTGCATTCTTATTAATTTCTGGAAGTAAGATTTGATTCTTTCTTCAAATCTGCTAGATCACTTTTTATGGGCTTCTGTTTCTTACAGATTTATTTATACTTGTATTTTATTTATTTAAATATAATATGCACAGGGGATTTCTAATCTACATCTGATAATTCTAATACCTGACATCTTTGCAGGTTGTTTCTGTGCTCGTGCTTATTTTTTGATAGTTAACATTTCTGAAACTGGGGTATGTCTTACAATTGATGGTACTTAATAATTTAATTGACTGTATTTTTTTCATTCTACTAGTAAATAAATTGATGCTATGTTTTATAATCAGTAGCATCTTAAATTTAATAAAATACAATATTTGTGGGGATTTTGAAGCCTAGGATGAAGATTTTCTTCAGAGAGTATTTCATTTACTTTTGACTATGGCACCATCAGTCCAGGAGAATTTTAAATTCATGGCTTGAAGATTTTTTGGGACAACCCAGATAATGTGAACTTGACCTGCCAAAGATACAGAAGAAAGCCTGTGGTTACGGCTTCCCAGAGACTTCACCCCAGACCCCTGAACTTCTCAGTGTGAAGGCAACTTTTGTTGCAGTTACCTGAGGTTAGGAGTGGTAGATTTGTCATTTTGAGGTTCTATTTGAATGTGGGAGGCTCTTATACTGGATTAAAAAAATTTTGAGAGGCCAGGCATGGTGGCTTATGCCTATAATCCCAGCACTTTGGGAGACTGAGGCGGGCAGATCACTTGAGGTCAGGAGTTTGAGACCAGCCTGGTCAACATGGTGAAACCTTATCTCTACAAAAAATTAGCGGGGCATGATGATGCATGCCCATAATCCCAGCTTCCCTGGGAGACTGAGGCATGTGAATCATTTGACCCCGGGAGGCAGAGGTTGCTGTGAACTTAGATTGAGCCATTGCACTCCAGCCTGGGTGGCAGAGCAAGATTGTCTCAAAATAAAAAATTTAATTTGGGGAGTAACAACATCTTCATAATTTCAAGTTATTCCAGCCAAGAACTTGGACTATATCTCCATTTATTCTGATCATCTTCTGTCATTTATTGGAATTTTACAGTTTTCTACATGGAAGTCTTCCGTATGCTTGGTTTACTTAATACCTTGATACTTTTATCTTTTTTTATTGCTATTGTGAAGAGTATCTTTTTTTAAATAATTTTTTATAGTTTTTACTGTAGTAGAGACATGCTATTGATATTTGTAAGTCGTTCTGGTATTCAGAATTCTTGCTGAATTATTTTTTTATGTCTGCTGAAGAATGTCTGATTACCATTTCAATTGCTTTCATACTTACTGGTCTACTGAAATGATCTATCACTTTTTGCCCAATTTTGGTATCCAATTTTTTTTCTAGGAATTCAACTATGTTTTGGCATTCATTAATGTATAGTTATTCAAACTGTTTTCTTCTTCCTCCTCTTCTCTCTTTCTCTCTCTCTCTTTCTTTCTTTCACAGGGTCTTGCTGTGTCACTCAGGCTGTAGAGTGCAGTGGCAGGATCCCAGCTCACTGCACTCACTGCAGCCTTGACCTCCTCGGCTCAAGAGATCCTCCTACCTCAGCACCCAAGTATCTGGGACCACAGGCATACACTACCACATCAAGCTGTTTTTTTTTTTTTTTTTTTGCTTTTTTTTTTTTTTTGAGACAGTCTTGCTCTGTTGCCCAGGCTGGGGTGCAGTGTCATGATCTTGGCTCACTGCAACCTCCACCTCCTGGGTTCAAGTGATTCTCCTGCCTCAACCTCCTGAGTAGTTGGGATTACAGGCATATGCCACCATGCCTGGCTAATTTTTGTATTTTTAGTAGAGACAGGGCTTTACCATGTTGGCCAGGCTGGTCTGGAACTCCCGCCCCCAAGTGATCTGTCTGCCTCAGCCTCCCAAAGTGCTGGGATTACAGGCATGAGGCACTGTGCCTGGCCACCCTAGCTAATTTTTTTAAATTATTTTTTATTTTTGGTACAGACAGGGTCTCACATGTTGCCCAGGCTGGTCTGAAACTCCTAGGCACAGGGATCCACCTGCCTCAGTCTCCCAAAAATGCCAGATTATAGTCATGAGCCACTGCACCTGACCACTTCTACTTCTTTTTAATTTCCAAAGAGATTTACATTCATTTTCATTTTTTACCATAAAGCATTACTAGCCCAGGTTCACTCCACATTTATTTTCAATTTCAGGCTTCCTGGCTACACAGTGGGTTTAAATAGAATGCCAAGCCAGTATGAGGATAGACTCATAGTTAAAATTCTCAAAGAAGGTTTTTTTTCTTTTTCCTATCTAGAGTACAAATTTTCTCATGTTGGTCAGATTTTTTCCTAGCCACTTTTCCACTAAACATGTAGCGCTTTGAGAATTCTGACTTTTTCCCAGGGCCTCAATTCCAAATACACACTTCATATGGGCCTTGTCTTTTGCTCCTACTTGTTAACCCAAATCCCTTCTGACTGATGCTACAAATGATGTAGGGCATTGAAGTATCAGATGATTTTCCACTCATGTTTTTCACTTTTTTCCTTATTTTTGGCCTCTAACAATTTCCCTTACTCTTTTTTGAGAAGCTTTATTTGGCATTTAAAAGGTTGCTGGGCCAGGAGTGGTGGTTCATGCCTGTAATCCCAGCTAACACTTTGGGAGGCCGAGGCAGGTGGATCACCAGAGGTCAGTAGTTCAAGACCAGCCTGGCCAATGTGGTGAAACCCCATCTCTACAAAAAATACAAAAATTAGACAGGTGTGGTGCCACATGCCTGTAATCCCTGCTGCTTAGGAGGCTGCAGCAGGAGAATCGCTTGAACCCAGGAGGTGAAAGTTGCAGTGAGCTGAGATCACACCACTGCACTCCAGCCTGGGTGGCAGAGCAAAACTCTGTCTCAAAAAAAAAAAATTATTTTATTTGAAATGGTAACAAATGTCATTACTGACTTTAAAATGATCTGGAGCACTTTGCAAAAATCCCGGGAGTTTTCCAACTATAGAATAAAATTAAAATTTTACCATTAGGCATAACCTGGCTTCCATCTACCTTGTCAGCCTAGCATCTTCCACCACTTAGCAAAAGTGAACCTGACAATCATGACATGCTGATCTCAGTGATGTTCCCACTTGCCTGAAATACTCTTTCTTCACCTAAAAGTCTTGTGCTGATTCTTTAAACTCCAGTACAAATACAACTTCTTGAGTAATTCTTCCCTTCTGTCTTAGGAAGTTAATCACTATCCTCTATATTTCCTGACATTTATGTTTGTTACAGTATTTACATATGGTTATGGGTGCCAACTCTATCAATGTGGGATACATGAGATGTACCAATATCTGATATCTAAAAGGTGAGATGTGCTGCCAATAAAGTTTCTAACCTAGAACAGAATCTGATTTTCTCTTTTCTTTTTGTGCTTCTCTAGACTTCAAAGCACCATAGATGGAAAAAGATCCAGAAATTAACAGGTCAGAAAGTTTCTATCCTTTACTCTTCAGTTCAAGGTTAATGATAGACCAATTATGAATCTTCCTTATGACTCTAACCTTAAATAGCAGGTGGAGGGAGGTTGAAAAAGAGGATGTAAATGGAAGAAGTGTTTCTTCTTTCTAGCATCTCCATGTCTAAAGAGATGTATGTTAATCTATCATAAGATTAGAAAAAAAAAAAAGAGCTGTATGTATACAGCTCCATGGTTCCTTTCCTCATGCTTCTTCTCCTCAGCTCCTTTTGTTCAAATCCCAAGGTATTGGGAAGGAAACTTGATGAGATTTTAGAATGGACAAAGCGTAACTACCAAGAATTTGGTGAGGGAAGTTTCCCTCTTTTTTCTCCCACCATAGATACTGGATAGACTCTTTTGGAGAAAAAGATATGTATCATGGCCTCTCTTTCCCCTACTCCCACTGCTTATTACTATGATTATTCCTATTCTTCCCAATGTATATAGCTTACATCTACTGTATGATGAAGGCAGCAAGCTTCTTGAAAAGTCTTGAGATGGGTTAATTCTGAGATCTACCACTAATTAGCTTCATGATTTTGGGTATAACTTCATCTTTATTTCCTTATTTGCAAAAAGAGGGAGTTGGATGAAATGATGTTCATAGTCATGATGCTGATAGATTCTTCACCTCTTCTCCCAGATCCACAGTGGGAAGAAACCCTCAGGATGGCTTGCACTGAAGCTAACCTGACGTGGTGAGTAAAGCCTGTCTTCAGCCAATTCTACTGATAAACTCTGTGAAAGTTAGAAGTAAAGTACATGGTACCCTGTTTTACTTCCTTCACTATGATAGCTTTCTCTTTTCTAAGTTAAATCTCTCTTACTGTTCTCCTTACTGGTATTTTAATGAGACTTCAATTACATTGACATACAGTGTTGCATCCAGTGTTTCAGAACTCCCTGGGGACTGGACCCAGGAATATATACTCTGGTCAATGACGCGGAGTCTTCAACAGATCTTCCAACACCTGGAAAGCACAAGGTCAGGCATTGTAGTTTTTGGGTGAGGACTGAAGGTGGTAGAGGTTTTAAAAAGGAGGAAGGAAGTGGAAGAAGGAGGGAGGGAGAGAGTTCATTTTGTCTGTGGAGGAAGTTCAGGGTTCAAATTGGTGGAAGGGTCATTTCTGGGTGGAATGGGAACAGTTTCCTCCCTTTGTCCTGGTGGAGGAATTCTTTCTATAGTAACTGATGTTGGGGAAAGAAACTTTTTTTTTCCAATTCTCCTTCAGGCCAAAAATATTTCACATTTGAAATGGCCACTGTTTTCCTTTTCCTATTTCAATGCAAACTGATACATTTCTCTTTATTTCTTGGGTCAAGGCTTATGGAACAGGATTTGCCTGAACCACAGGATACAATTTCTTCCTTTACCTCCTCTGTTCTTGTGACTCAGAAGACTGTTCTATGCTGTTGTGACTGTAAGAAAGCAACACATTCTACTGACCACAGCATCTCCTTTAGATCTTCATGCAGTAACTCCAGTCTGTCTCATCTTCTTGTCTTTTCTGAAGGAACAACTTGGGAATACCAGAGTCATAGTTTACATATTTCCCACGAAAAGCAGTCACTTGTGTTCAGGAACCAAGGCACAACCCTGCCTCCTTTTCAGCTATCAGAGCCCCAGAAATCAAAACTTTTTCAGAATTTGACAGAGCTTTCACCCTTACAATCTCAGAGCTCTTTTATCAACTCTATTTCTGAGCCTCTAAATATCTGCAAACAAAAAAGGAGAAATAAAGATGAGAGAAGGAGCAAGAGTCATTTGACATCAG
The DNA here is from genome assembly GCF_030222135.1 of Aotus nancymaae. NCBI lineage: Eukaryota > Metazoa > Chordata > Mammalia > Primates > Aotidae > Aotus > Aotus nancymaae. Next base: position 30,750,954 of record NW_026988471.1, read on the forward strand.
ACCATGAGCCAAATTCTGTTTCTAAGGAGAGACCACAACTTCCAAGGTGGGCTCCATTCAAGCTCTCTCCTTCGGTTAGAAGGGAGCTAGAAGGACATATGTCTGAGAAGGTTTTCGCTTTGCGGCAACAAACAGTACCTTTACCTATGAGGATATCATGGGCGATGCTCAATTATTTAACTGAAGTACAAGGAGGAGTTACTGAATCAAATAAACTCCAAACTCAGTTATCTATGCCCATTCATCAAAACACTGAGCAAAATATTAGCAAAAATTCCCCAGACCATCCATCATTTCATCTTCATGTGAATGCTAAAGTGGTATCTGGAACAAATAGCACAGAAACAAAACTTTCACAGTCACGTATCTCAGGTAAGAAGTTACAACCTGGGGATGGCCCCCAAATCCTTGGATCCAAGCCTTTACTTACATCAGTGGGCCTTCTACCTCCAAGAAGTTTAGGAGTTAATGTAATTCAACAGGAAACCGCTTTACTGAAGAAAGAGCCAAAACACATACTAGAGCTTAGTATAGAGAAGAGGGTCATAGGTTTTCCAGAAAAAAGGATACAGCAGCACAAGACACAAGTGACTAATATGGATTTGACACCAAGTCTACCATATCAAGTCAAGGACAGCATAAAGATAACTCCATTGGCATTACTTCGGGTAATAGATTCAATGGGGATGATCCCAGAATCACATTCAGAATCTGTGGGTTTGATCCCACAGCTGCCAAGTCAAGTTGTGAAACCAATGGAAACTATGAAAACAGTGAGCATAACCCCCAAACCACCAAATCAAGTCATTCAGTCAATGGAGGCAGCCCCAAGGCCAAAGCACCAAGTTGTGGAATCAGAGAGGATGGCCACAAGATTACTGAATAATATCTTGTGTCACAGATAATAAGAAAGTAACTCCTGTAGCACTCCTTCAAGTTATGGATTCTATAGGGATGATTAACAAATCACATCCACACATAGAATCAGTGGGAACAACTCCAACACCACAACATCAAGCCATAGATTCAGTGAAGATGAACACATTATTAAACCATCAAGTCACAAAACCAGAAAAGATGAATCTAAGGCCACACGTGCAGTTTTGAAAACTGTGGAAATATGCCAGAGCCATAGCATAAAGTCATGGAATCAGTTGGCATGACCTCAGGATTACAAAGTCAAGTCACAGAACAAGGAAAGACTATTCCAGGGCCAATATGTCAAGACACAAAATCATCGGAAATGATCTCAGCACCATTACTTCAAGTCATGGATTATGTGAAAGTAACTCCAGTAGCACTATTACAAGCCATGGATTCCATGGGGATAATTCCACCAGCACAGCCAAATGTTACAGAATCTAGGAGTTTGACCCCAGGTTCACAGTTGCAAGGTAGAAGATCTGTTCACCTGGTCCTACCACCAGAGTTTCAAGATATAAACACTGTGGAGTTGACACTAAGACCACCAACGGAAGACACAAAATCTGTGGACTTGGCCCCAAAGCCACGGTTACAAGATGTCAGATAGTATTGGAGAAGATAGCTCCAGTACTATTGCTTGAAGATGTGAAAACTCCTCAAATGGTAGAATGTAGCCTCGAGGTTAATTACTGAGACACACGTGCAAGGTATGAAATATGGGGAATTGACCAAAGGGACACAACTTCAGGCAGTAAAAGCTGCAGAGATGAGCCCCAAACCAAATCATCAAGCCACAGAGCCTGAAAGATTGACCTCATGGCGTCAAGCCTCAGAATCTTTAGAGATTATCTCAGAGCCAGGATATCAAGGAAAAGAAGCAAAGTTGACCTTTGACACTTGCCACCAAGTGGCAAAATCTATTGGGTCAACCCAACCATCTTTAGGAACTACCCCAGGGCCACTGAGCCAAACTTCAGAATCTGTGGAGATGAGCTCAATGTCATTCCAAGACACTCTTAAGACAATGCACCAACTTGGAAAAGCAATGGGGGAAACTCCAGTATCACAACACACAACAAAAGAATCTCTGGATTTGATTCCAGGATCAGAGATACAAAGTGTGAAATCAGAGGTGTTGACCACAGAGCCACAGCCCCATGATACGAAGTTTGTTCATTGCAATCTAGGGCCATGTTCAGAAGTTACTGAGTTGTAACACCCTCCACATCCGAATATAAAGACACAGAAACTGTGGGGTTGGCATTGCAAGTTGATAAGACCCACGGGGTTATCCCAGTACCACCATATTCTGAAACAGGAGTTATGGAGTTGACTCCAGGACCAGGCATGAAATGAGAAATCAGAGCCACTACTGCAAAACTTGAAATCTGCAGAGTTAACCAGTGACTCATCTCCATTAGTGATAGGATCTAAAAAGTTGATTACAGAACCAAAACCATGTTACGGACCTCACCCCAGGGCCACAGGTCCAGGGAGGAAAGTCTATACAGTTGGATCTAGAGTCACAGTTGCAAGATGTGCAACATGTGAATTTAATCCAACAGTCAACTACAGGAGTGGTAGAATCAGAGGAGATGATACTAGAGCTACCGCTACAAAGTATGCCATTGGAGGATGTGGCTAAGAGGGCAGAGCTCCAAGATGTAAAATCTGTGGATTTAAATCTAGGCCCATGTCAGCCAAGTGTCAAATCTTCTGGATTGACCCCAGGGCCACAGTTACAAAGTGTCAGATTTTCAAAGATATTTCCAGAGCCACTTCTTCAAGGAGAAAAACCTGTCAATTTAATCTCACGACCCCTACATTATGGTGCGAAATCTGATGAACTGACCTCAGATTCCCCAGTTCAGGACATGAAATCATCAGATTTTATCCCAGACCTAACACCTCAAAGTGTCAAATTTGTACAGCTGACTCCAGAACCACAACCTCAAGGTGTGAAATTTGTGGAACTAAACCCAGGACTAGGCTTGCAAGATGTCAAATTTTCTGATTTGATCCCAGGGTCAAAGCACCAAGGTTTCAAACATATGCAGATGACACCAGGAGCTCAGCCTGAAGATATAAAATCTCTAAGTTTCATACCAGAGTCATTTTTGCAGTTAAGCCAAGGGTCACATGTTGAAGACATGTAATCTTTTCTGTCTACTGAAGGATCACAGTTTCACAGCATGAAATCTGCGAAACTGACCTCAGAACTACCATTTCAAAGTGTGAAATCTGAGGAAGTAAACCTAGGGCCTTGGCAGCAATATCTCAAATTTTCTGAATTGACTTCAAGGCCAAAGCTGCAAGGTGTCAAATTTGGGGATCAAACTCCAGGATCAGTGTTTCATAGTGTGAATTCTGTAGTGGTGGTTCCAGAGTTAGGGCTGCAAGATTCCACATTAGCAAAGATGTCTCAAGGAACTCAAAGAATGAAACAGGAAGGGTTTAACCCAGAGCTGCAGCTATGAGATGTCAAAATTTTTGATTTAGTACCAGGAACTCAATCTCAGGGTGTGAAATCCTTAGAGTTAAACTCAGGGCCACAGCTACAATGTGTACAATTTTTAGAGTTGACCCCAGGGCCAAAGATGCAAGGGGTACAACGTCTGCCAATGGCTCCAGGGCCAGAGGGGCAAAGGGTTAAGCCTGAGTTGTTAGTACCAGAGCCAGTGTTTCAAGATGTAAAATATGTAGTAGGCAATCAAGTGCCAAGCCTTGAAGTTGAAGTTTCGAGTAAATTAGTCTCAGAGACACAAATGCCAGGTGCAGAATCCGTGGAGTTGACTCTGAGGCCACAGTTGCTCATTGTAAATCATTCTGAGTTGACCAGAAAACCACAGTTACAAGGTACGGTATCTTCTGGATTGATACAAGGACCACAGTTCCAAGATGCAAATCCTGTGGAGGAGAGCCCAGTCTTAAAACTTCAAGGTTTCAAATCTGAAAAGCTAACCCCAGAGCCACAGCTAGAAGATAAGAAATCTGTGGAATTAATCCCAGGACCACATTTGGGAGTTATGAAAACTAGGCAGTTAACACCAGAGCCAGAACTGGAAGATGTCAAATCTATGATGTTCACCCCAGAGCCACAGGCAGGAGTTGTAAAACTTGAGGAGGTAACCCCAGGCTCAAAGCTCCAATCTGAGTTGCTGACCTCAGGGTCACAGTTAGAAGATATGAAATCTGTGACCTTAACTCCAGGACCATGCCTGGAAGGGATGAAATCTATGGAAATATCTCCAAGTCCACAGCTGGAAGGTGAGAAATCTGTGGCGATAACCTTAGGGTCACAGAGAGAAGATGTCAGAGCTGTGGAATTCATCCCTGATTCAGAGCTTCAAGGTGTAAAATCTGTGGAGTTGACTCCAGGTTCAAGAATTCAAGATGTTAAGACTGAGGAGTTGGCCCCAGGTACACAGCTGCATGATATGAAAGCTGTGAAATTAAAATTTGGGCTAAAGAGGCAAGGTGAGAAGTCTATGGCTTTTGCACCAGAGACGTTGCTTCAAGGGGTTAAATCTATGGAGATGCTTCAAAGGCCTCAGCTACAAAGTATGAAACCTGAGGAACTGAATTCAGTCCCACAAATGCAAGATATGAAATTTGTGGAGATTACTCTATGTTTAAAGCTTCAAAGTTTAAAATCTATAAAGGAGGCTCAAGATCCACATTTGCAATGTATAAAATCTATAGAGTTTGCCCCACGGCAGAAAAGACTGGTAGTACAATCTGTGAATGTAACCAGAGGACAAGAGTTTGAAGAAGTAAAACCTGTGGATTTAACCCTTGAGCTGGAACAGGATGGTCAGGTATCTGTAAACTCACCAGAGCAGCAATGTGTGAATTTTGAGCAAGTAAAGAGAGGGTCTGAGTCAGAAGGTACAATGGCTTGGAGTTAATTCCAGAGTCAAAATCTGAAGGTATAAAATCTGTAGACCTCAAGTCTGACCTACAGTCGAAAGGTATAAAATCATCTGAATTGACTCCAGAACCAAATATGCAAGATGTAAAAGCTAAAGAGTTAAAACATGAACCAAAGTCTGAAATCTCCCAAATTGACTCCAGGACCACAGTTGCAACAAGCGAAACCCTTGGGCTCAACTGCAAAGCCACAGCTTCAACGTGTGAAAATTGTGGAATTAAAGAGCCAGAGCTTGAAAGAATGAAATCTGTTCAGTGGATAACAAGACCTGAGTTCCAAAGTGTAAAATCTGTAGGATTAAATCTTGGGCCACAATCTCAAAGTGTCAAACCTGCAGAGTTGAAACTTTCCATGCAGTTGGGAGATATGATAGCATCTAAATTGGTTCAAGCACCAAAACTTCAAGGTGCAAAACCTATGGAGTTTAACCTTGGGACACAGTTGCAGTGTGTAAAAACCTCTGAGTTGTCTGCTGGACCACAACTACAAAAAGGGAAAATTTTGGCATCAAGCTCAGAGCCACAACTTCAAGGTTTGAAAACTGTGGAGTTAAACCAAGACTCACAGCTTGGAAGTGTGAAATCTGTGCAGTGGATACCAGGACCTGAGTTTCAAGGTGTAAAAACTATAGGGTTAAATCTTGGTTCACAATCTTGAGTTGTCAAACCTGCAGAGCTGAAATCTTCCATAGAATCAGGAGGTGTAAAGTCATCTCAACTACCTCTAGGGACAAAATTTCAAAGTGCAACATCTATGGAGTTTAACCTTGGTCAGAGTTGCACTGTGTGAAAGCTCCTGAGTTGTCTCAAGGACCACAGCTGCAAAAAAGGAAAATTGCAGCATCAAGCTCAGAACCACAACTTCAAGGTGTGAAAACTGTGGAGTTAAACCAAGACTCACAGCTTGGAAGTGCAGAATCTGTGCAGTGGATACCAGGACCTGAGTTCCAAGATGTAAAAACTGGAGGGCTGAATCTTGGTTCACAATCTCGAGGTGTCAAACCTGCAGAGTTGAAATCCTCCATAGAGTCAGGAGATGTAAAATCATCTGAATTGATTCTAGGGCCAAAAATTCAAGGTGCAAAGCCTGTGGAGTTTAACTATGGGCCACAGTTGCAATTTGTGAAAACTCCTAAGTCATCCCAAGGACCGTGGTTGCTGAAAGGGAAAATTCTGGCATCAACCTCAGAGCCACATCTTCAAGGGGTAAAATCTGTGGAGTTAAATCAAGACTCACAGCTTGGAAGTGTGAAATCTGTGCAGTGGATACCAGTACCTGAGTTCCGAGGTATGAAATCTATGCTAAAATGTGGTTCACAGTATCGAGCTGTCACACCTGTAGAATTGAAACCTTCAATACAATTAAGAGATGTCAAGTCATCTGAGCTGACTCCAAGGCCAAAGCTCCAAAGTGTACCACCTTTGACATCACTCCAGGAACATCAGTTGCCAGGGTTCAAAACTATTGATTTGAAATTTGGGTTACAGTTCAGAAGTGTGAAATTATGTGGCCCAATTTCAACATCAAAGCTCCGTGATATAAAGTCTATGGCATTCAAACCTGGGCTTCATTTGCAAGATGTGAAATCTTCTGAGTTGACCCCAAGACCACAGCTGCACAAAGTGAAACCCTTGGAGGCATATCCAAGAACACAGCTGCAAGATGTGAAGTCTCTAGTGTTTACAAAAGAGCCACAGTTTTCAGGGGTGAAATCTGGAGTATTAAGTGAAGAGCTACAATCACAAAGTGATAAAACTGCAGCACTCAACTTCTTACTACACTTGAAAAGCACGAAATCATCTGAGTTGGCTCATCGAACAACGCTTACAGGTATGAAATCTAAGGAGTTTAGCTCTGGGCCACAGTGGCAATGTGTCAAATCTTCTAAGTTGAACCCAAAGTCCCAAGACATGAAGTTTATAGAGTTAAACCCCAGCTCACAGTTGAAAAATATCCCACATTCTGATTTGACCATGAAGACCAAGATTCAAGGTGTCAAATCTACAGACTTCAAACCTGGGCCACAATTGCAAGGAGTGAAATCTTCTGAGTCAATATCAAAGACAAAGCTTCAAGAAGTGAAATTAGTGGAATCCAACTCAGGCCCACAGTTGCAAGATTTAAAATCTTCTAGGTTGATCATGGGTATAAAGCTTCAAGACATTAAATCTATGGATTTCAGTTCTGAACCACATTTACAGAGTGTGAAATCTTCTGAAATGATTCCAGGGGTGAAGCTTCAGGGTGTGAAATCTGTAGACTTCAAACCTAGTCCAAAGTTACAAAGTGAGAACTCTGATTTGACCCTGGGGAGGAAGTCTCCAGGTGTGAAATCTGTAGAGCTGGAATCAGGCCCACAGTTACAAGATATAAAATCTTCTGATCTGATCATGGGTATAAAGCTTCAAGATGTAAAATCTGTGAAGCTCAGTTCTGGACAACACTTTCAAGATATAAAATCTTCTGAGGTAATCTCAGGGACAAGGCTTCAAAGTATGAAATCAATGTATTTCAATTCTGGACAACAGATACAAGGTGAAAAATACTCTGAGTTGATTCAAGAAACAAACTATCATGATGTAAAATCTGTAGAATACAACCATGCTCTAAAGTTATAAGGTGTGACATCTTCTCAGTTAACCTTAGAGACAAAGCTTCAAGGTGGGGATTCTGTGGAGGTCAACTCAGGCCCACAGTGGCAAGATATGAAATATTGTAACTCAATCAAGGGGACAGAGCTTCAAGACGTAAAATCTAAGGAGTTCAGTTCTGAATCACAATTGCAAGGTATGAAATCTTCTGAAGAGATCCCAGCGAAAAAGTTTCAGAAAGTGAAATCTGTGGGGTTCATGCCTAGGCCAATGCAGCAAGATGTAAAATCTTTTGAATTGTCTCTAGGTACAAAGGTACAGGATAGGACATCTTTGGGGTTAAACCCAACCTCACAGTTACAAGATAGAAAATTATTTATGTTGACACCAGAGATACATCAAGATGTGAAATCTATAGAGTTCAATCCTGGAGCAAAGTTGCAAGATATGAAATCTGGGTTGATAAAGCTTCAGACAGTGAACTCTACAGAAGGCAACCGTGACCCAGAATTGCAGGTTGCAGAACTCTCTAAGTTGGTCTTGGAATCAAAGATTCACAGTGTGGCACCTTCTGAGTTCAATACTGAAAAGCAGCAGCAAGATGAGAAATCTCATACATTGAATCCATGGCCAGACCTTCAAAGTGTTAAATTTACGGTGTTCGATCATGGGCCACATTTGCAACATAGAAAACCTTCAGAATTATGTACGGAGACAAAGCTTTAAGATGTAAAATCTATGAAATTCAATCTTCAGGAACAGTTGCAAGGTGTGAAATCTGAGTTGCACTTTGGAACAAGGCTTCAAAGTATACAATCTTTAGATTTCAACCCTGGGCCACAGTTGCAAGGAATAAAATCTGCCAAGTTGAATCCTGGACCTGAGCTTCAAGGTATGAAATCTAAGATGTTCTGCCTTGGACCACATTTGCAAGATCTGAATTCTTCTGCATCCATTCCAGAGCCACCATCTCAGTGTGCAAATTCTATTGGGTGCAACCGTGGGCCATCTTTGCAAGGTGTAAATTCTTCTGCATCAATTCCAGGCCCTAAACTTCAGTGCATAAGTTCTAATGGGTTGAACTCTGGGTCAAACTTGCAAGATATTAATTCTTCTGCATCCATTCCAGAGCCACCACTTCAGTGTATAAATTCTATTGAGTATAATTCTAGGCCAGATCCACAAAGTGTGAATTCTTCCACATCCATTCTAGGGCCCAAACTTCAGTGTGTTAATCCTAATGGGTGCAGCCCTGGGTCATATTTGCAAGGTGTGAATTCTTCTGCATCCACTCCAGAGCCACCACTTCCGTGTGTAAATTTTATTGGGTGCAATCTTGGGCTGCACTTGCAAGGTATAAATTCCTCTGCACCCATTCCAGGGCCAAAACTTCAGTGTGCAAATTCTGTTGGGTGCAGCCCAGGGCTACATTTGCAAGGTGTGAATTCTGCATTCATTCCACAGCCACAAGCTCAGTGTGTAAGTTCTATTGGGTACAACACAGAGCCATATTTACAAGGTATGAAATCTCCTGAATTAACTTCAGTTTCAAAACTTCAAGGCATGAAGTATTCTGAATTGAACCCAGGGACAGAAATTCAAAGCAATACATCTATGATCTTCAACCCTAGACCACATTTGCAAGATTTAAAATCTGATTTGACTCCAGGGTCAAAGTTTCTACATGTAGCACCTATGGAATGCAACTCTGGGCCACAGGTGCAGTGTGTGAATTCTTCTGAGTTGAATCCAGGGCTAAAGTTACAATGTGTAAATTCTATGGAGTGCAAACTTGAGCCACACTTGCAAGGGGTAAAATCAGGGTCAAAATTTCAAGTTATGAAATCTGAATTGCATCCAGGGCCAGAGCTTCAAAGTATAAAATCTGTTGTGTTCAACTCTGTGCAACATTTACAAGATGTAAAATGTGAACTGACTTCAGGGACAAAGTTTCAAGATATAACACCAAAGGAGTTCAACTCTGGCCCACAGCTGCAAGGTATGAATTCTTCTAAGTTGAATTCAGAGTCAGAATTTCAATGCATAAATTCTATCAACTTGAATCCAGGGCCACAGATACGAGACATGAAGCCCTCTGGATTGAACCCTGGGTCAGAATCTCAAGGTACAAAATCTATTCTGTTCAATCCCAGACCACACTTGCAAGGTGTGAAATCTTCTGAGTTAACTCCAGGGACTAAGTTTCAAGGAGTCCAACTTTTGGGGAATCGCCTTGGCTCACAGCAAGCTGTGGAACCTGCATTCACTTTGGGTCCTCAGATAAATGGTACAAAATCTGAGGTATTTTTACCAGAGCCACTGCTTAAAGATGTAAAGTCTGTGGACATAAATAAGCAGCCATTGCTTTATGATGCAAATACTGCAAAAATGATTTCAGCCTCTGAGCTACCGGACTTAAAATATGAGGTATTTACACTAGAGCCATGTTTTCAAAAAGCAAAAGCTGTGGCATTAAAACCAGAACCATATCCTCAAGGTAGGAAATCTGTGTTAAAACCAGAACCATATCCTCAAGGTATGAATTCTGAGGAATTGCATTCACAACTCCGGCAGCATAATGTAAGATCTGTGCTATTCGTATCAGAGCCATGTTCTCAAGATGTGAAATCTGTGAAGTCAACTCTATGGCCACAACCTCAAAGTGTAAATTCTTTGACATCATGCTTTAGGTCACAATGCATTAAATCTGTGGCCTTTGCACCAAAGCCATGTTTTCAATATATAAAACCTATGGAGCTGACACCAGAGGCCCAACAGCAAGGTACACATTATCAGGAGTTGACTTCAGGATGGCAAGATGTGAAATCAATGGTGTTGGCACCAGAACCAACTAGGAAGTTCTCATCAGGACCATTGTTGACTAGTGTCAGATTTTCAAATTTGTCTCCAGAATCACAGCAACAAGGTGTGAAATCTTTGGAGTTTACTCGAGCCAAAGCTGCAAAGTGTAAAACATGTGAAATTGTCTTCAGTGTCTCTGCAGCTAACTATAAAATCTGTGGAATTAGCACTAGGGCCACTGCTTCAAACAGTGATATATGGGGAGCAAACTCCAAGAATAAATGATCAAATCATGGCATCCTCTGAAATAATCCCTAAACCAGGGCACCAGTTTGCAAAATATGCAGAGATGATCCCACAGCCAAAGTATCCAGTCCCTAAATCTGCAAATTTGATTTCAATACCAATTTATCATGCCACAGAATTTTCAGAAATGGCGCAAGGATTGGCACATAAAGGCACAGATCCTATAGAGAAATCTGTGGGGTTGACCCCAAAGCTAACAGGCAGAGCCATGAAATCTTTAGGCATGCTGCTGCAGCCAGATCTTCAAGTACCAAAATTTGTTGATCTGACTCCAATGCTAAGGGATCAAGGGTCAAAATTCTTAGGATTAACTCCAGAGAAAAGCCACCAAATCCTAGAAACTATGGAAATGCTCTCTCAGCCACGGCCCCAAGATAAGGATTTGGAGGAGTTATATATAAAGCCACTGAATTCAAGCATTACTTTACAAAAGCTATGGGGTTGACCACTGAGGCAAGGATACAAGCAAATGAATTCTTTGGAATGACCCCAAAGCCAACAAGTCAAGCCCCTGGATTTGCAGAGAGATCCCCAAGGCTCTGTCCTCAAGACTTAGAACCTATGGAGGTGATCTCTCAGAAAAGATTGCAAAGGGAAGAATCTGTGGTATTGATTCCAAAGTCATTACATCACATCCCAGATTCTGCTTCAGGAATGACACCTGGGTTAGGACATCAGGTTCCTGAATCTGTGGAGTTGACTTCTGAGTCAGGGGTGCAGGTGGAGAAAACTTTGGAATTAACTCCCAAACCACAACATCATGTGGGATCTTCAGAGATAATATTAGGGTTAGGACATCAAGTCCCAGAATCTGTAAATCTGAACAATAAGCAATGGCTGCAAATTGAAGAATCTTTAGAGGTGCCCATGAAGCAAACAAGTCGTTATAGGACATGAAGAATCTGCAGAGCTCACCTCTGAGGCATGGCAGCACAGGGAGGTATCAATGGGGCTAACAAAGTCAAAGAATCAAAGTATGAAATCTCCAGGGACAACCTCAGGACCACTGGATCAAATTGTAGAATTTACGAGGATTAGTCCAGAACCACTGGATCAAGTCACAGAATCTGCAAGGACACAGCTTCACGTTGCTCAGTCTGAAGAGGTAACCCTTGTAGATGTTCCAAAAGTTGTTCAGTCTGAAAAAGGGACCCCTGGACCACCATTTCAAGTTGTAAAGTCTATGACAATACCAAGGTTAACCCCTCAAGTGGTAGAATATATTGAGTTGACTCCAAAACTGCAAGAGGTGAGACCTTCAGAGCTGCCCTCAGGGCCATAGTTACAAGATGTGAAATCTAAGAAATTAATCACAAAACCAAAACACCAGATTGTGGCAACAATGGAACTGACAGGGTTTCAAATTGTAAAAACTGTTAATCCCAGAGCCACCCCTTCAAATTGTAAAATCTGAGGAATTAGCACCAGGACTGATTCCTCAGATTGTAGAACCAATAGGAGCAGCCCTAGAATCAGGAATTGAATCAATAAATTCTGTGAATTTACTTCCAAGGCCACATCTTCAAGAACTGATAGTACCTGTAGAATCAACTCTAAGGCCACATATTCAAGTGAAATCTGAAGAATTAACCTCACAGCAAACATCTCCATTTAAGGAACATACAATATTGACTGATCAACAAGGACTTCAGGCTGTGAAATCTACAGTGATAAAAATAGAGCCTCCTAAAGTTTATGGAATCTGAGGATTTGAATCCAGGACAGGTGTGTCAGAATAGGGACTGTAAGAAGTTAACATCGGAAGAGTTACAAGTGAGGACTTACTTCTCTAGATTCCTACAAAGCTTTTCAACCTCGCTTATTTCAAGTTCTGTCAAAACAGCATCTGAATTAGGAGGACTTTGGGATTCTAGGATACAGAGAGTATCAAGAGCTTTGGATGTAAAAAACCTTGGGACAGATATTTTGCAGCATGAAGAGACCTATCTAGACCCTACTATGATGCAATATTTAACTCTTCCCTTGGCCCTTCATAATCAAAGTTCCGATAAGAGAGCTAACATTGTGGAAAACCCACGTCCTGAGATACCAGGAGTGGATGTAATATCTAAACAGAAAACTAAGAGGACGCAAATGGACGAGCTAGAGAGCTCACTTCAGAGACATCTGTCACAAAGCTGGAGATCACTATCTAGGACATTCCAGGCAGAATCAGGGGTTCAAAAATCCCTCAAGTCTTTCCTGGGCAGACAACACAACATCTGGGAGAGTCATGCCTGGAGGCAGCGACTACCAAGAAAATATCTCTCCACTATGCTAACGCTGGGGAATGTTTTAGGGACCACTATGGAAAGGAAGCTTTGTTCTCAAACATCTCTAGCAGAAAAAGCCACTGCAGATACCTGTCAGTCTATTCAGCATTTATTTGGGATTCCAGCTGAACTGATGGAAGCTTCCCAGAGGCTGCCAGAGAAGGGTCCAGTTAACATTTCTCAGTCTTCAGTGGTCAAACACTACTTCAGAGGCATAGGTCAATGGCCTTAAAAATGTGGACACGTGGCTCCACATTTTCCATAATATAGCAATACTCTGGGAAGAGAGTGGAAATAAAGAAAACTAACTCAGTGTTCAGTGGTATATCCCAAGAAGTAATTCAGCATATGTCTGTCGCATGTGCAGGGGGCCAGCTTCCTGTCCTGGTAAAGTCAGAGTCTTCCATAAGCATATTTTACAACAGAGAAGATCTTGTTCCAATGGAAGAAAATGAGAACTCACAGAGTGATTCCCAAACAAGGATTTTTGAGTCCCAACACTCCCTCAAGCCAAATTATCTTCCCCAGAGTGACTTCTCAGAACAGCTCCAGTTGCAACAAGAGTTGCAGCTAAAAATAGCAGCAAAACTCTTAAGGAGTCAAATACCCGCCGATGTGCCTCCACCTCTAGCTTCAGGTCTAGTCCTAAAGTACCCCATCCGCCTGCAGTGTGGCCGATGTTCAGGATTTAACTGCCATCATAAATTACAGACCACTTTGGGGTCTTATCTTCTGATCTATCCACAGCTCCATCTTGTAAGCACTCCTGAAGGCCATGGTGAGATTCGGTTGCACCTTGGCTTTAGGCTGTGAACTAGGAAAAGACCCCAAATGTCAAAGTATCATGAAAGTGATAGACCCATTACATGGAGAAGACCTATGTCACCATCACAAAGGAAGCTAAAATCCATACTCAAGCTTCCAAGAGTCCTACTTCCACAATAGATTTGCAGTCTGGGTCCTCCCAGTCCCCTGCTCCTGTACAAGTCTACATCAGGCAAAGACAACACAGCAGTCCTGACCCATAAGAAAAGACAATAATTAGAGCACCTGAACACTATGAACCCATTCAGGTTCACACCCTATCAGAGAGTGACTCTGAAAGCACTCAGAATGAGAAACGGGCTAAAGTGAGAACCAAAAAGACCTCTGGTTCAAAATATCCAATGAAGAGAATGACCAAGGGACTTGGTGATCTCACGCAGTGGCTCACGCCTATAATCCAGCACTTTCGGAGGCTGAGGGCAAATCACCTAAGGTCAGTAGTTCAAGACCAGCCTGACCAACAAGGTGAAACTCGTCTCCACTAAAAATACAAAAATTAGCAGGGCGTGGGGCCAGGCACCTGTAATCCTAACTACTGGAAAGACTGTGGCAGGAGAATTGCTTGAGCCTGAGAGGTGGAGGTTGCAGTGAGTAGGGATTGCACCACTACACTTCAGCCTGGGTTACAGAGCAAGACTCTATCTCAAAAAAAAAAAAAAGGAAGAAAGAAAAAATAAAGTCAAAGTCTTTTAAAGTCCCTGTATTGTTTGCAGGGGTGGGGGTGGTAAGATGCTGATTAGCTTTAGAAAATGTACATGTTAAACTTTCAAGGTAACCTCTACAGAAATAGGATATACAACTTTCAAACCCAAAACGTGAAGGAAAAAAAAGATGTTTAAAGAAAAGACAAAATTAGCTGGACATGGTGGATGCATCTGTAGTCCTAGCTAAGCAGGAGGCTGAGGCAGGGGGATTGCTGGAGCCCAGGAAGTTGAGACTGCAATGAGTATGATTGTACCACTGCACTCCAGCCTGGGACACAGAGTGAGACCCCATCTCAGAAATAAAGAAGATAGAGAGAATAAAAAACAGGAAGAGAGAGGAAAAGAGAGATGGAAAGAGAAAATAGACGAGAGCGAGAGAGAAAGAAAAAAAAGAAAATAACTAAACAAATAAATTTTAGACCCTAACCAGTCTAAAATGAGGCAAAAAGGAGATAAAAAGAGGTATAGAAAAGGACAAAAAGCATCGAGTGTTCTACCTATACGACACCAGTCATCCTAGCCTAGCACAGGAGCCTGCCTCTCGTTTTCTCTGGCTCCTCCCAGATTTTGGAAGACTACTGGGTATGTGTGATGTGATAGGACAGGAGAGAAGATGTGATCTGTAACCTGAGAAAAAAAGGAACTCTGAATGGCTTATAACAGAGAATTAGTACAGAAGGAGATGACATTAGAACTGCCCCTCCTATCACCGATCTTCCAGCCTAGAGATCTCCATATTATGACCTGGGAATTCCCAGGGCCACTGTAATTAGCCCATACTCCAAGGGTCTAATATAGTGTTAGGAATCTGAAAAAGGATGGTCCTGGGGGCTGGTCCATAAGTCTAAGCTTCATTTGCCAATTCTATCACAGAGATTAAGGGTGGTTGACACAGAAAACAAGTAGCCTTCAGAGTCTCCTCGTGGCTCTAATTAATCAGCTCAACACCACATCTGAGGTCCCCTAGTGTCCAACATACCCTAATAGTGAATATGGTGACTCTCTCAGGTGCCTCAATGTTGTACCACACACACAGGCTATTGCAGTTCTGAGCTACCAGCACATCACTTCCTGGGACCCACTGCACGTAGGAGCAGAAGTTGAGGATCATTGTCTTAGAGCAGCTCTCAATATCATACAGATGCAACTGAAGAAAGAAGAGGCAGATGGCACAATTAGAAGTGCATGTGGGGTTGTCTCCTACTTTTGACCATTTCCCTAATGGTGAGATGTGGTGAGCTAACCCACCACTCAGGTTCATGCTGCATTTCAAAGCTTACTGATCTGCTTTCTGCTGAGGTGGTATATCCTAACTCCAGTCAAGTAAGAGATGACCCATAGAACAGAGATCTACATCCCAGGAATTGTAAGTTAGGTAAAGACCAGACTTTCCTTCTTGGAATAACTCTGGGCCAGAGTTACCAGCTTGGATTACAAATGGCAGACCACTAAAAACATTAAATGATCTGGAAATCTGTGATGTGGCTTTCACTAAAATGAAAAATCACCAGGTTGTCTTGTTGACCTGAGATTGAACACTGGTGCTACCATATTGGGATGGGATGAGAATCTATGAGGGACAAAGAGGCCGTCCTCCAGCCAGTTCATGCCATCAGGTCAGTGTGGCTGAAAAGCACTGGACAGCAGGTCTAGTGAAGGTCAGCTAGGCATGAGGAGGAGGAATGCAGGATTAAGGAAGTTTAATGAGGGCACAGACTGTGAACAGTAAGAGAGACCAACTCCCAAACTCCCCTCTTGACTTTGTTGCCATAATACAATCGCCTCTGAGGTAATATTGGATTGCCGGGTGCGGTGGCTCACTCCTGGAATCCCAGCAATTTGAGGATTACAGGAGTGAGCCACTCCTGTAATTTGCCCACTCATAAGCCACTGAGGTGGGCAAATCAACTGAGGTCAGGAGTTCGAGACAAGCCTGGCCAACATGGTGAAACACCATCTCTACTAAAAATACAAAGATTAGCTAGGTGTGGTGGCACACACCAGTAGTCTCAGCTACTGGGAAGGCTGAAGCAGGAGAATCGCTTGAACCCGGGAGGCAGAGGTTGCAGTGAGCTGAGATCATGCCACTGCACTCCAGCCTGGGCAACAGAGTGAGACTCTGTCTCAAAAAAAAAAAAAGAGGTAATAAAGGATGGGTTTTGGTATCAGGTACAGAGAATGTTGATTCTTCTGTGCCTTCTGCTATGCTGATGACACAGCAAAGAAATTATGCCCCATCCTGGCTACCTCAGTCCCTGGTGGCAGCTTGTCTCACATCCTCTATGGGCCAGCCAATGCCTAAGGCCTTAGTAACTCTTCTCACATGAAGTTTCCAGTCCCTGAAGAGGAGCTTGTGTCCAGTCTCATTAAGTTCCAGCCAATCCACGCGGCTCTCATGGCTGACAGTGCCAATGTGCTATCCACCAATCAGATCCACTATAGAATAAAAGAGACAGGTTAACATGAAAGATTGCACAGATGTACATAGTGTGGCCAACACACGTAATTTTGCTAGGATGCCTAGGAAGCTGTGTCTCTTTTAGAACTGTACAGGTTTTGTTTAACTATGTTGTAACTCAAAAAGGTCCAGACCCACTAAGAAATGTCATTACTCTCTGGGACTTAAGGAGTTACCTCAGAGAAGATTGGAACTATTGAGCAAGTGGCTTCTACTACTCACGGCATCCCCTCTAAGGCAGCACTGAGCACATTAAAGATAAGCCTGATACAACACAGCAGTGAGACAAGGCTGCTGAATCAATGACCTTGATGATCATATGCCCCAAGAAGCTACCTGCATATCTGAATGCCTACTGTAAGTAAGAACACTGCAGGGTGGTTAGTAGGGAAGGCACACAGTCAAACCTCTGACTAAAGTTAGGTGAGTCACGCGGAGGATGAATACTTTCATTTGAATCTTGTAGACAATATAAGAAACTATCGCATTTAGAGCAAACTAATTAGGGTTGGCTGGGATGTTTTCAGGGAGTCTCTTGATCAAAGTTCATTTATAAGTTTCAGTGATATCTATTATTAATGAACAATGTGCCTCACTTTGTTATTTATATATGCTTATCTAATGACCAAATGTCTGCTGGCATCTACAATTGTGAAGACCAATTTAAAAAAACAATCTTCCTTTAAGTAAAAAGTAAAATTGGCCGGGCATGGTGGCTCATGCCTGTAATCTCAGTGCTTTGGGAGGCTGAGGTGGGCAGATCACCTGAGGTCAGGAGTTGGAGATCAGCCTGGCCAACATGGTGAAACATTGTCTCTACTAAAAATACAAAAAAAAAAATTAGCTTGGTACGGCAGTTGGTGCCTATAGTCCCAGCTACTTGGGAGGTTGAGGCAAGAGAATCACTTGAACCCAGGAAGCAGAGACTGCAGTGAGCCAAGACCATGCCACTACACTCCAGCCTGGGTGACAGAGCAAGACTCTGTCTCAAAAAAAAAGGAAAATGATAAAGCCATATTTTAATGCCCCAATTATAAGTAGAATCAGAGTTCTAGAGTGGCAAGAATCCTAACTCCTGAGAACCCTGAAGTTATACACAAAATTATGTGTGTACAGTATATATTTTTCTCTGAGAAGGTCTATGATTTTAGATACTCCTGGTAACCCAAAAAAGTTAAGAGAAGAACTCTTTTTCTTGTTCTTTCTCTGAGATGGAGTTTCACTTTTGTCACCCAGGCTGGAGTGCGGTGGTGCGATCTGGGCTCACTGCAACCTCCACCTCCTGGGTTCAAGCGATTCTCCTGCCTCAGCCTTCTGAGTAGCTGGGATTATAGGCACTTGCCACCAAACCTGGCTAATTTTTGTATTTTAGTAGAGATGGGGTTTCACCATGTTGGTCAGGCTGGTCTTGAACTCCTGACCTCAGGTGATCCGCCCGCCTCGGCCTCCCAAAGTACTGGGATTACAGGCATGAGCCACCATGCACAGCCTTGAACTCTGTCATTTTACATAGATTGAAAATGAGACCTACAGAGTGAAACTGTGTGTCCAAGTTCTCACAACTCATTGCTGCTGCTGGAGTCTTAGGCCTCTTGGTCTACATTATTGTTTCCATTATAGATCCCTACATTTCTGAGCTCAGAAACCTGATGTGAAATATAATGTTCATGAAATGTACAACTATTTTAAGAATAGCTCATACATATATGGGAACTTGACTTACAACAGAGATTACATTACAAATCCGTGGGTAAAGAATGGACTTTCAACAAATGGTTAAACATATGGAAAATAAAATAAAATTAGATCCCAACCCACATTATATATAAAAACACATTCCAGGTGAAAAGCAAAATTTAAAAATGTTAAGATATAGGAGGGAATAGGAAAGAATTTCTTAAATAAGACCTCAAAAATCACAACTATTTTTTTTTTTTGGAGACAGAGTTTTATTCTTACTGTCTAGGTTGGAGTGCAGTTGGCACAATTTCAGCTCACTGCAACCTCCACCTCCCGGGTTCAAGTGATTCTCCTGACTCATCCTCCCAAGTAGCTGGGATTACAGGCACCCTCCACCACACCCAGCTAATTTTTGTATTTTTAGTAGAGACAGGGTTTCACCATGTTGGCCAGACTGGTCTCAAATTCCTGACCTCAGGTGATCTGCCTGCCTTGGCCTCCCAATGTGCTTGGTTGCAGGCATAAGCCACTGTGCCTAGCCTCAAACTGTTTTTTTAAGTGATAAAATGGACTGTATTGAAGTGAAAATGTCTGAGCGTCTTTTAAGACGCCCAAAAGGAGAGAAGAGACAAGCCACAAGCTGAGGCAAAAATATCTGCAATGCAAATAACCACCAAAGTCTATACAAGCATATGCAAAGAACTCCTTCAAATCAATAAGGAAGACACATTCTGATTTAAAAAATGGGTAAGAGAAACTAGCAGTTCACAGATGAAGAACTATAAATGTTCAATAAATATTATATATGAAATTAGTATAATGAGATACAATTTTATGTATATCATGTTTAAGCCAAATTAAGAACTCAGGCAATTTCAAGTATTACAAAGGATGTCAGACAATAGAAACTGTAACTGCTGGTGGGAATATAAATGGGTATAACTTCTTTGGAGAAAAATTTTTTGGAAATATTTAGTGAAATTAAAGACACAGCTCCTCTATGATTTAGCAATTCTATTCTAGATATGGAGCTTGGAGAACTGAATCACTGTAATAGTGAAAAATCAGCAACTTAAATGCCCATCCTAATAGAGAAGATATAAAATGATTCAAGGTAAATACAACAAAATGTCAGGATTTGACAGAACTGGATATGGATAAACAAGTGATACTATCATTTTTTTTTTTTAATTGATTTTCAGTGGAAAGCTTCATAAATTTGTGTGTCATTCTTGCACAGGACCATGCTAATCTTCTCTTTATCATTCTGATTTTAATTATGTGCTGCCAAAGCAAGCAAAATATCATTATTATTAATAGCTAATATTTATTAAGTACTTACTATGTTCCACGCATAATAAGTGTATTTCATATGAAGTAGGTACTATTTTTATTCCTATTTTGTAGATGAGGAAATTGGGATATAGAAAGATGAAGTAACTTTCTAAGATCACACAGGTAGAAAAGTGGGATGGTTTGACTCCAGAGTCCCATTCTTTTTTTTTTTTTTTTTTTTTTTTAAATAGAGTCAAGATCTGACCATGTTGCCTAGACTGGTCTCAAACTCCTGAGCTCAAGCAATCCACCTGCCCCAGCCTCAGAAGTGCTGGGATTATAGGCATGAGCCACTGTACCTGGCCCAGAGCCCCATTTTCAACAGCTACATTGTATAGGTAATGCTATTCTCTATACTATTTTTATGCTTGAAACATTTCACAATACAAATATTAACAAGATTTATAAATGTGAATATTTGTGAAATGTAAATAAAGTTTCTGTCATTATTAGTTACCAATGACAAACTATACAAAAAATAAAACATCTTCCAGTTCTAACAGTCTATGATTCTATGAAATCTAAACAGGAAAATTCATAAATTTAATGGGTCTTCTCTACCACTCACAATTTGCCAACCCTAAGATATATGTCTAGAGAACATGAATAATTATATAGACCTTTGGGTTTTTTTGTTGCTTTTGTTTTTGTTTGAAGAGACAGGGTCTTACTCCATCATCTAGGCTGGAGTGCAGTGGCACAATCATAGCTCACTGCAGCCTTGAACTACTGGGCTCAAATTATTCTCCTGCCTTATCCTTCCAAAGTGCTGGGATTACAAGCATGAGCAACTGTGCCTGGCCTGCACTTTTGTATTTATATCTAGATATCTAGGTACAGATGCACACATATTGACTTAAACATTTCATATATCCACTGTACATGTGGGGTTACTATTTACCTGGTACTTCTTAGATTCCTGTATTTCCCGCTGAACACGATCCTGTGGTATAAAAGTATGACAGAAACATCTATTTTGTTATTAGCAGTCACTTTTTTCCCTGCAGCCCCTAGGCCCTTCCTTAAAAAGAAGATTCTTTAAGAAAAAGAAAAAAAAAATCAAAAATACAAGCCTATGGTAGCAAAACTATAAAACTCAGGATGCAATGCAAAGAATAAGCAGCATTAGAGAAAAAATAACAGCTGGTTTGCAATCAGAAGTTTGGAAATTTGGAGAAAACAGCCTTAATAAACTGTTCTAATCAAAATACAAAATCCGTAAGGTGAACTGAGAATACACTTTAACTTTCAAATGTCTGAAAATGAGTCAACTGAAATGTCTCTTTTTAGCTTTATGTGACAAGATAGAAATCTGGTCTGTCTTGTGATAATGCATGTGTGTTAATGTGTTGCTTTCATGGGCACCACAAGGCTAGTTGCTATGAGAGTGCACACATATCAGAAAGCATTAAGAATTTGGCCAGGCGGAGTGGCTCATGCCTATAATCCCCACACTTAGTGAGGCAGAGGTGAGAGGATTGCTTGAGCCCAGGAGTTCGAGACCAGGCTACGCAACATATCAAGACACCATCTCTATAAAAAGGAGAAAAAAAAAAAAGAATGACACCAAAGAAATAAAACTACCAGTAAACTAAAAAAAACGAAAAGAAGGCAGGGCACAGTGGCTCATGCCTGTAATCCCAGCACTTTGGGAGGCTCAGGTAGGTGGACCACCTGAGGTCAGACGAGCCTGGCCAACATAGTGAAACCCCATCTCTACTAAAAATACTAAAAAAAATTTGTATCTTTTTTTTGTGTGTGTGGTGGCACGGGCCTGTAATCCCAGCTACATGGAAGGCAGAGGGAGGAGAATCAGTTGAACTTGGAAGGCAGAGGTTGCAGTGAGCCAAGACCACACCACTGTACTCCAGCCTTGGCAACACAGTGAGACTCCGTAAAACAAAAAAAAAAAGAAAAGAAAAGAAATAATATTAATTTTTAAAACTAACATTAAAAGCCTATAGTAGCATTCTTTTGCAAACTCCTTATGAATATGGGTTATGCTTTATTCATCTTCACAACCTCCACACCTAGTACAATTTGTACTAGGTGTGTATTTGTTGAAGGACTAAATGAAGCCACTTCCTAAAAATAAAGGTAAAATAAAATTGCATGCATTTATAAGGTAATTAAAGATTGACATGGCTGCCACAGATAGTAGAGGAAAGATCTGTTTTGAACCTACCAACAAAAAAAAAAAAGAAAAAAAAAGGAGAGGAAAGATAGAGGTATCGAATTGATAACAGTAAAATATAAGCCACTGAAAAGCTTAGGTTTCCCTGTTGTGTAACTATCCGCTATACTTAACACTACAAAAGTACACAAACTTTAATGGAAGAGGGTAAACCAAGAGCTCTATAATAAAAACATTAAGTTATCTGAGCTGTATAAAGATAGTAATCTAAAACATAATAAATAGCTACAAATTAGCACACAGCTATGCAGAAATAACAAGATTGAAAGTATGCGTGGGGGTTTCTTGGTTTACTTTTTGAGACAGAGTCTAGCTCTGTCGCCCACGCTGGAGTGCAATGGCATGATCTCGGCTCGCTGCAAACTCCACCTCAGCCTCCCAAGTAGCTGGGACTACAGGCACACACCACCATGCCCGGCCCAAAAGCATGTTTTTAAGTTAAAAAAATAAGGTCTGAAGTCTTGTGGGTGGGTAAAGCCTACCAGACCTAAGCACTGGGAGCTCATGAGAGTGGGTTAGCAGGTAACACCCAAATATGTGCCAGTCTCATATACGAAACCATTTTATCCTGCACCACTTTACTTTTTCATTCCGGATGGTCTTCTGGACAAGAGTTCTTACATGGATTACTCAGTACATCACGAGTCTTGAGTAAATGGAAAGCAAGGTTTCTTAACTGCTAAAATCAGTGCCTTACACTGTCTAGGTGCTATTAAATATATTCAGTCTGTTCCTCTATGAAATTTTCAAATAAAATTCTACCTTTCCATTGTGTCCAAATCTGTTGAGTCATCCAGGAATGTTACTACCTGCTTCTCCAGGTAGCCATCAATCTTTTCTTCAGAGATTGTTGTTGAATTAAAAATATTTTGAGTCACTGAATTTAAGAATATGGCTTCATAGTTCCCTTCCAGCAGCAACTATAGGAAAGATCCACTCTCTGTAACATAAAAAATTAGTGCAATAATCCAAAACAACTTTTTTTCATACCGTAAAGGATAACAGTGTTAGGTAAATCTACCATTTTAGTGTGCAAAAACAAGGTCTAGACTTAGAATGCTTGCTATATGCAAATCACAAGGCACTCAGCAAATCTCCAACATTCTACAAATATTCTCTCTCCTAGAATTAGCAGCTCACCCATACTGACTATGAGCCCCAAAGTGGAAGTCAGCCCCAGAAATAATATTCCTCATTAATAGGTATTTACTCTTTTGCTGGGAAATTCAAAAAGATTCCTAATGACAACAGAAAAGTTTCCTTAGTCAAGGTTCTAAGACTTTTCATAATCTGGCTCCTTCTACCCCCATTAATTTCTCTTCATGAAAAGTCACTCCAAGAACGCTGGTTTACTCACGGTTTCCCTAATGTCCCATGTATATTCCTGCCTCCACACTTTCCACTTGTGATTTCACCTGTTGAACTCTTCTCCACTTGTTAGTCTTACCCTTTAATCCAAAATCAGCTCAAGTCTCACTTCTTCCAAGAAACTTTTCCAGACCACCAGACTTCAAACGACCTGCCACTGGAAGCACCTACTGTGTCACACGTGCCCACACACACAGAGTACTTACACACAGTTTATTCTCTTCTGGGTCCAGCCTAAATCCCACAACCAGATGTGCCAGTAAATGTGCCTTTTAACTCTATACCTCTCTGGTAAATGTTCATTGCTCACAAAAATTAGCCTTTGATGCCTAGGAAAGGCTCACGCCTGTAATCCCAGCACTTTGGGAGGCCCAGGCAGGCGGATCACTTGAGGTCAGGAGTTGGAGACCCGCCTGACCAACATGGTGAACCCCTGACTCTACTAAAAATACAAAATTAGCAGGGCGTGGTGGCGCATACCTGTAATCCCAGCTACTCCATAGGTTGAGGCAGGAGAATCACTTGAAACCGGGAGGCAGAGGTTGCAGTGAGCCGAGATCACGTTATTTGCACTCCAGCCTGGGCAAAAAGCTAAACTCCCTCTCAAACAAATAAATAAATATGTAAAAATAAAATAAAATGACGACGCTGTATTTACAGGTTTTCACCGCAAAACAGGATAAATATGGTATCTACCTTAAGTATCTACCATAAGCATTATATGACTGAGTACATGTTAAAGGCTTAGGAAAATAACTGACATTGCCATTGCTATTACTACTGAACCTGGGCAGTAGGACATTTTGGGCAAAGAGAGTGAGCACCACGCCCACTATGTCGAGGACTCAACAACCCAAGGCCTCCAGGAATCAGCTAGATTTTGTTAGGGAAAAACCAACGGAGGGATGAGAATCAGTCGCTGCCATCTCTTTTCCTCACAGTTCCCACGATAGACTAAGTCAACCCTGGCAGGTGCGCCTCTCACGTGAACCGGCGACCCCCTCCTGTTTCCATTGCTGCCGCTCAGCCTCGGTGGGGAATCCCCTCAGAACTGCCAGCTCCGAGGTCCACATCACCCCAGACACCGCTGCAGCCAAACAGGCTCCCACGAAGGCCACACGGGAGTCAACAAAAGCAAGTGGAAAGAGGAGAGTACAAAGACGCGGAAATCTAGTGGCGACGGTTACCGTAAATACACCCACGGTTCTAGAACGCCTTGTGGGGATACCAGCACAAGGAGGCGGCCATAACTGCAGCGCGGGGCACCCTGGGAAAAACGCGCAACTCTCTGGCCCGGCTTCCGCCTTGGAGACTGACCAGAGCTTGGCTACTGAGCCTGCCGGGTGGGTGTGCCCCATCCCGGGGCGGGCAGTGGGCGGAGTTGAGGGCGCGATCGCGGTCAGCTCCGCCCCAATGGGACCAATTCTGCGAGCTGTGATTGTGGAAATGAGTGTGCTATCGAGGGCTTGGGTTCAAATGCAACTCAAAACGGACATTTTGGCCAAAGCAGTTTGATTGAAAGGGCGAGAGCTGTGATTCATAAACCTTTGTGGGTCAGAACGCTCTTGACAACCTGATGAAAACCACAGTCCTTCACGCAGAGTGCACGTGGGCCATTGCTCTCAGCGTATGGGCACCCTCTCACGGAATCACAGACCCTCTGACGTGGGGTCGGTGAAGACCACGATGGAACCCCGTCAGCATACCATGGGTCTTTGGGTGAATTCGCGTGTAAGGAAAGGATCTGATTTTGAAACTGCCACTACATGAATCATGGCCGGGTGGGAAATCTGGCCCTGCCGCTGGTGCAGGGAAGTTTTTGGAACAGTCTGAACGCTGCAGAAGACTGGTCCCAGGGGTGGTCCCGAAGAAATTGCAAGGGGACAAACCAGCCTCCCCTTCCTTGCTGCTGAGCACAGAGCTGGTGTCTTATGTGCACTTCTTTCAGTCTTCCTAGCAGAAACAGCTAGAGGCCGGGTTCTATGGCTCACACCTGTAATCCCAGCCCTGTGGGAGGCTGAGGCAGGTATATCACCTGAGCTCAGGAGTTCGAGACTAGCCTGGCCAACATGGTGAAATCCCGTCTCTACTAAAAATACGAAAATTAGCCGGACACAGTGGCACACACCTGTAATCCCAACTACTCGGGAGGCTGAGGCAGAAGAATTGCTTGAACCTGGGAGGCAGGGGTTTCAGTCAGCCAAAATGATGCCACTGCACTCCAGCCTGGTCAATAGAGTGAGATTCCAACTCAAAAAAAAAGAAGGAGAAGGAAGGGAGGGAGGCAAGAAGGAAGGAAGAAAGGAAGGTAGGAAGAGCTAGAACTAACCAGGAAGGAAGGAAGGGAGGGAGAGAGGGAGGAAGAAGGGAAGGAAAAGAAAGGAAGAGCTAGGAGAAGGAAGGAAGGAAGGTAGGAAGGAAGGAAGGAAGGAAGAAAGGAAGGAAGGAAGGGCTAGGACAAGGAAGGAAGGAATAGGAAGGAAGAGCTAGGACTAGCCAAGAAGGAAGGAAGGGAGGGAGGGAGGGAAGAAGAAGGGAAGGAAAAGAAAGGAGGAGCTAGGAGAAGGAAGGAAGGAATGAAGGAAGGAAGAAAGGAAGGGCTAGGACAAGGAAGGAAGGAAGGGAGGAAGGGAGGGAGGAAGAAAGGAAGGAAAAGAAAGGAAAAGCTAGGAGAAGGAAGGAAGAGGAAGGAAGAGCTAGGACTAGCCAGGAAGGGAGGGAGGGAGGGAAGAAGAAGGGAAGGAAAAGGAAGGAAGAGCTAGGACAAGGAAGGAAAAAGAAAGAAAGAAAGATATTGAAGAACAATTGTCTGTGGTCTTTTCTGTTTCTGTTTATCTTGTGTGCAGAGGCACATTGCTCTTTTGTTCCTGACTACCTTTTCAGGGATATTTTATAGCAAGCAGCTTTAAAAGATAGAAATAATCTCTCCCTCAGGAGCAAATGACAGGTCTTCCCTCCCGGCCAAAGTTCAGGCAAGTTTGCTTGCAGCTCATTGTAAGACATTTAAGTTCTATAAGCCCAGGGATCTTCAGCTATGACACAAACCAACTGTGTATGCAGCTTTCACTGGGTCTCTTTTCATCACCCCCATGAACTTGGGGAACACAGGGGCAAGATAAACCAGCATGAACACGAAGGTCATACTGTAATAAAGTCCTTTGACTCTGACCAAGAGTCTCATGTATTCTGCCAGCACCCACGCAACTGGCAGGTAACTTGTTAGCTGGCAAGTAGGGTATAAACTCAAACTTTTCAGTTCTTGACAAAAGTTTCCTCACTCATGAAACAGAGACTTAAGGTTCTTTTTCATTGTGTTATCCTTTATGCTTATTTTTAAATGTCTTATTGTCACTTTAATTAAACAGGTAGCAAGTATTGTTTCTCAGGCACCCATGATCCTATCTCCATCAATAATTCAAACCTCATCTATCAACCATCCCAAAATCAGATGCTAAATAGAGTAAATAAATAAATGTTTCAGACCTTTTGCACCTAACATTTTATTTGAGACTTCCCAGAAAGACCCTGGAAAATCAGAAATATTTGTTCTTTTGCCTTAAAAAAAAAGTAATAGAAAAAAAGTAATAGAAATGATTAGATTTACTTGATCTCCTTCTAATGCTTCTAATGCAAAGTTTCATGCAAAAATAATTATCAAATCAGAAGAGACATCATCTCTAAGTTAAATTTTCATAACAATATGTTTTTAATATAAAGATTTCAAGTCATATGTTTCATGGGAATTCCCCGGAAATATGTGAATGCTCCCACTTAATTTGTTTTAATCTTAAGGGAAACATCAACAAAACCTTTGAAATGATTCTTTCTAGTTTTCCCGTATTTATCAGCATTCTGGCACAGCTTTTCCTGATGATATTAGGCAACAACAGCAGAGTATGATCAATGATAATTTCATCTATTATTTAAAATGTTGATTGGTCACAGTCTTATTTCTTTAATTTGAATCTAACATCTTCAAGGTTTCATCAGTTCTCAACTGTGGATGCACATCAGTCTAACACATAGAGTTTTATAAAAGAAAAAACATGCAGATGTCTAGACTCTACCCCCAGGTTTACAGAATCTCTTTTCTTAATATTCTTAGTATATTCTTGATATATTAAGTATATTATGTCTCGTGATTACTATATGGTATGACCTAAGACTTTTTAATCTATAAAAATTATAGTCATCCATTTTTACAAGGTAAATGTAATATTCACTGAAATATATGAAAAGAGATTTTATTGTTGTTATTAGCAATTTTTTTCTAAAAATTTTTTAATTGACTTTGTTGGCAAGCCATTGAAAACAACCAAATTTCCTTGTCAGCTGCATGATTCTTATTATGAACCTGGATCAGAACTTTTGCAAATTTGAAAATGATCAGTAATAAATTAACCATAAAGATTTATTCTCTGTCATCTACAGATAGTTTTTATTTTAGTCTTTTGCTTGCCTGAGGCCACTGCTATAAGCTACAGGCTGAAGTTTGTGTCTTCAACAAAGGACAATCTCACAGCATCAAGAAAAAAATAGTACAAGCTACTTCAAACTATAGACATTGCAAAGATGAGCTGACATCACTTAGACATATTTGAGACCCTACCAAAGGATTACATCAACATATCCAGGAAACTTTTCAGTCTAGGAGCAAATGACTTCATGAGAATACTAACCTAAGATCTGGCAGAACAAGAATTAATCATATATGAATATGCAAATTGACCAGGGAAATTGTATTGTGGCTGTTTGGAATATTTTTTGATGTTGTGTCAATGTTCTATTTTCTGCATATATAAAAAAGCCCTTTCTCTTTTAGACTGTTTGTAATTCACAACAATTTGCCAACTCTACTTTTAAAACTGAGATAAAACATTCTTTTTTTTTTTTTTATTGCATTTTAGGTTTTGGGGTACATGTGAATAACATGCAAGGTTGTTGCACAGGTGCACACCTGGCAGTATGATTTGCTGCCTCCCTCCCCTTCACCTATATCTGGCATTTCTCCCCATGCTATCCCTCCCCAACTCCCCACCTCCCCACTATCCCCCCTCCCCCCCAACAGACCCCCGTGTATAGTGCTCCCCTCCCTGTGTCCATGTGTTCTCCTTGTTCAACACCCGCCTATGAGTGAGAACATGTGGTGTTTGATTTTGTGTTCTTGTGTCAGTTTGCTGAGAATGATGTTTTCCAGGTTCATCCATGTCCCTACGAAGGATGTGAACTCCTCCTTTTTAATGGCTGCATAATATTCCATGGTGTATATGTGCCACATTTTTCCTGTCCAGTCTATCATCGATGGGCATTTGGCCTGGTTCCAGGTCTTTGCTATTGTAAACTGTGCTGCAATGAACATTCGTGTGCATGTGTCCCTATAGTAGAACGATTTATAATCCTTTGGATATATGCCCAGTAATGGGATTGCTGGGTCAAATGGAATTTCTATTTCTAGGTCCTTGAGGAATCGCCACACTGTTTTCCACAGTCGTTGAACTAATTTACACTCCCACCAACAGTGTAAAAGTGTTCCTATTTCTCCACATCCTCTCCAGCATCTGTTGTCTCCAGATTTTTTAATGATCGCCATTCTAACTGGCGTGAGATGGTATCTCAATGTAGTTTTGATTTGCATTTCTCTAATGACCAGTGATGATGAGCATTTTTTCATATGTTTGTTGGCCTCATGTATGTCTTCTTTTGTAAAGTATCTGTTCATATCCTTCGCCCATTTTTGAATGGGCTTGTTTGTTTTTTTCTTGTAAATCTTTTTTAGCTCGTTGTAAATTCTGGATATCAGCCCTTTGTCAGATGGGTAGGCTGCAAAAATTTTTTCCCATTCTGTTGGTTGCCGATTCACTCTATTGACTGTTTCTTTTGCCGTGCAAAAGCTGTGGAGTTTGATTAGGTCCCATTTGTCTATTTTGGCTTTTGTTGCCAATGCTTTTGGTGTTTTGGTCATAAAGTCCTTGCCTACGCCTATGTCCTGAATGGTTTTGCCTAGGTTTCCTTCTAGTGTTTTTATGGTGTTACGTCTTATGTTTAAGTCTTTAATCCATCTGGAGTCAATTTTAGTGTAAGGTGTCAGGAAGGGGTCCAGTTTCTGCTTTCTGCATATGGCTAGCCAGTTTTCCCAACACCACTTATTGAACATGGAATCCTTTCCCCATTGATTGTTTTTTTCAGGTTTGTCAAAGATCAGGTGGTTGTAGATATGTTGTGTCGCCTCCGACGTCTCTGTTCTGTTCCATTGGTCTATATCTCTGTTTTGGTACCAGTACCATGCTGTTTTGATTACTGTAGCCTTGTAGTAGAGTTTGAAGTCCGGTAGTGTGATGCCTCCTGCTTTGTTCTTTTTGCTTAGAATTGACTTGACCTAGTTTATTGAGGGTTTTTAGCATAAAGGGCTGTTGAATTTTGTTGAAGGCCTTCTCTGCATCAATTGAGATAATCATGTGGTTTTTGTCTTTGGTTCTGTTTATGTGGTGAATTACGTTTATAGACTTGGGTACGTTGAACCAGCCTTGCATCCCCGGGATGAATCCTACTTGATCATGGTGGATAAGCTTTTTGATGTGCTCTTGTAATCAGTTTGCCAGTATTTTATTGAAGATTTTTGCATCTATGTTCATCATGGATATTGGCCTGTAGTTTTCTTTTCTTGTTGAGTCTCTACCGGGTTTTGGTATCAGGATGATGTTGGTCTCATAAAATGATTTGGGAAGGATTCCCTCTTTTTGGATTATTTGGAATAGTTTCAGAAGGAATGGTACCAGCTCCTCTTTGTATATCTGGTAGAATTTATTTTTACTCCTTTTTCTCTAATCTTGCCTTCTCATTTTATTTCACTGAATTGATCTTCAACCTCTGAATTCCATCTGGACCTGGGCTTTTTTTGGGTGGTAGGCTCTTAATTGCTGCCTTGACTTCAGACCTTGTTATTGGTCTATTCAGTGTTTTGACTTCTTCCTGTTTTAGGCTTGGGAGGAGGCAACTGTCCAGGAATTTATCCATTTCTTCCAGGTTTTCTAGTTTATGTGCATAGAGTTGTTTGTAATAATCTCTGATGATGGTTTGAATTTCTGTAGAATCTGTGGTGATATCCCCTTTATCAATTTTATTGCATCTATTTGGTTATTCTCTCTTTTCTTTTTTATTAGTCTGGATAGTGGTTTGTCTATTTTGTTGATCTTCTCAGAAAACCAGCTCCTGGATTTATTGATTTTTTGAAGGGTTTTTTGTGTCTCTATCTCCTTCAATTCTGCTTTGATCTTAGTTATTTCTCGTCTTCTGCTAGGTTTTGAGGTTTTTTGATCTTGCTCCTCTAGCTCTTTCAATTTTGATGATAGGGTGTCAATTTTAGATCTCTCCTTTCTTCTCATGTGGGCACTTATTACTATATATTTTCCTCTAGAGACTGCTTTAAATGTGTCCCAGGGATTCTGGTATGTGGTGTCTTTGTTCTCGTTGGTTTCGAAGAACATCTTTATTTCTGCCTTCATTTCATTGTTTATCCAGTCAACATTCAGGAGAAAGTTGTTTAGTTTCCATGAAGCTGTGCGGTTCTGAGTTAGTTTCTTAATCTTGAGTTCTAATTTGATTGCATTGTGGTCTGAGAGACTGTTTGTTATGACTTCCATTCTTTTGCATTTGCTGAGGAGTGATTTACTTCCAATTATGTGGTCAATTTTAGAGTAGGTGTGATGTGGTTCTGAGAAGAATGTATATTCTGTGGATTTGGGCTGGAGAGTTCTGTAAATGTCTATTAGGTTTGCTTGTTCCAGGTCTGAGTTCAAGTCCTGGATATTCTTGTTAATTTTCTGTCTCATTGATCTGTCTAATATTGACAATGGTGTGTTGAAGTCTCCCACTATTATTGTGTGGGAGTCTACGTCTCTTTGTAAGTCATTAAGAACTTGCCTTATGTATCTGGGTGCTCCTGTATTAGGTGCATATATATTTAGGATCATTAGCTCTTCTTGTTGCATTGATCCTTTTACCATTATGTAATGTCCTTCTTTGTCTCTTTTGATCTTTGTTGCTTTAAAGTCTATTTTATCAGAGATGAGAATTGCAACTCCTGTTTTTTTTTTTTTTTTTTGCTCTCCATTTGCTTGGTAAATCTTCCTTCATCCCTTTATTTTGAGCCTATGTGTATCCTTGCATGTGAGATGGGTTTCCTGGATACAGCACACTGATGTGTTTTAGCTTTTTATCCAATTTGCCAGTCTGTGTCTTTTGATTGGGATGTTTAGCCCATTTACCTTTAGGATTAATATTGTTATGTGTGAATTTGATCCTGCCATTTTGATGCTAGCTGTTTGTTTTGCCTGTTAGTTGATGCAGTTTCTTCATTGTATCGATGCTGTTTACCATTTGGTATGTTTTTGGAGTGGCTGGTACTGGTTGTTCCTTTCTATGTTTAGTGCTTCATTCAGGAGCTCTTGTAAAGCAGGCCTGGTGGTGATGAAATCTCTGAGTAATTGCTTGTTCATAAAGGATTTTATTTCTCCTTTGCTTATGAAACTTAGTTTTACTGGATATGAAATTCCATGTTGAAAGTTCTTTTCTTTAAGGATGTTGAATATTGGCCCCCACTCTCTTCTGGCTTGTACAGTTTCTGCTGAGAGATCCACTGTGAGTCTGACGGGCTTCCCTTTGTGGGTGACCCAACCTTTCTCTCTGACTGCCCTTAGCATTTTCTCCTTCATTTCAACCCTGGTGAATCTGATGATTATGTGCCTTGGGGTTGCTCTTCCTGAGGAATATCTTTGTGGTGTTCTCTGTATTTCCTGGACTTGAATATGGCCTGCCTTGCTAGGTTGGGGAAGTTTTCCTGGATGATATACTGAAGAGTGTTTTCCAGCTTGGATTCATTTTCTCCGTCACGTTCAGGTACACCTATCAAACGTAGATTAGGTCTTTTCACATAATCCCATATCTCTTGGAGGCTTCGTTCATTTCTTTTTTTTTTTTTATTGCATTTTAGGTTTGGGGGTACACATAAAGAACATGCAAGATTGTTGCATAGGTGCATACGTGGCTGTGTGATTTGCTGCCTTCCTCCCCTTCACCTATATGTGGCATTTCTCCCCATGCTATCTCTCCCCAACTCCCCACCCCCTGCTATCCCTCTCTTATTTCCCCCGAACAGACCCCAGTGTGTAGTGCTCCCCTCGTTCATTTATTTTTACTCCTTTTTCTCTAATCTTGCCTTCTCATTTTATTTCATTGAATTGATCTTCAACCTCTGATATCCTTTCTTCTGCTTGGTCAATTCAGCTACTGAAACTTGTGTATGCTTCACGAAGTTCTTGTGTTGTGTTTTTCAGGTCCATCAATTCATTTATATTCCTCTCTAAGCTGTTTATTCTTGTTAGCATTTCATCAAGCCTTTTTTCAAGGTTCTTAATTTCTTTGCATTGGGTTAGAACATGTTCTTTTACCTCAGAGAAGTTTCTTATTACCCACCTTGTGAAGCTTGTTTCTGTCAATTCATCAGACTCATAATCCATGCAGCCTTGTTCCCTTGCTGGTGAGGAGTTGTGAGCCCTTGGAGGAGGAGAGGCATTCTGGTATTGGGTGTTTTCATCCTTTTTGCACTGCTTCCTTCCCATCTTTGTGGATTTATCTACCTGTGGTCTTTGTAGTTGGTGACTTTCAGATAGGGTCTCTGAATGGATGCCCTGTTTGTTGATGATGAAGTTATTTCTTTCTGTTTCTTAATTTTCCTTCTAACAGTCTGCTATAGGACTGCTGGAGGTCCACTCCAGACCCTGCTTGCCTGGGGATCACCTGCAGCAGCAGCAGAACAGTAAGGGTTGCTGCTAGTTTCTTCTTCTGCTATCTTTGTCCCAGAAGAATACCTGCCAGATGTCAGTCTGAGCTCTCCTTTATGAGGTTACTCTTTGGATATATGGGGGTCAGGGAGCTGCTTGAGGAGACAGTCTGTCCTTTATAGGAGCTCAAGTGCTGAGCTTTGAGCTCCATTGCTCTGCTCAGAGCTGCTGGGCAGGTACATTTAAATCTGCTGCAGCAGAACTCATAACCACCTTTCTTTTCCCAGGTGCTCTGACCCGGGAAGGTAGGGCTTTATTTATAAGTTTCTGCCATGCTGCTGCCATCTTTCAGGATGCCCTGCCCAGCAAGGAGGCAGCTTAGTCACAGTCTGCTAGCAGAGGCATTGCTGAGCTGCTGAGGGCTCCACCCAGCTGCAGTGTGAACTTCCCTGCAGTCCTGTTTATAGGGGTATAGTTAGAATTGCCTCAGCAATGGCTGCCTACCTCTGCAATGGTGGACTCTCTCTGTAATGGCAGAC
The DNA here is from genome assembly GCF_030222135.1 of Aotus nancymaae. Lineage (NCBI taxonomy): Eukaryota > Metazoa > Chordata > Mammalia > Primates > Aotidae > Aotus > Aotus nancymaae. The sequence goes on from NW_026988471.1 coordinate 30,784,663, forward strand.
TGCCTTGGCAATAAGGGGCTGCCTCAGTAATGGCAGACTGCCTCGGCAATGGCAGACTGCCTGAGCAATGGTGAACTACCTCAGTAGTGGTGGACTGCCTTGGTAATGGCAGCCACTCCTCCCCCACAGAGCTGGACCATCCCAGGTTCAGCTGTGCTTGCTGTGAAACTCTCAATCCAGAGCATTTCAGATTGCTGGTCTTTGTGAAGCCCATTCAAAAGTGGGCCAAGGATCTGAACAGATATTTTACAAAAGAAGACATACATGAGGCCAACAAACATATGAAAAAATGCTCATCATCACTGGTCATTAGAGAAATGCAAATCAAAACTATACTGAGATACCATCTCACGCCAGTTAGAATGCGATCATTAAAAAATCTGGAGACAACAGACGCTGGAGAGGATGTGGAGAAATAGGAACACTTTTACACTGTTGGTGGGAGTGTAAACTAGTTCAACCATTGTGGAAGACAGTGTGGCGATTCCTCAAGAACCTAGAAATAGAAATTCCATTTGACCCAGCAATCCCATTACTGGGTATATACCGAAAGGATTATAAATCGTTCTACTATAAGGACACATGCACACGAATGTTCATTGCAGCACAGTTTACAATAGCAAAGACCTGGAACCAACCCAAATGCCCATCGATTATAGACTGGACAGGGAAAATATGGCACATATACACCATGGAATATTATGCAGCCATCGAAAATGATGAGTTCGCGTCCTTTGTAGGGACATGGATGAAACTGGAAACCATCATTCTCAGCAAACTGACACAAGAACAGAAAATCAAACACCTCATGTTCTCACTCATAGGCGGGTGTTGAACAATGAGAACACATGGACACAGGGAGGGGAGCACTACACACTGGGGTCTGTTGGAGGGGGAACAGCGAGGGGTGGGGAGTTGGGGAGAGAGAGCATGGGGAGAAATGCCAGATATAGGTGAAGAGGAGGAAGGCAGAAAATCACACTGCCACATGTGTACCTATGCAACAATCTTGCATGTTCTTCACATGTACCCCAAAACCTAAAATGCAATTTTTAAAAAAAAAAAGAAAAAAGAAAAAGGAAAAGAAATACAGAATCTCAGGCCTCACCCTGGACGTCCTGAATTAGAATCTGCATTCAACAAGACCCCATGTTATTTATGTGCACATTAAATTTTAAGAACTACTAGCAGCTGGGCATGGCGGCTCATGCCTGTAATCCCAGCACACTGGGAGGCCAAGGTGGGCAGATTGCCTGAGCTTAGGAGTTCGCAACCAGCCTGGGCAACATGGTTAAATCCCATCTCTACTAAAATACAAAAAATTACCCAGGTGTGGTGGCATGCACCTGTATTCCCAGCTACTCAGGAGGCTGAGGCAGGGGAATAGCTTGAACCCAGGAGGCGAAGGTTGCAATAAGCTGAGATCATGCCACTCCATCCTGGGTGACAGAGCAAGACACTGTCTCAAAAGAAAAAGAAAAGAAAAGAATGTTCTAAAAGTAGATTATGAGAATATTTACACAATTCTGTAAATTTACTAAAACAAAAAAAATTGCATTGAGGCCTGGTGCTGTGGCACGTGCTTGTAAATTCCAGCTACTTGGGAAGCTGAGGCATCTCCTCTCTGTTAGTGCTGAAACCACAGACCACTCCTTTCACTGAGAGCATATGACATCTAGAAGGTTAGAGAAGTCTGACTGTCATGGGGAGGAAGTTTGCCTAATCCAAGGCCAGTGCCCTCTCTAGAGCAGTTCAAAAGAATTTGAAAACACCAGCTCTGAGTACCCCATGTAGCTTGTCAATTCACCCCATGTTATCTCAGTGATGATGACTTAACACTACAGCCTGGCTTGGCCAGATCACTGAGGCTACAGCCTTCTGTAAACAAGCAAGGACACAGTACAGCAAGAAAGAAGACAGACAGGTCACTCTCCTGACTGGCTCCTCCCAAACCTGTATATCAAAAGAAAAGAACTCCTCTCCTTCACACTACAGGAGAGGGTACAGGACCAAAAAAAGCAAAGGAGAGATGGGACTTGGCTTACACACTGAAACAAATTATGTGCCTGCACCCTGATCTGTCAGCCCTGGCTATTCTCCAAGGTAAAGGAGAGGGCTCTAAATAAGCATTTATGAATCATGTGGTCCAAGCACTCTCCCAGAGATTGATTCTCTTACACCTCACCACATCTTTATTGGTAAAGTATTATACTTTCTCTTTTAGTGAGGAGCAGAAGCTCTGAGAGACTATCAAGCTGACCAAAGCCACACAACTGAATCAGAACAGAAATTGGAACACAGGTCTTTCTTACATTTTACAAAACCAGTCAACATAGAATTCTGTATTTGGTATATAGACTGTTTTCATTTTTGTGAGTTTGGGGTTTTGTTTGTTTGGTCAGTTAGTTAATTTGGGGGGTGGGGCTCTTATTCTCCCCTGAATACTATTAAGTCATAGATATAAAATCCAACCCACTTCTTTTTAAAAGAGTTTGGATAAAATACTGAGATGGGCAAGATCCCTTGACCTTTCATGGGACTTGTGACAGTGGTGTGTCTCATTTACTCAGCTGCCACCCTCAAACAACTTGTCTGAAGGGGAGCAGGGAGGTAAGCAGGTGCAGAAGCCAGGGCAAGTGCCTTTGGCCACCAGTCAGCCCATGGCAGCATCTAAGTGTTGCCCATGACCTCTGGAGCCCCAGAAAGCAGGTGTTACAAACAATGATTTTTTAGTTTTTCCATCCACAGATGGTTTAAGTCCTAAACAGTTCAGTGATGAGTCAGTGTGACAGCCTTTGTGGGTTCCCACACCCACTGTATCCTGAATTCTTGTCCAGCATCCAGGAAGAATCAGGTCACATGAACGAATTCAAGGATGGTGTATACAGAGGATTTTATTGAGCAATAGAAGTGGCTCTCAGCAGGATGGGTAGGTGGAAAGGTGATGGAGTAGGAAGATAATCTTCCTCTTCCCCTTGCAGGAGAAGGGGAAGCAGGTGAGGAGGTGCAGGAGCCAGGGTGAATGCCTCCCAACCATCCCAACTGAACTCCTCTCAAAATTCAGATGCTTCTTCTCTTCTCTCCTTCTCTGCCATGCCACTCTGCTCCTCTGCCAGGAGCTTGAGCCTTTTATGAGTACAGGATGGGGGGCATGGTGGGCCAAGGTGGTTTTGGAAAAGGCAACATTCAGGCAGGAAAATAGGAATGCATGTTCTCATTTAAGGCGATGGGTCCAGGCCTGAGGGTGAAGCCCTCTCCAGAGAAACCACCCTCTTCTTACCATTATTTCCCTGCCTCCTGTCCATATCAATACTTTGATCTTAATGTTAAATCTTTTCTGAAGTCTTCAGATTTCAATAATCTTTATTACCATAAGAAATGTAAAGAAATCAAGAAAGTGGAAATTCTAACCCCCTTGGGCTTTTCCCACAAGTGCCTGGGGCTTATCTAAATAATGAACTAATTTCTTCTTGATGCATTCATATATGAACCCAAAAACTGAGCAGTCCTTAGAAATGATAATTAGGCCTTCTCAGGCAGGCAGCAGGAAAGGCTGAAAGAATCTCAAAGGGTCTGCAGCCAGGACACCCATTTAAAGCGGTCATGTATGCTTCTATATAATTTTTTTTCTATCCTTGTTCCATTATTTTTCACCACAAAAATTATTTCCAATTTTTCACCACTTTATGCCAAACAGCAAGGGGTGAAATGCTACACCTCTTTAAAGGCTCTCAGAATTTCACGTAGTCTGAGTTATGAAAACAGAAGATTCAGGTTTCAACCCAATAGTGTTTGCTTTGTAGAGGGAACTGAAGGATTACATGTAAAAGTAATCCTCTTTGCTAATAATGTTTAATGGAGGTTTAGTTTTGAGCTTTTTATTTCTTTAACAACTTATTGTTCCACCAGAAACAAGCACATTAACTAGCTTAGTTCCTGTGGTTGGTTGGTTTTGTTCTTATCTCACTGGAGATGTTCCCTTTATTTCCAATTAAAAAAAAAAAAACTTTATATTCTGTGGATTTGGGGTGGAGAGTTCTGTAGATGTCTATTAGGTCTGCTTGGTCCAGATCTGAGTTCAAGTCCTGGATATACTTTTTTCTTCTCAGCACCACATCGCACTTATTCTAAAATTGATCACATAATTGGAAGTAAAACACTCCTCAGCAAATGTAAAAGAACAGAAATCATAACAGTCTCTCAGAGAACAGTGCAATCAAATTAGAACTCAGGATTAAGAAACTCCCTCAAAACTGCACAACTACATGGAAACTGAACAACCTGCTCCTGAATGACTACTGGACAAATAATGAAATGAAGGCAGAAATAAAGATGTTATTTGAAACCAATGAAAATGAATACACAACATATCAGAATCTCTGGGACACATTTAAAGCAGTGTCTAGAGGGAAATTTATAGCACTAAATGCCCACAGAAGAAACAACGAAAGATCTAAAATTGACACCCTAATGTCATGATTAAGAGAACTAGAGGAGCAAGATCAAACAAATTCAAAAGCTAGCAGAAGACAAGAAATAACTAAGATCAGAGCAGAACTGAAGGAGATAGAGACATTAAAAAACCCTTCAAAAAAATCAATGAATCCAGGAGTTAGTTTATTGAAAAGATCAACAAAATAGACCACTAGCCAGACTAATAAAGAAGAAAACAGAGAATAATCAGAGGCAATAAAAATGATAAAGGGGCTATCACCACCAATCCCATAGAAATACAAACTACTATCAGAGACTACTACAAACACATCTATGCAAATAAACCAATAAATCTAGAAGAAATGGATAAATTCCTGGTCACTTACACCCTCCCAAGACTAAACCATGAAGAAGTTGAATCCCTGAATAGACCAATAACAAGGTCTGATATTGAGGCAGCAATTAATAGCCTACCAACCAAAAAAAGTCCAGGACCAGATAGATTCACAGCCGAATTCTACCTGAGGTACAAAGAGGAGCTGGTAACATTTCTTCTGAAACTATTCCAAACAATAGAAAAAGAGAGAATTTTCCCTAACTCATTTTATAAGGCCAGCCTCATCCTGATACCAAAACCTGGCAGAGACGCACAACAAAAAGAAAATTTCAGGCCAATATCCCTGATCAACATAGACACAAAAATCCTTCATAAAATGCTGGCAAACTGAATTAGGCAGCACATCAAAAAGCTTACCCATCACAGTCAAATCGGCTTCACCCCTGGGATGCAAGGCTACTTCAACATATGCAAATCTATAAACATAATCCATCACATAAACAGAACCAAAGACAAAAACCACATGATTATCTCAATAGATGTAGAGAAGGCCTTCCACAAAATTCAACAGTCCTTTATGCTAAAAACTCTCAATAAACTAGGTATCAGTGGAACATATCTTAAAATAATAAGAGCATTTATGACAAAGCCACAGGCAACATCATACCAAATGGGCAAAAACTGGAAGCATTCCCTTTGAAAACTGGCACAAGACAAGGTTACCTTCTCTGACCTCGCCTATTCAATATAGAATTGGAATTTCTGGCCAAAACAATCAGGCAAGAAAAAGAAATAAAGGGTATTCAATTAGGAAAAGAGGAAATCAAATTGTCTCTATTTGCAGATGACATGATTGTATATTTAGAATACCCCATCATCTCAGCAGATGACATGATTGTATATTTAGAAGACCCCATCATCTCAGCCCAAAATCTCCTTAAGCTGAAAAGCAACGGGAACAAAGTCTCAGGATACAAAATAAATGTGCAAAAATCACAAGCATTCCTATATACCAAAAACAGACAAACAGAGAGTCAAATCATGAGTGAACTCACATTCACAATTGCTACAAGGAGAATAAAATACCTAGGAATACAACTAAAAAGGGATGTGAAAGAACTATTTGAGGAAAACTACAAATCACTGCTCAAGAAAATAAGAGATGACACAAACAAATGAAAAAACATTCCATGCTCATGGTTAGGAAGAATCAATATCATATGGCCACACTACCCAAAGTAATTTACAGATTCAATGCTATCCTCATCAAGCTACCATTGACTTCCTTCACAGAATTAGAAAAAACTACTTTAAACTTCATATGGAACCAAAAAAGTGCCCACAAAGCCAAGATAATCCTAAGGAAAAAAAACAAAGCTGGAGGCATCACACTATCTGACTTCCGACTATACTACAAGGGTACAGTAATCAAAACAGCATGGTACTGGTACCAAAACAGAGCTATAGACCAATGGAACAGAACAGAGGCCTCAGAAATAACACCACACATCTACAACTATCTGATCCTTGACAAACCTGAAAAAAACAAACAATGAGGAAAGGATTCCCTATTTAATAAATGGTGTTGGGAAAACTGGCTACCTATATGCAGAAAGCTGAAACTGGATCCCTTCCTTACACCTTATACAAAAATTAACTCCAGATGGATTAAAGATTTAAACATAAGACCTAACACCATAAAAACTCTAGAAGAAAACCTAGGCAATACCATTCAGGACATAAGCATGGGCAAGGACTTCATGACTAAAACACCAAAAGCAATAGCAACAAAAGCCAAAATAGACAAAGGGGATCTAATTAAACTTAAGACCTTCTGCATAGCAAAAGAAACTATCATTAAAGTGAACCAGAAACCAACAGAATGGGAAAAAATTTATGCAATCTACTAATCCAACACAGGGCTAATATCCAGAATCTACAAAGCACTTAAACAAATTTCAAGAAAAAAACAAACAACCCCATCAAAAACTGGGCAAAGGATATGAACAGACACTTCTCAAAAGAAGACATTTATGCAGCTAACAAACATATGAAAAAGAGCTCATAATCACTGGTCATTAAAGAAATGCAAATCAAAACCACATTGAGATACCATCTCACACCAGTTAGAATGGCAATCATTAAAAAATCAGGAGACAACAGATGCTGGAAAGAATGTGGAGAAATAGGAATGCTTTCACACTGTTGGTGGGAATGTAAATTAGTTCATTCATTGTGGAAAATAGTGTGGTGATTCTGCAAGTATCTAGAAATAGAAATACCATTTGACCCAGCAATCCCTTTACTGGGTATATACACAAAAGATTATAAATCGTTCTATTATAGACACATGCAAACATATGTTTATTGCAGCACTGTTCACAATAGCAAAGATTTGGAGCCAACCCAAATGACCATCAGTGATAGACTGGATAAAGAAAATGTGGCAGATATATACTATGGAATACTATGCAGCCATAAAAAATGATTAGTTCATGTCCTTTTTGCAGGGACATGGATAAAGCTGGAAACCATTATTCTCAGCAAACTGACACAAGAACAGAAAACCAAACACCACATGTTCTCACTCATAAGTGGATGTTGAACAATGAGAACATATGGACACAGAAAGGGGAATATCACACACTGGGGTCTGTCAGAGGGTCGGGGTCTAGAGGAGGGATAGCAGGGGGTGGAGGGATAGCAGAGAGATAGCAATATGAGAAATACTTAATGTAGATGATAGGGTGAAGGATGCAGCAAACCACCATGGCACATGTATACCTATGTAATAAATCTGCGTGTTCTGCACATTTACTCCAGAACTTAAAGTATAATAAAAGAAAAAATAACTTTATTTGTGCTTCAGAATTTAAACCTGGGACACACTTACCTCATACAAAATGTATTCTAAGACATGTTTTTCTAGGACAAGTATCTGTTTTCCCTTAGTGTCCCCCACACAGTATCTACATGTTAATCACTTAATTTCAGTTTATAATCATTGCAGTTCTATTAATTTGTGAGATTATACCCAGATCACACACACTCTGAAAATATTCCTAGTTGTATCCTAATTTTACTAGTTGCCAAAGATTTTCAGCAATAATCTCAGTCACCCACTGGAAATGTCCTTGAGCCCTGAAAAGACAGATCATCATTCACAGAAATAGACAGCACTAAGCAAAAACACATTGCAGTTCATTCATCGTCATCTTCCAGTAATCAACAAGTGCTTTCAAAATACTATGAGTTAGATAGATCAACATGTTCATTAATCTTCTTAGAGTTTGAAATTCATCATCTAGACGTTTTCCTGTTGTTTGTTGTATTATTCCTGGCAACAGTAACCAACTTTATTTTAATTAGTAGCCAATTGTTTTTAATTTTCTGATGACTGACTCTGTATTTTTGCCAGAGTTGTCCGATGTTTTCCCCCAAAAACAAATACATAAGATAAGTAGTTGAAAGAGAAAACAAGCAAACAGTTTACAAGTCAGAAAGCCCTAAAACTGAGGTGGTATGCTGATAGGCTCTCAACAAAAATGCCTGATCTAATACTTAGGATGTAAGCTAGATGCAAGCAACTTAGCACTCAATATAAAAGTTTTGCTAAGATTAATTTTGTTTTAGAAAAGCAAAGCTGACCTAGGCATATTGACTTGACTCCATGGTAGAATTCTGTTAAATAACTCTAGAATTGTCTGTGATTTGCTATTTGTATATAAAACATATAAACAATCAAAGTTTATTTTTAAACCCTAAATTATTTTTCCTTGTATTTTGATGTCTTTGCAAATGAATAAGCCTATTAGCCCAGGGAATTATTTCCATAGATAGGCTTAAACATATAGATAGGGTTATATGTTATAAAATCTCAGTTAACTACAATGGTGGGTGGGAATGGAGTGTTCTAAATAATTGAATTTAATAGTTAAGTTTATTAAAGAAGTTAAATGAAACCCTCTAACATGTGACAGTAATAATCAACCACTATTTTAAAAACTTTCTTCTTCCTTGGATTCTACGACATTCCCTTCTAATAATTATTTTCCTGTGTGCCAACCATTCTGATTATTACTTATTTCTCTTATTCTTCAACATCCCCTAAATGTTTCCACATTTCTTTCCTCAATAACAATTCTTTACACTCATTTAGTGTGAAATCAGTCTTTCACACACCTTCCATTATCAACTCTATATAAAAAGTAACACCATAACAAATCACTGTGGTAGAAAGATGAAGGAAAAAAAAAGAGAAAAGAGAATGAGAGAGACAGACAGAGGGAGGGACACCTTACTCCTAAAATATTTTCCCCCAGCTTCTCCACCAAGTTCCAGACTCACTTTTCCAACTTCAAGGTTGGAAACATTCCCACTTGAATAACATCTTAAACGCTCAAACAGATGTTGTAACCACATATTTAAAATAATGTTTTATTGAGTTATAATTGATATAAAATTAACTGCACATATTTAAATGTGCAATTTGATACATTTTGACATATGTATACACCCATGAAATCATCACAATGAAAATAGCAAACATATAGCTCACTGCCCAAAATTTCCTCATGTCTTTTCATAATCACTTCCTCTCTCACTCTTCACCACAGACCCTCCTGTAGCTGACCCTCCCATTCCCAAAGAAATTGATTTTATTTTTGTCAATATAGGTTTTTTGCATTTTATATTTTTACATGAATTAAATCATATCATAAATACTCTTTTTAGATTAGCTTCTTTAACTCATAAAGCATAAGTAGATTTGTCCTTGTTGTTGAATGTATCCACAGTGCATTCTTTTTTGTTGTTGAGTAGTATTGCATTGTATACCATGCATTATATGCCATGCACGGTACACCATGCTTGGAAGCATGATGCTGGCATCTGCTCAACTTCTGGAAATGCCTTATGAAACTTACAATCTGTGGCAGAAGGTAGGGGACAGAATGCACATGACATGGGCAGAGCTGGAGCAAGAGAAGGAGAGCAAGGTGCCACACACTTTCACAGCCAGATCTCATGAGAACTCACTATTGTGAGGAAAGCACCAAGTGGATGGTGCTAAATCATTCATGAGAAATCTAACTCATGATTTAATCAATCCCATCAGGTCCTACCTTCAATACTACAGAGTACAATTCAACATGATATTTGGGCAGGGACACATATCCAAACTATATCACTGTCTTTTCCCTAATCTATGTTCTTGGCAACTATGTCAAAAATGAGTTCACTGTAAGTGTATAGATTAGTTTCTGGGTTGTCTATTCTGTTCCATCGGTCTATGTGTCTATTTTTATGCCAGTACCATGTTGTTTTTGGCGACTATAGTTTTATAGTATAATTTGAAGTCAGGTAGTGTGATTCCTCCAGTTTCATTCAATTTGCTCAGGATAGTTTGGGTTATTCTAGGGCTTTTGTGATTCCATGTCAGTGTTAGGATTGTTTATTCTATTCCTGTGAAGAATGTCATTGGGTTTTTGATATGGAGTACACTGAGTCTGTAGACTGTTTTGGCTAGTATGAACATTTTAACAATATTGATTCTTTCAATCCATAAATATGGAATATCTTTCCATTTTTCTGTGTCTTCTTCAGTCTATTTCATCAGTGTTATATAGTTTTTGTTTTTTGAGATGGAGTCTCACTCTGTCATCCACATTGGAGTGCAGTGGCCACAACCTCCACCTCCCAGGCTCAAGCAATTCTCCTGCTTCAACCTCCTGAGTAGCTGGGACTACAGGCAAGCACCACCATGCCTGGCTAATTTTTGTATTTTTAGTAGAGACAAGTTTTCACTATGTTGGCCAGGGTGGTCTCAAACTCCTGACTTCAGGTGATCCACCTGCCTCAACCTCCCAAAGTGCTGTGATTACAGGAATGAGCCACCATGCTTGGCCAGTATTATATAGTTTTAACTGTAGAGATATTTCACTTGTTTGGTTAAGTTCAGGCATAAATATTTAACTTTATTCACAGCTATTATAAATGGGATTACTTTCTTGATTTCTTTTTCAGATTGTTTGCTATTAGCATACAGAAGTGCTGCTGAATTTTTGTATAAATTAATGCTGTATGTTAACTCTGTATCCTGCAACATTACTGAATTTGTTTATCTATCAGTTCTAATAGTTTTTTTGTGTGTGTGTGGAGTCTTTAGGTTTTTCCAAATATAAGATTATATCATCTGCAAACAGGGATAATTTGGTTTCTTCCATTCCAATCTGGATACCTTTTATTTCTTTCTCTTGTGTAATTGCTCTGGCTAAGATTTCCAGTACTTTGTTGAAGAATAGTGATCAAAGTGGGCAACCTTGCCATGTTCCAAATCTAAGAGGAAAGGCTTTCAGTTTTTTGCCATTCAATATAATACTGGCTGTGGGTCTATCATGTATGGCTTTTATTATGTTGAGGTATATTCCTTCTATATCCAGTTTTCTTAGAGTTTTTATTATGAAGGGATGTTAGATTTTATCTAATGCTTTTTCAGCATCAATTGAAATTATCATATGGTTTTTGTCCTTCAATCTGTTGATATGATATATCACATTGATTGATTCGCATACGTTGAACCATCTTTTCATCCCCGGGATAAATCGCACTTGGTCATGATGATTGGTCTTTTTAATGTATTGTTGAATTCAGTTTGTTAGCATTTTGTTGAGGATTTTTGCATCAGTATTCATTAGAAAACTTGGCCTGTAGTTTTCCTTTTTTGATGTGTCTTTGTCTGGTTTTGGTATCAGGATAATACTGGCCTCATAGAATGAGTTTGAGAGTCATCACTTTTTTTCTATTTTTTGGAACAATTGAGTAGAATTGGTATTAGTTCTTCTTTAAATGTTTGGTAGAATTCAGTGATAAAGCCATTGCACCCATGCTTTCCTTTGCTAAGAGGCTTTTTTTTTCTTCAACCTTTATATTAAGTTAAGCAGTTTGTTACACAGGTAAATGTGTACCATGGTGGTTTGCTGCACAGATCATCGCATCACCTAGGTATTAAGCCCAGCATCCATTAGCTATTCTTCCTGATGCTCTCCCTCTTCCCATATCCACCCCCAATCAATAAGTCCCAGTGTGGGTCGTTCTTCCTTATGTGTTCATGTGTTCTCATCATTTAGCTACCACTTATAAATGATAACATGCGATGTTTTGTTTTCTGTTCCTGAGTTAGTTTGATGAGAATAATGTCCTCCGGCTCCATTCATGTCCCTGCAAAGAACATGATCTTGTTTCTTTTTATGGCTGCACAGTATTGCCTGGTGTATTTTTGCCTCATAGAATGAGTTTGGAAGTATTCCCTCATTCTCTATTTTTCAAAGTAGTTTGAGTAGGATTGATACTAGTTCTTTTTCAAATGTTTGGTAAAATTCAGCAGTGAAGCCATTGGATTCCAGGCTTTTCATTGCTGGGAGACTTTTCATTACAGCTTTGATCTTGTTACTTGTTATTGGTCTGTTCAGAATTTAGATTTCTTCGTGGTTCAATTTTGATAGGCTGTCTGTGTCTAGGAACTTATCCATTTCCTCTAGACTTTCCAATATATAGGCATATCATTGCTCAAATTAGCCACTAATAATCCTTTGAATTTCTGTGGTATCAGTTTTAATGTGTCCTTTTTCATCTCTGTTTTTGAGTCCTCTCCATTTTTCCCTTAGTCTGGTTATATGTTTGTCAATTTTGTTATCTTTTGAAAAAAAGCCAACTTTTTGTTTCATTGGTCTTTTGTATTATTTTCCTCATTTCAAAATCATTTATTTCTGCTTCAGCTTTTATTATTTATTTTCTCCTGCAAATTTTGAGTTTGGTTTGCTCTTGCTTTTATATTCTTTAAGATGAATCATTAGATTATTTCTCTGGTTTTCGTTCTTTTTGATGTAGGCACTTATAGCTATAAATTTCCCTCTTAGTACTGCTTTCACTGTATTCCAAAGGTTTTTGTATGTTTTCATTATCATTTATTTCAAGAAATTTTTTAATTTTCTTCTTAATTTCTTCATTGACCCACTGGTCATTCAGGACTATATTGCTGAATTTCCATGTGTTTGTATAGTTTACAAAGTTCCTCTTGTTATTGATTTATAGTTTTATTCCATGTGGTTGGAGACGATGCTTGATATTATTTCAGTTTTTTTGAATGTTTTAAGATTTATTTTGTAATCTAACATATGGCCTGTCCTTGAGAAGGATTTATGTGCTAAAGAGAAGAATGTGTATTCTGCAGCCATTAGATGAAATGCTCTATAAATATCTATTAGATTCATTTGTTCTATAGTGCAGATTAAGTCCAAAGCTTGTTACTTTTCTATCTGGGAGATCTGTCCAATGCTGAAAGAGAGGTGCTGAAGTCTCTGGATATTATTGTATTGAGATCTATTTCCCTCTTTCGCTGTATTAATATTTGCTCTATATATCTGGATATTGAATGCATATATATATTTATAATATATAAATATATTGAATGCATATACATTTTTATAATCATTATATCCTCTTGCTGAATTGACCCCTTTATCATTACATGTTGTTGGCCGTGAGATCGGCACTTCTGCCAAGGATCTCTTGACCAGCAAGAAGGTCCTAATACCTGGAAGAGAGAGTGCGTGGAAGAGAAGAGAGATAGAGAAATGGGTCTGGAGGTCTGATAAGAGCTATGCTCAGATCAGCGATTTATTCTTTGTGCACATGATCTTATATATGGTTTTACATACAGTGACTGACGTCAGTCTTCTTACAGAATCATTATCAGGGGGAAAACAGAATCATTATCAGGGAGAAAACAGAAAGTTACAAAGTAACCAAGGAAAGTACAAAATAACCAAGGGAAGGGGCAACATACGAGTTTACCTAAAGGTCACAAAAGATTCTTATCCTCTTATCCATTGTTACAGAAAATGACGTTAAGGCAGGTGGGCAAGCAATAAATCAGGAGGGGAGCAATTTTCTAGTGATACAGTGAATGATCTCAATGCTTCTGTGACTATGGGTAAATAGAGTCATAGAACTAGCCCAGAACAGTGACTTCAGGAGAAAAACAATAATCTGGCATTACTTCAGTCATGCCTTAGAAGCAGTGAACTGAGAGTGACTCTCTGCAAGCTTAACATTTCCCATGTCTTCCGGTAGCCACCTCACTCGACTGCACCCAGTGGAGGGAAACGTGTCTGGGCTCAAACCTCGTCATGGCGGAGACACGGAGGGGCCTCTACGCTGGTGGGGGATCCCCACAATTATATAATGACTTCGTCTCTTTTTATAGTTTTTTGTCTTGAAATCTATTTTGTCTAATATAAACATAGCTACTCCTGGGTTTTTTTGTTTGTTTGTTTGTTTCCATTTGAATAGAATATCTTTCCCTTCCCTTTATTTTCAGCCTATGTGTATATTTATAGGTGAAGCATGTTTATTACAAGCAACGGATCATTGGGTCTTATTTTTTCATCCATTTAGCCACTCTCTGTCTTTTGATTGGAGAGTTTAGTTCATTTACAATCTTATTATAGATAAGTAAGGACTTACTTCTGCCATTTTGTTTTTTGTTTTCTGTCCATTTTGTGGTCTTCTCTTCCCTTTTTCCTTTATTCTTTTTTTTTTAGTGAAGGTGATTTTCCCTGGTGCTATAATTTCTTGCTTTTTGTTTTCTGTGTATCTATTGTGTATTTTTTTATTTGAGGTTACTGTGAGGCTTTCAAATACTATCTTATAACTCATTATTTTAAATTGAAGACAACACTAATTATATAAACAAACAAACATGCCAAAAAAATTAGTAAAAATTCTACACTCTTCACTTCATCCCCCAGCTTTCTAACTTTATGTTGCTTTTTATTATGTCTTATTGTATTGTCTGTATCTTGAAAAGTTGTAATTATTGATTAGTTCATCATTTAGTATTTCTACCTAAAATAAGAGTACTTTATATGCTACAATTACAGCATTATATTATTCTGTGTTTTTCTGTGTGTTTACTATTACCAGTGAGTTTTGTAACTTCTGATGATTTCTTCTTGCTCATTAACATTTTTTCTTCAAATTGAAGAGCTCTTTTTAGCATTTCTTGTAGGACATGTCTAGTATTGATGAAATCCCTCAGCTTTTGTTTGGGAAAGTCTGTATTTCTCCTTCACATTTGAAGAATATTTTCACCAGGTATACTATTCTAGGGTAAAAGGTTTTTTCCTTTAACACTTTAAATGTGTCATGCCATTCTCACCTGACCTGTAAGGTTTCCATTGAAAAGCCTACTGCCAGATGTATTGGAGCTCAATTGTATGTCATTTGTTTTTCTCTTGCTGATTTTAGGATCCTTTTTTTATCCTTGACCTTTGGGAGTTTGATTATTTGATGCCTTAAGATAGTCTTCTTTGGGTTATATCTGCTTGCTGTTCTGTAACTTTCTTGTACTTGAATGTTGATATCTTTTCTAGGTTTGGGAAGTTCTTTGATGTTATGCATTTTAACAAACTTTCTACTTCTTTCACCTTCTTACCACCTCTTTAAGGCCAGTATTCTTAGAGTTGCCCTTTTGAGGCTATTTTCTAGATCTTGTAAGCATATGTCATTATTTTTTATTATTTTTCTTTTTGTCTCTTCTGACTGTCCATTTTCAAATCGGCTTTTTTCAAGCTTGCTGATTCTCTCTTCTGTTTGATCACTTCTACCATTGAGACTCTGATGCCTTCTTCAGCATGTCAAGTGCATTTTTCAATTCTAGAATTTCTGCTTCTTTTTATTTCAATCTCTTTGTTAATCTATTAAAATTCTGAATTCACTTTCTGTGTTCTCTTGAATTTCACTGAACTTCCTCCAAACAGCTATTTTGAATTATCTGTCTGCAAGGTCAATTATCTGTTTCTCCAGGATTGGTCTGTGGTGTGTCTTCTCTAGTTCATTTGGTGAGGTCATATTTTCTTGGAAAGTATTGGTGCTTGTAGATGTTCTTTAGTGTCAGGGCATTAAAGAGTTAGGTATTTATTGTAGTCTTCACAATCTGGGCATGTTTGTGCCTGTCCTTCTTGGGAAGGTTTTCTGGGTATTCAGAGGGATCTGGGCCTCAAATCCAATAATGCTGTGGTTTTTGCAGACTTGTAGAAGTACTGCCTTGGTGGTCTTAGATAAGATCCAAAATAGTTATCTGGATTACCAGAGACTCTTTACCCTTACTTTTTCCCAAACATGTGGAGTTTTTCTGTGCTGAGGCACTTGGAACTGGAGGTGTGGTGACACAAGTATCCCTGTGACCACCACCACTGGGACTGTGCTGGGTCAGATCCAAAGCCAGCACTGCACTGGGGCTTGCCCGAGGCCATTTTCTTAAGGGTGGTGAAGTCCCCCCAGGCTCCAGGTGTTTCCACAGATGCTGTTTGTGAGCTAAGGATTGGAGTCAAAACCCTTAGAAATTTATTTAAAATTCTATTCTACTGCAGCTAAGCTGGCACTCAAACCACAATAGAAAGTTCTTCCCTTCCCACTGACAGAGGAGCTCTCTTTGTGGCCACCACCACTACCAGTTCACAGGGGGTTCTGCCGGGCCATAGCTGATATTTGCTTTAAGCCCAAGGGCTGCTCTGTCAGCTTGTGGTGAATGCTGCCAAGCCTAGGACTCACCCTTCAAGGCAGTAGGCTCCTTTCTGACCCAAAACAGGTCCAGAAATGGTGTCCACCTATAAAGACATACATAGTCTTTGATAAAAAGCTTTTATCAAACAGAAGGAGACTTTCACCATAGCCACAACAGCTGGGAATGTGCCAAGTCACCCCTGAAGTCAGCACAGCTCAGAGCCCAAGGCCCCCCAGCATGTTCCCTGGGTATCACTGCTGGCTATTCAGGGACCAAGGGCTCCTTACTCAGCAGATGATTAATCCTGCCAGGACTAGGTCCTTCCCTTCAAGGCAGCAGATTGTTTTGTACCAGTGTGTGTCTCAAAATGTCATCTTTAAAGTACACCTGGAATGAGGGCCTCAGGACTCTGCCTGGTGGCCTATCCTACTGTGGCTGAGCTGATATCCAAGATGCAAGACATCATCCTCTTAACTCTTCACTCTCCTATCCTTAAGCAGAAGGAAGGAGTCACTTTTGTTGCTGTGAGCACAAGCCCTCCCTTAGCCACATCAGCTGATGTCCCCTAGATTACATGCCACCCTAGTCCACTGGCTCTAAGCCCAGTCTAGCACTAAGAGTTACCTAGCAATTGCAGTCCTTGTGTCCTAGACTGCAATTCAAGTTTACCTAGAACCTGCAGGGCACCAGAGCCCACACTCCGAGAAACTCAGGTTCTGATCACTGGAATGAGCAATTCCTCTCTGGCTAAGGGTGGTCCAAATGCTTTCTCCTTGCACAGGAATTGGCTAAGCCCAGCATAGCTTTATTCTCCACTGTGACAGGGCAGCACTGAGTTCAGTGTAAAGTCCCCCAGTTGCTGCATTCTCCCTCTGCAAAATGCACAGATTCTCTCTGCTAAGAAAATGAGATGGGGATTTGAGAGGTATGGCATCAGCAATTCAAAACAACTGTCTCTCCTCCCCTTAAGTGATATGAACTTAAAGTCTGGTATTCTGCACCCAACATTTACTTCTTGTGATGTGCTTTTCTCTATAGTTGTTAAATTTGGCATTCCAGGGTGGGGATCAAGTAGTGTATGCTTCTATTCTACCATCTTGCCACCATATAGCTAACTTTTAAAGTAACTCTCAAACTGCTTTAGAAAGTGATTATACCATTTTACATTTCTGCCAGCAGTATATGAGATATTTAGTTCCTCCACATTCTCATCAACACTTGGTATGGTCAATCATTATAATTTTAATCATTTTTATAGATATGTAGTAGCATCTCATTGCAGTTTTTAATTTTCATTTCCCTAATGGGTAATATCGGGCACCTTTTCATGCAATTACTTGTCATCTATGTATCTTCTTTGATGAAATGTCTGTTAAAATCTTTAGCCCATATTTTAATTGGATTATTTCTTTTCTTATTGTTGAGTTTCAAGTGTTCTTTGTATTTTGCGGATACAAGTCTTTTATCAAATACGTATTCTTGCTAAAGATTTTATCTCAATATGTGCTTTTCACCCTCTTAATAGTATCTTTGAAAAATAGAAATTTTAAATTTGATGAAGTCTAATTTATCAATTCATTCTTTTATCAGTTGTGATTTTGGTGAGGTTGTTTTTTTTTTGCCTTTTCATTTATTTATTTATTTATTTTTTATTGCATTTTAGGTTTTGGGGTACATGTGAAAAACATACAAGGTTGTTGCATAGGTGCATACGTGGCAGTATGATTTGCTGCCTCCCTCCCCTTCACCTATATCTGGCATTTCTCCCCATGCTATCCCTCCCCAACTCCCCACCCCCCCCCACTATCCCTCATCCCCCCAACAGACCCCCGTGCATAGTGCTCCCCTCCCTGTGTCCATGTGTTCTCCTTGTTCAACACCCGCCTATGAGTGAGAACATGTGGTGTTTGATTTTGTGTTCTTGTGTCAGTTTGCTGAGAATGATGGTTTCCAGGTTCATCCATGTCCCTACGAAGGACGTGAACTCCTCGTTTTTAATGGCTGCCTAATATTCCATGGTGTATATGTGCCACATTTTTTCTGTCCAGTCTATCATCGATGGGCACTTGGGCTGGTTCCAGGTCTTTGCTATTGTAAACTGTGCTGCAATGAACATTCGTGTGCATGTGTCCTTATAGTAGAACGATTTATAATCCTTTGGATATATGCCCAGTAATGGGATTGCTGGGTCAAATGGAATTTCTATTTCTAGGTCCTTGAGGAATCGCCACACTGTTTTCCACAGTGGTTAAACTAATTTACACTCCCACCAACAGTGTAAAAGTGTTCCTATTTCTCCACATCCTCTCCAGCATCTGTTTTCTCCAGATTTTTTAATGGTCACCATTCTAACTGGCGTGAGATGGTATCTCAATGTAGTTTTGATTTGCATTTCTCTAATGACCAGTGATGATGAGCATTTTTTCATATGTTTGTTGGCCTCATGTATGTCTTCTTTTGTAAAGTATCTGTTCATATCCTTCGCCCATTTTTGTATGGGCTTGTTTGTTTTTTTCTTGTAAATCTTTTTTAGTTCATTGTAAATTCTGGATATCAGCCCTTTGTCAGACGGGTAGGCTGCAAAAATCTTTTCCCATTCTGTTGGTTGCCGATTCACTCTATTGACTGTTTCTTTTGCCGTGCAGAAGCTGTGGATTTGATTAGGTCCCATTTGTCTATTTTGGCTTTTGTTGCCAATGCTTTTGGTGTTTTGGTCATAAAGTCCTTGCCTACGCCTATGTCCTGAATGGTTTTCCCTAGGTTTCCTTCTAGTGTTTTTATGGTGTTACGTCTTATGTTTAAGTCTTTAATCCATCTGGAGTTAATTTTAGTGTAAGGTGTCAGGAAGGGGTCGAGTTTCTGCTTTCTGCATATGGCTAGCCAGTTTTCCCAACACCACTTATTGAACAGGGAATCCTTTCCCCATTCCTTGTTTTTTTCAGGTTTGTCAAAGATCGGGTGGTTGTAGATACGTTGTGTCGCCTCCGATGCCTCTGTTCTGTTCCATTGGTCTATATCTCTGTTTTGGTACCAGTACCATGCTGTTTTGATTACTGTAGCCTTGTAGTAGAGTTTGATGTCCAGTAGTGTGATGCCTCCCGCTTTGTTCTTTTTGCTTAGAATTCACTTGGCTATGAGGGCTCCCTTTTGGTTCCATATGAAGTTTAAGGTGGTTTTTTCCAGTTCTGTGAGGAAGGTCATTGGAAGCTTGATGGGGATAGCGTTGAATCTGTAAATTACTTTGGGCAGTATGGCCATTTTCACGATGTTAATTCTTCCTAACCATGAACATGGAATGTTTCTCCATCTGTTTGTGTCCTCTCTTATTTCCTTGAGCAGTGATTTGTAGTTCTCCTTGAAGAGGTCCTTTACGTTCCTTGTTAGTTGTATTCCTAGGTATTTTATTCTCTTTGTAGCAATTGTGAATGGCAGTTCGTTCTTGATTTGGCTCTCTTTAAGTCTGTTATTGGTGTATAGGAATGCTTGTGATTTTTGCACATTGATTTTGTATCCTGAGACTTTGCTGAAGTTGCTTATGAGTTTCAGGAGATTTTGGGCTGAGGTGATAGGGTCTTCTAGATATACAATCATGTCATCTGCAAGTAGAGACAATTTGACTTCCTCCTTTCCTAATCGGGTACCCTTTATTTCTTTTTCTTGCCTGATTGCTCTGGCTAGAACTTCCAGTACTATATTGAATAGGAGTGGTGAGAGAGGGCATCCTTGTCTAGTGCCAGATTTCAAAGGGAATGCTTCCAGTTTTTGCCTATTCAGTATGATATTGGCTGTTGGTTTGTCATAAATAGCTTTTATTATTTTGATATACGTTCCGTCGATACCTAGTTTATTGAGAGTTTTTAGCATAAAGGGCTGTTGAATTTTGTCGAAGGCCTTCTCTGCATCAATTGAGATAATCATGTGGTTTTCGTCTTTGGTTCTGTTTATGTGGTGAATTACATTTACAGACTTGTGTATATTGAACCAGCTTTGCATCCCCGGGATGAATCCTACTTGATCATGGTGGATAAGCTTTTTGATGTGTTGTTGTAATCGGCTTGCCAGTATTTTATTGAAGATTTTTGCATCTATGTTCATCATGGATATTGGCCTGTAGTTTTCTTTTCTTGTTGAGTCTCTGCCGGGTTTTGCTATCAGGATGATGTTGGTCTCATAAAATGATTTGGGAAGGATTCCCTCTTTTTGGATTATTTGGAATAGTTTCAGTAGGAATGGTACCAGTTCCTCTTTGTATGTCTGGTAGAATTCGGCTGTGAACCCATCTGGGCCTGGGCTTTTTTTGGGTGGTAGGCTCTTAATTGCTGCCTCGACCTCAGATCTTGTTATTGGTCTATTCAGGGTTTCGACTTCTTCCTGGTTTAGGCATGGGAGGAGGCTACTGTCCAGGAATTTATCCATTTCTTCCAGGTTTTCTAGTTTATGTGCATAGAGTTGTTTGTAATAATCTCTGATGATGGTTTGAATTTCTGTGGCATCTGTGGTGATATCTCCTTTATCATTTTTTATTGCATCTATTTGGTTATTCTCTCTTTTCTTTGTTATTAATTTGGCTACTGGTCTGTCTATTTTGTTGATCTTTTCAAAAAACCAGCTGCTGGATTTATTGATTTTTTGTAGGGTTTTTCGTGTCTCTATCTCCTTCAATTCTGCTTTGATCTTAGTTATTTCTTGTCTTCTGCTAGGTTTTGAGTTTTTTTGATCTTGCTCCTCTAGCTCTTTCAATTTTGATGATAGGGTGTCAATTTTAGTTCTCTCCTTTCTTCTCATGTGGGCACTTATTGCTATATATTTTCCTCTAGAGACTGCTTTAAATGTGTCCCAGAGATTCTGGTATGTGGTGTCTTCGTTCTCGTTGGTTTCGAAGAACATCTTTATTTCTGCCTTCATTTCAGTGTTTATCCAGTCAACATTCAGGAGAAAGTTGTTCAATTTCCATGAGGCTGTGCAGTTCTGGGTTGGCTTCTGAATTCGGAGTTCTAACTTGATTGCACTGTGGTCTGAGAAACTGTTTGTTATGGTTTCCGTTCTTTTGCATTTGCTGAGGAGTGATTTACTTCCAACTATGTGGTCAATTTTAGAGTAGGTGTGATGTGGTGCTGAGAAGAATGTATATTCTGTGGATTTGGGCTGGAGAGTTCTGTAAATGTCTATTAGGTTTGCTTGTTCCAGGTCTGAGTTCAAGTCCTGGATATCCTTATTAATTTTCTGTCTCGTTGATCTGTCTAATATTGACAATGGTGTGTTGAAGTCTCCCACTATTAATGTGTGGGAGTCTAAGTCTCTTTGCAAGTCTTTAAGAACTTGCCTTATGTATCTGGGTGCTCCTGTATTAGGTGCATATATATTTAGGATCGTTAGCTCTTCTTGTTGCATTGATCCTTTTACCATTATGTAATGTCCTTCTTTGTCTCTTTTGATCTTTGTTACTTTAAAGTCTATTTTATCAGAGATGAGAATTGCAACTGCTGCTTTTTTTTGCTCTCCATTTGCTTGGTAAATCTTCCTCCCTCCCTTTATTTTGAGCCTTTGTGTATCCTTGCATGTGAGGTGGGTTTCCTGGATACAGCACACTGATGGGTTTTGGCTTTTTATCCAATTTGCCAGTGTGTGTCTTTTGATAGGGGCATTTAGTCCATTTACATTTAGGGTTAATATTGTTATGTGTGAGTTTGATCCTGTCATTTTGATGCTAGCTGGCTGTTTTGCCCATTGGTTGATGCAGATTCTTCATTGTGTTGCTGCTCTTTACCATTTCATGCGTTTTTGGAGTGGCTGGTGCTGGTTGTTTTTTTCTATGTGTAGTGTCTCCTTTAGGAGCTCTTGTAAAGCTGGTCTGGTGGTGATGAAATCTGTGAGTACTTGCTTGTTCACAAAGGATTTTATTTTTCCTTCACTTATGAAGCTTAGTTTGGCTGGATATGTAATTCTGAGTTGAACGTTCTTTTCTTTAAGGATGTTGAATATCGGCCCCCACTCTCTTCTGGCTTGTAGGGTTTCTGCTGAGAGATCTGCTGTGAGTCTGATGGGTTTCCCTTTGTGGGTAACCCGACCTTTCTCTCTGGCTGCCCTTAGTATTTTGTCCTTCATTTCAACCCTGGTGAATCTGATGATTATGTGCCTTGGGGTTGCTCTTCTAGAGGTATATCTTTGTGGTGCTCTCTGTATTTCCTGGACTTGAATATTGGCCTGTCTTGCTAGGTTGGGGAAGTTTTCCTGGATAATATCCCGAAGAGTATTTTCCAGCTTGGATGCATTCTCTTCGTCACATTCAGGTACACCTATCAAATGTAGATTAGGTCTTTTCATGTAGTCCCATATTTCTTGTTGACTCTGTTCATTCCTTTTTACCTTGTTTTCTCTAATCTTGCCTTCTCATTTTATTTCATTGAGTTGATCTTCGACTTCTGATATCATTTCTTCTGCTTGGTCAATTCTGCTGTTGAAACTTGTGCATGCTTCGCGAAGTTCTCGTGTTGTGTTTTTCAGCTCCATCAATTCACTCATATTCCTCTCTAAGTTGTCCATTCTCGTTAGCATTTCATCAAGTCTTTTTTCAAGGTTCTTGGTTTCCTTGCATTGGGTTAGAACATGTTCTTTTAGCTCACGGAAGTTTCTTATTATCCATTTTCTGAAAGCTGATTCTGTCATTTCATCACACTCATTCTCCATCCAGTCTTGTTCCCGTGCTGGTGAGGAGTTATGCTGCCTTGTAGGAGGAGAGGTGTTCTGGTTTTGGGTGTTTTCATCCTTTTTGTGCTGGTTTCTTCCCATCTTTGTGGATTTATCCGCCTATTGACTTTGTAGTTGCTGTCTTTCTGATTTTGGTAATTTTAAGTCTGCAGCAGCTGAACTCATAAACCCCCTTTTCTTCTCCCCAGGTGTTCTGGCCCAGGGGGTTAGCGCTTTATGCTTTTCAGCTGTGTTGCTACCGTTTTCCCTGCCCACAAGGTGGCAGTCTAGTCACACTCAGCCTGCAGAGGCTTCGCTGAGCTGTTTTGGGCTCCCCCCAGCTTCAGTGTGAGCTTCCCTGCAGTCCTGTGGGTGTAGTTAGAACTGCTTCCGCTATGCTGGCCCGCCCCTGTAGTAACGGAGTCTCTGTAGTGGCGGATTGTCTTGGTTATGGAAAATTGCCCCAGGAACTGCAGGGTGTTTCCCGATGGAGGACGCCCCTCCCCCACAGAGCTGGACCCTCCCGGGTTCAGCCGTGTTTCCAGAGGGGCCCTCTTTGCCTGGTAATCTCTTGGCTTGCCTCCTTGCCACAGCTCCCCTTGCTGGCCCAGAGGGGACACAGTCTCGTTCACTTTGCTCAAGGAGCCGCTGCTCCCCGCCCCCAGTGCAGGCCGAGCGGCTGCTCTGTTCCAACCAGCCGCGCTGGGAACCCTTGGAGCTTCTCCGCCTGTGAATCTCCTGGTCTGTGGGCAGTTAAAATCCGCTGCCCTGTGTGCCGCTGCGTCAGCTGAAGCAGCGGCTCTGAGATTCGTGGTACTCCCTTGCCCGGGGGTCTCCTGGCTTGGCTCCCTGCTTCAGCTCCCCTTGCTGGCTCAGAGGGAACTCTGTCTCTCTCACTCTGCATAAGAAGCCACTGCCCCCCACCCCAGGGCATAGGCTGAGCAGCCACGCCACTCAAACCAGCGGTGCTGGCGACCCGTGGGGCTTCTCCCCCTGTGAATCTCCTGGTCTGTGGGCAGTAAAAATCCGTCTGGAAATGCGGCGTCCACTCACCCTCTGCGCCTTCTCTCGGAGCTGCAATCCCGACTTCCTCCTAAGCGGCCATCTTGGATCTAATCCTTTGATGAGGTTTTTTTTGTTTTGTTTTTTTGTTTGTTTGTTTTTGAGACAGGATCTGACTCTCGCCCAGGCTGGAGTGCAGTGGCACAATCTTGGCTCAATGCAACCTCTGCCTCCCAGGTTCAAGAAATTCTAGCGCCTCAGCTTCCCAAGTAGCTGAAACTATAGGTGCATGCCACTACGCCCAGCTAATTTTTGTATTTTTAGTAGAGACAGGGTTTCACCATGTGGCCCAGGTTGGTCTCCAACTCCTGATCTCAAGTGATCCACCCGACTCGGCCTCCCAAAGTGCTGGGATTATAGGCGTGAGCCACTGTGCCAGGCTGATTTTGATGTTTTATCTAAGAAATATTTGCTGAACTAAAGGTTATGAAGATTTTCTCCCATGTTTTCTTCTAAGAGTTTAGGATTTACATTGACATATATAATCTATTTTGAGTTAGTTTTTGTATATGTTGCATGGCATTGATCCAAGTTCCTTTATATACATATAGATAGAGATATGAATATCCAACTTTTTCAGCACCATTTGTTGAAAAAATCTACCCTGTTCCCATTGCATGACATTTGTACCACTGTAAAAAAGTAATTGTCCATGTGTGGGTCTATTTCAGAATCATCTATTCTGCTTCTTTAGTGTAATTGTCTATCTTCATGCCAATACCACCCTGCTTTGATTATTACAATAATAATGGTTAAAATCCAATAGTATAGCCTCTCAACTTCTGTGTTTTTTCTTCTTGCTAAGTTGTTGTAGTTATTCTAGCTTGCCATACCAGCTTGCCAATTCCTATTCTTTTTAAAGTCTGATGAGATTTTGATTGGGATTATGTTGAATCTATAGATCAATTTGAGGAGAACTGACATCTTAAAAATATTGAGTCTTCCAGTCCATGCACAAGGTGTATATCTTCATTTATTGAAATTTTCTTTAACTTCTGTGAGCAACATTTTATAGTTTCCAGTGTACAGATAGGTCTTTCATATCTATGGTCAGATTTATCCCTAAATATGTTATAATTTTTAATGCTACTATAAATAATATTTGTATTTTAATTTTAATTTGCTGGTATATGAAAATATAATTTCCTATTTGAGAAATCAGTGTATCTAAATATTCCATGTATATTAAAATTATTAAAATTTGGCAAGGAGTAAATTACAAAGCTAGTGATAAGACACTCTTTGAAAAACACTAATCTAAGTAACAGAGAATGATGCTGTCATGTCATGTATCAGCCTCCTAAATGCCCCCAAGTATTGCACTGGCTTGACTCACCTTGTGCCTTAGTCGCTTTTGTGCTGCTATAACAGAATACCCAAGACTAAGTCATTTACAAAGAAAAGAAATTTATTTCTCACAATTTGAAAGCTGAGATGTCCAAGATAGGCATGGCATTTGGTCTGATGAAGGACTTCTTGCCAAGTCCTCACGTGGCAGAAGACGGAAGGGCAAGCTGAACAAAGCCTTAATCCCATTAATGAGAGAGGCGTTCTCATGGTCTCCTCATTTCTTAAATGCCACACCTCTGTATCACATTGGCAACACCTGAATTTTGGAGAGCACATATTCAAACCATAGAACTTTGTCTTCCAATATTTGAGTAAATTGGCTCAACCCTACATGCCATACATATTAGGTAACTTGGCATCCCTGAATATCTATGGATGAATATCTCTGGGTGCTTGGAATCAGGGGTGGAAGGGCAGGCAGGGGTGGTTATTTTTCAATGCTGAGTTTCTGCTTCCACTAAATTCTTTTTTTTTTTTTTGAAACGGAGTTTCGCTCATTACCCAGGCTGGAGTGCAATGGCGCGATCTCGGCTCACCGCAACCTCCGCCTCCCGGATTCAGGCAATTCTCCTGCCTCAGCCTCCTAAGTAGCTGGGATTACAGGCACGCGCCACCATGCCCAGCTAATTTTTTGTATTTTTTAGTAGAGACGGGGTTTCACCATGTTGACCGGGATGGTCTCGATCTCTTGACCTCGTGATCCACCCGCCTCGGCCTCCCAAAGTGCTAGGATTACAGGCTTGAGCCACCGCACCCGGCCTCCACTAAATTCTTAGCAACTGTTCTACATTGCACTTTCATATTTTTTTTTTGACCTTCAAAGCTACTGGAAATCAATGCATTGTACTTTCTACCTTGTATCAAGCTGATAGATCCTTCTTAATCCCATTATTTTCAGTAACACTATCAACTCAGAGCTGAAGTCTAGGGCCATAGAGGGGGGTTGTACTCCAGTGTGGCATTTAGTGCTGGGGGTCTACTCCAAACCCTGTTTGACTGGATATCACCAGCTGAGGCTCCAGAACAGCAAAGACTGCTGCCTGCTCCTTCCTCTGGAAGCTTTTTCCCAGAGGGGCACCCACCAGATGCCAGCCAAAGCCCCTCCCCCCACCAAGCTTGAGTGTCCTGGGTCAACTTCAGACTGTTGTACTGGCAGTGAGAATTTAAAGCCAGTGGATCTTAGCTTGCTGGGATCCGTGGAAGGCAAGACCACTTGGCTCCCTGGCTTCAGCTGCCTTTCCAGGGGAATGAATGGTTCTGTCTCACTGGCATTCTAGGCACCACTGTAGCATGAAAGAAAACTCCTGCAGCTAACTTGGTGTCTGCCCAAACAGCCACCCAGTTTTGTGCTTGAAACCCAGGGCCCTTGTGGTGTAGGTACACGAGGGAATCTCCTGGCCTATGGGTTGCAAAGACCATGAGAAAAGCATAGTATCTAGGCTGGATAGCTCCATCCCTTGAAGCATAGTCCCTCATGGCTTCCCTTGACTAGGACAGGAAGTTCTCTGACCCCTTGTGCTTCTCAGGTGAGGTGATACCCCACCCTGCTTTGGCTCACCCTCTGTGGGCTGCACCCACTGTCTAACCAGTCCCAATGAGATGAACAGGGTACCTCAGTTGGAAATGCAGAAATCACCTCCTTCTGCATTGGTCTTGCTGGGAGCTGCAGACCGGAACTGTTCCTATTCAGCCATCTTGCCTGGGAATCCATTTGAAGTCTTTTTAAATCAACTAATACTGTCTGCAAGAAAATAATTAAATTCAGCAAAGATTTATCATGTTTATAAAATTATAATAGCACCTCTTTGGTTCTTACTGTATGCCAGGATTGTTCTGACCACTATCTCTGGAATTAAGCCTCACAATCCTACAAGATGGGTGCTATTAGTTTGGTTCAAAAGTAATGGCAGTTTTTGCCATTAAAAGTAATGGAAAGGCCGGGCATGGTGGCTCACATCTGTAATCCCAGCCCTTTGGGAGGCCGAGGCCGGTGGATCACGAGGTCAAGAGATCGAGACCATCCTGGTCAACATGGTGAAACCCCGTCTCTACTAATACAAAAAATTAGCTGGGCACGGTGGCGCGTGCCTGTAATCCCAGCTACTCAGGAGGCTGAGGCAGGAGAATTGCCTGAACCCAGGAGGCGGAGACTGCGGTGAGCCGAGATCGCGCCATTGCGCTCCAGCCTGGGTATCAAGAGCGAAACTCCGTCTCAAAAAAAAAAAAAATACAAAAAAAAAAAAAAAATACAAAAAAAAAAAAAAAAAAGCCAGCAGTGGTGGTGCGTATCTGTGATCCTAGCTACTTGGGAGGCTGAGGAGGGAGGATTCCTTAAACCCAGGAGGTGGATACAGTGATCCAAGATCACACCACTGTACTCCAGCCTCAGAGTGAGACTTCATCTCAAAAAAAAGAAAATGTAATGGCAAAAACAGCAATTACCTTTGCACCAACCTAATGTTAAGCCCAATTTACAGACAAGGACAATTAAGATTTGCATAAAATCACACAGGTAATAATCCAAAGGCTGTGTTCTCTTCACTACCACTCTGTGGTATCTCCCATTCAATGTTTAAGTCACTGTGCTGGGTGCTACACAGCAATCTCTAAAGCAAAATAATTTATAAATTTCTATAATAATTAAGTAATGCTAAATATTCTGTAACTGTTAAGAGAGAGCTAGCTCGGAGGGAAGATCCAAGATGGCCGATTAGGAGGAAGTCAGGATTGCCGCTCTGAGAGAAGGCGCAGAGGGTGAGTGGATGCCGCATTTCCAGACGTATTTTTACTGCCCACAGACCAGGAGATTCACAGGAGGAAGAGCCCCACGGGACGCCAGTGCCGCTGGTCTGACCGGCGTGGCCGTATGGCCTACGCCCTGGGGCGGGCGGGGCAGCGGCTCGTTGAGCAGAGTGAGAAAGACTGAGTCCCCTTTGAGCCAGCAAGGGGAGCTGAAGCAGGAAGTCAAGCCAGGAGATTCCTGGGCAAGGGCGCACCACGAATCTCAGAGCCGCTGCTTCGACTGATGCAGTGGCTCACAGGGCAGCAGATTTTTACTGCCCACGGACCAGGAGATTCACAGACGGAGGAGCTCCACGGTTTGCCAGTGCCGCTGGTTGGAATGGAGCGGCCGCTCAGCCAACACCTGGGGCAGGGGACAGCAGCTCCTTGTGCACAGTGAACAAGACTGGGTCCCCTCTAGGCCAGCAAGGGGAGCTGAGGCAGGGAGTCAAGCCAAGAGATTCCCGGGCAAAGAGGGAGCCACGGGAAGCAAGGCTGAACCCAGGAAGGTCCAGCTCAGTGGGGGAGGGGCGTCCCCCACCGGGAAACACCCTGCAGTTCCCAGGGCAATTTGCCGTAACCAAGGTAACCTGCCATTACAGAGACTCCGTCACTACAGGGGTGGGCTAACATAGCAGAAGCAGTTCTAACTACACCCATATAAACAGGACTGCAGGGAAGTTCACACGGAAGCTGGGCGGAGCCCACAGCAGCTCAGCGAAACCTCTGCAGGCTGAGTGTGACTAGGCTGCCACCTTGTGGGCAGGGAAAATGATAGCAAGACAGCGGGAAATCATAAAGCCCTAACTCCCTGGGACAGAACACCTGGGGGGAAGAAAAGGGGGTTTATGAGTTCAGCTGCTGCAGACTTAAAATTACCAAAACCAGAAAGACAGCAACTACAAAGTCGATAGGTGGATAAATCCACAAAGATGGGAAGAAACCAGCGCAAAAAGGATGAAAACACCCAAAACCAGAACACCTCTCCTTCTACAAGGGAGCGCAACTCCTCACCAGCAAGGGAACAAGACTGGACGGAGAATGAGTGTGATGAAATGACAGAATCAGCTTTCAGAAAATGGATAATAAGAAACTTCCGTGAGCTAAAAGAACATGTTCTAACCCAATGCAAAGAAACCAAGAACCTTGAAAAAAGCCTTGATGAAATGCTAACAAGAATGGACAACTTAGAGAGGAATATGAGTGAATTGATGGAGCTGAAAAACACAACACGAGAACTTCACGAAGCATGCACAAGTTTCAACAGCCGAATTGACCAAGCAGAAGAAAGGATATCAGAGGTCAAAGATCAACTCAATGAAATAAAACGAGAAGGGAAGATTAGAGAAAACAGAGTAAAAAGGAATGAACAAAGTCAACAAGAAATATGGGACTATGTGAAAAGACCTAATCTACGTTTGATAGGTGTACCTGAATCTGACGAAGAGAATGAATCCAAGCTGGAAAATACTCTTCAGGATATTATCTAGGAAAACTTCTCCAACCTAGCAAGGCAGGGCAATATTCAAGTCCAGGAAATACAGAGAACACCACAAAGATATTCCTCAAGAAGAGCAACCCCAAGGCATATAATTGTCAGATTCACCAGGGTTGAAATGAAGGAGAAAATGCTAAGGGCAGCCAGAGAGAAAGGTCGGGTCACTCACAAAGGGAAGTCCATCAGACTCACAGCAGATCTCTCAGTAGAAACCCTACAAGCCAGAAGAGAGTGGGGGCCAATATTCAACATCCTTAAAGAAAAGAACTTTCAACCCAGAATTTCATATCCAGCCAAACTAAGCTTCATAAGTGAAGGAAAAATAAAATCCTTTGTGAACAAGCAAGTACTCAGAGATTTCATCACCACCAGACCAGCTTTACAAGAGCTCCTAAAGGAGGCACTACACATAGAAAAGAATAACCAGTACCAGCCACTCCAAAAACACACGAAATGGTAAACAGCATCAACACAATGAAGAATCTGCAGCAACCAATGGGAAAAACAGCCAGCTAGCATCAAAATGACAGGATCGAATTCACACTTAACAATATTAACCCTAAATGTAAACGGACTAAACACCCCAATCAAAAGACTCAGACTGGCAAATTGGATAAAAAGCCAAAACCCATCAGTGTGCTGTATCCAGGAAACCCACTTCACATGCAAGGATACACAAAGGCTCAAAATAAAGGGAGGGAGGAAGATATACCAAGCAAATGGAGAGCAAAAAAAAAGCAGGAGTTGCAATTCTCATCTCTGATAAAATAGACTTTAAAGCAATAATGATCAAAAGAGACAAAGAAGGACATTACATAATGGTAAAAGGATCAATGCAACAAGAAGAGCTAATGATCCTAAATATATATGCACCTAATACAGGAGCACCCAGATACATAAGGCAAGTTCTTAATGACTTACAAAGAGACCTAGACTCCCACACAATAATAGTGGGAGACTTCAACACACCATTGTCAATATTAGACAGATCAACGAGACAGAAAATTAACGAGGATATCCAGGATTTGAACTCAGACCTGGAACAAGCAAGCCTAATAGACATATACAGAACTCTCCACCCCAAATCCACAGAATATACATTCTTCTCAGCACCACATCACACCTACTCTAAAATTGACCACATAATTGGAAGTAAATCACTCCTCAGCAAATGCAAAAGAATGGAAACCATAACAGTCTTTCAGACCACAGTGCAATCGAGTAAGAACTCCGAATTCAGAAACCAACCCAGAACCGCACGGCCTCATGGAAAATGAACAACTTTCTCCTGAATGTTGACTGGATAAACAATGAAATGAAGGCAGAAATAAAGATGTTCTTCAAAACCAACGAGAACGAAGACACCACATACCAGAATCCCTGGGACACATTTAAAGCAGTCTCTAGAGGAAAATATATAGCAATAAGTGCACACATGAGAAGAAAGGAGAGATCTAAAATTGATACCCTATCGTCAAAATTGAAAGAGCTAGAGGAGCAAGATCTCAAAACCTAGCAGAAGACAAGAAATAACTAAGATCAAAGCAGAAGTGAAGGAGATAGAGACGAAAAACCCTACAAAAAATCAATATATCCAAGAGCTGGTTTTTTAAAAAGATCAACAAAATAGACAGACCACTATCCAGACTAATAAAAAAGAAAAGAGAGAATAACCAAATAGATGCAATAAAAAATGATAAAGGGGATATCACCACAGATGCCACAGAAATTCAAACCATCATCAGAGATTACTACAAACAACCCTATGCACATAAACTAGAAAACCTGGAAGAAATGGATAAATTCCTGGACAGTTGCCTCCTCCCAAGCCTAAACCAGGAAGAAGTCGAAACCCTGAATAGACCAATAACAAGGTCTGAAGTCGAGGCAGCAATTAAGAGCCTACCACCCAAAAAAAGCCCAGGTCCAGATGGGTTCACAGCTGAATTCTACCAGACATACAAAGAGGAACTGGTACCATTCCTTCTGAAACTATTCCAAATAATCCAAAAAGAGGGAATTCTTCCCAAATCATTTTATGAGACCAACATCATCCTGATACCAAAACCCGGCAGAGACTCAACAAGAAAAGAAAACTAAAGGCCAATATCCATGATAAACATAGATGCAAAAATCTTCAATAAAATACTGGCAAGCCGATTGCAACAGCACATCAAAAAGCTTATCCACCATGATCAAGTAGGATTCATCCCGGGGATGCAAGTTTGGTTCAATATACGCAAGTCTATAAATGTAATTCACCACATAAACAGAACCAAAGACGAAAACCACATGATTATCTCAATTGATGCAGAGAAGGCCTTCGACAAAATTCAACAGCCCTTTATGCTAAAAACTCCCAATAAACTAGATATAGATGGGACGTATCTCAAAATAATAAAAGCTATTTATGACAAACCAGCAGCCAATATCATACTGAATAGGCAAAAACTGGAAGCATTCCCTTTGAAATCTGGCACTAGACAAGGATGCCCTCTCTCACCACTCCTATTCAATATAGTACTGGAAGTTATAGCCAGAGCAATCTGGCAAGAAAAAGAAATAAAGGGTATTCAATTAGGAAAGGAGGAAGTCAAATTGTCTCTATTTGCAGACGACATGATTGTATATCTAGAAGACCCCATCATCTCAGCCCAAAATCTCCTGAAACTGATAAGCAACTTCAGCAAAGTCTCAGGATACAAAATCAATGTGCAAAAATCACAAGCATTCCTATACACCAATAACAGACTTAAAGAGAACCAAATTAAGAATGAACTGCCATTCACAATTGCTACAAAGAGAATAAAACACCTAGGAATACAACTAACAAGGAACGTAAAGGACCTCTTCAAGGAGAACTACAAACCACTGCTCAATGAAATAAGAGAGGACACAAACAGATGGAGAAACATTGCCTGTTCATGATTAGGAAGAATCAATATCGTGAAAATGGCCGTACTGCCCAAAGTAATTTACAGATTCAACGCTATCCCCATCAAGCTACCAATGACCTTCTTCACAGAACTGGAAAAAATCACCTTAAACTTCATATGGAACCAAAAGAGAGCCCGCACAGCCAAGTCAATTCTAACCAAAAAGAACAAAGCGGGAGGCATCACACTACCAGACATCAAACTCTACTACAAGGCTACAGTAATCAAAACAGCATGGTACTGGTACCAAAACAGAGATATAGACCAATGGAACAGAACAGAGGCCTTGGAGGCGACACAACATATCTACAACCACCCGATCTTTTACAAACCTGACAAAAACAAGCAATGGGGAAAGGACTCCCTGTTCAATAAGTGGTGTTGGGAAAACTGGCTAGCCATATGCAGAAAGCAGAAACTCGACCCCTTCCTGACACCTTACACTAAAATTAACTCCAGATGGATTAAAGACTTAAACATAAGATGTAACACCATAAAAACACTAGAAGGAAACCTAGGGAAAACCATTCAGGACATAGGCGTAGGCAAGGACTTTATGACAAAACACCAAAAGCATTGGCAACAAAAGCCAAAATAGACAAATAGGACCTAATCAAACTCCACAGCTTCTGCACGGTGAAAGAAACAGTCAGTAGAGTGAATTGGCAACCAACAGAATGGGAAAAAATTTTTGCAGCCTACCCGTCTGACAAAGGGCTGATATCCAGAATTTACAACGAGCCAAAACAGATTTACAAGAAGAAAACAAACAAGCCCATTCAAAAATGGGTGAAGGATATGAACAGATACTTTACAAAAGAAGACATACATGAGGCCAACAAACATATGAAAAAATGCTCATCATCACTGGTCATTAGAGAAATGCAAATCAAAACTACATTGAGATACCATCTCACGCCAGTTAGAATGGCGATCATTAAAAAATCTGGAGACAACAGATGCTGGACAGGATGTGGAGAAATAGGAACACTTTTACACTGTTGGTGGGAGTGTAAACTAGTTCAACCATTGTGGAAGACAGTGTGGCGATTCCTCAAGAACCTAGAAATAGAAATTCCATTTGACCCAGCAATCCCATTACTGGGCATATATCCAAAGGATTATAAATCGTTCTACTGTAAGGACACATGCACACGAATGTTCATTGCAGCATAGTTTGCAATAGCAAAGACCTGGAACCAACCCAAATGCCCATCGATGATAGACTGGACAGGAAAAATGTGGCACATATACACCATGGAATATTACGCAGCCATCAAAAACGATGAGTTTGCGTCCTTTGTAGGGACATGGATGAACCTGGAAACCATCATTCTCAGCAAACTGACACAAGAACACAAAATCAAACAATGTTCTCACTCATAGAAGGGTGTTGAACAATGAGAACACATGGACACAGGGAGGGGAGCACTATACACTGGGGTCTGTTGGGGGGAGTGGGGGGGACAGTGGGGGGGTGGGGAGTTGGGGAGGGATAGCATGGGGAGAAATGCCAGATATAGGTGAAAGGGAGGAAGGCAGCAAATCTTACTGCCATGTATGCACCTATGCAACAACGTTGCATGTTTTTCACATGTACCCCAAAACCTAAAATGAAATAAAAAAAAAAAACCAAAAAAAAAAAGAGAGAGCTAGCTCAATGCAAAGCCCAAATGAGCATTTCATATGTTTCCAAAAAGAGTGGCTTCTTGTTTACTTAATTCCATGGCTACTATAATACACTTCTCTTTAATGTTTGCATATTGTTATGTCTTAATATTATTTAAAATTTATAATTCTACATAATTAAATTTATATCATGTACATTTTATAATCTACATGATAGAATTTATATCAGTCTGATTTAGCTCACTGAGTAGATTCTACTAGAATAGATATCTTTTTACATTATGGTGTTTATATCATCATTTATATCTAGTACTGACACTAAGATTATCAATAATAGGGTCCCTATGGGGGAGAGGTGTATACATGTAATGTATATCTATTTATACATGTATGAAGGTAGTCTTAGTGGCCTATAAAGGTCTGGTTTTGTCCTTGCCCAAGAGATTTTTGTAAATGCAACCCAAAATTAGAACATGAAAATTAACACTATCTTTCTGATACCTTCAGTAGGCATTTATAGGGCCACTTCTACGACCTTATAAATGATACTAGGTTGAGTATCTTTTATCTGAAATGTTTGGGACCAGACATGTTTCGGACCAGACATGCTTCAGATTTAGAATTTTTTTCAGATTGTGAAATATTTGCATAGACATAATGAGATATCCTGAGGATAGGACCCAAGACTCAACATAAAATTCATTCATGCTTTATATACACCTAATAAATATAACCTGATGGTAATTTTACACAATATTCTTAATAATTTTGTGCATGAAACAAAGTTTTGTCTGCTTTTTGACTGTGACTTGTCACATGAGGTCTGGTGTGGAATTTCCCACTTGCAGCATCACGTCAGTCAGTGCTCAAAAACTTTCAGATTTTGGAGCATTTCAATTTTTGGATTAGGGATTGTCAAACTTTACTATTGCTTACATCATTGAAGTAAAACTTTAAAAAGTTAAAACTCCCCTTTTAATTTCTTGAGTCAGCCTACCATCAAGCCTTTGTAATTAAACCTTTAAAAAATCTGTTGAAATTATTCCAGACTAGTTCTTCTAGTTTTTACTCTCCTTTTCAAATGTCTAGAATATAATGGATTCTCAATGAATGTGATAAAGATATAACAATTCCTGATACCAAAACCTGGCAGAGACTCAGCAAGAAAAGAAAACTTCAGGCCAATATCCATGATGAACATAGATGCAAAAATCTTCAATAAAATACTAGAAAACCGATTGCAACAGCACATCAAAAAGCTTATCCACCATGATCAAGTAGGCTTCATCCCGGGGATGCAAGGCTGGTTCAACATACGCAAGTCTATAAACGTAATTCACCACATAAACAGAACCAAAGACAAAAACCACATGATTATCTCAATTGATGCAGAGAAGGCCTTTGACAAAATTCAACAGCCTTTAAAATTCTATGTTTAAAAAAAAAAACGAAAAAAAAAAAGACAACAGTTTAGTTCACATGTAAAATCATGAGAAAACCTATGAAAAAGTCAAGGCCTATACCCAAAGAATGCTGTATCAGATATTATCCCAGTCAGACCAATATTCAGCTATTAAATGATTGATAGTCTGTGTTAAGGAAGTTTAGAGGCCTTTTTCATATTCACTCTAAGATGATCAGTGCATACTATGAAATACATAGGACTGGCTGAGCACAGTGGTTCACGCCTGTAATCCCAGCACTTTGGGAGGTCAAGGCAGTTGGATCACTTGAGGCCAAGAGTTCAAGACCAGCCTGGCCAACATGGTAAAACCCCATCTCTACTGAAAAAAAAATAGAAAAATTAGCTTGGCATGGTGGCAGACTATAATCCTAGCTACTCAGGAGACTGAGACAGAAGAATTGCTTAAATCTAGGAGGCAGAAGTTACATTGAGCCAAGATTGCACCACTGCACTCCATCCTGGGCTATAGAGTGAGACTCTGCCAAAAAAAAAAAAAAAGAGAGAGAAAAAAGAAAGAAAGAAAGAAAGGAGGGAGGGAAGGAAGGGAGAAAAAAAAACAAGAAATACATAGGATTGTGTTTATTACACTGTGGATTAATCCCATTTTGGGATTGGATCATAAATAGTATTTAAATAATCTCGATCAGTTCCTTCTAAGTTTCATTTAAGAGCAAATTCTCTTTCCAAAAAATTGAGGCTTCAGAGCAACTCAAGAATTGTGGGAAAACTCTTCCTCTCTCCATCTGTGCTTCCTTCTTGTTTGCCAACTGTACAGAATAAGAATATTTTACATTTTAGTAAGTCTTTTTTCAAAATACACATTATACAAATGTCATTCTGATGATCCTGTGGAGTAGGTAAAACAGGTATTATCATCTACATAGCCAATAAGTAGTAAAGACAGGATTCAAACATAATTCTTCCTAGAAAATGACTCCAAGACTTAGAGCATAGATATAAGAAAAAGGCTGGCATCCTAGACAAAGGTGAGATTAGTTTTAATTTCCATGCTGAGTCTCTGGAGATGGCAGTAGCCAAGTGGGGAAGGCAGCTCTTATTTTTAATAATTGCCAGTTTTAAAAGATAATCAGTGTATAGTGCCCTAAGCCAGCACATTATTATATTCTTTTGCAGTTTTAGAATTCTGACTTTCCCAGATCTGCTTAAGTATCTTTCTATTCTAAGTTAGTTCAACTAGTTCAACTTGGACACCTTCTAAATAAAATCAGAGTAGGCATTTTGTGAGCTTCACTATTTGAAGCACAACGCTGACATCTAGTGTATTGACTGATTTTCTTTTCCTTTCCTACTTCCTTCCCTCCCTCCTTCCCTGTTTCTTTAAAGAATGGCTATTAGGGTATATTTTAATAATAGTAAAAATTTATTGAAAACTTAACATGTTAAATATAGTGCTAAGCACTTTAAATGTATCATCTCATTTACCTTCTTCAGCTATGAACAATGTTTTATCATCATCTCTACTTCACAAACAAGGGAAAAGAAGCTTAAAGAGTTAAGTGAAATTTTATTATTGCAAAAGATGGGATTCAAATCCAGATCAGCTTGACTCTGGAACCGGAGCTCTGAATCACTATTTGTAAAGGAATCAAGTAGGACTGTGTTATGAAATAGGTTAGTTTATTTGTATTCACTTAGAAGACATTTGCACACACTTGCTTCAAGACTGTAGGTAGGCATTCAAGTAGAAAAGATGACAGATCTGCCCAGGTGCGGTGGCTCATGCCTGTAATCCCAGCACTTTGGGAGGCCAAAGCAGGTGGATCATTTGAGGTCAGGAGTTCAAGATGAGCCTGGCCAATGTGGTAAAACTCAGTCTGTACTAAAAATACAAAAATTTGCTGGGTGTGGTTGCGCGTACCTGTAATCCCAGCTACTCGGGAGGCTGAGGCAGGAGACTCACGTGAACCCAGGAGGTGGAGACTGAAGTGAACCAAGATCATGCCACTGCACTCCAGCCTGGGCAACAGATAAGACTCTGTCTGAAAAAAAGAAAGAGAGAAAAGAAAAAAGAAAGAAAACATGACAAATCTCATGTCTACAGCTTTAAACCATGTCTCCTCTTAATTTCGTCTCTTTCTATGGCAGGATGTTAGCCCTAGAGTTAACCAATCCAAGTCCTTTGCCCTCTCATTCTCCCTTTGAGGGCAAAGAGCAATCTCACTGAGTCTTCCAGGTCTTGGTATTTAAAAAATGAGAACTGTTATCCTGTGAGCAATATATATCATAGCGTAGTTCTTCATGTGGTGAGCCTACCTTTCCTCAAATTATCTATTTGTGCTTCTAGATTGAATGCTCCAAGAAAGCAGAGCTTGTGCCTTTCCCATTTTTTAAGACAAAATGCTTGGCATATAGTGGGTATTCAATAATGTGTTAAATACACTCATTAAAGGCTGAGAATCTGTACTAATTTTCTAAATTTATTTTCTTTGCACCTTTTACTTAGAATACACAAGTGCTAAGAAGACTACGGTTGTTGAGTTCACTCCACAAGTGGCTTCTCAGATTCTCTGTGGGAAAAAAAATGGTCCCCTGATGGTGTCTCCACTGTCTCCATCAAAGGGTTTTGTTAGTTTTTTTTCTTTGAGATGGCACCTCACTCTGTCACCCAAGCTGGAGTGCAGTGACATGATCTCGGTTCACTGCAACCTCCACCTCCCAGCCTCAAGCAATCCTCCCACCTCAGCCTCCTGAGTAGCTAGGACCACAAGCATGCGCCACCACACTAAGCTAATTTTTGTATTTTTAGTAGAGACAGGGTTTTGCCATGTTGGCCAGTCTGGTCTTGAACTCCTGAGCTCAAGCAATCTGCCTGCCTCGGCTTCCCAAAGTGCTGGGATTACAGGTTTGAGCCACCGTGCCCAGCCCCAAGGGCTCTTTTAAGAGAGACTTGTATTTCCTTTTATTCTTTTCCTACACCCCTACGGTGCCATTGTTTTACAATCTGATGTTAAAATGCATCAAATGTTTTAATACTATGAGAATAAAACAGTTAAGATAGAAATAATACATAAAGGAGGTAACAAATGCAGTGTCATGCTTTTTAGTTCACTTGACAAAGTATGACTCAGCTGCCTTGAGGGATTCCCTTTTAATTTCTTGGATCAGCTTGTAATTAAACCTTAAAAGAAATTGTCAAACCCCAGTACAGTGGCTCACACCTGTAAATCCCAGCATTTTGGGAGTCCTGGGTGGGCAGATCACTTGAGGTCAGGAGTTCAAAACCAGCTTGGCCAACAAGGTAAAACCCTGTCTCTACTAAAAATACAAAAATTAGCCAGGTGTGGTGGTACACCCCTGTAATCCCAGGCATGAGAATCGCTTGAACCCCAAAGGCAGAGGTTACAGTGAGTCAAGATCTCACCACTGCACTCCAGACTGGGTGACAGAGCGAGACTCTGTCTCAAAAAAAACTCATCAAAACTATTCTAGACTAGTTCTTTTTTTTTTTTTTTTTTTTTTTGAGACAGAGTCTCACTCTGTCACCCAGCCTGGAGTGCAATGGGCAACCCCAGCTCACTGCAACCTCTGCCTCCAGGGTTCAAGTGATTCTCCTGCCTCAGCCTCCCAAGTAGCTGGGACTAGAGGCGCATGCCACCCTGCCCAGCTAAATTTTTGTATTTTTAGTAGAGATGGGGTTTCACCATTTTAGCCAGGATGGTCTTAATCTCCTGACCTCGTGATCCACCCGCCTCAGCCTCCCAAAGTGTTAGGATTACAGGCATGAACCATGATGCCCAGCTGACTAGTTCTTCTAGACTAGTTTTTACTCTCCATTTCCACTGGATAGTATAAATAGATTCTCAATGAATGTGAATTTAACATTACAGAAAACAAAAAAAGCTAACATTGATCAAATATGTGGCATATGCAACTTAGCTTGGCACAGCACACACAACTCATTTCACAATACAAAAATAAAACATTATTGTTTCAATTTTACAGAGCATGAGACAGACTTGGAGAAATTAAGTAACACCTCCAAGGGAAGATCCAGGTTAATACATGACTCTAAAACCACACTCTTCACAACTATGAATCCCAAGTCCAAAAATAAGCTTTCTTTTACCCCTTTTGGTTGAGAGAAGCAAGAGTCTTCTAAATGGTGTCACACCTGGACTACAGTTGGAAACTGTTCTCAAGATCCACTTGAAACTGGATTCAGGTAGTGTTGCCCTTTTAGCCTCAAAAATATCTCTTCTCTATGCTGGATGCAGGGCATCCTGCAGAGATTCCTCCTGGGAATCTCTGTAATAAATTAATTCAAACGAAAATGTACATGGTTAATGTTGTGTTTGCTTGATTTATGGACCTTTTACACATGAAGTAGAAAGATATTTAGAGTTGATTTAATACCATATTATTTCTACAAAAGTTTGACAAGTCCATATTTAGAAATATGATCTCCTTTTACAGAAAATCAGGCATCACTGACTTACAGTCTGTTCCAAGGAAGTCAACTCCTTTGTCTGAAAACTGCCCATATTAAAGATATTTAATATCTGATAAGGTATTATAACATTTATTTCATCACACTCCCGACGGTACATTTTATAATCACTTCAGTAGTTCTCAAGTTTCCTATAATCAGGAAGCTTACAAAGAGCTGGGATTCCGAGGCCATACTCAGAGAATTCTGATGCAATGGGTATGGTATTGGGCTTAGAATCTATGGTTTAATAAGCACCCAAGGTAATTCTGAACCACGTTTTGAAAAAAAATTTATTTGAAATAAAAAACGTCAAGTACATATTTTTAAAATTTTCCGCAATAGTCACTCAAATAATATGGTGAAGAAGATGTAAGTATTTAGGAAAACTAAGTGCATCATTGCCTTCTGGAACAGAGGCTGCTGTTTGTCACCTTGTTAAGTCTTTTGAAAGACTTGTCCATTTTTTTAATCAAGTCATACGGCCAAGAGTTT
This sequence comes from Aotus nancymaae, assembly GCF_030222135.1. Classification (NCBI taxonomy): domain Eukaryota; kingdom Metazoa; phylum Chordata; class Mammalia; order Primates; family Aotidae; genus Aotus; species Aotus nancymaae. The sequence goes on from NW_026988471.1 coordinate 30,825,350, forward strand.
GTATGCTCGCCAAAGGTTGTTAGAAACATTAGCCTAATTACTTATAAGTGACAAAAAATAAAACAAAGATATCCTAAAATGGCTTTAAAAGATTAAAAGGAAAAAAATTGAAAAAGTCATTGCATAAAGATGCCTAAAGCATCTTGAGGAATGTAAATTGAGGGACATTGAAAAAGAGAGTAAAAGTCTCATTTTAAATCATGTCATTTAAACCTTGTGACTCATGCATGTGCCTAACAATCTCTGCAGGCTCAGCAGCAGATTCACATTCTGACATCTCAGTGATGAAACTCATTGTTTTTCATTTTTTCATCAGGTGCTCCACAAGGCAGCAATATATTAAAGACATATGGTGAGGGGGGGAATATAGCCAGATTAATTTAGGTGACATGTAGGTGGAATTAATTCATAAATAAACTCTTCAGGTAGAAATGCTAGAAGACTTTGAAGTAATAGTAGCATATAGAAGAGAACTGAGATCACAGGTAGAATTGATGGAACACAGATTGGACAATGAGACATACAGTGCTGATGCTATAGAACAAAAGAATGTGATTGCTAAGAGGTTCCACCATGCCTTCCCTTTGGATCACCTTTCTTACCCAACATTCCTCAGAATTACCTGATCATAACTCCTACCTGAGCAGAGTGGGAGGAACAGGTGTTAACTTCATATTCCCAGGCCCAACTTCGAGTGAAGAGGGGGCCTAGGAGTCTACATTTCATGTAATTTACCTTGGTGTGGGAGAAGTTGCAATAAATGTGGTCCTAATTGGTTATAAACTTGACAACTGATTTTCAGTTAAAAACTGGAAGGAAGAACTTAGAGATCCATCAAGCCTCTAACACTTCCCTTTATGGCTTAAGTGAAAACATGGAATACTATGCAGCCATAAAAAAGAAAGTTCATGTCCTTTGCAGGGACATGGATGAAGCTGGAAACCATCATTCTCAGCAAACTAACACAGGAACAGAAAACCAAACACTACACGTTCTCACTCATAAGTGGGACTTGAACAATGAGAACACATTGACACAGGGAAGGGAACATCACACACCAGGACCTGTTGGGGGCTGGGGGCAAGGGGAGAGATAGCATTAGGACAAAAACCTAATGCAGATGATGGGTTGATAGGTACAGCAAACCACCATGGCACATGTATACCTCTGTAACAAAGCTGCATGTTCTGCCCATGTATCCCGATCTTAAAGTATATATATAAGCAAAAACACAGAAACTCAGATCTTCAAAGTTATTTGCCCTTTGTTATACACAGTCCACAGAAGTTTTCAAAAAACCAGCATCTTCTCACTATATTCAAATTTCAGTGAAATAAAAAATACACTGTCTGATTCTGCATATTTCTGACATCCATTTACTAAACAATAAAGACTAGTTTTTAAGAAATGTTTTACTTTCCCTCCATAACCAAATAATACATGTTCATTGAAGGAAATACAGATAAGCCAAAAATATTATTACCTATAACCCACCATACTTGTTAACATCTTGTTAAATATATCTTCCTGTCCTTTAGCTATTTATATGTACATAAGTGCCCATTTTGGGAAACAAAAATGGAATCATATTCTTCATAGTGTTTTGTGCTATAGTTTCCTACTTATTAGTATGGTTGCCAGCATTTTCATATTTAATATTCTGGACCTTTATGGCAATATATTCTATTGCATGAATGTATCATTTCTTTATCCATTCCTCTATTTTTAGACCTTTAAAAGGTGCCTTTTACAACTTCCTATAACAAGGTTTAGTAACAACCTTACAAAACATATTTTAAAGTATCACAATTTCTTGGTGTCTGACTAATCAGATATATACACCAAAAAATAAATAAAAATAGTTGTTTAGCTTCCAAGCTATAAATTTCCAGTTCCTCCTCTCTGCCTTCATATAACATGATCCTTCTACTCAGAAAGTCCACTAGTTAGGTCTCTTCAAACATCTTGCTCAGAAATTAACAAAGAAGCCAGGCACAGTAGCTTGTGCCAGTAATCCCAGCTACTCGGGAAGCTGAGGTGGGAGGATCACTTCAACCAGGAGGTTAAGGCTGCAGTGAGCTACAATCCTGCTGCTGCACTCCAGCCTGGGCAACACAGCAAGATCCTTCACCTTTAAAAAATAATGATAAATTAAAAAAGAAATAAAAAGAAACAAGTCAAAATGTGGCAAAAGTCCAGGTCTACTGATGCCAGCCTATATTAGTATTACCTTTTTGACAGCTACATAATACTTCTGATGCTAAGTTAAGCATATAATTTTTTAACTCACAAATCTTTTCATATGAGTTGCATTCAAAGTTTAAGCATTTATTTTTCACCTAAAGGTATGTGCACTAATTCTTCTTAAACATGACACTTTTAATCATCATTGTATACATCTTCCTAGCATCTATTCACTACCCTGAACCCCAAGGGAAAAACAGTACCTTAAGAAAGTCCTGACCTGAAGGATTTGATCACCTGCCTTCAGGTGACTGAGCATAAGAAGATACCAATACCAATGTTCTTATGAAAGTGCAATATGTATTGACCATCACAAGATGCTGAGATAAATGGCTACACCTCCTATTATGGTTTGCTGAGAAAGCAGTAGAACGAAACTAGCTAGCTTGCCCAGGTATTTGTGCTGAAAGACTGAGGGATTTGAGGTACTCTCTGAATGTATCTCTCAAGCTGACAGGAATATAATAGATGAATAATGGTACGAAATGTAGGCTGAACAACCCCTGGCACTGACCCTGAAAAGCAAAAATAAATGGTTTTCTTTTCATCAGCTTTATAGACGTATAATTTATATAGAATAAAATTCATAAGTTGGGAGAATACATTAGAAGACTTCTGACAAAGATGTACAGTTGTGTAACCATCACAAAAATAATATAGTGTATTTCTATTACCCACAAAATTCCTCATCACCTTGCCAGTAAATACGTTTTCTCTACCTGTGGCACCTAGCAACTACTAACCTGCTTTCTATCACTACAGTTTTGCCTTTTCAAAAATGTTGTGTAAGTAGAATTATACAGTAAATAGAATTTTGAGACTGACTTCTTTTACTTAGCAAAATAGTTTTGAGACTTATCCATGTTGTTGAGTGTATAGTTTATTCCTCTATATTATTGTATTCTGTCGTAAAGATGTACAAAAATTTGATGATGTTTTCAACAGTTGATGTTTGGATTTTTTTCCAGTTTGTGATTATTATAAGCTGCTATGAACATCTGTATAGAGGTCTTGCTATGATCATTTTCTCTTGGTTAAATATCTGTAAGTGGAAATGTTGGGTTGTGTAGTAAGGGTAACTTAATAAGAAAGTGTTAAAACACAAAATAGCTCTGCTATTTTACGTTTTATAAGAGTTCCAGGTGCTTCACGTTCTCACCATCATTTGGTATTACTCATCGTATCTTGCTGATACGATGTCTGTTCAATTTTTTTACCCACTTATTTTATACTGTTGTCTTACTGACTTTCTCAGCAATTAGCTTTATATTCTAAATACAAGTCCTTTATTGGATGTGCCTTTTGTAAATATTTTCTCCTAAGTCTGTGGCTCATTTTTTCTTCCTTTATTTTTTTGAGACAGAGTCTCGCTCTATTGCACAGGCTGGAATTCAGTGGCATGATCTCGGTTCACTGCAACTTCTGCCTCCTGGGTTCAAGTGATTCTCCTGCCTCAGCCTCTCCAGTAGCTGGAATTACAGGCATGCGCCACATGCCCAGCTAATTTTTGTATTTTTAGTAGAGATGGGGTTTCATCATACTGGTCAGGTTGGTCTCAAACTCCTGATCTCAAGTGATCCGCCCACCTTGGCCTACCAAAGTGCTGAGATTACAGGTGTGAGCCACCACGCCTGGCCCATTTTTTCATTTTTTAAATAGTATCTTTTAAAGATAAGTTTTCGGATGAAGTCCAATTTGTTTTTTATAGTGAGTATTTTTTGTGTTCTATCTAAGAAATCTTTGCCTAGCCAAGACAGAAGTTTTCTCCAAAGTGTTTTATAGTTTTCACTGTAGCATTTAGATTTATATCAATTTTAGTATATAGTGTGAGCTCAATGTATATATAAAGCTCAAGTATAACATATATATAAAGCTATATATGGCTGGGAGCCGTGGCTTATGCCTGTAATCCCAGCACTTCAGAAAGCCGAGGCAGGAGGATCACTTGAGGTCAGATGTTTGAGACCAGCCTGGCCAACATGGTGAAACCCCATCTCTACTTAAAAAAAAAAAAAAAGGTTAGCCGGGCTTGGTGGTGCATTGGTGCATGCCTGTAAGCCCAACTACTGCAAAGGCTGAGGCAGAATTGCTTGAACCTGGAGGCAGAGGTTGCAGTGAGCCAAGATCATGCCGCTACACTCAGCCTAGATGACACAGTGAGACTCCATCTAAAAAATAAATAAATAAATCTCTATATATGTGTATAAAAAGCTCAAGGCATTTTTTTCTTTTGCACATGAATGTCTAATTGATCCAGCAATAGTTATTGAAAAGATATCAATTATCCCCATTAAACTGCCTTGGCACATTTATTGAAAACCAATTAAAAAGAAATGTATAGGTCTTTTTCTGGGCTCACTAATATATTCCACAAATCTATATCTATGGTTTTTTGTTTCTGTCTTTAGACAGGTTCTCACTCTGTTACCCAGGCTGGAGTGCAGCAGTGCCATCATAGCTCACTGCAGCCTCAAACTCTTGACCTAGAGTGATCCTCCAACCTCAGTCTCCCAAAGAGCTGGGATTATAAGCGTAAGCCACTGTGATTGACCCCATGTCTATCCCTGTGGTAACACCATACTGTGCTGACTAATGTAGTATCAAAATTAATACAAGAACTCCATTATTTGAAATTAAATTGTTTTGACAGCCAGATGTGGTGGCTCACACCTGTAATCTCAATACTTTGGGAGGCTGAGGCAGGAGGATGGCTTGAGGCCAGAAGTTCAAGATCAGCCTGGACCACATAGTGAGAACTCATGTCTACAAAAAAAAATTTTTTTAAGCACCCAGGTAGTGTGGTGCACACGTATAATCCTAGCTACTCAGGAGGCTCTACCCCATCTCAACAGCAAGGCAGAAGGATCACTTGAGCCCAAGAGTTCAAGATTACAGGGAGCTATGACTGCACCACTGCATACCAACCTGGGTGACAGACTGGGAGCCTATCTCCAAAAACAAAAAATAAATTTTTAAAAATATTTTAACTATTCTATCCCTTTGATTTTCATATAAATGTTGGAACCACCCTGTGAATTTCTATTTTTAAAAACCTGCTAGGATATTGTGAATGCATTGAATCTATCATAAATGTGGGTAGAATAGTATCTTATTATCTTCCAATCCAGTAATATGCTAAAGCTCCATGATTTCTGTCTTAACCACTAAGCATGACATTAGCCATAGGTTTTCTGTAGACATCCTTTATTGGGCTAAGGAAATTCTCTTCAATTTCTAGTTCAGGAACAATACTGGTCTGTAGTTTCAATTTCTTGCAATGGGTTTTCTGGGTTTCTGTTGTTACCAGAGTAATGCGGGAATCATAAATTACATTGGGAAATGTCCCATCTTGTTTTATTTGATAAAAGAGTTTGTGTAAATTTGACATTCTCTCTTAATGTTTAGTAGAATTTGCCACTGAACTCATCTAGGCTAGGAATTTCCTGGGTGGGAAGGTATTTAACAATTCCTTTTCAGAGATAAAAGGCTCTTTTCCAGTTATTATAATCTTGCCTGCTTTGGCATCTGTGTCTTGCAAATAATTATTTCATCTAAGTCGCCAAATGTATTGGTCTGATCTACTTATATTTTATTATTTTGATATCTATAGGATGTGCAGTATTATCCCCTCATTCATTCCAGATATTAGGTATTTGTGGCTTCACTCATTTTCTGGTGTAACTAGAGACATTTTTCAATTGTACTAATCTTTCACCAAATTGACTTTGATTCCATTTGTTCTGCTTTCTGAATCATTAATTTCTGGTATTTTTACATTCCATCTGCATAATTTGCTCTTCATTTTCTAATTTCTGAGAGAAACTTAGATAATTAATTCAAAATTTTTATTTCCTAAAATGAACATTTAAATTTTTCTCTAGGTACTGCTTTAGCTACATCCCATGATTTTTTTTCTTTTCATTCAGTCCATATTTCCTATTTGACTCATGGATTATTTTAAAATACATTTTTTTGCCAGGTGTGGTGGCTTACACCTGTAATCCCAGCACTCTGGGAGACTGAGGCCTGTAATCCCAGCACTCTGGGAGACCTGAGGTCAGAAGTTTGAGACCAGCCTGGCCAACATGGTGAAACCCTGTCTCTACTAAAAATACAAAAATTAGCCAGGCATGGTGGCATGTGCCTGTACTCCCAGCTACTCAGGAGGCTGAGGCAGGAGAATCACTTGACCCTGGGAGGTGGAGGTAGCAGTGAGCTGAGATCGCACCACTGCACTCCAGCCTCGGTGACAGAGCGAGACTTGGTCTCAAAAAAAATAGTAATTTTAAAATATGTTTTTTATGGCTGCGCACAGTGGTTCACACCTGCAATCCCAGCACTTTGGGAGGCCAATGTGGGCAGATGACTTGAGCTCAGGAGTTTGAGATCAGCCTTGGGCAACACGGCGAGACCCCATCTCTACAAAAAGTATAGAAATTAGCCAAACATACCAGCATATGCCTGTAGTCTCAGCTACTCAGGAGAGTCACCCGAGCCCAGTAGATCAAGGCTGCAGCAAGCCATGACTGCATCACTGCATTCCAGCCTGGGCAACAGAGGGAGACCACTGATGGGGGGTGGGGGGAAGTTGTTTAATATCAGAATGTTTGACATTCACCCAGATAATTTTGTTATTAATTTTCATTTAGTTCTGGTGTAATCAGAAAAAATACTTTAAATAATTTTGGCCTTCTGGAATTTGAGACTTGTTTTATGGCCCAGCATACTAGGTCTATCTTCATGAACACTCTATGTAAGCTTGAAATGAATGTGTGTTCTATTGTTTGGCTAAATGAATTATGTCAATTAGATTAAGTTGTTAAATTGTTCAAGTCTTCTAGACCCTAATTTTCTTTCAATCTATCAATTGTAAGATTTTTGAAATATCCCACTGTGACTATAGATTTGTCTATTCCCTTTTCCATTCGATAGGCTTTTAATTTATGTATTTTGAAGCCCTTTTATTAGGTATCTAAGAGTTAAAATTCTTATTTCCTCATGATCAGTTAATGAGATTGCCAACATGAAATGTCCTTCATTATTCCTGGTAACATTTATCTTGAATTATATTTTATGGAACTAATATAGCCCCCTCCAGCTTTCTTTGGATTAATTTTTGCTTATCATTAGGTATTCCTTCCATATCCAATCTGATATCTACCTTTTGTGTTTAGACCATTTTCATTAAATATAATTATCAATATGGTTGTATTAAAATCTTACCTGCAAAACAAAAACAAAAAACAAAAAGTAATAAAAACAAAAAAATAAAAAATAAAATCTTACCTGCTTCATAGTTGTCTCATGAACTTTGTTCTTTCCTTTTCTCACTAGTTTTGGATTCACTGAGTTTTGTCTTTTAAAATTATTCCTGGCCAAGAGTAGTGACTCATGCCTGTAATCCCAGCACTTTGGGAGGCTGAGGTGGATCACTTGAGGTCAGGAGTTCAAGACCACCCTGGCCAACATGGTGAAATCCCATCTCTATAAAAAAATTTAAAATTAGCTAGATGTGGTGGTGCATGCCTATAATCCCAGCCACTCAGGAGGCTGAGGTACAAGAATCTCTTGAACCTGGGAGGCAGAGGTTGCAGTGAGCCAAGATCACACCACTGACTCCAACAGGGGCAACAGAATGAGGCTCACTCTCAAAAAAAGAAAAAAAAAAATTCCACCTTATTTCCAGTATTGACTAATTAGCTATACTTCATTTTCTTCTTCAGTCTTAGTAATTTCAATGATTTATAATATACAGTAAATCTTCAAATAAGATTACGCCACTTCACATAGAGCATTAAGAACCTTGCAAATGTGTACTTCGCATTCCGTTTCCACACTTTAGTGATACTGCTTTCAGACATCTTACTTCTACATATGACATAACTCCAAAAACAATGTGAATATTTTTGCTCTAAACAATGAAGTACTATTATTATTTTGAGACAGGATGAATTATTATTATTACTTTGAGACAGGGTTACCCAGGCTGCAGTGCAGTAGTGCAATCATACCTCACTGCAGCTTTGAATTATCAGGCTCAAGCAATCTTGTGACCTCAGTCTCTCTAGTAGTTGGGACTACAGGTGCCAGCATCCCCAGATAATTTTTTAATTTTTTTGTAGAGACAGGGGTCTCCTTATGTTGCCCAGGACGGTTTGAACTCCCTGGTCAATGAATTATGTTTAAGAGATTTAACAGTGAGAAAAAACAATCCTTTTTATCTACCCACATATTTAACATTTCTAGTACTCTTTCTTCTTCGTATGAATTCAAATTTCCATCTGGTATTACTTTCTACGGGGAAATTTTTTCTTAAACAGTGTGGTCTACTAACAATGAATTTCCTAATCTTTTGCTTGTCTAAAAAAGTATTCCAATTTTAAAGTGTTTTCTTGGGTCAAAAATTTTAGGTTTACAGGGTTCTTTTTTACTTTTAAAGACATTCTTCCATTGCGTTACAGTTTCCATAATTTCAGATAAGAAATCATTTGATATTAGTATTTTTGTTTCTCTGTACCTACAGTGTCCTTTCTCCTCTAATTTTTATAAAAAGATTTTCTTTGTATCCGTGGTTTTCAGCACTTTGATTATAATGTGTCTTGCTGTGGTTCATATTTATGCTTTAGGTTCACTGTGCATCTTGGAAGTGTTTCTAGTTTTCGTTAAATTTGACAATATTTTGGACATTATTTCATCAAATATTTTTTCTATCCCTTTCCTTTCTGCCCCTCTTCCCCTGGGACTTCAAGTTACACATGTTAAACTACTTGACATTGCCCCAGAGGTCACTGATGTTTCTTCTTCCTCCCCTCAATACTTTTGTTTGTGTTTTACTCTGGAAAGTCCTGTCTTTATTTATCTTCTAGGTTTTTTGTTTGTTTTTTGAGATAAGAGTCTCATTCTGACACCAGGCTGGAGTGTAGTGGCACAACCACTACTAACTACAGCTTTGGCAACCCTGGATTCAAGCAATCCTCCCACCTCAACCTCCGAAGTAGCCAGACTATAGGTGTATGTCACCACAGGCGTGTACAACCATGCCCAGCTAATATTAAAAAAGAAAATTTTGTAGTGACACAGTCTCACGGCTACCCAGGCTAGTCTTGAACTCCTGGACTCAAATGATCTACCCACCTTGGCCTCCCAAAATGCTGAGATTACAGACATTAGCCACCACACCAACCTGTCCTGTCTTCAAATTCAAATTAGTGTCTAATTTGCTGTTACTCCCATTCAGTATATTTTTCATTGCAGGTATTATATATTTTCTCATTTCTAGAATTTCCTTTTGATCTTTATATCTCCTATGTATATCACCATGTTTTCTCCTACATTCTTGACCACGTGGAGCATATGTGTTAACAATTGCAATGTCCTTGTCTTGTAGTTCCAGCATCTCTGGCATTTCTGGATCTCTTATTGATAGATTCCCTGACCCACCCCGTTATGGGTCTTTTTTGTTTTTTCCTCTTTGCTTACTCTGTGTGTGTGTGTATGCATGTGTATGCTGGACATCTGAACCTTACATCGTTGAATACTAAATTTCGTTACAGTCCTTCAAACATGGTTGGATATTATTCTAACATAGTCGTTTGTGATCAGTGGGATTCTCTGAGTCTTGCTCTCAAGTTTTTTAAAGACCAGTATATAGCAAAGCCCTAGTCTAGAGGTAATTAAGCACATTCTGAATTCTTCCCATAAAACATATATATATTATACGGGAAGAATCCATAATGTGTGTGTGTGCGTGTGTGTTAGGTCTTTCTACTTTGGTAGAAACAAATTCCAAGTCCCTTCGGTGCTGTAACTGGTTATTCTACTCCTTTGCAATCCTCTTCCTGAACTCGGATCATCTCCTCTCAAACATGCACAGATTCGTAATCAACCAAAGACTCAATGGAATGCCCCTGTTGATCTCTATAGCCCCTTCTTTGTAAAACAAACCTCCTCTCTAGTACTTTGCTCGATAAATTCAAATCACTGTGGCTTCCCCAGTCTCTGACCTGCTTCCTCTATTGTGCTCATGTCTTGTGCTGCTTAGATTCCATCTGCTGAGCTGACATCTGGAAATAGCCTCCAGGCAGTAATCTGGTACAAATGGCCATCCTGGTTTGTTTCCCTTCACTTGTGGATTCCACTACTGTACTAGCTGTTGTCCAGTGCCTGAAAACTGTTATATTTTATCCCTTTTTCTAGCTGTTTAAGCAGAAGGGCAAATCCAGTACCAATTACTTCTTCTTGACTGGAAGAGAAAAAACAAAGCAACAATTTTGTTATTGTTGTTCTTGTTTTGAGACAAAGTCTTGTTCTGTCGCCCAGGCTGGAGTGCAGTGGTGTGGTATCGGCTCACTGCAACCTCCACCTCCTGAGTTCAAGTGATTTTCCTGCCTCAGCCTCCAGAGTAGCTGAGATTACAAGCACACTACCACATCTGGCTAATTTTTATATTTTTAGCAGAGACAAGGTTTCACCATGTTGGCCAGGCTGCTTAAACTCCTGACCTCAGGTGATATGCCCACCTCGGCCTCCCAAAGGCTGGGATTACAGGCCTGAGTGACTGTGCCCATCCAGCAAGGCAATATTTTTGAAAAGGACCTTTGATGTCATATAGATCTAGAACTTCCTATTTATGTTTGAAGATGTGGAATAAACACATTTCAAGGGCTTAAAACTTTAAAATATAATTTCATTTGGAAAAAACATCCTAAGGAAAAAACTAGAAACAGGTGTAAGAATAAGAACACCATTTATGACACAGAAAAAAAGAGAACGTCTAAACATCCAGGAATAAAAAAATCTGTGAAGTAAATTATGGTATTTCATATCTCCCATGATGACAGGTAAAATAGTATCTGGTGTATTCTCTTTCTGTTACTCCGCTGGCAGAACGAAGACAAAATTATTACCATCAACTTCTAGGATATTAAATTCAAAAGTCATAATGTAGGTAGACAATAGGAAATATCTAGAAAAAAGTATCATCAGGGACATCAATCTCTGTCCCTAATCCACTGACTAGATTCCTCCCAGTTGAGGATGACAAGAGTAGGAGTTGTAAACAGGAAACAAAGGAAGTGGGTCGCAGACACAAGGAGGTAAGACCAGTATTGTGCAACTATCCACCCCTCCCTCACATCTAACCCAAAGGAAAACTAGAAAGTCCCCTTGGAATTTTAGATCTCCCAAAAGAGTGGGCATTAGGTTTTGGGGGTTTTGTTTTTTTCCCACAGAGCAGTAAATTATGGTAAGAAGTCCCCCCCAAGCATGGTGCCAGAGAGATGGAATAAAGGGTCCAGATATAAAAACTCACTCAGTTCAGCAGAGTTAGGCAGCATAGAAGTTGATTTAGAACTGACAGTGACTCCAAGGTCCAATAAGGGGTAAGATGGAACACATTGGTGGATATAAAACACAATATAAATTCAGCAGATGGAAAGGCAAACATATGAGCAGATATTTATAGAGAAAAATGTTATATCCAAGACCCAGCAAGGGGCAAACAAGGACCAGGCATAATTCTAACACTTGGCTGGTATATCTACACTTTTGTATGTAGATATCATGTAGAAAGAAAGAAAGAATGGGACAATCTCTGAGTTGACGGAGAAAACTTTGACTTGGCTATTTTTTTCTAAAATAAGCTGACATCAGGAAAAAAAACCCAAATAAAAATTGAGTTTAAAAACCACAACACTGTATACATGGTGGAATTCTACTTTAAAAGACAGAAACACATATTATATGCTCAAAAAATATTAGCAAACCTACTATGTACCTATTTGTAGTACAGATGGGCTTTCATTATGTTGGCCAGGCTGGTCTCAAACTCCTGGCCTCAAGTGATCTGCCTGCCTCAGCCTCGTGCTGGGATTATAGGCATCAACCACCATGACCAGCTAATGTCTCAAAACTTTAAAACAAATTTTTTTCTCTTTAATTTTTTTTTGAGACTCTAGCCAAAGACAACATCTCAAAATACTGGCTAAAGGGAATGCCTTGACTTAAATGGTCAAATGTTTACATTGTCAGGAAGGAAAGTAGTACAGAGGGATTTGCAAGAGTCACCATTTCAAAGTATCCAGTACCAGAACACACTGAACCTGGCTAAAGGTATCCAGAGCAAATCTTGTTTTATGCTCAGTCCATGTTTGGGGGAAAAACACAGTTATTATTGGTTCTACTAAATGTTGAATGCAAAGCCAGGAACTATAGGAAGTATGAAAGCATTAAGCTCTGTGTTCAGGAAATAGTTGAGAAAATAGTGCTAAAACTGCATGGAAAACAGGCTACAGAAATTCAGAGAGGAGTATCAATTAAAGGAGGGTAGAGAAAACAACAGAACTGGTTGACAAATAATACGTTCCAGGAAAGGTGACACATATGGAAAGGCGAGGCATATGGAAAATGGGGAAGAAAAAAATGGCATCTTCCTAGATAGCAAAATGAGGAAACGCTGAGCAACAAATTTACCAAATTCACAAATTTCAAAAAGTTGAGGGAACAATTGAAATTATTGCAATGAACGTTGGCTTTGGAGCAAGTTAGGCTGGACTCAAATCCCAACTCTGCCTCCCAATAGGTGAATGCCCTTGAATAGGCTTACTCCCCTACTGAAATGTTTCTCCCAGTTTATGACTTGTCTTCTCATTCTTGTAACATTGTCTTTTGACGTTGAGCATTAGTTTTCAGTATTAATGAAGCCAAATTTTTCTTTTTTTTTTAATGGGTCAGCCTAGTTGGCTGCTGGGCAGAAGTTGCCCTCAGTTCCTTGCTGTGTGGGCCTTCCCAACATGGTAATTTGCTTCATCAAAGCCAGCAAGGGAGAGAGTCTGCTAGCAAGAAGTGACATACCTGTAATGATGATTAGATTACTCAAGGGGAAGGCACATTATATTCAATGTCATAAACACCAAGAGGCACAGGAGTCACCGGGGTCATCTTGGAGGCATGTTCTCTAAACTTCTTAACAGACAAAGATTTATTTGGGGGGACTGAGGGAACCTAGACCATCTAAGTTTTTGGTCATGAGTGTCTCCAAAAGTATAGGGATTATTCTTGGTCAGAAATGTTTTCTTAGCTGTGAAAACGTCTACCTAAAAATAGGGTTATTGTAAGAATTAAATAATATAAAGTATAAGATTGAATCACACTAAGTTGCAGTTTGTATAAGTAAACAACAGTTAAATGTCAGCAATTTCATATGGTTCTTAGATAAAAAATGTACAGTCTGTCATGTAGTAGGTACTCAATAATATTTGCTGAACCACACTACCTTATTTCATGAAGAAAACTAATTATTGACTAAAACAGAAAACAGCTCCTCACCATCACACAAAACGTGTTTCTTCTCAAATCTAATGATAAAATCAACTTTTTCATTCAGTATTTGTTACTTAACTTTTCCTCCAAATTCAGTTTCCTCAAATTGACACTCATGTTTGCCACTTACCTTGAACTTTTTCTCCTCTTTTTATGTTTGGGGTCCAAAACCAAGAACAACACTATAGAAAGACTTAAAATGATGAATACGATGTGTGAGAATGCCACAAAACACTGTTAGGATAGCAATTCCCCTCCCCTCATACACTGTATGTATAATCCTGAATTATTACCCTCAGCAAGTATCTGTAATAAGTAGAGTTTCTATTTCCAAGAAGTTACTTATCATGAAAACTCATTGCTTTTCATGAATAAAAGTACATCACAGAGATGACCAACCAATCGTTAGTTTTCAATGGTTTAGCAAAAGCTATTGGTCAACCAGTCTACAGACCTAATTCATCCAAAAATAATATTTAAAAAACAATGACTTTTTTCTTAAAAAGAGGGAAAGACACTGGTTAAAAAGACAATATGGAAGAAGTTGCAACCTTTCTGTTGACATCTGATTAAATAAACTCAGATTGAAGTTTTTTTTTCTTTAGGCCTGCATAATTTGCCCTACTATATACAAAAGAACCCCATTCGAGAAGAAACTAAAAAAAAATTTTATTAACAATTTGTTGGTGGCAAAGAAAACAATGTCTTTACATACATGTTTACAAAATATTTCTATAAAATAATTGAAATATTTTTCCTTTCATTTTAAAAGACTTTTTTTCATTTGGCCAAAGATTAAAACATTACCATAAGCAATGAAACTCAGCACTTTTATATAAAGTTATTTCTTTCCTTTACCCCTTTTCTTAAATTCAACACTCTTACAGGCTAAATTGACAGTGATATTTAGAAGGATGAACATGTAGTATGATTAATGATAGAACTGTTATATTAGGAGATAGTGCTAAAGTTATAAGTGCTACTTGAGAATAAGAAGGATTTGGAGGATTTTTTAGGGGGTGGGAACATAAAGCATTTTAGAATATCACTACCAGGGAAGAAAATGCCCAACACCATCCCTGCACTCAAACATGGGACTGCTAGGTCAGAGTAGTCAATCTATTAAGCTATAGTCTCCATTTTTAAATCTTGGTAAAGGATACTAGAGAATGAAGAGATTACTTGCTGCCAGAAGCTACAGACCTAGAGCTAGCTTAAAAATTGAAAACTCAAGTTCCTATCAGGTAACAAAAGACTAGTCAAGACTATTAAAGCAGCCTTTTGTTGTTGTTTCTAATATACAGAAGGGAAAACACAAGAGAGAAAAGGAGGATAGAAACAGATTGGTGTCTTCTATCTTCATATTAGTTCTTCTATCTTAGAGAAAACATCATTTTCTCTAAGATACCAGGTAATTAGTATTGCAGAATTTTAACCAGTAATACTACTATTGAAATATCTGTCAATTAATTTAAAAGGGGGGAGAGACAAGCAAGATTTATCTTTGCATTTACTGCTGTAGTTCCCAAATACACAGAGATCATCAAAATATGCAGTATCTTTTCCCAGGGATAACCAATTTATGTTCAATAGCTTAGATTTTTAAAAAATATTTTGGCTATTCATATTAATTTTTGGCTTATATTTTTCCATTTATAAACCTCATTATCTTCACTTGCCAGAACATTTTTCATTGAACATGACATAATTCCCAGGATCAAAAATTTCAATGTCTCTATTTTGTCAAAACAATCCATCTGTTACTTTCCTGAGAGTGTTCCTAAGCTGATTTGCAAAATGGGTACAAATCTTGGTAAAGGTTTTTCATTTTATTCTTTAATATTTAGCAATGCAAGCTCTGTTATGAGGGAAGTAATGTAACCTCATCATAATACTGTTCATCTTGGGCAGATACACTAAAGTTTGTTGAAAATAACTTCACTTTCAAATATTTAGTTATCCTAAATTTGTAGAGAAGGTGCTGGCAATGCTACCACTAAAAAACAAACATGTGGTGGGCAGGGGGTGTTCGGAGTAAGAATTGGGTAGAAGCTGCCAAGAAAAGCTAAAGATTCTAACCCACAAGCTTTTCGTTACCATGCATTATTGAAATTACTATAAAATTACTGCTAAAGAATATTTTTCTAAAGCCATTTTGTCACATGAGTTGGGCACAGAAACCTCCAGCTATTATATATGGACAGACATCTCTTCAGTTAAAAAGCTGAAATTCCAAGGAAAAACAAAAGAACATCTGGTTGTACCATATAAAAGTGGATATCACACACTGAACAAAAATGCCTTTGAAGTAATAAACTAGTAACTTGAATACTGCATATGTACCTACATTTCTAGCATCTAAAAATTGTGTCCATTTAAAAAATAAGCATGTTAATTGTGAAAATAAAGTTGTAAATAATGCAAAAATCTCTAAGTTACATTTAAAATATAAATTAGAATCATGCAATTTTGAATCTAATATTAACTGTACTGTAAATATCTGAGTGAAACATGATATCCTTTCAACATTGAGTCCCCAAACCTAAATTTCAGCATAAATTCTTTTAGTACTAACAATTGGTTTATCCTTAGTCAATAATATAAACATTAGTTAAAAATTGCTTGTTATTAAAAATAAATAAATGGCAAACACACACACACATCAGGGACTTGATTACTGCAAAGTATAATATTTCTTATAACACAAAATAACAAAGAAAACCAGAAATTAGAAACTTATTTATAGCAATTAAGGATATCTGCTTTTTTAAATATAAATTTATAAACTATTTAACTGTTAAAACATGACCATTGTTTCATCCAAGTTAATTTTCCCCAACAACTGTAGCAAGTAGAGCTTCTAGGAATAGACTAACCTTGTTTGCTACTCATCAAAATAACAAACATCCAAAGATACAACACTGTCAAATATATACAGCTGACATTAGTAAAAGGAAAGAGGCACTTTTTAAACCCAATAAAGACCTGGCTGTCCTTCAATGCTCAGTATAGAGGTATTGTATAAGTGGCCTGTGGTGATGAAATACATGTTAACTTTTGAAAAGAGACTTTTTCAGGCTTGTTTTACAAGTTATCATTAGACCGCACATTTAACACATGGATTCAGCTTCCAGCTAAGACTTTAAAAGGACACACTCCATTTTTCATCACACTATCTTAACACTACTTATAGAAAGTATTTAGTGTTCAGGCCAGGTGTGGTGGCTCATGACCTGTTAAAACATGACCATTGTTTTAACAAAGGTCATTGTTTTAACAAAATGCTGTAATCCCCAGCACTTTGGGAGGCTGAGGGGGCGGATCATTTGAGGCCAGGAGTTGCCTGGCCAACATGGCAAAACCTCATTTCTAAAAATACTAGCCAGCCATGGTGGCACGTGCCTGAAGTCCCAGCTACTCAGGAGGCTAAGGCAGGACAATCGCTTGAGCCAGGAGGCAGAGGTTGCAGTGAGCAGACTGCACCACTGCACTCCATCCTGGGCAACGGAGTGAGACTCCGTCTCAAGAAAAGGATTTAGTGTTCAGGAAATGACCTGGTTTTCTGAACACATTTTTTAAACTGTCTCTGGTTTTTACACAGATTTTCAATTTACCACATTGAGATAATTGATATGTCAAAGAACTATGAATTTTGTAATAAATTAGGTAGTTATTTGGATGTAACATGTCTAAAAAGCAACAAGATTAATTTTCAATAGTACAAGTGATATTAACAAACAGTTACTTAGACTATAAGTTTATTCCTATGTGCCACTGTGGCACGTTGGGGTGGGGACATTTTAAAGCACAGAAAGGCAACTTAATTCTTTATAACTAACATTCCTCCCCTAAACCTTATTATCCAATCTAATCACTCAGCTGATCATTGACCATTCCTAAGAAATACAACCTCAAAGGTCAAGAAATATCCCGCCAAATATTCAAGAGATTGTATCATAGACTCTATCTACACCAATATATAACTATATACATAGAAATATAGATATATATAATATAGAGAACAAAATATGTTTAAAGATGTTACTTTACAACCAGGATAAATATTATTACTATTATTATTATTATTTTGAGACAGAGTCTCACACTGTCGCCCAGGATGGAGTGCAGTGGCATGATCTTGACTCACTGCAAACTGTGCCTCCCGGGTTCAAGCAATTCTCCAGCCTCAGCCTCCTGAGTAGCTGGGATTACAGGTGCCTGCCACAACACCCAGCTAATTCCTGAATTTTTAGTAGAGACAGGGTTTTTGCCATGTTGGCCAAGCTGGTCTTGAACTCCTGACCTCAGGTGATCTGCCCACCTCAGTCAGCCTCCCAAAGTACTGATACAGGCGTGAGCCACCGAGCCGAACCCAAGATAACTAATTAAATATATTCTTTAAATGCTCTGTTGTTCTTATGGGAAGATGCTTGTGTCTGCTAATCTTAGGATGACTCTACAAATAGAACTATAAGCTTCCTTAAACTTCATCTGTGTTCTACCTCAAAAACCAAATAAATAGAAAATATACTTGAGACATTAAATTACAATTTTTATACCAGAAAAGAAAAAAGAAAACGGATACGCATTTCCTACATCAATTCTTGGAAAACATAAAAACTAGTATTTCCTATTTTAAAAACATGCTATCAAAGCTGCAAGTAAGAAACACAGACAAAAGCAACAAAAAATCCAAGCAGAATACTCGATAGAGGAACCCAACTCAGATCTGACTGCATATCCTCCTCCTCTTTTGAGTTACAACCATGTAATCAATTTAGTGTAAAGCTTGTTCAATTTATAAATTCCATACATATTACTTAATCTTTAATAAATATTAATCACAAAAAGTTTTGCTTTAACCAAAATCACAGAATACTATTTGATAAAATTAATAATCTTCATGTGAAGCTAAATTTAACCTTACAATCAATGTTAGGCAAGCCTAATCTTGCTCCCTGATCGTGAATAAGAAGGTCCAGGTAAGAAATGAGAAAGTTAGGTTCAACTACAAAATAATCTATAATTTTGGTTCAACTAAATTTCATGTTTTAAATCAATTCAATGAAAATAAATAATCAGTTTTGTCCTTAAGTCATTCACATAACCATCCTATGGTTAAATAATGTGTGGTTATTAAAAATAATCTTTCTACTAGATCTATTCTTGTATGATTAGAAATAAATCTTTCTACTAGATCTACTCTTTTTAAAAGTTAAATACTCTACCATATTTAAAATACAGGCTGGTGGCTCATGTGTATAATCCCAGCTTAAGGGAGATGAGGTGGGTGGATCACTTGAGGCCAGGAGTTTGAGACCAGTCTGGTCAACATGACAAAACCCCGTCTTTACTAAAAGTACAAAAATTAACTGGGCATAGTGGTGCACATCTGTAATCCCAGCTACTCTGAATGCTGAGGCACAAGAATAGCTTCAACCTGGGAGGCAGAGGTTACAGTGACCTAGGATTGCACCACTGCACTCCAGCATGGTTGTAATAGAGTAAGACTGTCGCAAAAATAAATAAAATAAATCAGAGGAACTGAATGTTTATCCTATATCTGATGGTAACTAGCTATATAAACAAAACAAAGTTATGAAATTTGTATGTGTCTCAGGTACTATAACAGTAAAATTAAGGTATCAATGTCTGGCTTGTAATCCTTGAGATTGAGAGAAGGGGAAAATGTTGTGAAACACATTAAAAAATTTTAAGTACAATACATTAAATAAATAAGGTGTTTTCATTCATGTCCTAAAAAGTCAAAGGTGGAAAGACCCTTAGAAGTAATACTATTCAATTCTAATTCACATTAATAAAGAAATAAACTCTTTATCTAGAAACAGTGACTCGTTCTAGCAAACCAGTAGCAACTCACCAGCAAAGTTGTAAACAGATTCCAGTCCAGAATTTGTAACACTCCCTAATTATCTTTTTACTTGAGAGTTGGCTGGACATGTCATTGGGCATGCAGCTAAGGACATTTTATTAACTTTCTTAAATTTTTCAACACCTTCAAGTAATGGTAAACATCACAGGACACTGACAAATATGAGCTAGGAATCATGGGCCAAAGGGTTCAATTGTACCAGATAACTTACACTACCATTTAGTTTATTTAGCATCACATATAGAGCCTAGAAATATTAAATTCTACCCTACTTTAAAATTAGTGAGGAAGATGATTTCCAGAATCAAAAACTGTAAACTGACAAAAGCCAATTAAAAAATGCTTCCAGTTAAAAGGTTTATGCTTTCCTGATCTTTAGAAAACACTTGAAGACTATCTTATTCTCCTTGCTTCAAAATTCAATTCATTGAAACTGAACAAACACCGAGTATCTATTCTGTGCTAAATTCAAATTGACAATAATTTTTTTTTTTTTCTTGAGACAGGGTCTTGCTCTGTAGTCTGTGGTGCTGTGATCTCACCTAGACTGTAGTCTGTGGTGTTGCGATCTCAGCTCACTGCAACTTCTGCCTCCTGGGCTCAAGTGATCTTCCCACCTCAACCTCCTGAGTAGCTGGGACTACAGGTGCATGCTATGACAGCCAGATCACTTTTAAATTTTTAAGTTTATTTATTTTTAATTTTTTTGTAGAGATGAGGTCTCACTATATTGCTCAGGCTGGTCTCAAACTCCTGGACTCAGGCAATCCTCCCACCTCAGCCTCCCAAAGTGCTGAGATTACAGGCATGAGCCACTGTGTCTGGCCAAATAAAAAATTTTAAGTGAAAAAAAAACCTCAGAAAAAAACTTCCATTTATAAAATAGCTAAGTTAAAAATTAGCTATTAAATCAAATTCAAGTCTTAGGATTTAATTTTCAAAAACTCACAAAACTCAGTATGATCTAATTTTTGTTTTCATCTTGTTTTACTACTTTTACTAAAATGTAACATCACATTCAGTAATTCAGAATATCGTTGACAAAAAAACTTAAGTTTTTTCAAAAAGTTACATAAAGATCAGAACTCAGTTCTGCTTATAGTTGCCTCACTTGGCCTTCAAAAGCTTAATAATGGTATTTAGATTCTCTTTGGTTTCATTATTAGGATAAGGAAAAAATAAGACTACATTTAATAAAATTACAAACAACTTTACAGTGAGAAATGTTCATTTGAACATATAATTTACAATTAATAAAATTCTTTCCATTATTTTTATAGGGTGATTGCCAAAACTTTGCATTAGAATTAATTCACACACACACACACACACACACGAAATATGATAGGTCCTGGGCATAAACCACTATGGAATCATTAGAGAACCCTAGAATAAATGACAAATCTGAAACTCCAAAGTTCTTTACATAGTACTTGAAGACAGGATGGGCAAACAAATCCATCCTCAACTTTAAGAGGTAGAGGTTCCAGTTTTTAGTATTAGTTGAGAGAGCCTTACCAAAATGTATAGCATAGCCATAGATGACATGGCTATGCTATGCCACTCAGCTGTACTTACTGGTATGTGATGGGGTACCAGAACCGGAAGTAGACAGGAAAACATCTTAAGTGACAGCTGCTCCTAATACTTTGACATTAATGGGTATTAAAAAAAAAAAAATACTTCAAATTCCTTTTCTGCTAACTGATATGGCTGTGTTTTAGATTGAAGCAGCAGCTCTGTTTGAGTTATTTATTCAAAGACCAACTTTATTTTAGAAAATGGTGGAACTCTGCCCTATAGTTAAATGTTTTTTTTTGTTTGTTTATTTATTTTTTTTTTTTTTAAATGGGGTTTCACCATGATGGCCAGGCTGGTCTTGAACTCCTGACCTCAGGTGATCCACCCACCTCAGTCTCCCAAAGTGCTAGGATTACAGGCATGAGCCACCACACCTGGTCCGTATTTAAATGTTTTAACTAAAACAGATTAATTATTCTAAGGTTCCTCCAGTAACTGGCACACCAGTGTTCGCCCAGTAACAATTAAGCAATAATCAATTTATAATTTCTGTGTTAAAGTTAGTATCAAATGATCAAAATTCATTCTGATTTAACAATAACTTCAACAGTTTTATACAAATAATCTCCATTTCACTTGTATACCAGTTTTTTTTTCAGCTTGGTGATCATAGTTACACATCTCCAGGTGATACTGATGCTGACAGTCCAGGGACCCTACTTTGATAATCACTGATCTAGTTTTTTGTCTGAATAATTCTTATGCTTTTATGAGGACACAGCAAATTTTCATTATTAGAAATTCTCATTATACAAGGCTGGCGGATCTCTTGAGTCCAGGGGTTCAAGACCAGCCTAGGCAACATGGTGAAACCCCGTCTTGAATGAAAGAAAGAAAGAGATGAGACAGAGAGAGAGACGGGAGGAAGGAGGTGGGGAGGTGGGGAGGTAGAAAGAGAGAAAAGGAGGGAGAGATGGAAGAAAAGGAAGAAAAGAAAAGAAAGAAGGAAAGAAAGAAAGAGTCCGAGCGTGGTGATTGACACCTGTAATACCAGCACTTTGGGAGGCCTAGGCAGGTGGATCACCTGAGGTGAGGAGTTACGACCAGCCTGGCCAACATGGAGAAACACAATCTCTACCAAAAATATAAAAATTAGCCAGGTATGGTATGTTGCCAGATGCCTGCAATCACAGCTACTCTGGAGGCAGGAGAATTGCTTGAACCTGGGAGGCACAGGTTGCAGTAAGCAGAGATCATGCCACTGCACTCTATAAGAGTCAGAGAGACTGTTGGGGGCGGGGGAGAAAGGAAGTGAAAGGGAGGGGTGGGGGGAGGAGAGGGTAAGGAAAGGGGAGAAAGGAAGGAAAGGAAAAGGGGGAGAGGAGGGAAAGGGGAGGAAGGAAAGGAAAAAACAAAGGAAGGAATTCTCATTATAGAACATTCAACGTAAAACCGGAAGCTCCCATTTCTTACTCATATTTTTTCTACCTAGAACAACAGAGAACAAATACTATTCTTTCTCATATATGAAAGTCACTCAAATATCTGAAGAAAACTCCCTATCTTTAAACTTACCTTCTCCAAAATAAGACTCACCAGTTTCTTCAACCACATCTCTCACTCTCTAGACTGTTGAGGCCTTTTATTATTCCCTCTACAGGGAACAATATTAAGTGTATTAAGTGCCTCCCGCTTAATACATGGCAGTTAAAATTAAAAGTATTAATCTCAGTAACAGTGTACATGTGGCTTATTCATCTACTAGTCAATAACAGCTTTGTAAGTATAACAGGTCTTCCAACAACCATATTACAGCACTTCCCAAATGTCCATCTATGGACTGACACTAATACTTGTTGATGCAGAGTAAATGAGAAAATACCAGTGTAGTAATTTTTTCATCAACTTAAAGCTATTCATGTTAAATTACTCTATCACTCTGAGTTTAAGTCCTTCCTAAATAATGGGAGTCACTTTTAAGATAAAATAGTAATGGAAGATGGTAGTTGTCTTTTCAAAGTCCTTATATGGCAAAATTTTCACATTTCACAATCCTTTTTAAAAATGTTGGTCTAGTGTCCTAAAATACTCAGGTAAAGAGGTTCATCTGATCTAGCTTCTGATATCAACTAGGTAGCCAAGCACTTAGAATAATTTAAAGAATCTGCAACAACTAATCACAAGCTCCACCGATCACTTTTTTGATTAGTTTATGGAACCAAAGTAAACCTCCCAATGTGTTCCCACAAACAAAAGGGCTATATAGTTATTTAACACTAATTTTTAAGACTTCTTAGTTTCCCATGCCCATTTCCCACTTACCTTTATGATCCTAAATCACACCCTAACCCAGTCAATAGATTACATCAAATTAAGAGACGACTGTGATGGCAGAAACTTACCACCACTTTTTGCAGTTTAGATTATTTGCCAACTTTTGAACTACAAATGACACCATCTATGACAGGAGACAGCAAATTATGGCCCACAGGCCAAATTCAGCTCACCGTCTTTGTATAAATAAACTTTTATTAGAACACATTCACATTCATTTGATTACACATTGTCTATGGCAGGTTTTGTGCTACAATTGCCAAGGAAAATACGACAGAAACTATATGGCCTGTGAAGCCCAAAATATTTACTATCTGGTCTTTTACAGAAACATTTACCAACCCGTAATCTCAGAGAATAAACTATGTTTGGAATAAATATACCAAAGCAATATTTAAGATCTGTAACAATAACCATTAACTAGCTCAGAACATCAACCATCCAAATGGGAACATCTAAATACAAATACTGGTATATCTGAATAGTTCTTTATCCTACTCTGTATGAAGATTTATTGCCCACCCAAGACAGAGCACT
Organism: Aotus nancymaae; assembly: GCF_030222135.1. Taxonomy (NCBI): domain Eukaryota; kingdom Metazoa; phylum Chordata; class Mammalia; order Primates; family Aotidae; genus Aotus; species Aotus nancymaae. The sequence continues at coordinate 30,849,198 of NW_026988471.1, forward strand.
TACCTGCTCAATGAACTAATCTTTAACATACATTTCTCAAGGATTCACTAGCGGAATAGTGAAGAACCCATGAATATGCTGCTCTGTGCAATCTAACATAAAAAAAAAAAGTTGCTACAAAACACTCAAAAGTATATAATAAAGAAGCAACTGTATAGAGCTACATAAGAATTTCCTTTATATTTTAGATTCCAAATACAAAACTTTTAAAGGCACTTAAAAGTAGAAAAGCTTAAGTTCAACATTTTAGGTAATATTAACTGCATTAAATAATGCAAACTAATTTCCTTTTGTGTTAAATAGCAAGACTTTCATTTCCATGTATGTGAAGTTGAAATCAAAAGACAATCTCTCTAATCTACATTACTCATGTAGGTATTAAAAATAAGTGACACCAGAACCTCTAAAAAACAAAGTCACAATATCAAAGTACTTTGAAACTAGAGAGCACTTAAGAGATCCCCTCCACATTTTACAAATGAGAAAGTTTCAATATGACATGGAACAGTTAAGTTCAGAGAACTAATCAGTGGCAGAAACAGAACTAGAACCCAACACTCAACCACCAGTTTGGAACTTTTTCTACTTCATGACCAGGTATGTTCATGTTCTAGGAAAAGGTAGAGTGATATCAAAATATTCTGCAGGTCTGTTTGTTTGTTTAGAGGGTTTTTTGAGGCTTATTACATCGCCCAGGCTGGTCTCAGGCTGCTGGGCTCAAGTGATCCTCCTGCCTCAGCACTCCAAGTAGCTGGGATTACAGGTGCATACCACCATGTCCAGCTTCTAGGGTTTTGTAAGTGCTAGAAATATACTTGTACTATAGTCCACCCAACTTAGGCAACCCTCTTGTCTTCTTAAAAATCAACCATAAAATTATAGAAAGACAAAAATGATTACTTGTAAAGGAATTCTTATTAGAAAGATCAAATAAACAACTGATTATGTTGTTATGCTAACAAATTGTCAGAGATTCAAAAAACTGATACTGGTGAAGGGGCAGTAGGATGGGTGCTCATACACTGTTAGTTTAGCACAATCGTTCTGAAGGTTGGAAATATTATAAAGAGACTAAAAAGTTCTCACAACCTGAATCACTTATTCCATTTACATGAGTATATCCTAAAGAAAGAGTCTAATATAGAGATCAAATTTTACAAACAAGGATGTCTCCCCGACTATTATTTATAATGGTGAAAGATTAGAACAACCTAATATCCAAAGAGAGAAGTAATTAAATTATGGCATATTCATACAATAGAATATTAGGCAGCCATTTTTAAAAGTCACATTTTCAAAGACATGGGTAGATATTTATGAAGTTAGGTTATAAAAAACAGGGTACATAACTATATGGTCAGTATAATCTCAAATTTGTTATTACACACACACACAAACACATGTACACACACTCATACATAGAAATAGCATAGACAACGACTGAAAAGAAATACAGAAAAATATTAACAGGGTTATCTCTGGGTCGTGAGACTACAGATAATTTTTTCTCTTTTTTGTAAATTTTCAATATCTTTCAAATTGTCTATAATAATCATGTATTAGTCTTATACTCAGAAAACATTTTAAAAATTCACTGTTGTCAATTTTAAAATTTTTATAGTTCATATTAAACAGGAAATAAATATTAATGTACTCAAAAGTGTATCTAAAGTATGGAAAATAAATCACTAATGTGTAAAAGTATAATTTCCACACATACATAGGTAGATGACTTTGAATCTAAAAGGGTAACATTATTTTATCTCACTCAAGTATAGAAAGTTGATATTTAATAAATAAAAAACATAAATCTTTAAATAAAATTGGTGCAAGGCATCTAAAAATTGTGCTACTCGGGTATAACACTGAAGATATAAACACTCTTGCCAATATAATGTAGACACTCAGTGTTAAGTTAAAATAGGTATAATCAGTACATACATGGTGACTGAATTATTAACTGAATTATATCTTTTTTTTTTTTTTTGGCCAAAGTGACTAGAACCAGTCTATGCTAAAGAAAGAAATACAACACCATACCATTATTTTAGTTGGAAGAGCCGCACCAAAAATCATGACAAAAAAATTGTCTAACTATAAGAAAATCCAGTGACTTGCTGTTGATGACGTTAATGGTCTCTTGCTAAAAATTCAAGTAAAAGAGTCAAACTGCTTAAAGCACTAAAAAAGCACACAGCAGTGTATGGTCTGCAATGATATGAAAAACACTTAAGAACACTCTTCAATGTTTCCTCATTTGCAGACTATCAAACATGATCTTTGAAGTCAAGGATTACATCTAAGTTCTTTTACCAATCTTGAATATATATTGTTACAATACAGTAATGACACAAAGGGATGTCACACACAAAAAGGCAAACTGCACGTAATTTAAAAAGTTAACTTTAAGATTATATGATTCTAATTTCTGATTTTTAAAAAATCATATAAATATATAAAATATAAAATACATCCTAATATATTTTTACATAAGAGCTGAGGTTTACCATTTTTAACAAAAATTCTGAGATGGAATTAATAAAAAACAATTTTCATATATACCACAGAGCAATAAGTTTAAATCAGACTATTTTGAGTTGTGTAGCCCTTTATTAGCAACTAAAATAGAAGGTATCTGTTGTACAACATGGGTAGTAATTGACTATAACTGGAGATTTATTATATTCTAATACAGATCATTTATAAATGCAATTTCTTTATTAAAAAGCTTCCACCTTTTTTGTTTGTTTGTGTACAATTTGCAAAACTATTCTGAAAGCGGAATATATGTGCACAAGTCTGCAAAGAGTGCAAATTTAGGATATGGTAAATGCTTTACAAGTTACTTTCAAAAACTGTCTGCCACAACTGAGCCTTTACATTGTCATCTTTTTTGATCAAAATACTTTGATGCCAGCCTTCCTTACAGTGCCCTAAACTATAAAGCATTTTTAAATGAGTTGAAATTAAGGAAGGACTACACCTACTAGAAAAAAAGAGAAGAAAGTTCTATTAGTTTGAGGTTTCAGAATCCCCCCAAACCAGGACCAGTATCTTGGTAAAGGCTAGGCTGGGACCCCGGACAGAGTATGAGAATGTGCAGGTGGCATCCCTGAGGATTCAGAGCTTCAGTGGACCGTGAGTGCTCCAGCTGCATAACTCACTGAACTGTCTTGCCAGTTTCTACACTGGCTTGACTGGGCATAATTCAAAAAGGAAAAGCTCATATTCATTCCATTCTTCTGGAGCTCTGTGATAGCCTAGAAAAAGAAAAATTTGGTTAGACACACACCACATAAAAAAGTGAGCATTCAATATGTTCATGGTTTGACTTTGTCCACTTCACAGCTGAAGCCTAGATTCCTCTTTTGCTCTTTTGTTTCTTGAATTTCTCTTGTTGCATCATATTAAAATAAAAAAAAAGAATTCCTAATATCATCCTCTCAAATAACTTCTAATCTTGTTTCTTGATAATTAAGTATCAGTCATTATTTACCCTCCCTCTCCCTGTAATAATGCCACTTTTTAAGCCCTTTTTAACTTTTTAAATATATTTCTCTTTACTGTATAAACTAAATCCCTGGCCACTTCTGTCTGAAGATGTCACAGTCTTTGTCTGACTTTGATTATATTTGAAATGTATATAAATTAAAATCCAGATATAAGAGGTATATGCTAGGATTTTTACTTTAACTGTAGATTGGTTCAGTGTTTACTTTATAATGAAAATATTATTTGATTCAATTCAGATTTTAGGAAAGTAGTACAGTTTATTCTAGCTTTAATTTCAAAAATTAGTAGTTTAAGCTCTTGAAAAGCTTTTCTTTGAGCCAATCAATACAGCTTAAAAGAAAAACGCTTCCTAAAAACCCATAATATATTACCTTTCAAATCACATTAAAATAACATTGGAGTTAGGGTCCTACCCTAGCCTATTCTGGACTACATTATCTTCTCCGTTATTTCCCTGCTTCTCCAAATGAGCCCACTGTTACCTTCTCCTCCCATTCACTTTCTTCTTTCTTAATGAATGTCATATTTTCATTCAGTAAATTAATAGTTTTACTAATTAGAAAAAAAAACACATCATCTGTCTTGCTTTATTACATTATGAACACCTAAAGTGTAAGAGCAGAATCTTCCATTTATTTTTTATAGAGTCTAGACCACTAAATAAAACCAAAAAATTAATTAAGAGGTCACTTTAGTTTTTATTTATAAAGAGCATACTGGAACTAAGAATCAAGAGAAAATAAGGGTCTCTATTCTAAATAACTTCCTGTATTTAACAGAAAGTATTAAACAGTATTCCAATGATAAATAACTTTATTCAAGTAAGCAAAAGCAATGAAACTCCAAATTATGCTAAAGATACTAAAAAGAAACTTCACCACAGGTACATAAAACCAGTGATGCCACTGTATTACAATGATAATGAGATATTTTGTAATATCACATGACCAAATATTAAGTCAAGGCTTCCTAAGGATACTTACATTTAATAACACCCCAATGGGATGTCTTCCACATATAGTATTATGGTATTTCTTCAAGTAATTGCTAAAAGATACAGGGTCTAATTGTTCTATGATACTCATACCCTAAAAAAACAACAAAGAAGAAGAAGACGGGGAAAAAAATAAAAGAAAAAGGCCAATATTTATTATTTCCTAATCATATTTTAAAATTGTTACTTAAACATAATTCTTCATTAGGGAGACACAAAGAAAACAGATTAAATAAACCTTGTGAAACATCAAATTCATTCATCAAAGATAATACCATTATAATTAACTCTATTAACAGAAAACTTTTAATCCCCAGTTTATTTTCTCCAACTTCCAGGTATGTTTTTATACTACTTTAACCAATTGTCATTTATCTCATAATCCTCAAACATTTCATAATATTTTATCTTCCTCACAGAAAGAACACACAAAAGTAAGTCTACTCTGAAAATCTGTATATGGAACCTAAAATTTAATTTATGGCTCTTTTCTCCATATCCATTATATTTTTCCTGCTTTTGGCATGAAAAATCAAGAGTTAATTGTAATTGAACTATTTCCATAACATATACTTTAATATCAACAGTGTAAGATATTTTAAATTACCAGCATTAAATAATCTAGGTATGTGAAAAAAAAAAACACAAACTAAGAAAATAGTTAATATCTTTTAATTAACTTAAAGCTCATGATAAAGGCAGGTTTAAGCAACACAGATCTCTCTTTTTTTTCTTTTTGAGATGGAGTCTCACTCTGTCACCCAGGCTGGAGTGCAGTGGTATGATCTCAGCTCACTGCAACCTCCGCCTCCTGGGTTCAAGCGATTCTCCTGCCTCAGCCCTCGGAGTAGCTGGGATTACAGGCACGCACCACCACACCCAGCTAATTTTTGTATTTTTAGTAGAGACCAAGTTTCACCATGTTGGCCAGGCTGGTCTTAAACTCCTGACCTTAAGTGATCTGCCAGATCTGGCCTCCCAAAGTGCTAGGATTACAGGTGTAAGTCACCAAGCCCAGCTTACAACACAGATCTCTACGAACAAGATTAATAATAAAGAAAAGCTTTTCATCTCTTTGTTCTTTAAACTAGAATGCCTTGTTTTCAAGATCTTAATACAGAATAAAACTTGTTAGACTACTGTCAAAACAACCACTATGACTTGAACATTAGTTTACACTAAATTCTACAATCTCCAAATACATTAAATAATGTATTTATAACTTTATAGAGCAAATCACCAAGTCAGGGAAATAAATCATTGATTCAAGCTAATTCATTCACCAATTATATTATTTTCTTATTCAGTTAAAACATTTTCTATTCAATAAATTGGATTCATAATCTCTGGGAGAAATGTAAATGATAGTTTAACTAGGGACTTAACTGGTTATTCTTTGTTTTTTGTTTTTATTTCACATTTTAACAAAACAGGTACAGTGTAAAAGCACCAAGAGTAATCAGATAAACATCGTTTAAAAAAAACTCATCTGAAAAATGATAGTAACCAGTGGGTGACAGAAAATTTACAGTGGCAGCATCAAAATTTAATTCTACCAAAAAAAAAAAAAAAAAAAACTTTTCTTCAGAATCCAAGTCCTTCACAAACATTATCAATATTCCACATATGTGTGTAAATATACACATCTGAAACATAGACATATACATGTACAATCAACTTTGAATTGCTTGCACATGAATTAGCCACTCTCAGATGGTCCATAACCAGTTTGTAATGCTAAGTTGGTTGTCCCTTGCCAACCAGGGGGCTTCCAGGTCAACACCCTCCACTGACACTTGGAATATAAGTTCAGAGAAATACTAACTTAAAAGTTAAACCTAAGATGGGCCAGGCAGTGTGGCTCATGCCTGTACTCCCAGCACTTTGGGAGGCTGAGGCAGGTGGATCACCTGAGGTTAGGAGTTGAGACCAGCCTGGCCAACACGGTGAAACCACGTCTCTACTAAAAATACAAAAATTAGCCAGCCATAGTGACACACGCCTGTAATCCCAGCTACTTAGGAGGCTGAGACAGGAGAATCACTTGAATCTGGGAAGTGGAGGTTGTAGTGAGCCAAGATTGCGCCACTGCACTCCAGCCTGGGCAACAGAGCAAGACTCTGTCTCAAAAAAACAAACAAACAAAAAAGTTAAACCTAAGATAAAAATATATCATAATTCTGATGCCAAAAACATTACAGTACATTTCTAATCCAAGAATCGATTATAGTAACGCAGAGATGGAATTCTAAATCTCTTCCATAAATAATGGATAATCAAGATATAACTCCCTAGAGATAAATGAACGGAGGCACAAAAAAGGCAGTCCTGGCTCTAAATTTCTCTTTTTCATTGACTACTCTGATTTATTAAAGTATAACAAGAGTCATACTAACAATTCTTTGAATACTCACATAGCTACAACTTGCATACATATAGTAGGTGAACTTTTAATGCTCCTTAATGAAGTCTATCTAGAATACCTTACCTTAAATATAAATCCACTCATTAATAAATAATGTGACACTGAGATTTTAATGTACATTTTAATATAAAAATCTCAAAGCACATTCAGAACAAACATCACATTTATATACTGATATGAATTTAAACAGAAGAAAACTAATGATCACATTTCAGAAGACAAAGAATTCAAACTAACTGGGCAAGAAACCCTAATATAGAAAAACAGGAGATTATAAATGCAGAAAAGATACTACTAAGTAAAGAGTTCAAAATGAAGATATACTGGTTAAATAACAACAGAGAAAATTTAAAAATTGAAATGATGGGAGTTAGGAAGTTAAATATGCAATAATTTTAATTCTTGCATATATGTGTGATATAAACTTAGTGCAAAAATTAATTCAATTATACTCAATCGGCTGACACAAGTGATATTTTTTAAGAGGTATGCCTCTTTATAAGTAAATACAGAGGGGAAAATTAAGGCTTTTCTCATAGGTGAACCTCTCTTATTGAAAAATTCATTAAGTATGCAAACAAAAGCAATAATGATAAAATTTAGAAATGGAACATTATTAACTAATATAGAATACTGGCAAATACACTTTTAGAGATACCTATGTTTTTAGGTTAACAACTATGAGATTACTATTAGGAAAATTCTAAAGAGACAGAAATGCTAGTTTAATGCTGTTGGCAAAAGTCCAAGAAGGTGAAAAAGAATGTCCTTCCCCAATTACACTGAATTACCTTTTTTATTTATTAAAAAGGTATAAGATATGATCAGTGACTCTGAAGTCCAGGAATAAGAGTTTCCTAAGGCCTAGTATAGTGAAAAATTGATTATTCACATAAACTTAATGTGGAGCAGTAGAATGGGTCACTATACTACCCATTCAGCTCTAAGATATAAGGCAGACATAAATACCAAAAGTCCATCAAGGATTATAGGTTTCTGAGGAATTTAAGTTTCAGCAAGAAATACGCAGACTGAAAGCTAACTCCCTAAATTTAGGGGGTGAGCCAATCTATCATTGTGTTGACTCTTCAAGTAATCAGTGAACATTTGTGTCAAATTCCCAAGTAATCAGTGAACATTTGTGTCAAATTCCAAGTGGCAACCCTAAACTAAATAGGCAGTATTAACTGACAAAGCACAAATTCAAGACTCTGATAAGACAACAAATATCTTCTCTTTTTAAAAAAAGTTTATATTTAATAAAATGGCAATCTAAAAATTATCACCCAGAAGTAAATCTCTCCCAAAAATAACAAACGCAAAGGAGTAGCAAAACATTTTAGAGATACTTATGAAACAAAAACCAGAATCACGTCTTTTAATTCCAACCACATAATTAACACGCTATTATCGAATCAATAGAATTCTGGGCTCATTTTTTAAAGGATACATTTATATTTGCCATGAGTACACATTTAGTGAGGTGGAGTAGGAAAAGGAAATATTCTAGTTTCTTTAAGAGGCATCAACATAAAATTCTAATGGTGAAAGTTCTATAGAAAAAGCTCACCTTAAAAATAGCAGGGCTAAGTAATGTACTAATAAATGGCTATCTTACAGAAAACGTTATAAAACTTCTAAGAAGCTGCTGGCTTAGGTTCAAGAGAAAGAAGTTTGAGTTGACAAAAGGAACAATTTTCACTTTTAAAATAGTAGGAAGGAAGAAAAGTAGTTCATGTTCAAATTAAGTGACGTAACTGACAAATTTAAAAGAAAAAGAAGTTGTAACAGATGAATACAATAACATTTTCAGATTATCCTTGCCAAATCATAATTTACCAATATCCATAATGAGACACTGGTCTACACCAAAAAAAGTAGTATAATAAAAATGATAACCTATGACCACATCATATATATATACATAAAATATGAATAACTATTTTCAAGTAAAATTCACAAGATTGATATCTCCAAATAGGTTCCACTTTAGTCACAGTAATTATTGACATTGCAAAGTACTAATTACCCAAAAAACTGGTCTATAAAAATTGTAAGGTTTTCAGAGTTTAGATAGCCTATGCTACAGTTACATAATTTTTCCCAACTATATTTGATAGTTTGTTCTCCTATATTTTATGTGTTTTTTTCACATACTTAATTTCTAAGATATTCAAGTGCTAGAAATATAAACATTTTGCAATAAGAAGAACAGCTATTTTTCTTTGGCAACTTAGAAATGGTTTTATTTTCCAGCATTGTAATAACTATATTTAGTAATAGTTTTGTTAAAAAGGATCAAAACTTAATTAACATGCTAATTTTGAAGAGATAAAATCTAAAATTTTATGCTTAGTTTCTTTTTACTCTACCAAACTTTCAAAATGTATACTTATTACTTATTAATTGTAACATTTGAATTGAAATGTTACAATTCAAAATTCTTAACATTTTTCTAATGCTTCTTTGGAGAACCATCCAAGTACGTTTTGGCTGAAAATATCACATATGAAAACTAAGATAATGGTTCTCAAATGAATTAAATTATTTATAATATCTATTAGAAAAGAAATATGCAAAAGTATATTCACCATCTGATTATATACATCAATTAAGACAATACATTATTGAAGTCTGACTAACAGCAAGTATACATACATAAAGGTAACACAAACACACCTAAGTTTATGTCTAGAGCTAACCATTCTTATTATTTTGACTCTTATATTCTAATTCCCAGAATTGACTTGTAAGCTGAATCAACAGTACACTACTAAAACAGAACGCTTATTTATGAGTCATTCAAAAATTCTATATATAAATAAAAATATCTCAACAAATGGACCACAAAAATCAACTCCAAGTCCAAATGTTAAAATCAACCATTAAATTCAATCATATTAATATGAAACAAATACTCAATATTTATTCAGAAATTATATTCCAGGGGATTTAAATAGAATTTTAAAAATTATGTTCCAGTAATTTGGGATATCTAATGTAAGGTAAATCAGATGCAAACGCAGAAGTCAACCTGAGCTAACTGGTTCTACTGCACAATTTTTTCCCTTTTTTTCTTTTTTTGCGACAGGTTCTCAGCAAATTTCAACAAAGTTCCACAAGTGAGTTCTGTTGCAATGACAGGGTTAATGATTACTATAGTAGCCAATCTCATCTCTGTCCTGGTCTTAATTATCTACTGAGACCTCCCAAACGTACATCTGTAGTCCAATAGAAAGCCTTCTCTGAGCTCCAAACCAAAACAGTCAACCCATTAGCAAAGCCCTTTTGACTCTTATTTCTGGAAAGATCTGAAGTTACTATCATCTCTCCCTTGAACTTCCTTCTACCAATGGCCCATTGTTGCTACTTCTTTTTTTTTTTTTTTTTTGAGGCAGAGTCTCACTCTGTCCCTGGAGCTGGACTGCAGTGGTGCGATCTTGGCTCACTGTAACCTCCACCTATCGGGTTTAAGCAATTCTCCTGCCTCAGCCTCCCAAGCAGCTGGGACTACAGGCATGTACCACCATGCCCAGCTAATTTTTGTATTTTTACGAGAAATGGGGTTTTGCCATGGTGGCTAGACTGGTCTCAAACTCCTAACCTCAAGTGATCCACCCACCTCAGCCTCCCAAACTGCTGGAATTACAGGTGTGAACCACTGCACTTGGCCCCATTGTTGCTACTTCTGACCCTCCTGTATAATCCATTTGCCATAAAACTACCAGAGTGATCTTAAAAATAATGCAAATTATATCATTTCACTTCCTATTGTACTTACATAAAGTTCTTACCCTCAATTATTACCCTGTATCATCAGATCCCTGCCTCTTTTACCACAGCTTACACACCACTCTTCTTCCTCTTAGGCACCATACTCCCACAACACTGGCTTTTTCCTTTTCTTCTAACACACTAGCCTCTTTCCAATCTTAAGGTCTTTGCACTGGCAACTTCTCCTGTCTAAAATGCTCTTCCCTCTGATCTTTACTTGGTTTGCTCTTCCTTATCATTTAGAACTCACTGTAATTTTCATCCTCAAGGCATGAAATTATACCTTTCTCAGACCACTCAATCCAAAACAGTCTCCAATCATTTACCATCTCAAAACCTTTTTAGCTATTTTCTGCACACATTACTACTTCACACTAATTAACATATTTCCTTACCTTTTAAAATTAATATGTGTCTCTTCCAATTAGAAGCTTTATAACAGCAAGAGCCATGTTTGTTTACTGCTGTATCTCCACCAACGCCTCAGGATGTATATACACTCAAAAATAATTGGTAAAATGAAAATCCAAATGTCTACCTGACATCTCTATTTAGATGTCTTAAAGGCAACAGCAAACATAACATATCCCTAATAGAATTTATGATCTTCCTGCCCCTCAAAAAATTTTGATCCTTTCTTCCTGTGCTTATGGTCTAAGTAAACACAACCACCCAACCAGCAGCACAGCCAAAAATTTAGGCGTCATCTTTGACATTTCCTTCATCCTCAACCTCAATCCACCTCCAAGTCCCATCATCAATTTTTGTCTCCTAAATATACTGAATATATACATTTCTGTCCCTCTCTTCTACCACCACCACCTCACCCATTGTCTAAATTAGCATCATTTCTCATCTGGACTACCTAACTCCTCCAGCCTCCTTCCAACCCCTTGGCTACACTGCAGTCATACGATCTATTCAAATACAAAACAATTTTATCACTTCTCTATTTAAAATCCTTCAAAATAGCTGTTCTAGAGTCTTTAAGCTTCATTTCTCACCATTCTCCAGACTATCCATTTATCCATCATTCATTCAACAAACGTATATATTGCGTGCCCACTGACAGGCACTGGGATGGAAAATGGACAAACTTCCTGATCTCATGAAGCTTATATAATCCAATGAGGGAGATAACCCCAAGACAAATCAGCAAATGAATAAGTCATGCAGTAATAAGTACTGAGAATAAAAATACAGCAGGGAAAGGTCAATGAACAACTGTTCATCCAAGGAGCATAAGAGAAAATGATGTACACTTTTTGGCTGTCAAACTAATTTGAAGATGGTGTTGGGACTCAGTGGGATTCAAGGGATGCTGACACAGACAGTTTCATACACATAAAGATTGTTCTCCATCAATAAGACTTATAGAATATCTACAGCCTTAATTATATAATAATTCACTCTATATACAAACAGAAAGAAGTTTTGCATTGATTTTAATATACAATGAGTTTCCCAGGAATAAAACTATCATTTAAAGTGAGGGAAGACTGTACTTTGTTTTGTTTACAAGTTTACTAAAAATTGTTCACCATTTTGGAAAATCAAGTTACTAGCAATAGCACTTAGTAATTTCAGTCACAAATATATAACTGTGTAAGTTTCTATTTGTAGCTGTTTTTACATTAATAATATTATTCATAAAGATTTAAATACTTCATTATACCTTCTAATTTAGTTGTGCCTGGGTATTTACATTCTTAAATATATATTTATTATAGATTCTTTTTATTTCCCTTGCATGTTACAGTTAGGATAGTCATGTTTTTAAATTGTGTACAGGAAGATTATATCCATTAATTTATTTATTTGAATAGTAAGTACTGAGCACCTACTTATGTTCTCATCACTACTCTAGGCACTCTGTATACAAATATCCTGATTGACAGAAATGTAGTAAGTAAATTATTTAGTTTTTTAGAAGAAAAAGTAGAACAGGGTACAGTGGATTGGGAATGCTACAAGGCTAGGATGTAGGATGCAAAATTAAATAGAGCAGTCAGAAGGCCCCACTGAAAAGGTGAGAGCTGAGCAGACTTGAGGTAAATGGGACAGTCAAGTGCAAAACAGCCAAAGCCCTAAACTGGGCACATACATGGCATTATCAAGACACAGTAAGGAGATTACTGTGTCCACAGTAGAGTGAAGAAAAAGTAAAAGAAAGAAAATGGAGGGCTCTTAACATTTGGGGGCTGCAAATCAGGTTGGTCCTTTTAGCCCACCCATTGTAAAGACACTGCTTTTATTCTGACTGAAAAGGGGCAATTTTACAGGAGATATGAAGCAGAAGAGTAACATGATCTGATTTAGATTTTAAAAGAATTGCTTTGGTTCCTACTTTAAGCTACCTGAGACTGAAGAAGACAAAGGCAGGTCTAAAAAGACCAGTTCAGAAAGTGGAAGGACAGGACTACCATCACCTGAATTAAGAAAGTCTATAAGTAGAACAGGTCTTGGTGGGAAGAAAATGAGGAATTCAGTTTGGATATGTTCAGTATGAGCTGTTTGTAAGACATCCAAATGCAAATTATGTATGGTGTTTGAGAATGTGGTTCTGACTAGAGTTATTCTTACTATTTCTGGTGCAAAAAGCATTGCTGTTTCATAAAATTTAGTACAAACTTGCTAAAGATCATGTCCAGGAAGACATGATCTTTATTTACTTTGAAAAATTTTAGTACTGAGATATCTTTTAAAATTATTTTTTGTATGGTTACCTAACCAAAAAAGGGTAATTTTAATGACGGGAAATTTTACATGCATACCATTAATAATTTATATTTCACAAACATACACCCATTCCTCCTTATAGATTATTTCCTAAATGAATAAAATGTAAGACAAGAAAAGCCAGGGAGAAATGAGAATCATACAGCTGATATAATCTTGAGTCACATCTCTCCAAGACCTAAAATTAGGAATTAATGTTACTAGAAATTCTAAGTAATCTCACAGTTTCCATCTTTAAAAACTCCTCCTTTGACTGTGTTTCCCTGGATCTCCTCATCTACCACATCAGTTAACATTTAAATATTGTTCCTTTCTATCATACTTAAACTAGTAGAGAACAATTTCTCATATTTGATTTTTGCCTCTTCATTCCAATTTAGCTTCTAACCTGATTCTACTGAAATAGCTCTTGCAAGGTTCTTAATTCACCTCTGTGCAGCATTTGATACTCTTCCTCTCTCTTTGCTAAAGCTCATCCTCTCTGTGGTACCGCTCATTCTCAGTTCTCTCCAAGTAGAATTTTACTGGCTCTTCTTTAACTCTTCCTCCACTTAAGGTTGGTATATCCGTCTGATCTAACTCTCCCTTTCTTCCTATTCCTTATACTCTCTCTCGAGATTGACTCTCTGAACAATGGCATTAACATCCTTTCTTCCCATCCACTCCTCATACACCAGTAACTTCCAAATGTTTATCTCCATCTAGACCTACCTTCATGTGCTGAACCAGTACTGTCCAATAAAAATATAATGCAGGCCAGCCAGGCGCGGTGGATCATACTTGTAATCCCAGCACCTTGGGAGGCTGAGGTGGGTGGAACACCTGAGGTCTGGAGTTCAAAACCAGCCTGACCAACATGGAGAAATCCTATCTCTACTAAAAATACGAAATTAGCCAGGCATGGCTGGCACATGCCTGTAGTCCCAGCTACTCGGGAGGCTGAGGCAGGAGAACTGCTTGACCCAGGAGGAGGAGGTTGTGGTGAGCCGAGATTGCACCATTACACTCCAGCCCAGGCAGCAAGGGCAAAACTCTATCTCAAAAAATTAAATTAAATTAAATTAAATTAAATATATATACATATATATACACATACACACACACACACACACATATATATATATGTAAAACGCAGGCTATATATATAATTTTAAATTTTCTTGTAACCATATTTAAAAAATAAAAATTTCTTATAGCCGTATTTTTAAAAAATTAATTTTAAGCTATTTTATTAAACACAATCTGGCAGTATCATTTTATAATATAATCAAGATAGATTATTTTTGAGATCTGTTTTGTTCCTCTCATACTACATGTTCAAAATCCAGTGTATATTCTATACTTATGACATATCTCAAGTTGTATAACCACACTTCGAGTACTCAATAAATACATGTGACTGGTGGTATCAAAAAGTGCAATTCTAAACATAACATAAAAGCCATGTCTAAAATTAAGCTCATCTTTTTCCTTAAATCTGTCCCTCTTATATTCCCTGTATTAATGAGTAACAGCATCTAAGTATACATGGAACCCAGAAATCATCCCACATGCCAATACTCCCTTAACATGACATACCTAATTAATCACTAAAGTCCTTTTCGTTCTACCTCCTAAATGTCTCTCAGCTCTCTATATTGTAACGGCTTCTTTGTAAGTGTGTTCAACCACTGGACTCTAATTTCCATTAAGTCGTGGACTATGTTTTCTCTTCTTTGTATCTTCAATACTGCACAGAGTACCAGACATATAGCACATACCCATTCACCATTTGCTTTGACAATCATTAATCATTTGCTATATGGAGAAAGCCAGAAAAAGTTTTCTGAGGCAACTGAGAACTAAACCTCAGAATAAGAAGACTAGAACTAAAAGTCAAAGGAGAGTTAATCAACTGAAATGAAATCATCAAGAAGCCAAAAGAGAAGGTAATACATTAAAATCCAAATAAAATTCTAAAGGTAAAAGTATTGGACAATTAAGTAGCAACTAAGGTAAATCTGAATATGATAAACACACTAAGTAACCAACTTTACATTCATTACATTTGGCTTTAATAAAATATACTACATGATATATTCTATTTACACATTCAAATCCAGATTCCTTACTAAAATATTTGATATACTTTAGACCAAATAATCTTGTACTAAAACATATGCATAAGGCTTAACACATTGGTAGAGTTGATTTGAACCAACTGCAGACTTAAAAGCTGACAGAATTTAAAGACAATTTGGAGACCATCTAGTCGAAGTCTATTTTCTTCCAGATAAAGAAATGACGACTAAAGTATTAAAATAATCTGTCAACGGTCACAGAGAGCAAGTTATAGAAAGTTCTGCTATATTTCATACTGTTTATGAGTAAATACCAAAATTATTTGTGTTATTTAAAAAATTAAAATAAATATCATCAGCTTAGGCAACATGACGAAACCCCATCTGTAAAAAATAAAAATAAAAATTAGCCAGGCATGGTGGCACATGCCTATAGTCTCAGCTACTTGGGTGGCTGAGGTGGGAAGATATTTTATACCCAGCAGGTTGAGGCTGCAGTAAGCTGTGACTGTGCCACTCAACTCCAGCCTGGGTGACAGAGGGAGACACTGGAAAGAAAGAAAAGAAAGAACAAAAAGAAAGAAAGTAGAGAAAAGAAAATAAAAAATAAATATTATGACTATCATAGCCCTTCTAGAAAAAAAGACAGTAAGACTAATATCTACTCCTAAGCTAAATAAGAATATAATTATATTTTAAAATTTTGTATTTAGAACAACAAATTAAAATTCCTTTTAAGAAAAATCCAGGCCGGCCAGGCGCAGTGGCTCATGCCTATAATCCCAGCACTTTGGGAGGCAGAGGTGGGCAGATCACATGAGGTCAGGAGTTTGAGACCAGCCTGACCAACATGGAGAAACTCCGTATCTACTAAAAATACAAAATATTAGCTGGGCGTGGTGGCGCATGCCTGTAATCCCAGCTACTCAGGAGGCTGAGGCAGGAGAATCTCTTGAACCTAGAAGGCGGAGGTTGTGGTGAGCTGAGATAGCGCCACTGCACTCTATTCTGGGCAACAAGAGCGAAACTCTGTCTCAAAAAAAAAAAAAAGAAAAGAAAAAGGCCGGGCATGCTGGCTCTTTCTAATCACAGCACTTTGGGAGGCTGAGGCGGGCAGATCAGGGGGTCAGGAGATCGAGACCATCCTGGCTAACATGGTGAAACTCCGTCTCTACTAAAAATACAAAAAAATTCGCCGGGTGTGGTGGTGGGCGACTGTAGTCCCAGCTACTCAGGAGGCTAAAGTAAGAGAGAATCGCTTAGACCCGCGAGGCTGAGACTGCAGTGAGCCGAGACTGTGTCACTGCACTCCAGCCTGGGCAACAGAGGGAGACTTCATCTCAAAAAAAAAAAAAAAAAAAGAAAAAGAAAAATATTATGACTATCATAGCACTTCAAGAAAAAAAAATGACAGTAGGATCAATATCTACTATACTCCTAAGCTAGGTAAGAATATAATTATATTTCTTGATTTCTAGTAGCTTTGAAGGTCTCTTAAAAAAAAAAAGAATTATATTTTAAAATTCTGTATTTAAAACAACAAATTAAAACTCTTTTTAAGAAAAATCCAGGCCAGCCTGGCACAGTGGCTCACACCTGTAATCCCAGCACTTTGGGAGGCTGAGGCAGGAGGATCACCCAAGGTCGGGAGTTCAAGACCAGGCTGACCAACACGGAGAAACCCTGTCTCTACTAAAAATACAAAATTAGCCGAGCATGGTGGTGCACACCTATAATCCCACTACTGGGGAGGCTGAGGCAGGAGAATCACTGGAACTTGAGAGGCAGAGGGTGCGGTGAGAGCCAAGATTGCGCCATTGCACTCCAGCCTGGACAACAAGAGCAAAACTCCATCTCAAAAAAAAAAACAATATCCAGGCCAGGTGCTGTGGCTCATGCCTGTAATCTCAGCACTTTGGGAGGCCGAGGAGGGTAGATCATTTGATCTCAGGAGTTCCAGACCATTATGGGAAACAAAGAGAAACTTCGTCTCTATAAAAAATTACCAAAAAATATTAGCCAGGTGTGGTGGTGCGCATCTGTGTTCCCAGCCACGCAGGAGGCTGAGGTGGGAGGACTGCCTGAGCCTGGGAGGTTGAGGCAACAGTGAGCCATGATAGTGCCACCACACTCCAGCCTAGGTGACAAAGTGAGATCTGTTTAAAAAAAAAAAAAAAGAAAAATCTAAATGGCCCAAAAACAAGATAATAAACTAAGAATTTGTAAAAAGAGCAAAAGGACAAACGAAGAGGAAAAAAAAAATTTGCATCTGTAAAAGTAATGTTTTTTCTTATGCTTTTTTAATAGCCCTTTTTAGCAGACACCTAAAGGCTCCAGCCCATAAAGTTCAAGTCTTACTATGTGCCAAGTGTGGTGGCTCACACTGGTAATCCCAGCACTTTTGGAGGCAGGAGGATTCTTTGAAGGCAAGAGTTCAAAAGCAGCCTGGGCAATTAAAGTAAGACCTGTCTCTACACACACACACACACACACACACACACACACACACACATACAGGTTGGGCACAGTGGCACATGCCTGTAATCCCAGGACTTCTGAGAGCCTGAGGCTGCCAGATCACTTGCGCTCAGGAGTCTGAGACCAGCCTGGGCAACATGGTGAAACCCTGTCTTTACAAAAAATACAAAAATCAGATGGGCTTGGTGGTAGGCGCCTATGTCCCAGCTACTCAGGAGGCGGAGGTGGGAGAATCACTTGAGCCAGGGAGTTAGAGGCTGCAGTGAGCCGAAATCACACCACTGCACTCCAGCTTGGGCCACAGAGTGAGACCTTATCTCTAAATAAATAAATATTAGTTGGGTATGGTGGCATGTGCCTATAATCTCAGCTACTCTGGAGGCTAAGGCAGCAATAAGCCAAGGAATTCCTGGTTGCAGAGTGTTATGATGTGTGACTGCACTCCAGCCCTGGTAACAGAGTGAGACCCTGTCTCTTAAAAAAAGGAAAAAAGAAATGTCTTAATATGCATGCTTAAGAGCAATGGGAAATGCAAATCAAAACAAAAATGGAATTATATCTAACAATCTGATTTACAGGATATTTTACAGAAATATATCAATGATATGAGTTTATGTTTAAATATTAATTCCATTAAATTTTAGATCATTTTGAGAGCTTCTAAAAATTTGAAGAAAAAAACGTAGTTCCAAAATAAACATGCCTCTGTCAGGTCAAACTGCTGATCCAAGGAAATAATAAAAATAAATTAACAAAACAAAATAAACATGCCTGAAATTTTAAAAATTAAAATAAAGTATTTGTATAAATCCCTTCAGCACAGAAGACAAGATTTAAGTTAGCTAAATTTTATGTACACTGGAATTCCTGTATACTGTCATTATAAGGCTATGATGTCTTTATTTCCAGAGGTAAAGGGGCAACAATTTATAGTTTACTTATAGTTCCTCCAAAGAACACAAATTTTTATTAGCTAATTCATAAAATCTTCATTATCACTTAAAAATAAAAATATACTAAGTTATTTAATAAATTGTAAGAAACAACAATGCTGTTCAGAAAGAGTCAGAAGAAATATTTCAGAAAGCCATGAAACAAATAGGAATTAGAGTCAAGGTATCCCATCATCTGCTATAGTTATTACTGCTTAACAGTAAATAATAATATTAGTACCCCACTGTCCCTAAAGCTAAGGTACTTCTCTAAAAAGTATTTTAAATCCATATATAATTATTCTTAAATATTCTCATTAATCAAAATTATGAAGAAGGAAATTCCTATTAGAATAGGGATTATTCTTTTAGTCAGTATTTATATGATGACACATTGCATTTTGTACATTTAAAGATAGGGAAAAAAAAATTAGTCCATTATATTATTTCAACATATTAAGTCTTGAATTACTAATCTGAAATTAAAGAAAAAGCCTTACAGCATTAAAATCCCACACCTGAAAGACTTACCATTTTATCTAGATGTTCAATGGATCTATAAATCTCCCCCTGGGATTCATCATAGTAACTGTAACGGAACCTTTGACCTT
Organism: Aotus nancymaae; assembly: GCF_030222135.1. Classification (NCBI taxonomy): domain Eukaryota; kingdom Metazoa; phylum Chordata; class Mammalia; order Primates; family Aotidae; genus Aotus; species Aotus nancymaae. The sequence continues at coordinate 30,868,724 of NW_026988471.1, forward strand.
GAAACAAATATCATGTACAAAATAAAATAGGGAAAAATTAGAAGCTAAAAAGAAAGCAAGCGCTTACCAAATAACTTCAGTTCTCATGAAAGGCAAAGCACAGCTTAAGCCTCTGAGAGAATCATTCCCAAGAGCCCTTGTACATAAAAATAAAAGGCATATTTGGGAAGGAAATAAAGAAATGATATCACCAGTGTTTTATGATGTTAAAAACTATTTCAAATTGTAGAAACCTTAAAATCACCAGAAATACAAGGTTAAGGAAACAAAATAGCTTAAAAGTTAGAAGCATTGTTAAACATTTTATCAGTCTATATTGGAAAGCAAACCCAAGGAATATTACTCAAGAAAATTTGGTTTGAGAAAACTATCTTGATATAGAGCAAATCACTAAAAGCTTAGGTTTTGCTGTACAAATGCAAGATTTGATCTCTCTTACAGGAAAAAAATTGTATAGGTCACAAATACTGTGACTTGTGTGATTTTTATGATGCAAATTTTAAAAAATTTATCTCATTTTTGTACTACTTGGAAAAGGATCAATACAAGTGCTTTATGCAATGTGAACAGTATACACAGAAGGGTAAACATAACATAAATATAATAAATATTCCTACCCTGACATAAAATCTCAATAAGAGTATAAGCATAGAACATTCAATGTTTTGGCTACTCTCCAAAGAACAGAGAGGGTAAAAATGGAAGAAGCTTAAAGAGAAGACAGAAAACAAAAGGCTCAGAAAATAAATTCTTTTTCCTACTATAGATATATGAAAATCAAACGTTAAACATTTTCTTAATTATGGATTGTTACTCAACTGACTGCAACATATTCCAGATACACCTAAATCTATCTTTCAGCAGTGCCTTTCTTCTAAGAACTCATTACTTTTATATTTCCTTATTGTTAAAGATTGACCAAAATGCATTTCTAAAGGAATTAGAGTATACAAATCATGTACACACATCATGTGTCCTGTGCTTCATGTTTAGAGCAATATTGATATATCCAGCTACCATCCTCACATCTGAGGACATGGAATTCTTCGGCTGGATAATTAAGATTTTTAAGTTTTCTGTTCATCTTGCTTAAAAAAATATATATAAATAGTGGGCAGCACAAAATTCTAAAATCCTCTTTGATGTCCTTTTTTGAAAAACTACACATCACAGAACTTAAACACTTCATTCATTTGTTGATATTGATCACCTTTGATGGTCACTTTTCTAAAATGTCATTATTTCCTTAATTTTCACATTTTAACTTTCATATACAGTAATATAATTATTCAATGTAGCAGTCCTTATTCTCTCCCAAGAGCCATTACTCAATCAATACTGCATCTTATAACTTAACTGATGATATCCTAGAATTAATTGGGCAATAGGGTCTAAAGTAATATCTGCTTTCTGAATGTAACAATAAAGATTACTGCATGTTACCTTAGCTATGAGATCAACTATAGTTCTTGAACTAAAAAAAAAAATTCTTAAACAATGATAATTTATCATTCAATGCCTCTATATTGATAATTCATCAAACATTTCTTTCAAAATTTAGAGTTATGTATAGCCTTATTTTTCTGTAAAGAATGTATATATTAATACTTCATATATAACTAACAATAAGAATTACTCAATAACTATATAACTAACACTATTTTTCTCTCCTTTTTTTTTTTTTTTTAGAGTTTCACCCTGTTGCCCAGGCTGGAGTGCAGTAGCGCAATCTTGGCTCTCTGCAACCTCTGCCTCACGGGTTCAAGTGATTCTCCTGCCCCAGCCTCCCCAGTAGCTGGGACTACAGGCATATGCCACCACATCTGGCTAATTTTTGTATTTTCAGTAGAGACGGGGTTTCACCATGTTGGCCAGGCCGATCTCAAACTCCTGACCTCAAGTGATCCACCTGCCCTGGCCTCCCAAAGTGCTGAGATTACAGGCATGAGCCACGACACCCAGCCTGACACTACTTTTCTCATTGCCAGGTGGCTGTGAGAAGGCTGCTCAATGCCAAATCTAAGGTGCAGTCATAATAATTTCTCGATTCAATTCATTGATACTAAATTTTTACTTCTATTTCAAAGTTATTTTGAGAAAGCTGTCCAAAATCTTTCTGAAACAAATGAACACCTTAGACAAGAATATTCTGACTCACTGTCATTACAGTAAGAACAACATTCTCGGAGGAAATCAAGGTAGTATACAACTCTGTCTTTGAACCTAAACTGCTTTAGGTTTACACTAATACATTCTCTTTTCTCTGCTTCTGGACATAGCTATTCATTTTGGCTACTATCAGTAAGCCTTGTGACTGGGACATAATCTACTGCTACTCCCAGGTGCAGAGAAAAATGCATATACTCTGTGATAGTCATTTGCTACTCAAAACTCTTTTATGCTTAATTGCATGTTAAGAGTTGCTGTTCCAAATGGCTGAAGTTGGTCAACCAAGCCTTAACACAAAGTGAAAAGTCTATACTTTAAATTGCTATCTTGTTCATATGGACCATTTTCTATGTAACTTTCACTTAAAAACTGCTTCTGAAGGAAAAGAAGAGGAAATGTTTGAAATACTTTAAAATACTGAATCAGCATGGGATTTAATGAGAATGCCAAAATGCACAGAGAACCAATGGGAGTAAATGCTCTACTTTTTGTTACTATTTAGTAGCCACCTCACACTTTAGTAACTGAAAAACTGACTATAAATATTTGAAGGGCTCTAAAGAACGTTTCAACTAAGTAGCTAAATCCATACTACATATAGCTACTACACCGAATAAATATTTTACTTGTAACAGCTCAAATTGTCTCATGGTAATTTTTTAAAATTATACAAATATTTAAAAATCACTTGAGCAATGTATTCTGGTCAATATAAATACAAAAGGCATCTAATTTTAAGTAAATAGTTGCTATCATCATAACCTACATGCATGTGTGTATTTACATATGCGTGCATACATACACACAACTTTAGTCAATCACCACTTAGAAACTTCAGTTTAAAACACCATTCTTTGGTTTTTATTATTAAAAAGTTAAGTGTCTCAAAATTTTATTTAATAGTAAAGAAAATGATAGCACAAGCACAATAAATTGATGATAAATATACCTTTAACTAAAAATGTATTACTGACTTAAATTATAATTTTATGTATCTCCTGAGCAAATATATTTTATTTTTATCAGTTTTTATGTTTCTGACATTCAGTAAAGGTTATGAAGCTAAACTATAAAAAATACAATTGTCCATGTACCTGGAGAACTGGACTTTTGTACTTTTACAAGTATCAATAAAGCGTATCACATAGTAAGAGAAAATTACTTACCTGAAACTTATCCTTTCAGAAGGTACACTGGGAAAATGGATTCTTTGAGCCCCTGTTTCAACTCCAAGTATGAGCTTTCTAGCTTTAAGAGCCATTGACACTGCCCCTAGGGGCAGCACAAGCTTTGGAACTCCCCTAGTGAGTATGTCAGTAGTTTCTTCAGGTGCCTTCCCTCAGTTCTTTTCAAATTCAAAAGATGAGAGGAAAAATAACCCAAGAAAAAAATCCTGTAAAGCAGAAACCTTACTCTTTGAGGGAAGGAGGGTAGCTCATTTGTGAATCCATTCCAGAGCACGCTTTCTGAGAAAAAGAAATACAGGTAAGTAATTTTCCCATCTCCAAAGGTGACTGGTGATTAATGAGTGGATTCACAGAGTGTGGAGAATAAGCTCCAGGGATGTCTGTTTAACACACAACAATCAACTAATGAGGACAAACATAACAATGAATGGTACAAGAACCAATGCTACTTTTTAACTCCCTTAAAACAAGAGGTATAAGAATATTAAATACCTCAACATTAAGCTATGCACTGAACTGCAAAAATAAATAATGACCTTGGAAAGTTGATCTATAAAGTCCCCAAAAGATCAGTCAGTAAGATAGATTTTTTAGACACATAGCCATTAAAAATTATACTGTCATACATTTACTTAATCACATTGCTTATATGTTAAACCACTTTCAAATATTTGAGTTAAACCTCACAACAACCTTGTGAGATAGATTATTAGGCCATTCTATACTAAGGACCCAAACTGGGGACATTCGTAATTGAAATCGCTACCAAAGAAAAAGTGTATTTCATAAAGGAAATATTCTCTAAGTAGCATCAAATAAGGTAATCACTCCAAAAAGCTAAATAGTATCATGCTTTCATGCTGAAGTCCTAGTTATATAAGTATTAGCCTTATCTCAAATCTGCAAAAAGTCAAAAACTAAATATGTAAAATCAGTATGTGCAATTATTTGAGAAGACAAATATGATGGCTTGGTTAAGATATATTTTAAGAATTAGCTAACTTACACTCAAACCAATTTAACTATTTAGAAAATAGCAACAGCTTTATACCCAAGAGACTAACAGAAAGACTATGCATGAATAATCACGTTAATATACATTAAAGAAGAAATCTGAGTAAATTATAAATTTCATAAATATTTAGGGGAATGCCACTTTTAATAAGTGGTAGATATGTATAAAAAGCTAGTCATGTAAACAAAGACAAATATAAATTTATGCATAAAAATTCAAAACTGCTGAAAAGACTATAGTAAACTTCTCATATTTAAAAATATATATAATGTCATAAATATTTACCAAGTAAATTATCTAAACTGATTTGCAAAACCACCATAAAAGGCAAATCAAATAAATCATGACTTCACTTTTTGTTTATATTTTATTAGAGATGGGGTCTCACTTGTTGTCCAGGCTAAATTCAATTAATCCTTCTGTCTCAGCCTCCCATGTAGCTGGGACTACAGGCACAAACCACCATACCAGCCTCATGACTCCACTTTTGAAAAATCAACTTTTGTTAAAACCAATTTCAATTAGAAACTTCTTAGAAGTAAAAATTATGTTATTGAAAGCTGCCAACAATCTAAATTTTGAAATGTAAATTTCAGGAAGGTCAGGAAAACACAAATATCAATCATATATATGAAGAAGGCCAAAACTGAAACTTGAGAAAACAGGATGAAAATTCTACTATTTGAAAACTTAAAATAGGTTCAGACAAAATTCTCTCTACGGAGTCATCCTATAGGATATAGAACTTGATAAGCACAAGAAGTATTGGAACAATTTACTTAACTATGGTAAAGCACACAGACTAGTGGCAAATGTCTTTTCACTTATTCTACTTCCTGCTAGTAACAGAAAGGATGAAATGAGGTAGAACTATCTATTTCGTTACCTGAGAAACATAACCTGGCATTTCTATATGTACAAGACTGGTGATGTAATACAAAGCAGGAACAGAAATGGAGGGCTTCTTTTGGATAACTCAAATGAGAGGATAGAAAGAAGGAGGATAATGGAATCTAGATTCCTGTCTCTCCCTTGGCTTACCTCAACTAGAAAGAAAACTTGAGAGTACACTTCAGTATTTCTACCTTTCTCTCTCTAATGTCTCTTTTCAAGTCTAAATAAAAGCTACAAGGCATCTGAAAAATGAACATCTTTAGGGTAAAATAAATTTAAGAAAATAAATCATTTTTATAAAGAATATTGGCTAACAAATAAGGTCAACAAGAAAAATCTTTCCAATTTACACATAAGAATCTGAAATGTCTCTATCATCATGGTTTTCACTTTACTTTCTGCAAAAGGTAGACACAATATAAAAAGAACCAATGACTAGAAGTGAAAAATGTAGTCAATGCCAGTAATCTAATAATCAATACAAAGAAACTCTACTGTGTATATCTGAGTAATTTTTCAAGTGTACTATCATAAATTACTTTTCCCCAAAAATTCAGTGTTTATAAATATAGTGTGTTAAGAGGAAACTCAACGAACCATTTAAAAGCTCTGCATGAGGTACTGAATCCCTCCTGTGAAATTATTTAGAAGTTAGTGTTATGATTGCTTTTATATAATAAAAATCAATCTGTATAGTATCTCTTTAAACAGAAAGAAAAACCATTAAGTATTATCTTCATAAGAAAAAGCTGAATTTTTAAGATGGTAATATGGCACGCTTACTAATTTAGGAAAGATGCCCAGCGCCAATACAGTATGAATGTGAGAAACATGAAACCTAACTCTTAAGATAGCTTCACCCATAACTGGTCAATAATTCATATTACTTCAGTAGGCATGCAAAAGAGAAAAGGTATCTTATTTTACAAGAATTACTATGGTAGTGAGAAGACTATCACTTTTGGAATATTATCTATGTTATACTTTTCACTTATTCCCAAAACCCCAACATATTTCTCAGTAAAGAGTAGCACAGTGCTTTCCATAAGTACAAAGAAAACATTTAATGAGTATTAGTAATGATGGTGATACTAAAAATTCAACACTTGGACAGTTCTATTACTTAACCACCAAACAAAATATAAAAATGTTTTAGTCTCTGGATAATTCTTATAACTATTATTTATGAATCTTTAAAATTCTTTAGTTCTTTTTTGTAGCTATCACCTGGAAATCCTGTCTTACAATTTAGATACCAAAATTTTCAAGAAATCAGGAGACAAAACAACCTCAATAATTTTCTGAGAATCTAGGTAGAAGGTAAAACAAATTTACTTTTCTCTCTCAGCCACTGCAGTTACATATAGCAGTGGACTAGGCTGTGCTTGCTTTAGAATTCTTTATTAATGAGGTTAACAAGGATGATTCCACAGAAAAGAGCAATATTGAAATGTTTACTGATATTTTATGTGAATTTCTGTTATGGTTGCACAAGTTGCCAACCTAGAGAGAAAGCCCAGGTTCTGAAAAATAGTATCAAGGGAACTAATTATTTAAATCAAGTGATTCATAAGAGCCTTAAAAATGAAGAGGGTATGGGGCACTTGCTTCAAGAATTTTAATTTTCAAAACATACGGACATGCTTTGTTACCAACACAAATTCACAATATTAAGGAAAACACCCTGTTTTGCAGTAATGATACTTAAGTTTTCAAGGTCACCTATTATTAAATTTCAAAATTCCACAGAAAAGAACTCCTTTTAAGCATCTACTTAGTCTTCATGTCTAAGTAGTATACTTATATCCATAAAATATAACTTCTGCCAAAGGTAGAAAACCAGCTAACCAATAGAATCAGTAAGTAAAGAACCCTGAATATTAAAAATAGATTTAAAAAAAAAGAAGAAGAATGCTGAGAGCTTCTTTGAGGGTTGGAAAGGAAGCACAACTACCTGCATACCCTAAAAATCTGGGTTTCCTAACCTCAGCACTCCTGACATTTTGGGCCAGGTTATTCTCTGATGTGGGAGCTGTCCTGTGTCATTATGGGATGTTTGTTTAGCAGCTACCCTGGACTCTACTCATTAGATACCATTAGTATTGCCACCCTCCAAACCATATCCCAGCTGTGGTGATCAAAAATGTCTTCAGACATTTTCAAACGCCCCTGAGAGTAAAATCACTCCTAGTTGAGGATAAGTACCTTATGCAAAAAACAAATCTATACCATTATGAAAGATAGTTCTCTCGAACTGAGATCTCAACTTTGAAAAGGCCATTCAGAGACAGAAGCAAGAGAAGACACCAGCCAAACCAGGCCAGATAAATGTTGAATTAATTCTGGCAATCAATGGGTAAGACATATATTGGGTAAGACATATAATGGGCTCCCTATATTTCACTGAAGATGTTTTTCTGGCTATCCTTGCATTGTATCTTATTATGGTCTTACATTTTAGGTTTCCTTATAGTCAAAGAAATAACTGATAAATGAACAGATATTGGCATCTTAAACCAATAAATTAATAGGTCAAAGAGATGTCCTAAAAGGAACAAAACTTTAGAAATATTCTAGGACAGTAATGGATAAAGGAAAGCAAACTTCATCCAAAGACTGTAAAAGCCAAGTTTACTAAAAGAGGCGTCCACAAACACCTCACTTCTCTTATGGTGTATTCACTATGAAGCGCCCTTACTCTAATTCACAATGATTACAAAAACTACTCAAGAATCCTTACCCTTATAAAAGCATTACCAATGAAGTCCACAGTGTTATAATCTTTGGAGGGTAGTTTTAAACTGATGGCAATTGTGAGCAAAAACTAAGCACCAAAGGAAAAAAAAGAAAGACTAATTACAAAAAAGGAAATGTGGAAAAGGACTGGCATAGCACACAGTGCTCTTCTGTATCCTAAAGAACATTGGATTTATCCACCACAACTAAGTTCAGAAAATCTACCATACACACTTACCTGGAAATGAGGTTAAAAAAGGTCTTAACTCCCACTAAATAAACGTCTAAGCAAGGATGCCTTCACAGTGTGAATCCAATTATACCAGTCGCCTTTGGAAATGTACCCATAATCCACTATTGTAATCTGATCCTTTTTAAAGGATCAAAAGATTTTTTATTCACTTTAAACATTGCTGCCAGAAGTAAAACTTTCCAAGGAAAGTGATAAAGAATTGAAAATCAGAACTCAGAATGAAAAGATACCTTTAACCAGAAGTATATAATATCTACCATGATATGTTAAAATCTAGAACTTACCCCAATGGCAGAAATCAGAAGAAACCACAAAGAGATTACTAGGATCCGCTAGATATTTACTGAAGAGTTTTCCGAATTCCTGTTCTTTTGACTCACTCAGAGCTCCAACCAGTACAGGAATAATGGTAAACTCATCCTTATGGCTTAAAGAAAACAGAAAAAAAAAAAAAAAGTCATTTAAGATGCTTAAGAATAAAAATACTTTTCCAACTGTGTTGGCATTAGACAGTGGAATATTTATTAATAGTGATAAGGATAACATACATAATATTGTTGAATTCTTAAAATCCATAAATTAAATGCTTAAAGGGTACGAGGGTACGATTAAAAATGAGACATACAGAACACTAAAAATAACCATTTAAACTACAGAAATGCATATTACTACTTTAGGTAAACAAAGCTATTTTACTATAATAATAATAATAAGGTATAATAATATCTCGAAAAAAAAAAAAAACAAGCCTATCACAACAGCACCAACTCAATTCTTTTCAAGTATTCCTCAAGGTTACAGTTACCTGTCAAATCCTTCTGTGATTTTTAAAAGAGCATTAAACTCTTCCTCACCTATTTTAATTCTATCCTATTATAAAAACCATCATTTCTGGCACTTGTTCTATAAACCTGCCAACTAAGACCTACAAAAGTTCATCTTGGCTCCCGTAAGATTTATCAACTGCACTTTTACACTCATTCTAATGATCAGATACAAGACAGTCTGAATATACAACTCAAATATCATTGGCATCTAGGGTAGACAAAGAATTAAAGGAAGTAAGTATTAATTTCTAGCAGCAAGAAAAAGACACCACACCCACCCACAATGTTTATGGCATATCCGCAAGTCCCTTTTTCACTCTACAGATTGACAGATTCATGGAAAAGAAACAAGGTAGATTAATAAAGAATAACTACGATGAGCTATAGAAACAGATGCTCACTCAAAACCTTTTTTTAAAATGTTATTGTCATGAAATTTTACTTATATATACTCAGTGATGTATATTCTAAATGATCCCAGATTTGATATTTTCAAAGCATGAATCATGTTTGTCTGAGTTGTTCTGAACAGGACCTTTTAAAAACAAGCCATTACAATAAATGCTTTTTAATATGATAATCTGGCACTTAACTGATATAGGACAAACAAAATTCATAAAAGTTTTTAAAAATATTAAGTTTAAGTAATCCCCAAATAAATGTTAGCCCAGCTGCATAAAGCTAAATTTAGGGCACCCAAGCACCTCCCCCATAAGGCCCCCTTACCCTGTCAATTGCGAAATAAACAGATCATACAGATCTCCAGTCCCTCTGCAATGCAGGGGCTTCTTGGGCAGAATCTGCATCTAGGGAGTAAGAGAAAAAAAGGAAGCTGGCAGAGGAAGCTGCCACAGGAACTCTTGCTCTAACTCTTACCAGTTTGCTAAATAACTGCCTGACTGAATGGGGCTCTTCAATTAGTTAAGAGTGATTATCAATTGAAAGAAAATAATTAATTATTCTAACCTCAACTACTAACTACATAAAAAAAAATACATTAAGACCATCAAAGAGTCTGCAAGTAATTATGATATGACTGGGAAGCAGTTATACAGAGTATAAAGAACAGGTAGAAACCAGAAGAAATGCGTTCAAGAGCCATCCCCGCCACATACAAATGTTCAGAGCATAGGTAAGTTCCCAACTTGCAAATATATTTCCTTATCTGCAAAATGATCATAATTACAATACTTATTTCATAAAATTGTTATGAACAAAAGAACACTATAGGAAAGGTACTTTGTCACAATAGTTGGCTCACTCTGAATAAACAACACATGTCTACTCTCCACAAGAGCCATTAATCCCTTCAATTAACCTCAGTTTGAGCTTGCAAATTTATAAGGAGATATAAAACTATGCCCTCTGTAGAAACCTAGGATTTGAATCGAGGCTCATTCATCCACCCCTCTGTCATCTCTCTTTTTAAAAAATTACTTGTTCTAATTAGAGAAAAGACCACTTAGCTTTGAAATGTAATACTAGTAGGATTTAAAATCCAAGATCTGAAGTAGAACTTTCCAGTAAAGGAATACAAAATGTCATTCCCAAAAAGTAATTATAAAACTGAATAAAAGCATCAAAAACAACCATCTTTGTGCTATGGAAATTGACCAAAGACAAAACAAAACAAAACAAAAACAAAACAAAAAACCCACAATGACGGAAGCATATTCATGAAAACCTACAGAATTTCTTGGTAACAACAGTGGAAATCTGGCATCCTACCAGGAGCTGCCTCCATCCCCTACCCCAGCTCCACTGAAGTAAAAGTTACATCAAGAAACCAGCACCTTCATTGCAAAAAGGGGATGACTTTGATTTGGAGCAGAGGGTGGAAAACCCACATTCAGTAGGAAACACAAAAGCTTGCAGATTTCCTAGCCCAAGATTGCTGTTGTCGGGGTGAGCCAGAAACCTGAGGACTAGCTAGAAATTTAATAGAAAGATCCTGGAAATGGAAAAGCCACGAAGAGACTTGATAAATTTTCCACCTATCCTAAAGAGATAACCTATGCCCTCCACACAACACTGGCTGACTAGGAGACTGCGCACATGTACAGGGGAGCCCCATAAGGTGCTAAGTTTCACACAAAATGCAGACCAACTGACAGACTGGCAGTGTATGCACAGGGGAAGCTGGAAACCTGAGAGACCTAGCTCTCCACATACCCCTGGCTAACAGAAAATTTGAGTGCACGCACAGGGCTTAGGTCAAAGACAACATAGTAAAAAGTAAAAGAGAAAAACATGAAAACAGACTACAATTAGTTGATTTTTTCTTTAAATTAGAAACAGGGTCTCACTATGTTGCCCAGGCTAGCTTCAAACTCTGAGCCCAAGTGATCCTTCCTTCACACCTTCCATACAGTCTCCCAACAGAGGGTGAAGGCCTTACTGGCTCAAGATGTTTAGGTACAGTATTCAACCAATAATTAGCTAAGCACTAAATTATTCAATTGCAAGTGGAAACCATACAAAACCAACCTTAACATTAAAAACTTTTAAAAGCTGGGGACACACATAAGTAGCTACACATAGTGGGAGAGACAGATGCTGCAGCTGAAGTCCGTGAAAGTTAGAGTGAATAAATAAATACAATGTGCAAGAGGAAAAAAAAAGAATAAAAACAGAATCTAAGGTTACTATAACATACTACACAAAATGTACAGTTTCAAGAAAAAATTGTAAGTCATGCAAAGAAACAGCAAACTATGACCCATATTCGGGGGGAAAAATAAGCAGCCAGCAGAAGATGTATCTGAGTAAGAGCAAATATTAGATTTAGCAGACAAAAACTTCAAAGGAGTTACTATAAATATATTTGAAGAATTACAGGAAGCCATGCTCAACGTTATGATGATATAACTAGACAAATTGGGAATATCAACAAAGAAATGCAAACTATTGGCCGGGCGCGGTGGCTCAAGCCTGTAATCCCAGCACTTTGGGAGGCCGAGGCGGGTGGATCACGAGGTCGAGAGATCGAGACCATCCTGGTCAACATGGTGAAACCCCGTCTCTACTAATACAAAAAATTAGCTGGGCATGGTGGCGCGTGCCTGTAATCCCAGCTACTCAGGAGGCTGAGGCAGGAGAATTGCCTGAACCCAGGAGGCGGAGGTTGCGGTGAGCCGAGATCTCGCCATTGCACTCCAGCCTGGGTAACGAGCGAAACTCCATCTCAAAAAAAAAAAAAAAAAAGAAATGCAAACGATTAAAAAGAACCAAGCGGAAATTTTAGAGCTGAATAGTAACAAATAAAAAATTCACTTGAGTTCAATAGATGATCTGAAGAGCAGATTTGATACATAAGAAGCAGTCTGTGAAATTACAGATGAAGAAATTAATCAGTACAGAGAAAAAGAACAGAGCACTGAAGACTTGTAAACAATATCAAGCATACCAGCATGCATATATATAATGGGAGCTCGGGAGAGGGAACAGTAAAAATATTAGAAGAAATAACTGCTGAAAACTTTACAAATTTCATGAAAAAAAAAACATTTTAACCTACAGATCTAAGGAATTCAACAAAAATCCGAAGTAAGGTAAGCACAAAGAGATCCTCACCTAGATATAACATAATCGAACAGTTAAAAACAGAAGAAGAAAACCTTGAAAGCAGCCAGAAAAAAAATAATATATTACATATAGGAGAGTTTTTCAACAAATGGTACAACTGTATATCCACACAGCAAAATAAAGATAAAAATAAAAATGATAATGAACTTGTCTCTCTGCCTCAGACCATATACAAAAATTAACTAAAATTGGATCCTAGAACTACAAGAGCTAAAACTGTAACACTTCTAGAACAAGGGTCAACAAACATCTTTTCAAACGGGCCATTAAGTATTTCAGGTTTTCTGGGCGATACAGTATAGCAACTGCTTAACAGTTCAGGCAGAGAAGGCAGGCACAAACAGTATGTAAATACAGAAGTTGGCTATGTTTAAATCAAACTTTATTTACAAAAGTAGGCTATGGGCCAGATGGAATTCACAGGCTACAGTTTGCTCAAACTTGTTCAAGAAGAAAACAAAGGAGAAAATTTCTATGACCTTGGATGAGGCAAGTTTTCTTAAATTTGATACCAGAAACAGAATCTATACCAAAAAAAAGTTAACTGAAATTATCAAAATTAAAAACTTAAGAAAATGAAAAGTCAAGTCATAAAATAGAAAATCATTGCAAATCATGTATCTCATAAAGAATTTGTCTCCAAAAATTCTCTTATAACTCAATAAAAACAACAAATTACAAAAATAAAAATTGGGAAAATATGAATAGATATTTCACAAAAGAAGGTATACAAATGAATAAAAAGCACATAAAAAATTGCTCCATGGTTTATAGTTCTCCTTGAAGAGGTCATTCACATTCCTTGTAGGTTGTATTCCTAGGTATTTTATTCTCTTTATAGCAATTGTGAATGGGAGTTCACTCATGATTTGGCTCTCTGTTTGGCTGTTATTGGTGTATAGGAAGGCTTGTGATTTATGCACATAGATTTTGTATCCTTAGACTTTGCTGAAGTTGCTTATCAGCTTAAGTAGATTTTGGGCTGAGACAATGGAGTTTTCTAAATATACAATCGTATCACCTGCAAACAGAGACAATTTGACTTCCTCTCTTCCTATCTGAATACCCTTTATTTCTTTTTCTTGCCTGATTGCTCCGGCCAGAACTTTTGATACCATGTTGAATAGGAGTGGTGAGAGAGGGCATCCTCATCCTGTGCTGGTTTTCAAAGAGAATGCTTCCAGCTTTTGCCCATTCAGTATGATGTTGGCTGTGGGTCTGTCATAAATAGCTCTTATTATTCATTTTGAGATACATTCCATCAATCCCTGGTTTATTGAGAGTTTTTAGCATGAAGCAGTGTTGAATTTTATCGAAGGCCTTCTCTGCATTTGTTGAGAGAATCATGGTTTTTGTCTGTTTCTGTGATAGATTACATTTATTGATTTGCGTATGCTGAACCAGCCTTGCACCCCAGGGAAGACGCCAATTTGATTGGGGAGAATAAGCTTTTTGATGTGCTGCTGGATTCAGTTTGCCAGTATTTTTTGAGTATTTTCGCATCAATGTTCATCAGGGACACTGGCCCGAAATTTTCTTTTTTGTTGTGTCTCTGCCAGGTTTTGGTATCAAGATGATGCTGGCCTCATAAAATGAGTTAGGGAGGAGTCCCTCTTTTTCTATTGTTTGGAATAATATCAGAAGGAATGGGTACCAGCTCCTCTTTGTACCTCTGGTAGAATTTGGCTGTGAATCCGTCTGGTCTTGCGCTGTTTTGGTTAGTAGGCTATTACTGCCTCAATTTCAGAACTTGTTATTGGTCAATTCGGGGATTCAACTTCTTCCTGGTTTAGTCTTGGGAGGGTGTATGTGTCTAAGAATTTATATATTTCTTCTAGATTTTCTAGTTTATTTGCGTAGAGGTGTTTATAGTATTCTCTGATGGTAGTCTATATTTCTGTGCACTCAGTGGTGATATCCCCTTTATCATTTTTTTATTGTGTCTATTTGATTCTTCTCTCTTTTCTTCTTTATTAGTCTAGCTAACAGTCTACCACACTTCATTAATCTTTTCAAAAAACCAGCTCCTGATTTTTTGAAGGCTTTTTGTGTCTCTATCTTCTTCAGTTTTACTCTGATCTTAGTTATTTCTTGTCTTCTGGTAGCTTTTGAAATTGTTTGCTCTTCTTTCTCTAGTTCTTTTTGTGAAATGGTGATTTTAGGGTGTCAATTTTAGATCTTTCCCATTTTCTCCTGTGGGCATTTAGTACTATAAATTTCCCTCTAAACACTGCTTTAGCTGTGTCCCAGAAATTCTGATATATTCTGTCTTTGTTCTCATTGGTTTCAAATTTTCTGCCTTAATTTTGTTATTTGCCCAGTAGTCATTCAGGAACAGGTTGTTCAGTTTCCGTATCGTTGTGCAGTTTTGACTGACTTTCTTAATCCCAAGTTAGTTCTAATTTGATTGTACTGTGGTCTGAGAGACTGTTTGCTATGATTTTCATTCCTTTTCATTTGCTGAGGAGTGTTTTACTTCCATTTATGTGGTCAATTTTAGAGTAATTTTGATGTGGTACTGAGAAAAATGTAAATTCTGTTGATATGGGGTGGAGAGTTCTGTAGATACATATTAGGTCTGCTTGGTCCAGAGCTCAGTTCAAGTCCTGAATACATTTGTTAATTTTCTGTCTCATTGATCTGTCTAATATTGATAGTGGGATGTTAATGTCTCCATTAGTATTGTGTGGGAGTCTAAGTCTCTTTGTAGGTCTTTAAGAACTTGCTAAGATGGCCGGTTAGGAGAAGCTCAGGATTGCACCTCTCAGTGAAAGTGCAGAGGGTGAGTGGACACTGCATTTCCAGACAGATTTTTATTGCCCACAGACCAGGAGATTCCCAGGCGGAGGAGCCCCACGGGTCACCAGCGCAGGTGTTTTGGCCAAGGTGGCTGTTTTGCCAGCGCCCCGATGCGGCGGTTCCCAGTGCAGAGTAAACGGCACTGTGTCCCCACTTAGCCAACAAGGGGAGCTGAAACAGGGAGCCAGGCCAGGAGATTCCCAGGCAAAAAAGTGCCACGAGTCTCAGAGCCGCGGTTTCAGCCGGCGCAGTGGGTCGCTACACGGGAAATCACACAGATCCCAGCGCCTTGTCAACAGGCGACCAGGACACCTGGGAGAGAGCCGACTGTTCAACTAAAAAACAAAAGGCTCTGAGGCAGGGAGCCAGGTGATCAGGCCCGGCTGTACCCACCCCCACAAAAACAAAAACAAAAACAAAAAAACAGCAATTGGAAACGCTCTGGGTTGAGAGCTTCACAGCAAGCACAGCTGAACCCGGGACAGTCCAGCTCTGTGGGAGAGGGGCGTCTGCCATTACCAAAGCACTCCACCACTACGGAGGCAGTCCGCCATTGCTTAGGCAGCCTGCCATTGCCGAGGGAACCTGCCACTACAGAGAGAGTCCGTCATTACACAGGCGGGCCACCATTGCCAAGGCAGTTCTAACTACACCCATATAAACAGGACTGCAGGAAGTTCACATGGCAACTGGGCGGAGCCCACAGCAGCTCAGCGAAGCCTCTGCAGGCAGAGAGTGACTACGCTGCATCCTTGTGGGCAGGGCAGCCCTGAAGGAAAAAAAAAAAAAAAGACAGCAGCACAGCGGAAACTCATAAAGCCCTAACTCCCTGGGACAGAACACCTGGGGAAAAAAAGGGGTTTATGAGTTCTGCTGCTGCAGACTTAAACATACCTGCCCAGTAGCTCTGAATGAACAATGTAGCTCAAAGTTCAGCACTTGAGCTACTATAAAGGACAGACTGTTTCCTCAAGCAGCTCCCTGACCCCCGTATGTCCAAACAGTCACCTCATAAAGGAGAGCTCAGACTGATGTTTGGCAGGAATCCTTCTGGGACAAAGCAGAAGAAGAAACTGGTAGCAACCTTTACTGTTCGGCAGCTGCTGCAAGTGATCTCCAGGCAAGTAGGGCCTGGAGTGGACTTTAGCAGTCCTACAGCAGAGAGGCCAGTTCAAAGGAAAACTAAGTAAAAGAAATAACTTCATCATCAACAAACAGGACATCCACTCAGAGACCCAATCGGAAAGTCAGAACTACAAAGTCGACAGGTGTATAAATCCATAAAGATGGGAAGAAACCAGCACAAAAAGGATGAAAACACGTGAAACCAGAACACCTCTCCTCCTCCAAGGGATCACAACTCCTCACCAGCAAGGGAACAAGACTGGATGGAGAATAAGTGTGATGAAATGAAAGAACCAGGCTTCAGAGAGTGGGTAATAAGAAACTTCCGTGAGCTAAAAGAACATGTTCTAACCCAATGCAAAGAAACCAAGAACCTTGAAAAAAGCCTTGATGAAATGCTAACAAGAATGGACAACTTAGAGAGGAATATGAGTGAATTGATGGAGCTGAAAAACACAACACGAGAACTTCACGAAGCATGCACAAGTTTCAACAGCCGAATTGACCAAGCAGAAGAAAGGATATCAGAGGTCAAAGATCAACTCAATGAAATAAAACGAGAAGGGAAGATTAGAGAAAACAGAGTAAAAAGGAATGAACAAAGTCAACAAGAAATATGGGACTATGTGAAAAGACCTAATCTACGTTTGATAGGTGTACCTGAATCTGACGAAGAGAATGAATCCAAGCTGGAAAATACTCTTCAGGATATTATCTAGGAAAACTTCTCCAACCTAGCAAGGCAGGGCAATATTCAAGTCCAGGAAATACAGAGAACACCACAAAGATATTCCTCAAGAAGAGCAACCCCAAGGCATATAATTGTCAGATTCACCAGGGTTGAAATGAAGGAGAAAATGCTAAGGGCAGCCAGAGAGAAAGGTCGGGTCACTCACAAAGGGAAGTCCATCAGACTCACAGCAGATCTCTCAGTAGA
This sequence comes from Aotus nancymaae, assembly GCF_030222135.1. Lineage (NCBI taxonomy): Eukaryota > Metazoa > Chordata > Mammalia > Primates > Aotidae > Aotus > Aotus nancymaae. Next base: position 30,886,251 of record NW_026988471.1, read on the forward strand.
AACCCTACAAGCCAGAAGAGAGTGGGGGCCAATATTCAACATCCTTAAAGAAAAGAACTTTCAACCCAGAATTTCATATCCAGCCAAACTAAGCTTCATAAGTGAAGGAAAAATAAAATCCTTTGTGAACAAGCAAGTACTCAGAGATTTCATCAGACTTGTTTTACAAGAGCTCCTGAAAGAGGCACTACACATACAAAAGAACAACCAGTACCAGCCACTCCAAAAACATACCAAATGTGAAAAGAGCATCAACACAATGAAGAATCTGCATCAACTAACGGGCAAAACCGCTGGCTAGCAACAAAATGGCAGTATCAAATTCACACATAACAATATTAACCCTAAACGTAAATGGACTAAATAAATGCCCCAATCAAAAGAAACAGACTGGCAAATTGGATGAAAAGCCAAAATCCATCAGTGTGCTGTATCCAGGAAACCCATCTCACATGCAAGGATACACAAAGGCTAAAAATAAAGGGAGGGAGGAAGATTTACCAAGCAAATGGAGAGCAAAAAAAAGCAGCAGTTGCAATTCTCATCTCTGATAAAATAGACTTTAAAGCAACAAAGATCAAAAGAGACAAAGAAGGACATTACATAATGGTAAAAGGATCAATGCAACAAGAAGAGCTAATGATCCTAAATATATACGCACCTAATACAGGAGCACCCAGATACATAAGGCAAGTTCTTAATGACTTACAAAGAGACGTAGACTCCCACACAATAACAGTGGGAGACTTCAACACACCATTGTCAATATTAGATCAATGAGACAGAAAATTAACGAGGATATCCAGGACTTGAACTCAGACCTGGAACAAGCAAACCTAATAGACATTTACAGAACTCTCCACCCCAAATCCACAGAATATACATTCTTCTCAGCACCACATCACACCTACTCTAAAATTGACCACATAATTGGAAGTAAATCACTCCTCAGCAAATGCAAAAGAACGGAAACCATAAAAAACAGTCTCTCAGACCACAGTGCAATCAAGTTAGAACTCCGAATTCAGAAACCAACCCAGAACCGCACAGCTTCATGGAAAATGAACAACTTTCTCCTGAATGTTCACTGGATAAAAACAATGAAATGAAGGCAGAAATAAAGATGTTCTTTGAAACCAACGAGAGCAAAGACACCACATACCAGAATCCCTGGGACACATTTAAAGCAGTCTCTAGAGGAAAATATATAGCAATAAGTGCCTACATGAGAAGCAAGGAGAGATCTAAAATTGACACCCTATCGTCAAAATTGAAAGAGCTAGAGGAGCAAGATCAAAAAAACTCAAAAGCTAGCAGAAGACAAGAAATAACTAAGATCAGAGTAGAACTGAAGAGATAGAGACATGAAAAACCCTTCAAAAAATCAATAAATTCAGGAGCTGGTTTTTTGAAAAGATCAACAAAATAGACCACTAGCCAGATTAATAAAAAAGAAAAGAGAGAATAACCAAATAGATGCAATAAAAAATGATAAAAGCGATATCACCACAGATTCCACAGAAATTCAAACCATCATCAGAGATTATTACAAACAACTCTATGCACATAAACTAGAAAACCTGGAAGAAATGGATAAATTCCTGGACAGTAGCCTCCTCCCAAGCCTAAACCAGGAAGAAGTCGAAACCCTGAATAGACCAATAACAAGGTCTGAAGTCAAGGCAGCAACTAAGAGCCTACCACCCAAAAAAAGCCCAGGCCCAGATGGGTTCACAGCCGAATTCTACCAGACATACAAAGAGGAACTGGTACCATTCCTTCTAAAACTATTCCAAATAATCCAAAAAGAGGGAATCCTTCCCAAATCATTTTATGAGACCAACATCATCCTGATACCAAAACCCGGCAGAGACTCAATAAGAAAAGAAAACTACAGGCCAATATCCATGATGAACATAGATGCAAAAATCTTCAATAAAATACTGGCAAGCCGATTACAACAGCACATCAAAAAGCTTATCCACCATGATCAAGTAGGATTCATCCCCGGGATGCAAGGCTGGTTCAACCTACCCAAGTCTATAAATGTAATTCACCACATAAACAGAACCAAAGACAAAAACCACATGATTATCTCAATTGATGCAGAGAAGGCCTTCGACAAAATTCAACAGCCCTTTATGCTAAAAATCCTCAATAAACTAGGTATTGACGGAACATATCTCAAAATAATAAAAGCTATTTACAACAAACCAACAGCCAATATCATACTGAATGGGTAAAAACTGGAAGCATTCCCTTTGAAATCTGGCACTAGACAAGGATGCCCTCCCTCACCACTCCTATTCAATATAGTACTGGAAGTTATAGCCAGAGCATTCAGGCAAGAAAAAGAAATAAAGGGTATTCAATTAGGAAAGGAGGAAGTCAAATTGTCTCTATTTGCAGACGACATGATTGTATATCTAGAAGACCCCATCGTCTCAGCCCAAAATCTCCTGAAACTGATAAGCAACTTCAGCAAAGTCTCAGGATACAAAATCAATGTGCAAAAATCACAAGTATTCCTATACACCAATAACAGACTTAAAGAGAGTCAAATCAAAAACGAACTGCCATTCACAATTGCTACAAAGAGAATAAAATACCTAGGAATACAACTAACAAGAAACGTAAAGGACCTCTTCAAGGAGAACTACAAACCACTGCTCAACGAAGTAAGAGAGGACACTAACAGATGGAGAAACATTGCCTGTTCATGATTAGGAAGAATCAATATCGTGAAAATGGCCATACTGCCCAAAGTAATTTACACATTCAACGCTATCCCCATCAAGCTACCAATGACCTTCTTCACAGAACTGGAAAAAACCACTTTAAATTTCATATGGAACCAAAAGATAGCCCGCATAGCCAAATCAATTCTAAGCAAAAAGAACAAAGTGGGAGGCATCACACTACCAGACATCAAACTATGCTACAAGGCTACAGCAATCAAAACAGCATGGTGCTGGTATCAAAACAGAGATATAGACCAATGGAACAGAACAGAGGCCTCGGAGGCAACACAACATATCTACAACCAGCCGATCTTTGACAAACCTGACAAAAACAAGCAATGAGAAAGGATTCCCTGCTTAATAAGTGGTGTTGGGAAAACTGGCTAGCCATATGCAGAAAGCAGAAACTCGACCCCTTCCTGACACCTTACACTAAAATTAACTCCAGATGGATTAAAGACTTAAACATAAGACCTAACACCATAAAAACCCTAGAAGAAAACCTAGGCAAAACCATTCAGGACATAGGCATAGGCAAAGACTTCATGACCAAAAAACCAAAAGCATTGGCAACAAAAGCCAAAATAGACAAATGGGACCGAATCAAACTCCACAGCTTCTGCATGGCAAAAGAAACAGTCATTAGAGTGAATCGGCAACCAACAGAATGGGAAAAAATTTTTGCAGCTTACCCATCTGACAAGGGCTGATATCCAGAATGAACAACGAACTAAAACAGATTTACAAGAAAAAAACAAACAAGCCCATTCAAAACTGGGCAAGGGATATGAACAGATACTTTACAAAAGAAGACATACATGAGGCCAACAGACATATGAAAAAATGCTAATCATCACTGGTCATTAGAGAAATACAAATCAAAACTACATTAAGATACCATCTCACGCCAGTTAGAATGGCGATCATTAAAAAATCTGGAGACAACAGATGCTGGACAGGATGTGGAGAAATAGGAACACTTTTACACTGTTGGTGGGAGTGTAAATTAGTTCAACCATTTTGGAAGACAGTGTGGCGATTCCTCAAGGACCTAGAAATAGAAATTCCATTTGACCCAGAAATCCCATTACTGGGTATAGATCCAAAGGATTATAAATCGTTCTACTATAAGGACACATGCACACGAATGTTCATTGCAGCACAGTTTACAATAGCAAAGACCTGGAACCAACCCAAATGCCCATCAATGATAGACTGGACAGGGAAAATGTGGCACATATACACCATGGAATATTATGCAGCCTTCAAAAACGATAAGTTCGTGTCCTTTGTAGGGTCATGGATGAACCTGGAAACCATCATTCTCAGCAAACTGACACAAGAACACAAAATCAAACACCGCATGTTCTCACTCACAGGCACGTGTTCAACAATGAGAACACATGGACACAGGGAGGGGAGCACTATACACTGGGGTCTGTTGGGGAGAAATAGGGGAGGAACAGCAGGGGGTCGGGAGTTGGGAAGAGATAGCATGGGTAGAAATGCCACATATAGGTGAAGGGGAGGAAGGCAGCAAATCACACTGCCATGTATGCACCTATGCAACAATCTTTCATGTTTTTCACATGTACCCCAAAACCTAAAACGCAATAAAAAATAAAAAATAAATATAAATAAATAAATAAATAAAAACTTGCTTTATGAATCTGGGTGCTCCTGTATTAGGTGCATATATATTTACAATAGTTAGCTCTTCTTGTTGCATTGATCCCTTTACCATTATGTAATGCCCTCCTTTGTCTTTTTTGATCTTTGATGGTTTAAAGTCTATTTTATCAGAGACAAGGAAATAAGAAAAGACACAAACAAATGGAAAAACATTCCACACTCACGAAGAGGAAAAATCAATATTATGAAAATGACCATACTGTCAAAAGTAATTTAGAGATTCAATGCTATCGCCATCAAGCTACCACTGACTTTCTTTAAAGAATTAGAAAAAAACTACTTCAAACTTCATATGGAACCAAAAAGAGACCGTATATCCAAGACAATCCTAAGCAAAAATAACAAAGCTGGAGGCATTGTGCTACCTGACTTCAAACTATACTACAAGGCTACAGTAAACAAAACAGCATGGCACTGGCACCAAAACAGAGATATAGACCAATGGAACAGAACAGAGGTCTCAGAAATAATGCCTACAACCACCTGATCTTTCACAAACCTGAAAACAAGCAATGGGGAAAGGATTCCCTATTTAATAAATGATATTGGGAAAACTGGCTAGCCACATGCAGAAAACTGAAACTGGACCCCTTCCTTACACCTTATACAAAAATTAACTCAAGATGGATTAAAGACTTAAAAAGAAGACCTAAAACTATAAATATCCTAGAAGCAAACCTAGACAATACCATTCGGGACCTAGGCAAAGGCAAAGGATTCATGACTAAAACACTAAAAGCAATGGCAATAAAAGCCAAAATTGGCAATTGGGATCTAAATAAACTAAAGAGCTTTTGCACAGCAAAAGAAACTACCATCTGAGTGAACAGGTAACTACAGAATGAGAGAAAAGTTTTGCAATCTATCCATCTGACAAAGGGCTAATATCCAGAATCTACAAAGAACTTAGACAAATTTACAAGTAAAAAACAACCCCATCAAAAAGTGGGCGAAGGATATGAACAGATGCTTCTCAAAAAAAGACATTTATGCAGCCAAGAAACATATTAAAACAATTTAATCATCACTGGTCATTAGAGAAATGCAAATTAAAACCACAATGAGATACCATTTCACGCCAGTTAGAATGGTGATCATTAAAATGTCAGGAAACAACAGATGCTGGAGAGGATGTAGAGAAATAGGAACCATTTTACACTGTTGGTGGGAGTGTAAATTAGTTGAATCATTGTGGAAGACAGTGTGGCGATTCCTCAAGGATCTAGAAATAGAAATTCCATTTGACCCAGCAATCCCATTACTAGGTATATACCCAAGGACTATAAATCATTCTACTGTAAAGACACATGCACATGTGTGTTTATTGCAGCACTGTTCACAACAGCAAAGACTTGGAAGCAACCCAAATCCCCATCAATGATAGACTGGATGAAGGAAATGTGGCACATATACACCATGGAATACTATGTAGCCATGTAAAAGGATGGGTTCATGTCCTTTGCAGGGACATGGATAAAGCTGGAAACCATCATCCTCAGCAAACTAACACAGGAACAGAAAACCAAACACTACATTTTCTTACTCATAAGTGGGAGTTGGACAATGAGAACACATGGACACAGGGAGAGGAACATCACACACCAAGGCCTGTTGGGGGGTCGGGGGTGAGGGAAGGTATAGCATTAGGAGAAACATCTAATGCAGATGACGGGTTGATGGGTGCAGCAAATCATCATGGCATGTGTATACCTATGTAACAAACCTGCACATTCTGCACATGTATCCCAACACTTAAAGTATAAAAAAAAAGTTGCTCAACATCATTAGTCATTAAGGAGATACAAATTAACAGCACAATTACACTACATGTCTATCAGAATGGCTATAATCAAAAATACTGTCAATAACAGACGTTTGCCAGGAAATAATGAAACTGGAACCCTATGCACTGTTCCTAAAATATAAAATGGTACAGTCACTTTGGAAAACACTTTGGAAATTTGTGATAGAGTTAAAACATAGACTTATCATATGACTCAACAATTTCCTTTGACATAAAGATTTGCACAAGAATTTTTATAACATTACTCATAATAGTCAAAAACTGGAAATGGTTCAATAGTTTATCAACTGGTAAATTGATAAATAAAATGTGGTATATTCATATAGTAGAATAATCATTTGGCAATAAAAAAGAATGAGCCAGGGACGGTGGCTCATGCCTGTAACCCTAACTCTCTGGGAAGCCGAGGTAGGCAGATCACTTTAGAGCTCAGGAGTTCAAGACCAGTCTGAGCAACATGGTGAAACCCCACCTGTAGTAAAAATACAAAAATTAGCCAGGTGTGGTGGCGCACGCTCCTCGTCCCAGCTACTAGAAAGGTTGAAGCAGGAGAATCTTTGAACCTAGGAGGCGGAGGTTGCACTGAGCTGAGATTACGCCACTGCACTCCAGCCTTAGCGACAGAGTTGAGACTCCAACTCAAAAAAAAAAAAAAAAAAAGAAGGAACTACCAACATATGTGACAACAGTGATTAATCTCAAAAACAGTATGCTAAGTGAAAAAGAACAGACTACGTTTTGTACAATTCCATTTATATGAAATTTCCAGAAAAAGCAAATCAATGGTTGTCTGAGATTGAGGGTAGGAACAAGCATTAACCTCAAATAAACACCAGGTTTCTTTTTAGGGTGATGAAAATCTTCTGGCCGGGTGTGAAGGCTCACGCTTGTAATCCCAATACTTTGGGAGGCCAAGGCAGGCAGACTGCCTGAGGTCAGGACTTCGAAACCAGTCTGACCAACATGGTGAATCCCTATCTCTACTAAAAATACAATAAAATTAGCCAGGCATGGTGGTATGTGCCTGTAATCCCAGCTATGTGGGAGGCTGAGGCAGGGGAATTGCTTAAACCAGGAAGGTGGAGGTTGCAGTGAACCGAGATCACACCACTGCACTCCAGCCTGGGTGACAGAGCAAGACTCCATCTCAAAAGGAAAAGAAAAGACAATGTTCTAAAACTAGACTGTGAGAATATTTACACAATTCTGTAAATTTACTAAAAAAAACATTGCGTTGATGCCTGGTGCTGTGGCACGTGCTTGTAAGTTCCAGCTATTTGGGAAGGTGAGCCCAGAAGTTCAAGTCCAGCCTGGACAACACAGCAAGACCCCTAAACTTTAAAAAAAAAAAAAAAATTTTGGCCAGGCATGATGGCTCACACCTGTAATCTCAGCACTTTGGGAGGCTGAGGCGGGCAGATCACTTAAGGCCAGGAGTTTGAGACCAGCCTAGTCCACATGGTGAAACCCCATCTCTACTAAAAAATTCGCCAGGTGTGGTGGCATACACCTGTAATACCAGCTACTCTGGAGACTGAGGCACAAGAATCACTTGAACCCAGGAGGTGGAGGTTGCTGAGATGAGCCGAGATCATGCCACTGCATTCCAGCCTGGGTAACAGAGCAAGATTCTGTCTCAAAAAAAAAAAGTTAAGGGCCGGGCGCGGTGGCTCAAGCCTGTAATCCCAGCACTTTGGGAGGCCGAGGCGGGTGGATCATGAGGTCAAGAGATCGAGACCATCCTGGTCAACATGGTGAAACCCCGTCTCTACTAAAAAAAATACAAAAAATTAGCTGGGCATAGTGGCGCGTGCCTATAATCCCAGCTACTCAGGAGGCTGAGGCAGGAGAATTGCCTGAACCCAGGAGGCGGAGGTTGTGGTGAGCCAAGATAGCGCCATTGCACTCCGGCCTGGGTAACAAGAGCGAAACTCTGTCTCAAAAAAAAAAAAAAAAAAAAAGTTAAATCATCAAGTTGAACTCTTACATGAGTAAATTTTAGTATGTAAATCATACCTCAATAAAGCTGTTGAAAAAAACAGAAAAGAAAATCCATCTCTGCCACTCACAAGCTTGCCATCTATAGCAGATTACGATCCTAAGCCTCAATTTTGTCATATGAAAAAAAGTTAATACCTCACCAGGTTCTTGTGAACATTTTAATAACACAGAAGAACGTTTTAGTCCTTCTTTTTTTGCCTTATAGCTTAAACCATGTTGCAGGAAATGTATCAATCCAAGATAAAAAGAGTTGAAATCCAAGAATATTTTTTTTTTTAGATACAGGATCTTGCTCTGTCACCCAGGCTGGAGTGCACTGCTGCCATCACACCTCACTGCTGACTCAAACTCCTGGAACCCCTCACTTTAAAACAAAAACAGAAACACCATATTACCAATGCTCTTACTAAAACAGACTATGAAAATTCTAAATTCTAACATAAAAAGATGAAATCTAATAAAAATACTACAAGTGGTAAGAAAACATTATAATTTAATTGAAAGTGGTTTATTAATTTGTGGTATATAAATAAAATCTTAAAATTTTAAATGTGTAAACATTGACATTTATTAGATATACAAATTAAATATTTATATATGCATTAAATACACAAATACTTATTTGCTTAATCTTCCCCTGCCATTAATTTGAACATTTCTCCTCTGGATAACATTGATGAATATGCAAATTTTCCTTCCTATACACATTCTTCCAGTTTCCTAATAAGTCTAGAAACAGTCCCAATTTCTTAAGATGTGAGGAGAATTAAACCAATTATAACAACAACTACAGTTAGCCAGTCAGAAGGGACATGATCCTTATCCCTAAGGTACCAAGGTTGTTGTCATAGTAACATCACTGTGATTTATTCTCCTCTCCCGTTTCAGTTTGAAAATACAGAAAAAAAAGAGGGGGACAAAAATTCTGTGGGTAAATACAAAAAATCTTGACTCTGATAAAATATATTCTAATCTTCTCAAATGTCTTTTGCTACCTCTTCTTTATGCTTTTCATGGACATAGAAACTGAAATTGTTCCATTACCATCAACAAAGAATGATTTCCTATTATTCCAGAGCTCATCCATGTTCTATACTTCTTAAAAATGCTCTCCTACTGATAGGAGATAAGGTAATACTCAAAGAGAATCAACATACAGAAAAAGGGGAAACTGAGAAACATAAAGAAATGTTACATTTGCTCTAAAACCAACAATAAAAAATATTTAACTGTAAGACATATGCAGACATATACAAATAACTGTAAATATAAAAGTCACAGAATAAGAAAACACTTGAAAATGCCACTGATCTGGGGAAAGGAAGAGAATCTCTGGCTTCTTTTTATTCTAGATCCAGAGAGAAATCATTCAAATCTCTTAAAGACTACTTATATAAGAGCAGATCTACTTTTCTCTATTTCTAATATTTGAAGACCTCATTGAGGCCACAATAAGAAAAGCAAGTAAAATCTTGAGATGCAGTGAAACCTAGGCTATAATAAAGGTTAAGATGGCATTTCAGAGAGTCAAAAATCCAGAATGGCAACATGGTAGCCTGAAACTGGGTAAAAGGCATGGGAGCTTTACAGGAGAGTTAACATAGCAGGCCTGATGCTACAATCTTTAGAAGCACCTGTTTGTAGTAAGACTGGTCCTTGGTTGGCATCTGGGAACTTGGTTTTTAGAATATTCCTTATGTTGATAAAGCTGTTTTACCCATTTAGGACACTGAATTCTGCTATACCAGCTTGCTGAAATTGTTTGTAAACAATGTGATTGCATATAGTAAACACTTTCCTTCTGAGAGCCTGGAATTTTGTAGGCAGAGTGCAAAATTCCATGGACCTGTAATCCCAGTTACTCAGGAGGCTGAGGTACAAGAATCACTTGAATCCAGGAGGTGGAGGTTGCCACTCCCATGGCATGGTCAATATATGACCAGTCCCCAGTAAAAATCCTGAATTTTGAATCTTAAAACAGCCTTCCTTGGGCAAAAATACTGTGTACTTTCTATGTAGCCCAGCTCTATGGAAGGGAGAACATTAGACACCTGTAACTGGATTCTAGAGCACACAACCCAGATCCCTCACACGTGCAGTTCACAATAGGGTCCACACTCCTATGAGAATCTAATGCCACCACTGATCTCACAGGAGGCAGAGCTCAGGTAGTAATACTTGCTAGCCCACCATTCACCTCCCACTGCACAGTCCAGTTCCTAACAGGCCACGGACCAGTTGGAGACCCCTGCTCTAGAGAATCACCAAATATGAAGGTGGTCATGAAAGTCTCAAACAGGTGTTAAAAGCAAACTGACATAAAAGAATCATAACTACAGTTTTAAAGAGCCCTGTAAGGAAGAACTTCTCATATCTTTTTCTCTTGATCAAATTCACTTTCAGACCAAAGAGACATACATATAGAATTTAAGCAGAATACTGTGATTCACCTAAGAAAAAAATAAACCACAGAGATCAAGAAAACAGGCTGGGTGTGGTGGCTCATGCCTGTAATCCCAGCACATTGGGAGGTCAAGGTAGGCAGATTCCTTGAGCCCAGGACAAGACAAGCCTGGACAACATGGCGAAATCCCATCTTTACAAAAAATACAAAAATTAGCCAGGGGTGGTGGTGCACACCTGTAGACCCAGCTATTTGGGAGGCTGAGGTGAGAGGATCACTTGATCCTGGGAGGTGGAGGCTGTAGTAAACGTGATCATGCCACTGTACTCTAGCCTGGGTGACAGAGTAAAATCCTTTCTCCAGAAAAGAAAAAAAGAAAAAAGATCCAGAAAACATCAGAGGCAAGGAACTACAGAAAGAGGTAGAGGATGGGGAAGAAGGGTAAACTAGCTGTCAATGACTTAACTAAAATTAACATTTAAGTCATTATAAATCTTTATTGTTTGATCAGTTAAATGAATCTAATGAGATTCCCAAAATTAATTTTTAAAATTATATCTTTCCAAATTTCTATTTAAGTAGGAATAATGATAAGAAAGGTTTTCTAAGAAAGGGCATACTTCAGGTACTACAGAGCCATTCCAAACTCTATATTTAAAACTCAACCATTTGAAGCTACTACGAAGTAACACAATCTTATCATAAATTGGCCAAGTTTGCTGTCAGAATCATAGAGAAATTCCACTATGTTGTTAAAAATAAGTCAACATTTCCATACCCTACATTCTCTTATACTTACATTCATTTCTGGCTTTACCATTTCTGATAATGGCAATATTGTAAGGCCTTGAACCTCATATTCTCTTCATTTCATCTTAACTTTCTCACACAGAAACAAATCTATCTGCATAGAATGCCGTGTAGAATCCTGATGATTTTAACCCTTAAACAACTCCCACATCTGCTCAATTTATTACCCCACCTGCCACTGCCTTGGTTCGAAGCCCCCATGATTTTTTTACTTCACTATTTCTATTTATTTCTTCCAACTCCAATCCATCCTTCATATTTTCATCACACCAGCAAGGAGTGCTATTCCTTTTTTTGAGACAGAGTCTCACATTGTCACCTGGGTTGGAGTGCAATGGCACGATCTCAGCTCACTGCAACCTCCGCCTCTGGGTCCACACCATTCTCCTGCCTCAGCCTCCCAAGTAGCTGGGATTGCAGATGCATACCACCACAGCCAGCTAATTTTTTGTATTTTTAGTAGAGATGGGGCTTCACTACGTTGCCAGATGAATCTCAAACTCCTGATGTCGTGATGCGCCCGCTTCAACCTCCCAAAGTGCTGGGATTACAGGTGTGAGCCACCATGCCTGGCCAGGAGTGCTATTCTTATTCAGTTCCAATCATTACCCCCTCCTTTGCTAAGAACTTCCATTAGCTCTGTACCACTCATAGTACAAAACACAAGCATCTTACAATGGCATTCAATTCCCTTCATAATCTGGTTCCAATCTATTTTCCAACTCTCTAATTCTGCTCCTCTTATGCAATATCTCTATAGGTCACCTCTCCAGCCCCAGGTTGGTGTTATGTATGTGTGAAAAGGTAGACAAGATGTAAGATAATAGGGAATGGTAGGACCAATATCTAACTATAAACATCTATAGAAAACATTTTTTTTCTAACCATGCAAGCCAAACAAAAAACATCTACAAACAGATCTCAGTTACTAGCCAAGCCTTTTACAACGCCTACAAGTTAAGCCAAATAGTTTCCTGCTACTAAAATAAGCCCTGGGTTTTCCTACTCCTATACTTTGTATTTACGTAACTCCCTTTCTCATGAAAATCTTATGCCCAATTCCATGAAAATTACAGGCATCTTCAAAATCCATTCAAACGCCATCCCTTCAATGAAGCCTCCTCTGTGCTTCCCTAACTCAACTATTACTTCTTTCCTCCCAACTCCCTACTCTTTGCTCCTGTAACTCTTTAATTACACTTAATTACATTTTGAATTGCATTATAATCATTTATGTACATTTCTTATCTATTCTACCAGACTATAAGATGAGAAAACAAACAGCGTGTTTTCTTATTTTTGTATTCTCCATCCTTAAACATAGGTTAGTACAATTAGGTACATCTATTATACTTGAAAAATTCAGTTTAACCAAAATTTTTAAAATCTTAAAATGTTGAGAGTAAATGTCATCTTAAAAACAAGCCAATTATTATAAAACATAACTAGTAAGGCCAGGCACAGTGGCTCACACGTCTAATGCCAGCACTTTAGGAGGCTGAAGCAGGCAGATTGCTTGAGCCCAGTTCGAGACCAGCCTGGAGAACACGGCAAAACTCTGTCTCTACAAAAAATACAAAAATTAGCCAGGTGTGGTGGTGTGCGCCTGTGTTCCCAGCTACTCAGGATGCTGAGGTGGGAAGATCACTTGAGCCCAGGAAGTGGAGGTTGCGGTAAGCCAAGATTGCACCACTGCACTCCAGCATGAGCAACAGAGCAAGACCCTGTCTAAAAAACACACACACAACTAGTACAACTAGTAAAACAGAAAAGACGAAAAATTACCACTTAGGAGCCAAAATGAGTTTCATTAACCTATTTATTTACTCCCACATGTAAAATGCATTATTCTTAATCTGTGTTTAAGAGAGACATCAGAAAAGAGTCTCTTATTTTGTGTATTTTTCAGAAGGAGGTAAAGTTAAAGGGAAAAAAATTCTGTTTACAACCACCACAAAACAGCAAATTTTAAATAGTGAAATCAGAGCTATAAACTGGTATAATACTTTTACATGGTACTTGGGTCATTCAGTAATTCATTTAGAAGAGTTTTCTTTAAGAAAGTGAAAGAAGCTCAGATTTCTAAGTGTCTATATTTTTTTCTAAACATTTTTGACCCTTGACCCTCTCTTCCTAACTCCAGTCCTACCCACACACTGCTTAAAGCAACTGTCTACAGAATGCACTGAATCTTCTTTAAGAATCAAAACAGGTAGTGATATAAACAGGTGCTAGTTAAGATTTCAGGAAACTTCAGACTTCCTCCCATATGGTGAGAGTTAAAAAAAAAAAAAGAGAGAGAGAAGAAAAAAAGGAAAGAGATTTCCAGTTTCTGATCCAACATGGAAAAATTTTAGAAGGCATTACTCTTATCCTAACAATTAAAACAGCTGTACTAAAAACCTATAACTCTTACCAGATCCATCAGAGAACTGAGGTGACAGAGCAAACCAATGCCCCAAAAACTGGAAACACAGACAGAATCAGAGAATCATAAACCACCCTTGGAGCCAGCAGGAATACTTAAAGAGTAATGAACTAACTGCTGGAGACTAAATGTGGACTACCCTGAGAGATACAAACTCCTGGGAACCAAAGGGATCAAGCCATAGAAGGCTTTTTGAAAGTTTTACTTCCAAGAGCCCCAACAAATACCTACTTCACTAAGTATTCTGTTATCTTTACAAAAATGTCTAACTGCAAGAGAAGCTATTTTACCAGAGCCTAACAAAATTGGGCCTTACAAGAGCGAAACAGACTTGGAGTAAAAGTAATACCCAAATCCAGCCCCCTCCAGCCATCTTATCTGATCTAAAGTGGGAAAAAATCTGAGAAGAACTTGTTAAGTCACAGACCAGTGGCATAGGCTCACCTAAAATCTTACCACTACATGAACAGGGCACCTGTATAATAATAGGGGAAAGGAACTGAAAGAAATGCAGGACTCAGACCTTATCTAAAAAGTCTCTTAACAAATTGGGTGTAGAAAGAACATACTTCAACATGACAAATATCACATATGACAAACCCACAGCTAATATCATAATGAACAGGGAAAAGCTGAAAACCTTTCCACTAAGATCTGGAACAAGATAAGGATGCCCATTTTCACCACTTCTATTCAACATAGTACTGGAAGACATAGCCAGAGCAATTAGTTAAGAGAGGTTAAATAAAGGGCATCCAAATGTAAAAGAAGAAGTCAAATTATCCTTGTTTGCAGATGACATGGTCTTATATTCAGAAAAACCTGAAGACTCCACCAACAAACTCTTAGATCTAATAAACAAATTCAGTAAAGATGGAGGATACAAAATCAACATAGAAAAATCAGCAGCATTTCTATATGCAAACAGTGATCAAACTGAAAGAAAGCAAAAAAGCAATCCCATTTACAATAGTTACCAAAAAATAAAATACCTAGGAATAAATTTAACCAAGGAAGTGAAAGATCTATACAAGGAAAATTTTGAAACACTGATGAAAGGAATTGAAGAGGACACAAAAAACTGGAAAGATATCCCATGTTCATGGATTGGAAGAATTAATATTATTTAAATGTCCATACTACCCAATGCAATTTAAATATTTAATAAAATACCTAGCAAAATACCAATGACATTCTTCAAAGAAATTTTTTTAAATGCTAAAATTTATAAAAGATATAATACACATAAAATGGGAAAACCAGAAAGAGAGAAAGAAATACAGTAACTGCTGAGAAGTTTCCAAAATTAATGACAGACAGCAAACCACAAAACCAGGAAGCTCAGAGAACCCCAAGAAAAATAAATACAAATAAATTGACACTTAGGTATATTAAAACGGCAAAAAAAAAAAAAAACAAAGACAAACAAAAGCTCTTGAAAGAAATCAAGAGGACAAAAACACTTTAGCTATAGAGAAAATGAATAAAAATGATTCTTTTCAGAAACCATGCAAGAAGTGATAAAGTGCTGATAATGAAAGAAAAAAACTCACTAATTTAGAATTCTACATCCACTAAAAATTTCTTTCAAAATTAAAGGAGAAATAAAGCCTTTGTTAGTCTAACAAAAATTGAGGGAGTCTGTCAATTTAGACATTAGATCTGCCTTGCAAGAAATGTTAAAATAAGTCCTTCAGTGAGAAGAACAAGGATATACATCAGAAAAGCATATCTACATAAAGCAAGCAAGTACATTAGAGAAAGAGTAAATGAGAATAAAATAAAATATTTTATTTCATTTCTGTCTTATTCTTAATTGGTCTAACAAATAGTTCAAATTAATAAAAACAGCAATGTATTTGATGATTATAGCTTATGGATATAAGCTTAACTGTAGCTTACGGAAAAGTGAAACAAATGACAGTAATGTCATAAGGGACAGGAGGGCAAAATTAGGAAGACCCTTAGATGATGCTTCTACTACCCATGAAGTAGTACAATGTTATTTGAAAGCTGTTAGCCAGGTGCAGTGGCTCGTGCCTATAATCCCAGTACTTTGGGAGATCATGGCAGGAGGATAGCTTGAACCCATGAATTCAAGACCACCTGGCCAAGATAGTGAGACTCTGTCTCTACAAAAAATTTAAAAATTAGCCAGGCATGGTGGTGCATGTCTGTAGTCCCAGCTACTTAAAAGGCTGAGGCAGGAGGATCTCTTCAGCCAAGGAGGTCGAAGTTGCAATAAGTCACGATTGTGTACCACTGCTCTCTAGCCTGAATAAAGAGTGAGACCCTGTCTCAATAAAATAAAAAATGAAGAAAGTTGTTAATTAGTTGTAAATGTATGCTGCAGACTCCATGGCAAAAATGAAAAGACAATAATAAAAAAGTATAAACATATCTGGAGCCATTTGTTCATAATAAAAAAATATATAAACATATATATGTATAAATAATATGTTAAGAGAGGAAAAAATCATATTCATATAAAATGCACAATTAAAACCAGAGAAGTCAGGAAAAAAGTGGAAGACCACAAAAAGAAAAAAAAAAGGTAATGATTAGAAAATGTAATAAAGGCCAGGCATGGGAGCTCAGGCCTGTAATATCAGCACTTTGGGAGGTGGAGCCAGGCAGATCACCTGAGGTCAGGAGTTCAAGACCAGCCTGACCAACATGGAGAAACCCCATCTTTACTAAAAATACAAAATTAGCTAGGCATGGTGGTGCATGCCTGTAATGTCAGCTACTCGGGGGGCTGAGGTAGGAGAATTACTTGAACCCTTGGCGGAGGTTGCAGTGAGCCAAGATCGTGCCATTGCACTCCAGCCTGGGCAACAAGAGTGAAACTCCATCTCAAAAAGAGGAGGGAGGGAAGGGAAGGGAAAAAGGTAATAAGCAAGGTAGATATTAATTCACCATAGCAACAATCCTTCAGTAGGTGGGATGGATAAACGAACTATGATACACCCATAAAATGAAATACTATTCAGTGATAAAAAGAAGTTATCAAACTCTAAAAAGAAATGGAGGAATCTTGAAGGTATATTGCTATATGAAAGCTAATTTGAAAGTATATATATACTGTATGACTCCCAAGTACAGGACATTCAAGAAAAGGCAAATTATTGAGACAGTAAAATGGTAAGTGGTTACTAGGAGTTCAGGGATGGGGAGAAGGTGATGAATAGGTGAAGCACTGGTTTTTAGGCAGTGAAACAATTCTGTATGGTACTGTAACAACAGAGACATGGCAGGCATTTGGCAAAAACCGTAAGACTATCCAACACAAAGAGTAAATCCTAATTAAACTATGGACTTTAGTTAATACAGTAATGTATCGATACTGGTTCATCACTTGTAACAAATGTACCATACTAATTCAAGATGTTAAGAACAGGAAAACTGCTTAGGTATGAATGGTATTTAATGCCATATAAAAGCATCTAATGTAGCATTCTCACTTAGGGAACTCAAAAATATAATCATTATGGATAAACACAACAGATAAACATAACTAGACCTCCCAGGCTGAAGTACTCCTCCCACCTCAGCCTCCCAAGTAGCTGGGACCACAAGTTTACACTACCTCGTCCAGCTACTTTTTTTACTTTTTGGAAAAATGAGACGGGGTTTCACCATGTTGGCCAGGCTGGTCTTGAACTCCTGACCTCAAGTGATCTGCCCGCCTCAGCCTCCCAAAGTGCTGGGCTTGAGCCACCGCGCCCGGCCCCTAACTATATCTTAATTGAACCTCCCTCAAAAGCAATTATAAAAAGCAATTATAGGCCAGAAGTAGTGGCTCACGCTGTAATCCTAGCACAAGGCAGGTGGATCACTTGAGGAGGCCAAGGCAGGTGGATCACTTGAGGTCAGGAGTTCAAGACTAGCCTGGCCAACATGGTGAAACCCCATCTCTACTAAAAATACAAAAAAATTAAATGGGTATGGTGGCGGGCACCTGTACTCCCAGCTACTTGGGAGGCTGAGGCAGAAGAATCGCTTGAACCAGGAAGGCAGAGGTTGCAGCGAGCCGAGGTTACACCCCTGCACTCCAGCCTGGCCAACAAAATGAAACTCCATCTCAAAAAAAAAAAAAAAAATTAGGCTGGACACAGTGAGCATGCCTGTAATCCCACTACTTGGGAGGCTGAGGCAGGAGAATCACTTGAATCCGGGAGGCAGAGGTTGCAGTGAGCCAAGATCGTGCCATTGCACTCCAGCCTGGGAGACAAGAGTAAAACTCCATCTCAAAAATATTTTAAAAATAATTAGAATAGTAAAAGTATGCACTTCAATATAAAAGATAATATATGATGACATATAAAAGAAAAAGTAATCATAAGAAAAAAATTTTTTTTTACTATATGGACAAAACATAACAAAGTGCATAAGATATGATCTCGTGTGTATGTTTTAACATAAACATGTGTATGTATGAATTTTACATATATACACAAACTTACCTATGCAAAAATGTTAATGTATGCCATAAAACTTTTACTGACAGTAAACACAAGCTAATTAGAACCAGAGTCTTCCACCATTCATTTTGTACTTCTTGATTCTATTTACATTTTCTAACCACGTACATATATTTTTTGTCAGTAGAGTTAACTGAGAAATGAGATCATGAGTCATTTTATGTTTTCTTTTTTATATTACTATTTTTTAAAAGCTCTAATTTTTAAATCTATTAAAAACATGCAGAAGTTTAAATATCTTAGACATAACTTTTTTTTTAAATACATAATGTGGTTTATAATAGTGAAAAATGAGGGGAAAGCTTAAAAGTTAAATGGTCAAGAATTGATTAAAGTACTACAAGGATCTTTACTAGAAAGCTTTATGTATAACCAATAAAATGGAGTAAAAAATGACAGGAAAATACATTCATGACAAGAAAAGCAGTTTTAAAAAATATATATTTATAGCTAAAGATGATTCAGAAATTTTTTATTTTTTGAAAATTAAAAAAGGTAATTTAAAAAAAAAACATTTGATCCACTTTTTGGAAAAAAGTATTTAATTAAAGTATTGAAAATGGCAAGACAGTTTATTAATTCATTCAACAATTAATTACTGAAATCCTTTTATATACCAGGTACTGTGCTATGCATAGCAGACATGGTGAAGACTAGCTGCTCCAGGCAGTAAACATTAGGGAACTACCATGGAAGGAACAAAGACTTATTTACAAATAATCCCTCAAGTATTTAACCACAGTTTCTACAAATCTAATCACCAAAAATTCTTCCCATCTCTCAATGCTCAATGTCACTCCTCCCATCAAAAGTAGCATCTGTAGTTCCCTCTCCTTGAATTTAGCCTTATGACACACTTTGACCAGGAGAATGAGGCATAAGTGATGCTGTGCCAGTTCTACACTTAGATATTAAGAGGACTGGAAATTTCTACTTTTGCTCAAATTGCTGTCCTGCTAGAGAGGTTACACCATGTGAACAGAGAAGCCCTGAAGGGTGAGTGTCAACAGGCAGAGACAGATGAGAACCAAGATGAAAAAACTGATGTGCCTCAAGAAGATAACCAGCACCATGGGCCCAAGAGAGGAAGCTAGGACATCTTGGAGTCTTTAGCCAAGCTGCCTCAAATGACAGCAGGTCAAACAGAGACAAATTATCTCCACTGACCCAACTAAATTTCCAAACTATAGAATCATAAGTGAAAAAGTACACATTTGTGGGACCTAAAAACCAAAATTATTGAATTCACAGACATGGAGAGTAGAAGGATGGTTACCAGAGGCTGGGAAGAATAGTGGAGGGCTGTGCAGTAGGTGAGGATGGTTAATAGATACAAAACAAAATAGAAAGAATGAGTAAGACCTAGTATTTCATAGCACAACAGGGTGACTATAGTCAGTAACTCAATTGTACATTTTTAAGTAACTAAAAGAGTATAATTTGATTGTCTGTGATACTAAGGATAAATGCTTAAAGTATTTTTAATACCCCATTCTCCATGATGTGATTATACTGCATGACTGTATCAAAACATCTCATGTACCCCATATATACCATGCACCCACAAAAATCAAAGTTTTTAATTTTTTAAAAAAAGAAAAAAAATACATACACTGAGGTGATTTGTTATGCTGCAATAGATAACTAAGACATTACTTGGGAGACTGAAGCAAGAAGCTCACTTGAGGTCAGGAGTTCAAGACCAGCCTGAGGAACATAGTAAGACCCCGTCTCTAAGAAAATGTTTTTAAAATTAGCCAGATATGGTAGTAAATTAGTCAGATATGGTAGTACCTGTAGTACCACTACTTTGAAAGCTGAGGTAGGAAGATCCCTTGAGCCCAGGAGTTTAAGGCTGCAGTGAGTTATAATTGTGCCACTGCACTCCAGCCTGGGTGACAGAATGAGACCCTATCTCTTATCAAAAAAAAGAGGCCGAGCACAGTGGCTCATGCCTATAATCCCATTGCTTTGGGAGGCTGAGGTGAGAAGACCTCTTGAGACCAGGAGGTGGGGGCTGTAGTTGAGCAACGATCATGCCACTGCACTCCAGCCTGGGCAACAGAGCTGTGACTCTTCCCTGCCTCCTGCCCCGCCCCCTGTCCCCCAGAAAGAGGACCCACACTCCAGGAGCCTCATTCACATCCTAACTTTATGGAGATCATAATAGATTTTGAGCCTGGGGTCATAGTAAGTAAGATTTCTGAACATCCTGAGAGGGCTGGGTGTATATGACATGTTAGCGAGACATGAATTGTCCACCAGAGGAAGAACTGTAGTAGACCATCAGCAAAGACAGCTGCCAACAATTTATCTTATTCCTGTATACACATGCTATTCCTCCCATCAAGAGAAGCAATATGTTGCTCTTTTCCTTAAATCTTAGCTGACATAGTGATCTTACTTGCTTTGAAAAACACAATTCACTGGAAATGTGCTATGTAGTTTCCAGCCTAGGACATAAGAGGCCTAGAAATTTCTGGTGTTACTCTCATGATTTAAAAAAAAAAAAAAAAGTTTAAGCTATTATTCTAGAGAGCAACACCCACCCGCCCAAAAAAAAAGAAAACATACCGTACTTGATGAACAAACAGGTCAGCTGCAGAAGAAATGAGGGGGTCTCAACAGAGAGCCAGCACTAAGATGCAAGACACATGAGTGATGCTATCCGAGATACTGTAGCCCCATTTGAGCTCCCTCAGTGTCTTGTGGACTGGAACAAGGCATTCCCTGCCCCAATTTTAAGTCACAGTTTAAATCTGTTACTTAGTAATAGATAACTGATATAGGTAATTTTAAGTAGCAGCTTTTGTTACTTAGTAATAAATAACTGACATAAGGTAATGAGTCCAACTAATGTTATAAAGATACTTAGTACCATCAATATTAGGGATCCTAATGTAATGCGGCAGTAGTTTATTTGATACTATTTAAAACAGGGAATTATAAATAGGAATTTTATCTGCTGGCTTTCAGTTTCTATTTTCCTAAATGTTCCACAATGTACATGTTTTACTTTTAAAATAACAATAAAAATGTTGTTTTGCTATAACCTCCTTGAGAATACTATTGTCAGTTTATTGGTCCTGTTTTTTGGGGTTTTATTGTGTGTTTTTGTTTTTTTGAGACAGGGTCTCACTGTGTCACCTAGGCTGGAGTACAGTGCCACAATCTTGGCTCAATGCAGCCTCAACCACCCAGACTCAAGCAATCATCCCACCTCAGCCTCCCAAGTAGCTGGGACTACAAGCACCCAACACTACACGCAGCTAATTTTTGTATTTTTAGTAGAGATGGAGTTTTGCCACGTTGCCCAAGCTGGTCTTGAACTCCTGGGCTCAAGCCATCCACCCAGCTCAGCGTCCCCAAGTGCTGGAATTACAGGCAAGTGCCACTGCACCCAGAGTATTAGTATTTATTAAGTCTAAATTATATTTTGTCAAGAGAAAATATGCAAACATTTCAGTGAATAAAAATATTTGATTATCTTTTCTGGTTGAAGAATAGAAAGTTCTGATTACATCAATAATTCAAGAAATAATATATATGGTTTCACATTTTTGAAGAATTAGAATGTGTTAAAAACCCTAAAATTATACTGCTTATAATGTAGTATCACACTGATTTTTTTTGAAACTTCCGTAGATTTATATAATTCCTCATGGTTATCATTGTGAGCAGAAGCAGATAAAATACTGAGAAAAGTAAATAATACTTTGAATACAGAGTAAGAGTGGAAATAATCCAAAAAGACTGCAATAATGAGCTAAACAAGAAAAAATAAACAGCAATAATTGAGAAGACATACATATTCAGGGTTTAAAAAAAATCAACCACACAAAAGTCTGAGAACAGAAAATAATTCATTGAATATTATGAAAAGGCCTTGGGTTTTAGCTGAGCACATTAGCCAATAGTAAGCTACATCAACATAAAAATAACGTTATCTTAGACTTTATTAGTGCATTTAATATTTACAGACAGCCTACAGAGCATCATCATGTACTTTACTAAGAAAATACAATGAACGAATCCAGAGAAGGAATTATATTACTGTACTTAGAACTGCCCAACTAAATATGAAATATTAAGTCCATATATAGGAAATGGTTTTAAAAATTAGAGAAACCTACAAAAGAGAAGACTTCCTAATCCAAATGTTTTACTAAAAGAAGAAAACCCTTGAAATAATTTTTTCATTTTATCAAAATACTTTAATAACTACTATGTGCTGGACATTGTGCTAGGCAGTGGGGCATACAGTAGAGAACAAAGTAAGTATCATCCTTGTCCTTGTTCTGCTCACAGTACAGTGAGTACCTCATCACAGGAAGACCTTTAGCAGGTACTACATAATAATCTGCCATGTGTATCATAAAAAGATTCACGTATCTTGCAAAAGGTTGAAATAAATGACCTCCAAAATTAAATACAAGTCTAAAATTTAATGATTAATTATAGCATGGTACCATAAAAGAATGTAATTATTATTCTAAGATAAAGAAATGTTGAATGAATAAAATACAAGCAAAGCAAGATATATACATACCCACATACACTCACATATCCATGAGTTTTTTTTTTAATACTTCCACCTAATAAAACAATCATGTCAATTCATACATTCAGCCTTCATAGGCAAACTACTCAAAACCAACAATCCACATTAAGACACTCTTGTCTCAATTTTTTATCTCATTTCTTAATCTCCTTATCCTGATAATTATTAGGATTTACTAGTTTTAAAATACCAAAGAAATTAATGTCTATGATTTCCTGGGGATTTCTTATATCAATCAATATACCTTTCCATGGCTTTAGCTGTATAAGGCAAATGCATTTCAATACTGTGTTCATCTTCATCTGTCTGCAGAGACATGCGTTCAAACATTCCTGTCTTCCATAGTTCTCCGTAAACTAAAGAGATTTCAAAATATAGTAAAACAAATATATTAATGTATATCCTTATCCTTTGAGATTCCACCCAGTAACACAATTAACTACATGCTTTGGCAAGAGACAGAAACACCAGATAATATTCTCATTTTTATTAAAACAAAACAAAACAATCGCTTCTCGGCCTTTTGGCTGAGATCAAGTGTAAAACAAAACAAAACAATGGAAAGGAAGGAGGGAGGGTGAGTAAGGAGAAAGAGAGGGGGAAAAAAACAGAACTAGTTTTTATTTAACAGGTAAAACAGTAATACATGTAAAGACTTACTCATTATTTGCATATGTTACATAGTGATATAAAAAATGATCACTTCAATTCTTCATCAGTTCCCCTCATTATTTCTAAAATCACCTTTGGGTCTAGGCTTTTCCTTGACTTTAATCAGTACATGCTAGTGAGAATATAATTAGAATTTCTACTGAAAAATGGAAAAACCACTGGTCTATTTAACTCATGAGGTCAATAGTATAGTTTCTGAGTTTTTTTTTTAATAAAATGTGTGGTATTATTTCACACCTCAGGTTTCTGCCATACCAAGAGAAAATTCTCACTAATGCTATTTTCCTGAAAATTCAAAATTAAGCCTGTAGGATAGATCAAAATATAAATTTGCCAAAATACCATCCCAACTTAAAAAGACCTAGTAATTCAGGCCCTTCTGATGAACTATACTTAAAATTGAATACTGTAGAACAAGAAAAACGTAAAAGTTAATGTGTAAAAAATATATATAAGAATATTTTTAGCACAGAACAGAACCAACAACTTTATAACCAGATCCTTAAATGGGTTTACCTATACCAAAGAAAGAAAGAAATGGCTGCATGACCTCTTTTCTTTAAAAAATTCTCTATTTCTTCACTGGTAAGCTACCCAAAATTAAAATTTTGTGAATGCCTCAACAAGGTTTTAAAAGTAAAATGTGTTCCCTAAAACCATCTCAGGAAGTAAGATCAGAAAAACTCCAGTTTCATTAATAAGATGCATTAACAAATTGCTAATATTCTATGATACCTAAAACCCCAAATCATAAAAATTTACATCAAAAATAAGAAAAAAGAATTTTTTTCTTGCAAATAGACTCCTTTATTATTTTATTTATTTATTTTTGGAGACAGGGTTTCACTCTGTCACCCAGGCAAGGCTGGAGTACATCAGCATGATTTCAGCTCACTGCAACCACTACCTCCCTGGCTCAAGCCATCATCTTCCCACCTTACCACCCTACCCTCCGCCCTTTCCCTTCCCACCAGGTGGCTGAGACCACAGCCATGTGCCACCATACCCATCGGAGTTTTGTACTTTTTTGTATAGACAGGGTTTTGCCATGTTGCCCAGCTCAAATTCCTGAGCCCAAGCAATCTGCCCGTCTCAGCCTCCCAAAGTGCTGGGATTTCAGACATGAATCACCACACCAGGCCTCAACTCCTTTCTTCTACACAAGACATTTTTGCAAAATTCTTTGAAACAATATCACCCCTAACATACTTAAAAATATAATTTGAGGCCAGGTACAGTGGCTCACACCTATAATCTCAGCACTCTGGGAGGCCAAGACAGAATTGCTTGAGACTGGGAATTCAAGATCAGCCTGGACAACATAGCAAGGCCCTAACTCCACAAAAAAAAATTTTTTTAATTAGTTGGGTGTGGTGATGTGTGCCTGGGGTCCTAGCTACTTGGGAGGCTGAGGTAGGAGGATCAATTGAGCCCAGGAGTTTGAGGCTGCAGTGAACTATAATCATGCCACTGCACTCCAGCCTGGGCCACAGAGTAAGACTCTTTAAAAAACAAAAAAGTATATATATGGGTGGGTGTGTGTGTGTGTGTGTGTGTGTGTGTGTGTGTGTGAATAATTTGATGAACTGAAAGGACACATACCCAGTTCATGAAGCTGGTTACTTCTGGGCAGGTAAACTGAGTTCAGGAGGAGCGAGAAACTGAATAAATTGTGGATGTTAATTTAAGTACATCAGTTATTTCTTATACTATTCTTTATACTGTTCTATATTTTTAAAATTACCCCCCCTCCAAAAATACCTTTATAAAGTCAAAAGGTTTTTACTTTATACACCTATTGTGTAAGAACAACTAAATAAAAATGTGACTGGAATCCTATAGAAAAAATAAGTCAATCAAAATTGTAGGCATGTTTAAAAATAAAATATATTTATCATTTATATAGCACACTTCTTTCAGAGTTTCATAATTACAGGCTCATTTTTTCCCATAAAAATCATTTGAAAGAAAATATATTATCAGCATTACCTATTTACAGTGAGAAAAGTGACACTACATAGAAGTAGATTAACATGGCCAAAATCTTTCATGAAACTGGTATGGGTACTAATTTCTTGTCTCCTGGTACACTGAGTACATGGCATTTTCCTGAATATTAATGTAACCACTGCAATCTGCAGACTAGCAGATCTGACAGATTTCTGTAGCTAAGTGAAAAACACTAGTTGCCTTTTAGGGATATGGAAGAGTTTCCTTTTTTTTTTTTTTTTTTTTGCTGTTTTATGCAGATTAGTTACAACAAATTTTATTTTAAATATTGAGATATTACTTATGATTCTGTTCATATTTGTAAGTTTTTAATTAATTTACAAGTCCTATTAAAAGAATATTAGCTATTTGAAAGCTATAATACTTCTATATACTTACTCTTTTGGTCAATATGAAGGTCATACAGGGGTGTCCTATATATATCCACACTGGAAAGTGCACATCGAGAGAGGGGCACATGATGAGAAGGCCCAAGGATGAAAATTCTCCGGCTAGGAGATACACAACAAAAAACACAGAACAATTGCACTTCTACACAAACCTTATTAAATAAAGAAGGAAACAAGTAATTCTTACAAATTACTTGTTTCCTTCTTGATTGATTTAATTACCAACTGTTAATGGCTGAACTGTGTTCCCCTGCAAAATTCACATGGTGAAGTACCAATCCCTAGGAGCACAGACCATATTGCTATTTAGAGATAAGGTCTTCAAAGGGGCGATTAAGTTCAAATGAGGACATTAGGGTGGGGACCTAATCCAATGAGTCTGGTCTCCTTACAGGAAAAAGAGACACCAGGGGTATGCCCACAAAGAGGTATGATCATGTGGGAAGGGGCAACAAGAGGGCAGCCACCTACAACAGGCAGAGGAGAAAGTTCAGGAGAAACCAACCCTGACAGAAACTTGATATTGAACTTCCAGCTTTTAAAACTGTTTAAAAAAAAATTTCTGTTGTTTAAACCACCCAATCTGTGGTGTTTTGTTATGACAGCCCTAGCAAACTAATATACCTAATAATGACTTGCTCCTCCATTAATTAAGTTCAATTCCTTATTTTTGTCTTTATTAGATGGCCTTTAAGAGAATCATATTCAATACTTGGAAATACCAGCTATTAATACAGTAAACCAATCCACTATGCATAAAATATGCATAAAATAATCTCTGTATTCACACTGACAAGGATACAATAGGTTTTAATAGATTTTCAGAAGCTGTATTTTATTAACTGGATTTTATGCATTTAAGCTATTAAAATCTCAAAATTCTAACACATTCTGAAATTACCTTCTAAGATCCACCATGGGTTGGGCGTGGTAGTCACGCCTATAATCCCAATACTTTGGGAGGCTGAGGCAGGTGGATCACGACTGGAGTTCAAGACCAGCCTGGCCAAGATGGTGAAACCCTGTCTCTACTAAAAATACAAAAATTAGCTGGGCACGGTGGCACATGCCTGTAATCCCAGCTATTCAGGCGGCTGAGGCAGGAGAAGCACTTGAACCCAGCAGGCAGAGGTTGCAGTGAGCCGAGATCACACCATTGCACTCTAGCATGGGTGACAGACCAAGACTCCGTCCCAAAAAAAAAAAAAAAGATCCACTATGATTTTAATAAAAATACATAACAGCATAAAATTCTAAATATCTATCTAAAATATCCATTATAAAGAAGCATTCTAATAAAGCTATTTCCACATTTCTTCGACAGTAGGGGGAAAAGGAATCTTGTTGAAAAGAATTCTATACAATAAGCTTTCTCTATTCCCATTCAAGTAGAAGTCATTCTCAAAAACGAAGAAACTAGATGATGTGCTATTTGCACTGTAGTCTAAAGAAAAGAACAGAGCTAAAGTGTAGCTTAAATCTTTATAATCTCTTTATCTTGACATCAGTAGTAATATTAATTTCCTCTCATTCTATGTCAAATATCCAAACCTGCCCTACAATCTGAATTCCAAAACTATCAATGTTCTCTGTTCTCCAATATTCATATGAACCAACCTTCCCACATCACATATAAAACTTAGACTCATAAAGCCAAAACTATGAGAAGAAAGTATATGATATGCTATGTAACTAGAAAAGTATTACTGATTGCTCAGTTCAAGGAAAAAAGCTGAGAGATAAGCTAGTTCTTTTCTATCAAAAATTTGCAGGCCAGGGAATGTGTGTGTTAGCAATGTATTTAGTCACATAAAATTCTATCACAGCTAAGAAAATTAACCAATTGTTTGTTATGTGTTACTTCATATATTGCAGGGAGGGAGAGAGGAGATAAAGCTGTGGATATTAAGTTGATCTGCTATGAAAAAAAGGAGAAAGTTGTGGGTAAGTGGTTCTCAGTTTAGAGTCCCAAAACCTCCTTAAGATAGCACACACAGCAAATGTAAGACTTCATTCACAGGCCATTTCTGGTCAGAAACAATCTCTTTTTCTTTCTTTTAACTTTTCCTTTAGGTTCAAGGGTACCTGTACAGGTTTGTAACATAGGTAAATTATGAGTCACCAGGGTTTGGTGTACAGATTATTTGAGACAAAGTCTTGCACTGTCACCCCGGCTGGAGCGCAATGGTGTAATTTCAGCTCACTGCAACCTCCTGCCTCAGCCTCCTGAGTAGCTGGGATTACAGGCACCCACCACTACACCCAGCTAACTTTTTGTATTTTTTAGTATAGATGGGATTTCACTATGTTGGCCAGGATGGTCTCGAACTCCTGACCTCATGATCTGCCCACCTTGGCCTCCCAAAGTGCTGGGATTACAAGCGTGAACCACCATTCCTGGCCCATAGTAGTTTTTTAATCCTCACCCTCCTCCCACCCTTTACCCTCAAGTAGGTTTCAGTGTCTGTTGTTCCCTTATGTCCACAGGTACTCAATATTTAGCTCCTAACTTGTGAGAACATGGAGTATTTGGTTTTCTGTTCCTGTGGGAGTTTGCTTAGGATAATGGCCTCTAGCTCCATGTTGCTGGAAAGGATATGAGCTCAATCTTTTATATTGCTGCATAATATTACACAGTGTGTGTGTGTGTGTGTGTATATATAAATATATATATATATGTGTGTGTACCACCTTTTCTTTAGTTTACCACTGATAAGCATTTATGTTGATTCCACATCTTTACTATTGTGAACAGTGCTGCAATTAACACATATGTGCATGTGTCTTTATGGCAGAACAATTTATATTCCTTTGGGTACATACCCAATAACTGGACTGCTAGGTCCAGAGTTACTTCTGTTTTAAGTTCTTTGAGAAATCACCACAATGGCTGTTTTCCACAATGGCTGAACCAATTTTTATACTCCTACCAACAATGTATAAACTTTCTTTTACACCACAACCTTGCCAGCATCTGTTAATTTTTGACTTTTCAATAATAGCCATTCTGACTATTATCAGATGGTGTCTCATTGTGGTTTTGATTTGCATCGCTCTAGTGATCAGTGATTATGAGAATTTTTTTTTTATGCGTGTTGGCCACGTATGTGTCTTCTTTTGAAAAGTGTCTTTTCATGTCCTTTGCCCACTTTTTAATTGGGTTGCTTTTTGCTCGTTAATTTAAGCTCTTTACAGACGACAGAATCTTTTTTCTACCCCTCTTCCTTCAGTATGTTATTAGCACTGCTAATTCTCATTTCTTGTCATTATCTCTATCATCAATTCAAGAACCATTTCACAAAAAAAATTCAAATCTATAGATTTCTAAATGAAGAAAACTAAAAGACAGCACTCTAGTCACCTATCTTAATAGCACATAAATAATATGACATACCTTTTTAAAATTAAAGTCTAATGTGGGCTATTTATACTGGTAACTCAGAAATGTTTAGGTAACCTGACTAGACCCAGGTAATATACGAAACAAGAATCAAATATGGGAAAGGGTATTTTTCTGACTGGGGAATATATGAAAAAATAGAGAGAAAGAATATTTAACATCAGAGCACTCCTGGAAAATCTAAAACACATAGTCAAAATATGAAGTGATTTTTAAAATATCAATCTAAATTCAAGGCATACATAAATTTCCTAAGTATAATAAGGTTCTAACAATAGCCAAAACATACACTGCTCCAGAATAAGCACCAGAGGTCTGCTGGAAGCCTAATTAACTCCTCTGATACCTACTTTCCTTGCTTGCCTTTTTGTCTGCCCCAACCTAGATGAAGGGAAAAGAACCCCATCAATCTGAATTAACCAACTGAGCACCCTACAGATTCTTTCTGGTTTGGTAGAAAAGTCACCAATAGCCAAGTGAAGTTCCATATTTGATTAAAAGAAATAATGAGGAAAAAAAAGATTTAGGTTCCATCAATATAAAACCCTTAAAAGCAATATATCTAAAAACAAAACCAAAAAAAAGTTAGATGTCATTGAAAGGGAAGTAAAATGGGGCATTTAAACCAGTAGTAATCTCAAAATGGGTCTCTTTGTTAGCTAAATACTAACAAAAGAAAATGAATAGTGTACATTAAAGTTCATGCATTTTCTTTGTTAGAATGCCAGATCTATAAACACCAAGGCCACAGGAATATTTTGAAGAGAAATAAATAATATAGGCATTAGAAGCAATGCCACTTTCTCTCCCTTTATTTGACTGCAAGGGTGCTTTGTCTTTAAAGGAGTAACTTTTCAATATTAGCACATCATCATTGTTGATACACAGGTAAAAGAAACCTTTAATATGGAAAAAATGGGGGAGGAGCAAGATCAGTAGGCATTCTCTTAGAAATAAATGTACTTCATATATAATAGCTCCAGAGAATTCACATTTGTAGAGTTACAATGATGAATGTAGTCTGTGCACCCAATGTACAAGCTGCCTGAGTGTGTATCCTCATGATTGTTTATTCAGCCACTTAGTCCAAATAATGGAACATAAGAGTAATTTTATAAAGGTTTCACAGGAAGTGAAGATACTTTAACCAAAGAATAAAATGTCATGTGGCCCCAAAAAGCATTCCTTTTGCTTTTTTCTGTCCTGCAAGGATTTCTGAAAAATATGTATCCAAATCAAGTTACTACTAGCTAAAGACATCCTGAATTCTGAGTAAAAAATTTTTAGAGTTTTAATTATACTCAGGAAAGAATACTGCAACTACCAATATGGAAAAGAACTAAAATGTATCATTTTTAAAATTCCTTAAACAGTCAGAGTGATTTTCTGGAAACCTAGATCATATCACTTCCCTTGCTTAAAGCCTTTCACAGCATTTCATGGTCACAGGGTAAAATCTAGAATCCTTAAAACGGGTTCTACACTCTCAAATGCACTGGCAAATTTGCTATTACTCTTGCCCGCCTTGATCATAATACTTTATGTGTACTGGTCTTCTTGTAGTTCCTTGATAACACCAACAACTTTGCCTACTTCAAACTTTTCACCCGTGCTACTGTCCCCTTGACTTGGTTAGTCTGGCTTACAAAATCCATTCCTCAGAGATACCTTCCCCAATACCTCTTCTACAATTTAAATCAAGTCACCCTCTTAAGGTCTATCACAATAGTTCCGAAAAGTGTGAACTTTGGATTCTTGGTATTAGTCCTCAAGATCCTATGCAGCAATCCATAAAATTATTTTCATAAGAATACAAGGAAGTTATTTACTTTTTTTATTTGTACTTATGGTGCAAAAGTGAGGGAGCATAAAACCATTGGTCCATTAGAACAAAGGTCAAAGTAGTATAATCAACATGTACTAGTAGTCCTATTTTTTTAACCTTACTCACACTAAGTTTAAAAAGAAGGGAGTTCTTAATTTCATTAAATCTTGACTCTTGAGTAGATATCTTTTTAATATTCTATATGGCAAAATGTATTCAATCTGTGGTGATAAATAAAACGCTTCTGCTGCATATGGAAATATGTCTCAGGAAAAAGCACTTGTGTAGTTGTGAGCTGTAAGCTAAACTAAACATTTTCCTCATGGAACAAAATTTTTATTTCAAAAGATGACTATAGATAAATTATGGCTATTCTAGTTTAGGTAGCTGGCAAGAGTTTTCTCAAAAGTAAACAAAAGACAATCATGGTGGTTCATGCCTGTAACTGCAGCACTTTGAGAGGCTGAGGTGGGAGGACAGATTCAGGCCAAAAGTTCAAGACCAGCATGAGCAACACAGTGAGAACACATCTCTACAAAAATAATTTTTTAAAAAATAGCTGGACATGATGGCACGGGGCTGCAGTCCTAGCTACTCAGAAGGCTGGGGCAGGAGGATCACTTGAGCTTGGGAATTCAAGGCTGTGTGAGCTATGATCAACTCACTGACTCCAGCCTGGGTGACACAGTGAGATCCTGTCTCAAAAGGGGAAAAAAAAATAGAATCTAGTACTTTAAAGAAAATAATATATTTGTTGTCAAGGATAAAACTGAGGTTTTCAAGTGAAAATCAGACTTTCATAAAACTTTTATCACTGTAAGCTTCATAGTCTCAAAAGAATTAATGATTTTTCTGATAAAATACCTGGTAACATTAAGAAATGTGACTTTTGGCCGGGCACAGTGGCTCCTGCCTGTAATCCCAGCACTTTGGGAGGCAGAGGCAGGTGGATCACAAGGTCAGGAGTTCAAGACCAGCCTGGCCAACACGGTGAAACCCCATCTCTACTAAAACTACAAAAATTAGCTGGTCGTGGTGATAGGCGCCTGTAATCCCAGCTATTTGGGAGGCTGCAGGAGAGAACTGCTTGAACCTGGGAGGCGGAGGTGGGAGTGAGCCGAGATCATGCCACTGCACTCCAGCCTGGACAACAGAATGAGACTCTGTCTCAAAAAATTAAAAAAAAAAAAAAGAAAGAAATTTGACTTTTAATATCACATAATGAAATACCAGCATTGAAAATATCTGCATAACCCAATAAAAATTTTCCAAATGTTCTATGCATGATGTTACAAAATCATGCAAGGGTAAAAGATCCATTCAAACTGTAAAATAGACAATGACTTTATAAAAGTACAAAAATTCATTAATACTAACTTCAGGTTTTTCATTATAACTAACCTTTAAGAAACTATCATTTGTTGAGTTTTGGTGTAGTATTAAAGAAAAATATTCACAATTATCTGGAAAGGTAATTACACTACTCCTCTTCCTTTCCTAACTACATACGTGTGTGAAATTGAGTTTTCTTCATATACTTCAACCAAAACAAATGATCACAACAGAGAGAATGCATAACCAGATGTGAGAACATAGTTGTCTTCTATTAAGCCAAATAATAAAAGGAAATTTAGTAACTGGTAAAAATGTCAGACATTTTTATATTTTATTTAAGAAAAAAAAAAAAAAAAAAAAAGTTAAGCAAGGCCCGGTGCAGTGGCTCATGCCTGTAATCCCAGCATTTTGGGCAGCTGAAGTGGGTGGATCATTTGAGGTCGGGAGTTTGAGACCAGCCTGACCAACATGACAAAACCCTATCTCTACAAAAATACAAAAATTAGCCAGGCATGATGGTGTGTGCCTGTAATCCCAGCTACTAAGGAGGCGGAGGTGGGAGAACTGCCTGAACCCAGGAGGCGGA
Source organism: Aotus nancymaae (assembly GCF_030222135.1). Lineage (NCBI taxonomy): Eukaryota > Metazoa > Chordata > Mammalia > Primates > Aotidae > Aotus > Aotus nancymaae. The sequence continues at coordinate 30,919,393 of NW_026988471.1, forward strand.
GGTGGCAGTGAGCCAAGATCAGGCCATTGCACTCCAGCCTGGGCGACAGAGCGAGACTCCGTCTCAAAAAAAAAAAAAAAAGAAAACAGTAAAGCAATGCCACTTTTCCCACTATCTTATAATAGAAATGTACTTATTTCTCGTTTTTTAAAATGTTATTTTTGTTAACCTCTAATCTGTTTACTTTTTTAAATAATTTAAGTATCTCATTTTAATTTTGAATGCATTCAACAAAGGTAGATGTAGCCTATATTTGTTGTTCTTAATAAGTTAAAAGTGTACAGGGGTCCTGAAACCAAGAAGTTTGAGAACCACTGTATTTTACTTTCAGCTTTTTCATTAGATTTTTAGCTTTTAATAAGATATCTATATTTGTTAATATGCTTAATAAGATCTATCTCACCTACCAGTGTATCAGCACAGAGCTAAAACCATGTCTGTATTATTAATCACTGTGTCTGTAGCACTACCACAATATCTGGATCATAGCAGTCATTTAATAAACTTTTAAAAGAAATATTGTTTAATTTATTCATCCATTTCTCTTGGAAAGCAACACCTAAAAACCTTTGTTACCAATTCTTCATAAAACAGGCAAGTTTGTTTGCAAACAATCTTCATTATCACCTCAAAAGCTGCCTCTTAAACTCCCCATTAAGTTATCAGCCCTAATAGTTACTGTGAAAAGAAAATTTTGGCCAGGCATGGTGGTTCATGCCTGTAATCTCAACACTTTGAGAGGCCAAGGCAGACAGATTACTTGTGGTCAAGTGTTCAAGACTAGCCCAGCCAACACAGTGAAAACTCATCTCTACTAAAAATACAAAAGTTAGTGAGGCATGGTGGCACATGCTTGTAATCCCAGCTACTCGGGAGGCTGAGGCAAGAGAATTACTTGAACTCAGGAGGCGGAGGTTGCAGTGAGCTGAGATTGCGCCACTGCACTCCAGCCTGAGTGTCAGAGAGAGACTCCATCTCAAAAAAATAAAAAAGGAAAGAAAAATCTTATTAGGCCCTGACCAGTCATATTATAAATCAAAGAACCATTCTGTCAGTTTAAGAATCATTAGTCCCTTCAACTTGTAATCATTTTTGCACAAATGCTTTCAAATTTTGTATTTTTCACCATAAAAATATGTCCATTTATCATACAAGAAAATATATGCAAACTATTATCAACCATTATAATTTATTTAACCTCATAAAGTACATTCTTTTTTCCCAATTTTACACAATTTTATACCCTGATTTTTCTACTTGCCATATTATAAATATTTTCCAAGTTACAACAAAGCCTTCATAACCATTATTTTCAACAGCTACATAAGATTTCATTGAGTAAACTATCATATTTATTTAGTCAATACACTATTAGAAACTCAGATTCTTTAAAAAATAATGCTGCTGTAGAAATCTTAACACATTTAACTTTTTCTGTTTGGGGACTTATGATAGAGCTTTTGAACCTGAATTTCTAAGCCAATAACTATATGCATTTTTATGACTCTTACGATATATTATCAAATTGCTTTAAAATGATATAGTCCATTGAAATGCATTTTTTTAATTTAAAAAAACTAATTTTGTCATAATCTAGCCAGTTCTCGATTACAAGAATTACAAAACTGTATTGTTCTTCAAACTGTTCATTTAAATTGGTTCCTCACTACTGTCAAAACCACATTGAGATACCACCTCATGCCAGTTAGAATGGCGATCATTAAAAAATCTGGAGACAACAGATGCTGGAGAGGATGTGGAGAAACAGGAACACTTTTACACTGTTGGTGGGAGTGTAAATTAATTCAACCATTGTGGAAGACAGTGTGGCGATTCCTCAAGGACCTAGAAATAGAAATTCCATTTGACCCAGAAATCCCATTACTGGGTATATATCCAAAGGATTATAAATTGTTCTATTATAAAGACACATGCACACTTATGTTCATTGTGGCACTGTTTACAATAGCAAAGACCTAGAACCAACCCAAATGCCCATCGATGATAGACTGGACAAGGAAAATGTGGCACATATACACCATGGAATACTATGCAGCCATAAAAAATGATGAGTCCGTGTCCTTTGTAGGGACATGGATGAATCTGGAAACCATCATTCTCAGCAAACTGACACAAGAACAGAAAATCAAACACCGCATGTTCTCACTCATAGGTGGGTGTTGAACAATGAGACCACATGGACACAGAGAGGTGAGCATCACACACTCGGGTCCATTGGGGGAAGCTAGGGGAGGGATAGTAGGGGGGAAGGTGGGGAGGGATAATGTGGGGAGAAATGTCAGGTGTAGGCGATGGGGACGGAGGCAGCAAACCACATTACCATGTATGTACCTATGCAACAATCCTGTATGTTCTGCACATGTACCCCAGAACCTAAAGTGCAATAAAATATATACATATATATGTAAAGAAAAGAAAAAAATTTTCCATTTTTATTTTATTAATTATATTTTTTGTAATTTCAATTAATATTCTTTGACTAGCCCTAAATACTAAGATTTTTATTATTTTTGATATTAATCCTTTGTCATTTTTTCGCAAATATTTTTCCCATTCTGTTCATTGCTTCCTTTGGTTACATTATGACATGAGTTTCCCCCTGCCATGTAATTTAATCTAATTATAATTTATCACATTTTGTACTCTTCCCAACAATGTCTCATAAATATTAAGACATATTGTGTTCCAAATTAGCTGTGGCTTGAAATGCCTCTCCAGATATTTTAATACCCTCACCTAACTAGTATTTACTTTGATGGACAGTGTTAGCAGGGATTCTAAACCAAGTTCTTTTTCCAAGCTGCTAGTCAGCTTTCTAACATCAATTTTGGAATAATTTTTACCTGTTATTTGTAATGCCTTTTAAAATCTTATTTGTACCCCCACTGACTTGTAAATTCTGGAAAGTAACATGATATCATTTACATTTTCAAAACATGATCCTGGCTGAAATACAGAATGAAAATGGATTAATGTGGAAGATAAGAACAGAAAGTGGTAGTATAGAATTTAACATTCTCTCATGGACTCTCATTTTTTTCTCTATATTTCTCATAGATGCCAAAAGGATATTCTTTCTCTACCTTCTCAAAGCACTCTAAAGACACTATAATTCCCAGAAAGTACCTCTTTCAAGAGAATTCAACTGTGACTGGCAATTGTTAATTTTACACTTAGACCTTGAAATTTATTCATGCAGAATTCAACTATTATATACTAATAACAAAAAAAATAATTTCACTGGGCTGAGCACAGTGGCTCATACCTATAATCGGAGCACTTTGGGAGTCCAAGCTGGGCGGATCACCTGCGGTCAGGAGTTCAAAACCAGCCTGGCCAACATGGCGAAAGCCAGCCTCCACTAAAAATATAAAAGATTAGCTGGGTGTGGAGGCATGTACCTGTAGTCCCAGCTACTTGGGAGGCTGAGGCAGGAGAATCGAGTGAACCTGGGGGCAGAGGTTGCAGTGAGCTAAGATCACACCATGGCACTCCAGTTTGAACGACAGAGCCAGACTCTTTCTCAAAAACATTAATTAACTAAAATAATTTGATCACATCAGCCATCATTTGCCTCTTTCTACTCATCTTTATTTTCCTCTTCTTAGTCCTTGGCTCACTTCCATTTTTTCCTTTCCTTTTGCCTCCGATTCTCACTTTCCATTAACTTATTTAATACATAAGCTTTCCACTTCTACGAACATAAACTCTATACCCCTCTACAAATTCCTAAGCCTAATTTAATTCTGGGGTGTCCCACCAGCACATGAGTTTTATCAATAAAACCTTTGCCAAACAGAGGAAGGTTTGGAAAAGAAAAGGCTGTTATACAAACTTTTATTACAGCTGGTTTATAGGCCCAAGTCAAATGAAAGAAGCTTATAAAAAATCTTTTTTTTTTTCTTTTTTGAGACAGAGTCTCTGTCGCCATGCTGGAGTGCAGTAGCAGGATCTCAGCTCACTGCAACCACTGCCTTCCGGGTTCAAACAATTCTCCTGCTTCAGCCTCCTGAGTAGCTGGGATTACAGGCACACACCATCATGCCTAGCTAATTTTTGTATTTTAGTAGAGACAGGGTTTTACCATGTTAGCCAGGACGGTTTCAATCTCCTGACCTAGTGATCCACCCACCTCAGCCTCCAAAGTGCTGAGATTACAGGCATGAGCCACCACACCTGGCCAAAAAAATCTTTTTTTTTTTTTTTTGAGATGGAGTCTTGCTCTTATCACCCAGGCTGGAGTGCAATGGCACAATCTCAGCCCACTGCAACCTCCACCACCCAGTTCAAACGATTCTCCTGCCTCAGCCTCCCGAGTGGCTGGGATTACAGGCACCTACCACCACACCTAGCTAATTTTTGTATTTTTAGTAGAGACAGGGTTTCACCATGTTGGCCAGGCTGGTCTCGAACTCCTGACCTCAGGTAATTTGCCTGCCTCAGCCTCCCAAAGTGCTGGGATCAGAGATGTGAGCCACCTGGCCTGGACTAAAAAATTGTTTCAATTTAACTTCTATTTGGTCTTATTGATGAAATAAATTACTTAAGATTATATATTAAACATGTATCAAGGGATAATTGTTAACAACACTCCTCAAAACATCATAAACAAGACAGGGCTAGCCAAAACCTCACCAATTTAGAAATACTATTGTTTTATCATTAGAAAAAACTTGCTAAAAATAACTTTTCAATGAATTATAATATACAGAGAATACTATATAAACATTTGAAAGAACAACTTTTTTGTTTTAAAACTTTGAACAAATTGCTCAAAGGCAAGTGGGCTGGCTGTGCATAATTTTCTTTTTCTTTCCTTTTTTTTTTTTTTTTCCAAGTTTTGCTCTTTCGCCCAGGCTGAAGTAAAGTGACACAATCCTGGCTCACTGCAACTTCCACCTCCCAGGTTCAAGCAATTCTCCTGCCTCAGCTTCTCGAGTAGCTAGGATTACAGGCACCTACCACCATGCCCGGCTAATTTTTATATTTTTAGTAGAGATGGGGTTTCACCATGCTGGCCGAGCGGGTCCGAACTGCCGACCTCAGGCGTTCCACCCAGCTCGGCATCCCAAAGTGCTAGGATTATAGGCATGAGCCACCTCACCCAGCCATGATTTTCTTTTTTAATCATGGCTGCTATGAGCTATTTCTTTTGAATAACTATCCTACATCTCTACTAATTCAGACCTAACAATCAGTATTTGACAGAACTAAGACAATCACTTTACCTATTCACATAGCTTGTACATCTGGCAAAGTCGAAGCTGATATAGGTTCATATCTAGTAAATTAACTGTGTAAATAAAATGCCGCTCAACAAACTAAGTAATCTGAGTGACTATTTCCAGAAAAACCTCTTGTAAGTTCACAAGTTTCTTACAGAGTAGTATACTACTAAAGGAGTCTCAAGTTCCCAGGAAATATTTTTTTAAGTTCATTTCAGAGCTGTCATTGAATTATTAAGAGTTAACATGCCTCAAACACCATATCAAATGCACTGTCAGATTCTAAAATATTTCAAATACCTTATCCTGTCAATGAGAAATTATCCTTTCAGTAACCACAACTTTAACAAGTACAATAAAGAATTTTAAATTACAAAATGATTAAAAATAGATCAGAGGGCTTTGCATTTTTCTTAAGAATGCTCATCTCTGGGTTTTCAAAGAAATATTAAAAACCAAAATATTTAACCTTCATAACTAAACATTTTAAAGGGAAGGTAAAAACCAAATGCTCAAACAACAAAAAAAAGAGTATTGGAAGTTTTCTGTAACCTATATAAGGTATAGTGAAATTCATCAAAAGTCAAATCCCTCATGAAATTGAGTACATCATAACAGTAAGTATAAAAAGCAAATTACTTCTATAACAAAGCAATGAATTCTCAAGCTTCTCCGAGTTAAAACAAAACTATATTACTTACGTAATAGACGGATCCACTTGTTTATAAGCATGGGCAGCACAAGACCCACAGTACGTATATCCTGCATGGCTACAAAACAAAATATTTTTGAACTTAATCATCAGATTCAAAATCAAGATATTCTAGAAAGAAAAACCTTTGAAATAAATATAGTAACTATGGTAAACACAACAGAATTGAGAGCATACGTTAAACAGCAATGTAGTTAATGATGCCACTTCTAGAATAAATTAGGAAACACAAGATCTACACTGTGTTCCAATTCGAAACTTTTAAAATATTTTGTAATTTTTTTGTCTGAAAGACAAATTTAGAGGCGTTTAAGGTTTACTTGAAGTTGCTATGTAACACAATTATTGTGGTTGTTTTGTTTTTTGGTTTTTGTTTTTTTTGTAGACAGAGTGTCACTTTGTCATCCAGGCTGCAATGCAGTGGTACAATCATGGCTCACTGCAGCCTCAACCTCCCAGGCTCAAGCAATCCTCCTGCCTCAGTCTCCTGAGTAGCTGACACCATAGGCACATGCCACCATATCTGGCTAATTTGTAATTTTTAACAGACCCGAGGTCTAGCTATGTTGCTGAGACTGGTCTTGAACTCCTGGGGTCAAGTGATCCTCCTCCCTCAGCCTCCCAAAGTACTGGAATTACAGGCATGAGCCACCACACCTGGTCTACAATTGAGTTTTTAATACTCCTCTTCAGTAGCATTAGCAGACTATTACAGAAAAATGACAAACCAACAGGAAGTCAAGTCAGACCAAAACAAATACCCTACAACTATTAAAATACCTTCTGTGTCTTTATAGATAAAAGTAAAGATAAAGACAAAGACAATTATTCTAATTTTCTTTCCATACTATTCTTCACTTTCATCTGCTGGTCTCCAAATTCAGTCAATTCTCTTGTCACCTATAGAATGACTGTTTCCTGGTCTCAAAAGATATACTATATATCCATACAATGGAATACTCTTCAGCAATAAAAAGAAATGAATTACAGACACGCAAAATAATTAAATAAATATGCTGAATGGAAGAAAGTCAAACAAAAGAGTTCATTCTGTCTGATTCCATTTAAATAAAATTCTAAATAGCGAAGCATGGTGGCACATGCCTATAGTCCTAGCTACTCAAGAGGCTGAGGCAGGAGGATTGCTTAAGCCAAGGAGTTCTATATTATACAGTAAGCTGTGATCACACCCCGACTCCAGCCTGGATGACAGAGTGAGATCCCATCTCTTAAAAAAAAAAATTATAGAAAGGGGAAGAGAGGGGAAAAAGAGGTACAGAAAGGAAGAATTATAAGGGAACACAAGGAAACTTTTAAAGGTGATGAATATGTTATTTTCTTGATTGCGATAGTTTTACCCTCATACATATGTGAAACATCAAATTGTGTGGCTTAAATGTATACACTTGTACGCCAATCATATCATAATAAGGCTCTTTTTTAAAAATGGTCCTAATCTGAACTAGCTCAAGATACGAATGGAGAAAATGAGACTCACAGCACTCTACCACAGCAATACAAGACAGTAGTGGTGCTTAACCAGGAGCTCAACAATATGGAACATACACTAAGCTCACTGAAATCACTGAACGTCTTAACTAATGGTAGTCACTCTACCCCTACACCTCTGGTAAAGGAGCCTATCAAGTTGCCTCGACATAGCAATATTCTCACAACCCAGTTTTGATCTTAGCCAGAAGGAAATTCTTTAGCTCAGCATACTCAGTTTTGATATCATCCTGCACTAGTCTTAATACTAGAGCCTAACCAGGAGACCTATTTTATTCTGTTATGACTCCAATCTCTGAGTTCCTGAGACTTCACTGCTCACTACTTCAGATTCCTAACACCCAGTTCTTGATCTTAACTGATTCTCTTACCAGTCTAGAAGTATGCCATCTTGCCTGTCCATGTGGACCTTAAAGCCACCGGGTCCACCTGGATCTGCCCAGGTCTATCTGAAACCTTAACGACATTTCAGATTTTCAACACTGCCTTGAAACTTTGCTCTCAGTTGTCACTCATATACCATCCCTTCAATGCCTTATCCTTATATCTTAAAGTGCTCCTTCCACTTTATATCAGCTTTTCAGACTTCAGTTCCTCTTTTTTTTTTTTTTTTCGCTCTTGTTACCCAGGCTGGAGTGCAATGGCGCGATCTCGGCTCACCGCAACCTCCACCTCCTGGGTTCAGGCAATTCTCCTGCCTCAGCCTCCTGAGTAGCTGGGATTACAGGCACGCGCCACCATGCCCAGCTAATTTTTGTATTTTTAGTAGAGACGGTTTCACCATGTTGACCAGGATGGTCTCGATCTCTTGACCTCATGATCCACTCGCCTCGGCCCCCCAAAGTGCTGGGATTACAGGCTTGAGCCACCGCGCCCGGCCCAGTTCCTCTTTATCATTCTTAAATTTAAAGGCTCTAATCCCCAATCTATAGCCTGATCTCTAAATCAACCTGTCTTTCTAGTCTGAGTCTCTCCCATTTCTACCAATCCTATTCCTGACCAAGCTCAGTTCTTTAAATCCAGAAAGACTTCTTACAAACACTGGATTCTTCCCATCACTGCACTCCATCCTGGGTGACTGAGCAAGACTTTATTTCAGAAAAAAAAGACAAGAAAAGAAAGAATCGTTGGATTCTTGAAGTATGGCTAGGACAGAAATAGTAAGAGTACAAGGGTAAGGACATTAAGGAAGGGCATAAAGACTAAAGGAAGAACATGAGCAAATGTCCAAGTACACAATGTAGATGAGAAAATACAAGACTGGTCTGAGTAGAGGAAAAGAGTAATGATAAGCCAGAGTCAGGTAAAGGAATATGGGCTTGATAAAACAAGATACTAAAACATGCTGTGGGCTCTTGGGCAGGGGTGTGTCAATATCAAACTGTTATTAGTCCAGTACTGAAAAGCACTGGCACAAACTAGATATTAGTGGCAGGAGAGTGTTAATAGAACCTCTCCTGGAAATTGTGGCAGTAGTCGCCCAAGCATGAGGTACTCATGTCATGGTCTAGAACTGTATTAGTGCTGGAGGGCAAAGAGAGGCAAATGTTATAGAGTCTAAAAAAGAAAAATTGACAAATCTCAGTGACTGAGTATGGGAAATGAGGAGAATAATGGTAATAATAGTAGTAACATTTACTGAATACTTACTACGTATCAGGCAGTCTTCTATGTACTTCAAAGTATTAAATTATTTAATCCTCACAGCAACTCTATGAGGTAGGAATTATTATTATTCTCATTCTACAGATGAAGAAACTAAAACAGAGAGATTAAGAAACTTGCTCAAGTTCACATAGATAGCCAGTGACCAAGTCAGGGCTTAAGCCAGGACTGCCTGGCTCTAGAATACATACTGTTACCCACCATAAGAGATCTTTACATGTTTGAAGGATCAAAGGAAGGAGTCTGTGGCATAGGAAAAGCAACAAGTCTGAAAACAAGAATTCTTATACAGCCATATACCCTATAAAACTATAGGAAAGGATGAAAGTTTTGAAAACACAATTAGCTAAGGTAAATACATGATTAATAATGGAACTCAGATTTCATGGTTTCAGTCCATGCTGAAGCTGAAGGCTTCCAAGTCTGCTTGAAGTAAAGACAAAACAGTTACAGGGAGAGAAGGAGAGTCTTAACTTGAAAAGGTCTTAACTTCAAGACTATACTACAGAGTATTGAAAAAAAAATCTTTCAGTGCACCGTGCTTCTTAACCCCATCACAAAGAACTTGACTTCATGAAAGGAGGAAGATAATAATCAAGGAAGATAATTTCTTGTACTTTCCTTTATCCTAACCCAGAAACATGATAATGAAGAAAATCAGAGTAATAACCATCAAATCTCACTACAGATGCTCTTTTCCTACCCTTTCTCTTGCTAACAGAATCTATGATTCTACATGTATGTGGAAACAATGTTTTATCAAGAGATGGTTCATAATAAAGGAGGCTTCACTAAAAAATGGCTAGTTTTTTCTTCTGTCCTAACAGCCAGAACAATGAAAACTTAAGATATTCTAACATGTACCATAAAAGTGTGTCCCACTCAGTCTTTTAAAATCTCTTAAAGTCCTTAATACAAAAAGCCATCCCCACTAGCTTTTCCAAGTCACTTTGGTTCCCAATCTAACATATCATGAAGGCAAATGCAAAATTATACTTAAAGCCTACAATACTTTGTTATTTTTATTAGTGGAACCTTGCCACTAAAAATTGATCCTTCTTTTAACAGGGAGTGCTTTTGCTTCTCCCTTTGCTCCTACACAGTAGACCCTTTACATCAGCAAGTCCAGTTCCTGACACCAGAATTTGTTTTCCCTGTGGAGCTGCAATAAAGTGAGGATGCAAAGGCCATTCATTGCTCATGAACATTTACTGGTTAAGTGACACTTTCCCACACAGCAACCTTGCTGTGTGGGTATAATTCAAATTTTTACCTCAGAAAAATGACCAATTACTACAGGACATGGATTTTCACTTGTTCATTCTGAGACCTTCAAGGTCACAGGTGAATAGTATAAACTGTCAATGCCAAGAGTCATAATAAAGAAATACTTAACGAGGATTCAACAAAGTCAGGTTCAATAGTCCTAGTTCTACTTAACAGTAGCAAAATGCAAAATAAAAAGGTTAAAGTAGATGAAATAAGAAACTGAACCAGAGGAAATGGAGAGATCTCCAACAATAAGTCACAAAATCTACTTAAGCTAAGTAAGATCAAAAAAGCTAGAAACTAGGCCGGGCGCGGTGGCTCAAGCCTGTAATCCCAGCACTTTGGGAGGCCGAGGCGGGTGGATCACGAGGTCAAGAGATCGAGACCATCCTGGTCAACATGGTGAAACCCCGTCTCTACTAATACAAAAAATTAGCTGGGCACGGTGGCGCGTGCCTGTAATCCCAGCTACTCAGGAGGCTGAGGCAGGAGAATTGCCTGAACCCAGGAGGCGGAGGTTGCGGTGAGCCGAGATCGCGCCATTGCACTCCAGCCTGGGTATCAAGAGCGAAACTCCGTCTCAAAAAAAAAAAAAAAAAAAAAAAGCTAGAAACTAAATTAGAAAACTCCTCTGAACAGATGGGATCAATTTGATTGACAACTGGCCATAAATAATTTGCAAAAGCAGCAGCTTCCACATTGCCTTTCTCAATTTTATTTTGCTGTACCTAGTCTTTTATTCTTTTATTTTGTAGGCATTGCTCAATGGCCCTCAAGATTCCTGTTTTGATTTAAAAAAAAAAAAATCAGTAGGAGCCAGGCGTCATGGCTTATGCCTGTAATCCCAGCTACTCGGGAGGCTAAGGTAGGAGAATCGCTTGAACCCGGGAGGCAGAGGTTGCAGTGAGCCAAGATTGCGCCACTGTATTCCAGCCCTGGGGACAGAGTGAGACTCTGTCTCCAAAAAAATAAAAGCCAGTAGATAATTATGCCCAAAAAAAGTCCAAGTTATATCGTTATTATTCAGAATATCTTATTTTTACAAGGCTCTTAAAGTCCTTAAGGCAAAAAGCCATCCCCACTAGCTTTTCCAAGTCACTCTGATTCCCAACCTAACATATCATGAAGGCAAATACAATATTTTTACAAAACAGAATACAAAATACAATATTTTACATAATTTTAAAAGTTCTTTAAGAACTTTTAAAAGACTGAGTGTGACACAAAATACAATCTCAAAAGATTCATTGTCTCATGATATACAGTGATAAAGCGCTGTACAGGTATGCTTCACTATATACAAACTGGTCTTCTCTATAAAAGCTTTTTAGCTTTTACATTTTTTAAACTAGTTTTTATATTAAAAGTAATAAATACACGTAGTAAAAAAGTCAAACAATAAAGAAGGGTACACAATGAACAGTGAAAGTGTCCTTTCTACCATACTACTCCTACTAGGTTAATTAATATCAAGTCAAACTCCTACTAGGTTAACTAATAGCAAGTTTTTTTTTTTTTTAATGTGTAAGACGGGGGTCTTCAATATTCAAAGTACCTGTTTTATAATTTTAAAAAATTCATCATGTTAACAACCAAGTCTTTGATTATGTTTTATATTTGTTAAGTTTCTTAAGTGATGCGTATCTGCACAGCTTCATTCTAGGGGTTGCTGACATATTTCTGCATAGTGCAAGACAAGCAAGAAGATTGGTATCAAGGTATCTGGAAGTCATGTAAAAAGGCTTTTCAGACTTTTAGCTCATGAGATCATTTCAATATATCCCTGGGACACACACTGTCTCCTACACATCAAGATAAGGTAGTTCTAAATTCAACCACAGTACATTTTAATCAAATTAATTTCTTTTAAATCCTCCAAATGTGCCTGCCTTATGTCATATAGATTAGAATTCATTAAGATAGAACAACAGTTGACAGGTCAATATTTACTCTTTAATGACATATATCCTATTTCATTGGTATCAACATAAAAACGAACAATATGTTTATGCACTTTCAAAAATTTGCCATTTTCACTCAGCCTGATTAGTTACAACTATATCCAGGTTCTGGGTTTATTTAAGGTTTCCATGATACAATTTATACCTATAAAGGTAAAAAAAAAATCTAAGAAAAGCAAGTCCTAGCGAGCTAACATTTATAAATCTTAAAGTAAGTTTTTGAGTAACGTGATTTTTCTAATTACTATATAACATAAAGACACTTTCATGCCATAGAACAATAATTTTATATTTTTTTGAGACAGGGTCTCACTCCCATCACCCAGGCTGGAGTGCAATGGCGTGATCTCAGCTCAGTGCAGCCCCAACCTGCCGGGCTCAAGTGATTTTCCCATCTCAACTTCTGGAGTAGCTGGGGCTGTAGATGCATGCCACCACACCCAGCTGATTTTTGTATTTTTTGTAGAGGAGGTTTCACCATGTTGCCCAGGCTAATCTTGAACTTCTGAGCTCAAGTGATTTGCCCACCTCAGGCTCCCAAAGTGCTGGGATTACATGCATGAGCCACTGCACCCAGTAACAATGAAATATTTGTTGTTTTCTACCTCAAAAAAAAAAAGGTAACCTTGGAAAGGAAAATAATTACTTCTGGAAACCATGTAAGATAAAACTTGGCTATACTTAAAGTCTTCCTATGTTAACAAAATAGAAATTGCCTGTGAATGCACATTTACATATGTTTATTATACATTTATATTTATGTTTTTATATGTTTATGTAATGTTTATTACAACATTTATTATATGTTATATACAAAGTCAGTATATAACAGAAACACACCAAAGCCAAAACTATTTTCATTTTAAAATCTACAGTAACTTGGAAATCAACATATTTGTAATTTAGGCTGAAACATTTCATTTCCCAGGTCACTCCCAATGATTCCAATTTAAAATTAATTACAAGAAGGAAACAAGTCTGGCTACTTTTTTATGAATACTAGCCTCAACTTAATTATATGTTGATTCAACTCAGCTTCCAAATTTAGAACAAGTTTTAACTGGAAAGACAGCATACCATAAGAAATGAAAATAAAATGTCTCTCATGAGTTACTATAAAGAAATGATTATTAATCCATTGTTTCTTACCTAATCAAGGATCTCACTTAGGTAAATGCCCCCTCTTATCCCTGCATCAGTTTTTCTTTCCATACTGACTCTCTTCATATACAAACACTTTAAAATCTCTCAAATGAAATAAAAATCCTCCTTACCATAGAGGTATTGTCCTATTTCTCTGTTTTACAGCAAAATTCCTCAAAAAACTACCTATATTGATGTCTTCATTGCCCTCACCTCTCATTCTTTCCTGAACCTACTCCCTCTAATAACGCTTTCATTTCCACCACCCACAGAAACTTTTCTTCTTAAGGTCACCAGTGATTTCCACATTGCCAAATCCAATTATCAATCCTCAGTCCTCCCTGGCAGCATTTGATACAGCTGATCACTTTCTCCTTCCTGACACATTTTTCATCCTTTGGCCTCCCAGAGACATCACTCACTCTTGGTTTTCCTCCTTCCTCACTTCTTCTCCCTTCAGTATCTCCTTTGCAAATGTTCATCTTCATTCTGGCCTCTAAATTAAAGTTGGCTTGTCCAAGAGCTTAGTCCTTGAAACTCTTCTCCTGTCTATCTTCATTTTATTACCTAGGCAACCTCTGTGATTATATATACTAATATAGCCCTTATTTCTATCTTAAGTCTGGTGCCACTTCTTTGTACTCCAGATTCATTTAGCCAGCTGCCCATTAGTAATCTCCGTTACTAATTAGATAACGGAGATTACTATTAGATATCCAATAAGCACCTCAACATTAACAAGATCAAAACCAAAAACCTAGATTCTATATAAACACTTCAAAATCTACTCCACACTTCCACTCGTCCTCCCCTTATCAGTATCAAAGTAATTCCATCCTTCTAGTTTCACAGGACAAAACTTAAAAATCACTCAGTCATGATATTTTAAAACCATGTCTTTATAAATATTTTTAAAGACAGGGTATCTCATTGCTGCCCAAGCAGGAGTACAGTGGTGCAATCAGACCATAGATCACTGCAGCCTCAAACTCCCGGGCTCAAGGGATCCTTCTGCCTCAATCTACCAAGCAGGCAGGACTACAGGTGCATGTGCCACCACATCCAGTTAATTTTTGTAGCGATGGAGTCTTGCTTTGTTGCCCAGGCTGACCTCAAACTCCTGGCTTCAAGCAATCCTCCTGCTTAGGCCTCCCAAAGTGCTGGGATTAGAGGTGTGAGCCACTGCCCCTAGCCAAGTGTCATTCTTGACTCTTTGTCTCCCTATCTTGTTGGTTCAACTTTTAAAACATGTCCAGACTATAATACTTCTCATCACCTCCACCTCAAGCCCCCAATCCAAGCCACTATCCCGTCTCTTTTCTAAAGAGATGAGAAATAAGCCTCCTAAACTGGACTCCCTGTTCCCACACAATATAATATCCATACAGCAGCAAGTGTAATTCTTTTCAAACTTAAATCAGATTATGTCACTACTGCTCAGAACTTGTCATGACTTGCCATATCACTCAGAATAAAAACCAAAATCTTTATGACTACAAAGTCTCTTCATGATCTAGCCCTCTGCCGCCTATCTCATCTACCACTCTTCCCCTTGTACTGCCGCTCCAGCTGCACTGGCCTCCTTGCCTTTCCTCAAACACACTAAGCACACTCCTGCTCCAGAGCCTTTGTGCTTGCTGTTCCTCAACCTGAAACCCTCTTCCCCCAGGTATCTGCACAGCTTGCTCTCCCACATCATTCAGACTCAAATGTTACCTTACCAGGGAGTCCTTTTCTTACTAATCCTATATAAAACAGTGACTCCCTACTCATACTGTCACTCTCAATCCTCTATCTGCTTTATTTTTCTTAGCACCCATCAGCACTTGACACAGAAAATAATTATTTGTTTACTGCCTGTCTTCCCTAGTACCAAAATGCTAGTACCACAGAGTAGCAATTTTGATTTACTCAAAAAGCAGCACAAAGAGCACCTGGCCTTTAGCCTGGTACATAAATGACTAAACAGTAGTAAGTTGCTTGCTAAAAGTATTATAAAGATTTGGTCATTTAATCTTTTGTTATAAAGCATGAAGGAAGTACTATTATTATTCCACCTTTACCAATGAGGAGCTAAAATCACAACAGATAAAATAAGTTGCATGTCACATAGCTTGTAAGTGGAAGTCAGGCTCCCGTACCCCTTAAATGAGATCAAGTTAGATATACAAAAAAGGCATTTAACAAAATACTTGGTATATAAAATCCCTATCATTAATAGAACACTTCTAATCTAGGCTTTTTATGTGTATTTACTATTTACTCATTTAATTCTGATATTAATAAGCAGTTATTATATACTGTCATCACTATTTACTATTTATCAGGGCATGAACCTTAACCTAATAGTAGTCACAAACAGCATGCTATGAGATAAATGGCACAGACTGAACCTTCACTCTTCTCAGAAAAAAAATGCTACCATGTGTTTCAAACAATATGTTGTGAAGGTTAGCACTGGAAACCAAATCAAAATTAACTGAATTCATACCATACATAGACACACATCATTAACTAGGTATGTGCTAGCTTGCAGTTCTAAAAAGCAAACTCTCTAAAATCTCTAAAATTAAACTCTCTAAAATTTAAAAAAAAAAACTACTCAAAAATTAAGCTGCTATTCCACGTTGTAGCATACTATGCTTAATATATCTTTTTCATTATAAATTAAAAATATCTGGATTAAATTAGATCTCTTTAATATTTAAAACAGAACTTATTCATTTATAGCAATGACTACTGATATTGGCAAGTTTACCTAATGTAAATAACCCTTTTCTTTAAAAGTCAGTTTTATTACCAAAAATAAATTTTGAAATTACTGCCTCTGAGGAAATAAAGTAGCCAATTCTTTTTTTTTTTTTTTCTTTTTTTTGAGGTGGGGTCTTATTCTGTCACCCAGGCTGGAGTGCAATGGCACAATCTGGCTCTCCACCTCCCAGGCTTAAGCCATTCCCCCCACCTCAGCCCACACCCCCACCCACCCCAAGTAGCTTAGCTGGGACTACAAGTGCATCACCAAGCCCAGCTAATTTTTGTATTTTTAGTAGAGATGGAGTCTTGCCATGTTGCTCAGGCTGGTCTCAAACTCCTGGGTTCAAGCAATCCTCCCACCTTGGCCTCCCAAAGTGCTGGAAATACAGGTGTGAGTCACCGCACCCAGCTAAAGTAGCCAATTCTTTACTTAAGTTACAGTGAAAACCCACAGGAATTGTGGAAATTACTGAATACAATTTCTTCAGCTCCATATAGACTTCAGTTTTTAATTTTTAGTTCAATCTGTAGATATTCATTTACTAATAATAAACATACAAAAGATTTTAAGTAGACTCTTAAAACTTACAGTGCAGACCAAGTGCGGTGGCTCACGCCTGTAATCCCAGCACTTTGGGAGGCTGAGGAGGGTAGATCACTTGAGATCAGCAGTATGAGATCAGCCTGGCCAACATGGTGAAACCCCGTCTCTATTAAAAATACAAAAATTGGCCAGGCGTGGTGGCACATGCCTGCAGTCCCGGCTTCTAGGGTGGCTGAGGCAAGAGAGTAGCTTGAACCTGGGAGGGAGAGGTTGGAGTGAGCTGAGATCACACCACTGCATTTCAGCCTGGACGACAGAGGGAGATTCCTTAAAAACAAACAAACAAAATTAAAAAATAAAAAAACTTACGGTGCAATAATGGCTCTAGCAGGTCTTTTTGTAGACTGTACTTGTGAAAGCCAACCTTCTAGCTGTGCATTCAGCTGCGGTCCTATAAAAAGACAAAGACAAAATTAGAGTCAGCAAAGCAGTGCACTACAGATAACCACACATGGCATAAAGCCCTCATTGAACTTACGTGGGATAAACTAGCTTAATGAGCAATAGGATCATCAGTTGGGATGTTAATGTTTAATTTTACCAACTACACAATAAGGCCGAATTCTGATTAAACAAAATTTGCTTTTATCCATTTACTTATTTACAACTGTCTTCATTTCAGAGCAACACAATGTGATTTACAAGTTGAGGCAATATTTAAACAAAATAAAACAGGAAACGAAAGATTCTCAGTATATGAAGAAGAAATAATTGAATATGTTATAGAGCACCAAAATCTCCTTTACAGATTAGTCACTGAAATGACATCCATGAAGGTAATCACTTCCAAACCCAATCATTTTTTCTTCCGTCCCACTCCAGGCCCCTAGTCTCATGATGAAATTGACAACCAGTAACTACACTACCTTAAAAATCTCAATTTCAAGCATCTCAGCTTCTTTACTCAATATACTTACATATCTTTCCAATTCACTACCAGAAACCTGTTAACTCCAACAGACCCTACACATTTTTTCACTATCCTTCATCTCTCTTTTTTTGAGTCTCTAGTCTGAAACTCAAGAAAATCCATGACAATCATTCCCTTACTTGCGGCCTCACTTCTCTGCTCCTCTCTCCCACCATCACAGTCAAAACACAGTTTAAAACCAACTTTCCACTTAACACAGTACTTTTACCTGAATAGCTGAATGAGACTAAAGAGAAATACAACCATACAAACTTTAAAATAATAACCATAGGGAGCCACGGTGGCTCAGGCCAGTTGTCCTGGTGCTTGAGGAGGCAAGGCTATGCGTTCGAGAACAGCCTGGGCAACATACAGAACTCTCATTCACTGAAAAAGGATTAAAAAATAATAATAATAATAACCATAAATTTCAGCAGACCCCTGAAATGCTCAAAAATCCTATCACATTCACATAGTGAATCTGTTCTCCTATCACTCATAGCTTCTCTTTTCACCTTAAGCCTGTATACTCCCTTCATTCCCTTATCTCTCCCAGAAGACAATCAATGCTTTTCATTTTGTCAAGGAAAAACAATCAGAAGTTGGCCCAAGACTTTCCCAGTTTTAGCACTGGAAGTCCTGCATTCTGAGAAACTGCTAAATCACAAGCAAACCTTGATGTTGGTCACCCTAAATTCAGAAGAGAACTACTTCATCTTCCCTCCACTTATTCTGCTTTCCCTCCTATTTCAACAAATTATCCATGTTCCTATCAAGAACCAAACAGTAGTTCTATACTGGATCCCCTTATTTTTCTCTTTCTCAAGGATTCTGCTCCCATAACTATTATAGGTCTCCTATATCAATTCTTCCCTTTTTACATGATCATTATTATTAGCATGCAAATGTGTCATACTAACACTGATTAATTTCCCTTCAACTACCTCTCCATTTCTTTGGTCCACTTTACAACAAATTTTCTTGAAGAGATGTCCTCATTTCCTTCCACCGCTTGCCATCCATTCTTCCTTTTAAAACTTTCAATCATTAAATATTTAAACATTACAAAAGAATCTAGGTAATAATATAACAAATGCACACATATCCACTGCCTAAATAAATTAAATCTTAACATTCTACCTTATTTACTTAAGATTTTCTTTGGTTAAGAAATAAAAGAATCCCTTGCTGATCCCTTTGTACACCTCCCTCCTTAGAGGTAACCACTTCCTGATTTTGGTGTTTATCATTCTATTCTACTTTCACTGTATATGTATCAGTAAAAAATACATGGTATTGTTCTGCATGTTTTTAAATGTTATATCACTATACTGTACATATTCTTCTGCAACTTGCTTTAGTAATTAAATATTGTTTTTGAAAATTACTCAAGTTGATACATTCCCCTAAATTATTCATTTGCAATGCTGTATAGTATTGTACTACATGAATATAGCAAAATTTATCTACTCATTTCTCTACTTAAAAATATTTTGGTTGTCACCAATGTTTCACTATTAATACATAATGCTACAAGTATCCTATGAACATGTGTTAACAATTCTTCTAAGATTTATCTAAAAGTAAAAGTGATGAATCAGACGGTGTACTCTTCTTCAACTCGACTACAACACTGCTAAGTTGCCCACTAAGGTAGCTGGATCAACTTATCCGTCAGTATACAGGTAAATGAAAATTTAAAATAAGAGGCCTAATTCTACCTGTACTCCCCCAGCCCTTTTTTTCTTACAGTATTTTCTTTCAAAAACTTGTAAATTCTTTCTATGCTCACTTAGAGATGTATGTAAATCTTTGTAAAAGCTAGCCAGCAGCAGCCCAAAGCTGCCTTTCTCAAGGACCTAATGGCCATCTCTTTCAAATGAGATCATCAAAAGAGATGGTGCCCTTATCTCTCAGTTTCTGTGGGAGGATAGGGTGCCTAACTTTGGCAGGCCATTTAGTTCCAAGTTGCAAAATTAAATCCTTTCATAAAGATATGAGTTCATTTTTCCTTTGGAAAAAGTCAATTCATTCACACAAAAGGTCGCTCCAATTACCAAGTGAATTTAGGATAAACTATATGTGGCAAAAGATGGTATCAAGTCCTCTTAGTTTAACACCATTTATTGTTGATCTTGAGAACTGGTTTGTAATGGGTTGCACCTACTTGGCTATATGTAAGGGTGAACGAACATCCTTTTGGTCTTTGCAATCTTTTAGCAGATTGCTTGTGATACATGCGTCATTCTGGTTTAATACTTACTCAAAAATGAAATTGTTTCCTTTCTCTTCTGCCTTTGAAGAGATGTTTTCTGGGGGAAGCAGATATCAGTTTTAATCCTATTTCATCATTGTTAACACAAGCAATAGTTAAAGGTTCCCATTTCTCTACCTCCTTCTTAATATTTGACACTGTCAGAATTTTTCTTTTCTGTCAATCCGGGTATGAAATGGTATTCATTCCTTGTTTTCTTTTTATTTGTATTTCAATAATATACACTGAAATCAAGCATCTACTGATTTAGAAGTCCTTCTGTATATATTTAGGATGTTACACATAAACAGGTCAAGTTTAAAATGGACAGTAAATCTGTAAATTGCCAAAGTACAAAAAAAAGTCTGACTCAGTGATTAAACAGAGTTCATCTTAAAATTTGAATTTAAGAACAGTTACCAAAAAAACTTATACAAAGTAATTTCATAATTAACTCAAGGAAAAATAACTCATATGTCACATAATGACGTTTCAGTCAACAATGAACCACATATTCCGTAGTGGTCCAATAAGATGACAACAATGGGCCAGTCGTGGTGGCTCATGCCTGTAATCCCAGCACTCTGGGAGGGCAACACAGATGGATCGCCTGGGCTCAGGAGTTCAAGACCAGCCTGGCCAACATGGTGACACACTGTCTCTACTAAAAACACAAAAAATTAACCAGGAATGGCGGGGTGCAGGTGCACCTGTAGTCTCAGCTACTCGGGAGGCTGAGGCAGGAGAATCACTTGAACCCAGGAGGAGGAGGTTGCAATGAGCTGAGATTGAGCCATTACACTCCAGCCTGAGTGACAGAGTGAAACTCCATCTCGAAAAAAAAAAAATTACAATACTGTATTTTAACTCTACCTTTTCCATGTTTACATACACAAATACCATTTAGTTACAACCTCCTATGGTATTTCATACAGGAACATGCTATACAGGTTTGTAGCCTAGGAACAACAGGCTATATCATCTAGCCTTGGTGTGTAGTAGGCTATACCATCCAGGTTTGGCAAGTACACTCTTATGATGCTCAGACTACCATTTCTGGAGTGCATCCCTGTGATTAAGCAACACATGACTGTATAACCCTGAAAAAGTCCACAACACAAGAAGTTTACCAAACCAATATGAAAAACATATAAAAGCGAAAAATATATACCTAAATTCATCCACCCCACTTCCACCAACTTCACTGTTTTCAAGCACTAAACCAAGCTTTCATATGGCTACTTCTGTAAAAGAACCAATTTCTTCCCAAGGATGCTAAGGTAAGAGCCAAACTTCCAAGTTTCCCACTCATCTTTGAATAAGATAATTAGGCATATCTATTTATTACGTATGGTTGCTTAATTATCTATAAACTGTCAAGTATAAAGGTGACTCTGAGTTCTTCCACAGAGACTAGCCAATATTTGGCAATATGATATCCTTGATACATGAAGAATGTAGAAATATGCGCTTTGTTTTTCAAATACCACTGGGTTTGAAGAAATACTGATAAATGGAAAAAGAAAAAGCATTGTTAAATCCCAGCAAAACTACTTAATGTCTGTGTGACCTTGCCCTTAGAGGCAAACTGGGCACTCATCTTTGAATAAGATAATTAAGCATACCTATTTATTACATATGGTTGCTTAATTATCTATAAAGTATCAAGAAAAAAGATGAATCTGAGTTCTTCCACAGAGACTAGTCAATACTTGGCAATATGATATCCTTGATACATGAAGGATGTAGAAATATGTACTTTGTTTTTCAAATACCACTGGGTTTAAAGAAACACTGATAAATAGAAAAAAAAAAAAAGAGCATTGTTAAGTCCTAGCAAAACTACTTAACGTTTGTGTGACCTTGCCCTTAGAGGGAAACTGGGCATTCACTTTTTTGGATAAAATAGTAAAAGTAGGTTCCCAAAGAATTAAGCTAAGGTATTTCCTCAATAAATAGACAACAAACAATGTGCTGCAGGAAATGCAGGAACACTTCTATTTGAATCCCACTTGACTCAAATAATATTTTCCAAGTATGTTTGTTTGCGTGGCGACAAAACCAGACACTAAACGCACACACATGCACACACACCTGCTTTTCAAGAATTCCCTTGCAACTATTAGCAGAACGATTTGAAAATAAGCTAATGAACTAAGGCAAAATGGTTTTCTATACTTCTCTATTGCTGTTTAGCCTGCTCCTCCTTACTCTAGACAGAAGTCATGTGTTCTATAAACTCTTTTCAAACTTAATATGAGTATGAACCATCTGAGAATCTTGTTAAAAACACTGATTCTGATTCTATAGTTATAGAGTAGCACTGAGATACTGAGATTCTGCTTTTTTTTTTTTTTTTTTTTTTTGAGATGGAGTTTCATTCTTATTGCCCAGTCTGGAGTGCAATAGCGCGATCTTGGCTCACTGCAACCTCTGCCTCCTGGGTTCAAGAGATTCTCCCGCCTCAGTCTCCCAAGTAGCTGGGATTACAGGCATGTGCCACAACGTTCCACTAATTTTGTGTTTTTTGTAGAGACAGGATTTTTCCATGTTGGTCAGGCTCTAACATGCTTCTGAGGTGACAGCAATGTTGCTGGCCTAGAGGATATATTCCAGCAACTAGTCTAAATCAATGGTTGTCATGAAATTCCCAAATCCGTATGTATACAAAGTTTCCTTTAGAGATAAAACCAAGGTCTAGATAAAGATGTATTTTAGAAACCAGGACAAATGTGTAAGAGAAACATTTCTCCACAAGGGACCCTTCTAGTATTGCTCAAACTATTCTACATATGTAAGTTAAAGAATGACCAACTGCCACAGCCTTTTTCCATTCTTTTATAGGAAATACTTGCCTATTAGCACAATAAACTCAGCCCCACATGATTGGGTATAAAGTAACAAGAAGCAACACATAAAAAGCCAAAAAGAAGTAGGCTGTTGGCATCTAGGGTTTCATTATTAATTATTCTGTGAAATACGTTCAAACAAAATTAAGAAATAAACTCATCTATAGTTAGAAACCTATAAATAATAAGATGAATAAGCCAGATTTTTTTTAAACAGTGGTTCCTGGATCTCTGATTTTCACAGGCCAATAACATTTCAAAAGAGGGTGTGGTGGCTCACTCCTGTAATCCCTGCACTTTGGAAAGCCAAGGCAGATGGACCACCTGAGGTCAGCACTTTGAGATCAGCCTGGCCAACACGCGAAACTCTGTCTCTACTAAAAATACAAAA
Organism: Aotus nancymaae; assembly: GCF_030222135.1. Taxonomy (NCBI): domain Eukaryota; kingdom Metazoa; phylum Chordata; class Mammalia; order Primates; family Aotidae; genus Aotus; species Aotus nancymaae. The sequence goes on from NW_026988471.1 coordinate 30,942,660, forward strand.
TTTAGCCAGGCGTGGTGGCACATGCCTGTAGTCCCAGCTACTCAGGAGGCTGAGGCAAGAGAATTACTTGAACTCCCAAGACGGGGAGTTGCACTCCAGCCTGGGAGACAGAGTGAAACTCCATCTCAAAAAAAAACTCAAAAGAAATTTGGGGAACGAACAGAGCTTCCAATTTATTTTTCTAAGAAAGGATGTTTAAAACATAACCATTTATCTATCATCATCATTTCATAAAAGAAATAATCTAACACCAAAAACTTAGAAGAGCAAAAATTTAAGATAATCTAAATCCTTTAAACTGAATAAATTAACCACAATTCATCAACTTCAAGATGCCATCAATAACCAGAATATATAAGGAGTGCTAACAACTCCACAGGAAAAAAATCTAATAACTGGATCAAAAATGGGCACAAGATCTGAATAGACATTTCTCAAAAGAAGATATACAAATGACAAAGAGGCATAAGAAAAGGTGCTCAGCATCACTGATGATCAGAGAAATGCAAATCAAAACTACAATGAGATTATTATCTCATCCCAGTTAAAATGGCTTATATCTAAAGAGAAGTGTAAAAAAAGGAAGCCACTGCACACTGTTGGAGGAAATGTATAGTACAATCACTACAGTACAACCACTATGGAGAACAGTTGGAGGTTCCTCAAAAAAAAAAACTGAAAATTGAGCTACTATAGGATCCAGTAATTCTGCTGCTGGGTGTATACCCAAAAGAAAAAGGAAATCAGTATATTGAAGAGATATCTGCACTCCTATGGTTGTTGCCGCACTGCTTACAATAACTAAGATTGGATACATCTTAAGTGTCCATCAAGAGATGAATGGATAAAGAAAATATGCTACATACACATAATGGAGTACTATTCAGCCATAAAAAAGAATGAGATCCAGTCATCTGCAACAACATCGATAGAACTGAAGATCATTATGTTAAGTTAAATAAGCCAGGCACCAGAAAGACAAACAATACATGTTCTCATTTATTTGTGGGATCTAAAAAAACAATAAAACTCATGGACATAGTAAAAGAATGGTTACCAGAGGCTGGGAAGGGTACTGGAGGGTTGGGAGGTAGAGATGGTTAACGGGTACAATACGTGTGTGTGTGTGTGTGTGTGTGTGTGTGTGTTTAGAAGGAAGAGGACCTACTGTTTGACAGCACAATAGGTTAGCTACAATCACTAATAATTTAAAATAATTTAAAGATTATAACTGGATTGTTTGTAACTCAAAGGATAAAAGATTGAGGGGATGGATACTCCATTCTCCATTATGTGCTTATTTCATATTGCATGCCTGTATCAAAACATCTCATGTAAAGAGAAGGAAGGAAGGAGGGAAGGAAGGAGGAAGGAAGGAAGGAAGGGAGAGAGGGAGGGAGGGAGGGAAAAAGAAATTAATGGAAATAACTAATTTAAAAAACAAAAAAATGAACTTATTCAGACATATATTATCATATAACTCCTGTGCTTATTATATAAAACACAAAACCAAAATAAGGTATTTTTAAAATTTTCTTCAACATTCACAATCTGATCATTAAATTGCTTTTTACTCAGAGTCATCAGCAATCCTTGTTATTCTGTAGTATCATCCTTTGTATCATTAAGAGAATTCATGATTCAACATTTTTTTAAAGTGTTTCTCTATTGCTCTGGGACTCTCTTCCAAGCCTCTGACATACATTGCCCAAGTCTCAATGCAGTCCTTTTCTGATCTTATCAAAAGATATCACTGGAAGACGTAACAGAAAGTTTCAGTAAACAACCCAGGGATGGTACACCTTCCATAATTGGTACTTAACTGGCATGTTGACTAAAACATCAATGGGATGACATTAGTCAGTCATATCAGTAGGATTAACTACCAAATGAACAGGCAGTGACAACTGTTTTCCAAATGACAATTTTAACTTGCTACTGATTGGAAAATACATCTCAAGTTCAGAAATGTAAAAATGTGGGAAAATGTACATCTTAAAATTCATGAGATATAGTACCACTATGAAAACCCCAATCACTATGATGTTCTGATGTTCTTTCTTTCAATGCAGAACAGTGAAAAATTCATCAAAAATCAGCATTTGCGAACTACTGCTTCTCATCAAAATGAAAAGTGTTTCTGAGAAGCCTTACCAACTACAAAATCTCATTTAAAACAAGTAATACTTCAGCAGCTTTCTCCGAATCCTTTCTCTCATTACTAACGCCCTACCATGATAACACACTTGGAATTTATTGCTATGCTTTTTACAAAATTTGAATCTTATTTTTAGATATATCTCAAGGGATGTTGTTTGTTTTTACATGTCTGTGATAGGGTTAGTCACACAGAAAATAGCATGCCCTTGGTACAGCACCTTAGGGAGTGCATGAACTGTCACAGCAAGTCTGAGCCAAAACCTATCCACAGCAGTATTGTATCAAACCAAAACAAATTTTAAAAGTTAAAATTAAAATAAAAATCATGCTGTGAAAAACACTGATTGTTCACCTTGATATAAACCTCAAGGTTAGGCTAAATCCAAATATCTTGGATTCCTTATTATCTACTAATTTATGTAAACTTTATAAGTATTTATTTACATTTTTGGCTATACTGTATTTCAGAATACAATGGCAGGGGGCAATTAACAATCCAATAAATAATATTTACTGTGTACCAACCACCTCTTAGATTTGGCCAATTGGAAATCACTTACTACTTTGCTGCCCACTCATATATAGTCTCAAAATTTTCATACAGCTAAAATCAATTCCATTGGCATTTTATACCCAAAAGAGCTACAAATTTGGAAGATCACAGTATACTCCTTTCAGATCATTTACAAATGCCTAATCTGAAATGGGTTTAGCACTGATTCCCGTAACAGTCCGTTAATTTGGATTCTCTCTTCCTATCCCTATTCAGTGTTTATAAATCAATTTCCTAGCTCTGTCAAACGCCACTAAATACTTTGATAATATCTGGTTGTAGTATCTTATCTAAACTATTTTTTGAGATCAAAATATTTATTTTTGCTTGCTATGTTTTCATTAGAAAAAAAAGCATGCACAGTACAGAAAATTCAGGGAATATGGATGAGGGGAACCACAATCCCATAATTATAAAAAAAATTACCAAAATTAATATTTTCCAAATTTCCTTCTAGTCTTTAAGATGATATACAATTCTGTAGCCTACTTTTACTTACATAACATTCTAGTACAAGCACTTCCCTACATTATAAACTCTTCAAAAACACTGTATGATTAAATAATATTTCCTTGTGTGAATAGATCAGTTTCCTTAAACATTAATATAAAATCTTTAGACTGTTTCCAATTTTTGTGTTATTATAAACAATTCTGTAATATGTATCTATACTTATAAAGCTTTTTCCATATTTAAGATTATTTCTGGCCAGGCACGGTGGCTCACGCCTGTAACACAGCACTCTGAAAGGCCGAGGTAGGCAGATCACAAGGTCAGGAGTTTGAGACCATCCTGGCCAACATAGTGAAACCCTGTTTCTACCAAAAATACAAAAATTAGCTGGACATGGTGGTTGCGCACCTGTAATCCCTGCTACTCAGGAGGCTGAGGCGGGAGTATCGCTTGAACCCCCAAGGTGGAGGTTTCAGTGAGCTGAGATCATGCCATTGCACTCCAGCCTGGGTGACAGAGCAAGACTCTGTCTAAATTTTTTAAAAAAAGATTATTTCCTTTTGAGATTCTCAGAAACGGACTTATTATGTAAATCAGTATGAACTTTTATATGACTTTTTTTTCTTCATTTAAGACGGAGTCTCGCTCTGTCACCCAGGCTGGAGTGCAGAGGCACGATCTTGTCTCACTGCAACCTCCACCTCCCAGGTTCAAGCAATTCTCCCACCTCAGCCTCGTGAGTAGCTGAGATTACAGACATGTGCCACCACATCCAGCTTACTACTTTTTAGTGGAGATGAGGTTTCACCATGTTGGTTGGGCTGGTCCCAAACTCTTGACCTCAAATGATCTGCCAGCCTCAGCATCTCCAAGTCCTGGGATTACAGGTGTGAGCCACCCCGCCCAGCACCTTTGTAAGATTTTGATACATATATTCAAAATGTAATCCAAAGCTGTATCCATTCAAAATCATGCATGATGCATGAACAGGCCTATTTCGCCATAATCTTGCTACTCTCCTGCAAATAATATTTTGAAAAATTAACTCATTTAACCCGTGCCCCCATTTGATAACAACAAAATCTAATGTCCCATTCCTCAATGATATTTGGCATTTCAAAATAAATATTCTGATTTTTTTAAATCAAAGCCATTTTAAATTCCAAGACAAAGGTATTTTGACTTCTAAGATATTTATTTGCTACTTAGGACATGTATAGCAACATGATTGTTGAGTCTTCTTGCCAGCCACATCACTAACACTGAAGGAACAGCTTGTATCTATCTATCAGTCTTCACAGAAGACAAACCAATTTCAAGCTTACTGTGTTGCACTATGGTGTTGTTTTAAATTACCCACAATCCTGAAAATGTTTACATGTTCCTGCCTGTAAATCTCTTTAACAAATGGGGTATGATTTTTCATCCTTTTAGAAATCATAATTCTTGGCCAGGCTTGGTGACTCATGCCTGTAATCCCAGCACTTTGAAAGGCCTAGGTGGGAGGATCACTTGAGGCCAGAAGTTCGTGACCAACCTGGTCAACACAGTAAGACCCCTAGTTAATATAGCAAGACCTTGTCTCTATTTTTGTAAAAATTAAATTTTTAAAACATCATAATTCTTACTCCTATAAGTCAAAAAGTGGTCTACAGACCAGAATCATGTAATATGTTTAAGAAAAATCCCTAGATTTTATCCCAGAGATGTGCCACCACAATCTCTGGGATGGCAACCAGGAATTTTTAACAACCTCTGCAGGAAACTCTGCTGCACATTAAAATGTGAGGCTGGACACAGTGTCATGCCTGTAACCCCAGTACTTTGAAAGGCCAAAATGGGAGAATCACTTGAGCTCAGGAGTTCAAGACCAGCCTGAGTAACATGGTGAAACTTCATCTCTACAAAAAAATACAAAACTTAGCTGGGTGTGGTGGTGCGTGCCCCTGTAGTACCAGCTACTCCAGGGCTGAGGCACGAAGGTCGTTTGAGCCCAGGAGGTCAAATCTGCAGTGAGACCCTGTCTTCAAAAAAAAAAACAAAAAAAAAAAACAAAGGTGAGGACCACTGCCTTAAAGGAGTTTATTTGCACATGGTATGTTCTCAATGAATGCAGCTAACAGACTCCTGGAAGGTTTATAACTGAGATTTTTCAGTATAATTAAGAAATCATATAATCTATAAATTATCAATAAACACATTAATTTTAGCTCCAAGCTACTATGAAGCCTTAAGTAACCCCCACTGTTTCTTAGACTAACTTCAATTAATTCCTCTCCAGCTTTTCCAAATAACACTGATAATAGAAGAAAATAAAACTCAGACTCTCAGACCCTAAGTGATACTTAAACCCAAAATTCTCTTTAGAAGTCTTCTGTTTTAGTTCAAAAATTCATGAGAATGTTCTAGTCTAACTGAAAATATCCAGGTTTATTTCTTTTCTTTTCTTTTCTTTTTTTTTTTTTTGAGATGGAGTTTTACTCTTGTTGCCCAGGCTGGAGTGCAATGGCGTAATCTCGGCTCACTGCAACTCCACCTCTGGGGTTCAAGTGATTCTCCTACTTCAGCCTCCCAAGTGGCTGAGATGACAGGCGTGCACCACCAGGCCCAGCTAATTTTGTATTTTCAGTAGAGACGGGGTTTTACCATGTTGGTCAGGCTTGTTTTGAACTCCTGACCTCAGGTGATCCACCAGCCTCGGCCTCCCAAAGTGTTGGGATTATAGGCAAGAGCCACCACACCCGGCCATCCATGTTTATTTCAAAACTCCCCAATATTCCTCCTTGCTCCCATTTGCAATTTAAATGAAGGCTTCAAAAAGCCCATGTTTACCCTCTGACAAAAGGGTCCAGTACTCTAGTGAGGGAAATATAAATCTGGACCATAAAAAGCAACCACCTCAAGTGACACAAATGCTTGAAGTTGAGTCCACAGTACCTCCCCAAAACAGATCTAAACAGAAATCATTATTTCCTTCCAAATTCAGCTAGCATATTTCTTTTTTCTTTATTTTTTGGAGTTTACAATTAGTCAATAGTAGTAATCAGGATAATTCAGTACTCAAATCCTAAAACAAAAACATAATCTGTGGAAAAATAAAATGAGTCTGCCTGATTGGAAAGAATCAGGACTAGGATAATAACACTTCCCACACAATGTAGCACTTCTTATGGAAAGAAAGAAAAGAAGAAAAGAAGAGAAAGAAAGAAAGAAAAGAAAGGAAAGAAAGAAAGAGAAAGGAAGAGAAGGGAAGGGAAGGGAAAGGGAAGGGAAGGGAAGGGGAAGGGAAGGGAAAGGGAAGGGAAAGGGAAGGGAAGGGAAGGGAAGGGAAGGGAAGGGAAAGGAGGGGAAGAAGGAAAAAGAAAAATTTCTTAAGAGAAAATGAAGTTAGAATTTTTATTTTTCATATATTTCCATGACACAACAGATTTATAAACAAGCACTGTCTCACCCTATTCAGTGTGATACAGATTTCCTTCTGTAAGAGCTTTCACTTTGTTTTTTTTTTTTTGAGACAGAGTCTCGCTCTGTCACCAGGTGCCAGGCTGGAGTGCACTGGCACGATCTTGGCTCACTGCAACCTCCACCTCCCAGATTCAAGCAATTCTCTTGCCTCAGGTTCCCGAGTAGCTGGGACTACAGGCACATGCCACCATGCCCAGCTAATTTTTGTATTTTGGTAGAGACAAGGTTTCACAACGTTGGCCAGGATGGTCCTGATCTCTTGACCTCATGATCTACCTGCCTTGGCCTCCCAGAGTGCTGGGATTACAGGCGTGAGCCACTGCGCCCGGCCCACTCAGTTTGATCAGGAGAAGCAGATCAAGCCCAGTGGATGACACCATGTAAAATGTGGTAAGAGAGGCACAGATTACATATGTGTGAACTGATAGAACAAACAATCTGAAAATCAAAGAGTTCCTCAAAAAATAAACTAGTTAAATAAATTATGTCAGACTTATAAACCAGAATATTAAGCAATCAGAAAACAATGAAGCAAAATTTAAGAACCTCTGTGGAATGTCTTTTAATTGAGGGGGAAAAACAAGCATTATGCAGAACAGAAGGTACAACATGTTGCCATTTTTGTGTGTACATATGTATCAGACATGATTATATACTGGTTTGTATTTATGTAGAATACCTCTGGAGGAACACAAAAGAAATGTGTCACAGTTACTGCAACCTGAAAAGGGAACAAAGAGAGACACTTTGCTTTTTACTGTATACTCTTTCAGGTCATTTGTATTTTGTACTATGTACATGTATTATCGATCAAAAAATTAAGTAATAAAAAATACAGTGCAATCATATAACAGAATACTATGAAGTCATAAACAATGATGTGGCAGGATATGTGTACTGATGTGGAAAAAGGCCTCTGAATGCTACACCTAGCTAAAAACAAATCATTGTTGAACCTCAGACAATAGCTACATTAATAATCTATGCTAAAATGCATAAAACCAAACTTTTGAGAATTGTTATTTAACCAATAAAATATACATTACAGTAACTAGATATATGTAGGCCAATGTGACCAAGTTTCCCTATTAGCAAAAAGAAACTTCCTCCTTTTACTTCACTTTCCTAAGTATGATAACCATCACCAAATATCTGGTAGAAAGAATCAGAGAACATGGGAATACCACAGAAAAGAATAATCTAGAGAAGAGTCAAGACATGAAATACCTTATTAATATCTTTCTTCATAATTCTTCTCCAATTAACAAAGTTAATAGTTTCATTAGTTTTATTTGTCTAGCAAGGGCTTGAGCTGTTCTCTACTCTGACTTCGTCAGCATTTACAAATAATCTAGAGAAGTTAAACTGCCTTTTGAAGTAATTAACTATAACGTGATACAATTTTTGGTTTTGTGCATTTGTTGTGGCATGTTGAGGTCTGTTTCCTTCTTTCACTAAGCACTGGTACTGCAAGCACCAGCTTATCCATCTAAAAAGTTTCTGATTTAGCAACCATAAGACGCACACAAAAAGAATCCCAGCAAACTCTGCCCTTCAAACTTGCCAAGAAACATGTCTACTGTGGACAGTGATAGCAAATGGGCATGCCAGGTTTCAGACGTGCAGGGGAATAAAAAAACTTAATCAGATATAACAGCTATCACAATAGAAGACTTTCCAGAAGGTTCTGATATTGATAAATTAGGGGGAAACTACGCTTGGAAAGTAAGGGCACAGTTAAACATAAAAGTTGAGTTGTATGCGTGTATCCACTCTGCCAAACATTTTTCGTGTCCCTTTGGAATGAACTGCCTCACACTGAAGCAGACATGTTAACGTAAAAACAGGTGCCTGGATTGAAGCGGTACGTCTCCAATTAGCAGGAAATCATATCAGAAAAGGTCAGCGTCTCAGTCATGCTCAAGCACCAACACCTTTAAAAGGCCTTCCACAATGCCATGACACCTTCTTTTAAACCATAGTCACCACAAAACTTCTATTAAAGAAATAAGAACCTACTCCTACTCTTAGGCCAATTCAGTAAATGAATTAAGTAAATAACAAATCAACCAACTTCAATTTTGTAAAAATCAGCATTTCCCAACCTGTGTGTGGTGTTTTGTTTTGTTGTGTTTCGTTTTGTTCTGAGATAAGCTCTGGCTCTATCACCTAGGCCGGAGTACAGTGGTACCATCTCAGCTCAGTGCAACCTCCACCTCCCTGGCTCAAGCCCTTCTTTCACCTCATCCTCCTGAGTAGCTGGGACCACAGCCATGCGACAGCACACCTCATTAATTTTTTTTTTTTTTTGAAACAGAGTCTTGCTCTGTTGCCCAGGCTGGAATGCACTGGTGTGATCTCGGCTCACTGCAACCTCCCCGTCCCGGGTTCAAGCAATTCTCCTATCTCAGCCTCCCAAGCAGCTGGGTCTACAGACACGTACCACTATGCCCAGCTAATTTTTTTTTTTTTTTTTTTTTTTTAAGTAGAGATAGGGTTTCACCACGTTCACCAGGATGGTTTTGATCTCTGACCTCGTGATCCACCCACCTCGGCCTCTCAAAGTGCCGGGATTACAGGCGTGAGCCACCAGCTAATTTTTATTTTTAGTAGAAACATGGTTTCACCATGTTGCCCAGGCTGGTCTCAAACTCCTGGGCTCAAGCAATCCATCCTCCTCAGCCTCCCAAAGTGCTGCATTACAGGCATGAGCCATCGCGCTCAGCCCAAACTGTGTTAATCAAAGTTAGAACAGAACTGTGTGCCCAAATAAACTGAATGGCGATAAGAGTCCATGATAATTAAAATGGGGCTACATGAATAATAATACCAGTACCAATAACAAAATCAAGGAAGGCCATGAAGTTTGTTCCAAGATGAAGACTTTGATTTTGGACACACCAGAAGTTATAGGAGACAACAAGGAGGCAACCAGGTGAAGATTCCCATTAGTAAGAGTAAGAGCCTTAAGTGCAGGAAAACAGATCGAGGAACAAAACAGATTTCAGAATCATTTAATTACGGTAGTAAAGACAAAACAAAATGAATAAGAGCCATCTGAATGTGTACTGACTGATAATGACAATAGAAATGTTAGAAAAAGTTGATCCTGAGATACAGGTACTTGGGCATAGAAGTAAGAAGTTGAGCCAGTAAGGAAGGGAAAAGAGGTACAGCTCGAGAGATAAAGAGAAAATACAGTATAAGGGAAGCAAAGAGATGAGATCCTTCATGAAGATTAACAGAATCTGATTCTCTCTAATGAATAAGCACAATGAGAACAGAAAAAAAATGCCAATCAATTGATTTGGTTATTATGAGAAATCAGGAGTCTATGAGCAATTACTTTTCAGGGGCTGCAGGTAAAAGTTGCATTTACAAGTAGTTACAGACAAGATGAGGTACAAGAAAATGGAGAAAGCAAATGAAAACTACTCCAAAAAAAATGAAAGTAGTTAAACTTTCTATTCATCACCTCAAGGATCTCCCAATTTGAAGTCTACAAAACCTCAAAAAAATTCATTCACCTTATGAAACACAACCTCAGGCATTAGCAATCATATTTCTATACCTTACAACAAAGAAAACTAGCTATCTGTTAATGTCATGGGAAAGTATCTGACAACATGCTTCTGCAACGGTATTCAAACAGGAAACAATCTGAATCTAAAAGTGCATTTTTGGATAGATAAGTATTAATCATTTCTGGCCTGGTGTGGTGGCTCATGTCTGTAATCTCAGCACTTTGCAAGTCCCAAGAGGGTGGATCACTTGAGGTCACGAGTTCAAGACCAGCCTGACCAACATGGCGAAACTCCATGTCTACTAAAAATACAAAAATTAGCCAGGTGTGGTGGTGCATGCCTGTAGTCCCACCTACTTGGGAGACTGAGGCATGAGAATTGCTTGAACCCAGGAGGCAGAGGTTGCAGTGAATCGATATCACGCCACTGCACTACAGCCTGGGTGACAGAGCAAGATCCTCTCTCAAAAAAAGAGTTTCTAAAATGTTCTCTGCACATTCACATTAAACATTACAGGCTAACAATCCTGTAGCGAGCACTACAGTACTCAAGCCATTATTTCAAATTAAAAAGGAGAATGATAATTAAAAATACTAGCATTTGGTGTTGGAAGCATAGCTTTCATCTAAGGACATCAAAGCAACTTTTGAACATCTATTAATTATGGCCTTTCCAAACTATCCTGTTTACTGTAGCAAAATACAAGCATGAAAATAATTACACTGTACCCTGCTAACACACAAAATATGATTAAGAACTATTTGTGATTAATACTCAATAATTACAATAAATTGGAATTAATAACAAAAGTTACTTTGGATAAAGTACTTCAAAATGAAAAGTAAAATCTTCCCAATTTATTTTATTTTTGTTTTTTTAAAGACAGAGTCTTACTCTATTACCCAGGCTGGAGTGCAATGGCATGATCTCAGCTCACTGCAACCTCCACCTCCAGGGTTAAAGGAATCCTTGTGCCTCAGCCACCCAAGTAACTGTAATTACAGGCACCTGCCACCACACCCGGCTAATGTTTGTATTTTAGTATTTTTAGTAAAGAAGGGGTTTCCCCACGTTGGCCAGGCTGGTCTCGAGCTCCTGACCTCAAGTGATCCGCCTACCTCGGACTCCCAAAGTGCTAGGATTGCAGGTGTAAGCCACAGAGCCTGGCTAAATCTTCTAAATTTAAATTTCAGTAACTGTCACCCAGAAAAATTCAGAAAAGGAACAAATTTTTTAGTCTATTGAGGAAAAAAGTTTGCTAAGCAAGTACTATAAACAAAGTAACAAATGTAAGAAAAGCGTATTATTTTCAGATAATTTAGATATACTTGATGTTAAATTCAAAAAGGAGGGAAGAGGCCAGGTGCGGTGGCTCACGCCTATAATCCCAGCACTTCGGAAGGCCGAGGTGGGCAGGTCACTTGAGGTCAGGAGTTTGAGACCAACCTGGCCAACACGGGGAATCCCCATCTCTACTAAAAATACAAAAACTAGCTGGGTGTGGTGGTAGGTGCCTGTAATCCCAGCTGCTCAGCAGGCTGAGGCAGGAAAACTGCTTGAACCTGGGAGGCAGAGGTTAGATCTTACCACCCCACTTTAGCCTGGGTGATAAAGAAGACTCCATCAAAAAAAAAAAAAAAAAAGAGGCAACAATATGCCAGAAAAGACTGCAATCTGGGAGGACAGGAAAAGAACAGAAATTGCAGTGTACCTACAATGTGCCAGGCACACTAATGGATTCTTTAAAATATGTTATCCTGGGCCAGGCGTGGTGGCTCACACCTGTAAACCCAGCACTTTAGGAGGCCTAGGTAGGCGAACTGCTTGAGCTCAGAATTTCAAGACCAGCCTGGGCAACATAGTGAGACTCTGTCTCTACAAAAAAAAAATTTTTTTTTAATTAGCTAGGCATGGTTACACACCCCTATAGCCCAGCTACTCAGGAGGCTGAGGCGGGAAGATCACTTGTGCCTGGGAGGCAGAAGGTACAATGAGCCAAGATCGTGCTACCTGTACTGCAGCCTGGATCACAAAGTGAGACCCTAACTCAAAAAAAAATAACAATGTTATACTGGTTAACTGTCACAGTAGTCCTACAACATAGTTATTCTGCTGTTCAATACAGGAGTTACTAGCCACGTACTGCTACTGGGTACTTGCAATGTGGCTAATACCAAGATGTGCTGTAAGTGTAAGATGCACACCAAATTTCCAAGATTTATACGAAAAAAATGCAATATATCTCATTAATTTCGTTGATTGTATGTTGAAATAATAACATTTTGGATATACTAGGTTAAATAAAAATATTGTTCAGGCCAGGCGCAGTGGCTCACGCCTGTAATCCCAGCACTTTGGCAGGCTGAGGCGGGTGGATCACGAGGTCAAGAGATCAAGACCATCCTGGTCAACATGGTGAAACCCCGTCTCTACTAAAAATACAAAAAATTAGCTGGGCATGGTGGCCAGTGCCTGTAATCCCAGCTACTCAAGAGGCTGAGGCAGGAGAATTGCCTGAACCCAGGAGGTGGAGGTTGCGGTGAGCCGAGATCGCTCCATTGCACTCCAGCCTGGGTAACAAGAGCGAAACTCCGTCTCAAAAAATATATATATATTGTTCAAACCAATTTTACCTGTTGCTTTTCACTTTTTAAAAAAAGTATATATGGAAAAATTAAAATGATATATGGCTTAAATTTATGGCTTACATTATATTAGACAGTAGTACTCTAAATCAAATTACCAAATTGTATAAAATACATGAGACAGAAAAACACTAAACACCATCATAATCTCCATGGTATGAGGACATTTAGAAGTCAAAAGATCCAGTTTCTTTATACATACACACACACAAACACACGTACATTTTTTGTTTTGTTTTGTTTTGTTTTTTCTTTTTCACACATTTTTTTTTAATGCAGGAAAATGAGAAAGTGAGATAGAGGTGAAATGTGTAGATTAGAGACTTAACAGACATACCAACTAACTAAAATGTATGGGCCTCACATGAATCTCAGTCAGTTTAAAAATAAATTATGACAATCACTGAGTAGACAGGAAGGAATTAATGTTGTTGTTTTTACAGTGATAACAGTATTGTGGTTATGTTTAAAATTTTTACAAAATAGTTTATGTTTTTATTTTTATTCCTTTCTTTTCACAGGTGTTGAAGTTTCTATCTTTTAGAGCTATATACTGAAATGTCTAGAGATGAAATAATATGGAGAGGCCGAGTGCAGTGGCTCACACCTGTAATCCCAACACTTTGCAAAGCCAAGGTGTGTGAATAACCTGAGGTCAGGAGTTCAAGACGAGCCTGGCCAACATGATGAAACCCTATCTCTATTAAAAATACAAAATTAGCCAGGTGTGGTGGCGCATGCCTATAATCCCAACTACTTGGGAGGCTGAGGCAGGAGAATCGCTCAAACTCAAGAGGCAGAGATTACAGTGAGCCAAGACTGCACCACTGCACTCCAGCCTGGGCAAAAAGAGCAAAACTCCATCAAAAAAAGAAGGCAAAGGGAACAGAGGAAGGAAGGAAGGATATGGTGACATGTGTGTCAAAGTAATGTGGTGGGAGAAAATAATGTTGGGAGGCAACGATAAAGGGACACTGATGAAACAAGTCGACCACAGGATAACAATTTTGCAGTTCAGTAATAGGTAAATGGGGGTTCATTACACTGTTCTTTCCACTGTCATAGAATCACAACTTTAGAGTCAGAAAGAATATTAGAAATCAGAACACAGTAAATGTAAGGGAAAGAAATGAAGATAAAGCCAGAAATACCTGGGTATGTGACCTAAACAAAACTCTCTGAGTTTCAGTTTCCTCATCTATAAAAATGAGGATAAGAAGGAATGAGATCACATCCTTTGCCGGGACATGGATGAAGCTGGAAGCCATTATCCTCAGCAAACTAATGCAGGAACAGAAAACCAAACACTGGGTGTTCTCACTTACAGGTGGGAGCTGAACAATGAGAACACATGGACAAAGGGAGGGGAACACCACACACTGGCCTGTCAGGGGGTTGGGAGAGGGAGAGCATTAGGAAGAATAGCTAATGCAAGCTAGGCTTAATACTTAGGTCATCAGTTGACAGGTGCAGGAAACCACCATGGCACACATTTACCTATGTAACAAACCTGCACATCTTGCACATGAACCTCGAAACTTGCAATTAAATTAAATTAAACTTTTAAAAATGAGGATAACACTTTGTGAGGCTGAGGCAGGTGGATCACCTGAGATCGGAAGTTTGAGATCAGCCTGATGAACATGGAGAAACCTCATCTCTACTAAAAATACAAAATTAGCCAGACATGGTGGTACATGCCTGTAATCCCAGCTACTCAGGAAGCTGAGGCAGGAGAATCACTTGAACGCGGGAGGCAGAGGTTGCAGTGAGCCGAGATTGCGCCACTGCACTCCAGCCTGGGCAACAAGAGCAAAACCCCGTCTCAAAAAAAAAAGAGGATAAAACACTTACCTTATATGAAGTGGTTAAGCATTAAATCGAGTAACACATATTAAACATATGTTTGCTAAAAGTAAACTCTTTTCACCCTTTCCTAAAGTACTAAACAAACAAGAGCTCAACTGGCCCAATCTCCTGATTCAAAAAGTGAGAAAACTAGCAAAAATTCTCACAAGTCTACATGCAGTTAGCACCTCTTTCCAAATATCATCCCTTCATGCCCAAATAATACATTAACAAATGGCTCTGTATACCTCCACTGTTTAAATAGAGACTTATTTTAGGATGCACAGAATTTTACTAAGTTCTCACCAGCCAGTGTTAGTTACTGCTACTGGTTATTTGATGATCTGTCATTAGAGATCCAAGTAGACACCCTTCTTCTGAAAGACGTATAGTAAGTATGAATTCTGTCTTTAATAACTATTTGCCATTAAAACTAGGTCTGGCTGGGCATGGTGGCTCACATCTATAATCCCAGCACTTTGGGAGGCTGAGGAGGGTGGATCGCTTGAAGTCAGGAGTTCGAGACCAGTCTGGCCAACATGGGAAAACTCCCTCTCTACTAAAAATACAAAAATTAGCCAGGCGTGATGGCGACCACCTGCAGTCCCAGCTACTCGGAAAGCTGAGGCAGGACAATCACTTGAACCGGGGAATCGGAGGTTGCAGTGAGCTGAGATCGTGCCACTGCACTCCAGCTTGGGCAACAGAGCAAGACTACCTCAAAAAAAAAAAAGAAAGAAAGAAAAAAAAGAAATAAAATAAAATCTTTCAAAATAATACTGTATTTAGGTTGAAAACAACTTAACTGAGTAAACACTGCCACATTTGTAAATAATGTAAACCAATACACTTTCAGTGATTATTCTGGGGTGTCAAATTATAAATACCTTCTTTTGTCATCTCTATATGTTCAAATTTTTCTATAATAACCAAGTATTTTTAGAATTAAAAAAAGCTTTGTATAAATATAGAATACAGGACTTTGTTCTATAAGACAGAAATAATAATGCATACTAAATTATTTTGTAGTTATTGACATAATTTCATTAAATAAAATTGCTGTGTGAAAAATATTAATAGATTGCAATCATTTACCAATCAATAGTAACTATTTTTAATAAAAGTATAATTTTTTCTTTGAGACAGGGTCTTGCTGTGTTACCTGGGCTGTAGTGCACTGGCACAATTACAATTCACTACAGCCTTGACTTCCCAGGCTCAAGCAATCCTCCTACATCAGCCTCCCAAGTAAGTGCGGACTACAGGCGTGCACCACCACATCTGGCTAATTATTTTTTGTAGGGACAAGGTTTCATGATGTTGCCCAAGCTGGTCTCAAAATCCTGGCTCAAGTGATCCACCTAACTCAACCTCCAAAAGTGTGGGACTACAGGCATGAGCCACCATGCCAAGACTAATAGAAGTATAATTTCTGGCTGGGCACAGTAGTTCACATCTGTTATCCCAGCACTTTGGGAAGCCGAGGCAGGTGGATCACGAGGTCAGGAGTTTGAGACGAGCCTGGCCAACACGGCGAAACCCCGTTAGCCAGGCATAGTGATGTACACCTGTAGTCCCAGCAACTCAGGAGGCTAAGGCAGGAGAATCATTTGAACCTGGAAGGCAAAGGTTGCAGTGAGCCGAGATGACGCCACTGCACTCCAGCCTGGGTGACAGAGTGAGACTACATCTCAAAAAGAAAAAAAAAAATTATAATTTCTTAATAAAACTTAATAGATTTTTGAAAATGGGTGTTTGTGTTTAGTGGGAGGATTTTTAGTGGGAGGTTTTTTTCCCACTAAACACAAACATACTGTTTTAAAAAACTATGTAGAGTACAAAAAGTAGTTATCATGAAATTATTATGACTTCTATCTTCAAATATTATATTGGAGAGTCACCCGAGGCCTCAGAAGAATGAGAGACTGACCAGGATACTTAGACAATATGAATCAAAACTCACAATGAGTAAGCATATTTCTGGAGAAAAAAATAAAATAGAAGTAAAAACTCACAATGGCCAACCAAGAGTCAAGAGTTCTACCTGTGTGTCTCAATCTGTGGTTCAAGAGCCAAATAGAATAGAATCAGCTGCTGTGCTTAATAAAAATTAAGACCCAGTCGGGCGCTGTGGCTCACCCCTGTAATACCAGCTCTTAGGGAGGCAGAGTCGGGAGGACAGCTTGAGCCCAGGAGTTCAAGACCTGCCTGGGCAATAGAGCGAGACCCCATTCTCTAACTAAATAAATAAATAAATAAAAATTAAAATTAAGACCCTCCAAAAGCTGACCCAGAAAGACTGAAGCAGAATTTCTGGGAGCGTTCTCAAACCAATGAACATCTGTCTGAGCCAGTTTCCTCATCTATAAAAAAAGGAATGATGAAAATCCTTTGCAGGGGAAATATGGGAATAGGATGCATCTGCAGATCTGAGCTCCTTCTGGCTTCAAGTAACACCAAGGGGCCCAAAGATGTCTACACCCAACTGAGGCCAACTGCAAACACTTCCACCATGGAATGGTAGAACTATGCTCTGGAGCTCTCGTGCTGATATCCTGATCCAGAATTCCCTAAATCCTGCACTATCTGCCACTACTAATAGTAAGAGAAGATTTCCAGTACTGTGGACACCTCCTGGTAGCAAACCCCCCAGTTAATTAATGGGCAGTCTCTGTTCTGTTAGTGACCAAACTGCAATGACAAGTCCCCCAAGAAGTGTCAGATTAATTACAAAGGAGGCCGCCATTCCTTTCAATTGTTTCCCTGATAACAAAACTACTCTTGACTCCATATCCTTGCATTCCAATCTCCATGCTTGCCCAAAAACTCCTAACATATAAACTAAGTGTTCTATTTGTTTCACAATTCAATGTCTATTTGTTTTTGTTTTCATTCAAATGTCTTTGTCAATGTTGTCCACCATAGAATTTTAGATAGTAAATATGTTCTCTAAAGAGGACATTTCCATTCCATTTTTAACTCTTTCTTCTCATAAACTAGAAAATACTTTAAAAGTCCTGATTCAGTTTACAGCATATTTATAATAAAATTGTTAATTTTAAAGTAAAAGTTTAAAAAATGGTTGATAAACTACTAAGAAGTTTAAAATACCAAACAAGTTGGTAAGTAGACTAGCATATATGCAGAATACATATTATTAATACTAATAACGTGATTTTAGATAAATGATATGGACAAACCAATTTTTCCAATAATGTCTATTTCATATACAGAAAAATCTAATCACTATATCCAGCTGGCCATTTGATAAATAAGATTATATTAAATACACAGGAAACTTTCTGGCAGGATTCCTAATCACCAATATTTCAGTATTTCCCATGTTAGACTTACGGTTAAGTGAATTAAGCAGGCTACAAAGCCATAATATATAAATAATAATTTATATATATACACATATACACCCATGTGTGTATACATATATACACACATATGTATATATACACATACATATATGTGAATGTATACACACATATATACACACATATATATTAAATAATCTCATTTTCATACACAGAAAAAAGTTTTAAAAAGATTATATCAGGATAACAAGTGACTTATTTCAGCTTTATATTTATCTACACTTTCTAAATCTTTTCTGGGTAGGTGGGTGTGTGTGTCTGTGTGTGTGCTTTTAAGACAGGCTCCCTCTCTCTGTTGCCCAGGATGGAATGCAATGGCACAATCATAGCTCACTGTAACCTCAAACTCCTGGAAACAAGCAACCCTCCCACTTCAGCCTCCCAAGTACCTGGGACTATATGCATTCAAAACTGCACCTAACTTTTTTTTTTTTTTTTTTTTTTTTTTGTAGAGTAAGGGTCTTGCTATATTGCCTAGGCTGGTCTCAAAACTCCTGGCCTCAAGCAATCCTCCTGCCTTGACCCCCCAAAATGCTGGGATTATAGGCATGAGCCACTGTGCCTGGTCCCTGTATTTTCTAAATTTTCTATAACATATCTGAATTACTTTTGTGATAGAAATAACACAAGGTCACTTTTCTCTCTCTCTTTTTTTTGGTGGGGCAGGGGATTTACAGGGATCACATGCCTGTAATCCCAGCTACTCAGGAAGCTGAGACAGGAGAATTGCCTGAACCTGAAACAGGGAGGTTACAGTGAGCTGAGATCATATCACTGCACTACAGCCTGGGCAACAGAGCAAGAATCCGTCTCAAAAAAACAAGGATATTTCATGTAATTGCCTACAAATTAGACCAAAAATGTTTAACTCGCTCCAAAAGCCACCTTAAAATTTTGCTGTTACATTTTCAGATGTTTTAATTTACTTATTGATGCATTCATATGGATCTCTTACCATTTGCAGGATATGTTCTCTGTTAAATTATAAAGACTGTAGACCCTTCTTTCTCAGGCATAAACCTAACATAGGCACAGTCACCCAGAAAAAAAATGTAAATATAAACCTTTTTTTTTTCCTTTGAGACAGAGTCTCACTCTGCTTCCCAAGCTGTTATACAGTAATGCAATCATAACTCACTGCAGCCTCGACCTCCTAGGCTCAAGTGATCCTCCCAACTCAGCCTCCCAACTAGCTAGGACTACAGGCTTGCATCATCATGCCCAGATAATTTGTTTTTAATTTTCTGTATCCCAGGCTGGTCTTGTACTCCTGGCTTCAAGAGATCCTCCAACTGTGGCCTCCCAAAGTGCTGTGATTATAGGTATGAGCCTCCATGTCCAGTCTAAACATTTTTTATTATTTTTTTTAGAGACAGGGTCTTGCTATGTTGCCCAGGCTGAACTAGAACTCCTAGGCTCAAACAAACCTTCCACCTCAGCCTTGCAAGTAGCTGAAACTATAGGCAAAAAAACCTAATTTAAAGAAATACAACTAATACCAAGCAAGTGGACAATTCAATAATATAAATTATATCAAGTGTTTTATACCACGAGATTCAGAAAGGTGCAGACTAGGAACAGACTACACAAAATTGTATGTGAAATACCTTTTTTTGGTAATAATCTTTCTCTCAAATGTTTCTATAACTGATATAGCAGAAAGACGGTCTAGGGGTCTGATGAACCTTTCTCTGAATTGATATACAGAGAATCCAGTACAAAGCAACTTTTCGATGTTGTATTTCTGATTTGTTTTCAATTCCCCCACCTTCTGAAGCAAGTGAAACAAAGCTGTGTCAAAAACATACCAAATCAAGAAATAACCTAACAACAACAACAAAATTAAAAGTTCTATTTAAAAGCCAATGTAATAAAGACATTACTAATTACCTTACAGAAAAAGATAAGAGAATACTATGGGCCGAGTGCAGTGGCTCACCCCTGTAATCCTAGCACTTTGGGAGGCCAAGGTGGGTGGATTACTTGAGGTCAGGAGTTCTAGACCAGCCTGGCCAACATGGCAAAACCCTATCTCTACTAAAAATACAAAAAATAAGAAGGCGTGGTGGTAGGTGCCTATAATCTCAGCACTTTGGGAGGCAGAGGCAGGTGGATCACCTGAAGTCAGGATGTCAAGACCAGCCTGACCAATATGGCAAAACCCCATTTCTACTAAAAATACCAAAATTAGCCAGGTGTAGTTGCATGCACCTGTAGCCCCAGCTACTCAGAAGGCTGAGACAGAAGAACTGCTTGAACCCAGAAGATGCAAGTTACAGTGAGCCGAGATCGTGCTACTACACTCCAGCCTGGGCAACAGAGTAAGACTCCATCTCAAAAAAAAAAAAAAAGAAAGAAAGTTAAGACAACCTACAGAATGGGAGGAAATACTTGCAAATCACGTATCTGGTAAGGGATTAATGCCCAGAATATATACAGAACTCTTACAACTCAACAACAAAAAAGACAACTCAATTTTAAAATGGGCATAAGACTTAAGTAGACATTTCTCCAAGGAAGAAATACAATGACCAATAAGCACATGAAAAGATGATCATCCTCTCTGGCAATCATGGAAATGCAAATCAAACCACAATGAGATACCACTTCATATCTACTAGGATGGCTATTTTTTAAAAAGGGAAAATGGCAAGTGACAGCTAAGAGACAGACGAATCCTCGTATATTGCTGGTGGAACTACAAAATGGTGAAGTCACTGTGGAAAACATTTGTCAGTTCCTAAAGAACTTGAACATAGAATTGCCACTAGCAATTCCACTCTTAGGTATATACCTAAAAGAATTAAAAACAGGCCAGGCACAGTGGCTCACAATTGTAATCCCAGCACTTTGGGAGGCTGAGGCAGGAGGATCACAAGGTCAGGAGTTCAAGACCAGGCTGACCATCATGATGAAACCCTGTCTCTACTAAAAATACAAAAATTAGCAGGGTGTGGTGGTGGGCACCTGTAATCCCAGCTACTCGGGAGGCTCAGGCGGAAATATTGCTTGGACTTGGGAGGCAGTGGTTGCAGTGAGCCAAGATCACACCACTGCACTCCAGCCTGGGTAACAAAGGAAGACTCCATTTCAAAAATACAAAACAAAACAAAAAAAAGAATTAAAAACAGGTATTCAAACAGAGATACCTGTACACAAATACCGATGGCATCACTGTTCACAAAAGCCAAAAGGTGGGACAGTCTTTTGAAATGTCCATCAACAGATGAATGAATTAAAAAATTTGTTATATACATAAAGTATTATTCAGTCATAAAAAGGAATGAAGTACTGACATATGCTACGATGTGAATGAACCTTAACAGTACCAAGCCGGACATGAGAAATCACAATACTGTACCATTTCATTTATATAAAATATCCAAAATAGGTAAATCCATAGAGACAGAAAGCAGAATTGTGGTTTATGGGGGATAAGAGAAGGGAAAGGAGAGTGACTGCTCTCCTAGGGGTTTCCTTTTGGAATTAAAAAAATGTTCTGAAACCTGACACAGGTGGTAGTTGCACAACACTGTAAATGTGTTAAATGCCAATGAAATACACACTCTATAATTGCTAATTTGCATTATATGAATTTCACCTCAATAAAGCCAACAAAGAAAAAAGACAATTTAGATAAATCTTTAGTTTGTGGGGGTTCATAAGTATGATAAAAATTAAAAATTAGTTGAAGCAGAAACTGGTAAGTGATTGTCGCTCACTCGCTCCCTCCCTCTAATCTTTTCTACCAGTTTAATATTATGGACATTCACAAACATGCTAACTTCCTCTGTAACACAAAAAGAGGAGCACTTCTTTATTTACCATGTTTTTGCCTGATAATCAACAAAGTTAATGTATGACATCATTTGCAATTAATTTAAATATGCACACTTAATGCCAATTACTATAATATAATGGTGTGAAAATCATACTTTCAGTTTTATATTCGAAATATACTTATTTAAGGTACTTATCCCTAACAAGATGATTTATGTAATGAATATTTGAGGTGTTTCATACTTTTCTAATGACTCAAATTTGCTTCTAAGTAAAAATTAAAACATTTGTATATGCATACAGTTTGTTTTGGTGGGGCTTCAACACCGCCAGAAATCTAGCATCTCAAACCATAGAACACCAATAAACTTATGAAACATCTAGGAACAGAGTATTCCTTTTATATTTTTTGGACAAGGTCTCACTCTGTCGCCCAAGCTGAAGTGCAGTGGCGTGATTTTGAACCTGGGAGGCAGAGACTGCAGTGAGTTGAGATCGCCCCACTGCACTCCAGCCTGGACGACAAGAGCAAAACTCCATCTCAAAAAATAATAACGTTTATTCCTATTTAGTCTGCAAAAGGAAAGTAAAACTAATATAAAAGAATTATTTTAAAAGAGATACACATGCACACCAGGTTGGTTAGTAGAATGATACCTAAATTCTCCTGGGACAAACAAAGCTCCTTTTAGACAAAACTAGAGTTTGAAGAAATTTTTCCTCTCCAGATCTATGTGACAGTCAGAGCAGTCAGCAGGCAACATATAAAACATTTTGGGACTTTTGGAGACCAGTTACGTAAAAGCCCACACTTCTCTTGAACCCACCCTATCTCCTACACACATGGACTGTGCCGCCCAGATCTCAAAAGTACAGCACTTAGCTTCCACATCCATTAGTGTGTATCTAGAAAAAGACAGTAGTGTCCTAGTTTCATTTCTTCCTAAGAAGCAGAACACTTTAATGATGAGCTAAGAAAGGAGTTTAAACTCTGATACATTTAAAGTGGCAAAAATGAAAAATGCTGAAAATGATGTCAAAATAAGCATTAGTGCTCAGTAACAAGTCACATTCCTAAAAATTACTAAAAAATACATACTCATATTAAAAATATAGAGACAATAAAAAAAGAAGAGCCCATAATTTCCAGAGTTGGACTGTACATACAGTGGCACAATCTTGGCTCATTGCAACCTCCATCTCCCAGATTCAAGTTAATCTTCTGTCTCAGCCTCCTGAGAAGTTGGAATTACAGGTGTGCATCACCATGCCCTGCTAATTTAATCTGAATTACTTATGTTTCTTCTGAGATTAGTACTCCACAACTGAACAACAGATGTGGAAGAGATAAAGTAGCAAATGGAAAAGCAAATTCTCACAGTTTAAAATTTTTAAATAGAGTTAAAAGTAGAAAAACTACTAAACAGCACAAAAAGGCTAAACTTAAATGCTCTCTCCATGTACATTCCAAACTTAGAAAGTATAATTCAGAACTATAAAGAATATACTTTCGGCCAGGCGCGGTGGTTCACGCCTGTAATCCTAGCACTTTGGGAGGCCGAGGTGAGTGGATCACCTGAGGTCAGGAGTTCAAGACCATCCTGGCCAACATGGTGAAACCTCATCTTTTAAAAAAAAAAAAAAAAAAAACGCATTTCGTGAAGAGACGAAGACTGAGCGGTTGTGCCCGCGTTGCCGACCTCGAGCAGCAGTTGGCTTCTCCACGTAGAAACCAGGAGTAGGAGACTCAGAATCAAATCTCTTCTCCCTCCTCCCTCCTGTTTCCAGCTTTGTGAGAAACCTTATCAAACACAATGGCCAGCAACGTTACCAACAAGACAGATCTTCGCTCCATGAACTCCCATGAGTTCACTGGGAATCTCAACACTCTCGTGGTCAAGAAATCTGATGTGAAGGCAATCTTTTTGAAGTATGGCAAAATTGTGGGCTGCTCTGTTCATAAGGGCTTTGCCTTCATTCCATATGTTAATGAGAGAAATGCCCGGGCTGCTGTAGCAGGAGAGGATGGCAGAATGATTGCTGGCCAGGTTTTAGATATTAACCTAGCTGCAGAGCCAAAAGTGAACCGAGGAAAAGGAGGTGTGAAACGATCTGCAGCGGAGATGTACTGCTCCTCTTTTGACTTGGACTATGACTTTCAATGGGATATTATGATAGGATGTACAGTTACCCAGCACGTGTACTGCCTCCTCCTCCTCCTATTGCTCGGGCTGTAGTGCCCTCAAAACGTCAGTGTGTATCAGGAAACACCTCACGAAGAGGCAAAAGTGGCTTCAATTCTAAGAGTGGACAGCGGGGATCTTCCAAGTCTGGAAAGTTGAAAGGAGATGACCTTCAGGCCATTAAGAAGGAACTGACCCAGATAAAACAAAAAGTGGGTTCTCTTCTGGAAAACCTGGAAAAAATTGAAAAGGAACAGATCAAACAAGCAGTAGAGATGAAGAATGATAAGTCAGAAGAGGAGCAGAGCAGCAGCTCCGTGAAGAAAGATGAGACTAATGTGCAGATGGAGTCTGAGGAGGCTGCAGATGACTCTGCTGAGGAGGGGGACCTACTGGATGATGACGATAATGAAGATCGGGGGATGACCAGCTGGAGTTGATCAAGGATGATGAAAAAGAGGCTGAGGAAGGAGAGGATGACAGAGACAGCGCCAATGGCGAGGATGACTCTTAAACACATAATGGGCTTTAGAAATCTTATCCCATTATTTCTTTACCTAGGCGCTTGTCTAAGATCAAATTTTTCACCAGATCCTCTCCCCTAGCATCTTCAGCACATGCTCACTGTTCTCCCCATCCTTGTCCTTCCCATGTTCATTAATTCATATTTCCCTGCACCTAGTCCCACTTTCACTTCCTTTGATGCTCCTAGTTGTTTTAAGTCTTACCCTGTAATTTTTGCTTTTAATTTTGATACCTCTTTATGACTTAACAATAAAAAGGATGTATGGTTTTTATCAACTGTCTCCAAAATAATCTCTTGTTATGAAGGGAGTACAGTTCTTTTCATTCATACATATGTTCAGTAGTTGCTTCTCTAACTGCAAAGGCAATCTCATTTAGTTGAGTAGCTCCTGAAAGCAGCTTTGAGTTAGAAGTATGCGCGTTACACCCCAACATTAGTGTGCTGTGTGGGGCAGTTCAACACAAATGTAACGATGTATTTTTGTGAATGAGAATTGGCATGTCAAATGCATCCTCAAGAAAAATAATTAGTGTTACAGTCTTAAGATTTGTTTTCTAAAGTTGATACTGTGGGTTATTTTTGTGAACAGCCTGATGTTTGGGACCTTTTTTCTTCAAAATAAACAAGTCCTTATTAAACCAGGAATTTGGAGAAAAATCAAAAAAAAAAAAAAAAAAAAGAATATGCTTTCGGCCAGGCATGGTGGCTGGTAGCTCACACCAGCACTTTGGAAGGCCAAGGAGGGTGGATCACTTGAGGCCAGGAATTCTAAACCAGCCAGGCCAACATGGTGAAACTCCATCATACAAAAAATAAAAAATTAGCTGGGCGTGGTGGCACATGCCTGTAATCCCACCTACTCAGGAGGCTGAGGCATGAAAATCACTTGAACCTTGGGGGGCAGAAGTTGCAGTGAGCTGAAATCACACCATTGAACTCTCCAGCCTGGGTGACAGAACAAGACTATCTCAAAAAAAAAAAAAAAAAAAGAATATATTTTCAAAACTAATATAAGATATTCCAGAAAATTACTTTTAAGTAATTTTTCAGTTAAGGATAATTAAATATCTCAACTGTCAGAAGAATATCCATTTCTAAAAATTCACATTACTATGATCATATTTGTTTTTGCTTTTTGCTAATCAATACAAAATATAGCTTTTTTTTCTTTTAGGGAGTCTTTCATTTCCTGATGAAATTAAACACCAAAAATCTTTCAAACAAAAATATAAATTTTCAGATTATAAACAAGATTTATAATGAGACTGGATAAACAAAATGAAAATGTTAACTAAGCAACATTACTGAGACTGCATATATGGCTTATCCTCTTTATTGGCAATCAATTATTGAGACCTTCGTGTGTATGATACTACCTACAAAACAGCCATGTCCATCAGAAGGCCTATCTAGTTGGGTAAACAGCTAAATAAAACAAGGTAGGATATATGCAGCACCTAATGAGGAATTTATAGTTCAGAAGAAGAAAAATGTTGGGAAGAAAAAGGGACAAACTAGAAAGCAGCAATAGAAAAGCAGAAGATGGCAGGGTATTTCAAACAGAAAGCAGCAATGAATAAAAGCATAAAAGTGGATATGACAAATTCAGTTCATGAAACAAAAGCCTGCAGAGTTGAGAAGGGGAAAGCTGGAATAGGTGAGCCCTTTAAAGCCTAGTTAAGCAGTTTGCTCATTTTCTATATACACAGTCAACGAACTACTGATGGTTTGGGACTTCTTATACTTGAAAAAATTTATCATATGCACTGTATAGTTTAAGCAACATGCATGGCTAAAATCTTTTTTTTTTTTTTTTTTTTGAGATGGAGGTCTCACTCTGTCACCCAGACTGGAGTGCAATAGTATGATCTCAGCTCACTGTAACCTCCGCCTCCCAGGTTCAACTGATTCTCCTGCTTCAGCCTCCCGAGTAGCTGGGACTACAGGCTCTTGACACCACACCCGGCTAATTTTTTTGTATTTTGTTTTAGTAGAGACGGGGTTTCACCATGTTAGCCAGGATGATCTCGATCTCCTGACCTTGTGATCTGCCCAACTCAGCCTCCCAAAGTGCTGGGATTAGTCATGAGCCACCGCGTCCAGCGCATGGCTAAAATCGTTAACCTTATGTCACCATGATGTCTGCAAGAAAACAGTATCTTTAATTTTACACATTAGAGAATTTTCTCATAATTATCTTGCTTTTATTTTTACTTTATTTTATTTATTTATTTTTTTATTTATTTATTATTTTTTTTTTTTTGAGACGGAGTTTCGCTCTCGTTACCCAGGCTGGAGTGCAATGGCGCAATCTCAACTTACCGAAACCTCCGCCTCCTGGGTTCAGGCAATTCTCCTGCCTCAGCCTCTCGAGTAGCTGGGATTACAGGCACGCGCCACCATGCCCAGCTAATTTTTTTGTATTAGTAGAGACGGGGTTTCACAATGTTGACCAGGATGGTCTCGATCTCTTGACCTCGTGATCCACCCGCCTCGGCCTCCCAAAGTGCTGGGATTACAGGCTTGAGCCACCGCGCCCGGCCTATTTTATTTATTTATTTAATTTTTAGAGAGGGTCTCACTCTGTCACCCAGGCTGGAGCGCAATCGTGCGATCTCAGCTCACCACAACTTCTGCCTCCTAGCTACAAGTGATTCTCCTGCTTCAGCCTCCTGAGTAGCTGGGACTACAGCATGTGCCACCACCACCACCAGGCCTGGCTAATTTCTGAATTTTCTGTTAGAGACGGGATTTCACCATGTTGGTCAGGCTGGTCTCAAACTCTTGACCTCAAATGATCCACCTGCCTCAGTCTCCCAAGGTGTTGGGATTACAGGCATGAGCCACCACCCTCAACCTATCCTTGCTTTTATTTTTCACTATGAAACTTCACAAAAAAAAATATGTATAATGAGTTATTTTGTAAAATTTTATATTCAAATAAACATATGCTTAATAACCTACAATACTGCTGTATTAAAACCTTGTATGAGAAACAATATGAAATAGTGACTAAGAGCTCCAACTACAGAATCACCTGGTTGAAAAACCAGCACCAACTGCATGATTTTGAACAACCCGAGGCTCAGTTTTTTCATATGATTGCTGTATTAACAGAGAAATGCATCCAGGCATGGTGGCTCTCACCTGTAATCCCAGCACTTTGGGAGACTGAAGCGGGAGGATCATTTGAAGTCAGAAGTTTGAGACCAGCCTGGCCAACATGGTGAAAACCTGTCTGTACTGAAAATATAAAAATTAGCTGGGTGTGGTGGTAGGCACCTATAATCCCAGCTACTTGGGAGGCTGAGGCAGGAGAATCACTTGAACTCGGGAGGCAGAGGTTGCAGTGAGCCCGGTATCAGGTCATTGCATTCCACCCTGGGCAAGACAGTGAGACTCTGTCTCAAAAAAAATAAAAGAGAAATGCAAGTGCAAATGCCTGGCATATAGTAAAGGCTCAACAAATGTTGGCTATAATTATTAAAGAGAATCCAGAAGCTCATACTGGAGTGTAGTGGCATGATCATCAAAGCTCACTGGGCTTACACAACCCTCCCACCTCAGCTTCCCAGGTAGCTAGGACTACAGGTACATGCCACCATGACCAGCTAGTTTTTTAATTTTTGGTAGAAATAGGGTCTCGCTATGTTGCCCAGACTGGTCTCAAACACTTGGCCTCAAGTGATCCTCCCACTTTGGCCTTCCAAAGTGCTGGGGTTGCAGGCATGAGCCACCGCATCGGGCCTAAAATGCGTCTTCTCATTTTGAGGAAAGCCTCAAACACTGGATACTATTAATTACTCAATTTGTCTCCTTGTTACTCACTATTTTTTCTCTTTTGAAATGTATTTTCCCAAACAATACCTAATAATTTACTTCCATTATTGGCAAACTTTACACATTAGGTATGTTTCAAATTTTTTTTCATAAGGCAATAATTTGCCTATGGAATCACATTTTTCCAGATCTTAGCATTCTATGAAACACTTTTCTATCCCACAAAAAAAAAAAAAAAATCTTGAAGTATTTCACACTGCTATAAAGATACCACTCGAGACTGCGTAATTTATAAAGGAAAGAGGTTTAATTGACTCACAGGTCCACATGGCTAGGGAGGCCTCAGGAAATGTACAATCATGGGAGAAAGTGAAGGGGAAGCAAGGACCTTCTTCACATGGCATCAGGAGAGAGAAGAGAAAAGCCCAGAAGAAATTGCCATTTATAAAACACATGAGATAGCAGAGAGGAAGTGGTCCCCATGATCCAATCACCTCCCACAAGGTCTCTCCCTCAACACCTGGGGATTATAACTCAAAAGAATATCTGGGCACTTTGGGAGGCCGAGACGGGTGGATCACGAGGTCAAGAGATCGAGACCATCCTGGTCAACATGGTGAAACCCTGTCTCTACTAAAAATACAAAAAATTAGCTGGGCGTGATGGCGCGTGCCTGTAATCCCAGCTACTCAGGAGGCTGAGGCAGGAGAAGTGCCTGAACCCAGGAGGCGGAGGTTGCGGTGAGCCGAGATCACGCCATTGCACTCCAGCCTGGGTAACAAGAGTGAAACTCCGTCTCAAAAAAAAGAAGATTTGGGTAGGGACATAAAGCCTAACCATATGACTTGACATTAAGATATTAACAATCATCACATATAGGAATCCTAACATTGAATGCAAGAACCATCCCTAATGTTCATTTTATTTTTCTTTGCTGTCCTTAAAAGTTAACTAATACTAAACTGATCTTAACATGAGCTTTCACAATTATTAATTATATATATTAAGTAAAATATATTTCTTATTTTTCAGAAAGTCATCAAAATTTATGAATCTGCTATGGATAGATACTAGTGGGGATAGCACAATGTCAATGTACTTAATGCCTTGAACTATACACTTAAAAATGGCTAATAAGGTAAATGTTATATAATTTTTTTTTGAGGCAGAGTCTCGCCCTGTTACCCAGGCTGGAGTACAATGGTATGATCTTAGCTCACTGCAACCACCAGCTCCTGGGTTCCCAAGTAGCTGGGACTACAAGGGCACACCACCACGCTCGGCTAATTTTTTGTATCTTTAATAGAGACGGAGTTTCACCATGTTGGCCAGGCTGGTCTCTTACTCCTGACCTCGTGATGCGCCTGCCTCAGCCTCCCAAAGTGCTGGGATTACAGGTGTGAATCGCTGTACCCGGCCAATGTTAGGTAATTTAAACCACAATTTTTGTTAATAAAAAAATAAAGTATTATTTGTGAATCTGGATTTTAAAAAACAAAAAGCAAGCTAAAAACTATGGTATTGGAATGTCATGCCATTGCTTGATGATTGTCAGAAAAACCATAATTTAAAGATAGATATTGATAACTTCTAGTGTTGGCTCTTCTGAACTGCAGTGGGGGTTCATTTGTACTTATTTTCTACTTCCCACAACTCCTTGTAAAATGCTACCATGTAGTTAGTCAATAATTATTAACTGATATATAGAAACTAGCCATTTATTAATATAACAGATGATGGATTGCATCCAAGTCCAAATCAGAAACTGTATTAATTTTAAAAACTGGATTGTATCCAAGTCCAAATCAGAAACTGTATTAATTTTAAAATAAAACTGTCTTAACTCAGTTATTTTAAAACGTATTTTAAATTTAAAAAGAACGGAAACTAATGATCAAATTATATTGATGCCAAAGTTACATTAGCAATGAAATTTTAAAATATTTTGCCAGGCACAGTGACTCACATCTGTAATCCCAATACTTTGAGGGGCTGAGGCAGGAGGATTGCTTGAAGCCAGGAACTGGAGACCAGCCTGGGCAATAAAGCAAGACCCCCAACTCTACAAAAAAATTTAAAATTAGCTGGGCATAGTAACACACACCTGCATTCCCAGCTACCTGGAAAGCCAAGACAGGAGGATTGCTTGAACCTAGGAGTTGGAGGCTGTACAATGATCTATGATCACATGTGCCTAGGTGACAGAAGACACTGTCTCTAAAAATAAAAATATAAATAATTTTTAGAATTTTTTTTTATTTTTAAGTCATTGCTCTTCATTCAGTACTGGTCTGTTATAAACATTCTAAATGCATGAGTCAAATTTCTTTATTTGAACTCTCTCTGCCATTTCACATGGCTTCCTATTGTAATTAGAATAAAACACAAACTATTTTACCAACCCTATATAAGATTATATATGAAACAGTTTTAACCTCCTTCTCCAAAATTTTTCACTATATTTCAGCTATACATTCCCTCTAAATGGAGATCTCTCCCACTGAGAACGTCACAGCATTTGGGATTTCAATTTAATTTCTACCTGCACAGAAAAGCCACCTCTTAACCCATATTTATAATAACTTCTAGTCACTTCTGCATTACTCGTTGACCATACCCAAATGGAGAGGCAAGCAGTGGCAAGCATGGTAATATAAGGCATAATCCAGGACCCTTCCATCTAGTAACAGGTGACTAGAACAGGAAGAGCTGGCAGTCTCACTAGCCAAAGAATTCTACACAAAGTAAACATGGTGACTAGATAAACTATCAGTGTCCAACTCTCCCTCCCATCTTCCTCACATAGTTTCAATAGTCAATAGTACCAATTCAGAAGAAGCAGACCTTGAATCACCTAACGTCAAAACAGTAGAGCATAAGTGTTTATCAGAATCACATATGGAACTTTAGAAGAAAATACACAAGCCTACAATCCCCATTACTAAAGCAGTGACTGACTGACTGAACAGATCTGAAGTAGGGCTCCACAGACAATTCTTACTACTGTCTCTAGTTGAGAACCACTGCAGGGGTGGAGTAGTTAGAACTCCCTGGTTTCCTAAATGACTGCCCATTTCCTCAACCACAGTCTGTCTTCCCGAAACCTTGTTATGCAGCAGTTGGGATTTTTATGTCACTTACCTTCCCATAATAAATCTCTATTCCTTGAGATAACTTAAACCTATCTCTCTGCCTTAAAACCTCAACAATATATTATCTGACTTGTGGCATGAAAGCCATGTATCCAGATGTTAAAAATAATCACCAAACAAATGTTCTTCCTTGCCACATTTGGCCCAATCTTTCTAAACATTGTGATATTTATCAATCTTATACCCAAACTTCAAATGAAACCACAAACAAGAACCAAAGAAGAAAAGCATTTGCATTAACAAAATCAACGTTTTAGTTAATATAATACAAGGAAAACTCATGTATTTTACTCCCAAGAAAGTTCCCAAAAATTAAAGACTTAACTTCACTCAATTCCAATAAATTTATTTTCCAAACACCCAACACCTCAGGACCACAGGTTCTTTTTTGAAAAGCAACAACCAAGGGGAAAGTGACGGACTGCTACAAACAGGCATAATGACACCTAAAAGAAATAAAAAATGCATACACACATTTTTTCAAAGAAACAGATTTTTAGGCATTTGTCAAACCACAGAACTGAAATCATAAAGAATGAACTTTAATGTATGCAAAGTAACCAAACAAAAAAATTTACCAGTATGTCAGGAAATCCTAGGATGAAATATAGATAATAACAAATGAATCTAACTGTATTACAAATACAAAATACAACCTCACTGAAGGGAGTGGGGAAAAAAGCTGCTATAAAGTTTAGTAACTTTCCAAAGTTACTTAACTTTAGGGAATGATGTTTGATTAGAAATTATAAGCAAAAGGCACAAAAGCTGTATAAAAACTTATACACTAGTTGGTAAATTTGTTTCAATCAGAGGTATAGGTTAACAATTCTAAGCCTGTTTTTCATGTATACTGGCACTGAACAAATGGGTAAAATGAACAGTAGATGGGGGGTGGGAGCTAGGTTTCTCAATGTTGAGGAAGGAAATTACAGATAAGTACAAGGAAAACAGTAAAATGAACCTTGTGGTACTGGACTAGAATTGGAGAAATAACTCATGTTAAGTTTAATATACATAGGCTGGATGCAGTGGCTCACACCTGTAACCCCAGCACTCTGGGAGGCTGAGGCAGGCGGATTACCTGAAGTCAGGAGTTCAAGACCAGCCTAGCCAACATGGCAAAACCATCTCTACTGGAAAAAAAAAAAAAAATACAAAGATTAGCTGGGTGTGGTGATGGGAGCCTGTAATCCCAGTTACTTGAGAGGCTGAGGCACAAGAATGGCTTTAACCCTGGAGGCAGAGGTTGCAGTGAGCAAAGATTTCGACATTGCATTCCAGCCTGGGCGACAGAGCAAAACTCTGTCTCAAAAAAAAAAAAAAAAAGGAAAAAAAGTTTGATACGCATATAAATGCATAGATACAGAAATAGAGATATGTATGTACATAAGTTGCTACAAATAAATATAGTTCCTGTCTCTACCCCGACAGGACTTAGAAGCAGTGACATCCAGTAGTCATGAACACATCCAATGCCCAAATCTTGGTTTCTAAATACCATTTCCCAATAATAAAAGAAAGCAAGGCTCCTTGGAGAAATAGCACATTCTATCCACAGGGCAGAAAAATACAAGATGAGTTTGGAGCATCCTGAAGAAAGCAAGGGAGTGCTTAAAAGTCAAAAGAATGAAACATGCCAAAAGGATTCAGGTACCAACCTAAAAATACTCCCAATAGCTAAGGCTGAAAAATTCTGAGCAACAAAATAGTGTGGGATTGGATTACCTTCCAAAGTACAAAACAAATATACATGAGTCCATACTGATATAAATAAGTTGAGTGGGGAGGGGCAGAGAAAACCTTCCTTAGAGAAGAATTCAAGTAATATATGTAGATATTTCCTCATCCAAAAGAGTGGGTTGGACTTTAGCAACTCATAACCAAAGAATACAATATGGGAAGAGGAAGATAGCAACTTTACAACAGAGAAAACTGGCAAACACTCACTACCTTAACCAAACGAACAAGGTTAACCACACCAACAATAATTTCACATAACCCCAACATACAATGAAGCCATTATACCTCTGTGATATTCATCCCCAAAACTGGTAACTCCAATCTAGTTGGGGGGAAAAAAATCAGACAAATGCAAATGAAGGAACATCCTACAAAATGCCTGACAGTGTTTCTCAAAACTGTCTTGGTCATGAAAAATAAAGAAAAATTAACAACTTGTCACAGATCAGAGAAAACTAAAGACATGATCACTAAACACAATGTGGAATCCTTGATTAGACCGTAGAACAGAGAAAGGACATTAGTGTAAAAACTGGTGAAATCAAATAAAATCTGGAGTTAATTGTACTGACCAACTACTATTTTTAGTTTTAACAAATGTACCATGTAACACTAAGGTGTTACTGTAAGATGTTAACAGTAAGGGAAATTGGGTAGGAATATATAGAAATTCTGTACTACTTTGTAACTTTGCAGTAAATCTAAAACCATTCCAAACTAAAGGGTTATTAAAATAATAATAAACATGAATAGTACATAAATCTGAAGTCA
Source organism: Aotus nancymaae (assembly GCF_030222135.1). Taxonomy (NCBI): domain Eukaryota; kingdom Metazoa; phylum Chordata; class Mammalia; order Primates; family Aotidae; genus Aotus; species Aotus nancymaae. Next base: position 30,976,626 of record NW_026988471.1, read on the forward strand.
TTTAAAGAGCAGGCAAATATCACGAAATTCCTCACTAAATCCTGACAGTGTCACTATTTTCCACCACAGTAAAATATGGTCCCCACTGATTTCTTAAGAAAATAAGAGATACGTATTTCCAAGTCCCTAAAATGAAAGCTATAAACACTAAAAGTATTTACCTAAAATAATTAACAAAATGATTCTTAGATAATTATAAACAGCAAGGATTTTAATCTTATTCATTTACACATTTATTTATTTATTTAGTGAGATGGAGTCTCACTCTATCACCCAGGCTGGGGTGCAGTGGCACAATCTTGGCTCACTGCAACCTCCACCTCTTGGGTTCAAGTGATTCTCATGCCTCAGCCTCCTGAGTGCTAGGATTACAGGCGAGCACCAACATGCCCAGCTAATTTTTGTATTTTTAGTAGAGACGGGGTTTCACCATGTTGGCCAGACTGGTCGTGAACTCCTGACCTCAAGTGATCCATCCACCTCAGCCTCCCAAAGTGCTAGGATTACAGGCATGAGCCACCACACCCGGCTTACAGACTTATTTTCCACCAGAAATTAGTGTTGCTCCCCTTTACATGGATTTAACAATTGTTTAGAATTACATTTATTCATTTATTAATAGAAAATGTCCTATTCCACAAGCAATTTTATACACCAGAAGCCCTCATACGTATGTAATGTTTAACTTAATAATATAGCAGAAAAAAGTTATTTATGCAAAACCTTTACTAATAAATATAACTGGCTTCACCAGCCAGGCACAGTAGTTCACACCTGTAATCCCAGCACTTTGGAAGGCCAAGATGTAAGGATTGCTTAAAGCCAGGAATTCAAGACCAGCCTGATCAACATGGTAAGACCCCGACTCTATTAAATGTATATATTTATATATATATTTATATAGCTTGTCTGAAGGCTAGTGAGTTAACTCAATAGATTATTCACAGTTACATATTGAACTCCTTATTCTAGTCTTTCCTCCCTTCTTACTACTACACTTGACTAACCTAGTTTTTAAATTTAAAAATAATACTGTTACCTTCATTCATTATTTATTGTGTAACCAAAATAATTTTTTTCCATATATCCTTTTCACTCATTCATTCATCTATTTATAAATTTATTTAATAAGTTTAGCAAAATACCTATTATGTACCAGGATTGTTTCTGATTATGAGGATAGAACAATAAATAAGACAGGCAGGTCTACATTCTCATGGAACATATATTCTAAAGGAGAGAGGCAGACAGTAAGTAACAACTTAAGTAACTTCAAATTGTGATAAACACTATAAAAGAAACAAACAGAAACATTTATTTCACTGCTATTCTATGTGCAATACAGAAAAACAGACTACTTCCAAAAAAACAGACAGGAAGGGCACCTTTAAGTGTGTGACAACCAAATTGTTATCTGAAGGATAAAAAGAGTCAAGAAAAGATCTGGGGAAAGAAATGTCTAGGAAGAGAGAATAGCAAATGCAATGGCCCTAAGGTAAAAGAGTGTAGCATGTTGCAACAACTAGGGAGAAAAAAAATGGCCAAAGTTTTCTGTTTGTTTTGGGTTTTGTTTGAGATACAGTCTCACTCTGTCATGCAGGTTGGAGTGCACTGATGCAAACAAAGCTCACTGCAGCCTTGACCTCCTAGGCTCATGTAATCCTCCCACCTCAGCCTCACCAGCAGCTGGGACTACAAATGTATACAGTCATGCTTGGCTAATTTTTTATTTTTTCTAGAGACAGGGTCTCGCTATATTGTCCTGGATGATATCAAATGCCTGGGCTCAAACAATCCTCCCACCTCAGCCCCCGACACTGCTGGGATTACAAGTATGAGCCACCATGCCTAGACCAACAAATGTCTTGTTAATCCTAAAACACAGCAAACAAGGAGAATGATAAAAGACTAGGAAGGATAGGGTAGGCACAGGCCAAATCATGTGAGCTGAAATAAGAAGCTTACGTACAATTAAAAAATCACTATTAAGCCAGGCGAGGTGGCTTACGCCTGTAATCCCAGCACTTTGGGAGGCTGACGCAGGCTGATCACCTGAGGTCAGGAGTTCAAGACCAGCCTGGCCAACAAAGTGAAACCCCATCTCTACTAAAAATACAAAAATTAGCCGGGTGTGGTAACATGTGCCTGTAGTCCCAGCTACTCGGGAGGCTGAGGCAGGAGAATCACTTGAACCTGGGAGGCGGAGGTTGCAGTAAGCCGAAACCTTGCCATTGTACTCCAGCCTGGGTGAGAGTGAGACTCCATCTCAAAAAACAAACAAACAAAAAATTAATGATTTTAACTAGCACAGTCACATTAACCAATTTACATTTTTTAAAATTCTAAAACATACACTTGTAACTATAATTTAATATATAATTTAAGGCTAAATTTGTCATCATTCAATTTGGAAACTTGGTATCAGACAAATAACATAATAATCTAGTCAGATTAGTCATTCAATCATTCATGAAGCATTTGGCCAGCTCCTGCTCTGTGCCAGATAGCTCTGGGTGTTGAAAATACAAAGATGATAGTGGTGATGTCACCTTCCACTCTGAGCAATAAATACAAAAATGATAATGATGACATCATCCTCTATTCTGAGTAATCTAGTTTTCTTAAGGCCTCAAAGCTGTAGTTCTCTAACTCTGCTGTGTATTAAAACCACCTTTGGTGCATGGTAAAAAACGCAAATACCTGGGTCCCACCTAGCAGTAATTCTAATTCAGTAGGTTTCCAATCATCTGTCACCATACTTTGAGGTGAAGAACGAAAAATAAAATCACCTGTAATTTATAAATTACATTTCCCCGTGGTCCTCTTGAGAATCATGCCAAAATGAGCCACTGTAATTAATGGAAGGAGTATGCATAACATGTGTTAGTAAGAAGGACTTGGAGTCAGTATGCAGAGAGAGATTAAGATTGTTCAGCAAGATTAAGATTAAGACTGATAAGAGTTCTTGGTTTCTTTTTTAATTGCCAAGGAAGAAGTAAGGATTTCTACATACCAGAATTCTGCAGGACCTTTCAGAAGGTCCACCAAATCAGAACCATTTTCATGATAATACTAAAATATTATTTGTTTCTTTCACTGTATTGGGATTTCCCCTAATGGCTCAAAAGTAACATTGAGCCAACCATGGTAGCTCATGCCTGTAATCCCAGCACTTTGGGAGGCTGAGGCAGGCAAATCACTTGAGGTCAGGAATTTGAGACCACCCTGGCCAACATGGTGAAATCCTATCTCTACTAAAAATACAAAAATTAGCTGGGCGTGGTGGCACGTGCCTATAATCCTAGCTACTCGAAAGGCTAATGCGGGAGAATCTCTTGAATCCGGGAGGCAGAGGTTGCGGTGAACCAAGATGGGGGCCACAGCACTCTAGTCTGGGCAACAGAGCAAGACTCCATCTCAAAAAAATTAAAAAAAAAAAAAAAAAGGGAACATTGGATAAAACTGTTTATGTCTCATTAGCAGAAGCACCAAACTATAGTAGTAGTGACTACACTCTTCACCACCACAAACTCGCCAAATTTTTTAAGTCAGTTTCACTTAAGAATGTCCTTGATATAGCTGCAAATATTACACATTAAATCTCAGCCCTTAAGTACACAACTTCTTAATATTAATATTCTGTGCACTTAAATGGGTGGAAAGATGGCTGTCTCAAGAAAAAGCATTTTATGAGAGCTGCAAGCTGAACTAGCTAGCTATGTGCTTTTTTACAGACTACCATTTCTGTTGAAAGAACAACTAGTTACTTAATCTTTGGTTTCCTTGAAAAGGAATAGTGGGCTTGTCACATCAGGGAAAGCAACCAACAATATTTAAACTTCAAAAAAATTAGAATTTTGCAAAACTTTTTCTATCGCTATGGGCTTAACAACTTCCCTGGTCAAAAACACTTTTCTATAGAGAATGGTGATGATATTAACAGGTGTGATTCTTTCACAATGAATAATGAAATGCGTAAACATTTAAAAGATCTGCGTAACTCAATAAACAAATATTTTGCAAATGACTAATGCATGATGTTAAAAAATCCTGCAAGGATAAAAGATACAATCAAAGTGGAGGATAAACCAACTAGATTCACATATCTTAATGAAAACTTTACTGAGATGGTTTCAAATTCTACACAGCAATTAATCTTTAAGAATCTACCTTTAAAAGGTACACCATCTTCATTGTGTTGACTGTTTCACAGATGTATTAAATATATGTAACTTAGGTAACTTATCAACTATATCCCAATAAAATGATTTTTTTTTAAAAAGAAACTACCACATGTTGAGTTTCAGTGTAGCATTAAATATGGCTATCCAGCTGGGCGTGGTGGCGTGTGCCTGTAGCCCCAGCTATTCGGGAGGCTGAGGTTGGAGGATCTCTTGAGTCCAGGAGTTCTGGGCTGTAGTGTGCTATGCCGATCGGGTGTCCGCAATAAGTTCTGCATCAATATGGTGACCTCCTGGGAGCAGGGGACCACCAGGTTCCCTAAGGAGGGGTGAACCCGCCCAGGTCGGAAACAGAGCAGGTCAAAACTCCCGTGCTGATCAGCAATGGGATCGCGCCTGTGAATAGCCACTGCACTCCAGCCTGGGCAACATAGCGAGACCCCATCTCTTTAAAAAAATATATATATATATATATATGGCTATCCATGGGCAACATGGCAAGATACTGTCTCAAAAAAAAAAAGTCTCCAGCCACCTCTTAACTCATATACTACTACTCTGTTCCAGTTCACTTCATTTTAGCTGCAACGACCTTGCTTACTGGGTCTTCCTCAAATATTCCAGGCCTGCTCTAGACTCAGAACCTTTAAATTTACTGTACCCTCTGCCTAAAATTATCTATCCCCAGATAATGTACAATACGAGGCTTGTTTTTTTCACCTAATTCAGGCTTTTCTTTTTCTCTTTTGAGACAAAGCCTCAATCTCTCACCCAGGCTGGAGTGTAGTGGTGCAAACATGGTTCACTGCAGCCTTCACCTCCTGGACTCAGACAATCCTCCTGCCTCAGCCTCCTGTGCAGCTGGGACCACAAGCACACATCACCACATCACTACATCCAGCTAATTTTTTTATTTTTTGTAGAGATGGTGGTCTCATTTTTTTCACCCAGCCTGGTCTCCCAACTCCTGGGCTCAAGCAATCCTCCCATCTCAGCCACCCAAATGCTGAGATCACAGACCTGAGCCACAGAGCCCAGCTCAAGTCTTTACTCAAATGTCATCTCAGTGAAGTCTTCCCTTTCTCACCCCCACACCCAGAAGGAGTTTTGCTCTTGCTGCCCAGGCTGAAGTGCAGTGGCGCCATCTCAGCTCACTGCAACCTCTGCCTTCCGGGTTCAAGTGATTCTTCTGCCTCAGCCTCCTGAGTAGCTAGGATTACAGGCACACGTCACCACGCCTGACTAATTTTTTGTATTTTTAATAAAGACAGGGTTTCATCATGTTGGCCAAGCTGGTCTCAAACTCCTGACCTCAGGTGATCCACCCGTCTCGGCCTCCCAAAGTGCAGGGATTACAGGCATAAGCCACCACACCCAGCAGAAGTCTTCCCTTTCAATGCCATTTAATATTGCAACCTTGACCCCCAAGCACTGAACGTTCCCTATACACCAACTATGCTTTGCTACTCTCCATAGCACTTTCCTCTTTCTAGCATACCATATATTTTCTTTTCTTTTTCCCCATGACACAGTCCTCAGGATGTCCTGAGAACATGTACTCGATTTTCCTTACTTTATTCATCTGTCTTCTCCAATTAAAATGTAAACTCCAGGATTTTTGACTGTTTCATCCCCAGCTATTCACCTAGTCCCTACAGCAGTGCCTTTCACATAGCAGAACTCAATTCATTCAGTATAAAATTACCAAATGTTAAATAAAGCTTCTTCAGAAGTGCCATAAATTTTGTTAGGTCCAATTCAAAGGCTAGGACTAGCCTAATTAAAATATACCAACTATTCTGTCAGTATTATATATGTATTATATTTATATTATACTCAGTATTCCTAAGTGTTTTTAGTTATGCTTTTATTATTTTTATAATGTAAGATATCACTTGACAATTACAAAGATGTTTACTGATTCCAAATAGTTAAACTTCTCACTTACTCTGGCATAACTATAAATGGAAAAAACAGTAGACTTCAGCCAGAAGTCCTGGGTTCAAATCTTAGCTCTATAATTTACCAGTTACAATTCATGCAAGCCTCCTCCAAGTCTTAGTTTTTCTTCTTAACAGTAAGCTTTTGCCAGAAGTCCTGGGTTCAAAACCCCACTCTACCATTTACAAGTAATGTGACTCAGACAAGTGTAGCTTCCTCCAAGTTTTCATTTCTCATCTATAAAATGGCAAGGTGAGTATGGGATTAAAGACTTACCTGCGGCCAGGCACTGTGGCTCATGCCTGTAATCCCAGCACTTTGAGAGGCCCAAGAGGGCGGATCACAAGTTCGGGAGTTGAGACTAGCCTGGCCAATATGGTGAAACCCCGTTTCTACCAAAAATACAAAAATTTGCCAGGCATGGTAGCACGTGCCTGTAGTCCCAGCTACTAAGGAGGCTGAGGCAGGAGAATCTCTTGAACCCAGGAGGTGGAAGTTGCAGTGAGCCAAGATCGCACCACTGCATTCCAGCCTGGGCAACAGAGGGAAACTCTGTCCCCCCCAAAAAAAAAAAGACTTGCCTTGCATTATCTACCCTACACCTAATCATGGGGTTATTGTAACAATTTAAAATATATGAAGAAATCCCTTATATAAGTCATAAATAATATACATGTATGAGTTAAATGTCCATAGTGTAGTTTGGGGAAAATGAAGCAGGACAGAATAAGTTCAGTGTTTCAGGAAGCATATTTTACCATACCTCCTTGCCCCTAATACTAAACTCTAATCTTAGAGTCAGACTGGTTCTTCAACTTATTTGTTATACCTTAAATAAGTTACTCAACTTAAGTCATTGTTTCCACATCCATAAATGGAGATAATACCTACCTTGGATGATCTTCTTGAAGATTGGGGATTATGTACACCCATACGTAATATACCTATGAAATATTCTTAATGACAGAATTTCTTTTGTCATTTTCATCTTCTTTCAAATGGACAAAAACCTCAAAGGCAGTTGACAGGAACCAAGATGATGATTTTGACTTGGAAACTGCATGTGAAAGGACAAGGAAACTGACAACTAGAAGTAATCAGGTAATTATAGCAAGTATCCTATTAAATTTGTTCTTTCCTTCTTGCCTTTCTTCAAGGTAAAATAGGATGGGATGCAAAGAAAAATCAGCATACAGAAACCTGTATTTAGTAACATAAAAGAATTTACTTTGGAACTAAATTTTATTATATAGTCTTTCCAAAGAGAAATACTTTTATTATTCAGTTTTTCAATTTCTCACACACCAAGATCTATTATTTTGACACTCTTATCTTTTTTTTACCCAATCAAACTTAGAGCAAATATTTTACACTCCTGAACTTAAGGTACTTGCTAAAAATATTAAGTTGTAGTTTTCCAGCTATAGAACCCTGATATCATTTTATTAAATGTTTAGAAACATAGAATAAAAACAAAAACTAAAACTGCATTTAAGATATGTATCATAGAAATACTTGAATAATGCTCTTTGAAATTATCAGACTTTGATATTTCCTCAATTCCATGACAGCCATGATTATAAGATGTACCATCAATAATATAACCACCATTTTCCAAGTGAAAAAAAGCAAAGAAAATTTCAATTTCTATTTTCAAGGGAAAATGTTACATAGGGTATATTAAATCTGTGAATATCTACCAAGGTATATACTTGATTTGCATACTTTTTCAATATATGTTTACTTCAACAAAAAAAATTTAGTGTAATGTCCTGCTGCTTCACAAACATAGCATACATATGCTGCAATCAATCTAAATATGAAAGATAAAAAGAGAAAGCTCTTGGGGAAAAAACACAGGAGAGTAACTTCACGACATTCCGATAGGTAGAGATTTCATAAATGGGAAACAACAAAAGCACTAACCAACTGATAAACTGGGCTTCTTTAAAATGAAGACCTTGGCCAGGCATGGTAACTTATGCCTGTAATCCCAGAACTTTGGGAGGCCAAGGCAAGAGAATTGTTTGAGATCAGGAGTTTGAGACCAGCCTGGGCAACAAAGTGAGACACCATCTCTACTAAAAAGTTTAACAATTAGTCAAGCATGATGGTGCATGCCTGTAGTCTTAGCAACTCAGGAAGCTGAGGCAGGAAATCACATGAGACCTGGAGTTTGAGACAGAGACCCCCACCTCTACAAAAAATTTTAAAAATCAGCCAGGCATGATGGCGCACACCTATAATACAAGCTACTCGGGAAGCTGAGGCAGGGGGATCACTTGAGCCCAGGAGTTAGAGGCTGCAGTGAGTTGTGATCACACCACTGCCATCCAGCTTGGGCAACAGAGCAAGACCCTGTCTCAAATAAATAAATAAGTAAATAAACAAAAGTAAGAACTTTAATTCACTGACATACCAAGATTCTAAAAGAGCAGAAGATAGGAAGATAGTTGCAATATGTATCTAACTATCTAAAAAAGAAATGTAGCCAGAGGTCAGGTGCGGTGGCTCAAGCCTGTAATCCCAGCACTTCAGGAGGCCAAGGCAGGCGGATCACAAGGTCAAAAAATTGAGACCATCCTGGCAAACATAGTGAAACCCTGGCTACTAAAAATACAAAAAAAATAAGCTGGGCATGGTGGCATGCACCTGTAGTCCCAGCTACTTGGGAGGCTGAGACAGAAGAATCGCTTAGACCTGGGAGGCAGAGGTTGCCATGAGCTGAGATCACGCCACTGCACTCCAGCCAGGCAACAGAGCACTCAAAAAAAAAAAAAAAAACAAAGAAAAGAAATGTAGCCAGAATGAGAACTACAAGTCAATATGAAAAAAACTAAACCACCCCAATAGAAAAAAAGGGCAAAAGATTTAACAGACACTTCACAAAAGCAGAAATCCAATAGCCAATAAACATGGGGTCCTTAATGTGAAAAAATGCTCAACTTCATTAATCAGGAACATAAAAATTAAAACTATACTCCACTACCACTATACACCCTTCCAGAATAACTAAAAAGACTGACAATACCAAGTACTAGCAAAGATGAGAAGTAACTAGAACTCTTATACACTGCTGGTGGGAGTGTAAATTTGTAAAACCAGTTTACAAAACTTCAACACAATCTACTGAAACTTATCATATGCATAGACCATGATCCAATTACTCCACCCTAAGGCTATACTTTTCAAAAATCACACATACATTGACTAGAAAAAGGTGTAAGTGTTCACAGCAGCAAAACTAAAAAACCCAAGTGTCTATCAACAGTAGAATAAACTGGTGTCATCACAACAGAATGAGCAAAGTACAATATAACAATATTAATCTTACAAATGTAATATCGAGCAAAAGAAGCTCAAAGAAGCCAGACACGGTGGCTCACACCTATAATCCCAACACTTTCGAAAGCTAAGGGATGAAGACTGCTTGAGCCCAGGAAGCTGAGGCTGCAGTGAGCTATGATAGAGCCACCGCACTCTAGCCTGGACGAGAGAGAGACTGTCTCCAAAAAAAAATGGGGGGCCGGGCGAGGTGGCTCACTCCTGTAATCCCACCACTTTGGGAGCTCAAGGCAGGCGGATCACCTGAGATCAGGAGTTCGAGATACAACTGACCAACATGATGAAACACCATCTCTACTAAAAATACAAAAATTGGCCAGGCGGGGTGGCACGTGCCTGCAATCCCATCTACTCAGGAGGCTGAGGCAGGAGAATTACTTGAACCCGGGAGGCAGTGGTAGCACTGAGCCGAGATCGGGTCACTGCACTCCAGCCTAGGCAACACAGCAAGACTTCATCTCAAAAAAATAAAAATAAAAAAGAAGCTCAAAGAATACATCCTATATAATTCCACTGATACAGAATTTGAAAACAGACAAAATTTTTCTATGGTCTTAGAATACAAGGAACATGGAATGTGGGGAGGGGCATTTGTTGGGAATTCCAGTACTGTGTGTTTCTTGAGTTGAGTACTCATTATGTGAATGAACTTATTCATCTAGCTGAACTTGTTTAAAATATGTCATACTTTAAAAATCTTATACTCACTGGATCCCTAACTGGAAGAACAGGATTTGTAATCCCTTTCTACCACCAAGATTCTTCACCTATACACATGATTAGAGACAGGCAGCAGTCTTACATCAGCCCCACCACTCTTCAGAATGTAAACATTTGTATCCCTGTCCATATATGCTACCAATACCTACCACCTGCTAATTACCTACTATATGTCAAGCACTTTAACATTCAGTTAAATACTTAATGAGCATCTTCTATGTACAAAGCCTGTGCTAAGTACTTACGGTACAAAAAATGAGTAAGACACGGTACCTGTCGTACCATATACACAGATAACAAGAAACTTAAAAACTACGTTGGGGAGGCAAAGCACCACGGTAGGTTTCTTGGAGGTGTTAACACTTGAATCGTTAAAAGAGGAGTAGGAATTATGCTGACAAAGAACATTTCAACAGAGGGACCAGTTTGAGCAAGAGCACAGGGGTAAGAAATAGCATGATGTATTTAAAGAAACAATGCACAACTACTAGATATCATTTAAGGGGGGTAAAACCAAAACTGGGTTGGGGTAGAGGAAGGCAGTCATAGAGATAAGAAGATGATGGCAAGTTATTAGGGGATGTAGACCTTATCCAACAGGCAAGATAAATGTGTGGCATTTCCCAATTCAATGTTCTTTTTTTTTCTTTTTCTCCTTTTGAATCCAGTGTTCTTTCCTCCTGCTCCAAACCTGCTCAAATACCCTTCCTTCAAAGCATAATTCAAATCCTACCCCAAAATGATTCTACCCTCCTCAGAAGTCCTAAAAGCATATCTCAAAATAATGGAATGAAAGCTGTAGGAAATTGGAGAAAACAGACTACATTTCGATTATGCTGCTGGTCCAGAGATCAAACTTTGACAACCACTAACCTACACTAGCCAGGGTTTGGCCAATTTTTTCTATAAAGGGTCAAACAGTAAATATTTCAGACTTTGTGTGTCACATACAGTCTCTACAGCATTTCATGGTTTTGTTTGTTTTTTAAACAACACATTAAATACTAACAACCATTCTTAGCTACTGGACCTTATCAAAATAAATAAATAAATAAAAAGGGCTGCAGCTTATCCCTGCTACACACCCATACAGAAGTGAGAATGAAACTTCCTATAAGATTAATTTTCCTAAAATGCTACTTGTGTTATAGTAGTCCCCTACTCAGAAACCTCCATTGGTCCTCTCTCTCTACTGAGTAAGTCCAGTCCCAATGATGTCTGGCATTCATAGGCCATCTGTACTCTAGGACCAGTCTACTACTTCAGACTCATGAACTATGCCCTGTGTACCTTCCATTCCTATTAAACTGAGCTATCTACATTTACCTGCCTCTGTTATCTATGTGGCGTTTCTCAATCCAATGTTCTTTCCTCCTGCTCCAAACCTGTGAAAATACCCTTCCTTCAAAGCATAATTCTAATCCTACCCCCAAAATCATTCTACCCTCCCCAGAAGTCCTAAAAGCATATCTCAATTTACCTGATATTTATTTGCTGCCCTATGTTATTACTTACTTCAAATAAACTGAAAATTCCTTGAGGGCAGGAAATAATTTATATTACTCTCTATCAATGGATCCAGCACATAACAAGGGGTAGACACAAAGAAGATATATGTGTGTGTATATATGTAATATTTATATATGTACACACACACATTTTTTCCTGAAATAGCCAGATAACTAAAACAAATGTGTTTTCACCCTTATTTATGCTAGTAATAAAATACATTAATTCTGTGGACACAACTTGAATGCTGTAGGAACCACAGAATGACAACCCACAAAAACCTCTCCATCTCCTATTACTCACACTTTTTTAGGACTAGTATACTAGAAAAACAACACAATACAAGTACAATTTTTCCAATGGTCAATGTTATCAATGTAGGTACACTGGCAACTATTAAAGACAAATGTTACTAAACCCAGTCAAAGTTTACTTATCTGTAGTTGTACTTCATTTATTTTTAAATACAAAATAAGCTTTTACAATTGAATTGCTTTAAATCTACCCTCAATTATTACTCAAGTTTAAAAAGTCACACACCAACTTCCCCCCCAAAAAAGTCACATATATGGCCTTAATTTTAAGGTTCTCTATGACAATGTATATTATCAAAAATGGCATTATTGATTTCACTCAGAATTTAGGGAAATAAGAATACATTTAGAATTTTTAAGAAAATAGTCCACTTTAGTTCATTGTTGATAAATAACAATAATCACAGAATGTTCTGAGCTGGATTAACGAATTCATCTTAGATCTGAAAAGACAAACCAAATAACTCTCTCCAAATCCTATGCCCTATAAGATTATCCAAAGAATGTTCAAGAATCTATAGAAATTCCTCCAGAAACACTTGCCCACATTCCAATGCAAACTACAACAAAAGTTTAAAACACTGAACTTCTGGCAGGGCGTAGTAACTCACGCCTGTAATCCCAACACTTTGGGAGGCCGAGGCGGGCAGATCACGAGGTCAGGGGTTCAAGACCAGCCGGGGCAAGATTGTGAAACCCTATCTCTACTAAAAATACAAAAAAGTTAGCAGGGCACGGTGATGCGTGCCTGTAATCCCAGCTACTGCGGAGGCTGAGGCAGGAGATTCCCTTGAACCCTGGAAGCAGAGGTTGCAATGAACCGAGATAGCACCATTGCACTCCAGCCTGAGAGAAGCAAGACACTGTCTCGAGGGGGGAAAAAAAACCACTGAACTTGAACTTCTCTACATCTTTTCCCATTCACTGAACAAGAATAATTTAACTGGCATTCTCGGGCTGTGAGAACTGATTAAATGTTTATGAAGTACTTTAGGACCATGAAGGGAAACCACTGTAACCATAAAATGTCATATTTGCTTAATGCAAAACTATAGCTACCTGTTAGCTATAGCTGCAAATCCAATCCTCAGAATTCTTTTGTGTCTCCCTAACACAGAAAATCTTCAGTGAGTCATGTATTTCAGTAAGGTATATTGTATTTAATGAGCTAGTTTAGCAATCTCAGAGAAATGAATTTTCTTCCAAATCTTTGCCTTCTCACAGGCCATGTCACTCTCCAAGCCAATTCTTTGCAAAGAGAAACATGATCCGATTCATATGGAGAAGTTAGGTCTGCTTATTGATAAGCCAATACCAAATGACTGAAGACTATGAGGAATCACAGTAGAACTTTGTTAACATACCAGAAATGTGACTCCTGAAAATAATCCCAGAAAACAGGCGTTCTAACAAGCACTTTAAAGGGAAAGTCCCTATACTCTTGAAGAAAGAACTCTAAAATGTTTTTAGACAGTGGAGACAGAAGACTCAACTCACTCAAAGATTAAACTTAATTCATTAGGTAGTTCTAGCACCTGCCTGGTGTTGGGCAACCAGTGACTAGGGCGACTGCTCAGGAAAAGTGCTGATGCCATCTCCAGCTGCCCCTTTCGTGAATGACAGTAACAATGCAAACACTGACAAAAGAGCTGGGAGCCCCCCCCCGCAAGCCCCTGCTTAGCAGTACTTCCACCCCAGCCCCAGCATACAAAGCGACAAATCCCTGAAAGGCCCTCCTCTGACAGATCTCCCCATGCAGAAACCTCGCCTGTAGTCTGGTAACATGAAAAAGTGCTACCCTTCACTCCTTGCAAGACAGCGGAGCCCTTTAAAGGTGCGGAGAAACGCTGCCTCCTTCTCCAGCGCCAGAGCCACCGGGCGAGAAGACTTCCTCTCCGGCTGCGGGCGCGGGGGCTCGGGGACAGACCAACAGAACTCCCTCTGGGCGAGGGCGCTCCCCGGACCGCCGGCGGGGAAGGCAGGGAAGACGGGAGAGAAAAGAAAAAGGTCCCTGGCTCGGCAGAAGGGCGGAGGGTCGCTGCCCTGAGGCGTGGGGAAGCGGGGCTCGGCGCCGGGCACACCGTCCTTCCCGGGGGTGGCAGGGGCCGGCCGCCCGCTTCCCGCGAGCCGGAGGCGGCGACAAGTCGGCTCGGGTCCGGGAGCACGTTCCTTCCTCGAGCCTGGTCCCGAGGGAGGGCGCAGGCTGCCGAGGCGGCAACTCTCCCTCTCGCCCAACTTCGGCGAGCGTGAGGCCGGCTGTCCCTGGGCTGCCGGCGCGGGATGCCCGCCGCCCGGATCGGGGAGGCGGCGAGGCCGGCCTCGGCTCGCTCCCTCCCCACGCGTTCCGCGCCCGGCGGCCCGTCCGCACCCTCGTCCCCGCCCGCCGCCGCCGTGGGGCCGGGCCGCCGACCTCGGCCGGCCGGGCGCGGGGCCAGGCGGCGGCGGCAGCGGGCGGGCCGGCGGCCTGGGGCCCTACCTGAGGCTGTGTACCAGCTCCCGGCGTGACTGGCTTCCCGGCAGACCACTCGGTTGGACATCTTGGTGCCTGTGCCGCCTATGGTGCACGAGGATGAATGAGGAGGCGGCGGCGGCGGCGGCAGGAGCGGCTCCGCGAGGGGACGAGACACCGCGGGCCCAGCCCAGGAGGAGGCGGCAGCGGGGAGGGGATCAGCCCGGCCCAGGAGGAGGAGGAAGAGGAGGAGGCGGCGGCCCAGGAGGAGGAGATGGCAGCCGGGGCGGTGGCGGCGGCAGCAACAATCACCACAAACTCCGGCGACCGCCGGAAGATGGGGCCCACGAAGGCTTCACCGAAGCCCGGAAAGCCCTGGCCCCAGCCCCCGGCGTCGCCGCTGCTGCCCAGCCGGGGCTGGTTCCGCCGAGCCGCCCCCACGGCCCCCCTCCCCTCCCAGCTGGCCTCCCCGAGCCACCGCCGGTGACCCCACCCCCGTGACTCCGCGCCCGCCCCCCACCCCCCGCGGGGCTCCCCGCACCCACCCCCACCCCTGGCAGGGCCCTCCAGCCCGGCCGCCCGTCGCCGGCCCCGCCCCGCTCCTCCTCCCGGCCGCACGGCGAGGTTAACGGCGGAAAGCGGACAGGCCGGACGGCAACTGGGGTCGGGCAGCCCCGCGAGGAGGCAGCGGTGGCTGCAGCTCTGCGCACACAAAAGCCCAGGGCCGGGGCCTGAACCGGGGAAGGCAGACCCGGAGAAGAGCCAACGCTTCCTTACTCGCCACTCTAACGGGTCCTGCCCACTGAGCATGCCCAGCACCGCTGCCAGGCCCGCCGAGGAATCTCAACGTGCACGCTCCGCTCTCCGGGGTTTAGCGGCAGCAGAGGCTGGGAGGTGGGGGCAGGGCGCGGGGAGCAGGACGCAGTCGCAAGGCAAGCCCCCTCCCCCAGCCAACTTCCTCAAATGGAGAGCACCTAGGGCTCGTGGATGCGGCTTTCCACGAGGACAGTCCTGGTGGTATTCCTCATCATATACAGGCATCTTCCATGGATTCGCACCCCCAAGGTCTCATTCCTAGGGTGGCCACGCCGGGAAGTTCATTTGTAGAAGCAGGCACGTGGTAAAGTGTGCCTGTGGTCCTGCAAATGCTAGTTTTTGCTTCACAGGGTCACCCTTACCACCTAATGGTGGCTTTGACACTGTAACCATTTATCTTGTTTCATGGTGTATTTATGTAGGTGCATGTCATATCTCCCTAACTAAAGTATTTTGATATAACTAGCCTCAGTTATCCTCAACTGTAAAATGGGGACACTCAAGGAGTGAGTGCTGAATGTGAAGAGCCTGACAGGGAAAGCATACAACAAATATCATTTCCACCCTTGTCATCTTATAAATCCCAGTATTCCACATAAATGTCAGGAATAAATAATTTCTTTACAATTGTGTAAGAATCACAGTAAAGGAGGCTATATCTTGGACCTCCGAGGAAGTGTTATTGTTACAAAGTACACCATTGCAAAAGTAGGAATAGAGGAAGAGAAAGTTGCATACATCCAATGAAACTTTTGGGGCAAACACTATAAAATGTAACTCCATAGGCATGGTACCTCCTGCCTATAATCCCAATACTTTGGGAGCCTGAGGCAGTAGGATTGCTTGAGGCCAGCGGTTTGAGACCAGCCTGGGGAACATAGAAGACCCTGTTTCTATACCTTTTTTTTTTAATCCGGGCATGGTGGCTTCACCTGTGGTCCTAGCTATTTGGGAGGTGGAGGTGGGAGGATCACTTGAGCCCAGGAGGTCGAGGCTACAGTGAGCCATGATCACACCACTGCATTCCAACCTGGGCAATGTAGCAAGACCCTGTCTCAAAAAAAGAAAAGAAAAAAATTATATCTGAGTTTCACACTAAACAGGCCCCTGACAGAATCCAAAGTAGAAAACTGTCTAATATTCAAGTTTACTTTTTCTTTTTAAAGGTCTATTCTGTTTCCTCTCCTCCTCCTACCTTCTCCAACTTTAGGGTCCAAGGGATTTTGTGCAAAATCCCTGTCCTAAAGCCTAGTCAATTACTAGAGCACTTCTAACTTTCATGCCTTTTTCTAATTAGGCTAAAATCTCTACGATATATTTGTTTACTCAACTTTTACTCTCTCCCTTCACCACTAACCTGCACAAAATATGCAACAAAAAAAATGGACATACCATGTAGCCAAAGCCACTTTTTTTGGGGGGGAGGGGATGGAATCTCTCTCTGTTGGCCCAGGCTGGAGTGCAGTGGCGTGATCTTGGCTAACTGCAACCTCTGCCTCTCAAATTCAAGTGATTCTCTTGCTTCAGCCTCCTGAGTAGCTGAGATTACAGGTAGCCGCCACCATGCCCAGATAATTTTTTTGTATTTTTAGTAGAGATGGGGTTTCACCATGTTGGCCAGGGTGGTCTCGAACTTCTGACCTCATGATCTGCCCACCTCAGCCTCCCAAAGTGCTGGGACTACAGGCATGCGCCATCGTGCCTGGCCCGATGCCAATTTAGAGGTAACAGAAAAAGGAAGGGTGGAGTTCTGATTACATGGTACTCTTCTGAGAGTACCAAAACTCAGTGATCACTGATGAAATGGTAAACTTTTTGTTGTAAGTTTCAAAAAAAAAGAAAACTGTCCTAAGTGCTTCTATGATGACAGTTCTTGTAGTTATTTATTGCTGATTTTGTTTCCATGGAAAAGAGGTGTAGGGTGTGGAGGGGGGTCGGGATTGGATACAATGAAACAAAGAAAGCTTATTATTTCAGGCCCTTCAAATTAGAAAGTCAGATTTGAGTCCTGGCTCTGTCATCCATCAGCTGTGTAACTATGGGCATCTAGTAATTTAACCTTTTCAAGCCTCAGTGTTATCTGTCAAATGCAAACAGGAGTAATATCTAACTCATAGGCTTGCTGTGAGGATGATTAAGTTATGTTAAAATGCTTCATAAGCTGTTCTTTATAAATATTTGTTATTCTTATTATCCTCTGCTCCTAGCAACAATCCTAGGTCTCATTCCAAACTAGTAATCTGATTTAAAATTCTGCTTTCTCCCTATTAAAATGCTCTACTGAAATTTTCTTGCTGGTCAAACTGAATAAAGACCACAATGCAATTGAACTGAAAGGTTAACAGATACTTCATGGCTCTCAATATATGCCAGAATTATTCCCGTCTACCTTATTCTAGCTACCTTACTCTAGTATGCTCTTGAAAAAAGTTGAAACTATTCATTTTATTCACCTCCCCCAAATTAAGGAAAATTCATGTAATGTAAAATACTTACTTTGTATTTTAGGAGAAGCTTATTTGGCAATACTGTACAATCCTCATGTTATTATCAATAATTTCCATTATATCAACCAGTGATTTTGGTTTGACACTCCATAACAATTATTCATAGTAGAGGGCAAGGAGGAAACCTTTATTAACAGACAATCCTTATGAAGCACAGACTTCAAGAACTAAGAAGGAAGGCCGGGAGCAGTGACTCACACCTGTAATCCCAACACTTTGGGAGGCCAAGGCAGGTGGATCATGAGGTCAGGAGTTCAAGACCAGCCTGGCCAACAGGGCAAAACCTCTGTCTCTACTACAAATACAAAAATTGGCCAGGCATGGTGGCGGGCGCCTGTAATCCCAGCTACTCAGGAGGCTGAGGCAGGAGAATTGCTTGAACCTGGGAGACGGAGGTTGCAGTGAGCTGAGGTCTTGATATTGCACTCCAGCCTGGGTGATAAGAGCAAGGCTCCATCTCAAAAAAAAGAAAAGAAATAAGAAGGCACCATTAGATCCCAGAACCCAATGTTAATACACATTAATATACATGCTTCTGAAACAGTATGTCCACTATTTACTGCAGCAGTCTGTAGTAGCAAACAACTAGAAACAACCACAATGTCCATCAATGTGAAACTTGTTAAATTAGGACATACACATACACCCATTAAAAAGAATGAAGTGGCTGGGCACAGTGGCTCAAGCCTGTAATCCCAGCACTTTAAAAGGCTGAGGCAGGAGGATCACTTGAGGCCTGTAGTTCGAGACCGGCCTGAATAACATAGCAAGACAAAAAAAAACAAAAAACTAAAAAAATTTTTAAAAATTAGCCAAGCATAGTGGCACATGCCTATAGCCTCAGCTACTTGGGAGAAGTAGGAATTGCTTAAGCCCAGGAGTTTCAGGCTGCAATAAGTTATAATTGCACCACTCTACTCCAGGCTGAGCAACAGAATGAGACCTTATCTTTGAAAAAAAAAAAGAAGAAGAATGAAATGGCACTATATGCTAGTATGGAAAGAGTTTCAAAAAAGTGAAAAAAGCGGCCAGCCACGGTGGCTCATGCCTATAGTCCCAGCACTTTGGGAATACAAGGTGGGTGGATCACAAGGTCAGGAGTTCAAGACCAGCCTGACCAACATGGTGAAACCCTGTCTTTACTAAAACTACAAAAATTAGCCAGGCATGGTAGCACGCACCTGTAATCCCAGCTACGCAGGAGGCTGAGGCAGGAGAATCACTTGAACCCGGGAGGCGGAGGTTGCAGTGAGCAGAGATCATGCCACTGTACTCCAGCCTCAGTAACAAAGCAAGACTCCATCTCAAAAAACAAAAAGTGAAAAAAGCAAATTACAGAACATATAAAGTATGCTACCATTTGTATAGAAATGAATATTTGTATCTTTGTATACCTGCATATGCATGGAATACTTCTAGTAGGTAATAACTTCTAGAAGTAATTGGGTGGCTCAGATGGAAGGATGAAAAAAAGATTTAACCTTTCCAATGTATATCTTTGTGTATATTTTGTATTTTGTACCATATACATATACTACTATACCAAAAATAAAAAAAAAAAACCTCTATTTTTACATCTTTAAGCTTGATTTTAAATCTACATGGTGATATTAAACTGATCATTTTTAGATTCTACTTATCCACAGCTGACAGCTTTAGAAGCTCCCTAACACTGAAAGCCCTATAGATCAGAAAAATATTCTACAATGGTAACACAGCGTTTTGAACAAATCAAGAGAAGAGTTTAACACAGAGAGGGTCTTTTGATTTCAACTAAAACTGGCGTTCTAACCTAGTATCAGCGAACTTTGCCCCTGTCTACCTTAGAAGTCAAACTTAATAAATAACACTTATTAAATACTGTGTATCCGAACACTGGACTAAGTACAGTAGATATTTAATAATTCCTGTAAGATAAAAATTTATTCATTTCCAATGTTTTGGAATAAAATTTTTTACATAGAGCTTTTTTCCATATTTATTAATATTTAGGCATCTCAGAAATGGAATAACAGAGTCAAAAGAAATAAGGAGCCAGGCTCAGTGGCTCACACCTAGAATCCCAAAATTTGTGGAGGTCAAGGCAGGAGGATCACTTCAGCTCAAGAGTTCAAGGCCAGCCTGGGCAACACAGTGAGATCTCATCTTTACTAAAAATAAAACAAGTTAGCCAGACATGGTGGCACACCCCTGTAGTACCATGTGCCATAGTACCAGGATTGCTTGAGCCCAGGAGTTCAAGGCTGCAGTGAGCTATGAACATGCCACTGCACTCCAGTCTGACAGAACAAGACCCTGTCTCTAAAAACATAATAAATAAATAAAAATATTTTTTTAAAAAAAGCTTTGTTAAAGGCTGGCAAGGTTTTGTTTTGTTTTTTCTGTTTTGTTGTTTTTGAGACGAAGTCTCGCTCTGCTGCCTAGGGAACGGGGTGGCGCAATCTCAGCTCACTGCAGGCTCTGCCTCCCAGGTTTCAGCGATTCTCCTGTCTCACCCTCCCGGGTAGCTGGGATTACAGGCACGTACCACCACACCCGGCTAATTTTTGTATTTTTAGTAGAGATGGGGTTTTACCATATTGGCTAGGCTGGTCTTGAACTCCTAACCTTGGGTGATCCACCCGCCTGAGACCAGCCTGACCAACACAGAGAAACCCCGTCTCTACTAAAAATACAAAATTAGCCAGGAGAGGTGGTGCATGCCTGTAATCCTAGCTACTCAGGAGGCTGAGGCAAAAGAATCGCTTGAACCCAGGAGGTGGAGGTTTCGATGAGCCAAGATCACACCATTGCACTCCAGCCTGGGCAACAAGAGCGAGACTCTGTCTCAAAAATAAAAATAATAAAAATAAATAAATAAAAGTTCAATATTCTTCCTTTAAGTGGATCAGAACTAGGTGGATGATCTCCTTTTATCCAATCCACTCCTCTCCCTTTTTTTTTCAATTCAAGGTTTCTGTTTCCTCCAGGAATCTATTCCTAATTCATTCTACTGGTCCTCCCAACAAACCCACCCAGCGTAATTCATGAACTCACTCTTAGGAGATACAGTAGGTTTTACTCAATTTTTGTATTTGTTTACAAAACAACGTCTGCATTAAATGGTCAAAGGATAGGAACTGTTTATATGATTTCCAGTTATATATAATTTACCACACCAAAGTATTTTTTATCACTCTGTCACCCAAGCTGGAGTGCAGTGGTGCAATCTCAGCTAACTGCAGCCTCCGCCTCTCAGGTTCAACCGATTCTCCTGCCTCAGCCTCCTGAGTAGCTGGGATTACAGGCGTCGACCACCACACCCGGCTAATGTTTATATTTTTAGTAACGACGGGGTTTCACCACGTTGGCCAAGCTGGTCTCAAACTCCTGACATCAGGTCATCCACTCGCCTCAGCCTCCCAAAGTGCTGGGATTATAGGCGTGAGCCACCGTGGCCAGCCATATAGTAGCAACTTTCTAAACTGACTTCTATTTAACCAATTTATGAGAGTAAGTGGTACTCTCCATTCCCTCAGCAAAATATACTGAATAATACCCATGAATAAACTGAACTCTTGAAGCTACTAGGCTACACTCTTTAAGAAATTCTCACATTATGGCACTTTTTCTACATTTGCGTGTACGCCCAACAAAGATCAATTATGTTCTCTAACTTATTTATACCAGTTGTATTAGGTACTGCCATTATATAATCTAGTTAAATATTACACAAGCCAAAGAAATATAAATATATAACATAAAAGATGTGCTATGGTCTGAATGTTGTGTTCCTCCCAAATTCATATGTTGAAATCCTAACCACTAAGGCGATGGCATTATGAATGTGGGACCTTTCGAGGTAATTCGGTCATCTTAGGAACGGGATTAGTACCCTTATAAGAGACCTCAGATACCTAGCTAGCCCATGTCCATCATGTGAGGACAAAGCTAGAAGGTGCCATCTATCAACCAGAACATAAGCCCTCACTAGACAACTTTGATCTTGAACTTCCCAGATTCCAGACTTGTGAGAAATAAATTGTTTACAGGTCACCCAATCTATAGTATTTTGCTGTAGCAGGCCAAAAGAACTAAGACACAATGTTTGTAGCAAAATTAGGTTGAATGTTTTCGAAAGACTCAAGTGAAAAAAAATACTGTCAGAAGCAGACAAGATGAATAAAGACTGAAAAAACAAATCTAGCATTCTACAAATTACTTCTTAAATGTCTAAACCGTAAGATACTTTCAAAAAAATTTGAAACTGAAATTTTTAGACCATGCATGATAGGTGTGCTTTGTGGAAAAAAGATGATACAGAATTCCATGGAAGAACTCATACCCAAAGACAAGACTAAAATCAAAAAATTACCAAATTCACGTGAAATATTTTTAAGTTTAAAAAAAAATGTTTACAGCTGGACATGGTGGCTCATGCCTGTAATCCCAGCACTTGCAAGGCTAAGGCAGGTGATTGCTTGAGCCCAGGAGTTCAAGATGAGCCTGGGCAACACGGTGAAACTCTGTCTCTACAAAAAAATACAAAAAAAGCAAATTAGCCAGGCGTGGTGGTGAGCACCTATAGTCCCAGCTTCTCAGGAGGCTGAGGTGGGAGGTTCACTTGGGCCTAGGTTGTCAAGGCCGCAGTGAGCCAAGGAGGCTGAGGTGGGAGGTTCACTTGGGCCTAGGTTGTCAAGGCTGCAGTGAGCCAAGATCGTGCCATTATACTCCAGCCTGGGGGATGGAGCAAGACTCTATCTCAAAAACAAACAGAAAACCTTTTTACAGTATGTATCATTTATGATTACCTACAGTGACTCATTCATTCATTCATTCGTTCATTCATTTCTGAGACAGTCTCGCTCTGTCACCCAGGCTGGAGTGCAGTGGGGCAATCTCAGTTCACTACAGCCTCAGCCTCCTGAGTAGCTGGGACTACAGGCACGCACTACCACACCCAGCTAATTGGTGACTCACTTTTTCAACTACTGGCCAGATCAGTGGGACTAATTTTTCCATCAAAGAAAAATTTAGGCACACCTGAGAGGTAATAGAGTATTAAGCAAAAATTAGCCGGGTGTGGTGGTACATGCCTGTAGTCCCTGCTACTTGGGAGGCTAAGGTGAAAAGACTGGCTTGAGCCTAGGAGGCAAAGATTTCAGTGAGCCGAGATCATACCACTGCATTCCAGCCTGGGCAACACAGCCAGATGATGTCTCAAAAAATATATATATAGTATTGGCTGGGTGTGGTGACTCACACTTGTAATCCCAGCACTTTGGGAGGCAGGGGCAGGTTGATTACTGGAGGTCAGGAGTTCAAGACCAGCCTGGACAACACTGTGAAACCCCATCTCTACTAAAAATACAAGATTAGCTGGGTGTGGTGGCGCACACCTGTAATCCCACCTACTCAGGAGGCTGATGCAGAAGAATCGCTTGAACCCGGGAGGTGAAGGTTGCAGTGAGCCAAGATTGTGCCACTGCACTCCAGCCTGGGCAACAAGAGCGGAACTCATTTAAAAAAAAATGTGCAGAGGACATATAGGAAAAAAGAAAATAAAGAAAAAAAATAAAAAATTTTTAAAAAAAAGATTCCAGTATGTCCAGGTTTTTCCTATTCAAATATATAGATCTGCAGATGAAAACCAAAAACACAGCACCTCCCCTAAGTGTCAGTTCTACTAAAATAAGTATTTCTTCTACTTAAGACATATCTAATCAGCATTAAATTTCTAACTTTGCAAAGGCCTTAACATGTTTAGCTTGGAGGCACACAACTTTAATCAGCTTCTAATAAAGGGTTTTTCGACTTTGGCACTGACATTTTAAGTTAGATAATACTTAGGGAGAGAGAAGATGGACATGCAGGCTGTCCTATTCATTGTTGGGATGTTTTAGCAGCATCTATACCCACTAGATGCCAATAGAACCCCACCTAGCTGGGTACAATGGCTCATGCCTATAATCCCAGCACTTTAGGAAGCTGAGGCAGGTGGATCACGATGTCAGGAGTTCAAGAACCCCACCTTATTCCAGTTGTGACAACCAAAATGTGTCCAGACATCAACAAATGTTCTCTGGGAAAATGGGGGTGGAGAGGGACAATCACTCCCATTTGAGAACCACTAATCTAGTGAAATGTCTTTCCTGGCTCTCTTCAGGCAATTTCTCTATTTTCTGAGCTAGTGAGCTACCTCAATTTCTTCACAGGAGACAATGGGAATAGACTCCAAAAAGGATTGGCTGCTTTTTATTGCAAAAAGAAGCAATGAAATTCAGCAACACATTGGTAGAACAGGATTTGAATTCCCATTCAAAAAAACTTACCAGCAGTGTTGTCTTGAGCATGTCACTTAACCTCTCCAAGTCTGTTTCCTCATCTGCAAAATGGGAATAATAATATCTACTTTGCAGAGCTGCTATATCAGAGATAATTTAAGTAAAATTGTATTATGTCTGACACTTAGTAGGAATGCAATAAATTATAGCTATTGCTATTACTATAAATGTTGATAGCATTAGAGGATATTGTATTCCCTTTGCAATGCTTTTATCAGTACTCCAACATTATTGTACATTAGAATCACCTGTGATATTTCTTAAGCTATTGAAGATGCCCAGATCCCACCCTCAGAAAGGTCCAGAAACAATACTGAGAAAAACTGGCTAAATTTTTTACATTAGACTTGACTGCTGTATTTTCTCTCTGTTGTAAAACTCTGTAGCATTTGAAGACAGAAGAAAAAGAGAAATTCATAAAACAATTCAATCATGTAAAATGTTTGTCATACAGAACAAAAACTACTTTAAAATAATGGTGTTTTGACAGTTTATTTTGAAGGTCATTTTAAAAACAAAGTTAAAGACAATCTGAGAAAAAACTGCACAGGATACACTCATTAAATAAGTATGGTTTATGATGATTAAATCAAAATAAGGGAAATATGTTCTCTTCTGCAATTCAAGAAATAAGTTCTGTTGTCCTGAAGGTTCTTATACATCCAAAAAGGGGAAATAATCATGGCAATTAAAGCTGCCTCTTAATCATGTAAATCTACAGTAGCAACTAAATGTTTCTGTTCTTCCCATTAAGTCAGTTTCGATCTTCAAACTGTGCCTTGTTTTTTAAAAGATAAGATGCTAGAAATTCAATGGGATTTGGTGGTCTGTAAGGGAAAAGAAATCCAAAGTTTAGAAATATATTTCCTAGATGTGTTAATTTAAACATATTGTTCCATAATGAAAACGCATCTTTTTAAGTTTAATTTTCATTTCACAGTCAAAGGACATTTGTAGTAATAAAATAAATAAGATAAGCAAGCAAATTAATTAGCCAACAAAATAGTTTAAAGAGACTGAAATTTTTGTATGGCTTAAATCTGGTTATGAATTCCATTTTAAAACACAAGTTTAAAAAATGTATTGACAATGGGATGATCATTACCCCAGAGAGAATAATGACTTGAAGGGGTCACATGGATGGCTTCTGAGGTACTGGCAGTATTCGGTTTCTTAATCTGAGTGCAAGCTACACAGGTTTCATCATGTTGCCCAGGTTGATTTTGAACTCTTGGGCTCAAGTGATCTGCCCGCCTTGGCCTTCCAAAGTGTGAGGATTACAGGCATGAGCCACCATGCCCAGCCCAAATTAAGTTGTTTTTTTTTTCCCCCCAAGACAGAGTCTTGTTCTGTTTCGCAGGCTGGAGTGCAGTGCTGCAATCTTGGCTCACTGTAACCTCCACCTCCCAGGTTCAAGCAAATTCTGCCTCAGCCTCCTGAGTAGCTGAGATTACAGGCATGCGCCACCATGCCCAGCTAAGTTTTGTATTTTTAGCAGAGACAGGGTTTCACCATCTTGGCCAGGCTGGTCTCAAAACCCTGATCTCGTGATCCACCTGCCTCGGCCTCCTAAAGGGCTGGGATTACAAGCATGAGCCAACGCACTCAGAGTTCTGGTAAAATAATTCATCATGTGAACCCTAAATATTACATGAAAAATACTATTTGTAGACAGCTTTTAGGGCTGTTTAGAGTGCTCTGGGAATGTTTTGAGATCCTTGTAAACACATTTTCAATATGCCTTTTCATAGTAGAGTTTAAAATAGATGTCTCCTAGCAGTGAACTGCTCAAAAATAAAATAAAATTAAATTGATGTTTCCCCAATTTTTCATCTTTGGATTTTTTTTCCAGCAAGAATAATTTAGATAGAAGTGTTAATATGAAATAACTCCGCTTAGTTTTATAAATGTATTTATCTTCTTAGGTGCACTGTAGTTGTATTACATAGTATTAGAATTATTGATTTAAATTATTTGAAGAAAGAAGTAGCTTTTAGAAAAGAAACATAACAACCAACTTATCTGTATTAGTGTTGCTTCTTTGACTAGTCACTTGAGTTCATCTACATGTCTTGGTGATGCTACATCCATTGTCCTATATTATTTTTGTTCTTTTATTGAAGGGTAATACACAGAATATTACACATATCATAGGTATACAGCTTGATGAATTTTCACAAACTAAATATATTACAGGCGCATGCCTGTAATCCCAGCTACTCGGGAGGCTGAGCAGAATTTGCTTGAACCTGGGAGGTGGAGGTTACAGTGAGCCAAGATTGCACCCTGCACGCCAGCCTGCACAACAGAACAAGACTCCGACTTAGGGAAAAAAAAACTTCTTTGGGCTGGGCATGGTGGCTCATGTCCGTAATCCTCACACTTCGGAAGGCCAAGATGGGCAGATCACTTGAGCCCAAGAGTTCAAAATCAACCTGGGCAACATGATGAAACCCCATCTCCACAGAAAATGCAAAAAATTAGCCAGGCATGGTGGCGCATGCCTATAGTTACAGCTACTCAGGAGGGTTAGGTGGGAAGATCACTTGAGTTCAAGGCTACAGTAAGCCATGATTGCCTCACTGTATTCCAGCTGGGGCAACAGAACAAGACTCCATGTCAAAAACAAAAATTTCTTTTTTAACAAAAAAATGTATTTACTGGCCAAGCACAGTGGCTCATGCCTGTAATCCCAGCACTTTGGGAGTCCAAGTGGGGAGGATCACTTCTAAGCCTGAGCAACATAGTAAGACCCCCAACTCTACTAAAAGTTTAAAAATTAGTCTGGCATAGTGGCACACGCCTGTAGTCTCACCTACTCAGGAGGCTGAGGCGAAAGGATTGCTTAAGCCCGGGAGGCCTAGGCTACAGTGAGTGGTGATCTCACTACTGCACTCTAGCCTGGATGACAGAATGAGACCCTGTCTCAAAAAAATTAACAATAAAAAAAATTTTTAATGAATTTCCTAAGAGCTTGAACTTAAAATTTTTTTTTCAAATGATTTTCTAGCATTTAAAGTAATATTTAGAGCCCAGGTGCAGTAGCTCACGTCTGTAATCCCAGCATTTTGGGGGCCGAGGCAGGCAGAACACCTGAAGTCAGGAGTTCCAGACCCACCTGACCAACATGGTAAAACCATGTCTCTACTAAAAATACAAAAATTAGCCAGGTGTGGTGGCAGACACCTGTAGTTCCAGCTACTAGGAAGGCTGAGGCAGGAAAACTGCTGAACTAGGAGGCGGAGGTTGCAGTAAGCCGAGATTGTGCCACTGCACTCCAGCCTGGGTAAAGAGCAAGACTCTGTCTCAAAAAATAAATAAATAGAGTAATATTTCAAATTTTTTTTCTTTTTTTTTTTTATTTTTGAGACAGAGTCTTGGCTCTGTGGCTAGGCTGGAGTGCCGTGGCACAACTCGGCTCACTGCAACCTCCACCTCCCGGGTTCAAGTGATTCCCCTGCCTCAGCCTCTCGAGTAACTGGGACTACAAGCATGCGCCACCACGCCCAGCTAGTTTTTGTATTTTTAGTAGAGACGGGGTTTCACCACATTAGCCAGGATGGTCTCAATCTCCTGACCTTGCGATCCACCCGCCCCGGCCTCCCAAAGCGCTGGGATTACAGGCATGAGCCACTGAGCCCGACCTCAAATTTCTAATATATTAGTCTTCCCTAGAAGAAAAACAAAAAAATTGAAAAGATGGCCATTTTTTTTTCTTTTTTCCCTTTTTTTTTTTTTTTTTAAGACTAGTCAAGTGCAGTAGTAAGAAGGGGGGAAAGAGCAGAAAAAGGGAATAAGGGCCAGGAGCAGTGGCTCACACCTAAAATCCCAGCACTTTGGGAGGCCCACAAGAGCAGATCACCTGAGGTCAGGAGTTAAGAGATCAGCCTGGCCAACATGATGAAACCTCGTCTCTACTGAAAATACAACAATTAGCCACTAGTGGTGGCATGCACCTGTAGTCCTAGCTATTCAGGAGGCTGAGGCAGGAGAATCACTTGAACCGGGGAGGTGGAGACTACAGTGATCCAATATTGTGCCACTGCACTCTAGCCTGGGCAACAGGGTAAGTCTCTGAATCAAAAAAAAAAAAAAAAAAAAAAAAAAAAACACCAAAAAACCAGGCCACGTGCAAGGATCACTCTGAGGTCAGGAGTTCAAGACCAGCCTGGTCAATACGGTGAAACCCCATCTGTACTAAAAATGCAAATGTGACATGGGCATGCTGGTAGGCATCTGTAAGCCCAGCTACTCACAAGGCTAAGGCAAAAGAACTGCTTGAACCCAGGAGGTGGAGGTTGCAGTGACCCAAGATCGTGCCACTGCACTCCAGCCCTAGGTGACAAAAACAAAACTCTATCTCAACAAAAAAAAGAAGAAAAGAATAAGGAGCTTAATCTGTAAGACTATCAATAGTCAATTGAGTTAACTCACTACCTTCAGACCATCAAGATCCCCATATTTTAACTGTTGGTAGTAGATGCTAATTTACAAATATAACCATCAAAAACAAATACTTATTGCTCATTCATATAATTTTTATATAAACAAATGTATCGATTCTAAGTTAATAATTCACTTTTACTATAAGAAAAGACATATTTCCTTTTTTTTTTTTTTCCTTGCAGTAGGATCTCACTCTGTCACCTAGGCTGAAGTGCAGTGGTGCAATAATGGCTCACTGCAGCCTCGAACTCCTGGGCCAAAGCCCAGGTGATCCTCCCACCTTGGCCTCTCAAGCAGTTTGGGCTAAGGCATACACCACCACACCAGACTGAGATAAGACATAGTTCCATCAAGTTCTTTATCCAGTTATATCAATTTGCTATTACAATGTTTATTATTATTCTTTGAATAAAATAGAATATGCACCTAATAAATGTTGATTAACTTCCAAAACAAATTTTCTTATTACATTTGCTTACACAAAAAAAAATTTAGGTGAGAATTACTGGGGAAAACATGTTAAAAAAAAGATAAATAGTAGCTGGGCACGGTGGCTCACACCTGTAATCCCAGCACTTTGAGAGGCCGAGGTGGGCGGATCACGAGGTCAGGAATTCAAGACCAGACTGACCAATGGTGAAACCCCATCTCTACTGAAAAATACAAAAATTAGCTGGGCATGGTGGCTTGTGCCAGTAATCCCAGCTACTTGGGAGGCTGAGGTAGGAGAATTGCTTGAACCAGACCCAGGAGGCGGAGGTTGCAGTGAGACGAGATCGCACCACTGCACTCCAGCCTGGGCTACAGAGCGAGACTCCATCTCAAAAAAAAAAAAAAGATAAATAATTGTATCCTTGCTATTAAGAAAATTTAAGGCTGGGCACTGTGGCTCATGCCTGTAATCCCAGCACTTTGGGAGGTCAACGCAGGTGGATCACAAGGTAAAGAGATCGAGACGATCCTGGCCAACATGGTGAAACCCTGTCTCTACTAAAAATACAAAAATTAGCTGAGCATGGTAGCGCATGCCTGTAGTCCCAGCTACTCGGATGGCTGAGGCAGGAGAACTGCTTGAACCTGGGAGGCAGAGGTTACAACGAGCCAAGATCGCACCACTGCACTCCAGCCAGGGGACAGAGCAAGACTCTGTCTAAAAACAAAAAAAAAAAGAAAGAAAGAAAGAAAATGTAAATTAAAACAACTGGCAAATGTTTATTAACACTACTAACACTTACGTATTGAGGCCATGGTAACACTAGAAGAATTTTTTTTTTTTTTTTTTTTTTGAGACGGAGTTTCGCTCTTGTTACCCAGTCTGGAGTGCAATGGCGCGATCTCGGCTCACCGCAACCTCCGCCTCCTGGGTTCAAGCAATTCTCCTGCCTCAGCCTCCCGAGTAGCTGGGATTACAGGCATGCGCCACCATGCCCAGCTAATTTTTTGTATTTTAGTAGAGACGGGGTTTCACCATGTTGACCAGGATGGTCTCGATGTCTTGACCTCGTGATCCACCCACCTCGGCCTCCCAAAGTACTGGGATTACAGGCGTGAGCCACCGTGCCCGGCCCAACACTAGAAGAATTTTAAGGACAAACTTTTGAAAACAAATATGATATGTCAAACATCATAAAAAGCATCATGACCTTTGAACTGGTAAACCAGCTCTTGGGAAATTATCATTTAAAAAGTAACTAAACAAAAGCAAAAGACATATGAAAACAGACAAACTGCCTGGGTGACCAATTAACAAAGGAAATTCTACCTAAATGTTCAACAGTGGGAAAATGGCTAAATTAAATGTGGTATTACAACTTAAATTATAGGCTGGGTGCAGTGGTTAACACCTGTAATCCCAGCACTTTGGGAGGCTGACACTGGCGGATCACTTGAGGTGAGGAGTTCAAGACAAGCCTGGCCATCAAGACAAAACCCTGTCTCTACTTAAAAATACAATAGGGCCGGGCGCGGTGGCTCACGCCTGTAATCCCAGCACTTTGGGAGGCCGAGGTGGGTGGATCACGAGGTCAAGAGATCGAGACCATCCTGGTCAACATGGTGAAACCCCGTCTCTATTAAAAATACAAAAAATTAGCTGGGCATGGTGGTGCGTGCCTGTAATCCCAGCTACGCAGGAGGCTGAGGCAGGAGAATTGCCTGAACGCAAGAGGCAGAGGTTGCGGTAAGCCGAGATCGCGCCATTGCACTCCAGCCTGGGTAACAAGAGCAAAACTCCGTCTCAAAAAAAAAAAAAAAATACAATAATTAGCCGAGCATGGTAGCAGGTGCCTTTAATCCCAGTTACTCGGGATACTGAGGCAGGGGTAACACTTGAACCCGGCGAGGCAGAGGTTGCAGTAAACAGAGATTGCACCACTGTACTCCAGCCAGGGAGACAGACCAAGACTCTGTCTCAAAAAATAATAATAATAATAGGCCAGGCGCAGTGGCTTATACCTAAAATCCCAGCACTCTGGGAGGCCAAGGTGGGCAGATCACTAGAAGACAGGAATTCAAGACCAGCCTGGCCAATGTGGTGAAACCCCGTATTTACCAAAAATACAAAAATTAGGCAGTCATGGTGGCACATGCCTGTAGTCCCAGCTACCCAGAAGGCTGAGACACGAGAATCACTTGAACCCAGGAGGCAGAGGTGGCAGTGAGCAGAGATCACACCATTGTACTCCAGCCTGGGCAACAGAGTGAGACTCCATCTCAAAATAACAATAATAATAATAATTTAAATTATAATCATGAAGACTATAGAGAGGTACAGAAAAACATTATGTCATAAGTAAAAAGAAGATTTAAAATTAATGTATATCATGATTACAAATCTTTACAAATACACGTATGATCTAAGACTGGTGGGAAAAAATTTAAATGTCTGAATTATGAAATTATGGCTGAGCACGTTCTCAAAAACTTTAATTATTCATAAATCACACAGTAAAAAGTTGCTATACATAACTAATGATATTTCAGTTAGGGGAATCTATTTTGCTTTCTCTACTAACTCCATTTGTGATCACAATTATCTTACCTTTCCTTTGCAAGCACAGCAAGTCCCTGTAATAAGATAGGCACAACTGTCTGATCCAGGTAGGCACGAGTTGGCAAAGACTGGAGATCTACCTTCTGCTTTGATGACTTTTCTGCATTAATCTTCTCATTTTCTACTATCCTCTAGTGAATTCAAAAAAACAGTACATGAACATTTCAAATAACCAGGTTATTTTGTGTTCTAAACAAAATTACTGGAAATATGACACTAATAGAAAAGGCAAATCAATAACTAGAAAGCTGGTACTAGACCACAAACTTCTCTGCCCAAAATAAATTCAGACCCATCTTTCAAACTCATTCAAGCTTTTTCTCTCCAAAAGCACCATAACATCTCATTCTTCTAAAGTCATGTCTTAAGATCCTACTCTTTCTTCCTTTCATTCTGCCTTTGTAGGAGTAAATACCAATGCTTTTCTTTTTTTCATGTGAGCATCTTCTCAGAGTATGTTCCCAAAAAAACTGGACATGACACCAAACAGCACCATATCACAAGAAAGCTGGTCACAGCAGAGAGAGCAAGCTTCAGGGTATAAGGCTTATACACTCAAGAGAATCTAGCTAAAATTTATTACCATTGTCTTGTATTCACTATTGTTATTTTTATGGTTACCACCTATTTATCACAGTGAGAATACTTTTCCCTGTATGTTTCTTTTTTAAAGAAATACATTCAGCTTGGGCAACATGGCAAAATCTAGTCTCTACAAAAATTAGCTAGGCACAGTGTGCCTGTAGTCCCAGCTACTCAGAAGGCTGAGATGGGAGGATCACTTGAGCCCAAGAGGCAGAGATTGCAGTGAGATGATATTATGGCACTGCACTCCAACCTGGCTGACAAAGCAAGGCCCTGTCTCTAAATCAATCAATCAATCAATCAACCTATGATTTTTAAAAATGAACAGATTTAAGAAAATACATTATGTAAATACCCCCAAAATGAAGAAAATTATTAATATAGAAAAAAATCACTAATGTCATATTTAAATGAATGGTTTTCCCCACTCCAGCAGGTAACGCCAAAAAGCAATTAAGTAATTTTAATTAAAAATAAATGAAGCTGGCCAGGCTCAGTGGCTCACACCTGTAATCCCGGCACTTTGGGAGGCTGAGGTGGGCAGATGACGAGGTCAGGAGATCGAGACCATACTGGCTAACGCGGTGTGAAACCCCGTCTCTACTAAAAATACAAAAAAATTAGCTGAGCATGGCGGCACACACCTGTAGTCCTAGCTACTCGGGAGGCTGAGACAGGAGAATTGCTCGAACCCGGGAGGCGGAGGTTGCAGTGAGCCAAGATCACGCCACTGCATTCCAGCCTGGGCAACAGAGCAAGACTCCGTCTCAAAAAAATAGATAAATAAAAATAAATGCAATTTAAAAAATAACAAGTTATATTTTCTTTTTTACAACCTCTCAAATTTTGGAGCTATCAAATAGATTCAGCTGACATTCAGAGAATTAAAAACTAACTTATTGCCTCCAACAGACTTAAAATTTTTTTTTTTTTTTTTTAGTTTCGTTCTTGTTTCCCAGGCTGGAGTGCAATGGCACAATCTCAGCTCACAGCAACCTCTGCCTCCTGGATTCAAACAATTCTCCTGCCTTAGCCTCCCAAGTAGCTGGGATTACAGGCATGAGCCACCACGTCCAGCTAATATTTTGTATTTTTAGTGGAGACAGTTTCTCCATGTTGGTCAGGCTGGTCTTGAACTCCCGACCTCAGGTGATCCGCCTGACTCAGCCTCCCAAAGTGCTGAGATTACAGGTGTGAGCCAACGAGCGTAGCCTTTTTTTAAACTAATGTATTAAAAAATGTTGCATCTGGGCACAGTTGCTCATGCCTATAATCCCAGAAATCTGGGAGGCCATGGCAGGTGAACCACTTGAGGCCACGAGTTAAGACCAGCCTGGCCAACATGGTGAAATCCCATCTCTATTAAAAATTTTAAAACTGGCACAAAAGTAGTCATAAAAAAAAAAGAAATTAAAAACTAGATGGGCATGGTGGCACATGCCTGTAGTCCCAGCTACTTAGGAAGGTAAAGCACAAGAATCACTTGAACCCGGGAGGCAGAGGTTGCAGTGAGCTGAGATCACGCCATTGCACTTCAGCCTGGGTAACATAGCAAGATTCTGTCTCAAAAAGAAAAAAAAAAATTGCTTTTTTTTGAAAATCTAACATTTCAGATGTTTAAAATGGGGGTTGGGTGTAGTGGCTCATGCCCATATTCCCAGCACCTTTGGGAGACTGAAGCAGGGTGATTGGTTGAGTCCAGGAGTTTGGGACCAGCCTGACCAACATGGTAAAATCCCATTTCTCCCATCTCTACTAAAAATACAAAATTAGCTGGGCATGGTGACACATGACTGTAAGCCCAGCTATTTGGGAGGCTGAGGCAGAACGGCTAAACCCAGGAGGTGGAGGTTGCAGGGAGCCAAGATTGAGACTCTGTAGTCCAGCCTGGGTGACAGAGCAAGACTCTGTCTCAAAAAAAAAAAAAAAAAAAAAAGTGGTTCTAAAAGTACAAAACAGTATTCCTAAGAGCACTTTCATTTAAATGAACTTTTGCTTCAACATACTCAAACTAGATATAAAAGAGCTGACAAAGAAAAATTTTTCTACTTTTAATTGTATTTTGGTAAAAGTAAGAAAAAAATCTTTAATCACATCGGTAACATAAATAGCATGGTTTCCAAAGACACGTCCCATAACTATGTCAGACAACTTTTGTACTTCTGCTTATGGTTTTGCAATCTAATTTTAGAATTTAATTAAAAGATAATTTTCTATTAAATACAAAGTTTACTTAATCTATAAAATACTATTTATTTGTCCATGGACTGAAAAATTTATTTTTCGTTAGTAAATTTTAACAGATAATACCTTTGGCACACCATCACTTCAGAAACTCTTACTGAGCCTTTGTAAAATTCAGCTTTTCATTGCAGAAAAGACTGTACAACTTTATTGTTTCTGAAAACTGACATTATCATCTTAAATGAATTCTCCTCCCTTAAATCAAAATCCACTATGTCCAAAACTTGACATTGATCACAACAAAGACAATGCAGCAAACTTCAAAATCTCAGTGTATTTCCTAAAAATAGTCCTAACTTCCAGGCACAGTATACGTATACAACAAAAACTATTCAGGGCCAGGCGCAGTGGCTCAAATCTGTAATCTCAATACTTTGGGAAGCTGAGGCAGGAGGACTGCTTGAGCGCAGGAGTTTGAAACCAGCTTGAGCAACATAGTGAGACCCTGTTACTATTTTTTTTTTAATAATTTTAAGAAAATTTAACTTGTCAGTTACATGACATTACAATGCCTCCAATAAGAAAGAGCAATACCTAAGCAACTCCTATAAATCCTGTAATAAATTCCTTAACCAAATCTTCCCATTTATTTCATCTGAACATTTACTAATTATCCATTATGTGCCAACTGTGATGCTCAATTTCACTTAAGTCAAAATCTTGAACTAATCTAAAAATAGCTATATCCAAACTACCACAACAAAAAATGAGCTCGTAAGACAGTGTAGAACAGTGATCACAAAAAGGAGAAAAATGAGGTGAGCACTATGACTGTCCCTGCTTATCGCTTTCTGCCTGGAGAACTTACAGGATACAGTGTAGGGAGAGAGAACTTAAACAGACCCTAGTAGTCTCCCTGAGTTGAGAAAACAGAGTTGAAAATTCTGGGAGACCAAAACAACTAAAATTTGCAAGGCAGAGCACTGAAGGGAAAAAAGTGCACGGAGCCAAGAAAAAATTGCACAGAGAGAGACTAAGAATATTGCCTTGCAGTCTTCAGGTGAGTACTTAACAATAGATGAATGTAACGTCAACTATCCAAGGCCAGGGAAACAACCGTCTTGTATTAGTCTATTTGCATTGCTATAAAGAAATACCTGAGGGTGGGTAATTTATAAAGAAAAGAGGTTTATTTGGCCACAATTCTGCAAGCTACACAAGCAGGGCACCAGCATCTGCTACTGATGAGTGCTTCAGGGAGCCGCCAATCCTGACAGAGAGGGACTGAGGTGTCACATAACAAGAGAGGGAGCAAGAGAAAAAGGAGTAGGTGCCGGACTCTTTTTAACAATCAGATCTCATGGTAACTAATAGAGTAAGAACTCACTCATTACCAAAAGATGGTACCATGCCATTCATGAGGGATCTACTCCCACGACCCAAACACCTCCCACTAGCTTCCACCTCCAACATTGCGGGGGTCACATTTCGACATGAGATTTGGAAGGGACAAATATCCAAACTATATTACACCACAAGGAACAATCTTTGCAGCTCACACAGGCTGGAAATGGTTTATGTTCCAGTGAGGCAGGGTGAGAAAATCTCATAATACACCAGCATATTAGCTGTTGCGGAGGTTGCAGTGAACCAAGATCACACCAATGCACTCCAACCTGAGCGACAGAGCGAGACTTTTGTCTCAAAAAAAAAAAAAAAAAAAAACTCATAATACGTGGAATATTGAGTAAAATACACAATAAAAGGAAATTAAGCCTAAAGTAAGGCTGGTCTGGTCTCACCTAACAAAGCTTAAAAGCAAGCCTCAAAAGTATCAAACTGTTTCTAAGTAACTGTGTCCCAGAGCAAATTTAAAAATGTTTTTGTTTTGTTTTTTAAAGGCTGGATGTCACCATGTTTGCCAGGCTGGTCTCAAACTCCTGGCCTCAGGCAGTCTGCCCACCTCAGCCTCCCAAAGTACTAGGATTCCAGGCATGAGCCACTGCACCCAGCCAAGAATGTTTAAAAAAAAAAAAAAAAAAATTGCCAGGCGTGGTGGCTCAAGCCTGTAATCCCAGCACTTTGAGAGGCCAAGGCAGGCAGATTACCTGAGGTCAGGAGTTCAAAACCAGCCTGGCCAACATGGTGAAACCCCGTCTCTACTAAAAATACAAAAATTAGCTAGGCATGGTGGCGGGCACCTGTAATCCCAGCTATTTGGCAGGCTGAGGCAGGAGAATCGCTTGAACCCAGGACACAGTGGTTGCAGTGAGCCAAAATTGTGCCGCTGCACTCCACCCTGGGCAACAAGAGCGAAACTGTCTCAAAACAAAATAAAAATACAAAATTGTCCAATATTCTACAAAGTAAAATTCATAATGCTCAGCATACAATCAGAAATTACCAAGCAGGCAAATAAGCAGGAAAAAAATATCTACAATGAAGACAAAAAGGAATCCACAGAAATAGACCCAGAAATTTTACAAATGATAAAATGGGCAGGGTCATTAAAACATTTATAATAGGGCCAGGCGCGGTGGCTCACGCCTGTAAACCCAGCACTTTAGGAGGCCGAGGCGGGCGGATCACGAGGTCAGGAGTTCAAGACCAGCCTGACCAATGAGGTAAAACCTCGTCTCTACTAAAAATACAAAAATTAGCCAGGCGTGGTGGCAGGCGCCTGTAGTCCCAGGTACTAGGGAGGCTGAGGCAGAAAAATCGCTTGAACACGGGAAACGGAGGTTGCAGTGAGCCGAGATCGGGCCACTGCACTCCAGCCTGGGCGACAGAGAGAGACTCTGTCTCAGAAAACAACAACGACAAAACATTTATAATAGGCCGGGCGCGGTGGCTCACATCTGTAATAGCAGAACTTTGGGAGGCCAAGGCGGGCTAATCACGAGGTCAGGATTTCACGACCAGCCTGGCCAACATAGGGAATCCCCGTCTCCACTAAAAATACAAAAAATTAGCCAGGCATGGTGGAATGTGCCTGTAATCCCAGCTACTCGGGAGGCTGAGGCAGAAGAATGGCCTGAACCTGGGAGGCGGAGGTTGCAGTGAGCTGAGATCGCGCCACTGCACTCCAGCCTGGTGACAAAGACTCCATCTCAAAAAAAAAAAAAAAAAAAGCCACCAAGCAATACGATTCAGACAGTATCCGTCAAGAATGTCTGTTTCAAAAAAAAAAAGAATGTCTGTTTCATAATAAAAGTTCAATCCTTTGGCTCAAACCTAATTTGTACGTCCGTACACCACGCAGCATTAGTACCGCTACTAAAACAAAGCTTTTCATAACTTGATACTATTCAGTTCAAGATAACGAAGTTTTCCCTTGTGCACAGTAACCTAGTAAAAGCGGATCCCAAGTTTTCTCCAGCTCACAAGAGACAGGCAGATGAGGCATAGGAACTGGGCGAGTTACCTCAACATTGTCTGTGAGACCGTACTCAGAGTGAGGATTTTCTGCAACCTAGAAAACAAAACACCAGTCACAGAGATATAAGCCCCCCTTTCTCGCTGCCTCCCTGCACACCGCCAACCCTGAATCCAGGGCCTCCTGATACCTGCGTTTGTCCCTCCAGCATCTGCTCTGGCTCCATGGCGGACCCTGCAAGTCACAGTCCCCGGATACCAGTCTTAGAAAACAAGAAGAGCCGGGAGTTACCTGGGAGATTTCGCCAAGAAGACTCTAGGATGGAGCGCAGCCCAGCCCCCGACCCCGCCCCTCACCCCCACCTGGGCGCGGGAGCACCCCGAGCAACAGAGCAGCAGAGTGGTACAGTCCACGACTGGGCGCCTGCATCGGGTCTGGAAACTCTGCGACAGTCCCAAGTACCTATAATAAGTGAAAAAAGGGGGGAAAGGGAGCTGATTACCCTCGCCCAAGCCGTTCGTTCTTAAGAGCCCTGCACCGCGCCACCAACTCCCAGTGCTAACAGCTCCGGCCGTAAATGACGGCTGTCGCACGACTGCCGCGCCTGCGCAGAACCTCCCGGCGGACAAGAGGTTGGGAGGCGTGCAGACGCGTCCTGAGTCTGTCCGTGGGGTCTCTGCTGTCCGCGTGAGTCCTGGCAAAAGTCTGGCCTTGGAAGCTACGAGCGACATTCTTTCTTCATCCTACCCAACCACGAAGAGCGCCACCCCAGCTGCAGACCGAATGACCAGCCCACTTGGAAGGGGCTCGGCCCCATCAAACCTCGATGCTGCCTCAAAGCATCTGCTGAAGCTTTTCCTCTACCAACTGAACTTCCTCACTGAGTGATTTCTTACTAGAAAATTACAAGCACAGTCTGACAGGCTCTGAAAGAATGTCGGTGTTTTACTGTTAAGCCAAAAATGGGGAGAGAAGCAGTTTTGGGGTTTCCTAATTAGCTTTTATTCAAGCCCTTAAATCTGTGAATATGCGATGTTAATGCCACCTTACATTTGTATTAGATTAGCATATGCAGCTGGCTTTCCAAACCGCGGTTCTATTGATAGTACTGTAGTTGTAAAACGTACATAGGATAATTTGCCTCCTACACGGTGGGAAAATAGCAAAGAACATCTATTTACTTAGATTTTTAAGAATTCCAATAAATTCAATTTATTTTTATGTAAGCATAAATGATAACACGCAAACTTCCTTCCTTTGACACAATTCTATTTGTAATTGCACTTTGTAATATGAAAACGTGAAAACATTTGGAGTAAATTATGGCATAACAATATGGTGGAATACAAGCCATTACAATTAAAAATCATAACGACATATACAGAAATGTAACATTGAAGGTTTTTTGTTTTTTGTTTTGTTTTGTTTTGAGACAGTCTCACCCTGTCGCTCAGGCTGGAGTGCAATGGAGCTGTCTCAGCTCACTGCAACCTCTGCCTCCCGGGTTCAAGCGATTCTCCTGCCTCAGCTGCCCCAGTAGCTGGGATTACAGGCACCCGCCACCACACCCAGCTAATTTTTGTGTTTTTAGTAATGACAGGGTTTCACCATGTTGGTCAGGCTGGTCTCAAACTCCTGATCTCAGGATCCACCCACCTCGGCCTCCCAAAGTGCTGGGATTACAGGCGTGAGTCACCGTGCCCTGCCTAACATTGAGATTTACTTCCAGCTGGCATTTTTTAAGTAGACTACAACTTCATATTGCTACTCTAAAAAACCATGAATAAAGATCTAAAGTAAATAAAATTTGGTTAGGAGCTAGACATGTAAATCAGTTTTTAAAGTTTCGCAGTGTATACTTGATAAATAGTATTGATTGGTGACAGCTGTCATAGAACTTTGAAGATTTTTTCATGTAATGCTGATGCAAACGTGTATGCATATGTACAGGATATATAAATTGACTAGTAGATATAGTAACTCAAATTAAGATTAAATGCTTTTCAATAGTGGGAAATAAAAGGGAGTACATACAACTAGAGAATGGGAAATTTTTAGAATAGTTATGTGTATTGTCATGTTATCATATATTCATACATTTCCCAATACATAGTGGACTCTCACTAAATATTTCCAAACTCCAGGAAGTAACTGAGAGCTGCTAATTTACTTTTTTTTTTTTTTTTTTTGAGATGGAATCTTGCTCTGTTGTCCAGGCTAGAGTGCAGTGGCATGATCTTGGCTCACAGCAACCTCTGCCTCCTGGGTTCAGGCAATTCTTCTGCCTCAGCTTCCCAAGTAGCTGGGACTACAGAAGTGCGCCACCAGGCCCAACAAATTTTTGTATTTTTAGTAGAGACAGGGTTTCACCATATTGGCCAGGTTGTCTCAAACTCCTGACCTTGTGATCCACCCACCTTGACCAAAGTGCTGGGATTACAGGCATGAACTACTGCATCCGGCCCTTTATATTTATTTAGTTTTTATTTATTTTTATTTTTTTTTTTTTTTTGAGATGAAGTCTCGCTCTGTCGCCTAGGCTGGAGTGCAGTGGCATGATCTCCACTCGCTGCAACCTCTGCCTCCTGGGTTCAAGTGATTCTCCTGCCTCAGCCTCCTGAGTACCTGGGATCACAGGTGCGAGCCACCACACCCAGCTAATTTTTGTATTTTTAGTAGAGATAGGGTTCATCATGTTGGTCAGGCTGGTCTCGAACTCCTGATCTCGTGATCCACCTGCCTCAGCCTCCCAAAGTGCTGAGATTACAGATGTGAGCCACCGCACCCAGCCACGCGCCTGGTCCTTGATTTACATTTTCTAAGTACTGACAGTTTTAGTAAAGTAGTAATTTAGAAGAGCCCCTTCAGGGCAGGGCCCATGTCTTAGATATCTTTAAACTTCACAAGATACTTAATACATTGTAGGTGCAGAATATGTATTAAGTTGGGCTGGTTCATAGTCAAAATTTGATGTTAATATAGATACTGACACTTCTAAAGCAAAAAAAGAAAAGACATAAAAATGTTTACTGAAGGGAACAGCACAGAATAATTAGCTATCATCCAGGTTTCCATCAATCTAGGTAAAAGTTATTGATGCAGTTTATCAAAAAGCTTCATTGAAGTTTTTGCATTTAAAATTTACTAATTGGTAGCAGGTTGTGGTGTGCCTGCCTGTAGTTCCGGCTACTTGGAGGCTGAGGCAGGAAGATTGCTTGAGCCTGGGAGGTAGAAGCTGCGGTAAGCTGTGATGACAGAGCAAGATCCTGTCTCAAAAAAAGAAAGACAGATGGGCACTGTGGCTCACGCCTATAATCCCAGAGCTTTGGGAGGCTGAGGCGGGTGGATCACTTGAGGGCAGGAGTTTGAGACCAGCCTAGCTAACATGGTGAAACCCCATTTCTACTAAAAATACAAAAAGTAGCTGGGCATGGTGGTGTGCACCTGTAATCCCAGCTACTCGGGAGGCTGAGGCAGGAGAATTGCTTGAACCCAGGAGACAGAGGTTGCAGTGAGCCGAGATTGAGCCACTGCACTCCAGCCTGGGTGACAGAGTGAGACTCCGTCTCAGAGAAAAAAAGAGAGGACAGCTGAGTGCGATGGCTTGTGCCTGTAATCCCAGCACTTCGGGAGGCCAAGGCCAAAAGTTCACGACCAACCTGACCAACATAGCAAGATCCCCATCTGCAATTTTTTAAATGATTAATTATTTTTTTAAAGAAAATAAGAAACAGGAAATATAAAGTTAATTGAAGATATTGCAGTATGCTGACTTTTTATGTGAAATTAATGATTCTAAAGAAGATGACTTGAAACATGATTATGACAGAAATTTGCAGTAATGTGTTCTGTCTAGAGAGGGGTAAATTAAAAGAATGAGAAGACAGCCTGGGCAATATAGTAAGACCTTGTCTCTACAAAAAAATTAAAAGTTAGCTGAGTGTGTGCATACCTTTAGTCCCAGCTACTCAGAGGCTAAGATCAGAGAATAGTATGAGCCCAGGGAGGTTGAGACGTAAACTATGATTCCACCACTGTATTTCAGCCTAGGTCACAGAGCAAGACCCTGTCTCAAAAAAAAGAAAAAGAAAATGAGAAGAACATTTAACTCTTATTTGGACTTCCACCAAATTTTGTTCAGGACTTCTTTCATCTGCTTCCTACATAGCGGTACTTACCTCATTCTGCTTTATATTTTGCTTATGTTTAAACACAATTAGATTTTGAGTTCTTTAAAGGCAAAGACTTTATTCTTTTCTTAAATTATTCAAGGATTTATTAACTCATACATGCAAAACGTACTGCTGATTGCATTACCAAAAGATTAATATAAAAACACTCCACAATTCTGCAACTGTCCATTAAAAAACTTTCGTTCATGGTCAGGCGTGGTGGCTCACGCTTGTAATCTCAGCACTTTGGGAGGCAGAGGCTGATGGATCACTTGAGGTCAGGAGTTTGAGAGCAGCCTGGCCAACATGGTGAAACCCTGTCTCTACTAAAAATACAAAAAATTAGCCAGGTGTCGTGGCACACGCCTGTAATCCCAGCCACTCGGGAGGCTGAGGTAGGAGAATCGCATGAGCCCGGGAAGCAGAGGTTGCCAAGATCACACCACTGCACTTCAACCTGGGCGAAAGAGAAAGACTCTGTCTAAAAAAGAAAAAAAAAAATTGTTCTAGTGGTTGAAAGCTCCAGTGTTGTATTCTTTTTTTTTTTGAGACGGAGTTTCGCTCTTGTTACCCAGGCTGGAGTGCAATGGCGCAATCTCGGCTCACCGCAACCTCCGCCTCCTGAGTTCAGGCAATTCTCCTGCCTCAGCCTCCCGAGCACGCGCCACCGTGCCCAGCTAATTTTTTGTATTTTTAGTAGAGGCGGGGTTTCACCATGTTGACCAGGATGGTCTCGATCTCTTGACCTCGTGATCCACCCGCCTCGGCCTCCCAAAGTGCTGGGATTACAGGCGTGAGCCACCGCGCCCGGCCACAGTGTTGTATTCTTAAAAGTGATTTAAGTTGTACAGAACAGGCCAGTCATGGCGGCTCCCACCTATTAATCCCAGCACTGTGGCCAAAGTGAGTGAATTGCTTGAGTTTAGGAGTTCAAGACCAGCCTGGACAACATGGCGAAACCCCATCTCTACAGAAAAAATACAAAAATTAGCTGGGTGTGGACCTGTAGTCTCAGCTACTAGGTGAGAGGATTGCTTGAGCCCAGGAGGCAGAGATTGCAGTGAGCCAAGATTGCACCATTGCACTCCAGCCTGGGCAATAGAGTGAGACCCTGTCTCAATTAAAAATATATATATATACTGGCCGGGCGCGGTGGCTCACACCTGTAATCCCAGCATTTTGGGAGGCCAAGGCAGGTGGATCACTTGAGATCAGGAGTTCGAAACCAGCCTGTCCAACATGGCAAAACCCCGTCTTTAAAAGAAAAAAATTTAAAAAAAGTTTTAAATAAATAAAAATAAATATATATATATGTAAAAGAGAAAAGAAAAGAAAAGAAAAAAAAATATATATATATGTAGTGGCCGAGCACAGTGGCTCATGCCTATACTCCCAGTGGTTTGGGAGGCAGAGGCGGGTGGATCACTTGAGGTCAGGAGTTTGAGACCAGCCTGACCAACATGGAGAAACCCCGTCTCTACTAAAAATACAAAATTAGCCGGGCATGGTGGTGCATACCTGTAATCCCAGCTACTCAGGAGGCTGAGGCAGGAGAATCACTTGAACCCAGGAAACAAAGGTTGCGGTGAGGCAAGGTCGCACCATTGCACTTCAGACTGGTCAACAAGAGTGAAACTCCATCTCAAAAACAAAAAATCTCTCTCTATATATAGGTATATATATAGATAGATAGATATAATTTCTTTATATATAGATACATATATAGAGAGAGAAAGAGATTTTTTTTATATAGTACAGAAAATCATGAAGACTAGCACGGTTTACAGAATCTCACAGACCCAAAGGGACATTGTTAGGCAACACAAATACAGAAGGTGTGTATCCACGTGACTGAGGTAAAGAGAGTCAATATTAGTCAAGTGACAGTGTCAGTAATCTGGCAACAGAGTGGTTAAGAAGGTTCATAGTTTACTAAGAGTATCTAAAATATTTTAAAAACTGCAAAGCTACAACACGTGTTTTTGTTTTTTTTGTTTTGTTTTGTTTTTGTTTGTTTGTTTGAGATGGAGTCTTACTCTGTCGCCCAGGCTAGAGTGCAGCGGTGCAATCTCAGCTCACTGCAACCTCCGCCTCCCAAGTTCAAGCAATTCTCCTGCCTTAGCCTCCTGAGTAGCTGGAATTATAGGTGCCCAGCTAATTTTTGCATTTTTAGTAGAGATGGGGTTTCACCATCTTATCCAGGCTGGTCTTGAACTCCTGACGTCGTGATCCACCCATCTCAGCCTCCCAAAGTGCTGGGATTACAGGTGTGAGCCACAGTGCCCAGACTTGTTTTGTTTTGAGACGAAGTTTTGTTCTTGGTGCCCAGACTGGAGTACAGTGGTACAATCTTGGCTCACCACAACCTCCGTGCCCCAGTTCAAGTGATTCTCCTGCCTCAGCCTCCTAAGTAGCTGGGATTACAGGCATGTGCCACCACGCCCAGCTAATTTTGTACTTTTAGTAGAGACGAGGTTTCTCCATGTTGGTCAGGCTGGTCTCAACCTCTTGAACTCAGGTCATTTGCCTGCCTCGGCCTCCCAAAGTATTGAGATGATAGGTATGAGCCACCATGCTGAACGCAACACATGATTTTTATACCTAGTTACTACAAAATTCAGGAAAAGTACTTATTAGCTTTGAATAAAGTAACAGGGAAAGCACTTTTACTAAACTACAAAGAAAAACTTCTAATGCATTATCAGAAAGATTTTATAATACAAGGAGGCATATTGCTCAGTAAGAAAGGGGCTCTATAAGAAAAGCAAATGCCGGGCCTGGCACGGTGGCTCACACCTGTAATCCCAGCACTTTGGGAGGCCGAGGTGGGCGGATCACCTGAGGTCAGGAGTTGGAGACCACCCTGGCCAACATGGTGAAACCTCATCTCTACTAACAAGACAAAAGTTAGCTGGGCTTGGTGGCAGTGCCTGTAATCCCAGCTACTCAGGGGCTGAGGCAGGAGAATTGCTTGAAACTGGGAGGCGGAGGTTGCGGTGAGCCAAGATCACGGCATTGCACTCCTGCCTAGGTGACAAGAGTGGAAAAGGGAAGGGAAGGG
The DNA here is from genome assembly GCF_030222135.1 of Aotus nancymaae. NCBI lineage: Eukaryota > Metazoa > Chordata > Mammalia > Primates > Aotidae > Aotus > Aotus nancymaae. The sequence goes on from NW_026988471.1 coordinate 31,021,607, forward strand.
AAGGGCAGGGAAGGGAAGGAAAGGGCAGGGAAGGACAGGCATGGTGTCTCACAACTATAATCCCAGAACTTTGGGAGGCCAAGGCAGGCAGTTCACTTGAGGTCAGCAGTTAGAGACCAACCTGGCCAACATGGCAAAACTCCATCTCTACTAAAAATACTAAAATGAGCCAGGCATGGTGGCTCAGGCCTGTATCCCAGCTACTCCGGTGGTTGAGGCAGCAGAATTGCTTAAACCTGGGAGGTGGAGGTTGCAGTGAGCCGAGATCCTGCCACCGCACACCAGCTTGGGGAACAGAGCAAGACTCGGTGGCGGGAAAAAAATAAAGAAAGAAAAGCACTTACTAAGTCAGGGACTCAGGGAATGACCAGTTCAAAGATGAATTAAATGCCCAATTTGGGGAGGGATGGCAGATTTAAGAGAAAGAAAAAGCTTAAAAAACACTTACTGATAATACCTTTTTGTGAGACAGAGTCTCCCCTCTGTTGCCCAGGCTGGAGTGCAGTGGCACGATCTCAGCTTACTGCAACCTCTGCCTCCTGAGCTCAAGTGATTCTCGTGTCTCAGCCACCCTAGTAGATGGAATCACAGGTGTGCACCACCACGCCTGGCTAATTTTTGTATTTTTAGTAGAGAAGCGTTTTTGCCATGTTGCCCAAGCTGGTCTCGAACTCCAGGCCTCAAGTGATCCTCATACCTTGGCCTCCCAAAGTGCTGAGATTACAGGCCTGAGCCACCACACCCGGCCCCTCGCTTTTGTCACTCAGGCTGGAGTGCAATGGTGTGATATCAGCTCACTGCAACCTCTGCCTCCTGGGTTCAAGTGATTCTCCTGCCCCAGCCTCCTGAGTAGCTGGGATTACAGGCACCTGTCACCATGCCCGGCTAATTTTTTGTATTTTGAGTAGAGACAAGGTTTCACCATGTTGGCCAGGCTGCTCTCCAATTCTTGACCTCAGGTGATCCACCTGCCTTGGCCTCCCAAAGTTCTGGGATTACAGGTGTGAGCCACCGCACCTGGCCTATACTGGCTTTTCTTTTCTTTTCCTTTTTTTTTTTTTTTTTTTTTGAGACAGAGCCTCGCTTCGTCGCCAGGTGCCAGGCTGGAGTGCAGTGGTGCAACTTCGGCTCACTGCAACCTCTGCCTCCCGGGTTCAAGCAATTCTGCCTCAGCCTCCTGAGTAGCTGGGACTACGTGTGTACAACACCACGCCCAGCTAATTTTTGTATTTTTAGTAGAGACGGGGTTTCACCATGTTGGCCAGGATGGTCTCGATCTCTTGACCTTGTGATCCACCCACCTTGGCCTCCCAAAGTGCTGGGATTACAGGCATGAGCCACCACACCCGGCCTTTTCTTTCATCATTTACTGCATTTGACAGAAATTAACCTTTTAGAATTTTTACACATGACACTTTCATTCAGTTTGAAGATTCCTTGTACGATGTAGTATAAATTAGTCTCCATTTCATTTTTTTTCATTTTTTTCATTTTGTTTTTTCACTATCTCCAGTAATGGCTATAAGCAACCATTTCGTATTTTATCCAAATACTGTCTTCATCCTTTGGTCACGTCAAGTGTTTCACACTCCCCAACCTAGCACACTCACAACTAAACAGAGTATTCATTAGAGAAAACACATGAGTTCTGTTCAAAATCTCAGCAAAAGCAGGTCAACTAATTTTTTTTTTTTAATTCGCTATGAAGGCCAGGTTCAGTGGCTTACACTTGCAATCCCAGCACTTTGAGTGGCCGACATGGGCAGATCACGAGGTCAAGAGATCGAGACCATTCTGGCCAACATGGTAAAACCCAACGCTATAAAAATACAAAAATTAGCTGGGCGTGGTGGCGGGTGCCTGTAATCCCAGCTACTTGGGAGGCTGAGGCAGGAGAATTGCTTGACCTGGGAAGCAGAGGTTGCAGGGAGCCAAGATTGGACCACTGCATTCCAGCCTGGCAACAGAGTGAGACTTCGTCTCAAAAAAAAAAAAAAAGCCAGGCGCAGTGGCTCATGCCTGTAATCCCAGCACTTTGGGAGGCCAAGGCGGGTGGATCACGAGGTCAAGAGATCGAGACCATCCTGGTCAACATGGTGAAACTCCGTCTCTACTAAAAATACAAAAAATTACCTGGGCATGGTGGTGCATGCCTGTAATCCCAGCTACTCAGGAGGCTGAGGCAGGAGAATTACCTGAATCCAGGAGGCGGAGGTTGCGGTGAGCCAAGATAGCGCCATTGCACTCCATCCTGAGTAACAAGAGCTAAACTCCGTCTCAAAAAAAAACAGAGGCCGGGCGCGGTGGCTCAAGCCTGTAATCCCAGCACTTTGGGAGGCCGATGCGGGTGGATCACGAGGTCAAGAGATCGAGACCATCCTGGTCAACATGGTGAAACCCCGTCTCTAAAAAAAAAAATTAAATAAAAAAAAACAAAAAAAAACAAATACCAAAATAGCTAGAAAGGAATTGTAATGTTCTCAACACGAAGAAAAAATAAATATTTGAAGTGGTATCTATATCTCAATTGCTCTGATTTGATCATATACACACTATATGCAAGTAAAGTATCAAAATATCACATGTATCACCCCCCAATATGTATAATATTATTTAACAGTCAATAGATGGAATGAACTAAAATCAAATGTATTTTTTTTTAAATAAAATTTAACTTTTAGCTACTGGAAATCAACAGAAATGTATTATTATTGTTATTATTTTTAATCTCTCCTCACAATCTGTTCTCAGAAATTTTCACTTTGACACAATAATTCTACTTCTAGGATTTTATCCTATGCAAATATGCAAAGGTATAAATATATTTATTATACCTTTGTAAATATGCAAAGATATAAATATATTTATTATATCATGGGTTTATTTTTATTAATTTATTTTTTGAGAGTCTTGCTCTGTCGCTTAGGCTGGAGTATAGTGACACAATCTAGGCTCTTTGCAACCTCCTTCTTCCAGGTTCAACCAATTTTCTCGCCTCAGCCTCCCAAGTAGCTGGGATTACAGGTACATTCCACTATGCCTGGAGAATTTTGTATTTTTAGTAGAGAAGGGTTTTGCCATGTTGGCCAGGCTGGTCTCGAACTCCTGACCTCAACTGACCCACCCATCTCAGCCTCTCAAAATACTGGGATTACAGGTGAGTGCCACCTTGCCTGAACCATTTTTATTTTTTTAATTGACAAAAATTGTACATATTTATCATATACAGCATGTTTCAAAATACATATACATTGAATAATGGCTAAATTAACCTAATTAACATATGTATGGCTAAAGTGGCTCACGCCTGTAATCCCAGCACCTTGAGGCCGAGGCTGATGGATCACCTGAGGTAGGGAGTTCGAGATCAGCCTGACTAACATGGAGAAACCCCTTCTCTACTAAAAAAAAAATTACAAAATAAGCCGGGTATGGTGGTGGGCACCTGTAATCCCAGCTACTCCGGAGGCTGAGGCAGGAGAATCGCTTAAACCTGGGAGGTGAAGGTTGTGGTGAGCTGAGATCATGCCATTGCACTCTAGCCTGGGCAACAAAAGTGAAACTTCGTCTCAAAACAAAAAATGTATACCTCAAATATGATTTTTGTGATGAAAATATCTAAAATCTCTCTTAGCAATTTTCAGGTATATACTACATTGTTGTTGTTGTTGTTGAGACGGAGTCTGACTCTGTCACCAGCCTGGAGTTCAGTGGCTCAATTTCAGCTCATTGCAACCTCCGCCTCCTGGGTTCAAGAGATTCTTGTGCCTCAGCCTCCCAAGTAGCTGGGATTACAGGCATGCACCACCACACCCACTAATTTTTGTATTTTTAGTAGAGACGGGGTTTCACCATGTTGGCCAGGATGGTCTTGATCTCCTGACCTCGTGATCCGCCTGCCTCGGCTTCCCAAAGTGCTGGGATTACAGGCGTGAGCTGCCACACCCAACCTATAATACCTTGTTATTAGCTATAGTCACCATGTTGTACCATAAATATATACCATAGTTTTTAATAGAAAAAGACTGGGAATAGGTAAATTATATATCTCAATACAATGGAGTACTATGTAAGCATTGAAAAGAACATGTAGATCTATGGGTGAAAAGACATTTACAATATAATTTTATGTGAAAAACGGATGTTGTAAGAAATATATATATATATATATATATATTTTTTTTTTTTTGAGACAGATTTTGCTCCTTTTGCCGAGTCTGGATTGCAATGGCTCGATCTCAGCTCACTGCAATCTCTGCCTCCCGGGTTCAAGTGATTTTCCTGCCTCAGCCTCCTGCATAACTGGGATTACAAGGGAGTGACATCAAGCTCGGCTAATTTTGTATTTTTCACCATGTTGCCCAGGCTGGTCTCAAACTCCTAATATAAATCCAGACAATCCGCCTGCCTCGGGCTCCCAAAGTGCTGGGATTACAGGCATGAGCCACCCGTGCCCAGCCAAGAAAATCTTATATTGAGATTTTTATATATATATATATATATATATATAATTTTTTTTTTTTTTTTGAGACAGAGTTTGGTTCTTGTTGCCCAGGCTGGAGTCCAATGGTGCGGTCTCAGCTCACTGCAACCTCTGCCTCCTGAGTTCAAGCAATTCTCCTGCCTCAGCCTCCTGAGTAGCTGAGGTTACAGGCATCAGCCATCATGCCCAGCTAATTTTTTTTTATTTTTAGTAGAGATGGGGTTTCACCATGTTGGCCAGGCTGGTCTGGAACTCCTGACCTCAGGTGATCTACCTGCCTCGGCCTCCCAAAGTGTTGAAATTACAGGTGTGAGCCACCGCACCTGGCCAAGATTATATTTTTGTACATATCTATTTGTACATTCATAGGAAAAACTCTGGAATGATACATATCAAACTCTTTTTTTTTTTTTGACAGGAAGTAAATTTATTGGTTCATATTACGAGGGGGGCAGCACAGTGGAAGCCCTCATGAGTGCAGGGCCCGCCACTTGTCCAGAAGGCCACGATTGGGGATGTACTTAACCCCACGGCCATCTGGGATGAGCTGCTTCTCAGCCACCATGTCTTCATATTCATCGGCATTGAACTTGGTGAAGCCCCACTTTTTTGAGATGTGGATCTTCTGGCGGCCAGGGAACTTGAACTTGGCCCTGCACAGGGCCTCAATCACATGCTCCTTGTTCTGCAGCTTGGTGCGGATGGACATGATCACTTGGCCAATGTGAACCCTGACCACAGTGCCCTGGGGCTTTCCAAAGGTGCCTCACATGCTTGTTTGGAGCCTGTCAGCCCCAGCACAGGACAACATCTTGTTGATGCGGATGATGTGGAAGGGGTGGAGCCGCACTCGGATATGAAAGCCATCTTTGTCACAACTTTTAACCATGTACTTATTGGCACAAATTCGGGCAGCCTCCATGGCTTCAGAGGAGAGCTGCTCATATTCATCTGATACCATGTGGCCACAGAGTGGAAACTCGTCTACTTTTGCCTTCTTCCACCCAAGGTCAAAGATGCGAATCTTGGCATCAGGGACACCTCGGCAGAAGCGAGACTTTGGGTACGGCTTGTTCTTACAATATCGGTAACAACGGGCGGGGCAGCAGCCCATAGCGACACCAGGATCTTCAGTGGCGTGCTGAAGGAAAAGAGCTCTTTTTTTTAAAAAAATAAAGGCAGAGTTTCACCATGTTGCTCAGGTTCGTCTCAAACTTTTGGGCTGAAGCAATCCACACACCTCAGTCTCCTAAAGTGTTGGCATCACAGGAGTCTGTCACCAGTGTCCAGTCACACCAAAATACTAATAGTGGTTCGCTGTGGAGATGGAAAATGGAGAGGGGATATATCTGCTTTTTATAAAATTTAGATTGTTGAAACTGTGGGTTTTTTTAACCAAAAGCACAATTTGTTTTAAAATTGAAAGAGTAAAAATATCCAGATAAATTTTCTTTAATTGGAAAATATGTAGATTTTTAAGTTATAAGACACATAAATCAATGGGAAGAATATTTATGTGAGTAATGGGTCTAATTCATTGTATGATAGTATTTACAAAAATCTCCCAGTTCATTCTTTTTTCTTTCACTCAAGAATTTAGTGAGCATCTATTATTTGTTGAGAACTCATGGAGAGTGTACAGAGAATTAACACAGCAAGCCTAAGACTGTTATCCTTGAAAAGGTCAGCTTGCAAAACAGGGTGCTGGTGTCTAAGAACCTAAATAATAGTTTCCTATGCTGATATAAAATTTTCCTTTTTTTTTTTTTGAGACAGTATCTCACTCCATTGCCTAGCCAGGTTGGAGTGAACTGGCACGATCTAGGCTCACTGCGCCTCTACCTCCTGGGTTCAATCGATCCTCCCACCTCAGCCTCTGCAGAACCTGGGACCACACACATGCTGCACTGCACCTGGATAATTTTTGTATTTTTTGTAAAGACAGGGTTTTACCATGTTGCCCAGGCTGGTTTCCAACTCCTGGGATCGAGAGATCCACCCACCTCAGCCTCCCAAAGTTCTGAAATTACAGGTATGAGCCAAGGCACCCAGCCAAAACTTTTCCTGAATGATAAGAATAGCTCACTGTCTGTACCTAAGCTGTACAAACAATATGGTGTATATTAAGCACCTGCCTTGCTTCTAGGAGTCTGGAATTTTGTTAGGTGTCAGAGGGTGCCTATATGACCAGTCCCAACAAAAAGCCCAAGCACTGAATTTCTTATGAGCGTTTCTGGTAGACAGTATTTTACCCATGTCCTCTGAACCTGTTGCTGAAGGAATTAAGCATATTCTTCTTGACTCCACTGGGAGGACTCTTGGAACTTTGTGTGCACCTGGTTTCCTCCAGACTTTATCTCATGCACCTCTGCTTTTGCTGATTCTGTTTTGTGTCCTTTTGCTGTACTAAATCATGCTGTCGGTATAAAATTGGCCAGGCATGGTGGCTCATGGCTGTAATCCCAGCATTTTGGGAGGCTGAGGCTAGCAGATCACTTAACGTCAGGAGTTCGAGACCAGCCTGACCAACATGTTGAAACCCTGTCTCTCCTAAAAATACAAAAAGTAGCCACTCCTGGTGGTGCACACCTGTGTCCCAGCTACTCGGGAGGCCAAGGCAGGAGGATCTCTTGAACCCGGGAGGTAGAGGTTGGAGTGAGCCGAGATCACACACTGCACTCCATCCTGGCAGCAGAGTGAAACTCCGTCTCAAAAAATAAATAAATAAATATACTGAGTACCCCTGGTGAAGTGAATCACCTAACTGGAGGTGATCTTGCACATCTTAAACTGTTGGGAAGTTTAGAGTAAATATAAATTGCAGTCCCTGCCCTCATAAACTTGTATTTTAGTTCAGCCACATCAGACATATCCATGTGATACCTTTAAATAACAATACAAGATAGTAAGTGATTAAAGGTTAAGATGAGTGATATAGATCCTAAAGTCTGAAGAAGTTCAGGCCGAGCACAGTGGCTCACACCCATAATCTCAGCACTTTGGGAGGCTGAGGCAGGAGGGTCACTTGAGCTCAGGAGTTCCAGAGCAGCCTCAGCAACATCGTCAGACCTCATCTCTACTAAAAACCAAGAAAAAAAAGTAGCCAGGCATGGTGGCCAGTGCCTGTAGCCCCAGCTACTCAGGAGGCTAAGGTAGGAGGATCGCTTGAGCCTGGGTGGCATAGACTGCAGTGAGTCATGATCCTGCTACTGCACTCCTGCCTGGGTGATAGAGTGAGATAGTGTTGAAAAAAAATTTTTTTAATTAAAAAAACTAACAGTTCAGATGAGGCTGAGATAAATTTAAGTAGATATCTTTGGAACAGTATTGAACTAAGAATAAACTTTTAAGCAAAGTCTCAAAGGAAAAACCTCTATGGGAGGGCTGGGGAACATGATACAGATGGAAACTTTAATGAAGAGAGTAAGTGGAGAAATGGGTATCTGACAAGATAGAGAGTAGGGTCTCAGAATAAAAGACACTTTCCCAAAACACTGCAGTTGCTAGCAACCACCTTTGAAAACAGACAGCTCCTCTTAAGTGTCCCAGCATTTACCTGGTGCTAACATTTACTCTGCTTTTCATGTGTGCTGGAGTCCACTACAGATTTTCATGCGTGCTGGAGTTCACTATAAATATAGATATGTAAGATTATATTTATATACCTAAATATTTTGTTTAGAGTGCTGACTGAATATACCCTCTGGTCATCTAGATTGCCATTCTAGGACATTCATTTAAAGTTTCATATTAACTGACTCTGCCTTGATTCCTTGGCATCATAGCTAATCAAGTCAAGCAGGTTAGGTAACAATTTATACTTACACCTACTATTTCGAAACCATGAGCTCATTCACACTTTTGCTGAATTAACAAATCCTCCGTAAAGTAGAAAATCTCAAACTGGTGATTTGGAGTTTTGGTTTTGTTTGTTTTTATTTTCAAGATGGACTCTTGCTCTGTCGCCCAGGCTGGAGTACAATGGCACGATCTTGGCTCACTGCAGCCTCCACCTTTCGGGTTCAAGTGATCCTCTCGCCTCAGTCCCGAGTAGCTGGGACTACAGGCATGAGCCACTGTGACTGGGCTGGTTTGTTTGTTTTTAAATTTTGAGGCCAGACCCGGTGGCCCAGGTCTGTGATCCCAGCACTTCGGAAGGCTGAAACAGGCAGATTACTTGAGGTCAGGAGTTCAAAACCAGCCTGGCCAACACGGTAAAACCATGTCTCGGCCGGATGCAATGGCTCACAGCTGTAATCCCAATTTGGGAGGCCGAGGCAGGCAGATCACAAGGTTAAGAGATGGAGACCATCCTGGCCAACATACTGAAACCCTGTCTCTACTAAAAATACGAAAATTAGCTGGGCATGGTGGCGCGCACCTGTAGTCCCAGCTACTTGGGAGGCTGAGGCAGGAGAATCGCTTGAACCTGGGAGGCAGTGGTTGCAGTGAGCCGAGATCATGCCACTGCACTGTAGCCTGGCGACAGAGGGAGACTCCATCTCAAAAAACAAACAAACAGTCCAGGTGCAGTGGCTCATGCCTGTAATCCCAGCACTTTGGGAAGCCGGGGCGGGTGGATCACCTGAGGTCGAGAGTTCGAAACCAGCCTAACCAACATGGAGAAATCCATCTCTACTAAAAATGCAAAATTAGCCAGGCATGGTGGTGCGTGCCTGTAATCCCAGCTACTCGGGAGGCTGTGGCAGGAGAATCACTTGATCCTGGGAGGAGGAGGTTGGGATGAGCTGAGATTGAGCCTTTGCACTCTAGCCTGGGCAACAAGAGCAAAACTCTGTCTCAAAAACAAACAAACAAACAAAAACATGTCTCTATTAAAAATACAAAAATTAGCTGGGTGTTGTGGTAGTCCCAGCTATTCAGGAGGCTGAGGCAGGAGAATTGCTTGAACCCGGTAAGTGGAGGTTGCAGTGAGCCAAGACTGTGTGCCACTGCACTCCAGCCTGGGCGACAGAGCAAGACTCCTTCTCATCAATCAATCAATAAATAAATAAATAAATTTGAGCTGGTTATGGAAGCTCAGGCAGGAGGATCCCTTGAGCCCAGGGGTTTGAGGCTGCAGTGAGCTATAATTCTGCCACGACACCTCAGCCTGGCTGACAGAGCAAGACCTTGTCTCTAAAAAGAATAAAATAGGCCGGGTGCGGTGGCTCACGCCTATAATCCCAGCACTTTGGGAGGCTGAGGCGGATGGATCACGAGGTTAAGAGTTCGAGACCATCCTGGTCAACACGGTGAAACCCTGTCTCTACTAAAAATACAAAAATTAGCTGGGCATGGTGGCACGCGCCTGTAATCCCAGCTACTCAGGAGGCTGAGGCAGGAGAATTGCTTGAACCCAGGAGGAGGAGGTTGCGGTAAGCCGAGATCACGCCATTGCACTCCAGTCTGGGTAACAACAGCGAAACTCCGCCTCGGAAAAAAAAAAAAAAGAATAAAATAAAAATTAATTTTGAGCCAATAACTCTTAGCCAGTAGATTTCATGTAAAAATTTAGAAATCTGGTTTTTTTTGAAAATTTTTAAAAATCTGGCAATGTTAAGCTTCACATTTCTGAAAGGCAAAAATTAGTGGGAGCTGGCTGAGTGCTATGGCTCACGCCTGTAATCCCAGTGCTTTGGGAGCCTAGAGTAAGTGGATTGGTTGAGCCCAGGAGTTTGAGACCAGACTGGACAACATGGTAAAACCCCATCTTTACAAAAAATACAAAAATTAGCTGGGCATGGTGGCATGCACCTGTGGTCCCAACTACTCAGGAGGCTGAGGCAGGAGGACCACTTGAGTCCTGGAGGTTGAGGCTGCAGTGAGCCATGAATGTGTCACTGCACTCAAGCCTGGATGACAGAGAGAGAACTTGTCTCAAAAAGAGAAAAAAAAATTAGCTCAGTGGGAGCTGAGTAACAGCTGTCGTGTTCAATTAGAGGATGCAACTCTTTAGCTTCTCATAGTTTCCATCATTCACATTACACATGCATTTTTGTATGCCACACAACGCTTGCATAGAAACTGTATATGTTATTATGCCTGACCACTGTTGCTATTGGAAGTTTTGGCCAATGCATTAAACTGTAAACTCCATTTTATTCCCCACTATAGTCCTGATGCCCCATTCATTGCCTGATATATTGTCTTTTTTTTTTTTTTTTTTTTTTTTTGAGATGGAGTCTTGTTCTGTCACCCAGGCTGGAGTGCAGTGGCATGATCTCGGCTCACCGCAACCTCCGCCTCCTGGGTTCAAATGATTCTTCTGCCTCAGCCTCCTGAGTAGCTGTGATTACAGGTGTGTACCACCACACCCAGCTAATTATTGTACTTTTAGTAGAGACAGGGTTTCACCATATTGGTCAGGCTGGTCTCAAACACCTGACTTTGTGATCCACCCACCTCAGCCTCCCAAAGTGCTGAGATTACAAGCATGAGCCACCTCACCCGGCCTCATTGTCTGTTTCTTTTTTCTTTTTTTTTTTGAAGCAGAGTCTTGCTCTCTGCTCTGTCGCCCAGGCCGGAATGCAATGGTGCAATCTTGGCTCACTGTAATCTCCGCCTCCTGGGTTCAAGCCATTTTCCTGCCTCAGGCTCCAGAGTAGCTGGGATTACAGGTGTCTGCCATCGCCCCTGGCTATTTTTGTATTTTTAGTAGAGATGGCGTTTCACCATATTGGTCAGGCTGGTCTCGAAATTCTGACCTCATGATCCACCTGACTTGGCCTCCAAAAGTGCTGGGATTACAGGCCTGAGCCAACATGCCCGGCCGATTGTCTGTTTCTTAATACCTATTCATTGAACAAATGAATGAATAATATGTGCCACATTGTGGACTCAATTTAGGGAAATGATTAATTGTTCACAATTATGTTTCTCCTTATTAACACAGAGATTAGATAATGATTCCCCAATTGTTACTTAACTTCTCTCATCCCTCCCCTCCAACCATATCTTTTAATTTGTTTTTCTATTTTAGGTTTTCCACCTTTTTCAAAATTGGCCATTTCCTCACTGGACACTACATGTGCCTTTTTTTTTAAACTAATTATTTTAGTTGAAAAGAGGTCCTTAATATCTGTCATTGGTCTATACTTCAAATCTAGAATCTCTCAAATTGAAAGTTTGAAGAGTTGCTTAGAAGGCAATGAGGCCCAAAATATTTTTTTAAAAAAAGTATTTGATGGTAGGCACTGTGGTAAATAAATATGGGTTAAAGTGATAAAGTTACTGAATGCCCTGGATTAGTTCACACAGTACCCAGCTCCTTCTTTTTGTCCTGGTGAAACTGGCTCAGATTCCATTCAAGATTAAGTGTCCTGAAAGTTCCTACAATCAGAAAACTGGGAGGCTCTCCCACTGTAGGTGGCATGGCTAGAAGGGTTAGGATCTCGTCTAGGCACATTATAAAGCCAGGGTAATACCAAGGCGCTATTTTTTCTCTTTCTTTACTTTTCTTCTTTGTTTTTAGAGACAGGGTCTCCCTGTTATGTTACCCAAGCTGGATTCCAATTTCTGAGCTCAAGTAATCCTCCTGAGCAGCTGGGACTTCAGGTGTGCACCGCTGTGTCTGAAGGCACTGTTTTTTCTTGATACAAATTTAGGAAGATGTTAATTCACAAACAGTCTTAAGACTGAGACATAATTCCAAGGGGCAGAAGATGTGAGTTTACAGTACTAAAAAATGAGATTCCAGTAGAGTCAGAAATCTGAAATGTGGGCGGAGTGCGGTGGCTCACACTTGTAATCCCAACACTTTCGGAGGCTGAGGCGGGTGGATCATGAGGTCAGGAGATCGAGACCATCCTGGCCAACATGGTGAAACCTTGTCTCTACTAAAAATACGAAAATTAGCTGGGTGTGGTGGCACATGCCTGTAATCTCAGCTACTTGGGAGGCTGAGGCACAAGAATCACTTGAACCCAGGAGGCGGAGGTTGCAGTGAGCCGAGATTGCACCATTGCATTCCAGCCTGGCGACAGAACGAGACTCCATCTCAAAAAAAAAAAAAAGAAAGAAAGAAATCTGAAATTCATTACAGGTGTAAGAGACAAAAACAAAATTTATTGAGCGTAGCAACCCCAGTTGTACTAACTCTAAATCTCATATTTCCACCATACAAAAAACAACAAAAGTGCGGAAAAGCATAGTCAATATTAAGTGCAACTGGATAGCAGAGACTCAGCAAATGGGAGGCTGGAGGCACGAAACCCAACATGATGCCCATGAATGAAAGATCACTTGTGCTTTACATAATTAAAATAGAAACAGACTATGTAAAAATATTATTCTTGAGATCCTAGATTTTTACCTTAAATTACTGAAGTAGTATGACTAACGAACTAATATGTGATGTTGGGCAAATAACAGACTCTTAGAGCCCCTAATTCTTTATTTTAAAAAACTGAGGCCAGGCAAGGTGGTTCACACATGTAATCCCAGCACTGTAGGAGGCTGAAGTGGGCAGATAGCTTGAGCTTGAGCTTAGGAGTTTAAGACCAGCCTGGACAACATGGTAAGACCTCATCTCTACAAAAAATACAAAAATTACCCGGACATGGTGGTGTGCACCTGTGTTCCCAGCTACTCAGGAGGCTGAGGTGGAAGGATCACTTGAACTTAAGAGGTTGAGGCTGCAGTGAGCCATGATCTTGCCACTGCACTCTAGTCTGGGTGACAGAGCGAGACTCTGTTTCAAAAAAAAAAAAAAAAAAGAGAGATGATAACGCTTAACTGAAGTAGCAATATTTTAACAAGGCACTAAAAGTTCATCTGCTTAGTTCACAATATGAGTTCAATAAATGTTAGCAAGCAGTAGTAGTCATCATCATCACTGTCACTGCTGTTCTCTCCTTGAACTTAAGCACGTTTTTTGTTTTTTTGAGACAGAGTCTTGCTCTATTGCCCAGACTTGAGTGCAGTGGCGTGATCTCAGCTCACTGCAACCTCTGCCTCCCAAGTTCAAGTGATTCTCCTGCCTCAGCCTCCCAAGTAGCTTGGACCACAAACATATGCCACCACCATGCCCAGATAACTTTTTGTATTTTTGGTAGAGGTGGGGTTTCACCATGTTGGCCAGGCTGGTCTTGAACTCCTGACCTCAAGTGATCCATCTGTCTTGGCCTCCCAAAGTGATGGGATTACAGGCGTGAGCCATGGCATCCAGCCTTAAGTGTTATAATTAAGGTTTTTATAATTCAGCAAAATGGTTGGGAAATGCTATCCTAAATGAGATGCGTAAGCTGCTATCTGAATATGAGGTAAAAGGAAATTCCACCCTTAATCACTGTGCTAAATTACTTGCAAAGATTACCACAACAATTCCTTCTATCCTTATATATATGCCCCTCTGCAATGTGAATTTGCAACTTGTCTGTTAAGATGTGGAGTTTATTTTCCATATATTGCACTGGAGTTGGCCTTGTGACTTGCTTTGACAACAGAGTGTAGTACAAATGACACTGTGCAACTTTGGATTTTAGGTTTCGAGAGACCTTACAGCTTTGACTCACACCCTCTTGGAAAACAGATGCAATGTAAATAAATTGGGGCTATCCTACTAGAGACATATGTCCCAGCTAATAGCCACAACCAACCTCTGAACACAGGAGTGAGGCTACCTAGGCCACACAGCCATTCAGTTAAGCCATCAGATGACTGCATCCACATGAATGATCCACAGGCAAGGCCATCAGAAGAACTATCCAGCTGAGCTTACCCCAAATTGCTGAATTACAAAGTTGTGACTAAGTAAATGTCTGCTATCTTATACCAGTGAGTTTTGGAGTGGCATATTACATAGCACCAGAAATCTAATACAGTCTTCATTTTGAATTGTTTTTCAAAGTATTCATATTTATTAAATGAGTACCATAAGCAAGGTGTCAGGCTAGATGCAAAAAGTGAGGCAAAATGTATAAAGTGTGACCACTGCCTTCAGTAAGTTTATGATCTATATCAAGAGGTGATGAAGTGTTTAAATAAGCGTCACGCAGAGCAATATAATATAAGAGCCATAGAGTAATACAACCATATTGTCATAACAACTGAAAATCAAGATCATTTCTGCTGGAGGTGATAATGGAAGAATTCATCAAGAATATAACATTAGAGACGGGCACGGTGGCTCACACCTGTAATCCTGGTACTTTGAGAGGCCGAGGTGGGTGGATCATGAGGTCAGGAGATAGAGACAATCCTGGCTAACACAGTGAAACCCTGTCTCCACTAAAAATACAAAAAAAATTAGCTGGGCATGGTGGTGCGTGCCTGTAGTCCCAGCTACTTGGGAGGCTGAGGCAGGAGAATCGCTTGAATCCAGGAAGCGGAGGGAGCAGTGAGCCGAGTTCATGCCACAGCACTCCAGCCTGGGTAACAGAGCGAGACTCTGCCTCAAAGAAAAAAAAAGATAAAAAGAATATAACATTAGAGTTAACTCTTGAAGGACTTTGACAGTGGAAGTAGGAGAGGCCATTCTAAGTGAGAGAAAAATGACAGGAGAGTAATTGTAGTCCTGGAAAAGAGCAAAGTAGGCACAGACTAATAGTCTATGTTAACTAGATTATAGTGAAACTGTAGAGACAATGTCAGAGAACCACTCTTTTTTTCTTTTCTTTCTTTCTTTTTTTTTTTTTTAAAGATGGGGTTTCACCATGATGGCCAGGCTGGTCTTGAACTCCTGACCTCAGGTGATCCACCCACTTTGGCATCCCAAAGTGCTAGGATTACAGGCGTGAGTCACCTCACCTGGCTTGAGAACCACTCTTTATTCAAAAAGTATCTTCCTCATGGCCAGGAGTAGTGGCTCATGCCTGTAATCCCAGCAATTTGGGAGATGAAGGTGAATGGATCACTTGAACGCAGGAGTTCAAGACCATCCTGGGCAACATAGTGAGACCTCATATCTGCTAAAAAAAAAAAAATTTTCAAAAAGATTAGCCCAGCATGGTGGTGCATGCCTATAATCTCAGTTACTCAAGAGGCTGAGGCAGGAGAGTGGTTTGAGCCAGGGAGATCAAGGAAGTGAGCTATGATGGCCCCACTGCACTCCAGCTTGGGTGACAAAGTAAGACCCTATCGCAAAAACAAAAACAAAAAACCAACAAACCTCCTTGTTAGTATCATGGCAAGTAAAAAAGAAAAGAAAAGAAAAATAGAAATAAACTGAACATGGTGGCTCATGTCTACAATCCTAGCACTTTGGAAAGCTGAGGTGGGAGGATTGCTTGAGGGCTGGAGTTCAAGACTGGCTTGGGCAACACGGAGAGAGAGGCCTCGTCTCTATGAAAGAATCTTTTAAAATAAAAAAGAAATAATTTGCCGGGTGCGGTGGCTCACACCTGTAATACCAGCATTTTGGGAGGATGAGGTGAGCAGATCACGAGGTTAGGAGTTCGAGACAAGCCTGGCCAATATGGTGAAACCCCGCCTCTACTAAAAAATACAAAAATTAGCCGGGCGTGATGGCGTGTGCCTGTAGTCACAGCTATTCGGTAGACTGAGGCAGGAGAATTGCTGGAACCTGGAAAGCGGAGGTTGCAGTGAGCCAAGAGATCACGCCACTGCATTCCAGCCTGGGCAACAAAGCGAGACACCATCTCAAAAAAAAAAAGAAAAGAAAAAAGAATCTAAAAAATATTTAAAGAAAATAAAAAATAAAAAAAAATCAAGATCACAGAAAGTGATGGAACACAGATTTGAACTCTTGGTCTGACTCCAGGACCATTAACCATTCTACTATTGGACCATATCTTGGCTAAGTTAAAAAGTTAGTTACTTTCTTTTTTTTTTTTTTGAGTTGGAGTTTCGCTCTTGTTACCCAGGCTGGAGTGCAATGGCACAATCTGAGCTCACTGCAACCGCCGCCTCCTGGGTTCAAACAATTCTCCTGCCTTAGCCTCCCGAGTAGTTGGGACTACAGGCATGTGCCATCATGCCCAGCTAATTTTTGTATTTTTAGTAGAGACAGGTTTTCACCATGTTGACCAGGATAGTCTCGATCTTTTGACCTTGTGATCCACCCGCCTAGGTCTCCCAAAGTGCTAGGATTATAGGCGTGAGCCACCATGCCCGGCCTTGTTACTTTCTTGAGTGATAAAGACCAGAGGGGTGGCAGGGAAAATAGTTACTTAAGAAAAAAAAAAACTGGCACCAAACTAAATATCCATCAATAGTTGAATAGCAAAATAAGTTGTGGTAAATTCATATAATGGAATACTACATAGCCGTGAAAATGTACTACAACTATAGAAATCAACAGGTAGGAATTTCTACACTTAAATATTGAGGAGGTAGTCAGGTACAGTGGCTCATGCCTATAATCCCAGTACTTTGGGAGACCAAGACAGGAAGATTACTTGAGCTCAAGAGTTTGAGACCAACTTGGCCAACATAGTGAGACTCCATCTCTATTTTTTTAAATGAAATTTAAATTTATTTATTTATTTTTTTTAAAGATGGGGTTTCACCATGATGGCCAGGCTGGTCTTGAACTCCTGAACTCAGGTGATCCACCCACCTCGGCCTCCCAAAGTGCTAGGATTACAGGTGTGAGCCACTGCACCCGGCGAAATTTTAAAATTTTTGAGGAGGAAAGCAAACAAGGGATACTTGCAATATGATTCCATTTACATAAAGTCAAAGTGAGGCAAAATCATACAATACATTGTTTGTTTAGAAATACATAAATACACTGCAAACCTAAATGAGACACGAGAACGAGTAATATAAAATTCAGGATAGTGGCTTCCTCTAGAGGGAGTGACAAGACATTGAGATTAGGGAGGAGTTCACAGAGTGCTTCAAGGAGTTGGTTACATTCATTTTTCTTTTCTCTTCTTTTTTCTTTTCTTGAGATGGAGTTTCATTCTCTTTGTTGCCCAGGCTGGAATGCCATGGCATGATCTTGGCTCACCGCAACCTCCACGATCTGAGTTCAAGTGATTCTCCTGCCTCAGCCTCCTGAGTAGCTGGCACTACAGGTGCCTACCACCACGCCTGGCTAATTTTTGTATTTTTAGTAGAGATGGGGTTTTGCCATATTGGCCAGGCTGGTCTTGAACTCCTGACATTGTGATCCACCTGCCTCAACCTCCCAAACATTCATTTTTCTTAAACGAAATGCTGCTTACTCTTTTGCTTAAATTG
Source organism: Aotus nancymaae (assembly GCF_030222135.1). Lineage (NCBI taxonomy): Eukaryota > Metazoa > Chordata > Mammalia > Primates > Aotidae > Aotus > Aotus nancymaae. Next base: position 31,039,239 of record NW_026988471.1, read on the forward strand.
CACATTTAAGTAATATACTTCTTGTTTACATAATATATGTATACACGTAATAGATTTTACACAACAAGTACTGTGAGGTTCAAAAGAGAGAAGTCAAGTTTTCTGGTGGGAGTTCAGCAATTGAATCAGATTTTTTTTTTTTTTTTTTGAGACAGAGTTTTGCTCTTGTTGCCCAGGCTGGAGTGCAATGGCACAATCTTGGCTCACCGCAACTTCTGCCTCCTGGGTTAAAGCTATTCTCCTGCCTCAGGCTCTTGAGTAGCTGGAATTACAGGTGCCCGGTAAAACGCCCAGCTAAGTTTTCTTGTATTTTTGGTAGAGATGGGGTTTCACCATGTTGGCCAGATTGGTCTCAAACTCCTGACCACAGGTGATTTGACCACCTTGGCCTCCCAAAGTACTGGGATTACAGGCATGAGCCACCACACCCAGCCTAACTTTTGTATTTTTGTATTTTTAGTATAGGGGTTTTGCCATGTTGGCCAGGCTGGTCTCAAATTCCTGACTTCAGGTGATCCACTCACCTTGGCTACCAAAGTGCTGGGATTACAGGTGTAAGCCACCACACCCAGCAGAAAGAGGACATTTCAGAATGAAGAACTAGCACAAGCACAGAGAAGGGGAGCAATAAGAGGGAAACAGGGAGTAGGTCATTTTTGCAATAGCCTGCAATATTTGTAGGGCATTATTGGTGGGAAATAATTAAGTAAAGTTGGCTGTGGCTCATGCCTGTAATCTCAGCACTTTGGGAGGCCAAGGTGGGCAGATTGCTTGAGCCCAGGAATTCGAAACCAGCCTGGGCAACATAGCAAGACCCTGTCTCAACAAAAAAGTGAAAAAAGTAGCTGCGTGGCTACTTAACCCCAAGACTCTGGACAGAAAAAAAAAAACAAAAAAGAAAAAAGAGAGAAAAGAAAAAAAAGTAGCTTCGGGTGTGATGGGGTGGCTCACGCCTGTAACCCCACCACTTTGGAAGGCCGAGGCAGGTGGATTGCTTAAGCCCAGGAGTTGGAGATCAGCCTGGGCAACATGGTGAAATCCTGGCTCTACAAAGAATCCAAAAAGTAGTTGAGCGTATTAGCGTATGCCTGTGGTCCCAGCTACTCGGGAGGCTGAGGGGGAAGGACCACCTGAGTCAGGAAGGTGTAGGCTGCAGTGAGCCACGTTGTTTGTGCCACTGCACTCCAGCCTGGGTGATAGAGTGAGACCCTGTCTCAAAAAATAAAAAAATAAAGCTGTGGCAGAATGAGAAGATTCTTGGAAGCCAGAAGCTCTCATGGGGCATTTGTAAACCTCACACTAAGAATAAGTCTTTGTATCAGTTAGGCTTCCTTAGTTTTAGGAAACAAGAAATAATTATGGCTAACTCAAGTGAAAAGAGAAAGAGAATAGAAAAAAGATGTGGAGACAGAGAGAGAGAGAGAGGAAAAGACAAAAGGATGGAAGAGGAAAAGGAGAGAGGAAGAGAGAAATACACTGATTAGTGTATTGGATAGGTTACATAACCAAGTGACCTGTCAGGAACCCAGCAGCTCTGGGGTGCTGCTCAATGTGATGCATTGATCGACACGCTCTTAAGAGCACTCGATTCCAGCTACCTTTTATTCAGTGTGTCTCCAGCTAAGATTCTAGGTCCCCAGAGAGTCTGACTGACCTAGTGTTTGTTTCCACCTTTGTGGCCTGGGTTCTGTGCTTGCAGCTCATTAGAATACAGGGAGCAAAGACAAGGAGGTAGTTTCCCAAAGGAAGGGATGCTGAGTACATTAAAAAAAAAAAAAAAAAAGTGTGGATTTTTCAGTAAACTATGGGATGGTTACTACGTAAAACCTAAGATTTCCCTTATTCAAATAAATTACCTTTCAGATTAGACATCTAAACACGCACTAATTAAGTTAAACCCCTGGGTTCGTTCATCTGATCACATGGAGCTAACATTTTCGTTGCTGTTGTTCGCAGTAACCTGAAATTTCTCTCGTAAATTTACAATTGCTTTCCTCTCGAATAATTCCCATTTTAAAAAAATTTATTTTATTTTTTCTGGAGACGGAGTCTCGTTGTGTCGCCCAGGCTGGAGTGCAGTGGCGCGATCTCAGCTAACTTGCAGCCTCTGCCTCCCGAGTTCAAGCTATTCTCCTGCCTCAGTCTCCCAAGTAGCTGAGACTACAGGAGCGAGCCCTCCATCACGCCTGGCTAATTAAATTCCCAGACTGATACCCATTGCTTCTGAGATGGGTCAATTATCATTCGGAGAAGACTTAGGTCGACTGGCAGAAAAAGATGAAAGAAATGTAAGAAAACGATGACACTGAGAGAGGAGCCTGCGAACCAGCAGAGCGACCCCAAGCCGCAATTCCCCCTTCGGTAGATCGATTACAAAGGCTTCCTGGCAGTAGCTCTCCGGGGCTGCTGACGTGAGCTGAACTGCACATTGGGAACTGTAGTCGAGCGGGGAAAGACGAGGGGCCGATACCGCACACGCGTACAGGAGCCCAGGTCAACAAAGACGCGCCGTGCGCGCGCGCGCCGGAGAAAAACACGGGAAGACGGACGTGCGCGTGCGCGGACGCCGCTGGGCGCTACCAGGCGGCGGAGAGGACAGCAGCAAGGAGGGAGGGGCCCAATCCACCGACTGCAGGAGGAGAAGGGGTTGTGCTCCCGGCCGAGGAAGGAGAAAGGGGCGGAGCCGGCGGGCAGCGCGCGGCGGTGCGGACCTCTAGAGGCCGGCGGGCAGGCGGGGGTCTGTGGCCCTAGCCGTCGCAGTGGCCGCCGCCGTCGCTTGGTCCCCGTTGGTCTGCGGGAGGCGGGTTATGGCGGCGGCGGCAGTGAGAGCTGTGAATGAATTCTCCGGGTGGACGAGGAAAGAAGAAAGGCTCCGGCGGCGCCAGCAGCCCGGTGCCTCCCAGGCCTCCGCCCCCCTGCCTGGCCCCCGCCCCTCCCGCCGCCGGGCGGGCCCCTCCGCCCGAGTCGCCGCATAAGCGGAACCTGTACTACTTCTCCTACCCGCTGTTCGTAGGCTTCGCGCTGCTGCGTTTGGTCGCCTTCCACCTGGGGCTCCTCTTCCTGTGGCTCTGCCAGCGCTTCTCCCGCGCCCTCATGGCAGCCAAGAGGAGCTCCGGGGCCGCGCCAGCACCGGCCTCGGCCTCGCCCCCGGCGCCGGTGCCGGGCGGCGAGGCCGAGCGCGTCAGAGTCTTCCACAAACAGGCCTTCGAGTACATCTCCATTGCCCTGCGCATCGATGAGGACGAGAAAGGTAACTAGGGGGGCTGGGGGAGGGGGCGGCGGCTCAGGGAAGAAGGCGGTGGGGTCGCCGTGGGAGGGCAACACCTGCGTCCCTTTCCTGCGGGAGGGGACGGTGCACCCCCGGAATTGGTCTGCCCCGGGAGACTGCATCCCCATAGATCAGAGCCTCATCTAGTATTCTCAGTCAAAACCTCTCCCCTTTCAGGGCGCCCTAGCCGTCGACTTTGTTTCAGACACCAGCCTTCCCCCATACTTCTGCATGACCCAAGTCACTGTGAGACACCCAGACGTGCTTATGACAGTGACAGTTGTCCTAGAGTGACCACACCGATCCTTTCTTAGCACTGTAAAGAGTGTGCGGCTTCCTCTGAGCCAAGGTTTCCAAAAGGTTTTGATACTGAAGAAGCAGTGCCTTGTTACTGGCTTTTAATGAAAGCAGGGTACTATAGTGTCAGAAAGAAGGAACAAATGGTGACAGTTTTGAAAGGAATAGGTGCATATGACTGCAGTTGAATTTGCATCATTTTTATCAAGATAATCATTTTATCTGTACAGTGATTTCTGAATGCTTTTCAGTGTAGTTACATTTAGCATAAAACTTTCCCCCCGGTTGCTTTGATTTTAATTACAGCAGTTTTCAAAGATAGCCTTTAATTTCCAAGTTGAAATGTTTAATGAATGAATTGCATAAACGTAAACATACCACTTTACAATAAAACCTAAAACATATGTTTCTGAGTGAAAGCAAGGATACTACATTCTTCGAGTTTCTTTTTTCTTTTTTTTTTTTTTTTTGAGACAGAGTTTCACTCTTGTCCAGGCTGGAGTGCAATAGCGCGACCTTGGCTCACTGCAGCCTCCGCCTCTTGGGTTCAAACAATTCTCCTGCCTCAGCCTCCTGAGTAGCTGGGATTACAGGCATGTGCTACCACGCCCAGCTAATTTTATGCTTTTAGTAAAGACGGGTTTTCCCCATGTTGGTCAGGCTGATCTCCAACTCCTGACTTCAGGTGATCCACCCGCCTTGGCCTCCCAAAGTGCTGGGATTACAGGCGCACCTGGCCTCATGTTTCTTTTAAGCTAACATTTTTTAGTATATGTGCCAGGCATTGTGCTATTAGCTTTGTATGTATTATCTTTTTTCTTTTTTAAAAAAATGGCAACCATCCCAGACCATGAAAAGTGTTATTTAATCCTCACAATAACGCTGTGAGATGAAGGTATTATTGGTATCAGCATTTTAGAGGTGAAGAAAATGAGACTTAAAAGATAAAGCAGGTCATTCCAAACCTATGCTAATAGTTAATGAAAAATTTTTTATGGAAAATAAGTGAAATAAGAAGTCCCACTTTTACAAGTCCCTCTTTTTATCCTTATTTCCAGTATGCTGAGAGCTTGCTTCTCCCTCTGCCTAAGAAACCCACGTTTCTCCCACACCTCAATTAGATGCTCACTTGCGTTGTCCATTAATGAAAACAAGAGCAATCTGCACTTCATTCATAGTGTCTCTCTCTACTACCAACACCAAAAACTGTTCTAGAATTTCAATCTTGTTGAAACCTGTTTTCTTTGTGGGGCCCAGGAGTGGGAAGTAGGATACATGGTTTTGGACAGAGGTCAAGGAGGGAGATAACTTTTAAGAATGCTATGTGTTTGTGGAAGGAAATTTTTTGTTAACTGCTCCATTCTTTTTTTTTTTTTTTTTTTTTTTTTTTTTCCTGAGACACAGTCTTACTCTGTCACCCAGGCTGGAGTGCAGTGTTGTGATCTCAGCTTACTGCAACCTCCGCCTCCCAGATACAAGCAATTCTTCTGCCTCAGTCTCCCAAGTAGCCGGAACCACAGGTGCACCCCACCACGGCTGGCTAATTTTTTGTATTTTTAGTAGAGACGGGGTTTCACCATGTTGGTCAGACTGGTCACAAACTCCTGACCTCAAGTGATCTGCCTGCTTCGACCTCCTGAAGTGCTCAGATTACAGGTGTGAGCCACCGCATCTGGCCAGCAAGCTCCATTCTTTATCACCTCTGAGGAACATCCAGGATCCCTTGGAGAGAAGAAAATGGTTGTGATGTTTTAGAATAGAGGAGCATGTTTAAGAGTAGATCATGTTTTGGGCCCGGCAAGGTGGTTCACACCTATAATCCCACCACTTTGGGTGACAGATCAAGACTCTGTCTCAAAAGAAAAAAAAAAAAAAGAAAATAGTAGATCACTTTTTGCTGGGCACCATGGCTCACGCCTGTAATTCTAACACTTTGGGAGGCTGAGGTGGGTGGATTGTTTGAGCCCATGAGTTGGAGTCCAGCCTGGGCAACATAGCGAAACCCTGTCTCTATGAAAAACACAAAAATTAGCTGGGTGCAGTGGCAATGCCTTTAGTACCAGCTACTTGAGGGGCTGAGGTAGGAGGATCACTTGAGCTCGGGTTGTTCAGGCTGCAGTGAACTGAGATCACGCAATTGCACTCTCGACTGGGTGACGGGAGTGAGACCCTGTCTCTAAGACTGTTTTAGTTGTCGTATTTAGGAAGAGAATGTCAGAACATGCAAGGAAATTTTATTTATTTATTTGTTTGTTTGTTTATTTTGAGACAGAGTCTTGCTCTGTTGTCCAGGCTGAAGTGCAGTGGGATGATCTTGGCTCACCACAAGCTCTGCCTCCCAGGTTCAAGTGATTCTCCTGCCTCAGCCTCCCTAATAGCTGGGACTACAGGCACACACCACCATGCCCGGCTAATTTTTGTATTTTTTGTAGAGAAAGTGTTTCACAATGTTGGCCAGACTGGTCTCAAACTCTTGACCTTGTGATTCGCCTGCCTCAGTCTCCTAAAGTGCTGGGATTACAGGTGTGAACCACCGTGCCCTGCTTATTTGTTTATTTATTTATGAGACAGTCGCACTCCATTGCCCAGGCTGGAGTGCAGTGGCATGATATTGGCTCACTGCAACCTCCACCTCCCATATTCAAGGGACTCTACTGCCTCAGCCTCCTGAGCAGCTGGGATTACAGGCATATGCTACCACGCCCGGCTACTTTTTGTATTTTTAGTAGAGACGGGGTTCCACCAAGTTGGCCAGGCTGGTCTCAATCTCCTGATCTCAAGTGAACCACCTGCCTTAGCCTCCCAAAGTGCAGGGATTACAGGTGTGAGCCACTGTGCCCGGCCACAAGGAAATTTTAGTTAACACTGTTGGGTGACAAGAGTTGTGAAGTAGGATAAAAGGAGAGATTAAGGAAAACCTAGGTATGAAAAATAAAAGACCCTCAGCTCTTAGATTTGAAGAAATAGCAGTTCCATGTAAGGAATAAACGAAATAGAATTCAGACCTCAGGTCCCAAGCTGGTGACTTAAATCTTTGAGTATCACATATATGAATATATCTATTATACTTAAATCCTCTTAAACATTTTTATTTTTCTCTGAGAACATACTTAAGCTAAAAAAAAAGTTTTATTTTTCAGTTGGATACATTAAATATGTAAAAAAAATTATTTTATTTTATCAATTTTAGAGACAGAGGCTCATTCTCTTACCCAAGCTGGAGTGGAAAGTGATCATAGCTCACTGCTAGACGCTAGAGTCAAGTGATCCTATTTTTTTTTTTTTTTGCCTAGAGATTGGATCTTGTTATGTTGGCCAGGCTGGAGAATTTTCAACAATATTTTCAGTGATGTCCGTGCTGCATATTTCATACTCTTTCTACTGATAATGTTTCTGTTCATAACTTTTTTAAAAAATTTTATTTTGATTTCTAAAGTGGACATCAGAATGGTCTATTGACAACTCTTTAGTTTGATTTGAGTTCAACAGCTGATGCCGTCATATGCCAAATTAAATTAGTTCAGACTGAAACAGATTAGTTACAGATTCATTTTCCTTTAAACATGAAGTAAAACTGTCCGGGTACGGTGGCTCATGTCTGTAATCCCAACACTTTGGGAGGCCGAGGCGGGCTGATCAGGAGATCAGGAGATCGAGACCATCCTGGCCAACATAGTGAAACTCTGTCTCTACTAAAAATACAAAAATTAGCCAGGAGTGGTGCCATGCACCTGTAGTCCCAGCTATTCATTAGGCTGAGGCAGGAGAATTGCTGGAACGCGGAAGAGGGAGGTTGCAGTGAGCCGAGATTGCACCACTGCACTCCAGGCGGTTGATAGAGTGAGACTTCTTCTCAGGAAAAAAAAAAAAGTAAAACTTCAGCTAGGTGTGGTGGCAGGCGCTTGTAATCTCAGCTACTCCAGAGAGTGAGGCAGGAGAATTGCTTGAACCCAGGAGGTGGAGTCTGCAGTGAGCTGAGATCTTGCCATTGCATTCCCGCCTGGGTAACAAGAGTGAGACTCCATCTAAAAAAAAGGCTGGGCTCAATGTCTCAAGCCAGGTGCCTTGGCTCATGCCTGTAATCCCAATACTTTGGGACGCCTGGGTGTCAGGAATTCGAGACCAGCCTGGACAACATATTAGTGAAACCCCGTCTCTACTAAAAGTGCAAAAATTAGTTGGGCATAGTGGCGCATGTCTGTAGTCCCAGGTACTTGGGACAGTGAGGCAGGATAATCGCTTGAACCCAGGAAGCAGAGGTTGCAGCGAGCCAAGATCGCACCACTGCACTCCAGCCTAGGCGACAGAGTGAGACTCCACCTCTCAAAAAAAAAAAAAAGAAGAAGTAAAACTGAGTTTATATTGTTACGGTTCTTTTCTATCTTACATTTTTTCTTTAAGAGATTGAACATTTTTGGACTTTAGCCTCTTAATCCAGTGGTTCAAAGAGAGTGCACATTTGAAGTCTGCCTCTTGGCCATCCTTGACAACACAAACCTTAGTTCCAAGAGAATTTAATTCTTCCTCTTTCTCACTGCTTCAAAATATATATGATCAAATAGAAAGGAGTTGAACAGCAGTCTCTTCAAAGGTTTCCTGACTCTGTGGTTAACTATTAAGGGGCTGGTAATGTCATGCACTGCCATTCCCTTGACAACGTGACTTATCTTCTAATTTAACTGAAAGCCACTTTATTTGATTCGGTGAAATGGCCTATTTCAGACTGTAGTGGTGTTAATTAATTGAAACATTTGGTACCTTGAAATGATAGATGCCAAATTAAATCTCATTTTAATAGTTTGTAAATGTGGTTTATATGGTGACTATGTTTATTCTGAATTTTATTCTTTTTTTTTTGACACAGAGTCTTGCTCTGTCTCAAAGGCTCGAGTGCAGTGGTGCAGTCTCGGCTCACTGCAACCTCTGCTTTCCAGATTCAAGCAGTTCTCCTGCCTCAGCCTCCTGAGTAACTGGGATTACAGACACGTGCCACCACGCCCGGCTGATTTTTGTATTTTTAGTAGAGATGGGATTTCACCATGTTGGTTAAGCTAGTCTCTAACTCCTGACCTCATGATCTACCGGCCTCAGCCTCCCAAAGTGCTGGGGTTACAGGCATAAGCCATTGCAGCTGGCCTCTGAATTCTATTCTTTTTTTTTTTTTAGATGGGGTTTCACCATGTTGGCCAGGCTGGTCTCAAACTCCTGACCTCAGGTGATCTGCCCACCTTGGCCTCCCAAAGTGCTAGGATTACAGGCATGAGCCAGCACACACAGCCTGAATTTTATTCTTATGGCATACTCAATTTTTTTTTTTTTGAGACGGAGTCTCACTCTGTTGCTCAGGCTGGAGTGCAGTGGTGCAGTCTCTGCTCACTGCAACCTCCGGGTTCAAGCGGTTCTCCTGCCTCAGTCTGCCAAGTAGCTGGGACTGCAGGCACATACCATGACACCTGGCTAATTTTTTTGTATTTTTAGGAGACACGGGGTTTCACCCTGGTGGTCAGGCTAATCTCAAACTCCTGACCTCAAGTGATCTGCCTGCCTCAGCCTCCCAAAGTGCTGAGATTATAGGCATGACCCAATGCACCCAGCCCATACTCAGATTTGACACTGACTTTTCATAAAGGCCTTCCTTAATTTGTCTGAAACAAAACTATTTCAAAAGAGAGAAATAGCACGGGAAATTCTATTGACTTAATATAAGGATATGTGAGGTCTATTTATCAAAGCAAATATTTATTGGATACCAGTTAATTTGTACAGCTCTGCATTTGAGATGGTATTTGAGAAAAATTTACTTCCTCTCCAGTGAGATGTGTTAAAACATTTGTTATGTGATTAACATATATGTGTAAATATGTATATATGTACATACACATTTTGAGACAGAGTCTTACTCTGTTGTTCAGGCTATAGTGCAATGGCACGATCTCAGCTCACTGCAGCTTCAGCCACCCAGGCTCAAGTGATCCACCCACCTCAGCCTCCCAATTAGCTGGGTCTACAGATGCATGCCACCATGCTTGGCTAATTTTTAAATTTTTTGTAGAGATGGGGATCTTGTCATGTTGACTAAGTTGGTAAATATTTTCTGTAATTGTTGAACTTCCTTGGAAGACTGAAAACCTATAACATCCATTTTATGTGAGGAGAAGCTAAAATTTAAGGAGTCAACTCACAGTAGCAGAACCAAAAACAGAATTTAAGTGAACAGACTAAAAATATTGTACTTGTTACTTAATAATACTACAGATTTTTATGTTGTAATGCTGGTAATGGGCTCCTTGGAATACTTGGAGGAAAAGAGAAGGTTGTAATAGTGGTTCTTTGAGTTAACTAGAACATGACCTAACATGTTCTGCACGGCTCCTGTGGGAAGACAAGCCTGAGATCTCCTGGGTAATGCAGTGGTGGAGGTTCTATAGGTGTGGTTCAATTTCTCAATTACGTAGGACTAAACAGAAAGGGCCTAGTATGTTATACGAATGAGAGATCCAGTTTCTCAGGATATTGTAGGGCTAAAGGGTCAGGCATGAAAGGCAGAGATTATCTAAATAAAAATATTTTTCTATTTATTTATAGTTTGAAGCTGTGTGTATATGTCCATATGTGTGTTTAAAATAGTTTTGTCAATGAAAAGAGTCAAACTCTGTAAAATATTTGAAGAGATTTATTCTGAGCCAAATATGAGTGACCAGTGGCCCATGACAAAGCCCCAGTAGTTACAGAGACCATGTGTCCAAGGTGGTCAGACTATAGCTTGATTTTGTACACTTTGGGGGGCCTTAGACATCAATTAAACATGTAAGATGTGCATTGGTTCCATCAGGAAAGGCAGGAAAACTGGAAGTTGGGAAGGCTTCCAGGTCATAGGCAGATTCAAAGATTTTCTGATTGGCAATTTGTCGGAAGAGCTTATCTAAAGTCCTGGAATCCATAGAAGGGAGTGTCTGGGTTAAAATAATGGATTGTGGAGACCAAGGTCCTTAAACAGATGAAACCTGCAGGTAGCAGGCTTCAGAGAGAATACATGTTTCTATTTATTTATTTATTTAATTTATTTATTTATATTTTTTTTTGCATTTTAAATTTTGGGGTACATGTGAAGAACATGCAAGATTGTTGCATAGGTACACACATGGAAGTGTGATTTGCCTTCCTCCCCATCACCTATATCTGGCATTTCTCCCCATGCTATCTCTCCCCAACTCCCCACCCCCTGCTGTCCCTCCCTTGTTTCCCCACCGACAGACCCCAGTGTGTGATGCTCCCCTCCCTGTGTCCATGTGTTCTCATTGTTCAGCACCTACCTATGAGTGAGAACATGTGGTGTTTGATTTTCTGTTCTTGTGTCAGTTTGCTGAGAATGATGGTTTCCAGGTTCATCCATGTCCCTACAAAGGACACGAACTCATCGTTTTTGATGGCTGCATAATATTCCATGGCGTATATGTGCCACATTTTCCCTGTCCAGTCTCTTATCGATGGGCGTTTGCGTTGGTTCCAGGTCTTTGCTATTGTAAACTGTGCTGCAATGAACATTCGTGTGCATGTGTCCTTATAGTAGAATGATTTATAATCCTTTGGATATATACCCAGTAATGGGATTGCTGGGTCAAATGGAATTTCTATTTCTAGATCCTTGAGGAATCGCCACACTGTCTTCCACAATAGTTGAACTAATTTACACTCCCACCAACAGTGTAAAAGTGTTCCTATTTCTCCACATCCTCTCCAGCATCTGTTGTCTCCAGATTTTTTAATGATCGCATTCTAACTGGCGTGAGATGGTATCTCAATGCAGTTTTGATTTGTATTTCTCTAATGACCAGTGATGATGAGCATTTTTTCATATGTTTGTTGGCCTCATGTATGTCTTCTTTTGTAACGTGTCTGTTCATATCCTTCACCCACTTTTGAATGGGCTTGTTTGTTTTTTTCTTGTAAATCTGTTTTAGTTCTTTGTAGATTCTGGGTATTAGCCCTTTGTCAGATGGGTAAGCTGCAAAAATTTTTTCCCATTCTGTTGGTTGCCGCTTCACTCTAATGACTGTTTCTTTTGCTGTGCAGAAGCTGTGTAGTTTGATTAGGTCCCATTTGTCTATTTTGGCTTTTGTTGCCAATGCTTTTGGTGTTTTGATCATGAAGTCCTTGCCTACGCCTATGTCCTGAATGGTTTTGCCTAGGTTTTCTTCTAGGGTTTTTATGGTGTTAGGTCTTATGTTTAAGTTTTTAATCCATCTGGAGTTAATTTTATTGTAAGGTGTCAGGAAGAGGTCCAGTTTCTGCTTTCTGCACATGGCTAGCCAGTTTTCCCAACACCATTTATTAAACAGGGACTCCTTGTAATCCCAGCACTTTGGGAGGCTGAGGCGGGTGGATCACGAGGTCAAGAGATCGAGACCATCCTGGTCAACATGGTGAAACTCCGTCTCTACTAATACAAAAAAATTAGCTGGGCATGGTGGCGCGTGCCTGTAATCCCAGCTACTTAGGATGCTGAGGCAGGAGAATTGCCTGAACCCAGGAGGCGGAGGTTGTGGTGAGCCGAGATCGCGCCATTGCACTCCAGCCTGGGTAACGAGCGAAACGCCATCTAAAAAAAAAAAAAAACAGGGACTCCTTTTCCCATTGCTTGTTTTTATCAGGTTTGTCAAAGATCGGATGGTTGTTGATGTGTGGTGTTGCCTCAGAGGCCTCTGTTCTGTTCCATTGGTCTATATCTCTGTTTTGGTACTAGTACCATGCTGTTTTAATTATGGTAGCCTTGTAGTATAGTTTGAAGTCTGGTAGTGTGATGCCTCCCGCTTTGTTCTTTTTGCTTAGAATTGACTTGGCTATGCGGGCTCTCTTTTGGTTCCATATGAAGTTTAAGGTGGTTTTTTCCAGTTCTGTGAAGAAGGTCATTGGTAGCTTGATGGGGATAGCATTGAATCTGTAAATTACTTTGGTCAGTATGGCCACTTTTACGATACTGGTTCTTCCTAACCATGAACAGGCAATGTTTCTCCATCTGTTTTTGTCCTCTCTTATTTCACTGAGCAGTGGTTTGTAGTTCTCCTTATAGTGGTCCTTTGCGTTCCTTGTTAGTTGTATTCCTAGGTATTTTATTCTCTTTGTAGCAATTGTGAATGGCAATTCGTTCTTGATTTGGCTCTCTTTAAGTCTGTTATTGGTGTATAGGAATGCTTGTGATTTTTGCACATTGATTTTGTATCCTGAGACTTTGCTGAAGTTGCTTATCAGTTTCAGGAGATTTTGGGCTGAGATGATGGGGTCTTCTAGATGTATAATCATGTCATCTGCAAATAGAGACAATTTGACTTCCTCCTTTCCTATTTGAATACCCTTTGTTTCTTTCTCTTGCCTGATTGCTCTGGCTAGAACTTCCAATACTGTATTGAATAGGAGTGGTGAGAGAGGGCATCCTTGTCTAGTGCCAGATTTCAAAGGGAATGCTTCCACTTTTTGCCCGTTCAGTATGGTATTGGCTGTTGGTTTGTTGTAAATAGCTTTTATTATTTTGAGATACGTTCCGTCAATACCTAGTTTATTGAGGATTTTTAGCATAAAGGGTTGTTGAATTTTGTTGAAGGCCTTCTCTGCATCAATTGAGATAATCATGTGGTTTTTGTCTTTGGTTTTGTTTATGTGGTGAATTACGTTTATAGACTTGCATACGTTGAACCAGCCTTGCATCCCCAGGATGAAGCGTACTTGATCATGGTGGATAAGCTTTTTGATGTGCTGTTGCCATCGGTTTGCCAGTATTTTATTGAAGGTTTTTGCATCTATGTTCATCATTCATATTGGCCTGAAGTTTTCTTTTCTTGCTGAGTCTCTGCCAGGTTTTAATATCAGGATGACATTGGTCTCATAAAATGATTTGGGAAGGATTCCCTCTTTTTGGATTATTTGGAATAGTTTCAGAAGGAATGGTACCAGCTCCTCTTTGTATGTCTGGTAGAATTCGGCTGTGAACCCATCTGAACCTGGGCTTTTTTTGGGTGGTAGGCTCTAAATTGCTGCCTCAACTTCAGACCTTGTTATTGGTCTGTTCAGGGTTTTGACTTCTTACTGGTTTAGGCTTGGGAGGATGCACGTGTCCAGGAATTTATACATTTCTTCCAGGTTTACTAGGTTATGTGCATAGAGTTGTTTGTAATAATCTCTGATGATGGTTTGTATTTCTGTGGAATCAGTGGTGACATCCCCTTTATTGTTTTTTGTTGCATCTATTTGATTATTCTCTCTTTTCTATTAATCTGTCTAGAGAATACATGTTTCTTATGAGACTTTAAAAGGTGGCAGACTCTTAGTTAATTTTCTCCTGGATCAGGGAAAAGACTTGGAAAGGGAAAGTGATTCTCTACAGAATGTAAATTTTCCCAGCAAGAGACAGCTTTGCAGGGCCATTTCAGAATATGTCAAGGAAATACATTATAGGGTAAAATACTTAAATTTCTTCCATGGCCTGCTATCTGACATGTGATGCTGCACTAGAGTCAAGCTGGGAATTTGGTGTGTGATTGCTACAGAACATCTTAATGTCTCTGTTTTAATGTTAATGCTGATCAGTTGTCCCTGAATTCCAAAGGAAGAGGGTATAATAAGTCATGTCCAACCCCTACTTCTCATCATGGCCTGAACTAGTTTTTCTTTTTTCTTTTTTTTTTGAGACAGAGTTTCGCTCTTGTTACCCAGGCTGGAGTGCAATGGCGCGATCTCGGCTCACCACAACCTCCGCCTCCTAGGTTCAGGCAATTCTCCTGCCCCAGCCTCCTGAGTAGCTGGGATTACAGGCACGCGCCACCATGCCCAGCTAATTTTTTGTATTTTTAGTAGAGATGGGGTTTCACCATGTTGACCAGGATGGTCTCGATCTCTTGACCTCGTGATCCACCCGCCTCGGCCTCCCAAAGTGCTGGGATTACAGGCGTGAACCACTGTGCCCGGCCCTGAACTAGTTTTTTAGGTTAACTTCCCCTGGTGAGGGGAAGGTTCATCAGTTTGTTGGGAGTCTTAGAATTTTATTTTTGGTTTACAGGTTTGTAAAAAATTAATGAAAATGGTAATATTTCATAATTCTATATAATTCAATATTGTACTTTATTTAAAACTCACGTACAAAATGCCTGTCCATATCTGTTTTCAGAAGATGAGGATGGAAGTTAGAAATCAGAAGTGTCAGATTTGGTAGTTTTCTTATGCTGCTGAAAACCTTTGTACACCTACAATTTTGAAAGGATTAATTTCAGACTTACTGTCTTTGGGCCTAATGATTCTACTTTAAAGTTTCTCTGATTAAACTAAGTAATAAGTCTGATAAATGGACATTCAGATGATATCATACTTTTCCAAAAGATAACATTGCTTTTGGTTAAATATGCAATAAACATTTCATATTTTTTCTCAAGAACATTTTCTGGCATCTGCACTAAAGAGACAAAAAGGCAGCCACTCTTAAGGACTTTATCCCTTGTTCTGTTTTCAGCTGATTTGTTGTTGTTGTTGTTGTTGTTGTATTTTTCCTAATGTTGAATACAGTTAAACCATATTAAACTGGATTCCCAATATTGTTAGTTTTCCTGATGACAATTAAGGATAGTCAGTAAATGGATATTGAATCTTTTTTTTTTTTTTTAGTGGTGATGGCGTTTTGCTATGTTGGCCAGGTTGGTCTCGAACTCCTGGCCTCAAGTGATCTGCCTGCCTTGGCCTCTCAAAGTGTTGGGATTACAGGAGTGAGACACTGTACCCGGCTGGATATTGAATTATTGAAGGATATTCCCTAACCCTTCCTCCCTCTTTTCCACTATCTTACTCCCTTTGTTCTACCCAGTAATAGTTGGGTTTTTGACATCTGGCAAAGTATAGATTGTCTACTCTTCTATATTAGTTTTCTTCCCTCTTTTTTAAAAAAATATTTTTTAAGCAAGATAGAGACAGAGTCTTGTTCTTTTGCTCAGGCTGGTCATGAACTCCTGAGCTCAAGCGATCCTCCTGCCTCATCTCCCAGAGGGCTGGGATTACAGGCATGAGCCACCGTGCCTGGCCAGTTTTCTTCAGTCTTGACTTAACAATAGTTCTGCCCAGACAGTGAAACTGTTAATGTTCTGATGTAGCCTTTTTTCTCTTGTTTGTGGATTATTTACCATCGCTGATCTTAGGCATCCTATACAATAAAACGTCTTTGAGCACAGTCACATCTCAGCAGTTCATTCTGGTTAATGAGGAAAGAAAAATGTCAAAATCTATTCTTTTCTCAGAGGTTATTTAATGTTTTACAGCTGTATAAATATACTATAGACATGCCATACTTACTTACATTACTTTTCTGCTCTTCTGCAGAGTGAATGCCCTCCAGTCAACAGTTTCCAGGAACAAACCTATCTATGGTTGAGCAAGTGAAGTTTATTACTCACTGTAGCCAGGGAGAACACATGTATTTAATAACTATGGTACATCTTAGTAAAAGGGTGTTAGAAAGATCTTACAGGATTTGGGCTCGTATTTGGTGATTTTAAGGAGGATTTGAGGAAACAATGTTTTGCTCTGAATTGGATGCTACCAGGAGCTGAATAATTCTATGAATAAATATCATAAAACCTATCTAGAAGAAGAGAAGACTAGAGTGAGGTCTAAAGCTGTAGTAGTCAAAAAGCAGGGGTTGGCTGGGCACGGTGGCTCACGCCTGTAATCCCGGGAGGCTCACGTCTAGAATTTGGGAGGCCGAGGTGGACAGATCACCAGGTCAGGAGTTTAGGAGTTCCAGACCAACCTGGCCAACATGGTGAAACTCTGTCTCTGTTACAAAAAATACAAAAACTAGCCGGGCATAGTGGCAGGCACCTGTAGTCCCAGCTACTCGGGAGATGAGGCAGGATAATCGCTTGAACCCGGGAGGCGGTGGTTGAGCCGAGATCACGCCACTGCACTCCAGCCTGGGCGACAGATTTTTAAAAAATCTATCTTAAAAAAAAAAAAAAAAGCAGAGTTCTCTCATTAGTTGAAAGAGGGGACTGTTTGGTATTTCATGGTTTAGGCAGTGTTCAGTGTTCACGTTTTGTCTGTGTTTAGATATAATTGTAGAATGGTTTTGTTCCACAGTGGTCACAGAGTGGCCTTATTTGATGCTGATATTCTGTAAGTGCCAGGTCTAGTACCAAGGTTTAGCTGATAGTAGTAGGCCAGCTCCTGGATATGAGAAGCTACTTTTCTCTTTCTCAGCTTTTTTTTTTTTTTTTGAAATGGAATCTGGCTCTCACCTAGGCTGGATTGCAATGGTGCGATCGAGGCTCACTGCAACCTCTGCCTCCTGGGTTCAAGTGATTCTCCTGCCTCAGTCCCCCAAGTAGCTGGGCTTACAGGCACACGCCACCTTGCCTGGCTAATTTTTGTATTTTTAGTAGAAACAGAGTTTTGCCATGTTGAGCAGGCTGGTCTTGAATGAACTCTGGACCTCAAGTGATTCACCTGCCTCAGCCTCTCAAAGTGCTGAGATTACAGGTGTGAGCCACCGCGCCTGGCCTGTTCCTCCGCTTTGAGGGTCAACTTTTACCCTTTTTGAATTGCAGGGCTTCTTATCCAAATTCACATTTAAGTTCTAACCATACAGGTACCACAGTTTGTTACTCCATTAACTAAATGATTTGGGTTGTTTTCTGCTGTTGTTGTTTGTTTATTTTTTATTAAAATTTTTTTGAGATGGAGTCTTGCTGTGTTGCCGAGGCTGGAGTGCAGTGGCACAGTCGCAGCTTACTGCACCTTCTGCCTCCCAGGTTCAAGTGATTCTCCCTGCTTCAGCCTCCTGAGTAGCTGTGATTACAGGCATCTGCCACCACACCCAGCTAATTTTTGTATTTTTAGTGGAGATGGGGTTTCACCGTTTTGGCCAGGCTGGTCTAACTTCTGACCTCAAGTGATCCGCCCGCCTCAGCCTCCCAAAGTGCTGGGATTACAGCCATGAGTCACCACGCCTGACCTCCTGTTTTTAACTCTTACGCATAAAGACACTGTAAATTCATGTACAGGTCTTAGAAGTTTTCATTTCTCTTGCATAAATAAGTAGAAGAAGAGATTGTTGACTTATATGATAAATATATGTTTAATGTCATAAGAAACTACCAAACTCTTTTTCCAACTGGGTACTATTTTATTCCCTACCAGCAAATACATGAAACATCCATTACTTTTTCTCTTGTAATATTTTGGTATTTTCTTTTCTTTTCTTTCTTTCTTCTGTCTCACTCTGTTGCCCAGGCTGGAGTGCAGTGGTGTTATCTTGGCTCACTGCAACCCCTTCTACTCTTGGGTTCAAGTGATTCTCCTGCCTCAGCCTCCCAAGTAGATGAGACTACGCGTGCATGCCACCATGCCCGGCTAACTGGCTAATTTTTCATATTTTTAGTAGAAATGGAGTTTCACCGTGTTAGCCAGGATGGTCTCAATCTCCTGACCTCGTGATTCACCCTCCTTGGCCTCCTAAAGTGTGTGAATTACAGGCATGAGCCACCACACCTGGCCATATTTTGGTATTTTCGTGTTCTTTTGTTTTTTGTTTTTCAAAATTAGGTGCATTGTTATATCTTGTGGTTTTAATTTGTACTTCCCTAACAGCTAATGATGTTGAGCATCTTTTCATACACTTATTTGCCATTTATGTCTCAAATTTTTGGCCAAATTTATACTTTACTCTTTGCCTGCTATAGATAGATAGATAGATAGATAGATAGATAGATAGATAGATAGATAGATAGATAGAGATAAAGTCATTCTCTGTTGAGCAGGCTGGATGCAGTGGCACGATCTCTGCTCACTGCAACCTCTGCCCCCCAGGTTTGAGCAATTCTCCTGCCTCAGCCTCCTGAGTAGTTCAACTATAGCTATATGCCACCATGTCCAGCTCATTTTTGTATTTTAAGTAGAGATGGAGTTTCACCATGTTTTCTGGGCTGGTCTTGAACTCCTGACCTCAGGTGATTCACCCACCTCGGTCTCCCAAAGTGCTGAGATTATAATCTTGAGCCACCATACCCAGCTGGAATAAGCAATCTTAAAAAGCACTTTATTGATTTCTGGTGAATAGTGAAAGTGTGACAAACTATGACTCATCACTTTTATTTCTTAAGCATATATCTTAAACTGGCAGGTATGCATTAGGGGACTGGTATAAGAAGGTTACAGCATTGTTTGAAATACTGAAAAACTAGAAACAATCTCAGCATCTTTTAATAATCGAAAAAATGGTTGAGGCTGCGTGTGGCAGCTCATGCTTGTAATCCCAGCACTTTGGGAGACCAAGGCAGGAGGATCACCTGAGGTTGGGAGTTTGAGTCCAGCCTGGCCAAAATGGCGAAACCCTGTCTCTTCTAAAAATACAAAAACTAGGCAGGTGTGGTGGCACACACCTGTAATCCCAGCTACTCCGGACGCTGATGCACAAGAATCGCTTGAGCCTGGGAAGTGGAGGTTGCAGGTGAGCTGAGATCATGCCACTGCACTCTAGCCTGGGCGATACAGTAAGCCTATCTCCAAAAAAAAGAAAATAAGACATAGTTGAATAAATTATAAATCACAGAATGATACAGGTTACTGTACAGAAGTCAAAATGAATGAACTAGATCTATATATAGCAGCGTAGCTAGATCTCAAAAGAAATATAAATTTAAAAAATCACACTAATTTAGATAAGGACGATAAAACCATGAACTAGAAAGATATGCACTGAATTCTTTTATTTATTTTTTTATTTTTTGAGATGGAGTCACACTCTGTTGCTAGGCTGGAGTGCAGTGGCACAATCTCAGCTCACTGCAACCTCCACCTCCTGGGTTCAAGTGATTCTCCTGCCTTAGCTTCCCGAGCAGCTGGGACTACAGGTGCATGCCACCACACCCAGCTAATTTTTGTATTTTTAGTAGAAGTGGGGTTTCACCATATTGGCCAGGATGGTCTCGATCTCTTGACCTTGTAATCTGCCCGCCTTGGCCTCCTAAAGTGCTGGGATTACAGGTGTGAGCCACTGCACCCGGCCATGCACTGAATTCTTGGTAGAGGTTTCTTAGAAGAGAAGGAGCATGGGAATGGGAAGAGGCACTAAAAAAGGAACTTACGGTTATATCTGTTACAGTTTAATCACCTTGTTTTTAAACCAAATATGACATTGTTATCACTATTTTTGCCAGTTAGTACAAACGCTATTATACTATTTTCTGTAATTTTCCCTTTTTCCAATTAAAAACAGCAAAAATACATGTAAATAGGTATTTTCTTTGTGGAAAACAGGAAGGTGAGCATCCAAATAATTTTAGTTAATTTATAACAAACTCTTAATAATTTCTTTTTCTTCCTTTTTTGTTTCTTTTTTGAGACGGAGTTTCGCTTTTGTTACCCAGGCTGGAGTGCAGTGGCGCTATCTCGGCTCACTGCAACCTCCATCTCCTGGGTTCAGGCAATTCTCCTGCCTCAGCCTCCTGAGTAGCTGGGATTACAGGCACGTGCCACCATGCCCAGCTAATTTTTTGTATTTTTAGTAGATATGGGGTTCGACCAGGATGGTCTTGATCTCTTGACCTCGTGATCCACCCGCCTCGGCCTCCCAAAGTGCTGGGATTACAGGCGTGAGCCACCGCGCCCGGCCCCCCCTTTTTTTTTTTGAGACAAGGTCTTGCTCTGTTGCTCAGGTTAAAATGCAGTGGTGCAATCACTGCAGCCTTCACCTCTCCAGCTCAAGTGATCTCTCTCCTCAGTCTCCCAGATAGATGGGACCACAGATGTGCACCCTTAATCCTGGTTAATTTTTTAATTTTTTGGTAGAGATAAAATCTCACCATGTTGCCCAAGCTGGTCTTTAGCTGCTGGGCTCAAGCAGTCCTCCTGCCTTGGCCTCCCAAAGTGCTGGGATTACAGGCATGGGCCAACAGTGCCCAATCTTCATAAACTTTTCTTTACATGTCATTATCAAGTACTTATTGAGCATGTACTCTGAATCAGGATCAGTATGAAATACTGATAATTCTATAATAAGTAAGAAATTGCCAGGCGCAGTGGCTCAAGCCTGTAATCTCAGCACTTTGGGAGGCCGAGGCGGGTGGATCACGAGGTCAAGAGATTGAGACCATCCTGGTCAACATGGTGAAACCCCGTCTCTACTAAAAATACAAAAAATTAGCTGGGCATGGTGGTGCGTGCCTGTAATCCCAGCTACTCAGGAGGCTGAGGCAGAATTGCCTGAACCCAGGAAGCGGAGGTTGCGGTGAGCCGAGATCGCACCATTGCACTCCAGCCTGGGTAACAAGAGTGAAACTCCGTCTCAAAAAAAAAAAAAAAAAAAGTAAGAAATTGCCCTGTTTAAGGGGGTGATATAGTTAGTGATTTATTTTCAGGATAAAGAAACAGAAGAACATGGTAGGTAGTACGTACTCATAAGGAGACAGCATTTCTTTGTCGCTGTGTGTGGTGTTTATAATACGACTTCATCTGTTTTATCAAGTCATCATATTATATTGAATTGGAAATTTTAAGTAAGGAATGGCATGGAAATTTTTGTTTGACGTGAGGCCAGGTGTGGTCACTCAAGCTTGTAATCCTAACACTTTGGGAGGCCAAGGTAGGAGGATTACTTGAGTCTAGGGGTTCAAGACCAGCCTGGGCAACAGGTAAGACCCTATCTCTACAAAAAAAACACAAAAAAATTAGCTAAATGTGGTGGCACATGCCTGTAGTCTTAGCTACTTGGGAGGCCGAGAGAAGAAATCGATCACTTGAGCCCAGGAGTTGGAGGGTGCAGTGAGCTAGGATCGTGCCCCTGCACTCCAGTGTGAGTGACAGCAAGACTCTGTTTAAAAAAAACAAGGCTGGGCTAAGTGGCTCACATCTGTAATCTGAGCACTTTGAGAGGCCAAGATGGGTAGAATACCTGAGGTCAGGAGTTCAACATCAGCCTGGCCAACATAGTGAATACCCTGTCTGTACTAAAAATACAAAAATTAGCTGGGTGTGGTGGTGCACATCTATAATCTCAGCTGGAGGCTGAGACACGAGAATTGCTTGAACCTGGGAGGCGGAGCAGTGAGCAGAGAGAGCACCACTGCACTGCAGCCTGGGTGACAAAGTGAGATTCTGTCTCAAAAAAAAAAAAGACAGACTAAGAAATTAATTTGCATTCAGACAAATGGTCAAAAATAATAGGAAAGGCTAATAATAAATTTTCATTGAGACAAATGGTCAAAAATGATAGAAATAAAACAAAAAATTAATTTTCAAATACAATGTGATTTGAGTATAACGATTACAGAAGTTGTTCTATATACTTTTTGATTATGCTGAGTTTTTAGATTCTTTTAAAGCCTAACTTGCATTAGGAATTAATGTTTTAAACTAGTTGTTTAGTTCAAAGAAAATAGAAACGTGTTACTAAATGCTACACTTGTAATCTAATATACCAGTTTTCATGATGCAATGAATTGTTAAATAAAAACTTACTCTAGAGAGGAGGCACCTAACAATGAACACATTATATCAGATTTGAATATGAGATGGAACAGTACTTTTTGTTTCGTTGTTATTGAAATCATATTTGTATTTTTCAAAAGTATGTATACTTAAAAATTCCTAAATAAAATGTCTTTAATTCAGCATTTTAGTGGTTATAAGGATCAATACTATGAGATGATAAGAAAAAAAGGACCCACGGCCCTAAAATGTTGATAAACATTGTGACCATATTCCCCATCTTGGAGCCATCGTAATACACACATTACTATGATAAAAGTACTAAGAAGTTATATAGTAATGTTTCTCAGACTGACTTGTTTACAACCCCATTTTTTATGTATTATCTATCAACAGCATGCTTTGCAATGTTTAGTGTACTCTTCATACTCATGATCTATACAAATAATTATTTTTATTTTAAAGCAGGACAGAAGGAGCAAGCTGTGGAATGGTATAAGAAAGGTATTGAAGAACTGGAAAAAGGAATAGCTGTCATAGTTACAGGACAAGGTAAGATTATATTTGTTTGGCTGGGCATGGTGGCTCACGCCTGTAATCCAAGCACTTTGGAGGCCAAGGCGGGCGGATCACCTGAGGTCAGGAGTTCGAGACCAGCCTGACCAACATGGTGAAACCTCGTCTTTAAATTAAAAAAAAAAAAAAAAAAGATTATATTTGTTTATAGCCATCCCAAATTATAATATATTCACATGATTGTCCAGATTTCAGATCTCTTTAATCTATTTATTTATTTTTCTTCTTTCTTTCTTTCCTTTCCCTTCCCCTTCCCTTCTTCTTTCCTTCCTTCCTCTTTCCTTCCTTCCTTCCTCCCTTCCCTCCCCTCCCCTCCCCCTTCTCTTCCTTTTCTCCTTCCCCTTCCCCTTCCTTCCTTTCTTTTTCTTTCCTTTTTTTTTTTTTTTTTGAGACAGGGTCTTGCCTTTGTTACCCAGGCTGGAGTGCAGTGATATGATCATAGCTCACTGCAACCTCAAACTTCTGGGCTCTAGTGGTCCTCCTGCCTCTGCTTCCCAAGTAGCTGGAACCACAGGTGCACACTACCACACTTAGCTAATTATTATTATTTTTTGAGATGGAGTCGCACTCTCTTGTCCAGACTGGAGTACAATGGTGCAATCTCGGCTCACTGCAACCTCTGCCTCCCAGATTGAGGCAATTCTCCTGCCTGAGCCTCCCGAGTAGCTGGGATTACAGGCGCATGGTACTGCGCCCGGCTACTTTTTGTATTTTTAGTGGAGTTGGAGTTTCGCCATGTTGGACAGACTGGTCTCAAACTCCTGACCTCAAGTGATCCGCCTACCTTGTCTTCGCAAAGTGATGGAATTACAGGTGTTAGCCACTGTGCCTGGCCACACTTAGCTAATTAAAAGTTTTTTTTTTTGTAGAGATGGGGTTCTCACTGTTTTTCTAGGGCTGTTCTCAAACTTCTGGCCTCAAGTGATCTTTCTGCCTCAGCTTTCCGAAGTGCTGGGATTACAGGCATGAGCCACTGCACCCAGCCAGATTTTATTTATCTTAATAAAAGTATTTGTACATTTTTTAATGTTATTGTTAACATTTGTAGACTTACAGTTAATTCATTATTACCTATTCTAAAAATGAAGTTATAGTCAGATATGCTCAAACTTGATTACCTGTAGCATTAGGCAAAAACTAGTATATTATTTGTGTCCTCGTTGGTGTCACTGTTGGTGTTCAGTCACCATGCACTATTTTTGAAATCTGGCCCTTTCCTCATTGTCAAGGAGGGAAAGAGTGGTTAATCCACAAATTTCCTTTGCACTTGTAAATAATGCTTCTTGACCGCATTTTAGGCTATGAGCTGTAAATGTCTTATTTTGATTCACACTGGGTTTTTAATTTTGTTTTGTTTTGTTTTTTTGATAGAAAAAGGGTCTTGCTATGTTAATCAGTCTGGTCTTGAACCCCTGGCCTCAAGCGATCCTCCCACTCCCGCCTCCCAAAGTACTGGGGTTACAGGTGTGAGCCACTGCACCTGACCTCACTCTTGGCTTTTTTTTGAGACAGAGTCTTGCTCTGTCACCCAGGCTGCTGGAGTGCAGTAATGTGATCTTGGATCATTGCAGCGTCTGCCTCCTGGGATCAAGAGAATCTCCTGCCTCAGCCTCCCAAGTAGCTGGGACTACAGGTGTGCACCATTATGCCTAACTAATTTTTTGTATTTTCAGTAGAGATGGGGTTTTACCATGTTGGCTAAGCTGGTTTCAAAGTCATCCACCTGCCTCAGCCTCCCAAAGTGTTGGGATTACAGGCGTGAGCCACCACGACTGGCCACTCTTGGTTTATTTTAAAACCAAAGCAGTCATTACTCATTTCTATTTTCCTATCACCTCAAATTAAAAATTAGAGTCTAATATTGTCTTTAAGTATATTGGCCAGGCACAGTGGCTCACGCCTGTAATCCCAATGCTGTGGGAGGCCTAGGCAGGAGGATTGCTTGAGGCTAGGAATTCAAGACCAGCCTGGGCAATAGAGCAAGATCTTCATCTCAACAACAACAATAAATGTATATGTGTATATATATAATATAAAACATTTATTGTACACTTCCTATATGCCTAAGCATCATTGTAATTGCTTCATATGTAGTATTTCTTTTAATTTTCACTACCACCCCATGCTCTGTAGTTGCTGTTGTTATCCTTATTTTTCAGCTGAATAACCTGAAATACAGAGAAATTAAGGAACTTACCTAAAGTCTCATAACTAGCAAGTATAGAGTTAGGATTTGAGCTGAGGCAGCCTGACTTCAGAGCCTATTGTGAAGTATGTGAGTACCACTATTAAATAAGTAAAGTACTCCAGCTTATCATAGTTGAAATATATTCAGGCCGGGCGCGGTGGCTCATGCTTGTAATCCCAGCACTTTGGGAAGCCGAGGTAGGCAGATCACCTGAGGTCAGGAGTTCGAGATCAGCCTGATCAACATGGAAAAACCCCATCTCTACTAACAAAATACAACATTAGCCGGGCATGGTGACACATGCCTGTAATCCCAGCTACTCGGAAGGCTGAGGCAGGAGAATCGCTTGAACCTTGTGGTGCGGAGGTTTCGGTGAGCCAAGATCACACCATTGCACTCCAGCTTGGGCAGGAGCGAAACTCTGTCTCAAAAAAAAAAAAAAAAGAAATATATTCAGAATTAGAAATTACAGTATTTAGGCTATGAATCAATTCATCCAGTAGATGTCTGTTGGCTGACTGGCTGGCTGGCTGACTCTACTACTTATATCAGCTAATCTCCAATAATTACAATATGTCCAACCCTGCTTTTTTCCTCTCCTCTT
Source organism: Aotus nancymaae (assembly GCF_030222135.1). Lineage (NCBI taxonomy): Eukaryota > Metazoa > Chordata > Mammalia > Primates > Aotidae > Aotus > Aotus nancymaae. The sequence goes on from NW_026988471.1 coordinate 31,064,631, forward strand.
TGTATTTCGATTATTTCTCTAGCTACTGGTGTGTATAAAAGAAAGCAGAATAGAACAGGTAAACATAGGAAGTTGGACCTTTGAGACTATGATGAGCACGACTTTATCAATTATATGCAAAATATATTTGCTGTTTCAAGTTACATGGAAGAAAAGTTAGGAAAAAATGAATTGGTTCTAAGTAGGGCTGAGCACAGTGGCTCCAGACTATAATCCTAACGCTTTGAGAGGCTGAGGCAGGAGTTCAAGATCAGCCTGAGAAGCATGGCAGTACCGTCTCTACAAAAATAAAAAAATTAGTCCTGCATGCTGGCATGTGCCTGTAAGTTCCAGCTGCTTGGTGGGGCTAAGGCGGGAGGATTGTTTGAGCCTGGAAGGTTGAGGCTGCAGTGAGCAGTGATCATGCCATTGTACTCCTGCCTAGGTAACAAAGTAAGACCATGTCTCCTAGAAAAGAAAGCCAGGCATGGTGGCTCATGGCTGTAATCTGAGCACTTTGGGAGGCCGAGGCTAGTGGATCACCTGAGGTCAGGAGTTCAAGACCAGCCTGACTAACATGGTGAAACCCTGTCTCTACTAAAAATACAAAAATTAGCTGGGCATGGTGGTACCTGCCTGTAATCCCAGCTACTCAGGAGGCTAAGGCAGGAGAATTGCTTGAACATGAGAGGTGGAGATTGCAGTTGCGCTATTGTACTCCAGCCTGGGCAACAAGAGTTAAACTCCATCTCAAAAATAAAGAAAATAAGTATTTCATTGAATTAAAAATGCCTTGTATTATACCACTAAGAGAAAAAAACAGTTAATCAAAGTATCATATATGTTCTTTTCATCACTTAGAATTTGAGTTTTAATCTTATTGAAGAGGCTGTTTTAGTCTTATTTAGACATAGATATAACAACAGTAGCTGGGCATGGTGGCTCACGCCTGTTATCCCAACACTTTGGGAGGCTGAAGCGAGTAGATCACGAGGTCAAAAGATCGAGACCATCCTGGCCAACAGGGTGAAACCCCGTCTCTACTAAAAATACAAAAATCAGGCAGGCATTTGGCATGTGCCTGTAGTCCCAGCTACTCGGGAGGCTGAGGCGGAAGAATTGCTTGAACCTGGGAGGCGGAGGTTGCAGTGAGCTGAGACTGTGCTGCTATGCTCCAGCCTGGCGACAGAGCAAGACTCTGTCTCAAACAACAACAACAGCAACAACAATACTAATATCTGTGACCAAATTTGTGCATGCATGGGCAATGAAAAGCCTATGTTATGACTGCAGCTTGTTGGATAGCATTAGTAAGTTAACATTGGTTGTAAAACAAATCCCAATTTCAAATATTTTAAAATGTGGGGAAAAAAAGTTTTAGACTCTATGAAATAGACCTGAAATCTATGAAATACCACAGTAGATTGGAAGCCATCATGAGAAACTGTAACTAATTTTTTTTTTTTTGTGGCTGTTAATACATATTTTTTGAGACAGGGTCTCAGCCTGTTGCCCAGGCTGGAGTGCTGTGATGTGGTCATCTCTCACTGCAACATCCACCTCCTGGGCTGAAGTGATCCTCCCACGTCAACCTCCCAGGCTCAGCTAATCTTTTTTTTTTTTTTTTTTTAAAGTAGAGACTAGGTCTGATTATGTTGCCCTGGTGCCCAGACTGGTCTTGAACTCCTGAGCTCAAGTGATCCTCCTGCTTCAGCTGCCCAAAGTGCTGGGGTTACAGAAGTGAGCCACAACACCTGGCCTGAAGATAATATTTTTAAAATGTCTTCTTTTTTCTTTCTTTTGGGTACATATTTTATTTTATTTTTTTAAATTTCTGTATAGAGACTGTGACTCTCCATGAATGTAGTTAGGGTGATAATTTATCTTGAAATCATATTGGTTGGGAAATGTAGATATTTTAATTAATTCTTTTTTTCTTTTAGGTGAACAGTGTGAAAGAGCTAGGCGCCTTCAAGCTAAAATGATGACTAATTTGGTTATGGCCAAGGACCGCTTACAACTTCTAGGTATCAATTAATGTGTAATTTGATGTGGGATGTATTGGAAATGTATATTCAATGAAACTTTAATTGTAGAAGGAAATAGATCAGTGATTGAAAATGTGGTCCAGGCTTTTTAACATAAAGAAAATGTGTAACATATACAAAAAACAGAAGAGCATAATGAACTCCTAATTATTAATCTCTCAGCTTTGATAATTATCACCTCACTGTCGGTTTTGATTTATTTATAGCACGGGCTGGCAAACTGTAGCTGATGGGCCAACCCAGCTCACTGCCTATTATTATAAATAAGGTTTCATTGGCACACAGCCATTCCTTTCTTTAGGTATTATCTATGGCTTTCATGCTACAATGACAGAATTGAATAGTTGATACAGAGACTACACTGCCCTTAAAACCTAAAATATTTACTGTCTGGCCCTTTTTACAGAAGTCTGCTTTTCACTTGACATCCCAACTCACCATCCCCCGACTTCATATTATTTTGAAACGAATTCTTGACTTTTTTTATTTATAAATATTTCATTTTATACCTCTAAAAGATAAGGACTCTTTAAAATAAAATCACTGAAATACCATTTTCACACCTAAAAAGTAACCCCAAATTTCTTTTAACATTATCCAAAAAACTCATCCCTCGAAAATGCCGTTTCTATATTTCTAATTTTCTCAAAATTTAATAATTTTCACTATTTTTAATCATTTGTTTGAATCAGGAGCTTTAAAAGATCCATATATTATATCTGTTTTAATGTACAGGTGCATCTGTTCTTCATTTTCTTCCAATTTATTTATGGACGAAACCAGGTCTTTGTTATGTAGTATTTCCTACAGTCTGACTTCTGCTGTGTGAATCTTTTGTGGTGACTTTGAACATGTTCTTCTTTCCTCCCCCTGTTAAATGATAGTTGGATATAGAGCATTGATCACAATGAAAGTTGATTTTTTATTTTTTAATAAGACCTACTTCCTAGGTGGTTGTGTCTGTGTGTGTTCATCATTAGTTCTTCCATCTTGTGAAGTTAGCAGCAGTTAACTATGACTGATGCCTAGTGATATTTTAATTCTGTCATTCTTTCAGCATTCATCAACCGTAATAGAAGTTTTTCCTTGTCTTCTGTTTGATGGTGTAGATTTTAAAAATACATTATTAAGTGAAATCTACTACTCAAAAAAAGCAGAACAAACCCCACTACATATGAGTGGCTCTACCATACGTTGGTGGATAGAAATAGTAGATATTGCCGGGCGCGGTGGCTCACGCCTGTAATCCAAGCACTTTGGAGGCCAAGGTGGGCGGATCACCTGAGGTCGGGAGTTCAAGACCAGCCTGACCAACATGGTGAGACCCCGTCTTTAAAAAATAAATAAATAAATAAAAAAGAAATAGTAGATATTTGGTTAGCAGGCAAACCTTATTTATTTGTAGCCCTGTGACTTGGGGTAAGTTACTTTGCATGTCTGAGTCTTTTTTATCTAATTTGTAATATGAAGATAATATTATTATTATTTTATTGTTTTTATTTTTTGAGACAGAGGCTCACTCTGTCACCCAAGCTGAAGTACAGTGGGGCAATCTCAGCTCACTGCAACCTCCACCTCCCAGATGTAAGCAATTGTCCTGCCTCAGCCTCCCAAGTAACGGACTACAGGCATGAACCACCATACCTGGCTAATTCTGTGTATTTTTAGCAGAGACAGGGTTTCACCGTGTTAGCCAGGATGGTCTCAAACTCCTGACCTCGTGACCTGCCCACCTCGGCCTCCCAAAGTGCTGGGATTAACAGGTTTGAGTCACTGCACCCAGACTTATTATTATTATTGTTATTATTTTTTGAGACAGAGCCTTGCTCTCTTGCCCAGCCTGGAGTGCAGTGGCGTGATCTCAGCTCAGTGCAACCTCCGCATCCCAGGTTCAAGCTATTCTCATGCCTCAGCTTCCCAAGTAGCTGGGATTACAAGCGCCTGTCATCATGCCTGACTAAATTTTTTTTTTTTGAGACAAAGTTTTGCTCTTGTCCAGGCTGGAGTGCAATGGCACAATCTCAGTTCACTGCAACCTCTGCCTCCCAGGCTCAAGCGATTCTCCTGCCTCAGCCTCCCGAGTAGCTGCCACCATGCCTGAATAATTGTGTATTTTTAGTAGTGAGGGGGTTTCTCCCTATTGATCAGGGTGGTTTTGAACTCCCAACCTCAGGTGATCCACCCGCCTTGGCCTCCCAAAGTGCTGGGATTACAGGTGTGCACCACCATGCCCAGCCTAATTTTTAAATTTTTAGTAGATACTGGGTTTCACTATGCTGGGCAAGCTGGTCTTGAACTCCTGACTTCAGGTGATCCACCCATCTCAGCCTCCTAAAGTGCTGGGATTATAGGCATGAGCCACCATGCCAGGCTGAAGCTAATATTATTCGCTAATAATAATATCTCATATTTCTGACCATGGAATTATTAAAGGAACCTAACCCATAGTAAGTGCTTTAAAATGTTGGTTTGTATTCATCTGTTTACCTGACTATAACCCTCCTTTGCTTAGGTAGAAAGGTATATTCATATACACATACATATACATTTTATTCATTCTTTGATTCATTTACTCCTATGTGTCATTTACTTCTATGTGGTCATTGTGTTTGTAGGGTTTTTACCCCACGTAGTTAGAAAAGCAACCCTTAATGCTTTCAGATGAATAACAAGGTAGTGTTCCCGGCTTCTGTGGCTGACAGGATTTGCCTTCTTCCTTTCTAAATGAAAGTTATTACTGTTTCAAATATAATTAATGTTTTAAAAAAGGCCGAGTGCGGTGGCTCACACCTGTAATCCCAGCACTTTGGGAAGCCGAGGTGGACGGATCATCTGAGGTCAGGAGTTCGAGACCAGCCTGACCAACATGGAGAAACCCCGTCTCTATTAAAAAAAAAAAAAAAAGTTGGCCGGGCGTGGTGGCTCACGCCTGTAATCCCAGCACTTTGGGAGGCCGAGGCGGGTGGATCACGAGGTCAAGAGATCGAGACCATCCTGGTCAACATGGTGAAACCCCGTCTCTACTAAAAATACAAAAAAAATTAGCTGGGCACGGTGGCTCGTGCCTGTAATCCCAGCTACTCAGGAAGCTGAGGCAGGAGAATTGCCTGAACCCAGGAGGCAGAGGTTGCGGTGAGCCGAGATCGCGCCATTGCACTCCATCCTGGGTAACAAGAGCGAAACTCCGTCTCAAAAAAAAAAAAAAAAAAAAAGTTTTAAAGTTTGTTGCAGTAAAATAATTGATGGTTCTAATTCATACTTTCTGTGTGTTTTATCTGTTTTTGTTTTGTTGGTTCGTTTTGTTTTTTGTTTTAGAGTTGGTGTCTCACCTTTTTGCCCAGGTTGGAGTGCAGTGGTGTGATTTTGGCTCATTGCAACTTCCACCTCCTGGGTTCAAGTGATTCTCCTGCCTCTGCAGGAGTAGAGATTACAGGAGTGTGCCAACATGCCTGACTAATTTTTTTTGTATTTTTAGTATAGAAGGGGTTTCACCATGTTGGCCAGGCTGGTCTGGAACTCCTGACCTTGTGATCTGCCCACCTCGGCCTCCCAAAGTGCTGGGATTACAGGCTTGATCCACTGTACCCATCCTCATGTTTTATCTTTAAAGCTTTTCAGTGTGTATATAAAGTAGTATACGTATCATACAGAATAAATTTGATTATAGAGCATTTTGTAACATCTTTCAAAGTGACTAAGAATTGCTTTTTATGTTTTGTTTGAAGTTATATAGGACATTAGAAGTATTAATATCTCATCGCTTCTCAACCTTTTGGCTAAGATCAAGTGTAGAATTATTAATATCTCATCAATTAGAGACTTGTTTTTGAGTGTGACTTTGTACTTTCTTATTTGTGTTAGTGGACTAGAGAACCAAAAGAGGATATGTAATGTAATATGAAGCTAGTTATTTAAAGATTTAATATTTTGGATATTTTCAAGTTGGTGTCTATTTTTACCCTCAAAAATGCTATGTGCCTGTTTATGAAAGATGTTACTTTAAAAGTGAGGAGTGGTAGATGGGAAAGGTGACATCAACATATTCCTGTCTTTCAGTAACTCAAAAGGTCTGGGAGTGGATATACCAAAGACAGTAAAAATGACCTGTGTACAAATGTGTATTAATAGTAACACATATTTGTTTATTATGTGCTGGTTAAAAATCGGGAGTTTTTCAGAGGTGTGGTGCCAGATAGGTATCTAATTAGGATGGAGAATGGGGAGAATGATCCTGGGAATTCCTAACACAGACTGGTTTGAGAGGATGTAGCCTCTCTGATAAAAATGGGAAAGATCATTTATTTTTGGTTTAGTGATAGTGAACCTTAGAGCAAAGCTTAACTGTAAAACCTGCTATAGATAAAAAGATAATTTTAATATAAGCAAATTGGTATACCTGGCTATTATCCTTTTTTTTTTTTTTTAACATAGCCTCATTTAACATTCATTTATTAAGGCCCTGCTCTGTATCAGGTATAGTGCCAAGAGTTATAAATAACTTATTAACTAAACAAATATTTATTTGGTAACTAGCATGTGTTAGACACTGTTGTAGGCACTTGGGATTTAGACAAGGATCCGTCCTCCATAGAGTTTATATTCCAACAGAGATAAGACAGATAGTAGACAACAAACATAAAAAATTATACAGTTTATTAGAAGGTGGTAAATATATGGGAAAAAAACAAGTGAAACACAGTAAGGGGGATTAGGAGTGGACAAGCGGTGGTTTGGTGTTTTGGTTTTGGTTTTGTTTTGAAACAAAGTCTCACTCTGTCACCCAGACTGGAGTGCAGTGGTGCAGTCTCTGCTCGCTGCAACCTCCACCTCCCGGGCTCAAGCACTTCTCCTGCCTCAGCCTCCAGACCTCCCAAATAGCCAGGATTACAGTCACCCACCACTATGCCCTGCTATTTTTTGTATTTTTAGTAGAGGCGGGGTTTCACCATGTTGCCCAAGCTGATCTTGAACTCCTGACCTCAAGTGACCTGCCTGCCTCAGCCTCCCAAAGTGTTGGGATTACAAGTGTGAGCCACAGCGCCGGGCCTGTTTTTTTTTTCTTTCTTTTTTTTTTTTTTTTTGAGACAAAGTCTCTCTCTTTCATCCAGGCTGGAGTGCAGTAGTGCCATCTTGGCTCATTGCAACCTCTGCGTCCTGGGTTCAAGCTTTTCTCCTGACTCAGCCTCCTTCCTGAGTAGCTGGGATTACAGGTGCACACCAGCAGCCTGGTTAACTTTTTGTATTTTTAGTAGAGATGAGGTTTCACCATGTTACCAGACTGGTCTTGAACTCGTGACCTCAGATGATCCACCCACCTTGGCCTCCCAGAGTACTGGGATTATAGGCGTGCGCCATCAGACCTTGCCTGGGCCTGGTTTTTTTTGTTTGTTTTTTTCTTTTTGAGATGGGATCTCACTCTCACCCAGGTTGGAGTGCAGTACAGTCTCAGCTCACTGCAACTCCTCTTCCCAGGTTAAAGCGATTCTCCTACCTCACCCTCCCAAGTAGCTGGGACCACAGGAATGCCACCATACTCAGCTGATTTTTGTATTTTTTTGTAGAGACAGGATTTTGCCATATTTCCCAGGCTGTTTTCAAACTCCTGAGGTCAAGTTTTCCATCTGCCCTGTCCTCCCAAAGTGTTGGGATTATAGGCATGAGCCACCCACACCCTGTCCTGGTTTGGGTTTTTGGTTTAAACAGGATGGTCCCCTCTTTGAGAAGTTGCCATGAGTTAGCCATGATGGTACCTGGAACAATATGGTCCACAGAGAAGTAAGAGCTAATACAAAGCCTTAAGAGAATATACCTGGTATGTTTGTGAAGCAGCAAAGAGGCCATTGTGTCCCAGCAAGGAGATTACAGTAGAGATGAAGTCAGATAACTCATGGGGAAAGGGATTGTCACAATACACAGGGCTGTAAAGGCTACCATGAGGACTTAAGATTTTACCACCTGTGAAATGGGTTACCACCTGTGAAATGGGGAGGAGTTATAAAGATTTTTAAGAAAGTAGCCTGGTGTGGTGGCTCATGCCTGTAATCTCAGCTGTTTGGGAAACCAAAGTGGGTGGACCACCTGAGGTCAGGAGTTCGAGACCAGCCTGGCCAACATGGTGAAACCCCATCTCTACTAAAAATACAAAAATTAGCTGGGTGTGGTGCGTGTGCTTGTAATCCCAGCTACTCAGGAGGCTGAGGCAGGAGAATCACTTGAACCCAAGAGGTGGAGGTTGCAGTGAGCCAAGAGCATGCCACCGCCCTCCAGCCTGGGCAACAGAGCAAGACTCTGTCTCAAAAAAAAAAAAAAGATTTTTAGGAAAGGAATGAAATACTCTGACTTACATTTTAGAAGGATCACCAGGGAGAGTAATTGGGATACTGTTGCAGTTGTCTAGGAGAGAAGTGATAGAGGCTTGGGCCAGGGTAGTATCATGACAAATGGTAACGAGTGGTTGATTATGATTATACTTGAAGGTTGAACAACTGGACTTACTGATAGATTGGAAAAATGGTCCTCTGTTTAAGGACCTCATAATACAGTAGAAGAAACAGACGCATAAATAGTCATCACTGCAGGATGGGGATTACAAATATTTTGTTAGGGTGAGAAAATAGGTGCTAAGAAAGCTTCCTCGTGTGACAAAGCTGGTTAAAGAAAGAAAAGAAAGCTTCCTAGAAGTGAAACCTAAAAGTATACACTTAAAAAGATAAATAAATAAAAGTTATGAAAGAACATCAGGGCTGGGCTCAGTGTCTCATGCCTATAATCCTAGCACTTTGGGAGGTTGAGTCATGTGTATTGCTTGAGACCAGGAGTTTGAAACCAGCCTGGACAACATAGTGAGACCCCATCTCTTAAAAAAAAAATTAGCCAGTAGTGGTGATGTGCACCTGTAGTCCCAGCTACTAGTTACTTAGGAGGCTGAGGCAGGAAGATTGCTTGTGCTCAGAAGGTCGAGGCTGCAGTGAGCCATGAGTGCACCACTGTACTGTAGTCTGGGTGACAGAGTAAGACCCTGTCTGAAAGAAAAAGAATGCGAGAAAAGATATCTTTTATGTGATGGCATGAACACAGACTCAAAGGCAGGAAAAGCATGGTGAGTAGGGGAGGGTGCAGATAGAGACGTGAAGTTGGGATTGCTGAGGCATAAGAGATATAGGCAGATCCTGTTGGGTGTGGTGGCTCATGCCTGTAATCCCAGCACTTTGGGAGGCTGAGGCAGGTGGATCACAAGGTCAGGAGTTCAAGACCAGCCTGGCCAAGATGGTGAAACCCTGTCTCTACTAAAAATACAAAAATTAGGTGTGGTGGCAGGCACCTGTAGTCCCAGTTATTCAAGAGACTGAGGCAGGAGAATCGCTTGAACCTGGGAAACAGAGGTTGCAGTAAGCCAAGATTGTGCCACTGCTCTCTAGCCTGGGTGACAGAACAAGACTCTGTCTCAAAAAAAAAAAAAAAAAAAAGATACATAGTCAGATTATGGATGGCCTGGTTTGTCATATGAAGGAACTTGAGTTCTTATCTGTGGGCAATGGGAAGCCACTAAAGGGTTTTGTTTTTTTTTTTTTTGAGACAGAGTTTCACTCTTGTTACCCAGGCTGGAGTGCAATGGCGCAATCTCGGCTCACCACAACCTCCGCCTCCTGGGTTCAAGCAATTCTTCTGCCTCAGCCTCCCGAGTAGCTGGGACTACAGGCACGCGCCACCATGCCCAGCTAATTTTTGTATTTTTTTTTTTTTTTTTTTAGTAGAGACGAGGTTTCACCTTGTTGACCAGGATGGTCTCGATCTCTTGACCTCGTGATCCACCCGCCTCGGCCTCCCAAAGTGCTGGGATTATAGGCATGAGCCACCGCGCCCGGCCAAAGGGTTTTAAGTAGAAGAGTTATGTGGCAAGATTTTCCCCTCCAGTAGATCACTCAGATGACGGTGTGGGGGTTGGATGTGAGGTGGTAAAGAAGCAAGGTTACTGCTTTAATTTAAATCATTGGTCAATCTATACAACCCTAGTCATTCTAAAAAGAAGAAGCACTAGTCTTTTAACGAAAATAAATTGGGGCTGGGCGCAGTGGCCCACACCTGTAATCCCAGTACTTTAGGAGGCCAAGGTGGGCAGATCACCTGCATTCAGGAGTTTGAGATCAGTCAGGCCAACATGGCAAAACCTCATATTAAAATATAAAAATTAGCTGGGATAGGGGTGTGTGCCTGTAATCCCAGCTACTGGGGGCAGTAGGGGGCCTGAGGCAGGAGAATCGTTTGAACCTGGGAGGTGGAGGTTGCAATGAGCCAAGATCGTGCTGCTGCACTCCAGCCTGGGCGACAGAGCGAGACTTCGTCTCCAAAAAAAAAAAAAAAGAAAAAGTGAATTGGAGCAGATTCACAGAAGCAGTGTACTGTTATACTATATGTGTCTGTTTCTACACATATAAATCTAAACTCTATGCATGTGAAAACAAATCCTAGTTTTTTATTCCTAGCTATAAAAACTAAGAATATAATTTGTTCCTTTTTATTACATAATGAATATTTCTGTGAACTTTTTGTTACATTTCATTGAAGAGAGTATTAATTGATACCATTTATGTACAAATGTTTACATTTACGAATCAGTGTTTTTTCTGATTCATGCTTTTACTAAGACAAATCGTTTCTGTTTCAGCATGGTTTAAAGAGTTTATCATTGAGAAAAATCAGATGACCTACCTGTTAGCTCCAAAAAAAAAAACCTCCAAGGTATATTGTATCAGCCAGTTCTAGGATACAAAAGCTTTGCAGTCCTTTGTGTTTTGTGCAAAAAGGGTAGCTGCTATTTGACCTGTCCCAAAGGCATATGTGGTTGCACCATAAACCAAGCACGGTACCTGCTTGTCGAACCTTAGAAGTGAAAGTTTAAGAGAGTTAATCTATATGTGCTGCATTTTTCATGTATTCATTGACTTGCTAGTACAGAAGAAAAGAATCAGTTATGGTTCAGCAAAATACTCCACATGGAGAAGAGAGTGCAGCAGTGGTGTAGAGTGAGAGGGATCAAACTGCTACTACCTTCTTCGGCTTCAGTTGCTAGACTCATGAAACCCAGATCTTGGGAGGGTTTTTTGTTGTTATTTGAAGTGGGAGTAGGGTTGAAATAATCGCTTTTAATTAATATATTAAAAAAAAGTAATATAGACATATGCCACAAAATTTTAAAAAGTTTGCATATGAAAAGCATCCATCCCATTCTATATCCCAGCTACCCATTTCTCCTCCCTAGAGGCAGCTGTTATTATCAATTTCTCTGCGTTCTTTCTAGAGGTAATCTTTTTGTATGCAGCTGTGTGCATGTGTGTTTAAACAAGTAGTAGGGTACTGTTTGTGCATACAGTTACTGAAGCATGATTATTTGACTCTGCTTTATTGCCTCTGTTTTTTGCCTGACATATGTTATTGTGGCCAAATATAGCATTTCCTAGACACTCCTTATAGTTTCGTTCTGTGCTTTTAAATGCTGTTCTCCTTTCCTGAAATGTCCTTTCTTTTTATCTTTACAAATTCTAGCCAGTTCATGGCCCACTTGCTCTGTAAAGCTTTTTCAATGGTTTTTCTTTTGTACTATGCAGTCTTTTTTTTTGAGATGGAGTTTTGCTCTTGTTGCCCAGCCTGGAGTGCAGTGGCACGATCTCGGCTTACTGAACCTCTGCCTCCCAGGTTCAGGCAATTTTCCTGCCTCAGCCTGGGAGTAGCTGGGATTATAGGCACCCACCACCATGCCCAGCTAATTTTTTTATTTTTAGTAGAGATGAGGTATCACCATGTTGGCCAGGTTGGTCTCCTGACCTCAGGTGATCCGCCTGCCTCAGCCTTCCAAAGTGCTGGGATTACAAGCGTGAGCCACTGTGCTTGGCACTATGCAGTTTTAAAAAATGTATATACAGTTTTATCATAAGTTGCCTATATTTAATAAATATCTAAATGGTAGAAACTGTGATTCATTTTTTAATCTTTATGGGGCCAGGAACTGTGGCTCATGCCTGTAATCCCTGCACTTTGGGAGGCTAAGGTGGAGGATCGCTTAAGGCCAGGAGTTTGAGCCTAGCCTGTGCAACATATTGAGACCCTGTCTCTACAAAAAATAAATTAGCTGGGCATAGTGGTATGTGTATGTAGTGTCAACTACTCAGGAGGCTGAGGCAGGAGGATAACTTGAGCCCAAGGGGTTGAGGCCACAGTGAGCCATGATGGCACCACTGTACTCCAGCTTGGGTGACAGAGCAAGACCAAGACCAACAATAATCTCCATGGTACTCTCCCAACAGTGATTTGGACATACTAGATATTCAGTAAATATTTTCTGTTGATGATAGTGATATCTAACTGCCTCAGGTTACCTAACTGAATAAGGCATATTTAGAACATAGCCATTCACTTGTTAATTTCTGCTATTTTCATGACTGAGTTTTTACTAATTGTATTTTAAAAGATAATTTTATATAAATGCAAAAACTTTTTATCATGTAACAATCTGATAACACCTTGAGTAATTTTTCATTTCACATGCACATTTTATTTGTTCATTATCTTTTTTTCTTTTTGCTTATTTTTTCTTTGTTTTTTACCCCCTCTGTTGCATAGAGAAGATGCAACCAGTTTTGCCATTTTCCAAGTCACAAACGGACGTCTATAATGACAATACTAACTTGGCATGCCGCAATGGACATCTCCAGTCAGGTGGGTTTAGGTTAACTAACATAAAATAATAAAGCTTGCATGCAAAGTAGAGTCTCACTTAACCTGATAATGTTGATTTGATTTTATAATCGTAGATTTAATTGTTCATGCTTTTGCAGGTCTATGTTGAAAATATAGTACTCCTATCATTCATAGTATATAAACATGCAACAAATCACGTATAGTCATTCTAACATGCTTTATTTGCATATTTTGCGACCTCTAATTTTTCAGATTATAAAATATGAAGGTGTACATTCCCATAAGTGATTAAAATATTCTTTTGTTTCTATTGTGGCTTTTGTGCTTTTATATGGATAGCTATACTAATTTTTTAATGAAATAGTGTTTTCTAAGACACATTTTAATTTTTTATGTATCAATTTTTATTATATATCAGTTTTCATATATACTGTATGTGAATGTTTTAGAGTACTTGATAGAAGAAATTAGAAACTTCACATAGTGAGGAGAAATACCGCAAGATTATTTACTATATGGACTAACTCTGTCCTTGATAAATTTTGGATATCAACTTCTACAGAAGATTAAATGTCTTTCTGTTTTGTTTTCTTTGGGTGGCAGACACTCTGTTTCTTAGGTTCTCTGACATCTGAGCTAGTTTTTTATTAAAACGTTTTGGGGTGATGTATGCAGCAAACCACCAAAGCATGTGTATACCTATGTAACAAACCTACACATTCTGCACATGTATCCCAGAACTTAAAGTATAATAATAATAATAAAAACTTTTTTTTAGTTGACAGATAATGTACATGTTCATGAGGTACACAGTGATGTTTTGATACATATAATATATAGTGATTAGATCAAGGTAATTATCATATCTATCATTCCAAACATTTATTATTCTTTGTGTTGGAAATATTCAATATCTTTTTTCCAGCTATTTGAAATGATATACTGTTACCCATAGTCATCCTGCAGTCATATAGAACACTAGAACTTATTCTTCCTGTCTAGCTATACTTTTGCATCCATTAATAAATTCCATCCTATTCCTTCTTACCTTTTGCCTACCCTTCTCAGCCTCCAGTATCCTCTGTTCTACTTTTGTTTTTTGTTTTTGTTTTTAGATGGAGTGTCACTCTGTCACCCAGGCTGGACCACAGGCATCTGCCACCACGCTTGACTAATTTTTGTATTTTTAGTAGAGATGGGGTTTCACCATATTGGTCAGGCTGGTCTTGAACTCCTGACCTTGTGATCCGCCTGCCTCGGCCTCCCAAAGTGCTGGGATTACAGGCCTGAGCCACTGCGCGCTGGGCTGTTCTACTTTTTATTTCTATGAGATTAACTTTTTAAAAATAATATTCTGTGTGTATATATACAACATTTTCTTTCTTCATCTGTTCTTGGACACCTAGGTTGATTCCATATATTGGCTGTTGTGAATAGTGCTGCAGTAAATACGGGGTATAGATGTCTCTTCAATATAGCGGTTTTCTTTTCTTTGGTTAAGTTCCCAATAGTGGGACTGCTGGGTCATATGGTAGTTCTATTTGTAGTTTTTTGAGGAACCTCTGTACTCTTCTCCATAGTAGCTTTACTAGTTTAGATTCCTAAAAGTAGTGTATAAGAAGAGTTCACTTTCTCCACATCCTCACCAGCATTTGGTACTTTTTTTGTCTTTTTGATAATAGCCATCCTAACTGGGGTTAAGATACCTTGTTGTGGTTTTGATTTGCATTTCCCTGATAATTAATGATACTAAGCATTTTTTCATATATTTGTTTGTGACAGTCCAGCTAGGTTTATTGGTGATTTTTTTTTTAAGCAACAGTTTCATGTGCAGGGCTTAAATTATATTAAGTATTACTTTGTTCAGATTGTAGCAGAAGAACCTTAGGTTAGGCTATAAAACAACTGTCTTTTTTATTCATATGTGATACAAAACTTGTAAGGTTTTACTAGAGAAGAGATAAAGTAAAAGGATTTGTATGGACAGAAGAAACAGTTAGTCATCAACTCTTTCCCTTGTGACTTCACGCCTCCCTTAAGGACTTCTCATGTTGGTTTGGTCTTACAGTATAGTTAGTGGCAATTTTCCTCTTCCCATTCCTTCCTGTGTCTGATTTAAAATGCCATTTCAAGCACAGATATAAGTATTTTGCCTGTTTCTTCTAGCATGGCTGTGAAGACTGATATTTTCAGAAGGCACTTACTGGGGAAAAAAAAAAAAAGAAATGTAAGAATACATCACATATAAAGTTTCTAAAATATGTATTTGAGATCCTAACAATTCTACTAGGATAAATAGAAAAAATTCTCTCGCCCTGAAGAGTTGGTTCTATCTTTCCTTTCCTTGTTATCTTGATTTTCTTCTACTTCATTTCACATGCTAGACCCCATCATGTTTTTCTGCTGTGTGCCCCATCCTGCCCTCCAAAGCAACATTCTCTTACTGGGACCTGTTTGAAAAAAACTGAAATTTGTCTTATTTCATATCCCTAGTACAAGTTGAATATCCCTAATATGAAACCTGAAATCCGAAATGCTCCAAAATTCAAAAAACTTTTTCTTTTTTTTTGAGATGGAATCTTCCTCTGTCACTCAGGCTGGGGTGCAGTGGCGCAATCTCAGCTCACCGCAACCTCCGAACCCCCCTGCCCCGTCCCCGTGGGTTCAAGCGATTCTCCCACTTCAGCCTCCTGAGTAGCTTGGACTACAGGCACCTGCCACCACACTCAACTAAGTTTTTGTATTTTTAGTAGAGAGAAGGTTTTACCATGTTGGTTAGGCTGGTCTTAAACTCCTGACCTCAAGTGATCCACCTGCCCTGGCCTCCCAAAGTGTTGTGATTACAGGCATGAACCACTGCGCCTGGCCAAAAATCCAAAACTTTTTGAGCACTGACGTGATGCTCAAAGGAAATACTCATTGGAGTATTCTGGATTTTGGATTTTTGGGTTAAGGATGCTGAATCAATAAGTATAATGCAAACATTGCAAAATCCAAACAAATTTTAAAACCCTACACAGTTCTGGTCCCAAGCATTTTGGATAAGGGATATTCAACCCATAATCTGTTCTTTTCTGTTTTCCAGTTGGTAGGGCATATTGGCTTTATAGCTAATTTACACAGCGTTGATGTTTGATACACAATGAGTCCAAGTAGATCACTCAGACCTATTAATAGTTTATTAGTGTCGTTCACTTCTGGAACATTCTTGATGTGTAAAACCTTGGATAAGCTCTGTCACCTCTCTTAGGAAATAGTCATACCAAAGTCTACTTATTACTACAATGTGTTTTCTATTCTACATTGTCGAATTTTCAACTCAAAATTACTAGACAGGCAAAGAAAAAGTAAAGTATAACCCTTATTCACACACACACACAAAAGCAATCAATAGAAACTATGAATGGGCCCAGATGTTGGATTTAGCAAAGACTTCAAAGCAGCTATTATTATATGTTTAAAGAATTGAAAGAAAATACGGCATCAACTATCTAACAGGAAATCTAAGTTGATGATATAAACTGGACAATAAAAATAATGTTCTAGCCAGGAGTGATGGCTCACGCCTGTAATCCCAGCACTTTGGGAGGCCGAGGCGGGTGGATCACGAGGTCAGGAGATCGAGACTATCCTGGTGAACATGGTGAAACCCCGTCTCTACTAAAAATACAAAAAAAAATTAGCTGGGCATGGTGGCGTGTGCCTGTAATCCCAGCTACTCAGGAGGCTGAGGCAGGAGAATTGCCTGAAACCAGGAGGCGGAGGTTGCGGTGAGCCGAGATCGGGCCATTGCACTCCAGCCTGGGTAACAAGAGCGAAACTCCGTCTCAAAAAATAATAATAATAATAATAATAATATTCTAAAGTTGAAAAGTGTAGTTACTGAAATTAAAAATTTACAGACAGCCTCAAGAGCAGATTAGACATAGCAAAAGAAAGATTCAATGACTTTGAACCTAGCTCCTTAGAAATTACTAAATTGATGACTCCTGTAGGGTTAGAAAACAGATGAATGGTTTTCTGGGGCCAGGAGTGGTGAGGAAGATAGAGTACAAATGGACACAAGTAAACTTGTGGCTATGATGGAAACATTTTGTGTCTTGATTTTAATGCTTATTTGACAGTTATCCCCTTTTTTACAAACTCATCAAATTGTATGCTTTATTTATATATTTATTTTTTTGAGATAGGGTTTCACTCTGTCTCCAGGCTGGAGTACAGCTGAAATTAGCTGGGACTGTAGGTGGACGCCACCATGCCCAGCTAATTTTTGTATTTTTTGTAGAGACAGGGCTTCACCATGTTGGCCAGGCTGGTCTCAAACTCCTGGGCCTAAGCATTTCTCCCACCTCAGCCTCTCAAAGTACTGGCATTATAGGTGTGAGCTACTGTGCCTGGCTGGTATAGCTTTTTTTTGAGATGAAGTTTCGCTCTATTGCCCAGGCTGGAGTGCAGTGGCACGATCTCAGCTCACTGCAACCTCCATCTCCTGGGTTCAAGCAATTCTGCTGCCTCAGCTTCCCGAGTAGCTAGAATTATAGATGTGTGCCACCATGCCTGGCTGATTTTTGTATTTTTTAGTAGAGATGGAGTTTCACCATGTTGGCCAGGCTAGTCCGAACTCCTAACCTTGTGATCTGCCTGCCTTGGCCTCCCAAAGTGCTGGGATTACAGGCGTGAGCCACCAAGCCTGGCCTTAAGTTATTATTGACTATAATCACCCTGTTGTGCTATCAACAATTAGGTCTTATTTATTCCAGAACCTTGTTTTAAGGTATCCTGAATATGGTTTTTTTTTTGTTTTTTCGTTGTTTTTTTTAAGACGGGGTTTCACCATGTTAGTCAGGCTGGTCTTGAACTCCCAACCTCAGGTGATCAGCCTGCCTTGGCCTCCAAAGAGCTTGGATTACAGGCATGAGCCACCACTCCCGACTTTTGTTTGGTTTTTTAAAAGGAATCTCACTCTGTCACCCAGGCTGGAGTGCAGTGGCGTGATCTCGGCTCACTGCAACCTCCGCCTCCTGGGTTCAAGAGATTCTCCTGCCTCAGCCTCCTCAGTAGCTGGGATTACAGGCACCCGCCACCACGCCCAGCTAATTTTTGTATTTTTAGTAGTGACAGAGTTTCACCATGTTGGTCAGGCTGGTCTTGAACTCCTGACCTCGTGATCTGCCCGCCTCGGCCTCCCAAAGTGCTGGGATTACAGATGTGAGCCACTGCACCTGGCCAATTAATTTTTTTTTTCCTTTTTTTTTGAACCTGAAGGAAGACCAGCTGATTAATTTTTAAGACTCTCCTGATGGGAACAGACTTTCATGGTATTTATAGTTATAATAGTTTTGCTATTTTTTTTTCCTCTGGGCATCCTATCCCTAATGCCTTTACTACATTTTGTTTCCTAAGAGTTTGGAAGCTTTATTTGTTTCATAACTTTTTTATATCATCTTCCTGTTCCCCCAAATGAAGTCGTTTCTTCTTACAAATACTGTTTTGTTTGTTTGTGTGTTTTTTGAGATGGAGTGTCTCTCTGTTGCCAGGCTGGAGTGCAGTGGCATGATCTTAGTTCACTGCAATCTCTAACTCTCTGGTTCAGGCGATTTTCCTGCCTCAGCCTCCCGAGTAGCTGGGATTACAGGCACAAATACTGTTTTTAATAAGAAAATTAGAATAGGAACAGGCGCAGTGGCTCACTCCTGTAATCCCAGTACTTTGGGAGGCCAAGGTGGGAGGATTACCTGAGCCCAGGAGTTTGAGACCAGCCTAGGCAACATAGTGAAACCCTGTTTCTACAAAAAAAATTTTTTTTAGTTAGTCCAGTCTGGTGGTGCATGACTGTTCCACCTACTTGGGAGGTTGACGTGGGAGGATCACTTGAACCCAGGAAGATGAAGACCACAGTGAGCTGTGATCATGACACTACGCTCCAGTCTGGGCCACAGGTTTCAAAAAGAGAGAAAATTAGAATGTACATTGGGCGAAAAACCTAATAATCATATTCCTATCTACCTAGTGACTACCCCTATGAAGACCCTGGTACAAGTTCTCATTGAAATCTTATTTTGAAATACTTTTGAATTTAAAAATATATTATTACCTTGGTTTTTTTTTTTTTTTTTTTTTTTTTTTGAGACGGAGTCTCGCTCTTGTTACCCAGGCTGGAGTGCAATGGCGCGATCTCGGCTCACCGCAACCTCCGCCTCCTGGGTTCAGGCAATTCTCCTGCCTCAGCCTCCTTACCTTGGTTTTACAAATGTTTGCTTGTCTTTATGTTCAGCCACAATTTTCTAATCACAATGGGTTTACTTTTTCCTTTCAGAAAGTGGAGCTGTTCCAAAAAGAAAAGACCCCTTAACACACACTAGTAATTCACTGCCTCGTTCAAAAACAGTTATGAAAACTGGATCTGCAGGCCTTTCAGGCCACCATAGAGCACCTAGTTGCAGTGGTTTATCCATGGTTTCTGGAGTGAAACAGGGATCTGGTCCTGCACCTGCCACTTATAAGGTATTCTGGAACAGTAACTTTAATTGCTGTGTTTTTGCAAATAGAAAAATTTTTACATTACTACACTTGCTTAAGTTTATTGTAGGTACTTTGTAATGCTTTAGAGAATGGATACGTTTCCATAAAGTTAATTTTTTAAAAAATCCACAGGGAAGCTTGCCATAAAAATTTTTTTTGGGGGCCTCATTAGACATTTAATATTAAGTTTTGCTTACCCAGTCTGTTTTATGTAATGCTATATATTTTATTTTAAATTTATTTTTAAAATTATTTTAATCTATGTAAATGTTTTGTAATAGTAACATACCTAGAGTTTTGTCATTATTCTAACACAGGTTAAAATTTGTTTTTATTTTGTAAAAACTAAATCTCTGGATAAAATCCTCTATAACTGACATGCCAAATATAGTTCTCTAGCGAATACAAGTTGTATCTTCAGGTAAATATACAATTTCTGGATTTTTATACCCTTTTTTTCTATTTTTAAAGCTTGAATCCTGTGAACTTTAACTTATTTATGAAAAGTGTAAATATTAGGTTGTATTTTCACATTAAAATTTTGTATCCTTTAAGGGTACTCCAAAAACAAATAGGATAAATAAACCTTCTACCCCTACAACTACTGCTCGTAAGAAAAAAGACTTGAAGAATTTTAGGAATGTGGACAGCAACCTTGCTAACCTTATAATGAATGAAATTGTGGACAAGTAAGTTTTGCCATCTAAATGTTTTATTTTATACTTTTTATTTTTCAGTTTTACTTAGAAAACATGTCATAAGTGAAATACATAATAAATACCTTGTCTGGTTTACATAATTTTTATGATAGTTTTTAATTATTTTAAATGTAGAAAATCATTACTGATTTAAATATAGTTAAGAGTTACATAAAATAACTGTATGTCTTAGGGCTGAGGCTTTATCTTGTAATCACTGGGTCCTATTTGTATTGTAGAACTAACTGAGGTCTTGTTTCTTAGTGGAACAGCTGTTAAATTTGATGATATAGCTGGTCAAGACTTGGCAAAGCAAGCATTGCAAGAAATCGTTATTCTTCCTTCTCTGAGACCTGAGGTGAGAACTTTATATTATCATTTTCTATAATACCATCTATTACTGAATCCATAGTAGTAGTAGTAAAGAAATATTTGGGCTATACTAGAATAATTCATGTAAAGTAACAGATTTAATGTTTTTAAAAAGACAAAACATTAACAATTGATGTTGAAAAGTTATTATAGACTAGGGAAATGGATATGAGTTCCTAATTTCCAATCCTTTTATATTTTTATGAAAAGTGGGTAATATGGTGTAATTTTGTTTTGTTTTGGAGATGGAGTCTCACTCACTGTGTCGCCCAGGCTGGAGTGCAGTGGCATGACCTTGGCTTTCTCCAACCTCTGCCTCTAGGATTCAAGCACTTCTCCTGCCTCAGCCTCCTGAATAGCTGGGATTAAAGGCATTCGCCACTATGCCTGGCTAATTTTTGTATATTTATTTATATATTTATATATAAATAATTATATATTTATATATATTAATAATTATATATATAAATATCTATATATATAGATATTTATATATAAATATCTATATATTTGTAGATATGGGGTTTCACTACGTTGGTCAGGCTGGTCTTGAACACCTGACTTCAAATGATCCACCCGTCTCGGCCTCCCGAAGTGTTGGGATTGCAAGTGTGAGCCACTACATCCAGCCAAATTTTGATACCAAGGTGAGAGAGATTTAAAATTAAGAGAAAGTATAAAAATTAACCTAGCATGGTGGCACATGCTTGTAGTCTCAGCTACTGGGGAGGCTGAGGCAGGAGAATCTCTTGAACCAGGAGATGGAGGTTGCAGTGAGCCAAGATGGCACCACTGCACTCCAGCCTGGTTGGTGGAGCGAGACTCTATCTCAAAAATAAAAATAAAAATAAATAAAATTAAGAGAAGGAAATCAGGCAGGTAGTGCCCCCTGACACAGTGAGTTTTCCCAGAGTTGGACTGCTTGGGAATGCAGCCCAAAGTGTGTGGTAAACTCCATCTAAGGCTAAATACCAGTGTGAGACTGATAACAAATACTTTAAGGGAAAGTTTTTCTAAGATTATTTTTAAAAAGAAAGAAATTGTACTGGAGAAAAGAGGAATTAAGGCAGAATAATTCTTTATAAGTTTGAAGAATTTTTTTTTTTGTTTTTTTGTTTTTTTGTTTTGAGACGGAGTTTCGCTCTTGTTACCCAGGCTGGAGTGCACTGGCGCGATATCAGCTCACCGCAACCTCCGTCTCCTGGGTTCTGGCAATTCTCCTGCCTCAGCCTCCTGAGTAATTGGGATTACAGGCACATGCCACCATGCCCAGCTAATTTTTTGTATTTTTAGTAGAGATGGGGTTTCACCATGTTGACCAGGATGGTCTCGATCTCTTGACCTCGTGATCCACCCGCCTCGGCCTCCCAAAGTGCTGGGATTACAGGCTTGAGCCACCGCGCCCGGCCCGAATATTTTCTTTTTTGAGACAGAGTTTTGTTCTTGTTGCCCATGCTGGAGTACAGTGGTGCAATCTCGGCTCATTGCAACCTCTTTCTGGGTTCAAGTGATTCTCGTGCCTCAGCCTCCCAAGTAACTGGGACTACAGGCGTGCACCACCACACCCGGCTAATTTTTGTACTTTTAGTAGAGACAGGGTTTCACGATGTTGGCCAGGCTGGTCTCAAACTCCTGGCCTCAGGTTATCTGCCTGCCTTGGCCTCTCAAAGTGCTGGGATTACAGGGAGGGCCCACTGCACCTGGCCTGAAGAACAATTTTTATAAGAATTATTTTTAAGGATATTAAGTCATCAAAGTAGATAGAGCCATTAAATGATGGGTAGGAACCTAATCTTCCATCCCATATTTTATAACTCATTAAGGAATATAGGTAATCTTGCAGTTGATAATAAATATTTGGTTTTCCATACTTAGCACCGTTTCGAATGTTTCTAATGCACAGATGTTGTATTTAGTGCTGTTCCAATAGTATTGCAAAAAATAAATCTGGGTCACAGTTATTCACTGTTAACATTAAAATCTTAGACCTATCTACAGCATCTAGTGGAAATACAGTTGTGTGGCACATGGTGGTAGGTGCATTATTAAATGAATGTGCAAAGGTTGTATGGCTGTATTTTTCCATAGTCTAGTTATTTACATACTACCTTCATGGTGTTTATCACTTGTGAGTGAGTACACACTGTACTAGAACTTACTGAATATTTTTCAAGTCTATTTTGTTTATTACTATTCTAAGTACATAAAATCACTGGTTTGGTATGCTACTTAGGTTTTTGCTAATACCCAATAAAATAATGAGAGAATTATTAAAATAACATTTGCCATTATGTGAACTGGATTTATGTCATGTACCCCCTCAGGTCACACTTTGGGAAACATGTCTTACATGTTGAGCTAACATTTTGCTAGAGTTATATAAGAGTAATAAATACTGTAGACTAAATATTGGGGAAAAAAAGCTTGCTGAAGGAGGATTTACATAATTATAGACCTGAAAAGGATCTTAGCAGTCATCTGGTCCATTCATTGATAAAGAAACTAGTCCTAAGAGCTAAAGTGACGTGCTCAAGATTTCAGTTAAGTGATGGACCTAGGAAATGTTTCTAAAATTAGAACTGCCTCTTCAGTGCTATAGCTGCCACCTAATTCTTAAATGTGGGTTTTAGCATTTATTAAGGGACATGCTTTTTAGGGTAGAAAATGTATGTAAAATTGTGAAGGTAATACTAAGGAAATATTTAGGCTATGCTAGGAAAGTCATTCAGCTTTTGCTTTACCCAGGCTTGTAGAGAACATATCTAAAATAATAAGTAACGTGAATTTGAATTTAGGCATATTTTCATGGTAGTGACATAGTGTGCAATTAAGAAGCTATAATAACGTACAAATGGCAGTTGAGAGTTACTTCAAATGAGGTTGAATAACCTGACCTCAGGAGGGGCAGAAACCTTAGTAAACTTAGTAAATTGAGACATAAGGAAGAGCAGGATCTGTGATACAGCCAAGTCTCAAGGTTCATATCCTGGTACACACTTGTCTGTACATCACCATACCTGCCAAATAGAACATTTTTTCCTCTAGTTCAGATTTCCAAGAAAGGGATATTATTGCCCTAGCTTAGCTTTTTACAATAGACTCACAAAATGAATCATGTTAAGCCTGTGAATGGGTAAGACTTACCCCATAACATGCCTCCATTGTGCAAAACAAATCAGCTTTATTCCTGATTCCCTGTGGTAGGAAGCTTGCATGGACCACAGTAGAGACATTGCTGGGTTAGATCAGGAAGGTGGGTGGCAGACATTCTTGGATATACTGGAATTTTTATTTCATTGCAGAAACATAGAATCATAATTAGTCATCTAACACTAAAACTTATTTTAAGGAGGTAATACTAAAGATACTCACTTGAGTTAGATTGTTCTCAGAATTACTTAAAGCAAGTGCTTTAATTCTTGCTCATTCATGAAGCCATAGCCCTGGAAGGGGATATTGAAAAACTTCTCCATCTCCCTTCAATCACATTGGACCATGTTTTTAATTATATTTTAACATTAAACATAATTTTATAAAGTTGCAAATATTAATCCTTGGAAAAAAACTCAAACTATACAGCAGAAAATAAAACATGCCCTCTCACCCAAAAGTAGGACTACATTTTAAAGTATGCTACAGTGATCTGTCTAAATATTTTTCTCAAATATTTTACAAAGAAAGCATATATTCTTCTGTCCTTATTTCATAGATCTCTTCCATATCCTGTGCAGCTTGTCTATCATTTTGAGGCTTATATTTCTTATTTTGTTCTTTTGCTGCTTAAATGTGATTCTTTGAGATTTCTAGAAGAATGCGATTGTTCTCTGGTTTTAAAAAGCTCTCCTCTGTCTACTAAAATTTCCATGAATTTCTCTCTTTTTTTTTTTTTTTAATTGAGACAGAATCTTGCTGTGTTCCCTACGCTGGCCTCAAACTCCTAGGCTTGAGCAGTCCTCCTGTCTCAGCCTCCCAAGTAGCTGAGATTACAAAAATTTCCATGAGTTTATAAATATGATGTTGTCTTTCATATACCAGCTTAAACATAAGCCTTTTTTCTTTCAAAAATTGTAGAACTTGCCTCTCTTTGAATAATAATCTTATAAAGACATTTCTTAATTTTTGTTTCCTTTTCAAATCTATTAACTTGTATGTCATAGTAAATGAACCCTTAGCTCCATCATACCACACACCTCCTACTCCTGTCCTCCCACTTTTTCTCACTCAGGCTAGAGTGCAGTGAATATTTAGTGCTTTTAAATATTATTCACTACCAAGCCAAGTAGTGTACTATTTTTCCCTTGTATAGCCTTTTTTTCCCCTAGAGTAAATAATTGTGTTTTCTTCATTTTCATCTTATTAATAATTCTTTTTCTTTTTTCTTTTTTTTTTTCTAACTAGAATATCCAGCTTATGATAATTCTTCTTTTCCATTTCAATGTAATTTCCACATGGCCAAACCAATCTAAAAACCTGTTAACTCAGGTCTTTTTTTTTTTTTTCCAGAATACCTTTTCCTGGAACCACCTTCTTCTGTTCATTCAAGACCAGATGCTCTCTATGCCTCTTTCAAAGTGGTTGTTCTCTGATCTGTCTTCACTACCATGATGAGAATTTCCTTTTCCTTTTTTCCCTATCTTATCTCCTGTTTTTTAAATTCCATATTTTCCATTTTCATGATTTATTTTCTCATTTTGATGGCTACGTCTTCCAGTAACAGAAAAGGCATGTGTGAGGGAATTTTTTGAGATGCTGTAGTTTTGAAAATATCTTTATTCTGCTGTCTTCTCTTATTAATAATTTGACTGGATGTCAAGATTTAACTTGGAAACTATTTTCCCTTAGTGTTACGAAGGCATTATCTATTGTCTTCTAGCTTTCAGTGTTACTTTGTATTAGAGACAAAAGGTCAGGAATCAGGGTAGCATTGGACTTCTTATTTCTGTTTCCCAAAGCTTTTTGGATCTTCTCTTTATCCTCCTCTTCTGATATTTTACAATGATATACTTCATGCATATTCTTTTTTCTTTTCCCTCTGGTACATTTCTTTCTTTCTTTGCCTCCCTCCCTTCCTTCCTTCTTCCCTCCCCATCCTTCCCTCTCCTCCCTTCCCTTTCCTCCCCCATTCCCTCCCTCCCTCCCTCCCTCCCTCTCTTCCTCTCTTCCTCTCTCCCTCTCTCCCTTCCTTCCTTTCTTCCTTCCACCCTCCCTGTTTTCACAAGGAGTCTCACTCTTGTCACCCAGGCTGGAGTACAGTGGTGCAATCTCAGCTCACTGCAACCTCCATCTCCCAGGTTCAAGCTTTTCTCCTGCCTCAGCCTCCCAAGTAGCTGGGATTACAGGCATCTGCCACCACATCTGGCCATGTTGCCTAGGCTGATCTTGAACTCCTGACCTCAGGTGATCCGCCCTCCTCGGCCTCCCAAAGCGCTGGGATTACAGGCATGAGCCACCGTGCCTGGCCCTATTCTTATTTCATAGATGCAATATCTTTTACGTCTCTAAGAGTTTTTGTGAAGTTTTCTTCTGTTTACTGTATTAACTGTTTCTTCCAGATTCCTCCTTTTTTCTTTTTGCCTTAAGCTCTTTTCATGTTGGAAGGTTCTCTCAATTGTATGGTTATTATGGTTGTCCACTTATATTACCAGGGAATAAAAAAGTTGATTAGGACACTGTGCTGTAAATAAGTAAAGATTGATGCTAGTGAGAGCCCATTAAGCACAGGATGATCAAGCAGCAAGCCTACTGTTTATTTAGGTTTCTCCAAGTGACTGTAGCTATCAGTCTTTTTTTATGGGGTTATTTAGCTTCTTTAGAAAAGAATTTTCTAGTCTCTTGCTTGGAGAATACAAGTTTGACTATTGGTGTTCCAGAAAATGGGTGGGAGGAGAGGACTTTGTTTTCTGTTAGGTTGAGCCATGTGAAAATTATTAGGTTTTGTTTTGTTTTGTTTGTTTTGAGACAGAGTCTCACTGTATTGTCCAGGCTGGAGTGCCTTGGCATGATCTTGGCTCACTGCAACCTCTCCCTCCCAGGTTTAAGCAATTCTTGTGCCTCAGCCTCCCAAGTAGCTGGGATTAGAGGCACATGTCACCACACTTGGGTAATTTTTGTATTTTTACTAAGAGGTGGGGTTTTGCCATGTTGGCCAGGCTGGTCTCAAACTCCTGACCTCAGGTGATTCCACCTGCCTCAGCCCCTCCAGAGTGCTGGGATTACAGGCATGAGCCACTGCACCTGATCTGAAATTACTGTTCTTATAGGTCAAAAACAGTTGAAGGCTCAGCATGGTGGCTCACACCTATAATCCCAGCACTTTCAGAGGCCAAGGCAGGAAGATTGCTTGAGCCCAGGAATTTGAGACCAGCCTGGGCAACATAGTGAGGCCCCATCTATAAATTATATTTTAAAAAAGATGAATATCTTTGTTTGCAGGTAACATAATTGTATATGTACAAAATCCCAAAGAACCAAAAAAAAAGGGGCTCCAAGAACTAAGTGATTATGATAAGGTGTAGAATACAAAGTTAATATACAAAAGTCAATTGCTTTTTCGTATGCCAGCAGTGAACAACTGGAATTTGAAATTAAAATACAATACCATTCATATTAACACTAATAAAATGAAATAAGTATAATTCTAACAAAGTGGCCAGTCATGGTGGCTCATGCCGGTAATCCCACCCCTTTGGGAGGCCAAGGTGGGTGAATCACCCAGGGTCAGGAGTTCAAGACCAGCCTGGCCAACATGGTAAAACCCCATCTCTATTAAAAATACAAAAAAAAGATTAGCCGGGCATGGTGGCATGTGCCTGTAATCCCAGCTACTTGGGAGACTGAGGCAGGAGAATCGCTTGAATCTGGGAGGTGGAGGTTGCAGTGAGCTCAGATGGCACCATTGCACTCTAGCTTGGGCAACAAGAATGAAACTGTCTTAAAAAAAAACTTCTAAGAAGGTCTATATGAGAAAAATTATAACACTCATGAAAGAAATCAAAGAGCTAAGTAAATTAAGAGATATTCCAAGTAAATAGATAGGGAGACTAAATATTATGAGATAGTTCTTCCCAAGTTTATATATAGATTCAGTGCAGTCCCAATCAAAACCCAGACAGTTATTTTGTGGATACTGACAAACTAATTAAAGTTTATATGAAAAGGCAAAAGACCCAAAGCAGCCAATATAGTATTGAAGAAGAAAGTCAGAGAACTGAAACTACCCAACTTCAAGACTTACTGTAAAGCTACATTAATCAAGACAGCGTGTCATTGACAAAAGAACAGACAAATCAATAGAACTGGACAGAGAGCCTAGAAATCGACCCACACAGGTAAAGTCAACTGATCCTAGGCAGAGGAACAAAGACAATTCAATAGAGAAAAGATAGCTTTTTCAACAAATGGTATAGGAAAACTGGACATCCACATGCAAAAAAATTAATCTAGATGGCCCGGCGTGGTGGCGCACCAGCTAATCCCAGCACTTTGGGATTCTGAGTCTGGTGAATCATGAGGTCAAGAGTTCGAGACCAGCCTGGCCAACATGGTGAAACCCCATCTCTACTAAAGGTACAAAAAATCATTTGGGCCGGGCGTGGTGGCTCACGCCTATAATCCCAGCACTTTGGGAGGCCGAGGGGGTGGATCACAAAGTCAAGAGATCGGGACCATCCTGGTCAACATGGTGAAACCCCATCTCTACTAAAAATACAAAAAATTAGCTGGGCATGGTGGTGCGTGCCTGTAGTCCCAGCTACTCGGGAGACTGAGGCAGGAGAATTGCCTGAACCCAGGAGGCGGAGGTTGCGGTGAGCCAAGATCGCGCCATTGCACTCCAGCCTGGGTAACAAGAGCGAAACTCCATCTCAAAAAAAAATAAAAAAATAAAAAATAAATAAATAAAAATCATTTGGGTGTGGTGGCACATGCCTGTAATCCCAGCTACTCGGAAGGCTGAGGCAGGAGAATTTCTTGAACCCAGGAGGCAGAGGTCGCAATGTCGAGATCGCGCCATTGCACTCCAGCTTAGGCAATAGGGCAAGATTCTGTCTCAAAAAAAGTTAAAAAAAATTAATCTAGACACAGACCTGACAACTTTCACAAAAGTTAACTTAAATGGATCACAGACCTGAATGTAACATGTGAACTGAAACTTCTAGAGGATAACATAGGAGAAAAATGTTTGGTTTGGCAGTGACTTCCCAGGTACAATACTAAAACATGATCCTTGAAAGAAAAAATAAATACATTGAACTTTGAATTAAAAAATTCTGCTCCGGCCGGGCAAGGTGGCTCACACCTATAATCCCAGCACTTTGGGAGGCTGAGATGGGCGGATCACAAGGTCAAGTGATTGAGACCATCTTGGCCAACATGGTGAAACCTTGTCTCTACTAAAAATACAAAAATTAGCCAGACGTGGTGATGCAAGCCTGTGGTCCCAGCTGCTCGAGAGGCTGAGGCGGAAGAATCGCTTGAACCTAGGAGGCGGAGGTTGCAGTGAGCCGAGATTGCACCACTGCACTCCAGCTTGGCGACAGAGCAAGACTCCGTCTCCAGAAAAAAAAAAAAAAAAACAACTTCTGCTCTCTGTAAGATGCCGTTAAGAGAATGAAAAGACAAGCAGCAGAGTGGGAGACTTTACAAAATTCATTATCTGATAAAGGACCAGTATCCAGAATATACAAAGAACTTTTAAAACTCAACAATAAGAAAAGATACAACCCAGTTAATAAATGGGCAAAATATCTGAACAGACACCTCACCAAGGAAGGTAGATAAATGACAAACAAGGATATGAATATATGTTCAACATCATGTCATTGGGGAAATTGCACATTAAAACAACAGTAAGTTATCCCACACCTCATTAAAATGGCTAAAATCTAAAATACTGACACCACCAAATTCTGGCAGCGAATTTGGTGCAGCAGAAACTTTCATTCATTGCTGATGGAAATCTAAAATAGCAGAACCATTTTGGAAGATAGTTTGACAGTTTTTTACAAAACTAAAGACAGTTTGACAGTTTCTTACAAAACTCTTACCATATGGTCCAGCAGTCTTACTCCTTGGTATTTACCCAAGTAAGTTTAAAATGTACATCCACTCAAAAACCTGCACATGAATGTTTCTAGCAGCATTATTCATAGTTGCCAAAATTTGGAAGCAACCAAGCCATCCATAAGTAGGTGAATGGATAAACAGACTGTGTTATATCCGTGTAATGGAGCATTATTCAGCAATTAAAATGATCTAGCAAGCCAGAAAAAAACATGGAGGAACCATAAATGCATATTGCTAAATGAAAGAAGCCAATCTGAAAAGGCTATATACTGTAGGATTCTGACGATATGATGTTTTGGAAAAGGCAAAACTGTGGAGACAGTAAATAGATCAGTGGTTGCCAAGGAAGACAAGGAGAGAGGAATAGGTGGAGCACAGTGGATTTTTAGGGCAGTGAAACTGTTCTTTATGATAATCTAATGGTAGATACATGTCATTATACCTTTGTCAAAACCCATAGAATGTCAAACATAAGAGTGAACTCTACTGTAAACTATGGACTTCAGTTAATAATACATGATTTTTTCATGAGTACTACACTAATACAAGATATTCAGATTGGGGAAATTGGAAAGGAATGAGAGGTTATGTGGGAACTGTACTTTCTGCTCAATTTTCTGCAAACGTAAAATCACTGAAAAAAATAGACTTTTTTTTTAAGTTGGAGATTAACCATTTCATATGATTCAACTTAAAAGTATGAACACATTCATTATTACTTAATAAGTTTAAGTGAGGTGTTTTCAGTCTGGGGCTCCACCCTTGACTCTTGTCATGCCTAGTGTTCCTAAGTCTGGAGACTCTAACTTATTTTTTTAGAGAATAAAACTCCTGCCTCCTGCTTTGGTGGTGGTTGGTACCTGCTTGACCGCCTTTGATGGGGAGTTCCTCATACGAACTTTCAATCAGTTCCTCTGTTTTTGGCTGCCTGCCTTACTACTGCTTTCTGTGGTGCCTGATGCCTCCAATTCTTGAACCTTCCTGAGAATTTTGTTCACATCAGCGTGCTTCTTGTATCTAGGTATCCCTTCACAAGTAGACATTTAGGTTTTAAGCTCTGCTAAATGATTTACCACACTTTATCAGTTCTCCATTTTATGGGAATTTATTGTGTTATCTCCTTTTCTATTTTTGTTTGGAAGATTTATAATTTTTTATTCATTTAGTATTATTTTGGTGCGATTTCTAAGTAGAGAAACATGCCTGTGTTCAATTTGTCTTGTTTAAGCAGTCTTCTTTCAATATTATCACAAAGGAGTTGGTTTTATTTCATTTTGTTTTATTTTTTTGAGACAGGGTCTCACTCTGTCAGCAAGGCTGGAGTATAGTGGCAAGATCAAAGCTCACTGCACCCTTGGCCTCCCAAGGTCAAGTAATCCTCCCACCTCAGCCTCCTGAGTAGCTGGGAGCACAGGCAATCCAGCACACCCAGCTAATTTTTTTTTTTTTTTAATTTTTTGTAGAAGCAGAGTCTCTCTATGTTGCCCAGGCTGGTCTTGAACTCTTGGGCTCACATGATCCTCCTGTCTTGGCCCCCTAAAGTGCTAGGATTATAGGTGTGAGTCACCACACCCAGCTGTTTTTAATTATTACACTAATTTATGATTATGTGTTTCCTTTAAAGTTGTGGGCAGCTCTGTTTGGGAGGATGCTACTGAAAAGGATGCTTTTTAGATGACACATAGTACTTAAAATGTCTCTAGAATCATAGTTGTAAACTAAAGTATTTATGTTTAAGTTGTTCACAGGGCTTAGAGCTCCTGCCAGAGGACTGTTACTCTTTGGTCCACCTGGGAATGGGAAGACAATGCTGGTAAGAGTTCTCTTCAAATTTGAGTTTTCTATTGAGATATTTGGGATAACATGAAAAAAGAAACTTCATCTTGTCCCTGAGACTATTATTTATGATTTGCTTTTTGCTATGATACATTTTTGTTTGTTTGTTTGTTTGTTTTTGAGTGATCTCAGCTCACTACAACCTCTGCCTCCTGGGTTCAAGCGATTTTTGTGCCTCACTCTCCTGAGTAGCTGGGATTATGGGCACATACCACCACACCTGTCTAATTTATATATTTTTGGTAAAGACAGGATTTCACCATGTTGGCTAGGCTGGTCTCAAACTCTGGGCCTCAAGCAGTCCTCTCATCTGGGCCTCCCAAAGTGCTAGGATTACAGGCATGAGCCACTGCACCTGGCTGATAGACTTCTTTTAAGTTTTTCAACTACTTTTCAATATAGAAGTAGATGGAAAACCATAAGTATTATCTCAGTAGTGTGTTTTTGGTTGGTTAAATTTGACAGTGTCATTGTCATTATTTTTTGTAAATTAAATATTAAAATTTTTACCTTGGAAGAGTTTACCTTACTATATTGAGTGTCTTTCTAACCCTTGATTTTTGCTTCTACTATCATAACAACTTTATTTAAATAATCAGTATGTTATAGCTTTTTTTTGGTTATAAAGAGCTTCATTATCAATGCAAAAGCTTTTTTTTTTTTTTTAAGTATCCTTTTGCTAGAAGTTTTTATCAGGATCTGGATACCTCTTTCCTCTGCATAGCTCTTCTGGATGGAAAAAACTAATAGAGAAAGAGTAGCTTTTCCTAAGATGTTTGTCTTTCTCAAAGCAGTTATCTTTGTATATCTAAGAAGAGAAGAAAATGACACTCTCTTTTTTTAAAATTTCTCTCATTATCTCTCAGGAAGAGAGTAGAAAAAGCATAGCTCTTTCTGTAACCTGTCCTCATTGCTAAGAAAGAAACACATTGGTTGCCCTATATTGGGGATTGTATCATACCTTACATTTTTATTTTTAATTTTTTTGTGCCCCTCCCCCCTCCACATTTTTATTTTTTAATAATTTTTTTTTTAGACAGAGTCTTGCTCTATCACCCAAGCTGGAGTACAGTGACGTGATCTTGGCTCACTGCCATCTCTTCCTCCTGGGTTCAAGTAATTCTGCCACCTCAGCCTCCCAGGTAGCTGGAATTACAGGCATGCACCACCACGCCTGACTAATTTTTGTATTTTTAGTAGAGACGGGGTTTCACCATGTTGGCCAGGCTGGTCTCAAACTCTTGGCCTCAACTGATCTGCCTGCCTCGGCCTCCCAGAGTGCTGGGATTACAGTTGGGAGCCACTGCACCCGGCCCATAGCTTAAATTTTTAGAGAATCTTTTCTAGTACTTAAATCGATAAATATGGTTATCTTTTAAAAGCAAGACATGAACTAATTTAATATTTGCTCTTGTGATTTTTAAAGGCTAAAGCAGTAGCTGCAGAATCGAATGCAACCTTCTTTAATATAAGTGCTGCAAGTTTAACTTCAAAATATGTAAGTGCTGTTTCCAATATTGTCATATTTTAAGTTACTGTCTAAAAGTTACTGTGTTAACTATAAATCGTAATAATATTTCATGAAAATATTTTTCTAGGAGTTTTATATCTATTATTAACATGATTAATATCAATCTTCAGAGTAGAAAGTTAATGTACATTTGTGTTGTCAAATATTATATTAGTTTACTGGAACCATTTAATAAAATATCGTAAACTGGCTGGCTTAAACATCAGCAATTTATTTTCTCATAGTTGTGGAAGCTAGAAGTCCAAGATCAGTCAAAATGTTGGCAGATTATTTCCTTCTGGGGGCTGTGAGGGAAAATGTATGTTGCATGCCTCTCTCCTAGCTTCTAGTGGCTTGCTGGCAATCTTTTGCATTCCTGGCTTGTAGATGCATCCCTCTCATCTCTGTTTTTATATTCACGTGGCATTCTCCCTTTATCTGTCTCTGTGTCCAAATTTCCACTGTAGATTAGGGCCCCCCAAATTATCTCAATTTAACCTGGTCATCAGCAATGTTACAGCCTTCCCTGACTCTCCAAACTATTCCCCCCATTATCCTCTTAGCACCACTTGTACCTCATTTGTCATACTCATTGAAGTTGAAATTCATATTCTTTGATGTGATTATTTTAGTTGTATTTGATATCACTGTCACCTCCACTAGAAGATGGTCTCCATGGGGGCAGAGACTATCGCCATGTGTTCTTCACTTCCATTTTCAGTATCTGGCAGTGAGTAGGTACTGAATAAATACTTGTGGAATAAATAATCATATGATGTATAGATATTATTCTCATATCTCTGTTAATTAGGAAATTACAGAGAAGTGCAGTGATCTGCTCAGGATCTCATAAGGAAGTGGGAAACTAGGATTTGAGCTCCAATTAGTGTGGCCTTTCATTAAAAATATTACAGCAACCATTCTCTTTTATCCATACTTGTTTCAAGAGTATTCTGCTTCATCTTCATGTTTCCAGAAACATAACATTCATGATCTTAACCCTTAAATTTGATACTGCCTAAATATCTTGAAGCAAGTTTGCTTTTAAGAAAGTTGAGGCGGCCGGGCACAGTGGCTCAAGCCTGTAATCCCAGCACTTTGGGAGGCCGAGGCGGGTGGATCACGAGGTCAAGAGATCGAGACCATCCTGGTCAACATGGTGAAACCCTGTCTCTACTAATACAAAAAATTAGCTGGGCGTGGTGGCGCATGCCTGTAATACCAGCTACTCAGGAGGCTGAGGCAGGAGAATTGCCTGAACCCAGGAGGCAGAGGTTGCGGTGAGCCGAGATCACGCCATTGCACTCCAGCCTGGGTAACAAGAGCGAAACTCCGTCTCAAAAAAAAAAAAAAAAAAAAAAAGTTGAGGCTGGTTGTGGTGGCTCAGGCCTATAATCCCAGCACTTTGGAGGCTGAGGCAGGTGGATCACTTGGGCTCAGGAGTTTGAGACCAAGCTGGGCAACATGGCAAAACCCTGTCTCTAACAGAAATATAAAAAATTAGTTGGGCATGGTGCTATGTGCCTGTGTTCTCAGCTACTCAGGAGACTGATGTGGGAGGATCACTTGAGCCTGGGAGGTGGAGTTTGCTGTGAGCCGAGACATCATGCTACTGCACTCCAGCCTGGCTGACAAAGTGAGATCCCATCTCAAAAAAAGAAAAGACAAAAGAAAAAGAAAATTGAAATGTCTAGTCTATCATTTTGGCAGTTCTAGCTAATACAATTTTTTTTTTATGTTTAACTAAAATGTACTTTTTCTAAGTTTTAATGTACTTGATTTAACAAAATTCTAGTTTTCTTTTATGAGATAGCCTTTCAAATATATAGGAACTTAATGTTATATCTGCTTCCCCCCAGCCCCCAGAATAGTTATTATTATCTTAGTTGCCTTCTGTGATCTCATGCCAGTTTGTCAGTATGCTCAGAGGATGATAAGAATTGAATATTTTACCTCAGATGTGACCTGACTTTGAAGACTTAAAAAGAAAGCATTGGATAATATATAGATGTTCTGTCTCTTATGATATATCCTGAGAAAGCTTTTGGGAGGAACTGCATCATAGTCATGGACAACATTTGTGTTATTAAAATATCTGGATTAGTTTCCACAAAAAATCAGTTGCATATGTATCTTAACATGTTGTATTCTTGTTTAACCTTGTTTATTGAATAACTTGCATGTAGAAAAGTATAGCATAAGTATACAGCTCAGTGGATTACCACAAAGCAAATATACTTTCATAATCACCACCCAGGTCAAGAAATAAATTGTTACCTGTGCCCCCAAAATCCCTCCAGGCACTCCACCATCTTTATCCACTCACTCCTCTCCCCTAAAACCACTAGACTATTAACATCATAGACAAAACTAGCATGGCTTTGAACTTCATATAAATCTAAATAGGATTTTGTGTGTATGTGCATTTGGTTTCTTTCATCAGCATTATGTTTGTGAGATTTATCCAGATTGTTGCAAGTAGTTGTAGTTGTGCTTTTTTACACAAATAGATTTCATTTTTATATTTTTCTTATATTTTCAAACTGTTAATTAACCTGCTTCTAATTGATCATTAAAAAAAAAAAAACCTAACATTTGCATAGTTCTTGCCAGTTCATAGAGTTTTTCCACACAGTTTCAACGTGTTTGTAAAGTTTGGCATTCAGTACATCAGTATGCTACTAGATTTAAAAATTAGGGAAAAAAAATCAGAGAAGTTAATAAAGTAATATTTCTCTTGTATTATCTCTGCTAAGTCAAATATTTTGTGAGTTTCTTCAAATATTTTAATAAATCATAGTACTTAAAATGTTCTCAATGTTTAAAGTAGTTAGATCACATTTTACTTCCTATTTGAAATTTTAAGTCGTTATTCTATTTATTAATTTATTTTTTGAGACAGGATCTTGTTCTGTTGCCCAAGCTTGTTCTGTTGCCCAAGCTAGAGTGCAGTGGCGTGAGCATGGCTCACTGCAGCCTTAACCTCCTGGGCTCAAGTGATCCTCACACTTTAGCATCCTAAGTAGCTGGTACTACAGGCACATGCCACCATGCCCAGCTAATTTCAAAAAAATCTTTGGAGCTGGGCGCAGTGGCTTATACCTGTAATCCCAACACTGTAGGAGGCTGAGGTGGGCAAATCACGAGGTCAGGAGTTTGAGACCAGCCTGGCTGACATGGTGAAATCCTGTCTCTACTAAAACTACAAAAAATTAGTGAGACGTGGTGACAGGTGCCTATAATCCCAGCGATTCGGGAGGCTGAGGCAGGAGAATTGCTTAAACCCAGGAGGCCAGGGTTGCAGTGAGCTGAGATTGTGCCCCTGCACTCCAGCCTGGGCAACAGTGTGAGAAACTGTCTAAAAAAAAAAAAAAAAATTTGTTGTAGTGATGAGGTGTGACTATGTTGCCAGGCCAGGGCTGGTCTCAAACTTCTGGGCTCTAATGATCCTCCAATCTCAACCTCCCAAAGTGCTAGGATTACAGGCATGAGTCACCGTGCCTGGTCTTCAAGTTGTTATTAAAGCACGTTTACCCACATTATGCATTTGGTGTAATGGAAATAATTGTCATGGAAGTTAGGAGATAGGGATTCTAGACTAGCTTTTTTTTTTCTTGAGACAAGGTCTCACTCTTACAAGCCCAGGCTGAAGTGCAGTGGTGTGATCTCAGCTCACTGCAACTTCTGCCTTCTGGGTTCAAGCGATTCTCCTGCCTCAGCCTCAAGTAGCTGGGATTACAGTCATGAGCCACTATGCCCAGCGAGATTTTACATTTTTAGTAGAGATAGGGTTTTGCCATGTTGGCCAGCTAGTCTTGAACTCCTGACCTCAGGTGATCCACCCACCTTGGCCTCCCAAGGTACTGGGATTACAGGAGTTATCCACTGTGTCCAGCCTCTAGCCTAACTTTTACATCCTGAAGTGGCCTAAAGAAAGTATCACTTTAGGCCTGTTTCATCTGTAAATGTTAATGTCATAAGAGGTGATCTTTTGAGATTTCTTTCAGCTCTGAGAATATTTGTTTTGATTATTCTAAATCTGGGCCATTTCTTTTGTTTGTTTTTAAGTTAAATCTTCAATAAAAAGAATAAATGCCACCTAGAGGACAGAAACATTTTTATAGTAGATTGTCACAGACCTCATGACTCTTTCATTACTTTGGTGCATAAAATGGCCTTTGTATGCTGTCAGCACCTGGGAATGTCTCAGTGGGTGTTCGTAGACCTTCTGGACTATCTGGAAATATTTTGATATTTATTGGCTGGGCACCGTGGCTCATGCGTCTAATCCCAGCACTTTGGGAGGGTGAGGTAGGTGGATCACCTGAGGTCAGGAGTTCAAGGCCAGCCTGGCCAACATGGTGAAACCCCGCCTCTACTAAAAATACAAACATTAGCCAGGCATGGTGGTGGGCACCTGTAATCCCATCTACTTGGGAGGCTGAGGTATGAGAATAGCTTGAACCCAGGAGGCAAGGTTACATTGAGCCAAGATTGCATCACTTCACTCCAAACTGGGCTACAGAGCAAAACTCTGTCTCAAAAAAAAAAGAAAGAAAGAAATTTTGATATTTATTGATGATGGTGTTGTGAGAATGACTTTTCAAGGTGTTCTTAATAGAGCAAGTTTTGTTTAGGAGAGCACATTCCAACTTACTTGCTTCTATAAATATACCTTGTAATCTAGGGCTTAAAGAATATGTACAGCATCTCTTTGTCTCCCTTAGTCTTCCCTTTTCTCACTAGTTAGATCCTTGACCGAATAACTATTTCATTCTCAAGTCTTAGAATGCAGGGTGAAGCAAAATAGATTAATTTTTAAAGCACTTACCAGGCTATATGAAATCACGGTCTATTTTCTAAAATTGTAAGGGACAGTTCAGTAATACTGCCTCCTTTCTCAAACCAAATCTTTGGTTGTTGTAAGAAAGGGAAATTAAATTCCTGTGTGCTAGATTTTCTTTTTTTTTCTTTTTTTGTTTTTTTAGATTTTCAACATAAAATTTAAAAAACTGAAAAAATGTTGCATTTTATGTGTATAACAATATAATGCCTTGTTTTAGGTGGGAGAAGGAGAGAAATTGGTGAGAGCTCTTTTTGCTGTGGCTCGAGAACTTCAACCTTCTATAATTTTCATAGGTAAGAACATATTTTCTAACTAAGTTAGTTGACTATTTGTAAAATTTCCCTCTGCAAATAGGAAAGATATGATTGGAACATCCAGAAGGAAGAAGTTTTAAAGAAGGGCAAGCTTAAAGACTATCTAATGAGTTTAATAGGACCCACTATATTAATAAGTATTAAACTAGATTGATCTCAGATGACTTTAATTAAAGTCTTATACTTGTATTTCCTCTAGATGAAGTTGATAGCCTTTTGTGTGAAAGAAGAGAAGGGGAGCACGATGCTAGTAGACGCCTAAAAACTGAATTTCTAATAGAATTTGATGGTGTAAGTGCTGATTATGATTTTTTTAATGTGGCAGCGTTTTAGTATATATATATGTATATTCCTATAAAATGGCCAAGGTTAAAAATACAAATATCTTTATATTTGTTATTACTTTTCTAAATGTATTGAAAAAAGATTTTTTGCTTGTAGGTACAGTCTGCTGGAGATGACAGAGTACTTGTAATGGGTGCAACTAATAGGCCACAAGAACTTGATGAGGCTGTTCTCAGGTAGGGAGATTTATATGGAAATACATGCATTTATTACAGACAATATTTACTCATGTATTCATCTTACGTATTATTTCCTTATTCTCAGTTTTAAGACAATTCACTATTTTCCTCCCGTACTATCCTCTAGCCTCTTGTTACCAACTAAATAATGATTTTGAGGTCAACAGCTTGATATTAGGAGAACAAGTCTAGTAAAGGTTTAGTTAAGGTTTTAGGCAGATTGGTCGGTTCTTCTGGGTTGCATTGAATTATCTTTAAACTTCAAAATTGATTCTTACCCTCTTTTATTGGGCTTCATGAGAAGATGATCAAAGCACGGTTCATGGAAAATGTGTTTTCCATTCTTGTGTGTTTGAGCAAATTTATTCCCTTCATACTGGAAGAACAATTTGACCCAGCATAAAATTCTTGGGCATACTTCCCCAAGGAATTTACAATATTGCTCCATTGTTTCTAGGATTGGCTATAGTAGTGTAAAAGTCTGAATCCAAGCTGATTTTTTTTGTTTGTTTGTTTGTTTTTTGAGACGGAGTTTCGCTCTTGTTACCCAGGCTGGAGTGCAATGGCGCGATCTCGGCTCACCGCAACCTCCGACTCCTGGGTTCAGGCAATTCTCCTGCCTCAGCCTCCTGAGTAGCTGGGATTACAGGCACCCGCCACCGTGCCCAGCTAATTTTTTGTATTTTTAGTAGAGACGGGGTTTCACCATGTTGACCAGGATGGTCTCGATCTCTTGACCTCGTGATCCACCCGCCTCGGCCTCCCAAAGTGCTGGGATTACAGGCGTGAGCCACCGCGCCCGACCCCTGCTGATTTTTTTAAATTTAAAAATTAACTTGATTTTTTTCTCTCTTTACTATATAGAATTATTAGCCATTGAAATCTGGTTATTTGAAAAGTATGTTGATCTGTATTTATTTTTCCGGAGATTTGATGTTTCTTTAAATTGATAGTTTGGAACTTCCTTTGTTTTGGGAAATTTGTTTTATTAATTTATTTATAATTTTGACTTTTATTTTAGATATGGGGGGTACATGTGCAGGTTTGTTACATGGGTATATTGCACCCAGGTAGTGAGTATAGTGTGTAGTAGGTAGTTTTTCAACCCACACCTCACTCCTTTCTTCCCCCATGTAGTAGTCCACAGTGTGTATTGTTCCCATGTTTATGTCCATGTGTGCCCAATTTTTAGCTCCCACCTATGAGAACATACACTATTTGGTTTACTGTTTCTGCATTAATTTGCTTAGTATTAAGGCCTCCTGCTCCATTTATGTTGCTGCAAAGGGCATTATTTCATTCTTTTTAATGGCTGTGTAGTCCATGGTGTGTATGTACCACATTTTCTTTATCCAGTCCACCATTGGTGGGCGCCTAAGTTGAATCTATGTCTGCTATTGTGAATAGTACAGCAATAAACATGAAATGCATGTCTTTTTGGTATAATGATCTGTTTTCCTTTGGGTATATACCCAATAATCAGATTGCAGGTTCAAAGGTAGATCTGTTTTATGTTTTTAGAGAAATCTTCAAACTGCTTTCCACAGTGACTAAACTGTACATTACCACCAAGGTATATATGCTCCACAGCCTCACCAGCATCTGTTTTTTTTTTTTTTTTTTACTTTTTCCCGACAATCTCTAGACAATATGGGATTTTTTTGCTGTTATATTAATAGCCATTCTGACTGGTGTGAGATACTCGTTATGATTTTGATTCGCATTTTTCTGATGATTAGCGATGATGCATATTTTTTCATGTTTGTTTTCCCCTCATATGTCTTTTGAGAAATGTCTGTACATTTCCTTTTTACCCATTTTTTAATAGGGTTGTTTGTTTTTAGCTTGTTCAATTGTTTGAATTCCTTATAGATTCTGGATATCAGACCTTTGTTGGATGCAATTCTGTAAGTTGTCTGTTTGCTCTGTTGATGGTTCTTTTTGCTGTGCAGAAGCTTTTTAGTTTAATTAGGTCCCACTTGTCAGTTTTTATTTTTATTGCAATTGTTGTTGAGCCAAAATTTCTTTCCAAGGCTGATGTCAAGAAGGGTATTTTCTAGTTTTCTTCTAGCATTGTTATACTTTTGAGATCTTACGTTTAATTTAATCCATCTTGAGTTAATTTGAGTATATGGTGAAAACTAAGGGTTCAGTTTCATTTTTCTACATACTGCTAGCCAGTAATCCCCACACCATTTGTTAAATAGGGAGTCTTTTCCCCATTGCTTTTTTTGTGTCAGCCTTGTCAAAGATCAGTTGGGTTATAGGTGTGTGGCTTTATTTCTCAATTTTCTATCCTGTTCCTTCGGCCTGTGTGTCTGTTTTTATACCAGAATTATGCTGTTTGGGCTACTGTATAGTATAGTTTAAAGTCAGGTAATGTGATACTTCCAGCTTTGTTCTTTTTGCTTAGGATTGCTTTGGCTATTTTGGCTCTTTTTTGGTTCCATATGAATTTTAGAATAATTTTTTCTACTTTTGTGAAAAATAACATTGATAGTTTGACAGGAATAGCACTGAATCTGTCAATTGCTTTGGGCAGTATAGTCATTTTACAAACAGAGCAATCAGGCAAGAGAAGGAAATAAAAGGCATCCACATAGGAAAACAAGTCATCATGCTCTCTCTCTTTTCACTGGCAATATGATTCTATACTGAAAAAACCCTAAAAATGCCGCCAAAAGGCTACTAGAACTGATAAATGATTTTACCAAGGTTTCAGGATACAAAATTAGTGTACAAAAATTAGTAGCATTTCTATATACTAATAATGTTCAGGCTAAGAGTCAAATCAAGAACACAATCCCATTTACAACAGCCACAAAGAAAATGAAATGCTGGCTGGGCACGGTGGCTCACGTCTATATAATCCCAGCACTTTAGGAGGCCGAGGCGGGCAGATCACTTGAGGTCATGAGTTCGAGACCAGCCTGACCGACACGGTATAACCTCATCTCTACTAAAAATACAAAAAGTTAGCTGGATATGGTGGCGGGCACCTGTAATCCCAGCTACTCGGGAGGCTGAGGCAGAAGAATCGCTTGAACCCAGGAGGCAGAGGTTGCAGTGCGTCAAGATCATGCCATTGCACTCCAGCCTGGGTATGACAGAGGAAGACTTCATCTCAAAAAAAAAAAAAGAAAAGAAAAGAAAATGAAATATCTAGGAATACAGCTGATGAAGGAGGTGAAAGAATCTCTACAAGGAGAACTGTAAAGCACTGCTAAAATAAATCAGAGATGACACAAATAAATGGAAAAAACACTCCATGCTCATGGATTGGAAGAATCAATATCGTTAAAATGGGAAATTTATTTTAAATGATATCTTAATTTTTTTCCTAGTTCATTTTTCTTTTTTCTTTTGCACATAAATTCCCTATCTGTAATTTTCTTCTTCATCCTTTTAAACTCTTAGGTCTTTTTGTTTTGTTCTGTTTTCCCAAGCCTGTTACCTTTATTCTTACTGGGTTAGTATCTGATCTCCTTTCTGCTATGTGTTTTGTAACCCTTCTTTCCTTGGTGATTTTTTATTTATTACTTTCCTGACCTCTGTTACCCTAATTTTCATCTTCTGTTTTATTTCTTTGAGCATCTATATGTTTTTTCCATAAGCTCTTATATCTCATTGGGCTCTTGTTTCATAGAAAACAATTTTTTTGGGCAGGCAAATCACTGGAGACCAAGAGTTCGATACCAGCCTGGCCAACATAGTGAAACCCTGTCTCTACTAAAAATACAAAAAATTAGCTGGGCGTAGTCACACGTACTTGTAATCCCAGCTACTTGGAAGGCTAAGAATCGCTTGAACTGGGAGGCAGAGGTTGCAGTGAGCCAAGATGGCACTACTGTACTTCAGCCTGGGCAACAGGTCTGTCTCAAAAAAAAAAAAAAAAGAGAAAACAATTTTTTGGTTGAGCGTCATGGTGGGTCATGCCTGTAATCCCAGTACTTTGGAGGTCAGATCACTTGAGGCCAGGAATTCCAGACCAGCCTTGCCAACATGGTAAAACCCCATATCTATTAAAAGAAACTTAAGGGTAAAAGATATCTTTTTAATTAAATTACTTCATGGAAAGATATTTGGTCATGATTTTAATTTGCTCTATGGCAAAATCTTCTCATGCTTGTTGTTCATTTTATCTAGTTTATGTTTATTGTG
Organism: Aotus nancymaae; assembly: GCF_030222135.1. Lineage (NCBI taxonomy): Eukaryota > Metazoa > Chordata > Mammalia > Primates > Aotidae > Aotus > Aotus nancymaae. Next base: position 31,107,199 of record NW_026988471.1, read on the forward strand.
TTTTGTTTGCTCTTTTGGGGACAGGTTTTTTTTTTTTAATGAGCCCCCTGTCCTTGTTTTTCACTTTTGCTTATTATTTTTCTTTGAATAAAAGGAGTTTTCTTGGAAAACCTAGTTTTGGAAGGATATTGTAGGGGAAGGGATAGGTATTTTGAGTAGTCCATGTATACACTAAACTAACATGCAGCCTCCCTCACAGTGAAGCCCTACCTGATAATGAAATACATGTGTGTGTAAATAAGAGTTAGAGTTGATTTATTCTTCCACTAAAAAATATTGGTCACTGCAAGACAGTGTCTTCCCACCAGACTGTTAGATGCCTTCTTTCAAAGATAATATGTCTTAGAGTTTGTTCAGTCTCACCTTCCTTGCCATTCCTGTGCTATCAGTTAGGGTTTACATGTTCTGCAGAGCCAGGCCTCATATGCTTGTTTAAATGTGGAGGGATTGGCTTTATTATCCTTCAGGGTGTGCTGTCTCTTTTTGGGGGAAAACTGTGTTCTGACAGTCATGTCCATGATCTTCCGCAGCAGATCCTGTGTGCGTCTTCCTTTTCTCAGTGTAATTTTCACTTTCCTAGGCAGTTCACCTTTATGTATTTTAGTTCCATAAATGTTACCTAGTTTGTTGATAAAGTTTACATTTCTATTTCTATTATCCTTGCTGATTTTAGTTTTTTTCAGATTCAAGAAAACAGGAGAGATCTACTTATATCAGATATTTTGTTTTAAAGCATTATTGCTATTAAAACCATACATACATAAATGATTAGTTCTAAAAATACTGAATTAAGCATTTTTAAACAACTAGAGTTTTAAAAGAGTAACAAAAATAGTTTTACATAGATAACTACCAAAATGCATTCCAGTGCCTTCAATATTATACTTTAAAAGCTTTTTCCTGTCATTTGCTGCTTCAGCTTTAAATTCAAAATTATATTTCTAAAAGTGCTGGGTTTTTTTTTTTAGGCGTTTCATCAAACGGGTATATGTGTCTTTACCAAATGAGGAGGTATGTATCTGTGTTTGAATTTTTTTTGTTTTAAAGCAGAAACAAGAACTACCATCTTGACAATATTAAGTCTTCCAATCCATGGTACACCTACTTTGGAAAACAGTTTAGTGGTTTCTTAAAAAGATAAACGTAAGCTTACTGTCAAACTCAGCAATTTCACTCCAAAGAATTTACGCAAGAGAAACAAAAATGTACGTTTACACAATGACTTATACAAGAATTTTTATAGCAGCAATATTAATAATAGCCAGAACCTACAAAGAATCTAAATGTTCATTTTGGTGAATAAACAAATGTGCTATGTTCTTTTAATGGATACTGTTATCTGTTATACATGCTGCATACTCACTTCATATATTAAGTTTATGATAATTGAAAGAAGCAAGATATATGTCACATATCATATATTCTGTTTATGTGCAGAAAATACAAATTTCTAGAAACATAAAGCAGATCAGTGGGTTGTCAGGGTGAGGGCTGGGAATGAGGATTAACTGCAAACAGGTATGAGTGACCTAAAAAGTGTTCCAAAACTGGATTATGGTGATGATTGCACAACTCTATAAATGTATTAAAAGTCATTGAATTATACATTTACAATGGGTGAAGTTCATGGTGGATGAATTCATGCCTCTATAAAACTGTTTTTTGGCCAGGTGCGGTGGCTTACACCTGTAATCCCAACACTTTGGGAGGCTAAGGTGGGAGGATCACTTGCACCAGGATTTCAAGACCAGCCTGGGCAACATAGGGAGACCTTGTCTCTACAAACACTTTTATGGAAATTAACCAGGCATGGTGGCACATACCTTTGGTCCAGTTACTCAGGAGGCTGAAATGGGAGGATTGCTTGAACCCAGGATATCAAGGCTATAGTGAGCTATGATTGTGCCTTGCACTCCAGCCTGGGTAACAGAACAAGACTCTGTCTCAAAATAAAAAGTAAAATAAAATAAGAAAAGAATAATTAATTCTGATATTAAATTAGACTGGAATGATCATTTTTTAATATTTATTTTCAGACACGACTACTTTTGCTTAAAAATCTGTTATGTAAACAAGGAAGCCCATTAACCCAAAAAGAACTGGCACAACTTGCTAGGTGAGTAATTTGGATTTGGTTTATGTTACAGCTTTTATTTATTTGTTTTTTGCAAATAATTCTTTTTTTAGTTATTTAAAGTAATCTTAAGTATGAAAGAAAAATTCTTTTATCAGAAAACTTTTTGTCTCATCCTCTACCTCCTTTGCCTTATTCTTATATATATACGGAATCTAAATTTTACTTACTAGGTCCTCTGCAAGACATGACCTAAATATCTAATGATGATAATATATTCTTTTTATAAATTTATTAAAACCTATAAGTGGTATTAAAATAATTTAAACATTTACAGCCTGGGCAGCATGGTGAACCCCCATCTCTACAAAAAAATAAAATGAATCAGGAATGGTGGCACACACCTGTAGTTCCAGCTACTTGGGAGGCTGAGGTGGGAGGATCCCTTAGGCCCTGGAGGTGGAGGTTGAGCGACATAGTGAGACCCTGTCTCAAAAAAAATTTGAAACATTTCACATCTGCTCATACTAACACAGATATTTTTACATAAACTTATTCTTTTGCATTACACTGAATAGTTTTTGTCTTTCACACCTTGAACTTTATGAACAGTGTGGTAAAATAGAAACTAAGTATAGGAGATGCGCTCATGAATTTTATTCCCTAGAAAATGTCGTAAAATAATTTAAAATATTCAGCAAGTATGTGAGTACTGAATAATTTTAACAAGAACTCTGAGTTCCCAGATACCTGTAACAAAAGAACAAATAACTTGGAAATACCTTCTTTTCCAGACTTTTCTGTCTGTCCCCATATTTAAAGAAATCTACTTTGATTGTCCCTTATCCCAACAAGAGACTGCTCTTTGCCAAGATAAACACTAGAGAAGTAATTGTGTTTATGTGTCAGTTGGCACCAACAGTTTGTAGATGTTACCTTTCCAGGTGACATATTTACAATTTAATTAAGCCTCTGGAGATAGTATGCCTTACTCTAAAGGGATGGTTCTAATGATTAAAAGTTGAGGCATTACAGGGAACTAGTAGTTGTTTTCAGCAAATGGGCCTTTTCGTTCCCTTAAAATCAAACCACAAAACTATAGTCTTGCTGACAAAGGGAAACTAATTTTTTTTTGTTTTGTTTTTTGTTTTGTTTTTTGTTTTTTTTTTTTGAGACGGAGTTTCGCTCTTGTTACCCAGGCTGGAGTGCCATGGCGCGATCTCGGCTCACCGCAACCTCCGCCTCCTGGGTTCAGGCAATTCTCCTGCCTCAGCCTCCTGAGTAGCTGGGATTACAGGCACGCACCACCATGCCCAGCTAATTTTTTGTATTTTTAGTAGAGACGGGGTTTCACCATGTTGACCAGGATGGTCTCGATCTCTTGACCTCGTGATCCACCCGCCTCGGCCTCCCAAAGTGCTGGGATTACAGGCTTGAGCCACTGTGCCCGGCCTATGGGAAACTAGTTTTTACCTTCTTATTATATGGAGATTTTAAATCTGCAGAGATTAAAATATAATTTGCTGTTTCGGCTGGGCATGGTGGCTCATGCCTGTTATCCCAGCACTTTGGGAGGTGGGTGGATCACCTAAGGTCAGGAGTTTGAGACCAGCCTGACCAACATGGTAAAACTGCATCTCTACTAAATACAAAAAAAAAAATTAGGTGTGGTGGTATATGCCTGTAATCCCAGCTACTTGGGAGCCTAAGGCAGGAGAATCACTTGAACCTGGGAGGTGGAGGTTGCAGTGAGCCAAGATCATGCCATTGTACTCCAGCCTGGACAACAAGAGCAAAACTCCATCTCAAATTAAAAAAAAACAAACTGGAACTAACTTGCTGTTTCTTCCTTCCCCTCCTCAGAATGACTGATGGATACTCGGGAAGTGACCTAACAGCTTTGGCAAAAGATGCAGCACTGGGTCCTATCAGAGGTAGGTGTACAAGAGCTTGAAACATTTAGAACTATTTATTATACCACTTTAGAAGTTTAAGAAGTCCAAAAAAAAAATCTACCTCTCTCTCTCTCTCTCTCTCTCTCTCTCTATATATATATATATATATATTTTTTTTTTTTTTTTTTTTTTTTTCTTTTGGAGGCAGGGTCTCACTCTGTTGCCCAGGCTGTAGTGTGTACTGACACAATATAGTTCACTGCAGCCTCAAACCCTCCAGGCTCAAGTGATCCTCTCACCTCAGCCTTCCTGGTAGCTGGGACTACAGGCATACACCATCATGCCTGGCCAATTATTTTATTTTTTTTGTAGAGATGGGGTTTCACCATGTTGCCCAAGCTGGTCTTGAGCTCTGGGCTCAAGCGATCCACCTGCTTTGGCCTCCCAAAGTGCTGGGATTACAGGCATGAGCCACCATGCCCAGCCTTAAAACCATTCTTAGCTCACAAATCATACAAAAATAGTCTGTGAGTCAGTGGACTGTGACCCCTGTTCTAGGCACAAGATTTCACTTCTTGATAATAGTAAGCAATGGAAAACTCAAAGAAAAAGAAAACTTTTAAACAAAAAAGATTAATATAAGAAAAATGTTCTTACATGTTTTCTGGCTCTTTTCTTTTCTTTTTTTTTTTTTTTTAGCTTTGATTATTATAAACATTGTGTTATTTTTATTTAGTTTATCTCTTCTGAAGATTTTTGGAACACAGTTTTAAAACAAGCAGCAGATACCAGATCATTTCATCCCTAAATACTTTATTATTTAACTCTAAGAGATAAACTTAAAAACATACTCCAATAACATCACACCCTATACATTTTTAAATTATCCAAACATTAGAAAAATTCCACTTTGCAGCTTTTTTGGTCAAATTAATATTCATTTGAGATCTACATGCTGCGTTTGGTGGATATGACTCTTAATTTGTTTTTAATGTGGAATAATCTTCTCTAGTGTCTTTTTACCATGATGTTGGTGTTTTGAAGTAATTGGGTTATAGGATACGCCATATTCTGAATTGGATTGTTTGGGTTCTTATGATGTCATTTAACATCCTCATCTAACCTCTGTATTTCCTGTGAAATGGTAGTTACATATAGACACTTAATTTTTAAATAGCTTTAAAATATATAATTTCAATTTTTCCAGAAGCCTTTTTAGACTATACTTTAGTCATCATTCTTATGATTATACTTGATACAATTAAATATACAGATTGATTTACTTGTTTCTGTTATGAACATAATTTTTTTTATGATTAGGTCACATGCCTCTAAAGAAAAAGGCTTATGTGATTTATTCTGTTGTTGTTTTTCAAACATAATATACTAAATATATGTAATAATAAAATGAATTTATACTTAACATTACTATTTTCATCTAATGGTTATTTTATGCTTTCCAATGAGCCTTAAAATATCCCAAAATAAAATAATTGTTTATTGTCATGTTACAGATATAAAATCTAGGGAACACAGTTCTAAGATGAGCCAGGAACAGCTGATAAAATATCACATGTGATCTCTCTAGGTTGCATTTTATGTCTCATCTAATTACCTAGACATAGTGCACATATATAGTTTATTTATCTATATCAATTAAAAATAATATACCATACGATTTTTATTATACTAGCACAGTGTTGTGAGTTTTATAAAATTTCTCAAGACAAAAAGGACAGTGGTACTTTAATCTCAACTTCCCACGTTGAAGTATTTTAGAAAAGAAAAACCACTGAAAATACATATTAGGACATCAAAATCTGAGAAAAACAAAAATCCCAAGGAGTTTTCATTACATAATTGTTTTGAATTTATTAAGATTTATATAAGAACTAAAGATAATCCTTTTCGGTGGAAACAACAGTTTCAATGAACTTAAAAAATATGGAACGCTTCACGAATTTGCGTGTCATCCTTGCGCAGGGGCCATGCTAATCTTCTCTGTATCGTTCCAATTTTAGTATATGTGCTGCTGAAGCGAGCACTTCTGGCTCAATATTCTGACATCATTTGAAATTAATGTGTCTAAAGGAAATTATATAAGTTTTTACCTTTTTATGTCTTTTGAGGAATTGCAGCAAAATATTTATTCCTATGTTTTTATTCAAGTTTGTTGATTCCGAAATACCATGACTGATTATTTTTAGGTTAGGTTAGGATAAACTTACATAGATATTTTCAGCTACTTTTCCACAGCCAGCCTGGGTAGTAGATGTTTGATGCTTTCAGGTATGCACTCAGATTATTAGCTATGATGATAAAATAAATATACAACCCCAGAGCACTAGTTACAGCTTCATCTCTTTTCTCTCATTCAAGAAAGTACAATTAATATAGTTGTATGAGAAACATATTATCATAGTGTCTACTGTAATTTGCATTAAAAGCCTACATTATGTAAAAGCTTTTGGTTTTACTGTTTAAAAATTACCAGTAACACCTCCCATAGTGAAATAGGGTAGTGATTAAGAACTGTTACTTTGCAAAATAAAAAATGAAATCTTGAGAGTATATTTTGAAACTCTGGATAAACAAATTTTCTTGTTGCCAGAGCTTAAATCCTGTTCAGATAGTTCACTCAGAAATAGTAGCCAATGCATATTTTTTTTAGAACATTTTGGCTATTCTGAGGCAGATAAAATTTGGGGTTAAAAAAGATTCGCATCCATTAACATACAGAAAATGGTCGGGTGCAGTGGCTCATGCCTGTAATCCCAGCACTTTCGGAGGCCAAGGTGGGAGGATTGTGTGAGCCTGAGAGTTCAAGACTAGACTGGGCAACATACGGAGAGACTATCTCTACAAAAAAAATAAAATAAATTAACTGGGCCTGTTGGCATGCTCCTGTATTCTCAACTACTCGGAAGGCTGAAATAGGAGGATCACTTGAGCCTGGAAGGTCCAGGCAGCAGTGAACCATGGTCATGCCACTGCACTCCAGCCTGGGTGACAGAGTGAGGTGCTATCTTAAAAAGTAAATAAATAGGCTGGGTGTGATAGCTCACGCCTGTAATCACAGCGCTTTGGGAGGCTGAGGTGGGCGGATCACGAGGTCAGGAGTTTGAGACCAGTTTGGTCAATATGATGAAACTGCACCTCTATTGAAAATACAAAAATTAGCTGGGTGTGGTTGCGTGTGCCTATAATCCCAGCTACTCAGGAGGCTGAGGCAGGAGAATTGCTTGTACCCTGGAGGCGAGGCTGCAGTAAGCTGACATTATGCCATTGTACTCCAGCCTGGGCAAAAGAGTGCAACTGTGTCTCAAAAAAAAAAATAGTAAATAAAGTACAGAGTAATAACAAAAAAGACTAATGAATTTTGTAAAGAACAAGTTGCATTCTTTTAAGTTCCCTTTCACATGTGTAAACTATTGTTCATGGGCAATTTGCAAGAAATTGAACATTTTCCAGTTATTCCTAAAGAAGGAATGTTCTCTTCTAAGCATTTATAAATTGTATGTGCTCTCAAAGTTAACGTGTCTCTCTTAATATAATGATTTGTACTGAATAGGTCCATTTAGATCATTGTACTTGGTTTTGCCTTTCAACAATTTAAACTGCAAAGTGTATGTATTCTTAAGTGCCTGACTTTTATATTTTACAGAACTGAAACCAGAACAGGTGAAGAATATGTCTGCCAGTGAGGTATAGTATTTTACAATGATTTTTTTCTTTGTTTTGGTCCTCTATATTGTAAGACATATACATATGAGTGTGTGTGTGTGTGCACACGCACGCGTGTGCATGCACGCAATTTTTTTTTTTTTTTTTTTGAGACTGAGTCTGGCTCCATGTCAGCTCACTGCAACCTCCACCTCCTGGATTCAAGCTATTCTCCTGCCTCAGCCTCCCAAGTAGCTGGGACTACAGGCGTGCACCACCACCCCAAATAATTTTTGTATTTTTAGTAGAGAGGGTGTTTCATCATGTTGGCCAATCTGGTCTTGAACTCCTGACCTCAAGTGATCCACCAAACACGGCCTCCCAAAGTGTTGGAATTACAGGCTTGAGCCATCACATCTGATTTTTTTTTTTTTTTTTTTTTGAGACACTTGCTTTGTTCCCAGGCTGGAGTGCAATGGTGCAATCATGGCTGACTGTAGCCTTGACCTGTTGGTCTCAAGCACTCCTCTTGCCTCAAACTCCGCAGTAGCTGGGACTGTAGGTAAGTGTCACAACGTCCCACTAATTTTTAAATTTTCTGTAGAGATGAGGTCTTGTCCTGTTGCCCAGTGTGGCCTCAGACTCTTTGCCTCAAGTAATCCTCCTGCCTCAGCCTCTTAGTGCTGGGGACTAATTTTTTTTAAAATGGATTTTTCTAGTTTAGTTGATTAGAAGCTAGAAAAAATGAACTTTGCTTCATTTCAAAATATGGAATCCTATGAAATTAGTCTCAAAATTTTCTTTGGTAATGGACAAAACATATATACATAGTCATTAAGTCATTTTCTACCAAATCATATTATGTAAATACTGAACAGAAGAAAATTATGGGCCGGGTGTGGTGGCTTACACCTGTAATCCCAGAACTTTGGGAGCCAAGGTGGGCAGATAACTTGAGGTCGGGAGTTCAAGACCAGCCAGCCCAAGATGGGAAAACCCTGTCTCTATAAAAAATAAAAAAAATTAGCTGGGCATGGTGGCACATCCCTGTGGTCCTGGCTACTCGGGAGGCTAAGGCAGAAGAATCGCTTGAACTTAGGAGGCAGAGGTTACAGTGAGCCAAGATTGGGCCATTGCTCTCCAGCCTGGGCGACACAGTGAGACCCTGTCTCAAAAAAAAAATTATATGAAACTTGAGCGTTTTTATACCTTATAAAAATAACATATAACTATAGGTTAAACTTTAATAATATTCTATTTTGTTTTTCAATAATCTTTTTTTCTTTTTTAAAAGCAATACAATTACCATTGTAATATAATTTATTACCTTTATTTTATTTATTTATTTTTGAGGTGGAGTCTCACTCTGTTGCTCAGTGGCACGACACTGCAACCTCTGCCTTCCGGGTTCAAGCAGTTCCCTGCCTCAGCCTCCCGAGTAGCTGGGATTATAGATGCCTGCCATAATGCCTGGCTAATTTTTGTATTTTTAATAGAGATAAGGTTTCACCATTGTGGCCAGGCTGCTCTTGAACTCCTGATCTTGTGATCCACCTGTCTCAGCTTCCCAAAGTACTGGGATTACAGGTGTGAGCCACCAAGCCTGGCCTATTTTTTTTTTTTTTTTTTTTTGAGGACTCTCACTCTTTCTCCCAGGCTGGAGTGCAATGGTGCAATCTTGGCTTACTGCAGCTTCTGCCTCCCAGGTTCAAGCAAGTCTTCTGCCCCAGCCTCCCACGTAGCTGTGATTACAGGCACATGCCACCATGCTCAGCTAATTTTTTTTTTTTTAATATATTTTTAGTAGGGGGGTTGGCCAGGCGGGTCTCGAACTCCTGACCAATTTATTACCTTTTCTTAATATGGAAAATCCCCTTATGAGATGCTGAAGCATTTCATTTGAAAAAAGTTGCATGCAAGATATAAAATTGGGTCTGCAGAGTGGTCATAACTATGTGAGCAAACTTTTAAAATCAGGCTTGAATTACAATCAGCCCTTCCTGTCTGTGGATTCTGCATTCGTGAATTCAACCAACTGCAGATCAAAAATACTTGACTGGAAAAAAAGCATCTGTGTTGAACATGTACAGACTTTTATTCTTATCATGATTCCCTAAACAATATAGTATAAAAACTATTGGCTGGGTGTGGTGGTTCATGCCTGTAATCCCCAGTACTTTGGGAGGCCGAGCTGGGGTGATCACGAGGTCAAGAGATTGAGACCATCCTGGCCAACATGGTGAAACCCCCGTCTCTACTAAAAATACAAAAAATGTTAGCTGGGCATGGTGGCGCATGCCTATAATCCCAACTACTCGGGAGGGTGAAGCAGGAGAATCGCTTGAATCTGGGAGGCAGAGGTTGCAGTGAGCCAAGACTGCACCACTACACTCCAGCCTGGCGACAGAGCAAGACTCCGTCTTAAACACACACACACACAAACACACACAACAACAACAACAACAACAACTATTCACATTGCATTTATATTGTATTAGGTATATTACAGGTAATCTAGAGATGATTTAAAGTATACAGGAGGACTGTGTAGGTTATATGCAAATAGTACACCATTTTATATAAGGGACTTTAAGCGTTTGTGGATTTTGCTATCTATAGGGGTCCTGGAACCAATTTCCCAGAGATACTGAGGGACAGCTGTATATTTGTAACTTGTTTTTTATTTCCCTAATTTCAGCAGCTGTTGAGGCTGACAGTGAACTGTTAACGTAGATAATGAGTGTATTCAAGTACATTTTGGAGTCTTTTTTTCTCCAAGGTTTTAGACTCCTGTCAGATGAGGCATCCTACTTCAATTTTTTTTTTAAGAAATCTTTTAGTTTTCTAACCTATATCTTATTAATTTAGTTTAGTTTAGTTTTTGGGATAGTGTCTTACTTGGTCACCCAGGCTGGAGTGCAGTCGTGCAATCATAGCTCACTGCACCCTCGAACTCCTCGGCTCAATTGATCCTCCTCCCTCAGCCTTTTAAGTAGCTGGGACTACCGGCATGCACCACCACACTCAGATAATTTTTCTAATTTCATGTAGAGATGGGGTCTCACTCTGTTACCCAGGCTGGTCTCAAATTCCTGGCCTCAAGCAGTCCTCCCACTTCAACCTACCAACGTACTGGGGTTACAGGTGTGAGCCACTGTGCCAGGTTTGAAAATTTTTAATCCCATACATAAAAATATAATTGTATCCACCATTTTTGTTGTTGTTATTGTTGTTGTTGAGATGGCGTCTTGCTCTTGTTGCCCAGGCTGGAGTGCAATGCCGCAATCTCAGGTCACCGCAACCTCTGTCTCCCAGGTTCAAGCAATTCTCCAGCCTCAGCCTCCCAAGTAGCTGGGATTACAGGCATGCACCACCACCCCTGGCCAATTTTTGTATTTTTAGTAGAGATGAGGTTTTTCTATGTCGATCAGGTTGGTCTCGAACTCTCGACCTCAGGTGATCCACCCGCCTTGGCCTCCCAAAGTGCTGATATTACAGGTATGAGCCACCGCACCCAGCCTGTATCTACCATTTTTAAAAGTCATAACGTTATTTAATTAAAAATTTAGATGGTAAAACTAAAAATTAAAGCTTAATAAAACTACTGAATGATTTATAAGGAAGAATATTACTGGTACCTTTTGTAACCATCCCATTAATTATATATATTCAGGTTATATTGTTACAATTTTTGGTTTTACTGTATACTTTCATTCAGTTGTTTCTTTCAAATCTAGTAGTTTTGTTATTAATAATTTGATAATGACCTTTAGCTGTTATTCCTTACTTATGAGTTAATATTTATAAAGCACTTAAAATAGCTGGCACATAGTAAACACTATGTAAAAATCCATTAAATAACTTTAAAAAATATAAAACTGACAGTAGCATTTTATCATAAAGATCAAGGTAAAACTTTCATTCCCATTTATGGGATAAGAGGTAAACACAAGCCAAGTGCAGTGGCTCACGCCTGTAATCCCAGCACTTTGGGAGGCCGAGGCGGGTGGATCATGAAGTCAAGAGATCAAGACCATATTGGTCAACATGGTGAAACCCCGTCTCTACTAAAAATACAAAAAATTAGCTGGGCATGGTGGTGCATGCCTGTAATCCCAGCTATTCAGGAGGCTGAGGCAGGAGAATTGCCTGAACCCAGGAGGTGGAGGTTGCGGTGAGCCGAGATCGCGCCATTGCACTCCAGCCTGGGTAACAAGAGCGAAACTCCGTCTCAAAAAAAAAAAAGAGGTAAACACAAGTAATTTGCTCTCTAAACATGTATAGTGGAATTTTATATACCCATTATTTGATGCAACTTTAATACCAAAGTGTATTGCCACGTACCAGTGAATATATACAAATTTAGATAAGAAAACCCAACTTGGCTGGGCGTGGTGGCTCACGCCTGTAATCCCAGCACTTTGGGAGGCCAAGGCAAGCGGATCACAAGGTCAGGAGTTCGAGACCAACCTGGCCAATATGGTGAAACCCCATATCTACTAAAAATACAAAAATTAGCCGGGCGTGATGGCGGGCACCTGTAGTCCCAGCTACTCGGGAGGCTGAGGCAGGAGAATCACTTGAACTCGGGAGGCGGGAGTTGCAGTGAGCCAAGATCGTGCTACTACACTCCAGCCTGGGTAACAGAGCAAGACTCCATCTCAAAAAAAAAAAAAAAAGAAAAACCCAACTTATCTTCTACAGTTTATAATAGTAGAAGTTCAAATAATTGGTTTGGAATTTCTGTACTTTCAACGGTTTGTACTAAAAATGTTGGTTATAAATTGGGGTACTTTGTTTTTTAAGTATAGTGTGTATCTGATTTAACTTTATTAATTCCTTTATTATTTTGTTTTTATAAGACAACTTTGCTATATATTTCCCCCCTTAACTGAAGTAGCTACCAGCTGCTTTTTTTCCTGTTGTATACATTAGTCTCTTACTAACCTTAAAATATCATATAAATTTCATATATATACATATACCAAAATGTACACTTAAATTAGAATTACATCATCAACTTTTAAAACCTTAATTTCTGGCCAGGTGTGGTGGTTCATGCCTGTAATCCCAGCACTTTGGGAGGCCAAGGCAGTTGGATCCCTTGAGCTCAGGAGTTCAAGACCAGCCTGGACAATATGGTGAAACCCCATCTCTACAAAAATTACAAAAAGTTAGCTGGGTATGGTGGCACACACCTATAGTCCTAGCTACTTGGGAGGCTGAGGTGGGAGGATCCCTTAAGCCCAGGAGGCAGAGGTTGCAGTGAGCCGAAATCATGCCACTGCACTCCAGCCTATAACAAATAAATTTTATTTAATAATATCATGCTTAATACCCTTATTACATTCATCATTCTTCCATACTTTGGCCTTTAGGAAGAGCCAGTGTGTGTTTTACAGTTAAATAGGAAACATCTAGACTGTCTAGATGTTGGGGCAGCTCTATGATTTGAGTCTGTAACATGTCATAACTGAATTAAGTACCCTAGTTTTATGTTAAGCTGTTAGAACTTACTCCCCCTACCTCCCAGCCTACCTATATCTCTAAACTTCTGGATCCTGAGCTCCCTTTGCAGTCTGAAAAAGATATTGCAGTCAGAACTGTGTACTGATGATAAAAGCCTCTGGTAGCAATAAAAAGTTGTCCTTAAAAAAAAAAAATAGTGTTTTTGGGGTGTTCTTGGGGAGTGAAGGTTGTTGGGTATTTTTTTGTTATTGTTTTTATAAGGCAGGGTCTCACTCTTGTCACCCAGGCCGAAGTGCATTGGCATGCTTATTGCTCACTGCAGCCTCAACCTCCCAGACTCAAGCAATCTTCCCACCTCAGCTTCCCTAGTAGCTAACACTACAAGTGTGCACCACCACGCCCAGCTAATTTTTGTATATTTTGTAGAGATGAGGCTTTGCCATGTTGCCCAGGCTGGTCTTGAACTCCTGGACTCAAGTGATCCACTCGCCTCAGCCTCCCAAAGTTCTGGGATTACAGGTGTGAGTCACTGCACCAGCCTATATTTTAACTATATATTTTTTTCTTTTTGGCTAAAGTTTTTCATATTAGTTTACAAGTTGCAAGTATTTTCTTTATCTATGCTCATGGAGATAGCAAAGATGATTCGAAATTAGATTGGGTTTTTAATAGTAATTTTTAAAATATGGATAAAATATCAGGTTGAAATTTTGTTTAAAGTTCTTCAACTTCTTATTTTTGGGCCAAAATATAGGTGTACAGTAGTAAGGATTTTTAACATAGGTCATTTGTGCCAAACTTCATTTTGCCTTAATTTTTTTTTTTTTTTTTTGAGAGGGAGTCTCACACGTTGCCCATGCTGGAGTGAAATGGTGCAATCTCGGCTCACTGCAACCTCTGCCTCCCAGGTTCAAGTGATCCTCCTGCCTCAGCATCCCAAGTAGCTAGGATTACAGGCACCTGCCACCATGCCTGATTTTTATATTTTTAGTAGAGACAGAGTTTCACTATGTTGGCTAGGCTGGTCTAGAACTCTTGACCTCAGGTGATCCACCGGCCTCAGCCTAGCAAAGTGCTGGAATTATAGGTGTAAGCCACTGCATCTGGCCAAAATTTTTATTTTTCTATTTTCTCGACTCTTTGAACCTATCCAATTTGCCTTTTAAAAGTACTTGGTGTAAATATAGATATTCATTAACTCAGCATTGTTTTAATCTGTGTTTCTAAAGGCTATTTAAAATGTCAGAAGATCAGACCAAATTAATACAAAAATGCATACTTTAGGCTGGGGCACAGTGGCTCACGTCCATAATCCCAGCATTTTGGGAGGCCGAGGTGGGTGGATCACCTGAGGTTAGGAGTTTGAGACCAGCCTGGCCATCATGGTGAAACCCCGTCTCTACTACAAATACAAAAATTAGCTGGGCATTGTGGCATGCGCCTGTAATCCCAGCTACTCAGGAGGCTGAGGCAGGAGAATGGCTTGAACTCGGGAGGTGGAGGTTGCATATCTGAGTGGTGAAATTGTGATTCTTTTTTTCTCTTTGTCTCTATTTTGCGAACTTTTCTATAATGAGTGTGTTTTGTTTTTATATTAGAAAAATACTATGTTTTCAAATGTTATACCTATGAAACTAAACACAAGTAATAAGTATATTAGTATAGCATTTAATAAGGTTTCTCATGTAGCAGGTCAGCATAAAAATATATGTAAATGGCTGACATAATTTTCTAAGAATACATATGCATATTTTTTATAACATTATTAAACAGCAGCACCATTACTTTAATCCATCATTTCGTTAACCACTATATAGCTGTTCATCATTTGTATTGTCATGTGTTTTTTAAATATCTAGATGAGAAATATTCGATTATCTGACTTCACTGAATCCTTGAAAAAGATAAAACGCAGCGTCAGCCCTCAAACTTTAGAAGCGTACATACGTTGGAACAAGGACTTTGGAGATACCACTGTTTAAGGAAATACCTTTGTAAACCTGCAGAACATTTTACTTAACAAAAGAGAATCACAAGATCTTCAATGAACAGTCATCAGCTACAGAAACAGCCTAAGTTTACAGGACTTTTCAGAGTCTTAAATATTTGTGCACCAAACTTGAAGATGAACCAGAAAAGAAACTTAAACAAAATACACAATGCAAATGGAATTTTTTGTTGTTTGAGGCCTTGCCTTGATGGTCACTGTTATCCCAATGGACATTGTAAGTTAGAGCACAACAGAAACTGATTCTGGTCTTCTTTACCAATATAATCATAATGTAAATAATCATTTGTATATTGTGTGTTGCAGATGAAAGTATTCCAGAGACAGTGAATGGTAGAAGACACAAGAACCTTTGGTTGTTTGTCTTCTGATGTTTTTTTTCTTAAAATATTAATTTCTCCTACTTTTCTTTCCTATTGTTGTCTTAACTGTGGGTGATTGGAATGCCAAACACTCTTCAATTTATTTTCTTTCTTTTTTTTTTTTATAAATTCAGTGTGCCAAATGAAACTTTTTTCCTAAGTAACTGTAATAGGAAAAAGTTTATTTTGAGAGTTCCTTCTTCATAAATCTATAGACATTAAACAATTGTTGTGTTCTTTTTACCTTTTATTTTTCTATTACCTTGCTACCAAACAATTTAGATAGCAATATGATAGCAACAAAGCAAATCTGGTAGAATAGAGAAGGTTTGAAGGTTTGAGTTACTCTGTCATATGACATGTAGATCAGTCCTCATGTGACCTGCAGTAGTTTTCTTTATGTATTTGTCAGAAATCTATTGTAGACTGTTAACTTCTTCCTGATGGTATTTATTTTCTGAAAGAATTATTCTGATATTTAAGAGAGCCAATTTTAACTTCTATGAAAATGTTTCCAGTGTGAGAGAAGGGAAATACTAGGAACTAAGACATTTCTAATTTATTGCTTATTACTTTCCTAATGTTTACAGGATAATTATAAGCCAGTGAAACTACCATCTTTTATTCTTGATAATTATTAATCCCTTCAATGAAACTTTTAAAAACTGAAATTTTATACATGGCGTACATTTTTCTAGGCTCCTTGTGCTTGCTCTATTAACTCAAAAGTTCTAGTTCTAGTCTGATCTGCCTTTTGTTCTCCCAAAATGTACAGTAATTTGTTTCTCGTTTGTATAAATATGCCTGGATTTTTATTATAAAAATGTCATTGTAGGGAGTAGAGACTCATATCATGGCCTTTTAAATATTGTAATAAAGGCAAATAGATATTTGCCCTTAGTTTACTGGTTAAAAGTTTGTTTACAGAACTTTTCTCTGGTGCTTAAATGATGCTATGTAAAATGTCATGGGTAGAAAGAATATTTGTAGTAGTAACAAAAATTTCATTTAGGAAAGATTTCTTAGGTTTTGAAAGAGTATATTAAAATAAAATCTTGTCCCTACTAGATAAGAACTTTATAATGAAGACATACATTCTTCTTAATTTTACTCTTGCTCTTTTTAAAGATTTATCTGAATTATAGAAGATGCATGATTTCTTAGGATCATATGCTGTTTGTAGCCATAAGTTAAATCATGTCTCTTCTCATCATGACTTTGGAACTCCCTGAATAACAAAAATGAGGGTTGAGATAAATAGGGGAAAAAATCTTTTAAGTCAGAGCTATGCATATTTTAGGTAATGAGTAGTATCCTTTTAAGGTCTCAAACATTACAGCATCAATTATAAATTATTAATATTGAAAGGCAGTAATGAAATACATATGATGAAAAGAATTGAGAAAATCTAAATTAAGACATTTCAGTTAAGCTCATAAAATTTCATTTTATCTTTGGGAGGCCGAAACAGGTGGATCATGAGGTCAGGTGTTTGAGACCAGCCTGGCCAACATGGTGAAACCCCATCTCTACTAAAAATACAAAAAAATTAGTCAGGCGTGGTGGCATACGCCTGTAATCCCAGCTACTTAGGAGGCTGAGGCAGGGGAATCGCTTGAACTTGGGAGGTGGGGGTTGCAGTGAGCCGAGATCGTGCCACTGCACTCCAGCCTGGGTGACACTGCGAGACTCTGTCTCAAAAAAAAAAAACAAAAACCCACATTGGTAGGGAGTGATGGAAAATTTTTATTTAAAATAATTAAAAGAAATTAAAAAATAAAAACAAAAAGAAAAAACTTTTTTTAAAATGTCATTTTATTTTCATTTAAAAGGGGATTAACATTATTGATACCTGGATAACTAATCATATTAAAAGACTATGTGGTTCCAGCTCAACTTTTAATATATTGTATCCTTTAAAATTATCATGAAGATTATAATTCTTTTGGGAAAGTTTTTCTTTTTGTTTTTTGTTTGTTTGTTTTTGAGATGGAGTTTTGCTCTTGTTGCCCAAGCTGGAGTGCAGTAGTGCAATCATGGCTCACTGCAACCTCCACCTCCGAGGTTCAAGCAATTCTCCTGTCTCAGCCTCCCCAGTAACTGGGATTACAGGCATGTCCCACCATGCCCAGCTAATTTTGTATTTTTAGTAGAGATGAGGTTTCTCCATGTTGGTCAGACTAGACTGGTCTCGAACTCCTAACCTCAGGTGATCCACCCACCTTGGCCTCCCAAAGTGCTGGGATTACAGGCATGAGTCACCACACCCAGCTGGGAAAATTTTTTAGATAGCAAATATTTCAAATGTTAAAAGAGATAAAAGTCAGGTTAATACTATCATAAAATTGAGTCAGAAAATCATTACTGTATAGAAGTTGCTTTCCTGATCAAGTCTGAAGTTCAGCTAGTGCTAGAGAACATTTTCTATGACTTACTTTAACCAAGTTTTATTTTAAGCTGTTTCTTTCATAGAAGGGCCATGAAAATAGAATAGGAGGAGATAAGGGATTAGTTTGGTCTTTTTCAATAAAGATAGAAGTTGTTGAGGTTTTCTGAATTAATAATGACTTATGATTGTGACCTTTTAGATTCGGTGTTGAGCTCTGTGTTCTATTACTTCCTAAAAGATAATGCTGAAACATTAAGCATTAGTGTGCTCTTCATGTTAATATGGCAGAGTTTTGTAAACTAAATTAAAACTTACTGATATATTGGAGTTTGAGCCAAGGGGAAGAATGAGTACTACCTTTCCAGGTATCTTAAGGGTAAAAGCTTATTCTAAGATTGTCTGTCCATTGAGATTATTAGATTTCTGACTTGCAGATATACTTTGTGCTCCAGAAGAATTAGAGGAAAAGCAGATACTAGAATTCTAATTGAAGTACGTATATAGCAGTCTTTGTTTATAGTGTAGAATTCTTTCTATTTTGTACAAAAACTAATTCTTTTGGTAAAATGAACCATTTACAGTTTCATTTTGGACTCTGAGTCAAAGGATTTTCCTTTCAATGTTTGTCTCAATTTTAGTCTGGTCTTTTGTACTTTTCAGAAGAAATGAATAAAAGGGTACAGCTGCATAAAGTGGGGTTTTATCCTAATGTATTGGAAATAAATGATAAACTTTATTTTGCCTTTACTTTTTTACTTTAAAACTTTTTGATGTTTTAGGGGTTGCAGTCTGATAATGAAGGAGTGCGTGTATTGGACTAACTCTCTTGTCAGTAGCCTTTATAAACTCTTTTTTTTTTTTTTTTTTTTTTTTTTTTTTTTTTTCTTTTTTCTTTTTTGAGACGGAGTTTCGCTCTTGTTACCCAGGCTGGAGTGCAATGGCGCGATCTCGGCTCACCGCAACCTCCGCCTCCTGGGTTCAGGCAATTCTCCTGCCTCAGCCTCCTGAGTAGCTGGGATTACAGGCACACGCCACCATGCCCAGCCAATTTTTTGTATTTTAGTAGAGACGGGGTTTCACCATGTTGACCAGGATGGTCTCGATCTCTTGACCTTGTGATCCACCCGCCTCGGCCTCCCAAAGTGCTGGGATTACAGGCGTGAGCCACCGCGCCCGGCCCGCCTTTATAAACTCTTAACAAAATATAGAAAGCAATGATTAGGCAGCTTTGCAGAGCAATCAAAACAAGGCAGAAACTGCAGAGTCCTATATTGGAAAAGATTCAGGCTGGGTGTGGTGGCTCATGCCTGTAAACTCAGCACTTTGGGAGGCCAATATGGGAGAATCGCTTATGCCCAGGAATTCGAGACCAGGCCGGGGGATATAGGGAGAGCTGTTTTCTGCAGGAAAAAAAAAAAAAAAAAAAAAAAACCTAAAAATTAGCCAGGTTTGGTGGCCCATGCCTATAGTCCCAGCTACTCAGGAGGCTGAGGTTGGAGGATTGCTTGAGCCCAGGAGGAGGAGGCTGCAGTGAGCCAAAATCACACCACTGCACTCCAGCCCAGGTTACAGAGACCCTGTCTCAAAAAATAAAGAGATTCACCTTAACCAGCTTTTTTACCCATAGGGTAATTCCAGTTTGTGCAGTTTACTTGGGGATAGAATTCAAGTTGAATGTGGTAGTCTTGATGGGCTGAGGAGTCATTTGGGACTTCTAGAACACCTGAAAATTAGAAGAGAAATTTTGGGAAGGAGAGTGCCTCAGAGAGTAAGCCCTAAAATCTGCCTACATATTCCTTCCAAATCCTTGGTGGATTCCCAAATTGTTTGTGCAGTGTGATTATTTAAAGAAACCCAGCAGAAAGCAAGTTAGAGTCTAAAGAATTCAGCAGAGATTGTAGCTGCTCAAGGACAAACAGTTCGTAATTCAAATTCCACTAAGAAGGACTGAGTAGCCAGCGTGGTGGCTCACGCCTGTAATCCTAGCACTTTGGGAGGCTGAGGTGGGCAGATCACAAGGTCAAGAGATCGAGACCATCCTGGCCAACATGGGGAAACCCCGTCTCTACTAAAAATACAAAAATTAGCCGGGTGTGGTGGCACACGCCTGTAGTCCCAGCTACTCAGGAGGCTGAGGCAGAAGGATTACTTGAACCCAGGAGTCGGAGGTTGCAATGAGCCGAGACTACACCATTGCACTCCAGCCTGGAGACAGAGCAAGACTCCATCTCAAGAAAAAAAAAAAAGGACTAAGTAAATACTTGGTGTTTCACATTGAACCCCCAAAATACCATTCCTTAAGGAAGAATTAAAGCATCCAAGAACAAAAGGCTGTGCTTTAGTACTAAGGACAAAATGGAAAGAAACTCACTGTAACGAAGCTTAAAATCAGATCTCACAGCATCAAAGTTATCCATTAGTAATTTAAAACTAGAACAAAACACAATATTTTTAAGAAGAAAACAATTCAGAGTCAGCATATCCCCAAAGCTCAGTACATAATAAACAAGTATTAAGTATGCATTGAAAAATTATGTGATCTTTTTGACTCAACTTCCCTGATGGAAAAAAAAAAATGTGGTCCATACCATACTCGATAGAAAATACATTGAAGCAAATGCACAAGTGACCTCTATGAGAGTGATTTTAAAATAGCTTTAAAATATGTTTAAAGAATTTACAAGAAAAGAGATAATGGGTGAACAGATTGGGAGTTTTAGCAGAAAAATAGGAATTAAAAACCCAATGGAGGCCAGGTACAGTGGCTCATACCTGTAATCCCAGCACTTTGGGAGGCTGAGGTGAGTGGATCACTTGAGGTCAGTTCAAGACCAGCCTGACCAACATGGTGAAACTCTGTCTCTACTAAAAATACAAAATTAGCCAAGCATGGTGATGCATGCTGATAATCCCAGCTATTCGGGAGGCTGAAGCAGGAGAATGACTTGAACCTGGGAGGTAGAGGTTGCAGTTAGCCAAGCACACCGTTGCACTCCAACCTGGGCAACATAAGCAAAACCTCATCTAAAAAAATAAATAAAAATTTAAAAAATAATAAAACCCAATGAAAAGTCTTGTAATTAAAAAAAACATATCTGAAATTAAAAATTTCATTGGACGGACTTAACAGTATATACTAGGCACAACAGAGGAAAGACTGAAAAAGCAAGTAGATTATCAAACCAAAGCACAGAAAGGAAAAAAAAATAGCAGAGGTTTGAGACCTTTGGGACCTTATCAGTTCCTGTAATTTGAAGCAGAGAAGGAAAGGAAGAGAATAAGGCAAGAGAAATCTTGAAGCAATAATGCCTGAAATTTTCCCCAAAGTGTTGGAAGACACCAACATACAGATCTAAGAAGTTCAGTGAACCCCCAAGCAGAATAAATACAACAAAGACTACATCTGAGTACATCACATTGCCAAAAAAAAAAAAAAAAAAAAAAATCTTAAAAGCAACCAAGGTGGGGAGTGGGAAGGAATAGCATTACATTAGATAAACAAGAGTGATAGTTAACATCAGAAATGATGGAATTCAGAAAATGATGGAATGACATCTTTAAGGTGGAAAGATTAAACAACAAAGGTTAACTTAAAACTCTGTATCCAGGCCGGTTGCGGTGGCTCACACCTGTAATCCCAGCACTTACGGAGGCTGAGGTGTGCAGATCACCTGAGGTCAGGAGTTCGAGACTAGCCTGACCAACATGGAGAAACCCCATCTACTAGAAATATAAAATTAGCCAGGCGTGGTGGCGCATGTCTGTAATCCCAGCTACTCGGGAAGCTGAGGCAGGAGAATCGCTTGAACCCAGGAGGCAGAGGTTGCAGTAAGCCGAGATAGTGCCACTGCACTCCAGCCTAGGTGACAGAGTGAGACTCTGTCTCAAAAAAAAAAAAAATCTGTATCCAGTTAAAATATCCTTCAAGATGTTAAGGCAATGGCCAGACTCAATGGCTTATGCCTGTAATCCCAACACTTTGGGAAGCTGAGGCAGGAGAATCCCTTAAGGCCATGAGTGACGAGCCTCGGCAACCTAGTGAGACCCCACACAAAAAATAAAATTAGCTGGGCATGGGCTGTGACAATGCTAGTGCACTCCAGCCTGGGGGACAGAGTGAGTCCCTCTCTCTTGAAAAAATTAAGACAAAATATTTTCTAAATGAAAACAGAATTTGTTGCTGGTAGACTGACATGATATGGAATGCTTTAAGAAATTCTTCAGACTGAAGGAAAATATAAATCTGAAGTGAAAAACAATATCTGAAATTAAAATTTTCATTGGATGGACTTATCAGTAAATGGATTTCTCAATGGGAACCTGTATCTCCAGAATGGAATTAAGAACTTTGAAATGATAAAAATGTTAGTAAATAAGAAAGACATTTTCCTTTTTTATTTTTCTAAATATCCTTGCTGTTTAAAGCAAACAAAAATAATATTTCAGTGTTTATATGTATACATAAAATATGGAACAGAAATAGCATGAAGGGACAGAGGGGGTGATAAATGTAATTATATTGAAATAATATTACATTGTACACAAAGTGTGATAGTATTAGTGTAAGATAGATTGTGATAAGAATGCATTTTGTAATCTCTCACCCCGTCACTAAAAAAAACAGTGCAGTAGATCTAAAAAGCCATTAGAGAAGATAAAATGGGTTACTAAGGATTATGTCATTGGTCAAATGAAATCGAGGAAAGGAAAAGAGAATAAACAACAGTAAGGCAAAACAATGGGATGGTAGGGCTGAAATGAAGTAATGTCACTAAGTAAACTGCTTACCTTCCTCCTTCCTGAACAACAGTTATGGGTTTTTTGTTTTTTTTTTCAGGGGGTCAGGGGTTTTTTTTTTTAGAGACAGAGTCTCTGTCACCCCAGGCTGGATAGCAGTGGTGCAATCATACCTCCCTGTAGTCTCAAACTCCTGGGCTCAAGTGATCCTCCTGTCTCAGCCTCCCAAAGTGCTGGGATTACAGGCATGAGCCACTGCACCCTGCCCAAACTATTGTTTTAAATGCATTAGGTCGCTGAGCCCTCAAGACTATGTGGAAGTTTGATGATTTATTAGGAGCACTCACAGGACTCAGCATAGAGTCTTACTCCCAACAATGATTTATTAGAGCAAAAAGATATGAAGCAAATTCAGCAAAGGGAAAAAAGGGAATTAAGTGAAGTTCAGAGGAAACCAAGTACCAGCTTCTAAGAGTTCTCTCCTAGTCAAGTTACACAGGATGTCACTCCAGCAACAAGTGACAGCATGTGAAACTGTTATGCCTCACTGTTAGGGATAATAAGCTTGTTAGAGAATAGAAGGAATCTCTTCTCAACTTCAAGTTCCCAGATACCTGTCAAGGGCCAACGTTGCCAGCAGGCCTTTCTAGGGATAGCAGCCTCAGGCACTCTTCTGCACAATGATTCAGATCAAAGTGCTTACATTGGGTAGAGGGGGACCTATGGAAGCCTAAATTTGGGTGTCAGAGACCTAATAGAGTGAAGACAGTGTCTACAATGATGGACAGGTAGGTATGAGATGTCAGGGACAGAGTGAGGCAGTTATTTACATGGTGGATGGGGCAACCTGGAATAAGGAATAAGCTCAAGCACAGAGAGGAGTGTCTGTATGGGGTAAGAGTGTCAGCAGAGATGGTAGATTGGTTGCATACCAAAGACGATTGAATAAAGTGAACATAGTAACCATAGTGGAAGCCAGGTTTCTCACCATCAGAGAAGGTAATTATAGAAAGGGGTGGTGGCCAGGCTCGTTGGCTCACGCCTCTAATCCCAGCACTTAAGGAGGCCGAGGTGGGTGGATCATGAGGTCAGGAGATCGAGACCATCCTGGCCAACATGGTGAAACCCCATCTCTACTGAAATACAAAAAATTAGCTGGGCATGGTGGCATGCGCCTGTAGTCCCAGCTAATCAGGAGGCTGAGGCAGGGGAATCGCTTGAACCTGGGAGGTGGAGGTTGCAGTGAGCCTAGATTGTACTACTGCACTCCAGCCTAGGTGACAGAGCAAGACTCTACCTCAAAAAAAAAAAAAAAAAAAAGAAAAAAAGAAAAAGAGAAAGGAAAGGAAGAAAAGAAAAAGAAGGAAGAAAGGGGGAAACTAGAATGAAACCTGGAGTTCAGCTTGAATTGTGTTTAAGTGTGAATTCATGGTTTAAAATCTATAAAAATAGATGAAATATTGGCCGGGCGCAGTGGCTCACACCTGTAATCCCAACACTTTGGGAGGCTGAGGCAGGCAGGTCGCTTGAGGTCAGGAGTTTGAGACCAGCCTAGCCAATACTGCAAAACCCCATTTCTATTAAAAATACAAAAATTAGCCAAGTGTGGTGGTGCACACCTGTAGTCCCACCTACTTGGGAGGCTGAGGCATGAGAATCAGTTGAACCTGGGAGGCAGAGGTTGCAGTGAGCCAAGATAATGCCACTACATCCAGCCCAGGCGACAGAGCAAGATCCTCTTTCGAAATAAATAATATATATAGAGGAAATATAGACATAAACATATAAATATACACACGCGTATATGTGTCTAAATATATATATTCCCTAGTCTGTCCACCAAGGTGGACTTGGAGCAGTTATTACTATCAGTAGTAATGAGCACATATAGTACCCATATCTTGCCTTCCAAATAGTTCACTGTCTTAGTCTGCTTGGGCTGCATTACAAAATACCATAGACTGGGCAGCTTAAACAACAGAAATTTATCCTCACAGTTTTAGAAGCTTGGAAGTCCAAGATTAAAGTACCAGCCAATTTGGTTTCTGGTGAGAGCTTTCTTCCTGGCTTGCAGATGG
This sequence comes from Aotus nancymaae, assembly GCF_030222135.1. NCBI lineage: Eukaryota > Metazoa > Chordata > Mammalia > Primates > Aotidae > Aotus > Aotus nancymaae. Next base: position 31,131,874 of record NW_026988471.1, read on the forward strand.
CCACCTTCTCACCATGTCCTCATATGGCAGAGAGCACAAGCTCTCTGGTGTCCCCTGTTATAAGTCACAATCCCATCCTGAAGGTACCATCCTCATTATCTCATCTAACCTTAAGTATTTCCCAAAGGCCGAATTGCCAAACACCATCACATTGCTGGTGAAAGCTTCAACATATGAATTTGAGGGACACGAACATTCAGTCCATAACATCAACTAAAGGAACCAACTTGCCATCTAGAGTTCCAAGTGCCTTAAAAAATGGGGAAAATAAAAAATAAAAAAAGGAACCAAGGCTCCTTGATAAAATGGCTAAATTCAGGGCTGGGGTAGAGAAAATACATGAGCTTGGAAAATCTTGTGCCAGAAAAGAAGTGCCAAAAGAATGATAAGGATGAATCATTGAAATGACACACAGATTAAAAGGGTTCCCACTGGACAAATGTGAGTGTCAAAATAAATAATTGTAGTAATTATATATAACCCATCAGATGAAATAAACCATGAGTTCATGTAAATATATGAATATATACATAAACAAATTACAAGCATAATGAGAAATGTGATATTTATGTGGTTTAAAGGTACCTCTCCAGGCCAGGTGCAGTAGCTCACACCTATAATTCCAGCATTTTGGGAGGCCAAGGCGGGTAGATCATCTGAGGTCAGGAGTTTGAGACCAGCTTGGCCAACATGGTAAAACCCTGGCTCTACTAAAAATAAAAAATTAGCTGGGTGTGGTGGCAGGCGCCTGTAGTCTCAGCTACTCAAGAGGCTGAGTGAGGCAGGAGATTTAATCGCTTGAACACAGGAGGCAGAGGTAGCAGTAAACCAAGATTGTGCCACTGCACTCCAGCCTGGGTGACAGAGGGAGGCTCGATCTCAAAAAAAAAAAAAAAAAAAAAAAAATTGTCCATTTTATCTCATTATCTAATTTATTGGCATACAATTGTTTATAGTATTCTCTTATAATCCTTATTTCCGAAAGATCAGTAGTAATTTCTATTTTTCCTGGTTTTAGTAATTTTGTCTTCTCATTTTCTTGGTGAGTCTAGCTAAAGTTTTGTCAATTTTGTTAATCTTTTCAAAGAACTAACTTCGGGTTTTGTTGATTTTCTCTTTCTTTCCTCTCCAATTATGATTTTCTTCCTTTAGCTTGCTTTGGATTTAGTTAATCTTTTCAAAGACTGGGCATGAGTCACCATGCTCAGTCCACAGTAATCTTTTTTAAAATGTAAAAATCACTCCTTGTTAAAGCCATTCTCTGGCTTTTTTTCTCTCTTAGAGAGGAAAAAAAAGAAAAAGAAAAAAAGCACTTTACCACTAATTTAGAAATTCCTGCTTGCTTGATCTGGCCTGTCTAGCACTTAGATGTCTTCATTTTTTCCTCTCAAGCACAAAACTCCAGACTTACTGGCTTCTTTTTTTTTTTTTTGAGACGGAGTTTCGCTCTCTTGTTACCCAGGATGGAGTGCAATGGCGCGATCTCGGCTCACCGCAACCTCCGCCTCCTGGGTTCAGGCAATTCTCCTGCCCCAGCCTCCTGAGTAGCTGGGATTACAGGCACGTGCCACCATGCCCAGCTAATTTTTTGTATTTTTAGTAGAGACGGGGTTTCACCATGTTGACCAGGATGGTCTCGATCTCTTGACCTCGTGATCCACCAGCCTCGGCCTTCCAAAGTGCTGGGATTACAGGCGTGAGCCACCGCGCCCGGGTTACTGGCTTCTTTAAGATCTTAAAATACCCTGTACAATTTGACTTACAGTATTCACACTAGCTGTTCATTCTGCCTGGAAAAATCTTCACAAAAAGACTTTCGTCATTCAGATATTAAATGTCATCTCCTTAGAGGAGTTTTCTCTGACCACCATCCTAAATTGGCTACCCAGTTGCTGTTTCTTTTTAGATTATTTTTGTAGAGACAGGATCTTCCTATATTGCCCAGCGTGATCTCCAACTCCTGACCTCAAGGGATTTTCCCCCTTGACCTACCAAAGTGCTGGGATTACAGGTGTGAGCACTACACCCACCCAGTTGTTCTGTACAGCAATACATGTTTAGCATCCCTAATCCAACCATCTGAAATTAAAACGCTCCAAAAATCTAACTTTCTGATCATTAACATGATGCCACAGTGGAAAATTCCACACCTGACCACATGTGAAAAGTTGTAGTTCGCCGGGCACAGTGGCTCACGCCTGTAATCCCAGCACCTTGGGAGGCGGAGGCGGGGGGATCACGAGGTCAAGAAATCGAGACCATCCTGGCCAACATGGTGAAACCCTGTCTCTACTAAAAAATACAAAAATTAGCCGGACGTGGTGGCAGGGCGCCTGTAGTCCCAGCTACTCGGGAGGCTGAGGCAGAATTGCTTGAACGCGGGAGGTGGAGGTTGCCGTGAACCAAGATCGCGCCACTGCACTCCAGCCTGGAGCCTGGCGACACTGCGAGACTCTGCTTCAAAAAAAAAAAAATTGTAGTCAAAATTTTGTTCGATACACACACGCTTTTTAAAATTGCATAAAATTACCCTGAGGCTATGTGCATAAGGAGTATATGAAACATCTTAAATAATTTTATTTACCTGGACTGGGCGTGGTGGCTCACGCCTGTAATCCAAGCACTTTGGAGGCCAAGGCGGGCGGATCACCTGAGGTCGGGAGTTCAAGACTAGCCTCACCAACATGGTGAAACCCCGTCTTAAAAAAAAAAAAATTATTTATCCCTACTTCTGTCTCTTCTTACCAGAATATAATTTCCACAAGGCCAGTACCTGACAAACACACATGCTACTGATTCAATCTTTATCGAATGAATTTAATGTTTATTTTCCAAGTTTTCTAATTAACATTACTTCTGTAATAGTATTAATTTTAGAGAATTCAAATAGTATTTTAATAAGTAGACCATTAGCCCGAGTTCAAATTCTGCTACTACAGCAAACTAGATGTATGAATCAAGTAACGTTTCTTTTTTTTTGAGATGGAGTCTCGCTCTGTCGCCCAGGCTGGAGTGCCGTGGCGCGATCTCGGCTCACTGCAACCTCCGCCTCCTGAGTTAAAGCGATCCTCCTGCCTCAGCCTCCCGAGTAGCTGGGACTACAGGCGCCCTGCCACCACGTCCGGCTAATTTTTGTATTTTTAGTAGAGCCGCGGTTTCGCCATGTTGGCCAGGCTGGTCTCGAATTCCTGACCTCAAGTGATCCGCCTGCCTCGCCACCGAAAGTACTGGGATTAACAGGAGTGAGCCACCGCGCCCAGCCGAGACAAATTTCTTAATCTTCTTCTTTCCTCACTTGTAAAACTGGAATACTGTTTTCTTAAGGCTAAATCATACAACAATGTAAAAGCGTCTCAGCACTCAACGAAATTTTTCTAACATAACGAAAAACTCCTCATTGCTCCTTGCTTTGCCCTTGGCCTCAACGCTTGAAGTCCCGACCAATCGCTCAGAGGGTTCAGAGGGCTCAGAGAGAGCCACTCTAGCCGCCTACCGCCAAGGAGTGCAGGGGAAGCCGGGAAGGGGGCAGGACCCGGAGGCCAGGGCACGCACTTCCTTCCACGCCTTCTTTACAGCCAATCGCCCTCTGGTGCCCCACCCCTTCCGTTCTGGGAAAACACGAGCACCTAGAACGACTTCCGGCGGGAGCTGTGCAGCTCCTTATCATGGTGAGTTGGCTGGCGGGGTGAGGGTTTCGGCTGTAGGTGATTCGGCTTATCTTATCTGTTCCCGAAGCGGCCTTGAAATCCATCAACCACCGAGAGGAGGGGGTCATTGGAGTTGAAGTCGGGTCCCTTGGCAGGAGCGTCTGTCTCCCAAAATATTCCCCTCAGAGTTCTGGTCCCTCTCGGCCCCTCACCTTGTTCCGTGAGTGCTCAGGATCCCAGCCCCGCTGCAGGCTGAGCTTTCAGCTCCTGGCGAGTTTCTGACTTCTTTCTGCTGAGATTTCTTTAATGTAATAAAAGTTTTTGCCAGCGTCAGCAACTAGACCACCAACAAAAAATCTGAAAACAAGTCCACAGCAAGAACTGTAATCGTGATTCTTAGAGCAGTGGCGGTAACGCCAGCGGAAGACAAAGAAGGTTAGTAATAGGGTTTTAAGGCAGACGCCTCACTCTGCAACTTGGCTTTACTAAATATTAAGTAGCCTGATTACAGTATCAACTTTGATAATCGCAGTAACTACAGAAAGTCAAGGTGTTGATAGAACATCTTATTGCTGCTTTATTTCTGCGTTTGTAGAAACTAGAGGAAGACACAATAGGACGTTTGGTTGTTGGGATATGGTGTTTTCTCTCAAATTTGTTATAATTAGTCATTCTTTGCCTTTAGAGCTCAAATATATAACTCTGAACTTTAACGATAAGCAGTTGGTTGGGATTTCGAGTGTCAAAGTGGGGTGTACCTTTTGAAAATGGATTTATTAGAAAAATTCCTGGAGTACGTATTCATAACTTATGTATGAGAAAGAGACCACATTTCTGTGCCTAAACTTTTGTCACTGTACTAAGTTTTTTACTTAAGTGGATATGGTCGGGAAAATGTCTTATTCACACACTTTATATTTTGTAAGTTTCCTGTAGTCCTTTTGCACAAAGAAAATGGGTAAAAGTTTACCCTTTTTTGGCTAATGATCAAACAGCCGCCAGTTACACTCTTCAAAACTTTCACCATTGGCCGGGCGCGGTGGCTCACGCCTGTAATCCCAGCACTTTGGGAGACCGAGGCTGGCGGATCACGAGGTCAGAATTTCGAGACCAGCCTGGCTAACATGGTGAAACCCCATCTCTACTAAAGATACAATAAATTAGCTGTGCATGGTGGCGGGCGCCTGTAATCCCAGCTACTTGGGATGCTGAGTCCAGAGAATTGCTTGAACCCAGGAGGCAGAGGTTGCAGTGAGCCGAGATCGTGTGATTGCACTCCAGCCTGGGCAAAAGGGCAAGACTCCATCTCAAAATAAATAAATAAATAACAGTCATCATTGTGTAGCGTGTACTCGGAGTTATATTTCTAAAATTTGACCACATCACTCCCTTGCTCGAATGTTCTTTTTGTTGTTCTGTAGCACTCAAGATGAAGTCCTGTTTAGCTTGGTATACAAAGCCATCAAGCCATCCATTATCAAGCTTCTTACCTTTACAGCTTCTTTTTTCTCTCCTTTTTTTTTTTTTTTTTTTTTATTTTTTATTTTGAGACGGAGTTTCACTCTTGTTGCCCACGCTGGAGTGCAATGGTGCGATCTTTACTGCAACCTCCACCTCCTGGGTTCAAGCGATTCTCCTGCCACAGCCTCCCTACTAGCTGGGATTACAGGCGTGTGCTAATTTTTTATTTTTAGTAGAGATGGAGTTTCTCCATGTTGGCCAGGATGGTCTCGATCTCTTGACCTCGTGATCCACCCACCTTGGCCTCCCATAGTGCTGGGATTGCAGGCATGAGCCACCGTACCCGGTTTTGTTTTTTTTTTAAATGAATACATGTATGCAATATCCATATTTCGGCCACCATGAACAAATTGCAAATCATGCTGTATGAATTGACTTCTGTACCTAATTGGCATATGCCCTTCCATCTGCCTGAATTTTTCTGTCCTCTACTGGCTGTCCTTATCAGTATAACCCTTATATATCCTTCATTGTTTTTCATGAGCCTTTCCCCTATGTTCCAGTATCCTGTTAGTTGCTTCTCCTTTATGCTTTGGTGGTACCTTGGGCTTTTACATGCACACACCAGTTTTGTTACATAAAGCTGCATGAAGTGAATACATATAATGGAAACTTAATTTGCCTGTAATACTGATGATTTGAAGGGATTTGAAGGTAAAGGGATAAGAGGTTATTAAAATTCAGAGGTCTTTCAGATTATACACCTTCATTAACTCACAGCCCTAATTTAATAAAGTTAAACTTGGATCTCTTCTGCTTTTTACCAGTAACATCTGTAATCCTTGCAGACTATGTTAAAAATTGTATATTTATTTGTCTTTCTCACTTTGTAGACTGTAAGCTCATTGAGAGCAGGACCTGTATGTTTCACTCTGGTATTCCTAGAACCTTGTACAGTGCCTGGCCCAGAGGAAGTTTTCAATAAACATCTGTTTTATAAAACACTGAAAACCTATGGCACTACATCTTTATGCTTGAAACATTAGTATTAGTCATGCAGGGAAACAGTATTTAAGGTTTATATTAAAGGCTATTGAGAAAAAAGTAAGAACATGCTATGTGAAAACAGTGCTTTCTTAGAAAATATAAAGAAAAATAGCCCTTATCGTTAGTGAAGTTACTAAGATATTACAAAGCAAGATAACAAGGTGAAGGCTATACTTTGGTTAATGCAAAATAAGTCACATAACAAACACTATATTTGGAATGATCTAGGAAGACTTCATGTCAAAAGTGAAACATGAAACTGAGTACTTTGTGCCCTACTCTTAATCTAATACTTGTTTGTCACTATATGAGTAAGAGCTTGGGTTAGACAGATCTGGCCATTTCACTCAAAAGTGGTATGATGATGAGACAAGAGTAGACCAGTTTGACTGAAGTTGAGGGTTTCTATCTGGAGTAAGAGAGAACACTGGAAAGAAACAGGCTAAGTTGTAAACCTGGAAATTCAGGTTGTAAAATTTGGAGTTTATTTTGATAGCAGTGGAGAACCAATATAATTTTGGGAAGAGTGATACAAACATTAGGATTTTTGTTTTGTTTTCAGTATGAAGATGGTGTCAGAAGTGACTGTCTGCCCCTTGGAAACCTTGTTGATTATCTTAACCTGAAACTTAAAGTTGGCTGAAGTTAAACAGATGTCCAAAAATAACAGTATTAAGCAGAATTTTTTAAATCTTATACATGTATAATATTTATACCTATGTACGTATATATTTATTTCTTTATTTTGAGATAGGGTCTCACACTGTCGCCCAGGCTGGAATAAAGTGGTGTGGTCCTGGCTCACTACAGCTTTGACTTCCCAGGCTCATGCAAAATCCTCCCCCCTTGGCATCCTGAGTAGCTGGGACTACAGGCGTGAACCACCATGCCTGGCTAATTTTTTTCTTTTCAATTTTTTGTAGAGACAGAGTCTCAGTATATTGCCTAGGCTGGTCTTGAACTCCTGAGCTCAAGTGATCCTCCTGCCTTAGCCTCCCAAAGTGGTGGGATTACAGGCATGAGCCACCATAGCCAACCAAGAAAAAAATTTATTAACATTAACATTTATTAACATCTAAAGTAGAAATAGCATATTTTTTTTTAACTGGATTAGCTTAGTAGAGCCATAGGGTTGTATATACATACTGGTCTTTATTTGAATATAAAATTGTAATATTTTTCTGGTGCTTTATTTACTTTTTAAAGTATTTTTTACCTTGTCATCTTATTACCTTTATATTATGAAAATGTTCATACATACACAGAAGTTGAGAGACCATAATATGAGCCCCCTTGTACCTGTCGCCTGGCATCAACAATTATCAACACTCTGCTGTTGTTTTTTTATGCCAAATATCTAGTGCTTGGCCTTTTTTCCTGCTTTTCCTGAGTTTCAACCTAATGCAACTAATATGTCTAAGCTTTGAAGAAATGAGTTATCTCTTCTTATAACCACTTAAATGCTCTCTAGGTGCTAACTATGTTGGAAAACCATGCTTGCATTGGATCTAAAAGTTTTTTACATTTATAATTGTTAATACCTCAGTTCCACTGCTTTCTGGGGCTTCAGTGTTTGAGTCAAATTGACTAACTTTAGTGAGTTAGAAATGTAGTAAGGTTGGTATAGTGATTGTGGCTTTTACCATCTAGGAAAGTATTTGGTTAAAATTAAAATCCAAAACTTTAAGTATGTGGCACTTAGCAGTCAAATTACTGTGTATGGGCCATTGAAAATTGTGAAGAATTTTTCCACCCTGGAATGACAGTTACTTTCCTTTGGAATGACAAAATATTCTCTTTAAAAGTAACTATAGCGTTTTGCTTTTAAAAACTTATGCCAGAAAAATTAACAGGGCCATGACAAATTTTCAGCATATGAAAGGCTATTTGTGAATGATAACTGAAACAATTATTGATCACAAGTCTTTTGGCATTATTCCCATTCTTTTTTTTTTTTTTTTTGATACGGAGTCTTGCTCTGTTGCCAGGCTGGAGTGCAGTGGCGCAATCCTGGCTCACTGCAACCTCCGCTTCCTGGGTTCAAGTGATTCTTCGCCTCAGCATCCCAAGTAGCTGGGACCACAGGCGTGCGCCACTATGCCCGGCTAATTTTTGTATTTTTAGTAGAGATGAGGTTTCACCATATTGGCCAGGATGGTCTTGACCTCTTGACCTCATAGTCCACCCACCTCGGCCTTCCAAAGTGCTGAGATTACAGGCATGAGCCACCAAGCCTGGCCTATTCCCATTCTTACCAGTAAACATCACAAATTCGATTCATTATACCACACACTTAAAGTACCCTTTTTGGCTTTCTTCACAGACAGAAGTTTCTGCCTCATTATCTATACTACATCATAGGAAAATGACTGGAATGGTTTTCACCAAATTTGGGACAGTCTGATTTTAAATACAGGCTATACGGCAGACAGGATATTCACTCCTTCACTGCAGGATGGGGCTGCAGTAGAGTGACTATCCTGTCTGCTGTATAGCCTGTATTTAAAATCAGACTGTCCTCCTCCAAAGCAGCTGGAACTGAAGTTCAAGAGGTAGATGTGACTGTTTTATAGGGAGAGGCATACCATTTTTATTTTTAAAGTGTCAACAGAAATCATGATTTCACATTAACAATACAAAGTCACAAAAGCAAATGTGAATAATGAGCAGGTATTGATTTAGCCAGCTATATAAATGTGTAACTTTTAAAACTGGGTTATTTATCTTTCTAAAAATAATTTGTAGAAGCTCATTGTGTATAGAGTAAACTGGCCTGTTGTCTGTAATGAATTACAATTTTTTTTCACAGTTTGACTTTCTTAAAGCTTTTTGCCCACTTTAGGGTATTATATTCACCCATGAAATTATATAGTAAAATTAATCAGTTTTTTTCCTTTAAGAGCTTCTTTGTTCTGAGACGGAGTTTCACTCTTGTTGCCCAGGCTAGAGTGCAATGGCGCGATCTCAGTTCACTGCAGCCTCCACCTCCTGGGTTCAAGTGATTCTCCTGCCTCAGGCTCCCAAGTAGCTGGGATTACAGGTGTGTGCCATCATGCCTGGCTAATTTTTGTATTTTTAGTAGAGACAGGGTTTCGCCATGTTGCCTAGGCTGGTCTTGAACTCCTGACCTCGTGATCCATCCACCTCAGCCTCCCAAAGTGCTGGGATTACAGGTGTGAGCCACTGCGCCTGGCTTAGCTTCTTGGCTTTTATGTCCTATGAAGGAAGGCTTCTCCAACTCCCAGGTTATAAAATAATACAGCCATACTTTCTTCAAGTATTCTGTAATTCAATTTTAAAAATAATAAATTAGAGTAAGGAGTATGGTAAGGGTGCAGCATTACCTTGATCAAAATAGCAGTTATTGACTAGCTCATATTTTCTCCCACTGATATTGGATACTGCCTTTGTTGTAGGTTAATTTCTCAAATGTGTTTGAACTCTCCTTTCTGCTAAGGCTTTTCCGTATGGTTTCCCAAGTTTGGGTTTCCCAAAATGGGTGGTAAATACCCTCTAGTTGCCACTTGGTCTCCTTTCTCATTGGTGAGCCTTATCTTTACTATCCCCAAACTATATACTAGCAGGGGCCAGGGAGACTAGCCAGGATGTCAGATACTTTGATTGAATGCCTAAGAGAGAATCTCAGGGGTTTTACTGTAATAGTTGCCTGAACTTTCAAATATATAGCTTTTTTTTTTCTTTTTGAGACAGAGTCTTATTCTGTTGTCCAGGCTAAAGTGCAGTGGCATGATCTTGGCTCACTGCAACCTCCACCTTCCAGGCTCAAGAGATTCTGAGGCCTGTCTCAGCCTCCTGAGTGACTAGTATTATAGGCGTGCACCCCCACACCCAGCTAATTTTTTTTTAGTTTTATTTTTTTCAGGAGAGATCTGGAATATAATTTTTACATTCTTCGTAGAGACGGGGTTTCGCCATGTTGACCAGGCTGGTCTCGAACTCTTGGCCTCAAGTGATCCCTCTGCCTCGGCCTCCCAAAGTGCTGTGATTACAGGCAGGAGCCCCAAACACAGCCATATATATAGCTTTAATTAGGTGGATTTTCAGTAGAAATTTCCAGTAGAGCTATTTGGCAAACAATATTTTTTTCAGTTCAAATTGCCTTTTCCATTTAAAAATAAAGAGTGTGGTCTGGAGCTAAAAAGCCTGGGTTTGAATTTCTTCTCAGCCATTTACTAGCTCTGTGACTTTGGATGACTTACTAAAAGTTGTCTCCACCACATAGGTTTATTGTGAATATTAAATCCATAAATATACATAACATGTCTAGAAAAAGTATTTGGCATATATTGAGTACTTAGTAAATATTGGTTATTATTACCACTATATCATACCATATTGTAGGAACCACTATATCATAGGAACTCTGAAGACGATTAAATACTTAAATGGTGATTTGTATATTGTTTGTTTGTTTGAAAGGGGACAATTCATCTCTTTCGAAAACCACAAAGATCCTTTTTTGGCAAGTTGTTACGGGAATTTAGACTTGTAGCAGCTGACCGAAGGGTAAGTTATTCCTTAATCCCAATTTTAATTATTGCACAAACAACATTATAACATTAAAGAAAGATAATTTTTAAGGCAATAGAAATCACTCTTGATCCCACCACACTGTTTTCATTTTTCTATGTTAGAAAAGTATTTTTTTAGTGTAAAATTGCAGTCATTTGGTGTTGAATTGTTTTGCTTTGGTAGGAAGCTTCTGTTAAAGTTTTGATTCTAATTCTGAAGTGTTTTATAGAAAAATGGTTTCGTGATTGCTTTTTGTTATTAAGATTTCAAAAAAATAAATGGAGCCAGTCTAAAGCCATGTTTTCTCATTTTTAATGTAGGCAAGAAAAATATGTCATGCTTTGAGACTCTAAATAGAAAGATGTAATTGCCATCCTTTTAGACCACCAGTGTAAACCTTCTAGTTATTGTGTTTCATGCTTCTAATTGTCTAAATTATAAACTCTCTGAGGGACGTGACTATCTCTATTTTGCTCACCCTTTTATAGAAGTACAATATAAGCACCCAGTAAATATTTGATGACTTTTAAGTAAAGCTAGCTTCAATGAAACAATAATAAGCAGTACCAGTGAGCACTCCAGTTGAAACTCTGCCATATTTTTACTACTTTTCAACTCCCTTATCCTCATTTTTTACTACTTTTCAACTCCCTTATCCTCATTTGCTTCCTTATCAAACTTAGATTCTATGCTTCATCATTATCATTTCCCTCCTTTTTTTTTTTAGATAGAATCTTGCTGTATTATCCAGGCTGGTCTTGAACTCCTGGGCTCAAGGGATCCTCCTGCCTCAGTCTCTTGAGTAGCTGGGATTACAGGGGTCCACCACCACTCACAGCTAGTATCATTTTCTTTTATGTGCTCTTAACTCTTTTGTGCTCCCCTTCCCTCTGTCATAATTCCTGGAAAATCCCTAACTTTCATTAAGTTCACTTTCTTTCTACTCTGTACTTGCATGAAAGCAACTGAATATAACCTGAGAGAAACAAAACCATGCTGACTGGTCTCACTTTGAATTCATGATCAAACAGACCATTAGTGCTACCTATATTTCTTTCATTCTATATTTCCTTCTTTCATTCAATTTTCCAGTTTCCTAATGGCTGTTTCATACCATGTTCTTTCATTTCTATCCTCAAGCTTCTAACACCTTCTTCATCCTCACCCTAACTCAATGATCTTGCTTTCTGTTTCACCCAGGGAAAAGAAGTAATCAGAAGAAAACTTCTATATCCTATCATTAGCACATCAGCCACCACTCTGCCTTCCCTCCTATTTCTCTGGACAAGCTTTCAGTTCTCCTCTATAAGGCCAATCCTTCCACTTGTTGCCTACTGAAAGATGATGTCCCTAAATTGTTCTGTTTCTTGTATTACTGTTTTTCTTGCATCATTCTCCTCTTTCTTGCATCGTAATTACATGTTATAAGTTCTGCTCTCAGGGCTGCTTCATTTCTCAGCTTACTTTTGTAGCAAACATAAAAGAATTGTCAGTTCTCTGTATTTGCCTTCTCTTCTCCCCATGTCTATTAAACACAGACCGGTTTGGCACTAGTCCCCACTAATTCATATAAACAGCTTTTACAAGGTAACAGTAACCTCTGTGTTGTCAAAATCAGGATCTGTCCTTATTTCTCACCTTACTTGATTGATGTTGAACAACCAAGGTCAGTACTTTTTTTTTTTTTTGGAGTTAGAGTCTCGTTCTGTCATCCAGGCTGGAGTGCAATGGCACGATCTCAGCTCATTGCAACCTTCACCTCCCTGGTTCAAGTGATTCTTCTGCCTCAGCTTCCCAAGTAGCTGGGATTACAGGCACCTGCCACCATGTCTGGCTAATTTTTTATTTTAGTAGAGATGGGATTTCACCATGTTGTCCAGGCCGGTCTCAAACTCCTGACCCCAAGTGATCCACCTGCCTCGGCCTTTCAAAGTGCTGAGCTTACAGGTGTGAGCCATTGCACCAGGCCAAGATTAGTAACTTTTAGGAACATCATTATGCCCTTTATTCCGATTCACCAATTGCTTACATTTGGCCCCATTTGCTTCATCATAGTTTCTATAGTATGTATGTATAGAGACAAAATGATATGCGTATGCATGTATATTTTTCTCAACTATTTGAGAATTTCTATATCAGAATTTATTTTCTCTTGAACAACTCTCCTTCTGGAATTATTCTTTTACTCTTGTATACTATAATAACTTAGCTGATGATAATTTTGGTAGTTGCAGAAAGTGTGACAGGCTTTTTGTAGGAAGTTATGTTTATTCCTTAGAATATCAGAGTATAAATTATAGCAACTTAAACAGACCCTGTGAAGTTTATCACTACTGTACACGTAAGAGTGATTTTTATTTTCACAGTCCTGGAAGATACTGCTCTTTGGTGTAATAAACTTGGTGTGTACTGGCTTCCTGCTTATGTGGTGCAGTTCTACTAATAGTATAGGTATGTCACCATTTGTATTTTTATGGATTTATTATTTTCACTTTTATTTTTCTCATTGGAAATAAAGCTTTATCTTCCTTTACAAAGAATATATTATTCTGGAATGCATATAACTCAAATGATTTCAATGAGGGAGTATATTTAAAACATCCCTGTAAACTATAAGATTTTGTTCATTTGGTAGGATAGTATCTTTTTTTTTTAAGTTTTTTTCTTTTTAAAATACATTTTAAGATAGAAATGGGGTCTTGCCATGTTGCCCAGGCTGGTCTCAAACTCCTGAGCTCAAGTGATCACCCACCTCAGCCTCGGAAAGTTCTGGGATTACAGGCGTGACCCACCATGCCCAGCCATTATCATTTTAAATAAGCTGTTATTTAAAAAAAAAATTGTTAAATCTATTTGAAGATTTATGGTTTTTTGGTTTCTTGTTTTTTTTTTTTTTTTTGAAGACAGGGTCTTGCTCTGTTGCCCAGGCTGGAGTGTGGTCATGTGATCTTGGCTCACGGCTCACTCTGCCTCCTGGGTTCAAGTGATTATCCTGCCTCAGCCTCCCAAGTAGCTGAGATTATAGGTGCATGTCACCATGCCCGGCTAATTCTTTTTGTTTTGTATTTTTAGTAGAGACCCAGTTTCACTATGTTGGCCAGGCTGGTCTTTAACTCCTCACCTCGTGATCTACCCGCCTCGGCCTCCCAAAGTGCTGGGATTACAGGCATGAGCCATCACACCTGGCCAGAGATTTGTTTTTAATGTAATTGATTAGAACTTTATGCAGTTTATATGTTAGATTTTGAGGTTTGTTGGCTTTTCCTTAAAATGGAAATTCTGTAATTTTTTCTTATGTCTTATATTTTTTAATGCATTGTTCTTTTATTCTGTTATTCAAACAATACATTTGAAATAGTGCCGAGATTACAGAAGCAGGCCGACAAATGATGACAGGGCTTTTAATGTAATAGATTAGAACTTTATGCAGTTTATAAGTTGGATTTTGAGGTTTGTTGACTTTTCCTTAAAATGGGAATTCTGTAATTTTTTCTTGTGTCTTATGTTTTTTAATGCATTGTTCTTTTGTTCTGTTATTCAAACAATACATTTGAAATAGTGCTGAGATTACAGAAGCAGGCAGAAAAATGGTGACAGGGCTTTTGAACATTCATTGCTTCACTTTTCCTAATGGAAAAATCAGGTTGGAAAGTAAGCTTTTCTACTAACCAACTTTGGCTACATGTATTTATCAAATGTGTTAGATAACTGCCAATATATGAGGTTGGCCAGTGACTCAAAAGTTCTTTTGGTAATGGTTACCTCTGGTAGAAATAATTTTGGTGACTTGCTGTATTTTTTTAAAGGGTTCAATAATATTTTAATCATTTTGTTGTTTTGTTTTGCAGCTTTAACTGCCTATACTTATCTGACCATTTTTGATCTTTTTAGGTAAGTTTTTAGGAAATCTTAATGTTTTGGAGCCAATCAGGAATTTGGTAGAAATGTGGTATAGTCATACAATTCAGCAATAAAAAGAACAACTGCTGATATCTTACAAGAAAACAATGAAAACATTATACTATGAAGACAGTCATAAAGAACCACATATTGTATGATTTTATTTATGTGAAATGTCCGGAATAGCCATGTCTATGGAGAGAAAAAGTAGATTATGAAGAAGTTTTCTTTGCTTAAAGGAAAATACTAAATAAGTAAAATTATCAATATAGAACAAACACACAAATAGCAGTAATTAGAGATGTAACAGTAATTAGAGGCTGGGTGGGGTGGCTCATGCCTGTAATCTCAGCACTTTGGGAAGCTGAAGCGGGTGGATCACTGGAGGTCAGGGGTTTATAACCAACCTGGCCAACATGGTGAAACCTCATCTCTACTAAAAATACAAAAATTAACCAGGCCTGGTGGCATGCACCTATAGTTCCAGCTACTCAGGGGGCTGAGGCAGGAGAATCGCTTGAACCCAGGAGGCAGAAGTTGCAGTGAGCCGAGATCGTGCCACTGCACTCCAGCCTGGGCGATAGAGCAAAACTCTGTCTCAAAAAACAAACAAACAACAACAAAAAACAGTAATTAGAGACAGAAAACCTTTTATTTACATAAAAACAGAAAAGATAAATGTCCAGGCATAAACTTAACAAGATGTGTACAAACAAGATATTTATGAAAATAACTTCAAAATGATTCTGAAAGACAAAAAAGACCTTAAAAAAAAAAAGGTAAATCATGTACTTAGAGAGGAACACTTCAAATCATTTTTTTAAAAAGTCAATTCTCTCTTAAGTTAATCAAACTAGACTTAAGGCCAGAAGTTCAAGCTTATTCTAAAATTTATGTCAAAAAAATGAATAAAAGGCTGTGTGACAGACTTAAATTACTTAGAATAAAGTATTGGGCCAAGTGCCACAGCTCATACCTGTAATCCCAGCAATTTGAGAGGCCGATGTGGGAAGATCACTTAAGGCCAGAAGTTCAAGACCAGCCTGGGCAACACAGCAAGATCTCATGTCTACAAAAAATAAAAATAGTCAGATGTGATGGAGTGGGCCTGTGATCCTAGCTGTTCAGGAGTCAGGAGGCTGAGGTGGGAGGATTACTTGAACCCTGGTGTTCTAGGCTGCAGCCATGATCATGCTGCTGTACTCCAGCCTGGGCAAGAGAATGAGACCCTGTCTCTAAAAAAAGAAAAAACAGAAAACAAGGCCAAGCACAGTGGCTTATGCCTGTAATCCCAGCACTTTGGGAGGCCAAGGCGAGTGGATCACTTGAGGTCAGGAGTTTGAGACCAGCCTGGCCAACATGGTAAAACCCGGTCTCTACTAAAAATACAAAATTTGCCAGGCGTGGTGGTGTTTGCCTGTAGTCCCAGGTATTTCAGAGGCTGAAGCACAAGAATCGCTTGGACCCAGGAGGTGGAGGTTGCAGTGAGCTGAGATCCGAGATCATGCCACCATACTCCAGCCTGGGCAACAAGAGCGAAACTTCTTCTGAAAAACAAAACAGAAAATATTTATAAATTTAATTATATTAAAGTTAAAAACTCTAGGTAGCAAATGTCACTGTAAACAGAAAATAACCTGAGAAGATATTTGTAATTCATATATCAAAGGGCTAATTTTGCTAATATTTAATAACACAAAGACAAAATAAAAAAGGAAGAAAAAATTTATAATTCATACAGAGTTTACAGAAAAGGAAATATAAATGATATGAAAAGTTGCTCATTTTCACTAAGAGAAATGCAAATTAAAATTATTCTGAGATGCTGGTTTGCCTATCACATTGGGAAAGATTAAAATATTTGAGAATGCTTGTGTCATTGAGTGTGCTAGGGAAACATGTGCTCTTTTGTTTTTTAAAAAAATGGCTTTACTGGGCCAGGTGAGGTGGCTTATGCCTGTAATCCCAGCACCTTGGGAGGCCGAGGCAGGTAGAGTGCAAGGTCAGAAGTTCAAGACCAGCATGGCCAATATGGTGAAACCCCGTCTCTACTAAAAATACAAAAATTAACTGGGCGTGGTGGCAGGCGCCTGTAGTCTCACCTACTCTGGAGGCTGAGGCAGGAGAATTGCTTGAAACAAGGAGTCGGAGGTTGCAGTGAGCTGAGATTGCACCACTGCACTCCAGCCTGGGCAACAGAGGAAGACTCTGTCTCAAAAAAAAAAATGAATTTATTGAGATATTATAATTCATATGCCTTAAAATAACTTTTAGTATCTTCATACATAGAGTTGTGTATTCATCACCATAATCAACTTTATAATATTTTCTTTTCCTTTTTTTTTTTTGAGACAGAGTCTCACTCTGTCACCCAGGTTGGGGTACAGTGGCGCTATCTCAGCTCACTGCAACCTCCACCTTCCAGGTTCAAGCCATTCTCCTGCTTCAGACTCCCAAGTAGCTGGGAATACAGATGTGCACTACCACGCCCAGCTAATTTTTGTAGTTTTAGTAGAGATCAGGTATCACCGTGTTGGCTAGGCTGGTCTTGAACTCCTGACCTCAAGTGATTGGCCTACCTTGGCCTCCCAAAGTGTTGGGATTACAGGCGTGAGTCACCATATCCATCCTACAATATTTTCATTACCTCAAAATAAAACCACTCCCCTTAGCTATTACTCTGCAGTCATTCCATTCTCCCAGTCATTCCATTCTCTTCTCCAACCTAGGCAACTACTACTCTTTTTTCTCTTGAAAGGTTTGCCTACTCTGGACATTTCATATAAGTGGAATCATACAATATACAGTCCTTTATGACTGTCTTCTTAGCATAATGCTTTTCTGTTTTGTTGTAGCATATATCAATAGTTACTCTTTTTTTTTTTTTTTTTTGAGTTGGGATCTTACTCTGTCACCCAGGCTGGAGTGCTGCGGTACAATCTTGACCCACTGAAACCTCTGCCTCCTGGTCTCAAGCAGTCCTCCCGCCTCAGCCTCCCAAGTAGCTGGGACCACAGATACATGCCACCATGCCTGGCTAGCCTTTTTTATATTTTTGGTAGAGATGCGTTTCATGCTCTTTCTTTTTATTGCTGAATTGTATGGCCATACCACATTTTATTGTTTATTTATTTATTCACTACCACATTTTATTTGTTCTTTAGTTGATGGACATTTAGGATTGTTTCTACTTTTTGGCCATTATGAGTACGGCTGCTGTGAACATTTGTATATGTTTTTGTTTAGACATAGATTTTCATTTCTCTTGAGTAAATACCTGGAAGTAGAATTGCAGGATCATATAACTCTCTTTAATCATCTGAGGGGAACTGTCAGACTGTTTTCCAAATGAATGCAGCATTTTTCATTTCTACCGGTAGTGTATAAGGATTCCAATTTCTCCATATCCTCACCAACTCTCATTATTATCATTTTATTATAGTCATCCTAGTAGGTGTGAAGTGGTGTTTTCCTGCATTTGATTTGCATTTCCTTAATGAAGAGTGAGGTTAAACATCTTTTCATGTATTTCTTGATTATTTGTATATCTTTTTTGGAGACTTGCCTGTTCATATAATTTGCCCATTTTTTAGTTGAGTTGTCTTTTCATTGTTGAGTTTCTTATATTCTAGATACAAATCAGATACATGCTTTGCAGAAATTTTCTCACGTTCTGTGGGTTGTCTTTTCACTTGATGGAGTCCTTTGAAGCCCAAAAGTTTTCAATTTTTTTTTTAAGTTTTCAATTTTGAAGAAGTCCAGTTTATCTCTTTTTCTTTGATGGTTATGCTTTGAATGTTTTGTCTAGGAAACCATGACCTAATCTAAGATCATGAAAATTTGTGGTTAAATTTTCTTTCTTTATTTTTTTTTTTTTTGAGACAAAGTCTTGCTGTGTTACCCAGGCTGGAGTGCAATGGTATGATCTCAACTCACTGTAAGCTCTGCCTCTTGGGTCTAAGTCATTCTCCTGCCTCAGCCTCCCAAGTAGCTAGGATTACAAGCATGCACCACCATGCATGGCTAATTTTTTGTATTTTTATTAGAGACAGGGTTTCACCATGTTGGCCAGGCTGGTCTCAAACTCCTGACCTCAAGTGGTCCACCTGCCTTGGCCTCCCAAAGTGTTGGGATAACAGGCGTGAGCTACTGTGCCTGACCAATAGGTATGTTTTCTTCTAAGAGTTTTATAGTTTTTCCTCTTATAATTAGGTCTTTGATTTTTTTTTTTTCTTAAGATGGAGTCTTGCTCTGTTGCCCAGGCTGGAATGCATTGGCATGATCTTGGCTCACAGCAGCCTCTACCTCCTGGGTTCAAGCGATTCTCCTGCCTCAGCTGCCTAAAGTGCTGGGATTATGGGCTTGAGCCACTGTGCCTTTTGATCCATTTTGTGTTAATTTTTGTATATGATGTGAGATCGGGGGTTCAGATTCATTCTTTTGCATGTAGATAACCCCCATTATCATTTGTTGAAAGACTACTTTCCCCATTGAATTTTCCTGATACCTTTGTCAAAAACCAGTTCACGAGCCAAGTGTGGTGGCTCATGCCTGTAATCCCACACTGTGGGAGGCCAAGGCTGGCGGATCACCTGAGGTCAAGATTTTGAGACCAGCCTGACTAATGTGACAAAACCCCATCTCTACTAAAATACAAAAATTAGCCGGGCATGGTGACATAACCTTTAGTCCCAGCTACCCAGGAGGCTGACAGGGCAGGGGAATCGCTTGAACCCAAGAGGCAGAGGTTGCAGTGAGCTGAGATTGTGCTACTGCGCTCCAGCCTGGGCAACAGAGCAAGATTCCATCTCAAAAAACAAAACAACAAAAAGGCATGAGTTCACTGTAAATGTGAACGTTTATTCTTGGTCTGTCCCATTGATCTGTATGTCGGTCCTTTATGCCAGTACCATCAGTCTTGATTACTGCAACTCTGTAGTAAGTTTTGAAATTGGAAAGTATGAATATTCTATCTTTGTTCTTTTTCAAAATTGTTTTGGCTAAACAGGCATTTTTTTTAGGCTGGAGTGCAGTGGCTTGACCTGGCTCACTGCAGCCTCAGCCTTTACTTTCTGAGCTCAAATAATCCTCCCATCTCAGCCTCCTGAGTAGGTGGTACCACAGGCATGTGCCACCACAATTGCCTAATTTTTTGATATTTTGTAAAAATGCGGTCTTCCTATGTTGCCCAGGTGGGTCTCAAATTTCTGGGCTCAAGTTATCCTGCTTTGGCCTCCCAAAGTGTTGGAATTACAAGCGTGAGCTACCTCTACCAGCGGGAAATAGGCACTTTTTTTTTTTTGAGCTGGAGTCTTGCTCTGTCGCCGGGCTGGAGTGCAGTGGTGCAATCTCAGCCCACTGCAACCTCCGTTTCCTGGGTTCACGCGATTCTCCTGCCTCAGCCTCCTGAGTAACTGGGACTACAGGCATGCACCACCACGCCTGGCTAATTTTTCTGTTTTTAGTAGAGACAGGGATTCACCATGTTGGCCAGGATGGTCTCAATCTCTTGACCTCATGATCTGCCCACCTCGGCCTCCCAAAGTGCTGGGATTAGAGATATGAGGCCCAGACGGAAACAGGCACTTTTATACATTGCTGGTGGGAATATAAATTGGTGCAGCATCTTGAGGTCAGTTTGGCAATATCGATTAAATTTGTAAATGCTCATAACCTTAAACATAGCAGTTCCTTTTCTTGTAACTTATAGTATAGATATATTTTTGTGGTTAAAAATGAGTTGTGTATGAGGTTATTCAGTACAAAAGATTGGAAATCAGTATGTGAATGATGAAATAAATTATGGGGCATGTATACCTCATATTTATGGTACATATATGCCATAGAATTCTCAAACTTGACCATACATCAGAATTACTTGGAAGGTCTTGTTAAAATACATATTGCTTCAGTTCCAGAGTTTCTGATACAGGAGGCCTAGGGTAGGACCCAAGAATTTACATTTCTAGCAACAGATGAAACTGATCCTGCTGGGTATAGGGAACCCAGTTATCTATGTAATTAAATATTATGTAGCCTTAAACATTAAGTCAAAGCATTTTATGGTTTAGAGGTCTTCATGAGGGGAAAAAGCAAGATATTCAACAGTGTATATAGTATGCTACAATTTGTATTAAAAAGGAGGAAAGAATAGGAATACACACATCTATACACATCTATACACTACTCATTTGCTTGTATTTGCGTAAATATACATAGGAAAGATAAACAAGAAACTGATAATAATAGGTGTCTTTGAGGAGGAAGACTGGCAGGGAGACAAGTTTAGAATCTTTTTTTTCTAAGTTTAGAATCTTTACACTATATATCTTCTTTGTACTTTTTATATTTTAATTATATAAATAAAATGCCAATTTAAAAATAAAAGCAGTTTAAAATATGTTATAACTAAGAGTAGTGACTCATGCCTATAATCCCAGTGCTTTAGGAGACTAAGGCAGGAGGACATTTGAGCCCAGGATTCTGAGGCTGCAGTGAGCTATGATCTTGCCACTGTATTCCAGCCTTAGTGACAGAGAGAGACCCTACAGACTAGGCACAGTGGTTCATGCCTGTCAGCACTTTGAGAGGCCAAGGTGAACAGAACGCTTGAACCCAGGAGTTCAAGACCAGCCTCGGCAATACTATGAAACCTACCTCTTCTCTACAAAAAATTTTTAAAAATTAGCCAAACATGTAATTCCAGCTACTCAGGAGGCTGGGGCAGTAGGATCACTTGAGTCCAAGAAGTCAAGGCTGTGGTGATCTATGATTGCACCACTGTACTCCAGTCTTGGGTCTTGGTGACAGACTGATACCCTGTCTCAAATGTAATAAATAAATAAAAATGAAAGGAGAGATCCTGTTTCAAAAATAAATAGATATATATACATACATTTTATTTTATTTATTTTTGAGATAGGGTCTTGCTTTATCATCTAAGCTGGAGTGCAGTGGCATGATCTCAGCTCACTGCATGCAGCCTCCACCTCCGGGGCTCAAGTGATTCTTTTGTCTTTGCCTCCTGAGTAGCTGGGATTACAGGCGCCCACCACCACGCCTGGCTAATTTTTGTATTTTTGGTAAAGATGGGGTTTCACTATGTTGGCCAGGCTGGTCTCGAACTCCTGACCTCAGGTGGTCCACCCGCCTTGGCCTCCCAAAGCTCTGGGATTACAGGCGTGAGCCACTGTGCTCGGCCCACACATACGTTTAAAATTTGGGGAAAGTTATTAATGTTATCAACCATATTTGATAATAACAAACTAATAGTAATAAAAATAGTACAATTTTAAAAATAAAATAATACTGTTTCCCTAATGTCTTAAGGTTCATAAGTAAAATCTTTCCACTTAATTTGAAGAAGTTTCTTTCTTTAGAGGCTTATAATCTGCCATATAAGTTAGCTATCGATGTATAACGTTTCAGAAGAAAGGTGTGATTTAGGGTCATTTACAGCTTCACTAGTATACAAACAGAATAAAGTGGATATCTGATTGTAGAGTATTAAGTGTTAAAAATGCTACTGTTTTACAAAGAGGTATAGAAATATATTTTAATGGAGAACATTAGTAACAAAGTAGAATTATTACACTATGGAAATTAAAATGATTTATACCTATAAATAAAATAAAACATATTAAATGATTTATTAATAAATGGATGCTGTTTTTTAGATTTACATAGTAATGGGAAGTAAATTTGATCAGTATACCATATTGCATCAAACATTAGATAACAACAGTTATAAGACAAATATTTATTTTATCCGTCCCCAAGAAAAATGTTGCTAATTCAGCTGTGATGCACTGTAAGTTGTGAGACTACCCTGATTTTAGGATTATTAAGATATGAAAATATGTACTTTTTTTTTTTTTTTTTAAGACAGGGTTTCACCATGTTGGTCAGGCTGGTCTTGAACTCCTGATCTCAGGTGATCTGCCTGCCTTGGCCTCCAAAGTGCTTGGATTACAGGTGTGAGACACCATGCCCGGCGAAAATATGTACTTCTTAAAAGTGATGAACTATAGTAAAAGTTTCAGAGATTTTTTTTTTTTTTTTTTTTTTTTGAGACAAGGTATCATTCTGTTACCCAGGCTAAGAATGCAGTGATGCAGTCACGGCTCACTGCAACTGCAATCTCCTGGGCTCAGGCGATCCTCCTACCTCATCCTCCGGGGTAGCAGAGACTACAGTCACTCACCACCACACCGGGCTAATTTTTGTACATTTTTGTGATGACAGAGTCTCGACATGTTGCTTGGAGCTGGTCTTGAATTCCTGGGCTCTCAAGTGATCTGCCTGCCGTGACCTCCCAAAGTGCTAGGATTACAGGCATGAGCCACCACCACCAGCCTAATTGTATATTTCTGACTGCAGAAACTCATTTGACTGGCTTTATCTGACGCAATTTCAAAAATTATCCATCCAGGGCCGGGCGCGGTGGCTCAAGCCTGTAATCCCAGCACTTTGGAAGGCCGAGGCGGGTGGATCACGAGGTCAAGAGATCGAGACCATCCTGGTCAACATGGTGAAACCCCGTCTCTACTAAAAATACAAAAAATTAGCTAGGCATGGTGGCGCGTGCCTGTAATCCCAGCTACTCAAGAGGCTAAGGCAGGAGAATTGCCTGAACCCAGGAAGCGGAGGTTGCGGTGAGCCGAGATCGCGCCATTGCACTCCATCCTGGGTAACAAGAGCAAAACTCCGTCTCAAAAAAAAAAAAAAATTATCCATCCATTCACAGCCAACCTAGATTCAGGTACCTATCTGAGGATGAGTCAGCTGTGGTCAAGGACCCTTAACATGACCATATAGTCATGTTAAGAACATACCAGTTCCCTCTGTAAGTGTATATATGGAGAAAGAAATGAAGGATAGTTAATAACTGAGAATTGAGGAATTGTGAGCTAGGGAGACAGACTCTTGACTCCTTGTTTCCTGAAGTCTTTCATATTTCCATATAAGGATTAGAAAATACTTTAATGTCTTCAAGATCCATGAGATAGGAGTGTATTGTAAGGATGTCTTTTCGGCCAGGCATGGTGGCTCACGCCTGTAATTCCAGCACTTTGGGTGGCCAAGGCAGGTGGATCACTCAAGGCCAGGAGTTCGCGATCAGCTTGGCCAACATGGCAAAAAGCCCATCTCTACTAAAAAACATACAAAAACTAGCTGGGTGTGGTAGCTCACATCTGTAATCCCAGCCACTCAGGAGGCTGAGGCAGGAGAATCACTTGAACCTAGGAGGCAGAGATTGCAGTGAGCTGAGATGGTACCACTGCACTCCACCCTGGGCAATAGGGTGGAGAGACTCTGTCTCAAAAAAAAAAAAAAAAAGGATTTATTTCATTAATCAGGTGACTAACATATTTAATTGAGTCTAACATAGATAGTTGTTACCTAATTTCATACTCTAGTAACTTGTTTTAGAGTGAATCTGTACTAGACTTGGAAAATGAACATAATTTTATCTCATTCAGAAGGTTGTCAAGGTATTATTAATATTTAGTTTAACTTTTTAAAAAGATGAAATGAAACATATCAAAGTTAAAATTTATCATGTATCATTTTTTAGCATTTTCAGTTACAGAAACCATTTAGGGTAGGTAACATTGTGTAATGGAAGTATGAGTTTAGATTCTACTTAACTGACTTAATGATGTATTATAACTTCATTCTGTTCCTTCATTTGTTAAAATCTTCCAAGTATATCACATGTTCAGATGCTCACTGTCATTAATGGTAAATTACGAGAATTATTTATTTATCTTAATGCATTATTAGAATAATTTATTATTAATTTAGTCTGTTCAGACACAGATAACTTTCAACCACTTAGAAATTCTGAAAACTTAATTTCTTTTCATATGTTCTCTTCTAGTTCTAATGCTAAATTTATTTTTCTTTTTACTTAGTTTAATGACATGTTTAATAAGTTACTGGGTAACAATGAGGAAACCTAGCCCTGTCTATTCATTTGGGTAAGTTCAAATTATTTTATTTTCTACTAACTTATGACTGCTAAAATATTTATAGTAGACAATAAAGAGCTAGCTAGAGTTTTTTGGAAAGTAAATGTTGCCTACTTAGTGAAATGATGATCAGATAGTGAAAATAGATAGACTGGGCCCAGTGGCTCACGCCTGTAATCCAGCATTTTGGGAGGCCAAGGCAGGCAGATCACCCGAAGTTAGGAGTTCGAGACCAGCCTGCTCATCATGGCAAAACCCCATCTCTACTAAAAATACAAAAAATAGCCAGGTGTGGTGGTACGCACCTGTAATCCCAGCTACTTGGGAGTCTGAGGCAGGAGAATCACTTGAACCCTGGAGATGGAGGTTGCAGTAATCATGCAGTAATCATGCAGGATCATGCACTGCACTCGAGCCTGGGCGACAGAGCAAGACTCCATCTCAAAAAAGAAAAAAAGAAAAAAAAATAGAAAAGCATCTTCCAAGAAACATAAATATTTAAAGTATTAATCATATTAAATTAAATTTTCACATTAGGTTTTTTGTATTTTATAAAGCAAATATTTTAAAAAGGTTCACATTAAGTTCTTTAATATTTTCAGAATTTATTTGGGTATTTATTTTAGCTAGAGCAAGTACAAAGGATTTTCATGTTAGTATATCTTCTAGATGTTAAATAAATGTAGTTTAATACTAGGCACTGATAAAGATGGATTTTTATCTAAAACTTTGGATTTGTGATAGCAATGGATTAGCAAATAATTTGAGATTCATTTCCATAATTTAAAAAATTACTGAGGCCAGGCATGGCTCATGCCTATAATCCTAGCACCATGGTAGGCCAAGGCGGGAGGATTGTTTGAGTTAGAGACCAGCCTGGACAACATAGTGAGACCTGTTGCTACAAAAAATTTTTAAAAATTAGGTAGACATGGTGGTGCACACCTGTGGTCCCAGCTGCTTGGGAGGCTGAGGAAGGAGGGTTGCTAAAGCCCAGGAGTTTGAGGCTGCAGTGAGCTCTAATTGCATCACTGCATTACAGGTGACAAGAGTAAAACCCTGTCTCAAAAAAAAATTAGTGAAAGTTTAAAGGAAATACTCTTTTTATTTTTTTGAGACAGAGTTTCGCTCTTGTTACCCAGGCTGGAGTGCAATGGCGCTATCTAGGCTCACCGCAACCTCCACCTCCTGAGTTCAGGCAATTCTCCTGCCTCAGCCTCCTGAGTAGCTGGGATTACATGCCCAGCTAATTTTTTGTATTTTTAGTAGAGACGGGGTTTCACCATGTTGACCAGGATGGTCTCGATCTCTTGACCTCGTGATCCACCCGCCTCGGCCTCCCAAAGTGCTGGGATTACAGGCGTGAGCCACCGTGCCCGGCCCTAGGAAATACTCTTTTTTATTAACGGTTTAAAAATTTATTTAAACATGACTTCCTTTTAGATTCTAGGAAACAACTTGAAAGAATTTTACTTTGTTATTATTATTTTTTACCTGAAGAGGCTTATCAACCAAGGATGTTTATTTTAGTAAAGAAACTTTTGGACCAAACTTACTCTTCTTTTCTACCATACCATTCATTGGGACTATATTCTTTTGAACAAAATTAGGTTTTATTTACTTAAACAATGGAAATAAATAAACCTAAAATTTTAATGCAAAATAAGGATTTTTTATAAATCAAATCATACATCAAAATGAATTTTTAGAAGTTATTTTTTATTTTATTTATTTATCTTTTGAGATAGAGTCTTACTTTGTCACCCAAGCTGGAGTGCAGTGGTATGATCTGGGCTTACTGCAGGCTCCACTTCCTGGGCTCCAGTGATTCTTCTGCCTCAGCCTCCCAAGTAGTTGGGATTACAGGCACGTGCCACCACGCCTGGCCAAGTTTCTTTTTATATTTTTAGTAGAGACGGGGTTTCACCATGTTGGCCAGGCTGGTCTTCAACTCTTGACCTCAAATGATCTGCCCACCTCAGCCTCCCAAAATGCTGGGATTACAGGTGTAAGCCACCACACCCAGCCATTTTTTTTTTTTTCTTCGTAGAGTTTTGCTGTGTTGTCAAGGCTGAAGTGCAGTCGTGTGACCTTGGCTCACTGCAATCTCTGCCTACCGAGTTCAGGTGATTCTCATGCTTCAGCCTCCAGAATAGCTGAGATTACAGGTGTGTACCACCACACTCAGCTAATTTTTATATTTTTAGTAGAGATGGGATTTCGCCACGTTGGCCAAGCTAGTCTCCAGCTCCTGGCCTCAAAGTGGTGGGCCTGACCTGTGTCACTGAAATTTATAAGAGTTGCATTATCACAATGATAATCCATTGTAAGGTATAGATAGATATATCCATATAAGGAAATCAGTCACTGCAGGTGACAGAAATCTAACAAATTAGTTTGGGGCCTGGTGCAGTGGCTCATGCCTGTAATTCCAGCGTTTTGGGAGACCAAGACAGGTGAATCACCTTAGGTCAGGAGTTTGAGACCAGGCTGGTCAACATGGCGAAATCCCATCTCTACTAAAAATACAAAAAAAAAAGAAATTAGCTGGGCCTGGTGGTGGGCACCTGTAATCCCAGCTACTTGGGAGGCTGAGGTAGGAGAATCATTTGAACTCGGGAGGCACAGGTTGCAGTGGGCCAAGATCATGCCATTGCACTCCAGCCTAGGCAATGGAGCAAAACTCTGTCCTCCCCCAAAAAAGAAGTTGGTCTGGGGAGTTATGTGCAGTGGCTCACACCTGGCCTGTAATCCCAGCACTTTGAGGGGCCCAGGTGGGCAATTACTTGAGCTCAGTGGTTTGAGACTATCCTAAGCAAAGAGCGAGACATCGTTTCTACAAAAAAATACAAAAATTAGCTGGGTATGGTGGGGCATGCCTGCATTCCCAGCTACTCAGGAGACTGAACTGGGAAGATGGCTTGAACCTGGGAGGCAGAGGTTGCAGTGTGCTGAGATGGCGCCACTACACTCTTGCCTGGACAACAGAGCCAGACCCTGTCTCAAAAAAGAAAAGAAAAGTGAGTTTGGGAGAAAATGGGAGGACTTTTACAATTTATGTAACCAAACTACTGTGGGAAGACAGTGACTGACGCAGGCACTAGACCACTGAGGACATTGTCATTTTTTTACATCCCAGGACTGCTTTTCACTTCATGTCATGTTCAGTCTCTCAGACCACTTTTCTCCACCAACCTAGAATGATAACTCCTAGCAAGACCTTAATTCACACCTTCTCACCTTCATCCCAGAGAGGAAATAATAAATTATGACTGTTAAAATAATACTTATAGTAGGCAATAGAGAGCTAACTAGAGTATTGGAAAATAAATACTGCCTAGTTTGGAAAATTATGAGAAAGAACTGTTGCTTGGTCCAGCTTGGAACAGACATCACTCTTTATAGATCAGTTGCTGTGGGCAGGAGGTAAGGTTACATGACAGCTCCCATTTTGGCTCACTTGCTTAGAGTGAACAGGAAAGGAAGGAACAGTTAAGAAATAAACACTTGGGAGGGGAGGGTGGGGAGAGATAACATGGGGAGAAATGGCAGATATAGTATGCACCTAAAGTAAAATAAAAATAAAAAAAAAGAAGGCCAGGCACGGTGGCTCACGCCTGTAATCCCAGCATTTTGGGACACTGAGGCAGGTAGATCACCTGAGGTCGGGAGTTCGAGAGCAGCCTGACCAACATGGTGAAACCCTGTCTCTATTAAAAAAAAAAAAAAGAAACACTCAAACATAATTGCAATCAGTCACATAGCCGAAGTATCACATATATCTAGAGACTTCAAGATCCAGTTCTCAGATTTCAGACTGCCTTCTTGACAGCTTCATGTGGATGTCTAATTGGTGTCTTAAACTTAGGAAGAAATTCTTGGTTTCTTCCCCTAAAAACCTGTTCCTTTGTAGTTTTCCCCATCTCAGTAAATACCATCAGCACTCTGTTGCTCAAACAGAACATTCTGGTAATTTCTTTTGATTACTATCTCTCATCACCCACATCTAATCTATCAGCAGATTAATTATGTCAAGGTAACCTACAGACACATCCAGAATTAACCCGCAATCCCATTTCTATCTCCACTACTGCCATCCGAGACCAAGCTACTTTCATTTGCAGCCAGTATTTTTCTTTTTATATCTATATTGTATTATCACTCTCCCCTCAAAACCATCCAGTTGTTTCCCATAATACTTAGAATAAAATCCTAACTCCTTTTTCTAATTTACAAAGTCTTTATATGATCAGGATCCTGCCTACTTTTCTTCAACTTACTCCTCTCATGCCCTCTATAGGAAACTGACTTTCTTTCTGTTGTTTGAACGCACCTAACTCATTTCCATTTTAGGGCCTTTGTATAAGCTCTGCCTGAAATGCTCTTCACCTGATCTTTGCAAAGCTGGCTTTATCATGTTATTCATAGCTTAATATCACTAAATGCTAATTGCCGTTAAGTGACTGAATGGCCCAATCTAAAATAGTCATCTGGTTAATCTCTTGTCGAATCAGATTACTATAATTCTCTGTACAGAATTTACCAAACAAGGTATTTGTTTTTCTGTTACTACCCTTTAAAATGTAAATTTCAGGCTTATGCCTGTAATCCCAGCACTTTGGGAGGCCAAGGTGGGAGGATTACCTGAGGTTAGGAGTTCAAGACCAGTCTGGCCAACATGGTGAAACCCCATCTCTACTAAAAATACAAAAATTAGCTGGACATGATGGTGCGAACCTGTAGTCCCACCTACTTATGAGGCTAAGGCAGGAGGAGAATCACTTGAGACTGGGAGGCAGAGGCTGCAATGAACCAAGATTGCACCACTGCACTCCATCCTCCATCTCAAAAAAAAAAGGTAAATTTCATGGAAGTAGGGATCCTGTCTTATTTTCTGTAATATATTTGTGCAATTTGATGAATTTTAAGAAAGAATACATTTGTATAACTACTGTCTGGATCATGATATAAAACATTACTTAGCTCAGAGAAGTTATTAGGAAAAAAGAAAAAAAAAAGTAAAACATTACAAGTCCCTCAAAACCTCCCTTTCAGACCCTACCAAAAGTAACCAGTATTCTAACATCTAACATTGCATGTTAGTTTTGCCTGGTTTCTGAATATCCTATAGATGGAATATAGTAGGTACTATCTTGTAGCAGTTCATTCTTGTTCATTGTTCTCATATACCATTATATGACTATATCATAAATTGCTTAATTGTTAAGGACATTTAGATGACTTTCACTTATTAAGCTATTATAAATAAAACTACTTCTGAACATTCTTGTATATATCTTTTAGTGTACATGTGTACCCATTTATGTTGAGTTTGTATCTTTGAGTGGAATTAGTTTGGATTTGCATGTTCATTATTACAAGATAAGATACTAAACTGTTTTCCAGAGCAGTTTTACCAATTTATATTCCCATTTATAGTGTTTGAGAGTTGCAGTTGCTTTGTGTCCTTGCCAACAGTTAGTATTGTCTTTTTTGTCTTTTTTTTAATGCAGAGTCTTGCTCAGTCACACAGGCTAGAGTGCAGTGGCGAAACCTTGGCTCACTGCAACCCCTGCCTCCCAGGTGCAAGCCATTCTTGTGCCTTAGGCTCCCGAGTACCTGGGACTACAGGCATGTGCCACCATGCCTGAGCCACCATGCCTGACTCTTTTTTTTTTTTTTTTTTTTTTTGGTGTTTTTAGTAGAGACAGGGTTCCATCATGTTGGCCAGTGGCCAGGCTGGTCTCAAACTCCTGACCTCAAGTGATCCACCTGTCTTGGCCTCCCAAAGTCCTGGGATTACAGGCATGAGCCACTGTACCTTGCCTTTTTTTTTTTTTTTTTTTTGAGACAGGGTCTCACTCTGTCACCCATGTTGGAGTACAGTGGCATGATCATAGCTTACTGCAGCCTTCAACACCTGGGCTCAAGTGACTCTCCTGCCTCAGCCTCTTGAGTTGCTAGGACTAAAGACATATCCCGCCATGCCTGGCTAATTTTTAAAATATTTTTGGAGTCGAGGGTCTCACCATATTGCCCAGGCTGGTCTTGAACTGGCTTCAAGGGATCCTCCCACACCCCAAGTAGCTGAAATTACAGGTGTGGAGTCACTGTGCCCAGCTATTACTGTCTTTTTTATAAAGACCATTCTAGAGTATGCAGTGGTATTTCATTGAGGTTTAAAGTTATTTTCCTTATGACTAATTCACCACCTTTGCATATGTTGATTAACCATTCAGATCACCTTTTTTTAAATGCTTGTTAAAATCTTTTAACTATTTTTCCTTTTTCTTTATTAATCTGTAACAGTTCTTTGTATGTAAGTATCTTCTTCTCCTAGTTGCCCTTCTTTCTTTAAATGATATCTTCCCATAAATAAAAGTTTTAAATTTTATGGCCAGGCACGGTGGCTCATGCATATAATCCCAGCGCTTTGGGAAGCTGAGGTAGACAGATCATTTGAGGTCAGGAGTTCGAAACCAGCCTGGGCAACATGGTGAAACCCCATCTTTACTAAAAATACAAAAATTAGCCAGGTATGGTGGTGGGTGTTTGTAATCCCAGCTATTTGGGAAGCTGAGGCAGGAGACTTGCTTGAGCCTGGGAAGTGGAGGTTGCAATGAGCAGAGATCGTGTAGTGCATTCCTGCCTGCATTCCTCTCAAAAAAAAAGAAGACAAAAGTTTTAAATTTTAGTGGTTTATTTAATTTATCCTTTGGGGTTGGGCCTTTTGTGTACTTGTTAAGAAATCTTGGCCTACCCCCAGGTCATAGAGATACTTTGCTCTATTATCACCTAGAAGTCTTACTGTTTGATCTTTCATATTTAATCCTACAATCCAGTTGGGATAGATTTTTTGTTATGGTGTGAAGCAGGAGTAAAAACATTTGTTTCCATATAGATATTCAATTGATATAACATTTATTGGAGAAAAAATTACCCTTCTTTACTGCTTACAGAGTCTCATTCTGTCGCCCAGGGTGGAGTGCAGTTGCGCAATTTGGCTCACTGCAACCTTCATTTCCTGGATTCAAGCAATTCTCATGCCTCAGCCTCCTAAGCAGCTGAGATTATAGGCATGCACCACCACGCCCAGCTAATATTTTTGTATTTTTAGTAGAGACAGGGTTTTGCCATGTTGGCCAGTCTGGTCTTGAACTCCTGGCCTTGAGTAATCTGCCGGCTTCAGCCTCACAAAGTGCTGGGATTGCATGTGTAAGCCACTGCACCCAGCCCTTCTTTACTGCTTTTATGTGCCACGTTTTCTTTTTCACAAATTAGATGACTATATATGTGTGGGTCTGTTTCTAGATTCTCTTTCCTGTATAGTTTAGTTAATTTGTCTATACTTGCATTAGTACTATACTATGTTCATTATTACAGCTTTGAAATACCTATTGATATCTGGTAGTGTAACACTTCCAGCTTCGTTCTTCTTCAAGATTATCTTTGCTTTCCTTCACATTTTGCAGTTCCATATGCATTTTATTTTACTTTATTTATTTATTTATTTATTGAGACGGAGTCTCACTCTGTCACCTGGGCTGGAGTGCAGTGGCATGATTTTGGCTCACTGCAACCTCTGCCTCCCGAGTTCAAATGATTGTCCTGCCTCAGCCTCCCAAGTAGCTGGGACTACAGGCATGTGCCACCATGCCCAGCTGATTTTTTGTATTTTTAGTAGAGACGGAGTTTCACCATGTTAGGGATGGCCTTGATCTCCTGACCTCATGATCCATGGCCACGTCAGCCTCCCAAAGTGCTGGGATTACAGTTGGGAGCCACCACGCCATGGCCCATATGCATTTTAATATCAACTTATTAACTTCCACAAATAACATCAATGCATTTGCATACTGTTTTTTTCTGTTCTTTTTCATTTTTTTTAGTAGCTGGAAAAAACACTTAGTTCATATTCCTTTATAACCTGCTTTTTTCACTTACCTTTTTCCATGTGAATACATTTCTTTGTTTAATAACATATAATGTTCTATTGTTGATGCCAGCATTTTTCCTTCACAAATAACAATGTGATGTACAGCCTTAATTAATTTTTTATCTTTTCTGTGCCTTCATGATTATTTTCTTGAGAAATTTTAAGCATTTATACTTATCATAATATTGAATGCCATTAGACCATGTGTTACAGGAAAAACTAAGACAACAGTTCCTGGCCTCTGGCTTTTAGTCTAGGGATGGGGATTATAAAACATACTCATAATTTGCTGTAATTATGTGTAGAAATGAGAGGCAGTATAATGAGTGGTTAAAATATGAACTCCAGAGTGAGAGTGTTTGAGTTTGAAAACCTTACTCTTCTACTTGCTAGCTATGTGGCTCTAAACAGTTACCTGTCCTCTTTATGTCCTAAATTTCTTCTCTGAAAAAAAAAAGTGAGCCAAGTGTGGTGGCGCATGCCTATAGTCCCAGCTACTCAGGAGGCTGAGCTGGAAGGATTACTTGAGCCAGGGAGTTCAGGGTCCAGCCTAGGCAATATAGTGAGAACCCCATCTCTTCGACAAAAAAGAGAAAAGTGGATAAAGTAATTCTAATAAGAGGTTCAGAGGTTTAGATGAGGTAATATGTTAAGTACTTTGACTGGTGTCTAATGCACAGTGAGTCAATTAATGTTATTATAATTGTGATTATTTCTAGAAAAGTAAGAACTATTAAGTGGGTCTTGGGGATTGTCTTTTTTTTTTTTTTTTTTTTTTTTTTCCCGATCATTTTAAAGTTTTTCTGAGAAGAGAAAGCCTCTGGCAGGAGCTGAAGGTGCTCTCTCTTCTGGGTCCTGGGAATTGTATAAATAGGTACTCTTTGGAATTTGTGATTTTCATTGTTTACTATTCTTCTAGAAGCTATAATGTGCTCTAACAGTGTTTGGCTCATAGTAGACAGCACATGTGTATATTAAGAGAGCCAGTAGATGAATGTAAATGTGTTCTAGAGACTGGTTTGTGAATTGAAAGAATTGTGATGATCTAATTAATGTTTTGGTTTCAGGTTTGAAAGATTAGAAGTCCTAGCTGTGTTTGCCTCTACAGTCTTGGCACAGTTGGGAGCTCTCTTTATATTAAAAGAAAGGTACATTCGTATATGATACTATTCTAAATCCCACCTATGACACCTTTGGGAACATGAAACAAACCTGTCAGACACATTTGGTTTTGAGGGTATGCAAATTTAGATGAGCAGGGCTAGAGTTTTGATAGTATAGTTTCGTATGTTTCAAACTTTTTCCCCTATTTCACTTTTTTTACTTCCTTCCTTAATGATACTAAATTGAATCAGAAGTGGTTATGAATGAACAGAGATTCAGTCAGGCATGTTTGATGCTTATTACCAACTCATTGAAATAGACTTGACAGAGAAAGATTGACATTATGGCCAGGCGCAGTGGCTCGTGCCTGTAATTCCAGCACTTTGGGAGGCCGAGGCGGGTGGATCACCTGAGATCATGAGTTCGAGACCAACCTGATCAACATGGAGAAACCCTGTCTTTTAATAAATAAATAAATAAGATTCACGTTACATATTAAGGTTAATTTGTGGAAAAAAAAAAAATTAAAAAGGATAATTATTTGAGTCTCCTTGCCTCATCACTGCTAATAGTCAATAGTTGGTTATAATATTAAAAGATTTTGTGAACTTTAAGGTGGGTTAATGATATATTTGATAAAGCTTTTTAACTTTATAATTTGTAGGACTTTTTAAATACATTTTTCTTTCTTTTAGTGCAGAACGCTTTTTGGAGCAGCCTGAGATACACACGTGAGATTTTATTTTTGATACATAATTTACTATTGATTCTTAGTAATTAATTGATGTATTATTAAACAGTTGGCCAGTGTCAGAGTTCAGACTGTGGCAACATATGTTTTTGCTGGTATTCCACAAACAAAATTCCCAAATCCCAAGACTCCATTTTTTAATCCTTAACAGTTTCCAAGTCCTAAATACTTTTGTACGATACAGGAAGGTCTTTCTATCTTGGCTTCAGGCTTCTTATTATTTCCAGACCTAGGAAACACACTAAGCCAGCTCCCCTATTCTTCTGTAATTTCAAATTTGACCTTCAAAATCTTTTCATAGCACCTATAGAAAAGAGAATTGGACCAGGCTCAGGGGCTCACACCTGTAGTCCCAGTGCTTTAAGAGGCTAAGGCAGGAGGATAGCTTGAGCCCAGGAGTTCAAGACCAACCTGGATAACAGAATGAGACCTTGTCTCCAAGAAAAAAGAAATGTACATATGTTTCATATATATTGCAACTATGTGGTTTATATATATATATATGAAAAGAGAATTGTATGTATCATATATATGAAAAAACAATTGTATTTCTCAGCCACATAGTTGCCAACTATCTGGATCTTATCTATTCTTATTAGTTTGATTCCAAAAAGTCTGACTTGTCCAATATATTGTAAACCAAATACCCTTAACATTTATACAAATTTATAACAGCGTTTACCTATAGGCAGATATTGTTAATGCTAAAAGTCCTTTCTTATCCTTTGTAAGATGGAGCAACAGCAGATGGGACATGGATGATGGGGCTAGAAACCAAGTTCAGATTCTACATCTGGAAACACCAAATCATTAAAGCAGACCACTTTACCTTCCATCTCTTAGTCCCTCTGTGTTGAAATTACATAGTGATAATACCAAGAACAAATTAAAGGTGAATGTTATCATTGCTCTTTTTAGGGGAAGATTACTAGTTGGTACTTTTGTGGCCCTTTCTTTCAACCTGTTCACGATGCTTTCTATTCGGAATAAACCTTTTGCTTATGTCTCAGAAGGTATGTTTTTTATTTACTATTAATTTAAAAATCCATTAATCTCTCATAAAAACAAGTCTTTTGTTTCATTAACTCAAATTAATGAGGAAGTATATTCCAAAGAGAAGAGAGAACTAGCTCAAATGTTCTTAAGTTTTAAGTGGAAAATTATAAAACAAAATCTCATTAGTTCAAGCTTTAGAATAACACATTATTTTAAGACAGGCAGGAGTGACCTATAAATTAAACCATGTGTGATGAAAAATTACATTTGCCAAATAATGTGAGATTTTAAATGCGTAATCTAAGAAAAGTCTATTGTAAGCATTTTAGAAGTATCAGTATACTTAGAATAGTTGATAGGCTAATTGAAAATAATTGTATTCTGTTAATAAAACAAGTTTCCAGGAACTTCTCTTTGGTAGTGGTGGATGGGCATATATATTTGCAAGTAGCAAAACTTAATTTTTTTTGAAATATTATTTTTGAAGTGTTTACAACTTCAGACTGGTTTTTCATGTTAGCAGCCTACATTATTGTCATCTTTCTATAATTTCAGGTTTTGGAATCCCACTAACCCACAAAAAAGTTAGCCACTAATAGATGGAGAAGTGAGGTGAAAAACATAAGTGGGATATGTGCACAGACCTACACTTTGAAGTATAGAGAAGCACAGATAGGTGAGGGTCTTTTTAGATCTCACACTAGGACAGTCAAGAGAAGAAAGTTTTCTTAAATGCCCATTCAAGTGTAAACAACTTCATGAATGTTATGAAGATATTTGTATGAGTTAAAGAATTATTGCATGAATTAGAAAATTAAATAATGGTACTTATGATCACCAGAATTTCTTGAAAAAACTTTTCATAATTTATAAAAATACTATAACACTTACTCTAGAAATTTTTAAGATGGCACAAACATTTAGAAACACTATTTCTCTGTAAAGATCAGGAAGATACAAGAAGGAAATAAGACTGTTGATAATCTTATGACCCACAGATAATATGTTAACATTTCCATGTTATTCATCTCACTTTTTTATATGTACATGTACATATCATTTTATGTACTTAGAATTGTATATTTTACAATTTATGTCTGCTTTTTTGGGGGGAGGGGGAATGGGATGGAATCTCACTCTGTTGCCCAGGCTGGAGTGCAGCGGCATGATCTTGGCTCACTGCAACCTCTGACTCCTTGGTTCAAGGGGTTACAGGCATGCGACACCACACCTGGCAAATTTTTGTATTTTTAGTAGAGACGTGGTTTCCCCATGTTGACCAGGCTGGTCTCGAACTACTGACCTCAGATGATCTGCCCACCTCGGCCTTCCAAAGTGCTGGGATTACAGGTGTGAGCCACTGTGTCCGGCCATGTGTGGCTTTTTCATTAGCATTATGTCTTGAGTATTGCTTCTCATTAAATACTCTTTGAATGCAAATGATTTTTGAATGCTTACATACTATTCTGTTATGAATATTTTAAAATATTCTTTTACACATTTCCAACTTTTCCTTTTTTTTTTTTTCTTTTTGATTGGAATCTCACTCTGTTGCCCAGGCTGGAGTGCAGTGACACAATCCTGGCTCACTGCAACCTCTGCCTCCTGGGTTTAAGCGATTCTCCTGCCTCAGCCTCCCGAGTAGCTGGACTACAGGCGCATGCCACCATGCCCAGATAATTTTTTCTATTTTTAGTAGAGACAGGGTTTTACAGTATTAGCTAGGATGATCTCCATCTTCTGACCTCATGATCCGCCCGCCTCAGCCTCCCAAAGTGCTGGGATTACAGGTGTGAGCCACCGCACCCGGCCTCAACTTTTCCTTTTATGAATAATTCTATAATCAGCCTCTTTAAATCAACTTTGTCTGCGTTTTTTATTCTTTCTGTAGGATAAATTTCCAGAGAAGGAATTACTTACTGCATTTAAAATAGAGTATTTTTTATTTTTATTTTCTTTCTTTTTTTTTCTCTTTGTAACTCTACTTCAGCTCAGAAAAAGAGTATTTTTTAAAAGCTTTGATGTATATTGCCAAATTTATTTCCAGAAAAGTTATATAGTTTATATTTTTGTTATTTTTTATTTTTTAGAGAGACGAAGTCTCCCTTCGTTTAACCAGGCTAGTCTCAAACTCCTGAGCTCGAACAATCCTCTCACATCAGCCTCCCACAGTGCTGAGACTGCAGGCCTGAGCCACTGCTCCCAGCCTAGTTTATATTTTCATTAGCTGGAAATGAAGGTTCCTAGAAACATCAAGATTTGTGACATTAGCTGGGCATGGTAGCACGTGACTATAGTCCCGGCTGCTCGGGAGGCTGAGGTGGGAATATTGCTTGAGCTCAGAAGTTTGAGTCCAGCCTGGGGAACATAGCAAGACTCTGGCTTAAAAAAAAAAAAAAAAAAAGACTAGGTGCAGTGGCTCATGCCTGTAATCCCAGCAGTTTGGGAGACCAAGACAGGCAGATCACAAGATCAGCAGTTCAAGACCAGCCTGGCCAACATGGCGAAACCCCATCTCTACTAAAAAGTTACAAAAATTAGCCAGACATGGTGGCAGGCGCCTGTGATCCCAGCTACTCGGGAGGCTGAGGCAGGAGAATCCCTTGAACCCAGGAGGCAGAGGTTGCAGTAAGCTGAGATCACGTCATTGCACTTCTTTTGTTGCCTGGGCAACAAAAGCGAAACTCCATCTCAAAAAAAAAAAGAAAAGAAAAAAGATTTGTGAAATTACTTGAAATTTGAGTGGCAAATAATATTAAGCACTTTCTTTATGCCAAACACTGCTAAATACTTTACATAGAATAACCAATTTAATTCTAGCCATATGAAGTAAATACTTTTATTATGCCCATTTTACACTAAGGCATTGAGAGATTAAATCACTCACCCAGTGCTGCACATCTAGTTACTGGCAGAGCTACGATTTGAAGCCAGATATTCAGACATCTTACTTAACGCTCAACTATTTTTCATTTGCATAAGTCTTGCCAATGTTTTTTACATCACGGTACACATTTTAAAAATTGGTATTTCTGTAGGACTCTGAGATGAATGGAAGAGGATTCTTGAGCCTAGACACAGGCTACTTATCCAAGAATTTCCAAGAATAGTAACTGGGAGTGTCTTTGTAGGTATCCAGGTCCTCACCTGGCTTTTTTGAGAGCTGAGGGAATTAATCATTTGTATGTGGTTTGAGCATCCCTTATCTGAAATACTTGGGGCCAGGAGTGTTTCACATTTTAGGTTTTTTTAGATTTTGGAGTGTTTGAATTATATGTATGGGTTGAGCATCCCAAACCTGAAAATTCAAAAGTCAAAATACTCTCATGAGCATTTCCTCTGAGTATCATCTTGGTGCTTAAAGTTTTGGATTTTTGATTTTCAGATTTGGGATACTCAGCCTATACCTATAGCCCATTCTCAGCACTCAGGTTTGGAAGCTCCTGCTTAAAAGTATAAAGAACTTCCGGGCGCGGTGGCTCACACCTGTAATCCCAGCACTTTAGGAGGTCGAGGCAGGTGGATCACCTGAGGTCAGGAGTTCAAGAATAGCCTGACCAATATGGTGAAACCCCATCTCTGCTAAAAGTACAAAATTAGCCAGGTGTGGTGGCACTCTCCTGTAATCCCAGCTACATGGGAGGCTGAGGCAGGAGAATCACTTGAACCTGGGAGGTGGATGTTGCAGTGAGCTGAGATCATGCCTTTGGGCACTCCAGCCTGGGCGAAAAGAGTGAAACTCCATCTCAACAAAAAGTATAAATAACCTTTAAAACCTCAAATCAATAATAACAATGACATATCTAAGTTCACTAATTCCTTCAAGTCAACTGTATATTGTATAATAGTTGAAACTGCTTTTGACTTAGCGGCATAAGGGTATAAAAGAGGAAAAATTTCTAGATTTGAGGAGTAGCATGTTCTTGTGTAATGTTATTTAGTCACTGCCAAATTTGTTTTTTTAAATTAAATAAATATTTTGAGTAGTGGTTTTTTTCTTCTAGATAGGTAATTTAAGTATTTTCTTCTTAAAGCTGCTAGTACGAGCTGGCTTCAAGAGCATGTTGCAGATCTTAGTCGAAGGTAAGATATTATGGAGTTTCATGATATGCATAATTTAAAGGAATACACAAGAAATGTGTCTGTCATGGGAACTTAAGTTATTCATTGCTGAGGTTACTACCTGAATCACACAGATCAGATTGTTATTCTCCTTTTACTTTTTAATTGATGATACAAAAAAGAACTTTATGAGTGAAAGAGCTTTGTTTGCAAATCCTCTTTGCTTTCTTTAAGAAGTACGCTATGTTCTGTGATACTGAGCAATGAGTTTGTGATTAAAAAAAAAAAAAAAAAAGAAGAAGTACACTATGTGGTACCAAAATACAAGTTATTTTTTACAAGGTTGTCACCAGTTTTATGAGTTCTGCTAATGGATACTCTTTCTGTTTTTTTTTGTTTTTTTTTTTTAGCTTGTGTGGAATTATTCCAGGACTTAGCAGTATCTTCCTTCCCCGAATGAATCCATTTGTTTTGATTGATCTTGCTGGAGCATTTGCTCTTTGTATTACTTATATGCTCATTGAAATTAAGTGAGTATTTTTTATTATTGTCAAGTATGTTTTGATTTCTGGGGCCTCACTTTTAAGGGCATCAGCAGTATGGATAGTGGTCAGGCTTCTAGCAGTTTTGCTTATGACCTGTGTAACTTAGATCACGTCTTTTCCTCAGGTGTCTTCATCTGAAAAATCAAGGGGATTGGGTTCAATAAGTATTTCTTACCACAATCTATAATGCAGACTGGAAAACAATTTAAATTCCCTACTGCTGACCTGATGAGTGAAACAGAAAAGAGAACAGTAAGAAAGAAATCTGAACCACAGCCACTATTGCTGAGAGAGGGAGGAGAAGATGACGTAGGTGTGAAGCAATTTTTAAAAACTAAAGCCTTTTAGGAAATAGGCTTTACAGCTGCTTTAAGCTTAACATGTTATGGCATATGATTCTTTGGCTACCCACTGTTTAAATACTAGTCTTTACTAGAATTTGTCCTTATTCTTCTTGCTGTTTTGTGTGTTTTCCTTAAAAATCACATGCAAGTATTTGTTTTTGTTTGATACTTCTGTGGGATTCCCTAATTTTTATTTCTAGCCCACATTTCTATTGAATTCCAAAAGGTGTATCTTCCTAACTTCTATTTGTGTCTACTTAATCTGAACCTATTTTCCCTTAACACTGAAACTGTTTTTTCTTATATTTCCCATCTCAGTGAATGGGAGATACAAGAAAAATACTGTCATTTAGACCAATGCATTCTTATTTTAAATTGCATTAAAATATACATAACATAGAGTTGGGATTGTTTTTTTTTTTGAGACAGAGTTTCTTTCTTGTTGCCCAGCTGGAGTGCAGTGGTGCAATCTCAGCTCACTGCAACCTGTACCTCCTGGGTTCAAGTGATTCTCCTGCTTCAGCCTCCTGAGTAGCTGGGATTACAGGTGCCCGCCACCACGCTTGGCTAATTTTTGTATTTTTAGTAGAGATGGGGTTTTGCAGTGTTAGCCAGGCTGGTCTTGAGCTCCTGACCTCAGGTGATATGCCCGCCTCAGTGGCTCATGCCTGTAATCCCAACATAGAGTTTTTTAATTTATGTTGAGTGTACAATTTAGTGACATTATATGCAACCATTACATCATCCATCTCCAGAACCTTTTTCCTCGTTCCTTCCTGAAACTCATTAAACAGCTTTCCTTTTCCTCCTCCTCACAGCCCCTGGAAATCACCATTCTACTTTCTGTCTCTATGAATTTGACTTCTCTAAGTACTTCATAGAAATGAAATCATATATTATTTGTTCTTTTGTGCCTGTTTATTTCACTTAGCATAATGTCCTCAAAGTTAATCCATGTTGTAATATGTGCAGAATTTCCTTCTTTTTTAAGGCTGAATCACATTCCATTCCATGTACATACCACATTTTGTTTACCCATTTATCCATCAGTGGATATTTGAATTGGTTCCACTTTTTGGCTATTGTGAATAATGCCACTATGAACATGAGTGTACAAATATCTGAGTCCTTCTTTTCAATTCTTGGGGGTCTATACCCAGAAGTGAAATTATTGAGTCATATGATAATTCTGTATTTATCTAATTTATTTAATTTTTTACTTTTGTGGGTACATAGTAGATATATATTTTGTTGTTGTTGTTGTTAATAGAGATGGGGTTTCTCCATGTTGGCCAGGCTGGTCTCGAACTCCTGACCTCAGGTGATCCGCCCACCTCGGCCTCCCAAAGTGCTGGGATTACAGGCATGAGCCACCGTGCCCGGCAGGTATATATATTTGTGAAGTACATGAGATATTTTGATACAGGCATACAGTATGTAATAATTACATCAGGGTAAATGGAGTATCCATCACCTCAAGGATTTATTTTTTATTTGTGTTACAATCTAATTATGCTCTTGTTTATTTTAAAATGTACAATAAATTATTGTTGAGTGTAATAACCTTGTTTTGCTATCAAATACTAGATTTTATTCATTCTAACTGTATTTTTATATCTGTTAACCATCCCCTCACATTCCCCCAATATTTTAATTTTTTTAAGAACTGCAATGCATCCTTAAATATCTACTTTTCCTCCTTCCTCTCCTCTCACCACTCCCCAAGCCATCTCTAATTCATCTCTAAGCCTTGTATAATTGTTTATTAATACTTATTTATTTGGCTGGGTGCAGTGGCTCGTGCCAGTAGTCCCAGCACTTTGGGAGGCCAAGGTGGGCAGATCACCTGAGGTCAGGAGTTCAAGACCAGCCTGGCCAACATGGCAATACTCCGTCTCTATTTAAAATACAAAAATCTCTGCTAAAAACACAAAAATTTGCTGGATGTGGTAACACACATCTGTAATCCCAGCTACCTGGCAGACTGAAGCCTGAGAATTGCTTGAACCCAGGAGGCAGAGGTTGCAGTGAGCTGAGATTGCGCCACTGCACTCCAGCCTGGGTGACAGGCTGTCTCCTCTTTCCCATTCTTATTGCTGCTGTCCCAGTTAAGACCTTTATCATCATTTC
The DNA here is from genome assembly GCF_030222135.1 of Aotus nancymaae. Classification (NCBI taxonomy): domain Eukaryota; kingdom Metazoa; phylum Chordata; class Mammalia; order Primates; family Aotidae; genus Aotus; species Aotus nancymaae. Next base: position 31,174,304 of record NW_026988471.1, read on the forward strand.
TTTGGTCTAATTAGAATAGCCTCTGGTCTTCTAGTTTTCATTCTCATCCATTGCTAGTTATCTTTTATTTTGCCACTAATGTGATTATTCAAATTTGCTAGTTTGGACATAATATCTTCCTGTTTCAAAACCCTCCCCTTTGCATAGTTGCAAAAACTGAAGTTGGGCACAGAGTCCTGTGTAATCAGGCCCCTACCAACCTTACTAACCATCCCTCTATATACTCCTGACCACTTTTGTGGTTTTATTGCTGGGTCAGGGTTTTCATGCCCCTATACATGCTGTTTTCACTTGCTCATCTTTGAAGGTTCTGCCCAAATCTCACCTTCTCTTTTTATATTTAGCCTTTCTGGATTATCCCCACCCCAGTAGCCTTGTCACTCAGTCTTTTGTACAGCCATGGTACTCTGTAGACATTTCTGCCTTAGTGCCTAAAGTGCTTCATGTTTTTCACATGTGTATCTCCTGTTATTTCTAGGGCAAGGATTGTGTCTCATTCACATTTCTATTCCCAGCATGTGGGGAAAAGTAGAAAAGAATGCACAATCAACTTGTAATTATTGGCATTTTGGTCTGTATTGTTGGTAGAACTTCAGACAGTTTGAACTGTTGATGTCAGCTATCATGTTACCATAAAAAATTCCTAGAGAATCTTACCTGGGGAAATTCCTGGGGAATTTGAAGTTTTATTGGAAATAATTATCACTCACTGGAAAATGGATATAATTACTGATAGATTCCATTAGTCTTTCTGTATCAAAAATTACTAGTCAAGTGACACACGGTCAAGGCTGGGCAGTCGCCCTGTCCCCACTTCCTTTCTCGCTGTTGCTGCCCATAGGTGGTTGTGGCCACTGCACCCAGAGGGAGGCGGTGGTAGCCAGTAATATCTGGGAAACTCCTCTAGGGGAACATATGCAGCTAGAAGCACCCTTGGAGGAGTCTGAGAGCCAGAAGAAAAGGCAAAAGAGCTTTATGGATATCGCAATTTCAGATAAGGGATTATGGACCTGTACCTCCCTTAGAGGGTTGTTATGAAGATTTAAACAAGATAAGCTGAAAACATATTACATAATGCTGGAGTGACAAAAGGAAATTAAGGCACTATTATGACTCGGATGAGAAATCAGAAACAAGAGAAAATGGTGTTACAGATGACCTGGATGCTCCCAAGGCCAAAAAAGCTAAAATGAAAGAGAAGCTAAATGGACACACTGAAGAAGGATTTAATAGACTTTCAGATGAATTCTGTAAATCTTATAAGTCAAGAAGAAAAGATCTACCAAATGGAGATATTGATGAATATGGAAAAAAAATCAAACCAAGTGTCATACCTAGATAGTTCTACACATAAGTGATAATAAACGAGAGAAGGCCTTAACACATAAACAGAAAGAAGGAGCCTTCTCCAATTTCCCTATTTCTGAAGAGACTATAAAGCTTCTGAAAGGTCGAAGGGTAACATGTCTCTTTCCTATTCAAGTTAAGACCTTTGGTCCTGTATGTGAAGGAAAAGATTTAATAGCTCAAGCACGGACAGGAACAGGAAAGACATTCTCTTTTGCCATCCCTTGATTGAAAGACTCCAAAGAAATCAAGAAACAATTTTAAAAAGCCGCTCACCAAAGGTACTTATTTTGGCTCCAGCAAGGGAACTGGCAAACCAAGTAGCAAAAGACTTCAAAGATATTACTAGGAAACTCAGCGTGGCATGTTTTTATGATGGAACATCATTTCAAAGCCAAATTAATCATATTTGAAATGGTATTAACATCTTTGTTGGAACACTGGTCATATCAAAGACCATCTGCAGAGTGGCCAATTGAATCTTTCTAAACTGCACTATGTTGTGCATGATGAAGTGGATCAAATGTTAGATTTAGGTTTTGCTGAACAACTTGAAGATATTATTGACAAATCCTACAAAACTAATTCTGAAGACAATCCTCAGACTTTACTTTTTACTGCAACTTGCCCACAGTGGGTACACAAAGTTGCAAAAAAATACATGAGGCCGGGTGTGGTGGCTCACGCCTATAATCCCAGCACTTTGGGAGGCCGAGACAGGTAGATCATGAGGTGAAGAGATCAAGACCATCCTGGTCAATATGGTGAAACCCCGTCTCTACTAAAAATACAAAAATTAGCTGGGCATGGTGGCGCACGCCTGTAGTCCCAGCTACTCGGGAGGCTGAGGCAGGAGAATTGCTTGAACCCAGCAGACGGAGGTTGCAGTGAGCCGAGATCGTGCCACTGCACTCCAGCCTGGGTAACGAGCAAAACTCCGTCTCAAAAAAAAAAAAAAATACATGAAATCCAGATATTATCAGGTTTACCTTGTTGGAAAAATGACTCAAAAGTCTGCAACTACTGTGGAACCCTTGGCCATCCAGTGTCATTGGTCTCAGAGGCCAGCAGTTATTGGAGATGTCTTTCAAGTCTACAGTGGGTCTGAAGGGTGAGCTGTTATTTTCTGAGAGACCAAAAAGAATGTAACTGAAATGGCCATGAATCAACACATAAAACAAAATACCTAGTGTTTACATGGGGACATTGCATAGTCATAAAGAGAAATTACACAAAAAGGCTTCAGAGAAGGTAGTTTTAAAGTTTTGGTGGCAACCAATGTGGCTGCCTGTGATTTGTACATTGCTGAAATTGACCTGATGATTCAAAGTTCTCCTCCTCAGGATGTTGAGTCCTATATCCATTGTTTTGGATGCACAGGGAGAGCTGGACGGACAGGGATTTGTATATGTTTTATCAACCAAGGAAAAGAGATCAACCAAGAGAAAGAGATCAACTAAGATGTGGAACAAAAAGCAGGAATTCCTTTTAAACGTTTAGGTGTTCCTTCTGCAGTGGATTTAGTTAAATCTAAAAGCACAGATACCATCAGGTCTCTGGCTTCCATTTCTTATATTGCTGTTGATTTTTTCCGACCATCAGCTTAGAGACTGATAGAAGAGAAAGGGGCAGTGGATGCACTGGCTGCAACTTTAGCCCACATTTCTGGTGCATCAAGCTTTGAACCACGATCTTTGATCACCTCTGATAGGGGGTTTGTGACCATGACTCTGGAAAGCTTAGAGGAAATATAGGATGTCAGCTGTGCTTGGAAATAACAGTCTCAGATTATCAGAATCTGCCTCCTGAAAGGAAATATGGGTGTTTGCTTTGATGTTCTTACAAGTGAGTCAGAAGAAAGGCTAGAGGCAGAGTGTCATGATTCCGACTGGATACACTCAGTGCCAGCCAAGTTACCTGAAATTGAAGAATCTTATGATGGAAACACATCTTCTAATTCCAGACAGAATTGGCTGGTCAAGTGGCTGGTCGGGCCGGTCATGCCAGTCAGGGGGTTGATCTGGTGGCCAGTCAGGAAAACAAGAGTCAAGAGTCGACAAGGGAGTTGCTCAGGAAGTTGACAAGATGGTAGATGAAGTGGAAACAGAAATCAATCAAGAAGTGGGGGCTACAAATGGAGTTTTGACTGAGTATTTGATAATCTACCAGTGTGAGTTTGCTTATTTCTGCTTAATCATATACATTATCCACCAAAAATTAGGTCATCATAGTTGAGGTATGTGTCTGCTATATGCAAAGAAGTTGGTTATATTTTTTTAAAAAGTATTTCACAAGAATCGTTGTAAACAAATCTACTTATCCAGTTATACCTTTGAATAAAAAAACCTTTTATTGTCTCTTTTCAAAAAAAAATTATGAGTTGAAGTTTTTTGTTTGTCTCAAGCAAAAGAATATATTTCAGATCTTTCTAGTTGACAAGTAGTTTGACAGAAAAAATGCCTGATGGGGAAATGCCCACTTTTTTTTTTATCATACCTCTACCTACTAATGAACATAATTATTAGTTATTTTTCTACTAAACTTTGACAGGAAAGAATTCTAAAAACTGCAGTTTTTTCTTTGAAATGTGTCTGTGTGAGTAGTGGCCACTTGTGATAAAATTTTGTCCTGTTGCTCAATCCTATTGCTTTATATAGTTAATGTTCAGGAGATTTAATTGTAATATGCCCAGTGAGATACAAATTTAAGATTTAGAATTGTTTCTTCCTTTTAGTAATTATTTTGCTGTAGACACTGCCTCTGCAATAGCCATTGCCTTGATGACGTTTGGCACTATGTATCCCATGAGTGTGTACAGTGGGAAAGTCTTACTCCAGGTAAGGTTCTTCTTCCAATGCACGTGCTTAATATTAGCCATGTCCTTCTACCGGATTAAAAAGTTGTATGTGTTCTTCTACCAGATTATGAAATTTTTATTTTTGTTTTTAAATTTTAATTTATTATTTTTTTCTTTTAGAGGCAGGGTCTTGCTCTGTCACCTAGACTGAAATGCAGTGGTGAGATCTCAGCTCACTGCAGCCTTGACCTCCCAGGCTCAAAGGACCTGCCCACCTCAGTCACCAGAGTAGCTAGGACTACAGACACACACCACCACACCCAGCTAATTTTTTTTAAATGTTTGTAGACATGGGCTCTCACTATGTTGCCCAAGCTGGTCTCAAACTCCTGAGTTCAAATGATGCTCTTGCCCTGGCCTCCCAACGTGTTGGGATTATGGGTGTGAGCCATTGTGTGTGGCCATATTTTTTAATTACAAAAAGTTTTTGGCTGGGGTTTCGTGACTCACACCTGTAATCCCAGCACTTTGGGAGGCCAAGGCGGTCCAATCATAAGGTCAGGAGTTAGAGACCAGCCTAGCCAACATGGTGAAACCACGTCTCTACTAAAAACAAAAAAAATGCAAAAATTAGCTGGGCATGGTGGCACGCACCTATAATCCCAGCTCCTCTGGAGGCTGAGACAGGAGAATTGCTTGAACCCGGGAGGCGGAGGTTGCAGTGAGCCAAGATCGTGCCACTGCACTCCAGCCTGGGTGACAGAGCAAGACTCCATCTCAAAGAAACAAAACAAAACAAAGTTTTTTAATGCCCTCCCTTTAACAGTGCAGATTATGAAATGTTTAGTTACTAGAAGCCCCGGCTAGAAATGAAGTCAAACACTAATCTCTGAAATTCATATAGTAAAAACCAGATGAAAGTCCATTAACCCGTAAAATAGGCACAAATCCTCCTATATTTATAATGTGACAAAATCATAAACTTAAAATTATTATGTTTCAAGTGAAAACAGTGTTACTTAAATTTTTTTTTCTTTTCTTTTTTTTTTTTTTTTTTTGAGACGGAGTCTGTCTCTGTTGTCCAGGCTGGAGTGTAGTGGCGTGATCTCGGGTCACTGCAACCTCTGCCTCCCGGGTTCAAGCAATTCTCCTACCTCAGCCTCCTGAGTAGCTGGAACTACAGGCACATGCCACCACACCTGGCTAATTTTTATTTTTAGTAGAGCTGGGGTTTCACTGTGTTGGCCAGGCTGGTCTCAAACTCCTCACCTTAGGTGAGCCACCTGCCTTGAACCTCCCAAAGTGCTTAGGATTACAGGTGTGAGCCACTGCACCTGGCCTGAATTTTTTTTAGATATTTATTTTCCGTCAGTAAATGTGCTTTGGCTGTTGTGTAATTTGGTTATGACTATTTTATTATTTCCTGCCATTTAATCAGTGAGACTTCAAAAAGTTCAAACTTAAAATTGTAAATGACACATTGCTACTTACTGAAACGATAGGAACACCCTGAATAGAAAGGCAGTTTCCCAGGGATAGATGTGCATGTAACCACTGTGGTTCCTTCTGTCTTACCCTCATGCCTTTTCCAAAACTTAGGGGCAATAGCTCCATCTCCAGAAATAATACAAACAATGAGATAATAGTTGCATAGTGTTATGCCCTATGCACAATCTTACCTTTCTAACCATTTCCCAATGACTTTTTGTTGGTTGATTGGTTGGTTGTTTAAGTGTTATTATCTTCTTATCTTCAAGATAAAAAAACGGGTATGAACCAGTTGATGATATTGCTCCACTAGTGGGGCCAGTTGAAACTTCTCTAAATCATGATAGGGCACATGTCAAAGCAAAGGCTGGCTTAAAATCCTTTTGGGGAGGGGATTCAGGACCATCGTTGGCAAACTTTTTTTCCTTCCCCCGTTACTCATATTTTATTATTTTTTCCCCCAGACAACACCACCCCATGTTATTGGTCAGTTGGACAAACTTATCAGAGAGGTAAGATGGAATAGTAAATGAAATCATTTTAATTTATATCAGGGAATTGAAAAGGTGAGTACTTGTAATACTTTATTCAACTCTACCTAGAATTTGATTTTTTGGGAGTTTGTGTTCTTCACAATAACATACTAGGAGCCATAATATAGTGGCAAACAGAAAAATATGAGGCATTGTTCAGTTTGGAGATCAAATCCACTTGAAGTAAAGTGGAAGGTAATGGTCTAAAGACTACCCTATTATAAATGCTGTGATTTTTATTTTTTTATTTTTTATTTTTTTATTTTTTGAGACAGTGTCTCGCTCTGTCGCCCAGGCTGGAGTGCAGTGGTGGGATCTTAGCTCACTACAACCTTCGGCTCACTACAACCTCTGCCTCCCAGCCTCAAGCGATTCTCCTGCCTCAGCCTCCTGAGTAGCTGGGACTACAGGCGCTCCCCACCACGCTCAGCTAATTTTTGTATTTTTAGTAAAGGCGGGGTTTCACCATGTTGGCCAGGCTGGTCTTGATCTCTTGACCTCGTGATCCACCCGCCTCGGCCTCCCAAAGTGCTGGGATTACAGACATGAGCCACCGCGCCCGGCCTTTAGTCTTGCTCTATAACCTAGGCTGAAGTACAGTGGCACAATCTTGGCTCACTGCAACCTCTGCCTCCTGGGTTCAAGCAATTCTTCTGCCTCAGCCTCCTGAGTAGCTGGGATTACAGGCACCCACCACCATGGCTGGCTAAATTTTTTTTTTTTTTTTTAGACTGAGTCTTGCTCTGTCGCTGGGCTGGAGCACAGTGGCGCAGTCTCAGCTCACTGCAATCTCTGCCTCCCGGGTTTAAGCGATTCTTCCGCCTCAACCTCCAGAGTAGCTAGGACTACAGGCGCATGCCAATCGCCCGGCTAATTTTTGTATTTTTAGTAGAGAGGGGGTTTCACCATCTTGGCCAGGATGGTCTCGATTTCTTGACCTGGTAATCCACCGGCCTCAGCCTCCCAAAGTACTGGGATTACAAGCATAAGCCACCGTGCCCAGCCTTTTGTTACTTTAAAAAATATATATAAAAAGATGGGGTCTCACTATGTTGACCAGGCTGGTCTTGAACTCCTGGCATCAAGCCACCCTCCCATCTTGGCCTTCCAAAGTGCTGGCATTACAGGTGTGAGCCACTCCTGGCCAAATGCTGTGATTTTTTTTTTTTTTTTTTTTTTTGGAGGCAGTATCTTGCCCTATTGCCCAGTCTAGAGTGCAGTGGCGTGATCTCTGCTCCACACCTGGCTAATTGTTGTACTTTTTAAGTAGAGATGGGGTTTTGCCATGTTGGCCTTGCTGGTCTCGAACTCCTAGCCACAAGTGATCTGCCCATCTCAGCCTCCCAAAGTGCTGGGATTACAGATGTGAGCCACCGTGCCCAGCCTAGACTTCCTTTTAAGCTGTTTCATATTTCCACCTACTAACTAATGAAGAAATAAAATAATGAACTATTTTGATGTTGAAACTATTTTAAACCTTTGATTGTCAGTGTCACAGAGGCCACTTTTACCAATATAACTGACTACTTCTCTCAACTAGTGAAGCCTGGCCTTGGGTATATATCCTGTCCCAGTGTACCAGTGGGCCACACACTATATATCTGGCCTTGGAATTTCTTGTAGGCTCACAGCCAAACAGCATCCTGTGTTGTGTAGAGATTTGTTGTAAGGGAATCCAGAGAAAGAAGTGATTGAGAAGACAAAAACATTAAGTAAAAAAATCTGATACCATAAAGTGCTAGATATATATTTCATATTTATAAAATGAAAACTATACACTGTTGAAAAATTGGTGGGGTTGGGATTTAAAACTGAGCAGTGGGGACCTGATTCTAAAAGAATTGGGGCAAACAAGAAACTGGGAAAGCAAGGTCTTGGGTCAATATGGAACAAACAGGAATGGTATCTTGAATCATCTGACTTCTCTTAGCTAATAAGTGTCCTTCGGCAGGATTTGGCTGTGTCATTCTTAAGTTAAACCAAGTCCATAATATGATTAAACTGCATTGGATATGTTAAGTACAGACAACTCTGATCACCTATTTCTGTTTTTGGTTAGGTATCTACCTTGGATGGAGTTTTAGAAGTCCGAAATGAACATTTTTGGACCCTAGGTTTTGGCTCATTGGTATGTTCTTTTACATATGACTTTAGTTATAATTTAAAATATAGTCTTTCATTTTTAAAACTGAAAAAAAAAGTATTTCCTTAAAATTTTCATAGAGTCTTTGATTCCTAGTTATGTTAAGAAGAGTGTAAAATGTACATGGATTCAATTCCTAATTGAGGGATTTTTTGTTGTTATTTAGGGACAGGGTCTCACTTTGTTGACCAGGCTGGTCTCAAACTCCTGACCTCAAGCAGTCCTCCCACTTTGACCTCCCAAAGTGTTGGGATTACAGACATGAGCCACAGCACCTGGCCGAGGAATGTTTTAATTTTTTTCCTTCAAACATATTAATTATCATAATACAAGAGTGTCCAGATAAGACAAATTTGTAGTCAGTGTAATTCCCAAATAAGAAAAAGTTTTAAAAAATGCAATTACTTTCTTTTTTAACTGCAGTTCTAATTTTAGATATTTTACTGAATATTTTGAAGAACTACAATAACACAACTTGCTTCAGCGTAAAATTCCATATTTTCTAATTCAGTTTGAACCTCAATACCAGAGAGACTTTATTATGACATGGTTTTACTCATATACATCAGGAATGATGAGGAAAATACAGAAAATGTAAATCACTTTAATCATCATCTAAAGAAAACTGCTGTTGATATTTTGGTGTTTATACATTTATTCCCCTTAGAAAATGAGATCATGGGCTGGGTGCAGTGGCTCACACCTGTAATCCCAGCACGTTTGGGAGGCCGAGGCAGGCAGATCACCTGAGGTCAGCAGTTTAAGACCAGCCTGGCTAACATGGTGAAACCATGTCTCTACTAAAAATACAAAATTAGCTGCGTGTGGTGGTATGGCACATACCTGTAATCCCAGCTACTCAGGAGGCTGAGGCAGGAGAATCACTTCAACCTGGGAGGCGAAGTTGCAGTGAGCCAAGATCACACCATTGCACTCCAGCCTGGGTAACAGAGTGAGACTCTGTCTCCAAAAAAAAGAAAATGAGATCATGTTGTTTTATAATTTGCTCTTTTTATTTAGTTAATTTATCATGAACAGTATTCTATGTCATTAAATACTCTTCCACAGTATCATTTTCAAAAAGCCAAATAGGGTTTGATTTTTCTAATGTAACACAAATTTCATAGATAGGCGGATCAAAGCTGGTCCAGCAGTTCAATGATGTTATCTACTTTGCAGTCTTTAGTTTCAGGCTACACTTTCATAGTGGGAAAATGGTTGCTTCACCTCCACCTTTTCCAACTCTTCCCCTCTCTCATTATTTTGGCTGTCTAAGACCTATTCTTATTACAAGAAAAACTTGAGACTGTAACATCCCCTCCCACCTTACTGGGAGGGTGCCAAGTGACCAAAGTGCCAAGAGACCAAAGATGACTTGGATAGGTCCAGCATGGCCAGGTGAATTTATTAGAACCTACCTACGGAGCACTCCTGGGCAGCAGCAGGACAGATTTAGGGATCTACCCACCTCCCATTTCTAAGCTGCTTTTAAGCTAGTTTTCTCGCTCTTTGCCTACTATATGCATGTGATGAGACTGTTTTCCTTGGTAGGGTCTCAGATGCTCTCTAAAATCTTTGGTTCTCAGGGACGCTTGCTCCTCAGCTGGGCACCATGGCTTTGGCTCAGTGCCTGGCCTTCAGAGTTCAGGCAGCGGGCATACACCCTTGAATAACCTGATGGTGGGGGACCCACCACACTACACTTCTCTAGTAAATTCTTTAGAAGGGGCCGTTGGGAACAATATTCTCTAAATTCTTGAATGTTGAAAGCAGCTTGTGGACATTATAATTAAAAATTTGTTTGACTGGATATAAAATCTTTAGTACACATTTTGTTTCAAGTTTCTTAAAAATATACTATCCCTTTTATTTCTGTCATGAAGCATTGCTGAGACAATGCCTAATGATAGTCTAATTATTTTTTTTCCTTCATATGTGACTTGATCTTTTTACTTGGATGCCCAAAGCCTTTTTTTTTTAAAAGTTCAGTACCTTTACTAGAATATGTCTTGGCATTGGTCATTCTGCCTCAGTTGTTTCAGGTATGCAGTGCACCATTTCTTCTTCTTCTTCTTCTTTCTTCTTTCTTCTTTCGTCTTCTTTCTTCTTCTTCTTTTTGGTTTTTTGTTTTTTGAAATGGACTCTTGCTCTGTTGTACAGGCAGGAGGTGCAATCTTGACTCTCTGCAACCTCTACCCCCACCCCGGGTTCAAGCAATTTTCCTGCCTCAGCCTCCTAAGTAGCTAGGATTACAGGTGCACACCACCATGCCCAGCTAATTTTTGTGATTTTTAGTAGAGATGGGGGTTTTACCATGTTGGCCAAGCTGGTCTTGAACTCCTGACCTCAAGTGATCTGCCCACCTTAATCCCCCAAAGTGCTGGGATTACAGGCGTGAGCCATCGCGCCCGGCCCACAGTACACCCTTTCAATAATGGTGTTTCAAAAATAATTTTTTAAAACATCTAATTATAGTTTATAACATTTGTTCTTTTCTTTGTGGTTTTTTTTTTTTCCCCGAGATGGAGTTCCACTCTTGTCGACTAAGCTGGAGTGCAGTGGCGCAATCTCGGCTCACTGCAACCTCCGCCCCCTGGGTTCAAGCAATTCTCCTGACTCGGCCTCCTGAGTAACTGGTATTACAAGCATGTACCACCATGCCTGGCTAATTTTTGTATTTTTAGTAGAGAGGGTTTCACCTTGTTGGCTAGGCTGGTCTCGATCTCCTGACCTCAGGTGATCTACCTGCCTTGGCCTCCCAACGTGCTTGGGATTACAGGCATGAGCCACCATGCCCGGCCTGGTTTTCTTTTTTGGAAACTTCTGTTATGTCCATGTTGGATCTTTGCCTTTCTTTTTTGTTGTTATTTTCTCTCAAATTCTTATCTCCTCTTAATTTCCTTTTGATTTTTTTTAAAACTTTTATGTCTCTTAAAGTATACCTGTATATTTACTTATGTTTTTATTTATTATGGCTGTCTTCATTTCTAAAGTGATGTTTTTTCTTGTATTATAATTGTCATCTCATTTCTAAGGTTTTCTAATTCTGATTTATGTTCTTGTTTTATATCTTTTTACTGGTTTTGAAGAAGTAGGTTATAGTTTTTATCTCACATGTAGTTTTATCTGTCTTGTGATCTTTTGTAATCGGTTTTATAGTCTCTTTTTTTTTTTACATAACTTTGTGTGGGATTTGACCCTCTGTCCTTTTCTGTTGCTCATTTTTATGTGAAATTAGTTTTTCTGAACTTTAAAATTAGGAGTGGTTTAGGGTAGTGTGTATGAATCTAGAGCTCCACCTTCTGATGATTTTGTAAAAGAAGAAAGTTTTTTATTCTGGCTCTGTTCCTCTCTGCCATTTTCACTTTTTTTTTTTTTTTTTTTTGAGACAGGGTCTCTGTCGCCCAGGCTGGAGTGAGTGCAGTGGTGTGATCTCAGCTCGCTGTAACCTCCACCTCCCGGGTTCAAGTGATCCTTTCACCTCAGCCTCTCCAGAAGCTGGGACTACAGGTGCATGCCACCATGCCTGGCTAATTTTTGTATTTTTTTTGGTAGAGCTGGGGTTTCAACATGTTGGCCAGGCCGGTCTCAAACTTCTGAACTGAGGTGATCACTTGTCTCAGCCTTCCAAAGTGCTGGGATTACAGGTGTGAGCCACTGTGCCCGGCCTATCATCACTGTTGTTGTTGTTGTTTTTAAGAGACAGAGTTCTGCCCTCTCACCCAGGCTTGAGTGAATGGTATAGATATAGCTCACTGTAGTCTCAGACTTCTGGGCTCAAGTGATCCTCCTACCTCAACCTTCCCAGTAGCTGGGATTACAGGTACACGCCACCATGCCCAGCTGATGTTTTTTATTTTTCTTGTAGAAACTGAGTCTTGCTGTGTTGCCCAGGCTGGTCTTGAACTCCTGGCCTTAAGCAATTTTACCGCTTTGTCCTCCCAAAGCGTTGGGATTCCAGACCCGAGCCACTGTGCCTGGCCCTGCCTTACATTTTTATCTGAACTTCTTCTATCCCTTGTCTCAACTGTACTACTCAGTTTGGATTTTCTTCCCATTGTTTCTTCTTGATATGGGGCTTTTTTCTAGAGGGGAGCTTTGCTTAGTTACTTTCAGGAACTCAGAGGGCTCAGACTATTCCAGCCCTTATTGCAGACCCAGTATATTTGCCCACTGTTGAAATGTGCAAAACTCCTCTCAGTTTCAGCTGCCTTTCTCATATTGGCTATCCTAGATTTCCAGTAAGTCTTGTTAGCTGCTTTGGGGTTTTTAGGTCAGTCAGATGTGCTGTTGCTTCCTGCTGCATAGATTATGTTACCTTGAAGGTCTTATAGCTTGTTTTCTTAGTTTTACGTTATATAAATGTGCCATAATTTCTTTCATCAGTCCCTTAATGAATATTTAGAATTCTCTTCTATTTTTCCTATATTAACAGGTCTGGGATAAACTTTTTTGTTTTTGTTTTTGTTTTTGTTTTTGAGATGAAGTCTCGCACTGTTGCCCAGGCTGGAGTGCAATGGCGTGATCTCGGCTCACCGCAACCTCCGCCTCCTGGGTTCAAGCAATTCTCCTGTCTAAGCCTTTCAAGTAGCTAGGACTACAGGCACGTGCCACCACGCCCAGCTAATTTTTTGTATTTTTAGTAGAGACGAGGTTTCACCATGTTAGCCAGGATGGTGTTGATCTCCTGACCTCCTGATCTGCCCGCCTCAGCCTCCCAAAGTGCTGGGATTACAGGCATGAGCCACTGCACCTGGCCTGGGATAAACATTTTTAGGGATAAACTTTTTAAATATTTGTGATTATTTCTTAAGACTAATTTTTATACGTTTTTGTAATTCAGAAAATATTCATTTCTTATGGCTTTTGATGCAAATTCCCAAATTGCCTTCTAGAATGCCTTTTAGAACTATATACTTCAGTCTTACAGTTCATTTTTTAATCATTCTTTCCTTTATTTTCTTTATTTTTTTAAATTAATCAGTTTTTAAAAATATGGAACGCTTCATGAATTTCCGTGTCGTTCTTGCACAGAGGCCATGCAAATCTTCTCTGTATTGTTCCAGTTTTAGTATATGTGCTGCCAAAGTGACCACTTAATTATTCTTTTTTTTTTTTTGAGACCTAGTCTTGCTCTGTTGCCCAGGCTAGAGTGCAGTGGCGTGATCTTGGCTCACTGCACCCTCTGCCTCCTGGGTTCAAGCTATTCTCCTGCCTCAGCCTCCTGATTAGCTGGGATTACAGGCACCTGCCACTGCGCCCGGCTAATTTTTGTATTTTTAGTAGAGACAGGGTTTCACCATCTTGGCCAGGCTGGTCTCGAACTCCTGACCTCATGATCACCTGCCTTGGCCTCCCAAAGTGCTGAGATTACCATGCCCAGCCTAATTATTCTTTTAATTGTACTAGTGACATTGGATGACTTATAAACACAAAAAATACAGTCATCAATTCAGAACTTGGCCTCTAGACCACACCCTGTGAAGTCCCTGATTAAGACCCAGAAACTTAATAAAACAAGCTTTTGAGCTGCTAAAAATTAATGTCATGAAAGCTATAAATTAACACATGCACTGTGATTATAGGAGACTTTTCCAGTTCATACTCAGAAAATAGAGTTTCCTTATTTTAATTACTTTGATTTCCATGTCAGACTGAAAGAGGATATGGCATCTTTAATAGTTATATAGTGACAACTGTGAATGGTAGTGGCAAAGAAAAGGGAGAAATCAAAGATGACTTGATTTCTAGACGTGGCTTGTCTTAGCTAAAAGTAACAAACTATTGGATAACAATGAAATTTCAAATTGTGCCAAAGAAAAAAAGACAAAAGAAAAATTTTTTAAAGAGTAATAAACTAGAAGTCAAATTTAAGGAATATAGATATTTTTTCTATCTCATGATTGACAGTGACTCTCATTATCGTTCTGTATTTAGTATTTCAAGTCATAGGTTCAGATACATCGTAACTAAACAATTTGGCTAATTTATGTGCAGTTTATGTTTGGAAGAATTTTTTTTTTCTTTTTTGAAAATCTGTGTTTATTTAGAAACCAACATGGAGTGTCTGCTGGACATTTTATTTAATTTTATTTACTCTATTTTTTTGAGACTGGGTCTGGCTCTGTTGCCCAGCCTGGAGTGCAGTGGCATGATCGTGGCTCACTGCAACCTCTGCTTCATGGACTCAAGCATCCTCACACCTTAGCCTCCCAAGTAGCTGTGACTATAGGTGTGCACCACCACACCCAGCTAGTTTTGGTATTTTTTGTAGAGATCAGGTTTCACCATGTTGTCCAGGCTGGTCTCAAACTCCTGAGCTCAAGTGGTCCATCTGCCTCATCCTCCCAAAGTGCTAGGATTACAGGCATAAGCTACCATGCCTGGCCATCTGTGACATACACACACACATAAAGTTTTTATTAGGCAAATAGTACCCAACTGTTAAAAAAAATAAGAACTTGTAACTAAGTCATAAAACAGAGATTAAATATCCTAAATAATTCTGCCATCTAGAGATAAGTACTGTCATCCTTGATACTACTCTCTCTCCCTCTGTTTCTTTATGTTTTATTTTATTTTTTATTTATTGAGACAGGGTCTTGCTCTGTCACCCAGCCTAGAGTGCAGGGGCACAGTCGTGGCTCACTGCAGCCTCAACCCTCTAGGCCCAAGCAGTTTTCTTGTCTCAGCCTTCCCCGTAGCTGGGACTTCCAATAGCTAGGGCACCTAAGTTGATGCCATGTCTTTGCTATAGTGAATAGTGCTGTGATGAATGTGCAAGTACATGTGTCTTTTTGGTAGAAAGATTTTTTGTCTTTTGGATATATACCCAGTTATGGGATTGCTGGGTCAAATGGTAGTTCTGTTTTAAGTTCTTTGAGAAATCTTCAAACTGCTTTTCAGAGTGGCTGAACTAATTTACATCCCCACTGTTACATTCCCTTTTCTCTGCAGACTCACCAGCACCTATTGGTTTTTTTGACTTTTTAATAATAATCATTCTGACTGGGCATGGTGGCTCATGCCTATACTGTAATCCCAGTACTTTGGGAGTGGAGGCAGGTGGACCACCTGAGGTCAGGAGTTCGAGACCAGCCTGACCAACATGGCAAAACCCCGTCTCTACTAAAAATATAAAAATTAGCCAGGTGTGGTGGCACGGGCCTATAATCCCAGCTACTTGGGAGGCTGAGGCAGGAGAATTGCTTGAACTGGGGAGGTGGAGGTTGCAGTGAGCTAAGATTGCACCACTGCACTCCATCCTGGGCAATAGAGCAAGACTGTGTCTCAAAAAATAAATAAATTAATAATAATAATAATAACCATTCTGACTGGTGTGGGATAGTATCTCATTGTGGTTTTGATTTGCATTTCTCTGCTGATTAGTGATGATGAGCACTTTTTTTATATTTCTTGGCCACTTGCATGACTTCTTTTGAGAAGCATCTGTTCGTTTTTTTTTTTTTGAGATGGAGTCTCACACTGTCACCCAGGCTGTAGTGCAGTGGTGCCATCTCCACCTCCTGGGTTCAAGCAATTCTCCTGCC
This sequence comes from Aotus nancymaae, assembly GCF_030222135.1. Lineage (NCBI taxonomy): Eukaryota > Metazoa > Chordata > Mammalia > Primates > Aotidae > Aotus > Aotus nancymaae. Next base: position 31,190,162 of record NW_026988471.1, read on the forward strand.
TCAGCCTCCCGAGTAGCTGAGACTACAGGCGTGTGCCACCATGCCCAGCTAATTTTTTTGTATTTTTAGTAGAGACACGGTTTCACCATGTTGGCCAACATGGTCTCGATCTCCTAACCTCATGATCCGCCCACCTCGGCCTCCCAAAGTGCTGGGATTCCAGGCATGAGCCACTGCACCTGGCCTTTTTTCTCATTTTTTAATGGGGTTGTTTTTTGCTTGTTCAATTAAGTTCTGTATAGATTCTGATATCAGACCATTGTCTCACGCATAATTTGCAAATATTTTCTCCCATTCTGTAGGTGTTTCTTGGTTGTCTTGCAGGATTCTTATAGTTTGAGGTCTTACATTTGTTTATTTATTTTATTTTATTTATTTATTTTGAGATGGAGTCTCACTCTGTCACCCAGGCTGGAGTGCACTGGCATTATCTCGGCTCACTGCAACCTCCGCTTCCCGGGTTCAAGTGATTCTCCCACCTCAGCCTCCCAAGTATCTGGGACCACAGGCGCGCATCACCATGCCCGGCTGATTTTTTGTATTTTTAGTAGAGATGGGGTTTCACTGTGTGAGTCAGGATGGTGTCAATCCCCTGACCTCGTGATCCACTGTCTTGGCCTCCCAAAGTGCTGGGATTACAGGAATGAGCCATCTCGCCTGGCCACATTTACTTTTTTTGAGATGAAATCTAGTTCTGTCTCCCAGGCAGGAGTGTAGTGGCGTGATCTCGGCTCACTGCAACCTCTGCCCCTTGAGTTCAAGTGATTCTTCCACCTCAGCCTCCCAAGTAACTAGGACTACAGGCATTTGCCACCACGCCTAATTTTTTTTTTTTTTTTTTTTTTTTTTTCTTTTTGTAGATACAGGGTTTCACCATGTTGGTCAGGCTGGTCTTGAACTCCTAACCTCAGGTGATCCCAAAGTGCTGGGATTATAGGCATGAGCCACAGTGCCCAGACAGGGTCTTAAACTGAAATCTTTAATCCATCTTCAGTTAATGTTTTTATATGGTGAAAAGTAAAGGTCCACAGCCGGGCATGGTGGTTCATGCCTGTAATCCTAGCACTTTGGGAGGGTGAGGCCGGCGGATCATCTGAGCTCAGGAGTTCGAGACCAGTCTGACCAACATGCTGAAACCCTGTCACTACTAAAAATACAAAAATTAGCCAGGCATGGTGGAGCACACCTGTAATCTCAGCTACTTGGGAGGCTGAGGCAGGAGAATCGCTTGAACCCAGGAGGTTGCAGTGAGCTGAGATTGTGCCACTGCACGCCAGCCTGGGTGACAGAGTGAAATGCCATCTCAAAAAAAACAAACAAAAAAGTAAAGGTCCAGGTTCATTCTTCTGCATACGGCTAGCCAGCTATCCTAGTACCATTTGTTGAACAGGGAGTCCTTTCCCCACTGCCTATTTTTGTGGACTTTGTCGAATATCAGATGCCTGTAGGTATGTGGCTTTATTTCTGGGTTCTCTATTCTGTTACACTGGTCTCTGTGTGTTTTTTTTTTACCAGTACCATGCTGTTTTGGCTATGTTAGCTTTATAGTTTGAATTCAGGTAATGTGATGCTTCCAACTTCATTCTTTCTGCATAGAATTGCTTTAACTATTTGGGCTCTCTTTTGGTTCCATATGTATTTTAGAATAGTTTTTCCTAGTCCTGTGAAAAATGACATTGGTAGTTTGATAAGAATAGCATTGAATCCGTAGATTGCTTTGGACAGTGTGGCCATTTTAATGATACTGATCTTCCAATCCATGAGCATGGAATGTTTTTCCATTTGTTTATACCATTTGTGATTTCTTTGAGCAGTGTTTCACAGTTCTCCTTGTAGAGATCTTTCACCTCCTTGGTTAGATGTATTTCTAGGTATTTTATTTCTTTTGTGGATGTTGTAAATGGGATTGAATTCTTTTTTTTTTTTCCTTGATACAGGGTCTCTCTCTTTGTCACCCAGGCTGGAGTGCAGTGGTGCAGCCACTGCAGCCTCAACCTCTCAGGTTCAATCAGTTCTCCCACTTCAGCCTCCTGTGTAGCTGAGTAGCTGGGACTACAGACATGTGCCACCATATCCAACTTTTTTTTTTTTTTTTTTTGGTTGAGATGGGGTTTCACCGTGTTGCTCAGGCTGCGGGATTGTGGGGTCGGGGCGGGGGGTGTGTGTGTGTACCAAAACTTTAAAAACATAGTTTATGGGCCAGGCATGGTGGCTTACACCTGTAATCCCAGCCCTGTGGGAGCCTGAGGCAAGCGGATCGCTTGAACCTGGGAGTTCAAGACCAGCCTGAGCAACATGGTGAGAGCTCATCTTTACAAAGAAAACAAAAAAACTTAACTAAAAAAAAACCCATAATTTATGGTGAACACTTTTTCAAGTTAACAAATGTACTTCTAACCCTCATTGTAATGCCTGGTGCTCTCTATCCCTTAGAAACCCTGAGATCATCTTTGATGAGTCAATCTCCCTCATCCTTTATTTCCAGTTGGGTATCAAGTCCTTCCATTTCTGCCCCTGGAATATGGTGTATCTATTTGTCCCTCTCTGATTCCACTATTGTCCTAGTTCAGCTCTCCTCATTTCTTTTGTTTTGTTTTCTTTTGTTTTTTGAGACAAAGTCTTGCTCTGTCACCCAGACTGGAGTGCAGTGGCATGATCTCTGCTCACTGCAATGTCCACTTCCCGGGTTCAAGCGATTCTCCTGCCTCAGCCTCTCGAGTAGTTGGGATTACAGGCATGTGCCACCATGCCCAGCTAATTTTTGTATTTTTAGTAGAGATGGGGTTTCACCATGTTGGCCAGGCTGGTCTCGAACTCCTGACCTCAGGTGATCCACCTGCCTTGGTCTCCCAAATTGCTGGAATTACAGACATGAGCCACTGCACCTGGCAGCTCTCCTCATTTCTAATCTAGATTGTTTCAGTTTTTTCCTACCTGATTACTAGTCATCCATACCTACAGTTTTTCTGAACTCTGATTATTTTATTTCTGTTTGGTTGCTGCTGTTAAATAAAAACTCCTTATCACTTTAGAGTCCTCTGGTAGCTTCTTTTTAACCTTATTACCTACCTATCATTTTTCTTCTTCCTTCTTCCCTTCCTCTGTTTCTCCCTCTTTTTTTCCCTTCCTCTCTTTCTTCTCTCCCTCTTTTCTCTTCTTCTTCTGCCCCCTGAAATACTTGGACTTCTTTTTTTTTTTTTTCTTTTTTTTTTTAATTCAAAACAGGATCTCACTCTGTCACTCAGGCTGGAGTGCAGTGGTGTGATCTCGGCTCACTGCAACCTCCGCCTCCCGGGTTCAAGCAGTTCTCCTGCCTCAGCCTCCCGAATATCTGGGATTACAGGCATGCATCACTATGCCTGGCTAATTTTTTGTATTTTTAGTGGAGACATGGTTTCAACATGTTGGCCGGGCTGGTCTCAAACTCCTGCCCTCGGTGATCTGCCCACCTCAGCCTCCCAAAGTGCTGCGATTACAGATGTGAGCCACTGAGCCCGGCCAGGACTTCTTTATATATTAGTATTATTGCTTATTCTTACCAAGTATGCCATATATTTTAATTGCTTTTCCCTCAGTGTGGAATGCCTGTCTCCACTTTTTGAAATACCTACCTTTTCGGCTCTTCCACTGTATTTTTCGTATGCTTCATTTATATTCTTCCTTGTATTATAACATGCTATCTTGATTTTACATGGATTTTCCTTTTTTGTATTTTAAAGGTCACAATTATTTCTTTAACTCATTGCAATGATAATCACCAGCAAGTAGTCTTTAAGAAATAACATTAAGCTTTTTCTTTCAGATAAAATACCAAGAACTTACCAAATCATAAATGAAATATTTGTTTCTAATGGAATTTTCCTTACAATTCTAAGCAATCTCTTTCTTATGATTTTGCCCCTTTTAGGCTGGATCAGTGCATGTAAGAATTCGACGAGATGCAAATGAACAAATGGTTCTTGCTCATGTGACCAACAGACTGTACACTCTGGTGTCTACTCTGACTGTTCAAATTTTCAAGGATGACTGGATTAGGCCTGCCTTATTGTCTGGGCCTGTTGCAGCCAATGTCCTCAATTTTTCAGATCATCACATAATCCCAATGCCTCTTTTAAAGGGTACTGATGATTTGAACCCAGTTACATCAACTCCTGCTAAACCTAGTAGTCCACCTCCAGAATTTTCATTTGACACTCCTGGGAAAAATGTGAACCCAGTTATTCTTCTAAACACACAAACAAGGCCTTATGGTTTTGGTCTTAATCATGGGCACACACCTTATAGCAGCATGCTTAATCAAGGACTTGGAGTTCCAGGAATTGGAGCAACTCAAGGATTGAGGACTGGTTTTACAAATATACCAAGTAGATATGGAACTAATAATAGATTTGGACAACCAAGACCATGATGGACTCTAAATTATTTTTATGAGGAATATTGACTCTGTGGCTTCCAATTTATTTAGTAATCCAACTTTGCATTGACTGTTTAATCATTTACTCTAGATGTTAGATAACAGTAAGCTTGTTCACATTTCATGAAACCTATGAAACTATATTTTTGTAAAATGTACTTGTGACAGTGAAATCCTCGTAAATGTTAAAGTCTTTAAATGGGCTTCCTTTAGAAATGTGTTTCTTTAAATTTGGATTTTGGTATCTTTGGTTTTGTAGTTGACTGCAGTGTGATATGACCTTACCTTTATAAAAGCCACTTGATGGAGTGGATCTGTCACATTACTAAGAATATGATATCTCTTTTTCTTTTTTTTTTCCTGAGACGAGTCTTGCTCTGCATTGTGCCCAGCCAATCCATTATTATTAATTTAAGGCAATAGTTTATTAAGGTTTCCTTAGTTTTTGTTTAGTTTTTTGAGATGGAGTCTCACTCTGTCACCCAGGCTGGAGTGCAGTGGTGCCATCTGGGCTCACTGCACCCTCCGCCTTCCAGGTTCATGCGATTCTCCTGCCTCGGCTTCCCAAGTAGCTGTGATTACAGGTGCCTGCCACCATGCCTGGCTAATTTTTGTATTTTTAGTAGAGATGGGGGGTTTTACCATGTTGGCTAAGCTGGTCTCAAATTCTTGACCTTGTGATCCACCCGCCTTGGCCTCCCAAAGTGCTGGGATTGGGTGTGAGCCCACCACACCTGGCTATTTTCTTTAGTGAAATTTATAAACATGCTTCTTGACTAATACACATTTTAGAAAAGGGAAAAATGTCTATTCAAAATGTAAAAGTCTCTTTTACAGCTTTTCCAAACTTAATTGCTACATTTTTCTTTGAGGTTCTCCTGAATTATGTCTTGTAAACTAAAAGCAAATTTTTTAGCAGCAATTTTGGAATACAGTCTATGTATCACAATTTGATTTTTAAATCATCAAGGTTTTTGTTAAAGTTTCTCTCATTTAAAAATTTCAGTACATTTGTAAATAGTCCATGGCTCTCAGTGTTTTATTTTAATTAAATGACACCCAATTTTTGGTGATATGCAGTGAAAGAATCCCAATTTTCTGTATTACATTTAATCAAATACTGACATATGAATTTGTCTTTTCTGCCACATTTTCATTGGTTGACTTTTAAATTTATTTTATTAACAAAATATATCAAATATATTACCAAAACACATGGAGTTCCATATATATTATGGAATTCGATGTCTTTTCAAGTTACACAAAGAATTTGAGTTTACACAGTATAATTTTATCAAAGCATAATGGACCTTAGATTATAGAATATAGCATTGTTAGGTCTGCAGTGGGCAGTTTATAGCTTTTGTTTTGCTTTGTCAAAAATAGGAAATTGTTAACTGTGATGAAGTACGAGAATTATGTAGATTATGTTTTTTTTTAGTGGTTTTCCAAATGCAGAGTTTTATGGGTTTTTTCGTTTTTTTGTGGTTTTTTTTGTTTGTTTTTGGAGATGGAATTTCGCTCTTATTGCCCAGGCTGGAGTGCAATGGCGTGATCTCGGCTCATCGCAACCTCTGCCTCATAGGTTCAAGTGATTCTTCTGCCTAAGCCTCCAAGTAGCTGGGATTACAGGCATGCACCACCACATCCAGCTAAATTTTTGTATTTTTAGTAGAGACGGAGTTTCTCCATGTTGGTCAGGCTGGTCTTGAACTCCTGACCTCAGGTGATCCACCCGCCTCAGCCTCCCAAAGTGCTGGGATCACAGGCGTGAGCCACCATGCTCAGCCCCAAATGCAGAGTTTAAGGACTTTCTAATGTGGCTAGTATTACTTCCAAAAAGTAGAACAAGCAGCAGTCACACATGACCTATGAGGGTTTTTTGTTATTGTTTTATTTTATTATGCATTCTATAACAGTTTTAAAAAGGGATTTTAAGAATGGACTCAACTTTCCTGAAATCCAGTGCTCCTGCAGATTTTTGACTTTCCCAGCCATCAGCCAGCTATCTAGAGAAGATTTTTGTTTTTCTATAATCTGCAACAGTTTCTTCAGTCAACTCATCCACTTTCAAATAGGAGCAACACTTTTCTTCACCGTGGATTAAAAACATCCAAGAAGCCATCTCTGTCAAGCAGAATTGTCATCTGTGGTATAAGTGTCCATATCCTAAATACCTTTTTCTTAGTGAGGATTTGGTCACTGTCTTTGACATCTGCAACCCTGTTCAGGCATGTGACCTGCTGAAGAAATACAGCCCATGCTACCTTGACTACTGGGGAAAATGATACTTTGTAAAATGTAATAAGGCAACCTATTCCTTGTCCTTTGTCTTATGTTCTCTAACTATTACCGTATCTGTTATTGGTCTACTATTACAGGATGATTCTTCCTTCATTGGTCTCATCTAAGTGTGAATTAGGGTCATGCATGAAATCTGAACTGCCATGTCCTGAGTTATGGTTAAGAGGTATGTGCTGCCATCCCATGCATGTCTTCCCCATGGGATTTTAAAGTGTTCAGGTACCAAACGCAGTTCTGTATGAGGTTTTATGCCTACTTCCTCAACACCAATTCAGAAGCAACACCTGTGCAGCTATCCCACCAAAGGTGCTTTAATACCCACCTACACTGTTTGAGAAAGGACAGTTACCTGTGGGTTATGAAAGAATTGGCCCTGCTTCCTGAATGTGAGTAAGATGTTACAGGAGACATTGGCCCGTGCATTATTATATACAGAAGTCTTACTTGCCAAGCTCTGACTAACTTCTGGATATAAAAATAAGGAACTAACCCAGCATAGGCCTATAGGCAGCAGCCTCACTAGTAAATCTTCCCACCGAATCACTTATAGCTAGACAAAGAAAGAAGTTCAATTTAAGTATTTGGCCCATAGCTTGTGATTAAGATGTAAACTCCGTGAAGTATAATTAACCCTGCTTTACAAAGTCGCTGTATTGTAATGGGAAAAACACTGCACTAGGAGGCAAAAGACCTGAATTTCAGTTCTGATGCTGCCACTGTGTAAGGAAGTCGTTTTGTAACCCATGGGCAAATCATTTGCGCTTGCTCATCTGTAAAGTTAGGGAGAGGAATAATTAGTTGATCTGTAAAATATCAGCTCCAAAACATTATGGATAACATATTTATATGTCCCCAATTGCTAAACAGATGTTGTGCCCAGAATTTTTTCTAGCGACTACCTCAATATACAGGCCAAGTGTTCCCTACACCAACACCCAAGCCATTAATTTGAGGTGCCATGAAAATAGGTGAACCACAGGCTAACACCATTTAGGTTTTTGCGTTTTTTTTCAGGCTTGCCTCTACTTAAATATGTTTAGAGAGTTTTCTTAGACTTCTTTCTTTGTAGGGAAGGGTTATTTGGGGAAGTGTTAGAAAAAAGATTAGGGCAGGGTACCCTTAATTTATATAAAGTACAAAAGAATGGGAAACATTTTCCTTTTCTTCTTTAATCTCTAATGTCATGTTTGGAATTACACATAACTTAGCAGATACTGGAGAGGACCTGAATTTTAAGCCTCTGATTTAGCTGTTTGTTAACTGCCAATTTTTGCTTGACTAAAGAATGCTGATCTTTTTTGGGAGTCTGATCTTCTAATATGAGAAAGTGCTTTTTACATTCCAGATTGTTTGAATTAAACTGTTTGGATTAAAGAACATATATGGAATTTTCGCTCTGATTTTAAATAATCCTTGTTTTTTTATTCAGTAGCTATTTATTATCTCATATTCAGCAAATATTTGTTGAGAATCTGTTACATGCCAGGCACTATACTAAGTTAATATGCATTCAGTATACCAGTTGGTGTAACCCAGACCAAAAGTAACCCAAAGATGAACAAGAGTTCCTTCAAGGAGCTGATAACCCTAGCAGGAGAGCTAAGACACAAAACTATTGCATGTATCATCTAATTAAATTTCTTTCCACTTCCGTCTTTGGCATCCTTTTGCAAGATTTTTTTTAACTACCAGGCTTAAAGTAATGGGGTCCCAGAGCACTTAATGGCTTTGGGTACACTTTAGTTAAGCAGTTACTAGTTTAAAAGCACCTTTAATAAGACTGAGATCATCATCATCAAATTGCCACCCAACAAGCCTAGCTTCTTGCAGAAAAGTTAACTTGGATAACACATGGCTAAGTTTTCTGACTAATGCTGCATCAGGTAGAAATTCTTTAGTACTGAAGTCAAAAAACACTAATTGCTTAAGATTCTCAAATACACTCATAAAGGAAAGCCATCCATCACTGCTCACACAATTTCCTGCCAAGTTCAACTGCTGGAAGTTTTTCAGAGGGTTCTATTCAAAAAATGCACCTGGGTAAAGAAATAAGAATATTAGTTGGAAGAAAAACTTTTTTAAAAAAAGAGGAATAGTTTCTACATTTATTTTACATACTTTTTTTCACTTTGACATGGCCATGTTTGAACCAGTGCTTTGCCTCAGAAAGAAATTATTAATCCTCTATAGCTAGGGCAGTGATTATGAATATGGTCTATTATATTTACAGGTATTTTTCCTAGAGTATAAGGGAATCTGATAAAGTGATTCGTAGTGAAGTAGCAATAATATGTACATGAATTCCATTTTTTCCCTTTTCCTGATTCCTAGGAAACGGAAGCTTGCTTTAAAATTGATGTGTGAGAGATGCTGTTAAATATTAGGTACTTGTTTTCGAAACTCGAGTCAATCTTTGGCAATACGAGGTCGTTTCCTCTTCTGAAGAAGTAAACGCTGCCTAACTGTTGTTTCTTTGGGTATGTTCCTAACTGTAAACTTGAGTAAGTGAGCCTCCTTCAGTATCTAAAGATTTGGGTGTTTTTGTTTATCTATTTGTTTATAACCCTCCCTAACCTCTTCAGGAAGTTCCTCCATTCCTTACAGAATAGGGCACCTAAAGTATTTCCTACAGAGGGTAGGTGGATATCCTGTCTTTCTGATATACAGAGAATGTATACACACACATATATATGTTTGTGTGTGTGTGTGTGTGTATACACACAAATAATTTAGTGTTCATTCTTTGTCCCATGTTACCAGTTTAGGTGGTACTGGAACTCAAGTGAGTCTTGCAATAAGAAAAAATACCTTTCAGGTCATGTACCATCATTCAGATTGGCCAGTATACAACATTAGGATTTCACAAAGCTAGCTCCATGTTAATTATGCATATTAAACTGTGCAAAGCGTTAGCCCTACCCACCTTCCTGGCCTTTTCTGGATGACTAAGTTCACCTTGAAGTACAGAGTGGACAGTCAGGCAGACTGGACAAGGGAACTCTATTACTTACATGTTTATACTCCAGAGTATCACACACAAATTGCAGAAGATGTAAGCCTGGCTTATCAATCCACATTACTCAGCTCATCTGAGCTCATCTTAGTTTCAGTGTACCTCACCCAACTTTGGAGGTTTAATTTGTTTTATATTAAACTTGCGTTTCTTGGGAGATGTATAATATTAGATAATGTTCTAGAAACTGACCCTTATGGCAATGAGGATCCATGATTCAGTTTGATTCCAAGTAGGAAAAGAAGTTTTAAAAGTCCCTTTCCATTGTCTCAGGGAGAAGACCACTAAAGAGTTTGTTAAAGAAAGAAAGGTTCAGTGCTGTACAATCTTAATGTTAACAAGCAAAGATTAAAAGCTATCTGCTAACAGTAATGAGGGCTCGATGACAGAAATGGACAATCTTGTCTGACCAGCTTTCATGGGTGAGGTCAACCTAGTTATGCACTGAAACTGTATCCTTACCCCTTTTAGTAAGGGTGTTTACCAGCTACCTAGTGAGGAGGTCTGTGAGTTTGGTGTCTGATGTCACTGCATGGCCTTGTGTAGTTTGTTCAGTGCAACTAAGTACATTCTAGAGTGTGTCTTTAGTCAGTGTCAGCCAATGCTTTCATCACTATCATAAGGTCTTGAGTTTGAAAGCTCTTCAGGTTCTTCTTTACAGATACCTGAAATGATTGACCCTGCCTGACTGGTCAAGATGCTAGCAGCTGAAGTGGGCAAAACCAGGTAAGGAAATGATTCACTGTGTTCTGCCTTCATGTCTTGTACCCATGGTCAGTGTCGCTGACACCATCTTTGGGCCTTCTTTTCTGGCTTTTATTTATTTGAAAAGTGAGACAGACTGCTATTTGTTCCCAAACCTGTCTCCCCTTATTCTATAGTTATAGAGTTTTATTTGGGCATATGGCCACTCATATCCCAGCCTCCCTTGCTATTAGGTGGGGCTAAATTTTTGCCAAGGAAGTATAGGCAGAAGTGATGTGTGCAACTTCCACATCACTTTTCCAATTCCCCCGCTTCTACTAGGTTGAAATGCTCACAGGGCAGTGACCTACCTATGTCCATGAAGTCAAAAATAATACTCTAAGGAATAGAGAAGTAAAAAAAAAAGTAGATGTCTGGGTCTGAAAGACTGCACAGAGCAAAGCCACCCCACCTTCCTGGATTGCTCATTTCTGGACTGTTACATAACAGAGAATCAAGTTCTACCTTCTGTAAGCCACGGTATAGTTGGGTCTCTGTTATTACAGCTTAGCCTGTGCCCAGCCCAACTAGTACATAGGTCCTTGCATTCCTTCCCTTCCTACTCTTCTGTTCCTTGAAGGGGTGGCTTTCTCCCTGCCCTCTTACATCTATGTTTGTTTCCTTTCTGCCTTTGCCCCTTCTCCATATGCTTCCCAGCATGATATGCACTCAGTCAAAATGCTAGTTGCCAGTTGTGTGTCTATTTAAGGCTCCTTCCCCAAAGATCAAATTTGTTTCTCCTCAGCTAGCAGAACATATTTTCACCACCTAAAAGGAGAATTTAAAGCCTATTTCACCGTCAGAGAGTGAGCAGTTTATACTGGTTATCTACTAAGGCATAATCTTAACATCATCAATTGAAGAGAGTTTCTTAGATAATTATTAGAATGTGTGCAAGTGCAGGAACCAAGAACAGACAACATTTGTCATAACCTAAGGGCATGCCTTTTGTTCATTTAATCTGCAGTGCTTATGAGGAGCAGACTAGACCTGAAAGAAATGGAATCCATGACATTTATAGAGCCATAGGCTGTATGTGAGCTGTGGAGAGTGCAAATGCCTTGATTGGAATTCTAAGAAAAATCTCAAATGCTCTGGGCAGAAGAGTTCTGATTCTTGGGGGTTCCTGTATCCCAAACACAACTCTTGTTTGTATTGTCCTGTAGTTCACCTGAACCAGCACCAGAGCTCTCACCATTTATTTGTTCAGCAACATTTCTTAGTGCTACTATGTGCTGCGGATTATGCTGGGTGCTGGGGATATGTGCAAATGACAGATGTGGTCCCTGTCTCATTGGGCTTATGAAATAGTGTGAAGACATACGTTATCAAGTAATTAAATGGGTGGTGGGTGCTATGGGTAGGTCAAGGTACCCTGGAAGCACACAAAAGCAATAGGCTTTCCCACTCCACTTTGTTCCCAGAACACTGCAGTGGGGCTTATGTGCTTAAGGAAGAAGACTAGAGGATTCTTCTTAGGAGAAATGGAACTGCCCCCAGGAGAAAGCCCTACAAAGAAGGGGCCATTTTGCATGCCTAATCACCCCCTAGTAATGTTAGCCTGTCAAAAAGTCACCCCCTCCTTCAGATACACAGAACTTCCTAACATCTTGTGTCTGACTCTCAAATGTGAAGACGACAGTACAGGATTACCAGTCATTTGAGAACAGCCTCCAACAAGGAGGACAGAGACTAAAAGCCAAACAACTCCCAAAGAAATGAGGCACCATAGAAAACAAGAAAAACCAAACTTCTAAGTTTTCCAGAGATCCTAAGTTTTTCAATAGACTGCATCTACTCAACAACAATAAGATGCTATGAAGTTTTGGAAAATAAAAATAAGATAGCAGTATCTATACAGGAGAAAGATTGGGTCCAGGATTTAACACAGAGCTTCTAGAACATGAATAGGATCTGTGATGGCTTTTTTTTTTTTGTGTGTGACAGAGGCTGGCTCTGTCACCAAGGGTGGAGTGCAGTGGTGTGATCTCAGCTCACTGCATCCTCCACCCCACTGGCTCAAGTGATCCTCCCAACTCAGCCTCCCATGTAGCTAGGATTATAAGTATGTGCACTATGCCCAGCTAATTTTCATATTTTTAGTAGAGATGGGCTTTCACCATGTTGGCCAGACTGGATTTGAACTCCTGACCTCAAGTGATCCACCCACCTCAGCCTCCCAAAGGGCTGAGATTACAGGCATGAGCTCTCTTTTTGAGAACAGGCTGGATAATGGAGTTCAGCATTTTGGGAGGCCAAAGTGGGTAGATCACTTGAGGTCAAGAGTTGGAGACCAGCCTGGCCAACATGGTGAAACCCCATCTCTACTAAAAATACAAAAATTAGCTGGGCATGGTGGCACACGCCTGTAATCTCAGCTACTCAGGAGGCTGAGGCAGGAGAATTGCTTGAACCCAGGAGGTGGAGGTTGCGATGAGCCGAGATCATGCCATTGCACTCCAGTGTGGGAAACAACAGCAAAACTCCGTCTCAAAAAAAAAAAAAAGAAGAAGAAGTAGACAAGGTGACATGGAGGTCAAGAGAATGTTTTGAAAAGAAGGGAGTGCTCCGTGTCGACTCCTACAGAGGAATCAAATAAATCACACTTCTGAAAGTGTCTATTGAAATTCAGCCACATGCAGGGGTGTGGAGAGTCAAATGCAATGAGTAGGAAGCAGCAGCTGGTCAGGAAGTAGAGATGTCATAAGGGTACATAACATTTGTTTTAGAGCTTTTACCTTGAAGGAGAGGAGAGATAGAGTGATAACCAAAGGAGGAAGATCGGACTCAGGGAGAGTTTTATTTAAAATGGAAGAGATTTGAGCAACTTTAAAAACTGACATGAGGGAGCTAATAACAAGAGGCACAATCAATAAAATGATGTCCCTGAACTGGAGTGAGGGTGAGACTGGCACCTCAAGCACTGCTAAAGAGACTGTGCTTAGGTAGGAGAAGAGGGACCTGCTTATAAGCCCTACAGGAGAAGAGGATAAAAAATAACAATTACATCCTCTGTGAAATAAGAGATGCAGAGGACTGAGGAGAAAAAGGTGTGTAATAATTTACAGAGAGCATTGAATATAGAAGCACAGTAAGACTCCCAGGAAATGTTGAGAGAGATTATGTTTATTCATTGTTTTTTTGTTTGTCTGTTTGTTTTGAGACAGAGTTTCACTCCATCTCCCAGGCTGGAGTGCGGTGGTGTGATCTTGGCTCACTGCAACGTCCGATTCCCAGATTTAAGCACTTCTCCCTCCTCAGCCTCCCGAGTAGCTGGGATTACAGGCGTCCACCACCATGCTCAGCTAATTTTTGTATTTTTAGTAGAGACAGGGTTTCATCATGTTGGCCAGGCTGGTCTCAAACTCCTGACCTCAGGTGATCCACCTGCCGTGGCCTCCCAAAGTACTGGGATTACAGGCGTGAGTCACCATGCCCAGCCTCCGGTTTTTTTTTTTTTTCTTGAGATAGAGTCCCACTCCCTCACCCAGGCTAGAGTGCAGTGGTGCAATCTCAGCTCACTGCAACCTCAGCCTCCTGGGTTCAAGAGAGTCTCCTGCCTCAGCCACCCGAGTAGCTGGGATTATATAGGCATATGCCACCACACATGGCTAATTTTTTAATACTACATATTTTAATACATTCATTATTTGATGGACATTTGGTTTGTTTCCACTTTTGAGCTATTAAGCATCCTACTATAAACATTAATGTACAAGTTTTTGCATGGACGTTGGTTTTCATTTCTCTTGAGGACCTAGGAACAGAGTTGCTGGGTCATATGACAACTCTATGTTTAACATTTGTACAACTTGCCGGAATGTTTTCCTCAGAAGCTGCATCATTTTACATTCCAGCTACCAGCAGTTTCTCCATATCCTTGCCAACATTTGTTATTATATGTTTTTTAATAAAAAATAATAACCATCCCTAGTGGGTCTCAGGTGGTATCTTACTGTAGTTTTGTTTTGCATTATTACCCTGATGGCCAATGATACTACGTTTTCTGGTATTTATTTTGTGATTTAAATATCTTCCCTGAAGAAATGTCTATTCAGATTCTTGCCCATTTTACAAATTAGGTTATTTGCCTTTTTTATCAGTGAGTTGTAGGAGTTTTTACATATATATGTATTCTTTCAGGATGGAAGTCCTTTATCAGATAATGTGATTTGCAAATTTTTTTCACATTCTATAAGTTGTATTTTGTCTGTCTTTCCCTCCCTCTCTCCCTCCCTCCCTCTTTCCTCCCTCCTTCCTTCCTTCCTTCTTGCTTTCTCTCTTTCTTTCTTTTCTTTCTGATTTTATTTATTTATTTTTTTTGAGACTGGGTTTCACTCTATTACCTGGGTTGGAATGCAGTGACATGATCACAGCTCACTGCAGCCTCAAACTCCTAGGCTCAAGCACTCCTAGGCTCAAGCCATCCTTCCATCTCAGCCTCCCAGGTAGCTGGGGCTACAGCTGTATGCTGCCATGCCCAGCTAATTTTTTGAGAGAGATTGTTTTGCTGTGTTGTCCAGACTGGTCCTGGATTCCTGGGCTCAAGCAATCTGCCCACCTTGGCCTCCCAAAGTGCTGGGATTATTCGCGTGAGCCACCGTGACCAGCCAATACATTATTATTAACTTAAGTTCTCACTTTATTAAGATTTTCTTAGTTTTTGTTTTGTTTTGTTTTTGAGACGGAGTCTTGCTCTATCGTCCAGGCTGAGTGCAGTGGTGTGATCTCGGCTCACTGCACCTCCGCCTCCTGGGTTCAAGCCATTCTCCTTCCTCAGCCTCCTGAGTAGCTGGGATTATAGACATGTGCCACCATGCCCAGCTAATTGTTGTATTTTTAGTGAGACAGGGTTTCACCATGTTGCACAGGCTGGTCTCAAACTCTGACCTCGTGATCCTGCCTCAGCCTCCAGAGTGCTGGGATTACAGGCATGAGCCACCGCACCAGGCCAGATTTCCTTAGTTTTGACCAAATGTCTTTTTTCTGTTGCAGGAACTCGTCCAGGATAGCACATTACATTTCATCATCATGTCTCTTTAGGCTCCTCATGCTTGTGACAATTTCTCACAATCATCTTGTTTTTTATTTCCTGGACAGTGTCAAGGAGTACTGGTCAGGTTTTTGTAGAAGCCCCTCAATTAGGATTGTTTGGTGTTTTTCTCATCATTAGATGGGGGATATAGATCTTTGGGGAGGAAGATTATAGAGGTAAAGTACTATTTTTGTCATGTCATATCTAGGTACATACTATCAACATGAATTACTGCTGTTAATGTTGACCTTGATCACCTGACCGAGGCAGTGTTAACGGCTTTCTCCACCATAAAGTTACTCTTTTTTGCTCCCTTTTGTTGCATGCCACAAGTTTTGATATGCAGTGTTTTCTTACCATTTAGTTCTAAATATTTTCATTGAGAATTTTCAGTGTGAACTTGTATCAATCTCCTAAATTTTGCAGTTTTTCCCCAGCATCCTGAGTGTAGTGACAAAATTTTAAAAAGGGAAATGTAAGGACAATCCAGGCCTGGAGTTTTGTCAGGAAAGCACACCCCATCTACTGCATTTCATTTCATACCTCACATTCCACATCTCATTTTCTCCCTGCATCTCATTAGATAGTCTTTCTTTAATTAGAGACTCCATCTCTTATTACGCTCTTCATTTTACTATTGCATGTATCACACATATCCATCACTCAAAGTCATTGCCTGAATTGACTCATGATACTGTGGGCCATGAGAATTTCAGCTGTTAAGAGTGTTTGCTGGATGGAAGATGAAGTTGAAACTAGGTAGGAAGGCAAATCAAAACAGAAGGGGCCTAAAAAATAGGTAGAAGGTAGTGGGATCAATGGACTAGAAGTCCCAATGAAGTAAAAGAACTGGTGATTAGGAGTCATTAAGTAAGATGGAAAGATGGGCAGTTGTAGTTTGAGAATGGGATATCTGCACTGATTATTTTGCAAGTAGAACAGTTTTAAGTGAATTATCATAATCTGTTCATTGCCTGCTCATAGAATGAATGGACGAAGGAGAGTGGGAGGGAAGGTCATTGAAGAGGAAAGTCCATTAGCTGAGCATAGTAGCCTCTAGTCCCAGCTACTCAGGTGGCTGAGGAAGGAGGATCCCTTGAGCCCAGGAGTTCAAGGCTGGTGAGCTGTGATCACATCTCTGCACTCCAGCCTGGGCAACAGGAAGACCCTGTCTCGAAAGAGAGAGAGTAAGAGAGGCGTGGGGGAGGAAGAAAGGAAGGAAGGATGTGTGTATATATACACATATACTGCTTTCTCTATATCCCACAGGTTTTGGTATGTTGTGTTTCCATTTTCATTTGTCTCAAGAAATTTAAAAAATATATACATATGGGCCGGGCGCGGTGGCTCATGCCTGTAATACCAGCACTTTGGGAGGCCGAGGCGGGTGGATCACGAGGTCAAGAGATCGAGACCATCCTGGTCAACATGGTGAAACCCCGTCTCTACTAAAAATACAAAAAATTAGCTGGGCATGGTGGCGCGTGCCTGTAATCCCAGCTACTCAGGAGGCTGAGGCAGGAGAATTGCCTGAAACCAGGAGGCGGAGGTTGCAGTGAGCCGAGATCGCGCCATTGCACTCCAGCCTGGGTAACAATAGCGAAACTCCGTCTCAAAAAAAAAAAAAAAATATATATATATATATATACACACACACACACATATATTTTTTTAATTGTAGAGGCGACATGTTACCATATTGCCCAGGCTGGTTTCAAACTCCTGGGCTCAAGCAGTCCTCCCGCCTTAGCCTCTTAAAATACTGGGATTCTAGTCATGAGCCACCACACCCAGCCTGTTTCAATTTCCTTCCGAATTTCTTCATTGGCAGACTTGTCATTCCAGAGCATACTGTTTAATTTCCATATGTCTATCTAGTTTCCAGAGTTCCTCTTGTTATTGATTTCTAGTTTTATTCTATTGTGGTCAGATACTTGAATCAGATTTCAATTTTTTTGGATTATTTTTAAGACTTATTTTATGACCTAACATGTGGTCTATCCTTGAAAATAATCCATATGCTGAGGAGAAGAATGTGTATTCTGCAGCTGTTGGATGAAATGCTCTATAAATATCTCATAGGTCCATTTAGTGTATAGTGCAGATTAAGTCTGATGTTTGTTAATTCTTTGTCTGGAAAATCTGTACAATGCTGTAAATGGGGTGTCGAGTCTCCAGCTATTGTTATATTGGGTTCTATCTCTCTCTTTAGCTCTAACAAAGGTTCTCCAGTGTTGGGGGCATATATGTGTGTGTGTGTATGTGTGTGTATCATATATATGTGTATATATGTGTATATATACCTGTGTGTATGTGTGTGTGTGTATATATATATATATATATTTATATATAATGATTACATCCTCTTGCTGAATTGACTTTTTTTTTAAGAGACAGGGTCTTACTCTGTCTCCCAGGCTGGAGTGCAGTGGCACAAGCATAGCTCACAACAACCTCAACCTCCTAGGCTTAAGGGTTTCTCTCCCTCCTCAGCCTCCTAAATTGCTAGGACTACAGGCATGTGGCAATATGCCCAGCTAATTTTTTTTTAAAGCTTTTTATAAAGATGGAATCTGCCTATGTTGCTCAGGCTGTTCTTGAGCCCCTGGCCTCAAGCAATCCTCCCACCCCAGCCTTCCAAAACACAGGGATTATAGGTGTAAGCCAATGTGCCCGGTTCACAAATTCTTTTTTTAAAAAAAAGAATTTTGCCAACATGGCAAAACCCCTTCTCTACTAAAAATACAAAAATCAGCCAAGTGGTGGAGCATGCCTGTAATCCCAGCTACTTGGCTGAGGCTAAGGCAGAGACAGGAGAATCACTTGAACCCGGAAGGCAGAGGTTGCAATGAGCCAAGATCATGCCACTGCACTCCAACCTGGGAAACAGAGCGAGACTTTGTCTCAAAAAAATAAATAAAAATAAAGTCAAATTGCAAATTATTGCCCAACTCAGTTTTTACTTCATTAAGCATATCATCTCTTTCTCTGGTCTCAATGGCCAGCCTTGGGAGTGGACAACGTAGGCAGCTACCTACTTAAAGATTTAAAGGAGGCCAGGCGCGGTGGCTCACGCCTGTAATCCCAGCACTTTGGGAGGCCGAGGCGGGTGGATCACGAGGTCAAGAGATCGAGACCATCCTGGTCAACATGGTGAAACCCCGTCTCTACTAAAAATACAAAAAATTAGCTGGGCATGGTGGTGCGTGCCTGTAATCCCAGCTACTCAGGAGGCTGAGGCAGGAGAATTGCCTGAACCCAGGAGGCGGAGGTTGCAGTGAGCCAAGATCGCGCCATTGCACTTCAGCCTGGGTAACAAAAGCGAAACTCCGTCTCAAAAAAAAAAGAAAGAAAGAAAGAAAGATTTAAAGGATACTAAAAGACCTCAACCTAAAAATGCCTCCCCCACTTGAATTCTAAATCTAGATATTCTCCAAGGACCTCTTTGAAAAGAGACATCCTTTCCAACTCACTTAAGGTATGAGGTTACCTAAGAGGGATTATTTATCAGCTAGCTAATTAGTCTGTCACAGAAGCCACCTGACTCTAATATAACCTAAAAAAGGGTCTGAAAGAATGACACCAGGATGATATGAGTTAATGGGTTGAGGGAGAGGATGAAAGAGAAGTTAAGAATTAAAGGAAGGAAAGATCCAGAACTTGAAGCACCATTAGGGAAGGCAAACCCTTGGGCAGCCTAAGGACTCAAGTAAGCATCTCCAGGAAAGAAGGTTCTAAAAAGGGCAGCAGATAGGAGTTAATGTTTAAGGGTACAGAATTTTAGTTGGGGAAAGAAGCTCTGGAGATGGATGTTGTGATGGTGGCACAGTAATATGAATGGACTTAATACCACAAAGCTTTTATACTTAAAACAGTTTAATAAATTTTATGTTATTAAATAATAACATAATTAGTTTATGTTAAGTAAACTAATTGTAAGGGAAATAAAGGCAGCTGAGGCTGTTTTCACAAGTCCTTGACTTTAGTATGATAGCCTCCAAGTTGACCTTGATGAGACTGACCTCCTTGTATTCATGTTTCAATACACTGGATTGGAATAACTTGAGCAACCAGTGGGATATGTCAGAAATGACCAGAAATGACCTTCCAAGGCTAGATCATAGAAGACATTCCAGCTTCCAACTGCTTGGATCTGTTGCTCTAGGGGAAGTGGGCTGCCATGTTGTGAGGACACTCACAGCCTATGAGGCGGTCCAGTGATGAGGAACTGAGGCCTCCAGCCAACAGCAGTGTTAACTTGCCAACCATGTGAGAAGCTACCTTGGAAGGAGATCCTCCAGCAGCCCCTCTCATGAGAGAGCCCAAGCCAGAGCTAATCTGCTAAACCTCTCCCAAATTCCTGAAATCACAGAAACTGTGAGATAATTGTTATTATTTTAAGCCATTATGTTTTCAGGCTGTATGTTATATAGAAATTGAAAACTAATACAGATAGTATGAGGGCTTCTTTCATCATCTGCCTGAGGTTGGTGGTGTCTTCAGTCATTTATATAGATCTATGTGTTTCTGGATAATATACAGCTACTTAAAGATATTTTGTGGCTCCATTTAGATACAGCTGCATTCACCTTTATATATTTTGAATACCCAATAAGTAACTTGAAAATATTTCCTGCCGGGCGTGGTGGCTCACGCCTGTAATCCCAGCACTTTGGGAGGCCGAGGCGGGTGGATCACGAGGTCAAGAGATCGAGACCATCCTGGTCAACGTGGTGAAACCCCGTCTCTACTAAAAATACAAAAAATTAGCCGGGCATGGTGGCGCATGCCTGTAATCCCAGCTACTCAGGAGGCTGAGGCAGGAGAATTGCCTGAACCCAGGAGGCGGAGATTGCGGTGAGCCCAGATCGCGCCATTGCACTCCAGCCTGGGTAACAAGAGCGAAACTCCGTCTCAAAAAAAAAAAAAAAAAAAAAATATTTCCTGATATGGGGGCGGGCCTTGCTGAATTTCAGAAAGTTAAGACTGGTAAGAACTATGACTAATAGAATACATCTTGACCGGTTGCGGTGGCTCATGCCTGTAATCCCAGCACTTTGGGAGGCCAAGTTGGGCAGATCACGAGGTCAGGAGTTTGAGACCAGCCTGGCCAATATAGAGAACCTTGTCTCTACTAAAAATACAAAAAATGAGCCAGGCGTGGGGGCATGCTCCTGTAGGCCCAGCTACTCAGGAGTCGGAAGCAGAAGAATCACTTGAACCCGGGAGGTGGAGGTTGCAGTGAGCCAAGACCGTGCCACTGAACTCCAGCCTAGGTGACAGAGCAAGACTCTGTCTCAAAACAAAACAAAACAAATACATCTTGTTGGATACTGTGAATGCTTTTCATTTAATTCTGTAGGTAAAGTGCTTAAAACCTGAAGGAAGGCCAGTGTTCCAGTGTTTTAAGTCTTCTTTAACATGAATGAACTCCTTAAACATATTTATATTTAAAAAAAAAAAAAAGAGGAAGCTGGCTGGGCGTGGTGGCTCATGCCTGTAATCCAAGCACTTTGGAGGCCAAGGTGGGCGGATCACCTGAGGTCGGGAGTTCAAGACCAGCCTGACCAACATGGTGAAACCCCGTCTTTTTTTAAAAAAAAAAGGAAGCAAAATAAAATAAGGGGACAAAATACACGAAGCCAACTTAAGAACTTTTTTGAGACAGAATCTCGCTCTGTCGCCAGGTGCCAGGCTAGAGTGCAGTGGCGCGATCTCAGCTCACTGCAACCTCTGCCTCCCAGGTTCAAACAATTCTTCTGCCTCAGCCTCCTGAGTAGCTGGGACTACAGGTACCAGCCACCACGCCTAGCTAGTATTTTAGTAGAGACAGGGTTTCACCATGTTGGCCAGGATGGTCTTGATCTCCTGACCTTGTGATCTGCCTGCCTCAGCCTCCCAAAGTGCTGGAATTATAGCCGTGAGCCACCGCGCTAGGCCAAGAACTTTTTAAGGGCCAAATCCTTTTTTCTTGGCTCTGTATTTGTGTACCTACCTAAAATTCTAATCTCTGTATCTGTGAGTCTCCAGTTTTTCAACTCAAGCTTGATGAGTTATGGGACCTCCTCCAAATGTCTCAACAGGCTGGTCAGGTTGCCTGCACATCACAGCCCCAGGGCAGCATCAGTGCAGTGAGCTGTTCTAGCATGTTCAGCCTGTCAACTGGAAGAAACAAAGAGCACAGTTCAGGGACTGGGTGATCTCAAAACTGAGGAAGAATCAAGGGATGTTGAGGAAGAATCAAGGGATGTTGAGGAAGGAATGATCTTTATGTTTGGGGGCTCTGCAGCCTACTCAATCTGCAATGAGAATCTACTTGATCTTTGGTGTTTTTATGGAAAGTATTCAAGCATATACAAACATGCAGAATAGTATAATGAAACCGTATATACTAACAAGCCAACTTTTAAAACATTAAATCATGGGCAATCTTGCTTAATCCTGACCCAATTCTTCCTGTATTATTCTAAAGCAAATCATGGACAGTATGAATCAGTTCTTTTCTTTTTTCTTTTTTTTTTTTTTTTACCATAATCACATATCACTATCACACCTAAAAAATCGTATCACCAATTCCTTAAGCAAATTTGTCTTGCACATCAGCTACTCTGATAGTTGCCTCCTCAAAGGAGGAAAGCAGGTGGGATCCCGTCTCAAGTGCAGTGAGCATGTGTAAACTGATGACTTAAAAGACATGGGCCTGTTGTTCCTTGAGGGCAGTTTAAAAAAGGCCTAAATGATTTTCCTAAGGAAGGTGCGTATAGTAAAACACTCATGGGGATAAAAGACCTCAGGGCCCAGGCTATATATTCCGACTGCCCAGTACACGTATTCAAGTGTCTGATTTTGGCTGAGTTGTCATTCTTACTCAGTTCATGTAGAGCTTCATTTTCATCTTTTCCCAGGTTATTTTCTGATAAATCAAGAATGCTTGGTTTGACCAAATTGTGAAGATTCTGAGCTGGAAAAAAAAATAATCCAAAATAAAAAGATTTTCAGGTAAATATAAATGTATTTTGAAGTATCCTTAGAGTAATTCTGAGTCCTTATCTTTTCTGCTAATGGTAATGCAAACCATAACTTGCCTTGGTTATTTTAATTATTTCCAAAGGTACTGGCATAGGTGTAACCCCCAACTCCCATGGTTATGACCAAATGTGCAAACAGTCATTGGTCCTAGGTTCTGATTACTAAATTGTAGGTCACATAGAGCCTAAAGCAGCATGGAGTGTAGTTGTTATGTCATCATGGAAAAGTCACTTGGTCTCTCTAAGCCTCAGTGTCTTCCTCTATAGAATGAGGTAGTTGAACCAGATAAAATGTAAAGTTCCAATTATGAAATGCCCTTAATCATGTGGGAGAAACAGAGGAACAACAACAAAAAAATAAATGAAATGAGCTGGTTTTGTGTACCTCAACTTAGATGATTTTATTGACATAATAGTTGCAATGTTAATAATAAAAGAATATTGTATTAGTATACAAATGGCTTCCTTATCTTTACAGACTCCCAGCACTTTTATAGTTTGACTTTAAAAGGGTTATACCACCCTTTTCCAAATCTAAATTTTAAAATATGGCTGAATTACACATGTACAGTTTATCCAGAAATATGCAGTAAGCTTCCCCATACTCGATATGCATCCCTTTGGGAACTCAGAAGACTCAACTGTCATATTAATGCACGTTAACTTTCTCTTAACAGGGCAGTGGGTAGGAATTAGAGGCCTAAGAACATTCAAGAAAATCTTTCTCTCTCACTTCTCAATCATTTATTTATTCATTCATTTAAATATTTATTAGGCAGTAAATTCTATGACAGGTTGTGTGGCAAGTTTCAAGCACCTATTATTTTCTTCCTCTTCACTTTCTCTAAAAGTTACAACGTCTTCAGTTATTCTGAAATTCTCTCCTATTATCCATCAGTAGTTGATTTTAATTCTAATATGGGAAAATTTATTAAAAAACAATCAGCCTATTATCTAGAAGTTTTTATAATCTTTTCCAATTTTCCTTAAAATTAAATTTCCATTTGAGACATTTAGTGAGAATTAGTATAATAGTATCACATGTTCTGTTATACTGTCCTTATTCAGTTAGTGAAAACAAGTTACCTAGGATTTTCACTGCATTTGCAGACAAGCAGCAGGAGACTAATTGGATTTCTTCAAGGTTGCCAGGGTTCACTTGACAGAGACTTAACTATGTAATCCATTCACTCTCCAAAGTCAGACAAGTGGGTCAAACAAAATAAATTCATCTTCTTCAGGTTGTCAGACCTTCAGCTGAAAAAAAGATAGAAAGGAATGCATTAGAATACCAAGTTAATTTGATTTAAGCATAGATCAATGAACTGAAAAGAAAGCAAAGAATAATTGTGCAGAGACATTCCCATGTTCTTCCTGTAAGTTAAGGTCATTTCCTGCAGTTAACTTAACTTACAAAGAGAACTGTTTTTCTTTCAACTCTCACTTCCCAGTCTCTTGGACCACACAAAAATCACTTATATGGAGGTTATTCTCTTAGTGTGAGAAAAACTATAGTAAATTTGTAGTCTTTTTTAATGGGCATCAGTGTATACTCTTATCCTAATTCTTTTCATGGATGAAGGCTTCTAGGAGCACTCTCCTTTCAATCTTCTCAAAAATCTTAAACAGTGTGAGGCTGAGTTCAGAGGGGTAGCTGGAGATTTGGTTCCTTGGAGTGATTCTAGTGCCACTGTTTACAGCCTCAAAAGTCTTGCCTGGGACTCATGACATCGGGCCTGCCTGATGCTTTAGAATGAAGACTACATCCACTGCAGCATGTTTAACCAGAAGAAAGATTTACCTTATATCAACAGTACAATTGGAAACATTCTAAGATATCCCTCATTCTTAGGTCTAAAGCTAATGTGGAGTTTAGGATTGGTTAGGCCTCACTTTGTGTCATTAAAATATTGCCTTATCTCACAGGGTTGAGAAAGAATTTAAAAATTTAAAAAAATATATTGCCTTATCTTTATGGTACTCCAGCCTACAGGAAAGAAATATATGATTTTAATGGCCAAGCACCGTGGTTAATACATGTAATCTCAGCACTTTAAGAGGCCAAGGCAGGCAGATCACCTTAGGTCAGGAGTTTGAGACCAGCCTGGCCAACATGGCGAAACCCCATCTCTAGTAAAAATACAAACATTAGCTGGGTGTGGTGGCACGTACCTGTAATCTCAGATACTTGAGAGGCTGCATTAGAATCACCTGAACCCAGGAGGCAGAGGTTGCAGTGAGCCAAGATCACATCACTGTACTCCAGCCTAGGTGACAGAGTGAGATTCTGTCTCAAAAAAAAAATATGATTTTAATAATGTCAATCTCGCAGAGCTTTTGGGAAGTTTGCAGATAATGTAACATATTTAATGTGGTACTTGGCACATAGTAAGTACTCAATAAATGTTCATTGTTGTCATGGGAGTACATACAGGTTAGAGGTTATGAGCATGAACTTTGCAGTCAGTTCCTGAATCCCCCACTTAATAATTACAAACTTGGGCAAGTTATTCAATCTTTTAGCTGAAGCTTTAGGGATCATTATACCTATGTACTAGGACTGTGGTAGGGATTCAATGGAATGAGGTTTATAAAACTGCCTAGGCTAGTGTCTAATCTATTGCACAGTAACTCTTTAATAAAGAGTAAATTATTACTAATATAATTAGACTGATTTAGTCAAGTTCACATTTTGATTCCTTAATAGCAAAACCAGACTGTCCTAGAGAGGTACGTTTTGACCTCTTTCTACCAGTTGGTGAGATCTTGAGCAAGTTAATAAGCCATTTTAGGTTCCAGTGAAGTTTTCTGTGAAATGAATGAGTTGAATTAGATGCTCTCAAGCCCCTTCCAGCTCTGATTTTCTGTGTAATTTATACACATGCAATAAATGTTTATTGAACACTGAATTAATCTGAGTATTCTCACGTAGGCCATGTAAGGAAAAAGAAGTCAGCCACCATGTTTCATTTTTGTTTTTGTTTTTGTTTCGAGATGGAGTGTCTCTCTGTCACCTAGGCTGGAGTGCAGTAGAGCAATCTTGGCTCACTGCAAACTCTTCCTCCTGGGTTCAAGTGATTCTCCTGCCTCAGCCTCCCGAGTAGCTGGGATTACAGGTGTGTTCCACCATGCCTGATAATTTTTGTATTTTTAGTAGAGATGGGGTTTCACCATGTTAGCCAGGCTGGTCTCGAACTCCTGACCTCAGGTGATCTGCCCACCTTGGCCTCCCAGAGTGCTGGAATTACAGGTGTGAGTCACCATGCCCAGCCTTCAGCCATGTTATGATTATAGGATAGAGTTGTCTTTTGGCAAGAAGCAGGATAAGAAAGAACAAGGTGGCCGGGTGCGGTGGCTCATGCCTATAAGGCCGAGGCGGGTGGATCACAAGGTCAAGAGATCGAGACCATCCTAGTCAACATGGTGAAACCCCGTTTCTACTCAAAATACAAAAATTAGCTGGGCATGGTGGCGCACCCCTGTAGTCCCAGCTACTCGGGAGGCTGAGGCAGGAAAACTGCTTGAACAGGAGGCGGAGGTTGCGGTGAGCCAAGATCACGCCATTGCACTCCAGCCTGGGTAATAAGAGCGAAACTCCGTCTCAAAAAAAAAAAACAAAAAACAAGGTGAAGGGAAGAGAGGAGCATTTTAGTGAGGACTCAAGTAGGGAAAAAAAAAGAAAGAAAAAGAAACCCAAAACACACACAAAAAATAGGGACATCAGGGACCGCATAGGAAAGCAGCTTTAACAGGAACCCTCCCTGGCCTGGAGGGCCTGATTCCCTGTGGTAAGCCATGTGTTCTGGAAGTTTTCCTTTATATTTTTTTGATTGGGGAAACACAACGTCCAGTGTAGAATGAAAGCATGCTTCCCCCAGTGTTTTCTTGATTCACATTGTTTCCTGTGTCCCACTTCATTTTGAAGTTTTACTTAATTATGAAACCACAGTATAAACTTTAAATTATTGTTTCTATGCATTAAATAAAAACATAGACCATGAGCCAGGGAAAGGGAAGTTAAAAACATGTCGTGGCCTCTGTTCCCAAAAGGCTTACAGTCTAGTGTTGTATAATTTGAATGAAATGTTGCTGAAGGATTGTAATGGGAGTGGGGAAAATGTCTAGGGAAACTAGTGTAGTCACAGGTACATAAAAACATCCTTGCCTTGTACAGACACAGTCAGTGTCAAAGAGTCTGAAGTTAACTATTCTTATTATAAAACTTACATTAATAAAAATATGAGAACAGAAATCTGACCTAGTTTTATAGCATCTTCTTCATCTTAATGTTATTCATGATGAGTTTTGTAAGTTTCTTCAAATTACCCAAGCTGTCAGTAAGACCACCTGTCAAAAGAAAAAAGACTGGACTCTGTTCAGCTGGTATTTGCTATTTACTATTAGTGTCACTTTTGTTACCAATCAAAAGACTTTAGTGATCACCATGAGCAAAAAATGCTCATGAAATAGACATAAAAATGTATTTTTGATAAGAGATGGGCATTGTACTTTGCCGTAAGCATGTTTTCCAAATAATAGACTAGATACTAATTTCCCAGATAACAGGGAAATTTCTAAACCCCTGGAAATTAAACAACACACTTTCAAATAATCATGCATCAAAGACGTCTCAAGGGAAATTTGACAATATTTTGAAAAATATAAAAATAAAAAGAAAACATCAAAATCTGCAGCTCGGGCCGGGCACGGTGGCTCACGCCTGTAATCCCAGCACTTTGGGAGGCCGAGGCGGGTGGATCACAAGGTCAAGAGTCAAGACCATCCCGGTCAACATGGTGAAACCCCGTCCCTACTAAAAATACAAAAAAATTAGCTGGGCATGGTGGTGCGTGCCTGTAATCCCAGCTACTCGGGAGGCTGAGGCAGGAGAATTGCTTGAACCCAGGAGACGGAGGTTGCGGTGAGCCGAGATCGCGCCATTGCACTCCAGTCTGGATAACAACAGCGAAACTCCGCCTCAAAAAAAAAAAAAAGAAAGAAATTACAGAAAAGAGGCCAGGTGCAGTGGCTCATGCCTGTAATCCCAGCACTTCAGGAGGCTGAGGCAGGCAGATCACCTGAGGTCAGGAGTTCAAGACCATCCTGGCCAACATGGTGAAACCCCGTCTCTACTAAAAATACAAAAAAAAAATTAGCTAGGTGTGGTGACGGGTGACTGTAATCCCAGCTACTCAGGAGGCCGAGACAGGAGAATCACTTGAAATCCGAAGGTGGAGGTTGCAGTGAGCTGAGATTGTGCCACTACACTCCATCCTGGGCAACAGAGCAAGACCCCATCTCAAAAAAATAGAAATTATAGAAAAGAGAGCAAAATAAAGGAAAGAAGAAAGGAAATAATAAAGATAAGGGTAGAAATCAAGACTAGGTCTCACTATGTTGCCCACGCTGGCCCGAAACTCCTGAGCACAAGTGATCCTCTGGCCTCAGCCTCCCAAAGCGCTAGGATTACAGGCATAAGACACCATGCCCAGCCCAGAATTCAAAATTATAAACAGGTAAACAATAGTAAAAAAATCAATGAAGCTAAAATTTGGATCTTTGAAAAGAGCAATAAAATTGATAAATTTCTAGCAAGACTGACAAAGAGAAGACACAAATTACCGGTATCAGAAACAAAAGAGGGGGCCAGACACAGTGGCTCAGGCCTGTAATCCCAGCACTTTGGGAGGCCGAGGCGGGTAGACTACGAGGTCAGAAGATCGAGATCATCCTGATCAACACAGTGAAACCCCGTCTCTACTAAAAATACAAAAAATTAGCCGGGCATGGTGGGACGCACCTGTAATCCCAGCTACTCAGAAGGCTGAAGCAGGAGAATCGCTTGAACCAGGGAGGCTGAGGTTGCAGTGAGCCAAGATTACACCACTGCAATCCAGCCTGGGCGACAGAGTGAGACTCTATCTCAAAAAAACAAAAAAAAAGAAAGAAACAAAAGAGGGGATATCACTACAGACACTGCAGATATTAAAAGAACAGTTTATATATATATATATATATATATATATATATATATATATATATAAAAGAAGAACAGTTAGAGAATAATATAAACAAATCTATGCACATAAATTTGACAGCATATATGAAATTGCCCAATTTCATGTAGGCAGGAAGATCAGTTGAGCCCGGGAAGTTGAGGCTACAGTGAGCTATGATGATGCTACTGCACTCCAGCCTGGGTGACAGAACAAGACCCTGCCTCAAAAATAATTTTAAAATAATTTTTAAAAAATCCAACATCCATTCATGAAAAATGACATGATCATATAAATGGATGCAGAAAACCCCTTTAACACAATCCAACATCCATTCATGATAAAAAAGTTCTCAGTAACTTGAGACAAGACAGCTACAAGAAAGCTACAGTTAACATTATACTTAATGGTGAAAGTCTGAATGCTTTCTCCTCTAAGGTCAGTAACAAGGCAGGATGTTCATTCATATCACTCCTATTCAACATTATACTACAAGTCCTAGACAGTGCAATAAGGCAAAATAAATAAATAAATAAAGGAATACAGATTGGAAAGGAAGAAATTAAAATCATTCTGTTTGAAGATAAGGTGATCGTCTATGACAAGGAATCTACAACACTCCAGCTGCAAACACCACACAAAAAAAATTATCCTAAAACTGGCTGGTGTAGTGGCTCATACCTATAACCTCAGCACTTTGGGAGGCTGAAGGGGAGAGCCCTTGAGCCCAGGAGTTCAAGACTAGCCTGGGCAACATAGACAAGAAGGAGAAAGGGGAGGAGGAAAAGGAGGAGGAGGAGAAGAGAAGGGAGAAGAGAGAAGAGAAGAAGGGTAAGGGCAAGGGGAAGGGGAAGGTCAAGGGCAAGGGGAAGGGGAAGGTCAAGGGCAAGGGGAAGGGGAAGGGCAAGGGGAAGGAGAAGGTCAAGGGCAAGGGGAAGGAGAAGGGGAAGGGGAAGGGGAAGGGCAAGGGCAAGGGGAAGGGGAAGGTCAAGGGCAAGGGCAAGGGGAAGGGGAAGGGGAAGGGGAAGAGAAAAAAGTAGTGAGATGTGGTGGCACATGGTAATGGTCCCAGCTACTCAGGAGGCTGAGGAGAAGCTTTTGAAGATATAAACAAATTCTAGAATTTGCATGGAAAGGCAAGGGAGTTAGAATATAAAAAACAATTTTGAAAAAGAAGAAACTTGGACCAGGTACAGTGGCTCACACTTGTAATCCCAGCACTTTGGGAGGCCGAGGTGGGCAGATCACCTGAGGCCATTAGAGACCAGCCTGGTCCAACATGGTGAAACCCCCTCTCTACTAAAAATGAAAAAATTAGCTGGGTGTGGTGGCATGCGCGTATAGTCCCAGCTACTCGTGAAGCTGAGGCAGGAAAATTGCTTGAACCCAGGACGTAGAGGTTGCAGTGAGCCGAGATCGTGCCATTGCGCTCCAGCCTGGGTGACAGAGCAAGACTGTCTCAAAAAGAAAAAAAAAGGAATCCCATTTACAATAGCTACAAATAAAATTAAACACATAGGAATTAACCAAAGAAGTGAAAGATCTCTGCAACGAAAACTGTATGAAAAAACTGCAATGAAAACACTGATGAGGAGAGAGATCCAAGATGGCTGATGATTAGCAGCTCGGGCACGTACCTCCCAGTGAAAGCACAAAGAACGAGAGGACGCCACACTTTCAGACGAATATTAGTTGCTCACGGACCACGAGATTCCCAGTGGAGGAGCTCCACGGGTCGCCAGGGCGACTCTTGTGGCCGGCGTGGCGGTTTTGCTGGTGCCTTAGCACGCCAGTTCTTGGTACAGAGTCCGGAGATTCCCGGGCAGAAAAGCACCATCAATCTTAACACCGCTGTTGTGGCCGGCTCAGTGGATTGCTCAGATTTCGGCGCAGGGAATCAACAAGTTGGACGTCAGAGACCCAGTTAGAAAGTCGGTAATTATAAAGACAACAGACGGACAAATATATAATGAAGGGAAGAAACCAGCGTAAAAAGGTAGAGAATACTCAAAATCAGAATGCCTCTCCCTCTACAGGGGATCGCAATTCCTCATCAGTAACGGAACAAGGCTTAATAGATTACACGTGTGTTCCAATAACAGAAGCAGGTTTCAAAACGTGGGTGATAAGAAACTTCTGTGAATTAAAAGAACTTGTTCTAACCCAATGCAAAGAAACTAAGAACCTTGAAAAAAGGTTTGACGAAATGTTAACGAGAATGGACAATTTAGAGAAGAATATAAGTGAATTGATGGAGCTGAAAAACACAACACGAGAACTTCGCGAAGCATGCACAAGTTTAAACAGTCGAATTGATCAAACAGAAGGAAGGATATCAGAAGTCGAGGCCCAGCTCAGTGAAATGAAACGAGAAGACACGAATGCAGAAAAAAGGATGAAAAGGAATGAGCAAAGTCTCCAGGAAATATGGGACTATGTGAAAAGACCTAATTTACGTTTGATAGGTGTACCTGAATGTGATGAAGAGAATGAATCCAAGTTGGAAAATACTCTTCAGGATATCATTCAGGAAAATTTTCCCAACCTGGCAAGGCAGGGTAATATTCAACTCCAGGTAATACAGAGAACACCACAAAGATATTCTTCAAGAAGACCAACCCCAAGGCACATAATCGCCAGATTTATTAGGGTTGAAATGAAGGAGAAAATGCTAAGGGCAGCCAGAGAGAAAGGTCAGGTTACCCATAAAGGGAAACCTATCAGACTTACAGCAGATCTCTCAGCAGAAACCCTACAAGCCAGAAAAGAGTGGGGACCAATATTTAACATCCTTAAAGAAAAGAACTTTCAACCCAGAATTTCCTATCCAGCCAAACTAAGCTTTATGAGCGAAGGAAAAATTAAATCTTTTGCGAACAAACAAGTACTCAGAGAGTTCACCACCACCAGGCCTGCTTTACAAGAGCTTCTGAAAGAAGCACTATACATATAAAGGAACAACCAATATCAGCCTTTCCAAAAATATATCAAAAAGCAAAGAACTTTAATACAATAAAAAATTTACATCAACTAATGGGCAAAACAGCCAGCTAGCATCAAATGCCGGTATTAAACTTAAATATATTTTAATTGGATTAAAAGCCAAAACCCATCGGTATGCTGCATCCGGGCCCATCTTACATGCAACAATACACAAAGACTCAGAGAGAAGGAGGAAGATTTACCAATCAAACAGAGAGTAAAAATAAACTAATAAACAAAAAGCAGGAGATGCAATTCTCGCCTCTGATAAAGTAGACTTTAAAGCAACAAAGATCAAAAGAGGCGAGGAATGACATTACATAATGGCAAAAGGATCAATGCAACAAGAAGAGCTAACGATTCTATAGATCAACGAGATAGAAAATTAACAAGGATATTCAGAACTTGAACTCAGACCCGGAACAAGTAAACTTAATAAACATTTATAGAACTCTCCACTTCAAATACACAAAACATACATTACCACCTCACACCTATTCCAAAGGTGACTATATAATTGGAAGTAAATCACTCCTCAGTAATCGCATAGCATTTCATAGGTTTAAATTAAATATTGGTTGGCTGTTTGTTTGTTATCTTCTTCCCTTATTCCTTCCTGACTACATCATTAAGTATAATTATCAGTATAAAAGAGGTTTTCAATACCCATTACTAAATTGCATTCTAGCCTGGGCAAGAAAGCAATACTCCCATTCTCTCTCTCTCCCATTCTCTCTTTCTTTTCCTTCTCCCTCCTCCCCATTCTCTCTCTCTCTTTCTCTTCCTTTTTTCTCCTTCCTATTCTCTCTCTTTTTAAAAAAAAAAAAAAAAAAAGAAAACACTGATGAAAGAAATAGAAGAAAATTGATTCCACAAAAAAAGGGAAAAATATTCCACGTTCATGGATTGCAAGAATCAATGTTGCTAAAATGTTCAGGCTGGGCGCAGTGGTGCACTCCTGTAATCCCAGCACTTTGGGAGACCCAGGCAGGTGTAGCACTTGAGGTCAGGAGTTTGGGACCAGCCTGGGCAACATAGGGAGACCCCGTCTCTATGAAAAATACAAAAAATTAGCCATGCAAGGTGGCGTGTACCTGTAGTCCCAGCTATTTGGGTGGCTGAGGCAGGAGGATCACTTGAGTCCAAGAGGTCAAAGCTGCAGTGAGCTGTGATCAAGTCACTGCAATCCAACCTGGGCAACAAAGCAAGACTTAAAAAAAAAAAAAAAAAAGAGTTCATACTACTCAAAGCAATCTACAGATTCAATGTAATCCCTATCAAAATACCAATGTCGGCTGAGCACAGTGGCTCACACCCATAATCTCAGCACTTTGGGAGGCTGAGGCAGGTGAATCACCTGAGGTCAGGAGTTTGAGACCAGCCTCACCAACATAGAGAAACCCTGTCTCTACTAAAAATACAAAAATTAGCTGGGCATGGTGGTGTATGCCTATAATCCCAGCTAGTCAGGAGGCTGAGACAGGAAAATCCCTTGAATCCGGGAGGCGGATGTTGCAAAAATCCAAGATCACGCCATTGCACTTTAGCCTGGGTAAAAGAGTGAGACTCCATCTCAAAAAAACAAAACAAAAACCAATGGCATTCTTCACAAAAATAGAAAAAATAATTCTAAAAATTATATGAAACCACAAAAGATCCAGAATAGCCAAAGCTATCCTGAAAAAAAAAAAAAACTGGGCTAGGCTCCGTGGCTCACACCTGTAATCTCAGCACTTTGGGAGGCTGCAGTGGCAGATCACAAGGTCATGAGTTCGAGACCAGCCTGGCCAACATGGTGAAATCCTATGTCTACTAAAAATACAAAAATTAGCTGACCATGGTGGTGCGTGACTATAATCCCAGCTACTCAGGAGGCTGAAGCAGGAAAATTGCTTGAACCCAGGACGTGGAGGTTGCAGTGAGCCAAGATTATGCCACTGCACTCCAGGCTGGGTGACAGAGTGAGACTCCATCTCAAAAAAAAAAAAGAACAAAATTGGAGGAATCACATTACCTGATTTCAAATTAGACTACAGAGCTATAATAACCAAAACAGCATGGTACTGGCATAAAAACAGACACAAAGATCAATGGAACAGAATAGATAATCCAGAAACAAATCTACACACCTATAATGAACTCATTTTCGGCAAAGGTGGCAAGAACACATACAGTGAGCCAAGATCGTGCCACTGCACACCAGCTTGGGCAACAGAGCAAGACTTAGTCTCAAAAAACAAAAGAAAATTAAAAATTAAAATGGAATACTTTTTTTTTTAAGAAAAAAAAAAGAGGCCTGATGAGCTTGGAAAACATAACAAGACCCCATCTCTACAAAAAACTTTTTAAAATTAGCCAAGTGTGGTATCATGCATCTATAGTCCCAGCTAATCAAGAGGCTGAGGTCAGAGGACCAGCCTGACCAACAGAGCGAGACACCCTGATTGGAAAAAAAAAAAGAAAAAAGACCCAAGAGAGCCTCCTCATCCCTTTCACCATGTGAGGATATAGTGACAAGATGGGCAATTATGAACAAGGAAATGAGCCACCAAATTTGCCAGCACCTTGATCTTAGACATCGCAGCCTCCATAAGTGTGAGAAAAAAATTTCTGTTGCTTACAAGCCACCTAGTCTATGGTATTATATTATAGCAGCCTAAACAGACTAAGACACATGGATTCTGTATTTTAGGATATAGACATTTCTGGGAGCCGTTTTTCTGCTTATCACATATACCCTTTGTTAGAATAAGAAACTCGTATTTGTAATTTGCTGAGTGTTTCTGTCATGACACGTATTGTTTACTACATGCCAACCACTCTGTTTTACACATGTCATTTAACCTGCATCTATGAGATAATTACCATCGCCCACTTTACAGAGGAGTAACTGAGGCTTAAAAAATTAACTTGCCTACAGTAATATAACAAAGTGAAAAATAAGATTTGAACAGAAATATGTTAAAACCAAAGCTTAAGCTTTTAGTAACTGTTGTTAAAATATACTGCAGATTGAATGCTATTCACTTTCTGCATAAGGTCATTTACTTGTTTTTTAACAGCTTTGTTGAGATATAATTCACATACCTTACAACTCATCTACTTAAAGTGTACAATTCAGTGGCTTATAATGTATTCACAGTGTTGTGCATCCATCACTACAATCAATTTTAGAGCACAATATGCCTGTAATCCCAACATTTTGGGAGGCCGAGGTGGGAGAATCGCTTTAGCCCAGGAGTTCAAGACCAGTCTGGGCAATGTGGCAAAACCCCATCTCTACAAAAAATACAAAAAAAATTAGGCAGGCATAATGGCACACACCTGGAAGTCCCAGCCACTTGGGAGCCTGAGGTAGATCACCTGAGCCCGTGGAAGTTGAGGCTGAGGTGAGCCAGGATTGAGCCACTGCACTCCAGCCTGGATGACAGAGTAAGACCCTGTCTCAAAAATTTTTTTTAGAACATTTTTTGTTAGACCCCAAAGAAAACCTGTCCCCCTTAGCTGTAGCCTTAATCTACTTTCTGTCTTTATGGACTTTTCTATTCTGGACATTTTATATAAATGGAATAATAATATGTGGTCCTTTGTGACTGGCTTCTTTCACTCAGCATAATGTTTTCAGGATTCATCTATATTTTAGCATATATCAGTACTTCATTCATTTTTATTGCCAAATAATATGACATTGCATGGATATACCAATTTAAATTATTCACTTATCAATTGATAAACCTTTGAGTGGCTTCCACTTTTTGTCTGTTATGAATATTGCCACTATGAACATTAGTATGCTTGTGTCCATACAAGTTTTTGTATGGCCATGTTTTCATTTCTCTAGGAGCGCAATTGCTCGATCATACAGTACATCTATGTTTAACCATTTGTGCAACTGCCAGACAGTTTTCTTTTTTCTTTTTTTTTTTTTTTTTTTGAGACGGAGTTTTGCTCTTGTTACCCAGGCTGGAGTGCAATGGCGCGATCTCGGCTCACCGCAACCTCTGCCTCCTGGGTTCAGGCAATTCTCCTGCCTCAGCCTCCTGAGTAGCTGGGATTACAGGCACGCGCCACCATGCCCAGCTAATTTTTTGTATTTTTTAGTAGAGACAGGGTTTCACCATGTTGACCTGGATGGTCTCGATCTCTTGACCTCGTGATTCACCCGCCTCAGCCTCCCAAAGTGCTGGGATTACAGGCGTGAGCCACCGCGCCCGGCTGCCAGACAGTTTTCTAAAGCAGCAGCTACATTTTGTATCACAAAGAGCAGTGTATAAGGGTACCAATTTCTTTTTTTTTTTTTGATGGAGTCTCCTACTGTTGCCCAGGCCAGAGTGCAGTGGTGCCATCTTAACTCACTGCAACCTCCGCCTCCCAGGTTCAAGTGATTCTACTGCCTCAGCCCCCTGAGTAGCTGGGACTACAGGAATGGGCCACCATGCCTGACTAATTTTTTTTTTTTTTGAGATGCAGTTTCACTCTTGTTGCCCAGGCTGGAGTGCAATGGCGCAATCTCGGCTCACCGCAACCTCCACCTCCCGGGTTCCAGCAACTCTCCTGCCTCAGCCTCCAGAGTAGCTGTAACTACAGGCATGCACCACCATGCCCAGCTAATTTTTGTATTTTTAGTAGAAAAAGTGTTTCACCATGTTGACCAGGATAGTCTCTATCTCTTGACCTCATGATCCACCCACCTTGGCCTCCCAAAGTGCTAGGATTACAAGCGTGAGCCACTGCACCTGGCCAAATTTTTGTTAATTTTAGTAGATATGGGGTTTCACCATATTGGCCAGGCTGGTCTCCAAATCCTGACCTTGTGATCCGCCCTCTTTGGCCTCCCAAAGTGCTGGGATTACAGGTGTGAACCACTGCGCCTGGCCAAGGGTTCCAGTTTCTTCACATCCTTACCAACACTTACTTCTGTCTTTTAAAAATTACAGCCATCCTAGTGGATGTGACATGGTTTTCAATTTATTTATTCTTGTGTTTATTCACTCCTTTAAAAAATAAGTGCGCAGATAAATAGCATAATGGCATGTTTGTGATGCGTGCTAGGAAATAAATTACTAGGGTACTATCATAGAGACTAATATGGTGGTCAAGGAAGCTAGGAAAGGGACATTTAAGCTCAGATCTCATGGATGAATGGAACCATCCCTGAAAGCACAAAGGAACAGTGTTCTAGTCAGACAAGAGCAAGCACAGAGGCCTTGAGGGAGAAAGAGTTTAGCTTGGCCAGGCACAGTGACTCACACCTGTAATCCTAGCACTTTGGGAGGCCTAGGCAGGTGGATCACGAGGTCAGGAGTTTGAGACCAGCCTGACCAACATGGTGAAACCCCATCTCTACTAAAAATACAAAAATTAGCCGGGTGTGGTGGTGCATGCCTGTAATCCCGCCTACTCAGGAGGCTGAGGCAGGAGAATTGCTTGAACCCGGGAGGTAGAGTTGCAGTGAGCCCAGATCGCACCACTGCACTCCAGCCTGGGCGACAGAGCAAGACTCCATCTCAAATAAAAATAAAAATAAAAATAAAAGAGCCTAGCTCATTCTAAGAACTGAGAAAGAGCCAGGATGATTGATTATAAACAGAAGAGTGGCATGAGATGAGGCTGGGGCGGTTGGCAGGAGAAAGAAGTTTAGATTTCACTCTAAAAGCAGTAGAAAGCCACTGAAAGTTTCTACACTGAGAGAGGAATGATGGTGCTGGAGTTTTAAAGAATCACGTTAGCAGCTACACTGTAAAACCAGTTAAGAAGTGACTGCTAGGCCGGGCGCGGTGGCTCACGCCTGTAATCCCAGCACTTTGGGAGGCCGAGGCGGGTGGATCACGAGGTCAAGAGATCAAGACCATCCTGGTCAACAAGATGAAACCCTGTCTCTACTAAAAATACAAAAAATTAGCTGGGCATGGTGGCGCATGCCTGTAATCCCAGCTACTCAGGAGGCTGAGGCAGGAGAATTGCCTGAACCCAGGAGGCGGAGGTTGCGGTGAGCCGAGATCGCGCCATTGCACTCCAGCCTGGGTAACAAGAGCGAAACTCCGTCTCAAAAAAAAAAAAAAAAGAAGTGACTGCTATTTAGGTGAGATAATAGTATAAAGATGAAGAGAAGTGCTTTCAAGTTCTTTTTGAGAGGCAGAACAAGCAAGACCAAAGGAAGGGGACTTAAGAGATGAGTGAAAGGGAGGAGTCAGCAATGTAATTCAAGTTTCTGGCTTTAAGGACGAGGTGAAGGAGGATGCCATTTACCAAGATACAGAACCAACAAATTAAGAATGAATTGGCATACAAATCCTTATGTACCGACTCAACAATATGCTTAAATAAATCCTTGAAGCTTTCAATTCAGTTTTTCTGTAGTTACTGCCCTTTCATCTAAGTGTGCACAACATCAGGTTCCTGGCTATAAACATGTTAATTAAATGGAGTTTATTTACCTTCAAACTACAATTTGTTACATTATATTCTTCTCTTACTAGTATTAATTCAAAATTGAAGACACTTCCTTTCATTCACATCCAGTGTCTCTTCCACTCACTCAAGATTCTGTCCATTTTTCTAGTACTTAGAAGTATGATCATTTAGTTAAAACAAATAACATGAAACTTAAAACAATAAAATATGTATCACCCATTAAATTAGTCAGTGTTTGTAAGGGGGATGAGAGTAGGGAAAGAGATACTCCTATATTTGGCCAGTGGAGGCATAACTTGTTGCTACCTCTTGCAGAACAAGTTAGCAATATGTATTTAAAAGCCTGACACATTTATTCCTCAGTTATTCCTCTTTAAAATTTTTATCCTAAGAAAATACATGTGACTGTTTTAAAAGGTACAGCAACAAGGCTGTTCATCATGGTACTCTCTATGATTATGAAAATTTAGAAAGAAAATGTCTAAAGATAAAGAGTTTGCTTTTATAAAAACTATAATATAATCCATTAAATTAAACAAAAGGGAACATTCAAAATGTGGTAGAAAAATATGTGATGTTGATCTCAAGAGTCTGTTAAAGAGAAGAAAAATATATGGTGACATTAGAAAATGCTAATGTTGCCAGGCACAGTGGCTCACGCTTGTAATCCTAGCACTTTGGGAGGCCAAGGTGGGTGGATCATTTGAGGTCAGGAGTTTGAGACCAGCATGTTTAACATAGTGAAACCTCATCTCTACTAAACATACAGAAATTAGCTGCACATTGTGGCATGCGCCTGTAATCCCAGCTACTCAGGAGGCTGAGGCAGGAGAATTGCTTGAATCTGCGAGGCAGAGGTTACAGTGAGCCGAGGTTGTGCCACTGCACTCCAGCCTGGGCAACAGAACTAGACTCCATCTGGGGGCAGGGGGAAGAAAATGTTAATGTTATAAAACAATGTCAATGAAAGAATATATTTTATGTATAAAATGCTTAGAAAATGGATTGTAAGGATTTATACCAAGATGGTAACAGTGGTTAATTCTATAGGTAATATAATAGGGTGATTTTTTTTTTTTACAATAAGTATGTATCAATTCTAAGATAAGAAAAAGTTATAGGCCAGGAGTGGTGGCTCACGCCTGTAATCCCAGCACTTTGGGAGGCTGAGGTGAGAAGATCACCTGAGGTCAGCAGTTCAA
Source organism: Aotus nancymaae (assembly GCF_030222135.1). NCBI lineage: Eukaryota > Metazoa > Chordata > Mammalia > Primates > Aotidae > Aotus > Aotus nancymaae. Next base: position 31,229,294 of record NW_026988471.1, read on the forward strand.
GACCAGCCTGGCCAACATGGTGAAACCCCGTCTCTACTAAAAATATAAAATTAGCCGGGCATGGTGGCGAGTGCCAGTAATCCCAGCTACTCGAGAGGCTGAGGCAGGAGAATAATTTGAACCTGGGAGGCAGAGGTTCCGGTGAGCTGAGATCGTGTCATTGCGCTCCAGCCTGGACAACCAGAGTGAAACTCCATCTCAAAAAATAAAAAAGAAAGAAAAAAAGAAAAAGTTATAAACATAAAAACAAAACAAGCAGTGGGTTTCCCACTTAGGTTTGAGCCATTTCAATGATCATAGTTAAAGTTGCTTAGTATGAGTAAACTAGCCCACTTAAACAATATTTACAACATGAAAGTGAGATTGGCAAAATAAATATAGCATATGTACCACTCCTTGAAAATCAACAAACCCATTATTTAAAGAACCGAACAGGACATGAATTCCTGAAACAAGATTCCAGAAACAAGACTCATGATCTGAAAATATTCTGAGCTTCCCAAAGTCTGGACTGAAAAAATGGAGACCTAAAATGAGGATATATTCTCAGTAACAGAATGGTTAATGAGAATGAAGCAGCACCAGCATAAGTACATCAAAAACTGCTCTTTTGGCTCGATGCGGTGGCTCAAGCCTGTAATCTAGCACTTTGGGAGGCTGAGGTAGCAGATCACCTAAGGTCAGAAGTTCGACACCAGCCTGGCCAACATGGTGAAACCCGTCTCTACTAAAAATACAAAAATTAGCTGGGCATGGTGGCACACGCCTATCATCCCAGCTACTTGGGAGGCTGAGGCAGGAGAATCGCTTGTACCTGGGAGGCAGAGGTTGCACTGAACTGAGATTATGCCACTACGTTTCAGCCTAGGTGACAGGGAGACTCCGTCTCAAAAACAAAACAAAACAAAACTGCTCTTTGACTTTTTCTTGTGACTACTGCAAGTTAATTGCTAAGATGTCAAATTCAGTTGATAACCAGAGCTGTATAAAGTGACCCATTAACTTGTGCAGAGGCAAACAAATAAAAAACAACCCACAAAACAAAGCAAAACAACATTAGGCCTTAAAGAGGGGAATAATGAACTCTGAAGAGTAGCAAAAAGACAGTGAGGTTTTATAGCATTGTGGTTGAGACTCTGGAATCAGATTACTGGGCTTCATGTGCTGGTTCTACCACTTATTATCTCCTGTATCTTTGGCAAGTGACTTTTTTTTCTGCTTCATGTTCCTTATTTGTAAAGTGGGAAAATAACAGTACCCACCTCATCAAGTTTTCATGAGGATTAAATCAATTAATGTTAACCATTTACCACAATGCCTGGCACATAGTAAGTGCCATGTAAGTATTAGCTGTAAGCATGTGTAAGTGTTACTATTAATCTTATATATCTAATTGGAGTTTCAGAAAGAGGGGAGACAGAAGATAGAGTAGCAGAAAGGTTAGAAGAGATAATAATTAAAAATTTAAAGAACGAAAGAAAGACAACCACCTTGAGGTTCAGGTTACCCAACTAATTTGAAGCAGTACAAACAAAAATAAAATCATTCCATACTTATGTTAGTACCACACCTGGCACATAGAGAGGCAAAGACATATTAAAAGTAACCAAAGAAGACTGGGCGCAATGGCTCACACCTATAATCTCAACACTTTGGGAGGATCACTTGAGGACAGGAGTTCAAGACCAGCCTGGCCAACATGCCAAAATCCTGTCTCTACTAAAAATACAAAAATTAGTCAGACATGGTGGCAAGAACTTGTAATCTCAGCTATTCAGGAGGCTAAGGCTCAAGAACAGCTTGAACCCCAGAGGCAGAGGTTGCAGTGAGCTGAGGTCGAGCCACTGTGAGACAGAGTGAGACTCTGTCTCAAAAAAATAAAAAAGTTCATTATAACTGATAAGAAAATAAAAATAGAGGGTATAACTTCCAAACTAGTAAAAGGAAAAAATAAAATGAGAAAAAATAACTGATGTAAATAAGAAAACAAAACAAAATTTAATTTAAAAGGCAGAACAAGCTGGGTGTGGTGGCTCATGCCTGTAATCCCAGCACTTTGGTAGACAGAGGTGGGTGGATCACAAGGTCAAGAGATTGAAACTATTGTGGCTAACAGTGAAACCCTGACTCTACTAAATATACAAAAATTAGCTTGGTGTGGTGGTGAGTGCCCGTGGTCCAAACTACTCAGGAGGCTGAGACAGGAGAATACCTCGAACCCAGGAGGCAGAGGTTGCAATGAGCTGAGATCACACCACTGCACTCCAGCCTGGGCAACAGAGTGAGCCTCTGTCTCAAAAAAAAAAAAAAGATTAGAAAAAGAAAAAAAAAACAATAAAATGCTCTTTACAAAACAACATCTAGACTGTAAGGATATGGAAAGGTTAACATAAAAAGATGGGCAGATGGGAAAGATGTTCTCCTTTTCCTAATCATTCTATTTAAAATTGCAATTCATGCCTTCTCCTTGCTGGCCAATACTTCCTAGATTGTCCCTTAAATGTTGGTGTTCCTGAGAGTTTCATTGTTGGCACTTTTCTCTCACTCAGCACACTCTTCCTGGGCAATCTCACACATACTGACAGAGGTAATTACCAACCATGCACTGATGACTATCATGCTATGATAGCTCAGAACCCTACCTTGAGCACTGGGTCTTTATAAGGCAAAAAATAACTAGATAGCTTAAGCTACATATTCTTTTTTTTTTGAGATGGAGTTTCGCTCTTGTTACCCAGGCTGAAGTGCAATGGCGCAATCTTGGCTCACTGCAACCTCCGCCTCCTGGGTTCAGGCAATTCTCCTGCCTCAGCCTCCTGAGTAGCTGGGATTACAGGCACACGCCACCATGCCCAGCTAATTTTTTGTATTTTTAGTAGAGACGGGGTTTCACCGTGTTGACCAGGATGGTCTCGATCTCTTGACCTCGTGATCCACCCGCCTTGGCCTCCCAAAGTGCTGGGATTACAGGCTTGAGCCACTGCGCCCGGCCTTAAACTACATATTCTTAAACTTATGATGCTCAAAACTTTTCCCTCCCACCAGAGTAGTGCCTCTTCTTCTATTTCTTCACTTGATTAATAGCACTTTCCACCACCAAAGTAAAAAAAACATGAAGTCACCTTAGCCTCCTTTTCAGATTCTTCACTCTCAATCCCTTCCAACTAATTACTAAGTCCTGGGATTTTTAACCTTAATACCTATAATATCAGTTTCCTCTTTCCCAGCCCCAGTGCTACAACTCTAGTCCAAGGCTTACTTTTTAAAAAAATTTTTTAAGATGGAGTCTCACTCTTTTGCCCAGACTGAAGTGCAGTGGCACAATCTTGGCTCACTGCAACCTCCACCTCCTGGGTTCAAGTGATTCTCCTGCTGCAACCTCCTGAGTAGCTGGGACTACAGGTGCATACCACCACGCCAGGCTAATTTTTGTATTTTTAGTAGAGACAGGGTTTCACTATGTTGGTCAGGCTGGTCTCAAACTCCTATCTTCAGGTGATCTGCCCACCTCGGTCTCCCAAAGTGCGAGGATTACAGGCCTGAGCCACCTTCCCGGCCCAAGGCTTACTTGTATATCTGCAAAAGTCTTCATACAAGTCTCTGCTCTGCAAGTCAAAATATCCACAGTATATTTTCAGTAATCATTCTAAGAGGTCTATATGACTATGCCATTCCTTTGTTCTATAGTAATTCCTTTAATGGTTCTCCCATCATTTCCAGAAAAAGTAAATTCCATAGAATAGCATATGAGATATTTCACAATCTCTTCTTTACCTATCTGTGGCAGGCTTATCTGTAGCCATTCTTTCCCATGAAACCTAAGCTCCAAGTAAACTGAATGACTTCCAGTTGCTCAAGTCCACTAAATGATCTCTGTAATGTTATGACCCAGGTTGCCAGCAGTCATATCTCTTTGCTTTCAAATTTTTACTCATAGCCCAAGGCCTGTAATCCCAGAACTTGGGGAGGCCAAGGCAGGAGGATCGCTTAAGGCCAGGAATTCAAAGACCAGTCTGGGCAACACAGGAAGACTTCTTGTCTTTCAAAAAATGTTTTAGAGAATTAGCTAAGCGGCCAGGCGCGGTGGCTCATGTCTGTAATCCTAGCACTTTAGGAGGCCGAGGCAGGTGGCTCACGAGGCCAAGAAATCAAGACCATCCTGGACAATATGGTGAAACCCTGTCTCTGCTAAAATAAAAAAAATTAGCCAGGCGTGGTGGCGCGTGCCTGTATCCCAGCTACTCGTGAGGCTGAGGCAGGGGAACCGCTTGAACCAGGGAGGTGGAGGTTGCAGTGAGCCGAGATCGTGACACTGCACTCCAGCCTGGCGACAAAGCAAGACTCCATCTTAAAAAAGAAAAGAAAAGAAAATTAGCCAAGCATGGTGGCAGAGGCCTGTGGATGGCTGAGTTGGGAGGATTGCCAGAGCCCAGGAGTGTGAGGTTATAAGGAGCCATCACTGCACTCCAGCCTGGGTAAAAGAGCGACCTTGTCTCTAAAGCAAGCAAACAAACAAAAACAAACAAACACTACATTTACTCAACCTTTAAGTACCAACATGTTGCCGCCTGTGAGAAAATTTTCCAGAAATACCATTTAACACACTAATGGCCATGTCTCTCCATTGCTCTATTGTTGATCAAATGTGTTAATCTCCAAGTCAGCCTCCGAATATACCCTAACCCCTCTTTCTTCAAGTTGGAAGCTACATTTATGTAGCTTGAATATTAAAGTTATGTATGTAAAAATTTAAGATCAGGTGAGTTTGTAAACTTCGGCAAGCTTATCAATGGACAGGACCTTCCAGCGGAAAGAGCACTTGACTATAAGTTAGGAGATTTAGGTGTCATCCTAAATCTGTTTCTACCTTACTTTCTTTGGCCTCAGTTTCCTCCCTCATAAAGGAATGTAGCTTCAACCCTAGTCTCTGAGTGGCTATTTACGGCTTGTTTGCCTTTTTTTTTTCATTCTCCGATCCATTCCCCTTCATCTTACAGGTGAGGAAACTGACACTCAGACATTATATATAACTTAGTCAAGATCCTATACAATTAATCAATGACTAATGGCAACGGAATCTTGAGAACCCGGACGGTGGCTAACCTATAAAAACCTACCTAGTTCTTTTTTTTTTTTTTAAAGACAGGGTTTCACCATGTTGGTCAGGCTGGTCTTGAACTCCCGACCTCAGGTGATCCGCCTGCCTTGGCCTCCAAAGTGCTTGAATTACAGGCGTGAGCCACCTCGCCCAGCAAAACCTGCCTAGTTCTAAAATTATTTAACCCACCCACTTAACAAAAACGGAGGAAATGGGTAAAGAAAACGCCAGAAAAGATGGGACTTAAAGGAACAAAAACACCCAAGGTGGAGAAGTCCCGAGACTTCCACGAATTACAAGCGAATTTCCTGTCCTAGTAAACTTCCGGAATCAACAACAGGAAGGCCCAATCAGAATCTTCCCCCGAGAGCCAATGGGAGAGCACATTACAAAGAACCAATCCCAGCGACGCTGTCACTGTTATGGTCCTGTCAGGGCGCCGGCGTCGTGGTGCTTGGGTGGTCGCCACCGAGAGGACTTTGGTGGGGCAGTCTCAGGACAGCTCACCGGCTAATTGTGCCCGTCTGTGGCCTCGCTCCCAGCTTGCACATCCGGGCTCGCAAGCCGCACCGTAGGGCGAGCGTGCGGGTCGGCCCCGCGGCCGCCTTGGGATCTGAGCTCAGCCGCTGCTTCCTCTACCGCGGCCGGCTCGGAGGGGCCGCGAGATGCAGCCTCCGGGCCCGCCCCCGGCCTACGCCCCTACTAACGGGGACTTCACCTTTGTCTCCTCAGCTGACGCGGAAGGTGAGGCTGAGCCCCAGGAAGGCCCGTCACCCGGAGGACGCCAGGGCCCGATGCCGTGGGGTCTTTCTGGTGCCGAGGCGGTCGTGGCCGGGTGGGGACTGGCAGGAAGCTGACTGGTGACTGCTGCTCACTGCGTCTGTCGGGCCGTCCGAGAGGCCCCAAAGGATGGAGGGAGGGGTGTAGGGAGCTGTCTTTAAAAAGCATCAAGTTACTCGGTCTACCCCTAGCTTTGCCCACACCGTCTGGTGGCTGGTTTCTCTGGGTGCCTTATTCTCTTCAAGTGGACCCACGGAACCCTAAGATTTTGTTTCTGGAATTAACTCGCCGTTACTCAGAAAAAGGACAGATTGGCCAAGGGAGATCTCAAAGAATTTGAGAAAAAGGAAGGAGGGCTGTTTTCTTCTGTTGTGTATCTATAGATAACTTTTTGGGGATGTCTGGGATCAGATTCTCCACTGCAAATAAGGGGAGATAACTTTTTGGAGGGATCTGGTATCAGATTCGGCACTGCAAATACAAACTAAGTGGTTTTTACGGAGTTTGATGTGTTGCCCGAGTCCCCGTTTTCCTCCCATTTTGTAATGTTTCACCTAGGTAATCAAAGAAATTGACCAAGGTATATTGGAAACTTCGCGTAGTCCAACGGTGTTCCCAGTAGCCCCTACAGATTTCTTTGTACGATTCTGAGGAAGCGATTGTGCTAGAGATATTTTTCTACAGCATAGGAGAATGTTTTCCTCCTTTTCTCAGTTCCCTACCCAACTCATAATCTGGATCTTATTCTGCTAGACATTTTCAAATTTTAATTTTATTAGACTTTGTGCCTAATTTTTTCCAGTGACCAGACTTACTGCCTGCTATGAAAAAGTAAATTATATTTACAGAAATTTCAGTCTGAAAAAGAACCTAGATTTTCCTAAGAAATTTTATGGTGTATCAGTATAGTTTATTTTCCCTTTTGTTTTGTTTTTCCTGTTGTGCTGTTTGAGTGGCATTGCTTTTAAAAAATAGTACTGGTCATAATTTAAAACGTACAATAAAATTTTTGTCTATCAAAGGGAACATAGCTGATACATTTATTTTTTTCTTTTTCTTTCTTTTATTTGTTTTGTTTTTGTTTTTTTGAGATAGGGTCTCACTCTGTTGCCCAGGCTGGAGTGCCAGTGGCTTGATCATAGCTCACTGTAACCTCAGAGTTTCACTCCCCTTGCTCAGGCTTGAGTGCAGTGACTTGATCTTGGCTCACTGCAGTCCCCCACCTCTTGGGCTGAAGTCGATTCTCCCACCTCAGCCTCCTGAGTAGCTGGGACTACAGGTGTACACCACCATGCCTGGTTAATTTTTGTATTTTTTGTAGAGACAGGGTTTTGCCATGTTGCACAGGCTGGTCTCGAACTCCTGGGCTCAAGCAGTCCACCTACCTTGGCCTCCCAAAGTGTTGGGATTACAGGGGTGAGCCACCATGCCCAGCCTTGTTTGTTCTTTTATTTTTTTATAATTTATTTATTTTACTTTAGGTGCATACTATATCTGGCATTTCTCCTCATGTTATCCCTCCCCACCCTCCCCTCCCTCCCCACCCCCCATTGTCTCTCCCCTACCCCCCAACTGTCCCCTGCGTGTGATGCTCCTCTCCGAGTCCACGTGTTCTCATTGTTCAACACCCACCTATGAGTGAGAACATATGGTGCTTGGCTTTCTGTTCTTGGGTCAGTTTGCTGAGAATGATGGTTTCTGGATTCATCCAAGTCCTTACAAAGGACACAAACTCATCGTTTTTTATGGCTGCATAGTATTCCATGGTGTATACGTACCACATTTTCTTTGACGGTCTATCATTGATGGGCATTTGGATTGGTTCCAGGTCTTTGCTGTTTGTTCTTTATAAGACTCCCAGTGAACTTTATTATTCCTGAGGCTAGCTGGGCGTGGTGGCTTACACCTGTAATCCCAGCACTTTGGGTTGAGGTGGGCGGATGGCTTGAGCTCCGAAGCTTGAGACCAGCCTGGGCAACATGGCAAAACCCTATCTCTACAAAAAATACAAAAAATTAGCCATCCGTGGTGGTGCACACCTGTAGTCCCAGTTACCCTGGAATCAGCTATTCTGAGGATCACTTGAGCTCTGGAGGTCTAGGCTACAGTAAGCTGTGATTGTGGCACTATGCTCCAGCCTAGGCAACAAAGCAAGACCCTGACTGAAAAAAAGAAAAAGAAAAGAAACTGAAGCTTAGAGAGGTTTAGCAACTTCCACATGATAGATCTAGAATTAAGAGCTAGTCCACAGCCAGATGTGGTAGCATGTGCCTGTAATCCCAGCTACTCAGCAGGCTGAAAGCAGGATGATCACTTGAGCCCAGAAGTTTGAGGCCACCCAGGGGAACATAGTGAGACCTCATCTCAAAAAAAACAAAAGAGCTAGTCTGCTGTCTCCTCAAGTTTCTTTCTGCTGCCTCTTATATTTTTCTAAATTAAATTGTGTATCTGAAGTACAGAAGAGTCCTAGATTTGCATCTGGCTTTACCAATTACTATCCATTGTGATCTTGGGTGAGTTACAAGTTACCCTTTTCCTCATGTACAAATTGGAAATAAGAATACCCAAGTGCCCAAATATTTTGCAAATGTAAAGCATTTACTACTATATCTGGCAGAGTTGAGTGTTGAACATATGTGAGTAATGATGTTGCTGCTTGGGTTTCAGTGTCAACTGACCCCACACTTACTTTTGTATTGTTTTCCAATATGAACATTTTACTGTACAACTCCAAGTCTTTTGCCTGGTTTCTACAAGTCATATAAATTCTTGCTTCTCCCATTTTTATGCTGTTTTTCTAACCATGAATATTTTCAGCTTATAGATGTTTTCTGTGTATATCCTTCCTTCTGGAATCTCTCCAAGTCCTTCATTCTTACTGATACCTATCCTTCCTATTTGTCCACACATACCCTTTGTTCTAAAATGTGCTTTGGTGTTTTTTTCTCCATGTGATTCTGATTTTCATGCTTAGAATGTCTTTCTCCTCCTAGCCTCAAGTTAAAACCTTAGACTGAGCTCAAATGCTCTTTCCTTAGTAAGACTCATTTCAGCTGTCCTTCAGAAACAGAAACTTCCTAATATTTTCTGCACCCCAGGACCTATCATAGAACCTGTAGTATAAATATCACAGAATTATTTCTTGAATAAATTACTTTTGCCTTCATTTATCTCATGTGTCTTTTTTTTTTTTTTTTTTGACAGGAGTTTTGCTCTGTTGCCCAGGCTGGAGTGCAGGTGCAGTGGCGCAATCTTGACACACTGCAGCCTCCACCTCCTAGGTTCAAGCAATTCTCCTGCCTCAGCCTCCCTAGTAGCTGGGACTATAGGCTCGCACCACCACACCTGGCTAATTTTTGTATTTTTAGTAGAGATGGGGTTTCACCATGTTGGCCAGTATGTCTTTAATAGATAGGACTTCAAACTTAGCACCACTTTAGATGGTATAACCAGAAAAATTACTGGATTTAGGCCAGATTGGCCTCTTAAAGTAGCTATGTGGTATTGAGCAAGTTACATAGCTTTTATAAGCTTCCATTTTGTCCCCTGTAAAATGAGAAACACATTCATAAGAAATTTTGTTAGAATTATTTAAGGTAATATGTATAAAAAGTAAAATTCATTAAGTACAATTAAAAGGATGTGAAGTCAGATATGGTGGCACAGGCCTGTAGTCTCAGCTACTTGGGAGATTGAGCCTGAGGAGGGGCTTGAGCCCAGGCATATGAATCCAGATTGGGCGACACAGTAAAACTCTTATCTCTTAAAAAAAAATGATAAATAAAAGGACATGAACTGTGTGTGAATGAGGGCGTAAATGAATGAATAAATGCAGAGTGAATGAGGGCGTAAATGAATAAATAAATGAAGAGTGAATATTCAAGTCTATAAAACTACATCTAAAAGCAATAGTGAAATGCATGTGTATAAAAGCAAGAATGTAATGTTACTGTTTTTTATACATAAATATATATATACATAACTCTCTTGGCCTGATGCTGTGGCTCACGCCTGTAATCCCAACACTTTGGGAGGCCAAGGTGGGTGGATTACCTGAGGTCAGGAGCTCGACACCAGCCTGGCCAACACGGCAAAATACTAAAATACAAAAATTTTTGTAAATACAAAAATTGGGCATGCTGGCACGTGCCAGTAATCTCATCTACTCAGGAGGCTGAGGCAGGAGAGTCGCTTGAACCTAGGAGGTAGAGGTTGCAGTGAGCTGAGATTGTGCCACTTCACTCTAGCCTGGGAGACAGAGCAAGACTCTGTCTCAATAAATGAATGAATGAATAAATGAATGAATGAATGAATGCTGGGCATGGTGGTGTGCGCCTGTAATCCCAATTTAGGAGTCTGGGGCAGGAGAATCACTTGAACCCAGGAGGTGGAGGTTGCAGTGAGTTGAGATCACGCCACTGCACTCCAGCCTGGCAACAGAGTGAGACTCCATCTCAAAAAAAAACAAGAAAAGAAAAAAACCACTTTGTAGCTATTAGAAATAGACTTTTAGTTAAATTCCACCTCTCTCATTTCAACTTAGATTAAGACAAAGAAGTAGCCAAGTATTTTTAAGAGAATATTTTAGCTACACAATTATGTGATAACATCTACAGATATTATTTTTAAATTTTAGGTAATGAATTCAAATATACTTGTATTTTATCTCTGAGTAAGCTCCTTTATAAAAATCTTTTTAGAATCATATAATGTTTAACCTGGAAAGAACTTTGAATAGGAAACTGGGGCCCAGAAGACATGAATGATTTGCTGTATTAATTAGTAGCTGAGCTGGGACTTGGCTTCAGAATGTAAACGTTTGTCAGAATTAATTTCAGGAGTTGTCACAAGCAGACCAGGATGTGACTCATAGAGTATTGTGCAAATTAAGCTCTTTGTACTGTATATGAAAAACATAGGGTTCCGCCCCCACCAATAGAGTCTCACTCTACCACCCAGGCTAGAGTGCAGTGGCAGGATCTCAGCTCACTGCAACCTCTACCTCCTGGGTTTGAGTGATTCTCCTCCCTCAGCCTCCCACATAGCTGGGATTACAGGTGTGCCCCATCATGCTTGGCTAATTTTTATATTTTTAGTAGAGATGGGGTTTCCACCCTGTTGGCCAGGCTGATCTTGAACTCCTGACCTCAGGTGATCCACCCACCTTGGTCTCCCAAAGTGCTGGGATTACAGGCATGAGCCACTGCACCTGGCAGTTTTTTGTTTTTTTAAGGAAGCTAACTTTGGTATTGGTTGGACATGATCTCCAGAGAAGTATCTGTCTGGAGTGTTCTGGTTTGCTGTTTCCAAAAATATTTTTCTGAAATACTACTGTAATCATGTGACTTGCACTAACAATGTTGGTGGTTGTTTATTAATGTATATTGTCTGTTCCTACAAATGTGCTTTTTCTTTTTAATCCCTGTATGACCTCAAGCAAATCCTTAAGTATTTCCATTTTTTTCAACTAGAAAATGTGGCATTAGTACTACCATGATTATATGTAATCTCTAAGATGCTGTGCAGCCTCTAAATGGAATTTATTTTTTTAATGTGGATAACTAAATCTCTTTATGTCTTGTTATCGCCAACCTAAAAATAAAAACAAAAACAAAACATAGCCCTTTATTTATTTTTGCCAAAACTAAAAATGTATGATGTAATTATATGAAGAAAGGGAAATATTGGCTGAAATGACAGGGGACTCTTACTCATCAGATTTGTCTGGAACTAAGCATTAATATATGAAACACTTAGCATAGATAAGTGATGATTTAAATGAAAGAATGTGTGAATAAATACACGAAGAAGTAGAGAAAAATATCTACAGATTTTTTTTTAGTAAGTAAATTGTCTAACAGTTTGCATATATACATATGTAATGCCTCTGAAAAGAATTTATTCAGTTACTTTGTTCTGAGGTGTATATAAGAATGAAGGAATATAAATGATGTCATGTAATAAATTTTGCATGTATTTTCCATGGAAATCTTAAAGAATTACTGTTTAAGTCCAGATTCTGGTACCAGTCTGGCTAATTAGCTGTGAATTTTTTTGTATGTCTTTTCACTTATTTTGTCTTTCATTTTATTCTTATAAAGTAAATGATGGTTTTTAGATATCTATCAACTATAAAATTTGAAGATTATATGCAATAGCAGATGTTCATGGACATCTTCAAATGATAATTATTTTAGTTGAATATATGCTCACTTTGGTTAAGATTCACACATTGTACCTAGTTCATATAGTTTTGTCCTCTTTTCTCCTAAGATCTCAGTGGTTCAATAGCATCCCCAGATGTCAAATTAAATCTTGGTGGAGATTTTATCAAAGAATCTACAGCTACTACATTTCTGAGACAAAGAGGGTATGGCTGGCTTCTGGAAGTTGAAGATGATGATCCTGAAGATAACAAGCCACTCTTGTATGTAAAAATAATAATATGTATTTTTTGGTTTTTTTAGAGCTAATCTGTGGGATGATTATATTCTTTCTTGTTATTTAGTGAGAAAACATTAACCTTTTTGGTCAAAAGCTATAGGAGTTGTCAATTTTGCTAGTAATTTAACAAACTAAAATAATGAGAGAATATTTTTTAACAAGTTAAAAGACAAAAATTAAAAGAATGGTAATCCTCAGCCGGGTGTGGTGGCTCACACCTGTAATCCCAGCACTTTGGGAGACCGAGGCGAGTGGATCACCTGAGGTCAGGAGTTCAAGACCAGCCTGATCAACTTGGAGAAACCCCGTCTCTACTAAAAATACAAAAAATTGAATCTAAAGAGCTTTTAAATAAAAAGAAAAAGAAAAAAATACAAAAAATTATTCGGGCATGGTGGCACATGCCTGTAATCTCATCTACTTGGGGGGCTGAGGCAGAAGAATCGCAAGAATGGTAATCCTGTAACTAACACACACACACACACACACACCCCTACTCCAGCTTACCTGGGTCTGTCAGCTATCTGAAGTAATCATACAATTTTAAAAAGCAAGGCTCTTAGGTACTTGCTGTTGAAATTAAGTTTCAGACAAATTAAGATTTCCAAAAAGATTACCTCTCCAAAATCTCTTCAATATAGAAATTCTAGAGCTACCACTGGGAGGAGAGCTATGTATAAAGAGGTTTTCACATTCTTTATAATACCTGAAATTTTGTGATTATCTGGAGATAAAAGTAAAGAAATGAATAGTTTTGAAAAGAAGAACCTATAGCTTTGCAAAATTGAGGCATTTCTAAGTTCTTCTTTGTATTAATTATCAGTAGAGTAAGTGCTGAAACATCCTATATTTCTTAATGTTAATATACCATATATCGGCCAGGCGCAGTGGCTCACATCAGTAATTACAGCACTTTGAGAGGCTGAGATGGTTGGATCACTTGAGGTCAGGAGTTCAAGCTGAGTCTGGCCAACATGGTGAAACCCCATCTCTACTAAAAATACAGAAAAATTAGCAGGGCATGGTGGTGCAGGCCTGTAGTCCAAGCTGCTGGGGAAGCTGAGGCATGAGAATTGCTTGAACCAGGGAGACAGAGGTTGCAGTGAGCCGGAATCGCGCCACCACACGCCAGCCTGGGCGAGAGAGCAAGACTCTGTCTCTAAATAAATAAATAATGCATATATCATCAACTCTAAGACACTATTGATTATAAGATGAGGTTATTTTACATATTAATTAAACAGAAAAGTACATAAGACAGCATAAAGCTGGGACATCAAAGGGCTATCTCCTCATTAGTGTGAGGATAAATGAGAAATAACCCACAACAAAGAAAGAGATAGCAAGGAAGTTTACTTCATTTTGGCAATGGATAAGATGTTGAAAGAAGGAATTTTCCCAGAGAACGCAAAACCCACAATGCTTTTCATAGAGGTTTCCAATCTGAATTGGGCCCAAAAAGTCTCAAGCAGAAAATTTTACTTAAAGTTTTCTTAAATTGATATTGCCTCTAGGAGACTGGCAAAAGGAAAGGTAAATATTAGAAACACTTGGTGTCACTCCAGGCTTACGATTGTAAGACACCAGTGATTGAGATACATCCCACATTTAGAGATGTTGGAATTTTAAAAATGTACACCTTGGAATTAGTGAAATGTGGTACTTCAGATGCAAATGTTTTGTTGACCTATGGAGATCATACAGTCTTATTTAAAGTTTTCTTAATGTTTTTTGCAACTGTTTTAGTATTCAGAAATGTCTGCCTTTTGAGAATTTTTATTTTAAAATTATAGGGAAGAATTGGACATCGATCTAAAGGATATTTACTACAAAATCCGATGTGTTTTGATGCCAATGCCATCACTTGGTTTTAATAGACAAGTGGTGAGAGACAATCCTGACTTTTGGGGTCCTCTGGCTGTTGTTCTTTTCTTTTCCATGATATCATTATATGGACAGTTTAGGGTAAGTATATCTTATTTTATACAAATTCTAAATATTTTGAGAGTTGCAAAAATTAAATATAAAATATTAACTCTATAATATACTGTACTATATTTGAGAAATGCTTTACCTTTACCCATTATTTTTTGCTTGTTCATTCCTAAAACTGTTCTATAATAAGTGAGGAGTACCTTAGATTAATGTTTTCAAACTTTTCCATGTCATGATTGACATAGAAAGTATTAATATTTGTATGACACACTGGGGTAAAATGGATAGAACCACTCCCAGCTGACCAGAAGTCACCAGAAGGGCTGCTCATGCCCCTTCTGGTTTTCCCAAGAGATGAAGAGTTTGAAATGTAATACTCATATTCATATTTCTACCTTTTATTCATTCATAATTCTGTTCTTAAAATGACCATTACTTTAAATGAATTATGAGAAGGATTCTATCAGTATTTGTTTTTATACTACTACTGGTATTTTAATCACTGTGTCCTACTTTCAGATACTTTATCACCGAAACACAACATATTTGCATCACTCCCTCATGCCAAGTTTAAGGCTTTGAGGTCAGGAAAGTTACTGTTCACCACAGGGATTTGGAAATGAATGAGTTTCTGGTGGCTGCTCTAATAAATTGCCACAAGATTAGTGGCTTTAAACAACACAGATTTATTGTTTTACAGTTCTGAATGTCAGAAGTCCAAAATAAGTCTTAAAGGACTGAGATCAAAATGTCTATAGGGCTGGGGCTTCAGGGCAGAATCTATTGCTTGTTTCTTTAATTTCCAGAGGCTGTCAGCAATCCTTGGCTTCTGGCTATATCACTATGATCTATCTTTCCGTGGTCACATTGCCTTCTCCTCTATTGTACTTAAATCTCCCTCAGTTTCCATCTTTTTTTTTTTTTTTTTGAGATGGAACTTCACTCTTGTTGCCCAGGTTGGAGTACAACGGCACGATCTCGGCTCACTGCACCCTACACCTCCCAGGTTCAAGCAATTCTACTGCCCTAGTCTCCCAATTAGTAGGGATTACAGGCATGCACCACCATCCCCAGCTAATTTTGTAATTTTTAGTAGAGATGGGGTTTCAACATGTTGGTCTGGCTGGTCTCGAACAACCTCAGGTGATCACCCTGCCTTGACCTCCCAAAGTCCTGGAATTACAGGCATGAGCCACAGCACCCAGTCTCAGTTGCCATCTTTTAAGGACAATTGTTATTACATTTAGGGCCCACCAAGGTAATCCAGAATAATCTCTCCATCACAAGATACTTGATGCATTACTATACTATTCTTATTAATATTTACCCTAGATTAGTAGTTTATATCAGATAGTCTGTTAAAGTGTTGTAAAGACCATTGAAGAAGGTGAATGGGGACTCTGGTCTCCTGCCTATTACCGGTTCTTCATCTAGAACATCTCTAATTTTATGTTTTATATAATCTTTCATTTAACAAAGGGTTCTAAGGTTAAAAACAGAAGGTTACTATACCGTTATAGGATGTCACTCAATTTGGATTTGCTTGATGTTTTCTCATGATTGAATTCTGATTATGCATTTTTGGCAAGAATATCACAGAAGTGACATTGTGCCCCTCTCTGTATACTAACAGGGAGTATGTGATACTGATATGTCTTATTACTGGTGATGTTAACCTTGATCACTTGGTTAGGTGATGGAGTAGTATCTTCAATTTATACAGTATAAAGTTACTATTTTTCTCTTTGTAATTAATAAATATCTTATGGAGGTGCTTTGCAACTAGGCAAATACCCTGTTTCTTATCTAACTTTAGCCTACTAATTTTAGCATCCATTGGTGGATCTTGCATGCAGTAATTATTACTATAATGTTTATAGAATCATGAGTCTTCTGTTTCCCTCATTCATTTTACTCTTTGAGTTAGAATCCAGCACTGTCATCATTTATTTTATTACTCAGATTTTTCCAGCTTTAACCATTGGGAGCTCCTTCAAGTTGCCTTCAGTCTCCTTTCAACATATCCCATTCCTTTTTTGAGTACTTCTTTCCTTCTTACTTCACACGGTGTTCTGGGCTAATCTCGTATTTTGCCTGCCCCAACCTTGGAATCAACCATTTCTTTAAGGAGTCCTCTTTCTTTGATTAAGAAATAATATTTAGAAACCAGTTTCTGGGGCTGGACATGGTGGTGCACTCCTGTAATCCCAGCACTTTGGGAGGCTGAGGTGGGAGGATCACTTGAGCTCAGGAGTTTGAGACCAGCCTGGGCAACATAGTGAGACCTGGTCTCTATTAAATAAGTAAATAAACAAACAACATAGCAAGACCTTGTCTCTATTAAATAAAATCATAATTAAATTAATAAATAATAAAAGAAACCAGTATCTGGGCAATAAATGTGCTTATGTGGCTACTGGGGTGTTATTTCTTGACCATCCTAGCAGACAAATCTTGAAAATATAAATATATGTATGTATCATTACACTGAGTTTGAGTAGTTAAGATTGTCTGAAATGGCTTCCATATTTCTGTTACTTGAATAAATACGTAATGTAAATTTTAAAGACTTCCAGAGAAGATTGGTAACTTGCTTCAGAAATAAATTTTTCTTGCAGGATGCTGTAAGTCAGGAGGTTGGTAGTAAACATTGTTTTTTTCAATAATCTTTTATCATAGATGTTTAAATACTGAGGTTTCTTTAGGCAGTTAGTAATTGCTAGAATTTTAATTTGGATGTAAAATTGTATTACATATTGTATTCGCCTCCCAGGTTCAAGCATTCTTCTGCCTCAGCCTCCCGAGTAGCTGGGACTACACACTTGCGCCACCACACCCAGCTAATTTTTATGTTTTAGTAGAGACGGGGTTTCACTATGTTGGCCAGGATTGTCTGGATCTCTTGACCTCGTGATCTGCCTGCCTCGGCCTCCCAAAGTGCTGGGATTACAGGCATGAGCCACTGCGCCCGGCCTTATACACATCGTATTCTTACTAAGTTTTGGAATGATACCTGAGAGCTCACATAACCTCTCTATGACCTGAACTTGAGTGTGCTAAACTGTCATTTATGGCAGAGAATTGAGTTCCTGGAAAATTATCAGCTTATTTTATATGAAAATATTAATTGTATGATTTTTCCCTCTAAGGTGGTCTCATGGATTATAACCATTTGGATATTTGGTTCACTAACAATTTTCTTACTGGCCAGAGTTCTTGGTGGAGAAGTAAGTAGTTAATTTTGAAAATAACCTTCCTTTTTTATGGTGAGTTTAATTTTTGATACTGTATATATCATCATTAACTATACAAGGAAATAATTGTTTCTTGTTCCAGAATTGCTTTATGCTAGTTCCTTTAAGATGATCAACATATTATTATTGTGCTCACTCAATCAATGGTACACGAAATGAGGAAAAAGAAAATATCCCCTCCCATTTATGAAGTAAATGCAGCCTATTTTTTATTTATGAATTTTTTATTTTTAGATGGAGTCTTGCTTTGTCACCCAAGCTGGAGTGCAATGGGGTAATCTTGGCTCACTGCGACCTCTGCCTCCCAGGTTCCAGCGATTCTCCTGCTTCAGCCTCCCAAGTAGCTGGGATTATACATGTGCATTGGCTAATTTTTGTATTTTTAGTAGAGATGGTGAAACCCCTCTACTCAAACTCCCAACCTCAAGCAATCTGCCCACCTTGGCCTCCCAAAGTGCTGGGATTACAGGAGTGAGCCACCATGCCCAGCCAAAATTTATTTATTTATTTTATTTATATATTTATTTTTATTTAATTTTTTTTTTTTCTTTTTTTGCTTTTTTTCAATCAATCAGTTTTATTAACATGGGGGTCTAAGTAGATGTCAAAATAAAGACCATTTATACAGTGGGACCATTTTAATGTTTACAATAAATCTCTTGATTGCAGACATGTATGGCTGTTCAGTAGTATTCAGAAACATTACAGTAATGGCAGTTTTTCCAATTGGTGTGTAGTCCTCTAATTATATATTAAATTGCTGTCAAACCAGTAAGACTGCATTTATGCATCCATCATTTTCAGGATAGTTTGTAACCTGGGCATAGTTTCCCCAAATAACTTTGCCTCCTTGCGTCACAAGGCCCAGTTCGCTCACATTTACCTCAATGACAGTACCTTTGGTAATAACACCCAAAGTTGTATACAGTGGGGATGAGGGATTCTTCTTTACACCAAGTATTGGTAGGCAAAAGGTGGCTTTCAGTTCAGGATGTGTCACATGGGCTTTCTTGAAACGCAAGCCCATTGGCCTTATGAATCTTTGATATTTAGGTGGTTTTCTTGTAAAGCCATCTCCAACAAAGCATACTTTAGTAACCATCCTCTTCCATGCCTTCTTTCTCTTTCCTGTTTGAATAACTTTTAATACTTCTGTTTCTCCCTGGGCATGGACTTTAGGCAGAGGGACTTCCCATTTTCCCGCCTTCTCTTTTCGTTTCTGTTTAATCATATTGGAAAGTACTTTAGCTCGAGATTGTCCTTCTCTGTCCAGCAGATAGGCAGGTACTGCTTCCTGGGGAGTCTTCTCATCATTCTTTTGTTTGGTGTTTCTTTTTTCATGCATCTTGATAGTCTTTTTCATTTGTATTTTCTCAGCGTGGCGCTGTTTATGGTAAAGCTTAGCTTTCAGACCAGTCATTTTCTTTGCCTTCTTTGAACGTTCATGAGCCTCTCGACTTTCCTTCTTTCTCTTTTTCTCATGGTAATCCAAACGGTATCCATAGCTTTTACGATGTAATTCAATATATTCGTTCTGTGGCATGGTGATGGCCGCAGAGCCGCCACGAGGGGCCCCTGGGGTGTAAAAATGCTCTTAATTTTCGGGTCTCCGAGACCCACGAGCCGACACCACGCAGGCCGCGACAGGAAAGGTATTTAATTTTTTTAAGATGAAGTTTTGCTCTTGTTGCCCTGGCTGGAGTGTAATGGCACAATCTTGGCTCATTGCAACCTCCGCCTCCCGGGTTCAAGCAATTCTCCTGCCTCAGCCTCCTTCCTGAGTAGCTGGGATCACAGGCATGCACCGCCACGCCCGGCTAATTTTGCATTTTTAGTAGTGATGGGGTTTCTCGATGTTGGTCAGGCTGGTCTCGAACTCCCAACCTCAGGTGATCTGCCTGCCTTGGCCTCCCAAAGTACTGGGATTACAGGGATAAGCCACTGCGCCTGGCCTATTTATTTATTTATTTTTGAGATGAAGTCTTGCTCTGTCGCACAGGCTAGAGTGCAGTGGCAAGATCTCAGCTCACTGTACCCTCTGCCTCCTGGGTTTAAGCGATTCTCCTGCCTCAGCCTCCCAAGTGACTGGGATTACAGGAGCCCATCACCTCACCCAGCTAATTTTTTTTTTTTTTGAAATAGTGTCTCGCTCTGTCTGCAAGCTAGAGTGCAGTGGCACGATCTCGGCTTACTACAGTCTCCACCTCCCGGGTTCAAGCAGTTCTCCTGCCTCAGCCTCCCAAGTAGCTGAGACTACAGGTGCACAGCACCACACCTGTCCAATTTTTTGTATTTTAGTAGAAATAGAGTTTCATCATGTTGGCCAGGATGGTCTCAGTCTCCTGATCTCGTGATCCACCCACCTTGGCCTCCCGAAGTGTTGAGATTACAGGCGTAAGCCACAGTACCCAGCCTAATTTTTGTATTTTTAATAGAGACACAGTTTCAATCATCTTGGCAGGCTGGTGTTGAACTCCTGACCTTGTGATCTGCCTGCCTCAGCCTCCCAATGTGCTGGGATTACAGGTGTGAACCACTACACCCAGTCTTATTTATTTTTTTTTGAGATAGAGTCTCGCTTTGTCACCCAGGCTAGAGTGTAGTGGCACACTCTCGGCTCACTGCAACTTCCACCTCTCAGGTTCAAGTGATTCTCCTGCCTCAGCCTTCTGAGTAGCTGGGATTACAAGCACGCACCACCCTGCCTGACTAATTTTTGTATTTTTAGTAGAGACAGGATTTCACCATGTTGGTCAGGCTTGTCTTGAACTCCTGACATCAGGTTATCTGCCTCAGCCTCCCAAAAATGCTAGGATTACAGGCGTGAAGCACTGCATCCAGCCGGAATTTATTCTTACAGAAATTCTCAAACTTTTTGATCTCAGATTGTCAAAGAGATTTGTAACAATAAACCAATTACATTTTAAATGTATTTTTCTTTAAATACATTTAAAGAAAAATAACTATATTTTTTAAAACAAAAGAGAAGAGTAGCCTTGTGTTACCTTTTTGTAAGTAGCTTTAATGTCTGGCTTAATGGAAATTGGATTCTAATATGTGCTTTTTCCATTCAATCTGTTAAGATACATTGTTTTTGCTAAAGTATCTGAAGAAAATAAGGCCTTATAGAGGTATACAATTGGAAAGGGAGAGTATTTTAATAACCTTTCCCAATGATTGTGAATATTCTCTGATATTACACCAAAACTCAAGGGGGCTGGTCACTGTGGCTCATACCTGTAGTCCCAGCACTTTTGGAGGCTGACACAGGAGGATTGTTTGAGCCCAGGAGTTCCAAGACCAGCCTGGACAACACAGGGAGACCCTGTCTCTATAAATAATTTAAAAATTAGCCAGGCATGATGGTGTGTGCCTGTG
Source organism: Aotus nancymaae (assembly GCF_030222135.1). Classification (NCBI taxonomy): domain Eukaryota; kingdom Metazoa; phylum Chordata; class Mammalia; order Primates; family Aotidae; genus Aotus; species Aotus nancymaae. Next base: position 31,250,183 of record NW_026988471.1, read on the forward strand.
GTCCCAGCTACCAGGGACTGAGGCAGGAGGCCTACCTGAGCCCAGGGGGTTATGGCTGTGGTGAGCTGTGTTCATGCCACTACACTCTAGCCTGGCCGACAGTGAGATCTTGTCTCAAAAATAAATAAATAAGGAGTTTTGAGCTACGTCTGTAGTCCCAGCTAGGGAGACTGAGGTGGGAGGATCACAGAGGATCACTTGAGTCTAGGAGTAGTTGTTTTTTTGTTTTGTTTTTAAAAATGAGTTTCTTTTTTCCCTTCTATTTCTAATTTCAGAAGTGAATATTAGCTATATATGCTCAATCTAGCATCTTAACAAAACTCTTGAATAAATTTAGAGTAACATCTGTGAAACTTTCATACTCTGCATATGGAAATTTAAAATAATTCTAATAAACACTTAAAATTGTATTTGTTTATATATTATTTCTTATGTCCTAGACAAAACCTAGTATAATATTTACATGAAAATTATGTATTTTGTTAATTCAAGACTTGATGTAGGAGTTTAGAGGCCTAGATTTTAATTTGAATTCTGACACTTTACTAGCTTTGCTTAATCAGTTTATTCACAATAGGTACAATAATGTCTATTCATAGGGTTGTTATTTCATTTGATTTCCACAGCATGTGAAGCCCTATTACAGAGCTTGGCATAGTCACTAAAAAATATTTTTCTCTTCAGTCTCTCCTGATCACCTTCCTTTCCTTCTGTTCTTCATTTGGAACATCCATGTTCTCTAGACCTTGGATTTTTCATCTGAATGGGATGGTTGCCTTTAAGTAATTCTACAATTTAAGGGAAATAGTGACAAAATGTATTGTAGAGATATACTGAAGGTAGTATGAAACTCAAGAGAGAGAGAAATGCTGTAAATGTAGATTTGGGTATTATCAGCAAATTTATGATAATTGTAACTATGTTGGTTGGTGAGACTGTCCAGGAACATGGGAGGCTATATGATAATTTGAAATAATAAGTATAATAGTTTATTATTTCTTATTCTCACATTTATTTAAATACAGCAAGGAATATATGGTGTTCAGTTGTGATTAAAATGAGTATCTTGATTTCTATGACATTTATTTGAAATTTTCAAAATTCACAGGTTGCATATGGCCAAGTCCTTGGAGTTATAGGATATTCATTACTTCCTCTCATTGTAATAGCACCTATACTTTTGGTGGTTGGATCATTTGAAGTGGTGTCTACACTTATAAAAGTAAGTTAAGGATTATGTATTACATAAAGTAGTTTACTGTTTTCCAATGTCAAAAGTATACGAGGCCTCTAGCTAGGAATGTTGTAATATAAAGCTGTTTATCAAACAGTTGGTAGTATTTGGGAAGTTATCTTCCTTACTGATTTTGCCAATTACATTTCTTTTATTTATTTTTTCCTTTTTATCATCAGGTATTCCCATTTGTCTGGAGGGAAAAATAAAGAGTAAATCAGGTTTCAGTATATAACAGTCAGACTTTTTTTTTTTTTTGAGATGGAGTCTTGATCTGTCACCAAGGCTGGAGTGCCTCGCAGGTTCATGTGATTCTCCTGCCTCAGTCTCCCTAGTAGCTGGAACTATAGGCATGTGCCTCCATGCCTGGCTAACTTTTTGTTTTTAGTAGAGATAGGATTTCACCATGTTGGCCAGGCTGGTCTTGAACTCCTGACCTCAGGTGATCTGTCTACCTCAGTCTCCTGAAGTTCTGGGATTACAGGCATGAGCCACCACACCTGGCCTGATCAGCATTTTTTATTTACTTATTTTATTTTATTATTTTATTTTTTTGAGACGGAGTCTCACCCTGTTGCCCAGGCTGGAGTGCAGTGGCACAATGGATTTTCCGTAATGCAAAGCAGGACTTCTTTGTGTTATTTATGTTAAATTAACATATGTACACACATTTAAACATTTATTGATAATATTAAGTATTAATAAATAGTTATATAACTTAAAAATTGGAATTTATTAATGTTGAACAACTTTGGGAAATAAATGACTGCTTTGACACATATATGTGTATTACACAGTGAATATAATTTTTTTCTTTATGGAAAACAGAACTGTTAAAGACTGTGACTTTCAGAGCTGCTGTTATGTAGCCTCCACATGAAAGTATTTGGTCTTAAGTAGCTGAGCCACTTGAAATTATTACTAATTTCAATATAAAATAAATAATAATTCCTGTTAGAATTTGGAAACTAGGTCAGGCACGGTGGCTTATGCCTGTAATCCCAGCACTTTGGGAGGCTGAGATGGGTGGATCATGAAGTCAAGAGATCAAGACCATCCTGGCCAACGTGGTGAAACTCTGTCTGTATTAAAAATTTAAAAAAAGGTCAGGCGTGTTGGCTCACGCCTGTAATCGCAGCACTTTGGGAGGCTGAGGCGGGCAGATCACGAGATCAAAATATCAAGACCATCCTGGCCAACATGGTGAAACCCCATCTCTACTAAAAAATATAAAAATTAGCTGGGTGTGGTGGCATGCACCTGTAGTCCCAGCTACTTGGGAAGCTGAGGAACGGGAATTGCTTGAACCCAGGAGGCGGAGATTGCAGTGAGCCGAGATTGTGCCACTGCACTCCAGCCTGGCAACAGAGTGAGACTCTGTCTCAAAAACACAAAACAAAACAGAAAAAGCAAAAAAATAATTTGGAAACTATAAGCTGATACTGATAATAAGCATTGGGTATTCAAAGAGTGTGGTTTTTGGAACTAATCAGTTCTAAATTCAAATCCTGGTCTGCCACTTACTTGCTGCCTGGTCTTCCAAGGTATCTTAACTTACTCTCAGTTTGTTCTTAGCAATGATAAACTTAGCAACTGTATTTTAGGGTTAGTTACAACGAGTTTAAAGTATATATAGTGCTGACTAGGCATGGTGGCTCACGGCTATAATCCCAGCACTTTGGGAGGCTGAGGTGGGTGGATTACTTGAGCCCAGGACTTTGAGATCAGCCTGGGCAACATGGTGAAACTCCATCTTGTTGTACCCGAGAGAGTCAAGGAATGTGCTGCACTCTGAGATTTAATTATGAGTCCTTTATTAAGCCGGCGACCAAGAGGGGCTAATGCCCAAAATTCTATTGGCCTTGAATAAAAAGTTAGGTGGTCTTTTATACCCTAGTTTTAAAAGGGTGGGGGAACCTAGCTGAAGCAAATTTTTCACAAAAGCAGAGTAAGCAAAAAGTTAAAAGATAAACTGATACATGAGAAATAAAACACTCCAGGTGCGAGGGACAAAGCTGTCATAAAAGACATACAACTTACAGATAATGGGGGCTCTGGGCGCTCAACTGCACCTGCATTCCCAGGTTCTGCTGGTACCACTTACACTTAACTCAGCCTCTTATCAACAAATGCATTCCTAGGTGCCCAGTGTCAGCCTGCCCCAGTTACATACAGTAGTTATATACTTAATGGTGAGAGAATAACTAAAATGAAGAAGCCAAGATGGAGTCTGTCCAGCTCAAGAAACTAACATAAAGCCTGAACAGCTTTTAGTCTGAGAAAGAGTTTCAGCTGGCAAAAAGCAGGTTATCACAATCTCTACAAAAAAATTAACCAGGTGTAAGGACATCCTCCTCTTTCATTTGTAGGACATCAGGGAAAAAAATAAAAATTAAAAAAATTAAAAATTAATTAAAAAAATTAGCCAGGTGTGGTGGCAGGTACCTGTGGTCCCAGTTCCTTGGGAGGCTGAGGTGGGAGGATTGCTTGGGCCCATGAGGCCATGGCTGTAGTGAGCTGTGATCACACTGCTGCACTCCAGCCTGGGTTGTCAGAGTGAGACCCTGTCTCAAAAAAATAAATAAATAAATAAATAAAGTATATATAATGCCTAGTACAGTGCTTGGCACAGAGTAGGCACTCAAGCTGTTGTTTTTACAAATATTATAAAATAGGCCAGGTATGGTGGCTCACTCTCGTCAATCCCAGCACTTTGGCAGGCTGAGGTGGGTGATCAGTTGAGCCCAGGAGTTCAAGACTCAACTGTCTCTCCAAAGGTACAAAAATTAGCCAAACATGGTGGCATGCTCCTGTAATCCCAGCTACTCAGAAGGCTAAGATGGGAGGATGCCTGAGTCCAGGAGGTCGAGGCTGCAGTGAGCCATGATCATACCACTGTACTCCAGTGTAGGTGACAGAGTGAGACCTTGTCTTAATAAAAACCCAAATTATAATATTTAAGGATCATCTTTGTGTTTAAACTGTTTAAACACTTTAGAGACTAAAGAGACCTTGCTTTCCTCTTTATTTCAACCCTAAAATATTTTTTTTTATTGACATTAATAGAACTTAGTTTAAAAGTCTTAACACTGAAGCAGCTAGCCTCATGCTGACATTTAATTATTCTAGCCTTAGTGAACATACACTCATTTACAATCCCTTCCGCTGTATGTTTTTTCACTTGGACTAAGCTTGTTTCTGAGACTACTTCCAAAATGGTTAAAACCCTCCTCTTGTCATTTTTAATCATATAATTCAACTGAAAGTTGGACCTTAATATTCTTTACACAACATATAAATGTATTATACAATGGAAAAATCTATTTTATATCATTAAAAATTTAGAGTAAAATCGCTTTTAAACTTCAGACTATTTTTACCAAAATTTTTTCCTGATCACTTAATCTTCTGTGGGTAGAGCTATTACGCGTGTTTCGTATTTCAGTTTGAGGTTTGTTGAGAAATATGTTGCAAAATTCATCAGTTAACTGGCATCAGGGTATATAGTTTAAGTGCACTAATTTTATTTAACATTAAATCTCCGTAATACTTATCATTCTTTAACCATTTATAATGAAAAAAATCTAATCATGAAATAAAATGCAGTTTGATCAAATTTCTTTTTATATATTTCCCTGTACTTTTGTGTATGTTTGAATTATTTTGTAGGGTTACTTTTGTTTTTCAAGTTTAACAAACCCAGTGGAAAGCTGAACCACACCAAATACATTTTAAATAAGTTTGCCAGTATTTGTTTTTTACCTATGTACCAGTGATTCTCAACTGAGGTCGATTTTGTCCCCCAGGGGACATTTGTCAACATCTGGAGGCATTTTTGAGGAGGAATGTTACTAGCATATAGTGCATAGAGGACAGGGATGCTGCTGAACATCCTGCAATGCACAGGATAGCTCCCCACAGCCAAGACGTTTATGCAGCCTAAAATGTCGATATTGCAAGGTTTAGAAACTCTGCTTTGTGCGAAGTCCGTTCCTATTGTAGTTTCCTTGATTTCTCTTGAAGTTTTCCCTTAATTTTATGCTGTAAAATATGTTAGGTGACTACATCAATAAGTACTACATAAATTTCCAGTAGAAATAATGTAGAAGTACATATGTGTATAATCCAAAAACTTATGGTATACTTTATTTAAACTCTTGACCAAAATGTGATCTTTTTTTTGTTTGTTTTGTTTTGAGACAGAGTCTCACTCTGTTGCCAGGCGCCAGGCTGGAGTGCAGTAGCACAATCTTGGCTCACTGCAACCTCCGCCTCCCAGGTTAAAGCAATTCTCCTGCCTCAGCCTCCCGAGTAGCTGGGACTACAGGCGCACGCCACCATGCCCAGCTAATTTTTGTATTTTTAGTAGAGATGGGGTTTCACTATGTTGGCCAGGATGGTCTCGATCTCTTGACCTCGTGATCCGTCAGCCTCGGCCTCCCAAAGTGCTGGGATTACAGGCTTGAGCCACCGCGCCCGGCCATGATCTTTTTTTTCTCCTTTTTATTCAACCCTGTATTTCTACCCTTTCCTGAGGAGAAAACTTAATAAATATTGAGACTTAATAAATACTGTATAAAATTTTCACTTAATCGATTTTCTTACTTAGAAGGAAGAAAAGGAAAATTTCCTACTTTGTAGGAATTAGTTTTTGCTCAGTAATTTGGTGTAATAGTAGTTTTTTCAGAAGTTGCCTAATCATAATCACCAGGGAACTTATTTAAAAGACTGATAACTAGATCCTTCCATTAGAAATTATAATTCAAAGAAAAAGAAAAAAATAATAAGTTATAATTCATCAGAAGTAGAGTCCCCCAAGTCTCTAATCTTTATTAGGCACCCCAAGTGATTCTTATTATTAGTTTGATAAGACCGCATTTACAAAAGAAAAGACTACATTTATAGAAGTCAAGGAGTAAAGCGAAGATGAACATTCTTTTTAAATTGTTTTTAACATTTGTAACAAGTTTTACTATTTACCAAAATTGGTGGTTGATTTTGTTTAAATATTGTAAACACTGTTTTTACTCTATGATATCCAAAAAGTTAATTGACTTGCTAATATACTACCTTTTGTCTTTTTTCCTTTTTTTTTTTTTAAAGCTGTTTGGTGTGTTTTGGGCTGCCTACAGTGCTGCTTCATTGTTAGTGGGCGAAGAATTCAAGACCAAAAAGCCTCTTCTGATTTATCCAATCTTTTTATTATACATTTATTTTTTGTCTTTATATACTGGTGTGTGATCCAAGTTATATACGAATAGAAAAAGATGGTGTTACATTTGTGTGTAGGCTGGGAATTCTTGCTGAAGGAATTGGTGAAAACCTGTTGGTGGTAAAATTTTACATGTTCCAGATGGAAAGGGAAGTTTAAGTGCTTTTTAAAACAATTTTTTTTTATTTAATTAAGCAATTGCAGTTACCTAGGATTTTTGGGTTGGAATTTTAAATTCTGTTTGATTCTCCATATTCCAGCGAATAAAATACAAAAGCATTGTGTTTTTAAGATTGTGTCAATATTCACCTAAAAACTTGTGCCAAAAGCACCTGGCTTGGTAATTACATTTCACTTGAAGGGTAAATTTGACAATGTCCTGAAAATCTAAAGTGCAATTTTTTTCTTTAAGATGTTTTCTCCAGCATCACAGATCCCGCAGATATATATTTATATTTATACATATATATTTATGAAATAATTATTCACAAAATATATTTCTGAATAGCTTAAACATTAGTATATTAAATCTGATGCTTAAACTTTTTTCATTTGGCCATTAATCTTTTTTTGTTTAAAAATTTAAATTTGTTTTTAAAATTGTATATAATTTTTAAAATCTCACACATGCTTCAATACTTCCTTGTTAAGAATTCTTAATAACTACTAAAACTGATTTTAATAGTTGCTGATATATATTTGGTTTATTTGGGTGTACTTTATAAAACCATTTTTGAATGTCCAAACATCTGATTTAAAGTTTTTGTTTATCTTTCTGTTCAAAGGAGCAAAAGGTATAATGGATATGGCATTCATTGAAATCATTATTCTGTACAAAAACAGTAATATTTGCAGCATCAGTAAATATTTTTAAGTGGTGCTTCTAAATCATAAAAGTTGCAGAAAGAGACCTTTAAAATCTTGTGGTCTTGAACAATGTTATATGGAGTAGAAAAAAATAAAATACTTCCCACTTGTGTGTTTTTTTTAATAGGACCATGCCCTGTATTACTTGATATTTTAACAAGTATCAGGTACTCTCTAACAAATGTACAGTTTTTGCTAAAGGAAATAGTAAGAAATAATTTTATCAGTGAAATTTTGGTTGCAAATAATTTCATAGGTTTTTAGATATGCCTTTAGTTAATATTACTTTGTAAAATCTTTTAAACATTTTATTTATGTCCATAAAATAGCAAATGTCTGTTAACTATTAGCAAATTATTGTATTATCCTTTCTGGTCTCATCTGGGAGAGTTTGCTGCTGTCCTCCATGTGATAACATGGCGACCTCTTGGTATGTATTTCTTTAGCAAACTTATCCATCAGGAAATATCCAGCACCTCTGAAGCAAGCCTACAAATGAACATGTTATCAAGCCCACCCCTCTTCCTTTCCCTGATCCCAAAAGGAAAGAAAGAAAGAAAAACTTATTTTAAGCTGCAGAAAAAGTGTAGAGCACCTTTGAGCTAGAAAAATGTAGAAAATTACACGTACTGATTTTTTTTTTTCAAAACAGATGAGAATCACCAAAGGGATAGGACTTCTAGAAGTTAGAATAACATGAAGTAATCAGGAAAGATCTATGCCTACAGAAGCAGCAAATGTAAGATAAACATTTGTTACACTTCAGAAATTGCAGAGGTTAGTACTTTGTTATAATGGAGAATTATATTTGATGTTCATAGTGTTGACCCTGGAATCTTTCACAAAAAGCTTGGGGGTCAGGACCAGGAGGTAGAATTTTATAAGCCATTAAATGAAGGTATTTTAGGATCACCTCTATTAAAAAATTTTTTTTTAAACTGTTACTGCTTTAAGGTATGAATTTTAAAAATCGCTTATATGGATCATGTTTACTCCTAATGATATAAAATGAGGTATTTTTGTTCTAAAAAGGTATTTTAAAATAGCATTTAATCTTGGGAACTATCTTATTTTAGGGTATCTATAAATACAAATTACATTGTTTCAAACTCAACAAATATCATCTTCGTGTGCTAATGAGCAAAGTAATTAGAACAGATTGTCAGTTTAAAAACATGATTTGTAGATGTGTGCAAGACACAGTACTGCTATGGCTAATAATGGTAAGATGACCATAACAATGTCCTCTCCTTGAATTTTTTATATATTTTCTGAGTCATACTGATTTTTAAAATCATGATTTCAAACGTAATTATTAGTTCATTAGAATTTTTAAAACAGAACTGGCCAGATAATCTGTGTATCTGATGTCTCTTCTAGTTGCGTGTGAGTAAATATGTGTCTTTTAAGTGTTATCTGTTGTAGTACTCCTGATGAATGATAATCCTCCAAAAAATAAGTAGGAGACATGCTTGCTTCTTTTTCAAGTTGACTGTAAAATAATTGAAAGTTTGATTAAAAATCAAAGTCTATATATAATTAAGCATAGTTTTAAAAAGTTTACGAAGATTTGTAAAGTTTATGAACAATTTGAAACCTTATTTCTAAGGTCTGTCAGACAATTTTGTATATAGTAATGTGTCCATTTGCAGGAATTCCCCAAATACTCATATAGCCATTGAGCACCCCAATCCAAAATTCAGTACTCCAGATAAGAACATTTTTTAGTGCCGATGTGACACTTCAAAGGAAATGTTCATTGGAGCATTTTGGATTTCAAATTTTTGATTAGGAAAGCTCAACCACTGTATATTTCTGCAAATCTGAAAAAATCTGAAACCTGAGAAACTCTGGTCCCAAGCATTTTGTGTAAGGTACATTCAACCTGTATTAATATATATAGACTTCTAAATTAGTGAAAATTTGCATTGACTTAAAATACAAAGTAAATATTTTTGTTTAAGTATTGTTTAAAATTTAGTCATTTTTAAAATTTTTGATGTAACAAAACAGTGAATAAAGCTTCTACAACTTAATAAAGATATTTTTTATAGTCAAGAAAACTAGTTGAATATTTTTAAATATTCATTTTTGCTAGTGCACATTTTAGGCTTTAGGGAACTGTAACACTTGTTCTTTTTTTTTTTTTTGGCGATGGAGTCTTGCTCTTTCGCCCATGCTGGAGGGAGTACAGTGGCGCAATCTCACTGCAACCTCTGCTTCCTGGGTTCAAGCAATTCTCCTGCCTCAGCCTCCCGAGTAGCTGGGACTACAGGCGTGCGCCACCATGCCCAGCTCATTTTTGTATTTATAGTAGAGACAGGGTTTTATCATGTTGACCAAGATGGTCTCGATCTCTTGACCTCGTGATCCACCCACCTCGGCCTCCCAAAGTGCTGGAATTACAGGCGTGAGCCACCGCGCCTGGCCTTAGGTTATTTCAAAAAAAAAAAAATTGCATGTATGCCTGAGTACAGTGTCTCACACCTGTAATCTCAGCACTTTAGGAGGCTGAGGCAGGAGGATTGTTTGGAGGCCAGGAGTTCAAAACCAACCTGGTCAACATAGTGAGATCCCATCTCTACAAAAGAAAAATTAGTTGGGCATGGTGGCACTTGCCTGTGGTCCCAGTTACTTAGGAGGCTGAGGCAAGAGGATTGCTTGAGCCTGGGAGGTTGAGGCTCTGCAGTAAGCTGTGATCATACCACTGCATGCCATCCTGGGCCACAGAGTGAGACCCTGTCTCAAAAAAGAAAAAAAAAAATTTAATTGCATGTAAGTTGACCCACAGTATTCAAATTTGTGGTGTTCAAGGTTCAACTGTAATTTCCTAGCAGAATTTTGTATGTTTAAGAATCTGTTGATACTCTTCAAGTAAATCCCTAAATTATAACTTTGACATCAGAAAGGCTAGACATTCTTACATTTTTGCACTGCAAAACATAATACATCAAAACTCCCATGCTGATTTGTTATGGAATCGTGTCTGTGAATAACCATGGCACTCCAGCATGGGCAACACAGTAAGACCTCATCTCTTTAAAAAAAAAAATACATTCTGAAGTGTAAGTTTTACTTATGAATAAATATATTTTATTTACAACAAACTGATGAAAATTTTAGACCCAACCATGTCTTTATGGTTACAGTGATACAGAAAGAAATGGTTAAGAGAATGTTCCCTATACAAAGCATATGTTATTAAACATGAAACTTAGGATTAGTTTTCTCCTTGAAAATTCTTTTGATATACTGAGGTTGTAGTTTGGAGGTTACGTTAGAGAAAGAATGTAGAGAAGATTAAGATGGCAGTGGTAAAATGTTTCCCTACTTTACATTTTATATTGGCAGTACCCTGGTTTCAACTTTTCTATTTTCAGCAAGATACTTGCAGGCTTTTACTCTGAAGATATTTGGTTTATAGTAGTCCATGCTATACTAATGTTGTTACTAAGATAAGTTAGATACGAATATGAAAAAGTAGAATATTTGTGTAAATATTTTGAAGTTGTAATTAATGTATATACAAGTTGTTAATACTTATGAAAAAAGGAAGCATTCTCACCCATAATAATTTTGTTAAAACTAAAATAATAAGTAAATTAAGTTTATCAAGAATAAAAACCTTGGTTTTTCTGTAATAGTTGCCACTGAGCAATTTTTATTAAAAACCAAACAAAAGTATTTACACAAGAACAAGTGAAATTACACAAAATGATAATGGGGAGAAATTTCTCATGGTGATAAAGGGGAAAAGATATTGTAAAAGCAGATTGCTGCTATTCACATAATAAGCACCTGTTGAAGAATAAATGACTAAGTTCCATATTTTTGCTCTATTTTATACCTACTCACTTTGGTGGAACTAGTTGTCTATGTAAAGTATCTTTTAAATAGTAAGCACCATTTGATAATAAAACAACTTATATGTTTTGTAATCTTAATGGAGAATTACCTCCTATGGTCATTACAGTCTCTTCATGGAAAACAGTAAAAATACTCATGTTTATGATGATGGGCCTAGATACTAAATTTCTCAGTCTTTTTTTACCAAATGGTACTTAATAAAATCTTTTACCTTATAAAAATATATTTTCAAAGTATGGTGCTAGTGGTGGCCTGAATAATAAAACATTGAGAAGAAACAGCATTTGAATTTGGCACTCTGAATGTGAAGGGACAATAGATATTAATCAAGTATTTATTAACCCTTTCCTGTATGAGCCATGTACTATGCTGAGTGTAGGGATACAATGATATGCAAAAAAGACCCTCCATATACACACACCCTGACTTTAATGAGCTTATTTTGCTGGGAACTCAGCCAATTAATTTCACAAATTGTAAAACTGTTGAAACAAATGAGAAAAAGAGTCTGTGATGGTAAGCAAGTGAATAAAAGAAGCCTTCCTTGAAGCAATGATGTGTAAACTGAAATTTTAGGGAAAAATAAAAGTTAACTAAGCAAAGAAGGTAAGGAAGACTATTCCAGATAGAAGGAATTGCAGTTTGTGAGTGCACTTGGGAAAAATAAAACTATATAAAAAGAAAGCCACTTTGGCTGAAATTTAGTAGTTAATGAAATTAAACAGATAAGTCAGCACCATACCTGACATTCTAGGCCATTCTTCTTTCTTTGTCAGAGCCGTTTTTTTTTTTTTTTCTTTGAGATGGAGTCTTGCTGTAGTCACCCAGACTGGAGTACAGTGGTGCAATCTCGGCTCATTGCAACCTCTGCCTCCCAGATTTAAGCAATTCTCCTGCCTCAGCCTCCCAAGTAGCTGGGATTACAGCTGCCCATCACCACACCTGGCTAATTTTTATATTTTTAGTAAAGACGGTTTCACCTTGTTGGCCAGGCTGGTCTTGAACTCCCAACTTCAAGTGATCCACCCGTCTCAGCCTCCCAAAGTACTGGGATTACAGGTGTGAGCCACCACACCTGGCCTGTCAGAGCTTTTGAGTAGAAATATGGTATCAGAAACATGCTTTTTTTTTTGGATGGGGGGATCTCGCTTTGTCACCAGGCTGGAGTGCAGTGGTGCGATCTCGGCTCACTGCAACCTTTGCCTGCTTCCTAGGTTTAAGCAATTCTCTTGCCTCAGCCTCCTGAGTAGCTGGGATTACAGGTGCCCACCTCCACGCCTGGCTAATTTTTGTATTTTTAGTAGAGATGAGCTTTTCACCATGTTGGCTAGGCAGGTCTCGAACTCTTGACCTCGGGTGATCCGCCTGCCTCAGCCTCCCAAAGCTCTGGGATTACAGGCATAAGCCACTGTGCCCTGCCAGAAACAAGTGCTTTTAATACTAAAGGCCAAGATATGCAATTATACTTTTGACATATATTCAACAGAAATATGTGTACATATACCACAAGAGACATGTACAAGAATGTGCACAGTTACATTATTCAAATAGCCAAAAATAGAAACATGTCCGTCAACATAGAATGGACAAATAACTTGTATAATTATACAATGGAATCTTATACAGCAATGAAAATAAATGAACTGGTCAGGCACAGTGGCTTACGCCTGTAATCCCAGCACTTTGGGAGGCCAAGGTGGGTGGATTATGAGGTCAAGAGTTCAAGACCAGCCTGGCTAGGGTGATGAAACCTCGTCTCTACTAAAAATAGAAAAATCAGCCAGGTGTGGTGTCGGGTGCCTGTAATCCCAACTATTCGGGAGGCTGAGGCAGGGAATTGCTTGAACCCGAGAGGCAGAGGTTGCAGTGAGGCAGGAACACAACACTGCACTCCAGCCTGGGTGACAGAGTGACACTCCATTTCAAAAAAAAGAAAAATAAGTGAACTAAAGCCACGTACAAGAACATGAAGAATTTCACTATTAAGTTGAGTGAAAGAGACAGACATAAAAAAATTTGTACTGTATTATATGACGTTCGAACAGGCAAAATTAAGCTATAGTGTTTAGGGATGCATACTGAAATGCAAAGTCTTTTTTTTTTTTTTTTTTTGAGACAGAGTTTCGCTCTTGTTACCCAGGCTGGAGTGCAATGGCGCGATCTCGGCTCACCGCGACCTCCGCCTCCTGGGTTCAGGCAATTCTCCTGCCTCAGCCTCCTGAGTAGCTGGGATTACAGGCACGCGCCACCATGCCCAGCTAATTTTTTCTGTATTTTTTTTAGTAGAGATGGGGTTTCACCTTGTTGACCAGGATGGTCTCGATCTCTTGACCTCGTGATCCACCCACCTCAGCCTCCCAAAGTGCTGGGATTGTAGACGTGAGAGACCGCGCCCGGCCAATGCAAAGTCTTTTAAAACAGCTTTAGCAATGTATAATTTACGCACCATAAAATTCATCGCAGGCCTAGCACGGTGGCTCACCTGTAATCCCAGCACTTTGGGATGCAGAGGCAGGCAGATCCCAAGATCAAAAGCTTGAGACCATCCTGGCCAACATTGTGAAACCCTGTCTCTACTAAAAATACAAAAATTAGCTGGTCGTGGTGGTTCATGCCTGTAGTCTCAGCTACTTGGGTGGTTGAGGCAGGAGAATTGTTTGAACCCGGGAGGCAGAGGTTGCAGTGAGCCGAGATCGCACCACTGCACTCCAGCCTGGCAACAGTGCGAGATTCCGTCTCAAAAAAAAAAAAAAAAAAAAATGCTGGTCCGAAGGTAGTGAGTTACCTCAATTGATTGTTCACAGTCAGTTACAGATCAAACTCCTTGTTCTACTCTTTTCCCTCCTCCTCTCTACTGCACTTGACTAATGTTAAAAAAAATAGAGAAAAAGAAAATTCATTGTAAATGCAGTTTGATTTTTAGTAAATTTGCATAGCTGTACAACTCTCCACAATCAGTTGGCAAAGTAATTTTCATAAAAAGCAAGGAAGTGCCCACTGTAAAAGCTTAGTAGTTACACTTAATGGGAAGGCAGAAGGGCTGTGTTTGGAAATGACCATGAGGACTTCTTTCATGGGTGTTTCATTTTTAATAATTCACTAAGCTGTGTGTTTGTTTTATATACTTTATATACTTTCCTATACAGTCTATCATTTTAAGTGTTTTTAAAAATTATTTTAGCCAGGCTACACATTTAACAGTGAATTACCAATTTACATGTTAATTTTTTGTTTATCATTGTGTCATAGCCTTCTTTTCATGTTATACAAACTCACAACCATCTCTTCAGAGAAATCTTCGAAAATTTAATTCAACCATGTGCCCCAGCTAATCTCTGTTACACCACTGCTTATTTCATTCATAGAACTTAATACTCTGTGTAATTTTTTTTTAATTCTTTCACTATAATGCAAACTCTGTTAGGGCAGGGACACTTTCTGACATGTTGATCAGTGTAGCCACAGTACTTTTGTTGAATTAATATGTGAATCTGGTTATTCAATCCTGAATTCAAACCCAGGTCCAGTGGATATCGAAACCTGTAGTCTTAATTATTCAGCTTTCTTTTTTTTTTTTTTTTTTTTTGAGACGGAGTTAAGCTCTTGTTACCCAGGCTAGAGTGCGATGGCGTGATCTCGGCTCACCGCAATCTCCGCCTCCTGGATTCAAGCAATTCTCCTGCCTCAGCCTCCCGAGTAGCTGGGACTACAGGCGCGCGCCACCATGCCCAGCTAATTTTTGTATTTTTAGTAGAGACGGGGTTTCACCTTGTTGACCAGGATGGTCTCGATCTCTTGACCTTGTGATCCACCCGCCTCAGCCTCCCAAAGTGCTGGGATTATAAGCGTGAGCCACCGCGCCCGGCCAATTATTAGGCTTTCATAGAATGTTAAAGTTAGGCAAAACTTTTAAAGATCATTTACTGAAGGTAATTATACCTCATTATACAGATGCAGAAACTAAGGCCTAAAACTCAATAGTAAAATTACTGAGCTACAAAGTTGGAATAAGGGCTTAAGTCTTCAAACCCCAAGTTTAGTGTTCTTTCCACTACTACATGGAACAGCATTCATGCCACTTGGATAGCAACATTCCACCATAATCCTTCATATGGATAATGGATAATTGAAATATCTTTCCTTCTTTTTAATTTTTTTGTGGATTTTTTGGTTTGTCTTTTGTTTTTGTTTTGAGACAACGTCTCACTCTGCTACCTAGGCTGGAGTGCAGTGGCATGATCATGGCTCACTGCAACCTTCACCTCTTAGGCTCAAGTGGTCCTCTCGCTTCAGCCTTCTGAGTAACTGAAACTACAGGCACGCATCACCACACCTAGCTAATTTTTTGTATTTTATTTAGTGATGGGATTTTACCATGTTGTCCAGGCTGATCTTGAATTCCTAACCTCAAGCTATCCTCCTGCCTAGGCCTCCCAAAGCGTTGGGTTTACAGGTGTGAGCCATGGTGCCCAGCCTTTTAAATTCTGTTTTACTTTAATTCACTATTTGTTTTAGACTTGTAATTGCTACACATTAATATTAAATAGTTAAGGCTCCAAGGGCTGTTGTGAGGGTTAAATGAACTAGTTAATTAATATAAAGAACATAGAATAGTTTTGACATTCAGTAAACATTGGCTCTTATTATATTAGCTATTAAATACTGAAGTCATTTAGATCAATGAAACAGGAGAGTTTCCAGAATTATACTCAATTAATTATACATGATGAAGGTGATGTCAAATTGGTATAAAAAGATGGAATATTAAATAAGTGGGGATACTGTATCAGATAGGAACATATTTGGTTGCAAGAAACAAAAATCCTATGATCAGTAGCTTCACTGTGAGTTTATTTTTTCAAATAATAAATCCAAGGGTACATAATCCATAACTGATACGATAGTTTAACAGTGTTATTAAGAACTCAAGTTCCATTTCTCTCTTTATTCTGCTATCTTTGGTGAGTGGCTTTATCCTCATTGTCTCAGAAAAGTTATTTCACCTCTAAGTATTACATCTACATTTCAAGCAGGAAAAAGATGAAGCTTAAGAGACCAAATTGAGCATGTCAGTTAAAGGTGTCCCTGTTTAAAATCTCTGGAAGCCCCACTTAGTGGCTTTCATCCGTGTCTCATGGGACAGAACTGAATCACATGGCCACCACTTGCTGCAAGAGAGTTGGGGAAAGTTCTTTTTTTTTTTTTTTTGAGATGGAGTCTCTCTCTGTCGCCCAGGCTGGAGTGCAGTGGCGTGATCTCAGCTCACTGCAACCTCCCCGTCCTGGGTTCAAGCAATTTTCCTGACTCAGCCTCCCAAGTAGCTGGGATTACAGGTGCTCGCCACCACACCTGGCAAATTTTTGTATTTTTAGTAGAGACAGGATTTCACCATGTTGATCAGGTTGGTCTCTAACTCCTGACCTCGTGATCTTCCCACCTCAGCTTTCCAATGTGCTGGGATTACAGGCTTGAGCCACAGTGCCTGGTGGGGTAAGTATTTTACGCTGGGACATTCCAGCCCTGAGTGAAGTCAGGGATCTGTTACTAAGGAATAATGGATGCCAGGTAAGTAAATAGCAACGTCTGACAAAGACATGATAGGCCAGTCTGAAAAATATAAAACTGGATGTATACCTTACTCCTTATACCAGAGTACTTTGCCAATACGTGATATATCAAATATTTTAAAAACTAGAATAAGCTTCTCATACAATCTTTGAAAAAATGGGGCTTTCAAACCATTAGCTAAAACACAGAAGCCAAAGGAAAAGCGATCAAGACACTTAAAGACCTATCATTTTAAATGATTCTACAGGAAAAAGATAGACAACAAATTGGGGAAAAATATTTGTAGAACCTATGTAGACAAAGGACTAATTTTCTAAATAAAAACATTTATAAATCAGTAACTATAAATGGACAAAGGAAATACATGGGCAATCATATAATGTATGTAATATTAATATTTATAAATCAATAAAACGGGCTAGGGATATAAATCAGCAATTCAAGGAGAGGGAAAAAGGCCAACTAATATATGTAGAGATGCACAAATTCGTTCATGATTAAATGTGAATTAACAACATTGGCCTCTCGGATTGCCAAAACTCTAAAAGATTAATAATATCCAGTATTGGTTGGGATTATAAGCAGATATGATATTTCACTAATAGAGACCAGCATGACTGTCTCATTTGTTAAAATATTGAAATGCATCTGTGTCAATGGTAAATAGTATTGTAAGTACAGCAGCACTAAATAAATTATGTAAATATGGATTCATTTTTTGTGACAACTATTGATAACCTTTTTGTTGTAATGACATCTAAGAAGCATTTGCAACATCTGCTAGCCTGGCCTGCATCATGTTAAATAATGTAGCTGCCTTGCGTATTCCCTATGAAGCATTCCTTGCTCTTAACAGTTGCTACTGCTTCTAAATATTTTTAATCTTGTTTTTTATTTGGTTTTGCTGTTAATGCATTGTAATTCTTAGGTTAAAAGTAAGTAAAGTGGCTGTGTGCAGTGGCTCACACCTGTAATCCTAGCACTTTGGGAGTCTGAGGTGGGCGGATCACCAGGTCAGGAGATTGAGACAGTCCTGGCCAACATGGTGAAACCCCATCTCTACTAAAATACAAAAAAATTAGCTGGGCGTGGTGGTGAGCACCTGTAGTCCTAGCTATTTGGGAATCTGAGGCAGGGGAATCCCTCGAACCCTGGAGGCAGAGATTGTAGTTAGCTGAGATCACACTACACTGTACTACAGCCTAGCGAAAGAGGGAAACTCGGTCTCAAAAACAAAAAGGTATTTTCATATTTTAAAATTGAGGAATTGATAACAAATATTTGAAAATGAACACCCCAAACTATTTGACACTATTTTCTGTGAATGCTGAATATATATACACACCCTATAGCCCAGCAACTCATATGTTTACCAAGTCACATATACAGTGGTGTGTAATGGAATTTTCTGCATTAATGGAAATATTCTATATTCTATGCTGTTCATAAAGCCACTAGCTACATGAGCACTTGAAATGTGGCTAATCCAACTGAGGTACTGATTTTCAATTTAGTTTTGCTTAAAGATCCACATGTGGCTTATGGCTACTGTATTGACAGCAGAGAGTGTTCACTGCAGCATCGTTCATAATTATAACCATTCATACCCAAAACTGGAAACGAACATAGACAAATTATGGTGTATTCACATAATACAATATGTGAAAGATGTATAACTGCACATAAGAATATGAATGAATCTCGCCCTGGCATGGTGGCTCACGCCTGTAATCTCAGCACTTTGGGAGGCAAAGGTGGGCAGATTGCTTGAGCCCAGGAGTTTTGAGACCAGCCTTGGTAACATGGCAAAACCCCGTCTCTACAAGTACAAAAAATTAGCCAGGTGGTGGCATGTGCATCTGCAGTCCCAACTACTCAAGAGGCTGATGTGTGAGGATCACCTGAGCCCAGAAGGTCGAGGCTGCAGTAAGCTGCGATTGCACCACTGCACTCCAGCCTGGGCCACAGAGTAAGACCCTGTCTCAAAAAAAAGAAAAGAATATGGATGAATCTCAAAAACATAATATTGAACAGAGGAAGACACAAAAGCATATACTTTATGATTCTATTTATGTAAAGTACAAAAACAATGTTAGCTTGAGTGGGAAGGAAGTCACTGAAGGAGGGTACAGAGATTTGGGCTTCTAAGATGTTAGCATGTTTTATTTCTTCCTTTTTTTTCTTTTTTTTTTTGAGACAGAGTTTTTTGCTCTTGTTACCCAGACTGGAGTGCAATGGCGTGATCTCGGCTCACCGCAACCTCCGCCTCCTGGGTTCAAGCAATTCGCCTGCCTCAGCCTCCCGAGTAGCTGGGACTACAGGCGCGTGCCACCATGCCCAGCTAATTTTTGTATTTTTAGTAGAGACGGGGTTTCACCATGTTGACCAGGATGGTCTCGATCTCTTGACCTCGTGATCCACCCGCCTCGGCCTCCCAAAGTGGTGGGATTATAGGCGTGAGCCACTGCGCCTGGCCTAGCATGTTCTGTTTCTTAATCTGAGTGCTAATTACATGGGTGCAGTTAGCCTGTTAAAAATCTGTCAAGCTGTAGACTTATAAAATGTACACCTTTCTGAATGGATATTATGCTTGCATTAAAAGTTGTAAGTTGGATACTGCGTCTCAAAAAAAAAAGTTGTAAGTTGGAAACACAGAATGAAGTGTCAGCAGTGTTGATAAGTTTAGCATTGTTTTAAATGTTGTAAATGTTCATATTTTTATACTATGGAAGAACATAATAATGAACCATAGCTTGGCTCATGTCTTGAAACATCCTGAAACGTCTTTTGATACTGTGCAAGAATTAATACAAATAAAACATGATTTTCATCTCTGAAATGAAAAACATGACATTGCAAGTAAAGTGAATGTTAAATGCTAGTAGTTATCAAAAATTGTGTTGAAAATGTTGGGTTTTTTTTTTTTCTTTTTTTTTAAAGATGGGGTTTCACCATGATGGCCAGGCTGGTCTTGAACTCCTGACCTAGGTGATCCACCCACCTCGGCCTCTCAAAGTGCTAGGATTACAGGCGTGAGCCACCGCGCCTGGCCTTTTTTTTTTGAGATGGGAGTCTTGCTCTGTTGCCCAGGCTGGAATGCAGTGGCGCGTTCTTGGCTCACTCTAACCTCTGCCTCCTGGATTCAAGCAGTTCTCCTGCCTCAGCCTCCTGAGTAGCTGAGACTACAGGCGTGCACCACCATTCTCCACTAATTTTTTGTATTTTTAGTAGAGACAGTGTTTCACCATATTGGCCAGGCTGGTCTCGAACTCCTGACCTCATGATCTGCCTACCTCAGCCTCCCAAATTGCTGGGATTACAGGCATGAGCCACCGCACCCAGCCCCAGTGTTGAAAGTGTTAAATGCATTTTTCATCCAGAAAGCAATCGTGTTCATTTAAAACTCATGCTTTAAACAAAGACTTGGCAATCATCAGTGAGAAAATTAAGAGGATATATAAATGTTTCAGCAGTAAAGAATTTGAAATAGTGGGCCGGGCATGGTGGCTCACGCCTGTAATCCCAGCACTTTGGGAGGTCAAGGCAGGTCGATCACGAAGTCAGGAGTTCAAGACCAGCCTGACCAACATGGTGAAACCTCGTCTCTACTAAAAATTTAAAAATTAACTGGGCATGGTAGCACACGCCTGTAATCCCAGCTACTCAGGAGGCTGAGGCAGGAGAATTGCCTGAACCTGGGAGGTGGAGGTTACAGTGAGCCAAGATCGTGCCACTGCACTCTAGCCTGGGACACAGAGTGAGACTTCATCTCAAAAAAAAAAAAAAAAAAAAAAAGAATTTGGAATAGTGACTAGCCTCCCAAAGTGCTACAGGCATGAGCCACCTCATGTGGCTAAAAATATTTTTAGAAATTTAGCCTTAGGAAAATTATTTTAGCAAAATGTCAATTCTTTGTTTAGGTTTTCAAGAGGATATGTTTTATTCATAAATGAGTTTGACAAAAGCTAAAAGCGATTGAACATATAAAACTAAAAGCATGAAAAAAGCAATAATTATTTAAGGAAGTACAATATGGTATTTGAAATAGAATATAGAGCCAACTCTAAAGAAGTTATTATCTAATAAAGTGTATATTAACATTTTTATATATTTCCTTTCTGTGATAGCTAATTTTATGTGTAAACTTAACTGGGCCACAGATTGCCCAGATGTATGGTCAAACATTATTCTAGGTATGTCTGTGAGGGCATTGTTGGATGAGATTAACATTCAAATTGGTAGAGAGTAGACTGGTCTCCCTAATGTGGATGACCCTAATCTAATCAGTTGAAGGCTTAGGGAAAAAAAAGTAAGCTAATTTTCCTCCATGAGTAAGACAGAATATGTCCTGCCTGATTGACTTTGAGTTGATTTTTTTTTCCTGCCTTCGGACTCAAACTGAAACATTAGCTCTTCCTGGATTTTGGACCTGTTGGTCTTCAGATTCACCTTGAAGATCCTGGGACTTGTCAGCATCTATATTCATGTGAACCAATTCCTTATAATAAATCTCTTTTGGCCATGCACGGTGGCTCACGCCTGTAATCCCAGCACTTTGGGAGGCCAAGGCAGGCGGATCACAAGGTCAAGAAATCAAGACCATCCTGGCCAACATGGCGAAATCCCGTCTCTATTAAAAATACAAAAATTAGCTAGGCATGGTGGTATGTGTCTGTAGTCCCAGCTACTTGGGAGGCTGAGGCAGGAGAATTGCTTTAACAAGGGAGGCAGAGGTTGCAGTGAGCCAAGATCTCGCCACTGCACTCCATCCTGGCCACAGAGTGAGACTCCATCACAAAAAGAAAGAAAGAAAGAAAGAAAAAATGTACCTAGGAGTAGAATTGCTGGGTCCTAGGCATGCACGTCAATATCAGTTGCCAAATTGCTCTCCAAAGTGAATACACCAAAATCCCTCTTACTAGAACATTTTTTTTGATTCACCAATTCAATGACAATGCTTGGCATCCTCAGGATTCTTAACTTTCGCCAATCTAATGGTATCTCATGTGGTTTTGATGTCCTCAATTACCAATACATTGGAGCATCTTTTTAAAAATTATTACGAAAAGAAATTTTTTTTGAGACCAGCTCTTTTCGTTGCCCAAGCTGGAGGCTAGTGGTGTGTATACACCTGACACACCTGACAGCAACAGCTTAACTGAAGCATAGCCTGAGAATGACCCTGTATGGCAGATGCGCCTGGCAGCAATAACAACCTAGGAAACCAGGGTTGCAATGTGGAGGTTGCTGGGGTGGAGAGTGCTAAGCGAAGGTTCTATGTAAACTGCGTGCTTTTTACAAGCAGTGGCAATTCTCCTGCGCAGCCCAGTGCCACTGCACTGTCTCTATGTGAATGTTCCCCCTGGTTAAACCCTGTGTCTCCTTTGCTGGCTCTAGGTCTCTTCTTCAGCCTCTTGAACCTGGTATCATCCCTACTGGAGTCAATAGGGGTCCAACAAGACAGCCTGATCATAGCTCACTGCACTATGGACTCAGGCAGTCGTCCCACCTCAGCCTCCCAAGTAGCTGGGGCTATAGACTCATGCCACCATGCCCAGCTAATTTTTTTATTTTTTTATTTTTTGCAGAGACAGGGTCTCACTATGTTGCTCAGGCTGGTCTCTAATGCTGGTCTCAAAGCATCCTCCTGCCTCAGCCTTCCAAAGTGCTAGGATTACGGGCAAGAGCCACCATGCCTGGCCACATGAATTTTTTTCATTTTCACGATATCATTCCTAAAGTTAAGAATATGTGTCTCAGGCCAGGCGCAGTGGCTTACGCCTGTAATCCCAGCACTTTGGGAGACCAAGGCGGGCAGATCACCTGAGGTGAGTTCGAGACCAGTCCGACCAACATGGAGAAACCCCGTCTCTACTAAAAATACAAAATTAGCTGGGAGTGGTGGTACATGCCTGTAATTCCAGCTATTTGGGAGGCTAAGGCAGGAAAATTGCTTGAAACTGGGAGGCAGAGGTTGCGGTGAGCTGAGATCTTGCCATTGCACTCTAGCCTGGACAACAAGAGCAAAACTTAATCTCAAAAAAAAAAAGAAAAAGAAAATATGTCTCAGGCCAGGAGTGGTGGCTCACACCTGTAATCCCAGTACCTTGGGAAGATGAGGCCAGCGGATCACTTGAGGTCAGGAGTTTGAGACCAGCCTAGCCAACATGGTGAAACCCCATCTCTACTAAAAATGCAAAAAATTATGTCTTGTTTGTGTTCAGCTACTTCTTTCTGCTATTACAAAATCTTCCAAAGATAAATTCACACTGGTATCAGATCAATATAGTCTTGAGCAAGGCAAGTGCTTTCTGTACAGATGGTATTTAAAATGTCTCAATATTTTACTGTGAAGTATTTAATTAATTTTAAAGTAATACATTTTCCTTGGCCTTATCTAAAAATGCATGATCCTGTTTATCTTCTACTTAAAATAATATAGCAGTTCCCTTGCTTTGCATGAGTAGATTGAAATTTGAGTAAGCAGCAGGAGGTGGAGCCTTAGCTTAGCCTGAGGTGAACAATAAGCACATCCAGTGGATTGCAAGGCCAACCCACCAGAAGCCTATTTCCTGAAAATAGACTAAAAGTCCTTATAGGACTAAACTCATCCTCAGGTAATAGAGCCAGGCATGCCAAGTCTGATGCAGTTGCAAACCTTTAGTCTTACAAAGGGAAAAGCAATTCTGTGTGAAGTATGTTACTTAGATTTGATATCCAGGCCAGCAGTACACTCTCAACCCCCTCTTCTCTCCAGGTAGACCGCAGAATAAGACATTAAGCTAAAGAACTCAATAGGAATCTTAGGTCAGGTAGGATCAACATCCTTCTCAACCCTTTTATCTTCAAATATTTATGCTAACAGGGGAGGCCTGGAGCTAGACAGCCCATCTTCCAATCTTAGCCTTACCACTTAACCAGGAGACCTTTGCCAAGTTATTTAACTTCTTCTAAGACTCAAAACTGAGAGCATGAGAACAATAAAAGTAATTATTAATAGGGTTGTAATGAAGACTAAATGTTAATGTATGTGTATGCATGCATATGTGTCTGCACTTATGTATTAGGTATAAAAGTGTACAAATACATTTATTTCTCAGTTCTCTCCATTCATAGGGCCCAGTAGCAATGAGAACACGTAACATCCTTATCTTGACTTCTAAATACCTTCTCCCTTAAAAATAACCACAACTCTAGTCAGTATTCCTTTGACAAAAAAACCAAGATTCCTTGAAGAAATGCTTGGTTCCTAGACGGGAGCAGAAAAAATACAAGACGAGCCTGGAATATCACTTTGTGCCATGGCATAGGTCACAAAAGCCTGTTTGAAGAGCCCCTCATTGGCCAAATCTGGGACCATTTGAATATCAAAACAAAAAATGAAGGCAAATGAATATATCCTGTTGAATAAAGAACAAGACCCCAGTGAGATGGATGGATGGATGGATGGATAGACAGACAGACAGAGTGCATGAGAGTGAGCTATAGGAGATTTAGGGGTAGCAAATGTAGTAAAATGGTAGCAATTGATGAACCTGGGTGAAAAGTATCCAGGAGCTCTTTGTACTATTCCTGCAACTTTTCTGTCTGAAATTAAGTCAAAATAAAACATTCAAAAATTTAAAATATATATAAAAGAGCTTACAATGTTGCCTGGCACATAATAAGGAGTATATGTGTGTTTGCTGTTACTATATGGGTAACTTCCAACCAATGGTAGGTTGGAAGCCTAGGTTAGGTGAGGGTAAAGAAATGAAGGTAAGTGAGCTGCCGGGCGTGGTGGCTCACACCTGTAATCCCAGCACTTTGGGAGGCCGAGGCAGGTGGATCACAAGGTCAAGAGATCGAGACCATCCTGGACAACATGGTGAAACCCCGTCTCTACTAAAAATACAAAAAATTAGCTGGGCATGGTGGCACATGCCTGTAATCCCAGCTACTCAGGAGGCTGAGGCAGAATTGCCTGAACCCAGGAGGCGGAGGTTGCGGTGAGCTAAGATCGCGCCATTGCACTCCAGCCTGGGTAACAAGAGCGAAACTCTGTCTCAAAAAAAAAAAAAAAAAAGAAATGAAGGTAAGTGACATTTTCCTTAAATTTATCACAAGTCTCAGGACTTGTAATAGTTTAGTGCCTGATGTAGCCTAGGTATTTTTATTTTGAAAGAATCTAAAAGCATATGATCTTAAAGTGGAAAGTAAAAAATAGCGTTTTATTTGAAAAGAATGGAAATATTTTGTGGACAGATACAAGCATACCATCTAGTTAACTCAAGAGAAATCCCTAAGAGCTTAGGTTCCTTTTTTTTTTTTGAGACGGAGTTTCACTCTTGGCCCCCATGACGGAGTGCAGTGGCACAATCTTGGCTCACTGCAACCTCCACCTCCCAGGTTTAAGTGATTCTTGTGCCTCAGCCTCCTGAGTAGCTGGGATTACAGCTGTGCACCACCACACCCAGCTAATTTTTGTATTTTTAGCAGAGACAGAATTTCACCATGTTGGCCAAGCTGGTCTCGAACTACTGACCTCAAGTGATCTGCCTGCCTCGGCCTCCCAAAGTGCTAGAATTACAAACATGAACCACTGCCCCCAGCCACAAGCTTAGATTTCATATTTTTATTAGCTATTTATGATTTAAGATAAATTCCATAACATAAAAATACAGAACTGTATTTGTTCTGCAATTCATAAGTTATTTGGAAATGCCACTCAAAATCCCAGTTATCTGAGAATCAGACTTCATTGTGGTTTCTATTTCTCAGGTTCAAATATTCAATGACATATAAGACAATTCATCACATAAAAAATAGGCAAGGTTGGCCGGGCGCGGTGGCTCACGCCTGTAATCCCAGCACTTTGGGAGGCCGAGGCGGGTGGATCACAAGGTCAAGAGATCGAGACCATCCTGGACAACATGGTGAAACCCTGTCTCTACTAAAAATACAAAAAATTAGCTGGGCATGGTGGCGCATGCCTGTAATCCCAGCTACTCAGGAGGCTGAGGCAGGAGAATCGCCTGAACCCAGGAGGCGGAGGTTGCGGTGAGCCGAGATCGCGCCATTGCACTCCAGCCTGGGTAGCAAGAGCGAAACTCCGTCTCAAAAAAAAAAAAAAAAAAAAAAAAGGCAAGGTTGGCATAGTAGTATTATCTCTAAAATTAAATAAACTTTAGTTCTTTAAAAATATGATCGCGTTGGCTGGGCATGGTGGCTCCCTCCTGTAATCTCAGCACTTTGGGAGGTTGAAGCAGGCAGATCACCTGAGGTGGGTAGTTCAAGACCAGCCTGACCAACATGGAGAAATCCCGTCTCTACTTAAAAAAAAAAAAAAATCCGCTGGGCGTCGTGGCGCATACCTGTAACCCCAGCTACTAGGGAGGCTGAGGCAGGAGAATCACTTGAACCCGGGAGGCAGAGGTTGCGGTGAGCCGAGATCGTGCCATTGCACTCCAGTCTGGGAAACAAGCAAAACTCTCTCTCTAAATAAATAATTAATTAATTAAAGTATGATCACAATGATTCTCAACCAGGGACAGTTTTATCCTTGGGATATTTCAAAATGTCTGGAGACATTGTCCCAACTGGGGAGGGGAGGTAAGAAGCGAGGGGAGGTTACTGGCATCTAGTGATAGAAACCGAGAATGCTGCTAAATATCCTACAATGCCCAGGACAGCCCCCCTACATCAAAGAACACTAAATGAACATATCTTCTAAAATTCCAAGCAGTGAAAATACTACTAGGGATGGAATAATGCTTTTAGGTCTGTCTTTATACAGACTATTACCATCTAGCCTAGTGCCTGATATATGGTATCTATTTAATTTATACTCATTTAATGAATGAATGAAGAATTAATGCTACTCTTAGGCTGAGCACGGTAGCTCAAGCCTGTAATCCCAGCACTTTGGGAGGCCAAGGCAGGAGGATCATTTGAGACCAGGAGTTTGAGACCAGCCTGGCCGACATGACGAAACCCTGTCTCTACTAAAAAATACAAAAGTTAGCTGGGCATGGTGGCACACGCCTGTAATTCCAGCTACTCAGGAGGCTGAGACAGCAGAATCACTTGAACCCAGGAGGTGGAGGTTGCAGTGAGCCCACATCATGCCACTGCACTCCAGCCTGGGCAACAAAGCAAGATTCTGTTTAAAAAAAAAAAAAAAATTAATGCTACTCTTATTCTATGAGTTTTTTTATGTTTTTCCCTTCATTTATATGTGCCCTAAAACTGTACCAGAACCTGCTACCTGCTACCTTTGTCTCAAAATATGGCAAGAGAAGGACCTAGAGATAGATTTTTATATAATTTTAAATAAGAAAATACAGGCCAGAGTAACGGGGATTACAGGCATGCATCATCACACAATTAGATCTATTTTCTTTTCTTTTCCTTCCTTCCTTCCTTCACTCCCTCCCTCCTTCCCTCTCAACTTACCTACTTCCTTCCTTCCTCCCTCCCTCTTTCCTTCCTTCCTTCCTCCCTCCCTCTTTCCTTCCTTCCTCCTTCCCTCCCTTCCTTCCTTCCTTCCTCCCTCTCTCTCTCTCTCTCTCTCTCTCTCTCTCTCCTGAAAGGGTTTTGTTCTTGTTGCCCCCAGGTCAGAGTGCAATGGCACAATCTCAGCTCACTGCAACCTCCGCCTTCTGGGTTCAAGTCATCCTCCTGCCAGAGCCTCCCAAGTAGCCAAAAAGCTGGGATTACAGGCACATGCCACCATGCCCAGCTAATTTTTGTATTTTTAGTAGAGACGGGATTTCATCATATTGGTCAGGCTGGTCTCAAACTCCTGACCTCAGGTGATCCGCCCAGCTTGGCTTCTCAAAGTGCTGGGATTACAGGTGTGAGCCACTGTGCCTGGCCTCTATTTTCTTTCTTTCTTTTTTTTGAGACGGAGTTTGTTCTGTCACCCAAGCTGGAGTCCAGTGGCACAATCTTGGCTCACTGCAACCTCGCCTCCTGGGTTCAAGCAATTCTCATGCCTCAGCCTCTACACCTGGCCTATTATATATATTCTCTTTTTCTTTTTCTTTTCTTTTCTTTTTTTTTTTTTTTTGAGATTGATTCTCACTCTGTTATCCAGGCTGGAGTGCAGTGGTGTGATCTTGGCTGACTGCAACCTCCATCCCCCTTGCTCAAGTGATCCACCACGCCCGGTTTATTATATCTATTTTCAATCAACTTGATCCTTTAATTTTTATTAGATATTTTAAGAGGTTAATATTCACACATAGTAAAAAATTAGCCTGTCTAGAAAGACAATGAAATGGTACAGCCCCCACTTCATTCTTTCCCCACTCCTCACCCTAATGCTGCTTTGTGGCAAGTCGTTTTATTTTTGTTTTCAGGTAGTCACTTTAAAACTCTGAGTAATATTTCCAAGTTAATTTGTTTTGTTTTGGAGACAGGCTCTCACTCTTCACTCTGTTGCAGTGGTGTGATCATGGCTCATTGAAGCCTTGAACTCCTGGGCTCAAGAGATCCTCCCACCTCAGCCTCCCCAGTAGCTAGGACTACAGATGTGTGCTACCATGCCAAGCTAATTTTTAAAAAAGTTAGTTTTTTTTATTTGTAGAAACAGAATCTTACTCTGTTGCCCAGGCTGGTTTCAAACTCTTGACCTTCAGTCATCCTCCTAGCTCAGCCTCCCAAAGCACTGGGATTATAAATGTGAGCCACTACACCCAGCTTCCTATGTTTTTTTATTTGTTTGTTTTTGGCTTTGTTTTGAGAGTCTTGCTCTGTCACCCGCAGGATCTTGGTTTGCTCCGCCTCCATGGTTCAAGTGATTCTCCTGCCTCAGCCTCCGGAATAACTGGGATTAAAGGTGCCTGCAACTATGCCCAGCTAATTTTTGTATTTTTTAGTAGAGAGAGGGTTTCAGCATGTTGGCCAGGCTGGTCTTGAACTCCTGACCCCAAGTGATCTGCCCACCTCAGGTCTCAAAGTGCTAGGATTACAGGTATGAGTCCACCATGCCCAGCTGCCTCCTATGTTAGTATTTCTCCATGCATCTATTTTAGACATGTATTTACTCCTACCATTGGAAGGCAAGGATTTACTACTTAGGCTACTCTCTGTCCTCCCCATTTTTAATAGTTATATTATCTTTAGTTATAATTTTTTTTTTTTTTTTTTTTTGTGTGAGACGGAGTTTTGCTCTGTCACCAGGCTGGAGTGCAGTGGCGCAATCTCGGCTCACTGTAACCTCTGCCTCCTGGGTTCAAGCGATCCTTCCGCCTCAGCCTCTCAAGTAGCTCGGACCACAGGCGCTTGCCACCATGCCCGGCTAATTTTTTTTGTATTTTTAGTAGAGACGGGTTTCACCGTGTTGGCCAGGATGGTCTCGATCTCTTGACCTCGTGATCCACCTGCCTCGGCCTCCCAAAGTGCTGGGATTGGATTACAGGTGTGAGCCACCGCACCTGGCATCTTTATTTATAATTAATGATTTTTTTTTTTTCTTTTTTTTTTGAGATGGAGTCTTGCCCTGTCGCCCAGGCTGCAGTGCAATGGCGTGATCTTGGTTCACTGCAACTTCCGCCTCCTGGGTTCAAGTGATTCTCCTGCTTCAGCCTCCCAATTAGCTGGGATTACAGGCATTTGTCACCACACCTGGCTAATTTTTTGTGTCTTTAGTAGTGATGGGGTTTCACCATGTTGGCCAGGCTGGTCTTGAACTCCTGACCTCGTGCTCCACCCACCTCAGCCTCCCGAAGTGCTGGGATTATGGGCCACTATGCCCGGCCTATAATAATGAAAATTTTTATGACTTAAGATAAGATACTTAAACTCCTGCTTCTTGCTCATCAACTTTACAGCAGCTCTTGTCTGTCCAGTATGTAGGATAAACCCATTATCACATCCTCCTTCCATTCTCTCCTCCTCTTTTTCCACCCAACCTCTGTCAGCTTCATTTTTGCTTTCTGGCTTTTAGTTTTATAACATCAAGGTTAATGACAGCTACACAGTGTTCTGTAACTAAAAATAAATATTCGGTGTTTTGTCTATAACTGATTCTAAACTTTGAACAGCAGTAAGCAACATTTGCTTTGTTATCACTATGTAAATATTACTCAGTGCAGACATAGGAGGCACACCAGGACATTTTCTCCTTCATGGTCCACTTTTTGACACTTCTGTCACCTAAAGGAGAATATATCTTTCCTTAAATTCTATCAATGTTAATTTAAAAAAATGAGGCCAGGGCCAGGCGTGGAGGCTCATGCCTGTAATCCCACCATTTTGGGAGACCAAGGAGGGCGGATCACCTGAGGTCACAAGTTTGAGACCAGCCTGGCCAACATGTTGAAACCCTGTCTCTACCAAAAAATACAAAAATTACCTGAGTGTGATAGTGCACACCTGTGGTCCTAGCTACTCGGGAGGCTGAAGGCACGAGAATCACATGAACCCAGAAAACAGAAGTTTCAGTGAGCTGAGATAGCGCCACTGCACTCAACCCTAGGCGAGAGTGAGACTGTCTCAAAAAAAAAAAAAACAAAGTAAAGCTAGATCTTAGCTTGATTCATATCTGGACTGTGGTATTCTTGTGAATTTTTTGGCTTTTCCTATAAATGTTATTTGCTTTTCTTTTCCCTGCTGAAAAGAAGAAAGATGTGCCTCTTTTATCCATCTACGACATGAAATGCATGTAGAATGAGAATTCTTGATTACATGCTCCTTGAAGTCCATTGACAATCTATGCACACAGATCGCTTTCCAGCTCTGCCACATCTTGACATTCTTCTTCACTGCATTCTTGGTTGGTTGCCATGTTTCTTGAATCCCATGTCTTCATCTTTCCTGATTTTTGCTTGAATCCATCAACATGTTTTTACAAGGATTTCTTGTTTTCTATTTTAGAATATGTCCTTGATTCTCTTTTCTGAAAAAAAATTATGTGATATCCACCCATGTGTATTTCTTCTATTTTGAATGTTCTCCCTTGTGAATTTATCTTCCAACTTCCTTCCTAGATTTCTTACAAGAGAAGCACCAATATTCTTCTTTAAAGGGTAGGCATGGGTGGGCACTGTGGCTCATGCCTGTAATCCTAGCACTTTGGGAGGCCAGGGCAAGAGGATCACTTGAAATCAGTTGTTCAAGGCCAGCCTGGCCAAGATGGTGAAACCCTATTTCTACTAAAAATGCAAGAACTAGCCAAGCATGGCAGCATACACCTGTAGTCCCAGCTACTCAGGAGGCTGGGAGCAAGAGAATCGCTTGAACTGGGAGACAGAGGTTGCAGGGAGCTGAGATCACACCACTGCACTCCAGCCTGGGCAGCAGAGTGAGTCTCTGTCTCAAAAATAAAAATAAAAGATAGGCATATATTAATTCTTTTCTTTTTTTTTTTTTAAGAGACAGAGCCTTGCTCTGTTGCCCAGGCTGGAGTGCAGTGGTATGATCTCAGCTCACCACAACCTCCACCTCCCAGGTTCAAGAGATTCTCTTGCCTCAGCCTTCCAAGGAGCTGAGATTACAGGATTACAGGCACCCACCACCACGCCCAGCTAATTTTTTTTTTTTCAATTTTTAGTAGAGATGGAGTTTTACCATGTTGGTCAGGCTGGTCTCAAATGCCTGAGTTCAGGTAATCCACCTGCCTTGGCCTCCCAAAGTGCTGGGATTTCAGGCATGAGTTACCATGCCCGGCCATTTTCTTTCTTTTTTTTTGAGATTGAGTCTCGCTTTGTTGCTCAGTCTGGAGTGCAATGGTGAAATCTTGGTTCACCACAACCTCCACCTCCTGGGTTTAAGTGATTCTCCTGCCTTAGCCTCCCAAGAAGCTGAGATTACAGGCATGCACCACTACACCTGGCTAATTTTGTATTTTTAGTAGAGACAGGGTTTCTCCATCTTGGTTGGGCTGGTCTCGAACTCCTGACCTCAGGTGATCCACCTGCCTCGGCCTCCCAAAGTGCTGGGATTACAGGTGTGAGCCACCGCGCCCAGCCCAGAGGATATTTTAAAAAGAGAAAAGTCCTGGGTATCAGTGGGAAACTAGAATCTAAAACCAAGAGTTGGATAGTATTAGTGCCCACTGCTGGAGAGTGAAGATTTGAAGAATAAATGGAAGGCAAGTTCCCCAGCTGCAAATAAATAAATAGTACAGGTAAAGGGGATTGCCTAGTCAACAAAGACACTGCAGGTTTATATGCAGATGTGATTTTCAAAGCATTTAACAACCAGGGGACAGTCAAGAGCTAATCAGAACTGAGGCTGACTATGGCTCTGGATCCAGGACCTAGAGGTCCCTGTTGGGCTGGGCATTAATATTTAGTGGTTGCATCATACGGAGAGTCTAGGTGGCCCCCAGGTTGGAGGTTTAGTGTGAAGGAACACTGGGGTGTCCAGGATAATATCTGTTTCAGTTTTTAAAACACTTACACAGCTATACTGGTGTGTCCTGGCTCTCTGAGTTTGTCTTCAGCCTAGAGCACTTGCAGGGATCAGAGACCCAGGTAATTTTTTTTCTTTTTTGAGATAGAATCTCTCTCTGTTGCCCAGCCTGGCATGCAGTGGCATGATCTCGGCTTACTGCAACCTCCACCTCCCAGGTTCAAGTAATTCTTGTGCCTCAGCCTCCTGAGTATCTAGGATCACAGGGGTGCACCACCACGACCGGCAAATTTTTGCATTTTTATTAGAAACGGGGTTACACCATATTGGCCAGGCTGGTCTCGAACTCCTGCCCTCAGATGATCCACCCACCTCAGCCTCCCAAAGTGCTGGGATTACAGGCATGACCCACCGTGCCTGGCCCCAGTGCAATCTCTGCCTCCCAGATTCAAGCAATTCTCCTGCCTCAGCCTCCTGAGTAGCTGGGATTACAGGCATGTGCCACCACGCCCCGGCTAATTTTGTATTTTTAGTAGAGACAGGGTTTCTCCATCTTGGTCAGGCTGGTCTCGAACTCCTGACCTCAGGTGATCCGCCCACCTCAGCCTCCCAAAGTGCTGGGATTACAGGCATGAGCCACCGTGCCCGGCTAAAAATCCATTCTTTAGAAACAGTCACAGCCAGGTGTAGTGGCTCACACCTATAATCCTAGCACTTTGGGAGGCCCAGGCGGAAGGATCACTTGAACTCAGGAGTTAAAGACCAGCCTGGTAAACATAGGGAGATCTTGTCTCTATAAAAATAAAATAGAGCCGGGGGGGGGGGGGTGGGGGGAAGATTTAAAGAAAGAAAGAAATTGAGTCACTAGAGAAGAAACTCAGTTTCAAAAGGGAGGTCAAGCCAGATGCTGAGAAACTTAGAACAAAGGTCAAGTCAGGACAAGCAGCAAAGCCAGAAGGCTCCTGAATTAGAGCTCTGCATATCTTATCAGCCTGGGGCCAAGGTTGGGATCAGAGTGAAGGGCAGACCAGGATCACTGGGGGGTGGGGGGTAGGCGTGGGAGGTTATTAGAATAACCTCAATTAGAATATAAGGCCTAGGTAGAACATTTCACTACATATATAATTTTTCTCTGAAATCTTACTGATCGTACCAGCCACAGGTTGGTGCAAGAAACAGAAACCACTGGAAATATTTTAAGCATGAAGGAATTTATTGTAGAGATTTATGTACTTAGACAATCTTTGAAAGGGCCAAAGGAGGAGATTCTAGGCAGGGCCTTTGGGAGTGACTCCTAGAACAACACTGAACTGACTCACCAAAGGAGCTGTCTCTGAGGCCACTACTTAGAGTGAATGAGTTCAAGATCACAATACCATGGATGCATTCCAGGGTTCGGTCCTGTTGCCACAGCAACTGCACCCCAACCCTCAGGAAGCTGGAAAAGGAACATTTGAAGGAGATGCTATAAAAACAAAACCTCACATTTCCACAACCTCACCTGCAGCGGAAAAATAAGCAAAGGAAAATAGCTTCCGCCTCACTTGTGTCTTCCAAATCTCACCCCAATGTGTCTAATTGGTGGAAGCAATTCACATCTCAAACTGTACCTGCAAAGGAGCCAGAACTGTGGATTTTAGTGTTTGACTTCTGCAGTACAGGAAGATATCCTGGAGGAGGGTAGAATGCAGGTTGAGGGAACCAATTCATATTATCCACTAAAATAACATACAAATTTAAAGTGCAAAAAAATACACTGAGTGGGAACAGGAAGGACCACTGAAGGTATCTGCTAGAGGCCAGATGCTGTGCAGGGTGTTGAATTCACAATCAGACATTTTTCTAGGGTATTTATAATCACTGTGCTCTTGAGTTGCTTTTTTTTTTTCTTCTTTTTTTTTGAGACAACATCTTGCTCTGTCACCCTGGCTGGAGTGCAGTGGTGTGATCTCAGCTCACTGCAACTTCCACCTCTTGGGTTCAAGTGATTCTCCTGCCTCAGCCTCCTGAGTAGCTAGGATTACAGGCATGCACCACCACACCCAGCTAATTTTTGTATTTTTGGTAGAGATGGGGTTTCACTCTGTTGGCCAGGATGATCTCGAACTCCTGAACTCATGATCTGCCCGCCTTGGCCTCCCCAAATCCTGGGATTACAGACATAAGTCACCGTGCCCGGCCAGATGAGTTGCTTTTAATAGTCAGTACGATACCAGGCCTCGCTCCGGTGGCTCTCACCTGTAATCCCAGCACTTTTGGAGGCCAAAGCAGGTGGATCACTTGAGGTCAGAAGTTCGAGAGCGAGAGAGATCCAAGATGGCTGATCACTAGCAGCTCAGGCTCCTAGCTCCCAGTGAAAGCGCAGAGAACGAGAGGACGCCACACTTTCAGATGAATATTTGTTGCTCACGGACCAGGAGATTCCCAGCAGAGAAGCCCCACGTGTCGCCAGGGCGACTTTTGTGGCCGGCGCGGCGGTTTTGCTGGTGCCTTAGCGCACCAGTTTTTGGTGCAGAGTCCGGATATTCCCGGGCAGAAAAGCACCATCAATCTTAACACCGCGGTTTTGGCTGGCGCAGTAGACTGCTCAGATTTCGGCGCTGGGAATTAACAAGTTGGACGTCTGCTCAGAGACCTAGTTAGAAAGTCGGTAATTACAAAGACAACAGATAGATAAATATATAATGAAGGGAAGAAATCAGCGTAAAAAGGCAGAGAATACTCAAAATCAGAATGCCTCTCCCTCTAGAGGGAATCGCAATTCCTCATCAGTAACGGAACAAGGCTTAATAGATTACGAGTGTGTTCCAATAACAGAAGCAGGCTTCAAAACGTGGGTGGTAAGAAACTTCTGTGAATTAAAAGAACTTGTTCTAACCCAATGCAAAGAAACTAAGAACCTTGAAAAAAGGTTTGACGAAATGTTAACGAGAATGGACAATTTAGAGAGGAATATAAGTGAATTGATGGAGCTGAAAAACACAACACGAGAACTTCGCGAAGCATGCACAAGTTTAAACAGTCGAATTGATCAAGTAGAAGAAAGGACATCAGAAGTTGAGAACCAGCTCAGTGAAATGAAACGAGAAGACAAGATTGGAGAAAAAAGGATGAAAAGGAATGAGCAAAGTCTCCAGGAAATATGGGACTATGTGAAAAGACCTAATTTACGTTTGATAGGTGTACCTGAATGTGATGAAGAGAATGAATCCAAGTTGGAAAATACTCTTCAGGATATCATTCAGGAAAATTTTCCCAACCTGGCAAGGCAGGGTAATATTCAACTCCAGGTAATACAGAGAACACCACAAAGATATTCTTCAAGAAGACCAAACCCCAGGCACATAATTGCCAGATTTATTAGGGTTGAAATGAAGGAGAAAATACTAAGGGCAGCCAGAGAGAAAGGTCGGGTTACCCATAAAGGGAAACCTATCAGACTTACAGCAGATCTCTCAGCAGAAACCCTACAAGCCAGAAAAGAGTGGGGACCAATATTTAACATCCTTAAAGAAAAGAACTTTCAACCCAGAATTTCATATCCAGCCAAACTAAGCTTTATAATCGAAGGAAAAATTAAATCCTTTGCGAACAAACAAGTACTTAGAGACTTCACCACCACCAGGCCTGCTTTACAAGAGCTTCTGAAAGAAGCACTATACATATAAAGGAACAACCAATATCAGCCTTTCCAAAAATATATCAAAAAGAAAAGAATATTAACACAACGAAAAATTTACACTAACTAATGGGCAAAACAGCCAGCTAGCATCAAATGCTAGTATTAAAGTTATATATATTCTAATTGGATAAAAAGCCAAAACCCATGGCTATGCTGCATCCAGACCCATCTCACATGCAACGATACACAAAGACTCAAAACAAAGAGAAGGAGGAAGATTTATCAACCAATCAGAGAGTAAAAATAAACAAATAAAAAGCAGGAGATGCAATTCTCTCCTCTGATAAAGTAGACTTTAAAGTAACAAAGAACAAAAGAGGCAAAGAAGGACATTACATAATGGCAAAAGGATCAATGTAACAAGAAGAGCTAATGATTTTATAGATCAACGAGGCAGAAAATTAACAAGGACATCCAGGACTTGAACTCAGACCCGGAACAAGTAAACTTAATAAACATGTATAGAACTCTCCACTTCAAATACATAAAACATACATTACCACCTCACACCTATTCCATAAGTGACTACATAATTGGAAGTAAATCACCCCTCAGTAATCGCATAGCATTTCATAGGTTTAAATGAAATATTGGTTGGCTGTTCGTTTGTTATTTTCTTCCCTTATTCCTTCCTGTTTACATCAAGTATAATTATTGGTATAAAAGAGGTTTTCAATACCCATTACTAAACTGCATTCTAGCCTGGGCAAGAAAGCAATACTTTCATTCTCTCTCTCTCTTTCTCTTCCTTTTTCCTCCTCTTCTTTATTCTTTTTCTTTCTTTCTTTCTTAAAAAAAAATAATAATAATAATTTCCATTAAAGTTGTTCCTTTTGCCTCTGTTCTCATAGTGACTGCCTCCCTATGTACAGTAGTATTGTATTGTTAATTTTTGTTTGTTTGTTTGTTTTTAGAGAGACAGGATCTCACTCTGTTGCTCAGGCTGGGATGCAGTTGCGCAATTAGAGTTCTCTACAGCTTGCAACTCCTGGGCTTAAGTGATTGTCCTACCTCAGCCTCCCAAGTAACTGGGACCACAGGCAAGCACCACCGTGCCCGCTAATTAAATTTTTTTTTTTTGGTAGAGACCGGGTCTTGCTATGCTGCCCAGGCTGTTCTCAAATTCCTGGCCTCAAGTGATTCTCCTGCCTCAGCCTCCAAAAAGCATTGAGA
This sequence comes from Aotus nancymaae, assembly GCF_030222135.1. Lineage (NCBI taxonomy): Eukaryota > Metazoa > Chordata > Mammalia > Primates > Aotidae > Aotus > Aotus nancymaae. The sequence goes on from NW_026988471.1 coordinate 31,287,125, forward strand.
TTACAGGCATGAGCTACTGTGCCCAGCCTGTATTTTAAAAATACAGTCTATTAAGTGAAGTGATCTTTGTTAAGTAAAGACCATTATGATTTAACTGGTTATGATATACTTGCGTCTAAGCTATGTTGTAGCAAAGTCCAAGTACCTTCTCCAGATACACGTTTTTTTGTTGGCTAAAATAATTGAATGGACCTTTCAGACTGTATTAGCCATTTTTTTTTTTGTTACTGACTGGTAAATGGAGGCATATTGCTTAAAAATAAATTTCTTAAGGTCACATAGCTTGTTAGCAACAAGCAAAGAATGTCCAGACTCTAGAGCTCATTTAACTGTACCGTCCTTTATGCCAGCTTTCCCTTTTGGTGTCTGTTGGGAGTAGAATGTAGTTATAAAACATGTTAGGGCCTTGTGGATGGTTTGAAACTTTTTTAGTTGCAGATTTGGGAGACCTGGTGCTGTTTGAAGGCAGAAACAAAGGAGCCAGTGGAGCAGGGATGATTAGAGAAAATGGAGAGGCAGTAAGGGCCATAAGCAGCTTGAGTGAGCCTCTGTTTCACGGCGCACGCTCGCACAAAACTCAGCCAGACTTCCCAGGCAGGAACGTTTACTCACTGGCAGTCATAATGATGTGGATTGTACACTTATCACTGTTTGCTACAGTAAGATTTAGAAAAAAGTACTGAAAACATTAGTTAAAAAAAAAAAAAAAAAAAAGAAGTTCGAGAGCAACCTGGCCAACATGGTGAAACCCCGTTTCTACTAAAAATACAAAAATTAGCCGGGCGTGGTGGTGCGCACCTGTAATCCCAGCTACTAGGGAGGCTGAGGCACAAACAGCCCAGGAGGCAGAGGTTACAGTAAGCCAAGATTGTGCCATTGCACTCCAGCCTGGGTGACAGAGCCAGACCCTGTCTCAAAAAAAAAAAAAAAAAAGTCAGTACCTTATTGGTCAATCCTCTCTGTGTTTAAAAGACTTATTGAACAATTTTATTTTGTGACTAGATAAGACACTTAGGTGGTTCAAAATTTGAAAGGTTCAGAAGGCTTTACAGTCACTGTCCCTCAGCTACTCAGTTACTCTCCCTAGAAGTAAACAATCATATATTTTTATATGTGTCCTCCAGAGATATTTTATGCATACACAAGCATACATGTGTGTAATATTCTCCCCTTTCTTTTTATGCAATGGCATCCTTCTATGTGCATCGTCGCTGTTTTTTTGTGTTTTTTTTAAAGATGGGATTTCACCATGATGGCCAGGCTGGTCCTGTACTCCTGACCTCAGGTGATCCACCCACCTTAGCCTCCCAACGGGCTAGGATTACAGGCATGAGCCACTGTGCCTGGCCTGTTGCTGTTCTTTATTTTTTTCTAACAGAGCTTGGAGATTACTCCATATTACTACAAAAAGAACCTCCCCATTCTTATTTATGGACACCTAGTATTCCATTGCATGACTATATACCATAATTTATTTAAGCAGGCCACTACTGATGAACATTTAGATGGCTCTTCTTCTGCTGTTACAAATCATGCATCAAGGAATAATCTTGTATGCAAGACTTTTTTCTGGGGGGGTGGGGACAAGGTCTCACTCTGTTGCCCAGGCTGGAGTGCAGTGGCATGCTCTTCGCTCACTACAGCCTTGACCTCCCAGGCTCAGGTGATCCTCCCACCTCAGCCTCCCAAGTAGCTGAGACTATAGGTACATGCCACCATGCCCAGCTAATTTTTTTTGTATTTTTTGTAGAGATGGGGTTTTGCCATGTTGCCCAGGCTGGTCTCCAACTCCTGGGCTCAGGTGATCTACCTTTCTCAGCCTCTCAAAATGCTGGGATCACAGGTGTTAGTGACTGTGCCCGGCCTACATATGCCATTTCACAAGTCTTTAGGTATATTCATAGAATAGTTCTAGAAGTAGAATTGCTGGTGTTTTCATTGTTTAAAAGAGAACATGGCCAGGAAAGATGGCTCATGCCTATAACCCACCACTTTGGGAGGCCTAGGTGGAAAAATCACTTGAGGCCAACAAAATAATAATAATAATAATAATAATAATAGCTAGTGGTGCTGGTAAACTCCTGTAGTTTAGGCTGCTTGGGAGGCTGAGGTGGGAGAGCAACTTGAGTCCAGGAGTTTGAGGTTGCAATGAACTACGCTTGTGCCATTGCACTACAGACTGAGTGAAGAGTGAGACCCTGCCTCATCCCTCAAAAAATTTTAAAAAGAACATGAACTAGAAATGATAAGGAAGACCCGCTGACTTCAAAATAGTTCTTCAAAGGAAAGTTACCCTTATGTGCTTAGATTTGGGTCACCCTATGGTGAGTCCTCTAGGATCTTCATTAAGACTTTGTGTAAAGCAGATTTCACTTGCCTGCTTGCCCCTTAAGGCTTCAATTTACTTGTATTGATTTATCCTTTGAAACTGAAGTAATATCCTCCTCCATAGGACAGTTTAGCAATATCTATCAAAATGAGTAAGCCAAGTACACTTTGCCCAGTGGTTCCACTAGAATCAGCATTAATATCCAGCAACAGGGTCTTATTAAAAACAATTATGGGGCCAGGCATAGTGGCTCACACCTGTAATCCTAGCACTTTGGGAGGCTGAGGGGGATGAATCACGAGGTCAGGAGATCAAGATCATCCTGGCCAACATGGTAAAACCTAAAATACAAAATACTAAAAATACTGTCCCTACTAAAAATACAAAAAATTATCTGGGTGTGGTGGTGTCTGCCTGTAATCCCAGTTACTCAGGAGGCTGAGGCATGAGAATCACTTGAACTCAGGAGGTGGAGGTTGCAGTGAGCCGAGATCATGCCACTGCACTCCAGCCTGGTGACGGGGCAAGACTCTGTCTCAACAACAACAACGAAAAAAAAACAATGAAGAGGCCAGGTGAGGTGGCTAACACCTCTAATCCCAGCACTTTGGAAGGCTGAGGAAGGTGAATCACTTGAGGTCACGAATTCCAGACCACCCTGGCCAAGATGGAGAAACCACCTCCCTACTAAAATTAAGAAACTTAGCTGGGCATGGTGGCACACGCCTGTAGTCCCAGCTACTCAGGAGGCTGAAGCAGGAGAATCACTTGAACCTGGGAGGTGGAGGTTGCAGTGAGCCAAGATTGTGCCATTGCACTCCAGCCTGGGTGACAGAGTGAGATTCTGTCTAAAAAAAAAAGAATGAAGAACTTCATCGACTGATATGGAAAGATGTAGGAACACTTAGCAAAAGAAGCAATGTACAATTAAGTACGTATGGTATACTTTCAATTGTGTAAAAATAGCTAGAGGAGGCTGGGCATGGTGGCTCATGCCTGTAATCCCAGCACTTTTGGAGGCTGAGGCGGGTGGATCACGAGGTCAGGAGTTCGAGACCAGCCTGGCCAACATGGTGAAACCCCGTCTCTATTAAAAATACAAAAATTAGCTGGGCACGGTGGTGGGTGCCTGTAATCCCAGCTACTCAGGAGGTTGAGGCAGGAGAATCACTTCAACCCGGGAGGCAAAGATTGCAGTACTGCACTCTACCCTGGGCAACAGAGTGACACCCTGTCTCAAAAAAAAAAAAAAAAAAGGATATTTCTGTAGTACTCTGGGATAAATGGAAGAGGATGCATTGGGCCACTGCACTCCAGTGTGGGTGACAGAGCAAGAATCTGTCTCAAAAAAAAATTTAGAGATGGAGTCTCACTATGTTGCCCCCAGTGATCTCAGACTCTTGGGCTCAAGCAATCCGCCTGCCTCAACATCCCAAAGTGCTGGGTTTACAGGCATGAGCCACTGCACCTGACCTATGTAACAGTTAGGTTTACTTCTTGTAATTTATATTCAATTTTAGGTTTACTTCATGTGCTCACTGAAATTTTTAAAAATGTTTATTAAAGTATATTTTTATTTTATTTTAAAATTAGAGATGGGGTCTTGCTATGTTGCATAGGGTGGTTTCAAACTCCTGGCCTCAAGCCATCCTCCTCCTTCGGCCTCCCAAAGTGCTGGGATTACAGGTCCGAGCCACCATGCCCTGCCAAGTTGTGTTTTTAGACAAAGTATATTCTCTTTAGAATAAAGATTCTATAGACAGTTAGGGCTAAGGATATAATTTATTTGTCTACACAAAGTTTATTTTTTAAACAGTTGAGAATTCCTTGCCAACATTTAAAAAATTTGGAGATTTTATGACAGCTTTGCTTAAAAGAATCAGATCAATTTATACTGGACCTGCCTTCGCATATGGTAACAATTCCAACTCAGTATATTTGTTGTGTGACAAGGAAGTTCCCTTGGGGCTTCTGCAATTGAGAACTGCTGCTCTGCTGTTAGAGGGATACCAGGAAAAGACAGAATTGGAACCTGGGTCCTCAGACCTGAGCCTTCCTCTTACTATACCATGTTCCCTCTGAACATTAGTACCAAATGAATAAAATTATACCTGTGAGGGGAAGGTCAGTGTAGTGGCTACAAGTCACTATGAAGTCAGATTCAGATAGGAGATAAAAGTTCAAACCCTGACTCCTCCACTTACTAATGTCTGACTTTCCTTGCCCCTTTAACCTTTTGTTTAACTTCCTTAACCCCTTAGGACTTCAGGGCATCAAGCATCACACAGGAAGAATAACAATTTATACCTTAGAGTTATTGTAAAGTATATCTAAGACAATGTTCTTCCTTTAGTCTTCTCAAATTCTGTGTCGTGGCAGGGTGCAGTAGCTCATGTCTGCACTTTGGGAAGCTGAGGTGGGCGGATCACCTGAGGTCAGGAGTTCAAGACCAGCCTGGTCAATGGCGAAACCTCATCTCTGTTATTTTAAAAATAAATAAATTGGCGGGGTGCAGTGGCTGATGCCAGTAATCACAGCACTTTGGGAGGCTGAGGTAGGCAGATCATCTGAGGTCAAGACCAGCCTGGCCAACATCAAGAAACCTTATCTTTACTAAAAATACAAAAAAATTAGCCGGGCATAGTGGTGGGCACCTGTAATCCCAGCTACTTGGGAGGTTAAGGCAGGAGAATCGCTTGAACCCAGGAGTTGGAGGTTGCAGTGAGCCGAGATTGCACCACCGCACTCCAGCGTGGGTGACAGAGTGAGACCCTATCTCAAAAATAAAATAAAAATAAAATATTGCATTAAACTATAATTTACCTGGATTATGGAATATTTTTACAGCCCTTTAAAGTTTGCATCTGAGGTGAGTACCTTACTCAACCCTCCCTAGTCCTGGCCCTACTTGTTGCCTTTAAATTTACTATTTGCTCAGCAGACAGAGCAAGCTCTTTGAAGTTAAATCAGATAATGTCACTCTATTATTAAATGACTTTCCTTTGCACTTAATATAAAGTCGAAAATTCCTAGTGGCCCACACCTCTCAGTTCCCACATGAGCTGGCTCCTGCCCTCCTCCTGAACCTCATCTTGTGCCATTCTTCCCACTGCCTGCTGAACTCCATCCACGCTAGCTGGAATAAGCCAAACAAATGCCCCAGGACTTTCATACAGAATATTCTCTGCCTAGGATAGTCTCTTTTCTAACATATCCCCAAATGCTTTCCTCTTCAACTGCTATTTTCTTTTTTTTTTTTTTTTAATTTCTTTTATTATTATTATTTTTAAAGATGGGGTTTCACCATGATGGCCAGGCTGGTCTTGAACTCCTGACCTCAGGTGATCCACCCACCTCAGCCTCCCAAAGTGCTAGGATTACAGGCGTGAGCCACCGCGCCCAGCTCCTTTTTTCTTTTTGAAACAGAATCTTGCTCTGTCACTCAGGCTGGAGTAGCATGATATTGGCTCACTGCAACTTCCACTGTCCAGGTTCAAGCGATTCTCCTGCCTCAGTCTCCTGAGTAGTTGGGATTATAGACAGGCACCTGCCATAACACCTGGCTAATTTTTTTTTTTTCAGACAGAGTTTCTCTCTTGTTGCCCAGGCTGGAGTGCAATGGTGCCATCTAGGCTCACTGCAACCTCCGCCTCCCAAGTTGAAGCGATTCTCCTGCCTCAGCCTCCCAGGTAACTGGGATTACAGGTGCCCGCTACCATGCCCAGCTAATTTTTCATATTTTTAGTAGAGATGGCATTTCACTACATTGGCCAGGTTGGTCTCGAACGTCTGACCTCAGGCAATCCACCCATCTCAACTTCCCAAATTGCTGGGATTACAGGCGTGAGCCATTGCGCCCAGCTGCACCAGACTAAATTTTAATATTTTTGGTAGAGATGGGGTTTCACCATGTTGGCCAAGATGGTCTCGAACTTCTGACCTCAAGTGATCTGCCAGCCTTGGCCTCCCAAAGTGTTGGGATTACAGGTATGAGCCACTGCATTCCCATAAATGTTTGTAAAACTGAGGTCAGGAGCGGTGGCTCATGCCTGTATCCCAGCACTTTGGGAAGCCGAGGTGGGTAGATCATGAGGTCAGGAGATTGAGACCATCCTGGCTAATATGGTGAAACCTCATCTCTACTAAAAATACAAAAAATTAGTTGGGCATGGTGGCACGCACCTGTAGTCCCAGCTATTCAGGAGGCAGAGGCAGGAGAATTGCTTGAACCTGGTAAGTGGAGGTTGCAGTGAGCTGAGATCATGCCACTGCACTCCAGCCTGAGCAACAGAGTGAGACTCCATCTTAAAAAAAAAAAAAAGTTTGCAAAAGTGTGATTAGAAAGGTAAATGAGGTAGCATATGAAAGCAAGGAGGAAAGCAAATGAACTTCCCAAGCATTTTATTGAACTTCCAATTAGTCACCACTAATTGGAATTCCAATTAGTCACCTGTTTTTTGTTTTAGTCCATTACTTTTTCTTTAATCTCAGGCTGCAACCCTTATCATAGCTCTAACTTCTGATTCTGATTAAGGTGTCTATTTTTAATCCAAAGTGACCTGGTGAGTTTTTCTTCTGATTGCCTGAAAGCATCAAAGGTAAGTGAATCAGCTGGGCACAGTGGGTCATGCTTGTAATGCCTTCACTTTGGGAGGCCGAGACAGGTGGATCACTTGAGGTCAGGAGTTCGACACCAGCCTGGCTAATATGGTGAAACCCCATCCCTACTAAAAATGCAAAAATTAGTTGGGCATGGTGGAGGGTGCCTGTAGTCCCAGCCACTTGGGAGGCTGAGGCAGGAGAATCACTTGAACCTGGAAGGTGGAGGTTGTAGTAAGCAGAGATCACGCCACTGCATTCCAGCCTGGGCAGCAGATCAAGACTCTGCCTCAGAATAAAAAAAAAGGTAAGTGAATCAGGTATCCAAGCCTTTCAACTAAACATCATATTGAAGCTTTTCTCCATAAATAATGGCTGCTTACACCAAAAGGGCATTAGGCTTTTTCTTGTAATTCTTCTATGTGAAATTCAGAAAATGGAAGATAATTTAACATGCATTACTTCCTATGAATGTGATTTGGCCAGGCAGGAAGAACTAAGCCCATGAAAGAATCGTGGGGTCCCTTGCTTTTGCTTCTTATTTTCTAGCTCTTTGCTTCTCAGAGTATGGTCTGGCCATCAGCAACATCAGCCTCAGAGCTGAGAACTTGTCAAAGGCAGAATATGAGGATTCTACTCCCAGAATCTAAATTTTTACAAGATCCTAGTGCTTGAAAAATTTAAGAGCATGTGTTCTTGGGCAGAATGGAAAAAGACTGTAGTCCAGGCATTTCCAAACCTGACTAGTATGAAAACTTCACGAGGTGCTTGTGTAAAATAAAAATTTTTGTGTTACCCCTCCCAGGAAATTGTAATTTTATAGGTCTATGGTGGGGCTCCAGAATGACTCTGGTGCTTCCAACAACTAAAATGACATTTGGAAACTGTTGATTTTTGTATGTGTCTGTGAGAACCCCCCATCTCTATTTTTTTTTTTTAATTAAAAAAAAAAATAGGCTGGGCGAGGTGGCTCACATCTGTAATCCCAGCACTTTGGGAAGCCAAGGCTGACAGATCACCAGGTCAAGAGATTGAGACCATCCTGGCTAACATAGTGAAACCCCATCTCTACTAAAAATACAAAAATTAGCTGGGTGTGGCGGCACGTGCTTGTAGTCCCAGCTATTTGGGAAGCTGAGGCAGGAGAATCACTTGAACCCAGAGATGGAGGTTGCAGTGAACTGAGATCGTGCCACTGCACTCCACCCTGGCAACAGAGTGAGACTCCATCTCAAAAAAAAAAAGAGAGAGAGGGAAAAAAGGAAAAAAGAAAACAAAAAATACACAAAAAATGAAAAAAAAAAAGAAGAAAAAGCAAAACAAAAACAAAAATTAGCCGGATGTGGTGGTGGGTGCCTGTAATCCCAGCTACTTGGGAGGCTGAGGTAGGAGAATCGCTTGAACCTGGGAGATGGAGATTCCAGTGAGCCGAGATCAAGCCACTGTACTCCAGCCTGGGTGACAGAGTGAAACTCCATCTCAAAATAAATAAATAAATAAAAATAAATAAATAAAATTAAAGAAATGAGAAGGTCAGTAAAAACATGTAAAAGAAGGAAGAGCAAGAAACACTGGCGTATTTAAAAATGAGTCACTTCAATTTCTGAAGTACAAAAAACCTTACACAAATCTAGTAAATTTATGCAAATTACTACAGAGGGTAGTTTTTAAAAACAGTACCTTTTAGATCTAAACTTCATGAAGTCTGATTTTTGGCACTAGATGTAATTTTGGAACTAACATGTTATTGTTCCCCTGGCAGCATTTCCCTTCTATAAATCATTATATTCACATCCCACACATACATATCCTGTGACAGCCCTAGCTCTGGCCTCTTTCCAGGACACCAGGATACCACTAATGTGAATCAAAACCATATCTGGAAAAATTTGGACAACTCTATTCCCTTTCCAGCGATGACAAGCAAATATGGACTGTGCACCTGTTTTCTCCTGTGAATTTTTTTAAGTCTTTTTTTAAAAAAAAAAAAAATTGGGGTGAAAAACACAACATAAAATGTATTATTTTAACCTTTAAAAAACTTAACAGACTGAAAAAAAAAAAAATTAAAAAAAGGGCTGGGCGTACTGGCTCACGCCTGTAATCCAAGCACTTTGGAGGCCAAGGCGGGCAGATCACCTGAGGTCAGTAGTTCAAGACCAGCCTGACCAACATGGTGAAACCCCATCTTTAAAAACAAACAAACAAACAAATAAACAACTTAACAGACTGGCCAGGTGCAATGGCTCACGCCTGCAATTCCAGTACTTTAGGAGGCTGAGGCAGAGGGATCGATTGAGCCCAAGAGTTCAAGACCAGCCTGGGCAACATTTCAAGGCCCCATCCGTACAAAAACCCAAAAAATTAGCTGGGTGTGGTGACATGCACCTGTGGTCTCAGCTACTCAGGAGGCTGAGGTGGGAGGATCGATTGAGCCCAAGAGGTAGAAGTTGCAGTGAGCCAAGATTGCACCACTGCATTCTAGCATGGGTGACAGAGTAAGACCCTCTCTCAAAAAAATAAAATAAAACAAAATAAAATAAATAATAGTTCATTTTTTTTTTTTTGAGACGGAGTTTCACTCTTGTTACCCAGGCTGGAGTGCAATGGCACGATCTCGGCTCACCGCAACCTCCGCCTCCTGGGTTCAGGCAATTCTGCCTCAGCCTCCTGAGTAGCTGGGATTACAGGCACGCGCCAACATGCCCAGCTAATTTTTTGTATTTTTAGTAGAGACGGGGTTTCACCATGTTGACCGGGATGGTCTCAATTTCTTGACCTCGTGATCCACCCGCCTTGGCCTCTCAAAGTGCTGGGATTACAGGCTTGAGCCACCGCGCCCGTCCCCAATAGTTCATTTTTAAAACAGTCTTAGACTGGCAGAAAATCAGATAGTAGAATTTCCATATCCCCCTTCCCTTGCACTTTTCTCCTATTAACATTTTGCATGAATGTGGTATATTTGTTATAATAAATGAAACAAGACTGATACAAATAACTAACTAAAGTCTGATAGTTTACATGAAGATTCCCTTTTTGTCTTGTAAAATTCTACTGGTTTCCACAAACGTATAAATGTTATGTAATCACCATTACAGTATCACACAGAATAGTTTCAGCCCTAAAAATACTGTGTTTCACATATTCATCCCTCTCTAGTAACCCCAAACAGTTGGCAACCACTGATCTTTTTACAGACTCCATAGTTTCATCTTTTCTTTTTTCTTTGAGACGAAGTCTCACTCTTGTCCAGGCTGGAGTGCAATGGCATGATTTCAGTTCACTGCAACCTCTGCCTCCTGAGTTCAAGCGACTCGCCTGCCTCAACCTCCTGTGTAGCTGAGGTTACAGGCGCCTGCCACAATGCCTGGCTAATTTTGTATTTTTAATAGAGACAGGATTTCTCCATGTTGGTCAGGCTGGTCTCGAACTCCCAACCTCAGGTGATCTGCCCGCCTTGGCCTCCCAAAGTGCTGGGATTACAGGCATGAGCCACCATGCCTGGCCAGTTTTGTCTTTTCTAAAATTGCATATAGTTGGAATAATACAGTATATAGCCTTTTCAGATTGGCTTCTTTCATTAGGGAATACATGTTTCGGGTTCCTCCATGTCTTTTGTAGTTTCTTAGCCCATTTCTTTTATTTTCTTTTCCTTTTCTTTTTATTTTTTGAGACAGAGTCTTGCTTTGTTACCCAGGCTGGAGCACAGTGGTAGGACCTTGGCTTCCTGCAACCTCCATCTTCTGAGTTCAAGCAATTTTCCTGCCTCAACCTCCCAAGTAGCTGGGATTACAGGCGCACACCACCACACCCAGCTAATTTTTTGTATTTTTAGTAGAGATAAGGTTTCATCATGTTGACCAGTCTGGTCTTGAACTCCTGACCTCAGGTGACCCATCTGCCTCAGTTTCCCAAAGTCCTGGGAATTTTATTTTTGAAGCAGGGTCTCACTATGTCACACAGTCTAGAGTGCAGTGGCATGATCATAGCTCACTATAGCCTTGACCTTCCAGGCTCAGTAATCCTCCCTCCTCAGCCTCCCAGGTAGCTGGGACTACAGATGTGCATCCCCACACCTGGCTAATTTTTGTATTATTTTGTAGAGATGGGGTTTCACTATGTTGCTCGGGCTGGTCTCAAACTCCTGGGCTCAGGCCATCTGCCTGCTTTGGCCTCCCAAAGTGCTGGGATTACAGGCACGAGCCACTGTGCCCCACCTCCATTTATTTTTATCACTGACACTTCCATTGGATGTACCACGGTTTGTTTATCCATTCATCTATTTTTTAAAAATATAATTCAGTCTCCATAGAGACTGTCAAAAATTGCCAATGCCAACTGTATTTCAAGTCATCATGGCAGGGTATTGGGAAAAGTTTTCAATTAGCAATAATCATGCCTCAGATAAACCTCATTGGGTACGATACTGCCAGTGCGCAAAGCTATCCATTCATCTATTAAAGGGCATCTTAGTCTTCCAGTTTGGGACAATTATGAATAAAGCTGCTATAAATATTCATGTGCAGGTTCTGTGTAGACATAAGTTTTCAACTCAATTGAGAAAATACCTAGGAGTGTGATTGCTGAATCATTTCATAAGACTATGTTTAGCTTTGTAAAATACTGCCAAACTGTCTTCCAAAGTAGTCTTACCATTTTGCATTCTTACCAGGAATGAATGAGAGTTCTTATTGTTCCACATCCTTTACAGTGTTTGGAATTGTCAGGTTTTTGGACTTTAGCCATTCTTAGTGGTGTGTAGAGGTACCATCTTAACCATTTTTAAGTCCATGGTTCAGTGGCATTAAGTACATTCACATTGTTTGGCTATCCTCACCATCATCTATCCACAGAACTTTTTTCATTTTGTAAAACCAGAACTCTTATACCTATTAAACAGTTCCCCATTTCCCCCCACCCTTACTACATTCTACATGGTGTCTTTTTTTTTTTTTTTAAGAGATGGGGTTTCACCCTGTTGGCCAGGATGGTCTTGATCTCCTGACCCATGAACATTGGTATACAGATATCTCCTGAAGTTTATTTTCTTTTTTTTCCGGCAGGTGAGTTGTTACACACTCCTTAGTGGATTTCGACTTCCATGGCCACTGTCCTGCTCATTTTTAAAATATATATTCAGAGATGAAATCATTAGATCATACAGTAATTCTATTTTTAGTTTTTGGAAGAACTTAACAGTTCTTTTTCCTGTTTTCCATAGTGACTATACCATTTTACATTGCCTCCAATAGTGTACAAGGGTTCCAATTTTCCACATTATTATTTTCTTTTCTTTTCTTTTTTGAGACAGAGTCTTGCTCTGTCACCGAGGCTGGAGTGCAGTGGTGCAATCTCAGCTCACTGGAACCTCTGCCTCCTGGGTTCAAATGATTCTCCTGCCTCCGCCTCCTAAATAGCTGGGATTACAGACACCCACCATCATGCCAGGTATATTTTTGTGTTTTTGTAGAGACGGGGTTTCACCATGTTGGCCAGGCTGGTCTCAAACTCCTCACCTCAAGAGATCTGCCCACCTTGGCCTCCCAAAGTGCTAGGATTACAGGCATGAGCCACTGCGTCTGGCCCACATTACTATTTTCTGTTTTTTGTTTTGTTTTTTTCCAGTAGTAGCCATTCTAATGGGTATGAGATGGTATCTCATTGTGGCTTTGTCCTTAGTGAATTTTAATGATACATGTACTGGCTGTCAATATCAAGCCAGAGAGAAGGAATTCCCAAAGATATCAATCTTTCTGTTATAAATCATTAGAACTTTATCATATTTTGCTTTGAGACAAAGCAAGTCCATCTGTAAACTTCAGCAAAGAGGTTAATTAATTTGGGTATTAGGGTGATGATTTTTGATTATTATTGTTTTTGAAACGGAGTCTTGCTCTGTCTCCAGATGCAGTGGCGCAATCTCAGCTCACTGCAACCTCCGCCTCCAGGGTTCAAGCGATTCTCCTTCCTCAGCCTCCCGAGTAGCTGGGACTACAGGAGTGCACCACCATGCCCAGCTAATTTTTGTATTTTTAGTAGAGATGGGGTTTCACCATGTTGACCAGGATGATCTTGATCTCTTGACCTCATGCTCTGCCCGCCTCGGCCTCCCAAAGTGCTGAGATTATAGGCGTGAGCTACTGCACTCGGCCTATCCTAAAGATTTTAAAAAATGTTTTAGAAGGACACCCCACTTATATTTAGATTTGATTATTTGCAGTCCTTCACCTCAAGGCACTGAAGTTTTGGACAAGAGGGTTAAGTTAGGAGTACAAGATCTGGAATCAAACTGCTGGAGTTCAAAATCCAGGCAGCCCCACAAACTGTGAGACCATAGACAAGCCATTTAACCTCTCAGTCTTTCAATATTTATTTATTTGAGATGGAGTCTGTCTCTGTTGCCAAGGCTTGAGTGCAGTGGCGTAATCTTGGCTCATTTCAACCTCCACCTCCTGGGTTCAAGTGATTCTCCTGTCTCAGCCTCCCCAGTAGCTGGGATTTACAGGCACCTGCCACCATTCCTGGCTTCCTGGCTAATTTTTTTGTATTTTCAGTAGAGACAGCGTTTCACCATTTTGCCAGGCTGGTCTTGAACTCCTGACCTCAAGTAACCCGCCCACCCCAACCTCCCAAAGTGCTGCGATTACAGGCATGAGCCACTATGCCTGGCCCTGTGTTTCAATTTTTTTCTTTTTTTTTTTTTTTGAGATGGAGTCTCACTTTTCACCCAGGGTAGAGCGCAGTGGCAAGATCTCGGCTCACTGCAACCCCTACCTCCCTGGTTCAAGCAATTCCCCTGTCTCAGCCTCCCAAGTAGCTGGGATTACAGGTGCACACCACTATGCCTAGCCAGTTTTTTTTTGTATTTTTAGTAGAGACAAGGTTTCACTGTGTTGACCAGGCTGGGGTCTGGAACTCCTGACCTCAGGCAATCTGTCTGCCTCGGCCTCCCAACGTGCTGAGATTACAGGCATGAGCCACTGTGCCTGGCCTCAATTTTTAACTCTTTACAAGTACTTTCAGAAGTACTTAGAACAAACCTAAATGACTAGGGCAAGAAATTTTATCATTTCCATTTGACACTTGGTGAAATATTCTCAAAATGTATGACTAGCCCAAGTTCATAGAGGTGATCAATGATGCTGTAGTTATTAAAATCAGATATTCATCCATACTTTACTCTGACAAGGATTCTTTGGCCAAACTTTAGTCAGACTTCTGAATCTTCTGCTAGGTCCATCTGCGTACTTCCTTGTAAAGTCCAGTTTTATTAGAAAACTGCACTAAGTTAGTTTAGCAAAAACCCCTCTTCCTCCATATCTGATCAGGCTCCACATCCTCCACCATCTCCCAGGTGATGTCTGATCACTGTGGGCTTTCTTCAGCAAGAATCCTTTTTGACTGATTTAGCCAGAGTCTCGCTTACCCCTGAGGTTTCCTCTTCATAATTTTCCATCTGCTGACCCCCACCCCCAACACATACACACATTGCTCCTTGGTGAATCAGATTCCTGAACCATTACTCAAGACAAATGTCTGCCAAAGCTGGTAAGAACAGATGTTGATTCTTAAGGTATCAGTATACACTGGTTGGGCTTGCACCTATAATTCCAGCTACTTAGGAGACTGAAGAAGGAAGATCGCTTAAGCCCAGGATTTTGAGGCTGCAGTGAGCTAAGATCATGCCACTGACTCTCGCCTGGGTGACACAGCCAGACTCTGTCTATTAAAATAAGGGGGTTGCGGGGGGAAGAGTATACTTTCTGAAACTATGATAGAGTCCCAGGCTTCTTCTGAAAGGTACCTTCTGGGCTGGAAGTTCTTTCTGGCTCTCTGTGAAGCCTCTGTATTCTCTCTATTAGATCCGCTTCTCCCATGGGAAATTCTGTCATCTGAAACCCATCTTCTCAACCCCTACTGACTATATCCTTTGCCAACTTTGTCCACCACTGCCAGATCCTTTTCCTTCCCACTCCAGCCCCTCACTCACTTGAACTTTAGGCCCCCTACCCTCCACTGGGGGCTCTGAAGGGACTGAGAGTCCCCTCCAAATCAATCACTTGAGGCTGAAAAGAGAAAAAAATTAGACTGTTTTGAAACAGGGCAAATAAGAAAACCTGTAAAAATAATTTTTGATAAATATTGGTAAAAAGATTTAGCCCTTAATAAGTACATAAACTGAACTTGTCCCATTTTCTTTTTATTTATTTATTTTTCTGAGACAGAGTCTTGCTCTGTCACCAGGCGCTAGGCTGGAGTGCAGTGGCATGATCTTGGCTCACTGTAACCTCCACCTCTTGGGTTCAAGCAATTCTCCTGCCTCAGCCTCCCAAGTAGCTGGGACTACAGGCGGGTGCCACCACGCCCAGCTAGTTTTGTACTTGGTAGAGATGGGGTTTCACCATGTTGGCTAGGATGGTCTTGATCTCTTGACCTTATGATCTGCCTGCCTCAGCCTCCCAAAGTGCTGGGATTACAGGCGTGAGCCACTGCGCCCAGCCATCTCTGATAGATTATTAAGGACATAAACCTGTAAACTCAATCTAAGAGCAGAATGCACAGTAAACATGAATAGCTTAATTGAATGATGCATGTAATTTTAAAAAGTGGAAGTGAAGGAAGTGAAAAAAAAGGTTGTAAAAGGGTGAAAATTTTATCTTTTTTATTCAAAGCTGACTGAGATTGGATAGATTTATTTATAAGGTTTTATTAAAAATTAGTTTTGTTTTTTTTTAGATTGAGTCTTACTCTGTCATCCAGGCTGGAGTGCAGTGGTGTGATCTCAGCTCACTGCAACCTCCGTCTCCTGGGTTCAAGTAAGCCTTGTGCCTCAGCTTTTTGAGTAACTGGGATTAGAGGCACATACCACCATGCCCAGCTAATTTTTATATTTTCATAGAGATGAAGTTTCACTTGTTGGCCAGGCTAGTCTCGAACTCGTGGCCTCAAGTAATCTTCCCGTGTTGGCTTCCCAAAGTGCTGGGATTACAGGCATGAGCAACTGTGCCCAGCCAAATTAGCCTAATTTGATATGTTAAATTATATGGGAAGCATTGTCAAATAAGTAATGAAAATCTTCTTTAAGTTATATTTATTTGTGTGTTATTTATATTGTTTCAAAAATTGTATGAAATTCCTACAAATCTGTTGTCAGTTATAACTTTGGTTATGTTAAAATGTTGTATACCACATGAAAAACCAAATTTCCTTGGCAATTGCATCACTACTAAAATAAAGTCTCCAGATTCTTTTCAGACAGGGTTTTATTGTGTTGCCCAGGCTGAAATGCAGTGGTTGGATCCTGGCTCACTGCAGCATCAACCTTCTCGGTCTCAGGTGATCCTCCCACCTCAGCCTCCCAAGTAGTTGTAACTACAGGTGTGTGCCACCATGCCTGGGTAATTTTTGTATTTTTGGAGAGATGGAGTCTCGTCTTGTTGCCTATGCTGGTCTCCTGGGCTCAAGCTATCCACCCACCTCAGCCTCCCAAAGTGCTGGCATTACAGTTAGGATGTAATGCCAGGCCTAGGTTTTAAATTATGGCCTTTTGAGTGTTTGTCACCCATAGACAGTCATTATTTTACTTTCTTTTCTAAAAGCATTTGCAGTCAGCTATAGTACGAAATTGTTCTTCAAGATAATAAAACAGGCACTCTACAAGTACCCTGAAATACAAGTTTCTGATAACTTTAAGATCATACCATTGGGCTGGATAAGAATTTTGAGACCTCTGATGAAACTGATGGATTCATGAAATTGCTAAGGAAGATCAATCAAGCAGAACAATAATTAATTACTGGGACTAAATGAACCGATGAGAATAATTTTAAAGGAATTTTTGTTTGAAACATTTTCAGTTCTTTTTTTCCTCAGATTTAAGGAAACCGTTTTTTCTTAAGCTGTCTATATGTTACAGCAATTTGATAAAGCATACTTTTGTGAACAAAAATGGAAACATTTACTTTTTCTTCCCTGATCCCTCCACAATTTGGAAACTATGAGTATTCTTATTTTTATTTTTTTGAGAGAGTCTCCCTCTGTTGCCAGGCTGGAGTGCAGTGGCCCGATCTCAGCTCACTGCAACCTCCACCTCTTTGGTGCAAGCAATTCTCCCGCCTCAGCCTCCTCGGTAGCTGGGACTACAGGTGCACACCACCATGCCTGGCTACTTTTTGTATTTTTAGTAGAGACCGAGTTTCACCATGTTGGCCAGGATGGTCTTGATCTCTTGACTTGGTAATCCACCCACCTCCGCCTCCCAAAGTGCTGGGAAAGTATTCTTATTTTTACGGCAATGTAGTTATTTGTATAATTTCTATAAAAATGTGTTCTCCTTGTAACAAGACATAATTGGAGGCACTGGTTATATTACCCAGGTTTTGACTGGAATGTTGTATTTTCAGATATAGCCAGATGGTTTTAACAAGGTATGACTGATTTTACAGAACTAATGAAGTCTTCCTTAGAAAAACTGGCCTGAGGGTTCCCAGACTTACAGGTGAGTAAGGGATGTCACTTTCTGGCAGGCCCAGGAACTTCAGCATATCTTGGGGACCTGAAGAAGAGAGGAATCCATCCAAATCTCCAAGTGTTTCAGATACAGCCTGATGGCTAATGATTTAAGATGTAGTTGAGGTAATCCATGAAGATTTACTGAAAGAAGACCTCATGAATTTGAGATGGCAATTAACTTTTATAATTTTTATTGAGCACCTAGTACATACTTGCCAGATG
Organism: Aotus nancymaae; assembly: GCF_030222135.1. Taxonomy (NCBI): domain Eukaryota; kingdom Metazoa; phylum Chordata; class Mammalia; order Primates; family Aotidae; genus Aotus; species Aotus nancymaae. The sequence goes on from NW_026988471.1 coordinate 31,304,787, forward strand.
TTCTTCTACACATTTTACATATTCTTAATCCTTACAACAGCTCTTTGATTAGGTTTTTTAAGGAAAACTAGGCCTTTCCAAAATAACGTAATGATCACAAAACATACATAACATACAGCTCTGCATCTTGACTACAGCGTGTAGATCTACATGATAAAATGACATTGAACTATACACACATCATACAACTGTCAAATCCCCCCTTTTGAGATTGTACTAAAATTATGTAATATGCAACCATTGGGGGGAATTGGGTAAAGAGTAAATTGGATCTCTCTGTACCATCTTTAAGTAGTGTTTAGGTATTTAATAAAAATAATGTCCTACAGTTTGGGTTTATCCAGTGTTTTTCTCATAGCTAGATAGGGATTATGGCTTTTGGAGAGGAGACCACAGAGGTGGTATGTATTTTCAACTATCTAGTATATTTTCAACTATGAATCTAATTATTTCAAAATAAAAATAAAAATAAAATTATCCAAAGGGGGGTGATTAGTAAATTGACGAGTCCTTTCCGGCCCTCCAACACATCCACACCCCTATTTACAAGTCCCATAACTCGAGTTGTTTGCAATGTGGATAGAGAAACTAAGCTTAACTACGCGCTTCCAGCACCTCGTCTGGCACTTCTGTTCAACAGAAAGCCTTGGGGATGGGGAGGGCAGGCGTGAAAAGGCTCAGGTTTGGGAAGGTCGTTTGGTTCCTTCCAATCCAAACGGGAGGCTTTTCAGAGTGTTTATTCTTAGACTAGAGCCGTAGCCCAGACCCAGAGGTCCGCTTCCGGCCACGGCCAAACAGCTGCACCGCGCGCACCGGGAACGGTCAGGGCGCAGCTGGAACCGCTTCATAGGGCCTCCCGGCGTGCCAGACAGGTCGCAAGGGCGGGGGTCCCCACCTAGCGGAATACACCGAGGCCAACCCCTCCCCCTGCCCCCGCGAGGAGCGGGGCGAACTCCAGGAGCCACCACTCCCCAGGCTCACAGGAAGAAACTGGGACGTTGCGGACGCGGAGCTGGCCAGACCCGCGGCGCGTGGCACGCGCGAGCCCTCCCGCGCATGCTCCACCCGTCGGCCTCCCGCCCGCGCCTGGGGCCCCGCCTCCCTCCCTGCTTCTCCCTGTCTCCCGTCAGCCTCCCTCTGAGTTTGGCCCCTCCGGCCGGGCGCCCGACGTTCCGCGTGCGTGCGGGCGCCTGACTTCACTTCCGGCTAACGCGCTCCGCTTGCCCCCTGGCCCCGGATGGTGACTGGCGGTGGTGCTGCACCTCCCGGGACTGTCACTGAGCCGCTTCCCAGTGTGATTGTGCTGAGCGCAGGCCGGAAGATGGCGGCTGCGGCGGCCTCGGGCCCCGGCTGTTCCTCGGCGGCGGCCGGGACGGGGGCGGCCGGGGTCTCGGAGTGGCTGGTGCTGCGGGACGGCTGCATGCACTGCGACGCCGACGGGCTGCACAGCCTGTCCTACCACCCGGCGCTCAACGCCATCCTGGCCGTCACTAGCCGCGGGACCATCAAAGTCATCGACGGCACCTCGGGGGCCACACTGCAGGCCTCGGCGCTCAGTGGTGAGTGTACCGCACGCCGGGCGGGGGCCGGGCCGGCGCGAAGCCGGGGAAGGAAGCCGCCCAGCCCCGGGGCTCGGCCTCGCGACTTGTGGGAAGCGAGGTGGCGGGAGGGCAGGGTTGGGGGCTTGGGCCCGGCCGTGAAGGGAGGCCCGGAAGCTGATGGAGTGGGAACCTTAGGACTTGGCTTTTTCAGCGGCTGCAGCTGGGAGGAAAGGCCGGCGAGTCAGGGAGTGGTGGAAGGGGAGTTGCCTTTTGGGCCTGGAGCGTCCGGTCTGGCTTGGTCCTCTGCGAGAGGTGAGGAGTCTCGGAGCTTGACACCGGAGGAAGCCAGGCCCGGGTAGGCCCTGGAGAGGCTGTCGGTCCTGCGGCCGGTTAGATGAGAGCGGAAGGCTGGAAGGGTTGACCCCGGCCGGTGAGGCTGGTGGCCGGAGGCGAGAGGCGGGGAGCGTCCGAGTCAGCACCCAAGCCCTCCCTTGTGGGAGAAGAGCCGGCAGTCTGCTGTTCTCAGGTCCCGCAGGTGCGGGGACAGACCGCGGGCTGTGCGCCCTGGGTGGGGGTGGGGATAGGGTGGGGGTGGGGTGGGCCGGGTTGGGGGTGGGGAGGGAAGTAGGCGGGCCAGCTGCCTGAACTGCTTGGTCGACGACTGTGGGACTCTACAGACGCCAAAGACAAGTAGACCTGGTCCCCTTGCCCGGGGCTTCCAACTTCTACGCCTCAGTGAAGAGAAAGTCAGGACCTGCGGTGTATGAAATAGATTCCTTTGGGTTTGTAACTTCAGGCGGTCTCTATTTGTTTTCCCACAGCGAGCCGAAAATTGGGATTTGAAGGTGTCTCTGAGTCTCACCATTGGAGGAGAGCACTTCTGGGTAGCGTAAACATTGGTCCAGGGATGGCACTTTTAGATGCGTGAGGTGTATGCTCAGTGGACGGACTGGAGTGGTTTTGGAATAGCTCTGGCTGAGTTACATTTGGCTGAGATGACATTTGTAGTTAAATGATGAGTGGCTTAATTTGGATGTTGTAGGTTAAGATTGAAAAGTTAGTATATGAGTGAGTTGGACTCCTGCATAGAGATATAATATATACAACTGTCTGTGTTTAGCCAAGTGGAAGTAGTTATGTGGTCAGCCAATTCACTTGTATTTGAACGTAGACAAACAAGGAAAAGTTTACTATGTGAGTAATAAGGGATTTGTAAGAGTAAACGGCAATTTAGGGAGGCAAACGTGAAATTAGACATGTTAATTATTGTTGATGTGAGAGCTGTGAAGGAATTGGATTATGTATAGTTCTAGAATGTAAGCCTGGAATATAAGAGAAAGTTTTGGGAGGTAGGTTTGTAATTTTTTCTTTTCTTGATTTAGGTAAATTATAGGGGTGGCCCAGATGTAGTAGTGAAGGTTACTGCAACTTGAACATAATGGTTTGTCACTGTGTATAAGAGGGAGATGCTCATTAGTAATTGGCTTTTTTTTTTTAAGTCATTTAAAAATATTTCAAGTATGAAAAGATATGAAGAGTAATTACAGTGAACACCATGCATCCCCAAGTCAGCTTAAGATATAAAATATTACAAATAAGATTAGAATCTCAGCTGAATCTCTCCTAGATTGCATTTCTCCAACCCTCCTTCCTCATAAATGCTATCTTTAATTTGATTTTATCCTTTTCATACATGTCTGTACATTTTAGTGTATGTTTCTATCTTGAAGATGGAGTATTTTTGTTATTTTTAACTTGGGATAAGTGGTATCATAGGTACTACGATTTCTAAAGAAAGTCATTAACAAAAGTATTGAAGTGTTTTGGATAGACAGAGGAGTTTCATGGAGTGCATTTTGTGTCTGGAGATCATGTTTGAGAAGAATAATGTGTGTCAGGGTTTATTGGTTGGGGAAATTGGACATATATTTAGGTGCCTGTACATGGAAGGGAAGACAATGCTCGTTTAAGTGGTAGATTACTAAAGAGGAGGGTTTTAGGTGCATAACGTGAAGGTGTAGGTACATAAGTAAAACGTAGCACTGATTTGGGATAACAGGTTTTGTTGGGGCATTTGTTAAGTAGAAGAGTTTGGGATTGGATACAATTGCAGGTCCCCAAGCATGAAGATTGAGTATGTGAATTAAACTATGTAGAAGAGAGTGTAGAAGAGAGGCCAGGCATGGTGGCTCATATCTGTAATCCCAGTACTTTGGGCTGCTGAGGCGGGCGGATCATGAGGTCAGGAGTTCTAGACCAGCCTGACCAATATGGTGAAACCCTGTCTCTGCTAAAAATAAAAAAATTAGCTGGGCGTGGTGGCGCACACACGTAGTCCCAGCTACTTGGGAGGCTGAGGCAGAAGAATTGCTTGAACCCAGGAGGTGGAGGTTGTGGTGAGCCGTGATCGAGCCACTGCACTCCAGCCTGGACAAGACAACGAAATTCCAAAATTCCGTCTCAAAAAAAATGTATATAGAAGAGTTTATAATGAATAGAATGATTACAGAAAAAATTTGAAAGTAACAATGTATGCATTCTGAAACATTTTCATATATGAGAACTGAAACTTATTATTTTAAAAATTTATTTGTGTTTGTAGAGATGAGGTTTTGCTATGTTGCCCAGGCTAATCTTGGACTCCTGGCCTCAAGTGATCCTCCCACAGCCTCCCAAAGTGCTGGGATTATAGGTATGAGCTGTCTCACCTAGACTGACATTTATTATTATTATTATTTTGAGATGGAGTTTCCACTTTATTATCATTATTATTATTATTTTTTGTTTTTTGTTTTGTTTTATTATTATCATTATTTTGAAATGGAGTATCTACTCTTGTTGCCCAGGCTGGAATGTAATGGCATGATCTCGGCTCACTGCAACCTCCGCCTCCCGGGTTGAAACGATTCTCCAGCCTCAGCCTCCTGAATAGCTGGGATTACAGGCATGCACTACCACATCTGGCAAATTTTGTATTTTTAGTAGAGATGGGGTTTCTCCATGTTGGTCAGGCTGGTTTTTAACTCCCGACCTCAGGTGATCTGCCTGCTTTGGCCTCCCGAAGTGTTGGGATTACAGGTGTGAACCATTGTGCCCACCTTGAAGTTAATTATTAATAATAATGATCAGAGGTTGTATAGGGTCCTGTTTGCCCCAATTCAGGTGATTGAGGAGGGAATGCTGCATTTTATGCATTACTTGGAATCTGCAGATATTTAGTAAGTTTGCTTTTAATGATTAATAGAGGGCGACAGTCCTATAAATAGAGTAGAGAGAAGATGCCAGTAGTGATCATGGTCCTAACATAATCCCTCTTTCCCATTTATGGGCAATGGGTCACTTTCTTTTCTACCACAGAGGAAAGACATCTGTGTCTGAGGAGATAAAGCATGGGAATAACCACATAGAGTTTTACTAAGTGATAGAGTAATATGTCTTATGGATGCCTGGGGTTCAGTTTATAGTGTTATGGGTTGCCTGTAACAAAGATTGGAAGTTGAAGAATGGGAACAGGACTTGTATGTATATGTATTGGGTGGCAAAGACAGTGAATTTTTAGCTATGACAATAGTATATGTCTTTATATTATCTGTATGTGATATAAAATGCTTATAAATACACTTGCACTGGATTAAGAGCTATCAGTATATACACAGGTTAGGCAAGTATTTGCTCCCTGTCAGTATTTAAGAGTGAAAATTTCTGAGTCGCTGAGCTGCATGATCTGGTCTTAACTAATCTGTCTAGTCTTGTCTCCTTATTTATAGGTTTCGGGAAATGGTCCATTTAATTCTCTTTGCTAACTACAGTAGTTTTGTTCTTTCTTGGAATGCACCAATTCACTCCAGTCATTTAGCTAAATCTTAGTCATTTTTCAAGACCTAGAGCATATCTTAACTTCCTGATCCCTTTAGCCAGAAATGACTGAAGCCCTAAGCACATATTGTCCAATTAGTGTCCATTTTAGTTTAGCAGCTTAGTCTTTTGTGGTATTTTTTCAGCCATCTTGAACTATTTAAACTCCATTTTATTTAGCTTTTTGTAAATATATGAGGTCTGCCTCATAATATTTTAAGCTCCTTGTAGGGAGGTAGTTTGTTTACTTGTTTATATATCCCCTCCCCAGGATGCCTAGTATACAGTGTGTTTGTGTTCGTGTGCGTGTGTGTGTGTATTTCCTTTTTTTCACGGAGTCTCTGTGGCCAAGGCTGGAGTGCAGTGATGCAATCTCAGCTCACTGTAACCTCGCTTCCTGGGTTCAAGAAATCCTCCTGTCTCACCCTCTCGAATAGTTGGGATTACAGGTGCACACCATTACACCTGGCTAATTTTATTTATTTATTTATTTATTTATTTATTTTTTTAAGATGGAGTCTCACTCTGTCATCCAGGCTGGAGTGCAGTGGTATGATCTTGGCTCATTGCAGCCTCCACACCTCCGCCTCCTGGGTTCAAGCGATTCTCGTGCCCTAGCCTCCTGAGTAGCTAGGATTACAGGCGCCTGCCAGCCACCACACCTGGCTAGTTTTTGTGTTTTTAGTAGAGACAGGGTTTCACCATGTTGCTCAGGCTGGTCTCGAACTCCAGGGCTCAAGTGGTCCCCCTGCTTCGGCCTCCCAAAGTGCTGGGATTACAGGCCTGAGCCACTGTACCTGGCCTTATTTTTGTTTTAGTAATGACAGGGTTTCACCATGTTGGCCAGACTGGTCTCTAACTCCTGATCTCAAGTGATCTGCCCACCTTGGCCTCCCAAAGTGTTGGGATTACAGGCGTGAGCTGCCACGCCCAGCCCTAATATGTACAAACTTGAATATATATAACAATGAATGTATTAGCACTTCCTTATATACTAATTGCTAAATAAACACATTCTTTGACTTTTTAAGAAAGTAATATACTTTTCTTTTTTAGAGCAGTTTTAGGTTCACAACAAACTGAGCAGAAAGTACAGATAGTTCCCATTTACCTGCTGTTTCCATGCTCACACAGCCTCCCACCCATCAGTTTTCTGCACCAGAGTGGTACCATCCATGAACTTAGCACTAACAATCATCATCACCCAAAGTCTGTAGTTTACATTAGGGTTTACTCTTGGTGTCGTACAGTCTGTGGGTTTGGATAATGTATAGTGACGTGTACCTACCATTGCGCTATCATAAAGAATAGTTTCACTACCCTAAAAATCCCCTGCTCTGACTGTTCATCCTTCTCTTCCTTTTTCCAATTGCTCCCTCCCCTCTCCCTGCTGACAACCACTGATCCTTTTACTGTCTTCATAGTTTTGCCTTATTCGGAATGTCATAGTTGTATTTATACAGTTTGCAGACTTTTCAGATTGACTTCTTTATTTATATGCATTTACAGTTCTGTGTCTTTTCATGGCTTGATAGTTCATTCCTTTTTGGTGCTAAATAATATTCCATTGTCTGGATGTAGCACAGATTATCCATTCACATACTGAAGGACATCTTGCTGGCTTCCACGTTTTGGCAATTATGAATAAACCTGCTGTAAACATTTGTATGCAGGTTTTTGTGTAGACATAAATTTTTGGATCGTTTCGGTAAATACTAAGGAGCTCGATTGCTGTATCAGATGTGAAAGAATCTTTACTTTTGTAAGAAACCGACACACTCTTAGTGGCTGTGTACAATTAATTTTGTATTCCCATTAGCAATGAATGTTCCACTTCCTTACCAGCATTTGGGGGTTTTATATTTTGGCCATTTTAGTAGTTGTGTAGTATCTCCTTTTTTAAAATGCACCTTAGCATAATAGGAAGGAGCTTGGTTCTCGACACAAATGGGTTAAGATCTTGGGTTAAGATCCCAGTGTCTTAAAAATTTGTTTTTTAAATTCTCATTACACAGATTTATTATAAGTTTTAAAAACATGTATAACCTTGACTAAATTATTTAATATTTCTGTTCCAGTTTCCTTATTTGCAAAAGAGATGATAATTGTACTAATTGTGAGGCTTGTTAATGCATGTAAAATGTTTATAACCATGTACTTACCAGAAAAATGCCCCCAAAATGTTTGTCTTACCTACTTTAATTCCCTGTAAATACCTTGCTTTTGGTCCGGTGCTTGGCTCATGCCTGGGGTCCCAGCACCTTGGGAGGCTGAGGCAGGAGGATTGCTTGAGCCTAGTAGTTGGAGACCAGCCTAGGCAACACAGTGACACCTCATCTCTAGAAAAAATTTAAAAATGTGCTGGGCATGGTGGCACACACCTGCTTCAACCCGGGAGCTTGAGGCTGCAGTGAGCTGTGATTGTGCCACTACACTCCAGCCTGGACGGCAGAGCAAGACTCTGTTTCAAAAAAAAAAAAAACAAACCAAAAGAAAAACAACACAACCTTCCTTTTTTCTTTTTTACTTAAAGCTTTTTTATGTTCAGTGTTTGAACTTAAACTGAACTTTGAACTTCCTGAAATTTTTTTCTGATTTACCACTTTTCACCATCCTGCAGAACCCATCTAGTTTTCGCTTTTTTTTTTAAGAGTAAAGATATTGTTAAGATGTTTTCTTAATTACTGGGGGTGATGGTTTCTCTTACTTCCTGAAATAGTGCCCCTCCCTAGTGTAGCACATTTTATACTGTTTGTCTTTTTTATAAGCTTTTTTTTGAGATGGAGTTTCACTCTTGTTACCCAGGCTGGAGTGCAATGGCACGATCTCGGCTCACCGCAACCTCTGCCTCCTAGGTTCAGGCAATTCTCCTGCCTCAGCCTCCTGAGTAGCTGGGATTACGGGCACGCGCCAACATGCCCAGCTAATTTTTTGTATTTTTAGTAGAGACGGGGTTTCACCATGTTGACCAGGATGGTCTGGATCTCTTGACCTCATGATTCACCCGCCTCGGCCTCCCAAAGTGCTGAAATTACAGGCGTGAGCCACCGCGCCCGGCTTTTATAAGCTTTTTTGAGATTATGTAGAGAGAGCATGCACTTTATGTTATGTAGTCCTGAATTTTGAATTTTAGCTCATTTATGCACTCACTACTTAAAACTCCTGAACCTCAGCTTCCTCATCTGTAAATTAAGATTAATGTTTAATAGGATGATGGGGAAGATTAAGTGGTCAAACATGTTAAAAGTGCCTAAAAGGCCGGGCGCAGTGGCTCAGTCACGCCTGTAATCCCAGCACTTTGGGAGGCTGAGGCGGGCGGATCATGAGGTCAGGAGTTCCAGTCCAGCCTGACCAACATGGTGAAACCTTGTCTCTACTAAAAATGCAAAAAAAAAAAAAAAATTAGCCAGGTGTGGTGGCATGCACCTATAATCCCAGCTACTCAGGAAGCTGGGTCAGGGAATTGCTTAATTGCTTGAACCAGGGAGGTTGGAGGTTGTAGTGAGCCGAGATCATGCCACTGTACTCCAGAGCGAGACTCTGTCTCAAAAAAAAAACAAAAAAAAAGTGCTTGACAGTGCATGACAAATGTAAAGTAGAATGCTAATTCTCTTGAGTCTCTTGGCTGCTTGGTATTGCCACCATCCTCACGATTACTTTAAAAAATGTTCACTAAATGTTTACACACAGAAGATAGGCAGATAACATTCAAATGTAGATGGAAATATAATTATTTTTAACAAATATACAGTAATCTATATTTGGGTAAATATCTTTGAGTGTATTGGTGTGGCTAAATGTCAGAATGAAGTTGTTTTACTAGTTCTGTGTGTATACAAATTGTTCGTGTTGTATACATACTTAAGTAAGTGCAGGTATATGTGTGTGGGTATTAATGGATATGGCAGTATATGTGTAGGAGGAAGTCATGTCTCTTCAGTTTCTGAAGTGAATTCCAGATCTGTGTTGCAGTGTAAAAGAAAAAAAACCTGCTCAGTGTTTTTAATTTATTTTATTTTATTTATTTATTAGTTTTTTTTTTTCGAGACGGTGTCTTGCTTTGTCGCCCAGACTGGAGTGCAGTGGCGCAATTCTGCCTCAGCCTCCTTAATAGCTGGGATTACAGGTGCATGCCACTACACTTGGCTCATTTTTTTTTGGAATTTTTAGTAGAGATGGGGTTTCACCATGTTGGTCAGGCTGATCTCGAACTCCTGACCTCATGATCTGCCCACCTCGGCCTCCCAAAGTGTTGGGATTATAGGTGTGAGCCAGTGTGCCCAGCCCTGCTCAGTGTTTTTAGGCAAACACTCCAGTTTTACATTTCTTCATATCTTTTTTTTCTTTTCCCTTTATAGATACTGACTTTTTTTTTTTTTTTTTTGAGATGGAGTCTTGCTCTGTTGCCCAGGTTGGGGTGCAGTGGTGCGATCTCAACTCCGCCTCTCAGGTTCAAGCGATTCTCCTGTTTCAGCCTCCTGAGTAGCTGGGATTACAGGTGTGCGCCACCACACCTGGCTAATTTTTTGTATTTGTAGTAGAGACGGGGTTTCACCATGTTGGTCAGGCTGGTCTTGAACTCCCGACCGCGTGATGCGCCCGCCTTGGCCTCCCAAAGTGCTGGGATTACAGGCGTGAGCCACTGCGCCCAGCTGACTTTTTTTTTTCACTAAGTTTTTAGAGTCAGTCCCTCAGTAATATAGATAATGACGGGCTGGGCGCGGTGGCTCACGCCTGTAATCCTAGCACTTTGGGAGGCCGAGGTGGGTGGATCACCTGAGGTCAGGAGTTCAAGACCAGCCTGCCATCATGGTGAAACCCCATCTTAAAAAAAAAAAAAAATTGTAAAAAAAAAAAATGTGTATATATATAGATAGATAATGACTTTGATTTCAGAAATCTGTGTAGTGGTCATAAATAAGAGGAATATCTTTATACTCTACTGCATCTTCAGTGAGGTTTAGACTGGGTATTTGTTTTTTTCTTTCCTGATGTAAGAGCTTCTTGATCAAACTTCAAGCCCAGAGCTACCTGCTCTGAGAAGTCATAGTGCCTTCATAGTCATCAAGAAATGAATTTTTTTGGATAAAATGTGCAATTTCCCAGTGATAGAAATTGTAAATGATTCAAACCAATTTCTAATTCCTGACTAACTTTGGTACATGCAGCATTCCTTCTCTCAAGTATTCTTTGAGAGATAATAAACATGATACAGAATTGGGATCTCAATAGCCCTAGAAGATAGTTGTCTTATGAATGCATCTGAGTTCATTATAAAAATTTAATTTAGTAGAATCTCTTTTTGGGCTACGAATATGTACTTTGACTTTGTTTCTGTTGACTGACTTTAGTGATATTAAGAAAGAATAGAATGTTGGCTCTGGAGCTAGACCATTTGAGTTCCAGATGTGACCTTATGCAAACAGCTTAACCTCTCTGTGCTTCGTAATTAGTACCTAACTCACTGAGTTATTGTAAAGATTAAATAAACTGATACATATGCAAGACTGCTTGACTCACCATAACAGTCAATAAATGTTACTTTTTGTTTTGGTGTCTTAAATTATGTAGTTCAGTTCGACAAGTGTTTGTCTGCCTTATGTAGATAACAAGGTGAATTTGAACCACCTCCCCAGACTTCCACTTCAATTTGGAAAGCTTTCTAAAAGAAGTGATAGCCCAGCTGAGACTTGAAGGATAAGGAGTTAGCCAAGTAGAAGGAACAGCATGAGCATGAGTAGAGGCATGAAATGGAGCAGATTGTATTTGTTACAAGCATTTTGGTTTTAGAGGGCATGTAAAGTCTGAGGGAAAGGAGTGATGAGATAGCCTGAGGATCTTGGACTTGGTCCTCCTAGGCCATGGTTCCTATATTTTAAAGTACAAGAACTCCCAGTTTAAGGTAAAAAATTAGAGCCCTATTATGATTGGAGCTTGGTTGCAGTATTAATTGAGAAAATATTGTAAAAAGCAACTGCTTTTAAGCACTTTAAATTTAAATTTAAATTTAATTATTTTTGAGATGGAGTCTTACTCTGTTGCCCGGGCTGGAGTGCAGTGATATGATCTTGGCTCACTGCAACTTCTGCCTCCTGGGTTCAAGTGATTCTTCTGCCTCAGACTCCCACGTAGCTGGGATTATAGGCGTGTGCTACCACGCCTGGCTAATTTTTGTATTGTTACTAGAGACAGGGCCAGGCTGGTCTGGGACTTCTGACCACAGGTGATCTGCCTGGCTCGATATCCCAAAGTGCTGGGATTACAGGCAGGAGCCACTGTGCCCAACCAGCAATTTTAATTATTAGACCTCTTTTACCTACGTAATTGAAAAAGAATACAACATAAATGTTTTGGACTTTCTTTCCCTGCTGGTTTAGCTTTAAGATTTTTGGGGAGCAGAGGAAACAAGTTAGTTAATGCTCTTCTGTTTGCCCTCCAACTTTGTAAATTTTGTTGCTATTTTCTCTTGTTCTTTTTGTCTTTTTGGGTTTGTTCAGTACCTTCTTTATTTCTTTACTGTCTTTTCAGTGGGATCATGGGAGGCAGCAGAGGTAAATGTGAATGTATTATATACTTTTTAAACTGGAAATCTCTAGTTGTAACTATACTTAAATTGTTAAACATTTAGTACTCTGTTCTTAGGAATGGTGGCTATAACTGTATATAGAACTTAAAAAATAATAGATTTCTGTAATGTAGTATGTAAAAGTGGGGATACAAACAAGAGGTACCTCGCCGATATGTGTGTTGTATTGCCGATGCCTTCATGAAAACAGGGTGCCTTTGGCAAGACACTTCTCTGAGATACCAACTTTAAAATGGGCTAATGGCCTGTAATCCCAGCACTTTAGGAAGCCTAGATGGGAGGATTGACTGAGGCCAGGAGTTCAAGACCAGCCTGGGCAACATATTGAAACTCCACCTCTCCTAAAAATACAGAGTTAGCTGGGCGTGGTGGTACATGCCTGTAATCCCAGCTACTTGAGAGGCTGAGGCTGGAGAATCACTTGAACCCGGGAGGTGGAGGTTGCAGTGAGCCAAGATTGCGCCGTTGTACTCCAACCTGGTCAAGAAGAGCGAAACTCCATCTTAAAAAAAAACAGTCTGTGACTGGGACAGTGCTGTTAAAAAAAAGCAATTATCAGGCAGGGCACGGTGGGCTCTCCCCTTTAATCCCAGCACTTTGGGAGGTTAGGACGGGTGGATTAGTTGAGGTCAGGAGTTTGAGATCAGCCTGGCCAACATGGTGAAACCCCATTTCTACTAAAAATACGAACATTAGCTGGGCATGGTGGTGCACACTTGTAATTCCAACTACTCAGGAGGCTGAAGTAGGAGAATTGCTTGAACCCGGGAGATGGAAGTTGCAGTCAATTGAGATCGCACCACTCCGCTCCAGTCTGGGCGACAGAGTGAGACTCTGTCTCCCCGCTTCCCCTTTTCCCCCAAAAAAGTAATTATAATCAAGTTTGAGTATGTTAAATCAGGGATGTATCCAGAGGAGGTAAATACTATGTTTGCTTTTTAGAGGAAATGATATAAATTTTTGAGTGGGGAAGATGGGAATGTCTTCTTCAAGATTTATTGTGGGCACCAGGAATTTAAATCTTCATGATTTGCTTATGTACTTTTACTTTGATTTATGAAGTAGGAGAGACAGAAGACCAGGGAGATGGCACAGGGCAGTGGTTCTCAAACTTTGTTGTTCATTAGAATCATCAGGGGAGCTTTTAAGAAAATACCTTGCTTGGGTCCCAGTATTCTGACTTAAATGGTCTGGAGTGCAGCCCAGGCATACTTTTTTTCTTCTTCTTAGAAGTATGCCAGCTGGTTCTAATGTGCAGCTAGGTTTAGGAGTTAAAACTCCCTGACTGAGCATGGTGGCTCACGCTTGTAATCCCAGCACTTTGAAAGGCGGAGGAGGGCAGATCACGAGGTCAGGAGTTCGAGACCAGCCTGGCCAACATGGTGAAACCCCTTCTCTACTAAAAGTACGCCAAATTAGCCTGGCGTGGTGGTGGGTGCCTGTAATCCCAGCTACTCAGGAGGCTGAGGCAGGAGAATTGCTTGAATCCAGGAGGCGGAGGTTACAGTTAGCTGAGATCATGCCATTGCACTCCAGCCTAGTGGGGTGAGACTCTGCCCCTACCCTCCCCCCCAAAAAAGGAGTTTAAACTCCCTAGACCTTAGAGAAGTTTATTTGGTGTATCTGGGATAAATGAGAGCTTTTTTTTTTTTTTTTTAATGATGGCATTGCCACAAGTTTTTGGTTTTTTTTTCCCCCTCTTCTTTTGAGACGGAGTCTCACTCTGTCGCCCAGGCTGGAGTGCAGTGGTGTTATCTTGGCTAACTTCAACCTCTACCTCCTGGGTTCAAGAGATTCTTCTTCCTTAGCCTCCCTAGCAGCTGGGATTACAGGCATGCACCACCATGCCCAGCTAATTTTAGTATTTTTAATAGAGACAAGGTTTTACCATGTTGGCTAGGCTGCTCTGGAACTCCTGACTTAAAGTGATCTGCCCACCTTAGCCCTGCAAAGTGCTGAGATTACAGGCATGAGCCACTGTGCCACCTTATGGCATTCATTACCTCTTGACATACCATAGTAATTAATGCCATAAGGAAAATTAGAGCTGATATGAGGATGGTGGTATATTAAATTTGTGCTTTTAGGTGGTGTTGGGAGGGCCTCTTTGAGGTAGTATTTGAGTAAAGATCTGCATGATGCAAGATAGCATCAGTGCACATGTCCAGGGGACATTTCTATCTGTTAATGTAATAGAAAAAAACAGATAGATAGATTTTCATCATATTTGGATGGAAATTGAGTTGGGCTGACTTAAAATATAGGTTCTATGAGGAGAGATGAAGATGTCTGCGGAACTACCCTTCAGGAAATATCTGGCATCTATGTTAAACAGAAAACAGTAATTTCAAATATGAACTCTAAATAGAAATTCAAAAAGGTACACATTTGAAATCATAGAATTATTGTATTGATTAGTAGCTGAGAGTAGCTGAGTTGCTTCTCACATTGGCACCTTGTGCAGCAGTAGCAATTGAGGTTTTTTTTTTTTGAGACGGAGTTTCACTCTGTTGCCCAGGCTGGAGTGCAGTGGTGCAATTTTGGCTCACTGCAACCTCTGCCTCCTGGGTTCAATTGATTCTTCTACCTCTACCTCCCAAGCAGCTGAGACTACAGGTGGGCACCACCACATCCAGCTAATTTTTGTATTTTTAATAGAGATGGGGTTTCACCATATTGGCCAGGCTGGTCTTGAACACCTGACCTGGTGATCCACCTCCCTCGGCCTCTGCCTCTGCCTCCCAAAGTGCTAGGATTATAAAACCATGCCTGGTGCAATTGATTTACAGATGGTTAAGGGTTCCCCTGCGCAACATCACATAGGGAAGTTAGTCTTCAAATTTTACTCAACTATTGCCAGGTTAGCCAGCTTGCATACCTGTAGCCTTAGCTACTTTGGAGACTGAGGTGAGAAGATTGCTTGAGACCAGGAGTTCAAGATCAGCCTGGGCAACATAGTGAGACCCTTGTCTCTTAAAAGAAAAAACTCCAACCAGGTCCTCATCCTAAAGGAATAATATAACTTATGTGTCCCAAGATGTTGAGAGTTAACTATGACAAATAGAACAATGTATATGAAGAAGACCCCACAGCAAGTATCTTACAGGGAGTACTAGGTCTTTAGATATTGAGCCCTATCCATGATAAGTTTTATCATGGATTACGTTTTCAAAACAAATGATGTCAGATAGCAAAATAAGAGTGTCTGATGACACTTTTGGTTAAAGTGAATGAAGAGAATGGTAACTTGGAACTCAATTCCAGTAATTTTGTATCTTTTGGAGAACCTCTTCTGAGCTTAAGTAGATGTTGGTTCTCTTGCCTGAAACAACACTGTCCCTTCATTGTGTTTTATCATTTATGACCCTTTCTTCATGGCACAGCCACTGACCTCTCCCAAACTTATATCGTTTTGCAGCTACTTCTGCTTTACAGGAATACTCATTTTGGCTTTTAATACTAAAGTGTTAGCTGGGCGTGGTGGCGGGCATCTGTAATCCCAGCTACTCAGGAGGCTGAGGCAGGAGAATCACTTGAACTTGGGAGACGGAGGATACGGTGAGCTGAGATTGCGCCACTGCACTCCGGCCTAGGCAACAAGAGCGAAACTCCATCTAAAAAAAAAAAAAGAAAAGAAAAAAACTAAAGTTTTACTAACATTTTTTCTCTTATTAAATTACTTTATTTTTGGTTAATTATATATCAAAAGCTTTGTGAGAATCTTACATTAACTTTGTACCTTTTAAAAAAATTTTAAATTCTTGTGGCTATGTAGTAGGTATATATACTTTTGGGGTATAGGAGATGTTCTGATACAGGATTATACCATCTTTATTGACTTTGAATGATGTTTGCATATAGTACATTTTAATAGGCTATTTTTTTTTTTTAATTTGAGACAGAGTCTTGCTCTGTTGCCAGGCACCAGGCTGGAGTGCAGTGGCGCGATCTCGGCTCACTGCAACTTCTGCCTCCCAGGTTCAAACAATTCTCCTGGCTCAGCCTCCTGAGTAGCTGGGACTACAGGTGCGCGCCACCGTACCCAGCTAATTTTTGTATTTTAGTAGAGACGGAGTTTCATTATTTTGGCTAGGATGGTCTCGATCTCTTGACTTTGTGATCCACCCACCTTGGCCTCCCAAAGTGCTGGGATTACAGGCATGAGCCACAGTGCCCGACCTTTAATAGGCTATTTTAAGCATTGAAATCTGATGATATTTCAGTGGAAATGGAGTTTTACAGTGTGTTGTTAGTTTGAAAAGATAATATATTTCTTGTAACATTTTTGCAAGTATTTTAGGGTTGTACACTGTTTCCTAAAATATTAGAATTGGTAACTAATTTAAAAAAATTTCTTTCTTTTGAAATTTTCAATTTTACCACCCTGGGCAACATGGCAAAACCCTGTCTCTACAAAAAATACAAAAATTAGCCGGGTGTGGTGTCACACACCTGTAATCCCAACTACTTGGGAGGCTGAGGTGGAAGGATTGCTTGAGCCTAGAAGACAGAGGTTGCAGTGAGCTGAGATTATGCCACTGCACTCCAGCCCGGGCAACAGAGTGAGACCCTGTCTCAAGAAAAAAACAAAGAAATTTTTTATTTTAAAAGTGACATATCTTATTATAGCATGTTATGTAGATTAAGGAAAAAAATTCACATATAATTTCATTACCTGGAGATGGACATTGTTAACATTTTGGTATTTCTGTTTACTTCTATTGTTTAATATATTTTTTATAGAATTTGGGTCATAATGATGTGTTATGAACTTCTCCCTCTTTAGTTAATAGCATATTGTGGATATTGCCTCATGTGTTTATTCTTTTTTTTTTTGAGACGCAGTTTTGCTCAGTTGCCCAGGTTGGAGTGCAGTGGTGGTGATCTCGGCTGCAACTTCTGTCTCCTGGGTTCAAGTGATTCTCCTGCCTCAGCCTCCCAAGTAGCTGGGATTACAGGTGCCTGCTACCACGCCTAGCTAAATTTTGTATTTTCAGTAGAGATGAGGTTTCACCAGGTTGGCCAGGCTGGTCTTGAACTCCTGACCTCAGGTGATCCACCTGTCTCTGCCTCCCAAAGTACTGGGATTACAGGCATAAGCCACTGTGCACCACCTGGTTGGTTTTTGTTTTTTTTTTTGATAGTGTCTTACTCTGTCACTCAGACTTGAGTGTGTCGTTGAGATCTCTGCTCACTGCAACCTCTGCTTCCTGGGTTCAGGCGATTCTTCCACCTCAGCTTCCTGAGTAGCTGGGATCACAGGCACATGCTACCAGACCTGGCTAATTTTTGTATTTTTAGTAGAGATGGAGTTTCACAACGTTGGCCAAGCTGGTCTCGAACTTCTGACCTCAAGCGATCCACCAGCCTTGGCCTCCCAAAATGCTGGAATTACAGATATGAAGCCACTGTGCCTGGGCGTGTTTATTCTTTTATAATATCATTTAAAAATTTGTATTTTTTATAGAATATAAAGTAAAATTGCCTATTTTTGTGTGTGTGTGTGTGTGTGTGTGTGTGTGTACTAGCAATACAGGTACAGATGGATATAACGCACCATCATGGTCAGGATACAGAGCAGTTTCAACACCTGAAAAAATTTGCTGGCTGGGCACTGTGGCTCACGCCTGTAATCCCAGCACTTTGGGAGGCCAAGGCGGGTAGATCACCTGAGGTCAGGAATTTTAGACCACCTTGGCCAACATGACAAAACCCCGTCTCTACTAAAAATACAAAAAAATTAGCTGGGTATGGTGGCAGGCACCTGTAATCCCAGCTACTTTTGGGAGGCTGAGGCAGGAGAATTGCTTGAACCTGGGAGGCGGAGGTTGTAGTGAGCAGAGATTATGCCATTGCACTCCAGTCTGGGCAACAAGAGCAAAACTCCATCTCAAAAAAAAAAAAAAAATAATAATAATAATAATAATAATTCCTCTGTGGTATCCCTTTGTAGTCACATCTTGCCTATACCCCTAATCTTTTGGGACCACTGATCTGTTCTCCATACTATGGAGATTTGTCTTTTCTACATTATTACTGAAATGTAATCATACAGTATGTAACCTATTGATACTAGCTGCTTGCAGTTTGCATGATGCCTTTGAGATTCTCTCAAGTTCTTGCATGTATTAATAGTTCATTCCTTTTTTATTACTGAATAGTTTTTTATCGTATTGATGTATCATTTGTTTAGCTGGTCACCCTTTGAAACATGTTTGAGGCTAGATGTGGCTTATTACTTTTGTAATCTCAGCACTTAGGGAGGCTGAGGTGGGCAGATCACTAAGTCCAGGAGTTTGAGACCAGGTTGGGCAACATGCAAAACCCTGTATCTACAAAAAATACAAAAAATTAACCAGACATGGTGGTGTGCACCTGTAGTCCCAGCTACTTGGGAGGCTAAGATGGGAGGATTACCTGAGCCTTGGAGGTCAAAGCTGTGGTGAGCAGTGATTTTGCCACTATACTTCAGCCTGAGTGACACAGTGAGACCTTGTCTCAAAAAAAAGAAAAATAAAAAAATGTTTGGGTGTCTTCAGTGTTTGATGATTATAAATAGAGCTGCTGTAAACTTCTGAGTACAGATAGTTGTGTGAACATAAGCTTTTATGTCTCCAGAATAAATACACAGAAGTGGGACTACAGGGCCATTTGGTAAGTGTATGTTTAACTTTATAAGAAACTAACAAACCATTGTGGCTGCACCATTTGTATTTCCTTTAGAAATGTGTGAGAGTTCCAGTTGTTCTGCATCCTTGCCAGAACTTCATGCTGTCTTTATATTGTTAAGATAATCTATACTGCCCCAAACAATTTGCAGACTCATTGCAATTCCTATCAAAATCCCAAGAAATTTTTTTCTAAAATTCATATAGAATCTTAAGGGATCCTAAATAGTCAACACAATCTTGACAAAGAACAGAGTTGGAAGATTAACACTTTCTGATTTCAAAATTTAGTACGAAGCTACAATATTCAAAATAGTAAGGTCCCAGCATAAAGACGGACATACACTGATAGAATAGAGAGCCAGAAATAAGCTATTCCATATATGGTCATATGATTTTCAACAAGGAGGCCAAGACCATTCATTAGGGGAAAGGACAATCTTTTCAACAAATGATGCTGGGAAGACGGATAATCACATGCAAAAACTATGAAGTTAGATTTTATCTAACACCATATACAAAATACAACAACAGAGAGTAAGTGTTGGTGAGGATGTGGAGAAATTGGAACTCTTGTGCACTGCTGGTGGGAATATAAAATGGTGCAGCCTTTATGGGAAATGGTGGAGGTTCCTCAGAAAATTGAGGAAAAAATAGAATTCCGTACGATCGCTGTTCTGTTTCTGCCTGTGTACCGCAAAGAATTGAAAACAGGGAATCAAGGGGATATTTGTACACCCGTTCGTAGCAGTGCTATTCGAAATAGCCAAAAGGCAGGAGCAACCTAAGTGTCTGTCCATTGATAAGTTGAATGGATAAAAGGAAGGAAATTCTGACACAGACTCTGATATGGAGGAACCATTAGGACATTATGCTATGGAAAATAAGCCAGTCACAGAAGGAAAAATACTGTATGATTCCATTCATGTGAGATACTTAGTTAAATTCATGAAGACAGAAAGGAGCAAAGTGGTTGCCAGGCTTTGGGGAGAGGGGATAAAAGTCAGTTAGTGTTTAAAAGGTACAGAATTTCAGTTTTGTGAGATGAAATGTCTTCTGGTGATGATGGATAAACAACAGCATGAATGTATTTAATACCACTCAACTATAAACTTAAATGGTAAAATGGTAAATTTTATGTGTATTTTACCACAATTAAAAAACTAATTAAAAATTAAATGTCCATTTTTATATATAGTTATATCTCTGGATTCTATTTTGTTTTATTGAACTGTGTGTCTGTCCTTTGCCAGTACCACAATTTCTTGTGGTACTTCCTTTTCAAATACATTTCAGTCAGTTTATTTATATGTAAATAAAATCTAGCTGGGATTTTATTTTATTTTTTAAGCAATAGGATCTTGCTTTGTCTCAGGGTGGAGTGCAGTGGTGCAATCATAGCTCACTGTAGCCTTGAACTCCTTTCCTCAAGTGATCCTCCCGCCTCAGTGTGTGAATAGTTAGAATTACAGGTGTGTGCCACTATGCCTGGCTAAATTTTTTTTTTTTTTTTGAGATGAAGTCTTGCTCTGTCACTCAGGCTGGAGTACAGTGGAGCAATCTCAGCTTACTGCAACCTCCGCCTCCCGGGTTCAATCAGTTCTTCTTGCCTCAGCCTCCTGAGTAGCTGAGACTACAGGCACATGCCACCGTGCCTGGCTAATTTTTGTATTTTTAGTAGAGACGGGGGTTTCACCATATTGGCCAGGCTGGTCTCGAACTCCTGACCTAGTAATCCGACTGCCTTAGCATCCCAAAGTGCTGGGATTACAGGCATGAGCCACCGCACCTGGCTAATTTAATTTTTTTTTTTTTTTTTTTTTTTTTTGAGACGGAGTTTCGCTCTTGTTACCCAGGCTGGAGTGCAATGGCTCGATCTCGGCTCACCGCAACCTCCACCTCCTAGGTTCAGGCAATTTTCCTGCCTCAGCCTCCTGAGTAGCTGGGATTACAGGCATGTGCCACCATGCCCAGCTAATTTTTTGTATTTTTAGTAGAGACGGGGTTTCACCATGTTGACCAGGATGGTCTCAATCTCTTGACCTCGTGATCCACCCGCCTCCGCCTCCCAAAGTGCTGGGATTACAGGCGTGAGCCACCGCGCCCGGCCTAAAAATTTTTTAAAATAGAGATGGGGTCTCACTCAGGCTGGCCTCAAACTCCTTGCTCAAGCCTTGGCCTCCCAAAGTGTTGTATTACAGGTGTGAGCCGCCATGCTGACCCCATCTGGGATTTTTGATTGAAATTCTGTTAAATCTGTAGATCCCTTTGGGGAGTGTTGATGTTTTTACTAGATTGACTTGTTCAGTCCATGAACTTGGTATTATTTAGGCTTTTGATTTGTGTAATCAGCCTTCTGTACCTTTTGGCATACATGTCTTGTATACCTTTTGTGTATGTATATGTCTAAGTGTATTTTAAAACTATTGTAAACTGGTATTTTAAAAAACAAATTTTTGGTTTTAGATTGATCAGTGCTAGTATAGAAAAGTATGATTGATTTTTATCTACATAGGTAATCATATTTCTGTAAATAGGGATAGTTTCTTTTTGATCTGTTTGCCTTTTATTGCCTCGTTTTTTATTGCAGTGACTAGATCTTTTAGTATAGTATTGAATAGGAATTTTAAGAGCATACATCCGACTTGTTCCTGATCTGACGGGTAAAGTATTCAGTCTTTTACCATTAAGTATGTTGACATGCCAGGCACAGCAGTGTGCTCCTGTAGTCCTAGCCACTCAGGAGGATTGCTTGAGCCCCAGGAGTTTGAGTTCCCCTGGGAAACATAGAGAGACCCTGTCTCTTAAAAAAACAGCACCAAAAAACTATTTTTTTTTCTTTTTCGAGACGGAGTTTTGCTCGTTACCCAGGCTGGAGTGCAATGGAGCGATCTTGGCTCACCGCAACCTCTGCCTCCTGGGTTCAGGCAATTCTCCTGCCTCAGTCTCCTGAGTAGCTGGGATTACAGGCACGCGCCACCATGCCCAGCTAATTTTTTGTATTTTTAGTAGAGACGAGGTTTCACCAGGTTGACCAGGATGGTCTCGATCTCTTGACCTCATGATCCACCCGCCTCGGCCTCCCAAAGTGCTGGGATTACAGGCGTGAGCCACTGCGCCCGGCCAAAACTATTATTTAAAAAGTATGAGGCCAGGTGAAGTGGCTCATGCCTATACTCTCGGCATTTTGGGAGGCCGAGGTGGGTGGATCACCTGAGGTCAGGAATTCAAGACCAGCCTGACCAACCTGGTGAAACCCTGTCTCTACTAAAAATATAAAATTTAGCCAGGTGTGGTGGCGCGTACCTTTAATCCCAGCTACTTGGGAGGCTAAGGCAGGAGAATTGCCTGAACCCAGGAGGTGGAATTTGCAGTGAGCTGAGATTGTGCCACTGCACTCCAGCCTGGGAAACAGAGCAAGACTCTCTCTCTCTCTCAAAAAAAAAAATAAATAAAAGCATGTTGGCTAGGTGCAGTGGCTCACATTTGTGGTCTCAACACTGTGGGAGGCTGAGGTGGGAGGATCACTTGAGCCCAGGAGTTTAGACCACCCTGGCAACATATCAAGACCCTGTCTCTACTAAAAAAATAAAAATTAAAAAAAATGAACTGGGCATGGTGGTGCATACCTGTAGTTCCAGCTACTTGGGAGGTTGAGGCGAGAGAATCACTTGAGCTGGGGGGTTCGAGCCTGCAGTGAGCTGTGTACCACTACACTCCAGCCTGGGTGACAGATTGAGACCCTGTCTCTCAAAAAGAAAAAAAAAAAATTGACAACTGTAAGATTTATATCCTTTATCAGATTGAGGAATTTTCCATTTATTTTTAATTTCTTGAGAGCTTTTATTATGAAAGGATATTGATTTTTGCCTAATTCATCTGCTGACTTGATGATGTAGTTTTCCTTTAGACGATTAATAGGGTGGATTACATTGATGGATTTTTGCATATTGAACCAGTTTGCATGCCTGGGATAATCTTACTTGGTCCTGCTGTACTGTTCTTTTTATATTATATATTGCTAAATTTGATTTGCTTTTATTTTGTTGTTTTTGACATCAATCTTTATGTGGGTTAATGGTATGTCGTTTTCTTGTACTTTTTCTAGTTTTGGTATCAGGTTAATGCTAGCCTCATAAAATGAGCTTGGAAGTGTTTCCTTGTCTGTTTCCTGGAAAAGATTGTGTAGAGTTTGTATTGCTTCTTAAATGTTTGGTAGAATTCTCCAGTGAAACCACGTGGGGCGAGAGGTTTCATTGAAACTCTAAATTTGATATCCTTACTAGTCATAGGAGTATTCACATGATTTGTTTCATCTTGGATAAGTTTTGGTAGTTTGTTGTTTTCAAGAAATTGGTACATTTCATCTGTGTTGTCCAGTTCATGGTGTAGATTTATTCATATTCCCTAATTATCTTTTTTAATATTTGTGGTACCAAATATATTTATTTTGTCAACGTAAGTTGTCAAGTTTGTGTGCATAGAGTTGTTCATAGTATTCTCTTATTTTTTTAAATATCTTCAGGATCTGTAGTGTATCTCTTTGATTCCTCATATTGATAATTTGTATTTTTTTCCTTTGCCAGTTTTGCTAGAGGTTTATCCATTTCACTGATTTCAAGGAACCATTTTTTTTTTCTCATATTGATTTTTTTCTTTTTAATAATGAGGTTTTGCCATGTTGCCCAGGATGGTAAAATTGAAAATTTCAAAGGAAATGATTTTTTTTTTAAATTAGTTACCAATTCTAATTCTTTAGGAAATAGTGTTCAACCCTAAAAAACTTGCAAATATGTTGCAAGAAATGCATTATCTTTTCAAATTGACAACACACTGTAAAACTCCATTTCCACTGAGATATAATCAGACTTTAATGCTTAAAATAGCCTGTTAAAAGGTACTATATGCAAACATCATTCAGAGTCAATAAAGAAGGTACAAGCCTGTATCAGAACATTTCCTGTATCCCCAAAATATATACACCTACGACTTATTGTGTCTACATGCATTGAAAACCCCTTCAGACAATGTAATAACTTTTGCTTTGAGCTTGCAAGTATATTTTAAAGAACTGAGGTGAAGAATTGTTGGTTGTATTTACCCACATTTCTGTTTCTTCTCTCATTCTTGACCTTCTTTCTGTTGAGTGAACTTTTTGTAGTACTTTTTGAGGCGCTTTACTGGCAAAATTCTTAATATTACTTTATCTGAGAATGTTTTTTTTTCCAACTTCCTAATGAACCCCCCCCTGCTTTTTTTTTTGAGTTGGAGTCTTGCTCTATTGCCCAGGCTGGAGTGCAGTGGTGCCATCTCGGCTCACTACAGCCTCTGCCTCCCGGGTTCAAGTGATTCTCCTGCCTCAGTCTCCTGAGTAGCTGGGATTACAGGCGTGAGCCACCATGCCTGGCTGATTTTTTTGTATTTTTAGTAGAGAAGGGGTTTCACCATGTTGATCAGGCTAGTCTCAAACTCCTGACCTCAAATGATCCACCCACCTTAGCCTCCCAAAGTGCTGGGATTACAGGTGTGAGCCACTGCACCCACCTCAACCCTTTGTTTTTTAATGGTAAATATGCTTTTATTGTAATCATGGCCTTTCTATAAGTAATGTATCATTCTTTTCTGGTTGCTTTCAAGATTTATCTTTGTTGAATTTTCAGCAGTTTATTGTATCGGCTGTAAATTTTTAATCTACCATATTTGTGAGATTTCCCTTTCCCTAGAAAGAAATCTGCAGTTACTCAAGTCATTCGTATAAATCAGGGGTCTGCAAACTATAGCCAGTGAGTGGCAAAACACACTCACTCGAACTGCTTTTTCTTTTTTTTTTTTGAGACGGAGTTTTGCTCTTGTTACCCAGGCTGGAGTGCAATGGCGCAATCTCGGCTCACCGCAACCTCCGCCTCCTGGGTTCAGGCAATTCTCCTGCCTCAGCCTCCTGAGTAGCTGGGATTACAGGCACGCGCCACCATGCCCAGCTAATGTTTTGTATTAGTAGAGACGGGGTTTCACCATGTTGACCAGGGTGGTCTCGATCTCTTGACCTCGTGATCCACCCGCCTCGGCCTCCCAAAGTGCTGGGATTACAGGCGTGAGCCACCGCGCCCAGCCCTCGAACTGCTTTTTCTATTCTCTCACACAAGAATAATAAGCAACACAGAAGACTTCTGTGACCAAATGTGTGGGGATTTCTAACCCCTAATAAGCAAGCAGTCAACCCAGCAGCAGGCACCAGCTGGACAGCCTCCAATTCTGACACAGTGACAGTTCTGTCTACCTGGAGATAGCTTCAGGTCAGAGAGAGAGATTCCTGTTTTCTGAGGCCAGCTTTTGAGGCCTAAGGTGCCCCAGCATTATAACAAAAGACTAACACGGGCTTGTGGGACTTATGAGCCAGGAACCATGGACAGAAACCAACATATATATCTTAATATCCTAGCCCGCAACTGCTATGGCTCTCAGGCTGCCCCCTGATTTTGTAAATAAAGCGTTATTAGAATATGTCCACACCCATTTATTTACATATTGTCCATGGCTGCTTTTGTGCTGCAGTAGTTGTGAGAGGCCATATTTGTGAAGCCTAAAATTATCTGACCCTTTTCAAAAGAATTGAGCTGATCTGTGATATAGTTAAAGTATCAATTTTTCCTCCATTAAAATTTTCTGTTTGAATTTTATAAACTATCCATGTAGGTTTAAAATTGTGTGTGTGTGTGTGTGTGTGTGTGTGTGTGTGTGTGTGTGTGTGACGGAGTCTCGCTTTGTCACTAGGCTGGAGTGCAGTGGCATGATCTCAGCTCACTACCCTCTGCCTCCTGGGTTCAAGCAAGTCTCCTGCCTCAACCTCCTGAGTAGCTGGGACTACAGGCATGCGCCACCATGCCCGGCTAATTTTTGTATTTTTAGTAGAGACAGGGTTTCTCTGTGTTGGCCAGGATGGTCTAGATCTCTTGACCTTGTGATCCGCCCACCTCAGCCTCCCAGAGTGCTGGGATTACAGGTGTGAGCCACTGTGCCCAGCCTAAAAGTCTTTTTACAAATATTTTCTATACAAAATTCTAACAGGGAGCATTGTGTGTTTTGGGGTATGTGCAAGAATATTTTTCTCCATTTAAACACCAAAAATGACTTTTTAGCCAAATTTTCTTGGAAACATAACAAATGTTAACCAAGCATAGCTTATCTTTCTTTAAGAAATGTACTTTCAGTCCAGTCGTGGTGGCTCATCCCTGTAATCCTAGCACATTGGGAGGCCAAAGTGAGAGTTTTGCTAGAGACCAGGAGTTTGAAACTAGCCTGGCAACGTAGTGAGACCCCATCTCTACATTAAAAAAAAAAAAAATTAGCTGGGCATGGTGATGCATTCCTGTAGTCCCAGCTACTTGGGAAACTGAACGGGATATTTACAGAGCAAAAAAACAAGCACAAATTCTACAATAAGAGGTAAATTTCAATGCTTATTTTTAGTTACAAGAGTAACAATTTTAAGCACATAAATGTCCACAGAAGAGATCAAGAAACCAAGAGATCAGTGTTGGGACCTGATTATATCATCAATAAGAAAATGTCTTTTTGGGCTCCTATAATATGGTATCTTAGTTTACACTTTTACTCTTCTTGCTTTGACTCATGGTTTTAGTGGGCTTAGGATTCAACAATGTCAATAAATTTCAGTGTTAGGAATAACATTAATCAAACTCAACCTACAACCTATATTTAAATCAAATTTCCTAATCATATCTTAGAAAAAATTAAATCCCATTTTGGCACCAACCAGTTATTTAACAGAAATGTATTTTGTTTGTTTGCCTTTTGAGGTTTTTTTTTTTTTTTGAGATGTAGTCTCACTCTGTCGCCAGGCTGGAGTGCAGTGGCGCAGTCTCCGCTCTCACTGCAACCTCCACCTCCTGGATTCAAGCGATTCTCCTGCCTCAGCCTCCCAAGTAGCTGAGGATTACAGGCATGTAATCCTGTTATCCGCCCACCTCGGCCTCCCAAAGTGCTGGGATTACAGGCATGAGCCACTGCGCCCGGCTGCCTTTTCGCCTTTTGAGTTTTAAATGTCTGAAAATATAATTTTCCTTTTTTTTTTTTTTTTGAGACAGAATTTTGCTCTTGTTGCCCAGTCTAGAGTGGCGCAATCTTGGTTCACTGCAACTTCTGCCTCCCTGGTTCAAGCGATTCTCCGGCCTCAGCCTCCTGAGTAGCTGGGATTACAGGCGTGCGTCACCATGCCCAGCTAATTTTTGTACTTTTTTTAGTAGAGACAGAGTTTCACCATGTTGGCCAGGCTGGTCTCGAACTCCTGATCTTTTTCTGCTTTTGTATCATTAGGTTGTAGCAATACTAATAACAGGAGTGTTCTGTAGAGTTGTAGTGGGAGTTTAATAGAGGTATACTGGCAGCAGGATTGGTTGCTCATAGAAAAGTTCCTTCTGTGTAATGCAATAAAATTTTGTGGCTGATTTGTCTTTTTACAGAAACTCTGTGTTTATGGAAGAAACACTTAACATTGATCTCCTTATAAATCTCTACAAATTTAAATGTGGAAATGGATGTTATCTTTTTAATACTTTTTTGGGGGGGCTATTATATAAAGCTTCTGCCTATTAGTTAAACTTCTAGAAATTCTCATGCTGGCCGGATGCAGTGGATCTCGCCTGTAATCCCAGCACTTTGGGAGGCCGAGGTGGGCGGATCACGAGGTCTGGAGTTTGAGACCAGCCTGGGCAACATGGTGAAACCCGTCTCTACTAAAATACAATAAGCTGGGCATGATGGCAGGCGCCTGTAATCCCAGCTATTCGGGAGGCTAAGACAGGAGAATTGCTTGATCCCAGGAGGCAGAGGTTGCAGTGAGCCGAGATTGTGCCACTGCGCTGAGCGACAAAGCAAGACTCCCATCTCAAAAAAAAAAAATTTCATGCTGAGAAATTTTATGATCAGTGTGTTCATTGGCTCTCCATTGAAGTACCTTTCTGACGGACTCAGCAGAAACATTAGGGAACATTGATCTTCAGCAGTTGACTATGCCTTCTCAGTGGTGGTTGGACTAGAGGCTTTGTTAGTTCTCATAACACAGGTTATCCAAATATTTTCTATAATTTTATCCAGATATAAAGCCCTCAGGAACTTTTGAGAATAATTATATTAGTCCCCTGCTTATCTTTGAGGAGTAAATGCCAAGACCCCCAGTGAATGCCTGAAACTACTGATAGTTCTGAACCCTGTGTATCTACCGTTGATCCTTGAACATCATGGAATTAGGGCTGTTGACCCCCTGTGCAGTGGCAAATTCATATGTAACTTTTGACTTCCCCAAAGTTAACTATTGTTATTAAATAGCTTACTGTTGACTGGAAGCCTTACTAATAACATGAATATTTGATTAACAGATATTTTGTGTGTTGTATGTATTATATACTGTATTCTTACAATAAAGTAAACTAGAGAAGGTAAAATGTTATTAAGAAAATCATAAGAGAAAATACATTTATAGGCCGGGTGTGTTGGCTCATGCTTGTAATCCCAGCACTTTGGGAGGCTGAGGCAAGTGGATCACCAGGTCAGGAGTTCAAGACCAGTCTGGCCAACATGGTGAAACCCCATCTCTACTAAAAATAGAAAAATTAGCTGGGCGAGGTGGCGGGTGCCTGTAATCTCAGCTACTTGGGAGGCTGAGGCAGGATAATCGTTAGAACCTGGGAGGCAGAGATTGCAGTGAGCCGAGATTGTGTCACTGCACTGCAGTCTGGGCAACAGAGCTAGACTCTGTCTCAAAAAAAAAAAGTTTGCAGCACTGTACTGTTTGTATCAATACTGTAAATATATATGTTATCTGTTTACAAAATGAATCCTGTGTCTGAAATGGCATGCAACCACAGCTAGAGGCCTCAGTTTATGGTACATGTGAAGCAATTCTGCTTTTTCTTGTAATCACATGACTTTTTTCTGCCTTTTGGGAACACTTCCATCATTACTAGTGGCACCTTGTATGGGACTCATAGTGTTATTCAGGGTTTATGGTATTGCGCTAAGCACGATGAAAATAGATGAGAATCAAGAGAGATCGCTTTTTTACTGCAATTACAAATTTACATTTGAGAGGTGAACTCCTCACCTGGATATGATTAGGGTCACATGGTGGATACTCATAACACTTGAAATCACTGCAATAGGAACACAATTATCACAGTTGTGTAATATATACTACAGTTTTATGTGGTTATGATTTAATGCTGTATTTTTTTACATTTGTTTACATTTCTCTTCACTGAATGGCACTATATACTATCCGTGTGCCTAATTTTGATAATTTTAACTTTATAGTAGATTTGTGTATTTTTTTTTTTTTTTTTTGGAGACAGAATCTTGCTCTGTCACCAGGTGCCAGGCTGAAGTGCAATGGTGCCATCTCGGCTCACTGCAACCTCATCCTCCCAGGTTCAAGCAATTCTCCTGCCTCAGCCTCCTGAGTAGTTGGGACTACAGGCGCACACCACCATGCCCAGCTAATTTTTGTATTTTTAGTAGAGATGGGGTTTCACCATGTGGGCCAGGATAGTCTTGACCTTGTGATCCGCCTGCCTTGGCCTCCCAAAGTGCTGGGATTACAGGTGTGAGCCACTGCACCTGGCCAATTTGTGTATATTTTATGCCAGTAAATGATACATTAGACTAACATCTACATATGTTTTATGCATCAGTGACGTACCGATTTCTTAATTTTTTCACTATTTCTAGGCTATGTGTTTTGTCTGCATGTTTTTTAAATTGTCACAAATTTCTGAAAATTTTTTTTCCAATAAATATGGAAAAAAGTTCATGTATAAGTGGTTTCATGCTGTTCAAACTTGTGTGGTTCAAGGGTCAGCTGTGTTTTTTCTTATGCATACCTGTAATAAAGTTTATAATGTAGACATAGTACGAGATTAACAACTAATAATAAAATAGAACATTTATAATAAAAGTTATGTGAATGTGGTTTCTTTCTCTCTCAGAATATCTTATTGTACTATACTTACCTGTTTTTAGACTTCTGTTGACTGGGTAACTGAAACTACTCAAAGTGAAACTGCAGATAAGGAGGGGCACTACTGTATCTAATAATTGTTCATGTTGTCTTTGTGGTTATTGAGTTATGCAAAAAAAAGACATAAAATCATTTTTTAAAAGTTTTGTTTTGAACACTTTAATTTTGCACTTACAGAAAAATTGCAGTAGTAGTATGTTACAAAGAACTTCCCTATATACCCTTTACTCAGTTCTACTAGTTTTAAACATTTTAGTACATTTGCTTATCATCCCCTTATATTTACATACATACTTTTATTCTACTTGAGAGTTGGTTGCATATATCATGCTCATTTTCTCTATACTGTTTCTGTGTTTATTTCTCAGAACAGTGATGTTGTCTTTTATAATAGCAATTTAGTTGTAAAATTTTGATACTTTCACATTGATACTTTAATTTATGGTACATATTTGAATTTAATCCAGTTAGCCCTACAATGATGTTCTTTAGAGCAGTTTTTTTTTTCCAGTTTAAGATCCAATTCAGGATAATATATGATGTTTAGTCTTCATGTAAACATTGATTTTTAATAGACTATTGGCCTGAAACTCTTAAGTGTTGAATTTTTCTTCTTTTAACAGCTAAACCAGGTGGACAGGTGAAATGTCAGTATATTTCTGCTGTGGATAAAGTTATATTTGTGGATGATTATGCAGTAGGGTGTAGGAAGGACCTTAATGGAATCTTGTTGTTAGACACTGCTCTGCAAACCCCCGTTTCAAAGCAGGATGATGTGGTTCAACTTGAATTACCCGTTACAGAGGTAAGTTGAAATAAGTATCAATGTGGTCCTCTACTTAATGTAATCTTGACATATTGCATGTTAAATGAAATTAAATCATCCTTTAATGGCATTTTTATATATCTCCTTATAAAAACGGAGAATTTACTTACTGACCATAACTCTGCTTAAATGTTAATACTCATCTTTCCTCTGCATAATTAATTGATTCTTGTTGAAGTGGTGTTTTTAGGTGTGAATTGTGCATCAGCACAGGTTAAACAGCTGTAACAGAGACCCCCAAAACAGTGGTTTAAACAAGATAGTTTGTTTCCAATAACAGTCCAGGGCTAAGTACATGACCAGCATTGCCAGCCTCAACACTTAGGTTAGCTTGGGATGTTAAGACAGCTGCTCTAGGTCTCATTATTATTTCCCAGTTACAGGGAAAGAGAGGGCAAGAGGCTAGAGGGCAAGAGGCTGGCATCTTTCTCTTCTCTTCTCTCCTCTCCTTCCCTTTCCCTGTCCCTTCACCCCTTGGCCCCCTCCTACTCATTTGTTCTTATTCTCTTTCTGCCTTTCACAACTCAAATACTCTCTGATATAACCTCATATTTACCCCATTAGGCAGAATTTAGTCAAATGGTCATTTTATGCTGAAAGGGAGACTGGGAAAGAGGTGGTTATTTGTTTGTTTTTTTAAATATTATAAAACGAGAGAGGAATACACATTGGTAAACAACCAGTAATTTTTGCTGGTTGTTCTGCATGTCTTTCAGTAACTCGAGTTTTAAATTTTAGCCATATATACTTTTCTGTAGTGTTAAATTTTCATTACTTAATTTTTAAGTCTAGCCCAACCTATCATCTTCAATAGAATGTAAAAGATTATATTGTGTTCCCTAATAGAGATATTATTTCTGTGTTCATGTGAGGTTATGAAAATTATCAAAAAAATATGTCCAATAAAGTATATCCACTTAGATTTTACGTTTAGTGTCATATAAGAGTAGTCTCTTATATGTTAATATTGAAAGCATGTTCCTGGAAGTTTGAGTTCCAAAAACAGAGAAGGTATCTTTTTCGCATCAGAGTATTTGGGTCTGGAGTCATGTCTAAAATCTTTGGACAGAGAATTAATTAGTTCTATTTGATTTGAACAAGTAGAAAATTTGAAAAACCATTTGAAAAAATTGAACATTTTCCCCTCCTAATTGAAGAAATATAAACCAGCTGACATCAGGACATATAATCAACAGTGAAAAACGCTTTCAGACTATGCTCAGCTTTAACAAAGAACTAAAGAATCACAATAAAATACTTGAACACATATTAACTCTTAAGTCAGTGCTTTTCCTACTACAGTGAAATGCTAAGTGTTTAGCTTCTATCCCTTCCTCCACCTTGTTTGCTGTTACATCTGCTTCTGTTTTTTTTTCTCTTTTTACTTTAATCACAGCTGTAACTGTTGTTTAGATAATATTGTTTGTAGATCTTTTAGCATTCCAGGCTTCCTTTACTGCATCATACTAGTTTATCACTGTCTTCCCTACAGTATGGGGGTCTTAGGTTTGATTTGCTCAGTGTAGATATATTCTTTTCCTTATATTAACATGTATTTTTTTTTAACAATAGTTCATATTAAATATGTGGATAATAATGCAAAGGGTTTTTTCATATTACTTGCTGACTTAGTGTCCTCTCTTAAGATTTTGTATAGCCTAAATATTTGAAGCTCATTGGAGGACTTTAAGTTTGTCTCTTAAGAATTTTTCCTGTGTTATTTTTGCTATGGTTTCAGCTTGTCCATTTTTCTATCTTGATTTGGTTTATAATAACTTTGTATTTGAACTTTACCATGTAGTATTGCTACATTGAATACATTGCCTTATCTCATTTAATTTTATAACAGACCTTTAAATTATTATTTTATTAATTAGATTTGTTAAAAGATAAGTTTAGTATAGTACCTGTCACAATCATTGCATATTAAAATATCTGAATGAGGATCTGAATTTAATTTTTTGTTGTTGTGTTAAATTTTGTGTGTGTGTTTTTTTTAGGCACAGCAGCTCTTATCAGCATGTTTAGAAAAGGTAGATATTTCTAGTACGGAGGGTTATGATTTGTTCATCACACAGCTCAAAGATGGTTTAAAAAGTACATCTCATGAGACTGCAGCAAACCACAAAGTTGCTAAGGTAAGAAATTGGTAAACTACCTTGTTTGGGGTTATATTACAACGGATACCTCCAATCTTTTGCTTTTTTTTTTCCCCTTCTCTTTTTGGAAATGTTCTAATTCTAGATTTTTTCTTTTAAAAAGCAGAATGTGCTAATAAGTCATCTTAAAGTTGGAACTGGCCGGTGGTGGCTCACGCCTATAATCCCAGCACTTTGGGAGGCTGAGGCAGGCGGATCACCTGATGTTGGGTGTTTGAGACCAGCCTGGCCAACATGGCAAAACCCCATCTCTGCTAAAAATACAAAAATTAGCCGGGCGTGATTGCAGGTACCAGTAATCCCAGCTACTCGGGAGGCTGAGGCATGAAAGTCACTTGAACCCGGGAGGCGAAAGTTGCAGTGAGCCAGGATCGTGCCACTGCACTCCATCCAGCCTGGGGGATAGAGTGAGACTCTGTCTCCAAAAAAAAAAAAAAAAAAAGTTGAAAATTTTTTAATTGAAGTTTAACTTCAGTAACTTCGGTTTGTGGGAACTATTTTGCTTATTGTTGGGTTCTTTCTTTCTTTTTTTTTTTTTGAGATGGAGTTTTGCTCTTGTTGCCCAGTCTCGAGTACAGTGGCACAGTCTCAGCTCACCACAACCTCCACCTCCCAGGTTCAAGTGATTCTCCTGCCTCAGCTTCCCGAGTAGCTGGAATTACGGTCATGTGCCACCATGCCTGACTAATTTTGTGTTTTTAGTAGAGATGGGGTTTCTCCATATTGATGTCAGACTGGTCTCAAACTCCCAACCTCAGGTGATCCACCCGGCTTGGCCTTCCAAAATGCTGGGATCACAGTGCTGTGCTGCTTATTGTGTTTTCTAATGCTTCCTTAAATCTTCCTTAATGCCTGATGGAGGGCCAGGTGCGGTGGCTCATGCCTGTAATCCCAGCACTTTGGGAGCCCGAGGTGGGTGGATCATGAGGTCAAGAGATCAAGACCATCCTGGCCAACATGGTGAAACCCCGTCTGTACTAAAAATACAAAAAAATTAGCTGGGCGTGGTGGTGCGCGCCTGTAGTCCCAGCTACTTGGGAGGCTGAGGCAGGAGAATTGCTTGAACCCGGGAGGTGGAGGTTGCAGTGAGCCGAGGTCGCGCCATTGCACTCCAGCCTGGCGCCTGGTGAGGGAGTGAGACTCTCTCAAAAAAAAAAAAAAAAAGCCTGATGGACCTGGATTGGTCAAGAGGCTGATGAAAGAGGCTTCGGGCAAGGTGCGATAGCTCATGCTTGTAATCCCAACACTTTGAGAGGCCAAGGCAGGTGGATTACTTGAGTCCAGGGGTTCGAGACCAGCCTGACCAACATGGTGAAACCCGTTCTCTACTAAAAGTACAAAAATTAGCTGGGCATGGTGGTGGGCGCTTGTAATCCCAGCTACCTGGGAGGCTGAGGCAGAAAAATTGCTTGAACCTGGAGGCGGAGGTAGCAGTGAGATGCACTCCAGCCTGGGTGACAAGAGTGAAACTCACCTCAAAAAAAAAAAAAAAAAAGAGGCTTCTTTGTTAGATTGTGAGCTTGGATGCTTGAATAAGAATGGAGTATGTCTTTTGAAATTGAGCCATTTTGTGCTTCCTTTGAAATTTTTTGGCATACTGGGATGTATGTGGGAGAGGGTGCTTTCAATTAAATCCTTGGATGTATTTTTATTGATTTCCTCCGTATTTTTCTTTTAAGACCTTTTGAAAGCTATGCTACATATAAAACTTCCATATTGAACGCTATAAGGTAGAAGGTAAAAGCCACTTTCCTAAAAGTAACTTGGGCATTTTACAAAGATTTTCCTCAAGTACAATTATAACTATACTAAAATATACTAATACTGTGTTGTGATATACCTTGCTGTTTTTCTTTTCCCTCCCTCCCTCCCTCCCTCCCTCCTCCTTTCTTTTGAGACGGAGTCTCACTCTATTGCCCAGGCTGGAGTGCGGTAGCATGATCTCAGCTCACTGCAGCCTCCACCTCCTGGGTTCAAATGATTCTCCTCCCTCAGCCTCCCGAGTAGCTTGGACTACTTGGCATGCCACCACACCTGGCTAATTTTTGTATTTTTAGTGGAGACAGGTTCCACTTTGTTGGCCAGGCTTGTCTCAAATTCCTGACCTCGTGATCTGCCCGCCTCCCAAAGTGCCAGAATTACAGGCATGAGCCACCGCGCCTGGTCACGTTGCTTTTTTTCACTCAAGAGTTTCTTGGATATCTTCTCATGTCCTCAGAGATCATCTACATTCTTCTTAATATTTGCATTGAATTTTCTTCATAGATTTATCATGATTTTTTTTATACCTTACTCTATTGATGGGACATTTTATTCAGGAAAACAAACTGTACTATGAATTTCAACAGAGATAATTTATTATAAGACATTAACTGGTGTTTGAAAACTGAAAAAGTGAAAAGGAAATCATGAGGTAACGCAGAGATAACTATAGGAAGCAGTTTTCATCTAAGTCTGGAGGAACAAAGAATAGAGATTAGGGGTTATCAGAACCTAGAAACTTAGAGAATAGGTCCCATGGACCTAGGACTAGGAGCTGCTACCCAGTTGGTGGCTGAGAAGCTTGGATGAGGGCCTTGCAAAACTGGGACTCATCTCTGAAGAGAGATCCTACTTGGCTGATGATAGTACCTCAGGGAACTCTATGAAGCTGGATCTAGGAATGCTAAAAAAAAAAAACAAAATGCTAAAGAACAGAAGAATCAACTACTGCCACGAGGTCTTTCCCTTAAACAGTGCTGACAGCAATGGCCAGTAAATTAGAAGGAGCAAGTCTTTCTTTCATCTTGCTTTCTGGTTTCCTTCCTATGCTTCTTTTGGGAGAACCTAAGAGCCAGGAGACTGGTTGAAAAGAGGAAATATAGTATGCAGAGTCCAAACACCAACTTGATAGAGCAGAGAATTTGAGTAGATTTGGAGTTGAGACACAACAATTTAATAACTGGCACAGTCTACCCCTTTTTCTACTCAGCATCTCCACTTGTACTTTACATATTTGAACTTTCATGTAACAAAACTATTATGCTTTTTAAAAAATTTATTATTATTTTTGGAGACAGGGTCTTGCTCTGTTGACCAGGCTGGAATGTAGTGGTGTGATCTCAGCTGACTGCAACCTCTGCCTCCCGGGTTC
The DNA here is from genome assembly GCF_030222135.1 of Aotus nancymaae. NCBI lineage: Eukaryota > Metazoa > Chordata > Mammalia > Primates > Aotidae > Aotus > Aotus nancymaae. The sequence goes on from NW_026988471.1 coordinate 31,340,587, forward strand.
AAGCAATTCTCCTGCCTCAGCCTTCTGAGTAGCTGGGATTACAGGCGCGCCACCATGCCCTGCTAATTTTTGTACTTTTAGTAGAGACGGCATTTCACAAGGTTGGTTAGGTGGGTCTCAAACTCCTGACTCGTGATCTGCCCACCTCGGCCTCCCAAAGTGCTGGGATTACATGTGTGAGCCACTGCATCCGGCCTAGTCCTCAGTTTGTTTGTTTATTTATTTTTGGAGACAGAGTTTCACTCTTGTTGTCCAGGCTGGAGTACAGTGGTGCGATCTTAGCTCATTGCAACCTCTACCTCCTGGGTTCAAGTGATTCTCCTGCCTCAGACTCCTGAGTAGCTGGGATTACAGGCATGCACCATCATGCCTGGCTAATTTTTGTATTATTAGTAGAGACGAGGTTTCACCGTGTTGGCCAGGCTGGTCTCGATTTCCTGACCTCAGGTGATCTGCCTGTCTTTGCCTCCCAAACTCAGTTTATAATAGTCAAGAGAATATATTGGTCAAGAGGATATATAATGGTCAAGAAGATATATAATTTTTTTTTTTCTATTACCTGTTTGACATTACCTCTGTCATCATCCAACACCTCAGCTAGTCAGCATTCTTTACATAGTGGAGCAACCCATGTTCATTCTTGAAGAATCTGAATTCTCAGTGGTACTGTGTTTTTATTTCATTTTATTTTTTGAGATGGAGTCTAACTTTGTCAACCAGGCTGGAGTGCAGTGGCATGATCTTGGCTCACTGCAACTTTTGCCTCCCCAGTAGCTGGGACTACAGGCATGGGCCACCACGCCTTGCTAATTTTTTGTATTTTTAGTAGAAACAGGGTTTCACCATGTTGGCCAGGCTGGTCTTGAACTTCTGACCTCAGGTGATCCACCCGTCTTGGCCTCCCAAAGTGCTGGGATTACAGACATTAGCTATTGTGCCAGACTGGTGCTGTTTTTTAAGTTGTAATTCTTACTTCACTTTTAATATTGGACTTGGAAGTACTGCGGGGCATCCTTGAGAATCTACTCGGTTCTGCATAAGTTCTCCTTGCCCCTGTTATTCAGCATCAATCCAGTTTTCCCCTTGTCAGTTCCAGTCATATAAACTAGTAGAATAACCTACTTCTTTGTCTGTTTATTCAGTGGGAAGAGGAGCTCAAAGTTGCTGGGTAGCAATCTCAACACCCACTTCAATGGAAGTGTTGTTGTACCCCTGCTGGAACATTTCTTTCTAGGGAGTAAGACCTGTAGAGCTTAAAGCTTAAAAAAAAAAATTTTGTGAATGGGTTTATTAAATTTAATAGTGGCCATGCTGAGAGAAACTGTATCATACATTTTTAGTTGATTCAAAGCATATGCTTCATCTGGTAAGGTAGAACTCTAACCTTCCAGTGTGATTCTTGCAGTTGGTATAGAAAATGAGTCTTTAGAAGGCCATTGAGCTTCACTGCTAGGTCAGCTTCATCAGGATGATAAACAGTAAGACCAGTGGAAAAAAAAGTTTTTTTTTTTTTTTTTTTTTGCTTTGAAATACTTTTCTTGGTCAGAAGCAAAGTTGTCTACAATATCATGACATTCTGCTAGTCCGTAGGCAATGTGCTGTATAATATTATTGCAGAAGCCTGTGGATAGAATGCATTACTGCTAGTCCCCATGAATAATACATAGTACTATACTTGTTTATTCGTGTATAGTACATTCACATATAGCATACCTAGAATGTATGTTAGGTTGAAAACTAATTGCTGCCTAGTCCATAAGTCGTATAATCAACCTAGCATCAGATAGCTGGCTATTCCCTCTGGGAAATGGCATCATATTGGCAGCCCACCTTTGGTAACTGTTATTGGCAGATTAGGCAGTTAGCAATGGCTGTAGCCTGGTTAGTCTTTGTAAATGGAAGTTTACATTTTTGGTCCTGTGCATAGCCTCCATATCTGTTGCCATGGTATTTTGCACACAGGTCCATTGAGCAAGCACTGGAGTGGCTGTGGAGAGAGGCTGTCATGTATATAATGTGTATAATTTCTCCATTTCCTCTGGAATGGATGCTTTTTGGTGTGCCTTCACATATTTTGTAAATATTTTTACCATTGGTTTGAGAGTTTTATTCATAGACCTTTGTTTTTGACCTCCTTGCTTCTAGTTTTCTGATCCTGTTTCTTTCCGGTACCTGACTCTCTAGCTAACAAATTAGCAACTCTTCATTAATTAGTGAGGATCTTTACTTCTGGTCAACTCTCAATCCATACGAGAACAATCAAATGTACTGATTGAAGTTCTACCTACCGAGAAGATTTACCTTCACTTGTGATTGGGGCTGTAATTCTGCAGCCATCCACTTCGGGGTAGTACCAGCATATTATGAAGAACTGTCTGTAAATTAGGGCCAAGAGTAGTTTCCCCTTAAATTATTTCATCATAAGAAGTTCCCCATGAAGCTATTAATGTGGAACAAGGAGGAGACATTATAGTGGGAGTAGATATTGAATTCTGAGCCATTTGTTTATTCAGTTTTTGCCTTTTGAACTTTGTCAAGATTGGTCTCTTTATAAAACACTTGATGAAGGATACTTGTTACTTGTGCTCAGTATTATAGTTGGTGTGTCACATAACATCTGGACAGCTCTGAATTTGTAGACGTTAGTTTTATGAATAGGTATATTAATCTCTGGGACTAGTAAGAAACTAGGAACTATTTGCAAAAAGAGAATGGTCATTTGCATGAGAGGGTGTGGCTTTGCTCCAGGATCCTAGCATTCTGCTGTGTGATTGTCCCAAATAGGCTGTCACAGGCTCCTTACAGCATCATTATTTGCCGTGGACACTCTAGTATCAGTGTCATTGAAAGTGCTCTTGAGGTAAAAGTGGCAGAGCATCTTGCAGTACAGTCTGGACTTGTTGCAGTTTCTTGTTCTGCACCTTACTCAAAATTGGCAACCTTATATATTTCTTGATAATTGGGTTAGAACACACATTCAAGTATGCTAAATATTGGCTCCAAAATCCAACTAGACCCACTAGGTATTGTGGCTTTTTTTTTCTGTGATTGGTGTTACAAGTTGGAGCAACTTGTCTTTCACTTTGGAGGGAATATCCTGACATAACCAGACCTCTGGACCTCTGAAACTTAACCAAGGTTGCAGAATCTTGAGTTTTTCTGGGGACTCTTGATCTATGGTTTGCACCTTACTAAGGCATTTAATTTCCTTGCTGTTTCCTCTTCATTTGGACCAATCAGCGGGATGTTGTGATGCAATGGACCAGTGTGTTGATCTGTAGGATGTTAGGATGATCAGGATCTCCAGTGATGCGGTGGACCAGTGTGTTGATCTGTAGGATGTTAGGATGATCAGGATCTCCAGAACGTGAGATGTGGTCTTAGGGAAAGATTGTGAAGGTTTATTATTTGTTCCTGCCAGATAAAAATTGACTTTTTGGATAGTCCTTAAAACTAAGTAAGGATAGAAAAATATTGGACAGAACTGTAACTACCTACCAGATATCAGGGGATTTGTTGATTTGCTTTAATAAAGATACCTCGTCTGGAAGAGCACCTGCAACTGAAGTCATCACCTGATAGTTTGCCATCCACAGTCATTCTTTGAGATCCATTTACAACAGGACAGTAAAGGGGATGATGTCATTTGATTACCTCTGTATCTTTTAAGTTTCTCTCTCTCTTTCTCTCTTTTTCCTTTTTTTTTTTTTTTTTTTTTTTGAGACAGGGTCTTGCTCTTTCACTCAAGCTGGAGTACAGTGGTGTGATTTCAGCTCACTGTAGACTTGCCCTCCTGGCCTCAAGTGATTTTCCCACCTCAGCCTCCTGAGTAGCTGGGATGACGGGTGCATGCCATCACACCTGTCTATTGTTTTTTAGTAGAGATGAGGTCTTGCTATGTTGACCAGGATAGTCTCAAACTTATAAGCTCAAACGAACCTCCATTCTTAGCTTCACAAAGTGCTAGGATTATAGCTGTGAGGCACTGTGCCCAGCGTCAAATCTTTTACAGTGGCATTAATCTAAAAAATTTCTTCAGGAATGTAGCATTACTTTGGTTTAATATCTTTTTAGAGAAGGAAAGTTCTAGGGGCTTATACTTGGCGTTTTCTGTATTTCTGGTCCACAGAGAGAGCGGAGAGTTAATCTGGGGATTTTTTTTAGTTGCTCATTTTACATTATTCAGTCAGGAACTTGGGGAAGTAACTATTATACAAAAAGGACTTGCAGACCCATAGAACTCTCTGAGACAGCTTTGAGCCAAAACTCTGTTAATCGCTTGACCATCCTAGTTGCCTTCTTTCATGGACCACGGTGATGTTTTAGGTCAGTTAAGTGCCATTTTTTTGTAATGTCTGAAAGATCTTTTACCCCATGCACAGTCACTGTAGTGAATGCCCATAGGTCTTTTTGAGGGAAGGTTTGGAGTATGATTTATAGTCCTGTATATAGTCGGGGCATTATAGGATCCTTTCTCAAGGGGAGTCATCCTCCCTTTCAATACAAAGCTCTGATCTATGAATAGATTAATTAAGTCTAGAAGTTTTTATTCTCTCTTTTTTTTTTTGATTTTCTTTTCTTTTCTTTTCTTTTTTTTTTTTTAGCAAATCAAGACGTGTTTGGCCACAAGTTTTTCCAATATTATATAGATAAATCATAATCTGCTAGGCTGCCTAGAGTGTAGAAACCATTCATGGGTGAATTGGGGACAGGATATAAAGATGAAATTACGTTATAGACTTATTTCTCTGGGAGAATATTACTTAGTATTTTTTCGGTCTAACTTCGATAATTTTTATAATATTACATTAATCATGGCTAACATTTATTGAATATTGTTGATGGTGAAGCTGGGTTCAGAATCCAGATCTGTGACTATAAGGCCTATGTTTTTATTTGCTATTGCTGGATTATGGTGACAACAGCAACAAAAACATGCATCTGCTAAGCTGAACTAAATCCTCATATACCCCAGTAATGGTAATTGTCTGTATTCTTATGAATGGAGGTACTTGAGTGCCTGCTTTGTGCTTAGCATTGTGCTGGATGAATAGGAAAAATGACAGATGATTTTAGTTGTCCTTAATTTGTGGTGATATATGTAAAAATGTGTGTTACTGTCTGGTTCTGAACTATCTTTTCCAGGGTAGTTGAAGTTTCATTTAAAAAAAATTTATTTTAAATTTTCGTTGACAAATAATTGTATATATTTATGGGGTACATATGATGTTGTAATTTATGTATGCATTATAGAAAGATTAAATTAAGCTAATTAACATATCTGTCAACTCACCTACTTACCATTTGTGTTGAGCATGTTTAAAATGTATTCTTTTAGCGATTTTGAGATACACAATACATGATTAGTAACTGTAGTCACCAGATCACTAAAACTAATTCCTCCTAAGTGAAGCTTTGTACTCTGTGACTAACAGCTCCCCTTTCCTAATCTCCTTCCCACCCTGTAGCCTCTGGTAATCACCATTCTGCTCTGCTTCATCATGAGTTCATTCAACTTTTTCTTTTTCTTTTTCTTTTTTATTTTTTGAGACCAAGACTCGCTCTGTCTCCCAGGCCGGAGTGCAGTGGCATGATCTCAGCTCACTGCAACCTCCACCTCCTGGGTTCAAGTGCTTCTCCTGCCTCACCTCCTGAGTAACAAGGATTACAGGCGCCCGCCACTACACCTGGCTGATTTTTGTATTTTTAGTAGAGATGGAGTTTCGCCATTCGGAGTTTCGCCATTTTGGCCAGGCTGGTCTTGAACTCCTGACCTCAGGTGATTCACCTGCCTTGGCCTCTCAAAGTGCTGGGATTACAGGTGTGAGCCACTGAGCCTGGCGAGTTCAACTTTTTTAGATTTTACATATAAGCGAGATGACGTAGTATTTGTCTTTCTGTGCCTGGTTTGTATTGCTGAGCAAAATGTCCTTTAGGTTAATCCATGTTGCAAACGTCAGAATTTCCTTTTAAAAGTCCATATGATAGTCCACATCTCCTTTTTTTTTTTTTCCTAAAATAGGGTCTTGCTTTGTTGCCCAGGCTGAAGTGCAGTGGCACTGTCATGGCTCACTGTAGCTTCAACCTCCCAGGCTTAAGTGATTCTCCTGCCTCATTGTCCCTGGTAGCTAGGACCACAGGTGCATATCACCATGCCCAGCTAATTTTTATATTTTTTCTGCAGACAGGATCTTGTTATGTTGCCCAGGTTGGTCTTGAACTCCTGGTCTCAAGCTGTTCATCCATCTTGGCCTCCCAAAGTGTTGGGATTATAGGTGTGAGCCACCGCACGTAGCCTTTACTGCACATTTTCTTTACCCAGTCACCCATTGATGGATACTTAGGTTGTTTCCGTATCTTGGCTCTTGTAAGAGATTTTATTATTTTTTTATAACTGATTGCAAGTTTCTGCTTTAGATGATAAATTAATGGAGAAAACTGACTTGAAACTGATGAGTAGTTCTTTATTTGATAATGGTTAAGTTATGATTTTGGTTAAAACTGTTGAGTACATTTGCTTATACTCCCATTTTCTTTCAGTGGGCCACAGTTACATTTCATCTTCCTCATCATGTGTTGAAGTCCATTGCCAGTGCCATTGTAAATGAACTCAAGAAAATAAATCAAAATGTTGCTGCCTTACCTGTGGCGTCCTCAGTGATGGACAGATTGTCTTACCTCTTACCTAGTGCACGTCCAGAACTTGGAGTGGGGCCAGGCCGTTCTGTAGACAGGTACGAACCTTGCTTACAAAGAAAGGTAACAGTGAGATAGAATTGATTAGTTTTTGCATTAAACAAAAATAACTAGAAAATCCGGTTATGATTTTTAAAAATTTCAAAATTTCTAGCCTGATTTTGAAATTAAAAAAAGTTCAATATGAATTAGAATCTAAAAACCAGATTTAAAGTAAACTACTACTCGAATTGCTATTTTTAAACACTATTTTTTAGTACGCTAAAGATATTTGAAGGGATTATAAAGCCACATTTTGAAAATTCCAGCTGAGAACTTGGTTAGTAAATATTTTAGTCAAATTAAAATTATTATATTCAGTGAATAATAACTATTTTTCCATTGAAGACATTTTGTGACCTTTGAGATAGATTTTGCCTAACTTAAAAACCATGCCCAAATGTGAGTATAAGGAAAGCGCTGTCTATTGTTTTACAATTAAGGAAAAAGAAGAGTTTAAAAAAAATTGGAGTAATTTTGAGTTAACATGTTTTTATGCTCCTCGCGATGGATTAAAACAGTATTACAAAAATCATACCTTAACCATCGTTTTCTTCAGTAGAGTTTTTGTTTTTGTTTGTAGTTTTTTTTGAGACGGAGTTTCGCTCTTGTTACCCAGGCTGGAGTGCAATGGCGCGATCTCGGCTCACCGCAACCTCCGCCTCCTGGGTTCAAGCAATTCTCCTGCCTCAGCCTCCTGAGTAGCTGGGATTACAGGCACGCGCCACCACGCCCAGCTGATTTTTTGTATTTTTAGTATAGATGGGGTTTCACCATGTTGACCAGGATGGTCTCGATCTCTTGACCTCGTGATCCACCCGCCTCAGCCTCCCAAAGTGCTAGGATTACAGACGTGAGCCACTGTGCCCCGCCCAGTAGAGTTTTTGAATGCCTGTTTTGTGTACAACTAATTAAAAAGCCAGTAACACATTGATTTAAAAACTTAAATGATTTGCTGTTTGAAATGACATTAATGAAATTCTTATTAAAAGTACCAAGGTTTAGAAATGCTATATTGAAATAATACCCAGCAGTTTTGATTAGATTTTTGTTTGCCTTCTCATGCAGTGTTTTTTTTTTTGAGACAGAGTTTCGTTCTTGTTGCCCAGGCTAGAGTGTTGTGGTGCAATCTCAGCTCACTGCAACCTCTGCCTCCCAGGCTCAGGAGATTCTTCTGCCTCAGCATCTCGAGTAGCTGGAATTACAGGTGTCCACCACCATGCATGGCTAATTTTTTGTATTTTTAGTAGAGATAGGGTTTCACCATGTTGGCCAGGATGGTCTGAAACTCCCGACCTCAGATGATTTACCTGCCTTGGTCTCCCAGAGTGCCGGGATTACAGGTGTGAACCACCATGCCTAGCTGTATATTTATATTTTTACATTTTCATTGGATGTGACTTGTAACTTCCGAAGCATCTTTCTGAAGTACATTTATAAATAGTATGTGCTGATGTTATCAAAGGCACTGCTGAATGAATTCATTTTAAAAGTATATTATTTTAGTATGGCTCTTCTAGTCCAGTAGCAATATTTATTAATTTATCTTTTGGTAAACTGATTTTTGCTTAATCACTTGCCCTGTTTTTCTTAGTTAACTGATTTTGTTGTTATGTATATAACTTTTGTTAGTTGTATTAACAATTGGGAAGAATTTTTATATTCTATAGTAGTAATCTCTATCTTTTGGGCAAAATGCAGACTATCATTTTTAATCATATTATCTGGTGATATGTGCTATGGCTGTCATTAAAATATTCTTTAGGATATGTCTGAGATGGGAAAAAAAGAAAAATATGTAATTAGAAAAAGTGCTTCTTATCTGAGATCTGTGCCTATTTTGAGATTATAAAAGAGTCAGCTCTGCAGAGCTATTTTCTTTGCAAACAGTTTCAGTGTTTCTAAAGAAATCAGTGGAAGCTATGGTAAATGTTATATTTTAGGAAATGCAGCTATTAGATAGGATATTCAGTATTTTTAGAAGTGTTCAAATGTCCCAAAATACTAATTTCGATATAGTCAGTGGTGTTTGTTTTATTAAAACTGAATCTAGGAGCCTAGGCGGGCTTTGATGAATTTAGGTCTGTTAAAGGTTTGAGTTAGGGTCTATTGGATGCTACTGCTGTTTTGTTGGGTAATATAACGAAAAGAGATAGGTCTTCTGTTCTAAGACAGATCCTAAGATATATATAATGTGGAACTGAGAATGCTTTCTTTTTGAGACGGAGTCTTGCTCTGTCGACCAGGCTGGAGTGCAATGGTACGATCTCTGCTCACTGCAACCTCTGCCTCCCGGGTTCAAGGGATTCTCCTGCCTCAGCCTCCTGAGTAGCTGGGACTACAGGTGCATGACACCCGCCTGGCTAATTTTTTGTATTTTTTTTTAGTAGAGATGGGGTTTCACCGTGTTAGCCAGGATGATGGTCTTGATCTTCTGACCTCGTGATTTGCCCATCTCAGCCTCCCAAAGTGTTGGGATTACAGGGGTGAGCCACCGTAGCCAGCCTGAAAATTTTATAAAATTTTATATAATAGTTGCTTTTCTAACCCAGCAACTATTTGTTTAAAAATCTGAATACAACTATGAGTAAACCTAATGTTAACTAGCAATTTTATAGGAAATCATGTGCTAATTTAAGGGAAGAATTTAGAAGAGTATTTTCCTGTTAGTCATGACCTTACCACTTTCTCTTTTTCTATTATCAGTTGCAACTTGTGTTAGGATAAATAAGCTTTGCTTATCCATCCTTTCTTAAAATCTTTTGGACTTTTCTTAAGTTTACTATGGTCCTTTAAAAAATTACTTTGGTACTTTCTGTTATAGTTTGACTCTTAGTGAGCTGATATATTTTAATATGAAATCATATGTAATCTACCCCTGGAATTGTTTATCAACTGCAGCCACCAATCAGGTTTTCTCTTTCCCTTTCTGTTTAAGGGAAATTCCTAAAACTTACCATTTTTAGTTTAAATAATTGAACTTGATCATCAGACCATTTCCAGTTTTTGTTGATAACCCAGTAAATTTTTTTTTCTGCATTGTTAAATAGAAGTTTCAGTGTGATTTGATGCCTAACTTCAATTACATAAAGTATGTTTACTTTTAGATCATTGATGTACAGTGAAGCTAACAGACGGGAGACATTTACCTCATGGCCTCATGTAGGCTACAGGTGGGCACAACCAGATCCCATGGCTCAAGCTGGATTTTATCATCAGGTAAAAAAAGAATATAATAAAAAAAAACCTTTTTTCAGTATGCCTTTGTAGCCTTCAGCAAAATTATCAGCATTTTTTTTACTTTTTCAGAAATTTATTTTATGCAACTTGGTTGCATGGTTGCTTGTATGCATGTATGCCTGTTTTATTCGCCCGAACTGGAGTGCAGTGCCACGATGTCAGCTCACTGCAACCTCTGCGTCTCACGTTCAAGCAGTTCTCCTGCCTTAGCCTCCTTAGTAGTTGGGATTACAGGTGTGTACCATCACGCCTGGCTAATTTTTGTATTTTTAATAGAGATGGGGTTTCAATATGTTGGCCATGCTGGTCTCAAACTCCTGACCTCAGGTGACTTGCCTGCCTTGGCCTCCCAAAGTACTGGGATTACAGGCATAAGCCACTGTGCCTGGCCAGGAAAAAGTTTTTTTAAGTAATTAACAACTGAGTATTTTCTTTCACATTAGATACAACTTTTTTTAGAAAATTATTTTTTGTTTTTGTTTTTGAGACAGGGTCTCACTCTGTTGCCCACCCTGGAGTACAGCAGCACTATCACCACTCAGTGCAGCCTCACCTCCCCAGGCACAGGTAATTCGTCCGCCTCAGCCTCCCTGAGTAGCGGAGACTACAGGTGTGTGCCACTGGACCTGGCTAACTTTTGCATCAACCTAATTTTTTTTTTTTTTTTTTTTTTTTTTTTTGTAGAGACAGGGTTTCCGGTGTTGCCCAGACTGGTTTCAAACTCCTGGGCTCAAGAGATCCACACTCCTCAACCTCCCAAAGTGTTGGGATTATAAGTGTGAACCACCATGCCACGTCATAATTTTTTTTATAAAATCAACAAATCTTCAGATTTGGCTTTTGACAAGTCTTCTCTTTTGATGCATGTTTATTTCCAGTGTTTGAGGTCTGCATTCATAACACAGTTAGTAGATGCTTAGGGCAATGGAATAAAAGCAGTTTTACAGTTTCAAAATTCTCATTTTAGTTGGGATACAAATTACCCATATACTGGATAACTACAGAAGCAGTGTTACAGGTAGTACATTGAAACTTCAATATCTGCATATTGAAGAACTGATTAAGTTGCATAGGTAGAGGAAGAATTAGTCAAGAAAAATAGTCATAGTTTTATAGAGGAAAAGAGGAGGGTACAAAGTATAAGGATTAACATGATACAGAGGCATGAGAATGGGACATTATAAAAAACTTTGCTGAACTAGAGGGAAGTTAAGAAAAATGATTTTAGCTAGATGTAATATGTTATTTAATAGGAAACTTCTATTACCGTTGTTTTGCCACTGCTAAAAGAATCTAAGAAATCTAATACTTATATGTCAATTTAAATAAAGCATGCTTATTTAACTTTATTCATTTATTTGGGATAGGGTCTTGCTTTGTTACCCAAGGTTTAATGCAGTGACATGATTACAGCTCACTGCAGCCTCAGCCTCCCGGCCCAAGTGATCGTCCTACCTCAGCCCCTCAAGTAGCTGGGATTACAGGCATGTGCCCCCATGCCCAGTTAATTCTGTAGAGATGAGATTTCACTATGTTGCCTAAGCTGATTTCAAACTTCTGGGCTCAGGCAGTTTGCCTGCCTTAACCTTCTAATGTACTGTGATTACAAGTGTAAGCCACCGCACCTGGCCTAAATTAATAATTCAAGTAAATTTTGAAGTACATTTAGAGTAACTGTCATTTAGACTCTGAAGATTGATTATTCCTTCGTTATCTCCAAGTATTCTGAATACCTGAACTAAAATTAAACCAGAAAACCATACATATGTGAATATTTTATTCAATGTTTGTCAGATTTCCAGATAGGTAAGTTTGGAGACTGGTTAATATTAGAATCACAGAAATCATTTCCCTAAATTAAGGATTGAATGTGGACCATTTTTCTAGCAATTTATCATGTTTCTTTTAATTTGGTGTAATTTTCTAAGAGTCTCTGTTAAGTAATAGTTTTTTCTGTTGAGTTACTGTTCATGATACTCTTGTCTTTGCAAAGAGATCAAGTAATAGCTTCCCTAAAATCCTGTGATTCTAGGAAATGTTAGGGGCTGATTATTTGTAATCTTCTAAAATGCATAATAATTTTGCATCTATAAATGTTCACAAATATTAATATTATTTTTCAGGTATAGTTCTGTTCAGGTTTTGCAAATTTTGTGTGTGTGTGTGTGTGTGTGTGTGTATACACATATATAAATTGTGCCTGGCCCTTGAATTGAAAAATATGTAGCATTTTGCCCCATGTTATATGAATTAGATTGTAGATTACGTGAATTAGATTGACTAGTTTGCTTTCCCTTTTTACTTGCCCTTCTTGTATAGTTGTATGGGATTTAGTATTAATAATTAACCCATTGGCTCGTGCAGTGGCTTGCTCACATTTGTAATCCCAGCAATTAGGGAGGCCAAGGTGGGAGGAGCACTTAAGCCCAGGAGTTTAAGACCAGCCTGGGTACTGTAGTGAGACCCTGTCTCTACAAAAAATAGCAGAATTTGCTGGGTGTCATTAGAACATCCTTGTAGTCCCAGCTGCTTGGGAGGCTGAGGTTGGAGGATCGCTTGTGTCCAGGAGTTCAGGGGTGTAGTGAGCTATGATTGTGCCATTGCACTCTAGCCTGAGTGACAGAGTGAGACTCTGTCTTTTTAAAAAACAAAACAAACACCCAGTTAGACTCTTTGTCGTCTTATATTTCAGATACTTTAGTATAGCAATTAGAAAAGTACTAGATGAGTGATTGCATATATGTGTATCTTTCTTTGATTTAGTGGTCATTTTCTGAATTTTCAAATAATGCAGGCAATTCATAAATATTTGGAGGTTTCAGTGTATTGTTGGTACCTAATATAGGCTAATTTTCTGATTTTCAGTATATAATTTTACTTAAAATTATGAACTTTTAAAAATAAAACTTTTATTATAAAGCTATTTTAATAACGATTTACCCTTTCTGTGTCTTTTCTTTATGATTTTGCAGCCTGCCTCATCTGGAGATGATAGAGCCATGTGTTTTACTTGTAGTGTATGCCTTGTTTGTTGGGAACCTACTGATGAACCTTGGTGAGTCTTGATATTTCTGGGCATAATAGGCTAAGCCGGTCATGTAAATATGCTTCTAAATTGTACTTTTCTGCTTAAGAATAATTTTTTGCCTTTTTGCCACCTATATTTTTGTCATTGTCCTGAGAATGAGATAGTCCTGTTTATACTCTGTCATACCACTTGACATATAGTGTCTCTAAGTTTGACTTCCTAAAATTTGTACACGTGAGAAGTACCAAACAATAGAATCATGCTCTAACTGAAAACCAGAAAGCTATGGTAAAGTGAACTGCAACATGAGCTTTAACAGTTGAATCTTGGTCTATTGAGAGCAAATTGTCAATAGGGAATCCATGGAGGAGAGCCTTATAGTATACCTTTCTAATTTTGAAGTAATTTTAAATTGGGACTCTCTGATGTCTCTGAATCTATTAGTGCATAAAAATTTAGAACCTGTGAAGATCATGTATTGAAACTTCAATTTTACAAGTAACTATTCTGAAGCTTTATTAATATACATAATAGTGTATTATTATGGCAAATATTTATATAAGATGGTATACCAGGTACCATTCTGAACACTTTATATATTTTTGACTCATTTAATTCTCATGTTTCCCTGTGAAGTAGGTACTGTGTAACCTCCATTGTATAGGAGGGAACTGAATATTCTCCAGTTTAATCTTACAGTCACTCTATGAGATAGGAATTACTATCCCATTTTAAAATGAAGAACTGAAATTTGCTGAAGGACATATGACTAGTAAGTGATAGAACCAAGTTTTGGTTTTAGGATATGTTGCTTATTTTGTATTAAAATTATTTTGAAGTCTCTGTTAAATCAGCTGATGTACATGGGGTAAACTTGCTAAAATGTATTGCAGTGTACCTATGGAGTTCAGATTGAAAAATACTGTGTGAAAAATTCAAGTTGCATCTATCTGTAGGCAGAGAGTTGAATATAGTAGTCCTCCTTATTCACAGGGCATACATTCCAGGACTCAACTGGATACCTGAACAGCAGCTAGTACTGAACCACACACACACACACACACACACACACACACACACACACACACATACATACATATATATGTAAAATATAGTGTATGTATATATACATACATACACATATATACACTATACTATATATGTGTGTATGTATATATATACACACTATATTTTTTCCCTATACATCCATAACCTATGATAAAGTATAATTTATAAATAAAGCACCAAAAGAGATTAATAACAATAACTACTAATAAAATTGAACAATTTTAACAATATACTGTAATAAAAGTTCTGTGACTGTGGTCGATCTGTCTTATGTTTTTCTCTCTCAAAATATCTTACAGTACTGTACTTACCTAATTTGGGACCATAGTTGACCATGAGTAACTGAAACCATAGAGAGTGAAGCTGTGGGCTGGGCACAGTGGCTCACGCCTGTAATACCAGCACTTTGGGAGGCTGAGGCAGGTGGATCACCTGAAGTCAGGAGCTCAAGACTAGCCTGGCCAATATGGTGAAACTCCATCTCTACTAAAAGTAGAAAAAATTAGCTGGGCGTGGTGGTCTGCGCCTGTAATCTCAGCCACTCGAGAGGCTGAGGCAGGAGAATCGCTTGAATCTGGGAGGCAAAGATTGCAGTGAGCCAAGATTGCGCCATTGTACTCCAGCTTGGGCAACAAGAGTTCTGGCCAGGCTTGGTGGCTCACGCCTGTAATCCTAGCACTTTGGGAGGCTGAGGCGGTGGATTACCTCAGGAGTTCAAGACCAGTCTGACCAACATGGTGAAACCTTGTCTAAAAAAAAAAATATATATATATATATAAAATTTAAAAAAGTGAAACTCTGTTTCAAAAAAAAAGACTGATGCTGTGGATAAGAGGAGGACCTATTGTATGAGCAATTTTCAATCTAATTTGAGTTTCTGTTTGGAATTGTCTTTCCCCATAGAAGCCCATCTTTATATATGTCTATATATATGTATATATATATACACCATTTTAATAAATATATTTATTCAGGGGTTTTACCTCTTCTCTGCACCAGCATTTGGGATTCCTCAAACACTCAGGAAGTTGATGGGGTCTCTGAATGCCTTGGGCCAGTCCTCCAAATGGGTAGGAGGGGAAGAGAATTGATGGAGGCTAGTTAGCCCAGGCACCTTCTGAATTCTAAAGGGGGAAAGGAAAAATTTGAAAGGGCGAATTGGACTCATATTTTGACTGTGCAAGTTGATAGAGTTACTTTGGAGGGAGGTTAAAGTTAAAAACATAAAAAAATGGACCACAAGAACAGAAAATCAAACACCGAATGTTCTCACTCATAGGTGGGTGTTGAACAATGAGAACACATGGACACGGGGAGGGGAGCATCACAAACTGGTGTGTGTGGGGGGAAACTAGGGGAGGGACAACGGGGGGTGGGGAGTTGGGGAGGGATAACATGGGGAGAAATGTCAGATATAGGTGATGGGGAGGAAGGCAGCAAACCACATTGCCATGTATGTACCTATGCAACAATCTTGCATGTTCTTCACATGTACCCCAAAACCTAAAACACAATAAAATATATATTTAAAAAAAAAAGAGAGAATCTGTAAGCAATTATTAAAGAAAAAAAAAGCTACTTTGCTGAAGCAAAGCCTCAGTTCTTATTAAAAAAAAAAAAAAAGGACCATACCCTAGTACCTGGCAATTCCACTTCTGTTTACCTACTCTAGGGAGTTAATTGCTCTTGTATGCACAGAAGCATAAAATGGGTGGTCACTGCAGTTAAAAATCGGAATCCTCTTAAATGCCCATCAGGAGGGGAAAAGCCAAGTAGAATGTGATATGTTCATGTAATAGACTGTGGTCCAGCAGTGAAAGGGAATGAACAGTAAGATCTCTATTAATCACCCTCAGTAACTTTTAAGTATGTCATTGTATCAAGAAATCTTTTGTATTAATAGAATGATTGATGATTAAATATGTGATAAAATGTATATATGTCATGCACAGTGATACCAAATATTTAAGACCCTGTATTTTCTTTAAAAAATTTTTTTTCACACACTTCCACATCATATATTTTCTATATTACATTTATGTATGTAAACATAAAAATATTTTAGAAATTTATCACTTAAATTTATAATGGCAGTTTCCTGGAGGTGGGATTGGCGATTACAGGGATTAGATTTTAAAATTGACATGGGTCTTCAGCTTTATTTTTTGTAGCCATGTGTAACTTACATAAATAAAATTTATTGATAAAGTTAAAACTTACATGAAAAGGGGTACACTATGCTAGATTTAGTTGTGAGGGAACCTGGCCCAAATGTCATTTGCTTGGGGATGCACTGTAAAAGGATTTAGGAAAGACATCTGCATTAAAAATTGCTGTGAATTTACATATGTAAGTTGTAGGTGCATTGTAAAAAGAAATACATTCATTTTTATGGAGTAGCATGTTTTATGTGTAGCCATGGAAATAAAACAGTTAAAAACAATGTTTCTTTAAGAAACATTTCTTTTTAAATTTTATTTTATTCTTCATTTATTTATTTTTTGGGGGACGCAGTCTTATTCTCTTGCCCAGACTGGAGTGTAGTAGCCCGATCTTGGTTCACTGCAACCCCTGCCTCCTTGGTTCAAGAGATTCTTGTGCCTTAGCCTCCTGAGTGGCTGGGACTATAGGCATGTGCTACTATGCCCAGCTAAATTTTGTATTTTTAGTAGAGATGGGGTTTCCCCATGTTGGCCAGGCTGGTCTGGAATTCCTGACCTCAATTGATGTGCCCTCCCAAGGTGTTGGTATTACAGGTATGAGTCACTGCACCCAGCCTATTTTTTTTTTTTTTTTTTTTTTACATATGGGGTCTTGCTATGTTGTCCAGGCTGAAGTTCAGTGGCCATACACAAGTGTGATCATAGCTGACTGCAGCCTCAAATTCCTGGGCTCAAGCAGTCATCCTGCCTCAGCCTCTTGAGTAACTGAGACTATATGCTTTTGCCATCATGCCTGGCTCATGGGTTCTTTTTTTGGTAGCAGGATCCTGACATTTCTAAATGCCTTATGATTATAGCTAACAGAAATAAAAATAAGGAATAACCAGAAAGAAATATAAAGGAATCATAAAGTTGAGCAGATAGGTGCTAAGTTGATCCTGCTTTCAATATTTGAGATAATTCTTAAGGTCATTATACCAGTCTTGATCTGAGGTCCTGGCATTTTATTTTTATATTTTAATTTAAATTTTTAAATTTTTTATTTTTTAGAGACAGGGTTTTGCTCTGTCACCCAGGCTGGAGTGCAGTGGCACGATCATAGCTCACTGCAACCTTGAACTCCTAGGCTCGAGGGATCCTCCTACCTGTGTTCAACTACGGGCACATGCTACCACACCCAACTAATTACTTATATTTTTATTTTTTATAGTGATAAGTTCTCACTGTTGCCTAGGCTGGTCTCAATCTCCTGGCCTCAAGGATCCAACCACCATGGCCACCCAAAATGCTGAGATTATACAGTGAGCCACTGTGCCCAGCCTGTATTTTATATTTCTTAAACTTGTTACGGTTTTCTAGAAAATGAATTTTACATTTCTTTTTGTTTAGTAAGCATTTATTTGAAAGAAGTAGTGTATAATTTATGAACTTTACATTTCTAAGGTTCTTAGGAAATAAATTTTATTTACATATTATTTGTCTGATTTGGTTCTATAGTGAATATGTAAGGTATATTTCTATGTTCTTAATATATGTTATTTTATTCATACTAGAGATCTCTTTGCTTTCAGATTTTTACTAAAAAACTTTTTACATTATGGGTGGCATTTATTGAGTTTCAACTGTATGTCATTTATAGTTGTGTCCCCTGATAGTTATGGAGAATTTTAAATTGAAGTGTAGTAGTTAGTCATTCAAAACTACAGGAAACCAGTGTGAGGAAATACCAGGAGTTTAAACAATTTTGTAGTGTACAATATAGCATTAATTATACTATAGTATTAGTTTCTCGGTTTTGTCTGAGATTGACTGTATAATCAGTTAAAGTGAGTAACAACTGGTATTGTTGAATGTTTGGAATGTTGAATGTGTGAATATTGTAAATGGTCGAACATGTTAGAGTGATCTTAATAAAATTGAATGATTTGGTTATATTAAATCTTCAATGATGAATGCTTTGTTTAGTTAAAAAAAGATGATCCTGGAGTTCTGTTTTAATGTACAAACGGTATTGCTTTATTTTTAGTAAACTTTTTTTTTTAATCTGTGTAAAGGTCTGAACACGAAAGACATTCCCCAAACTGCCCATTTGTGAAAGGTGAGCACACACAGAATGTGCCATTGTCAGTCACTCTTGCAACAAGTCCTGCACAGTTTCCTTGTACAGATGGAACTGACAGAATATCTTGCTTTGGGTCGGGGAGCTGCCCTCATTTTCTAGCTGCTGCAACTAAACGAGGAAAGATCTGCATATGGGATGTTTCCAAACTTATGAAGGTATGTTTGAATTTTGAAGTAACAAATTAGTAATTGAAAAAAATCAGTTGTAAACTTAGGCTTTTCATTTGTTTAGGTGCACTTAAAGTTTGAAATTAATGCCTATGATCCAGCAATTGTACAACAGCTTATTCTATCAGGAGACCCAAGCTCAGGAGTTGATTCAAGGAGACCAACTTTGGCGTGGCTGGAGGACTCCTCTAGTTGCTCAGATATACCAAAATTGGAAGGAGATAGGTATGTGAGTTTGTTTTAGTAGTATTTAATAGATGTTACATGTTTTCCTAAATTTTATATTATCATAGTTCTAATAATTAAAGAGGAGAAAAAGAAAGTTATGCAGTTAAGAGATCAGAGAGTAAATGTTTGGTTAGAAATCTGAAACCTGTGATTCTTGAAGAAAAATCTTCATTCAGAAACACCGTAGTTTATAAAATAAACTTAATTTTCTATCACAATCTATGTCAATTGGAAATAATTGCCACATTGTACAGTAGATGATAAGTCACATTGAAATGTCTAAATAATGAAATTCTATTAGATTTGTAGTTTCACCTTCTACTAAATCTTTTCATAGAGCAGTTGAACTAGATGATTTCAATTTCTCTTTTTTTAATTAGCACCTCAAATTATGGCAGTGCTAATGAATAATAATAATGGAATGACCTGAGGTGAGGCAAGAGGATCTAATTGTTTAAAACAGTGTACCAGTAGTCAGCAGTGAGTTGAGGTACCATGATTATTGCTATAGAAATATTTTGTTAAAATTGTTGTTCTGGATTCTCCTTCACTCAACTTCTCTGAGAGATTCCTGATTTTTGTGGCTTCATCTGATGTAGGTGGGGTGGGAGAGTCAAAGTATCACCCTCCTTCACCCACTTGTTTCCTAAGAACCACTGTGGTTTTGACTCTGAACTGGGCTAGTAAGATTCTGTAGGGGAAAAAAAAAGATTCTGTAGGCAGCCATGTGAAATGGAGCCTATTTAACTGCGATCAGATGTCCTGATAGACTGAGAATATCTGCCATTTCACTTCCAAGGGCTTCTTATGTCACTGATATGTGATGGGTGTTACACTGTAGTCAGTGATTTATCAGTTTACTTCACAACTCCTTTGGTGGGATGTACTTTGATTAAGGAGTAATGTAAAATTTTATTAATGGAAATTATTTAATTAATGGAATTAGTGGAAAATTTACAACACATGTGTTACCTCTGTCTAGTTCTTCTTGTTAATAACATGTTGATTAAAGCCTTGTAGGTGTTCTGTTAATATAAATCTCTGTGAAAGCTTAATGGGAAAGCAGCTTAACTATTGTTATCCGAGTTTCTGACCATATTTTGCCAATGGGACTAGATTGTAAGCATACTTGATTTCTGTGATTTCCTAGAAGTAGTGGAAAAGTAATAGAAGGTAATGAAAGTTTTCATGTGTCCTTCTAGACATAATTTAATTAGAACTTTGTCTTGAAATTTTGTAATTTGGGGATTAAAAACTGAATCAAAATATACTTCTAGGATTACAAATACCCATACACATACAGTCACTTCCTCCCAGGTAAAATGTGCATTTTAGATGAAAATGTGTTCAGCATTTCTAGTGGAAATACAATATTATGTGGGTAATGTGCTCGAATTAAGATAATCGCTACTTTTAAGAAATTTACAATCTATGGTAGAAGCACTGTTTTCTCTGAAGAAAGTCTCAAACAAATGATACAAAAACATTAAGTTGGTGTGGTAGGAGGAAGCTAAAGAGGTGAAAATTCATCCTTAACCTTAAGCCCCCTCTCTGCCCTTCCTCTCCCCAAGAAGTAAGAGCAGTCAGCCGTGTTGGAATTGATAGTGAATATAATGAGCCATACTACCTCTGACTTCATGTAGCACAAGATTAAATATATTGGTTATAAAATACTCTATGTGGGTTTCATTAGCTTGAAGAATAGTACATTAATTGGAAAAACTAAGCTTATCCAAGAAGTGTGAAGTAATTAGCAATATAGTTTGCTTAGAATAGTTTTTTTTCAATTTGTTTTTCTTATTTACATTGAAGGACTAAGGACTTGTTTTTGACCAATTTTTTCTTAGAAGACAGTATTTGTCTTCTGAATTAAGGAAGAAGATTTGATAATATATTTAATTTTAATGAATTAAGATTCTAGATGATTTACTTGTCATTTGTATATCAGGTCAAATTGGTAAAAATTTCTTGAATGTAACTGAAATTGTTTATAGGATTGCTGTAAACCAAGGTACTAATATTTATATGTCTAGTTTTCAGAAACACATCCAAACTAAACATTTTTACTTTTTAAAAAACTTTTTTTTTTTTTTAAATGAAGACGGGGTTTCACCACGTTGGTCAGGCTGGTCTCAAACTCCTGACTTCGTCATCCGCCTGTCTCGGCTTCCCAGAGTGCTGGGATTGCAGGTGTGAGCCACTGTGCCCCGCCAACATTTTTACTTTAACCATAATATTTATTTTGTCTGTTTATTGCTTTGCAAAAGGTTTTGCAAAATGTAGAAGGCTTTAGTAAATATAGTGCCTATTACATAAATAGTGCATGCTTATTACAGGAAAATGGGAAAATGCAGGAATGAAAATTGATGAAATATAGAGTAGTCATAATTATACTACGAAATTAAAATAACATGTGTATTCTAGTTTCTTTTTAAAATGCATATAGTTTTTTTTTTTTCCTGAGGCAAAGTCTTACCCTATTGCCTAGGCTAGGCTGCAATGGTGTGATCTTGGCTCACTGCAACCTTAGCCTCCTGGTTCAAGTGATTCTCCTGACTCAGCCTACTGAGTAGCTGGGACTACAGGTGCCCGCCTCTCTGCCTAGCTATTTTTTGTATTTTTACTAGAGATGGGGCTTCACCATTTTGGCCAGGCTGGTCTTGAACTCCTAACCTGATGATCCACCCACCTTGGCCTTCCAAAGTGCTGGGATTATAGGTGTGAGCCACTACGCCCGGCGACATGTGATTTTTTAAAAAAGTTTATTGAAGTGTAATTTTCAAACCATAAAAATTGTGTAAGTGTACAATTTAGTTATTTTACCCATATATATATATATGTATATGTAGTAATATATATATCATTTTTTTGGGAGAGCATCTCACTCTGTCACCCATGTTGGAGTGCAGTTGTGTGATCCCGCTCACTATATCCTCTGCCTCCCAGGTTGAAGTGATTCTCGTGCCTCAGTCTCCCAAGTAGTTGGGACTACAGGCGTGCGCCACCATGCCTGGGTAAATTTTGTATTTTTAGTAGAGATGAGGGTTTCACTGTGTTGGCCAGGCTGGTCTCAAACTCCTGGCATCACGTGATCTGTCCACCTCAGCCTCCCAAAGTGCTGGCATTATAGGTGTGAGTCACTGCGCCTGGCCTTACCCTTATAATTTATGATGTAATCATTTGAGAATATTTTTCTCACAAAATATTTTAGAAGAATGTGGTTTTACAAATATATATATATATATATATATATATATGTATGTATAAAATTTTTTTTCTTTCTTTTTTCTTTTTTTGAAACAAGGTCTTGCTCTGTCACCTGGGCTGGGGTCTAGTGGTGTGATCACGGCTTATTGCAGCCTTTACCTCCTGGGCTCAAGTCATTCTTCCACCTCAGCTTTCTAAGTAGCTGGGACTAAAGGCATGTGCCACCATGCCCAGCTAGTTTTTTTTTTGTTGTGGAGATGGGAGTCTCACTATGTTTCCCAGGCTGGTCTCAAACTCCTAGGCTCAAACAGTCCTCCCACCTTGCCCTCCCAGAGTGCTGGGATTACAGGTGTGAGTCACTGCGCCTGGCCCTGATCATATTTTTGAAGACCTTCAGAATAAAACATTCTTTGCTAATCTAAGTCTTTTATAAGGCAACCGTCTTTGAAATATCAAGACACCCGAATTCCTTTAAAATATACTACTACTTGATTTTATTGTTCATCTTAGTACAGCAGGTTAATACTTGGTTGTTTATTTTTCTTAATGTAACAGCCATTCTAAACTTAAAACCTATTGTGTTTTCTTGGTTTGGACGTCTTCATTCTTAATAATTCCCAATTATTAATATTTCTTCTTGGGATTTGTTTTTCCACTTTATTTCTCTGAAACCAGCCAATTAGGCTAATTAATTAGCAGCTGATTTTAATTTTTTTTTGCATTTTTTTCTGTTGTAAGTTACAGCACTAAATTGGTTGATGGGCAGCTGTTATCACTTGAACAAACTAAAACAGAGAAACTTTGTCAAAAATATACAAGTGAATTTCCCCCTACCCACCCCAAAATATTTCAAACATTGCCTTGGAGTGTAGTAATATCCTTAAGCATTTTCAATGCAGAATACCAATTTATATTATGCATAAAATAACATTGTAGGCCGGGCGAGGTGGCTCACACTTGTGATCCCAACACTTTGAGAGGCCGAGGCAGGTGGATTACGAGGCCAGGAGATCGAGATCATCCTGGCCAACATGATAAAACTCTGTCTCTACTAAAAATACAAAAAGCAGCTGGGGGGTGTTGCTCATGCCTGTAATCTCAGCTACTCAGGAGGCTGAGGCAGGAGAACTGCGTGAACCCAGGAGGCGGAGGTTGCAGTAAGCCGAGAGCGTACCATTGTACTACAGCCTAGTGACAGCAAAACTCCATCTCAAAAAAACAAATACAAAAAAACAGAAAAACATTGTGGATACTTGTCTGTTTAGGATGTAAGTGCAATATATTGTTTTTAAAGGGGATAATTGCCTTTCTTTTTTTTTTTTTTTTTGCAGAATGCATCTTTATTTTTATAATGAGGTTTTCAGAATTTTAGAAACTACTGTAGATGTGCTGATTAATAGAGTACAGAGAGAGCCTAATTATTGTGTTAGAATGGTTTCTAATTACAACTTTATTTTTGGTGGGCTAACAGTGGAGAGAGTGAGGATAAAGATGGCAGCAAACAGGACTATTACCCTGTTTGAAAGGAAGTTGTCAATTTCTTGGCCATCTTAGTGAAGACCAAAGGGGAGACTATGCCTTGTCTTGGTGACCTCCTATCTTCTGAGTTGTCAGTTTTCCTGTATGTAAAGGAGTTCTTAACAGCCTCTCCAAAATAAATAAAATACAAAACAAAAATAGAATTGCATGTGCATGTTGAGTACACAAACATACACACATACTTATACAACTATTATGTTTGGTTTTAGGCCTTCCTGAATTCAGTAATAGAATAGTTCTTAAAGTTTTACTACTGCAAGCTGGTGCTTGATTTTATTAGCTGCTTCTGTCTTTTATCTTTTTGTTTGCCCAAACTGTCCTTAGTCACACAGTAGTCTTCAAATCCCTGCAAATGTTATGGATTCTTAGAGGTTTCCACACCCTATTTCAGTTAGACATTTATTTAATGATTTAAGAAGATGTATTGTCAGTGTTGTTAATCAGTTATGATATAAAACTATTCTTTATATCTCATTTAAGCCAATTTTAATTGTTTTATATGTTTGAGATATATAGTAGTGATTTTAACACTGTACTTTCAGCCCACGCATAGTGGCTCATGCCTGTAATCCCAGCGCTTTGAGAGGTAGTGGCAGGAAGATTGCTTGAGCCCAGAGGTTCAAGACCAGCCTGGGCAACATAGTGAGACCCTGTCTCTGCAAAAATTCAAAAAAAGTAGCTGGGCACGGTGTGGCGTATGACTGTGGTCCCACCTACATGGGAGGCTGAGGTGGAAGGATTGTTTGAGGCCAGGAGGAGGTCAGCGCTGCAGTAAGCTGTGTTCCTGCCACTGTACTCCAGCCTGGGTGACAGAGCAAGACCTTGTTTGAAAAAAAAAAAAAAACAAAAAACAAAAGCCAACTGTACTTTTTTCTTTGCTTTCTCATATGATATATATTCTTTTTGAAATTCAAATTGTTTATTTTGTCTTTTGATTTAAGTGATGATTTACTGGAGGATTCAGACAGTGAAGAGCATTCCAGATCAGATTCTGTGACAGGTATGTAAAAAGTATTAGATAATTTATTTAAAAAATTCTTTATACAGTTGCATATACAGCTAACTACCACTTAATTCTGAATTTCTTAGTTAATGCTAACTCTAAATTTTTCTTAGTATACACAGAAGACTGAAGTGTCAGAGATCTCAAATTAGTAGTATGTACATAGCGTTCCATATTTAAAATTTAAATGATATCTATTTGAGACAGAGGAATTAAAGTGGATAGTTACATTAAATCTTTGTCACATATGTCAGAGAATTAAATGTTTTTATTTGTATAATATATTCTGTTAACTAAGGATAGTGTTTAAATTAAAGCTCTTTATTTGTATAAGTGAACAGCTTCATTAATACAGTTATTAAAACATGTTTATAATGAAAATTTTTGTCTGCTGTAGCTAGAAAATACTTCAGTTTTAGAGGGTAGTAGTCATGTTATGTGAAGTGACATCATCCCTAGATTATGGGAAATTCTAGATAAATCTGCCAGTGAGCATGTAGAAGAGATCATGAGTGAAATGGTGTAAAATGGTCTAAACAGAGCTTTGAGTATACCTTAAGTGTTTAATTTTTCGTGAATCTCAGTTGCTTATTGCTCTACTTGGGCAGCTTTCAAACCTTCATGGAATCACCTTGAGTTCATTTTTTTTTTTTTGAGATGGAGTTTTGCTTTTTTGCCCAGGCTAGAGTACAATGGTGTGATTGTGGCTCGCTGCAACCTCTGCCTCCTGGGTTCAAGTGATTCTCCTGCCTCAGCCTCCCCAGTAGCTGGGATTACAGGCACATGCCACCACGCCTGGCTAATTTTGTATTTTTAATGGAGACGGGGTTTCACCATGTTGGCCAGGCTGGTCTCGAACTCCTGACCTCAGGTGATCCACCTGCCTTGACCTGCCAAAGTGCTGAGAGTACAGGCATGAGCCACTGCCACCACGTCTGACCTAAAATATAGTGTTCTTTATGTTATTGTTGCTAATGATGTTGTTGCCTGACTGAAAGAAGTTTGTGCCATTGAGAAAGAGGTCAGTTGAAAGAATTTTCAATGCAGTGTCAAGAGATTATACTTGATTAGGGAGTTTACTGACATCAGTTTTAAGATTTTCTTTCCTTTTTTTCTGTTTTCTGGAAACGGGGTTTTACTATGTTGCTGAGGCTGGTCTTGAATTCCCGAGCTCCAAGGATCCTTCCACCTCAGCTTCCCAAATAGCTGGGATTACAGGCGTGCACCACAATGCCCAGCTTTGTGATTATATCACAGGTTAAAAGGTTGAGACTGAAAAACTGTATTGTGTTTCAGTGTATATACTGATTTCTGAGACTGTACTGTTTTTAAGGAATAGTTTAAAGAGGGCACAGTAGAAAAAAGGTCAATAAGAGATAATGTAGTTGTGTGACTTTCAATGAACTAAAAATTGGCAGATAATACAGAAGACACTTAATGATACAATTTTGGATATTTCTGTTCCTAGTTATTTTTTTCTAAACTCAAGTTAGAATTATATTCTCTGACATTCCACTGATAATAAAGCAGATAGGGTGAGAGAGAGGAAGTGGTGCTTATAACTCCTTCAGAGTGGTGAAAGAAAGGAAATGGAGATTACAGTCATTTTTTAATGGATATTCTGCATAGTGCATAAATGACAGATGCATAAGTTATATTCTCTCTTTGGTTTAGAATTCAAGTGCAGAAATTCTATTACTTTCATATTAACTTTTTATTTTTTATTTTTATTTTATTTATTTTTTTAAGTCGGGGTTTCACCATGTTGGTCAGGCTGGTCTTGAACTCCTGACCTCAGGTGATCCGCCCGCCTTGACCTCCAAAGTGCTTGGATTACAGGCGTGAGCCACTGCGCCCGGCCTCATATTAACTTAAAGTTATGAATAAATAATATTTCTTTAACTCTTTAATTGCCTTCTTTGAAAAAAGGTTTTGCTCAGTAATTGTCAAGATAATGTATTTTGAATTGAAAATACTTTTTTTTTTTTTGAGACAGTCTTACTCTGTTGCCCAGGCTAGAGGTGATACCAGTTCACTGCAACCTCTGTCTCTCAGGTTCAAGTAATTCTCATCCTCAACCTCTCGAGTAGCTGGGACTATAAGCACATGCCACCACACCTGGCTAATTTTTTTTTTTTTTTGAGTGCCACCCTGCCTGATTTTTTTTTTTTTTTGAGATGGAGTTTTGCTCTTGTTGCCCAGGCTGGAGTGCAGTGGCACAGTCTCGGCTCACTGCAACCTCCACATCCCAGGTTCAAGCGATTCTCCTGCCTCAGCTTCCCGAGTAGCTGAGATTACAGGCATGTGCCACCACACCTGGCTAGTTTTGTATTTTTAGTAAAGACAGGGTTTCTCCATGTTGGTCAGGCTGTTCTCAAACTCCTGACCTCAGGTGATCTGCCTGCCTCAGCCTCCCAAAGTGCTGGGATTACAGGCGTGAGCCACTGTGCCCTGCCTCTAATTTTTTGTATTTTTAGTAGAGACAGGTTTTGCCATGTTGCTGAGGCTGGTCTTGAACTCCTGAGCTCGGGTAATCTGCCCTCCCCAACCTCCCAAAATGCTACGATTACAACCTTCCAAAGTGAGCCACCGTGCTTAACTTGAGTTAAAAATAATTTTGAGTCCTTTGTTAGTAGGTTCATCTTAGATTTGATTATGTTTAAAAAAAAAAAAAAAGGAAAGAAAAAAACAGCTTCGTATCTATGGGGAATTGGTTCTCGGACCCTCTCTAGATACCAAAATCCAGGTATGCTCACTTCCCTTGTATAAAATGGTGTAGTTTTTGCTTATAACTTATGCACATCTCCATCTTCCTGTATACTTTAGATGATTTCTAGATTACTTATTATACCTAATACAATGTAAATATTGAGTAAAAAGTCATTATACTCTGTTGTTTAATGACAAAAAAGTTTGTACATGTTCAGTAGAGAAGCACCAACCTTTTTTTTTCGAGACGGAGTCTTGAACAGTCGCCCAGGCTGTAGTGCAGTGGCGCGATCTCGGCTTACTGCAATCTCCACCTCTTGGATTCAAGCAATTCTCCTGCCTCAGCCTCCCAGGTAACTGGGACTACAGTGTGCACCACCACGCCCAGCTACTTTTTTTTTGTATTTTCAGTAGAGACGGGGTTTCATCATGTTGGCCAGGATGATCTCCATCTCCTGACCTCGTGATCCACCTGCCTCAGCCTCCCAAAGTGCTAGGATTACAGGCGTGAGCCACCGAGCCCAGCTGCACCCATCCATTAAAAAAACAAAAATGTTTTCCATCTGCAGTTAGTTGAATCCAAAGATGTCGAACCTGTGAATATGGAGGGCTGACTCTGACTGTACTTTAAATTCTTTTAGGCCGGGTGTGGTGGCTCATGCCTGTAATCCCAGCACTTTAGGAGGCTGAGGTGAGTGGATCACTTGAGGTCAGGAGTTTGAGACCAGCCTGGACAACATGGTGAAACCACGACTCTACTAAAAATATAAAAATTAGCTGGGCGTGGTGGCGTGTGCCTGTAATCCCAGCTGCTTGGGAGGCTAAGGCACTAGAATCGCTTGAACCTGGGATATGGAGATTGTGGTGAGCCAAAATTGTACCACTGCACTATAATCTAGGTGATTGGGCAAGTCTCTGTCTCAAAAATAAATAAATGAATAAAATTTTTAACTTAAATATTCATAATGTACTGACGGATGAGAAGAAAAAAATTAATGAAAACATTAAACCACAGGTTTTTATTTATATTTATAAGGTTATATCTAATGAATATTGTTCCTTTTTAAAGGGCATACATCACAGAAGGAAGCCATGGAAGTAAGCCTTGATATAACAGCACTCAGCATTCTCCAACAGCCAGAAAAACTTCAGTGGGAGATTGTTGCAAATGTGCTTGAAGATACTGTTAAGGATCTTGAAGAACTTGGGGCAAATCCTTGTTTAACAAACTCTAAGAGTGAAAAGACAAAGGAAAAGCACCAGGAACAACACAACATTCCTTTTCCGTGTTTATTAGCTGGAGGTTTATTAACATATAAATCTCCTGCTACCTCACCCATTAGTAGTAATTCTCACAGGTCACTGGATGGTTTAAGCAGAACTCAGGGTGAAAGTATATCAGAACAAGGGTCAACTGACAATGAATCCTGCACTAATTCAGAACTAAATTCTCCTTTGGTAAGGAGGACTTTACCGGTTTTGCTGCTTTATAGCATCAAGGAATCTGATGAGAAAGCAGGAAAGATCTTTTCACAGATGAATAATATTATGAGTAAAAGTTTGCATGATGATGGTTTTACAGTTCCACAGATTATTGAAATGGAGCTGGATAGTCAGGAGCAGTTGTTATTGCAGGATCCTCCTGTGACTTACATACAGCAATTTGCAGATGCAGCAGCCAACCTTACCTCTCCGGATTCTGAGAAGTGGAACTCTGTGTTTCCCAAACCTGGGACTTTGGTTCAGTGCTTGAGGCTGCCAAAGTTTGCAGAGGAGGAGAATCTTTGTATAGACTCAATAACTCCTTGTGCTGATGGAATTCATTTGTTGGTAGGGCTGCGGACATGCCCTGTTGAATCCTTGAGTGCAATAAATCAAGTAGAGGCCTTGAATAATTTAAATAAATTAAACTCTGCACTATGTAATAGACGGAAAGGTGAGCTGGAATCAAATCTTGCTGTAGTGAATGGTGCAAATATTAGTGTAATCCAGCATGAATCACCAGCAGATGTACAGACTCCTTTGATAATTCAGCCTGAGCAGAGGAATGTTAGTGGTGGATATTTAGTACTTTATAAAATGAATTATGCCACTCGGATAGTGACTTTAGAAGAGGAGCCAATAAAAATACAACATATCAAAGATCCACAGGACACAATTACCTCGCTCATTTTGCTTCCACCAGATATATTGGATAATCGAGAGGATGACTGTGAGGAACCTATTGAGGACATGCAGTTAACCTCAAAGAATGGCTTTGAGAGAGAAAAAACATCTGACATTTCTACTCTTGGACACCTGGTAATAACCACTCAGGGAGGATATGTAAAAATACTAGATCTTTCAAACTTTGAAATTTTGGCCAAAGTGGAGCCTCCCAAAAAGGAGGGCACTGAGGAACAGGACACATTTGTTTCTGTGATTTACTGCTCTGGCACAGACAGGCTGTGTGCATGCACCAAAGGTAAGTTGTTTGATTATTCTACAAATCTTATCAAATCATGTATATATGGCATTTGTTTATGTGCATACCTAATAGGAATTTTAGATTAAAATAGATGGAGAAAAATTAATTTTTTTATAATTAAGTGGTAAATCCTTCTGTTTAAACTGTCCTTAAAACTTTTTCTACTGCCCTAGGTAAGGATTCTGACTGTGAATAAGTTAATAAGTCTCTTAGCAAGTATCGTCTTATTTAGCCTCAAGAAAATAATGTGCTTTTATTTCAGTGAGTCCCTGACTCTGCATCTGCTCAAATTGATGACCTTGGGCAAGTTACGTTAAATTCATTAAACCTTTGTTTATTTCTTTATAAAGTAGGATAAGAAAGTCTATTTCCTAGGGTTATTAGAATGAAATAATGTATGTAAAGTTTCTGGCACAGTTATTGGTCCTTATTTCCTTCTGAAATACAAATATTTAGCAAACAATTTTTAGTTTTGCCAAATACTTTTTATGGTCTGATGTATTTCTCATCTTTGGCTCATGGTGAGTCAGTTTCACAAACCTTGAAGCACTGTATAGAATAAGATAGTGTGCAATTATTTTTTTCCCTTCCCTTTCCCTTTCCGCTTTGCCTTCCCTTTCCCTTTTCTTCCCTTTTCTCCCCCTTTCTTTCCTCTCCTTTCCACTTTCTTCCCTCCCCTTCCCTTCCCTCCCCTCCTCGCCTCTTCCCTTCCCTCCTTTTTTCTTCCTTTCCCTTCCCTTTTCCTTCCCCTTTTTTCTTTTTCTTTTGAGATGGCGTTTCGCTCTTGTTGCCCAAGCTGCAGTGCAATGGCGTGATCTCTGCTCACTGCAACCTCTGCCTCCTGGGTTCAAGTGATTCTTCTGCCTTAGCCTCTCGAGTAGCTGGGACTACAGGCATGCGCCACTATGCCCAGCTAATTTTTGTATTTTTAGTAGAGACAGGATTTTACCATATTGGCCAGGATGGTCTCGATCTCTTGACCTCGTGATCTGCCCACTTTGGCCTCCCAAAGTGCTGGGATTACAGGGGTGAGCTACTGTGCCTGGCCCAATTTTTTGTATTTTTAGTAGAAACGGGGTTTCACCATGTTAACCAGGCTGGTCTCAAACTCCTGACCTCAGGTGATTCACTCACTTCAGCCTCCTAAAGTGCTAGCATTACAGGTACGAGCCACCGCACCCGGCTCTTTCTTTTCTTCTCTTTCTCGGGATCTCACTGTGTTGCCCAGGCTGGAGTGCAGTGGTGTGATCTCAGTTCACTGTAGTCTTAGCCTCCCAGGCTCAAGTGGTCCTCTCACCTCAGCCTCTTGAATGGCTGGGACTATAGACATGCACTGTCACCTTCAGCTAATTTTTACATATATGTATTTTTTTTGTAGAAATGGGGTTTTGCCCTTGTTGCTCAGGCTGGTCTCAAACTCCTGAGTTTAAGTGATCTGCTTACTTCGGCCTCCCAAAGTGTTGGGATTACAGACATGTGCCATTTTGCCTGGCCTATTTTTTTCTTTATATACATTTTAAGTTAGGGAGTTAAAGCAGTGTTTGAAAAGGATTACTACCAATATCAGGCAAAATGAATAGTTCTATTGATTGTCTAGTAGGAATTTAGGACTAGGAGATAGTTGAAGCCTAAGTGACTATAACCAAGGTATGGCAGAAGAATAAGGATTTGAGCAGAGTTATGCATACATCTCATCTGTGGTTCTGATAGTAATTAGACTGTTTTTCCTCTCTTTAAATAGATTTCAAGAGTTTAGCCAAGGAAGATAATGGCTAACGTAGTGGTTAGATTGCCTTCTTTGGACTACATGTAGTGAAATTTATTTTTATTTTTATTTTTTTCGAGACAGAGTCTCTCCCTATCACCCAGGCTGGAGTGCAGTGGCACAATCTTGGTTCACTGTAGCCTCTGCCTCCCAGGTTCAAGTGATTCTCCTGCCTTTGCCTCCTGAATAGCTGGGACCACAGGTGTGGGCCACCACATTTGGCTCATTTTTGTATTTTTAGTAGAGATAAAGTTTTACCATGTTGGCCAGTCTGGTCTCGAACTGCTGACCTGAAGCGATCCGCCTGCCTTGGCCCAGAGTGATGGGATTACAGGTGTGAGCTACTACCCTTGGCCAATATCTAGTGAAATTATAATGGAAAAAATCTTCAAATATCATAAAAATCCAACTAATTAAAAAAATGAGGCCGGGCGCGGTGGCTCAAGCCTGTAAGCCCAGCACTTTGGGAGGCTGAAGAGGGTAGATCACGAAGTCAAGAGATCGAGACCATCCTGGCCAACATGGTGAAACCCCGTCTCTACCAAAAATACAAAAATTAGCTGGGCGTGGTGGCGTGTGTCTGTAGTCCCAGCTACTCGGGAGGCTGAGGCAGGAGAATTGCTTGAACCCGAGAGGCGGAGGTTGCAGTGAGCCAAGATTGTGCCACTGCACTCCAGCTTAGCCCCTGGTGACAGAGTGAGACTCTGTCTCAAAAAAAAAAAAAGAGCAGTTTAGTCTAATAACTTTAGACTAATAAAACTTTGAATTATTGAATATAGTTGAGAATTTTAGATCAACCGTTAAAATTCTATGTGGTATCAGAGATAATTTTAATTTTTCTTCTATGTGCCAGTTCATTGTTGTAAGGACTTTATCTGTATTCATTTAGTCATCACACCAACTTTAATGTACTATTATTGTCACCATTTTGCAGATAAAGATACTGAAGGAAAGAGAAGTTAAGTAACTTGTCTTAGTCACATTGTTGATAAATGGCAAAGCCAGCATTCAAACCTGGGAGTCTTTCAACACTTTAAACAGCATTATACTGCCATAACAAAAGATGAAGAATCTTACACTGAATTCTTTGCATTCTTTTAATCTGAAAGATTTAAAAATTGAAAAAAAAATTTTTTTTTTTTTGAGACGGAGTTTCGCTCTTGTTATCCTGGCTGGAGTGCAATGGCGCAATCTCGGCTCACCGCAACCTCCGCCTCCTGGGTTCAGGCGATTCTCCTGCCTCAGCCTCCTGAGTAGCTGGGATTATAGGCACGTGCCACCATGCCCAGCTAATCTTTTTGTATTTTTAGTAGAGAAGGGGTTTCACCATGTTGACCAGGATGGTCTCGATCTCTTGACCTCGTGATCCACCTGCCTCGGCCTCCCAAAGTGCTGGGATTACAGGCGTGAGCCACCGCGCCCGGCTTTAATTTTTGTATTTTTAGTAGAGACAGGGTTTCACCATGTTGGCTACGGTGGTCTCGATCTCCCGACTTCATGATTCACCCACCTTGGCCTCCCAAAGTGCTGAGATTACAGGCGTAAGCCACCACGCCTGGCCAAAAAAATTGAAAATCATTTAACTTGCCGTAGATCATCCAAAGTGGAGCTGGACTTGGAACCTAGGTGCTGTGGCCTCCCAGGGCACATCTTTATAAGACACTACTACTTTTCCAGAAATGCCATAAGGTTTTTAATGCTTTAAATTATTTGATGAGATATGCCTTAGGTAACTCAGAAAAGAAATAGTATTTATGCCTTAAATATTTAAGTATTAATACTTTAAGCATTTAAATAAAAGTATTGGCCAAGTGCGATAGCCAGGCCTGGTGGTGCATGCCTACTCGGGAGGCTACTCAGCTACTCGGGAGGCTAAGACAGGAGAATTGCTTGAACCCAGGAGGAGAAGGTTGCAGTGAGCTGAGATTGTGCCACTTTACTCCAGCCTGGGCAACAGAGCAAGACTTTGTCTCAAAAAAAAAAAAAAGTATTTAAAATAGATAGTTGTTTTCTTGGAGTTTGTACAGTCTGAAATTCCTAGGACATGATCTCATGTGATAGGGAATTTATCCAGATGAAAGACAAGAAAAACCTGAGAAGTTACTTGTATTCAAAATGATCTCCCAGTTCTTCAGGGATTGATTGATGAAGGTGCATTTGAAAAGATAGTAACAAAGGGGAAAGAAAAGTTGATGTCTTAAAATGTAGGTACATGTATGTTTTTAAAAAGCATCTCAAGACTGAATCAAATAGACATGACCCTGTCTTCTGAGTATATTCAGATAACATAGAACTGTTTTTCTTATGGAGAATCAAGTCTTTTCATAAAAATAAATCTATAGTTAATATACGTTTTAAGTTAATTTTATATAGGATTAATAATATATTAAATGTAGATTCGTTAAGCTATCTGATAATTCAGGAATAGAATATATACACACTACATATATGAAATTTTGTAAAAGGCATAAAATAAAGTATGAATTTCTTTATAAAAGTCTAGAGTTTAAAGTGAAAGATAAATTAGTATTCTGCTTGGCACAAATGCATTTAAAATCAATAGGAAAGACTTAAATGAGAAAATAAGACTAAGATGCATTAGTGGAATAAGGATACAGTATGATACCTGACAAATATGTTAATGCTTAAAAAATAAGTTTTTTAAAAGGCTGCAGTTAATCGGGAACATACATGAAATATAACAATACTGAATATAAATTCGACCCCAACAACATAAAGCCTATATACCTGTACTGATATTCAGAGCAGGATAATAATAAGTTGAGGCATAATTGATTTGAAAGTCTTTAATAATCTCACTGCTTGGGGTTATTGGACTGTACGGTCACATCCTTGTTTTGGTACTTGTTTTGTGTGGAAAGCATTCCTTTAGTCTTCTGTTCCTGGTTTTCTAAGAGTTTCCAATAGGAATGTGTGTTACATTTTATCAAATACTTGTTTGTATCCATGGAGATCATTTGGTTGTTTTTTATGGTTCAATATGGTGAAATATATTTACTGACTTTTGGATATTAAATCAACTGCATTCCTGGGATAAAACCCACTTGGTTATAATGCATTATCTTATATGTTGTTGGATACAATTTGCTAAAATTTTGTTCATAACTTTTGCATATTGTTCATCAGGGACATTACATGTTCCTTGTAATCTTTCTTAGTTTTTGCTTTTTGTAATCTTTATCTCATTTTGATATCAGAGTAATGCTTGCCTGATAGAATGAGTTGGGAAGTATTCTCTCTTCAATTTTGGGGTGAAGTTTGTGTAGAATTGGTTTTATTTTTCCTTAAGTGTTTGGTAGAATTTGCCAGTGAAGTCTTTAGGGCCTAGAGAATTTTTTTAGTAGGAAGATTTTGAATATACAAATTCAGTTATGTTTATAGAGAATTACTGAGATTTTTTTTTAAATTCTTTATTGAACTCTGATAGTCTTTTTGTCAATTTTTAAGTTATCAAATTTTAGTATAAATAATTTAATAATATTCTCCACCATCATTTTGTTTTATTTTATTTTATTATTATTTTTTTAAATTTTGTTTTGAGACAAGAGTCTCTGTCACCCAGGCTGGAGTGCAGTGGCGCTATTTTAGCTCACTGCAACCTCTGCCTTCTGGGTTCAAGTGATTCTCTCGCCTCAGTCTCCCAAGTAGTTGGGACTACAGGTGCACCACCATCGTCTCTTTTTGTTTTTCCTCATCAGTCTGTCTAGAGGTTTATTTGTTTTGTTGGTTTTTTTCTTTCTTCAAAACAACCAGTTCCTGATTTAAATGACATTTTTTTCTTTGTTTTTCTGTTTTCCCTTTTACTGGATTTCCATTTTAATGTTATCATTTCCTTCCTTCTGCTTGATTTAGGTTTATTTTTCTCTCCTCTAGTTTCTTACTGTTTTGAGATCGAGTCTTGCTCTGTCGCAGGTTGGAGTACAGTGGTGTGATCTTGGCTCACTGCAACCTCTGGATCCTGGGTTGAAGCAGTTTTCCTACCTCAGCCTCCCAAGTAGCTGGGACTACAGGCACGTGCCACCACGCCCAGCTAATTTTTGTATTTTTAGTAGAGATGGGGTTTCACCATGTTGGCCAGGATGGTCTCAAACTCTTGACCTTGTGTTCTGCCTGCTTCGGCCTCCCAAAGTGCTGGGATTACAGACGTGAGCCACTGTGCCTGGCCTTCTTTAGTTTCTTAGAAGCTTAGGTTATTGGTTTGAAATCTTTTCTGATAGAGGAATTTTAAAGTCATAAATTTTTTTGGAAGCACTGCTTTAGTGATACCCCCTAAATTTTGATACATTGTTTTTCTTTTTTCATTTGGCTCAAAATATGTTCTGATTTCCCTTGTGATTTCTTGTTTGACCTAGAGGTCATTTTAAAGTGTTTTGTCTAGCCTCAAAATACTTGAAGTTTCTCCAGATTTCTTTCTATTCTGGATCTCTAACTTATTTCCATTGCTGTCAGAGAACATAATTTTTATGAGGTTAGTGTTTTGAAATTTATTGAGACTTTTTCATGACCCAGCTTCTGATCTGTCCTGGAGAATGTTCTGTGTGCACTTGACAAGAATGTGTATTGTGCACCTGTGGGGTAGAGTATTATATAAATTTCACCTAAGTGTATGTTTTTGAGTTGTTAAAGTCTTCCTGGTTTTATATCGAGTTCTTCTATCAATTTTGAGAGGAAATATTGAAATCCCCAACTATGTTGTTGTTGAATTGTTTACTTTTAAGTGTTTTTGTTTCACTTTATCTTTAGGCTCTTTTGTCGGACTGCTTCATAATTGTTACATCTTTCTGATGTATTCGCCCTATTGTCATTATGAAATATTCCTCTTTTTCTCTATTTTGTGTCGTACTAATAAAATCACTCCTGCTCTCTTATGGTTACAGTTTGCATTATGTATCTTTTCCATGATCTTATTTTCAACTAACTCCTGATTTTGAATCTAAAGTACGTCTCTTAGACTCGTATAATTAGGTCTTGGTTTTTAAATTTTTTTTGTTTTGTTTTTTGAGATGGAGTCCCTGTCACCCAGGCTGGAGTGCAGTGGCGTGATCTCGGCTCACTGCAACCTTCCACCTCCCTGGTTCAAGCAATTCCCCTGCCTCAGCCTCCTGAGTAGCTGGAATTATAGGCGCGTACCCCCACGCCCAGCTGATTTTTTTTTACATTTTTAGTAGAGATGGAGTTTCATCATGTTGATCAGGCTGGTTTTGAACTTCTGACCTTGTGATCTGCCTGCCTTGACCTCCCAAAGTGCTGGGATTACAGGCGTGAGTCACTGCTCCCGGCCACGTCTTGCTTTTTTATACAGTTGGATAACGTCTTTTAAATTTGAATGACTTTACACTTAATATAATTATTGCTATGGTTGCATTTATGTCTACCATTTTTTAAAAAATGTTTTTACATTCCTTTGTTACTCCTTCACTGCATTCTTTCTTGCTGAATAAATATTTTTAGTCTACCATTTTAATCCCTCTGTTGATTTTTTTCTTTTAAGAAAAAAACATTTATATTACACTGGTAAAGAATAATTTATTAGGAACATCCAGAGACCTACTGTCAAACCAAGAACTAAAGCAGTACAGATATCTTGCGTCTGCGAATGTGTCCCTTATCCCCTCTCTCAAACTCTGCCCTTTTTTTAGAGATAACTGTTACTCAGTAATTTTTATGTCTTTCTTTTTTTAAAAAAAACTGGTTTTGTGCTTCATATGCGACTATTTCAACAACATGTTTTATTGAGTTTTGCTTGTTTTTGCACTTTATAAAAATATACACTAAACTCTAAGTAGTTTTGGGGGACTTGGTTTTCCTCTCTTATGTTTTAAGCTTACCTGTTTTGTTGCATGCCTTGTAGATAATTTAATTTTCACTTATACATTGTGCAAAAACCCACAAATAATTTATCTATTTCCCTGTCAGTGGACATTGTGTTTATTTCTGGTTTTTCTGCTGTAAACATCTTGTGTAAGTTCCTTGGTACACATATATAGGGGGCTTTCTATTCTTTTTTTTTTTTTGAGACAGAGTCTCACTCTATCACCCAGGCCTGAGTGCAATAGTGGGTTCAAGTGATACTGCTGCCTCAGCCTCCCAGGTAGCTGGGATTACAGGTGCCCACAGCCATGCCTGAGTTATTTTTGTGTTTTACAAAACAGACAGGGTTTCCTCATGTTGGCCAGGCTGGTCTCGAACTCCTAAACTCAAGTGCTCCGCTGCTGTGGCCTCCCAAAGTGATGGGATTACAGGCGTGACCCACTGCACCCGACCTGAAGCTCTCTGTTCTTTTTTTTTTTTTTTTTTTTTTTTTTTTTTTTTTTTGAGACGGAGTTTCGCTCTTGTTACCCAGGCTGGAGTGCAATGGCGCAATCTCGGCTCACCGCAACCTCCGCCTCCTGGGTTCAGGCGATTCTCCTGCCTCAGCCTCCTGAGTAGCTGGGATTACAGGCACGCGCCACCATGCCCAGCTAAGTTTTTGTATTTTTAGTAGAGACGAGGTTTCACCATGTTGACCAGGATGGTCTCGATCTCTTGACCTCGTGAACCACCCGCCTCGGCCTCCCAAAGTGCTGGGATTACAGGCGTGAGTCACCGCGCCCGGCCCACAAGCCTACTTTTAATCTGTATTTTGAAACCAAGATGGTCTCCACTCTGCAGGCAGTCACTCACTTAAGGCCAGGAGTTTGAGACCAGCCTAGTCCACATGGTGAAACCCCATCTCTACTAAAAAATTCGCCAGGTGTGGTGGCATACACCTGTAATACCAGCTACTCTGGAGACTGAGGCACAAGAATCACTTGAACCCAGGAGATGGAGGTTGCTGAGATGAGCCGAGATCATGCCGCTGCATTCCAGCCTGGGTAACAGAGCAAGATTCTGTCTCAAAAAAAAAAGTTAAGGGCCGGGCGCGGTGGCTCAAACCTGTAATCCCAGCACTTTGGGAGGCCGAGGCGGGTGGATCACGAGGTCAAGAGATCGAGACCATCCTGGTCAACATGGTGAAACCCCGTCTCTACTAAAAATACAAAAACTTAGCTGGGCATGGTGGCGCATGCCTGTAATCCCAGCTACTCAGGAGGCTGAGGCAGGAGAATCGCCTGAACCCAGGAG
Source organism: Aotus nancymaae (assembly GCF_030222135.1). Taxonomy (NCBI): domain Eukaryota; kingdom Metazoa; phylum Chordata; class Mammalia; order Primates; family Aotidae; genus Aotus; species Aotus nancymaae. The sequence continues at coordinate 31,379,152 of NW_026988471.1, forward strand.
GCGGAGGTTGCGGTGAGCCGAGATTGCGCCATTGCACTCCAGCCTGGGTAACAAGAGCGAAACTCCGTCTCAAAAAAAAAAAAAAAAGAGAAGAATTGTTGGGTCATGGGTTATAATTTTTTTTTTTTTTAAATAAATTGTGTTAAATATACATAATGAAGTTTACCATTTTAACTATTTACAGTGTACAGTATAGTGACTATAATACATTCACAGTGTTGTATAACCACCAGTACTTATTTCCAGAACTTTCCCATCATCCTAAACAAAAACTCTGTAACCGTTAAGCAGTAACTTCCTGTTCATTGTACTCTCAGCTGCTGGTAACCTCAATCGCACTTCTATATGACTTTGCCTATTGTAGATACCTCATATAAATGGAATTGCATGTTTGTCCTTTTTTGCCTGGTTTCTTTCACTCAGCATATTTTTAATGTTCACCCATGTAGTTTGTATTACATCTTTTGTTCCTTTTGATGACCGAATAATATCCCATTACATTAGGCCCCCCCCATCTATGCTTTCAGTTTCCTGTGATCAGCTATAGTCTGAAAATATTAAATGGAAAATTTCAGAAATCAACAATTGATAATTATTAAATTACTCACTGTTTTGAGTAGTGTAATAAAATCCGTTGATGCCCCACCCAGGACGAGAATCATCATTTTGTCCGGCGTCTCCATGCTGTATATACTTCCTGTTTGTTAGTCACTTAGTAGCTAGCTGTCTTGGTTATCAGATCATCTGTCACTGGTATCGCAGTGCTTGTGTTCAAATAACCATTTTATTTAAGAATGGCCCTAAAGCTCAAGAATAGTGATGCTGGCTATCAGATATCCCAAAGTGAAGCTGTTTTGAAGTTTCTTCTTTATGTTGAAAAGGTGAAAGTTTTTGTAAAAAGGAAAGAAAATTTTTATGTGCAGATTCCTAAGATTTATGGTAAGAACAAATCTTCTATTTGTGAAATTGTGAATAGTATATTGCTATCATTGTTCTGTTTTATTATTTGTTATTTATCTCTTCCTGTGCCTAATTTATATATTAAATTTATCTCATGTGTATATTTGTGTGTGTGTATGAAAAAACAATACATACACACACATATACACACACACACAGGGTTTGATACTATCCACAGTTTCAGTCCTCACTGCGAGGTCTTGGGACTGTGACTACTGTGAGGGGTGACTATTGTAACTCAACATTTTGGTTATTTCCACTTTTTGGCTATGGTGAATAATGCACCTATAAACATTGGCATACAAATATTTGAGTCCCTGTTTTTAGTTCTTTTGGGTATATACCTAGGAGTGGAATTGCTGGGTCATATTGTAATTCTATGTTCAACCTTTTTGGTTTTTTTTTGAGACAGTTTCGCTCTTGTTGCCCAGGCTGGAGTGCAATGGTATGATCTCGGCTCCCTGCAACCTCTGCCTCCTGGGCTCAAACAATTCTCCTGCCTCAGCCTCCCAAGTAGCTGGGATTACAGGCACATGCCATGCTATTTTCTGTATTTTTAGTAGAGACGGGGTTTCACCATGTTGACCAGGCTGGTCTTGAACTCCTGACCTCAGGTGATCCTCCCGTCTCAGCCTCCCAAAGTGCTGGAACTCCAGGTGTGAGCCACTGCAACTGGCCTATGTTCAACCTTTAGAGGAAATCACCAAGTTGTTTTCCACAGAGTCTGCACCATTTTACATTTCCACAAGCAGTTTAGAGGGGTCCCAGTTTTTCTACATCCTGGCCAGCATTTGTTATTTTTTGTCTTTTTGATAATAGCCTAGTGGTTGTGAGGTGGTTTTGGTTTGCACTTTGTATTGTGGTTTTTGTTTGCACCTTCCTTATGATTAGTGATGTTGAGCATTTCTTCATGTGCTTACTGGTCATTTGTATTTCTGTAATACATGTAAAAATGTCTTTTCATGTACTTGTCCACTTTTGATTTTTTTTTTTGGTTGAATTGTAAGAACTTTTTAGAAGTTCAGGATAGTAAATTCTTAATAGATATGATTTGCAAGTACTTTCTCACATTCTTTGGGTTCTTTTTACTTTCTTGATACTGTCCTTTGATACCCAAAACATTGGCCTTTTGAAAAAGTCCAGTTTATCTTTTTGTTGATAATCTTATGTTCATACATCATTTTCCTGGTTTTCTTTAGTTTTTCTTTGTACAAAGGCTATAGAACCTTCTCCCCTCTCTTATACTTCCAAAAAAGAATTCTGTCTCTTTAAATCTTCCTGTAGATCCTGTTTCGGCTCTGTCCCTTTAAATCTTCCCGTGGCTGCTGCTTGGGAAAGCAGCTGCAGTCTCAGAAGGATGAAACCAAGGCAAGTGTCTATTCTGGTCCCTTTAGGGACCTGCTAGACCAACCAAAATGCACAACCCTGTATTTTGGAAAGAGAAGGTCCCTGCTGTCTGCCCTAGCACCAGCCTGCTGCTTCCAGCACATGGGCCTCTTTTCTCCATAGCTGTCAGGGCTGAGGATGGGGTGGAGGATTGTACCTACTTCTTGCAGGTCACTCTCTTACCAGAGATCAGTCTCCTCTGTTGTAAATATCCTGTTAGGTCGCAGAATTCTGAAGTAGTTGATTCCAATCACACTTTCTAGTTCAGTGCTTGTCTTGGTGGAGGGACTGATCCGTAGAGCTTCCTACTCTGCCATTTGGCATGAAATCACTGGTCCCCATGTTGATTCTGGTTTCTTTTCCTGATACTACTTTTTTTTGAGTGGTATTTTGGTGGTTTAATTAATAATCTACTTCAGAATAATAATCTATTCTAGTAAAATATATAGGAACTTTGCTTTTATCTGCCCCCCCACCCCATACACAGCATTTAAGTATGTTGTAAACCCAACAAAACAGATGGGCGCAGTGGCTCACGCCTATAATCCCAGCATTTTGGGAGGCCAAGGCAGCTGATCACCTGAGGTCAGGAGTTCAAGACCAGCCTGGCCAACATGGTAAAACCCCTGTCTCTACTAAAAATGCAAAAATTAGCTAGGTGTGGTGGTGGGTCCCTGTGATCCCAGGTACTCTGGAGACTGAGACAGGGAGACTGAGGTGTGAGTACCTGTGACTGAGGTACTCAGACTGAGTACCTGTGTTCCCAGGTACTCTGGAGACCGAGGCAAGTTGCGGTGAGCCAAGATCATGCCATTGAACTCCAGTCTGGGAGCCTGGGCAACAAGAGTGAAACTCCATCTCAAAAAAAAAAAAAGTTGCAAAGAAATGAGAAAAACATTTATTTTTTATATTCACCTACTTATCGTTTCTGTTCTTTATTTTTTCCAGTGAATTTGATGTTGCTTTCCTTCATCTTGAAGGGCTTTCTTTGTTACTTATCATAAGGCAGCTTAATAGCATAAAGTTCTCTCAGTTTTCTGGAAATGTCTTCATTTCACATTTGTTTTATTTTTTATTTACTTTTTAAATAGTTACGGGGTTTCACCTTGTTGGTCAGGCTGGTTTCGAACTCCTGACCTCAGGTGATCCCCCTGCCTCTGCCTCCCAAAGTGCTGGGATTACAGGCGTGGGCCACCACGCCCGGCCAATTTCACATTCATTTTTGAGGATTAACGCCACATAGAGAATCTGTTCACAGTTTCTTTCTTTACTTTAAATGTCATTCCATTGCCTCTGGTCTCCATTGTTTCTCATAAGTCATCTGTTAATTTATGCTGTTGTTTTCATGTCTGATGAGTAATTTTTCTCTTACTGTCTTCATAATGTCCTTTGCCTTTGACTCTCAAGAGTTTACACATATGTGTGTTATTTCTTCGTGTTTATCCTATTTGAGGGTCATTGAACTTGAGTGAATTTATGGTGTAATATTTTCTGTCATATTTGGTAAGTTTTTGCCCATTATTTCTTCAGGTGGAATTCTCTTCTTAAGGGAATTCCCGTTACATGTATGTTCTTATATTTTATCTGTCCCTTAAGTCTCCAAGGTTGTTTTAATTTTTTAAAAAATATTTTCCTTCTGTTATTTAGATTGATGAATTTCTGTTAATCTGTTGTTATTTCACTGTTTCCTTTTATTGCCATCTGAAATTTGCTTTGTGCTTCTCAAAGGAACTTTTTTGTTATTTTACTTTTCAACTGCCACATTTACCTTTGGTACTTTTTAGAAAGTAATTTATATTTCTTTGTTAAGCCATTCAAACCATTATTTCCTGTAATTCTCTATACCCCTAGTTTCCTCTTATTCTATAAAAATATTTACAGTAGATCTTTGAAGCCTTGCTAAAGCCGAAGTCCGAGAAGACATTTTCAGGTGTGTGTGTGTGTTTTACATCTTGAATATGGGTCCCTTTTTCTTTCCATGTCTTGTAATATTTTGCTTAGTTACTGGACATTTAAAACAACACTATAGACATCTGGTTTTGGATTTCCCTACCTTTTGCAGGTGCTTGTTGCTTTGTTTTGTAATTCACCTGGCTGAATCTGTGAACTCTCTTTTGTATTGTGCAGCTGCTGATTCCTGTAATTTTTTTCTGCCTAGTTTTAATTTTTAAGCCTTGTTTCTTATTTTGTTTCTTCTGTGTCAGCATAGCTTAGTGTTCAGCCAAAGATTGATAGGTTGTATTGTCCAAATACCTTTAGCCAATAAGGCTCTGCTCAAGTGTGCCCTGGTTTTTGTTCTCTGTTGTGCTGTCTCAGGTCTCTTTTGCATAGGCATAGAGGCTTAGTTAACTGAGGATGTAGTGATGGCTTGGGCTTTCTCTGGTCTTTGCTGGACACATACACAGACTCTGATCAAGGTGGGATTTGTGGAAAGTTTACCAAGCCCCCGTGCTTCTCTCACTACACATAATTCCATGTTAAATCCCTGTTGTTTCTAGTGCTTTGCTTTCCCAAATTGACCTCAAATAGCAGACCTCCTTGTTTGTTTCTCATTGAAATCACCACTTTAAACTGGAAGCTCTCCATCAATCAAGTGAGCCCCATCTGGAGATAGCAGTGAATTTGCTGGTTTTCACTGCTTGCCTCACCCTAGTTAAATTACAGTTTTGTCTAGCTTTATTAGTTGCCTTTCAGTAAGGGGTTTATCATCTTCCTTTTTCTGCCATGCTGGAAGTGAATCTCCAGGTTAGAATGTTAGAATATACTATTACCTGTTTATTTTTTTGTCTTAATTAATGCTAAATTTGCTGTCAGTTTTTTCCTGTGACAGAGATATTAAACTAGAAATTTGAGTTGCTTTCATTTCATTGTGAGTGCTTTAAAAAATAAGAATATTTATTTGGTTTTATTACTGTTGAGATTAAGAAATTTGGCTGTGGATTCCAGTATAGCTAGTGCCTCATCTGTAAAATGGCCACAGTAATAGTCCTACCACAAGGGTTTTTGGCAAAAAGTAAATGAATTAATAAAAGCATTTTGAACACTGTCCATACATAGTAAGTACTATGTTAACAGATAAATACCTGTTTTCATAGTGTTTATGTATTTGTTATTTTCTTCATAAACATTCGATTTCAATTTGCAATTCCTTGGCAATTAAATTTCTAAACTCTTGGAAATATATCACATTGGTAGCTTTCGTTATCTGCCTATGAAGTGATATTAAAATAAATTGTTTCCTAAGTAGTAGTATATTTGAATATTTGAATGTTTACCCATTTTTCATGTATCTATGAAATTTACTACCCTGTAGGTGGTGAGCTTCATTTTCTCCAAATTGGAGGAACCTGTGATGATATTGACGAAGCTGATATACTAGTGGATGGATCTCTTTCTAAAGGAATAGAACCATCTTCAGAAGGTTCCAAGCCTTTATCAAATCCTTCAAGTCCCAGCATTTCAGGTATGATATTAAATTTAATTTAAATGATTTAAAAATCATTAGATATTATTTATCATTTTCTAGTTTTTGGAGGATGTAAACATATTAAAGTAAGAAATGATTCTCAACCTGTGTGGTGTGTTAGTCAATATTTGTGACATCATCTAAGAGGTTAAAACAAACATTTCAACCATTAATGAGTTTTAGTCTAATTAGGGGAGGGAAAAAAATCATAAGAGAATTTGTTAAGTAAGTATAAAATTAGTAGACAGGCTCATATTATTAATATTGCTATTGGAATTGAAAAGCTGAAAAAAATACTTCCACTGAGTATATATTTAGGTGATGTATTCACACCTACCTTGCCCCATCCTGAACCTCCAGATAGTGTTTGTTTGTGTTTGTTTGTTGTTTTTGCCTTTTTTCCCCATCCATGTTTCACGCTGCCCTCCAGAGCTAGTTTTTCAAAAGAAGTTTTGCTAGCATGTTACTCCCTGCCAAAAAATCATTATTTGCCTTGTAGACTTTTATGAAATTATTGTAGCATGCTTTTCAATCTCCAGTTACTTGAGATTAACTTGGTATATAAAAAGTTAAGCAAGTGTAAAATTAGTAGACAGGCTCATATTATTAATACTACTATTGGAATTGAAAAGCTGAAAAAAAAATACTGAATTTATATTTTAACTTGGTATAAAAAACTAAAATACTGAATATTCTCATATTTTATAGATTATTGGTTGAATGGAGAAGAATTTTTATATAAAGTACAGAAAAATACTTTTTAGTAGTGGAAAGGTGAATTTTGTAATGAAGAAATAAAATGTAAAGAAAGGAGATTGACATGCTGTTAATATTTACAAACTAATCAGATTTATAAAGGTCTAGACTTTGAGAAAAAGATGTAATTTTAATTAAACTTTAATAACTTTATAGAACTTGCTGTCATTTTTTCATTGTGAAAATATTCTAAACTCACCAGATTTTATATTTTCGTATTTCATCAATTTTTTAAAATGAGAACAACAGCTTCTCAGCTTTGTTTAATGTTATATATTTCACTGATGTGAATACATGTACTGTATTTGTAAATAAACCTGATCAGTATGAAGCATTTTATTACTCTTATAATACTAGTATGTATACAAGATATTCTTAACTACCACAGAAGCAGAAAAAACACAGTTTAATTTTTCAGTTTGTAAGTATTTACCATATGGCTTTTGATTGTTTTAGTTTTTATTCATTATAAAAGGGCTTATGTATGTACTTGCTGATATATAGCACTTTATTTTGTAAATAACAAGGTCTAAAAGTTAATTATTGGTTTGATGTACATTGGCTTGCATTTTAGTACCACTACTTTTCTTGCCCTTATTAGGGCTAGTTAAAGCTCAGTAAGACCTTTTCTAACAGGTTGGGTTTGGGTTTCTTCACGAGTGAGTATTCTCTCTAATTTTAAATATTCAAGTTAGAATTTTCTTCTTTGCTATTCTTTAGCCAGAGTTAGTTATCTTAGTTATATACAGATACCTGAGCCCACTTTATTAACTTTCAGAATATTTGGCAAGTATTACAGCTGAAAACATATCCGTGAATTAAAACTTCATTGTCTTCTTTTTTTTTAAACTGTTTCAAATACTACTATCACTAATGTTAAGGAGTTGATTTATTGGTGGACCAGCCATTCACCCTTGAAATCTTGACATCTCTAGTGGAGCTAACCCGCTTTGAGACTTTGACTCCAAGGTTTTCAGCGACTGTTCCTCCATGCTGGGTGGAAGTTCAGCAAGAACAGCAGCAAAGGAGGCATCCTCAGCATCTGCATCAGCAACACCATGGTGATGCTGCTCAGCATACTCGAACTTGGAAACTACAGACTGACAGGTAAAATGTTTTCCCAAGATATCTAATTTTAAGTCCATCTATCTTAAATATTTGTTAGAGACAGTGTAGAATTCCTAGGTATATTACTGTTTATCTTTTTTTTTTTTTAGACAGAGTCTCACTCTGTCACCTCCTGGGTTCAAGTGAGTCTCCTGCCTCAGCCTCTCAAGCAGCTGGGATTATAGGCGCACACCACCACACCCAGCTTATTTTTGTATTTTTGGTAGAGATGGGGTTTCACTATGTTGGCCAGGCTGGTCTTGAACTCCTGATCTCAGGTGATCTGCCCTCCTCGGCCTCCCAAAGTGCTGTTGCATTTGGCCTGTTTATCTTTTAAACTGTCTAAAAGATAAACAGTAATATACGTAGGACTTCTACGTTGTCTCTAACAGTTATATAAGCTAATTTTTGCATGGTGATGACATTGTTCCATTTGTCATATTGATTTTGGAAATTGTTATATTCTTAATTTTAGGATAAAATAATGAGAGTAATCTACAACTGCAGTTTGTTTGATCATTTAGTCCACAGATTTATTTAACAAATACTCAAATGCTTGTTTTGTATTTAATAAAAGCAGGCACTCTTATAGTCACTAGTAATATAAGTCTCATGGAATTTACATCCTAATGGCAATAGAAAGTAAACAGATACATACCATGCCATATGGGCATAACAGCTATGAAGAATGTTAAAACAGAGTATGGCAATAGAGCAGTTAGTTGTTGGGTAGGTAATAGCATGTAAGTGTGAGAGATTGAAAGAAAGAGAGATAAAATATGTATTTTATTTTCAATATAAGAGGTCTAAGAAAGACTTCTATGGCAATAGCAATACGGAATCCTGAGGAGTTTTTTTTATGAGTTCTAGGAAGAGAAAGAAGACCATTGTTGTTGAAGTGCTGTGAATATAGTGGGGAGTGCTAGGGAAGGAGATCCGAAGAGGTATCTGGGGGCTGGGCATGTTCGCTCATGCCTGTAATCCCAGCACTTTGGGAAGCCAAGGCAAGTGGATCACTTGAGACAAGGAGTTTGAGACCACCCTGGCCAACATGGTGAAACCCCATCTCTGCTAAAAATAGAAAAATTAGTTGGGCATGGTGGCACACCTGTAATCCCAACTACTGTGGAGGCTGAGGCAAATATTCGCTTGAACCTGGTAGGGGGTGGTTGCAGTGAACCAAGATTGCATGCCACCGCACTCCAGACTGAGCTGCAGAGTGAGACTCCATTTCAAAAAGAAAAAAACAGGTAGAGGTAGCTGGGAACTGGATCACGAATGTTTTTATGAAAAGAAAGACTTTTGGTCAGGCGTGGTGGCTCACATCTGTAATCGTAGCCTTTTGAGAGACTGATGCAGGAGGATCACTTGAGCCCAGGGGTTTAAGACCAACCTGGGCAATATAGGGAGATCTCATTTCTACAAATAATAAAAAGAAATCAGCCGGACATGGTGGTATGTGCCTATGGTCCCAGATACTTGAAAAACTGAGGTGGAAGAATCACTTGAGCCCAGGCAGTTAAGGCTGTAGTGAACTTGATTGCGCCACTGCACTCTGGCCTGGGTAACAGAGTGAGACCCCATCTCAAAAAACAAAGGAACTTTCATGCTGAATGAGATGGGACAGTGTTAGCAGGTTTTCAATACAGGGTTGATGTGGTATGATTTATATTTTACAAAGATTACTTTGACTTCTGTATTTAGAATGGTGGTTGTGGTGGTGGAGGGCAGTGATAGAATCAAGGGTTCTAGTTTGGTTGCTGTTGTGCTAATTCAGGAATGCTGATGGTAGCTTGGACCATTGTGATAGTGATGGAGGTAGTGAAAAGAGTGGTTGAATTCTGGATATAATTGGAGGTACAAGGAATAGAATTTGTTGATATATTAAACATATTGTGTGTGAGAAGAATAAAGGATGGCTTTTAGGTTTTGGCTTGAGTTTATTGAGAAATGAAGTTTCTGTTTACTGAAATTTGGGAGTGTTTTCTCATAATGAGTTTGGGATGTCTAGTAGACATTTGGATATGAGCCTTAAATTTAGTGGAGGAGTTTGGAGATTTTTATTTTCCAGCATATATATGTAGCATTTAAAACGCAAGAATAAATATATATAAGAAATGCAAGAAGTTCTTGTTTTAAAATGAAGATTCTGGGACGCTACTCATAGATCTAGCGTGTGTACCAGGAATTTGTAGGCAATTCACATTAAATCGGTCACACTTTAAAGAACAAGAGTTTATTGGTATGTGCAAGTCTCAAGGCAGGTATAGATTTCTGAGGTAAGATCATTCATTGCCCTAAGTTTAACCTTCTCTATTGACAGTTATTTTCTCTCTTGATCCCATTGAGAAACACTAAATTTTGTTGGAAGTTACAAAACAAAAAGTAGCAGAGGTGCTTTTAATGATAACATGGTTATAGCTGAAAAAATATTTTTGCTTTATTCAGCATTTTTCCCCTTATTTGGCAGCAACAGCTGGGATGAACATGTATTTGAATTAGTACTACCTAAAGCTTGTATGGTTGGACATGTGGACTTCAAATTCGTTTTGAACTCAAACATCACCAATATTCCACAGATACAAGTGACACTGCTGAAAAATAAAGCTCCAGGATTAGGGAAAGTGAATGGTAAGAATGGATCAAATTTATCGTTGAAGATTTTCTTTTGTGGTTGATGTTTAAAAACAAATTTTTCACTTGGCTAAGTTTCATGTCCCTTTCTGTCCTTATTGCCATTTGCCTACTCTACTTTTTGTGATTTTATTTAGAAAAGTAATTCAGAGAACATTTCAAAACTGCAGTAACCCAGTAATGGTCAGAATTGCATAAACTTGAATAATATAATTATGCTCTTTTGGAAGTGGGTTTAGTTCCTTTGTAAATTAGTTTGACTTTTAGCATTACTACCTTTATGTATTTCTTTTCCTAGGAGAAGACTTGATTGTGAATAGAACTGTTAATGGAAATTATTAAGGTTATTAGTGAAACCAACCTTTCATGTAATGCAGAAAATACACTCATTTTGTTTTTCTTACAATTTCAGAATTTGATGTACTGAGTTATTAAAGTAGATTATACACATTTAGCATGGTTAGAAACTAGGTGTTAACTTCTCAGTGTTTTCTCCTTAATAAGTTAGCTTAACAGGCTGGGGATAATTTCACAGTAAAATGGCAACTTAACTCCTGTTTCAAACATTGAAATTTGAAAATTTTCCTTTTTGAAAAATTACTTATACATCTGGTACTCTGTGTCTGTGGGTTTCACATCCCAGGAGTCAACAAACCTTACATACAGCCAATCATAAATTGAAAATATTTGAGGGGAAAAAAAACAATAAAAACCAATATAACAATAAGAAAATATACAAATAAAAAAAAATGTGATGGCTCATGCCTATAATCCCAGCACTTTGAGACCACATGTGGTGGCTCACACCTATAATCCCAGCACTTTGAGAGGCCAAGGCAGGAAGATCACTTTAGTCCAGGAATTTGAGATCAGCCTGGGCAGTGTAACAAGACCACAGGTCTCCAAAAAAAATTTTTTTTTAAATTAGCTTGGTGCAGTGGTGCACACCTGTGGTGCTACTCAGGTGGCAGTACTCATGAGGCTGAGACAGAAGGATCACTTGAGCCTAGGATTTGGAGGTTACAGTGAGCTATGACTGTACCACTGCACTCCCGCCTAGGTAACAGAGTGAGACTCTGAAATAAGTAAGTAAGTAAATAAATAGTATTTGCATGGCATTTACATTGTATTAGGTTTTATTAGTAAACTAAAGATCATTAAAAGTATATGGGAGGATGTGACTGAGGTTATATACAAATACTATGCCACTTCATATAAGGGATTTGAATATCTGTGGATTTTGGTATCTGTGGGAGTCCTTGAACTAATCCCCCGCAGTTACCGAGGGATGGATGACTGTATGTGTGTCTGTGTATTTATGTGAGTTTGTGTATATATGGATATGTTCGTATGTATGAAATCTTTTGACAGATTTTGAATTAATTGGATAGAGGACTCAGGATTTGGTAGTTTTAAAGCTCTGCAGGTGCTTGTACTGTGCAGCTTAGGGTAAGACCTTTTAGTTTAGTTGCTAGCAAATTGTTTCTTTAGGCAAATATTTTGTTACCATTTAAAAACAGAAGAGTGTGTAAAAAACAATTGAATCAAAATTTTCCTTCAACCATTTTATGGCATCTGTGTTAAAAATCACACAAGTTCCCAAGTTAACAGGAAATTTTAGATTTTTAGGCACATAAATCATTGATATTAAGCAAAATTAAGTTTACTAATATTTTTATCCTCTAGAAACAGCAGTAGATAGGCAGATCACCTTTCCTTTGTCTCCAGCTCTTAACATTGAAGTGGAACAAAATGGGAAACCGTCCCTGGTTGATTTGAATGAAGAAATGCAGCACATGGATGTAGAGGAATCACAGTGTGAGTTAAATTACAGAGCTGTTGTCCATGACAGTAAAAGGAGTAGTGATCTGAATGCAACATATCGGGCAAGATTTCCTTATGGCTTGCAAAAACTTGGTTTCAAGAACATGATTAAAAAATAACCTATAATTCTGCTTTGGCAATATGCTTTAACTTTCAGCTCATCTTTTGTGAACACAGCTGCGCTAATACTTGCATTATTGGTTTTTAAAAGCTTGGGATTTGAAATCAAATCATGGTTTTATAATTTTTTTGAAAATAAAGGTGAATTGTAAATATGGGAATGGAAAGCAACATAATAAATAAGATAATTGATTATAGTTTCTTAGCATGACAATGAATTCTTATTTTAACACATTCTAAGTATGTGTGGTGGTATTATATGTAAATGGGATGATATTTGGTTATTAAATATTATATTTTAAATAATTTAAATGAAAAATATGTATTTTTCTTTTTAGGTCTTAGATTATGTCCATTTTTGGAGGATCATAAAGAAGACATTCTGTGTGGGCCAGTATGGCTTGCTAGTGGCCTTGATCTATCAGGGCATGCTGGAATGTTGACGTTAACAAGCCCCAAACTTGTTAAAGGTGAAGTAATATATTTTACAAAAGCAGAATTAATAATACCACAGTTGTAAAAAGATGAAAAACAAATTGATCTTTAAAAAAATGATTGTTTTCTTTGGGACTTTGATTAGAAATTTGATCAGTTTTCTGGTAGCTGAGGTAATTTCTTCTCATAAGTAACTGTATAGTTATCTGATCCTACTTTTTGTGTCTTAGAGTCTCAGTGCTTTTTAAAAAAAACATTGAAGAAATGACTACAGGATGACTTAGTGTGACATACCAGAGCTCTTTTGAGTAAGCAGACATTATGTTCTGCAATTTTTACCCTTCCCATCACATCAGAGTTGTATCTCTTCAGAGTTTTATTATATATCATTACAGTTTCTTCTCCTAAAAGAGGGTTTGTTTTGTTTTTGTTTTTTTGTAACAGTCTCAATCGTCACGCAGGCTGGATTGTAGTGGCATGATCTCTGTTTACTGCAACCTCCACCTCCCAGGTTCAAGTGATTCTCCTGCCCCAGCATCCCAAGTAGCTGGGATTATGCTGAGCTCATTTTTGTATCTTTAGTGGAGATGGGGTTTCACCATGTTGGTCAGGCTGATCTGGAACTCCTCACCTGAAATCATCTGTCACTTTGACCTCCAAGAGTGTTGGGATTACAGATGTGAGCCATTGCACCTGGCCAAAAGAGGTTTTTGTTTTGTTTTTTTGAGACAGTCTTGCTCTGTCTCCCAGGTTGGAGTGCAGTACTGCAGTGTCAGCTCTCTATAACACCTGCCTCCCAGGATCAAGCAGTTCTTGTGCTTCAGCCTCCTGAGTAGCTGGGACTACAGGCGTATGCCACAACACCTGACTAATTTTTTGTATTATTCGTAGGGGTGAGATTTCACCGTGTTGCCCAGGCTGGTCTCAAACTCCTGAGCTCAGGCATTCTGCTTGCTTCGGCCCCAGAAAGTGTTAGGATTACAGGCGTGAGCCACCACTCTAGGCCAAAAGCGGGTTTTTATTAGAATAGCTTCGACAGTATCATATAAAATGATTTGAGTGTCATAAACAAATGCAAATTATAACGAATGTTTTAAAATAATGAGCTATCATGTACATAATAGATATATCAGCAGTAGGATGTTTTCAGCTTTTGTATCCTGCAGGTGAATTAAAAAATACCAACACAAAATGACTAGTTGGATTGTTGAAGAAATTTGGATGTGGGGTGGGATGTAGAGATCCTTCTCCAACCCAAGAAAATAGCTACATATCCACTATTTTAATTTCTGTACATTTCCTTCCTAACTTTTGTCCACATTCACACATATACGTTTAATTGCAGACATAGTAGAGATAAAGTATCCCTTATCTGCAATGCTTGGGACCAGAAGTGTTTCAGAATTCAGGTTATTTTCTGGTTCTGGAATATTTGTGGTATACTCAATTAGTTTGGTATTCCTAACCCAAAAATCTAAAATGTGAAATGTTCCAAGGAGCATTTCCTTTGAGCATCATATTGGCTTTCAAAGAGTTTTGCATTTTGGATGTTCAGATTAGGGATATTCAGTCTGTATTTATGGAAGTTTTGTGCTTTCTTATTGTCATTAGTTTTTGATATATTATGTGTTAGGTTTCATGCTGGGATACAGTACTTAACAAAAACTAATAAAACCTCAAATTGTTTAGATTATAAATTAGTTTTGTTCAATGAGAGTGTGAATCTTACATTTTTATGTGGAAATAAAAATATTGGTGTTTAAAAATTTTTTTTATTATTTAGAGGCACATTCTCCCTTCGTTGCCCAGGCTAGTCTCCAGCTCCTGAGCTCAAGAGATTCTCCTGCCTTGGCCTCCCAAAGTGCTAGGATTACAGGTGTGAGCCATCATGCCTGGCCAAAAATACTGATTTTGACAAAATGGAGTATGGAATTACATGGCATATGTTTGGAAAGCTTCGATACTGTTAAAGTATGAATTTTTATAGAATATACTAAGATTTTTTTTTTCATAAAATTATCCCCAATATCTTTGAAACTGAACAAGATGAGTGCTAAGTTTTTATGGAAGAGTAAAGGGGTAACACTGGCCAAATAATTTTGAAACAGAATGTCAGATACTACAACACAGAGAATTGTACAGTAGTGTTAAGAAAAATGTAACAGTGTAGTCCTAGCACAGCAGGCAGGTAGCTGAGTAGAATGATAGCGTTTTTTAATCATGAAAAGATGTAATACCTGCTTATGCAACAATAGACTGATAGTTTGCTGGCAGATATAGTAATTTGATGATAATTGAGAAATGTATTTTATATATAAATGATATAGTATGATCCCAATTTAGTTAAAACAATATAAAACACATACTAGTGATGGTAATTATTTGAGTGCTTTCTTTGTGCCAAGCACAGTTAACAGTGGTTTAGTTAACTCTGAGGTAGGCACTATTAGTCTCATTTTACATTTGAGGAAACTGAGCCACAGAGAGGATAATTTGTCACATGCCTAAGAACCATCATTATTCAAATCCAGGTAGTGACTCCAAAGCCTGCATGCCACATTTTTAACTGTCAATACTATAACACTATGTGTATATGTGCACACATAATGTAGACGTGTGTACATGTATGCGTAAGAAGATTGGATGGATATACATTCTGTAATTATCTGGATGATAGCTTAATGATAGTTTTGTTGTGTATGTGTAGTTTACAACATTTTTACCATTTAAATGAATAATATTATAATGGTTTTATACTGTTGTGTTTGTTGTTTTTTGCTGCAAGCATATAAAGGTGGATTAACTTTCTTGTGCTCAAGCAGTATAATTTGAAAGTTCTGGTCTACTATACTTTTTGTGGAGTTAGCTGTTGATCTTGTTCTATGAAGATGAAAAACAGTGGAATTCGTTGGTGATTCAGTTATTTTCCCCATTCTCTTCCACTTCTCTAGGTATGGCAGGAGGAAAATACCGTTCATTTTTAATCCATGTCAAGGCAGTGAATGAAAGAGGAACAGAAGAGATTTGTAATGGTGGTATACGTCCTGTAGTAAGGCTTCCATCTCTAAAACACCAAAGTAACAAGGGTTACTCACTTGCTTCACTTTTGGCAAAAGTTGCAGCAGGCAAGGTATAAAACTGTCATTTTGAACAATAACAATACTATTTTAAACATTGTGGTTCAGATTTAACATACTGTTAGAAGTAGTATGACTCTTCAGTGATGTTTTGCTATAACTTGGTTTGTTTGTGTTTTTTCTTTGGAGTGACTTAAACGTATTTAAGAAGAAAAGTGTTTTGAATTAACTTTATTTTATTATATTTATTTTACATTTTTGAGATGGAGTCTTATTCTTTCCCCCAGGCTGTAGTGCAGTGGTGCAATCTCGGCTCACTGCAACCTCTGCCTCCCAGGTTTAAGCCATTCTCCCACATCAGTCTCCCTAGTAGCTGGGATCAAGGCATGCATCACCACGCCCAGCTAATTATTGTATTTTCAGAAGAGACAGGGTTTCACCATGTTGGCCAGGCTGGTTTCTAACTCCTAGCCTCAAGTGATCTGCCCACCTTGGCCTCCCAAAGTGCTGGGATTACCGGGGTGAGCCACCACACCCAGCCTGAATTAACTTTAGGCAAATTACCTAGCTTTTATAATGTATACTGAGCACGGAGTAATTGTTAGCAGATATTTCCCTTTATAATTATTTTAGACCATAATATTTATTTCTTTTGGTATGAGAGTTTCTTCGTATGCCCTCTGTTGGCAACTCATAACCTTGTTTTTGGTGAATATTTGGTAGCATACAGAAAGAGAAGTTGGGAAATAATTTTATGGCAGGTTCTAATCTTCATGGTTGATTTTCTGAAAGTAGCTGTGAACTGCGCAGCTCTTTATAATTTGACTTATCTTGGATTTTTAGGAACTCAGGAAGGAGGTTTTGTTTATCATCATTGTTCATGAGGAATCATACTGATACTTATCAGTAACACCAGTCATCTTACATATATATATATATATATATATATGTCTTCCAGTTTTTCGGGGACTTTTGTGTACTTTATCTGATGTTATCCTCAGTATAACTCTGAGGTAGGCACAGCAGGTTCTGTTATCTCCATTTTTTAAATATTAAAAGTGAGTGAACTTTAGTGATTGGGGAGTCTGACATATCTCAAATATTTATTTATTTATTTATTATATATTTTGAGATGGAGTCTTCCTCTGTTGCCCAGGCTGTAGTGCAGTGATGTGATCTTGGCTCACTGCAGCCTCCACTCTCTGAGTTCAAGTGATTCTCTTGCCTCAGCCTCCTGAGTAGCTGGGATTAAAGGTCCCTGCCACCATGCTCGGCTAATTTTTGTAATGTTTTGGTAGAGATGGGGTTTCGCTGTGTTGGCCAGGTTCGTCTCAAACTCCTGAGGTCAAGTGATCCATCTGCCTTGGCCTCTGGAATTAGTAGGCCTGAGCCACCACACCCAGCCTCACGTAATTATTTTAAATGCAGTAATGGGGAGTTGGGTCAGGACTTTGGTTTTATCATCTGTAATTATTGGGTTATTGCCTTTAAAATAATGGCTGTGTCTTACTTTTTTCCCCTATTATAATTCTGGAGAAAATCATGTACTGAATATGAGAGTAAAAGCTATCATTTTAATTTGAGATTTATGTTTTGATAGCCATAATTCAATTATTTTTCTTTATTTTATAACTTTAATAGCAAAGAATTTTTAGTTTAGTTTATTTTTTTAAATTTATTATTTTTAATGTTTAGGAAAAATCGTCTAATGTTAAGAATGAAAATGCAAGTGGTACCCGTAAATCTGAAAACCTCCGGGGCTGTGATTTACTTCAAGAGGTCTCAGTCACCATTCGGAGATTTAAGAAAACTTCAATTTCTAAGGAAAGGTAATTGCATTGCATTCTCTTGCTATTCTTACAGTAATAAAAGTACAAAACATACCAGCATACACACATATACGCACAAATTAAAAATCTTTTACTTAAAAATTTTTGTTCTCCATTTTTCTTAAATAATTGTAATCTTGATGAGAGTATGAGTTGTCTTTATATTTCATTGGTTTATTTCTGGTGTCTACACAATGCTTGTTATATAGTAGGAATGGATGAAAGATAATAATTTGACATATACTCGTCAGGCAAGGGAGCATGTACCTATAGTCCCATCTACTGAAGAGGTGGGGGTAGGAGGATCTCTTGAACCCAAGAGTTTGAGTCTTGCCTGGACAACAGAGGGACATCCAATCTCTGGAGAAAAAAAAAACAGAAAGAAATTACACATATTCCTTGTTACATGATAGCACATTATTATAAATGTGATTTCTTTAAAATTTTTCTACAAATGAAATACTCAACATATAGCTATTAATTTTATTTTTAAAGGTACTTGTGATGTTCATGATTTAAAATGGAACATTGCATGACCATCTAGGTTGTGATAGCTTTAGTTGTTCTGTTTTGGTTGGTAATGTGTTTATATTTCTTTTTTTGTAGAGTGCAACGATGTGCCATGTTACAGTTTTCAGAATTTCATGAGAAGCTTCTTAACACTCTTTGCAGAAAAGCAGATGATGGCCAGATCACAGAACATGCCCAGAGTCTTGTCTTGGATACTCTCTGTTGGTTAGCTGGAGTTCATTCAAATGGACCTGGAAGGTTAATAATTAAAATTTTGCTTACCACTGTTGATTGCCCTTTGGATGTTATGATTTAAAGCTCAAGATGAGTCTAAATGTCTGCTATTGTTTTGCAGCTCAAAGGAAGGAAATGAGAGCCTACTTTCAAAAACACGGAAATGTCTTTCAGACATCGTACGTGTTTGCTTCTTTGAGGCAGGACGAAGTATAGCCCATAAGTGTGCCCGATTTCTAGCCTTGTGCATTAGGTTGGTGTGTTTTTAAGTTGAAAGCATACTTTCTAGGTACACTTGCTATTTAGTGGGTAATACCTTGTTTGTAGTGTAATGTGATCCTAGTTTAATGTATCTGTAATTTAAGAGAATTTCAAAACTTTATGAGGATTGTTGATAATCTTAGCAAGAATTTTGGGTTCTAAGGGCAAAGTATTACATTAAATAAGTCTATTTAACTTATAAGAAAAGAAATCTACTGAGCTTCTCTGCCTGTTAGTAGCAGTTTGAAGAATTTGGCAAGGGAACTCTTCACCCCTTTCCTTTATTGTCTTTTCTTGCCCCAAAGTATTTTCTCTGTTACATAAAAATCTTACCGACATTTTTTGTAGCATTGTGCAGATCCTTTTTTCTAAACCCTGAAACAAATTAGAACAGTCTCCCCTGATTCCCAGGGAATGTGTTCCAAGAACTGTCGCCCGCCCCGTCCCCCAACCCAGTGGATACCTGAAACTGTAGATAGTACTGAACCATATATATATTATTGTTTTTTCCTGTGGTCTCTCTTAAAATATCTTATTGTACTGTACTCACCTGTGTTTGGACTACACTTGACCATGTATAATTGAAACTGTAGAAGTTGAAACTACATATAAGAGTTCCTAATATTTAAGGTTCCTACTTGCTACTGTATCTAGGAAGTGTCTAAGAGCTGATGGTCAGTATTGACTGTTGTAAAGATAATGGTTTAATGCATAAGAAAATATTTACAGAGATCTTTAGTATAATCAGTCCCTATTATCTTTCGGTGTTTTATAGAGCTTTAAGGTAGGTTTTTCTTTTAATCAGTATAGAATACATTTTAAAGATTTTTAAGTACCACACCAAGTTTAGGGTTGAATTTAGACCTTGAGTAATGTCTTTACAATTTTTCTTTTTAAAAATTTTTCAGTAATGGCAAATGTGACCCATGTCAACCAGGATTTGGATCTGTTCTGTTGAAGGCTTTACTTGATAATATGTCATTTTTACCTGCAGCAGCAACTGGTGGTATGTAAAATTATATAGTTATAGTCATATGGAACATCTCACATGTATACTTAGGATTATTTCGTAACTATTTTTTTTCTATGAAAGTTCACTTTCCTATAGCTTATCTGTAGTTTTTGAAGGGATCAATAAATTGTGACTGGGTGGGCATATACGCTGTCAACAATACTCCAAAGAAAAGGTTCATGGGACAGTTATGTAAATATCAAGTCATCTTACTTCATAACTATTTTTCAGTACTTCATTACAATCATTGAGTTGTTTGGTTGTTTACTGACTGGGATGTAATATAAATAAGTAAAACAGTCTAGATGTCATTTCACTTGCATATATTATATATGATTATGTAACTGGGTTTTTTGGGTGCTGGTGAGTCACAGCTCGCCTGAGAGAATGTTGTAGGTTTTTGGTTTTGGCCTCAGGAATGAAAGAGGATTACAGCAGGTGCGCTGTAAGCTTGTAAAGTAAATACCGAACCCAAGAGGTGTTACAGAAAGGTGATTTTATTTAGGTAGAGAAAAGAGGGCGAAAAAAGCAGGAGAAGAGAGAAGAACTTCCATCAAGAGTGTGGAAGGGGAATCCGGCCGGGTGTGGGGACAAGGACTTTTAACATGGGAGGAATTCCCTCCTTCTCTAAGTGCGCCCCTCCCCCCGACCAATGAAAAGAGTTCCTTTAAACTTCCGCTGGGGTCATTGACACTTAGTTTCTTCCTGTGCCTGTGAAATTCAAACATAAACTGTTAAATCTCCCGGATGGAGATAGATGTGAGAGGGGCATGTCACTGGGAAGTTTTTGCCCTTAAAACTATGCCCCCTTGTGGACCCAGAAAGAGCACACAGTCCCTTAATTGGTGGGGACTGTGACAAACTGGAATTTCCTAAAAGGGACCAGTTTTTTGTTTTTTTTTTTTAAGCACCTGAGGATCTTGTTGAAATGCTTTCAGAATGAATGGGGCCGAGTGCGGTGGCTCATGCCTGTAATCCCAACACTTTGGGAGGCTGAGGCGGGCGGATCACGAGGTCAAGAATTCGAGACCCGCCTGACCAATATGGTGAAACCCCATCTCTACTAAAAATACAAAAATTAGCTGGGCATGGTGACACGCTCCTGTAATCCCAGCTACTCAGGTGGCTGAGGCAGGAGAATCGCTTGAACCTGGCAGGCGAAGGTTGCAGTGAGCTGAGATTGCGCCATTGCACTCCAACCTGGGTGACAGAGCGAGACTCTGTCTCAAAAAATAAAAAAAAGAATGAATATAATTGGTGGTAGAGAGTAGAATGATGGCTACCAGAGTCTGGGTAGGTGAGCGGGGTTTGAAGAGAGGTTGATAAATTAGTATGAAAATATGGTTAAAGGAAATAAGTTCTAGTGTTTGTTAGCACAGTGGGGTGACTGTAGTTTGTGGTATATTTCAGAATAGCTAAAAGAAAACATTTGAAATGTTCCCAATGCGAAGAGATGACAGGTATCCTAAATACCGTGATTGATCATTATACATGGCATGCATATATCAAAACATCACATGTACTCCCTATATATGTGCAATTATTATTTATCAAAAAAGAATGAATGTAGTTATCAAGTAGGAATTCATAAAGCAATTCTCTAAAATAGCACATATGTAAGAAAATAAAGATTTTTAAAGATTCTTACTGTTTTTTCTAGTATATGGTGTTACTATGAAGGGCTACTAATTTGGCCTCTTAAGCCAAATTTTATTTATTGATAGACATTTCTCACAATCTGTTTTTTTGTTGTTGTTGTTGTTTGTTTGTTTTTGTTTTTGTTTTTAGAGATGGTGTTTCACCATATTGTTCAGGCTGGTCTTGAACTCCTAACCTCAGGTAATCCGCCTGCCTCGGCCTCCCAAAGTGCTGGGATTACAGGCATGAGCCACCATGCCCGGCACAATCTGTTTTATTAAAAAACCATTCAAGCTGGGCACAGTGGCTCACACCTGTAATCCCAGCATTTTGAGAGGCCATGGAGGGAGGATTGCTTGAGTCCAGGATTAAAAAAAAAAAAAAACCCATTCAACAGGTTACCTCAGTGAGTTACGTATTTCATAAAGATTTCATCTTTGTGTTAAACAAAAAAAAAAAATGCTTGTTCAGAGTTATTAAAAGTTATATCATTTTCCTAATTTAGATAAAGAGTGTTTATATTTACATTGAATATATTTTGGCTACAACTATTAACTATGAACTAGGACATTTTGACTCAGTTGCTCATTATGGTACTCTCTAATGTTTAAAAGTTTCTTAAGGATAGTTTTAAAGATAAGATGCTTAAATTGTGGCATGTACTTAGCAGTTAAACATCTCAAGTTTTATTAAAAAATGTAAAAATACACTGTCATGATCATCTTTTAAGCCATGTTGATCTGTATCTAACGCATTATAGAATAATTGTATTCCCATTCATTCACTTAAGTGGGCTGCTTGAAGCTCACTGCTATCCACTATTTTTAAAAATTTTAGTACAGAGAAACAGTATTTTGTGAAGGATGATTTGTAGGACCTGCAGTCTTCTCACTTTTTCAGCTATTTCAAAGTGTCCCTGAGAGTCATCTCACATTACTGTACACCTAAATGCCTATGTTGGCTTGATAAAACTCTCCAGAAATATTTGAAATTCTTAGTGCAAGACTGCCTCAGGGTGTTGTTTATATTTTAAGTTTCTCTTTGATCCCTCCCAGGAGTTGGTCTTTGTAAATTACCTGTAAGATTTTTTTTCCAGAAAAAGGAGTGTATTTCTAGCAAAAGGAAGTATGCTGATAAATAGGTAATCTTAATTTCTCATGGTTAGAGTTAAAGGAGGAAAAAGAAACATTTTTGTTGTTTTTTCCAGGTTCTGTCTATTGGTATTTTGTCTTACTGAATTATGTGAAAGATGAAGATCTGGCTGGCTGCAGTACAGCTTGTGCATCTTTGCTTACTGCAGTGTCCAGACAGTTACAGGACAGGCTCACACCAATGGAGGCTTTACTTCAGACAAGGTATTTTAGTGTATCTAATGACTAATAATACTCGTCTCTGAGTATGATCACACCTTTGCAGAGAACTGTTATTTAATATATATGCTGAAAACGGTATTTTTCTTACAAAAATGTTTAGTTTATACTTTTACCTTTTTCCACATTGTAATAGCATGAGGTTTTATTTTCTTCTGTTTTTTCAGAAATTACTCTGAGAAATTACTATGAGGTGTCTTTAACAGTTTGATAAATCCTTATGATGGTTATCCACAGTGCTAATTTTATTTAATACTGAAAAGTCATATTCTCTGCTAATGGAAAAAGAATGTGATGTGTCTGTTTCTCTTTGCATTTTATAGGTGTAATTACATGAATCACTTATTGTCCCATTACTAGTATTATTCTATCTACTACTTACATTTCAAAACTTTTAACATGATGAATTAAGCAATAGTAAAAGGTTAGATTTCAGTTCTTGACTGATTGTGTATGTTTGAAGTAGGGATTTCCTCCATTTAGAGCAGTGATTTTATAATTTTCTAGATTAGATGTTTTGATTTTGATGACATTTTACTCATAGCCTTTGTACTTTATGCTATGTCAAAATGATTGAGGGGAGAGAATGGTGCCTAATGCCCCTGGCTTCAGTCTGCAGGTGGCAGTCTTAGTACCTTAGTTGCTAGTTTATTGGAATCACATTTATTGAGTCTCTGGACAGTGTCTTAGAGTATAGATTTCTGGGAACATAGTTGGCATTCACTGAATTTGATGGGTCAGATCTAGTCAGCATCTCCCTCTGACCTGTTAGTCAGACTGCTTTTAAAACTAAGTAAATAGGTAATTTGTTAATTAGATGGCTGAAAGGAAAATTGTTAGCGCGTTATTTTATTTTTCAGATATGGATTATATAGCTCACCATTTGATCCAGTCCTCTTTGATTTGGAGATGAGTGGCTCTTCTTGTAAAAATGTTTATAACAGCAGCATTGGTGTCCAGTCAGATGAAATTGATTTATCAGATGTCCTTTCAGGTAGTGATTTCTTTTATTAAAGGAAATTCTGAATGTTGTATCTTGGATTTAAGTTGCCATTTGACTTAATAGATTGTAGTCATTTATGTATTTGTATGTATTTAGAAAACTAAATTCCTTAGAACTTAACATCTGAATCGTTAAAATGTTTGCTGGAAGGTTTTAACTTCGTCTTTCCCCCTCCAGAAAATTCCAGTATATTAATGTCATATTTGAAAGGGTTGTGACTTTTATTTTTTGTTTTTATTATTCATTTCATTTGTGTGATTTTAATGCTTATAAGAGACTCTTTAAAATTTTATGTATTTGTTGTAGCCTTTTCAGTTTTATTTGATGTACCTTTGCTGTGTCTGTAAAGTTAAAAAACATTTCTTATTTCTAAAATAAATTAGTAACAATATTTGTTTCTTATTTATTGTAATAAGAATTTCTTATTGTAATAAGTAAGAAATTCTTATTGTAATAAATAATTTGCAATAACAAATAGTATTTGTTTCTTACTGTAATAAGAGTTTCTTACTTATTGTAGTAAGTAAGGATGCACAAACAAAAGATAATTTTCTGCATCTATCACTTTGAGGTAAACTTTGTATACATTACATATATCCTTCTGTACTTTCTGAAGAATGTTTTTTGGATGTATGCATAATACTATTTGCATAATCTTTTTCTTTCTTTTTTTTTTAATGGGTACTGTCCTCAGTAAGATGTGTAATCTTTTTAAGTGCTAAAATTTGCTGTTTATTTTTGTTAGATAAAATAGTGACCATTTAATTTTTTTCTTCCATCTAATTGCACGTGTTCCAAGTGTTAGGAAACCAAAACGTTAGAAAATTGCAAACAGATTAAGGTAATAACATTTCAGTAAACTTTGAGAGAGAAATTCAGTTTTGTTGAAAAGTAACTTAGGAGGTGTGGAAAAAAGTAAAATAAAAAAATCAAATACAGAAATATAAATGAACTGTAAAATGCCTCAACCCTAACCTTTCTACACTCTTAGGTTACTATTGTTAACTGGATGTTTACACTCTTAGGTTACTATTGTTAACTGGATGTTTAGCTGTTTAAACTTGTTTGTGGCCCATGTTCGATAATACAGTTTCTAATGAAAGATCATACTACATGTACTGGTCTGTCACTTGCTTTTTAATTGCTTATGCTGCTTTGAATATATTTGTTATTGCTCTATTTGATGACTTAGGCTCTGATTGCCTTATGCTCATCCTACCATTTTCTGTCTTTTCTATTCAAGTGATACATCAATTAGGCCATTGCAGTTCATTTTTGGAACTAAGAGGAGAGGCTAGAACTAGAGATACAGATGTCTTCAGTATACCAAAAGAAGCAGTTAAATTTGTTAGGGTGAAAGTGTAAGGGAAACTCTGTAAGTTTCATTCTAAGCTCTGAGGTAGTCAAGTTTGCAACTGAGTAAAAAGACTCAGAATAAGGGATTTAGAAATCATGATATGTCTCCACATTAATGTCTCCTCATGTTATTCCTCATTATTAGTCCCTCTACAGCACTTTTTTTTTTTTTTGAGGGGGTTGGTGGTTAATGGCGTCAGTGGCACAAGACAGAAATGTGAATGTCATCCTTGATACCTGTATCTTTCTTATTACCCACATTGAGAGTATCACCATATGGCACCTATTTTTTCATCAGTGTATACATTTGTTCCTCTCTATCCATGGGGAATTGGTGCCAGGACTCCTTGCAGAAAACAAAGTCTGTAAATGCTCAAGTCCCTTAAAAAAAAAAAAGTATAGTGCATTTCTTACATCACTTATAATACCTAATGCAATGTTAATGCTATGTGAGTAGTTGTTATACTATATTGTTTAGGGAATAATGACAAGAAAAAAAGGCTGTACGTGTTCAGTATAGACACAGCCATTCATTTTTCCCTCTGAATATCTTCTGTCTGTAGTTAGTTGAATCCATGGATGCCAAACCCACAGATACAGAGAGCTGACTGTATTTCAAGTTTGCTCACTTTCTTACCTCCCATCATCACAAGATTACAGTGTAAGTTACAGTCATCTTGAACCCAGACTACAATAGTAGCTTTCACACTGGTCTTCCTACCTCTGTTTTTGTCTCACTTCAGTACTTTCTTCACATTGCGTTGTGTGTGATCTTTCAAATACTTTACCTTTCTCCTTAGAATACTTTACATTTCTTCCCATTTTTTGAAGTTTGCAGTTTCTAATACAGGATATAAAATCCTATATGATTTGGCTCTCTTTTCCTTGCCATTTTATCTTGTGTCATTGTCTCGTTTAGTCTTATTTGGCCCTGCGATTCTCAAAGTGTGTTCAATAGACTGCCAAACAGTTACTGATATCATTAAGGGGACATATATGGCCATAACTATTTTCATGATAGTAGAATGATGTTATTTGTCTTTTTGACTTCATTGACATTTGTGTTGATTGTGAAAAAGCATGATGTTATTTACTGTGCACTTGAAATAAAATGTCAATGTCATTTTAAAATGTCCTTGATGCAGTAAAAATTATTAAATTTTTAACCCATGAATACACATCTTCTATTCTGAGATGAATGAGAAATATGCATAGAGTACTTCTGTGGCATGACAAAGTACCATGCTTGTTTCATGAAAATGTGAGTTGAGTTACAAGCTGAACTAGTTGCTTGTTTCTTGGAATGCCATTTTTATTTGCAGTAATGGCTGGCAGACAAACTATGCTCATTTACACTGTATTATTTGGCAGTTGTTTTTTTGAGAAATGAATGAGAAACATCTTTTCCATAGTGAGCTTGATAGCTTCCAGATATGTAGACTTTTCTGATGGGATCTGTCATTAGAGAGTGTAATTTTCCAATATTGGATAATGAAATGTATCAGTATTTGGAATATTTGTATATAGTGGTGAACCAATATTTTCTGAATGATAAATGCATGATGTTTCACCATTATGCATGGGTAAAATTCCTTAAAAGATATATCAGTTGATCTTAATATAACAGAGTTTGAGAAGTTCACTGATAAGATTTCAGATACCACATTGTAACCTTTAAGAAATTATCACTTGTCCCTGGGCATGGTGACGCACACCTGTAATCCCAGCTCTTTGGAAAGCCAAGGCAGGCAGATCACAAGGTCAAAAGATGGAGACCATCCTGGCCAACATGGTGAAACCCTGTCTCTACTAAAAATAGAAAAATTAGCTGGGTGTGGTGGCACGCCTGTAGTCCCAGTTACTCAGGAGGCTCAGGCAGAAGAATCACTTGAACCCGGGAGGCGGAGGTTGCAGTGAGCCGAGATTGCACCACTGCACTCCAGCATGGAGACAGAGTGAGACTCTGTCTCAAAAAAAGAAAAAAAAAAAATTACCACTTGTCAAGTTTTTGAATATGCAAGTATGTTAAAATATTCTTTTTCCAACTACATATTATTTGGGCCAGATTTTTTCACCTAAAACAACATACTGGAACACATTGAATGCAGAGTCAGGTAGGAGAATCCAGCCATCCTCTGATACTCCACATTTTAAAGAGATTTTTAAATAGGTAAAACGTCGCTTTTTAAATTAAATTATTTTTAGGCTGGGCGCGGTGGCTCACGCCTGTAATCCCAGCACTTTGGGAGGCCTAGGCGGGTGGATCACGAGGTCAAAAGATCGAGACCATCCTGGTCAACATGGTGAAACTCCGTCTCTACTAAAAATACAAAAATTAGCTGGGCATGGTGGCGCGTGCCTGTAATCCCAGCTACTCGGGAGGCTGAGGCAGGAGAATTGCCTGAATCCAGGAGGCGGAGGTTGCGGTGAGCCAAGATCGTGCCATTGCACTCCAGCCTGGGTAATGAGCGAAACTCCGTTTCAAAAAAAAAAAAAAAAAATTAAATTATTTTTGCTTTAGAAAACAGTTACTTTTCATAAAATTATGCCATTTTAACATTTCATGGGTTTATTATTAAATGAATTAATTTTTAAATTAAACATCTTGAAATACCTACTATGGTAAATACCAGTAAAACAATGGAAACAAAAGTTCTTCAGGGTTCTTAATATTTTAAAAATATGTAGAGGGATCTTAGAATTGAGAACTGTTCCTCTAGCCATATTGTTCTTTCAGTTCCTTAAATGTGCCATGTTTCTTCACTGTGGGGATTTCACTCATGTTCTTTCTGCATGTCTTTTCTCCCACTTCAAGGAAACAAATGTATAGAACTCTTATTCTTCCCATGAATCTCCTCATTTCATCAGGGAAGCATTTTATTACCCCATAACTTAGAATTGATTGCCCCTTGACTTATTAGTCCTTTAAATTTCTCTTCAGTAAAACCTTGCAGCTTAAAAACAAAGTTGCATCGTTTAATTCCTAATAACCACTAACATACAATATAATCTTCATGAGGACTGAAACCTATCCTTTTACTCTTCTGTCTCCTAATGCTTGTATTAAATGTGTGATAAACATTTTTTTGAACATGTGTCAGGCCCTATGCTGACCCCCAATGAGACATTGGAAAACAAGGTTATGACAGTTTATGCTTGTATTTGATAGTCCTTCAGCTGTTAATGACAGTTTTTAAATCTCACCATTCTTTTTTATCTGTGAATTCTGTTTTGCTTTGTCTTTCAAAGAATTATGTTTAAATGAGTGCTAATTCCAAAAAAATGGGAAAGTAATGAATATAATCCTTGCCCTCCCAAACTACATACACAGTCACTGTAAATTCATTTGTGTTCTCCCCTCCAGTCTTCTTGCTGTGGTTTTATTTGTCATATAGTAGTGGCTACATAGCTTTTTGTTTTAAAAACTACTTATGCTAGCTTAAACTATTTTTACGATGATGAAGTAGTGTGCTTCATTGTATAAAATTGATAATATGAACAAAATACAAGGGACTATGTATAGATAGATCTTGTTAATATTTTTAAATGTTCGTTCTTTGTTTTGTGTCTTTTGTTTATGCAGTTGACGTAATCTGATTTTACATATACCCAACAGATAAGGTGATAGCTAATGTGTGTAGCTGATTTACTACTTTTTTCCTCCATTTGAGATTCAAATCACTTGTTACTGAATATAGGTTTCATGTCAATAGGAAACTACCACTCATGTTTCTATTAATATGAAGGGCCACTAAGTTGCTTTGATGCTTTTATGCTTTTGTAGCAGGGAAACTCATGTCTGCTGTTTTGTCAGCTTTCTTAATACCATGCCCATGATTCAAACACTGTGTAAGAGTTATGCATTTGTATGTTCTAATTAAAATTGAAATTGCAGCTATAATTATTGTTATTACTATTGCTTTTTAAAAATTATCTTCACATATTATAAAACTTGTCTTTTGCCATTAGGAAATGGAAAGGTCAGTAGTTGCACAGCTGCGGAGGGTAGTTTCACATCTCTCACTGGACTTTTGGAAGTTGAACCCCTGCACTTCACTTGTGTGTCAACTAGTGATGGAACCAGAATAGAAAGGGATGATGCAAGTACGTTTACTGGTATATACCTTCTTTTATTATATACTTTTTGCAGTAATAAAGTGTGGTATTTAAGTATTTAAACATCAGTTATAATTATGTAAGTTTCATTGCTATTAAGTGGAAATTTATATATGGGAGGGACATTTTGGGGAAATACAAATCGTTTATTTTCTTTTCCAAGTCAATTCATAGGTTTTCTTCCCCTGTACCCACTTAGAACACTGTTTTAAATCATTTTGTTTTTATGTGTATGCACTTTCAGAAATTGTTTTAATTTGAAAAATATCAAGTATGATGGAAATAAAAGGAAGAGTAAAAATATACTACATGTTTCTACTACTGAATGATGTTTTTGAGAAGGTTGAAATGAGTAAAGAGGGAATACTTTTTTTCCAACTAGTTTAAAACAACTTTGAATATTTGAGGCAGTATTTGGGTTTTTTGAATATGTGATGTTCTTGGTGTGTTAAATAAATACCTTGACTTAAAAATTAAGTTTTTGACCATCAGTCAGTGGAAGCTTGTTTATTTTCTTTCTTGTTTTCTGTGATTTTTTTTTCCTCCTCATGTAGGAAGATTGGTGTTTATTTACAGTTACTTCTATTGCAGCAGAAATAATTGAAGTATTTCAATTAAGAAGATTGGTTTATGATTTTCTGTCTATATTAGTCATTAAAGGGTTTGAATATTGTCTTGATGTGATTCTTCTGTTGGTGGTTTTGTGGAATTGGGTACCACCTTAGTCTCTTTAACATTTTAACAAAAAGCAAAAACGGTTTGCTAGAGAAGTCATGAAAAATTTAATCTTAGCACCTGATTCCAGAATAGCAAGAAGTTTTAAAAGGAAATTATCAGTTCTTTATTTTAGTGTCTTTAGGAATTGCCTTATATATCCAATTGTGGAAGTAACTACTAAAGCGAAATTCATATTTTATGTAGTTAAATATGAGCTTTTTAAATAAAAACCTAATATTTCTTTCATATGGAGATTCTAGGAAGTTCAAAATTAATTTGTATTTGTTTTCTTGGACAACTATAGTCATTTTGTAGAAACTTTTACATTTATGCTAGAATAGAAACATGCCATGACAAAAAATTTGATCTTTCAGAAAATTATTTGATTATAAATCAGGCCCTTTCATGGAACTGTCTTGAAATTAAGTATCCTGGTTTGAGACAAGCCTGGTCAACATGACGAAACCCCATCTCTACTAAAAATACAAAAATTATAGCTGGGTGTAGTGACGGGAACCTGTAGTCCTAGCTACTCGGGAGGCTGAGGCAGGAGAATTGCTTGAATCCAGGAGGTGGAGACTGTAGTGAGTGGAGATTGTGCCACTGCACTCTAGCCTGGGTCACAGAGTGAGACTCCTTCTCAAATTAAAAAAAAAAAAGAAAGAAATTACGTATCCTGGACTTTTATTTTATTTTAAGAAAATTAATGTTTTTGAATAAGTAATGCTTTTAGAAGGCACATAATTTTTTTTTTTTTTTCCCGAGATGGAGTTTTGCTCTTGTTGTGTACTGGTGCGATATTGGCTCACTGCAACCTCTACCTCCAAAGTTCAAGTGATTCTCCTGCCTCAGCCTCCCAAGTAGCTGGGATTACAGGCACTTGCCACCATGCCTGGCTAATTTATTTTTGTATTTTTAGTAGAGATGGGGTTTTCCCATGTTGGTCAGACTGGTCTCGAACTCCTAACCTTGTGATCCGCCCGCCTTGGCCTCTCAAAGTGCTGGGATTATAGGCATGAGCCACTGTGCCCTACCCAGAAGGCACATAATTTTATTTATTTATTTTTTTTTGAGATGGAGCCTTACTCTGTCACCCAGACGGAGTGCAATGGCACAATCTCGGCTCACTGCAACCTCCGCCTCCTGGGTTGAAGCAATTCTCTGCCTCAGTCTCCTGAGTAGCTGGAATTACAGGCTCCCACCAGTTGCCCTAATTTCTTATATTTTTAGTAGAGACGGTGTTTCACCTTCTTGGCCAGGCTGGTCTTAAACTCCTGACCTGGTGATCTACCTGCCTCAGTCTCCCAAAGTGTTGGGATTACAGGCTTGAGCCACTGAACCTGGCCCAAGGCATGTAATTTTTAAAAGATAAAAGGTTAGGTTTGAAAAAGTATTTCTTCACACTCCCTACCCATTTCCCCCCATGCGAAGCAAGCAGTGGAATCAGTTTCTTGTCCTTACAGTCTGTCTATATACATGCCATCATTTCTCTGTTTCACCCAAAATGAAACTACTACCGACAGAGAGATTTCTATTAAATGTTAGGGCAAAGTGCTGACTAGTGATTATAATAGGAGATGAAAGATGATTATAGTCTTTCATCTTCCTGTTTAATTTTTTGAAACATATTAATATTATGAAATAAAATGCCTATGCAGAAAAGTGCAGAAAATAATTGCATAGCTCAGTAGTTTATCATGATACACATTGTTTGTGTGACGACCGATAAGTAAATAAAGAACATTTCCAGCACTTCAAAAGGTGTCTTCGTGACCACTTCCATTTATTCTTCATTTTCTCCAAAAGGTAAACATCATCCTTTTATAGTAATTGCTTCTTGGTTTTTGTGTATTTCTTGAATAACCACTTAATGATGCAATTCTGAACAGTAGTTAAGTATGGTCTGTATAACATAGAATTACACATGTATGTATATTTGGTCTGCCCTCTTTTGAATCCTACAATTATGATATTAATCTGTATCATTGCATATAGACAGCTGGTTCTTTTTCATTGGTGTTTAGGATTCTGTTGTCCAAATAAAACAAACTTTGTATACCCACTATTGGTTTTTATACCTGTGATAGACATTTGAGTTGTTTCATTGTGGACATAATAGAACTGATGGACATACTTTTGTCTTGAATATTAATGTGGAAGTTGATTCACTGCTTCATAGGGTATTCATATATTCAGCTTCAGTAAGTGAGTAATCTTTCTGCTATTGGTTTCTATTTAAATTGCTGTGGAGTCAAATACGCAGATTATTGATCTTGCAAAATTTTTTGAGGATTGTAGAGGGTCAAATTCTATAAATATTCCGTGCATACTTAATAATGTTAACTCTGCACTTGTTGGTGAAGTGTTCTCTATATATCCTTTTGGTCAAGTTTGCTAACTGTGTTCTTCAAATTCTCTATCTTTATTGGTTATTTTACCTGTTTGTTTGTTTTAGTTAATGAGGCCACTGTGTTAAAAAACTGTAGATATTTTTTGTCATCAATTTTTATACATTTCGAGACCATCACGTAAATTTAGAATGGTTGTGTCTTTCTTGGGAATTCTTTGATCATGATGAATTATTTTTTATTATTATTTTTTGAGATGGGGTTTTGCTATGTGGCCCAGGCTGCTTGGGCTCAAGTGATCCTCCTGCCCCTGTCTTGCAAGTAACTGGGATTGCAGGCATACACCACTGCACCTGGTTTGAGTTACCTTTTTATCTTAAGTTTGCTCTTTCTCCTAGTATTTACCTTGTCTCACGTTTACTTAGCTAACACTAGCCTTCTTTGGCTGCTGTTGTATGGTATGTTTTCCCATCTTTTTACTCTCAACTTTTCAGTTTTCCTTATGGTTTAGATATACTTTTTGTAAGTGGCATGTAGTTGAATTTACTAAAAATTCAGCCTGGTATTTTTGTCTTTCAGTGGGAGAATTTAGTTCAGTTACATTTAATGTAATTATTGATATATTCCTGTTTAAGTCTACCATGATTTTTTATATGTACTGTTCAATTTCTCATTGTCCTGATGGTTGGTTACATATTTCTTTTTCCTCATTTTCTGTTTTTAGGATTG
Organism: Aotus nancymaae; assembly: GCF_030222135.1. Classification (NCBI taxonomy): domain Eukaryota; kingdom Metazoa; phylum Chordata; class Mammalia; order Primates; family Aotidae; genus Aotus; species Aotus nancymaae. The sequence continues at coordinate 31,412,040 of NW_026988471.1, forward strand.
ATTATATTTTTTATTGCTCAATTTTTCCATTTTTTTCTGAACCCTTCTTTTAGTAATTATATTATTGAGATCACAATATATACTCTTGATTCCAGAAGTATATATTAATTCCCATAATACATTAGTATAATTTTTTATATTCAGTATTCACTTGGATTTACCTCATAATTCCATGTTCATTGCTTTTTATTCCTTTCTCGTTGAGCTTTTATCTGGTATGCTTTTTCTTAGGTCTGAAAAATACTCTTAAGATCTCTTTTTACTCTTAGGTACTGATGACACATTCATTTTCGTTTTTTGAGAAAAAGTTCGAAGTTTTATGAATAATCTAATGAACAAGCAGGATAGCCATTATCTGAATTCCAATATCATTATTATTTTTTCACATTTGTTTTTTTTCTTTGCCAAAATACTTCAAAGCAGATCTAATAACATGCCATTTTTACCATACTCACCTAAATTAATTCTAATTTATTGTGAAAACAGTGTTGTAGTCAATTAAATTAACAGTCAGTTTTGTGGTGTCATCTGATTTTCAATATATGATTAAACTTAATATAATGGAGAATTTGATAGGGATTCTAAGTTATTAGTTATTTTTACTTGTGATTTAAAGGTAATCTTTCCTTATCTTTCAGCTTACATGGTATTTGTTAGAAGTCATCTGTCAGTCTTACTGCTTTTGAAAGATCATTTCTCAAACTTTCTGAGGTTGCCCTTCTCCTCTTTTTTTGCTTTAAGAATTTTTGTGTATGTTCCTACATGTGGTTTCATTTGTGTTTATTCTGCTTCAAATTGATAGTTCTTCTTGAATCTTTAGTTGATATCTCCCTGAAGTTTTAGCTGGTACCTTCCAAAGCTTTAGAGAAATAGCCAGTTACCTCTTTAAATATTGTTTCTGCTCTATTTTATCTCCTCTCTCTCTCTCTCTCTCTCTCTTTTTTTTTTCCTTTTTCTTTGGCAGAGTCTTGATATGTTTCCCAGGCTGGAGTGCAGTGGTGCGATCTTGGGTCACTGCAACCTGCGCCTCCCCAGTAGCTGGGATTATCCTGCCAGCCTCCTGAGTAGCTGGGATTACAGACATGCGCCCACGCCCAGCTAATTTTTGTATTTTTATTTATTTATTTATTTATTTATTTATTTATTTACTTTTTGGAGACAGAGTCTTACTCTGTCGCCCAGCCTGAAGTACTGGAGTGCAATGGTGCGCTCTCAGCTCACCGTGACCTTGGCCTTCCAGGTTCAACTAATTTTCCTGCCTCAGCCTCCTGAGTAGCTGGGACTACAGGTGTGTGCCACTACACCCAGCTAATTTTTGTATTTTTAGTAGAGATGGGGTTTCACCATGTTGGCCAGGATGGTCTTGATCTCATGACTTCGTGATCTGCTCACCTTGGCTTCTCAGAGTGCTGGGATTGCAGGCATGAGCCACCGTGCCCTTCCAATTTTTGTATTTTTGGTAGAGACGGGGTTTCACCATGTTGGTCAGACTGGTCTCAAACCCCTGACCTCTCAGGTGATCTGTCTGCCTTGGCCTCCCAAAGTGCTGGGATTACAGATGTGAACCTCTTCGCCCAGCCTTTCCTCTCTTTTTGACTCTTCATTTTTATATACATTATATCCCTCATGATCATAACTGATAGAATTTTCAGTTGTTTTAATTATGAATATTTTCTTCTAATCCATCTTTTTAAATATTCTGTCTTCTGGTATCTAATCATTTATGGGAAAACTACCCTTCTCCCACTTTATTGCAGTGTTGCCTCTAGTAAGCATCTCATATATGTATAGGTCTGTTTCTGTTTCATTGGCCATTTATTTGGCCTTTTATTAATACTCTATTATCTTTTTTTTTTTTTTTTTTGATGTAGAATCTTGCTCTGTAGCCCAGGATGAAGTGCAGTGGTGCAGTCTTGGCTCACTACAGCCTCACTTATTGGGCTCAAGTGATTCTCCAGCCTCAGCCTCCCGAGTAGTTGAGATTACAGATGTGTGCAACCATTCCCAAATAATTTTTGTATTTTTAGTAGAGATGGGTTTTGGCATGTTGTCTCAGCTGGTCTCAAACTCCTCAGCTCAAGTGATGTGCTGGCCTTGGCCTCCCAAAGTGCTGGGGTTACAGGCATGAACCACTGTGCCCATCTTCTATTGTCTTAGTGTAACTTTATGTTAAGTGTTTGTATCTGATAGTAAAAATCTACCAATGTTCTTTTTAGGTAGATTTTAAAAATTGATTTTCTAAATTATTTAAAAATAAAAAAAATTCACAGTGTTATGCAGTTATCACCATTGTCTAATTCTAGAACATTTCCATCACTACAGAAACAAACTCCTCATCTACTAGTGTTTTCTCCACTTCTTCCCCAACCCATCAAATCTCCTGGCAACCAGTAGTCAGCTTTCTGTATCTGTATTTGCCTACCATGGATATTGCATATAAATGGACTCATAGAATATGTCCTTTTTTGTGTGACTACTTAGCATAATACTTTCAAGTTCATTCATTTAGCCTGTGTCAGTACTAGTACTTTTTCTGGCAAAATATTCCATTATGTTGAGGCATTCATCTGTGGGTGAACATTTTAGTTGATTTTTTCTTTTTGACTATTACGTCTAATGCTGCTGTGAACATTTTTGTATAATTTTTTTTTTTTTTTTTGGTCAGTGTATGTTTTCAGTTCTCTTGGGTGTGTACCTACCTGTGAGTACAGCCTGTGAATATTCTTTTTCTTAAAGATTGTCTTCGCTATTCTAGGTCTTTTGTATTTCTGTTTGAATTTTAGATTTAGTTTGTCAATTTCTGTACAAAATGATTGTTTTTAAAAGTTAGGGCCTGTATGTAAGTCAGTTTAGGAGAATTGGCATCTTAATATTGAGCTTTTAAATGCATTAACGCGCGTGCGCTTGTGTGTGTGTGTGTGTGTGTGTGTGTGTGTTCTCAAATGCAGAATACACACTGAGGTATATATTCTATAGTATATTTAAGTTTTTGATTTCATTATGCTTTGCAGTTTTCAGCATAGTTTTACATTTTTTTACCTATATATTTAGTTGTTATGTTGTTATAAGTGATCTTCCTCTGAATCTTACATTCCATTCACTTGTTATCTGTGTATAAAACTATAACTGATTTGTATGTATTACTGTCACATCTAGTGACAGTGCTATATTATTAAAAAAGTAGTTTGTAGATAGTTTGTAGATTCTTAGAGAATTTTTAATGTGTTGCAATGTCATCTATTGATAGCTTTACTTTTTTCTTTCTAATTATATTGTTGTTTTTTCCTTGTGTTATTTTGTGCTTCCTGGGTCTTCCTATATGTTGTCGAATAGAAATGGTAATAGTAGTCATCTTTGTCTTGTTCTCACATCTATATCTATATCTATATACCTATCTGTAGACCTATATCTTTATATTTATTTATTTTTGAGATGGAGTATCACTCTTGTTGCCCAAGCTGTAGTGCAGTGGCGCAATCTCGGCTCACTGCAACCTCCACCTCCCGAGTTCAAGCGATTTTCCTGCCTCAGCCTCCCAAGTAGCTGGGATTACAGGAGCCGACTACCACACCTGACTGACTTTTGTATTTTTAGTAGAGATGGGGTTTTGCCATGTTGGCCAAGCTGATCTTGAACTCCTGACTTCAGGTGATCCGCTTGCCTCGGCCTCCCAAAGTGCTGGGATTACAGGTATGAGCCAATGTACCTGACCCGGCCCTGTATTTTTTTATGACTAGAGTTTTTGAGGCCATTTGTAGTATAAATATAGAAAAGGATACTGAAAACTCGGATTGCGCAAAAGATTTCTGATAAGGTCTGTAGTATCAGGATGGCTTATTTTTCCTTGGATTGTTTACCTCTTCTGTTTGTAGTGATTCAGTTAGTTTTCCCTGTATTATTTGGGTATTAGATTTTAAAATCAGTTAAGCGTAAATATTCACAGTATTAAAAACCTCATATATTACCCCAAAATACAAGCATGATATGAATGATTTAGTGCTAAAGTCTAACAATTTTCCCTTGACTATTAGAATTAATAGTTGTTGGGTGTGGAACACTTGAAGGAGCAGATGAATTTTTATTTTGGGACTACACATGTTCTATGAGGTGTGATTGCCCCTCCCCTCCCCGCCTCTCCCCTTTTTTTGTGGAGACAGTCTCACTTCATCACCCAGACTGGAATGCAGTGAAGGGTCACGACTCACTGCAACCTCCACCTCCTGAGTTCAAGTGCTTCTCATGCCTCAGCCTTCTGAGTATCTGCAGCCTCCTGTCTGGGCTGACAGGCATGTGCCAGCATGCCTAGCTAATTTGTGTGTGTCTTCAGTACAGATGGCATCTCGCCATGTTTACCAGGCTGGTCTAGAACTCCTGACCTCAAGTGATCTGCCCACCTCGGCCTCCCAAAGTGCTGGGATTACTGGCATAAGCCACTGTGCCCAGCCAATTGCTCTTTCTTTGACCAAGCTTCAGCTTGTAATGTTGGATTGGTGTATAGGTTAAATAAAGGGCACAGTACAACTGCACTGTAGTGAGTGGTGGTGGTGTTTTTTACATACGGAAATTTAATCATAAGAGTATATGTACAGTTTTTGTTATTGGTATGTTGTTTATTTTAACTCAACTTTTGTTATTAGAATTCTGGCAGAATATAGCCTTTGTTTGATTTTAAAAAGATTGTTAGATTGCCTGGATTTTCCCCTTTATCCACTACCTATGAGAAAATTACTTCCCTCAGCTTTAGTTTCGTTATGTAGAAAATGAGATTATTTTAGTACCTCATACATATAATAATGGCAACAAAAGCTTTGCCTAGTTAGTACTAAATACTTTGCTCTTGCCGAGATTAAATAAGTTGATGTAACTTCCATGCTTAACACTGTGCCCTGTGTTGGCTTTGGCTTCACATACGCTTTGGTTCTGATCCTAGTTCTATTACTGTGAGTTTACAGGGTAATTTCTCTGAGTCTTCCATACTTAATCACCAAAAAAAGGGAATCATGATGCCTGGCCCATATAGTTGATCATAAAGTGAATTGTAATTATTCTTTAAAACAGTGCCACACATACTAAATATTTGCTATTCTTACAGCAGTTGTATTTTTCCCCAATGTATAATTTTGTAGTAAAGGTCTGTTATAAATATTTATGTTGTTATTAACTTGGCCCCTAACTTTTCTTTTGTGCTGACATATTGGATTAAGTTGGGAAATGAAGTTTTAATCTCAGCTTTTCTGAGATATTTCCCATAAATTTGGAAAATAATGCAGAAAGAATGATTTATAATGTTTGAATAACATTGAAATGGAAAATCAAAGAAATCTCTTGTAGGGTTTCATAGAGACTATTACTGAAAATGTTGATGGGTAAGAAATGTGTGCTAGTTTTACTGTGTGTGGGATATGCCTCTCTCCATTTTGGTGTTTTGGGTGGCTTATAGCGGGAAACACTGCTTTTTGTATTCTGTGCAGGCCTTGTCTCTGTTTAGGTTATGCTATACAATGAGGAAGTATCATCTTCATCTCTTTTAAAATGAAGATCTTATATTTGAAGGGTTTTTTGAGTGCTTTTTGGTGGGTGAAGTAGGGTGTGTTGTTATTTCTTATGCTCAAATTGTGTAATAAGATTACTCTCATTTTTAATGATCCCTTTACTATAACAAAAATATTTGCAAAATCAAAAGTATACTGTCTCTGATTTTTCTTTGCTTTAAGAAGTCATTCCTCATTGCTGGGCTGGGCGTGGTGGTTCACACCTGTAATCACAGTACTTTCAGAGACTGAGGCTAGTGGATCACTTGAGGCCAGGAGTTCCAGAGCAGCCTGGCCAATATGACGATACTCCAGCTCTACTAAACAAAAATTAGCAAAGCATGGTGGTACACACCTGTAATCCCAGCTACCCAGGAGGCTGAGGCACGAGAATCTCTTGAACCCAGAGGTGGAGGTTGCCACTGCACTCCAGCCCGATCAACAGAGTGAGACCTTGTCTCCAGCCCGAGCAACAGAGTGAGACCCTGTCTCCAAAAAAAAAAAAAAAAAAGTCATTCCTGGATTTCCTACTAGTATTATCAATGTACTTTATTTTACCATTAATGTTTCTTTATTTATACTTTCCAGATTTCTTTTTTAGAAGGAAAATTAACTATAGTTTTAGTGTCAAAATATTTGTACATGTTTTCTCTTTAACTTTTTCTTCATCCTGGTGTTTTTTGTTTTGTTTTTTCCCCTTGTCTTATGCCAGTGAGTTCTTTCGGGGTTACTCCTGCAGTAGGTGGACTATCATCTGGGACAGTTGGGGAAGCCTCTACAGCCCTGAGTTCAGCAGCCCAGGTAGCTTTGCAGTCTCTCTCTCATGCAATGGCTTCAGCCGAGCAACAGCTGCAGGTGCTGCAAGAGAAACAGCAGCAGCTTTTGAAGCTTCAGCAACAGGTTGGAGACTATTTGGCTCTTTGTTCATGCTGTCTCTAAACTTCAAAAGCTGAAAAAGTACTTTAAAAAATGACTGTTCTTTTCATAAAGAAAAGTAGGTTGACCAATCTGAGCTAATCATTTTCAACAAAAATTGAGGTACAGTCTTTGTTATATTTAAATTTGTTAAAATTGTATGAATACATCTTATTTGGTACATATTTGAGGGATTATGATTGATATTTTTGGTACAATCTTGAAGTAAATCCATTTTCTGAACACTCGGTCAAAGAATATGTACAGTTACTAGTTACTATTTACATGGAGTATAGTACCTAAAACAACATTTTAAAGAACAATTATACTGTGACTTAAAATTCACTAATAATGACAGATGTTTTATAAATTTCATTGTGGCCCAAATTCGGAGTCCCCAGTCGCTGGGCCACAGATCAGTACCAGTCAGTGGCCTTTTAGGAACTGGGCTGCGCAGCAGGCTGTGAGCCACTGGCAAGTGACCATTACCACCTGATCTCCATCTCCTTTTACATCAGCAAAGGCATTTGATTCTCATAGGAGCGTGAACCTTATTGTGAACAGTGCATGTGAGGTATCTAGGTGGCACGCTGCTTTTGAGAGTCTAATGCCTGATGATCTGAGGTGAAGCATTTTCATCCGGAAACCAGTCCCCTGCACCCCTGCCACATCTCCCTGCATCCGTGGAAAAATTGTCTTCCATGAAACTGGTCCATGGTGTAAAAAAGATTGAGGACTGCTGTTTTAAATGAAATGTGTGGCAATTCCAGGTGACAAATTGTATAACATTAGTCAATATGAGAGCTCACCTCCTGATAATATTTTGTTTTGAGCAGAATTTTGTTTCCTTATTTACATTTAATTGTTCTGCTTCCTTTTCACCACTACTTTGAAAGAGTCCTAGTTCCCAAATGCACAGGAAATTTTGTGTTAAATATTTAAAGAAGTGTATATAGCAAAGCAATGATCTATTTATATGGAGTCCAATTTTAATTTAATTTCATCTTTAAGTATGATCAGTTTAATCACGTTTATCTTCATAATATATGCCCATGTGGTATTCCGCCACAATTTAGGTAGGCAGGATTAGTCTATATATGTTGCTTTTACTTCTTTTGCAGAAAGCAAAGCTGGAAGCCAAGTTACATCAGACAACAGCTGCAGCAGCTGCAGCAGCCTCAGCAGTAGGTCCTGTTCACAACTCTGTGCCTTCCAACCCAGTGGCTGCCCCTGGATTCTTCATTCATCCATCTGATGTTATTCCACCCACTCCAAAAACAACACCTCTTTTTATGACTCCACCACTCACTCCACCCAATGAAGCAGTTTCCGTTGTGATTAATGCCGAACTTGCACAACTTTTCCCAGGCTCAGTCATTGATCCCCCAGCAGTCAATCTTGCTGCACATAACAAAAATTCCAGCAAGTCCAGAATGGTAAATTATGTTTTAAATAGATGTTGGCTTAGACATGTAAAAATATTTTGAAATATACTCTTAACTTTAGAAGGCAAAATTTTTAATACAAATAATCTAATTTGATGTATAATTTAATAATCGGATTATTAATTTGATGTATCAAATTAGATTATTTTCCTTTATAAAATATTACAGTACATACATTAAGAGAAGAAACTTACTAATTTGATATTATGGTTAGTAGTTTTTATAGAACAAGACTAATATCAATATAAAGTTAGACTTTTTTTTTTTTCCCCTCTAGAATCCACTTGGTTCTGGTCTTGCCCTTGCAATTTCTCATGCTTCACATTTTCTTCAACCTCCACCTCACCAGTCCATTATTATAGAGCGAATGCATTCAGGTAATCTTTGACTTTCTTAAAATATATATATACATACATATATTTTTTTTTGCTTAGTTTGCTAGCCTTTTTAAGGCTCACTATTCTTCAGTTTGATTTTTTTTTTTTTTGCAAGTCACATTTGCTCTTGGGTAAGTACATTTTATCAAGAATAAGCACTTACATGTTCAAGCTTTGTGCTTGCCAAATTGCATAAAGAGTGCTGTTGAGTAGTGAATTTGATCTCTATATGAATCTTGCCTGCTGATACATTATTGACATAAATAATTCATTGTAGTTGGCCAAATTACCATTACACTAGAAATTACACTCAAAATATTCCTAAAACTAGCCTACTTATAGTGGAACTCTTTCTTGAGAAGAGCAAACAGAACTACTGCTTACTATAATAACCGGTAAGAGTAATAACATTTCCTAGGGTCTTGTCTTCTGCTTATATGCTAGAGAACTGAGATTGAGATAGATGCTTTCAATTATAACATGTTTGCAGATAAACTGTAGGCAATTTTTCCCTTACAACCGTTGGTTTTAACTACCACCAACATTGTTGTGCTTTAACAACAGTAGAATTCCACAAAATCCCCAGGGATGTAACATGGTTATAGTATACACTGTAGCATGTATCATATAAGAATTAAATAATATTTGCGTTCTTGCAATGCAGTCATTTCCTGTTTGTCAGAGGGAGTTTGAAAGGTAAAATAAAAGTCTTATGGCAGTTTCTGCCCAATGAATCATTCATTGATAACAACATTAGTGTTGATAACATTTATAGTGGAAATTTGTTATTCTGCAGTCTTACGGGAGATGAGCAATTGTTTACACTATAGTTTGTTTTTTTTTTTTTAACATAGCAATAACTATAGTACATAAGCCTCCTGAGGAGGAGAACTATATTCTTTGTTTGTTGTTCAGTAATCTTTCTGTTTAGGGAAGTATTAGTAACTGCCTTGTTTTCTTTTAAACTAGCTCCGTTGAGAATACCACTATCCCTTGAAGTTTAATTTAGTTGTTTTCCTACACTATAAAATATAGCTGGTAAGGTTACTAGCTGACCCCACCCTATCACAATAAAGAAGAAAAAGAATTATGATATTATTAATGATCTGCATTCTGTTTTACTAGTTGAACTTATCCTTGTAATGTGTGTGAAATGAAGGATGTAAATCTGCTTTTTCTTCACCCATTTCATCTGGCATTGACCTGAAGAGACTGGGATACGGCTATACTGGGGAAAAACATTGTTTGAGATCCAATGGAGGACCTTCCCAAGGCCTTTTTCAGTGGTAGTTTGATTGTATATGATTGTAGTCGTGCTTTCGCTTTCCATCTAAACCCAAATGAATGCAATATGCAACTTCACAAGAAGTTAAGTAGGGGTTAAGGAAGCTAAATCAAATAATACTGTTTGATATTTTAATGCATCTAGTTGTGAAATTAAGCAAAAAAATTGCCAGTGGCTGAAAGAAGAGCAGATTCATCCTTTACGATATTAACTAATACACTGCATTTGCTGATTTAAGGTTGTTTTTTTTTTTTTTTTTGAGATGAAGTCTCACTCTGTCACCCAGGCTGGAGTGCAATGGTGTGATTTCAGCTCACTGCAACCTCTGCCTCCCGGGTTCAAGTGATTCTCCTGTCTCAGCATCCTGAGTAGCTGGGATTACAGGCGCACGCTGCCATGCCTGGCTAATTTTTTGTATTTTTAGTAGAGAAGGGGTTTCACCATGTTCCCCAGGCTGGTCTCAAACTCCTGAGCCCAGGCAGTCTACCCGCCTCCTCCTCCCAAAGTGCTAGGATTACAGGCGTGAGCCACTGTGCCCGGCCTTGATTTAATTTTTTAAAACTCTAATATTTTAAAGAAGCTTGTTTGTATTGTGGTTGATTGCCTTAACTGTAACAGTAACGGTCTTACTCTTGTTTTTTTGTTTTGTTTTTTAAAGAGATGGGTCTCACTGTATTGCCCAGTGGGGAGTACAGTGGCTATTCACAGGAGCAATAGCAGTCTAGTGTACTGCAGCTTGGAACTACTCGGCTCAAGCAGTTCTCCTGTTTCAGGTCCCCAGTAGCTGAGACTAGAGGACCTGCTCCTGTGTCCAGCTACTCTTAATTTTCTACCTAAGTCTTCGGATTCATAACTAACACAGACTGGGATTTCAGAAAATTTTTGAATCAGATTTGACAAGGCCATTTTTACTTACTTTTCCTCTTATTTGTAGTTTAGTGAGTTGATTTCATATTTTAAGATGAGTGCTCCAAACTGTTTTTGAGTGTATCATTTGGTTAATTGATATATTTTTGGTCAACTGTTTCTTCTTTCTCTCATAGGAGCAAGGAGATTTGTGACCTTGGATTTTGGGAGGCCTATATTGTTGACGGATGTATTGATTCCCACTTGTGGAGACTTGGCCTCTTTATCAATTGACATTTGGACATTAGGAGAAGAGGTGGATGGAAGGCGATTGGTAGTGGCAACTGATATAAGCACCCATTCACTAATTCTTCATGACTTAATACCACCTCCGGTGTGCAGATTCATGAAGGTAAAGAATTTTAAGAAAGTAAATTGATATGCTTTCTATGTTTCTGACAAGTTACGAAAAATAAACCTAATTAAAAAGTATAAGTATATTTTAAAATACATTGCTCAGATTTTTATTGTGACAGATGTCACAATTACACATATATATGTATATTTGTAATTTTTCATTTCAGATCACTGTCATTGGACGTTACGGAAGTACAAATGCGAGAGCCAAAATCCCATTAGGATTTTACTATGGTCATACCTACATCTTGCCATGGGAAAGTGAACTGAAGTTAATGCATGATCCTCTAAAGGGAGAGGGAGAATCTGCAAACCAGCCAGAAATTGACCAGCATTTAGCAATGATGGTTGCTCTGCAGGAGGATATACAGTGCAGGTTAGTACAGAGTCCAAATTTTAATCTTATTGAAACTCTGTATTTTATATAATGTCTTGCTTATAATTCTCTCAAGAAATATCTTTTCATAGGTGTACAGTTAAAAGCAAAAGGAGGAAGGACAGTAGCACATTACAATAACCCTTAATGCATGAAAATGTTGTGATTAAATAATAGGCTCAATTTATTAGTACCTATCAAGTGGGTAGTTCTTTTTAATGGTTGTGTGTTAACAGGTTTGAGAGATTTAATTCTTAGTATTTGTATATGTACATAAAAAGAACATTACAAGAATTATTTTAATCAATCATTTTTTACTTTTAGGTATAACTTGGCTTGTCATCGTCTGGAAACTCTTCTGCAAAGTATTGATCTTCCTCCTCTAAATAGTGCTAACAATGCACAGTACTTTTTACGAAAACCAGATAAGGCAGTCGAGGAAGACAGTAGGGTTTTTTCTGCTTATCAAGATTGTATTCAGCTACAGCTTCAACTAAATTTGGCTCATAATGCAGTGCAGAGGCTCAAAGTGGCACTAGGTGCAAGTCGCAAGATGTTGAGTGAAACATCAAATCCAGAAGATTTAATTCAGGCATCTTCCACAGAGCAGTTACGTACTATCATCAGATATTTATTGGACACTTTGCTCAGCCTGCTTCATGCTTCTAATGGTTTGTATTTGGCTTACATATTTTAAAGGCTGGGAATATACTTGATGTGGTTTCATCTGTGTCAGTATTTTCTATTGTAAATTTTTGTATTTTAAAAAATGTCAGTATTTATGAAATGTCTCTAGGTTAATCCATTTCTCCCCGTTATTTTAAATATTTCTTAAATGAATTTTTGTGTGTTTATTTTGGTTTTCTGCTATTGACATGCACACCATTGTGCTACTGGCAAAGTAGTAAGTATTGCATAGAAGTTCGACAGTGAAGCTTTTCATATGCTGCTAACCTAATATAGAGCTATCATTTTCTAGCCAGGAGCTATTTTTGATCATTACACACACACATTCACTCAAATAGCCATCTGATACATCCAGCTCCATAGGAAAGAAATGTAATTTACTTCAGTGCTACTTTCCTCTCCAAGTATCTAACAGATTTCTACATACAAGGAGTAAATACGTCAGAAAATAAATAGTATATAATTACTGATTACTAGAAAAGAGGAAAGCATATTTAGGCATGCTTATTTTATTACTATACCATACATTTAAATAGGAAAGTTTACTATTTTCTTTCTTGTAATAGGACACTCTGTTCCTGCAGTTTTGCAGAACACATTTCATGCCCAGGCCTGTGAAGAGCTCTTTAAACATTTGTGCATCAGTGGAACCCCAAAGATACGGTTACATACTGGTCTTCTGCTTGTTCAACTGTGTGGTGGTGAAAGATGGTGGGGTCAGTTTCTTTCTAACGTTCTTCAGGAATTGTACAATTCAGAGCAGCTTCTCATCTTTCCACAGGATAGGTAGGTCAGAAAATGTTGGAGATGTTTGTTATCAATAATTTCTATTTCTCACAGTTATTGGTCAGCTTTTGAAGTCTTTGAAATGTAGATACTAAGTTGTGAATATGAGGCAGATCTCAGGGTTTGGGAAATGACCAGTGAAGGCTCCAGCACTGTGTATTGAAGGACATAGTAAGTGATGATAATTAGATTTTACTCTTTAGTTTTCTGATTGAACCTGTGGACTTTGTAGATCTGTGTTCATAAGTGTTTCTATTAGATTATGTAACTTTATATTTCTATTAGATTGTTACTTTATGTGCTAAATGTGTTTGTTTGTGGCTAATAAAGTTCTTTCATTCACTAAGTCCTTGATTTCTTGTTAATAACATTAGAAAATATAACAAGTAGTTAGAAAAATAACTAATTTTAACTTCATGCCTCCAGATACAAATCTTGCTTTCCCAATCTGAAATATGGTATGCTTTAAGAAGTAAACATTCTGTCATTACTCTATTAAGTTTCTGTGTAAATTATTTAAAAAATTGAACAATTAAATTGATTCTTACTGAGTATTTCCTTTTTTTAATTTTAATTTTAATTTTTTTCCCTCTAGGGTCTTCATGTTACTTTCCTGCATTGGTCAAAGATCACTTAGTAATAGTGGAGTATTAGAAAGCTTACTTAATCTCTTGGATAATTTATTATCACCTCTTCAGCCACAGTTACCCATGCATAGGAGGACAGAAGGTATTAATAGAAAGCAGTGTTCTTTAGTAAATCAATATTCCTGTAAATATTGCTTTTATAAAATGTCTTCTCTGAAATACTTTAATGCTAATTTCAGCACACTTAATATTCTTATGATGTTAGCTCTTAAAAATGAGTAACCTTCATGTGATTGACTGCCATGTAGTTACTACTTTTAAAATTTATTACATTTTCATTATTTGAACTTAGTATAGTATGTTTTTTCTATACTATTATAACTAAAATCAAACTCCCTTATATAAGTTGAAGCTGTAAGGCACAGTTGTTGTTCTGATCAACAATAATGAGTTTCATTTGGGCAGACTTTTTTATAGGAATAAAAACATTAGAACATAGTTTAGTGCTATATGAATTATAAGTTGAGAGTTAGAATTTTTGTTTCTGTTTCTGTGAGTCTGAGAATTGTATCTTATATCTTGCTTTCTAGTTTCTATATTACATTTTGGATTCATCCTATACTTAATCTGTTCTTATACCTTGAAGTCTTTGTCTTTCATTAGATTTGATGTTCTACTCAGTTCCTGGCTATAGGTGTCTAATTTTTAGTCTTATTACATATAAATGTTAGTGTTAGTAATGATATGATGTGTTTTCGACTTATAAAATATTTTATCTCACTTATTTTATCAGACCTAATTAGGAATCCTAAAGTCATCTGTATGTTTTTCCTTTACTCTCATCTCTCTCTAGGAGTACTAGATATTCCCATGATCAGTTGGGTTGTTATGCTGGTGTCCAGGTTGCTGGATTATGTGGCAACTGTTGAAGATGAAGCAGCAGCTGCAAAGAAACCTTTGAATGGTAAAGACAGGGAGAGGTTTCTGACAGGTATCAGAAGTTTATAATAATACGTTGGTGGGGATTTTGAGTGACTTCGCAGTTGTTCCAGAACTGGCTATTGGCCTGGAGATACCAGCTGTATGTAATTTATGGAAAATATGAATTAACTTTACTATAACTCTGTTTAAAGATAAAATTTATACTTGGACTCTATAGACAAGCTTCTTTGTCTAGACATGACTTTTAGTTTCTAAATACCGATATGACTTTGACAAAGTGTCTTCCCTCAGGCTCATTTAAACACTTTATATTAGCATGCATATAAGTGAGTTATGAAAGGGAAATCTGTAAAGTGTTCTTAGCGTTTTTTTCTTTGTATAATGTGTAATTTCATTTAGAATTATTGATGTCTACTAATTAACTACAAATGGTCTTTTTTAAAAATATAGAAATTCCCAGATTTTGAGTTGTAAGCTTGGTTTATAGGTTCGAAGCACAGAAAAATTTAAAAATTAACCTGTAAAATTATCTTCTTTCCCTCTTCCCACTTAACAAGACTTTTTATTTTTATTTATTATTTTTCCTCAGAGATTCTTGTTCTGAAAACAAGGCTTTTTAAATAAAGGATTTGAGATAGCTAAATCCAGTATGTAAACCATTACATCTAATATGTAAGCCATTGAGACCCATAACATTTGGAATACTGTACATTGTCAGGAGCTCAGTATTTTTAAAAGTTGTCTTGAGATGTTATAGTAGAATCAGTTGTTTATAGTGCATATTATGTTTAGGAAGATAATGGGAAATTTATATATATAAGGAATTTGTTTTATATTGATTTTTTAAAAAATAATGTATATGGGTTAGTTTACTCAGTTGTAGGATATAGAGGTAAGAAATATAGTTAACATAAATAAAACTGCATTCATATTGAGAAAGTCTATATCGTCTGTCGCCCAGGCTGGAGTGCAGTGGCATGATCTCAGCTCACTGCAACTTCCACCTCCCAGGTTCAAAGGATTCTCCTGTTTCAGCCTCCTGAGTAGCTGGGATTATAGGTGTGTACCACCACGCCTGGCTAATTTTTTTGTATTTTTAGTAGAGATGAGGTTTCATCATGTTGGCCAGGTTGGTCTCAAACTCCTGACCTCAAGTCACCCACCCGTCTCGACCTCCCAAAGTTCTGGGTTTACAGGTGTGAGCTACTGCGCCTGGCTGAGAAACAGTCTTGAAAAAAGAAAAATACAAAATAAACTGTAATATAATCTTGGAATGTAACAGATAGTATTTATACATTTAGATACTATGGAAACATTGGTGGGAGAGTTTTTTTTAGGGTTTGAAGAATTAGAACTAAGACTTGATAAATAGGTAGTAAAGAAGAGAGAAAAAATTTTAGATAAGGAAAAGATGTTTTACAATTGGAGATGGGTAAAATGTGGTATTGGGCCTGAATTCAATGAAACAGAGTAGTCTGGACATAGTACAAAAAATGAGAATAAGTGTAGGTAGATAGTATGCATTCTGAATTATTTAACCTTATTTTGGCAGTTGTTAAATTATTGCGTTATTCTTTTTTGGTCCCTAATTAAGAGCATGTGTATTTGAAATAGGCAATAGTGGTATTTGTTGTTAGAATTGAATGACATTATTAAAATTGTCTTGTATAGAGATTAATCTTAAGTGTGGAGGAAGATAGCTATTATGTAAAGGAAAGACTGGAGACAGAGGGAACTGTGGTCTTGAATTGGGGTCTACATTAGAGAATTGATCGTTATCCAATCTTTATAGAGTCAGTTCTTCTAGCAATTTCTTTACAGTGTTTTCCTTATTAAAACTGCTTTTCATGATTGGCACATGTATAACTTTGTTTTTTGTTTTCTTGGTAGGAAAGGTACTTTAAAATCACATTTAACAGAATTATTAATTCAAGTTTTCCTTCCCCTGTAGGTAATCAGTGGAGTTTTATTAACAATAGTCTACACACACAGAGCTTAAATAGATCTTCTAAAGGCAGCAGTAGCCTTGATAGATTATATTCCAGAAAAATCAGAAAGCAGCTTGTTCATCATAAACAGGTAATTGTCAATACATGTAAAAATTTTTAATGTTTGAGAATATTGTTTTGGGGGTTGCATGAGATAGATTGCCATCAGATACTAGGTATGATGTTTAATGAGCTCCTTAGTTTAGGAAAATTATCTAACACTTGGGAGACTTTAGTTTCCTTAATGGTTAAAATGACAACAATATATAGTTTACAGACTTTGTTGGTACTCCTTTAACTTTTTACTGTCATCCATCTCTGTTACTACCATGGTAAATGAGGTTGTCTTTATCTTTTGCCTAGTCAGAAAATCTCCCTTCTTTTGTTTTGCTTTAACCCAATCCATTTTCCTTCATTTAATTCTTAGTAGCTTTCAGTTGACCTTTGGATGAGGGTGAAACTCTTTAACATGGCTTCAGGGTAGTCATCATCTGCCCCTCTATCTAGCTTTCAGGTTTTAATTTTGGTTTCTTTTTCCATTTTTTTCTTTTAGTCATTTACACACACACACACTTTTTAAATTTTGGTTTCTTTTTCCATTTTTTTCTTTCAGTCATTTATACACACACACACACACTTTTTTTTTAATTTTTATTTTTTGAGTCTGGAGACTTGTTACCTAGGCTGGAGTGCAGTAAAGGATCATAGTTCACTGCAGTCTCCAAATTCCTGGACTCAAGCAATCCTTGTGCCTCAGCCTTCCGAGTAGCTGGGATTACACCTGTGTGCCACCATGCCAAGCTAATTTGTACACTGTTTCTTGTGGAGACGGGGTTTTGCTTTGTTGCCCAGGCCACTCTTGCACTCCTGGCTCTGGTGATCCTTCTGTTTTGGCCTCCGAAAGTGTTGGGATTATAGGTCTGAGCCACTGTGTCTGGCCACAAATTATTTTTATTACTGCTTTAAGATGTAAGAAGATTCTATATGAAAATCTTGAGCTTTGGCATGTTAGGAAAGCTTTGGACTTTTCAAATTTATTTTACTGTTTTATTTTTTATCTTTTAAAAAATTTTGATTTATGGGGCTTTTTTTAAAGTAGGCTTGGCAATAAGTTGTTTATTTTTCACTTCTAAGTTTTTCAACTATGAGCTAGCTCAGTCCTTTGCTGGAAAAATGAGAAGTGTCTTCCTCAACTACCTCTTCTTTTTGAGACCTTTAACAAGTTTTAGGTAGTATTAATTTGTATCTTTTAACCTTTATGCTCTGTGCGTTTAATTAGGATGGGAAACAAAACCTATTGTGTAACCCAGTGAATATTTGTCTATGAAATATTACTATTTGATTCTTCATTATGAATGACAGTATTGGGACAATTGGCAAAACTTAAAAGGTGACTTTGAGGAACATTTGGTGGTCAGGCATAGGTATTGCTTCTCTGATTTTGATGGTTGTGACTGTGATTTGTAGAAGGCTTTATTTCTAGAAATTATACGTGAAAGTAATCAGGGCTGATTGGTCATCAGGTTACTAATTTACTGCCAAATGACTTAGTGAAAACCAGTTGTATTTGTACAATAATTAAAACTGGCTATTTCAGAATAGATTAAAAATGATTTTTTTCTTGGTTATACTTCTTGCTTATGTTAATTATAGAACTTTGGAAACTATTTTCTGAAAATACTGATTTGTAGTAATTCATGATTTTAAAAACGTTAACTTCTCAGTTATAAATATATAACTTCTCAGTTAACATTTTTAAAATTATGTGTACGTGCTAGTTTTAATTTAGGATAGAGTTTTTTTCATCTATGGTGATAACAGCCAAGTGGAATTTAAAAAATAATATTAGTAATATTTTTTTCCTGATACCAAAAATAGGTGTCAGGCAGTGGTCATACCTGTAATCCTAGCACTTTGGGAGGCCAAGGCAGGTGGATCAACTGGGGCCAGAAGTTCAAGACCGGCCTGACCAACATAGTGAAACCCTGTCTCTACTGAAAATACAAAAAATTAGCTGATGTGGTGGCATGTGCCTGTAGTCCCAGCTACTCAGGAGGCTGAGGCAGGAGAATCGCTTTTACCTGGCAAGGCAGATGTTGCAGTGAGTCGAGATCACACCACTGCAGTCCAGCTTGGGTGACACAGCAAGACTCTGTCGTCCCCCCCAGCCAAAAAAAAAAAAAAAGTCAATAGTAGGATAGTGTCAATAGTAGAAATTTAGGAAGTGTTCTCTTGGAAGGAAGGCTTATTAAATTGTTAACTAAATTGTTATTCATTTATAATTGTGGCTGTACTTTTCTAGTACTTTCTATTTAAAGTAACTTTCTGTGTACATACACTGTGTACATTGCTGTGTGGAGAACACATTCAACAGATTGTAAGGTCTTTACAAACAGTTTTTTCTCTCCCTTGGTCTGTTTATTGCTATAGACTACTGATTGCCATCGTTTAGGGATCAGGGAGATAGGGTAGGAGGAAACTGTGGATATAATTATAAAAGTACATGAGGGGACCTTGTGGTGGATTTGTTTGTTATTGACCGTTGTGGTAGATACATGAACCAACACATGTAGAAGCGTATCCAACTAAATACACAGACACACACACACACAAATGAGTGCAACTAAAATTGGAGAAATCTGAATAAGATTGGTGAATTCTATCAATGTCGGTACCTTGTGATATTATCCTGTAGCTTTTGTGAAATGTCATCATTAGGGAAAAGGGTAAAATGTACAAGAGATTTCTGTATTATTTCTTAATTTATTTATATATGGCTTAGTTATTTCTTAAGCTGCATTGTAGCAAGTAACTACAATGATCTCAATTCAAATTTTAATGAATAAAAAATACAGGCATACCAAAATATGTACTACTTCTGAGATTTCATAAAAACAAAGCTAAGAAATATTAAGCAATAAAAGTATTTTCCCATATATTTAATTAAACATAAACTTCTTTTCCCTTTATTTAAAAAAAAAAAATGTATCACTCAATTACATTAGTGGCTTATATAAGAAAGTCTTCCAGGTACTTCTTATTCCTATGGGTAAGAGAGATCTTAATGATAACAGAGAGAGATTCCCAAAGTCAGGATTTGAAATGATTTTTTAAAAATTAGCAGCACAGTTAAAATACTGTTATACTAAATCTTTCAAGACATTACACATTCCATTAGTTTGATGTATGAATTGTGAGAATAATTATTTATTTTTGTTTGTTTTTAACATTGTTAAAGACATTGTTTATTTGTTTTATAAAGCAACTCAACCTACTAAAAGCAAAGCAGAAGGCATTGGTAGAACAAATGGAAAAAGAAAAAATACAAAGTAATAAAGGATCATCATATAAACTCCTGGTAGAACAAGCAAAACTAAAGCAGGCCACTTCAAAGGTATGATCTGTACTTCTCAATATAGTTATCTCAGTAAAGTCATATATGATCTCTAATTATCAAGAAACTTAAATATATATTATTCTGCTTATCAACAGAGAAGCCAATATACTCTGGATTTTTTATGGTGGGATAGCTTAATTCAAGGAAATGTATGATAAATGTAGACTTTAAGTATAGTTCTAATGTATTACCCTCAAAATGGACTGAGTTCCAGTAAATTGAAGATAAAAGGCAGTGGAATATGTAGTTTTGCTAATGTGGCATTGATAAAGCTGTTTTTTCCATTTTATAATACAAAATTATACAAGATGATTGCAAATACCATGTATCAGCCCCACAAATAAAATTTATATGTAAAATGAAAAATGTGACATTCTCTTTCTCCTTAGTATTGTTATTGGAATATGTTGGTGGCTGAATTTACAATTGAAACTTATTTTGGGTCCAGTGGTGCTCACAAGGCTCAAACGTAGTATATCTTTTCTAAGTGAAAGTGAAGTTCAACTGTTTTATAAATAAAATTTTTAAAACCTTGATGTTTACTTTTTGAAATTTGGAGGGATACCATATATGTACCAAACAAGTTTGTATTCTTTCTATAATGTGAAATTATAATTATTTCACCAGATTTTGAAATAACTCGAATATTTTGTACTTGATGTTATATTAGTTTTCCTTACCTTCAAACTTTTACAGATTATGTTTAAGTTGTTATGGTAATGTTTATTTGTTGTTAGATTCGACCAACAATGTATTATGTGCAATGAACATCTGTAAAGTTTCACTTTTCTGAAATTCTGTTACATGTGATACTTTACTACTAATAGAAAGTAAAGTATATGGATCAGTTTAGCTTTTAATATTCTTACTTTGTGAAACTTAGGGTAAATCTAAACATTTTGTTCTTTAGGAGTTATAATATGGAGTGAATATTTTCATTACATAAATCTAAATCCACTGAACAAATTTTCATTAAGTAAACATTGATTTAAATACTATAAATTTTTGTGTCCAGCACTTTAAGGATTTAATTCGTTTACGTCGGACAGCAGAATGGTCCCGTTCTAATTTAGACACAGAAGTCACAACAACAAAAGAAAGTCCTGAGATAGAACCACTTCCATTTACTCTGGCCCATGAACGTTGTATCTCAGTAGTCCAGAAACTTGTTCTGTTTCTTCTCTCCATGGATTTTACATGTCATGCAGATCTCTTATTATTTGTTTGTAAGGTATGTAAACTGTAAGTATAGACTTCTAGGGTTGGCTGGGTGAGGTCCTCATGCCTGCAGTCCCAGCACTTTGGGGACTGAAGTGGGTGGATTGTTTGAGTCCAGGAATTCGAGACCAGTGTGGGCAACAGGGCAAAACCTCGTCTCTACCAAAAAAAAAAAAAAAAAGTATAGACTTATAAAGTAATTAAAAACTAGGAAAGGATGTTTTTAATCAATTTTGATTAAGAGAAATAATGATGCTTCTTTTGGATTTGCTTTTTTGCCATTAATTTTTTTATTGTGTCATAAAACATTTAAAAAGTTTTTTCAAACCTGATTTATATTTTAATTTAGTTAAAAGTTGAGGGTTTGAAATGTAAATAATGTGGGTGTGTTTATCTCCAACCTGCCTTTCTTAATTAAAATAGGAAATACACAAATAAGTGTCAAATTATATTAAAGTAGGACTTTTAATGTCGTGATTGCTTTCCTGTGGCATATTCACTCTTTGTAGACATTTAATTCTTTAACTATACAATTAGATTTTAAAGCAGATTTTAATATTTGATTCATGTAATTACATTCTTTTGCATTCCATCTCAAGCATTTTTTTGATACCAGACTCATACATCATTATTGAAACCTATTAGTTCTGTACTGAAGTATTGGTAGACTTCTGTTATTGTTTGAAAAACATGTAATTGCTTTTTAAGTGTATGATTTTATAAAATGTATTACAGGTTCTTGCCCGCATTGCAAATGCCACACGGCCAACTATTCATCTGTGTGAGATAGTGAATGAACCCCAACTGGAAAGACTGCTATTACTTTTGGTTGGAACTGACTTCAAT
The DNA here is from genome assembly GCF_030222135.1 of Aotus nancymaae. Classification (NCBI taxonomy): domain Eukaryota; kingdom Metazoa; phylum Chordata; class Mammalia; order Primates; family Aotidae; genus Aotus; species Aotus nancymaae. Next base: position 31,433,683 of record NW_026988471.1, read on the forward strand.
AGAGGAGATATATCTTGGGGTGGTGCTTGGGCTCAGTATTCCTTAACTTGTATGCTACAGGATATTTTAGCAGGTGTGTTAGGATTTTTTTCATAGAGTATGTCAAAATTACCTTGTCATTGCTCAACTAAGAATCTTGAAAGGGATCTATAACCCCTTAAAAGAATAAAAGGTCTGTTTAACTGGTTTAATGTTATAGCAGTAGCAACCATTCAGAATTACTTTTGTATTTAAGTACGTTGATATTCATGATAAATTCAAGCCTTAGAAAGGTGTTAGGTTATTAAAGTGCATGAATATTTGAGCTAGTCTGCTTTATTATTGATAGCAGTGGTGTGCTGCTTACTGGGTGAGGAAATAATTTTGCTTCAGTTTCTTCATATATAACATAAGGATAATAAGAATAATCTTTCTATAAGGTTGTTTTTATGAATAAGTGAATTAATGTATGTAAAGTAATTAAAATAACTCTTTGTACATGTTATGTGTTCAGTATTTTCTACTACTGGATACTTGTCTCCAGCATTTGGAGGTAATACAGTGAGTGCTAGCATTCCTTAGGTGGGTGGGAACTCATTTGCCTCAGATTCTTTTATAGTTAGTAGAGCATTTATTCTGTCATTCTCTGAACTAGAGGAAAATATATGTTTTAATATATTTCCAAAATCTGTATAAATTATTAAAACAGGACTATCCCTTTACATACAGGAGAATTACTGGCTCCAGTAGCTGCAGAAGCCATGGAGGAAGGAACAGTAGGTGATGATGTAGGTGCGACAGCTGGTGACTCTGATGACTCCCTTCAGCAGTCCTCAGTTCAGTTGCTGGAAACTATAGATGAACCTTTGACACATGATATAACAGGTAAATTTTTATGTTATGTTTTCTTCTTTAGTTTAATTCTATTAAATGAAACGTTTCAAAATAAAAATGTTAGAGAAACATAAAGTTGATTTTTATATTTTTCTATTAGTTGTTTGGCATTATAAACTAGATCCATTATTTTCCTGGTAAATAAATTTTATCTTGGTTCTCTGAATGAATGCTCATTACAACAAAGTGCTATTATTTCATAATGTCCTAATTATGTTGATATAGTGTGATTTCGCTTTGATGAAGAAAATGCTATGTAGAAAATATGTAAAGATACAAAGTGACGAAGACAGCAATTTTAAAAGCTCTCTTTAAGATCCAGCATGTGATTTTTTGGTGTATTTTTTTCTTTTTCTTTTCTTTTTAAAAAGTACCTTTGTAAATTAGCATGCATAATCCTTTATCATCTCCATACCCCTTAATTTTCAAAAATCTGTTTTGGTTACTTACCCTATATATGTCAGATGCTGCAGTCATTTTCAACCATTTGTCATTCCTTAATCTTACGTTTGCTCATAATTTTCTGTTGCTTACTTGACATTCTCTTTATCTGGAATAGATTTCCTGTGTGTATGATGCACACTTCCTTATCCAAGGTTCAGATAAAGCATGCCTTTCTTTTAAGAGCCTTTTTCTGTCACTCCCGGCAGAGTTGGGGACTTTGCCATTTGTATGTCCCTTGTACTCTCAAATATCTCTGCTAACACGTAACATGTTGTTGTCAGTTTTAATTATAGTGTACCCTCACCTCTGAATCTCTCTTAATTTATTGGATTGGAGAGTTTTATTAATCTTCATTTACTTATACTTAAACCCTCATACAGGCTGGCATTTACTGGGCATTCTATAAAGTTATGTTGAATAAGACAATGGGAATGCTGGAAAAGTAAGACTTATAATGGGTACTTATATGAGTTGTAAGAAAGCTACTTAAAAATTTGGAGACGTTGAGAGAGAATAATTTCTAATTCATAACTGAAAAATAAGGTAAATGGTTCCTTTTTTTTTTTTTTTTTGAGACAGAGTCTTGCTCTTGTTGCCCAGGCTGGAATGCAATGGCATGATCTCACTGCAACCTCCGCCTCCCAGGTTCAAGCAATTCTCATGCCTCAGCCTCCTGAGTAGCTGGGATTACAGGTGCCTGCCAACCACACCTGACTAATTTTTGTATTTTTAGTAGAGATGGGGTTTCGTCTTGTTGGCCAGACTGGTCTTGAACTCCTGATCTCATTATTTGCCCACCTTGGCCTCCCAAAGTGCTGGGATTATAGGCGTGAGCCACTGTGCCCAGCCAGTAAATAGCATTCTTTTTTTTTTTTTAGACAGAGTCTCACATTATTGCCCAGGCTGTAGTGCAGTGGCACGATCTTGGCTCACTGCAATCTCCGCCTCCTGGGTTAAAGCAGTTCTCCTGCCTCAGCCTCCTGAGTAGCTGGGACTACAGGTGTATGCCACCATGCCCAGCTTTTGTTTTGTTTTGTTTTTTGTATTTTTTAGTAGAGACAGGATTTCACCATGGTGGCCAGGATGGTCTTGATCTCTTGACCTCATGATCTTCCCACCTCAGCCTCCCAAAGTGCTGGGATTTCAGGCGTGAGCCACTGCGCCCGGCCGTAAATGATGTTCTTATAACTTCAGTCCTCTTTGCTTTTCTCTTTAATACTGGGTAACATTACCTGTAATAATGAATGTAATGTAGTGAATTACCTGTTAGATGTAAAAGAATGTATACTACTTAGTAATGTTAGTAATTATTTTTAATAGCAAAGTTTATGCAACTTACTTGAGCAAGAGCTAATACTATGGTCTTTTCCCTAGGAAAGCAAATATCAATGCATCTTTATTTTTATTATGTATTATGGAGCGATATGTTTGCATTTGTAGAGTTTTTTATTAGGCTTATGTAACATGCAAGTAAAATAACTTTTTGTAACCAAAAGCATTATGTCACCTAAATTTTATGTGATATACTCCACTAATAAGATCACTTTTAATTATTTGAAGGTGCACCTCCTCTGTCCTCTTTGGAAAAAGATAAAGAAATTGACCTTGAGTTACTTCAAGATCTAATGGAAGTTGACATTGATCCTTTAGATATTGATTTGGAAAAGGACCCTCTTGCAGCCAAGGTTTTTAAGGTATGATACATTAGAATTTTCTTTGAAAGGAAAGTCTTTTGTCTCATACTTTTGGCTTAGTAATTACTTAAAAAAGGAAAATATACATACTTATCACTAATGCAACTTATTTATTATTCAGCATATTCACAATGCACTAAATTGCTGTAGGTACTTCTATTGTAGTTTTTTAAAACCTACAATGGAATAGTATACATTTTTATTAATATGCCTATTAGTAAGTATCAGAAGTATAGTTATAGATCACCAGCATTTCAGACAGCCATTTAAACCTCATTCGAGTTGAGTTCATTGTAGATTCTACTTCTGTTTTTTTTTTGTTTGGAGCCTACTTTGTTTTTTTAAAGAAGAATCACTTGTAATACTTCATGGTGGTACTTTATGTTCTTTGGTGTGTAAGAGATTTTATTAAGGATGCTACTTATCTTTCAGTTTCTAAACATACAGGATATGTTTAGATTTTGGCAGAAAGAAAATTATTGGACCATTCTAAAAATTCATTAATATTATAAGTGCATTTGGGAAATTTAAATGGTAAATAGAATATTTATTTTGTAGTTCTGTTTGTGTTTAGATAATGTAAATAATGTGTCATTCAGCCAAGAGGAAAAAGTAAACTATACTTTTTTTCCCATTATTTTAAGCCAATAAGCAGTACATGGTATGATTATTGGGGTGCTGATTATGGGACCTACAATTACAACCCTTACATTGGAGGTCTGGGAATTCCTGTAGCAAAGCCACCAGCAAACACAGAGAAGAACGGATCACAGACAGTTAGTGTTTCAGTCTCTCAGGGTAAGTGTATGTTTAAATTTTAAGGCATATGTTCTTCTTAAAACAAGTCTCAAATGTATGTATATTTTGTTCTTTGAGAAATTGAGCCCGGGGGTATGCCAGTGGGTTTAGTGTGCCATGAGTACCATTCAGAGCTGTTTCTTTGTAGTCAGTTTGGTGGAACTTCCATCTTTTTGGTTCTCTATCAGAATAACACCTAGCATGTGTTGTGTGTGAAGGCAATGATTTTAATTAATTGTGCTTTAATTCTTGATTTTAATAGTAAACTTGTATTTTATTTATAAACAGAATGAAGCTACATTAAATAATTAAATATTGTTTTTGCAGTTTCCTTTTTTTTTTTTTTTGAGATGGATTCTTACTCTCTTGCCCAGGCTAGGGTACAGTGGTGTGATTCCATGTCACTGCAACTGCCATCTCCCAGTCCAAGCAATTCTCCTGCTTCAGCCTCCTGAGTAGCTGGGATTACAAGTGCCCGCCACCACACCCAGCTTTTTTTTTTTAAATTTTTTTTATTTTTTTTATTTTTAGTAGAGACAGGGTTTCACCATGTTAGCCAGGCTGGTCTTGAACTCCTGACCTCAAGTGATCTGCCCGCCTCTGCCTCCCAATGTGCTTGGATTACAGGAATGAGACACCATGCCCGGTCTTACTTTTTACTTTTCTAGTCATGTAGAATGTATCAGATGTATTAACTTTTAAATATATTTTTCCCTTTTCAACCCTGCTTCCTCTGTTATAAAATATTTTTTAAAAATTTGGCGATCATTAAGAAGTCAGGAAACAACAGATGTTGGAGAGGATGTGGAGAAATAGGAACGCATTTACTCTGTTGGCGGGAGTGTAAGTGAATTCAACCACTGTGGAAGACAGTGTGGCAATTCCTCATGGATCTAGAACCGGAAATACCCCCAACAGTCCCATTTGGGTATATGCCTTTACTTCGTATATACCCAAAGGATTATAAATAATTCTACTGTAAAGACACATGCACACGTATGTTTATTGCAGCACCGTTCACAATAGCAGAGACTTGAAACCAACCCAAATGCCCATCATTGATAGACTGGATAAAGAAAATGTGGCACATATACACCATGGAATAATACTATGCAGCCATAAAATGGATGAGTTCATGTCCTTTGCAGGGACATGGATAAAGCTGAAAACCATCTTTCTCAGCAAACTAACACAAGAACAGAAAACCAAACACCGCATGTTCTCACTCATAAGTGGGAGTTGAATAATGAAAATACATGGACACAGGAAGGGGAACATCACATACCAGGACCTGTTGGGGAGTGGGAGGATAGAGGAGGGATAGCATTAAGAGAAATACCTAATGTAGATGATAGGCTGCTAGGTGCAGCAAACCACCATAGCACGTGGCTACCTACGTAACAAACCTGTATGTTCTGCACATGTATCCCAGAACTTAAAGTATAATAATAATAAAATAAAATAAAGAATTGAAACACATTTATCAAAATGTTTCAAGTTTAATGCAGAGAATGTTTATTCTCCATAACCATTTGAGAGTAATTTGATGTAATATTTGTTTTGTTTTGTTTTACAAATCAGGACATTCTTCCACATATACACATCAAGAAGCATATTCCATCAAAATCAGGAAATTAACATTACTGCTATCAAAGACTGAGAGCCCATTCAAATTTTAGTGGTTGTGGGGCCAGGCGCAGTGGCTCACGCTTGTAATCCCAGCACTTTGGGAGGCCAAGGCGGGTGGATCACGAGGTCAAGAGATCGAGACCATCCTGGTCAACATGGTGAAACCCCGTCTCTACTAAAAATACAAAAAATTAGCTGGGCATGGTGGTGCATGCCTGTAATCCCAGCTACTCAGGAGGCTGAGGCAGGAGAATTGCCTGAACCCAGGAGGCGGAGGTTGCGGTGAGCCGAGATCGCGCCATTGCACTCCAGCCTGGGTAACAAGAGCGAAACTCCGTCTCAGGAAAAAAAAAAAAAAATTAGTGGTTATCTAGATAATGTTCTTTATGCACAAGGGCCCAGTGAAAAATCATGCATTGCATTTAATTGTAATGTCTCTTCAGTCTCATTCAGTCTGCAGTAGTTCTTCATAGCTGACCTTCATAACATTCATGCTTTTAAAGATAGCAGTCCAGTTATTTTGTAGAATGGTCCTCAGTTTGTGTTTGTGCTATTTCCTTGTGATTAGATTGAGCTATTTCCTTGTGATTAGATTGAGTTAATGCATCTTGGCAGGAATATCCCACAAATAATGTTTCCCTCTGTCCTCCCCCACCAACCCTCATTTCATTCAATTAGGTAGCCCCTGGTTTTGATCTCTCTCACTATTGGTGATGTTAAGCTTAACTACTTGATGAATGAGTTGTCTGCTGGGCTTCTACCTTGCAAAGTTAGTCTTTTTCCCTTTGCAAAAATGTTTTGTTGTCATTGGGTTTTTAGTGGGGACACATGGTCTTGCTCTGTCGCCCAGGCTGAAGTATAGTGGTGTGATCTCAGCTCCCTATAGCCTCTGCCTCCTGGGTCAAGCAGTTCTCCTGAGTCTCTCAAGTAGCTGGGACTACAGATGTGTGCCACCATGTCTGGCTAATTTTTGTAGACACAGGATTGCCTAGGCTGGTCTCAAGCTCCCAAGCTCAAGCAGTCCACCCTCCTCGGCCTCCTAAAATGCTGGGATTAAAGGTGTGAGCCATAATGCCTGGCTTCTATAAAAAGTTGTTTAGGGGCTGGGAAGCAGAATGGTTCTTGGAAACTATACATATCCTGTTCCTCACAAAATTTCTTTTTGAAAAAATTACTGACCAAATGTGGTGACTCATGCTTATAATCCCAGCACTTTGGGAGGCCAAAGTGGGTGGATCAGCTGAGGTCAAGAGTTTTAAGACCAGCCTGGCCAACATGGCGAAACCCCATCTCTACCACAAAAGAAAATTAGCTGTGCATGGTGGTGGGCGCCTGTAATCCCAGCTGCCCGGGAGGGTGAGTTAGGAGAATTGCTAGAACTCTGGGAGTGGAGGTTGCAGTGAGCCAAGTTCATGCCGTTGCACTCCAGCCTGGCAACAGAGCGAGACTCCGTATCAAAAAAGAAAAATTACTGTAATGGTTTATTCATTTAGTTTTGAATGGACTCAGTTTCCTTTTTTATTCAGTAAGTTATGTCTTATTATCTTTTTTTTATTGTGGAAAAATTAGAATAACATAAAATTTTTCTTTTTGATTTGTTGAGATAGGGTCTCACTATGTCTCCCAGGCTGATCTCGAACTCCTGGGTGAGCCCAGCCCTTAAACCTCAGCCTTCCAAGTATCTGAGATTACATCATGCTCTACCACACCTGGTGTATTTATTATTTTGACCATTTTTTGTGTGTATATAGTTCACTCTCAATGAGTATATTGATAGTATTGTCATTGTTTTTTGCTGTTCAATTTGTCTCATTTGACGGGTAGGATTTCCCTTGAGATTTTCTCATCATTATTTTAGCAATTCCTAGTTCTCTGGAAAAACATGATAGCCCAGGCTCATCTTTTGCTTTAATCTGTCCCACCCTGGGAATTAGTCACTTCTTAAAGGAGTATGGTATTTCAAAACCTTTTAAAGGAGAAATGTCTTTAACAAACCATGATTTGGGTCATAGGTATATGTGTTGCTATTTTGGGACTGTTTCCATTCCCTGTGGTGAACAGAGCTGGGGCGTATACACACACTTGCATTTATATTTCTATGTCGGTATGCATTTATCTTTGTCGGTATATCTGTCTTGAATATGATGAGTTCACATCAGTATATCTGAATTTAACCTAACTTCATAGGGTTTGTTTGAGCTTTCTTCCTTTCTATAGTTGTAGCACTTTATTCTAACAATGAGAAACCTGGTGCTCATGATCCTTAATGTCTTTGTTTCCATTATCGTTACTTCACTTATTTAATATTTCTGTCTCCATATAACCAATCACCTGTCTGTACCCACCTTTCCACAGATATTCTTCCCCTGGTCTGGCTCTGATACTGCATGCTAGGTGGTTGTTCTGTAAGGACACACTCCTCATCCTCTCTTGGGTTCAGATGTCAACATTTTATTGTAGGAGATAGGACATGAGTAAGAATTGTCAAATATGTTCTTTTCCTTTTAATTGCTTTTTGTAGCCCTGGATGCTCGCCTTGAAGTTGGACTTGAACAGCAAGCAGAACTCATGTTGAAAATGATGTCTACCCTGGAAGCAGATTCCATTTTACAGGCATTAACAAATACTTCTCCTACATGTAAGTAAAATTACCATTTTTAGAGTACTGCAGTGAATGATTTAGCACTTTATCATTTTCAGTGCATTCATCAAGGACAGATTTTTAAATACCATGATGTGAGTCTGCGGGGACTTAGTATGTAGCACTTTCCCAGCTCCAAGTTAGTAGCAAGTTGAAACCAAGACCAAGGATTAACCGCATTAACAAATGCAGGGACGATCAAGCAGAATACCTCCATGTAGTGATCTCAGTTCAGTGCAGAAACCTCCATTGTGTTTTGTATACTATATTGTTGTGAGGTTAATAAAATTCCTTCGGAAGCCTGCATACCTGCCTGTGAGTTCATTGCACTATATCCAAATTTATGATGAAGTAGATTTTTGTAGTAACACCTTTATCGTCCTTAAAGACTAGGATAGAGGACACATGGTAGGATGACAACCAAATAGATCTGTTAATGCCAGAATTGAGAGGATTTACTACCTAATAAGCTCCAGAAAAGAAAGGCCAACTTTTTCATAAAGGACTAATAGTAAATATTTTAGGCTTTGCTTGCCATATGGTGTATATTGAAACTACTCTACTCTGACTTGGTTGCAGGAAAACAGCCATAGACAATATGTAAATGAACGGGCATGGCTGTGTTACAAGAAACAGGTATCTTGTCAGAGCTGGCCATCACATTGTGGTTTGCTGTCCTTGATAAGGCCTACCCAGTTCTAGACTTGGGTAGACCTCATGTCAGGGGAGTACAGTTGAAATAGCACTGTGTTTTTCAAGGACAGATTGGGGAGCTGTGCTGAGAAGAGGGTGCTTGTTTTATTTTCTTAGACCTGCATATCACTTCACTTTCTTTAGGGCAGAGTGAGGAAGGGGTAGCGATAGTAGGCAGAACCCAAGGAAATTACAGATGGTTCTCTTATGGAGCGTTCACAACCCATTTCAATAGAGAGAAATTTGAGTTTTTAGATCTTTCTTATGTTAAACTGAATTCTTTTCAGTCTGCAATCTTCATTTTTTTTTCTTGCTTTAGAGGGTATCAAAAGAAGGGGAAAAAAAAACAGAAGAAATAGTCTAGTGTTTTATAATCTTAGTCTTGGTACACAAATATTCTTGTATCTTCTCTCCTAAGCAATATGGAGATCCCTTTTGTAGGGTCCAGTGTCTGCATAATTAGAGATAACTCAGTACTGCCCAGAGTAGCCCTTTTCTTTGTTAAGACATTTCTTATTTAATACCACTTACTCTAATATCTTTCTGTAATTCTACTAAAGGATATTTGAAAAAGAGAACATAAAAAATCCTTTTGAAATTGGTGTCTGCTTCTCTTTATCTTTTGATTATCCTGCACACAGCTGTCTCTCTTTTTAGTATAATAATGAAATAAGGCTCTAAATATATGATAAAGCTGTTAGTGTCCCTGTATTTCTCTGGTTCCCGTCAATATATTCTCATTTTATTAGTTTGGTGTGTAACCTGGGCATCAGAACTGAAAGCTTCCCGGATGATTCTGATCTACGGTCAAAGTTAAAGATGAATGAACTAGAACCTAGGTTACTGTAAAACTGCCTTATCAATAATTACTCAGGGGTCTTATTTCTTTCCCTTTACTTTCCCTCCTTTATTAATTAGAAAAATTATTGCAAATAAAAATTGCTAGAGAAAATTACCTTTTTTTACTGGTTGAGTCCTATGAATTTGGGAACTTCTCTCTTTGGTCATTGTCTTTTTACTTTCAAGTAATGTTTTAAAAACACATTTTTCAAATACTAAATATCATTTTGAACCATTCTAAAGAATGCAGTTTTAATTTTTAAAAACAAATTAACCTATTTATACATATGAATAACTAGTTAACATATATCCTGATACTTTATGTATAAAATTATACTTGTGTTTAATTTTCAGTATCACAGTCTCCCACTGGAGCAGATGATTCACTTCTAGGGGGTTTACAAGCATCAAACCCAACCAGCCAGCTTATTATACAGTTATCATCTGTCCCAATGTTAAATGTTTGTTTCAACAAACTTTTTTCCATGCTTCAAGTCCATCATGTTCAGGTATGACTTCAGGTGAAATGGTGTATTTTTGCATATTATTGTTAGCCTAGTAAAAGATGAAACTAACTGGGAAGTTCATTCTAGACCTGTCAGAGATTATTTCTTAATATATTCAGTTAGAAAGATATTAGAAATACTTTGATAGCCAAAGTAATCACAGTTTCTCAGTGATGGACCACTGATAATTTTAATGATTTTAAGCTTCAGTACTTTAATTCCTGCTACACACACATGCACAAACCTGTGATTTAGAGACTTGAATCATAGGGCTTGGTGGCTTGAGTGTGTAGTCCTAGCTACTTAGGAGACTGAGGCAGGAAGATTGCTTGAGGCCAAGAGTTTGAGACCAGCTTGGGCAACATAACACTAGATCCTGTCTCTTATAAAATGAAAAAATTAACTAGATGCAATAGCACATGTCTACAGTCCCTACTACTCAGGAGGCTGAGGTGGGAGGATTGCTGGAACCCAGGAGTTCAAGATATAGCTATACCTTGTGTCAAAAAAAAGACCTGAATCACCTATTTTAATTTAGAAGAATCTTTTTATGAGGTAATTTATAAGTTTTAATTCAAGTAAATTTTGTTCTTTAAGAATTTTAAGATGTGTTTGTTTATCAACTAATTTCATTAACCAGAAGATGTTTCTAAGTGTCATGAAGTGTTTAATAGAAAAGGTTATTCACTCATGACAAGAATTTAAACATAAGATTATTATTTAAATTGTATTTCATAATAGGTACATTTTTCGCCTGTTGATTTTCATTGTTTTTCAGTTGGAGTCACTTCTCCAATTGTGGCTCACACTGAGCCTGAATTCTAGTTCATCTGGAAACAAAGAAAGTGGAGCAGACATATTTTTATATAATGCTAATAGAATACCTGTCATTTCATTAAATCAAGGTAAGATTTATTAGGAGAAAAATGATTATAGTCTAAAGAAGAAACTTACAAGGTGATCATTAGGTGAAAATATACCTGATCTTTGTCATTAGGGTTTATAACATTCTAGTGGGGAATAAACATAATACCTTTTGAAAAAGATGCACTAACTTATTGATTAGCAGCAAAGATATAGGGAGACCTTGTTAAGAACCGAAAACTCTTACTCTCTGTTCTGTGATATGCCTGTATGCAACTAAAATTTACGATGTTCTATTACTCTTTATATTTTCTTGAAGTTTTGTCTCATCTATAAAAGCAGGTCGGTTTTTAATTTTTAAAAATTTTTTCATTTTTAGAAACTATGAATTAGCCTTCGAAGGAATTAGTCAGCTGGAGAAGGTTGTCAGTTTCCTGTAGAAGTTGTGTTTGTTTCTTGGCAAATATAAGAATGTGGGAATGGTGGTAGTAAATTATATCATTCAAGAGGAAAAGAACTAGCCTTCAGCTCTAGCTACAGGAATCTCTTTTAGTTATGTTTTAAGTAAAATATAAATGAGAATCTGTTCCTGGTGTTTTATCCCTAGAGTGGGTACATTCTGTAGTTTGCCTGGCTTTTACATGGTGGGTCTTCTAACGTCAGTGCCAACCTTACTGGGTCACGGGTTCTACTTAAATCTACACTGACTTAGCACCAGCCAGCTCTTCTTTAATTGATAGATTTCCATGTCTTCTACTATATTATTATTAATATTATGAAATCTGTTTTCATCTCTTTTTAATTTTATTATAAAAAATATTTTATATATATAAAATAGAAGAGTAAAAAGTAGTTATTCCTGGCTGGGCACAATGGCTCATGCCTGTAATCCCAGTACTTTTGAGAGGCTGAGGTGAGCAGATCCCTTGAGGGCAGGAGTTTTAGACCAGCCTGGCCAACGTGGTGCAACCCTCTCTTTAGAAAAAAAATACAAGAATTAGCTGGCTGTGTTGATGCACACCTATAATGCCAGTTTTTCCAATATGCATTACTGTTTTTGGCTGCTGGTTTTGTAGAATGTGAGGATTTTTAGTAACACAAAAGTTATATTGAAGTAGAAATGCCTATAGTTTGAATAGTATAACAGACTGATAGTAATAACTTGTCATTTCAGGTACAGTGGGCTGAGCTTTAAACCTTATCCTACAATGTTACTGATTCTTAATGCTTTAGTTGTATTTAATTGAGAATTCTTTTTATTTGCATGTTTTGAAGATACTAGTTAAAGAGCTGATTTAAATAAATAGTGTCTTGTTTTTTAATTCATTCTTTTGGTTTTTAATTCTTTATAAACATTGTTTTTCTGAAAAATATTTTCCCTTTCTCTTTTCTGCATAGCATCAATAACTAGCTTTCTCACAGTGTTAGCTTGGTATCCCAATACTTTGCTCCGGACATGGTGCCTTGTGCTTCATAGCCTAACACTCATGACAAACATGCAGCTTAATTGTAAGTTCATAAATTTATTCATTTAAATCTCTGACATGTACTTTAGTTTTCTGCTGTTGGATTCTTAAAACACAGTTTTCCAAGGAGTGATATACTTGTTAAAGTGATTGAGTTGGCAGGGCTTGGTGGCTCACCCCTGTAATCCCAGCACTTCAGGAGGCCAAGTTGGGTGGATCACTTGAGGTCAGGAGTTTGAGAGCAGCTTGGCCAACACGATGAAACCCTGTCTCTACTAAAAATACAAAAATTAGCCAAGTGTGGTGGCAGCCTTTAGTCCCATCTACTTGGGAGGCTGACTTGAACCTGGAAGGCGAAGTTTGCAGTGAGCTAAGATAGCCACTGCATTCCATCCTTGGCGACAGAGTGAGAGACTGTCTCAACAAAAAAGTGATTCAGTTTTTTATTTTAGCATGTCTCTTCTGAATTAGTTCTTATATATCCTTTTTGCTTGTTTACTTTGATAATATAGTCTCATATTCCTCTTTAGATATTCAAATCATACTTTTACTTTTAAAAACTTATTTATTAAAAGAGAATTGATTGCTTTTAGAGTACAAAGGCAGGTTTTTACATTTAGTCTAAGTTTTTATGTTATTTTTTAAAGATACCTTTGTACTTTAAAATGATTTATTCATTATTGATTCATAAGCATGTGTAACTAGATTCCTGGGTTTTGTTTAATAATTTAAATCATTACTTACCTTCAAAATGCTTTTTCCATTTGGAATATGTTTTCCACAAATGAGAGCAAAAGCATCACTATGATACTGAAGATGGATTTGATGCAAAGGATATTTTATTCAGCTCAGAAAACCTGTATGTTAGATCATAGTTAACCTGTATACAACTAACATGTAAAAAGGAATAATTTTGTCACAACTTATTTAAGAAAATTCGGTTAAAATTTACCTGAAAAGTAGATCTCTGACTGTTTCTGGAAGGAGGAGTTAGTAAGAATAGGCTTTCCAAGTAAGAGTCAGGACCTGGTTACATCTTTTCTGTTTGATTGTACTAAATAAGATGTACAACTCAAGGTGTTTTCACAGAGGAGGGGCAGAGGAGATAGATGGTAGATACAATAGAGAGTGAAGTCCTGCTTAATCAGTATAGTAGAGACTGAAACCTCTTTAATAAACTGTAATTACTAGGAATATATGAATTTTCCTTGGAACTAAAAGATGTTTTTAAATACTGCATTTCCATTATTTCATGGTCCATTTCTTAAGAAGTTTTTAAAAAAATGTTTTATAGCTGGTTCCAGCAGTGCCATTGGAACTCAGGAGAGTACTGCTCATTTGTTGGTTTCAGATCCAAACCTTATTCATGTATTAGTGAAATTTCTTTCTGGCACCAGTCCACATGGAACAAATCAGCACAGTCCACAGGTAATATGATGTTTAGCCTGGAATACACCCAGACTACTCAATAAATTCGTAATATAAAGCTATGTAATTTTTTATTTCTGAAGTATTAAATAATAGCCTTTTATATTTGTAATAATAGCTATACTGACACTAAATAATAGCAGGTGGTAAGTTCTTAGAACAGTGATACTAGGTTTTCATGTAGATACATCTTTTTGGCATTAATTTTGGATAACTGGAAACATTCTCAGTAAATATTGCAAAGGTAGAGAAGCATTTCAAAAATGTTGGAATTAAAATAAATTTTAATATATCATATTTGATGACGTCTATCAGGATTATCAGTTTACATTAATTGTTTTATGATAATGATTTTGCTTAACAAAAAATAACAGTATTGCTCAGGGCTTATAAACATTTTCTGTCTTGCTATAAATTTTCCTTTATATCAATTTAATTTCTTGTTATGGTGCACTGCTTCTGTATAAATATTTCTACTTCATTATATTTCTTTTAATGTAAAAATATATTTAGTATTTATGCCATCTTTTAAAATCAAGCTAGATCAAGATTATCTTGCAAGTTTATCATTTTAAAATTCTTACCTGGATTTGCCATTAGATAAGTTCTAATTTAGTGGTATTCAACAGCCCAGTTTCTCTTATTAATTCATTTATTCAATGTTTAAGAGGCTTCTATATGCTTCTTGTAGGTACTAGAGATGTAGTATTTACCAAGATCAAATGCCTGCCTTCATTGTGCTTAAGTTTAGTCAGTACTCTAATATTTAATATATTTTAATTTTATAGATAATAATAAAATAAATGAGACAAGGAGAGAGTAAGAGAGAAGAAACTAACTTGTAGTTAGATTAGGACAGTGTTTTGGTAGGGGCAGAGATATGTTATCACGTGATTATTGTATTTAAGATCGATTGAAGCTGAAACAGGAAAACTCCTCGGGATCACCAATTCTGACTTCATTATTTTACATGTAAGAAAACATGCATCAGCTACATTGCCCCAAATTACACAACTAGTTATCGGTATAGCTAGGTGTCAGTGTGCAAGGCATTGCAAAAAGTACTATTTTCTTTCTGTTTTTTTAGTAAAAGGCAGGAGGAAATAACTTTCTAAAAGTTTTTAACCTATTGAAGATCGAACTTTCCTTTTGTTATCTTGGTTTTATGTAGGAAGTTCTGATAAGAAAGCTGTGATTTGTATGCTCAGTGTCAGAAATTAAATTTATTTAACTCTAAAATAATTTGGAGGGTTATATTGTATTTTATTTTCCAGAACTCCTCCAGGATTTTATGAGTTATTCATCAAGCCAAATTAGGATCAAGTAAAACAATACATAGAAGTGTTATAGCATACTCCAAAATGTGCCCCAGGTTACTCAGTGGGCTGTTCACTGTCATTTCTTTCATTGATGAATTAGAAGTTTGGGAAAGCAGGGTTTTTTTTTTAGACTTGGTATAAATTTATTTTCATTTAGTTTTATTTAGTTAGTTTTTGTTTTGTCACTTAGCTTAGTAATTGCTCTGCTAGTTTTTAGAAATGTGACCTTTTGTGGATCATTTTACCTCTCTGCTCCTGAGTTCTTTGATTTTGAAATGGGATATAATAAAGAATGTTATTTGTGAAAATCTGTGTTGAAGTTTTTTATCCTCTGGAAAGCATTATAAAAGTATTTATTGTGTAATTCAGGTGAATTTTTTTCAGTATTGAGTTCAGTAAACCTGATAGAGTTGTTCTGTATAAACCATGATGAAAAAATATCGATAGTAGAATCTTTTATTTGCAATTTAAAATAAATACATTGAGACCTAAAAAATTGATTTTCTCCTATCATTGTTAATACTTTTGTTTTCCTCGTATGAAAAGTTACAGTGTATAGCTATTGGCTTTATACTTGATAATTTAAAAATGAATGATTCTGTAAATGGTATCAGCAGGCAGTTTTTAGTGAATATACATTTCTCTTCAGGTTGGTCCAACAGCTACACAAGCTATGCAAGAATTTCTTACCCGATTACAAGTGCATCTTTCTTCAACATGTCCTCAGATATTCAGTGAATTTTTGCTCAAGCTAATTCATATACTTTCAACTGAAAGGTAAATTTTTGTGTACTAATTTGTTCCTGATATAGAAGTAACATGTAACTCTCCAAATATACTTTTTTCTTTAATGTTTGTTGGGAATTTATCTGTGAAGAAATAAGCCGGATGATAGTAGGAATTACGGGGGAAGGATTTATTGGCGTGTTTCCTGATTGTTTGCATTTCATTTCATTATGGTTCTCCCAAGTCCTTCTACCTCTACTCTCTGTAATATGAAAGGAATACAGTTGACTTGCTTTTAATGATTTTATAGGTTAGTTATTATAAACCTTTTAAAAGGTGAAATTTATTTTGAAGCTGTTTAAACCTAAAGCTACTACCAGTGATTGTATATATAAGAAACTGAAAAATAGAGGTCATAAAAGAAAATTATATACCAGTCTTGTGTAGAAATTCTAAATAAATGTATTAACAAAATCAGACTCTACATTATAAGAAGAAATTGTGACCATAATGGGTTGATTCTTGTAATGCTTCAGTGCTTCAATATCTTGTTAATGTAATTTTCTGTATTTTACATTTCTTAAAATCCAATATTACTTTCTTTTTTTTCTTTTTTTTTTTTTTTGAGACGGAGTTTCGCTTTTTTTACCCAGGCTGGAGTGCAATGGCGCGATCTCGGCTCACTGCAACCTCCGCCTCCTGGGTTCAGGCAATTCTCCTGCCTCAGCCTCCTGAGTAGCTGGGATTACAGGCACGCGCCACCATGCCCAGCTAATTTTTTTTGTATTAGTAGAGACGGGGTTTCACCATGTTGAACAGGATGGTCTCGATCTCTTGACCTTGTGATCCACCCGCCTCGGCCTCCCAAAGTGCTGGGATTACCAATATTACTTTCTGATGAAAACTTTTTTTTTGAGACGGAGTCTTGCTCTTTCGCCAGGCTGGAGTGCAGTGGTGCTACCTTGGCTCACTACAACTTCTGCCTCCCAGGTTCAAGTGATTCTCATGCCTCAGCCTCCCCAGTAGCTGGGATTACAGGCACACGCCACCACACTCAGCTAATTTTTGTAATTTTAGTAGAGATGGGATTTCACCATGTTGGCCAAGATGGTCTCAATCTCCTGACTTTGTGATCCACTCACCTTAGCCTCCCAAAGCGTTGGGATTACAGGCATGAGCCACTGCACCCTATTGAAAACTTTTAATGAGTTATAAAGTGTTATCTTATTTTTGAAGTTACAATAAAACTATGTGATGGACAAATTACATAATTAATAAAACATCTGGCATGCTTGACTATTTCAAAAAATCTCCATTAACATAAGGAATAAAGTTGGGTTTAGTGGCTCATGTCTGTAATCCCAGCACTTTGGGAGACTGAGGTGGGGAGATCGCTTGAGCCCAGGAGTTTCAGAGCCATCTGGGCCACATGGAGGTACTCCGTCTCTACAAAAAAAAAAAAAAAAAAAAGCCAGATGTGGGGTGTATACCTGTAATCCCAGCTACTGTGGAGGCTGAAGCAGGGGGATTGATTGAACCCATGAGCCCAGGAGGTGAAGGTTGCAGTGAGCCCTGATTGTGCCACTGTACTCTAACCTGGACGACAGAACAATACTGTGTCTCGAATTAATAATCAGGAATAAGTCAATAGTGGGTATTGCCACTTCTTTCATCTAATTTTATTTTGGAAATGCCAGTGCATCAAAAGTTTTTTAAAAAACAGTACATATTGAAAATGAGTAAAATCATTTGTATATTATGACTTTTTAAAAATGAAGATATTAGAAATCACAGGAAGAATATGTAGTTTATAAAATTTAACACAATAACAGTGGCATTCTGTTGTGACTTAAATACATACATTTGGAAAACGTCAATGTTTATGTAAAAATAATATTTACATATACTTTGTGAGGATCTTGTGAAATTTTGAATGACATAAATAAAATCACCTGAGGAGTAAAGACTAGTCACCATTCATTTTATTTTTATTTAACTACTAGGCTTTTTAATTTTAACTCTGCAGTCTTTAGCATAGTCCGATTCACAGAGTTCACAATAATGAATACTTTCATACTAAACTTGAATACATTTGCTCTAACATTTTCTAAGGACTATTTTTTTTTTTTTTTTTTTTGACAGAGTCTCGCTCTTGTGCCCTGGCTGGAGTGCAGTGGCGCAATCTTGGCTCATTGCAACCTCCACCTCCCGGGTTCAAGCGATTCTCCCCCCTCAGCCTCCCGAGTAGCTGAGACTACAGGTTCATGCCACCACACCTGGCTAATTTTTTTGCATTTTTAGTAGAGACGGGATTTCACCGTGTTAGCCAGGATTGTCTCGATCTCCTGACCTCGTGATCTGCCTGCCTCTGCCTCCCAAAGAGCTGGGATTACAGGCGTGAGCTACCTCGCCTGGCCTAAGCAGAGATGTTTTGAGGTTTATATGCCACAAAAACTGTTTAGGAATTTTCTCCACTTCACTTCCTCCAACATATACCCTGTATATTTTCATGGCATAGTTTATTTCGTAGCTGTGACCCAAGAAGAATGTTAGTTTCTGTTTGTTATGTATGTTTTTAATAAAGGCTCTGGTATCCTGTTAAAGATCCAGCAGCTCTTTAGTTAGATTAATGGTATCAAAATATAAACTGAAGGAAATAATATAAAGAAGGCATTCAGTTTTACTAGATGAGGGTTTTGCACACAACTATCTATTGGCCTTTGGACTCTGTTTTCACTTTATTAAGTATCCTTCAAAAAACAGAAGTTTTAAAATTCTAGATATAATCTAAATTGTCACCTTCTATGTATTTTTTGTTATTGTTGTTTCTTAAATGCCTTCCTCACCGAGAGTCACATACAATATCCCGTTTTCTTCTAGAAATTTTACAGTTTTCTAAATGTTTTACATTTAGATTTGTTATTTTTTGCTTTCAGGATAAAGTTCTTTTTTTTTGTATGTGGATGTTAAATTGTTCCTATACCATTTTTTGAAAATACTTTTCTGTTTTCATTGGATTTCCTTTTTAATTTTTCAAATATCAGTCAACGATATTTGTTTTGATCTATTGATAAACTTTTTTTTTTTTTTGAGAAAGCTTTTCTCTTTTGCCCAGGATGGAGTACTGTGATGTGGTCTTTGATCACTGCAACCTCTGCCTCCTGGGTTCGTGCAATTCTCATGCTTCAGCCTCCTCAGTAGCTGGGATTACAGGCATGTCACCAAACCTGGCTAATTTTTGTATTTTCAGTAGAGACAGGGTTTCACCATGTTGGCCCGGCTGGTCTCAAACTCCTGGCCACAAGAGATCCACCCACCTCTGTCTCCCAAATTGCTGGGTTTACAGGCATGAGCCACCACACCCAGCCTCATTTGTTCATACAGTGTATTATATAGAATTGGTGTTTTTGTCTATTTTTTATGCATTACCTCACTGTCTTTGTTTCCTTATAGCATTTTTTGAAATCTAATAGTGTAGGTTCTCCACCGTTGTTCTTTATTTTCAGAGTTGTTTTGGCTGTTTTAATTCCATTCCTTTTCCTTATAAATTTCACAGTCAGATTGATTTGCCAGAAAAAAATCTTGCTGGATTTTGAGTGAGATTGTATCACTCTGTAGATCGTTTTGGGCAAATTTATTGCTTATTTGGGGTTTTGTTTGTGTACAGCCATGTTGTCAGAGAATACAGTTAGTTTTATTTCTTCCTTTCTTATGCATATGTCTCACCGCCCCATTTGTACTTGTGAGGACTTCCAGTATG
Source organism: Aotus nancymaae (assembly GCF_030222135.1). Lineage (NCBI taxonomy): Eukaryota > Metazoa > Chordata > Mammalia > Primates > Aotidae > Aotus > Aotus nancymaae. The sequence goes on from NW_026988471.1 coordinate 31,453,364, forward strand.
CTTTTTAGTAGAAATGGTAAAAGTTGTTCTTCCTTCTTTTTCTCAATCTTAAGATCTATGAAACATTGTCTTTCATAATTAGATACGTTACTAGCTGGAGTTCTGTTTTAGATACTTGATGGTAAGTTGAGGAAGTTCCAGTTATGACTTGCTAAGACATTAAAAAAATTATAAATGTCTTTTGGATTTTGTTAGATGTTTCTCTGCATCTGTTGAAATGATCATAGATTGTTTCTTCTTTCATCTGTTTATATGGTAAATTATATTGATGTTTTCTAAAGAGTTGGGATCTCACCATGTTGCACAGGCTGGCCTTGAACTCCTGGGTTCAAGCAAGCTTTCAGTCTCATTCTGTTCGTAGCTGGGCCAATAGGCATATGCCACTACACCAAGTTTGATTTTTTAATTTTATTTATTTATTTATTTTTCTGTGTTATGACTTCGTATTGTTGCTCTGGATTTTTTTTTTTTTTTAAGTGTCAGTCAGTGTGCATTCTCAGACCACCTTGGTCATAACATATCAATTGTAACTTGCTGAATTTATTCTCTGAAAGAGGTTGTGTAATATGTGTACTGTCACTTACTTAAATATTTTGTAGCATTTGCCATTGAAGCATTTTGTGGCTACAGTTTTCTTTGCCCAAAAAATTTTCAACTTATTTTCTAGGTTTTGGATTATTCAGGTTTTCTCTTCTTGAGTGAGTCTTGGTAGTTTTATGAAGGAAGTTATTTCTTTACTTTGTTGAATTTGTTTGTTGAAATGTGTGTTTATTAGTGTCTATAAGATCTATAGTGCGTTTCCTTCTTTCATTTCTGATGTTGGTAATTTTTCTTTTTTTGGGACCATTCTGGCTAGAATTCATCAATACTATTATTTTCAAAAAAAAATCAGCTTTAGATTATTTCTTCCTTTCTACTTTCTTTGAATTTAATTTGATCTTCATTTTAGACCTTTCTTCTTTTCTAATACAAGCTTTTGACAATGTCAGAATTGGTCTATATAGACTACTTACATTTAATGTAATTACTGAGATGCTGGATTAAAATTGATCATTTGGCCAGTTTTCTATTTATTTCATCTATTTTTGGTTCCTTTTAAAGACTCTTTTTCTGTTGACTTTTGAGTTAAACAACTTTTAAAATAATTTTGTTTCAACTCTTATTATTTATAAAGGAATTTCTTATTTATTTATTTTTGACATAGTGTTTGCTCTGTTGCCGAGGTTGGAGTGTTGTGGCGCCATCTTGGGTCACTGCAACCTGTGTCTTCTGGATTCAAGTGATTTTTGTGCCTCAGCTTCCGAGTAGCTGGGATTACAGGCAACTGCTACCACATGTGGCTAACTTTTATATATTTTTTAGAGACAGGGTTTCACCATGTTGGCCAGGGTAGTCTCTAACTCCTAAACTCAAGCAATCCACCCTCGTCACTGGCATTGTAGGTTTGAGCCACTGTGCCCGGCTTATAACCAGAAGTTTTTAATACTGGTTTTCCTGGCTTTACAAGGAAAGCTTGTACTTTATGTCACATTCTACTTTCAAATATTATTCCACTCATATATAATGTCAGAACTTAACAGTGTAGTTTCAATTTTTTTCTTCCATCTTTTGTGACGTAGTTGTCATGTTTTTACTGTTACATATGCTGTAAACACACAGTACTGTGCAACCTTTGTTTATTTGTTTGTTTTTTTACTTTAGACGGTCTTTTTTTGTTGTTTTTTGTTTGTTTTTGAAACAGAGTTTGGCTCTGTCACCCAGGCTGGAATGCAGTGGCGTGATCTCAGCTCACTGCAGTCTCCGCCTCCTGGGTCCAAGCAATTCTCCTGCCTCAACCTTCCTAGTAGCTGGGATTACAGGCACATGCCACCATGCCCGGCTAATTTTTGTGTTTTTAGTAGTGATGAGGTTTCACCATGTTGGCCAGGCTGGTCTCGAACTTCTTACCTCAAGTGATCTGCCCGCCTTGGCCTCCCAAAGTGATCAGATTATAGGCATGAGCCACTGCACTTGGCCTAATTTGTCTTTTTCTTGCTGTTAGATTGAGGGTGATGCTGTTTTCAACATTCTTTATCTTAGGCATAAACAGAATTTGAAGAGCATTCAATTTTGATACATAAGAATGATTTGGTTGAATCTTAATTTTTATGTATCATTATCAGTAGGGAATGTTTACAGTAGCATTATTTGAGAATGTAAAAAATTAGAACTCATTTCATTATAAGAAGTGCCTTGTGATTTTGAAGTATTTTAGTCTAGCTTCAAAATCACTTTTGGATATACTTGTTCCCTTACTTTTGTATTTGGAAGGGAAGTTGTTTTTGAGTTTGTGTAAAATAGAGGTAAGAACAAGAATTCAACCAGAGATTAAAACTATCAGCTATCTCACAAAATAATGAATGCCAATAATTTGTTTAACTTTCTTGTATTGTGTTAAGTTACTGCTTTCAAAGCTACTTAAAATGGTTTAGTTTTTAATCCTCTCTCTTGTATCTCTCTCTCTCTCTCTGCAGGGGTGCTTTCCAGACAGGCCAAGGACCTCTGGATGCCCAAGTGAAGCTCTTAGAATTCACTCTGGAGCAGAATTTTGAAGTTGTTTCAGTTAGTACTATTTCTGCTGTGATAGAATCTGTTACATTTTTAGTTCACCACTATATCACTTGCTCAGACAAAGTAATGTCAAGAAGTGGATCAGATAGCTCCGTGGGTGCTCGAGCATGCTTTGGTGGACTGTTTGCCAACCTTATTCGTCCAGGTGATGCAAAAGCAGTTTGTGGCGAAATGACAAGAGATCAACTCATGTTTGATTTGTTAAAACTTGTTAACATTTTAGTGCAGCTGCCTCTTTCAGGCAATAGGGAATACAGTGCAAGAGTGTCTGTGACCGCAAATACAACAGATAGTGTTTCAGATGAAGAAAAAGCCTCAGGAGGCAAAGATGGCAATGGAAGTAGTACCAGTATTCAAGGATCACCTGCATATGTTGCTGACTTAGTCTTAGCCAACCAACAGATTATGAGCCAGATTTTGTCTGCTCTGGGCCTGTGTAATAGCAGTGCCATGGCAATGATAATTGGTATGTATTGAGAATATTAATCTTACTGTTGTCTCTGGTACTATAACTGTCTTTTTTAAAGCAATATATGGATTCATTTTCTTTTTACTTTATAGTGTAAAACTGCTTTAAGTTTTTCATGACTGAGTTTTATTTGTGAGAACTTTTGTATAGGGGCTTCAATTAATGAATGAAAGTGAAATATTGAAAAATGTTGTCAGTTTGAGTTGTTTTTTTCTTTTTATTGTTAACGCTTCTGAGGTTCAAGTCATTCTCATGTCTCAGCCTCCCAAGTTTCTGGGACCATAGGTGCCTGCCATCACACCTGGCTGATTCCCCCTCCACCCTGCCAGATGGAATCTTACTCCCAGGCTGAAGTGCAATGGTGTGTTCTTGGCTCACTGCAACCTCTGCCTCCCAGATTCAAGTGATTCTCATGCCTCAGCCTACCGAGTAGCTGGGATTACAGGTGCCCACCACCACAACCCTGTTTTTTTTTTTTTGGAGACAGAGTCTTGCCGTGTTGCCCAGGCTGAAGTACAGTGGCGTGATCTCGGTTCACTGCAACCTCCGCCTCTTAGGTTCAAGGAATTGTTGTACCTCAGCCTCCCGAGTAGCTGGGATTACAGGTGTGTGCCATAACACCTGTTCAGTTTTTGTATTTTTAGTAGAGATGGTGTTTTGCCATGTTGGGCAGGCTGGTCTTGAACTCCTGACCTCAGGTGATCCACCTGCCTTGGCCTCCCAAAGTGCTAGGATTACAGGTGTAAGCCACTGCACCCAGCCAATTTATATATATGTATATTTTTTAGTAGAGACGGGGTTTCACCATGTTGGCCAGGATGGTCTTATTTCACATCATTTTGTGTTAAAGACCAGAATTACTTGTTCACATTTGCTTTAAAAATAAAATGTAAAATTTTATCCACACTGTAACATTTACTATGACACTTATCAGTGTTAAATTTATATACTGTTGCTTAGCTTTTCTACCTTTTTGAATGTTAGTACATTAAATTTTTTAAATAATTGAACATGTATATACTGTGGCAAAATCTATTTCTAATATATTTTTGCCTATTGGTATTTTTTTCTTTGTCAGTATATGGGAAACAGCCATATCTTCCTTTTGATTAGATTAAAAAGTATAGTTACACTTATTTTTCTATTCATGTCCTCTCTTCTTGATGTATAGCTAGTATGTAGAGTGATGTTCTCTCAATCACATAACAGAATAACTTATTTTTATTGTTGGTGATCATAGAGGTATCTCATGTAAGAAGATAGCTGTAAACTAGACTACTGAATATTATCATTTATATTTTAATCACTAGGAGTCAGTTTGGGGTATGTGTAGGAGGTATAGACAGCTATTATATATTCTTCAGCAGTTTTGGAAAACGTGGCTTTTCAGCTTCTCTGTTTTAATTGTTACATATTTCACCATGTTGGCCTGGCTGGTTTCAAACTCCTGAACTCAGGTGATCCACCTGCCTCAGCCTCCCAAAGTGCTGAGATTACAGGCATGAGCCAGTGCACTTGGCCAGATGTATATATTTTTAATGTGGAATCTTTTATTTTTCCTAGGAGCAAGTGGATTACATCTCACTAAACATGAAAACTTTCATGGTGGGTTGGATGCCATATCAGTTGGGGATGGATTATTTACCATACTGACAACCCTTAGTAAAAAAGCGTCTACAGTCCACATGATGCTGCAGCCAATTTTAACCTACATGGCCTGTGGATATATGGGCAGACAAGTAAGTTCAAGCCAACAACAGTTGCCGTGATTCAAATGAATTTCTGGCTATGTAAGTGGAAAATTATAGGACAGAGACAAATAAGTATACTTATTATATATTGGACGATGAAAAGCATCAGTGCAAGAGGGCTATGGATTGTTAATAAAGGTTGGAGAATAAAGTTTCCTTGAAGTGGTATTTTCAAAGATGACCACAGTGATACAATAATAAGGCATTTAATATATTCTTAAGTTTTAGAGCTTTTAGTATAGTTCCAAGAAGTTGTTGTTCTGTTTTTCCTAAAACTAGCATAGTGTAATACTGAGGTATTCTCCATAGATGTTATGTAAGAAGATGTAATATGAAATTTACATTGTGTATTTAGTTTTCTTACCATTAAAAGGGATTAGGCTAATTTAAAAAAATAGGTTACAAAATTTTTCCTTTTTCTGTTTATTTTTACAAATGAAATTATAGGGATCAGATTATTTCACTTCTTGTCCATTTCCCATTTTGAAATACAGATATTAGAATAATTTCTTATGTCTTATATAGCAGTGTATAATTGTCATTTTCTTAAACATTTGTTGAATGTATATATTTCTCTCTTAGAAAATACAGAGGTTCAAATTTTAAATGAAATTGGTGTCTAAATTCTCATTAAGGGAGTAAATAATAATGGATGAAGATAGATGCTTTAAAACATTCTCTGAGTTCAGGGAGTTTTTTTTTTTATTCAGGTAATATTTCTTATGTATTTTGGCAGACATTTTGTATGTAGTGTATTTAAGGCTGTCAGTTTACAAAAATTAACTAGGAAGGAATAGGACATGCATTGAGAAGTTTAGTTGTTTTTATTCACAGTAACACATAAAGTTAAAGTCATAATGCGTATTTCATTTTTTAGGGCTCTCTTGCTACTTGTCAGTTATCTGAGCCATTATTGTGGTTCATTTTGAGAGTATTGGATACTAGTGATGCCTTGAAAGCATTTCATGATATGGGTAAGATAAACTTTCACTGTCATTTAAGTGTAATTATGTGATAATATGTTACATTTTCATTTTTGTAGTCTTTTGTGGAAGTTTACTTTCAATGTTGAACTACGTGTCCTGAGATCGATTTCATTTCATATTCTTTGTAAATTTAGGTGGTGTTCAGCTCATATGCAATAATATGGTTACTAGTACAAGGGCTATTGTGAACACTGCAAGAAGTATGGTGTCAACTATTATGAAATTTCTTGATTCTGGTCCTAACAAAGCTGTTGACAGCACGTTGAAAACAAGAATACTAGCTTCTGAGCCTGACAATGCTGAAGGGATTCATAACTTTGCACCCCTCGGTAAGAAAAGTGTTATTAAATCTTAATTGTATGAATTTATTCAGTTTATTAGCTGGTATGAAGCAAAATTAGTTGAAGTAGGTTCATGATATTATATATTATACTATCACTAATTACGAACATTTTATTTTAAAGGTGGTAGGTATCTCAACATTCTACTTATGAGAGGGATTTTTTTTTTTTTTTTTTTTTTTTTTGGAGACAGAGTCTTGCCCTGTCACCAGGTGCCAGACTAGAGTACAGTGGCACAATCTCGGCTCACTGCAGTCTCCGCCTGCTGAGTTCAAGCAATTCTCCTGCCTCAGCTTCCCAAGTAGCTGGGACTATAGGCATGGGCCACCACGCCCAGCTAATTTTTTTTTTTTTAGTAGAGACGGGGTTTCACCACGTTGGTCAGGGTGGTCTCGATCTCGACCTCGTGATGCACCTGCCTCGGCCTCCCTAGAGGGAATGTTTTAACAGTTCTTTAGCAGTAAAATTTCTTTTTATTTGTGAGTTTAAATAGAAGCACAATTTAAGAAACTAAATAGAGATTCTTCAGTAAGTTTCCCTTAAATGTTCATCGATTTGAAATCTTATTTTCCTTCTTAAGTGGTACTGTCTTTTGTTTTGAGAGTCTCACTCTGTCACCTCGGCTGGAGTGCAATGATGTGATCTTGGCTACTGCAACCTCTGCCTCCTGGGTTCATGTGATTTTGTGGTGAACCTCCTGAGTAGCTGGGATTATAGGTGTGTGCCACCACACTGGCTATTTGTTTTTTTTGTTTGTTTGTTTTTTGTTTTGTATTTTTAGTAGAGATGGGTTTCCACCATGTTTTCCAGGCTAGTCTTGAACTCCTGGCCTGAAGTGATCCCTGCCTCGGATTCCCAAAGTGTTAGGACTACAGGCATGAGCCACTGTGCCTGGCCTTAAAGTGGTACTGTCTTTTTTAAAAGTTTTGAATTTAGGTATTTACTTTTTTATCTAGTTCACGTAGTTTCTTTTTAATTTTTCTTTTCATATTTCTAAATCATAGACATTGACATCTTATAATAAAGATTATTTTAAAGGTACAGGATATATTGGACATTGTTTTTTACTTAAATGGTTTAAAAAATTTTGAGCTAAATTTATTGCTGTTATCTTTAGTTTTCATGTATCACATGAGTATAAAGAAATTAGATAGCAGTTAATAATGAACTTGTCACCTTGTTAGTTGACATGATTTCCTAATGTTTTGTGAATATTTTTACAGTCATAGGATACTAAATACATTAAGAGAATCAGTTGTTCATGTTTTCAGTTAATTTTTCTGGTTTAATTTTATTTGAATAGATCTTAAGGCTTTATTACGTTTCTTTTGCAAGTTCTTATTTTATGTAAAATGTCTTCTCTAGGTACAATCACATCTAGTAGTCCTACAGCCCAACCAGCTGAAGTGCTATTGCAGGCCACACCTCCTCATAGAAGAGCTCGCTCTGCTGCTTGGTCCTACATCTTTCTTCCAGAGGAAGCTTGGTGTGACCTTACCATTCACCTTCCTGCAGCAGTGCTGCTTAAGGAGATACATATCCAACCTCATCTTGCATCTCTTGCAAGTGAGTAGTATGTTATAAAGAAGTATCATAAGAACAAACTTTAATTTAGAAACATTTGAAAATAAAAATAGTAAGCAGAAATACATTTAGTTGTGATTACCAGAGTGTGTAACTTCTGAACAATTTTTAGTGAAATAATTAATACTACCAAGTCATTTCCTGTGAAATGACTGTTAACCTCAGACAAAAAGAATGTGTGATGAAATGTAAACAGATATTTTTGTTATATATTATTTTGCATTTTCTTTTCTCTGAAATTTACCAAGCTTTAGTGTTAAGCTGAAATGAATTCATTACATATCCATTTTTTTTACCATGTTAGTTTTTTTAGCCTAGACCTTAGTCCTAGCCTTGCAGTGTGAAATTAGCATAGATTTGTGTGTTTGCCCTCCAGCTTCTTTAGAAGATAACTACCTTTTTGAGTAATATTTTATTATAATATTTTGATGACTTCAATGTGATTTTAACATTCATACTGTGTTTATTGTAATATTTCAGTATCCTTGTAATATTGTATCATTCATTTGATGCATGTTCACTGAATACATTTTATTGAACTTTATAAGACAATTCAAAATAATTTTTACAAAATATTAATAAATTATCTTAAGAGCCCTAACTCGTTCAAGTATTTATAAAGAATATGAAATACTCATTTGTGTTTTTTTTTTTTTTTTTTTTTTTTTTGAGGCAGGGTTTCACTCTATTGCCCAGGCTGGAGTACAGTTTAGATATCTCAGATCAATGCAGCCTTGACCTCTTAGACACAAATGATCCCCCACGCAGCCTCATGTGTAGCCGGGACCACAGGTGTGTGCCACTACTCCTGGCTAAATTTTTGTATTTTTTGTAGAGACAGGGTTTTGTTATGATGCCTAGGCTGCTTTCAAACTCCTGGACTCAAGCAATCTACTCACCTTGGCCTCCCAGAGTGCTGAAATTACAGGTGTGAGCAACTGCACTCAGCCCATTATGTATTTTTTGTGATTCCCAAATTCTTTCAATATAATTATGATATTCCTGGAATTGCTTAAATTAATACACATACTTCCGTTTATTGATTGATTCTCATTGCTATCAAATATCACTCAATAATTGGATGAGGAGCTATGGGAAATTTTGTAGATTCCTGGCATCTTTGGAGAAAATAGTTTTTTTCTACATATTTGCAAGATTAGACTGATATATCTTAATTACTTGTGGCATCCACACCACTTAGATGAAAACAGATCATAAAAAGGTAAAAGGAAAATATGCTAATACACAGTGTTTTAGGAGGTCAACAATAACTATATTAAAAGGCAAAATATATGTCAATTTAAGACTTAGGCTGCCTCTAAAATTTGGAAGAGATTGCTTTTATTTGGAAGGCAGAGGGGTCGGTCATAAGTGGTGGCATTTGAAGTTCAGCTGGATTTTGCACATGGGGATTGAAACAGGAAGCATATTACAAAGGGGGAACTCCTATGAAAAATTAATTGGTTTGAGTATTCCCTGCTTAAGTGTACTTGATTAAGAAATTTGGTTTTATTAATGGATTAAAGCAGAAGTTGAAAATATGTTTTGATATAGTGGAAATAACAGTCTTTAGGATCAGACATGAACTTGAATCAAAGATGTGTCATTTGTTCTTGGAGTGTGGATTACTTAATCTCTTTTACTATGTCTGCTTATGTAAAATGTAAGTAATACTTTCCTCAAAAGGTTTTGAAGAGTAAATTTAAAAATTAATTTGACTGTCTAGTTATCAGTATAAACCTGGCATGTAATTCCTTATTTTACCACTGAAATTAAAAATAAAATGAAATTTCAAAGGTTTTAGTTGACATGTATTTATTATATAGGGTTCCATGTTAAGCTAGAAAGAAATAATTTTCCTGTAGTAGCTACCAGTTGTTTGTTCACTGGGGACTCCTTAAATTTGAGCAAGAATTGATTTTTTAAAAATTCTTGTGGATATTTGGTTTAATTTGAAAAGGAGGCCAGGCACAGTGGCTCACACCTGTAATTCTAACAGTTTGGGAGGCCAAGGCAGGTGAAACACATGAGGCCAGGAGTTTGAGACCAGCCTGGCTAACATGGCAAAACCCTGTCTCTACTAAAAATAAAAAAAATTACCTGGACTTGGTGGCACCTGCCTGTAGTTCCAGATGCTTGGGAGGCTGAGGCAGGAAAATCACTTGAGCCCAGGAGGGGTAGGTTGCAGTGAGCCAAGATTGCGCCACTGCACTCACTCCAGCCTGGGCAACAGAGTGAGACTCTGTCTAAAAAAAAAAAAAGAAAAGCGATTTCTAAGCTCAGCTGTAAGGTTAAACTCAATGTTTAAAAATGTCACAATCTAGTAGTAATAAAATAATTGGTAGAAAAACAAGTTTTATATTTTCTTTTCCAAATTATTTAAAACAGTAAACCATAGCATATTAATCAAATATAGTTTCATATTACTTGTGATAATTTTGAATAGAGAAGAAATGATAATATAATTACCTATTTGGCCAGTTTTATTCAGAGGGAGCATCAAGTACATGTGCATCACACATCTTTGATTCCTCTTTTTTTAAGGTGAATGTTGGAATGTTTAAGTATAATTTTTATTATATTGTAGATCAAATATTTTGTGTAGAAAAGTAGCTTCAAAATTATGGTGAAAGTCATTGTCAACGTATAATTTGTTGTATAAATTTTCTTTTTATAAGTTCATGATGAATACAACTGAAAGCTACTATTTTACTGGGATTTTTATTAAACTGTCCAATCTAGTTTACTTTGCCTTTTGTGATGATTCGATTTTCTCTTTCAATAGCCTGCCCATCCTCAGTGTCTGTTGAAGTAAGTGCAGATGGAGTAAATATGCTACCTTTGTCCACTCCTGTTGTCACAAGTGGTCTCACCTACATAAAAATTCAGCTTGTAAAAGCTGAAGTAGCTTCTGCTGTCTGCCTTAGACTACATCGTCCACGAGATGCCAGCACATTAGGCCTTTCACAGATTAAATTATTGGGGCTCACTGCTTTTGGTACTACCTCTTCAGCAACAGTTAATAATCCATTCCTTCCTTCTGAAGATCAGGTATCCAAAACAAGGTATGTTTTGTTTCTTTTTTAAAAAAAATTTCTGTTCTTTTTTGTTTTATTGGCAGGGTTGGGGGATAGGGGACTTACTTATTCTGTGGGTTTTTCTTTTTTAGGTCTTAGGTCTTTGTTCCATAGGAATCTATGTAATACAGTTTTATTAGGTGTAATATAGACAGTTTTATGGAAACAGAATGCTGAGACTGATTAAAATTGAGGTGTATGTATGTTTAGTCTTTGAGATGATCCATATCCTACATATAGGTGTAGATTCTAATTTTCTGGCTTGTAATTTTTTGTATCATATTCTGTTACGGGGATGTGCAAATGCCTATGACCAGGATTACATCTGAACCATACCAACTGCTCTTAGAAACAGGGACTTAGTCTTAATATGGTAATTCCTGAGTGTTAGTTAACAGAAGGATTATATCTGAACCAAACAAACAAGGACCCAAATATATTTTTTAGTCAACATTTTTCTGATAGTTTTTGACAGCTGAAAATTTTATAGATGGATTTTATCGAAAGTTTTGCCTGATTAAAATAAATTTAGGATTTCTATTCTCAAGGTGCTAAGACTTAGTTTTAGAAGTCTATAATAGTAAATCGTTTGTATCAACATATATAATTGCATGTGAAAACAGGTTTCTGGCTGATTTCTTAAAGCAAACACATGGTTTTTAAATGCCATGGATACAAGTCCTTTTATATGTGATTTATAGTGCAAACTTTCTGTTTACTGAACTTGCAGCATTCTAAAAAACATTTCTTAAATTGGTTAATACTATTTATGAAACACAGCATGCTGATCTTTAAAAAGTTATGTTCTACCCTGAAATGGTTTGAGCTACTTACATTGATCAGACAAATCATTTTGTATTGTATATTTCAGTATTGGATGGTTACGATTATTGCATCATTGCCTTACTCACATAAGTGATCTAGAAGGAATGATGGCAAGTGCAGCTGCACCTACTGCTAATCTGCTGCAGACTTGTGCTGCCTTACTGATGTCACCTTACTGTGGAATGCATTCTCCCAACATCGAGGTTGTGCTTGTAAAGATAGGACTGCAGTCTACTAGAATTGGCCTGAAGCTCATAGACATTCTCCTGAGAAATTGTGCAGCATCAGGCAGTGATCCTACAGGTGATAATTAACTTTGATATTTAAATGTTTACATGTCTGTAAAGTAACAGCAGTTGAACTATGTGATCTTTGTGCTTAACTCTGTTGGGGAAATTATTTTTCCTTTTAGTTTTATTATTTTTAGACTTTGTTCTTTGTTGTTGGAATTTATGAAAGACTCATTTTCAATGAATAAATTAAATTAAGCAAATCTTCCCATCGTTAACTTGCTTATTTAGCAAACTTTTTTTTTGGATTCTTTGTTGCAAGATTTGAATAGCCCTTTACTTTTTGGAAGACTAAATGGACTCTCTTCTGACTCTACGATAGATATTCTTTACCAGCTTGGAACAACTCAGGATCCTGGTACAAAAGACAGGTATGATTTTATTTTTCATTTAATTAAGCACACAAATGCACACAATCGTGCTGTGGTGAATGTTACTTACATAGTTTTTCTTTAGATGATCTCATAAAAGTTAGGACAGTACTGTTATATATTGTATGTTTACCATATGCCTCACACGATGTAACTTCTGCAAGTGTTCATGAACATTAGATATACATTTATATATATTTGAACATACTTTAAGCAAATTTGAACTTAAATAGAATTCTTAGTTAATACTGCTTTTGAGGAATGGAATGGAACAAGACCTATATTTTTAAGTTGGCTGTGTTGTGAAAGGACCCTTGTAAAGTGATAGTATCAGAGTCATACTATCTTAGGTAGTACTTAATACGTGTATATGAATGTAGGAGTATTGTGTCTATAATTGGTACTTCGACTGTCGATAACGGTTGTTCTAAATGTTTATTATTGATTATCATATTCATTGATGTATGTTCGTTACTCTCTGCACTCTTTCCTGCTACTTACCACAGAATGAAACAATATCATACCATGTGAATGATATTTCAACACTTTGGCTAAATATTTAGTGATTTCTTTTTTTTTAACATTTAGTTAATTTTGATGAGTTGTCCTAATGTCCTTTTACCTTGATATCTTTTACTTCCAAATTGATACTAACTTGAAGTACTTTTGAAACATATTTTTGTTGATAAATTTTTGAGCAAATATTTGGCATTTTTTGTTTTTATGTATAGCATTCATATTAGAAAAACACATTTATAGAGAGATTACTTCCTGATTTATGTTACTTTTTAATATTTGGATTATGTTTAAAATGAAGTCATTTGATGTTTTATTAATTTCTTTAATAAGTTATCAAAATTACGAATAACATTTGAACATGTATTGCTTTATTTACTTATTTATTTATTTATTTTGAGATGGAGTTTCGCTCTTATTGCCCAGACTGAAATGCAGTGGTGCGATCTCGGCTCACCACAACCCCTGTCTCCCGGGTTCAAGGGATTCTCCTGCCTCAGTCTCCCAAGTAGCTGGGATTACAGGCATGTGCCACCACGGCCCGCTAATTTTGTATTTTTAGTAGAGATGGGGTTTCTCCATGTGGGTCAGACTGGTCTTGAGCTCCTGACCTCAGGTGATCTGCCCACCTTGACCTCCCAAAGTACTAGAATTACAGGCATGAGCCACCATGCCCAGCAGCAGTTCTTTTTGATAAAGTAATAATTTGTGCCAAATTTGAATCATAATGGTTGGTAGTGGTTAAAATATTTAAAATATCAGTGTTAAATATTTTTCCAGAACAGGTTGCTTGAAATCTCTTAGGATTATTTGATTTTTAAATAATATTATGGCTTTTTTTATGAGAGGAAAATCAAGCTTAATTCATTTTCTCTGCATAGTACTTTTTAAAACATGAATGTTTGTCGTATAAAACTGACATTAATGACAAGATTGTTGGACTGAGAAAATTGTCTTCCTTGTCTTCTGAATTGTTTTTATTACCCATCATGTGAAATTGAAAGTTTAAGTCTTATCTTTCAGAATTAGTATTACATATCTTCCTATCCCCATTTCTTTACTGTGAAGCCAGAATCTAATATTCTAAAATAGAAATTTGAAGGAAAATAAACCAAATGTAAACACAGTGTTTTAAGAACTTCACAGATCTTATCCCATGTTTTGTTTTTTCTACAAACTCTATAGTATTATTGCTTTAAAAAGTCTTTTGCTCTCAGGTAGTGGTTCAAAATTGGGTGTGTTTTACTGGTTCTCAGCTCCAGGGGATTGGGATTAGTGTGATACTTGACCAATAACCTTGTTACTTCTAAATAACAGATACCTCTGTTTTTAAAAGTACTATACAGAGAAAATAAATTAAGGTTAATTTCCCTCGTATAAAAATTATACTTAAAAAATATACATAAATGTTGAGGGTATATTCTGTTGTCAGAATGAAGGAAGGTAAGTGGCTATTACTAGTATTTAATGCTAGGGTCCAGGGATATGAAACATGCTATATTTCATGAGACTTAACACAATGAAAAATTAGCACCAGATCACTGTACTAGTGTGTTATCTCAAAACTTTTGGTTGGTTAAAATTGGTAAAGTTATTGGAAAACTGGAGCTGGAACTACTGTGTCTTTGTTGCTATTAGATTCCTTTTTTTTCCTATTTTAGATTAAAATAATCAAGAACAATTAGTATATTATTCTCATAATTATCCTATTATCATGCAGAGATGGTATTTATATTAAATACCAGTTATGCTATAGTTGGTTATATGAATTCATTTTCTTCATTTAAGAATTCAAGCCTTGTTAAAATGGGTTAGTGATTCTGCAAAAGTGGCTGCTATGAAGAGAAGTAGCAAGATGAACTACATGTGCCCTAACTCCTCAACAATAGAGTATGGTCTTCTGATGCCATCTCCTTCCCATTTGCACTGTGTAGCAGCCATTCTGTGGCATAGTTATGAGTTGCTTGTAGAGTATGATTTACCGGCACTCTTGGACCAAGAGCTCTTTGAGTAAGTATGATTTATGAAATTCTTTCCCCGCCCCCCAGTACTAGATCACTTAATGTTCACTTGATAAAACAGAGTATTTTACATGTTGATTTGGAGAAACATAATGTTTTGAAAGTAGTAAATATAATCTTTTGAAATGAATTGTCAAACAACTGTAATTTATCTTCGTGTTTTAAGAAGATATGTTAGCAGTTGCCTTCTTTTTTTTAACCTAAAATTAGAATACTTGATGTAGATGTTCCTGTGGTTCATAGTGTTTATTCTTAATTGCAGATTTTCTCACCAGATTATATTATCTTTAATGTACAACTGTGGCAGGAAAGTACAGCTAGAGAACTTTGGGCCCGGTGTGGTGACTCACACCTGTAATCCCAATACTTTGGAGGCTGAGGCGGGAAGATCACTTGAGTCAGGAGTTCAAGACCAGCTTGGGCAACATAGCAAAACCTTGTCTCTACAAAAATACAAAAGTCAGAAGGCAGGGCACAGTGGCTCCTACCTGTAATCCCAGCACTTTGGGAGTTCAAGGAGGGCAGATCACGAGGTCAGGAGTTTGAGACCAGCCTGGCCAACATGGTAAAACCCTGTCTCTACTAAAAATACAAAAATTAGCCCTATGTAATGGTGTGCATCTGTAATCCCAGCTACTCAGCTGGCTAAGGCAGGAGAATTGCTTGAACCTGGGAGGCAGAGGTTGCAGTGAGCCGAGATCATGCCATTGTACTCCATCCTGGGTGACAAGAGCAAGTGTTTGTCTCAAAAATAAACAAAAACAAAAACACCTCATAGAAGTCAGCCAGGGTGACATGGACCTGTGGTCCCAGCTACTTGGGTGGCTGAGGTACAAGAGTTGTTTGAGTCTAGGTGGTGGATGTTGCAGTGAGCTGAGCTCACACCACTGCACTCCAGCGTGGGCAACAGAGGGAGACTTGTGTCTCAAAAAAAAGAACTTTGAGAAGTTGAGATGGGAGGATCACTTGAAACTAGGAGTTTCAGGCCAGACTGGCTAAAATAGCAAGACCAAGTCTCTACAAAAAATTTAAAAATTAGCCAGGCTTGGTGGCATGTTCCTCTAGCCCTAGCTACTTGGGAGGTTGAGGCGGGAGGATCACTTGAACCCTGGAGTTAGAGGCTGCATTTTCCTATGATGGCACCAGTGGCACTCCATTCAGGGAAACAGAGCAAGATGTCATCTCAAAAAAGAACAAAAATGTAAAGCTAGAAAATTTGAGACTTTTGTAGATTGTCCTTTTGACATGTTTTTATTTACCCACGTTTCTTCACCATATTTAGCTAAGTCTTTGCTGAACTTACTGATAGGTAACTGTTAAGTCTGCAGCAGAATATATTTATTTTTGAAGAGTTCCTATGACATATTAAAAATAGGCCTGTTGTCTTCTGGTAGGTCATCTTCATATTTGGCCTTAGCAGTTGGCAAATATCAAATCCTTGACTTAATTTGTAAGCCTCATTGATAGTTTTTTATTTGTAAACATAAATTTAAGCCATTAGTCATGTGGAGTTTAACGTAAACATTTCTTTGGCATGTTTTTTTTGTTTCTCTATGTGACTTTTAGGTCACACAAAAAATGATAGAACCATTTTAAAATAGTTTACTTGATTTTCTGTACTCATTTATAAGTGTAAACTTCCAATGTACCTAAATTCTTAAATTTTAAATATATATGTATGCAGTGTTAAATATTACAGTACAGTGTATGTAATTTTTGTCAGAGTATAAATTGAACTATAATAGAAATATTTGAAACAGTGAGTTGCTTCTAAAAAAAACTTGTATCATTAATATGATATCTTTTATTTTTCTAGGTTACTTTTTAATTGGTCCATGTCTCTTCCCTGCAATATGGTTTTGAAGAAAGCTGTTGACAGTCTGCTTTGCTCAATGTGTCACATACACCCAAACTATTTTTCTTTGCTCATGGGCTGGATGGGAATTACCCCTCCTCCAGTGCAGTGTCACCATAGACTGTCCATGACAGATGATAGCAAAAAGCAGGATCTCAGTTCATCTTTAACAGATGACTCTAAAAATGCACAAGCACCTCTTGCATTAACTGAATCACATTTGGCTACCCTTGCTTCCTCTTCTCAATCTCCAGAAGCTATTAAACAATTACTAGACTCAGGTTTGCCTTCTCTTCTTGTGAGGAGTCTGGCTAGTTTCTGCTTTAGCCACATTTCTAACTCAGAAAGCATTGCTCAATCAGTAGATACTTCCCAGGACAAACTCAGGCGCCATCATGTTCCACAACAATGTAATAAGATGCCTATCACAGCAGACCTAGTTGCTCCTGTTCTTAGGTTTTTGACAGAAGTTGGCAATAGCCATATTATGAAAGATTGGCTTGGTGGTTCTGAAGTCAATCCGCTATGGACAGCACTTCTGTTTTTATTGTGTCACTCCGGGTCCACTTCTGGAAGCCATAATTTAGGTGCACAACAGACCAGTACAAGATCAGCTTCTCTTTCTTCAGCTGCTGCAACAGGATTGACTACTCAACAGCGCACGGCAATTGAGAATGCAACTGTTGCATTCTTTCTGCAGTGCATTTCATGCCATCCTAATAATCAAAAGCTGATGGCACAGGTAAGAGAAAAACTAACTTATGTTTTAGTTGTTTTATTGTATAAGAAAGGGCCATGTATGAAGGCCAGGTGATAATAAATTTTGTTGGGAGGGGGTAAGTGCCTTTAAGGATCTGAATGTAAACTATAACTAAAGTACTGTTATCTCCTTTCTCCCCCTCACAATATGCTGTCACTTGAATTTGCTTGTTCTTTATAATAAGATGATTGGCAAATTCATTGGGATCCTAGCTAGATCATACAATCCTCATTTTAAAAAAATTTCCACAAACAAAAAGAAAAGACCCGAAAGAACATTTCAGCTGCTGGAACAGTATTAACACTGCTCACTGGATACTGATGTGTGTTGAGGCGTTGTATTTTTGAGTAACCAGATTACCATACTGATAGTTTGGTGCTCTTTAAACAGGCATTAGATTAGATTTCAGATAGGAGACTCCAGATAAGACACAGAAAAAATGTGAAAGGTCCGGCATGGTGGCTCACACCTGTAATTCCAGCATTTTGGGAGGCCAAGGTCAGGAGTTCTAGACCAATCTGGCCAACATGGTGAAACCCGGTCTCTACTAAAAATACAAAAACAATTAGCAGGGTGTGGTGGTGTGCGCCTGTAATCCTAGATACTCAGGAGGCTTAGGCAGGGGAATTGCTTGAACCAGGGAGGTGGAGGTTACAGTGAGTCAAGAGCAACAGAGTGAGACTCCATCTTAAAAAAAAAAAATGTGGAAGATAATTTATAATATGATGTCTCTTGGCCCAAAATCCTAAAGGTAGAATTATTTCAAGAGTAATTCTAGTTGGCTTTTTGCAAAATTTTGCTATTGGCTACCTTTTGTGACCTTGGGCATATTGTTTAATCTTATAAAATGGGGCTGGCAATACCTGCCTCAAGGAATTTTTGAGACTGTTAAATATTTTAATTTGTATATCGTACCTAGCATAGAGGCTATATGAGATATGGTAGACACTAGTAAATAATTTTTCCCCTTGTTATTTAATAGTGCTTATTCAAGTCAAACTTTCTTAGTACCTAGAAAGATAGGTATTATAATTTTTATAAAATACTGAAGGAGTTAACTTTACTAAGAAGAAGAGCAGGCCAGGCACAGTGACTGATACCTATAATTCCAGTACTTTGGGAAGCCAAGGCATGTGGAACACTTGAGCTCAGAAGTTCGAGACCAGCTTGGACAACTTGGCAAAACCCCCTGTCTAACAAAAAAAGAAATAATAATAACAATTAGCTGGGCATGGTGGTATGCGCCTTTCATCCCAGCTACTCAGGATGCTTGAGGTGGGAGGATCACTTGAGCCCAGGAAGTTGAGACTGCAGTGAGCTGAGATCACACCACTGCCCTCCATCCTGGGCAACAGAGCAAGACTGTGTCGCCAAAACAAAAACCAAAACAAAAGAGAAGAAGGAGAGCAAGATATTTTACTGCCTGTAGTAATTAATTACTGGGAAAATATCTCTGCTAAACATGCATATTAAAAGAAAGTGCTTAAATTACCAACTTCACCCAAGGGCATGATTATAGGTATTCGAAATTTTGGTTTGTGCTTCTGGGTAGCATGAACTCTTTGTGTCCCATTGATTTCTCTTTTAGTTTCTTATTAAGGCTTTATATATATTTTGGGGGTGGTGGTGAGGTGGGACAGGATCTCTCTCTGTTGCCCAGGCCTGGAGTACAGTTGTGCAGTCACGGCTCACTGAAGCTTTTGGGCTCAAGCAATCTTCCTGGCCCAGTCTCCCGAGTAGCTGGGACTACTGGCACATGCCACCACGCCCAGCTGATTTTTTGGGGGAAAGGTGTGTGGTTAGAGATGGAGTTTCACCATGTTGCCTAGGCTAGTCTGGAATTCCTGGGCTCAAGGAATTCTGTCAGCTTCCCAAAGTTCTGAGATTACTGGTGTGACCCACCATGTTTGGCCTTGTTCTATATTTTTAATATACTCTTAAAAATAATTTTTATCATAACCATATCAATATTGACTAAAGGTAACAGAAGTTTGTTATGTGAGACATTCATTATGTGAAAATTCGTTAGTAGTAATTTTTTTAAACCCTGGATACATTTCTTAAACTTTTAACTTTATCTCCTTCAGTATTCATATATTTTAAGATAAAATCATTTCTTTCCTCTTTTAACAAAAAAACATAACCACTAGACCCCTCCGAGACATTTGTTCTTTAGTTGCTGATTTGATACGTTAAAATAAACTTGTTAATTCATACTTTCTATTTTCTTTTTATCTCTCAAAATAGAAAGCTGCATATATCTTGCATTTAACTTTTTAAGTATTTTGTCTTGCCAGGTTCTTTGTGAACTATTTCAGACATCTCCTCAAAGAGGGAACCTTCCAACATCTGGGAACATTTCAGGGTTTATACGAAGATTGTTTTTACAGTTGATGCTGGAAGATGAGAAAGTGACAATGTTTCTTCAGTCTCCATGTCCAGTGAGTATTTAACACTTAATCATTGGCTGTGTATGTATAATATTTTATAATTTTCTATCAGAGCCTGAAGTTATCACCTATGTTCTAACTTCTAATATAACAAACTGAAACTAGCACAGCCTTTATACCTAATGACAGAACTTGACACTTTAAGGATAGCACTCTTCCTCATGCCTAGAAATAACATAATTTTACCTGAGTAGTATAGTTTGATTTGTGGGAAAAAAAGAAAAATATTAGGTACAGATTGATAATGCAAAAGTTGACCAACAAACCATGGCAAACATGCTATATCTAAAATAAATTATAGGATTTGAGTATTTTTTTCTTACATGCTTTTGAGATTATTTTATAACAATATGTATTCCAAAAAGTTACTCTTGATTTCCTTGATTTCTTGATTTTCAGCTATACAAAGGTAGAATTAATGCTACTAGCCACGTCATCCAGCATCCAATGTATGGAGCAGGCCACAAATTCCGTACTCTTCATTTACCAGTCTCAACGACATTATCAGATGTTCTTGACAGAGTGTCAGGCAAGTCAGATTTAAGTATTAGTTTTTCTTTAACTTTATGTTTGATGTATATGGAGTTTATTGTTTTTGTAACTTTATTTTCTGCATCCATTTGGCAACCATTAATGACTAGAAAAATAAAAGAATAAAAGAGTTGAAGAGATTTGGGAGTTGTTGTTACCATACATACCAAACATCTTTATAGTTTGAAGCATAAGTAAGTCAATCAAATGGACAAAATGGGAAATATATGTAGGCACCCTTAATTCTTTTGGTTTAATGTGCCACAGTGACAAATGGGCAGGTAGAAATATAGACAAACCATTGATGGCATGTTCTCACAATAAACGATCTGGTTATTTTATACTAGATAAATTGTGGGATATTTAGGTTAATAGCAAGATTCAAATTAATAAACATTTACTAAATTGAAGATAGTGATCGGTGACATAAATGGAGTAGGTAGAATTGACTGGTTACCTTATTGTTTATTGTAGTCAGTGAGGAAAGCAGAGAGAACATTTTTCCCTAGGTTCTTGCCTGTATTTTACAGGGTGATACCGTCAAACAACATATGGGATACTTTTTTAAAAAGCAGTTTTTGATGGCAAAGACATATAAACTATTTATTTATTTATTTATTTGTTTGAGAGAGTCTTACTCTGTCACCCAGGCTGGAGTACAGTAGAACAATCTCAACTTAACACAACCTCTGCCTCCTGGTGTCAAGCAATTCTCCTGCCTCAGCATCCCAAGTAGCTGGGATTACAGTTGTGTACCACCATGCCCAGCTATTTTTTTTCTGTATTTTTAGTAGAGACTGAGTTTCACCATGTTGGCCAGGCTGGTCTCAAACTCCTGACCTCATGTGATCTGCCCACCTTGGCCTCCCAGAATACTAGGATTATAGGTGTGAACCACTGCACCTGGCCCATATCAACTTTAAATACTTGGAGCGCCTCTCAGAAATTCTAGTTAATCAGTGAGTGAATTTACTGAGCATCTGCAAAATGTAAGCACTATAATTTGTCCTAAGATTATAAACATGAGCAAGACACACATTCCGCCCCACAAGATTGTTGTGATCTTATATCTGTTGTCAGCTTCTGAAATAAGCTAGAAATGTCTGTTTGCGTTATAACAAATATGTGTATATTTCTATCTGTATACATAAGAGGAGACCTAAGTTTTTAATGGAAGCTGTAAACTGAAGGACAAATAGGAGTATCTAAGAAAAAAGTTGGAAATGTCTATTTATCAGTTAAAAATACAAATCTAAAGCCCAGAGTAAAAGAGTTGAAGAGATTTGGGAGTTGTTACCGTACATAGATGGTAAGTGAGACTATGTGAAGGGATATGATTGTAGGTAGGAAAGATTGTTTTCTGCTTCACAGTCAGTGTGTCTAACATAAATATGCATAAAATCATAATTCTTTCCTACCTTTTCACAAGTTATACAGTAGGTTGTTAGTATACTATTATAAATATTTTTAAAAGTTTACTTGAAAATGGCTGCCTTATCTCTTACAGAGAAACTTTTTTGAAAATTTGATGTTAGAGGCTATTTTATATCAGTGTCTTGAAATTGTCCATTCTACATGAGGAAGAAAAATGAAAATTAAAAATTAAATTAATGGGCCAGGCACGGTGGTTCACACCTGTAATCCCAGCACTTTGCGAGGCCAAGGCAGGTGGATCACCTGAGGTCAGGGGTTCAAGACCAGTCCCGCCAACATGGTGAAACCCATCTCTACTAAAAATACAAAAATTAGCTTGGCATGATGACGCACACCTGTAGTCCCAGCTACTCAGAGGCTGAGGAAGGAGAATCACTTGAACCCTAGAGGCAGAAATTACAGTGAGCTGAGATTGTGCCACTGCACTCCAGCCTGGGCAACAGAACAAGACTATTTCAAAAAACAATGGAAAATGAAACAAATGAAGTGGGGAAGAGCACCAAAGCTCAATTATTGATACTGATATTTCATATGTTTAACTTGAAGTGCAAAAGTAGACATTTTAATACAAAATAACTGAAAATTGAACATTTTAATCAGTCTTTACTGTGGAAGAATGCTATTCTAAAACATTCTATCATTCAAAATATTTTACAAAATAGTTTTCTGTGTTACACAAAAATAAAAGAAAGCTAATTGCTTTAGAAGTATACTACCTTATAACTTATATGTCTGGATGTAACCTCTATTTGCCAATTTTTTTGGTTCTTTAAAGTGGCTTGATGATCTTTAGCCATATTTTATGATATATTTACTTATATGTTTATATCATATCAACATGTACAAGAACAAGTAATTTGGGCAGGGCGCGGTGGCTCACGCCTGTAATCCCAACACTCTGGGAGGCTGAGGCAGGCGGATCACAAGGTCAGGAGATCGAAACCATCCTGGACAACATGGTGAAACCCCATCTCTACTAAAAATACAAAAATTACCTGGGTGTAGAGGCATGCACCCATAGTCCCAGCTAATCGGGAGGCTGAGGCAGGGGAATTGCTTGAATCCAGGAGGCAGAAGCTTCAGTGAGCTGAGATTGCACCACTGCACTCCAGCCTGGCAACAGAGCAAGACTTATCTTAAGAAAAAAAAAAAAAGAACAAGTAATTGAGAAGTATTGCCTCAGTAAATATACCTACTATCTATAGCTTTTCAGAATATTACTTTCTTTTTTCTTTTTTTTCGTTTGAGATGTAGTCTCACTCTGCATTAGTTGAGCCCATGAGTTCCACACCACCTCGGCAACAGCAAGACCTCATCTCAAAAAAAAAGAAAAAAGAAAAAAAAAGCAAAGACGAGAATGTTACAACCAGCCAAAAAGGAAGTGACCTTTCCTTTTTCCTTTTTCATCTTTCCTTTCCTGTCCTGTTCTTCAAAATTACAGGTGTGAGCCACCGCACCAGGCTGACAATATTACTTTCAGATAAATACCTTCATATGTGTCAGTCTGTTTGCTTTTACAAATTTTTGTTACTGGTTTTAAGCAGTATGATTATGTGCCTTAGAATTTTTTCTTCACGTTTCTTATGATTAGAATTTGTTGACTTCTTTGAATCTGTGTGTTTATAGATTTCACAAAATTTGGAAATATTTTGCCAATTATTTCTTCAAATGTTTTGCCTCCCCCTCACCCCTTTTTTTTTTGAGACAGAATCTAGCTCTGTTGCCCAGGCTGGAGTGCAGAGTGCAGTGGTGCAGTCTTGGCTCACTGCAACCTCCGCCTCCCGGGTTCAAGTGATTCTCCTGCCTCAGTTTCCCGAGTAGCTGGGATTAAAGATGCTTGCCACCATACCCAGCTAATTTTTGTATTTTTAGTAGAGATGATATTTTGCTGTGTTGGCCAGGCTGGTCTCGAACTCCTGACCTCATGATCCGCCTGCCTCAGCCTGCATCGGCTTTCCAAAGTGCTGGGATTACAAGCATGAGCCACTGCGCCCGACCTGCCCCACCTTTTTTATAATTACAGTTATTCACTTACTAGGCTATGTTAAGTTGTTTGATACCTCCCCAAATCTATGTTTCCTTTCTCCTCCAATCATTTTCTTCTCTATTTTTAAATTTTGGATAATTTCCTGTGTCTAATTTGTTAGAAGTTTTATATCTTCTTGTCCTTACTTAAAATGTATAGGCTTTCTTCAACTTTCTTGAACATAGTAATCTCGTTTGTATTATTTTTCTCTTCCTTATGGATTGTATGTTCTTCCTGCTTTATTTGCCTGGAAAATTTTCTTGGATACCAGACAATGTAAATTTTACTTTTTGGGGTGCTAAATATTTTGTATTCTAATATGTATATTTTATTTTTTCATGAAATGTAATGATAATATTTGAAAACTGTTGCTTTTAGACTTGCTTTTTATCTTTGTAAATAGGATCAGAGCAGCTTCTAATCTAAGGCAAGACTTCTATAATTATAGGAATTTTTTATAAACCAATGTTGTCTAGTTTGGTAACTGTTAAGCACATGAAATGAGACTAAAAAACCAAATTTTTTAATTTAATTTTTAATTTTAATGAATTTTACCTTTAAATAGGTACTACATTAGAATAGAATTAGGGTACCAGATTTGAAAATGCAGTTCTAAATCCCATTTGACCCCATTACTAAGGCTCTGTCCTTATGAGTACTCTGATAGGAATTCACTAGATGTCAAGAACACAAAGCATTTCATTCCCTAAAATCCTGGGGTTGTTTGCCCTACTACTTTTGGGTCGCACCTTTTCTGTCCTTCAGTAGTTTGCTCACATGTGCTCATCAGTACATGTTGAAGTCTTTAAGACCCTCTTTAGATCTCTGGAGAGCTAGGGATCTCTAGATTTATAGATGCAAATCTCTTCTTCCTGGATTCCTGGCTCTGTATCCTGGATTCCCAGCTCTTGTATCCTTAGTCTAGGAGACATCTAGGTTGTGCTGAGCTGTGGCCTAGGAATTCTTTTTCCAGACAGCTCACACAATTCTAGGGCTCACCTTATCCAGGCATCACTGCCCTGCCCTGCCTTGCCTGATGCTCAGTGTCTAGAAAGTATTGTTAGTATATATTTCTAGTTAATGGTCATTTCAGGTGGGAGAATGAACCTTGTTATTCTATCTTGGCCAGAAGTGGAATTCTAAAACAGAGCACTTTTTTTTGTCTATTCAAGTACAGAGAAAAAAATAGAAATTTGTATTAAAAAATTAAAAAGTAAATTAATATTAGAAACCAGAGCAGTTTTAAAAGGAGATTGAAAAAATTTTTCATACTGATACCTTTTAGTGTTTGAATGGTGTTTATTCTTTATATTTACTTTTGAGATAAGGGTAATAAATGAAAATTAGCTGAACTTCTAATTGCACTAAGTAAATTATTACCTAATATTCTTTATGTATTATTCTTACCTGATTATGCTATGAATTAACTTTGTGAATTTCTTATTATTTAAATGTTTCACTATGACTGTGTCAATATGTTTACCATTTTTGGTTGCTTGGTTTTTTTTTAGTAAAATGTATTGTTGCAGCATGCATTTATAATGTATATAAAATTTTTTATCTCACAAAACAAACTGTCTATAGGCAATTAGCAGTTGGTATTAAGAAGCTGTATAGATTGAAATCACTTTCATATACTAAAAACTATAAAATGGGAGTTATTACAAAAGATGTTTATTGTTTTATTGTCTCATTCTTTTTAACATAAAAGACTGGGTCATAATTATGTTAAATTAGGGAAGTAAAAAGAGAATTGAGCTGGATGCAGTGGCTCATGCCTGTAATTCCAGCACTTTGGTAGACTGAGACGGGCAGATGGCTTGAGCCCAGGAGTTCAACAACAGTCTGCACAACATGGTGAAACCTCCTCTCTTTTTTTTTTTTTAAAGATGGGGTTTCACCATGATGTCCAGGCTGGTCTTGAACTCCTGACCTCAGGTGATCCACCTACCTCGGCCTCCCAAGGTGCTAGGATTACAGGTGTGAGCCACCGCGCCCAGCCGAAACCTCCTCTCTACTGAAAATACAGAAATTCATAGCATGTGCCTGTGGTTTCAGTTACTTGTGAGGCTGAGGTGGGAGGATCACTTGAGCCTGGGATGTTGGGGCTGCAGTGAACTGTGATCACACCACTACACTGCAGCCTAGGTGACACAGTGAGACCTTGTCTACAAAAAAAGAGAGAGAGAATTGGAGAATTGATAAGTTATATTCATATAGCAAAAAGAATTCTAATATCTAAAGTTTATTCAGCCTTTAAATTTCTTAATCACAGAATCACATTATATAATTACCCGTTTATTTTATAATTTTTAATGGTGTGCTGTATGCCACAGTACTGAAAGAAATATTTGGAGAATAGTAACTATCTGTGAAAGCCGTTAATATTCATTTTTTAAAGTAAAATACATTACATTTTAAAACACATTACTTTGTTGTCTAAGATTCCTGTTTTTGTCCTAAATAAAAATTAACAGAATGGGAAATCTCTGTTACAGAAATATACTTTGATTTGTAGTATAAGCAGAAGTCTAGTTTAATGCTATAGACTGAGTCTTGAGATTGAGTCCCATATTTTCCATATACAGATTAGATCAGTAGCCTTTTTAAGGCTTTTATTCATTTTGAAAATAGTATTCTTTCTTGATTTCTATGTTATGAGGATTGAATTAGATGCAGGTGTCAAGGACATTGAACTATGGCTACAATAAAGCAAGTTTCCATGCTACAGGTTTTTCATTGTTTCTGGAGGTAGTACTATTAAAATACTGTATATAATACTTTATAAAGAGTGGAACTTAAATATCCTGGCTTAAATACAGTTGTGAGTCTTCTTCATCAGTGTCAGAAAAGATTGGATATCAGGCCTTTACCTCATGCCATTTCTCCTAAATTCCTTTATATTGCCTTAGTATTAAGGATAATATTATCTTGCATAATCTTCCTCTGAAATACATTGTTTCCTTTCTTAATGATTTGGAAAAGCAGTGTATTTTAGATAATATCTTCTTACAGATACTCCAAGTATCACAGCTAAACTAATTAGTGAACAAAAAGATGACAAAGAAAAGAAAAACCATGAGGAGAAAGAAAAAGTTAAAGCGGAAAATGGATTTCAAGACAATTACAGTGTTGTTGTTGCCTCTGGTATGCTTTCTATTTTTTACAATCTTGATTTTGTTTGGGTTTCTATAAAATATTACAATGTTAGTTGCAGGAAATTCATGTAATACAATGTACTAATGTACAAAGCCGAGTCGTAATGATGTTTTAATACTAGATTTTTATCTTTTTGTCCTACTTTCTACTAAATGGATTGTCATCAATATTTCAGAGATTATAGCAGCTAGCTATAGTTTTTACTTTCTTGGAAAATAATAACAGATGTAATGCCAAAACTATTTAAATATTGTCATGAAGGACAAATAGAATTAGAAGATTAGATATTGGATTAGAAGAAACATTTCTATATTTGACATTAGATGGGAATGCATACCTCATTAAAATATTTTAGAAACACCATTTTCCTTCATATTGATGTATTTACTGATCCTTTTCTTTCAGGGCTGAAGTCTCAATCTAAACGTGCTGTGTCAGCTACACCACCTCGTCCACCATCCAGGAGAGGGAGGACAATACCTGATAAAATAGGAAGTACTTCAGGAGCCGAGGCTGCCAACAAAATAATTACTGTCCCAGTGTTTCACCTGTTTCACAAACTCTTGGCAGGTAATAACTCCACAATTAATAAACATCAAAGAAATTTTAGTAGTCTTAAAACTATGTAAATCAGAGGCACAATCACCAAAATCATATTTAATCGGGTGCCATTGATGAGATCAATGAGTTAGTCAGACTTCTTCCTTGCAGTTCCTTCCAAGAGAAGTTATAGCAAAGAAGGAGCAATCTATTACATGTCCTTTTTAACACTATCAAGTTATATATTTTGACTTGACTGATTTTGTAAGTTTTTCTGTCAGTGTGCCATAAAATGATTGATGAAATAAATAGAGAGTTCATGACAAGTTATTTAGGAAACATCGTGGGGCAAATTTCTAGGACTAGTTCAAACAGTAAAACTCTTACACCACTGGTAGTTAAGAAATATGTTCTTCCCAGTAAAACAAATTTATTGAGCGCTATCTTGTCTGTTGTTCAAGGTGATAACAGGTTGAGCATCCCTAATCCAAAAATTCAGTATCTGATACTTTTTGAGTTCTCACAGACAGTAGTGGAACAGTCCACATCTGACCTCATATGACGGTTGCAGTCTAAACACAGGCACACAATGCACAGTTTATTTGGCATCCACAAAAGGAAAAAGACCCTTACAGCCCCCTTCAGATATTTTTTGAGCATGCCCGATTTCCCCCTACATATCCACAGTGAGTAATAAAATTGCACATGTGCATGCCAGATGTTCCAACACCAGGTTTCCCACAATGCCCCACATGGTGCCAAGACATATGTGCATTGCTGTGGTTTTTTTTTGCTCTGTAGTGTTGATAATTTCAAAAAGGCCTGCAGATACCTCTATGGGTAACAGTAATAATAAAAAGAGGAAGGATTTATGTTTATTTTTAGCACAGAAAGTCAAACTGTTGGAGAAACTGGACAGCAATGTAATTGTGAAATGTCTTCCAAGAGAATATGGTGTTGGAATAACCACCATATATGACTGAACAAACAGAAAGATAAACCATTGATGTTCTGTGCTGCAAGTGGTGAACAGAGGTTAATGAAAAATAGAAAAGGTCAGGCACGGTAGCTTAAGGCTTTAATCCCAACACTTTGCGAGGCTGAGGCGGGGGGATCATGAGGTCAGGAGATGGAGACTATCCTGGCCAACATGGTGAAACCCTGTCTGTACTAAAAATACAAAAATTAGCTGGGCATGATGGGGTGTGCCTGTAGTCTCAGCTCCTTGGGAGGCTGAGGCAGGAGAATTGCTTGAACCTGGGAGGCAGAGGTTGCAGTGAGCCAAGATCGTGCCACTGCACTCTGTAACTCCAGGCAGGGTAACAGAGCAAGACTCCATCTCAAAAAAACAAAAACAAAAAACAGTGCATAAAGCTAAAAAATGAAGATCTTGATTGTGTATTGAAATGGTGAATCCATCAGTGTTGGCAGTGGACATGTGCCACTTAATGGTATGCTGATCATGAAACAACGATTTATCGAGATGACCTGAACATTGAAAGGAACTGTGAATATTGAACACACTGGTTGCAGAAATTTAAGAAAAGATATGACATTAAATTTTTAAAGGTTTGTAGTGATCAAGCATCTGCTGACCATGAAGCAGTGGAGAAGTTTGTTGATAAATTTGCTAAAGTCACTGCTGAGGAAAATCTGATGCCAGAACAGTTTATAATGCAGCTGAAATATCACTATTTTGGTATTCTTCCAAAAAGAAACTGGACTACAATTGATGAGACAGTCCCTCCAGGAATTAAGAATACCAAGGACAGAATAACTGTCCTGGGATATGCTAATGCAACTGGCATGCATAAGTACAGACATGCTCTGATGGGCAAAACGTTTCACACTTGCTGTTTTCAAGGAGTGAATTTCTTACCAGTCCATGGTTACACTGACACAAAGGTGTGGATCACCATGGACATCTTTTCTGATTGGTTTCACAAACATTTTGTACCAGTGGCTTGTATGTACTGCCCGTAAGGTGGACTGGACAATGTAGAAATTTGTTATTTCTTGATATCTCCCAGTTCATCCTCCATCTAAAATTCTCAAAACTAATGTTTATGCCAAGTACTCTCTCCCAGATTAATTCAGCCATGTTTCTAGGGTATCTTTAGATCAATGAACAGAAAATATAAATCCACTTTCTTGAACAGCATGCTGGCAGCAGTGAACAGAGGCATGGGTGCAGAAATTTTCAGGAGTTTAGTATGAAGAATGCCATATGTGCTATTGCCAATGCTTGGAAAACATTGACAAAGACACAGTTGTACATGCCTGGTACAACCTTTGGCCTGCAACTATGTTTAGCGATAATGATGAACTGCATGTGACTTTGAAGGATTCTTTATGTCAAGTGAAAAATAACATCTGACCTCCTTACAATAATATGTAAAAAATATATCTTCAGAGTTTGGCAGTAAGCTGGAAGAAGTAGATGTCAAAGAAGGTTTCAACTTTGATAATGCTTCAGTTATTCATTCGTTAACTGGTGGTGAATTAGCCGCAAAAGGGTTTTGAATCATGGTGATGATAGTGACGAAGAAGATCAAAGTAACACCACAGAAAAAGTGCTTATAGAGGAAGACATGGTGAAAATGTTCGGTGGGCATATTGAAGGATTAGGACAGCGTGCATTCATAGCAGAATGACAAACCATGTCAGTTTTTAAAATTAAAGAGATACTTCTGAGCTAAAAACCATGTTAATGAGGCATATGACTTTGCAAGAAGCTTTTTTAAAAGCCTTCCAGCAGAATATCTCTTCATCCTCATAGGATCAATTTCTTGGTCCTCAGCTGCTTCTGATGTTTCTTACCTAGAAAACAGTTTATAGTAACCTTTTAATAAAAACACAGCATTATAGGTGAAGGCCGAAAGCCTGCTGTTGTTTGTGGTTGCTTTTGTTTAATAGCTGAAACAGGTATCCTGGTGATGCTACTATGCTGCTTACTTACTCTGACACATTATTTTTTTCACTGTGTTAATGGTGTGTCATATTTTTACTGTTAAGTACTTATGTGTGAATAAATGTAAGAAAACAATTGCCTATTGATAGCATGTAAATTAAGAGGAATGATGGTGATGCCAAACAGTCACACATTGTTGACATGGGTGGCTGAGATAGTGACACCTTTGCTTTCTGAAGTTTCAGTGTACACAAACTTTGTTACAGGCACAAAATTATCAAAAATACTGTATAAAATTACCTTCAGGCTATGTATATAAGAGGTGTGTGTGTGTATGTATGTATGTGTACACACAAATATAAATTTTATGTTTCCACTTGGATCTCCTCCCTAAGATAACTCATTTTGTACATCCAAATATTCAAAAATGCAAAAAAAAATCTGAAATCTGAAATAGTTCTAGTCTCAAGCATTTTGGATGAGTGATACCTTTATCTTTATCTGTTTTATCACCATTTTCATGCTGTATTACAATTAAATTGCCAACTCAATTCAAAGAATTTTTCTTCTTAACTTTACATTGTTGATTCATGGTGGAGGTCAACAAACTAATGGCTGGTGAGTTGGATACCTCTGTCCAGAGAGGTCCTTTTGACATATCTATGGCCCATTATCTAGGTGATGTAAGTCTCCCCTTCTGCTTGGAATAAAGTTTTGTTGGAATACAGCTATCCTCATTCACTAGTGTATTGTCCATAGCTGCTTCTCTGCTGCAATGTAGATTAGCAGTTGTAACAGAGACTATATGGCCCCCATACCTTAACATATTTATTAGGGGGCCCTTTATGGGAAAAAATGGCCCGTATCAGATCTATGGGAATGTCTGTTCCTTTGTTTTTCTTTTGCCCGTGACTTTAACACCTTCTACAGACATTGTTGTTCATTATTATATGTCAGAAATAAATTCAGTTTTGTAAACTTTCCAATGACTGTTGAATTTTTTAATTGTTTTGAAATTGGTCTCAGAATGAAACTCTTGCCTGTAATTTAGTAAAAGCAGTTAATAATTAAGCCACGTAAATATTTCTTTCTTGGTTTCCAGATTTAACTTAGTTATATCATTTTAGGCCAGCCATTGCCAGCTGAAATGACACTTGCCCAGCTTTTAACTCTCCTATATGACCGAAAACTTCCTCAAGGTTACCGCTCAATAGATCTGACTGTTAAATTGGGATCAAGAGTTATAACAGACCCAAGTCTATCAAAAACAGATTCTTATAAAAGACTACACCCTGAAAAAGGTATGTGCATAATACTACTTTTAAAATTATAGGCTGTCGTACGAAGAGGCAGAGATTTCTATAGCTGATGGCCTGATTGACTTGTATTTTTATTTTATCAATGTAAGATAAAATTTTTTAAAACTGAATTTTTATAAATATAAAAAATGGCCATGATTTCAGTTGGAAATTAAGTTGCATTACTTATTCTTCTAACATCACTTGGTTTATGAATGGATGTACTTTAATTTCGAGTATTTCTGTGAAAGCTATGTGAATTCTTGTTTTATAATAAAAGTGAGAACCTCAACTTACAACTTAGTTATAATTTATATTGAGTGGCATTTCATGCACATAAACTTGTTTTCTCATATAATTGGGAGCATATATTTTTGTTTTTTACTTATATATTCCATTAATTTTTATTTTAAAGACAGAGTCTCATTCTGTCACCCAGGCTGGAGTGCAGAGGTGTGATCTCAGCTCACTGCAGCCTCCGTCTCCTGGGTTCAACCTGGATTTTCCTGCTTCAGCCTCCTGAGTAGCTGGGATTACAGGCACCTGCCACCATGCCTGACTAATTTCTGTATTTTTCATAGAGACATGGTTTCACCATGTTGGCCAGGCTGGTCTTGAACTCCTGACCTCAAGTGATCTGCCCACCTTGGGCTCCCAGAGTGCTGGGATACAGGCATGAGCCACTGCACCCAGCCCTTATATTTCATTAAATATTTTTGAATGTTCGTTTTTGAATTGGCTGTTTTTTTTCATATGGATGTAAGAAAATTTACCTGTTCCCCAATCGTTGAAACATTGTGGTTGTTCCCAATTTTTTACTCCTATAAATGCTGTATAAGTAATTTTCATAGTGAGTGTGGTATGAACTTATTTAAACTTTCCATCTTTCTCATGATTAAAGTTCAATCTTTAGTTATTGGTCTTTCATATTCTTCAGCAAATTTTGGTACATTTCCTTTGCCCAGTTTTTCAGCAGGATTATTTCTCTCTTTTGTTTTTATGTTTAAAGGGTATGGTTATGTGACCTTTGGTTTTCTTTAGTGAGTAATTCAAAGTTAAGCCAATATGCTTTAATTTTTTGTTTTCAGTAAGAGAAGTATTTGTCATTATTCAATTTTTCTTAATAGGATACTTTGGAGCATATTCTTTGCTCTGAGTATTTTGAGAACTTATTTTAACATAGGATCTAAGTACAAGTATGCCCTAAAGGACGGTGCTTCTCAAACTTCAGTATGTTTACAAGTTACCTGCGTAGTAGTGTTAAAATCCAGATTCTTCATTTCAAACAAGCTTGCAGCTGATGCCTGTGCTACTAGTCCATGAACCATTCTCCCGATAGTAAAACTAAAGAAGGCAGTATCAAGTCATTTAAAGGTCATTGTAGCATCTAGCCTTAATACAGATATATCTAAATAAATGATGTTTTGTGCTCTTTTTTGAGTAGCAAGAAAGCAGTAATACCTGCTTTTGTAAATGAAAGAATATTATAAGAATATACCCTTTCTTACCTATTCAGTTATTTGTAATTTATTGTCTAGATCATGGAGACTTGCTTGCTAACTGTCCAGAAGATGAGGCTCTCACTCCTGGTGATGAATGCATGGATGGGATATTGGATGAATCTTTGCTTGAAACTTGTCCCATTCAGTCACCATTACAAGTTTTTGCAGGAATGGGTGGACTGGCTCTTATTGCTGAAAGACTACCCATGCTGTATCCAGAAGTAATTCAACAGGTAAGATAAGATTTCCTAATGGAGTATATCATTCCATAGCTAAGCTCTTCATTTCTTGCATTTGTTTTTTAACTTAGTTGGATAAACTTTGTAGAAATACCCTTTGTTTATATTTTTTGAACATTATATTACTCTTTCAACGGTCGGTCTGTACAGAGCTTCATGAGCTTTAGTAGGTATGGAAGAAATGTTGAAAATCAAGCACTTTTAGTGGACTTACTACATTGTGGCATTTATCTTGATTTCATGGTTGTCATACTAGCATTCTCTTTTCTATACTGCTTTAAGTGTGATATTTATTAGACATATTATTGGAAATAGAAGAGTAAAATAGTAGTATATACTACCAAAGTATGTCTTTTTGTTTAACTTTTATTCCTGTTTCAAGTGCCATTTCCATTTTTGGTGGTTTAAAAACGTAATGTGTTCATTAATGTGTTTGTCAATGTATGTGCTTTCCATGCTTTTGTACATTTCAGTAATAGATTATAACATTTATCTCTCAGTAAATGAAACAAACATGAGTGAGGATGTAGGAGATTTTGGGGGAAAACACCAAAAACTTCTAGATGGACCTAACCAGCATTTATAGAACACATTTACCAGCTACAGGATGTACTTCTTTCCAAATGGGTATAGAACTTCACCAACATAGACAGTATGCTGGCATATACGCAAAGTCTCAGTAAATTTAAAAACATTAAAATCATACCCAGTATGTTTTGTGAGCATATCAAAATTAAATTAGAAATCAGTAGCAATAAGATCTAGAAAACCTCAAATATGTGTAACCTAAGCAGTATAGTTTTAAATAACAGATCTATGAAAGAAGAAATTACAAAAGATACTACAATATATTTCAAAATGATAGTGCCAGCATGACATGGGATATAGCTACAACAGTCTATGGACAGATTTTATAGCTTTAAATGCTTATAATTAAAAGAAGAGATTTATCAGTGATGTACACTTCTACCTCAGGGAACTAGAAAAATGAGTACAATTAACCAAAAATCTGAAGTAAGGAACTGTTACAAGTAAGAGCCAGAATCAATTAAATACAAAACAAAAATCAAAGAGAAACAAGAAAGCCATACATTTTTTCTTTTGAGACTTTTAGTAAAATTGATAAACTATCAAAAATTTTCAAGAGGGCCAGGCGCGGTGGCTCACGCCTATAATCCCAGCACTTTGGGAGGCTGAGGCGGGTGGATCACGAGTTAAAGAGATTGAGACCATCCTGGTCAACAAGGTGAAACCCCATCTCTACTAAAAAATACAAAAATTAGCTGGGCATGGTTGTGCACGCCTGTAATCCCAGCTACTCGGGAGGCTGAGACAGGAGAATTGCTTGAACCCAGGAGGCGGAGGTTGCGGTGAGCCGAGATCATGCCATTGCACTCCAGTCTGGGTAACAACAGCGAAACTCCGCCTCAAAAAAAAAAAAAATTTTTTTTTCAAGAAAAAGGGAAAATCACACAAATTGGACATACCACAAATGATAGCAAGCACATTACTATAATTTCTATAGAATAAAATAAGGTACTATTATAACCAACTTTATGCCAGCATATTTGATAATTTAGATATAATGGATAAATTCCTTGAAAAACACAACCAAAATCAACACAAGAAGTGTATGTGTACGTTTATATGTATGCATTCATACAGAATTGTAATCAAACATATGAAATTTTTAGTCTCTTTTCATTTTTAAGTACCACAGCTATGATTTTGAAATCACATTAACCCCATGTTTCTCCAACTTAAACTAAAACTAATTTTTTGTTCTTAAATAAGAGCATTTGGCTACTTTAGAAAATATCATGTCTCCTCATTTGCTATGACATATAATGAGTATCAGAATTAAAGACATCACATGGTTGGAATATTGGAATTCCTAAAAGTCTGTGATATAAATCATATCCTGTTCACTGAATTTAAAATAATATATTTGTGTTTTAGACATTATTCAAAGTGAGCATGTTCTTAATAAAGTCTTTGGGAAATTGAGCCATTTAATCCTAGTATATCAGAAATATAAATCTTTGTTGTTAATTGAACAAAAGTACGTTTTTATATACTTTTCAGTTTTGACTTTCCAAACATGAACTAATAGATACAAGTGAATATAATATATAGCTTAAAAAATTAAGCTATATATTATCAATATAATATATAATTATATAATTATGTAATGTTTGAGTAGTTATACTTTTGACATTTATATAAACATCAGTTTATATTATTCTACTGTTTGCTGCTTTTGCTGAACCTGTATTGTGAAATTAATCTTCATTGATGCCTAAACCTGTGGTGGTCTCACCTGTACAGCTCTAATATACTTTCTGTATATATAACTATACCTTATTGCATGTATCAGTCTTAATGTTGATGAGCATTTTTATTGTTTCCAGTTGTTAGCTATAGTTTAAAAAGTTGTAAAGAATGGTATCCATCTCTATTATGAGACTTAAAAATTTTTACCTGTATAATGGGTGAATGGGAAACGATATATGACAGTGATTTTAATTTGCTCTTCTGATTTTCATGAAGTTGAGGGTGTTTTACTTGTTTGAGAATTTGAATGCTATAAATCAAGAGGTCTGGTTTTGCTTTCTTTTTGCTTGCAATTTATTTGTTTTGTTTTGTGGCATCATTTGAGAAATAATCTTTTAAGAAAACTGAATTATGACAAGGAGGTAAAGTTCTGCTTCTGTAACAATGTTCTCTTATCATTTAGGCACTTTTGTATGGAACTATCTTGTGTGCAGTGTAAAATAATAAATATAGAGCTATTTTTTAAAAATCCCCTGTAAAAGGTTTCGAAATGGTTTAGAAGTGAAAAGTGCCTTGAATTCCCTTGTTCTTACAGTTAGGCGATTTTATATTGTCATTCTGACCTAAGCTTCAGTAGTCAAAATAGGCTGGCATCAAAATTCCAACTGTTTTATTCAGTATACAGGTGGATGTAGTATAGCTGTAGATCAGCTTAAGACTTTTACATATATGTGTAAAAGAAGGAAGAAAAAATAATGAATTAATCACTGAGTTACCTCACCATTCATTTAAAAATGACCCTACAGAGTTACCTATCAGTCTACTAAAGTCATACAGAAAGCTTAGGAATGATCCTAATGTTTTAAGTGAATAGTGAGATAGTGAGATATCTTTGTGATTAGCTCACTATTTAGTTACATGTTTGAGTTTGGAACTTCACACTAGTATTTAGTGTAGTGCATTATTCATGGCCAAGCAAGATAAATAGAATATTTCTAAATGAAATTAGAAGTTTGTAGGGTCACCATTGTGGAGTTCGGTGTTTTGGCTCAGAATTGGAGGAGTTGTTTTTTTTTTTTTTTTTAATTATAAAGATTAAATTATAGACATGATGCTCCTTCACCCATAAGTGTAGAAAATTTCTCTTTCATAACCACAATATAATTGTACACATCAGAATTTCACATTGACCCTGTACTGTAAACTCCAAGTCTTATTCATCTTTTGCCAGTTGTCGTCCTAATGTTCTTTAGGCCCAAAGAAAAAGAAATCAGTTTTCTTTTGCATAGTTTGAGGGCAGTAGTGGTTCAGGATTCAGTTCAGGTTCATACATTGCATTTTGTTGTCTTGTCTTGTAGTCTCTTCAATCTGTAACAATTCTCCTGTCTTTATTTATCTTTCATGCCTCAATAACCTTGACAGTTTTGAAGAATACATGCTTGAAATTATGTCTGTATATGTACTTACACATATATACATACATGTATTTTCTAGAAAAGTTTGCTGA
Organism: Aotus nancymaae; assembly: GCF_030222135.1. Lineage (NCBI taxonomy): Eukaryota > Metazoa > Chordata > Mammalia > Primates > Aotidae > Aotus > Aotus nancymaae. The sequence goes on from NW_026988471.1 coordinate 31,490,691, forward strand.
TAGGGCCCAGAAGCAGACTCCCCGAGTGATATATGCATATCTATCTTCCATTTTGTCATTTTAAAATGTGATTTTCCACTAAAAGAAATCAGAGCTCCTTGGAGAAATTCTAGGATTGAGGAAGGGTATGTTGAAGATGAGACTAGAATGTTTTGCTGTGCTAGAAAGCAAGGAAATGCTTAAAGAACTTTGGGGACAAGTTAAAAGGAAGCAGGATCCTGCTTTAATGGGGTTTCAGAGACCAAATCTTATTCCCCTTGGGCATCAAAATTTATAATGATAGTAACTGTATAACCTATGTAATAAAATTAGAATCCATACTGGTAAAAATTAATAGATGGATAAGAAGAGAATGTTTTTCTTTATGTCCTGGTGCCAACTAATATATGTAGAAAGAATGATAGAAAGTCTCCTTTTGACAACCACTGTAGTAATAATTGTTTCAGGCACAATTATAAAAATGCTATGACTAACCAATCAAAAGTTTAGTGAGAAATAAGACATTTAAATAGCCTCAAGAATCCACATACAGATACTTAACTAATTATAAATGTGGAAATAATAACTAATATGGAGACACTTAGCAGACACTGCCATTCTTCTGATGTCATGTGCTTCTTGAAGTTTGGAAGCTTGTTTTTATTTTTATTTATTTTTTGAGATTGCTTTGTTGCTCAGGCTGGAGTGTGATGGTGTGATCTTGGCTGACTGCAACTTCTACCTCCTGGGTTTAGGTGTTTCTCCTGCCTCAAAGTCCTGAGTAGCTGAGACTACAGGTGCACAGCACCACACCCACCTAATTTCTGTATTTTTAGTAGAGATGGAGTTTCACCGTGTGGGCCAGGCTGGTCTCAAATTCCTGGCCTCAAGTGATCTGCCTGCCTTGGCCTCCCAAAGTGCTGGGATTACAGGCATGATCACTGTGCCCAGCTGGAAGCTTGTTTTTTAAAGCAAGTAGCTTTATTAATCCTTACATTCCTATATTTTAAAGAGATCATTTGAAGTTAAGTCTTTAATTTGAATCTGATGTTGAAAATGTGAATAGCCAAGCAAACACTTCTCTTTTTCTTTAGGTGAGTGCTCCAGTTGTAACATCTACCACTCAGGAAAAGCCAAAGGATAGTGATCAGTTTGAATGGGTAACCATTGAACAGTCAGGGGAGTTAGTTTATGAAGCACCAGAAACTATCGCGGCTGAACCTCCACCTATCAAGTCAGCAGTACAGACCATGTCTCCCATACCTGCCCATTCTTTGGCTGCTTTTGGATTATTTCTTCGTCTTCCGGGCTATGCTGAAGTCCTACTGAAAGAGAGAAAACATGCCCAATGCCTTCTTCGATTGGTATTGGGAGTGACAGATGATGGAGAAGGAAGTAAGTGTTTAGTATTAAATTTATCAACACATAATAGGTTGTGTAAAGTTATCCAGATCATTGCCAATTATTCATCATTTATATCTTATACAGTTAAGCTGTATGATGATTTGTTCTAAGTGGTGGCTCACTTCCAGCATATACATAATAAATCCTAAAGAATCTTCATTTTCATCTCTCTGTTCATTCAAAAATTATTTTCTCTTTGCTGACAAAACTGTTGGACATCACTGGAGGGATTTAAACATGAAGAAGTTATTTAGAGCTATCCCCAGTTAGCTAATGTTCTCCAGTAATAGTAACAAGAGATGTATATAAACATATAGACTTAGAGCAAGTTATAAAATGCCTTGGGCACTCTTGAGTGCAGTATTATGGAGAATCACACGTGTGAGATTATTTATTTACTACTCAGCAATGTAAATGAAGTGGCATGGTAGTTTTTAGTGGGGCCTTTAAGGACAGATTAGATTTAGGTTTTGATGCCTTAACTCAGAAAGAAAAGGAATGGAATGAGCAGTGTTTTGAGGTTAAAATCTATGAGGGGGATAAGTTAGCTAATGAAAATTTGCACAAAAAGCAGTATTGTGCACATTTTGAAAGCTAATATTGGTAACAGATCATGGAAAAGACATACTCAGAACTTTAAATTTTATTTTGAATAGCAATAAAGATTTATTAAAATGTGCTAAGAAAATTAGTGATGTGTTGAATATAGTTTTTTAAGAAAATGAATCTGGTAGCAATACTTAGATTATAGAGAACAGAATTAGGTAAATAATACCATAAATGTATTAATGATAATCTAGAATAATAAAACTGATAACTGTTTCCATTGGGTTGGCAGTGTTATTTAATAGAAAGAAAAACTGAAGAATTACTGCATACCTTCACAAGTAGATTTTCATTTGGGTTACCTCTACATTTTCACTTACTATTTATTCTATTAATATTTATAAGAAAATTAATATTTCCTTATGTTATTTTAAAATCACATGGTTTTGATTAGAGTTGATTTTTCATAAGCCATTTAGAAAGAATAAACTGTTAAGTCCTATACCACAAAATATATTTAATTTAACAAAACTATATGAATTTATTTGTAGATTTCAAAACTCTGAAGCTATCAAATATTCAAACTAAATATTTTTTTCTTTTATGTTTTCCTTACAACAAAATCTCTCATAAATGTTGGCATTGTTTTAAATGTTTTTGTAATAATTGTTATAAAATTACATCTTTCTCTATACCAAATATTCTTGGTTGGTTGATACATACATAAATTGTGTATACAGCCATCCGTTGGTATACATGGGGGATTAGTTTCAGGACACACCCCAACTCCACCTTAGCCCATGCTGAAATCCTTACATTCTCAGGTTCTACAGTCAGCTGTGTGGTACCTGCATATATATAAATAGGCAGCCCTCCATACAGGCAGGTTCTGCATCCCACAAATAGTGTGTTTTCAATCCATGTTTGGTTGAAAAAAAAATGCATATAAGTGGGCCTGTGTGGTATAAACCTGTATTGTTCAGGGGTCAACTGTATTTGTTTTCAAAGGTCAGGAATTTCTAGTTACTTGATCTGGTTGCTTTTTTTTTTAAGTATATAGAGGGGTAAGAACCATTTTATTTTTTAATTGATACATAACAGTTGTACATATGTTCATACATATGATATTTTGATATAGACATAGACTGTATAATAAGAACCATGGTATTTTAACACTCTGTTACAATACAGAGTGTTAAAGTAGGTGTAACCCTAAACAGAAAAGGGGGAAAAAAAAGACTTTATGTAATTTCAGACTATTTTTAGTGCACATACAATGAATTTTTATTAAAAGGCATAGTTTATAGCTATTAATTTATCATACGTATGTTTCAGTTTTCTTTTGAAGTTTGTGTATACTGTGTCTAACAGCTTTTCCTGACACTTACTTGTGATTAAATTTTAAGATATTCCTGTTCTATTTGTGGTGTTTGAGTTTTTTAATAATAAATTCAGTGATATAATTTTGTATTACAGTGTCATTATTAATTTATGACCCTGTATGTAACTTCTTACTGTGTTTTTATCTTTTTAATCTTGAGTTCTTGATTTTCAATCTAGGTCATATTCTTCAATCTCCATCAGCCAATGTGCTTCCAACCCTTCCTTTTCACGTCCTTCGTAGCTTGTTTAGCACTACACCTTTGACAACTGATGATGGTGTACTTCTAAGGCGGATGGCATTGGAAATTGGAGCCTTACACCTCATTCTTGTCTGTCTCTCTGCCCTGAGCCACCATGCCCCACGAGTTCCAAACTCTAGTGTGAATCAAACTGAGGTAGGTTCAATATTAATTCTTTCCGTTATTAAAAAGAAAAACTAGATTTAATTTAGGCATTACAAAATAAAGTCTTTTCTGAAGTAATCTTTCAGAGACTTGAGTGTTCCATTTTCACATATAAAACAAAGGATATTTGAAAGAGAAACTATAAATTAATTGACTTCTCTATTAGTATCCTTTAGTAAACCAAAAAGAAACCTATCTACTTGAAAAACAAAATATTTTAGTGTTTAATAAGCTTTCTCATTTACCAAGATATGCTAAATTTAATACTGTGATCCTTCTTCCTTTCCTTTTTGATCTTTTAAGAAGAATACTATGGAGGCTGGGTGTGGTGGCTTATGCCTGTAATCCCAGCACTTTGAGAGACCAAAGTGGGTGGATCATGAGATCAGGAGTTCAAGACCACCAGCCTAACCAACATGGTGAAATCCCATCTCTACTAAAAATACAAAAAATTAGCCGGGGCACAGTGGCAGATACTTGTAATTCCACCTACTCGGGAGGCTGAGGCAGGAGAACTGCTTGAATGCGGGAGGTGGAGGTTGCAGTGAGCCAAGATCGTACCACTGTACTCCAGCCTAGATGACAGCACGGGACTCTGTCTCAAAAAAAAAAAAAAAAGGAGTACTATGGAATGGGGGTTGTGGGTTGGTGTCTAGCCAGTGCCATAAGATAGGAAATACAATAAAGAAAGAAAAAAATTCCTCGTTATTTCCTTTTTTTTTTTTTTTTTAAGAGATGGAATTTTACTCTTGTTGCCCAGGGTGGAGTACAATGGCATGATCTCGGCTCATCGCAACCTCCACCACCCAGGTTCAAGTGATTCTCTTGCTTCAGCCTCCCAAGTAGCTGGGATTACAGGCGTGCACCACCACACCCAGCTAATTTTATGTTTATAGTAGAGATGGGGTTTCTCCATGTTGGTCAGGCTGGTCTCGAATTCCTGACCTCAGGTGATCCACCTGTCTTGGCCTCCCAAAGTGCTGGTATTATAGACCTGAGCCACCATGCCCTCCTAATTCCTCATTAGTTCAATATGATTTAATTGTCTTAAAGAAAATACCAAAATAGGCCAGGCAGAGTGACTCACGCCTGTAATCCCAGCACTTTGGGAGGCCAAGGTGGGTGGATCACCTAAGGTCAGGAGTTCAAGACCAGCCTGGCTAACATGGAAAACCTCCATCTCTACTAAAAATACAAAAACTAGTTGGGCGTGGTGGCAGGTGCCTGTAATCCTAGCTACTCGAGAGGCTGAGGTGGGAGAAACGCTTGAACCCGGGAGGCGGAGGTTGCAGTGAGCTGAGATTGCACCGTTGCACTCCAGACTGGGTAACAAGAGCTAAACTCCGTCTTAAAAAAAAAAAAGAAAAGAAAAAAGTACCAAAATAATTAATGGCATAAGTGAGTTTATTAATGATAAAATATGGGGTCATTACATAAAAATTAGTTGATTTCTACACACTAGTACCAAACATAAAATGAGTTTTACAAAGATATATTTTAGAATAGCACCAAAAGTAGAAAATATCTATGAATAAATCTGAAAAATATGTATAATACCTCTTTATGAAATTTTGGCCGGACATGGTGGCTCATGTCTGTAATCCCAGCACTTCAGGAGGCCAAGGCAGGCAGATCACTTGAGGTCAGGATTTTGACACCACCCTGGCCAGCATGGTGAAACTCCATCTCTATTAAAATTACAAAAATTAGCTGGGCCTGATGGCTCACACCTATAGTCCTGGCTACTTGGGAGGCTGAGGCAGGAGAATCAGTCTGTGCCCATGTATATCTTCAATGGGTTAGATATGATAGTGTGATAATGTTGTTTCTTCCCGGATCAAACCTTAAATTTAATACAATTCCAGGTTTATTTTGGAGGAGGTTGACAAGCCAATTATAAAATATATATAAACATGCAAAGAGTCAGGAATAGTTGACATACCCTTTACTATATTCATCCTAAAAAGATCTGGCTTATATTTATATTGCTTTCACTGTTTTCTCAATTCAGTTCTGAGTCATTGACTTTTTAGGCCCTAGGCTGGTTTACCCCTTCTTTTCTTGATAAATATTTTAAAATATGTATTTATTTATTAAATATAAGAAATTTCTCTCCATTTACCCCTTCCGCTAGCCCCAGGGGGGAATTCTGTCTCCATGTATTTACCTATTCTGGATGTTGCACATAAATTGAATAATGTAATGTGTTATTCCTCGCGTCTGTCTTCTTTCATTTAGTATAATGCTTTCTAGGTTCATTCATGTAGCATATATCAGTATTTCATTTCTTCTTATAGCTGAATAAGTATCCCGTTTTATTTGTTGATCACTTCATCTATCAATTAGCATCTGGGCTATTTTCATCTTTTGCTTTGAATGATATTGCTGTAAACGTGTGTGTTTATCTATTTCAGCACCAGTTTTTATCTGTTTTAGTACTAGAAGTGGAATTGCTGGGTTATACAGAAATTCTGTGTTCAGTTTTTTGAGCAGCCACCAGACTGTTTTCTAAAGTAACTTCATCATTTTACTTTCCCAATGGTAAATATTGTTGAAGATAAGTAAAAACAAGTTGTAATGGATTTTCATTTTTTTGTTTTTTTAAGCCACAGGTGTCAAGCTCTCATAACCCTACATCAACAGAAGAACAACAGTTATATTGGGCCAAAGGAACTGGCTTTGGAACAGGCTCTACAGCTTCTGGGTGGGATGTGGAACAAGCCTTAACTAAGCAACGGCTGGAAGAGGAACATGTTACCTGCCTTCTGCAGGTATATTTGTAACTTGATATTGTTCATGATAATGTTATTTTTTGTGTTTATAACTTTAAAATATTGATAACTAATTCAGCTATCCTCAGCTATGTTTATGTCCACTTGTGGTCCTTCTTCCCAATGCATTTTAAGATGCCACTGGGTAAAGATTGCTCTTGCTTACTTGTAACTCCTTATTTCTTCTCTCTCAACTAGCTTCTTCACTGAGAGGAAAGTGATAGGGATGAAATTATCAAGTAGCTGGAAGATGCATCTTCCTACAGGCATTTTGTTGTTGTTGTTTAATGTGTTGTATCTGGACTCTTTTTTAAAAAAGTGTCATTTATTCATATACATTTTGGCTGCTTACTCCATTTTTTTTGAGATGGAGTTCACTCTGTGGCCCAGACTGGAGTGCAGTGGCATGATCTCAGCTAACTGCAGCCTCCGCCTCCCAGGTTCATGGTTTCTTAATTTTTTAAAATAGCTTTTCTACTTTCAGGCAAGTTGAACTAGAATAGAAAGTCTTATACCACGGAAATGTACAGGAGAAATACTTAATGAAAAGATTAGCTCTACTTCCTGCATCAACTAATTGAAGTTGGTCAAGTCTTTGAATTTGTCTTCTGCAACTCTAGAATGCTCCTTCTAGTATAAAGTTCTAAGATTTTGTTACCCTCAAACTGTGAATTGAGTCTATTAAATAAAATATTATAAATAATGCAGAATTGCTACTACGTTTTTATGTTCGTAGTTTTATTGCTTTTATATGTCTAGTCATTACTATCCTTTGGAAGCAACATTCTCAGACAAAACAGATCCTTCTCTTGAAAATTTAAACAAATAATCGGTTCAAAATGCAGTGTAAGATACTGATTAAGTATAAAATATGTACTCTTAGTATTCAGATTGAATTTCTAACCTAAAATAAAAACTTTTGAAGTATGTAGAGCTGAACTCCAAATTAATTTTAACAATTTTTAGGTTCTTGCCAGTTACATAAATCCTGTGAGTAGTGTGGTAAATGGAGAGCCTCAGTCATCTCATGAGACTAGAGGGCAGAACAGTAATGCCCTTCCTTCTGTACTTCTCGAGCTTCTCAGTCAGTCCTGCCTCATCCCAGCCATGTCATCTTATCTACGAAATGATTCAGGTAAATAATCCCTTAAATGTCTTTGTGGATGAGTAAATTTGTTTACTTATTTTATCATTGTCTAATAGTAAGCTTCAATTAAAATAGTTGATGGATTTATTTCCTAAAAAGTATTCTGAAAATATTTAGTTGGTTTTTGGTGCCCTTGATTTGATATTGTGTCATCACTTACCCTAGAACACAGAATACAAGTTTTATTATTCCTCTGTTTTTACCTGTGAAAGTACATTTTTTTCCCTTTTAATTATCTGTAACGATAGGACAGAGGCTAACAACTTCATGACATCATTCTGATCTGAATATGATTGCACTTCTGTGGACTTTTAATATTTCTGTCAAACACTATTACTGACAACAGGTATTTTTGAAGAAAGGCAGTTACATAAATCACTCAAGTCCATAGATACTTGATGAGAAGATGATTTATTTATTTATTTTTATTTTTTATTTTTCTCCTGCCCTCGATAATTAATTTTTAAAAATTCAATAATAAAAGTACTGTAGCTGCTTACTTTGCCAGTCTACAACTGATTATTGATCGAATAATATAGTTTATTATTTCCTTTGGAATTATTATTGAGAAATGTGCTCTTTTCCTAGAATAGAAAGTTACGTGTTTTCATTAGAGATTCAGAAATGTGTAGATACTACCAAGAGAATCAAGCAGTTAACATCTACTTCTTTCAGCCAAGACCTTTATTTTTTATTATTTCAACTCTATTCTCATATTCTTATCTCTGTCTTTATATTTGTACTCATGAAAATAAACATTTATGCATATCATTAATTTATTAAGGAAGAATAGATAAGGAAAACATTGGGAATGAATCTTAGTAGTCTATTTTGTGATTGGTAGCAGCTAAGTGGCACAGTTGGATGGATGGTTAGTGAAAGTATTTGTATTTGAAGGGATTGTTACTCATATTCCCCAGTATCAGAAAGATTGTTGTCCTTTAAAAACATGCCATTTCCCTTAGATTTTGTAGAACAATTGAATAGAATGAGATAGGTTTCTCTTTTTCTTACTTCACTATCATTAGTTAAAGTAGTATTTTCTTAATCCTTATACTTTGAAGACATGACCTAACAAAAATATTAAATTTCTGTCGTGGTCTGAAGTTGACTGTCTTAGTAACACTGAGCTCTTATCTTTATGGTTCATTGTCAAAATGGAAATCCAGGATTTTTTACGTAATATTTAAAATAATTGCTGTTCATGTAAGTGCACTTGCTGGGAAGGTGTGTATGTTAACAAACTGATGTTTGGTAACTGTATGGAATTGCAAGACTTAGACATTATATCTTGGAACTATTTTAGAAATTTAATGTGATGGATCAAAGTTTGACCTTTCTTGTATAATTTATTATTTTCCTAGAAAAAAGAAATTTCTTTCATCAGGCTTTAGTTATTCTTGAATTTGGTACCTTGTCCAGTGGTTAATTTTAATTGGTATATTTATATTTGGATGTGGTAACATATTTTATTTTGTTATAATACTTTATATTAAGATAAAATTATTTAACATGTTTTCAGTAGGTTAAACAGTAGCAAGCCTTCCAAATGATATTAAATATGGATTGTTCAGGAAACACAGCTTAATATAAATAAATTTAAGTCATTTATAAAATTAGTTATCAATTTTAGTTACAATAGTAATAATTAATTTTTTAAGTGGCTATTATTTATTTGAGACAGGATCTCTCTCTGTCACCCAGGCTGGAATGCAGTGGTGTGATCTTGGCTCACTGCAGTCTGCACCTCTCAGACTCAAACAATTCTCCTGCCTCGCCTCCTGAATAGGTGGGATTACAGACATGCACCAGCATGCCCAGTTAATTTTTGTATTTTTAATAGAGTTAGGGTTTCACCATGTTAGCCAGGCTGGTCTCGAACTCCTGGCCCCATGTGATCTGCCCACCTTGGCCTACAGATGTGAGCCAACGCACCCTGCCTTAAGTGGCTTTTTAAAAACTGAACAAATTAGCCAGAGTCTTCCTTAGATATAGTAAAATTTCTATTTTGGAAAATTAGTCTAAAGTTTCTTCTCCAATTTTTTCATTTGTGTATGTAGTAGTATTTTTGGCAATGTCTGGGTTGAGGTATGTGACAGTAGCCACTCCACAATCTTTTACTTCATTTAGTTACCATCTTGCTTTCTTCTCCTGTAATCTGGACGAGTTCCTAGCCTATCTTTGTCTTTCAGAATACTGATATTTTTTACAGAGTATAACCATTTATTTTGTAGAATATTCTACAGATTGGTTTATAAGGGTGAGAGTAGTCCTCATAATTTTGCCTGAGACACTGTATTCAAGGGATGATTTGCTTACATTGCTAGCAGATGATATACAAAAACACAGACCTAATGTAACAGCCTCTTCTGAGTACTCTAGTAAAATAATGCACATTTTCTTTCTAAACATGTTTTTAAATGATTGGTGAGCAAGAGAAGAAAATAGAGGAATGTACTAGTTTGTACCCCACTTTCAGTGCAGGGTTTTATCTCCCGTTAATTTTAAATATCAAGTGTGATTTCCTACTACTATCCCACACCTTTTTTCCCCTTCTTTTTGGCTACAAGTATAAGTTAGATACTTTGTAATCTTTAAACTTTTGTGTTTAATGGCTGTTAAAGATTGAGATGAATACCAGAGTCTGCTCCTCATTTTAATAAAACCTTCACGTTCTCATATTAATGAGCTTACTATGTAGCTGGTTAGCTAAGTCTATTTTATTTCAATAGAAGTTTAAAAATTGGCCTGAACATTTTAAATGATAATACTAAGCTGGCCATAAAAATCAATAATAATTGCATATAAAATTGATCTTCAATTTTAGTTTTGAACATCTTTGCATCAGAGGTAAAAAGAGAATATTATTAGTTGTAAAATTATTACCAGAAGAAAGGGAGCATACAAGCTTCTTAGGAGAAAGGACAACCTTTTTTCCATTACTGACTTCTAACAATTCTATAACTGAGACACAGATGCTGTTCTCCAAAGGTAGACACTCATTGTATTTAGTAATTTAATCATTAAGTATATTATATTTAGCCACTAAATCATTTTCTAAGAACTTTTTACTTGTATAATAATGGCTATGCCTTTTCTTTTTTGAGACAGAGTCTCGCTGTGTTGCCCAGGCTTGAGTGCAATGGCCTGCTCTCAGCTCACCACAACCTCTGCCTCCCAGGTTCAAGAGATTCTCCTGCCTCAGCCTCCCGAGTAGCTGGGATTACGGGTGTGCGCCACCACATCCAGCAAATTTTTGTATTTTTAAATAGAGTCGGGGTTTCACCATGTTGGTCAGGCTGGTCTCGAACCCCTGACCTCGTGATCCACCTGCCTTAGCCTCCCAAAGTGCTGGGATTACCAGCGTGAGCTACCGTGCCCGGTGGGCTATGCCATTATTTAACCAATATACTTTTAGATTGTTACTTTAATTTGTAAAATTTAAAATTATTAGATGCTGTTGGGAACATTTATGTATCTAGAGCTTTATACATTTAATATTCTTAAGATAAATTCCTGACATTTCATCTGTTTGAATTCACTATGTTTCTAGCATAAAATTTTTATGACTTTATGGTAGTTTTCCTACTATTTTGACCTCTCTTTAGGTCTTTAGATATGTAAATGAATGGAAAATTTTTATTTTATTTTATTTTTGAGATGGAATCTCATTCTGTCGCCCAGGCTGGCGTGCAGTGATGTGATCTTGGCTCACTGCAACCTCCACCTCCCATTCAAGCGATTCTCATGCCTCAGCCACCTGAGTAGCTGGGACTACAGGCGCCCATCACCTGCCCGACTAATTTTTTTTGTATTTCTAGTAGAGACAGGGTTTCACCATGTTGGTCAGGCCACTCTTGAACTCCTGACCTCAAGTGATCCACCCGCCTTGGCCTCCCAAAGTGCAGGGTTTACAGACAGGCATGAACCACCACGCCCAGCCTGTAAATGAATGGAGACTTTTAAAACAGTGTTTGGTAGCATTACAGCAGCAATATAAATCTTCATATTTAGGCTAAATTAATCAGATTTATCAAAAGTTAGCATCATGGTTCCAGTTACTTAACACAGTAAGTTTGATGCTTTAATAATATGTCCTTTAATGCTAACTAAAATAAAGACATCTGTTTAGTGTTCTAGATAGGAAAATATATTATTTGTTCATTTTAATTTCTTTCCCAACGTTTTCACTTCCACTTTTCATAACAAATGGTATTCTGAAAGTTGCAATTTTGTAGGCCAGGATCATTTCTCTAGCCACTGTAAAGTAAGCCTGGAGTTTTCTCACTGGCCACTAGATGGAGATCCTGTTTCATTGTTAGAAGTATTTGGTAATAATTGCATGTTAATGTTAACAGGCAGAATGTGTTCCTCACCTTCTATTTTAGAAAATGAGATATTCCTTTTTTTAGAAAACAGCGTATTGTCTCAGCACACGTTAAATTACTTGTCATTAACTTTGTAGGGATGCTATAAATTTCTAATGAAATCAGATCTTTACTTTTTTAATACTGGTCTTACTGTATGGGGGTGAATATTCTTTCAGAATAAAGGGAAATTGCTGTGTCCTAGCTAATCTGACAATTCACAGCTTGAGAAAGAACAAATGAAATCTAGAGAAATTTATTCAGTTGCTCAGGTTTAACTAGTTAGCAGTAACATGGTGATTATTAAACTCACTTATTTTCAGATGTAAAGGCAAGACATAAATGGATTTCGTCAGTATGAAATGAGAAATGATATGTTAGAGTAAGGTATATATGAGAGAGCCAGGCACAGGACTTCACTGGGAAAATTGTGAAGTATCTACTGATTTGGCTGGTTATCTTAGTTAAATGATGGTATATACTAGGATTAAAATACTTTTATTTTCCTAATATTGGTTTGACAGTGTCATAACAAACTATAATGTGTCAAAACCCATTACTGCATTTTGATAAACCATCTGATTTTTCTCACAGTGTATTTTGTGTCTTTAAAGCTCTTATTATTTTATGTTACCTTTAAATGTTTCTAAGAGAGTCAGTATTTAAGTTTAATTTCATGAGTATACTGTTTAAAAATAAGGTTAATTTTGTTGTTATGACAAATGTCTTAATTTAAATATGACCATATTTATTAAATTCAAATTACTGAATAGTTACTTCAAAGTAAATGTCCAGTTGGAAACCTAGCCATCTTGCTAGGTCTCAGGGCTCCAAATTAAAAAAGACGTAGAAATTGTATTAGCACTCTTACATGAAAAGATATGTTTGATACCAATAGAAAATATATAATTTTTATTGCTTATAAAAAATGTTTTATTTTGTTGATATACACTGCCTGAAAAATAATTAAAAATTATCGAGCTGTTATAACACATGATACTTAACTGTGTATCCTTATTTATAGTTTTCATGGTAATAGTTCATTTGAAACTGTCAAATTAGGCCATTTCTTTGTACTGTTTTAGTAAAGAGTCTGGGGCTGTGGTGGTGGTTCATGCTTGTAATTCCACCGCTTTGGGAGGCCGGGGTGGGAAGATTGCTTGAGCTCAGGAGTTTGAGATCAGCATGGGCAATATAGTGAGACTTCATCTCTGTTAAAAAATAAAATAGGCCAGACACGGTGGTTCACACCTGTAATCCCAGCACTTTGGGAGGCCAAAGTGGGCAGATCACGAGGTAAGGATACCAAGACCAGCCTGACCAACATGGTGAAACCCCATCTCTACTAAAACTACAAAAATTAGTCAGGCCTGGTGGCATGCACCTGTAATCCCAGCTACTCAAGAGGCTGAGGCAGGAGTATCGCTTGAACCTGGGAGGTGGTGGTTACAGTGAGCTGAGAGTATGCCACTGCACTCCAGCCTGGGTGACAGAGCAAGAATCTGTCACAAAAGAAAAAAAGAAAATAAAGAATCTATCAGATTATTCTACTAAGTAGAGTAGCAGGCTAGGCGTGTGGCTCACACCTACAGTCCCAGAACTTTGGGAGGCTGAAGTGTGAGGATCACCAGTCTGGGCAACTTAGACCCTGTCTCTACAAAAAACGAAAAATCAGCACACACCTATAGTGTCAGCTACTTAGGAGGTGGGAGCCCAGGAGGGTGAGGCTGCAGTGAGCCAAGATCATGGCAGTTCACTCCAGCCTGGGTGTCAGAGTGAGACCCTATCTCAAAAAAAGTAGAGTAACATGCCACTTTATTTTTAGCCCAAGGTATATTTTAATAGTGTTTTAATATAACTCTAGTTTTTGTGATAATTAGCTGAGCAGTACAAATAAAAATTAAAATACTTGCCCATGTTTAATGTATTTATTTCTGTAGTCACGAACAAGACATGTTGATGGCCACTCAGAGCATCTATAACATAAGTGCTTATTAACAAATGTTTATTTAGAGTTTTTATTTTTGTCAAGGGCATCCTGTGTGGAAATAACTTTGGTACAGAATGTATCATTCTGTGTGTTAAATAATTATGATTGGTAAGTTTTATAAGGGGAGGAGAGGTTGCTTAAATTAAAATTTAGATGGGTTTTGGATTGCTTTGGTTTGTACAGATTTGTAAGGATAAAATATTAGTTAACGTCTCAAACACTTCAGGCTTACCGTTCTTGATTACCCAGAGTAGTCCTTTGTTTCCTGTGAGCTGCCCCCATACCAAATGCTTATATTGTCACCTTTCACAGTATAGTCGAGCTCTTAAAGTATATACTTTCGTAATCAGATTTCCACATAACTACCTACCAGATTAGCCATAGCTCTCAATTTCTTCTATCAAACATCCCAGGTAAGAGTGAGTTGTGTTTATTTTCAGGTTTGTTTATGCCAGTTGTATTTCCATTACATAATTATTATACAAACTAGATGTTTTTGTGGTAAATAATGAAATGCCTAAAAAAAAAGAAAGTTCTATAGGCCAGGTGCAGTGGCTCAAGCCTGTAATCCCAGCACTTTGGGAGGCTGAGGCAGGTGGATCACCTGAGGTAAGGAGTTCGAGCCTAGCCTGGTCAATATGATGAAGCCTCATCTCTACTAAAAATACAAAAATTAGCTGGGTGTGGTGGCGCATACCTGTAGTCCCAGCTACTTGTGAGGCTGAGGCATGAGAATTGCTTGAACCTAGGAGGCAGAGGTTGCAGTGAGCCGAGATTGAGCCACTGCACTCCAACCTGAGTGGCAGAGCAAGACTCCATCTCAAAAAAAAAAAAAGAAAAAGAAAAGAAATAATTACTCCAGTTTACTTAGGGAATATATTAAAATGTTAACAGCGGCAATTGTATTTTTTATTATATTTATTCAGAAAAATAGCATCAATACTTAATTGAAACAAAGTTTCTTTTCTATTAGTCTTTATTTTTGTATGTGGTCTTATCTTTACAATTGTTTACTACCAGAAGTCACGATAAGTCTCATTTCTTTGGAGATATTAAAATATAATTTCCAGACAGTTTTAAAATTATTCAGTGTTCATTAATGCTAAAACTTCCTTTTTCTAAACTTTTTTTTTTTTTTTTGAGACGGAGTTTCACTCTTGTTACCCAGGCTGGAGTGCAATGGCGCGATCTCGGCTCACCGCAACCTCCGCCTCCTGGGTTCAGGCAATTCTCCTGCCTCAGCCTCCTTCTAAACATTTTTATAGTCTTCTTTTCCATACTGACTAAATTTCCCTTTCCTGTATTCAGTAGATTACCAGCGGCTTAAGGAAAACATAAACCTAAATGCAATTTGATTTTAATTAATATATATTTCCTATGTACTCTTAGAAAAATGGTTGTGGCATTTTTGCTTTTATGTCTTGTATACATTACTAAATCTTGTATGTTTTGGAGTAGAACATCAATATCCATATTCATTGCTTTGTCCTCCCTCTTTTTTTTTTTTTTTTCCCCTCTGTGAAAAGTTAAAATTTGCCTGTTTGCTTTAATTTTATTCCCCAAGCTGGAAGCATCATATAGTCATTGCTCTTACAGCAAGGGACTTACTCTGGAATGTATGTCATAATATTCTGGAGGTGTGCTTTTAAAGGATAGTCTTCTAAATCTTTCTTGTTAGAGCCAGGTTTTGCCCTGAATGCAGTCCCTTGAAAGAGACCTTCAGAGTGTGGTATAGATACAGACAAAAACAATCACCAGGAGGTTAAGTACTGTTCCAGCTATACCTAACATGGTCAAGATAGATTCTTCTTTTTCTTTATCTTCCTGCTTTTTTACATCTTCTGCTGTAGTGATGACGGAAGTGCCCATTTTCCCAGGAAGTGTCTTCATCTAGAGAAAAAGAGAATGATTGTGAAACAATTGCTAGGAAAATTAGCTCTGAGTTATATAGAGAGCTAGCAAATGTGTTTATTATACTTGTTTCATTTCTTGCATGGTTTTTCAGTGTGCAGTCCTACATTAGTCTATTAAAGTGTTGGAAAATGATAGTAAATTAGTGTATTTTAATAGAATTTAAAATCTGTTATTTTAATGTTGGGCTGAGGAACCGAAAATATAGTGAAAATGAAGTTAGATTCTCCCATTTACATATTCTGTATTTAGTAGCTACAAAGATATTTAAAATTTTTACATATCTAACTAGGTCGATGTATTTAATGTGAACTACAGGCAAAAAGCTGCACATACTTAATGTATACAATTTAATAAGTTTAGAACATTGACTCCTTTTTAAAGCAACTCTTTTGGGGGGCAGTTGAGCAGAGTAGGGATTTAAAGTAATTTTTTCCTTTGAAGATTTGGGGTCATTGTGTCATTAATTTTTTAATATTCTAGTATTGAAATTAATTCCATTTTACTAACATTTTGAAAAAGCAACTACTAGCTGAGTTTATCTCTTCTTAATTTCCACAGATTAAACACATCACATGTTTTAGCTTAAAATAATGGAGTTATTAAATGTCAGAGTTTGCTTTTTTTTTTTTGAGACCGAGTCTTACTCTGTCGCCAGGCGCCAAGCTGGAATGCAGTGGCACAATCTCGGCTCACTGCAACCTCTGCCTCCCAGGTTCAAGCAATTCTCCTGCCTCAGCCTCCCGAGTAGCTGGGACTACGGGTGCACGCCACCACACCCAGCTAATTTTTGTATTTTTAGTAGAGATGGGGTTTCGCCATGTTGGCCAGGATGGTCTCGATCTCTTGACCTCGTGATCCACCCGCCTCGGCCTCCCAAAGTGCTGGGATTACAGGCTTGAGCCACCGCGCCCTGCCAAGTTTTAAAATAATTAAAAGAGAAGAGCTCCTTACCCTACATTGCATCAGGAATAAAGTGTTATCGGATATGTTGCTTTAGTCCACAATAGTGATGAATGAATTTTTTCTCTTCATGGAGGGCTTCCTAACAAAACCTGGACAAGCTTCATATCAAATATGGCAAATGTTTTCAGTGTACCCTGAAGGGATGGATCTTCTCTGTTAGTAATCCGTGGTAAATTTCACTGTAACTGTTTGGTGTAAATTGCTAGCCTCTGCAAGTAGTAAGTCACACTGTAAATAGGTTCTGTTTTTGCTTTAGTATTTTTAGGTTTTTGTATATACTGAATCACGTATTTCCTCCAAAATGCTAATGTTTATGGTTATTTTTCTTGAATTTTCTGTCTGATGAATCTTTACACTGTTCTGTTTCTTTTCAGCCATTTGAAGACACTTTTCCCCATTGAAATGTTGTAGTTCCAAATGCAGAAAGTGAGGATTTTATTCCTCTACCTACTACTAGTTACTACTATAAAAATGAAAAAAATTGTTTATTAGCCTTAGTAATATCACACACCTGCATCTGTAGCTGTTGATGATAATTCCAAGATAGTCTTCATGCTATGCATAATTCAGCAAATAGGCCCTTTTTAGGAGTGGAAAGATAGTGACTTTACTTTCCTGGTTGTAAGCTGTAACACTGATTAAATGTGCACTTGGTGCTTGCTGAGTAAAGGAGATGCAAGCTGCATTTGGAGACACAACTTTGCATAATAGCATGTTGTGCCTCTGTTCTTTCTTTGTCAGATAGGCAGCACATTGAATCCTGTAATAACAATGAACTGTGTGTAAAGGAGCTAAATTTAAAGACACCTAAGGGTTTTCTGATGAAGCTGTTCATGGCAAAAATAGAATTAAAGAATTCAAGATTGAAATAGTTGGTGTGTTGTTTTGTGTTTTAACAGGCAGGTTTTTATTAAGGGTTTATTATCTTTATTCGTTCTTATTGTTGTTTGCTGACCACCAGTACACATTAATTTATAATAAAAGTGCATGTCTTAAAAGAAGAGCATAAATCAGCTAGCTCTCCATTAGTTTTCCAAGTTCTCCTCTTGGGGGGTTTTCAAAATCTTTTAAACAAAAATAACACTAATAATCTAAAATCAGATAACAATAACACATGCCAGGTTCCAGACATAAGCATAGATTGTCATACGCATTAATAAATAGCTCATAGAATAGACAGAGGAGAATAGCTCATTCTCCTCTGTCTCTTTTAGGAAAAAAAGAATAAAAGATAAGCATTCTTATAAAACTAATGATTGTCAAGAAAAATACAGAAATATAAAACTTAATATTTTTAGTTTAAAATGAAGAAACTTGATATCTTGAGATATTTTTTAAAGTACAGTAATGGAATTCAAAGTTCTTTTTGAAATGTTAAAGACTTTTGTAAAGTCTTTAACTTTATAAAAACACAGTTTTATCTCTCATATGTTTGGACTATTCCCACTCTTGTTAGCCAGTGCTTATTGTACCTTGTTTCCCTAGCTTTTGCCTTCATACTCCTTGAAATGTAGAGAATATCTTCTTCTGTTTACATAATGTAAGCTTCCCAGTTGGCCTCTTATAATGCCAACTCAATAGAATAAAATAGATATCAGTAAAATAAAAGGAAATAGCATGTTTCATTTATTTCAAAATAGCTGTCTTGTTTTCTCTATGCTCTTATATGTAAATAGAATGTAACTATATTTTTTTCTCTTTTTTCTTCTTTTTTTTTTTTTTTTGAGACGGAGTTTGACTCTTGTTACCCAGGCTGAAGTGCAATGGCGCTATCTCAGCTCACCACAACCTCCACCTCCTGGGTTCAGGCAATTCTCCTGCCTCAGCCTCCTGAGTAGCTGGGATTACAGGCACTCGCCACCATGCCCAGCTAATTTTTTGTATTTTTAGTAGAGACGGGGTTTCACCATGTTGACCAGGATGGTCTCGATCTCTTGACCTCGTGATCCACCCGCCTCGGCCTCCCAAAGTGCTGGGATTACAGGCGTGAGCCACCTCACCTGGCCTCTTTTTTCTTCTTGAGTCTTAGTCTTCTCTGTCACCCAGGCTGGAGTGCAGTGGGGTGCTCATAGGTCACTTTAGCCTTCAACTCTTAGGCTCAAACATCCTCCTGATTAGGTGGGACTACAGGCACCTGCCACTGTACCAAGCTAAGTTTTTAAATTTTTTGTAGAAATGGGTTCTCATTATGTTGCCCAGGCTAGTTTCAAAACACCTAGCCTCAAGCAGCCCTCTTGTCTCAGCCTCCTGAGTCACTGGGGTCACATATATAAGCCACTTGCACCCAAGTTCACTTTTTAAAGTATAACACCTCATGCTTTATAAATTGACTTGCGAGTGACATACTATTTTTTACTTTTTGTTTGTTTGTTTGTTTTTTTGAGATAGAGTCTAGCTTCGTTAGCCAGGCTGGAGTACAGTGGCATGATCTTGATTTACTGCAACCCCCCACCTCCCAGGCTCAAGGTATTCTCCTACCTCAACCTCCTGAGTAGCTGAGACTACAGGCATGTGTCACTATGCCTAGTTAATTTTTGTGTTTTTAGTAGAGGTGGGGTTTCACCAGGCAGGCCAGGCTGGTCTCGAACTTCTGACCTCAAATGATCTGCCCGCCTCAGCCTCTCAAATAGCTGGAATTATAGGCATGAGCCACCCTGCCTGGCCATGAGTGATGTGCTTTCTAATTCATATTAATTATGAAATTTGAAATAGTTTAATTTAATTTTGTGTTTTTCCCGTTGTAAATTATATTCAAGGTTTTTTTTTTTTGGAACTAAAAGTTGTTTTAAAGTTTGTGGGATTATCTTTTGTGTTTATATTGAAGAAATAGTGCATTAATCAGATATGTATATAAAGTTAGATTTTAAAAATTGGAATTATCAATTATATGTGTGCTTGCAAATTTATGGTATCTTTTTTCCCCTTCTTTTCCTTATTGAATTTTAGCATGCTAGATTGTCTGATTTTCCATGTCATGAAGAAGAAGATTTTCATTTTGTGGTTTTGCTTGTTGATACCTTCATAACAATTTAATTTTTAAAACATCAACATATCTTATATTGTATTCTTGTATAATTTTATCTAAATTACTATTAAATATTTTTAGGTTTACACAAAATTGATCAAATAGTACAGAGTTTCCATATATGAAGTTCCTACTTAGTTTCCTTAGTATTCACATTTTGCATTAATGTAGTACACACAATTGATGAACCAATAGTGGTATGTTATTTTTAACTAAATTCATAGTTTAAATTTGAGTTTGCTCATTACGTTCTACAGTTGTGTAGGTTTTGACAAATGCACAATGCAAGCAATTCTCCTGCCTCAGCCTCCCAGGTAGCTGGGACTACAGGCATGAGCCACCACACCTGACTAATTTCCTTTTTGGTTTTTGTAGTGATAAGGTCTCACTATGTTATTCAGGCTGGTCTTGAACCCTTGAACTTGAGCAGTCTTCTAGCCTGGATCTCCCAAAGTGCCGTCATTTCAGGCATGAGCCACCACACCAGGTCTTTTTTTTTTTTCTGTAGCTATTATAAGTGAGATTGCTTTTTTGATTTAATTCTTGGCTAGATCATTATTGATGTTTAGAAACATTAAGGTTTTTGTATATTAATTTTGTATCTTGAAACTTTCTGAATTCATGTATCAAATCCAAGATTTTTTTTGGTGGAATCTTTAGGGTTTTCTACGTCATATAATCAGCAAACAGGGAAAAAGTTGACTTCCTGTTTTTTCCAGTTTGAATGCCTTTTTTTTTTTTTTCCTTGCCTGATTGCTCTGGCAAGGATGTCTAATACAATGTTGAATAAGAGTGGTAAAAGTGAGGGGCCGGGCACGGTGGCTCACGCCTGTAATCCCAGCACTTTGGGAGGCCGAGGCAGGTGGATCACGAGGTCAAGAGATCGAGACCATCCTGGTCAACATGGTGAAACCCCGTCTCTACTAAAAATGCAAAAAATTAGCTGGGCATGGTGGCGCGTGCCTGTAATCCCAGCTACTCAGGAGGCTGAGGCAGGAGAATTGCCTGAACCCAGGAGGCGGAGGTTGCGGTGAGCCGAGATCACGCCATTGCACTCCAGCCTGGGTAACAAGAGCGAAACTGTCTCAAAAAAAAAAAAAAAAAGAGTGGTAAAAGTGAGAACCATTGTCTTCTTCCAGTTCTTAGGAAAATGCTTTCAGCTTTTCCCCATCAAGTGCGGTGTTAGCTGTGAGTTTTCATATATGGCCTTTATTATGTTGTGTGTTCCTTCTATGCTCAGTTTATTGGGGATTTTTATCAATTTTATCTCATGCTTTTTCTGCATTTATTGAGATGATCATAGAGTTTTTGCCCTTTATTCTGTTGATGTGATATATCACATTTATGGATTTGGGTATGTTGAACCATCCTTGCATTCCTGGGATAATCATACTTGATCATAGTGTATTCCCTTTTTATTTGTTTATTTTTTAAAAGTGTTTTATATATGTATTTTCAGATCAGCTTATGAGACTGGCTGATTTTTGTATTTTGGGTAGAGACAGGGTTCCTCTGTATTGATTAGGCTGGTCTTGAACTCCTGGCCTCAAGCAGTTCACCCACCTTGGCCTCCCAAAGTATTGAGATTACAGGTGTGAGCTACAGTGCCTAGCCATTTATTTGTTTTTGTTTATTTTGAGATGGAGTCTCGTTCTGCTGCCCAGGCTGCAGTGCAGTGGTGTGATCGTGGCTCACTGCACCCTCTGCTTCTTGGGTTCAAGCAATTCTCCTGCCTCGGCCCCCGCAAGTAGCTGGGACTACAGACCCTGCGCCACCACACTTGGCTAATTTTTGTATTTTTCATAGAGACGGGATTTCACCATATTGGCCAGGCTGGTCTCAAACTCCTGACCTCAGGTTATCCTCCCACCTTGGCCTCTCGAAAGTGCTGGAGTTACAAGAATGAGCCATCACAGTCAGCCTGTTTATTTATTTTTAAGGGATCGGGTCTTGCTCTGTCAGGCTGTAGTGCAGCAGTATGATTGTAACCCACTTTAGCCTCAAACTCCTGGACTCAAGCATTCCTTCCACCTCAGCCTCCCACGTAGCTGGGAATACAGGTTTTTGCCATCACGTCTGGTTAATTGAAAAAAATTTGTAAGACAGGTTCTTGCTCTGTTGACCTTGCTTGTCTCGATCTCTTGGTCTGAAGTGATCCTCCTACCTCAGCCTCACAGAATGTTGTGATTACAGGCGTGAACCACCATGCCCAGTCATGGTATTATCTTTTTGATGTGCTGTTGGATTTGATTTGCTTGTTTTTGGTTTTCGATTTTTGTGTCTGTCTTTATTAGGGATATTGGTCTATAGTTTTCTTCTTTTGTTATATCTTTGCCTGGTTTGGGTATCAGCATGATACTGGCATCGTAAAATGAACTGGGAGAATTATGTCCTCCTCACTTTTTAAAAATATTTTCTGGAAGACTTGTATTAGTATGTTCTTTTTATATTTGCTAGAATTTAGCTGTGAATTCATGTGGTCCTGGGCTTTTCTTTTCTTTTTTTTTTTCAGAGGTGGAGGAGAGAGATTGTGATTGAATCTTACTACTTGTTATTAGTTTGTTCAGAAGTTCAGTTTCTTTCTAGTTCAATCTCAGGAGGTTGTATGTTTCCAGGTATTTACCCATTTCCTCTTCTAGGTTGTGAGTGTATAGTTGATCATAATACTTCCTGGTCTTTTGTATTTCTGTAGTATCAGTTGTATTCCTTTTTCATTTCTGATTAAGTTTATTTGGATCTTCTCTCTTCTTGGGTAGTCTAGCTAATAGTTAATCAGTTTTGTTTATCTTTTCAAAAACCAACTTTTCGGTTTGTTGACGCTTTGTATTTTTTTGGGGGGAGGAACTTTATTTTCATTTAGTTCTGTGTTATTTCTTTTATTCTAACTTTGGACTTGGTTTGTTCTTGTTTCTCTAGTTCCTTGAGGTACATGTAAGGTTAATTTGTTACCTCTCTACTTTTCTGATGCAGGCTTTTAAGGCTATACACTTCTCTCTCTCTGCACTGCTTTTGCTGTATCTCACAGGTTTTCTGATGTTGTGTTTCATTTTCATCCATTTCAAAATTGTTTTAAATTTGCCTTCATTTCTTTGTTGACTCAGTGGTTATTCAGGATCATGCTGTTTAATTTCCATGTGTTTGTACTGTTTCTGACGTTTCTGTTGGTATTTTCTAGCTTTATTCCTCTGTGGTCTGAGAAGATATTTGATACGATTTTGACTTTTTAAAATTTGTTAAGACCCCTTTTGTGGCCTAACATGTGATCTGTCTAGAAGAATGTTTTCATATGTTGGTGAAAAGAAGGTATATCCTGTAGTTGTTGAGTTGACTGTCCTACATCTGTTAAGTCTATGTCTGTAAAGTCCAATTTAAGTCCAGTGTTCTCTTTGTTAATTTTCTGTCTTGATGATCTGTCTAGTGCTGTGTGAGTTGGGTGTTGAAGTCTCCCACTAATATTGTATTGCTGTGAATGTTATTGTTTGATTATGGTATTATTATTGTTAGATCATTTCCAGCTTTCAGTATTGAAAACGCTATTGTGTTGAGCATTTCTTTATAGGCTAGACAGTAACAAGTGGTATGATTGAGTCATAGATATAGGCATTTAAAATTTTAATAGATAATGCCAATTGGCTATGCCCATTTGCACTTTTACCTGAACCTGTAAGTCTAGCTTTTCCATGTCCTTCCAAAAACTGACATTGTGTTTTATGCCTATTGATTAGTAACTTTGGGATATAATTTGAATTTTCCTGAGTAGCATAGTGTCCCATAATACTATAAAATTATAGTAAGAAGATATGACATTGTTCATGGGTTGGAAAATGGGCTTTAAACATACCCAAGTATATGTGGAAACAAGGAAAGAGTGGCAGTCATACAGCCCTGTCCTCTGCATCATCACTGGAAGATGTAAAATGACCTTCTCTTCCGTCAGTTTGAACGTCACTCCAAATAGCCTCACTGTCATTAAGCTCTGATAGTCTCTCTTTTACATCAGTTGTAGAGATCTCTTTTGCATCAGTTGCCATAGAAAGTACAGGATGCTAGGTGATGCCTCACCCTGTTACAACTCAATCCCCATGTAGCTTTGTGACACTGAGGCAATTCCTGCCTCTAGTTGGACTCCTACAATTCTCCTCCCCTGCTTTAATTTTCTGTATAGCATTCAGAATATGTACCAGCTTCTGAAAACATTGTTACTCATTTGTCCTTCACTTAGAATGTTAGATACGTGATGGTAGAGATTTTTGTTTGTTTTCTTTACTGCTTATTCCCAGCCTGTCCAGCAACAGGTTTTCAGTAAACGGTTTCTTTGTTTGTTTATTTTTGAGACAGTATCTCTCTGTCACTCAGGCCGGAGTGCAGTGGTGTCATCTCAGCTCACTGCAACTTCCGCCTCCTAGGTTCAAGCAATTCTCCTGCCTCAGTCTCCCAAGCAGCTGGGATTACAGGCCTGCGCCACCACACCCAGCTAATTTTTGTATTTAGTAGAGACAGGGTTTCACCATGTTGGCCAGGCTGGCCTTGAACTACTGACCTCAGGTGATCCATCAGCTTCAGCCTCCCAAAGTGGTGAAATTACAGGCCTGAGTCACCGCACCCTGCTAGTAAATGTTCATGGAATGCTGTTCAGTAACTGTCTTTGGGAAAAAGGTGTTAGATCCTTATCTCACATTATTTACAAAAGTAAATTCCAGTTGGTATACAACACAAAAACCAACAAAACAACTTATAAAAGCCTTAGAAGGTATGTTCCTAGAGTAAGGAATTCACTCTTAGATGCACATGATTCTAATACAAAATTCATTTGACTTATAGCTAGTAATTGAAAGTTAATGTAGGCAACATTTTCTTTTTTACTAAAAAAAAAGTTGATTTATTGAAATAGACTTTGGATAAACTGCAATTCTGTCATTCTTTTTTTTTTTACAAAAGATATAATAACTTCATTTCAATTTAATTTTAAAAACATTTCCACCTCATACTAATAAATACATTTCCAGCCATAACATATTATCTGGAGTATTTAATCATTTCTACATGTAACATAACTAGATATTTAGTTACATTTCTTGTTCTCTCCTAAATGTGATACTTTGCTCTTTTTTTGTTGTTTCCAAAAGTGCCTATTATTATAATTGGTACATTGGTGCTTCATAAGTATCTGCTACATTCTTCCCCTTAGCAACTAACCAGTTAAGTTTACCCTTGAACAATACAGGTATTAAGGGCACCAACAACACCCTACATATTTGAAAATCCAAGTATAACAATTTTTTTTTTTAAAGGCAGCATCTTGGTCTATCACCCCAGCTGGAGTGCAGTGGCACAATCTAGTCCTCCTTGTCGCTGAGTCTACAGGTGTGTGAAACCAGGCCAGCTAATTTTTTGTATCTTTTTGTGCAGATGGGAGTTTCACTATGTGGCTCAGGCTGATCTCAAACTCCAGGCTCAAGTGATCCTCCCACCTTGGCCTCCCAAAGGTCTGGGATTATGGGTGTGAATTACAGTGTCCAGCCCCAAGTATAACTCCTGACTCCTCCAGAACTTAGCTCCTAATCGCCTCCTGTTGCCCAGAAGCCTTACTGATAGCATACAATCAATTAATTCATATTTTGAATGTTGTATGTATTATATACTGTAAGCTAAGAAAAAGAAAATATTAAGAAAAAATCATAGAGAATATTTTTACTGTTCATTAAATGGAAGTGGATTATCATAAAAGTCTTCATACTCAGAGTCTTCATGTTGAGTAGCCTAAGGAAGTAGAAGTGATGGGGTTGGTCTTCCTGTCTCAGGGATGGCAGAAAATCTGTATATAAATGGACTAGGGCAGTTCAAACCTGTATTGTTCAAGGGTCAACTTTTTTTGTTTTTTAGGGGGAGTCTTGCTCTTTTGCCTAGGCTGGAGTGCAGTGGTGCAATCTTGGCTCACTGCAACCTCCACCTTCTGGGTTCAAGGTATTTTCCTGCCTCAGCCTCCTGAGTAGCTGGGATTACAGGCATGTGCCACCACACTCGGCTTATTTTGTATTTTTAGTAGAGATAGGGTTTCTCCATGTCGGTCAGACTGGTCTTAAACTCCTGACCTCAGGTGATCCGCCTGCCTTGGCCTCCCAGAGTAGTGGAATTACAGGCATGAGCCACTGTGCCCGGCCAGGTCAGCTGTAATCATAAGATCTAGGTAAAAGCTATATTGCTGTGGACCTACTTTTATATTGCACATTTTCTCATTTTCTGCTTCTTCCTCTCCTCCTTATAGTTCTGGACATGGCAAGACATGTGCCACTCTATCGGGCGCTGCTGGAATTGCTCCGGGCCATTGCTTCTTGTACTGCCATGGTACCCCTATTGTTGCCCCTTTCTACAGAGAATGGTGAAGAGGAAGAAGAACAGTCAGAATGTCAAACTTCTGTTGGTACATTATTAGCCAAAATGAAGACCTGTGTTGATACCTACACCAACCGTTTAAGGTACTATACTATGTTCATTTCTCTTGAGTTTGCCTCTAACAATGTTTCTTAAATAACTCCATGTGTGTTTTTGTTTTTCAATGATACATGCTTTTTAAAAACATACACACCCTCATACACAAGCAATATAAAATACAAAGAAAAAGTATTCACCCAAATTCTACACCTAGAAACATTTATTCACAATTATTTATTCTATATCTCCCTGTATGATCTTGTAGCTATAGATGTCAAGTTTTTCTTAAATGCTGTCCCACTGTACCTATTAGACAAATAGATGCCAGTTTCTCACGCAATGTTGATGTCAAGAGACATCTTTCAATGTCAGTAAATACATATCACTGACATTGTTCTAAATACTTCAAATTAACCATTGTATTAAGATGCTATATGTTACTTAACTATTTATTAGTGGATTTTAGGTTATTTTCAGTTCATAATAACCTGATACATACATCTTTTGGGGCTTGTAGAAATCTCTGCAGGTAGAATCTTAGAAGTATAATTGTTGGGTTTATGGATTACTTCTGTTTTATTTTAGAAGTCAAACAATTCAGTATTTGATAGAATTCAAATAAGCCTTAATGTTTATGGAAAATTGAATTGTTATTTTTAGTTTGTTTATACCTTAGTAGATTCAAAGGATGAATTCTATCAAAAACTCTTTTTAAATAACTAGGAAAATTTTTCCTTTCCCTTGGCAAAATCTGTTCAGTGAGCTTTTTCTTTCTCATGGCAGAATCTGTTCAGTGATTGTCAGTTTACTCCTCAAAGTTGGCCTAATTCTGGATTTTAAAGCATTTATACTTTTAATGGAAGTTTACTCCTTTGTTCTTGTTTCTTTATCGTTTTTGTGCTCTATTTACTTTGATTTTTCTCACTTTTTAAGAACCTATGACTTAAGAAGTAGTACAGGTCAAAAGATCATAGAGAATTGATCACTGGAAGAATAGTTCTTGTCAGTCTTTACCTATGAGGGAAAAATCACCTTATGAGATAATCCTGACTTGTTGGCTTAATGTGTTGTCATTATCACTTTATTCGTTTACTTATTTTAATGTTCTATATGTATATATTTTAATAGCTTTGGGCATACAAGTGGTTATTGTTTACATGGGTGAATTATATAGTAGGGATGGCTCATTTCTAGGCAGTGAGAATCATAAGTTAGAGAAAAGTTTAAAAGAAGAGCTAGTTGGTAGAGATAAAAAGCTGTAGAGTCATACAACTCTGTTACTAGTAAAGGAAAATGTAAAGGTATATTTTCTTTGATAGTATGATATTTTTTCTGTTGTAGAGAAGAGAATAGTGTTGTATTTGGTCCCCTCCTATCCTGTGACCTCCCCCCCAAGAATCTTTCTCGCTGGTAACCAGGGAAGCCAGTGTAATAATATAACGACAGTGTGGTATCATAATTGAACTGAACATCTGATTGTCTCATTGAGGTAATGCCTCCTTGAGAAATACCTACTAAAACGTCTTATTCCCTGCCCTGGCCATCTGTGTCACTTATTCTTGTAAAATAAACATAGTTATCAGTAAATTAATTAGTATAATATATACCAAACTTTGAAGCTGTCATCATGTCTTTTTAGGGAAATCTTGCCATGTATTTCTGTACCTTATATTTCTGTGTTTTGAGATGACTCTGTTAGCTTATAACTAACATTGAAAATTTATAAAACCTTGAATGGTTTTTTTACCCAGATACGTTTTGTCTTTTAGATGAAAAATTGTCTAATGATTTGGAGTGTTATAAGTTTAGCCTTGATTAAAAACAGTATCACAAATTTATAGTGTTGTAAAGTGAAAATAAAACCAGTAAATAATACCCTTCTTTAAGCTGTATATGTCCTTATGCTATAATTTCTATTAGATCCTGCAAAAATGGAGTTATAGCATATTGAATTCTAAGATAATTATAAAAGATTCTTATTTCAAGAAATTTGGACACCTATAGTGCCTCTTTAGTCTATTTGCTTTTCTTAGCTTAATCTATTTTCTGTTCACATAACACACTGTATAATTTTTTGAGTTAGGGATCTTCTGTATAAAAATGTACCAATTATGGCTGGGCACAGTGGCTCATGCCTATAATCCCAGCACTTTGAGAGGCCAAGGTGGGTAGATCACCAGGTCAGAAGTTCAAGACCAGCCTGGCCAATATGGTGAAATTCCGTCTCTACTAAAAATACAAAAATTAGCTGGGTGCATCTCTACTAAATTCCGTCTCTACTAATAATACAAAAATTAATCCCACCTACTCAGGAGGTTGAAGCAGGAGAATTGCTTGAATCTGGGAGGTGGAGGTTGCAACAAGCAGAGATCAAGCTGCTGCACTCCAGCCTGGGTGACAGAGCAAGACTCCCTCTTAAAAAAAAAAAAAAAAAGTACCAATTAATTTATTATGAAAATTTAATTTCAGTTAGAGGATAACTGAGTTTCAATTAACTGGAGCTTTTTATTTTTCTGTTTGATTAACTGGATGAAATTATTCCATTTAAATTCTTTTCATCTTCAGCTGGAGAACATACTTCAGACTTACAAATTATATACCAACAAAATATGCATGTAAAGATATAATGACTGTTCATAAAGCTCATTTCATTAGATTATTTTATCTTTACAATGACCCTGTGCAGTACATATTTTTAGTAATTATTTTTACTGATAAAGAAACATTGGTATATTTTGTATTAAGACTCGAATATACTTTTTAGTTGAAACCCTCATGATCTTTGTTAAACTGTGCAGCCTCTGTTAGAAGAAGAAACTAGTAAAGACTAATAATGTTATTACCTCTCTACTTTCCTTTCAAGGCTTAGCATATAGAGAATTCATTTTCACCTTCACAGAGAGAGTAAAATCTATTCTTTTCCAGTTGTCACGACTTAAGATGTATTTCCTTTTTCCTAACAGAATTCAAAAAATAATCCAATTTCCCTTAGAATGTATACCCACAGAAAGTGGCCTTAGTTTAATTTTAACACTGATTCAGAGTTCAAAGCTCCGCGTCCCACGTCTGTCTCATTCCCGACTGTGTTTCACAAAAACCCTAGAATATTCTGAGAAGAGAATGATTCAGGAAAATATGTTCTGTTAATGTATCACTTTCAGAATCTTTTTTAGTGCTTTTTAAGGGTTTGGAGCTATAACTTTAAAAATACTATGTATCATGGCCGGGTGCATTTGCTCACACCTGTAATCCCAGCACTTTGGGAGGCTGACATTGGCTGATCACTTGAGGCCAGGAATTCTAGACCAGCATGGCCAACATGGTGAAAGCCATCTCTAGTGAAGATACAAAAATTTAGCCGAGTATGGTGGCGCATGCCTCCCAGCTACTTGGGAGGCTGAGGCATGAGAGTGACTTGAGTCTGGGAGGCGGAGGTTGCAGTGAGCCAAGATCATACCATGACACTCCAGCCTGGGCGACAGAAGGAAACTCTGTCTCAAAAAAAAATTTTTTTAAATATTACATGTCACACACTCAGAAACGTTTTACAGTATTTTTGTCTCTATTACTGTGAAATCCAAGGTTGAATAAAGTACATGTATTAGATATAGTTCTTTTTTTAAGAGAAGTAATAGTGTACTAACTATGTTTATATACCTAATACATTGCCTTTTTGATTTTCATTTCTCTTTTGTCTTTTTTTAAAACAAGTGTACACAAGACATGCAAATTTCTTCAAATAAAATTGTATTTAACTCTGATCATTTTAGATAAAGAATATAGATTCACTGTGTATTCTGCAGATCTCTGGGTAATGACTGTGGTTGCATATAATGATTTTCATTGAAATGATGTTTATGTTGTATTTATAATAGAATTTTTACCTTTTTTGGGGGATGAGAGAAATTAAAGGAAAACGTCAAGTGTAACGAAGATGTTTACTATTGCTGCTGAGAATATCCTATCTATTTTAAAGTCTATCCTGAGGCCACTGCCTAAACCCAATTAATTTTGATCTGATAATTCAAAGAGTGAAAGAGATTTATAGGTTTGTGTGCCCCCAAGCCCAAAACTTTTACAAGAGGAGATAGAAAGATATCATTAAGAAGCTGGATCCCAGCGCCAGCACTTTGGGAGGCTTAGATGGGAGGATCACTTGAGGTCTTGATTTCAAGACCAGCCTGGGCAACATAGAGACCCTATTTCTACAAAAAATAAAAATAAATTAGTCAGCATTATGGGCTGCTCAGGAGGCTGAGGTGGGAGGATCGCTTGAGACTAGGATTTTGAAGTTACAGTGAGCTATGATTTTACCACTGTACTCAGCCTGAGCAACAGAGTGAGACCCAATCTGAATATGTAAAAACAAAAACAAAGAAAAAAGAAAGCTGGAAAGACTGATCATTTGTCTTATATTTATCTAATTTATAACTTATTCATGATTATAAGAAATTTATGATTAATATTGATAGGTGAGGTCTGGCCTCGTCACAAAATCATTAAACGATGCATTCACTTAACAGATTTTTTTTTAATGTTTATGGGCACATAACTAGAGAATTGGTTTTCTGGCTCATACCTGTAATCCCAGCACTTTGGGAAGGCAAGGAGGGCGGATCACCTGAGGTCAGGAGTTTGAGACCAGCCTGGCCAACATGGTGAAACCCCATTTCTACAAAAATACAAAAATTAGCCGGGCATGATGGCTTGCACCTATAGTCCTAGCTACTTGGGAGGCTGAGGCAGGAGAATCGCTTGAAGCTGGGAGGTGGAGGTTGCAGTGACCCAAGATCGTGCCTTTACATTCCATCCTGGGCGACAGAGCAAGACTCTGTCTCAAAAAAAAAAAAAAATTGTTCTTCTAAGGGGCTGACATATAAATGGGGGAAACAATAACCAGGCAGTTTTAACAACATAGTATCTGACACATTAGAAGAGGTCAAGACACTACAGGAAAACTAATCCAGGTTTGGAGACCTAAAGGATACATAGGAGTTAACCAAATGAAGAGGGGCAAGGGATTGGTGTCCCAGGGGTATGGAAACAATGTTAGTAGTGAAAGAAAGCATTGCATACTCAGGGGACTTCAAGAAGTTTGGTGTATCTGGGTATAGTGTAGCTGGAAGGTGGTGGTGGGAGATGAGGATGGAGAGAAAATCATGGACTAGAAGATAAAGAGGAACATATCACAGAGTTACTGACCTTTAAAAGTGATGTTGAGCCACTGAACAGTTGTCAGCAACTCTCTTCAGGTTTGCATTATAGAAAGATGGTCTTTCAGGTTTGCATTATAGGAAGATGGTCTTCCAGGTATAGTTGAATGGTTGGAGTGAAAGTTGAAACAAGACTGAACTATAATGGAAGAGATTTTCATCTGTTTCATCTCAACAGATGTCTTCTCCCTGTCCTACTGTTTTGGGAGACTGAGATTTCGGTACTCACCAGCACTCTTGCTCTCATATTATGGACTTAATAGAAAGTTAATTCCTAGGTAGAAATATATTCCATGCTCCAGATATTTGACTTAAAAAGCAATCATGTAACTCATACTTTAAGTCACTTACAAATTGCATTATTCTGTGCGTTCATATTGGCAACTGCAGATCTCTCTATAGGGATCTCCTTCAGTAGAGTACAAGAGCTGTAGCATAAATGCATCTGGAAACATGGCTTCCTATGTTCTCGTATACGACATCTACAATGCTAGGCAAAATTTTTCCAAAACTAATCCTACTACCTGGTGTTTTGACTGACTCATGTAGAAAGCTATGATCCGTCAATTGATGGATGCTAAGTCGTTAAGTCAAAAAGAATCTTAAATCTTTTGTATTAAGGCCCTGGAATGACAGGGTTAGACTACATAAATGTTCATGTGTTCCTGTTCCTCTCCTGTTTGCTTAAAGCTGACGCCCAGCTAAAGTTGCAGACATGGAACACTTATATGACAGTAAGTTTTAAGTCCTATTGTCTGTATTATTTTGGGATGTACCTAAATCTAAAAGACAACTCATATGATAATGAGATTTTATTAATTTTATTAAATAAGTCAAACAGTTTTCATTATTGAAAACTGAAGGAAATTTTCTTGGTAGAAATTCTTTGTCAAACTGCAGAACCTTGGCATTTGTAAGGAAGAACATTTAGATGTTATACCACTTACGCTACTGTTTACTTAAAATTTCCTTTATCTTTTTTTTTCTACTTAGAATTTTTCTTTAGATCAACTTAAAACAAACTTTTCTCAGGCTTTAAGAGGAAATTTTACCACCATAGCAGATGAACCATTATCATTTGCCATAAATAGAAGATAGTTTAAACATGAATGAACCATTTACCTTGAATAAAAGTGTTTACTTATTAATACTTAAAATATATTAGACCATGTGTGCTAAGAGACACAGGAATAATCATTCTCATTTTGTTTGTAAAATAAAACACTAGAAAAATAAAATGCATGTCTGTCAAAGCAGGATTGTTTAACCATACCATAGAATATTCATACATGTAAAATTGTACAACAGCGGAAAATAAAAGTGATCTACAGTTTATTTTATGGTTTTTCTGAGATTGAGTCTTGCTCCGTCACCCAGGCTGGAGTGCAGTGGCGCAAACTTGCCACATTGCAACCTCCACCTCCCAGGTTCAAGCAATTCTCCTGCCTCAGCCTCCCCAGTAGCTGGGATTAAAGGTGCTTGCTACCACACTTGGCTAATTTTTGTATTTTTAGTTGAGAGGGCATTTCACCATGTTGGCCAAGCTGGTCTCGAACTCCTGAACTCAAGTGGTCCGCCCACCTCTGCCTCCCGAATTGTTGGGATTATTCCAGGCGTGAGCCACCATGCCAAGTCTGATGTATATTTAGATGTTAAAACAGCCAGTTTGTGGACATACCATTGAATTTTGAAAAGGAAGCTGGGCTCAATATGGTGGCTCATGTGCATAATATCAGCACTTTAGGAGGCCAAGGATGATTGCTTGAACCAGGAGTTCAAGACCAGCGTGGGCAACATGGTAAAACCCTGATATATTAGTTGGGTTGCCTTGTACACTGTCATCCTTTTAGGTGGTCTACTGGGGAGTAGAGTGGGTAGAATCAATATTGCAGGCACATCACTGAATTTTCTGTTCATCCAAAGGCTTTGGTAAGAACAGTTGCTTATCCAGGCATGTTGGCTCATGCCTGTAATCCCAGCACTTTGAGAGGCCAAGGCAGGTGAATCACCTGAGATCAAGAGTTCAAGACCAGCCTGGTCAACATAGTGAAACCCCGTCTCTAGTAAAAATACAAAAAAATTAGCCATGTGTTGTGGCATGCACCTGTAATCCCAGGAGGCTGAGGCAGGAGAATTGCTTGAACCCAGGAGCTGGAGGTTGCAGTGAGCCAAGATCCCACCAGTGCACTCTAGTCTGGGGGATAGAGCAAGACTCTGTCTCGAACACAATGACTGCTTAAAGAAGGAACTCGGATTAACAACATGGGATTTTCTTTTTTGTCCTGTAGTTCTCTTATTATAGAGTTTTCACTATTATATATAGTAATATATCAGGTACATCATTATATGTAATGTTTATATCTATCAATGTATGTACATACGTATATCTGGAAGGTGGCTTCTGAATTTTTATTTTTGAAATAGTAGACTTTAAGCCATGTTTTAAATTGTCCTCAATTATACCTTAATACTAAGTAATTAATCTCTTACAGTTTGGTTAGTGATAATTACAGTACTCTAATGGGATTGATAATTTAGTGTAAAGCAGCATAGTGCTTTACGCTAAAGGAATGAATGTACTTTTAGTTAATTTCATCTTTTCTGACTTATCTGTTAAAGTAACCTGTTGACACTGCAAGGTGACAGCTAGGGGTGTTTTATTGTGATTTAGTGTGTCTTTTAAAAGTTGACAAAAAAAAGTTCCTGCTTGAACCAGGACCTGGGAGGCAGAGGTTGCCCTGAGCCAAGATCGTGCCACTGCACTCCAGCCTGGGCTATAGAGCGAGACTCCATCTCAAAAAATAAAAAATAAATAAATAAATAAGTTGACAATTTCTTAGGCAGTTGTTGGGCATTTACTGTACAGATTGCTTTAAGAGCTTCATAAAAACAATGTTTTAATATTTTTTTGGTTCAGGGTTCTGTTTTTCTACAATTTACTAAATCTTTCCTAATACTCCCTTTCAAGATTCACAATTTGTAATAACTGCATGGTATTAAGTATGAAAGTTAACATAGACAAACTGTTTAATATTGATGTTGACTGGTTTACTAATAACCAGAATTTGAATTAAGACAATTTTTGGGAAAACATTCCTTCTGCAGGAACAAAAGATTAGGGAAGTATGTTATTTCCAAATAGAGAATTTTACATTCAACACTTTACATTTTTTGACTAAAAGACAAGGTTAGAGATCAATATTCTCAGGATTTTTCCCTTTTTTTAAGGAAAAAATATGTGACATTTCATACATTTTTTAAATAGCATTTTGAATATCTACCTTACCTATGCCTATAATGCTAAAAAGTAATTCTCCCCCTTTCCCCCCGAGATGGAGTCTCGCTCTCTTGCCCAGGCTTATGTGCAATGGCACAGTCTCAGCTCACTTCAACCTTTGCGTCCTGGGTTCAGGCAATGCTCCTGCCTCAGCTTCCCAAGTAGCTGGGACCACAAGCATGTGTTACCACGCCCGGCTAATTTTATTGTGTTTTTAGGAGAGATGGGGCTTCGACTTGTTGGCCAGGCTGTTCATGAACTCCTGACCTCGAGTGATCCACCCGTCTTGGCCTCCCAATGTGCTGGGATTACAGGCATGAGCCACCGTGCCCAAACTGTAATTTTTTACTTAGACCATTTTTCTACCATCATCTATCACTTTTTTTTTCTTTTTTTGTTTCTTTTCATCATCTATCACTTAAAACCTGAAGAATAGGCCAGGTGCAGTGGCTGAGGTTAGTAGTACGAGACTAGCCTGGCCAACATGGTAAAACCCTATCTCTACTAAAAATACAGAAATTAGCTAGGTGTGATGGTGGGTGCCTATAATCCCAGCTACTTGGGGAGACCGAGGCAGAAGAATCGCTTGAACCCGGAAGGCAGAGATTGTAGTGAGCCAAGATAGCATCACTGCACTCCAGCGTGGGTTACAGAGTGAGACTGTCTCAAAAAAAATTTTTTTTTTTTTTTGTGAATGGGCACAGTAGTGCACACATGTATGCCCAGCACTTTGGGAAGCCGAGGCAGGCAGATCACCTGAGGTCGGGAGTTCGAGACCAGCCTGACTAACATGAAGAACCCTGTCTCTACTAAAAATATAAAATTAGCCGGGTGTGGTGGCACATGCCTGTAATCCCAGCTACCCAGGAGGTTGAGGCAGGAGAATCGCTTGAACCCGGAAGGTGGAGGTTGTGGTGAGCCAAGATTGCTCCACCGCACTCCAGCCTGGGCAATAAGAGTGATTTTTTTTTTAAACCTAAAGTGGAGCATATTAGGTATTACATATTTTTCTTGTTCAATTAAAATTATTTTTAATAATAGTTTGAATGAAAATGGTTGATTAAAGCCTAACTATTGATTCTATTAAATTTAATTGCCTGGATAATGTTAAGTAGTTCTTTATTTACTTGATTTCAGAGAAATTGTTTAAGAACCTTACCTCTACTTCCCTACTACCATGTTAGGCAGAACAAAAAAAATCTGGTGTCCACCCATCAAGGACTTGCATTCTAAGTGAGATTCATTGTCTGGGCTAATGTTAGAAAACTCCTATTACCATAAACGTTTAATTTTTTAGATGCCCTTAGACTGGCAATATTCAATCACTTTGTGATTGAGACCCCTTTCTTTCTGGCAGAAAAAATGTACCAGATTCTCATTAATTTTATCCCTAAAGCTTTAGTTTATGGCTTACTTCTTTAGCTTTATAATTTAGTCATTTTTGTGTGTACTATTTTTGAGGTTTAGGCCTATAAATGGTGGGAGGAAATAGTTTCCTAATGACAAAGACAGAAAAGGAGACTTAAAGGAGCAGACAAAGGATATATATCGGTGCCAAAGACAACCTATGATAAAATGTTTATTGATGCACAGACTCAAAGCCTAAATCCATACCAGTTGTGAGGGCTCAAAATATGGTGAAAATCAGTTTTCAGAATGTTCTGATTGACAACTTAGGCGAATAGAAAACAAGATTACTTCCTGCGTTCCTTTTTTATACCAATTAAATTTTGATTAGTACAGTATTTCTTTTCCAGCTTCTTTGCTTTTATTGATTTCTTATTTCTTGAAAATAAGCCTATCTGCCTTAAATCGAGCATACATTGTAATAAATATATAGTTGCATATAGTTATATAAAAATATAAGGAGGTAATAGTACAGCCCTCACTTTTATTTAGGAGTTATAGTTTCTGAATTGCTTTGGTGTATATTGATTTTTCGGCTCTATGTAATAGACAGGAAAGCATGTACTATCCTTATTTGACAGAGAATGAATCTGTTGCTTAGAATGTAAGGTTAGAAACTTAGCAATAGGTAATAAAGCTGAGATTTAGCTTCTAAGCCTCCTGATACTGTTGACATTCATCATGGAAAACAGTACTGATGAAGAAAGATAGGTTGATTGAGCCATAGTCTAGTTACTTCTATTATTATATACCACTACTGCCTACTACCCAAATAGTTCATTGATCATTAGGATTCACGCTTGTTTGTATAATGACTAAACTTGAGCCTTAGTTGGTTGTTGGAAAACACTGATTAAATGCCAAAATAAAACTTACTCTGTTACTTAAGTGATTCAAAAAAAAAAAAAAAAAGACTTTAAAAAAATCATAAATTGACAGTATTTCAACCTCAGAAACATATTAGTATTAAAATGATCATGTTATTCTTTATCAAATTGCATTATATAAGCTTTATATTTCAGAACAGTTTCCACTGTATTATCTCAGACAAAATCTCAAGCAGCATTTTTTTTTTTTTTTTTTCTTTGAGACAGGATTGCACTCTGTCACCTAGGCTAAGTGGCACTATCTAGGCTTACTGCAACATACACCTTCCAGGCTCAAGCAATCCTCCCGCCTTGGCCCCCTCAAAGAGCTGGGACTACAGGCGTGCACCACCACACCCGGCTAAGTTTTTTATTTATGGTAGAGATGGAATTTCACCTTGCTGCCCAGGCTCTTCTTGAACTCCTGAGCCTCAAGTGATCCACCTGCCTCAGCCTCCCAAAGTACCTGGATTACAGGTGTGAGCCACCACACCTGGCTAAAATCTCATCCAGTCTCAATTGCTGAATTTGAAGTCTATTGCTAAGTAAAATTTATTTCATATCAAGTCTTTCTGGGCACATTACAATTAGTAACTTGTCCATATTATCTATGGATTTTAGAGTTCAGGTAGTTCAGATTCCACCTTTTTATAAATGACAAAACGAAGTTCAGACAGTTATTTGTTCTAGGTTCTGTGATGGTTAGTGACTGATAAAAACTCTTATCTCCTAATGTCTCAATCAAATACATTTATCTGTAAATTAAACTTAACTCCCAAATAATAATTAGGTTTGTGCATAAATGATTAATTAAAAATCAGAATGTGGACTTGCTTCTGAGCTGGCTCTGATATTTAGGATATTTAAAAATTATTTTTAAATGATGGCAATGAAGTAATTTTTTTGTTTGTTTTTCGAGATGGAGTCTCACTCTGTCGCCCAGGCTGGAGTGCAGTGGCACGATCTTGGCTCACTGCAACCTCCGCCTCCCAAGTTCAAGTGATTCTCCTTCCTCAGCCTCCTGAGTAGCTGGGATTACAGGCAGGCACCACCATGCCTGGCTAATTTTTGTATTTTTAGTAGAGATGGGGTTTCTTCATGTTGGTCAGGCTGGTCTCGAACTCCTGACCTCGTGATCTGCCTGCCTCAGCCTCCCAAAATTCTGGGATTACAGGCATGAGCCACCTCTCCCAGCCAGTAAAATATTTTTTATTGAAAAAAAATCTGCATTCAGGCTAGGTGTAGTGGTTCATGTTTGTAATCCCAGCGGAGGTTGCAGTGAACTGAAAGTGTACCACTGCACTCTAGCCTGGGCCAAAGAGCAAGACTCTGTCTCAAAAAAAGAAAAAAAAATAGAATAATGTGGATTTTACAGAATTTTTCTGCTGTTTTCCTTTTACTCATGTTTATACTCCCCTCAAGAGTGTGTAACATCCTATGATAGGATATTAAAAGGCAGCATATTTCACTAAGTATCCATAGTATTCTAGTTATGCCTAATTACTGTATTACCAAAGTAAACTGAGTTTCATTGTGTTTGGTTGTCTATCTAGTATGAGCAGGTAGCAACTTTATAATCACTTACATGAAGAGTACATCAGCTTTATCCATCTGATGTTTTTCTTGCTCTCTTAATTGAATAAGAATTAATAAGGCCAAGGCGGATGGATCACCTGAGGTCAGGAGTTCAAGACCAGCGTGGCCAACATAGACAATGTGTTGGTGATAAAATTATGTTGTCAAAAGAAGCCCATTTCTCCTACACACAAACACAGTATTGTTTTCCATTTCCTGCATTTTATTACTGCTTTAATGTACTCTACATTTCTAATATCTTTAGCTCCTTTGTCAAGAAGAGATGATTAAAAGGTTCATGAAGCGGTACTTTTATATTTTAAAATTAAAATATAGCCATAGTAGTTTTACTTCTGAATAAATGTCATACTTCATAGCTTCCTTCAAGCAGGAACAAAGGCAATTTTTTAATACCTGGTCTTCTGTGCAGACATTTTCTGCTGTACTCCAATAAGCAAATATTCGTATTTATTATAGTTGGTATTTGATACTTACATCAAAAATTTGAGAGAGAAACTTATTGTGAATCAAAAAGTCTTATTTACTATCAGGACATGACACAAATGACTCTGTTCAGTGTAAGGTGTTCTGAACGTTTGACTTCTCTTTGAACAGTATTGAAGCAAGCATCTTTTATTGCTCTTTTTCTTAGCTATCTCCAAGTTTCTTCCTAATGGAAAGTTGTTCATCATACTTTTAAACAACTGAAGTCACTTGTAGAAGTACCCCACTTCCTTTTTATATACCTAAGCAATGAGATATTACTTGACTTACATCTTACAAGGCCTATTTTCTACCAGATTCTCTTATTTTAACCCCTATAAGATGGATCTTCCAGGGCTTTAGTTAAGAAAGAATTTCTGTTCCAGCCTTCCTACTTTGATTTCTGTTGAAAAAACACTTCCTAGGTTCTCTTTTACCTCTGCTTCTCATACCTACAAAATGAAAAAGCTCTGATTTCTTAGCCAGATAGCATTTGTTATCCCCATATATTTCTTTAAAAGTTTCTGTTTTTTTGTTGTCATAAACAAGTTCAGTTGTTCATCAGTCTTTTACAGACAGATAGGCAAACATTTATTGTAATAGCTTTTCTTTGACTGGCTCAGTTGGGTTGTCCCTTGGTAAACTGCTGAAGCATATTAGCATGCAGTAACTCCTGTATGTCTGGTGATGTGTAATTTGGCCTGAAAATTAGTATATTTGTGCCTAATATAGAAATCAAGGTTTTATTTTTAAAAGCTTCTTGTAACTGTTTTAAGTATTCCCTTCTCTCATGCTCACTTATGCTTACCAAGACAAGGAATATTTTTCTTTCAACATTCATTTAAATCATTAAAAATTTAACTGGTACTTACACTTAGAGATTAAATAAAAACAAAAGGTAATCATAGGGTTAAAAACTAAGCTTTAAATTAATCACAGAAAACATTTATTGTGTGGAGATCTTTGCCCATTTACCAGTGCATTTCAAGAATTATTTTTATGCATCCTGGAGATATTAGAAGCAGTTTTCCATAGTATATTTTTATTTAATCTTTCAGTTTACCTCTAATCTAAACTATAATTACTGTGACAAAACTTTAGAACTGAGGAGCACAATGTGATCAGTGTTTTTTGGTAAATGTAGAAGTTTCAATTCTTTTACAGTTTTAGAATCTTCTTCTGCAGTGCTAATTCTTGGTAGTTCTGAATCTGCACATTTCAGCATGTACTCTCCAGATAACGTCTTCAAATGGCTCTCATTCTTAAAATGTTTATTTCAAATTTGCGGTACTTTTAGCCTAGATTAGGAGTGCAGAGGGTTAAAGGGGTCTTGTTTTATCAAGGAAATAGCTATATTAAGCTGTTTTCAGTTTATGGATTATGAAAGAACATAATTCTCACATGATGTATTTAGTCTTGCTAATATTCAACTTTATTTGGGTGGTAGATACTGGTAGAGACAGTTCAATATAACTGAATGTTGAGGTATGGGTTTGTTTTTTTCTTTTGTTTTCAGGAGAAAGAGTTGCCCATTTTGCTCACATCCTACTTCAGATTGTGTCACAGAGCCAAAATTTGCTTAACTAATTAGTTGTTTAGTTGGAATTCACAGCATAGTGGAAAATGTTTGCAGATAATTCTATGCAATAGTGGAAACTTCAGTTGCTTCCTCGTATTTCTTCAGGGCAGTGATCACAACCAGATTCAACGTATGCACAAAGCAGCGGATACCATGGTAGCGGCCGTCGCTGATTGCTTTTACCATGTTGGATCCATTGTCAGTCTCAAAGACCTACTTCCAGCTAGGTGCCTTGAACTCAAATAGCTTTTCACACAGACTTCAGGATGTGAGCTAAGGTATGGCCTTTTTTCATGAGCTGGGCCTACATATGGGTTGACAGTAACCTGCAACTTTTATAGAAAAGAGACTACTGGCTATAGTTAATGTCAGACAATGACGAGTTAGAATCATTGATAGGCAGGTAGTGTGTGTTCTTCATATATTCAAAGTATTCTCACCTTTTAGAGATTATCCCTTTTTTCCTGTATGGTTTTGTCAAAGAGACTATTCAAGTAAAAATTTCTCATTCAATGGTGGTGCAAAGGCCTAATATATATCTGCTTTATGATTCAACCATTGTCTTTGATATGAAGTATGTATCATTTCTTTTACACATTTGGTGTAAAGAAGTTTTTAAAACTTCTGAGGATTCTTGCACAGTTATTTTTCTTTTACTTTTCCTTAACTACAGTAAAAAATAAAATAAAATTTATCATCCTAACCATGTGCACTATTTTAATAATCTCCTACTAATCTTTTTAAAAGTGGAATTAGGAAATTGGCACTCATGAATAGAGCTTGAGATTTAGAGTCAGTAGTTTTCCAAGGGTAACCTACACACAGGGGTGGTAAATACAATAAAGACCTAAATTGGATGAATGCAGTTCTAGAGATTCTTGTTTCTTCAAGGAGAAAAGAACCTTTCCGGAAAAACGAGCTTCACTTTCATATCTTCCTTCTCTACAAGATATGTTTCTTTAAGTGAAATCTTTATTGAGAGTACAGTGGATTAACTCATTGATTATAGGCTTAGGAAACTATATTTTATGGCTATAATCAGAACTGTTTTCTGAAACAACTTACTGTTGTTTTCTTATTATAATTCAGTGGCCCTGTTACTTAATAATGTTTTCAAGACCTGGTAATAGAAAGAGAATCATTTACAACTGGGGAGGAAGAGTCCTTGTAAATTCAAAGAGAATACTGTTAAGCAGCTTATGCACTTCTCTTCATTCTCAGTGTTTGACACTGATTGTTAATAGCTATTGACAAATGCAGAAGTTGGTAATCTGTTTGGGTTACTCTCCCAGAATCATATCTTTATTAAAAAATGTCTCCCTATTAAACTACAGTCTCACTTTTATTTCATAGCTATAAAAAACAGTGTAGTAGTTGACTCTAGCAGTAAAATTCTCTGATATTTCAGTCTTCAGACATACACTATACTCTCCTTATATATGCAAAAACATGTATTCAGATACACATACACAGACGACAGTTGACAATTAAATGGTACACAGTATAACACCTGCCAAGTCATTTCCTGAGTGGTAAAGGAAAGAGGCCACGTGTTCTCTGTGACTGCTTACTGCTCAGGGAAGATAAGAAGAGAGCATAGGAGAAAAGGCAGTCATTCAGTGACATATACCTCTTCAGTTAAGTCAGGTCACATAAGTTTTTATTTTCCAGGTAAACATATCTGTAGAAACTAGTTTTTGTTTACAGACTGTAGGAACTAAATTCAGAACACATGCATGTTACCATTTTCATTATTCTTCCTACCCACTTGAGTGGCTTGTTAGTTTACTGCTTATCTACCTTGAGTTAAGCATTGAATTGCTTCTGAGCAGATTTTTGTTTTTGTGATAAGGAAAGGTTCATTTGTATGTAGATGACATAGTCTTATTTGTTAAGGATTCTTCTACTGTCTGTTACTCTTTTTATAGTTCTCTAAGGCTCCATGACCACTTTGTAGGTAGTATTTTAATATAATGACCAACTCCCTTTTTTGGTAGGTATACAACTAAAAAAATAAGTGATGTATAGTTTAGATCTTACCTTAGCATAAATATTCTAAACGCTTTTATTTATATGTGATTTCAGTTTGTTTCAAATGATCTATTTAAGGAATTATAAAGATGTAGATTTTAAAAATTTTAAGCAGTAAAGATGTTTATTTGAATAATGTGCTGAGAGTTGGTGAAGAGAAAAGGAAATGATGTTTAGTTGTGTTTTCAGTGACTCTTGTATTAAACTAGTACATTTATCTAGAAAATTTAAATAAAAATTTAATGTCCTATACACTGAAACCTTGCTGTAATATATCCTATTGTGATAACAATGTGAAATGAAATTGGGTACCTTTTAGATCCTGATGGGTAATAAAAGAATAATATCTTTAAAATGAATATGCCCTAAAACTTAGTGTTTAATTAAAACATCCAATGTATAGAAACACATTGAATACAAACACCCTGTAATGAACCTACATTTTACTCTAAAATATTATTTTTTTTCTTGGAAATTTAATTCTGAGTGAAATACAAATAGTATTAAAATTTAAAAGCTGCTTGTGGTCCTTTGATTCTCAAATCTTTTAGGTATAGAAGTGATATCTCTCTCTCTTGAGTATTTATAATTAGGTGTGTTTTCAAAAGTGGGTCTCTAAGGACATCAGGTATCTGACTCTTTTACAGTATGACATTTGTATAATGCCTGTCTTTTGTCTGATTTTCTATTAGAAGGGAAAA
This sequence comes from Aotus nancymaae, assembly GCF_030222135.1. Taxonomy (NCBI): domain Eukaryota; kingdom Metazoa; phylum Chordata; class Mammalia; order Primates; family Aotidae; genus Aotus; species Aotus nancymaae. The sequence continues at coordinate 31,534,148 of NW_026988471.1, forward strand.
CCTACCCATAACTTTATTAGCCTATGACTTCAAAAGCAAGTTAATATAGATCATGTGTGTGACAAATGAAATGCACACTCTCATTTGTATAGTTTGCCACTATTACTGACTTAGGGAGGTGTTTTAGTCCTAAAATCTTAATTTTCCTTGCATTTCTTTCCATATTAAAAAATTCAGATCTAAAAGGGAAAATGTTAAAACAGGAGTGAAACCAGATGCATCTGATCAAGAACCAGAAGGACTTACTCTTTTGGTACCAGACATCCAAAAGACTGCTGAGATAGTTTATGCAGCCACCACCAGTTTGCGGCAAGCAAATCAAGGTACAAAACTTTTCCTTTTATGCCACTTTTCATTTGATTTAAAGATGTGTTACTTACTGAAAACTACCTCTTTTTGCTTTATGTTAATGATTTTAAAGCAAGTTCATTTACCTAATTTTGTTCTCTGTCAGATTTTGTTCTTTATCTGATTTCAATCATGTATAGTCTAATTTTAAAATATTTCTACTGTATGTGATTGCTAAATTTGGTAGGCTGAGAACATACATCATAAACATTTCTTCCAACTGAAATTCATGAAACTGAAAAAGGCCTTTGTATCAGATAGAAAATAGTACATTAAGACTATGGGTGATAATTTAGTTTAAATTGATATTTCTGGCCAAAACAGTGACTCATGCCTTTAATCCCAGCACTTTGGGAGTACTAAGTGGGTAGATCACTTGAGCTTAGGAGTTCAAGCTCAGCCTGGGCAACATGGTGAAACCCCTCTCTACGAAATATACGAAAAATTAGCTGGGCATAATGGCATGTGCCTGTAGTCCTGGCTACCTGGAAGGCTGTGGTGGGAGAATCACTTGAGCCTGGGAAGTGGAGGCTACAGTGAGCTGTGTGATTGCACCACTGCACTCCAAGCCTGGGAGACAGAGTAAGACTGTCTCAAAATAAATAAATAAATAAATAAATAAATAAATAAATAAATAAATAAATAGATAGATAGATATTTTCCTATGTTAGCAGAAGAAAGTGATCTGAATTATCTATTGTTTCACTTCTGCTTTCTGTAAAGATGATTATATTTTTTGCTTTATTGTTATGTTTATGAAGTAGAAAGTTTTTATTCTCAAAGTGGTTGTAATAAGATAATTGTGAAGAATTTGACAGTGTTTTGGAATTCGAAAGTTGAACTCTAAAATTGAATTGTTTTTGGTTTTTTTTTTACATGTATACTTACGTTGTTTATCTTGAAATATTAAATAACAGAAAAAAAATTAGGTGAATACTCCAAGAAGGCTGCTATGAAACCCAAACCTTTGTCAGTATTAAAGTCACTTGAAGAAAAATATGTGGCTGTTATGAAGAAATTACAGTTTGGTAAGATGAAATTTTTGATTTGCTTGAGAGCTCACTTTTCATTGTTTAAAAGTGCTATTGAAATGTGTTTTAATAAAGATTTTTAAAATTGCTTATAACATGAATTTTCTTTACATATACATATAAAAATATCATCTTTGGCTCTTGAATTTATGTCTATATTTTTAATTCTAAACTGTGACTTCAATAGAAGGCCTGTAGGAGCCTAGAAAAAATAAAATCAAAGTTTAAGTGTCTGCAAAACAGGCAGAAAATGTTTTTTCTTATTTACCTCTCCATTCCTGGCCTGAGGAAGCCAAGACGCGGGACTTTGAACTAAGTCTGTTACTCTTGCCATTTTAGATTTTCTTGTAATTCACCTTTAGAAAATGTAGTTACACATAGTTCAGTTCTAACTTTTCCCATTCTAAAACTCTTGACAAATAAGAATGCTAAAGTAGGATTCAGAAAACAAAATTTTGTCATATTGTCTTTGAAACCTCAGTATAAACTGTTTAGCTTTTGCTCTACTTACCTTTCAGGTTTGCCATAAAGAGCACAAGAGATAATATATATGAAAGTGATTTATACTTTTGTTAGAGTTTTGGTCAGTATCTAATGATATTAAATAATTTATTTAGTTTATATGAATGTAATTAACAATTACTAAGGTGTTTTATGGCTTATTTGGTATTTTATCAAATTGTTCTGTATTGTATATTGCCACATAAATTACCCCATAACAGTTGCTTTAAAAAACTTACCTTTATTATCTCGCTGTTTACATGGGTCAGGAATTCAGAAAAAGCCATAGTGCCTGTTATGACCTTGTCTTAGAAAGTATATGCCATCACTCCCTAAGTCTAGCCCACACTCAAGGAGAGGGGGAGAATGTGAGAGAAGAGTTTCCAGAAATGTGTATGTGTGTTTCTGCTGGACATAAATATTTTATTGGACTTTAGATTTCATTCCACTTCCTGGGTCATCAAAAATAAGTCTGTTAATGGCAGTGTTCTTGTACTTGAAGGCGTTTAGCCACATTTCATATCTACAAATTCTTTAACTAGTTCTTTCAATCCAGAAAGTTTCATTTCATGAATACAAATGTGTTCATGGATCCTTATGTGTGAGATGTGTGGTTTAAAGTTATTACCTGTCAGAAATTCATATGTCCAGAGCCCTTCATTAATGTTAGCTAGCTAGAAGTGTTTTCTCATACTACATAAAATCATAAAATCTCCAAATATGTGACTTTAAATGTAATCAAGTTTGTTACCCATTGGCTTTCAAAATAAGTCTGAAAACGTAATAGTTTTCAGTTGATGCTTTTATAATCAACTGCATTTTCAACCATATGTATCAAACATTTTCTAGTATCATGCCTCTTTTACAACTTGATACTTACTAACTGCCTAATATTCCGTAATATGATGGGCTGTCATTTGTTTAACCAGTAAGTGGAACTTTAGGTTGTTTCTAGTTTTTTTTTTTTTTTTTAAATTGCATTTTAGGTTTTGGGGTACATGTGAAAAACATGCAGGGTTGTTGCATAGGTGCATATGTGTCAGTGTGATTTGCTGCCTTCCTCCCCTTCACCTATATCTGGCATTTCTCCCCATGCTATCTCTCCCCAACTCCCCACCCCCTGCTGTCCCCCCCATTCCCCCCAACAGACCCCAGTGTATAGTGCTCCCCTCCCTGTGTCCATGTGTTCACATTGTTCAACACCCGCCTATGAGTGAGAACATGCGATGTTTGATTTTGTGTTCTTGTGTCAGTTTGCTGAGAATCATGGTTTCCAGGTTCATCCATGTCCCTGCAAAGGACGCGAACTCCTCGTTTTTGATGGCTGCATAATATTCCATGGTGTATATGTGCCACATTTTTCCTGTCCAGTCTATCATCGATGGGCATTTGGGTTGGTTCCAGGTCTTTGCTATTGTAAACTGTGCTGCAATGAACATTCGTGTGCATGTGTCCTTATAGTAGAACGATTTATAATCCTTTGGATATATACCCAGTAATGGGATTGCTGGGTCAAATGGAATTTCTATTTCTAGGTCCTTGAGGAATCGCCACACTGTCTTCCACAATGGTTGAACTAATTTACACTCCCACCAACAGTGTAAAAGTGTTCCTATTTCTCCACATCCTCTGCAGCATCTGTTGTCTCCAGATTTTTTAATGATCGCCATTCTAACTGGTGTGAGATGGTATCTCAATGTAGTTTTGATTTGCATTTCTCTAATGACCAGTGATGATGAGCATTTTTTCATATGCTTGTTGACCTCATGTATATCTTCTTTTGTAAAGTATCTCTTCATATCCTTCGCCCATTTTTGAATGGGTTTGTTTGTTTGTTTCTTGTAAATCTGTTTTAGGTTGTTGTAAATTCTGGATATCAGCCCTTTGTCAGATGGGTAGGCTGCAAAAATTTTTTCCCATTCTGTTGGTTGCCGATTCACTCTATTGACTGTTTCTTTCGTGGTGCAGAAGCTGTGGAGTTTGATTAGGTCCCATTTGTCTATTTTGGCTTTTGTTGCCAATGTTTTTGGTGTTTTGGTCATAAAGTCCTCGCCTACACCTATGTCCTGAATGGTTTTGCCTAGGTTTCCTTCTAGGGTTTTTATGGTGTTAGGTCTTATGTTTAAGTCTTTAAACCATCTGGAGTCAATTTTAGTGTAAGGTGTCAGGAAGGGGTCGAGTTTCTGCTTTGTGCATATGGCTAGCCAGTTTTCCCAACACCACTTATTAAACAGGGAATCCTTTCCCCATTGCTTGTTTTTATCAGGTTTGTCAAAGATCGGATGGTCGTAGATATGTTGTGTTGCCTCCGAAGCCTCTGTTCTGTTCCATTGGTCTATATCTTTTCTTGTTGAGTCTCAGGTTTTGGTATCAGGATGATGTTGGTCTCATAAAAGGATTTGGGAAGGATTCTCTCTTTTTGGATTATTTGGAATAGTTTCAGAAGGAATGGTACCAGTTCCTCTTTGTATGTCTGGTAGAGTTTGGCTGTGAACCCATCTGGACCTGGGCTTTTTTTGGGTGGTAGGCTCTTAATTGCTGCCTCGCCTTCAGACCTTGTTATTGGTCTATTCAGGGTTTTGACTTCTTCCTGGTTTAGGTTTGGGAGGAGGCAACTGTCCAGGAATTTATCCATTTCTTCCAGGTTTTCTAGTTTACGTGCATAGAGTTGTTTGTAATAATCTCTGATGATGGTTTGAATTTCTATGGAATCTGTGGTGATATCCCCTTTATCATTTTTTATTGCTTCTATTTGGTTATTCTCTCTTTTCTTTTTTATTAGTCTGGCTAGTGGTCTGTCTATTTTGTTGATCTTTTCAAAAAACCAGCTCCTGGATTTATTGATTTTTTTGTAGGGTTTTTTGTGTCTCTATCTCCTTCAATTCTGCTTTGATCTTAGTTATTTCTTGTCTTCTGCTAGGTTTTGAGTTTTTTTGATCTTGCTCCTGTAGTTCTATCAATTTTGATGATAGGGTGTCAATTTTAGATCTCTCCTTGCTTCTCATGTGGGCACTTATTGCTATATATTTTCCTCTAGAGACTGCTTTAAATGTGTCCCAGAGATTCTGGTATGTGGTGTCTTCGTTCTCGTTGGTTTCAAAGAACATCTTTATTTCTGCCTTCATTTCATTGTCTATCCAGTCAACATTCAGGAAAAAGTTGTTCATTTTCCATGAAGCTGTGCGGTTCTGGGTTGGTTTCTGAATTCTGAGTTCTAACTTAATTGCACTGTGGTCTGAGAGACTGTTTGTTATGGTTTCCGTTCTTTTGCATTTGCTGAGGAGTGATTTACTTCCAATTATGTGGTCAATTTTAGAGTAGGTGTGATGTGGTGCTGAGAAGAATGTATATTCTGTGGATTTGGGGTGGAGAGTTCTGTAAATGTCTATTAGGTTTGCTTGTTCCAGGTCTGAGTTCAAGTCCTGGATATCCTTGTTAATTTTCTGTCTCTTTGATCTTTCTAATATTGACAATGGGGTGTTGAAGTCTCCCACTATTATTGTGTGGTAGTCTAAGTCTCTTTGTAAGTCTTTAAGAACATGCCTTATGTATCTGGGTGCTCCTGTATTAGTTGCATATATATTTAGGATCGTTAGCTCTTCTTGTTGCATTGATCCTTTTACCATTATGTAATGTCCTTCTTTGTCTCTTTTGATCTTTGTTGCTTTAAAGTCTATTTTATCAGAGATGAGAATTGCAACTGCTGCTTTTTTTTGCTCTCCATTTGCTTGGTAAATCTTCCTCCATCCCTTTATTTTGAGCCTTTGTGTATCCTTGCATGTGAGGTGGGTTTCCTGGATACAGCACACTGATGGGTTTTGGCTTTTTATCCAATTTGCCAGTCTGTGTCTTTTGATTGGGGCATTTAGTCCGTTTACATTTAAGGTTAATATTGTTAAGTGTGAATTCGATCCTGTCATTTTGATGCTAGCTGGCTGTTTTTCCCATTGGTTGCTGCAGATTCTTCATTATGTTGATGCTCTTTACCATTTGGTGTGTTTTCGGAGTGGCTGGTACTGGTTGTTCTTTTCTATGTGTAGTGCCTCCTTCAGGAGCTCTTGTAAAGCTGGTCTGGTGGTGATGAAATCTCTGAGTACTTGCTTGTTCACAAAGGATTTTATTTTTCCTTCACTTATGAAGCTTAGATTGGCTGGATATGAAATTCTGGGTTGAAAGTTCTTTTCTTTAAGGATGTTGAATATCGGCCCCCACTCTCTTCTGGCTTGTAGGGTTTCTGCTGAGAGATCTGCTGTGAGTCTGATGGACTTCCCTTTGTGGGTAACCTGACCTTTCTCTCTGACTGCCCTTAGTATTTTCTCCTTCATTTCAACCCTGGTGAATCTGACGATTACGTGCCTTGGGGTTGCTCTTCTAGAGGAATATCTTTGTGGTGTTCTCTGTATTTCCTGAACTTGAATATTGGCCTGTCTTGCTAGGTTGGGGAAGTTTTCCTGGATAATATCCTGAAGAGTATTTTCCAGCTTGGATGCATTCTCTTCCTCACATTCGGGTACACCTATCAAATGTAGATTAGGTCTTTTCACATAGTCCCATATTTCTTGTTGACTCTGTTCATTCCTTTTTACCCTGTTTTCTCTAATCTTGCCTTCTCGTTTTATTTCATTGGATTGATCTTCGACCTCTGATATCCTTTCTTCTGCTTGGTCAATTCGGCTGTTGAAACTTGTGCATGCTTCATGAAGTTCTCGTGTTGTGTTTTTCAGCTCCATCAATTCACTCATATTCCTCTCTAAGTTGTCCATTCTCATTAGCATTTCGTCAAGTCTTTTTTCAAGGTTCTTAGTTTCTTTGCATTGGGTTAGAATATGTTCTTTTAGCTCACCTAAGTTTCTTATTATCCACTTTCTGAAAGCTGATTCTGTTATTTCATCACACTCATTCTCCGTCCAGTCTTGTTCCCTTGCTGGTGAGGAGTTGTGATCCCTTGTAGGAGGAGAGGTGTTCTGGTTTTGGGTGTTTTCATCCTTTTTGCGCTGGTTTCTTCCCATCTTTGTGGATTTATCCGCCTATTAACTTTGTAGTTGCTGTCTTTCTCATTTTGGTAATTTTAAGTCTGCAGCAGCAGAACTCATAAACCCCCTTTTCTTCCCCCCAGGTGTTCTGTCCCAGGGAGTTAGGGCTTTATGATTTTCCGCTGTGCTGCTGCCGTTTTCCCTGCCCACAAGGTGGCAGCCTAGTCACACTCAGCCTGCAGAGGCTTCGCTGAGCTACTGTGGGCTCTGCCCAGCTTCCGTATGAACTTCCCTGCAGTCCTGTTTATATGAGTGTAGTTAGAACTACTTCCACTATGTTGTCCCACCCCTGTAGTGACGGAGTCTCTGTAGTGGCGGGTTGCCTTGGTTACGGCAGATTGCCCTGGGAACTGCAGGGTGCCTCTGTAATGGAGGATGCCCCTCCTCCACAGAGCTGGACCCTCCCGGGTTCAGTTGTATTTGCCGTGGCGCTTTTTTTGCCCAGGAATCTCCTGGCTTGGCTCCCTGTTTCAGCTCCCCTTGCTGGCTAAGAGGGGACACCTTCTCGTCTGCTCTGCCTCAGGAGCTGCTGCGTCGGCTGAAACCGCGGCTCTGAGATCCGTGACGCTTTTTTTGCCCGGGAATTTCCTGGCCTGGCTCCCCGTTTCAGCTCCCCTTGCTGGCTTAGAGGGGACTCAGTCTCGCTCACCCTGCACAGGGAGCCGCTCGGCCAGGGCGCAGGCCAAGCGGCCGCGCCGGTCAAATCAGCGGCGCTGGCGACCCATGGGGCTCCTCCGCCTGTGAATCTCCTGGTCTGTGGGCAGTAAAAATCTGTCTGGAAATGCGGCGTCCACTCACCCTCTGCGCTTTCTCTCGGACCTGCAATCCCGAGTTCCTCCTAACCGGCCATCTTGGATCTCCCCTGTTTCTAGTTTTTAAATAACATATGCAGCATCTCAATGGCTGTCATTACATGTAAATATTTGTGCATATCCAGGATTAATTCCATAGGACAAATTAAACAGAAGAGGAATTGTTGATTAAAACAGGATGTGCATATTTTAGCCATTGATTGAACCATTTAATACAATTTTGGTGTTAATAGACCCTATTCTCTATATGATATAAAATTTTCCCCCTAGGCATACTAATGGCCCCATTTCTTTCATCTGGTAGATTGTTTTTTTACAAAAGTTAAAGAAAATTTATCCCTGTAGCATGTGAAAGACAGCAGTGTTGGGCAGATGAAATAACTCCATTTGTCATACATTTAATTAATAATAGTTATATGTACCATGCGATAAAAAATAAGCTTTCAACATTGCTTATTAGTTTCCACTTATACATAATTGATAGTCAGTGATTCTGTTAATACTTACAATTAGATTTTACTTTTACATAAATTCTACTTTTGGTGTTCAGTTCTACAAGAAATGAATCAGTTTTTTTCTCTTTAAAAGATTTGTTAAATAAAGATTGTAACACTTCTTTTTATTTTATTTAATTAACTTTTTTTGAGACAGAGTCTTGCTCTGTTACCCAGGTAGAGTGCAGTTGCACAATCTCAGCTCACTGCAACCTCTGCCTCTTGGGTTTAAGAGATTCTCATGCCTCAGCCTCCCGAGTAGCTGGCATTACACGCTTGCACCACCACGCCCAGCTAATTGTGTGTGTGTGTGTATGTGTGTGTTTTGTATTTTTAGTAGAGATAGGGTTTTGCTATATTGGCCAGGCTTGTCTTGAATTCGTGGCCTTGAGTGATCCACCAACCTCAACCTCCCAAAATGATGTGATTACAGACCTGAGCCACTGCGCTTGGTCCAAATAAAGACTGGTTCATGAACCTGTGACATGATTTATAGGTCTTTTCTCTTTTCTAGTTTATAAACTCCTTGAAGGCAGATATAGTTTCTTCTGTATTATTAAACCCCAAGAGCCTATCCCAGTACCTTGCACTTACTATGATCTTGGTAAAATTTACTGAATTAATGCTAATTATAATATAGATCAATATTTTTGCCATATATTCAGAGTTATATAGAACATAAGGTCAACAGTTATTACCTATAATTACAGTTATTACCTATTTGCCCTAAGTGGTGGCTTTAATTTAGTGTTATAATTTATTTAAATATCTTTGCTTTATACATTGGAGGGGATCTGGTTAATCTGAATTGGTGATATAATTGAAATCCACTTTTTTCTTTCTGTTGTGTACCTAACTTATAATTAAAGAATAACATTATGTCATTCCAAATCTGCCTAAATAAATGGTTTAAAATTAGCTCATCAATTATGTCAAAGTACATGGTAGTTGTCTTTCTCCTGAATCAGTTAAACGTTACCTTAGTAATCTTTTATTCTGTTAACATAAATTCCTGAAATAATGTAAAAGTAAATTTTAGCCTGGAATTTCTATTCTTAATTCCAAATTAATACAAGTTTATAAAGACTTACTCTGTTTTTTGCAAATGAAATATACTGAGAATACTTCTTGTAATTTTATATTCTGTGTTATTTTGACAAAATATTACATACTACCATTGTAATAATAGATTATCTACTACTTTGCATTGTTATTTAGCTACTTTATATAATCTACCAGTGTGTCCATACTGTGGGTTAAAAATCATTGCTTGTTTTTCCTTCTAATTCATACTCCATCCATTTGGCAGTGCTAATACACAGCTTTTATATAAGCATTTACAGTTTGCTATTCTTCATAGTTGGAAGTTCTCTCCAGTTGAGTGGGAGAAGGACTAGTGATTATTTGTGATTTTTGTCATTATAACAATTTTTTCCAGTTCTGGGTTTGTTTTCAGTGTTTTATTTTTTCTTCTCCTTTTAGATACATTTGAAATGGTTTCTGAAGATGAAGATGGGAAATTGGGATTTAAAGTAAATTACCACTACATGTCTCAGGTGAAAAATGCTAATGATGCGAACAGTGCTGCCAGAGCCCGCCGCCTTGCCCAGGAAGCTGTGACACTTTCAACCTCACTGCCTCTGTCTTCATCCTCTAGTGTGTTCGTACGCTGTGATGAAGAACGACTTGACATCATGAAGGTAAAAAATAACAGTAATAAAGCACTGTTTCCCTTAGCTCCCTGGCTTATCTAACTACTCAAATATTTATACAAAACTAGAAATACTATAAAAATAAATTATACAAAACGCTAGAAATTTTGTTGACCGTTTTAGACTGCAGTAAACAGAGCCCTTTTCTTTCTTTCTTTCTTTCTTTCTTTCTTTTTTTTTTTTTTTTTTGCGACAGGGTTTCACTTTGTTGCGCAAGTTGATAGTCACGTTGTTGGAAATAGATGATCGGTGCCACAAAGAAAAATCAGCACTGAGACAAAGGATCTTTCAGCAACGCAATTTTTACCTCCTAGGCTGTAGGAAGGGTACTGTCACTAGCCGTCTTTCCGTGAGAGTACCAAAAAACAAAGATAATACACACAGATTTATTCCTTATGCATTTGGGGTCATCCTTGCTGCTGTGGCTGATCTCTGTTAGCTGGAGCCAGACCTCACAATCTAAACTAAAACTTGATTGTCTAACAACTTAAAACTTTTCTAAACAAGTAAAAGCAGTGGAGAGCTGGGACATGCCTGTGAACACATCCAGCACAGATATCTTGGTGAAAGTACAAGGACATAGAATGTACTATGTGCCTGTAAGCACAGCATATCTAACAGCTACATAAAATAGGGCTTAACAAAATTATTAGCACACTTATTCTTTAAAAAGAAAGGAAATGTTAAAAAGGAACTTTTCTACTTCCCACAAACATGATCACAGCTCAGTGCAGCCTCCACAAGGAGCCCTTTTCTAATGTTAGTTAAGAGTGTGTGGATCACACTGCTGTTGAAAATAAAAAATTTAGAAAATATCCAAAGAGCCATCATCCTCGAGCAAAGGCTGTGTGAAGCTGGTTACAGTATCAAAGGATTTAATGCCGATTAGTTAAAAAATGTTACAGGAGGCCAGGCGTGGTGGCTTATGCCTGTAATCCCAGCACTTTGGGAGACCGAGGTGGGCAGATCACAAGGTCAGGAGTTCGAGACCAGCCTGACCAATGTGGTGAAACCCCATCTCTCCTAAAAATACAAAAATTAGCTGGGCATGGTGGCACACACCTACAATTCCAGCTACTCAGGAGGCTGAGGCAGGAGAATCGCTTGAACCCAGGAGGCGGAGGTTGCAGTGTGCTGAAATCCAGCCACTACACTCCAGCCTGGGCTACAGAGCGAAACTCTGTCTTAAAAAAGAAAGTTACAGGATTTCCACTTTGTTGTCCAAGATACTTCTCTCGTGTTTTGTAGTGTCACTTTTCAAAACTTAGTCATATTTTTCTTTTCTAGGAAATTTATGCTTCCTTAAATCCCTAAAATCTATTAGTTATGGATAATGCAATAATATATAATCTGTACTTTTATGTTTAATACATGATAATCTGGCCTTAAATTCCAAGTGTCTGTTGCATCAAGAAAATGTTAAAGGTTTAACCTGGAAAAGAATACTTTTTTTATATTTATGATTTAATTGATAGGTTAAATAATCTGTCTTCCTTAGATACACAGTTAAAACTATTGACCCATTGACTTGTAGAAGGTTTTATTTGTTTGCTTACTCCTTTTGAGTTTTTGGATAGGCTTATGCCTGTAATCCCAGCACTTTGGGAGGCCGAGGTGTGCGGATCACTTAAGGTCAGGAGTTCCAGACTAGCCTGGCCAACATGGTGAAACCCCATCTCTACTAAAAATACAAAAATTAGCTGGCTGTGGTGGCAGGCACCTGTTATCCCAGTATTCAGCGGGCTGAAGCTGGAGAATCACTTGAACCTCGGAGGTGGAGGTTGCAGTGAGCTGAGATCATGCCATTGCACTCCAGCCTGGGCGATAGAGCGAGACTCCATCTCAACAACAACAAAAAGAGGCTGGGTACAGTGGCTCATTCCTGTAATCTGGCACTTTGGGAGGCCAAGGCGAGTGGATCAGTTGTAGTCAGGAGTTTGAGACCAGCCTGGCTGATATAGTGAAACCTTGTCTCTACTAAAAATAGAAAAATTAGCCAGGCGTGGTAGTGCATGCTTGTAACCCAGCTACTTGGGAGACTGAGGCAGGAGAATTGCTTGAACCTGGGAGGCAGAGGTTGCAATGAGCCGAGATCACACCATTGCACTCCTGCCTGGGCCACAGAGTGAGACTCTGTCTCAAAAAGAAAAAAAAAAAAGTTATTGTGCCTGGGCATGGTGGCTCAAATCTGTAATCCCAGCAATTAGGGAGGCTGAGGCGGGTGGCACTTGAGAGTACGAATTCGAGACCAGCCTGGATAACATGGTGAAACCCCATCTCTACTGAAAATATGAAAATTAACCGATATGCCAGCAGGTGCCTGTGATCCCAGCTACTTGGGAGGCCAAGGCAGGAGAATTGCTTGAACTCCGGAAGTGGAGGTTGCAGTGAGCTGATATTTTGCCATTGCACTTGAGTCTGGGTGACAGAGTGAGACTCCATCTCCAAAAAAGAGGGTTGTTCTTATTTCATGTTGGATTGTATTTTTCTGAGTATCCATGTTTAGGAATATTAACATAGGCTTTTGTATGTTTACATATATCCAGGTTCTAATAACTGGTCCAGCGGACACCCCTTACGCAAATGGCTGCTTTGAGTTTGATGTATATTTTCCTCAAGATTATCCCAGTTCACCCCCTCTTGTGAATCTAGAGACAACTGGTGGTCATAGCGTGAGATTCAATCCAAACCTTTATAATGATGGCAAGGTAATTTAATTGTAATCTTTTGTTTCAAATGCTAACAGTTATATACAAAGGTTCTTTGTGATTTGAAGAAAAATTTTGTTTTAGTTATCTGCTTTCTAAGAGGACATGGGTTTCTTTGTACTTCTCTTCCCTACATCCACAGATTAGTTTAAGGAATAAAAGAGAAGGAACTGAAAAGAGCAGAGAAACAGTACAATGTTAAGAAGCACTTACAGTAAGAAGTTACTGAGGGGCTTAACATAAAGTTCTATGATACACGCCATTATGAACTTATTTTAAAGTATACTTTATAGTAAAGTTTTTTTACATTTCCTTGTATTAAAAGTAGGAAGATACATTCTCACTTACAAAAAAGCTGACCAAAAGATGTAATAAAAATAATCTCATATGACCATAAAGCTTTTTAAATTAGATTTAATAGAGTAATCTGTTTTACAGAGGTATTTTGGATACTTTGATAGAATTTCAGTGGTAAATTTTGTGCTGAGTATTCAATGTTTTAAAGTTACTAGAAGAGAAGAATTTCAAAAAGTACAGCCTGCCTCAGATATGTGGTTGCAAATTATCATTAGCTCAAATCATAAAACTAGAATTAGTTTTTTGGGTTTGTTACAAAAGACTTGACCTGAGGCAGAACTTTCTTTGGAAGAGCAGGGAACAGGTTTTCTGTAACTGAGTAGGGAAGAGGAAATAGCAATGGTCTTGATTTTACTTGAGACACTGGAATTTGAATAGAGTTTAAGTGTAAAATACTAAATTGTATTTAAGAAAATAATTTATCAAGGATTCATTGCACAGATAACAGAATAAAGGCTTGGGAGTCCTAAATTAATAGTCTTTTACCCTCATACTTACCTATGTGTTTGGTGATACACACAATTGTGGACTTATTTTTAAAGTTAAACACACTGTTAGCATTTAATCTTACGTCTTATATCTATAGATAGATATGAGGATACATATTTGCCATTGTTAATCCCAAGAATGCTCTAAAGCAGGGGTGTCCAAAGTTGTGGCTTCCCTGGGGCACGTTGGAAGAAGAATAATTGTCTTGGGCCACACATAAAATACACCAACACAAACAGTATAGCTAATGAACTTTAAAAAAAAAATAGCAAAAAAACTCACAATGTTTTAAAAAAACTTTTTTTGGCTACATGTGGGCTGCAGGTTGGACAAGCTTGCACTGAAGGTCAAATGTTAAATGTATGACAGTACTTTGAATAATATACAAGACTTTATAGATACAACTCTTTTTAAATTATTAATCAACTACCCGCTGAATGAATTAACGTATTTTGTGTTCTTGCTTTCAGAGCATTGTAAGAGTAGTGAGGAGGCAGACCTCTCTGCATTTATAAGAATCACCTATGCCAGGCGGGTTGTCTCATGCCTGTAATCGCAGCACTTTGGGAGGCTGAGGCAGGCGGATCACCTGAGGCTGGGAGTTTGAGACCAGCCTGACCAACATGGAGAAACCCTGTCTCTACTAAAAATACAAAATCAGCTGGGTGTGGTGGCACATGCCTGTAAGCCCAGCTACTCTGGAGGTTGAGGCAGGAGAAGCTCTTGAATCCAGGAGGTGGAGGTTGTAGTGAGCTGAGATTGCATCATTGCACTCCAGCCTGGGCAACAAGAGCTAAACTCCATCTCAACAACAAAAAGAACCACCTATTTTCCAAATCTGTTAGCCATTATATAAAATTATAAATTTGCCATTAAAAGTTTATAAAATCTATTGAGTATATTTTGTATTTTCAGAACATATGCCAGAAGAACATATGTGATATGCCCCAGTTTTATTTTTATTGCAAGACTAGTTACAGGTATAGATTAAGTGTCCCCAGTTCTCTCTTTCCCTGCTAAGTATCTAATGTTATCTTCAAGTATATTTTGGGGAACCCTCAGAATTCTGAATACTGTTTTAGGGGGTCTGTTTGTGTGAGGCCAGATTGGATCCATATACTTGAATCAAAGCAGTATATTGCAACTAGCTGATTGTAGACATAGATATGAAATCAAGCTCTATTCTGTTAAGCCATTTTGCATTTTCAGAATTTCGAAAGAAATGCATAAAAATGTAAAATAATACCACTTCTCCTTACTAAAAATAGTTATTTTAGTAAAAATAGAACTAGCATATGATCTGTCAGTCCCGCTAGTGAATATATACCCAAGGGAAAGAAATCAGAATCTTGAAGAGATATTTGCACTGCTGTTTATTGCAGTGCTGTACAGAATAGCCAAGATACAGAATCAACTTAAGTAGCCATCAACAGGTGAAGTGATAAAGAAAACATAGTTTATTTATACACAGTGGAGTATATTCAGCCATGAAAAGAATGAGATCCTGCCTTTCATAGCAACATAGATGAGCCTGGCAGGACATTAGGTTAAGTGAAATAAATGAAGTACTGAAAGATAAATGCTGCGTTTTCTCACTGTTATAGAAGCTAAAAACATTGATCTCAGACAAAATGGAAAGTAGAATAGTAGTACTAAAGGTGGGAGGGAAAGAGGAAGAGAAGGGAATAGGTAAAGTTTGGTTAATGGATACACAATTACAGCTAGATAGGAGAAATAGGTTTTGGTGTTGTATAGCACAGTAGGGTGACTATAGTAAATAAAAATTGTATTTTTTCAAATAGCTAGAAGGGAGGACATTAAATGTTACCAAAACTCAAAGGTTTGAGGTGATGGATACAGTAATTGCCTTATTTTGATCAATACACATTGTATACATATATTGAAATATCACACTGTACCCCATAAATATGTGCAATTATGTGCTAATTTAAAATAGTTTGTTTTTAAAATAATTTATTTTTCATTAAAATGTTATTTATGTTGACATATAATAGATGCTGGTCAACTTTGCATTATGAAGAAATTATAATGCCACACAAATTTGAATCACATCTGAAGAAGCCAAATTGTTTTAACAGACCAAGCCTTAGGGTTTTGTCTGGGGACACACAAAACTGAAATATTTTGACATGATAGCATTTTATTTATACTTCTCGTTATGACAGTTTTTAAGCACTCTTTTGTCAATTCTGTTTATGCTTTCTTCTTTCGTCAGGTTTGTTTAAGCATCTTAAACACGTGGCATGGAAGACCAGAAGAGAAGTGGAATCCTCAGACCTCAAGCTTTTTGCAAGTAAACAGAATTTCTCTGACATTTTCACTTACGAAATAAAGAACTGTGTAGTATTTAAAAAAAATTTTAGTGACCAAAAATAAATATAGTAAACCCCCCAAAAGATAGATTACTAGGAAATACATATTAAATAGCTTATAGGTGAGAGGTTAGCGTAGTGGAGTCTCATGTGTAATCTAAAATCTCAAGTTGGGGCATAAAACAAAAATTGAGTTTATCCAAAACTTCCTTCAAAAATAATTCCAGGCTGGGCACAGTGGCCACCGTGTTCTGTGTTCCTTGATTTCAGTTCCTGAACAGATTATGAGAGCCTCGTACCATTGTGCAGATTGTAATATGAAGCTAAAAAGGAGAGGGGGCCAGGTGCAGTGGCTCAGCACTTGGGAGGCTGAGGTGGGTGAATCATTTGAAGTCAGGAGCTTGAGACCAGCTTAGTTAACATAGTGAGACTCCCATCTCTACTAAAAGTACAAAATACAATTAGCCAGGCAAAGAGGTGCATGCCTGTAATGCCAGCTACTAGGAGACTGAGGCAGAAGAATCGCTGGAAACCGGGAGGAGGAGGTTGTAGTGAGCTAAGATCACGCCACGCACTCCAGCCTAGGCGACAGAGTGAGACTCTGATCTAAAAAATTTTAAAAAATGAAAAAAAGGAGAGGAGCAGTAAGTTTGGCCTATGAATAAAAGTCTTTAACTCTTGACTCTGAAAATAGCAACAAATTGACTCAAATCAGTGAGCGTACATTATGGATTGAAAGTATATACTGTTTGTTATTATATCAGTGTAAATATATGTGTATATATAATATGATATACTGTGTGTATGTTAATTATCAATTGATTTTCAACTCAGATTCTAAGAAAACACTTTAGCTTGTTATAAGTAAAATAAATACTATTTTTGGTTTGATCCAAATAGCTTTTTAAATGAAGTTCTATTGATCAAACAATTCATGCTGGCTACTTTTTTTTGCATGCCTCTATTATATTTGTAGAAATAATTTTCAGTGTAGAATTGATTTTGTTCTGTATTTTAAAGTTTATTTAATTCTCTCAGTCATCCTGCAACACAAGTAGATCTTATGCCCATTTTACAGATGATGAAAATACAGGTTCTAAAGGTATAGATAACTCTACTGTGATCCCTATAACTTCAAATATTATACACTGTTTCTCACGCCTCAAGTTTTGTTTTATTTTATAATACTGAAAATCAGATTTTTTTAAAAGAGGAAAATCCTTCATCCCAAAGATTTACTGTTTCTCTGCTTATTTCCTGCCTAGTGTTGTGAGTAGTACAGTAAGGTGTAGTGTGCATTAAAATGACTGTCCAGTTCAGACAATCCAGGGGTCCAGAAATTCCCTAAAATATGTATTATCACTATTAGACCGCTAAGTTCACTATTAAAAAATAAAGTGGCATTTATACTCTTCCAAAAAGGTGTAATGCCTGCTGGGCCACCCAGTGGTAAGATAACCCATGGCATAAAGTATTCTTTGAATTTAATTCCAGAAAGTATTGGTCTCTGATAATGAATCTTTTTTTATTCTTATCAAATACAAACTTTATAATATGTTTTTCTCTCTTAGCAGATAATAAATTATACCCACATTTATTTCTCAAACGTAAATTTTTTTCTTTTTTTGCTGGTACACAAAACACTCATTCTTTTTGGTGTAACTTTTAGGTTCAGGGGTTCCACTGCAGGTTTGTTATATAGGTAAACTCATGTCACAGGAATTTGCTGTGCAGATTATTTTGTCACCCAGGTACTTAGTCTAGTATTCGATAGTTACCTTTTTCTCTTTCTTTCTTTCTTTCTTTCTTTCTTTCTCTTTTCTTTCTTTTCTTTTCTTTTCTTTTTTTTTTTTTTTGTTTTTTTTTGAGACAGAGTCTCACTCTGTGGCCTAGGCTGGGCACGATCTTGGCTCACTGCAACCTCTGCCTGTTCAAGTGATCCTCCCACCTCAGCCTCCTGAGTAGCTAAGACCACAGACATGCATCACCATACCTGGCTAATTTTTGTGGTTTTAGTAGAGACAGGGTTTCACCATGTTGACCAGGATGGTCTCCAGCCCCTGATCTCAAGTGATCTGCCTGCCAACCAAAGTGTTAGGATTACAGGTGTAAGCCTGCACACCCAGCCAGTAGTTACTTTTTTCTGATTTTTTTCCTCCTTTCAGCTTTCACCATCAAATAGGCCCCAGTGTCTGCAAAACACTTTATGCTTCCTTTAGTGGACTTTGTATTGCTGTTTTAAACAAAATAGGCTGTGAATCTAAAGACATTTTAAAATTATTATTAACTGCCTGAGATCTATAAAACCATATTTTGTCTCAAAGGAGATGAAGTTAAATAAATAAATGAGTCCTTTTTTTATAAATTTGTAATGAATATTTAAATTTTTTCTGTGCTTTTGTACAAAAATGCAATTATACCCTACTTACATTAACAGAAGGGGACAATTATTTAAAAGGGAAAAGGACAGTAACTAATAATTATGCCTTGGAAAGGGATTACAAAAGTGTCAGTTTTTAATTAAGGGAAAGTAGACATCCTGAGGAAAACCACTTTCCTTCAATGATGCATGTAGTTCCAGAAAGCTTTAAAAGTGTGAGATCTCTGGCTGGGTGAGGTGGCTTCTGCCTGTAATTTCAGCAGTTTGGGAGGCTGGCAGATCACTTGAGGTCTGGAGTTCAAGAACAGACTGGCCAATATGGAGAAACCCTATCTCTACTAAAAATACAAAAGTTAGTGAGATGGGATCACGGGCATCCCAGCTACTCAGGAGGCTGAGACAGGAAAGTCACTTGAACCTGGGAGGCAGAGGTTGCAGTGAACTAAGATTGTACCACTGTACTCCAGCCTGGGCAACAGGGCAAGACACTGTCACCAAAAAAAAAATAATAATAATTAAAATAAAAAATATGAGCTCTTTGTCTCAGAAATAATATGAAGTAAAATTTTTCCCATAATGGTCTCTTCAGGGCATATTTAACCCTTTCTATTTTGGGTCAAATATGTTACTTTCGAGTATTCATTTTTAAAGTTTTTTAAAACTTTGACTTATGCATATCCATGGGATTGTTTAATCATTGTACCTAACAAATGTGTAATTGCTGTTCTTTTTCATTTATGAATTGGGTAGATAATATCTGATGTTTTCCTGGCTTCAAAGATGTTATATTAGTGACTTCTATAGGGATATTAACTGGAAATACTATATTCACTATAAGTCACCTTTCTTAATATATGTTACATCTGAAGAAAAAAGCTTTCTGGTAAATAAGTGGTGGGTTGGAAGTGGTCTTAGAACCATAAGACCATCTTGTCAATCAGAGTTTCTGGTCGGGTGCGGTGGCTCACGCCTATAATCTCAGCACTTTGGGAGGCTGAGGCGCCCAGGCAGATCACGTGAGGTCAGGAGTTCGAGACCCACCTGGCCAATATGGCGAAACCCCATCTCTCTAAAATTACAAAAAAATTAGCCAGGCTTGGGGTTGCATGCCTCTAGTCTCAGCTACTTGGGAGGCTGAGGAGGGAGAATCTCTTGAACCCAGGAGACGGAGATTGTGGTGAGCCATGACCATACCACTGCACTGCAGCCTGGGTGTCAGAGCAAGATTCCGTCTCAAAAACAAATAAGAATGTCTAATAAGGTGTTTATAATACTATGGCAGTTAATTTTCCTTTGAATAAAAATTTTAAATGATCTCAGGCATAGTTTTTTTGTAAGTGAGTATTGTTAAGAGTGCATGGCTAGGCTAGGTACAGTGGTTCATGCCTGTAATCCCAGCACTTTGGGAGGCCGAGGTGGACAGATCACCTCAGGTGAGAAGTTCAAAACCAACCTGGCTAATGTGATGAATCCCCATCTCTACTAAAAATACAAAAATTAATCGGGTATGGTGGCAGGCACCTGTAATCCCAGCTACTCTTAGGAGTCTAAGACAGGAGAATTGCTTGAATCCAGGAGGCAGAGATTGCAGGGAGCCAAGATTGTGCCATTAAATGCATGGCTAGCTTTATGCCCTCTAAGAGTAAGAACAATTTGAGCAGAATGTTGGTATGATATGAGTTGTTTACAAACAAAATTTTTTTTAGCATTTTTTGGAAATAGGTTCTTCATATCTATTAATATTCAAGAATTCAAGAGTAAAACCAGATATATAAATATTACTTATGAATTGTGCCTAATTTTATTTTGCTTTTATAATAAACTATTGTTATAAACATCGATTTTATTGTGATAGAAATTTGTGGAAACACATATTAAAGAAGAGTCTTTGGATAAAGCAGGATATCAGTTCACCCATAGTAAAAATATCCCATCACAGCTGTTCTTTTCCTTTATTCTTTAGGTGTTGGTGTCTGTCCAGTCCCTTATCTTAGTAGCTGAGCCGTATTTTAATGAACCGGGATACGAACGGTCTAGAGGCACACCCAGTGGCACACAGAGTTCTCGAGAATATGATGGAAACATTCGACAAGCAACAGTTAAGTGGGCAATGCTAGAACAAATCAGAAACCCTTCACCATGTTTTAAAGAGGTATGTTCAACAAAATTAATGAAATACTTTGTTTAAGACATTTTACAGTATAGACCGACCAGGTGTGGTGGCTCATACCTGTAATCTCAGCACTTTGGGAGGTCGAGGCAGGTGGATCACTTGAGGTCAGGAGTTTGAGACCAGCCTGGCCAATATGGCGAAACCCAGACTCTACTAAAAAAAAAAAATAGAAAAATTAGATGTGGTGGCACGCGCCTGTAATCTCAGCTACTTGGGAGACGAGGGTGAACCTGGGATGCGGAGATTGCAGTGAGCTGAGGTTGCACCACTGCACTCTAGCCTGGGCTACAGCAGAGCAAGACTTCATCTCAAAAAAAAAAAAAAAATTTTTTTTTATAATATAGTTTGTTAGTATTATACTTGTCTTTATATGTATCTAATATATGAAACTTTAGGTTTTAGAGTTAATCCCAAAAGATCATTAATAAGCCTGGACAATATAGCAAGACCCCATCTCTGCAAAATGTTTAAAAATTTAGCTGGCACCTGTAGTCCTAGATACCCAGCAGGCTAAGGTAGGAAGTTTGCCTGAGCCCAGGAGTTTGAGGCTGCAGTAAGCTGTGTTCACACCACTGCACTCCAGCATGGGTGACAGTCTTAAGAGAAAAAAAATTGGTAGTAGGTAGTACAGGTGAAGTATAAAACCATCTACATTCTAAAAGATGGCCAGGCACGGTGGCTCACGCTTGTAATCCTAACACTTGAGGAGGCCGAGGCAGGCAGATCACGAGGTCAGGAGATAAAGACCATCCTAGCCAACATGGTGAAACTACGTCCCTACTAAAAATACAAGAGCAATACTCCATATCCTAAATAAATAAATAAGAACAAAATTTTTCCAAAATTTAGTCAGATATCCTTTGTTTTTTATTTATTTATTTATTTATTTTCTTTTTTTTATTTTTATTTTTATTTTATTTTATTTTATTTTATTTTTTGAGACAGAGTCACTGTGTCACCAGGCTGGAGTGCAGTGGCACGATCTCAACTCACTGCAACCTCCACCTCCTGGGTTCAAGCAATTCTCCTGCCTCAGCTTCCCCAGTAGCTAGGACTACAGGAGTGCACTGCCACACCCGCCTAATTTTTGTATTGTTAGTAGAGACAAGGTTTCACCATGTTGGCCACGTTGATCTCAAACTCCTGACCTCAGGTGATCCACCCACCTTGGCCTTTCAAAGCGCTGGGATTACAGGCGTGAGTTACCGTGCCCGAACTTTTCTTTATTAGTTACCATTCTACTATCCAACTCTCTAAATATGCTCCTAAAATATTTCTCAGAAAACGTTTTTATTGGAGATGCTTTCTTGTTTTTTTATTTTTTTTTTTTATTTTAGAGGAAGAGAGAAGAATGAAGATGATTTCTAAATTTGTTTTGCAAATAGAAATTTTGCCCTTACGTGTATGTGTCTCTGTGTGTGTGTGTATGAGAAAAGGAAAATGACTTTTGTTTTGTTTTGTTTTGAGACAGGGCCTTGTTCTGTCGCTCAGGCTGGAGTGCAACCTCCACCTCCCTGTTTCAAGTGATTCTCTTGCCTCAGCCTCCTGAGTAGCCAGGACTAATAGGTGTACACCACCGTAACTGGCTAATTTTTTTTATTTTTTAGTAGAGACCAGGTTTTACCATGTTAGCCAGGCTGGTCTCGAACTCCTGACCTCAGGTGATCTGCCCGCCTTGGCCTCCCAGAGTGTTGGAATTATAGGTGTGAGCCACTGTGCCCAGCCACATTTCCTTTTCTTTAGGGAAAAAAAAATACGACTTTGCAAAACCTGTCTTAATATATTGAAGTGTTTTTTTTTTTTTCACTTCATCCTGAAGTATGACTGTGACTCTGTGTGTGTATGTGTGTGTGTGTGTGTGTGTGTGTGTGTGTGTGTAGCTCTTTGCCTATGATTAGTTGTCTCCCCATAGTATGCCAAAATGCAATTATACTTTTCATCTGCCATATCAAATTACTTTAGCACCACAACCGGCTGTAATTGTGTCCAGAAACACTTTTCTTTCTTATTTCACTTGATTATGAATTTTTAAAGTTGTGCTGGAAAGTTAACATTTTAGAGGAGAAAAATGGTATATTTACCTGACATAAAATTGATATTTAATATAACTATGCAAATATTCTGCATGAATACTATGAAGTCTTCCTCTTCATCAGATAGCATTGATTAATATTTCTTTTTCTTTGACTTTTGCTTTTATTAAGTAAATTTATATGCCAGTGTCCTTTGAATGACAAAGTTGGATACTTTATTTTTGCAAAGATTGTGCCACTGCACTCCAGTCTGGGCGGCAGAGTGAGACTCAGTCTCAAAAAAAAAAAAAAGTAGTTTATTGGTTTATGCATATTATTTTTTTCAACAAGGATAAACACAGGGAACTCAGAGAAGGGGATGACTTTTACAAAAAGCAAATATGTATAATTTCAAACAATCATCCTTCTTATTCTTTAGAAACTACCTTGCAGTAAAGGAGCCACTCCCTGTCCATGTGTGCTTTCTCAGTTTTCCTAATCAAATGCCACTCACTACTCTGAATTCCCTGGGCTTTTTGTTTTTGTTTATTGTTGTTCTTTAAAAGTATCTTTTTCTGGTACACTCACTTCCCATCAAATTCTGTTGTTATCATGGTTCTTCATTTAAAGGCAGCCGAGTCGTACTTAACTTTTGTATCCCAGAGGCTTCAAACCCAATAACTGTTAAATATGGTGAGGATCGTATTGGTGTTTGACATTCATTCCCAGAGTTTTCTAGTGATTTTTCCTTTGTAGATTTGATTGATTGTTCTTTAGGGAAGATATGCTTCCTGGGCAATCCTCAACGAGAATACAGAGTAATATTTCCAAATTGATAACTGCTTTCTTATTTAAATTTGTTAGAAATAGAATCTTACTAACTACTATACGTTAGTAGAAATTTTACGGAGTTTTTCAAAGAGAGAATTTTTTTTAATTGCAAATGTGAACCACAGTAATAAGGAAATTTAACTTCCTAAAATAAAATCCTGTCTATAAATTAACCAGAAGATAAAATTAAGCAAGTGAGTATAGTGCCATTTCTGGGTATCCCTTCAGATTTCTGTGTGAATGCCTTTGGCATTTAGAATATACTTATCTAGGTGTTCTTTGAGTTATCTTTTAAAGGCAGAAATTTCTCTGTTGTCAATACTTTTAAAATCCTTTTTTCCTGGTTACTTATTTATTTGCATTTGCCTTCTGAATATATTGTATCATATGTGTCTTGTGGTCTCTGGATAAGATTAATTTTCCAAGCGTCTGACCGGGATTTTACATTCTTTTCTGCTGTAAATTTCATATATATGTATTTCAACAAATGTCATCTCAAATAATGAGCTTGATTTTTCCCTGCTAATGATGTAGAGTTGACTAAATTGAGTTTTATGGACAGAAAAACATTGCAGTTTCTGTATATTTCTTTATTTAAATATATTTGTTAAAATATTCTAAATATTTAAATATATTTATAATATATAAATATACTTATAATTTAAATATATTTATAATACATTTCATTTCTTTGTAATGTCATATACTGTGTCTTTTTAAATTCTGACTGTAAACACTGCTTGTTCTCCTGCTTACTTTTTCTCAAGGTTATATACAAACATTTTTACTTGAAAAGAGTTGAGATAATGGCCCAATGTGAGGAGTGGATTGCGGACATTCAGCAGTACAGCAGCGATAAGCGAGTAGGCAGGACTATGTCTCACCATGCAGCAGCTCTCAAGGTGAGTAAGCCTTTCTAAGACGAGCCTTGTTGCTTTAAGAATTGTGTAATTATTGACAGAACGATGTGTACCAGAAGATAACAGAAGGGAGGGAATTAAATAAACATAAAATTTATTTTAAGTTCAGAGGAATAAATTGTTACTCAAAAGTCTATAGAAAAGATTTTTTTTTTTTTTTTTTTTTGAGACGGAGTTTCGCTCTCGTTACCCAGGCTGGAGTGCAATGGCGCGATCTCGGCTCACTGCAACCTCCGCCTCCCGGGTTCAGGCGATTCTCCTGCCTCAGCCTCCTGAGTAGCTGGGATTACAGGCACGCGCCACCACGCCCAGCTAATTTTTTGTATTAGTAGAGACGGGGTTTCACCATGTTGACCAGGATGGTCTCAATCTCTTGACCTAGTGATCCACCCGCCTCGGCCTCCCAAAGTGCTGGGATTACAGGCTTGAGAAGATTTTTTTTTTAATAGATGGAGTCTCACTCTGTCACCAGACTGGAGTGCAGTGGCTCTATCTCGGCTCACTGCAACCTCTGACTCTCTGGTTCAAGCTATTCTCCTGCCTCAGCCTACCAAGTAGCTGGGATTACAGGCATGCACCACGATGCCCAGCTAATTTTTGTATTTTTAGTAGAGACAGGGTTTCACCATGTTGGACAGGATGGTCTCGATATCCTGACCTTGTGATCCACATGCCTCAGCCTCCCAAAGTGCTAAGATCACAGGTGTGAGCCACCGAGCCTGGCAAATTACTTTTTTTGACAGTAGATTGACAGTTCCTAAAATAAAAAGTGGGTATAAGGACTGAGTCAACAAGAGTTTTTGTAAACTTCCTTGAAAATAATGACAACAAGATATGATCCATGAATGCCTTTTTTTTTTCTTTTTCTCCTTTCTTTTGAGACCAGGTTTCACTCTGTTGTACTGGCCTAGAGTGCAGTGGCGGCATCATAACTCTGTAACCTTGAACTCCTGGGCTAAAGCAGTTCTCCCACCTCTGCTTCCCATGTAACTGGGACTACAGCCAGGTGCCATGATGCCCAGCTAAATTTTTTTATTTTAAATTTTGTAGAGATGGAGTCTTACCCTGTTTCTTAGACTGGGCTCAAGTGCTTCTCCCACCTCAGCCAACCAAATCACTGGGATTATAGGCATGAGCAACCGTGCCAGAGTTGAATGATTTCTTTTATTCCCTAGTCTTTCTCTAGGCCTCTTGCCTTGCAGAATTTTATTACTTTGAGTAATGAGAGAGATGTGAGTTGCAGATTCTCCCACAGCTGATGGTGGCAGTGGCTGTGTTAGGGCAGACAATCAGTTGTTTTCAATTTGGACATTCACAGAATATAAATATAAAACATGATGGTCTGGAAGATGTTTTTTTTTTTGTCTGCGATGGAGATCTTTCTTTATAACAGCTTTCCTTTTATCCTGCATCTGAATGTCTTTACTCATCTCTGCTCTTCATACTCCACCAGTATCCTCCCTTTCTCTATCTTCAGGTTTTTCTATTTCTACTGGCTCCTTCTAATTTTAAAGCTGTCTTCAAACAACTAGATGATGATAAGGAATTGTTAGTTCTTTAGGTGTGATTTTTTTAAAGGATCCCTGTCTTTTTAGGATATGTACAGAAATATTTGTGAATGACAAAGTGTATGATGTCTGGGATTTACTTCAAAATAAAGAGATGAAAGAAGATGGGCCATGAGTTGATAATGGTTGAAGCTGTGTGAGGGATTCATGGGAGTTCATTGTACTCTTCTGCCCACTTCTGTATATCTTTGAGTTTTTTCACTATAAAAATGTTTTTAAGAAGAGAAAAACACTTGCAGAAAATTTCTCTGAACTAGTTCTATTTTGCCACTATTATTGTAAAACAGGTTGTCTTCTTTCATCATCAGACTACAGCAATGGACACTTCTTGCCTCCATTTTTAACTGTTGTCTTACTAATCAACCTTTTGCAGTTTGACTTCCATTTTACCAAAGTTACGCTGTCTTCATTTCTCAAAGCCAGTGACTCCTGCTCACTTCTCTGTTCACTTCGTCTGCTCTCCCTCCTACGGGCCTTTACACCTGGTTTCCATTTTCCCCTACTTTTCAGTTCTTCTACTTGCTCACCTCCATTCATTTTTCAGCTTAAATTTCACTTCATGGAACCCTGTTTTGTTTTTTTTGAGATGCAGTCTCTCTCTGTCACACAGGCTGGAGCGCAGTGGCACGATCTTGGCTCACAGCAATTTCCACCTCCTGGGTTCAAGTGATTCACCTGCCTCAGCCTCCTGAATAGCCAAGATTACAGGCATCTGCTACTACACCTGGCTAATTTTTGTATTTTTATTTTTGTTACTGTTTTGTTTTTTTTTTGAGATGGAATTTTGCTCTGTCGCCCGCCACTATGCCCAGCTAATTTTTGCATTTTTAGTAGAGACAGAGTTTCACCATGTTGGCCAGGCTGGTCTCGAATTCCTGACCTCTAATGATCTGCCTGCCTCAGCCCCTCAAAGTGCTAGGATTACAGGAGTGAGCCGCCACATCCCACCTGACTGATAGACTATATTACGTCATTTCAGTATAAGCATTTCTAAGCCCTTGTGCCTACTGGTTAAAACACTCATAACATTTGTCTAATGCTTGTCTTTTGTACTATACTTTTCATCTGTAGACTATCTTGACTTTTCTGCTTACAAACTCTTCTTAATTCTTTCTGTGTGTTTTCCTTTTTTTCTGAGCGATTGTTTATCTAAAGACTTACTTTTTGGCCTTCGGAACTATTTTTTTCTTTCTTTCTGTTTTTCCTTCATTGTTTCTGTAATCCTGACTTTGGCCATTTACTCTCTAAAAGTGACTCTTTAGACTGCTGTCAGCTCTTAGTTTTCTCTTGAATTGTATTATTGACTTTTTTTACTTAGATGCCCTGTCATCATTTCCTTAAAGGAGATTTTCCTCAAATCAAGTTTTCTAGCCTTCTATTTACTTAATTTTACTTGATTTTAAACCATTTTTCTCTGTCTTAGAATCTTCAGGTATTAGGTATCTCATCCTTCATCCAGCACCCCTGGTCAGTACTAGGTCCTGTCAGTGTTGCTTCATGATGGGATTGCCCTCCTCCCCAACCCATGATTTCTGTTGAGTTCCCACAGCTTTGTCTGTTTGACCAGCTTCCTTATACCAGGTTCTCCCCCTTTTCAGTTCCTTCTTTAGTGCATTACCAGACTGATCCTCCCCAAATGTGTCTTTAGGTATGTTTTTCACTAATACAAGACTTTAGTGACTCAAGTCCAGCTTATTTTCATTCAGTGTCTTCCTTATATCCCACAGCCTTTTACTATATTTCTTCTGTATCACTGTCACCTAGAATTTTCGATCTCTGAATTAATTCAACAGTCTATCATTTTAACTATACATTTGCTGTTGAGTGCTGCACAAGAAAAGTATATAATTGGCTGGGCACAGTGACTCATTCCTATAATCCCAATACTTTGGGAGGCCAAGGCAGGCAGATCACTTGAGGCCAGGAGTTCAAGACCAGCATGGCCAAGATGGTAAAACCCCAACTCTACTAAAAATACAAAAATAGCTGGGCGTGGTGGCACGCATCTGTAGTCCCAGCTACTTGGGAGGCTGAGGCAGGAGAATCACTTGAATCCGGGAGGCAGAGGTTGCAATGAGCTGAGATTGCGCCACTGCACTCCAGCCTGGCGACAGAGTGAGACTCCATCTCAAAATAAATAAATAAATAAATAAAAATATAAAAATTAGTTGAGTGTGGTGGCTCATGCCTGTAGTACCAACTGCTGGGGAGGCTGAGGCCTCCCCTGAACCTGGGAGGAGGAGGTTGCAGTGAGCCGAGATCGCGCCATTGCTCTCCAGCCTAGGCAACAAGAGTGTAAAATTCCATCTCAAAAAAAAGAAGAAAAATATGTAGTTGTTTAGCTTGACTCCCCAGTAAAATCATAGTATCCCTGTATTAGACTTTCTTGCATTGCTATACGAAATCCTTGAGACGGTGATTTATAACGAAAAGACATTCAATGGGCTCATGGTTCTGTAGGCTGTACAGGAAGCATGGAGCTGGCATTTACTCCACTTCTGAAGAGGCCTCAAGGACCTTTTACTCATGGCAGAAGATGAAGCAGGAGCAAGAAGGAGTAGGGACGTGGGAGGTGCCACACTTTACAACATCCAGATCTCGTGATAATTAACTATCTCAGGATAGCACCAATCCATGAGGAAATTGTCCCTATGATCCCCATTTTTCTCACCTCCAACATGGGGATTACAACTTCAATATGATATTTGGGCAGGGACATATATCCAAACTAGATCAATCCCCGACCTTAACTGGATCCTCATTCTTGTCAGATTTTTCTTTCTCCTTCCCTGGTTAGTGTTTTCACCAATTGTCCACAGTGGAAGGGAAATCAAGGCAAGGGAAATTTTCACTTACCAGCATGTAAATGTACTTTGAAACTTTGCAAGTAGCTGCAAGGATATAGTTGTTTTTTTCTATTTATGTGTCTTATAATTTCAGCCAGAATTTTCGACTCTGTAAGCTTAAAGATTTTATTATCCTCATTCTACTTATTGCCTTTATGTTGTTGGTATTTAACACCTTGCCTCATACATAAAATTGTTCTGTAAATGTTGGTTAGCTAATTTTCAAAGTCAGTTATTGACATAATTAATTTTAAAAGCCCTTTGTTGATTATTTAAGATCATTTCTTTCCAGAAAATTATGAATCAAATCTTTACATTTGTAGACAACCTGTAGATCTTCTTTTTAACTTAATTTTTAAGAAAATTCTAATGATAGGCTGGGCACAGTGGTTCACACCTGTAATCCCAGCACTGTGAGAGGCCAGCAGGTGGATTGATTGAGGTCAGGAGTTCGAGACCAGCCTGGTTAACAAGGCGAAACCCCATCCCTATAAAAAACACAAAAAAATTAGCCGGGCATGGTGGTACACACCTGTAATACCAGCTACTCAGGAGGCTGAGGCACAAGAATTGCTTGTGCCTGGGAGGTGGAGGTTGCAGTGAGCTGAGATCGCGCCACTGCACTCTAGCATGGGTGGCACAATGAGACCTTGTCTCACAAAAACAAAAGCAAAAAAAATTGTAATGATAAAATTATTTCTAAGGTTTATTTGGAGCATTAAGTGAGAAAATTAGTGTGAACATCTGCAGATATTTTATGTATGGCCTACTACCTGATAAATACTTGTTTTCATTTGCTAAAGTATCAATGGGTTGATTTTAATTTATGTACTTTTCTCTCGAAAACATTTAGCCAGAGTCAGCATATATGAGAAGTCAAGGGATTACAGTGTTTAATTTTAAAGAGTTTATAGACCAGGCACAGTGGCTCACACCTGCAATCCCAGCTGTTTGGGAGGCCAAGGCGGGTGGATTGCTTGAGCCCAGGAGGTTGAAACCAGCCTGAGCAAAATGGTGAAACCCCATCTGTACAAAAAATAAAAAATTAGGTAGGCATTGTGATTCATGCCTGTAGTCCCAACTACTTGGGAGGCTGAGGTGGGAGGATTGTGTGAGTCTGCATGAGCTTGGATTGTGCCACTGCTCTCCAGCCTGGATGACAGAGCAAGGCTATCTCAAAATAAAAGAGTATATGTGTCTAGGGCAGGTGCGGTGGCTCACACCTGTAATCCCAGCACTTTGGGAGGCCAAGGCGAGCAGATCACGAGGGCAAGAGTTCGAGACCATCCTGGCCAATATGGTGAAACTGTCTTTACTAAAAATACAAAAATTAACTGGGTGTGATGGCACAGTCCTGTAGTCTCAGCTACTCAGGAGGCTGAGGCAGGACAATCGCTTGGACCCTGGAGGCGGAGACTGCAATGAGCCAAGATCACACCATTTCACTCCAGCCTGGCAACAGAGCAAGACTCCATCTCAAAAATTGAAAAAAAGAGAAGAATATATGTATTTAACTAATAATGTCCTATCAGTCTTCAGTAGTGCTATTCTTGTGACAGCTGGGGAGCACGAGTAGTATCTACTGCTATGTTACTGAGGTCTTTTCAGCAACATTCAGTTATTCTGCGGTTAGGGATTCTTGTCAGTTGTTGTTGTTGTTGTTGTTATTTGTTTGTTTGTTTTTTTTTATTTTTAGAGATGACCTGAAGGTATCTTGTCAGTTTTGCTTACTACCTGCTATATCAAGTGTCTATAACAGTGGCTTGCACAAGGAGGGGCTCAGTAAATATCTGTGGGCTTAATGCTTTGGGCTTCGTTAAAATCCAATTCCTGCCTCAAATGATGTTGTGCTAGAGGGTTTAAAGTTCTAACATAAGTCCTTTTCTCCTGCATAGCGTCACACTGCTCAGCTTCGTGAAGAGTTGCTAAAACTTCCCTGCCCTGAAGGCTTGGACCCTGACACTGACGATGCCCCAGAGGTGTGCAGGGCCACAACAGGTGCTGAGGAGACTCTAATGCACGATCAGGTTAAACCCAGCAGCAGCAAAGAACTCCCCAGTGACTTCCAGTTATGAGCTGCGTTGACATGGACTTCATAGACACAAAGGCTTTGAAGCACAAGCCAAATATGTCAATATTTGTATGTAAGAAACTAATTATGTAATAGGTAATGAAACTGAAACTATACTATGCTCTTACGGAGATCCAGTTTAATTCAAGGTGATCTTTTATTTACCTGTACAGGAGTGTAAACTTTTTTGTGCTTTTATTTTTCAATTGTGAGAACCACTGATTGGTATGTTCAACAAATTTGTGTATACAAAGAAATGGATAAATCACTGCTATATAAGGGAAACTACCTTAGGAAAGAATGTTTACTGAATGTTTATTTTATTTTATTTTTTACTGTAGAGTGAGGGGTTGTTAACAAAGAATATATATTGGTCATTCTTACAACTACTATTTAAAGTCAGCAACTTTTCACTGAATTTGATAGATTTTATGTTTGGCCATATCTTCATGCTCACATTTGATTTCTGAAGACCTCCTACATACACTTCAATAAAAGTTAAATGGACATACTCCCTCTTTTTTGATTTACTGGTACATTTTTTAAATAATAAATCTGCCATAAAATGCATTATATCTGGAGACTTGCACTTGTATGGATGAATTTATTACATTCAACATATTTAATTTTATGCCTTCTAATTCTAAGATGCAGAAAAAATAAATGAACATGATTTTATTCTATGCCAACATTTGGGCCTCTGAATGTATCTGTTATTTGAATTTAAGTATATGAAAAGGAATGGTCAATTTGAAAGTCATTCTAAACTGAGTTTTTTTTTCTAAAGGGCTCCTTTTTTCCTGGACTGTGTGGTTTTATGACTAAAGTCACATGTATGTATTAAACATTGAGGCTCTGTAGAGGAGAGAGGATGTACCTCTCTGGTGCTGTTACAGTACATTCTGTACCTGCCATACAGGCTCATTTTCATGAAAATTCTTCCTAGAGCCAAATAAATAAAGACTTAGGTGAATTAGTATGTCTTGTTTCTAAACCACTTTGCCATGGTGTGAAATGCTATTTTTACAAAGAATTGAACACTTTCAAGACATAAGCATGGAAGGACAAAGGATGTTTTTCCAAGACCAGTTTCCATAGGGGAAAGACTAAGGTGATTCTTGACAGTATTTTTATAAAATAAAAGTGGCAGCCATGCATGGAGGCTCACGCCTGTAATCCCAGCACTTTGGGAGACCGAAGCAGGCGGAACACCTGAGGTTAGGAGTTCAAGACAAACCTGGCCAATGTGGTGAAACACCGTCTCCACTAACAATACAAAAATTAGCCCCGCATGGTGGTGGGTACCTGTAATCCCAGCTACTCAGGAGGCTCAGGCAGGAGAATTGCTTGAACCTGGGAGGCGGAGGTTGCAGTGAGCTGAGATCGTGCCATTGCACTCCAGCCTGGGCAAAGTTTTTGAAACTTCGTTTGAAAAAAAAAAAAAAAAAAGTGGCATGTGGGAATCCTGAATCTGGAGCTGACCAGGAGAAGCTGTATTCTGAAAGGCGAGTTTCAAGAAAAAGGGGCTTTTGAGGAAATGATACTCTCTTATGTACAAAGTATAAAGCTCCTTCAGCGTGGATAAAAGGGGAATGAATAGTATTTGGACAGGAAATCAAAGGTTCCAAAACACATAGTGTTAGGTCTGGTAGGTAGTGAGCTACACTGATAATGACAAACAAGTAGTAGTTTATGAGAAGGAAAAAAGTTACATGTCAGCCACAGACATGCTAGCTAAAATCTATAAAATTATCAGCAATAATAAAGGACAGTAATTCTCTAGGCTATTTTTTGTTGTTTGTTTTTGTTTGTTTTTGGAATGTGAGTGCTAGATGATACAAGTTATCAAGTGTATTGTTTGCCTTCAAGATAAAATGAAAGTAGCAATACCAGTACTATAAGGTCCAGTTCATATTTTTTTAAAACCAAAGTCTAAACACCTAAATTGGAACCAATTATATTAAAATGTTCCATCTGAGATCCAGACTTTATGTCAACAAACATTTGAGCACTTAGCACTTATTTTTTACTAGTTGCAAGTTCCTGCACTTAAGGAGTGAATGACAGACATGAAAACATGTCAGTGCAATCTGTTAAGTTCTCTGGTAGAGTTATTTACAGGGTAATACTGGGAGCACAAAGGAGAAAACCCTTATCTCAGCATAATGTTTGGTTGGCACTGAGGTGATAATGGTCGGAAAAGGCTTCCTAAATGCGGATATTCTGAGTCTTGAAGGATGAGGATAAAGAAGTTAGCCAGGCAAAAACAAAATAATCCAGACACAGGAGAGCTCAGATAGATGGCATCATGTTAGATGTTGCAGGAGTTTTAACAGGCAAGGTGAGGATAGTCAAATGGGATGGGAGGCAGTGGTTTTGGAAAAAGGGGTCAGTTCATCCCAGGCCTTTACTTTCCCTATTAAGGAGCTTTGACGTCCTGTGGGTGAAGGAGAACTCTGAAGTAGCTCTAATTAAGGAAGCAACCTGATTAGACTATTTCAGGAAGATCATTCTGCAAGCTGTTGGGAAGCAAGGAGATCAGTTATAAGGCTACTCTAAAATCCAGGCAATAGGTCATAAACCAGGGCACACAAAGTGTGGAGAGGAGGAGGCAACTGACAGGACTTTGGGAAATACATATATTTTGGTATGAGAGTAACTTCAGCATGTTTCAGGCTGGGGAGCCAGGGGAGAAGTCCTTGGGGAAGGATGGAGCAAAGCCTAAATGACCTGAATGCAAGAACACATGCAGAGAACTTGAAGAGATGTGAAAATCAGTAAAGTGAATTATCTTAATGAAAAGTAAAAAAGTAAAGCTGCTTAAATACCTTCCTAGCATTAAGAAAATAATCTCCAAAGTCAGAAAAATGTAAAATGTACTGTAGGTTGGGTGTGGTGGCTCACACCTGTAATCCCAGCACTTTGGGAGGCCGAGGTGAGAGGATTGCTTGAACTCAGGAGTTTGAGACCAGCCTGGGCAACATGGCAAAACCCTGTCTACAAAAAATACCAAAATTAGCTGGGCCTGGTGGCACATCCTGTAATCCCAGCTACTTGGAAGGCTGAGGTGGCAGGATTGCTCGAGGGCCCAGGACGTCAAGGCTGTAGTGAGCCTAGATCCCATGACTGCACTCCAGCCTGGGCAACAGCAAGACTTTGTCTTTAAAAGAAAATTAATGAATGTACTTAAGCCATCTCTTACTGTTGGACAGTTTGGGATTGCTTTTGTGTCTGCTTTTCTGATTATAACTAATCCTTTGATGAGCATGGTCTTTGTTTTCTTATGATAAACCCTAGAACTAGAATTCCTAGGTCAAAGTTTTTGACATATAATGACTGCTTTCCTGAGAATTACTGATTCACACTTGGAAAATCATTTAGTGTTTCATACAGGAGAGCTCCCAGTTTTTTAAATTTAAATTAAAAAAAGGAAAATCATTTAGTGTTGCCATGTGTTGGCCAGCATTGAGGATTATAATTTTTTGATCTGATATTTATCATCAAACGTGTTTGAATCTGCATTCAACATTGTTTAAATTTATTACCCATTTGAATTTCTACTTTTGTCAGTTACCAGTTTATAGCTCTTCCCTATTTTGTGTATTGTCTTAGAGTCTGTTAGTATGTATCAGCCACTTGTGTAGTAGAATATTAATTTTTGTCAAATTTCTATGTATTTGTTCAGATGGCCTTTTAATTTTTAATTTTTCTCATAGAAGTTTTACATTGTGAAATCATCTCTTGATCTGTTCCTTTCTGATTTTAATTGCATGTTACTTTGAAGAGATTCTCTATGCAAAGACAAAAGTCTGTATCTTTTCTAAGATTGATTTTTGGTATTGTTGTAGGCTTGGCTGCAACTGAATTGCAACAGGCTTGAGCTGCTTCCCATCTCCCACCCCTGCAGAGGCAGGCATAGTGGTAACAAGCCAGAGTCCACATGTTGGACAAGCCACGTTGAAAGGAAGCTCCAACCTGCTTTCTCTTTCCTCTTCAAAATCTGTTCAGTTTGTAGCAGCAGTCCAGCCTCCTTTCTTTCAGCTTCTAGTCTCCTGATGCTTTAAGCTCTAAAGAGCCCAGTGAGCCTATACATTTCCTGTATAGAAGAGGCATTCTCTGGCCTTTCTCCCTTAGCACCTGGATGTGATCCCGTAGTGCTCCCATGAGCACCAACAAAGCCTCCTTTCCTTTCCTTCCTTCATACGTGTCCCTCTTCAGGTTGCACCAGCTGTTTTCCTATGCAGGAAGAGACTGCAGCAGACCACCATTTTATTCGTCTTCCGTTTTATTCACATCTCATTTCTCCAGGGAGGGAATACCCAGTCCAATCATGTCAGCAGCAGGCCGCGCTGGGCCGCTGAGAGACCTACAGCCTCAGGTTATACAGTTCTACCTGCTGGGGTCTCCAGGATACTGCTGCTCCCCACCTCCCTGGACTCCTCTGGGTCCCTAGGTAGACATGCAATTCCCTCGTTCTTACTCCTACCACTTCTGTTCCTTGCTGTTGCTTTCCCCCAGCCTTTCTATAGGTTTTATTCTTTGGTTTACTCCTTCCCTTTTCACCTTGCTGTCTGCAAAGTCAGCAAACACATCCATAGAGTGCCTTCCATCTCTGGAGCTTTTCCCATCTTTAGAGGAACCAGCTAGAGCTCCTTTAAAACCTGTCTGTGCCTCTTTCCTGGGAGCTGCTATTTTTGTTATCGCTCCTCTTGCCAGATAAGTACGAGATTTCCCAAGCCTGGCCAATTTTAAAATATATTCCTGTTGGGTTTTTTTCCCTTTCCTCTTTATATAAGACTTCGTCAGAATTTTTTTTGACACAAGTTCACAAATGAGAAAAAAATATTTTTCGAGTCCAAATCACTCATATGGTAGTTTTTGTTAAAAATAAATTAAATAAAAATCTTCCCCCAGTTGTCTCCATACCCCAGAGGCAGAAGTTACTTCCTGAAGCAAGAAGGTTAAGTATTTCCTTTGACCCAAAGGGCCAAGTTAATCTCCCAAAGGAGTTTAGCAAGGGAGAGCTCAGAAAGGCTTGAAGCTCACTTACCCTTAGGTGTGATTTGTAAATACCTTTTTACCAAGGAAAGATAGTGCCTTAACTTGTCCTGAGTACTTTGTACCTGCTCTGCCATGTGCTGGATTCTTGAGATAAAATGTCACATAAGAGACTGGCCTTACCCCCCAGGAAACTCTCAGTCTAATGAAAGAATAGTGACCAATAAAATTCATCATTTCAATTGTATTTTGGGAGTCTTCCAGTTACTAGCAGTTTCAGTCTCTGAGCTGGAGATCACCTTGGATTGTGAGCCAAGGTGAATCAGGACAGATCCCTGAGAATACTTCATGCAGCTCTAGGAAAAGCTTATACTCGTCAATAATCTGGCTTCTGATTTCACAATGAGAAAACTATAACCTCCTTGGCCTCAAAGGTGGAACTCTTTTTTTCTTTTTCTTTTTTTTTTTTTAAGACGGAGTTTCACTGTGGTGGTCAGGCTGCTCTTGAACTCCCAACCTCAGGTGATCCACCCACCTTGGCCTCCAAAGTGCTTGGATTACAGGCATGCGCCACCACGCCTGGCTAAAGGTGGAATTCTTAATACTTAGCTAATAATTGCTAACATCTTTTGGTATCTATGTCCTAGACCCTATGCTTTCTACTTGATAACTTAATTCTCATCAGTTGATCTCAATTTGCCAACTGGTAGGGAAAAAGCAAACCAACTACCCCTCCCTTCAGTCAGCCTGCCCTTGCTTCTAGCAGGTAACTCCATTTCACCCTATCTTGCGCTGTAGGCAATTAGGATTAATCAGTACTTCCTTGACTTTAACTAGGTGCTGAGATCATTATCTTTTTAATTTTTAGTATCTGTTTTTCCTCTCTGAGTTCAAAGCCTTTTTTTTTTTTTAAGTCTCACATTGTCGCCCAGGCTGGAGTGCAGTGGCTCGATCTCGGCTGACTCAACCTCCGCCTCCCGGGTTCAGGTGATTCTCCTGCCTCAGCCTCCTGAGTAGCTGGGATTACAGGCATGTGCCATCATGCCTGTGTAATTTTGTATTTTTAGTAAAGACCAGATTTCTCCATGTTGGTTAGGCTGGTCTCGAACTCCCAACCTCAGGTGATCCGCCCACTTCTGCCTCCCAAAGCGTTGGGATTACAGGTGTGAGCCATCGTGCCCATCCACAAAGCCTCTTTCTAAGCACTAGTTTCTGAGGAGCTGTCCAAGAGTAAGGATTATACTCATTTCCGAACTGTGTTTCTTTTGCATCTACTAAGGCAGCTAAAGCTTTACACTCAAACGAAATTAGTCAATTCTGCCTCAAGGAACTGCTGGATGTCGAGGAAGTGGTTAGGAGGTCTGGAGACCCTCTAATATCAGAACATAGACAACAGAGAGCCTGGAATTGTATAACACCAGGGCTACACAGTTTGTTTGCTAGCAATCCGGACACCTCTAATAACGTTCTTGTGCAATCATCAATGTTTAGAAATTTATAACTTGAGAGATATCAGTGTATCTTTTTCTCTACCTAAATCAGACAATGGTTTGGAACTTTTCTAATAATAAATCGTAAACTTCCATGGGGGAAAAAAAATCACATAATACTGAGCCTTTAAAATCATCCAGTCTAGATCATTCCAAACCTACTCACACTAACCTTTATCTTTTTCTTTTAACTTTTTCATTTTTTTTTGTTCAGACAGAGTGGCTCTGTCACTCAGGCTGGAGTGCAGTGGCCGGATCTTGGCTTACTGCAACCTCCCCTCCTGAAGTCAAGCGATTCTACTGCCTCAGCCACCCGAGTAGCTGGGCTTATAAGCATGTGCCACCACGCCTGCCTAACTTTTGTATTTTTAGTAGAGATGAGGTTTCACCTGTTGGCCAGGCTGGTCTTGAACTCCTGACCTCAAGTGATCAACCCACTTCAGCTTCCCAAAGTGCTAGGATTACAAGCGTGAGTCACTGCGTCCAGCCAATCTTGAGAACTTTCAGAGGAAACTCCATGACTTTGGGGTGGCAAGCCACCCTTAAAATGTATTTCTTTACATGGATATACATACTGATTAGCTAATTATCCTTTTTTCCTCAAATAGCTTAGCTTTAAGTTAGTTTTAATGGAGCTCAATCTTATTTCAGTGTCTCTGGCCAAACACTCATGAGTTCAATCCTAGATAGGAAAATTACGCAAACTACATAAATGTCTGGATATTCATATGTCAGGGAACTTACTGTTTTTGCCTGACCCCAATTATTTTTACAGCTGATTTCAACATACTTGGGAAATTTGATCAATTTGTATAAAATGGGAAGGTAAAATAAAATTTCTAAAAGCAGAAGTCTTTGTTGAATAACACTGACATCCTAATTATCTTTCAAACTTTGGTCAGATTCTGGTATTAACTGAATTGATATTATAGTAACCTTTTTATTTTTTATTTTTTTGAGATGGAGTCTCACTCTGTCACCCAGGCTAAAGTGCAGTGGCATGATCTTGGCTCACTGCAACCTCCGCCTCCCAGCTTTAAACGATTCTCCTATCTCAGCCTCCCAAGTAGCTGAAATTACAGGGACACATCACCATGCCCGGCTAGTTTTTGTATTTTTAGTAGAGATGGCGTTTCACCATGTTGGCCGGGCTGATCAACTCCTGACCTTAGATGGTCCACCCGATTTGGCCTTCCAAAGTGCTGGGATTATAGGCATGAGTCACTGCACCCCACCAGACAAACCTTGGTATAGAGGACAGAACAAAGGCTTTGGTGTCTTACTGACTTGTTTGGTTTCCAACACTATCATTTATTCACTTATTTGCCAAAAGTCTTACTTTCCTTGTAAAATGAGATAATACTGCTAGCTGCCTCTTAGGATTACAGTGACATAAGGATGAAGAGCACTAACACATTGCTAATACTGTTATACGCTTGGGGCATGGTCAGCCACAACTGGATCTTATTGCTGGAATTATACTGAAACCACTCAGTAGACTCTTGAACGATAGTTCCCCTCTTCTGTTAGTATCTATTAGCATCTGTGGGACTGAAGACACAAAACTTTTTTTTTTTTTCTGAGACAGAGTCTCGGCTCTGTCACCCATGCTGGAGTGCAGTGGCATGATTTCGGCTCACTGCAACCTTGGCCTCCCAGGTTCAAGCGATTCTCATGCCTAAGCCTCCCGAGTAGCTGGGATTATAGGTGGGCACCACCACACCTGGCTGATTTTTTTTTTGAGACAGGTCTTGCTTAGTCATCCAGGTTGGAATGCAGTGGTGCGATCTTGGTTCACTTCAACCTCCACCTCCTGGGTTCCAGTGATCCTACCACCTCAGCCTCCC
Source organism: Aotus nancymaae (assembly GCF_030222135.1). Classification (NCBI taxonomy): domain Eukaryota; kingdom Metazoa; phylum Chordata; class Mammalia; order Primates; family Aotidae; genus Aotus; species Aotus nancymaae. The sequence goes on from NW_026988471.1 coordinate 31,573,102, forward strand.
TGGTAGCTGGGACTACAGGCATGAGCCATCATGCGCAGCTAATTTTTGTATTTTTAGTAGAGAGAGGGTTTCACCATCTTGGCCTCGCTGGTCTCAAGCTCCTGACCTCAGGTGATCCACCTGTTTTGGCCTTGCAAAGTGCTGGGATTACAGACGTGAGCCATGGTGCCCAGCCATGTGTTTGAACACATTCTGTCTCCAATCTTTTTAAGTGGTCAAAGGGTGACTGGATCTGTCATTAGCTCAAGCATAAGGATGTCAGGATTGCAAATAACATTTCATGACTCTTCCATCTCCTTTCTTTCTTTCTTTTTTTTTTTTTGAGACAGAGTTTCACTCTTGTTGCCCAGGCTGGAGGGCATGATCTTGACTCACTGCAACTTCTGCCTCCCATGTTCAAGCGATTCTTCTGCCTCAGCCTCCCGAGTAGCTGGGATTCCAGGTATGCACCACCACGCCCGGCTAATTTTGTATTTTTAGTAGAGACGGGGTTTCTCCATGTTGGTCAGGCTGGTGTCGAACTTGTGACCTCAGGCGATCTGCCCACGTTGGCCTTCCAAAGTGCTGGGATTATAGGCATGAGCCACTGCGCCCACCACTCATTTCATATTCATGAACAGAGCTCACATTTAGTAATAATAATTTTAAAAGTGTTTGCAAATGTTCATGGCAGCTTTATTTGAAGTAAACAAAAACTGGAAACAACTTCAACATCCATCCGCAGGATAAACATATTGTGATACATTCATACAATGGATACTGTTCAGTTGTATTTTTTAAAAATGAACATTGAGATATACAATATCTATGAATATCAAAATAATTATGCTAAGTCAAAGAAGCCAGAAAAAAGAGTGTATACTGTATGATTCTATTATATAAATCTAGGAAATGCAAACTGATCTATAGTGACAGCAGATCAGTGGTTCTTTGGGGTGTGGAGGATGAGGAGGGCAAGAGTGCACGATTATAAAGAGGAACAAGGAAACTTTGGGGAGTGATGGACATGTTCACCATCTTGATTGTGGTGATGGTTGATGGGTACATACCTGTATTAAAACCTAACAAATTGTACAGGCAAAATATGTGCATTTTATACCAATTATCCCTGAGTAATGCTTTTTAAAACATTGTCTTGTCTGAAGCTTAAAATCTGGTCTCCCAAGACCAATATTCTCCAGAAGTCTTCTCCTGACATGACAATTCTTTCTTCTCGTGACACCGCTGGTCTCCTGCTCTTTCCAAACCTCGTGTCCCTCGGAACAATGGCCCCACAACCACCACTTTCCCTCAGAGTGTGAGCCAGTCCTTGCCCTGTGGTTCCATCTAGTCAGTGAGACCAAACAGATCTGGGTCCCCCCTTGAACCCTCTGAAGCTCCCATAGCGCCATGATTTTCTCCAATCTCCTAGCCTCTTGCAACATTTGTTGAATTTCCATCTCCAGCCATGCTGCTTCTTCCTATTTTTTCTCCTTTGGGAAGAAATCATGGCTTTTGTGTTTAAAGAAATGAAGAGACATCCTGGTCTAGTATCATGTTCTAGAAAAATAGTTTTTAATTACTTCTCAATGAGAGGACATTCTGGGGCATTCACTCTTCTCCAGTCACAGCCAGGTCTGGCTTCCTTTGGTATCTGCTGGCAGTGGCTGAAAGGAGCTGAGCGAGTTCCTCTCCCTCCACATTCTGGAGTGGCTCCTTACTGAGTAGGAAAGTGAATTAACAATTATTTAGCTTCCTCCTTGGAGCTGGGTACTGGGCCAGCCTCTTTTCAGAGAGCTGTTGCTCTTGTGGTCAGAGTTACCCTGCAGTTTTCCCCTGGCTCTTACATGACATATCCCAGTATAGGTGTCAAGCGACTGGGACAAAGCCACACCCTGGCTAGTCCTAGCTCTTCCTTCCTTTTCCTTCCCTTCTCTCTCTTTCCCTACCTTCCTTCCTTTCTTCCTGGCTAGTCCTAGATCTTCCTTCCTTTCCCTCCCTCCCTTCCCTCCCTTCCTTCCTTCATTCTTTCCTTGTCCTAGCTCTTCTTTCCTTCCCTCCCTCCCTCCCTTTTCCTTCTTGCTTTCTTTTTTTTGAGTTGGAGTCTCATTCTATTGCCCAGGCTGGAGTGCAGTGACACCATCTTGGCTCACTGAAACCTCTGCCTCCCAGGTTCAAGCAATTCTTCTGCCTCAGCCTCCGGAGTAGTTGGGAATACAGGCGTGCGCTACTGTGTCCCGCTAATTTTCGTATTTTTATTAGAGACAAAGTTTGATCATGTTGGCCAGGCTAGTGTCGAACTCCCGACCTCAGGTGATATACCCGCCTCGGCCTCCCACAGGGCTGGGATTACAGATGTGAGCCAGGGAGCTCAGCCTCTAGCTGTTTCTTAGGAATGCTGCTAGGAAGATTGAAAGAAGTGCACATAAGCCACCAGCTCTGTGCTCAGCAGCAAGGAAGGGGAGGCTGGTTTGTCCGCTTGCAATTTCTTGTGACCACCCCTGGGACCAGTCTTCTGCAGGGTTCAGACTGTTCCAAAAACTTCCCTGCACCAGCGGCAGGGCCAGATTTCCCACCCGGCCATGATTCATGTAGTGGCAGTTTCAAAATCAGATCCTTTCCTTACACGCGAATTCACCCAAAGACCCATGGTATGCTGACGGGGTTCCATCGTGGTCTTCACCGACCCCACGTCAGAGGGTCTGTGATTCCGTGAGAGGGTGCCCATACGCTGAGAGCAATGGCCCACGTGCACTCTGCGTGAAGGACTGTGGTTTTCATCAGGTTGTCGAGAGCGTTCTGACCCACAAAGGTTTAAGAATCAGAGCTCTCGCCCTTCCAATCAAACTGCTTTGGCCAAGACGTCCGTTTTGAGTTGCATTTGAACCCAAGCCCTCGATAGCACACTCATTTCCACAATCACAGCTCGCGGAAGCGGTTCCCATTGGGGCGGAGCTGAGCGCGATCGCGCCCTCAACTCCGCCCATTGCCCGCCCCGGGATGGGGCACACCCACCCGGCAGGCTCAGTAGCCAAGCTCTGGTCAGTCTCCAAGGCGGAAGCCGGGCCAGAGAGCGTGCGCGTTTTTCCCAGGGTGCCCCGCGCTGCAGTTATGGCCGCCTCCTTGTGCTGGTATCCCCACAAGTTGTTCTAGGACCGTGGGTGTATTTACGGTAACTGTCGCCCCTAGATTTCCGCGTCTTTGTTCTCTCCTCTCTTCATTTTCTTTTGTTGACTCCCGTGTGGCCCTCGTGGGAGCTTGTTTTGTCTGCAGCGGTGTCTGGGGTGATGTGGACCCCGGAGCTGGCAGTTCTGAGGGGATTCCCCACCGAGGCTGAGCGGCAGCAATGGATACAGGAGGGGGTCGCCGGTTCAGGTGAGAGGCGCATCTGTCAGGGTCGACTTAGTCTATCGTGGGAACTGTAAGTAAGAGATGGCAGCGACTGATTCTCATCCCTCCCTTGGTTTTTCACTAACAAAATCTAGCTGATTCCTTGAGGCTTTGGGTTGTTGAGTCCCCGACATAGTGGGCGTGGTGCTCACTCACTCTCTACCCAAAACGTCTTACCGCCCAGGTTCAGTAATAATAGCAATGGCAATGTCAGTTATTTTCCTAAGCCCTCAGGATGTACCCAGTCGTTTAATGCTTATTGTAGACACTTAAGGTAGATACCATTTTTAATCCCACTTTGCGGTGAAGACCTGTAAATACACTTTGGTTAAGTATTTTTTTTTATTGTATTTTTCTATATTTATTTGTTTGAGATGGAGTTTAGCTTTTTGCCCAGGCTGGAGTGCAAATAAGGCGACCTCAGCTCACTGCAACTCCGCCACCTGGGCTCAAGCGATTTTCCTGCCTCAGCCTCCCGAGTAGCTGGGATTGCAAGCATGCGCCACCACACCCGGCTAATTTTGTATTTTTAGTAGAGTCGGGGGTTCACCATGTTGGTCAGGCTGGTCTCCAACTCCTGACCTGAAGTTATCTGCCCACCTGGGCCTCCCAAAGTGCTGGGATTACAGGCTTGAACCACCACAGCCTTCCTAGGCAGCAAAGATTAATTCTTGTGAGCAGTGAACGTTTACCAGAGAGATAAAGAGTTAAAAGGCACATTTACTGGCACATCTGGTTGTGGGATTTAGGCTGGATCTAGAAGAGAATGAACAGTGTGTCAGTACTCTGTGTATGTGTCTGTGTGTGTGGGCACGCGTGTGACACAATAGGTGCTTCCAGTGGCAGGAAGTCTGAAGTCTGGTGGTCTAGAAAACTTTTCTCGTGAGACTTGAGCTGATTTTGGATTAAAGGGTAAGACTAACAAGTGGAGAAGAGTTCAAAAGGCAAAATCACAAGTGGAAAGTGTGGAGGCAGGAATATACATGGGACATTAGGGAAACCATGAGTAAACCAGCGTTCTTGGAGTGACTTCATGAAGAGAAATTAATGGGGGTAGAAGGAGCCAGATTGTGAAAAGTCCTAGAACCTTGACTAAGGAAACTTTTCTGTTGTCAGTAGGAATCTTTGTGAATTTCCCAGCAAAAGAGTAAATATCTACTAATAAGGAATATTATTTCTGGGGCTGACTTCCATTTTGGAGCTCATAGTCAGCGTGGGTTAGCTGCTAATTGTAGGAGAGAGAATGTAGAATGATGGAGATTTGCTAAGTGCCTTGTGATTTGCATACAGCAAAAATTCTAAGTCTAGACATTGTTTTTGCACACTAAAATGGTAGATTTACCTAACACTGTTATCCTTTATGGTATGAAAAAAATTTTTTTTGGATTACTGCACTAATTTTTTATGTTACAGAGAGTGGATCTTTCCTACAGTTGCTGCTGGAAGGGAACTATGAAGCCATATTCTTAAATTCAATGACTCAAAATATTTTTAATTCAACAACAACCTCTGAAGAAAAGATTGATAGCTACCTGGAGAAGCAGGTAGTAACATTCCTGGATGACTCAACAGATTTGGACACAACGGAAAGGTAGAATTTTATTTGAAAATTTCATAGAGGAACAGACTGAATATATTTAATAGCACCTAGACAGTGTAAGGCACTGATTTTAGCAGTTAAGAAACCTTGCTTTCCATTTACTCAAGACTCGTGATGTACTGAGTAATCCATGTAAGAACTCTTGTCCAGAAGACCATCCGGAATGAAAAAGTAAAGTGGTGCAGGATAAAATGGTTTCGTATATGAGACTGGCACGTATTTGGGTGTTACCTGCTAACCCACTCTCATGAGCTCCCAGTGCTTAGGTCTGGTAGGCTTTATCCACCGCAAGACTTAACGCCTTATTTTCTTTTATCTTAAAAACATGCTTTCAGGCTGGGCATGATGGTGTGCACCTGTAGTCCCAGCTGCTTGGGAGGCTGAGGTGGAGTTTGCGGTGAGCCGAGATCATGCCATTGCACTCCAGCGTGGGCGACGGAGCTAGACTCTGTCTCAAAAAGTAAACCAACAAAACCCGCCCCCCCATACCTTCAATCTTGTTATTTCTGCATAGCTGAATACTAATTTGTAATGATTTATTATGTTTTAGATTATTATCTGTGTAGAGCTCAGAGAACTTAATGTTTTTATTTCAGAGCCCTTGGTTTACCTTCTTCCATTAAATTTGTGTAATTTTATAGGGTTAAATATAGCAGATAGTTACACGGCAGGGAAACCTAAGCTTTTCAGTGGCTTAAATTTTACTAGTATAAATTGGATACCTCTGTCTTTCCTCTGCTATCTTTGCAACCATGTCAATCTTTAATTATCTTGTAAATTAGCATGCAATTTTATTTTACTAGTATTTCTAGGAAATGGCTTCATTTAGTTCTTCAACAAATAAACTATTGTACTAGGTGTGGAGGTTGTGAAGATGAATAAAGCATAACCCATATTCATAAGGAGTTTGCAAAAGAATGCTACTATAGGCTTTTAATGTTAGTTTTCAAATTAATATTATTTCTTTTCTTTTCTTTTTTATGGAGTCTCACTCTATTTCCCAGGCTGGAGTACAGTGGCATGATCTTGGCTCACTGCAGCCTCTGCCTCCTGAGTTCAACTGATTCTCCTCCCTCGGCTTCCCATGTAGCTGGGATTACAGGCCCGCACCACCGCACACAAAAAAAATACAGTTTTTTTTTTTTTTGTATTTTTAGTAGAGATAGGGTTTCACCATGTTGGCCGGGCTGGTCTGACCTCAGGTGATTCACCCACCTGAGCCTTCCAAAGTGCTGGGATTACAGGCATCATCCATCGCGCCCCACCTCCTTTTCATTTTAGTTTACTGGTAGTTATGTTTCTTTGGTGTCATTCTTTTTTTTTCTTCCTTTTTTTAGAGATCTTGTCTTGATATGTTGCGTAGCCTGGTCTCGAACTCCTGGGCTCAAGCAATCCTCTCACCTCTGCCTCACTAACTGTGGGGATTATAGGCATGAGCCACTCCGCCTTGCCAAATTCTTATTGCCCTCTGATATGTGTGCACTCTCATAGCAACTAGCCTTGTGGTGCCGATTAAAGCAACACGTTAACACACATGCATTATCACAAGATAGATCAGATTTCTATCTTGCCACATAAAGCTAAAAAGAGACTTTCAGTTGACTCATTTTCAGACATTTGAAAGTTAAAGTGTAATATCACTTCACCTTATGGATTTTGTTTTTTGATTAGGACAGTTTATTAAGGCTGTTTTCTCCAAATTTCCAAACTTCTGATTCCAAACCAGCTGTTTTGTTATCTTTTTTTCTCTAATGCTGCTTATTCTTTGCATTGCATCCTGAGTTTTATATTTTTGCTACCATAGGCTTGTATGTTTGATTTTTTTTTTCTTTTTCTTAAACAACCTCCCTTTTAAGGGAGGGCCTAGGGGCTGCAGGGAAAAAAGTGACTGCTAATACTTTCTCTTCAGAATGCAACTCCAGGATTCCCTGGCTATTATTTGCTAGAGTTGAATCTGTACCTATTTAGTCCTAATTTAGGGTTTGGCACATTATGGCTGGCAGGCTAACTAAGTGGCTAAGAATGAATGGGGTATTTTTTTTTCTTTTGAGTGGGAGTCTTACACTATTGCCCAGGTTGTAGTGCAGTGTCGCCATCTCAGCTCACTGCAATCTCTGCCTCCTGGATTCAAGCAATTCTCCTGCCTCAGCCTCTCGAGTAGCTGGGACTACAGGCGTGTGCCGTCATGCCCAACTGATTTTTTTGTATTTTTAGTAGACATGGGGTTTCACCATGTTGGCTAGGATGGTCTCGATCTCCTGACCTCATGATCCGCCTGCCAAGGCCTCCCAAAGTGCTGGGATTACAGGCATGAGCCACCGTGCCCGGCTGGTTTTTATATTTTTAAACGGTTGGAAAAAACAAAACATGATATGCAAAGCCTAAAATATTTCCTGTCTGTCCCTTTAGAAGAAGTTTGCCTATCTCTGTCTTAAATCACAGTAAGACTGACAAATAGAGGTTTCACTCAAACTTCTGCGTTTTTGTTGTTGTTCTAGCATTTGGTGGCATGGGATCAGTAAAAGGTTAGCAACAACTTTATATCATCACTTTTCTTTTGTATAAAGTCAGTTTTCTATACATCTTGTTGCAATGTCAGAACTGTTAAAGAGAATGCCAGAAAAACATAGATGCCTAATAAGAACCTAAATCAACACTGTTCAAGATAATTTCTGTGGAGATAGAAGTGTTCTCTATCTTCATTGCCCAGATGGTAGCCACTAGCCACACTAAACTATTGAGTACTTGAAATATGGAAAATATGACTATGAAACTGAATTTTAAATTGTATTTAATTTTAACGAATGTAAATTTAATCCATATGTGACTTATGGTTATAATATTGGATGTTGTAGACCTACTTTTTTTTTTAAAGAGAGACAGGGTCTCGCTTTATTATCCAGGCTGAAGTACAGTGGTATGATCAAAGCTTAGTAGAGCCTCGAACTCTTGGGCTGCAAGCAATCCTCATGCATCAGCCTCTGGAGTAGCTGGGATATACCACCATGCCTGGCTACCTTTTTAATTTTTTGTACAGACAGGGTGTCACTATGTTTCTCAAGCTGGTTCTGAACTCCTGGGTTCAAACAATCCTTCTACCATGGCCTTCCAAGTGCTAGAAGTACAGGCATGAGCCACTGTGCCTGGCTGACCTAAATTGTTTTAAGTTTCAGAAAAAAATTTTTTTTTTGTCAGTAGTCTTGGATGGTCTCAATAAATGTTGATAGATATTATTTTCTTTTTTTTTAAATTTTTTTATTTTTTATTTTTTTTGTTTTCTAGATATTGTTTTCTTAATAAAACTGCATTGGAATAGTGTGTTTGAGATTGTACAGTGATAGTAGTTCATATTTATTTCTTTAACCATTCTTCTATGCAGACAACAGCTGATATTTCTACTTGGTGTGAGCAGTTTGCAACTTTTTGTTCAGAGCAACTGGACGGGGCCCCCTGTTGATTTACACCCTCAGGATTTTTTGCCATCTGTTTTGTTCCAGCAATTCAGTGAGGTATGCTTCTTGAAAGTGTTGTATGTAATTATTATGGTGTTATTTATTTTTTTACAAGCAGGTCTTTATGAACTGGAATTAATAGTAGTTAGGAAAGAAACATGACTTTATGGTTTGTACAAAACTACTAAGAATGCTTGTTCACTGATGAGATTTTCACATATTTCCGGAAGTTCCATTGTCAATCTCAAATTCCTTTTAACACACACACTCCATTTTATGAAGCCATGTTAGCTGTGTTTTTTAATTAAAGTACAGACAGCTTTAACAGGTGTTTACTTGCTTGTATCACCTTAGTTATATAAATTTCTTTTGTTTTTTTGAGATGGTATCTCACTCAGTCATCCAGGTTGGTATACAGTGGCTAGATTACAGCTAGATTACCCTCAACCTACTCAGGCTCAGGTGATCCTCCCACCTCAGGCTACCAAGCGCTGGGACTACAGTCACATGTCACCATGCCCAGGTAATTTTTTTGTAGAGATGGAGTTTTGCCAAGTTGCCCAGGCTGGTCTCAAACTCCTGGGCTCAAGCGATCTGCCTGCCTCGACCTCCCAAAGTGCGCTAGGATTACAGGTGTGAGTGCTGTACATAAAGATCTTTAATGGCAAAGCAGCAAATCTGGAAATCTGTTTAATTTTATTTCAGGTACGTTTAGTTTTTTTAATTTTTTTTTTTTTTTTGAAACAGAGTCTTGCTCTGTCACCCAGGCTGGAGTGCAGTGGTGTGATCTCAGCTCACTGCAACCTCTGCCCCTGGGTCCAAGCAATTCTCCTGCCTCAGCCTCCCTAGTAGCTGGGATTGCAGGTGTGTACTACCACACCTGGCTAATTTTTATATTTTTAGTAGAGATGGTGTTTCACCATGTTGGCCAGGCTGGTCTCGAACTCCTGACCTCAAGTGATCCGCCTGCCTCAGCCTCCCAAAGTGCTAGGTTTACAGATGTGATTCACCGTTTCTGGCTTGCAGATAAGTTTTGATACTGTGCTTAAGAATGATTCCCAGTAGTGGTTTGCTACCCGGGGTGGTTTCCTTTAAATTAGAAATACTTTATTAAAGTGCCTGGCACAGCATTGCTTGATGGTGATTATTATCCATTGTGAAGATAATATTATTGATCTGTACCAGTGTGTCATCAATTGAGCTTGCAGTTTGAGTTCCTCAGGAATTTTTGAGCCCCTATGTAGAGGGTCTGGCCAGTATGAGATGATCTACAAAAGAAGTATGGTTTAAATCAAAGTAAGAACTTTAATTTGTCCAGTCACTTAGGTGATTTTGAATATAGCTATCAACCACTCAAACTGCAAGAAGCTGAGTGATTGATAGCTGTGTTCAAAATCACCAAAGTGCATCCAGAGATTATGCAGCAAAATGGACCTTGTGTTACCTGGTTTCTCAGAATTAGGTGTAGCAAGTAAACGTGGAATAGAGTTATTAGAGATATGTGTTAATAATTTGATGGGGATTGGAAAGAGAAGAAGTGCAAAAATAAGCATAATGTGAAAACCACAATAATTAACTCTATATAAATCAGCTTAGTGAGTCACTATATACTTCAGTAGAGTAATTTTAATTCATAATGCTGACCCTAATTATAATTGAAAGATTAAAAGATCTTCTGTATCTGTGTCTAAGAAGGGAATTTATAATTTATATTCTACGAAGGTTTTTGTCCAAAATGGGGAAAAGAACCTTAGACCCCAATGATTGTAGCACTTAAAGAGATAAGCTTCAGTTATCTAGAAATGTACTTATTTTATTCCTTCTCTTATTATGTATGAATCAGTTTCTGGCTTCTATGGTCCTATAGTATAGGTTAGAAATCCACCAAACTGTCAAAGCCATAAATATTTCCTGAGCACTAATAATGTGGTTTGAATGGTGCTCAATTCACATTTTTTTTTCTTTTTTTTGAGACGGAATCTCACTCTGTCACCCAGGCTGGAGTGCAGTGGCGCCATCTCGGCTCACTGCACCCTCCGCCTCCTGGGTTCAAGCCATTCTCTTGCCTCAGCCTCCCAAGCAGCTGGGACTACAGGCGCTTGCCACCACGTCTGGCTAATTTTTGTATTTTTAGTAGAGATGGAGTTTTACCGTGTTGGCAAGGCTGTTCACGAGCTCCTGACTTCAGGTGATATGCCTGCCTTGAACTCCCAAAGTGCTGGAATTATAGGCATGAGCCACCCACCACGCCCAGCCAGGATTTGATTTTCTTTTCTTTTCCTTCCTTCCTCCCTTCCTTCCTTCCTTCCCTCCCTCCCTCCCTCCTTCCTTCCTTCTTTCCCTCCTTCCTTCCTTTTTTCTTTTCTCTCTTTTCTTCCTTTTTTTCTTCCTTTCCTTCTTTCCTTCCTTCTTTCCCTTCCTCCCTCCCTCCCTCCCTCCCTTCCTTCCTTCTTCTTTCTTCTTTCTTCTTTCCTCTTGCTCTGTCATCCAGGCTGGAGTGCGGTGGCGCAATCTTGGCTCACTGCTACCTCTGCCTATTGGGTTCAAGCAGTTCTCCTGCCTCAGCCTCCTGAGTAGCTAGGATTACAGGCATGTGCCACCATGTTCAGCTAATTTTTGTAGTTTTAGTAGAAATGGGGTTTCACCATGTTGGCCAGGCTGGTCTCAAACTCCTGACTTCATGATCCGCCTGCCTTGGTCTTCTAAAGTTCTGGGATTAGAGGTGTAAGCCATTGTGCCCAGCTCTTCTTCTTTCTTCTATTGAATACTTTAAACAATATTCAAAATATTCAGTATTCAAAATATTCAGTATTGAGCCAGGTACTGGCATTATTTGGATTGTTTAGTTTAATTCTTACAAGAACCCTCTGAGGTATAGGTTCAGTTATTTCATTTTATAATTGATGAAATTGAGGCTTCATCAGGAAAAAAAATTGTGAGAAAAATTTACATGTGCCCACAAACTAATGAGCAGCAGAGAAAAGACAGTCTCCTGTGCATGTGATATTGGAACCCATGTTCCTGATGGGTGAGGATTCTTGCTCGCTATTTTATGGCAGCTGTTAAAATTCTGTAATCTAAATTTTAACAACCTTGTCCATTGTAAAACATCTCTGTACAACAGGAGAGTGCATTTTTCAAAGGCATCCTTTTTTTTTGGCAGCCTTCTGCTTACTCTGGTTTGTGGTTGTATGCCCATTCAGCATTTGATGTATGAGACTTTGCTGGTTGTTTGGCTTGATAGAAATTATGGAGTAGAGATTTACTTGATAACAACATTTTCCCAGGTATTGAAACTTAAGTGAATTGTAGGTGTTTAGTATAAATATCAAATACACTATTTAGTATAAATACTTTAACATGGGGATGCTTTCTGTTGAGAGAATATTTTGTCGTAAGTAAATTTATGAAGTGCAGGTGCGGTGGCTTACGCCTGTGATCCCAGTACTTTGGGAGGCCGGGGAGGGAGATCACTTAAGGTCAGGAGTTTGAGACCAGCCTGGCCAACATGGTGAAACCGCTTCTTTACTGAAAATACAGAAACTTAGCCAGATGTGGTGGTGCATGCCTGAAGTCCCAGCTGTTTGCCCTGGAAGGAGGATCACTTGAGCCCAGGAAGCAGAGGTTGCAGTGAACCGAGATTGTGCCACTGTACTCCAGCTTGGGCAATAGAGTGAGACTCTGCCTAAAACACACACACACACACACACACACACACACACACACCCCAATAAAAAAATAAAGTTTGGTCAGATGGGTGGCCATCCGTCAGGGTGGGCTGGATTTGTTGATCTCTAAGGGCATTTGCAGTGTTATAATTCTGTCCAGTGCCAATTGCTGTGTAATATATTAATGCCTTTGTTTCAAAGCTGAGTTGGCTGGAAAATCTTTGTATTATTATAAGACATAAAAAGATTGATATTTTGTTAAATTATACATCTTAGTTTATAATCCTTTTTTCAGGTTAAAGGACTGGATACATTTGTTCTGAGCCTGCTCACTCTAGATGGTGAATCAATCTACAGCCTGACCTTGAAACCTATACTGCTGTTATTAGCACGCATTATCCTAGTGAATGTAAGACATAAACTGACAGCTATTCAGGTAAGGAAAGGATCCATGAGATTCATACCCTGGTGTGACTTTTGTGCCTATTGACACCAGACTGTAGATGTGTTGCTGACAACGCCTGCGTCTATTTTGTTTTCTAAGTCTTCTAGGTATGTAATTGAAAAACTTGATGAAAATAGGCAAAAACTTTTCTTCACTCATGAGATTGATCCAGCTTAGAATGAGATTATGTTGCACCTCCTTAATAGGATTTGTCTGTGTACTGTGTAGGTATAAATGTTCATTTGTAGAAATCTTAAATATAGATTTAAAAACATACCTCAGGCCGGGCACAGTGGCGTACTCCTGTAATATCAGCACTTTGGAAGGCTGAGGTGGGCAGATCACCTGAGGTCAGGAGTTAGGGACTAGTCTGGCCAACATGGTGAATCCCTGTCTCTACTAAAAATATGAAATTAGCTGGGTGTGGTGGGCGCCTGTAATCCCAGCTACTCGGGAGGCTCAGGGAGGAGCATCACTTGAACCCGGGAGGCAGAGGTTGCAGTGAGCCGAGATCAAGCCATTGCATTCCAACCTGGGCAACAGAGCGAGACTCTATCTCAAACAAAAAATAAAAAACAAACTAAAAAACATACCTTACAGTCTTTTATGAATTTCACATAGGATAATGAGCAGTGACCAAAATTTAATGGATCTTAATCCCTGTTTCCTGGCTCACATTCTATGTTATGTCATTATTTGGGTTGGATTTAGTAAAGCATTTGTTAAATATCTGTCATATGGTTCCGTCATATAAACTAGTGAGGACAACTATACACACAGAAAACTAATATGCAGAAAGAAGAGACTGTCTTTGGAGGTTTAGTGGCGGTTGTCAGCCATGCAGTGTGCAGTCTGTGTTGCTGCTGTTCAACTCTGCTGCATTGTAGTGTGAAAGCAGCTGTAGACAATGTGTCAGCAAATGGGTGTGACTGTCTTCCAATAAAGTTTTATTTGTGGACACTGAAACTTACATTTCGTGTACTTCTCACGTTCACAAAATATTATTCTTTTTTTCAGTGATATAAAAATGTAGAAACTATTTTCAGTTTTTGGGCTATACAGAAACAAGTGGTGGGCTGGAATTGCCCACAGGCTGTGCCTGGCTGACCCCCTGCTCCATCGATTGTTGCAGCTTAGTGTGCTGCAGACTCCATCGTGTCAGAAATAGGGAATTTAAATATTATGTGAAATCTCTCAATTTTGGCTGAACAATTTTAAGAAACACAATATTTCTTTCTTTTCTTTTTTTTTTTTTTGAGGTAAAATTTCACTCTTGTTGCCCAGGCTGGAGTGCAATGGCGCAATCTCAGCTCACCGTAACCTCTGCCTCTTGGGTTCAAGAGATTCTCCTGCCTCAGCCTCCCAAGTAGCTGGGATTACAGGCATGTGCTACCACGTCTGGCTAATTTTGTATTTTTAGTAGAGACGGATTTCTCCATGTTGGTCAGGATGGTCTGGAACTCCTGACCTCAGGTGATTTACCTGCCTCAGCCTCCCAATGTGCTGGGATTACAGGGGTGAGCCACCACGCCTGGCCCAGGAAACACAGTACTTCTGTAGGTGAATGTAGACTTAGTCTGTGCTATGTAAGGGCTTACTTTCCTAAGCATTTAAGTTTACACACTAAATTTTTTTTTTTGAGACGAAGTCTCACTCTTTCGCCCAGGCTAGAGTATAGTGGCACGATCTCAGCTCACTGCAACCTCCATCTTTCAGGTTCAAGCGATTCTCATGCCTCAGCCTCCTGAGTAGCTGGGCTTACAGGCGTCCACCACTATGCTTGCCTAATTTTTTGCATTTTTAGTAGAGATGGGGTTTCACCATGTTGTCCACATTGGACTCAAACTCCTAGCCTCAAGTAATCTGCCTGCCTCAGCCTCCCAAAGTGCTGGGATCACAGGCATGAGCCACCACGCCTGGCCTAAATTTGTTTTAAAGAAGAGGTAAGAAGGGAAGTGATGCCTCTATTTGCAACTTTCATAAGAGCCAGAGGATTTGGAATCCATTGTACTAGAGGGTTTTTTTTTTTTTTTTTTTGAGACAGGGTCTGGCTCTCTTGCCCCCCAGGCTGGAGTGCAGTGGCATGATCTCAGCTCACTGCAACCTCTGCCCCCTGGGGTCAAGCCATCCTCCCACCTCAGCATCCTAAGTAACTGGGACTACAAGCATGCACCGTCGCACCTGGCTAATTTTTGTATTTTTTGTAGAGATAGGGTTTTGCCATGTTGCGCAGGCTGGTCTTGAACTTCTGAGCTCAAGCGATCCACCTGCCTCAACCTTTCCTAAGTGCTGAAATTACAGGCATAAGCCACCATGCTAGGCCTAGAAGGGTTTTTGTTTTTGAGACAGTCTCCCTCTGTCGCTCAGGCTGGAGTGCTGTGGTGCGATCTTGGCTCACTGCAACCTACACCTCCCAGGTTCAAGTGATTCTTCTGCCTCAGCCTCTCAGGTAGCTGGGACTACAGGTGTGCACCACCATGCCTGACTAATTGAAGTGTTTTTAATACGCAGATTTCAGCATGTCTTAGCAGATATGAGACTTTATCTTTTGAGCTCTTAGTGATAGTAGCTTGAGTAAAAAATTTTTCCCGAGTTGATCTGAGTTAGATGGTCTTGTAGACTGACTATTAATTTACTCTATTGTTTTATTTATTTATTTACTTATTTTTTGGATCAGAGTTTCGCTCTGTTGCCCAGGTTGGAGTGCAATGGCACTATCTCGGCTCACTGCAATCTCCACCTCCTGGGTTCAAGCAGTTCTCCTGCCTCAGCCTCCCTGATAGCTGGGATTACAGACTCTTGCAACCATGCCCAGCTAATTTTTTTGTACTTTTAGTAGAAACAGGGTTTCACCGAGTTGGCCAGCTGGTCTTGAACTCCTGACCTCAGGTGATCCCCACGCCTTGGCCTTCCAAAGTTCTGGGATTATAGGCATGAGCCACCATACCTGGCCACTTTAAATAAAGTATCACCAAGGCCTGAGGCCGACAAATGGCATTATTTATTTATTTATTTATTTTTTTCCTAGCAGATGAAGGAACAAGGCATTATTTTTTTTTTTTGTAGTGAGAACTTATGGTCACTAATGAATGAGTGAGATGGTTTTTAAGTTGGTCAGAAATTTTCATCATCGGGTATATTAAGCATTGGCTGTTTGTGGTGGCTCATGCCTGTAATCCCAGCACTTTGGGAGGCCAAAGCCAGCAGATCACCTGAGGTCAGGAGGTTGAGACCAGCCTCACCAACATGGTGAAACCCTGTCTCTACTAAAAATACAAAAATTGGCCAGGCATGGTCGGGCATGATGGCTCACATCTGTAATTCCAGTACTTTAGGAGGCCAAGGCAGGCGGATATCATGAGGTCAGGAGTTTGAGACCAAAATGGCCGACACAGTGAAACCTCATCTCTACTAAAAATACAAAAATAAGCCAGGTGTGATGATGGGTGCCTATAATCCCAGCTCCTTGGGAGGCTGAGGCAGGAAAATCACTTGAACCCAGGAGGCAGAGTTTGCAGTGAACCAAGATCTCACACCACTGCACTCCAGCCTGAGCTACACAACAAGACTCTGTCTCAAAAAAAAAAAAGTATGTTAAGCATCATTTGAAAAATAATTTATATACTGTCAACAACTTAGGAGAATTAATAAATATGTGGACTACTGGTTGTAGAAGTCATTCTTGTACTGTTAGAGAGGGAAGTTCCCTTAATTTCTTGGCAGATGTAAGCAACTCTTGACTTCTGCTTAAAAACACATTTTCCTATAGTATATCACTATGTATACATCATTCTGTGCTGCAATCTTGCCTTTCTTTTCTTTCTTCTTCTTTTTTTTTTGTGGTGAGAGACAGGGTCTCACTGTGTTGCCCAGGCTGATCTTGAACTCCTGGCCCCAAGTAATCCTCCCACCTCAGCCTCCTGAGTAGCTGGAACTTCAGGAGCACACCAGCCTGCCTGGCTCCTCTTGTCATTCAATTGAAACATTGTTCTTTCTGTTAGAGATTTTTCCTGTGTGTATTTATTATATCTTTTCTTTTCTTTTGTTTGGAGATGTTGTCTTGCTATGTTGTCCAGGCTGGCCTTCAACTTGTGAGCTTAAGTGATCCTCCTGTTCCAGCCTCCTGAGCAGCTGAGACTACAGGCACCTGGCTTATATCATTCTCTTAATGGTGTTATTAAAAGTGGTTTATTTGGCAAATTAAGATAAAATGGTAAAGAAAATTAATTTTAACCTTTTAAATTAATTTTTGAGTAACCTGACTTCTAAGAAATGTATCAAGTTGCTTATGATGATATTATTTTTGTGAAATTATAAAAGAAGCAGATTTTCCCACAACCCTTAATTTGTGAAGTATATAGACTAGAATTAGTACTATGTAAGTGGTTGAGTAGAAAGAGTCTTGGCATTGAAATTAACAGATATGGGACCTAATGCTAGTTAACTTATCTGAATATCAGTGTCCATTTATAAAATGGGATAAACTGGCAAATATTTGTTTGTTGCCTTATGAGTATGCTACTGCTCCCTGCTATCTGGGAGGTTCTTGACTAGTATGACTTCTCAATTAGACCATTCTGTTATAAGTGTTATAATCAGGAGATAAAATCTAAAAGTTACCTAAGCAAGACTTTCTAAGTTCCCTTTTTAATTAATGCCTCAATTTTCTTTCTTTTTTTTTTTTTTGAGACAGAGTCTCACTCTGTCACTGAGGCTTGAGTGCAGTGGCTTGATCTTGGCTGACTGCAGCCTCTGCCTCCCGGGTTCAAGCAGTTCTTCTGCCTCAGCTTCCCAAATAGCTGGGACTACAGGCGTGCACCACCACGCCCAGCTAATTTTTTTGTATTTTTAGTGGAGACGGTGTTTTACCATGTTGGTCAGGCTGGTCTTGAACTCCTGACCTCAAATGATCTGCCTGCTTTGGCCTCCCAAAGTGCTGGGATTATAGGCGTGAGCCACTGCGCCCAGCCTCAATTTCCAATTGTTCAATTTTTACTTTTGCAGAGATGGGATCTCACTCTGTTGCCCAGGCTTGTCTCAAACTCCTGGCTTCAAGTGATCTTCCTACCTTGGTTTCCCAAAGTGCTGAGATTACAGGCATGAGCTACTGTGCCAGCCCTCAATTTTTATATTAAGCAATTCTTGATAAACTGAAAAGGTCTATTACACTTACTAGTAGAAAAATAGGCTATGCTTTCTGTATTTGTTTCATTCTGCCCTCCCCTATATGAGAATTTAGGTTTGAGAGTTAATTTATAGATCTGATTTTTTTTTTTTTTTAGGAGATGGGGTTTCACTGTGTTGCCCAGGCTAATCTCGAACTTCTGAGCTCAGGCAAACTGCCAGCCTCGGCCTCCCAAAGTGCTGGGATTACAGGCAAGAGCCACATAGCCCGGCCTATAGATCTGTATTTTTTTTTTTCCCACTTTAGCATAAGAATTTTCAGCTGATGTAGATCTGATTTTTAAGAGTTCTGCATAATATTTTACATATATATATGTGTGTGTGTGTGTGTGTATATATATATATTTTTTTTTTTAAGGGCCAGAATCCCTTCTCTGTTGCTCAAGCTGGAGGTTAGTGGTGTGATCACAGCTGACTGTAATCTTAAACACTTGACAGGGCTCAAGCAGTCCTTTCCTCTCAGTCTCCTGAGTAGCCAGGATTACAGATGTGTACCACTGCACTCAGCTATTTAAACATTTTTTTTTGTAGAGATGGGGATCTCACTGTGTTGCCCAGGCTGGTCTTGAATTTCTGGCCTCAAGGGAGCTTCCTGCTTCCCAAAGTGCTGGGATTACAAGTGTGAGCCACTGTGCCTGGCCTTGTATTATATATCTTCTTAAAAGGGAAATCTTTTTGACTGGATGTATGTAAATTCCCATGTCTAGAAGTAAAGCATAAGTTGCCAGACCTGACTCACTTATTGCTGACAGCAGATAAGGGACAGATAATTGAAATGTAAACTGACTTCATTATCCATAGTGATAGGAAAAGAATGAAAATAAGGCAACACCTCAGGGAATTCAGTGAAAAACGATCTGAAATGTCCTTGCTATTAGATAATTTTATATTTCCATATATGGACTGAGGAAATAGTATTAATTCAGAAGTATTTTGTCATAGAGTCAAAATTCATTTGTGGTTGCATCATGGGTGTAGTAGTTGTGGTATATAATACTTCAGAAGCTAACCTGGCTGTGGTGTGTAGCAGTTTAGAAGGGAACCTCTTTGTCAAATGAGGAAATTAAGTTCAAGCAGAAAAGTGCTTTTGAGCCAGGTGCTGTGGCCCACAGCTGTCATCCCAGGTACATAGAAGTCTGAGGCAGGAGAATGGCTTGAGTCCAGGAGTTTGAAGTTGTGATGTGTGATGATGGCACCTGTAAATAGCCACTGCACTCCATCCTGGCAGTGTAGTGAGACCCCATTTCAAAAAGCTTTTTGGTAACTGTCATCTCATATTTGTAGGTAACTAAAAGGAAAACTAATTCTTAGACTTTCATGTAATATAATATAATATAATTATAAATAATTTATAATGCGCTTATCAAAAGTACCTATCATAACTTGCACACATGTACATATACACACATGCACATACACAGAGGAAGCTCTGGAGGAATATAAACCTTTGTCAGATTTTTCTGTGGGAGGAGGATGATATTGGGGCAGTGAAAGAGAGATTTTCACTCTTCACAGTATATACTTTTTTTCTTTTAAGAGACGTGGTCTTACAGTGTTGCCCAGTTGGTCTCAAATTCCTAGCCTTGAGCAATCTTCTCATTTCAGCCTCCTGAGTAGCTGGGATTACAGGTATGAGCTACCACATCCGACCATACCTTTACATTGGCTTGTTGTTTCTTGTTTTTATTCTTTTTTTTTAAAGTAAATATATGTTGATCAAGTAAGAAAAAGCATCAGCGAATGAAAGAAAAAGCTATATACTCAGTTTGTGCATTAGTCAAGACATTGTATAAAATCCAGTTTCTGACTGGGTGGAGTACCTCATGCCTGTAATCCCAGCACAATGGGAGGCCAAGGTGGGTGATCACTTGAGCCCAGGAGTTGGAGACCAGCGTGGGCAACATGGCAAAACCCCATCTCTGCCAAAAAATACGAAAATTTGCAGGGCATGGTGACATGGGCCAGTAGTCCCAGCAACTCAGGAAGCTGCAGTGGGAGATCACCTGAGCCTGGGGAGGTACAGGCTTCAGTGAGCTGTGATCATGCCACTGCACTCCAGCCTGGGTGACAGAATGAGACCTTATCTCAAAAAATATATATATATAGTTTCTGTCCTCAGAAAGGTCTCAGATAGAGTTACAAACCTGAAAAACAAGTGCTGTCCAATATGGTGTCAACTTCAAGGAACAGTGTAGAAGTTCAAAGAAGTGAAAGATCAGTATGCGCCACACTGATAGAAGACTGTAAGGAAGAGGTTTCATACTGGTGTAGAAGTGATTGATCTTGTCAGTTTGGGAGAATATCTGAATCTAAGGTATTTCTTACTGTGTTGATTGTGTAAAATACATTGCTTCGAGGAGGATATAGCAATGAGTAAGACATGATTTCTTAACTTGTTGGGTAGTAGACAGTGAACAACATTGGAACCTGGGATAGCATACATAAATACAGTGGAATGTGTTTGCAAGGGAATTACAAATAATGTGCTGGAAGTTCAGGTGATGAAAAAATCACTCTACAGGGGGTTCTTGCAGGAGGCCTCTGAAGGAATTGGTACTTGGATTAAAGTGGTGACAGAGTGCCACAGAGCAGGATGAATACAACATATATTTTAAAGGAGGAGATGGTAAGTTCAAAATGGCATCAGGAAGTCCAAGTGGCTAAAATAAATACAGGCTTTGAGAGGATGGAGGTGAGGTGTTATGGAAGACATAGATGTGGGTTTTGGTATTATTACTGAAGACAGCAGTGGATGGGTAATTTTATTGAGGAATAAATTTAATTTTATGAATGTAAAAAAAATTCTAAAAATTAATCTTAGTTAATGCAAAAAGAGTTTTCTAAAGTATTCTTTTATTTCAGCTTACATGGTGTTTTTTTCCTAGAGCTTGCCGTGGTGGACTTTGAGATGTGTGAATATTCACCAGCATTTGCTTGAGGAACGCTCACCTTTGCTTTTCGCTCTTGCTGAAAACTGTATTGATCAAGGTATGTAGCAGATTTTTGTTTGATATGGGCTCGTAGCTCTGTTCCAATTACTTGGCTGAGATACTCCTTGTTAGTTGTTTTTGTTTGTTTTTGTTTTTTTTGAGTCGGAGTCTTACTCTGTTGCCCGGGCTGGAGTGCAGTGGCATGATCTCGGCTCACTGCAACCTCTGCCTCCCTGGTTCAAGTGATTCTCCCACCTCAGCCTCCCCAGTAGCTGGGATTACAGGCACCTACCACTATGCCCAGCTAATTTTTTCTATTTTTAGTAGAGACAGGGTTTTACTATGTTGGCCAGGCTGCTCTCGAATTCCCAACCTCGTGATTCACCTGCCTCAGCCTCCCAAAGTGCTGGGATTATAGGCTTGAGCCACAGCACCCAGCCTAGTTTATTTTTTGACTGGTAGTAGTGCCTTTTTGTTCAGAGCTTTTTTTCTGTTTTGTATGTAGAATATCACAAGTTGTTATGTTTTCAGATTACAGAGTTGCTTTGGTCTTTTGAGTTTAAAAAAAAATAACCACTTTCATTTTCTTTACCTACTTTGAAAGGGTGATTTGGTGTATGTAGGTCACCATGATTTTATCACAAATTGTTTAAAGATATTTTACTATTTTCTCTGTTCTTTAAGAAGCCTCATTGGAAACAAATGTACTCTCGTCTTTTTTTTCCTTAAAATTCTTAACTAACTTAATCTAGAGTAAATTATGTTAAATTACACACAGAATAAGAAATTATCCTCTGTTCTATTGAGTACATCAAGGAAAGTGTCAGTTTTTAAGCATTTAATAGAAAATAAGTTTCACTGAAGGTAATGATGGGTAGAGAGTCTATTTTGCATTTCATTTTATTAGTATTTTTTGTAACATGTAATATATACGCGGAAAAGTACCTAAGACATAAATGAAAAATTTGGCAGATAATTATAAACCAAACATCCATGTACATGCCTCCTGCTGCCTTTGTTGCAGATAGCCCTCCTGTATCCTAGGGAAATACTTTGAAAAGGAGGAGACTCTTAGGTGCCTTGATACTTGATTTTCAGTCTTACTGGCTTTTGGGATGATTTTTCTTGGCAAAAGTTGCAACACAAAACAAAAACAAAAACAGATTCTCTTGTGCTGAAGGAATACGTGAATGTAAATGAACTTGGACTTGATCATGAGTTTTCGAGTTACAGAGATTGGATTGGACTTTAGCTGTGTCTGGTTCCAAAGCCTAGACTCCTTTTACATCCAAAGAGTATGAAATGAATATGTATGTGTGTGTGTCCAAGGGACATGGGGAGTGGTAGTTAGCATCACTCTGTGTGGAGAAAAGTGATCTGTACTTGATGGAGGTAGCACATTCATGAAGGCATAACATAATTCTCATGTGTGTGCATGTATAACGTAAGAGGCTGCTGTACCTTTTGGGGATCTGTTTCCTTCAGGAGTTTTTATAGTAACATACTATAGACCAGAATACAGTGGAGAGGACTATAGCTTGTTTAGTCATAAATATTACTAAGCCAGATGAGTGTTTGAAACTAATTTCTCAGTTTTTATTTTATTCTAGGACAGAAATATATAAACATAGGCTAATCTTAGATAAAATTACCATCTATACATAATTCAAAAAGAGGTAACAATGAAAGTATCATTCAATCAGTATAATAATTGATTCATGGCCGGGCGTGGTGGCTCACGCCTATAATCCCAGCACTTTGGGAGGCCGAGGCAGGTGGATCACGAGGTCAAGAGATCGACACCATCCTGGTCAACATGGTGAAACCCTGTCTCTACTAAAAATACAAAAATTAGCTAGCTGGGCATGGTGCCACGCACCTGTAGTCCCAGCTACTTGGGAGGCTGAGGCAGGAGAATTGCTTGAACCCAGGAGGCAGAGGTTGCGGTCAGCCGAGATTGTGCCATTGCACTCCAGCCTGGGTAATGAGCGAAACTCTGTCTCAAAAAAAAAAAAAAAAGAAAAAAAGTTGTAAGTCATCCCTTGGTATCGTGGGGGGATTGGTTCTGGACCCTGACCCTCTCATACCAACATCCTTGGATACTTTCCTTATGTATCTTTTTAAAAGGTAGGAGCCGTATGGTATGTTCTGGAGAGGATTTTATTTTAAGAATTAATATTAAGTTCCAAACCAGAATGGGTTAATTAAGATAGCTGGGAAATGTGACTCTTAAGTGACTCATTCCTCAAGAGGTCTCAGTTCTTTTCTGTATTATATTTTAGCATGTCATTTGCTTTGCCTTGCAACTAGGAATTTTTTATGTTGCTGTTCTAGGCTAATCAATGGCACTTTTCAGTTTATCTAGTCATAAAATGGTCCATTTTGGCTATCTCTAAATAGGTTTGTAGGTAGTACTGAATTATAACATTTCATGTAGAATTTCATTTTTAGAATGTTTTGTTCTGGGATTTGATCCAAATGTTGACCAAACAGTCAGCTATAACTGAAATACTATTCAGTGTCCAGAGAAGGATGTTGTATTTGAAATGTTGCCCTTAAAAAATCATTAGAAAGTTGGCAGGATTCTTTTTTTCAGTCTATGAAATATAAGCAAAGAATTTTATGAACAACTGTGATATTTAGGTTTTTGTCCAGACATGTTTTACCAGTACAATATAGTGGAATGGAGCCTATCATAATGTCAGCATACTTTGCTGGACTGATTACATCTATGATAAGAGTAGGTCAGAATCTTGAAAAATACATTCCTCAGTACAACCTAAGGCATTCTTTTGGATGTCACACTAAATGAAACCATGATTCTCTAAAGACTACTTCAGGGCATACAACAATTGATCGTGGGATCCAGTGCTGAAAACAAGTTATGTATAGTGCATGAGATGTAATATTGCACTTTAGCTATTTGAAAATGACCTCATAAAGTCACTAAGAGAAACCAGTAGGAGAGCTCCAGTGTGGTGGCTCATGCCTGTAATTCCAGCACTCTGAAAGGCAGGGGTGGGTGGATTGCTTGAGGTCAGGAGTTTGAGACCAGCCTGGCCAACATAGTGAAACCCCATCTCTACTAAAACAAAAAATTAGCTGGGCGTGGTGGCGGGCACCTATAATCCCAGCTACTGGGGAGGCTGAGGTAGGAGAATCACTTGAAACTGGAGGTGGAGGTTACAGTGAGCCAAGATCACACCACTGTGCTTCAGCCTGGATGACAGAGTGAGACTCCGTCTCAGAAAAAAAAAAAAAGATAGTCTCTTGGCAACTGATGCATACATTGATTTCTTTTCATAAATTTGATACTTTGGAATAAATGTTATTGAATATACTAAATATCATTGTATTTATAATTGTCCATTAAGGATTTCATTTTAGCATAGCATTTAAATAATCTCATAAGAAGGGATTTTGGTTTTAGCATACATTTTAAGTGTGGGTGACATTTTGATCCAGAAGGTCACAAATATTCATTTGCAGGGAGAACCTCCTGATTTATTAAAATAATAATAATATATGCCTATTGGGTCAACATGCTCCTTATTAAATTGAAACCTGAGTTATCTATCATCAAAGCTCAAAATTTTGCTTTCATCGTTGAGTCATTGTTTTCCACCATTCTGCATTTCTAGCCAGTTCTTAAATCTTACCAGTTCTTCCCCAAGGGTCTCATATTTATCCTCTTTTCCATATCTACAGCTTTTATCCTAATCTGAAAACTTTAGTTTGGAAGAGCCCTTTAGAGATAATCTTGTCTAGCTAAACCGTTTTGCAAAGAATTGAGACTTAGAGAAGTTGCCCAAGAACCAGCACAATTATCTGGAGTTTTTGACTCCAAGTCCTGCTGACACTTTCCCTTGCCGTTTCCAAGCTGGGTCAGTAAGGCAGAATTCTAGTAACTAATAACGATAATGCGACTGAAATTTCTATAGCATATATACCGTATCAAGCACTCTTTGAAGTCTTTAGTTACATTAATTAGCTTATTCCTCACAACTATGAGGTAGAGCTGAAGATGGAATAGTAGTGGATATAGTATGCCTTTTAAAAATAGCTTTTCAAAAGTTTGATTAACCTACAATAAGGTCTCATATTTACGGTATACAAATTGTCACATTTTGTATATGTATACACCTGTGAAATCATCACAATTAAGATGATTAACAGGGTATAGCATTTCACATTATTATTGTTTTTTTGAGACAGGGTCCTGCTCTTATCATCTGGGTTGGAGTGCAGTGGTGCGATCTTGGCTCATTGCAACTTTGAACTCCCAGGCTCAAGTTATCCTCCTGCCTTACCCTTCTGAATAGGTGGGACTAAAGGTGTGTGCTACCACACATGGCTAATTTTTTTTTTTTTTTTGAGACGGAGTCTCACTCTGTCGCCCAGGCTGGAGTGCAATGGCATGATCTTGGCTCACTGCACCCTCTACCTCCCAGGTTCATGAGATTCTCCTGCCTCAGTCTCCTGAGTAGTTGGGATCACTGGTGTCCACCACCATGGCCGGCTAATTTTTGTATTTTTAGTAGAGATGGGGTTTCACCATGTTGGCAAGGCTGGTCTGAAACTCCAGACCTCAAGTGATCTGCCCCCTCGGCCTCCCAA
The DNA here is from genome assembly GCF_030222135.1 of Aotus nancymaae. Taxonomy (NCBI): domain Eukaryota; kingdom Metazoa; phylum Chordata; class Mammalia; order Primates; family Aotidae; genus Aotus; species Aotus nancymaae. The sequence goes on from NW_026988471.1 coordinate 31,598,367, forward strand.
AGTGCTGGGATTACAGGCGTGAGCCACTGCGCCCAGTCTAGGTTCAGGTATATTTCAAACCATCATCTTTCATATTACTGTTATTTCTGAATCTGTGTCTCTATGCAGGCATTATCTCAAGACATTATTTGTTTTTCTTCATGCTTGACTAATATTTATGAGATTCAGCTTCTCAGGAGAATGTGGTTGCTTGGATGCCTGTATTGCTCTTGGGGAAACAGCAATTCTTTCTCTCTTTTTCTTTTTCGTTTTGAAATAGAGTTTTGCTCTTGTTACCCAGGCTGGAGTGCAATGGCATGATCTTGGCTCACCGAAAGCTCCGCCTCCGGGGTTCAAGCAATTCTCCTGCCTCAGCCTCCCAAGTAGCTGGGATTACAGGCATGCACCACCACACCCAGCTAATTTTTGTATTTTTAGTAGAGACAGGGTTTCACCATGTTGGCCAGGCTGGTCTTGATCTCTTGACCTCATGATCCACCTGCCTCAGCCTCCCAGTGCTGGGATTACAGGCGTGAGCCACCGCGCCTGGCTGGAAACAGCAATTCTCTATCTTCATTGCTCTTTTTCCTCATAGTTCTATATGTCTTCATCAGTAGCTTAATTACATTGGAAAGTTTTTCTGCTGAAAACTTCTGATGGCTTTCAATTTTTACTCTATATGGGAAGGTTAAAACTAGATAAAAGCCTCAATCCTTTTAAAACTTATCCTGGCTGGGCGCGGTGGGTCACGCCTGTAATCCCAGCACTTTGGGAGGCCAAGGCGGGCAAATCACGAGGTCAAGAGATCGAGACCATCCTGGCCAACATGGTGAAACCCCGTCTCTACTAAAAATACAAAAAAAATTAGCTGGACGTGGTGGCGCGCGCCTGTAGTCCCAGCTACTCGGGAGGCTGAGGCAGGAGAATTGCTTGAACCCAGGAGGCAGAGGTTGCAGTGAGCCGAGGTCGTGCCACTGCACTCCAGCCTGGTGACGGAGTGAGACTCTGTCTAAAAAAAAAAAACTTGTCCTTACAGAGATTGGGCCTTCTCACTTTCCAAATTTTAAAGATGTACTGTTTTTTTCAAGTTTGAAACTGCTGTGTCAGGTTGTATAGCCTTTGGCTCTTCTCTCATCTGCCTTTGGGCTATGTTTTCTGATGATTCTTTCCACTTAGGACAGGTGAAACTCAAAAGTTATGGTGATAAACTCTGTTTCTGTTTGCTTGGAGATGTTCTTGTTTCTCTCCTTGAACTGTTGATTAAAAGATTCTAGGCAGCACCATGAAGATACTCTTTTCTTTTTTCTTTCTTTTTTTTTTGAGACAGTCTCACTCTTGTCACCCAGGCTGGAGTGGGAGTAGAGTGGCACGATCTCCACTCCCTGCAACCTCCACCTCCTGGGTTCAAGCAATTCTCCCACCTCAGCCTCCCTTGTAGCTTGGATTATAGGCATGCACCATCACACCCAGCTAATTTTTGTGTTTTTTGTAGAGACGGGGTTTCACCAGGTTGGCCAGGCTGGTCTTGAATTCCCGCCCTCAGGTGTGAGCCACCATGCCCAGCCTATTTTCTTTTAGTTTCCGTTGTTAGTGTTGAGAAATCAGTATTTCTCCAATTGCTCTTCCTGTGTGACTAGTCCACCTATTTTCTTTTGCTGTTCTTAAGAGCTTTACTTTGTATTTGTGGTTCTTTAGTTAGACTATGAACTAGGTATGGATTCTTTGCCTTTTTTTGTTTTGTTTTCTTTTGAGACAGGTTGTGGCTCTGTCACCCAGGCTGGAGTGCAGTGGTGTGATCTTGGCTCACTGCAACCTCTACCTCCCAGTCTCAAGTAATTCTCCCACCTCAGCCTCCTGAGTAGCTCAGACTACAGGCACACACCACCATGCCCAGCTAATTTTTGCATTTGTAGTAGAAACGGGGTTTCACCATGTTGGTCAAGCTGGTCTCAAACTCCTGAGCTCAGCTGACCCGCCTGCATTGGCCTTTCAGAGTGCTAGAATTACAGGCCTAAGCCACCACGCCCGAGCTCTCCTACTTTATTTATCCAACATTTGATCCCTGAACATAGACGATAATGCAGAGAAAGCGCAGAAGTACAAGATCAAAGCCAGTTTTACTGATAGTACATACATATATACATATATATAGATTGATGGGCAGAAAAGTTGATAGGTAGATAGAAGGGAAGATAGATACATATAATCAACTTTGGGCATTTGTGTGACTTCTTTATGTATTCTTAGTACAGTCTAAATTTGATAGTAGACCTACCTGAGCTATCACAACTTAGTAAGGCTTCTTAAATACAGCAAATGTCCTTTCCGTGAAACTTGAGAGAGGATTTTTAAAAACCTTGGGCAATCCTTATGTCCCTTGATTTTTGCATCCAGAACGTTTTGGGAAGATTACTGTCATGGGTAATGAAGCAAAATTGTGTCATTTGTGAATTGTACTAAGGTCATAGAAGGTTATTATCGTTCTGAGAGTAATGACTAGACACTCAGGAATAATGGGCAGACAAAAGGAGAAGAACATTAAAAAAAAAGAAGCCTTCATCAAGAGTATTATGTATTATTAGATCCAGCTTTTCCTGAGTTTGATTTGCATGGATGAAATCTACTCAGGGGTTTTCACAGTGAAGTTCATGTTAGGATGCCTGTGTGCCTTCTCAGGTGAGACATGTACATCTTGACTTACTCTCTGAGTCCAGAGACTCTCTTATATAGACTGTAGAAAAACACTATCTTTCTTTTTCAGACCCATTTACATTTTAGTTCACATAAAGACAAAGGGATATCTGTTTCTTAGCTGTGGGTGTTTCTGCCAGATTATAGGTGGTAAAGTAGATTGGGCTTTTGTAGCATCAGCTCTGCACCTTTATCCTTCTCCTGACAACTTCTTTGTATCCCTGTCCCCTACAAGCTTGCGTTTACATCCTGGCATTGCCACTTAATAAGATGACTAATCAGTAAGCTGAGCTAAGTTTTTTTTTTAATTTAAATAAGAATTTTTTTTTGAGACGGAGTTTCACTCTTCTTTTGTTCAGTCTGGAGTGCAATGGGGCTATTTCGGCTCACTGTAACGTCCACCTTCCAGGTTCAAGTAGTTCTGCCTCAGCCTCCCAAGTAGATGGCATTACAGGTGTGTGCCACCATGCCCAGCTAATTTTGTATTTTTAGTAGTCTTTAAGCCATCTTGAGTTAATTTTTGTATAAGGTGTAAGGAAGGGGTCAAGTTTCAGTTTTCTGCATATGGCTAGCCAGTTTTCCCAACATCGTTTACTAAATAGGGAATCCTTTCCCCATTGCTTGTTTTTGTCGTTTGTCAAAGATCAGATGGTTGTAGATGTGTGGTGTTATTTCTGAAGCCTCTGTTCTGTTCCATTGGTCTATAGATCTGCTTTGGTACCAGCACCATGCTGTTTTGGTTCTTGTAGCCTTGTAGTAACCAGCATGATGTAGTCAGGTAGCAGTATGCCTCCAGCTTTGTGCTTTTTGCTTAGGATTGTCTTGGCTATATGGGCTTTTTTTTTGGTTCCATATGAATTTTAAAGTAGTTTTTTCAAATTCTGGGAAGAAAGTCAATGTTGCCTTGATGGGGAGAGCATTGAATCTATAAATTACTTTGGGTAGTATGGCCTTTTTCACAATATTGATTCTTCCTATTTGTGAGCATGGAATGTTTTTCCATTTGTTTGTGTCCTCTCTTATTTCCTTGAGCTGTGGTTTGTAGTCCTTGAAGAGGTCCTTCACATCCCTTATAAGTTGTATTCCTAGGTATTTTATTCTCTTTGTAGCAATTGTAAATGGGGGTTCACTCATTATTTGGCTCTCTGTTTGGCTCTTATTGGTGTATAGGAATGCTTGTGATTTCTGCACGTTGATTTTGTATCCTGAGACTTTGCTCAAGTTGCTTATCAGCTTAAGGAGATTTTGGGCTGAGACGATGGAGTTTCTAAATATGCAATCATGTCATCTATAAACAGAGATAATTTGACTTCCTTTCTTCCTGTTTGAATACCCTTTATTTCTTTCTCTTACCTGATTACCCTGGCCAGAACTTCCAATACTGTTTTGAATAGGTGTGATGTGAGAGGACATTCTTGTCTTGTGCTGGTTTTCAAAGGGAATGCTTCCAGTTTTTGCCCATTCAGTATGATATTGGCTGTGGGTTTGTCATAAATAGCTCTTATTATTTTGAGATGTTCCATCAACACCTAGTTTATTGAGAGTTGTTAGCGTGAAGGGATGTTGAATTTTATCGAAGGTCTTTTTGGCATCTATTGAGATAATCATGTGGTTTTTGTCATTGGTTCTGTTTATGTCATGGATTACATTTATTGATTTGTGTATGTTGAATCAGCCTTGCATCCCAGAGATGAAGCCTACTTGATCCTGGTGGATAAACTTTTTGATATGCTACTGGATTTGCTTGCCAGTATTTTATTGAGGATTTTTGCATTGATGTTCATCAAGGATATTGGCTTGAAATTTTCTCTTTTTGTTGTGTCTCTGCCAGGTTTTGGCATCAGGATGATACTGACCTCATAAAATGAGTTAGGGAGGAGTTCTTCTTTTTTTATTGTTTGGAATAGTTTCAGAAGAAATAGTACAAGCTTCTTTTTGTATCTCTGGTAGAATTCGGTTGTGAATCCATCTGGTCCTGGGCCTTTTTTAGTTGTATGCTATTAATTACCTCCTTAGTTTCAGAACTTGTTATTGGTCTATTTATTCAGGGATTCAACTTCTTCCTGGTTTAGTCTTGGGAGGGTGTATGTGTCCAGAAATTTATCCATTTCTTCTAGATTTTCTAGTTTATTTGCATAGAAGTGTTCATAGTATTCTCTGATGGTAGTTTGTATTTTTGTGGGGTCAGTGGTAATACCTCCTTTGTCATTTTTTATTGTGTCTATTTGATTCTTCTCTGTTTTCTTCTTTATTAATCTGGCTAGCAGTTTATCTATTTTGTTAATCTTTTCAAAAAAACCAGCCCTGGATTCGTTGATTTTTTTTTGAAAGGTTTTTTTGTGTCCGTCTCCTTCAGTTCTACTCTGATCTTAGTTATTGTAAGGTCTGTTCTTGCCGAGTTTAAAGTGAAGAAACTGAGGCCAGCACAAGAAGATCTGATGCGAAGGAATTTATTCAGCCTCCCGGACGAGGTTCTGCAGTCTGACAGGAGGGACTGGAGAAGTCGCATGGACTCCTCTCAGACAGGGGGTTTTATAGGGAGTGAAACAGCTCAATTGGTTGTGGGAGAGCAGGTCTGCTTTTGGGTAAGTTACAAGCCTTTACCTAGGACTTGGCTTGTTGTTGGTTGGAATTACTCGGCTGCTATTGGTTGTTAGGACTTGGCTGCTATTGGTTGTTAAGACTCGGCTGCTATTGGTTATTAAGACTTGGCTGCTATTGGTTGTTAAGACGCTAGGGTTACCACACCTTGTTTGCATACTGGGCTCTTTTAAGGGAGGGTCAGGCTGTGTGAGCATGGGAGAAGGGAAAAAGCCTGAGCATGTCTGAGCTTGCCTGAGCTTGCCTGGGCTTGTCTGAGCTTTTGAAAAGAAGGGGGGCGGTCTGTGTCCATGCTCCCGGCAAGGCAACCAGCCTTATAGTTATTTCTTGTTTTTTGCTAGCTTTTGAATTTGCTTGCTTTTGCTTCCCTAGTTCTTTTAATTGTGATATTAGGTTGTCAATTTTAGATTTTTCCTGCTTTCTCTTGTGGGTATTTAGTGCTATAAATTTCCCTCTAAACACTGCTTTAGCTGTGTCCCAGAGATTCTGGTACATTGTGTCTTTGTTCTCATTGGTTTCAAAGAACTTATTTATTTCTGCCTTAATTTCATTATTTACTCAGTAGTCATTCAGGAGCAGGTTGTTCAGCTTCCATGTAGTTGTGTGGTTTTGAGTGAGTTTCTTAATCCCGAGTTCTAATTAGATTGCCCTCTGGTCTGAGAGACTGTTGTTATGATTTCCGTTCTTCTGCATTTGCTGAATATCCTGAAGAGTGTTTTCCAACCTGGTTTCATTCTCCCTGTCACTTTCAGGTACACCAATTAAACGTAGGTTTGGTCTTTTCACATAGTCCCGTATTTCTTGTAGGCTTTGTTCATTCCTTTTCATTCTTTTTTCTCTAATCTTGTCTTCACACTTTATTTCATTAAGTTGATCTTGAATCTCTGTTATTTTTTTTCTTCTGATTGATCGATTCGGCTATTGATACTTGTGTATGCTTCATGAAGTTCTTATGCTGTGTTTTTCAGCTCCATCAGGTCATTTATGTTCTCTAAACTGTTTATTCTAGTTAAGTATTTCTCTAACCTTATTTCACGGTTCTTAGCTTCCTTGCATTGGGTTAGAACATGCTCTTTTAGTTTGGAAGAGTTTGTTATTATCCACATTCTGAAGCCTGCTTCTGTCATTTTGTCAAACTCATTCTCTTTCTAGTTTTGTTCCCTTGCTGGTGAAGAGTTGTGAGAAGAGGAGAAGAGGTGTTCTGGTTTTTGGAATTTTCAGCCTTTTTGTGTTGGTTTTTCCTCATCTTTGTGGATTTATCTACCTTTTTATCTATGATGTTGGTGACCTTCAGATGGGGTTTCTGTGTGGATCACCTTTTTGTTGATGTTGATGCTATTCCTTTCTGTTTGTTAGATTTCCTTCCAGCAGGTCTGCTGGAATTTGCTAGAGGTCCACTCCAGACCCTGCTTGCCTGGGTATCACCAGCGGGGTCTGCATAACAGCAAAGATTGCTGCCTGTTCCTTCCTCTGGAAGCTTCATCCCAGAGGGGCACCTGCCAGATACCAGCTGGAGCTCTCCTGTGTGAGGTGTCTGTTGACTCCTGCTGGGAGGTGTCTCTCAGGAGGCACGGGGGTCAGGGACCCACTTGAGGAGGCAGTCTGTCTCTTAGCAGAGCTCAAGCACTGTGCTGGGAGATCTGCTGCTCTCTTCAGAGCTGGAAGGCAGGAATATTTAGTCTGCTAAAGCTGCACCCACAGCCACCCCTTCCCCCGGCTGCTCTGTCCCAGGGAGATGGGAGTTTGATCTATAAGCCCTGACTGGGGCTGCTGCCTCTCTTTTAAAGATGCCCTGCCCAGAGAGGAGGAATCTAGAGAGGCAGTCTGGCTACAGCGGCTTTGCTGAGCTGCAGTGGGCTCTGCCTAGTTCGAACTTCCCTGTGGCTTTGTTTATACTGTGAGGGGAAAATTACCTACTCAAGCCTCAGTAATGGTGAATGTGCCTCCCCCCAGCAAGCTCAAGCATCCCAGGTCAACTTCAGACTGCTGTGCTGGCAGTGAGAATTTCAAGCCAGTGGATCTTAGCTTGCTGGGCTCCATGGAGTGGGATCTGCTGAGCTGGACCACTTGGCTTCCTGGCTTCAGCCCCTTTCCAGTGAAGTGAATGGTTCTGTCTTGCTGGTGTTCCAGGTGCCACTGGGGTAGGAAAAGGAACTCCTGTAGCTAGCTTGGTATTTGCCCAAATGGCTGCCCAGTTTTGTGCTTGAAACTCAGGGCCCTGGTGGTGTAGGCACCAGAGGGAATCTCCTGGTCTGTGGGTTGCAAAGACTGTGGGAAAAGCGTAGTATCTAGGCCAGAATGCACAGTTCCTTAGAGCAGACTCCTTCATGGCTTCCCTCGGCTAGGGGAGGGAGTTCCCCTACCCCTTGGGCTTACCAGGTAAGCTGATGCCCCACCCTGCTTCTGCTCTCTCTTCGTGGGCTGCACCCACTGTGTGACCATTCCCAATGAGATGAGCCAGGTACCTCAGTTGGAAATGGAGAAATCATCATCTTTTGCGTTGATCGCTGAGAGCTGGAGGCCGAAGCTGTTGCTCTTCAGCCATCTTGCCAGCCACCCCCTACCATTTTTTTTTATGGCATGGTTAAGATAAACCCTCTGAGAAAGAGCAGGGTTATGAATCATATCTCCCAGGATTGTGTGGAAGAAAGGAGATAACGTACATAATGTCCTTAGCTCATGTCTGGAGCATGTAAGTGTTCAGAGAATGCTAGCTGGTAACTATTAGTGTTCCTGTGTTCCTCACGCCCTATGTTTAAAATTATTTAAGAACGGAGACTATGTATTATATCCTTTATATATTATAGACTCAATATTTTACACATTCTCACTGTAATTTTTAATGTTTTATCTTTTGTCTTGCAGTGATGAAACTACAGAATCTGTTTGTAGATGATTCAGGTCGATATTTGGCTATTCAGTTCCATCTGGAATGTGCATATGTGTTTTTATATTATTATGAGTACAGAAAAGCAAAAGATCAGTTGAATATTGCTAAGGACATCAGCCAATTACAAATTGATTTGACGGGTAAGACTTTTATTTTTTGTGGATAATTGATTTTATTTTTATGATAAAACTATATACATTGGCAGTTTGAATTGTGTGCTGGTATTTAATTTTCTATATTCTATTTGCTTTACAAAAATAAACTTTAAAGCTTTTATTTACAAATTTATAGTTTAGAATACATTTGAAATGATATATTGTCCTCACTCCTAGAGGTTCCCATTTATTGTGCTCATCTAGTTAAACGTGTTAGTAATAGTTAGCAGCCAGGCAGTATACAAATACACTTTTGAGCCTTTGGGGATGGGTGCATAGAAGCCTTTCCTGACCAAGTTTGGCCTCTCTGCATTGCCCTTTCTTGTAAATACCCACCTGTTGTTCCCATCTTGATTTTTTTTTTTTTTTTTTTTGAGTTGGAGTCTAGATCTGTCACCCAGGCTCAAAGCCATGGCATGATCTCGGCTCACTGCAACCTCGGCCTCCCAGGTTTGAGTGATTGAGTGATTCTCCTGCCTCAGCCTCTTGAATAGCTGAGATTGCAGGTGCCTGCCACCATACTTGGCTAAATTTTTTTTTATTTTTATTTTTAGTAGAGATGGGGTTTCACCATGCTGACCAGGCTAGGTTTGAACTCCTGACCTCAGGTGATCCGCCTGCCTCCATTCCAAAATGCTAGGATTACAGGCATGAGCCACCTCGCCCAGCTGCCTTTTTTTTTGAGGGTGGAGGGTGGGGGAAGGGAGTTTTGCTCTTGTTGCCCAGTTTGGTGTGCAATGGCATGACATTGGCTCACTGAAACCTCTGCCTCCTGGTTTCAAGCGATTCTCCTGCCTCAGCCTCCTGAGTAGCTGGGATTACAGATGCCTGCCACCATGCCCAGCTAATTTTTTTTTTTTTTTTTTTTTTTTGAGACGGAGTTTCGCTCTTGATACCCAGGCTGGAGCGCAATGGCGCGATCTCGGCTCACCGCAATCTCCGCCTCCCGGGTTCAGGCAATTCTCCTGCCTCAGCCTCCTGAGTAGCTGGGATTACAGGCACGCGCCACCGTGCCCAGCTAATTTTTTTGTATTTTTAGTAGAGACGGGTTTCACCATGCTGGCCGCCCTAGTCTTGAACTCCTGACCTCAGGTGATCCACCTGCCTTGGCCTCCTAAAGTGTTGGAATTATAGGCCTGAGCCATCATTCCTGGCCCATCTTGGATTTTTTTTTATATATATTATTTTGTGTGTGTTTTTTTTTTTTTTTGATACAAAGTCTTGCTCTCTCTCTCAGGCTGGAGTGCAGTGACGCGATCTCAGCTCACTGCAACCTCCGCCTCCTGGGTTCAAGCGATTCTCCTCCCTCAGTCTCCTGAGTAGCTAGGATTATAGATGTGTATCACCACACCTGGCTAATGTATTTTTAGTGGAGACGGAGTTTCACCATGTTGGCCAGGCTGGTCTCAAACCCCTGACCTCATGATCCCCCCACCTCGGCCTTCCAAAGTGCTGGAATTACAGGTGTGAGCCCCTGCACCTGACCATCATTTTGTATTCTTTACAAGCAAAAACTTTTGACTATTTTGTTTACTTGATGTTTCTTCAGTGCCTTAATTGATGTTTCTTCAATGCATTAGAACATTAGAACATATGGTAGGCACTCAATCAATGTGTGTGAACAGATGAATGAACTACAGAATTTCTCCTTAGACCTCTGTGTTTCTTCTGAATATCAGATAGGACGCATTGCTTTCTTTGTATGTATTGCTGTATCCCTAATGCCTCACAATATAATTTACGTTAAATATTGAGTAAATTAATGGAAATCAGATATCATCAATTGATCACACCATTTATACCTGTTAAACCTGGGTTGAACATTCCAGGATATGATTACCTGTTTTTAGGTGTTGAATTGATTGAACCTGTGCGTCCTCCCTAGGCTAGGCCTAGATTATCTCTAAGACCTGTTCTGAGCCCCCACATTCTGTGCTTCTTGTTGAACTAATTCTATCAGTAAAATCCTTGAGATATATTATGAATAAATGTGATTTTGTGGGCTGGTCTGGAATCTTAGCCAGCTTTTGTTACATTGTGTGTGTAGGGGTAAAGTTGTTTAATATCCAGCTTATAACCTTTGGAACAACGGCCATGTATGACTTGGAACAGCGGCCATGTATAAGCGGTCTGTATACAAAAATATATGTAATATAACTTGTGAGGTTAGTTTCAGAAGTTATGTTTTTAAATATTTTGATCCTTTGAGGCTTTTTTGGGACTATTAATGTCATAGTACTTAATTGTTGGTATATTTACTAGGTAGTTCTTCATACTTTGTTTTCCAAGTTAGGGGTGAAGAACTTAGAAATACAAATGTGACGTTCACAAATATGAGAATCAGGTTTCTTTTTTTTTTCCACTCATCTGTAGCCTTACTATAAAAAGTAAGCTGTGGCTGGGCGTGGTGGCTCACGCCTGTAATCCCAGCATTTTGGGAGGTGGAGGTGGGCAGATCACGAAGTCAGGAGATGGAGACCAAAATACAAAGATTAGCTGGGCGTGGTTGCGTGTGCCTGTAATCCCAGCTACTAGGACTCTGAGGCAGGAGAATCACTTGAACCAGGGAGTCAGAGGTTGCATTGAGCTGAGATTGTGCCGCTGCACTTCAGCCTGGTGACAGAGCAGGACTACATATCAAAAAAAGAAAAAGAAAAAAAGAGTAAGTTGTGTTGAACAATTTCAGTGGCTATCTTTAGCACAACATGTTTAAAAGGTTAATATATAACTTAGAGCCAGCTAGACTTATCACAGGATGAAATCCAGACTTCCTAGACTGGTCTCTGCAATCAAAGGTCTTTGTAATCTGACTCTGTCCAGAGAATGGATGTTGGAACTTTTCCTTCTTTTAAAGTGGTTTGAAACCAGCTATTCTGTAGCGAGTTATTTCAGAGACATAATGAAAAAATTTCGGTCTAACAGGAAGTTAGATAGTGTAATAAACAGTTGATTTAGAACCAGAAGACCCTGACTTTAAGCTCTGGTTTGGATGAGAAGACCTGTGATTGTGAACACATGACTGTATTCCTTAGAACCTTTGTTTTTGTCATCTGTGAAAAAGAGATAATAATAGTTCTACCTAAACACTCAAGGGGTGTGTGCGTGTGCGTGTGCGTGTGTGTGTGTGTGTGTTTTAAGAGTGGTGGTTTGATGCAAAAATTAATATGTGGAATCTAGTGACAGAAATCCTGGGTTTGAGTCCTGGCACCAGAGCTTATTGGCTTTCTAATTTTATAAGTCATTTAAAACCTGAGGCTGGGCCGCAGGATTTTCTTATGTGAAATGGAGAAAATACTTTTTAACTCTAAAGCACTCTGAAAATATTACTCTTCATAATTGTACAGTAGGTCTGATTGGGAAGTCAGTAGATATAATTTTATTGTTTTTTCAGGTGCTTTAGGAAAAAGAACACGGTTCCAGGAAAATTATGTGGCACAACTGATTCTAGATGTAAGAAGAGAAGGGGATGTCCTTTCAAATTGTGAATTCACTCCAGCACCCACTCCTCAGGAACATTTAACCAAGGCAAGTAGGATTATAAGTTATTAAATTCAATTAACACCTCAGTCTAACAATTTCAGTAGGTGAGTACCATAAAAACACTGAGTGGGTTGGGGAGATTCTTCATTTTATCCTTTCTTGAGCCTTTTCAGGGTGGCTGGGGCAGGGAGAACTGGTGTTTAAACCTTTTTTTTCCTGACCTGTATATAGAGATAAATAGTGCTTCTCTTCTATGATTCAATAACTATGAATTAATAATGCAGTTAGTTATGTATTACCCCTCTTGAAGAAATACAAAAGGCAGACTGGGTAGAGACCGATTTTTCTAGCTGCTATCATATTTGTCTCCTTATGCTTGTCTTCTCTGGCTATTTTTGAACATTCAGAGACTTGGAATCTCTTAGGCTTTTTCTAAATATATAAACAGATGATCAGAATTCCTTTTCACCAATTTTGTGATCTCCCTTTTGTTGCTCTGTCATTAGTGGGTGGTGGTTGCCTTAGTATTTTTATTTGACATGTCTAATGAATTCTTTTCTTTAGTTTGAATTATGACTCTTGGTCAGTTTACCTAATTATCGTCCACTCCAGCTGCTTCCATGAAGGCCTTTAGTATTTATGCATGTATTTTCTGGTCCCAGAAATCCCCAACTACTTTTTTTTTTTTTTTTTGAGATGGTGTCTCCCTCTGCCACCCAGGCTGGAGTGCAGTGGCCCAGTCTCAGCTCACTGCAACCTTGCCTCCTGGGTTCAAGCAATTCCCTTGCCTCAGCCTCCTGAATAGCTGGGACTATAGAAGCACGCCATCATGCCTGGCTAATTTTTATATTTTTAGTAGAGACGGGATTTTGCTGTTTTTGCCTGCCTGGTCTTGAACTCCTGAACTCAGTTGATCCACTTGCCTCGGCCTCCCAAAGTGCTGAGATTACAGGCATGAGCCACTATGCCCAGCCTGTCAACTACATTTTTTATTGTCCTTTGGTTGATTTTGCTGTCTTTAAAGCCTATGTCCTCATTTCAGAGCCTGTAAGCAAATTTACCTTGGGTATGCTAAACACTAAAATTTTCTTCTGTGCTAAGAATAATGCCAAGGGAAGGGACTAGAGATGGGTAAGAAGTGTGGCAGCAATTGTTAATCCTAGGGAAGGCCTTAGATGAGATATTGCCTATTCCTGGGACTGCTCCAAGTACCCTGTTGTTTCCTTTTGTGATAACTTTAGTGAAGAGCAGCTGTTGATTCTAAAAGGAGAATGAAGAAAGGAAGGGAGAGAGGCCAAAACTCAGGGAAAAGACTGTGCAGAGTGCACTCTATACCACCTGAAGTACATAGAGCCATGCCTGAACCAGTATGTGTACTGCTAGGGTTGATGCTGGTGAGGAAACTGTGCTCTCTCCCTCATTTCCTACTTATATGTACTAGACTCTCCTCCTTAAGCTTTTTGATATCACCTAAGCCTCTCTCTAAGCCTTAGATTAGCTGTCATAAGCTGGATTTTTAGGCCATAACACAGCATCTATGGAAAGATATTTAATTGTACAATCCAAGCACTTTATTCAGTAATCTATTATTATTATTATTATTATTATTATTTGAGTCAGAGTCTTACTCTTTTTGCTTAGGCTGGAGTGTAGTGGCACAATCTCGGCCCACTGCAACCTTCGCCTCATAGTTTTAGAGCTATTCGCCTGCCTCAGCCTCCCAAGTAGCTGGGATTACAGGCATGCACTACCATGCTCAGCCAATTTTTATATTTTTAGTAGAGACGGGGTTTCACTATGCTGGCCAGGCTGGTCTCGAACTCCTGACTTCAAGTGATCTGCCCGCCTTGGTCTCTCAAAATGCTGGAATTACAGGCATGAGCCACCACGCTTGGCCTGTTTGTTGTTTTTTATTTATTTTTATTTATTATTATTTTTAATTTATTGTTGAGACAGAGTCTCACTCTGTCACCCAGGCTGGAGTGCAGTGGCACGCTCTCACTCACTGCAACCTCCGCCTCCCAGATTCAAGAGATTCTTCTGCCTCAGCCTCCCAAGTATCTGGGATTACACGCTAAATTATGTATTTTTTTTAGTAGATATGGAATTTTATCACCTTGGCCAGGCTGGTCTCAGACTCCTGACCTCAAGTGATCTGCCCACCTTGACCTCCCAAAGTGCTGGGATTACAGGCGTGAGCCACCATGACCAGTGTGTTTGTTGTTTTTTAATGTGGAGTTCTCCTAGAGAAAATTATCTCTCAATGATTGGCTTGGCATGGTCATGTCTGTAATACCACCACTTTGGGAGGCTGAGGTGTGTAGATCCTTGAGGTCAGGAGTTTGATACTAGCCTGACCAACATGGTGAAACCCTGTCTCTACTAAAAATACAAAATTAGCTAGGCATCATGGCATGTGCCTATACTCCCAGCTACCTGGGAGGCTGAGGGAGGAGAATCACTTGAACTTGGAAGGTAGAGGTTGCAGTGAGCTATCGCACCATTGCACTGCAGCCTGGGCAACAAGAGCGAAACTCCCATTTCTAAAAAAAGTAAAAAAATTATCTCCTGGTGATAAATAGGATAGGATGACTATTATGAGAAATATATGAAAATGATGTACAATTTAATACAGAATTTAATCTTTTTTTGCTTGCTTGTTTTGTTTTTCTTTCTTTCCTTTTTTCTTTTTCTTTTTTTTTTTTTTTTTTTTTTTGAGACGGAGTTTCGCTCTTGATACCCAGGCTGGAGCGCAATGGCGCGATCTCGGCTCACCGCAATCTCCGCCTCCTGGGTTCAGGCAATTCTCCTGCCTCAGCCTCCTGAGTAGCTGGGATTACAGGCACGCGCCACCGTGCCCAGCTAATTTTTTGTATTAGTAGAGACGGGGTTTCACCATGTTGACCAGGATGGTCTCGATCTCTTGCCCTCGTGATCCACCCGCCTCGGCCTCCCAAAGTGCTGGGATTAAACATGTAGCACATGTTACAGGATTAATATGGTTAACATTTCACATGTGACTATTAGAAAATTCTTCAGAATTATTTTATTTTATTTATTTTTATTTTTTGAGATGGAGTCTTGCTCTATCACCCAGGCTGGAGTGTAGTGGTGCAATCTTGGCTCACTGCAACCTTGCCTCCCAGTTTCAAGTGATTCTCCTGTCTCAGCCTCCCTGGTAGGTGAGACTACAGACATGTGCCACCAGGCTGGGCTAATTTTTATATTTTTAGTAGAGGTGGGGTTTCACCATATTGGTCAGACTGGTCTTGAACTCCTGACCTCATGATCCGCTCACCTTGGCCTCCCAAAGTGTTGGGATTACAGGCATGAGCCACTGTGCCTGGCCTCTTTTATTTTATTTTAAAATTTTTACCTATTTATCTATTTAAAGACCAGGTTATGAGACTGGCTAAATTTTGTATTTTTGGTAGAGATGGTGTTTCACCATGTTGCCCAGGCTGGTCTCGAACTTCTAGGCTCAAGCCAGCCACTTGCCTCAGCCTCCCAAATCCAGTTTTAAATCCTGATGCTGTCACATATGTTGTATGTGATCTTGGATGAGCTTTAAGTATCTGATTCTTTGTTTTTTCATCAGTAAATGGGGATAGAAATGCCTATTGTCTATGATTATTGTGAGGATGGATGAATTTGAAAATTGTCAAATTATCTGCAGAGGGGTTTTTCTGTACTTGGCTCAGTCAACAATAGCTGTTAATCCCTATTATTGTCATTGTTAGTGTATTCTTGAGGTATAGATGGTACATCTTCCATTTCTGCAAGGTAAATTGTTTCCAAATATGTGTTTCACAAGAAACAGCCTATTGGCCATATGTAAACAAGGTCAGTTAACTTTATCCTCTCTAGCAATTTATTACATGCCATTCTTTTAAATGAATAAAATTTAATATTTGATCTAAGAATTTTCTTTTGTATTCCACTAGAATCTTGAGCTCAATGATGACACCGTTCTGAATGAGATAAAGTTAGCAGATTGTGAACAGTTTCAGATGCCCGATCTGTGTGCTGAAGAGCTCGCTATCATCCTTGGAATCTGGTAAGTTGATGACTGACTTGGCTACTTTGAACACCTTGCATATTGATTCTCTTATCTGTGGAGAACCTTCATTCAAGGAGGTTCAAGAGTTCTGGATGAACAAGTAATTTTGTAGTGCCTATGAAGAAGATTCGAGAGAAAATACTTGGAGAGCCAATTAAAGGGTTAGAGATTACGAATCTCCTGTGAGTTGGTATATGTATTCTTCTGTTTCCTTTATAAGCACAATTTCTTTGGTTAGTGTTAGCTAAGAATAGATTCTTTTTTTTTTTTGAGACAGAGTCTCGCTCTGTCGCCTAGGCTGGAGTGCAGTGGTGCGATCTTCACTCACTGTAACCTCCACCTCTCAGGTTCAAGCAATTCTCCTGCTCAGCCTCCTGAGTAGCTGGGACTACAGGTGCGCACCACGACGCCTAGCTAATTTTTGTATTTTTAGTAGAGATAGGGTTTCACCATGTTGTCCAGGATGCTCTCGATCTCTTGACCTCGTGATCTGCCCTTCTCGGCCTCCCAAAGTGCTGGGATTACAGGCATGAGCCACCTGTCTAGCCTGAGGAGGTGAATTCTTATAGATTGTAGATTGGCACAACAGTGGGGTTAGCTTCAGGCTCCTTCCCTACACTCTTGCTGTTCACTGGCCTCCTGCTTGAGTTGGATTTTTACCTGAAGGCCAAGCGCTGGAACTTGCCCCACTTCTCTTATATCTCATTCTACTTAACTGCTTGTATCCATTCATGTGTGTGTGTCTTGTATGTGTTTTAAATAAAATTGTTTCATACTTCTTTCCTCCTCCATTCATTGATTGTTTTTTCTTTTCCAACAATAAAAATTGGTTTATTTAAAAATTCTTACATAAACATTTTATGGTCGTTATAAAATCCTTAAATTCTATTGAAAATTGTAAGGACATGTTACTATTTTATAAGGCAGTGTTTTCTTTTTATTCTTAATATATGGAATATTTATACACATAGGCTAAAAAAATTTGTTAATATGGGGAATATTTAGAATTATATTCCATATATATTATATGTCCATAAATATTCCATATATTATAATTATATGTGGAATATTTACCATATTCCATATATTAAAATATTTAATATTCCATATGTAATATACAAGAGAATTTATGTAATATATAAATGTAAGTTATGTAGTATAATAATAAAATGAACTCTGGTGAACGCACCACCCAATTTAAGAACTAGAAGATGACAAATAGCATTAGCCCGGCCTGTGTGCTTCCTCTGCATATCATCCTTCTGCCTCTCCTCAAAAGATAACTGTTATCCTGAATCTCATGTTTGTCATTTTCTTGCCTTTAAAAAATTTTTTTTAATTTCATGTTTTGTATGCTTATAAGTCAGTTGCTTCAATTTGCTTGTTTTTGAACTTTATAAAAGTGATATCTTATAATAAATATATACTCCTCTGTGATTTGCTTGTTTTCTCTCATTATTGTAGTCCTGTGATTCATGTTGTTATATGTAGCTGCAATTTACTTTGCAGTATAGCATTCTGTTGGTTGAATATACCACAATTTGTCATTTTCCTTTTGGACATTTGGATTGTTTCCAGATTTTTTCTATTATACACAATATTACTATGGATATTTATGTATCTCATTCTTGATATATCTGTTCAAGAATTCCTCCGGGCTCTATATCTAGGATGGAAGTACTGAGTTGAGAATATATCAGTGTTCAAAAAGATAGTGCCAAATTGTTTTCTAAAATGAATACCAGTTATATACTTGATCCTGGATCAGCAAGATCTAAGAATGTCTATTGTTCTGATTCCTTTACAGCTGTTATACAAATATTTTCATTTTTTTGCATGAGTTTAATAATAAAACTTGATGTCATAATAATTCTTTTCATTTTCTTTGTAAGTGACACATATCGAATTTCTTTTTGCCTGGGAGGATAAATTATGTTGGCTGCACAGTGGCACATGCCTGTAATCCCAACACTTTGGGAGGCTGAGGCAGGCAATCACTTGAGCCCAGGAGTTCAAGACCAGCCTGGGCAACATAGTGAAACTCCATCTCTACAAAAAATACAAAAATTAGCTGGAAATGGTGGCATACACCTGTAGTCCCAGTTACTCAGGAGGCTGAGCTGGGAGGATTCCTTGAACTTAGGAGGTGGAGGTTGCAATGAGCCAAGATGGTGCCACTGCACTCCAGCCTGGGTGACAGAGTGAGCTCTGTCTAAAAAAAAAAGAAAAAGATAAATTATGTTGACATTTAGTACACCAACCACATTTTATTTGCCAGCATTTTATTTTATTTTTTTTTTTTTGACAGTTTAGCTCTCGTTGCCCAGACTGGAGTTCAATGGCATGATCTGGGTTCACTGCAACCTCCGCCTCCCAGGGTTAAGCGATTCTCCTGCCTCAGCATCCAAAGTAGCTCAGATCACAGGCATACGCCACCACACCCAACTAATTTTCTTGTATTTTTAGTAGACACGGGGTTTCTCCATGTTGGTCAGGTTGATCTTGAACTCCTGACCTCAGGTGATCTGCCCGCCTCGGCCTCCCAAAGTGTTGGGATTACAGGTGTGAGCCACCGCACCCGGCCGAGCGTTTTATTTTTGTACTTATCTTTGACAAACTCTACATTTATATATAATACCATAATTAAATATCTGCTTTCAAATATGTAAAATATAGCAGTTTACTTTGCTTTTTAAAAATTATATTTCATTAGCTACAACATACATCTTATAATTAACTTACCTTTTTTCTTAATTTAAAGCACGAATTTTCAAAAGAATAACCCAGTGCATAAATTAACTGAAGAGGAGCTTCTGGCATTTACATCAGTGAGTTATGTCTTATTCTCTTACATTTCATTTTTTTCCTTGTAAATTATTTCCTCTGGTATGGTCTTGCCTTAGATTGCTTATGTTGAAACACTGCCACCTAAGGAAATAAAGGGGAGAAAAATCTTATCGGTTTAGTTTCTAAGTCATGTGTATCTTGCTGCTGATAGAGTCTACAACTCTTATGCCTAAAACTGAGGGCTATGCCTACATGTGGTCATCGTGAAAAAGAGAGCTGGGAGCAGGACCAGGAGACCTTGGGTTAGAGAGGTGTCAGGAGCATGGTGTGCTCATCAGTATTCAACAGTATAGAGCAGTCAGGAAAGAAATTTGGACAGAGAAGAGACCATTGGAGTGGATAATTAGGAGTGCATTGCTTACTTCTAGGACAGTTTCAGTGGACTATCTGGACAGTTACCTCATTACAGAGAATTCAGGGGGAATATGGTGTAAGGAAATAAAGTTAATAGATAGAGACCACAGTTGGAGAAGAATGGCAGTGAAAAGGAAAGATGAAGTAATAGATATTTGAGGATTTTAGATCAAGAAGGGCTTTTAAGAAGAGAAAAGTCACAGACGAAGGGGTCAGTCAGTATTTTGCCTTTATGGATAAAGGAAGATACATATGTTCTTTAATGAATACAAGCTGCTTAAGATACATCATTTTTTCAAAGGCATTTTTATTATCCCAGTTGGGAATCCAGTTAGAATTCTGATGTTTTCTTCCTTTGTTATTTTTCAGATAAGGCAAAAGAAAATACTTTTACTGGGTAGAAAGAAAATCTAGATTGTGGCTGGGTGAGGTGGCTCATGCCTGTAATCCCAGCACTTTGGGAGGCCAAGGTGGGTAAATCACTTGAGGTCAGGAGTTTGGACCAGCCTGGCCAACATGGTGAAACCCTGTCTTTACCAAAAATACAAAAATTAGCTGGGTGTGGTGGCATGTGCCTGTAACCTCAGCTACTCTGGAGGCTGAGAAGAACTGCCTCAACCCTGAAGGTGGAGGTTGCAGTGAGCCACCACTGCACTTCAGCCTGGGTGACAGAAAGCGAGACTCCGCCTCAAAAACAAACAAAACAAAACAAAACAGCTAGCTTATTTTGTACTGTAACATGAATTTTTCACATTACTATTTCCTACACACCCTCTTGGAACTGGTTAGGTGTTAGTCGTTTGAGTCCTCTGGTTGTGTGTTTTATTCTCCCACTTCAGTATTCTCAGAAATCTTTGGTGTGTATCATCATATTATGTATGTTGTAGATAACTGTGGAAATGCTCCTCATTATTCATTGCATGTGCTATCAAGGAATTGGCAAAGTGTTAAACATTTTAAAGGGCATATGAAAGCATGGACTTTTCATTTATTCATTTAGCTAATATATATCTATTAAATAATATATATGGGCATTGTACCAGTCATTGGGGGATATAGCAGAGTAAACAAAGCCTTGTCTCTTCTGGAGTTTACATCAAATACAGAATAGACAAAGAGAGAACCAGCTATTTCACAGAAGTGCTGAGGAGAAATATAAAGCAGGTTAAGAAACTAAGAATGGGCTGGGCGTGGTGGCTCACGCCTGTAATCCCAGCACTTTGGGAGGCCGAGGCGGGCGGATCACGAGGTCAAGAGATCGAGAGCATCCTGGCCAACATGGTGAAACCCCGTCTCTACTAAAAGTACAAAAAATTAGCCGGGCGTGGTGGTGTGTGCCTGTAGTCCCAGCTACTCGGGAGGCTGAGACAGGAGAATTGCTTGAAATCAGAAAACGGAAGTTGCAGTGAACTGGGATTGCGCCACTACACACCAGCCTGGCGATAGAGCGAGACTGTGTCTCAAAAAAAAAAAAAAAGAAACTAAGAATAGAATGGGCGCAGCTGTTTTAGACAAGGTGGTTAGCGAAGGTCTCAGTGGAAAGATGACATTGAACGTAGATCTGTGTGAAACAAGGGATAGGGGAAAGGGTAGGGAAGGTCTGGAATGTCCATGAGCTTGAGTCAGGGTAGGGACTGGATGGGGACAAGTGTCTAGGTGATAAATGGTGACCTGGATGCTTGGGTTTCTCTGATGATGGAAGTAAATAGGACATGGCATATGACAGGAAATGTTCCTGCTGGCCAGTAGAAACAGTTTCTTGGGATTGGTCTCATAAACAGTTTATTGCAGCATATATATTAACACAGTTATCCTGAAAAGACACTAACACACTCTTTTTACATTCAAAGTTAATTTTTTAGCATTTCTTGTGTGTGTGTGTATGGGGGGGTCCTTTCTTTAAAACTTTGCCTTTCTTTAACCCAGTCTCATTCCTTTGTACTGTGAGGTACCTGTGAAGTAATTAACTCTAGTAACTTCTGATGGTGGGTATAACTCATCACTCCTAGCTTGCAATGAAGGTCGTAAATTCAGGTTTTATACTTTTCCCCTCAGGGCTTTATGCTGTGTAATTTTTCTGCGTCCTCCCACCTCTTCCAAGTCAGAACTGTCCAGAGGATTTATGTTTCTTTGGAGGAAAACTGTTTGATTACAGTGACTCACAGTGCTAGGCCTAACTCTTCTGAAAAGATGAGTTAATACCAAGTAAATCTTTAATTGATGAGAAGTAGGGCAAGAAACTTGTATGTGAGGAGGGATTTTAAGAGCCCCACACATACTTTGGGCTTTGCACTATCCCCCCCGCCCCGACCTTTTTTTAATCCAAATGAAACTTACAAAATATGCTAGAAAAACCTGTCAGCCCTTGTCAACTCTTCCTTTCATCTATCAGTCCTTCCTCCTGTCCCTTCTTTGTGCCTGATACCAAGTAGATAAGATGAATTAAAAGTGCTCCCTGGTTTCAATGAAGAAAGAAACTTTATTTAAATCTATGTAACTCCGAAAGAGTACAAACAGCCCTCAACGTACAATAGTTTGACAATTTTTTGAATTTGCATTGGTGTGCAAATGATATTCAAGTAAAAATCATACTTTGAATACCCATACAACCATTCTGTTTTTCACTTTCAGTACAGTAGTCAGTAAATTACATAAGATGTTCAGCAGTTTTTTATAAAATAGGCTCTGTGTTAGATGATGTTGTCCAACTGTAGGCTAACGTAAGTGTTCTGCACACATTTAAGGCAGGCTAGGTTAAGCGATGATGTTTGGTAGGACAGGTGTTATTAAATGTGTTTTGACTTAGGACATTTCCAACTCATGATGGATTTATCAGAATGTAACTCCATCATATGTTGAGGAGCATCTGTATTTGAAACAAGAGGGACAACTTTTAGTTGCTACCCCACTTCTGAACTCTTTTGTTTGTGCCTCTCTTTTTGCAAGGTTCATATTTTTGCTTATATTATAATTATTTACATATATATGTCTTTTCCTTACAGGACTATAAACTCTGAGTTTGAGAGACTAGGCTCTGTTCTTTTCTATGCTCTCTACAAGGCCTGTGACCGTGCTTCAGTGCTTTACTTACAGTTGTTGCCAATAAATGTATGTAGAATGAGAAAATGAATGAAATATATGTCCTTCACCCTGGAATAGGATTGCTTTCTATTCAAGAGCTGCATCACTTCACTTAGTTCCTTAATTTAGGTAGTACTACATGATATTAGGAATAACCATCTGTTTCATCTTTCTCTTCTGTAAAATGGGGTAAAGAGTAAAATGCCCCTATCCCAACACAGAAGACTTTATTTGAGGATCATATTGCAGAACATCTATGAAAGTACTCCAGAGTAGGTAGAGGCTGGTACACTCATAGCATTGAGTGATGCTCGTTTGTAGTAGAGAATTCCTATTTTCAAGCAGGCTAAATAGATAAGACCTGCTTGGAGTTGGTCATAGATGTTGAAGAGAAGGGAAGAGAGAGGAAAGAAACAACATAGTTTTTCTTGCTGGGCAACGCTTTCCCTGCTCTGGCTGCTGCTTGGTGGCCTGGGAATAGGGTTGTGAACTATTGAGGCTACAAGATGTCTTCCTCTGTTGATAGAAGAGCAAGTATAATAGAAGTCTTTTTTTTGAAATGGAGTTTTGCTGGAGTGCAATGGCATGATCTCAACTCACTGCAGCCTTTATCTCCTGGGTTTAAGCAATTCTGCCTCAGCCTCCAAAGTAGCTGGGACTACAGGCATGGGCCACCACACCTGGCTAATTTTTATATTTTTAGTAGAGATGGGGTTTCACCATATCGGCCAGGCTGGTCTTGAACTCCTGAGCTCAGGTGATCCACCCACCCAGCCTCCCAAAGTGGTGGATTACAGGCATGAACCACTGCATCCGGCCAGTAGAAGTCTTAATACTCCTGCCAGAAGCTTACAAGCACTTGGAGAGATAGGGACAGTGGTTATTTGGTGTTTGGTAAATATTTATTGAATGAGCAAATGAATGGCTCTTGGTCCTGAATTTTGTTCAGTTTTGGTGAACTGTCCCAAAGTTTACTGGAATGATGGTGAAATACCTTTTTTGGAGAAATTTTTGCCAGTGTTTTCATTTTGGTGAAGTATGTTGAAATATATATGAAATATGCTGGGAAAATGTTTTAATTCAGCAAAGTCAGAAACTTGTCCTAGGAGGAATAGCTTTACTTGTTTAAGATTGCTATTAGGTAGTACAGTCTGAGATATTATATCTGCATGTTTCAGGGAAGCTGAATCATAGTAAAAATACCCGATATTGTTTTAGAGAGCCATTTATGTTGTATCGGGTTGATAATTTAAAATTAGCGGTGTTATCTACATTATTTCCCTTCAGATAAGCCAAGTGTGTGACATTCAGTAAAGTTTTTAATTTCCTTTCATTGTTGAAAATGGGAACAATTTAGTTAATTCATACAGGTGTTTTAGTTTTCCTTGGCAAAAGGTTTGTTTAGGTTGGGCATGGTGGCTCACGGCTGTAAACCCAGCACTTTGGGAGGTCTAGGCAGGCAGATCATGAGGTCAGGAGTTTGAGACCAGCCTTACCAGCATGGTGAAACCCCATCTCTACTAAAAACACAAAAATTAGCCGAGCGTGGTCGCGCACACCTGTAATCCCAGCTACTCAGGGGGCTGAGGCAGGAGAATAGCTTGAACCGGGGAGGTGGAGGATGCAGTGAGCCGAGATTGAGCCAGTGCACTCCAGCCTGGGTGAAAGAGTGAGACTTGGAATTGCGGGGCGGGGGGGCCGTGGAGGAAAGCTTTGTTTAACTGTGAATTGATAATGGCATCTTGCTTTCTGACTCTGCCTGAAGCCCCAAGGTCTCTGTAAATGAAAGAAGGTAAAAGATCTTTGGAAGTTACACATTTTATTTTATGTATTTTCTTTTTCTGCTATTGACTTTAAAGCTATTTAATAAATACTTATTTATGAACATAACGTAGTTTGCTAATCTGTTTTACAGATTAAAATACCTATTTTTCTTATAGTGAATACTCATTTCTTAATTGTAATTTATTAAGATAGAAAATGTAACTGTTAGTGGTTGTACTTCTGATAGTTTATTACTAGAGTTACTTACTTCAGAATTACCTCACAGTATAGGGGAACAAGCACAGTGAGATTTAAGCAAAATAAAACAAAACCATACTTACACATGTCATAGTCAACCAGGTGAAAATAAAACATAAAGAGAATGTCTTGACAGCAACCAAAAAAAAAAATCCCACATTAAATAAGAGGGAACAACAACTGTAAATACCTTCACCTTCTCATTGGAAACTAATTTCTCTGCTCTCTGCCTTTTCCTTTTTTTTTTTTTTGAGACAGAGTCTTGTTCTGTGCCCCAGGGTGGAGTGTGGTGGCACAGTCTTGGCTCACTGCAACCTCTGCCTCACAGTTCAAGTGATTCTCCTGCCTCAGCCTCCCAAGTAGCTGGGATTACAGGCACATACCACCACTCCTAGCTAATTTTTGTATTTTTAGTAGTGTCAGGGTTTCACCATGTTGGCCAGGCTGGTCTCAAACTCCTGACCTCAGGTGATCTGCACTTCTTGGCCTCCCAAAGTGCTGGGATTACAGGTATGAGCCACTGTGCCCAGCCTGCCTTTTCCTTGAGTTCTCTTTCAAATTACAAATAATCTGGGACCGGATGGCTTTTTTTTTGCCCTCCACAGTTAGCTGTGTCTTGAGGTTTATGCTTATTAGAATTTCCCTTCCAGCCAACTGTTACTGGACTTGAATTCCCATTGTCAACAACTATAAAACTGGATAAAATATATGAAACAGTAATATGTAAAAAGGCTAATATGTCATGACCAAATAGTGTTTACCCCAGGAATACAAAATTGGTTTAATATGAAACAACACAATTCACCTTATTAATAGAGCAAAAGGGAAAAACCAAATAATTATATTAATAGAAACAGAAAAGCCTTTGGCAAAATTCAATACCTTTTCATTATAAAAACTCTTAGTAAACTAATAATAGAAGAGAATATCAACCTGATGAAGTGTATCACGCTAAAATTATTGGTGAAAAGTAGTCTTTCCTCCCTAAGTTCATTAAAAAGGGAGAATTGTCTGCTTTCTTCACTTCTCTTCTCATTGAATTAGAAATCCCAGTAGTGCTATAGATAAAAAGAAGATATGAAGAAATAAAAGGTACACCGATTAGAAATTAGAATATAAACTACCTTTATGCATAGATGACATGTTTATATTATAGAAAAACTCTTAAGAATGAACATGAAAGCTACTAGAACTAATAAGCAAGTTCTTAGAATACAAGGTCAACATAAAAAACTCAATTACGCTTGTATTTACTGTCAATGAATAATTGGGAAAAGAATTTAAAAATCATTTGCAATAGTTTTAAATAAATCAAATATTTACAAATAATTACAACTAAAGTGCAAGACCTCTATCTGAAAATGACAAAGAATATTGAGAGAAATTAAAAATTATCTAAATAAATGGATTTACCATATCCATGGATTGGAAGGCTCAATATGTTGAATTCACAATTCCTGTAAAATTGAGCTTCAAATTAAATCCATAGAAGTCAGAATCCCAGTAGGCATTTTTTTTCTTTGCAGAAATTGGCATGCTGATTCTAAAATTCATTTGAAGGACTTCTGCTTCTGTAGTGGTTCCTCTTTTTTTTTTTTTTTTTTTTTGAGACATAGTCTCACTCTGTTGCCCATGGCACAATCTCAGTTTACTGCAACCTCTGTCTCCTGGGCTCAAGTGATTATTCTACCTCAGCCTACTGAGCAGCTGGGACTACAGGTGCACAGCACCATGCCTGGCTAATTTTTTGTATTTTTGGTAGAGACGGAGTTTCACCATATTACTCAGGGTGGTCTTGAACTCCTGGGCTCAAGTGATCTGCCTGCCTCGGCCTCCCAAAGTGCTGGGATTATAGGCGTGAGCCACCACGCCTGGCTGCTTCTATAGTGGTTCTGATTGGAAACTATCCTTCTGCAGAAAAAAATGACCAACTGTGGGCAAAATAAAACAACAAAAAACCCAACTACCTGGTGATACTGGGGAATGATTAAAGGTAGAAAGATTCTGGAGATGACTTTTTTTGCTAGGAAGAAGGGAATGACATTGGGTGATTTTATTTTCAGATTTCTTTTTTGTGTGTGAGAGATGGAGTCTCACTCTGTTGCTCAGGCTGGAGTGCAATGGCACAATCTCGGCTCACTGCAACCTCTGCTTTCTGGATTCAAGTGATTCCTGTGCCTCAGCCTCCCAAGTAGCTGGGATTACAGGCATGCACCACCACACTTGACTAGTTTTTCTATTTTTAGTAGAGACGGTGTTTCACCATGTTGGCCAGGCTGATCTCAAACTCCTGACCTCAAAATGATCTGCCTGCCTCGGCCTCCAAGTGATGGGATTACAGGTGTGAGCCACCATGCCCTGCCTTGTTTTCATATTTCTATCCTGTAACTAGATCTCAGTGTGTTACATGCAGTGTGTCACCTAGTGACATTGGATGATTTTCTTATTTTCATGATTCTATCCTGTGACTAGATCCCAGTTTGTTACATGCAGGGTAATTAAAACTTGCATAGCAGTTAAGCTGTCTTTGTAAGTATATTAGGGTTACTGTGGCTGCTGGAATGTGAGGGAGGGCATCTCATAAAGGAGAGAGTAATGGATAAGGACTCTTACATTCTGTATATAAACATTGTCCTGGCTCTCCCTTAAGCCATGCAAATATGTGTAGGGCATACTCTAAACAATTCAGCTAAGGATAAACAAAGTCAGATGAGATTTGAGCAGTTACCTAAGAGACTATGTGTGCAGGTTCAGTCAAACCAAATTTTGTGGGGTTTTTTGTTTTGTTTTGAGACAGGGTTTCTCTCTGTTACTGCAGCTGGAGTGCAGGGGCATGATCATACTCACTGCAGCCTTGAATTCCTGGGTTGAAAGTGATTCTCCTGTCTCAGCTTCCCAAGTAGTTGGGACTACAGGCATGTACCATTACAGTCTGGCTAGTTTGTAGAGACAGGGTTTTGTAATGTTGCTCAGGCTGGTCTTGAACTTGTGGGCTTGAGTGATCCTTCCATTTCAGCCTCCTGAGTAACTGGGACTACAGGCATTTGACACCATGTCTGGCTATGTGTGTTTTTAAAGAGGCTAATACTTTAGAACAATATAATTAAATTCAGTTTGCAGAACATAACATTCACAATTTATAGGATACCCTCCAGAGTTGCTCAGCAAATAAAGAATGAAGAAAATGTGCACTATTCACAAGAGAAAAGAGTCTATGGAGTCTGACGTTAAGATGACCTGGATGTTAGAATTAGCAGACAATTTTTTAAAAAAGCTTAGTGGCGTAACGGAAAACTATGCTTAGTGGTATAAAGGAAAAATGCTTATAATGGTCCAAAATAAAGGAATTTGTAGAGAAAAAGGACACATTATACAAGGGGAAAGACCACTGCAAATGCCTTTAACTTCTCATCCAAAACTATGAAGGGCAGAGGTAGTGGAACATCTTTTTTTTGAGACGGAGTTCCCCTCTGTTGCCTAGGCTGGAGTGCTGTGGCGAGATCTCAGCTCACTGCAACCTCCGCCTCCCAGGTTCAAGCAATTCTTCTGCCTCAGCCTCCCGAGTAGCTGGGACTACAGGCGCATGCCACCACACCTGACTAATTTTTTTGTATTTTTAGTAGAGATAGAATTTCACCATGTTAGCCAGGATGGTCTCGATCTCCTGACCTTGTGATCCACTTTCCTCAGCCTCCCAAAGTGCTGGGATTACAGGCGTGATCCACCGTGTGCTCAGCCTAATTTTCCACTATTATAGGCTGTGGAAAATTAAAGATATTGTTATTCTAGAGCAACCACTTAAAAATGCAAAGGCATCTGGCTAAAAATCCAGTAAGAAGTCAAAGTGGCAACCTAAAATATATTCAGATTATCTAAAAAGAAGGCAAGAAAAGCAGCATAATGGAACAACAACAAAAAAGGGTAAAATGGCATATCTAAACCCAGCCATATCAGTAATTATATTAAATGCTTATGGATAAATACTCCAAATAAAAGTCAAATGTTGGTAACGGAATTAAAAAGCAAGACACAACTAAATGCTTCCAAGAAGAGATGTACTTTAAATGTAAAGACTTAGTTGGGTTGACAATAAATGGATGGAAACTATTATCCCATGAAAACACTAAATATAAAAAGGCTAGATTTGCCAAATTAATGTAAAGTAAAATAGATTTCATTACAAAGAATATTTCCAGAGACAGGGAGGACCACTTTATAATAAAAGGAATGTTTAAAAAAATATAATAAAAGGAATATTTACCAGGAAGACATGATAATTATAAATGTGTATGTATCTAATAATGGCTACACAGTGTATGAAACAAAAATGAACAAAACTAAATTGAAAAATAGGCAATGTCACAATCATGGTTGAATATTTTAACACCTCTGTCAGCAATTGTTAGAACAGCTTGGCAAACAGCAAGTAAGTAAATAGATAAATTGGATAAACATCATCAGCCATTTTGACTTAATTGATGTTTATGGAGTACACTTGAAATACATGGTCTTTTCAAATGCATATGGTGAGTGCAGCAAGACCATATACTGAGACATAAAACAAATCTCCATAAATGAAAGAATGAATGTATAAATTAAGAATTTGATGACATATAGTACCTAGTTTTTTCCACAATTGAATTAAATGACATAAGTTACTATTGGATATCTAGAAAACCCCCAGATGTTTGTAAACCAAACAATTAAACTGCATATTTTATCCATGGACCAAAGAAGAAAACACAGAAGAAATTTATATGTGAAGGTCAGTTGTGAAGTTAAATCGTTGATCACAATGTCACAGAATTTTTCTTCTATGTTTTCTTCAAGCAGAATTGTAGTAACATTGAGTAGTGAAGAAATTTTAGCTAGGACACTAAGTGCATGACCCATAAAAGAAAAAGAGTGATAAATTGGACTTTATTAACATTAGAACTTTCTGCTCTTTGAAGACATTAAGAAAATGAAACACCAGCCGTAGACTAGGAGAAAATATTTATACTGCACATATCTCACAAAAGACTTTTACTTAGGATAAAGACCCTTTTCAACTCAATAGTAGAAACCAACCAATTAAATATGGACAAAATATTTGAACAGACACTTGAACAAAGATATATACGAGGCCAAGAAGTGCTTCAAAGATGTGTGATATCATTAGTCATCAGAGAAATGCAAATTAAAACCACAACAAGATACCACTATACATTACTGAAAAGACTTACATAACACCGTGTAGGGTAGTTGGAACTCATACTATTCTGGTGGTAATGTAAAATGGCACAACCACTTTGGAACACAGATTGGCATTTTCTCATAAAATTAATCATCAATTACATCTCTAGGTATTTAGCTATGAGAAATCAAAGTATATGTCCTTACAAAGAGTTGTACACAAATACTCATGGCTGTTTTATCCATAATAGCTTAAAACTGGAAATAACCCAAATGTCCATCAGTGAATGATAAACTGCTGTGTATCCCTTTGATTAAATAATACTCAACATAAAAAACAAAAAAACCAAAAAAAAAAATTAAAAACAACAAAAAAAGAAATAACACTCAACAATAAAAAGTTATGAAATACAGATAAATGCAACAGCATGGATGAATTTCAGACACATTATTATAAGTCAGAGAAGCCAGGCTATTTCCTGGGCGGTGACTCTCACCTGTAATCCCAGCACTTTGGGAGGCTGAGGTGGGAGGATCACAAGGTCATGAGTTCAAGACCAGTCTGGCCAATATGGTGAAACCCCATCTCTACCAAAAAATACAAAAATTAGCCGGGCGTGGTGGCGTGTGCCTGTAGTCCCAGCTACTTGGGAGTCTGAGGCAGGAGAATCACTTGAACCCGGGAGGCAGAGTTGCAGTGACCCAAGATTGTGCCACTGCACTCCAGCCTGGGTGACAGAGTTATACTCTGCCTCAAAAAAAAAAAAGATTTTATTTAATGGAAATTCTAGAATAGCAAAACTACATTATAATGACAGAAGGTAGATCACAGATTGATTACAAAATGTTGCAAGGAAACATTTTAGGATGATGGGAAATTTGATTTAATAGTAGTTATATAGGTGTATACATTTGTCAAAACAGGTCACAATACTGAGTATGGATTTTATTTGTCTGACATATACTTCACTAAAGGGAAGGATGCACATGTGTTATTTAGAGCTATACTATTTAAGATTATTAATATAGATTTGGGTTTCAATATTGATTATACTATGCCACCGTTTTCAGAAGGACAACCCACAAACTATTCAACTTACCTAATTATTAAGTGGAAAAAATGTAGGAGAACAAATTCACAGTAGGAAATTGCTTAATGTTTACCAAGAACCAAATTGCTTAGTGTTGGCTGGGAGATTCCCACCCAGGCAGGCTGAAGGTATTACAAGGCAGTGAGAGGCAGACCCAGATGGCCAGCAGAGTGGATCTATGCTGGGGAACCAACAGCCTGAGAGCCTCTGGGGCTTGCAGCTCTCCAGGACTGAAGGCCCTGAGCAGAGATTCGTCCACGTATTTATTTGCTCTTTAACAGGTGATTCTTATTAATACACAGGTGTTTTACATATACACATAACTCAGGAATATACCAAGTAGGCAGCTGTAACCTGCCTACCACTAATTACAAACTACAAGGTATCCTCCACAAAGGAGCCATGGGGGCAGGGTAAACTTAATGTTTCTCAATAAGTGTTCATATTCATTATGAGGTTTACTACTTTCTTGAGGCAAAATCAAGCTAGTTTTCCCCAAATATTTTTTGAAACCTGCATGCAAAAGAAACCTCAAATTTAATGGGAGGAATATACTGTTTAGAGCTTGAACTGGGGGCACTTTTGACCCTTTGCATTTAACACAGATTATTGATACTGAAAAAATATTTGTTGAATTGAATTTTTTCCCCTTTGTGATTGAGAGTCAACAAAAACAACAAATAGAAAGATAGCTAGGATGAATATAAAATCTTAAGATTTCTTAGCACATGACACTTGTATATAGAATAGCATAGGTAATTGAAATAAAGTGAGGTATTAATATATGATTTCAAGCAACTTGTGTTAATCGATATAAAAGTAGCTAATTAATAGAATTTAAGTCTGTAAATGCTGTTTTAAGTAGAATCTATATCTGGTGTGGAAAGTAAACTATTGGTCATGTGGCAAAATGTTAAAATGTGGGGAATTTGGGTGAAGGATATACAGTAATAGGTTTTTGGAAAGTGGCTTGAATTGAGACAGTGTACAGCAGGTCCTCCAGTAACAGTGCTTGCTTTAATGATCGTGAGGAAAAAAACATGGTTTTGTTATAGAACATTTGGCTTAAAGTCTCCTGAATGCAGAAGGTTTTTCTTTTTTGAGGAAGCCAAGTTACCAACAGATTGATCTCTGGTGTCTTTGCTGTATGAAAATTTGCATAGCAGAGAGAGTTTAAAAGCTTAATGGCAGAAGATCCAGAGTCTTAAAATTTGTCAAGCATGCTACTAGATATTGTGGAAAAAATAAAGGCATAAAGCATAGGACTTGCCTTCATGGAATTTTTAATTTAACCCAGATCAGATAAATTTGTGAAACTGTACTTAGGAATACTAGACAGTTTAAACTACAAATTGATAGCACAGATAAAGATATCGCCTAGTTGCTTAGAAAGGAAGAAAATATTCAGGACTGAGCAGTCAAAGTAGGCTTTGTTCACTAAGGGAGGACTTGAGCTGTAGCTTGAACAGCAGATAATGTTTAGATGGAGTGATATAGCATAAGCAAAGGCAAGGATGTGGGAGAATGTAAGTTGTATCTGGGTCCATTTGTTTAGAGTAAGACTTAGGGAAAATAGATTTGAGAAATTTTTTTTTTGTTTTTTGTTTTTTTTGAGACGGAGTTTCGCTCTTATTACCCAGGCTGGAATGCAATGGCGCGATCTCGGCTCACCGCAACCTCCACCTCCTGGGTTCAAGCAATTCTCCTGCCTCAGCCTCCCAAGTAGCTGGGACTACAGGCATGCACCACCACACCCAGCTAATTTTTTTGTATTTTTAGTAGAGACAGGGTTTCACCATGTTGACCAGTATGGTCTTGATCTCTTGACCTCGTGATCCACCCGCCTCGGCCTCCCAAAGTGCTGGGATTATAGGCGTGAGCCACCGCGCCCGGCGAGAAAATTTTTAAATGACCTACCAAGCGAGGATAGTGGATTTGGGCTGCTGTTCCACTTCTACTGGGAACTATTTATAGATTAAACTTGGAATTTTAAACTTACTGTCATTTGGTACTGATTTCAGAAATGAATGCTCTTTTAAGTAGATCATTAAAAAGCGGGCATAGTTCTTCTTTTTTTTTTTTCAGGCTTTTTATTTTATTGCAACAATTTCTAACAAGCAGCCATTGTTGATAAGTTCTTCTTTTTATAGTATTTCTTTGTTCCTTGCTTTGGAAGGTCAGCATGACCTGGGTGGGCATCATCCGATTTGGCTTTATTGTAGCCAAACAGTCATGCACAAGGAGAGCTCTGAGCTGCTTTTGATTTATATATGGAAAAAGCAGCTGTCTGAAAGCACCTTCATGTTTAAAGGAGTAGCCTGATTGTTTGTCATTTGAAGGGATCGTAGTGACCTCTGGAAGAACGTTATTATTTGAAATGTGCAATGTTAAGAATGAAAAGGAAATTTGTTTTGAACAGAAACAACACTCTAGATCCTCTTTAATGGTGGTACAGATTTTTCTTTGCTATTTTTCTGGGGGATGAGGGAAATGTGCATAACAGTGGGAAATTGCTAGCTGAATAAAATAGTAAATCTCTCTCATGTACATATATAACTTGTCATCATATGAATACTTTTTTTCTTTTTTGAGAGTCTCATTCTGTTGCCCAGGCTGGAATGCAATGGCACAATCTCAGCTCACTACAACCTCCGCTTCCTGGGCTCAAGTGATTCTCCTGCCTCAGCCTCTCGAATAGCTGGGATTATGGGCATGCACTACCGCACTCAGCTAATTTTTGTGTTTTTAGTAGAGATCAGATTTCACCATGTTGCCCAGGCTGATCTTGAACTCCTGACCTCAGGTGATCCACCTCCCTCGGCCTCCCAAAGGTCTGGGATTACAGGCATGAGCCACCATGCCCGACCCCACTTTTTTTTTTTAAGACAGAGTTTTGCTCTTATTGCCCAGGCTGGAGTGCAATGGTGTGATCTTGGCTCACTGCAATCTCCACCTCCTGGGTTCAAGTGATTCTTCTGCCTCAGCCACTCAGTTAGCTCGGATTGCAGGTGTGCGCCACCATGCCCAGCTAATTTTGTATTTTTAATAGAGATGTGTGTTCACCCCGTTGGTCAGGCAGGTCTTGAACTCCTGACCTCAAGTGATCCACCTACCTTACCTCAACCTCCCAAAGTGCTGAGGTTACAGATGTGAGCCACTGCAACCACCAAAAATTTACTTTTTAGTGTGAATTGAAGTGGTATTCACTGACCTTTACATTTCAGGCAGCCAGCCGAGTTTCCTCAGATGTTAGTATGAGTCTGAGCATTAGCTCAAGTGATATATCTTTAAGTGCTAAGTTACCACTAACCTTTGCAGAGCAGCATCTCTTAATCTTTAATGAATGCCTCCCTTTGTTCTCAAAATATCCTCTTACACAGCTTATCAACAATTGCTGAAGTGAATTGATTCTTTAATTTATAAAACATTATAACTGTAAATAAAAATTACTGAGTTTATTTCAGTATTCACAAATCAGAAAAATATTAAAAGCATATGAAAAAATTATATACTTGTAAAAGTTTACTGGCTCAGTGGGTCACCTTTTATGGATTTTGGTCAATGAGGGGTAAGTAATGAAAGAACTTTTCTTAAGATAGACATATAAATGTTACCACTCGTAAGTCGTTTCTGGCCTTTGTTTTGATGTGTAAAAGTAGTGGAAATTCCATCTCATGGGTAAGTACAAGGGTGCAAATGGCATGAGGTTCTTCAGCAGTGTCCTAATTCTGAAAGTGGGGATTTTCTTTTTTAATTTTTTAATTTATTTTTTTGTGGAGACGGGTCTCCCCATGTTGTTCAGGCTGGTCTTGAACTCCTGGGCTCAAGTGATCTGCCCACCTCGGCCTCCCACAGTCCTGGGATTACAAGTGTGAGCCACCGCACCCAGCCATGAAGCGGGGGATTTCTGAGTACACTAACTTTCTTAGGGTTCTTTTTCAAACCCCATTTGGATTTTTAGCCAAATACTTATAATTTAGTGAGCTGAAATTTCATCAGTTACCACAGTTTATAGAATCCATGGTTAAAAATAAGACAGCATTTACAGCTATGTAATTCCACATGAAGTACCTAGAGTAGTCAAAATTCATAGAGCCAAAAAGCAGAACAGGTTGCCAGGCGTTGGGGGAAGGGGGATTGGGAGTTGTTTAATGAGTATAGAGTTTCAGCTGCAAGATGAAAAGAGTTCTGGAGACTGGTTGTACAACAATGTGAATGTACTTAATTAACATTATTATGTGTTTAAAAATTGTTAAGATGGTACATTTTGTTATATGTATTTTACCACAATTTTTAAAAATTGAAAAGAGAAAAGAAGCATTTGTAATAGTATCAAAAAAACATCAAATTCCTAAGAATAAACCTATCAAAAGATTTATAAGATCTCTATACTAAAAGTCTGGTTGGGCACAGTGGCTCACGCCTGTAATCCCAGCACTTTGGGAGGCTGAAGTGGGCGTGTCACTTGAGGTCAGGAATTCAAGACCAGTCTGGCCAATGTGGTAAAACCCCGTCTCTACTAAAAATAAAAAAAATAAAAAATAAAAAATTAGCCAGGTGTGTGGTGCACGCTTGTAATCCCATCTACTTGGGAGGCTGAGAATCACCTGAACCCAGGAGGCGGAGGTTGCAGTGAGCTGAGATCGCGCCACTGTATTCCAGCCTGGATAACAGCCTGTCTCAAAAAAAAAAATCTGTAAAACATAATTAAGAGATATTAATAAAGATGTAAATAAATAGAGGGATATGTCTTGTTCATGGAGGACCTCATGTTTTAAAATTTCAAGTCTTTCCAAATTAATCTACATAATAATGCAATCCATAACAAAGTCCCAGCCATTTGAATTTGTTGTTTTTATTGTTTCTATTGTTTTTTCGTGGAACTAAAGCTGACTTTGAAATTCATATGGAAATGCAGAGGACTAAGGATATAGCTCAGGCAGTCTTGAAGAACAGAGCTGGAAGGGAGGACTTCTATGACAAGACAGCAATACCTATTTTACTGAGACCAGCTCGGCCATAGAGACCCCCACCCAGGTGGCACTGAAGGCATTGAGAAGCAGACTCCCAGATAGAACAGCAAAGTGGGACTATCCGGGGCCAACAGCTTTCCGAGCTGAGAGCCCCAGGGGCTGACAGCATTCTGGGCTGAAGGCCTCAAGCAGAAGCTGACTCACGTAGTTATTCTCTCTGAACAGGTGATTATTATTAACAAACAGCTGTTCAGTGTTTTCTCATAGAACAAAAATAAACTAGGTAGGCAGCTGGTGCCTGCTTACCACTGATCACAGACAAACTAAAAAGTATTCTCCACGAGGGAGCCACAGGGGCAGGGTCACATATCCCGTGCTTTAAAGAATTGTTTTAACTGGTGTATGATATACTGTCTTGCTACTTTAGAATGCCCCAAGTAGTTTTCCACTTGGCGGGGGACGGGGGGCAGCTAGGTTTTCCTTGCTATCATTCTTCTTAGCAAACAATATATTTTATCTTACATTCAGCATTTCTCAGCAGTCATACACTCAGCATCCTCAACAGTGTTTTAAGATAGTGCTCATCAAATTGGAGGCCTTGGACTAGCAGCATCAGTGTCACCTGGGAGCTTGTTCCAAATGGAATTTCTCTGGCTCCACCCTAAACCCTATTCAATCAGAACCTTTGAGGTTGGAGCCAAGAACTCAATGTTTTAACAAGCTCTTTAGGTTATTTTTATGCTCTTTAAAACACATAATTAAGAAAACACAGAATTAAGAAATTTTGACACAAGGAAATATAAATCAACCAATAGTCCAGAAACAGATCCATACGTATACAGTTCATCTGCGTTATGGCAAAGGTGGAGTTGCAATACAGTGAGAAAGGATAGGCTTTTCAGTAAATACTACTAGATAATTTATATATCTATAGGAAAAATGGGCGTCTTACCTCTATATCATACTGTATATAAAACACAATTCCAAATAGATCAAAATATCTAAAAGTGAAAAGCAAAACTATAAAGCTCTTAGAGGATGAATGTAGGAGAACATCTTTGAGGCCTCGGGACTTTGAAACAGGACCGTAAAGCTCTAACAAAACAAAAAAATGACACGCTGGGCCATAGTTAGTACTGCTTTTTATGAAAAGATACCATTACTGTTGTAAAGCACTTGGACCAGTGCCTGACCAGCACATAGAATGTGTTATGTAAGTGTTTATTAAATAAAAATAAATAACAAAAAAGCAAAACCAGGAAACTTGTATCTAGAACAAATAAAATTCTGGTTAGAACCACTGTTGTAGAGGCTTTTGCAGTTGAGTAGTTACTGCATTTCCCTCAGAACAAGACACTAACACTCTGCATCAGCTGTTTGGTAATCTCTGTTATTTAGGACCAGTTTTAGAGCAAACTGTTAAGAAATTTTCATAGCATTTCTGACAAATGAGTGTGAATTATTGGAATAAAAATATGAATTATAAGAATTGGCAACACGTAGTATTTTATATCTTCATAAAAATGTGTCCTTTGGCACAAACAGATGGAGAAACAGTCCATGTTCGTGGTTAGGAAGAATCAATATCGTGAAAATGGCCATACTGCCCAAAGTAATTTACAGATTCAATGCTATCCCCATCAAGCTACCAATGACCTTCTTCACAGAACTGGAAAAAACCACCTTAAACTTCATATGGAACCAAAAGAGAGCCCGCATAGCCTAGTCAATTCTAGGCAAAAAGAACAAAGCGGGAGGCATCACACTACCGGATATCAAACTATACTACAAGGCTACAGTAATCAAAACAGCATGATACTGGTACCAAAACAGAGATATAGACCAATGGAACAGAACAGAGGCCTCGGAGGCAACACAACATATCTACGACCATCCGATCTTTGACAAACCTGATAAAAACAAGCAATGGGGAAAGGATTCCCTGTTTAATAAGTGGTGTTGGGAAAACTGGCTAGCCATATGCAGAAAGCAGAAACTGGACCCCTTCCTGACACCTTACACTAAAATTAACTCCAGATGGATTAAAGACTTAAACATAAGACCTAACACCATAAAAACCTTAGAAGAAAATCTAGGCAAAACCATTCAGGACATAGGTGTAGGCAAGGACTTTATGACCAAAACACCAAAAGCATTGGCAACAAAAGCCAAAATAGACAAATGGGACCTGATCAAACTCCACAGCTTCTGCACGGCAAAAGAAACAGTCATTAGAGTGAATCGGCAGCCAACAGAATGGGAAAAAATTTTTGCAGCTTACCCATCTGACAAAGGGCTGATATCCAGAATTTACAATGAACTAAAACAGATTTACAAGAAAAAAACAAACAAGCCCATTCAAAAGTGGGCCAAGGATATGAACAGATACTTTACAAAAGAAGACATACGTGAGGCCAACAAACATATGAAAAAATGCTCATCATCACTGGTCATTAGGTCATTAGAGAAATGCAAATCAAAACTACATTGAGATACCATGTCACGCCAGTTAGAATGGCGATCATTAAAAAATCTGGAGACAACAGATGCTGGAGAGAATGTGGAGAAATAGGAACACTTTTACACTGTTGGTGGGAGTGTAAGTTAGTTCAACCATTGTGGAAGACAGTATGGCGATTCCTCAAGGACCTAGAAATAGAAATTCCATTTGACCCAGCAATCCCATTACTGGGTATATATCCAAAGGATTATAAATCGTTCTACTATAAGGACACATGCACACGAATGTTTATTGCAGCACAGTTTACAACAGCAAAGACCTGGAACCAACCCAAATGCCCATCGATGATAGACTGGACAGGGAAAATGTGGCACATATACACCATGGAATATTATGCAGCCATCAAAAACGATGAGTTTGTGTCCTTTGTAGGGACATGGATGAACCTGGAAACCATCATTCTCAGCAAACTGACACAGGAACAGAAAATCAAACACCGCATGTTCTCACTCATAGGCGGGCATTGAACAATGAGAACACATGGACACAGGGAGGGGAGCATTACACACTGGGGTCTGTTGGGGGGAAATAGGGGAGGGACAGCGGGGGGTGGGGAGTTAGGGAGAGATAACATGGGGAGAAATGCTACATATAGGTGAAGGGGAGGAAGGTAGCAAATCACACTGCTACATATGCACCTATGCAACAATCTTGCATGTTCTTCACATGTACCCCAAAACCTAAAATGCAATAAAAAATTAAAAAAAAATGTGTCCTTTTGGAGAAATAAATAATTAAAAATAAAGTGTTTACTATAATTAACTATATAGAAACATATCAGAGCCTTTTCGTGTGCTAAAATAACCCAGCTTTTGGGAAAAAAAATTCTGAAATTTGGCAGCATTCTATATGTGCATACTGGATGCTTCATACGAAATATTATTAGTAGCCAGGCCTGATGGCTCATTCCTGTAATCCCAGCACTTTGGGGGGCCAAGACAGGAGGATCACTTGAGGCTAGGAGTTTGAGACCAACATGGGTACCATTGTAAGATCCGTCTCTATTCAAATAAAATTATTAGTAATGAAATATTAGTTTGGGTGTAATTATATTTCTGTCTTTATATGTTCTGTTTATATTTTTAGCAGTACTAAATTTGAATGTAAGATTGCTCTCTCTCTCTGTATGTGTATGTGTGTGTGTGTGTGTGTGTATGTATATATATATATATATAAATTTTTTTTTTTTTTTTGAGACAGAGTCTTGCTCTGTTGCCCAAGCTGAAGTGCAGTGGTCTGAACATGGCTCACTGCAGCCTGGACCTCCAGGTCTCAAGCAGTCTTCCTGCCTCAGCCTGTCAAGTAGCTAGTACCAGAGGCATGCACTGCCATGCCTGGTTAATTTTTTATTTATTTTTTATTTTTTCTAGAGACAGAGTCTTGCTGTGTTGCTTAGGCTGATCTCAAACTCCTGGGCTCAAGCAATCCTCCTGTCTTGGCCTCCCAAAGTGCTGGGATTACAAGTGTGAGCTACTAGGCCCAGCCTGCTTTGTCTTTTTAAGGATTTTAACAGTAATAGTTTTGTAAAATACATGCTTTTTTACATACATAACACAAAATGTACCGTCTTAGCCATTTTTAAGGATACAGTTCAGTGGCATTATGTACATTCACAGTGTTGTGTAACCATCAGTATTATCCATTTGCAGAACTTTTTCGGCTTCCCAAACTCTGTACCCATTAAACAGTAACTCCCTATCTCCCCTCCCTTTAGCCCTTGCAACTGCCATTTTACTTTCTATCTCTATGAGTTTGACTACTCTAGGTACCTTATTTAAGGGGGATCATAAAATATTTGTTCTTTTTTAGGCCAGGCAAGGTGGCTCACGCCTATAATCTCAGCACTTGGGAGGCTGAGGCAGGTGGATCACCTGAGGTCAAGAGTTTGAGACCAGCATGGCTAACATGGTGAAACCCTATCTCTACTAAAAATACAAAAAATTAGCTGGCATGGTGGTGGGCACCTGTAGTCCCCGCTACTCGGGAGGCTGAGTCAGGAGAATCACTTGAACCTGGGAGGCAGAGGTTGCAGTGAGTCAAGATGGTGCCATTGCACTCCAGCCTGGGCAACAAGAGCAAAATTCAAAAAATAAGATAAAATATAAATAAATAAATAAAATACGACAATTATCTGGGCGTGGTTGCATGCACCTGTAATCCCAGCTACTTGGGAGGGTGAGGCAGGATAATTCCTTGAACCTGGGAGTCAGAGGTTGCAGTGAGCTCTAATTGTGCCATTGCACTCCAGGCTGGGCAACAGAGTGAGACTCCACCTCAAAAAAAAAAAAGGGTTCTTTTGTGACTGACGGGCTTCACTCAGCATGGTGTCCTCAAGGTTCCTCTGTGTTATGTGTATCAGAATGCTATTCCTTTTTAAAGCAGAATGATACTCTGTTGTTTCTATACCACATTTTTGTGTTTTTAAAATTTTTATTTAATTTTTATTCTTTGAGATGGAACCTTACTCTGTTGCCCAGACTGGAGTGCAGTGGAGCAATCTCAGCTCACTGCAATCTCTGCCTCCCAGGTTCAAGCAATTCTCCTGTCTCAGTCTCATGAGTTGCTGGGATTGCAGACACCCACCACCATGCCCAGCTAATTTTTTGTGTGTGTTTTTAGTAGAGACGGGGCTTTTGCCATGTTTTCGAGGCTGGTTTCAAACTACTGACCTCAAGTGTTCCGCCCTCCTCTGCCTCCCAAAGTGTTAGGATTATTATTTTTTTTGGAGATGGAGTCTTACTCTGTTGCCCAGGCTAGAGTGCAGTGGCACTATTTCGGCTCACTGCAACCTCCACCTCCCAATTTCAAGCAATTCTCCTGCCCCAGCCTCCTGAGTAGCTGTTATTACAGGTGTGCACTACCACGCCCAGCTGATTTTTATATTTTTAGTGGAGACAGGATTTCACCATGTTGGCCTGGCTGGTCTCGAACTCCTGACCTCACATGATCCACCCACCTCGGCCTCCCAAAGTGCTAAGATTATAGGTGTGAGCCACCACATCTGGCTAGCCTATAGCACTATTTAGCATCCATTTCTTAAGAAACATTTGTTTTTTCTTTCGGCTATGTGTATAATGCTGCCATGAATATTGGTGTGCAAATATCTGACTTCAATTCTTTCAGGCATGGCCCAGAAATGGAATTGCTGAATCATGTGGTAATACTATATTTAGTTTGGAGAGGATTTTTACTAATGCCTAGATTTACTTTTTTTATACAAAGATAGCATAAAGTATCTTCTATAGAATATAGAGCAGTCACTAAAAATTTTACAGTTCCTGTTATTCTCTGATGTATTTTGTTTTCCACTCACAGAAATAGGGGGTAGCAGTTGGGCATGGTGGCTCACACCTGTAATCCTAGCACTTTGGGAGGCCAAGGTAGGCTCACTGCTTGAGCCCAGGAGTTCGAGACCAGTCTGGGCGAAACCCTGTCTCTATAGAAAATTTAAAAAATTAGCCAGGTGTGGTGGCAAGTTTCTGTAGTCCCACCTACCTACGAGGCTGAGGCAGGAGAATCACTTGAGCTTGGGAGGCAGAGGTTGCAGTGAGCCAAGATTGCACCACTGCATTCCAGCTTGGGCGACAGAGTGAGACCCTATCTCCAAAAAATAAAATATAAACAAACAAAAAGAAATAGTGGGTAGCTAGAATTCTATGGTAATAACATTATATCAGCTTATATTTAGGTCTATATATTAAGTCAATTGCCTCTTATTATCATGGCTGAAACTGTGCTATTTAAACTCTTAATATGTAAGACACCATTCCTAATCTGATGAGTTACAATTTGGTGTTTTCAACATCTTTTATCTTTACCAATTTTTGGCATCTGAGCAGTTTAGCTGTTCTCAAGTACTTTTCTTACACTTTTACTAAACAGTAAAGAAATGTATTTGTAAGATATTTCAGTCAATATGAAGTCTGTAATAATTGCATTTAGCTTAATGTTAATTTAAAATAGAAAATAACCAGAATTCAACAAGGAAAAACATAGGGATTTGTGACCTTATTTTCCCTTCATTATTACAGAATTTTGGAGGTGGTTGGTCAACTTTTAGTCTACTTTTTTCTCTTTATGGATAAGACATCCTTAGTCCCACAGAGCTTAATCTGCTTATTCAAGGGCACATAGATAACAGCTGAGAAGGTAGAGGAATTCAAACTAGTTTAGGAAAAAATTAATTTTTGTTTTTTTGGAGACAGAGTCTCACTCACTCCATCACCCAGGCTGGAGTGCAGTGGAATGATCTTGGCATACTGCGACCTCTGCCTCCTGGGTTTAAGCGAGTCTTGTGCCTCAGCCTCCTGAGTAGCTGGAATTGTAGGTGCACACTACCATGCCCAGCTAATTTTTGTTGTATTTAATAGAGATGGGGTTTCACCGTGTTGGCTAGGCTGGTCTTGACCTCCTGACCTCAGGTGATCCACCTGCTTCAGCCCCAAAAGTGGCCACTGCACTGGGCCAGTAATAATCTTAATTTATAGATTTTTGCAAAGCATGATAACACATTATGTTAACACCTTACTGTATTATTACTTGCTGTGAAGCAAATGGAATATTATTATTTTTGATACAGGGTCTCACTCTGTCGTCCAGGCTGGAGTGCAATGGTGTGATCATGGCTCATTGCAGCCTTGACCAGATTCAAGTGATCCTCCTACTTCAGCCTCCTGAGTAGTTGGAACTACTTGCATATGCCACCACACCCAGCAAATTTTATAATTTTTTTGTAGAGATAGGGGCTTGCTATGCTGCCCAGACTGATTTCAAACTCCTGGTCTCAAGTGATTCTCCCTCTTCAGCCTCCCAAAGTGCTGTGACTATAGTTGAGCCGTCTCACTCAACCATAAAGTTACTTTATTTAGCATTTGGAACATATTATCTTAAAGAAAAAATATTTTAAATAATATTTAAGTTTCTGAGCTGCCTTGCAAAAGCCTACATAAACCACAGATTGCCTAGGTCATAGTAATAAAATTTTGATGTCATGATAGTTATATTTACAATGTTGTGTCCTTGGGAGATTATGTTCCCAATTCTATCTAGGGAATGCCCAAAAAAAGAATCTATCAGGTGGATTTTCATAAGCACCAGCCACTGTTAGTTTACTTTCTGTTTCAGAAGAACCAGCTTTGTACACCCCTGTCCCTAGGTAAAAGAAGAAAAAGAAAAAGTCTCTTTCCTTGTCCCTCTTTTTATCCCTTTCTTGCAGTCTACCAGACAGTATGTAAGGTACCGGGAATCAAATAGCTGGAACTTCTGCCCTGGAGGAACCAAACTAGATGCAGTGATAGAGAATCACTGGGTAGAGATGGAGTCACTTAGATGTGGTGGTAGAGAAGTCTCCCTGACAAAGTGAATAGAGATGGAGTCACTTAGATGCAGTGGTTGAGAAGGCTCCCTGACAAAGTGGCATTTAGGCCAAGACCTAAATAAG
Source organism: Aotus nancymaae (assembly GCF_030222135.1). Classification (NCBI taxonomy): domain Eukaryota; kingdom Metazoa; phylum Chordata; class Mammalia; order Primates; family Aotidae; genus Aotus; species Aotus nancymaae. The sequence goes on from NW_026988471.1 coordinate 31,641,727, forward strand.
ACAGAGCCAGCCATGTAGGTATTGGGATGATCACTTCTCAAGTTCTAAATGGAATGGAATTAAGAGCAGTAGCTCCCTATTATTTGGGGGCATGGTAAGGACTATGAATTAACTCTGTCCAGATGTGTGTGTAGATTATGGCTTGAGCTCTCACTAGCTGGGGTTGGCCTGCTGCTTAGGTAGGTTAGATTGCTGTTCTCTCCATTGCATTTGATTGCTGAAATTTTTTTAAAACGCCATTTTCTTGTAAGTCAATAGAGCTCCATAAATCAACATATTTCCTGTTTAGTTTTCTTCTTATTTACCCAGTGTCCCATATTGTGATGATTTCTAACCTCATGGGCAGCAGTGTTTTATAAAATATATTAAATATAGCCTATATGCAATTCCTCTCAGAAAAACTTTCTCCAGTCTATGTCTCCCAGCCAAATAGACATCATTACATTCTTCAGTGATGCTAGTGATGCCATTATCCAGTTAGGTCCTTCTTTAAAGCTTTTGAAGTATCTGTCAGATTTTATCTTACTTTGAGTGTTTAGTGAGAATGTTTTGGTTGACCTTCAAATAGAAATCTTAGGCAAGGCTTGTGTTCTCATACCAGTATAGAAAACAGTGAACTTTGTCATTTATCTGAGGAAGATATTTCATCCCTTTGCTGTGCAAGCTGCTGTGCAAGCCTTTGGGACAACCTTTTTAAAGGTGGGTTTTAACTCTAACACACCCATGGGCTCAGCTGGTCTGTGCACCACACCATTGTTGCTGGCAGAATGATCAGCGTGGTTGGAAGGTGAGCACTGTTGCCCATGCCCATGCCAGATCAAGGGTGAGTGTAAACACTGGAGGAGGAGATCTCCTGGAGGGGGCCAGATGTGCTCTTCAGTGGGTACTCTCATAGGCGTTATTAAGCTTTACTTATTTATACTTACTCAGTGTTCACAACTCTGTGAGAGACGGGAATTGCTACTCTAATTTTAGAGAGGAGGAAAGTGAGACACCAGGGAGGTCAAGTAACTTTCCCAGATCACTTCGTGGGGCTGGGATGCCTCTTTATCTTTGACTCCACAGACTTTTCTCACTGTTTTACGGAGCCCTTTCCTCAATACTTACCCATTCTGTTATCATGGGATGACAGATGATAATTCCTTTAATAAGGTGAAAAGAAAAAGAAGGCAGTGATGCGACCCATTGTGGATAGTGGAATCAGTTTTGCACATTTACCTAACGAGAAAAGTTCTTTGCTTTGAAAATTATTATTATTTTTTTGAGATGGAGTTTCGCTCTTGTTCCCCAGACTGGATTGCAGTGGTGCGATCTTGGTTCACTGCAACCCCCACCTCCCAGACTCAAGCAGTTCTCCTGCCTCAGCCTCCTGAGTAATTGGGATTACAGGCGCCTGCAACCATGCCCGGCTAATTTTGTGTATTTTTAGTACAGATTCGGTTTCATCCCGTTGGCCAGGCTGGTCTTGAACACCTGACCTCAGATGATCCACCTGCCTCAGCCTCCCAAACTGCTGGATTACAGGCCTGAGCCACCACGCCTTGCCTGAAAATTCTTGAGATCACATTTTATAATAAAATCTGACAAGTAGTGTTAAACATTTTAAAGAATTAGTTTTTTAATGTCTTCTCTTTTGTCATTCATAGTTTTATAGGGCCATATGCACCTATTTATGTTGGTAAATTCATTCTTTTTGTAGATTTGAGTTAATGGAGGCCAACAAGATAAGGTTATACATTAATCTTATAAACTATATTTCAAGGGGATACAAATATTTTAATTTGCAAAGTCAGTTATAGAATAATAAGATTAGAATGTATGTTTTCTGGGGGCAGGGACCCTGTCTATTTTGTTATTCTGTCCTTAGGGCCTAGTACACACTGCCATGTAGGGAGTAGGTGCTCAAGTGAATTAATAAACAAATTTCACTAAGGTTCCATTCTTCTTCTTTTTTTTTTTTGAGACAGAATCAGACAGCTCTATTGCCAGGCACCAGGCTGGAGTGCAGTGGCACGATCTCAGCTCACTGCAATCTCTGCTCCCGGGTTCAACCAGTTCTTCTGTCTCAGCCTCCCAAGTGGCTGGGACTACAGACGCGTGCCACAATGCCCAGCTAATTTTTGTATTTTTAGTAGAGATGGGGTTTCACCATGTTGGCCAGAATGGTCTTGATCTCTTGACCTTGTGGTCCACCCGCCTTAGCCTCCCAAAGTGCTGAGATTACAGGCGTGAACCACTGTGCCCAGCTGGTTCCATTCTTTTGAATCTCCTCTCTTATTCATGTATTCTTTGCCTATTCCTCTTCCTTTGCCATCTCCAAGGCTCTTTACTGAGTCCTCTTTTTATATTACTCTACTTTCTGATGTTTCCTTGGTAGTATTATCCATGTCCAGGAAGTAATCATATCTTAATTTAGCTATTTAAATGAGCACAAGTTTATTTGGATAAAATGTTATAAAATAACAGAAAGGTGTTCTGAGGCTTAGGATGCTAAGTGTTAGTACCAGCTTTTGCCATTAATAAAGGTGTGACATTGAGCAGGTAATTTAACCTGTTGGTGCTTCATTTTCCTCTCAATTGTAAGGAGGTTGGTCTAGATTAGAGGTTAAACATTCAAATGCCTGTAGGAGTCAGGCAGGTAATACAAATGAGTGAACTGAACTGTAAGGAGTTATAGGCCGAAGGACTTCTTGCTAACCTTTAATGAGAGTTTGGAGTTATGGATGAGTTTGATAAAAGACAAATACTATTTTATCTTAGCCTAATAATTCTTAAAGTTGGCTACACTTGAGAATTACCTGGGGGGTATTTTAAAAAACACTGATGCCAGCCTGGGCAACATAGGGAGATCCTGCCTCTACAAAAAATAAAATAAATTAGCCAGGCATGGTGGTGCAGGCCTGTGGTCCAAGCTACTCTGGTAGCTGAGGTGGGAGGATTGCATGAGCCCCGGAAGTCAAAGCTGTAGCTTGCTGTGATCGTGCCACTGCACTCGAGGCTCAGTGGCAGAGTGAGACTCTGTCTCAAAAATAAAACAGCCACCAAAGCTGACGCCCAGATCCTGCTCTCAGAGATCTGATGTACCTTTGAAAATCAAGCTTCCCAGGTGCCTCTAATGAGTAGTGAGATTTTTCAGTGATTAATTGTACTCTAAGATGTTTTCCATCTGACGTTTTGAAAGAAGAGAAGGACCAAGGATGGCATCAACTTCCAGGTAAATAAGCAGGTCTTTCTCCTTTATTTATAGTAATCTTTACTGAAAGTAATTGTTGTGAAGTATCACCCAGAGACAATATCAAATTCCATGTTGTCATCAAAGAGAGTTTAAATTGTGCTGATTATACCAAGCAGTCCCTGTTTATCATAGTACATTTTGTCCTTGTTTTCACTTATCCAGTACTTTCACTTTGTTTCCCACTACATTTGTGATCATATTGGATGGTTTCTACTATATTCTCTGAGTGATGGTGGTCACAGCTTTTTCTGGGGTTAAGTTTCAGTATATATATATATATATATTTTTTTTTTAAGATGGGGTTTCACCTTGATGGCCAGGCTGGTCTTGAACTCCTGACCTCAGGTGATCCACCCACCTTGGCTTCCCAAAGTGCTAGGATTACAGGCATGAGCCACCGCGCCTGGCCGCCAGTTTCAGTATATTTCGATATGTGCATATTTGGTTTTGATATAGGCCAGTCTTTGTTAAGAGGCCCCCTCTAGGAATGCATTTTCATTAAAATTGGAGACTTCCTACCCTAACGAATGCCAGAAAGCATTCTCATATGTTTTAGAATGATTTCTGTAATACAAATTGAGAAAAAGAAAACTTTTAGTCTTTGCACTGGGAAGATTTTCAAATCTGTGTTTAAGTGTACCCGATATTTTTGGAAGAATTAGTTTTGTCCTATTCAGAATGGGATCACCTGGCTTATCTCTTTTCTCTGTTTTTTTTTTCCCCCCCTTCTGTCAGTGTTTGCTTTCACAACCAAAGTTCTGGGCCATTCAGACATCAGCCTTAATCCTCCGGACAAAACTTGAGAGAGGAAGTACGCGTCGAGTGGAACGGGCAATGAGGCAGACACAGGTAGGAATTAGCATGGGAATTTGTTTGTTTCTTCCAACTCTTTAGTGCTATCAATAAGCATACATGTTTGTTATGAATAAAAGAATGAGATGGCTTACATTTTACTCAAATAATTTGTTAATGTTTAGAGAATAAGTTCTATAATTTAATTTATTGGTTCCAAAGCTGAGCTCTGTGACTTAGCAGCTCTGTGAACTCAGTATTTAACCTCTCCAAACCTCATTTTCATCACCTGTAAGATAGGTTAATAATAATAGCGCTTAGGCCGGCACAGTGGCTCACTCCTATTATCCCAGCACTTTGGGAGGCCGAGGTGGGTGGATCACGAGGTCTGAAATTTGAGACCAGCCTGGCCAATATGGCGAAACCCCATCTCTACTAAAAATACAAAAATTAGCTGGGCATGGTGGCGGGCACTTGTAATCCCAGCTACTCAGGAGGCTGAGGCAGGAGAATCGCTTGAACCCAGGAGGCATAGGTTGCAGTGAGCTGAGATCGTGCCACTGCACTCCAGCCTTGGTGACAAGAGCAAGACTCCGTCTCAAAGTAATAATAATAATAGCACTTATAGGTTTATGGTGAGCATTAACAGAGACAATATAATTAATAAATAAAGATATGCAGCCTCATAGGTATGGGTTGTATAAAGAAATAAAATTCATCCTGATGCAAAAATATTCACTAATGAGCTAACCACATGTAAGATTAATCCATATTCAGGTACTATTCTTCATTTAATGCTAAAGTTTATTCCTATCCAATGAGTCAATAACATTTAGTCTCTTTTATACATTTTCTCATAAACTATCCGTGATGCAAATTTATTACCAAGAAAAATGGAAAATCTTGCAATAGATGTAGGATTTGATAACATCAGTGTCTTAGTCTGTGCTGCTACAACAAGATACCTGAGACTAGGTAATTTATAAAGAATTGAAATATTTTCTCACAGTTCTGAAGGCTGGAAAGTCTAAGATGAAGGTGCTGGCAGGCTCGGTGTCTGATAAAGCCTCGTTGCTCATGGATGGCACTGTCTACTCAAATAATTTGTTTATTATTTCTCACCATGTGATCCACTGTCTAGGTGTTCTCATATGACGGAAGAGTGGAAGAGAGTGAACCCATCCCTTTGCACTATTTTATAAGGGCCCTAGTCCTGCTTGTGAGGGCTCTTCCCTCAGGACTTGATTTTATTTCCTAAACATCCTACCTCCTAGTACTTTCACATTGGCCATTAAGTTTCAACATACATATTTTGGAGGACACATTCAGACTACAGTTAATGAAAGTGATTTTTAACTCTTTTTTTGACACAGGGTCTTGCTTTGTTGCCCAGGGTGGAGTGCAGTGGCACAGTCTTGGTTCACTGCAATCTCTGTCTCCCACGTTCAAGCAATTATTATGCCTCAGCCTTCCAAGTAGCCGGCATTACAGGCGTGCGCCACCATGCCCAGCTAATTTTTGTATTTTTAGTAGAGACCAGGGTTTCACCATGTTGGCCAGGCTCGTCTCGAACTCCTGGCCTCCAGTGATCTGCCTGCCTCTGCCTCCCAAAGTGCTAGGATTACAGGCATGAGCTGCCGTGCCTGGCCAAAAGTTTATTTTTTTTTTAATAAAAATTTCAAACCTATGTAAAAGTCATAAGAACAGCACAAAGAATTCTCATATATCCTTCTCTATGAGATCCCGTTTAGGCTTTATCAACCTGTCCTCATAGCATCCTTTGTAGCACAGGGATCCGAGCATAGCATTTCACTGTCGTGTCCTTTCAGGCTCCTTTATTCCAGAACAATTCCTAGTCTTTTTTGACCTTGATGGGTTTGATGTTTTTGAAGATTATTGGCTAGTTGCTTTGGAAACTGCCCTTCAGTTTGAGTTTGTCTGATGTTTCCTCATGATTTAATTCAGGTCATACAATTTTGGCGGTAATATTACAGAAATGTACTCTTCTCCCCTCAGGTGGCACATGATGTTCACTTATCCTGTCACTGGGGATATTATTTGATCATTCAATAAGCTCATGAGATTTCTCCCCAAGTAAAGTGACCCTTTTCCCGGTGTAATTAATACATTTTCAGGGAGTGATATAGTTTGAGTATTTGTCCCCTCCAAATATCTTGTTGAAATGTGATTCCCATTGTTGGAGATGGGGTCTGGTGGGAGGTGTTGGGGTCATAGGGAGCAGACTGCTCATGAATGTTCTAGTGCCCTCCCCACAGTAATAAGTGACTTCTCCCTCTGTTAGTTTATGTGAGAGCTTGTCTGAGAGAGCCTGGCTTCTCTTTTGCTTCCTTTCTTGCCATGTGATCCACTTGCTTCCCTTCCCTTCTGCCATGATTAAAAGAAGCTTCCTAAGGCCTCATCAGAAGCCAAACTACCATGCTTGTACAGACTGAATGACCATGAGCCAAATTAACATCTTTTCTTTATAAATTACCAAGCCTCAGGAATATTACTATTCCTTTATAGCAATACAACGCAGACTAACACAGGGAGTTACTTTGAAACCATCCTGTTTGTCATCCAACTTTCACCCACTGGTTTTACCATTTATTCTTTTGTTTTTACATTTTTATTTATTTTTTTACTTTCTACTATACTATTGAGGAGGTTTTAGCATTTTAAAAAATGTATGTATTTATTCATTTATTTCTTCTTAGAGCAGAGTCTTACTCTGTTGCCCAGGTTGGAGTGCAGTGGTGCGATCATTGCTCTCTGCAGCCTTCATCTCCTGTCTCAGCCCTCAGACTTACCACTAGTTAGGGTTACAGGTGCATGCCGCTGTGCCTGGATAGTTTTTAAATTTGTGAGATGGGTGGGGGGACTACTTATGTTGTCCAGGCTGGTCTCGAACTCCTGACCTCCAGCAGTTCTCCTGCCTTGGCCTCCCAAAGTGCTGGGAGTATAGGCGGGAGCCACTGTGCCCAGCCTGATTTTATCATTTATTGATGTATCTTCTCTGTGTAAGTTAGCATTGTGTATTGCCAAGTGGTAATTTTCTAATTTCATGATTATTTAATAATTTTCAGGTTGGTATTCTACTGTAAGGAAGAGCTTGCTCTTCTCATTTATTTTTCCATGTATTTATTTGATTGTGGACTTACAGATTCCTATTTTATTTGATGGGGTGCAATCTTATGTTATCATTACTTATTTACCTTACCCTTTTTTTTTTTTTGAGACAGAGTCTTGCTCTGTCACCCACCCAGGCTGGAGTGCTGTGATGCAATCTCCGCTCACCACAACCTCTGCTTCCTGGGTTCAAGCGATTCTCCTGCCTCAGCTTCCCAAGCAGTTGGGATTATAGGTGCATGCCACCACTCCTGGCTAATTTTTATAGTTTTAGTAGAGACAGGGTTTCGCCATGTTGGCCAGGCTGGTCTCGAACTCCTGACCTCAAGTGATCTGCCTACCTCGGCCTCCCAAAATTCTGGGATTACAGGTGTGAGTCACTGTGCCCAACCTACTTTACTCTTAATTTCTTATTGTGACAAAATTTTAGCCCATTTGAATAAGTATTAAGCATATTTGTTACTGTATTAAAAATAAATCCACAGACAGAATACTGTGATAAAAGCAGAAGTGGGTTTTCTCTGTCAGAGAATGCTAATTTTAGAACCTCAATATTCATTCTCCAGCCCCCGCGACCTTTTTTTTTGAGATGGAGTTTCACTCTTGTCACCCAAGCTGAAGTGCAGAGGTGCAATCTTGGCTCACTGCAACCTCTGCCTCCCTGATTCAAGTAATTCTCACGTCTCAGCCTCCTGAGTAGCTAGGATTACAGATGTGCGCCACCATGCCCAGCTAATTTTGTATTTTTAGTAGAGATAGGGTTTCGCCATATTGGCCAGGCTGGTCTTGAACTCCTGACTTCAGGTGATCCACCTGCCTTGGCTTCCGAAAGTGCTGGGATTACAGGCGTGAGCCACTATACCTGGCCCCCTTCTTTATTTTTGTAATAGAACCTCCTAAATTTTATCCAGGCATATGACTTCCTGTCCTCTTTTGCAGATAGGAGAGACCAGATGACTAAGTTGTGAACAGTAGGATGTGGATGAAGTGATACGTACCACCTCTGGGTCATACCCTAAAAAAGGAATGTGTGCTCTTCTGGCACTTTGTCCCTTCCTGTTGGCTGGGAAATCAGGAAAACTGGGCTGCCAGCTTAGACCATAGGTGTTTTGAAGGTGGCCAAGCCCTTTTAAAGCAGTTCTGAGCCACTCATTGTTTTAGTCTATTTTCTGCAGTGATAACAAGATGCCACAGACTGGGTAATTTATAAAGAAAAGAAATTTAATTCTTATAGTTATGGAGACTGGGAAACCCAAGAGCATGGTGCCAGCATGTGGTGAGGGTCATCCCTTGGCAGAAAGGTAGAAGGCAAAAGCAAGTACATGCACGAGAGAGAGCTTGCTTTGACAAAGCCATTTCCACGGTAATTAACCCACTCCCATGGTAGCAGCATTAATCCATTGCTGAGTGTAGAGCCCCCGCCTCCCACCACTGTTGCATCAGGCACCAAGTTGCCAGCATATAAACCTTTAGAGGACACATTCAAACTAAAGCACTGTTGAATTCATAAATGAAGCAGAAACAAAATTCTGTCTTGCTCGTGTACTTTTTGATCTCTTTGTTACAGCAGTTTAGCCTATATCCTAATTAATATACCCTTATTCCAAAGTTTAAAAAAAACGAATGAGGAACATTTTATTAATTTCAAAAACTAAGAATATTTCTGATGCCACCTCACTAAGTTTAGGGCACTCTATTGATGTTTCTTGGAAATACAGATATTATTCCTTAGGTTTTATATATTCCATAGCTCTGTCCACTGAGAGGACCTAGAAGTATTTACACCTCAGTAGCAACAAGCATGTCTAATACCAGATTTTGTTTTTTAAATATCATTCTTCAATAATAGGAAGCAGAGCTCCTTGGATAGATGCCTGGTTTTAGGATTGGGGCAGCTGGAGCAGGGAAAATGATGAGCCTGGAACATCTTGTAGGGCCAGAAAGTAAGGTAGTATTCAACAAAAGAGAAAAGAAAGAAAGAAAAGAAAAAAGAAATAAGGCATGTCAAAAGGACACAGAAGCTAATCTAAAGAGAGCCCACTGGTCACAGCTAGAACAATTAATAAATTAAATAGTACAGTTGACACTTGAACAACACTGCTTTGAACTGTACGGGTTCGCTTATATATGGGTTTTCTTCTGCCTCTGCCATCCATGAGACAGCAAGACCAATTCCTCCTTTTGCTCCTCCTCCTCAGCCTTCTCAATGTTAAGACAATAATGAGGAAGACCTTTATTTAAGGAAATACACATAATACATTTTTTTACATTATGGAAAGCAGTTTAAGTGTCTGTTGTTGTTAAAGCTCAGCCTTCTTTTTTTGTTTGTTTTTGAGATGGGGGTCTCACTCTCTCATCCACACTAGAGTGCACTGGTATGATTTCGGCTCACTGAAACCTCTACCTCCCGAGTTCAGGTGATTCTCACATCTCAGCCTCCCAAGTAACTGGGACAACAGGCATACAGCACTGGCTTATTTTTTTATATTTTTAGTAGAGTTGGGGTTTCACCATGTTGGCGAGGCTAGTTTTGGCCTTCTTAATAGAAATAGTGCTGGACTACATTCACTTTCTGATGAAGGACATGTTGACTTAGAAATAATTTGCCTTTTATCCATCTCTTTCAGTAATTTTGGCATATAAAATAACTAAGTCAGCATTCATTTTTCTTTTATAGCAGCACATTAAACTAAAAAAGTATAAAAGTAAATCTTTTATGTGTTTATACATATGTAGTTTTTCTTTTTCTTTTTCTTTTTCTTTTTTTTTGAGACAGTCTCACTTTGTCACCCAGGCTGGAAGGCAGTGGTGTGTTCTTGACTCACTGCAACCTCTGCCTCTCAGGTTCAAGTGATTCTCCTACTTTAGCCTCCTGAGTAGTTGGGATTACAGGCACATGCCACCACACCCAGCTAATTTTGGTATTTTTAGTAGAGACGGGTTTCACCATGTTGGCCAGGCTGGTCTTGAACTCCTGACCTCAAGTGATCTGCCTCCCATGCTTGGATTACAGGCATGAGCCACCATGCCTGGCCTGTATGTATCTTTTCTATCCCAAATCTGCATTTGTGAAGATTATGTTTTCAGATATCAAATAAACGGCATGCGTTTTGAGTGGAAAACATAAATTTAAAAGAAGAGTCAAGGTGAGGCACAGTGGCTGATGCCTATAACCCTATCACTTTGGGAGGCCGGGGCACGTGGATCACTTGAGGTCAGGAGTTCGAAACCAGACTGGCCAACATGGTGAAACCCTGTCTCTAGTAAAAATACAAAACGATTAGCCAGGTGTGGTGGCGGGCACCTATAATCTCAGCTACTCAAGAGGCTGAGGCAGGAGAATCGCTTGAACCTGTGAGGCTGAGGTTGCAATGAGCCAAGATTGTGCCACTGCACTCCAGCCTCCTGGGCAACAGAGTGAGACTCTGTCTCACAAAAAAGAAGAGTCAAATTGCTGTGCTCTGGCATTTTACCTTTGCATCGGCCTTACTATATTTGGGGTCCGTTCATTTTGCCATTCAAATGCTCCTTTATCAAGAGAGTTGCATAGCTCACTACCTGTAGAACAGAATTGGAGAGTTGTTATTTCTGCCTCCACAGGGTGGTACTGTAGAAAATTCTCTTTACTTCTCCAACCAAGAAATTTTGGAAATTAGTCAGACCATGTGACAGCATGAATGTACAATTTGTCTAAGTTTCTGTCAATGTTGAGGCATTTAGCTCATAATCTGAACTTCTGCCAATTCCTCTGATTCAGAATTTGATATAACTTTGTTTGTTGAAGTTACTGCATCCCTGAAGAATAAGAGGAAAATGATTTTAAAATTACGTGTATATATTAAGACAATGTTGTGTTTTTTTAAAATTCTGTTTAGTTTCTATGAAAATCTGTTCCCTTCTATGGCAGTATAAAGTGATAAAATGATAAACGGTTAAAACTTGAGGAAAAGGCTGGGCACAGTGCCTCACGCCTGTAATCCCTGCACTTTGGGGTGCGGAGATGGGTGAATCACCTGAGGTCAGGAGTTTGAGACCAGCCTGGCCAACATCGTGAAACCTCGTCTCTTCTAAAAATACAAAAATTAGCGGGGCATGATGGCGGGCACCTGTTATCCCAGCTACTCAGGAGGCTGAGGCAGGAGAATCGCTTGAACCCAGGAGGCAGAGGTTGTAGTGAGCCAAGATTGTGTCACTGCACTCCAGCCTAGGTGACAGAGTGAGACTCTATCTCAAAAAAAAAAAAAAAAAAAAAAGACTTGAGGAAAAATAAGCTAGAAAGGACCCTTAGGGAAAAGTTTAATCTTGTTCTAGTATGTGTTAAGGAAATGCAGGTGTGATGAAGTCAGGTGACTTGCCCCAGTTTGTTTGGCTAGTTAGTGACAGTCTGAATTACACAGACTTACACAGTTGTAGGCAGTTACACTGAAGGCTTCAACGGCAAGTCCTAAGGAATGGCAGATTTGGAAGGGATCTCTAAGTGAAACGTACCAAACTTGAAAAGAAAATGTTTCATTACACCTAAAGGTAAATAAATCATGATTATAAGATCCACAGAAGAAGAAACTCCAAGTTGTGGACAGTCTGTTAAAAACATCCTGTCTTCTGATATTATTTTAGGCTGGAGTTTTTTGTTTTTTGTTTTTTTTTAATTGTGTGTTCAAGGCAGTGGTGATGTTAGTGACAATGAAGAAAGTAATGTTTATGGAAACTATTTTAATGTCTATGATTCAGAAGCTGCTTGAAATCAAATAAGATTATATTTTTCAGTTATCATTTGTACCCTGCTTTTCTACCAGTGGAGTATAAAATAGTGTTCTCTATCGTTATTCAGCCTTTCCTTCCCTATCTGACCTAAGTTTTATTTTTCATGAGACAGAGTCTTACTTTGTCACCCAGGCTGGAGTGCAATAGCATGATCTCAGGACTGCATCCTCTGCCTCCCAGGCTCACATAATTCTCCTGTTTAGCCTCCCAAATAACTGCAGCTACAGGTGTGCACCACCACGTCTGTCTGATTTTTGTATTTTTCATAGAGAGAAGGTTTCACCACGTTACCCAGGCTGGTCCAGAGCTCCTGGGCTTAAGCTATCCACCTTCCTTCACCTCCCACAGTGTTGGGATTACAGGCATGAGACACCACGCCCAGCCTCAAATTCTTATAGTCAACATTTTATCATAAAATCACATCCTTTTCTTTTATATACTGTGGTATGTGCGTCCCCCAAAGTTGATGTGTGGGGAATTTAATCCCCAATGCAACAGTATTGAGAAATGGCATCTTTAAGAGGTGATTAGGTCATGAGGACTCTGTCCTCATTAATGGATTAATGCCAGTGTTTCAGGACTGGGTTCCTGATAAAAGAGTGAGTTTGGCTTCCTTCCCTCTGTCTCTCTTGCTCTCCCTCGGCCTCTTGTGCTTCTGCCGTGGGATGATGCAGTAAGAAGGCCTTTTCCAGATGCAACCCCTTCCATCTTAGACTTCCCCATCTCCAGAACTATAAGAAATAAAATCTGGCCGGGCGCAGTGGCTCACGCCTGTAATCCCAGCACTTTGGGAGGCCGAGGCGGGTGGATCACGAGGTCAAGAGATCGAGACCATCCTGGTCAACATGGTGAAACTCCGTCTCTACTAAAAATACAAAAATTAGCTGGGCATGGTGGTGCGTGCCTGTAATCCCAGCTACTCAGGAGGCTGAGGCAGGAGAATTGCCTGAACCCAGGAGGTGGAGGTTGCGGTGAGCCAAGATCGTGCCATTGCACTCCAGCCTGGGTAACAAGAGCGAAACTCCGTCTCAAAAAAAAAAAAAGAAATAAAATCTGTGCTCATTATAGGTAACCCAATCCTAATATTCTGTTACAGCAACACAAAGGGGCTAAAACATTTTATAATCTGAATGTGAAGCAAATTAATGGAAACTACATACATTCAAAGGGACCATCTTATTTATGTCCAAACCAAAACATTTTTGAAAAAAAATTGTGCAAACGAGATTTGCCATTGTCTTCTTTCATATTAAGCCCCTTTCACTTGGTGTTAGACAAACTCATTTCAGTCTTTGGAGGTCAATGTTAGATTGTTCTATGTTTATTGCTGAAATAATCTTGATAATGAATTTTAATTACTTGATTATCTCTTATACCTGTTAATTTAAGTTGTGAAGGTCTGTTTCTGTCTAAGCAGTTGTGCCTCTGAAGATGTTTGCCCAACAGGAGTATTTTGCTTCCTCCTTGAATTTCTGGGAGGACATCGCATTGAATTGAAATTTGAGATTACTGCAGTTTTCTGTCACTGGAGTCTGTTTATTCTGCAGTTTGACTTTCTTAACTGTGGTATTTAAGTCAGATTTCACAATTTTTAAATGACTTTTTTCTTCTTAGAGTATTTGTTCTTTTTTTGACTTTTATCTTAGGCTCGGAGGTACATGCACAAGTTTGTTATGTGGGTAAATTGTGTGTCTCAGGGTTTTGATGTACAGATTATTTCATCACTGAGGTAATAAGCATAGTACCCAATAGGTAATTTTTCAGTCCTTATACTCCCCCCACCCTCCACCCTCAAGTAGGCCCCAGTGTCTGTTTTTCCCTTCTTTGTGTCCATATGTACCCAACATTTAGCTCCCAGTTATAAGTGAGAGTATGCACTATGTGGTTTTCTGCAGTTTTAGTTGGCTTAAGTTAATGGCCTCTGGCTCCAACTGTGTTGCTGCAAAGAACATGTTCTTGTTCATTTTTATGATTGTATAGTATTCCATGGTGTATATGCACTCCATTTTCTTTTTCTTTCTTTCTTTCTTTCTTTTTTTTTTTTTTTTTTTTTACAAATTTTAACATATTTTATTGACTTAGGGCCAAACAAGGCAGCATTTGATCAGTTAAGAAAGGCACCTCACTGAAAATAATATATCACAGTGCTGTTGAGTGATCCCAGTCACAGGATTTGAGAATGGAAAGGACAATCTTTGGATGATATAGCTTGGGACATTTGCTCATTTATTTAAAAGGGTCCCTTCACACACTGCAGATAAAAGAAGGCAAGAGCATAGGATTGTGGCCTGTACTGGGTAGCAGGGAGAGGTTACTCATGAGAGTAGGTAGCCTGGTGAATCAGTGGTAGGTCAGGGGAAGGGAGTCAGCCTCCCTTTCCATTCCATTCCGTTCTCTTCCCCCTCCCCTTGATTCCAGTAAGCTTGATTTGTTGATCCACCATCACTATGAAGACACTTTATATCTCTTTCAAATGTGGAGGTGGTTTTTTGATCTTACAGTGTGTGAAACCAGGGTCAGCATTCATTTTTAAATGTGTTTTGCTTTTTAAAACTATGTCACGGGTCAGTAGTCAAAGCCTCCCTGTTCCAAGCTATAGGACAGACCGGACAATGATTTGATTTCCTGTACTCTTGGTCTGGAACCCATAGGGTTCTGAGATAAAAGCTGGGGTCTTAGAGCACTGGCTTTATAAAATATTGTCACCAGTCCAGAGTAAATGAGAACCCAATTCCTTAGAAATAATACTGTATCTCTCTATTTCTACCCCCACCCTCCAAGCATGGTGTTTTTTAAAAAATTAATTTTTCCCTTACACTTTAACAACTCCTACTTATGTATAAAAGAAACTGTCTCACTACGGTAACACCGCTGTTCTTCCAAGTATTCCTTTTGAGCCCCTCACCCGCCCTCCCTGACCACCCTTCCCTTCTGCCCAGCACCTAAGAGCAGGGATCATGCCACAGGGTGATGAGCAGTGGTGCAGTCTCACCTGGCCTTCTGATGCTAGGATGTGGCTTTGGAGAAGGCTGCTAGGATGCACGCGAACACGACATCAGGAGTCTGGGATGCATCGGTGGCAGAGTGGATCCCCTGTTTCCTATAGCACTCTATGAGTGGGGTGGTTTGAGTGTGGTAGGCTTGCAGGTGGATTTTCAAGCCCTTCTCATTATCATCTGATCGATGAATCAAGGCTTCCCCAGTGATGTCATCTTTCATGGGCTCCTTTGGGGGGTTGAACTCCTCATGATAAGAACGGCCACTCTTGGGGTGAATCAGCCTTCCTGTGATTCTTTGGATCAGCAGATTGTCTGGGATGCTGAATTCAGTCATAGAATCAAGCCTCTCTTTCCTCTTCTCCATGAGGTCATCAAGCATTTCTGCCTGCCTCACAGTCCGAGGGAAGCCATCCAGAAGAAAACCATTTTTGCATGAAGCGGTCTCCAAATTCTTCTCAATGAGCTCCACTACCATTTCATCACTTATCAGTTTCCCAGCATCCATAGTTGCCTTCAGCTTTTTTCCCAGCTCTGAGCCAGAAGCCACCATGGCCCTCAGCATGTCCCCAGTAGCCAAATGGCAGACACAGAAGTTTTCGGCCAATTTGGGTGCCTGGTTGCCTTTACCAGCCCTGGGAGGCCCCAGCACCACGGCCCAGATGCCTTTAGGGTACTCGGGTTCTGCTGCTGGCCTGCTGGGAGCCATGTCCACGGAAGTCTCTCCTTTTTTTTTTTTTTTTTTTAAGACAGAGTCTCTCTCTGTCACCCAGGCTGGAGTGTGATGGCACAGTCTCAGCTCACTGCAACCTCTGCCTCTCAGGTTCAAGCGATTCTCCTGCCTCAGCCTCCCTAGTAGCTGGGACTACAGGCACATACCACCATGCCTGGCTAATATTTGTATTTTTAGTAAAGACAGCGTTTTACCATGTTGGCCAGGCTGGTCTTGAACTCCTGACCTCAGGTAATTCACCTGCCTCAGCCTCCCAAAGTGTTGGGATTACAGGCATGAGCCACTGCGCCTGGCCTGCCCTATTTTATTTATTTAATCTACTGTTGATGGGAATTTGGGTTGAGTTCATGCCTTTGCTATTGTGAATAGTGCCGTAATGAACACATACACACGTGTCTTTATGGTAGAATGATTTATAATCCTTTGGGTATATACATAGTAATGGGATTGCTGAGTCTAATCGTAGTTCTGATTTAAGTTCTTTGAGAAATTGCCAAGCTGCTTTCTGCAATGTCTGAACTAATTTACATTCCTACCAGCAGTATATAAGTATTCCCTTTTTCCCACAACCTCTAGTATGTTATTTTGTGACTTTTTTAATACCCATTCTGACTGTTGTGAGATGGTATCTCATTGTGGTTTTGATTTGTATTTCTCTAATGATTAGTGATGTTAAGCATTTTTTATATGCATGTTGGCTGTGCATATGTCTTCTTTTGAATAGTGACTGTTCATATCCTTTGCCTCCTTTTTAATGGGGTTGTTTTTTGTTTAAGTTCCTTATGGATTCTGGATATCAAACCTTTGTCAGATGCATTTGCAAATATTTTCTCATTCTATAGGTTGTCTGTTTACTCTATTGATTGTTTTGTGGTGGAAAAACTGTTTCATTTAATTTGGTCCCATTTGTCAATTTTTGTTTTCATTGCAATTGCTTTTGGCATCTTTATCATGGAATCTTTGCCATTCCCTATATCCAGAATGGTGTTTTCTAGGTTATCTTCCAGGTATTTTATAGTTTTTGGTTTTACATTTAAGTCTTTAATCCATCTCGGGTTGATTTTTGTATATGCGGTAAGAAAAGGGTCCAGGTTGAGTCTTTTGCATGTGGTTAGCCAGTTTTCCCAGCACCGTTTATTTAATAAGTCCTTTTCCCATCGGATGGTTGTAGGTGTGTGACCTAGGCTCTCTATTCTGTTCCATTGGTCTGTGTGTCTGTTTTTGTACCAGTAGCATGCTGTTTTGGTTTCTGTGGCCTTGTAGTATAGTTTGAAGTATGATAATGCGGTTCCTTCAGGTTTAGAACATCTGTTCTTGATACTGTAGTTGTATGTATGCTTTGAAGGAATGGGGATTTTTATCATGGTTAATTATGGAGGGAGCAAGACCCAAAATACCATAATTGTTACCATTGTAGAGATTACTGTTCCTGTGTGAGCTGAAACATTTCTCTTTAAAGTTGGTAGTCCTTTCTTTATATGGCCCTCATGATCTATCTCATTAATGTCTATTACTGATTAAGGGCATGTCATAATGAAACCGTTGATTGGAGGAATATTAGTCACAGTAATATACTGTCAGTATTTTGTTACACTGAGGCTTGTACTGGTGTTTGAATAATTTTAGAAAGAGGTCCTTTATGTTTGTTTTAAATATTGGTGGAATTACCATACTCTGCAGGAATTAGATGTAACACCTGGACCAAGTCCATGGTCAGTAGTAGCAAAATGTGTTTTGCTTTTTAAAACTATGTCACGGTTCCTAATTGTTTTAATTATACATATAATACTACTTGTTATAAAAATATAAGTAATAAAGAAGTGGAAAGTAAAAAACAACTGCTTTCTTTTCCTCTTGCTTGCCTTCCAGTTTCAACAATTTGTACCTTCTAAACCTCTTTCTATGCGTAAACATAAATATACTTTGACATAAGTGGGATGATCCAGTCTTCATTGCTTTATACGTTTTTCCCTCTAAGCATAACAGCTTGATCAACTCTGCATGCCAATATTTGTGAATCTAGCTCATTCATTCCAACAGCCATATGTCATTCTTTTAAATAGAAGTGCTACAACTTATTTAACCAATCTTCTATTTTTGAAAGTGTCCTTTAATTAATATTTTATTTTTAAACTGCATATTAAAAATTTTAGTACTGCATATAATAAAAAAATTCAGTTTACTCAGAAGGATTTTAAATGAAAGATATAAATTCTTCCTCAATTCTCAGTTCATTTTTAGCTATTTATTTTTTAGTTATTATTCTATTGGTTTCCCTTATAACCTTAAATATTTACACTTTTTTAATATGTCTATCTCTTGATTTGCCAACTTTTTAGATAGAATCTGTTGATTCCACACTATGACTGAGGAAGAACTCAGCGTACCTCTCATCTCTTCTTCCATTTTTATGTTGTTTTTCAATTGTTGGGGATTGTTACTCTATATTCTGTTGTGTAATTTTTGTCATGTATGTTTTGTCTGTATGCTTTTTGTTTCTTTTGGAGACAGGGTATTGCTCTGTTTTCCAGGCTGGAGTGCAGTGGTACAAACATGGCTCACTGTGCAGCCTTGACCTTTTGGACTCAAGTGATCCTCCCACCTCAGCCTCCTCACTAGCTAGGACCATAGATACCTACCACCATGCCAGGCTAATGTTTAAGTTTTTTGTAGAGTCAGGGTCTTGTCATGTAGCCCAAGCTGGACTCAGATTTCTAGGCTCAAGCAATCCTCTAGCCTTGACCTCCCAAAGTGTTGGGATTAGAGGTGTGAGCCACTACGCCTGGCCCAGATTTTTTTTTTTGGGGGACAGAGTCTTACTCTGTCACCCAGGCTGTAGTGCAGTGGCATGATCACAGCTCACTGCAACCTTGAGCTCTTGGGCTCAAGTGATCCTCCTGCTTCAGCCCCCCATGTACAACTAATTTTTAATTTTTTTGTTGAGACAGGGTCCTACTACATTGCCCAGGCTGATCTCAAACTTCTGACCTCAAGTGATACACCCACCTCAGCCTCCCAAAGTGCTGGGATTACAGGTGTGAGCTACTGTGTCTAGCCTCTATGTTGATTTTTTAAAAAAAATTTCATTCCAATCTTAAAGCATTATAATTATGATTTTGTGAGTGTATTGATTCTTGATTATACACCAAATGGTGCGATTGGACTTATGGAGAAGGAAGGGCAGTGTTCTGTGTCTAAGCATTTGCTACTTGAAGGAAGCTGTCACAAGAATGAAGGTCCAGGGGATTCTCCACTGATTTTTTTTTTTTGCCTTCTTTGCTGTAGGTCATGGTCATGTTCTTGGTATTGATCTTGGTATTGATCTTTGATGTGTAACTATTTGTGTGAGTAGAAAATGCTTTGTGAAAAGTGTGTTCCATCATAATTCAGTAGTTTGGGTGTATAGAATTATAGTTGCAAAATCGTTTTTTTCAGGACTTTAAATGAACTCATTACCTTAATATCTTCTGTCATCCAAGTTTGCTAATAAGTATGGTAGTCTGATTCTTGTTCTGTTTTAAGTTCTTTCTTTTCTTCTTGTTTTGAAATTTTTAAGAATTTTCTCTTTATTTTTGGAATTCTGGATGCATCTAAATTTGACCATGGGCTCTGGAGTCATACTGCTTGGTTTCTGATCGCAGCGCTGCCATACAATATACTTGCTTATACCTTGGACAAGCTACTGAACCCCTCTGTGCCTCAGCTGCCTCACATATATAATGGAATAAATGGAGTTTTTATGAGCATTATATGAGTTAATATTTAATCAGCATTTCAGGTGGCAATTGCTTAATAAATGTTGAGTTGTGGAGCTGGGCACGATGGCTCACGCCTGTAATCCCAGCACTTTGGAAGGCTAAGATGGGTGGATCACGAGGTCAAGAGATCAAGACTATCTTGGCCAACATGGTGAAACCCTGTCTCTACTAAAAATACAAAAATTAACTGGGCATGGTGGTGTGCACCTGTAGTCCCAGCTACTCGGGAGGCTGAGGCAGAATCGCTTGAACCCGGGAGGCAAAGTTTGCAGTGAGCCGAGATTGCACCACTGCACTGCAGCCTGGTGATAGAGTAAGACTCCGTTTCAAAAAAATAATAATAATAATAACAATAAAATAAATGTTAGTTGCCATAATTATTATTTCTCTTGCTGGAGTATATATTGGATTATTTAAATATAAGCAATTATGGCTCTATAGATGAAACAATTTAATTATACTTTAATAATTATACTTTTTTCTTCTTTAAAAATCTTCTTTATCCAATTCAGTTCTGTATTTTGGAAATTTAGTAGAACTATGTGGAGACCTTCCAGATATATCTTCTGTGCCTCTTCTAAGCTTTTTGTCTTTTTGATTGATGTTATAGGAGATTTCTTCCACCTTTTCTCCTGTGTTACTAATTTTGACCATAAACCCAATTCCTAATATTTAGTACATTCATAAAATTTTTTATTTTGGTAATTATTTTTAATTTCCAGTATGTATTTTTCAATTGTCCTTTTGCATAATAGTCTTTTGTGTTTTATAGGTACAATATCTCATTTAAATTTATTTGCACATTATTTATTAGAATTAAAAAAATTATTCCTGTGAGTTATCTGTCCTCAGGTGTGAACTGTCTTATATGTTCCTCTCAGCCTTTCTTTTTCATGTGTATTCCTTTTTCTCAAATGGCTGATGATTGCCAAAGCTGATTGTGTTGGTAGTTAGCACAAGTCCCCTCTGCAGTGGTGTGGGTCTCATTGTCTTAGATGCATTTCCACTGAAGGCAGGGCTGACTGCAGACTCTGTACTGTGACCAGAGTGTGGCTAACTAGCAGGCTCCTGTAGGGTTGGCATGGGTCTTCTCTCTAAATCTTCCCCTAAGGCTCTGAACCGGGAATCTTAGGCAACTGGGTACTCTTGCTGTTATAACAAAGATGCTTCTCTTTTTAAATAAGCCTCATGCATCCTGTTGCTTCATTCCCTCATTCTTTTCCTTCTGACAAGACATGTGAGGTCTGAGGTAAGTATCTCCTAAGTGGTACAAGAAGGCAGTGTGCTTGACTGAGCCTAGGAGGCAGAGGAGGCATCCAGAGGAGCTGGTAGCAGGATCAAGATCCCAAGTGAAGAGCCACGAACAAAGGATAGAGACCCAGTGAGGAGAACCTCCTCTCAGTATGGCGTCTGAAGCATTGGCCAGTGGTTCTGAGCTATAGAAGTCATAGTCTGGAATACTGGGTCATCCTCACCAGAGTGGCATCTGACAGACGAAGCTATGCATAGAGCACTGAACTAAACAATGTATGAGATATTCTTAGATCATCAACTCAGGGAGGCTACAAAAGATACAAGAGGCTTTGCAGTGGTTAGG
This sequence comes from Aotus nancymaae, assembly GCF_030222135.1. Classification (NCBI taxonomy): domain Eukaryota; kingdom Metazoa; phylum Chordata; class Mammalia; order Primates; family Aotidae; genus Aotus; species Aotus nancymaae. Next base: position 31,662,731 of record NW_026988471.1, read on the forward strand.
AGAGGCACCTAGTCATCAAGAAAAAAGGTCAGAATGTTTAAAGGATGGAATTGCAGGGTCAGAAAGAGATGCAAGAACCCAGATAACAGGTATTGAGGTTGACTGTATGGGAAACTTATATTAGCTCTGCATCAAATATATTAACACAGGACCTCCTTTTATGCCCCTAGACAAGAGCAAGACTTCAGGTCAAAGCAGCTCATCAGAATTGCCCTCTGCATGTGGTCATAAAGAAGAACATTGGGCAGGAATGCAGTAGATTGGGGCAGAGAGCTAGGTTATGAAGATCATCTCAATTTGAGAATAATTATGTAAGTAAGTGTGTGGTTCTCTCAAAGTGGTGAGGTTATGATTGCAAGAAAGAAGCTAACAGACACAACAACAGGAGGTAATATTTATTTACTCTAAGTTGGAGACAATACAACATGATCTCAGATGCAGTACCCAGTACCCCAGTACCCCAGAGTTTCCCATGCAGACATCCAGGGATAGAGGACGCCTCCCTGTGGAGGCACAGTACCAGAAGCTCCCCTTGGTATTCTCACAGGGGTAAAAGATGGTTTACGCCCACCTGCCACCTCCCATCCCCAGCCAAATAATGATCATGAGGGTAAGTCTCTCTCTCAGCAGCCCAGGCTTCTGATCTGTCTTAGCTCCATTCTAAGTTTTTATGAGAGAAGGCTTTCAGAAGTCTAGTTGTATCCTATAGCCAATAATAGTACATAATATGTGAGTTATGCTACTTTAGGATCTTCACTTCTCAGGTAGACTGCTCCAACACTCCTTACTTTCTCTCTTTACTGCTGACTGTCCTCTCCCCATTCTTTTGGCACTGTCATTGAAAAATCAACTGACCATATGTGTATGGTTTATTTTTGGACCCTGTGTTGTCATAGCCATGTTTTAGCATTTATTAATTCTATTATGCTCTATTTGGAAACCTTTCTTTAATGACAGCTGGAATATGAGCTTCTTGAGGGATCAATTTCTATATTTTACTGATTTTTGCATTCTCAAAATGAGCACTCAATGGATGTTTGCTAAATGATGAATTAGAAAACTAGAATTTTGAGTTACTTACTTATTAGCAGGACTAATTGAATGTTAGCTAAATTAAAGACTATATTTTCATCTGGCACTCCCAATAATTTGAGAGCTGTAGAGACCAGCCTTTCTGATATCATTCCAGTCCAAATTTTTAGTATAGTAACAAGCCCCAATGCCAAAGCTAACAGGAACAGAATAGTCACTATGATTACACTGAGGTTAACATAGGGTATTAATTCAGTCTGATTGGTTCTGTTTGTTCAAGGGAAGGGAAAAGAGATGAAGCCATAACAGTTTTTCTTATTGGATTTCCTAAAAAAATTGTGAATTGATGTATAAATCACTACCCCGTGTGTTCCTAAAAAGTAATAAGAGCCTGGAGTTCATGAATTAACTCCTTAATTTACTGGGAATTTGTTCACTGTATTTTTTAGCATATCAGAAGACAAAGCTTTCCTTTATATTATGAGCTGGTCATTTAGTCTGTATTAAAGACGTCTCTCTCATGTGTTAGTGTCTCAGTATATTCATGTGCTCTATTGTAGTTTCATTTATCTTCTTCACAGAAGTACATCCACATGCATTATACTTGGCAGACTTGGTATTGGCCTTGATGTGTAACTATTTGTGTGAGTAGAGAATCTCTAGCTGCCAGTATGGAGTCATTAAAGAAGGACTGGGAAGTGGAGTGGAGCACATGATCTAGTCATTTTAGCCGACCTTGGCTGTATTTAGTTTGCCTAATGAGTGGGTATGGCTTCAAAATTTGAAGCATTGCATTTGATTTTCATGCTTATTTTATGTGCTTATTTTCATGCTTATTTTAAATCCACCTAAATGTAAGGTGCTTATAATGGACAGATTGAAGTTTAGGGCTTTTCATGACTCTTTATCTTCTGTCTCAGTAAAACTTAAGAATTTTTAAAAACAGGTCTCAGTGAGGAGTCATTTAGTTGTAAGGTACAGAAACTCAATTCAAACTAGCCATAGAAAAGGAAATAAATTGGCTATTATAACTGAGAGTTCTAGGGATACTCCAGTCTCGGAGATAGCTGGATTCAGGGGTTCAAAAAGACCATCAGGCCTTTCTTTTTCTCTCTTTTCCCATCCTCATTCTCATATCTTTGCTTTTCTTCACCCTTTTCAGTATTAAGAAGGTGGTTGTCACAATAGCATCAGATTTCATTATCCATAGAGTTCATGATTCAAGAGGAAGAGAAATCACAACTGCTATGGCCAAGATTGTTAAGCTTCCTCACCTCATGCGTGTTTTACTTTTCTTTCTCTCTTTCTTTTCTTTTCTTCTCCTCTCTCTCTCTCTCCCTCTCTGATTTAGAAGTCCATGCTTTTATCCACTGTGCCCTACTTTCTAAGGAAGCTATGAGAACTGGCTTACAAAAAAAACATGGTATCAGTAGAAGACTTGGCATCATCTGGAGGAAAGGAGTGGAATGGACACAAGCAGGAAGAAGTGAATAGAGGCTTTTGTGAGAAAGGTTTAGGTTGCAGAACTCAGTGTCTTAAGCCCTACAATTAAAGTGGAAGGGGAGGGAAATGGAGTGCACACAATCTCAGGATATAGTCCTGTGTGGGAAAAGAACATGAAAATGCATAAATGAAATTGGCTTCTGATAAGGCCAAGAAAGGGGGCTGCCCAGAGGGACACTGGTGGGCTGAATCCAGGTTATGAGCTTCCTTCTCAGGAAGGAAGTAGAGGGGTAAAAAATGTGCAATGACTAGTTTATAGATAAGTGGGATAAGAGTGTGACAAGTAACACACAACATAAAGTAACCTTTACTATAGCAATACTAAAAAATAAAAGCCCCAGATAGTTACAGAAAAGTGAAAAGTAGGTAATAATAAAAGAATGTATTAATGGGATGAAATAAAATATACTCTCTTAAAGCGCACGTTTGAAGGCACTAAATAATAACTTTAGTCAGATTCCAAGGAGGAACAAACTTAAGTGCTTTGGACAAGGTCCAATTATGTTGATTGAATTCATGCTTTATTTTCCCTGAGATAACACTCTGCATACATCTTAACATCCTTACACAGCATTTTCCAAACTTGCTGAACATATGTACCAGCTCCTGGGGTGCTTGTTAAAATATAGATCTTCAGCCTAGCCCCCAGAGATTCAGAGTCAGAGTGTTGGTGGTGATTTTGGGCATGTTTGGGAAATGCTAACCGTAGGGAGAGGTAGCCTGTTGTTCCTTAGCATCTCCAGATGTTTTTCTCTCTCCCCATGTACACATAGAACAGAGGCTAAATGGGTATATACCAAGCTCTGGGGTACAGTGCTATGATTTAATGGGCTGAATGCCAGCAGGAACCTTTAAGGTGTTATTGAGGGCCAACTATCTGGGACCAATTGAAATTGAGCTTGCTTAGAATAGGTTCTTAACTTAGAATTGCTTAAGGCCTACAATTAGACTCAGCTACTTTCTCTCTCTCTCTCTCTCTCTTTCTTTCAGGTAGGGTGTTGCTCTATTACTCAGGCTGAAGTACGTGGCATAATCATAGCTCACTGCAGCCTTTGTTCTTAACTTAGAATCGCTTATGGCCTATAATTAGATTCAGCTTGCTTGCTTGCTTTTCTTTCTTTCTTTCTTTCTTTCTTTCTTTCTTTCTTTCTTTCTTTCTTCTTTCTCTGTCTCTCTCTTTCTCTCTTTCGATAGGGTCTTGCTCTGTCACTCAGGCTGGAGTGCAGTGGCATAATCATAGCTCACTGCAGCCTCAACCTCCTGGCACCAAGCAATCCTTCTGCCTTGGCCTCCCAAAATATTAAGATTAAAGGCACGAGCTACCAGCTGGCATACATAAACTTTTTTTTTTAGAAAGGTTAATACTAAGAGTTTAAAACATTCACTCGGGTTTTAATAATCAATAAATATTTGTTATTCTTTGCACTCATAAAGTTTGCAGATTGTAAACAGGTCGACTTGTGCTCTCATTAAGACACTAATGTCTTAAGACACCAAGCAAGGTCCCCTGGAGAAGTTTTGGGAGAAAATTGGAGGTGGATGGACTGTAGGGAAGGCATAAGAGTTTGTACTTTTACTAATCCTAAGGCAGCAGTTACGAAATACAGCTGTGGATCCCTGGGAGTCCTCAAACCATTTCAGAGTGTCCATAGGTCAAAAACATCTTCATAACAAGGGACTGAGATATTGTTTGCCTTTTCACTGTGTTGATACTTGCATATTGGTGCAGAAGCAGTTGGAAGGCAGGGGAGTCAAACTCCTGGCCCCTTTGTCCAAATCACGGTAGTGGCATCAGACTGTGCTAGTAGTCACTGAATGCTTCATCACCACACAGTTTTTCTTTCTTTTTTTTTTTTTTAAAGACAGTTGTGTTTACAAATCTCTTTGATGAAGTAGTAAATATTATTTTGTCATCTTTACCCTCAAGAACATGCCTTTTAAAAATTCTATGTGACAAAATGGAAAGTACAAAATACTTGTGCCATTTGCTAAACTATAATGGCTGTCTCAGGAAGAAACTTTTTCCCATGGAACATTATTTTTACTTGAAAGGACTATTGACAGATAAACTGGTTATTCAGACTTGGGTATTTGGTGGAAATTTCCAAAAAAAATAAATGAAGTAAGTGCATCACTTCAAGGAAAATAATTGACAATGTTTGTTACGGTATTAGTCTGTTTTCATGCTGCTGGTAAAGACATACCCAAGACTGGGTAATTTATACAGAAAAAAGGGTTTAATGGACTTACAGTTCCATGTGGCCAAGGAGGCCTCACAATCATGGTGGAAGGCAAGGAGGAGCAAGTCACATCTTACGTGAATGGCTGCAGACAGAGAGCTTGTGCAGGGAATCGCCTCTTTATAAAACCATCAGATCTTGTGATACTTATTCACTGTCATGAGAACAGCATGGGAAAGACTTGCCCCCATGATTCAATTACCTCCCATTGGGTCCCTCCCACAACATGTGGGCATTCAAGATGAGACTTGGGTGGAGACACAGACAAACCATATTATTTTGCCCCTGGTCCCTCCAAATCTCATGTCCTCACATTTCAAAATCAATCATGTCTTCCCAACAGTCTCCCAAAGTCTTAACTCATTTCAGCATTAACTCAGAAGTCCACAGTCTGAAGTCTCATCCAAGACAAGGCAAGTCCCTTCCACCTATGAGCCTGTAAAATCAAAAGCAAGTTAGTTACTTCCTAGATACAATGGGGATACAGGCATTGGGCAAATACAGCCATTACAAATGGGAGAAATTGGCCCAAACAAAGGAACTACAGTTCCCATGCAAGTCTGAAATCCAGGAGGGCAGTCAGATCTTAAAGCTCCAAAATGATCTCCTTTAACTCCATGACACATGTGGTCATGCTAATGCAAGAGATGGGTTCCCATGATCTTGGACAGCTCTGCCCCTTTGGCTTTGGAGGGTACAGCTTCCCTCCTGGCTGCTTTCATGGGCTGGCATTGAGAGTCTGCAGCTTTTCCAGACACACAGTGTAAGTTGTCAGTGGATCTACCATTCTGGGGTCTGAAGGATGGTGGCCTTCTTCTCACAGCTCCACTAGGCAGTGCCCCAGTGAGGACTCTGTGTGGTGGCTCTGACCCCACATTTCTTTTCTGCATTGCCCTAGCCGAGGTTCTTTATGAGAGCCCCACCCCTGCAGCAAACTTCTGCCTGGACATACAGGCATTTCCACACATCCTCTGAAATCTATATGGAGGGTCCCAAACCCCAGTTTCTTGACTTCTGTGCACTAGCAGGCTTAACACCAATAGAAGCTGCCACGGCTTGAGGTTTACACCCTCTGAGGCCATGGCTCAAGCTCTACATTGGCCTCTTTCAGTCATGGCTGGAGGGGCTGGGGTATAGGGCACCAAGTCCCTAGGTTGCACACAGCACAGGGACCCTGATCCCAGTCCACAAAACTACTTTTTCCTCCTAGGCCTCTGGCCATGTTATGGGAGGCGCTGCTGTGAAGACCGCTGACACCCTGGAGACATTTCCCCATTGTCTTGGGGATTACCATTCAGCTCCTGGTTATTTATGCAAAATTTCTGCAGTTGGCTTGAATTTCTCCTCAGAAAATGGGACTTTCTCTTCTATTGCATTGTCAGGCTGCAAATTTTCTGAACTTTTATGCTTTGCTTCCCTTATAAAACTGAACGCCTTTAACAGCACCCAGGTCACCTCTTGAATGCTTTGCTGCTTAGAGATTTATTCCACCAGATACCCTAAATCATCTCTCTCAAGTTCAAATTCTGCATATCTAGGCCAGGGGCAAAATGCCTCCAGTCTCTGTGCTAAAACATAACTTTGGAACTTTGCTACAGTTCCCAACAAGTTCCTCATCTTCGTCTGAGACCACCTCAGCCTGGATTTCATTATATCATTATCAGCATTTTGGTCAAAGCCATTCAACAAGTCTCTAGGGAGTTCCAAACTTTTCCACATTTTCCTGTCTTTTTCTGAGCCATCCAAACTGTTACAACCTTTGCCAGTTGCCTAGTTCCAAAGTCGCTTCCAAATTTTTAGGTATCTAAAAATTCAACAGCACCCACCTCTACTGGTACCAATTTACTGTAATTAGTCTGTTTCACACTGCTGATAAAGATATACCCAAGACTGGATAATTTACATAGGAAGAAGGGGTTTAATGGACTTACAGTTTCATGTGGCTGAGGAGGCCTCACAATCGTGGTGGAAGGCAAGGAGGAGTAAGTCACATCTTACATGGATGGCAGCAGGCAAAGAAATAGAGCTTGTACAGGGGATCACCTTTTTATAAAACCATCAGATCTGGTGAGGTTTATGCACTATCATGAGAATAGCACAGGAAAAAATTGCCCCTGTGATTCAATTACCTCCCACTGGGTCCCTCCCATAATATTTGGGAATTCAAGATGAGATTTGGGTGGGGACACAGCCAAACCATATCAGTTACCAATGATGACATTTTGAACTTACAAGAAAAAAATGAGTTTTGGAAAACCTGTATCTGCAACTATAAACTTCATAGCTTCCTAATATAAACTATTGAGACAAGACTTTTCTGATGAGATTGGTGGTGATATTAATGCATGCAATTTTAAAAATTTTTGTGAAATGTGTCAACATTGGGAAGGTCAGCTCTTTTTCCAAAGGACCAGTAGTGCATGATGTTACTCAATCAGTATTCAAAGTCAGGATTGACCAGTGAGTACTTTTTTGTTTGTTTTTAGACCAATGGATTTTAGTGTAACAGAGTATTTAATGTAACAAAGAAAGTTCATTAATAGGATTTCAAATTCCACATTACAAATAACCTTTAAGAAACCACCATATGTTGAATTTTGGTGTAGTATCAAATAATAAATATTTACAATTAACTGAAAAAGCTACTAACATACTCTTTCCTTTTTCAATTACATATCTGTGTGAGGACAGATTTTCTCCATAAACTTCAAACAAAATGTATTGCAACAGATTGACTGCAGAAGCAGATCTGAGAATCCAGCTGTCATCTATTAATCCATACATTAAAAAAGATTTGCAAAATTGTAAGGCAGTGTCACTCTTTTCAAGACTTTTTTTTGTTTTGTTTTGGAAAAGGTAGTTATTTTTCATAAAAGCATGCTATTTTTGTTAATGTCATAGATTTATTTTCTTTTTAAATGAATTAATGAACTTTTAATTTTTTCTGTTTTTATTTCTAATATGATAAATATTGATAGATTGTAACTCACAGAAAGAAAAGCTTTGAGTCTCTCAATAATTTATAAGGGTTTAAAGGGGTCTTGGAGCTAGAGGGTTGAACTGCTGACCCAAGGTGTGACTGATTAAGGGTATGGCTGCATGGTAACCATCTGGGCCTCCTGAGAGGACTGCCTCATAATATTCATCTCTTCAGCCTGTAATCACATAAAGGGGATCTAGGTTCTTCCATCTCCCATTAGTAGACACAGTTCCTACCAGCCCACCCCCTAAAGTCTGTCATTTCTGAGGCAGAAGCAATAACTGAGCATTTCCTTGATCAGGCCACACCCTGTCTCCCATATTACTGGATTTATGTGTAAATAAGACAGTTAAATAGAGTTCTCAGTATTTTTCCAATGAGACACTGCTTTCAATTTTAACAGATCTGACATTGATCACGTAGTTGTAATAGAAAGTTTTAATGAAGTGGCCAACTGTGGTCTTTGGAGTCTAACGGGCTCACCTATTTCATGCCCTTATGACTTTGGGCACGTCATTTTTATCTCTCAGAGCAACAGTGTTCTATGTATCAGGAATGACTGGGTTCACAATAAGTTTACTCATGGTGTTGATACTAGGTGTGTTAACAGTTTTGTTATTCTCCCTGTTCCCATTGGCAATTTTCTTGGGCTCGGAGGTTTGAGATGGCAGTGAGCTTGACTAGTCTATTCGTAAATCACAGCTGAATTGACTGCAGACTCTTGTTAGAGAAAGCTGTTCAGCTCAACTGTTGGATTATGTACATATTTTTATAATAAATTCCATCTTCCTACACACACACACAAACACAACCAAGTACAAAGATTGCACAGAAAAGCCAGTATAAAGTGATTTGGCATATGATCAGTCATAACTTTTAGATTATCAGCTAATTTCTACCTGACTCTTCAGAAAGCCAATGAACACGTAGATGTCTTGCTAGTGAGAATGAATAGCTTTCAGGAAAAGGGTAGGTCCTTTGAGACTGTCTCTCCTCTTGAAGACATGTACCATACTTTTAGATGAGAACACATAAATAAGTCTAAATCATACCAGATATTGTTCAGAATTATTCTTTTATACTAAATCATTCTCCATGTGCTATTTTTAAAATGTAGTTTTGATCTTCTCTAGTTTTTCTGGGAAATTCCTTCTCTGTTGAAAACAGAGCATTGAAAGGTGAGGGCACATCGGTGCTTTCTTGGGTTTTATTCCCCATTCCATAGAGATCTCCCTTGACCTATGATACTGTGGCTCCTGGAAGATTTGGGAATTGTTATTGCATGGGGTTAGGGGGTCTTTATGCACAAATACATATTCTCAAAGGGCACTGAAAGTATAAATGCCTTTACGTGGAGTTTGGGAGAAAATGGCATTAAAAGGGAGTCTTAAAATTCGAAAAGAGTCTCCTGTCACAGTAGTCTACGCAACATGAAGTCATCTCTGGTATAACCAGCCCCTACCTCTGCACTGGTAGGGAGAGTTATTGCTTCTGCCTCAGAAATGACAGACTTTAGGGGGTTGGCTGGTAGGAACTGTGTCTACTAATGGGAGATGGAAGAACCTAGATCCCCTTTATGTGATTACAGGCTGAAGAGATGAACATTATGAGACAGTCCTCTCAGGAGGCCCAGATGGTTACCATGCAGCCATCCCCTTAATCAGTCACACCTTGGGTCAGCAGTTCAACCCTTTAGTTCCAAGACCCCTTTAAACCCTTATAAATTATTGAGGGCCAGGGAGCTCCTCACTCTCTGCTTGTTATCTTTCCATTTATTCACATCTCTTCAGTCAGACGCCTAGAGTAGACTCTGTCTTGCTTCAAACCTCCCTTAATGATTGGTTTAGGGTATATTTGCTGCTTCTCCCTCTCTCTCCTTTTTTGACATTATCATCTTTCCTTAAAGACCACCTCCTCATACCAGTTTTTGTTTATGACGAAGTCCTATGACTTTGAGGTGTAAAAATAATGAAATTTAGAAACTGGAAAGAGAAAATGGGTAAGTGAAAGGGTAGGACACACTGCTTTGGAGACCATATACGTAAATTTCTGGGCATGTGTGAAAGCTTTCGAGGTACTGCTTTCTCATGGAGCACATTGTTTATGTTCCCGTTCCTGCACATAAATACCTCAGTAGTAGTGAGGCTTCACTTGCCTTCAGTTCCATTCTCACAGTACTTGACATTCTTCTATTGTCTTCTTCCAGACTATTTGGGCACATGTTTGCCTCTACTCAATGAACATAATACTTGTGTTCAGCTAATCGTGCTTAAAATTAATCAACAGACCTTCTGAAATGCTTGAAGTAAAACAAAATACTCTTTTGAGAAAGCCATACTCCTAGAATGTTGGAAATACAAGTATCGCTTAAAAAATCATTTCATAGATAAATGCCATTGTAGTTAAACTACTTGTTTGCTGGGGATAGAACAAGGACATAATCCAAGTGGCTTCACTTGCCACCACTGATTTTTCCCATTTATTGTACTTGTAAAGGACTCCAGTTCAATTGAATATGATGGAATTATTTCAGACCAAGTTGCTAGAAATGATCCTGCTCTGAAAAACCTAGAGATGTACTGTAACAATGTCCCCGTGTTTTTAGTGAATTAGCAAATAAAAAAAGAGTACTTTGGATCCAGTAGAGAAAATAGGCAAATAAACAGTACACCCATCAAGCCTTCTTACCTTTTTTTTTTTTTTTTTGTGACTGAGTCTCGCTCTGTTGCCAGGCTGGAGTGCAGTGGCATGATCTTGGCTCACTGCAACCTCCGCCTCCTGGGTTCAAGCGATTCTCTTGCCTCGGCCTCCCAAGTAGCTGGGATTACAAGCCTGCGCCGCCACACCCGGCTGATTTTTGTATATTTAGTAGAGATGGGGTTTCACCATGTTGGCCAGGTTGGTCTCAAGCTCCTGACCTCCAGTGATCTGCCTAACTCAGCCTCCCAAAGCTCTGGGGTTATAGGCATGAGCCAAACCTTACTTTTGTATATTAATTAAATGTTCTTAGTTTTCACTGATAGTTAAATTTTATGTAGATGCTTGTCATGCCTAAGGTAGGAAGAAATATTTTCTGTGTGGGAGTGAAAATAGGCTAGAGTTCCGTTTGGTGTTTATGTGTGGGGGTTTTTTGCGTTTTTGTTTCTTTGTTTTTCGAGAAAGAGTCTCACTCTGTTGCATAGGTTGCAGTGCATTGGCATAATCACGGCTCACTGCAGCCTCCACCTCCTGGCCTCAAGTGATTCTAGTGCCTCAGTCTCAGCTGGGATTACAGGCATGCACCACCATGCCCGGCTAATTTTCGTATTTTTTAGTAGACATGGGGTTTCACCATGTTGGCCAGGTTGATCTTGAACTCCTGATCCACCTGCCTCAGCCTCCCAGAGTGCTGGGATTACAGGCATAAGCCACTGTGCCTGGCCCCCTTTTTTTATTCCGAGACAGGATCTTCCTCTGTCACCCAGGCAGGAGTGCAGTGGTACAAACAGCTCACTGCAGCCTTGACTTCCCTGGGCTCAAGTGATCCTTCTGCTTCGGACTCCTGAGTAGCTGGGCCCATGAACCCATGCCACCAACCCTGGCTACTTCTAAAAAATTTTTTGTGGAGATGTGGTCTTACCGTGTTGCCCAGGCTGGTCTTGAACTCCAGGGCTCGAATAATCCTCCTACTGTGGCCTCCCAAAGTGCTTGGGGTGGCACCCAACCTAGAGTTCTGTTTTTAATCTTTATCATGCATGTAGCTTAATCAGGTTTTTGTATAGGGGCTTACTCATGGTATCCAGCTCAAATGAGTATTGGTTCTCTGCACTATCTTCAGTGGTCTTTGCCATTTTGGAGAATATCCGAGAATTGTAAGAGACACTTAGATACTCTGAGATCATCCAAAAGTATCTGAAATATGTAATAAATCTGTTTATTAATAAATGAGTAAATGAAATATTTACTGAGTACTTAATATGCTTTAGCTAGTTGCAGTAAGTACAGCAAACAACATGAGTTTTATTAGGTGTTAGTAAAAGTAAATTTTATAATGTTGCTTTGGTTTTTATTATTAATAGATAGCATTCGTTACTGTTTTCTTTCCCCCAAAAAACTGTATTGATTAAAAAAAAAAGTGTCCCTTCTTTATGAAGTAATTTGTTCTCCTTTTATGAAGTAATTCAGTGATCTCTTTATTTATGTATTGTAACCATATGTATGCAGCCAGAAGTTATTCTTCTCTACCCTCCCTCCCATAGCTAAACAGCTTTGGGCAGCAGCGTGCAGTTTTTTTGCTGTTAAGTTTCTGTGAAGTAAGGCCAGAAAGCTTTAAACATATTTTGACCAAGATAGTTTAGGAGTCTGGTTATGTCTCAATTTGTTCTGACTGGCTTGACTGAATAACATCTTGGATTTTCAAAGAAGTGTTGTGTAATGCATGTTTGCTCACACTTGAGCTCATACTACAAGATATTCATAGGCTAATAAATGTATCTCCCACCCAGTGTAAAATAGAGAACTCTCAATTTAGGAGAAGTCTCCCTACTCAGAAACTGGTCTCCCTATCTTAGATTTTTACCAGGACATGGTAGATTCCTGTCTGTTTTTACCTTCTGAGCAAGTTTGGACTTGCTCCCTCTTTTACTAGTTTTTGAAGTTTTCCATTAAAAAAAATTAATTTTGTAAAAATTTGAAACAGTTTCCAACACCGAAAAGGTGCAAGAACAGTACAACTTTTTTTTCATCCCAAAGTTTTGGAGAGTAAGTGGCCAACATGGTGCTTCATCATCCTGAAATATGACAAGGAAATTCTCCTGTATAACCCAGCATGTATAATAAAATCAGAAAATTAGCATTGACTTCTTACTACCACTTAATCCTCATAAGAGAGATCTGTGAAAACTAGTCAACTGACAAAAAAAGAAAATCTGAGTACTGCATTGTAGAAAAAAAGGTCATGATAATTCTCAGTTGAGAGAAGTGTACAGAAAAATATGTACACTTAATGTAAACTGAATGGCAGATGAAGAGGCAGGAGAAAATGATCATGAAAATGGGGCTGCTGTCCATGTGTTTCTCTAGCAGTTCCACAGTGTGTCTTCATTCACTTTGATGCTGAATACATGAGCTCTTCTGTGATGGATCACTTGACCACTGGATAGCACCAGCCTTTGACTTTGCAGCTGGCCCTGGTACCTTTTCTCAAAGTCAGCTATTTTGGTCTTGTTGATCTGCTTCTTGATGTAGCTTCTGAGAGTTTAGTAATTCAGTACCATTGTAGAAATTTCAGTACATCAAAAGGATTCTTTCATGTAGGTGGGTTGCAGCTGCCCACTGCAGTATTTAAGATGGTCTCATGTGAATAAATGTCCAGCCTTATTGCTCTCTTGCTGAAGAATGAGAGAACTTGCTCTCTGTGATCAAATAGGTTACCTTTTCCTTTCATTTTATTCCTGAGCAAATAATCCTAAATAGAGTTCTTCATATAATTTTTCTTTGATTTATATTATAAAATGCCATTGTCAAAGTGGCATTATGTTGTGAAATAGATATGCTAAAGAACAGTTCTTCTAAAGATCAGAAGAAACTAAAGAACAGAAGTAAAAAGGCTTATCAATAAGGCTAGTTCTTTAAAAGAACTATTATAGGAAATCTTCATTTTAAAATTTTTCCTGTTAAGTTTTTAATGTACATGTTTATGTAAATGTGGATTAGCTTTTAAGTTTTTTCAACATTTTAAGAAATTCAAGAAAAAATTCACATATCCTATCACCATATCACAATGACCTAAGTTCTTTATTGTTTATATGTACATTTGTATAACTATTATAATCAGGACTTATTTATATTAAAAGTTATACATATAGATTCTGATTGTGATATATGTTCTTTAAGGCTCTTGCAGACCAATTTGAAGATAAAACTACATCTGTATTGGAACGCCTAAAGATTTTCTATTGCTGTCAAGTACCACCTCACTGGGCCATTCAGGTATTTTTGTTGTTTGTCATTGGGTATGGAAAATTCTTGGCATTAGAAAGGTAAATGCATTATAAAATGATGATGTCAATTTATGTTTGAATTTTCAGATATTTTGTTGAAGATAATAAATGCATCTACCTGGCCATTGCTAACTACTTCAAATTACTTTTTTGATTAAAGTGATATTAGACTCATAAAACATTTTTAAAAGAATTGAAAACTATATGAAATAGAATTCTAGAAATTAAATAATAGGAGAATCATAAATGCTTGCATTTTCAAAGTAACTTTAAGGGATGAGGTCTTGCTTTATTGTCCAGGTTGGAGTGCAGTGGCTATTCACAGGTGTGATGATTGTGCATTATAGCCATGAACCCCTGGGCTTAAGCAATCATACCTGCCTCACCCTCCTAAGCAGCTTGCACTACAAATGTGTACCACCATGCCTGGCTTTGAACTAATTTCTTTTTTTTTTTTTTGAGACAGAGTTTCGCTCTTGTTACCCAGGCTGGAGTGCAATGGCGTGATCTCGGCTCACTGCAACCTCCGCCTCCTGGGTTCAGGCGATTCTCCTGCCTCAGCCTCCTGAGTAGCTGGGATTACAGGCACGTGCCGCCATGCCCAGCTAATTTTTTATATTTTTAGTAGAGATGAGGTTTCACTATGTTGACCAGGATGGTCTCGATCTCTTGACCTCGTGATCCACCCACCTCAGCCTCCCAAAGTGCTGGGATTACAGGCGTGAGCCACTGTGCCCGGCCCCTGAAATAATTTCTTATATTAAAATTATTTTGAGGATTTTCTGCCAAAGAATGAACCTTTTAACCTAGTTGTTTACAAAAAGCAAACAAAAGCATTTATTTGATATTCTTTATGTTGTGAGATATCTATGACTTCTCTCCTCTTCCTGAGGGTATGAGAATACCTACTGTAGCTCGTAATGCCACATGGTGGGGTGGGGATTCTAGCCTCTTGTACACATGGTTCTCCTATATTATAGGTGTATTTCCCTATTTTGTAAAATTTTAGCACTGAAAATAACTTAGCCTTTCCAGTGTTGATCATGCAAGTGTACATGAACTAGGTTTCTAGCTTCCTCACTTAGTCTACTTTACCTCCTTTCCTTTGCTTTTCATTGGGTTGTGATTATACCAGCTAATAACAACCAACTTTTACTGCATACTTAGTATGATGCATACATTTTATTCTACATTCCACACATATTCTTTTATTGCAACAATTTTTTAAAATACCTGTTTTACACGTGAGGAAGCTAAGTCACAGAGAGGTTAAGTGGAGTCAGTTGGTGCCCGCCAGGGGATTACAGATGATTTATCTGCTATTGTCATTTTAATCAGCTCTCTGTCCTCTCTTTCGTGGATCATACACATAGATAGAGAGTTAGAATCACAAATGCTAATCCACCATCCAATTATTCAGTCTCCATTATAAGACTTCTTAAGAGTAGGTTATACGTTCTTAAACACAGGGTGAACTAGGAGGTTTATTACGCGTTGGAGTTCATTTTATATATTGAAGGAATCTCAATAAAACATACACAAGTGAAAAAGCTTTATGGTGTCTCAAAAGGAATCGCTTCTTCATAAGAATGTGTCAACAGCTGGAATTTTTTAGTGTGTTTTTGACTCTGAAATTTGTTAGGTGCTTTATATATGTGGCTTGGTGGATAAACATTCCAGACTGAGCTATTAGGATAGAATGTGTCTATTGAGGGTATTGCTCTTTACCTTTTCTTGAACAGAAACATTAGGAAACTTAAATACTTTTCACACTGAATTTAGGCCAAATGCTTATCTGCCTAGGAGGCTGTGGATTTCAGGATCTTCAGGTAGTCAGAGAAGGATCCTTTTTCTTTAAGAAGTTGATTACTTTTTCTTGCATCATAGGGAATAATGATATCTTTATATATTATTTTAAAGATTGAGAAATAACAGAACAGTTTATTATAAAGAGATAATTAGTCTCTACCACTAACTAGCCATATCATCTTGGATGTCATCAACTTTCTTCATCTGTTAAATGAAGATATTGTACTGCTCACTGCATGAGCACTAAGATTTATTCCAGCTCTCATGCTATGTTGAGTTTTTGAAAATGTCCAATTATATTCTCTAAAATAGCCAAATTCTCCTATTATATTTTCATGGGTTACTGATGTATTGGAGCATTCTCAGTATTTATTTTGAAAATATGTAGCTTATACTTTTTAGGTGTATTTTATTTACTTTCTGATATTGTCAATCCTGGACTTTCTGGACTTAACTCTTAAATATATTGAATTTTCAGAGTAGTAAAAGTATACTTAAGAGAAAACAATACAGCTCTCACTAATATGAAACTACACCTTATTTGAACCTTACCTAATTTTTTAAACCTTTTTAATTTTTTTTCTATTTGTGCAGGTGTTAACACTTACAAACCACGGTATATTTGTTTTTAAATATGTTTAACCTTCACTGACTTTAACTCAGTTTGCTCTTTTTTATCTGCCAGGGACTGGGAAATTAGGTAGCTAAGTTTGTTAGAATGTGCTTAAAATAAATCTAAGTAGCTTTCAGTGAGAAAGAGCTAGATATGCCCTTATGAATAAAATTCAGAAGGGCTAATGCATAGATTTTATGTCATCTCTGTTGACTGCTCAGAGTTTTAAAAATTAATTTATTGGATCTCAGCCTTATAAATTAAAGATTGTTGTATATAGACTGTCTAGGTAAAAAATAAATATTGATTTTTGCTTTTTAAGTTCTTAGAAACCATTGGATATATTTAGTATTTTTCAACAGTTTCTATGTTGTTTTTTAATTCCTTCTACCCTATAAAGAGGCTTGTTTTCTAAAGTAAAGGTATGTATTGAATTATTACAAACTTCTAAGTAGTAGAGATTGTAGAAATTATACATTTATTATGATAAGTAGAGCCCTAAAAAGGCAGATTATGTATACCTGCAAGAGAAACAGGAATCTCTCTTTACATCAAGAAGTGTTAATTACTTTAACTTGATTTTTCTAGCGCCAACTTGCAAGTTTGCTCTTTGAGTTGGGATGTACCAGTTCAGCTCTTCAGATATTTGAAAAGCTAGAAATGTGGGAAGATGTTGTCATTTGTTATGAAAGAGCAGGGCAGCGTGGAAAGGTACGTAACTGTCAAATCTGATGGACTGGTGAGAGCTTTCCTTCTGGGAGCATCTTCTCACTTGTTTTGTTTTTCAAGCCCACTTTTGCCAGTATTCACTTATATTCCTTTTTTGACATTTTTCCAGAAAACTTCTAAATGTTTTCTCTGATTTGCATTGGGGCAGATTACTTTATGTGTATGCATGGGTATGTGTATATAGAAGAGGAAAGTGGCCTGAGATTGGGATTTCACATTTAAGAAAGACAAACAAAAGCTTTGAAGACGTGACATTTTGAGTTCTTTTACTCACCTTCTCCGGTAGGATGACTTCAAAGTGAAATAATTTGAATTATTTTAATTATTAGTGAGTTGCCTGATGATCAGATGCTGTGGGCCTCAAGGGAGGTTACCTGGAGAGAGAGTAAGAGCTGCCTTGGTTTGTAAAAGAAAATCCAAAGTGTGTGGTGACCCCTCTTGAGGCAGAAGAATTGTCAAGTGTGTAATGCACATTTAATTCTACCCTTAAATTGAGTCAGGAGGGAAAATGTTGCAATATTTGCATCTGTTATTAATCTGTGGTTTTTTTTCCCGTCACACATGTACAGAATTTTAAGAAGAATAAGGGGCTCTGTATTGTCGGTCACTTTAAAAACTGACACATTGAACTCATATGTTAAATTTTGGATTAAAATTTTAAAAGACTAAATTGAGTACACAAGTAAGCAGAGTAAAGCCCACAAATTGGATAATTTATACCTACAGTCAACCTTTTGCCATCACCCTAAAAAAGAGCAATAGTGATTCAAGCATGTGTTTTTCTTTCTTTTTTCTTTTATTATTTATTTATTTATTTATTTATTTTTATTGCTTTTAGGTTTTGGGGTACATGTGAAAAACATGCAAGATTGTTGCATAGGAGCATATGTGACAGTGTGATTTGCTGCCTTCCTCCCCTTCACCTATATGTGGCATTTCTCCCCATGCTATCTCTCCCCAACTCCCCACCCCCCACTGTCCCCCCCCACTCCCCACTAACAGACCCCAATGTATAGTGCTCCCCTCCCTGTGTCCATCTTTTCCCATTGTTCAACACCCGTCTATGAGTGAGAACATGTGGTGTTTGATTTTGTGTTCTTGTGTCAGTTAGCTGAGAATGATGGTTTCCAGGTTCATCCATGTCCCTACAAAGGACGTGAACTCATCGTTTTTGATGGCTGCATAATATTC
Organism: Aotus nancymaae; assembly: GCF_030222135.1. Lineage (NCBI taxonomy): Eukaryota > Metazoa > Chordata > Mammalia > Primates > Aotidae > Aotus > Aotus nancymaae. The sequence continues at coordinate 31,680,809 of NW_026988471.1, forward strand.
CATGGTGTATATGTGCCACATTTTCCCTGTCCAGTCTATCATCGATGGGCATTTGGGTTGGTTCCAGGTCTTTGCTATTGTAAACTGTGCTGCAGTAAACATTCGTGTGCATGTGTCCTTATAGTAGAACAATTTATAATCCTTTGGATATATACCCAGTAATGGGATTGCTAGGTCAAATGAAATTTCTATTTCTAGGTCCTTGAGGAATCGCCACACTGTCTTCCACAATGGTTGAACTAATGTACACTCCCACCAATAGTGTAAAAGTGTTCCTATTTCTCCACATCCTCTCCAGCATCTGTTGTCTCCAGATTTTTTAATGATCGCCATTCTAACTGGCGTGAGATGGTATCTCAATGTAGTTTTGATTTGCATTTCTCTAATGACCAGTGATGTTGAGCATTTTTTCATATGCTTGTTGGCCTCATGTATGTCTTCTTTTGTAAAGTATCTGTTCATATCCTTCGCCCACTTTTGAATGGGCTTGTTTGTTTTTTTCTTGTAAATCTGTTTTAGTTCATTGTAAATTCTGGATATCAGCCCTTTGTCAAATGGGTAAGCTGCAAAAATTTTTCCCATTCTGTTGGTTGCTGATTCACTCTAATGACTGTTTCTTTTGCCATGCAGAAGCTGTGGAGTTTGATTAGGTCCCATTTGTCTATTTTGGCTTTTGTTGCCAATGCTTTTGGTGTTTTGGTCATGAAGTCCTTGCCTGCGCCTATGTCCTGTGAATGGTTTTCCCTAGGTTTTCTTCTAAGGTTTTTATGGTGTTATGTCTTATGTTTAAGTCTTTAATCCATCTGGAGTTAATTTTAGTGTAAGGTGTAAGGAAGGGGTCCAGTTTCTGCTTTCTGCATATGGCTAGCCAGTTTTCCCAACACCACTTATTAAACAGGGAATCCTTTCCCCATTGCTTGTTTTTGTCAGGTTTGTCAAAGATCAGATGGTTGTAGATATGTTGTGTTGCCTCCAAGGCCTCTGTTCTGTTCCATTGGTCTATATCTCTGTTTTGGTACCAGTACCATGCTGTTTTGATTACTGTAGCCTTGTAGTATAGTTTGATGTCCGGTAGTGTGATGCCTCCTGCCTTGTTCTTTTTGCTTAGGATTGACTTGGCTATGCGGGCTCTCTTTTGGTTCCATATGAAGTTTAAGGTGGTTTTTTCCAGTTCTGTGACGAAGGTCATTGATAGCTTGATGGGGATAGCGTTGAATCTGTAAATTACTTCGGGCAGTATGGCCATTTTCACGATATTGATTCTTCCTAACCATGAACATGGAATGTTTCTCCATCTGTTTGTGTCCTCTCTTATTTCGTTGAACAGTGGTTTGTAGTTCTCCTTGAAGAGGTCCTTTACGTTCCTTGTTAGTTGTATTCCTAAGTATTTTATTCTCTTTGTAGCAATTGTGAATGGCAGTTCGTTCTTGATTTGGCTCTCTTTAAGTCTGTTATTGGTGTATAGGAATGCTTGTGGTTTTTGCACATTGATTTTGTATCCTGAGACTTTGCTGAAGTTGCTTATCAGTTTCAGGAGATTTTGGGCTGAGACGATGGGGTCTTCTAGATATACAATCATGTCATCTGCAAATAGAGACAGTTTGACTTCCTCTTTCCCTAATTGAATACCCTTTATTTCTTTTTCTTGCCTGATTGCTCTGGCTAGAACTTCTAGTACTATATTGAATAGGAGTGGTGAGAGAGGGCATCCTTGTCTAGTGCCAGATTTCAAAGGGAATGCTTCCAGTTTTTGCCCATTCAGTATGATATTGGCTGTTTGTTTGTCGTAAATAGCTTTTATTATTTTGAGATATGTTCCATCGATACCTAGTTTATTGAGGGTTTTTAGCATAAAGAGCTGTTGAATTTTGTCAAAGGCCTTCTCTGCATCAATTGAGATAATCATGTGGTTTTTGTCTTTGGTTCTGTTTATATGGTGAATTACATTTATAGACTTGTGTATGTTGAACCAGCCTTGCATCCCTGGGATGAATCCTACTTGATCATGGTGGATAAACTTTTTGATGTGCTGTTGCAATCAGCTTGCCAGTATTCTATTGAAGATTTTTGCATCTATGTTCATCATGGATATTGGCCTGTAGTTTTCTTTTCTTGTTGAGTCTCTGCCCGGTTTTGGTATCAGGATGATGTTGGTCTCATAAAATGATTTGGGAAGGATTCCCTCTTTTTGGATTATTTGGAATAGTTTCAGAAGAAATGGTACCAGTTCCTCTTTGTATGTCTGGTAGAATTTGGCTGTGAACCCATCTGGACCTGGGCTTTTTTTGGGTGGTAGGCTCTTAATTGCTGCCTCGCCTTCAGACCTTGTTATTGGTCTATTCAGGGTTTCGACTTCTTCCTGGTTTAGGTTTGGGAGGAGGCAACTGTCCAGGAATTTATCCATTTCTTCCAGGTTTTCTAGTTTATGTGCATAGAGTTGTTTGTAGTAATCTCTGATGATGGTTTGAATTTCTGTGAAATCTGTGGTGATACCCCCTTTATCATTTTTTATTGCATCTATTTGGTTATTCTCTCTTTTCTTTTTTATTAATCTGGCTAATGGTCTGTCTATTTTATTGATCTTTTCAAAAAACCAGCTCCTGGATTTATTGATTTTTTGAAGGGTTTTTCATGTCTCTATCTCCTTCAGTTCTGCTCTGATCTTAGTTATTTCTTGTCTTCTGCTAGGTTTTGAGTTCTTTTGATCTTGCTCCTCTAGCTCTTTCAATTTCGATGATAGGGTGTCAATTTTAGATCTCTCCTTTCTTCTCATGTGTGCACTTATTGCTATATATTTTCCTCTAGAGACTGCTTTACATGTGTCCCAGAGATTCTGGTATGTGGTGTCTTCGTTCTCGTTGGTTTCGAAGAACATCTTTATTTCTGCCTTCATTTCATTGTTTATCCAGTCAACATTTTCTTTTATTTTTTTGGTGAGATGGGGTGTAGCTCTGTTGCCCAGGCTGGAGTGCAGTGGTGTGATCTTGGCTCACTGCAACCTCCACCTCCCAGGGTCAAGCGGTTCTCCTGCCTCAGCCTCCTGAGTAGCTGGGATTACAGGCACCCGCCACTACACCCAGCTAATATTTGTATTTTTAGTACAGACAGGGTTTCACCATGTTGTCCAGGCTGGTCTTGAACACCTGACCTCATGATCCGCCCACCTCAGCTTCCCAAAGTGCTGGGATTACAAGCGTGAGCCATCACACTCAGTTGCATGTGTTTTTCTTAAATACTTTCCTAAGTATGTCTATTTTAGATTAATAGTAAAAGTTACTTTTCTTTCACTAATCAATTAATGGCAGTGAAGGTCTTTGAATTGTAGTGACTTAAGGAGAAATCAGAATAAGAATGAAATTTTAATGTGGAAGATTATAGACTGGGCATGGTGGGTCACTTGTAATCCTAACACCTTGAGAAGTTGAGGTTGGAGGATCGCTTGAGCCCTGGAGTTCAAGATCAGGCTGGGCAACCAAGTGAGACCCCATCTCTATAAAAAAGCAAAATTAAAAAATAAAAAATTAGCCGAGTGTGGTGGTGCATGCCTGTAGTCCCAGCTACTTGAGAGACTGAAGCAGGATTATCACTTGAGCCTGGGAAGTTAAGGCTGCAGTGAGTTGTGATCACGCCACTGCACTGCAGCTTGGATGACAAAAAATATTATAGAATTAAAATATTTTGATTCTGGGAAAGAACCCCGTAAACCTCCATTCTAGCTCCCTCCTTTTGTAAATAAGATAAGGTTTCCCTTATGATTTGCCTCAGATCACAAGCTGGTTATTTACTATTTATTTGGGAGGCAGTATGGCATGGTGGCTAAAAGCATAGCCTCTGGTCTCTGGCTGCCTGTACTCAAATGCCAGCCTTGCCCCCTGCTAGCTTTGTGACATTGGGCAAGTTGCTTTAATCTTCCTTGTCTTAGTTTCCTCATCTGGAAACACTTAATCTATTTGCCTTACAGGTTTTTGTAAGATAAAGATACGTAAAGTACCTGCAGTGGTGCTTACCTCATAATGTGACATGAGTGTTTGCTGCCATTACTTGCTGTGATTCTATGAGATGTTTTTTCTTCATATTTTAATATCTCTAAGATTGGAATGTATTTAACAGTTGATGGCATCTTCCATTTGCTCTAAGTCAGGTGGGGCTGTCCCATCAGGTTGTCAATACCTGTGCATGTGAAAGTTACTTATAGCGGCCGGGCGCGGTGGCTCAAGCCTGTAATCCCAGCACTTTGGGAGGCCGAGGCGGGTGGATCACGAGGTCAAGAGATCGAGACCATCCTGGTCAACATGGTGAAACCCCGTCTCTACTAATACAAAAAATTAGCTGGGCACGGTGGCGCGTGCCTGTAATCCCAGCTACTCAGGAGGCTGAGGCAGGAGAATTGCCTGAACCCAGGAGGCGGAGATTGCGGTGAGCCGAGATCGCGCCATTGCATTCCAGCCTGGGTATCAAGAGCGAAACTCCGTCTCAAAAAAAAAAAAAAAAAAAAAAAGAAAGTTACTTATAGCTATATTTAGGTCACCATTTCAGTTGAGTTGTGGACACAGTGTCAGCACTACATATTTCGTGTAATTTGCCATTTAAAATGTCTTCAAAAGGATTTCATTATGATTTGACACTGAAACAAAAAGTTATTGAATACAAAGAAAAAGACAGGACCAAAGTAGAGAAATGAAAATTTGGTATTACTGAAATAAACATTTGCCATTGGATAAATTATCACAATTCCATTTCCTTTTCTTTAAAAGCAGCAACCAAGTGCCTTATGGGAGCCAAGAAACAAAGATACCCAAAAGTAGATGAAACTTTCTTTTGTGCTGAGATGTATAAAGAAAGCCTGTCATTTAAAATGTCAAGCAATATATTGAAGCCAGGAAGAATTGCCACATTTTTTCTGAATAGATTGAAAAATATCAAAGCAAACAAGAAACATTAGGTTATAATTAAAAGCATTTTTTCTTTCTTTAACAGAGTTTGTCTTACAACTGACAGCATCTCAAATTTGATGAAATATAGTGTTACATGTCTTCAGAGACTTAAATCTTTTTAGTGACAATTGTCTGACACTAAAGTAGTACTCAGATGTTTAACAAAGGAATCAATGGATGAATGAATATCTTGACTTCTATTCTGATGTAGTTCCCACTGCATCATTCTTTACTGTGCTAGTATTTTTACATTGGCCAAGAAATAAATAAATAATAACTGTACATAAAAATATGGTAGTGTTTGCCGGGCGCAGTGGCTCACGCCTGTAATCCCAGCACTTTGGGAGGCCAAGGTGGGCAGATCACCTGAGGTCAGGAGTTCGAGACCAGCCTGGCCAACATGGTGAAACCCCATCTCTACTAAAAATACAAAAATTAGCCGAGTATGGTGGCAGGTGCCTGTAATCCCAGCTAGTTGGGAGGCTGAGGCAGGAGAATCACTTGAACTGGGGAGGCAGAGGTTGCAGTGAGCCGAGATCTTGCCATTGTACTTCAGCCTTGGGGAAAATAGCAAGACTTTTTCTCAAAAACAAAAAACAAAACAAAACAAAACGAAAAGAGAGGTAGTTTTGAAATAGTAACTTTTGAAATAAGCAAGTTGGTAAATCACATACTCAAAGCATATTTTAGAATATTATTTTTAGAAAGTATTGAAAGATGAGACTTTCCTTAATTGCAGGAGAAAAAAATAATGAATCCATCCCCTTCAGTGAAGGGATTTGACTATGTACACCTAAGTAGTTGTGATGATTATTATTTTTTTAAATGTGCACATGACCTTGTAAGAAATTATCTGTAATAATCACAAATGCCTGTGTTTCTAAATCCTCTAGAAAATGTGCATATTTAAAATTTTAGAAATGTGTAGTCATTTACTTTAAGTTTTTTGTGAGTTTTAGCCAAACACCCCTCAAAATATTGATTTTAAAAGTTGATTTTATGTATTTCATGTAACACATAAAAGACTTCCTTTGTTGCAGTGAGCCAAGATTGCGCCACTGCACTCCAGCCTGGCGCCTGGCTACAGAGCAAGACTCTGTCTCCAAAAAAAAAAAACAACAGCTCCTTTACCTGTTTTTCTTATGCTACATTTGCAGATTTTTTAAAACCATAGACCCTAAAAAGTTTTGCTGCAAGTTAGAAGCAAATGTTTTATTTCTAAAACAGCCGAGATTCTTTTGGTATTTGGTCATTTGCCAGTAGTTGTCACCACATTTTGATTTAACTAGAAGTCTGTGAAATTTTAATCCTTGCATTTTATGCTTAATTGGCATAATTTATTTTTAAAAGGCAAATTTGGAGAAATGTTTAATTCTAATTATTGTGTTCTGGTGCTCATGTTTACACCCTGCTGTTGCAGGGTCTCAGAAATCCTAGCTTGGAAACTACCTGCCTACATTCTTGTTATTTAATGACCATAGGCAAAATAGCTAAGATTAATTTTGCTTGACCTTGGGATCAGAACTGGTTCTCATCTCATTTAGTTTTTAAAGGTTATCTGACCCACTTATATAAAGCAATTTCCCCTAGCTGATGGATGTATTCTTATTTTGTTGAGCAAATTTGATTCCTAATGAGAGACAAAGACTGAGCTGGCATAAGCTGCTTGTGCGGTGGGGTGGGGTAGATACGGGTTGGGACCTCTCTTGCTGTCTCTGTTTCTAGGAAGCAAGGCTTCCTTGAAATTACCTGGTTGTATCTTTTGCTACATTTGCAGATCATTGTAATCATGGAGTCTTAAAAAGTTTTCATTTAAATTACAAGTTAATGTTGTATTTCTAAATTTCTAAAATAGCTGAGACTTTTCTAAAACAGCTGAGACTTTTTTAGCAGTTGGTTTGGATTTCTTGTTCTGGGGCCTTTCTTTTCTAACATAGAGATTCTTTATACAGTTTAAAAGATTTTCCCACAAGTTCTTTCCCCATTTTATAGCCAGAATAGTTTACCTAAAGACAGATCTGCCATGTCATTCTCAGTAACTTCTCTCTGTTTCCAGGGTTAAGTCTGAGCTGTTTAGAATGAGTGGCTTTCAGATCTGTCTATCTGTCTATCTGTCTGTCTGTCTGTCTGTCTGTCAGTCAGTCTATCTGTCTATCAATGGAGTTTCGCTCTTGTCCAGGCTGGAGTGCAGCGGCATGATCTTAGGTCACTGCAGTCTCTGCCTCCTGGGTTCAAGTGATTCTCTTGCCTCAGCCTCCTGAGTACCTGGGATTATAGGTGCACAGCACCATGCCTGGCTAACTTTTGTATTTTTAGTAAAGGTAAGAGTTCACTATGTTGGCTAGGCTGGTCTCGAACTCCTGACCTCAGGTGATCTGCCCACCTCAGCCTCCCAAAGTGCTAAGATTACAGACTCGAGACACCACACCCAGCCTCACTTTATGATCTGGCTCCTGTTTCCATTGCCAATTGCATTTTCTCCTTTTTCTTTTACCCCACCTTCATACCTACTCTGTCATCCAGGTTGCACCTGAAGTTCCAGCAGAACTTTAATAATTTGAATTAAACTACTTGTAAGTTGTTTATTTTGCAGCTCTGTCTTACCTCAGACCTTTGTAATTGTCTGTCTAGAATGTTTGTCTTCCTTTAGCTAACTGCTACTTATTCTTCAGGAGGTTGGTTTCTACAGAGAGCCTTCCCAGATACTTTCCTCCCACATTTGGTAGTGCTGTCCACCTGTGTACTCCTATAGCACCCAAACCTCTCTGGTGCCCCATTTGCTGGCTCATCTGATCTACTAAATGTAAGCTGCTTAAGAACCAGACCTGTTTATATATTATTAACAGCTGTTGCCCCCGGAACCTAGCACAGTTCTGGCACGTAGCAAGAAATCAGTCATATTTGCTGGATGAGTAACTCGTAAGTGATCACTGAATAATTACCTCATTGAAGCAAATCTCCATGTAAGACACTCCTTATGGATGACTCCATGTGGCAGAAGATACTCCTCCAATGGCTGCCTTACTCTTTTCTCTCCAGAAACAAATTATTAGATCCCCTGTTCCCATCTGAGCTTTTTAACTTTGGAAGTAGAAGTAGGAACAAACCTTCAAGAATTTTGATTCTTGCTCAGTAAATGCTAAAGACAGTGTGAGCATATTATGATGTAATGCTGTTTTTTGAGTGCCTCATATGTACTGCATTATTTATTTTATAATTGTCATATACTATTCATAATAACCCACAAAATATGGATTGTTTTTGTCACTTTACTGATTAGCATTACTAAGTGGCAGTTTTGGAATATGAGCTCAGACCTTTCTTTCCTTTACATCCAGCACCCCTTTCTCCACACCTGCCTCCCATAATGGTTATTGTTAATCCCTTAAAAATTAGATATTAGCTTTGTAAATTAATACCTGTTGTGCTCACTTGACTGAGAAAAATAGGCAAAATAATTGAAAATACTCTATAAATTGGTAATGCAAATAAGAGATGATCAACTAATTGGATAACAAGGCCTGTTTTTAATTATTCTGTTTTATCTTGGACCTGGAGTATTTACATTGGCAAGTAACCTTAAAAAAATCAAGCCAGAGCATGGTGTTGTCCCACATATAACTGTAAAAAGCAAGCAGTGAACATTTGACTCCATGAGAGAGTAAGTTGGAGTAGACACCGCCACACAGAAGTCTAGCTGGGAGTGTCTGATGGGTAGGGCATAGTGTTTTGCATTTTTTACCTCTCAGTTGCTGCTCATAGAATAAGAATTTAGACTAGGAGCAAATTGCCATTCTGCTAAAAGAGTTGTTCTTGGTGAGAGTGAAACGTGCTTTGGCGTTCTGTCAGCTGTGCCCTGTCACCTTTATGTACTGTATTGAGGACACAGAGCACCTTTCAGTGGTCAGTCTCCCTGTCTTTGAGAACCAGCCTCTACGGTAAAATCAGAATCCATTTTTTTTTTTTTTTTTTTTTTTTTTTTTTTTTTAGAGACGGAGTTTCGCTCTCGTTACCCAGGCTGGAGTGCAATGGCGCGATCTCGGCTCACCGCAACCTCCGCCTCCTGGGTTCAGGCAATTCTCCTGCCTCAGCTTCCTGAGTAGCTGGGATTACAGGCACGCGCCACCATGCCCAGCTAATTTTTTTTGTATTAGTAGAGACGGGGTTTCACAATGTTGACCAGGATGGTCTCGATCTCTTGACCTCGTGATCCACCCGCTTCGGCCTCCCAAAGTGCTGGGATTACAGGCTTGAGCCACCGCGCCCGGCCCAGAATCCATTTTTGCACCCTGCTTCAAAGTAGAAGGCTAAAATTAGACTATGGCCAGTGTTTTGTAAGTTCCATGTGTGTGTGTGCACACTTTTTCAAAAAATCCTAGAGCTATTGTCAGTAGGCCAAATCTGGCTAATCAGGGAACCTTAAATTCTTAGCCTGCCTTTTCTCCATTCCCTTGGAGCAAACTTGTATTTATTTATTAAGCCTAATTTTGTTCTTCAGGTAGTCCTCAAAGATACTCTGCATACTAGGTATCATCTCTAGTCTACGCTTATTTTTTCCCCTTCATTTTTTATGTGGAGGGCTTCCTATAGTTCTTGGTCTGCCAATTTCCCTTCCTAATATACTGACCAGATGCAAGGTCTGATAAGAACCACTCTTAACACACATTAGAATTTTAATCTTTCTGCTAATTCACAAAATTAAGGCACAGTTCACAGCAAAAAGGGTAGTTTGTTTTGATAATTACTTCTCACTCAAGTATGAATAATTTTCCTGAAATATTTTGTCTACGTTTTCACTGAAGGCTCAACTTAATTTTTCACCCATATTCTTTACCCCAGACCCAAGGCTTCATCCCTGACAGGGTACTTCCTGGAATCCTAGTAGTGCTTATGGTAGGATCTTCCCTCTCTCAAATCTCAAATTTCCCATATAACAACTTGCAGAAAAACCATATCATCATAAATATAAATGAGCCCCAATATATCATGTTTTCAATATATTAGTTCCTTTGCTTGCACATATCTGAAATTCTTCTCAGTTACTTCTCAACACTGAGCCATTTGATCAAAAAATACACCACCAAAAAAAAAAAAAAATACACCACCAGAATGGCGAATACCTCAAATAGCCAAAATCCCCTTTCAGGCCATCAGTTTTGCTCCTCATTGTTTATAGTCCTAAGAAGAATTGTTTCCTAGTTATCATTATATGGTTAGAAGGGCATGCGAAATTTAGATTCTGCTATGTGACCTCTCTATTCACTAGGATAAATTTTTGTTAGGTCTGTCCTAATTTAGTCATATAATGATATTCAATATTGATTTCAGCTAGAGTGTGTCACCTAAAGGAGTTCTTCCCTCATTCCCAAATGGGAAGGATCTTTTATGTTTCTGTTTAGAATCTAAAAGACCTTAGAAAATACCATTAGCCCTTTGTGACTTTAGTATTAGTCCCAGTTGAGTTCATCCAACGTTTATAGACTACCTACTATACCTACCATTTGCTGGTTAAGGATATTCCAAAGATGACTAATAGAAAAGCTTCCTCCCAACACAGTTATCGTCCAATACAATAGATACACATGAGCAAATATTTTAGTATGACAGTGCTAAGATAAAAGTATGTACAGATTTCAAATTCTGTGTGGCTCTCATATTTACAGCTACATATTTCTTCTCTGCTGTCCTGTTCTGAAACAATTGTCCCCTTGGTTTGTATCTTGCATAGATTCCTTCTGAGACTTCTAGGACTCCTGTGATTTTCCACACTTTTATATAAATCTGATGTTTGGTTGAAATTAGCTTTATGTGAAAAAAGTTAGTTTCAATCTTCTACTATCAGTAATTTTTTTCTCTTTGACCTCACTTTCTTGGTTCTTCTTGGCTAAGTTCTGTAATCGTCTACTTAACAGTTGACAATAGCAATTTTTCTGTTTTTGGAGAAAGTACACAGTTGACCAGTGTGATTATTTATGGAAAATATTAATATTCCTAGAAGCTCTTTCAAGTCCCCTCTTCCTAGAGGTAGGGCAACCTCAAATGTCTTGCTTTCCAGTCTGGTTTTCTAATGGAAGGAGTTGAGGAAGAAGACAAGCAGTTTAGGGCTTACTGTGTGCCTGGGAAAATGCTGTGTACATTTTTCATCTGCTTCTTTCAACCTCTCTGAGGTAGGTAAGCCAAAAATGAAGAACAAACTCTGAGAATGTTAGTTTAGTTTGTTCAGAGTCAAACATTTTGTAAGTGGATTTGGCGTTTGAACTCTCTGATTAAAAACACATACATCCATAGCCAGGTGTGGTGGGTCCCGCCTGTAATCCACATGGCGCTAGGAGTTCGAGACCATCCTGACTAACATGGTGAAACCCCATCTCTACTAAAAATACAAAAATTAGCCTGGCATGGTGGTGGGTGCCTGTAATCCCAGCTACTCAGGATGCTAAGGCAGGAGAATTGTTTGAACCTGGGAGGTGGTGGTTGCAGTGAGCTGAGATCATGCCAATGCATTCCAGCCTGCCAACCTGGGTGACAGAGTGGGACTCTGTCTCAAAAAAAAAAAAAAAAAAAAGCACATACATCTCACAGATCTTCTTATAGTTGGAAGTCTATATAATATGCAACACAATTTTTTAGGGATGTGTTAAAACTCTTTTGGTTGTAAAATAATTAACACAAACTAGCTTAGGTAAAAAAGGAAATGTTATTGGTTCATGCAACTGAAAATTCTAGTAGACCTTGCATGAGAGCTCATGCAGGGGCTCAGATGATATCATCAGGACTTTGTGGCTCTCTCTATGAGGCAGACATGGTGGCCACAGGAAGCTCAAGTTTAGTAATCTTAGTGGAAAAATATAGTCAATTCCAAATCTCTAACAGAAAGATTCAGTGGAAGACTGAAGGGCTTGAGTTATGTGCCTTCTTCCCTCTCATCTGATAGGAACTACCTGGACCATACATAGAGTGGGTTTTCCCCAGGGAAGAGGAGTTCAGTTATCAGAAGATCAGGGAAGGGATGCTGAGCGGGAAAAAAAGGAACTGTGATGTCCACTGTGGGATGGGAGTTTAATGACCTAAATCTGAAATTGCAAGCTGGCAGCTCATGGGTGAATATAGGCCAGAGAGGCAGTTTGTTTGCTTTACACAGTGTTTTGATAAAAGAAAAAAAAAAGCAAATATTTTTAGGATATTTCATCTAAAAAAAATCTAGATTTCTTGGCCTCTCTTAAGGAATTGAAAGATGTAGAAACACTGGGCAGCCAGAGTCCCACACTGGTGTCCTAACTGGCTGGAGTTGAGCAGTGGCTCTTTCCTTTGGATGCTCACCTACCAGCCGACTATACTCATTCTCAAGAATTGGCAAGAATCTCTGGGTATTTGAGCGTATGACCCTTGCTCTAAACAGTGCAGGTTTCCCTGGTCAAGTAAACAATGGGTTATTCTGGCTGTAATTATAGGTTCTGCTTGAGTCTTGGCTGACTTAGTTTTATGCTGAGATTTACTACTTATGCATAGTCATCGCCAAAAAATTGTATGAAAATTAACAATTAGTTGTGTGGAATTACAAAATAAAATGATTGTTGAAACAGATCTGTATGTTCGTAGGGCAGGGTAATGGTCTTTGGGGTTTGCATCTGACAAGATTCTTGCAAGCTCTGCAGGTTCATTGCAACCAGTTGCCCATTTAAATATGTTTTTGTTGTTTGGAGAATGTATTTTTATCCTTTTTAATAGACATTTAGATGGAAAGTTTCTTACATCCTATAAGAATGCACATCTATATATTCCCACGGGAAAATAGTAACCCATAGCTGGAAACTCTAAAGCTTTTGCATTCTGTGAAGATATCTGGCCATTCACATTTTGATGTTGCAGAAGTGATGTTACGTAGACCCTGATCCTTTGTTTATGTTCACTGGGCACATCTTTTGTAGTAATAAATTATGTAAATTGAGTGGATAAGTGGAGGAAGACAGAGAAAACAACATTTTGGAAAGAGTGAAGAAGACTGAGGAATGCGATATAACTAGCTGAAGAAAGGAAATACTGCAAGCATTGCCCTCGGGAAAGATAATTTTGTTGGCAGAAAGAAGAGGTATAAGATCTCAAGGAGAAAAAATTAACTTATCTAACGCAAAAATGTGGGATAGAATTTGAGGAAAGAGGTCAGTTCAGACCAAGCAGGGTGACTGCTCTAGTGTTTCTCACCTTCTCTGGAAAGTTATACCCTCTGGCCATTCAGACCCAGCTTGCAGTGCATATGATGTCCAGAAAGAACTGATATTGTTGCGTAGCAACAAGTTACACACCATCCACTATGTTCCTCATTCTTAAGAGAGCTGTGGTAGGTGGGAGTTGGTGGAGAAAATATATGAAATCTTGAGTACCCTAGCATTTCCAAATGTGAAGATTTTCCTGATTATGATTTAATTTTTCATTTATATACAGATGCTTCTTGACTTAAAATGGGGTTACCTCCCAACAAACCCATTGTGAGTTGAAATTAATTGTAAATCTAAACTGCATTTAATATGCCTAATTTACTGAACATCATAGTTTAGCCTAGCCTACCTTAAATGTGCTCAAAACACATTAGCTTAAAGTTGAGCAGAGTAATGTAATACAAAACCTATTTTGTAGTAAAGTGTTGTGTATCTTGTGCAGTTTAAAGTGAAAAGCAGAATGATTACCTGGGTACTTGGCATACAGTTTCTGCTGAATGTGCATTGCTTTTGTACCATTGTAAATTTAAAAAATTGTATGTCAGACAATCTTAAGTTGGGAATTGTTAATATTTATTTTGTCTTCTTTACAATGGTTGCAGAATACCGGGTATTGGACTCTGGTAAATCTTCACAATCTATTATATAGTATTATTTGAAGTAGAATAAATATTTGTAGAATGGTGTTTTTAACCAAGCAGATTCTTTGAGAGTATGATTTCATGTCTGAGCTGTGGATCCTATTTTTAGTGTAGGATACTTGGGGAGTGTAGTATTTCCCTGTAATCCTTTTTCTGTAAGATTGGTAGTAATGTCTGTAATTTCTGTAAGATTGGTAGTAATGTTTCTTCTTTCTAATTTTAGTACTTTGATTCTAAAAATTTAACTTTGGGTTTGTTGATTTTCTCTATTATTTTTCGATCCTATTTATTTATTTATTTGTATTTTAGTAAGATGGGGGTTTTGCCATGTTGACCAGGCTGGTCTTGAACTCCTGACCTCAGTGATCCACCTATCTTGGCCTCCCAAAGTGCTAGGATTACAGGCATGAGCCACCACGCCCTGCCTCAATCCTCTTTTTTTAAATTTATACCATAATTTTTTTTCCTTTCTTCTTCTTGCTTTGAATTTAGTTTGTTGTTCTTTTTCTAGTTACTTTTGTTGGAAGGTTAGATTATTGATTTGAGATCTTCTTTTTCAATATAAGTATTTATAGGTATAAATTTCCATTGAATCAGGATTTTGCTACATTCCATAAGTTTCAGCATATTTTGATTTTGTTTTTATTGATCTCAAAGTGTTTTTAATTTTATTGTAATTTCTTCGTTTCATTGATTATTTAAGGGTATTGTTTAATGTCCACAAAATTTCCTTTGTTATTGATTTTGAATTTTATCCAATTGTGGTTGGAGAACATACTTTATATGACTTCAGTTTTTCATATTTGTTGAGACTTGTTTTGTGGCCTGTCATTCTGCTCTTGGCTGGAGTTTTCTTTAAATCTCTGTTAGATCTACTCGGTTTATAGCATTATTCAAATCTTCTACTTACATCTTTTATGTAGTTATTCTGTCCATTTTTAAAAATTAGGTATTAACATCTCCAAATATTATCTGTTTTTCTCTTTAGTTCTTTCAGTTTTTGCTTCATCCAATTTGGAGTTCTTTTAGCTGCACATATGTTTGTGATTGTTACATCTTTCTTGATGGAGTGATTTTTTTATCATAAAAATTTCCTTTTGTTCTAACAATTCTTTTTCTTTTGAGGTGGAGGCTTGCTCTGTTGCCCAGGCTGGAGTGTAGTGGTGCAATCTTGGCTCACTGCAGCCTCTGCCTCCTGGGTTTCCAGCGATTCTCCTACCTCAGTCTCCTGGGTAGCTGGGATTATAGGTGCACACCACCATGCCGAGCTAATTTTTGTATTTTTAGTACAGATGAAGTTTCACCCTGTTGGCCAGGTGGGTCTCGAACTCCTGACCTCAGGTGATCTGCCCACCTCAGCCTCCCAAAGTGCTGGGATTACAGACGTGAGCCACTGCGCCCAACCCAAGTTATATTCTTAATGCTTGTACTGGGGATTACTTAAAATAGTTGATTTTAAGTCTTTGTCTAGTAAGTCAATATCTGGGCATCTTTAGGGATAGTTTCTATTGATTGCTTTTTCCCTGTATAAACATATTTTCTTGTTTCTTTGCATTTGTTTGCCCCAACTGTTATTTACCACCTCAGGCAGCTCTAAAATCAGGAAGCCCATTTCAACAAAAGGACCTCCAAGCTTTTCCCCAGCTTACACAGAACATCTACCATAGCACTTTTCAAAAATCCTGGTTTTCCCATTTAAAATGTAAAAGGAATATCGCCTGGGCCCTATTGGGGACATAGGGGTGGATGAGCAGGTTGCAAGTGATAAATTAACAACAGCCTTTTTGTTCTAAGTTGTTGGATGCCTTCCTCTACATTAGCACAAAGGAATTTCTGGCATCTCAACTTTGTTTAGTTTTGGCCACATTTGAGTCCAGATTTTAGTCAAGCAGTTGAGCAGATAATTTAGAACCATCCCCAGCTGCTTGAGTTAGCACTGTGACTCAAAAATTTCTGATGAATATCTTAATTCAGCCTGATTTGAATTATGATCCTTTTTCTCTCTGGTCTAGCATGCTTAGAATCTCTTTTACCATGTGGTCCAAAGGTTTTTCCTCTGTAAATTAACAAAATCTTGCTGTTCTTCTTGCATGTTAGATTATTTTTATGTCTGGGGGCAATGAGGGATGGAAGGGAGCAATCATTATGGTGTCTTTAAGCAAAATATCATTAGTCTTATCAGATATACTCTGCTGGTATAGGAAACTTAGTAGATTTGGGGAATTTCTTTTATTTAAATCATCCCAAATGTCTCTATTGAAATTCTCGGATATTCCTCTTTCGTAATCAGTGCCCTTTTCAGCTCCTGGCCAGGATGAAGTAACTGGTACTAGACTTACCCTCTTTCTTGAAACAATGGTTGCAGTTCCTATTGCTGTGTGGCAAACCTACTCAGAACTAAAACAACAGCAATCATTTGTTTCTCTTTCATGGTTTCTGTAGAACAGGAATTTAGGAAGGGTTTGACAGAGCAGTGGTCTGGCATCAATCGTGTAGTTGCAATCAGATGGTGGTGGGACTTGGACACTTGGGGACTGGCTGGGCAACTCTCCTCATCTAATCTCAGGGCCTCTCAATGGGATTTCTCCACACGAATAGGCTTGGGCTTCTTCACAGGACTACTTAACCTGGCAGATCAGGACTCCAAGCGAGGATTCTAAGAGAACCACCCAGAGGCTGATTGGCCTGTTATTGCCCAGCTTTGAAAGTCACATAGTGTTACTTTTACCGTAGTCCTAAGCAATCGCTAAAGAATAATAAATGATATATAACTGAAAGCCAATAGAAAAAATAAAATGGAAGACTAAAGCATACTTGATTAATCAAATCAAATGCCCTAACCATTTTTTTTTGTTTTTTTGGAGATGGAGTCTCACTCTGTAGCCCAGGCTTGAGTGCAGTGGCTTGATCACAGCTTACTGCAACCTCCGCCTCTGAGGCTCAAGCGATTCTCCTGCCTCAGCTTCCCAAGTAGCTGGGATTACAGGCGTGGGCCATCACACCAGGCTAATTTTTGTTTCTTTAGTAGAGACGGGGTTTCACTATGTTGGCCAGGGTGGTCTCAAACTCCTGGCCTCAAGTGATCTGCCCGTGTTGGCCTCCCAAAATGTTGAGATCACAGGCGTGAGCCACCACGCCCAGTCCAAATGCCCTAACATTCACATCGAACTAGTGAAACTGGGCCAGGCACAGTGGCTCACACCTGTAATCCCAACACTCTGGGAGGCCGAGGTGGGCAGATCACCTGAGGTCAGGAGTTCTAGACCAGCCTGGCCAACATGGTGAAACCCCATCTCTACTACAAAATACAAAAATTAGCTGGCCATGGTGACACATGCCTATAATCCCAGCTACTCAGGAGGCTGAGGCTGGAGAATTGCTTGAACCTGGGAGGCAGAGGTTGCAATGATCTGAGATCGCCCCACTGCACTGCAGACTGGGCGACAGAGCAAGACTCCATCTCAATAAAAAAAATAAATAAAAAAGCTAGTGAAACTGAATTCATTCTACATTGTAATTATCCTACAGGAGTATCCTACCTACCTTTGATTTTGGCTGTACCCAGTTGGTAGCTACAGGGAAAAATAAATTCTTTTAGATAATTGTAAAAATTCTCTGGTTCTCTGACCTGGGGGATTTAAAACACTGAATGTCATTTGCTTTCTTTGAGCTGTCTAGTGAACTTGGAAACAGCCAACTTACCTCACAGTTGTTGTATCCCTCATAATCTCCTATCACTCAGTATACAAAGCCATGCATTAGGTAAGTGTCTTAGTTCTGTTACCACACATGATAATTGAAGTAATTCTTTCATCATGGGATATTGTGGACTACCAGTGTTTCACCTCCTCATGATCACTGCAGCCTGTCTGTCTTCCAGCCTACCCAGATCAGATATCCATCACACATTTCCATTTTTCCCAGGAGTACATTGCCTGCAATCATTTCTATACCCAGTCACTATAATAGTCATTGTTTAATTACAGACTACTATAGAACACTGTTACTGGCTAAAGCAGAAAGGAATTTATTAGGTGAATTGGCCTTCAGAATATCTGGGGTGATGTGGGTACCATACCATCCATGCCAGGCTGTCAAGAAAAATGCCTT
Organism: Aotus nancymaae; assembly: GCF_030222135.1. NCBI lineage: Eukaryota > Metazoa > Chordata > Mammalia > Primates > Aotidae > Aotus > Aotus nancymaae. Next base: position 31,698,710 of record NW_026988471.1, read on the forward strand.
CAACCACATGGTAAGATGTTTTCAGCAAAAATTCTGCTGTGGCTACAGTCTGTGGTTGAATACATCTCTTTATAGGTGACTAGAGTTATCGTTAGATATTTTAATAGCTATTGTATTTGTGTATGAAGAGAGGAATTACATGGATTATATTCTAAACTTTATGTTTATTTTGACTCTATTTGGAACTTAAAAGTATTTTTTCTTAGAAACTGTTTTGTTAATTCCAGTTTCACTTTCAGACTAGGTCTAAAAGCATATATAACCCATTGTGTATCAGAAATGCAGAGGAGCCAACATCCAAAGACACTTTTAGAAGCACAGTCCTCTTTTAAAAGATTTCACAAATATTAGACTGCTAAGGAGTATAGGTATGCCCATCTAAAGAAAATCAAATATACAGACTTTCAGATTGCCAACTAACATACGTTAGGGACTTTAAAGTCTCATTTTAGCTACTAAAGGATGGCTTTCCTGGGTATATATGTCCATTTTGGCAATGGCTATCTTAGCATCCTTGGCAGCACCACTGCTGTTTACTTGAAGGTGCGTGTGTGAGGATGCAAAAGTAGAGCTACTACTATGCTTCTTGCTTTATGTTGAAATTTATCAGAAATGGGGCGGTGGACATGGTGGTGGGAGGGAGTTGAGGAGTGGTGGCAACAAGTACACAATTAGCCTTCATGATGAAGTAGCTTCAGATTGTGGACATATGAGAATAATGCCTAACCTTGTGCAATGTATTGAGGATGATTTTTAAATTTCTAAAGTGAATGGGCTGTCTAGAATCAGATAGGTCTAGTATGGGCAAGTTTTATCTGTGAGGTAGGGTGTAGTTTGGTTAAGAGGTAGGTTTTAAGCAATGCCTATTAAGTTGTATATAAACTTACATAAAACTTAATAGGCATTGCTAAAAACCCCTCCTTTATAAATTCCTCAGCAATCCCAGGCTCCCCAACCTTACCATTTCGAAAAAGGAAAAACATGCTTTTCATTGTCATTGGGTAGAGGTGAATGAAAGGTACTGATCTAAAAAATGATCACAGTAGTGACACCTGGAGCAGGTAATGGGTCCACCTGATATCATGAAGTAAACCTCTCTTCCATGCCTTTCCTTGAGGACTCCAGAGGGCCAGTAAAGCAGTGTTCTTTTATTCCTCATTCCTTTCTTTTACTTTCACCTCAGAGGCATACCTCTTTTTATTGCATTTCAGTTTATTGCACCTCACAAATACTTAGCCTTTTACAAATGGAAGGTTTGTGACAACCGTATGTTGAAAAAGTCTGTCGGCACCATTTTTCCAACCACACATGCTTACTTCATGTCCATGTCAGCATTTTTTAGCAATTAATCTGTGTACCATTTTTTTTTTAGACATAATGCTGTTGCATACTTAATAGACTACTGTATAGTGTAAAAACAACTCTTTTTTTTTTTTTTTAAGAGTTTCACTTTTGTCACCCAGGCTGGAGTGCAGTGGCCCAATCTTGGCTCACTGTAACCTCTGTCTCCTGAGTTCAAGTGATTCTCCTGCCTCAGCCTCCCAAGAAGCTGGGATTACAGGCAACCACCACCACACCCGACTAATTTTTGTATTTTTAGTAGAGATGGGGTTTCACCATATTGGCCAGGCTGGTCTCAAACTCCTCACCTCAGGTGATCCACCCACCTCAGCTTCCCAAAGTGCTGGGATTACAGGCATGAGCCACCATGCCTGGCCAAAAACAACTTTTATATACTCTGGAAACCAAAAACTTTGTGACTTGCCTTTTTGCAATATTCACTTTATTGCCATGGTCTGGAATCAAACCCACAATATCTCTGAGGTATGCCTATATTTATTTTGTGTTGGTCCTCTTACTCAGCCTGTGTCCTTGATGTATGAAATAAGAAATCGCAAACGTTGAAAATAAAAATTTGGATTGTGTGAGATTTAAGATGTGCATGTGCTAAAAAAAAGTAGCAATTAATCACTCTGAAGCAATTTCATTGTTTCTAGGCAGAAGAAATCCTTAGACAAGAGCTGGAGAAAAAAGAAATGCCAAGTTTATACTGCTTGCTTGGAGATGTCCTTGGAGACCATTCTTGCTATGACAAGGCCTGGGAGTTGTCCCAGTACCGCAGTGCTCGTGCTCAGCGTTCCAAAGCCCTCCTTCATCTTCGGAACAAGGAGTTTCAAGAGTGCATAGAGTGCTTCAAACGCTCGGTCAACATTAATCCCATGCAGGTTAGACAATTCATAACCCCCTACTGCTCTCAACACTGTGCTGTTCTTTGGGTTTGATCTTACAGAAAGAGTACCCATTTTCTTTTTTTTTTTTGAGATGGAATCTTGCTCTGTCCCCAGGCTGGAGTACAGTGGCTCGATCTCAGTCACGGCAACCTCTGCCTCCTGGCTTCAAGCGATTCCCTGCCTCAGTTTCCTGAGTAGCTGGGATTACAGGTGCGCCACCACACCTAGCTAATTTTTGTATTTTTAGTAGACATGAGGTTTCACCATGTTGGCCAGGATGGTCTCAATCCCTTGACCTTGTGATCCGTCTGCCTGGGCCTCCCAAAGTACTGGGATTACAGGCATGAGCCACCACGCCCGGCCATGAGTATCCATTTTCTAACCTGATAACTGGTGAGATTGTTTTTGACAGCTAAGAACTTAGTCTCTAATAGACTTCTTGCTTGTTGCAAACTTACTTGTTGCAAAAATCAGACAGGTAAGGTTTGTTTAAATTAACTTTCTATCACTTTAACTTTCTGTTTCATTTTGTTATATTTTTTTTCCTTATCTGTCCTTAACTGACATACAGCTATTAAAATTAGGTACAATTTTGAACAGATACATTAGGAAGAAAATGAATATGAGATCAAATTGCAGACAGCTTAGGACTTTGCAAGTATTTGCTGAAATCAGTAATGAAAGAAAAGCCTTTGTATAAATAAGATAACATAGAGAATGAATTCTTGATCATTTTAAGAAAAATGTGTATTTATATACACACATAAATTTAAATGTTTAAAAGTTTTCTTAAAGGTTTGAAAAAATAGTACAAAAGGGTCTGCATCTTTAAACTAAGCGACATGATAAATCCACAGGAGCGGATCTAATTTTGAGCGAAAAGAGATTAACCTTATTTTGTATTTAATGATATTAAATATTATCAGAATGATTTTATTATTAGAAATGATCATTTTTTTCTTCCAAACTTTATTTAATTTTCTATCAGACTGCCTTCCCATTTCACCAATCAAAGGCGCATAAACTAATTGTCAATCATGGCTCTTGAAAAACATGCACACTGACTTGCTGTAATCACCAGTTAAAATACTAACTTATAATTAGTGACAAATGTTCACCAAGCACTTACTATGATCCAGGTAACTTATTAGGCATTTTGCCAATATTCGAACCCGGATGGTCTGACTCTTGAGCCTATGCTGTCTTTTTTTCTTTAATTATAGTGAAAAACATAGAAAAATTACCATCTTAACCATTTTAAAAAGTACAGTTCAGGGCTGGGCATAGGGCTCATGCCTATAATCCCAGAACTTTGGGAGGCTGAGTCAGAGGGATCACTTGAGCTCAGGAGTTTGAGACCAGCCTGGGCAACATAGTGAGACCTCGTCTCTGAAATAAATAAATAAATGAATGAATAATAAATAAATAAATAAAAATGAAAGTACAGTTCAGTAGTGTTAAGTACATTCACATTGTTGGGCAACCAGTTTCCAGAACTTTTTCATCCTGTAAAACCAAAACTCTATACTCATTAAGCAATTCCCTACTTCCCCTTCATTCCCCACCCTGGCACCCACAACCACCATTTACTTTCTGTCTTATGATTTTAACTACTCCAGGTAACTAACTTGTAAAAGTGGAATCATACAATATTTGTCCTTTTGTGACCGACTTATTTCACTTAGCTGAACGTCCTGAAGGATCATTTATGTTGTAGCATGTGTCAGAACCTCCTGCCTTTTTAAGGCTGAATAATATTCCATTCTGTGTACAGACTTCATTTTGTTTACCCATTCATCTGTCGATGGACACTCGGCTTGCTTCCACCTCTTGACTGTTGTGAATAGTGGTGCTGTGAACATGGCTGTGCAGAAATTGTCATTTTTGAACTGGATAACTGAGGGAATGCCTTTTACATTGAAAACATCAGAAGTGTGTTTTTTTTTTTTATCACAGATTGAGCTAATTGCTTACTTTGCTTACTCTGGATGGTGAATATAATTAGAACTTTCTAAATCAGGTAAAAAGCTAGGAAAGAGAATAGGACAGATCTAAGTACAGAATATCAGCAGAAACTAATGTATTTGATAGCAAGGATACTTAGAGTATAATTAGGAATTGGTTTTTGTTGACAGTTTGCTGTAACTCATTGGCTATCAACTGGGGATGATTTTTGTTCCCCAGAGGACACTTGGCAACTTACCGAGTCATTTTTGGTTTTGACAATGGGGATGTGTGGGGATATGTTACTGACATCTAGTGGGTAGAGACCAGGGATGCTGCTAAACGTCCCATAATACACAGCACAGCCCCTACAATAAAAATTATCTGGCCTATCATTTCACCATTGCCATAGTTGAGAAACCTTCCTCTAATTTGATTATCACTCTATTTTTTAAATTTCTGGTTTTAGGTAGAAGGGAGAACTAACTCAATGTTGTTTTTAAAATTTTACTTTTCTGGAAAACTGTATTATATCCTTGCATATCTTAGAAGCTTCTACCTAAAGTTTACCCTAACTGCAACTCCCTTATGAGTTGGGTAAGTGAGTTCCCACCCTTAGCTTGCCATAGTCTCAGTTAAATCAGTGTCAGGAACCTCACAGACATGAATTGTTCTCTGCAGGCACAGTCTGTTCTCAGCACGTTAGCATTATCCTTTTCCTTCTGCCTCACTGGCAGCTCCTCAGGCTCCCTTGCTGGTTCCTAGGGATGCCCTAAAGGCTTAGTTCTTGGACCTTGTCTTTGTCTGCACTTTCTTGATTTCATCTAGTGCTAGAACTTTAAGTTGCAGTGTACACTGACAACTTTCCAATTTTATTTTCACTCCTGTCTTCTCTCCTGAACTTGATGCTGGTACTTAACTGTTTACTTGATCTCCTCATTCCTCACTCCAACTTTACATTTCCAGCATCTGAAGTGTTCTCCCCACTCCTAATCCCTCTTCCTCCCAGGCTTATCCCTATCCCTATAATAGCAACCCCATCCAACCTTGGAGTAATGCTTAATTCCTCTTTCCCATATACCCCACATCTAATTGATCAGCAAGTCCTAGCAGATCTGCCTTCAAAATATGTCCAGAATCAGACTCCTTCTTACCAGCTCCTGCCATCCTGGTTCAAATCCCCATTGTCTTGCACCTGGTTAATTATGTTACTTCCTTATTGGTCTTCCTGCCTTTCTCCTTACCCATCTGCCTATTCTCAAAGGACATCCAAATTTATCTTTCAAACTCGGGTCAGATGTCACAATACTGTCTCTTAATGGCTCTCAAGTCTTTCCCCAGAAGAAGTTCCTGGCACTTTTTCTCCCTCCTTCCTCCAATTCTGCCTTTTCTTACCCCACATTGCCCTCTTCGTTCTCTGAATATGCCAGGTAACTTCCTGCCTCAGGATCTTCCTCTTGCTCTTCCTCTGCCTGGAATGTCCTTCTTCCAGATATCCGCATACCTGGCTCCCACTCTCATTCAGGTCTACTTGAAGGTCACTTTCTCAGAAGGGCCTTCCATGATCATTCTATTTAACATCGTACCCCCACCTTATACTCCTAATTTTCCTTTCCTGCTTTATTTTTTTTTCCATAGCACTTATGTATAGTTTACTTTTTTTAAAAAAAGTTTCGTTTTGTTTTCACTAGAATGCAAGTCCCATGAAGATGGTAATTTTCGTCTCTATAGTTTGGTTATATTTTCCTAGTGCCTATAAAAGTGCCTTGTACATATTAGGTATTCAATAAATATTTGTTGAATGGGTGAATAAATAGTATCTTCAGCTACTTTTTTTCAGCTAAATATATACTAATGTGCCTGTACATAGCACTGAGCCAAAGAATGAAGACGTAGCAGCAGGTCAGCAGATAGTCCCATTTGTATCATGCCAGTGCTTTATATGTAAAGCACTATTATATAGAGGCCAAAGAGACCCTTTCTACCTTTGGTGGACAATGAAGAGAAGATGTTGGAGTTGGCTTTGAAAGACAGTTAGGACTTGAATAGGCAAAGGAAGGGCAGTGGTAGGGGCATTCTAGACAGGTGAAGAGTATGAACAAAGCTCTGGAAACACAGAAGGGTGTGTGTGTGTGTGTTGGGGGAATAGAGGTTTGGCGAAGAGGTTAGTTTTTTAGGGTCAAAGGAAGTGGGACAGTTACATTGGGAATGCTAGACTGGAGCTAGGTTATGAAACGCCTTCAGTGTGAGGCTAAACCATTGGGTTTTTTATTGACAGCCATTGAAGGGTTGATTTGTTTGGAGCTTTGTTTTACATGTGGGAATGTGATATGTAAAGAGGTAATTCAGGAATATTGTTTTGGCAACACTGGCTGTGGGAGATTCTAGATGGGGGCTAAGTTAAGAGACTGTAGCAGTAGTCTAGTTTTTAGTCATGACAATTCTTAGTGTGGGAGGGGCAATAGGAAGGAAGGGATGAAGTGAGGGAAGTCACAAGGGAGGACTTGACAGGGCTTGCTGGTCTCATTATATAATTTAGAATTAATTATTTACATAGACAAAGAAATGACATTTGCTCAAAGCAGAGTCACAGTATAAACAGATGTTATATGAGAATATTTTGCAGCTTGTCATATGAATCCAATTCAGGCACGCAGTAAACCACGCCAAAATATGCAGGCATTAGATGCTACAATTGTACAGAACTACTACAAGATGCAAACTTGAACACCATAAACTCATTTTAACTTGTGAACCAAGTTTGAACTGTCTGGAGGGAGAACACATATAGGTGTTCTCCTTTAAGACCTGCAATAAAGACAAATAGAAAAATGGAATTTACAGAAATTCTATCCTCTTTTTTAGACATATCCAGAGAATTAGGTTAAATAACAAAATTTAGGCAAACCAGAAGTGGCATTTGAATGGCTTTTGCGCATCTTAATAAATTTCTGAAGTCAAATTGGGATTACAGGCATGAGTCACCCTGCCCAGGCTCATATCATTTTAAAGCAAATCCCATACATCAAATCATTTCATTAAAAAAATTTTTGAGTATATTTTTCTAAGAAATAGGGAATTTTTAAAAACTGTAATATTGTTACACTTAAAACATCAGTAATAGTTCGTAAGACACTTTTGATTGAGTTTCTATTTTAATTGAATAAAATTTTTTTTAAAGGCTTTAGGAGCTTTTAATGCTTAGAGTGAAAAAAACACAGGCTAGGTTTTTCATAGTCATTGATCCATCTCTGACAAGGTGAGAATTTTCCCCTCACCCTGGCCACAGGTGGAAGCCCAGACTCTCCCCTAGCAAGGTATCCAGAATAGAGAGGGGCTACCATTGTAGTGCAGTGCAGTGAATCCCCAACCCAGAGGCAAGAAAGAAGAGTACTGTAATGAGCACCCACAAGCCAGGCCCATGCAAGGCACTTTCAAATGTTATCTCAATTAATCCTCACACCAACCCCAAAAGGTAGACATCCCCATTTTACAGATGAGGAGCCTGAGGCATGGAGAGGTTTCTCAATTTGTCCATCAAAAAGTACAAGTCTCGGAGCTGGTATGAAAATGCAGGTCTTCTGACTTTCACTCTGCCACACCGGACTTTTCCTCTGATCCAGGTGCAGCCTCCCATGAGAAGTTCCCTCTTAATTTCGTGTCCCATGCTTTGTCTTTGTCCCTGTGAGGAAAGGGGTCAGCCGAAGCCAGCTATTCTATAAGGATGGGTAGGTATCTTGGCAAGATATTTCCTCTAAAATAGTAAATGTGACCTTAGAAATTACTGTCTAGGGCACTCTCAGCTGAATAGTCTCCCAAGGAAACAATGAGGTAGAGCAGTCTGCAAGTGCAAACATACACCTTCTGTAGATTTTCTACAAAGTGGGGTCCCATGAAAGGGACAATGTTCAAAGGTAAAGAAAGCAGGAATCAGCTGGGCGCAGTGGCTCACACCTGTAATCCCAGCACTTTGGGAGGCCAAGGTGGGTGGATCACAAGGTTAAAAGTTCAAGACCAGCCTGGTCATGATGGTGAAACCCCATCTCTACTAACAATACAAAAATTAGTGGGGCGTTGTGGCTGGCGCCTGTAATCCCAACTACTCAGGAGGCTGAAGCAGGAGAATTGCTTGAACCTGGGAGGTGGAGGTTGCAGTGAGCCGAGATCGAGCCACTGCACTCCAGCCTGGGTGACAGAGCAAAACTCTGTCTCAAAAAAAGAAAGCAGGAATCAGGAGGGCAAACCAGAGTAGTGTCAAAACTGCCACGGTAGGTTGGAAGACAGTTCAACATATCAAAGAATACGTTTCCCAGCGACCAGGGAGCACAGGAGGACCTTTTGCTCCAGTCCAGAAGATGTGTTGTTATCTGCTTGCCCAAGAATGACTTCGAGGTCTTGAATGTGTCCCATGCCATGCCCCAGGGGCACTCATTTCGACAGCAGTGGCAGCAGCCCCAACTCATTCAGTCTTTCCTTGGCCACTGCCTCCCAGCCCTTGTTGGCCTGTAGGTTACGGGGAGAGGGATGCAGGAGCCCTTCCACCTGGACCTCTGGCATCAGGCCTGCCAGAGCCCGTCGTGCCTGCTGCTCTGTCAGTCGCCCAACTCCCACCACCAGACGCACCCCCAGCAGCTGCACCTGCTGGCAGAGGGCTGCATCACAGATCCCAAGAAGCTGTTCTCGCTGCTTGGCAGGCAGCTCAGCAGGGGTGACATTGTGCCCACTGGGAGCCAGGAAAAGCAGAGGGCATAGATTGTGGACAAAGCAGTGATGGAAGAAGACGTCAGGCTGTCCATAGAAGTTCCGGAAAAAGCCACAGAATCGGGCACCACTTACTTCTGACTGTGGGCACTCCAGTCCCAGCACTGGTCGCTTAGGGTGCTCTTGGGGAGGGGTCAGCACAATCCCCCCAATGCCCAACCAGTCCCAGACCATGCTCACTTCCCCAAAGGGCACCCCAGTCTGGGCCATGCCAAAAGGTCCAGGGTTCATGCCCAGGAAGAGCACTTCCTTGGGGCCCCGGCAGTAGCAAGTCACGTAGTTGCGATGTGGCTCTCATGCATACTCCACAGGATTGTAGATGATGCCCACAGGCTCCGAAAACTGCAGTTGACTCAGCTCAGCATTGAGCCGAAGCTCCTCCTCCAGGAAGCTGTCAGCCAAGCTTCCAGGGCTGGGCTGGAGCTCCATCAGGGCACCTACAGGCTCATGGGTGGACCCCAGCAGGAAAGCGTGGGGCATATGGCCATGCCACTGTCACCTGGTCCAGCTCCCCATCCTGTTTCTGGTTCCTTTCAATCGAATAAATTTATATTCTTTACTAGAATGGAATGTAATAGAGGCCTATGATTTAGCAGGATCTAAGTTTGGTGAAACATTACAAAGAATCATAAATAGAGACAAGATATTTGATAAATTTTGTCTTGTTAAAAATATTTGTTGACGAAAAATACCCTAAATCAAGCCAAAAGATACTAAGTATTTATGTTTTAATATTAACAAAGCTAAAATTAAGAATATGTTCTATTTAGCAGATGTTGCTCTGAGCTTACCAGGTATATCAGTATACTTAGAAAGAATATTTTCAATTAAAATTATTATGTCCCCTAGAAAAGAGTCATTAAAAGCTTTCAACAGTTTTAAATGTATAAACAATGAATTTGACAATTAACAATAAAAAACAACTTTGAATTAGCAGGTAATCTTATGAAAAAATTAAAGACACTAAGGTCATATTGAAAAAATATATTTATTAGTAAAATGTCAGTGACATCGTATTAACATCAAATATGACTAAAACACTGATTAAAATATATGAATGTCTGCTCAGAAGAATTAATTTTAATTTTGTAATAGATTATGGAAATGTACAAAATTATAATTGTACAGCTGATTAATGCTCCATTATTTTTAAATGTTCACATAATCAGCATTAAACATTTTTTAGTTTAATATAGTTTTATTTTTCAATAAATAATTTTATTTTTAAACATAATTTTTGAATAGAATCATCTTATAAGTCCCCCGATGGAGTAAAAAATTTATTGATTAACAGTTTGTTGGTCAATAAACAGTTTTTTTAAAACTGTGTAATTTAACTAATTTTTTTTTTTTAATGCTCTGGTTCATTTTCAAAAGTGTTGCAGTTTGGACATTATATTATGTGGTTGCCTAACTAAGCATTATCAAGTACTTGTATATCAGATATGGATGTTGTCATGAATTGTGCTATGTCAACCTATCAGCAGAGAACAGAGTTTCCACTGGGAAATGATAATGCATAGAACTAGTTTTCAAAGGGCCTTAAATGCCCTGTATCAGGATTATCTAACCCTGTGGATGTGGGAGCCTATTGTGGTTTTGAATTAATAAGTGATACGACAAAAGTGGTACTATGGGAAGTTTAAATAAGGAATGAGTATCATGGGTGAGTTATCAGTGGCTTTCGTGGTAAGCATGGGAAAGATAGAATGACCAAAGCCTCATTACAAAGGAAATTTTCTGGGACTTACTCATTGGGCTGGCAGTATTGAGGGAGACTTTGGAATCAGAGAGGAGGCCAGTTTTCTCAATTGTCTGATTAAAAAGGAGAATGTCTCTATTGATAGCTTTAGGGAATTTAGGAGGAAGGGAAAGCATCTTTTGCCAGCAAGGTGATGTGGTTTTGGATGTTGAATATGAGGAGATGGTGCTATATTGTAGCAGAGATGGTTGCTAGTCCATTGGAGATAAAACCCCGAGTGAAGCCCAATGGTGAGGTCAGAACTAAGCATTCAGATGTGGCTTTTCTCTGGAAGTTAATTGAAGCCATGAAAGTGAGTTCTTCACAGAAAACTGTGTTGGAAAAGAATAACAGGCAGTGTCCTGAGCTTTGGACATCTCCTGCAGTTGGAAGAAGACAGGAGAAATGGTACCAGTGAAATAGGAATCAGAGTACACCAGAGTCTTGGTCAAAGGGATAGAAGGAAACCCCAGGAAGGGGTTCATGGCAACTAAAAGAAGAGCAGATGTCATGTCACACGTAGTGATAAAAATCCAGAGGGCTACGAAGAGGTCATTGGATTTGGAGCTCACTGTTCAAAAACAGATTCAGGAGAGTAAAGGGTGAGTGACAGATGAAGAAATGGTGATAACATCTATAGAGTGTTCATGTTAGGAGCACATCAGAGAGATAAGAGTCAAATGTAGAGTGTTGTACTCAGAGGGGCAGAAATGTCAGGTAAAACATTTCAAGATACTGGAGACCCTTACATGGAGGAAGGCAGGAATGAAAGACTCCAGTGGATAAAGGAGAGATTGAATGTTTTAAAGAGAAAGGGGAGATAAATAGGGAATATCATTCTAGAGGAAAGTGGAATCAGAAAAGATGAAGGTATTAGCTTTGGAAATAAGGAATACGATTAAAAATGAGACTGGAAAATGAGAACATTAACATTATAATAGCTATTTCTATTCATTAAGCCTCTATATTCTAAGCTGTTATGTAAGTATGAACTCTTTGTAAACCATTGAGGTATTGGGGGGGATACAGGAGAATTGTGTTAAGACACAGACTCCTGCCCTCCATGGTTTATATGGGTTAAATGGAGAGAGGAGGCATGAATAGCCTTGTCTGTAACCAAGGAGTTGAGTGAATAGGCAACATGCTTTGGTTGCCTGGCGATGCTTTTGGGTGGCCTTACGCATAAGGATGTGAAAGGTCAGAAAAAGCCTGATGGAAGTGAATGTTCGTATGAAGTACAAGGAATGGTTGGGATTTGGATAGGTAGAAAAAACTGGAAAATATGTTTCAAAGAAGGAGACTATCAGATGTAAAAACCTCACAGAGAGCAGTTTCTTGGTAACTATCGATTTTGATGGTTTATGTTTTATTCAGTTATAATAATGATAATAGCAACTAATGTTGAGTATTTACTTAGTGCCAGGTACTGCTCTAGAAGCATTTTCCATATATTTTTAATTCTCTGCAGTCAATGAAGTACTTATTGTTTTTACCTTACTTTCATAAATGAAGAAATAGAGGGTTAAGTAATTTGTACTAGATTTTACAGTTTATGAGGGGTGGGGTTGGGATTTCAACCTGAGCTTTCTGATCTCGCTCAGAACTCTCGCTCTTAACCTCGTCATGATTTTGCCTCTCGAGGATATCATCGTATGCTAGGAAGTAATGGCAGATTTTATTGAGGTCAAGTTATAAAAAGCCCTGAATACCAGGCTGTCAGGTTTGAACTTTTTTCATCCTTTAATGAAGAGCCATCGGGGCTTTCATCAGAAGCAAAGTGAGGTTATAAGATTGATGATTTGGGACCATCTAGCACATGTTAGTGAGTGACTCTTTTTGAGAAAAGGGATTTAACTGAGCCAAACTTTCCAAGGCCATTGATATGTATTAGACCAGACTTCTTATGATCGAGTACTCTGGCATTTTAATCATCCTGGTGGTTTGTACCAGGATGATTTAACTTTTTCATTCATTTTAGCTTTTGAAAGGATAAAATATTTTTATTTGAAATGGATTTATATAGTTTCTGTTTTGAACTTACGTTATTTGTGGTGGGAAGACTCAAGGTTGGAACTCACATTCCAGTAGAGAGGACAGGATTAACATGTGAAAATAATATGTACAGAAAAAAGACATTCTTTCCTATTTATTCTTCCTTTCTCATATTGGTAAGCAGTACAGAAGGAAACTCTTAAGGTGTGACTTGCATAACTGCTAAGAAATGTGAGCACTGTGGTAACATCTGGGCTGTAGCTGTGACTGATGCATAGTGAGGAGGCTGAAAACTTTGCTACCATAGACCTGATTCCGAATTCTGGTAATCCCAAAGAAGATAACAAAGACAAGTTTCTTCATCTTTCTGAGCTTTTAAATAATGGAGTGTATAATCTCTACCTGGATTTGCTGTTGGGAAAATCAGAGCCAATATTTGTTAGGTGTCTAACATATTTCCTGGCCCATAGTAAGTTCACAGTAATAGATGTTACATAGTGGTTCTTTTCTTTTCTGCCTTTTGCACTGTAGAAAACCATTGTTGCCCCATTATCTGTAGCCTAAAATTAGGGAGCTATATCTAACAGGAGAATCTCACATGCAGATAACATATAAACACCTATGTTACCTTGCATTGTGAATTACTTGAAAAGACTGGGCAAATATAAAGACCAGTGGTAGCCAAATCTAGACCAAGAATTAAGAGAAGGGTATTCAATAATTAATAGCCTATAGTAAAATAAAAAATATGTATAAAATTTAGCTGATCTGGCTGGGCATAGCAGCTCACGCCTGTAATTCCAGCACTTTGGGAGGCCAAGGCGGGCAGATTATGAGGTCAGGAGATCGAGACCATCCTGTTAAACATGGTGAAACCCTGTCTCTACTAAAAATACAAAAATTATCTGAGCGTGTAATCCCAGCTACTCGGGAGGCTGAGGCAGGAGAATTGCTTGAACCAGAACCCAGGAGGCGGAGGTTGTAGTGAGCTGAGATCATGCCACTGCACTCCAGCCTGGGCTACAGAGAGAGACTCTGTCTAAACAAACAAACAAACAAACAAAAATTTAGTTGATCCTTTAGTTTAAGGGATGACACTGAAATAGAAGAAATAAAAGAAATCTCTTTGGAGAGATCAGGAAGCTGGCAGGTTAAAACTTGTATTTCCTCATGGAAGGAGAACCTAGAATTTAGTAAATGAGAAACTTGGTTATTAAAGAGTTGGCAGTGCACATTAGGAAAAAAATGAGCATCAGGCATCACTCTGGGAAAAGCTACTATCAGACATTGTTGATGTCACTCCTGGATTTTGCTTCGATCGTTTCCTGTTTAATGATACCACATTCAACAACTCATCTGCTTTTGGGGTCATAGAAATGAGGCAGGGGTACAGAAAGAATGGAGAGTGTGATGTGGCTTTAGGATTAGATTGTTCTACATTAACCTTTATTATATGTGACAGAAAAATTCAAAACAGTTGATCCTCTGAGGGAAATCAGCAAAAAGTGTATTCACACTTCTTGAATAAAAGTGTATTCACACTGATTATTGAATATGTGGAAACTTTCAGGAGGGAGTTTGAGTAGTAGGCTCATAAGTGGTACCTATTGCAGATGTGCCTTAAATACTTTTGTAAAAATTAACTTTTTAGGTTTGAAAGTTATCTGTGTCCATTGTCTAGTCGTGCTTAGTCTTTGCTAGCCCTCAGGGTAGCAAACTTTAATTTTTATTTTAATTATTAAGGTTTAATGAGTATTGCAGTCACTCTCTTCAGCACACATATTTCACACTTGGATTGAGGAACCATTGTGTGGCTTTAAGCCAGTTATTTCCTTTGTAGGCCTCATTTTCCTCTAGGTCTCTTTTGAATTGATTTCTAAGGTCTTGAATTGAATTGATTTCCTTCTGTTTCTTCAACACTGCTAGTTCTAAATACCAGACAATCCCCAACTTATGATAGTTCCGCTTAATAACTTTTTGACTTTATGATGGTGCAAAAATGATACACTTTCAGTAGAAACTATGCTTAGAGTACCCATACATCGATTCCGTTGATAACTTCCAGTATAGTAGTCAATAAATTCCGTGAGATATTTCACACTTTTTAAAAATAAAATAGGCTTTCTGCTAGATGATTTTGTCCATCTGTTGTCTGATGTAAGTGTTCTGAGCATGTTTAAGGTATGTTAGGTGAAGGTATTAGGTTCAGCAGATCAAGTGAATTTAATGCATTTTTGACTTAACAATATTTTCAATTTAAGACGGATTTATCAGGATATAACCCTAGCATAAATTGAAGCGCTTCTGTATTCCAGTCTATTGTTAATGTCCTTATTATGCCACTAGATGGCAATAGTATACCTTCAAACCCTGTCCCCTCTGTGTTTCCAGAATCTGGGCCTCTGAAGAACTCAGGAATTTTAGGCTAGTCCACCCCTGCTTATTTCACACTTGGGGAACTGAGACTTGGAGGTTAAGTGACATAGCCAGGGTGGTAACAGTTACTCAGAGCCACTTGAATCCCAGTCATCTTTCTCCTCTATCACACTCTAAGGGGCTTTGTGAGGGAAGTTCAGAGAAATCATGCTCTCAACCCTTTGAGTTCTTTGTTAATTATTTTAAAAATAATTTAAAATCTTTTTTTAAGTACAGGTATCATCATATTCAAAATAAAAAGTTGGCCTGCTTTTGTGTTTCTATATTGGCTCCCTGAGAGATAAACACTAGACAGTCAGCTTATAAAGGTCATTGCCTGCCTATAGCCAGCTTGCCTTCACAGTTCGCACTGCAGAAATCTCAACTACCGCCTCTCTCTCAGGTGATTATCTCACTTCATTCTTGCCCTGTCCTTTGGTCACCCATTTTTCTATGTCTTCTTTTGTGCACCTGACTAGCCCAATCAAGAGAGCCTTTTGGGGAAAGAGATATGCTCCTGGTTCTTAAAGAATTGTCTTCTGGGTTTTCCCAGTGCGTGTTAACTGCCCTATTTTCCCCCTCTCTATTTATTGGTGAGAAGGATGGTATTGCCATAAATCATGGCTTATGTATGGGCAGAATGGTGTTGTGGGAGGCAGTGTGGTCACACAGAGAGGACAGGGTCTTTGGAGTCACACTGACTGGGTCGAACCTCTCCACTGTCTGTGACTGACTTTGATTCTTGGTCGTCTGTCTTAGGAGAGTAAGATTAACCACCTTGCCGGGTGGGTGTGAGGAACGCATGAGTAATGTGTGGAAAGCTCATTATATTAGTGCTTGGCACACATAGCAGCTGCTCATTAAGAGCTAATTATTTTGGTTGTTATTGTAAAGAGAGGAACAGGAGTAAGTATAGTATATGAAAGAAACTCAAGGGAGCCAGAGGAGCTAGTTTTTTATTGGAGAAAAAAGGGAAGGATGCAAGGTATTCCAGGGCTTCTGTCAGTGTTTCAGAGAAAGAGTGTAACTGTCTTAATATAGTAGCCACTAGCCATGTGTGACAATGGACACTTGAAATGTGACTAGTCGAAATTGATCCATGCTATAAGTGTAGAATTCACATCAAATTTCAAAGACTTGGTGTGAAAAAGTGGATATAAAATATCTCAATAACTTTGTATAGTAATAACATATTGAAGTAATCGCATATTGAATATGTAGAGTTAAATAAAATGTTATTAAATTAAATTGCACCCTTCCTTTGAGCTGGAGTCTCACTTTGTAGCCCAGGCCAGAGTACAGTGGTGCTATTAAGGCTCACTGCAACCTCTGCCTCCCAGTTCAAGTGATTCTCCTGCCTCAGCCTCCTGAGTAGCTGGGATTACAGATTCATGCCAACACATCTGGCTAATTTTTTTTGTATTTTTAGTAGAGACAGAGTTTCACCATTTTGGCCAGACTGGTCTTGAACTCCTGACCTCAGGTGATCTTCCCACCTCAGCCTCCCAAAGTGCAGGGATTACAGGTGTGAGCCACCTTCTTTTTACTTTTTGAAATGTAACTACTAAAAAATATAATAAGGCTACTAGTATGATATTTTTATCTGATAGCATTGAACTAGAAGTTAGAGATTTTTGTACCCAAATATACACAACTCTCTTCTGAGGAATCAGGATAGGTTTTTTGAGGCTTCTTTTGATTTTGTTTTCTTTTATGATGTTCTGTTCTTAAGAGTATGACCATTCTGAACTGAGATGCCAATCGCTATTGGTAATAGCAGTTTAAGTAATAGTTAAAAAAAAAAAAAAAAGTAAAAGAGGCACCAAATATTCTCTGTAGTCGCCCAAATTCTGAAGACCTCAAAAAAAAAAAAAAGCCATTGACGATTTCAAAGAACACCACCATGTGCAAAGCTCATCTGCCTTCATGTTATCAATAGATAAAACCTAGCAGCTAACGAGTCTAGGATTTTCCCTTCAAATGCAGGTTATTAAAACACTGCAAAAATAGGCAAGAGTAAAAAGAAAAGAGAACCATAATACTTTATGTTAACTTAAGTCGTCTTCTGATTTTCATTAAATTTGTTATGGTTTTAAAGACAGTGGTTACAAAACATTTGGTAGTTTTAAAAATTAAAAATAAATGATAATCTCATCACCAGTCTGTTTTAGAGCTAGAAGGTAATTGCTAATTTTGTACATTTGCAGCCTTTGTAAATCTTCTCAGATGGACTGAAAAATGAAGTCTTTATTTAGATTTTGAATTTAACATGTAGTTTTTATAACAACACATGGGAAATAGTATTTGTTCTTTGCTGATACAGAAAACAAGCAGGGCACATGCATTTTGAGGACCTTGAGATCAGTTCTCATTGTTCGTGATGTAGTCTCAAAATAGGAATCCTTTATTCCAAGTAAACTTGCTGCCATAATTCATTGTATCTAAGACACCATCAGTTGTCAGAAGTACCTTTAAGTACCACTTTGTATAGAAAAAAAAATGTTGCAGATAAAACTCTGACAAGCTATTGGTTTTTAAGATGCATCTCTATTTCAGAAATGTTAAATGCTGGGGGGAAAAAGTGTATCTTAACATTGATGAAATGTAATACACAGATTTTGAAACTTTCTACTTGGTTTAGAGAGCTTGTTTTATATGTTAGCATCAGACTTTAGGTTCTCTCAATGTATCATGTTTAGCAAGTGTGGTTTGGTGCATTGAAGCTCTTTTCATTTAATTCTATAAAAAACCAGATGAAAGCAAAGTGATGAGGTCAGTTTTAAGTTGTTGAAAATCCCATGATTCAGAAAAGTGAGCTTCTAACTCTTAGTTTCAACCTAGTACCTCTGCTTCTCCCCCCACTACCAGACATATATCCATCCTCTTCTCAGGCAATACCTGTCCCTCTAACAGAATCTGTTCTCCATAAAGGTTCCTGATAGCAGTTATTTATAGCCTCTTGTGAATTCATGGCAAAGTGTTAAATGGCCCAAGGCCGTTTGCTTCTGAGCCTTATCTCTAATTACTGGCTAAAAATCTTCATCTGCTTAAAGAACTTTCAGGCCTCTGCTAGCCATATGGAACAAGTTTTGTGGGAATGGCTGAAGGAGGAGTGATGTAGAGGCAGCCTTCTGCTCTGCCTCTATGGAAGGCTGTGGACAGATAACAGAGCACCTCGTTTTCTTTCCTACCCTAAACTGTTCAAGCAAATCTGACAGCTGGCTCTGTGCCTTTCTGGAAGTTAGTAAGAAACGAGACTTCAGTCTTCTTATGAAGTGGGCTTTGCTGACTGTCTGAGAGGAAAACAACTCATAATAGCTGCATTTCTGACTAATTCCATTGAATTTTTGTTAGGGGTTTTTTGTTTTTGTTTTTGTTTTTGTTTTTGAGATGGAGTTTCATTCTTTTGCCCAGGCTGAAGTGCAGTGGCTCAGTCTCAGCTTACTGCAACCTCCACCTCCCAGGTTGAAGGGATTTTCCTGCCTCAGCCTCCCAAATAGATGGGATTATAGGCACAGCGCACACCACCACATCCAGCTAATTTTTATATTTTTAGTTGAGATGGGGTTTCACCATGTTTGTCAGGCTGACTTTGAACTCCTGATCTCAAGTGATCTGCTCACTTTGGCCTCCCAAAGTGCTGGGATTACAGGTGTGAGTCGCCATGCCCGGCTGAATTTTTGTTAGTTTTATCTCCCTTTTGACATGCTATTGAATTTTAAGGAAACCCTATCATGTACAGGTTTTTATATATTTTTTTGTAATTTGAATAGCTACCTCCTAATTTATCTGTCTTCTGAATCTCGATGTTTACAAATCTAATTGGCTTAAGTCATGCTTTACATTTTGAGTAACTATTTGATCCAGATTCTGAGCCTCCTTTTTCTAAATCATTTTCAGGGATGCCTAAGCAGATATATGCTAGGGCAGTTTGGCTCTTGGTTAAGCTGCAGAAGTTCTTGTGGTCTCATTTGTAGATGAAAACAGAAATTTCTTCTTCTGAGTTTGTAATATATGCATCAGTTGTGAATCTGCTGATACTTTGTATATGGTCGTCCCTCAGAATGCATGGGGGATTGCTTCCAGGCTCCCTCCTCTCCCCATAGATACCAAAATCCATGATGCTCAAGTCTCTTGTATAAAATGCTGTAGTATTTGCATATAACTTACATACATCCTCCTGTATACTTTCAGTCATCTCTTGATTACTTATGGTACCTAACATAGTGCAAACTCTATGTAATTTGTATTGTTTAGGGAATAATGACAAGAAAAAATGTTTATACTTGTTCAGTAGAGACACAACCATCCAGTTTTTTTCCCTCCAACATTTTTACTCTGCAGCCAATTGAACCCTCAGTTGTGGAACCCACAGATAAAGAAGGCCAGCATGCCTAGTAAGGAGTTTGGTTAACACAAAGTTTGGATTTTCTCAGAGAAACATATGCAATAATATTGCACATGCTTTCAGCGTTAGCATTGAAAATTATATGGAAAAATTTACCTCCGTTGCTAAATATTCTACATTTAAACTAAATATAAGGCAAATATTTATTATATAGCTCTGCATTCTTTCTAGGAGTGTTTGTTGATAGTATCTTAATAAATTCCGGGTTACATTCTGTAAATGTTTCTATGTGTTTGAATGACTTTGACTTTTGGTCTTTGCAGCTCGGGGTATGGTTTTCTCTCGGCTGTGCCTATTTGGCCTTGGAAGACTATCGAGGTTCAGCAAAGGCATTTCAGCGCTGTGTGACTCTAGAACCTGATGTAAGTTTGTTTGATCTTCTGTCCTTACTATGGCTCTTTACTCTCTAAGTTATTGCAATTGTACTGTATGGATCAGAACAGCAATTCCTTTTGTATTGGAGGACAGTGTACATTCTTCTTGGATTCATTTAGGAAATAATTTTGATAAAATAATTTTCTTGTTAAGAATATATTTCACTGAATATATAGCAAAGTATCATGTATATTTATCATTCACTAATCTGTCCTGCCTATGTTAATTGCATTAGTAGAAAGTTATTTTAGGGTGGAGTCTTTTTATTTTTTATTCTTTTTTTTTTTTAACTTTAAGTTCTGGGGTACATGTGCAGATCTTGCAGGATTGTTACATAGGTATACATATGCCATGGTGGTTTGCTGCCTCCATCCCCCAGTCACCTACATTAGGTATTTCTCCTAATGTTATCCCTCCCCAATCTCCCCACCCCTTGCTATCCTTCTTCTAGGCTCCCACCCCTCAACAGACCCCAGTGTGTGATGTTCCCCTCTCTGTGTCCATGTGTTCTCATTGTTCAACACCCACTTATGAGTGAGAACTTGCAGTGTTTGGTTTTCTGTTCTTGTGTCAGTTTGCTGAGAATGATGGATATTCATCCATGTCCCTGCAAAGGACATGAACTCATCCTTTTTTATGGCTGCATGGTATTCCATGGTGTATATGTACCACATTTTCTTTATCCAGTCTATCTTTGATGGACATTTGGGTTGGTTCCAGGTCTTTGCTATTGTAAACAGTGCCACAGTGAACATATGTGTGCATGTGTCTTTATAATCGATTGATTTATAATCCTTTAGGTATATACTCATTAATGGGATTGTTAGATCAAATGGTATTTCTATTTCTAGATCCTTGAGGAGCCACCACACTGTCTTCACAATGGTTGAACTAATTTACACTCCCACTAACAGTGTAAAAGTGTTCCTATTTCTCCACATCCCCACCAGCATCTGTTATCTCCAGATTTTTTAATGATTGCCATTCTAACTGGCGTGAGATGGTATCTCAATGTGGTTTTGATTTGCATTTCTCTAATGACTAGTGATGATGAGCATTTTTTCATATGTTTGTTGGCCACATAAATATCTTCTTTTGAAAAGTGTCTGTTCATATCTTTTGCGCCTTTTGCCCACTTTTTGATGGGGTTGTTTGTCTTTTCCTTGTATATTTGTTTTTGTTCTTTGTAGATTCTGGATATTAGTCCTTTGTCAGATGGGTAGCTTGCAAAAATTTTTTTGCATTCTGTTGGTTGCCGATTCACTCTAATGATTGTTTCTTTTGCTGTGCAGAAGCTCTTAAGTTTAATTAGATCCCATTTGTCTATTCTGGATTTTGTTGCCATTGCTTTTGGTGTTTTAGTCATGAAGTCTTTATATTTGATAGCTTTGTGAGATAATTCACATACCATATAATTCACCTATTTAATATGTACAATTCAGTGATTTTAATATATTTGGAATTGTGCAACCACTTACTACAATTCGCTTTAGATCATTTTTATTACCCTGAAAAGAAACCCCTATGGCTGTGTGTGGTGGCTCATGCCTGTAATCCCAGCACTTTGGAAGGCTGAGGTGGGTGGATCACTTGAGGTCTGGAGATCAGGAGCCAGCTGGCCAACATTGTGAAACCCCGTCTCTACTAAAAATACAAAAATTAGCTGGGCATGGTGGCAGATGCCTGTAATTCAAGCTACTCCGGAGACTGAGGCAAGAGAATCCCTTAAACCCAGGAGGTGGAGGTTTTAGTGAGCTGAGATTGCACCACTGCACTCCAGCCTGTGCAACAGAGCGAGACTTCATCTCAAAAAAAAAAAAAAGAAAGCACTGTACCCATTAGTTGTCATTCTCTATTTCTCTCCAAACACCCTCTTCTTCAGCCTTAGGCAGACACTAATGTGCATTTTGTCTCTATAGATTCACCTATTCTCAGCATTTCATATAAATGGATTCATACATTATGTGGGCTTTTGTGACTGGCTTCTTTCTTAGATTAATGTTTTCAGAATTCATTCATGTTGTAGCATGCTTCAGTACTTTGTTCCTTTTTATGACCAAATAATATTCCATTGTGTAGGTTTATCATTTATTATTTATCCATTCATCATTTGGTAGACATTTGGATTGTTTTCACATTTTGGCTATTATAAATATCACTATTATAAACATTTGCTTATAAGTTTGGGACTAACAATATGTTTCCATTTTTCTTGGTTATGTACCCAATAGTTGAGTTGCTGGATCGTATGGTAGCTCCATGTTCAGAATTTTGAGGATCTTCAGACTGTTTTCCAAAGTATCATTTTAGGCCGGGTGTGTTGGCTCACGCCTGTAATCCCCACACTCTGGGAGGCCATCACTTGAGGTCAGGAGTTCGAGACCAGCCTGGCCAACATGGTGAAACCCCATCTCTACTAAAATTACAAAAATTAGCTGGGTGTGATGGTGCACACCTGGAGTCCCAGCTACTCAGGAGGCTTAGGCAGGAGAATCACTTGAACCTGGGAGGCGGAGGTCGCAGTGAGCAGAGAGCACACCACTGCACTCCAGCCTGGGTGACAGAGCAAGAGTGTCTTTTTTATTATAGCTGTCCTAGTGAGTGGCATCTCATTGTGATTTGATTTGCGCGTATTGGATGGCTAATGATGTTGAGCATCTTTCCACGTGCTTCTTGGCCATTTGTGTATCCTCTTTGGGGGAATTCACATCCTTTACCTGTTTGTAAAATTGGGTCGTGTATCTTTTTATCGTTGAGTTGTAAGAGTCTTTCTATATTCTAGGTACAAGTCCTTTATCAGATATATATGATTTGCAAATATTTTCTCCCATTATGTTACTTTTTTTTTTTTCTATTGATAGTGCTCTTTGAAGCACAGAAGTCTAATCTTGATAAGGTCCAACTTACCTGTTTTCTCTTTTTTTGCTCTTACTTTCGGTACAATATCTAAGAATCCATTGCCAAATTCAAGGTCACAAAGATGTACTCCTGTCTTTTCTGCTAAGAGTTTTATAGTTTTAGCTCTTACATTGAGGTCTAGGGACCATTTTAAGTTAATTTTATTTATGATATAAGGAAGGGGTCAACTTCATTCTTTTACATGTCGATATCTAGTTGTCTCAAAACTTTGTTGAAAAGACTCTTTTCCTATAAATAGTCTTGTCACTTGATTAGTTGTCATTCTCTATTCTCTATTTCTCTCCAAACACCCTCCCCTTCAGCCTTAGGCAAACACTAATGTGCATTTTGTCTCTATAGATTCACCTATTCTCAGCATTTCATATAAATGGTCAAAAATCAATTTACTGTAAATGAAAATAGTTAAAATCAATTGACTGTTGATGTAAGGATATATTTATGGACCATCAATTACATTTCATTGACTATATGTCTGTGCATATGCCACTCTCTTGTTTACGAAAGCTTTATAGTAAGTTTTGAAAATGGTGTGAGTATTCCAACTTTATTCTTCCTTTTCAAGATAGTTTTGGCTATTCAGTATTGCTTGAATTTTCCTATGGGATTTTAGCTTTGTAAATTTCTACCAAAAAAGCAGTTGGTATGCCTTTTTTGGCATCCCAAAAGGCCTTATATTTAATCTGCAGGTGAATAAGGGGAGTACTGTCATCTTAATGATATTAAGTCTTTTGATCCATGAGTGTGGAATGTCTTTCTATTTTTCTATATATCGTTTAATATTTTTAGTTTTCAGAGTATAAGTTCTACACCTCTTTTGTTAAGTTATCCTTTCTCATGCTATTATAAATGGAATTATTTTCTTAACTTTATCTTTTATTTTTTTGAGACAGAGTCTTGCTCTGTTGCGCAGGCTGGTGTGCAGTGGTGTAATCTCGACTTACTGCAACCTCCCTCTCCCAGGTCCAAGCAATTCTCCTGCCTCAGCCTCCTGAGTAACTGCGATTACAGTGTGCAGCACCATGCCTAACTAATTTTTATATTTTTAATAGAGATGAAGTTTTACCATGTTGACCAGCCTGATCTTGAATTCCTGACCTCAGGTGATCTGCCCCCATCAGCCTTCCAAAGTGATGGGATTACAGATGTGAGCCACTGTGCCTGGTCTTAATTTTATTTTTGGATTGTCTATTGTTAGTTTATAGAAACACAATTGATTTTTATATATTAATTATATTCTGCAACCTTGCTGAGCTCATTTATTACTTCTAGTAGTTTTTTGTGGGTTGTTTTTTTTTTTGGACTCCTTAAAATTTTCTATATAAAAGATCTAAATTTAATGTTTTATTTGAGAAGAAAGAATTACAATTTGGGGCATATATATGCTTGCCAGCTAGTCTTTGATATGTCTGAACCACAAAGAGAAGGTTAGAAGTTTTATAAAAAGGAGAAATGTTACAAATTGCTCTTTGAGAAGTTCATTGGCATTTACAGTAAGGGTTTGGGGAGCTGGCAAGCTTCCATTGATAAGGGATGGTGGAGGGCAAAATTAGCTCCAGGGATTCAGCAAATTATCTCAGAAACTGCAGATAAAACTGGTTTCAGGTTACAGCAAGCAGTTCCAGCAGTCAGGCTGCTTTCATTTTATTCTTTTACAGCTTTAATGTCTCTACTAAGATTCCCCAAACATTCTCTCATGTTCATGTTTTCCTTTAAATCTTTGAACATGTTTATGATAACTACTTTGAAATCCTACGCTTATTTCAACATCTCTTTCATTTCTAGTACTGTTTCTATTAACCGATTTTTTTCCTTTGGTTATGGAGGAAATTTTTCTGCTTCTTTCCATGTCCACATTTTTTAAAAAAATTGTATTCTACACACTGTGAATACTATGTTGTTGGGTTTCTTGGTTTTATTCTGTTCTCTTAAGGAGGATTAAGTTTTATTTTGGTATTCAGATAAATCACTCATAAATCAGCTTGTTTTTAATCTTTGTTAAAGTGGGTCTGAAGTTGTTATTTTCTTATAACCCTTTTTAAAAAATATATATATAGAGAGAGAGATGGGGCTTCACTCTTTTTACCAGGCTAGTCTCAAACCTCTGGCCTCAAGTGATCCTCCCATCTTAGCCTCCCAAAGTGCTGGGATTATAGACGTGAACTACTGCACCCAGCCTTCTAATAACCTTTTCTTAAGGTATAACCTCTCTAGGATTGAACTTAATGCTATGGGCAATCAACAAGAACTCTTGACTTTGGCTGGTTTGGAACTTGAATAGCTCCTAGCACAGTGTGACCTCCAAAATCTCCATTCAGCTCATAGCTCTCTAGTAGTTGTTCTTTGCCAGACTTCAAGAAGTTACTAATTTTGCCATGTGTGTAAGTGGAGGTTCACTGCCATTTAATTTTTGAATCATATGTGTGGGACTTGAGAACTATATTTACTATATTAGATGAAAAGTGGAACAAAGCGAATTATATAATTTATATCATTCTTGTTAGAATCAACATTTATATAAATTCAACCCAATTAAACTGATTTAAAAAAATTTATATAACAGTTTTATTTTTGTCATTGGGTATAGGAATAGGTAGAGAAATGTATTTGATGGATGAAATACTAGGTGGTAACACTGGAGAACAGATTCTTTTTTTTTCCCCCTATCCAGTGAAGAAGGATGTTGGTATAATGGCAAAATCTTTTAAGATAGGAAAGAGTATGCATTGCCTTTTTTTGTAATAAATCTATGTAGTACTATATAGAGTATGTTGTAAATTATCTTAACTATTTTGTACATCCAAATTTGAAAATAAAATCTTAACTGAATTGCTAATTAGTACAATAATAGTTAAATTGCTTGGTTGATTTTTTAACCTTTTTCTAAATTATAAAAGTCCATTTTAATTTAATTTTGCCATATACCTTTAAACATACCTTCTTGAAAATTGTGGTTTTAAAGAGTATATATTGGACTACGAAAGTGTGTTGTACTTTTGGTTTCAACAATAATTTTACCTAAATGAGAATAGTTAATTAACTGAATTCTCTATCATTTCAGAATGCTGAAGCATGGAACAATTTATCAACCTCCTATATCCGATTAAAACAAAAGTAAGTTCATCAGACAAATATGAAGAACTTTGCTTCCAAAATAAATGAATGAGATTTTCTACAACTGAACATTATTTCAGCGTTTCTCCTTATTGTACCTTTCTCACCCATGTATATGAAATAGAATAACTTAAGTAGAATAACCTAATTCAAACTAAATTAACTTGAATTCTAAATATGCAGTTTATTTCTTGAAAACATTTTATAGGTAATAAAATAAGAAGTGTTGCTTGATATCTTTACTTAGTACTGAAGTTTTACATTCTACATTTCATTACGTGATAAAAGCAAACATATGTTTAGTTGGTCAACTGAGTTGACAGTTATTTGTATTAATTGCTTGCTTTGTATTAGACATTATTGAGAAATGTGAATGAATATGAGCCAATGTCTTCAGGGAATGTAGTTTTAAAAAATAAAATACTATGCCATCTTATTTTAAAAATTGATTAGTATATAAGCTATTTGTGGCAAATATCAAGTGAGAATATAAAGAGGGCAAAAATAATCATACATGATATTTGTAGCACACTTATTATGTGCCAGCCACTCATTTAGTCCCATAGGATCAAAGAAGAGAGAAGGTGTGTGATCTGGATCAGAAATGCTTCTGAGAGAATGTTGGACTCAAGCAGTAATTTGAAGGATGGATAGAAGGGGCAGAGGAAAGCCTCTTAGGCAAGGGAAATGATGTGACCAAATGCAGAATGACAGGAATGAATGTAGTATTTTAGGAGATAGGAAGCAAAATAGTCCAGCTATAGAGTAATTTGAAATATTCAGTGAGAGATAAGGTTAGAAAGGTAGTTTGAAGTAAAATTGCAGTATTTTCTGATTATTTGACTAATGAGTTGAGACTGTCCTGTTGAGAATAGGAAGCCAGAGATTTCAGTGTGGTAATTTCATGAAGAAAGAAGCTTTTGGAGAAGATTTATCTGGTGGCAGTATGTGAGCAGACTAGAGAGGAAACTGGAGACTGGGAAACCAGTTAGGACACAGCTGTTGTAACAATTCAGGCGTGAGATAACTAGAGTGGAAAAAGAAGGGGCAGATGCCAAACCGTTTATAAAGGAGACAACCAACTAACTGGGCTTATTGACGGGCTACGAAAAGTGAAGGAAAGGGAAGAGAGAAGGACTGCTGTTGCCAGAGTTCTAATCAATTAATTAAAGGATGGATATATTTTCATTTTTATTTGGCCTTATTTTCAAACTTAATTTAATTTTTCTTGGTGGAATCACAAGATAATTTCTGAAGATATCATTGAATCCATATTATGTTGAGATCATGAAATGCTGCCTCTGATCTTGGATGGCAGTGTACATAAAGTACTGTCTGTTCGACCATTCTCTTCAGAAGATAATATTATGTTCTTGATTGCAACTGATTATGTTAAAACTCTGGAGACCTTTTTGGTTTAAAGCAACAGGCTGGGGAAGTCCCTGTCATAGTTGTAGAATGATCTCAGTGAGTTTTTCTGGCAACCCAGATAAGTTTGTACGTAGTGAGGCTCTTGATACCTTGTCTTCCAGCCCAATCATGTTAGGAATTCTGCTTTCTCTCCTAGGGGTTCTTGTATATTGTTTCTCAACTTTCTTAGCTTCTTGTAGCTCCACAAATAGGTTTTTGTGCAAAAGTGGAGTTGTAAGGTCAGAGGTCAATCATTTCTTTATTCTTTCCTGTTTACTCTTTTCTTTCTTTGCTAAGGCTCCAGACAAAGCTAATGGGATTGTTATTTCTGAGGTAATTATTAATGCTCCTCTCAGAAGAATCTATTCATGCCTTAAAACGGCCCATTAAACTATTTCATTTATCCCTTGGTGGTCACAAGATTCTTCATTAAAGTGCTCTCTTTGCTGTTTCATCTCATTCCCCTCGGTATCATGTTCCTGTCAGTCCCATAGAAAAATGTCTCATCTTCAGATATAACTTTCATGTGTAATATCTCTACTATAGAGGGATTTTGATAAGTGAATCCTGAAATGAAGCACCTTACAAAGAAGCTATATTTACCAAAAAGGAAAAAAGAATTCATTGAGCAATTTTGAGGCTAGGAAATTATGTTTAGAGGATGGGAGGACATATAAGAAAGATAATCCTTATGGTATAGATTTCTACTTGTTGAGTTATTTTCCAGTAGGATAACTTCTCCTCCAACCCCTGTGGACAGGAGAACTGAGGAGTCTTGGTCCAACAATGTTGGAGGCAGTTGTTGTTAGATGGAGGTGGTGATGGGGTAGAGTAGAGAAAGGAAAAAAAGAAAAAAATATTCTAAGGAAACAGTGTATGACTGAAATTGAAGACCTGTTTCCTTTCTTTCTTATTGAGTTCCCTTGTATTTTTGCAAGAAAGGAATCCCTTAGATCTCTTAGCATCAATAGATGGTAAACACTCTTAACCTTTGTATATCTAAAAATGTTTCGTTTTGCATTTATTCTTGAGTGGTAAGTTTAGCTGATTATAAAATTTTGGCTGACAGTTATTTTCACTCAGCACTTTAAAAGTAATATTCTGTTGTCTTCTGTCGTCTTACTGCTGATGAAGTAAATATCTGTTGTCATTTCTTTGTAGATACTAGGAATATCTTTCCTAAATTTCACACAGTATTTCTAGATATTGGTTTGTCTTTATAATGCTCAGTATGTGAAATATACTTTTGATAATAGAATTTGGATCTCTATTCATTTCTGGAGAATTCTCAGCTTTTTGATACAAAGAATCCTGCCATGCTCTGCATTTGTTTACTGTAGAATATCTATCAGATGTATAAGTCTTACCTCTTATTCTTTCCTCTGTCTCTTCCCAGCTCTTTTATTTTTTAATTCAAATTCTGTATGAACTCCTCAGTATTATATTCCAGTTCATCAGTTTCTCCTTGACTATGTGCAGTCTAGTTTTTGTTAGCTATTGAGGTTTTTTTGTTGTTTTAATGCCTCTTTCAATACTGACATTTCCAGTTAGTTTTTATTCACATCTCCTTGTTCTTTTATAATTTCTTCCTGTTTTTGTTTCACAATTTTCTGCTCCTTTTCAATATAAATTATTTCTTTGTCTCAGTATTCTAAACAAATTTATTTAAAGACTTGATAGATTGTTTCAATTGTTCTTTAAACAATTAAAAAAAATTTTTTTTCACTCCTCCCTCTCCTCCTCAAAATATTTATTTATTTATTTATTTATTTATTTATTTATTTATTTATTTGATGGAGTCTTGCTCTGCCACCTAAGCTGGAGTGCAGGGTCATGATCTTGGCCCACTGCAACCTCTGCCTACCAGATTCAAGTGATTCTTGTGTGTCAACACGCATCCGAGTAGCTGGGATTACAGGCACGTGCCACCACACCCAGCTAATTTTTTTTTTTTTTTGAGACAGAGTTTCGCTTTTGTTACCCAGGCTGGAGTGCAATGGCGCGATTTCGGCTCACTGCAACCTCCGCCTCCTGGGTTCAGGCAATTCTCCTGCCTCAGCCTCCTGAGTAGCTGGGATTACAGGCACGCACCACCATGCCTAGCTAATTTTTTGTATTTTTAGTAGAGATGGGGTTTCACCATGTTGACCAGGATGGTCTCGATCTCTTGACCTCATGATCCTCCCGCCTCGGCCTCCCAAAGTGCTAGGATTACAGGCGTGAGCCACTGCTCCCGGCATTTTTTTTTTTTTGTATTTTTTAGTAGAGATGGGGTTACACTGTATTGGCAAGGCTGATCTCAAACTTCTGACCTCAGGTGATCCACCCACCTTAGCCACTCAAATAGTGCTGGGATTGTAGGTGTGAGCCACCATACCTGGCCCCCTTAAAATTTTATCTTTAGTAAATGTATGTCCTGTTGTTAGTTTTGCTGACTATAGGTTTTTTTCCCACACGGTGTAGAATTTTGGTTTGCAGCATTTTGGTTGCAGATTCATGAGGAGCGTGTTATTTTGTTTTGACCTCCTTGCCTCTGCTCCCTGTGCTACTGTCTGCACCTTTTGTCTTGCAGGTTTACAATTGTACTTTCTTGGCCATTCTGACTCCAGGTTTGGAACTTGAGTGTGCCTTCTCTTGAGGTGATACTGCGATTGATACCTAGTTATAAAATAATGTTCTTGTTTCCAGTAAATAGGAAAGGAGTATCTCTGTATGTATGCTACATATACCATAGGGTCAGTCATTGAATTTTGTAGGGAAATTTGAGGTGGTTTTGTGTTGTTTGGATCTCTAATTCTTTTTCTTAATGTGAACGAATAAGGACTGGTAGTCTACATTAGCATTTTGTACATTTAGCTATGCTTTATTCTAATAAAAAGGAGTTCATTATTGATCTCTTTAAAATTTGACCTTCAATAGAGTAAAAGCTTTTAGAACTTTACAAGAAGCTCTCAAGTGTAACTATGAACACTGGCAAATTTGGGAAAACTACATCCTCACCAGCACTGATGTTGGGGAATTTTCAGAAGCCATTAAAGCTTATCACCGGCTCTTGGACTTACGTGACAAGTACAAAGATGTTCAGGTAGGATATTAATATTTTGTTACTTCAGTTTGTGTTGTATTAATCCTTGATGATATGGTACAAATTATTTCCTTGAATATGCACAGGAAAATTTTGTTAAATACATGTAACATATGAAAAGGGTATTTTTTTCTAGTCAAATATTCTTCATTATATGTCGAATTCTGGAATTCTAATGTCAAATTTGTTTGTATAGTCATAAACTGAATATTACTGTGACTCAGTTATGAAAATCTGATAGATATGTGGGTTACATATGTATAGTCACTTAGCAGAAACTAAATAGAACACTGTGTTACTTATCACTTTGGGTATCTCAGTGTATTCTCTGACTTGTGGTAGCTGGAGTAACTCCTTGAGTTAATATAGCTCCTGCATGTATATATGGTTTTCTTTCTTTCTTTTTTTTGGGAGGGGAAGTCCTTTTTAAATATCGTACATTATACATCCATTATAGAAAGAAGGGACTTGAATTTTACAGCGTAAATATCACTTAAAACTGAATGAAGTCTGGGTGTGGTGGCTCAAGCCTGTAATCCCAGCACTTTGGGAAGCCGAGGCAAGCAGATCACTTGAGGTCAGGAGTTTGAGACCAGCCTGGCCAGCATGGTGAAACCCCATCTCTACTAAAAGTCCAAATCTAGCCAGGCATGGTGGCAGGCACCTGTAATCCCAGCTACTTGGGAGGCTGAGGCACGAGAATTGCTTGAACCTGGGAGATGGAGGTTGCAGTGAGCAGAGATCGTGCCACTGCACCCCAGCCTGGGTGACAGAGTGAAACTCTGTCTCAAATTGAATAAATAAATGGGTGACACAGTGAAACTTTATCTCAAAATAAACAAACAAAACTGAATGGAATGATAGCCAAGTGAATGGAGGGATAGCAGTTTTACATCCTAGAAAGGGTAGGGGCTCTAGTGAATCTGTTTGCACAGTCTCCTGACAGTCAACAGTTGTACTGAAATCTTCCATTGAGACAGTTCTTCCTCTTCTACACTTAGTGCCTTGGCAAGGGCACTGATGAGACTCTGAACAGATCTCAGTATGTTGTGACCACTGAAGATAGTGTATATCTCTTGTTTACTGCAACTGTGATTTTTAAGTTCTTTCTTTACTGGGAAAGATTTCTGAAACCTGTTCCTAAAATCTCAAGGAGAATGTAAATCATTTATATTGATAGTATATTCCATCTTACACTTGAAAGAAATTCTGTTGTTTTCTTTCATGTTAAAAAAAAATGTACATGAAACATTTAAATCGAACACTCCTCATTTAGACATTGCTGCTGGCTCAATTCCAGCATTCTTTAGAATCACACACTTTCAGAGCAAAAAGGGACCTTAGCGGTCCTCTACGGCTAGGCTGAGTAAGTTTACACACCAAGTCAGAAAAGAGTGTGAAACTCCCCTCCTTCCTGGTAAGCTAGACGGGGGGGTTCTTCAAGCTGTCAGTCTGTTTTTCTATCCTCTTGGTATTGCTTCACTATGTCATCTCTTCCTTAATTGTCTTAGAATTGGCTTCCTTGGTCAGTCTGATCCCATTAATCTTCTGTCATCTGCCTCTATTTCCTAACTGATCTTTTCTTTCTGTTGTGAGTGAGATTTCCTCTCTAAATCTATACTTTAACCACAGTAATCTCCTTCATGTCTGCTAAGGATTAGTAACAACTGGCTCACCAGGTTGACTTTTTGGATCCTGAGAAAATCCTGATCATCCTTTCATGCTTGACACCAGTAGGAGTTGTTTTATATAAGGTACCCAGATGGGTCTAGGCCTCTCTCTTCCAATAAGAGGCAGACTTATGATATGTACTCATGAAAGCAAAGGGCTTTTCTATTTGCTCTTTTATTCTCCTTCACTTCCCAAGGCACATAGAACAGGCCAAAGTGGTGTGTGGTAAAATAACAATAATTAATATTTACTGAGGACTTGCTGTGTGTCTGAAACTATCCTAAGAACTTCACATGTATTAGCTCATTTACTTCTTACCACAGCTGTGGGGATAGGTTTATACTATCATCATAAGCTATATCTGACCCTGGATGGATGGATGGACAGATAGATGGATGGATGGATGGATCTCCCCACCCACTTGTTTTAAGGAAACTAATAATATTAGACAGAATAACTGTTCAAAGATTGTTTGGTAAAGCTGTTACTTGTATATCATTAAGAGTTATAAAGTCATCAGGATAATGCTGATTTTAGTTGACTTAGATGAATTAAGTATGGCAAATC
This sequence comes from Aotus nancymaae, assembly GCF_030222135.1. Taxonomy (NCBI): domain Eukaryota; kingdom Metazoa; phylum Chordata; class Mammalia; order Primates; family Aotidae; genus Aotus; species Aotus nancymaae. The sequence goes on from NW_026988471.1 coordinate 31,731,340, forward strand.
TTGCTAACTTATGAATTCTAAAAGAAAGGCAAGAAAAAATGAAGCAGAAGTGGTTACAATAGCTGAAAAGGTATTGTTTTATTTAAATTTCTTTTTTCTTACCATCCCCACCACCCCCAGATTAGGAGTCTCATCCTCTCTCAGGATGAAAAACATTCTTGCTAACGTTTAGATAATACTTCTGTATTTGAATATCTGTAAATGCATGAGAAGAGAGGTGATATTTACAATAATCTATTGGTAGCAACAGTGGTATTATAGATACTAAAGGACATAATTTTGGTAAAAATAACCTGAGTATATAGATAGTTGATTCTCATAAAACTTTGAGTTGTGATTTGCCACGTTGGATGCCAAATCAAAATCATTGGAATTTTAAGAACATTTACTTAGAAATCTTTCAGCCAGCTGGGCGCAGTGGCTTGCTCATACCTGTAATCCCAGCATTTTGGGAGGCCAAGGCAGGAAGATTGCTTGAGCTCAGCCCAGGTTTGAGACCAGCCTGGGCAACATTGCAAAACCCTTTCTCTACAAAAAATACAAAAAAATTTAGCTGGGCTTGGCGGTATGTACTTGTAGCTATTTGGGAGCTGAGATGGGAGGATCTCTTGAGCCTGGAGAGGTTGAAGCTGCAGTGAGCCATGATCACACCACTATATTCCAGCCTGTGTGACAGAGCAAGACCCTGTCTCAAAAAAAAAAAAAAAAAAAGAAGTCTTTCAGCAGCCTTCCCTAAGAAAGAATAAGAGGACCCAAAATACAAAGAAATGCATTTGAGCATTTTTCAGAAAAGGAAAAAAATATAAATATATATATATATATTTTCCTAGTATGAATTCAGATACCATGATTTAAGTTTAATCTTAAATAGATTTTTCAAACATATTTTAGTGGTCATAGTCTTAGCTTCTTCTCTAATCATGGGGAATTTTCAATATAGCAAAATTAAGTTCTCATTCCAATTTAACATGTTGTAATCCTGTACCTGTTTTTTCTACTTTATGGATATGGATTATTGCCATTAAAATTTTTTCGTGTGTGTGTGTGTGTGTGTGTGTGTGTAAACTCATGCTTATTTTAATAAACATGGGTAAATTAGCCTCAAATTTTTCTGTTTTTTCCTCACTATTTGTAATTAAAGAATGAGTGAATATACTACCTTTATCATTTTCTTTTTTGTCCATTTTATAATTTAATTAATATTTTAATTGACAGACTCTAATTGTATACATTTATGGAGTACAATGTGACATTTTTGTGTATACACACACACACACACACACACAAGGTGGAATGATTAGATCAGGCTAATTAACATACCCATCACCTTGTTTACCTGTCTTTTTATGGTGAAATATTTGACATTTTATTAAGGTATTTTGAAATGTACAATACGTTATTGTTGCCTGCAGTCACTGTGCTGTGCAGAAGATCTCAAACTTAATCCTCTGTCTGAAACTTTGTATCCTTTGCCCAACAATTCCCCATTCCCTCCCCACCCTACTTCCACCCTACCCTGACTCTGGTAACCATCATTCCTTTCTGTATAGTTTTTATTAGTATTATAGATATGCTACTGATTTTTGTATGTTGATTTTGTATCTAAATTTATTTAATCAGTTCTAATAGTTTTTACGTGGACTCTTTAAGGTTTTCTCTAAGATCATATTGTCAGCAAATAGAGACAGTTTCGCCTAGTCTTTGCCTATTAGAATATCTCTTATTTCTTTTTCTTGCCTAATTGCTCTGTCTAGGACTTCTAGTACTATGTTGAAAAAAACCTTTGTCCTAATTTTGACTAATATATAGATTGGTAAAACCCAGGAATGCTTTTCTATAGTAGCACTTATTTGTATTCATTTCTAGATTATACATATTTTTATTCATCTATCATAAAACTGATTTTCCAAAAGAAAAACTGATTTTCATGTTTCTACATAATTAGCTGCTGTTCAGTTTTCCAGTTTTTGAGTATTATAAATAATGTCATGAATATCCTTGCAAACAAATCCTCATAGATAGCCATACTTCTTTCCTCAAGGTAAATTCTACTGCTGATTTGTTAGGAAATTTTTCCTTTTCTTACTTTTTTCTTTTTCTGGATACCTTGAGCAACATTTTGGGAAAATGATTTAAGTATTGCATTATTGACATTCATTTGCTGTTTATATGTGGAAGAGGAAGGAAAGGGGATTAACATATATTTAGTGCTTACTATGTTTCTGCCACTTACCACAGCTTATCTTTTATTGGGCATACAGTATGTGAAGTCAATACTAAATATTCTTCATTTTATAGTTGAGACCCAGAGAGTGTATATAACTTGAGCAGTCATTTGGCTAGTAGGAACTGAGGATAGAAATCACAGGTAGGCATATCTTATTTTTTTCTTTATGCATGCCTTGAATTCTGTTGGGAAGATTTATGTCAAATTAACATGATTTTCCTATCATGTTAATGTGCCTGTGAATGATATCTAATAAAGGTTTTTAAAAATTGAGACATGATTTGCAATAATAACCCAGGCATTGTGGCATGTGTCTACAGTCCCAGCTACTTAGGAGGCTACAACAGGAGGATTACTTAAGCCCAGGAGTTCAAAGTTTCAGTGAGCTATGATCGTGTCACCACACTGCAGCCTGGGCAACAGAGCAAGACCCCATCTCAAAAGAATATGAAATAAAATAAGAAAATGAAAAATAATTTGCAGATAATTTTAACTACTATATATTCTTCTTCTTCTTCTTCTTTTTTTTTTTTGAGACAGAGTTTTGCTCTTGTTACCCAGGCTGGAGTGCAATGGCGCGATCTCGGCTTACTGCAACCTCCGCCTCCTGGGTTCAAGCAATTCTCCTGCCTCAGCCTCCTGAGTAGCTGGGACTACAGGTGTGCGCCACCATGCCCAGCTAATTTTTTTTGTATTTTTAGTAGAGACGGGGTTTCACTATGTTGACCAGGATGGTCTTGATCTCTTGACCTCGTGATCCACCCGCCTCGGCCTCCCAAAGTGCTGGGACCGCGCCTGGCTTCTATTATGTATTCTTATGTAATCACCACCCCAAACAATTATGGACCATTTTCATTATTACAGAAAATTCTCTTACATGTGTTTCCAGTCAGTTGAAATGCCACCTCTTCCCCTCATGAGGCAACTACTTTCTGATTTCTGTCTCCACATTTCGGCTTGCTTTTTTTTGAAAACCATATAGCTAGAATCATACAATATATATTCTTGCATATTGAGGTTGTCCTTTGTGTGTATTTTTATTTGATGCTTTCTTTGGGGCAGGAGAAGATGGTGTTGATGTGCAGGGGGGCAAGTTGCCAATGAAACTGATGTCCTGGGACACTTGCTGTCTGTGCATTACCTGAAAGTAAAGAGAGGAGGAGGGAATGGATATATGTTGCACAAATTATAGCTTTGGAAAATAGGTATTCTCTCCGTTTATCTGTTGCTGTATCTGAGGCTTAGCAAAGTGAATTAATAAGGTTGATTTCTTATAGCTAGCAAGCAATAAAGCTAACGCTTGACATCTGGCCTATTTAATCTAAACCCCTTTCCACAATCCAAGAACTGTTATTTTTGCTTTTTGGTTTTTTTCTGAAGAACTAAAAAAGACAATGCTAAACTGCCTATCTTTCTCCGATAACTGAGGTTTGGGGAAGCCAAGGGTCAGGGTTATCAGACCAGGAAACAGAACAAGTACTTAGAGAGCTCCAAGTGGAGCAGGGAGTTAGCCAAGCAGGGGAGGTGGGAAATTACTTCATTCCTGGCCTGGAGCCCTCCTGGAAGTTTTTGTAATGGGTCCTAAGGCAGTCCTATTCCTTCCTGCTATGAGGACCTCCAGGAGTCAGAAGGGCCAGTGCCTTGCGCTTTAGGTCAGACTTTGATGAGACTAGTCCAAGGAAGTCAAGGTTAGTGTTGGGGGTGGAGAATAGTTAATACATTTCTCTTTGTAGAGATTCTTCTACATTTATGTTGGAATTGCCACTCCTCTATATGAGAGGCCTTCATCTTTCTTCCCAGGCCAGTGTTAGTTTCCCAGTCATTCTCTGCTTGCTGCATTCCCTAAGTGTGGTTCCTGATGGAGGTGAGAAATAGGGATGGGATGAAACAAAAGTTCTTCTGTTACCTAAATGAAATAGAGAAGTGAATAAGGGATTTAAAGGCCATTACATGAACTCAGTGGCATGGTATTGGTTTGGGAGGGATGTGAAGGACTATAGAGCTGTTTTTACTGATTAAAATGAGATCTGTCACATACAAAGAATTCCTCAATAAGATTATCAGCAGATGTATCATCATAAACTTCGGGGACCAGAAGGCAGTAGGCTGTTGTATTCCAAGTGCTAAAAAAAAAAAAAAAAAAAAAAAAAACCTGTCAGTCAAGAATCCTTTATCTGGCAAAACTGCCCTTCAAAAGTGAGGGAGAAATTAAGACATTCCCAGATAAACAAAAGTTAAGGAAGTTCATTACCACTAGAACCACCCTGCAAGACGTGCTCAAGGGAGTCCTACAGGGTGAAAAGACACGAGACAATAACGCAAACCCATATGAAGAAATAAAAATCTCAATAAAGATAAGTACAAGAACAGTTATAAAAGCTAATATTATTGTAACAGTGTTTTTGGTTTTTGTTGTTGTTTGAGATGGAGTCTGTCTGTGTTGCCCAGGCTGGAGTGCAATGGCGGGATTTCGGCTTACTGCAACCTCTGCCTCCTAGGTTCAAGAGATTCTCCTGCCTCAGCCTCCCAAGTAGCTGGGATTATAGGCACCTGCCACCATGCCTGGCTAATTTTTTGTATTTTTAGTACAGATGGGTTTTCACCATGTTGGTCAGGCTACTCTTCAACTCCTGACCTCAGGTGATCCACCCACCTTGGCCTCCCAAAGTTCTGAGATTATAAGCATGAGCCACTGTACCCAGCCTGTTACAAAGTTTTTTAAACTGTACTCTTAGTTTTCCACATTATTTAAGAGACTAATACATTTTTTTAAAATAGTTATTAATCTAAAAGCCAGTAGCATTGTAACTTTGGTTTGTAGCTCCATATTTTGTTTTCTGTGTAATTTAAGAGACTAGTGCATTAAACATACTAGTGTATGTTTTGGGGTACACCATTTATAAAGATGGAATTTTGTGACATCAACAACCAAAAGGGGTAAGTATAGCTCTGTTAGAGAAGCAGAAATTTTGTATGTTAATGAATTTTATAGTAGACATGTATAGAACATCCTACCCAACAACAGCGTACATATCTTCTCAAGTGCACATGGGACATTATCTAGGAGAGACAGTATGACAGATCATGAATTAAGTCTCAGTAGATTTAAAAAGATAGACATCATACAAAGTATCTTTTTTGACTACCCCAGGATGAAAATTACAAATCAACAGAAGTAAAACTAGAAAGTTCTCAAAATTATGGAAAATAAACATAATTCTTAATCAAAAAAGAAATCACAAGAGAAATTAGAAAATACTTAGAGATGAATGAAAATGAAAATACAACATACCAAAACTTGTAGGATATAGCAAAAGCATTGCTAAGGAAGAAATTTATAACTCTAAATGCTTACATTAAAGCACAAGAAATATTTCAAGTCAGTAACTTAACTTTACAACTTAAAGAACAAACTAAACCCAAGGCTAGCAGAAGGAAGAAAATAAGAATAAGGATTAGAATGAAGATAAATGAAATAGACAGTAGAAAAATAATAGAGAAAAAGCAATGAAACCAAAAATTAGGTCTTTGAAAAGATTAACAAAATGGACAAACTTTTAGATAGATGGACTAAGAAAAAAAAGAAAAGACTCAGATTACCGAAATCGGAAATGAAATATTACTACTGATTCTACAGAAATAAAAAGACTATGAGAATATTGTGAACAAATGTATGCCAGCAAAGTGGATAGTCTAGATGAAATAGACAAATTCCTAGAAACACAAAACCTACCAAGACTAAATCATGAAGAAATAGGAAATCTGAATAGATTGGTTTTTTGCAAAAAATGGAAAAACCTATCTTAAAATTCATATGGCACCTCAAGAGACCCTGGATGACCCAAACAACTTTTAAAAAGAATGACAAAACTAGGGGACTCACACTTCCTGATTTCAAAACTTACCACAAAACTGCAATAGTCAAAACAGTGTGATACTAGCATAAAGACAGATGTATAAACCAATGGAATTGAATGAAGAACCCAGAAATCTTTGCATATATGGTCAAATGATTATTTTTTTAAGAGACAGTGTCTTGGCCAGGCACTGTAGCCCACAGCTGTAATCCCAGCACTTTGGGAGGATGAGGTGGGCAGATCACCTGAGGTCAGGAGTTCGAGACCAGCCTGGCCAGTGTGATAAAACCCTGTCTCTACAAAAAATTAAAAAAATTAGCTTGGCATGATGGTGCATGCCTGTAGTCCCAGCTGCTGGGGAGGCGGAGGCAGGAGGATCACTTGAATCTGGGAGGCAGAGGTTGCAGTGAGCTGAGATTGTGCCACTGCACACTGTCCTAGGGGGCAGAGTGAGACTCTGTCTTGGGGGGAAAAAAAAAGACAGTATCTCACTCTCTTGAACAGGCTGGAGTGCAGTGGCATGATCATAGCTAAGCTATGCAACTTTGAACTCCTGGGCTCAAGCAGTCCTCCTGCCTCAGCTTCCTAGGTAACTAGGACCACAGGAGCATGCCACCACATCTAACTAGTTTTGTTTCTGTTTCTGTTTTTTTTTCTGTAAAGACAATCTCTTGCTGTGTTGTCAGGGTTGGTCTCCAACCTCTGGGCTCAAGCAGCCTGCCTACCCGTGCCTCCCAAAGTGCTGGAATTGCAGGCATGAGCTTCTGCACCTGATTCAAATAATTTTTGACAAGGGTGCCAAGACCATTCAGTGGGGAAAGGACAGTCTTTCAACAAATTGTCCTGGGAAAACTGCATATCCACATGCAAAAGAATAAAGTTGGATCCTTATCTAATACTGTATACAAATGCTAACTCAAAATGAATCAAAGACTTAAATTTAAGAGCTGCAACTATAAAACTCTTAGAAGAAAACATAGGCAAAATCTTTATAACAGTGGAGTTGGCAAAGATTTCTTGGATATGACACCAGAAGCACAAGCAATAAAAGAAAAAATAGACAAATTGGACTTTGTGAAAATTTTAAAATTTTGTGCACCAAAAACAGTGTCAATGGAGTAAAAAGGCAACTCACATAATGGAAGAAAATATTTGCAAGTAGTATATCTGATAAGGGAATAATATCCAGAATATATAGAGGACTCCTAAAATTGAACAACCAACAAAATCCCCCACCAAACAGCCCCAAATTTAAAAAATGTGCAAAGGACTTGAATAGACATTTCTCAAGAGAAGATAAACAGATGAACAATAAGCACATGAAAAGATGCTCAACACCACTAATCATTAAGGAAATGCAAATCAAATGAGATACCCCCTTACACCCACTAGGATGGCTACTAGCAAATATTAAAAAAATAAAATAGTAAGTGTTGATAAGGATATGGAGAAATTGGAATCCTTGTGCGCTGTTGGTGGGAATGTAAAACAGTACAGCTGCTGTGGAAAACAGTATGGTAGTTCCTTAAAAAATCAAAAATGGAATTACCTTGTGGTCCAGCACTTTTACTTCTGAGTATATACCCCAAATAATTTAAAGCAGGATCTCAAAGAGAAATGTGTATACTTTCATAGCAGCATTATTCACAATAGCTAAAATGTGGAAGCAACCCAAATTTCCATCTGTAGGTGAATGGATACACAAAATGTGGTATATACATACAATGGAATTTACTCAGTCTTAAAAAGGAGTGAAATTATGACATATGCTACAAAATGGATGAACCTGGAGGACATCGATGTTAAGTGAAGTAAACTATTAACAAAAAGGCAAGTACTGTATGATTCCACTTATATAAAGTACTTAGAGTAGTCAAAATCATAGGCACAGAAAATAGAATGGTCATTGGGGCTGAGGAGAGGAAGAATGAGGAGTTATTGTTTAATGGGGTAGAGTTTCAGTTTTACGAGGTAAAAATAGTTATGGAGATGGATGCTGGTGATGGTTGTACAACATTATAAATGTATTTAATACTGATGAACTGTACATTTAAAAATGATTAAGATTCTAAATTGTATGTTATGTGTATTTTATGAAAATGAGAAAGAGTAGAAGAAAAAATCTCTCTTAAGCATCAAGGTCTAAAAATTTTATTCAGATTAGTTTATGATACACCAAACAAACTCCAGATAGACTAAATCTATGCTAAATATTTTTTAATCTCATAGAAAAATTAGGAATAGGGACTAGAAGTAGATACTCATGAAAGTTCTTGAGCTCTGAAGCAGTAAAAGAAAGCTGGAAGGAATTTTTATGACCACATTAAAAAAATATTTGACAAGATATTTGTAACAAATAGGAAAGATAAAAAAGCTAATAATATCTTTATTATATAAAGAGTTAACATCTGCTGCAAGAATGAAATGGAACAGAAAAGAGAATTCAGAAACAGATTCAAGCAGGAATGAGAATTTAGTACATAATAATGATGGCATTTTAAATCTGTGGGATAAAAATAGGATATGTAATATGTATTGAAATAGCTGGCCAAATGTTTAGGACCCAAAGCTTGAAACCAATGTAAATTTACTTAAATAAAATATTTAAATTGGAATTTCTTGAGAAGTAGAATGTGTTTTAGGGCAGAACACATACTCTGGAGTTAGGCAGCCCATTTCTGCCAGTAACTGGCTGTGTCACCTCGTCACCTTGGGCAAATTACTTAACCATTTTGTGCCTCAGTTTCATAAAATGGGGATGATAGCAATACCTGCCTAGTAGGATTCTTGTGAGGATTAAATGAGTTAATAGACTATTAAGAGGAGTGAGTGAGTTAACATATGCAAAGGGCTGGGAACAGTTCCCAGCAGATACAAGTGCTGTTTGTTTGTTTTTTTGTTTTCTTGAGACGGAGTTTTGTCCTGTCACCCAGACTGGAGTGCAATGGCATGATCTCAACTTGCTGCAACCTCCGCCTCCCTGGTTCAAGTGATTCTCCTGCCTCAGCCTCCCAAGTAGCTGGGATTACAGGTGCAAACCACCAGGCCTGGCTAATTTTTTGTATCTTTAGTAGAGATGGGGTTTCACCATGTTGGCCAGGCTGGTCTTGAACTCCTGACCTCATGATCTGCCCGCCTCAGTCTCCCAAAGTGCTGGGATTACAGGCGTGAGCCACTGTACCCGGCTCTTTATTTTTATTCTTTATTATTTTTTTGAGATGGAGCCTCACTCTGTCACCCAGACTGGAATGCAGTAGCTCAATCTCAGCTGACTGCAACCTTCGCCACCTGGGTTTAAGCAATTCTCCTGCCTCAGCCTTCCAAGTAGCTGGGATTACAGGCATGCGCCACTACACCTGGCTAATTTTTGTATTTTTTTTAGTAGAGACGGGGTTTCACCATTTTGGCCAGGATGGTCTCAAACTTCTGATCTCAAGTGACCCAACTGCCTTGGCCTCCCAAAGTGCTGGGATTACAGGCGTGAGCCACAGCATCTGGCCACAAGCACTGTTAAATGTAGCTGCTCTCATCATCATTGTCATTATCATTGAAAAAGCAAAACCATAAAATCACTAAAAGTATGGCAAATATTTGTATCGGCTTGGTGATGAAGAAAATATTTTTTATAGTGACGAAAAGCCATACTTCATTAAGGAAAAGATCAAGGGATTTGATATTTAAAACTTATGCACATGCAAAAATAAGGACTTCTGATCAGTGAATGTGGTATTGTAGGTCACCAGCCATAGTAAGGGTAGGCTGTGACAGTGACATTCATGTTTATTGCTTTCTGAACTAAAACCATAAAATGATTTCGAGAAGCCAGGAGAGTGCCCTAGGAAGAGTTTTTCTTAGTGTTTTAACTGTCTTAGTCTTTCTGCTTAAAAATGCAATGTTAGTTTTCTAGGGCTACAATAACAAATTACCACATACTTGCTGCCTTAAAACAACAGAAGTTTGTTCTCCCCACTGAGTTCTAGAGAACAGAAGTCAAGTTTTAATCAAGTTGTTGACTTGGCCATGTTCTTCTGCAGATGCTAGGGAAGTCTTTCTGTGCCTCTTCAGGATCTTGGCGTTCCTCAGCTATGGCAGCCTAACTCCAGTCACTGCCTCCATTTTCACCTCCTCTCCTCTGTGTGTTCTCTTCTTCCGAGGAAGAAGTCATTGGAATTAGGCCAGCCCTAGTCCAGAATCACAGCTCCCCTTAACTAGTTACATTGCAAAGACCCTATTTCACGTTACATTCTGAGGTTCTAGGTGCACATGAATTTTGGGGGAATGTTATTCAGCCTACCACAACTTTTGTTCCTATTTCAGGGAGAAAACAGTTGTAACAGTAGCATTGAGAATAGTGGTGTTCATAAAGATAGGGAAGTAGATCTGATACCTCACTGGGAGCTGTTAGTGGTAGCAGAGGTGACAGGCACAGAGGCCCACCCAGGGAAGACCAGAAAAACCTCAACCATTCCTATGAAAGTCTTGCCTTTAGTGAACACCACCAGAGGTTTGAACATCTGGAAGTGACAAAAGAACTGATGAGACTAGGAAGGGAGTTGATGGAAAACTAATAAAACTTTTCAAAAGAGACACAAACTTAGTCATATACAATATTGGGAGATAAGCCTGGAATCCCAAGTTATGTTAGACGAATTAGGATTTCTGAGAAGTTTCTGTTATTAGTCTTCAGCAGATTGTGACATTCCCTGACATACTATGAAAGAATTTGTGTATACAGATATGTGCATACTAGGAAGAGGATGAAAAACTCTCACTAGATCCACAAGGGTGTCCAGAACCCTAAGGGAAAAAAAAAAAACGGAGATTAAAGAATTATCTTTGGAATAGACTGTTAGATTAATTTCAGATAAAAAGGCGAGTGGGCCCTTCCTTATAATCATGGATTAAAATTTCCATTTATAATTTGTTACAGTACAAACAGGAAAATATCACTAAATGCATTTATTTGGTGCCCTAGTTTTTAAAAGTTATCAATGTTTTAAACTTTGTATAAATAATTTTTAAAACTTACTTTTCCCCTGCCATCACTCCATTTCTCTGCTGCTCTTTATAGTCAGTCTCTCAAGACAGGCATCTCTCCACATTATTTCCGCGTCCTCTCCTCATCCTCTTTGGAACTTACGCCATTGCAGTTTTATCTCCCCTAGTCCACTTAAAGTGCTGTTATTAAGTTCCGGCTTGCCACATCTAGTGGGCAGAGCTGGTCCTCAGGTTTCTAGCAATATTAAACACCATTGCTCTCTCCTTTATTCTCAGTTGGCTTCCAGAATTTCACTTCTTACCACACCGGCTGCTGCATCCTAATCTTCTTTGCCGACTCATCGTTATCTTTCTGTCTCTGTGAGAACGACCCCAAGTTCAGCCCTCACATTATGTTTCTTCCCATATATACTACTTCTCAAGGGGGCTCATCGATTCCCTTGGTTTTCTCTCTCATCTTCCTGAGAATACATATTATGAAAACAAGTTGCAAGATTTTCTACACATGACCCTTTAACTCTTTTTCACACAGGCTATTCAATTTGTTTATTTTATCATGGTTGCACAATTTTTTCCCTGTTGGCTCATACTTCCCTGAGGTATTGGCTATTCAACTGGTAATATATGTTTGATGGGAGGGGCTAAAGCCCAGGACCTAACTTATGAACTTCCTGGTGAGGCTGGGCCATAGGGGGAACCCATTGGATACACTTTACCACTGCCACCTCCCACCGCCACCAAGGCTTCTCAGGAAACCTCCCTTACCTTCACCAGGCATTGCTCTTTTCCTTTGCCCATCTTCCTGAGTAGTTATCTAACCTCCGTGAGTGGAGGCAAAGTAGGAGGGTACTCTTAGGGGCCAGTCAGGCTGCCCAAGCCTTTGCTGTCTGCTCTCTACCCTGGCTAGGCCTTCTGCCCTGATGTGTACACATGGTCCCTGCCTTGCATTGCTGTTTCAGTCCCTCCATGCTGATGGTAAATGTCATGGATAGTAGGATGTGAAAGAAAAAGGGACAGATAAACACTTTTCTCAGCCCATCTATGAACCTTCGCACCTAGCACTTTTCCACCTGAGCTATGTTCTCCACCATATCAGGATCCAACCCGCTCGTCTCTCCAGGGTTCCTCACATGTTTACTGTACTTTTTCAGATCATCAACTCTCTTTTTTCAAGCAAGGTTGATGTTGTGCGAGGTTAGGATTCGGGAGTGGGCAACATGTGTTAGTTTATCATGAAGATTAACAGTAAAACTTCACAATGGGGAAAAATGAGTTCAGTACAACTTAAGAAAAAAAATGTAGGCCAGGTACGGTGGCTCAGCACTTTGGGAGGCCGAGATTGGTGGATCACCTGAGGTCAGAAATGACCAGCCAAGATGGCGAAACCCCATCTCCACTAAAAATACAAAAAAATTAGCTGGGCATGGTTGTGTGCATCTGTAGTCCCAGCCACTCTGGAGGCTGAGGTACGAGAATCACTCGAACCCTGGCTGTAGAGGTTGCGGTGAGCCGAGATTGTGTCACTGCACTCCAGCCTGGGTGACAGAGTGAGACTCGGTCTCAACTTAAAAAAAAAAAAAAAAAAAGAAAGAAAACATTAATTTCTTAGAAAGGAAATATATTTAGTCCACAAACATTTGGAAATGTTTAAGGAAATAGAAAAGTTTAACTTCACTAATAATGAAAGAAACATAGTTCAGAATAATAGCTGCATATACATTTTGTAGAATAAAATATCAAAGATTAAAAAATATTTATATACCCAGTGCTGGTAATATGCAATTAAATGATGTTTTTATACACAGTACTATTCATTGGCACCTAATTTGATTTAGCCCTTTTAGAGAATACCTCGTTTATCTCTAGAGTCTTAAAATATTTATTCTCTTAACTCTATAATTCTGTTCCTGGAATTCTAACCTAAGGAAAGTTTCAGTATGAAAAAAGTCTTTAGGCACAAAGATATGCACTAAAGTGTTTTATTTATACTACTACTGATAACAGTGGCAGCACATGGAAACAGCCTAATGATCTAAGCACAGGGGAATTGCTAAATAGATTATGGTCTATCAACCATATCTTGAATCTATCAAAATAATATACTTAAAGGGAATGTGGAAAACATGAAAAAAATTCTATAGCATAATGTTACAGTAAAAAAGCTATAACAGTTTATGTAGTATTATACCATAAAACTTACACATAATAAAAAGATTAGAAAAAATTTATTCTAATGTTAGTAGTGTTTGTGATTGGCCAATGGACCCAATAGGAATTTTCTTTTTTTAATTTTGTATTAGCTCTGACTTGGGAGAAATTCTAATTTTAAAAATTTACAAAAATGAAAGCCATTCTTGTTTTGGTTGATTCAAGATTTAGCAAAGAAGCCAGGCGTGGTGGCTCACACCTGTAATCCCAGCACTTTGGGAGGCTGAGGCAGGGGAATCGCTTGAACCCAGGAGGTGGAGGTTGTAGTTAGCTGAGATAGCGCCACTGCAATCTAGCCTGGGCGATAGAGCAGGACTCCATCTAAACAACAACAACAGCAACAACAACAACAACAACGGCAACAAAAGATGTAGCAGAGAAATGACAATGAAATGGTAAAAGTTACTAGCATACAAATTTCATAAAAGAGAAACCTTTCCAATTTAAAGAACTTAATAGAAAGGAAGAAAGAGGAGTGGGAAGCTGTGTTTTGTAAATTAATACAGCAAATGCTTGCTGACGGGATCCAGGACTCAGACTGAGTTCAGATTCAAGCCTGAAGCCTGCTTTCCCTAGATGTGACCTGGGAGAGGTTATTCAGCTCCTCTGTGCTCCAGTATGTTCATCTGCAGAATGCACATAACAATACATCTTCCTCATAGGGTAGTTGGGTGGGTTACATGTGTTCATAGAGCATGTGGCACACAGGAAGTGCTATATATGTAAGAGGTGTTATCTACCTGATTGTTTCATTGCTTCATCCTTATCAAAGCTCAGGAGTCACATGTCACTGGTGATCAGAATCCAGCTTCATGACTCACTGTGCTGTGTGACCATAAGAAAGTTTGTTTTAGCTCTTTAAGCCTCAATTTTTTTTTTTTTTCTTTTTGAGACAGCATCTTGCTCTGTTGCTCGGGCTGCAGTGCAATGGAGTGATCTTGGCTCACGGCAACCTCTGCCTCCCAGGTTCAAGTAATTCTCTACCTCAGCCCCCTGAGTAGCTGGGATTACAGGCGCCCACCACCACACCTGGCTATTTTTTGTATTTTTACTAGAGACAGGATTTCACCATCTTGACCAGACTGGTCTTGAACCCCTGACCTCATGATCCACCCACATTGGCCTCCCAAAGTACTGGGATTATAGACATGAGCCACCACACCCAGCCACCTCAATCTTTTTATTTGTAAAGTAGGGGTAATAAAGTACCTGCTTCCTAGGGTTATTGTGAGAACTTAGTGAAATCAGATAGTGAGAGCTCATGGCAGAAGTAGTAGGGAGGTATCAAGGGCTGACACCGTGGTGGTGAATTCTGTTTTTCTTGAGTTCTATTTTGAACCATAAGGAAACATAGAAGTGAGCTAACAGGCAGGGCAGTACAGTGATTGAGCCAGCAATGTGGGCATTACTGTCCACTTCCAACAGAGTAAGGTAGTTGAGGATCAATGAAAATCGTAATAGTTTATCTTTTATATTGCTTCACACTTTTCAAACCTCTTAGGTGTATGTTGGCTCCTTTAATAGAACAGTTCTGTAATGTAGTGGACAGAAAGCCTGTGCTCATTACTGCTAGTCACTTCCCCATGTTCATGACCTACTTCATCAACTATGTATCTTCCGCTCCATTCTAGATCTGGCTGATCTTGATACTTGGTGTTTAGGTAGATAGTATCTGCAGTACTTTGGACGTAACAGAGGCCTTTACTTCAGTGACAGCCCATCCCTGTGGCCGTATCTTGGGTCCTGTTTCCCCAAGAGTTATTCCACCTCTAAAATCTTAAACTTCAATTTTCTACTCTTGAGTCATTTATTACATATGTAGTAATTTATTGTTTTGACTTGTTGCTGATAGGTTAAATAATCTTAACAATTTACATGTAACAGTGGATATAAATATTTACCTATTTAAATTTTTTTTTTTTTCATTTTTGATGAGGCAAAGGGGTGTAGTGCTGGTAAACTTGAAGACTGCCCAAGAGGAAACTGTACTCATGGGTGATTCATTTAATCAAATAAATTCTATCATAACACTCTGGTCCTTTTAATCTCAAATACCTGTTTTCTAAAGATCAGTTATATCTATGTTATATTAAAAGTTATTGCTTTTGCAGTCAGTCTGGATAACCAGAATTTGATTTTTCTGACTTAGTGGGAATAAAAATGATAATATTAGCCAGTAAGTTATAAAATTACTGTAATGGTTTTTAGAAATAATTGTTAACCACTCTAGAACCACTTTTTAAGATTGAATATTAACTTCATTTGTTAATGTATTTAAGTAACACTACATATTTTTCCTTCACTTTATGAGGTTTTCTTAAGTACAGGGAATATTTTTAAATTGAAATATAATGTACACACAGAAAAGTATACAAATCATAAATACACGTAAGAATTTTCATGAAGAGAAAACACCTGTGTAACCAGGTAAGACAGAGCATTACCAGCACTCCCCAAATTCCCCAAACCCTCCATTCCTTCTTTTAGTCCCTACTACACCCAAATACCCGCAAGGTAATCACCACTATGGGACATTAGAGGCAAGTCTAATAAATGTTCACGTGTGTCATCATTTGTTTCTTCTTTGCCAATCTTTGAATGTATTCATGTCTGCTTTTTCTCTATTTTTAAATTATTATTAAAATAACAGGCATATAGTTTTATGGGTCAAGTAATAGTAAAAGGCTCATTACAAAATCTAGCAATTTCCTTTTTACCCTTCCTTACTCTTCAAGACCTTTCTCCAAAAAAGGAGAAACCCTTTAGTGTCTCTTCTGCTCTTCGTACATTTCCATTTTTTATTTTAATAGTTATGTATTACTGCTATTTTTTATTAAACAATGAGGCATTATCTGTTGACTTCTTTTTTTTTTTTTTTTTTCTTTTTTTGAGACGGAGTTTTGCTTATTACCCAGGCTGGAGTGCAATGGAGCGATCTCGGCTCACCGCAACCTCCGCCTCCTGGGTTCAGGCAATTCTCCTGCCTCAGCCTCCTCTGTTGACTTCTTATAGTAAATGAGAACTGTTATACCAGCACTTCCTTTCTTATCTTCCTAATATATTTATATTAACATTTTGGTTAAACAAATACACTAAATGCCTATGCAAATGATATTCAAAATGAGTATTATAGGATACTATGACTATGGGGGGGTTTCTCTTCATTTTTTGTGATGTTAATAATCATCTTGGTTTTTATGTTTTTCTCTTTCTTTTTAAGCCTCTTGTCTGAAATCATGATCTCACCTGCCTTCCTTGTTCTGGCTTTGGTTCTGGATTATGGTCACCCGCCTTTATCATTGTCAAATCCAGTGGAACCTTCCATTCATGATCCTTTGTAGATGTACTTGTAACTTTCTTCTTCCTTTGTTTCCACGACATCCCTTTCTTACCTTTCTGGACACTCTATTTTAGTTTGATGAGTGAGTTCTCTACTTGCCCTCTTCTTTATATATATATATATATATACGTGTTTTTAATTGTATGTTAGGTTTTGGGGTACATGTGCAGAACATGCAGGATTGTTGTATAGGTACATACATGGCAATGTGTTTTGCTGCCTCCATCCCCCCGTCACCTATATCTGGCATTTCTCCCCATGTTATCCCTCCCCAACCTCTCTCCCGCTGCTATCCCACTCCTAGTCCCTCCCAACAGACCCCAGTGTGTGATGCTCCCCTCCCTGTGTCCATGTGTTCTCATTGTTCAACACCCACCTATGAGTCAGAACATGCTGTGTTTGATTTTCTGATCTTGTGTCAGTTTGCTGAGAATGATGGTTTCCAGCTTCATCCATGTCCCTGCAAAGGACACAAACTCATCGTTTTTTATGGCTGCATAGTATTCCATGGTGTATATGTGCCACATTTTCCTTGTCCAATCTATCATCAGTGGGCATTTGGGTTGGTTCCAGGTCTTTGCTATTGTAAACAGTACTGCAATGAACATACATGTGCATGTGTCTTTATAATAGAATGATTTATAATCCTTTGGGTACATACCCAGTAATGAGATTGCTGGGTCAAATGGAATTTCTATTTCTAGGTCCTTGAGGAATCGCCACACTGTCTTCCACAATGGTTGAACTAATTTACACTCCCACCAACAGTGTAAAAGTGTTTCTATTTCTCCACATACTCTCCAGCATCTGATGTCTCCAGATTTTTTAATGATCACCATTCTAACTGGCGTGAGATGGTATCTCAATGTAGTTTTCATTTGCGTTTCTCTAATGACCAGTGATGATGAGCATTTTTTCATATGTTCGTTGGCCTTATATGTGTTTCTTTTGAAAAGTGTCTGTTCATGTCCTTTGCCCACTTTTGAATGGGTTTGTTTTTTTCTTGTAAATTTGTTTTAGTTCTTTGTAGATTCTGGATATTAGCCCTTTGTCGGATGGGTAGATTGCAAAATTTTTTTCCCATTCTGTTGGTTGCTGGTTCACTCTAATGATTGTTTCTTTTGCTGCACAGAAGCTCTAGAGTTTAATTAGATCCCATTTGTCTATTTTGGCTTTCATTGCCAATGTTTTTGGTGTTTTAGTCATGAAGTCCTTGCCTATGCCTGTGTCCTGAATGGTTTTGCCTAGGCTTTCTTCTAGAGTTTTTATGGTGCTAGGTCTTATGTTTAAGTCTTTAATCTATCTGGAGTTAATTTTAGTGTAAGGTGTCAGGAAGGGGTCCAGTTTCTGCTTTCTGCACGTGGCTAGCCAGTTTTCCCAACACCATTTATTAAACAGGGAATCCTTTCCCTATTGCTTGTTTTCGTCTGGTTTGTCAAAGATCAGATGGTTGTAGATGTGTTGCGTTGCCTCCAAGGCCTCTGTTCTGTTCCATTGGTCTATATCTCTGTTTTGGTACAGTACCATGCTGTTTTGATTACTGTAGCATTGTAGTATAGTTTGAAGTCAGGTAGCATGATGCCTGTAGCTTTTTTCTTTTTTCTTAGGATTGTCTTGGCTGTGCGGGCTCTCTTTTGGTTCCATATGAAGTTTAAGGTGGTTTTTTCCAGTTCTGTGAAGAGGGTCATAGGTTGCTTGATGAGGATAGCATTGAATCTGTAAATTACTTATGGCCATTTTCACAATATTGATTCTTCCTAACCATGGGCATGGAATGTTTTTCCATCTGTTTGTGTCCTCTCTTATTTCCTTGAGCAGTGGTTTGTAGTTCTTGTTGAAGAGGTCCTTTACATCTTTGATAGTTATATTCCTAGGTATTTTCTTCTCTTTGTAGCGATTGTAAATGGCAGTTCATTCTTGATTTGGCTCCCTTTAATTCTGTTATTGGTGTATAGGAATGCTTGTGATTTCTGCACACTGATTTTGTATCTTGAGACTTTGCTGAAGTTGCTTATCAGTTTAAGAAGATTTGGGGCTGAGAGGATGGGGTCTTCTAAATATATAATCATGTCATCTGCAAATAGATACAATTTGACTTCCTCCTTTCCTAATTGAATACTTTTTATTTCTTTTCCTTGCCTGATTGCTCTGGCTACAACTTTCAATTCTATATTGAATGGGAGTGGTGAGAGAGGGCACCCTGTCTTGTGCCAGATTTCAAAGGGAATACTTCCAGTTTTTGCCCATTCAATATGATATTGGCTGTGGGTTTGTCATAAATAGATTTTACTATTTTGAGATACATTCCATCGATACCTAGTTTATTGAGAGTTTTTAGCATAAACGGCTGCTGAATTTTGTCGAAGGCCTTCTCTGCATCAATTGAGATAATCATGTGGTTTTTGTCTTTGGTTCTGTTTATGTGGTGGATTACATTTATAGACTTGCATAAGTTGAACCAGCTTGCATCCCTGGGATGAAGCCTACTTGATCATGATGGATAAGCTTCTTGATGTGCTGTTGCAGTCAGGTTGCCAGTATTTTATTGAAGATTTTTGCGTCTACATTCATCATGGATGTTGGCCTGAAGTTTTCTTTTTTGATTTAGTCTCTGAGTTCCTCTTTGTACAACTGGTAGAATTCTGCTGTGAAATCCTCTGGACCTGGGCTTTTTTTGGGTGGTAGGCTATTCATTGCTGCCTCAACTGCAGCCCTTGTTATTGGTCTATTCAGGGTTTTAGTTCCTTCTTTGTTTAGGCTTGGGAGGGTGCAAGTGTCCAGGACTTTATCCATTTCTTCCAGGTTTACTGGTTTATGTGCATAGAGTTGTTTGTAGTAATCTCTGATGGTAGTTTGTATTTCTGTGGAATCAGTGGTGATGTCCCCTTTATTGTTTTTTATTGCATCTATTTGATTCTTCTCTCTCTTCTTTTTTATTAATCTGGCTAGTGGTCTATTTTGTTGATCTTTTCAAAAAACCAGCTCCTGGATTTATTGATTTTTTTTGAAGGTTTTTTTGTGTCTCTGTCTCCTTCAGTTCTGTCTGATCTTAGTTATTTCTTGTCTTCCACTAGCTTTTGAGACTTTTTGATCTTGCTCCCCTAGCTCTTTCAATTTTGACGATAGGGTGTCGATTTTAGATCTTTCCTTGATTCTCATGTGGGCATTTATTGCTATAAATTTCTCTCTCGACACCACTTTAAATGTTTCCCAGAGATTCTGGTACATTGTGTCTTCATTCTCATTGGTTTTGAAGAATGTCTTCATTTCTGCCTTCATTTCATTGTTAATCCAGTCAACATTCAAGAGCCAGTTGTTCAGTTTCCATGATGTTGTGCGGTTCTGAGTTAGTTTCTTAATCTTGAGTTCTAATTTGATTGCATTGTGGTCTGAGAGACTGTTTGTTATGACTTCCATTCTTTTGCATTTGCTGAGGAGTGATTTACTTCCAATTATGTGGTCAATTTTAGAGTAGGTGCGATGTGGTGCTGAGAAGAATGTATATTCTGTGGATTTGGGGTGGAGAGTTCTGTAGATGTCAATTAGGTTTGCCTGGTCCAGATCTGAGTTCAATTCTGGATATCCTTGTTAATTTTCTGTCTCGTTGATCTGTCTAATATTTACAGTGGAGTGTTAAATTCTCCCACTATTATTGTGTGGGAGTCTAAGTTACTTTGTAGGTCATTAAGAACTTGCTTTATGTATCTGGGTGCTCCTGTATTGGGTACGTATATATTTAGGATCGTTAGCTCTTCTTGTTGCATTGATCCTTTTACCCTTATGTAATGCCCTTCTTTGTCTCTTTTGATCTTTGTTGGTTTAAAGTCTATTTTATTAGAGACTAGGATTGTAACTCCTTTTATTTTGCTCTCCATTTGCTTGGTAAATCTTCCTCCATCCCTTTATTTTGAGCCTATGTGTATCCTTGCATGTGAGATGGGTTTTCTGAATACAGTACACCAATGGGTTTTGACTTTTTATCCAATTTGCCAGTCTGTGTCTTTTCATTGGGGCATTTAGCCCATTTACATTTAAGGTTAATATTGTTATGTGTGAATTTGATCCTGCCATTTTGATGCTAGCTGGCTGTCTTGCCTGTTAGTTGATGCAGTTCCTTCATTGTGTCGATGGTCTTTACCATTTGGTACATTTTTGGAGTGGCTGGTACTGGTTGTTCCTTTCTATGTTTAGTGCTTCTTTCAGGAGCTCTTGTAAGCCAGGCCTGGTGGTGACGAAATCTCTGAGCAATTGCTTGTTTGTAAAGGATTTTATTTCTCCTTCGCTTATGAAGCTTAGTTTGGCTGAATATGAAATTCTAGGTTGAAAGTTCTTTTCTTTAAGGATGTTGAATATTGGCCCCTACTCTCTTCTGGCTTGTAGGGTTTCTGCTCAGAGATCTGCTGTGAGTCTGATGGACTTCCCTTTGTGGGTAATCTGACCTTTCTCTCTGGCTGCCCTTAGCATTTTTTCCTTCATTTCAACCCTGGTGAATCTGACGATTATGTGCCTTGGGGTTATCTTCTTGAGGAATATCTTTGTGGTGTTCTCTGTATTTCCTGGACTTGAATATTGGCCTGGCTTGCTAGGTTGGGGAAGTTCTCCTGGATACTATCTTGAGGAGTGTTTTCCAGCTTGGATGCATTCTGGCCATCACATTCAGGTACACCTATCAAACGTAGATTAGGTCTTTTCACATAATCCCATATTTCTTGTAGGCTTTGTTCATTTCTTTTCACTTGTTTTTCTCTAATCTTGCCTTCATTTTATTTCATTAAGTTGATCTTCAATCTCTGATATCCTTTCTTATGCTTGGTCTATTCGGCTATTGAAACTTGTGTATGCTTCGCGCAGTTCTCATGTTGTGTTTTTCAGTTCCATCAAGTCATTTCTTCTTCTTTAAGGTGTTCGTTCTCCTTAGTATTTCATCTAACCTTTTTCAGGGTTCTTCTTTTCTTTGCATTGGGTTAGAACATGTTCTTTTAGCTCAGAGAAGTTTGTTATTACCCACCTTCTAAAGCCTGTGTTTGTCAATTCCTCAGGCTCATTCTCCATCCAGCTTTGTTCCCTTGCTGGTGAGGAGTTACAATCTCTTGGAGGAGCAGAGGATTTCTAGTTTTAGGTGTTTTCATCCTTTTTGCACAGTTTCTTCCCATCTTTGTGGATTTATCTACCTATGGTCTTTGTAATTGGTGACTTTTGGATGGGGTCTCTGAGTGGATGTCCTTTTCGTTGATGATGAAGTTATTTCTTACTGTTTTTTAGTTTTCCTTCTAACCATCAGGCTCCTCTGCTATAGGACTGCTGGAGGTCTCCAGACCCTGCTTGCCTGTGGATCACCTATGGTGGTTGCAGAACATTAAGAGTTGCTGCCAGTTTCTTCTGTTATCTTCATCCTGGAAGGGTATCCGTTAGTTGTCAGCCTGAGCTGTCCTATATGAGGTGTCTTTTTGGATATATGAGGATCAGGGAGCTGTTTGAGGAGACAGTCTGTCCCTTATAGGAGTTCAAGTGCTGATCTGTGAGCTTTGGTGTTCCGTTCAGAGCTGCTGGGAAGGTAAGTTTAAGTGTGCTGCAGCGGAACTCAGAACTGCATTTTTTTTCCCAGGTGCTCTGTCCTGGGAAGGTGGAGCTTTATTTATAAGTTCCTGACGTGCTGCTGTGTTTTTTCACAGATGCTCTGCCCAGCAAGGAGGTAGTCTAGTCACAGTCTGCCAGCAGAGCTGTTGCTGAGCTGCTGTCAGCTCTGCCCAGCTGCTGTGTGAACTTCCTTGCAGTTTTGTTTACAGAGGTACAGTTAGAACTGCCTAGGTAATGACGGTCTCCCTCAGTAATGGCGGACTGCCTCGGTAATGGCTGACATCCTTCCCCCACCGAGCTGTACCGTGCGGGGTCCACCTGTGCTTACTGCGAATCTCAATCCAGAGCGTTTCTCATTGCTGGATTTTGTGGGGGTGGGACCCACTGAGCCAGATCACCAGGCTCCCTGTTTCAGCCCCCTTTTTATTCAGTTGAATGGGTGGCTCTGTCTCCGAGGCATTCCAGGCACCAGTTGAAACAGCTGCCCAGATTTGTATGAGTTTTTGTGCAGAGACCCGCAGCAGCAACTGAAACAGCCGTGCTGGAAACTCATGGAGCTTTTCAGCCGGTCAATCTCCTGGTCTGTGGGTAGTAAAAGTCATTTGGAAATGCGGTGATCACTCACCCTCTGCGTTGTTCTCACTGGGAGCTACACTCCAGAGCTATTCCTATTCAACCATCTCAGATAGATTTTCACTCTTGTTGTCCAGGCTGGAGTGCAATGGCACGATCTTGGTTTACTTGCAGTCTCTGCCTCCTGGGTTCAAGCAATTCTCTTGCCTCAGCCTTCGAAGTAGCTGGATTATAGGCACCCGCCACCACACCCAGCTAATTATTTTTGTATTTTTAGTGGAGACAGGGTTTCACCATGTTGGCCAGGCTGGTCTCAAACTCTTGACCTCAGGTGATCCACCCACCTCTGCCTCCCAAAGTGCTGGGATTACAGACCTGAGCCATTATGCCCAGCCTACTTGCCCTCATCTTAAATGTTATGTTCTTTAAGATTCTGTCCTCAGCCTTATTCTTGCCAATGTAGTCTCTTGAGGCAATATCTGCCATGACGGTGAATGATTCTTGTTATCTGTTCTTTCAATGTGGAACTGTTTGCTAAGCTCCAGGCCCAGCTATTTCACTGGTCATTGAACATGCAGATGGGGAGCATGAAACAAATTGGTTATTACCCCTCTCCTCTCTCTTCTGGTGGTATCTGCATATGAATTGGGCAGAGACATTCAGTATCTGCCCTACATACAGTTCCATGGCAGAGGCATTCAGTATCTGCCCTACGTATAGTTCTATTCCCTCCCTACTCCCACAACAGACAGCTGCATCACCTCCCTGCCCTTCTGCAGTTCCCATCATGCCCCTATAAACACAGGCACACAGAGGAGGCACACACACACTTGACCAACTTTTTCCCTCTTTAACGCCAGCACTACAGCTCTTCATTTTTATTGGCAAGCACACGAAAAGCTTTCTCTCCACACATCGTCTCCCCAGCAGGCTAATGTTAAGGGATGGGATGTTGAGTCAACTATAGAATTCCAGAAGAAGCAAAGTATCACTTATTAGTATGTTTCGTTTGTACATTAGTCACTATCTTAATAAATCATCTTTTTCAAAACATGTTAATACCTGAAATGCTTATAGAATGATCACTAGAAACAAGCAGTACACATTCAGACTGTTTCTTCTGCATTGTTACTTTCAGATTTAAGGACACCAGTGGGATTGTAATATGAATTTCATTACTTTCAGATTCAAAAGTACACATGTGGGGTTGCAATGTAAATTTACAGACAGAGATGATGTACCTTGTCCAAACAAGAAAGAAAAAGCACAACTGAATTTTCTGTCTTCTTTTATCACTGTATGTAATTAGAACCATGAGTCTGAGTTCACATTCCTAAAAGTATTCATGTTCCAGAAGTGCCCCTACTCCTCAGCCACATCTCATGCATGCATCAGAATGTTCTATGAGGAGACAGCAAGATCTCATACTGGTTTCATTTCTCTTAGCTACACTGTCCAAAAGAGGCATATTCATTCAGTCTTTCAGGCACAAGTATTTATTGAGTCAGTGCAGTATGCCAGGCACTATATTAAATACTGGTGATACAAAATGATAAAATATCATCCTCTCCCTGCAGTTCACCATAAAAATGAAGATATGGGCAGCTGTCTCTTGGACCCTTGCTTCTCGAAGCGTGGTCTACAGACTGTCAACGTCAGCATCACCCGGGACCTTGTTGGAAATGCAGAATCTTAGTCCAAGATGGATCAGCATCTCTATCCAGGATTCTGCATTTCTAACAAGCTCTGATGCCAGTGATGTCGGTCCATGGACTGCACTGACTAGGACAGTTTTAGAGTACTTTTTTCAAGTTAGTTCTTTTGCTGTCCCACCATTAAAGGAGTGAAAGATTGAGGTTGTGTTTTCTGTGCCTCTAAGGAGCTGGCTTCAGATACACAGCTTAATGTAGATATGACAGATGTGCTTTTTTATAATATAACCTGCTGTGGGCTGCAGTTTAAGCCATCTGTCAGTATTCAAAGCATCTGGGATAGAATGTGTAAAGACTAACTGATAATAAGATAGCCAAGAAGTTGCTAAATGGGGAGCCAACCTGGGGTAGTTGGAAAGAAAAGAGATACTTGCTAGATACTTCGCATGCCTAATGCAAATGCATTAGCAGTTTATCATTTAGTAATTAGGAGAGGCTAGGACCTCTTTAAGTGGAGTTAGAAGGTTGTTATAGCATCCCAGGTGAAGTTAATGAGGCCTAAACTAAGGTAGGAAAGGCTGTATTTAGGATTCATTAGGAATGTTGAAAATCAAAATCAGTAGTTGTGGCAGAAGTCGGAGAGAATCTAGGCTGATGATCAGATTATTGGGAACTGTGTGGATAGGCTCATCTAGAGATTACAAGAAGAAGAGCGACTTGAGATCTATGTTTCACTCTTGGATAGATGGAGTGTGAGATGTTGGTGTGACCTGTCTGGTAGATATTGAGGTGCACAGTCCTGGAGCTCTAGAGGGGAATCTGACTGGAGCTGCACAGACACTAGCGAAGCCAACTCAGCAATATATATGAAGCTATAGGTGTAGGTCTGATCATTCAGAGAGAATGCTCTAGGTAAGAAGAGCCAAGCACTGAACGTGGGGCTCTTTGTATGAAAGGAGAACCCTCCCCAGAAGCTTGAGAAGGGACATCCAGAGAGGTGGTCAGCATGAGATCCTAGAGAGTGCTCCAGGATTGAATTTTATTTTATTTTTTAAAAGCTTAAAGGATACTCTTAACAAGTTTCACAAGGTTTTTCATTGTCATTGTCTCTGATGATGGTGAAGTAGCTCTTTGTTTTTGTTATTGTTTGTTGGTTTCTAGCTTACCAGTTTCTCCTGTGCATTTTTAAGGTCCTTAAAATTCTAGTCAGGGCAGTGATCGATGGGATGACTGATCGAAGTGGAGATGTTGCAACTGGCCTCAAAGGAAAGCTGCAGGAGTTATTTGGCAGAGTGACTTCAAGAGTGACAAATGATGGAGAAATCTGGAGGCTGTATGCCCACGTATATGGAAATGGGCAGAGTGAAAAGCCTGATGAAAATGAAAAGGTAAGTCCTTCATTCCTCCTGAGCCCTTGCCTTTCGTTTGAACATGTATGTATCAGATCTACTTTTTTGATGGGTGGAGGAAGAGTTTAACAATTTGAAAAAGAGGATTACTATGCTCGAGTTCAGTTCTGATTCAGTCTTTAACCTACGTACTTTGAATTGTAGGCTGGTTAAGACTTGTAACATTCATGTTTTTATTTTCCATGGTTTTCTTACATAGTTCTTCTCTGTTTGCTGCAAAAGGGCCTCTTGAAATTGCCACCCCTACTAAATCTGCAGCAAAGAGTTGGCTTTTGTTATTTATTCTACACCCCTTTCTGCAGGCACATTGCTAAAGACTACAGTAGATAGGTACAAGGACAGAGGGAGTGCTTAGATCTGAGATGGAGACTAGGAAAGAAAAAGAGAAAAGGGAACAGGATAAGGATATTGGAAGAGAACTTTTAAGTCAAAACATGTAATACTTTCACGAAGGTTGCCCTGGCCTTTCTCACAAGTGCAACAGAACACCAGTTCCACTCAAGTTATGCCTTTAGCCTCTTATCTTAGAACTTAAAGGAGCCTGCAGAGTTTCCAAGGTTGGAATAATTGTTTTATGTTTCTTTTCAAAACATCCACAACAAATCAAATGTACTCCTTGCGTGGGTTTGGAATTAGCCATCACAGCTAATCTGGATTCTTTGCCATTCTCTCCTCCCTCAGTCCACACAGCTGGCTTCCACCATGGCCTTGTCAGCAGAGAACACATATCACCTGCACACATGCACACTCCTACTTTCATGTCCTTCCATTTCTCCTTGAATTATGGACTTTCTTGCATATATGGAATTAAGAGTACACAGAATTCTCTGATCTGTCACTTCTCCCTCAAGTATTTGAAAGAGGGTACTTTAAACATCTGTGAGATTACATATCTACCAGCAAGTTCGTTGTTTTAACCAAGTTCATGCCTCATTCCCTAAACAGGTTTCTTAAACTGATGGCTACAAATGCTGAGAAAATCTATACTTACAGATTTCCAAACCTGGCCTTTATATTTTTCTGGTTACAGGGAAATGTCTCAATCCAGGTGCATCCATTTGATTTCTTGTCACTGTTTATTGCTACTGGGTGTGCATTTCTGCCCCTTCTTTGATGAGAGTAATAGACGATGTGCTGTACAACACACATGCTGCTTTTCACATTGGAATTAGTTCCATATGATTTCCAGGAAACAGAGTTTGAAATGTGAATTCTACTTGTTATTCTGAATGTTGTTCTTTCTCTCTCCTCAGGCATTCCAGTGCCTCTCAAAGGCATACAAGTGTGACACCCAGTCCAGTTGTTGGGAGAAAGATATTACATCATTTAAGGAAGTTGTTCAAAGAGCCTTAGGACTTGCACATGGTATTTGATGTAACATTTGATATCCATGGAATGTTTTGACTTATTATCTACTGACAAAAAAAGAGTGTTGGTCAAAAGTAAAATTTCATTATAAATAATATCGAATTGTTTTGTTATATTGACATTGCTGAATTTAATTCAGCAAATATTCATAGACCACCTACTATGTAATAGGCATTTTGGAACAATAATAAAAAACAGGATAGAGGCTTATATTCTGTTTGAATAAGTAACAGAAATTAGAAAGTTTTTTAGAGGTGTGAAGCACCTGTACAACTTTGCATAACCTTCATTCCACACAGAGTCTCTTTGTGTTGATTATGTAGCATTAAGGAAACCTGTTGACTTTAACTTGACTTACATATAGATCTCTGGAGTACATAGCAATATGCAAAGAGCTATAGCATATACAAAATAAATATAAAATATGAACCTTATCTTTGGGAAATGGTAGAGGATATTGTTTGAGGAAAGGTTTAACCTTCATATAAAATTATATACCTGTTGGGTAAAGACAGTCCACATAAGGATTGCTTTTAATTATTAATTTTCAAAAAATGCCAGTTAAATTTAATAATGCTTATTTATATTTATATTTGAATATGAGTATCTGATGCAGTTCCAATAAAATAATGACGCCCCCAATGTTAAGAACTGAATCACAAGGACCATGAACCAATCCTAAAGTTCTCCTCCTACTTCTTTGCCTAACCTCCTTCCTGCTACTAATAATTATAACAAATAGGGAGCCAACAAGGAAGAATGCAAAGGGCAGAGCTTTAGAATCAGGGAGACCTAAGCTCCAGGACCGGCTCTACCACATGCTTGCTAGTTAACTTTGGGTACATAATTTAACTTCTCTGAGCCTACTTTTCCTTATCAGTAAAATAGGATAATACCTACCCATGAAGAATAAATGGAAACGTTCAGACACTTAGCAGTATTTCACACATGTCTTAGATGTTAATATCTTACCCTCTCACCACCACCCTCTTCCTTCCAGAGGGCTTAAGCTATAGATAATAAGGGACTCAAAACTAAAAAGAGGAAAAAGGAAGAACAAGGATAAAGTTTTTCTTGCTTATAAAGAAGTCACAGAACATTCAAACAATTTAGAAATTAGATTGATAGTTAACAATTCTACTTTTGACCTTTGATATGTTTGACCTAAAGGATATAAATATTCAATTTCCTGGGTCACCTACCTTTTGGCAGGTAAGGTAGAAGTGCTGAGCTCTATATAGCTGAAAGTCAGTGTAGAAAAGTTTGGAGTAATTGCTGATAGACCCGCAGAAGGATGTTTTTGGTGTGGTTAGAATTCATGTGGCTTCTGCTGACCTCATGGTGGGTGGGCTCAGATGGGGGATCCAGTCCTTATGCTTTTGGTCTTTATGGATATAGTATGATATTTGGGGAAACCCACACTGATGTATTAGGTACATAATTAGCAGGGTAGGATATGCTTTGAAAAATTTATCTTATCTACTTTAACTTGCCAACTCTAAATATTTCTATGAACTGCTGGTCTGTAACAGTCAAAGCCACGATATTTTCTGTACTCACCAAGTGATGGTATTAAACCTGTCAAAGAGTAAATGCAGGTTAAAGAGAAATTCTAGGAAAAAATCTTTATTTTGCATCTTAAAGTTGGGTTTAAACTATTATCGGTATCTTTTTTTTTCATCAGGGCATACTTGGAGAAAAGCAAGTGTCCATTATTTTAAGTTCTTTTTTGACATCATTGAATTATGTGTTCATGCTCCTAGAACATTTTAAGCATATTTGAGTGGATGCCTAGCTTTAATTTCTAATGATATTTTAGATTTATAAAGATAAATCTTGTTTCCTTGTTACTTTTTTACATCAGTGCTCAAAGAATGAGCTGGATTTCTCTGTGTGTGAGTCTCTTCAAAACACTGTTCCTCCACCCTACCCAGTTATGAAAAGGAAATACAGTCAAGCATCCCATAGCAACATTTTGGTCACCAGTGGACCACATATGTGACAGTGGCCCCATAATATTATAAAACCATATTTTTATTGTAC
This sequence comes from Aotus nancymaae, assembly GCF_030222135.1. Taxonomy (NCBI): domain Eukaryota; kingdom Metazoa; phylum Chordata; class Mammalia; order Primates; family Aotidae; genus Aotus; species Aotus nancymaae. The sequence goes on from NW_026988471.1 coordinate 31,760,592, forward strand.
CTTTCCAATATTTAGATAGACAAATACTTACCATCGTGTTCTGATTGCTTGCAGTGTTTAGTACAGTCACATGCTGTACAGGGTTGCAGCCTAGGAGTAGTAGGCTATATACCATGTAGCCTAGGTGCATAGTAAGCTATACCATCTAGGTTTGTGTAAGTACACCCTATGATGTTCTCACAACGACAAAATGGCCTAACCATACGTTTCTCATAATGTATCCCCATCATTAAGAGATGCATGACTGTATAACGTTTAAAAAAATCTCCACATGGTTTACTCCTTGTGTTGCTATTGTTAAGGTAACCATGTACTTTAGAAAGCTTGATAAGATATTACAATATTGACATAGTATTTGAGGCCTCCCTGTAACAATGTCGTCATTGGGTGCTCATTTGTATTGTCTGGAAAGTTTACACTTAAACAGTTTCTGCTATTTTATTTTCTGGGAAAGGGTGGGCTCAAGTGTGTTAGCTCTTTGCCATCCAGGAGTTTTTAAAATAATAGTTATGCATTTTAGCTGTAGTCTACATGGAGGAGGCTACATGGAGGAGGCACTGCTGCCTCGGCTTTTCTGACGATTTGAAACAGCAAGTCATTCCTCTCTCTATAGCTGTTTGTCTCTATCTCAGTCTGTAATGCCTTTTGGAAATGGGATTGAGTAGGAAAACTAACAGAGTATGTGTCTTTTTGCTTTACTGTTGTTTTTGTCAGAATGAAAATAAAAGATTAAAAAGGGAATTACAACAGTTTCTGATCTAGACTGCTAGGTACTAAACAGCTCAAATACCGCTGCCATGGTGGTTACAGCTTTCCTCTACTAAGAGAGACAGACTAATAATCCTCACTCTCTCTGGGCTAACTCTGCCCTTTGAAAATTGGCTTAAAATTACTATGCATCCTTTTATCCTTTAATGAGAAATGTCAAAGTCTAATTCTTACTCCTCATTTTTACTCTAAAATAGGAATGTCAAATGTAGTTCTTGCTGGCCATGGAAGATATTATTAATTAATGACAGAACTCTGTTTTGCCAGGCACAGGCAGCCTCTACTGACTGATTAGTATTTGCATGCAAAAAGAAATCTATTGAGCTGGGTATGGTGGCTCATGACTGTAATTGGGAGGTTGAGATGGGTGGACCACTTGAGCCCAGGAGTTCAAGATCAGCCTGAGCAACATAGTGAGACCCCATCTCTACCAAAAAATTAAAACATTAGCTGGTTGCGTTGGCATGCACTTGTGGTCCCAGCTACTCGAGAGGCTGAGGTAGGAGGATCACTTGAATCCTGGAGGTTGAGGCTGCAGTGAGCCATAATTGTGTCATTGCACTTTAGCCTAGTGACAGAGTGAGACCCTGTCTCAAAAACAAAACAAAAAAAAACTATTTTCTATCCTTGGTCTACAATCTAGAGTATGGAGTAGACTTTAATCCTTGCACTGTTTAGTGTCATTTTCAAATGGTATCTGGTTATTGGTCTGTTTGAATTTCATGAGCATAATTTAGGGAAGAAAACCAAGAACAAGTCAGTGGGGAAATATTGGGTATTATGTTTGTACAAAGCTCTTCACTTGTTCTCATAAAGCATTAATAGCCAGGCCTTCTACCAGGAAGGAGCATGCCGTCTTAATAATTTCAGGTTTTAGGAGAATGGGTTCCCCGGAAAGCTAGTAGCGGAGTTGTGATTCACTCTTCCCCATTCTCTGCTGATGCCAAGCATTGCTCAGGAATTTGAGAACCTGGTTGTGGTCACATTCTCTAAATGAAGACACATGGATTGTTGTCAGTTCTTCTGGAATGGTGCTTTAAACCCTGAGAATGAGAATGTAGTAAGAACTGAGCCATACATATCTGTCACGTCACATCCTTGGGCTTGTGTCATCAGCTATTGTGAAGCTGCCATAGGGGACTTGGTAGCCTGGAAAGCCACACAAAGATGTACTGCATTTGTTTATGTCTGTTTGGGTACTTCATTTTCAATAACATTTTGTCTCCTCGCCTAATTTTGTCTATGCACATGTGTGCATGTGTGTGCTTTGATGCATGCATGTATAGGTATTTAGGGTCTCTTCCCAGTGATCCATAACTCACCAAAAATCACCTGTTTTTTTTTTTTTTTTTCAAAATTTCCTGGAACAGTAAATTATCATTCTTAAAGAAGAATATAGAAAAGCCAGATGCAAAGGCTCACACCTGTTATCTCAGTGCTTTGGGAGGCTGCGGCAGGAGGATCACTTGAAGCCAGGAATTCAAGGCTGCATGCCATAACTCCAGCCTGAGCGACAGGGTGAAACCCTGTGTCTTAAAAAAAAAAAAAGAAGGATAAAGGGAAAAGTTATGTACATAATTATTATTCTTTTTCAAACATAAAAACTTTCCAGGAAGTATTTCTAAAGTCTGTTACTATAAAATTCTTTTTTTTTTTTTTTTTTTAATTGCATTTTAGGTTTTGGGGTACATGTGAAAAACATGCAAAGTTGTTGCATAGGTGCATACGTGGCAGTGTGATTTGCTGCCTCCCTCCCCCTCACCCATATCTGGCATTTCTCCCCATGCTATCCCTCCCCAACTCCCCCGCCGCTGTCCCCCCCACTCCCCCGCAACAGACCCCCGTGTATAGTGCTCCCCTCCCTGTGTCCATGTGTTCTCCTTGTTCAACACCCTCCTATGAGTGAGAACATGTGGTGTTTGGTTTTGTGTTCTTGTGTCAGTTTGCTGAGAATGATGGTTTCCAGGTTCATCCATGTCCCTACAAAGGACGCGAACTCCTCATTTTTAATGGCTGCATAATATTCCATGGTGTATATGTGCCACATTTTTCCTGTCCAGTCTATCATCGATGGGCATTTGGGTTGGTTCCAGGTCTTTGCTATTGTAAACTGTGCTGCAATGAACATTCGTGTGCATGTGTCCTTATAGTAGAACAATTTATAATCCTTTGGATATATGCCCAGTAATGGGATTGCTGGGTCAAATGGAATTTCTATTTCTAGGTCCTTGAGGAATCGCCACACTGTTTTCCACAGTGGTTGAACTAATTTACACTCCCACCAACAGTGTAAAAGTGTTCCTATTTCTCCACATCCTCTCCAGCATCTATAAAATTCTAATTAAGTAATTGGCTTTTGAACCTGTGAATTATCATTACCACTTTTTAATGGATGTTTCTTTCCATGTTTATCTTCCAGTGGCCATAAAATGCAGTAAAAACAAATCCAGTCCCCAAGAAGCTGTACAAATGCTTTCTTCAGTTCGACTCAATTTACGGGGCTTGTTATCTAAAGCAAAGGTGAGAATGACATGTGAATTAGTTGCAATGATCATATAGAAAAAGGTCATTAGTATCAACTTATTGCTGTTAAATTTTTACATCAGTGATAATTTTAGGTGCATGTTATATTTTATTTTGTAGCGCCCTTGTGGTTGATTGTGTTAGTAAGGATCCTGTTGGCCCAATGGCTAGACCACTCTAAATGTATGTGACTTAAGAGTCTTTGAAATTGGCCGGGTGTTGTGGCTCATGCCTGCAATCCCAGCACTTTGGGAAGCTGAGGTGGGCAGATCACTTGAGGTCTGGAGTTTGACATCAGCCTGGCCAACATGGTGAAACCCTATCTCTACTAAAAAATATAAAAATTGGCAGGTCGTGGTGGTGAGTGCCTGTAATCCCCGCTACTCAGGAGGCTGAGGCAGTAGAATTGCTTGAACCTGGGAGGCAGAGATTGCAGTGAGCTGAAATTGTGCCATTGCACTTCAGCCTGGGTGACAGAGTGAGAGACACTGTCTCCAAAAAAAAAAAAAAAAAAATTCTTTGAAATTAATGTTTACAATTCAACCCTTAATGCTTTCTTTAAATTAAGTTAAAACAAGGCTCTTGTATTTATTGTCATTTTCCCCAAAGTGTGGCATATATGCCACTGGTAAACTTTTGGTTTAAATATATATTTATTTCAGTACATATTAGAAAAACGTAGACTAGCACATCAAACCTATAATTTCGTGAATATTATTGCTTATTTTGTATTTACAATAGTGATGTAATGTTTCCTTTTAAAAAGACTCTTAAGTAAGTACAAAAAAAATTGACTTAGATAAAAATTTTAAGTAGGTGGTATATGGATTTGACCAAAATTGTTAAGGTAGATAGCAATTCAGGTTTGACAACTGAAATATGCCTTTAGTTCACAAAGACTAACTTTTGGACCAGTGCTGGGCCAGAGATGCCTAAGAATCACTCAGGGAGCTTTACTGAAGATGGGATTCTGGGGCTCTATCTGTGACCGATGTAGATTCAGGAATGGGATGGAATCCAGGAAATGTGTTAAATTTCCTAGGTGATTTTACTGTGCAGCCAGGTTTGGAGTATACATCTGGAAGAAAATTTAGACAAATATAACTTCTAGCACAATTTAGTACTTACTTTTCTAATCTTGACTTGCTTTCATTATGGGACTCTTGGGTTGCAAAGTAATTTTGACTGACTTCTGAGAGTGAGTCTCAGGCACATGGAGGCCACTTCTGAATACCTTTTTACTCTGAAACAGTCTTTCCAGAGTATTTTTTTTCTTACTAATGGTTTGATCTTTTCAGATCAAGGCATCATTTTTGCCTCTTTAGATAATTAACTTACTTTACTTTTCCTATTTATCTGCATGACCTAGGAGAACTGTATTTCCTCCTAGCTTGGCAGTACAACTTCAGAATCGTGTCTCTCAAAAATCTACAAGAGCTCCCTCAAAGTCAGAGCAGCAGGGTTTTTTCCTGTGACTTTCCTTCCCAAAGTTGGAACTTTGTTTCCTACTTTTGATTAGATCACTAACCCATCCACAATAGTTTACTTCTTCAGGATATACTGTGGTTTCCTTTTGTCTGTGCGAAGCTTTTTCTTATAAATTACTATTTTTATATAAATCTAGACTTACATGACTTGAAAAGTGTTGTCTGTGCAGGTACTACACATCTTTCCATATTATGGTAGATTGCCCAATAATGAAAATGTGGCCTCAGAACATCATCTGTGTTTAGATTTTCGTTCTCATTAGATGCCAACTGGGTTATCCAAAGATGGGAAAAATTACCTCCCAGTGCCTCCTCTGAAGCGTGTTTTACATATATGTGGGAGTCTCAGGTTTTGTAGATCATATACCTTTTCTATTTAATGAATTGGGTTTGTCAAACTGAATTGCATTCCAAAAAAGTCACTTTTTTAGAACACTTTAGAAAGTGAAAATGAATTAAGATTGAAAATGAATGAGGATAACTATGTTAAATTGCTTACAGCCTATGTTAAATGGGCATAATTGAATGAATCTCGGGTCTTTTCTTGCCAGGCCAGGGACTTCATGGAAATAAGCTCCTAGTACCTAGAGACTCACCTAACAAATCATCCAGTCCGTGCTCCCCCAGGACACAGTGACTCCCCTGCCCACTTGCACCCTGTCCTTGTACAGGTTTGCTGCCAAGAGTGGCATGAGGGGGCTGTTGGTGAGAGTGCTGGAGAGCCTGTCAGCAAATTATTCATTCTTTTCTAAGCCTCAGTTTCTCTGTGCTTCCTCCTTACCCCACAGGGAAGTGATGCAGATTGATTATGACTTGCAAGCACTGTCATTCTTAGTTTAAAAAAACACATACAAAAACAAGAAAAAGAAAACAAAAATACTATGTGAGGCTAGATTATTTTCCTAAGAGGTGTTTACAGATGACACTGGAGCAGTTCCTACTTCATTTTGTCATGAAATGCTATACAAATCATATAGTCAAATCCAATGAAACAGATATATGGCAAGCTATGTAAATTATATTTCTGAATAAAACATACACACAGTCACACGTGCACACACACACATACAATGGGGTCATAAAATCCTGAAGCTGATTTTCTTGGGTGTCTATGTTGGCTCAGGAGGCAGTTCCCGGAGAGGCATTTCAAAATGTTTTCAGCTGTGGTAGCATTATTGAAATGTGTTGCAATAAACTTCCCAAGGCAATTCCTTCTTCAGGGAGAGGACACAGTTATTTTTATTTCGCTGGACTTTTTTGCTAGGATAATCTTTGTGGTCTCTGAGGCCTAAGCCAAATTAATTTCCAAATAAGTAGCATAAAGGGTATGATTTATATGCATTTGAATATAGAATATATTTGTTTTGCCTGTATACACAATAGATAAACTCATTTTGTTTGGTTGAATTATGTCCGTTCATCCCAAAACTATCCTATAACATTGAAATGAATAACCAGTATTTAGACAACTGCTTTGAAGAGCCAGAGCTCATTTGAATTTATAAGTTGAGGCCTGTTGTTTTGATTCATTTAATTATTGTAGCTTGTACATTTCTAGGCTAGTGAACAGAAAAAAATCCTACCATTGCTATTACAATTGTATAGTATTATTATGCAAAAGGTTTTTTAACTGTATACTCTATTTTACTTCAAATAAATCTTCATTGTTTTAATATTTCTGCTGTGATTTTTATATTACAGCAACTTTTTACAGATGTGGCATCTGGAGAAATTTCCAGGGAATTAGCTGATGACATAACAGCTATGGACACCTTAGTGATAGAGCTCCAAGACCTAAGCAACCAGTTTAGAAATCAGTATTGACTCTGCTGGAAGCAGATTCTGGAAAAGGTGCTTTCGCCTTCTGGTAAAAGATATATCTGTGTATCTGAAATGCAAGCTATTGATTTTTAAAATAAATTTTTTTTATGACTTAACATTCTTGGTTTTGTGATCTCAATTTTATATGCTTTCTGAAGTACATTAAATTTTTTAAACTCCCTATCTCTTTAGGTCTAATTACAGTTGAATTCAGTATTCTTATTATTCTTGAGGTATTTTGGCACAAAGGGCAAATAAATTCATTTTGTTTTTAATATAGGGTTTATTCTCTTTCAGCCTAACATTAATTGGATCATACTTTGGAAAATCTTAGTCTAAGGTGAAAAATCACAAACTTACAGTATTGTGAAATCATTAGATTGACTGCTTTATTGTTCAAAGGTGATGAAAGAGTGGATTTGGAGGTAGAAACATTTATACTTCTCGAGATTTGTGTTTGTGTCAGAAAGATACAGACTTGGGTAAATTGAATGTGAGCATGGTTTAACTTCTAAATCAAGAAAATGTAAGAAAAAAATGGCATAACCTAAATTTTTATTTAGCTACTGGGAACTAGGCTGTTGCCCCTTCATTATGTATACTGCCAGCCCCAAAGATGGTTGTTTAATTAGGGTGTTATGGGTAAAGACAGCTATTAATGGTGCCATATTACAGAAATGCCAAAGTAAAATGCTTTCAATGTTGATGGAACCAAATATTGAAGGCAGCAGCTGAGCTTAATCATCTTAGTACAAAAGTCATAGTGAGGAATTCTAAGTCCTGGCTTGGGTTGCTAAATTTTGGGTCCCATGTATAAATCATTTGGCCCCTTTTTCCCCATGTTCTTACATATAAGATGTAAATAATTTCTACTCCTAGTTTCTCTGTGAGTTTCAGCTGCTTTTCGAAACTTAAAAATTCATAAAACACAAAGTATTCTGAACATTTAAAAACAGTCTTTAAAAAACTTTCATTAATGAATTTTTTTATGAATGCTTACCAGTGCTAAATACTCTCATTTCTTAACCACCTACTTCTCTTTTCTATTAACATATTATCCTTAAAAAGAAGTTGGTGTATGCCCCAGAGCAGTTTCTATTATAGCAGAGACAATACCTGTGAGAAAGACCAATAAAATGAGTTAACATTAAGGGCCTACTTAAACCTTTTATAGAAGCCATTGAGGAATAGATGGGTGAATGGATGATGGATGATTGATGGGTGGATACTTGAATGGATGGATGGGACAAGGTTTTAAGATTAATTTTTATTAGTATCAAGCTGTGAACTCTGATAGAAAATGGACAGAAAATAAATACTGAGAAGGACAGTCATTTCAGCAATCAAGTAGAAGACTGAAGTAGAGCTTCAAAGTTGTAGAAGTTTTTGATCTTCAGTTTGCTTTCCTTAGGGTTGAAGGTAGAAAGGTATCAATAATTGTGAGAAGTCACAAACCAAGTCACAGAAGAGCTGTCTCCTTGCAGTTGTGTTCCCCAGTGCTGTGCTGGACAAAGGCTGTACCCTCTTTTATCTTGGAGTGATCTCACAAAAGCAAGAGCTACTAGATGTTTTCTTTTTTTAAAAGGCATAGATCTATTAGTTTTTTGTTTTTGTTTTTTAAATCTTACTTATGTGAGTGTTTAGGATAATTGAAGAAAAGTATGGGGAGGTAAAGTAGGGAAAACTTGGGGTTTTCTAATTAAAGCCTCATCTCTACCACCTGCTAACATTTAATATTTAATTTAGCTACTTGGTTTTTTCATCTGACAAATGAGTGTGGTGATAACAGTACTTTCCATCAAGTTGTTCCTATCTCTTAAAACACTTTCACCCAGCCTCAGAGATAGTAATACAGAATCTGTAGGAACTCCAGCCTGGGTGACAGAGCAAGATCCTGTTTCAAAAAACAAAAAGCAGGCCAGGTATGGTGGCTCACTCTTGTAATCCTAGCACTTTGGGAGGCCAAGGCAGGCAGATCACGAGGTCAGGAATTCAAGACTAGCCTTACCAACATGGTGAAACCCTGTCTTTACTAAAAGTACAAAAATTAGCCAGGCATGGTGGTGCATGCCTGTAATCCCAGTTACTCAGGAGGCTGAAACAGGAGAATGACTTGAACCTGGGAGGCAGAGGTTGCAGTGAGCCGAGATCATGCCACTGCACTGCAGCCTGGGTGACAGAGCAAGACTCTGTCTCAAAAAAAAAAAAAAAAACCCTTAAAACAATGCTCTATTATTTATTGTACGATCTTTGGTGCTTTGTGTTGTTATATTATGGTTAAATACTTGTGTTTCCAAATTGCTTATGTTTTATAAGTTTCACTTTGGCTTCTTAATATTAACACTTTTGCTTTCAGAATTCTTCTTTTGCTTTTTCTATTAGAAAAATAGAAAAGATGTGATCCTCTAATTTTGCTGCCTTCCCAAAGTGTGAATAATAATTATAATAGCTACAAGTTATTGAGTTCTCACTATGTGCCAGGCATTTTACATAGCATCATCTTTGACCATCACAAGAGCCCTGCTAGGTCTGTTTGTGATATCACTAGAAAACTAAGGGTCACAAACTCTAGAAAAAGGAAGAGCCAGGATTAGAAGACTGCTAAAGCCAGCATTGTTTCTTCTTGCTGTGCTGAAGCTTCCGGTTGACTGCTGATTTCGGTCTTCTCTTTCTAACAATGGGAACTGGACATATTGCCCAGCATCATTTATAAAGAGAAATTCTGTGAGGTCTCTGTTAATAATAGCCTGTAGTTTAAGATTATTTACTCTTGGCTGGGCATGGTGGCTCATGCCTGTAGTCCCAGCACTTTGGGAGGCAGAGGTGGGTAGATCACCTGAGGTCAGGAGTTCGAGACCAGCCTGGCCAACATGGTCAAACCCCTCTACTAAAAATACAGAAAAATTAGCTGTGCATGGTGGTGGGTGCCTGTAAGCCCAGCTACTCAGGAGGCTGAGGCAGGAGAATCGCTTGAACCCGGGAGGTGGAGGTGGAGGTTGCAGTGAGCTGAGATTGTGCCACCGCACTCCAGCCTGGGCAACAAGAGCAAAACTCTCAAAAAAAAAAAAAAATATATATATATATATATATGATTATATATATATAATTTACTCTAAATAAAGTTTTAGTAAATTCCTCATCAGCTTTTCCCCAGAGGTAGCATAATATGCATAGTAAATGGGGCCCCTAACTGCGAAAGAGAGAAGATAAACTCCAGTGGAATACCTAAAAGCAAACTCGAAGCTTGCAGAGCTGGTACTTAGACTGGAAGGCAGGGTGGGACTCAGGACTCAGAATCCCAGAGTGGACATTGAGGTCCCCATTTAGGGTTGGAAGGCTTGGACTTACCTTGAATGGAGCCTTAGCACAAATGAGGATCGCAGCCATTGAAAGCATCAACTTACTTGACTGTGTATCAATACTATTGTTATGCTGTACTTGTTTCTGTCGGGCATGCCATTAGTGTGGTATTTGTAAGCAGAAATGTAAAGAAGAAATGACAAGAAGCATGTGTAGCAAAATCCACCTACTTTCCAGACTTAGTTCAAAGATTGTGACATAAGCAGAGGTCTGGTTAGTTTAGGCTTTGTGAATATTTGTCCAAATTACAGTAGATCTACTAGGTAAAAACCCTGAGTGAGTCTGATGAAAAGTATTTGTTTTTTTCCCATCGCTGTTTTTGTAACATCCACATCAATCTAAATTGCTGTTTAGATAAGGTAACTTCACTTTATTGGGCAAGAGTGAGGAATAAAATCTGTTAAGTGGATGCAACACACTTCCTTTCTCCCTGTTCATTCAACAGGCCCTATAGTGAAATGGCAAAGAGCCTTTATTCAAATGGCGGGTGCCATGCTGTGGTAATACAGATGGATTTTTCACAACACACAGAAGTGCTTATAAATAGATACGTTTCAATCAACAAGTAGCTTATTCAGGCATGTGCTCAAATATAGTAGCTGCATTCATTACACAGACATTTCTACTAATCCCAAGACTATACTAATAAAAGAGTAATCCCTTATGGGCTGAAGGTAGTGCTGGTTTGCTTTTAACTCTTACAGTCCTTCACACACCAAGGCCTAGTAATACTTGTGACTGTATTTGGTTTTCACCAAGTGAACTTAACCCATTTATGCCGGAGGTTGCAATTTCTTAAATTTTTGCAATCAAACCTTGGTGATGACCTTGAGCAGTAGAATATAAATAACTCTCACATGCTTAGTGTTCCAATAATGGAACACTAAGCATAAATGGGTTAAAAGCTGAGCTTATCTTGGAGTTTTTCTATTCTTATTTTTTTAATTGTAGTAGCTTAGTGAAGAAAGAAGTGCTTATTCTAAATATGTGGCTTGCAGCAAAGCCAATTCAAAAAATCAATTTGTGTGTATGTTTTCTCAATACTTTAACATAAAGCACTTCTCTCTTTCACCTTGGTTAATAGTGTTCACTTGAGCAGATTCTGTTTTGTTCTCTGACGATAGGATAAATAACAAGTTAATGGTCAATTCTGAGAGCATTTGCAAGCTCTTACTGTAGTGGTTTACCTTTTTTACATGGACTTTTTTCCCCTTGGCTTGGCTTTGTTCAATAACTCTTTACTCCTCCCCTGTTATTCGGAGCTAGCTGTAATTTGTTTGCTTAGCACAACACCAAAATTTTTCCCTTGCCAGTAATGTCAGTTCTGCCTTTCTTTTTATTATTCTGACTTCTTATAAACTGCAGTGACCTCTGAGTCAACTTCACCATCTCTTGGCCCTGTGCCAACATTGTGATCTGTGTAAAGAGAGTCCTGCCAAGGGCTACGGGGCGGAAAACTGATATTATTAAAGTGGTCTTCTGAATGGTAAGTATCAGCCATTTTCTAATCTTTTGTGATGTTATTGCCAGAAAGGGGTAGGGGGAGGTAAATCATGTAATGTTAAGGATCTAACCCATGCATTGCTAACTTTTTCCAGATTGAGGGCTCAAATGCACATCAGTATCTGTAGGCACACAAATTATTGCACAGCACTGCTCACAGACAGACGTGCTTCTTGAAGACTCTATTACTGTGAGACTCAAAGAAGTTTCTTTTTTTTTTTTTTTGAGATGGAGTCTTGCTCTGTCGCCCAGGCTGGAGTGCAGTGGGGCAATCTCGGCTCACTGCAACCTCTGCCTTCCGGGTTCAAGCGATTCTCCTGTCTCAGCCTCCTGATTAGGCGCCCACCACCACGCCCGGCTAATTTTTGTATTTTTAATAGAGGCGGGGTTTCACCATCTTGGCTAGGCTGGTCTCGAACTCCTGACCTTGTGAGTCACCCACCTTGGCCTCCCAAAGTGCTGAGATTACAGGCGTGAACCACCACACCCGGCCTCGAAGAAGTTTCTTAATTCTGAGCCTCAGTTCCCTTATTTGTAGCTTGTTAGTGACCCATATTGTACAGGGGTTTTATATACAAGACCAATTGAGAAGATATGTATAAAGTGCTTTATATAGAAACGATGCAAAGCAAGAGTGTCTTAGAAACCATTTGATTATTAACACTGACAACCTATTCTGTGCCCCTCTCAGGAGCCAGATGACATTCAGTACTGCTGGGCCAAATACCAAAATGTTTATTAGCATTTTCATTCTGTAGCAAGCTTTTCCCCATTTTAGGGCAGCAAGTGGTGATAAAGGAAGGGATAAAGAAGATAATATGATGGATTTTTTATGAAGTAAAGGAGAAAGAACCAACTTCCCCGTCATTAGGATTTCACAGATTGGTGCTAGGAAAAGGAAAGAAAAAGAATATGGAGAGGAGAAGGCAAAAGCAAAACCAAAAACCTGATGAAATGGGGAAATGGCTACCTAGGATGAAGTCAGAGGATTAGAAGACCTGGATTGAAGTCCCAGCTTTACCACCTCCTATCTGTGACCACACCTGAGCTCCTGAACCTCTCAGCCCCGATTTCCTCAGCTATGAAAATGCAAATACTCACCCTACAGACCAGACTGAATTTATCAGATGATATATATATGTGAAGTATTTTGTGAGCAACTGTGTACAATTAGTTATTGTTATGATCAAGAGAAAGGGGCATTGTGGATGGTCTGTCAGTTCCCAGGGGTTGGTGGAGTCCCTGGATAGGAGCATGCAGCAACTTGGCTCCAGTTTCTATAATCCCATGGGGGTCGTAACCTGGGGTTTGAGAAACAATGCTGCAGAATATCTTTCAGTCTTGCCCTTCATTACTCTATTTACTGAATCAATTTGGCCTAGAGGATATCTGGTGCCAGGGTTGATAAAAGCTGTCTTGGTATTTTTATAGCTGTCTGGCCAGAAGACATGCTTAATGGCATAACAGTTCCTTCTGTCTGTCTGTCTGTCTCTTTCCTTCTCTCTCTCTCTCTCGCACACACACACAGCATAGAATGTGCTTCACATATTAAGTTGATTCTCCTGACCATTATCAGTAGGACATAGGGTGATTTCTTCAGGTAGGTGTGCCCTGATTAATGTTCACCCTCCTTCTTTAATAAATTACAGAAGTGTTCCATGTTTATCTCCAAAAAATTAGAAAATACAAATAAGCAAGAAGTAAAAAAAAATCCAAAATCTCACCCCTGTGGAAGATAACCCTGTTAACTTTTTTGTATATCCGTCCAGACTATTTCTTATATAAATACACATATATCTGAGAGAGATACTGACTTTTTGTTTGTTTTTACTTAATTAAGCTTTTCAGTAAAACACATGGAAGCAAGCCCTTCATTAACATGTGTGGAGCTCCAGGCCAGAGTACATATAGAGGCCTGCTTACTGTATATCTAAATATGTCAAAGTTAAAAATCAAGCAAAGAAATGGTTAAATAAAATTTGTTTTATGCTTTCATCTTGACAGATATTCCTTTATGATGACTTGGAAGGCCATATTTTAATTTGGAGTTCTCAAACATCTTAGAACTCAACCAAAAGCAGGTGCAGAGAGAGTCAGCTCCCTTCCTCCATCCTGCTTTGCAAGGTCCCAGGTACACATGTGCACACACTGGCTGCAGGTCTCAGGTATGTCTTCACCACCCACAGACAGCTCTGCATGGCTACCACTCAGACCTAGGAATGCCTGCAGGAATATGGGCACAGAAGAGAGACACATGCAGCCTCTGGATGCAGGCTTTGGGCCTGTGGGCAGGGAACTCTTGGGGTCCCAGTTACTGAGCATGGTCTAGAAGATGGGGCTAATACAGGCTCTAGGCATGAGCAAAACGTGTCTGGAGGAGGGACAGAAACAGAAAGCCCCATTAAGGGTGGTACTGATGAGAAAATGGTGTCAGAAATAGAAGTTGTTGGGAAGAACACCTATTCCTCTCTCCTTAATATTCCTTAGAAGAGAGAAAATTTCTTTTCCACATGGTAGGAAGGAAAAGAATAGGAGCCTCTCTCTACTCCATATTTATTCCAAGGGAGAGGGAGCGACTTAAGGAACTAAGGAACTAGACAAATCAACTGTCTCTGTCTCTCTGTCTCTCTGTCTCACTCTCTCTGTCTCTCTGTCTCTCTCTCTCTTTCTCTCTCTCTGTCTGTCTGTGTGTGTGTGTCTTTCTGTGTCTCTCTCAACATAGGTAAAACCAAGGTCTGTCAACCTTGACACTATTGACATTTGGGCTGGATAATTCTTTGCTGTTGGGGGCTGTCCTGTGAATTATAGGATGTCTACCAGTGTCTCTGGCTCTACTCACTAGATATCAACAGCACACTTCTCCCAGTTGTGACAACCAAAAATATTTCCACACATTGCCAAGTGTCTCCTGGGGACAAGATTGTCCTCTTTTGAGAACCAGTAGGTTAAACAACAGATTAGACAGATGAGGAGAGAACTAGTGAAGGAAGAACAGCTCTAGAGATAACTCAGCACATTCACATCAGACAGGGAGATAAATAAAAAGGAGACACAGAGGACAGATTTCCAGAAAAATATGTCTAATCAGAACTTCAGAAGGATATGAAAGAGAATGGGGAAGAAATATTTGAAGAGTTAATGGCTGACAATTCTTCAGAATTGATGAAAATTATTCTCAAATTCAGAATATCCACATAGACTTTAAAATCACCTCTCAATTTACACATACACATAGCCTACAGGACTTTTAAAAGGAAAAAGTTTTAAATTATACCAATTATAATAGCATGAAAAATTTAGATACTTTGCAATAAATATTTTTAAAGATTGACAAAGGCAAATATATCAGCAGGAAAATACATTTTCAGGTAGACTAGACATTATATGTGTTGAAACATCACTATAGCCCATAAATAGCTACAGTTATTATATGTCAATTAAAAAAATAACTTTTAAAAAGTCCTAAGTTTAAAAATGATGGGAAATACTATGCCGATAAATTGGTAAACTCCATATAGAAAAGATGTTATTTCTCCTCAAATTGATCTATAAATTCAATATCATGTTAATAAAAATTCCAGTCTACTTTTTTGTGGAAATTAAAAATATGATTCTAAAACATACAGGTTGAGCATCCCAAATTCTGTATCTTGAAAACCCTATAGTCCTTCCTTCAGCTGATAAACGACTTCAGCAAAGTTTCAGCATACAAAATTAATGTAGAAAAATCAGTAGCATTCCTATATACCAACAACAGCCAAGCTGAGAACCAAGTCTGAAACACAGTCCCACTCACAGCTGCCACAGAAAGAATAAAATACTAAGGAATACAGCTAACCAGGGATGTGAAAGACCTCTGCAATGAGAATACAAAACACTGCTTAACAAAATCAAAGATGACATGAACAAATGGAAAAACATTCCATGTTCATGGATAGGAAGAATCAACGTCATTAAAATGGCTATACGGCCCAAAGCAATTTGTAAATTCAATGCTATTTCTATTAAACTACCAGTGACATTCTTCAAAAACTAGAAAAAACATTTAAAATGTATGTGGAACCAAAAAGCCCAAATAGCCAAGGCAATCCTAAGCAAAAAGAACAAAGCAGGAGGCATCATGTTACTCAACTTCAAACTATACTGCAGGGCTACAGTAACCAAAACAGCACGATATTTGTATAAAAACAGACACATAGACCAATGGAACAGAACAGAGAGCCCAGAAATAAGGCTGCACACCTACAACCATCTGATCTTCAACAAAGCTGACAAAAACATGCAACGGGTAAAGGAATCCCTATTCAATGAATGGTGCTGGGATAACTGGTTAGCCGTATGCAGAAGATTGAAACTGGACCTCTTCCTTATACCATATAAAAAAATCAACTCAAGATGGATTAAAGATTTAAATGTAAACCCCAAAACTATAAAAACCCTGGAGGACAACCTAGGCTATACCATCCTGGACATAAGAACAGGCAAAGATTTCATGATGAAGACACCAAAAGCAATCTTAACAAAAGGAAAAATTGACAAATGGGACCTAATTAAGGACTTCTGCACAGCAAAAAAACTATGAACAGAGTAAACAGAAAACCTACAGAATGGGAGAAAATTTTTGCAAACTATGCACCTGACAAAAGTCTAACATCCAGCAGCTATAAGGAACTTAAACAAATTTACAAGAAAAAAAAACATTAAGAAATGGACAAAGGACATGAACAGACACTTTTCTAAAGAAGACATACGTGCAGCCAATAAGCGTATGAAAAGAAGCTCAATATCAGTGGTCATAGAGAAATGCAAATCAACACATTGAGATGCCATCTCAAACCCAGAATGGCTATTATTAAAAAGTCAAAAAATAAGATGCTGGTGAGATCGCAGAGAAAAGGGCACTTATACACTGCTGGTGGCAGTATAAACTCGTTCAATCATTGTGGAAAGCAGTATGGTGATTTCCTTAAAGAGCTAAAGACAAAATCCATTCAACCCAGCAATCCTATTACTAGGTATATACCCAGAGGAATATAAATCATTCTACCATGAAGACACATGCACGTGAATGTTCATTGCAGCACTATTCAAATGTCAAAGACAAGGAATCAACCTAAATGCCCATCAATGACAGACTGGATAAAGAGAATGTGGTACATATACAGCATGGAGTACTATGCAGCTGCAAGAAAGAACGAGATCATATCTTTTGTGGGAACATGGATGGAACTGAAGGTCACTATCCTTAGCAAACTAATGCAGGAACAGAAAACCAAGTGTCACATATTCTCATTTATCAGTGGGAGCTAAATGATGAGAACTCATGGACACAAAGAAGGGAACAACATGCACTGGGGCCTACTTGAGGATGAAGGCTGGGAGGAGAAAGAGGAGCAGAAAAAATAACTATTGGGAACTAGGCTTAGTACCTGGGTGATGAAATAATCTGAATAACCAATCCCCCATCACACAAGGTTACGTATATAACAAACCTGCACATATACTCCTGAACCTAAAAGTTTAAAAATGTAAAAACTATAAATCAATAAGAAAAGAGTCCAGTGAGGGGGAAAAAAACAAGTATTTTACAAAAGAGAATCACCAAAGAAAAATACGAAAATAGACTCAGTCATAAGAAAAATGCAAATTAAAATAACAAAGAGATATGACCACATACTTAAAAGAATGGCTAACATTAAAATGACTCTGCATACCAAGTGTTAGGACGTGGAGCAGGACAGGAGTAACTCTTAGCAATGCTAATGGGAGCATCAATTGATAGAAACACTCTGGAAAACAGGGAAAACAGTTGGGCAATATCTGCTAACTTTAAACATATGCGTACTCTATGGCCAAACAATTTTACTCTTGAGGTGCACACACATACCCAAGCACAAATGCAGGCACCAAAACTCGTACAAGAATGTTTACAGCAGCATTAGTAGCCCCAAACTGTAACAATCTAAATATTTACCAAGAGTAAAATAGATGCATAAATGGTGGGGTAGTCATGCAATGGTCTGCATCAGTGAGAGTGAATGTTCTAGCCACACCACGACAATAACGTGAGTGAACCTCTCAAACACTACGTTCAGGGAAGGAAGCCAGATGTTTAAAAAATAATAATTTTAAAAGTGCATGCTGCATATTTCCACATACATAATAAGTTCAAAAAGCAGATGAAATTAAACTATGTTATTTAATGATGCATGCTTGGTATCAAAACTATAAAGGAAAGCAAGGAAGTGATCACCACAAAAGATGCTGGTTGCTACTCTTGTGGGTACAAATGGGTGACGGATGGATGGTACTAAAGGGCTTCCGGAGAGCTGGCAATATCATAGTTATTAACTTGGCTCGTGGCTAATATGGTTCTTCTGCCAAATCATCAAGTTGCACATTTTTGTTTTGTGCATTCTTTGCAAATGTGTGTTGTATTTCACAGTAAAAAGCTTTAAAATATTAGGAACAGTGCAGGCAACTCTTAATGTGAACCTGAATGTGTCTGCTTTCTCCTCTCCAGGTTTTGCACTTTTCTACCTCTTTGTCTCTTCCTTCTTTTTGAGGAGACCTGACCTCTTTCCTCAAGTAACTTTTCTCGCAACTCATAAATTGACTTTTGAAAAAGCATGCTGCTTTTTGAGGTGAAACTTGGCAACACAAACCCACACTTAACTCCATGTAACTTTAACTCCCCACCCACCCCCACTACCAAACACCTCCTTAAACAAAATATAACAACATTTTACAACTATAAGGTGGTTTTACCCTAAGGCAAAAATGTGGATAATTTGACATTACACTCTAAATTCTTTATTTCTTTTGTCTAATACAGCTAAGATCCTATGCTGTCTGGATAAACAGGGGGGTACTAATCTAAGGCAACCCGGGCCAGCCTTTAGGCAGTGATTGAGCATGGTCATCTTGGTGACCAAAGCCAGCTTCTCACATTTCTTCTTGAAAAGCATGGTGCTGACATGTTTAATATCCTATGGCATTTCCTCTGGGCTCTATAGTCTGATGGAAAAAATCCCTGTTAATGTCTGGTGGCCAAGTTGAATAGCACAGTCTTGAGACCCTCCACTTCACAGCTCTGGATAGGGTGGTGATTTCTCACCAAGTTGCAGTAGAAATACCGATAGTCATAATCCTGGCAGAATCCACACACCACCGGTTATAGGGAGAACACTTATGTGTGCCTGGATGGTTTTGGACCAATAAAGGTGAAATCTCACTCACAACTTCATAGGGAATGATAAATCAAAATCCAGTACACTACAAAAAAGAAAAAGATAAACCTAAGGTTTGAAGTTTGTCTGGAAGAATTCCAAAAATGCATATTTCAAGGGAATGTCTCAGGGCAACCCTAAATAGACTGGTGACCTGAAGATCAAAGACACCGTATTTTATTAGCCATCTCCTGACCCAGCCAATCTGACTGTCCTTCCCTAACTGTTACATGCATTCAGATAAACCCTCCCCTGTCTCTTTACTTTCTTTCTCTGAGAATCACAAATCAGCCCTGACAGCATTTGGTTTCTCATCTTAAGGAATGTAGCTGGTACATTCTTTATGTGAAAGAGGCAATCCCAGGAAGGGGTATGAACCAGACTGAATGAAGAGTATCTTATTTCATCTGAACAGAACAAAAGAGTGTCTTTCCTTTCCCAATGCCTGCATGAGTCTAAAGACTTGAATGAAAGCAGACTGGCTGAGCTTAGTCCTGAGGATGAATGCATGGCTGGCAGGGAAGAGGGGTTCTCTGGGGTCCGGGAGGTGACTTTCCTTGCTCCGTGATTGTTCTTATAATGGAGTCCTGTCTTGCTAAGGGGAGCAATGACTGACAGGGTTATTTATCCTTGATTGCTTCCCCACACTGATCCCACGTTCGTTCGTTCATTCTTTTCTCTTCTCTTCTCTTCTCTTCTCTTCTCTTCTTTCTTTCTTTCTTTTTCTCTTTCTTTCTTTTTTTTTTTTTTTTGAAACAGAGTCTTGCTCTTGTTGCCCTGGCTGGAGTGCAAAGGGGTGATTTCGCTCTCTGCAACCTCTGCCTCCTGGATTCAAGCGATTCTCCTGCATCAGCCTCTCAAGTAGCTGGGATTATAGGCATGTGCCACCATGCTCAACTAATTTTGTATTTTTAGTAGAGTTGGGGTTTCACCATGTTGATCTCAAGTTCTATAGGTACAGTTGGGACATAATTATTTTAAAATGTTATGAGTTTTTCATGAGTTTACTCTGAACTGGGAATGTTGTGAAGTATCAGTGTGGCAGGCAGTCTGAAAGATGGCCCCCAGTGATTTCTGGCTCCTGGTGTTCTCAGCCTTGTGGAATCCCCATCCCTGGAGTGCCTTGTGTCTACATAAAATATTGACAACATTGAGAGGATGTCATTTCTATGGTAGGTTACGTAAGATAGTGACTTCTATCTTGCTAGCAGAAACACTCCTTGGCTGCCTTTGATAAAGCAAGCCACCATGCTGGAGAGGCCCATGTGGTCAGGAACTAGGGGTGGCCTTGTGCCAACTGTCCCCATAGCCCTGAAGGAAGCAAGGAGCTGAGGAAGTCAGATGGCCCAGCAACCCTCAAGGAACCAAATCCTGCCAACAAACACTCGAGCTTGGAGGCAAACCCAGTTAGGCCTTCAGATGAGACCCCAGCCCAGGCTGACATCTTGACTGCAGCTCTGTGAGAGACCCTGAAGTTAGTCCTGGCTCATCTGTGCCTGGATTCCTGTCCCTTGGAAACCATGAGATAAATGTGTGTGGTTTTTAAGTTGCTAACTATATCTTAGCAACGTGTTATAAAGCAGTAGAACTAATACAGCAGATTTTACTTAATAGTCACTATTACAAAATATATTTCTGGGTATATTTTATTATTTCAAAGATAATAGACTGACAAAATAGTTAAACCTGATATGCTTCCACTGTATATCACATTGTTTCAAAATAAGTCATCTCCTTAGAGAATTATTTGTAAACTAACAGGTCATATAAGGGCAGGCATTAAGAAGCCTCTGCGGTCTAAAATGTCACTCCTCTGATTAAAGACCTTCTGGAGTTCTGCATGAAGTGCAGACTCTTTGCTGTGACATTCATAATGTGACTCCAAACCACCTTCCCAAGATTCCTGCCCATCACACCACTCCTTGCTGGTACCTTATGCCCAAGGGGTGGTTCCTGACCTGCCTTCCCACATGCAGCCTGCCCTCCCTATCTGTCTTTTCTCCTGCTGCCCTTCTGGTGCTCTCCCTGCCTTTCTCCACCTCATGCCTGCTGTGGAAAGCCCACCTCCTCAGACCGCCCCTCCATGCGATTTCTTACACGTCCCACATCCACCTCTGAGCCAGGTACTCTGTCTCCTCCCTTACACTCCAACACCACTTTTGGCCTTGCTTAGGGTATTTGTCATACTCTGCCCTTCATCCTGGTTTGCTGTCTGTCCCGTCTGTGATTTGGCCTCCTCTGATTTCCCATGTGAGACCAAAAGCTCCATGAAACTGTCCCTCATTCTTGGT
Source organism: Aotus nancymaae (assembly GCF_030222135.1). Lineage (NCBI taxonomy): Eukaryota > Metazoa > Chordata > Mammalia > Primates > Aotidae > Aotus > Aotus nancymaae. The sequence continues at coordinate 31,781,574 of NW_026988471.1, forward strand.
GGCCCTGCCTACACCTAGCGCATCACCTTTGGCGTAGTGAAGACGTGGTCACACAGTGTTTGCAGAATTTAATTTCATGAAGGGCGATGTAGTGCAGCATTACCCAGATGGTGTTAATGGAAGTTCTACCAACAGGAGATTCTATGGCTAAAGTAGCGTGGGAAACCAAGTGCGCTCTGTCCCTTTGCTATGGTTTGGATAATTGTCGTCTCCAAATCTCACGTTGAAATTAGATCCCATTGTTGGAGGTGGAACCTAATGGGAGGTGATTGGGTCATGGCAGCAGATCTCTCATGAATAGATTAACGGCCTCTCAGGGTGAGTGAGTTCTCACTCTGTTGGTTCCCAAGAGAGCTGGTGGTTAGAAAGAGCCTGGCACCTCCCCCTCTCTCTTCTGCTTCCTCCCTCACCACGTGTTCTCTGTACACACAGGCTCCCCTTTTCTTTCTTTTCTCTCTCTTTTTTTTTTTAACAGATGGGGTTTCACTTTGTTGCCCAGGCTGGTTTCGAATTCCGAGGCTCAAGTAATTCACCCACCTCAGCCTCCCAAAGTGCTAGGATTACAGGCGTGAGCCACCGTGCCCATCCCCCTTTGCTTTCCATCATAAGTAGAAGGAGCCTGAAGATCTCACCAGATGCATACGCCGGTGCCGTGCTTCCTGTGCAGCCTGCAGAACTACAGAGGCAAATACGCTCCTTTTCCTTATAAATCACCCAGCCTCGGGTATTTCTTTATGAAAACACACAATGGACTAAGACACCCTCCATAAAGAGCCACCATGGGTATGAGATGATTGAAGTCTCTAAGAATCCCTGCAGTAAAGAAACAGGCAGAACCCAGCATTCAGCTGTGGCTTTCTGTAATGCTGTGATTTGGGCAGAAGGGGCGGAAGCTGCCTAGTTACCTCTCTACAGGATTTCTGCCATTTAGAGCTCAGCTCGGAGTGGATGCTAGACGCTTTGTTTTGTTTTTTCCCCTCAGTAAGGCTGTGAGTTTATCACACTTTATAGTCTATGCCCATTGCCCTTGTTCAGTCACAGGTGATTCCACGGTGGTTTCAACTGAAGATGCTTTGAACAGATACTCAACTCCTAAAAATACACAAGTCCTGCTGTTAGGAACTAAGCCACTTCTACTGCATTTAGAAACACATTTGATAACTAGTTTGACATGATGACCCCTGTCCTCAAGGGACTTTTTGCTCAAGAATGCAGTGACTAAAGATTTCAGATATTAGACACTCACTTTTTCACCAGTCTTTGCCAGATTTAATTCTATTTAATGGATATTAAATAAGCCTTTCCCATGTGTCAAGCACTATGCTAGATGCTTAGGGTACAAAACGTAATAATAAACTGTTCCTGCCCTAAAGAATGTCTAGTCTGACTCAGAGCATAACATATTATTTTAATGTAATTCTGCTAGTGTTGAAACTTCCTCTCTGTATCTTAGCAGTGGGTTATAAAGCAGTAAAACTAATGCAGTAGATTTCACTTAATAGTCACTAATTATTACAAAATCTATTTCTGGATATATTTTATTATTTTAAAGATAAGAGACTGACAAAGTAATTAAACAGATATGCTTTCACTGTGTGTCACATTGTGTGAAATTATTCCTGGGCTCAAGTAATTCACCCATCTCAGCCTCCCAAAGTGCTGGGATTACAGGCGTGAGCCACCGTGCCCATCCCCCTTTGCTTTCCATCATGAGTAGAAGCCGCCTGAAGTCCTCACCAGATGATTACACCAGTGCCGTGCTTCCTGTGCAGCCTGCAGAACTGCAGAGGCAAATACACTCCTTTTCCTTATAAATCACCCAGCCTCGGGTATTTCTTTATCGCAACACACCTGCATAGAAGCAAGAGCTGGGTAGGCACCAGCTGAAGGCACTTAGCCGAGAGGAAAAGGGAAACCTGGGATGAGAGTTAGTTGAGAGATGCAGAAAAGTTACCCTGAGAATAAAGGTAGAAGAAAGAAAATCTAATTTAACTTTTTTTTTTTTAACATACTCTCTGCCAGCAACTCTTTCTGCAAGGTTCTAAGGGTTCTAAGATGAATAAGGCCCACCCCCTCCCTTCTAGGACTTCAGCTGAGGGTGATTGGGGCAGAGGTCGGGTGAGGCTCATCGGAACAGATTAACGGAGACAGAGTCCAAAGGCAACGTGATGAATTCCAAGTACAGGTAATACTTCTAATTTTAATTTAATCATTTCTTGCCTCTAAGCTTTATTTTTTTAAGAGCCAGCATCATTCCTCTGGGTATCTTGAGCCTGTAGACTCAATAGCTGTGTATTGAAGAATTTCTGACACCTGGTCATCCTTTCCCTGCTGGAAACACTGTTCCTCCCTCTCTCTCTGCTTTTGCTTCACTTCCACGAAGGAGGGCATTAGAAGAAAGGAAAAGGAAAAGTGCTTGCCTCCCTGTGTGCTCGTAGCAGCTCTGATCCTAGATCTGTTCTGGAGGACTTGCGGTAAAGCGACGGCAGTAGCCACGCCTGGAAACTATGTCCATGGCTGAAAGAGCCACAGGCTCTGCCGTTCGGAGACCCGTGGTAGTTTTGTCTCTGCTATTCGTTGATTGTGTATGCCTGGCGTGTTAACTAGTTAACTAAGGCTCTGTGTGTGTTTGCCTCATCTTGAAGATGGGGTAAAAAGATATTCACAGGGTTGTGTGCGGATTAGTGCTTACGCACTGAGCACACTGTCCAAAAGGCTATTTTAGGTGCTTAATAAATGCTAATCCCCCTCCTCTTTTTCTTTAAATCAGAGAAGTCACCCTTGTTTTGAGGGTATATTTCAGCTCAGTCTTGCTGCCATCAGGACCGTGTAAAGCTGGATTTTTCTATGCTAGTCCATTTGCACGTGAGCTCTTCCCTTCTCCTCCGAAGTGGAATTGTTATACTTAGTAGTTGGGAAAATTGTGTCATTGTATTTGTACTCAACACAGATGGCTAAAGGATTTTTTTCCACTCTTTGGATGTATCTTCTCATTTTCTCTGGGTTACCTTGAGGAAGACAAGGAATTGGTGTTTATATTGGCATGCAGGATTGAGAGAGAACGTAAAAATGGGTGGGACATACGTATATGCAGTGATACATGGAGATGTGAACACTTTTGGCTTAAAAATCAATTTTCCTTTGCTATTATACTCAGACCAAGGAAACACCAATTACTTCAGGACTTTCCTGGAGTAATTAATTCACCTATAATGCCTTCCTCTCCTCCCTTCCTGTAGTCCCCTCCCAGTAGCTTGTTTTTCTTTATTCAAAGAACATATACTGAAGGTTCGTAGGGACGCACACTGGGCTAGGGGCCGAGCTCCCAGGAAGAGGCCGCAGGGGCAGGAGGAAATTGCTGGGAGAGGCACACATGTGCTCACAGCCCCCAGCCTTGTCTGTGTCTGACACATCTGTCCCAGCTGGCTCTTGAGGAGCCCCACAGATGTGGTAAGAAGAGAAAGGGGGCAGGAAAGGGCCCTGGGCTCCAAGGATAAAAGGGGATAACTCAGAGAGGTGGTGTGAGTGGATGCAGGCCCCACAGGATGACCTGTGGAGAGGGGACTGAGGGGGTGGCAGCAGAACCAGCCTGGCCGGTGGTGACGGGGCAGCCCAGGCCGCTGGAGCTGACTTGTGGAAGAGTGTAGAGAACCCAGCAGGTGCATGGCCGTCCGTGGGGCCTGCTCTCCTCACTCTTCTCTGCAGGTCTGACCCCTTTCATTTTAGCTCTAGATAATAAGTTTCCATCACTTCATTTAGGAAAGCACCAAATGGGGCAGGCCCTGCTTTGGGACTGGGGATGCGAACACAAGCAGGACCCCATCACTGCTCCCAGGGAGCCCGCTGCGTCCTGCTGTGATTCCTGTCAGGGCTATGGAGCAGAATCACCCCGGGGAGGTTTTAAAACACACACCATCCGGAGATTCCGATTCAACAGGACAGGGTGGGGCTGCCCTTTCCCCATCTGCTGGTGAACCTCAAGCTAATGAAAATAGAAAGAGAAGGATGAGGAGATCAACACCCCTGTTTTCCAGGCACTGTGCTAAATGCTTTATAAGAGGAGGAGAAATGTAGGAACAGTGGTGTGCTTCGGCTGGCTCATACCAGCCCAGAGGGGCCAACCCTGTGCCTTTCTTCTCAACTTGACGTTCAGTGGCATCACACTGGTACTTTGAAATCATCCCTGGTGGGAATAGTACAGCATGGAAATTGACAAATAATAAACACTGGGGCATTTTTCCATCTAGAAAGCCAGTTGTTAAACATTTACCAGAACACCACTGTGTGTGTATGTATGTTTCTTATTTAGTGTAATCTTCATAATAAACCCAGATATTATGCATGTACTAACACTTGACAGCTTTCATGTCACTTTTAAATACGCTGCCCTACTCTTGCAATACCTCATGAGGTATCATTGTCCCCATTTTAAAGAAACATTGGCTCCAAGAGGTCACACAGCCAGGAAGAGACAGACCGGACATTAAAGGCCAAGCTTGCCTCCTATCAGTCCTTTTCCTGCTATGGCAGCCCCAGCAGGCAGATTTCTGGTTCTGAGCCAGGGTCCTGGTCACAAGGGCTGGAGGGACCAGGCCTGACCCCGTTCTCAGATGTCTTGTAACAGGAAGTTTCCCCCAACACTGGGAGGCTTAGCTTAACAAATGAGTTTCCCGTTCTGCTTATTTGTGTACATTGAGCATTCTCATGCTACGATTGGGCCTACATAGGCAGGCTTCCAGAGGTCTCCAATCTGGGGTTTGCTTTTTCCAGGGGTATATGCTGTGCCAGGGAAATGTGCCCTTGGCTGGCATGGAAAGAAGGGAATCTAGAACTTTTTAAAACCCGCCCCTTCAAGGTCTTGGCCAAGGCCATGGGAATTTCCAAATATTTCCCTTGTCCCAATTGAGGTAGCAATGAGTACACTTTGCTAGAACGAAGCTTAGAGATTTATGTCCCCATGGAAAATCCCCAGAAGTGAGGGAAACTCATTCTAAAATGGCGAAAATAGCAGCAAACCCAACCAGCTCCCACAGATATTGCCAGCTGTGGAAACAGTGTCCTGAGGAAGAAGGCAAGAAGGAATTCCTAATTCCCAGGGTCTCTCTCCCCACACTCTGGGTTTTGTCAGGACCTACTGGTATCTGATGGAATAGACAACTGAGTGAAAAGCTAGTCACGTCATGGAAAAATCACAGTGAAAGACCTTTTGAAGACAGAATTTTCTTTCATGTCAGGGGTTTGGGCAGCTGGGGCTATTCCACCCACAGGAATGCTCACTCTGATTCCTGAACTCAGAATTCTTAGTTTATCTCTCATACTCAATCGCCACTACCTGGAATTTCCACAAAGGGTGTCAAAGGCACATCACCTCCCTTACATTCTGAAGGATGTCCTATCTAAGGGATGGGCTTCCAGAGGGCACTAGATGGGAATAGTGGTTTGTATTGCTGAGGGCCCCAGAGGTTTTAGAATGGAAGGCCTCAACGCCCTGGGCCTGCTGGATGATCCCTTACCAAGCTGTGGCCTCACACCCTCCCATGCTCTGGACCACCTCCAGCACTTGCTTGACCCCAGAGTGAATCTTTCTTTCCTTTTGAATCCTAAACACATGTCCCCTGAAATGTTTCAGACAGGGGGGATCAGCAGCAACCCTAGCAGCTTTTGTGCAGAACCCCCAGATCTGAGACTGGTGACTGGGACCTGGGATGTGGCACCCCCAGGTGGGTGGGACCCAGGTGAGTCGGCCCCAGGTGAGTCCAGCTGGTCTCCAGCCGAGGAACCCGCCTCTGGAGCTTGGAGGTTGTGATGCACGGTGCCAATGGACTCTGAGTTCCAGACTCGGGACACAAGGCAACTGTGTAAACCAAAGAGGCTGCAGCAGGAAGGTGACAGCAAAAGCAGACCCACTGGCCAGAATTTTCAAAAGCCTCTGCAGTATGGTTCCCAGACAGGCAGCATCAACTCACTTGGGGATTTGTTAGAAATGAATCTGCCTGTCAGTGAGAGGCCCAGGGGTTCCCGTGCTTGACTGCAGTGCCCTAAACAAAGCCGAGCCTTTGAGCAAAAGACGTTTGCAACTTAAAGACATAGTGTTACAGAGCGGGGGAACGCTGATTTCTCTCTCTCTCTCTCTCTCGTATTATATCATAAAGGATCTGGACTCAGAAGAGTTTTATTTTGAGACAGAGTCCTGCTCTGTCGCCAGGTGCCAGGCTGGAGTGCAGTGGCACAATCTTGGCTCACTGCAACCTCTACCTCTGGGGTTCAAGCAATTCTCCTGCCTCAGCCTCCTGAGTTGCTGGAACTACAGGTGCCTGCCACCACGCCCAGCTAACTTTAGTATTTTTTAGTAGAGACAGGGTTTCACCATGTTGGCCAGGATGGTCTCAATCTCCTGACCTCGTGATCCGCCCGCCTCGGCCTCCCAAAGTGCTGGGATTATAGGCGTGAGCTGAGATTTGAGTTTCAAACCTGGCTTTGTCAGTCAATACTTGTGGGATCTCAACCAAGTCACTGAATTCTCTTTCTACAAAGGAAACAGTAGGTGACTGCTAAGTTGGGCACTCGTGGGTACCAAGCGGTAAGTGTCTTACACCTTGTACTCACTGAATCCTCCTGCCAAACCATGTGACATCTGTGATATTATTACCCCATTTGACAGGCGAGGACCTCAGGCACAGATGCTAACCAGCTTGCTGGAGATCACACATTCATGAGCGTCAGAGTGGGGCTGGGAACTGGGCAGTCTGGCTCTGGAGCCACCCTCCATCCACACACCATGCTGGGACCCAGTGGAGTGACTAGCAGATTGGTTGTGTGGGCTAGGTGGAATGGTGGATATAAACCACACAGCCCAGCTCCTGACCTGTGCTGGGCCCTGAGTAAGTGGCTACTTTCGTTATTATACATGCGTAGATGAAAGGTGGGTGGTAATAGTGATTTTTCCTAAGGTGATGGAATTTTAGGTGCCTTTGCCTTTTCTTACCTGTATATTCCTGAAATCAACATGTTCTGCTTTTGTCACAATTGAGAGGAAATAATTGTACTTTTTAAAAGCCCCTTGATATACTTAGGCCTTGTGTTCCCACCTAAATCTCATCTTCAATTATAATCCCCGTAATTCTCATAATCCCCACGTGTCACGGGAGAGACCAGGTGGAGGTAATTGAATCATGGGGGTGGTTCCCCCATGCTGTTCTTGTGATAGTGAGTTCTCAGGAGATTCGATCGTTTTGTAAGTGTTTGGTAGTTCCTCCTGCATTCCTTCTCCTTCCTGCTGCTTCGTGAAGAAGGTGCCTCAGTTCTCCTTCCTTCGCCTTCCAATGTGATTGTAATTATCCTGAGGCTTCCCCAGCCATGCTGAACTGAGTCAATTAAGCCTCTTTCCTTTGTAAATTACCCAGTCTCAGGCAGTTTTTTTTTTTTATTGTATTTTGGGCTCTGGTGTGCATATGCACATCCTGAAGGATTGTTGCATAGGTACATACATGCCACGGCGGTTTGCTGTCTCCATCCCTCCCCCTGCCCCCGTCACCTACATCAGGCGTTTCTCCCAGTGTTATCCAGCAGTGTGAAAAGGTACTAATATACCCTTTCTGACTTGTTCCTGTGACTTGCTCATATCCAGCGTGAGGGAGGGAAGGATAAAAACCTTTCAGAGCCTGAGCCAACCTCCTCCTCATAGAAGCACAGAGGACACTTACTCCATCTCTGAAAAAGCTGCCCACACCCCACCTCCATCCAGCCAAGAAGACACCAAGAATGACCCCTAGGAAGGGCAGAGTGGGCACTTGCTAGGGACCAGATCCTCTGGGGAGGGGGAATTGTCTCTGTGTGTTTCTGGTTCAACTGCATTTAAGATGAACATTCTCAATAATAAACCTTTCCATGTGTAAAGAAGGGCGTGGAAAAATGTATGTACTGGAGACTCGGGTAATGACTTTCTAAGTGTGGAAAATTTCCCCCCAAAATGTTTCCGAATATAGAAAACTCACATAATAAATGATGAGGGCTCATAAACCTCGCTGGCAGCAGTTGCAGGGGTCAGAACAAGGAAGGAGAAGGAATTCCCAGCTCCCAGGGCCCCGCAGCCCACACTGTCTTCTGAGCTACCGTGCAACCAGTGGTTCTGTATCTGCACCTACCCAGGGGCTCCAAATAATTAAAGTAAAATATCAAATGTATTACTGTTTTTTTTTAATGTCACTGACAAAGCCCCTAAAATAGACTGCATTTCTCCCAGAATGCCACTGGTCACATTGTTCCTTTCTCTTGTGTCTCTAAAGGGGTTTGTTGTTTTAGGTTTGTTAATGGTTGTCAAACACATGCCTCAGACATTTTTAACCTCTGCCTATTTAACCCAACACACTGAGACCAGCCCTGATTCTCTGCTGACTGCATTTACCGAGATTGAGTCCTATATTTGTCAGGTTGCTGCCAAAGCCCAAGCCCCCCTCCCCTGCAGCCTTCCCTGCAAACCGTCTTTAACTTCTTGGCAGCTGTGCTTCTCCTCATCCCTGTGGGTGGAGGAAACTAGTAGGAGTGCAGAAAATCGGGGAGTTGTAGAAACCTGCATCTTCTTCTTCTTCTTTTTTTTTTTTTTTGAGATAGAGTTTCGCTCTGTCACCCAGGCTGGTGACAGTGGTGCAATCTCAGCACACTGCAACCTCTACCTCCCAGGTTCAAGCGATTCTTCTGCCTCAGCCTCCTGAGTAGCTGGGACTACAGGCATGCACCACCACATCCCACTAATTTTTGTATTTTTAGTAGAGACGGGGTTTCACCATGTTGGCTAGGATGGTCTCAATCTCTTGACCTTGTGATCTGCCCGCATCGGCCTCGCAAAGTGCTGGGATTACAGGCATGAGCCACTGCGCCCGGCCAAAACCGGCATCTTCTTAATGCTCCCCACACCATTGTTCCTTGAAGCAAGGAAGGACCTAGTTCTAGCACAGAAAAGATACTCAAAGACATATCAGAAGTGCCCAACCAAATGGGGATTACGAGTGAATGTGGCCACTGGGATCACAGCTGCCCTAACAGGTCCATTCTAACTATTCTAACGCTGGTGAGCCCCCAGAGAATGATGGATCACCTCAAAAATCTTCAAAGAGTTCAGAGAAACCCTGGACCTTCCACAGGCCTCCAGAGCAAGGCAGGAGTTTTGGTCCTGGGCAGATAACCCTGTCAGAGCATCAGAGACAAAGGCATCATGTTGGGTATGAGCAAGTCCCTCTCGACCACCCTCTCCCTTCATTTCATGAACAGAGGAAGCAGCGCTCATGTCCAGAGAGACCACCAAGGAGCCCTGGGCACGTGTTTTGACTCAGAAAGTCCTAGAAGAGTAGAGAGAAAGGTCACCAGGTTATTTTAAACTCAAACTTGATACTTGGATGTATTCATGACCTGGAATACAAGAGTTGAGAAATACCTCCCACTCCACTTGTCACAGCTCAAGGCTTCGCCCATGTATCAGTTTGAAGTTTGGGCTCTACATTTTGAGATAGACTGAAGTATCCAAAGAGAGCCTAAGAAGACGGAAAACTATGGTATAAAAAAGAAAGAATGGGCCGGGTACGGTGGCTCACACCTATAATCTCAGCACTTTGGGAGGCTGAGCTGGGCAGATCACAATGTCAAGAGATTGAGACCATCCTGGCCAACATGGTGAAACCCCGTCTCTACTAAAAAAAGTACAAAACTTAGCTGGGCATGGTGGTGCGTGCCTGTAGTTCCAGCTACTCAGGAGGCTAAGGCAGGAGAATCACTTGAACCCTAAGGCAGGAGGTGGAGGTTGCAGTGAGCTGAGATCATACCACTGCACTCCAGCCTGGTGACAGCAAGACTCCCTCTCAAAAAAATAAATAAATAAGAAAGGATGAAGATTAAGCCTATGCATTCAAAGCTCTTGTGATCCATTGGAAAAAATAAAAATAAAACCAATGCAGAATGCTAAATATGGTGTGATTCCTAAGCTTGTGAAGAAAAAGCCACAGGATGATAAAATCTCTGTGTTTAAGTAAAAGGAGACTGGTTATCTGAAGAGTGCTGATCTGTTTTCTATTATCAGTGAATTCAATGATTTTATTGCTACTCTCCCCTGAGTTTCTATCATGGGCAGTGCAGGCATTGAATCAGAGAATCTTCTAAGGGAAGAAGGCTCAGAGAGTTCAGTTCAGGGGAGTGACGCTGAGGGACAGAGTTATCTCCATGGCTCCTGGAAAAAACAAGGGCCTCTCAGGTATCAGTGGTACTTTCTAAGCCTACCCAGTGACAACACGTGGTGGAGAATCAGGGTTCCATTCTAGAGAGGAAGCTTGAAAGACATGTTGGCTAAGAGAAAAACAAGGAAATACATCATCTCCAGGTTACTTAATGGTAGGGTTTGGCTGTGTCCCCACCCTAATCTCATCTCAAATTCCCATGTGTTGTTGGGGGGACCCAGTGGGAGTAATTGAATCATGGGCAAGTCTTTTCCCTGCTGTTCTTGTGATAGTGAATAAGTCTCATGAGATCTGATAGTTTCATAAAGAGGAGTTTCTTTGCACAAGCTTTCTCTCTTTGCCTGCTGCCATTCATGTAAGAAGTGACATGTTTCTCCTTGCCTTCTACTATGATTGTGAGACCTCCCCAGCCATGTGGCACTGAAAGTCCATTAAACCTCTTTCTTTTGTAAATTGCCCAGTCTCAGGTATGTCTTTATCAGCAGCATGAAAACAGACTAATACAGTAAATTGGTACCAGCAGAGTGGGGCATTGCTGAAAAGATACCCAAAGATGTGGAAATGACTTTGGAACTGGGTAACAGGCGGAGTTTGGAACAGTTTGGAGGGCTCAGAAGACAGGAAAATGTGGAAAAGTTTGGAACTCCCTAGAGAATTGCTGAATGGCTTTGACCAAAATGCTGATAATGATATAATGAAATCCAGGCTGAGGTGGTCTCAGAAGGAGAGGAGGAACTTGTTGGGAACTGGAGCAAAGGTGACTCTTGTTGTGTTTTAGCAAAGAGACTGGTGGCATTTTGCTCCTGCCCTAGAGATTTGTGCAACTTTGAACTTGAGAGTATCTGGTGGAAGAAATTTCTAAGCAGCAAAGCATTCAAGAGATGACTTGGGTGCCATTAAAGCCATTCAGTTTTAAAAGGGAATCAGAGCATAAAAGTTGAGAAAATGTGCAGCCTGACAATGCGATAGACAAAAAAAATCCCATTTTCTGAGGAGAAATTCATGCTGGCTGCATAAATTTTCATAAGTAATGAGAAGCCGAATGTTAATCCCCAAGACAATGGGGAAAATGTCTCCAGGGTGTCAGAGGTTTTCACCGCAGCACCTCCCATCAGAGGTCCAGAAGCCTAGGAGGAAAAAGTGGTTTTATGGGCCGGGCCCAGCATCCCTGTACTGTGTGCAGCCTAAGGACTCAGTGCCCTAAGTCCCAGCTGCTCCAGCCATGGCTGAAAGGGGCCAACATAGAGCTCGGCCCATGGCTTCAGAGGCTGTAATCCCCAAACCTGGCAACTTCCATGTGGTGTTGAGCCTGCAGGTGCACAAAAGTCAAGAATTGGGGTTTGGAAACCTCCACCTAGATTTCAGAAGATGTATGGAAATGCCTGGATGCCTGGGCAGAAGTTTGCTGCAGGGGTGGGACCCTCATGGAAAATGTCTGCTTGGGCAGTGTGGAAGGGAAATGTGGGGTCAGAGCCCCACAAAGAGTCCCTACTGGGGCTGTGAGAAGAAGGCTACCATCCTCCAGACCCCAGAATGGTAGATCCACCAACAGCTTGCACTGTTCTCCTGGAAAAGCTGCAGTCACTTGTTGCCAGCCCGTGAAAGCAGCCAGGAGGGAAGTTGTACCCCGCAAAGCCACCAAGGTGGAGCTGCCCAAGACCATGGGAACCCACCTCTTGCATTGGCACGACCTGGATGTGAGACATGGAGTCAAAGGAGATCATTTGGGAGCTGTAAGATTTGACTGCCCTGCTGGATTTTGGACTTGCATGGGGCCTTAGCTCCTTTGTTTTGGCCAATTTCTCCCATTTGGAATGGCTGTATTCACCCAATTCCTGTATCCACACTGTATCTAGGAAGTAACTAACTCAGTTTTGATTTTACAGATTCATAGGAGGAAGGGACTTGCCTTTTCTCAGATGAGACTTTGTGGACTTTTGAGTTAATGCTGAAATGAGTCAAGACTTTGGGGACTGTTGGGAAGGCGTGATTGGTTTTGAAGTGTGAGGACATGAGATTTGGGATGGGCCAGGGGTGGAATGATATGGTTTGTCTGTGTCCTCACCCAAATCTCATCTTGAATTCCCACATGTTGTGGGAGGGACCTGGTGGGAGGTAATTAAATCATGGGGCAAGTATTTACCATGCCGTTCTCATAACAGTGAATAAGTCTCATGACATCTGATGGTTTTAAAAAGAGGAGTTCCCCTACACAACCTCTCTCTCCTCGTCTGCTACTATCCATGTAAGACGTGAGTTGCTTCTCCTTGCCTTCTGCCATGATTGTGAGTCCTCCCCAGTCATATGAACTATAAGTCCATTAAGCCTCTTTCCTTTGTCAATTGCCCAGTCTCAGGTATGTCTTCATCAGCAGTGTGAAAATGGACTAATATGCTTAAATATTGAATATTGAATAAAGGCTATGAAAGAAAGAGTGCGGTTTTCTTGGGGGATCTTAAGAATGATATCCACCTTCCTTGTTTAAGAATCCTCTTGCCTGGGGACAAATGGCTCCACTTATTTTTAGGTGTCTATAGTGTAATGGAGCTCTGAGGACAGAAATCCAACTCTGGCTAGCTTTGGCAAAGGAGGAAATGTTTGAGGGTCACATAACCAATCTCCAAGGGCTGGGGTGTGGTTGATCTGGGGACATCTAGAACCAAGGAGTGGTGTGCCACCAGCACTCTGTCTGACCTCTCCCTTTCTCTACACGTTGGCTTCAGATTTTTGTTCTTATTTTTCACATACTGCCTTTATGTCTCAATCTTCACTATCAAAGAGGAGCTGCCTCTCTTTCCTTAGTTTCATGCCAAAACATTCAAGAGAAGGTCTGCGTTTTAGTCAGAATTCTCTTAGAGGGACAGAACTAATAGGAAATTATATATATATAATATAGGCCATATATTTATATTATAAATATAAATGTATATATAATATAGACACAAAATAGAATATATTATATATTATTATAAATATATATTCTATATTATTTATATATCATATATATATATATAAGAGTTTAAGCAAGCGAATTGAAAGGGAGTTTATTAAGGATTAACTTACACAATCACAAGGTCCCACAATAGGCTGTCTGTTAGCTAAGGAGCAAGGAGAGCCAGTCCAAGTCCCAAAACTGAAGAACTTGGGAGTCCAGTGTTCAAAGGCAGGAAGCATCCAGCATGAGAGAAAGATGTAGGCTGGGAGGCTAGGCCCATCTCTCCTTTTCACATTTTTCTGCCTGCTTCATATTTGATGGAAGCTGATTAGATTGTGCCCCCCAGATTAAGGGTGGATCTGCCTTCCCCAGCCCACTGACTAGGTGCAGGGGAAGTTAATCTCCTTTGGCAACACCCACACAGACACACCCAGGGTTAATATTTTGTATTGGGCAGTGTGCACACTGCCTCAATCCAATCAAGTTGACACTCAGTATTAACCATCACAGGCTGGGTCGAGTGTGCACCTCTGAGGGCAGGTGGCCAGGGCCCTCACTGGAACCATGTGGCTAGAGCAGACAGAGAAGCAGATCCCAGCAAGGACTGAGCAGACACAGTCACAGTGTCCAGCATGGCACTGCACAGGATGCCAAATTCTATGTATGTGTGGGGTGGGTCATGGAGCTGGGGGAGAAAAGAAGAGAAACATCTTGAGAGTAGGGGTAGAGTAGGGTTGGGAGACAGGTCATCCTGTGGCATAAGCAAGTGAATTGAAAGGACATTCAGTTCTGCTCTTGAACAAAGATGTCTCAGGCCATATACATTTCTTGCCAGTTTCCTCTCAACCTTAACTGGTAACTTTTCCTCCTTAAATTCTGCCTGAGCTAGCTGGCAAAGTGAAATAACATTTTCTGTTTATTTGTGCTTGGTATAGCTGGAAAGATTCCTATGAAGTTGTGTTTTTTTTCCCCCTCATCATTTTGTTTGTAAATTTCTACTCAACATAAGTTGTTTCTCAATAGGCTACTTGGGAACTGTACGAGGTACTGGTATTTGTCAGTAGTAGCTACATCTTTCTACTTGGTGGAATCTGCCTTCCAGCTATGAACTCCAGCTGTGAGTGTGATGGAAGCTGATGTGGTTTGACTGTGTCCCCACCCAAATCTCATCTTGAACTGTAGCTCCCATAATTCCATGTGTCTGGGAGGGACCTGGTAGGAGGTAATGGAATCATGGGGGACAGGTCTTTCCCATGCTGTTCTCATGATCATGAATAAGTCTCACAAGATCTGATGCTTTTATAAAAGGCAGCTCCCCTGCACACAGTCTTGCCTGTTGCCATGTAGGCCGTGCCTTTGCTTCTTTTTTGCCTTCCACCATGATGAGGCCTCCCCAGCCATGTGGAACTGAGTCCATTCAACCTCTTTTCTTTATAAGTTACCCAGTCTCGGCTATGTCTTTATTAGCAGTGTGAGAACAGACTAATACAGAAGCATATTCGCAGTTGAAGGTGAACAGAACCCCTTAGCTTTCCCAGAATGGGTCACCAGCCTGACAGGGGTGACAAGGACATGCAGTGGAGATGATCAGGACTTTGGAGCCAGACAGACTAGGGTTTGGATCCAGGCTGTAAAATGGATAAGGACTGTTCTGGAGGATGGGGCACACAACCCAGATCCCCCTTCCTGATCACAGTATGCATTGCCCTAGCTGTTGAGGGTATTGACTGGTGATGGTTTGAAACTGAGGCATTTCCTGGGTGTTGCCGTGGCTGAGGGACCTACTTCACCCAAGATTACACATATGTCCCCAGAGTGCCTGAGCTGATTCAAGGGTTCAAAGGCTCAACAATCTCATCTCAGTTCAGGGCAATTCTGAAGTTATCCCAGCTCTAGAGCTTCTGTGGGATCTGCTGTGGCCTTTGTTGTGACTGCACAGGTGTTCAGCCTCTCTCTCTGCCCCATCCTGCTTTTTTTTTTTTTTTTTTTTAGTGTTGCTTTAGAGAGCTTTCCAAATAAACTTCCTACATGCAAATGTCCATCTCAGGATCTAAAACAGGTAAATCCTACATTTACCCTGTAGGATTTTTTCTACCAGGATTAAAGTCAATGCATGTATTAAGCAAATGCTCATTGCAATGATTTAAAAGCCATGATCTACATAGTTCAGTCTTAGAGTTAAGCCAGAATTAAATAAAATACAGTATATTCAACCAGAGTAATTCCAAAATAACTTGAGTCCTTTAATTATCCTATTAGGAGCAAGACTCTTGCTTGTAAGTTCCAAGAAAGCCAAATAAGACTTGCTTAAGGAAAGCACAGGCATAGCTACTTATACATACGGTTGGTGGGGAAGGTTCATAAACCTACAGTGTCCTGGGGGAGACTTTCATGCACATCTGGATCCAGGGGACATTAGCTATAGCCAGTGGCATCTGGAGGCTCGACTGGAACACCAGCATATCTGGGTCTTTTTCCCTCTCCAGGCAGTGTTGGGGTCTCTTCTTCCCCTTGTGATCTCGTCAGCAGGCTAGCTAGACTTCTGGTATGGCCACTCAGGACTCCTAAAAGTGCACTAGTCACTGTCATGCAATGATATGCAGCTTCCTGTTGTGTGCCATGCCATCTTAATGTTTGTTCACTCTAACACCTTCTGAATTTTGGTTCTCAAGAGAAACAGGACCAATAGAGTGTGTGTGGGGGGGTGGGGGGTGGTAAGGAATTGGCTCACATAATTATGGAAGCTGAAAAGTTCCAAGATGTGCTGTCAGCAAGCTGGAGACCCAGGAGAGACAGTGCCATAGGTCCAGGTTGAGCCCAAAGGCCTGAGATCCAAGAGGGTCAATTACATAAGTTACAATCTGAAAGTCATCAGGCTTGAGACCCAAGAGCCAGTGTTTCAGTTCAAACTCCACCGCGGGAAAACACCAATATCCCAGCTGCAACACTCGGGCAGAAGGAGTTCCCTCTTACTCGGCCTTTTCGTTCTAGTCAGGTCTTCACATCTTCTATTGATTACATCAAATCATGGGCCAGAACAACTATACAGAAAACCAGTGAGGAAATACAAGACTTGAACTACACTGTAATCTGTTAGATTTAACATACATCTATAGAACACTTAGCAGAATATATTGTTCTCAAGTATACATGGAACATTCTTCAGGATAAATCATACACTAGATCATAAAACAGCCCTCAGTAAGTTTAAAAGAACTGAAATCATACAAAGTGTATTCTCCACAGGGCTACACAAGAGTGAGAATACCAGGTGTTCACTGGTCGGGGGAGGGGGATCATTGCTGGGGATCAGCTACCGAAGTCTACCTGGGCAAAATCTACTTACAGACAAAAAGCAAACAGTTTTGGGCATGCAGCTAGCTGCTCCCTGAAACTCCTTTCGTTTTCCACATTCAGGCTTTGGATCTTGGTAACCATAAAAGTCCTTTGGAGGACTAACATGCCAAACTTATATCAGTCACTTACATCTTTGTAAAACCAAAGATCTTCAATGATGTGATAAAGGAAGGATATACATCAAAGCCCTGGGACTCAAGATGGGAATGAAGGAGCTTTACTGAAAGATGGGTGGGACAGGCTGGATGGCAAGATCAGATTCCGAAACCTACCTCACTCACTTTTATGGTTTCCATAGTGCCAGGCCTGCTTAGGTCCTTCATAGGTGGTGACAGCCAAGCGTCTCTCCTCCAGGGCGTCTTTAATAGGAATCTCAGCCTGAGTCCAATGCTGCGCAGCTACAAGAGCACAATTGTGGACAGGTCCCAAAATCGGGAGGGAATGGGTTTGGGGGCATTAGAGCCTTTCTAGAGCCACCAAAATTACAAACTAACTCTGCAGTCTGTTGGTAGCCTTTTAATGGACATCAAGATATGTTTACTAGAACAAAGATTCTGTCCTTTTTCTTTAAGATCATGCCTCTCTTAGGGATTGGAGAACAATCCTAATTTGTAAAGAGGTTTTTGGAAACTCCTTTATAAATATTGATATCATAGTTTGACCTCAGTAACCCAAAGCTAGCAACAATGGCAGAAGAGCCAAAGGGTTCAGCATGACAGGCCAGTCTGATTGTTTTTCTCTTTAATTTCATAAGGCAATGATTCCTCAAGTGTGCTTGGAATGGAAATTATAAACAAGAGTCACTGCTTTCTTCCCATGTGAAGGTCTGTCATTTGAGCTCCGTATTTCAAGTCTTACCTGCACCTAGCCTTTGGCATGAAATGTGTCATTGAATCAACTAATGCTTTTTTTGGAGACAGTTTCACTCTTGTTGCCCAGGCTGGAGTGCAGTGGCTTGATCTCAGCTCACTGCAACCCCCGTCTCCTGGGTTCAAGCAATTCTCCTGCTTCAGCCTCCCAAGTAGTTGGGATTACAGGTGCCTGCCACCACAACCAGCTAATTTTTTTGTATTTTTAGTAGATCAGGGGTTTTGCCATGTTGGGCAGGCTGGTCTCGAACTCCTGACCTCAGATGATCTTTCCGCCTTGGCCTCCCAAGGTGCTGGGATTACCAGTGTGAGCCACCGCGCCGGCCAATTAATGCTTTTAAATGGCTTGCTTTACTCCATTTTTTTGCAAACATTCAGTTACCTCATTCTATTAGCAAAGGCTGTTGATGAGTCTAAGAAAAACTGAAGGCATTCATCTCTGGCAAAGATTCGTAATTTGTGATGTTGGTGGTTACTACACCCAAGGTTTCCAACTTAATTGGAAACAGTGGGAAGTAATTTAGTTGTGACTGTTTCTCTAGCTATTAATTTAGCTGATTTTCATTCCATCAAGGCTCTAAGGGAAACAATTCCAAACTAATTAGCCAGAACTTCCACTTGATAGTACAGTCGTTGGTTACAGGTAGGACATGGGTGTTTCACTTGTCCAGGCTTCTTAAGGTAAACTCTTGCAAGGGTGCCCGGCCCCAGCTCTGGATACATTTGGCATCTAAAGACAGAGCTTTGAAACTGCTGGTGTTTATAATTAAAGCCAGAGTCTGTTCGGTGACCAAACACTAAAACTGCTTGAGTTTTGTTTTTCTAGTTGAATTTCCAATGACAAAATATCACAGGCGTTTTGTTTATTGGCTCTTCCCAGGAGAACTGCTGCTAAGATAATATCTAAAGCTTTACAACAGTGTTTAAAAAGAGAAGTTAGCACTGTAAGAATCTTCTTTAAAAAAGATAAAGCAAATACTTTCCACTTCGTTATTTTATGAAGACTTCAGTGATTTTGAAAATCTGATATTTTTGTCTGCTAACTCTTGTGAACTAGCTGTGGTTTTTCTAAGCTTTCCACAGGACTGTTCAAGCTGATGAGGCACCCCCATGTTCTGAAATCTGTACAAGGCAGCGAATGGTCCTGCTTACTTAGTCGTTTTCCAAGGCCAGGAATGGGGCTCAGCCCAGTTCTGCAGGAACAGACGTGAGCACCAATGATTCCTGCTTCAGGTAGTTCTCAGGTCTCTTTCCTTCTTGCACAGGTAACTCTATGCTACACAGCCCCAAAGCAAAAGTTTCCTCAAAGGGATCGTGGTAAAAAAAGACTGTCTTTTTAAAAATTATTTTTATTTTTTAAGACAGCGTCTTGCTGACTCCCAGGCTGGAGTGCAATGGTGCGATCTTGGCTCACTGCAATCTCCACCTCCTGGGTTCAAGCGATTCTCCTGCCTCAGCCTCCCGAGTAGGTGGGATTACAGACATCCACTATTACACCCGGCTAATTTTTGTATTTTTAGTGAGACAGGGTTTCGCCATGTTGACCAGGCTGGTCTCAAACTCCTGACCTCAAGTGATCCGCCCACCTCAGCCTCCCAAAGTGTTAGGATTACAGCCACTGAGCCTGGCCGAAGACTATCAATTTTAAGCTGCAAATTAGGTTTGGGAAATTTGGCCAAATAAGAGCACTCTGATTGCATTTCTCCCACCTGCACCATCCACCACTCCCCTGCAGCTGAGTCCAGCAGGTCCTCCTCCTTCCCCGCCAAGGACACACTCCACTGCTTCTAAATTGTCTGAGTTTTCAGTGGCAGCTTAGATGTTGGCCAGGCTTTCATCAGTCTGGGAAGCAGAGTCTTCAGTCAGCACGTTCGCCACTGAGGCCTGATGGGGATGTGTGTGACTACACAGCAGCAAAAGGGATTCCACTGGCCACGTGGGGAAACCACCTCATTACTGCACAGTCACCTCCTCACGTGGTCTCCTTGGGCCAGCAACCTCTCTTCTTAATTCCTGCTTTCATCCTGCCATTCGTCTTAAACTACCTCCTTGTCTCATCTCAAAATTCAGTGTTTAGCTTACATGCAGTGAAGACCTAAGGGCTAACACGTCACAGCACTGAGGGAAATAACTTGTTCTCATTCGCTCATTATTCAGCAACCATTTATGAATGTCTGTTCAGCCATTAGATAGTCTAGATTTTCCAAGATAGCTTTGTTTAATGAAATGTTGAGGCTGGGTGGGGTGGCTCATGCCTGTAATCCTAACGCTTTGGGAGGCCGAGGCAGGTGAATTGCCTGAGCTCAGGAGTTGCAGACCAGCCTGGGCAACACGGTGAAACCCCATCTCTACTAAAATACAAAAAATTAGCCAGGCGTGGCGGTGCACACCTGTTAATCCCAGCTACTCAGGAGGCTGAGGCAGGAGAATCGCTTGAACCCAGGCGGCGGAGGTTGCAGTGGGCTGAGATAGCGCCACCGTACTGCAGCCTGGGTGACAGAGTGAGACTCCATCTCCAATAAAATAAAATAATTTTGATATTTTACATGAAAGCAATTTATTAACTATATAGTAAATATGATCTTAACACTTGAGGTGTAGCATCATGATTCAGAGAAAATCCTTATGACAACTGAATGACAGAATTCATAAACAGAGCCAAACTGAGTCTTAAGACAAGAAATGCCCTTTTGAAAATGTACTGTTACACCTTTCCTAGGAGGGAAGCGTTCCTGGTGAATAAAAACACCGTTCCAGTCCGTGATATGGAACAGGACTTGGCAAAGCATTTTCACAGGTAGCTTGTTTCTAGTTTTGAAAGCTGCCCCTTGTTTGGAAACAGCCACTTCGTGCAGAAAGAACACACATGTGACTATGTTTATATCTCTGAAAAGAGAGGCAGAATTAAGGTAGTCTGTAATATCTGACTGTTTACAGGAAGAATAACTCTTTTATAAATACTCAGATTGGCCTAGCGCAGTGGCTCATACCTGTAATCCCAGGACTTTGGGAGGCCAAGGCAGGCGGATCACAAGGTCAGGAGTTCGAGATCAGCTTGACCAACACGGTGAAACCCTGTCTCTACTAAAAATACAAGAATTAGCCAGGCGTGGTGGCATGCGCCTGTAGTCCCAGCTACTCAGGAGACTGAGTCAGGAGAATCTCTTGAACCCAAGAGGCGGAGATTGCAGTGAATTGAGATCGCACTACTGCACTCCAGCCTGGGTGACAGAGCGAGACTCCATCTCAAAACAAAACAAAAGAAAAACGAATTAGGAAAACAAGGGGGAGAGGTTCGATGATGAGCTCTAAGTTTGGGATTTGACTTGCTGTATGTGAGTATCTCGGTTACAAGCAAAGATGAACAAGCGATGATTCTTGCTTTAAATGTGTTCACCGTAGCAGAGACAGGAGGTGTATATACCAATAGTTTTAACAGGAGATGGAAAGGGACGCGTGTCACAAGGAGGAGACACGGGGCACCGCAGAGAAGGACCTTACCGTCTGCCGGAAAGGCCACTTAGAGGAAGCATTTTAGCCAGTGTTGAAGGACTCGATCACTTTGCAACAGCAGCGGTGTGTGGTCGGGTGTTGAAGGCAGGCAAAATGTGTGGGCAAACATCTGCCAAGAAGGGTAGTGCAGTCCAGGTCATGGGAGAGCAGTACGGTGAGATGAAGAGGAAGTGACAAATTGATCAATACATCTCAGGCTAGCGAGCCTGGACATCGTTTAGCAAGCAGTGGGGGGAGGGTAAACCTGTAAGTTATTAAGGTTGGGAGTCGGGGGCAGGGCACGATGGGAGAAGCTAATACCAAGGTCTTGAGTAGAATCGGGGGAGACGGGAGATACAGGGAGGACAAGAGGAATGCAGGGGCCTGGGAAGGCAAATGGGACCTTCCACAGTGTACAGGAAATGGTCAGGCCCCCGTGCACAAGGAAGAGGACTGTTGATGGAAGTCTGTGGCCACAGAGGCTTCTGGCATCTCACAAAGTGTTTCGTGTCAGTCTGGCCAGAAACAAGGGATGCTAGGTGAGTGAGAGCAGTGCCTCTCAAACGTTAACGTATGCACAAACTACTTGGGGATTTTGTAAAAATGTGGATTCTGCATCTGTAGGTCTAGGTGGGGCCTGAGAGAGTGTACACACTTCAATAAGCTCCCAGGTGAAGCTCATGCTGCCGGTCCAGTGACCACCCTTTGAGCAGCAAGGAGCTAGAGCTACTCACGTTTGCTAATGTTAGGCAGTGATTTATGACAGCTGGAAGATCTCTGAGAAAGTGACCCAGTTGCATCTAAGTGTTATTATTTCTTTAAATCTCACTCTAAATGTGGCAGAAAGCTGGCACATGATTAATTGCATTTGTTTCTTAGATGTTAATTTGACCCATGGAAACGGTGGTCCTCTCCCCAGGAGTGTGTGTGTGAACAGCCTTTCTAAGTGTAGAAGTTGTAAGCAACCCCTGAGGACAATCTGCTTCCCTGTGTATGAGGGAGGGGGAGGATGCCCCAAAGGGGAAAGAGACCCCTCCATTGTCCCAGAAGCCTCCCTTCCGTATAGGAGCAGCTTCGGGACCCGGCAGAAGTCAAGGAAGAATACTTGTCCAGAAGCGATAGATCCTCTAGCCCATCCTGACCCAGTGTCTGGAGTCAGTTTGCAGCCTGGAACAGTTTGCAGCCTGGAAGAGGCTGGGGATTACCTCGAGGTAATAGTCTATGGTGGGAGGCTGGTGACCAAAATGGTAGCAGGAAAGCAGGATGCAGCATTTGGGGCGGGCACTCGCAGGCTGATGGCCCCCTGCCTCTAGAACTAATCTTCGCAGCTCCAAAAAGTCTCGCTGGCTTGTTCCCTGTTACTCTATGGGGCCCTTTATTTCTGGGAGACCAGCTGCAGCTTCACATCAGCGGTCCTGGAGCAGAGGCCCCTGGTCTTTGTGTGAGGCAGGAGGGCTGGCTTTGAGCGTCTCCTCTTGAGCTGGATAAGGGGTGTGCATGCCCGTGAGTATATTTTGAGTCATCTACTTATAGGATAACCATTTATCCCTCTTCATCATCTTAAGCCATGTTTCTCTTAATCTACTTGGACCATTTTGGAGTCATCCTGTTTTCCCCTCCTGGGATAGCCATGCCAGGTTGCTTATTTGCATAATTTGGCCCTGGTCCCTTCTAACCTCACCTCTGAAGACAGATTTCCAGCTGGACCCAGTAAGCCTGGAGGACCGGGCACTGCCACGGACAGTGAGGCTCAAGGCTCCCGTGCAGAACCCATGCCCACAAAATCATCAGTGGTTCTAATCATTAGAGGTGTGGTGTAATATGTGGGGGTTCTGGACATGAACAGCAAGGGTTCAAATCCTGGCTCTGCCAAATAGTTACCTGGCCTGCTTCTCAAGGACCTGCACTTTGGGGCCAGCCTAACCGGGATCTCTATTCTAAATCCTTGCCTTCTCCTTGTGAGACCTTGGGCAGGTCACATGATCACTCTTGAGTGTTGGTTTCCTCGGCCATAAAGCAGAGATAATGACACTCTCTCCCTCATAGGGTTGTGGTAAGAGTTGAGTTACGGAATGGGTGTGAAGCATCTCACACTGTGTGTGGCTCAGGGGAAGCACCCAATAAATAGTAGCTATTACCGTGAAATGATACTTAGTTAATAGGTAAAGAGTTGTGGGTTTTATTAGAAACAAAGTAGGTACATCTGCTTCTTAGTCCCCCGTCCCTCTGGGAAGCCAGATCACAAGCCATAAATGCTTAGCATGGCGTCCACCTGGTGGCCGCATCCCCAAATCTCTCATCAAAAACCTGGAGGAAATGAAAAGGCTTGTAATTTATAAACCAAGGCTTCTCATGGGGGCCAGGGGAGGAGAGCAGAGGGCAAGCACAGGCTCTGGGGCCTCGGCGGGGGCCTCGCAGGCAGCTCGAAAACAAAGCGGCACTTTGTCCTGGGGCCTGGCTTTGCTTTTTGTCATAATATTTAATTTTGAAATTTCAAGTAACATTAAAGTGTGAGGTATTTACAGCTGCTAAAGAAGGGAACATAGGTTAAAAAGGATGAGAAATCATCTATAACCTACAAAGCACAGCAAAGCCCCAGGAATGCGACAGGTACAGGGAGGCTTCGGGCTCAGCACCTTCTGCCTGCTCTGCCCTGCGCCCACCTATCCCCGGCGTGGCAGGGGGTGGTGGAGCCCACACTGCCCAGCAAGCTGCCTAATTGGAAAAAGCTGGCACTTTTGTGTTCTGGCCATTTCGTTTTCGTTTATAGTGCAAATGAGTGAGACTTGAACAAATGTTCTTTAAAAACTGATGCCTGTTTATCCTTGGGTTTTCATTATCCTTCCACTTATCCCTTAGAATGTGGGGCATACATCCTTTATTCATCCTGAGAAGCCCATTTGCCAGCCTGGCTAAATACAACTCCTTCACGAATCTTTTATTCACACTTCTAATTCTTTTTACACTACAGGCTTAATAAAATTGTAAAAGTTAACAAAAGTGAAAAAATAAACTTGTGCAGAGAGCGCACAAAAAATATACTTGCAGGAGAGTGCACAGGTATATGGCTTTTTGAATTGTTGCAACGTGAATTTGACCAATCACAAAGCAGAGCGTTACCACTGTCATCCCCAGAGGGTGAGCACAGTCCTGGCGTGGAACAACACTGAATCGTTTTGCTTGGTTTTGAGCTTTATGTAAATGGAATCCCACAGGAGGTACTATGTTATAAGGATGTACGATGTTAGGGACACACATCATCCATGTTGCTGGGTGTTGCTCTAGATCCTTCATTCTTGTTGGGGTATAGTGTCCATGGTGTGGTCCTTCATGGCTGGGGATGTCCCCAGTAGAGGTGGGCGTGTGTCTCCTGACAGGATTGGTCCCGGGGATTGCCATATGACCTCGGTCAGCCCATTGGGATTTCCCAAATTGGAAGGGAAATTGGATAGGTATCTCTCTTCCTTAGGAGAAGGGGTATATCACAGCAGATTGGAGTCAGGCCGTCTGTGTCCCATCCTGGCTGTGTCACTGACTTAGGTGTGGAATGTGGTATGAGTTATTACACCTCTCTGCTTCCTGTGTTAATTTCCTCTTCTGTAAAAGGAGGTAACAACACCATCTACTCCATAGGGTGATTTCAAAGATTAAATGAGTGCGTAGAATTGCGCCAGGTACAAATTAAGTGCTGATAAGTGGGTTTTTATTCCTGGATGGTGAACTGTGAAGGCGCGAGGTTTGGCTGTGGTGGCCACTGAGCTGCTTGCCGTAAGAACGTTGATTTCCTGAGGTTCCCCATGCACACTGTGTCTGTTGTGCCTCTAAGCCTTCGCACATGCTGTTCCCTCTGCCCAGCTTATCAGCATCCCTTTTATTCCCACAGAAAATCTCCATCCCTCTTTCCTGTCTCAGTTCAAAGGGATAGACCAGTCCTGTGGGCATCCTTCCCACATTCTCCCAAGCAAATGCCGTCCCCATCCCTGCTTTCGTGATTGTGCCACAGCAGTTTTCAAAGTATGGTCCACAGGCTCCTTTTAAAATAAAATTTTAAATAAAAATTTAGAAGTTAAAAGTAACATGTATACTGTTGAAAAGTACACAAGTGTATTGCTTTTTGAATTGTTACAAAGTGAATTCGACCAATCATGAAGCAGAACATTATCACTACCACCCCCGGCAGAGTGAGGACAACCCTAAGAGGTGATTTGCTTTGTTCACTGTATTGACATTTGCACTGATGATGCAAAAGCATTGCTGAATGAATGTAACTGCATTCGCGTAAATCAAGTGACACCTGGCAGGATGTGGTGGCTCACGCCTGTAATCCCAGCACTTTGGGAGGCCAAGGCAGGGTGGATCACCTGAGGTCAGGACTTCAAGACCAGTCTGACCAACATGGTAAAACCTCATCTCTATTAAAAATACAAAAATTAGCCAGGCATGGTGGCAGACATCCATAATCCCAGCTACTTAGGAGGCTGAGGCAGGAGAATTGCTTGAACCCGGGAGGCAGAGGTTACAGTGAACTGAGATTGCACCAGTGCACTCCAGCCTGGATGACAGCGTGAGATTCCATCTCAAAAAAAAAAAAAAAAAAAAAATCAAGTGGCACCAAACTGTACTACTAGTCATTGGATTCTTCATCATCATGTACTCATTGTAAAGAAAGGAAAAAGAAAAGCCAGTTTCATTTAAGAATGTCTTTGATGAGGCAGTAAAAACGGTTAAATTTTGACCCTTGAGTACATGTCCATGTATTTTTGAATATTCTGTGTAATGAAATAGGAAGTATGCATGAAGCACTTCTGTGTACTGAAGTGGGACGCCTGCCTCAGGTAAAAACACCTGTGTGGGTAACTTACAAGCAGAATTAGCTGCCTTTTCTATGGGACACCATTTTTACTTGGAGGAAGAAGTGACAGACTATAGTTATTCAGACTTGGATATCTGGCCGAGATTTTCTCAAAAATGAATAAAGAGAGCCTGTCACACCAAGAAAAATAATTGTCAATACTTGGTGCCAAAGCTAAAAGTTGAACTTTCAAGTATAAATTAAAATTTTGGAAAACACATAAATGCTACCATGAGTTTAAAAGTGTCCCGGTACTTACAGACTTTTCTGGTGAGACACGTGGAGATATTCATGAATGGGACTGAGCCAGACTCTTACGCTGCACTCTTTAAAATAATTAATGAGACAAATAATAATGGTATATATTTATGGGATACGATGTGGTTTTGATATGTACATTTCTACATGGTAGAAAGATTAACCTAATTAACAGCCATCACCTCACCTACTTATTCTTTTGTGGTGAGAATGTTTAAAATCTACTCCTTTAGCCATTTTGAAATATACACTGTATTAGGGATTATGGTCACCAGGCTGCGCAAGATGAGAACTAACTTATTCTTCCCATCTAACTGAAACTTTGTATCCTTTCACTAACATCTCCCCTTTCCTCAACCCTGCCCCGCCTCAGGTAACCACCATTCTACTTTCTGTTTCGAATAGCTCGTTTAGACTCCACGGATAAGTGAGATGATTCGGTATTTATCTTTTTGTGTCTGGCTCATTTTGCATACTATAGTGGTCTCCAGTTTATCTATGTTATCATGAACGACAGAATTTCATCCTTTTTAAGGTGTATGGTATTCCATTGTGTGTATATGTCAGTTTTCTTCATCCATTTATCTGTTGATAGACAGGTTGTTTTCATATCTTTGCTATTGTGAATGATGCTGAAATGAACATGAGGGTGTATATATGTCTTTTGACATACTGCTTTCAGTTCCTTTGGGTATGTACCCAGAGTGAGATTGCTGGATCATTTAGTAGTTCTACTTTTAGTTTTTTAAGGAAATTCCATACTGTTCTCTAAAATGGCTACACCAGCTGGTAGCTCATGCCTGTAACCCCAGCTAGTTGGGAGGCTGAGGGGAGAGGATTGCTTGAGGCCAGGAATTCAAATCTAGCCTGGGCAACATAGTGAGACCCCCATCTCTATAAACAGATGGATAGATGGATAGATAACCAAAATGGCCATCCTGATTTATATTCTTACCAACAGTATCCCAGGGTTCCCTTTTCTCTATAACCTGGCCAACACTTACTTTTTTCTTTTTGTTAATAACCATTTAAACAGGTGTAAGATAAAATTGTGATTTTAATTTGCATTTCCCTGATGATTAGACACGTTGAACATTTTTGTTATTGTTGCTTATCTGTTGGCCATTTGTATATCTTCTTTTGAGAAATGTCAATTCTGATTCTTTGCCCATTTTTTAAGTTGATTTTTAAATGTTCTTACTATTGATTTGAGTTCCTTATATATTTTTGGGTGGTTTGTTCCATTTTTCTAAGAGCCATGTACTCACTGTATCACCCAGGCTGGAGTGCAGTGATGCGATCATAGCTCACTGCAGCCTTGACCTCCTGGGCTCAAGCAATCGTCTTGTCTCAGCCTCCCTAATAGCTGGGACCACAGGTATTTACCACCACAGGCAGCTGAGTTTTAAAAATTTTTTTTTGTATAGACAGAGTCTTGCTGTGTTACTCAGGCTGGTCTTGCACTCTTGGCCTCAAGTAATCCTCCTCCTCAGCCTCCCAAAGTGCTGGGATTACAGGTGTGAGCCACTGTTACTGCACCTAACCCCTGAGTTCCTTTTTGGATATTAGCCTCTTATCAGATGTATGGTTTGCAAATATTTTCTCCAAATCCATAGATTGCCTCTTCAGTCTTAACTGTTTCCTTCACCGTGCAGAGGACTTTTTAGCTTGATGCAATCCTATTTGTCTGTTTTTGCTTTTGTTGCCTGTGCTTCTGTTGTCATATCTAAAAAATCGTTACCCAGTTTTGTCCCACTCTTTGTACATACCTTCCCCTCTCCAGGTTGTGGCAGTCCTCCTCCTGATACCACTGCCATCCCATCCACCATCTTCCTCGCCTCCAATTACTGTTCTACACTTCACCCCTCAGACATAGTGTGCCGCTATGATTGACAGATGAATTTACCTGGAGAGGAGCTAGGCTGACTTCCAGGATAGCAGCCCCTGGACCGTAGCCTTCGGGAGATGACACTTGCTCTTTGGTCAGCCCCTTTGCTTGGGGGTTCAGGAGGGATTTTAATTCCAACAATGGGAGGTGAAAGCCAGCCCAGTGGGGAAAGGCTAGTGCCCTGGAGGCTGACGGGAGAAAACGGGGCAACAGGCCCTTGTATTCACACCCTGCTTCTGCTTAGAAGTCCATGTTGGGAAGCAGCTGTGAAAGGAGGAGGCGTAACTGATGCATTCTCTTCCACTTTTTAAGGAGATGGCAGGGTTATTGTCCAGCATGTCTTTATCTGAAACTGCAAGTAGGAAGGAAACTTCAGGATCACCAAAGTCTCACATCTTTAGTCTAGAGGGAAAAAGACTCTCTTAACCTTCAGTAATCATAGAAAAGCATTGATATTAAGTACTTAATGATAGCTAACTAATATTGCTTGCTGGCAATTATTGGGAAGTTCATTTTAAATTCCCTTTTGAAGATTATTTTTCTTAAGACATCAGGATCTCTTATGTATTATTCCTTTTTTGTTTTAAACTTTTTAACACATTATTTTGAAATATAAATTCACACTCAAAAGAAGGTGCAAAAATCGTACAATGAGTAATTTCCTTTATATCTGTCACCCAATTTCCCCAGTGATAATGTCTTACATGATCATAGTACATTATCCAAACCAGGAAACTGACATTAGTACAATACTATTACCACAAAAAATTCCCTTCTGCTACCCCTTCATAGTTGTGCTCCTTTAGTCTTTATTTATTTATTTTTTTTGAGACAGAGTCTCGCTCTGTCACCCAGGGTGGAGTGCAATGGCATGATTTCAGCTCACTGCATGCTCTCAGCTCACCGGCATGATTCCAGCTACTTGGGAGGCTGAGGCCAATTCTCCTGCCTCAGCCTCCCGAGTAGCTGGAATTACAGGCACACATCACCACGCCTGGTTAATTTTTGTATTTTTAGTAGAGACGAGGTTTCACCATGTTGGCCAGGTTGGTCTGGAACTCCTGGCCTCAGGTGATCTACCTGCCTGTCGCCCAAAGTACTGGGATTACAGGTGTGAGCCACTGCGCTCCGCCCATTAGTCTTTAAATATTGTTTTTACTTATTTTAGGAATTAAAGTTAGGAAAATAAAGTTTATGAAAATTTAGGAAATAAAGTTTATAAAGTTTAGAAATAAAGTTTAGGAAAGTTATACTTTATATGAAGTATATATGATTAGAATCAATGGAGCCTAGCGTAGTGCATGTAGCAACTTGTGTGGAATTTAAGGCTGAAGAACTAGAAAAGCCTTCTGCAAATGTTGCCGGGACACCTCACGGGCTGTGTGATTTTAGGTTTTAAACTTTTTATGATCAGGCAAGGAACGCAACCTCTCTGAGCTTCAGTTTTATCACCTGTAAAGCACAGTTAATGAACCCACTTTGTAGAGATGCTGCACAGGTTAGATATGAAGCATATGAAGTACCTGGGATGTCCCAGGCTTTCTGTTCATGTTCAATGTCTTAAGCCAGTTTGCCCAGGGAGCAGACTCTGAGATAAAGAGCTGCATTCAAGTGGTTTGTTTGGAGAGTGCTTACAGGATCGACACCTGTAAGCTGGGAGGGACACAGGACTGGGCAGAGGGCGAAGTTGAACTATGAGGCAGTTGCCACACAAGGCCTCTGAAGATGCTCCAGGGAGCTGGGATGGCCCTCCAAAATTGTGCAGGCCTTTATCCCCCGGCACCACCCAGCTGTTGTATCGTGTGTTGCTCCTGGGGAGGGATGAAACCTTGAGCAGGTTGGCTCCCTTCAGCTGAGTGCAAGACCTGAAGACAGAGGGCTATGAGCCTTCAGCATCTAATGCTCCCAGCAGCTGAAGGCTGGATGCCTTAGTACTGAACAGGAACTTAGGAGCGAGTCACAGCAACTACTCACTCATTATTACCATGGTGGCTTTGAGGAAGGGGGACATCAAATGGGGAGACAATGGATCATAGATTTTTCATCCTCCCACCCCATGTCAGCCACATTAAACCCAGGCAGCTGTGAATGGCTTGATAACTCCACAAAAAGCTGTTTCTTTTTCTGTTTTAGGGCATTAGAAGGGATCTGTTTACATCTTTAGGAAGAGCTATTTTGGAGAAGGGAGGAAAAAAGCGATGGGTCTCACTCTTCTTTATAGCTGCTGAGAATTTCCTAAATTTCTCTTTGCCAGCTCTATAAAAGAACCCCATCATGTGCAATCCTGTCCTATATAAGGATTGCCTTGAAGTGAGGTTTAGAGTCAGACTTTTAATGACTTTTCAAGAAATCCCTACTTAGACTGCCAAGGACGAGTTGGTATCAGAAATATGCAGTAATTATGTTTATTTAGTAATAGTTGGACATCTACCAGAAGGCTCCGGGCTAAGGCCACTGGGGGATACCAAAGAAGAGAGGCTGATCCTCCAACCAGAAGGTTCCATTTTGTGCCTTCACTCAATACATGGCCACTCTGTGGAATTGCTAAGAACCCTAAAGTCTCCACCAAAAGGCTCCTAGACCTGATAAATAACTTCAGTAATGTTTCAGGATACAAAATCAACGTACAAAAATCAGCAGCACTTCTATACACAAATAACGTTCAAGCTGAGAGCCAAATCAAGAACATAACTGCACAAAAAAGGATAAAATACCTAGGAATACATCTAGAGTAAATGAGGGAATTTTGAAAGCACCAAACTAAGTATCATAATATGGTTTTGAGTACATAGTAGATGTATTGTACCTATGGACTGATTATGATACTTATGGTTCATATTTAGATTTGATTTTGTGTAATTTATAGACATCATGATATCACGATCCCTTTTATAAGGGAAAGAGCATACGTGCTAGGGTAAAGCTCATCTCTTCTGTGCAACATCATGAGTTTTGGAATGGAATAAGTTTTCATGAGTTTTCCTGATTTGTTAGTCTCTCTGGAGCAAATTCCTTTAGCCAGCTATCCAAGCAACTATGTGCCTTTATTTGTTTATAAAATACAGCCCACAGCATATACTCATGGTGAGATGATAGCATCCAAGAATTTTTAGCCGGCCACAGTGGCTCACGCCTGTAATCCCAGGACTTTGGGAGGCTGCAACGGAAGGAGCATTTGACCAAGAATTTGAAACCAGCCTGGGCAACATAATGAGACCTCATCTCTACAAAAAATTAAAAACTTAGCTGGGCATCGGGGCATACACCTATAGTCCCAGGTACTTGAGAGGCTGAGGCAGGAGGATCACTTGAGTCCAGGAGTTTGAGGCTGTAGTCAGCTATGATCATACCACTGCACGCTAGCAGAGGTGACAGAGCAAGACACTCTCTCGGGGGGAGGGGGGTGGAGCCCGTGGATTTTTCTTCCAGAAGGCCTGATAAACACTTTTTGTCTTTAACATTCATGCTGGGTATTATAGGGTAGATGTCTTCATTAGCACATAGTGTCGCATCTGTGACAAAGACATAAGATCTCACTCTGCAGGTCACTGTCCACCTCTCTCCCTCTGTCTGCATTTCTCTCTGTTTCTCAGCCAGAGGAGAGCCCCTGCAAGATGCAGGAAGGTCACATTGTCCTGGGGAGACTTAAGTGGCACATGTCACCACTTGCCTCCTAACTCAAGGAAAAGTCTGGGGAGCAAGAGCAAGATCTATTGTCCCTTTGTAACCCTACAGGGACTTGTACAGATAGAATTGGTGACTAACAACTATTGGAGACTGAACAGACTTTTCTGTGACTCCTTGTTAGCAGTGCTGGAATGTGAAGATAGCTCATCAGCCGTGGCGAGTACCACAAATTAGTCATGTTTAGAGGCAGCAGGTTTTCGATGGTTATATCAGAGATCTGGGCTCACTCCTGTAAATATCACTGGGCAGTTTTCCTTTTTAAATCATAACCTATGGTGAACTTATCTAATGGATCAGTTAAAATGCCCTGAGAGTCACACAAGGCCGGGTTCAGAGGCTTTTGAAGCCACATGACCTTAGAAGAGTGACCAAACCACCTAAAGGTACAGTTTCCTCGTCAGTTGAGTTGGCTGACACTAACGTTACTGCCCTCATGGGATTGTTTTATGAGTCAGCTGAGCTGATACCTGCAAAGTGTTGGGCTCACAACAAATGCTTAATAAATGGTGGCTATTATTATCATTGTTAGGGCAAACATATGTTATCCAAATCAAGATACTTTGACAGGTAAGGAGGGCATAAAAGTTAGAATGTTAAGTTTTCTAAAAGGTTTGCTTCTTGACCAATAAATTGGTTTATATTAATGGACCTATAAAATGATTCTATTCAAAAACTATTTTCAAAGATAAAATACTTTTGAAGAAATAAAATAGCAGGAAGTCCTAGCTAGAGTAATCAGGCAAAAGAAAGAAATAAAAGGCATCCAAATAGGAGAAGAAGAAGATAAATTGTCTTTCTTCACTGACAATATGATTCTTTATCTAGAAAACCCTAAAGACTCTGCCGAAAGTCTCCTAGACCTGATAAATGACTTCGGTAATGTTTCAGGGTACAAAATCAACATACAAAAATCAGCAGCACTTCTAGACACAAATAATGTTCAAGCTGAGAGCCAAATCAAGAACCCAATCCCACAAAAACAGATACAGTACCTAGGAATATATCTAACCAAGGAAATGAAAGTTCTCTGCAAGGAGAACTACAAAACGCTGCTGAAAGAAATCAGAAATGACACAAACAAATGGTGAAACATTCCATGCTTGTGAATAGGAAGAATTAATATTGTTAAAATGGGCATACTGCCCAAAGCAATCTACACATTTAACATTATTCCTATCAAACTACCAATATCACTTTTCACAGAATTAGAAAAAGCTATTCTAAAATTCATATGGAACCAAAAAAGAACCTAAATAGCCAAGATAATCCTAAGCAAAAAGAACAAAGCCAGAAGTATCACATTACCTGACTTCAAACTATGCTATCAGACTACAAGAACTGAAACAGCATGGTACTTGTAGAAAAACAGACACATGAACCAATGGAACAGATTAGAGAGCTCAGAAATAAAGCTGCAGACCTACAACTGTCTGATCTTTGACAAAGCTGACAAAAATAAGCGATGGGGAAAGGACTCTCTGTGTAATAAGTGGTGCTGGGATAACTAGCTAGCTATATGCAGAAGAATGAAACTGGACC
Organism: Aotus nancymaae; assembly: GCF_030222135.1. Taxonomy (NCBI): domain Eukaryota; kingdom Metazoa; phylum Chordata; class Mammalia; order Primates; family Aotidae; genus Aotus; species Aotus nancymaae. The sequence goes on from NW_026988471.1 coordinate 31,814,674, forward strand.
CCTACCTTTCACCATGCACAAAAATTAACTTAAAATGGATTAAAGATGTAAACGTAAGACCTCAAACTATAAAAACTTTAGAAGAAAACCCAGGAAATGTCATTCTGGACATTGGCCATGACAAAGAATTTATGATTAAGTCCTCAAAAACAATTGCAACTAAAACAAAAATTGACAAGAGGAACCTAATTAAATGAAAGAGGTTTCGTGCAACAAAAGAAACTATCAACAGGGTAAACAGACAACCCACAGAATTGGAGAAAATATTTGCCAACTATGTATCCAACAAAGATCAAATATCCAGAATTTATAAGGAACTTGAAGCAAAAATCTAATAATCCCATTAAAAAAGTAGGCAAAGGACATGAACAGACACTTCTCAAAATAAGACAGACAAATGACCAACAAACAAATAAAAAATGTTCACCATCACTGATCATTAGAGAAATGCAAATCAAAACCACAATAAGACACCATCTCACACCAGTCAGAATGGCTTTTATTAAAAAGATGAAAAATAGGGCTGGGTGCAGTGGCTCATGTTGTAATCCCAGCACTTTGGGAGGTCAAGGTGGGTGGATCACCTGAGGTCAGGAGTTCAAGACCAGCCTGGCCAACATGGTGAAACCCTGTCTCTATTAAAAATACAAAAATTAACTGGGTGTGGTGGCGGGTGCCTGTAATCCCAGCTACTCAGGAGGCTGAGGCAGGAGAATTGCTTGAACCCAGGAGGCGGAGGTTGCAGTGAGCCACGATTGCATCATTGCACTCCAGCCTGGATGACAAGAGCAAAACTCTGCCCCAAAAAATAATGAATAAAATAAAAAGACAAAAAATAACAGATACTGGCGAGGCTGCTAGGAAAAGAAAATGCTTATACTGTTGGTGGGAATGTAAAGTAGTTCAGGTACCATGGAAAACAGTTTGGAATTTCTCAAAGAACTGAAAACAGAACTACCATTCAACCCAGCAATCCCACTACTGGGTATATATCCAAAGGAAAATAAATTATTCCACAAAAAAAGACACATATACTCATATGTTAATCACAGCAGTATTCACAATAGCAAAGGCATGGAATCAACCTACATGCCCATCCACCATGGGTGGATAAAGAAAATGTCCCTATATACCATGGAATACTACCTAGCCACAAAAAAGAATGAAATCATGTCCTTTGCAGCAACATAGATGAAGCTGGACACCAACATCTTGAGTGAATTAATGCAGGAACAGAAAACCAAATACTGCACATTCTCAGCTGCAAGTGGGAGCTAAGTATTGGGTACATATAGACATGAAGATGGAAAAAATAGATACTGGAGACTTTCAGAGGAGAGAGATGGGGAGGGGGAAAGGGCTGAAAAACTACCTATTGGGCACTACACTCACTACATGGGTGACAGGATAATTTGTACCCCAGACCTCAGTGTCACACAGTATATCACTTTAACAAACCTTCACATGTAATCCTTAATCTACAATAGAAGTTGAAATTAGTTATTTATTTTTTGAGATGGAGTCTCACTCTGTCACCCAGACTGGTATGCAGTGGTACAATCTTGGCTCACTTCAACCTCCACCTCCCAGGTTCAAGTGATTCTCCTGCCTCAGCCCCCCGAGTAGCTGGGATTACAGGCCTGCACCACCACACCCAGCTGATTTTTGTTTTTTTAGTAGAAACAGGGTTTTACTATGTTGGCCAGATTGGTCTTGAACTCCTGACCTCAGGTGATCCTCCCACCTCAACCTCCCAGAGTGCTAGGAATACAGACATGGGCCACCACACCTGGCCAAAATCATTTTTTAGAGGGAAAATGGCATATATTTGTGTTCATTAAAGCAAATTTGAAAATTTATGTTATCTGAAAATTTAAAAAGTTAGAATAATGATACATTTTTACATATTTTAATTTCTTGATCTGTCATGGTATTTTTCTGCAGAGCATATTTTTTAGTAGTCTTACTATTTCTAACTTCTTTTTTGTAAAATTATCTGCATTTTGGGCTTAAAAAGTTTGAAATGGATACTTGCAATTGATTCTTTTTTATATATAAACCACCACATATTTAATTAAAAAAATTACTTTCTCTATAGGCGTGATGGTACCTTGTAAGTTGAAAACCATTCTGCTAAATAAATGGCGTCTATTCTGAGAGCCTTTCATTGATACAACTTGTCAAATAGGTTGTCTCTATTTATGATTCGTTTGAATGGTTTACCAAATTAGGTGGTTCAAAATGATAAACCTTCTCAATTACATTCTATTCTGGGACAGAATCTAAATCCAAATAAAAATAGAGGCTCCACCAAAATATGCTTCTCACTAGTTGAGATAGTCCAGTGCACAATTATAGCATTTCCAAATTTGTACTTTATTGGTGCTCTCATCAACCCCCTCCCCTGTTAGCTCTGAGGATACATTTCAGTGTCTTCCTTTGCAGAGCTGGTTTCATGGGCTTATGAATAGCGCAGACCCCAAACTGGGTTTCATGCTCTGCTGCCACCATCTTGAAATTCTTAATTTTATTTATTTATTTAGGAGACAGGGTCTCTCTCTCGTCTGCCCAGGCTGGAGTGCAGTGGCATGGTTTCAGCTCGCTGCAATGCCTCCAGGGTGCAAGTGATTCTCCTGCCTCAGCCTCCCAAGTAGCTGAGATTACGGGTGCCTGCCCCAACACCTGGCTAATTTTTGTATTTTTAGCAGAGACAGGGTTTCATCATACTGGCCAGACCGTTCTCAAACTCCTGACCTCAGGTGATATACCTGCCACGGCCTCCCAAAGTGCTGGGATTACAGATGTGAGCCGCCACACCAGCCAGTTCTTCATTTTTGACCGAGGGATCCTACGATTTCAGTTTTACTCTGGGTCCTGCCAACTATGTAGCTGATTCTGCCTATCTGCCAGTCTGGTTTTCAGTAATTGCAATTCTATAAAATTTTCAAGCTCCAAAGCTGAAGGTTTAAAAAGAATCCATTTGCTTAATACATTAATTCTTGTTTAGAAAAATAAAAATAAAAAGTAAAGCTTGCTGCCAGTGCTCATTTAATTTTACATAAACACACTCTTTGAGGATAAAGCAAATCTGACTGATTTTCCATGTGAAAATAAAATACAAAAACTGGTTCTTGGAGTTACTTCTAAACAGAACTCACATCAGAATTGTCTATCTCAGAAAAATCGGATTCATCAAATGACTCTTTGGCCAATTACTGTTGGAGAGTGATGTTTCAGGCATAGGAGTGCTACATTTTCTGAGATTTGACATTTTCAGTGATTGAGAATTACTACCTTTTGTAAATGGAAATACCACTACTAAAAACGGAATGCTGTAGATAAAATAATATCTTTTGTTTCCGAAGTCAATGTACTCAAGCAATGAGAAAGTAATAATAAAAGCAAGATATTTCGTGGCAAAAATCTCAGGGTAAACACTGCAGCTGCAAACACTGCCAGCAAGTGTTCTCGGGGCAAACGGGGAAACGGTTAAGAACTTCCAAATTAGTTTGAACCACACACAAGCAAACTTAGGAGCACTGTAGGACACTTAATGGTGATTTTAACCAAGTAGTTTATCATAAAGGCTTTGCTGTTTCTAAGTCAATGGGTAGGCAGCAGGGAGAATTGTGTGATCCAGGTGTGTGTGTGTGTGTGTGTGTGTGTGTGTAAAATCTGACAATTCAACTTTCATTTCCATTGACAGGTCACCACCTCTTGTTTGTACAATGTACTAATTATACACATTCCAATACAGTCCAAGCACATTTCTGCTCCACAGGCTCTTGATTTAGTAAGAATATTGTTTCCCCCAAAATTCCAGCCACCAAAACTTACTACCTCTAAAGCAGACTTTCTCTTCAATGGTGAAACTCTGAAACTGGATTTATAATGGCAATCAGAATGAGGACAGATATTTTACCTTTGGCAGAATGACCTTTCCAAGGCTTTAATTTTATATAATAAGTTCATTTTTTTTAAAAAAAGAACTATTACAATGGACTTATTTCTCATTGGAAGCAGCTGATGTCCCTGATATAAAACTGGTGTCATACCTGTTAGGATGGCTATTATAAAAAAGATGAGATAATGTGTGTTGGTGAGGGTGTGGAGGAAAGGGAACCCTTGTACACTGTTGGTGAGAATATAAATTAGTACAGTTGTTACTGAAAACAGCATGGAGGTTCTGCAAACAATTAAAAATAAAACTATCATATGGCCCAGCAATCCCTCTGCCAGGTATTTATCCAAAGAGATCAAGTCAGCCCCGGTGCAGTGGCTCATGCCTGTAATCCCAGCACTTTGGGAGACTGAGGAGGGCAGATCATCTGAGGTCAGGAGATTCCAGGCCAGCCTGGCCGACATGGTGAAACCCCATCTCTACTAAAAATACAAAAACTAGCTGGGCATGGTGGTGCACGCCTGTAATCCCAGCTACTCAAGAGGCTAAGGCAGGAGAATCACTTAAACCTAGGAGAAGGAGGTTGCAGTGAGCTGAGATTGTGCCACTGGACTCCAGCCTGGGTGACAGAGTGAGACTCCACCTCACACAAAACAAAACAAAAAACAACCCACCCCACAAAAATCAAAGAGATGAAGTCAACACCTCATAGAGATATCTGCGCTCCCTTACTCATTGCAGCATTATTCACAATAGCCAAGATAAAGAATCAACCCAAATGTCTATCCAATGGAGGAATGTATAAGGAAATTGTGGTATCTATATTTCTCTATATAGAGCAATACAGTACAATATTATTTGGCTTTTAGAAAGAAGATCTTTCCATTAATGACAGCATGGATGAGCTGAGAGTGACGGATGCTAAGTGAAATAAGGCAGACACAGAAAGAAAAATGTGCATAATCTCTTTTATACATGGAACATTTTTTTTTAAAGTTGAATACATAGAAACAGAGAGTAGAATGACAGTTACCAGAGGCAAAGAGGGGCAAGGGGTGCAGAACGGAGAGCTGGAGATCAAAGGGCACAAAGTTGCAGTCATATGTTAATAAGATGAATAAATCAAGACGTCGAAAGTACATCATAATGACTATAGATAATAGTGGATTACATACTGGAAGTTTTCTATGAGCAGATTTTACATGCTCTTACCATACACACAAAGAAGGATAACTGTGAGATGATAGATATATTAATTGGCCTGACTGTAGTAATCACTTCACCATATATCACTTCAAAATATTATGTTATATATTTATAACATGTATTCAATCAAATTGAAATAAATAAACTGGTGTCATGTCACTGTTTACATGATTCTCATTCCGCTAAAGGAGACTCATTTGCAGCTAATACTTAATTTTTCAGGCATGCACCAGAAAATTGGGAGTAGAAAATAAATGAAATGACTTTAGAACAGTTATGGCATCTAAGTGAAAAATTAGGCTTCACAGAATATAAAAATACACCTCATGCAGCCGCGTGTGTTATAATCATCTTCGGGCATGATCTACTTAGGGTAACTACTGACTTTTGAGGTAAATTCTGATGCTTCTTCAGAAAGCTTGTTTTCTGGTTTTCAGGCGGCCAGTGATATTATTATGACATCCCTGCAGTGGATGCTAGATATCAACAAATGTTTATGCAAGTTACACGTTTGTCTCCAACCTTGATATTTTAATTTTTCACTAAAATGTGTGTTGACCTTTTCAAGCTGATTGATTGCTGCCACGGGGTTTATTGTAAAAGAAATGTATGTTACCAAACAATGCAATAAAGAATAGATGTAGATAAACTGTAAAGTAAGTGACAAAACCACCGTACACAAGAACATTCAAACTACAGTCTGTGTGTTCTGTGATGGGCTGCTCAGCCTCCATTTCCTGCACATATTTCATTTCACCTGAACTATACTTTCTCACATTTCCCGCTGACCCTGCTGACATGTGGCCGGATAGCTTCACGGACCTCCCAGGCTACAGCAGGCACTAGTGAGAGATGGCTGGCAGCAGGGTGAGTACATCTCCCAATGCCATGAGTCCCTGGAAACTTGTGACTGGGCACATGATAATTTATCCAGCTGTCTTTCAGACAGAGAGTGTTAATTGCACCTTATCAGGGAATGGTTGAGAAAAGAGAGAAGGGTATTGCTGGTCATCCTTAGATTTTACCAGGAGTTAAAGTGAGAACTCAGTTTACTGTACAGGTCTCATCACTGTTGTTCAAGCCTGCTGGCAACTGAGAACGCCAGGGAGAGGACTACTAAATCCATCCCAGCTTGTTGAATTCCAGTGTTATTAATAATGTTTTTCTAAAAATGAGGCGCCTGATAAACATCAACTGCCTGGGACTATCCTGAGAAAACCCGGATATACAGTCACCCCAATTGTCATCCATTGCACGGCTTATCCTGCGACTTCCTGATGAAACATCATATTGCACTAATTTTATAAACAACTTCTACATAATAAAAATGACCTTCATTTAAATGTAAAGGAAAGGGTGAGGCTGGAGTCAAAAATGAAACAATGTGAAGCTAAAAGATGAATGGCAAGTCAGTGGGTGTATTCAGATATCACCGCTTACCTCTCCTGGAAGCCAAATCCCAGGGACAATTTCTGGTCATTTTCTTACTGGAGCTATTTTCAGTTACAGCAGGCTGAATTCTCCAGGGGAAGAGGAAAACTGGGTAGTTTATCTTACTCTTGCTTCATAAGTCCAGGGCCTGTATAAGCTTGGGTCTAGAGCACTGAAATCCCCTTTGAACTGTGCCCCGAGTGAAGTGTCAGGAAACCACTGATTTTTCTGGTGGGGGAAAGGGGTGTTGTAAGTCCACAGTTGTGTTGGAGACCAGCTGTATACAAGTCATGTAAGCTTTATTGTCTGAGGACTTCATCACCTGTAAAAAGGCCCTCACAGCATGGGCTGCCAACACATCTGGGTCAGAACAGCTGGGAACAATTTTTAGTTGGAAAAATAACTTATGTGGAAAAGGAGCATAAACTTTCATCATATACTGGCTAGTTGTAAACCAAGGCCATGGTAAGGAGAAATTCGGATAGCTTATTTTTCTATTTGGTTAGAGTCAGGTATTTCTGGGGCACATACGGCACATGGTTCCTAGGTGACAGGACTCAGTCATAAAATGAACTGGTCACCGGATTAGCTTTTCTGAGTCCTTCACTAGTGGATTTTGGGAAGCAGATGCTAAATGTTTACCAAAATCCACATACAGGCTTTTCCACAGTTACCCAATCTACACAGTATGCCAGTAGGAAAAAGCATTTCAAAGTAAACAAGGATGAATTAACACAGACTAAAATTGTATTTCTTAATATCAAATAATGCCATGTGGACTTGGGTGACCAGATGAGTGACTGGAGATGACCAGACAGGGGAAGATAGAGAGGGTCCCGTCCAGAGGCAGAGTAAAACCATATTGTAAATTTGAAATCACTTGCTGTCTTAATCATCAAATATCTTGCTCTTTTCCTGGTGGAGAAAGCAAAAAGCACAAGCCAGCTTCAATCCTCAGAGTGTCTGAGAAATAGAATTACCCATGGTACTTGGAAACTTTACCTTGTCAACTCCGAGAGTGCTGTTTGCCCAAAAGCCATAATAAGTGATTAGTTTTTTAAAATTTCACTTGACCTACTATTCAACTATTCTTTAAATATTTTATAATTTCTAATCTAAAGAATTTTTTATTGTGGTAAAATATGCATAAAGCTAACATTTACAGTTTTCACCATTTTTAACTGTACAACTCACTGGCAGTAAGCACTTTCATGCTGTTGTTTAACCATCACCATTATCTATTTCCGGAACTTGATTTCTGATTTTCTGAGCTTCTCCAAGATAGAACATGTGTGCCTAAAGAGAGAAAGATGCATGATTTTGCTGGGATCAATACCCAATTGTTTGTTTGCTTTCTTCTGGCTAGGCATGTAGACTATTACGGAGGCCAGCTCTTGTTAGGAATGCCGGTATCTGTCAACATGTTGTACTTCACCCTTTTTGAACTTTGCTTTTATTCTAGGATGATTGTAAACCAGGGAAAAGTTACAAAAATCTATAAATGCTCTAAAAAAGTTTTCAACAGGACTATATGGCTGGCGTGGGAGCTGTGGGGACTTTATTATGTTCGTATTTGGAAAAAGTCGTTTAAGCCCTGCAATGGTTAGATGTGACTGTGTGGGTTATGTAGGAGAGCAGATAGTTTAGTTTTTAACTTCTGCAATTCAGATTGTGTATAAATATCATGTAAAATGAAGATCCAGGTCATCTTGGAGAAAAATACAATGAATATAAAAAATGTGATAAAACTTTAGGCTGTTCCAGTTACTATTGAAAACATGAAAGAACTCTTAGTGGAGAAAAACTATAAATATAAGAAATGTGGTAAAATATTTAATTTTCCCAGTTTTCTTCAAAGATATGAAAGCAATCGAACTGGAGAAAGAAAACCTAAAGCTGAAAGAAATGTGATTTGCAAAAGTGAAAGGACTTACACTGAAGAAAAACCTTATGAGTATGAGAAATGTGGTCAAGCATTTAGGTTTTTTGTTTGTTTTTCGTCTTTGTTTTTTTGAGACAGAGTCTCGGCTCTGTCACCCAGGCTGGAATGCAATGGCAGGATCTTGGCTCACTGCAACCCCCACCTCCTGGGTTCAAGCTGTTCTTTTGTCTCAGCCTCCCAAGTAGCTGGGACTACTGGCACATGCCACCATGCCCAGCTAATTTTTATATTTTTAATAGAGATGGGGTTTCACCATATTGGTCAGGCTGGTCTCAAACTTCTGACCTCGGGTGATCCACCTGCCTCGGCCTCCCAAAGTGCTGTGATTTCAGGCATGGGCCACCGTTCCCGGCCCATTTAGTTCTTTTAGTTGCATTTGATGACTTAAAATATCTCACTCTGGAGAAAACCTCTATGAATGTATGAAATGTGGGAATCCCTTTATTTTTCCCACATCTTTTCGTAGACACATGATCACGCACATTGGAGATGGACCCTATAACAGGAGAATCACCCCTGATTGGATCCCGAGTAGTATGGAAAATACAGAAGAGTTCTCAATTGTAACAATTGCTTTCAAAGTCATGTGAAAACTCCTGCTGGAATGAATTCCTGTAAATGTAAGTAATATGGAAAGCCTGTTGCAAATTCATTATTGTATAATGCTTGAAAAAAATTTATAACGTGAAAGAAATGTGGTATGAGTTATATGTATATTGTGTTTATCAGTGGCTGATTATTAAAGTAGGTCTCTGGACTACAGATTTCCACTGTTTTTGCAAGAAAATATTGAGGTGAAAATTCTGTAGATACCTTTTAAGCAATAATTGTTTAATCTGTGATTAATAGGCCCTTGAAAAACAAGTCTTTGTTAATTGTTGAAATTTTTCTTACTTTATGGGGCAGGTTTTGGATAGCCTCACCCATTATATATTCCAACTTTTTTTTTTTTTTTTTTGAGATGGGATTCTTGCTCTGTCGGCCAGGCTGAAGGGCAGTGGTGCAATCTCAGCTCACTATAACCTCTGCCTCCCAGGTTCAAGCAATTCTCTTGCCTCAGCCTCCCGAGTAGCTGGGACTACAGGCATGTCTCACCATACCTGGCTAATTTTTATATTTCTTTTTTTAGGAGAGCCGGGGTTTTGCCATGATGGCCAGGCTGGTCTTGAAATCCTGATCTCATGTGATCCGCCCGCCTTGGCCTCCCAAAGTGCTGGGATTATAGGTGTGAGCTACAGTGCCTGGCCAATATTCCAACTTTTTATTATGGAAAAAACTTACCTTTTTTGTTATTAAAAAAAGGTTTTTTTAAAAAAATAAATAGTTGATGTCAGTTTGTAAAATAATAAAAAATCAAAATAAAATGAAGATCATTATAAAATGAAATGTCAGAATATGTATGCATTGAATGAAATCAACAAAACACAGACCTGAGTAACTTTAGAATTTTAATCTCCACAAAGCTCAAGATGTTCAGATCTAACCACTTGGGTGCTTACAGAACATTTATATTTTCTAATTGTCCCATGTAAATGTCTTACATAGACTCTCACCAGCCATGATCCAACTCCAGGTAGCAATGAAGGCTTGCTGAAGTCCTGTTTGGAGCATTTATGGTCTATTTCTGGCTCCCACTCTTCTATTCTGAAATCATGGTTGCAAAAGGCACAGAATTCAAAGGTTTAATTATAAATGTCCCTTAAAGAGAAAAATGGGGCTGGGCACAGTCATGCCTGTAATCCCAGCACTTTGGGAGGCCCAGGAGGACAGATCACGAGGTCAGGAGATCGAGACCATCCTGGCCAACATGCTAAAACCCTGACTCTACTAAAAAAAAAAATTATAACTCAATCAAGACAGTTGCAGGTAGGCAAAAAAAAAAAAAAAAAAAAAAAAAAAAAAAAAATTAACTGGGCAGGGTGGCACAGGCCTGTAGTCCCAGCTACTGGGGAGGCTGAGGCAGGGGAATCCTTTGAACCCAGGCAGCAGAGGTTGCAGTGAGCGGAGATGGTGTGACTGCACTCCAGCTTGGCAACAAAGCAAGATTTCATCTCAAAAATAAATAGATAAAGAGAAAAATGGAAAGGGGACTAGTGGTTTAAAATGTAACCATTTATTTCATTAGTCATATAGTGATATCCATCATTGATTATATGTGATGCAAATATGGCCAAACGTTAGCATTTGTTAAATCATTATGGCTACTATATGGGTATTGTTTTTAGCATTCTCTATACTTTCTGGACCTACCGTGACAAAAATGAAGAAATGTAATGTATAGAATTGAACAAAGCAGAGGACATTTTCCTCCTGGGTAGGCAAGGAAAATTTCAACATTTTATTATTTCTGGAGTTACTGGACTTCCTACTCCTGAGCAATCTTACCTGCACATCTTTTAAAATAGACTTAATTGCTGCCTAGAGCCCACAGGACGATGTCACAGCACAGCTCCAGGGCACTGAAGCTTACAGTGAAAGCGCATTTTCAGCAAGTACTGAAGATTGTCTCCACATTGGCTGGTTTGAAACTGTGGTGAGTGAATTCAGAAAATAAATTGTGCTGATTCTTTAGAGCTTCGAGGCTTTGAACAAAATAATGAATAACCCTTAGTAATTAACATGCTTGTTTTTAGATCTTTTGAATGTAATCATGGAAGGGAATGGAAAGGAAAGAAGTGCTCAGAAAGCTCCCAGAAGCATTTTGGCACCCACCACAGCCCCTGGATGATAAATAACAGGGGGATAGATGGCTAAGTGGGTCCTATTTATGTATTATTCATTGACACTGAAAAACATGCTTTAATTCAAAGCATTGTTTTCTCTTCAAGTGTCTCCAGTCAGCATCACATAGCTTTACTAAATGCTTTTGGTAGTGCTAGAGTGATTTCAGTGTACCAGTGTCTTTGAGTAGTTCTTTAAGGAAATAAAGCTAAGAAAAAGAAGAGGGCAGACAGAGGGCATTTGACCACAAAGACTGAGAATTTCATTGGCTTGTAGAAGAATCCTTCTGGGAAATGTGATAGTTTGTAGCAAAGATTCCCAGGCACATGTGTTCTTAAGAACAAAGGGGCCTTTGGGATGCTGTAATAGTGAGGATGCTTTTAGCTGCAAGTAACCGCAGATCCAACTCAGCATTGGTTTAAGCCAAGAGGAGACTGATTATCTTGTGTAACAAATGCTTCAGTTGCTGTGCTCCACCCAAGGCATACCAGGCTGCTGGTTCCACTTCCCTGTGGCTTCTGAATTTGTCCTTTTCTCTTTGTGGGCTTCATCCTACAGCAGCTGTAAGCATCATATCCATTCACAACAGAGTCTTGTGGTCTGTTTGGCCCCAGCCTTGCCTGGACACATGTATGTTCATTAGTGAGTTCTGACTCTTCTCAATGAGGAGGTGCTGGAATCAGCTGCCAGTGAGGACAGCAGAGATTGAAAAGACAGAGATACTAGAAAAGTAAGAAAGGAATGGATCATTGTGAATACACAATTCTTGAGGAGGACATGCCTACCGTCAGTCAACTTAGTTCTGACATCTGGGATAAAACACCAGCAAATCAAGTGAGAGCAATATTGCACTCCATAGATTGCTGCTGGCATAACCCCTTAAGGGAAAAAAAAAATCTTAAGTGATCTTAAATGAAAGAGGCTACTCCAAGCAGAGATGGATGTTTTCCAAGTTAAGACAAGAGCATTAGCATTATTGCCTTATATTTGTTTTTGTTTGGTTGGTTGATTTTATTTTTTCCTTGAGACAAAGTCTTGCTCTGTTGACCAGGTTGGAGTGCAGTAGAACCATTTCAACTCACAGCAGCCTTAACCTTCTGGGCTCAAGCAATCCTCCTGCCTCAGCCTCCCAAGTAGCTGGGACCACAGTGGGGTCTTGCCACGTTGCCCAGGCTACTCTTGAACTCCTGGCCTCAAGCAATCCTCCTGCCTCTCCAAAGTGCTGGACTTATAGGTGTGGACTACTATGCCCAGGCTTTTTATTTTAATTTTTTTAATATGGGGTCTCACTCTGTTGCCCAGACTGGAGAGCAGTAGCACAATTATAGCTCACTACAGTCTCCAACTCCTGGCCTCATGGGATCCTCCCACTTCAGCCTCCTCAGTAGCTGGTATTACAGGTGCATGCCATCATGCCCTACTTTTATATTAGTTAATATAAGCATCATGACAGCAGGATGTTTTTTCTTATTCACTACTGGATCTGCAGTGATTAGACCAAGGAATAACACACAGCACATTCTCAATAAATATCTGCCAGATGAATTAGTAATGGTGGGGACAGTTTAATAGTTAAGAAAGATCTGGTAAGAGAGAGAGAGAGAGTGAGACCTGGGTTCCAATGCCAACTCTATCATTTACTAGCTGTATAATCCTTTTTCTTTTTTTTTGAGACAGGGTCTCTGTCACCCTGGCTGGAGTGCAGTGGCATGATCTCAGCTCATTGCAACATCAACCACCCAGACTCAGGTGATTCTCCCACCTCAGCCTCCCAAGTAGCTGGGACTACAGACATACACCATCACGCTCGGCTAATTTTCTGTATTTTTTGTAGAGATAGGGTTTTGCCACATTGCCCAGGCCGGTCTCAAAGTCCTAGGCTCAAGTGGTCAACCTGCCTCAGCCTCCCAAAGTGTTGGGATTATAGGCATGAGCCACCATTCCTGGCCTGTAGAATTCTTGTTGTGCCTCATTTCCTCTTCTGTAAAATGGGGGTAATAGAAACCTGCTTCATCATGTTGTTGTGAGAATTAAATGAATCAATATATGTAAAGTGCTTAGAAGAGTGCTAGGCCCATAGTAAGCCCTCAGGAAGTATTAATGGTTTATTATCATTACTACCACTTACTAAGTTTTTACTTCTATAAGCCTCAGTTTCCTCACTCATCAATGTGAATAACAAAAGATACCTCATTTTGAGGATGAAATGAGACATTGTTTATTCTTTCCTTACAACCACAGGCATGGGGTTAGGAATAACTTAGCCAAAGGTCACTATAATTCCTTATCTATTCTCAGTGCTTTTTATTTACAAAGTTATTTTTATTCCCATAATATATTTGATTCCTGCAAAAACTTAGTGGGAGAACAGGTCGAATATATGCCCCTTCTACAGGTGGAGAAACTGATGCACAGAGCAGCTAAATGCCAGTTAAGACTCACTTCACAGGCTGATGGTAGAGCCAGAAGTCAACACAGCAGTCATCCGATGCTTCTCACTGCAGATCTTCCACATTATTAACAATTTAAGCAGAGACTTCACTGCTGGAGAGTGACTTTATTGAGCAAGTGTACAATATTGGATCAGAAATGGAGGTCTTATAAAGACTATTTCTAGGTGGGATGATGTAGGGGAAAGAGAAAGGAAGTGACCAGGAAAGGAAATAACATTTCACAAGACGTGCTCTATGGGAGGAAGGTTAGAATGATCCATGTGGTACTGGATTAGAGTTAGAGACATTAGAATAAACTCATGAATTTGGCTTAATATAGCTACAGATGGTTACAAATAGATATTTGCAGATATGTATGGATTTATGGGCAAGTATGTATAGATACATACATTTTATTGCTCTGTCAGCTAAAAAGGACTAGAAACCACAATACCCCAGTTGTAATGAGCACCTCCAGCACTCAAATCTTGGTTTCTAATACCATTCTCCAGTTAAAAAAAGCAAAAAACAAAACAGGAATCACTGGAGAAATGAGTGATTCTAGGGTTGGACTGATAACATACAAAAGGAGACTATAGTGCCAGAAAGCAAGGAAGTGCTGCAGAAAAAGATAGAGATATGTCAAAGGATTACAGGAGCCAACTGAAAAGGTTCCCAATGGCCAAAGTTTGAACAATTTGAGCAATAAAGTAAATAATGTATTACTGGCTAATAACCCAAGGTATAAAATAAATGTTAATCCATCTAATAAAAATAAATTATTGTATAAATAAGTAAATGGGGGAGAAGAGACAAATCTCCTTGCAGAAGGATTCCAAATAATTTATGTAGATACTCCTCCATCAAGGAGGTGGAAGATAATTCCTTACCCCTTAAGTGGGGGCTACATATAATGACTTCTTTTCAAAGAGTCCAGGATGGAAAGAAGGGAGAAAAGAGTAACTTTACAGTAGAGAAGTCTGATAAACACTATCTCAATCAGAAGATAAGATTAATATCAATAGTGATAAGTCAATTTGATAGTAGGTACACTTCAGGTGATGCCATGAGAATGGTACTTTATCTCAGTGGTCTTCCTTCCAAAAACCCATAAGCCCTATCTAGCTATGAGAAAAACATCACACAAACCAAAGTGAAGAATATTCTATAAAATACCTGACACCTGAACAGTATTTCTCAAAACAACTATTAAGGTCATCAAAAATAAGGAAATTCTGAGAAGTTGTCACAACCAAGAGGAGCTTAAGTAGACATGACAACTAAATATAACATGGTATCCTGGATGAGATCCTAGGACAGAAAAGAGATGCTAGGTTAAAACTAAGGAAATTTGAATTAACTAAGGACTATAATTAATAATGCATCAATATTTGTTTTTTAGTTTTGATACATATACTATATGAATATGAGATGTTAAAGAGAACCCAAGAATGGAATATTCAGAAACTTTCCATACTATATTTTCTTTTCTGTAAATCTAAAACGATTCTGAAATTTAAAGTTTGTCAAAAATTAATCAGACTACTAGGACAGCAACAACAACAAAGAAATGGAAAACAAAAAGCAGATGGGAAAGTAGAAAACAAACAGCAAGATGAATGTATACCCAACCATATAAATATGCTCACTGTAAATGGTCTAAACACTCCAATTAAAAGCCAGATGTTGTGAGATAGAATTTTAAAAATGTAATATCCAGGTTGGCTGGAGTGGCTTATTCCTGTAATCCCAGCACTTTGGGAGGCCGAGGTGGGCGGGCAGATCACTTGAGGTCAGGAGTTTGAGATCAGCCTGGCCAACATGGTGGAACCCCCATCTCTACTAAAAATACAAAAATTATCTGGGCATGGTAGGGCATGCACCTGTAATCCTAGCTACTCAGGAGGCTGAAGCAGGAGAATCTCTTGAACATGGAAGGTGGAGGCTGCAGTGAGCCAGGATCACACCATTGCACTCCAACCTGGACAAGAGACAAAGACTCCACAAAAAGCCACATCCAGTATTCAGTGTATGCCCTCTATACAAGAAACCACTTTAAAGATATAGATAGATTAAAACAAAAGATAGTGACACATATACCAATCAAGCAATAATCAAGAGAAAACTGGAGTAGATACAAAGTAGAATTCATAACAAAGAATATTATCGTAGATAAAGGAGACATTTCATGATAATAAAGGTGTTATTAAGAAGACATAACAATCCTTATTGTGTATGTACCTAATAACAGAGCTTTGAAATATACAAAACAAAAACTGATAGAACTGAAAGGAGAATAGAGTAAGAGTTTTAGTTGGAGATTTCAATACTCTTCTCTCAGTAATGATAGAACAAGTAGAAAAGAGAAAATAAGAATACAGAATAAGTGAAGACAAAGACTTGAATAAATTCCTCCCCAAAACATCAGAATAAATTACATGTCTTTTACATAGCATAGAGATGGCTGTCACTTTTTAATCCAGTCTAAAAACCTACACTTTTTAATTTTAGTGTTTAGTCTCTTATATTTGATTGATGTAATTTCTGATGGTTTGAGTTTATGAATCATCTTGCTTTGTTTTCCATACATTCTTTGTTTCTTTGTTCCTTCTTTACTGCCTTCTCTTAGATTCTTTTCATATTATTTTAATCTACTTTATTGCTTCTTAGCTATGTTTCTTTAGTTTTTTTTTTTAATAATGATGGCTCTAGTGATTTCAATATGCAACCTTAATTTATTGTCTACACTGAATAAATATTATAGCACTTAATGGACAGAAAAATGACTTAAAACACTATAATTCCATTTACAGCCTTTATCCCTTTGTGTTATTTTGTTATGTGTTGTACTTCTACATATGTTATAAACCCCACAACACTTGCTATTATTTTTATCTAAACATTCAAACATCTTTCCAAAATAAAAAAAAAAAAAACTAGTCTTTTATATTTACCCACATAATTACCTTTTTTAGTGCTTTTCATTCCTTCCTATAGATTCCATCTGGAATCTGGCTTCCATCTGGGATAACTTCCCTTTAGCTGAAAAAACTTGTAGAGATTTTAGTGATATAATCATATAAACAAAATGGCCTATTTCTTGTAGTTTGGGTCTGTTGGTAACACATTCTCTTCTGAGCTTTTTTTTTTTTCTTCATTAAATGTTTCTTTATTTTCCCCTCATTCTGAAGCTTATTTTCACAGGATGTAGAATTCTAGGTTGACAATTGTTATATATATTTTTAAACACTTCAATGATATTATTCCATTATCTTCTGGATTCTATTATTTCTGATGAGAAGTCAGTTGTCATCCATGTCTCTCCTCCCACATTCCAAACCCCCTTTTCTTCCCAAATATAAAGTGTATTTTAAAAAAATTTTTTGAAAAGCAATTTGATTCAGGTATAGTTCATACATCATACAATACACCAAAAAGTGTACACTCAATCTTTTTGATATATTACATTATAATTTTTAAAATTGGGATAAATATACATGTATATCCACATATATAAAACAACATTTGAGGTTTTACCTACTCTTAGGTGTACAATGCTGTGACTTTTATTACATTCCCAGTATTTTGCAGCCATCAACACTATATTTCTGAAACTTTTTCATCACTTCAAATAGAAACTCTGTTTAAGGCACTAACTCCCCATTTCCCTTTCCCTGGCCCTTGGTAATGGATATTTTCTGTCTCTATGATTTGCTAATTCTAGATATTTCATATAAGCATCATGTATTTGTCCTTTATGCCTGGCTTATTTAATTTTGTGTAGTGTTTTCAAGGTGCATTCATGCTATAGCTTGTATTGGAACTTCTTTTTATGGCTGAATAATACTTCACTGTACATACATATCACATTTTGCTTATCCAGGTATCTGTTTATGCATACTTGGGTTGTTTCCACACTGTGGCTATTATGAATAATGCTGCAATGAAAATTGGTGTATAAATATCCAAGATAAGATGATGAAAGAAAAACAAGAGTGTTAAAATGCATATATATATATGTGTGTATATATATATATTTTAATAGAGTATGAAAAGTAGGATTTATGTTTCATGAAGATCACTCTGTGTTATGTTTAGGTTTGATGAAATGTTAGGTTTGCAAGGGCCGTGTCTGAAGGCAAAGATGCCCTAGGAGGTTTTGTCATATTTTAGATCCTATTTCAACTGTAGTAAATTAAACTGAAAATATTTAAATTAAATTATATACACAACACGTCACTCTAATCCTCTTATTCAAATTCAAAGCCAGTAGAATCAGTAACACTTTACTGACTATAGGAAGTGTTGAAACACATGTAGGGAAGTGAACCGTGATGGCCAGGAGTGTGAAACATCGGTCAACCTGGGGTTCAGATCACGGTTTGCTGTTGTTTCCTCTGTGCTATTAAATGTTTATTTCCTCACCTACAAAATGAAAAATCAACCCATACATTTTTTGTGAAAATTTTATGAGAAAGCTTATCTAAAGAATATATAAATAAGCATGATTTTAATACAAAATTATACTACTGTATTTGTGACACATTTGTGGATCATTTAGGAGAGCGATCCTCAACCTTTTGAACAACAAGGACAGGTTTGATAGAAGATAATTTTTTCATGGATGAAGGCAGGGAATGGTTTCAGGATAAAACTGTTCCACTCAGATCATGAAGCATTAGTTAGATTCTCAAAAGCACACAGCCTAGATCCCTCATAAGCACAGTTTGCAGTAGGGTTCATGCTCCTGTGAGACTAATGCTATTGCTGATCGGACAGGAGGTGTAGCTCAGGTGATGATGCTGAGTCACCTGCTACTCACCTCCTGCTGTGCCTCCTGGTTCCTAACAGGCCACAGATGAGTACTGGTCTGTGGCCCAGGGGTTTGTAGCCCGATTGAGGATAATGATCTTTGTCTTAAATTATTTTTAGCACATGAATTAGGGTAAACAATCAGGACCAATCACAATAATTATAGATATAAAGTAGTGCATTGAGGTTTGACTAAAACTTAAAAATTAAGATTAGTCTGTATTGATAATTTATATGAACTTTTCTGAATATCCTCCCTCCCACACCCCACGTCCTGCCAAGAGGTTGCCATTTGTTTAGCCATTACAATCCTCTTGAAAGTTTTTTAGGTGGATGTGTAGTTTAACTTGCTAGACCAAAAAAAAAGAAAACAGATAAAATGAAATGAAACAAAACAAAAACCCTGAAAAAACCCGGTTATTGGCATATATAAATAAATATAAGATGTAAAATCTGTTTCCGTCTTGGTATTCCATTTCATTAAATCTGAAAAACGATAAGTCCTTTTGTTACATCTCTAACTAGTTACCCAAAATTAGATTCATGGAAATTTAAGTATTAAAAATATCAGAGAGTTCTAAACTTCACAATCAAATTCAGGCTTTGATCCTTCACATAGCTGAATATACAAAATGGATGGGGTAAAGTCTTTCTTCTTTAACTTCGCAGTTCACATAGAATGAACTTTTTGCCCTCAGGTTTAAAAGATGACAAGAGCCATTAAATACAATTCAATATTTATTAAGTGCTTATAGTATGCCATAGATTATTAGGTATGGGTGAATGAGGTGAAAATGTCTTCCTTCTAGCCTTTGGAAATTCATAGTATGAAAAGAGGAAAATGCAATAGTTCATTTTTCCTATGAAGAGTCAAGATCCCTGGCCAAGACACTGTTAAAACTCTATACTTTGAGGCCATCTCTGACTTTAAAATCACAGTAATGATTTATAAAATATATTTTAAAATGAAAATTAAATAGAGATAGATAATCTCAAAAAAAAAACCAACATAGATTTTTCTTTGAGTGATAAACAGAACAGAAATAAAAAGCAGAGAAAATGACTAAAACAGAATTCTGAGATTCCAGGCTACAAAGATGCTACAGAGAGACAGGGTCTAAAAAGAACTTACTTAAACCAAGGACTGGGGAAGGCCGCCCCACAGGGAAGCAAGGCTGAATTAAAGCTGTGCCATCTACTCGTAGGCCAATGACTTGTAGGAAGTGACTAACCCTAAAAGCTTGGAGACCACAGCCTTATGACCAGCTCTGAGTGAGTCCCTTGCAAGTTATTGACTCTGAAAGCTCTCATATGCTCTGTGAAAGAAAAACTCAAATGAATTATGAAAGAGAAGTCTGCAGTTTAAGGCATAGAGGTTGAAGGAAGTCCACTAGAAAAACACCCAGCAGAGAGAAGTGAATACTGAAAGAGAGGTTAAAAAATAACCCCTTAAAATAGGCACATTCAATTTACACAACACATGGATTCTTTAAAAAGGCAGCTTAACGCCGGTCGTGGTGGCTCACGCCTGTAATCCCAGCACTTTGGGAGGCCGAGGCGGGTGGATCACAAGGTCAAGAGATCGAGACCGTCCTGGTCAACATGGTGAAACCCTGTCTCTAGTAAAAATACAAAAAAAAATTAGCTGGGCATGGTGGCGCGTGCCTGTAATCCCAGCTACTCAGGAGGCTGAGGCAGGAGAATTGCCTGAACCCAGGAGGCGGAGGTTGCGGTGAGCCGAGATCGCGCCATTGCACTCCAGCCTGGGTAACAAGAGTGAAACTCTGTCTCAAAAAAAAAAAAAAAAAAAAAAAAAGGCAGCTTAAAAAACCCCACCAAGCAGAAGATGAATGAAAATGAAAATGATGGAAGAATCTAAAGAATGTTTATTTGGGGTTTATCAAAGAGGCAAAGAAAAAAAAAACTATGAAAAGAATAAGAAATAGGGACATCCAAGAAGCCAAAATTACATTTGTAAGAAAAAAGTTCATTAAAATTAAAACAAATATCTTGGAAATGGCAAATATAGTCAGTATAATTAAAATTAAGAAATCTCAATTGATAAAATAAAAATTATATTGGACTAGTGAAAGTGAGAATGCATAAATATGATGCTAATTAAGAAGAAATTAATAAGTTAGAGACAGTAAGATACAAAAAACATGAGAACACTTGTGAAACTTGGAGGATAAACTAAAAGATTTAATAAGATTTTAGCTAATAAATGTTGACAGATGGCCAAGAAGAGAAAGACCGTAGAAAAATAGCACTCAAAGTGATAATTACACAGCGTTTACTAGAAATGAAGAAAGAAATGTCTCTAGATGGGAAATTAGATGTAAGTGTTGAGAATAATGAAATTAAGTCAGCTATCAAAGTAAAACTGCAGAGCATCATGAAAAAGGGGAAGTCTCAAGATGCTACCAGAAGTAATAGACACTGTCTATAGAGGGAAGGCAATTGTATTTAATCAGACTCATCAGCCATAAGAGAAAAATCTTCCGACTACTAAAGAAATATGTAATTGTGCAACTGACTGAATTATTAAAGATGGAGGCACATGATGATTGTTTTAGAAATATAAAGGCAGTAACAGTATATATATTCTCACTAATAAAAATAAATAAAATAATGGCTTAAGAAACTTAACACCTTCAAACTTAGAATAGTGGCTTCAAATGCCTGTAATTCAAGTTAATAAATTTGTAACTCAGTATATATGTTTCAGTTTTATCAAACAAATGTGAATGTAACTAGGTATTTTATTCTCTTTGTAGCAATTGTGAATGGGAGTTCACTCATGACTTGGCTCTCTGTCTGTTATTAGTGTTTAGGAATGCTTGTGATTTTTGCACATTGATTTTGTATCCTGAGACTTTGCTAAAGTTGCTTATCAGCTTAAGGAGATTTTGGACTGAGACGATGGGGTCTTCTAAATATACAATCATGTCATCAGCAAATAGAGACAATTTGACCTCCTCACTTTCTATTCGAATACTCTTTATTTTTTTCTCTTGCCTGATGGCCCTAGCCAGAACTTCCAGTACTATGTTGAATAGGAGTGGTGAAAGAGGGCATCCTTGTCTTGTGCCAGTTTTCAAAGGGAAGGTTTCCAGTTTTTGCCCATTAAGTGTGATATTGGCTGTGGGTTTGTCATAAGTAGCTCTTCTTAAGTATGATATTGACTGTGGGTTTGTCATAAATTGCTCTTATTATTTTGAGATATCCATCAATACCTAGTTTATTGAGAGTTTTTGGCATAAAGGGCTGTAGAATTTTGTCGAAGGCCCTCTCTGCATCTATTGAGATAATCATGTGGTTTTTGTCTTTGGTTCTGTTTATGTGATGGATTATGTTTATAGATTTGTGGATGTTGAACCAGCCTTGCATCCTGGGATGAAGCCGACTTGATTGTGATGGATAAGCTTTTTGATGTGCTGTTGGATTCGGTTTGCCAGTATTTTATTAAAGATTTTTGCATCAATGTTAATCATGGATATTGACCTGAATTTTTTTTTCTTTTTTAGTTGTGTCTCTGCCAGGTTTTGGTATCAGGATGACATTGGTCTCGTAAAATGACTTAGGGAGGAGTCCCTCTTTTTGTATTGTTTGGAATAGTTTCACAAGGAATGGTACCAGCTCCTCTTTGTACCTCTGGTAGAATTCGACTGTGAATCCTGGATTATGAACCCAAAAGTCCAGGACCACCTGGACTTTTTTTGGTTGGTAAGCTATTAATTGCTGCCTCAACTTCTGACATTGTTATTGGTCTATTCCTGGTTTAGTCTTGGGAGGGTATAAGTGTCCAGGAATTTATCCATTTCTTCTAGATTTACTGGTTTATTTGCATAGAGGTATTTGTAGTAATCTCTGATAGTTTGTATTTCTGTTGGGTCAGTGGAGATATCACCTTTATCATTTTTTTATTGCATCTATTTGAATCTTCTCTCTTTTCTTTTTCATTATTCTGGCTAGCAGTCTATCTATTTTGTTGATCTTTTCAAAAAACCAGCTCCTGGATTTATTGATTTTTTTGTAGGGTTTTTCACGTCTCTATCTCCTTCAGTTCTGTGTTGATCTTAGATATTTCTTGCCTTCTGCTGGCTTATGAGTTTGTTTGATCCTGCTCCTCTAGTTCTTTTAATCGTGATGTTAGGGTGTCAATTTTATATCTTTCCTTGCTTCTCTGTTGGGCATTTGGTGCTATAAATTTCCCTCTAGACACTGCTTTAAATGTGTCCCAGAGATTCTGGTACATTGTGTCTTCGTTCTCATTGGTTTTGAACAGCATCTTTATTTCTGCCTTCATTTCATTATTTATCCAGTAGTCATTCAGGAGCAGATTGTTTAGTTTATATGTAGTTGTGCAGTTTTAAGTATGTTTCTTAATCCTGAGTTCTCATTTGATTGCACTGTGGTCTGAGAGACTATTACAATTTCGATTCTTTTGCATTTGCTGAGGAGTGTTTTACTTCCAATTATGTGGTCAATTTTAGAATAAGTGTGATGTGGTGCTGAAAAGAATGGATATTCTGTGGTTTCGGGGTGTAGGGTTCTATAGATGTCTATTAGGTCTACTTGGTCCAGATCTGAATTCATGTTTTGGATATCTTTGTTAATTTTCTGTCTCATTGATCTGTCTAGTATTGACAGTGGGGTGTTAAAGTCTCCCACTATTATTGTGTGGGAGTCTAAGTCTCTTTGTAGGTCATTAAGAATTTGCTTTATGTATCTGGGTGCTCCTGTATTGGGTGCATATATATTTAGGATAGTTAGCTCTTCTTGTTGCATTAATCCCTATACCATTGTGTAATGCCCTTCTTTGTCTCTTTTGATCTTTGTTGGTTTAAAGTCTGTTTTATCAGAGACTAGGATTGCAACCCCTCCTTTTTTTTTTTTCTCTCCATTTGCTTGGTAAATCTTCCTCCATCCCTTTATTTTGAGCCTATATGTGTTTTTGCATGTGAGATGGGTTTCCTGAATACAGCACACTGATGGGTCTTGAGTTTTTATCCAATTTGCCAGTCTGTGTCTTTTGACTGGGGCATTTACCCCCTTTATGTTTAAGGTTAGTATTATTATGTATGAATTTGATCCTACCATTTTGATGCTAGCTGATTGTTTTGTTCATTAATTGATACAGTTTCTTCATAGTGTCGATGGCCTTTACACTTTGGTATGTTTTTGCAGTGGCTGGTACTGGTTGTTCCTTTCCATGTTTAGTGCTTCCTTCAGGAGCTCTTGTAGGGCAGGCCTGGTGGTAACAAAATCTCTCAGTAGTTGCTTGTCTGTAAAGGATTTGATTTCTCCTTTACTTATGAAGCTTAGTTTGGCTGGATATGAAATTCTGGGTTGAAAATTCTTTTCTTTAAGGATGTTGAATATTGGCCCCCACTTTTTTCTGGCTTGTAGGGCTTCTGCCGAGAGATTCGCTGTGAGTCTGATGGGCTTCCCTTTGTGGGTAACCCAACCTTTCTCCCTGACTGCGCTTAGCATTTTTCCCTTCATTTCAACCCTGGTGAATCTGACAATTATGTGCATTGGGGTTGCTCTTCTCAAGGGATAACTTTGTGGTGTTCTCTGTATTTCCTGTATTTGAATATTGACCTTCCATGCTATGTTAGGGAAGTTCTCCTGGATAATATCCTGAAGAGTGTTTTCTAGCTTGGATTCATTCTTTCCATCACAGTCAAGTACACCGATCAAATGTAGATTTGGTCTTTTCACATAATCCCATATTTCTTGGAGGCTTTGTTCATTTATTTTTGCTTTTTTCTCTAATCTTGCCTTCTCACGTTATTTCATTGAGTTGATCTTCAATCTCTGAAATCCTTTCTTCTGCTTGATTGATTAGGCTATTGAAACTTGTATGTGCTTCATGAAGTTCTCGTGCTGTGTTTTTCAGCTCCATCATGTCATTCATGTTCTTCTCCACTCTGGTTATTCTCATTGGCATTTTGTCTCACCTTATTTCAAGGTTCTTACTTTCCTTGCATTGGGTTAGAACATGCTCCTTTAGCTTGGAGGAGTTTTTTACCCACCTTCTGAAGCCTGCTTCTGTCAATTCATCATACCCATTCTCCATCCAGTTTTGTTCCCTTACTGGTGAGGGGTTGTGATCCCTTGGAGGAGAAGAGGCGTTTTGGCTTTTAGCAATTTCAGCCTTTTTGTGCTGGTTCCTTCCCATCTTCGTGGATTTATCTGCCTTTGGTCTTTGAAATTGGTGACTTTTGGGTTGGGTTTCAGAGTGGATGTCCTTTCTGTTGATGTTGAAGATATTTCTTTCTGTTTGTTAGTTTTTCTTCTAACAAACAGGCCCCTCTGCTGCAGGTCTGCTGGAGTTTGCTGGAGGTCCACTCCAGACCCTGCTTGCCTGGGAATCACCCATGGGGGCAAGGGGGCTGCAGAACAGCAAAGATTGCTGCCTGCTCTTTCCTTTGGTAGCCTCATCACAAAACAGTACCTGCCAGATGTCAGCCAGATATCTCCTGTATAATGTGTCTCCCGGTTAGGATACACGGGGGGTCGGGTAGCCACTTGAGGAGGCAGCCTGTCCCTTAAGGGAGCTCAAGCACTGTGCTGGGGGATCTGTCACTCCCTTCAGGACTGCCAGGCAGGGACCTTTAAGTCTGCTGAAGTGGAACCCACAACCACCCCTTTTCCCAGGTGCTCTGTCCCAGGAATTTGAGGCCTTTGTATGTCCCTGACAGTCTGCTATCTTTTTTTTCTGAGATGCCCTGCCCAGCAAGAAGGGAATCTACTTGACCATTTGCCTGCAGAGACCTCGCTGAGCTGCCATGCTGGGCTCTGCCCAGCTGCTGGGTAAACTTCCCAGTGGCTTTGTTTACACAGGCAATGTTGAAAACACCTACCAGAGCTCAGCAATGGTGGGCACCCCTCCCCTCACCAAGCTCGATTGTCCCAGGTCGAGCTCAGGCTGCTGTACTAGCTTTGAGAATTTCAAGCCAGTGGATTTTGGCTTGACGTTGTAGGCCCTGGAGGGAGTCTGCTGATCTGTAGGTTGTGTAGACTGTGGGAGAAGTGCAGTATCTGAGCTGGAGTGCCAGAGTGTCTGGAGAGGTCCCTAATGGCTTCCCTTGGATGGGAGAGTGAGTTCTGCCTCCTCTTGCACCACCCAGGTGAGGCAGTACCCCACCCTGCTTCAGCTTGCCCACCTTGGGCTGTTCCCACTGTCTAACCAGTCCCAAGGAGATGAACCTGATACCTCAGCTGGAAATGCAGAGATCACTCATCTTCCGGCGTGCTTTCGCTGGGAACTGCAGACCAGAGCTGTTCCCGTTTGGCCATCTTGGCGGAAGTCCCCCAAGTGTATTTTTTTCTTTGACTTTTTTTTTTTTTGGAGACAGGCCTCAGCTCTGTCATCCAGGCTGGAATGCATGGCACAAACACAGCTTATTGTAGCCTTGACCTTCTAGGCTCAAGTAATCCTCTTGTCTCAGCCTCCTGAGTAGCTAAGACCACACACCACCATGCCTGGCTAACTTTTTATTTTTTGTAGAGACAAGGTTTCACTACGTTGCCCAGGCTGGTCTCAAACTCCTGAATGTAAGTGATCTGCTCACCTCATCCTCCCAAAGTTCTGGGATTATGCACTTTTAAATATTTCTTTTATCCATTTTTTTTGTCCTTGTTTTCTGGGACTCCAATTCCATATATATTAGACCATTTACTATTGTCCCCTCAAATTGTTAATATTTTAATTTTTAATCTTTTTCTTCTCTGTGCTTCTGTTAAGATAATTTCTATTGACTTGTCTTTAAATTTTTCAATCACTTTTCCCCTTATGTCCATTATTCTTAGGAATTTAGTTCACGTGTCCTCCTCTTCATTATTCACTGGTTTTAAAAAGTAGACAGAGAGATATTTTTTTTCTTGGCATGAGTAACAGTCTTTTACAACTGTCTACACTTTAATTGGAAATAGAATCTTGAGTGGTTCTTAAGCCATCTTATATCATACAAAGAACATGCTAAACATGTAGTATTACTGAGAAAACTACCAGACATCAGACAATATCTAGGATATTAAAAAAATTTCCTAGGCGATTCTAATGCAGGAGTCCTCACACACCCTTAGAGAAACACTAATTTGTTGTTAAAAGCTGAAGTCAAATAAGTAGTTAGCCGTCAAAAAATGCAAATCAGTTTAAACTGAGGCCTCAGGAAGACCATCAACAAAGCTGTCAGATTGCTTTACTAAATTCAACTTTAAAAAACTCATAGCCATTATGAAAACCAATGTGGAGGTTCCTCAAAACATTAAAAATATAATAACCACATGATCGAGATTAGTACCTTCACCTATGAGCATCCTTCTGGGTATATGGCGAAAGGAACTGAAATCAGCATCTTGAAGAGGTATCTAAGCTCTCATGTTCATTGCAGCATTATTCACAATAGCCAAGATATGAAATCATTCTAAGTGTCCGTTGATGAATGAATAAATAAAGAAAATGTAGTATAGGCCAGTGGAATACTATTCAGCCTTTGAATAGAAGGAAATCCTGTCATCTGTGACAACATGGATTAAACTGGAAGACATTATGCTAAGTAAAGTAAGCCGGGCACAGAAAGATAAATACTACACGATCTCATTTATATGTGGAATCTACAAAAGTTGAACTCATAGAAGCTAGGGGCTAGGGAGTGGTGGCGTGGTAGAGTGGGAGTGGATGTTAGTCAAAGGGCAAAAAGTTTCAATCAGACAGAATAAATAAGTTTTGGAGACTTATTGTATACCATAGTGACGATAGTTAATGATAATGTTTTGTATACTTGGAAATTGCTAAGAGGATAGATCTTAAATGTTCCCACCACAAAAAAAAGTTAAGTATGTGAGGTGATAGATATGTTAATTAGCTGGATATAATCATTTCACAGTGTATATGTAAGATTATCATGTTGTATACCACAAACATATAGAACTTTTCTTTGTCAAATATATGTCGAAAGAGCTGGCAGAGGGACAATTTAATTTAAATAAACTGGTGCATATGGAAACAGACATGACCTGTAATTTCCAAAAGCCAGGTAGTTACTCCATTTCATTTATTCTTGATTTTATGCTGGCCTGTGGCTCCCCAGTAAGCCAACTAAAGTTACAATTAAGCAGTTTTGGGAGACAAGAATGTCTTCAGTGATGTCTATGGGCAGGCTTGTATAACTCTTGAAAGATCTCTAAAGAGGAATATGAATGATTGAGAACACCTAGATTTGCTGTTTACCAATTGATCCTAAGGTTCCATGGCCTGGAACAAATACCAAGAGATAAAGACATTAACTGGGATATTACGTGGCTATCAAGAAAGGACTCTAATTGTTGAACAAATATACCATAAATTATGCACCCAAATGAGTGCTGATTTCTTCAACATGCAAAAGGAAGTTGAGTATCAACCTTGCTTCATTGGTTTCACTCCCTAGAGAGTTGCATTGGGGATTCTAAGATAGAATCTAGCTCATCAGGAAAGAGTAATCTATGAGCATGATCTGCTGTGAACATGGCTAGGGCCCATGGCAACAGAAGTGGTACATAACTGCCTTTCCTGGGTTAATGGTAATTAATGGGTTTGAAGACTTGAGCATAAATTGGGCTCTGCCATCTACTAACTGTGAGATCTTGTGAAAACACATTCTCTGAATCTCGATTTATTTAATGGTAATTGATCATTAAAAATTTCTACTTTCTATTTCATAGATATACATGTGATATCCCCTTTGAAACCTACAGTGTACTAATAGCAAGTTATTCTTCAAGGAAATCCCTTTGGTAGGCTGTGATCTTATTCACAACAATTTAGTCATTGTACATTCTTTGGGAGTACATTTATAAATAGTTTGAGCAATTTGGGAGAAGCATTTTTACATGTCCCTGTGATGGCTAATTTTATGTGTCAATTTGGCTGTGTTAAGGGATACCCAGAAAATGGACAGAACACTATTTCTGGGTGTGTCTGGAAGGGTATTTTCAGAAGATATTAGCATTTGAATCAGTAGACTGAGTAAAGAAGATTACCTTTTACCAATGTGGGCGGGCATCATCCAATCCATTGAGGGCCCAAATAGAACAAAAAGGCAGAGGAGGGGCAAATTCTCTCCTTCTTGAGCTGAATGTCCATCTTCTCCGGCCCCCAGACATTAGAGCTCCTGGTTCTTGTGCCTTTGGATTCTAGGACTTATACCTGTAGCCCTTTTGCCTCAGACTTGGGAGTTACATCATTGGTTCCCATGGTTCTCAGGCCTTTGGATTTGGACTGAACCCATAGGAAGTGACTCATGTAATTATGGAGGCCAGAAAGTCCCACGGTATGCCATTTGCAAACTGGAGAACCAGCATCATGGGACTTCTTGGCTTTCATAATTGTGTGAGCCAATTCCCGTAGTACATCTCCTTTGATGTATCCATGATTATTCTATTTGTTCTGTTTCTCCATGGAATCATATTACACGTTGTTTTGATAATTCAGCTAGATCACCTACAAATTGATCATGAACTTTGGATTTAAATGATGTCATTGTTTCCAAAAATTGAATTCACTATTAGTGGATGAAAATTTGTTACCACTGGGTTATTAAAAAGTGTATGCCACAGGCTTTTGAAGATTCTTCCCAAAGAGGAATTCTAAAAATGATTTATGCAATTGCAGCCTCATTAGTGTAAGAGTATGGTCTCCCAAGGGAGCTATGTTGAAGGCCAAAACTCACTTGAATATGTAACCTTCTGTTAGCTTGTTTAATTAATCAGTCATTTTGCATTAGAATCTCATGGCATGTATACAGGGTTACCATGTTTTGAATCAGAATGATGGTCACAGACTGATCCTGCAGTAATCCCTAAGAATCCCTGTAAGCAGGGTAGCCCAGATGAACTCTCAGCCTCTGACAGAGAGGGAATTGGAGCTTTCTGGTGCTTACTGATAACATAACAAGAATGTCTTCAGTGATGTATATAGGTAGGCTTGTATAACTCTTTAGAAGATCTCCAGAGGAATATGAGTGATTAATCTCCAAGCAAACTGTAACCCCAGAATTATAAAATATAGATTTAATACAGTTGTGAAAATTCTTTCTGTTTAGGCCAGGCACAGTGGCTCAAGCCTGTAAAACACTTTGGGAGGCCAACGTGGAAAGATTGCTTGAGCCTAGGAGTTCAAGACCAGCCTGGGCAACATAGTGAGACCTTGTCTCTACAAAAAATTTAAAAATTAGCCGGTCGTTGTGGCACGTGCCTGTGGTCCCAGCTGCTTGGGAGGCTGAGATAGGAGTATTGCTTGAACCCAGGAGGTTGAACCTGCAGTGAGCCATGTTTGCACCACTGCACTCCAGCTTTGGTGACAGAGTGAGATCCCGTCTCAAAAAATTGAAAAAAAAAAAAAAAAGGAAAGAAAAGAAAATCCTGTTTGTTCAAAAGTGCCTACTATGGTTAGGCAAAGTTAAGAAATATTAGAAGAAATGCAGCAAGCAGTCCTTGAAAGGAGTATATTTCAGCACTGAACCTGGGCTACTTGAAGGAGAGAGATGTTGACACAGTTCCAACCCTAAACTGTTATGGAGGGTGAGGTATCTCTCTGAGACTGTGTCCTGAGGGATCTCTGCCCTTTGCCTGAGCTTTAGAGGGTCATACTGTAGCCTTTTTCTCTCTATGAGAAGAGGAGTCCATAGGCTAAAGGGATGTGCCCACCTTAAGCCCACTGTGGTAGAAGGAATTCTAAGATGGCACCCAAGATTCACACACTCTATAACTTCCCTGTCTCTGAGTGTGGATGTGACCTATAAATATAGTGGATGTCACTCCCATGATTATGTTACATTGTATGGCAAAAGTGGGAGGTTTGAAGATATAATTATTGTTTCTCATAAGTTAACTGTAAGTTAATAAAGATTGTTCTGGGTGGATCTTACTTAGTAAGGTGAAATCCTTTAAAGAGGAGTGAACCCTTCACGAAAAGAGAGATTCTACTGCTGGTCTTGAAGAATCAAGCTGCCATTCGTTCTAAAGCCACAAGGAAATAAATTCTGCCAGTGACCACATGAGCTTGTAAGAGGAATCTGAACCTCAGATGAAATTGCAGCCCTGGGTGACACCCTGACTGCAGTCCAGAGAGACTCTGAGCAGAGGACCCAGTTAAGCCACATTCGGACTCTTGATCCAAGAAAATCATGAGATAATGAACATGTGTTGTGGTAAGCCATTAAATTGGAGGTGATTTGAGATGCAGCATAGAACACGAATTCACCCATGCCTCATCTTCTAGTCCAATGGCACACAAAGTGTGGTCTGTTTCCTACTGATCCAGGATGAGCTAAGTATAGAAAGTGAGACTAAATGTTTGGTACTTTCTATGGCAATTTAACACTGCTGAGACATTTTAATTGTATTTTACAAAAATGTGGATCCACAGTAGAGTGAACATTTTTTAAAAAATCATTTTTCACCAGAGAAGTATTGTTCTAGTTCATGATCTGCCTTCTTAGAATTCTGAATTCTCTGCCCAATTGGCCCTGAAAGAGGAATGAATCAGCTCTTCAAGGGCCTGCTCAGTCCTCTTTCTTTGGTCTGCCTGTCTAAGGGCAGACCATGCTGCTGCTAAACTAACCCCTAGCCCTGATGACTGGCCAAGAATCAGCTCTTTATGGGGGTTGAGGATGGAGCTCCGGATGTGTGAGTTGACATGTTCACACATGAATATGAGCCGCTGAAAGTGCTAGATAGAGAGATGGGAAGAGAAGAGAGGAATAACCAGGGGCCAGAGGCTGTGGATAGCTGTTCACTTGTAACCTCAAAATTCCCTACTAAAACATGGGAAAGCTCAAAATTTTAAGTCCAAATACAGCTTTCAGGTCATTGTGAAGGTCTACTGGCCAAGGTAGAAGGAGAGAACATATTTTATTTAATATTATGCTAGCTTGGCTTATGTTTGTAAACATTCTAGACGTATGCTATGTCAGCCTTCATTTGTTCTCTTGCTCTGGCCTTGCAAATGTTAAGAGTGAGCCTGGAGAGCGGCCTTTGCTCCTAGAACATTCCAACTGCTTCTCCCAGAGATTGCAAACCTAGAATCTTGAGCTGCTTAAGTGTAAGGGGTTTTGTTTTGTTTTGTTTTGTTTTTTTAGTGATGCCCCACCATAATTAACACAAAAAGGTTTTCTGCACTAAGGATGCTTAGATTTTTTAAACCCATTTTTCCCTAACTGCATGATGGTAGGTGCTATGCTTTGAATGCATCCCCTAAAACCGCATGTTGGAAACTTAATCCTCATGCAGCAGTATTGGGAATTGGGGCCTAATGAGAGGTGATTGGCACATAAGGAGGAAGTAAATGGATTAAGACTCATTTATGCCTAGTGTTCCATTACTGGAACACTAAGCATGAGGGACTTATTTATATCTTACTGCTCAAGATCATCACCAAGATCTGATTGCAAAAATTAAAAAAATTGCAACCTCAGGCATAAATGGGTTAACTGTTATCATGGAAATGGGTTTGTTTTAAAAGGACAGATTTGGGCCCCTTTTGTCTCTCTCTCTTTTGCCCTTCCACCTTCCACCTTGGGATGGCACAGCAAGAAGCCCCTCTCCAGATGCTGACTCCTCTTGGACTTCCCAGCTTCCAGAATTGTGAGCCAGTCAATTTCTGTTTATTATAAATTACCTAGTCTCAGGTATTCTGTTATAGCAGCACAAAACAGACTAAGACAGTGGGTTATCCTAAATCCATACTATGCCAGCAAGAACCAAGGGCATAGAACATTTCCTGAGCAGTGTTTCAGATCCCCAGCAGAAGGTAAATGCTGTAAATTACTGTGCATTTGCCACAGTGTAGTAGACTGAACAGTGGCCGCCAAAGAGATCTAGGTCCTAATCCCTAACACCTGTGAATGCTAACTTAAGTGTCAAAAGAGGCTTTGTAGATGTGATTAAGTGAAGGGAGTTTTGATGGAGAGGTTATCCTAGATTTACGGGGTGGGACCTAAATGCAATCACAAGTGACTTTATAAGGGAGAGGCAGAGGGAGACTTGACACCAAATAAGGAAATAGGACGTTGAGGCAAGAGGCTGAGCTATTGGCTTTGAAGATGGAGGAAGGGGCCACAATCCAAGGAATGCAAGG
Organism: Aotus nancymaae; assembly: GCF_030222135.1. Lineage (NCBI taxonomy): Eukaryota > Metazoa > Chordata > Mammalia > Primates > Aotidae > Aotus > Aotus nancymaae. The sequence goes on from NW_026988471.1 coordinate 31,847,250, forward strand.
AGTATAACTCTAGAAGCTCAAAAGACAAGACAAAGGGTTCTCCCCAAAAGCCTCCAGAAGGAGTGCAGCCCTACCGACACCATGATCTTGGCCCAGTGAAACTGATTTTACATTCTGACCCCCAGAACTATTGGAGAATAAAAGTGTGTTATTTGAAGCCACCAAGTTTGTGGTAATTTGTCACAGAAGGCAAAGGAAACTAATACACATAGCAAAAATTGAGACTATTTTTAAAACCTGAATTAAAAGTCTGGGATTTTGGTGTGTGTGCAACCACTACCAATTTCCTAGATACTCTTCTAGAGACAAGGTATTGTGAAACAGACGATATAAGTGAGAATGGAAGAGAGTAATACAGACCCAAAGGGCATGTTTCAAAAGCCACGTGGAAGGCCAGATCCCAGATGACACAGCACTTTAGAATAAGAGTGTTTCCTCAAAATAACTGCGAAGGAACACCAAAAGGGGCTGTAGATGTGTTCAGCTTTATTCCCACAGTTGACATTTATAATGTGTCAGTCCCCGTTAATAGCTAGACTGACAGACAATCAAAGGATGTGTAGGACCCATAAATTGTCCCAAGCACGCTCAAGAGGGAGCATTTTTAATGCAACCTTCAGAGACTAGGTATAAAGGAAAGAAAAGGAGCAAAGGAAAACTCAGGGAGAAATTTAGGGGACAAATGTTCCTGACCAAAATGTCAAAGCCTGGAGTAAGCTCTTGATCACAAAGAAATGGTGAGAAGCCCCGTAGCTGGAATTACCGCGGGAGCCCGCTGGGGTCCCAGGAAGTATTTGTGGTGGGATTATTGGGAAACCACGTCTCATCTCCACATAAGCCCTAGGTTAGTCCCAAAAAACTGTGGATGCTGCGGAGGCTGAGTGAACACCAAGTAGCAGAAGAGACTCGCTTTCTGTACCTTATTCCCTTGGGCGCAGAGAAAAAGCTCAGGCGGTTTTGAAAACAGCTGCTGCACTTTGCCAAATGGCCTTCCTTTGTTCCCTTCAGCTCCGAGCCCTTGAACTCATTCTCCATTTTCCTCTCTATGCAGGTGTATGTTTAAGCTCAGGCTGGAATAGATCACTGAAAGTCACTTGGACGGTGTCTCGTGATGAGCTTGCTGTTGCTGTCTTTCTTCTTGACAGATGGGTTTATTTCTTATGGAATCAGACCTTTTGGCCACAGTGTTCTCTGAACAGCCGTAACACCATCTCACTCAATTAATCTAATTTTGGATCTGATTGACATCAGAATAAAACCTATAGAGAATAGAGCTGACTACCCCAAATCCATGCACCTCCACTAACTCCCTGAGAGCTTAGTGTGGCCAGTTGCGAATGACAGTGATCTCGGTGATGAGAAGTAATCCCTCCTCTAGAAATACTTTGCCTGTTTTCTTTGGTGCTTAGCACCTTCTGCATGAGACTGACTGCTGTATGTGCTTTCATCTCTCTCGTGATGGAGGATGCATCTTTCTCATTTCCACATTCCCTCCTCCTCCTCCTTCCCCATGCCACCTGCCCTCTGTCCCTCTACTGAAACACAGGTACCTGTCTCAGTCAGGCACTTGTGGTACAGCCCATGGAACAAATACAGCTTTCAAACATTAGTTACTTAATCAATGGGTTAAATAAATACTATGTAGCCATAAAAAAGGATGAGTTCATGTCCTTTGCAGGGACATGGATAAAGCTGGAAACCATCATTCTCAGCAAACTGACACAAGAACAGAAAACCAAACACCGCATGTTCTCACTCATAAGTGGGTGTTGAACAATGAGAACACATGGACACAGGGAGGGGGAACATCACACACCAGAGCCTGTCAGAGGGTGGGGTGATAGGAGAGAGACAGCAGGGGGTGGGGTGATAGGGGAGAGAGAGCAGGGGGTGGGGGATAGGGGAGAGAGAGCAGGGGGTGGAGGGATGGGGAGAGAGAGCAGGGGGTGGGGGGATAGGGGAGAGAGAGCAGGGGTGGGGGATAGGGGAGAGAGCAGGGGTGGGGGGATAGGGGAGAGAGAGCAGGGGTGGGGGGATAGGGGAGAGAGAGCAGGGGGTGGGGGGATAGGGGAGGGATAGAATTAGGAGAAATACCTAATGTAGATGACGGGGTGATGGATGCAGCAAACCACCATGGCATGTGTATACCTATGTAACAAACCTGCATGCTGTGCACATGTATCCCAGAACTAAAAGTATAATAATAATAATAAAAAACCAGTATCTTGAATATGCACAGTGCCTAACCATTTTGATGGGCTTTTGAATCTAGTGCCTCATTTTGTCTCTTCAACATCCCCCTGAACTCAATATAACAAGTAGTAATAGCTCCATTGAACATATAAAAAAACCCTGATATCTGGGAAAGTTTTAACTTAGAAAAAGTTCACATTGCAGATTATTGGCAGAGTTCACATTAGAACCTGTTTCTTACTCTGTGGTCCTCGCCAGTATGCCATGGTGCTTTCATTCATTGAGTGGACCTATGGTGAAGTTATAAGCCTTGTTATTTTTGTAAGTGGGGAGACTGGGACTTGGGCATCTGAGTTTTGACCTGGGGGTTAATGGTGTGAGTAGGACTGTAACTGCAGTCTCTTGGATGGATCAGCAGCAAGAAAACCTTTATTTTCTATATAACTCCAGAAGATAGTTCTGTCATTCTGAACTACAAACATCAACTATGGTTTTGTTAGGGGGCAATGTTGTTAAATTTTTTGAGAGAGAGTCTCACTCTGTCACCCAGGCTGGAGTACTGGAGTGCAGTGGCATGATCTCGGCTCACTGCAACCTCTGTCTCCCGGGTTCAAGCAATTCTCCTGCCTCAGCCTCCCAAGTAGCTGGGAGGTACCTGTGTACTATAGCTACACACCACCACACCTAGCTAATTTTTTTATTTTTAGTAGGGACAGGGTTTTACCATGTTGGCCAGGATGGTCTCGAACTCCTGACTTCAGGTGATTAGCCCGCCTTGGCCTCTCAAAGTGCTAGGATTACAGGCCTGATACAAAGTCTTATGCTGTTGCCCAGGCTGGAGTGCAGTGGCGCCATCTCAGCTGATGCAATCTCCTCCTCCCGGGCTCAAGTGATCCTCCTACTCTCTTATTTATGTGAGATGATTTTGCTGAGCGTGAGGACAGGGCCAGATACTTGCTTCCTTTTCTGCCACGTCACTACCAGTTCATATTAGAGCCCACTCTGGCAGCTAATGAATTTTCCTTCTCTCTCTGTGTCCCATCAACCCCAGTCCTCTCTGCCCCTTGGACCCACTTTTCCCAGGACCCCGGGTTCTCAGCTAATGGCTTTCAGTCAGAAGCAGCAGTAGATTCTTTAGGTTCTTCCCAGAGAAACTCCCCGCAGCCCAAATCACACATTTATCCTGCAAATATTAACCACTTTTCATAGCACTGCATCCATGAATTATTACGCTAACAGCTGCCTCTGCTTCACTGTGCAAAAGATATTTTCCCAGCAAAGGGTGGGGATGCAGGGCACAGGAGGGTGAGAGGGGAAGAAAATCCCACCCTGTCACGCTTATTTAAAGTTATCATATGCGGCCTGCCCCCGATTCATTCAACAAACATTTACCTTCTGGCAGCAACTGTGTTATGAAATACAAATATGAATAGAATGCAATGCTCTACCTAAGGGAATTCATGGCTAAGAAAAAGAAATGGACACAAACAGGTTTGTTGTAAAGCAAAGGGGAATTAGAGCAGGTCCAGCAAAGAAAGGCAGTGGGGACAAGGGACGGGCCTTCCAGGCAGCAGGACAGGGTGAGCTGAGGTGCGGAGGTGGGAAACAGCTTGCTGTGTGTGTCATCTCACCAGGCAAAGCTCCCTGCAAGAGGAAAGAGACAGGGAAGTGACAAGCAGAGCCCAGAGGGGCTTGCAAGCCGTGTTAAGGAGCTCAGGGGTGGGGTGGGAACCGAAGGGGTTCGAGCAGGGGAACGATGGCAGATGTGCAGTTGTATGGATGGTAGATGGGAGGATGGATTAGATCAGGGCAAAACTGAAAGCAGGGACCAGCCACAAGCAGAACTTCATTCAGAGGAGAGATGTTGAGGGTCCGAACTGAGGCTGTGCAGTGGGAAGAGAAGAATGAGTTAGAAAACAGTTACAAAGGGACTTGGGAGGCCATGGGAGCTAGATGGGGATGAGGGTTGAGGGAGAAGTCACAGTCTGCAAGGGTCTTTGAGTAGGGCTGGAACCCGTCTCTGGGACTCTCTGCCCAGTGCCCAGAGAACCTCACAGGAGATGAGAAGATGAACAGATGGGGTCGATGACTGCTCCAGACATCATCCCCTCCCCTACAATCCCTCGTTCAAAGCTGGTGAGGAGTATGGCCAAGCGGCCCTGACCTTGGGACTGTGGTCCCCAGCAGGGCAAGGGTGGGGAGCATTTGGAAAGTGTGAGATCAGAGTGAAGCAAGAGGCTGTCAATGAAAGGACAGGAAGGGCCAGGCCCACGTGGTCACCTGTTTGCAGCTTTATCTAATGAATCCTCCCAATGTGTCTGTGGGGACTGGCTACATGTCAAGTGCGTGACAGCCGCATATGGCTAGTGGCTACGGTGCTGGATAACAAGCATGGCTCTAAGCCTTCCTTGGGTGTTTTTTAAAAAATTCAGTTCAGGCCGGGCGCGGTGGCTCAAGCCTGTAATCCCAGCACTTTGGGAGGCCGAGGCTGGTGGATCACGAGGTCAAGAGACCGAGACCATCCTGGTCAACAAGGTGAAACCCCGTCTCTACTAATACAAAAAAAATTAGCTGGGCGTGGTGGCGCGTGCCTGTAATCCCAGCTACTCAGGAGGCTGAGGCAGGAGAATTGCCTGAACCCAGGAGGCGGAGGTTGCGGTGAGCCGAGATCGCGCCATTGCACTCCAGCCTGGGTAACAAGAGCGAAACTCCGTCTCAAAAAAAAAAAAAAAAAAAAATCACTTCAATTAAAATTCCATTTCCAATGTTTGCTTGTTCAACCTTAAAGTCCATGTGTTTTATCAACAGACCTGTGTTTGATGACTCAGTTATTGCCCCATTTTACAAGGGAGAAAATTGAGGCTCAGCAGCTAGTCTGTGGTCAAGTTACAGACCAGAGTGCTGGCGTGTGGAGGGTGTTTCCTCCAGTTCAGCATGACTGTGACATGAGAGAAAGACGCTTCACCACAGCAAGGCCCAGAGGGCTGTCAGAGTGGACCAGGGAACAGGCAGCCCAGGAGACCTAAGCAGAACTTCCAGTGACCAGGAGAGGATTCTCGGGAGGTAGTGGAGGGACCCATAAGACGCCCTTGGGCATTCACAAAAGTTGTGAGGGCTTTGGGGTCCTAGGAGATTCCCTCAGGGTGGGGTAGGGTAGAGGTAGCGAGAGAGGCTGAAAAAGATCATGATTTTGTTGCAATTTTATTAAACATCTTTCTTAATTTTTACCTGCATTTATATGCAGGTTAGCAGTGCCTAAAAGCGTTCATAAGCTCAGCCTCTGAATCTGTCCCGTCATCCCCACAACCATCCTGGGAAAGAGAGTCTTTCATTTTCTCCCCCTCTCTCTCTCTCAACCGTTGGGAAAACAGTGACTTCAAAGGTTAAACAACTTGTCTTGGACTGCACAGCTAATAAGAGGTAAAACTGGAATTCGAACCATAGTACTGTGACTTCAGAGGCTGGGTTCTTAGCTGCTACACTAACACAGAGACCAGAAGAAACCTTGGCATCAGCATAAAACCACAGACATGTGATATAAGGCCAGTAAGAAGGGAGGCTTGGGAGCCTAATAGCTGAATTGTGTGGATCACCTTTTCACAGCTTTCTCTTATTATCCTCCCAATATCTCTATGAGGACAGTACAGTTATCACCCCGTTCTAGAGATGAGGTCACTGAAGCTGGTGTTAAGAAACTTGCTCCAGGTCACACAGCTAGTAATGCTTGCGGTCAGGATTTGAATTTAGATTTGTCATATTCTAAAGTTCACCTGTAGTCCCAGCTACTAGGGAGGCTGAGGCAGGAGGATTGCTTGAGCCCAGGAGTTTGAGTTCAGCTTGAACAACATAGTAAGAGCCCATCTCAAAAAAGAAAAAAAAAAAAATGGGTGAAATTAATTTTAACAATATCCTTAACTAACCCAATATATGCAAAATATTGTATTTCAACATGTAATCAATATTTTCAGTTAGTCATGAATACTGGAACTAGCACATGTGCTAACGTGTGCACCACAACACTAATCTCTTACCTGATACCACAGTTAAAATCAAGTGTGGGCCTACCAGAGCAATGAAGTTGTATCTACAAAGAAGTTGTATCTACAATGAAGTTGTATCTACAAAGAAGTTGTAAAAAATATTTTACACTGCTTCCATTTTTAAATTTACGTTTAAATTTATTGATATTAAGTAACATTTAAAACTCAGTTCCTCAGTCACACTGGCTACATTTCAAGTGTTCAGCTAGTGGCTACGGTGCTGGATAACAAACACAGCTCTAAGCCTTCCTTTGTGTGTTTTTAAAAAAATTAATTCAATTAAAATTCCACTTCCATTGTTTGCTTGTTTAACCTTAAAAATCCATGTGTTTTAACAGACCTGTATTTAAACTGTATAGGTCCCATCACAAAGTGTCAGTGGTTTGGAGGTTCTAGAACCTTCTCTTTGTAACATTATCACAGATCTGTGGTTGTCAGGCTGCTCTTGGTTTGTATTTGAGTTAAACCCTTTGTCTGCTGTTAGACCATGTCAGGCTGTATTTCCCCTGGAGAAAGGAATAATCTGCTATTTTGGATCCTGTCATGATCCCTGCCCAGAGTCAAAAGTCACTCCCAAGCAGACCGATTTTTACAGGGTTGTGCTCCTCTGATCTTTTCTCCAGGAGTGTGATTTTCAACGGGATAGAGAAAGGCAAACTCCTGAAGAAAAATTTTGCTGGGAAAGCCCAGGCTGAAGTCGAGGAGGGAAGAGGACCAAAGGATGAAGGGGTTGCCATCTCTGAGGGAGACCCACTCCCACACCTCAGGAGGCATTGTGGGACGGTCAAAGTGGACAGGAAGAAAGGAGATCTTTTGAAGAAACTTAGGGCCAGGCACAGTGCCTCACACCTGTAATCCAGCACTTTGGGAGGCTGAGGTGGGTGGATCACGAGGTCAGGAGTTCAAGACCAGCCTGGCCAACATGGTGAAACCCGGTCTCTACTAAAAATACAAAAATTAGCTGGGCATGGTAGCGTGCACCTGTAATCCCAGCTACTTGAGAGGCTGAGGCAGGAGAATTGCTTGAACCTGGGAGGCAGAAGTTGCAGTAAGTGGAGATCGTGCCACTGTACTCCAGCCTGGATGACAGAGAAAGACTCAGGAAAAAAAAAAAGAGAAAAGAAAGAAAAAAGAGAGAGAAGGAAAGGAAGGAAGGCAGGAAGGAAAGAGGGAAGGAGGGAGGGAGGAAGGAAGGAAGGAAGGAAGGAAGGAAGGAAGAAAGGAAACTTACTTAGGCAGAAAAGTTAAAATGGATACAGAACAGCAAACTCTAGGACTTTCGCAGCTACTGGGAACCAGCACAGGATTGGCACCTCCATTGACCTCTCTTTGCTATTCTAGAATATTTTAATGAGACACACCCAAAATATGTTTAGCATCACACCACCTGCTGCTTCTCATGGCCAGCATGATTTGTCATCAAATCTGATCCCAATGTTTGCCATATTATTGGATATCCTGTGAAACAGAATCTAAAAATATATATATATTTCCCTTTAAATCAGTACTAATCTTACAACTAGGGTTGCCACTGTAACATTGTTATCTATTTCATTTTACTTTCCGGGATTAGGTAATAATATTAAATTCCCCTTCTCATGTTAGTCTCTATTTGAACTTGGCCTGGTATTTGAAGAATATATTTAGAAGTTGAAGCATGCTACTTTTTACCCCATGCAAGCCAGTTACGGGATCATAGATTTGTGGGATCTCATGACATTTTCTGTCCTGAACTGAACACATCCAGTCTCTCCAAATTGAAGTTCCTCAGCTGAGGTTATTTTCATCTCAGAGAATTTCTCAAGTGCTGTTCTGTTATAGAGGATAAAGGGACAGAGGAATCACAGCTGCCTAGTCAGCACCTCCTTCAATACAGGCCTTCCTTGCCTCCAGGACTTGAAGTCTTCCTTTAGTGGAGGGCAGCTCCTCAATGGAAGAGGGCAGGATTGAGGGAGAGTTGAAGCAGCAGGTTCGCCTGGGCTCATGCTTTTCTCTTGTGTGGCTGCTGTTACAGGGACCTTCAGGCATGTTCTAGGAAAGCCAATTAAAGCAGAAAAGGCCCTTAGAACCAAGTCGATTGCCCCCAGTGTAGCTGTTCAACTTTGAGAGAGCAGCTGGGTGCTTTTTGTGCCCCTGACAGTGCCAGATTGTTCATGCTGCCTTAGGCTTTCCTGTAAGATTTTTGAGAACCCTTGTTATATCTAGTTTAGTGAAATGTATTGATCAGAACAAAAAGGGCTGACGTACTGACTCCAGGATCAACTCACAGAGAGAACCATACAATTCTATTTGTTAGATTCTGCAAAGCACCCAAGTCAGATAGGATTATTCCCAGGGTCATGACCATACAGCATTTTATCTGTGAAGGACAGATAGTTTAAGACTTTTATTTCCATTTGATTAAATATGGAAATAAAGAAACAACCAATTTATTTTCAGAAATGTACATCATCTCTGATTCTTAAATTAGAAAGCACCTGATTTTCTTCTTGCTTTCACTTTGTAACTGCTGTGTGCTATTTTGATTCTCTAGAAAGAGTTAAACTTCTCATAGACATTAAACCCAAGCGGAAATAGTTGGCCCAAGGCCTAAACTTGTTCTTTATGAGAAATACAAGACTCCAAGGGATTTTAGCCTTTTTAGAATTATCACAGAATGTGTACAGGAAGCATGACATTGGCAGAAAGGGAACATAGGTGCCTTTTACCATTTTTATATGGACATGGATTCTGGGTTTTACAGATAGGGAAATATTGTATGAGTCCATGGGGATATGTAGTGAAATGGAGAGGGAGAAAGGGGCGGGGGAGAGAGAGAGAGAGAGAGAGAGAGAGAGAGAGAAAGAGAGAGAGAGAGAGATTATTTTGTACTTTCAGACTGAGCAGTATACCCAAGTCAGAGAAACAGGAGTATAAAGGCAAGTACAGAATAATCTGGAATAATGTCATTATTGTTTGTTCTTTTTATTTCTTTATTGGGCATCTCAGAGAGAGAACATAGTTTTTATTTCTTTATTGGGCATCTCAGAGAGAGAACACAGTTTCTCAAAGTGGATGGAAGGTGGATTCAAAAATTTTAACCCAGAATAACCAAAACAATCTTGAAAAAGAACAAAATTGAAAATTCATACTTCCTGATTTTAAAACTTACTACAAAGCTTAAGTAATCAAGACATTGTAGTGCTGGCATAGACTAGGCATAGAGACCAATGGATCAGAATTGAGCTTCCAAAAATAAACCCATACGTCTATATGGTAATTGATTTTCAAATAGAATGTCAAGCCCATTCAATAGGATAAGAATGTTTCTTTTCAACAAATGGTGCTGTTCCAGCTGCTTTTCCACAGGCAAACAAATGAATCTGGAACCCTACTTCACACCATACACAAGAATTAAAATGGATCAAAAGACCCAAGTGTAAAAGCTAAAAGTATAAAACCCTTAGAAGAAAACATAGGTATATATGTTTGTGATCTTGGATTTGACAGTGGTTTGGTTTTGCTTTGTTTGAGATAGAGTCTTGCTCTGTCACCCAGGCTAGAGTACAGTGGTGTGATCTCAGCTCACTGCAACCTCTGCCTCCTGGGTTCACGAGATTCTCCTACCTCAGCCTTCTGAGTGACTGGGACCACAGGTGTGGGCCACCACACCTGGCCAATTTTCGTATTTTTAGTAGAGATGGGGTTTCACCATGTTAGCCATGCTGGTCTTGAACTCCTGACCTCAAGTAATCCGCCTACCTTGGCTTCCCAAAGTGCTGGGATTATAGGTGTGAGCCACCGTGCCCAGTCAGCAGTCATTTCTTAGTTATGGCACTAAAAGCACAAACAACTAAAAAAAGAGAGAGAAATCAGACTTCATCAAAATTAAACATTTTTGTGTGTCGAAGGAGACTATCAAGAAAGTAAAAAAAAAAACCCTATGGAATGGGAGAAAATATATGCAAATCATATTTGATAAGGGTCTAGTATCTAACATACATGAAGTACTCTTACAATTCAACAATAAAGAGACAAATAGCTCAATTTAAAAGTGGGCAAAACATGTGAATAGGCATTTCTCTCCTATATGAATGGCCAGTACGCACATGAAAAGATGCTCTACATAATTAGCCATCAGGGAAGTAAAAACCAAAACCTCATTAGATACCACTTCACACTCACTAAGATGCTATAATAAATTTCTTTTAAATATAGAATAACAAGCATTGGCATGGCTGTGGAGACTGGAACCCTCATATATTGCTAGTGGGAATATAAAATTGTACAGCCACTTTGGAAAACAGTTTTGCAGTATCTCAAAAAGTTAGTTACCATATGACCCAGCTCCACTCCTAGGCACATACCCAAGAAAATTGAAGACACATGTTTATACAAAAACTTGTCCATGAATGGTCATAGCAGCATTATTAATAACCCAAAACCCAAAACAACCCAAATGTCCATCAACTGATGATTGAGAATCACAATATGACATATGCATACTAGACAAATAAAAGAAAGGTTTTTTTTTTTGTTTTTTTTTTTTTTGAGGCAGGATCAGGATCTCTCTCTGTCACCCAGGCTGGAGGGCAGTGGCGTGGTCGTGGCTCATTGCAGCCTCGGCCTCCTGGACTCAAGCTATCCTTCTACCACCCCCACAGCCCTCGCTTCCCCAGCTGGTAGCTGGGATTATCAGTGTACACCACCACTACACCTAGCTAAGTTTTGTATTTTTTACAGAGACAGGGTTTCCCCATGTTGCCCAGACCTACCTCTCTCATCCTCCCAAAGTGCTGGGATTACAGATGTGGCCTCTGCACCCAGCCCAGAAAACCTCTTATACATTAGCAGCCGCTCCTTCTTTACCACTCCCCACAGCCCTTGGCAACCACGAATCTGCTTTCTGTCTCTATGGATTTGCCGATTCTGGACATTTCATATAAATAGAATCATACAGTATGTGGCCTTTTGTGTCTGGCTTTGTGTGTGTGTGTGTGTGTGTCTTTGTATCTGGCTTCTTTTGTTAGCCTACTGTTTTCAAGATTCATACATGTTGTAGTATGTGCCAATACTTCATTCCTTTTTATTGCCAAATAATACTATATTGTTTAAAGCAAGTCTAACTTAAAGGAAAAAATATATATATTTCATGGTATGATTATACCACAGTTTCTTCCCCCATTCATCAACTGATGGACATTTGGGGTTGTTTCCATGTTTGGGGCTCTTATGAAGAATGCCATTATAAGCATTTGTGAACAATTTTTTGTGTGGTCATGTTTTCACTTCTCTTGGGTTTCTGTATATATTTTAAAGGCTGTAAAAACTTTCCTGATTTCTATAATAATGAGTCCTTTATTAACAAGTATAAAGCTTTCTCATCAAAAGATAGAAAACTGACTCCATTTTTTTTTTTGAGATGGAGTCTTGCTCTGTAGCCCAGGCTGGAGTGCAGTGGCACCATCTTGGCTCACTGCAACCTCCACCTCCCTGGTCCTGGCTCAAGCAATTCTCCTACCTCAGCCTCCCAAGTAGCTGGGATTATAGGCATGAGCCACCATGCCCAGCTAATATTGGTATTTTTTAGTAGAAACAGGGTTTCACCATGTTGGCCAGTCTGGTCTTGAACTCCTGACCTTGTGATCCACCCGCCTCGGCCTCCCAAAGTGCTGTGATTACAGGTATGAGCCAGCACGGCCTGCCAAACTGACTCCATTTTTTCTTTTTTATCACAGCATCACATCCTTAAAACATTGAGGGGTCAAAAGGCACTAAGATGCCTTCTGAGTGAGACCCTGATTCTGTTGACAAGGCCTAGAGAGGTGGGGTGACCACTACTGGTAAGACAGCCAGGAGGGATGGAGACAGACACAGAACAATGATCTCCCAACCTACATCACCTTCTCATCTAGACGGACATCATCTTTAACCCCATGAGTTTTACCCAGAGTGAACCATCAGTCTTTCCAGAGTCTGGGAGGGGAATGTTTCCATGGTGAAGATTACTTCCCAGAGTGGGACCTGAGTGGGTAGTAGACCTCCCCTACCTCCCCCAAACCATTCCCCTTCTCCATAACTTGCTACAGTATTTGCAATTCCACTGGCAGCCAATCCACTGGTTGAATGGAGGGCTCACAAATGAATGGCCTATGGGGGCCAGAGGGTGATGAAACAGAGTGGATTGGGCAGACTGGCAAGCTGGAAAGCTCATGCCCCCCACAAAAGAGCTCAGGACACAAGCCGCAGGATCTGTGTTCATGAAACATCTTGGGGGCTTGGGGTTGAGCGAGCGGCTTTTGAGCCCAGGCTGCAAGATTTGGCATGTGGGCCATGCTAGCCTCCCTGATCCATGGAATAGTGCTGGCATTCTGAAATCTCAGCGATGCCACTACAGAGGAAAGCCAGGCATTGCAGCGCAAAGCCCTCATAGTGGCCACCAGCACAGTGGCACGAAACTTGAGCAGGAGAGGAAGGGTGGGCTTGTTCCTGAGCATCAGCAGATGCAATACCCTGGCCCCTTTTGTTAACTGGGGAGGACCTTTGAGGAGATGGAGGTGAATGTTCCATGTCGGGGCTGAGAGCCATCATAATTCAGACCATAACAATACAAACAAGGGCCAGCAAGCCTACGAAGTTCAAGATTCATCTCGAAAACAGTATTCTCTGTTTAGCAGCATATAGACTATTATATATAATCCAAATGACTTGATTGCCTCTTGGCTTGCATTAGCAAGATGCTGTCATCACAATAAGCATAAATCTCAACTCTGTTAGCCTAGAAAAGTCATACAACTCATTGAAGCTTCAGATGGCTGTTGCTTGGTCTTGCTCTTTGCCTTGCTACGTGCATATGAATGCACAGATGACAAGAACAGATGCCAGAGCCCCTGGAAGATCAAAGTGCTGGTGCTGCCTTAGAAAATCTGCCCACGCCACATTTCTAAATCTGCAGGAAGGCCACAGTAAATATGCAATATGTATTTCTTCCATTGAGTGAAATCTAAAGCAAACCTATTCGTAACCACTCCTATGGAAGACCAAAGCACGTGTGCAGGCACTGGGACCAAAAACAAGGAGTAGTACTTTTGGGGACACAACTGTCACTGCTGGTTCCCCACCACCTTAGCATTCGGCATTTCTTCATCCGGATTAATTTGCTGTAATGAAAATATCCTCTGTTTTGTATTGAAACTACCCTAACATTGTTTTCATGGTTACTTTTCCAAAACTGGAAAAAAGGACACATTGTTTCTAGATTGTAGACAGTGGTTCCAGAGAAGGGAAAACCAGAAGGGTTTTAGGACTCAGGAAAAAAGAGTTCCCAGAGGGGCCCAGGTGGTTTTCCTTCCATCCTCCCTTTACCATACTCTGAATGTCTCCTTTTTTTTTGAGACGGAGTCTCGCTCTGTCACCCCAGCTGGAGTGCAGAGGCATGATTTTGGCTCACTACAGCCTTTGCCTCCCGGGTTCAAGCAATTCTCCTACCTCAGCCTCCCAAGTTGCTGGGATTACAGGCATGCACCACCATGTCCGGCTAATTTTTGTATTTTTAGAGGAGACAGGGTTTCACATGTTGGCCAGGCTGGTCTCAAATTCCTGACTTCAAGTGATCCACCCACCTCGGCCTCCCAAAGTGATGGGATTACAGGTATAAGCCACTGTGTCCGGCCTGAATATATTTTAAAAAATTATTTTGGAAGGTTTTCTGGCTTGTCCTTGCACATCTCTAGCCTTTCCTTTCTGGCCCCAACACTGATCTCCCGTGGGTCTCTTCTCCATTGCTTCTCTGTGTTGGCAGGCCCACACTTTTGTGTGGCTTCTCTCTCCTATTTACTGAAAAGCTCATGATTACTTTTCTCTTGTGGATAAAAATAAGCAGAATGCCAGTAGTATGATTTTTAAAAAGAGAAGCTCCCCAAATGCCTATCCTGACCGCATGGAATCATTCTGATGAGAGCATGCTGAATCAATCATCGATCCAGCATTGTCTGCAAGGCTCGGTTAAACTGGCTGAATCCATTATCCTGTAAACTGTGCGATTTTCTCTGAAGACATTTCACCAGCACAGCTGCATCAAACAAATGTTGAATGGGAAAAAATCAAAAGTAGATATTCTTAAGACATCCTAACATCATTAAGGCTTTTTTTCCGCCGAAACCCGCATCTGGTAGTCAAATCTTTCTTTTTCAGACATTGTTTTTCTCCAAAGAATCACTCCAAGGCTGCCACCGTAGGAAAGCTCTCTAGCCATTTATATATTGTGGGTTTTAACAAGCGTGTCTTCCAGGCTGACTCTGGCTGGTAGAGGTTATCACCCATTCCTCAATGGGCACCAAAATTCTGACGAGTTCATGACATTCAGTTTAAGAAATTACCTATGGCCAAAAATTTTGATTGGCAAGGTTAGCACATTTTGCCATATGGTATGTGCTATCTCTGTCCCCAAATATGCGACTCTTGTGGTGTGACAAATTGTTTGTGGGACAACACACGTTGCAGCCCAGACAGTTAGACAAAACACCCCGTCAGAGCTGAAACCGGAGTCTAGGTTTCGGAACAAGAAATATGCAAAATCACACCTGCCGGCCAACATTGCTGCTTGTGTTTTGCTCTTCTTTTTTTTTTTCTTTGCCACAAAGAAAATTAAATGTAAAATCAATTTCATATTGAGCAAAGGACCCAGGGTGAGGTTCCCACGTACACTTAATTGAGTCAGTGATGTTTTGTGTGGCCTACCTATAGCTTGAGTGGTACAGCCGAGTGTAAGCTGTTTGTGATTTGGAATTTAAATCCTTATGTTTAATTATTGCCAGTCTCATATAGCATACAATGGCTGACAACACAGCAGAGTTAGTCTTAACGGTTGTCTGTGGTTTGGGCCTGGTTATATGTTTAAGATCAATATATTCTAACAAAAATTCTTGCCATGGTTAAATTCTCATGTGTTCTGCTATTAGGACTCAATATTTATAATACTTGAAGGCAGGAATTTTTCCATAATGGAAGGTGATATTATTGGGAGTGGTAGAAATTCATTTTTGAAATCCATTCTGACATGAAAAAGTCTTAAGGTTATTGAATTTCAAAAACTTGTTTTTTCAAGGGATAGTTTTCTTCTGATGATACAGTGAGATGAGGATGTTGTGCTGTCTTGAGTAAAATGTGTGGTATTTGTGTCTGTTGGGTATTAATGTATATTATGTGCATTGCAATTATGGGTGCCTTCTATATTTTAAGCAATGAGAAAAGGTCCACAATTTTATAGGCTGTGTGTGTATGATCTATCTATCTATCCATCTATCTATCAATCATCTATCTATCTTTATTTATATATAGTAAAGTATATATACAACTTTGCCACTGGGAGCACTGTAAGTTTCTACAACCACTTACAGCTTAAGAATTGTGCCAAATTGGCCAGGTGTGGTGGCTTGCACCTGTAATCCCAGCACTTTGGGAGGCCAAGGCAGGCAGATCACCTGAGGTCAGGAGTTCAAGACCAGGCTGGCCAACATGGTATGGTGAGACCCCCTGTCTCTACTAAAAATACAAAAATCAGCTGGGTGTGGTGGCACATGCCTATAATCCCAGCTACTCAGGAGGCTGAGGCAGGAGAACTGCTCGAACCTGGGAGGTGGAGATTGCAGTGAGCCAAGATCGTGCCACAGAACTCCAGCCTGGGCAACAGAGTGAGACTCTGTCTCAAATAAAAAGCAGCAATATCAAAAGCCTGTTCTTTGGAGGTTTTGTAAATCTGCAGCGCAAAGTAGGTGCTTGACACATATTTTCAGGAGTTCCGTCGTCATCACTGAATCAAATGCAACCTTAGTCTTTTCAGCCCATTCTGTCAGCCTAGTCCCAGGTTCCATTTTGCAGTGTCCTCTCAGGAGGCCATGCAATGCCTGTCATCCAAGTCCAGTTTTGGATCCTTTAGTCATTTTTCTTCTTATCCCTCAAACTCCATATTCAACTCATCAGTAAATTCTTTCTCTGCCATCTCAAAAGCATTTTCAATGAACTTCTCTCTAACTCAACTCCACACCCTTAATTTTCACTACAGATGCTCCTCGATTTGTGATGGGATTATCTCCTAATAAACTCATCACAAATTGAAAATATCTTAAGTTGAAAATACATTCGATACTTCTAACCTACCAAACATCATAGGTTAGCTTAGTCTGCCTTACATTAGCCTATAATTGGGCAAAATCATCGAATACAAAGCCTATTTTATAATAAGGTGTCAAATAGCTCATGTAATTTATTGAATACTATACTGAAAGTGAAAAACAGGATGGTTGTACAGGTACTTGAAGTATGGTTTCTACTGAATGTGTATTGCTTTTGTACCACCACAGAGTTGAAAAATTGGAAGTTGACCCATTGTAAGTTGGGGATCACCTGTACTTCCATCTCTCATCTGGAAACTACAGTAGCCTCCTAAATATGCTTCCTGCTACCCCTCTGGCCCCTCACTGATCCTTGATCACAGAGCAGCTGGAGTGATCATCAAAACACACACATTAGATCATATGACTTTCTTTCTCAAAACTTTGGACGGCTTCCCACATCTCTTGGAATACATCCTAAATTCCTTAGGATGGCCACATCTTATTTTCTGGTTCCTGTATCTCTCTTCAACCTTGTCTCATAATCTCACCTTCCCCCTTTCTTGCTCACCACTTCTCTCATGCAGGTTCCTTTTGATTCTGGAACAAGTTAAGCTCTTTCCAGTCTCAGGGCCTTTGCATCTGTTGTTCTCTCTACCCAAAGTGTTCACATAACCCCAACCTTGTTGTCACGTAGGTTTTGGCACAAATGTCACCTCCTCAGAGAGGTTTTCCCTCACCACTTTATTTTATTTCTATTTTTTGAGACGAAGTTTTACTCTTTTTGCCCAGGCTGGAGTGCAATGGTGCAATCTTGGCTGATTGCAATCTCTGCCTCCTGGGTTCAAGTGATTCTCCCAAGTCAGCCTCCCAAGTAACTGGGATTACAGGCATGCACTATCATTCCTGGCTAATGTTTGAATTTTTAGTAGAGACAAGGTCTCACCATATTGGCCAGGTTGGTCTCGAACTCCTGACCTCAGGTGATCTGCCCACCTCAGCCTCCCAAAGTGCTGGGATTACAGGTGTGAGCCACCACACCCAGCTGTCCCTCACCATTTTAAAAGTAGACACTTCCTGCTATTCTCTATCCATTTCCCATTCTCTCCTTCCTGGTTTCTGCTATCATCTGTGATTATGTTTCTTATTTACTTGTTTATTATTTGTTTTCCCCCATAAAACTGTAAATCCCATGAAAGTAGGAAACCTGTCATGCACCCTCAGTGCCTAGTGCAGTGTTTGGCACAAAGAAAGTCCTCAATAAATTTGTTGAATGAACGAACGAACAGAAAATCCTTTCAAATATTGAGGAAAAATCTGCCCACTTAAAATTTCTACTATTGGTTCTAATTCTGTTTCTATTATTGATTCTAATTCTAAGGCAACACACAATAATTCTGCAGCGTCATATACATGATCACATTTCAGATCTTTGATACCCTTCTCTGTCTTTTTTTTTTTTTTTGATATGGAATTTTGCTCTTGTTGCTCAGGCTGGAGTACAATGGTTCGATCTTAGCTCACTGCAACCTCCACCTCCAAGGTTCAAGCGATTCTCCTGCCTCAGTCTCCCAAGTAGCTGCTGGGATTAAATGCATGCACTGCCACATTTGGCTAATTTTTTATGTTTTTAGTAGATATGGGATTTCACCATGTTGGCCAGACTGGTTTTGAACTCCTGACCTCAGTTGACCCACCCACCTTGGCCTTCCAAAGTGTTGGGAGTATAGGCAGGAGCCACCATGCCAAGTCAGATCTTTGATACCCTTCTTAGGCATCTTACCTCTGTGCTATTTACACCTCTCAACCTTCCTTTGTATGGCGTGGCTTCTGACTTTCTCATTGTAGTAATCACTCTCTGTTAGAAGACTTTAGTTTGATGACTTCCCTCACTAAAACAAAAAAAACAAAAAAAAACAAAATGTGTTTTGACCACTGCAAGGTCTAATAGCACTCATTCTCCTTCATGAGAATCCCATCAAACTTATGGTCTGTAGTTTCCAGGATCTATTGGTTTTTTCCCCAATATATTGCAAAATAGAACATTCCCTTGGCACTTTTCCTATTCTTCATGATTTCTCAAACATACCGCTGTGGCTCTGCGATTCTATCTGCAAATTCCTTTTGTACTCTGGAATATAATTTGTTTGGACCCAGAGATTTAAAGTCATGCCTAGATTCTTGCCTAGATTGTATATATTTTATTTTAAAATATGTCTAGATTTTTCCTTATTCTCTGACTGTAGGTTCCATTTTTCCCTTTTCATCATCTCCTTTGCTGCACATTTAGAAGTCAGAATCCCTTCTCCTCGCTCCAGAAGATGGAATTTGAGTATTTGGTAGTTTGTACTTTTTGCCACCTGTTAACATTTCACCATCTTCTTGTACCTGTCACTTCCTTCTTCCTTTTCTCTTCCTTATCCTCTTCCTCCTTCTTCCCTTCTTTAATCTTTCTTCTTTTGTTCTCCCCTCCCTCCCCCCTCCCTCCCTGCCTCCTTCCTTCCCTCCTTCCTTCTTTCCTTCCCTCCTTCCCTCCTTCCTTCCTTCTCTTCCACCCCATTCTCTCTGAACTGAATCTATCATGGAACACCTTTTTAATCTCACTGTTTCTGAGATTTCCTACTAGCTAAGGCTTTAGACTTCCTAAAAAGCGTTCTCTCTTTCTTTCTTTCTTTTTTATGGTATTGGTACTTGGATATGGGTCCCTTATTATTGCTTGTGAACATGTCCTTTTAAAAAATGAGTTCATGAGAAAGTTTTCTGAGTGGCCACACAGGCTTATAAGTTTACTTATCCTTTCTCTTTTCACAGGATTGTTCGTTATTACATTGCCTTGGAATTTATGTAATGCTCTTTCCTTGCTATTACGGACTCCCAAAAGACATGGTCACATTCTCCTGAGGTCTCTATAATTTCCATATAGAAACCAGTTCTTTCTCATTGGTTAAAATTACATGCAGAATACCAGTTTCTCCTTTGATCTGAGAGCCGAAATTGTTAGCTAGGAATGTCTCAAAATTTTTATAAGCTGCTCTATTTTAGCAAAATATGACCTCCAACAGACATAAAGATAGTTCAAGTTCCTATCCCTATGGCTGCTTGCTTGTAGTTCTGTGGTCTGCTTTCAGGAAGCCTCCTCCATGCCGGGGCACCCCATCTAAGTCTTCTCCCTGTAAGGACTCTTGTTTATGTTTTGCCTGTAATTCCCAACTGCTTCCGTTCTTACTGAGTGACTTTCTGTACAGAAATGGGCCATCTTTTTGCATCCCCTTTTCACATATAAGGCTACCTATTCCTGTTTCTCTCAAAACAACGACTCTTTCTATTGCTGTATTTCCGGCAGGAGTCCCATCACATCTATGCGACAATGGCTGTGCTTCTCATGTTAACATAAGTTAAGTTATCTTTCTTTGCATGGCATCCTCTGTGAATCAGTGTCAGAGATATTTTCGTGCTTAAGGGATTTTTTTGGGATGAGTTTCTCTCAGTTTTAACAAACACTGATGTATGAGTACCATCTACAAGACTCCAACAGTTTCCCTGGTATCCTTCTTCTCACATTCTTCTCACATTTCACTCTCATTCTCCATCATCCCCTGAAATTTTTCCCTCTAATTTTCTAGTGTTCCATCCCTTTAAAAGTCTTCCTTAGTTTTTTTTTGTTGTTGTTTGTTTGTTTGTTTTTTGTTTTTTAGGCAGTCTCGCTCTGTCACCCAGGCTGGAGTGAAGTGGCACAATCTCGTCTCACTGTAACCTCCACCTCCTGGGTTCAAGTGATTCTCCTGCCTCAGTCTCCCAAGTAGCTGGGATTACAGGCATGCGCCACCACCCCTGACTAATTTTTGTATCTTTTTTTTTTTTTGGTAGAGACAGGATTTCACCATGTTGGCCAGGCTGGTCTCGAACTCCTGACCTCAGGTGATCCACCCGCCTCAGCCTCCCATAGTGCTGGGATTACAGGTGTGAGCCACTGCACTCGGCCCTTAATTTTTTGATTGGGCAAATACTCTTGTGTATGGAAAGGCATTTCTCTTGGACTTTGCCTGCTCCTCTGCTAGCTATTCATCACAGTAACTGGTGGTCACCCTGGGAACCGATATAGAAGATACCCTGCACAAACTGGCAGGAAAACGATTTCTAAATCTCAATTTAGCTGACTGTGTGATTCTGATGAAGAACCATATGAGAAGCACAGATACAGGAACACAACTTGTAGAAGTGGCCCTATGCAGATTGCAAAGTAACCCCCTTTGTGGTACAAAAAGAAGTGTTGCTTTTTTCCTTGGAGTAGGGGGAAAGGCTTTGAGCAAGGGAGGAGGAGGTTCTTGGAAGGAGGTGGGATTGGAAGAGGGAGAGTGGGCTTTGGGGAGGGGAGAGGTCTACAGGATTTGGCCTTCCCTACCCTTCTTTCCATCAGATGAACCATTCTGTCCCTCTGGCTCCCATAGGACTAGGAGGAAGTCCCTCGCCATCGTTCTCTATCACTGCCTCCTCTTCCTGCAGGATTGTGTCCCACCTAAACACTTCTCATTTCCTGGGCTGCCTGCCCTGGTGGCTTCTCCCAGGACCTCAGGGAAGCAGGTGGCTTCATCTCCAAGTCACCCAGGCCTGTGACCCTACCCCACCACTCCCACCCCAGCTCCTTTGCTGCCCCAGGAGTTGTCTCTGGCATTCGTGGCTGCTCCACCTTGTCCCAGACACTGTACCTGAGGATGCAGATCTGGGAGTGGCATGTACTCCTGGGCTCTGGTTTAAGGCTTATTCAAAGGCTCGTTTATAGGCAGTATGGTATGAGCAGTCAAAACTAGACACAGGCAGATTTGGGTTTAAATCCAAATTTTGCTACCTGCCAACCGAGTTATTTAATCATTTTGAATTTCAAGGTCACCATGTATAAAATATGGATAGTAATCCTAGTAATGCACACAGGTGTTTGCACACACACGCATGCACACAAACATTCACACACACATTTCCTGGTGTATACGTTCAACTGATGTGTCAGTGTTTCCCCATCTATGAAATGGATAAAGTGGCATCTACCTTTTTTTTTGCAACAGAGTTTTGCTCTTGTTGCCCAGGCTGGAGTGCAGTGGTCTCGCCTCACTGCAACCTCTGCCTTCGGGGTTCAAGCCATTTTCCTGCCTCAGTCTCCTGAGTAGCTGGGAGTACTGGTGCCCGCCACCATGCCCAGCTAATTTTTGTATTTTTAGTAGAGACTGGGTTTCACCACGTTGGCCAGGCTGGTCTCAAACTCTTGCCTTGGCCTCCCAAAGTCCAAAGTGCTGGGATTATAGGCATGAGCCACAGTGCCAAGTCATTTTTTGTTGTTGTTGTTGTTGTTGTTGTTGTTTTGAGACAGTCTTGCTCTGCTGCCCAGCTTGGAGTACAGTGGCATGATCTCGGCTCAGTGCAACCTCTACCACCAGGCTCAAGCAATTCTCATGCCTCAGCCTCCCAAGAAGCTGGGGTTATAGGCATGTGCTACCACACCTGGCTAATTTTTACATTTTTAGTAGAGATGAGGTTTCACCACTTTTGCCAGGCTTGTCTTGAACTCCTGGCCGCAAACAATCTGCCTGCCTCGGCCTCCCAAAGTGCTGGGATTACAGGCATGAGCCACTGTGCCTGGCCAAATGGCATCTACTTTTACTGTTTATTTTGAGGAAAGATAAATGAGGAAAAATAAGTACAATAATTTGCATCTGGAATTAATAGGTATTGTGGGGAGGTGTGTGGGCTACTGGCTAGGGTGATTAACTTTAGAGTCAGAATAAGTTTGAGAGCTAGTTCTGCCACTAACTAGCTGCATGATGGGCAAGATAATTAACCTTTCAGGTCTCATTTTCCCCAACTATAAAATAGCAACGGTATTAGACCGTTTTCATGCTGCTGATAAAGACATATCTGAGACTGGGCAATTTACGGAAGAAAGAGGTTTATTGGACTTACAGTTCTATGTGGCTGGGGAGGCCTCACAATTATGGTGGAAGGTGAAAGGCACGTCTCACGTGGCAGCGGCAAGAGAGAGAACTTGTGCAGGGAAACTCCTCTTTTTAAAACCCTCAGATCTTGTGAGACTTATTCACTATCCCAAGAACAGCACAGGAAGGACCTGCCCCCATGATTCAATTACCTCCTACCGGGTACCTCCCACAACACATGGGAATTCAGATGAGATTCGTGGGGGGAACCAAATCAGCCAAACCGTATCGGCGACAATTATAGAACCCACACTATAGAACTGTTCTAATGAAACACAGTAACACACAGACAGCATCCAGTCCTGGGCTTGGCGCTCAGTGAGGGCGTCACAAGTTGCTGCTGTTACTATTACTATTTGTATTGGTTATTTCATTCTCCCTGCTGCCCTCCCTAGCTCTGGACCAGGAGTCACTTCTGGTGCCTGGTGGGACAGGAGAGAGGACAATGAGCAAAAGAACCCAGAAAGCACGAAATTCAGCCCTTTGGAGAGAGGAAAGTGGAAGGCAGGAGCAGTTGAAAAGGACAAGTTCAGAGAGGATGTGGGTTTAGTGGGGATAAGCACATGGCACTTTATTGCTTTTATTCTTGTCTTATGCCTTTTCCATCACTTTTATGGGCTGGTGTGCAGACATTTGCTGAAAGGACCCTTCCACCTGGATCTCATTGAAATCATGCAGCCTTTCTCTTCACTGAATACTTTTCTATCGCAGTAACTATATAAATGTTCCATTTGTGATGTAATTGTTCTGTTTCAGATTTTCTTTCCTAAACTAAAAACGAGAGTTACTCCAAACATTCGAGACGATGGGCTGAATGTCATGCTTTGTATGATGAACTTTTTATTTCCAGTGGTTTACATTTATTTTTCCTATTTAGTGGTCTACCCTCTGGCACTAGGTGGAGGCTCCAAACGGCAAGGGTTGCATTGAGAAGAGGATGGAACAATGCAGACTTACTTTGGTTATAAAAATTTCCACTTTCTAGAGAGAAGCATGAGCTAAACAGAGGCAGCTTTTACTTGTTTGGAAATGCAATCAGGGTCCTTATTTCAGTTGCTTAATATTTCTACAGCAAACAACCAGCTTCTGCCAAAATCACTTTTAGAAAGAAAATACCCTGTTGCATTAATGGCCTATGGCAGTGACTTTTTCTTGAAATGGATGAACTATCATCCTACTTCTTGGCTCTGCCAAATAACCATGCATGGGAGGAGGAAGGAGGAATCAGGAACGGGCCAGAGTTTCACTTTGGCATTTTAAAACATAGAAGATGGACCACATCTCGTTCAATGAGGAGATGAGGCTGACGATAATTTGCTTAGTTGTAGTAGACTGAAAGGAGGAGGGCTTCAAGAGGGTCAAGCCCCATTTCTCCTCTTCAGTTATTTATATGAACTGTAAATCTCAATTTTGTTAGCCATAAAATGGGAAGATAATGCCTAGATATCAGAGCTGGCTGAAGCTTAGCAGAAATTAGATGTGGCCACAAGTGACCTGTCTCTCAAGCCATTTGTGCAAATGTGATAATAATGGATGAGGATTTTTCTTTTATGAAAGGGGAGTTTCTATAACAGGTGTCTTTGAATGTGGGGATCTAAGAGATGGCAGGAGGAAAATGGAAGGGTGGTATGACAACTGTGTCCCATGCCTTGTCCCTCATCCTGGGCCTAAGTTTCCCTTTTCCAGACTCCCCCCACCTCTGGCCTAATTGAGTGGGGTTTGAAGGACAGCATAGCCTTAAAGCCTAGGTGGCCGGGTGTGATGGCTCATGCCTGGTAATCCCTGCACTTTGGGAGGCTGAGGCAGTCAGATCACCTGAGGTTGGAAGTTCAAGACCAGCCTGACCAACATGGAGAAACCCTGTCTCTACTAAAAATACAAAATTAGCCAGGCATGGTGGCGCATGCCTGTAATCCCAGCTACTTGGGAGGTTGAGGCAGGAGAACTGCTTGAACCCAGGAGGCAGAGGTTGTCGTGAGCCAAGATTGTTCCATTGCATTCTAGCCTGTGCAACAAGAGCAAAACTTCGTCTCAGAAAAAAAAAGCCTAAGTGACAAAAGTCTCACCTGAAGATGGAACAGAGCCACTGTTGCTCATTCCACCAAAAAGCTGTTGCACCCTAAGGGCTCAGGGCAAACACCAGCAGCAAAGTGCTGCTCTCAGATGGCTTGAAGGCCGTGAGTGAGCAACTTTGAGGACCCAGAGAGTAGAGGCATGTGTGTACTTATTCATGAGCCAACCTGAGACAGTTTCTGGGATGCCTAAAAGGCAATAGGGGCAACTTCAAGTGATGAGGATGGGGGGGTGGCGGGGATCAGGGCTATTGAGGGCTTGTAATTCTACAGATGGAGGCTTCATTGTAATGGGACCTCACAAGTTGGTGAGGCCTGGGGACATGTGAAATACTTGTTCTAGATAGGATTTCCCTGTGAATTAAAAAAGAGAGGCCAGGCACAGTGGCTCATGCCTGTAATTCCAGCACTTTAGGAGGCCAAGGAGGGTGGGTCATGACATCAGGAGTTCGAGACCAGCCTGGTCAACATGGCGAAACCCCGTCTCTACTAAAAATACAAAAAATTACCTAGGCATGGTGGTACACCTGTAATTTCAGCTACTCGGGAGGCTGAGGTAGGAGAATTGCTTGAACCTGGGAGGCAGAGGTTGCAGTGAGCTGAGATTGTGCCACTGCACTCCAGCCTAGGTGACAGAGCGAGACTCTGTCTCAAAAAAGAAAGGCTATGTGAAAGCACTTTGCAAATTTTAAAATTTTATAGAAAAGTGCAGAATTGGTATTGTGAAGAAGACACATCAAGCGCAGCTCCTGTTAGGGTGGCTCTGCCAAGGCCAGACTCAGGTGAGAGGCATCAGGTAACGGGGATTCCGAAATGCTCCCCAAAGGCTGAGGACAGTGGCACACGCCTGTAATCCCAGCACTTTGGGAGGCCAAGGTGGATGGATCACTTGAGGTCAGGAGTTCAAGACCAGCCTGGCCAACACAGTGAAAGCCTGCTTCTACTAAAAATACAAAAATTAGCTGGGCATGGTGGTGGGCGCCTGTAGTCCCAGCTACTCAGGAGGCTGAAGCAGAAGAATCCTTTGAACCCAGGAGGTGGAGGTTGTAGTGAGCTGAGATCGTGCCACTACACTCCAGCCTGGGCAATAGAGTGAGTGAGACTCCGTCTCCTTAAAAAAAATGCTCCTCAAAGCAACACATGGGAATTTCATTGAGCACCTGCCGTATCCTCAGAATTTTTCTATCTGCTTAGGATTCAAAGATAATTAATTCTCATTCTCTGTTCTTCAGGAGCTCACTGTCCAAAGGGAGTCTGTCTCCCAGATCCACATGCTGAGGCTTGCTCCAGTGTGATGTGTGCACTGGAAAGAACCCAAACAGCCCCCTGAGAGCTGCCAGGGTTGGCAGTTCCGTGAGATCCCAGGTTTGAGTAGCCAAGCTGGGAGGAGCACCATTTGCCCACTGACTCTTGGGCAAAGCTGCAGCCTGCATCCCAGCCAGCAGAAAGCAGGTGGCATCACAGCTGAGTTTACCGCCACTGCAGGGCCCACGATATGCTTTTAGTCTTCTCTGCTTCAGATCCTTATTTTGCTTACTTAAAATTTCTGCAGAAAACAAACAGCTTCTGCCAAAATTGGCTCACAACATTAGTTTGCTAGTATAATCAGTTGTATGGCAAGAATGTACTGAGTAGCTCTTGGAAGGCAGTCAACACAAGAGGGATGCATCATTCTTCCAGGTCATCACACGTGGGTTGGACATGCTAACAGTCCCCAACAGCTATCAGGTGAGTATATGGATGATTATGCAGAGGCAGAGGCATTGCAGAAGGATGCTAACTAGATGTCACGAGTCAAGAATATTATAGAAGGATCTCTTTGCTGACAAGGAGGGTACCTCTAAGGTTCCTTCAGATGGGTTGGTTCTCTGTTCACTGTGATCACTACTATGCAAAGGCCTGTGGGCCATTTAGGAGAAAAGCATTCAGTCCAATTCTATAGACACAGTGAGCATGTGATATGCCCTAGGTGTTATGAGTAATATACCAAAGAGGAAATACACAGTTACTACTGTCAGGAACTCATGACCTGCTGCAGGGGTTGGCAAAGTATGGCTTGTGGGCCAATCTGGCTATTTCTGTAAATAATGTTTTACTGGAATCCAGACACACCTGTTTGTTTACATATTGTCTATGGCTGCTGAGCACCCACCATAAGGGCAAAGTTAAGTAGTTGTGACAGAGACCTTATCACCCACAAAACCTGTAATGTTTGACTGGATAGCCCTCAACAGAAAAGGCTGCCAACTTCTGGTCTTGCGGGAGGACACTGCTGTGCACAGTTAACTCTAATTCTTGGCTGTAGCGTCTTGAATAGGGTGGCGATCCATGGGTGCTGAAGGGGACAGCTGGCCGGCTGCCTCCCAGGGGCATTTCCACGACTTGCAGGCCCAGAAACTAGAGTTGGAAATGACCACAGAGTTTGTGATGGACTGACAGATGCCCAAACCACAGACTGACTTACAGGCTAGAAATGAACATGTTGCGTGGAATAGCCCTTTCAAGGACTAGAGTAATTGCTAGAGAGCCACCCTTTCTACAGAATACAGCACACATTCAAGTGTGACTACTTACACCGAGACTTTCTGATGAGCACGACTAGACAGCAGGGGGCCCTAGAATAGTTTGTTCAGGTTAAGGTGAGAAGAGGGGAGAATCTAGCCCTGTCTCTTGCTGGATGCCACCACTCCAGTGCCTGAAATCCAACCTCCCCACCCTAATCTGAATAGTCCTCCCCTGGAAAAGACTGGAAAATGCAAGAATGTGCTTCTTTGACTCTGGCCCTCCTCTAACAGCCCTGCTTCTGTTCACACAGACTTTCTGCAGCTTCCTTAACGTCACTGGCTAGAGGATACAGCTGTTGCTAGTAAAAGGCATTGTTCTTTTGAGCTAGCAGGCACTTTGTTCTTTTCCATGACACATTGTTTTATGAGCTCACTCTAGGGAAGAAACCGTCTATCTCTGTGCTCTGGTTCTTCAGGAGCACCTCATTGTCTCCCGCCGCCCACCCACCTGCACCTGACTACCATGGGCTGTGCCCTCATGGAGGCACCATCAAATGCTATCAGACCACCGGGAGAGCGCCCTTCATCCTGACTGAAGGTTTGGGAAAAAGCTTCTCAGAAGAGGTGATACTTGATACGGGCCCTGGAGGAGGAGGAGCAATTTGAGAAGAGAGCAGTGAGAGATGGCATCCAGGCAGGAGAGAAATGTCAGTGGTCACGGAGGCAGCGTGAAGGGAGTGTTGGCTGCACAAACCTGACGAGGCTCTTAGAGAGAGATGGAGAGGGAGACGGGGATGGAGATGGAGATGATAGAGACAGACAGACTGAAGATGGCAGAGGGGGGCTATGGGGAAGTGTGATGAGGCAGGAAAGAAAGACAGATCAAACGAGACTGAGAGGAGCCTGTGTGCCTGGGCTTTATTTTGGAGGCAATGGGAAACAGAAAGGGTTTTTGAGCATGATAGGACAATGAGGAGTTCTGTGGTGTAGGAAACCCAGCAGCCACGTGAAGTGCAGATTCAAAGTAAGGAAACTTCCCAGGGTTTGCTGATGATCTTGGTGAGAAGTGGCACAGGGGTGGTGGGAATGAAACTGAAAGAAAGGATGAACTTCCAGAGTGTGGCCGCGCTCAGTAGACAGGAATCAGGGAGGGCAGGAGGAGAGTAAAAGGCTCCTCTGAGCCTAAATCCAGATGTCGAGGAGATGGTGGCACTGTCAATAGAGTTGGAGCTCTTAGGAAGAAGAACAACGGGGAAGAAAAGGATGAGGTTTTTGACAAGTTGAATATGGGGTGAGCATAGGTCCAACTGAAAGCAGTGGAAATACAGATGTGAAAAATAAATGCGGTCGCATTGAAAAGTTGGGGCTCATTTTCACCTGAATGTTACCTAAGGTGAAGGGAAGAGAGGTCATCCAGGACAAAAGTACAGAATGAAAAGAAAAAGCAACCAAGCATGAAATCTTGGAGAATAATGTCCTCATTTAAGGGTGAGCAGATGAAGAGGAGCCCATAGAAGAGATTGAGGGACTGTCTTCATTCACTCATTCATGCAGGCATTCATTTGGTCAACAAATACTTTTTGGCACCGCCCACAGACAGATTTTGAGCACCAACGGTACACTCAGAAATGATGAGTCCAGAAATGATGCCCTCCAGAACTTCCAGTGAGGAAGGCACTCAGGAAAATGCAGCGCCCTAAGGGGTCCCTGAAAGGGCAGTGAGGAAGAACACAGTCTGATGGTGTCAAGTGCAGTGGAGGCTAAGAGGTGGGGAGGAGAAGATGGGGAAAGGGGAGAACTGGGGAGGCAAGAGGGACAAATGAGGGAGAAGAGAAGGGAGAGGAGAGAGGACAGAGGCACCGAGTGGGAATTTCTGATTCAAGAATCCTAGGCTGGCCTCGGTGGCTTATGCCTGTAGCCCAGCACTTTGGGAGGCCGAGGCGGGTGGATCGCCTGAGGTCAGGAGTTTGAGACCAGCCTGGCCAACATGGTGAAACCCTGTCTCTACTAAAAATATAAAATTCGCTGGGCATGGTGGCAGGTGCCTGTAGACCCAGCTACTTGGGAAGCTGAGGCAGGAGAATCACTTGAACCCA
The DNA here is from genome assembly GCF_030222135.1 of Aotus nancymaae. Taxonomy (NCBI): domain Eukaryota; kingdom Metazoa; phylum Chordata; class Mammalia; order Primates; family Aotidae; genus Aotus; species Aotus nancymaae. The sequence goes on from NW_026988471.1 coordinate 31,876,230, forward strand.
GGAGGTAGAGGTTGCAGTGATTTGAGATTGCCCCACTGCACTCCAGCCTGGGTGACAGAGAGGGACTCCATTTCAAAAATAAAAGAAGAAAGAATCCCGAGTTCTTTCCCCTGGCCTTACCTTAGAAAGCAGAGTAAGTGCTGACTTAATCAGGTTTGCCTCCATTGCCATAGCAACCTCTGGGACTCGCTTTGCTGCGCATTCTTGAGACCAGAAGTGAAGAAGTTACTTTATATCAAGTTACCTACCAATTAGGCTAGTGATTTCTTTTTTAAAGCATTCTTTTAAAGCCTTGCCATGTTTTCTCTTTCGAGAATTTATTTTTCACCTCTTTATTCACTGGGATTCTGGACCATAATATATGTAAACACAAAAAATACTAAAGATTGAAATAAAATTATTCTATTATCTGATTATAAAAGTGGCAATTGTTTAAAAAAAAAAAGCCTTGGAAAATACAATATAAAGCAGAAAATACAAATCACTCATTTTCCCACCACTCTTAGTATTCCATTGTTTTTCTTCCCAATCCTGTTTCTAGCCACATTTTATGGAATTTAAATATATTTTTATTGTTTATATACAGTTTCATATATAGTTTTGTTTGCTAACTAATTACATCATGGACATTTCCCCATGTCACTAAAATAACTATAAAATCATTTTGTTATACATAAACTTCACATTTTAGCTCTTCTTCTATTTTAATGCAGCAAATTGTCCACCTTTATACATAAATTGTTGTTCCTGAATCTTAAAAATAGTCAAATTTATTCACACTTCAAAATAATTTTTGTATTTTTTTCTTAGAATCTTTGTGTTTAAATTAATGTCTCATATATTTCAAAGAGCACTATTAATACAATTGAAAGTGATCACAGCATCTTTTGTCTCCAAATGCAAGTTATTTTGAAATGTGATCTGATTTTATTTTGTAAATTCCATTATTAAGAAATTTGACCCAAAGTTGAGAAATGATACATTTAGTCTTGACTCATGTCGTTCAGCCCTAGGTTTCCATCAGTGCTTGCTGGAATTCCATGGGTTTAGCACTGGTGGAACTGCTAATTTAAAAATCTGCTTTTCCAGATCTTTAAATTTGTCAGAGAATCTTAATCCTTAACCTAAGTTTTTTCCCTGATTTCTCTTTGTACATTTATTTCTTTTCTTAGTTTCATTATGATATATGAAACTAACATATCCTTTGTATGAGGATTCAGTGGTTACACCAGATAGCAAACAGGAAGTTATTTTTTGCTTGTTGGAAAAATTCACTTGCCTTATGTAGCTTTTCCCATTATTTTACTCTCAAACATTTGGTGTACTTCTGTTTTACCTGTGCTTCTTATCAGAAGACGATGGTTGGACTTTTAAGTAACTCTCTTTTAACTGACAAGTATAATTCATTTTTATTTAATTATGATCATTGATATATTTGGATTTGTTTTTACTATCTTCTTACACTATTTGTCCTGTAAAATTCCTACTCCATTTTTCTCCTCTAATATTTTGGAATGTATAGATTCTAATTTTTTAATGGTTAACGTTATTAATTATATTCACCCTCTTAACACTTAGAATATTTTAACTCTTTCTCAGCTTATAAACTAGTATTGTCCAGTATTTTATTTCTATTAAAAAGCCTTGTGGGCCTGGTGCAGTGGTTCATGCCTGTAATCCCAGCGCTTTGGGAGGCTGAGGTGGGTAGATCATGAGGTCAAGAGATTGAGACCATCCTGGCCAACATGGTGATACCCTGTCTCTACTACAAACACAAAAATTATCAGGGAGTGGTGGTGTGCACCTGTAGTCCCAGCTACTCAGGAGGCTGAGGCAGGAGAATCACTTGAATCCAGGAGGTGGAGATTGCAGTGATCCGAGGTCGTGCCACTGCACTCCAGCCTGGCAACAGAGCGAGACTCTGTCTCGGAAAAAAAAAAAAAGTCTTGTGAAATGTATCATATATAGAAGAGTTTACAACATGTATGTGTGTTTATACACACATACGTACACTCATATATTTACCATTTTAAAAAATAGGCTATGACCTCTGCTTTAGAAGCTCATCTCCCCCAACCTCTGATTTTTATAACTTTACAAATTAGATTTATTAGTGTTGATATTTATTAAGATGTATCCATGTAACTACAAATGTCTTTGATCACATGGTTATCTTTCTTTCAACTTACAGCTCACATCTCCCTTCGGGGTCCTTTTTCTTCTTTCCAAAGTATACATATCCTCAAGAAGTTCCTTTACTAAAGATCTGTCCATAGTAAATTATCCTGGCTTTTGTTCACCTAAATATATTCTATTGCATTCCCATGAAAGGTAAGTTTTACTAGGTATCCATTTACAAACGGAAACATTTTCCCCAGTATTTGAAGACATCGTCTTTTGGTTTCTGCTTATATTGATAAGAAGTTAGATGTAAAACAGAAAGCTGTCTTATTTTTAAGCTATTCAATTTGTCTTTAATGTTCTTTCATTTCACCAGGATAAGTCTGGGTGTGAATATGTTTTAGAATTTTTTTGTACTTCCTTAATATAAGGATCCACAGAAATTATTGAATATTGTTTCCATCTCATTTTCTCTAGTCACTGTTTCTGGAACTTTTATTAGATAAATGTTAGAACTTCTCACTTAAATTTTCATGTCTATATCATGATATCCTTCTCTTTTTCTCTCTGTACTATATTCTAAGTAGTTTTGGCTTACTCACCTTTCAATTTATTAATTATGGATTTCATTTCTAATTCATTAGTCAAGTCATGTTGAATTTAAAAATTCAACTATTTTACTTCCAGAAGTTGAGAATCTTCTTTGATGCTTATAACAGTATGTTGTTCTTTGCTCATGTTTTTAAAGTTTTTATTAAATATTGAAGACATATTTATTTATAAGCTATAGCTGTCTGGCACACTCTCCGATTTTGTAAATACAGTTTTATTAAAACACAGGCAAACCCATTCATTTACATTCTGTCCATGGCTGCTTTTCTACTAGAATAGCAAGGCTGAGTCTTTTTGACAGAGACCGCATGGCTTGCAAAGCCTAAAACGTATACTATCTGGCCTTTTAGAGAAAAGTTTGCCAACCTTGCTGTATGTGATAATTCCAACCCAGAGCCTGAATGTCTGATTCTACTGTTTGATGTTTCTAACCCTGTCTGATGATGTCTTACTCCATGGGTGGTCTTGTGATTTGTAAAAAAATTGTGAGCTCATTTTTGTTGAGGCATTAGCTGTGAGAATTTTATGAGGCTTGAATTGGAGAATATTCCTTCTATTTGTGTTTACCTTTGCCAAGTGCCTGGTCATTTTAAATTAATTTTTTTGGTTTGTTTGTTTAAAATAGTTTCAGAATAGGTACACAGAGTGAATCTGAACCCAGGCTTGAGGCCTGACTGGTGATTATTTATAACTTCTGATAGCGGGTAGGGACTTTTATTTTTCCTTCCAACCAAAATCAAGGCTAAGATGCAAAATTTTCTTTGCTATTTCCTTTGCATGGCAAATATTTTCTAGTTCACTATTTTATTGGGAATGTGGGCTTTTGGGGACTCATTCCAAAGTCTCCATGCAGGACACTACACGGCTTTGTCGCCTGCCTCCCCTGTCCCCCTTCCCCCGACATGGATATAAAAACTAAAAGCTCTAATTTACAAAATGTTGGCAAATGCCCTCAGGGTCTGATGCCTGCTCCAGTGAACATTTACCATGCTCATTCTGAATTCTGGCTTCCAACTTCATTTTTGGCCTCTGGGGATTAAGATACTTTCATTTCTTGCCAAGTTAGCTACTCATTTTGTCCAGCATTTTAAAGGTGCTTTTTGGGGGAGAATTTTCAGGATATAGAGTCTGTCATATTGCTGGAAGTAAACATCAGAAATTTTTAAATGAAAAAAACACACAATTAGGAAAATGGAAATAGAAAAGTTTCATAACACTCCAACAGGATTCCAAGCCTACCTAGTGTTTATTTATATCTGAGTTACGGGGCCCTGCCGTTTACTACTGCTAGGGGTGAGAGTGGGCAAACTTTTTCTGTAAAGGGCCGGATGGTAAGTACAGTTGTCCCTTAATATGCATAGGGGATTACTTCCGGGATACCCCATGGACAACAAAATCCATGGATGCTCAAGTCCCTGATATAAAATGGGATAGTATTTTCATATAACCTATGTACATCCTCTCGTATACTTTAAATCATCTCTAGATTACTGACAATATCTAATACAATGTAAATGCTGTGTAAAGAATTGTGTTGTATTGTTTTTAATTTATATTATTTTTATTGTATTTTTTTTCATTTTTCAAATATTTTTGATCCTTGGTTGGTTGAATCCATGGATGTGGAGCCCTCACATATGGAGGGCTGACTGTATTTTGAGCTTTGCAAGCCATATGCAACTACTCAACTCAGCCACTTTATCATGAAAACAGCCATAATTACATAATATGTAACGAATGGGCATGGCTGTGTTCCAAAAACCTTTATTTACAAAAGGAGGCCCTTAGCTGGATTTGAACTTCACTCTATAGATTGCACACCCCGGCCTTGTACGAGTTAACACATTTCTTTAAGCATCAGTTGTTTCATCTCTAAAAGGGAAAAAATAATAATACCTGTGTCATCCATAGGTTGTTCGAGCATTAAATTCGTGAATTTGTCAGAGGCATTTGAACCGTAGCAAGTCCATCTTAAATAGGAGTAAAATGAGAGACCTGCTGGGCGGCATTCCCAGAAGACTAGGCATTCTTAGTTAACAGATGAGATAGGAGCTCTGCACAAGATGCAGGTCGCAAAAGCCCTGCTGATAAAACAGGACGTCATAAGAAAGCCTGCCCAAAACCACCAAAACCAAGATGGTGATGAAAGTGACCTCTAGTCATCCTTACTGCTCATTATATGCAAATTATAATGTATTAGCATACTAAAAGACACTCCCACCAGCACCGTGCCAGTTTACAAATGCCATGGAAACGTTTGGACGTTACCCTACATAGTCTAAAAAGGGAAGGGACTCTTAGTTCCAGGAAATCTCCACCCCTTTCCCCAGAAAGCTCATGAATAATCCACCCCTTGTTTAGCACATAGTCTAGAAATAACTACATTTAGTCAAGGAGCCCATGACACTTCTCTGCCTGTAGGGTAGCCATTCTTTTGTTTATTTCTCTAAAAAACTTGCTTTCACTTTATGGATTCACCCTGAGTTCTTTCTCGCTCAAGGTCCCAGAACACTCTCTTCAGGTCTGGATCAGGACCCCTTTCCAGTAACAAATTCATGTAAGTGGTAGTGTTAGCTATGATGTTGCTGCTGGAAGTGATGATGATGATTTGAAACCAGTTTCTTGATTTTTTAAGATCATAAGGTGTCTTGCCTTCAAATCATTTAAATACATCCAATGTAGCTTCCTATGCTGCTGCTGATGACACGCAATAGCTAGCTAACAATACTGCAGTAACTAATGACCCCCAAATCTCAGTGGCTTTAAAGAACTCGGATTTAAGTTTTGCTCATACTACATTCCATCACAGGTCGATGAGGGGTTCTCCTCACTGTCATTCCTCTGGGGCCCAGGCCGATTGAGTTTGAGTGTTCCACCATCTTGAAATCACTGGTCACTACAGAGGAAAGAGCTTTGGAGGATCTTTAAACAACAATGAAATGCTTGGTCTGCAAGTGATGTGTTATTTCTCTGTACAGTTCACAGTCAGAGTTGGTTACATCATCTTTCTCTCCCACTAGCTTATTGCTTGGGTTGCTGGGTGTGTTGTCACAGACAAGCTTCATCTGTTGGCCTTTGCAAAGAGTGCCTAGAAGTGCAGAGCTTCTAACCCAAGGCCATAAGCTTCCCAGGGCAGCCCACATCCAGGGAATGCTTCCTGTGTGGGTAGAAAGGCCCATCCCTTTCAACCCAATGTGGGACAATTTTGATGGCCATTTTAGATCTGGAAATCTCTGGAATTTGACTCAGTCTGTTGTTGGGCCACCTGGCTTCTACCTCTGCCCAATCCTGCTTGCCCTTCTCCTTTCCACAGGGGTTCTTCCCAAGGATACTCCTTAATAAGCATCCTGTATACTAAATTTCTTCTCAGGGTTCTTCTCTAAAAACTCAATCTGTGACATTCACCATGTGCCCAAGAGAAGGAAGGCTGGAAATATCTCCTGAGGAACACCAAGGACTACCTCACTCACTAAAGTGAACACGGGTAGCCCTTACAGATGGGAGAGACTAAGATCACAACCATGATAATAGCTAATATTTATTGAGACTCACCTGCCGCATGCTGCACTAAAATCTGTTACTTGGATTTGCTCACTTAATCTTCACAACACCCTATGTATTAAAATTAGGGATTAGGCTAGGGAATGACAAGCTATGGCCTGCAGACCAAATCTGCCCACACTTGTGCCTTTATGTATTGTCTGTGGCTACTTTCATGCTGTAAGTGCAGAGTTGAGTTGTTGTGACAGACACTGCATGACCCACAAAGTTGAAAATATTTACCATCTAGTCCTTTCCAGAAAAAGCTTGCTGAATCCTGTTTTGGGTAATATTTTCATTTTATAGATAGCAAAATTGAAGCTTGCAGAAGTATGTGGTTTATTAAATCACAGAACATCAATTTTTGTCATGTAGATCAAAGATAAAATTCTAAGTACCCCAACCAACTGAACGAACTCCTTCCCCCAGCCAAGGGCATTTCAAAGTTAACTTGAAAAACTAGTTCAGGCCATGATGGGAAGAGGGCCGTCAGACAGGCCTCATTATGCCCTCCTTCCTTAGGAATTCAGGCACAACTGACCAGAGTCAACATTAAAACAGGCCAAGAGTGGTGGCTCATGCCTGCAATCCCAGCACTTTGGGAGGCCAAGGCAGGCAGATCACTTGAGGTCAGGAGTTCAAAACCAGCCTGACCAACATGGCAAAACCCCGTCTTTATTAAAAATTCAAAATTAGCCAGGCGGTGAACGCCTGTAATCCCAGCTCTTTGGGAGGCTGAGGCAGGAGAATCACTTGAACCTGGGAGGCAGAAGTTGCAGTGAGCCAAGATTGCACCATTGCATTCCAGCTTGGGCAACAAGAGTGAAACTGTCTCAAACAAACAAACAGAAAACAAAAGCAAAACCCCCCCAAAAAATCATTAAAACAGAGGCTTGAAACTGACAAAACAGACTCTTTGCAGCAATAAGATACCAACATGACAGCAGACCCTGAAAGAAACTGAAGTATATATATTTTTTTACATTTTCTGAAAAGGCCCTGCAAAGCTGTCTCTTGTAGAGAAAATCTTCATTCTGTAGAGAATCTCCTTCCCTTTCCAGGTGTTTCCTTGATCTAGGAGATCATTAGCTGAGTTTAGGATCTTTTTAAGTCTAGTAAGAAACATTTACAATCTCTTTTCTCTGAAGCCAGCTACCTGGAGGCTTCATCTGTATCAGAAAATCTTTGAATCTACCTATGACCTGAAAAACCCCTGCCCCACCCCGTTTTGTATTGTCTCACCTTTCCAGATTGAACCCATTCTACACCTTAACTGTATTGATTGATAGCTTATGTCTCCCTAAAATGTACAAAACCAGGCTGCATCTCCACTACCTTTGGCACACTGGGGCTGTGTCATGGGTCATGGTCCTAATATTTGGCTCAGAATAAATCTCTTCCACTGCTTCACAATTTCATTCTTTTTGTCAGCAGTCATGAAGACAAACATTTAAAGAGCAGGCCCCTTCTGTGATGCAGGTGCAGGCCCCCACCCCCGCACCATGCCATTGATGGCCTTTGTAAGTGCTCAGTGAATGATTATGATTTTCTTCCCTTCTCTTCTTCCCACCATCCTTCTTTGTAAACTCGATGCCTTATCTTCCATCTTTGCTCTAAATCCCCTCCCAGACAAGTTCTGTTTTCTAGCGACAAGAGTATCTGACATTGCAATCGTGTGGCCTCTTTCTACCAAGTGAAAAACACAAGAGATGCATCCATTTTTGGTACCTTTGACTATAAAACCTCTGGAGGAAGTTCTGTTTTTCCGAAATGGCTTTTACTGGAAGAGTTAGGGTGGTAAATCTGTAGAGCCTGAGTTGGCTACCAGGAAACACTTCATGATGGCTGAGAAATTATTCCACATGCTGAACCTTAAAGTGATAACATAAAATGGCAGCCTTAACAGATCCCTTAGAATCTAAGGCTGAGATTACCTGTTTCCAATGCTTCCAGCTGAGAAGCGGCTCCCAGGACAGCACTGAGTAACTCAAAAGCATTCCCTCTTAAAGTGATTATTCAAGGGGATTCAAGAGTTTAATTCTGTAATGCCCATCCAGCTGCTTCCTAGATTCTTCCAGAACATGGGCCTTATGCCCCTAAATTCACTCCCATACTTAGAAGCAGAACTGGGAACTGAGCTCCATTTTTTGATACCAAAATTTGTGCTCTTCACTGTGCATTTCACTCCCTACTGGTACACTAATATCCAGGATCATGTATTTACTTTCTACAGATACCATTATCTGTGCTCATGTAAACTGTCTGGCAATTAGCAGCAAGAAGATTATAGGAAGAGGTTCTACCTAGCCATCTCTGTATACCATGCCTTCTAAAGAGACTGTCCCTGACTTTCAGAGAGAATCCTTGGATTTAGTCAGGAGTATTAGATCCCTAAATAAAAATGTCTAAAATCTTTTCCCCATTCTTCGTTGTTGTTTTTGACACAGGGTCTCACTCTGTCACCCAGGCTGGAGTGGTGGTGCGATCACAGCTCACTGCAGCCTCGACCTCCCAGGATCAAGTGATCACCTTAGCCTCCCAGTACACTTGGCTAATTTTTTGTGTTTTTGGTAGAGATGGGGTTTCACCATGTTTCCCAGGCTGGTCTTGAACACCTGAGCTCAAGCAAGCCACCTGCCTTGGCATCCCAAAGTGCTGGGATTACAGACATGAACAACTGTGCCCAGGCTGTTTTTTAGTGGTATAAATTTAAGGGGCAAAACTGCAGTTTTGTTACATGGGTGTATTGGGTAGTGGTGAAGTCTGAGTTTTCAGTGTGGCCATCACCTGAATAGTATATGTTATACCTATTACGTAATTTCTCATCCTCATTTTTGGTTCATTAAAAAACAGCTGGCCCTCAAACATGGCTAGGGAATGGTGCACAAATGAAAGAATGAGTCAATGAAAGAATTAATCAATTAATCAATCTCCAGACCCTTGACAACTTAAGGATCTTGGGCAAGTTTTATGCTCATGATAAACAAACAAAAAGAAGATAGCAGGTTTCTTATTGCTGACTTAGGCATCAGAAGTCACAAACACTTTAAACAGAGTTTAACAAACACTGAGCCTTCACTATGAATTTATTTAACAAACACTGAGCCTTCGCTATGAATTGCACACCGTGATAGGCACTGAGGATATGACATGCAAGTTCTCTCTGCCCTCAGCACAGGCCGGCCTCTGGAGATGATGCTGAAGCATGGAACTTAGTGTGGGCACAGGAAGCTTCACCTGGGGCTTTGGCCAGTTGCTTGTATGTAGGGAATAGAACATAGGGAGACATGTATGGATAGAAGATCCCCTTTCTAGTAAGTGAATTGGAAGTGCAATATCCAGGTGGAGGATTGGGAAGGGTTAAGTGTAAGGTTCTTGGGCAGCTGGGAAGTGTAACTCGATCCATCTCAGTAGTAGCTTTTTAAACCTGGGCTTTAAAACCAGGAAACCTGGAGAAATCAGACTCTGGGCTGGTTTTACTGGTCTCGCCTCTCTGTTTAGAAAGATAGCTCTTGCCTGTATAGCTGGTGTTTCTTTGGCAGTGTGAGAGACTTCTGTATATTGCTCAGTTTATGCATATTATGATGACTTTTACTAGTTGCAATTCTCAGAGTATGTCCTGGTCTCCAGGAACAGGGGAAGTTAAGAGGACAACAAAAGAGAGATGTTTTAAAAGCACTGACTATTTTAATGACATAATTTCATCAATATTACAGTGTTCAGACACAAATCGAAGAGGATTGTTTCTACAGAACTTTTCAAACCATTAATTTAGGATTAGGAAACTCTCCTCACTCCCCCTAAGGCCACTGCTTGATTCAGTTAAAGCAACTTAATTCAGGTTAGGGTAAAATGTAAGCAAACGCCATTGCTCAGCAGAATGCTGCCTGAAAACAGCTAAAGACAAGTCAGAATGTCCCAAACCACCTCAAGCATTATTAACCAAGACCTGCCTTAATTCTGGTTTATCTCATGATGACCAAGGAGAAAAAAAGTCTTCCCCTGCCAGAAGTATTCTATGTCTATTACAGAGCATGGATTGTGTGTTCAATGGCCATAAGAGAATGGATAATATACATAAGAGTTCAGAAGAGAGAGTAAACTGAAGTTTAGGGCATTTCAAAGGACTTCATGGACGAAAAGGATCTCGAATTCTAATTGAAGGAGAAGGAAGACTTAGTTGAGGAGGTGAGAGAATTTCAGAATGATAGGTAGGGAGGGTTGGAGGCAGGAATTTGGGTATCCTATTTCTGCAGACTAGTGACTGATCAGGGTCTTTTTTTTTTCCCCTTCCAAAGAGAAAGAAGAAAAATATTAGGTTGGTGCAAAAGTTATTGCGATTTTGCAAGGTAATGGCAAGAACCACAATTAGTTTTGCACCAACCTAAATAGGTAGCTACATGTAGCTGGAACAGAAGGTTTGTTTGGGGATGTAGCCCAAGATTAAGTTGAAAAGTAAGAAGGAGGCAATCTGTGAAGGGTCTTAGGTCTCAGAAGAGCAGACGAGGCTAGGAGTTGATATGTAGAGGTGGAATAGGACCTTTTCTCCTTGTTTTCTTCTTGTTTCTAGGTTGCTGTAGTCACTATACAATGTCTTCCTCAGTTTGACGGCAGGCAGAAAGGTTATTGAAAAAAAATTAGGATCAAGTGTTAAACTCAGGCAGCATCATGTTCTAGTGCAATTCGGTGAAAATTAAATGTAGATAAAAGATATAATGATTTTAATAACTCCCTGAGATTTAGGTAAAGAAGCAATTCTAGGCTGGGCACAGTGGCTCATGCCTGTAATCCCAGCACTTAGGGAGGCTGAGGTGGGTGGGTGGATCACCCGAGATCAGGAGTTGGAGTCCGGCCTGGCCAACATGGTGGAACCCCATCTCTACTAAAAATACAAAAATTAGCTGGATATGGTGGCGCATGGCTGTAATCCTAGCTGCTTGGGAGGCTGAGGCAGGAGAATCACTTGAACCCGAGAGGTGGAGGTCGCAGTGAGCCAAGACCGCACCACTACCCTCCAGCCTGGGAGACAGAGCAAAACTCCATCTCAAAAAAAAAAAAAAAAAAAAAGAAGCAATTTTAGTAACTTAACAACATGAAAGACACTGAAGTTGAAGCAAAGCAGGGGGTTCCCTTTAAAACTGGATCACACTTTATAAGTAGCTGTATCCAAATGGAGAGAACATGATTGCCATCCAGCACTTAAACAACCTGGCAGGTGTCTGGGCATCTTTGAGCTGAAATTTAAGCAGGGAAATGAGTCATTGGAAAAGTTCCGATGACTGAATAGAATGTCAAAGAAGTGTTCAAAACTGAGATACCAAAGTAAAATAAAATTTGGAGGTCTTTTGGTGATCCAGAGGCAAGTGTTTCATAGATTTTTCTGTTGAAGTGCATCTCATTTTGTTGTGTATCCAAAGTGTTTTCCAAGATGCAAACTCCTTGAGAGCAGAAACATATTTCCTTCATGCCTCATTGAATGCAGGCCAATCAGTGGCCTGATGAGGTTTGGAGGGTGTGAATGACAAGTGTAAATAAAATTGTGTTGACAGCTATTTAATTTTCATGTAGTTTCATGTTTAATGTTCAAAAGTTCTGAATAAATGGGCATGACAAATCTCAGTGAAAGCTAAATTAATTAACACATTTTGGCTAGCTGCAGAGAGCCATTCTGCTGTCCTCGGCAGTCTGCACTGTGTGATACTCATCTTGATTATAAGTAAGGCAAGTGAGGAGGGGAAAGGAAAACTTTATTTGTAGTGAGTTCCCTTTTTGTTGATTGGCTCCTCTAAATTTGTAGCAAGGCAGACCATGCCCCTGACCCATTTTCCTCCGATAGGTCTTGTTTCCCAGCCTGTAGTTCCTTTTTCATACCTGCTGCACATGTGATGATTTGTTCAGGATCTATTTATTCCAGGAGGCTCTGTGATCCCTGTGGACAGGGTCTGTATTGCCATGACCAGGCACTGAGGGCCAGCACAAAGGCACTTGCTGGTCTAGGGGCAACTTTGGGTTGCAATCCAACATATTAATACTAACTCCTCCATCTGAAATGGAAATCTGCTCTGAATTTGCTGTAAGGTTCTATGGAAGCTAGCTGAGGGCCCTATAGTTGTTCAATAAATGTTTGTTATATGAAAACTAAAGGGAAGGGAAGAGAACTGCTGGGGTAAATCTCAGTTCTACTTTTTGCTCTATTCCAGGGGCTATGTCGTCTTTTTCTGCAAAGCAGACCTGTTTCCACCTTGCTCACATAGCTTGGCAGAGGGACACTTACATTTTCATCACATGAGCCTCTGCTTTAATTGTGCATTTGTAAAGCTTCATGTTTTTTTTTCTCATGGAAGCAGAGTCGAAGGTTGGAGGAGGTCACACACTTCTAAACTCCCTCACCCCTGCTTTCTTTGAGATGGAGTCTTGCTCTGTCACCCAGGCTGGAGTGCATTGGTGAGATCTCAGCTCACTGCAACATCTGCCTCCCAGGTTCAAGCAGTTCTCCTGCCTCAGCCTCCCAAGTAGCTGGGACTACAGACACCCCACCACAACACCAGGCCTAATTTTTCTATTTTATTTTATTTTAATTAGAGATGGGGTTTCACCATGTTGGTCAGGCTGGTCTCGAAGTCTTGACCTCAAGTGATCTGCCTGCTTCCACCTCCCAAAATGCTGGGATTACAGGTGTGAGCCACTGTGCCCAGCCCCCAACCCCTACCTTTTGATGAAATGGTTAAAAATACAAAACAGGTCTATGTGAGTGAATAAGGTACTCATTTTTGAGCAGTCATGAGCTCAAGATTCCATTCTTGGCCTACTGCTTGTGTAGGAGAACATGAGACTTCCTGTCCCTACCACTTTGTGTGAGGTGTGGGGCAGCTAGCCACACTGTGCTAACACCTAATAAGGTTGCAGATTTAATTCTAGCCCAAATCTGCACAAATCAATGTTCAGGTTAGAGCTAGGTGATGTTCAGGAAAGGCTGCCAGACTCCAACTGAGGAAATGGAGCCATAGGTTCTGTTTAAAATTCTCTCATTTCATTTTTTCATTTTCTCCATCTACCTCTCTGCCTGCTCCCTTTCTCATTCATTGCTTTCTGCTTCCTTCCCTCTTACTCTGTTCATTCCTCTTCCTTCTTTGCCTCTATCCATGTTTCTGGCCCTCACTCTCTGTCTTTCCCCTTCTCACCCTCTCTCTCCTGTTTCCTCTCCTTTCACTTTCCTTTCCCTCAGTCTCTCTCTCGCTCTTACTCTCTCTCAGTCTCTCTCTTGCTCTTTTCTCTCTCTCTCTTCCTTTGATCTACAGCCTACTGGCATCTCGTTTCTTTTCCTTCTCCCTTCCCTTTTTCTTTCTAAGAATTTCTTGATGAAACGAAGAGGACTAAAAGGAGCTCCATGAAATCCTTGCCTGGAAGAAAACATGGGTGGACGCGCTTCTGATCATAGGCAGCCACTAAATTTGATTTGTAGCTGATCTTAAAAGTAGGAAAAGATTTTCAATTACAAAACTCATAAAGTGTAAAGATGAGGGAACTGGCCGCATTTTGAGTTTGACTAATGGTCTCAAAGAGCTTTAAAATGTTTGGCATTTGCCAGCCTCTTTCTTCTCCTAATCCTCAAACTCATGAGTTTTTATGGCAAACATAATCCTGTTTTCTGATTCATTTACACTTAGCTCATCTGAGTATTGTTTTGTAAAAGCCATCTGAAGTCCAAGAAGTTTTATGAGATCTTTGAAGACTTGTTTTTTGAACCAGGAAGTTGTGTACTGCCAATATAAATGGACTTTGAACTTTAGGGGGGTTTGAGTCCAGCATCTATAGCATTAAACTGGGTCTAGACTTGGCAAAGGACCATCCCCATGCCTGACAGAAACTGGGCTTTCACTTTCAGAATAACAGTGAGTTTGGTGTTTTGGGTAAGTGACCATCTCAGATGATAGTACGTGGGGTGCATAACACGTTTTTCAAGGATTATCTTGCTAGTTGCATAAATAGCAAGGGACTTATGTGGAAAACTGTGATTTTGCTGGAGAGTGGGGCTGTTTGCTCATGTGTATATTTCCATATAAATCGTGTGTACACACACGTAAACCAACATGTAGAGGGATGGGATTGACATTCACACTAGAGATTTATATATATATTTTAAAATTATTTTTATTTTTATTATTTTTTTGAGATGGAGTCTCGCTTTGTCACCCAGGCTGTGCCACCCAGTGGCTCAATCTTGGCTCACTGCAACCTCCACCTGCAGGCTTCAAGCAATTCTCCTGCTTTAGCCTCCTGAGTAGCTGGGATTACAGGCACACACCACCACGCTCGGCTAATTTTTCTATTTTTAGTATAGATGAGGTTTCACCATGTTGGTCAGGCTGGGCTGGCCTCAAATTCCTCACCTGAAGTAATCTGTCTTCCTTGGCCTCCCAAAGTGCTGGGATTACAGGTGTGAGACACTGCACCTGGCTTTTTTTTTTTTTTTTTTTTTTTTAGAGATGGGGTTTCACCATTTTGCCTAGGCTGGTCTCAAACTCCTGAGCTCAACTGATCCGCATACCTTGGCCTCTCTAAGTACTGGGATTACAGGCATGAGCCACCGTGCCCAGCCTCACACTAGATATTTTTTTTCCCCTGTGGTTTTGTTTCAGAGATGATCTGATTGTGATATATCCAAATTTGTCATAAGGCAGGTTGTAATTGGGTTGAAGATTGGTGTGAAATGCCCACCCCTGCATTGCTGTGGGTTGAGAGGAAAATAGCATTACATATTTTTTAATAGTTAAAACATTTTTTTCTGCAGAGCCATATGGTTAAGGTAATTTCCACACCCCCCCACCCTTCACCAAATACAAGGATCTCAGGCAGATTCCCAGGACCTCTGGAAACTGAGGTTCAGAGAGGCAAAATAACTTGCTCAAGTTTCCATGGGACGTTGCTATGGTTTGGCTGTGTCCTCACCCAAATCTCATCTTGTAATCCTATAATCCCCACCTGTCTTGGGAGGAACCCGGTGGGAGGTAATCTAATCATGGGGGTGGTTACCCTCATGCTGTTCTCGTGATAGTGAGCTCTCAGGAGATCTGATGGTTTTAAAGGGGCTTTCCTCTCTTTGGCTTTGGCACTTCTCCTTGCTGCTGCTATGTGAAGAAGGATGTGTTTGCTTCCCCTTCTGCCATAATTGTAAGTTTCCTGAGGCCTTCCTAGCCCTGCGAAACTGTGAATCAATTAAACTTCTTTCCTTTACAAATTACCCAGTCTTGAGTATGTATTTGAAGGGCAACAACAGACTAATACAGAAGTAAAGCAGCAGGTAGAGCCCAGCCCTGCAGAGTCCCCATCCAGGCTGTACCGTCCACAGGTAGCTGCCACTTGATTGCCCAAAAGCAGCTTTGATGCTTGCCATCTGTCCATCTGGGGCCTGAGAGTGACCCACCAGAACAGCCAATCCACCACTGAAGACAGGTACAGGCTGGTCTTGTTGGGGATGCTGTGCTTTACTCTTTCCTGAGCTTTCACCTGTCTGACATCTTTCTCCTGTCCTGGTTCTGCAGAATGTTGTAGCTATGCTCCTCACCCTCCTCCTACCCTCCATCCATTTCAACTGCTGTTACATAATCCCCACCTGAGCGGTAAGAGCTCTGTGAACTGATATGAGTTGCAGGTAGGAAAGATTTTCCCTACATGTTAGTGAATTTTCTAGAAGATGACAAAGAATTGTGGGCTGTACTATGATACAGGTATCATACAAATCATGTTCTCCCTTGTGAGAGGTCTATCATGATCTTAAAGTGTTGCTTCATTCAGTTGTTGTTTATCTTTCTTAAGCTTTCATTTATATCTTCTCTTCCTAACAAGAAAGCAAGTTTCTTAAAAGGCTTTATGCCTTGTGATCCTTTGTATTTCCACAGCCTCGGCGTCTCCTTCAGAGATTGAGTGGATATTTACTAGTTTCTGTTGTATCCTTCATACAGAACCTGGTGCTGAGAGACAGCTTCTTTTCTTGTTTGTTTTTTGAAATTTTCTTAAGACTAGTCAAGTACAGTATCAGGAAGAGGGGAAAGAGTAGAACAAGGAGTTGGATCTGTAACTGACTGTGAACAATCGAGGTAAGTCATTACCTTCGAACCAACCTGGGAGGCAGCCTTGTGACTCATCTCCTTCCTCCATCTTCTCAGCTAGTTTACTTTGGCCTGGCTCAGAGGCTGACCTAGAACGCTCCTGTCCAGAGGGACCCTGGATGTTCTTAGAGACATAGACTGCTAGGGCTGGAAGGGACTTTTCATCCAATTCCTCTGTGACAGAGGAGGAAGTGGAGGTTCAGAAGGAGAGGTGAGCTGCCTGTGGTCCTTCAGCTGACCAATGAAAGTGTTAGGACTGGACTTGAAGGCTCTTCCCTCCAGTCCAGCGCCATTTATTCCATGACAGTGCCTCCCAAACTGTGTTCTCACAGGCAACTGGTGCTCAGGCAGCTGGACTGAGGCCCTGGCTGCCAAATCAAATATTGGAGGTCTTTCTCCAATGCACAGAAAAAAAATTAATTAATGGGTTAAGTTTCCTTAGGCTTAAATGATTTTTTCCATTAATTTTCTTAAACCATTGTCACCTGCTACCAATTGTCTACTAGCCAACAAAAGCAGGCAACAAAACAAATGGGTAAGCCGCAAGTAAATAAGAACAAGAACCACCAAAGCCTTGGAAACACACCATCATTCTTAAGTTAAAGACTTAAAAAAAAAAAAAAAAAGACTGCTATGACCATGGGCTTTCTATCGTATACACATAACAAAACCATGCATTTTACTGGTGACATTGTTTTGAATTCAAATGCTAAAAGTAAATATGTCATTATTTCGTGGTTTTCCCCAAAGAGCACTATGACCCCCAGGACTATCCCTGGAACATTCTGCCATCTCTCTTAATGGGTCAGGTCACCTCCAAGCGGGGTGACCTGTCGGATTAAGGTCCGGTGAACGGATCCGTCTTTATTAAAAACAATAAATGGCTTAGGGTTGTCAGGGATCCTGAACTCTATTCCTAACCTAAAGGCCCAGGGACAGGGCTGTCTCTGCGGTTGTCCCTGGGCGGTTCTCCCCGTCCACGCGGGCGCCCTCTGCTGCCCGCTCTGCACTCCCATACCTGCCAAGCGAGGAGTGGGGTACCAGAGGATGCAGACCGAGAAGCAGTCACTGGGACTTTACAGCCCCACAGCCAGCCACCTAAAGGCTCTCCGATGGAGACCTCAGAGCGCCCCGACAGCCCTTTCTGGGGCCCGATTTGGTATTTGAATTCAACCCCGTAGCAAGTATCCCAGCAAACACGGATAAGAAAGTGCCGGGGCTTCCAAACAGTATCAAACGCATGAGGCTTGGGAAAGGACAGGACCGTTGAGTAACTTTGCTGAGCCATTTGTCCTCTCCCGGGACACGGGACCGGGGCGTGGGGACCTCCGCCTCGGCGACCCACAGGAGCAACCCCTGTGGGTGTGGAGGGTGGCGGCGCGCTCTCGGGCTCCTCGCACGCCTTCCCCAATTAGGTTCTGCCGCCTGACGTCACGTCTGCCGGAGATTGGCTGCTCAGGTCTGACACCCGGGGCCACGGGAGAGAAACTTTTAAAAGACTTCGCCGCCGGGGCTGCCTCGGAGTATCCCGCGCGCTCTCTCGCTCGCCCTCGGCCACCCTCGCCGGGCCCCGCTGCGGCGCGCGCTGCACCCCTGGCCAGGCGCGCGGACCCTCACCTTGCGCGGCCCGCATCCCTCGCCCCTCCCCGCCCCCCGGGCTCCGCGCTCCCCACCCCCACGCCCGCCGCCCGCTCCCCGCCGCAATCGGCCGGGGTCTGGGGCCACTCAGCCGCCCGCGGAGCTTCCTCCCTCGCCACTGACTTGGGCTCCTCCCGCCTTTCCCGGGTTCTCGCCTGCTCTCGGGGAAGCCCGAGCGCGCGGGGAAGGGCGAGCCGCACGGCCGGGGGAGGGAGCCAGACCGCGCGCGGCCGGTCGCGCCGGCTGGGGCCCGCAATGGCGGGGGCCTGGATCAGGTGGGGGCTCCTGCTCTGGGCAGGGCTGTTCGCGTCGTCGGCGCACGGCCGGGTGCGGAGGATCACCTACGTGGTGCGCCCGGGCCCCGGCCTGGCGGCGGGCGCATTGCCCCTGAGCGGGCCCCCGAGTCCGCGGACCTTCAACGTCGCGCTCAACGCCAGGTACAGCCGCAGCTCGGCGTCCGCCGGCGCCCCCAGCCGCGCCTCCCTCGTGATCCCCTCGGAGCGGACCCGGCGCACAAGCAAGCCCCGCGGCGCGGCCCTGCAGGGGCTCCGACCGCCGCCGCCGCCGCCGCCGCCGCCGGAGCCGGCGCGTCCCGGGGCCCCCGGCGGGCAGCTCCACCCCAAGCCCGGCGGCCACCCGGCGGCCGCCCCGTTCGCCAGACAAGGCAGGGAAGTCGTGCGCTCCAAGGTGCCGCTGGAGACCCAGAGCGGCGGGGGCTCCAGGCTGCAGGTTCACCAGAAGCAGCAGCTGCAGGGGTAAGCCCACACCCCCTTCCGCTCGCCAGCCCGCCCGCTCGCCCGCCTCGCGTGCGCCGCGGGCGGAGGGACCCACGGGGTCAGGGCCACTTGGAGCCCCGCGGTGGCCGGGGCGGTCGCGCGCGGTGGGTCAGCTTTCTCCTGCCAGACTCCCCCTTCGCTAAGCGCCGCGGGAAGAGCAGAGTGCGGGGAAGCCCAGGAACTGTTACAGACGCGAACTCCCACTGCATTGTTACCGAGCTGCGGGTAAACACAAAAGGCATTTCTGCCTGGGGCGTAACCTCCTCGCGCAAATCCAACTGTTCCTAGAAGATGGGCGTAAACATGAGGTCACTACAGTTAAATCCCTCAGCATCAATTAAATTCTTTGCAACTGAGTTTTAATTTTGGTCTAGCTAATGAAAAAAATATTTCGAGGGAGGGCTAGTCGTAAAGATCCAGCTCCTGTTCTGTGGCCTGGAATTTTCAGCATCAGAGAAATCGTGGGCTTGGGCTTCCCTGCACCTGTGGGGTCTGCTTTCCTAGAGTGGAGTGTCTTGGTGTTGATACAAGTTTTAGTTGGACTGTTTCTGTTATTGGGTGTTCATAGTCTCTTCTCTTTGTGGGCCCCCTCTTCCCCCCAGTTCATCTCAGGTTGGGGTGTAGGGAAAACTTGTTTTGCTTATTTGGCATGTTTTCTTCAGGGGTGATTCCAGTCCATGTGACCTCACTCCTTTTTGGACACTTCTCTCTGAAACTGATTTTCAATTTAAAATGTTGGCCCAGATAATAGAAAAAATAAAATTGACTCTACTGTGATATGGGGGTAAGAAAACCATTTGTTTGGCCCTCGTTCTTCCCTCCTGTATGGCTCTAGGTTATGCAGGCTTTTTGGTTCCCTCACCATTCCCCGATATATGGGTCTTGCCACTCTGCTTGGGCAGCTTTGGGTTGGGCATCAGGGTACCTGTTAGGACTCTCCCTCGTCCAGAGGGATGCAGAAGCTGGAAGCTGGCCTTTCTGGAACCTGCTGGAAGCTTGGGTTCTTGGGAAGGGAGTCTTTCTGCTGCTGGACTCAGCGGTCTTGCTTTGTTTCAGGGTCAATGTTTGTGGCGAGCGGTGCTGTCATGGCTGGAGTAAGGCCCCTGGCTCCCAGAGGTGCACCAAACGTAAGTTGCCAAGTTCACAGTGACCCTGCACAGTAGACAAAGCGGGGCTGTCCACATGGGGTCATCCCACAAGGGCCACTTGAAAGGGCTCTGGGGAAGTTAAAGTCTGAAGTACAATCCATCCGTTTCTTGCAGGCTTCATTACCACCTAGGAAGGGCTGGGTCAGGGTAGTGTCAGTGTCAATGCCAGTGGCAATGCATTGCACAAAACCGTGCTGTGCAGCCAAGATTTCTCTGAACTCAGTGGAGATACGCATCACTCTGGCACATCTGTGAATCAGGAGCTAGGAAAAAAATTTCCATTTAAGGATATGCCATATGGCAGAACCAATATAATTAAGTTAAACATGATACCAACAAATTAAAGACATTCTTTATGGTGATGGCAGGAGGGGATTGGGGAGTAGAGGGCCCTATTGTGGAGTGAAACATCAATAGTTTTTATAGCTTCCTGAAATCAGCAACCAGAACCTTTCATCCTTGAGGCATGATGGTTTTCTAGAATGCGCTTCTCTATGCTCTTCAGAACTGATGGGTGAGGTTCTCTGCAGTGCTTCTCCAGTTCACATGCACGCCCAGAAGTGTTTTAGAAAAATATGTTAATGATGCATATAGATTTGAGAACACTGGAGATTTTTTTCTCCTATGCATTGTGAAGTTAAGGATCAAGTTAAGATGTATTTTGAGGCTCTTCTTGACAAATTGATGCTATCGGGTGCTCACTGGAAATAAAGGAGTCTTACTTCCCCCTCAGAAAAAGTGAAGCATTTTTAGTTGTTTTTTGCATAGAGATTGAGGCATTCCCATGTGGACTGGAATTGTTCGAAATTTCTGCTCCTTGGATTTTAAAATACAGGTGGGTGAATTAAAAAAATTTCAGATACAGTCAATTGAGTGACCTTGTTTGTTGAAAAATATCTTCAATCCTGAAGGAAACAGAAGGGCTCTGGCATAATGGCCTTATTTTTGTAAAAAGGAATGTCCACATGTTTTATGATGTCTTCTGATTAAGGGGTAATGGCAGACATGAATAGCCTTCTGACTATTGAACTGAAACCATTAGATCAGAAATGCTCAGTGTTCTATGCATTTTAGATTAAATTGTAATTTTTCATTTTTTAACTTCTTAAATTATACTTGTCAGAAATGTGTTAGCATTTATTTAGAATTTAGCATTGCTCAGGCCAAATGACATGCCCTTCCCTCCCCACAGTAACTCATTCTTGTCCATAACCTGCTATGATATTGTTTGCCTGTAACATGGAGATAACTCATCTATCACAGCACCATTACAATGGGATATTGCTGTGTAAAGGTTAAAAATACAGAATAGGGCTGGGCACGGTGGCTCATGCCTGTAATCCCAGCACTTTGGGAGGCCAAGGCAGGCAGATCACTTGAGGTCAGGAGTTGGAGACCAGCTTGGCCAACATGGTGAAACCCTGTCTCCACTAAAAAATTAGCCAGTAGACTGGGCATGGTGGCTCACGCCTCTAATCCCAGCACTTTGGGACGCCAAGGTGGGTGGATCACTTGAGGCCAGGAGTTCGAGACCAGCCTGGGCAACATGGTGAAACCCCATCTCTACTAAAATTACAAAAAAATTATTTGAGTGTGGCGGCGTGTGCCTGTAATCCTAGCTACTGGGGAGACTGAGGCAGGAGAACCACTTGACACCAGGAGGTGAAGGTTGCAGTGATCTGAGATTGCGCCGCTGCACTCCAGCCTGGGCGACAATGACTCTGTCTTAAAAAGAAAAAAAAAAAAAAAAAAATTAGCCGGGCATGGTGGCCCATGCCTGTAATTTTAGCTACTCACGAGTCCGAGGCAAGAGAATCGCTTGTACCTGGGAGCGGGAGATTGCAGCGAGCAGAGATTGTGCTGGGAGATGCAGAGAGACTCTGTCTCAAAAAAAGCAAAAACTTCAGAGCAGGATTTTATAGATGGGCAGATGCTCCTTGATGCCTTAGAGAGAATGCTCTAAGGCTTTAATAAGTTTGCTTGGCAAATGATGCAATTGAGTGCCCTCTCTGAAAAGAAGATAGGCCCCCATTTTCAGGTTGCTTGGAGATCTGGGGATCTAGAGATGTTCTAGAAAATCCCAGATGCTCCAGATTTTGAGGAATCACGTCATGGCTTCCTGCTTCTCCAGGCAAGAGAGGCAAAGACTTGTGTGCCTAGGTTGAGCTGGGTTTGCCCCCTGGTGATCCAGAGAGAGAGAGAGAGAGAGAGAGAGAGAGAGAGACCACAGAAGACTGCTGGTCAGAAAAATGAGTGTTGAAGTTACTTACAGAGCTCTAGAGCAAAGTGGTATATTGGTTGAATCTTGCGGTACCTACAACCAATGCTTCTAGCATTTGTCTTAAGTTTTCCTACCGGCTTCTAGGAGGTAGCCCTCAGACAACACCAGGATCTAAGCAGTGTGGCATCATTTTCCTTTTCTGTGTTTTTTAGCATTCAGAAGATTAGCCTTCCTGTCCTTCCCAGTTTAACAAATGAATTCAGGTACAAATGCTAGAAACTTAATTCACAGCTCTCTTCAGAAATAATTGTATTTTAAAAAGGCATGCTGGGTTAGGTCAGTGTGTAATCCAAAATAATGTATCTCTGAGGTGGATATTTAAAATAGGGGACTTATTTTGTGTGTGTCTGGGAGATCCAGAGAGCTGAGAGAGCCTCTACCTTCAGATGGGACCACTGGGATTCCCGCTGATGCTGTAAACCTCTTCTGTCCATGGCTGAGTAGTGTGATGCTGGGAAAGACTCCTGGCTTTGGGGTCAGAAGACCTGGATTCAAATGCTGAAGCCCTCACTAGCTGTGTGGCCTTAGGGGGTTCACTTGACCTGTCTGGACCTCTGTTTTCTGGTTCAGAAATGACTGTGCTAAAACCTTGCCTTCTTTGTAGGATGGTTGCAGGTATTAAGATGAAAGGGAATGAGTATGAAAGCCTTGAGGAAACCAGAAAGGTTAATATTAGAGATTAGTATTGGATCAAGTCAAGTAAATCCAGTCTCCTTTGTCGATGACTTGGTTTTCTTCTTTCTCTTTGTGGTCTCCTTCTTCTCTCACTTCCTTATTATGTTGAGATTGAACAGTGACACTTGGGTATGGTTTAGTACACATAAGAATACAAAAACCAATGATACGTTTACATCAAGCTCCCCCTTATATTAGTCATCATAAAATGTACACGTACATTTAAATGTATAACCAGGATGTCTTTAAATTGTCATCATATTTTGAAGATAATGAAGAATTTGAGTTTATATTGGTCATGTCCAGTTGATGCAAAAAAACATTTCTGTGCAAGAGATTGGAGGTGTTCATGTTCAGTATTTGCCTTATCCAGTGAAGAAGATAAGGTATCCCTTTGAGCAACGCTGGATTGTTTTTAGTCGATTGAAACCTCATTTAAATGGGCCATGAGCAAATGCTTCTGAAGACTACAGATTTAGTGAACCTTAAATTGCAAATCAGGGAGACGTGAACGAGTAATGGCAGACCCACACGGGGGCAAAGAGTGGGTATGTGCGTTCACCAAAGTGGTCCTCCAGGATCTAGCTGCCCAGTCAGTCTGTGGAGATGCCCGGGTGCGTGTTAATGTTGCTTTTCCAGACACTCTGTGTGTGTGGATCTTTAGGAGTTGAAATCATAGTGTGGGATGTGTCATTTTAGTTAATATTGGATGACTATTGATAGCATTACCTGTTTTGGACAAAAGAGATCTACCACATTTGTGCTGTTTCCAAGGAATTTACGTTTCCAGGAAGGTTTTGTGACTTAGAGACTTTGTCTTCCAAGTGGGGCATTAAACCCCTGATGTGTTATGTTTTTGCCTCCCATCATTTTTGCAGGTTTTTTTTTTTTTTTTTTTTTTGCTGCGTCCAAACTGAACCTTCTCCCTTGCCCTGCATTGGTTCTTCCAATCTTTCTGCCCCCCTCTCAGGGTAAGTGCAGGCCAGAGACATTGCCGGTAGGCTCAGCTTTAATAAGAATATTAGACATGGGAATAGGCAATACAAAAGAATGAAAGAGAGGAGAGTGAGGCTGGGCTGGCAGGGTTATGGGGAGAGGGAAGAGAAAGATGGCAGGTCGAATCCAAAGCGGGTGCCTGGCACATTGCGGGCCCTTCATACACGCATGGCTGGTTCTTTAATTTACTGTTTAGCTTTTACCATGTGCCAGGTTCTATGAATAGAGGAGAAACACAGCCAGCTGTAGGGAGTGCAGGTCTGTTTTTACTCACTTAACTCATGGCACATCAAATGACTTGTTCTCTCCTTAAAAAGAAACAGAAAATCGATATTCCATGGCTTTTCCATTGGCATTCAGCCCATGCTACTTTGGGGGAAAAAACTCAACTCTAGAAATTTTTCTTAAATTATATGCAAAGGAGACATCCGTGGATGGCATCATCTAGGAGGGTGTGATGTGCCTGGTGTTCAGGTGACCTAGAGGACTCTCTCAGGCTGTCCCCCATCCCTTTTGGCTTGGCATCATGCTTGCCAAACTTGGGAGTCGAGCCCAGAGTGCTTATACATTTTTTTTGTATGCCTGCTATGGCCATTGACAGCTGCTTTGCCAATAGATCTGCAGGGAGGTTTACCATGGCAACTGCTGGGAGGATCGGCTGGAAAATCTTGTCATGTGGCACAGATAACCTCGGCGAAGGGAGAGGAACCCAGAGGTCAAGTTCACACTGGGTCAAATATGTGTTCTCAAGACTAGTTAAACATTTGGAAACCGTAAATTCTACCTTGTGATGGTACTTAAACCTTCATGGTGAAGCCCTCCTCCAGCCCATGGGCCAACTGAGCACGCCGCCTGCCCCCTGCTTGCTCCGCTTGATCAAAGTTTTTGCTGCCCAGTGAACCCTTGGCCCTTAGGAAGCCTGACTTGTTGAAAGAACCTTTGACGACCACAGGGTTTTGCTGTTTGTGACCCTGTTATTTGTTGTCTTGGATATTTCAGACATACTCAAACATGTTCGAGAGCTCAAATTAGATTTTCCTAAAATGCAGATGTTGCTTTCCAGTCCTTCCTAGCAATGAACAGGGGCAACTCGGAGTGCGAGGGCTATGTCACCACCCTTTTAATACGGACGGAGATCAGGTCCAGCAGAGAGGAGTGGGTGATGGGATGGGGGTAACTTGTGTGGTGCTGTGGAGCTTACAGAGACCATTTTCTTGATCTTCACACCCTGTGGGGGTCATTGATTTATTGCCCCTTTTCCAAACAGTGGGGCAGCACTCAGATGCCACTGCAGGCCTTGTGGCTCTTCCTACTGCCCTGGGCTTCCTGGACATCCAGTGCTATGACATTCTCTCTTGAGGCTTGGTCTGAAAACTGTCCTGACAGCCCTCAGTCATCTGGATTGGCTTCCACTGCCTGACTTCACATCATGATTTTCCAAGCTATGTGAGTTTTCTCAGGCTTCTCTAACACATTCCACAAGCTGGGTGACTTAGAACAATAGAAATGTATTGTCTCATAGTTCTGCAGTCCAGAAGTCCAATGTCAAGGTGTTGATGGGATTGCTTCCTTCCGAAGGCTGTTCTAGGCCTTTCTCCTTGTCCTGTAGATGGCTGTCTCTTCCCTGTGTCTTTGTGCTTTCTCTTGTGTGTGTGTCTGTCTCTGTGTCCAAGGACATCAATCCTATTGGATTAGGGCCCCCCTATTGATCTCTTTTTAACTTGATTACCTCTGTAAAGAACCTATCTCCAAAGGTGGTCACGTGCTGAGGTACTTGGGGTTAGGACTTCAACACATTTTTTTTCTTTTTGTTTTTTGTGGTGGGAGTACATTTCAACTTGTGATGCAAGCCCATGAATGCCTTGCACATAGGCTGGAGAGATGGGCTATTCAGAGTTGGCTCCTTCCTGGGGCATCTGGGAACTCTTATCAACTGACCCAAGGATGGATAGGCAGGGCTTTGACTGGGCCTCTTCCACACAGTCTGTGATTGTGGATCTAATTTGGTTACTTTTCTAATGCATCAGCTCTGGCTGCTCCAGGGCGTGTTAGGAGCCACAGGTAATTTTGGTGATGCCTCTGGCCATTTTTACTGGGCCTTTTTTAAAGAGATTCTAGATTGGTTTTTCTTACACTTGAATGTCCAGTGGGACCACTGGAAGGGTTTGTTAAAATGTTAAAATTTGTTCAATTCAACAAATTGAATTAAAATCTATGGGGTTTTTAATAAGCATCCCAGGTTATGCTGATGGAGGTAGCCCACGGTTTGAGAAACTAATCCAGAAGGAACTCAATCCTGGGCAATATTTATGACCCTTTATGTGGAAATTTAAAGGCCAATGGCAATGCTTAACAATTTAGAGAAAACTCTCAAGGCAGGAGCCCTCTAAACATTGGGATAGCTTGGATTTGAAGAATGTACATACAGTCAAAGGTTGCTGCATATGCAGTTTTTACATCCAGTTTTTCTTTAGTTAGTTGAATGTTTGATATATATATATATATATATTTTTTTTTTTTTCAAGAGCTGGAAATTTGCAAAATTGTTGCAGCATCAGTGATTACATAGAATGCCTTTTAAAAAAGATTTAAACACTTTGGAACACTTGGGTGTTTTTTTCCACTTAATGTTTTTTTAATTACAAAATTTTTAAAGTACACAGAAACATAGAAAATAATTTATCTAACAGCTGCCCATCAGGGTCATGTTTTTAAAAGCTCCCTGATGTGGTAGTTAAGTACAGTGATTTATACGTAAAGGAGGAACTATGGTCTTATCTTTCTCTAACTGCATGTTTTACTAATGGTTTCCTGCTTTCTTAGTGGAGAGAAAATATTACATAATTTGTTGGTATGACACAATTGGTTGTTTTGGTACTTATGGAAAAATACATCAGGGCTGTATTTGAAGCATACCTCAGATATGGAGGGTTCAGTTGCAGAAAGTATCTCAATTAAGTGAGTCACACAAATGTTTTGGTTTTCCAGTGCATGTAAAAGTCATATTTTTACTATGTTGTGGACTATTAAATGTGCAATAATAGCATTATGTCTAAAAAGACGTGTATACTGTAATGAAAATATTTTATTGCTAAAAAATTGAATGCTCATGTGAGCATTGAGTGAGTCATCATCTTTTTTGCTAGTGGAAAGTCTTGCCTCAATATGAGTGGTTGCTGAAAGTTGGGGTGGCTGTGGCACTTTGTTTAAGACAGTAATGAAGTTTGCTGCATGAATTGACTCATCCTTTGATGAAAGATTTCTCTGTAGCATACAGTGCTGTTTCATAGCATTTGACCACTGTAGAACTTCTTTCAAAATTGAAGTCAATCTTCTCAAACTGTGCTGTTGCTTTATCATCCAAGTTTATATAAAATTATAAATTATTTGTCGTCAGTTCAACAATGTTCATAGCATCTTCAGCAGGAGTAGATTCCATCTCAAGAAACCACTTTCTTTGCTCATTCGTAAGAAGCAGTTCCTCATCTGTTCAAGTTCGAGCGTGAGATTGCAGCAATTCAGTTACATCTTCAGGCTCCACTTCTAATTCTCTTGCTATTTCCCCTACCTCTGCATTGACTTCCTCCATTGAAGTCTTGAACTCCTCCAGGTCATCCATGAGGGTTGGAATCAGCTTCTTCCAAACTCCTGTTAATGTGGATACGTTCATCTCCTCCCGTAAATCATGAATATTCTTACTGCTGGCATCTAGCATGGTGAATCCTTTCCAGAAGGTTTTCAATTTACTTTGTGTAAATCCATCAGAGGAATCACTGTCTATGACAGCTACAGCCTTATGAAATGTATTTATCAAATAAGAAGACTTGAATGTTGAAATTACTTTTGACCCATGGACTACAGAATGGATGGTGTTTTAGTAGGCCTGAAAATAACATTAATCTTTGTGTACATCTCCATCACAGCTTATAGGTGGCCAGGTGCATAGTCAGCAGTATTTTGAAAGGAACCTTTTCTGAACAATAGGTCTCAACAGTGGGGTTCAGGCATTCAGTAAACCATGCTGTAAACACAGGTACTGTCATCCCGTCTTCATTGTTCTATTTACAGAGCACAGGCAAAGTAGATTTAGCATAATTCTTAAGGGCCCTGAGATTTTTAGAATGGTAAATTAGCACTGGCTTCAACTTAAAGTCACCAGCTGCGTTAGCCCCTACAAGGAGTGTCAGCCCATCCTTTGAAACGTTGAGACCAGACATTGACTCCTCCTCAGTTTTTTTCAAGAACTTTTCCTTTGCATTCACAGCTTGGCTAATTGATGTAAGAGGTCTAGCTCTTGGCCTATCTTAGCTTTCTACTTGCCTTCCTCACTTAGCTTTTGATTTAAGTGAGAGATTTGTGAGTCTTGCTTTCACTTGAGCCCTCAGAGGCCATTGTAGGGTTATTAGTTAGCCTGATTTTAATATTGTTGTGTCTCAGGGAATAGGGAAGCCCAGGGAAAGGGAGAGAGATGAGGGAACAGCTGGTCATTGGAGCAGTCGGAACGCACACATTTCTCAGTTAAGTTTTCTGTCTTATATTGGGTATGATTTGTGGTGCTCCAAAACAATTGCAATAGTAATATCAAAGATCACTGGTCACATATGACCGTAACAGATACATTAGTAATGAAAAAATTTGACGTATTTTGAGGATTTCCAGAATGTGACACAGAGACAGAAAGTGAGCATTTCGCTGTTGGAAAAATGGTGCCAATAGACTTGTGGCATGCAAGGTTGTCACAAACCTTCCATTGGTAGGAAACACAGTATTTGTAAAGTTCAGTAAAGCAAAGCAAAAAAAAAAAAAAAAAAAAAAAAGAGATATGCCTTTATATGTATATACTTATGTGTGTCTATTAATTTTCCCTGCCTATTGTGGATTTAGCACATCATGTAGACAGTCCATTGGATAGTGAAATTCTGTGCATACATTGCCATCAAGACCCAAGACTGTGTGGTTATAAGAAGGAATTGCCACTGCTTACTCCCTCCTCTCCCTTCTGCCTTACCTGCTTTTGTTGCCTTTCTCCTCTTCCTCCCCTTACTTGGTCTCAGTTTGGCTTGCCTGAATGAGAGGCAGTATGGCTCAGTGTCTGGAACTTCAGTCTTTGGAATTAGAATACGGAGCTCCTAATTGACCTTAATACTTCCTCACTGTGTGACCTTGGGAGTCAAGCTTGAGACCTGGAGCAGGGCCAAGTTAACTCCATTCACAAAATAGGAATAGTGATGGTCTCTGTCATCATCTGGGGGCTTGCTGGGGGGCTGCATTAGATAGTATATTAAAAGCGCATAGAGAGCAGGGCCCCTTCACAGTACTTGACAGAAATGAGCTCTCAGTACCTTTCATCTGTTTGCTCAGGACCACTTCCTCCTGGGTACCATGGCCCCTTCCGTGCTCCTCTTCTAAGATCCTCAGGGGCTGATCCTGTTCGGTGCTCCCCAAGCACTCTGATTTCACTCTTACTTGGCTCTGGGTATGGCTGAGCCACGTGGAAGAGGCATCTTTCCCCTCATCAGTGTTGAGCTCCTGGGAAGCAGGTCCCTTGCTTTGCCACAGTACAAGTGCCACAGTACAAATACTACCTAGGAATAGAATAGAACTGAGTTGAACTAGCATCTCTGATTTTGCTGTGTTGCCAATGCTGCCCTCTAAACAAAGAGTTCTTCTTTCTAAAATCTTTGTTTACTCTCACCTTTTGGCAATAATTTCAACTTTTTTTTCCTCTCTGTACTTACCCTTGCCCAGCAGACACTGCTGATTATGACAGCTCTTTCCAGGGCACACAGCACCTTATTCTGTTCCTGCCTTTGCTCTGTAAGGCTGCTCTGGCATGGCCCAAACTTTGAGATGACTTTTCCTTTCTCCCTGCCAATTTTAGAATCTTTCTGTTCAACATCATCATCTGATAGAGATTTGGGACTAAGTAAAATGAATGTTATATGATTTTCCCTGTAATTTTAGATCTCCAAATACTGCTCTTGGCCAACTCTGCTATTCCCTGTGGCTTTTTTACTCCACCACATTTGAGTAATATTGTTGGCATGGACATAAGTAAACAGTTTGAAAATGTCGTGTTTTGTAAACGAGGAGATGGATGGGCTGGTTTTTTAATACATGCTCTTGGTTCTTCTGGGCCAAAGGAAAGATGAATTTGGTCAGTGGATGGGAAGCTGAATTGCAGGAAGGTGTTGCTATCCGAAGTAGATGTGGCCAACTTTATTGAACTGATGTCATCAGTTATTTGGGGTGAAAACCAAGTGACTGGAGGGGACTCTTCAGAGGGATTTGGATAATGCAGTTAGAGGGAATCCTTACAGAGGAGACAGCATGCTACCAGTAAGATAAAGTTAGGAAAATAGAAAGGTAAGGGTCTTTTGTCTTTGTAAACTTAAACACTCCTTTTATTTCTTTATAGGATTATCAGACAATTCCAATGTGACTTCTATAATCTTGCCTGAACCTCATTTTATTATTGCTATATATGTGTGTGTGTGTGTGTGTGTATATATATATATATTTTTTTTTTTTTCTTTTTTTTTTTGAGATGGAGTCTTGCTCTGTCGCCCAGGCTGGAGTGCAGTGATGTGATCTTGGCTCACTGCAGCCTCTGCCTCCTAGGTTCAAGCGATTCTTCTTTCTTAGCTTCTTGAGTAGCTAGGATTACAGTCACCTGCCACTACACCCGCTAATTCTTATATTTTTAATAGAGATGGGGTTTCATCACATTGGCGAGGCTGGTTGTAAACTCCTGACTTCAGGTGATTTGCCTGCCTCAGCCTCTCAGAATGCTGGGATTATAGGTATGAGCCACTGGCACCCAGCCTATTATTGCTACTTTTTTTTTTTTTTTTTGAGACAGAGTCTCACTTTGTCACCAGGCTGGAGTGCAGTGGCGCGATCTCGGCTTACTGCAACCTCCGCCTCCCAGGTTCAAGCAATTCTCCTGCTTCAGTCTCCCGAGTATCTGGGATTACAGGCACGTGCCACCACGCCTGGCTAATTTTTATATTTTTAGTAGAGACAAGATTTCACCATGTTGACCAGGATGGTCTCGATCTTCTGATCTTGTGATCCACCCTCCTTGGCCTCCCAAAGTGCTGGGATTACAGGTGTGAGCCACCTCGCCCGGCCATATTGCTGTTTTTAAATGAAATGTAGAGTCTCCATCCTTCCATATGCATTTCATGTTCACACCATAGCAAGTAGACATTTAACACTTAGCATCTTCAAAATGTGATTTTGTAAGAGCTGTTTAAATTAGCCAAGACTTACTGCTTCACCTTCATAAAATATTTTCTACAGTGATTCCAGGGTGAGGAGACTTCTGCCTCTTGATTGGCTGTGAAACTTCAAGCAGATTAATGAACTCCTCTGAGACTTTTCTCAACCTTCAAATGGGGAGAGTACCCTCATCACACAACTTCATTCATGTCATTGTTGTGAATATCAGGCACACAAATCTTCTTTGCTCTGAATGCTTGTCACATTGCATTGTGGGCGTTTATGTATTGTCTGGCATTCCTGCTTGAATGTGAGCTTTATGAGGGTAGTATACTATAACCATGTTTTTATCTTTAGTACCTGGTAAGCATGTACGCCTTTATGGAATGAACGAATGGATTCATTTGATATACTTTCACCAAGCTCCTATATACTAGGTTCTGGTACCCAGAAAGTGTTAAGATGACTTTTCCTTTCTCCCTGCCATTTTAGAATCTTTCTGCTCAATATCATCTCTGATAGGGATTTGGGACTAAGTAAAATGAATGTTGTATGATTTTTCCATCTAATTTTAGATCCCCAAGTACCATGTACTTGAAAAAACTGAAACAGGGTCAGAGGCCAGAGAGTGACAGGGGCTGGAATTGGAGGTGGGGAGAGGGGTGAAAGGAGGTCTCTGTAGGAAGTGACATGTGAGGCCTGTGTGATATGAAAGGGTCTGAGAGAAGAGTATTTTAGGCCAAGAGCAGAGCTAGCACCAAGGCCCTGGAGTGGGGACAGGTCTGGCTTGTGGTAGGAACACAGGCCTTTATTGTTGGGTTGTCAGTGAGGGCTGCCGTAATAGGCGATATGGTAAGATAGGGTTGGATCCCAAGTCCGGTCTTGTAGACTGTGTGAGGCCATGGACGAGCTAACAAGGGGACTGTACAACACAAGCACAATCAACACAAGTGCTGTACAACACGAGTACATGCAAGTGGATTTTATTACTAAGAAATTGAAGAAAATAAAGGATTTGGTATTTTTTAGGCATGGAAACATATCTGAAGTAGAAAAGTCATTAGATCACTTTGATTGCTATTTTTTATTGATGAGAAAAAGTGTACATGGAACAGTGAGGTACCCAAGTCCACACACAAATTATTGTTGTGCCTGACCACCTGCCTGGTGCCCAGAGTGCCAGACCAGCCCCTTGCTGATTGGACCCCCGGGCCTCTGCTCAGGTCTGGTGGAAAGGGAGCTTCGAGGCTGCAGTTTAGGATGAAAGTGTGAGGGTGAAGAAAGCAAAGTCTCTGGTTACTATTATGTTAAAAGTCAAATTAGACTGGGTGTGGTGGCTGATGCCTGTAATACCAGCACTTTGGGAGGCTGAGGTGGGTGGATCACGAGGTCAGGAGTTCAAGACCAGCCTGGCCAGTATGGTGAAACCCTGTCTCTACTAAAAATACAAAAATTAGCCAGGCGTGGTGGTGCGTGCCTGTAGTCCCAGCCACTTGGGAGACTGAGGCAGGAGAATCGCTTGCACCTGGGAGACTGAGGTTGCAGTGAGCTGAGATCGTGCCACTGTGCTGCAGCCTGGGTGACAAAGCGAGACTTTGTCTCAAAAAAAAAAAAAAAAAAAGTCAAATAAATGGGGATCTTCACATGGTACTAAATTTAAAAAATGTTCAACCCTTTATAAACTAATGATAAAATAATTTTATTTTGATGATCATAGAAAATCTACAGAGAGCTGATAGGATATGTTAAAGTGAGAGCTAAATATTTTGAAATATTTGAATGCTGGGGCCAGGCGCAGTGGCTCACACCTGTAATCCCAGCACTTTGGGAGGCCAAGGCGGGTAGATCACGAGGTCAAGAGATCAAGACCATCTGGTCAACATGGTGAAACCCCGTCTCTACTAAAAATACAAAAAATTAGCTGGGCATGGTGGCGCATGCCTATAATCCCAGCTACTCAGGAGGCTGAGGCAGGAGAATTGCCTGAACCCAGGAGGCGGAGGTTGTGGTGAGCCGAGATCGCGCCATTGCACTCCAGCCTGGGTAACAAGAGTGAAACTCTGTCTCAAAAAAAAAAAAAAGAAATATTTGAATGCTGTTCTGAGCTTTTGTTCACCCCTCCCCCAACATCTAATTTACCAGTTGGGTGAGTTATTGACTCCGCCTCCCATTTTGTGGTAAAGATGAAGTCAAATGAGGCTCATCAAATGCTTGACAAACGGTCCAGGTGAATGGCTCATGCTTGTATAATCCCAGAACTGTGGGAGGCTGAGGTGGGCAGATCACCTGAGGTTAGGAGTTTGAGACCAGACTGGCCAACATGGTGAAACCCTGTCTCTACTAAAAATACAAAAATTAGGCGTGGTAGTGGGTACCTGTAAACCCAGCTACTTGGGAGGCTAAGGCAGGGGAATCACTTGAACTGGGAGGTGGAGGTTGCAGTGAGCCAAGATTGCACCATTGCACTCTGGCCTGGGCAATAAGAATGAAACTCCATCTCAAAAAAAAAAAAAATAGAAAATGCTTCAGTGTTTCACAGAAGGGCCATATAAACATAAGGTGACATTATTAATAAGGTTTTTATGACCATTTTGTATACTTTTTTAAAATAATGTGTTGGTGCATTTCTTGTCTTGAAAAATTCAGTGCTTAAAATGTACCTGTTTTCAATGAGTTTTCGGTAAAGAATTGGTGTCTCCGATCTTTATATTGACCATCAAGTTTACCTACAGTGCCTCTGGTACACCTCCTGGGAGTTGGTTTGAAAATAAGCATAAATATCTACATCTCCACTTTAATTCTACCTTCCCTGGGATTTATTTTATCTTCCTAAAAGTAGAGTTTGTGCAAAGACAAGAATTCTTTCAAGAGAGCCTGTTTCTTTTATTTTGTGATAATGAAATGGTTATGTTAAGTTAGTCCAAAATTTCATCGTAATTGGAGGTGAAATATTACAGACAATAGTAAATTAAAGGCAGAGACTCTGTTTTTGTTTTACTTTTTCATCCATTGGGAGATTGGCCTGCACAGCGGTTCTCTGTATACAATAGACCCTCAGTACGGTTTCTTGATTAATAAGCATTGCAAGTCACATTTGTTTCTGAGTGGAAGACCAGCTGAAATCCATTTAAATCAATGAATACTGAGATTATGTTATTAAATGGTTCTTTTTGTTTTAAGAGAATGAATATTACAACAAATGTCCCTGTGTAAGTTTGGAATGCTCTGTTTCGAGTGTTAGAGCCTCTTTTCTCTGGCAAAATTTCCCCATTTCTTCCTTTAATACAGTGTTTGAATGGCACTTCACAGATACTTAGCCTAGTGGCTCTCAAAGTATAGACCCGGGAATAGGGGCGTCAGCTCTTTCTGGGAACTTGTTAGAAATGCCAACTCTCCAGCGCTGTTAAACCAGGAACTCTGGGATGGGGCCAGCCATCTGTGTTTTAACCAGGCCTCCTGGGGATCCTGATACAGCTGTGGCCTGAAAACCATTGCTTTAGCAGAACCCGTCTCCTCCTCCTTTTCCGCATCCCCCCTCCCTACTGTGATCACTTGTCGGGTGATGAGGGGGACAGGGAAATCAGCTCTTTTGGGCTCCAGGCCTTGGGGAATACAGCCTTCTTTTCTCCTTTCCCCTTCATTTCTGCTCAAGGATGAGTTTGTATGGTGTAAAGCCCAGTGGAACAGATCATTTTCCCTAGTCTCAGATGGGAACCTTGGAATCGGAGCAGATGTATCTGTGTATGTTATTATTATTATTAATTGTTATTTAGACACAGAATCTCACTCTGTAACCCAGGCTGGAGTGTAGTGGCATGATCATAGCTTATTGTAATCTTGCATTCCTGAACTCAAATGATCCTCCTGCCTCAGCCTCCCGAGTAGCTAGGACTACAGGTGTATGCCACCATGCCCACCTGTTTTTTAAAAAACTTTTTTGTAGAGATGGGGTCTCGCTGTGTTGCCTAGGCTGGTCTTGAACTCCTGGCCTCAAGTGATCCTCCAACCTTGGCCTCCCAAAGTGCTGGGATTGCAGGTGTGAGCCACTGCACCTGGCCATCATGCACATTAATACACATTCTATACTGTATGCTCACTGAGGAGGCCCAAAGAAACCAGTTTTCATCCAGTGACTGCACATATAAATGGGTTTTGTACCTTTAGGTCTTCCCAATTCTGTTCCTTAATGTAAAAGTTGTCTAAAGCACACTTCTTCATATTCTTCAAAGCCATATTTATCAAGGTGTGGTTCTAGGACCTCCTATAACAGAACCCCTGTGGGATGTGTAACACATGCTGGTTGTGGGGCCTTCTCACAGATCTACCAAATTAGAACCCCTGGGAGCAGACCCCTTGGTCCGCATTTTCATAAACACCCATCTGACTGATCCACACTGAAGCTTGGGGGCCCTGAGTTTAAAGCACATTATGCTGGAATACAAGATATCAAAAGCAGAGAGTGATGAGAAAGGTGTTGCAAAATTAATAAAAGCAATGAAGGAGCAACATTTTATTTTAGAAGTAGGTGCCATTACTTGTTTCTAAAATAATTTAAAAGTGAAATGAAGAACAAGGTCTTGTCTAGAGCCTGCTCTTGGCATTTGCGGGGATTGTGCTTCCTCATATCAAGATCAGGAAGTTCAGATGCAGAGGGGCCGGGGCTGTACTGCTTAGTTGTTGCTTGGGGTCATGCTGACTGAATCCTGGAAGTTGCTGGAGGAATGCATCATATGTTTGGAAACAGCCCAGTTGAGAATTTCAGCAATGACACAGTTTTTTATTAGATGTGTATTTAAGAAAGGAATGCCTAATATAAGACTAGGACCCTTTGTAGAAGGAGCTGAAGAAGGAGCTTGTCCTCTGAAATAGGGACTGTTTTCTCCATTATGCATCTTTTCTTTTCTTTCCACGAAATAAATTAATGCAAAGACATGTCACTTGAATATGCTATAAAAATAAGACGACCTTTAAAAATATTTGTTTCTCTCCAAGTAGAAAGGCATTTGGAAACTTATGAAAATCATCAGTTATTGTTGTAATAGCTATGCCTCGTTTAAAGTAAATAGTTTGTTTTTTCTTCCCAGTGCTAGTAGCACGTAGCTATTTCCAAATACCTGCGTGTTACTTTGGACAAAGCATCCAAATGTTTCAATATCAGACAAAGGCCATAGTCCT
The DNA here is from genome assembly GCF_030222135.1 of Aotus nancymaae. Classification (NCBI taxonomy): domain Eukaryota; kingdom Metazoa; phylum Chordata; class Mammalia; order Primates; family Aotidae; genus Aotus; species Aotus nancymaae. The sequence continues at coordinate 31,912,525 of NW_026988471.1, forward strand.
AGGAAATGCTGTTAAAATTTTGAAAAGATTCAAATTTGAGGAATTACCTAAAATACTAAGTACATTAAAAAGTATTTTTCACATTAAAAAGTATTTATGTCAAAAATATATTTTTAATGCGAAAAAATATTTTTGAATTTTTTCCCAACTGAAACTGAAGGAGTAAAAACTAAAGTCTTTACTACTTCAGTTTCAGTTGGGAAAACTGGAGAATAATGAAGACAAAGTTACAGATTAAAGCAATAGCTCCATGGCCAAAGTGGATGGTGGAGTTATTAAATAGTGTATTTAAATACACTTTTTAGAGAAGTTTTAGGTTCAGAGCAAAATTGAACAGAAAGTACAAAATTCCTATATACCTTCTGCCCCCACATACACACAACCTCTTCCACCATCAAAATCCTGTCCCTGAGTGGTACATTTGTTACAATTGATGAACCCCTGTATTATCACCCAATATCCACAGTTTGTATTAGGGTTTACTCTTGGTGTTGTCTATTTTTTGGGTTTTGGCAAATATATAATGACATACATCTACCATTATAGTATCATACAGTATAATTTCACTGCCCTAAAAATCCTCTGGCCCTGCCTACTCATCCCTCCTTCCTGTCTAACCTCTGACAAACCACTGATCCTTTTACTGTCTCCATAGTTTTGCCTCTTCCAGAATGTCAAATGATTGAGATCATGCTGTAGATATTTTTTTTAGATTGGCTTTTTTCACTTAGTAAACTGATCTTAAAGTTCCTCCATGTCTTTTCATGGCTTGATAGCTCATATCTTTTTAGTGCTGAATAATATTCCATTGTCTGGATGTACCATAGTTTGTTTATGTATCATCTACTGAAGGACATCTTTTTCACTTCCAAGTTTTGGCAATTATGAAAAGAGCTGCTATAACATTTTTGTACATGTTTTTGTGTGGACGTAAGTTTTCAACTTATGTTAAATACCAAGGAGTGTGATTCCTGGACTATATAGTAAGAGTATGTTTAGTATGGTAAGAAGTGGAAACTGAAACTGTCTTCCACAATGGCTATACCATTTTGCAATCCCACCAGCAACAAATGAGAGTTCCTGTTGCTTCACTTCCTCGTCAGCATTTGTTGTTACCAGTGTTTTGGATTTTGTCCATTCTAATAGGTATGTAATAGTTTTAATCTTGTTGTTTTAATTTGAAATTCCCTAATGACATATGATGTTGAACATCTTTTTATAAGCCCATTTTTCATCTGTATGTCTTTTTTGGTAAGGTACTTGTTCAGGTCTTTCGCCCTTTTTTAAATCAAGTTGTTTGTTTTCTTATTGTTGAGTAAGCTTCTTTGCGTATTTTGGATAATGGTCCTTTATCAGACATGTCTCTTGAAAATATTTTCTTCCACTCTGTGTCTTTTCATTCTTCTCACAGTGTCTTTTTCAGAACAGAAATTTTTTATTTTAATGAAGTCCAGCTTATCAATTATTTTTTTCATGGACTGTGCCTTTGGTGTTATCTCTTGTTTTATTGTATTAGCTAGGACTTCTAGTACTACTGAAAAGGAGTGATGAGAGAGAATATTCTTGTGGTGTTCCTGATCTTAGCAGAAAAGCTAGTTGCTCACTATTAAGTATGATGTTAGCTGTATGTTTTTTGTAGATGTTCTTTATTAAGTTAAGGAAATTCCCTTCTATTCCTGGTTCGCTAAGAGTTCTTATCATAAGTAGGTGTTGGATTTTGTTGAATGTTTTTTCTGCATCTATTGATACTATCATGTGATTTTTCTCCTTTAGATTGTTGATGTGATGGATTATGTCGATATTTGAATGCTGGACCAATCTTGCATACCTGGGATAAATCCCACTTGGGTGTTATGTATAATTGTTTTTACACATTGTCGCATTCAAATTTGCCAATATTTTGTTGAGGATTTTTGTATCTGTGTTCATGAGAGACATTTGTCTGTAGTTTTCTGTTCCTATAATGTCTTTGTCCGATTTTGTTATCAGGGTTATGCTGGCCTCAGAATGAGTTAGGAAGTGTTTCCTCTTCTTCTATCTTCTGAGAGAGATTGTAGAGAATTAATATGCTTTCTTCCTGAAATGTTTCCTAGAATTGACCAGTAAATTCATCTGTTTTCTGTTTTGAAAGGTTATTTATTACTGATTCAGTTTCTCGAGTTTTGGCAGATTGTGTCTTTCAAGGAATTGATCCATTTCATTTAGATTATTGAATTTGTAGACATATAATTCATAACATTCCTTTACTATTCCTTTAATATTCATAGGATCTATAATGTTGTCCCTGCTTTCATTTCTGACATTAGTAGCTTGTGTCTTCTTTCTTTTTTTCTTAGCCTGGCTAGAGGCTTATCAGTTATACTGATAATTTCCAAGAGCCATCTTTTGGTCTCATTTATTTCCTTGGTTTACTTTCTATTTTCAATTTCATTGATTTCTGCCCTAATTTTCATTATTTCTTTTCCACTGCTTACTTTGGATTTAATATACTGCTCTTTTTCTAGTTTCCCATGGTGGAAGCTTAGATTATTAGTTTTTGATCTTTCTTACTTTTTAATATATGCATTTATTGTTGTGAATTTCCCTCTAAACACTGCTTTCACTGCATCCTGCAAATTTCATTAAGTTGTATTTTAATTTTCATTTAGGTCTAAAATATTTTAAAATTTCTCTTGAGATTTCTTCTTTGACCCATGGTTTATTTAGAATTATGTTGCCATATCTCCAAGTATTTTGGGATTTTTCCAGGTATTGTTATAATTTCTAGTTTAATTCTATTATGACCTGAGAATGGGTATTGTATGATTTTTACTCTTTTAAATTTGTTAAGATGTGTTTTATGACCCAGAATGTGGTTTGTTTTGGTGAATGTTCTACGTAAACTTGAGTAAAATGTATATTCTGCTGTTGCTGGATGAAGTAGTAAATAGTTGTAAGTTATATTCAACTAGTTGATGGTCACGTTGAATTCCAACTATGTCCTTACTGATTTTCTGCATGCTGGATTTGTTCATTTTGTGATAAAGGAGTATTGAAGTCTCCAACTGTAATTATGGATTCATCTATTACTCCTTGCATTTGTGTCAGTTTTTGTTTGTTTGAGACAGTGTTTTACTCTGTCACCCAGGCCTGGAGTGCAGTGGTGCGATCTCTACTCACTGAAACCTTTGCCTCCTGGGTTCAAGCGATTCTTGTGCCTCAGCCTTCTGAGTAGCTGGAACTACTGAGTAGCTGCCACCATGCCTGGCTAATTTTTGTATTTTTTGGTAGAGACAGGGTTTAACCATGTTGACCAGGCTGATCTTGAACTCCTTATCAGGTGATCCACCTACCTTGGCCTCCCAAAGTGTGGGGATTGCAGGCGTGAGTCTCCATGCCTGGCCATCTATCAGTTTTTGCCTTATGTATTTGGTGCGCTGTTGTTAAGTGCATACACATTAAGGATTGGTATGTGTTCTTGGAGAATTTACACTATTATTATGTAATGCTCCACTTTATGCCTGGTAACTTTCCTTGCTCTGAAGCCAGCTCTCTGTGAAATTAATGTAGCTATTTCTTTTGATTGGTGTTAACACGGTGTATATTTTTTCATCCCTTTGCTTTTTATTTATATTGATCTTTATATTGAAAGTAGCTTTTGGAAGACAGCATATCATTGGGTTTTGTTTTTTGATCCACTCTGACAGTCTCTGCCTTTTAATTGGTGTATTTAGACCATTGATGTTTAAAGTGATTATTGACATAGTTGGATTAATAGCTACTATATTTGTTACTGTTTTCTATTCATTGCCCTTGTTTGTTCCTCTTTTTGTCTTCTACTCTTTTTCTCTGCCTTTTTTTTTTTTTTTTTTTTTTTTAAAAGACAGGGTCTTGCTCTGTTGCCCAGGCTGGAACGCAGTGGTGCAATCTGACTTCACTGTATCCTCCACCTCCTGAACTCAAGTGATTTTCCATCTCAGCTTCCCAAGTAGCTGGGACTATAGGTGTGTGCCACCATACCTGGCTAATTGTGTGTGTGTATATTTTTCTTTTTTTTTTTTTGAGGTGGAGTCTTGCTCTGTCACCCAGGCTGGAATGCAGTGGGCAATCTTGGCTCACTGCAACTTCCGCCTTCCGGGCTCAAGCAATTCTCCTGTCTCAGCCTCCCAAGTAGCTGGGAATATAGGTGCCTGCCACCATATTCAGCTCATTTTTGTATTTTTAATAGAGACGGGGTTTTGCCATGTTGGCCAGGCTGGTCTTGAACTCCTGACCTCAAATGATCTGCCTTCCTCAGCCTCCCAAAGTGTTGGGATTACAGGTGTGAGCCACTGTGCCCAGACTTGTGTATGTGTTTTTTTGTAGAGATGAGGTTTTGCTACATTGCCCAGGCTGGGCTTCAACTCCTGGGCTCAAGTGATCCATATGCCTTGGTTGCCCAAAGTGCTGGTATTGCATGGGCCACCATGCCTGGCCTCTTTTATGGTTTTGATTGAGCATTTTATATGATTCTGTTTTTCTCCTTTCTTAGCATATCAGTTAATGCTTTTTTAAAAAAGCTTTTTTAGTGGTTGCCCTAGAGTTTGCAATATATGTTTACAACTAATTCAAGCCCACTTTCAAGTAACACTATACCACTTCACTGATAGTGTGAATATCTTATAATAACAAAATAATCTTGATACCTCTCTCCCAATTCTTACATCATTGCTGTCACTCATTTCACTTATATGTAAGCACACACACACAATTGAATATATTGTTGCCATTATTATTTTGAGCAAACTTATAAATCAAGAATTAGAAAAATTAAAGTTTTTTATTTTGCCTTCACTGTTCTTTCTCTGATGCTCTTCCTTTCTTTGTGTAGATCTGAGTATCTGTCCTATATTGATTGTTTTCTTTCTGGAAAACTTCTCTTAACATTTGTTGCAAGGTAGGTCTACCAGCAACGAATTTTCTTGACTTTTGTTTGTCTGAGAACATCTTTATTTCTCTTTCACTTTTTAATTTTTAATTTTTGTGGGTACGTAATAGGTGTATGTATTTATGGGGTACATGAGATATTTTAATACAGGTATATAAATGTATAATAATCACATGAGAGTAAATGGAGTATCCATTATTTCAAGCATTTATCCTTTATGTTACAAACAATCCAGTTATACTCTTTTAGTTGTTTTAAAATGTACAATAAGTGTTGACCATAGTCACCCTGTTGGGCTGTCAAATACACAGAACATATTTATTCTGTCTAAATATATTTTTGTATCCTTTAACCATCCCCACATCGCCACAGTCACACTACCCTTCCCAGCTCCTCTAACTATCATTCTGCTCTCTATTTCCATGAGTTCAATTATTTTAATTTTGCCTTCCATAAATATGAGAACATGAGAAGTTTGTCTTTCTGTGCCTGCCTTATTTCACTTCACATAATGACCTCCAGTTCTGTCCATGTTGTTGAAAGTGACAGGATTTCATTCTTCTTTTTTTTTTTTTGAGATGGAGTCTCGCTCTGTTGCTGAGGCTGGACGATAGTGCAGGCGCATGCTACCACACCCAGCTAATTTTTTTGTACTTTTAATAGAGATGGAGTTTCACCATATTGACCAGGCTGGTCTTGAACTCCTGACCTCGTGATCCACCTGTGTCAGCTTCCCAAAGTGCTAGGATTACAGACGTGAGCCACCACACCCAGCCAATTTCATTATTCTTTATGGTTGAATAGTACTCAATCGTGTATGTGTACCACATTTTCTTTATTCAAATCTTGGCTACTGTGAATCATGCTTCGATAAACATAAGAGTGCAGATATTTCTTTGATATACTGATTTCCTTTCTTTGAGGTATATATAGGAGTAGGATTACTGGGTTGGATGGTAGCTAATTTTTAGTTTTTTGAGGAACCTCCAAACTGTTCTCCATAGCAGTTGTACTAATTTACATTCCATCAATGGTGTATGAGGGTTCCCTGCCAGGATTTGTTATTTCCTGTCTTTTGCATGAAAGGCATTTTAACTGGGGTGAGATGATATCTCATTGTGGTTTGATTTGCATTTCTTTAATGATAAATGATATTGAAAACCTTTTCATATACTTGTTTGCTATTTGTATGTCTTTTGCGAAATCTCTATTCAGATCTTTTGCTCATTTATTAATTGGGTTATTCAAGTTTCTCCTCCTGTACAGTTGTTTGTGCTCCTGATATATTCTGGTTATCAATCCCTTGTCAGATGGATAATTTGCAAATATTTTCTCTTACTCTCTTGGTTGTCTCTTCACTTTGCTGATTGTTTCCTTTGCTGTATAGAGGCTTTTTAACTTGATGTGATCCTATTTGTCTATTTTTTCTTGTTTTCTTGTAGGATATTAATCAACCAATTTTTGCCCAGTCCAAAGTCCTGGAGTTTCCCCAAAGTTTTCTCATAGTAAGTTCATAGTTTGAGGTTTTAGATTTAAGCCTCAAAATCCATTTTGATTTGGTTTTTATATATGATGAGAGACAGGGATCTAGTTTGTTGCATTTATCTTTGGCATCTTTGTCATGAAGTCTTTCCCAGGGTCTGTGTTATTTTCCAGGGTTCTTACTGTTTGAGGTTTTACATTTAAGTCTTTAATCTATCTTGAGTTGATTTTTTTTAATTAATTAATTAATTAATTTTTTAATTGCATTTTAGGTTTTGGGGTACATGTGAAAAACATGCAAGATTGTTGCATAGGTGCATATGTGGCTGTGTGATTTGCTGCCTTCCTCCCCTTCAACTATATCTGGCATTTCTCCCCATGCTATCTCTCCCCAACTCCCCACCCCACACTGTCCCCCCCACTCTCCCCCCATAGACCCCAGTGTATAGTGCTCCCCTCCCTGTGTCCATGTGTTCCCATTGTTCAACACCCGTCTATGAGTGAGAACATGTGATGTTTGATTTTATGTTCTTGTGTCAGTTTGCTGAGAATGATGGTTTCCAGGTTCATCCATGTCCCTACAAAGGATGCAAACTCATCGTTTTTGATGGCTGCATGATATTCCATGGTGTATATGTGCCACATTTTTCCTGTCCAGTCTATCATCGATGGGCGTTTGGGTTGGTTCCAGGTCTTTGCTATTGTAAACTGTGCTGCAATGAACATTCGTGTGCATGTGTCCTTATAGTAGAATGATTTATAATCCTTTGGATATATACCCAGTAATGGGATTGCTGGGTCAAATGGAATTTCTATTTCTAGGTCCTTGAGGAATCGCCACACTGTCTTCCACAATGGTTGGACTAATTTACACTCCCACCAACAGTGTAAAAGTGTTCCTATTTCTCCACATCCTCTCCAGCATCTGTTGTCTCCAGATTTTTTAATGATCGCCCTTCTAACTGGCGTGAGATGGTATCTCAATGTAGTTTTGATTTGTATTTCTCTAATGACCAGTGATGATGAGCATTTTTTCATATGCTTGTTGGCCTCATGTATGTCTTCTTTTGTAAAGTATCTGTTCATATCCTTCACCCATTTTTGAATGGGCTTGTTTGATTTTTCTTGTAAATCTGTTTTAGTTCGTTGTAAATTCTGGATATCAGCCCTTTGTCAGATGGGTAGGCTGCAAAAATTTTTTCCCATTCTGTTGGTTGCCGATTCACTCTATTGACTGTTTCTTTTGCCGTGCAGAAGCTGTGGAGTTTGATTAAGTCCCATTTGTCTATTTTGGCTTTTGTTGCCAATGCTTTTGGTGTTTTGGTCATGAAGTCCTTGCCTACACCTATGTCCTGAATGGTTTTGCCTAGGTTTTCTTCTAGGGTTTTTATGGTGTTAGGTCTTATGTTTAAGTCTTTAATCCATCTGGAGTTAATTTTAGTGTAAGGTGTCAGGAAGGGGTCCAGTTTCTGCTTTGTGCATATGGCTAGCCAGTTTTCCCAACACCACTTATTAAACAGGGAATCCTTTCCCCATTGCTTGTTTTTATCAGGTTTATCAAAGGTCGGATGGTCGTAGATATGTTGTGTTGCGTCTGAGGCCTCTGTTCTGTTCCATTGGTTTATATCTCTGTTTTGGTACCAGTACCATGCTGTTTTGATTACTGTAGCCTTGTAGTATAGTTTGATGTCCAGTAGTGTGATGCCTCCCGCTTTGTTCTTTTTGCTTAGAAGTGACTTGGCTATGCGGGCTCTCTTTTGGTTCCATATGAAGTTTAAGGTGGTTTTTTCCAGTTCTGTGAAGAAGGTCATTGGTAGCTTGATGGGGATAGCGTAGAATCTGTAAATTACTTTGGGCAGTATGGCCATTTTCACGATCTTGATTCTTCCTAACCGTGAACATGGAATGTTTCTCCATCTGTTTGTGTCCTCTCTTATTTCATTGAGCAGTGGTTTGTAGTTCTCCTTGAAGAGGTCCTTTATGTTCCTTGCTAGTTGTATTCCTAGGTATTTTAATTGTCTTTGTAGCAATTGTGAATGGCAGTTCATTCTTGATTTGGCTCTCTTTAAGTCTGTTATTGGTGTATAGGAATGCTTGTGATTTCTGCACATTGATTTTGTATCCTGAGACTTTGCTGAAGTTGCTTATCAGTTTCAGGAGATTTTGGGCTGAGATGATGGGGTCTTCTAGATATACAATCATGTCATCTCCAAATAGAGACAATTTGACTTCCTCCTTTCCTAGTTGAATACCCTTTATTTCTTTTTCTTGCCTGATTGCTCTGGCTAGAACTTCCAGTACTATATTGAATAGGAGTGGTGAGAGAGGGCATCCTTGTCTAGTGCCAGATTTCAAAGGGAATGCTTCCAGTTTTTGCCCATTCAGTATGATATTGGCTGTGGGTTTGTCATAAATAGCTTTTATTATTTTGAGATACGTTCCATCGATACCTAGTTTATTGAGGGTTTTTAGCATAAAGGGCTGTTGAATTTTGTTGAAGGCCTTCTCTGCATCAATTGAGATAATCTTGTGGTTTTTGTCTTTGGTTCTGTTTATGTGGTGAATTACATTTATAGACTTGAGTATATTGAACCAGCCTTGCATCCCCGGGATGAATCCTACTTGATCATGGTGGATAAGCTTTTTGATGTGCTGTTGTAATCGGCTTGCCAGTATTTTATTGAAGATTTTTGCATCTATGTTCATCATGGATGTTGGCCTGTAGTTTTCTTTTCTTGTTGAGTCTCTGCCGGGTTTTGGTATCAGGATGATGTTGGTCTCCTAAAATGATTTGGGAAGGATTCCCTCTTTTTGGATTATTTGGAATAGTTTCAGAAGAAATGGTGCCAGTTCCTCTTTGTATGTCTGGTAGAATTCGGCTGTGAGACCATCTGGGCCTGGGCTTTTTTTGGGTGGTAGGCTCTTAATTGCTGCCTTGCCTTCAGACCTTGTTATTGGTCTATTCAGGGTTTTGACTTCTTCCTGGTTTAGGCTTGGGAGGAGGCAACTGTCCAGGAATTTATCCATTTCTTCCAGGTTTTCTAGTTTATGTGCATAGAGTTGTTTGTAATAATCTCTGATTATGGTTTGAATTTCCATGGAATCTGTGGTGGTATCCCCTTTATCATTTTTTATTGCATCTATTTGGTTATTCTCTCTTTTCTTTTTTATTAATCTGGCTAGTGGTCTGTCTATTTTGTTGATCTTTTCAAAAAACCAGCTCCTGGATTTATTGATTTTTTGAAGGGTTTTTCATGTCTCTATCTCTTCAATTCTGCTTTGATCTTATTTATATCTTGTCTTCTGCTAGGTTTTGAGTTTTTTTGATCTTGCTCCTCTAGCTCTTTCAATTTTGACAATAGGGTGTCAATTTTAGATCTCTCCTTTCTTCTCATGTGGGCACTTATTGCTATATATTTTCCTCTAGAGACTGCTTTAAATGTGTCCCAGAGATTCTGTTATGTGGTGTCTTCATTCTCGTTGGTTTCAAAGAACATCTTTATTTCTGCCTTCATTTCATTGTTTATCCAGTCAACATTCAGGAGAAAATTGTTCAGTTTCCACGAAGCTGTGCGGTTCTGGGTTGGTTTCTGAATTCTGAGTTCTAACTTGATTGCACTGTGGTCTGAGAGACTGTTACGGTTTCCGTTCTTTTGCATTTGCTGAGGAGTGATTTACTTCCAATTATGTGGTCAATTTTAGAGTAGGTGTGATGTGGTGCTGAGAAGAATGTATATTCTGTGGATTTGGGGTGGAGAGTTCTGTAAATGTCTATTAGGTTTGCTTGTTCCAGGTCTGAGTTCAAGTCCTGGATATCCTTGTTAATTTTCTGTCTCGTTGATCTGTCTAATATTGACAATGGTGTGTTGAAGTCTCCCAGTATTATTGTGTGGGAGTCTAAGTCTCTTTGTAAGTCTTTAAGAAAACTTGCCTTATGTATCTGGGTGCTCCTGTATTAGGTGCATATATATTTAGGATCGTTAGCTCTTCTTGTTGCATTGTTCCTTTTACCATTATGTAATGTCCTTCTTTGTCTCTTTTGATCTTTGTTGCTTTAAAGTCTATTTTATCAGAGATGAGAATTGCAACTCCTGCTATTTTTTGCTCTCCATTTGCTTGGTAAATCTTCCTCCATCCCTTTATTTTGAGCCTTTGCGTATCCTTGCATGTGAGATGGGTTTCCTGGATACAGCACACTGATGGGTTTTGGCTTTTTATCCAATTTACCAGTCTGTGTCTTTTGATTGGGGCATTTAGTCCATTTACGTTTAGGGTTAATATTGTTATGTGTGAATTTGATCCTGCCATTTTGATGCTAGCCGTCTGTTTTGCCCGTTGGTTGATGCAGATTCTTCATTGTGTTGATGCTCTTTACCATTTGGTGTGTTTTTGGAGTGGCTGGTACTGGTTGTTCTTTTCTATGTGTAGTGCCTCTTTCAGGAGCTCTTGTAAAGCCGGTCTGGTGGTGATGAAATCTCTTGAGTACTTGCTTGGTCACAAAGGATTTTATTTTTCCTTCACTTATGAAACTTAGTTTGGCTGGATTTGAAATTCTGGGTTGAAAGTTCTTTTCTTTAAGGATGTTGAATATCAGCCCCCACTCTCTTCTGGCTTGTAGGGTTTCTGCTGAGAGATCTGCTGTGATTCTGATGGGCTTCCCTTTGTGGGTAACCCGACCTTTCTCTCTGGCTGCCCTTAGTATTTTCTCCTTCATTTTAACCCTGGTGAATCTGATGATTATGTGCCTTGGGGTTGCTCTTCTAGAGGAATATCTTTGTGGTGTTCTCTGTATTTCCTGGACTTGAATATTGGCCTGCCTTGCTAGGTTGGGGAAGTTTTCCTGGATAATATCCTGAAGAGTATTTTCCAGCTTGGATGCATTCTGTTCGTCACATTCAGGTACACCTATCAAACGCAGATTAGGTCTTTTCACATAGTCCCATATTTCTTGTTGACTTTGTTCATTCCTTTTTACCCTGTTTTCTCTAATCTTGCCTTCTCGTTTTATTTCATTGGATTGATCTTCGACCTCTGATATCCTTTCTTCTGCTTGGTCAATTCGGCTGTTGAAACTTGTGCATGCTTTGTGAAGTTCTCGTGTTGTGTTTTTCAATTCCATCAATTCACTCATATTCCTCTCTAAGTTGACCACTCTCATTAGCATTTTGTCAAGTCTTTTTTCAAGGTTCTTAGTTTCTTTGCATTGGATTAGAACATGTTCTTTTAGCTCACGGACGTTTCTTATTATCCACTTTCTGAAGGCTGATTCTGTCATTTCATCACACTCATTCTCCATCCAGTCTTGTTCCCTTGCTGGTGAGGAGTTGTGATCCCTTGTAGGAGGAGAGGTGTTCTGGTTTCGGGTGTTTTCATCCTTTTTGCGCTGGTTTCTTCCCATCTTTGTGGATTTATCCACCTGTTGACTTTGTAGTTGTTGACTTTCTGATTTTGGTAAGTTTAAGTCTGCAGCAGCAGAACTCATAAACCCCCTTTTTTTCCCCCCAGGTGTTCTGTCCCAGGGAGTTAGGGCTTTATGAGTTTCAGCTGTGCTGCTGCCATTTTCTCTGTCCATAAGGAGGCAGCCTAGTCACTCTCAGCCTGCAGAGGCTTCGCTGAGCTGCTGTGGGCTCTGCCCAGCTGCCGTGTGAACTTCCCTGCAGTCCTGTTTATATGGGTGTAGTTAGAACTGCTTCCGCTATGTTAGCCCGCCTCTGTAGTGACGGACTCTCTCTGTAATGGTGGGTTGCCTTGGCGACGGCAGGTTGCCTCGGAAACTGCAGGGTGCCTCCGTAATGGCGGACGCCCCTCCTCCACAGAGCTGGATCGTCCTGGGTTCAGTTGTGTTTGCCATGGAAGTCTCAATCCAGAGCATTTCCAATTGCTGTTTTTTTGTTTTTGCTTTTGTTTTTGTGGGGGTGGGACCAGCCGGGCCTGGTCACCTGGCTCCCTGCCTCAGAGCCTTTTGTTTTTTAGTTGAACAGTCGGCTCTCTACCAGGTGACCTGGTTGCCTGTTGAATAGGCGCCGGGATCTGTGTGGTTTCCCGTGCCGCGACCTGCTGCGCCGGCTGAAACCACGGCTCTGAGATTCATGGCGCTTTTTTTTGCCCAGGAATCTCCTGGCCTGGCTCCCTGCTTCAGCTCCCCTTGCTGGCTAAGAGGGGACACAGTCTTGTTTACTCTGCCCCGGGAGCTGCTGCGCCGGCTGAAACTGTGGCTCTGAGATTCATGGCGCTTTTTTGCCCTGGAATCTCCTGGCCTGGCTCCCTGTTTCAGCTCCCCTTGCTGGCTAAGAGGGGACACAGCTTCGTTTACTCTGCACCGGGAGCCGCTGCGCCAGCTGAAACTGCAGCTCTGAGATTCGTGGCGCTTTTTTGCCTGGGAATCTCCTGGCCTGGCTCCCCGTTTCAACTCCCCTTGCTGGCTAAGAGGGGACACAGTCTAGTTTACTCTGCACTGGGAACCCCTGTGCCAGGGCACAGGCCAAACAGCCACGCCAGCTAAAACAGCCGTGCTGGCGACCTGTGGGGCTCCTCCGCCTGTGAATCTCCTGGTCTGTGGGCAGTAAAAATCCATCTGGAAATGCGGCGTCCACTCACCCTCTGTGCTTTCACTCGGACCTGCAATCCTGAGCTCCTCCTATCCGGCCATCTTGGATCTCTCTCTTGTGAATCGAGTTGATTTTTTTGTATACGGTATAAGGAAGGCGTTCGGTTTCACTTTTCTGCATGTGGCTAGCTAGTTACCTCAGCACCATTTATTGAATAAGAAGTCTTTTCTCCATTGCTTATTTTTGTTGACTTAGTTGAAGATAAGATGGTTGTAGGTGTGCAACCTTATGTCCAGGTTCTCTATTCTGGTCCATTGGCCTATGTGTCTTTTTATACAAGTACCATGCTGTTTTGGTTACTGTAGCCTTGTAGTATAGTTTCAAGTCAGGTAACATGATACCTTCAGCTTTGTTCTTTTTGATTAGGATTGCCTTGGTTGTTTCAGCTCTTTTTTTGGTTCCATATGAACTTTAACATAGTTTTTTCTAATTTTGTGAAGAGTGTCCTTGATGGATGATAAGAATAGCATTGAATCTGTAATTGCTTTGGGCAGTATGGTCATTTTATTTTATTTTTGAAAAATACTGTTAGCCAGTGAGCACATTTTATAATTTGGAAGACACAAATCAAATGTGCAGGATTTGATTTTCTACATTTAAAATGAAGAACCAAAGTTCTCTTCTTGGTTTTCAGCTAAAGGCAGGAGATTACTTTCCAACTCCTTTTGTTTCTGGAGAAGGCCCTCAGTTCTGAAAGTCCCTTAAGGATTGCTTGCTGTCAATCCCTGTTTTTTACCAAGTTAGAATTAAGAAGTGGATCCCTGACACAGTCAGAATCAAATAGCTGTTGTTCTTGGCCACAGTTTTGTGAATGCTGATACTGAGAGTCCTGGGTTGGAGGTCTAGACAATGGTGCATCTGGATCAAGATAATAGATCTCATTTGTTCGAATGTAGGGAATAAAATGGGACGATTCAGAAATCCCAGATGATAATTCTGTTTGATTACCTCCCGAGATCAAATTCTCTCTCTCATAGCTACTGTTTTTTAGTGGTAGGTATAATGTATTCTGAGTTTGTTGGCTTCTCTTTTTCACTGCTGGAACTGGTGGTGATTGAGACCTTTCCTTGCTGAATGAGTTAATTTTCAGAGACTCTTCTTCCTTTTTGACTAGATGTCACCTGAACTTTGACTCAGTTTCTTGATGAGATGAATGAAGAATTTCTGGTGAAATGCCTCTGTTTTGATAGAGGTGCCCAGGATTATTTTTTTCTACCAAATGAAGCAATTCCATCTGCCGCCTCACTTTTTTTTCTTCTCTCTGCTTTTGAAGCTGATTAGGGTACTTTTCTGATGCTGGAATATACCTTTTAGGTAGGGCTTATTTATATTCCAATCAGGCCTTTTAAGATATTTCTTCATGTGTTTTGTTTATTTTTCTCTATTCTTGTGAACTGATTGCACTGGTCATTATACCGATTGTTTTCTTTTTCTAAGTTGGCTTCTTTATCTTGAGTTAGTTCTTGCTTGTTTTTCTTAGTGCTAAGCTGTCCAGTAAATTCCGCCGATATCTCAGGAGATGAATAATTTGTGTTGTCCTTCTCTGTTAACGATCCACAGTGTGATTCTGCATTGGTGAATATTCCTATATTTACATTATCTGTCTGCACACCAGTATCCTTCTTAGGAGACATCCTAGAATTCATACATGTATTCATTTTACCACTGACTTCATCAGAATCATGTCCTGAACTGGAAATGTTAGTAGATGCATTATATTCCATTTGTATTGTATCAACACCAAGATTTTTAATCAATCTAGAAGTGTCGTGTCCCTTTTGCACCAATTCTCGGATTCTCTGTTCTTGTTTAGTCTCTGTGCCAGTTCCTGCACTGGCTGCATTGTCTGAAACAGCTCATTTGTCTTGAGAGTCATTTCTTCCTTTCATTTTTGCTTAGGTATGTCTTCTTCATACTGTTTCTGCATCTCTTCACGTTCCCGTGCTAAGCGAAGCTCCTCTTCTTGTTCTTCCTTCTTTGCTCTTTTTCAAGTTGCTTCTTCTTGTGCTTCTCTTCTACCTGGGCAGTGATGGCTTTATGGTGCTCTAACTGTTTTTGTCATCGTCTGTCTTGTTCCTCAATCTGAGCTGTGTCCAAGAACCACATCCCTAATAGGTTTTGCTATATGCTGCTCCTCTGATGGTTCAACCTGGCTTCTGGTTGTAGGTGTACAAACACTGCTGACATCAGCCAGCTCCCGAGTGTCAGGAGAGACACAGAAGTACACAGGTTGTTTGTGTGTTGACCGAGAGGACAGTTGGGATTGAGAACCAGAATTACTCTTTAATGAATCAAAGTGCATTGCGCATCTGTCATGTTCCTCACCCTTTGAATATATGTCGTTCCTCTATTTTTCTTTGACCGTCACCTTCTATTTGCTTATTCACCTCTTCAGTCCATTTTCTCTGTAGTTCTTGTTTCACAGCACTGAAACGTGCTCCAGCAGTACTGTTTCCCTAGATTGGTCAAGAATTTGAAGTTTCCCCCATACTATATCATCACTTTCAGATTTTTTCTAAGGATCATTCCATTTTTCAGACACTTATTTTCCTTTCTTCTTTAAAGCAACCTGTTCATCTGTAAATAATGTCCTTTTTAAAAAAAATATACAAAAACCAGCTTTTTCCTCCACTGGGTTTTTTTTTTGCTTCCAACAAACTTCTATCACATTCCCTTTTCCCCAGAGTACTGAATATATCAGCTGGTTTCCATTCATTCTCTACTGCTTAGATGTCTCCTGATATTCATTTAAGATAGATATATTTTCAGCTGGGACAGATGAAACCATCTCGGTTTTTGTGAATAATCTCATAATGTTCTCATCCTTTGGCTGATTAGAAATACTGTTTAAATGTAGGTACATTGACTTTTTGCCTCCTTTCCATTCTCAGTCAGGGAAAGAGATCCATTTCCTTGGTTTACAGTCATCTCAGTATCTGTTGTAGTTGGTCTTGTGTTGGACACACCAAACTGCTCTTCATATTTTCAGCTGTGGTGTGTCTTTTGTGAGGCTTTTGTTTTGCTACTAGAGATGTATTTACGGTGTTTCTAGTCTTCTGTATATTAGGGGTTGCAGGTGAAATATCTTTCTTTTGCCTGTGATGTTTCTGAACCAACTGTCTTCTTTTGGAAAAGTTTTGCACTCCCAATGCAAGTATCTTGTGTTGATTTTAGAATGTGTCCAGTTTTTGTTCTTAAAGTACACTTTGCAATCTTGGTCTTAGTTCCCATCTTCACAGAAATTTTTGATTTATGTTCATATGGAGACAATATTAGCTTGGTTTTTCCATCCAGTAATTCAGTTTCAAGCTTTAAACCATCTCCCAAGTTCATGGCCCAACCTCGCACTCTCTCCATGATCATTTTAATAATATTGATTCTTCCTGTCCATGAGCATGGAATTTTTTTTCCATTTGTTTGTGTCAATTGTGATTTCTTTCAGCAGTGTTTTTCAATTCTTGTTGTAGAGATCTTTTCCTCCCTGGTTAGCTGTATTCCTAGGTATTTTGTGTGTGTATGTGTGTCTATTTTAAATGGGATTGCATTCTCGATGTGGCACTCAGCTTGGATGTTGTTGGTGTATAGAAATGGTACTGATTGTTATACATCGATATTGTGTCCTGAAACTTTGCTGAAGTTATTTATTAGATCTAGGAGCTTTTAGGCAGAAACTGTGAGGTGTTCCAGATATGAAATCATATTGTCTGCAAATAGAGATAGTTTGACTTCCCCTTTTCCTATGGAATGCCTTTTATTTTTTTCTCCTGCCTGATTTCTCTGGCTAAGACTTCCAGACCTATTGAATAAGAGTGAAGAGAGTGGGCATCCTTGTGTTGTTCCAGTTCTCAAGGATATGCTTCCACTTCTTGCCCATTCAGTATTAATGTTGGCTGTGGGTTTGTCATAGATGGCCTTTATTATTTTGAGGAAGGTTATTCAATGCCTAGTTTTTTGAGGGTTTTTTTTTTCTAACATGAAGGATGCTGAATGTTATCAAAAGCCTTTTCTGCATCTATTGAGATAATCATGTGGTTTTTGTTTTTATGGATATATCACATTTATTGATTTGTGAATGTAAGACCAGCCTTGCATCCCAGCGATAAAGCCTACTTGATTATGGTGGATTGGATTTTTGATGTGCTGCTGAATTTAGTTTGCTAGTGTTTTGTTGAGGATTTCTATATCTGTGTTTATCAAGGATATTGGCCTAAAGCTTTTTTTGTTTCTGTGTGTGTGTCTCTGCCAATTGGGATCAGAATGATGCCGGCCTCATAGAATGAGTTAGGGAGGAGTTCCTTCTCAGTTTGTTGGAATAGTTTCAGTAGGAATGGTACAACCTCTTCTTTATATGTCTGGTAGAATTTGGTGTGAATCTGTCTGGTTGTGGACTTTTTCTCGTTTCTAGGCTTTTTATTATTGATTCAATATCAGAACTCATTTTTCGTCTGTTCAGGGTTCCAGTTTCTTCCTAGTTCAATCTTAAAAGGTTGTATCTTTCCAGAAATGTATCTATTTATTGTAGGTTTTCTAGTTTGTGTGCATAGAAGTGTTTGTAAGAGTCTCTGAGGTTTTGTTGTATTTCTTTGGGTTCAGTGGTAATATCTTCTTTGTCATTTCTGATTGTATTTATTAGGATCTTCTCTTTTTTTCCTTAGTCTAGCTAGTGGTCTATCAATCTTAATTTATTTATTTTATAGAACCAACTTCTGTTTTCATTGATCTTTTGTATGCTTTTTGCTTCTCAGTTAGATTCAGTTCAGCTCTGATTTTGGTTATTTCCTGTATTCTGCTAGCTTTGGGGTCGATTTGCTCTCGTTTTTCTAGTTCTTCTAGGTGTAATGTTAGGTTGTTAATTTGAGATCTTTCTAATTTTTTGATGTGG
This sequence comes from Aotus nancymaae, assembly GCF_030222135.1. Lineage (NCBI taxonomy): Eukaryota > Metazoa > Chordata > Mammalia > Primates > Aotidae > Aotus > Aotus nancymaae. The sequence continues at coordinate 31,930,403 of NW_026988471.1, forward strand.
GCAGTTAGTGCTATAAACTTTCCTCTTAACACTGCTTTAGCTATTCCCCAGAGACTGTGGTATGTTGTATGCGTATTTTTATTAGTTTGAGATAATTTCTTGATTTTTGACTTAATTTCATTGTTTATCTAAAAGTCACTCAGGAGCAGAATATTTAACTTTTATATAGTTGTATGGTGATGTGGTTTGGCTCTGCGTCGTCACCCAAATCTCATCCCACATGTAGAGGAAGGGACCTGGTGGGAGGTGACTGGATCATGGGGGTGGTGTCTCCCATGCTGTTCTTGTGATAGTGAGGGAGTTCTCATGAGATCTAATGGTTTTAAAAGTGGCATTTTCCCCTGCACACTCTCTCTCCTGCTGCCATGTAAAATGTGTTTTGCTTCCCCTTCACCTTCTGCCACAATTTTAGTAAGTTTCCTGAGGCCTACCCACTATGAGTCAATGAAACCTCCTTTGTTTATACATTACCCAGTCTCTTTATAGTGGTGTGAGAACAGACTAATACATATGGTTTTCAGTCATCTTCTTAGTGTTGATTTCTGTTTTTATTGTGTTGTGGGTCCAAAAGTGGTTGTTATTATTTTGGGTTTTTTGAATTTGTTGAGAATTGTTTTATGACTGATTGTCTGGTCAGTTTTAGAGTTTATGTGCCATATAGAGATAAAAAGAATGTGTATTCTGTTTTTTTTGTTGTTGTTGTTGAGAGTTCTGTAGATGCCTGTTAGGTCTGCTTGTTCAAGTGTTGAGTTCAGCTCCTGAATGTCTTTGTTAGTTTTTTGCCCTGATGATCTGTCTAATAGTCAGTGGATGTTGAAGTTTCCTGCTATTTTTGGGTTGTTATCTAAGTCTCTTTGTAGGTCTCCAAGAACTTGTTTTATGAATCTGGGTGTTCCTTTGTTAGGTGCATATATACTTAGTATAATTAAGTCTTGCTTAAATCCTTTACCAGTATGTAATGCTCTTCTGTGTCCATTAGAAAATGCTCTTCCTTGTCTTTTTATGTTTTATTTTTAATTTTTGTGGGTACACATTAGGTGTACGTATTTCTGTAACAAAGATATTCAGCTTCTGAATGTCTTTGTTATTTTTTTTGCCCTGAGGATCTGTCTAATGCTGTCAGTGGGTGTTGAAGTTTCCTGCCATTATTGTGTCATTATCTAAGTCTCTTGGTAGGTCTCCAAGAACTAGTTTTATGAAATCTGAGTGCTCCTTCGTTAGGTGCATATATACTTAGTATAATTAAATCTTGTTGAATTAAACCCTTTACCAGTATGTAATGCTCTTCTGTGTCCATTATGTATGTAATGCTCTTCCCAGGGCACTTAAAATCCATGATATACGCATGCAAGAAAGCACAGCATGGAGATTGGGGCATATATTGCCACAAGGACTCCCTCATCTGAGTTACAAACAATCTAACTACACTCCTTAAGCCATTTTAAAATGTACAAGCAGGTTATCATAGACCAAAATCACCTATTGTGCTATCAAATAATGGGTCTTATTTATTCTTTCTATTTTTTTTTGTACCCGTGAACCATCCCCACTTCCCCTCCAGCCCCTCACTACCCTTCTCAGCCTCTGGCAACCATCCTTCTACTGTCTATATTCATGAGTTCAATTGTTTTGATTTTTAGACACCACAAGTAAGTGTCCTCACTTTTTTGTGCCTTTTTGTGTCTATTTGTCTTTTTGTGCCTGGCTTATTTCATTTCATGTAACATAATGACCTCCAGTTCCAACCTTGTAGTTGCAAATGACGGGATTTAATTTTTTTTGTGGCTGAATAGTACTCCATTGTGTATACATACCATATTTTCTTTATCTATTCATCTGTTGATAGACAGTTAGGTTTCTTCCAAATGTTAGCTATTGTAAATAGTGCTGCTTCAAAAATAGGAGTGCAGATATCTCTCTGGTATACTGATTTCCTTTCTTTTGGTTTTATACTCAGAAATGGGATTGCTGGATCATATGGTAGCTCAATTTTCAGTTTTTTGAGAAACCTCCAAACTGTTCTCTATAGTAGTTGTACTGATTTACATTTCATCAACAGTGTATGAAGGTTTCCTTTTCACCACATCCTTATCAGCATTTGTTGTCTGTTTTTTGGATATAAACCATTTTAACTGGGGTGAGATGCTATCTCATTGTAGTTTTGCATTTCTCTGATGATCAGTGATGTTGCGCACCTTTTCATATGACTGTTTGGAATTTGTATGTCTACTTTTGAGAAATGTCTGTTCAAGTCTTTTGCCCATTTTTCATTAGATTATTAGTTTTTTTTCTGTAGAGTTGTTTGAGCTCCTTATATAGTCCAGTTATTAATCACTTGTCAGATGGGTAGCTTACAAATATTTTCTGCCATTCTGTGGGTTGTCTCTTCACTGTTGATTGTTTACTTTGTGTGTAGAAGCTTTTTAATGTGATGTGATCCCATTTTTCCATTTTTGCTTTGGTTGTCTATACTGATAGGGTATTGCTCTTTGTGTTTTCTGATTGTTGTTGGTTTAAAGTCTGTTCTGTTTAAAATTAGAAGAGCAATCTCTGCTTCTTTTTATTTTCCGTTTGCTTTGTAGATTTTTCTCTATCCCTTTACTTTTAGCCTATGGATGTCATTGCATGTGAATGGTGGATATCTTGAAGACAGTATACAGTTGGTTCTTGCTTCTTTATCCAACTTGCCACTCTATGCCTTTTAGCTAAGACATGTAACCCATTTACATTCAAGGTTAATATTGACATGTGCAGATTTGATCCTGTCATCATGTTGTTAGCTGGTCATTATGCACACTTGATTTTGTAGTTGCTTTATAGTGTCAATGGTCTATGTACGTAACTGTGTTTTTATTGTGACCAGTAATGGTTTTTCATTTCTATATTTAGTTCTCTCTTAAGGACCTCTTGTAAAGCTGGTCTGGTGGTAACAAATTCCCTTGGCATTTGCTTATCTAAAAAGGGTCTTATTCCTTCTTTGCTTATGATGATGTATAGTTTGGCTGGATAATAAATTCTTGATTGGAGTTTCTTTTCTTTAAGAATGCTATATTTTGACTCCCAGTCTGTTCTGGCTGATACAGTTTTCACTGAAAGGTATGCTGTTAGTCTGGTGGGGTTCCCTTTGTAGGTGACGTGCCCCTTCTCTCTGGCTGTCTTTAATGTTTTTTCTTTCATGTCGATATGGGTGAATGTGATGACTGTGTATCTTGGGGATGATGGTCTCATATAGAATCTCACAGGGGTTCTATGTATTTCCTGAATTTGAATGTTAGTCTGTCTAGTGAGGTTAGAGAAATTTTTGTGAAGTGAGTGATATCCTTAAATGTATTTTTCAAGGTGTTTGCTTTTAACCACTCTTTCTTTCAGGGATGTCCATGAGTCATAGATTTGGTCCTTTTACATAATCCCGTATTTCTTGGTGGTTTCATTCATTCTCTGTTTCCTTTTTCTTTATTTTTGTCTGATGGGGTTAATTTGGAGAAGCAGTCTTCGAGCTCTGATTCATGCTGGCTTGTGTGTGCCAGAAACTGCAGTGGCACGGCAGGGTGCACATGTGTTGGTTGGGGTGGGGCACCAGCAGGAGCCTTTGCATTAGTTTTCATAGGTACTATATGCTGGCAAAATATTTTACTGTTTTATTTCGGGCTGCAATCCAGTAGGCGTCATTTAAGAATGTTAGCCAGCAGATAAGCTGTTACTGTGCTGCAAGGCTTTTTTGTTTTGGCACAGTGGGTAGGAGTGCTCTGTGTTGGGAGTTAGAGAGATGACCCCCTTAACTAGTTTGTTCTTGGGCCTTGGAGGAGGCCTCTCCAATCACTGGCTATATGCTTGCATTTCTTTTGTTAAGAATTCTGGTTCATGAGGATCCCACAGTTGGCACATAGGCCGAATTCTTGCTGTATTCTGTGGAGGGAGGCACACTCCAGTCTTCTACCAGCCTGTGAACCCTGGCATCTTACTTCTCTCACTGATCTGAGAGTAAGGGTTCCTCCCTGCTTGGGTATTGACCGAGCCAGCAAGCTCTGCTTGGCCAGGAGCTGTGAGGGTGGATGAGGTCACTTAATTTGCTGTCTGGGTGCTTCCTGAGGGAACATGGGGTTGTGCCTGCCTGCAGAATTCAGATAGAAACAGGACCACTCGGCTGGAAGCTCTAGCATGCATGGCCCATCTGCCTACCGGTGGTAGAGGTGGGTGGAGATGTCTGCCCTGCTGTCCAGGTGTTGTCCTGGGCAACAGGATATTGTGCCCCTTGGCAGAATTCAGGTAGAAGAAGGACTTACTGGGTTGGAAGCTCTAGCAGGTGTGGCCTGCCTGGCTATGAGCAGAGTGGGAGAGTGGAGTTACCTTCTCTCCCATCTGGGTATTTCCCAGTACAGCAGGAGGCTGTGGCTGCTGGCTGAGTTCAGGCAGAAACAGGACCGCTGGGTGGGAAGTTGGCACTGAGCCTTGTCTAGCAAGTGGTGGGAGAGGGGCTGGAGCAATCTTGACTGCTCCCAGGCACTCTGACTGTGGCCTCTATGGGGGCTATGGCAAGGATAGTTCAACATATGCAAATCAATGTGATGCAAAACAGTGCCAGTTTGTTCTGGGGTCCAAGGCTTGTAAAGGTGTTCTTGGACTTGAGAGTTGCCTCTGGAAAACCTCCAGGTGGCTCTGTGCCTCAGTTTAGAAGCATGGTTGGGTGTGCAGAGGCCTAGAAGGATTCTCCCATTCCCAGGCCTGCACGGGTCCTTGTGGAAAGTGTGAATTCCCTGAGGGTCTCTTAATCACCTCTCCCGTGTTGGGGAGCTTCTCCTGGTTCTGTGTTGACTCCAGATAGGCTCCTGCCCAGCTTCACTCCTCTTTGCTCTCTGTTGTCCCCTTGCTGCCTTGATGGATCCCAGTGTAGTTTGTGATTAGCTTGTAGGATCAGTGTTCAGTTTGACTCCCTCTTCAGATTCTTGCATCAGTGTTTTGTAGTTTTCATTGCAGAGATATCTGATTGCTTGGGTTAATTGCTAGGTATTTTATTTTATTTGTAGCTATTGTAAGTGATTACTTTCTTGATTTTTTTCAAATTGTTCACTATTGGCATATGGAAATGTTGATGATTTCTGTATGTTGATTTTATATTCTGCAACTTTAATGAATTTGTTTTATTGGTTCTAATAGTTTTTTGGCAGAGTTTTTAGGTTTTTCCAAAAATAAGATCATATCATCTGCAAGCAAGGATAATTTGACTTCTTCCTTTTCGGTTTGGATGTCCTTTATTTGTCTCTCTTATCTAATTGCTCTAGCTAAGGCTCCCAGTACTATTGTATAATAGTATAAAAGTGGGTCTCCTTGTCTTGCTCCAGATCCTTTCCCCATTCAGTATGATACTAGTATGGGTCTTTCATACATGGCTTTTATGGTACTCACGTATAGATTTTATCTGTACCCAGTTGCTTGAGTGCTTTTTTTCATGACGGGATGCTGAATTTTATCAAATGTTTTTTCAGCACCTATTGAAATGATCACATGATTTTTGTCCTTCATTCTGTTATAGGATGTATCACATTGATTTGCATATGTTGAACTATCCTTGCAACCCTGGGATAAGTCCTACTTGGTTATGATGAATGATCTTTTCAGTGTGTTATTGAATTCGGTTTGCTAGTATTTTGTTTAGGATTTTTGCATCAATGTTTATTAAGGATGTTGGCCTGTAGTTTTTTTTTTTGGATACATCTTTGGTTTTGGTATCATAGTAATACTAACCTTGTAGAATGAGTTTAGAAGTATTCCCTCCTCCTCTATCTTTTGGAATAATTGGAGTAGGATTGGTATTAGTTCTTCTTTAAATGTTTGGTAAAATTCAGCAGTGAAGCCATTGGGTCCTGGGCTTTTCCTTCCTGGAAAACTTTTTATTACAGTGTTGATATCATTACTTGGTCTGTTCAGGTTTTGAATTTCTTCATGATTCAATCTTGGTAGGTTGTATTTATCTGGGAGTTGATCCCTTTCTCCTGGGTTTTCTAATTTATTGGCATATAATTTCCCATACTAGCCTCCAATCCTTTGGGTTTTTGTGCTATCAATTGTAATGTGTTTTTTTCCATCTCTGATTTTATATATTTGGATCTCCTCTCTTTTTTTTTCTTAGTTTGGCCAGAGATTTGCTGATTTTGTTTATTTTTTCAAGGAATCAACTTTTCATTTCATTGATCTTTTATATATATTTCATTTAAATTTCATTTGTTTCTGCTGTGATCTTTATTATTTCTTTTGTTCTACTAATTTTGGGTTTAGTTTGCCCTTGCTTTTCTAGTTCTTTATGATGCAGCGTTAGGTTGTTTATTTGAAGTTTTTCTATTTTTTTGATGTACTCATAGCTATAAATTTTCCTTTTAGTACTGCTTTTGCTGTATCTCATAGGTATAGTATGTTGTATTTCCATTATCATTTGTTTCAATAATAAAAAAATACATTTTAATTTATTTATTGACCCTCTAATCATTTAAGAGCTTAATGTTTAATTTCCAGTTGTTTGTATAGTTTTCAAAATTCCTCTTTTTATTGATTTCTAGTTTTATTCTGTTGTGTTCAGAGAAAATACTTAATATAATTTCAGTTTTTTGAAATGTTTTAAAAGTTGTTTTGTGGCCTAAGATATGCTCTATCCTTGAGAATGATCCTTGAGCTGAGAAGAAGAAGGTATATTCTGCAGCCATTGGATGAAATGTTCTATAAGTATCTCTTAGGTCCACTTGGTCTATTGTGTAGATAAGGTCCATGATTTCTTTGTTGATTTTCTGTCTGGATGATGTGTTTGTTGCTGAAAGTGCGGTGTTGAAGTTTTCAGCTATTATTTTGTTAGGGTATATCTCTCTCTTTAACTCTACTAATACTTGCTTTATATATCTGGGTGCTCCAATGTTGGTTGCATATATGTTTACAATTGTTATATTCTGTTGCTTAATTTACTCCTTTATCATTATATAATGACTTTTCTCTTTTTATAATATTTGTCTTCAAATCTGTTTTGTCTTATATAAGTATAACTATTTCTGCTCTGTTTTGTTTCCATTGGTAGGAAATATCTTTTCTATCGCTTTATTTTCAGTCTGTGTGTGTCTTTATAGATGAAGTGTATTTCTTATAGGGAAAATATCTTTTTTTTTAATGCATTTAGCCACACTGTCTTTTGATGGAGAGTTTAGTCCATTTACATCCAGTATTGTTATTGTTAAGTAAGGACTTACTCTTATAATTTTGTTATTTGATTTCTGGTTGTATTGTGGCTTTCTCTTCCTTCTTTCCTTTCTTTCTGTTTTCTTTTTAGTGAAGGAAATTTTCTCTGTTGGTTTCTCTGTTGGTATGTTTTAATTTCTTGCTTTTTAGTTTTTGTGTATCTGTTGCATGTTTTTAGATTTGAGGTAGCTGTGAGGCTTGCAGATACTGTCTTATAAACATTATTTTAAACTGATGACAACCTAACATTGATTGCATAAACAAACTTATACCAACAAACAAGTAAAAAGAAAACTAGTAACTTTGATTTTATCTACTTGCTTTTTAACTTTTTGTTGTTTCTATTTATATCTGATTGTACTGGCTATGTCTTGAAAAGTTGTAGTTATTATTTTTGACTGGTTCATCTTTTCTTCTTAAAATATGAGTAGTTTACACACCACAATTACAGTGTTACAATATTCTATGTACTTAATATTACTAATGAGTTTCCCTTCAGATGATTTCATATTGTTCCTAATGTCCTTTTCTTTCAAATTGAAGAATTCTCTTTTAGCACTTCTTGTAGGACCAGTCTGGTGATGATGAAATCAATTTTTGTTTTTCTGGGAAAGTCTTCATTTATCCTTCATGTTTGAAGGATATTTTTACCATATATACTTCTTCTAGGGTAATAGTGATTTTTTTCAGCACTTTAAATATGTCCATGGCACTCTCTCCTGGCCTGTAAGGTTTCCAGTGAAAAGCTTGCTGCCAGATGTGTTGAGCTCCATTGTATGTTATTTGTTTCTTTTCTCTTGCTGCTTTAGGATCCTTTCTTTATCCTTGACCTTTGGGAGTTTGATCATTCAATGCCTTGAGGTCGTCTTTGGGTTAAATCTACTTGGTGTTCTGTAACCTTCTTGTACTTGAATATTGATATTTTCCTCTAGGTTTGGGAAATTTCTCTGTTATTATTCCTTTGAGTAAACTTTCTACCCCAGTCTCTCTCTCTCCTTCCTCTTTAAGGTCAGTGGCTCTTAGGTTTGCCCCATCGAGGCTGTTTTCTAGATCTTTTAGCTGTGCTTCATTCTTTAATTGGATATTTTTGTCTTTTGGTATAACATAATTTTTCTTGATAGCTGTATATGTGTTGTACTTGGTATTGGTTTGCATGGAGATTTCCGCTTAGGGGTTTCTGTTTGAGTAAATTATGTTTCTCTGTATTTGCCTGTCTGTCCAATTTTGGGGCAGCAGTTTGCATTGTGATCTTACTTTTCTGATGAATCTATGCAGAGTTGATAATTTTTCAGTTTGTTCAGCTTTTTACTTGTTAAGATGGAATGATGACTTTCACGCTTCTTACATGCAGGACTGGAAAGTAGAAGTTCAAATTTTATTTTTAGAACCGTAAAACTGCAAACATAAGCTGTCTGATATGGCTTGGCTGTGTCCCCTCCCAAATCTCATCTTGACTTGTAGCTCTCAAATTCTCATGTGTCTAGGAAGGGACCTGGTAGAAAGTAGTTGAATCATGGGGGTGAATTTTTCCTGTGCTGTTCTCATGATAGTAAATAAGTCTCACAAGATCTGATGTTTTCAGAAAGGGCAGTTCCCCTGCACATGCTTTCATGCCTGATGCCATATAAGACGTTCTTTTGCTTCTCCTTTGCATCCCCAGTCATTGGAACTGTGAGTCCATTAAACCTCTTTTTCTTTATAAATTACCCAATCTTGAGTATTTCTTCATAGCAGTATGAAAATGAACTAATACAGTAAATTGGTACCAGTAGAGTGGGGCGCTGCTCTAAAGATACCTGAAAATGTGGAAGCAACTTTGGAATTGGGTAGCAGGCAAATGTTGGAACAGTTTGGAGGGCTCGGAAGAAGACAGGAAAATGGGAAAGTTTGGAACTTCCTAGAGACTTTGAGGGCTCAGAAGACAGGAAGATGTGGGAAAGTTTGGGACTTTTTAGAGACTTGTTGAATGTCTTTGACCAAAGTGCTGATAGTGATAAGGACAATAAAGTCCAGGCTGAGGTGGTCTCAGATGGAGATGAGGAACTTGTTGGAAACTGCAGAAGAGGTGATTCTTGTTATTTAGCAATGAGACTGGTGGCATTTTGCTTTTGCCCTAGAGATCTGTGGAACTTTTCAACTTGAGAGAGATAATTTGAGGTATGTGGTGAAAGAATCTTCTAAGCGGCAAAGTGTTCAAGAGGAGGCAGAACATAAAAGTTTAGAAAATTTGCAACTGATGAAATAGAAAAGAAAAACCAATTCTAGGGGGGAGAAATTCAAGCCTGCTGCAGAAATTTGCGTAAGTATCAAGGAGCCCAAGACAGTGGGCGTAATCACCAAGACAGTTAACCACCAAGTTAATCACTAAGACAGTGGGGAAAATGTCTCCAGGGCATGTCGGAGACCTCAGGGCAGTCCCTTCCATCACAGGCCTGGAGGGAAAAATGGTTTCCTGGGCTACATCCAGGACTCCCCTGCCATATGCAGGCTAAGGGCTTGGTACCCTGAGCCCCAGCCGCTCCAGCCGTTACTAAAAGGGACTAAGGTACAGCTTGGGCCATGGCTTCAGAGGGTGCAAGCCCCAAACCTTGGCAGCTTCCACATGGTGTTGAGCCTGTGGGTGCAGAGAAGTCAAGAATTTAGGTTTGGGAACCTCTGCCTAGATTTCAAAGGATATATGGAAATGCCTGGATGTCCAGGAAGAAGTTTGCTGCAGGGGCAGGGCCCTCATAGAGAACCTCTGCTAGGACAGTGCAGAAGGGAAATGTGGGGTTGGAGCCCCCACACAGAGTCCCGACTGGGGCATTGCCTAGTGGAGCTGTGAGAAGAGGGCCACTGTCCTCCAGACCCCAGAATGGTAGCTCCACTGACAGCTTACATCATGGGCCTGGAAAAGCTGCAGACACTCAATGCCAGCCCGTGAAAGCAACTAGAAGGGGGGCTCTATCCTGCAAAGCCACAGGGGTGGAGCTGACCATGGCTGTGGGAGTGCACCTCTTGCTTTAGTGAGACCTGGAAGTGAAATATAGAGTCAAAGGAGATCCTTTTGGAACTTTAAGGTTTAATGACTACCCTATTGGATTTCAGACTTGCATGGAGCCTGTAGCCCCTTTGTTTGGGCTAATTTCTCCCATTTGAAATGGGTGTAGTTACCCAATGCCTGTACCCTCATTGTATCTAGGAAGTAACTAATTTGCTTTTGATTTTACAGGCTCTTAGGTAGAAGGGACTTGCCTTGTCTCAGATGAAACTTCATGCTGTGGACTTTTGAGTTAATGCTGAAATGAGTTAAGACTTTGGTGTCTGTTAGGAAGGCATGATTGTTTTTGAAATGTGAGGATATGAGATTTGGGAGGGGCCGGGGTGGAATGATATGGTTTGTCTGTGTCCCCACCCAAATCATATCTTGAATGATAACTCCCATAATCCCTATGTGTTGTAGGAGGGACCTGGTGGGAGATAATTGAATCACAGGGGCAGGATTTTCCTTTGCTTTTCCCGTGATAGTGAGTAAGTCTCAGGAGAGCTGATGGTTTTATAAAGGGCAGTTCCTCTGCACACGTTCTCACGCCTGACACCATATAAGATGTGCCTTTGCTCCTCCTTTGCCCTCTGCCATGATTGTGAGACCTCCCCAGCCATGTGGAACTGTGAATTGATTAAACCTCTTTCTCTTTATAAATGACCCAGTCTTGGATGTTTCTTCATAGCAGTATGAAAATGGACTAATACATTCTCTAAAGCATCCTCTGATAATCCTTCCCTTTTATTCAAGTCTTAAGTTAGATCACTGGAACATAAAACCAGATTGTTAAAACTGTACTGCATAATTTTCATCTAAGGCACTTGTTTTAAGGCCTTTTTTTGGCCATTGAGAGGGATTTGAGATTATGAAGATGACAACTGTATATTTGTAATGTTTTTAACTTTTTGGAGCACTCAAGGGAGGTCCCCCCAGAACCCTCTTTAAGAATGACTTTTTTGGAAATTACTTACCATGTGATAAGGTGTCAGGGGTCGGGTGACTCCACACATGGCTTAGAGTTTGAGGTGTAATAGAGGCACCAGTGTGTATCTTCCACCATATGTTCCACTTGGACAAGCACAAGACTGTCTGTTTCCACTTTATTGCTAGTGATCATCTCATTCTACTCCTGATACTACAAGTGGTTTTGGCCAAGTCTCTCTTTTTGATCTGAATCAATTTCAGGTTCTCCTTTCATCTTTCCTTCTGATAGTTCTCATCACCCAGCTTGCTAGTAATAAACATATGGCTTTCAAGGGCCATCTGATCTTGTGAAATCTCCTTTCCTGATAGTTTTTCAAAAATAGGAGAGCAATCTCTCTGGCATGTTTTAACTCAGCTGCACCTGTAGCAGCAGCTTGACCTGGACCTGTGGGGTCAGGACGAGAGAACTAAAAGTCAGCCTCCCATTTTATAGAGGAGAAAAGTAAAGCTCAAAAGAAGAGAAGCAACTTTCCAGTTTTGGTGGACTGTGATTGCCCTTTTCTACAAAAAGAGTTAAAAACAATTCTGGGCCGGGTGTGATGGCTTACACCCGTAATCCTAGCACTTTGGGAGGCTGAGGTGGGCAGATCACCTGAGGTCAGGAGTTCAAGACCAGCCTGGCCAACATGGTGAAACCCCTTCTCTACTAAAAATACAAAAAACATTAGCTGGGCATGATGGTGCATACCTATAATTCCAGCTACTCGGGAGGCTGAGGCAGGAGAATCACCTGAATCTGGGAGGCGGAAGTTGCAGTGAGCCAAGATTGCTCCACTATACTCCAGCCTGGGTGAGAAGAGTGAGACAGTGTTTCATTCTTCATGCTGGAGTGCAAGGGTGCAATCCCTGCTCACTGCAACCACCATCTCCCAGATTCAAGCAATTCTCCCATCTCAGCCTCTTGAGTAGCTGGGATTACAGGCACCTACCATCACTCCCAGGTAATTTTTGTATTTTAGTAGAGAAGGGATTTCACCATGTTGGTCAAGCTGGTCTTGAACTCCTGGCTTCAGGTGATATGCCCACCTCAGCTTCCCAAAGTGCTAGGGTTACAGGCATGAGCCACTGCGTCCGGCCAAGGTATCTTATTTTAATATTGCTAAACTAGGATTTGTATAACTACTAGTATTGAAAACATAGAAGGTCAAATCTGTTTTCCCCTGGAACACAGGAGGACCCCCTGCTTTTGAACAAGTGATGTCCCATAAGATCTTTGTAAATTGATGGGTTGGAACATCGGTTTTCCTTTGCTGAGTGACATGGTACCGTCTACTGAGCTCTTGATGTGCCAGGCCCTGGGCTGACAGCTCTCCATGGATTACTGCAGGTAATCTCCACAACAAGCCCATGGCGCGCTATCATTGTAACCTTCATTTTATAGATGAGGAAACTGAGGTTTAGAGAGGATAAATTCTCACAGCAGGAGTCAGACCTAAAAGCAGCTCCTCGTCATCTCTGTACTCTTCTGTCTCCTCGAGGAACTCAGTGCAAAGGCTACAGATGGTGCTTGCCCTAGTTCGGAGCCCAGCTACCAGGTCTGGAGATGTTTCCAAGGGACAATGAGCCATCTGCCCTGGCTGCTGAGAGCCTGAATTTCCCAAACTATTGATGAACCACATGTAATCATTTGTCTTTACAAGACTCACCTAATTGATCCAACAGGGTCAGGAAGACATGAGAGATTCATTTGTTCATTCATTCAGATGATATTTACTGAGTACCTACCATGCACTAGGTACATGTCAACATGAAGATGTTGAGGGGTGGCAGTGGGCACTCTCAGTGATGGGTGGGGTCCTATGTAACCCTCCAGGAAACTTCTTGGTTTTACATTTGCTCCTTTTTAACCCCTTTCTTTTTCTTCTGAAAAACCTCAGGGAAAACCTGAGTGTTCTTTCACCCTCTTTGTATCTGGCTTCTGATTGGCTTCTTTCCTACCTTCTCACACCTGTAAGCTTCTGTGCCTGTCTGTTTCTGAAGGAAGGACATCACTTAGTTGAGGCTTTCTAAGGGGGTTTTTTTCCTTAACAAGTGCAAGTACGAAAATGTTTCTTTTATCTCTCCTGTGCCTGGTACATGGTAGTTACTCAATAAATATTTTTTGAATGAATAAACAAATGAATCTCTTGTGTTTTCTGACCCTGTTGGATCAATTAGATGGGTATTGTAAACATAGATGATTACATTTGATTCATCTGTAGCCTGGGAAATCCAGGCTCTCAGCAGCCAGGGCAGAGGACCAGTCCAGGACTCCTAGGATGATGTTGGTGAGGAAATGGATAGACTAGAGGTGAATGCAGAGGCACCCAGGGCCGAGGGGAATGGCGTCTGCAGGATGTGTGGGAGAGGCAGTGGACTCAGAGGCAGTGGTGCACAGACCCTTTGGTTGTAAGTGGATGATACACACACTGACTTAAAGAAAAGAGTTTACTTATTGGCAGGTAACTGAGAATCCTAAGGTTTATGCTGGCGTTAAGTCTGATTGGAGCTCCAGTGGTTCAAATGGTGATAACCACAGCCTGAACTGGCTACATCATTTGCAGGGCTCAGTGAACAAGGAAGATGTGGGAACTCTTGTAAAAATAAATAAATAAACTAGCAAATTTCAAGATGGTGACAGCAATGTGTTAAATCAAGCATGGGGCCCTTCTAAGCACAGCACCTGTGGGACTGCACAGATTGCAGGCTTATGAAACTGGCCCTCATCGGGATCCTGTCTCTCTGAACAAGTCTCAGCCCTGGTGATCTCCATTCGTTTTTAGTCTCAGGCAGATTTTTTCCATGTGACATCAGAATGACACCAACAACTCCAAACCTTTATTGTCTTTAGACCTAATGATCTCAGAGTAGGGCAAAATACTGAACCTGTCTTTAGAGCTTTAGTGAAAGTCCCAGAGAGAACTCTGATGAGTGATTGGCCAAGCTTGGATCATATTCCTGTCCCTGAGCCAATCATCTGGCCAGTGGTTTGCAGTGCTCTGATTGGCTAGGGTTGTGGTGATGGGGGTATGTGTGATGGGAAGGCAGGGCTAACTCCATGTAGCTTTTACAGACTGTGTGGGTGCATTGTGGAATGGGAGGGGAAGGTCTCTTAAGGAAGGCTTGCTGTATGTACAGAAAGTTAGATCAGTATCAGCTATAGCTGGGGAGGTGGGAGACAGAAAAGTAGCCCCACATCACCCATCTTGTGATGAGAGCAAGGGGGTATATGACTGGACAGCGGGTATAGTTGCAGGAGATGTGGTTTCTGACAGCAGATAGTTGAACGAGTATAGAAAAAAAGGAAAAGTGAAGTGGGGATATGTTAGGGTGGGGGCAGATGGAGAGGAAGGAAAGGAAGACCCTTGGAACTTCTGGCCTGTAGGTTAGGGTGGCTGTCTTTGCTTGCTGTTCATGTATTGAGGGGGTTCCATCAGTAGGGCCAGCCTAGAGTCACCCTGGGTCAGGTTTTAGGAATTCTTGTAGTGAGGAGATGAGACACAGGAAGCTTTCCTTCGGTTTCCTTCCTCTGGGAGGTAGAAGGAGCTCTGGAGTCATTTCTCTGTCACGCACTTTGTGATCTTGGGCTAATTATATTACCCAAAACTAATTGGGCTAATTATATTACCCAAAGCTTCAGTTTTGTCATCTGTAATGTGAGAATCTTATAATTCCCAAATAGTTAGTGGGAACTTGTAAGGTGCTTAGTGTAATGTCTAACGTAGGTGCTTAGGAAATGGACACTGTTGTTATTAATACTGGTTTCAGGGCTTTCAGGAAATGAAGGTCACTGCTGTGCCACATCCATACATTACATACTCCTCCAGAATACCTCTAGCCATATTTATAATGGAGAACTAGAATAATGGTTCCCTCAAAGATACCAGATCCTAATGCCTGGAGCCTGTGAATGATACCTTATGACACAAATACTTTGAAGATATGATTAAGTTAAGGATCTTGAGATGGGGATATTTTCCTGGATTATCCGGGTAGCTTTATAAGGCATCTTTATAAGAGATAGCGATTTGACACATGCATAGAGGTAAAGGCATTGCAAAGATGGAGGCAAAGATTGGAGTGTTGCAGCCACAAGCCAAAGAATGCTGGCAGACACCTGTAGAGTACCTAGAAAAAGCAAGGAACAGCTTTTCCCCAGGGATATTTAGAGGGATTGCAGCCCTGCTGGCACCTGGATTTCATCCCAGTATTATGGATTTTGGACTTCTAAGCCTCTAGAACTGTGAGAGAATAAATCTCTGTTGTTTTAAGCCAACCAGTTTATCGTAATTTCTTAAAACAGCCGCAGGAAAATTGTACACTCTTTTGAGGTAGACCTTTGTTATTTGCTTTGGTTCTCTTATTTACCATGATGTTGCACCTGCTAAAGTTTTCTGGTTTAAACTCTGGGGAGTCAGGTGAGACTGTTTCAAGCAGTAGTCTGTGCCGTTTCTACACTGAGCTCCTAAAGAGCCATAGGAACCCTAGGATTCAGGTTATATGGAGCCAGCTTTTTAATTTCAGAGATGATCAGCCAATGATGCATTTACTGCCTGAGATGATGTATTTCATCGTGGAGCCTCTAGATTGAATGAGGCACAGGTGATTTTAAGTTTTAGAAGAGCAATAATTTATTCTCATAGTTCACAGTTCATGGAAACTCTTGGTTGAATATGAGTAACAAACATGAGACTTATTTCCTCAATTCCCGAGTATTTAGAACTGTGCACGCCCTTCAGGATCAGCCTGTCCAACCTCCCGCATGCTGCAGAGGTCTACTAAGCAGAGGTCTACACCCTCATCTGAGAATTTACTCAATGCTCTAGTGATGTTAACATTGTTCTGCCCTTCCTGATAGGAATATAATTATACATATAGGATTAAGAAGAAGCAAAATGGCACTTGAGTAGTTATATCCTCTCTTTGTTTTGGGGGTAGTTTTGCATAATTTGTCCTAAATGCTTAGACTTCTTTGTTTTTCTATTTCTCAGAACAGAATTTAATATTTTTGTGCCACTATCAAACTTCAATGACAGCATATTTTGGACCAAGATTCAGACAATAAGATCATTCCAGAAAGGTGGTGTTTGGCCTTGAAATGATGACAACAAAGCATTGGAACATTGCTATAACTGAGTCCCTTATTGAACTCTGGATTGATTTTCTTTTCAGAAATCCATTTTAGAAGACAATTTTAAGATAAGGATATAATTATGACTCAGACATATAAAATGAACATGTGTGAGATTTTAACTTATTTATTAATGTGGGAACCAGTGAGATGTTTCAACACGTTCAAAGCAATGCTGAAATGAATTTATGAATAGATACAAAATGGGTCTACCCACAGGGCAATAACCAAATTGGATTCCAAAGATACAATTAATTTGCATTTTATAGTCAAATCATTTGCATAATTATCAGTTTTCTACATCTTACACGGTGTATCTTGCTCAAAGGTAATGAAAGGCAGAGGTGACTTGGAAGGGTGAGTTAGACCTTTTTATGAGTCTGTTTCAAAGTCTTTTACAGTTTTTCCAGCATATGCTTTACTCTGACCTGTGGATCAAATTCTACTTGGAATAGCACTATGGTAATGTGGACAAGGAGAAACCGCGGGACGGAGTGTGCCTGTCATAGAGGTGTCTGGGGAACAAGTCTCATTTTCCTCTCAGTACAGGGATTACTTGTTAGTTGTATAGAGTCTGAGGAACCAGTTGCATTGTAGACATGCTGTCATCAGGGAATGTGTGCTTGCTTTTGAAAGATCAAACAGTGTAGTGGTTAAGGGAGCAAACCTGGGTTCACATTCTGGGTCTGCCGCTTACTACCTATATGTCCTCTCTGAGCCTAGTATCCTCATTGGTATATGGGGATAATAATGATACTTATGGCAAAAGGTAGTAGATAACTAAGTAATATCTGTGAGGCAGTAGACCAGAACCTGTCATTTACCTAGCACTAGGTAGTTGTTAGCTATTATTAATTTCCAAGCAAGAATAATAGCACCTGTAATTCCAGTTACTTGGGAGGCTGAGGCAGGAGGATCATTTGAGCCCAGGAGTTTGAGGCTGCAGTGGGCTATGGTCATGCCACTGCACTCCAGCCTGGGTGACAGCAAGACCCAGTCTTTAACAAAAAAAGGATAGCAGCAACCAAGTGTAAGTCTTGCATTTCACCATTTTGGGAGCTGCTTTATTGATCTGTTGCTTATTGTACTCTATCGATATTCTATGCATATGCAGTTAACAGGGGCCTCTGGCCAATAAGCTAATAAACTCTCTTGTCTACTGGATATCATCATGATGTCTGGGCATTCTGCAGGACTGGAGCACTTCTAGAGCTCACATTTAATTTTCAAATGTCAACATAGTGATGAAGGTTTATCTCAAATTGCATGGAGGCAAAGCGTAGGGCATTTATTTATTTATTTATTTTTAGTGTAATGTTAGTTCCATCAACTTTTCTACAAAGTACTAATGGAGTTCCATGTAAAAATGCATTTGGAAACACACTGGGTGAGTTTCATAAAACTCCAGACTGTTGGGTTGGAGTCATATTATTCTGTAGTATTCACTTATGTTGTTTACATGAAAAATTTCAGAGAATGCCTCTACCTGGGTGATTAACCACATTTTCATAAATTTGGATGCTTTTCATACACTTTCTGATGGCTGTCTGATAAACTGTTAAATGAATGAGTATGTGTATGGGGGAGCAATCTTCAAATTACCTCGTATGACTCATAGCACAGCAGTGCAAAACAGCTGTGTGGGGAAAAGCTATGTGTCATCAGTAATTTTTATGACTCAGGTTGTTATTATAAGTCTACCTGTCTGCACGGCATTTTCATCCTGGTGGGAGAAAATTTAAATTAACTCAGCTTTTGGGTGGCGACGCATCATGGTGGATGTAAAGGGTTTCCATGAAGAAATTACTCAGCTCTTTAACTGTGTAGGCTGTTGGATGCTGTCTTTTCCCTGGACAAGTATGTGACATTGGCTCTCAGTGGACAGTTCGTCTCTCACAGATAAACAGTTTACTCTCAAAGATTATAATGGCTACTCCTCCTGGCTCAAAGTGGGATTACACAGTTAATAGAGAGAGCTATAGCAAATTTTGGAAAGTGTGATGGCAACATTATAACTCGAGAAGAAAGTGCCTGTGTTCCTTTGCTTGAGTTCGTTTGCTCATTTTGCTTTTTATCTCACGTCATATAACTTTTTGCAAAAAGTTACTAAACAGAAAATATGATCTCATATTTTTCTCTTTTAATAACTATCTGCCCCCATGAATACCTGCAACTACAGAGGGTTCAAGCCAGTACATTTAAAAAGTGGATCTTAGGTGTCCAGAATTGGATTAATCATACTCTTTTGCTCATTACACACTATTGTTCTTACTGGTAAATAAACTTTTATGATTCTAATAACTTGAATATTTTTTTCTTGAAATATAGTTGTTTAACTTTTTCCTAAATTTGGCAAAATAATTGCTGTCTGAACTATCTAAATATTAAGCTAGCTTTTGGCAGGTTTGGAAAATGTTTTTAAAAATCACATGCAGGCTTTCATGATAAAAATCAGGGTTTGAGATCAGAGGATGAACTCATAGACTTCTTTGACTTGTATACTTGTAAAACTTCAGAGTTAAGTGGTACATTGATGCTTGGTGAAGTGACATGGGTAAGGTTTCAGTGAAATATTTTCAGTTGCTGTAACGTGATAGAACATGCTAGTCATCTTCAGTGAGCGTCCTCAAAACAGAAAGAGATGGCTTTAGAATTCTATTTGGAAATGACCTAGGAAGTCAGTCATCTAATCTAGCCCCTCCGGTCCTGCTGCATCCCAGGAGTCCTCTGGGTACCTCTGCCACGGGCAGCTTAGCCTGCACTTGAACCTTTGCAGGGACAAGAAACTCACTCCCTCATGACCAATCCTTTTCTTTCAGAGACAACTTTAATTATTAAAAATAAAACTGGTTTTGTTGAGCTTAAATGTGATTGATTCCTTAACACTTCTGCTCATTTGCTAGTATTACTGGTCTCTACTTGTAGTAGAGTCCTCCTGCTTATAAGGAATTCTTATTTTTGAGATGGAGTCTTGCTCTGTTGCCCAGGCTGGAGTGCAGTGGTTTGATCTCAGCTCACTGTAACCTCTGCCTCCCAGGTTCAAGCGATTCTCCTGCCTCAGCCTCCCAAGTAGCTGGGACTACAGGCAGACACCATCATGCCTGGCTAATTTTGTATTTTTAGTAGAGATGGGGTTTCACCATGTTGGCCAGGATGGTCTTGATCTCCTGACCTCGTGATCCACTTGCCTCGGCCTCCCAAAGTGCTGGGATTACAGGAATGAGCCACCGTGCCCAGCTGGGAATTCTTTATTGCATATGAGTTGTGACTTTTGTCAGAATTTGTGTTTTCTGAGTGTGCTTCTCTCTGACAGATCTTACAATATCTTCTCAATTCAGCAAGTTATTTATTGAGAATTAGTTACATGAAAGGCACTGTCCTCAGTGCCTGGGTGGGAGAGGTAGGGACACAAGATGAGTTGGTTCCTGCCATCCAAGTGTACGCTGCCACGTGAAATGTGTTGGAAAAGCACACAGATTGATACGAGAGAGAAACTCTGTGCCATTGGGGTTCAAAGGAGGTGGGATGATATCAAACTCAGCTGTGTTAGAAGAGCTTCAGCATCAAGAGGGAAGGGAGTTAGGCAGGTGGGATATTTTTGCAGGTTGACAAGGGAGAAGGACATTCTAGGAAGAAACCAGTATGGACCAAAGCCCAGGGATGGGACACATGAGTTTTGTCCAAAAGGGGGTCGGTTATCTTATTTTATTTGCTCAGCATATAGGTTGCTTTCAGAGAAAGTGAAGGATGAGATGTTAGTTTGATCCCAGAGCTCAGACAGGTGTGATCCCTCTGCCTCAGTTATTTGGCTTTTGGTGCTAAGATTCCATTGCAGGAGGACAGACCTGGATTTTGATCCAAGTATTGCCACCATGCTTTGATCACCAATACCTGGATCAATATTGATCCAAGTAGGATGCCAGAGCTTCAGGATTCTAGTCTGAAAATGGAGATATGTGTCTATTCTAAGGATTCCAGGACATGTAAGAGAAGAATTCAGCACCCTGCCTGGTACACAGCAGAGGGGATCAGTGGCAGTTGTTATCGCTCAATGTGATAGGCTGAGAGAAGCAGGGGATCCGCAGGAGCAGATCCTGCAGAGGTGCAGAGTGGTGCCTGGAGGAAGACTTGGGAGAGATGCTCCTCCAGCGGGAAGGGAAGGTGTGTGTGGCACTGCTGGTGGGGAGTGGGAAGCAGGGCTGGCATCGATGGGGAAGCTGGAGTCAGCAGAACTGGAAGCAGATTTAATGTACTGGGCAGGAGGAAGAGGAGAGGTCACCCCAAGTTTTTGTGGGGGAAGGAGGGTTAGGCAAGAATGGTGAGTTTGATGTAGGGTGTGTTGAGGTGCTGGTGGGCCCTGCAGATAGAGAGAGCCCACAGCCGCTGGCAGCGACAAAGCTGGGCCTTAGGAGTAGCCGGGGAGGTGGAAACCGCAGCATGAGGAGGGTCAGCATCCAAGCGGTGTGTGGGAATGGGGGCCTGAGCAAGTGGGGGAGGTCCTGAATCACGTGGAGCCTGCACTCCAGCGTGAGTGCATAGGAAGGCAGCCAGCACCCAACCAGGGCTGGTGTAAAAGCAAAGGAAGGAAAGAATTCAAGAGACATGGGATGGGAAAGAGAAAATTAGTAAAGACAGCCGGACAGATGATTCCTGGTATCTTAGAATTCTCTGGAAAAAACTGAAAACAATCTTCACATTGTTTTTATACACACACATGCACACGCACATGCGCACACACACGCACACGCACATACGCACTCCCTCTCTCTCTCCTATATACAGTTTCAATCTAAATACCATCTCTTATTTGGTCCTGTTAGTTTCCTCAGAAAAACCCTCAGGAAATCCTTGCTCTCCCAGAGATTGTGTCTATATTTAGAAGATTTTTAGAGAAAGCCTACTGTTAAATTTTAGTTTACTGGGTAGTCACTAGGAGACTGTAGAAATGTAACCCACACATCGGCTGTATTGAGTGGGCTTTTGTTTTACCGAAGGCTGTGTGAGGAAAACAGGACTCTGTCTTTGGTGAGTGCCTTTTCCCAGTACTGTGACCCCAGGGAACTCAAGAAGGGAAGCGCTGGGGGCCAGGGATCACCTGGCCTGACCCTCTTGTGTAACAGATGAGGAAACTGAGGCCCAGACCATTGGAACCAGCTCAGGGTCACATGGCTTATTCTAGGCAGAGCGTGTGGCTTGCTGTTGGGCGCTCCTGCTACTTGAAGTGACCTCTTCTTCCCAGGCCAGGACCTCAGGGCTTATTCACAAGTGGATGGCCCAGACAAGAGGGAACTTCAGTTAGGAGTGTGTGTGTGTGTGTGTGTGTGTGTGTGTGTGTGTGTGTTTTGGGGGTTATTCAGGGACCATTCATTACAGAGCTTGACTGTGGGAAAGAGTAGTCAAACCCGAGTGATTATTGTAGTGCCCTTGTAATTTATTAGCAGTTCTTTCTAACAAGTGTCCTACAGAGGACATGAAGGGTGAAAACCTTTGTCATCAGAGGTCTTTATGTAGAACCTAAATATCTACCCACTCAAGTTAGCAAGAATTAACATTCACTGAGAACTGATGGTGTGTGCCTGGCACCAAGTGTATTTTCTAGGGAATGTGTGTCATTTCATCCTCTTAGTGTCTTTATGAGATAGGTACTTACTATTATTATGCTAATTTTACAGATCAGGAAACTGAGGCACCAAGGGATTAAGTAACCTGCCTAAGGCGACACAGCCAGTAAATGGTAGAACCAAGATTATGCCATCTGTTGACCTCAGAGCCTGCACGTTTATCTAACATTAGTGTGTCGTCTTTTTTTTTTTTCTTTTGAGGTGGAATTTCATTCTTGTTGCCCAGGCTGGAGTGCAATGACGTGATCTCGGCTCACCACAACCTCCACCTCCTGGGTTCAAGCAATTCTCCTACCTCAGCCTCCCGAGTAGCTGGGACTACAGGGTGTGCCACCATGCCCATCTAAGTTTTGTATTTTTAATGGAGACGGGTTTCACATGTTGGTCAGGCTGGTCTTGAACTCCTGACTTCAGGTGATCCACTCACCTTGGCCTCCCAAAGTGCTGGAATTATAAACGTGAGCCACCCCACCTGGCCACGTTGGTTCTTAACCTTGCCTCATGTAAGAATCTCTTGGGAAAATTAAAAAAAAAAAGACAGTTCTCAGGCTACATCCTAAACCAGTTGAATTAAACTCATGGTGGGGAAATCTCGCGTTGGTATTTTTTTTTAAAGCTCTTCACCTGGGCTTGGTGGCTCATGCTTATAATCCCAGTAACTTGGAAGGCTAGCTGGGTGCGGTGGCTCACGCCTATAATCCCAGTACTTTGGGAGGCCGAGGCAGGTGGATCACGAGGTCAAGAGATCGAGACCATCCTGGTCAACATGGTGAAACCCCGTCTCTACTAAAAACACAAAAATCAGCTGGGCATGGTGGCGCGCCCTGTAGTCCCAGCTACTCAGGAGGCTGAGGTAGGAGAATTGCTTGAACCCAGGAGGTGGAGGTTGTGGTGAGCCGAGATCACGCCATTGCACTCCAGCCTGGGTAACAAGAGCGAAACTCCGTCTCAAAAAAAAAAAGGAAGGGGAGGATTGCTTGAGGTCAGGAGTTCAAGACCAACCTGGACAACATAGAGAGACCCCATCTTTTAAAAAATACTTAACTAGGTGTGGTGGTACGCAGCTGCTTGGGAGGATAAGGTGAGACAGTCACTTGAGGTAAGTTTAAAGCTGCAGTGAGCTATGGTCATCATACCACTGCACTCTAGCCTGCCAACACGGTAAGACCCTGTCTCCAAAAAAAAAAAAAAAAAAAAAAAAAAATTGCCCTTCAGATCTTCAGATGATTGTAACTCATAGCAAGGTTGACAACCACCGAAGTGCATTACAGCTGGTGGAGATGGTGTAGGGCAGTGCTTCTTAAACTAATGTGCATGGGAATCTCCTGGGGGTCAAGTGCACATTCCGACCTAGAAAACCTGCGGTGGAGCTTAGAGTCTGCATGTCTCACAAGTGTTCAGGTGATGCTGTGCTACTGGTCTTTGACTCTTCTGTCTTGGTTAAAGGCTAATCATTGTGGTTGCATCCAACTCCAAGATTTAGTGGCTCTAATGATACTTGTAAGAACACATGATTTTTACAGTGTGTCAGCCTAAGAACATTACTTACATACATTATCTCTTGCCCTCTCAGCAGCCTCTAAAGGAAGTATCACTGTCCCTTTTATAGATGAGGAAATCGAGTTCTATTGAGTTTAACCCGAGTCCTAACCTGAGTCTTTGTCATCTTACACCTGTGGGATTAACCACCGTGCTATGTTGCTTTCCCACATACATATAGATATAGTTACCAGGAAAATCTTACATGGCCTTGTCTTTCTTTTCTAACTTCATGGATTATGTTGGGAACTCCCTTAGTCACCTCAGGATGCTATAACAAACTACCATAAACTGGGCAAATATAAAAGAAATATTTCTCACAGTTCTGGAGGCTGGGAAGTCCAAGATCAAAGTGCTGGCTGATAAAGTGTCTGGTGAAGGCCTGCTTCCTAGACGGCTGTCTTTTTGTTTGTAACTTCACATGGTGGAAGGGGCAAGGAGTCTCTCTGGGACCTCTTTTAGAAGGGCACTAACCCTGTTCATAAGGGCTTCATCCTTTGGTCTAATCACACTCAAAGGCTCCACCTTCTAATACTGTCATATTGGGGGTTAGGATTTCAACATATGAATTTTGGGAGAGTGGACACAAACATTCAGCCCATAACACTGTTCATTTATTTAACAAATAGTTTTCTATGCCTACTGTGTACTCAGAGCTGTGCCAGAGGCTGGGGATTCAGTGGTGATAAGAGCAGACGTCTACCGTATACAAAGAAGAGTGGTTACTGTTGTCATCAGCTTGGCTACTTGAGGCACATGGAGCTTCACAATCTCTGAAAGGCACTTTGGAGTTTTCAAGGAACTTGCACAACAAACCTGTGAGGAGTTATTATCACCCACATTATACAGATCGGGAAGCTGAGGCTCCAGAAGTTTATGTGTATTCCAAGGTTGACTGTCTAACTTGCAAGGGGCAGATCAGAAATGTACACCCAGGCCAGTCTAGAACAGTTCCTACTACGCCACACTGCCTCCCGCACTGCACAGGGGTGGTATGGGTGGAACTTTTTTTTTTGAGATAGAGTCTCACTCTGTCACCCAGGCTAGAGTGCTGTGGCATGATCTCGGCTCACTGTAGCGTCCACCTCAGTGATTCTCATGTCTCAGCCTCCCAAGTAGCTAGAATTACTGGTGCACACCACCATGCCTGGCTACTTTTTGTATTTGTAGTAGGACAAGGTTTCATCTTGTTGCCCAGGCTGGTCTTGAACTCCTGATTTCAAGTGATCTGCCCATCTTGGCCTCCCAAAGTGCTGGCATTACAGGCACGCGCCACTGCACCTGGCCTGGATGGAACTTAATCTCCATGTTGATGCTAATAAAAACTCATGTGGTCAGGTGTGGTGGCTCATGCCTGTAATCCCAGCGCCTTTGGAGGCTGAGGTGGGAGGATTGCTTGAGGTCAAGAGTTTGAGACCAGCCTGGTCAACATAACAAGACCATGTCTCTACAAAAAATAAAATTTGCAGGGCATGATGGGGTACACCGGTAATCCCGGTTTTCAGGAGGCTGAGGCAGGAGGATCACTTAAGCCCAAGAATTTGAGGCTATAGTGAGCTATGATTGTGCCACTCCAGCCTGGTCAACAGAGTGAGACCCTGTCTCTAAAAACTAAAACAAAACCACACACACATGCTATTCCTGAATCAAACGGGGAGCAGGTTACCCTGGGGTGCCTAACCAAGCTAAATGCCCTTGGGATGGTCAGGATCCTGCGCCTTCATTCCCCCCGTCACCAGGTGTGCTCAGAGGGTATCAGGGGTTGAAAAGCCAGGACAAACCCCAAGGCTGTCACACCCTCAGGAAACAGCTGGACACAGAAGATGTGCAGACCAGCTTAGCTTTGCTCCAGTTTTACCCGAATGAAGTTTGTGGAGGACACAAACATTTCAACCACAGCAGGAGCCTCAGAGACCACGTTCCAGGAACCCAGCAGTTACTGGGAACTTTTCTGGTTCCAGGTGTCCTTGTTCTCTCCTCCTTATGTTGGACCTGGTAGTGGTTTATGAGACAGTGTCTTAGGTTTCTTTATGAAGTGTGTTTATGATATTCAGACTGTTTCCAGTAATGCTTATCAGTACCAAAAACGCTTATTGCATTTACAGGACATAAATTCTGGATTTGAGCATGGTTCCTGGATTAGTGGACCATACTAGTCCCTTGAGAAGCTTACTGAGTTATAACTCTTGGGCTCCTCCCCAGGCCTAGTAATCAAATGGATCAGGCCTGGCGGTATCTGTCTTTGAAAGCTCCCCAAGCCATTTTAATGTACTCTAACATTTAAAAAAAAAAAACCATGGTTGTTATGAACTGAATGTTTGTGTCCCTTTAAAATTTCTATGTTGAAACCCTACCCACATGATGGTTTTAGGAGGTGGGCCTTTGGGAGGTAATTAGCATTAGATGAGGTACTGCAGGTGGAGCCCTCATGACTGAAATTGATGGAGAGTCATGCAAGAGCTTGCCTCCCCACTCTGTTCTCTCCCATGTGAGGTTACAAAGAGATGTTAGCAGTTTGCAACCCAGAAGAGATCCGTCACCAGAACCTGACTGCGCCGGCACCCTGCTGTCACACCCACAGCCTCCAGATCTGTGAACAGTAAATTTCTGTTGTTTATTAGCCACCCAGTTCATGGTGTTTTGTTACAGCAGCCTGGGCTAAGACCGTGGTCTGGACCAGTGGTTCTAAAAGTGTAGTCCTGGGACCATCAGCATCACTTGAGAACTTGTTAGAAGTAAAACTTACGAGGCCCCACCCAGACTTACTGAAGACTAGAAGCTGTAGGGATGGGTCCTGCAAAGTTTTAACAAGCCCTCCCTGTGATACTGTTGCTTCCTAAAGTTTGAGAACCACTAGACCCTTGTGATTGAAAAGTGAGCTGTGGATCATAACTATTAGCAGCATCTGGGAGCTTGTTGGAAATGCAGGGTTCCTGGACCCACCTTAACCGACTGAATCAGTATCTGCATTTTAGTGAGATCTGTACATATGCACGTTGGAGGAGCTGCACTCTAGATAGTGGTTTTCTTCCCTGGATGTGCATTTTAACCTGAGATGCCTTAAAAAGATACCAGGCCCCACCTCCACCCAAGGTGATTAAGGCAGAATCTGTGAGGTTGAGCGAGGCCTAGAAATGGTGTGTCAGGACCCCTGGTCTAAGCGTTGGTGCCTAGATTGGAGCCCAGTTTTCACACCTAAAGGATAAGACTGTGAAAAGGGGTCAGGACTCCCAAGACTGCGTTCTCCTTCCTCCTTTCTGCTCTTCCACCATCCCAGAATGTGACCCCATAACCAGGCTCCAGGAGTGAAGGCTTAGAACTCCCTACCTCAAAAAGATCTAGAGGGAAAAGTTCTCTTTGTATTTTCAGGGGTATGTGTGTGTGTGAGAGAGAGGGAGGCATGGACAGCAATGTTGTGTGTATTGGAGGGATGGAGTGCAGGATCTGGCACCAGGCCACAGTGCCTCTCACACCTGATGTATGTAAGAATCACCTTCACAATGCAGATTCCTGGGCTCTACTCCAGAGAGCCAGTATCAGTAGGACTTGGGAAGGACCCAGGAATTTGCATTGTTAACAAGCTCTCTCAAATTCTTCTTCTTCTTCTTTTTTTTTTTTGAGACAGGGTCTTGCTCTGTTGCCCAGGCTGGAGTGCAGTGGTGCAGTCTCGACTCACTGCAACCTCTGCCTCTCAGGTTCAAGCAATTCTCCTGCCTCAGCCTCCCGAGTAGTTGAGACTACAGGCAATTGCCACGCCTGGCTATTTTTTTTTTTTTGTATTTTTTTAGTAGAGACGAGGTTTCACCGTGTTAGCCAGGATGGTCTCGATCTCCTGACCTCGTGATCTGCCTGCCTTGGCCTCCCAGAGTGCTGGGATTACAGGTGTGAGCCACTGTGCCTGGTCCCTCACATTCTTCTTATGTAAAAGTTCGGGGCCGTCCTCTGAGACAAACACTACTCAAAGGCTGTGATCTGACTGATTCTCAGAATTACTTGGAGAAACTAAAAAGTACAGGGCTCCAGGCCTTGTCCCAGCTCTTCTAATTCAGTAGGACTGGCCCAGGAATCAATGTTGCAGCATAAACTTACCTGAAAGCAATAACTTAAGCCTACCTTTAGAATGACCCTATATGGCAGATGCACCTGAATGTGTGTACTGAACTACGGAATCCAGGATTCATTCCTGGTCTGTGAGGGACATGTGGGCCCCAGGCCCATCCCATGGAGCATAAGCCATGCATGGGATTGAGAGCTTTTGTTTTGGGTTGAATGAAGGTTGCCAGATGGAGGTGGACATTGTTGGGGGAAGGGTGCTAAGTGAAAATGCTATGAAAACTGCATGTTGTTTGCAAGCAGTCGTGGGTTTCCTGCCCAGCCCACTGCCACTGGGCCTTGCAGTTATCTTGCTGAACCCCTTTCACTGGACTGTCCTCATGTGCAGCCCGCCGCCACTGGACTCTCTCTCCTGTCTTTAAGCCCCCAGTAAAACCTCATGCCTCATTTGCTGCCTCCAGATCTCTTCTTGTCACTTCTGCTGAGGTTAATAGGGGTTCAGCATGTCACATATTTAATAAGTACTCTGAGTTTTTCAAACTGTGTACTCAGAAACCCTTAGGATTCCACCAAAGTGTATTGGAGGCCACCAAGGGGGAGAGATAAGAGAAGAACCAAGGTTGTTGATAGGAGGGGGCTCAAACGCTCACCCCAGCTTCATCTGCTTCAGATATTAAGCTTCCGTGTAAAATTGCATTTGAAAAGAGGATTTTTTTTTTTTCAAATTTTGCGAACAAGTCATAGCTGATCATTGGTACAGGGCCTCTTTAAAGTTGGCAGTGTTCTCCTTTTGAGCTACAGTTCAGGACAGCCTCTCGCCCTTGTGACCATCCATCCATCCTTCCTGACACACTGACCTTTAGTCCCTGAGCTTCCTCCTGCCTGGCTTATTATGCTGACCATCCGCAATGACCCTGACTCCATTCACATTACGGGATTGCCTGACCCCTACTCCGTTCACATTACAGGGTTGCCTGACCCCGACTCCGTTCGCGTTACGGGGTTACCTGACCCCGACTCCGTTCACGTTACGGGGGTTGCCTGACCCCGACTCCGTTCGCGTTACGGGGGTTGCCTGACCCCGACTCCTTTCACATTACGGGGTTGCCTGACCCCGACTCCGTTCACGTTACGGGGTTGCCTGACCCCGACTCCTTTCACATTACGGGGTTGCCTGACCCCGACTCCGTTCACGTTATGGGGTTGCCTGACCCCGACTCCGTTCGCATTACGGGATTGCCTGACCCTGACTCTGTTCGCATTACGGTATTGACCCTGACTCCATTCACTTTATGGGATTGCCTGACTCTGCCTTTTGCCCCAAGAACCAAATTCCTTTATCACTGAAAGAATGCTGGTCACCTCAGAAATGTGCTTTGCACAAAGCATACTGCCTCAAGACAGTGAGTCTCAAATATGACTGTGGCTTTCAAATATTTTCCTGGACCAGAATCATCTGGAGAGCTTGTCAAAGCACAGATTGCTCAGCCCCAACCCCAGAGTTTCTGATTCGCATGGGTCTGAGGTAGGACACGAGAACTTGTATGTCCACACCTTGAACAACTGCCTTGAGATTAAATAATGGTGGATACAGCTTGGGTCCAATTATCCTGTTAGATGTTTTCTCACTGGGTAGTCCTTCCTTTGGCATTAAAATATGTGAGGAGAGGAAGTGGCTTTCCTGAAGAGGCAACAGTAACCAGAATGAAGAAATTAGTGTAAACTAGGATTATGGCTCGGTCCTGCCCTGCAATTATTAGGTTTTGCTGCTCTCACCTGCCCAGCTAACAGTCATTTATGACATTGTTTCTGCAGGACAGTGCATTGCACAGTATGGTCCCCGTGGTGCCCATCACATAGTCCCTGCCAGCATGGGGAGCAGTGACAAGGATCTGACAGTAGCTTCTTATTGCCAGGGCTTGATCAGAATGTGACAAATCATTGCTCAACATTGGTTATCATAAAGGCAAATCTTTTGTCTTCCCTGAAACAAATAGTAAGAGGAGAAAGTATTGTCTTAGAGACTCCCATCTTTGTAGAGACTCTCCTCCTTTCAGTCCCATGCAGTAAGTCCCTTACAGAAAGCTGGCATGATGGTAAGGCAGAGAGGTGTCCTGTCAGTGGTCAAGCAAACAGCAAACACAGGCTTGTGGTCACTGCTGTCTGGGTTCAGAGGCCTTCAAAGCTTTGATCAGATACACCACCAGTCACTGCTGGGAAGTCCTCCTGGATGCATCCCCTGAGTTGTTGAATGTTTTGACCAGGCAAATGACTATACTTACTGTTACATTTAAAAAAAATAGCCTTTGAGTTTTTTTAACCTCTGTAATGGTTCAGCTCTGTGGTGGAAAATATTTAACTTCAGTTTTCAACAGTACTCCTGAGTGACTTTACTAATTACCCTTGAACTGCAAGGGGCGAGCTAATAAGGTGACTACATTTGTGCAGGTGATGGGCTGGGCACCTGTGAGATGGTGGAAAGAAAATGTGTGTGTTATGTTGGATGGGTAAGGACAGGTAAAACCACCTTCTGTTTTTCTGTGTATGAGGCTGGCTGTCTGCTTTAGGGTAAATACTTCCAGCTGAGTGTGAGCACAGATGCTGCAAGGCGCTGTCTGGGAGTACCCTGTAAGGTCAGACCCAGCGTCTCCTCCATGGTGCTCTTGTGGGTGAATTTTCCAGCTCTCTTTATTTTGCCTGCTGGAGGAAGTAGCAGATAATCAAGAACTTAAAAAGAGGTCCTGGGTGTGATGTCCTCAATAAACGTTCCTAGCACTTGGCTGACTACTTTTTTTTTCATCCTTTCTTTTTCCCTCCCTCCATCCCATCTGTCCATCCATCCATCCTCTTTCTTCCTTTCTTTTTGTCTCTCTTATTTTTAATACATTGCACTTTAGGTTCTGGGGTACATGTGCAGAACATGCAGGATTGTTGCATAGGTAAATACATGGCAATGTGGTTTGCTGCCTCCATCCCCCTGTCATCTATATTTGGCATTTCTCCCCATGTTATCCCTCCCCAACCTACCTACCCCCACTGTCCCTCCCCTAGTCCCCCCTCTACAGACTCCAGTGTGTGATGCTCCCCTCCCTGTGTCCATGTGTTCTCATTGTTGAACACCCACCTATGAGTGAGAACATGCAGTGTTTGATTTTCTGTTCTTATGTTAGATTGCTGAGAATGATGGTTTACAGATTCATCCATGTCCCTACAAAGGACACAAACTCATCGTTTTTTTATGGCTGCATAGTATTCCATGCTGTATATGTGCCACATTTTCCTTGTCCAGTCTGCCATCGATGGGCATTTGGGTTGGTTCCAGGTCTTTGCTATTGTAAACAGTGCCACAGTGAACATATGTGTGCATGTGTCTTATAATAGAATGATTTGTAATCCTTTGGATATATACCCAGTAATGGGATTGCTGGGTCAAATGGAATTTCTATTTCTAGGTCCTTGAGGAAGTGCCATACTGTCTTCCACAATGGTTGAACTAATTTACACTCCCACCAACAGTGTAAAAGTGTTCCTATTTCTCCACATCCTCTCCAGCATCTGTTGTCTCCAGATTTTTTAATGATCGCCATTCTAACTGGCGTGAGATGGTATCTCAATGTAGTTTTGATTTGCATTTCTCTAATGACCAGTGATGATGAGCATTTTTTCATATCCTCATGTATGTCTTCTTTTGTAAAGTATCTGTTCATATCCTTGGCCCACTTTTGAATGGGCTTGTTCGCTTTTTTCTTGTAAATCTGTTTTAGTTCTTTGTAAATTCTGGGTATCAGCCCTTTGTCAGATGGGTAAGCTGCAAAAATTTTTTCCCATTCTATTGGTTGCCAATTCACTCTAATGATTGTTTCTTTTGCTGTACAGGAGCTCTGGAGTTGAATTAGATCCCATTTGTCTATTTTGGCTTTTGTTGCCAGTGCTTTTGGTGTTTTAGTCATGAAGTCCTTGCCTATGCCTATGTCCTGAATGGTTTTGCCTAGGCTTTCTTCTAGGGTTTTTATGGTGTTAGGTCTTATGTTTAAATCTTTAATCCATCTGGAGTTAATTTTAGTGTAAGGTGTCAGGAAGGGGTCCAGTTTCTGCTTTCTGCACATGGCTAGCCAGTTATCTCAACACTATTTATTAAATAGGGAATCCTTCCCCATTGCTTGTTTTTGTCTGGTTTGTCAAAGATCAGATGGTTGTAGACTCAACACTATCCCCATCAAGCTACCTATGACTCTCTTCACAGAACTGGAAAAAACCACCTTAAACTTCATATGGAACCAAAAGAGAGCCCGCATAGCCAAGTCAATTCTAAGCAAAAAGAACAAAGCGGGAGGCATCACACTACCGGACATCGAACTATACTACAAGGCTACAGTAATCAAAACAGCATGGTACCGGTACCAAAACAGAGATGTAGACCAATGGAACAGAACAGAGGCCTCGGAGGCAACACAACATGTCTACAACCATCCGATCTTTGACAACCCTGACAAAAACAACCAATGGGGAAAGGATTCCCTGTTTAATAAGTGGTGTTGGGAAAACTGGCTAGCCATATGCAGAAAGGAGAAACTGGCCCCTTTCCTGACACCTTACACTAAAATTAACTCCAGATGGATTAAAGACTTAAAAATAAGACCTAAGACCATAAAAACCATAGAAGAAAATCCAGGCAAAACCATTCAGGACATAGGCGTAGGCAAGGACTTCATGACCAAAACACCAAAAGCATTGGCAACAAAAGCCAAAATAGACAAATGGGACCTAATCAAACTCCACAGCTTCTGCATGGCAAAAGAAACAGTCATTAGAGTGAATCAGCAACCAACAGAATGGGAAAAAATTTTTGCAGCTTACCCATCTGACAAAGGGCTGATACCCAGAATTTACAAAGAACTAAAACAGATTTACAAGAAAAAAGCGAACAAGCCCATTCAAAAGTGGGCCAAGGATATGAACAGATACTTTACAAAAGAAGACATACATGAGGATATGAAAAAATGCTCATCATCACTGGTCATTAGAGAAATGCAAATCAAAACTACATTGAGATACCATCTCACGCCAGTTAGAATGGCGATCATTAAAAAATCTGGAGACAACAGATGCTGGAGAGGATATGGAGAAATAGGAACACTTTTACACTGTTGGTGGGAGTGTAAATTAGTTCAACCATTGTGGAAGACAGTGTGGCGATTCCTCAAGGACCTAGAAATAGAAATTCCATTTGACCCAGCAATCCCATTACTGGGTATATATTCAAAGGATTATAAATCGTTCTACTATAAGGACACATGCACGTGAATGTTCATTGCAGCACAGTTTACAATAGCAAAGACCTGGAACCAACCCAAATGCCCATCGATGATAGACTGGACAGGGAAAATGTGGCACATATACACCATGGAATATTATGCAGCCATCAAAAACGATGAGTTTGTGTCCTTTGTAGGGACATGGATGAACCTGGAAACCATCATTCTCAGCAAACTGACACAAGAACACAAAATCAAACACCGCATGTTCTCACTCATAGGCACACCGCATGTTCTCACTCATAGGTGGGTGTTGAACAGTGAGAACACATGAACACAGGGAGGGGAACACTACACACTGGGGTCTGTTGGGGTGAAATAGGGGAGGGACAGCGGGGTTGGGGAGTTGGGGAGAGATAGCATGGGGAGAAATGCCACATATAGGTGAAGAGGAGGAAGGCAGCAAATCACACTGCCGCATATGCACCTATGCAACAATCTTTCATGTTCTTCACATGTACCCCAAAACCTAAAATGCAATAAAAAAAATTACTTTGGGCAGTATGGCCATTTTCACAATATTGATTCTTCCTAACCATGAGCATGGAATGTTTTTCCATCTGTTAGTGTCCTCTCTTATTTTGTTGAGCAGTGAGTGGTTTGTAGTTCTCATTGAAGAGGTCCTTCACATCCTTTGTTAGTTGTATTCCTCGGTATTTTATTCTGTTTGTAGCAATTGTG
Organism: Aotus nancymaae; assembly: GCF_030222135.1. NCBI lineage: Eukaryota > Metazoa > Chordata > Mammalia > Primates > Aotidae > Aotus > Aotus nancymaae. The sequence continues at coordinate 31,963,946 of NW_026988471.1, forward strand.
AATGGCAGTTCGTTTTTGTTTTGGCTCTCTTTATGTCTGCTATTCGTGTATAGAAATGCTTGTGATTTCTGCACATTGATTTTGTATCCTGAGACTTTGTTGAAGTTGCTTATCAGTTTAAGGAGATTTTGGGTTGAGACAATGGGGTCTTCTAAATATACAATCATGTCATCTGCAAATAGAGACAATTTGACTTCCTCCTTTCCTGATTGAATACCCTTTATTTCTTTTTCTTGCCTGATTGCTCTGACTAGAACTTTCAATACTATGTTGAATAGGAGTGGTGAGAGAGGGCATCCTTGTCTAGTGCGAGATTGCAAAGGGAATGCTTCCACTTTTTGCCCATTCAGTATGATATTGGCTGTGGGTTTGTCGTAAATAGCTTTTATTATTTTGAGATACATTTCATCGATACCTTGTTTATTGAGAGTTTTTAGCATAAAGGGCTGTTGAATTTCATTGAAGGCCTTCTCTGCATCTGTTGGGATGATCATGTGGTTTTTGGTTCGGTTTATGTGGTGGATTACGTTTATAGACTTGCATATGTTGAACCAGCCTTGCATTCCCAGGATGAAGCCTATTTGATTGTGATGGATAAGCCTTTTTATGTGCTGTTGCAGTTGGTTTGCCAGTATTTTATTGAAGATTTTTGCATCTATGTTCATTATGGATATTGGCCTGAAGTTTTCTTTTTTTGTTGAGTCTCTGCCGGGTTTTGGTATCAGGATGATGTTGGTTTCATAAAATGATTTGGGAAGGATTCCTTCTTTTTGGATTGTTTGGAATGGTTTCAGAAGGAGTGGAACCAGCTCCTCCTTATAAGTCTAGTAGAATTTGGCTGTGAATCCATCTGGTCCTGCGCTGTTTTTTAGTTGGTAGGCTATTAATTGCCGCCTCAACTTCAGCCCTTCTTATTGGTCTATTCAGGGTTTTGAATTCTTCCAGATTTAGGCTTGGGAGAGTTCAAGTGTCCAGGAATTTATCCATTTCTTCCAGGTTTACTGGTTTATGTGCATAGAGTTGTTTGTAGTAATCTCGGATGGTAATTTGTATTTCTGTGGAGTTGGTGGTGATATCCCCTTTATTGTTTTTTATTGCATCTATTTGATTCTTCTCTTTTTTCTTTTTTATTAACCTGGCTAGTGGTCTCTCTGTTTTGTTGATCTTTTCAGAGAATCAGCTCCTGGATTTATTGATTTTGTGAAGGTTTTTTTGTGTCTCTGTCTCCTTCAGTTCTGCTCTGATCTTAGTTATTTCTTGTATTCTGTTAGCTTTTGCATTTTTTTGATCTTGCTTCCCTAGCTCTTTCAATTTTGATGATAGGGTATCAATTTTAGATCTCTCCTTGCTTCTCATGTGGGCATTTATTGCTATAAATTTCCCTCTAGACACTGCTTTAAATGTGTCCCAGAGATTCTGGTACGTTGTGTCTTCATTCTCGATGGTTTTGAAGAACAGCTTTATTTTTGCCTTCATTTCATTGTTTATCCAGTCAACATTCCAGAGCCAGTTGTTCAGTTTCCATGAAGTGCAGTTCTGAGTTAGTTTCTTAATCCTGAGTTCTCATTTGATTGCACTGTGATCTGAGAGACTGTTTGTTATGATTTTCATTCTTTTGCATTTGCTGAGGAGTGATTTACTTCTAATTCTGTGGTCAATTTTAGAGTAGGTGTGATGTGGTTCTGAGAAGAATGTATATTCTGCTGATTTTGGGTGGAGAGTTCTGTAGATGTCTGTTAGGTTTACTTGGTCCAGGTCTGCATTCAAGTCCTGGATATCCTTGTTAATTTTCTGTCTCATTGATCTGTCTAAGTGGAGTATTAAAGTCTCCCAGTATCATTGTGTGGGAGTCTAAGTTTCTTTGTAGGTCGTTAAGAACTTGCATTATGTATCTGGGTGCTCCTGTATTGGGTACATATATATTCAGCATAGTTAGGTCTTCTTGTTGCTTTGATCCTTTTACCATTATGTAATGCCCTTCTTTGTCTCTTTTGATCTTTGTTGGTTTAAAGTCTATTTTATCAGAGACTAGGATTGCAACTCCTGCTTTTTATTGCTCTCCATTTGCTTGGTAAATCTTCCTCCGTCCCTTTATTTTGAGCCTATGTGCGTCCTTGCATGTGAGATGGGTTTCCTGGCTACAGCACACTGATGAGTTTTGACTTTTTATTCAATTTGCCAGTCTGTGTCTTTTGATTGGAGCATTTAGTCCATTTACATTTAAGGTTAATATTGTTATGTGTGAATTTGATCCTGCCATTTTGATGCTAGCTGGTTGTTTTGCCCATTAGTGATGCAGTTTCTTCAATGTGTTGATGCTTTTTACCATTTGGTATGTTTTTGGAGTGCCTGGTAGTGGTTGTTACTTTCTATGTTTAGGGCTTCTTTCAGGAGCTCTTGTAAGCCAGGCCTGGTGGTGATGAAATCTCTGAGTAATTGCTTTTTTGTAAACGATTTTATTTCTCCTTTGCTTATGAAGCTTAGTTTGGCTGGATATGAAATTCTAGGTTGAAAGTTCTTTTCTTTAAGGATGTTCAATATTGGCTTCTAGGGTTTCTACTAAGAGATCTGCTGTGAATCTGATGGACTTTCCTTTGTGGGTAACCCAGCCTTTCTCTCTGGCTGCCCTTAGCATTTTTTCCTTCATTTCAACCCTGGTGAATCTGACGATTATGTGCCTTGGGGTTGCTCTTCTTGAGGAATATCTTTGTGGTGTTCTCTGTATTTCCTGGACTTGAATATTGGCCTGCCTTGCTAGGTTGGGGAAGCTCTCCTGAATATTACCCTAAAGTGTGTTTTCCAGTTTGGATTCATTCTCTCCGTGACATTCAGGTACACCTATCAAATGTAGATTAGGTCTTTTCACATAATCCCATATTTCTTGTAGGCTTTGTTCATTCCTTTTCACTCTTTTTTCTATAATCTTGCCTTCTTGTTTCATTTTGTTGAGTTGATCTTCAATCTCTGATATCCCTTCTTCTGCTTGGTCGATTCGGCTATTGAAACTTGTGTATACTTTGCCAAGTTCTTGTGTTGTGTTTTTCAGCTCCATCAATTCATTTATATTCTTCTCTAAGCTGTTTATTCTCGTTAGCATTTCATCAAACCTTTTTTCAATCTTCTTAGTTTCTTGGCTTTGGGTTAGAACATGTTCTTTTAGCTTAGAGAATTTTGTTATTACCCACCTTCTGAAGCCTGTTTCTTTCAATTCATCAGTCTCGTTCTCCATCCAGCTTTGTTCCCTTGCTTGTGAGAAGTTGTGATCCCTTGGAGGAGCAGAGGCGATCTGGTTTTGGGTGTTTTCATCCTTTTTGCGCTGGTTTCTTCTCATTTTTGTGGATTTGTCTACCTGTGGTCTTTGTAGTTGGTGACTTTTGGATGGAGTCTCTGAGTGGATGTCCTTTTTGTTGATTTTGAAGCTATTTCTTTCTGCTTTTTAGTTTTCCTTCTAACAGTGAGGCCTCTCTGCTACAGCACTGCTGGAGGTCCACTCTAGACCCCACTTGCCTAGGGATCGCTGAAGGGGCTGCAGAACAGCAAGGGTTGCCGCTGGTTTCTTCCTCTGCTGTCCCGTCCCAGGAGGGTACCTGCCAGATGTCGGCCTGAGCTCTCCTTTATAAAGTGTCTCTTTGTGTATATTGGGGTTGGGGAGTTGCTTGAGGAGACAGTCTGTCTCTTGTAGGAGCTCAAGTGCTGTGCTGGGAGCTCCATTGTTCCATGCAGAGCTATTGGGCAGGTACGTTTCAGTCTGCTGCAGTTGAACTCATAACTGCCTTTTTTCCCAGGTGCTCTGTCCTGGGAAGATGTGGCTTTATTTATAAGTTCCTGATATGCTGCTGCCTTTTTTTAGAGATGCCCTTCCGAGTAAGGAGGTAGCCTAGTCACAGTCTGCCAGTAGAGGCATTGCTGAGCTGCTGTGGGTTCTGCCCAGCTGCTGTTTCAACTTCCATGCAGTTTTGTTTATAGAGGTAGAGTCAGAACTGCCTCCATAATGGTGGCCTGCCTCGGTAATGGCGGAGTGCCTCGGTAATGGCGGACTGCCTCAGTAATGGCGGACTGCCTCGGTAATGGCGGACTGCCTCGGTAATGGGACTGACTCGGTGGTGGATGGACTGACTTGGGTCCAGCTTCACTTGTTGTGAAACTCTCAATCCAGAGCATTTCAGATTGCTGGTCTTTGTTGGGGTGGGACCCGCCGAGTCAGATGACTTGACTTCCTCTTTCAGCCCCCTTTTTTTCAGTTGAATGGGCAGCTCTGTCTCCCAGGTGTTCCAGGTGCCAGTTTAAATGCTACCCAAATTTGTGTGAGTTTTTTTGTGGAAACCCGCTGTGCCAGCTGAAACAGTCGTGCTGGAAATTTGTGGCTCTTTTCAGCCTGGGATTCTCCTGGTCTGTTGGCAGTAAAAACTCGATTGGAAATGTGGTGGTCACTCACCCTCTGTGTTGTTCTCATTGGGACCTACACTCCAGAGCTGTTCCTATTCAGCCATTTTGGATCCGCCTCCTCTCTTTCTTTTTGACAGTCTCTCTCTGTCGCCCAGGCTGGAGGGCAGGGATGTGATCTTGGCTCACTGCAACCTCCACCTCCCTGGTTCAAACGATTCTCCTGCCTCAGCCTCCCAAGTAGCTGGGACTACAGATGCATGCCACCGTGCCGGGCTAATTTTTATATTTTTAGTGCAGATGGGGTTTCATTATGCTGGCCAGGCTGGTCTTGAATTCCTGACCTCAGGCTGCCTGCCTCAGCCTCCAAAAATGCTGGGATTACAGGTGTGAGCCACCATGCCCAGCCTGGGCTGACCACTTCGGCAACACCACATTTGATTTTGTCCTTCCCTTACAATAGATAGAATAATAAAAGCTAGCTAGCAATGTTGGCAGGCTTCCCGCATTCCAGACTTTGTGCTAGTTGCCTGACATTGAGATGTGTGCTGTTCAGATGGGGTTGTATCATAGAGGCATTGAATGTGCTTGAATGATGACACATGCTTGGCAGAGGTAAGGAGATTGTGTGTAAACAAAGAAAACAACCTGCTCAAATATAGAAGGACATTTTGAGAGCCAATATGTTGGTCCCACTGAGTAGATTTGCAAGAGTAATTTTGACTGTAAGTGATTTTCGTTTTAAGAACTAACTTCACTCTCTGCCTTGCTCTACCTCTAAATGAGGCTTCTTTCAACCACCCCCAGTTTATAGATGTTGCAATTGAGGCTTAAGAGGGTTAAATAACTTGCTAAAGGTCTTGCAGCTGGTTAATGATGGAAGTCAGATTTAAATCTATAAACCTGCACATTCCGACTCCAAAGCTTATGCTTGTCCCAGTGCTGGGGCATGTTCTAGTATACTCAGAGCTACACAACCGGGTGATGGCAGAACTGGAAACACTGTTCACAGGAGAAGTAGCTGCAGGAATGGGTATATTGAGTCAGAAGAGAAGAAGTCACAGGCAGGGTGGTAGAGCTTCCATCGTGGAATGGGGAGGCACTGAACGTCAGCTCTGGGCATCCATTTTAACTTGATAAAAAGCATGAAAGTTGTCAGAATCAGAATGTCACTTGTGTCTGAACCATGACAAATAGAGCTGGGAGAGGCCGTTAGAAGAGGATTCTCTCGTACATATGCCTGATAATAAGAACTGTCACCACAACCTTGCACAAAGCCCACAGCAGTCTTACAGAAATATTTCTGCAAGGACATCTGCCCCGCAACTGTCTGTCCAGCCTTGGGTGGCTGCCACCCTTGTTACTGATCCTCGTAGCCAAGGTAATTGTCTCAAAACAACTTGTATAGCCATCCTTATTTTTCCTTGAAAAGCACTTGTTTTCCTTTATCTCCCTGAATACGTGCATGTGGATTCCCACTGCAATGCCCATTCCTTAACAAATACCTTTTTTTTTTTTTTTTTAACAGAGAGTCTGCCTCTCTGGTTGTTTGGGTTTGACAAGGGTAAAGTCTTTTAAAGGTGGAGCTATTCCAACTTGACTGGGCTGTTTGCAGGTAGAGATCCTTATTGGAGGTACTTGATTTGTGCAGAGAGGTCGTAGGTGAGGTTTAATCCTAGAGTGAGACTCTGCCCGTCCTGACAGTCTGTGCCTTAAGCTTTGGCTACACTTTGGCCAGTTTGTTTGTATTTGTCTTCATAGACTTCTGTGGACTTTGTGATAAGCTGTTTGATACACTCCCTTATATGGGCATGGTGATTTTAAAAAAAAAAACAGCTTTATTGAGATATAATCCACATATACAATTCCCTTAACTTATATAACTCAAGTTTTTGTATATTATTTTAAAAATTGTGGTACCGTTGGCCGGGTGCCGAAGCCATGCCTGTAATCTCAGCACTTTGGGAGGCCGATGTGGGCGGATCTCTTGAGGTCGAGAGATGGTGAAATCCCATCTCTACTAAAAATATAAAAAATTAGCCAGGCGTGATAGTGTGTGACTGTAATCCCAGCTACTTGGGAGGCTGAGGCAGGAGAATCACTTGAACCTGGGAGGTGGAGGTTGCAATCAGCCAGGATTATGCCAGTGTACTTCATCCTGGGCAACAGAGCAAGGCTCGGTCTCTCTCTGTATATATATAAAATAAAATTTGTAAAATAGTATTTATTGTGGCTAGTATTGTCAGAGGTGAGTGTTTTTCTGTCCCTGGTAACTTGGCCAGGAAATCGTTGGAAAGCTGGCTTTACATTTGATTGTATTTAGTGCTTGAAAATGTGTAGATATGGAGCTCTATGCTGGGTCTTCTCCCTGCATCACAGGATTCATGAGGTTATTAACCGTATCTGTGCTGATTTTCATTCTGTAGACTTGTTCACACAACCGCAATTGTGAGTGTGAATGCAGCAGGCTCAGCATGGTGGAATTAGCAGAAGCCCTGGAATGAAGCGTGGGGACTCTTTAGGAAGATTCAGTGATCTACTCTTGCAAGATGATGAAATACCTGAAAACAAACACAACCATTTATTTGCTCATGATTTTGCAATTTGGACAGGGCTCAGAAGGGACAGCTTGTCTCTGCTCCCTGTGTCAGTGTGGCAGAGGATTTACCTCCAAGGGAGGACACTCATGTCGCTGGCCGGGTGGCACACTGGCTGCCAGTTGGGAGCTTAGCTGGATTGTTGGCTGGGGACCTCGGTTTTCTTCCAGGTGTGCCTCTCCACATGGTTGCTTGGGCTTGTCCATTACATGATGGGTAGGTCCCAAGAAGGAAGAAGTGTTGCTGCTTGACCTTTGTAGTGCATAGGCTCTCAGGTCTTAGAATGGCCCGCTTCTGCATTTCACTGTCAGAACAGTGACAAGTCCAGCTAAGGTTCAACAGGGAGGGAATATAAGCTCTACTTTTTTTTTTTTTTTTTTGGAGACAGTCCCTCTCTGTCGCCCAGGCTGGAGTGCAGTGGCACAATCTCAGCTCATTACAACCTCTGCTTCCCAGACTCAATTAATTCTTGTGCTTCAGCCTCCTGAGTAGCTGGTGTAAGGCCGGTTGCCTCACCGGGAGCTCGGGCGCACACCCCCCACCCCTGCTTCTCTTTTCCAAAAGCTCGGACAAGCTCAGACAAGCTCAGACATGCTCAGGCATGTTCCCTTCTCCCCTTCTCGAACAGCCTGGCCTTCAAACAAAGACTTGTAACCATACCCAATAGTAGTCCTTCTTTGCCCACACCCTGCTCTCCCAAACCAATTGAGCTATTTCACTCCCTATAAAACCCCATGCCTGAGAGGAATCCGTGCAACTTCTCCGGCCCCTCCTGTCGGACCACAGAACCTCACCCGGGAGCCTGAATAAACCCTTTGCATTGGATCTTCTTGTGCTGGCCTCAGTTTCTTCATTTTAAACTCGGCGAGAACAAACCTTACAGCTGGAATTACAGGTGCTTGCCAACATGCCTGGCTAATTTGTGTATTTTTAGTAGAGATGGGGTTTCACCATGTTGGCGAGGCTGGTTTTGAACTCCTGGCCTCAGGTGATCTGCCTGCTTCAACCTCCCAGAGTGCTGGGATTACAGGTGTGAGCTACTGTGCCCGGCCGGCTCTACCTTTTGATGGGAGGAGCAGCATAAAGTGGTAGGGAGAGGTGGAATCATTTGAGATCATCTTTAGAGACTAGCTGCCACGAAGAACCGCAACAGTCTTTTTACTCTTTCTTCCTCATTCTCACTCCACAGAAGCCTGTCCCTAATCATTGTGTAAGCTAGTGATGACAAATAGTGGGAAGAAATCTAAGAAAAATTTTTAAAATGAGTGCTAGGAATACATGACATTTAGGAGATTATGGCTTGGTCTCAAACGCCCGACCTCAGGTAATCTGCCAGCCTTAGATTCCCAGAGTGCTGGGATTACAGGTGTGAGCCACTGCACCAGGCCTGCTCTTAGTAATTATTTAAATTTATATTTGTTTGGTGATTACACATTATTTGATTACTTCTGACATCATCTGAAGCTCACTCAGATCAGAGATTATAGGAGGAAGAATTTTACAGATGGATCAATTTAAGAAGTTTAAATGCACATGGAAAGCTTCACATTATTTAATGGAATAATTTCTCCATTCAGAATGTCAGAAATAAGAAAGGTTTTTTTTTTTTTTTTGAGACAGAGTCTTGCTCTATCACCCAGGCTGGAGTGCAGTGGCACAATCTTGGCTTGCTACAGCCTCTACCTCCTGGGTTCAAGTGATTCTCCTGCTTTACCCTCCCAAGTAGCTGGGAGTACAGGCATCCAGCCACCATACCCGGCTAATTTTTGTATTTTTAGTAGAGATGGGGTTTCACTGTGTTGGCCAAGCTGGTCTCACACTCCTTACTTCAAGTGATCTGCCCGTCTTGGCCTCCCAAAGTGCTGGGATTACAGGTGTGAGCCACCATGCCTGGCCCGGTAAAACCTATTGAAAATTTTTAAATTTTATATGTTACTGCTTGGAGAACAGAGCTTTGCTTGTTCCTTTCAGCTATTCCCTGATGAACCCTTAAAGTCCACATTTCTATTTCAGCTTAATTTCTGAAAATAGTTATATCGCATTTTCACAGTGAGAGAGCTAGTAGCCAGATGCATCGTGTGTTTTGTTTGCAAATGCATCATCTGCTATGCAGCTTCCTTCCGTGTAGAGGAATGGCCTTAGATTTCATTGAGGCTTCAACTGTTGCTTCCTTTTGGCATGTCAAAGTCTAATTATTGTGGTCTTTGTTGCAGGGGCTGTATCCACAGCCTGTGAATGTTTGTGTTCTATGAAGATAATTGGGCATCAGTGATATTTGAAAGGGTTTTTTTTTTTTTTTTAAGATGGAGTCTTACTGTGTTACCCAGACTGGAGGGCAGTGGCACAATCTTGGCTCACTGCAATCTCCACCTTCTGGGTTCAAGCGATTCTCCTGCCTTAGCCTCCCAAGCAGCTGGGATTACATATGTGAACCACCACACCTGGCTAATTTTTGTATTTTTAGTAGAGACGGGGTTTCACCATGTGGGCCAGGCTGGTCTTGAACTCCTGACCTCAAGTGATCTGCCCATCCCAGCCTCTCAAAGTGCTGGGATTACAGGGCCCAGCCTTGAAAGGGTTTTTATTTTAGCATCGAAAATCTATGGCATGGCTTGGATTGCTTTTCTTTTAGGGAGTTCCATCCCTAGTAACATAATGCTGCTAATTCACCTGAAGGAATGCTGTCAAAATAAATCAAATGGTGATGTCTAGCCGGGTGCGGTGGCTCACGCCTGTAATCCCAGAACTTTGGAAGGCCAAGGTGGGCGGATCACAAGGTCAGGAGATCGAGACCATCCTGGCCCACATGGTGAAACCTGGTCTCTACTAAAGATACAAAAAAAATAGCTGGGTGTGGTGGCACGTGCCTGTAATCCCACTACTCAGGAGGCTAACGCAGGAGAATGGCTTGAACCTGGGAGGTGGAGGTTGCGGTGAGCCGAGATCATGCCATTGCACTTCAGCCTAGGTAATGAGCAAAAGTCCATCTAAAAAAAAAAACACTGTCTCATTCATGTAGCTTTTACTCAGTTAAGAACAGTTTGGAAGTATGAGTCTTGAGCATGACAACACTCATGTAGCATTTTATTTTAGCTTAATGCTGCTGGCGGTCATTTTGCTGCTGTCACTGTTTTACGCTGTATGCTTAAGTGTGAGAAATAAAGAACGAAATGGTACCATATTGTGCTTGATTCAGTGAGAAAGGCTGTCTTAGGTTAATGTAAAATTCCAATAGTAGAGGAAAATTCTATCCCACATACAAATATGACCTGCCTCTCAAGAGCTTCTTTGAAGGTTATTTTGGAGTGTGTGGGGGATGAATTTGGTGCATAGGATAATAATAATTGACATCTGTCTCATGCTACTCTGAACCAGGAACTGTCCCTAAGTGCTTTGCATTTGTTAGTTAATCTACATATAGGCCCTGTTTGTATTATTTCCATTTACAAGTGAAAAAATTGAGATGCAAAAAGATAATAGAAACATACCCAAGGCCACACAGCTAGTCAGTGTTGAGCTGGGGCTTGGTTTTGACTGTCTGGCTTCAGTGGACTCTGGCTTTTAGCCACTATATGACACTCGCTAATCAAATAAGTTATGTTTTCTTAGTCTTTTTTTTTCCCTTTATTTTAAACCAAGTTTCAGATCTTGATTTGTAAGTTGGCAGTCATTTCTGTCTTATAAAGCTTATTTTTTATTGCCCCAGTTTTCGAAAAAGCTTTTCTTGTTTAACATTTTTAGCTGATGAAAATAAAAGTCAGCTTTTCAAACAGATTATACGTGTTGATAATAGTGCTAGTCATGTGAACCAATGATAGTATGTTAAGTTTCAAAGTAAAAATAATGTAAGTTCCAACATAGTACATTTATCATAAAGTCTAGTGAATAGTACTCTGTCTCACATATTGTTTAGATTGTAGAAATTACAGCCCTTAAAAATTTAAGTATGTTTAAACTAGCCGTTAAGTGAATTAATGTTCCTTTTTTTAAAAAAAATATTGATTTTTGCCATGCAATAAAAGTAGTAACAGACCGTTTTAGAAAATCTGGAAAGTATAATATGGTATAAACAAAAAATTAACAATGTGTGTAATTTTCACCACTTATAGGTAGATGATTCATGTTAGCATTTCAGTCTATTTGTCTTCCAGCCTTGATTCATGCGTTTATTCCTTCCACAATTATTTATTGATTATCTTCTAGGCACAAGGGCAAAAGTAGCAACCAAAATAGTCTTTCTCCCTGTGGAGCTTGTACTTTATTGGGAGAAGCAGACAATGACTAGATAAATGTGCAATGTGATGTCAGGTGGGGAAAAGTGCTTTGAAGAAAAACAAGGCAGGGTAGGAGAACAGAGGCACAGAGGCTGCCGTTTTGGGAAGGGCAGCCCCAGAGAAGGCTGAGGAATTTGAGGAAGGGAGCCTGTGACTATCTGGGGAAGGACATGACAGGTGGGGACACAGCCAGTGCCAGGCCCTGTGGTGGAAGCAGGCTTGGTGTGTCTGGGGACCAGTAAGCAACTGAGGATGGCGCCCAAGCTGGGAAATGACATGGGAGAGATGGCAGAGATTTGCAGGCTGTGAAAATAAGGGCTTTGCATTTCATTGAGTGAGGTGGAAGCCTTTGGAGGGTTCGGGCCGGAGGAGTGAAGTCATCTGCTTTGGTTCTAACGGGTTACTTCTGGTTGCCCTGCTGAGAATAGACTGCAGGGGACAAGGTGGCTGGGAGAGGTGTTTGGGGGGAAGTGGTGAGAAAAATGGTCAGATTCAAGATGTCTTTAAAGTAGAGCCAACAGGATTTGGAGATGGACTGGATGTGTATAATGAGAAAAAGAGAAAGAGTCACATATGGTGATAACTTGGTGTTGTGGGTTGACATATTACCCTTCCCTTATTCACGTGTTGAAGTCCTAACCCCCGCAGTACCTCAGAATGTGAGCTTCTTTGGACATAAGGTCATTGCAGATGTAATCATTAAGATGAGGCCATACTAGAGAGTGTGTATGTGTGGTGTAATCCAATGGACTGATGCCTTTGTGAAGAGGGGATATTTCAGCATAAGCCTATGGAGAGGGAAGATGTGAAGATTTAGCAATAAGGACATCTGTTAAGCCAAAGAATGCCTGAGCCTGCTAGAATCTTGGAGAGATGGAGGAATAGGTTCTCTTTCAGTCCTCAGAAGGAATCAGTCTTACTGAAACCCTGATTTCAGACTTCCAGCTTCCAGAACTGAGAGGTGGTAAGTTTTTGTTGGTTAAGTCATTCATTTTGTGCCACTTAGTTTTGGCAGCCCTAGCAAACCAGTACACTTGGTGAGCAACCTCGTGAATGGCAGTCCCTTTTAAGGCAGTGAATGCCAGGAAGGAGCAGGTCTTGGAGTCTGGGTGGATGGAGGGGACGCAAGACATGCTTAGTTTGAGAAGCCTATTAGATACCCACACAGAGGCATCGATGAGGCCGTTGGGCATGTGGAAATCTGGAGTTCAGATAAGAGGACAAGGCCAGACATCTAAATTGGGCACCGAATGAGATCACCAGGGGAAGTGTCCAAGGATCAAGCAGGCCCTGGGAAATTTTGATGTTTGGAGGTTGAGGAGAGAAGGAGGAGACGGGAGACGGAGCAGAGGATGGCAGTGAAGTGGGAGAAGGCTTGCAGGCAGTGGTGGCTCAGCAGCCATGGGAGGAAATGGGGAGGAGGAGGAGGGTCCAGGCCTCTGTGGCCAGCACTGCTATTGGTCAGGAAGGGAGAGGACCAAGAACCCCCACCAGATGTAGCAGCCTGGAGGCCACTGATATCTTGGATAAGATCAAATTTAGTGGAAAAGCGGAAAAGTGGATGCAAAAGGCTGATTGAAGGGAGTTCAGGAGGAAGTGGCATTACATTATAAGCATTATCCCAAGTCATTAAACATCTTTTTCAACCACGGGCTGGGAAGAGTGTATGGGTGTGTGGGAGGGATGAAGAGGAATTGGTTAATGACCACAAACATACAGTGGGATAGAAGAAATAAATTCCGAGTTTGGTAGCAGAGTAGGGTGGCTAAAGTTAACAACAATGTATATTGTTTATTTCAAAATGGTTGGGAGAGAGGACTTGAAATGTTCCCAATGCATAGAAATGATAAATACTCGGGGTGTTGGATGCCCTAAATACACTGACTTGATCATCACACATTTTCTGAAGGCTCCAAGATGTCACATGAACCCCGTATATATATACAAGTATTATGTATCAATTAAAAAAAACTTTTTTGAACATTGTTTTTGATGACTGTGTCACATTCTATGATTTTAATCCATTCTTTTTGCTTTACAGTTGGGATGCTTCTAACTTTTACCACTATATTGGTTGTCATACTGCAGTGGCCATATTTGCATATAAAATTTCCTAGATTAGGAATGACAAGACACCACAGGATGATTAGTTTTAGGGCTTAATAAAAAGTATGGCCAGTCGTTTACAGAAAGTCCGTACCAGTGCACAGTCCCCTTGGCCTGTAGGAGCGGGCTTGTCTCACTGCACGGCTCTCCTCCATGTATTATGGAATTGACTAGAACATCCAGAAGAGCATTAAGTTACAGAGGTCATGGTAGGGGTTATGGGCTGAATTTTACTTCCTCAAAATTCTTATATGGAAGTCCTAATCCCCAGTATCTCAGAACGTGACTGTATTTGGAATTAGAATCTTTAAAGAGGTAATTAAGTTAAAGTGAAGTCATTAGGGTGGGCCTTAATCCAGTATGACTGATGTTCTTATAAGAAGAGGCAATTTGGACACAGAGGCAGACAGAGGGAAGACCGTGTGAAGTCACAGGGAGAAGACGGCCATCTACAAGCCAAAGAGTGAGGCCAGCTCTGCTGATGTGTTGACCTTTGACTTTTAGCTTCCAGAATTGTGAAAGAATAAATGTCTGTTATTTAAGCCCCTGACTCTATGGTACTTTGTTATGGCAGCCTAGCAAGCTGGTACAGTGGGCATCAGTGTTTTGTTCCTGATTTACAGGATGTCGTCTCTGGGTTATACTAAATCATTAGACCTGCTCACTAGACACATATATTTAAGAATATGTTATAATTTATCCTCTCAAACCTGACCTCTTATGAAACATAAATCCTGAATCAGTGGGGTCTATTTCCCTTTTGCTGCTCTGTGGCAGATTTGAACACTGACATTTGGCCTGGTCCGTGTGCTATTATTTTCTCTCTGATTTCAGGTCTCCTGGTTAAATTCATGATCTCAGGGAGGTCTTTCCTATCTCCCTGACCCCCTCTGTGATCACCCCCGTCAGACACTACTCTTCTCTTCAGAAAGACTGGTAATAGTTACAATTACCTTCCCTGTGGAGTCTCCCTGGCCGGGTTGTGAATACCACGGGACAGAGACGATGTTTTCCTGTTTCCAGTTCTAGCCGCAGGGCGTATGCCTGGTGCAAAATTGAGCATAACATTGTCACTCAGTATTTTGTTGAATGAATAGGGCATGGGTCAAACTTGGCAACTTGCCCAAGGGTACAGAGCGGGGGTGGGACGGGGGCCTTCAAACTCAAATCTCTGTGACCCCAGAGCATAGCCACCTCTCATACCTGGCTGCTCATCAGTAGGTGAGCTTGGGCAAGGAGGTGCGTAGTCACATTTTTTTGATTTTCTGTCTTCAGCTGGGTAGTAGCTCCTCAAGGAAATAAATCATTTCTAAGAATTCTTTGAATTTCATAACTCACAAATATTTGCCGACTGTCCAATTAAGGTCCACTTGTTCCTCCTTCTACACCTTCATTATTATGACACTTTGCTGTACGGTGATTCTTTGTCTATACTTGTGTCTTTCCTGTTGGACTCTGACCTCCTTGAGAGCAAGGAATTTGCCTCCATCTTTTATCTGCAGTTCTTGGCACAATGCTGACATTTAAGAAGGGGCTCAATTGGATGAATAAAGATAATATGGATGGGATTAAAACAAATTTAAAGATTATTTAGAAATTTATCTTTCTTCGAATGAACTCTAAAGATATCAGTTATAACAATATATGTGCGTAATAGTTTGCAGTCTGTAAAACCCAAGATTTGTCAAAAATGTGTACTCATCATACATATTAGCGTGAGCATACAAAGTAAAATTTTATTTTTAGAGAAGGTGCTTAAGGAATGAATGACAGTGAATAATGAAATAACATTGTGTTTTAATTCACATTATCAACACTTTAAAAGCTGGTAGTATCACTTTATAGTTTTAATTTTGAATGGCTGTTAATACCATATTCCATTCAACCTTTATGTTTTTTCAAATTTTTTGTTGGCACAGATAGCACTGCTGTGGATACCTGCATACATGTATGACAGGTTATTTTCTTTTTTGATTATTAGAATAAATTTCTAAAAATGAAGCTACTGAAATATTTGAAACATATTGTTAAACTACTTTCTAAAAGGCTTGCACCATATTCCAACCACCTAGTACTAATATTTATATTTTCTAAAAAATTAAGTAGCCATGATGTATCTCCTTGTCTTAGTGTACATTTCTTTGGATGACTTTGTTAATTTGGACATTACTCTACAGGTTTATTTACGAATTGCATTTCCCTTTGTCTTAACTGTCTATTTCTGTTCTTTCATTTATTGATTTTGGTCTTCCTTTGTTAAAGGCAACTTTCATTAATTTTTTTTACATAGTATCATTTTCAGAAAATATTTTTTTCTGGGCGACTTTTTCCCTTTTTTTGCTGTTGTAATTAATGTTAAATGCTTACGTATGCTAAACTGTAGATCTTTTAAGTTTTTCTTTTTTTTCATTGAATGTCTGTGATTTAACAGAATCATCAATGGCAGTAATAAGATCAGAAACAGAATCCAGGAAAACTGCCGGTTGTTTTGTATTACGTGAATTGTGATTTAATTATGTTATATTCCGTGAGTGCTTTTACAGTTATTGACAGCATTGGGAAGAGTGTGTTTGGCCCTGGCTGGCCACCTATTTTAAATAACATCACATGGTACCAGCCACTCCTGCTGAGCTCAGGTTTAGAGAACAAGTTTCCAGAACATGGCTCTTGGGGAACTGGTCATTCTGGGGTTGTGCACTCGACATAAAGGCATTAAACTCCTGAATGTAACCATGAGATTCTGTACCCAGACTTTGTGACTTGTAGTCCATGTAGTTTTTGCTGTGCTCAGCTATCTGGTTGGTGAAGTTGTTACTTGTAAGATTTGAAAGGAAAATAGGGTAGGAAAATAGGGTGGCAAGAATGTTTGTGTGACTTGACAGTCCGATCGGAGGGAGGAGAGAGAACAATGAAAGCACATATCCTTCACATGTTTCAAATCGATTTTCATAATGATGAAAGACCTGTAAAGATTTATTAAATGTATTAGTGATTGATGGGCATGGTTCATGTATTCAGAAAATTTCATTACGTGGAATTCTTCATTATTCCAGAAGACTGGATAGAAAAGGCATTGGGATGTTATGCTAATTTTTTTTCTCTTAAGGAATTTTGGAGGAGGCTGACCCAGAGACATTTACAACGAAACGACAGCATTTATTTGGGTTTGGTACAAGGAGCAAGCAGAGTAGACTAAAATGTGTGACCTCATGCTGTATTTCTTGTGATCTGATATCACTTAGTGTTATTGAATAACTTCAAAGGGCAGCTGGGAATTACTGTGAAGACGCACACAGCAAAGCAATTCTCACCTGCTGTCTCTGATCACAGAAGACACAGTTAGACTCACATTTCTCTCCAGGACACATGCGGTAGACATGCTGCAACTTGTTTGGAGAGAAAGCAAGGGGCAGAGAGTCACACCGTTTGCACTGTGTGGGCTGAGACAAGTTTTAAATATAACTAAGGGTTACTTTTTTAGAATTAAAAGTAGTAGAAGCTGAGCTTCAGGGCATGGGTTACTTCCTAAAAATACAATCACTGGTCTTTTAAAGAACTCTAGGATCAGCTTGTCAAACTGGAGTAGATTCAAATGTGAAAGACATCTGAGACTCTTTAGTATTGGGGGAAAAGATTGGGAATTAACTCAATTTTGACTGTTTGAAAGGATGAAAATATTTTCAGAAGACCAATCTGGTAGCCAGGATGAAGTAGAGTTTTGTTGCTTAACCGGCTCACCTAGATCTTGATGTCAGTGGGCTTCCTGCAAGCCCGGTGTGGGTATGTGTAAACTGAGTTCATCTTTGTCTTGGTTGTAGTTTCGGCCACTTTTTTTTTTTTTTTTTTTAGAGTTGGGGTCCTGCTATGTTGCACAGGCTGGACTCAATCTCCTACGTGCCTACGGTAACCTCCTAGATGTTATGCCCCTTGTGATGTTCTCTTCTCTTTGACCATGACCAGTTTGTTTCACTGTCACTATTCTTCAGAGTTCTACAACACATTGGATCTGGCTTCTGAACCTGTTTCTATCTGTAACTATAACAAAGTTAAATGTCACTACAGATTTTGTGTATTTGCAGAGTTTATTTGAATTTAGTTTGTATGGAAAAACATCTGCTTTGAAGGATTGGAGACTACTTGATTGAATAAATTGCAAACCAAGTCTGGAAGTGTGGATGTTATCACGTAATGAATTAAGAGACCATTGGCCATCTTTCCTTTATAGACGTCCTTCAATCCCAGCATCATTTGGAAAGTAGTGGCTCTATGTTTATTTCAGCCAGTTAGCCAAGTTTAGGCTCCTATCCCAGGCTACAGAAAGTTCTGCATAAGCCCTTTAACTGACCTTACAGCTTATAATCTAGTTGGCAAATAGGAAAGAACTCTAAAAAGTTGAGTAGGATGTGGAATGCGAATGATGACAGTGGAACAAGAGCCAGATGGTACGAGGACCATGGTAGGGCTTGGTGGGTGATCCGTTAGTCACTTCTCACACTGCTATAAAGAAATGCCTGAGACTGGGTAATTTACAAAGAAAAGAGGTTTAATTGGCTCATGGTTCTGCAGGTTGTACAGGAAGCATAGAAGCTTGTGCTTCTGGGGAGTCCCCAGGAAACTTCCAATCATGCAGGAGGCAGAGGGGGAACACGTCATATGACCTGAGGAGGTTGGGGGGGCGGGCGGGGGGAGGGGTGAGGTGCCACACACTTTTGAACAACCAGATCTCACAATCACTCATTCAGTCACTATCACAACAGCATGGTTGGGATGATGCTAACCCATTCATGAGAACTGCACCCATGGTCCAGTCACCTCCCACCAGTTCCCACCTCCAGCCCTGGAGATTATAATTCAAGGGAGATTTGGTAGGACTCCTATCCAAACTACGTCAGTGAACGTTTGGGAGAGACTTCTTAGGGAAGGGTGGGCTTGAAGCACTGGAGGTTTTCGTTGTGCTCATTGCATTGAGGGGCCTGTGTTCCTTCATAGGGCTCCTTCTATGCAGAGACAAAGAGGTGGGAATCCCAGAGGACAGGTGAGCTTCTGCAGGGGTGGGCCAGTGAGAAGTGGGGGTGGAAAAGGGGCTTTGGGTTAGATGTAGTTGCCTTAACATTTTCCCATGGTCAGCTAAAATGTGTGGAAAGTTTTTGAATGAAAGAAAAAAATGATTCAAAGAGCAGCATTTTAGAAGACTGGTCTGTCCACAAGCCTGGATTAGGATTTTGCTCCTAACCTACTACTTTTCAGACTTGGCTGTATATTTCACTCACCTGGGGGGTTAAAAATGTGCTGAAGCCTGGAGCCCTTTTTCCTGGAGATTCTGACTTTAATCTGTTTGGAGTTAGGCCTGGGTGTTGGGAGATTTAAAAGCTCCCCAGGTGATTCTAATGTGCATCAGAGCTGAGAACCACTGCCTGACTCACTGATGAGATCTTGATGTAGCCTCCACCCACCAAGCCGAACCACAGCGCAAGGTCCAGCCAGGAAAAAGCAGAATCAACTGGTGGGGAAAAAAAAATTAAAAAGTACTTCTGGCCGGCCAGAGGCAGTGGCTTACGCTTTGCAATCCTAGCACTTTGGAAGGCCTAAGAGGGTAGATTACCTGAGGTCAGGAGTTCGAGACCAACCTGACCAACATGGCATATCCCTGTCTCTACTAAAAATACAAAAATTAGCTGGGCGTGCATGCCTGTAATCCCAGCTACTCGGGAGGCTGAGGCAGGAGAATTGCTTGAACCCAAGAAGTGGAGGTTGCAGTGAGCTGAGATTGTGCCATTGCACTTCAGCCTGGGCAACAGAGCAAGACTCCATCTCAAATAAAGTAAAATAAAATATAAAGTACTTCTGTGGCAATATTTATAATATTCCAGATAGTCCAATGCCTTAATTGTAATAACAGTTTTCACAGGCTGGGCGTGGTGGCTCACGCCTGTAATCCTAGCACTTTGGGAGGCTGAGGTGGGTGTACTGCCTGAGCTCAGGAGTTTGAGACCAGTCTCGGCAACATGGTGAAAACCCATCTCTGTTAAAATAAAAAAAATTAGCTGAGTGTGGTGGCATGTGCCCGTAGTCCTAGCTACTCAAGAGGCTGAGACAGGAGAATTGCTTGAACCCAGGAGGTGGAGTTTGCAGTGAGCAGCGATGATGCCATTGCACTCCAGCCTGGGTGACAAAGAAAGACTCTGACTCAAAAAAAAAAGTTTTCACATAAATGCTATGAATTTTTGCATTGGCCATAAAGTAGATGGGGACAAATGTGTAGACTTTTGGAAATGTATAGACATGGAAAATGTGTCCCTTTTTTTGCAATAAAAAACGCAAGACAAACACTTTTATTGTAGCCGATAATTCAATAGGATAAAAGCAATGATAGCGTGAAAACACTAAACTTGCAAATATAAAAACATAAGTCCTCAAAAACTTGCTGCTGGAAGACCTCAGTTTCCAAATGCTGTGTGTCAGTAATTCTCGAACCTGAGTGTGCATCGAAATCACTTGGAGAGCAGTCACTGATCGCTGGGCTCCAGTTTCAGATTTAACAGGCTCGAGGCAGCCGAGGATGTGTAGTTTCAGAGTTTTCCCGGGTGATACTGCTGGCCTGGGCACTGCGAGAACCACTGATCCTTACTGCCATATGAGAACCACTACTGCATGGGTCCTAATATTGTAGGAAAAAGGGCTTGATAAAATGTGGTAGAAGGATGTGAGTTTTGCCTTTTATGTCAGATGAGGGGCTTCTCTTGGCGGTTAGGGAATCTGTCCCCCTCCAGTTCAAGCCAGCCCTTCCTCATCTGCATGCTGTAGGGGGGCACCTGTCTGGGTCTAGGTAGAGCAGATAGAAGAGAAAATTGTCTTTTCATTCTCTTTATTGTCCTTTTATAATTTACTACAAAGGGTGGTATTATATATAGCCATAATATTATATAACATGTTCTTTCTTTTTCTTCCAGTAGAAAATATTTGTGAGTTCAAAATATTTGTTTTTCTTTTATGACCCTCTCCCCACCCCCCTTGCCCTACCACCTGAAAAATCTGAAGAGTTAAAAAAATTGCTAACCATCTATGTCTTCCTTAAAACAGATTCTTGTAGCTCATTCTTGGTGTACGTTGGAGGATGTCAGTCCTCGGCCTCCACCTAGGTGCCAGCTTTTGCACCAAACAGCCTTCCTGGTAGAAAAGATATTTGCAGTGCACCTCGGGAGGGAGGAGAAGTGGAAATCATTCTCAGACTTGTTTCTAATTGAAAGCATGATGAGAGGGCACACATGAAGGCGCCTGGGTGGTGAGCTCAGGCCGAGGCACAGCTTTGAAAGGGCAACTCAGTCCTTGCTGTGGCCACTTCTGTTCTCTTGGGTGGATCCCCTTCCCATTCCTGTGACATTCCAGAAATAAGCATGGCCGAGCAGGGACCCAGGACAGCATCTCAGATATAGCAACAAAGTTTGCGCAGTTGGTCAGGAAAACTCTGATACGTTCGAATCCTGAATTCTAGAAACATAAAGCTTTTGAGTTAGAATTCTAGAAGCATGGTATGTGAACAGCCTTTATTCTCATCTTGTGGGGACCATTTTAGAACAAATCGTTGCTGCCCTCCTCATACCCTCCAAACACACACAGGTGCAGAGGCCAAGGTTAAGTGACTTACTCCAAGGTCACCTAGGGAGCTGGCTCCATTTTTTTTTTTTTTAATCTTTCCCACCTTTGGGAAAATTTGTTAGCTTGGTATTCTGACACTCAAGGGCCATTTTAGAAAAATCATTATTTGCTGTAATGAATAGGAATCATACTGTAGAAAGATGGGAAAAGTATCTTCTCTCATTTACAGATAATTGATAGATTTCAGGGCTCTTCGGTCTTGGTCTTTTGGATCTTCATAACTGAGCCTCCTGTTGATCATTTTGCTTGTCTATTTTGTAATTGCTTTGTGGACTGAAGCTTGCATTGAACTTTATGGGAGACTTGATAGTGTGATCTGCCTTAGGACCAACAGTTTATGTAAAAGGTGGGCTGACAGCAACAGGACAGCATAATATATGTATTTGAACAAGTAAAGAAGAGACTGAAGGAATCATGTCCATGGCCTATGACATTACCTAATAAAACTTCAGTCAGTAGCAGCTACACTTCTTTTTTTTTTTTTTTTTTTTTTTGAGAGAGAGTCTGCCCCTGTTTTCCAGGCTGCAGTGTGTGGTACCATCTCGGCTCACTGCAACCTCCATCTCCTGGGTTCAAGCGAGTCTCCTACCTCAGCCTCCTGAGTAGCTGGGATTACAGTCACCTGCCACCGCACCCAGATAATTTTTGTATTTTTAGTCGAGATGGGGTTCACTATTGTGACCAGGTTGATCTTGAACTCCGGACCTCAAGTGATCCCAAAGTTCTAGGATTACAGATGTGAGCCACTGTGCTGGGCCAGTAGCATCTAAACTTCTAAGGGACCTTGCCTATCATAAAACCTACTTACTTTACCAGTGACCCACAGCCCTGATAACTTTTTTTTTTGGAGACAGAGTCTTGCTTTGTCACCCAGGCTGGAGTGCAGTGGCGTGATCTCAGCTCACTACAACCTCCACCTCCTGGGTTCAAGCGATTTTCCTGCCTCAGCCTCCCAAGTAGCTGGGACTACAGGTGCATGCCACCATGCCTGGCTAATTGTTTTTTTTTTTTTTTTTGTATTTTTTTGTATTTTTACTAGAGACAGGGTTTTACCGTGTTAGTCAGGATGGTCTTGATCTCCTGACCTTGTGATCTGCCCGCCTCAGCCTCCCAAAGTGCTGGGATTACAGGCCTGAGAACGTTTTTTTTTTTTGTTTGGTTGGTTTTTGTTTTTGTTTTTAATTTTTAATTTCGAGACTAGATTTTGTTCTGTTGCTCAGGCTGGAGTGCAGTGCCGTGATCATGGTCACTGCAGCCTTGACCTCCTGGGCTGAAGAGATCCTTCCTTCTCAGCATGTCCAGCTTAGTTGTTTTTTTTTTTTTTTTGGTAGAGACAGGGTGTCACTACTGCCCAGGCTAATCTCAAACTCCTGGGCTCAAGTGATCCTCCCACCGTGACTTCCCAAAGTGATGGGCTTATAGGTGTGAGCCACTGTGCCTGGCCTGATAACTTTAGAGCTCTGCTTGGTCATGAGTGTGGTGATTCAGGATACAGACATCCTCACAAATAGGAGATGAAGAAGTTGTTTCTTTTTGGTTGCCTTTCATTATTAAATTAGGGATGGTACCTAGTACACCGGATTTTTATACAAACTAGCAGGTGTATTTGGGTGACTCAGGCTTTCGGCCCTTGGTTTTCTCATATGTCAAAGAGTAGATTGGACTACATTCCTGACACAGTCTCTCGAAGATCTGATAACCTAAACAACATGAAGTCCGTAAGAGAGCAATTTTTGGGGGTGGTGATTGGACAGGGCTTTTGTTTTTCGCCCAGTCTTGGCAAAAAATTTAGGCTTAAAATTTTTTAAATTTTAAGTTAAACGTATATGTAAACTTAAGCCACAGGACAGAACTTTAAAATAATGGCAGAGCATTTTCTTAAGATTTTTCTTGGATTTTCTGATGCACTTCTGGGCGGCAGACAGAGTAAAGTGGTAAAGAATGATGGCTTTGGAGCTAGCTCACTTGGGTTCAAATCCCAGCTCTTCTACTTCATAATAATTATGTGATCTTTACAAATTACTTAATTTCTGTGTCTGTTTTTCATCTGTAAAGTGGGTACAATAAAATATCTACAAAAAACGTTGCTAGGGGATTAAATTTATCGATATATGTTAGAACAGTGCCTGTCACATAGGAGGCCATGAATATTAGCTCTCCTCCTCCTCTGCCGAACACCTCCCCCTTCTCTTCCTCCCCCAAGACTGTTTGTGTGGTTTTTTTATTGGAGAACAAACAAACTGATGCTACTGTTAACCTTTGGAAAAATTAGGAAGTCCACAATGTTGTTCTTCAAAGCTGTGCCTTCTGTTGTCTTTCTGCAGCTAGCTGTGTTCCGCCATGTCAGAATGGAGGGATATGTCTCCGGCCTCAATTCTGTGTGTGTAAACCGGGGACCAAGGGCAAAGCCTGTGAAACAGTAGCTGCCCAGGACACCTCATTACCACTCTTTGGAGGGCAGAGTCCTGGGGATGCCTCCTCCTGGATCCCTCCTGAGCAAGCAGCAAAGCATACTTCGTCTAAGAAGGCAGACACTCTCCCAAGAGTCAGCCCTGTGGCCCAGATGACCTTCACCCTCAAGCCGAAGCCTTCAGTAGGACTCCCCCAGCAGACACATTCTCAGTGAGTGTTTTGAACTTCTGTCTAGCTAAGGATCACCTTAATTACGCTCTCGGATGCATTGCTTTAAATCACTGTCCCTTTCCTGCACAATTTGCAGAAATCACTCGGATAATAATAACTTTCTTTCCTTTCTTGAGGCTTTACACATTAGGCTTACATATCGAGTCTCTTAAAAATATTTCATATGTGTGTTTAGCCTCTGCAGGAAAATTTACCATAAGTACAACCCATGGCAACCATGAGGATTACAGGAATCAAGATTGGAAAGGAATGATAAAGATAGTTATTTGTGATAAAGTTGTTTAAACATTCTGTTTTTGAGTGGGGAGCTGCTTTATAGAGTTTTGAAATAGTGATTAAAAAAAAAGGAAACAGTGTTATTTTTAAAGTTATCTGGAAAAAGTAAGAATGCGGTTTGCACAGAGAAGCTACTTGAATGAAAGCGAGTCCCTGCAGAGAGAGGGTTTCTCAACCTCAGTAGCAGGTTAAGTGTACCTTCTGTTAACACCATGTTTATCTCCCAGTTGCCATGCAGCTCCATTTTGGGTGAATGAGCTTGTTTTCTATTTATGGGAACAAGGTTTTTTTTCTTAGTGTTAGGAAGTAAGTGCTATTCTGAACAAAATGAGAACTCAGAAGAAAGATTACCCCATTCCCGTTCTCTGAGTTGCATTTCAAGCAGCCACTCAACTGCACCGGGTCCTTAAACAAATTGTCTCCTCTTAATGAGCTATTCTATATGGATAATAAGATGCAGAATGTACTGCAACTATCACTTGTCATTTGCCTAGGAATGTAAAATACAGGAAGTTCCCAACTTAAAAATGGGCTTGACCCAGCAGTTTATTTGTAAGTCACTTGCTTGGAATTTAGAATGCTTCTTCCCTCCGTAGGGACAGCCTCCACATGGTAATTAGTATCCAGTCAGCCCACAGAAGTTATTCATTCTGTTACTATAGATGAAATTATCCTTATTTATACTTCCCCTTCGAATAGGCCACCTACTGTTTCTGCTGAGTGTGGTCTTTTTCTTTTCTCCTCTTACTCCCTCCTCAATCCTCTTTTTTTCTGTTTTTCTTCATTTTTCTCTAATTTCTTCTTGTCTCGTTATACTTCAGTTCTATTATGGTAAGTAGATTTAAGGGCTAGTTTAAAATGCTACTTTGCTATTGGCAAACACATTCTGCAACCCTCAATGAGAAGTAATGGTAGGTATAGCTGATACTTGGTAACGGCTTACTGTATGCCAGGTACTCTTTTAAATGCTTAATATGTATTGCTCACTTACAACTCACAAGGACCCTATAAGGAAGATAACATTATTAACCCCATTTACAGATGAGAAGTCTGAGGTACAGAGTGGTTCAGTAATTTGTTCAAGGTCCCACAGTTAGTAAGTGAAAGAATTAGGATTTAAACAGAAGTTTCAGCATCTGTGCCCTGAAGGAAGGAGTTGGCAAACATTTTCTGTAAAGGGGCAGATACTAAATATATTTAGCTTTGTGGGACATACAGTTTCTGTTGCATTACTCAGTTCTGCCATTGTATTGTAGCACAAAAATAGCCATAGACAGTGTACAAATTAATGAGTGTGACTGTGTTCTAATAAAACTTTATTTTATATATATTGAAATTTGAATTTCATATAAATTTCACAGGTTATGAAGTATTATTCTTTTTTTAATTTTTTCAACCATTAAAAAACATAAAAATTGGCCGGGCGCGGTGGCTCATGCCTGTAATCCCAGCACTTTGGGAGGCCGAGGCGGGTGGATCACTTGAGGTCAGGAGTTCGAAACCAGCCTGTCCAGCATGGTGAAACCCCGTCTCTACTTAAAAAATATAAACTTAGCGGGGCATGGTGGTGCACTGCCTGTAATCCCAGCTACTTGGGAGGCTGAGGCAGGAGAATTGCTTGAACCTGGGAGGCAGAGGTTGTAGTGAGCCAAGATTGTGCCACTGCACTCCAGCCTGGGCAACAAGAGCAAAAATCCATCTCAAAAAAAAAAAAAAAAACCACACATAAAAATTATCCTTAACTTATGGGGCAAGCAGGTTCTGGACTGGATTTGGCCCATGAGCTGTAGTTTGCTAACTTTTTCTCTAAAGGATAGTAGTGCTTTTTGTGTGTGTGCCAGAACATGAATATAGCTATGTGCCCTTGGAATGATATAAAGCTTTGATTATATCATAGCTAGACATCTCCCTTCCAGCATTGTTTTGGATCTTAAAAACAAAAACAATTCTGTGTTGAACTACGCTTTGGTGATCAAGAGTCAGATTACTGCGAATTGCCTATTAGTTTTTTCTAGCATTATGACTTACATAAACTGCAAAGTAATTTACAAGCAACATTATTCATCTTGAATATCACCATCCACTGTTAGAATTTGACCCTCTATGGTGTGTATATATGGATTGTTAGTAAGAACCATATGTCAGATGTCAGATAAAGGAACACTCCATTTTTTTTCCCCTTCCTTTTGGTAGCTACAGTGTAATTTAGACAAGAATGTTGTGAGTCAAAGAGGAGGCTAAGGTTTCAGCTGTGACTCCGCTTTGGTAAAATAAAGTCATTAGGCAGTTTGCTTTGGAGACTTCATCTGCTGAGTGAAGATGCTTTTTTATGGTAGCATTGTTACAGGCATGTATATATGGGCGTGCCTACTGGTGTGCTTTTAAGTAAAGAGAAGAGATGAAAATAGATGGCCTTGGGTGCCATTAATCCTGGTATTAATAAACTATATAGATCACCCCACTGGTCACTGCAGAGAAGATTAAGATGTACAAGACCCCGTCCTGCTCTTAAGGAGATTTTGAAATGACAAATGAGCTATATGAAAGAAAAGTCACAATTGGCCATTCAATTAATTTAGGTTATTACATAATCACAGAGTCGTATCTAATCAGATGGCCAAGGAGTCACATAGGATAGGCCCATTTTGTCTACTTTTGAGAAATGTTACAATCTCTAAGTTAGCTCTAAGATCACCTATTTTAGGGTGTTTCAGGTTTCGTGTTTAATCAGTAAAGTTGGAGATTGATTAAGCTTCCTTAAAGTATTCAACTATAGACATAAATACCTCTAAAATGCCAAAATGTTTAGTGTCACATTCATTGTGTGGCACATGAAATGCTATCATTTTGATAATTTATTCAACAGGTTTTTATGGAGCATATTTTATGTATGAGGGCACTGTTCTAAGAGCTAAGGATATATAACACTAAGCAACTAAATAAAATGCCTGTTTTCTTGGAACTGACAGTTTAGAGAAGGGGAGACAATTGATAATTGATATAATTAAAGTACACATTAGATATTCATAAATGCTGTGGAGAAAATAAAACTGTAGTAGTAGATAGGGCATGCTGGGTGGGTGTGGTGGGGAAGAGGGAGGGGTGTGGCGATTTTAAATAGGCTTCCAGGGAAGACCCTGCTGAGAGGCATTTAAGCAAAGGCCTGGATGAGGGCATGAACCCTGCAGATACCTGAGGGTGAGGCAGAGGCCTTGAGGCAGGAATGTGCCTGGGGTGTTTGAGGAACAGCTAGTTTGGTAAAATTATAGTGTTAAAAGCACACATTTTAGGCAGGTGGGTATTAGATGAATTGGTTTTACCTTTAGCTGAACTGGTTTTAGGCAACTTGACTTAGAACCAAGTACAAATAAAGTTCCTTAGGAAATCAAAGGAAAGAGCAGTTGTTTCCAGATTTTGGAGTGTTAGTGCAGTGGAGTCCAGGGATGGCTCCTTAGAGAAGGTGTCTGTGAAAAGATGGTTGAATTCGGATGCGTACAACTGGAGGAGAACGGCGTATCCAGGGGAGGCAATGATGTGAGGCTAAGTAGCTTGGCATATTAGTTTTCTTTGGCTATGTAACAAATCACCTCAAAACTTAGCAGCCTAAAATGACGTGCATTTATTGACTGACTGTGTCAGGAATCAAGGGGTTATAGTCAAGCAGTCAGCAGGGGCGGCAGTCATCTGAAGGCTTGACTGGGGCTGGGGAATCCACTGCAAAGATGGCTCACTTTCATGGCTGTTGGCAGGAGGTCTCAGCCCTGGCGCTGGCCGTTGGCAGAAAGCTTCACATCCTCCCCATGTGGACCTCTCTGTAGAGCAGCCTGAGTGTCCTCACAATATGGGGATAAGCTTCCCCCAGAGTGAGTGATCCTAGATGAGGGAGAACAAGGAGAAAGCCACAGTGCCTTTATGGTTGTGGTCTTGGAGGATGTCACACCTTCACGCTCACCTTATTCTACTCATAAGAACTGAGTTGCTAAGTCTAGTCCTCACTCAGAGGGAGCAGAAGTATGCTACACCACTTAAATGGAGAAATATCAAGGAATTTGTGGACATATTTAAAAATGACCATATTTAGGATATGATTTAATTAGAACTTGATAAAGATGAAGACTAATGGTAATATAAAGTAATACAGAGCTCTAAAGGTTGCTTGAAAACCAAACTAATGACTAAGATTTCAACAAAACAATTCCAAAAAGACATAAAACAGAGAAAAAAGTAATGGAGGGAGGACTTGTAATTTAAAAAAGGCTAAAGAAACACATTAACCAATCACAATATTTGGACTATGTTTCTATCCTGATTCAAACAAACTGCTAATAAAAGAAAAAGATAACAATGATGATTTGTAGAACAATCATGAACATGCTAACGGATTGGAAATTTGATGATCTAAATGAACAATTGTTGACTTTGGGAGTTGTGATGATGGCACTGTAGTTGAGTTTGTAAGGATGAGAATCATATTAAAGTATTAACATGAAATGATGTGATGTCTGAGATTTTATTTTATTTTATTTTATTTATTTTTTTTGAGACGGAGTTTCGCTTTTGTTACCCAGGCTGGAGTGCAATGGCGTGATCTCGGCTCACCGCAACCTCCGCTTCCTGGGTTCAGGCAATTCTCCTGCCTCAGCCTCCTGAGTAGCTGGGATTACAGGCACGTGCCACCATGCCCAGCTAATTTTTTGTATTTTTAGTAGAGACGGGGTTTCACCATGTTGACCAGGATGGTCTCGATCTCTTGACCTCGTGATCCACCCGCCTCATCCCACCCAAAGTGCTGGGATTACAGGTGTGAGCCACTGCGCCCAGCTGAGATTTTATTTAGAATAATCCAGTGGGTTGAGGTATAGAGGTAATAAGATTGGTTTGAGGTGGTAATTTTTGAAGCTGGCTGATGGGTACATAGGGGTTTCTTACAAAATTCTTTCCTTTTATATTTTTGAAATTTTCTGTAATAAAGAGTAATAAAAAGATGAAGTTTTCTATGGTCCTGAGTCTTCAAAAACCTAATGCTGTGATATCACCAAGGATGAAAGAACTTCTGTGATATTCCTTGAAGTATATCACCTCCTAATTGACAGCAGTAACAATAAAATAAATGTAAGCTCATTCCCTTTATTTGGAGTAAAGGAAAAAAGTCCCATTATAAAGCTATGCCAATAGTTAAACACTGGGGAGAGAGTTCAAGCTTGTTGCAGTACTGATAGTTATTACTGGGACCTTGTCCAAACTTATTCAAGAATCCAAGGAATTGTTCAGTACTCAAATGGACAATTTCCTTAAACAGTCTCTCAGACTGTAGGGGGGACCTTGCTCAATATTGAACCCCCACATCAACCCCACCAACTCTCTCCCAGGTTTCTCTCGTGTGCTTTCCTGTACTTACCGTTGTCATGACACAACACAGTCTTTCATCTCTTGGTCCACAGAGGTACACAGAAAGGCTCCAGTAAATGTTTGCTTAATATAGATATATTTAGAGTTTTGCCTGGAGAAAATAAGTGTTAATAATGTCTAAATCCTTGTCTGTGGATTGTTTCATGAATGCTTATATTACAGGAGGTACCCTTCTCTCTTGGAATAATAGCATTTGCCTTTGTAAGCCCTGAACATTTTGCAGAGTATTTTCCATTCCTTATGATATTTGGTCTGCCCAGCAAGTCTATGAGGTAGTCTGTGAAGGTTTTGATCTTGACTTTATGATGTGGGGAAAAAAGGCAGTGAAAGAAAGTTGAACAAAAGGAACTCACTCCAAGGGGCTCGGTGCTCAATTCATGACACCCTGGGGATGGGATGAGAACTAAAAATTTCCACCAATCACTGATTTTATCTTGTTATACATGACAAAACTTAAAAAATGGAAGTTAAATTGAAATTACATACAGAAAAGTACAAAGATCGAAAGTGCACAGTCTAGTGATGATCCCAAAGTGACATCATATTCACGTAAGTGCCGTCGACATTAAATAGAACATTTCTAGCACCACAAAGCCCCTTGTACTTAGACTGTGCCATCTTCCTCCTCACCAGAGGGAGAGGCTCTCAACTTAATGCCAGAGATCCGTTCTGCCTGTGTTTGAACTGTATATAAATGATACAGTGTGTTTTTTTCACTCAGTATTATACCTGAGATTCATCTATGCAGTTGTGTGACTATAGCTTGCTCATTTATATTATACCACCAATGATTACTGCATCATATGAATATACCAGAATTCATTATTTATTCTGCTCTTGACCTATGTTTGGATTTTTTTCCCCATTTTTGGCTCTTTTTATCCCAGCTCGATTAAGGTATAATTGACAAATAAAAAATGTATTTACAGTATACATGATATTTTAATATATGTACACATTGTAAAATGATTCCCACAATCAAACTAATTAACATATCTCTCATCTCACATGGTTACCATTTTTTGTTTGTGATGAGAATTACCGGTATACAGTACAGTATTACTACAGTCACTATGCTCTTCGTTAGATCTCTGTAACTTACTCATCCCGCATAACTAACATTTTGTACCCTTTGCCCATGTTTTGGCTCTTAATACTGCTGTATAGGTTTGTATATGTGAAAATTCTACAAGAAGGCCCGGCGTGTTGGCTCACGTAATCCCAGCACTTTGGGAGGCTGAGGTGGGTGGATCATGAGGTCAAAAGATCAAGACCATCCTGGCTAACATGGTGAAACTCCATGTCTACTAAAAATACAAAAATTAGCTGGGCATGGTGGCATGTGCCTGTAATCCCAGCTACTCAGGAGGCTGAGGCAGGAGAATTGCTTGAACCAGGGAGGCGGAGGTTGCAGTGAGTGGAGATTGTGCCACTGCACTCCAGCCTGGTGACAGAGCGAGACTTTGTCTTAAAAAAAAAAAAAATTCTAGAAGAAGACCTTTTATGAAATTGTCACCAAGCCAAACTGGATAGAGCAGTGTGGTAATTTGAGAAGGACTTCCTAATCCACGAAAACCATGTCAAGTTTGATTGTATCATTAGCTGTTGGTCAGACCTATTTTGTTGTTTGAGAAAAGCAGACGTGGGGAAAATAGTGAGGCGAGGTAGTGTGTTGAGCTAGAAGCAAGCAGCTCTTAATTTTTTCCTCCTGAGACCGACTTTGGAAGAAGAGTAGACCATGACATGGAGGTGGGAGAGACAAGGACAGAATAGAGGAGGTCACCGCCTCACACTGTCTGTTCACACTGCCGGATCTGGTGGAAGCTCAAAAGTTTGCATCTAAGAAGGGGAGGTGTTGGGATAGAGTTTGCTCCCTAATACAATTGCAAGAAATCAGGATAGTGTTTTGGTTCTATGTAATAATAATAGCTAATAGTACCTGACTGTTTATTCTGTGCCAGACAGAACTCTGAGTACTTTTTGAGTGTTGTCTCATTTAATCTTCTCAAAGCCGTGTCAGATAGATACTGTTATTCCCATTTTACATGAAGAGGCAACTCAGGTGCAGAGGGTTTAAGTAATTTGCCTGAGTTCACTTAGCTTGTTAAGTGTAGTATCAAGATTCAAATGTAGGCAGTCTGTAAAGTTAACCTCTAAACTATATTGCCTTTAAAATTTTTTCAGATAAAATGTTAACATTTGAATATGCTTTGTATTCCATAGACATTGCCACGAATCCCTCCACAGGTGCTTCTGGGGTTGCACTAAGTCCTCTTTCCTTGTTTCCCTTGGCGTAGTAATTTGTTTATGTTTGAGCACAGTGTAGACTACATATGAAGACTACATTTTTATAGTAGCTGTCTGCCCCAGTGTTGCCCAGGATCAGAATAAAGAACCTAAATGATGTGAGTGTTCTATGAGGGAGGTGAGAAGTATACCTCAAATTATAGAAAATACATAGTAGGTAGGAAATAAAATGCAAAGTTCAATAACTTATATGGTAAATGTGCTAAGGGCTAGTGTGTTTTCATTGAGGTTCTCGAGGTTTTAACCTATTTATCTATTCCTCAAAAGTAGTAGAGTGGATCTAGCAGAAATTGCTGATCCTATAGTCTCAGAGGCAAGAAGTTCTAAAGTGGAAAGCATGTGTACTTAAGCATTATTGAAGAAGCGAAACCTTAGATTTGCTAATCCAGGAAAAAATGTCTGTCATTTTTCAGGACTGCTATTTTTGGACAGGATGTTTATATGTGTATGTACCATAGCAAGAAGAACCAGAAGGACCAGGTGGAATTAAATAGTGTACTGGAGAATGTGTTTATAACCATTGTAGTTAGGTGGACTTTCCCATGAGTAGGGTGGAGAGGCACTGACTGTCCCCTGTATCCCCGGAGACCAATTCAAAACATCACTGATTGGAATTAGCAAAATTTTACTTAATCATCCCAATCACCTTCCCAGGCCTGTAAGTAGTTCAGTTATGGCATCCCATTCTTTAATGGTACTTCTAGCAAATGATAGGACCCACTTCTTTTATATCTGTGGATGTCATAAGGGTTTATCATTGATCAGAGCATATTTAATTCTCTGCATCTTATGTTCTTGACCTTGCAGTGTTGCATCTTCTTGCTCCTTGCACTTAGAATGCCTGTGATAGACATAAGGCATATTAATAAAGAAAAGGGTGACAGCAAAGCCCAGGCAGCCAGTCTCTTGGGAAAATTACTAGAACTGGTACTATAAATCCAGTT
Source organism: Aotus nancymaae (assembly GCF_030222135.1). Classification (NCBI taxonomy): domain Eukaryota; kingdom Metazoa; phylum Chordata; class Mammalia; order Primates; family Aotidae; genus Aotus; species Aotus nancymaae. The sequence continues at coordinate 31,996,541 of NW_026988471.1, forward strand.
TATGGGCTTGAAATTTCTTAGTACTCATGAATATTAATTAAATATTGATATGAACCTTAACACAAGTTTGGCTCAAATGCTGGTAGAAAGCAAACAGGGACATTCAGACAAACTTTAATTATTTTTCACTTGGATGTCATACAGTTCTAGAGTAGTGTGAGTAATGGAGTTAGTTCTCACCAAAACACAGAAGAAACATTTAATCAATAATAGTATATTTGAATAGAATTTATCCTGGGCACCTGCTTCTTTGAAAGTTATTATTTGGCTGGGTGCGGTGGCTCACGCCTGTAATCCCAACACTTTGGGAGGCCAAGCCAGGCAGTTCACCTGAGGTCAGGAGTTCAAGACCAGCCTGGCCAACATGGTGAAACCCCGTCTCTACTAAAAATACAAAAATTAGTTGGGCGTAGTAATGTGCGCTTGTATTCCCAGCTACTCTGGAAGCAGAGGCAGGAGAATCGCTTGAACCCAGGAGGTGGAGGTTGTGGTGAGCAGAAATCGTGCCATTCCACTTCAGCATGGGCGACAGAGTGAGACTCTATCTCAAAAAGCAAAAACAAACAAACAAAAGTTATTATTTGAGCATAATGAAAAAGAGAGCAAAAATTAGGTACAACTTCCCTCGGTAACTTTCCAGAATTTTCAACCAATATAAACCATAAAGTTTTATAACTGCAAGTGTCTGTCTGAATGCCTGGCTCACAGTCACTCAGCAGGGCTGTAGCAGGGCCATGCCTTGAACCCAGGCTTCCTGACCTTTTGTTCCATGTTCTTCTCGTTGCATCGTTTACATGTCATTGTCTGACTCTGCTTAACAAAATAATGGAAAAATATTTCGCACAGTATTTTTGAAGCCCAAAATTCAAATAAAAGGCATAAAGGAGTGAAAAATTTTAGTTGTTTTATGAATCCTCAAGTAAATCACTGTTGTTTGACCAGAAATTCTTTATTTTCAAAACAATAAAGATTCACCCAAAACTTCTGTTTCGTGGAGGAAATGTGACAACCTATTCATTATGGTCAGTTACCAATGTAGAGAACTGTTCCGAAATCTTTAGAATTAGCTTGACTCTCTACCATAGACGCAGAATTTATTTTTAAAAACCTCTCCTTTTACGGCTTTCTTGACATGGGCATGACCTTTATTGCTTTCAAAGCACTCACTGCCTTTTGTTTCTCTGCCTGATGTTGATGTTTTGCCAAGTGCTGGTATTTGGAGATTTGATGGACAGAATTCGAAGTGAGGCATCATTCTTCCTTAATTTGTTCAAAGCCTCTTTATGCAGCAGCTAATCCTTCCTAATTATATTTCTAGGAAGGATGTTCTTAACTCAGACAGGAAGATGACATAGACATTTTGAGATTAGGATGCACTTTATTCCGAGAAAAGAAATTTGAAAGGAAACGCTCTCCAATTCCCATTCCTCATTTCCTGGGCATAAACAACCATTTTCTCCTGCCCCATTTGCGAAGCTCTTTTCTCTCTCTCCCTGTCCCTCTTTCATTCCTGTGGCTACTATTTATCTTCTGCCTTAATGAAGCTTTTTGAAGGAGTTTTAAAAAATTCCAAAAAAACCCATTTCCATGTAATGAGGTAGGCATTTCACACCTTAATTGCCTTAACGTCTTGAAAGGTGACCTGTGAGTCTAAACAGTTGGAAAATTTAGTGTGCATGTTTGGAATACTTTACATAAAGCTGAAACACTTCATAGTCTCTTTGATTAATTTCTTTGTTGCCCTGTTGTTTTGTCTTAATCTAGTGATTTTTATGTGAAAGTAAATATGTTAGTCTGTGACATTATGTTTATTAGATTATTTCCCTTTAATATTTTAAGCAGACTAAATGTGGTTTTTGTCAAATAAGCCTTTGACAAATCAAACAAATTGCAGTCTGTGGAGTCTCAGTGGCTTTAGTGGCCTTATGGAATGTGATCTTATCACCTTATGAAATAATTTTGTGTTTCTTAGATTTTTTATTTAATGAGGTTGAACATTTTCCACATTTTTGTAAGTCATTCATATTTTTTATGTGAATAATTTATTAACATCTTCACACCCTTTTCTGTTACATGTGCTTATATATATTTTTTAATTTCTGAGAGTTCTTTTCATGTTAAAGATTCTTTTGGTCAAACATTTAAGAATTCTCCAAAGGAAAGTACTTTTATGCAAAGAATATTATTAGTACTCTGAATTTGTTTGTATCCTCAAATTTGGAAGAAACTTCTTAAATTGGATTGTAAAAAATCCCCCCTTGTCCATGAGGACAAGAATACAATCTGTTACTCATTGACTGGGTAATTTATTTCAGAATTCCTTGGTCTTCTCAGAGGCTTATTGACTTACAGAGACATAAATCTTAATATACTACTGAACCGTCTGTAACTTTCCAAGCCTAAATAGTTCTCTGTGCATTTCTAACTGGTTGCCTTATCTCTGGTTCACCATAGTGAAGATAGAATCTCAATCTTCTTTGCTCCCAAAACACCAATTTTCAATAGTTGATTCATTCCATCAGCAGATATTTACTGAGTGCCATCCGCATACCAGGTATTATTCTAGGTACTCCAGTTGGAGGGATCAAGCTAATGTGTCTGAAAAATAGTGACTGACATAGCATAATACCTAAAATTCTGCTAAACTGTGTGGTGCCTAGTATGAATTCTAATGGTGAATAAGGAAGGGGGAGATTGGCAGAGGCTGGAGGACTGGACTAAAGGAACATTGCCTAGATTTAGAAGGACTTGGAAAAGTGAAGGAGAGTCTGGCCTTTAAATAAATAACAGGTGGATGATAGGGTGGGACTGATTCTCCTGTTGGGGAATTGATGTCTTTGCAGGGATTGAAGAATAGCAGGAAATGAGATTGGGTGGGCAGGTCCAATTGTGGAAAGCCTTGACAGTCAGACAGAGGAGCTCTGTGTGGGACTCTGAGGAATAAAAAGATGGCTCTGATAGTCACTGAAGAAGTGTCAGGCTCACCCCTGGAAAGCCAGGTCAGGTGGGTGCTAAGAGAGTGTGAGGGAATGCCTGGGAGGCTGGCTGATGGGCAGATTAGAGAGTCCCCTGTCTTGCACAGGGGCTTGAGAGGAGAGGGAATCTAATTCCCTTTAAAACAGAAAGGATTCACACTACCAGTCAAGAAAACAATTCCTTTGGATTCAGGTTAAGGAATTATGTGTAGTCTAATGTTGATCTATCTCTCTACCCATGTTAAGTGGAATGGTATGCAACCTTATCTTCTTTAGGAACAGGAAAGTAGGGGATGTCTTTGAAGCCTTTCTGTTTCTTATTCCACTCTATCCCTAGACTCAAATTCATCACCCATAATCAAAACCAGATTGGATGTCCTTCTGTGTTGCTCAAACTAACATATCATGATCTGTATAGTAATCAAGGTCTTTTTTTCCTGTTTCAAATGTTCAACAAATAGTTTTCTACCTTTCTTTATCTTTGTTGGCTTTATAGCTTTGCCATAACTACTTTTTGTTATCTCTACCCCTATCAATATTATCCTCTGTGTATCTTCTCAGTGTTTTTTCTTGCTACACTAGGAGTGATCTATTCACCTATATTCCTCCTCCTTTAGGTGACAGAAGTCCTACATCTCTGATTATCCTATATTAGTGAACTGGAAAGGAACTTTGGGTAATCACACAAAGGTATATAATAACCAATGGGTTGTTAGGCTCTAAATGTCTTCCTAGTTGGACTGCATTCTTGTTAGTTACTAAAATAATATAAAATAAGTAACAGTCTGCCACAAAAAATGCATATTTATGTGATACTATTAATAAATAAAGCAATTTTTGTTTCAGACTTTGTTTATAGGTATTAAGGTCTAAAGTTGCTAGGAAAGTTTTTATGATTTGCTTTGTGAAGTCTAGTAACATGCTACTTAATAAAAATAATAGTATTGTCTTTCACAGAATCAGAAATGCTTTGCATACCTAGTGAGGAAATGCTATGCTTATTTTAAAAAAACTTACATATTCGTATCAGCTTTATGTTCAAATTAATTTAGGATGTTCACAAAAAACAAGGATTTGATCAAGCTCAGCTTTATGCTCAAACTAATTTAGGATTTTCATAAAAACCAGATTTGATCAAGCTCCATTAGGAAGTCTTTGACAAGAAACCAAAAGAAATGATTGGGACTTTCAATTTCATATACATTTATTGAATATTTACTGTGTGCCAGGCACTGTGCTAGCAGCCAAACTATTTTTAGTTTCAATGAATAATTGATAACTGGAATATATTTTTTCCTTCTTTTTCTATCATTTCTAGTATGTGTTTTTAAAAATATTTTTAGTAGAGAGCTATATTTTTATAGGACAAAATGTGTAATGCTGTTCCCTCTATTGATATTAAGTCAATATTTTATCGGTTCAGTCAAAGCCCAGTTCTGGTGTTAATGCACCTGGATTCCGTTGATTAAAGGATTAACTTACTGTATCATTACCTGTGTGCACCAGGTACCCTTCTGAGTTGCAGACATAGCACATGGGAAGATCTAACTAAACTTGAACCTTAGGAGTACAAACCTCTTCTAGGTGTTCTCAGATGTGAACAATCCGATGCAAGCGGGAAAGACATCAGAAACACGAGCAATAATAATGCATGAAATAATAGCTCCTATAGAGTTTTAGAAGAAAGGGTTAAGCTGACTATGACAGGGGAAAAAGGGGCTTTTTAAATGTGTGTGATATTCCACAGGAACAGCAATCTGCAAGCTAACTGGCTGCAGCTGGATGGACTTTGTTTTGTATGGAGACGCTGCCTCTAGTGTTTAGGAAAAAATGCACACTAGAAAATAGTGCAACATTATGGTGCCATCTGTCTTGAAAATGAATTATTTTTTATTGTCTGCTATAGAGTAGTTCCCAGACAACGAAAAAACTTCAGCTAGCTTTGGTGCTATTTTGCATATGGACAATTTCAGCAGGCAGAAGCCTTTAAAGTTGTTTCAAAGGGCCTCAGGAGTTATCAATGTGATGTGATGAGACTGTTTGCCATAAGCCTCTCAAAAGGCCGAGGCCCTAACCCCCTCCCCAGCTACCCGGGGACGGGAGAGCAGCTGGAGTCATCCTTGCATCATTCACCCTCCTAATTGGGTTTGCGATTGGCTGTTAGGACATCTTTCTCTCAGATGGTGGTTTCTTCTTTAATTCAAAGTTTCACTTTCTCCTTAACAGTGTTCTGGATTGTTTTTGAGGGAATGATGGCTTGGATACACAAATCTACAGAGTTAGAAGAATGAGACAAATCTTGAAGGATTGTTGCTCTTAAAAAAAAAAAGCCTGAAATGCATTCATTTCTCAGACTTCTTTAGAATAAATTCAAATGAGAAAGAATACTGAAAACATTTTGAGAACCCATGAAAACACTTGTCAGTATTAATATAATTAAAGTATTTAAGTTTAAATGTTTAAAGCTGATCTTTGAGTCGTTTTAGCTGGACTTTTAAAATTTTGCAGTATGAATGTATATAAACTGTTTATAAACTAGCTGAAGGCAGTTAAGCTATTAATGTTTGGATATGAAAATCTATAAGGATCAGAAAATGGGTTTTGTATTCCATATCATCTAGAATGATGACAGGCCTGGAAGCATAGGACAGAGCTGGCACATTTTCAAAGGAATTCTTCCCTGGTCTGGATACTATAATGAACACAACTGCATTTGGTGGATTTATTATATACAGTACACAACATGTATGACCATTTGGAAGTTGGGTTTGCTTTCTGGTTAGAGGTGCACTGGTTATAGCTGATTATATATAGGGTTTGAAATAGCATTTGGTTAAAAATTGGGGGGGCTGACATTTCCTCTCAAAAGAAAGACTGTGGTGGAAATGAATAAATATGCAATATGGAAACATCCATGCCAATCAATTAGTAAAAGGGTTTAAGTAAAAAAAAATGTGGACGCAATTTGAACATTTACGATTATGCCAGTGGGCAGCAGGTGGCAAGCTTTGCTTTTCAATGTTCTTCAGTTTTATTTTTATACCACGGAATGCCAAAATTTGAAGAGGGTGGTTTGAGTCCACTGGAATATGTCATTTCTTGGCAGTACAGCCTCAAACCACCTCCTTTGCTCATTGTGCGTAATTGTCTTTCTTTGGATGCCGTAGTTGACCCTTGGTTCCCCTTGTTGCCGATGGATAGGAATTAATTCATATGAGCAATGCTCCATTCTCTTGCGATTTTAGCAACACATTGCTAATGGAGAAAATAAATTAGAAACAAATGAGTTTCTTAAGGCAGTCCTTGTACGATTTATAAGAGGTTTTGTTGTGTAGTTTTACTTAGTTCTAAATGACACATATATTGCTTGTAATTTAAAAAATTACTTCTAACTGGCTATATACCTTGATATGGAGATGAGAAGTAAGCAAAACTGCATAGGGTTTCATGAAAGTCTTTTGAAAAATTAGAGAGGAATAACACATTTTGAGACCAGAATGAAAGACCGTTATCTTTCCATAGGATAAACTGTATTTAGTCAGGATTTGAATTTTAAATCTGGAAGAGAGGCTGAACTTGAAATGGGAGTGATGGTGAGGTGGACACCAAATTATTTTATAGTCTGCTGTATTTGTTCATACTATTTTTGTTTTCTGAGACAGTGTCTCACTCTGTTGCCCAGGCTGGAGTGCAGTGACATGATATTGGTTCACTGCAACCTCCACATCCTGGGTTCAAGTGATTCTCCTGCCTCAGCCTCCCAAGTAGCTGGGACTACAGGCACACGCCACCACACCTGGCCAATTTTTGTATTTTTACTAGAGACAGGGTTTCACCATGTTGGCCAGGCTGGTTTCAAACTCCTCACCTCAGATGATCTGCCTGCCTTGGCCTCCCTAAGTGCTGGAATTACAGGCATGAGCCACCGTGCCCGGCCTTTGTTCATACCTTCTATATAAAAAATTCTTTTTGGGTTGTTTTATGCATTGCAAGAAATTTTGAAGAATTGAGAAGAATGAAAAGACATATCAATCACTGTGAACATTTCACAGTCTATAAATATTTAACACCTGCTGTGTACTCAATTTTTTCTAGGCTTTTTGTTAGAATTGAGTTCACATAGGGTATAATTCTATGTTCATGACTTTACATTCTCAACATTTTTTTCTGTTCAGCATTTTTTCTTTTTAGAAAAGAGATCGTTCATAACAATTATAATTTACAACACACATATTTTAAATGATAGTAATAAAAAAACCCAAACTCTTGTACCCATCACCTGGCTGAAGAAATAAAAACACTGTCATTATCTTAGAGGCTCTTACATGGTCCTTCTTAATTCCTTTACCACTTTTTCCCAGAAAATAATTGATATCAGTTATTTCCTGCTTTTCTTTTTAGTGTTACCACGTTTTTAGATATTTCTGGATACTGTGCTGTTTAGTTTTTGACTTTTAAACAAATACATTGTTTGTATTCTTCTGAGACTTGCTTTTCTTGCTCAAGGTGTTTTTGACACTCGTCTGTAACAGTGGCTCTATCACCGGTGGAGGGCTTGCTAAGTAAAACACAGCTTCTCGGGCTCCATCTCAGAGTTTCTGATTTGGTGGGTCTGGGGAGGGGTGGAGAGTTTGTAGCTAACAGACTCGCAGCGATGCCAATGCTGAACGCTGCCGGACTGAACTGCACTTTGAGAACCTCTGATTACAGGTGGGGATTCTTTTACTTTTTATCCCATTATATCAATATACCACAATTTATCATTTCTGCTGATAATGAACACTGGGTTGTTTCTAGTGTTTTGCTGTTACAACAGTGTTGTGATGAACATTTTTAAAATTTAAGACGGAGTCTCACTTTGTCGCCTAGGCTGGTGTGCAGTGTGCGCAGTGCAACCTCCACCTCCCAGGTTCAAGTGATTGTCCTGCATGAGCCTTCTAAGTAGCTAGGATTACAGGTGTGCACCACCATACCTGGCTGAGTTTTGTATTTTTAGTAGAGACAGAATTTCACCATGTTGGCCAGGCTGGTCTCAAACTCCTGACCTCAGGTGATTTGCCCACCTCATCCTCCGAAAGTGCTGGGATTACAGGTGTGAGACACCATGCCCGGTCTCATGATGAGCATTTTTGTACAAGTCTTCTGTTGCATACTTTAAAATTTTTTTGAGAATGTAATCGAAATACTTCCCTCAGATTAAGGGTAATTTTTGTTTTTGGAACACACTCTGCTGTGTAAAATGCCTTTCTTATAGCGAACTCTAGTCAAAAAAAGCTTAACAGCCTCTTGTCCAGAGTAGTTACATGGATCATGCTTTCTTTATTAAATGATGATCCTTTTCTATCTCATTGTTATATTTTTCTATATTTTCTTCTAAAAGCTTTTCCTTTCACATTTCCAGTAATGTACCTGGAAATGATTTTTGAGTATTTGTGATTTTTTTTTCCATATGGCTAACTTATTGTCTTAGCACTATTTGTTGATTAATCCTCCCCCGTACTCCTGATCAAAAAAAAAAAACTACAAAAACTACCATATCATATTTGTCTCATTCAAGTTTCTAAATATGTGTAAGTCTGTTTCTCCATTCTCTATCCCATGTGTTTGTTTTTTTGAGTAGTCTTAAGTTAATGCCATGCTACGAAAGTGCTGTAATTGTGTAGTAAGTCTTGGAAGGTATAATAATCGTCTGTGTCTCTTGTGCTGGGTTCTGGCTGATTTCTTCTAGTTTACTAATTCTCTATTTAGTTCTGTTATACCCACTGTCATCTTTTCAAGTGTTATTTTTTAATATCGGTAAGTTCTATTTGACTCTTTTTTCAAATTTCCCTAGAGTATGTTGTCTTATTACTTAGTCATATTTTTGACATCTTTATACATATTAAATATATGTTATATATCTTATAGTTGCAGTCTAATAATCTGCAGTTATTGCTGGACTGATTTGACACTTTTATTTTCCTCTGATTTTGGCTGTTTCCTTGTTCATTTTGTGATTTCTGATTGTAAGTATTCAGTGGAATTTTATTTCTAAAATTCCTTAAGATACAGTTTTTATTTTATTTATTTTTTTGAGACAAGGCCTCACTCTGTCAGCCTGGCTGAAGTGCTATGGCATGATTGTAGCTCACTGCAGCCTTGACCTGCTGGGCTTAAACAATCCTCCCATCTCAGCCACCCAAGTAGCTGGAACTATGGGTGTGTGCCACCATACCTAACTAATTTAAAAAATTTTTATAGAGGTAAGGTCTCATTATGTTGCCTAGGTTGGTCTTGAACTCCTGAGCTCAAGCAGTCCCCCTGCCTTGGCCTCCCAAGGTGCTGGGATTTCAGGGCGTGAGCCTGGCCAAGATCCTGTTTTAAGGAGGGTACCTACAGAGGAGGGCACTTGTGTCTGCTTTTCACAAGTTCCCTAGTGGGGTACTACCATTCAGGTCACTTTTAATTAAATGTTGGGATTGTTATTGTTTTGAACACTCAGATATTTTTTAATTCGAATGCCAAACCAGCATAAAGGTGAACTTACTGTTAGGAATTCTTACCTGAGATTTATGTTGTCGCTTGTCTTCATGTTTACCCAAAGCCCAAACTAAGACAGGTGTGACTCCTCACGTTCTCTCATGGTGCAGTGGTTTGGTTTTTTGGTTTTTTAGGTTCCCTTGCAGAAAGTTTTAACATGAGGGTTTCTGATCTAATCTTTTACCTTATGCAGCACCAGGCTTTTTCCCCATGCCCCACGAAGCATGTTAAAACCTGTCATCTAGGCATCCAGAAATGGCAGATGCCCCTCCAGGGAAAATTCCTGTTCTGGAGCCAACTCATTTCCCTGGATTCGTGCTCCCTGGTTGTTCCTGGCCTCTGAGGATTTCTCTTGCTTTCTTGCCAGCTCAGCCATATTTTATATTTTGTCCAGCAATCTTTGTTGTTTTATCCTGGCACATTTTCTCTGGACATCTAATCCTCTGTTTTGCCACAAGTAGGGATCCTAGTTAATTTATTTTAAAGAGTTTGAGTTCTGAGAATCAGAAAATATTTGGAAGCTAGACCATAAAGTTTCTTGTGCTACAGGGGACCCATAGCACTGTTGAATGACTATACTCTGAGTCTTTCGAAAGATTCAGGCGTTCTTTTCTTTGTCATTTATGACATGAGAAGTCCTAGGAAAACTGTCTTTTTTTTTTTTTTTTTGCCAGAGCCTCGTCTAACCAGTGGCCGGTGAGCCTGGGAGATGTGTGGGATCATCTGGGGCTGCTTCTCCCATGCCTGCATCTGCCTGGGACACCTGTGCTCAGGGCTCTGCCTCCAGTTCCTGCCCTTGGTCCTTTTGTCTCCAGCCTAGTCCTGATATCTCATCTCCTGATTCTTCATTTTGCTCAGTAGTTTCATTTGGGCAGTCTCTAGCTCTCACAAACATGTACTTGTGGAGTACTGATTAGTGTGTTCAGAGGTTACATTGGGCTTTGAGTGTTATAATCCCACTCTTTGAGGGTTTGATGAGAGAAAATTGAAGTTCTGTTCATTATCATTCTGGGAAGAGGAAAGAGATAGTAATTTAGGGGTAGGAAAGGGGCAAATGCATACTTGTTGCTTTTACTGCAGTGGCATCTGACAGGAAAAAACAAACAAACAAACCCATACTTGTTCTTACAAAGGAGAGTTGTTAGAGAGAGAAGCCTCACCTGTATGTATTTTTTAAACTATAAATACTCCTGAATGAATTTTGGTAACTTTGGGAGCTGTAAGGGGAAACAGTATTGTATCCATTTAGAGTGTGCTTCTTACCTCTTGTACTACATTTAACATCTTCAGTTCTTTAGACTCAGGCCTTGCAGTGACCACCTATAACTTGGTAACCTGCAGAGCATTGCCAAATATATCGAGAGACCAAGTGAAATATCTTTTCTAACCAAAATTAAAATCAGCTGTATTTTTGGCTGACCAGTTCTAATTCCAGACTTGTCTAAATCATTGAGAAATTATATGTTGTGTTTGTGGGGGGGGGCACGATAACATAATCATAGGCAATTAAATTAAATTGAGGGAGTGAATGAAATTAAACACTTTTTTTTACCCTGTATTTCTTTTTCTGGGATCTGAGTTGGAATTTGATAACCATCGGTTTATTATAGCAGGGTCAGTACTGGAGTGATAATGGGTTCGGAAAGGCAGGTTCTGGGCAAGAGAAAGCTGAAAGTTGCTTAAAGTTGAGGTTTTAGATGATGAAGCTTGGTTTTACGTGTGGTTTAGATTGGGACTGCACCAAGATGAGGAAGGTGAGTGGGTGTAAAATCTTGGGAGTGCAGGGGAGGAATCGGAGCGGCCAGACAAGAGAGAGAATGGGACAGGTTTTGGAATCTGGGAGTGGTTGGGGAAGGCTGGATAGAGCAGGGCACAGAGGCCCATAGAGATCTCATTCCTTGGCATGGAAGAAAAATGAGCAAGGGTTACTTGAAGGGTAAACATTGGGTTTGAGATTGTGGGTCCTGATTATAGGAGGCAGTAATCAGTAGTTAGTGAGAGCCTGAAGGCAGGAAAGAGCTGCTCAGAGAGAATTCACGGGGCATCCAAGGATGAGTGTGGACCCAGATGCTTGGAGCAGTGGGTATCAGAAACTCAAGCTCCCGAGAGTACTGTCTGCCAACACACATGATGATTAGAGACTCCTCCCTGTGGTGAAGGAGCTCACAGGTCAGTGAAAGACATACCTACATTCTGTGCATATGTGTACATGCATGGAGTAGTATTTCTTTGTAACAAAGGTAACGAGAGAAGCTTTGCATCAGGTAGTCTGGGAGTTCCAGGAAAAGTGATGTACCTTTTCCTACTCCATGGAACCTAAACTCATTTCAAAGCCCTTGGTAATACCCGTCCATCTACTGCCTGCTTAGCCATGTATGTCGCTGCTCTCCAATCCACGCCTCGCTGCTCCCTCTTCATGCTCCTTTTCCGCTCCACACTTTGTGTTCCCGCCTGTGAAATTCTCCCTTGAATTGTCATGTCAGGTATTTTGCATGCATGATTTATAACAGAAGAGACATTCAAATGATTGAGGTATTTACTGGACAGCACAGGCATAGAGCAGTTGGAACAGAGTCGGCTGCAGTGCTGGGTCACCTGCTTTTCTGGAGGTTATTCCCTTAGTGCTTGTGCTGCGTGGCAGGGAGGTCTGAGGAAGGTTTGGTGGGATGGTGGTGACACCTGAGGGACTCAGGAGAGCAGCTCTTTACCATTTGCTGTGGAAGAGGTTTGACAGTTTTACAATGGTGACACTGTGCCGGTACCTACGAGCTGACTGTCAGACTGCCTCGCAACCACCCCACCATTAATACCTTCCTTTTATAGATCTGGAAAATTAGTTTCAGAGAAGTCAAGTAACCTGTCAAAAGCACAGCTAGTAAGTGAGAATTAGACTTTGAACACAAGTCTATCTGACCTCAAATAATGATGAAGAGGTCTTTACCACCATACCACGTCTCACATGGAGTAGGGTCTTGTATTGCTCACTGTTTTGTCTGGGTTAGACCTCTTTTTTTTTCTAGCTAGATGGCTATCTGAAAATACAGATTGTGTCTTTTCTGTATTCCCAGTGCCTAATCTGGAATGGAGCACAAGATAAATATCATTCATTCCTTTATTTATTCTGCAAACTCTTAGTGAACACCTACTATGTGCCAAGCTTTGTTTCAGGTCATAAACAGATAAAAAAGGCAGGATAGTCACCCTTAAAGAACCCACAGTTTACTGGAAGTCTCAGTCTCTCCCTCTGTCTCTCTCCTGCTCACACACATGTATAATTATAATGATAAAGATATGTACCAGATGCATCTATTTGCATTTATTTGAAGAGGTGAGGTAGCTGAGGGGGATATGGTATGTGTCTCCTTTACAGGATACTACCAACCTGTTGGCTACAGTGACTACACCATTTTGTTTTCTTACCAGCAGTATATGAGAGTTCCAGTTGCTCCATATCCTCACCAGCACTTGGTATTGTCAATTTTTCCTTTGTGCCGTTCTAATAGGTGTATAGTGGCAGCTCACTGTGGTTTTAATGTGGATTTTTCTAGCGATCAGTCTTTTCACATGTTTTTTAATATCTTTGCATATGCACGCTTGCCATCCATAGATCTTTATTAAAGTGGACTTTTAGCCCATGTTTTTAATTGGTCTGTTTATTTTCTTATTTGTTGATATGACTGACTTTTAACAGAACTTTCTTTTCAGGAATTTATTAATTAGGTTTCCAGTGCATTTGATATAAACAGTTTATAAAATGCTTCAAAGAAGATGCTCTAGCAGTGGTTGCCAGGCAAAACTAAAATGGACTTTGATCCTGACTGGGGCAAGAGTGGTGAGGATGAGGTTTTTTGTGTGCTTTTCCTCAATGTGGTTTCGAAACAGGAGGACAGAGCAAAGGGAGAGAAATAAGAGCCAGAAAGCTCAGCAGGGACTTTGATCTTCGGTCTAAAAGGGAAAACAGGGATTCTTTTGGTTGCCAGTAGAAGCTGGAAGGATTAGACATGCAAAGGGATGGTTTACTCTGATGAGAAAAGCAATTGGATGACAACAAGAAGAAGCACAGCAAGGCTCTTAAAAATGCCCATCCTTTTTAGCCCCAAACTGGATGAGGCCAGACCAGTGGGAGGTGTCTACCACTGAAGATGAGGTCCAATTATTTTGTCATCCTAGACTGATCTAAGCAGATACTGAATACTTTTAGGAAAGTTAAGAATGCCTTGATCTATGCCTAGATATTTACAATAGGCTGTAATTTTTGATGTTTATGTTGTTATGCTAATAAATTGGTATTTCTTAAAAGAAAAAATATTTGGCTGGTCATGTAAAAACTGTTCTGGGGAGTCTGTATAAAGCTAAAACACTTCCTGCCTCCTGTCTCCTGACTTGCAGGCCCTGTGCCACTGGGAAACACAGCCAGGCCTATGGTTCAAGGCCTTCTGGGCATCTGACTAACTGTACCCTAGCATTGTCCACAGAGCTTTGTATACATGGGTATTTTTATGGGGAATGGTTACATAGCTCCTCTCAGTCTCAGAGGCCTATAATCCCCAAACGGCTATGAACCACTGTTTTAGAGGGTGAGCTTGGCAAATTCACTACAGTGATGGCACAGCAAATATTCCGTGTCTCAGCTTGAAAACATTATGGCAGGAAGTCCTGCGTCAGATGAAATTAGATATACATTAAAGTTGTGGGATTGAGCCCAGAGCCTTTTCAACTCTTGTGTATAACAGCTTTGATTCTCTTCCTAACATAATGAATCTATAATAATTGGCCAAGGATTTTTTTTTTTTTTTGCTTATTAAAAGAACTACCTCAGATAATATGTTCCTGATTATGTAACTGTATGTAATTATTAAAAAACCCTATATTATTATGCTTAATAAAAATCAAAATTCATAGGCTGGGTCTAATATATGCACCTCGCCATGCTGTATATTGGAGAAGACAATAGAGTGTAAGCTCTGATCTTTTTGAGAAGACAGGAACCACATGCACAGAGCATGAAGTCCAGAGGAGAGTGGTGGAGGGAGAGAGCGTTTCAGGCTAGGATGGGCCAATGTTAGCTGTGGATGGAAAGGTAGTATTTGATAGACCAAGGGGAGAGGAAATCTGTAAGCAATCGCTCAGAGGAGGAGGAAATAGAAGAAGGAATTTGGCTGAGCGTGTTTTACATGGAGTATTCCTATCAGGAGAATAGCCACAAGTGAGGTTGAGAATTCAACACAGGTGAAATAATATTTTGGAAAATTTATCTGGTGGTGGAGGACCAGGCGGTGCAGGACTAGGTATAGAGAAGGGAAGAGACTAAAATGAGAAACAGTGTTTAAATAGTTAATGCAGTCATATAGCTATGAAGAGGGAGGGTGTAAGCACAAAGAAAGGGATGGCTGGGATAGCCCTTGTAGAGGGTGGAGAAGGCAGGCTGTGCCTTATGCAAGGAGACGGAGGCTGAGGGTCAGGTGATTCCACTGACTCTTAGACTCTATAATATTCACAGTATAGATTTCTGCTCATTTTTTTTTCTTTAAGGCTTTAAAAATGTTCAAAAGGAAAGCATTTAGACCTTTTATGGAATACAGTTGTTAAGGAAAAGGTTTTTGTTTTTATCATACTTTAAGTTCTGGGATACATGTGCAGAACCTGCAGGTTTGTTACATAGGGATACATGTGCCATGGTGGTTTGCTGCACCCATCAACCCGTCATCTGCATTAGGTATTTCTCCTAATGCTGTCCCTCCCCTAGCTCCTCATACCCCGACAGGCCCCAGTGTGTGATGTTTCTCTCCCTTTGTCCATGTGTTCTCATTGTTCAACTCTCACTTATGAGTGAGAACATTTGGTATTTGGTTTTCTGTTTCCTTATTTGTTTGCTGAGAATGATGGTTTCCAGCTTCATCCATGTCCCTGCAAAGGACATGAACTCATCCTTTTTTATGGCTGCATAGTATTTAATGGTATATACATGCCACATTTTCTTTATCCAGTCCGTCATTGATGGGCATTTGGGTTGGTTCCAAGTCTTTGCTATTGTGAACAGTGCCACAGTAAACATACATGTGTGTGTGTCTTTATAGTAGAATGATTTATAATCCTTTGGGTATATACCCAGTAATGGGATTGCAGGGTCAAATGGAATTTCTAGTTCTAGATCCTTGAGGAGTAGCCACACTGTCTTCCACAATGGTTGAACTAATTTACACTCCCACAAACAGTGTAAAAGCATTCCTGTTTCTCCACATTATCTCCAGCATCTGTTGTTTCCTGACTTTCAAATGATCACCATTCTAACTGGCATGAGATGGTATCTTATTGTGGTTTTGATTTGCATTTCTCTAATGACCAGTGATAATGAGCCTTTTTTTTAAATCTGTTTGTTGGCTGCATAAATATCTTTTTTTGAGAAGTATCTGTTCATATCCTTCACCCACTTTTTGCTGGGGTTCTTTGTTTTTTTTTCTTGTAAATTTAAGTTCTTTGTAGATTCTGGATATTAGCCCTTTGTCAGATAGATAGATTGCACAATTTTTCTCCCATTCTGCAGGTTGCCTGTTCACTCTGATGATAGTTTCTTTTGCTGTGCAGAAGCTCTTTGGTTTAATTAGATGCCAATTGTGAATTTTGGCTTTTGTTGCCATTGCTTTGGTGTTTTAGTTATGAAGTCTTTGCCAATGCCTGTGTCCTGAATGGTATTGCCTATGTTGTCTTCTAGAGTTTTTATGGTTTTAGGTCTTACACTTAAGTCTTTAATCCATCTTGAGTTATTTTTTCTATAAGAAAGGGATCCAGTTTCAGTTTTCTGCACATGGCTAGCCAGTTTTCCCAACACCATTTATTAAATAGGGAATCCTTTCCCCATTGCTTGTTTTTGTCAGGTTTGTGAGAGATCAGATGGTTGTAGATGTGTGGCATTATTTCTGAGGCCTCTGTTCTGTTGAATTGGTCTATAGTTCTGTTTTGGTACCAGTACCATGGTGTTTTGGTTACTGTAGCCTTGTAGTATAGTTTGAAGTCTAGTGTGATGCCTCCAGTTTTGTTCTTTTTGCTTAGGACTCTATTGGCTATATGGGCTCTTTTTTTGTTCCATATGAAATTTAAGGTAGTTTTTTTCTAATTCTGTGAAGAAAATCACTGGTAGCTTGATGGGAATAGCATCGAATCTATAAATTACTTTGGGCAGTATGTACATTTTCATGATATTGCTTCTTCCTCTCCATGAGCATGAAATATTTTTCCATTTGTTTGTGTTCTCTGGTATTTCCTTGAGCAGTTGTTTGTAGTTCTCCTTGAAGAAGTCCTTCACATCCCTTGTAAGTTGTATTCCTAGGTATTTTATTATCCTTTTGGCAGTTGTAAATGGGAGTTCGCTCATGATTTGGCTCTTTGTCTATTATTGGTGTATAGGAATGCTTGTGATTTTTGCACATTGATTTTGTATCCTGAGACTTTGCTGAAGTTGCTTATCAGCTTGAGATTTTGGGCTGAGATGATGGGGTCTTCTAAATGTACAGCCATGTCATCTGGAATCAGATAAAATTTGACTTCCTCTCTTACTATTTGACTTCCCTTTATTTCTGTCGCTTGCCTGATTGCCCTGTCCAGAACTTCCAATATTTTGTTGAGTAGGAGTGGTGAGAGAGAGCATCATCGTCTTGTGCCGGTTTTGAAAGCGAATGCTCCCAGTTTTTGCCCATTCATTATGAGACTGGCTGTAGGTTTGTCATAAATAGCTCTTATTATTTTGAGGTGCGTTCCATCAATATGTAGTTTATTGAGAGTTTTTAGCATGAAGGGCTGTTGAATTTTATCGAAGGCCTTTTCTGCATGTATTGAGATAATCGTGTGGTTTTTGTCATTGGTTCTGTTTATGTGATGGATTACGTTTATTGATTTGTGAATGTTGAACCAGCTTTGCATCCCAGGGATGACACTGACCTGATTGTGTTGGATGAGCTTTTTGATGTACTGCTGGATTTGTTTGCCAGTATTTTATTGAGGATTTTCGCATTGTTGTTCATCAGGGATATTGGCCTGAAATTTTCTTTTTTTGTTGTGTCTCTGCCAGGTTTTGGTATCAAGATGGTGCTGGCCTCATAAAATGAGTTAGGGAGGAGTCCTTCTTTTTCTATTGTTTGGAATAGTTTCAGAAGGAATGATACCAGCTCCTCTTTGTACCTCTGGTAGAATTTGGCTGTTAATCCATCTGGTCCTGGGCTTTTTTTGGTTGGTAGGCTATTAATTACTACCTCTATTTCAGAACTTGTTATTGGTCTATTCAGGGATTTGACTTCTTCCTGATTCAGTCTTGGGAGGGTGTATGTGTGCAGGAATTTATCGATTTGTTACAGATTTTCTAGTTTATTTGCATAGAGGTGTTTATAGTGTTCTCTGATGGTAGTTTGTATTTCTGTGGAATCAGTGGTGATACCTATCCCCTTTATCATTTTTCATTGTGACTATTTGATTCTTCTCTGTTTTCTTCTTTATTAGTGTGGCTAGTGGTCTATGTATTTTGTTGAGCTTTTCAAAAAACTAGCTCCTGGAGTCACTGATTTTTTTTTTGAAGGGTTTTTTTTGTGTCTCTATCTCCTTCATTTCTGCTCTGATCTTAGTTATTTCTTGTCTTCTGTTAACTTTTGAATTTGTTTGCTTTTGCTTCTCTAGTTCTTTTAATTGTGATGTTAGGGTGTTGATTTGAGATCTTTCCTGCTTTCTCCTGTGGACATTTGGTATGATAAATTTCCTTCTAAACACTACTTTAGCTGTGTCCCAGAGATTCTGATACATTGTGTCTTTGTTCTTTTTGCGTTCAAATAACTTATTTATTTCTGCCTTAATTTCGTTATTTACCCAGTAGTCATTCAGGAGCAGGTTGTTCAGTTTCCTTGTGGTTGTGCTGTTTTGAGTGAGTTTCTTAATCCTGAGTTCTAATTTGATTGCACTGTGGCCTGAGAGACTGTTAGGAATTCTGTTCTTTTGCATTTGCTGAGGAGTGTTTTACTTCCAATTATGTTGTCAATTTTAGAGTAAGTGCAATGTGGTGCTGAGAAGAATGTATATTCTGCTTATTTGGGGTGGAGAGTTCTGTAGATGTCTATTAGGTCTGCTTGGTCCAGAGTCGAGTTCAAGTCCTGAATGTCTTTGTTAATTTTCTGTCTCGTTGATCTGTCTAGTGACACTAGGGTATTAAAGTCTCCCTAGATTATTGTATCGGAGTCTAAATTTCTTTGTAGGTCTCTAGGAACTTGCTTTATGAATCTGGGTGCTCCTGTATTAGGTGCATATATATTTAGGATAGTTAGCTCTTCTTGTTGCATTGGTCCCTTTGCCATTATATAATACCCTATTTGTCTTTTATCATCTTTGTTGGTTTAAAGTCTGTTTTATCAGAGACTAGGATTGCAACCCCTGCTTTTTTTTTTGCATTCCATTTGCTTGGTAAATCCTCCTCCCTACCTTTATTTTGAGCCTGTGTTCTTTGCATGTGAGATGGAGAAGTTTTTTTTTTTTTTTTAAACCACAAGGGATGAACCTTGAATAAATTAAGAGCCGTAGTGTTGTTGCGGGCATTGTGTTGTTACCTGACACCATTTAGAGTGGTTGATTCAGGGATCTTGTTGTAAGAATAAGAAAAAAACAGACATTCAGACGCAAAGGAGGATTTCAGGCAGGGACTGGTCCTCATGGAAAGAGATGAAGAGCACTTACTTAGTACCAGGAGCTGTGTGACTTAACTGAACCCATTCCTTAGAATACTGGCTGAGTACTGGCAGGAAAGACAACTAGAACCATCAGAAGATTCTGGGAGTGCAGTAAAAATCCTCCAAATTTCTCTTGGAGAGGAATAATCCTGTTATCTTCTAATAGTAGAGAAAAACAGGTGATTGGATTAGAAGTGGTTATTAGAGTTGACCAGGCACATTGATGCCTAATAGCAGTGCTTTCCACAGCAAGGTACACACACTCATAGGAGCATAAGATGTTCCACTAGGCTACAAGAAGAAGAAAAGAATAGGTGTTTTACTTATGATTACTTCTTTCTAAAAATAGAAATAATTTTTACAAAAGACAAACATTTTGAAATTGCTGGCCTTCTGCATGCTTTTTAGCTATGAGTGGTCTTGTTGCCCTGAAGATAATTTAAAAGTTAATACACATAATTTGTCCTTTCAAAGTAAAGGTGATACATTAACAATGAATAAGAAAGTAACCTTTTAAAAAATCTGGTGATCTGGTGCTACAGAAAGAGCACTTGTAAAATAAACGTATAGAAAATAGTTCTGTTGTGACATGATTTTCATTCCTAAAAACAATAGGTGTGTGTTACATGTTAAAATTCATTTGCATACTTAAAAATATTGGAAACAAACTAAAATCTTCCAGAGAGTTTAAGACCCAATAAAAATTTGTCAAAATGTAACATTTTCCAATAAGTTTGTAAGACCAATGAAATGACACTGGGGAAAATGGAAAGTTACTAATTTTAGCTGAAATGCTTTTGGGTAGTTAGTGTATGAGATTGAAACATGAGTATTATGACTTTGTAAGTACATTTCTTCCATTTGCATCAATGTGTCTTTTTCACATACCTCTTTTGAGCTAGGCCAGACACTAAAGCTAAATATTAACATATACTGGGCTTAAAATCAGACCTCTGAACTGCCATATCACTAAGTGTTTTAAAAAAAAATGAAACCCCATTCAATCATGTTGCAGTCACTAAACAATATTTTTAGTGATAAAAAGGATTAATGAAGCAAAACTATTTAAAATTTTTTAAATTTCATCTTTATCTCAGTGTTCCAGATTTCTATTTTTGAGTATGTTTTGTGATGTACATATTATATAGACAGTGTAGTTTTAGAATGTGTATTCAATCAGAAGGATTACAGCAAAGCTAGAAGGAACCTTAGGATTCTCTAATCCTGATATAGAACATGCATATAATTTGTAAATAAATGTGTATTTTGGAGGTTAGGCTTTCCTCTCTCGTCCCGTCCCGTCCCGTCCCGTCTCGTCCCGTCTCGTCCCGTCTCGTCCCGTCTCGTCCCGTCTCCGTCTAGTCCCGTCTCGTCCCGTCCTGTCCCGTCCCGTCCTTAATGAGACAGTCTCACTTTGGTGCTAGGCCTGGATTGCAGTGGTGCGATCACAGCTCGCCGCAGCCTGGGACTCCTGGGCTCAAGCAATCTTCCCACCTCAGCCTCCTGAGTAGCTGGAACTACAGGTGTGGGCCACTGTGCCCAGCTAATTTTTATAAATTTTGTGTAGAGACAGCATCTTGCTTTGTTGACTAGGTTGGTCTCGATCTCCTGGCCTCAAGCAATTTTCCTGCCTTGGCCTCCTAAAGTGCTGGGATTACAGGCATAAGAGTTTTTTTTCCCCCCGCAGTATGGTGTGGATAATCCAAATAGGTGTCCATTGGTCTATGGACAAAAACCTGCTGAGAACCTTTTAATAAAATCATCCTGGTTTCTGAGGGTTTGAGGAAGATTTCAGCTTTTCAACACTGGAATGGCAGTAGCAGTGATGAAGACAGAAGAAAAGGCAGTGTGGGTAGATTGGGTGTGGACCTGCTCATCTGGGCATTGAGGGTAGCATTGCCTTGGGCTGGGTCATGGGAGAGGGGTGTTTACTAAAGGATGCAGACCATTGCCCTGCTGGCAGCAAGCCGGCAGCTATTAGGGAAGGAGGAAATGCTGCTGAGGCTCTGCCTGGCCTGTCGTGGTTTCAATCTCTGGTAGCAACAGTTTTGATCATGAATTCTGTCTTTAAACAGCGGTGTCTAGTAGAAATATAATGTGAGCCATGTATGTAATATTTTCTGGTGGCTGTGTTAAAAACCAGTAAAAAGAGAAACAAGGCCGGGTGCAGTGACTCGTATACTCCTGTAATCCCAGCATTTTGGGAGGCTGAGGTGGGTGTATCAGTTGAGTACAGGAGTTCGAGACCAGCCTGGCCAACATGGTGAAACCCCATCTCTACTAAAAATACAAAAAATTAGCTAGGCATGGTGACATGTGCCTGTAATCCCAGCTACTTGGGAGGCTGAAGCAGGAGAATCTCTTGAACCCAGGAGGTGGAGATTGCAGTGAGCCGAGATCGTGCCACTGCACTCCAGTCTGGGTGACAGAGTGAAACTCTGTCTCTAAAACAAAAATACAAAAAGAGAAACAAGTAGAATTGTTTAATATATTTTATGTAATCCTATACATCCAAAATATTATTTCATCATATAACCAACAAAAAAAATTAAGAGATCTATGCGTGTGTGTGTGTGTGTGTGTGTGTGTGTGTATATATATATATTTCTCCTTGATAAGTCTTCAAAACTAGTGTGTGTAGTTTATGCTTAAACACATCACACTAGCCATGTTTCCAGTGCTCATTAGCCACTTATGCCTAGTGGCTACCATATTAGTAGTTTCAGAAAATCACTCCATTAGAAGTGCTACAGCAAACCTAGAAGGGTCTTAGAGATTCTCTAATCCTGAGAGTTTCACTGGGTGCGGCCCCCGTAGCACTCTGTATGCAGGGGCAGGTAGCAGTGCAGGAGGAAGAGCAGGCTGGACTTCAGACTGCCCCTTGCCACCCAGCCACTTTGCGTTCTCCGCTTTATATGTTCTGTATCCTGCCCTAGGATGTTGCTTCCAGAAACTATTCTGAATGATTTCGTTTCAAGACAGTTGAAATTGAATTCACTTCCTTCACTTTACAAATGAGAAAATGAAGCCCAGAGACATGAAGTGATTTGGCCCAGGTCACCTTCGTTGATTTAGAAACATTACTCTGCTTTAAACTTAAGGATCCCTCTCCTCCCATTTTTTTTTTTTAAAGTAGAGTTCTGTATGTTTTTAAAGAGTACATAATAGTTAATTAATTTGAGCACTTTTTGGGTGTCTAATGTGCAGGTGAGTAGTGTGTACTCTTTCTTGGAATCTCTGAATTTTCTCCACATGGGGAAAGATTCAGATCCTACTTTTCACCTTTTGACATCTACTCAAAGAATAGAAGTTCCTCTCCTCGTTGGTTCTGTAGATACATCTCAACCCATATTGTAACCTGAATGTACTACAAATAGTGTCTAAGAGTCCTGGGCTTGGAAACAGAACATTTGGGTTCAGGTTTCTTCTTTATTCCATTCTGACTTTATAATCCTGGCAAATTATTGAAACTCTTGTTGAGGTTTCCTCAGCCAGAAAACATGCATAGTAATTCTTCACAGCATGATTGTGAAGTTACATTGAGTTGGGGCAGAAGGAAGTGCTGTAAACACTATAGTCCTCGCCCACTGTGGTGGCTTGTGCCTGTGATCCCAGTGCTTTAGGAGGCTGAAGGAAGAGAATCATTTGAAGCCAAGGATTTGAGACCAGCCTGGTCAACATAGGCAGATCCAGTTTCTACAAAACATACAAAAATTAGTTGGGTGTGGTGGCGTATGCCTGTTGTTCTAGCTGCTTGGGAGACTGAGGTGGGAGGATTACTTGAGCCCAGGAGTTTGAGGCTGCAGTGAGCCATGATTTTGCCACTGTAACTCCAACCTGGGTTTCAGATCGGGATCCTGTTTCTAAAATAAGAAAAAAAAATACAAAAAACTATAGTCTTCTGCAATATTACTGAGTGAGGATTGCCTGAGACTTGAGAGGCAGTTAGGCAGCCCCCTTCATTCTCACTATGGTGGTCCTCTCCTAATTGAGATTGAGGATTCTCTAGATGTGCCTGTTAAATATTTGCATGGCCCCAGAGTGTCATTCAGAGCTGGATTTTGTTTCTGATGGCTCAGTTGCCCTCCAGGATGCTCTTGGGTTCCCAGTGCTAGTGTTGCCAAGTTGTGTGAAGTGTGCACAGCTGCTATGTATTTGCAGAGCTGGCCTCATGTGTGTTGTGGAGAGGGCCCTGAGATGTTGGTGACTCATCAAAAGCCACTTTATGTCTACTCCCACATCTTGCTCAATCTGCTAGGCTTACCACCATCTAAGTCCTAGAAGGCCTGTGAACTCTCCCCAGGAAATGTAGAACCCAAAGACCATAGGCACATTTTTTCATTTCCTTCCTAAATGAATACAATCTCTTTAAAAGTTTTATTTGAATACCAACCCATGGTTTGCACAAGCCGTTTGAATTTTAAACAGATGTGTGTGCAAAGCTGGGAGTCAGCATTGTATGTCTCAGACTGGTTTTATAGTCGTTGACTTTTAGGGGTTCAGCCTGGTCTCATACCTGTGCCTTGGGTGGACAGGCTGGTAAGGACTTCCATGGACTCTCCTGTCCAGAGCTGTGAGACTTTTGCCAGGATGAGGGCAGCTTTCTGGGTGTCCAGTGGAGGGCCATGCCATTTGATCATTTCTATGGGGAAAACCCCATTAGCTCTCTCATTCCAAAATTCTTGCAAATACCAGTTGCCAAATACTTGGGTGTGTGATATTTGGAAAAAATATTTAGTGATGCAGTGATTCTTTGAAGAGGTATCCTCTAATGTTTACTTTTTAAAATGGTAAACCACTTTTAATATTGTTCATACCTAAGATTGAATTAGATATCTTAAATATATTTAAACATCGTCCCTGTTAGTGAATGGGAAAATATAAACCAAACCAAAGCACTATTGAGAGCTAGGAGAAATGGATTTTTACAAAAACTCAAATAATTAAAATCTAGTGTTGCATGAGTCTAGGGACTTGATTTACTATTTGGCAACTATGTATTTTGTTGGCAATAAACTATTGTCTAACAGAGAATGTGTAGAGCCAAGACACAGACTGAAGTAAAGAAGAAATTGTGATACTGAGGGAACTGGTTTATTGAGGAGACATTTATAAGAATAGGTTTATTTTTTTCTATTCACTGTTTTATAACCATGCTTTGTTTAAAACCCAGTATCTTGGTCAGATTCTAGGATTTTTCAGGTGACTTTCACCTTTGAAACTCCAATCTGGTATCAGATGAAAAATATCCTTATTTCTTTTTAACTGTAACCTGTGAGAGTTGGGGCTTGAGGGAACGGAAGAGAGAAGTGATACGGAGTCTACTCTTTCAACTCTTTCAATCTTTTGAGGTTGGGCAGGCAGGAGGGATATGTAAGAGACACATGTCCATTGGTGATATCTGTGAGCAACCACCTTTGGCAGTGCACTAGCAAGAAAGCTCAAGCTGTCTTAATTAGGATAGGCTAAGCTGTGCTGCAGTAACATAAAATTCCGTGCCTTAATACGTGCATGTCACTTATATGTCAAAATTCCTTGGATTATTGGCCTCTTTTATTTAAATGAGTACATACAGTCTCAGAGTCACAATGTAAATTTTACATCAAATATTTAAATCATTTGGTTATTACACTAATAAGTGTTATTTGAATACCTTAGATTTATTAAAAGTTGCAAAGATAATGCAGGGAGTTCTTGTTTACTTTTTGCCTAGTTGCTCCTGATGGTAACTTCTTGCATCATTATGTACATTTGTCAAAACTAAGAGATTAATGTTGGCATAGTGCTGTTAACTAAACTACACATTTTATTTTGATTTCACCAGTATGTCCTTTTTGTGTTCCAGAATCTAATCCAGGATAGCATTGCACATTCAGTTGTCCCATCTCTTATAATTTGTGACAGTTTCTGGGTCTTTCCTTGTTTTTCGTGATCTTGACCATTTGAAAGTATCTTGTAGACTGTCTTTCGATTTGGGTTTATTGATGCTTTCTCATGATTAGAGTGGGATTATGGGTTTTGGGATGGAATACTGCAAAAATGAGTGCCCTTCTCATCACATTGTATCAGGGGTTATATTATATCAACATGACTTATCACTAGTGATATTAATCTTGACCACATAGTTAAGGTGGTCAGCTTTTTCCATTGTCAAGTTACCGTTTTTCCTTTCCATATTCCTTTCTTTGGAAGCAAGTCACTAAGCACACACTTGGAGGAGAATTAAGCTCCACCTCTGGAAGGGAATGTATCTTCATATACTATTTGTAGTTTTTCTGTATGGGGGATTTCTCCCATTTATTTATTTAATCATTTAGTTATAGTACCTTAGCCTCATTCGTTTTATTCTTCAGGTTATATTATTATTTTCTTGCTCAAATTGTTCCACCTTTAGTCATTGGAAGCTCTTTCAGATTGACTCCTGGATGATCAAAATATACTTTTTAAAAAAGACTTTTTTTTTTTTTTGGAGACAGGAGTGCAGTGGTATGATCTTGATTCACTGCAACCTCTGCCTTCCTGGTTCAAGTGATTCTTCTGCTTCAGCCTCCTGAGTAGCTGGGATTACAGACACATACCACCACACCTGGCTAATTTTTGCATTTTTAGTAGAAATGGGCTTTCACCCTGTTGGTCAGGCTGGTCTTGAGCTCCTGACCTCAAGTGATCCGCTCACCTTGGCCTCCCAAAGTGCTGGGATTACAGGTGTAAGCCACCGCACCTGGCCTAAAAGGCTTTAATTTTTAAGGGCAGTTTTAGGTTCACAGCAAAACTGGAGAGGAAGGTACAGAGACTTCCTATATACCCTGGGCCCGTCCAAACCCTCTCCCCGTCCCATAGGTATAGCTTCTCCCGTTATCAGCTTCCCCACTGAGTGGTACATTTGCTACAAATGATGAGCTTACATTGACACATCATTATTCCCCAAAGTCCTAGGGTTCACTCTGGGTTTTGAGCATTCTGTGGGTTTGGACAAATGTATAGTGACATGTACCTATCATTATAGTATTATAATAAGTATTATCACTGTCCTAAAAATCCTCTGTGCTCTACCTATTCATAAAAGTAAGAAACGTAGGAGTGATTCTGTCTGGTTTCCGGTTACTTTGGCCTGGGATAAATTGGGACTTCTCAGTTCATTCCAGGCCATTTAACAGTTAATGAGAAGCATTTCATGGTACTTCTAAAACTCTTGTAGACCAATAATAACTATCTGTAATGAAGCATATAGAAATTCATTAATATTTATAAAAGTAATAAACATTAATAGAATTATGTTAGCATTAAAATTCAATTACTAATTACATTATTCTTTCAACTAATTCTTGCAAAAGACTATTGACTATAGGCTAAAAGAAAATTAGGAGTCTACTACCCCACCCCCTTTGTTTTACAATGAGAAACTAAAGCTGCCGATGTTTAAGTGATTTGCCTAATTGAAGCCAGGACCAAAATTCATCTAATGATGTCTAAGTGTAGTACATTCCACTGAATCAAACAGTTGGGCCTTCCTGTTTTGCCTTTTCCCATCACCTTTCTTTTCAAGAATGAATATTCTGAAATATTTTTGAAATATGGAATCACTAATATATAATCATAAATATGCAAGAAGATAAATTTTGCCTATTTTCTTACATTTGCATTTTAAGTTGATAGCTGCTGTCAATAGCATGTTAAAAATACTTTGGTTAATTTCCTATTTTGATACAGCTTTCAGCACAGATCAACAATTTCTCTGAAGTTTTTTGATTGTGCTTTTGATTCCAGGAATTCTATTTCACTGGTACTAATTCAATGCTTTTATTTTTCTTTTGAGAATGGTAACTTACTGTAAATATAGCAGGAGAAAAAGCATTGCTATTTAAGCTAAAAAAGTGCTGGATATGACATGGATGCATTGAAATGGCAGTGCTGCAGGAGAGGCTGGAAAATGTGTGATGCTATCTTATAATTTTAGCTTGGGTTTATACAAATGTGGGCATTTATCTTGTTATTTTCACGGCCATACACATTTAGTGCCATTTGAAGTTATCCTTACAAATGATCCTCATTAAACTACGTTTGTCTTGCGGGAGCAGAAGGAAAAGGATGATGTGAATTTCACCTTTAAAAGGCAGCATTGGGCAATGCAACATTCAAGAAGTGTTTTTTGTCTGTGCCCATAAAAAGCGATACCATTATGTTGATGGATTTGCTACTTTGTGTCCTATTAAGTATAAAATGTGACCATATATTTTGGATTCCAAGGTTTTTTCTGGTTTGTTGAACACACTAGTGCTTAAGATGATGATTTAAATTAGTTTTAATGTACTTGGGTAATCAAGCGTATAGTGCTTTGAAGCCACTAAGGGAGAAAAAGAAGAGATATTTCAGCCTTCCCCAGTAATGAGACCCGTAAATCAAAAGAATGAACATGGAAACTTGAAGCGAGCCTAGGAATCTAATTTCAAACACCTTAAAGAAGAGACTCCTTTTTTGGTTTAGGCTTGCCATGTCCACGGTGCCCGGTGGAAGGGCTGATCTGAAAAATTTAGATAAAAAACAGAGACCCTCTATAGGACTGAAACAACAGAGCCAGACACTCTCAGTGTTAGCCTTTGGATTTGAGAGGCTTATGTTTAAGAAGTCTGGGCCTAAAGAGGTAGAAATATATGGGGGTATATTCAGTTACAGATACATACACATTCAAATATTAAAATACATGTCATTTGAGGGAATCATAAGATGACTAAGAGGGAGACTTTTTTCCATTTAGCAAATAATTATAATAGACTTTTCAAACTGACTCGAAAGTGAAATTTTGAGCATAAAAGCTTTTCAGCTGACAAAGAGAAATGACATGAATGTCTGAGAAAAAAACCAGACACATCCCTAAAACAACAGAGAAATGCCTTCTAGACTTTAGATACATCTATGGCAAATAGGAAGAAAGGCTGTTTCTAGACCTCTGGCAGGCAGACTGGCCTTTTACTCAGTTCTTAAAGAAAATAGGCAAGAGAAGTTTGGATAAGAGATCCAAGTTCTTCTACATGTTGTTGGTTCAGGCAATGTCAGAGATATTTTCATAGCTCCTCTCTTGCAGGCTGACCTTGGACTGTGCACATGGACCTATTTTTAAACTGTAGACTCTATTTCACTCCCACATATTTTACCCCTCTACTGTTCAAGTGCTAAAACCAGGGATTATTTAAGTTAGTTTACACTCTGTTGCAGGCTGGGTTGAGAATTTAGTATTCCAAAATTGTGTTAGAAGTGGGTTTAGAGGAAATAAATGTGGAAAGGCTGGATGACAGTGGTGATATGGATCCTTTTCCTTTTAATTTCCCCCTATTTTAAAAAAACTCACCAGAGTCCTAGAATACATACAGATAATTGACTTATCTGTAGGAATATTTGCATTCAAGGTAAGTTTCTTTTGATTTTAGCAACATGTGGCTTTTGATTATTATGAAGGACAATTTAAGCCCAAAGTAAAATGGTACAATTATTTTGCCACTTAGGTTTTTATCTTAATTTGGGCTCTGCTTAAATCATCTTGGAGTGTGTCTGTGTGTGGGATGTGTGTGTGTGATATATGTGGGTAGGTGAGATAAGGGAGGGAGGGAGGAAACTTTTAAATGCTATTAGTTGTACTGAATTTTAAATTCAGATCTGTGTGTGTCGGGGGGAAAGAAATGCATTTATCATGGCTAACTGTGGTCTTTAATAGCAAAGTGACCAGAGAATGAATTATTTTCTTATTCAAACAAAAATGAGGGGATCAGAATGGCTACTGGCTTTCAAACCCAAAAAAGTACACGGTTTTACATTTTTAAAAAACTCACAATGATTGAAATTTTCTTGTTTGGCAGCCTTTTTGAAAATTAAAAATTATATTTCGTAACTTTTTTTCTGAAATAGCTTTTGCAAGCAATTGTATAAATCAAAACTGAAAACTTATTGTAGCCATGTTCTTTATTTATATCAGATCATGGACCAGTAACAAGGGTGTTTTGCCTGGTAGTGAATTGTAGAAACTGGAGTTGGTGGGACACATTCCTTTCACTTTGACACATGATTATGGATAAGGCAATTGAAGTGTTTATGGAAGATAATTCAGTCTATATTTAGGAAAGACTTCATTTTTCTAACCAAATGTGGTGGATTTTAAAAATCTTGTAAATACAGGTTACAAGATGGATTGATAATCCTGGTCCATCCATTAATCCACACTGTTTTCTTAATGCTATTTTCTTTCAGACTAAGATGCATATATCATGAGTATATTTTTACCCATAAACACTTTAGCATGCATATCATTAACTAGAGGTCAGTATTTGCTTGTAGTGTTATTTTTAAGGTAAAATTTATAGTGTACCGAAATGTACAAATCTTACATGTAACCTTTGAATTTTGAGAAACGTATACTTGTGTAATCCAAAACTCTATCAAGGTAGAGGACTTGGCCAGTATCTAAGTTATCTCATCAGTTTTCTCAGTCCTACCCCAGAGACAACCACTCTTGATTTTTTCACCATAGATTAGTTTTCACTATTCTAGAAACTTCATGTAAGTGAGATTATACCATGTGTACCCTTTTGTAGAAGGCTTTTTTTTACTTACCATACTATTTTTGGAATTTGTTAATACTGTCATATGAATAAGTGGTTCATTCCTTTTTATTGTTAGGTAGTATTCCATTGTATAAATATATGGCAATTTGTTTGTCCAGTCATCTGTTGATGAATACCTGGGTTGTTTCTAGTTTGGGACTTTATAAATAAAGCCACCATGATCATTCTTGTAAAAGCTTTTCTGTGGACATATGCTTTCAATTCTGTTGGGTAAGTACCCAGGAGTAGAATTTCTATGTATAAGGTAGGTATGTGGTTAGTTTTATAAGAAACTGTCAGATGTTTTTTCCAAAGTGGTTTACCATTTTACTTTTCTACTAAGAGTGGATGAAAGTTCTGGTTGCACTACATCTGGGCTTACAGTATAGTATTGTCAGTCTTCTTAATGTTAATCATTCTTCTGAGTATGTAGTGGTATCTCATTATGTTTTTAATTTGCATTTCCCTGGTGACTAATGATAGTGAATAGCTTTTAATGTACACGTTAACCATCTGTATATTCTCCCTTGTGAAATGTCTGTTGAATCTTTTGCTCATTTATTAATTGGCTTTTTCTTTTCTGAGTTGGAATTTTTTATTAATATATATCCTGGATACCAATCTTTCATCCTTCTGTCTCACACACACACACACACACACACACACACACACACACACACATTTTTTCCTTTTAATGTATTAATTTTCTTAACAGCTTCTTTTGGTAAGCAGTTTTTATTTTTGATGAAATCTAATTTATCTGTTTTTATATGATTATTGTTTTCTGTGTGTTGCTCAAGAAATCTTTGCCTACTCTCAAATTGTAAAGACATTTTCCTATGATTTCTTCTAGAGCTCTGTTTTAGCTTCCATGTTTAGGTCTAGGATTAACTTGAGTTCACTTTTGTGTGTAGTGTAAGGTGGGAATCCAGGATGGTTCATTTCTTTCTTTATACTGATATCCAGTTGTTCAGCATCATTTCTTGAAAGAGATTCTTTTCTCCATTGGAATGCTTTGGCACCTTTTATCAAAAATCAATTGACCGTATGTGTGAGTCTACTTCATAGTTTCCAACTATTCTGTTGATCTGTTGTTGATCCTTATGCTAGTATAATAATCCCCCCTTATGCATGAGAGGATATGTTCCAAGACCCCCAGTGGATGCCTGAAACTGTGGATAGGACAAAATCCTCTATGTGTATGTTTTTCCTTTCTGGTCACCAAGATAGCTACTGCATGACGAATGTGTGGGTAGCATATACACTGTGGATATGCTGGAAGAAGGCATGATTCATGTCCCAGGTGGGACACAGCAGGACAGATTTTACACTACTCAGAATTTAAAACCTGAATTCTTTACTTCTGGAATTTAAAACTTGCGAATTGTTTATTTCCAGAATTTTAAACTTCTGAATTGTTTATTTCTGGAATTTTCCATTTACTATTATAAGACTGAAACCATGGGTAACTGAAACAGCAGAAAGCAAACCACAGATAAGGGGGGACTCCTGTCTCACACTGTCTTGAGTACTATAGCTTCAAAAGTCAGTCCAGAAATCCAGTTGTGTAAGCCCTCCAATTTTGTTCTGTATTTTCAAGACCTTTTTTTTTTTTTTGAGACAGAATCTTGCTCTATTGCCAGGCTGGAGTGCAGTGGTGCAATGTCGGCTTACTGCAACCTCCACCTCCTGGGTTCAAGTGATTCTTCCACCTCAGCCTCCCGAGTAGCTGGGACCACAGGCACGTGCCATCATGCCCGGCTATTTTTTATATTTTTAGTAGAGATGGGGTTTCACCATGTTGACCAGGACGGTCTCGATCTTTTGACCTCGTGATCCACCCGCCTCGACCTCCCAAAGTGCTGGGGTTACAGGCGTGAGCCACCGCGCCTGGTCTTTCAAAACCATTTTGAGACATTTATAGGCCCTTCATATTTCTGTACAAATTATAGAATTAGTTTGTCAGTTTTTTTTAAGCCTGATATGATTACAGTTTACATTATCTCGAATCTGGAACACCTGGTGAAAACTGTTTTCATAGTAATACTTAGGCATTATTTGCTTTCACATGCATTGTCTCAGGAATACAGTGGTGTTTTCTAGAGGCTACATAATGTGTGATATTGCAGCAGATTGAATACAGAAGCAAATAGGCAAATCTGGCTGTTTTCTTTTGTGCTAAACATTAAAGATATTTGCAAAAGTGTAAAACAATGCAAAGCTTAATAAATTTTATTTTAGGAAAAATAAAAATTATTTTAACATTTAATAGGCTTGTTAATTTTAAATGGGTTAATATTTTAACATGTTTTAATCTTAAATTTCTTCTCTAGTAAACTTTGATAGATATTAACCACATAAATATTAAAAGTTTTTTGGGATCCTCAGTTGTTTTTAAGCATTTCAAGGAGTCCTAAGAATGAAGAGTTTGAAAACTGCTACCATAGCTCAATTTTGGAAAATTGACACCTTAACAATATTAATTTTTCAATCCATGAACATGGTATATCGCTACATTTATGTTTTATCATTTTCAATATAGAGATTTCTGAACATATTTTATTAAATGTATTTCTAAATATTGTATATTCTTTTTTTTTTGAGATGGAGTCTTACTCTGTCACCCAGGCTAGAATGCAGTGGTACGATTTCCGCTCACTGCAACCTCCGCCTCCCGGGTTCAAGTGATCCTCCTGCGTCAGCCTCCCAAGTAGCTGGGATTACAGGTGCCCACCATTGTGTCCAGCTAATTTTTGTATTTTTGGTAGAGATGGGGTTTCACCATATTGGCCAGGTTGGTCTGGAACTTCTGACCTCATGATCCATTCGCCTTGGCCTCCCCAAGTGCTGGGATTACAGGTGTGAGCCACTGCACCCAGCCTCTAAGTATTGTATATTCTTTATGCTTACATAAATGTAATAAAACTTTAAATCAAGTTTTCCATTTGTTTTCTGCTAATATATAGAAATACATTTGATTTATATTTAGTGACCTTGCAGCCTGCACAATTTCAAAATTTACACATTAAGTCTGGTAACCTCAAACTCATATTGTCAAGAACTGTGAAAGCGTTGAGATTTTTATCTTGCTTGCGAGCTAACAAGTTAGCCTCCCACCGTTTCATGGATGCTAACAGAAGACAGGAGAATACTGGGTAAAAGAGATAAAGAACTTTATTAATCATGGCATAGCGGGCAGCATGAGCTTCATGTTCAGTTTGGGTCTCCACACTCCCTAAGCTTCATGGCATAATGCAGAGTAGCCCAGGTAGATGTTACTCATGTAGTAGGTTTGTGTCACAGTTGAGGAACCTTGAGCTTAGGAAATTTCCAAGTGACTCCTTTGTTATCCAAGCCAGGAAAGCCATTTATTGATGGTGAGTTAATTAAACCATGTTTGATTTCAGCAGCGAAGAAATGTGTTCAGAGAAAACAAAATCATTTAAGACTCTTCTTAGCCTTAGGCTGGGCATGGTGACTTACACCTGTAATTCCAGCACTTTGAGAGGCTGAGGTGGGAGGATTGCTTGAGTCCAGGAGTTTGAGACCAGCCTGGGAAAACTAGAGAGACCCTGTTTCTACAAAAAATAAGAAAATAGCCAGATATGGTGACATGTGCCTGTAGTCCCAGCTGCTCTGGAGACTGAGGCAGAGTATTTCTTGAGCCTAGAAGGTTGAGGCAGCAGTGAGCTGTGATCATGCCACTGTCCTCCAGCCTGGGCTACAGAATGAGACCCTATCTCAGGGCTAAGATTTAATTTTTTCTGAACAGGATAAACTGACTTTAGCTACTATCAGTGAACACTAAATGGCTTTGGAAATTAGCCTTAGCTGCAGAGTTGATAACGAATTCAACATAAAACGATAAGGCAAAACAGTGCTTATATGTGAATCTTAATATTGAAGCAAAGTCACTTAGATGTCACCTTAGATTGTTTTCTTCACTAGTAATATTTAAGATGCTTTATACACTTCTTATGCTGTCAAAAGTTAAAATAAGAAACAAGATCTTCGTTTCCATACCAGTCTGTAGCAGATACATTTTCTTAGCTCAACTAAGTATGGTTGACCTTCCATATCCATGAGTTCTACATCTGTGATTTTAACCAACCTTGAATCAAACATATCAGGGAGAAACAAATTGCATCTGTACTGAACATGCACAGACATTTTTTGGTCATTATTCTCTAAACAATACAGTGTAACAACTATTTGCATAGCATTTACATTGTATTAGGTATTATGAGTAATCTAGAGATTATTTAAAATATACAAGAAGATATGTAAATTATAAGCAAATATTATGACATTTTTTATCAGGGACTTGAATAGCCACAGTTTTTGGAATCTGAGAGAGGTCCAGGAACTAATCCCCCACGGATACTAGGGGACAACTGTACCAGCTGTGCTTTTGGACCACAATGCAAGTAGAAAGGAAATTTCTATATTTCAAAATCTGTTTAACTGTGCAGTTGAAGAGCTTCCACTTAACTTTAATTGCAAGTGAAGAATCTGATATATAGCGACATACTAAAAGGAGAATATCAAGAGAATAATATAATAAAATTTCTTAAATGCCATTCAAATAATGAATATGCTTAAATAAAATCATATGCTCCTGGATAGCAATATTTTCTCCACACACAAATAGGTGTGTGAAAAGACATTTTCAAAGATGAAATATGTAAAATCTCATTACAGATTAGCATTAACAGAGTAAAATTTGTGATTCTTTGTTTTGGGATGGGAAGGAGGGTGTAAACATATGTTTTTATTTCTCTTGAATAAATGCCCAGAAATGCAGTTGCTGTCATGTGTTGCATGTTTCATTTTTTTTAAAATAAACATCATTTTTTAGATTCATAGCCAAAATGAAGAGAAATAAATATAAAGCCCATACATTCCCTGCTTCCAAACGTGCACAGCTTCCTCCATTATCTGTTGCCACTCCCACACCAGAGTGGTAATTTGTTATAGTTGATGAACCTACATTGATACATCATCATCATCTGGAGTCCATAGTTTATGTTGCTCACTCTTGATGTACATTCTATGGGTTTGGACAAATGAATAGTGGCAAGTATCCACCATATAGCATGCTACACAGTATTTTCACTGCTCTAAAGATCCTCTATGCTCCATTATTCATTCCTCCTTCTCCCCTAATCCTTGGAAACCACTGATCTTTTTATTATTTTGATAACATTTGCAGTTGATTTTGATCATAAGGAATATTAACTTTGAGTCCCAAATAAACAAATCATCATCCTTCCACCTAAAGAATCATTCTTCACATTAGGAGGCTTATATACAAATAATTGTACTTTGTTATTAATATCATGTTTTGAATTTTGTCAATGAAACGTGTGTGAAATTGTTTTTTCTCATAATTAAGTACCTCCTATGATATCCTCAGTATTGCCTTTGGGCCCACAACTAAAATATATACGATATGGCTCTTTATTGAAAAAGTTTGCTAATGCTGGATTTATATCAATGTTTAATTATTCTAACCATTTATATCACGGAATGAATGTTTTTGTGCCTCAAGTAGTGAAGGAAATTTTATTTAGGGCTCAGGTTATTTTGCCTTAGAAGTTATGCTTACTTCAAGTTTACTCTTGTTCTGAAATTGTGTTAAGTTGTCTGGGAGTGGGTTGAGCATAATACATGACCTTCCTTTGTACTTGTTAGGTGTCCCTGGTACCCTGAGAGGATGGCCCCACTCAAAGCTAGATTTCGGAGAGCTTGGACTGAGGAAGAAGATGCTCCTGGCTCTGTGCACTGATTCTTCCCTCCCCACCCCACTCCATTCATACTCATGCCCTATCCATCTAGTCTGCTCCTCTTCCTCCTGTTCATGGAAATGTCTCATCCCTCAGTTCCCAAACATCTGCAGACGATGCACCCATTCTTGTTATTCCCACTGGTGATCCAGTTTGATCTGGAAGACAGTGTTGTCTCCTAGGAAGGCAACAAGCAAGTCTGAGCTGCCTGCCCCAGAGTTTTTGCTGTTTGCTAAGGCATCTCTGGGGTGAACAGGGGGCAGGTCACTGTTACCTGCTGACCTTGAAACCCCTGGTGTGTGTGCAACACAGCCTGGAAGTTGTAGATCGAGATTATTCTCAAGCCTCATAGACTTAGGTAAGAAGTTTATAATAAAACACAGACATCTGCATCCAGAACAGTTGTCTCCTTACAAAACAAAGTTGGATATCATGCAGTTTTGATTTTTGCCTCTGGGTTCTCCCTTCCCTTCTTTTCATCCACAGATGCTTACTCCCTTTACCATTCTGTGCAATCTTAATTTCTCTGGGTTATTTATAGGGAGTGGGTGGGTACAGTGCTCATGACTTAGAATGGAAGATGCTATTCTCCGAAGAGCTCTCAACAGCTCACAGTCTGAGGGAGACCCTGTGGGTACTTGGTCTGTTGATCCTGTTGAAAAGTGAGCCTAGCATGTGGGAAAGTGACTCACGGATGTGACTTCACCATTGCCCTCCTTTTAAACTTCTTACAGTGAAAGCGTAACCCAGTTCTGACAAAGGTTTTCAGCCAGGGCTGGGCCTGCCTTTGACTCAGCGATGTGTCACATTCTCTCTGCCGGAAACGCGCATTCTTAACGCCAGTCATCATGGTCCTGGCAACACACTTTTTGGAGAGGTGTTGGTATTTGGTGGATTTATTTTCTTTTCCAGCTGCCTACAAAAACAAACTCAGAAATATCTATTTTTTTTTTCCTTTGAAAAGTTTGTTGGAATAGTGTGTCATTTCTCCATCTGGAGCTGTTGTTGCTTTGCCAAGGATAGTTTGCTTAGGGCCATGGCAAGGTGACGGTGGCCCTAAGTGAAGGGTAAAATAACTGGGGCGGCATGCCTGTCTGGGATGGTGAAACTTCTGGGCTGTTGTTAGGTGGTAGGTGGCTAGCCACGGCCGGTGGCCACAGGCCCTCACTTCAAGTGTGGCTGGGATTTGCTTAAAGAAGTCCTTTAAGTTCCTTAAGTGATGTCCGCCCAGTTACTCACCTAAGTTGGTACCTCTTTACTGTTCAGTGGTTTTGTGCCAAGAGAATGCCTGGACTTGCCAGCCCACATTGGAAACTTCCCAGAAACCTAAGGGCCACACCTAAGTTACAAGAACTGGAGCCCCTATTCCATTCTTTGGCTGCTGTTTCCAGCTTAGGGGAGAGGCATGTTCTAATGTGCTCCCTTCCTTCTAATTCGTAGGTTCTGTGCAGGCAGCTCCTTGAAGGCAGGGCCGTGCATTTCTTGTATGTTTTCCCAGAGTGTTCAGCTCAGAGGAGACCCCAGTAGAGAAGGCACTGTGGTGTCAGGGAGTAACACCTGTCTAGTAGTCAGAGGAATAGGGTCAAAACTCCATGTTGGCCACGAGCTATAAGATCTTGGCCTAGTCAGTTCATTTCTCGGGGCATTTCCTCATCATCCAATTGCTGGACTGAGTGATTCTCTAAAGTACGGTTCTCACTCTTGATATGTATCAGAAGTACCTGTGGACTTTTTATTCTTTAACTACACATGATCCAGCCACAACCCTGTAGTGGGTTTAGCAAGTCTGACTGGAGCTTACAGAGTAAAGATTTTTCCAGGGTTCTTTATGGCTAGGGTTGAGGGCCACTATTTGCAATCCCTCCTATCTTTTATGAGTAAATTTAACATCTGACTAGATAAGCAATGGGAACAAAGAGTGAGTAGTTAAGTTCACTTCCAAGCTCACTCACGTGGTTTTGGGTAGGTCTTGGTTCCTCACGGTTTTTGGCGGAAGGCTTCATTCATACCTCACTACCTGGGCCTCTCCAGGGCAGCTATCTTGCCTTCCTCACAATGAATGAGAATGTGGGCAAAGCAGAAAAAAGTGATGTCCCATCACTTTTGCCATATGCT
The DNA here is from genome assembly GCF_030222135.1 of Aotus nancymaae. Lineage (NCBI taxonomy): Eukaryota > Metazoa > Chordata > Mammalia > Primates > Aotidae > Aotus > Aotus nancymaae. The sequence continues at coordinate 32,034,229 of NW_026988471.1, forward strand.
GTTCATTAGAAATCAGTTTCCTTGATCTGCCTCAAGCTCAAGGGGATGGGATTCTGCAAGAATCTGGAATACCAGGAGGTGGGGTCATTGGGTGCCACCTTAGAGGCTGCCTCGTGTAGCATTTAGGAGGTGGCTGAAGAATGGATTTTGGAGCAGAACAGGGGGAAGGCATGCAAGGCATCAGAAGGGTGTGGTCCACAAGCAAATGGAAGGAGGATAGAATTCAAGCATAGGCTAAGTTATGATGTCATAACAACAACTCATAATCTGAGGGGCTTGAAACAATAAAGATTTATTTCTTCCTCATGCAGATGTTCATTACAGGTTGTTATGAGTTCTGTGCCATATAATCACACGTGGGACATGTTCATCACAGGTCACTTGGGGATTCTTCTTTATGTCATTTTCACTGTGGGACCTAAGCTGACAAAGCAGCTTGAATGTGGAAAAACTCCAACTGTGCCCCTCCCACTGTACTCTCACAAAGCACATCTGACACCAGATGTGTGGGGATTTCTTCCCACCAGCAAGCAAGCAGTCAGTTCTGCAGTGTGCACCAACTGAATATCCTCCAGTTTGATTCTGACACTGTCTACCTGGAGACAGCATCAGATCCCACAGGGTCAGGGCTCCAGTCCCACAAGACTGCCCCCCATTGCAGATACCACTTGCGAGTCTGAGCCTCTGGAACTTCTGACCAAGCAGCTTCAAGTTGGGGTTCCCATGATCTGCTGCTTGGGTTTGATTAATTTGCTAGAGCGGCTCACAGAACTCATGGAAACACAGGTTTACCAGTTTTTTATAAAGGATTTACAAAGGATACAGATGAAGAGGTGCCTAGGGAGAGGTATGGGGAATGGGCACAGACCTTCCATGTCCTCCCGCGTGCACCACCCTCCAGGCACCTACCTCCACAGGTTCAGCTATCTGAAACTCTCTAAACCCAGTCCTCTTTGGCCTTTATGGAGACTTCATTGGGTAGGCATGATTGAAGCATGGAGTGGGGAAACCTACCAAGGCCTGTCCAGATTCTTCTCAGCCTCTCCGTGCAGCATTCCTTCCTCCAGAGTCTGGGGCAGCACTCCTGAAATAGGGGCCTTAGGACCTGCAATCAGACAAGGCCGGTCCTAGAATTTCTTCATGATCAGTTTCAAGACAGAAAGGCAGGGGGAGATTTGAGTATGTTTTTAGTCTCTAAAGCCTTCCTTGGGGAGAAAAAGGTGCAGCTGAAAGGAAGGCAGGAGAAGGTCAGTGAGAGAGAGAGTTGTTTTCTGAGGCCTGAAAGTGCCCCAACATGAGGTGATAAGGACCTTGGGAGTTAAGAGCCAGGAACTGTGGATGAAAACCAGTATATTAATATATACATCATAATATCAGGCAAGTACTGTCTGAAACATTGCTGGTTGCCATGGCAAAGGGAAAAAGTTACAGAGAAGCATGTATTAGCTCTTAAAACTTCAGCCTATGTTATTTCCACTCACATTTCATTGGCCAAATTATGAGCTATGGCCTGCCACCACTTTAAAGGGGGTGAGGATACATATTTCTATCATGTATCCCAAGAGTAGAAAACTAGAGATACTTGATCAGCACCAGTGACGCCCCTGGGGGGAGTAGTCAGTAGTGCTGCCAGTCACAGAGCAGGCAACGTGACTGCTGACCATGGTGTTTGGGTTGGCACTCATGTGGTCATTGTTAATCTTAATCTTGGCCAGTTCAGTAGTTGTAGAGAGCTGATGTGTAACCTGATTGCGTGGCTTGAGGAGTGAATAGGAGATGAGGAGGTGCGGAGAGCTGGGAGGAAAGAATTGTAGACATTTCTTATCAGGCAGGAAGGAAATTTGAATTACCAGTCTTTCCTCATTCTTTTTTATTTAATCATAGAATGGTGTCATAGTGGGTTTTTTTTTTTTTTTTTAATCATGTATCATGTACATATCAACAGATTTTTCTTTGACTGTAAAGGACTCTCTATGCTTTCATAATAATTTCAGAAATGACTAGTGGGAGTTTATCTTGTGTGCTCTTTCAATATTGTATTTAAATAGGAAGTCACTCCTTTGTACAGTTTTCCTCTTATGCCAAACAAAGTCAGTGTATAATGAGAACTACAAAACTTTTTGTAAAAAACCTCCCATACATTTAATTTTCTTTCTCCTTCCCCTATTAAGTGGTTTTGGAAGTTTGGAAATTATTAAATTTTATTCCGTCTCCAAATTTGCACTGAAACATCAGTCTCCCTTCCCTCTCCCCACTCCCCTTTCCTCTTGTTTTGTACAGAGTCCTGCTTTGTTGCCCAAGCTGGAGTGCAGTGTTACAATCTCAGCTCACTGCAACCTGCACTGCACCTCCTGGGTTCCAGAGATTCTTGTGCCTCAGCCTCCAGAGCAGCTGGGATTACAGGTGTCTGCCACCATGCCTGGGTAATTTTTGTAGTTTTAGTAGAGACAGGGTTTCACCATGTTGGCCAGGCTGGTCTAGAACTCCTGACCTCAGGTGACCCACCCACCTCGGCCTTCCAAAGTGCTGGGATTGCAGATGTGACCTACTGCAAGTTTTCCAGTTTTTGCTGAGTTCAGTATTCAAGCAGAATAGTGAAAGTACTTGGCAAATTGTAAGGTAATATACAGATAAGTCATTTTGCCACTTTTTCAATTAGTTTTGGGTGACCAAGTAGTAACATTCTGCAGTTTTATTTCTTTTGTGAGCTAATGGTCTGAAGTTGAGGTGCAGATGATCTGAAACTGGATAATTGAGATGTGATTATTCTGTGTTTGTCTTCACAGAATTTTAAAAAGTAGACTTAATATTTATGTTGTCCTGAACTAAATATAAGCTGGCACTTCATTAACATTTAGGAATGGATAGAGAATAGATGTAGCTGTGACCTGGGCTCATCTGCCCAAGTGCAGCAGTGATGATTATTTTGCCACCATTTTCTTCTCATCAGTCGCCCATCTCTTGTCATGGCCTTTTTCACTCCTTCCTCTAGCAGTTTCAGTTGACTCAGTCGCTTTCTCTAGACCCTGTTCTAGGGTGGAGATCTTGGAAGAGCTGGCAGTACCTGCCTTCAAAAAGGGTCAAAAAAAGGCTGGTGCCGTGGCTCACACCTGTAATCCCAGCACTTCGGGAGGCTGAGGCAGGTGGATCACTTGAGGTCAGGAGTTCGAGACCAGCCTGGCCAATATGGCAAAACCCCATCTTTACTAAAAATACAAAAATTAGCTGGGCATGGTGGCATGTGCCTGTAATCCCAGCTACTTGGAAGGTTGAGGCAGAAGAATCATTCGAACCTGGGAGGTGGAGGTTGCAGTGAGCTGAGATCACACCACTGCACTCCAGCCTGGTCAACAAAGTGAAACTCCATCTCACAAAATAAAAACTAAACAAAAACAAAATACAAACAAAAACAAGAAGGGTGGAAAAAAAAAGTCGTGGTGGTAAAATTTCAGATAACAGATAGACAGGGGCTGGAGAGAGCCAGCTTCTGAGCATCTCTAAAACCTCTCTTAGACACCTATAATTCTATCTCTTCCGGAGGCTGACCTTATACACAATGACTTAAGATGTCAAGGAAAAATTAGCTTTGATTCAAATATTGTGAATGATCCTCACATTGCAGGTTTTTGGTAACCTGTGGATAATTGAAATTTGATACATGATTTTAAAATATTTTTTTGGGGGGGCAACATTTTCTAAAAAGTAAACCTTAGGTATACATTTTGATTTATTACTAACTTGACATTACAATATTTAAACTTCAAATTTTGAAATGCAACAAAGTTACCCCTATTGTAATTTAAAATATCTTGAGATAGTGGCAAAAAACATCTATTTGTTGGTCCTATCAAAGAAATTGACATTCAGCTATGAGAGTTATGCTGGAATTATGTTTATAAAAAATTCCTTCCTACTCTCTTGGCAAGATGCAAGAATGATGGGCTGTAAAATTGAACCGTTAAAATGGCCTTATGTGTGTTTGGACCAACATCTGACTTTGAAGTTACCCAACTGCCTGTTACCAATTTACCTACTTTACTGGGTGTTATGTTTTTGTCAGTGGGTGTTATTAAATTTAATACTCTAAGCAAGTGATATAATCCACACTTTTTAGCACTCAATGCTATTCTGATAAAAGTCACTTCCAGGTGCTTGTAAGTGAAATGCTTTAGCAGGAAAAAGTCCTCTAAGGGTGTTTTTTTCCCTAATTAATGTAAATGTGCTTATTTATTTTTCTAGGTGTTAGGTCCTTTTTTCAGGCTATGATATACATGTTGCTCAGCTATTATTTGCATGCAGGAGAAGACACTAAAACTTTCTGATTTCTTAGTAATAAATTAAGCCTCTTTGAGCTGTTGAAATTATTATTGCTCATGTGCAATAGTAAAAAGGAATATTAGGATATGTTTGGAGTTGTATGTGACAACCAAAATGAGTGGTTGAGATATAAGTCTCAAATCATTGAGGTTTATTGAGCAGGCTCAAGAGCTCGCCCGGGAGAAACATGACTTACAGAAGAAGCTGTGACTGGTTTTTTCCAAAGAGGTTCATAGGAGGTTTAATATTTATACATTTTCCTTAAAAAAGAAGGTAGAGTACGGCAGTGGGACAATTGATTACGTACTTGTGAGACTTTAGTTAGATCTACTTTTTTTTTTTTCGAGGCGGAGTCTTGCTCTGTTGCCCAGGCTGGAGTGCAGTGGCACGATCTTGGCTCACTGCAGCCTCTTCCTCCCAGGTTCAAGCAATTCTCCTGCCTCAGCCTCCCAAGTAGCTGGGGCTACAGGCACATGCCACCATGCCAGGCTAATTTTTTGTATTTAAGTAGAGATGAGGTTTCATCGTGTTACCCAGGCTGGTTGCGAACTCCTGAGCTCAGGCAATCCGCCTGCCTCGGCCTCCCAAAGTGCTAGGATTACAGGCATGAGCCACTAGTTAGATTTACATTTTATGTGAGAGAAGGTGACCATTTGTAGAAGGAGAAGGGAAGAGGAAGGAGAGGTCTCAAGGAGAGGTAAAGGTAGGATTAATCTCATCTTGTCTTTGTTCTGTACCTGGGAAGATAAGCTAGTAGTCTTTTGAAAATGTTGGTTTCTCTTTAGTCCTTAGGGAAAAAAACCTAGTGACTGTTAGTGAGGGAGGAGGGGTCGTGAGGCATGTCCTCTTTCCTTTCCCTTCATGGCTGTGAATTCAACTTCCAAGAGGTCTGTGGAGTTCCCTTGGCCAAGAGGGCATCTGTTCAGTGAGGTGAGGTGCTTAGAATTTTATTTTATTTATTTATTTTGAGACGTAGTCTTGCTCTGTCACCCAGGCTGGAGTGCAGTGGTGCAGTCTTGGCTCACTCAACCGCTGCCTCCCAGGTTCAAGCGATTCTCCTGCCTCAGCCTACTGAGTAGCTGAGATTACAGGTGCCTGCCACCATACCTGGCTTATTTTTGCATTTTAGTAGAGTCGGGGTTTCATCGACTCTACTTTTATTTACAAACAAAACCAAAAACTCTCGAAGATTATATTGTTAAAGAATAATCCTGTTGAAATTGCAGTATAGATAATAACAAAAATTGTGTTCTTCTTTGAACAAGATTACTTTTGCAACATCATAGTGGGTATAAACATTGAGGTTTAGGCAAACAAAAGGCGGGAAGCTTGGGTACCAGTTCACTGAAGGAGGGAACCCAGCAGGAATGAAGTGGTGAAGTGGGTGAACAGATTTCGAGGTTGAGTGGCTTACAGCATGTTCGTTCAGGAAGACATGACAGTATGCAGTTGCAAAGGCATGACGTCTGGGAGGTCACTTCCAGATGTGTACATTTTGGAGGTGTTTATTTGTCACGGATGCCTTTGGAGATGGTGGAGACCATTCGTTAATCATGAAATGTGATAACCACTGTTGAAAGAGCATGAACTTGGTGTTAATCACAGAGCCAATATTATTAAGTGATGGTGAGTGCTGGGAACACAACCAACATTTTCTCTTAAGGAAATAGAAAGGCCGTGTCTCTGACCTCACAAATAAATATTCTGGAGGGTGGAGTTGGCAGAATTTTAGTGAAGCACACATACAGTTAGCACAGGTCCACAGTGCCAACTAACTGTGAATTTTGGAGCAATTAGACCTTACCTAAAATTAGCCGTGCTGTTAATAATGCTAACAATGTGACCAGAAGCACTGATGTTAAAGCCAAGCTTATCTTGATTACCTGTGAGAGGAATAATTATGGGAATAATTATCAGCAAAAAGTTTGGGGAGCAATAAACACTCTTTATATGGATGATTATCTTTAATTCAAGTAAAAATAATACAGTAGTGGTATTTATAATCTGATCAGATTTTATAGATACAGTTTAACCACAGGTAAGCTTGAGTTAATTTTAATGAAATTCTTGAATGCATATTTGTTTTTAAAAGTAGAACTTTAAGAGTAGCGTATCTCTAAGCTGGAGTCTATATTATATAATCAGGAGGAAGCTTTCAGAATGTTTCTAGCTGGATTGCACTAAAACACGAGCAGATGGGATACAGCAATTCATTTATTCAAACTGATCATAGAGCTTAAAAAATTAGGCAATTTGGAGAATTAATATTATATCAGGAAATCCAATGTTAATAGAAAGGGTGTGTGTGAAATTAGTGGTGGTCAGGGATTTCCATTTTTACCATATGATAAGATCTGAACCTTATGAAACTTGTGGTATTAATAGAAGGACCCATTTCTCCTTCTATGAAAGACCCATATTTCTAAATAACCAGTTGCACGCTGCTTTCTGTGGGACTGCAGACTTCTCCCAGTTCTGGTCCTACACCCTCTAAAGGTGACCCGGCAGTCCTGGACTGATAGAGCCACCTGGGGCCTGTCATCCTGTCACCTCCTTTCTGGCTTCTTAGGAAACCTGTCTCGTTTTCTTCTGTTTACACACTTGTGACACAGTTAATTCTACAACAGATTGCCTTTTTTTTTCGTATGTACATATGTTCTTTTTAATCCATATGCTTCTTTTTTTGACTTGCTATTCTTTCTTTGGGTTCCAAATGTAGACTAAAAAACTTCCATTATGACTAGCAGCAATGAAAAGAATATAAATGATATTATTGTGTTAAGAAGGCAGAGACCACTTTTTATTTTTTAAGACAGAATCTCCCTCTGTTACCCAAGTCGTAGTGCAGTGGTATGATCTGGCTCACTGTAACCTCTGCCTCCTGGGTTCAAGTGATTCTCCTGCCTCAGCCTCCTGAGTAGCTGGGCTTACAGGTGTGTGTCACCATGCCTAGCTAATTTTTCTATGTTTAGTAGAGATGGGGTTTCACCATGTTGGTCAGGCTGATCTTGAACTCCTAACCTCAAGTGATGTGCTCGCCTTGGCATGAGCCACCACCATGTCCATCCCAGACCACATGTTTTAAAGTAGAACCAATGTCCCCATTTCTTTAAGCCCTTGAAAAGGCCCTGGAGTCCTGCTAAAATCCTCCATGTCTTTATCTGTTTCTCTGTTGCCTACTTAAGTCTAATGTTCTTCTTTTTATAATATCTGGTTCAAGATAAAGAGAATCTAATATTTCTATTTTTTGTGTCAAATCTTTAAAAAAGTATGCATTTATATTATATATTTTATAGATAACACTATCTCTATAAAAGACTGTTCTATTTCAAATAACTAACATAGCAATTAATCTTTGAAAGCAGTTTTTTTCTTTATAATTTGTTCATGTATTTACTTTTAAAAATGTGTTTCCTTGATAGTTACTGAGGCACTGTGTACTGGGGTCTCAGCTTAAAAAGTTGTACTGGATGCACTTAAAGACTTTGTCCTGGGATAAAACTCGTCGCATGCACATATACACTTTCTTCATGCACTCTCTACACACACATAAATGTGTAGTATTTATCATGCACATATATACACATACTATAGAGGAGAAAAAGTCATGTATTTTCCTTACCCATCACAAGGTTCATGGCTGAGGCACCTATAATAAAAGACAGGTTAATAAGAGAAAAGCATACAGATTTATTTAATATAAGTTTCATGTCACATGGGAGCTTTCAGAAGTGAAGACCCAAAGAAACAGAGAAACCTTTATATTTTTATGCTTAGATTAGATGAAGAGTGAACTTTTGTATGGAAGTATGATTGGACAAAGGGGTTATGATCTAATAATAATATATTAGGGGGACTTAGTAAGTCCCCTTTGTTCAGTTCTTCTTGGTGTCTCTGTGTCTTTGAGGATCAGGATGTTTCTTTCCTCTGGGTATAGGGAGGATGCCTCTAGAATGAAGATTTTAGGACCTGCTTCAGGGGAGAAGGGCCAGGGAAGGTGAGAATGACCTTCCTGCTTCTGCTGTTTTTTCAGATGTTGAGGTGCCATATTTTGGGGTAGCATGTCCTGAACTCCATCAATACCTATACACAGATATACATATACATACATGTGTATACATGTATGGGCACACACTTGAGCATACACACATGCACACACACATGTATAAAGTGGTATTTGATCTAGGAATTGAAGGATAGGTCAGAGTAATTGAGTAGAAATGTGAGAAGCACAGTGATTGTGGAGGGAATTCCATGCTTAATCCATCGTGGTAGAAGGTCTTGTAATGTTGAAACGACCTGGATTTGTTAGCAAGTTTGTTCCAAACAAAAGGGTAGTAAGAGAGAAGGCCGAAAAGGTAGTGCTATGATTTGAATGTCTTCTCTCAAACTCATGTTGAAATTTAATTGCTGATGTGGTTTGGCTGTGTCCCGACCCAAATCTCACCTTGAATTGCATTTCCCATAGTCCCCATGTGTCATGGGAGGGACCCAGTGGGAGGTAATTGAATCATGGGAGCAGTTACCCTCATACTGTTCTCATGATAGTGAGTTCTCATGCGATCTGAAGGTTTTATAAGGGGCTTTTCCCCTTTGTGCTCGGCACTTCTCTTCCTGTTGCCATGTGGAGAAGGATGTTTTTGCTTCCCCTTCTGCCATGATTGTAAGTTTCCTGAGGCCTCCCCAGCCATGTGGGAACTGTGAGTCAATTAAACTTTTCTCCTTTATAAATTATCCAGTCTTGGGTATGTCTTTGTTAGCAGCACGAGAACGGACTAATACAATTGCCACTGTAGCAGTCTTAAGAGGTGGGATCTTTAAGAGGTGATTGGGCCATGAGGGCTTCGTTCTCATGAATGGATTAATGCTGCTATTGCAGGAGTGAGTTCCTCATAGAAGGACAAGTTCAGTCCCCCTTTTTCTTCCTCTTGCCCTCTCTTTGCTTTTCTGCCATGAGATGTTGCAGCAAAATGGCCCTTACCACATGTCAGCCCCTTGATCTTGGACTTCTCAGCCTCTAGAATTGTGAGCCAGTCAATTTCTGCTTATGATAAATTACCTAGTCTGTGATATTGTCAGGGCAGCACAAACAGACTAGGACAGGTAGCATAGTGGGGATGAATCTCAGTTCATAAAGTTAGCTGTGGAAAAAGTATGACTCCTTTTTAATCATAACTCAGTTTCTATTTCAGGCTCATTTCTGACCATTGCTGTGGGAAGCATCTCTTTATTCTTTTGAGGTCCCTCTCCTCTGTGCCTCGTGTCCTGGTTTGGGATCTTGCCTTTGCCAGTCACTGGGTAGGCTTCTGGTCCTCATCATTGGCTCATGTAAGGTACTGCTGAGACAGAAAACCTCCCAGTCCTCCAGGCCCTCAGGCTCTCTGCTGTGTAGGAAGCTTTGTGAGGCTGCTGCCTGCCAAGCTCCACCACAAACCACCCTTCCCTTGTTGGGGTCTTTTCCCTTCCCCAGCAGCTCTGCTTGTGAACCCAGAAACCCACCTCTTTTCCCTCTTGCCTGCTGCAGGTCTCTTTCTAGTCTGGTAGAACTTGGTAGTTCTGGTACTAGGTTTCTTGCTCTACACGTGAGAATCACCTCCCATCTATGAGCTTAGGTTTTGGGAATAAGTCAGGATCCCTTGTAGGCTAGTTTGCTGCTTCCAGGTCATATCCTTCTCACAAGATCAATGAACATAAGGACCTGTTCCTGTCCTGATTGAGGAGGAAAGAAGGGGGATGTACCAGAAAGAGAAAAAAAGTTGGATCATTTCTCAAAAAACGTGTCCTCCCCTCCTCCCCCACAGGATGGGTCTCAGTTGAGGCAGGTCTTAGATATCAAATTGAGGAGTCTAGACGTCACTGGGAAGGTAACAGGAAGCCTTGAGTGACCCTGAGCTGGGGAGTGACATGTGATGAGGGTTGTGTTTCTCCTGTCTGGCAATGGGAGGCAAACAGGAGAGGGGAGAATCTGAATTCAGGGAGACCCCAGGGGAGGCTCCTAGAGTGGTCCCTGCAGGGGTGATTTCTTCTGCTCCAGCAAGTCCTTAACTCAGAGCACAGTGGTTAGTACAGTGTGTGCCCTGTGGACCTCACCCAAGGCTTTAGTTCATGGAACTCTCAACAGGAAACCGTATTACCTAACTCTTGTCTATCTATATATTACGGTAAGGCAGAGCTGTTCTCATTGCAGAATGTCACCATTTGAATGGGAAGCTCTAGAGGTCAAGAAACAATCAGTGACTGAAAAAGGAAGTTACAGAAGGTTATTCATGGCGGGAGCATTCTTTCATTTCATGACCACCTGATGCACTGTCAAATTGAGGAAGCCAAAATTACTAATGGGTTTCTTGACCTGAAAGGACATTGGATACTCTAAAAGAGGAAGCTACTCTAATAAGGTTGCCTCCCCCATTGGTAATAGTTTGTTAACTTGGGGAGATCTTGCCGAGTGTTAATTAAATTTGCATTACAGGTAGAGGAATCTGATGTCTGGAAATACTTTCTCATTCCATTTAAAGGGTAAGCTGCAGATCTCTAAGGCTCTCTTTGTGACTCTTAAGAAAATAGCAGACAAAGAAGGCTTTTGTGGGATAAAGAAACATGGAAAATTTCTTGGTGAAACTTGATGAGTCCACATTCACAGCACATACATGTATCAGATTTTTTTGTGTGTGCCCAGATAGGCATTTTTGCTTTTAAATTTTCAGCCGCGTCTGATTACCTAATTAGTTCAGATTGGCCCTTTCTCTGGGAGACAAGGAGGAAGGAGGCTTTGAAGTTGGGAAAGGGAGCATGAAGCGGACAGACTTCTGGGGGCTGGGAAGGCGCTGCCTGAGGGAGGCGTCCTGGAGGCTTCTGTCTTTATCCTCATTGCTTCTGTCGCTGTTCGAGCAGAGGACCACTTAGGAATCTTGGGTGATAACAATCCCTGGGCCTTAGGAAACTCTGTTGGATAGCCTGCCGGCAAGTGGATCAAAAAATCAAACTGTTCAGAGGGGTGTAACATACAAAGCAAGGCCACATCCCTGACAGTCCGTCTCCTTTCCCCATCTCACTCTCTGGAAACCACCATTGACAAGAATTTCCTGTTTATTCTTATAAAAAACTTCTGTGTGCAAACAGGCACACATTGCTTTTAAACACATGTGATTTGTTTGTTCTCATTATTCAGATGGCACCATCTGACACTCTTGACTCTGCTGTTCACTTTTGCCACGGTCAGTCCCCTCAGTCCCTCCCACAGCTGCGGGGTAGCCCACCATGATCCAGTTTGTTTCACCAGGTTTCTTTCTTTCTTTCTTTTTTTTTTTTAATTATACTTTAAGTCTGGGGTACATGGTCATATCATCCAGGATTGTTACATAGGTATATACATGCCATGGTGATTTGCTGCCTCCATCCCCCCATCACCTACATTAGGTATTTCTTCTAATGTTATCCCTCCCCAATTCCCCCACCCCCTGCTATCCCTCCCCTAGCCCTCCCACGCCTCAACAGGCCCCGGTGAATGATGTTCCCCTCCCTGTGTCCATGTGTTCTCATTGTTCAACACCCACTTATGAGTGAGAACATGCAGTGTTTGGTTTTCTATAAGAAACGGCTGGGCTTTTTTTGGTTTCCAGCCTTTGGGGGATTGAATGGTAACCCTCATTCCCCAAAAAGATATGTCCACATCTTAATCCTCAAACCTGTGAAAGAGACCTTATTAGAAATTTAAGGATCTAAAGATGCGATCTTCCTAGTGTAACCATGTGGGTTCTAAATCCAGTGACAAGTGCCCTTGTAAGACACAGAAGAGAAGACACAGGGAGGGGAGATCTTGTGAGGATGGAGGCAGAGACTGGAATAATACAACCACAGCCAAGAAATGCCTGGAGCCCCTAGAAGCTGGAAGAGGCAAGGGATGATTCTCTTTTAGAGCTGCCGGGGGCAGTGTGGCTCTGTTGGCACCTGGATTTCAGACTTCTTCTGGTCTCCATACCCGAGAGAGAATACATTTCTGCTGTTTTAAGCCGCCTAGTTTATGACAGTTTGTTACAGCAGCCTTGGGAAATGAATACATTGCCCTAACTCTGGTCTAATGAACATTTCTCTTATTGTTATGAAAAATAGTGAATATCTTCTCTGGACACATCTGTGCACATCTGCTCAAGTTTACCTGCAGTACAGGCTTCCAGAAGTAGAATTCTGGTTCTAGGTCCTGAAATATTTTCCTCCTCAGATGTATTTCATATCACATGCATCCTTGCCTTAGGAATAATAAGGCAGGTAACAGTAGCAATTCCTGTGTTTTGAGTGCTTTTTGTGTGTCAAGCATTGTGCCTACATTATCTTATTTTTTTTTCTGAGACAGAGTTTCGCTCTTGTTGCCCAGGCTGGAGTGCAATGGCGTGATCTCAGCTCACTACAACCATTGCCTCCCAGGTTCAATCAAGTCTCCTGTCTCAGCCTCCCGAGTAGCTGGGATTACAGGCATGCGCCACAATGCCTGGCTAAGTTTGTATTTTTAGTAGAGACGGGGTTTCTGCATGTTGGTCAGGCTGGTCTCAAACTCCTGACCTCAGGTGATCTGCCTGCCTTGGCCTCCCAAAGTGCTAGGATTATAGGTGTGAGCCACCGCGCCCGGCCGTGCCTACATTATCTTATTCATCTCACAACAACCCTATGACATATTTGTTATTATCCTCTTTTTATGGATGGAACACTGAGATTTAGAGTGTTGAAGTCACCTGCATAAGATCATATGCTTACATAAGAGGCAGGGGGGCCAGGATTCAACCCAACCTCTAACTCCGAACTCTGTGTTCTTAGCTATGATGCTGGATTGGGAAGATAAAACACGTTCTAGACTTTTTGGTCTTGTGTTGTATGGACGTGGTTTGGCATGTTCCGGCCACTGGGTGTGGTGGGTTCTGGGAGGTGACAGACTCAGTTGTAATTACAGGAAGAAGCGTGGTGGGTAGAATGTGGAATCAATCCATAGTGCGTTGGGAGTCTGGTGAAATAGCACCATGCGGATGGTCCATCTTGGACTAATGGGATCCCAGCAGGTGGACTGCACATCCAGGAGTTAGAACATGAGTGATAATCACAAAGCTGCAGTTATTAATAGCTCTTACTATGTGTCAGGCATTGCTCTAAGTGCTGTATGTTTATTCACCCACTGTGAGGCAGGGACTACATTAGTGTGGGCCGTGAGTCATGGGGCGCAACTGCTTGGCATTCAGGTACAGATCAGCTCCTGAGTGAGGAGACAGCAAGAACAAGGCTGAAAATGGAGGTACCAGGTAGGTTCAAGAAAGAGACCTCAGCTCAGGCTACCAGGTGGGTACCCAGTTAATAGAGTTGCAAGATGGGAATCCATCTCAAGAGAGAGACAGAAGCTCAGTTACTAGAACGGGGGCCCTTCATCAGAGGTCAGCGTGGCATGACTTACACCAAGTCCAGAAGTCATTTGGTGCCTGCTCTGAGGAGTGTAGCAGCAGCAGGCTCAGGAGAGGAAATAATGGGGCTTACCATTGCCTTCCTCAGGCTTATGACCTTATGGTTATGACGACGTACACGAGACCTGAACCTGCGGTTAATAAGTCCTTGATACTAGCATGTCTTGTTCTCATTTATTTCTTCATTGCCACTAGTGAACACAGGGTTCAGCTGTAGGACTGCTGGGCAGCACCGCATGGTAGGCTCTCTATAAGCTGTAAGCTGAGTGTTACAATCCTTTGACTCATTTTTATCTTTAGTATTGATAAGTTTTAATTCACAAGAAACATTAAAGTAATTTCTGTTGGTTCAGCAGAGTCGTTTTCACTTCCTTGTCTCGTTGGGGCGCATGCCATGTATTGTTAACTTTTGGCAAAGGAAAATAGACTAACACATTGTCTTTTAATTTTTTATTTATTTAATTATTTTTTGGTGGAAGACTATCCCCATCTTGTGGATATTTGCATTGTGTTTTAGCTTCCACGGTTTTGAATACAGATTCACCCAGGTTGGGCGTCTGATCGCAGAGATTGTTCTTAGAGGCTTCTTTGGTCTTCAATTTTACCAGCATTTTGGATTCTGGACACAAAAGCATCAGGGAGTCCCACTTATGCTTTTTTTTCCTTGGAGACAGGGTCTTTCTCCATCACCCAGGCTGGAGTGCAGTGGCATCATCATGGCTCCTGGGCTCCAGTGATCTTCCCACCTCAGCCTCATGTGTAGCTGGGACTACAGTAATGCCTGGATACTTTAAAAAAATGTCTTGTAGAGATGGGCCCTCACTCTGTCTCCCAGGCTAATCTTGAACTCCTGGCCTCAAGGAACCCTTCCGCCTTTGCCTCCCAAAGTGTTGAGATTACAGGCACGAGTCACTGCGCCTGGCCTCACTTACGCTCTATTTACCTTTATCCCTGTCCTGCGCTTTGACCATTTTCAAAGTCCTCTCAAAAATAATGGTTTCCTCTCCATATGCTTCTCCATGCAGACTTAAGGAACAGGTTATATATTCTACTTTAAGATGAGGGAATTTATTGTGTAGCACAGAATAAATCAGTCTTAGACCAAGGCCAGAAATCTCTGATTTTCTTGATTTCAATTCACTTACCAACCCCCACCCTCTGCCCTGCCCCCAACTTCAAGCTTGGAAAAATGTGAATGATAGCTGTGTCTCAAACCATCTTTCAGAAAGCTGACCACAAATATAAGTCACATTTATAAAGTGCCAATGGAGTTTATCCAAACAGAATTTGTTTTCCCTTAATTATTTGTTAAGTGCATTTCTCAAATTTTCAGAAATGGAAATGAGCCATACCATAATGTTCTGATTACTATTTTAAGAAGTTAAAGACCTCCAAAAATTGGATATGACTTAAACATACAGTGTATGGTGTAAGAGTAAAGATTAGGACTTGAAGTGATTTTGTCTGGTACATAGAAACAATTCTGTTACATAAAGTTAAAATGAATTTTTAAAAATTTGGTGCTGAAATAGTAAACGTCAGTCTTTAGGCATTCACTTTGGTAAAATTCCTGGAAAGCACCAGGCATATGGAATGTTATAATACAAAGTTTTCCAAATAGGGATTTGAAGTGATTGCTTTCATGGCATGGAATAATGAGAAAGAAGTCTCTTGTTACATATGGACAGTGCATTCTTGGAGACGGAGTCTCAAAGTAGAAAATGCTTGGGCACGTTCTGGATTTGTGCATGCTGATGCCTGCATGTGTTCCATTCTGTTTGGAAATGTCTCCCTAGACTATAAGCTGCATGATGGTAAGGTCATGTTTATTACCAGTAATAAACAGTCATGTTTATTACCGGTAATAAACAGTCAGTCTTGTTTATTACTGGATCCCTTGGCTTAGAACAGTGTGCAGACTTAATATATTTTGTTGAGTGAATTAATGAACACGTACATAAAGGCAGCAAGAAATGAATGTAGGTCTTTGTTAGTGACAAATGAGTGAAACTAAAATTCAAGAATTGGGGACTTATATGCTATTTGATCATGATCAAGATGACAAGAATATATCATTTAAAATAATATATCATTTAAAAATAATTGTGTGTTGAAAATGCATGACAGGTCACACACAATGGTTGACGCTTGTGATCCCAGCATTTTGGGAAGCCGAGGTGGGCTGATCACTTGAGATCAATAGTTTGAGACCAGCCTCGCCAACATGGTGAAACCCCATCTCTACTAAAAACGTGAAAATCAGCTGGGAGTGGTGGTGGGCGCCTGTAATCCTAGCTACTCAAGAGGCTGAGGCATGAGAATCACTTGAACCCGGGTGGCAAACGTTACAGTGAGCCAAGATTGCACCATTGCACTACGGCCTGGGTGATAGAGTACAACTCAGTCTTCAAAAAAAAAAAAAGAAAAAGAAAAAGAAAAAAGAAAATGCATGACCAAGTGGAAAAAGCTTGGATTTTTTCATACTGGGGACAAAATATGAGATTGGAGATGGCATACCTAGCAGAGTCCTTGTCACATAAGAGAAATATAGAACATTTATTTTCTGTTCTCGTTAGTGCCTTTAGATGAAATTAAGAAGGAAGCGGTCATATCTTAAGTCAGTGATTCTTGAATAGGGTGATTTTGCCCTCCATGTGACATATGGCAATGTCTGGAGACATCGTTAGTTGTCATGACTTGGGGGAGGGTCCTACTGGCATCTAGTGAGCAGAGGCAATAGTGCTGCCAATGTGTCCTGCAATGCACAAGGTAGCCCCATACAACAGAATTACCTGGCACTAAGTGTCAATGGTGTTGAGGTTGAGAAGCCCTGTCTTAGTCACTCACAAAGGTATGTTAAAATATTGAGCCAGATAAAAAGTGTGTCATTGTATATATCTCATATTGAAGCAGATATTACTAACGAAAGTCTATTAATATGCAGCACGTAAGTGAATTTTCTTATTTCTTTATGCTTTGATTCCTGACCCAAATTACTTTTGTTTTTAAAAGCTGATGGTGGCCGGGCACAGTGGCTCATGCCTGTAATCCCAGCACTTTGGGAGGCCGAGGCAGGCGGATCACGAGCTCAGGAGTTCAAGACCAGACTGGCCAACATGGTGAAACCCCGTCTCTACTAAAAAATACAAAAATTAGCTGGGCATGGTGGCTCGTGCCTGTAATCCCAGCTACTTGGGAGGCTGAGGTAGGAGAATTGCTTGAACCAGCACCAGGGAGGCGGAGGTTGCAGTGAGCCAAGATTGCGCCATTGCACTCCAGCCTGGGCTACAGAGTGAGACTCCGTCTCAAAAAAAAAAAAAAAAGCTGATGGTTTCTGCAAATATCAGGGACTCTTTTCATCAATATGTTTATATATTTTAAAAAAAGATATTTGCTTTCCAAACAGTACAGTAAACATACACCTAATGAATCATTGCTGAGCTTAGCAAGCACTATTACTTGATAAAGTTACAACAGCCACACAAGAATGGAACTATTAACTTGTCTATAGTTTGATCAAAATACATTTGATCAGTTTGCTGATATTTATTGAAATGAAACCTAGTTGACATTATGTATTTCATATACACTTAACCTAGATCTACCAGATTTTTATATTTAAAAAGAGTTTCTATTTTTCCTCTAAGAATATTAATGAATTTCTGTAGTAGAAGAGAGTTGGAAAATTAGGGTAATTCCGTTGTTTCATTTACTCTGTCTTTCAGACATTGTGAAATGTTTCATATTTGAATAACTGGAGTGGGAGAGACTTTGAAGATATTCTTTGTGTTTGTTGTCATTGGCTTGAAAGTTGGCCCTTTTTCCTGGACATTTCGTGACACATCAGTAACTCACTTGGTGGGATCACAGGTGTTGCCTTTGGTAGACTGATATTCTCGTAATGGGGATCTGATGTATGGTATGCCGAATCTCCCTCCATGCTTGTGAGATTGCTCTTAACTCTTGAGTGCTATCTCAACTGTAGTTTCTTGTGGTGAAAATTGATGACATTTACCAAACGCTGAGTGTATATTGGGCAGAGTATAAATGCTATTCGTGAATTAGCCATTTAATTCTCATCACAATGTCATGAGGTAGCTACTATTATGATTCCCGTTTTAGAGACAGGGAAGCAGGCTTGGAAAGGTTAAGTGATTTGTCCATGGTTGTGTAACTAAGGGGTATGGAGGCTAGAATAGTCATGTTACCCTATTGATGATCTTTGCTGTCTTCAAACGAGGGGCTGAGGCGGTGGGAGTGCTTTGAGTGAGACAGCACACAGAGAGAAGTCTGACCTTAACTCTAAATTCCAACAATAATAAAATACCAATGAAGTATAACTCAACACCATTTCTTATAGCTCTGCAAGGAGAGGGAAGGCACTTGCTGGTAGAGTTGGGTTTAAAAAGGATCACCTTGTGGAGTCAGTTTTCCCTCCCCTTGGCTAGCAGTTGGGGCAGAATGTGGAAATACAGATTTGCATAATGCATGTCACCTCAGAGGATGCTGCTTGGGTCAGGCTTGGCTTCTATAGTGTGCACAGACCTCTTCATGCCCCAGGCTGGTCTAGTTGTACTCAGCAACCATCTAATTGCCATGCCTCTGGGTAGCAGCACTTTTGTGGAGCTTCCCTGTCCATGCCTAGAAAGCTGTATGAATTGAGGTTTGTCCTATACTTAACATGTGTCTACACATGTGTGTATGTATGTGTGTGCATGCAATGTATGTTTGAGTGACTCTCATTGGTGGCAATGGGGAGTGTATAGTCTCCTCCCATGGGCACTTGCTGTATTTCTGGTAGTGCTCTGGTGGTCTCTGGCCCTGTGGGGCTGTAAGTAGTTAATTGTTCCTAGTCTTCTCTGGTCTGTGAGCAGCTTAAGCAGAGATATTGTGTTAATACTAGTAGTAACAGAGATGCTTTGAGTTCCAGGCTCTCTCTGTTTTAATGATGAAGCAGCTAAGCCAAAGATGGGTAAATAGTGCCTGAGGATACTCAGCCCATGAGTAGAAGAGCTGAGGTTCCTACACAGGACTGTCCAATGTCAACATCTGTACTCTCTTCACTACTCTCTGCTCTTTCTTATATCGTTGCATCCTTGGCACGTGGTATTAATCAATGAGTCTTAGCTAAATGAATGCTGCTTGTGAACACTTTCAGGTGGAAATTAAGCATTGCTTTGACCAGAGTATAATGCAGAGTTGTAATATACTCAAGGATGGTGGCAAGAATCCCCTGTACTTGGTGCCGAATACTCTGACTAATCACCAGAAGGAGGTTCTGTGTTTTCAGATCATCTGTCCCATTTGTGTCTCTTGGGTCCGGATTTCCCAGTCTTTAGTCCAGTTTTCCAATCTGCCTCCTTAGCTCTTCCAGGAAAACTTTCTGAAATTTTCTTGATGCTGTTTGGAGTTCCACTTGCAGAATGATTTTTCATTCTGGCATTCCCTGATTGGGCCCTCCCCCTGTTGCCCTGAGAGAGAGGTCCTCTCCTTTCCCCCAGCTCCAAGAGACAACACTGGCCAGGCATAGGGCACCTCTAGCTGTGTGACTGTGGAGAGTGCCCTTTTTATATCTTGAGTTTTTCATTTACAGATTGTGAGGGACTTGTAGTAGTAGGTAATCTCATTCTATATAGTTCTTTGCCATTAAAAAAAAATTATGAGAGAGGAGGATCCAAGATGGCTGAATAGGAACAGCTCTGGATTGCAGTTCCCATCGAAAACACAGAGGGTGAGTGATCACCGCATTTCCAAACAAATTTTTACTGCCCACAGACCAAGAGATTCCTGGTCAGAAAAGCGCCACAGGTCTCCAGTGCAGCTGTTTCAGCTGGCACAGCGCGTCTCTGCACAAAATCTCACACAAATCCAGGCGCTGTTTCAATTGGTGACCGGAATGCCTGGGAGACAGAGTTGCCAGTTCAACTGAAAAAAAGGGGACTAAAACAGGGAGCCAGGTGATCTGGCTTAGCTGGTCCCACCCCCACAAAGACCAGCAATCTGAAATGCTCTGGATTGAGAGTTCCACAGCAAGCACAGCTGGACGTGGCACAGTCCAGCTCTGTCGGGGGAAGGGCATCCACCATTACTGAGGCAGTCCACCAATACCAAGGCAGTCTGCCATTACCGAGGCAGTCCACCATTACAGAGACAGTCTGCCATTACTGAGGCAGACTGCCATTACCAAGGCAGTTCTAACTATACCCCTGTAAACACAACTGCATAGAAATTCACACAGCAGCTGGGCAGAGCCCATGGCAGCTCAGCAATACCTCTGCTAGCAGACTGTGACTAGGCAACTTCTCACTGGGCAGGGCATCTCTGAGAAAAGGCAGCAGAATGACGGAACTTATAAATAAAGCCCCACCTTCCCTGGGACAGAGCACCCGGAAAAAAAGGCAGTTATGAGTTCTGCTGCAGCAGACTTAAACATATCTGCCCAGCAGCTCTGAACAGAACAACAGAGCTCACAGCTCAGCACTTGAGATCCTATAAGGGACAGACTGTCTCCTCAAGCAGCTCCCGACCCCCATATAACCAAAGAGACAACTCATAAAGGAGAGCTAAGGCTGACATCTGGGGGGTATTCTTCTGGGACAGAGATAACAGAAGAAGAAACTGGCAGCAACCGTTACTCTTCTACAACCAATGCAGGTGATTCCCAGGCAAGCAGGGTCTGGAGTGGACCTCCAGCAGTCCTACAGCAGAGGGGCCTGACTGTTAGAAGGAAAACTAAGAAACAGAAAGAAACAACTCTATCAGCAACAAAAAGGATGTCCACTCAGAGACCCCATCTGAAAGTCCCAACCACAAAGACCACAGGTAGATAAATCCACAAAGATGGGAAGAAACCAGCACAAAAAGGGTGAAAATACCCAAAACCAGAACACCTCTCCTCCTCCAAGGGATCACAACTCCTCACCAGCAAGGGAACAAGGCTGGTTGGAGAATGATTCTGATGCATTGACAGAAACAGGCTTTGGAAGGTGAGTAATAACAAACTTCTCTGAGCTAAAAGATCATGTTCTAACCCAATGCAAAGCAACTAAGAACCTTGAAAAAAGGTTTGATGAAATGCTAACGAGAATAAACAGCTTATAGAGGAATATAAATGAATTGATGGAGCTGAAAAACACAACACGAGAACTTCGCAAAGCATACACAAGTTTTAGTAGCCAAATCGACCAAGCAGAAGAAGGGATATCAGAGATTGAAGATCACTTCAATGAAATAAAATGAGAAGACAAGATTAGAGAAAAATGAGTAAAAAGAAATGAACAAAGCCTCCAAGAAATATGGGATTATGTGAAAAGACCTAATCTACATTTGATAGGTGTTTCTGAATGTGACGGAGGAATGAATCCAAGCTGGAAAAAACTCTTCAGAATATTAACCAGGAGAACTTCCCCAACCTAGCAAGACAGGCCAACATTCAAGTCCAGGAAATACAGAGAATACCACAAAGATATTCCTCAAGAAGAGTAACCCCAAGGCACATAATCGTCAGATTCACCAGGGTTGAAATGAAGGAAAAAAATGCTAAGGGCAGCTAGAGAGAAAGGTCAGGTTACCCACAAAGGGAAGCCCATCGGATTCAACAGCAGATCTCTGAGCAGAAACCCTACAAGCCAGAAGAGAGTGGGGGCCAATATTCAACATCCTTAAAGAAAAGAACTTTCAACCTAGAATTTCATATCCAGCCAAACTAAGCTTCATAAGCAAAGGAGAAATAAAACCCTTTATGAATAAGCAATTGCTCAACGATTTCATCACCACCAGGCCTGCTTTACAAGAGCTCTTGAAAGAAGCACTAAACAGAAAGGAACAACCAGTACCAGCCACTCCAAAAATGTACTAAATGGTAAAGAACATCAACATAATGAAGAATCTGCATCAACTAATGGGCAAAACAACCAGCTAGCATCAAAATGGCAGGATCAAATTCACACATAACAATATTAACCTTAAATGTAAATGGGCTAAATGCCCCAATTAAAAGACACAGATTGGCAAATTGGATAAAAAGTCAAAACCCATCGGTGTGCTGTATGCAGGAAACCCATCTCACATGCAGGGACACACATAGGCTCAAAATAAAGGGATGGAGGAAGATCTACCAAGCAAATGGAGAGCAGAAAAAAGCAAGAGTTGCAATCCTAGTCTCTGATAAAATAAACTTTAAACAAACAAAGATCAAAAGAGACGAAGAAGGGCATTACATAATGGTAAAAGGATCAGTACAACAAGAAAAGCTAATGATTCTAAATATATACGTACCCAATACAGGAGCAGGCAGATACTTAAAGCAAGTTCTTAATGACCTGCAAAGAGACTTAGACTCCCATGCAATAATAGTGGGATACTTTAACACTCCACTGTCAATGAGACAGAAAATTAACAAGGATATCCAGGACTTGAACTCAGACCTGGACCAAGGAAACCTAATAGACATTTACAGAACTCTCCACCCCAAATCAGCAGAATATACATTCTTCTCAGCACCACATCACACCTACTCTAAAACTGACCACATAATTGGAAGTAAATCACTCCTCAGCAAATGCAAAAGAATGGAAATCATAACAGTCTCTCAGACCACAGTGCAATCAAATGAGAACTCAGGATTAAGAAACTAACTCAGAACCACACAACTTCATGGAAACTGAACAACTGGCTCTGGAATGTTGACTGGATAAACAATGAAATGAAGGCAGAAATAAAGATGTTCTTCCAAACCAATGAGAACGAAGATACAATGTACCAGAATCTCTGGGACACATTTAAAGCAGTGTCTAGAGGAAAATTTATAACAATAAATGCCCACATGAGAAGCGAGGAAGGATCTAAAATCGACACCCTATCGCCAAAATTGAAAGAGCAAGATCAAAAAAACTCAAAACCTAGCAGAAGACAAGAAATAACTAAGATCAGAGCAGAACTGAAGGAGATAGAGACACAAAAAACCCTTCAAAAAATCAATAAATCCAGGAGCTGGTTCTTTGAAAAGATCAACAAAATAGACAGACTGCTAGCCAGATTAATAAAAAAGAAAAGAGAGAAGAATCAAATAGATGCAATAAAAAATGATAAAGGGGATATCACCACAGATTCCACAGAAATGCAAACCACCATCAGAGATTACTATAAACAACTCTGTGCACATAAACCAGTAAACCTGGAAGAAATGGATAAATTCCTGGACACTTGCACCCTCCCAAACCTAAACCAGGAAGAAGTCGAAACCCTGAATAGACCAATAACAAGGGCTGAAGTTGAGGCAGCAATTAATAGCCTACCAATCAAAAAAAAGCCCAGGTGCAGATGGGTTCACAGCTGAATTCTACCAGACATACAAAGAGGAGCTGGTACCACTCCTTCTGAAACTATTCCAAACAATCTAAAAAGAAGGAATCCTTCCCAAATCATTTTATGAGACCAACATCATCCTGATACCAAAACCCGGCAGAGACTCAACAAAAAGAGAAAACTACAGGCCAATATCCATGGTGAACATAGATGCAAAAATCTTCAATAAAATACTGGCATACCGATTGCAACAGCACATCAAAAAGCTTCTCCATCACGGTCAAGTAGGCTTCATTTTGGGGATGACATATGCAAGTCTATAAACGTAATTCACCACGTAAATAGAACCAAAGACAAAAGCCACATGATTGTCTCAATAGATGCAGAGAAGGCCTTCAACAAAATTCAACAGCCCTTTATGCTAAAAACTCTCAATAAAGTAGGTATTGACAGAATGTATCTCAAAATAATAAAAGCTATTTATGACAAACCCACAGCCAATATCATACTGAATGGGCAAAAACTGGAAGCATTCCCTTTGAAATCTGGCACTAGACAAGGATACCCTCCCTCACCACTCCTATTCAACATAGTATTGGAAGTTCTAGCCAGAGCAATCAGGCAAGAAAAAAAGAAATAAAGGGTATTCAATTAGGAAAGGAGGAAGTCAAATTGTCTCTATTTGCAGATGACATGATTGTATATTTACAAGACCCCATCGTCTCAGCCCAAAATCCCCTTAAACTGATAAGCAACTTCAGCAAAGTCTCAGGATACAAAATTGACATGCAAAAATCACAAGCATTCCTATACACCAATAACAGACTTAAAGAGAGCCAAATCAAGAATGAACTGCCATTCACAATTGCTACAAACAGCATAAAATACCTAGGAATACAACTAACAAAGGATGTAAAGGACCTCTTCAAGGAGAACTACAAACCACTGCTCAAGGAAATAAGAGAGGACACAAACAGACAGAGGAACATTCTGTGCTCATGGTTAGGAAGAATCAATGTTGTGAAAATGGCCATACTGCCCAAAGTAATTTATAGATTCAGTGCTATCCCCATCAAGTTACCAATGACCTTCTTTACAGAACTGGAAAAAAAACATCTTAAACTTCATATGGAACCAAAAGAGAGCCAGCATAGCCAGGTCAATTCTAAGCAAAAAGAAAAGATGGAGGCATCACAATACCTGACTTCAAACTATACTACAAGGCTACAGTCATCAAAATAGCATGGTACTGGTACCAAAACAGAGATACAGACCAATGGAACAGAACAGAGGCCTCAGAGGCAACGCCACACATCTACAACCATCTGATCTTTGACAAATCTGACAAAAACAAGCAATGGGGAAAGGATTCTCTGTTTAATAAATGGTGTTGGGATAACTGGCTAGCCATGTGCAGAAAGCAGAAACTGGACCCATTCCTGACACCTTACACTAAAATTAACTCCAGATGGATTAAAGACTTAAACATAAGACCTAACACCATAAAAACCATAGAAGAAAACCTAGACAAAACCATTCAGAACATAGGCATAGGCAAGGACTTTATGACTAAAACACCAAAAGCATTGGCAACAAAAGCCAAAATAGACAAATGGGATCTAATTAAACTCCAGAACTTCTGCACAGCAAAACAACAGTGAACCAGCAACTAAGAGAATGGGAAAAAATTATTGCAATCTACCCATCTGACAAAGGACTTATATCCAAAATCTACATAGAACTAAAACAAATTTACAAGAAAAAAACAAATCCATTCAAAAGTGGGCAAGGGATATGAACAGTCACTTTTCAAAAGAAGATATATATGAGGCAAACAAACAATGTTCATCATCACTGGTGATTAGAGAAATGCAAATCAAAACTACATTGAGATACTATCTAATGCCAGTTAGAATGGCGATCATTAAATCTGGAGACAACAGATGCTGGAGAGGATGTGGAGAAATAGGAACACCTTTACACTGTTGGTGGGAGTGTAAATTAGTTCAACCATTGTGGAAGACAGTGTGGTGATTCCTCAAGGACCTAGAAATTGAAATTCCATTTGACCCAGCAATCCCATTACTGAGTATATATCCAAAGGATTATAAATTGTTCTGTTATAAGGACATATGCACACGTATGTTCATTGCAGTACTATTTACGATAGCAAAGACCTGGAACCAACCCAAATGCCCATCGATGATAGACTGGACAAGGCAAATGTGGCACATATACAGCATGGAATAATATGCAGCCATAAAAAATGATGAGTTCATGTCCTTTGTAGGGACCTGGATGAACCTGGAAACCATCATTCTCAGCAAACCGACACAAGAACAGAAAATTAAACACTGCGTGTTCTCAGTCACAGGCGAGTGTTGAACAATGAGAACACATGGACACAGGGAGGGGAGCATCACACACTGAGGTCTGTGGTGGGGGACTAGGGGAGGGACAGTCGGGGATAGGGAGTTGGGGAGGAATAACATGGGGAGAAATGCCAGATATAGGTGATGGGGATGGAGGCAGCAAAGCACATTGCCATGTATGTACCTATGTAACAATACTGCATATTCTTCACATGTACCCCAGAACCTAAAATGCAACAATGTGTATATATAAATAAAAATGGATGGACCCCTTCAGGAATCTGCCAAAAACACACCTTGTGCTGTGCATGCACACAGACACATGTACATGCGCACATGTGCACACACTCCACACACTTTGTCACAGAATTTCAAGAGACCCAGAAACCCTGCTCACTCAGAGCCTGTCCATTTGCTAGTTACCCATATGTGAAGAATCTCTTCTTTTTTGAGTTCTGTCTGTCTTTGACAGTCTGTGGCATGCCATGATGAAGTTCTTTTTAAAATACCAAGTTTATTGAAAACATCGTCTTATGTTAGAACTTGTAAAACCCACAAACCTTTCAGCCTGGGTTTTGAAGCAAAAAAGAAAGGTTTAGAATTACAATATAGCCTCCCATCAAATAGGTGCTGACAACTCTAGCAGGAAGGCTTCTGGGTTCTTCCTCACTCCCTGCCTTCTGACTTTTTAATCCCATGCTCTCATCATCTGAATTATATACAGACAATGGGATGAATGTTTTCTCTTTGAAGGAATAAATACTGGAAGGATGTTTCAAAGGTGGAATTTTAGTCTTAGAGAAAAGATCAATAATTTATCTTCAGTTTTAGTTTAAATGGAAGGAGTATTTGAGGAGCTCCTGGATCCCACAGAACTTGAAATCCTCTCTCCCCGTTGCTTTCGAACTCTGCGTACAGCCGCTGCCTCCAAAAAGTCCCCCCTTCCATGACCCTATATTCTCAAATTCTTCTCACTACCTCTCTTCCCCACCCTCTCAACCTACCTGGACCTATTTTCTGCCAGTATATTTTGTTCATTATTATACAAATCCCACCTGTCCTCAAGGAACTGATTCTTAGACCTGCACTCCTTCCTTTTAGGGGGAGTTTTCAGTCACTTGTAGTTTCATAAATTTCTTTCATTTCTGTCACAGGTAGAAGTTAAGAAACCCAGGGAGTAAGAGACCACCCCACAGAGCATCCACTGTATTAGAAGACCGTGTGGCACCCACACTAACTCCAGCAGACATTTTTTAAAGTGAAAGATATCTTTCAACAAACTAGCATTTTATTCATAACATTCTAACCAGTCCCTGGTATATTTGAATCAAGCTTTTGTTTCACTTACATGTATTTTCAAAGGGAAATAAGTGAGCAAAATAAAATATTTGATTTTCAGCGGTTAAGATGGTTAAATGCAAGTGTTTTTGGCTTGCCCCTCTTTTCCCCTCCATATTGTGTTTCCCCTGCTCTCCCTCCTATTCAGTGAGATAGCCTGTTGTTCAAGGATTCTAATGGGATTTTATTTACTGCCTGGTAGAAACAGTTGAAAAAAAATTACACAGTTGAAACAATCCAAGGATTTTGAAACATTCTCTTGGCAGTTGTTTTTTTTCTTTTTTGGCAGCTAGGATATGCCTGCTCAAAACATTTTTAATGTTTTACCTTCATGGGCTCTGCATTTGCCAGTGTAAATGTTTCCAAATTGTTCTCTTGATTTCATTCTTAAGACCCTAGGCAATGCATATAACATATGTATATATGTACACACAAGGGTATATTTGTATATTTGTGTATATATAAAGAGAAAGTACTTTTGTTTCTTTGGTTTAAAAATACAGTGGTTTCTTGTGAAGAGAAATCATAATTGTGAAGCTACAGTTATCAGAAGCCAGCTAATTGAATTCCACTGAGAACTATTAGTCATATACAATAATGATGATGACTGTCATCATCATCATCTCAAAACTTGCCTTGGCATTTATAAGAAACCTCATGACAGCAATATATTTTAGAAATGTGGACATCACTAGTTCTTTTTATTTTCTTTTTAACATTTCAACAAAATGGGACTTAGAACTTAGCATCTCCTGGGTCCTACATAAGTAATTTAATGTGAAACTTAAAGATGTGAAAAAGATTTTAACAGGATGAATGGATTCTGGCAATATAAGGTAGTGAGTTAGTAATGTAAGTTAATAATATATAACTTTCAATAAAGCTTTTAGTTTTTTATATTTTCAAACTATAATTCTTTTTATTAATAGTTCTGCAAAACAACTCATTTGAAATAAATTAATTTTGTATCTCTTCTTCAATGACATAAGAAGGTTAAATGCCCTATCATACCAGGTAGTGAGAGAGTAACAATTTAGGGATTTCTGTTTGAGTTTTCTTCTTCCCTTAAGACTTTTGTCTTTGACACTTTATATTTTTAATTTTAATTTTTTTTTTTGTTGCATTTAGGAGACCTAATGTAAGGTATTGAAACAAGCAGTTGGCTCTAGACTTGTTTCTGCCATTGTTGACATTTATTTAATTTTTGGATGTTGCATAAGTTACTTATTGATTTCTTTGGCCATCAGTTTCCTCACCTGTAGAACAAAGTAATTAGACGAGGTGATATCCTAAGTCCCTTTTAGCTGTCTGAACACTACTTTCATCAGTGAAGTTCAGCTGGTCTCCTTGAAGAACGTAGAGTGCCAGACCATTATTACATGAGTTACAGATAAGGTCTGGGGAGTTACATAAAGCCATATATTATGATTGGCTTGCAGTACTCTGAGTACCACATAATAATGCTATTTTATTGTTCAGCGTATTAGAGGTTACAGATTCCCCAGTTGCCAGAAATATGATGAATCCCCTTGGCCTTGGCAAAGAGTTCACTCACCGCTTCTATGAGTTGCATTGCACATGGTTATAAACCCACTGGCCTTCTGAGGTAATGTGCAAGGTAATGCCATCTTCCAAATGAAAAAAAAGTTGCATTTACCAGTTCCTCAAAGAGAACATATTTCTCCTCACTTTAAAAATAACTCCATCACCAAAAATAAATAGGCATAGTAAGATGGAATTATTTCCAAATTTATATGCTATACATTTTTTCTAGTGTAAGTAAATTGTAGTTATGAAACAAAAAACTAAGAGCTTTACTGCCCCTTAGGTAGTCTAATTACTTAAAAATTAACAAAGAATGGTTTTATTCTGTGCTTTTTTAAAGAAAGAAAATATATATCAGTGTATAACAATACTGATCTTGAATAAAGGAAGTGTGTTTTTAAAATATAGATGGGGCAAATTTTTCCTACCAGACTGATGTCACCACAGATAACAATTATAAACTCTGAACAAAATATAAAGTGAACTATTTTCGAAGGCATTCAAGAGAAATAAAAAGCAAACTGAGATTGGAGGGGAGTTGACTAAAGAAAGAAGGAACCCCCAAACATCTGTATAAGCCCCCAAACATCTGTATATAAACAATTTCTTGGCTGATTCTGGGGAGACTCCAAAGTTACTAGTGAAAAGCAACAGCTGGAAAGTTAAAAGAACTAAGTTCCAGCTACTGCACACTATAGAGGAAAGATAATTTGAAATTTGAATTTAGCCAAGTAACTGCCTGGGCAACAAAATATTCAATATTCTTTAGAGTAAGATACAGAGTCTCCACAACATAATGTTCATAATACCCTATACCTAATAATAATCATGAGAAGAAAAGGCAATTTGACTTGTAGTCAAGAGATAAAACAGGCAGTAGAAAATAACCTTAAGGTGACTGATGATGTTGGAATTATTACACAAGGACTTTAAAAGCATCTATTATAAATATGCCCAAGGACTTAAAATATGGTCTGAATGAAACAAAAGATGGAGGAAATTTTAATAGAAAAATAGAAAACATTAAAAAACAAGTAGAAGTTTGAAAGGGTAAGTGGCCTTGAAGATAGATCAATATTAATTATTTAGAAAACAGAGAAAAATTATTAAAGAAAAATGAATAAAGTCTCAGTGCTGTTGGAGTTATGTCATGTAATTTAATGTGTATATAACTGTAGTCTCAGAAGGCAAGAAGACAGCAAATGTAACATGAAAAATGTTTAAAGAGATAGTATTAGACAGTCTTGCAGATTAGGTGAAAAACATAAATTTAGAGATAAAGAAGCTCAGCAAACCCCAGGCAAGATTAATAAAAAGGAAACCACACCTGGGCACTGCATAATAAAACAACTGAAAACCAAAGATAAAGCAAAATTTGAGAGCAGCAAATATGTATGTAGTATGTCATAAGACATATTACATACACTGGAACAATAGTACAAATGATCACTTCTCAGCAGGTACAAAGCAGGTCATAAAATTGTGGAATGACATTTTTAAAGTGCTACAAAATAAGCTGTCTGTACTCAGAATTCCGTATCCAAAGAAAAATCCTCCAAAAATGAAGGTGAAATAAGGTATTTTCATAAAAATGAAAATGGAGACAATTTGTTGTAGCACATCTCTATAGCAAGAATTTCTGAAGGAATTTCTTTAGGCTTAAGGAAAATGACACCAGATGGGAACTCAATGTAAAAGAGTGGAGTGGGTTTTATTACAAACGTAGATGTAATACATGTAAAAATGAAAGAATTTTACAACAAATGCTGTTGTTATCTCAAGAATTGTGAGTTCTGTCAACCTATTATCCTGACAAGAATGACAGTAGGATCATTGGTGGCAATTGCATGGTGCTTTGTATTTTTCAGAGTTTTTAAAGCATATGTTAGTTCATTCTGAGAGTCATTCTCATAGAATTACTTGGGAAAATAATTTAGCAGATGATGTGAAAATCTGATTGTAAGAGAATGGAAAGGAATTGGTGGTAAGGGGTGTAGATGGATCACATATGAGAGTGACAGAAAGTAGCTGAGAACAGTGGTGCATGATTTTAGTTCTAGCTACTCAGAGGCTGAGGCAGGAGGATCACTGGAGGCCAGGAGTTCAAGGCCAGCCTAGGCAACATAGTGAGGCCCTCATCTCTCTAAAACAAAACTAAACTTAAAAAAAAGAGAAAGTGATAGCAGATGGTAGTGGTGGTGGTTTTCTCTCTGAGAAGTCCTGCTCTCATAAGTTGGTGACTCTGATAGGTTAGAAGGAGTGGGGATGAAAGGGAAAGGAAGATGCTGATAAATACAATCCTGATAGAAGCAATGGCTCTAGTCTTCGTTTCTATAGAATCATATATGCCTACAGATTCTATAGAATCATATTTGCCTATAGGTTCTGTAGAATCTGTAGGCAACTAGGTAATCAAAACATTCTTGAAGGAGTCTTGATATTAAAAATTATTCTGCTTAAATGTATCCACCATGGTCTCTAAACTTTTAAATTGCATATGTATGTCAGCAAAAATGTTTCAGTATTACCCTATATATGCATCTTTTGAGGCAATACATGATTAATATTATAAAGCATCCTAAAAATAGTTCAAGTGGATGAAATAACATAACTACCAATAAAATAAAAGTTGACACGTAAAGTTCTAGTATTTTTCTCTTGTATCCCAGCGTTTTATTTTGTACTCTTGGGGTATGGCACCTAGTTTGAAGACCACTGCAGTGACAAGGGGGATGCATTGGAGTTATTTTGTTTCTGATTATCTGTTTATGCATTTACTTATGAAATACACGTATCATTTTACACCATTGGAATATCATACGCTTTTTAAAAACATCATAGATGTCTTTAAAATTCAATTTTATTTTATTTTTAGCTTTCCCTCCCCTCTTTATAATGGTACCACTCTCCTTCACAAATAACTAATATTAAGAGTGTGGGGATAAAAACTCATCTTTGTTTTTTTTTCCTTTGATCTATATAATTATCTTTAACTTTTTTATTGCTTAATAAACAAGAAAGATATAGTACATTAATGTTTCTACACCTTGATTTTCTTACTTAGAATACAGCATAGAAGTTCCTCCATAGCATTGACCAGATTCATTTTTAGTGGTTATATAGTACTTCATTTTGTAAATGTGCTGATTTATTGAATGAATCTTCTGTTAATGAATATTTAATTTCTGGTAATTTTTCTTTTTGCTGTTATGAACAGTCATTCAATAACCATGTTAAATATATATCCTTACATATTAGACTATTATTTCTTAAAGAATGTGATTAGTT
The DNA here is from genome assembly GCF_030222135.1 of Aotus nancymaae. Lineage (NCBI taxonomy): Eukaryota > Metazoa > Chordata > Mammalia > Primates > Aotidae > Aotus > Aotus nancymaae. The sequence continues at coordinate 32,065,835 of NW_026988471.1, forward strand.
GGTCAATGAGTATGTCAATTTTTAATTTAACTTTTTATAGATTGGTTTCCAAAGTCTGTTACAATTCATGTTTCTACTAGGGATTCCAGAGTAGACTTCTCCCCACTTTATATCCCCATCAGCAATATTTCTTTTAAAAACTTTATTTGCTAATTAATTAGCAAGATGAGTGCAAATGTAATCTCAAGTTTGCATTTTCCACAGTACTGTTGAGGGTGGGCATTGTTTCATACATCATGGTCGTTTTGATTGATTTAGTGAATTGCTTATTCATGTCCTTTGTCCGTTTTCCTACTGGGTTTTGTTTCATTTGCATTGAGTCACCAGTTTGTCTTGTTTTTACTTTGTGGGAAACTTCTGTATCTTATGCCCTAATTTTTTGTGTGCATTGAAGATCTTTTTCAAATGTATTATTTAGCTATTAACTTTATGGTGTCTTTTTAAACACAATTTTTTTTTTTTTCAGACGGAGTCTTACTCTGTCACCCAGGCTTGAGTGCAGTGGTGTGATCTTGGCTCACTGCAGCCTCCGCCTCCCAGGTTCTAGTGATTCCTCTGCCTCAGCCTCCAGAGCAGCTTGGACTACAGGCGTGTGCTGCCATGCCCAGCTAATCTTGTATTTTTTTATTTTTAGTAGAGATGGGGCATCGCTATGTTGGCCAGGTTAGCCTGGCCAACTCCTGACCTCAGGTGATCTGCCCACCTTGGCCTCCCAAAGTGCTGGGATCATAGGTGTGAGCCACTGCGCCTGGCCCACAAATGATTTTTAATTTATAAAGTCAACATATTTTTCCGAAAGTCAAACTTGAATTATTTGCTTAGAAATTCCAATGCAAAGTAGGGCAACTAGCCTCAGAGCAAGCCTCTCCTAGTACATATGGAAACTGTAGAGGCACTACCTTCACCATGTTCTCTGAACAGACTTACCAAGTTGGGGCTTAAATTGGGTACATACCCAACTGAAGTTTGGCTGTGAGTCCTGCTGTCCTAATAGAAGATTTACTTGCTCAGATTTTGCAGCTTCTCATAAATTTTGTACTCGTGCTCCAGACATATTGAAATAAGCCATATATATATATTTTTTCTCCTGATATATTGGCTTTAGGGGAGAAAAACCCTCCCAACATTTTCAGCAGTGTTAGAGGTTCTTGCAGGTCTTGTAGGGCAGTAGATATTTTGTTTCAGCTGGATCTAGCCCTGAAAGGGGATTGGAACAGATGTTTGAATTTGGTTAAATGCTTTCAATATTTATTACTTAGGTGACCTAGTTTAGCAGCAATTGTAATAGAAAAAAAACAAGGCCATTTGGGAAAAACAGAGTTTATTGCATTCACCTTAAAAATTGAAAGAATTTTCCCTTTTTATTTAGTTTATTTAGCTTGAAGGTAGGAAAATAAAACCCTGAGAGATCCTCTTCCTAATTTGAACAGATATCTACATGTATATTACATTAAAAATTTTTCCCACATGAAATATTTTTTTGATGTGACTGGAGAACAGTTTTGGAGCTACAGTTTTTGATGTGCTGGTTGAACTCTGAAAGCTGGAGGACTATGGAAATATCTCATAGCGTCCTATACTTTATAAATGAAGAGACTGAGACTTAGAGGAATTTGGTAACATTTGAGTCGGGGCATACAGAGATTCAGGGCAGAAGGATGATTTGAGTGTTCTGTTGTTTATTCTTCCTCTGTCTTGAGCACCATGTGCCATGTGGATGCCCTGTCCTGTAGAAGTGGGTGCTTGGGTCCTCCTACCCACTGCATTCAGCCTTGACTCTGTGGGTGCCTCTCATAGTGCTTTAGTGTCAGGAAGGTGCTGGCTAGTAAGAGGGAAAATTGTGAAAGAACGACTTCTCTGACATCTTCCCACTACCCTTTCCTTTATTCTGGGTTTAAAGGTCACAAGGGGGAATATATAAAATTAGCATCTGAAACCAAAATCCATGGCTGTCTCTTCTTGCTTCCATTAGGGATCGATGTGGAGGGTTGAATAAAACAATCATGTTAATCAGCAGCTACAGCAATGCAGTGGGGGAAGAACCTGGGGAGTGAGCAAAGTTAGGCAGCAAAGTCCTCCCAGGAAAGTGGATAGAGATTACGTCCGACATCTGGCAAACTGGACGTTAATTCCTCACAATGCTGTAAGAGAGCAAAGTGTGTGACGGTTACTGAGACTGAAATCTCATGTTGTGGTTCGTGGAACAGCTGAGTGAAGAGTGCTAGAGTGCAGAAGGAATAAAAATGAAGTTGGTAATATGTGGGATACAAGTGTATACCTAGCTGCTACTCCAGAATTGGCATCTCAACTGGTTGTGTAAAAGGGAATAAAGACATGTTTGAAATTGGCTGAGATGAACAAGACTTAACACTATGTCATCCAGAAATATGAAAGATGAGGGCATGAGGGCAAGAAACCCACCTTCTTTTCTCTCATTCACTGTGGTCCATGACTTTTTTTTTTTTTAAAGGAATTTAGGGTATAATTGCCCCTCTCTCTCTCTCTCTCTCTCTCTCTCTGTCTCGTGTGTGTGTGTGTGTGTGTGTGTGTGTGTGTCAGTGTATATGTAACATAAAACTTGCTATCTTAACCATTTTCAATGTATAGTTCATGGCAATACCTGCACAGGTATGCAACTATCACTACTTTCTGTTTCCAAAACTTTTCATCACCCCAAGAAGAAACTGTACCTATTAAATAGTAATTCTCTCTCTCTCCCCCAACCCCTGGTGATAACTTCTACTCTATTATCTGTCTATAAATTTGCCTCTTTTAGGGACCTCATATAAGTGAAATCACACAATATTTGTCTTTTTATGTCTGTCTTATTTCACTTAGCATGATGTGCTTAAGGTTCATTTGTGCTGTAGCATGTGTTAGAGTTTCAGTTCTTTTTGGGATTAGAGAATCCTCCATTGTATGGACAAACCACATTTTGTTTGTTCATTTGTCCCAGGACATTGGGTTGTTTCGGCCTTTTGGCTGCTTTGAATAACGCCACAGTGAACACTGGAACATAAGTATGTTTGAGACCCTGCTGTCAGTACTTAGGAGAAGAATTGCCAAATGCTATGATAATTCTGTGCTAAATGGCTTTTTCAAGAGCTGCCAAACTGATTTTTCATGGTGGTTATAGTGCTAGGTTCCTTGACTCTTACAAACTCATTAGGTATTAAGAGTGTGAACAGCTGACCCTAGGACTGCTGAATGGGACTTTGTAAATTCTGAACTCACTGTTTACAAACAACTTGAAAAAAATTTTTTAAGTAAAGCTTTTATTTAATGAAACTTTAAAAAGTTAGCTTTGCCTTTTTCTTAACTGTATGCTTAGTCTTTGAATAGAAATCTAGTATCATTAGAGGGTTGAAATTCTGTTTTCCTTTTTGTCCTTATTGGAAGAGGAGTGAAAGAATCAAATATCAGGTATTGTGCTGGATATTTTCACCCATCATTAAAAAATTACACTTTCTCATCGTTTTCACATTAACTTTGTGAGGCAGTATCATTACCCTTATGTCACTATGAGGACGTTGAGGTAATTCTTCCCTTCCTTCCCATGATAAATGTTAGAGCTCAGATTTGGTTCTTAGAATTCAGTTAAAGTCGTGTGATTGGCATTTGCCCAATAGGCTAGGAACCTTAATTATTACACTGTTTCCTTTTTGAATTTTTTGGGATTATAGTAGTCAGGTTTTCTCTGGCCCTTGTTAGTTTAGGTAAATAGAATATGGCTGCAATTTCTTTTTAATTCGGTTTTAGGTAAGCTTTCCTGGGTAACCAAATGTAGCAACTCATTTTTTTTTAAGAACTCAGGACTTTAGTTATTAACAATATTTCTTTCAATGGCTACTTATTTAAATAACTTAGTTCAAAGTTTTGATGATTTCAGTGTACTGTGTTTTTCAGAGTTTTTGAGTTACCTCATCCTTTGCAGATAGGTTATCTGCTTTTTTAGCATGTAGCTTTGATAATTAAACATAGAAGAGAAGAGGGTATGTCTCTGTCCAGGCAGCTTGAGGATAGGGCCACCTCTCTGGCCTAATGGGGCATCCAGAGGATATATTAAGAGGTTGTGCAGTTTTGATCTCCTCCTTCTCCAGGGTGGAAATTTCTGTGTGCCTGGCCCTGTCATTTCTATAGACCTGCCACAGGCCATTGGCTCTTCACTCATATCTGTTATAATAGTTTGCTGATAGTGGCCCACGCTTAGAGCAGGATTTTTTAACCATGGCACTATCGACATATTGGGCTGGATAGTTTTTTGAGGGGTAGGGGCTGTCCTGTGCATTAAAGGATATTTAGTGGCATCCCTGGCATTTCCCCACTAGATGCCAGTCTGCCATCTCCAAGTCCTGACACTTAAAAACGTATCCAGACATTGCCAAGTGTCTCTGAGAAGCACATACAGCCCCTGGTTAAGAACCACTGGTAAAGGAAGATTTGGTTGTGTTGATAATGTTTATGAACGACCATTACTAAAATTACCTTATTTTCTACATTTTTTCCCTCAAATATCTACCTTCTTTCATTTTAATTTCTCAATCCCTTTTGTCTCTTTCATCTCATTTAGTGTAAGACAATTTTTATTGGTCTTTCTCGTATATTTTCAGTATAATATTTTCATTTCTTCCATTTTCATGGTTTTGTAGTTCTCCCATATGCTATTACTGGCAGTCTGTATATGCTGTTTGTATGCACTGTCTGTATGCACAGTCTGTATGCTGTATTCACTGTCTTTATGCATAGTCTGCATGCTCTGTCTGTATGCACAGTCTGTATGCTGTATGCACCGTCTGTATGCATAGTCTGTAGGCTGTATGCACTGTCTGTATGCATAGTCTGTATTCTGTGTGCACTGTCTGTAAGCACAGTCTCTATGTTGTATACACAGTCTGTATGCTGTGTGCACTGTCTGTATGCTGTATGCCATATGCACTGTCAGTCTCTATGTTGTAGATGCAGTCTGGATGTTGTATGCACAGTCTCTGTGTTGTATGCACTGTGTATGCATTGTCTGTATGTGCTTGCCTTTAGTCTCTTGATCAACAGCCTGTTACCTCCTAATTCTTTTTTGGTCTGGTAGGTAATTCCATATGGATGGGGTCATGGACCATAAATCCTTGTCTCCCTTTGTGTGTGTGTGTGTGTGTATGTGTGTGTCTGTGTGTTTTATACTGCCATGTGACATCTTCATAATGGTTTGCTTATTCTTTGCCATTCCCTATGTGCATATTGCCCTTGAGTACTCTCCAGGGGGAAGAGGTTTTCTGCATCAAATCATAGCTGACACTTTAATTTACTCGAATGCCCATCCTGCTTGTTGAGTAGCATTCACACATCCTTCTCAACAACTTGAAGGCAGGCAGGGTGCCATCGATCACTTGAATTTTGTGGAGAAAAACTGGCCCTGGGAGACTGAAGGTGACACCTGCACCTTCCTCCTGCATCCCTGTTTCCCCTTCTGCTTTTTCTTACTCCTGATTATGAAACTAAGGACCCTCAACACGGGAGCATGGATTAGATTGTGTTGGACTGGACTTCTGTGGGAAACTTTTTACGGCCTATTGGGGGTTCCTTTCTGTGAGGTCCAAAGCCCTTTTCTTAACTGGAAAAGGCCTTGTGTTCTGCCAGATCCTCCCACCCTCTCCACAGGTCAAATAATGGATTTAGTAGAAATATGGAAAAGTTTAGTCCGTATATGCGCCAAAAATTGCCACTAGGAAGGCAGCAGTGTAAACAGTGTGTGACTAATTCTTTCTTTTAAGGAAAGCAGTTTTATGCGATTGTTTCCCTGCTGCTTACAAAGATACAGAGGTTTCCGCATATTCAAGTCTTCAGATGGCCAGCCATACCCCAGTCTCTGGCCTGTTTCTCTTGTCCTTTCTTTTCTGTGTGTCACTAGTATCTCTCTGTCACATAATATGCAGTCATATTTTGGCTCTCACCATTCCTAACAGCACACTGTTGATTTCTCTGGCCCTTGTTAGTCTAGAATAGTGACCTTCAACCAAACCCAGCGGCCTTTCCTAACTTCTTTTTCTTTTTTGAGACAGAGTCTCCCTCTGTGGACAGCCTGGAGTGTAATAGCGCGATCTCGGCTCATTGCAATCTCCGCCTCCCAGGTTCAAGTGATTCTCCTGCCTCAGCCTCCCAAGTAGCTGGGACTACAGGTGTGCACCACCACACCCAGCTGATTTTTGTATTTTTAGTAGAGACGGGGTTTCACCATGTGGGCCAGGATGGTCTCGATCTTTTGACCCCATGATCCACCCATCTCAGCCTTCAAGAGTTCTGGGATTACAGGCATGAGCCACTGTGTCCAGCCCCTAATTTCTTATTCCTTTGGCTTCCTGCAGCAGTTTGCAGGTGATCCTCTCCTGCTTCCTCCTAGAAACTTTCTTTCACTTACCATTTATGAACTGACTTGATTCTTGTTTTTCTCCTCTTCTGACTTTTCTTTCCTCCTATATTCTCTTTATGTGTCTGCCATTAAGTGTGAGTATCCTCCAAGACTGTGTGGTTCTATGTTGTTTTTCCTGAAACATTTTTGCATTTGAAGATGGTGGCCTGTCCCAGAATGTCACTATTCCTAAACTCAGAGGCTTTCCCTAACCTCTCCTTAGAGATCTACCCCACATTTCTGTTTCTAAATGAACGTAATCATCCTTGCACTCTGATAGAGTAGCCCTTTCTTCTGGCAGCTGTGACTCGGCACACCTCTTTGCACTTACTTTTCCCCTTGTCTTTGAACCAGAAATATCCTTCCAGTGGGCTTGAAACCTCTGAGTGTTGCTGTACCCCTTCCCTCGCTGTCCCTGCCCCTTTGCTCATTTGATCCTCAGGTCCTATTAGTTCTTCTTACAGTTACCTCCCTATGGCCCCTTCTCGATTTATTCACTTTAGTTGTTGTCTAAAATGTCTTGCTCTAGTAGATGAAGACCTAGCTTATTTACTTCACCCCCTGTCCCCCAGCTTTCCTCCCAAAGTCATTATAGGTACACTGGGAGATGCTGGGGGTTCACATACAGACCAACACAAGAAAGTGAGTATCCCAATAAAGCAAGTCACGTGAATGTTTTGGTTTTAATGCATGTGAAAGTTATGTTTACCATATACCATTGTCTACTAAGTGTGCAACAGCATTATGTTCAAAAAACAATTACATTAATTGTTTAAAAATGGAAATTAATTTTTAAATTAAATTTTAAAATGCTTTAATGCTCGAAAATGCTAATGATCAAATGAGCTTTCAAATCATATGTGATCTTTGCTGGTAGAAAGTTGTTTTTTTTTTTTTTTTGAGACAGTCTCTGTTGCCCAGGCTGGAGTGCAGTGGCATGATGTTGGCTCACTGCAACCTCCATCTCCTGGGTTCAAGTGATTCTCATGCCTCAGCCTCCTCAGTAGCTGGGGTTACAGGTGTGCACTATCACACCTGGCTAATTTTTGTATTTTTAGTAGAGACAGGGTGTTACCATGTTGGCTAGGCTGATCTTGAACTCCCGACCTGAGGTGATCCACCCACCTCAGCCTCCCAAAGTGCTGGGATTACAGATGTGAACCACCATGCCTGGCCCTGTAATCTTTCTGCTGGTAGAGAGTCTTGCCTTGATGTTGGTGTCTGCTGACTGATCAGGGTGGTGGGTGCTGAAGGTTGGGGTGACTTTGGCAGTTTTGAAAATAAGACAACAAAGAAGTTTATCAGGTCAACTGACTCTTCCTTTTATGAAAGATTTCTCTGTAGCATGTGATGCTGTTTGATAGCATTTCACCCACAGTGAAATTGCTTCCAAAATGAAAGTCAGTCCTCTCAAAACCTGCTGCTGCTTTATCAACTAAGTTTATGTAATTTTGTAAATCCCTGGTTGTCATTCAACAATGTTCACAGCATCTTCAGCAGGAGTAGATTCCATCTCAAGAAACCATGTTCTTTGCTCATCCATAAGAAGCAGTTTTTCATTCCTCCAAGTCTGATCATGAGATTATAGCTGTTCAGTCACATCTTCAGGCTCCACTTGTAACTTTCTTTCTCCTACTATTTCCACCACATCTGCAGTGACTTCCTCTACTGAAGTCTTGAACTTTTGACCTTAGGGTCATCCATGAGAGTTGGAATCAACTTCTTATAAATTCTTATTAATGTTGATATTTGGACCTCCTCTGATGAATCACAAATGTTCTTAATGGCGTATAGAATGATGAATCCTTTCCAGACATTTTTGAATTTACTTTGCCCAGATCCATCAGAGGAATCACTATGTCTGGCAGCTGGAGCCTTAAGTAATGCATTTCTTAAATAGTAAGACTTGAAAGTCAAAATAACTGCTTGATTCGTGGGCTACAGAATGGATGTTGTGTTAGCAGGCACCAAAAAAAAAAAAAATGAACCTTTTTGTACATCTCAATCAGAGCTCTTGGGTGACCAGATAGATTGTCAATGAGCAGTAGTATTTTGAAAGGAAATCTTTTTTTTCTGAGAAGTAGGTCTTAACAGTAGGGTTAAAATCTTTAGTAAATCATGCTGCAGACACATGTGCTGTTATCCAGGCTTTGCTGTTTTCTTTGTAGAGCACAGGCAGAGTAGGTTTAGCAGAATTCTCAGGAGTCCTAGGATTTTTGGAATGGTAAATGAGCACTGGCTTCAACTTAAAGTCATCAGCCGCCAACAAAAGTCAGCCTGTCCTTTGAAGCTTTGAAGTCAGGCATTGACTTCTCCTCCCTAGCTATGAAGTCAACCTTTACTTGACTTGGTTTAAGTATTCTGAACCTTTCTGTGGTCCCTGTGACTACTGCTTCCTCTGTGTCTGTAGTCTTCCAGAGTGACTCCTGACCATTGAACTTGAACTACCGGGTTATAACCCATTAGGGAACTCATGAAGTCATGAAATACATGTAGTGGTTCAAGACTATATTAAAAGAATAGCTTAGAAGAGAAAATATCAGGGTGCCCTGCACATCATAAGGGTAAACACTGTTTTGTAAAATTTGTTTTAGTTATACGAAAACACAGACATATCTATAGATATATATTGGATCTCCATGTAAAATGCACTTTTTACTGTAGGTTGAGGTGAAAGAAGTTAGAAAATGATTTTTTAAGGCCATAGCTTGCTCCACCCTATTATAATAGTCAGTGTTTCTCGGTGCATTTTGAATCTCTTACAGATTTGTTGAAATGTCTCTTGTGTGTTTCTTAATGGATGATATGAAACATATTTATTAACCTGTGTAGAACAGATCTGGATCAATCAGAAGAGATGCTGGAGTAGAGACCCTGAGTTCTCCAGTTCTGTCAAATGTTAACTCTTTATTTATAGGATTAAGGAGATGTCTTAGGGGGCCCAGTGGATGGGATAGGAAGATCCACGAGTGGAGAGGAGCTTAGGGCATTAGGACAGTAGCTCTTCACCATACAGAGTATTTAAATATTTTAAACCACTAGTGTGGCTGTACTATTGCATAACAGCTAGATATCAACCCTGGGTTTATATCTTTTTAATGTCTTACCTGTAACTTTAAAGGTATCTTTGGAGGAGGGAAAATATATGGGTGCCTCCACCAATGACATTGAACCCGAATCCCTGTAGTTTTTAATTTTCTCCTTCAAAGTCCCCCACTTAAAAAAGTTACAGTTACATTGCTATGATTAATTTGATGTTCACTGGTGATAATAAAGCCTTTTTTTCTGAGAAGAGGGAAGGGAGGAGGAAATCCCAATTTAAATGGAGAGAGACTGTTTCCTGAAATACTCAGAGAAGGAAAGGAAGAAGAAGTAAAGAGGATATATATTTGTAACACTGCAAGGTGGTCTGAAGTGGAAATAACTGTGAATAATGAAATTAGAGGAAAAGGTGGACACCAACCGTGAAGGAGGAAGTGAAGAAGAGAGCATAGAGGGGTGGTTCCACGTGATGTTTGTAGGATGAGTAATGGGACAGTTTCCTCTGCTTGCCCCAGCAGGGGTCCTGTCCATAGCCTTGCTTCTGACTCTGTGGCGCTGTGGGGCAGAGGGGCATCAGCCTGTGGGTTACCTGTGCACACACACCTGTCATGGGGGAAGCCGGAGAAGGTAAGGAAGTGGGGGCAGCTGTGTGTCGCTCCATATTTGCAATGTGTTTGTAACCTGAGGAATAAGTAGAGAGTAGTGGCACTTAACTACTGATTTCCTTAAGGTAGTGATGGCTGAGAGCTGTTACTCAAGTTCTAGACCTAGTACAGCTTGGTTTTACCTTGTTTGTTTATTACCTTTCTGTTACATTCAGGGAAGAAGGGCTCATGCACATGTATGTTTTCAGCTAATATCTTGTTGTCCCCTGCTTCCTTGATTCAGAGGGGAGACAGAGACAACCCCAACTAAAAGGCAGACCCCATACTCTTACCTTTCTGGCTGTGGTTGGGTACATGAATTAGATGCAAGTAGCCCAAGGTCTCCTAGAAGGCTGGGTTTTCCCTTCCCTGAATAGGAGCTAGCCTGTCCATCACTCAGTGGGTCAGAGCAGCATGGCAACAGGGTAGCAGCATGGCTGGAGAGCAAGTTGTTTCTGAGATGCGGAGGAGTCCTCTTTCCAAGAGGCTGATAGAAGAGACTTGTGGTTCTTATCAGTCACTACCAGATGTGTCCAGCTGTTTCACTTGCTGCTCTATCCCAACCAAACACACTTAAAGTTTAAAACAACACTCACATCATCAAAAACAAGTCTTCACAATGTTAAACCTTAGGCTTTTAGTAATTTAGTCATTAGTCTGGTGACAAAGGGAGTGCCCTTGCGTGGTATTGCATCTGGGAAAATCCAGCCCTAAAATAGATGTTTCAGTCTTTCCTGAGGCCACAGGGTTTAAAGGGGATAGATCCATCTGGGAAAATCCAGGCCCAAAATAGATTTTCTAGGCTTTCCTGAGGCCACAAGGTTTAAAGGGGGTAGATCCAGATTACTGACTAAGAGGAAAGCACCCTAACTCTAGCCTCTTTTATTCCTTTATCTCTCATGAATGCCTTGTCCCACAGAATAGCTCATTCACCAGCTCCGATGAGAATGAATCCAATAGAGTGAGACTATTCAAGTTTCATTTACTGCTTTTGGTATGAGACATTGTATGGTGGTATTTTGGGTGGCTTGGCAATTTGCCTATTGCACTGACTGCCATGGCATCATTTCTTCCCCTTGCTCAGATAGTCCCTCCTCAGGGTCAGTCTTTTGGGTCAGATTACATTAGAGAGCATGTTTACTTTTAAAGGCCCAGTTTGCTGCAAAAATGCACTGTTCTAACAATTTCAGTAGCCATTTTGCATATTCTGGAATTAGTTGGTATATCTTCTTTGCATTTTTCATTACTGTTCCTCAGGGAATAACTGAATCTGGGCAGAGGCTTATTTTAAAATATGAATTAGATGCAGTGGAAGAGAACTTCACAGAAAACAAGGGTTGGGCCAGGAGGGTGAGAACGTAGTAATCATGTTCAGAAGTTCCCAGAAGTCTTGACTTGTGCTATTAAAAAGATAATGAGAGTATAATTATAAAACATTTAACTCAAATAGTACAATTTATATCATTATGAGATACAGCATAAAAATTGTTTCCCTAAAGTGGCCTCGTAATTTATATTTCAAAAGGGAACTAAAATTATTTTTTTAGTTTACATTTGTTCAGATTTTTACAGTCATTTTTTTCTCAGCTCAGTGTCACAGAGATTCTACACTACAGATCAGAAAACTGAGGCTCAGAGATTAACCAGCTAACCTTTTAGTATTAGGCAGAGTTGGAAGGTCCCACTGTATCATACAGGCTTTAATTATTCATGGTCGGTGTTGCTTAACCGATCAAGGTGGGGATTTCTTGGATAATGCCCCTCCTGTGCTTTCTTCCCTGTTTCCCCCCTTCTCATTTCCAGTGCTGCACACTTAATGTATATGTATTACCTGTTTGTGTATACATCTTTGTCTTTTTTCCCTTTTTAGAGATGGGGTCTCACTCTCGTCGTTCAGGTTGTAGTGCAGTGGTGCAGTCATAGTTCATTCCAGCCTCAAACTCCTGGGCTCAAGCGATCCTCCCATCTCAGCCTCCTGAGTAGCTAGGACTACAGTCATGCGCCATCAAGCCTGGCTCCATCTTTTTCTCAAATATAAATGCCATGTTTTTGCGTGAAGGCTTATGGCAGCTGTGCTCTGAATCCTGTGATAAAAGTTACCCATGATCCTACTTATCATTACGCTTCTTAACTAGACAGGCAGAATCCCTTTCATGAAGGATGCTTCTGAGAGTAAGCTGTCATTTACCTTCTTGTATGTCATGAATGGTCAGTGACAGTATTTGAAGGACAAAAATGAGCCTTGCTTGAAATTGATGTTGCTTTCTACATTTAACTCATTTCTTATTCTTTCCTTCTTAGTTGACTTTTAAAATTCCATTATTTTGGCCAGTCATGGTGGCTCATGCCTGTAATCCTAGCACTTTGGGAGGCCAAGGCAGGTGGATCATGAGGTCAGGAGTTCGAGACCAGCCTGGCCAACATGGCAAAACCCAGTCTCTACTAAAAAATGCAAAAATTAGCCGGGTGTGGTATTGTGGTAGTAGGTGCCTGTAATCCCAGCTACTCGGGAGGTTGAGTCAGAAGAATCGCTTGAACCTGGGAAGCGGAGGCGGCAGTGATCTGAGATGGTGCCATTGCACTCCAGCCTGGGCGACAAGAGGAGGATTCCATCTCAAAAAGAAGAGTCCATAATTTAATTCCTTCTCTTCACTTTGTTTCTTCCCAGAGTTACTCCCCTTTCCTCCCAGAGCATGATGATTCATCATGGCCAGACCCAAGAATATGTGCTGAAGCCCAAGTACTTTCCAGCCCAAAAGGGGATTTCAGGAGAGCAGTCCACCGAACCTTCGTTCCCTTTAAGATACGTGCAGGATCAAGTTGCGACACCTTTTCAGTGTGAGTATAATCTCATCAGCCATTTTCCTAAGTTACAGTATCAGAGTTTGGAAACATTTTGTTCAGTGTAGATGGCTTTAATGTGTCACAGTAGATAAAATTCAAGAGTCAGTAAAAAATCCACATTGGTTCCTAAAACAACCAGACAGCACACATTTAGAATGGTTTCCTTCTTCTGAGGAAAAGCAGTTTTTCCTGGATTTTAGAAATAAATCTGAAGTGACCTGCCCGTAATTCTGTTTCTGCAAGATGGCTTCATTTCTAAGACATATTTGCTCTAATTTTGGGTCCAGTCATATGTCTGACATGTTTACATTGATAAAATATTTTCTTTAGTGAGCTAGCCAGGACTCATGCCTCGTGAAATGCCTGAAATGTCCCGCATAACTCTCTGAGGTTCTCCTGTGGTGGATATTTTTATATTATAAGGCTCACCTCGTTTTTAGTATATCAAGCAGCTGGCATGGCAGATTTCTCTGAATTTGTAAAGCACTATTGTATCAGTGGCCAGTTTAGTTAATATCTCGCTATGTGAGAAGCTCAAGGACAAGGCCTGGCTCAGAGGGTGGGGAATGTGATGATTTGTGGTTTAGGTATTACAGAGTGTCTGCTGGCAGCATCCGGAGAAAACGTTCTGGAGTGAGGCGCAGACCATCCAAAGGCGAGAGCTAGACACATGCTCTCGTTGCAGCGGCTTCCTGCCCTGTCACATGTTGACTGATTGCCTGCACCATAGGTAATGAAAGAAAATGCCAGTTGTGAGGTGGAAAAGGACCATCTTTCACCACCGGGAATAGTACGAAGAGTTGAGATACAGCTTTCACTACTGTTTGGCACTTGTGAAGTCCATATTTGTTGTCGCTTTGGTTCCCTACAGCCCTGCACCTTCCCATTTCTGTACTGAATCCAAAGTGATTGACTCTTCCCTCAGAATGGGTCATTTAACCAAAAGAGTATCTAACAGTAGGTTTGCACATCCACGTTTTGTCTTTTGAGAAGGTCCTGCTCAGTGACTGGTGGCTGGACCCCAGAACAATAGTTTTGGTACGGTTTATTGGGATGATGAGGAAAGTGAGCCCTGGGGATCTTAGGGAAGAATACAGAAACCATTTAGATCATTAGGAAAAAATCACTTCCAAGTTATTTGCAAAATAATAAATGCATCTATTTGATTCTTAAAAATCCTTTAATATAGACACTTAAAGAGCCTGTTTCTCTTAAGTGAATATTTCTTGAGTGTACGTATAATATTTTTCTAATTCTAATTTTAAAAATTCAATAAAAGATGTACTTCTTATTTCCTTGGGGTTTTATATAGATGACGGTTTTTTAAAAAGATCTCCCATATCAGAGTGTGATGGTAAGAGAGTTTTTAAAGTTCATAATCATACTGATAAGAGAATTGTGAATTATCTGGAGGAATCAGGAAGAGATGGTTTGAGAACACTGGTATTAAGACTAGAGACTAGACTGTGGTTTTGGTTTGTTTTCTATGATTTGTTATTGGAATGAAAATTCCCACTGCGTGTGTATTCCCACAATCGTGTGCATGTATGTATTTTGAACTCTCAAATCTTGGTTGAACAGTGTTCTGTTATTATATTATAATGTTCTAAATTATATTTTAGAAGAACGTGAAGATAAGTTTCTTATCTGTTCTGTCCATAACTTTCCCACTAATCCTGTTTAAACATATTTTCTACATAGTAGGGAGCTAATAGAAGAATGCAGATTAATACATTACCACAGTGATGGTGTTCTTGGCTCAACCCCGTCCCCCTCAAAGATGGCTCTTGTTCAAAAAGAAGCTCAGGAATTAACTGAGTTAAGCAAATGCCAAACTGAGTTAAGGAAAGACAAGAAGGGAGATGTGGCTATTTTTGCTGAGACCAGAGCTCTACCAAGAGCTGGAGGGTTAGTTGGAAAGTTTTTAAAAGAGGTAATTTGGCAGGACCATGAAGGATACTGAAATAGCAAAATTGAGTGAGAACCACAAAAGATGAATAAAACTGGAAAGGAGGCACAGGTAGTAGGTAGGCCCTAAACATATTCTGTCTCCGCATACTCCCGTTCTGTGGGAGGTAAAAGAGGAGGCTCCGAGGAAGCCTTACGTGGAACAGAAAGGAAGGAAGAGTTAGTACAGAAGTCTGAAGAAAAGCATAAGCTTTCAGTATCTTCGTTTTCATCTTTATAGAAGAGATTGAATGCAAACCGATTAATTTCTTATTGTGCTGAAAGATGTGAAGGTCAAACAGAAGCTGATAATTCTGATTCTTCAGAAAAATAGAAGATACTGAGATCATTTGAGCATGACGTATCTTGGAGTGAAATTGAAGGAGTGATGTATGTCATTATAGTCCATTGCCGTTGCTTTTGAGAAGCTATTAGAACTAGAGAAGACATTTAGGTTGGCAATAACAAGTGTTGTCTTCTCCCTTTAAAAGTAATTAAAAAGGGGGTCTACAGTAATTACCAGTTAGTATGTTTAATATTGATACATAACAAGAGCAATAATAATAATAATAGAGCTCTCATACCTTGAGCTCTAAGCACCGTGCGACTTTTAGCTTATAATAGCAGGAGATAGTAGTGTTTAAGCCCAAGGGAATAAGGATTTGCTCTGGACACTTGGTAAGATAACAAGAATAATTGTTTTGAATAAGCAGGAAAGAGATGAGGATGGAGATGATGGATTTAGTAAAGTAAAATACATTAATGTGTCAAAGGTAACACTCTCCAGATAAAATATTATAGAGGGAAATTAACCAAGTTGCTAGTGAGGTGCTCTCTTTTGGGAGGGATGAGTGTTTTATGGGATTTTCCCAGAGTTTTGTAACAATTTACCATCCCTGTCCAATGTGTACACACTAATTTTTCTAATTTGATTCTGTGTATTTGCCAGTCTTCTGAGTCACTTTCTAGGTAACATGACATCCTGTGTTGGGTGTTTTATGGTCATTAGTAAAGGATATCTTTTTTTTCTTAGCTTGTTTTCAGAGTTCATCCATGTTGTAGCATGTATCAGTATCTTATTCCTTTTTATGGCTGAGTAATACTCCCACATTGTATAGCGATCTATATCTCATTTAATTTATCCATTCATCGGCTGATGACATTTGGGGTTGTTCCCACTCTCTTGGCTATTATAAATAATGGAGTGCAGTGGCATGATCTCGGCTCACTGCAACCTCTGCCTCCCGGGCTCAAGCACTTCTCCTACCTCAGCCTCCCAAGTAGCTGGGATTACAGGTGCACACCACTACTGCCATGTTAGTTTTTGTATTTTTAGTAAAGACAGGGTTTCACCATGTTGGCCAGGCTGGTCTCTAACTCCTGATCTCAAGTGATCCACCTGCCTCGGCCTCCCAAAGTGCTGGGGTTACAGGCGTGATCCACTGTACCCGGCTGGTAAAGGATATCTCTAGTGATAAATTAATAACTTGGTGCTTTGCTTTATTTGTTGGCCTTAAAAGAATTGAATTTGCATCAGTATCCTCTAGAGCAGGGATTGGCAAACTTTTAGGGAATACTTTAGACTTCGGGAGCCAATAGGCAAATTGAGGATGTTAGGGATATTTATATAGCTGTTTTAAATGTATCTAATTAAATGTGTAAATATCATTCTTACCTTGCAGGTTGTAGAAGATCAGGTGGCTGGGTTTGGCTCATGGGCTGTAGTTTGCCAGTTCTTGATCTAGAGACTCACAGTCTCTCAATCCACTGAAAACATCTAGATACTGGACCCGACTGATTGGTGCCTGGAACATGACAAATGTGGCCCAAGAGGCCCTGCCTATAGCAGCTGTCCTTCATTCTCAGTGTCCCCATCAACCCCCCTCCACAGCATGACAATTCTCAGATACATTTTCACTTATTTGAAGGCACCCAGGAAAACATGAACTACCAGGAAACCACTTGTGTTAGATAAGTCCAGTTTCTTTTCATTTTAGAATGACAGGCCACACAGCAACTGGGAAAAAGAATATTTAACTTTTTGAGTTCCTCAAAAAAGTTAAATATAGAGTTATCATATAACCCAGCAATTCCACACCTAGCTATATATCCAAAACAATTGAAAACATGTGTTCACACAAAAACTTGTACATGAATGTTCATAGCAACATTATTCACAATAGCCAAGAGAGTGAGAATAACCCCAAATGTCCATCCACCGATGAATGGATAAACAAAATGAGAGCTATATATATATCCGTACAATGTGGGAGTATTACTCAGCCATAAAAAGGAGTAAGATATTGAAGATATTGATACATGCTACAGCACGAATGAACTTTGAAACAAGCTGAGTGAAAGAATCCAGCCACAAAAGAATCCAGACTACATGCTAGATGAGTCCTTTTATATAAGATGTCCAGAGTAGGCAAATCCACAGACACAGAAAGAAGATTAGCAGCTGCCGGGAACTGGGGAGAGTGGAAATGGGGAGTAGGTATTTATAGGTAAGAGGTTTCTTTTGGGGTGATGAAAATGTTGTGGAATTAGGTGGTCATGCTGGTTGCACAACCTGAAAATACTAAAAAAAAAACTGACTTACACACTTAAGGGTGAATTCTGTGGCATATGACTCATATCTCAATTTAAAATAACAAATATCTATGAAAAATTATTGCCAAGTAGGTGGTTATGAGATTCAGTATCAGCTCCAAGGAACTGAGCTCATAAACTCTCAGAAGTCTAAGGATGGTGTGGGATAGGGGTGGGGTCTGCTTTCCACCATGTTTTCATTGGTGACTTGTAGGAAAGAATTCAATATGTAAACCAAATTCTATTGTGTTTAGTTTAGTATTTTTTTTAACCCAGAGGAAGAAAATGGAAATGACATAACATTTGGAAGACCATTTATAAGAATGCTCAGTCAAGATTAGAATAGCACATGTGCAGGAGCAAACCCAAGTAACTCACACAAAAAGAGATTAGTTTGATACAACCTGCTAGAAAAAGTCCTTGAGGGTATAATAAGTGTCTACATCATACTAGCTGCTATTGTAGTTAAAATGATATGGAATGCTTTATAATATTAAAGCCAGCAAATAATGTTTTAATTACAGTCTATGGTAGAAGGACATGGTTATCATCAGGGTTATAAGACACCGAAGGACTTACTCAGATAATGTAGAGTTACTTCTAAAGGAGATCTTTAGGATGAGCAGCAGGGGTCGTGTGACTGACGTGGTTCCCTAGACGACTGGTTTCCAGATTGTGCAAAGACGATCTAAAAGATTAGGGAAGCTCCAATTTAAGCATTTGCCTCCATAGTCCCTTTTTCTACTACATAACTTTAATATTTGGAATGATTTAGAAATTTGAACTTCTCTAAATTGGATTTCTCATTGCTAATTCCAGTTGTTGTTCTCTCAAGATGGGCTTAGATTTTAAATAGGTTACGTATATTTCAAAGTCATCTAAAGTCTTAGTTCTTTAAATTCCACAAAGCAGAAATTTCAAATTTTAGGAAAGGCAGATGTCACGTTTTATACAGTAACTTCTTAAAGGTCTTTAAACAGATATAGCTCAGGCTCTTAAAAAAATTGTGAATTTATCTCCTGATGTGCTAACATGGGGGAGAAAGAGAGAGAGAAATGCCTGGCATTTGCAAAAACATAGTATTGTTAAATAGCAAAAAAAAAAAAGAAAAAGGAAAGTGAGGACATGCCCACTTTTTACTTAAAGTGTTAAACAATTTCAGGAAAGGCAGATGCCATGTTTTATACAGTAACTTCTTAAAAGTCTTTAAACAGATATAACTTAGGCTCTTAAAAAATTGCCTAGTTGTCTTCTGACGTGCTTACATGAGGTAGAGAAAGAGAAATGACTGGCATTTGCAAACATAGTACCATTAAATTGCAAAAACAGAAAAAAGAAAAGGAAAAGTGAGGACAAGCCCACATTTTACTTAAAGTGTTAAAGCTAACCTTTTTTTGCTGAAATAAGCAACCGTAGAGGTGAAGAAGCACGCACAGGGTCCCTATTAAGTGACTTCTGACAGAAGAAAATGTGATCCCCACCTGCACTGGTACCGCAGGAGACATCTTAGCCCTGAGTTCTGGTCTGTGCTGCCCTCTCCCAGTCTTTGCAGCAGACTGGGGCAGCTCGACTCCCACCCAGCCATCAATCACGGGCTGACTGAAACCTGGCACCTCCATTTGAAGATAGAACAGCTCCCCAGGTCTCCTGAGCTCTGGTCTGACACAGATGCAGAGTCTGTTGATCTCATAGTAGCAGCTTTGTGGCCTGAACTCCTGAATCCCAGTTCTGGCCTGATCACAGTCAATAGTTCTACACCAGGAAAAGTATGGACGCTTTGAACACATGAGGCCTCTTCTTTATACTTTTGTTAATACTGTGGTTGAATGTATTGCTTGTGGCATTAGCCTTCAGGCTTCAGTTCAGACTGACATCAAGAAGCATGGAAAGTATGAAAACATCTCAGGGTTTGATGATAAATGGTTATGTCTCCCCTTGAAAAAGGAAGTTCATGTGTCTGGGGCAAAGATTCTTTATGGTTGTGGTCTGATACTGCAAAGAGGTTACCAGTAAGATTGTCTGTGTCTTCCTGGTTGCCCTGAGTGAAAGAGCAGAGTGGTTTTGCAGAGACTTAGAGGACACATTCAAGATTTTTGCTCTGGCAAAACAAAGCTGAATGTTAGGAGATAGGCAGTGTTTGACATAGACGGGTCTGCTTATGCCAGCCACTTCAGGGAGGTGGAAAAGTACACTGCTTAAAGGCTCTGGATTCCTAGTACCAGAATGCTCATGGGAGGTGTCCCTGGCATAAGTGAGAGCATCCATGATGGGATAGATGCTACAGAAGAGGGACAAATCCTTGGGGTGGCAACTGGATAAAGGCAAATATAGTAAATATAGGTGAGGGGAATTGGAGCAACATTCTTACGCATGGGATGAATTGTAATCCGGAGATCTTCAGAGGAGGAGC
Organism: Aotus nancymaae; assembly: GCF_030222135.1. NCBI lineage: Eukaryota > Metazoa > Chordata > Mammalia > Primates > Aotidae > Aotus > Aotus nancymaae. The sequence continues at coordinate 32,085,714 of NW_026988471.1, forward strand.
CATTTGAAACTGCTATTGAGGAAGAATCTGGTTCTGAGAACCCTTGTGGCCTTAATGTGGATGTTGAAGTTTAGGATATGGATGGTATCACACATCATGTGAAGACAGAAGCAGCAGCAGGAGAAATCTAGTGTGTTGGCAACTCTGCTCCTCTGAGCCATCCTCACTGACAGGTCCTTATAGATTGATTGGGAGCCTTTTAGGGCAGAGCGTTGCAGATGGACCAGGTGGGTCCTTGGAGGAGAGAAGACTTCCAGAGAATAAATCCTGCAGCATGGAAAGTCTTCCCTGCGTGAAGACTACCTTTAACTTGTTGTGTGCAAATAAGCATGTCTTTGGGATTGGCTTCCACTAACCCAGTGGGTACTAAAAGGCAGTGGAAGTTGGACCAGCCAGAAATGACCTTACAAGAGCTGATGAAGACCAACGAAAACTGCTTAAGCATTTAAAAGGAATGTTAGGTGTGAAAACAAACTGCTTTAAAGAAGGAATGATAAAGCTTTATGCCTTTTTTCCTTGCAAAATCAATGAGTTCTTTAGGCTGCTTGGTCACCCATGCACAATTCTGTGTAGGAATCAGGGACTTTGAGCCAGTTCCCCAGCTGTATGACCGTGTGGATGTTAGTACTAAAAATGCCCTGAAAGAAAGTCATCTACTTTTCAATGATTTCTGGCAAATTTTTTGGTTTGACTGCCCAGACAGTGACTGGGTATGGCGGCTCGTGCCTGTAATCCCAGCACTTTGGGGAGCTGAGGCGGGCAGGTCATGAAGTCAGGAGTTTGAGACCAGCCTGACCAACATAGTGAAACCCTGTCTCTACTAAAAATGCAAAAAAAAAAAAATTAGCCGGACGTGGTGGCACGCACCTGTAATCCCAGCTACGCAGGAGAGTGAGGCAGGAGGATCGCTTGAACCTGGGAGGCAGAGGTTGCGGTGAGCCGAGATCACACCATTGTACGACAGCCTGGGCAACAGAGTGAGACTCTGTCTCAAAAAAAAAAAAAAAAAAAAAAAGAGAGAGAGAGACAAAGAAAGTCCAGCCAGTAAAATAACAATATAACCATGTACAGACACTGACACCTGAGAAGGCATTCTGGTGAATGTAGATGAACAGTGTTCTGCTGAGCTGGTATCCTTGGGATCTACTTGATCCTTCTTTTACCCTCCCCCTTCAAGTAGACCCCAGAGCTCAGGAGACCTGGTATCCTTGGGAATCCAGATTTCATTCAAGGACAGGATATGATCTATTGCAAAGAAAGCTTCATGAACAGTCTTGCCATGCACGTTGTGCTTGGTTGGGCGTGTAGGGGAAGATGGTATATCTGAGAGCTATTCAATAACATCCCAGTTCAGGGAAGCCATACAAACATGATTATTCTCTGCCCTCTGATGGGCCACACAAAGTTTAAGATAGCTGTGAAACAGTAGATATGGATTGATTATAAACACTTCCAAGAAGCTCATCCAGCAGTATGAAAACAGCAAAGAAGAAAAACCTTCTAGCGTGAAGGACTATGTAGTTTAAATTCCTCTATGAGCAGATTTCACTGCCAGAGAAAGGTTTTAATTCCAAGGGCCTAAGAGTTCATAACAAACAAGCAAATTCAAGGACATTTCTGGGTGTTGAGACTGATTTTAAGAAACCAATACTGTATGGCTCCAGAATATTCTAGAGTCAAACTGTTTTTTTTTTTTTTTTTTTTTTTTTGCCTAGGGAAAAGTCATACAAATGAATTCACTATTTGCATGTGGGAAACTGTAAAGCAAAGAAAAAGAAAAGAGATGGTGCCTCCTCAGCCTTAGGATTTCTTTGCCAGAAATTGAGGGTTTTGCTTGATTTTACTTCTGGATTGGGAAAGAGTTTTGAGGGAATTAATCATTGTTAGAATAGAAATGATAGTTTTGATTCAAAATAAAATAGGCCCATACAAAATGCTGCTCATGAGATGTTTCCCAGGGACTTTAAGTAGAATGCTTTGTTTTCTCATGAATTAGATTCCTTATAGAAGAGTCCCCTTAATGTTGAAAATGACTGTGTTGGAGTGAGTCCGTCCCCATTTTGACGTAGGATCCATGAATACCTTTCTTATATTTTATATGTGACATTTCTTAAAAAGGGTTTTGTGTTATTTTCTGTGATTTTAGTTCTGCATTGTTTGTTTTTTAATATCTCCTGAATATTAACTCTGCCCTGGCTGCCCTAGTTTCTTTTTGTTCCTGTGCAAAGAAGGTAGAAGTTAATACATGACTGGAGGGGAACAACTTTCTTTCCTAAGAGGTAATTGCAATATGGTTATGTTAGAGTAATTCTTCTGACAAGCAAACTTTAAACCAAGAAATATGTACGTGTGTATATGTATGATGGCTGTTGTATATAAATACACACGTATATTCAATCAGTATATATATCTTCTAACTTTTAGGTTTGGGGTACATGTGGAAGTTTGTTACATAGGTAAACACGTGTCACAGGGCTGTGTTTTACAGATTATTTCATCACCCAGGTATTAAGCCCAGTATAATAGTTATCTTTTCTGCACTTCTCTCTCCTTTTACCCTCCCCCCTTAAGTAGACCCCAGGGCCTGTTGTTCTCTTCTTGGTGATCATAAGTTCTTGTCACTTAGCTCCCACTTAGAAGTGAGAACACGTGGTATTTGGTTTTCTGTTCCCAAATAGTTTGCTAAGGATAATAGCCTCCAGTCCTATCTATGTTTCCGCAGAAGACATGATCTCGTTCTTTTCTATGGCTGCATAGTATTTCATGGTACGTTTTCTTTACCCAGTCTGTTATTGTTGAGCATTTAGGATGATTCCATGTCTTTGCTATTGTGAATAGTGCTGCATTGAACATTCATTTGCGTGTGTGTGTGTCTTTAAGGTAGAATGATTTATATTCATCTGGGTATATATCCAGTAGTGGGACTGCTGGGTAGAATGGTAGTTCTGCTTTTATCTCTTTGAGGAATTGCCAAACTGCTTTCCACAATGGCTGAACTAATTTATATGCCCACCAACAGTGTTGTATGTGTATTTTTTAAAGTAAATATTTTTTGCAATTAAACATCATCATTTTTATTAAGTACTATACTGTTAAAAGGCTACAGAACCTCTTTAGTACGTGGTTGACTACTCAGACTTACATGCAATTTCTTTTATTAAAATATTTAGCATGGTATGCAAGTGGGGAAAAATAAATTCCAAAAAAAGCTTCACGAGTTTGCTTTTCCAAGGTTCTAGTTTGTTTTTGTTTTTAACTGAATGAAAAATTTTAAATACGCAGTGGTTGTGAAAACCATCATAATTAGTTAAAAGTCCTTGTATCCTATAAACAGATTTAGAAAGCTTTGGTGAGAGAAAGAAAAGCATCCGGAGAGCAGGTGAGAGGCTGGTGGTCCTGCCTGTGTTGATGGCCTCTGGGCTTCTTGTGTGGGATTGAGTGCTCTTCCTAACGAGGTCTGGAAGCACAGGCACCCGGCAGCTGGGTTCCTTGTTTAACCAACACCCCTTAATGGCTACAGGTGCATCTTATGAGTGCAACCGCTTGACTCAGATCCAGCAGAAACCAGAGATCTTCCTCCCACGCTTTCAGCTTACATTCCATGGAGGAGCTGGCTGGAGCATGCATCTGCTTTACTTTAGAGGGTTACAGCGTAATCCTTCCCCAAACAAAATCTTTTGATTTATATTTTTTCCTTTATTCATCAATCAAAAATACTGTACCGACCTTTTGTGATTCAGTTAGGTACGTGCTTTCTGGTCCAAAGAGTTTGTTTTTGTTTTGGTAACTGTAAAAATTTAATGAAAATGAAGAAATATTTAAATGCACTTTAGTTTGTCTTTATAGGGAGAAAAGGTGGTGGATATAGTTTTGTTAAGAATGATTCTCTGACCGATTTGACTTTCTCCAGTAACATTTTATTCATCTGAGAGTAAATAATAAACATGGTAGATTGTATAATATATGCATAGTTCTTTCTCCCCTCCCCTCACCCCCGCCCCACATCTTGCCATGGCTTTCTCTGGGTATAGTGGATTTTGCTAGTCCCTTTGACTTTGGGCTCGGCCATGTGATTTGCTTTGACCAATGGAGTGTGGATGGAAAGAGTCTATGTGTTCTGAGTGGGAGCTTCAAGAGGAATTGCATGTTGCCTCTCTTCCTTCTTCTACCATGAAAAAGGCATGCATATGGTCTGACATGCCAACTCCCTTGAAATTTGTTGTTTTTTCCTAGATTACCGTTTCAGCAGGGCAGATTTACTTTTTAAAACAATCTGGACAATCTTAGTCTTAATAGAACAGATGATAACTATTGTAATCAGACCGACTACCTTTTGGTAAAATAATATTATGGGTGACCACACCTTCTGGCCACAGTGGACTGGAAAACGGGTAGGCACTTGACTCAAGTAAAACCAATCTGAGTCTGGCCAGCTGCCTGTAAGGTGGCCTAGCAGAGGGGCTTTCCTAGACAGGAGTGATGTTGACGAGATTAGATTATTCAGAATCTCTCCTAAGGAAATTTGTAAGTTAGAATTGAACAGTAAGCAACTGGAATGGAAGTATAATACCAAAAAGAAGCAGAAGTAGCCAGAGAGAAGCTTTCTCCCACATTAATGTTGGGTACAAGAATGAAGTTCAACAGCATTTCTGAAGCGGGGTGGGGATGGGGCAGCTATAATGGGGTTGCTACAAGCTGGTTCTGGGTTCTGGGTTCTCTTGAGACTTCTGTCTCCTTATTGCTGTACTCAGCTGTACTTGAACATCCTGTGGCTTGAGATAATGTGCACCCTCTCGTCGTTTTGTAGGCAAGAGACCTGAGCTAATGCAAGTTCTGTTTCTACCCTGCTCTCTAACAGCTGCACGTCCTGATTACGCAGAGCACCAAAGCTTGTCTTCTAGAGAGGGAAAACCCAGCTGCTCAGCTTCTCTTCACTCCCTTTGTAGCTCTTAGTCCTGTCCACATTTCCCCACTTCTAAGCAAGCTTGACACATGGAAAGAGGAGTGCACAGGTCAGTTCCGTCAGTTCCCTGAGACCCCTGCAGCACTTGGAGAATTGTTCTGCCTGGCTGTGGGTTAGTAGGACCTTGATGGTATTGCTGTATTCATACTTAAGCTTCCATTTGAATTTTTAACAGAAGCATTCTCAGTCCTCGGGGATTCTTGCCCACATGGAATGGAGAATGTCCAGCTTCAGTGAGTGAGTGTGGATTGGGAAACCTTTTCAGTAAGATTCCTGAAATTCCATCATGCCTCCTGTTCATTCATCTTTTTTGAGGGATGGGTTTTCTGGCAACCGCAGTGCGGTATGTGTGTAAGTACATATCAGGCATGCTCTGCCATGTCTTGAACATGGAAATATAGCAAAATTAGATGCCTCTCTTTGAAAGGGTTTTTCAAAGACCGTTAGTGGAGAAAGTGATTCATGGTGATTCTTGTCAGAGATCCCAGTATCCAAACCACACCTTAATATACCTTAAGAACATATACTCTAAGTAAGAAAATATAGACAAGCATGCTGAAGGTATTGTAAGTTGTATTCTTGTTATCGAAGATCAGGTAGTTAGGAAATTTGGACATAGGCTCCTTTGTCCCAACAAAGGCACAAGGTAAGTTCCACCCTCCTTCTATTTAGCACTCTGCGCATGCCAAACACCATACTAAACGCTTTCTATGCATCAAGTAAATATGTTACGTTGTAATACTTGTATATTACTTGACTACTTAAAATGTACTCCTTAAGTTAGTAACCAAAAATGAGTTAAAAATCACAGAAATCAATCTTATTCATTGAAAAAAGTGCCACTTTAGCTCTTTGTGTAAGTTATCTTTAGGCGAGTACAGTCAAAATTTGACTATATTTTAGATATTAAAATTTTTTTTTTTTAAGACGGAGCCTTACTTTTTCGCCCAGGTTGGAGTGCAGTGGTGCAATCTTGTCTCACTGCAACCTCGGCCTCCCGGGCGGGGTTCATGCGATTCTCCTGTCTCAGCCTCCCAAGTAGCTGGGACTACAGGCACCCACGACCACTCCCGGCTAATTTTTTGTATTTTTAATAGACACGGGTTTTCACCGTGTTAGCCAGGATGGTCTTGATCTCCTGACCTCATGATCCGTCCACCTCAGCCTCCCAAAGTGCTGGGATTACAGGCGTGAGTCAGCGCACCCAGCTCTGATATTTTAAAATTTTATTACATGTAAGACTTTTAACACAGTAACATGTTTTTAAAATTTGTCATGTGACTATAAAGCTGCTAACAAGAGTTGTTTAGCTTAACAAAACTTACTCAGATGCAGCCGGGTGTGGTAGCTCATGCCTGTAATCCCAGCACTTTGGGAGGCTGAGGCAGGTAGCTCACTTTGAGATTAGGAGTTTGAGACCAGCCTGGCCAACATGGTGAAACCCCGTCTCTGCTAAAAATACAAAAATTAGCTGGGTGTGGTGGTGCATGTCTGTAATCCCAGCTACTTGGGAGGCTGAGGCGGAAGAATCTCTTGAACTCAGAAGGCAGAGGTTGCAGTGAGCTGAGCTCGTGCCGCTGCACACCAGCCTGGGTGAAAGAGCGAGACTCAGTCTCAGAAAAAAAATTATTCAAATCCAAAATAAGCCTTTCTAATCAGTGGGTTCCTACAGCTGGTTGAAGTCCATTGTGATACCTATCAAACAAAGTCAAGCAATTAAGTCGTATCTGGAAATTATGGTGGAATCAAAGTCCAGTAAATCTTGATTTATTCTAGAGTCTTTAATAATAGTTGTGATCTGAAAGCAAACATCCTAATATGAAAATTTTCCTAGGTTCAGAAGTGGTTACAGATTTGTATATCATGGTTGAAATGTCACTACTGGTTTGAGCTTTTCTAACAGTTGCTCCAGTTAAAACTGACCACATGTAAGGATTTTTTCTTTCATTTGTGTAGAAATTTACAGCCTATAAATGACGTCCACACAAGTTATTTCACATGGCCCCTGCTGCAGTCTTGTAGGTAGATAAGTTGGATGGCATTATTCTGTGTGTCTTTTTATCCACTCTGGATTTCAACATCCTAAAGGTAGAGCCTGTGGGTGGTTTTATTGTATTCATTCCTTTTGAACTTCTTACCAGTTTCTTTGTCTGCCAGATAAAAATCTTAAGACTTGTTCCGTAGGACTTTTGTGAGAATGAAGTGAGATGAAGTCTATATAAGATATCTGGCATACTGCGAAACACATAGGGCCCAATCTGTGCTTGTTTCTCTCTCCCTCGTCCTAACCTTCTAAGCATATAGCATTCACATTCCTAAGTGTCATTTTTTCATGGTAATGCTCATTGCAGGTGTAGGAGCGGCACAGGGGTATATTGAGGAAAGAACAAGGGCTGGCACTAAAATCCCAGCTTCACTGTTTGCTAACCAAATGACGATGGTCAAGCTTCTGATGGACATCTCTGTGGTTTCCTTGTTGGCAAAATGGGTATGATCGCAGCTGACATGATTGTCGTGTGTGTTTGCTCTCTGTAGCCTAGTAGGCACTCACTTCTTGTTTCTCGAGTCTGCCATTCATGTAGATCGGGTTGTGCATTCAGAAAGGTCCATAATTTCTGTTGTTCTCAGAATCTGGGCAAAAAGAAAAGCAGAAGAGGAACATGTTGTGTGTGTGTTTATGTTAGTTAGCAGTTGTTGCATAAAAATTACTCCAAACTGTAGTGGTTTAAAGCCACAAACACTACCTCAGAGTTTCTGTGGTTCAGGAATTTAGAGGTACCTCAGTTGGTTGGTTCTGGCTCAGCTTCTTTCATGAAATTGCAAACAGGATATCAGTAAGAGCTCTAGTTATCTGAAGGTTTGACTGGGTCTAGAAGATGCTTTCAAGATGGTTCATTCATGTGACTGTTGGCAGGAGACTTTAGTTCTTTGCCCCATGAGTGAGTCTCTCCTTAGACTGTTGGACTGTTCTCATAGCATGGGAGCTGGCTTCCCCCAGAGTGAGTGATCCAATAGAGGACAGACAAAGATAGCAGCCATGGTGCCTTTTACAATATAGTCTCTGAAGATGCAAACACCATTCCATTTTCATTCATTCATTCCATTTTCATTCATTCATTCCTTCATTCATTTGAAACAGGGTCTTGCTATATTGCCATGGTTAGTCTCGAGCTCCTGAACTCAAGCGATCCTCCCACCTCAGCCTCCCAAAGTGCAGAGATTATAGGAGTGAGCCACCACACCTGGTTTGTTCTTAGACAAGATTCACTAAAACCAGTCCCTGCTCAAGGGGAGATTAGACTTTTAGATTTCACCTCTTAGAAAAGTATCAGGGAATTTGTGGACATATTTTAAAACCATCACAGTGTTCAACAGAAGAGGCACTCTTGATGAGAGTCAAAGGAAACGAGGAAGCTGAAAATGGGCAACCTAAAAAGAATTAGCTGACAGCTGGAAAACATAGTGTATAATTACACATCAGTAATTTTTTTATTGGAAACTAATTGTTTTTTAGTTTTCTTTATACTGGAGCTTAGCTAGATATGTGTGATGATTTTTTTGTTGTTGTTGTTGAGACAGAATTTTGCTCTTGTTGCCCAGGCTGGAGTGCAATGGCGTGATCTCGGCACATTGCAACCTTTGCCTCCTGGGTTCAAGTGATTCTCTGGCCTCAGCCTCTCCAGTAATTGGGATTACAGGCATGTGCCACCACGCCTGGCTAATTTTGTATTGTTAGTAGAGATGAGGTTTTACCATGTTGGTCAGGCTGCTCTCGAACTCCCGACCTCAGGTGATCTGCCTGCCTCAGCCTCCCAAAGTGCTGGGATTACAGACGTGAGCCACTGTGCCCGGCCACAATAATTTTGAGAAAAGGATGCTTAGGCTGAAATCTTTCCTAGTGATGAGATCTATTGAGTTTGGCAGTTGTCCCGTGTGGGGAGTAGTTGGGGCCATTGGATGCAGTCATTTAAAAACTGAGCCAGAGAGAAGTTTGTACTGGAAAAAAAATATGAAGTAAATGACAGAATCAGTATTCTGCAAGCTTGGATTCCTGGATGCTCTATTCTAAATTAATTTAGAGATTTTAAAATGCCAGTTTTCTATATAACTAAATGCTTCAACAGATTTTGTCTCAATTGAATCCATCAAACTTGAGAGCTGTTTTGGCCTTTGCAAAAATGTTCATATCTTTGACTTCCTTGGTGCTTCTTAAAATATGATGCATTCAAGTTATAAGTTTATTTTTGTTTGCTCTGGATTTTTATTGCCTGCATGAACGAATTGGGATCCCTTAGAGGCACATCAAGACATCTACTTCTGGCCTGGCAGCTCCAGTGACTCAGCATGTGTGTACAGGGCCCAGGAGGTTTTGGTTTTCTTCTCTGCCTTGTCTTTTCACTGTTTTTGTTTTTTTCATTTAAGCAGAATTTAAATTTCCCAAAGTGTAATAAGTCATTTCCTTCTCTATGTCTGCCTTGGTGTCAGAGGAAAATTCCCAACCCTTCTTTATGAAGGTGATGGAAGCCTGAGGCATTCAACTCCTTTAAAGTTTTGTGGCTTCCAGCTATTAGCTGTTTGAGTAAAAGTCATTTCTCTGCCCTTCCCGTTGTCTGCCCTTCCTGTTGCTTTCCCTTCCCATTGTCCGTCTTCCCATGGATTCTCAGCCTCAGTTCATCTCATTTTTCTTCATTTCCAACCCTGTAATTCCATTCCCATGATGCTCCCCTCTGACCACATTCTCTCTTCCATTCATAAAGAGAATCACCATGTGGGACATTTGTTATAGATAGAAAATGAGGATATGAATACAGACTATTTTCTTTGGCCTGATGGAGGCCAAAGGAAGGTAGGAAAAGTGGAGAAATATCCGTAGAAGTCTCTGCAAAGAGTCAAGAGAAAATGGAGGGTTGAAACATTTGGCTGTGCTGAGGTCAGTGAAAATCCTGGGGGTAGGGAGTATTTTAGTTGAGTCAAAAGGATGGAATGTGGGGAAGAAGAGGAAAAGATTTCTAGAGAAAGGAAGGTGCATGAGTAAGGTATATGAGTGAGGACCTGTGAACAGTGTGGCCTGGCTCAGGTCCTGGCTCTAATGGCAATGTGGTGGCAGGTGAGGCTAGGTTGGACCTAGGTAGGAAAGGGTCTTACTTTCCTTTCAGGGAGTTTGATTTTGTTGGAAATATTTGTCATAACAATTATATAGGAGCCTAATATTCAAAGTGTGTGGTAGAGATAATTTGGGACCCTTGAGAGGAATGGCCATCTGTTTAGCTTATGAGTAAGCCATCAAATGTATTCCTTGGTAAACAAATAGCCTAGTAGTTATCTATCATTTAGTCAAACTTGCTTCTCTGCATACAGATAGATGTTATTTATAGAAATGGTCAAATGCCTCCATTTACTTGCTCTTTGAAAAACAACAAATGTGGGGATAAATAAAACCTAACTGTGTTCCAAAATTAACGGACAGAAAATTTGAGTCATGTGAAGCAGATGTAACCCACTGTTGTTGTAAGGAGCCCATGCAAACTACGCAGATTGCGTGCGTAGTAGAGATGGAAGACAGGTAAGTGTTGATTGCTCTGCTCCTTGTTCTATTTCACGGAGAACAGTGAAGCCCGTCCTCTTGTCGGTTGCACATCTGGGTCCTTCAGCTACATGGCCATCGTGTGGAATTTAAAGCTGTGCTGGTGCAAAGGCTGGCATAGAATCATTGAGGGAGGTAAATAATTTTCATTTCTGAAAAAAATCTATCTTTTAAATGGCTTTCCTTCTTGGGAGACAGACTCTTAGAGTAACAATCTTGAACCGTGATGCCTTTCACTCCCTCCATTTCCCAAAAACCCAGGGCAGACTCATTGAACCCTCCCCAAGTATGGCTCCCATGACTGTCAGGATTTTAGATTGTGGCTGTGGCTTACCTTCTCAATTTGGAATTGAGAGATTAGGTGCATCGAGCTCTCTCCCCTCTTTCTTCTTTCTTCCTTTTTATGAACAGATTTAAGACCTTTCTTCTTGGAGGATGTGTTTCTTCAACTCTCAGTCACAGCACTGCAAATACTACTATCCCTTCTGGATGGGGCAACTCTGGTAGGTTCTCTTAATATTCAGAATTAGGAGCAGAGGAGGGATTTGCAGATGGGTTCTAGACACATCTAGACAAGTGAGTTTTAAAAGTAGTTTTGAAAGAGACGCCATGGAACAGCCTGGTGTGATTCTGGGGCCGGTGATTGGGAAAAGAAAAAACAGTTAATAATAAAAGTGGAGAACAAGCAAAACAAACCCATGGCTTTTTGACATCTTCATGATCTGTCCTTTTCTGTAAAATATTTTCCTTTAACATCACAGACCCTGAAGGGATTCAGATGTCCAGGCATACTTCTTTGGTTTAGGGATGTGGAATACCCAGAAAAGTTCAGGACAGGCTCAGGTCTGTAGTCCAGGGACAGAGGTGACAGCACTTGCTGAAAGTTCTCCACTAACCAGAGGCAGCAACAGGGCACACGCCTCAGTCCTAGTGGCCCCAGAACCACACCAGCCTGTCCTACGATGTCTCTTTCAAAAGTTAAATATCTTACACCGATTTTACACAGTTAGAAGTTCTCATGTGTCAAGATGATTCTTGCATAATATGTTGTGAAATTTTAGTAGCAGATAGTTTTCTGTTTTTCTTTTCAAAAGCACTTGAGAAATTGCTGTTTTCTGTTGCATATTCAGTTATTCTTTTTAGCATATTTAATCAAAAAATGTTTTACTTTTAAAAAATGTTATTGGCCATTTTTTGGGTAATTTTTTTAGGGGAAGAATGTCTTGTGTAAAGATGGCAAGGTTTCCAAGCCATAATGACATACTTTTCCTTGATCTGAGACTTAGATTTCTATCACTGGTGTACCAATTGTTTCTCTGTCTGCCTCTTTCTTTAGTTAGTCCTACCTCAGTAACTCAAGAGATGGAGCTGAAAGGTTACTCTGGATTCTTACCTGTGGAACTGCCCACATCAGTACTAGTGATCTCATCTGAGTTTCCTCCTTGGAGGGTTTTCCAGGACTGGGGCAGCCTGGTGAAGTAATAGATTTGATATTAATTTGTATTTACATAGCACCTTTCTTGAGGAACACAGAACACTCTATGGGCATTATTTTAATAGTCCAGGAGGAGTTAAGCAAGCCTGGAGAGCTGAACAATAAAGTTCTGTTATTCTAAGCATTATTTAATATTTTTATGACTTGTCTTTCAAATAATTCTTGGCCTTTGGGCAAGCGACGGACTGCAAGTGGGAGAATGAGCTGTTAGCTCAGTCTCTCTCACACCCAGAAGAGTGTATGCGTGACCTGTGTGTTGAATCAGCCTGTAGGTTTCTTTCAACTGGGTGGTGGCTTTAAACCACAGAGAGGTTGCTTCTTCCCAGAGGACACTGCCTTCGCTGGTTGGTCCCCATTGTTTAAGTTGGATGCATGCTGATGTGCTGTCGCAGCATTCTGGATGAATGCTGAGGAGACTGTATTTGTGCATGACATCTGATGTGAGTCTTGAACTTGTTATATTTATTTCTTTGGCTGCCTTTGCTTTTGGTCACATCGTAGTCTAATGACCGAACAAGGGCAACTGTGCTCTTTTCTAGACTTAAGTCTGTGGGTCAAGAACGATTTTCAGATTTTTGTATTTTTCTCTATTGTTAACAACCCTGAAGCAAAAATGAAAGCTTTCTATCACTGGAGGAGGGGCAGCAGCTTCACTTCCATCCCATTCACCATTCACTCTGAATATCTGTGGTTTGTTTTAAACCGAGTGCCAGTGCCTCTTCTTGGAGGTATAAATTTGCACAGGGTCTGGCAGACGCTGCAGACAGGATGTTGACTCTTGAGTGTCTTGACTGACTAGGAGGCCCAATGGAGGTGCTGCATGGCTCCAGGCAATCTGTGCCTCTAGCCAAGGCCTCTAAAACTCAAAGTTTTAAAGTACTTGCTTAAGATTTTGGGGGCTGATTCACCTACAGGGATCTAAAAATTGCATTTTTTTCCTCTGAAAGACCAAGCACCGAAGCTGTGCCAGCGGTTTCCCTGTTAACTCCTGACTGGCCTAAACTTTTGCTTCTCAGACATATAATTCCTCATCAGCCGGTAGGTGCCAGGCGGGATGGTCTTCTCCCTCTGCTTAGCCCTGAGCTTTTCTTCTCACTGGTGCTACGGGGCCTTGGACCAAAATGACCTCTAGCATCCTGTGAGTCTAGGATCTCTGTGGGATTCTACAGTCACCCTTGCCCCATGGACGTGTTCGGGTCACTTTGTTTATTCCACAGTTGTTGGGTGCCTATTCTCTGCAAGGCATCGGGGTCCTTGAGTGTTACCTTATTCAAGGCATTCAAAGAGGATGCCTCTGATAGACCAAACAGCCTTTGGGGGAGAGTTTGTGTCCACTAAACTTCCTACTAAATTCTTGAAAGATGCGTGATACTGTCTTCAGTGTGCCACATGAGAAATTTGAAGCTCAGAGCATGGATCTTTGTTTTGTGAACTTTAAAACTTTAACTTTTTACACTATACCCTAGATATGTGGGAATGATTTTCAAGGAGTAGAGATGGGAGAAGGTGTTTTCTAATCCATCCAGTATTTATGGAGATCCTGTTGGGGCTCTGGATGATAATCTAGTGTCAAAAGCAGTAGTGCATTTTCACTACCAATTTTGAGATGATTGGCATCAAAACCTAAAGCTAATTATAATGAAAAAGTAAGTGCTTCATGGAGATGAGAGGACCTGCTTAGAATACAAGTATCTATTTTAGAATTAGATTACTTTATAGCAGAATGCTTATAAAACACATTTTTATTTTTATATGAAATAAAGTATAGCTTCTGCTTCCAAGAAGATGTGTACGTTGTAAAAATCAGAATTAAGTCATATGAAACTGTCTCTGCCTTTTGAAAATCCAGATGATTCCAAGCCAAAAAAAAATTTTTTTTGGCAAAGAAATAGAGAAGTTTTTAAAGACAATAGGCCCGAAGAATCTCCAGTGCCTATAAAGTGACTACTGTAGCTAGGAGGTGAAATGGGAATAATGATTTAAGTGCTTGCTTTCTTTGGATGTCTCAGTTTGCCTAAGTGAGCATAATTTAGGTGACTATGTGAGCATCTGCATGGCAGCTGCTGGCGCTACGAGTTAATGCCAGAGAAGACAAAATAGTTGGCACATGGATTCTAATTTCATTATTGTACCAGGAGCCAGAAAAAATAGGAGTTTATATTCTTTTGAAGTGGGAAAATGTTGTCTCTTTTTTTCTTGGGTTTCACACACTTGAACACACAAAGTGTCCTCAAGATATTTGTAAGCGTTGTCTGACAACTTAGATTATAAGCTGATTTGTTTGTGCTACTGTAAAAAAACAAATCAAACTAGGTGAATCTTGTCTGATTGTGGAATCAGGATTCCATTGCATTTTTTTGAATTTCTAAGTTAAGGTAGACTCCCAGATAACTTTGAGATGTCCTGTAAACACTTGAAGGAGGGAGTCACTGAAGTGTTTCTTTTTCTTTTTTCTTTTCTTTCTTTTTTTTTTTTTTTAGATGGAGTTTTGCTTTTGTTGCCCAGGCTGGAGTGCAATGGCACGATCTTGGCTCACCGCAACCTCCGCCTCCCGGGTTCAAGTGATTTTCCTGCCTCAGCCTCCTGCGTAGCTAGGATTACAGGCATGCACCACCACACCCGGCTAATTTTGTAATTAGTAGAGACAGGGTTTCTCCATGTTGGTCAGGCTGGTCTTGAACTTCTGACCACAGGTGATGCACCCAACTCGGCCTCCCAAAGTGCTGGGATTACAGACATGTTTCTTTAAGTTTTATTGGAAAACAGCCATGCCCACTCATTTGCATGTTATTTTTGACAGGCTGCTTTCCAGCTAAGTGAGTCCACAGAGTTGAATAGCAATAGAGTCCTTTTGGCTTACAATCCTAATATAGTTACAGTTTGGCCCTTTGTAGAAAAAGTTTGCTGGCCCTTGATTTAAAGTATTGATCAATAGTAGCTTCCTACTAGATATCATTTTGCAAGATGCTAGAAGGCCTTCTTGGCCACTAGGACATCTCTCCATCTCAGACAATGTGTCTTGATCCTCCAGGATTAGAACCACTGGTGAAGGAGAAACTGTCTTGGAAAACCATTTGAAAAGAATGGAGGGCTTTCTCCTCCAGAGGAATCATTTTTCTTCTTCTAAGTGAGAGGGCCAACCCAGCTGATGGCTTCAAGTCATTCTAATTGTAGCTTCTCTTGATTATGTGGCAGTTATCTTTGAGTATTTGAAGGACTGTCATGTGGAAGAGGCATTAGATTGTAACGCCATGGGGAACCAAATTCGAGTCAGTGTGTGCAAGTTACTGTGAGGCCAGATTTTGGCTCAAGAAAAAATAGTACTTGCTGGGAACTGCTCATACTGTCATGCGCTTTTGAGGGTAATGAGCTCCCCATCATTAGAGATTTTCAAATAAAGGTTAGATGAGCACTTGGTACGTGGAATGCAAACAGTAGATAAGAGATGGTTGTGTTAGAAAACCTCTGAGGCCCCATTCCAACCTTGAAATTTGAATGGCTTCTTTGGTTAAAGTTCTTTATTTCCAGGTTCAGATTATGACTACAATTTTAATTTGTTGAGGGTTTTATAGAGGCATCTTGGGATGATTTTCCGAAAATATAATATTAGCCAAACCACAGCAGTATAAAGAGAGGTGAGCTTTTTTGGTAAGCAAAGATGGTATCAGAAAGGCTGGCCCAGAGCCTCTCTCCCCTTTGACCACGCCAGTCATGGAGAGGCGTCAGAAGGGCACCGCTTCTTGACGGCCTTAAAGCCTCACAGATGACCGGCTCTCTTCAGTTCCTGCTACCATCTCTGCTTTCTGCCTAGTGTCCTAGATAGAGGAAGGACCTGTCTGGGGGCATATTGCAGATGTAGCAATGCAAACAGTTTGTGTCTTGCAATTTGCCAGAGACTTCAGGTTGGGATCTGGCAGTGAAGGGCAGGTCTGGGTGAGACCATACTGTCTCTATGCAGTTCTGCCATCATAGCACAAAAACAGCCATAGACAGTACAGAAATAAATGAGGATGGCTGTGTTCCAGTAAAACCTTATTTACAAAAGCATACAGCGAGCTGGATCGGATCTCTGGACTGTAGCTTGCTGACCGCTGATAGAGAAGTTGAAAGTTAAAGGTGACTAGAAAATATGAGCTTCAGTTCTCTTGTGTTTTGGAAAAAAGGTGAAATGACATATCCAGAGTCACACTGCGGTTGAGCTGGGATTGCAAACCAGGATGAACTTTTAGTCTAGTGCTTATTTTGTGATACTATATCGCCTCGGCTGTGTGGTCAGGTGATAGAAGGCCACGTGAATGAAAGAAAGCTCCATCCCCAGTGGCTGCTCCAGGTGGTCTATGAATAGAGACAGTGAGAACCCGAGGGTGTTATTTTTAGGGAGGCAACCCTTTATCCTTGTGACCTGGCTTACCCTTTTTAAAGATGGGCCCTGTTCACAGGAAAACAAAATATACGTTGCATAAATTCTTCTGGAGAAATAGCACCCTGGAGTTGTGAAAAAGCCATGGGCTCCCGCAGCTGCGTCACAGGATTTGATCACTTCAGCCGAGAGTGCCAGGAGATTTGAGACAGATGTTTTCAGACATGCCGCATGCCTAAAACATTTCCAGGGGTCGGGCTGCAAATAGTGACTTAATAAGTGGAGAAACAGGGAAAGTATGCAAGTTGAGGACACAAGCGTTTATTCACCGCTAGGTGCACGGCCAAGCCCTTTGCATTACATCTGCTTGTCAGGGTTGGCTCTTTAATCTGTCGTGCCCTCGGTATTGCTCTTTGTCTGCCCGTGAATAAAGTGCAGCATTGTGGTTAGTAATCCCACTCCAGTGACTCGACTTCAAATGTGGTTTTGGAGCGCATCCCAGAGTTCTGTTTGCTAAGCTTCCTACTCCTGTTTCAGAGACACCACTGAATACAGAGCAGCGAACACTGAAGCCTTCCCTCTTTCCTTAAACCTGTCGGGTTGTGGGCTCTCTTTCCCCCTCTTGCTCCTTTCTTTTCTTTTTTTTCTGTTTTTTTAAACCTTCCAAGGCAAGTTCATGGATACTAAGCTGTTGTGTTTGTTGTTCTTTTTCTCCCTGCCTCTGCTCCTAGTGAGTAACCACACTGGCCGCATCAAGGTGGTCTTTACTCCGAGCATCTGTAAAGTGACCTGCACCAAGGGCAGCTGTCAGAACAGCTGTGAGAAGGGGAACACCACCACTCTCATTAGTGAGAATGGTCACGCTGCCGACACCCTGACAGCCACGAACTTCCGAGTGGGTGAGTTCCTCCACGGTCCCTAACTGTCCTTACTGAGTCGAGTTTTATGAGACTGTAGCATTTAGACACCCCCTCCATTCACAGTGCTCTCTGCTTCAATGGGTGTCTGTCTATGAGTACGAATATGTTTCTTTCATGGGATCTTTTAAATTACTTTCAGAATAATTTTTAACCTGATTTTTGGTTTCGCAGAGGAATGGCAACTAGGATATTTTCCCTTATTGCTTAGCATTTATGCAGCCGTGTGGCGATGGGAATATATATAGTAGAAGAGAAGAGAGTAGGTTTTAGATTTAGACCCTGAGGCATGAGTTGTGCTGATCAACTTCAAATTTTATCAGCCCAGTGATAAGTGGAATTTGCATTTGATTTGACTTATGTTATAAACTTTGGAAAGTGGTGATGAAATTTGAAGTTTTTACTTCAAAAATAGCCAAGCCCTAAAACAAAACTCTTAAGAATTGTCAAAAACCTGTACTTGGTTAGAGAAAGGGATACAGAGGTTGCATCTTTTGCCATGTTTCTCCTCCGTCTCACAAGACTGAATTGATACATAACGTGGATTTGGGGAAGATAGATGAGTAGATTACTCTCAGCACTCCTTTAAGTTAACTTAAATATGAACTAGTAGTTGCTGTCTGCAAGAAAGGCTTGTTGCTGTGTTTTAAATTTTTGGTTTTTACTTTTTTGCAAGTGGAGAAAGTATTGCGGTCCACTGAATGCTGTCATGTTGCCATGTTGTCACGCAGTATGGTATTTTTGTTGCAGAAAAATGTCTTTTATTATTTTTTGACCAATTATGGTTTGCCATGTGTACTCAAATAATCGCAGACACCCATGTTACTTTCTGAGTTACTCACAAGAATAACCCAAATGTCAGACAGATAATAACACTGGCTAGATCTGGTCTTTTTATGGAATATTGCTGTTTAGTCTTGGAAGTGTGTGTCTGGGGGGGTGGTAGGAGAAGGCGGTGTCTATTTCGAACTGATTTACATCAAGACGAAATAAAGGGGCAGCTTGAAGTTCTTATTATCTCTTTGATTATTCTGCTGCTTTATTGTGACTCCCAGTCCTTAGGAGGTCGAAGCAGTGTTTTTCATCGTCAGTACTTGGAAAAAATATGTGCCCATAGATACGATTTAAAAGGGCATTATGAGTTTCCTGGCTATGATAGGGGTACTCTGGTCATATTTTTGAAAAGAATTTAGCTTTTAGGTGCCAAATGGCACATTATGCTTTGCTGGGCAGGGAGGCGAGTCTAGTGGGAAGTGAACTGATGATCAGGAAACTGGATTCTGGTCCTGGTCCTGCCGCTAACGAGCTAATCCATAGGACATCCTAGTTAATATTTCTGGGCCTCAGTTTTTCTCATTTTGTAAAATAAATGGGATTGTATTTAATGACCTGTAAAATTTAGTCCATCTCTAAGATCCTATGACTTTTTATCAGCAATAAGTAATACTATTTTCTGGAGTTTTTTTTTTTTTTTTTTTTTTTTTTTTTTTTTTTTGGAGGGGTATAGACAAGGAGGGGAAAGGAAAAGGCAGTTCCAGTAGATTATCATGAGTCTGATGGCTTTTCCCCACTTTGCCTTTCTCGGTTGCCTTCCTTACTCACTGCTCCTTTCCCTCCTTGCGTTTATTGTAAATCTTTACAGTAGCAATTACAAAATAATCAAATGGGTGGGAATTTTTTGGCTTCCAGTGTATTCATTTTGAAACTAAATATTTTGAAGGCTTTGAGAAACAGAGGAAGTGTACTTGTTGAAACACGCCGCACACTTTCCTTTCTGGCACTGCACCAGACGTTTAGAAACAGAATATACATAGCCTATTCAAAATGCAAAGTGAAACAAAATTATTTACAAAAGCATTTCAAAAGCAGAACTCCACTCTCCGTAACGGATTGGCAGAGCAGTTTAATTTTTTAAGAAGTAAAGGATGGGGGTGAGAAGGGTCCGTAGTAATAAAGTTTCACATTGGAAATTGTGGGCTTTATATTTCATTTATATTCTGAGCTATTTCCCTCTCCTGTCTACATCTTATTTCAAATATTAGATAGTTTGAGGGACAAGTTTTATGGTCTTTCTTTGTGTAAGAATGGTCATTTTGTAGAACTTACAGATTGTGATCCTTTGAAAATACAGAAAAATTTTAAAAATTTATATGCATATTTCTTTTTGGGACTTTACTGGTTTCATACAATTTTATTATTTGCAGAAAGTGATTTTCGGATTTTTTTTTCTTCTCTATATTTGTTTATAGTATAGTAGATCTTTTGACAAAAAAGACATATTTGGAAAATAGTTTAACATTTGGGGAAATTTCAAAATTTCCTGTCACTTGTCAGCTACTCCCTTTAATATTTGTGGGTACTTAAAGGTGAGAGCTGGCAAACGTTTTTTTTAAAGGGCCAGAGAGTATAAAATAGGTTTTAGACTTTGTGAGCCATCCAGTTTCTGTTACAGCTACTCAACTCTGCCATTGTAGTGTGAAAGCAGCCAGAGACAATAGGAACAAGAATAGGTGTGGCCGTGTTAGAAAAACATTTGTTGGGCTGAATTTGGCTTGAGTGCCATGGTTTGCTGACCCCTGCTCCAAGGAGTCCACATAATCCAGGGAAAGTTACATAGACTTCATAGTTGAGGCACCTTAATTAGCTAATCAGTTTTGATCATCAGAACAACAGCAATAATTTCCAGCATTTGCTCGGTAACGTACAGTTTGTTTGTTTGTTTGTTTTGAGGATGTAGAACAGATATGATCATCACCATTTTTTCAATAAGGAAACTTAGATACAGAGTGTTAATTAAGTGAGCTTGCTTTAGTTTCATGGCAAGTCAGTTAGCTATGCCTAGAACCTAGATATCCTTGTGTCATCTGTTTTCTTACCTGCCTGGAGCCTGACCATGATGTATAGGGGGGACAAGGTGAAGGACCTCATGGAGTTGGGTCTTGTGGGAAGGCCGGCTGGGGTAACAGAGAGAGAAAGCAGCTGAGAGTCCAGCACACCCTGGATTGAATCCTGGGATAACATTGGCTCTGTATGCTCTCTGAGCCCAGCTCACCTCCTCCATACAGTGCGGGTCCTAATAGATATGAAGAGGTTGTTCTTTAACAGGCTCTTTCCTGGGATAATTCCTTCCTTCCTTCATGCTGCTTCTGTGTTGGTCTTCTGGTCTGTGATGAGGGTGAGTCTGGGCTTTTCAGGTGTGAAAGGCAGCAGGTATTTTCGCATGACTATTGTGCGTGCAGTCTCTGTTCTTGAGTACTCAGTGGGAGAAATAATAAGTATAACTTCCACTTCATGTGACTCTAAAAGTGAGGCCCAAATGAATATGGTGTCCAAGGGAACTTTGAGATTCTAGAAGAGCTTGTTTTTATGGATAGTGATATTGGTATAGTTTAACAGAACATTTACTTTAAATGGTATTTCCTATGAAGCAGGTTTGTAATGATAATGACTTTATTTTATTTTATTTTATTTTTTGCAGCAGTTTGAGGTCAGCATCCCTGTCTGCCTTTTTAAAAATGGAAACATATCCCTCGTTGGGTGGGCCAGCAGGTTCACTGCTGTTGTTTTAATGGATTCTTAACCTTTTATAGGGCTAAAATGCAGATGACCTTCTGGGATTTTTAAGTTGGTTATAAAATCTTAAGTTCCTCTGACAAGAAGAACATATAAATTCGTGTTGTCACAACTTGAATATTTCAAATGCAATAATGCTGTCACTTGGTATAACTTATTTGTAGAGACATTGAAAAGTAGTCATGATGGTTAAAATAGCACATTTGGTTTATGTGATTCTGCTTTCTCTGAGTTACAAAAGACTCATATTCTATTAGCGCCAGTTGAATAATTACAACAAACATTTGACCATTTAAAAAGCATGTTCTCATACATTATTTCATTTGATGCTAACTGCCTCTTAGGTAAATGATAGTATCCATAATTTGCAAATATGAGTACTGAGGTTTTGCTGGCTTGATTAAAGGTTATTTAAGCCGGGTTTTCTTATCCTAGAGTCACAATACCTCTGGCTCTCCCATGTTGCCTCCTATGACCATATATTAAGTGATATGTCTAAAACATGGTAGTAGATTCTCTAAGATAAGCAAATCATAAAGCTGCCTTCTAAGAGCTTATACTTTGAGGAAGAGATGAAAGGCATATGTAAATTACCTTAAATTAAGGTAGATAGCTGCTAGCGGGCCCCCAGAGAAGGGAAATATTACTTCTAGCTGAGGGAGGATGCTTAGAGAGAAAAGAGATGGCATTCAGCTTTTATGTTTTGTTCACTTGCTGTCCCTGTTCTGCACGTGTGTTGTTTCATGGTGAGGACTGAGTAGGTAAATGAGCGTGGCCCTGATTGTGGACTGAAGGGTGAAGGGAAACTTGAAACGTTGGTATGTTCCAGAATAAAGATGGATGGGGGAGTAGAAGGAAGAGAGAAGCAAAGTTGACAAGGGAAGGAAGAATTTACTCCCTAGAATTGGGCATGGAGATGGGAAGGCAGAGGTGGTTTCTGAGAGTTGGGAATAGTTTCACTTAAATGTGGGACACATGAAAAGTCATAATGGTAGATGATAGGTCTGCGAAGGTAGATTGGTGCAAGGCTATGGCACACCTTGAATCTCAAGCTGAGACATTTGGATTTTATTCTTTGAGAATTCACTAAAGTTCCCTGAAGGAAGTTGATATTTGTCATTTTGAAGAAGAGAGAAGTGCTTTCATTTTTTTTTAGCTAGGAAAACCGTGTTTTAAGAGGCTAAATAAGTTTCTGAATGAATGACAACCTCTGGCCTCCTGTAGCTGTTCTGGAGCTTGTCTGATGCTTTGTGCTGAAGTTCTACCTGGAGATTTCACAAAACCAACCTAACACTGTGATACTGGGATGAAGAACAGAAGCAGTTCATGCTGCTAAGCTGACTGTGTAGGTTCTCTTCACAAGGAAGGAAGAAAATTTTCTCTCATTGAGGCGTTAAATAAACTGACATAATTGCTCAAAAGGGGCAAGCATATAGATTTTTTTCTGGAAACAGTTCAGTCACTGAGTTTTTCATCCTTTGCCATTCATCATTGTTTGAACTCATCGTGTCACCTGTTAATTAACTGATGAATATATTTTCCCCTTAATGCATTGTGCAGATATATCTTGGGTTTTAAAAGGTGTTTCAATGCAGGCCAGGCACAGTGGTGGCTCACTCCTGTAATTGCGGCATTTTGGAGGCTGAGGTGGGCAGATCACGAGGTCAAGAGATTGAGACCAGCCCGGCCAACATGGTGAAACCCTGTCTCTACTAAAAATACAAAAATTAGCTGGGTATGGTGGTGTGCACCTGTAGTCCCAGCTACGCGGGGAGGCTGAGGCAGGAGAATTGCTTGAACCTGGGAGGCAGAGGTTGTAGTGAGCCGAGATTGCGCCATGGCACTCCACCCTGGCAACAAAGCAAGACTCCATCTCACACACAAAAAAGATATTTTAATACAATACTCTAAGAAAGTGGTTGCTTTTCCTTTAGGCAATTTAGAATGCCTAAGAACTTGTCAAAGAAACTACTTCCACATATAGTCATATCAAATAATTTTATTTTCTAATACTGAATAAATGTCATAATGTAGAGCATTTTCTTTTTTACTTTATTAATTATTTAATTTAATTTACCTTTTTTAGACGGAGTTTCACTCTTGTTGCCCAGGCTGTAGTGCAGTGGCACGATCTTGGCTCACTGCAGACTCTGCCTCCTGGGTTCAAGCGAGTCTCCTGCCTCAGCCTTCCTAGTAGCTGGGATTACAGGTGACCGCCACCATTCCGGCTAATATTTTCCTATTTTTAGTAGAGACGCAGTTTTACCATGTTGGCCAGGCTAGTCTCGAACTCCTGACTTCAGATGATCCATCCACCTCAGCCTCCCAAAGTGCTGGGATTACAGGTGTGAGTCACTGCGCTTGGCCTTTTCTTTTTAATTTTAATTAAGCTATTGATCACCTTTAAAAGGCTAGTACTAGGAACAGTCATTCATTTAACATGCATTTATTGAGCACATACTATGTGCCAGGTGTGGGTTCAGGCAATAGCAGTGAACTAAATAAAAGCCCTTCCCCTCCTCTAGCGTTAAAAAAACATCGTGTGGCCACGGCGTGTATGAAGCTCGAAGATGTTGTGCTAAGTCAAATAAACCGGTCACAAAAAACAAATGCAGTATGATTCCATTTATATGAGATGCCTAGAGTAGTCAAGTTCAAAGAGAGAGTAGAATGGTGGTTGCCAGGGATTATAGGGATGGAATGGGGAGTTGTTTAATGGGTATAGAATTTCAGTTTTGCAAAATGAAAAAGTTCTGGAGATTGGATACGCAATAATGTGAATGTAATAAGCGCTACTGAACTGTACACTTAAGATGGTACCTGTTGCAGGTATTTTACCACAATTATAAAAATAAATTTTAAAAGTACAGTATGTGTGTACACTACTGTCACATAGATACTACCAAAAATATACTGTAAGAAACATGATATATGAACTAATGTCAGGAAGTGATAGATCTTCTGAGGGAAAACAAAGCAGAGAAGGGGATGGACAAGGGGGAGTGTTGGTGGAAGGCGTGGTTGCCATTTTAGAGAGCTCAGGGAAGGAGGGGCTCTCTGATAACGTTTGAGCAGGGGCCTGATGAAGCCTTGATGAGTGTTGTGAGGGAACATCACATACAATGTGTTTTTTTGTTTTGTTTTGTTTAAACCGTGGTGCACCTCCAAAAGGCTGGCATTTGGAGCATTCTTTCTTCCAGACTTTTCCTATCTGCTATCTTAGGTTAGGTTTCATCGATCTGCATTGTGTCAGGGAATCAAATTAATATCTGCAGATAAAGAGCCTTATACACAGAGGATAGAGGCAACCACCTCTTGTTCTCTGGGTAAAAAAAGGGTATGGTCCTGGAATCCTTGGAGGAGTCTTGTGATTTATAATAAAAAATGAAGGTCTTAGATTAAAAAAAAAGTTATCAAGAGAGCAGTGTCACCTCACCTTTCTTCAGCATTCTTTTATGGAGGGCAGATCATATGAGCTTGGTATGGAGCTTGCGTTTAATTAAGGGAAATAAAATTGGTTTTTGCTTGTGAGTGGAGGTATGAGGGGGTGCATGGTGGCAGTGGGCAAGAGGGCAGGAGGACCCTCGGGAGAGGAAGGGGTGCGTGGAAAGGTGGTTCCATGGGTTACCTGGAACAAGAGGAGCAATAGGTTGACCCTATGGGCCAGAATCAGGAGAGAATAAGGTCCTATTTGGTTGAAGAGGAAGGTGACTGAGGCAGAGAAGCGGGTGGGGGCAGAGTGGTTGTATAAGAACGTATGTCTGTAGCCAGGACAGTTTTTAAAAAATTAACCTTAGCTAAAAGAGGGTTCCATGGTTTGCCAGACCTGTGAGAAAGGCACGTGTGATAGATTGCTCCTTTTAAGCCATGCCTGGCCTGTATCGTGGGAGTGGATGGGGCTCCTTGAAGGGGTTGTGCTAGGCCAGCCTGGAATAAATAACCTTTCAAAATTCCTTGGAATCTGTAACGCAATGTCACAAAGTGTGTATTCCTTCCTAGGCTGTCAGCTTGAGCATACAGAGTGATCTTTGGACAAGTCCAAACTGCTTAGCGTAACGTGCAGGGTCCTGCCGCCTGGCTCCATGACATTCATTTTGGCTGTGCCCCTTCTCCCACCCCAATCCTCTACTTCTGCCAAACTGAGCCTCCAGGGATACCAAAGGTCTCCAAGTGCGCCGGGGTGTCTTGTGCTCCTGTGCCTCTGTGCACACGGCTTTCTCTGCCTGGAGGGCACATTTCCCCACCCAGTCTGCTTGGGCAATCCCTCACTTCTTTTTCAAGACTCAGCCAAGTGACGATCCTGCTACAAAGCCTCATTTCCCTTATTTGTGGACATGGCTGTTTCTTCCAGTACACTCTAAACTGATTGGGAACAAAGACTTGTCTGCTTCATCTTGGCATCCCCAGTGCCAGCACAGTAACTCACTTTGGAGATGCTGAATGCATTTTTGTTGACGATAAATTGTATATGCGGCTGCCTAGGTTGTGAGGTGTGCTCAGACTTCACCTGATACAGCTTCATCGTTAGTTCTCAGGCAAGTAAAATCACAGAAGTAAAACAGTGAACTGAGAAGACTATGTTAGAGTTTAGGGGCACAGGAAATAGGATATTCCACTGACCACAAGATGCATGAAAGAGGACAACCTGGTAGCAATTTGCATGGAGTCTTCAGTTTTTAACACTGACTTCAATGTACTTTCTACTCATGGGCAAAGTGCAATTAGATTTCCATACCTTTAGTCCAGCTGTTCCTGCTGCACGGAGTTCCTGCTCCCTGCTCCTGCATCCATGTAAATACTGGCAATCTTTTATGGAAGAACCTGAAGTTCCATTTCAAGCAGTTCTGCCTGTGCTGTTTGGTTTTTGTTTTTGTTTCTTTCCTATCATACCTCTAGTCATTACTATGTCATTTGACACTTGGTTGTCCAGCTTCAGGTTTTCTGACTGTCTCCAAGACCCCGGGTTGGTAATCTCACCTCTCTCATTCTTGACTCCCCTTCATGTAGAACAAATTATATAATATCCTAACCTTCCTTGGAGGGTTATTCTGAGGCTCACAAGAATGAGAGACTGAAGGCGCATATGGACTTATTGGATTGATTGGAAGACTTTTTTCTTTTTCTGAAGATGATAAGTCCTTTTCCTAATTCTCAAACTCCATCTCTTGTGCTATGGGGTGGAGGCATTGAGAGGGAGTGTGATTACATCTCCTGGAGCTTGGTGCTCCCTGTGTCCCCTAGAGACAGTGGTTGCTTTATTTACTGATCCTAACAGCACAATAGCATTGAGAAGAATGTAGAAGGACATTTGTGTTACCTCTTGACTTTAGTACTCTGGTAGGAATGCACAGAAGGCTCTGTACTTGTTTACATTTAAGCTTGCTGTGGGTAAGTTAGGCCCTGCACAAAATAATGTCAGGCTTCAATATCACATGGCCAAGACAGCGTTGTAGCACCATGTCCCCTCTGCACTGGATCACACTCCTTCTTGAGTTCACTTGCTTACACAGGAAGCTCTTGCTTGTTGCCAAGCCTTCTGGCAAGGGTAAAAGAAGTATTTAAACAGTGTAATACATTTTGGAACCAAAAGCTGTGGTCAGGAGGAAAAGTAATCATCTTGAATAGATGGGGGCATCTCCAGCGGTGTATGATTATGACATCTGATCCACTTTGTGCTATTCACTTTGCTGTCAGTTGTGTAATTTACCTCTGGGCTCCTAGGTTAGAGTCAATTTAAGAAGCTGGACTTAAAATAGATACTTGTAATCACATTTATATGATACAGTATCTACCTGCAACATTTATTGGTATATGAATTGAGCTCAATTTTGCATCTGTAGTATAAAAGTCAAATATTTGTACCAACTTTTAACTATTAAGAGGTGTGTATATGTGTGTGTATAAATATATATTTCCAGGGGGAGAAAGAATAATGAATTTGTCTATTGTTGGAAAAGCCTCCTGAAACTAACATCACAAATGATGTGAAAATGTTTTTGAGGTCAGCTGCATAGTTATCTTCATGCTGAGCAGTCCAGGAAAATAAAATAACTACCAAAGGGAGAAGGATAAAGCAAGTGAGCAATTTTGTTTGAGATTCATTCTCCAAATTTATATCATAAAGAAAGATAATAAGAAGAGCCAGATGCCCTTCCATTGCCAATTTAATGCAATGCTGTCATTGATACACTTACTAAAACTTGATTTTCTATTTAGTTGAAGGGTATGGGCCTAAGGAATGGTTTACTGTTCAACCTCATTATCTTGAATTTAGACTCATGCAATAATTACTGAAAAATTGGCACGACTGAGTGTTGGCTTTTCCTGAGATTTGGTTGGGAAGAAAAACTTTATGCAATAATGAGAGATTTCTTCACTCTGAGACCAAACATCATTCAGATGCCCATCAGATTCAGCAAGAACTGGTCTGGATTGTGGGGACTTTATAAGTTTTCCTAGTGCAGAAATTCAGCCTAATTTTCATCAGATTCACCCTAGAAGAGGTAAAAGGGAAGCTTGTCATTAAAGTCTACTGCAGTGAGGAAAGCAGAGTGCTGCCCTTTTCCTGGCAAGGTAGGAAGTATCCTAGAACATTCTTAGCTAAAGTCTTATTTAGCAAGATTAGAATATGTCACTTTTTGCCACTGCATTGTCCTTTTCTGAAGAAAGGGTGATTTATGAGTCCTCTGGATCTTCTTGTGGTATTAATAACATCTTGAGCCAGTTGTTTTACTGGGTGTACACAGAGGGTAATTAGAAACATCTGAGAATCCCATGGTGTGCCCAGAAAACCATGACACTGTGTGGAAAAGAAAAAAGAATAACCTTAATGCCAAAATTGTATACTTGGTAAATAAATGAATTAGTATTGAACAAAATTTACTTTGTATTATACCATTTTCCAAAAAGAAGCTAAAGTCTTTAGACTGAAAATATCCTTTTATTGAAATAAACTCACTGCAGAAATCATAACCTTATTTGGTAAAAGCCTACTGACTCTGCTGTTCATACAGTAATTATCATTTCCCTTCTGTCAAAGTCTATCATATTATGGGCCATTTTGTGCCAGAAGAAGTATTTCTTCTTTTTACCTGACAGTTACTTGAAAATTTTAGACTTCTGAAGGATCTCATTTAAGGAAATTAACTCTTAAAAGCACCGGGGACTAATAGTGTCTAATTTGCCTAATAGTCTATCCTAGAAATCGGGTTGGGATGTAGAGTTTGAGCTCTATTTTGGCTGGTTATTTGAAATTTGACCTGCAGTGGTGGCTGAGTTTTAAGTCTTTGTGGATGCAGCAGCAGCAGCCACTGAGTTCTTAGGGCTTGATTAAATCAGGCACTGCTCTTCTTACTAGCAAGACAAAATCTAGACATGAAAACCTAACAGTTTGGTGGTGACCTGTGAATGTTTCCTTTCATTTTCATTCACAGATGACAAGCCCCTATGACAAGTCAGTATTGAGTCAAGCTGACATAGCCCAGGCGGACATGGACAGAGTTGAGGGCGGAAGCCTCCAGTGTCTTTCCAACCTGTCTTGCTTTGCATGTCTCTGTTCCGTAGGCCATTTTAATTCTTTTTAATCATTTTTAATGGATTCCATTGATCACATGTATTAGGCTGTTTTTGCCTTGCTATAAATAACTACCTGAGATGGGGTAAGTTATAAAGAAAAGGGTTTTGTTTTGTTTTTTGAGATGGAGTCTTGCTCTGTCACCCAGGCTGGAGTGCAACGGCATGATCTCTGCTCATTGCATCCTCCACCTCCCAGGTTCAAGTGATTCTCCTGCCTCAGCCTCCCAAGTCACTGGAATGACAGGTGCCTACCACCACACCCAGCTAATTTTTGTATTTTTAGTAGAGATGGGGTTTGACCATGTTGGTCAGGCTGGTTTCGAACTCCTGACGTCAAGTGATCTGCTTGCCTCGGCCTCCCAAAGTGCTGGGATTACAGGCATGAGCCACCGCACCTGGACAAGGAAAGGGGTTTAATGAAATCATAGTTCTGCAGGCTGTACAGGAAGCATGGCTGGGGAGGCCTCAGGAAACTTACGATCATGGTGGGAGGCAAAGGGGAAGCAGGCATGTCTTACATGTTTGCAGAAGGAGAGAGTGAAGGCGGTTGTGTCATGTGCTTTTAAACAACCAGATCTTGTGAGAACTCACTATCACAAGAACAGCAAGGAGAAGTTCACCCCCGTGATCCAATCACCTCCCACCAGACTCCTCCTCCAACGCTGGGGATTATAATTTGATATGAGATTCGAGTGGGAACACAAATCCAAACCATATCATTACAGAGATGAAGTTGTAGCTAATGGTGCGATTTGCTGGAGGTTATCAGTGACTTCGTGAAGCCTCTGGAGGGAGAAGTGGATTCACCTGTGTACAGATGTTTATAGGGTAGGATATAATTACTAACTCAGAAACATGGCCTCAAATGCCTGCCTTCTTCAATCCCTAAATCAGAGATTCTCAGTACTGGTAATATTATACAACAGAATCTAGGATTGCTCAAAAAGTACAGATGCCCGGCCTGCACCCCAGGGTCCCTAAGTCAGGATTTCTCAATGTGCTTTGGATACGTGTATTTTGAAAACAAATGATGTAGGCAAATGTTATACTTAGCTTTGGTGAAGAACCAGTAGTCTAAACCACTGCTTATCATCCTTTAATGTCCGTAGGAGTCACTGTGGATTTTGTTAAATGCAGATTCTGGTTCAGTAGGTCTGGGTAGGGCCTGAGATTCTAGATTTCTAGCACATGCTCAGAGGATGCTGTGCTGCTCATCTGTGGATCACCTTGTGAGTTGCAAAGGTCTAAACTATTATTAATCCACCATAAATAATGGTTTCACAAAGATATGTTATCATGAATTAATTATATGTATTTATCGAACTCTTAAATGAGCCTGATACTATATTAGGAAATGATTTATAAATGCCAAAAGAGACTCAACCATATCGGCAAATATGTTAATGTTTTTCAAATCTCCTACTTCAGTTCCTGTCCCTGTTAAAGCTGAGGTTTCCTCACCCTTCAAGGCAGCCTCTCAGGCAGAGTCCTACCAGGACGGCCTAAGCCTGTGGAACACCCATGCATCATTGCCATATTAAATGCTGGGAGGGCAGGCTGCCTTTTTAATTCACCCTACCATTTAAGCTAACTCCAGTCTGTCTCCTATCTTCAAAATTTTTCAGGGGATGTGAGAAAGTGTCTTCATTCTCCTGTCCCCTAAATTTCAAGGGATATGGGTCAAGCTTTCCAAAGAATTTTCACCTTTTTTGCTCCAGTGGAACATACTTGGCTTCTGCAGCGCAGCCAGCATCTCAGGAAGTGAAACAATGGATACTGCCTTTCGTCCTCAGCTTGGGGATGTAGCCCAAATCCCGTAACAGAAGTTCAATTCCATAGTTTGCACAGTATCTCAACAGAACATTCTAGCTGCCAGTAGTGTGGTAGTCTTATACGCAAGGATGATACTCTTGGTTTCCTAGTAATAGGACGGATATTTCATTGTCTTTCCAGGAGAGTTGGAAGGGGAGATGTATTTGCATAGATCCATCCTTATTCAAGTCCTACTTACGATTGATGTTAAGCGTTTTGACCATATTTGAGGATACAATCTTTAAATTTGAGACAAGAGAATTGTCTTGAATTAATTGAATGATACCGATTAGTTTAAACCTTTCATGCAGCCATCATCCCTTCTGATAACATATGTTCTCTATGCTGAACTTGCCTACCTGAATTGTCCAGATTTTGACTTATGAGCGTGATACTTGAGAGCACTTTGAGCACAGAGTTGAACTGATAGAAAATAAAATAGACTGAAGATGAATTCATTCACTGGTATCACAAAATTGCAACTTTCCCTTCTGTGTACCAAAACCTCATTGCATTTCCTTCACCTCACTCTGGCCTCTTCCTCTTTCCCACATGGTCTACTAATACCTAGTTTCTTTCTCTTATTCCCTGTCTCCAGTACTCTTACTTCACTTGTACCCATCAGGCATATTCTTAGCTAGGTGCTCACTCAACTTACTCTGTTACTCTGAAATATCTGGTTCACGCTCTTAATGCAGAAGTGAAGGGGGATAACTGTCTATCAAATAGTTCTCAACTGGAGCAGTTTTACACCCCACCTAAGAGAGACATTTGGCAATGCCAGCAAATGTTTTTGGTTATCCAAACTTAGGGGATGCTCCTGGTATATAGTGGATGGAGGCCAGGGATGCTGCTGTATGTCCTACAATGTACAAGAGAACTCCCATGGCAGATAATAATTTGGGCCCAAAATGTCAATAGCAACAAAGTTGAGAAACCCTGCTCTAAGCATTGCCATTCTTTCCTATCAGACAGCATCTTAGACCTTTTTTCCTGTTTTGTCCAGGTCCTTGGGAAACCCTCCCTCTTAATCTCAAGATTTTTCCCTAGATGAAACCTCTAACCTTTTGTCACAAATGTCCTTCTTTGATGATGGTGCCAGAGCACACCCATAGCTTGCCTTTCAGCTGTCCTTGTACACGTGTTAACCCAGTCAACTGGACCCAGGCTTCTAGAGGCTTGATTGACATTTGATAATTTGTTTGAGATGATCACATTGGATTTCAAAGGGTGCAAGGATTGAGATGGTTTGGGTTGTAATTGGCCTTTATTCTGAAGATTCTCCAGAAACTGAAACAAGAAATGACAAATGGGAAACCATTTAGCACAGGAGGCATTTTTTGCACGTCTCAGAGGTGACTGTATAACAGAAACCGCTTTTCAACACTAACCGTTGCTACTGTGGACGCTCATTTGCAATGTGTTTGAGCTATGGCTGTTGGAAAAGGAGGGAATGCTGAGTGTGTTTATTTGAACGAGAGCATCATCACACGTTCAAATAAACATAACACCTTAGGAGGGTATGGATTTGTTATTTCTAACCCAGACATCTTTACACATGCATTTTGAAGGGTCATTTTGCCAAGTTTGAAGGAAAAAACTATTTCAAACATTAAAAGTCTGACATACTATTTAACTCGTTGAAAAAAGAAAAACCTCTTTGTGGCCAAAACACTCTAGGTCAGCTGGACAACGATGTATATCATGTTTTTAAAGCATTCACTTTTGGACCAAGAAATGGCCCTAGAGAGCAAGTAAAAGACATTGCCCTCACCTGCATATAAACTCATGTAGCAGTTTTCCCTTATGTTTTGGTCATCTTGCCCAGGAAACTTGGAATTTTCACAGTTATTTCTTTTGTGCTTTTTTTACTTAAATGAAAATCCTGTTCTTAATTCCCTCGGTGTGTGGGGGGGTTATATTTTATTGCTTATTTTCCTGAGACCCCAAACCCATAATTTACATGACTGATTTTTTCCCCAATTGCATCTTTTTTTAGTTGTAAAATATATATAATGTAAAATTTATTATTTAAGCCATTTTCAGTGTCTGTTTTAGTGGCATTGGGTATACTGGGTATAGTCACAATGTTGTGTAGTCATCATCACTATCCATGTAATAACTTTTCATCATCCCTAATAGAAACTATACCCATTAAATAAAAATTCCCCATTCCTCTCTCCCCTAGCCTCTGGTAAGTCCTGTTCTACTTTCTGTCTCTATGAATTTGAGTATTTTAGAGACTTAGTTTTGTCCTTTTGTGAATAGCTTTTTTTTTTTTTTTTTTTTTTTGAGATGTAATCTCCCTCTGTTTCCCAGGCTGACCTGTGGTCTCGGCTCACTGCAGCCTCTGCCTCCTGGGTTCAGGCGATTCTCTTGCCTCAGCCTCCTGAGTATCAGAAATATTTAAAAATATTTTTAGTAGAGACGGGGTTTCACCATGTCGGCCAGGCTGGTCTCGAACTCCTGACCTCAAGTGATCAGCCTGCCTCAGCCTCCCAAAGTGCTGGGATTACAGGCGTGAGCCATACACCTGGCCTCACTTACTGTGTTTTTAAGGTTCATCCATATTGTAGCATGTTTTCTTTTTAAGGCTGAATGCTGTTCTGTTATTTGCATAAACTACCATTTGTTTATACGTTCATCTGTTGATGTATATATTTAGGTTATTTCTATCTTTTTGCTATTGCAAATAATGTTGCTATGAGCCCTGATATATGAGTATTTGAGTTCCTGCTTTGAATTTTTTTGGTGCGTATACCTAGAAGTGGAATTTCTGGGTCAGGTGGTAATTCTATGTTTAACCTTTTGAGGAACTGCCGAACTGTTTTCCACAGAGGCTGTGCCATTTTACATTCCCACCAGCAGCGTGTGAGGGTTCCACTTTCTCTACATCTTTGACAATGCTTATTTTCCCATTTTTAAAATTATACTTCAGTTTACCTTTTTTTGTATTTTATTTCATTTTATTATTTCTTCCCATAGGTTATTGGGGTACAGATGATATTTGATTACATAAGTTCTTTAGTGGTGATTTGTGAGATTTTGGTGCACCCATCACCTGAGAAGTATATACTGTATCTTATTTGTAGTCTTTTATCCCTTGCGACTCCCACCCTTCTGCCTAAGTCCCCAAAGAGAGACATCTGGCAATGCCAGCAAACATTTTTGGTTATCCCTTTTATCCTTTGCCCCACTCCCACCTTTGCATTATTCCATTGTATTATTCTTATGCCTTTTGAGTCCTCACAGCTTAGCTCCCACATATCAGTGAGAACATACGATGTTTGGTTTTCCATTCCTGAGTTACTTCACATAGGGTAAGAGTCTCCAGTCTCATCCATGCTGCAAATATTGTTAATTCATTCCTTTGAATGGCTGAGGAGTTTCCATCGTATATATGTATACCACGGTTTCTTTATCCATTCATTGATTGATGGGCATTTGGGTTGGTTCCACAATTTTTCAGTTGTAAATTGTGCTGCTATAAACATGCGTGTGCAAGTTGGAAGAGCCCTTCTAAGCATTAGCTTAGGCAAGGATTTCATGACCAAGAACCCAAAAGCAAATGCAATAAAAGCAAAGATAAATAGCTGGGACTTAGTTAAATTAAATAAGTTTTGCACAGCAAAAGGAACAGTCAGCAGAGTAAACAGACAACTCACGGAGTGGGAGAAAAATCTTCACAGTGTATACATCTGACAAAAGACTAATATCCAGAATCTACAGTGAACTCAAACAGATCAGTAGGAAGAAAACAAACAATCCCATCAAAAAGTGGGCTAAGGACATGAGTAGACAATTCTCAAAAGAAGATATGCAAATGGCCAACAAACATATGAAGAAATGCTCAACATCACTAATGATCAGGGAAATGCAAATCAAAACCACAGTGCAATACCACCTTACTCCTGCAAGAATGGTCATAATCAAAAAAATCAAAAAACAGTAGATGTTGGCATAGATGTGGTGATCAAGGAACACTTCTACACTGCTGGTGGGAATGTAAACTAGTACAGCCACTATGGGAAACAGTGTGATTTCTTTTTTCTTCTTTTTTTTTTTGAGACGGAGTTTCGCTCTTGTTACCCAGGCTGGAGTGCAATGGCGTGATCTCGGCTCACCGCAACCTCCGCCTCCTGGGTTCAGGCAATTCTCCTGCCTCAGCCTCCTGAGTAGCTGGGATTACAGGCACGCGCCACCGTGCCCAGCTAATTTTTTGTATTTTTAGTAGAGATGGGGTTTCACTGTGTTGACCGGGATGGTCTCGATCTCTTGACCTCGTGACCCACCCGCCTCGGCCTCCCAAAGTGCTGGGATTACAGGCATGAGCCACCGCGCCCGGCCTGAGATTTCTTAAAGAACTAAAAGTAGAACTACCATTCAATCCAGCAATCCCACTACTGAGTATCTACCCAGAGGAAAAGAAGTCATCATACGAAAAAAGATATTTTCCCATTTTTTAATAAAGTAGTAGCCATACTAGTGGGGATGAAGTGGTGTCTCATGGTTTTGATTTGCATTCCTCTAGTGATTGATGATGTTGGCCTTTTCATGAGCAATATTATTAGCCATTTGAGTATCTTCTTTGGAGAAATGTCTATATTCAAGTTCTTTGTCCGATTTTGAATTGTTTTCTCATAGTTGATTTTTTAAGAAAAACCTGAGATTTCCACTTAGCAAGCTA
This sequence comes from Aotus nancymaae, assembly GCF_030222135.1. NCBI lineage: Eukaryota > Metazoa > Chordata > Mammalia > Primates > Aotidae > Aotus > Aotus nancymaae. The sequence goes on from NW_026988471.1 coordinate 32,120,680, forward strand.
AATATGTAACTACAGCATTATCTCTAGCTGATATCGATTGTGGATCCTTAGGGAGACCTGAGTTTTAATACTGGTGCTGCCACTTGGACAAGACTCATTTTTAAGTCTTAATTTCTTCCTCTGTAAAAGGAGGAGGTTAGGGAGTTCAAGATCCTTTGCAGCCCTAAAAGTCTCTCATTTTGCCGAATATAAAACCTATCTATGCAGAGAATGCTAGAGTGTAAATGAGATGAGGCTATCTTTATGCTGTTTTACTCTGAAAATATTTACTGTGATTTCCAAGAATGTACAGTATGTTCCCCTTTGTACTTTTTTGGGCTCTGTTTTCCACTTTGAATCAAAGGATGATTTTGTACAACTCCAGTGATGCATTGTGTGGTGATGTGTCATCAGCTTGACAAGGTTGATCAGAAAATGTTTCAAGGCCTGAAACATTTGAAAAACTTACAAATGGCTCTGTATTTTTCTTGCTTAGTTTTAAAAATCAAAGTTCTTAGAAGAGTTTGGCTGGAAACAGAATGACTCCATGGTGGCCTGAAGGAAGCACAGCTTGTTTGGAGCAGGATGAGAGGATGGAGTTCGGTTGGGCCAATAAGGTTGCCGAGGACTAAGTTTTTAGTTTAGTTTAGTTGTGTGTGTGTGTTTTTTTAAGAAAACTGAAAAGAGAGCGTGCAAGCCTTAGAATGTTCTGGGGTCCTGCTACAAATGATAACAAATGTATCATTCACATTAAAAATCTGAGCCATGAAGGATTTAAATTGCCTCACTGTGGGGAAAAAAGTCAAAAGCCAATTTTAAACTTAAGGAAAATCATTTTTATAATAAATGAAGAGGTAGTTTTCCTAATACATATTTTAATTCATTTATCTCTTGCCAATTCCCAGTAAATTCTAAGTAAATTCTGAATTTACCTAGATTAACAGCATCTTGAATTTTTTCTTCACATGTAATTAAAGAAAAGGCCAGACATGTGAGCATTCTTCAGCAGTCAAAATACAGCCTTGAGTGGCACTTGTGCCAGGGATCCCCCCAGCTCTGTGTCGCCGGAGGCAGCATCAGTGGCACCCTTTTCCTTTAGGAGACCAGAAGGTGGAGGAGAGAAGTTGGGGTTTTACTTCCCCAGCCCCCTTCTGCAGGAACCCTGCGGGGTGGTTTATGTTCCTCCACCTCAGGCCGCGGCGCTGTCAGGAGGCGCCTCTCTGTGCCAGTTCTTTGCTTTTGCAACCCCAGGGTTCTTGCTGTGGGTTTCCCAGAACTCTGCCTGTCCCTTCGTCAAGAGTCTCTTTACTAAACTGTCTTAAATTTTGCCCCGCTTGAATGTGCCTTTCTTTCCTGACTATCCCTTGACTCATACTAAAATTACATTAGCTAGACCTGAAGGTAGATTTTTTAAAAAGTTGATTTGTATGGCATCTTTTAAAAAAAGTAACTGGGTTTTTGCATATGTAACACATGGTGCAAAATTTAAAAGGCACAGGAGGACCTACTGTAGAGTGAAGAGTCAGGTTTCTTCCCATTTTTGTACTCTAAACACTTATTTCTCTTTTCTAGTGAGAAATATTCTTTCCCATTTCTATCTTCTCCCAGAATCTGAATGTACCGTGGCATATATGCATATATAGCCTTGAACTGCTAGAATATTTTCTTAATTGTATTGTACTATACATTGTTCAGTTAGCAGTCTTTACCAGAACAAATAAATCTGCTTTGTTCTTTTTAAAGGCTGCATATTCCATCCTGACATATAATATAACTTATTTAACTGGACTACATTCTTGGGCTGTTGACCTTGCTACTTTTGCTGTTATCCAAGCTACAGTGAAGAATGAAAGTCTTAGTATACATTTGTGAATATCTAGGATAAATTCTTAGAAACAAAATTGCTGCATCAAAGAGTAAGTGCTTATTTAATTTAAACAGATATTTGCAAATTGCCTACTATATAAGTTGAACTAGGCCAGGTGTGGTGGCTCACGCCTATAATCCCAGCACTTTGGGAGGCCTAGGCGGGTGGATCATTTGATGTCAGGAGTTCGAAACCAGTCTGACCAACATAGGGAAACCCTGTCTCTACTAAAAATACAAAAGTTAGCTGGGCGTTGTGGTAGGTGCCTATAATTCCAGCAACTTGGAAGGCTGAGGCAGGAGAATCGCTTGAACCTTGGAGGAGGAGGATGCAGTGAGCCGAGATGGTGCCATTGCACTGCAGCCTGGGTGACAGAGTGAGACTCCACCTCAAAAAAAAAAAAAGTTGAACTAATTTGTTTTCCCAGCAATATATGAGATTGTCTATAGCACCATGCCCTTTCTAATTCAGATTATTATTAATACTATTTTTGAGATGGAATCTTGCTCTGTCACCCAGGCTGGAGTGCAGTGGTGTGATCTCAGCTCACTACAACCTCTGCCTCCAGGGTTCTTCTGCCTCAGCCTCCCGAGTAGCTGGGACTACAGGCATGTGTCACCATGCCCGGCTAATTTTTGTATTTTTAGTAGAGATAGGGTTTCACCATATTGGCCAGGCTGTTCTCGAACTCCTGACCTCATGATCTGCCCGCCTTGGCCTCCCAAAGTGCTGAGATTACAGGCATGAACCACACGCCCAGCCTCTAATACAGATTATTATACACTTTGAACTCTGGTTCTCTGATAGATTGGCATTTAAATTGCATTTTGCTTGTGCATGAGATTAACTTTCTTTTCATGTGTCTAAAACAGTTTCTCCACCTCAGTGTTATTCACATTTGGGTGGATAATTCTTTGTTTTGAGGGGTTGTCCTGTACAGCGTAGGATGTTTGTAGCATCTTTGGCCTTTACCCACTTGATTCAAGTAGCAGCCTCCCATCCCACTACGACCAAGAAGCTCTGGAGACAAAATCACCCCTGATGGAGAGCCACTGGTCTAAAAGTTTTTCTCCTTTGCCTGTTTTTCTTTCCCACGGCATTTTTGGTGTTTTAATTTTGCTTATGGTGTTTTTGCTGTTTACTTGTTTATTTCTTTTTAGGCCCTACAAAAATTTTATATTTTTTTATATAGTCACATTTATCAATATGCTTTTTCTCAATTTATCAATTTATCAATATACTTCATACAATTGATACACAAATGGATTTTTGATAACATTTTTTCTTAATCAAAATAAAGGCACCAAATTCTTCCTTTAATCAGCTGTGATACTTCCCTTCAGTCCTAGATGACAAACCAAGGGAAACCAGGGTAAGCCCTGAATTTTGTTGATGATTGCTGGCACATAGATGGATTGGAGAGGATCAGAAATCTTAAATTAATGACAACCACCACTATCAGGTCTCTTCCGTATGCCCAGCACTGTGTTAGTTACCTTGCACATATTGTATCTTAGCATTGAGACAGAGTCCCACATGATCAGGCTGTTATAATCATTTTATAGGTACGGAAACTAAGGCCTGAACAGGTGAAGTAACTTGGCCAAGACCACAGAGCAAGCAACTAGCACAGTGGGTTTTTGAACCCAGATCCTTCAGCATCCCAGGGTTGTGCTTTCACCTTATACATGATGTTGTCTCGTAGCCAGCTCTGGGCTGGGGTTGACATTAAGCCTCAAGGGGATTCTCAGGGAAAAGACCATATTTGTCGTGCTGTGAGTTCTATCTTATTTCTCTTTGACGTGGACAGACCCACAGAGTACTGTCTTCCATTGCGTCTGATTCCGGTTGTTCACTGAATCTTGGGTCTTGGTCTGAGTTTTGTATGGTACTGTGTGAATAATTTCCCCCTTGTCTATAGAATAAGAAGGATTATACCTGCTTCCTAGGATGTTGTGAGGGTTAAATGAGAGCATGGTGTGCAAAAAGGCTTTATGATCTGCAGAACAATGTCCATATATTAGGTATTATTATTGTTACTGTTAATCGCTTGCTTACCATACTTCATACATATGAGTACATCAAAATGCAAATTTGTTAAACTATAACAATTGAACATATTTTAACATATTATAAAGTATAAGACATTGGTATTAACACATGTAACCAGTGTCTACTTAACTTCTTGTGTATATAAAATTAAACTTATAAAATATTACAAATTGATAGCATTACCTAGTACTTCAATATTTTTATGTCATTTAGCTTTAATTTCAAATCCGATTCAAACAGATTATCTTACTATATATATACTTAATGAATTCTAAAAGAATTCAAAGAACTTTGATTTCCATTTGATTTACCATTTGGGATTTTCATGAAGAAATTTACCAGTTTGACAGGTCTGCAAATGACAGATTTGACACAGTTGGCAGCTGTTACATCGGTGACTAAAGAGCAGAGGTTTTGGTTTTGTTTGGACTTCAGGCATGCAGGAGAAGCGACATAATTTTCCCCCTTTCTAGAGGTCTTGGCCTTGCAAATTTAGTATCTACTTTAATCTTAAAATATATAAGTCAAACATCAGAGGTGTTTAGAGCCTAGAGACTTGTTACTGTCTCTGATTATTTTAGATGTTGTTAGTCAAATTGAATTGAAATGTGGCTAATGCATGGGTGGGGATGAAGCGCTTTGAAGGCTGCAAGCAGTGAAGGAAGGAAAATGGCATCTCAGTGGCTCATTGACTGCCATTGGCGTGTTTCTGAAAAGTTGAAAGCTGATGAGTGTACAATTGTACCAAAGAATCATGTGTGCAGGAGGAGTGAGCATTTTATAGAAATTGGGAGGGAACGGTTTTGAGAAGTGAATGGGAAGCTTTTAGAGCTGAAAGTAGCTTAGAGAGCATCTTATTCATTCTTTTCATTTTGTAGATCAGAAAATTGAGGCCCAGACAACTGTGACTTCAAGGTCATAGTTGGTAGCAATGCTCAGATGCAGACCCAGGCTTCTAATGCCCGTTGCATTTCCAAGTGAGATGGTTTTTGTAAGATTTTTATATCTGGAGTGTTTTAAAATTGGCCATCTGTAGGATGATGCTACTGTGTGGAGATTTCTAATGCAGTTTGCATGTGTAAGAGAGGAGCACTGGAGAGGGATCCTGCCCCAGCTGAAATGCCAATATCTCTTTCTCACTGAATTGTTCCTACCCAAATAAGGTGAGGGTGAGAATCACTGGGTTCCTGGGAAAAGCTAGAATGACCATACTCAAGAGAGAATATAGGCCAGGCGCAGTGGCTCATGCCTGTAATCCCAGGAGTTTAGGAAGCCAAGGTGGGTAGATCACCTGAGGTCAGGTGTTTGAGTCCAGCATGACGAAACCCTGTCTCAACTAAAAATACAAAAATTAGCCAGGCATGGTGGCATGCGCCTGTAATCCCAGCTACTTGGGAGGCTGAAGCAGGAGAATCGCTTGAACCTGGGAGGCGGAGGTTTCAGTAAACCAAGATCGTGCCATTGCACTCTAGCCTGGGCAACAAGAGCAAAACTCTATCTCCAAAAGAGAGAGAGAGAGAGAGAATGAGAATGAGAATATATATGCATAAAACATAGTATTCCTCAGTTATTTTGTAAACCTTTGTTCAACAAAAGAATGAATAGATTGTGTTGCATAAACTTCAGATAGAGATTGATAGAATATCAAACCCAGATATCCAGGGATTAAGAATTTCAGATGCAAGCAGTCATGTAGAAGAAATATTCTGGGATGTAGAAGAAATATTCTGACAGGCCCTCCATCCCAGGCACAGAAGGCTACTTACTGCCCACCGGAGCTTCTGCACCGCCTGGGTGATGATGGACATCACAGTTCTATGCCACTTTTTGGAATTAATCCAGAGAAAGAATTGAGACGGGGCACTCCAGATGAATCCAAATAGGGGTGACTTATATTTCCCTGGTTAATTCTTAGAGGGGGTCCTGAATAACAGGCTCTTGGATCATGCAAAGGAAGTAGCGTAATAAAGGACCTATGATTCATTGACATTGTGGTTGTCGAAGGAGGCACCTTCTAGCCAGAAAATGGAAGATTTCTTTCCAGTGATTCATGTGTATTACCCAGAACACTTCGACTTCCTGGAATTTAAGATATAAACTCAAGTCTCTTGGCAATAACTTTTAAACACTGCACATCACTGGCTCCTCCTCTCCTCTCCCTTTTCCCCTAACCCTGATTCTTGATAGTAGTATACATAAATGTTAGGGAGCTGTGATGAAAAAACCTTCAAAGTGATGCACAGAGTGTACCTTCTTTCTTTTCTGTGATACTGATGATACATTCTCAGTCTAGCACATTATAATCATGCAATAGGAAACACAGTTCTTCAGAGAACTCAGTTAAGGTGAGATGAAAATACCTATCATGATTCTGTGTCTCATGGGCAGGCAGGATACAATGAGATGGGAATGCAGGGGCCCTGGGGGCTGCCTAATCTCAGCCCTGAGTGTGCTTCTGTGAGTGAGGGAACAAAGTACTTGCTGAGCAAGCTGTGGCCTGGGTGGGTGACAGCTACATTTTGCTTACTTGCCTGTCCTAGGTGAGCAGTATGCTTGCTGGTGTGGCTCTGCAACTCAAGGGCGTCCTATCACAAATAATGAAAAATATGGGTCCTTCGTGATACAGATGACTTAACAGTAATAGTCCCTTTGAACCTTGAGTGCTTGCTTATAAAGTCAAGGCCCAGCCAGTCCGGCAGCCACTTCACTGAGCTCTTGAGTTTGAGTTATCAAAAAGCTGTCACCTCCTACAGTTCTGTTCCTGTCCAGCACCTTTTAAAGGACACATCACTACCTCCACTTCCAGGAAAGAATTTCCGTTCTTCATCTCTTCTATTTCTTATTCTTTGTGTATGATTCATTCAACTCTTTTTTTTTTTTTTTTTTTTTTGAGGAGTCAACTCTCTCTCTTTTTTTTTTTTTGAGGAGTTTTGATCTTGTTGCTCAGGCTAGAGTGCAGTGGTGCAGTCTTGGCTCACTGTAACCTCTTCCTCCCGGGATCAAGCAATTCTCCTGCCTCAGTCTCCTGAATAGCTGGGATTATAGGCAACTTCCACCATGCCCAGCTAATTTTTGTATTTTTAGTAGAGACAGGGCTTTACTGTGTTGGTCAGGCTGGTCTCGAACTCCCGACCTCAGGTGATCCACCCACCTTGGCCTCCCAAAGTGCTAGGATTACTGGTGTGAGCCACCGCAGCTGGCCATTATTCAACTCTTAAAATAATACTTTTAAATCATAGCCAGAAAGTCTGGTGATTATGCTTCTAAACTCCACCCTCCCCAAACCTAGTGAAGTTGCTTATTTACTCTGCCACTTAGATCTATGGCTGGTCTGGTTTAGGCTTCTTTAGTTTCCTATGTGATCATCCCTAGGATTATTAGAGAAGAATTCTGAAATTAAAAATATGAAGAAAGATTTGATTCGGAGCTGGAAGGAAAGGAAGAGTAAAGTTTACTGAGTACCTTTTGTGTACCCAACTTAGTTTTAGCCATGTTCACATGCTATTTTGCTTCATCCCGAGAACAATGGGTATATTATTTTCATACACTGATTAGAAATCTGAGGCCTATCAAATTTATTTTTATTTTATTTTATTTATTTTTGAAATAGAGTCTTGCTCTGTCACCCAGGCTGGAGTGCAGTGGCACAGTCTCTGCTCACTGTAACCTCTGCCTTCTGGGCTCAAGTGATTTTCCTGCCTCAGCCTCACGAGGTGAGATTATAGGCACGTGCCACCATAGCTGACTAGTTTCTGTATGTTTAGTAGAGACAGGGTTTCACCGTGTTGGCCAGGCTGGTCTCGAACTTCTAACCTCAAGCGATCCACCCACCCCAGCCTCCCAAAGTGCTGGGATTACAGGTGTAAGCCACTGCACCCAGCCTCAAATTTAAATAAAATACTCAATCCAGAGAAAGAATTCAACTGTAAAAATAATGATTATGGACAATTTCCATTTCTGTAGCCACACAGAGAAAATTTATTAAGGGCTTGAGGAGACTTGCCCCTTTTGATTGTTGGTGGATGAATCGCAAAACTTGAATTTAATGGAATCCAAGTGCCTTGGACCGCTTTTGAGCAGGTCATTCATGTGGTTAGAGCAATGCTGCTTCCAAGGGAATGTTTTGATTGATTGTGTCAGCATCCTTGGGTGGCCCTTCCAGGAGCTTGAATGCCTGTGTAAGTCTGGTTTCCTCTGGCTAGCTTCTGAGCTTCTGCAGATGAGGTACCACATCTTCTCTCTATTTTGTTCTTCCAATAATGACTAGTGTAATAAATTAAACATTATAGAAATTCAGCACCAGTGGGTTGACCTACTATAGAAAGAGGCTTTTTCAACTCTGTTGAGAGTCACTGGATATTATAGACAAGTACTCTCAACTAGGCATTTGGGGCTTGTGATTAGTTGTAGTTATTTCTGCCTCATTATTACTGGTCATTGTGGTGCTTAGCTCAGGCATGGAAGGTAGATTTTATTTTACGTGCCAACTCTATCTGTTGCTGACCGGTACAGAATGCTGAGAATTCAGAGACAACATTGAGGCCCAGTAAGAGCTATGTTAGGTTAATAATTTTTGTTAGTTAGAATTTCAGTTTTCTTCTGTAACTTGGTGTAAAGTAATGTCATTCACAGGCTGGCTATAAGGAGTAGATGACATAATGACTATAATACCCTGTAAAATAGAAATACAACTATTGTTAGTATCTTTCCCTTACATGGAGGTCAAATAGGAAGCTTCTTTATAGAGACTTTGCTGTGTTTGCCTTCTGCAAACAAATGAGAATGTTTTCACATGAATGAATGGCGACTGTTAATGTTAGCATTAAAGTATTTTAAAGTAGATGTGCTATTTCCTTCACTTTTGTGTACTAAATTATTAGCTGCAAATGATTAATATATTTTAAATTATTAACAAAGAAAGAAAGTGGAAACTTTTCAACAGGTTTATGTTGCGCATATTAAGGAACCCGCATTTTGGACTAAACATTCAGATGATTGCTTTTATTGATGATCAGTCTTAGAAATTATGAGTCATTTGGTTAGTTAGTAAATATATGAGAAATACAGTTTTCGTTTAACTCTGTATTTATCCACCATGGCTTTTGAATTGTTACTTTCAGGTGGGAACCGAGCGACTTGCCAAAAGTGGGCATGCTTACTAGCATTTCATGATAGCTTCACATGAGCTTGAGAAGCACATGCTGAGGAACTTCCCTGACACTCATCAGTTTTAGAATTGAGTGGCAGCCATAGGTAAATAATTTTCTCAAAAGAGTAAATTTGGAAGGAGACAGTTGTATCATCTTAACTACCTTTTTGTGGCTGAAGTGTTGATTTTAAGGTACCAGAATAAAGGGTGAAGGTTTAAAATTTTGCATGTTTATTAATAGATTTTTCTTTGTTCATATGTACGTGAATAGGTTTATACATAAGAAATGAGCACAGGGGTCAAACAACACTTGAAAATAAAATTTAAAATAAAATAAAAATTAGTTCTTCCTTAATGATTATTTTTCTTGTTTCTTTGGGAATTCTGAATGGATGTCATGACTGTATATCTAATAATTACTTAGGAAATCCTCTCAATCTCTGGGCATGGGGTATTGGGCTATGAAAACCAGAATTTTCCATTTTAATCCTAAAAACTCTGAACATTTTTATGCCAATGTGAAAGCAGAAATTTTGTTCTTGTCCTCAAATCAAGTTTAAGCTTTCCTGTTGATTACACATATCCTTGGCAAGTAAGATTCACTGTCTTTCACCTGCCTGGTTATTGATCAGTTCATGAGCAGCTGGAAGTTCTAAACATAAATCAGTCATGAAGATGATAAATATTTGGTAAGTTTATCCACATGTATAACCTTTCTTATCCAGTGATAGTAGAAGCTTCATATTTAAGAAGGGGATTAATGACATAATTTTTTGTTGTTTCTTGTTCTTTTTGTTAAAGGGAATAAACTAAACAGTGTAAGTGAATAATTAATTGGATTTTGTAGGAAGGGTTCAGAAAAGAACTGCTAGATACAGATAGGAACCATTGTCATTAAACCCCAGGCCAGCAGACATTGCACAGGTGTGTGTTAGAAGCAAAGGCAAAGGGCTTTGGGAAAGAGAGTAAGAAAGTGTTCCTTTTAGATCTGAGAAACAGGAAGCTATATTTAAGAGGATTGATTGATTGATTGAGACAGGGCCTCACTCTGTCACTCAGGCTACAGTGCAGTGGCCTGATCAGCTTACTGCAACTTCTGCCCCCTGGGCTCAAGCGATCCTCTCACATCAGCCTCCAAGGTAGCTGGGACTACAGGTGCATGCCACCATGCCTGGCTAATTGTATTATTTGTAGAGACAGGGTTTTGCCATGTTGCCTAGACTGGTCTCAAACTCCTGGGCTCATCAAGTGATCTGCTTGCCATGGCCTCCCAAAGTGCCAGGATTACAGGTGTGAGCTACCACACCTGGCCCTTAAGAGGCTTTAAATTGTCACTTGACATTGGTAATATTCCAGTATGCTAGAAATGATGGCAAGAGTGTGATATATGGTCTTAAAATTATTCTGGATATAATATTAAACGTACTAAGACAGTTGGAGAATGTGACTGAGGTGGCAGAACTGTTCAATCTTTGGATAATTGTCATGATCTTATGGTAGAAAAAGCACTGGAAGCAAGGGTGAGTGGGGTAGGATGATGAAAAATGGCTTGAAGGATGCAAACATGCAATGACTAGGTGGAAGGAATAAACTGAATATATGATAGAGTAGAGTGACTATAGTTAACAAAAATGTATTACAATTAGGTGCTGGGTACCCTAAATAGGTCGACTTGATCAGTGTGTGTTATATATATGTAACAAAATTTTATATATACTCATACATTTGTATAAATAAAAGAAGCAGCACCTAGATTTTAGGACTTTCAAATAAAACATAAAAGCTTTAGGGGAGAAAAAGAAAATAAATTAACCTATGTGAAAATCATTGATTTCTAGTTAGTAAAGACTAGAAATTGTTTCAGAAATAAACTAGAATGGCCATCTCCTTAACTAAGTCATAAGTTTATAGGAAAAAAAGCTTATTTCATGTCTCTGCTTTTTATCAGAGTGCTCTGTCCAGAAAAGATGCTCAGAGAAAACAGGTGTATTGATTGTTCTTTTTTTCCTCTCAATATGTCTAAGAAAGTCAGGACACACACTCACTATAAGAGCAATGATTATTAAGTTGACTTGTTCATTAAGATTAAGAATAATGGGTTGTGTGCAGTGGCTCATGCCTGTAATTCTGGCACTTTGGGAGGCTGAGGTGGGCGGATCGCGAGGTCAGGAGTTCGAGACTAGCTGGACCAACATGTTGAAACCCTATCTCTACTAAAAATATAAAAATTGGCTGGGTGTGGTGGTGCACACCTGTAATCCCAGCTACTACAGAGGCTGAGGCGAAGAATTTGCTTAAACCTGGGAGGTGGAGGTTGCAGCGAGCTGAGATTGTGCCACTGTATTGCAGCCTGGGTGTCAGAGTGAGACAATTATAGCAATTATCGAAAGATTGAACAGTTCTGCCACCTTTTTCACAGTCTCCAATTGTCTTAGCATGTTTAATGTTATGTCCAGATTAATTTTAAGACCTCTCAAGCAAACAAACAAACAAACAAACAAACAAAAGATTAAGAATAATGGCCCAACTATGAAGACTGAATAAATGCGAAGTTTGGTTCTCATACCAGGAACCAAAAGAGCATTAGTGATGTTGGGTATACATTATTTTCTTAAGATGTATTTAGGATGTGGGTGTATCTTGCTAATGCTTATTTAGAGTCTTTTAGTCTATGCTTTGACGTTATGCAAGATCTACAAATAAATATTTCTGATTACAGAAAAAAAGCATCATTACTTATGTCATTTGGAGTAAAAAATGACACAACGAACTCTACTTGGAACTCTACTTAATTGATCCATATATAAACCCAGATAAAGTTTAACTTTGAGTCTTTTGGTCTCTGTCAGGAGGCTGGAGAGTTCATTCCACTGAGTTTCATGCAAACGATTGGCATTCATTTGTCATCTACTAAGGGCATTCCCAGCAGTTTTCTAGGTATTGATGAGAAGATATATACCCTTGAAGTTTGCATACAGATAATTTCCATACGATGCATATTTGTGCAAATGCGCCCTGAGAAGCAGGTCCACCTGAACGTTCAGGGAGCAGTCAAAAGGAGCAGTACAAAAGTATTCTACGTACTTAAAGGAAGTATGTGTAGAATGGTGGTACATCTCAAAATCAAAAGAAGGAAGATTGGGAAGAGGAATTCTTTGAGAATCTAGCCAGAAGGATGGCATGCGCATTAGTATGCATCCAAGATAGGGAGTGTGGTATGTTCCAGAATCACAGATAATTTAGTTTCATTGTCTAAATGGAGAGTCATAGAAAAGTCCAATAGAGAAGTGAACTAATTGCCTGAGTATTCATGTCAGAATGTTCCTCCTGGCTATGGTATGAAGAGAGCATATTGGAGAGATTAGGAAAACAGGTAGAGAGACTATTGAGAAAGCTCTGATGTAGTCTGTGAGCGACATAATAGCTTGAACTTGGACAAAGGCATTGAGGAATGGAGAGAAAGAAATAGGCGAGACGGTGAAGAGAGAGAAGCAGTAGAACTTAGCTGTCATTGACGTCAAGTTACGGAACAGAGGAAGAATCTAGGCTTCGATGTTTATGACTCATGAGGAATATTCTTTAAAATTTAATAGATTATAGGACCATAAAAACTTAGAACTGAGAAAGCAATTATATATCAGTTAGACCTTTCATTTTACTGGCTAGAAAAGCAAGTTCCAGAAGGCCGAACTGAACTGCTCAAGGTTACTTAGCTTTGCAACGCAGACCTACAACTGGACTTGAGATTGCTTGGCTCCCACTACGGGGATATTCTGATACACTAGACTTTAAACTTGTACAGTAAACTCTCTGTGGAAAAGGTGATTTTATTACATCCAGGAACTTATCATCATCATCATTATTACCATTATTTTAGCAGGCAGAGTCTCTTTTAATGAACATAATAAACTTAGATAATGGAATCACCTAGTAAAGTTTGCTTAAATGCATCAATTCCATGAAGAGAAATAGTACAGTTTCTCTTCTCAGTTCTCAGAAGTGAACTGGTGAAATGCTTTACTCCAAAAGACTTGTGAAAATACGGATTTTAAAGCTGCTAGGTTCCTAGCTTTGATGGTATCGAGCCTATTAGTAGACTTAAAGGTGTAAAATGTCTCCTTCTTTCCGCATTAGCTTTTCAAGTTTCTAAATCAGTTTTGGAAATTACCTCTTCCATAATGGCCTAACTTTAAAAGTAGATTCACATCCCTCTATGAGTAATGTATGGGTTTTTTTTTTCCTTATTTGAATCAAATCTGCTATAAACTACACAACTTTATGTTAAAATCAATTTGGTAAATTTTTTAATTTATAAGAATTAGATAAGTGATTGTATTTTGTGAAAATATTTCACTATATATCAGTAAAAAAATCGTGATACATATAAAATGTATGGTACATTTTAATTCTGAATTAAAACCTCCTCATAGGGTTGCCTTGACTTCAGTATCTAGCCATAAAAGGAGAGGAGAAAGAGACACGGGAGGAATATTAGGAAAAAGTTGCTGAAATTCTTCTTTGTATACCCAAGTAGTTTCTCTGATGATACTTGGTTTATTTAGGATAATTGCCAGGAGGATTTGAAAATTTTTGTAGTCCTTATTAATGATGGTAGTTTTAATTGACTTTTCTTCCATGTCTCCGATTCTTATCCTGTACAGAATCTAGACCTCCGATTGTTTTATTGTGGTAACTGAGTATTAGCTTATACACATGGATGTTTCAAAAGTCGACTTAGTCTAATTCTGAGCTACATCTCAAGAGAGTTAATTAGAAACATACTCATGAGCCAATACTGAGGATTAGAAAGAATTATCTTCAGGAAATCAGTTTTGATACATATTGTCTTGATTTAATGGAATGTTCCAGATTCAGGAAGTATATATGGAGCCCTGAGGAAAGAATAGGCATATTTTAAAAACTTGAACTTGACATATCAAGTTATTTAAGTTAAATGGAAGGAGACATCTTGGTTCGTCTCATCAGTCAGTAATGAATCACGCTCCTCTGAGTAGCTTTAGCATTTGACTCTGGAAAGCTCTGCTGTGTGATTTTAAGCAGTGTGCAGTAGAAACTCTAAAATTACCTCCATGTAACTGACTTTCCAAATTAACCAATGTCCTCTACTCCCTTTTAAAAATATGCTGACTGATGCCTATGCTGTTCTGAATACTCTTGGCTGATAGCTACTCCTGGGTTGACCCCACACATGACACCCCCAGATCTGAGTTGTGTTTCTACTGAGAGTCAGTTCTTTTGTCCCTGCCTGAAATTGCATTATGTAATTAAATGTTATGTAAACTGATTAAAAAATGAGTGCCAAAAAAAGAATTATTTTTATGAAAATTAAGAGGAATAATTTGGAAAGAATCAATAAAAGTGAATCGCTAATACAATGCTGACTGCTGATTTAGGGTTAGGCAAGACAGCTTTAAGACTTTGGAAAGCAAATTATAAAAATCAAGAATTTGGCATTCAAACGACTTACCAATTTAAACAAGTTTCATAAAAGGATCATTTGTTCATTCAAAAAAAAAAAAACATATATTAGGTACCTACCATGTAATAAGCATTTTGCTAAGGTCTAGGGATGAGCAGCTGTAAAAGGCAAGGTCCAAAAAAGATTTCTTTCTTTCTGTAACTCATATGCTTTTGGAGGAGTCAGATGTGAACCCAGACAATTAGAATTCTGTCTGTACTGCACAGAGCACTTTCTTGCTTTGAGAGCATGTGTCAGGGAGTGGGAGCTTCCAGCTTTGCCCTGGCATTTTCAGGAATGGTCTCAGAAAAGAGGTCATGCTTAAGCAGAGGTATGGGTAGAAGTAGTAAGGTTGGGGGTGGGTTGGGATGAAGAGGAAAGAGCCTGTATAGAGCCACGTGTGTGAGGGAATGTGGAGTGGTCAGAAGAGTGCATGTGTTAAGGACAACTGAGACTAAAAAGAACATGATGACAGCAGCAGGGAGAGATGAGGCTGGGGAGGTTGCAAGAACTAGATCAAGAAGAGCCCTTCTACCAGGACTTGGTTTAGATTTCTTCCACTGGTGGTATAGAGAATCTCTGAATTAGTTAAGCAGGAAATTGATGGGTGCCGCGATTAGCTCAAATGAATCTGTATCTTAGAGGGAATGATCCAGTTAGAAACTATCTGAGGACCAGCTGCGGTGGCTCACGCCTGTAATTTCAGCACTTTGGGAGGCCAGGGCAGGCAGATCATGAGCTCAAGAGATCAAGACCATCCCGGCCAACATGTGAAACCCTGTCTCTACTACAAATACATAAGTTAGCTGGGCATGGTGGCGTGCGCCTGTAGTGGAGGCTGAGGCAGAAGAATCAGTTGAACCCAGAAGGTGGAGGTTGCAGTGAGTTGAGATTGCACAACTGCACTCCAGCCTGGTGATAGAGTGAGACTCTGTCAAAAAAAAAAAAAAAAAAAAAAAGGTACTATTTGAGGACCTCTTTGCTACCGTCCAAGTTTATGATAATATCTAACAGTCACCATCTAGCCCCTGTTAGACATTCCTATCACTCTCTGCATAGTCATAAGAGCAGAAAATGGAGGCTGAGCACAGTGGCTCATGCCTGCCATCTCAACACCTTGGGAAGCTGAGGTGGGAGGATTACTTGAGGCCAGGAATTTGAGACCAGCCTGGGCAACATAGCATGACTCATCTCTACAAAAATAAAAAAATAAAATTAGCCAGGTTCAGTGGCACATGTCTGTAGTCCTAGCTACTCGGGAGGCTGAGGCAGGAGGATCACTTGGGCTCAGGAGTTTGAGGCTGCAGTGAACTGTGGTGACGACACCACTGTACTCTAGCCTGAGGGACAAAGTGACAAAGTGAGACCCTGTCTTTGTCTCAAAAAAAAAAAAAAAAAGAGAAAGAAAATGGGTGTTGTGTAAAATAAGCAATCTGGATTTTTAATCTACCAGATTATAAAAATGAAACTTGTGATGTTGTCTTACCAATTTTTAGTATTTGATATTCGCGACGAGCCATTTGAAATCCATCAGTATTTAGGATTTTGCATCCACCAATCTTGGGAGGCTTCTAAAACTAGTTTTCCCTGGATGTTTGTGTGTTACATTGCAATTTAAAGGTCACAATCCGCCTGGCCTTTTTAGCATGTTAAACAAAAAAAGACATCAGGAGCCTGTTTTCCTGCCTAAGGGTTTTCCAGTCGAGGTATCTAGAAAGATTTGACGCTGAGCTTCTTAAATGTCCATCTCTCCCACAGCTACACAGGCTATCGTGGATCCTTTGGGATGGTTAATTTCCAAGTCGTAGTGATTTTGACACCTCGTGCTGCATCCAGCCTTGCCTACCTATATGCTGTCAGTGACAGTTTCCTACTCAGAAGAGAGGACTAAAAGGGATCCCTGCCCTTTAAAAGAAAGAAAAGACTGGGATAGAAAAAAGGCCTTGGCTGTGGCAGCAGAGTTAGGGGGGAGCCATGAGAAAGTAATGATCCATGGAGGGTGGGAATAAAAAGGAGTTGTCGTCAGGCCACGCAGATTTTTGTTTATAGTAGTGGTTCCCAAACACTGTCCACCCAGAATTTATTCCTTTTGGCATCTGCTGGAATTTTATAGACCCCATTTCATTTTATTGCCCAGTGTGTTTCTTCTTTCATGTCCCATGGGGAACGTTTCTCTGCTTTTGTGAGTCCTAGAACGTCTCCATGCCCTTCCTCAGCCTGCATTCTTCCTCTGTTCTTCCATTCCTAACTCCACCCGAAACTGCCACATTTTATTTTTCTTTTCCCCCTTTGAAGCCTTCTGTTCAAAATAACTGCTTATCTTTCAAAAATAGGAAAAGAATTTTTATTGAATAACTAATACTAAAATATTTAGATTACAATTTGAAGTAAAATTTGTTATAATCTGTACTTAATACCCTGGGTAAAAGCTCCAGATGGAATGAGTTAAATAATTAAGCAAGAGAAGAAAATAAAATACCAACATGAAATAGATTACTTATCAGATACTTGGAGGGGCAATAGCTTTTTAAGAATTAAAACCATAAAACATATAATAGAGAAAAGCACGTATAAGCTTAATTATAGAAAAGCAGCAAACAAAATACATGTAATCCAGACAAATTAAAATAAACAGGAAATAGACTGACAGAGATATTTCATCAGTAGGACAAATAGAATCTTAAAATTTAGTATCCATAAAAACCATCATGAGAGTAATTTAAAAATCGTCAACATTCTAAGAGATAGATAAAATATGTGGATAAAAAGATAGCTCAAGGAGAAATAAAAGCAGTAAATAGATGTGTGGGGAAATGTTCAAAATCTTTAGTAAAGACATGCAAAAGTAAACATTGTGGTAATATAACCAGATAGCAGGTAAAATGTTCATATCTCAGAAGTTATCTTGAAACTAGTAAATTGGTGAAAATATTTAGAAATAAAATCCAAGCCAGGCGCGGTAGCTCACACCTGTAATCCCAGCACTTTGGGAGGCTGAGGCGGGTGGATCACCTGAGGTCAGGAGTTGGAGACCAGCCTGGCCAACATAGTGAAACCCCATCTCTACTAAAATACAAAAAATTAGCTGGGCATGGTGGTGGGTGCCTGTAATTCCAGTTACTAGGGAGGCTGAAGCAGGAGAATCTCTAGAACTGGGAGGCGGAGGTTACAGTGAGCCGAGATCACACCATTGCACTCCAGCCTGGGCAGCAAGAGCAAAACTCCGACTCAAAAATAAATAAATAAAGTCCAATTTTGACAAGATGTTAATTTAATATATTAATATAGTGTTATTGATGTTATTGATTGACATATCCTTTTTGGTAGATTCATCCGTTGCTATACTCAGAAATTCAACAGCCCAGCACTCAATTCTAGAGAAAGTGTGAATGAAATAATGTACACAGTATAGTGCATGACCTGACCAGCTGTAAGGATATGCACATCCCTTTTGTTGCTGATATGTTGGTTTGCTTTCCCTTTTATATGTTCCCATTGCACCCTGCCATAATAATTAGGAAATTGATGAAGATGGCTAATGTTTGTTGGGTGCTTACTATGCGCTGAGTTCTGTGTGCTTTGAATATATGGACTCATTCAAGTCATACAACAGCCATATGAGCTGGAAACAATTATTTTTCTCATTTTACAGGTGAAGAAGTGAGCAGAAAAACATTAACTAACTTACCCAAGGTCCTACCAGTAAGAAATAATGGAGTTGAGATTCAAACCCCTGGAGGTCTGATTCCAGGCCCTTGCTCTTAATATCTATACTCTGTATTCTCCCCATGATGAGACATTTACATTAGTGTAATCCACTCATGTTATGTTTTCTTGTTCGCTGTATCTCCTAGCACATTGCCTTGCATACTAAACAATTTGTAAATATTAATTGAATGCATGAGAAAATAATTACCAAGAATAACACCTTTTGCTTGTGGAGGATGTTCTATGGAGCTCTATCTGTAACAGATAAAAAAATGCAGACCAGGCTGGGCATGGTGGCTCACACCTATAATCCCAGCACTTTGGGGGGCACTGTGGTGGACAGACAACTTGAGGTCAGGGGTTCAAGACCAGCCAGGCCAACATGGTGAAACCCTGCCTCTACTAAAAATACAAAAATCTGC
Organism: Aotus nancymaae; assembly: GCF_030222135.1. Taxonomy (NCBI): domain Eukaryota; kingdom Metazoa; phylum Chordata; class Mammalia; order Primates; family Aotidae; genus Aotus; species Aotus nancymaae. The sequence continues at coordinate 32,139,336 of NW_026988471.1, forward strand.
TGGGAGTGGTGGTGGGTGCCTGTAATCCCAGCTACTCGGGAGGCTGAGGCAGGAGAATCGTTTGAACTCGGGAGGCGGAGGTTGCAGTGAGCCAAGATCGCGCCACTATGCTCCAGCCTGGGTGACAGCGAGACCCTGTCTCAAAAAAAGAGAAAGAAAGAAATGCAGACAAGCTAAGCGCAATAGAGGAATGGCTACATAATTTACCATTTGCCAATGGAATATTATACAGGGCTACTAAAATCAATTATTAAGGCTCTGTAGCAATACATGGCACATACCAGTATGAAGACTAAATAGTAAGAAAAGAATGCAAATGTAAACTGTAGTGATTAAACTGTAATCTGAACATCGCTCTAGGCTTTGCAAATGTGTAGGTATAGATAATGTAATGATCAAATCACATTACGCTAGCCCAAAGCCCTTGCTTGCTTACCTGTGCCCCTCTGCACCCCTTGCAAGTGTTTCTGATGATCCCCAAGGGCTGCTCCCCAGCCCCCCCGAATTACAGGATGGTGAAGAAGCTGTGGATTGTGTCCCTCAGCCACCTCATTTTGCAGATGGAGACACTGTAGTCTACATAGTGACTTTGAAGTTTTTGATGATTGTTGCCAAAGGATGCCCCAATCTCAAGGTGTTTGGTGTTTCTACAGCCAACAAATGTCGCTGCGTTTTCCCCAAGGGTGACAGAGCTTGAGATTTAGGAATCATTAGGAGAGAGCCACAGTGACGGCATCTATGATGAAGAACGGGAAGTTGAATTTTATGACATGCCCAATGTATGGAGCTCCTTAGGTTATGCAAAGTGTAAAACTAGATCAAATTAGTAGCGCACAGCAATGGTGAGGTTGATGATAAATGTACAGGAAGCTATAAACAAAGTTGAGATGATAAATGGCCTCATCCCATCTGGTGTGTGTATAGGGCTTCATATCTCCTGGGTTATAAACAGAACATGGTATTGAAGCATTTACTAATGCCCGCCAGCATTAAAAATTCGTGGTATTTTTAAAATTGTTGTTTGCATTAAGGTTGATATCTTGCACTTGTTGAAATGTGCATTTGCTTTAACATTAGCTCTGTATACCTAGTATTCGATAGGTGGGGATGGAATGAAAATGATCTTATTGATTTTCAAAGCAGGTAACAAAAAGTCATGCCCTATTTGCTTGACTGAGCTAAACCAATGGTTAAAATAGTCTTTAAAGTCAGTGATGCTTATGTGGGATCTCACCACCATGCTGTTTGTTGACGATGATCGCCTTGGAGTTCTGAGGGTTGATCCTTTGGAGGAATTTCCTTGTAATGATGTCTCTCCACCCCCAACATTTTTGTAGGTTTTCATTAGTATGTTCCTACATCTTCTGGTATGCTTCGTTTTCCTTTTTTCTTTTTCTTCTTTAGTGATGGGGTCTCACTGTGTTGCCAAGGCTGGTCTCAAACTCCTGACTTCAAGTGATCCTCACACCTTGGCCTCCTGCAGTGCTGGGATTTCAAGCGTGAGCCACTGTGCCTGGCCTCCAGCATGCCTTTATTTGCTTTTTTAAATAAGTCAGCTCTTTGTCTAGAGCAAGCTTGTCCAACTCCCAGCCCATGGGCTGCATGTGGCCCAGAATGGCTTTGAATGCAGCCCAACACAAATTTGCAAACTTTCTTAAAACATTATGAGATCTTTCTGCAATTTTCTTTCATCAGCTATCATGAGCGTTAGTGTATTTAATGTGTGGCTCAAGACAGTTCTTCCAGTGTCGCTCAGGGAAGCCAAAGATTGGACACCCCTCATCTAGAGTTTAAAACTAATGGCTACTAGGAATATTTGTGAAGCCCTTTAGTTCTTGTGATACATAAAATAGAAAACACCTTCATTATAAAAGAATGAAACAATAATGTATTTTTACATCTGATGTCAAGTAAATGCATATATTCTTTAAAAAAAAAACGAAGAGATACTCATTGGTGAATGCATCTTTAACTTTTTAAAAGCATTTTCTCCTTGGAACTCTGTTTTCTCTTTTGCATGTATTGTGGAGAATACTAGTCTCTTCTCTCACATGTAAAAAAATCTCTGTACCTTCATAATGATTATGTGTTTAGTGAGTTTTAAATTAAAACTTTAAGAAATTTAACTGGAATCTGGCTAAAAATGTAAAATAAGGTTAAAGAACTCAAAGCCAAGTGTACAGTGCACATTGAATGCGTATGCAATAGAAGATCCTGCAGCTGTCCTTGTTTTTCCCTGGTTCTGTCTCCTGTGATTCAGAACTGCCTGGGTCCTTATTTTATCATTTATATTCTTTATGTTTTACTCTGTCTACTTTTACAGACTGCCTTACATCCTTACTGAAAGGAACAGGAATCTGACCCATGTCTGTATCTGAAACCCAGCTTGTCCCACTGTCTCCTACACTCCAGCCTCATCAGCTTCCTCTCAGTTTTGGGGCCTCTCTAAACCACCTCAAGATCTTCACTCATGTTATGTGTTCTTCTCTGAACACTCTTCTGCCAACTTTTCACATTGCTGTATTCTTCCCCCTTTAGGTCCAGCTTAAATCTCACTTCCTTGGACAGCTTGTTCTGGACCACCCTAACTGTTTTCTTTGATGGAGTCTGAGTCAGTGTAAGTTAACAGACACATAATCAAGAATTAATGATAGGCAGTTTTAGAACACAACAACTGTAAATCTCTGTATTATGCAGGGAGGAAACCAGTCCATATTCTTTCTTGGTCATGTGTAGGACTAGGCGCTCCTCGTTCCTCTGTTCTAGCTTTAGAAGAAGGTAGCTGTCTTTTTGGAGTCCAGCCTTTTATTTTCCCTTTGGTGACGCATACTGAATGAAAAGGCAAGCATGTAGATTTGGTGTTGTGTAGAGTGGCATAGGTTCTTTTCTTTCTTTTTTTCTTTTTTGACAGGGTCTCTCTCTCTTGCTTAGGCTCGAGTGCAGTGGTGCAATCTCAGCTCACTGCAACCTCTTCTTCCTGGGTTCAAGTGATTCTCATGTCTCAGCCTCCCAAGTAGCTGGGACTACAGGTGCATACCATCATGCCTGGCTAATTTTTGGTATTTTTTAAAGTAGAAACAGGGATTTGCCTTGTTCGCTGGTCTTGAATTCCTGGCCTCAAGTGAGCTGCCTGCCTGGGTCTCCCAAAGTGCTGGGATTACAAGTGTGCATCACCGTGCCCAACCTAAGTAGCATAGGTTTTTAAAATGAGCAGTGGTTTGCTGCAGCATTTAATTATTACATAACATATTTGTTATCCTAAAGCAGAATGAGGAGAGAAATAATGTGGTCACTTAACTTTCTAAAAATATTACTCCCTATCACCAACCAGCCCTGCAAGGCATATCAGCAAAAATGCTGAAGGCCTTTAAGGGAACATTATTCTAATCAGAGACAAGTGGGAAAGTCAAATCAAAATCGTGTGTGTCTGTTCTGCGAAAGGACAGATACAGGTTTTCCGTCACGTCGAGGTTTGTTTTCCCTGCTCTGCCTTTGCCACAGTAACTTGAAATGGTCTGTCTGCTGGCACAGAAAGCCAGGGAGTGGGCAGAGTGGCCAGGACACTGCTGCAGGAACATCAAGAACATTCTTAGAGTGCCTTTTGGGAACAAGCAGCCAAAGTATTTTTATAGTCAGCTAAGATAACAGGAAACAAAGGCAGGGGCTACCTTTTTATGGTGTAAGTTTTTAGAAAATTCAGTTTGCCCACATTTATCTACAAGTCATGAATATTTGTTCATCTAAACAAGGTTCCAGTTCGTGGCACAGAATGTGAATAGTATTCTGTCAGCCCAGTTACTCGAGTACTGCAAGTTGTTTTACAGACCAGAGTGAATGGTGGAATTCAACTGAAACGCCTGATGTATTTAAAACTTCCAACTTGTTCTTCCAGCATGGATCCTTTTGCTCATTTTGACCTTTTATAGTTGTACCATGAGATAGTTTGAATGATTGTCCCAAAATTACACCTTCTGGAGTAACAGGCTGAAGGCCCACATACCTCTTTTATTTGCAGTAGTTCCCAGGTGACCCTATGGTGTGATATAGTGAATTATGGTGATGACCAGCAAAATGTCAAGCTAACAAGGTCATCGAATGTCTCAGCCAGCATTCTATATTCACCTTCTTGTAATATTTTCTAAAGTATATGTGCCATAACTAGCCTTTTAACCAGCATACCACAAGCATCTCAAGTCAACCTTAAAGATAACTTACTCTTTTCCTCTTGATGTTCTGAGGTTTTATAGAAGTTGAGCAGCACAGATGATACATCACTAGATGATGTTTTGAGAGTGGCGTGAACTTTTGAAAGAGAAACTGTTCATAGTTGAATTCTAAATTTTGTAGGTCTATTTTCAATTCGTTTTCTTTGTTATGAAAGACTATAGAGGTATAAAAAGACTGCCTGCCGGGCCAGGCGAGGTGGCTTATGCCTGTAATCCCAGAACTTTGGGAGGCTGAGGCAGGTGGATCACAAGGTCAAGAGTTCAAGACCAGCCTGGCCAACATGATGAAACCCTATCTCTACCAAAAAACAAAAATTAGCTGGATGTGATGGCAGGCACCTGTAATCCCAGCTATTTGGGAGGCTGAGGCAGGAGAATCGCTTGAAACTGGAAGGAGGAGGTTGGCCTGAGCCAAGATCACGCCATTGCACTCCAGCCTGGGTGAAAGAGCAAAACTGCATCTCGAAACAACAATGAAAAGACTGCCTGCCACAAAGGGTTCCACACATACTTACTGAGCTGAGACGAAGAGCTTTATATTGTCATTTAGATTTTAGAACTGCTGGAACTGGAAAATAGATTTTTTTTCTTATTCATAAAGGGTTATAAATACTGAACTTTTATTGGTTGAAATAAGTCAAGCAGAAACCATTTCCTTTATTACTATAGAGACACAGTGTTATTGGAGTTTAGGGATTGTTGCTGTATCCATGCATGCTAGTACAGTCCTTGAAACAACTGTATGGAAGCTGTCTCAGGGGTTTAAAGGTAGATTTAAATGAAACCAATTAAGTTCATGATAGATTTCAAAGTCTACTATTGATACTGTAAATATCTTGTAAAAGTCAATTGGTTACTGGTTCTTTGTTAAAAAAAAAAGATGGTGTTTTTTATATATATATACGTATGTATGTATAAGTGTACGCATATACACCCATTATATTCTAGTATAGATTGATTATAAAGAGTCCTCACTTTGCCTCTTAATCAATTAAAAAATGATGAGTTCTTAAGAAATTTTTGCCAAAGCATTAAAAATACTTAGGTAGGTTATCAATATATGGGGAAAGAAGAAAAAAATAGTACAGCTAATATTTATTTAGTACTTGATAATTTAAAATGTTAGAAACATTGAGAGTTAAAATGTTTTATTTCTTTGAGTACAACTTGGGAATAATTTCAACGTTTGCTTTTCATTGTATAAATTAGGATTAGAGTATTTCTTTTCTTTTGTGAACCGTCGTACTCCTTTTTGAGTTTGGACAAAATGTTGGAAGCTGATCCAAAGTTGTGAAATATCTGAGAGTTCCTCTAATGCTAAGTCCTTTGGGAATCTTCATCCTGTTCATTACACCCACCTTCCAATTTCATGTCCAGTGTTGTCCCTTTGTATTTCTTTCTGTACTTTCTTTTTTGTTCACTTGTACTGGCTTTTGATTATCCACTTTTGTAAAATGTTCTGTGATTTTTATCCCTCTGAGATGAGGAGACAGCAGAACTACCTGCTTTGCTGTTTGTGCCTGAACTGAATACCAGATGTGCAGGGACCAATCACAGACAGGCTTTGAAAGAAGTGACATGATTGGTCATTGGCTGTGATACACATCTGTTATTCACATCATGATTTGTGAACCAAAGTGCTAGCAGTGAAGTCTGTATTTGATGCAGTTACTCAGCTAATATACCGTGGTAACTAAAGTCTGAACCACATCGTTGGGGAACTGGTATTAACTAAACTATGGTAACGGAAATTCATGCATATTGGAACCATACCAAGTGAGGAGTGCCTGTATTCCAGTTATAAATTATTTGTAGTACATTTAAAGCTTGGCCTAGCTCCCTTTGCTTTACCCGTTACACATTGAGCTCATCCAGTGAGGCCAAGCTGTGGTGTAGAAAATCAATTCAGAATTGAACTGAGAGTTTTGAAGTTATTGATTCAACCTTGGAGTTAGCTTTGACTTTCTCTTCTCTTACCCAAGACCTCACAGAGTAGATTGGGCACTAGTGAAAGTATTTTTCAGACCCCATCCAGCATGGGGAGTTTTAACTTGATTTGCAGCCTATGCCCTGAAAAAAGTTTCTGAGTTGTCACCTTTGTAATTTTTCCAACTCTCTCCTTCCTCCTCTACTTTCTCCCCTCCTCCTTGGTCTGTCCTTTTCCTCCTGTGTCCAGTCATCAAGTTCTACTGATTTCCCCTCCAGCCTCATATTACCGCATGTTTCTTTCAGTTTCTATTGCTGTCATCCCAATTATATGTTTTTCAACTTGAATTGCAATTGTTATAATAGTTTCCTAACTGACTTTCCCACCGTACTCTCTCCTTTCCAGCTAATCCCGCATGCCGTCACCGGAGTAATCTTCCTGGAACACTCTTGCAGCTTTACTTAATCCTCTGCTGAAGCCTCCAAAATAACTTACAGATAACAGAATAAAATCCAAAGCCCTTATCGAGCCTGTAATAACTTTGTCTAACACAAGCCTCCTTCTCCGAATTTATCACCTGATCTCTTCCCTTCCCTCCAGAACCTGGGGTTTCAACAACATAGGTTTACTCATTATCTCCCAAATATGCCCGCCGCCACTCCTTTCTATGCATTATTTATTCAGTTCCTCAGGGTGCTCTCACCCTTCCAGAGCTTTATCCACACTGGGTCCTCTGCCTGGAACATTCTTTCCATTTGGCCTCCTTCAACTACCTGATTCCTAAAATGCACTTGTTGATGTTTTCTAAATCTTGCTTAGTTTCAAAAACTTTTCCTAAATGATCTCTCCAGTGAAGTCTATTTTGACTTCCTATTAATGTCTTTTCTCCTCTCTGCAGTTCCAAAGGACTTATATTTCATACTTTCCAGTTATCGCTTATTTGCTGATCTGTATTTTTGGTTATGTGTTATTTAATTTCTCCGTTTAGCATTATTTAAGTCCTAGATGGGCAGGGACTGAATTTTCTATACCACCAAGAAAGGCATTTAACAGAGTGATAGGTATAAATCTGTCCCTTCCCTCATTCAGCATTTTCTTGTATTTTTTTTTTTAGCACTTCTTCTAGACATTGAGCTATGTGCTAGCAGTAAAGCATAACAAAATAACTTCCCAACCTCACAGAGCTCTAGTTGAATGAGGCATACAGAGAAGTAGTCAGTCAATTGTAATGCGGTAAGATGCATGGAATGACGGATAGTGAATGAGATTCGTGGAAGCAAGAAGATAAGTGTCAAGCCTAGATGAGGGGCAGTGAGAATGCTTCTAGAAGTAAGGTTCAGGCAGAGTCTGAAGGATACGTAGGAATCAGGTAGTTGAAGGGGGCCAAATGGAAAGAATGTTCCAGGCAGAGGACTTAGTGTGGATAAAGCTCTGGAAGGGTGAGAGCACACTGAGGAACTGAATTCAGTTCTATGCAGCTGTATTGTAGAGAATGAAGTAAGATTCCTAAAGGATGAGGTTGCAGAAGATCCCTGTAATGGGCAAGAAGTCGATGCCTTTGGTGAATGATTAGGAGGAATGACTTCCAGGACCAGATGTTTGAGTAGATAAAATGAGGGAGCAGCACCTAGGTTTTTCTTAAGGATCACTTGTGGCTGGAGGTATTAGAGGGAAGATGATGAGTTCAATTTTGGACATTTTGAATTTGAGGGGCCTATGAAATATGTACATGGTGACATATAGTTGCAGACAGTTTGAAGCGCAGAAGAAAGCTCTGACCAGGAAATAAAAATTTGGATGACATCAGCATATGATAGTATGAAATCATAAGGAAGGGTGTGTAGAGTTAGTGAAGAAGACTTCAAGACCAAACCTTAACACACATCAGTATATAAAGAAGAAGTACAGACAGCAAGTCTGCAAAGAATGTTAAGATGGAATAGGCAGGAGGAAGGAGCAAAATAGGTGAGTGAGGTGTCATGGAAACCAAGGGAAGACCTAAATCCATCCATTGGATTTAGCAATGTGGAAACCATTCACGACCCTAGTAAGAATAGTTTCTGTGTAGAGGAGGGGCAGGGGATGAGAAAATGTGAACTGGCCCAAGATAGATTGTAGCGTGTTGAGAAGTCAACAAACAGTTATGTTAGAAAGTTTAGTCATGGAGAAGAGGATTTCAAGAGGGTAGAAGCTGAAAGGAAATGGAGCTCAGGGGCTTTTATTATGTATTGTTTAAGCTACTGGAAATCTGTGATGTTTAAAGGCTGCTAGGAAGAATTCATTAGTGATAAAGAGGTTGACCATAAGCTAACATAGCCAGAGTTATAACTCCTCTTAAAATTCTTTGCCCAGTGTGTCCTGTTATCTTTCAGTATTCTAAATAAGTTAATTCGAAACTAATTTTGGACTTCAGCGAGATCTTGTTACACGAGATTGCAAATTCCTGTAAAGCATGAGTCAAACTATTCCACTTTTTTGTTCTGGGTAGCGCTTAGTGTCTTAAATAGAGAAAATTTTCAACCTATATTATTTTTATTACTGTTGTTTGTTTATCCTTTGAGCAAATATATTTAATTTTTAATTTTAGGGGGTATATAGTAGATATATATATTTATGGGGTACCTAGGATGTTTTGATACAGGCATGCAATGCATAATAATCACATCATGGAGTATGAGGTGAGCAAATATTTACTTAATGTCCATTGTATGCCAGACATTTTTCTAGGTGCCAAGGATATGAAGGTTACCAGGCCATACATACTACCAGGCCATACATACCACTTGTTCTTGAGGAGTTTATTATCTAGGGAGTCAGTTAATGAAATAATTACAGATTGCAAAAGGTACTTAAAATGACATTGTGATAGACAGTAATCATTATTTTCCTATGAACTTCCCTTTCCATTGTTGGAGGGAGAATAATCACAAGCTATTAAAGAGTTGAATGACTTAAGATGGAAAGAAAAAGGTAGTGAGTAACAGAGACTACTTTTGGGATAGTGAGTTTACTCCTTTGTTTGCCATTTCTAAAGTTCACGGGACTGTGATGCCGGTCATGGGCTGTGTGTTTTGCAGGTTTTGTTGGTTGATTGTTACTTACCCTCTGAGAGACTAACCAACTCTCCACGTTTTCTCTTTTCCCTTTCAGTTATTTGCCATCTTCCATGTATGAATGGTGGCCAGTGCAGTTCAAGGGACAAATGTCAGTGCCCTCCAAATTTCACAGGAAAGCTTTGTCAGATCCCAGTCCATGGTGCCAGCTTGCCTAAACTTTATCAGCATTCCCAGCAGCCAGGCAAGGCGTTGGGGACGCATGTCATCCATTCTACGCATACCTTGCCTCTGACCGTGACTAGCCAGCAAGGAGTCAAAGGTAAGCTTTTTTCATTCTGCCCATTTGCCAGACCTCTACTAACTTGCCAAACCCACATAGAAGTCAAGGATCTGCAGATGGCCGGGGCCGGTATTGAAACAGAAAGTAGGACATGATTTGTGTCCTGAGAAATGGCAGTAGAGGCAGAATGTGGGCCCACATATGTGGCTGCAGTACTTTTTAAGCCGTAGAGAATTGGTATCTAGGAAATAAGAAAATAAAAAGGAGCCCATTCTTCTCTAGTGACTCTTACCACCGAGAGCTAATAAATGTGTATGACACTGTTCTGACAGGGCTTGGGATATAGAAAGGTGAGCGATAGAGTGTGCTGCTCCTTACAGCATTAATAAGCTAGTGGATCACACAGTAACTGCTGGTGAACTTCGTAATTGAAGAATGCTTGATTTTAGTTGTAAACAATCATTTATCCTCACTGCACTTCAATTTGTTCATCTGTAGAGGAAAGTAAGCTAGGTCACTTGGAGCTCGAAAATTCTGTGATGAATTCATTCTTTTAAACTTGGCATTTTTATAAATGCACACTTTTTAAACGGGGTCATAGAAGTGTTACTGGCTTTAATTCTTTAAAATCTGAATCCTTGCATTAGGAGATGAGATTTTGTTTGACAGCTACAGAAAGTAGCTTGTTATAGATATAAAATAGTGCACTTTGGTATTTTGTGTGTGTGTGTGTGTGTGTGTGTGTGTGTCACAAGAAGCACAAAAATAACAGGTACTGTGTTTTTTAAGAGTAAGAGAATTGTGCCTTGTGAAATTGGGTTTCCTCGTTTAATAGAAAAATGTAAATCCTAAAATTTTTATGATAGAAATTTTGTGAGAAATTAAAAAATAATCAAATGCTTAGTCTTTCTGATTAACACTGGATAAAATTTACCTACTTAGAACAAGCAACATGAATTTTACAGCTTTATAACTTTGGAAAAGAGTATTTTAGTCTCATGAATGTGTTACTGTTAAAAGTTTTGCTTTCTCTCTATAATACAACTTTTAAAAAATATAAATTTGGGCTTAATTTTTATTTTGCATGTTTCCTTAAGAATTTGGATGGCTATGCAGCGAAATGCTACACATGATACAAATATGTCTGCATGTGTGTTGATAAAATTTACTTTCATGTTTTAAAACTTTTGATTTGCCTGTTAGTTATTCAGGGCTAACAAGTTTTCCTCCCAATCTGTTTTAGTGAAATTTCCTCCTAACATAGTCAATATCCATGTGAAACATCCTCCTGAGGCTTCTGTCCAGATACATCAGGTTTCCAGAATTGATGGCCCAACAGGCCAGAAGACAAAAGAAGCTCAACCAGGCCATTCCCAAGTCTCTCACCAAGGGCTTCCTGCGCAGAAGACCCAGACCATACATTCCACACACTCCCAGCAGCACGTCATTCCTCACGTCTACCCTGTGGCTGCTAAGACGCAGCTTGGCCGGTGCTTCCAGGAAACCGTTGGGTCACAGGTAAGTGAACCATTGGGTCATTGAGCCTGTTTTAGTAATGTGTTACAGATATGGGATCATTTTAACAAGAAAGCCAGACTTGATAAAAATGATTTTTTTAAAAAGGGCTTTGACATACTATGACTCATGGCCCTATTTTTGTAAATAAAGTTTTACTGCTACACTCATAGCCACACTCATTCATTTACATATTATCTATGCCCATTTTCGTGCTATGACTGTAGAATTAAATAGTTCCAGTGAGATCATATGGTCTGCAGAACCTAAAATATTTATTGTGTGTCTTTTTACGGAAAAAGCTTGCCAATCCCTGATGTACAGAATACATTGGTTGGTTGGTTGGTTGATTGATTTGGAGCCTTACTCTGCTGCCCAGGCTGGAGTGCAGTGGCACGATCTCAGCTCACTGCAACCTCTGCCTCCCAGTTTCAAGTGATTCTCCTACCTCGGCCTCCCGAGTAGCTGGGATTACAGGCACGCACCACCACACCCGGCTAATTTTTGTAATTTTAGTAGAGATGGGGTTTCACCATGTGGACCAGGCTTGTCCTGACCTCAAGTGATCCTCCCGCCTCGTCGTCACAAAGTGCTGGGATTATAGGCATGAGCTACCGTGTCTGGCTTCCAGAAATGTTTCTGGAAGTCCATGATTACCTGTTTCTGTTTTTTGGTTAGGATGATCTGTGTGTAAAACATGTGTCAGGCATGAGATATGGTACAGAATGTATATTCTGCTAAGATGTTTGAAAATATTTTTGCCTTTTGCAGTAGTTTTGTTCATGAGTTTTGAATTCATTGTGCAATAATAATTCATGTCATCTTTGACGAGAAATAATATTTCATGGTATCTTTTCTTTTCTTCTTTTTTTGAGATGGAATCTCACTCTATCACCAGGCTGGAATACAGTGGTGCAATCTTGGCTCACTACAACCTCCGCCTCCTGGGTTCAAGTGATTCTTCTGCCTCAGCCTCCCGAGTAGCTGGGACTACAGGCATGCACCACCATGTCCAGCTATTTCTTTTTGTATTTTTAGTAGAGACGAGGTTTCACCATGTTGGCCAGGATGGTCTCGATCTGCTGACCTTGTGATCTGCCTGCCTTGGCCTCCCTAAGTGCTAGGATTACAAGTGTGAGCCACCATGTCCCGCTTCTTTTATTTTCTTATAAAAATTCAGGCTGGCTCATGCCTGTAATTACTGGCTCATGCCTGTAATCCCAGCACTTTGGGAGGCTGAGGCAGGTGGATCCCCTGAGGTCAGGAGTTCAAGACCAGCCTGGCCAACATGTTAAAACCCTACCTCTACTAAAAATACAAAAATTAGCCAAGCATGGTGGTGGGTGCCTGTAATCCCAGTTACTCAGGAGGCGGAGGCAGGAGAATCACTTCAGCCTGGGAGGCGGAGGTTGTAGTGAGCTGACCCACTGTACTCCATCCTGGGTGACAAGAGCAAGTCTCTGCCTCAAAAAAAAAAAAAAAGGAATTTATAACTAGCAAGTTACAGTGCATGAGTTATTTGAAGTGTAACTTTAGGCCTATATTTCTATCATGAAGTGAGAGAATGGCAAAATTTTCTTTAAAACTCGTCACTGATTGTGCATAGTGAACACAATCTAAAAGCGCTGGTTCCTCCACTTCAACCACTTGCTGCGGCTTGCTTTGAGAGAATGAGATAATGATGGAAGCTTCATTCTGTGGTTTCCCTCCTGTCTCTTGGTTATGGCTTAAACCTCTCATGAGAAGACTAGATGAGATACATTTATTATTATTCCTGTGCCATTTCTCGAATGTTAAAAATATATATATATATATATAGTGTGTGTGTGTATAAATGTGAAATACTTGGAGGTAATAGAGCTAATTGTTAGTGCTTTAGAAAACTGGGAGACACTTTCAGGTACTAAGTCCATGGTAGGATTGTCACCTTTCTTTTAGGAGAAGGAGGGAAGATTGTAGACCTGAGTGGAAGGCAGATGTGAGAATGGAAAGAGCATCCATGTGGAGTTGTAAGACCTTGATTAGAGCCATGAGTACAGCACTTCGTAGGAGGGAAGCAGCTTCCTTATCTGCAAAGTAGAGAGATGTGGGGCTCATGAGACTTTGTTAAGATTAATCAAGATAATGTGAGCCCTGCTTTGCAAATATTATAGAAGTATGCAAATATTAGCTTAAAGAATATTTATCGAAATAGAGTCAAACTTAAGCAGCCATCTACTATGACCGTTTTTATATCATGTACTTTCAGTAAGATAGGGTCAGCATTGATCTCGCAGACGCAGTCCTCACTGGCCTGTGGATACCTGAAATGTGACTACAGGGGACCTAATGTTACTTTTCATTCCCCAGTTTTGCAAATGCTTTTGAGAGAAGGAACATTTTGTCAATTTAAATTTAGCTTAAAAGTAAAGACAGTGTTTATGCCTAGGGCAGGTTTTGATAATGACAGTGGGGCTGAAGATAAACTTTATACACTTCACAGCTTTGCACTGAATTAGTCTTGGAGAGGGAGGACAAATTTGGTGCCATTTGCATTGTTTAGTCATTCCAGCTTAGGTTGGTCAGGGAGAAAGGAAGAGCAGATTTTTTAAAATTGTGTGCCCAGTACCTTTCTCCCCATTTCCAAGTTGGAACACAGATGATAAAAAGCAAGAAAATGAGGCCTAACAAGCTTGTTATTCTTGTATAATATTAGGTGATTGCTAACAAGAAAACATTAAAAGAAATTATTGACTTGTAAGTCTAAACTAGAGTATACAATTTAAAGGAATTGGCTAATTGATGGAGTTACCCAGGTAACTAAAACTCAGTGGAATACTTTAGTCTTATCTGCATACATCTCTGACTTTTGGTCTAAAAGATGCAGACAGTGATCTCAATTCTTAATTCATTTTGCATGTGTAGTCACTAATACACAGCTTCAAAATAAGGCCTATTTTTTGCAAAACATTCTCAGCGAATGATTATTGGTCTTCCTGTTCATGAGGAATGTTGCTGGATGCCAATGACTGCCCAATTAATTTGTGCAATTAGGGTGAGCATTTAAAAAATAGATTACTGGCAAATAATCGGTAGTTTTTTTTTTAAAAGCTCTGCTATCCTACAAAGGAGTTCACAAACATTTGTGCTTTTTACTCTGGTTGATTTGCAAACGTAGCTGTAGCCAGGAGGTCTAGGTAGATTTTAAATGGCAAAAAATCAAAAACAAAAACAAAACCCTGGGTAAATGCTCAGTATCACTTTGCTCAGTGGAGCCCTCTTATTAATTGCAAATTTCAGCCATTGAGACTTTTAATGCAGTCATTACCAATAAACATCTATGTTTATATATTGCTGTGAGAGGTTATATGCAAAATAAATTTGACAGAGATAGCCCTTGTTTCTGTGACATATTCTAATAATTAGGTAGTAAAATTGGGATTGAAAACCCAAGATGAACTGTGATCAATGCATTTAAATTCAGGAAAGTTTTGTAGAATAGAATTTCAGAACTGTTTGGATGGTGGAGGAAAATGGATGATTGATGAGGAAACCAAGCTCTCAGAGCAAAAAGGGAGAGTAATTAAACAGAGGAAAGAGCAGTGCAAGAAAGTGAACAAGGAAGAGTTGTCAGATGAGATCAGAGAAGTGAAATAGCTTGGGATTCTTGGCAGGCTATTGCATCAATATTAAGCCTCTTAAATCTGAAGCACAGTGCAGTATAAATGACTTGGTGGCAAGGTCAGTGTGTCAAGAAGCCCCTTAGACAAAGTGATCAACCTCAGCATCATTAATAGTGGGAGCAGTCTGACTTTATGTGCCTCCTGCTGTGAGACAGTATAGAGTTTGCAGAATTACCCTTGAAGTGTACTTGGCAAAAATATCTCACCTGAATAGAATCAAATTTTTACACTTAACCACAAGTTTATAGGAAATACTTGAGGGTAAAGAAACAAGTTAAAAACATTACACCCAGACAGAAAAAACAATCAGACATTTACAGTGTAGGGCATTATTGCCTGATTTCATAAAAAAAAAAAAAAAAAAAAAAGAGTAATAAGAAAGTGAGATGATGTTTGTAGAAAGAGACTAAAGAGACACACAAAGTAAGTCTAATGTATTCACCTTCATTGAATCTTGATTTAAAAAAACAAAAGCCAGATCTAAAAGATATTTTGGGAATAGTTGGGGAAATTTGAACATGAGCTCTGTCTTAGTTCATTTTTGTGTTACTGTAACAGAATGCCACAGACTGGGTGATCTGTAAAGAAAAGACATTTATTTCTCACTGTTTTAGAGACTGTGAAGTTCAATATCAAGGTGCCAGCATGTGACCAGGACCTTCTTACTATGTCATCCCATAGCAGAAGGATAAGCAAACACAAGAGAGTGAGGGGAGCTGAACTTGCTTTTTTTTTTTTGAAATGGAGTCTCTCTGTCACCCAGGCTGGAGTGCAGTGACGTGATCTCGGCTCACTGAAACCTCTGTCTCCTGGGGTCAAGCAATTCTTCTGCCTCAGGATTTCAAGTAGTTGGGACTAAAGGCGTGCACCACCATGCCCAGCTAAATTTTGTATTTTTAGTAGAGATAGGATTTCACCATATTGGCCAGGCTGTTCTTAAACTCCTGAGCTCGTCATGATCCACCCACCTCAGCTGTCCAAAGTGCTGGGATTACAGGCATGAGCCACTGTGCCGGGCCTAAACTTGCTTTTATAACAAGCCCACCCCGGTGATAACTAACCCACTCCCAAGATAATGACAGTAGTCCATTCATGAGGGAGGAGCCTTTGATTAGGTTCCATCCTCCTAACAAGTAGTGGTTGGTTCATGAGGTTTAAAGAAAGAAGCTATCTGCAGACCATAAAAGTACAAGGTGAAGCAGTAAGTACTGATGTAGAAGCCGCAGCAAGTTGTCCAGAAGATCACTGATAAAGGTGGCTACACTAAGCAGCCTTATATTGGAAGAAGATGCCATCTAGGACTTTCATAGCTAGAGAGAAGTCAATGCTTGGCTTCAGAGGACAGGCTGGCTCTTTTGTTAGGGACTAATGCAGTTGGTGACTTTAGGTTGCAGCCAGTGCTCGAAGGCTGTTCTGAAAATTCTAGGGCCCTTAAGAACTATGCTAAATCTACTCTGCCTTTGCTCTATAAAGGGAACAGCCAAGACATGTGTTTGCAGCATGGTTTACTAAAGATTTTAAGGGCACTGTTGGGATCTGCTGCTCAGAAAAAAAAAGATTTCTTTCAAAATATTACTGCTCATTGACAATGTACCTGGTCACTCAAGAGCTCTGATGGAGAGGTACAAAAAGATGAATGTTGTTTTCATGCCCATAATCACAGCATCCATTCTGTAGACCATGGGTCAAGGAGTCATTTTTACTTTTAAGTCTTACTATTTAAGAAATACATTCTTAAGGCTATCGCTGCCATAGATAATGATTCCTCTGATGGATCTGGGCGAAGTAAATAAAAATGGAAAGGGTTTGCCATTATAGATGCCATTAAGAACATTCATGATACATAGGAGGAGGTCAAAATATCAACATTAAAGATAATTAAATTATATACTGGAAAAAGTCAAATCCAACCCTTATGGATGACTTTGAGGGGTAGAAGATTTCAGTGGAGGAAGTCACTACAGATATGGTGGAAACAGTGAAAGAACTCTAGTTAGAAGTAGATCCGAAGATATGACCAAACTGCTTCAGTCTCATGTTCAAACTTGAATGGATGAGGAGCTGCTGCTTATCAATGAGCAAAGAAAGTGGTTTCATGAGATGAAAGCTTCTCCTGGCGTAGGTGCTGTGGACGTTGTGAAATGACAGCAATGGATTTAGAATACTCTATAAATTTGGTTGATGAAACATTAGCAGGGTTTAAGAGGACTGACTCATTTTGAAAGAAGTTGTACCGTGGCTCAAATGCTATCAAACAGTATCACTTGGTACAGAGAAATATTTAGTAAAAGGAAGAGTCAGTCAAAGCTGTAGACCTCATAGTTTCTTATTTTAGGAAGTTGCCACAGCCCTCAGGAACCCCCATCCTGATTTGTTGACAGCCATCAACATCAAGGCAAGACCCTCCACCAGCAAAAAGGTTATGACTCGCAGAAGGCTTAGATGATTATTAGCAGGTTTAAAGCAATAAAGTGTTTTAAAATTAAAGTATGTACTTTAAGGCATAGCACTACTGCAAACTTAATAGATAACAGTATCGTGTAAGCATGACTTATTTGCACTGGGAAACCAAAAAATTCATGTGACTCATTTTATTGTGATACTCACTTTATTGCAGTGGTCAGGACCTGAACCCACAACATATCTGAGGTATTGTCTGTAGTTTCAGATGTATTTTACATATAAGTAACACAAACTTCTAACAATTATTGACTCTTGAGAGGTTCATATGCAGGTGATCATTGTATTATCCTTTGAACATCTCAGTATATTTGAAAATTTTTTAGAAAGAAAGGGGAAAATATTAAAATTTCCTAGACTTATATATAGAATAGTATATTTTAAAGCTAAATTTAAAAGCTTTAAAAGACTTTTTAGAAACATATGTAAAGAGACTTTTTAGAAACAAATGTGAAGTTTTTCACTGTTGAATAGCTATGCTGGGTAGGTGTGAGGTGACAGGAGGAGGCCAGGGAAGAGAAATTGGCCTTGTGAAATGACCAAGGGCCATTCTAAGAAATAAAGTTGAATATAAAAGAGCTTAGGGGATTTTGTGGAGAATCAAGCATCAGGATTGCGTTACAGGCTGTTGTAAAGACAAGGATCATGAAGAAATGGACTATTCTGAATTTTCTTGCTTCACAAATCAGCTAAAGAAATGTTCACTAGAATTGATTACCTGAGCCATAGTGGGGAGGATTGTGAGAAGATGAGCAATTACATCTTTGTTATAAGCAGCCTCGTCCTTGATTAATATTAAGAAGGGTGTACTCTACTGATAATTATCAGTCAGAAAGTCCAGCTGTTTTAGACATGCAATGATAGAGAATGAATGGAGAAAATTCAGTGGTCAGTGAATAGATTTGCTGATGACAGTTAAATTCATGACCACAGAGGACATTTCTTTGGATTGCATTATAATGAAAAAAGAGTAGGAATAATGGGGTTAAAAGTTTCTGTAATGTTTTCTCACCTTGACAGAGAATGCCAACTTGTAGGGGAAAAAATGGTTTCTGTTGTTTTGTTTTTTTAAAAAGTTATGTTTAATATTTCAGAGTTCCAAAAATATATTTAACAATCAAATAAATCATTGATTTTTATGTGAATCAGGCTGTCTCTACAGGCAGTCTCTATAGGCATCACTAAATCTGCTATATTCACAGAACAAAAATTAATCTAATAGAGCTATATAGGGTGACAGATAGGAATGGTTTTCTTGAACATAAATCAAGTATGAAGTTGTTGGCAAGACCTCATTTTGGCAGAGTTAGGTTTCTGTGCTACCTGGAGCAAATTGTGGTAGTCTACGTGTTTTTGAAAACATGTGCAAGAGTTTGCTCACTCAATGATTGTTAGAATTACAACTCCAGTGGTGACAATTACCAGCCACTTTGAGGATAATCTGATGTTTTCACAGGCTTAACACCCAAACATTTCCATGTAGTTATCATCTCTGAGGAGGGGCCAAGTTTCAGAAAATACCCCTCCAATCTATTTTTGCATCATAGGGACATTTAATGTATTCGTGTTTTTTTACATAAAAGTCAATTGTATAAGGGTGTCCTTTGTTTTAAAATTGATTCTCTTAACAGTGACCTTAATTCAAAGCTTATTTGGCATCTGACTTTTTTATTGTTTCAAACATGTTTTATTGATTGCCCAATTACTGGAAACAAACATTTAGTGACCTAGTTATGCTAGATGGTATGAAAAGGCCTTGTATGGGAAGCATTTAGAATCACAATGTAGAGTTCAGGGTCCAGTGTCCATGCTGAACCTGCCCATTGCCTAGTTGCATAAGTCTGTGCTGTTTGTTGAACCCAGGAACCTGCCTTATAATCAGACACAGGCGTTACAAAAGGAGACAACATATTCAAGTGCTTCAAGACTTTCCTATTTCAAAATGCTGAAAGAGCAGAAATTTTCACGTATAAACACCCGAGTTAATTAAAAAGCAGGTTTTCCAGGACTATGGAAAACCTGAAGTTGATTTAAACAGAGTATGTTTTGAGTACAGCACTCCAACACAGATAAAGATGATCAAATAACACATGAACCTACTTTTGTAGTTTGCAACTATAAAACTCTTAGAGAAGATTTTAAAAACCATAAGAAACAAACTTTAAGATTAAGGCCTTTAATACATATTCTACAGAAGAAAATAAACTTTATGTGGATTGGGAAGAAAGGAAAGGACCAGTAGTTGATGTGGAGTCCTGATATCATTGGAAAAACTCTTTTTCCTTTTATTATTGGTCATATAAATAATAAGCCCTAGGGCAAAATTGGATTAAAGTGACACAAGAACTGTTTGGGATTCTATTAGAGATGCCAGAAGTTGTTCCAGCAGTTCTCTTTGGACAGGAAAAATGGAAACAGAATGGACCATTGGAGGAAAAGATTATTTAATTGAAGATAGGTCTCTTTTGGCAGATAGGTTCAGTAACATCCTCAAACTCTGAAGCTTACACACACACACACACACACACACACACACACACACACACACCCATTCTAAAGGGCCAAATAGATATACTTAGCTTTCGTCTAAAAAAAAACATAACTTCTCTTTTTAACAGGAAAATGTGAGCTCATTGAGGTGGAAAGTATCCTAATTGCATGGCTGAAATTACATTTTTTTTTTTAAGAGTCTCAGTTCTTTTGTCACAGGTCTTTGAATAAAGAAAAATATTTTTTGGTTTCCACTGCGCAAAAGCCAATAAAAAGTTGGGAAAATAGATGTGATGCCTGCCAATTCCACATGGCAGAAAAAAAGATGGGTAGATGGTTGGGTAGATGCAGATGAGATGGGAACTTTGGAAATCTTTTCTCAGTGGTGAGAGAAATGGATGGTGTTTATGTAGGGGAGCTAGGACATTGAGTTCTGCTCAGAAAGCCACCCTTGAATTTCCACAGTATCTCTCCTGTCCTGGCAACACGAGTAGTACTGGGATGAAGCCTAAATCTATGATAAAAAATAAAAATAAACCAGTTTTATCCTGACAGAAGTAATGCCAGAATTATTGTAACACTATTCACACTGGTTAGTCCCTAAATTGAGTGCATAAACTATGTAATAGATTAGAAGTCTAAAGAAAAAAAATGGTTATAAAACATCTTACTTATGTCATCTCCTTTATGTGGAGGGGGAACTGAGCCAGGCTCGGTCCACAGAGGGCAGAGGTGAATTGTGGCCCTGTCTTCCTCCCCATCTATCACCTGAGACCACATGCTCTTATGGATGGGGCCCTCCCAGGTGATCTTGGGCCAGTGCAGTGACCTGCCTTCTTTTGGAGGAGCTGCTGGGTAGTGACTGGGGAAAGTGAGGCTGAGCTGCTAGACATCTGTCTTCTTGGTGAGCAGAGAGCTCAGCTGGAGCATGCTGATTGCATTTACTGAAGTTTGGCTGCCTTGAGGTGGAATAAGTCATTAATACCAAGTACTTCCTATGCCATCTGGGCTTTTCTTCAGTGTCCCACTCAAGTACTCCTTTGGCATAATCTAAGAAATACTTAATTGAGTGTTAGCGAGTCTGGTTGTCTCTTGTGGCTCTAAAATGGCTGCTGTCTGTGGCTATTCTTGCCAAACCTTACCTGTGTCAACAGCTGAAGGTATCACCGAAGGTGTCCTATGCATCTCAGTGATAGGTGCTGGAACTCCTATGTGTTCGCTGGTCTCGTTCCAGCAACCTTTGCCAGACTGACTTTCCTGCAGGGGCTCTCGAGCCTGGAGTCAAGAAAGATCAGTAAAGACAGGGGTAAGATCCAAAGAGGAAAAACACCGCATGTGAGAGAGAACATGTCTGCATGTCACTGGGATCCTGCCAGTGGAGAGGAGAACTGCTCGTTTTACTTGGATTGAGAATGTAGGGCTAGGACATTAGGATAATCAAAATATAGATTCTTAGAACTTCAGAGAATGGGTTGTGACCCAGACGTTACCCTTCCTACGGCGTAATATCCAGTCTTTACCCAGACGGATGTCTTCTGGGAACCAAAGAGGCTGTCAGCTTTAAGTGTCCACCTGCCCTGACCTGTTTAAGAGAAGCAAGTCTGTGTTTCTTCATTGATTCTCCCCAAGCCCCTCCTCTCAGACTTTTTTTTTCATTTTATTAGCAATAAAAATGTCTATATCGTGACATGGAATATCAGATTACCATATTTTATACCTCTAGGGCTCATTAATATAATATACCTATTAATAATTACACTCCTGTTTCTACATAGGAATAAGCATTGAAAATAATTATGGAGCAGCTCAGAGTGAAGCATGTTGAGCTACTTCTGATATTGGCAAAGGGATAAGATTTTGTCACTGTGTTTGAAGATGACAGTTGTGAGCATGTTGGAAATAGTTTTAAGAGACAGTGGCTTAAATTGATGGTTGATTTTGGCGCCATACATTATAAGAAATGGTTTCAGGATTTATAGCTGGTATTTCTAGACTCTGATGGTCTGATGTGGCTCTCTGCTATCCCTCAGAATTGAGATTTGCTAAAATGAGGAGGAGTCAACTGGTTTAACTAAAAATAATAATAATAATAATAATCAGTCATTTGAAATCTGCCCCATAAAGTTGTAGTCAGAGAAGCAACATTGCCGTATATTGAAGAGGACAAAGTTCTGCCCTGAACCTTCTCCAAGACAATGATAGTACTTTTTTTTCCTTTCTCATCCTTCCATTATTTTTCTCCTCTTCTGTGTCTTTTTTTTAAATAAAATAGTTTATATATAAAATTGAATGTTCTATTTTAACAAGGTCACTTTTTGAGACTGTGCATTTACTCCAGTGACGCTGCCATTGTGCAAACAGTTTGGACATGTCTGAACAAGACTTGCCACCATTGAGAATATTTAAAGTATGTCTCTAGCCCTCAAGACAATTATAAAATTCAAAATATTTTGAATATTTCTAAATATTTTAAACAAAGAGAGCAATGCCTTGATGACCACTTTGTAGAAGACTGGTTTTGAATGTGCAAGCTCTAACACAGTTTTTAAAGAATATGGTCTTAACGTTCTGTGACTTCCAGGTAGGCCTCTTTTTTTTTTTCTTTTTCTTTTTTTTGAGAGACGTAGTCTCACTCTGTTACCCAAACTGGAGTGCAGTGGTAGGAGCATAGCATGCTGCAACCTCAAACTCTCAGGCTCAAGTGATCCTCCTGCCTCAGCCTCCCAGGTAGCTAAGACGACAGGTGTGTGCCACCACACTTGGCCATGGGACAAGCCTCTTAGTAAGACAGTGCATTTTAATAAAACCAATAGCTTATTTGACCTTCAGAACAATCAGGATAAACAGGAAAAGTAGATATATATGTCTCCCATTTATTTATGTGGAATTTGAGGCCCAGAGATTGGGACTAGCTTGTGGTATTTCCAAGATGATAGTTCTCTTTCCATTTTAGCAAACTCACCATGTCTCAGGCCCTCAGTTTCTTCATTTTTCAAATAACTGGATTGGCTAAGAAAAAAACAAAGGTGTCTTTTAGCCCTCCAACCCTCTGTGATGATTTCTGCATCTTTCTTGTTTTCTGCAATCTTTAGACACCACTGGTGCTGTTATATGCACAGGCCAGTGGACAGAGCAATGTCAAATAGCGTGAACGAATAACTATACTGGTCTCTCCAATCCAGCTGACTTGAAAGACTCCTCTCTAACCAGTTTCTCTGAAAAGCTTTTTAGTACTTCTTCAACCCATGTTTCTCTCTGTTCTTTAAATCTTTATTGTTGCTTTTGTGCCTTATTTCTCTTCCTCACCAGCTTGTGCTTTTTTCTGAAATCAATACAGTTGCATTTATTTTTTTTTCAAGTGCCATATATCAAGTTTATTCAAGTCCTTTGCCCATTTTTTAAAATTGTACTTTAGGTTCTGGGGTACACGTACAGATCATGCAGGATTGTTGCATAGGTACATACATGGCAAAGTAGTTTGCTGCCTCCATCCCCCCATCACCTAAAGGCAGGCTCACTTATGAATTGATCTCAGAACTAGGCACAGACGAATTGTGGGTAAATATAGTAGATTAGTCTAGGTTGTGCTCCAGTAACAGATTAACATAAGTTTACTTTTTGCATGCATTAGATATCTAATAGATGAGTAGAAGACTCTGCTCTGTATATTTCAGGGACTTGGGTTGACAGTGGTTCCATCATGTTACTGCCATGTTATCCAGAATATATGGCTTCCTTAATTCCTACAGCAGGGAATGAGAGGTTCTGCAAAGGACGATACTCGTTACCTTTCCCTGTGCCCCCTGTTCAGAATGAGTCCCATGGCCATACCCGTTAGTGCTATGGATGGAATTATGCCTCCCACCCCCAAATTCGTATGTTGAAGCCCCAGCCCCCAGTGTGACTCTATTTGGAAACACAGTCTGAAAGGAGATAACTAAGGTTAAGTGAGTTCATAAGAGCAGGGCCCTGCTGAGATAGGATTAGTGTCTTTAGAACCGACACCAGTGAGCTTGATCTCTCTATTGCTTTCCCCACATACTTGCACAAAGAAGAGGCCACGTGAGCACACAGCCAGCTGGCAGCCACCTACAAGCCAGGAAGAGGGCCTCACCAAAAATTCGCCATGTTGGTACCATAATCTTGGATTTCCAGCCTCCAGAACTGTGAGGAAATTAAAAAAAAAAAAAATCTATTGTTGGCCAGGCGCAGTGGCTCACGCCCGTAATCCCAGCACTTTGGGAGGCTGATGCAGGTAGATCATGAGGTCAGGAAATTAAGAACATCCTGGCCAACATGGTGAAACCCTGTCTCTACTAAAAATACAAAAAAATTAGCTGGGTGGGGTGGCACATGTCTATAATCCCAGCTATTTGGGAGGCTGAGGCTGGAGAATTGCTTGAACCCAGGAGGCAGAGGTTGCAGTGAGCTGAGATCGCACCACTGCACTCCAGCCTGGTGACACAGCGAGACTCCATCTCAACAAAACAAAACAAAACAAAACAAAGCAAAACAAAATCTATTGTTTAAACCACCCAGTCTATGGTATTTTGTTATGGCAGTCCAACAGATAATTTGAAGCTTGGAAATGTGAGGAAACAAGTGGCTTTTTGGGGAACAACGGATGTTTCTGCCAGAAGAGTCAGGGCAGTGGATAAGACAGACATGGTCCCTGCACCCAGGGCTCTAAATGAACCTGTTAGTGTTATTTGTGGCTTTCAGTTTTTCTACATGACTTGCAACCAAACCACAGGTAATTATTAGTTTTGAGTTCTGTGTACTTGGAAGAGATACAGAAAAAACTGAAAGCTCAACCAAATGAGGCATGCGTTACAATTTCACATAGTGCTATGAGGCTTGAAATGTTTTTGGTTCCTTTCATTGTCTCTTTATAGACATGAAGCTTAATATAGAAGATTGCTCTCAATATGGTTGTAGAAATAAGCATTGGAGAAGATAGGCATTTATGTTATCATTTTGGGGATGATCAGGTTGCTGTGGTCATAATAATCACGCCTATATGCACATCTTTATTCCCTTTCTCAACACGAGTCTTTCTTTTTAGACACAACCCTGGTAATGAAACTTAAAATAAATACGATCTACTACCATTTAGTCCTAGGATTTATGATGGTTTGTGTTGTTTTGCTCCAGGGAAAGGCTAACAGGAATTATGATGTCAGAATATAATCATGACAATACTATTTGCAACTTAAGAAATTGCAGTTCTTTTTGCAACTTCAGAAGAGCAAAACACACAGCCTGGAAGAAGACTTGACTGTTGAAGTGTTCGCATCATTGTAGAGGTGGAGAAAATAGGCAGCTCAAATTCTATGTCTCCTTTAGAAAAGATGTCAAGTAGAATCATAAGTTTCATGCTTAA
The DNA here is from genome assembly GCF_030222135.1 of Aotus nancymaae. Lineage (NCBI taxonomy): Eukaryota > Metazoa > Chordata > Mammalia > Primates > Aotidae > Aotus > Aotus nancymaae. The sequence goes on from NW_026988471.1 coordinate 32,164,335, forward strand.
GAGGTTTTTTTTTCCTTCACGTTACTTTAAAAATTATTTTTGCCTTAGTGTAACTTTTAAAATACTGTTTCATAAACTAAAGTAGTTGTCTGGAATTCCTTGAAGCCCATGGTTTGGCTTCAACAGGTTTTAAACAAATACACTGTCAGAAATCGATGTGGATACATTTCTAGCAGTTAATGCTCTAGTCACAGTAGATACTTTGTAAAATCAATAGCCTGAAATATCAGAGGATTATGGTTATATCAGATTCCCCAAATGCCTAACATTGTTTTAATTACTCTAATGAAAGAAAGCTGAGTGGACTTAAAAAAAAGAAAGGAAAAAAACCTTGCCTATAAAGAATGTTCTGCTCAAGCCAAAGCAAATTTTTTTTATAAGTTCTTTTAGAAAATCTGGAAGTATTTAAGCATTTTCCTCTTCTTATGAGACAATGGCTGTTACCCAGCCAGTTCTGCATCGTACAGTGCTCTTTATGACAATGGCCCTTAGAACAAGGTGATCAAATATGTCGCTCTAGTTGCATTAGCGATAGGGGTTAGAGATTTACAACTTTTTACTTATTGATACATAGAAATAAACATATTTAATGATCTAGTACTGGGACGCTTAAGAGTGTTGATGAGATTTTCTAGTTTAATTTGGACCCATAGTTGATTCAGGGCCTAGAAGAACACCATTGTGCTCAGAACATTGGCAAGAGTCACCTTTCCAGAGTGGAGATGTGTTTGTATCATAGTGAAAAGACAGTTTAACAGGAACAAAGAAGAGGAAAGATGAAGTGTGGATTGATCCAACCTGTTACATACAGTCAGTTCTTCTCCCATAGGGGACTTCGTTCTGATTCTTATGAAAAGAAGTTCAAGATTTCACAAAAAAACAGGATTAACGTTCCTCACCTAGCTTCATAGTATTGATGGTGTAGCTTTTGTTTACTAGAATACCCCAAGGCTTTGTGCCTGAATGTTAGAGCAGTGTGCTTCTGAATATGGATGGAGATGAGGATGGCACCTGCATGGGTGGAATAATTTATGGGACATACCTGTGGAGTGTGGGTTGATGGATTCTAATGTGACTTTGTATTGGTCACAGCTCAGTACACCCAAGATCTGCATTTCCGTGACCATCTTGAATAATTTCTGAGATCTTGCCTATTGATAATTATGTAATTCATTAGGGTGACCCATTATAATCTAGAATTGAGCCATTTAAGAGCTATCACTGTTTTCAGGAAGATAGAGATGCTCTTTGTGTGTACAGGTTAGCAGGAAAGGGCTGGCATGAGGTAGGGTCAGGAAAAGACAGCCCATTATTATGGCTGTCCTTGATAAGGTTGGTCCCGGTCAGAGTGTGAAGATAGAACCAGGCAGGCTGTGGCAGCATGGAGTCTAATGTATGAACCTGGCAGGCAGGGGGCACCTGAGGAACACAGACCTTCATAGGATTGCCCTGCCACAGGAAAGCTTGCCGCTGTAGCTCCCTGGCTGCCCTCAGCCCTGCCCTGGAGCTTTCATAAAATCATAGGATGTGGACACTGAAATGAGTGTTAGCGGTTAGTCTGTCCTTACAATTTTATTGATGATGCAGCTAACATCTAGAGAGGTAAATCAGTTTGCAGTTGAGTTTGTGGAAGGTGGGGACTAAAACTGAAGCTTTTTAGTGTCTAGTCCAGTGTTTCTACTTTTTTTTTTTTTTTTGAGATGGAGTCTTGCTCTCTCTCCCAGGCTAGAGTGCAGTATCACGATCTCAGCTCACTGCAGCCTCCACCTCCCAGGTTCAAGCAATTATCCTGCCTCAGCCTCCCAAGTAGCTGGGATTACAAGTGCCCGCTACCAGTTGTATTTTTAGTAGAGACAGGGTTTCACCATGTTGGCCAAGCTGGTTTCAAACTCCTGACCTCAAGTGACCCCCGCTACCCCCCACCTGGGTCTCCCAAAGTGCTAGGATTACAGGTGTGAGCCACTGCACCCGGCCAGTCTTTCTACTATTGCACCCTGGCTCTTAGGCCATTTCTTCTAGGAATGGAGGATTCACAAGAACCCATGGCTATCTAAACCTGAAAGGACTGATATATTCTCTAGGACCTGACTTAGAGAGTTGTGTGCTGTGTGGTGTTTTGTGATTGGGCCATGAATGCTTGGTGGAAGGGAGCATAGTGAGCTCCACTGCTGTCGCTTCATGGTCTTGGTTCCCTGGCACCAAAACATGGCACCATGACAAGAAGGATCTTGATGTCCCCAAAGTGAAATCATCTGCCGCTTGAACATCAATATTTACAAGTTGAATTATTAGAATTCCGTGATACCATGTTGTGCTTCTTGAGCAGAATTAAAATGAAATCCACATAATTACATGCCATCTACAGCATTTATTCACTGAGTATTTCTTTATTAGGCAGAGCACTTTTGAGAAAACCTGAATATTTTTAGCAAGATCTTAAGAATATCTTTTTCTTTTATTTTTATATCTAACTTGTTTATTTTGTACATCTCTGTAAGTTGAATCTGGGATATTGTATATCAAATAACTATTAGATTAATCGTTCTTTTGTCAATTAAGCCCAGGTTTTTAAAGGAGAAGCTTGAGGGAAAAGATCTAATACTGATCGAGAGCCCAGTGGGGCCTGGCTATGTGGCTGTCTCATGTAGAGTCTGTCTCACATGTGTTGTCTCCATCCACTCCAGAGTTCTATGTTTTATAGAGGACGAAATAGGCAGAGAGAAGTCGAGAGTTTTGCCTATAGTCATGGAGGTGGTAATTGATAAAGGGAGGATGTGAATGTCTATTTTCAGAAGCTGTTCTCTTGCCATTTACTCAGTTATGGGTCATCCTTAGACTGCTTTTCACTGAGTTCAAGGGGAATGTGCTTGTGCAGAAAAGTCCATTTTCTGTTCATAATATGCTAATGCTACAAGGCAAGTAGATGTCAGGGGCTTTGCTTTGTGTTTAGAAGTCTTTTTACTATGGCTGGACAGCATTTATTGAGATAAGAGATTATTCATGCCAAGCTTCACTCCTTTCTGCTGTGTGTTTGAGAAGAAGTAAAGCCAGTGGGCCTCTAATCAACTAATTTCAATTTTTCATCCTTTCATTATTCCTGATCATGTTTATCTCCAATATAGTTTCTTCCTTTTCCTCCCTGTAAATGATATACTTTATCCTGGTAATTCTTTTTTACATTTCAGGGGAAGTACTGGGTATAGAACACTTTGCCTTTTTAAAAACACTGATCTCTTTCTCCTTTCCCTCCACCTCATCGGTCTTTTCTGTACTTACCGTTGTTTCAAAGACGCTAATTCTTTTATTGGAAACAATACAAACTTTTTTGCTTTGAGAAAAGGAACTATGATGCTTCCTTTCCCCTATTTCCTGGTTGATTTTTATATCCAACTATACATCTAATCTGAAATTTGGAAAACCCTCCATGGTTTAGCTCTGCCTCTGCTCTGACTGCACACTCACTCCCTGGTCCTTCATATTGACCCTCCCCCATTGCCCACTGGCTCCTCTCCCAGGTGGTGGTTGGTCTCTTGCTTAGCTAGAGCTGTTCCATCTCTTTGGAATCTCTCTCCCCAGTAGAGCCATTGAGTCACTTCCTTGTTTCAGTTCTTGCCTAAACACAGTCCTACTTACTCTTGCAAGAGTTAGAATGAATCAGACTTCCATCTTATTTCATGCTTTCCCTCAGTGCAATCTCTACAAGTATTTTTTGAAATCTGTATCACTTTAACATTTCAAGTTCTGTTTATTTGCTCCTTTGGCTCTGAAAGATGTTCTTGACTCAAACTTAAAATATTTTATACCTCATTATATAATAGTCCTTCATAGCATAATAAAACGAGTTATATACATGTGATGTAGGTCATTCACAAGAGTATTTCAGTTTATCATTTTTTTAGTGTTTGAAATTGTAAGATTAAGTAATAGGTCCCTGACACGTAGCTGTCTTTATGGAGTGGTCCTTTTCATAGTTAAATATCTTTTAATGAATGTGTCCTGAGAGTTTATCAAATGGCCAGTACTTGAATGCTGGTTGTAGGTTTTACCCACACCAGACACCAGTTGAGGAGGATGATTGGGGCCTGGAGTCCAGCCTATGCTCTGCTCATCAAACTCTATGTCCTGGTGCAGGTCACATACTAGAGCTTCCCTTTTCTAATCCCTACACAGGGACTGATGGAGTCACAGTATCTGTGATTGGACAAGCATCATTTAATCTCACAATCCTTTGGGTTTGGGATTACTGGCTCAGAGAGGTTGGATGATCTGCCAAACTTCTCACTGCTAGTAAGAAGTATCTGGGATTTTAATCCAAGTCTAATGATTCCAGTCTAGCACTCTTTTCTTACCCCCACTGCTGGATCCTCCTTCCCCAGGACTCTGCACAGTGCAGCAAACACTCTTGGAATGAGGGTATATTGTAGGCACTATAGGTACCAGCAATTTTTATATCTGATAATTAAATCTTATAAAACCTTATGAAACCATACTCCAACATCTATCACAGTCTCTTCAAATCATCATTTATCTCTGAAGCAATTCCAGTGGTGAGTTTTAAATTGACAAAAATTGTAAACCTTGCTTACCAAATGATAAGTTTGGAACTATTTTTCCTCTCACATTGACAGGCAGATGTAAAAGTGACTGTGATTACAGCCCGACTTTGAATATCAGGGAAGTGCTATGGTATTACCTCAAAAATGAGATTGAAGTCTAAAGGTATGTATTCCCAATCAAGCCAAGATTTAGATACATACATTTCCCTGCAATCTGAAATTTTTGACAGCTGGCTTCAAAATTAAAGGTTTTTTCACTATTACTTACAATAATTTTGTGTTATAAATACAGTAACATGGATATTTGTGGAATAATCGTAATGATTCTTGAATAGCTTTGCCATCTGAATCACAGTGTTCATATAGATATGACATAGGAAGGGTCAAAAAGTTATTTTCATGCACTCAGTATTCATGACCAGTGCACTGGTGAATTGGGACTGGGAATAGCTTTGTTTGTTTATTTTTCTTTTGCCTTATTTGTATAAGTCCTGTAGTGAAAGGCCCAGGCAGTGTGAATAACTCTGGAGATGTGGAAATGAGAGAGGAGGAGATAAGACAATAGGAGGTGGTTAGGAGGGCATCTGCCCAGGTGCAGCCCTATTACAGATGTGAGAGCAGTAGAAACACTTGAGTTTTGCTGTGGTGTGTAGTAACTTGTGTTTCCTAGATGGAATAATGTAACCTATCAGTATGTAGTGATCACAGAACCTCAGACCTTGCAGATCGTAAAGGTCATCTACTTCACATCCTGGGCATCCTTGAGAGATGGTATTCCGTGGTCAGCTTCTAGTAAAGTCAGCATCTTCCATTGTTAGGAGCATTAACTTGTTGAAAAGATCTACTTAATGAGGTCGACTCCTGTCTTTCTATGATTTGTAGCCTTTAGTCCTCCCAAGTACAAGTTAAGCATCCCAAATCCAACAGTCTGAAATCTAAAACACTCCAGAATCCAAAATGTTTTGAGCATCAGCATGACACTCCAAGGAAATGCTCATTGAAACATTGTAGATTTTGCATTTTTGGATTCGGGATGCTCAACAGGTAAGTATTTACAAATACTCTAAAATCTGAAAATAACTGAAATCCAAAATACCTGTAGTCCCAAGCATTTTGGATCAGAGATCCTCACCCTGGACCTTTATCACCTAACAGGCATCATCTTGCTCAGTGTATCCAAACACTGCCATCGTGTCTGCACGCAGGCTCACCATTCCTCCTTTCCTCAGTTGATCCTCACAAGACCTGGTCACCAGAACTTTCATTTCTCTGCTTGCACGGCTTCAGTTAGGTTGTGCATGGGCTGAATCCTCGCAGCCCAGGGTCGTAGTGGGGTTGTAGGGTTGTAATGCCCCTTAATCTGCAGCTCAAGTTTGCATGAGTGTTTTGAGGCACTGTAACTTGTTTGACCAGATAGAATTTTTGTTTTGGACTTGACTTAGCTAAATATCGGATTGTAAATTTATCACATTTCTCCAGGATTGCTAATTCGTAAGACACATCCTGAAATGATAAGGCTTTCTATGTAAATGTAGTGAATAATTGACAAAGGAAGAATTCAATTTGTGTTTTTATGTAAAAAATCACCTCAATCTGTGCATAAAAATATAGTTAGCGTGCGTCTATGTCCATGTGATTGATTACATCTCACCAAAAAGCAAAATCTAGCAATCATAGACAAGGATTTTCTGAAAGCTGATCTCATCCTATTCCATGTGGTTCTCTTCAGTGCGGCCTTTTGGTGTGGGAGAGAGAAGATCTTTCCTCTACCTTCTTTCTGTCTAGCCATTTCCTACATCCAGGTGAGACCCTGTGGCATTCAGTGGTCTCTTGGGTGAGAACCCTGAGTATGGCCACAAAGATCTCTCAGATGGAGTTTCTGGCCTCTTCATAGTTAAATACCTGAAGGGCATATGTAGAACTTTGAGCCTTGTTATAACTGTGACTTCATTTCTTGTAGCTTATTCTTATACTGTGCAGACCCAATTTTAAGACACACACAGTGTTGTGGTACCACCTACACTACCATTTATTTAATCAATTTGGATGGCTTATGCTGCTTTTGGCTGTGGACCTGCAAAAACAAAGCCATGGGATAAAGCGGCCTGAATCATGTAATGAAAACCTTGTACCTTTCTGGAAGCCCAGTTGAGAAAAAATGATTTATTTTTGCCCTACCAAATAAAACAGTCTAGGAATCCAAGGTGAAAATTGGATTTTAACTGCTACTAACATTTTGAGCATATAAAATCAGCAAGTGTTGAGTGTTTTGCTTGATTAGGAGACGAACCTAAAGGGTCCGGTACAAGAATGATCTACATATGATGTGAACTGGTGTCTTACGTAAACCTAACTGATTTATAAAACTGGAAATAAATGCGAAGCACGCTTTGGCAGCCAGGTTGCAGCAGTGGGGACCTCTGTGTTTTTACAGAATCATTTGTTCCCAGTCTTAGGCCTGGGTCATTGTTCCCCTTTCCTCCCTTCTAGCCTTCATATTTCAGGGTTACGCCTTTTGTGATTAAGCTCAAGAAGTATGGAAACTACCTGATTCCAGCCCCAAATATGTGCCCGTCTTCTCTCAGCTTCCCATTTGTTCTCGTGTGGAATCTGTCTCCCCCTCTTCTCCTGCCTTTGAGTGTACATGCGTGTGCGTGTTTGTTTCTCCGTCTCTCTGACTACCTACCCACCTACCTCTTTATCACGTTTTTTTGGTCCTGTCTTCCCCCACGTCTAAGACTGTTCATCTGTGGCCCTGCCGCTGTTCCAGCCTCGGGGCCTTTCCCTCACTGCACATGGTAAAACACTTTGCTGAGAGCCCTGTCTTCAAACAGACTTCCCCAAGTCAGTGCGTTGGTGTCTGGCACACAGCGTCACTCATTGTTTATCCAGTTGGGTGGTTTTGTGAGAGTGTTTCCTTATCTCTCTCAAGGAATGCGTGCCACGTGTCTGCAGGAGTTACTGCCCCATTTCATGAGATGCAGTGGCCTTGGGCTTTACTGACTTAACACTAGGGCTTTTAACAGTGCCTTCCCCAGAAATATGTGTCTTTTCAGTTTCATCTAAAAAAAGAGCAGTTGTTTTGGTATACCTACTTTTGCTTAACTCAGAATGTCTTTAACACCAGCTTTTATATCAGGAAAATTCATTTTGTCTCAGAGGGCCATTTCTTAGGGAATCTGCTACTTTCAAGAGGGCAATTAGACTAACCTGTTTGATTGACAGGACCATTTACAATCTACTCTACTCATACGCCTTCTACTCCCTGGGGAATCCAACATTAGGAGTCTCAAATGGGATGTCTGGAGTAGGGAGCTTTATCTGTAATAATAATGATAATGGTAATGATACCTGACATGTAAGTGCTCAACTATAACCTTCAGCATTGCACATGCCTTTTTTCTTTCACGTTTCATGACCCTATGAGAAAGATACTATTATGTATTCTATGTTATGGATAAGAAAATGACTAAGATAATGCATGTAGGAAGTCCTACAGCCGGAATTCATACTCAGGCCTCTCTAACTCCTGAGTCACATTTTTAATCACTGTGGTATACTGCTGTTGGAGAGCACACAGCATCCTGTTGAAATCATTAAAATAATAAAACCTTAGAACATCAAAGCTATGATGTAACTAAAACTTAGCTGGGCCTTCTGTGGTTTGATCTTGTTGTATAATTTGGATATGTAGTCACTTAGAGCCTCAGTCAGAATGCTGCATGCTTGGACCTGGCGGGAAGGAAACGCTACCCCTGAAGGCCTGCCAGGGTGACTGGTGTCTATGACCTGCCACCCTTCTGAGGACCGCCACTTGCTTGGAACTTCTGTCGCCACACTGCTCACTAGCCAGGGGTGTGGATGCTAAACTTCCATTGGTTTTCACATAGCCATTGCTCGCCTGGGATGGCCCACAACTAGCTTGTTTCTTAGTTCCCTAGATTGTTTGTTCCTTACTTCACGCATTCATTCAGCATTTCCTGAGCATTTGCAACGTGTACTGTGTCTTGTAATATAAACATAAGACACGTAAGTATATAACTAAAATGCATCGCTGGGGCAGTAGACTATATAGACAGTGCTGCGGGGTAAAGAGGAGGGAGGAACTCACTGGAATAAAGGAGATAGAGGATGGTTCTTCAGCACTATTAATACATCTCACGGGTTGAATAAAGTTTATCCTGGGAAAGAAAAAGGAGAGTGTGTTCCAGGGAGACATGCTCCTTTTGGAAGGACGTGGCTTGTTGAGAAAATAAAGAGCCCTTTGATATGTCTGAAGGATAGAGGTGGAAGGGGATAAGAGATTGCTTCAGGTGGGAGTAGGAAGGGCCTTATAGGTCATTCTAGAGTGTGCCGTTTTCAGACATTGAGAGCCAGTGAAGGTTTTTAATCATAGAGTAATGTGATCAGATTTGTCTTTGGAAAGACAACTCTGGAAACTCTTGGGAGGATTTTTGTAGAGCTTGAGGCAAGGAAAGCAGAATAAGCCTTTTGGATGCTCTGCGTTTGCACAGAAGACAAAAATGTGGGCTGTGGGCTGTGGGCTTAGCCTGCCCAGTAGGGGTGGAGAGTCAGGTGCCCCTCTCTCAGACTGGCTTCTGGATGGGTCCACAGAGCAGGACCTGTTTTCTTAGGCACTTTGGCCCCACTGAGGTGGTCTAACTTCAGGGCTCTGCCTCTCAGCTTTTTCTCACTTCCTGTGATTGACCAGGAGTCTTACCTGGTCTTAACACTGGACAACCAGCATTGTACCAGTAGCCTTTAAGTCCTGCTTTGCTGCCTGCTCAAGCTGGTCTTGCTTAACCATGCTGGCACTTTCCTAGCTTGGCTGACCTCCCTGGGTCAGAACACTTGGCTGCCTGGAGCCTTCATCTCTGCTAGAGCTGATCTGGCCCAGCCAGCAATTGTTTCTTCTGTCCTGTCCATGCCCAGGCTTTGGGGTTATAGGAAGACCAGAAGGCTCATGTAGGTGGGACTTGTGCCACCTTCTCACATTTTACACACCTGCCATAACCTTAGAATTCTGTTCGCTGATGATCCACACAAGAGATTTAAACAGACAGCTACAACTGAAATCTAAAAAGTATATTGATCTTATACACTACGAGGGTCTTATTAAGGAAAAAAAGGCATTGGAAATGTAAGTTGTATAAAGTACTTTGATCAGTGACAGATTTTCTTAGGACTAGAAACACCGAGGTGCTCTCATTTGGAAATGTACTTGTTCATTTTCGTGTTGCATTGATTTCTGTCCTGGTATTTTCTTTCCAAGTTTTATAGTTTTTTTCCTTTCTAATTGTGTCGATAACAAGGAAACTGGTTTATAGTGTGACTGTGAGGTACAGCAGTGCTCTGGGGCTGGGCATCCTGCACTCAGTTAACCTTCATATTTCACACCTAATCATTGCAGTGTGGTAAAGCGCTCCCTGGCCTTTCAAAGCAAGAGGACTGCTGTGGAACTGTGGGTACCTCCTGGGGCTTTAACAAATGCCAGAAATGCCCAAAGAAACCATGTAAGTAATGTTTCCTCACTCCTTTGCAGGTTAATGTAGCATATCTGTTCTTTATGATTACTCCTTTAATGATGAGGCAACATTAGACTTTCAAAGAACTCTCTGACTGAATTCTAGAATGTAGTGCTATAATATGTATTTCCAGAAAATTTGCAAGTCTGAAAAAGTTTTCATGTCAATTCTTTTGTAATCAGCACAGTGATTAATTACCCTCTTTAGCTGAATTACTTATGGGGAAAAAAGTCTTAAGAGGTAATGAGCTAAAATAGATGTTTTGTCTCAGGGGAAGAGAAAATAAGATCTCCTTTAAAATGGTAAATAAATGTTTCAAGCCCTATAAAAAGTCAGTGCAGTTGTTATTTCCTAGGTTTAAATTCCTTAAATGAGATTTTTGTTAATATCCACAACTTACGTTGTAGTTTTTGTTATTGGTTTTCAAATTTCATTAAAAGGAAAGCTAAAATGGAGAAATAATTGGTTGTTGGTTTGTGAAAGGGAAATTTATAATCACTAGGACACAATCCTTTCCCTTTTTTTGCTAACACTGGTTTTAAGCTGTCACGGACCTCAGCAACATTAATCTGTATTAACACCCACAGGCTTTGATTTGTTTTTAAAGTATTTTTCAGAACATGTTGATTTGAATAAATCAGGTTTACATCTTTCTAGTACTCTCTTCCCAGCAATAGTTTGCATCTTTAGTTTTTCAATATAGTATTAACTCTGAATAACTGATTTCTGATTTCTAATAAATACTTTTTTTTTTTTTAAGACAGTCTCACTCTGTTACCCAGGGTGGAGTTCAGTGGCATGATCTCAGCTCACTGCAGCCTCCGCCTCCCGGGTTCAGGCAATTCTCCTGCCTCAACCTCCCGAGTAGCTGGAACTACAGGTGTGCACTGCCACGCCTGGCTAATTTCTGTATTTTTCATAGAGACGGGTTTTCACCATGTCGGCCAGGATAGTGTTGATCTCCTGACCTCGTGATCCACCTGCCTCAGCCTTCCAAAGTCCTGGAATTACAGGCATGAGCCACCTCGCCCAGCCAAATACTTTTTTTTTTTTCTGAGATACAGTTTCACTCTTGTCGACCAGACTGGAGTGCAATGGCACAATCTCAACTCACTGCAACCTCTGCCTCCCAGGTTCAAGTGATTCTTCTGCTTCAGACTCCCAAGTAGCTGGGATTACGGGCGTCTGCCACACGCCCAGCTAATTTTTGTATTTTTAGTAGAGGCAGGGTTTCACCATGTTGACCAGGCTGGTCTCAAACTCCTGACCTCAGGTGATCCACCTGCCTCAGCCTCCCAAAATGCCTAGATTACAGGCATGAGCTACTGCGCCTGGCCATAAATACTTTTTAGAGACAGAGGTTACTTGGTTTAATTTGAGCTTTCTGACCCTTATTCATCATGTTTTTTCCAAGAGAGCAAGTGATATTTTTTGTCAGTCATCTTTCTTTACCTCATATAATTGAAGTTTCTATAGTTTTTTATTCTTTATGCTGCAAGAAATTTCCCATTTGCTTTAAGTGAATAATATTTGATTACTCTTCTTAAATATCTGTTGATTTGATTGATATTCTTAACTGCCTTTTAAACCTCTCTGTTCAATCTAGAATTTGCCATCTGGAAATTAGTGTTCCATATCTCTTTCTAATACTATTTGTTCTTCTACCAGTGTAACAATTCATTTTAAATAATTGTCTTTCATTTGGACTTCTTTGCCTCACAAACATACAGATTTTCTAAATGCCTAAAAAGGCTAATTTTATTTATTTCGTTGATACTACTCATCTTTTTTTAGAAGACTAACTTGTGGAAACGATCACTAAAGTTCCTTATAATTAATGAATTCTTCATTTACAAAAATAAGCCACATAAATAAGGATATTTCAGTACTGAGAGAATGGTCCAAGTAGATATTCTAAGCTGATTCGATGATCACTTGCAATGTGGATTTCCAGGAAGTAGGTTGAGTGTGATGGTTCTTTCTCACTGGAAGATCCATTTGCTTAAAATTATTTTGGCAAACTGACCAAAGGGATATCTATGATACATTAGGTATGATTTAAAAATTTTAGTGTTTGAAGTTAGGTGGACCTGAGTTCAATTCCCAGCTCTTTCATTTGCTCTTGAGTCATATGATCATTAAACAGAAATCTATACCTAAAAGATTGAAAAGGCATTACCATCTTTATTTTTTTTAGCCTGCCTTTTCTTCATTTGCTATGTCTGTCTGTCTATAGGAATATTGAGGAGGATGATATATTTTCACTGTTAGGCCTAAGGATTAAGGATGAGGGAAGTTAGGTTCTTAGAACTTTGTTTTGGGGCTAAGCTTATGTTATCTAATATTAAATACTTTTTCTGTCTTTCTTGTTTTTCTTTTTCATTTACCCCATTCTTTGTGTGTCTTCTGCTTAGCTGCTTCTCTTTTCTCTCTTGTGCAAACCCCAAAGTAGCAGGAATGTGATAGACATTAAGGGTAAAGAGACTCCTACTGTCTTTCTTTTTTTTTAAATCCCTAACTTCCACTCTTGACCTTTTGTCATTTTTGTCTAGAATTGCATCATTTTTATCTAGGATGAGTTCACTGCTTTCTATGGTTTGTGAGCTCCGTATTTTAATCTTGATAAGGACTTAGTTGAATGTGAAAGTGCAAAGTTGCTGTCACTTTTAACTAAGTGTTGATGAAAATAAATCCATATATGGGCTCCTTTAAGGTATAAAATTGACGAGACTGCTTTCGCTTCAGGAAGGGCAATGTGGACTATGAATGAAGTAAACTATTAACATCTTGACATTTATTCTGTTTGTGCCGTCCTAAGTGACTCACTCCCAAGAAACACACTCAGGGTCACATTCTTCCTCTGTCATTTAAAAAGTTTTCCTCTCCTTGGTTGGGACTCCTCTCTAAATCATATTCAGTTTGGAAGAAAGCAGACTCTCCTTGGCTTTCTACACTATGGGTTTGTGTTCCACGCCTCTTTTTTTTTTTTTCACTCAAACTAGTTCAAACTTTAGTTTTCAAGTGGCTTTTATTTAGCATTTGAAGGTTTTGTTTAGCCACATACAGAAAGACCTTTCCTTCTTGCTCATTTTTACTGTGAAAACTTAATTTTAAATCTGCAAATGATTTCATTAAATAGTTTGTGACCCATTAGAAATGTGCTTAGCATGAACAAATCACTTGTCCTTTAAAACTTTTGAGAAGAAAATGAATGTAAAATCCTAAGCTGAGGACTGTGAGAGATTGCCTGGTCTGGCTCTCTGCCTTGAAGTTGATGACTGTTGAAACTTCTAAAACAAGTTAATATCATCTCTTTTGTCTTTGAAGAATTTGCAGCCAGAGATCCCACAATCTCTGCAGAAAGCCTGTTCCAGAGGTCTATGGAACTAGATAGACGTGAGGCTAAGGGGCTGAATGGGAGACTCCCACATGCCAACATCTCCCCTCTTTTAATTTGTCTTTCCCAGATGCCTCACTTCGATCTTCTTTTTTAGCCATTCAGGGGAATCTGAAGAGAGGGAAAAACAGCAAAGAAACGAATGGAAGGAGAAGAGGGACATCCCAGTACATATTCACCCTGTTCCTTTAGTGGTAACAGATGTAGAGCATATAAGGAGGCTGAAATAATTTAAGTTTTTAAAAGAAAGTTTCCCTTTTTATTCTACTTTCCCCTTTTACTCCTCTTCCAAGTCTTTGTTAGTGGTCTATGCATTCATCCCATTTTGATTATAGCTTGTTTTCTGTTGCACAGTCTCCTCTTAATAGAAGAATTCCTTATTGCAGGACATAGCAATGGCATTTGACATTTTGGGAGTGCTTATCACTCTTAGGTCCTGGTAGACATTTTTTATGAATTGTCTCTAAACTGCAGAAGCACCCTTCCCTGCTCAGTAGATGGGAATTGCCCTCCTTGTATAGAATTTCTGTGTGAAACCCAAGAGGCTTGTTTCCCAAGGTCACAGCTATTGATAGGAAGAGGATTTGAAACCCACGTCTGCCACATCCCAAAACTTTGGCTGCATCTACTATGCCAGGTGGCTTCTCAGGTCTCACACTAGAGTATCAGAATCTCAGGAAATAGGGTTTTGTTGAGAAGTTGGTGATCGCAACATTTGTATTGTTTGCATATTCTGAGTGCAGCCCTTTTAATTTCCTGACTTCCTCTCATCACCCGCCTATTCTTCTCAGGTTCATAATAGTAAGAATCATCTCATGACTGGGATACCTGAGCCAGTAATTAGGATGAATGTATAATTTATTGTCTAAACTGGGAGACTTCGGGGAGTAAAGTACTGTTAATTAACTTAGTTGGAGTAACAGACATCACCCAGAATTTTCCAGGACGTGTAGTAACCCTACCTACAATGGATAAGAAAATCCAAAACCTGAAGCACCTCACTGGGGAGAAGTAGACCCTTTGTAATAGAAATATGTAATCACTAATTGGAAGAACATATACAATAATCTTAGGATTCTTTCAGTTACAATACAGATTTACCGATAACTTCTTGGGACTTTATCTATTGCAAAATAAGAAATATCCTGCAAAATAAGCAGAATAGGAAAGAAATTATGGAGATACACATTGGTATTGGTTTTTTATATAATAAATGAATAAGTAAGTCTGCTGATGACTTACTAGTGATATCTGAAGCCTATGAATATCTGAATTCCATTTAGACTTTAGATATCACTTATAAGGCCTCAACAGACTTACAGTGCTTCTGGGTTCTCTTTGTATATCAAGGATGAGGATGTTAGTATTAGTAACTTGGAAATAGCGTACGTCGAAACCGAGAAACTTGAAATATAAGAATTTAAATTACGTGTGTAACAAAGCATTTCTTCCCTTACAGCTTATCATGGATACAACCAAATGATGGAATGCCTACCGGGTTATAAGCGGGTTAACAACACCTTCTGCCAAGGTAAGACTAATGAATTCATTGATGTGGACTCAATAATTGTTTTGGCTTTTTCGAAACTTGAGTTGTTTACCATGACTTGCTCATTTGCCCATCCTGTCCCAGTGAACCACCTCATGTTCACTCCTTTTGGCTAAGGAAATATAAGGAAATAAATTTAAAGTATGGTTATTGAAATTGCTTTACTGCCACTGACTACTTTGTGTCAGTTTCAATAATCTGTATTATCTTAGAAAGTGTCATTTTATCCAAAATTTCAAATTTATTAATATGAAGTGTTTTCCTAATATGCTCTTATTTTCTTTTTAATTTCTATAGCAACCCCCATCCCTTTTAGTTACATTGCTGTTTGTTTCATATTTGTTTTTCTTGGATTAGGCTTGCCAGTAGTTTATCAATGTTACCAGTTTTTTCCTCCAAAAAGTCAGTTATTTGCTTTGTTGAAAACATTCGTCTATTTCACTAATTTTTGATCTTTGTTTTCTTTTTCTCTACCTTTTTGTTCAAGTGCTACTGTTTTCTAATTTCTTTAGATGCATACTTAGGTCGTTGATGTCAGCCTTTCTTCTTTTTCTGGAATATAAATAAAAGGCTGTAAATTTCTATCTGTCTAGATTTCTGAATTTAACATCCCTTAATTTTGTGTCATATTCTTATTATCTTTAAGTTGTAAAAGAATTATTTCCTTTTATTTTTTTTATCAGCGTATAATAATTATACATATTTGTGCAGTTTGTAGTGATGTTTTGATATATAAAATGTATAGTGATCAGATCAGGGTATTTAGCAAATCCATCATCTTGAACATTTATACTTGGAGCATTCAGTGTATCTTCCTTCTACCCATTTCAAACTATATAATATATTACTGGTAATATATTACTGGTAACTGTAGTCATCCTATAGTGCTATGGAACACTAGAATATATTACTGCTAATTGTATAATATATTACTGGTAACTGTAGTCATCCTACAGTGCTATGGGTACACTAGGATATATTACTGGTAATTGTATAATATATTACTGGTAACTGTAGTCATCCTACAGTGCTATGGAACACTAGGATATATTACTGGTAATTGTATAATATATTACTGGTAACTGTAGTCATTCTACAGTGCTATGGAACACTAGAATATATTACTGGTAACTGTATAATATATTACTGGTAACTGTAGTCATCCTACAGTGCTATGGAACACTAGAACTTACTCCTCCTATTTAGCTGTTGTATTAGTCCGTTTTCACAATGCTGATATAGACATACCTGATACTGGGCATTTTAAAAAAGAAAGAGGTTTAATTGGACTTACAGTTCCACATGGCTGGGGAAGTCTCACAATCATGGTGGAAGCCAAGGAGAAGCAAGTCACATCTTACATGGATGCCAGCAGGCAGAAAAAGAGAACTTGTTCAGGGAAACGCCTCTTTATAAAACCATCGGATCTTGTGAAACTTATTCACTATCACAAGAACAGCATGGGAAAGACTTGTCCCCATGATTCATTACCTCCCACCAGGTCCCTCCTGCAACACGTGGAATTCAAGATGAGGTTTGGGTGGGGATACAGCCAAACTATCAGCTGTCACTTTGTATCTTTTTAACAAATCTCTCTTTGTCTTCACCTTCCCTCTATTCTTCCCAGCCTCTAGTTATCTTCTGTTCTACTTTTTACTTCAATGAAATCTACTTTTTTTAGCTTCCACATATGAGTGAGAATATGTGGTATTTAACTTTCTGTTCCTGGCTTATTTCACTCAACATAATGTCTTCCAGTTCCATCCATGTTACACAAATGACAGGATTGCATTCTTTTTTATGACTGATCAGTATTCTGTTGTTTATATACACATTTTTTAAATCCATTCATCTATTGTTGGACACCTAGGTTGATTCTGTATCTTGACTATTGTGACTGGTGCTGCAGTAATAAGGTCAATTTTTTTTTTTTTGAGACGGAGTTTCGCTCGTTACCCAGGCTGGAGTGCAATGGCACGATCTTGGCTCACTGCAACCTCCGCCTCCTGGGTTCAGGCAATTCTTCTGCCTCAGCCTCCTGAGTAGCTGGGATTACAGGCACGTGCCACTGTGCCCAGCTAATTTTTTGTTTTAGTAGAGACGGGTTTTCACCATGTTGAGCAGGATGGTCTCGATCTCTTGACCTCGTGATCCACCTGCCTCGGCCTCCCAAAGTGCTGGGATTACAGGCTTGAGCCACCGCGCCCAGCCGATAAGTTCAATTTTTAAAAATTATTCTGATTTTATTATTGACCCATGGATTATTTAGAAATGTATTGCTTGATATCCAAATACTTGTGAAATTTTTCTTGTTCTATCACTTGCTGAGAGAGGTGTTAAAAATGTCTGCTATGATTATAGGATGGATTTTTTCTTTCATGTCTGGCAAATTTCAGTCTGTATTTTTTTTTTTTACCTTTACAATGGGTGTCTTATAGACAACATGTAGTTGAGTCTTGCTTCTTTTCTACTTTCTGATATTTCTGCCTCTTAATAGGGGTGTTTATTGCAGTATAATCTAAAGTTATTGATTCAGTCATACCTCAAAACTGGGGCCTAGCCTGAGAGGGTTTTTGGCTTTACTTAAGAAAGAATTCAAGGCTGAGCCAGCACTGAAAAAAAGCAAGTTTATTAGAGTAGCAGGTACAGCAGAATGGCTGCTCCATAGACAGATCAGGGCTATCCCACAGGTGGGGTGGCCCAGTGTAGTAGCAGCAGCAGCATCATAGAGCAACAGTAGCCATCTGGAGCAGCAGTGCCTGTAAATTCCTGGTTAGCTATATTTAATACCAACTCTTAAGAAATTAAATAAATTTACAGTCCCTGTAAATTGCTGGCTAGCTATATTTAATACCTACTCTTAATAAATTAAATAAATTCTAGAAAATAAATATGGGAGTTCCCAGAACCATGTAAGATAACTTCTGTGTCACTGTTATGGCATTTGTAAGCTGTCATAGTGCTGGTGGGAGTGTCTTTATGCTAATGAGCAGTGAGGGCGACTGGAGGTTCCCTTCATGGCCATCAGCTGGTTCTGGCCGTTTTTTTCTGCTACATCCTGTTTTGATTAGCAGAGTCATGATTAGTGCTCAGAAAATAAGTCCTGCTGATCTCCTACCTTATAATTACTGATATGGTTACATTTAGGTCTACCTAAACATCTTTGTCTGATCAGGAAATTTTTGTTCTTTTCTTTCCCTTTCCTTAGAATTCCATTTTAATTTATCTATTGGGTTTTTACTAAAGCCTTTTTATATTATTTTACCTTTTTTTTTTTTGGAGACAGAGTCTTGTTTGTTGCCCAGGCTGGAGTGCAGTGGCATGATCTCAGCTCACTGCAACCTCTGCCCCCTGGGTTCAAATGATTCTCCTGCCTCAGCCTCCTGAGTAGCTGGGATTACAGGTGTACACCATCACACCCAACTAATTTTTGTATTTTTAGTAGAGATGGGGTTTCATCATGTTGGCCAGGCTGATCTTGAATTGCTGGCCTCAAGCAATCCACCCGTCTTGGCCTCCGAAAGTGCTGGGATCACAGGTATGAGCCACTGTACCTGGCCTTGTTGCATTATTTTAAAGGGATTGCTCTAGGAATTATAATATATGTAGTTACTAATAGACCATTTATATTATAATTCCTAGAGCAATCAGGAATCTAACAGTTTAACTTCTCATAGTCTATTTAAAGTTAACATAGTACCTCTAAACAGAAAATAAAGAAACCTCTTTTTGGCCTGAAGATCAGTTTCCTACTTAATGTTCCATGCCATACCCCAGTGAAAACCACTGTGAGAGTCCTCCAGACAGTGGTAGGATTTCCTCTTACTCTGTGTTGGAATTATTCACATTATATGTTGTTGTTCACCTTTCTCTTTTCCTGACACGCTATGATTCCTCAAAGATCAAGGACCCAGAGGTTCAATTTTTAAAAAATAGATTTGATGGGCCGGGCGTGGTGGCTCACACCTGTAATCCCAGCATTTTGGGAGGCCGAGGTGGGCAGAACATGAGGTCAGGACATTGAGACCATCCTGGCCATGGTGAAACCCGTCTCTACTAAAATACAAAAAATTAGTCAGGCGTGATGGCGTGTGCCTGTAGTCCCAGCTACTCAGGAGACCAAGGCAGGGAAATCGCTTGAATCCGGGAAGCAGAGGTTGCAGTGAGCCAAGATAGTGCCACTGCACTCCAGCCTGGGGGAAGAGCAAGATTCCATCTCAAAAAAAAACAAAAAAACACAGATTTGATGTGGATGAAGAAAGAGTTCCTTTGTTATTGATGAGATAAGAGGCTTATTATAGCTTCATTTTAGTTGATCAAGTACCAATGACTTACAAATAAAACCAACATATTTTTAGTGATTCGTGATAAACTATGTTTGTAAGCCCAGTAGTTATAAACTTATAAAGAGGGAAATAGCTAAATAATTTAACGAATTTGATTTTCGTAACTAAATTTACTGTGTGCCAGATGCTTTGTTTAATAAATACTTTATATCAGTTATCTCCATTAGTCTTTAAAATTTCTTTTTAAAGTAGTTGCTATTATACCCCATTTTACGGGAGAAATTGAGACCTAGAGAGGTTAAGTCATTTGTACAGCATATTGCTTATCAGTGCTACATGTAGGAATGAAACCAAAGTAGACTGAGGCCAGAACTTATGCTGTCAACCATCATGTTCTATTTTAGGGAAAGGCAACTAACATTTATTGATCATTTACTATGGGTTAGTCCATATGCTGTGTATTTGGTTTAATCTTCAAAACAATCCTATGAGATTTGGGCATTATAAGTCCCAAGTAGACACTGAGACACAGAGAAAGTAAATAACTTTCCCAAGGTTACACAGAAAATGAATAAGCCCAAGCAGGGTTATACTCTCATACAACCTATGGCCACCTTTACCAATTGTGTATGTGTGTGTGTATATGTGTATATATATATATATAAAAGTATCACTAATTTAGATGCTAGCTAATTGGAAGATATGCCATCTGTTGTGAGACTTAATAGAAGTCTCACAACAATTAATATTAATTGTTGTGAGCAATTAATATTAATTTTGTTTTATTTAATTTAAAATGATGGTTATCAGCCAGGTACAGTGGCTCATGCCGGTATTCCCTGCACTTTGGGAGGCTGAGGCAGAAGGACTGCTTGAGACCAGGAGTTTAAGACCAGCCTGGGCAAGAAGGCAAGACCCTATCTCTACAAAAAATAAAATAAAAATTTACTGGGGGTGGTGGTGACACCTGTAATCCCAGCTACTCGGGAAGCTGAGGCAGGAGGATTGCTTAAGTCCAGGAGTTCGAGGCTGCAGTGAGCTATGATCGTACCACTGCTACTAAAGCCTGGGCAACAAAGTGAGACTTTGTCTCTAAAAAGAAGAAAGAAAGTGAGGTAAGAAGAAAGGAAGGAGGGAGGGAGAGAGAGAAAGTTATACAATATATTTCTTCTACTGGCTGATTCAATGTTTTGAACAATTTATATTCATAAAAATACCACTTCAGAAGTGGTAGAAGTGCAAATTTGCAACTAATCACTTGATATCTATTTTGCAAATTAGAATGGAGAATTATTCAAGTAATTGCATGAGTTTTTTTGCATTTTCCTCTGTTGGTATGGCTGACGGACCCTCAGCAAACTTTGTTCATACTGAGCATATTAGATGGTTCTGCCTTGGTCAATTCACTGATGGTCTGTCTATCAGTAACACCAAATCCTGGCTTAGGTCTCAGGAGGATATTTGTAAACCAGTGTTATACTTTTTGGCAATGATTCTAGAGTGAAGTAACACACAGAATTCTGTTTCATGGGGCCTCAAGGAGGCACTGCTAAATTACATTACAAAGGCGTTTGACTCATGGTATGATTTCATTCGGTATAATCTATTAAAATTGTTATCGAGAAAAGGGCTTAATTCACTCCCTTTGTGATACTGATGGTCAGTAAAATGAAATCAAACTTGCTCATATTACATAGGTACGTTCAGTTTTCCTAGAGCCTTGAAGCTTTTTGATTTTGTTTTCCTAAAGTTTTTCAAAAGGAGCCCATTTAGCATCTAATTGCTTGTGGCTTCCACATTGTTCTTACAGTCTAATGTCTTCTCAGTTTACAAAGCACTTTTAAAATTAAAGTGGTTAATAACTAGAATTACATTATTTCCTTCAACTAAGTGAACTAATGTCCTGAAACAACTTTTGCTAATGTGCGCTCAGTAACAAAGAACCAACTGTGTACACGTTAATTTGAGGAGCTTTCAAATAATTACCTTCATAGTTGGTTTTTTTCCTCCTCTCTACTGGTGCTGCAATTATCTTTTCAAAGGAATGATTTATTATGTATACACACATGGAGCTCCAAAACCTGCCTTGCTACCCTCAGCATTATGGAATTGTTATAATTTGCTTCATTTATCATAACAAACAATACAGTTATATGCTCTGATGGATCTAGAGCAGCATTTGTCATTTGATTATTGTGCTATAAAGGTTTGATGTAGAACTAGAATTAAATGAAATAATGCCTTGTGGAAATGATACTAAGAGCTCCTACTTCTATGCTGCTTTTCTTTAATACTCAGTCTTTCCCTGAGTAAAAGTACTGAGTACTCTCCCTTCTCCATATTTTGCTGTAAGTGAGTCCTTAAAAAGTTAGATATAAATCTAACTTTCAGAAATAGAATTTGGTTCTGAAAGTACTTGAGGAATCAGTCTGTTGAGCGAAACCTTTTATTAAAAGTAAATATCTCTTTTGACATACTAAAATGACTTACCAGTTTCAGTTTACAAGGATAAAATCAACTTAGTATTATTTTCTACATTTTTTAGCACATATTGTGGGCAATACCACAGTACCTCAGTACGTGCTAAAATGTAATTAAAAGACATCTACGCTTTTATAGTTCGGTGTATGTATAATCCTTCTTCATAGATCATCTCGAAGACTTTTTAATGACTCAGTATTTCACAAATATTGTTGGGGCACTCCTAGCTATAGACTGAAGGTATGTGATGAATGATGGGTAAAATGTTGTTCCTGCCCTTAGAATTTAGTGTAATGAAATCAGGTTGAATCAGCAGGATGCAATTTGCTTTATGCACTCTTCCAACTAGCTGAATTTTAGCTGACTCCGTATGAGCCCGTTAAAGGAAATAGGAAAGAGCTGGCCACATAACTTTCTTTATCATTTTATTATACTCATTGTTCTGCTTTAATAAAATAAATTTATGAAACCAATACATTGAGGCACAAGAATACTCATTACCAAAACTTTCACTGTAGACTCCTTTTAGATAAAAAGTTCCTCAGAGTGCATCTGAAATCACATTTTATTTGGACAAAATAAAAGATAATGTACCTATTTTCAGGGGGCATATCTGTTATTAAATGAAACTCAATAGTCTTGATCAATATTCTGCATAAGGACTTTTTGGTTACAAAGCACTTGTCTGGACTGTAGCTTGAGTTTCAGACCCCTTAATGATTACCAAAAAAATATCGAGTGTGAACTGCAGTACTGTGAACGGGTAAAGGAAGATTGGTCTTTGAATGCTTTGAGAACGTAAGATAAATGAGGACTGGCAAGTTCAGGTGAGACCCTCCAAGAAAGCCTGCCTGGCTGGAGAAAAGAATGTGTCCTGTAGCCTAGTGCCAGATTAAAACAGACACGTAGGATGAGATGAAATGATGGAGAATTTTCAGGCAAAGCTCTTATAATTAATCACGTGCACCATTTGCACGCAATTAATTATGGGCTTTGTGATACGTGCTGGGAAAACAATTACTGGATTTTTACTGCTTTTAACATGATGTTAAAGAAAAGATATTATTCATAACATTTGTTAAAGAACAGTAAGGCAGACTTTATTCAGGTAACTATTGCAAGAGGTATAAGGACTACCGCAGTGGGATTTTGGAGTAGGGGAGAGAGATTGGGCTCAACTCTGAAAATAAGGAAAAGTAAAAATGTATCACCAAGGAGTGGGGGTGAAGGTATGGTATCAGTGGACGAAAAATTGCTAAGAGGACATATCAGGAGCAAGGGGGGATTCTGGCTAAACCGGCCTAGGAGGGTATTCTTGCTGAAGGCAGATCAGGGTGACCTGAATAGATATTACCTAGGGCTTGGTGGAAGATGAGGAACCCAATAAGATATCCAGCATGGGGGATTCGAGCTAAATTAACTTAATATGATTCTAGCTAAAATTGGACAATGAAGAGACAAATACAGAAACATGCATGAAGTCAGACCCTAGTTGAGAAGAGGGTTCAGAGGAGTCTGACTAGAGTTTGATCAAGGAGAGCATCTTTGTCAGTGCTACACTGAAAGGTCATTAGGGCAACCTCTTGGATACTTGAAAGAAAATTGAT
Organism: Aotus nancymaae; assembly: GCF_030222135.1. NCBI lineage: Eukaryota > Metazoa > Chordata > Mammalia > Primates > Aotidae > Aotus > Aotus nancymaae. The sequence goes on from NW_026988471.1 coordinate 32,187,736, forward strand.
TTGTGGCTTAGACTAGAGTCATTATTTTACAGGTATTGTCAAAGGTGTACTTAATGGAAATATAACTTTTTCCCCCAGACAGCTAATAATTAAATGAATTTACTGTCATTTTACTGATATTAGTATTTCTTGTATCCTGTGCTTGTTTTCTGCATTTGTTTCTTCTTTTGGGGGGATTTGCCAAATAAAATCCAGAATACCTAGTTGAATTTGAATTTCAGATAAACAATAAATACTTTTTTTTTTTGAGATGGAGTCTCAAAAAACTGCTGGAGCACAGTGGTGCAATCTTGGCTCATTGCAACCTCAGCCTCTTGGGTTCAAGTGATCCTTCCACCTCAGTTTCCCAAGTAGCTGGGACTACAGGTATGTGCCACCACGCCCAGCTAATTTTTGTATTTTTAGTAGAGATGGGATTTCACCATGTTGGCCAGGATGATCTCTATCTCTTGACCTCATGATCCGTCCACCTTGGCCTCCCGGCCAATAAATACTTTTTAAAGTAAGTATATCCCAAATTATTTATTTGAAATTCAAATTTCGCTGATACCTTGTATTTTTATCTGGTTAACCTGTATTTTGAGGTTATGTTCTAACAGATCCTTTAGTGAGGGTCACTAAAGTGTATGCTTTGTGTGTCTGAAAATATCTTTATTTTGCACTCATTTTATAATGAGACTATTAGTGTGTACAATTCCAGGTTGACAGTTGTTTTCTAATAGTGCTTGACTACATTATACCAATGTCTTCTGACTTCTGTGTTTTGACGCCTCTTCCTTTGTAGATGTCTTTCTCTCCTTTGAGATAATTTCCTAATTCCTTATCTTCTGTAGTTTTATCATGATGTGTCTATATTTAGATTTATCTTTATTTTACTCAGAGTGTAATGTCAATCTGAAAACTCATGTCTTTCTTCAAATTTGAAAAGTGTTCACCTATTACGCCTTCAAATATCACCTTCTACCATACTTTTCTGCTGAAACTCTCATTAAACAAAAGTTGGAGTCTGTTTTTCATGGCTCTTAAAATATTTTTGTCCTTTTATTCTCCTTTTTGCTGCATTTTGAATGGTTATCTCAGTTCTGTTTTCCAGTTTTCCAGTTTCTGCTTTACTATGCCATCTAGGCTTTATCCCATTTGTTACATTTTTAATTTTAAGACATGTTTTTCATTTCTAAGGTTTCTAATAAATTATTGTTATGGCTACCTGTTCTTGTTTCATATTCTTTAAGTATTCATTTAAGTTTTAAGGCGTGGTAAAAATCTTTAAAGAATCTTTATGAGGCCATTTCATTAAATATTCTTATCTAGACAATATTTATATTCAAATCATTGGTGTCAATTAGTTTCTTAGCAAACAAGCATTAAAATCTTTAACTGGGTTTATAAGCTCACTTTGAATCAGAAGTTTATTTTCATCCTTCCCACCCTTTTCCTTTTTCTGTCTGTCAATTTTATGGAAATTTCCACTTGGATTCTGAGGCCTGTTGGTCTAGAGCTTGATTGTAATGGTAGCTTCTGACCCATGGAACTTTTCTTATGATATTGTTTGTATAAGAATGTGATAATTTTCCCTTTTCTAATATTAGTAAATTTACTTTTTGTTCATGATTGCCTTACACAACTTTTTAATCTATTTATTTATATATTTTGCTAACTTTTATTGAATAGCTATTTAGTGGAGCCATCACATTAAGTGCATTGGATACAACCTTGTGAGATAAGTGGTGATGTGTGTGTGTCTGTGTGTGGATGTGTGTGTAGGCCTCTCTTTTCCAGAGGTAATCACTCCCCTTTTAACTTCAGATCAATTTTATCTTATGAACTTGCAAATCATCCAGTACATGTTTTCTTTAGTGTCTGGCTTCCTTCATGCAATAGTATATGGCCAGTACAATTTTAATATTCAGAGTTCTGGCTCATTAAAGTAAAACTATCCATTGATGTTTTTATTTAAATACTTTTTCCCCTCTTCCATCTTGTTCTTCTCTGACTTCTTTGCTTAGGTGCCATTCCCCAAAGTTATAGCTTTGTCTCTAAAGTTCCCTTCAGTTGCATTATCATAAGTGAGTTGCTATGTTTATTTATTTCTAGTAGGTTTTTGGGAATAAATTAGAGGGTGATGTGAGCATAAAGATGAAACTTAGATGAGATTGGGCGCATTCAGGGTGGTATGGCTATAGACACAAACATTTCTATACACCAGTACTAGACAAACAGAGAGCCAAATCATGAGTGAACTCCCATTCTCAATTGCTACAAAGAGAATAAAATACCTAGGAGTACAACTTACAAGGGATGTGAAGGACCTCTTCAAGGAGAACTATAAACCACTGCTGAGGGAGTTAAGAGAGGACACAAACAAGTAGAAAAACATTCCACGCTCATGGATAGGAAGAATCAATATCATGAAAATGGCCATACTGCCCTATCTATAAAAGTAATTTATAGATTCAGTACTATCCCCATCAAGCTACCATTAACTTTCTTCACAGAGTTTGAAAAAACTACTTTAAATTTCATATGGAACCAAAAAAGAGCCTGTATAGCCAAGACAATTCTAAGCAAAAAAGAACAAAGCTGGAGGCATCACAGTACCTGACTTTAAACTACACTACAAGGCTACAGTAACCAAAACAGCTTGGTACTGGTACCAAAACAACATATAGATCAATGGACAGAATAGAGGCCTCAGAAAGTACACCACACATCTACAACCAACTGATCTTTGCCAAACCTGATAAAAACAAGCAATGGGGAAAGAATTCCCTATTTAATAAATGCTGTTGAGAAAACTGGCTAGCCATATGCAGAAAACTGAAACTGGACCCCTTTCTTACACCTTATACAAAAATTAACTCAAGATTGATTAAAGACTTAAATTAAGACCTAAAACCATAAAAACTCTAGAAGAAAACCTAGGCAATACCATTCAGGACATAGACATGGGCAAAGACTTCATGACTAAAACACCAAAAGCAATGGCAACAAAAGCTAAAATTCACAGATGGGATCTGATTAAACTAAAGAGCTTCTGCACAGCAGAAGAAGCTATCATCACTGTGAAAAGGCAGCCTACAGAATGGGAGAGAAGTTTTGCAATCTATCCATCTGACAAAGGGCTAATATCCAGAATCTTAAAAAACTTAAACAAATTTACAAGAAAAAAACAACCCCATCAAAAAGTGGGCAAACGATATGAACAGACACTTCTCAAAAGAGGACATTCATGCAGCCAACAAACATGAAAAAAGCTCATCATCACTGGTTATTAGAGAAAGGCAAATCAAAACCACAATGAGATACTATCTCATGCCAGTTAGAATGGCAATCATTAAAAAGTCAGGAAACAGCAGATGCAGGAGAGGATGTGGGGAAATAGGAATGCTTTAACATTGTTGGTGGAAGTGTAAATTATTTCAACCATTGTGTAAGACAGTGTGGTGATTCCTCAAGGATCTAGAACCAGAAATTCCATTTGACCCTGCAATCCCATTACTGGGTATATACCCAAAGGATTATAAATCATTCTACTGTAATGACACATGTGCATGTATGTTTATTGTGGCATTGTTCCAAATGCTCATCAATCATAGACTGGATAAAAGAAACATGGCACATATATACCATGGAATACTATGCAGCCATAAAAAAGGATGCATTTATGTCCTTTGCAGGAACATGGATGAAGCTGGAAACCATCATTCTCAGCAAACTAACAACAGGGACAGAAAACCAAATACCATATGTTCTCACTCATAAGTGGGAGTTGAACAATGAGATCATATGGACATAGGGAGGGGAACATCACACACCGGGGCCTGTCAGGGGTGGGTGACTTGAGGAGGTATAGCATTTGGAAAAATACCTAATGTACATGATGGGTTGATGGGTGCAGCAAACTACCATGGCATGTGTATACCTATGTAATAAACCTACATGTTCTGTACATGTATTTCAGAACTTAAAAGTATACTAATATAATAAAAGATGAAACTTAGAATCTATTATTCTTGGTATATGGTTTGAAAATAATAGTAGAAAACCAACAGGTAAGAACTAAGACTGTGGTCAACCGGACTTGACAATTCAGTTCTTCAAAACACTTAGAAATGTTTAATGTTCGTTTTGTTTAGCCTACCAGAGGTTAATTATAATTTTCTATTGTATTTTCATTTAATCTCAGAAACTGTCATGTACTTAGTATGATGTCAAATGATGTTTTGCAATAGTCAATGGCTCAGAGGGAACTGATAGATAATTGACTGTTTTGAAAGTGTTAACTGTCCTGGACGTCCTCTTAGAACTACTGCTGCACTTTCTAGTTGAAATATGCACAGTATTTTCAGTAAGAATTTAAACAGTTTTTGATCTGGACCTGAGCATCCTATTTTGGCATTTGCAATCAAATTGGGACCCATTCCTGTGCATTTTAGAATTATATTTCTGGTGTGTCCTCTTACTATGCTGGGATAGGATTCAAAAAGGAAATGTCTGTTTATTTTATTCACTCTTCCTCAGGAAAGACAGTGGTGAAGTGAGTCATTAGCACATTGTATTTTTCAGTAGCTCTTTGACCTTAATCGCTGTGGCTATAAAATGAATGGGAAGATGCCTACAGTATTATGAGTGATGAAGAAAGCCCGTGATGGATTCATGTTACTGTGAATATTTCAAGAAGTTAATGTAGTGTCTGTAGACTACAGTCATGAGTCCAAGACCAACGGAGTAAGTGTGTATTACTGGCAGCATCTTCCATGTGTAGCACACATGTATCAAGAAATAAATACAAGCTGTTCTCTGGGCTCTTACAATTCCTTTACCGTGTTACCCCGAAGACAGAAGAATTGGAAGGAAAGGAGTTGCTCCCATAGTGGTTTGACTTTTGTCAGTGAGTTCAGTGATTGAATCTATCCTCTTGTGGATGATCGTTTTAAAATCATGGGACAGTGTCAGGGACATGGATAGTCTTTAGCAGCAGTGGGGCCTAGGTAGAATCAAATATAATCATGAAGAGACTCATACAATAGTTTTTGAAGCTGGCCCCAGAGAGCAACATTTCACAAACTGTTTCCAGAGACCACCAGTTCAGAGGGATGTTAATAGACTGCGTGTTAAAAAGGGTCCCACAGCCAAATGTGCAGAAAAACAAGTTAAACACAGAAAAATGAGATTTTGCCAAAGGACTCCTCAGGTTTTAGATACACTTGTGTATAGAATAGGCAGTATTTCTCAAACATATTTGTCTGCAGAACCCCTCTTTTAGCAGAGGTCTTACATAGTCTGTGTTTTGTATAAAATACCTTGGGTAAAACTGCTCTAGAACATTGGTTTTCAAGTATTTTTTTGTTCAGTTATCTCCTAGAATAATTTTGAAAAAGTTATGTGTTCACGTATCTTTAAGCTGACATCTACATTTTAATTAAAAAATCAAGTGGATACAATAGGTTAATTTCTGGCACATTTATATTGTATGTGTATATTAAATATTTTCATCAAAACTTTGGAGCTGCAGAGTTGGTTCATACTATTGATAAAGTCTCTGCCATTTAACCTCATTGGTAAAGCCACATCTCCTGATGAAACAAATCAGACTCGTTACTTTTCCTATGACTCGATCCTCGGATTGATATATTTGTAAATTGGTCATTTATTCTGTGCCTGTGAAAATTTTACTTTTCAAGACATTGTACTTAGAAAGCCTAGAAAGATTCTGGATGGGCAAGAGGTATGCCTTGACTTGGTCCCCTGAGGAAAGGGGAAGACAGGAAAGGAAGATTGGCAAATATATTCTTAGGCAGATCACTTCAAAAAGCAACATCTGAAGGCTGAAGATCTGTAGATTAGTTCCCTTAAAAGCATCCCAGCCTGTGTGTACCCTATAGAATACCTTCATACTCCTTCATTGGTATGTGTACCCAGTGCAAGTTGTACTTGGGAAGTTTAAGAAATATATACGTTGTCTTAAAGAGTGAACTCTTCTTCCTGAAGTAAGTGATCCTTATTAAATAATTTAATAGTCTGTCTGGGGTAAGTGTTTGTGTCAAGGTATTTTTCTGCTTTCAAGTGGAAGTCATACTGCTAATATAATTCTATCATGGAATTTCTATTCACTAGCGAAAGTTGAACCCATGTAGATGAATCTCCAGAAAGCTTCATATTTTTACGTGGTGTAAAGATCCTCATGTCCTGTTCTTACCTTGTCCTGACTCCTGTTGGACATGCCTCATTTCCTGTATAAACTTGTGTCACTAAAAAGACAGTAAATTCTTACTCACTCTGTTAAACATACGTACTTTCCTGTAGGAGAATAGATGCATAAAAATATATTTGTTTCCCATAAGGGCGCTTGTGCTATTCATAATCTATTATGCACCAAATGTCATACTTTATTTATTTCCTGGCATTTTCAGCCCTGGAAACTGGCAGATTGTTTTGAAGTTGGAGAATATTTAAACTACAAGTAACCTTGGGGATTATATTGTTCAGCCCCTCTGTGTTACAGGAGAGGACACTGAGATCAAGAGAAACTCAGAGACCTGCCCTAGGTAACATAACATAAACCCTAGTTGGACCAAAAGCTAGGTCTTAGTGGAATATTCCTCCTATTACTTTCCCCAGTCCTCTTCATCCTTTTTAGGAATATGGCCTTGGACAAAATTATCTCTATAACATGGAATAATTATTCCTGTACTGCTCACCATCGAGAATTGTTGTGAAGTTTCAATGAGATACGGTATGCTATACAAATATAAAGGATCGTGATGAGGAAGAAGAAAGATGAAGGCCCTCAGTTCATTGTCAGTTTATTGTATCCTTCCTCTGTACTGAAATACTTAGGCTGTTTTATGTTGGCTTGTTCATAGGGAGTCTCTTGTTACGCATGTAGGCGTGATTACTCTGTATTTTTCTATACCTGGTTAATAGATGTCAGGTATAGAAAAATTATTTCTGTTGTATTAGGTTGAACCATAGGACATTGCCAATATTTGACCATTTTAGAAGAAGAGCAGTTTTAGAAGAAAAGCAGTTTTGTATTCTTGAACTTCATCTGTGGCCTGAAATACGTGGTAGGCTATACAGGCAGAGATACTTGTAACTGTTTTAAGTAAGTAGAAAAGTATGTAAAGCTTCTGCATGTTAGCTGTAGCTTCATGGATTTTGCCTACTCTAGAGGAGCACCTGGGTCTGTATGAACTTCTTTCCTTGTTGCTGTTTCTAGAAACTTCTAGACTGCCTGCCTGAACACAAAACCTCAGATGGGGATAGGGAATGGGTGACTGGCTGTATGTGGGTGCCAAGCCCCTTCAGCCATTTATTTTGGCCTTCATTCTTTAACTCAGTAAGTTGTGCTATGTGCAGTAGTTGTTTATACACATCTTCAAAGGCAGACTTCCACAGTCTTCCAGAGAAATTTGGTGATCTGTAGAGGGAGAACAAGGAATAAATGCATGTGTTTTTCAAACTAAATAATTAAAATACTTTTGATTTAGTCATAATCCATTAAGGAAGGTTTGTTGACCCTTTAAGATATGAGACTCAGCCAGACAGTGGCTCACACACTTTGGGAGGCCGAGTACTTTGGGAGGCCAAGATGGGAAGATCACTTGAGGTCAGGAGTTCAAGACCAGCCTGGCCAACATGGTGAACCCCGTCTCTACTAAAAAAAGAAAAAGTTAGCTGAGAATGCTGGCACGTGCTGGTAATCCCAGCTACTCCGGAGGCTGAGGCAGGAGAATCACTTGAACCCAGGAGGTGGAGATTGAAATGACCTGAGATCATGCTACTGCACTCCATCCTGCACGAAAGAGTAAGACTCCATCCCAAATAAATTAATAGATTAAAATAAAATATGAGACTCCTGAAATGCTATGTTATTTAATGTTATTCAAAAATAGGTTATTTGTAAAATGACAAATATTATATTCTATTAAAAAAAGAAGATAGCTTTAGGCAATGAAGTCTAAATAGAATTGGCTTACCATCCACCCACCATGTTTTATACAGTTGTTAAGTCTAAATAAAATTATGGTTCACCATTCACCCATCATATGCCATACATTTGTTAAACTTTGGCCTGATAATGTCTTCACTTGAAATGTTCTTCTCTCATCCAGATACAGTGCGTTCAGTTCAACTAATGCTTTGTTCTTAACGTGTTTGCAAGTCTCCGATATCCTTCAGTTTAATTTAGAAAGCTTGTGACTCCCTGTCTAAAAAAGTCACTTAGACAGTTGCTCCTGTTTCTTATTAGAAAGATATTAATTTATTAATTTGTGAAGTCCTACATTAAAATTATGGGGGATAAGTTTTTGTTGGCTGAGAAGGGGCACAAAGAACCTTCTGAGGTGATGGAAATGTTCTTAATCACGATCTGGGTGGTGGTTATACCACATGGGGATATGCAAAAATTCACCTAGTTGTATAGTTAAGATTGATATACTCTGTTGTATATAAATTAAATCTAATCTCTAATTTGTAGTAGTTCAGGAAATATTAAAAACAAACAAACAGATGAACCAAGGCAGTTGAAGGAAACAGTTTTTCTAGAAGCTGTGAGAATGTGTCACAAAGGAAGGCCCATGCTTCCTGGGTTCCTCGGGCCAAAATTAGGGGAAGTGGTGGTCCCAGTGCTGGTGGCATAAGCTGATTAAAACAGTTTTAACAGGAAGAGTCTTACATGAATCCTCTTCTTTGTGGATTTTTCTGTTTCTTCCTGTCTATACCCATTAGGTTTGCTCGGTCTTTTTTTTTTTTTTTTTTTTTTTTAAGTCTGAATTCCTGGCCTCCATTCCCATGGCATCCTGGTCAAAGCAGTGAGCAAGCAGTATGGAGAGTCAAAGGGGCATTGGAAGAGGGTACTAGGCATTGGTTGTAAATCAGTTATTTATGAGTCTGGGGGGAATCCTCTATCTTAGCCTGGCAGCCAGCCACAAGGCTGAGATGATGCTGTTATAGGGAAAATTCTGGGTCCTCGATCTTATCATGGAATGTGTAGTAGTGCAGCCAGTGAATAGGAGTACAGGCCATTCAGGGGAAGAGGAATACTAATAATCATACCCTAGTGAGGATGTGAGAGGAAACAGAAGAGTGGAAATTTTGTCCAGCATTCTTGACCACAACTGGCTGGTTACCCGAACTTGAGGTTTTACTTGGGACATATAATAGGGCTTCACTTGTACCATGTAAGCTCCAACTGGACTTGGCACTCTTCCTGGTCCTTCATGGTGGTTTTCTTAAAAAGAATGAGTTATGGGGGAATATTTTCAATGACATGCTGTACATAAATGTGCATTACAGAGCAACACACACGTCAATAAAGAATGAGATGGTCAGGTGCTACACTGTGTGCCATGCCAGATGTCATCTAGCTGTACCAGTTTCCAGCTATGTGCACGTTGGAACACCATAGAATTTATACAACAAATATGCATTAACTTATCATTTCAATGTCATGGAAGGTATCATATTTTGTCACTGAAACTAACTTAAACATTGCCTGTTCTGAGTAAAATATGTGCATATAGATCATGATGTCTACTTAGAATATGAAATATTCATGTTCAAATAATGTTAATATTTGCTTAAATAATGATTGAGAGCTATATTTTCTTTTAATGTGATGATCCTGATAATAATGTTTTGCTACTATTGTATCCAACTTTAATTTAGAAAGTTAACATTTTGGGACCCTCAATAAAAATTTGTAGAAGAATTAATGATTGAAGGAAGTAAATATTATTTGAAATGGAAGTGCTAATAGTCAGTTTGTTAACTATTAAGCTTCACAGGCTACACTGAATAAAATACAAATGACTGCCAATTTTTCATGTTTAACTTATCACATTCTTTTTTGATTTTCAATTAATTACCTTTCCAAGTGACTATATAATCTTTCTTTGTAAAATACCTCATTTTTATCCCTCCTCTTTCAAATCACTTTGATTTTCGCCTGGATCTCCATATGCAGGGTATCTTAAGCATCTCTTTCTAGCAATGATTTCCTCTTTCACTCTATTTCTGAATCTTCTGCTGCTGCTGGGTATTTCTACTTGGGTATCCCAATGTGACCTTGAACTATAAAACTGAACTCTTCATTCACCTGCCCCTCTTTCTTCCTTAGAACTCCTTCCGCAAAAGCAGCAGTGATTTTTTTTCCCTTTTTTATCGGATTCGAAGCCTCCCAGACATCCTTGACTCCCTTCTCTTACTTTCTCATGGTGTGTAGTCCAATCAAGTGCCATGCATTGTCAATTAAAAAGAAAAAAGCAGATGGAGAAGATTTGTCCATTCCTTACCTTCCTGATTGTTCTCACTATCACCAGCCTGGCTGTTACCAACCTCATACTTGCATAACTCCTTCAAGTGATCAGACCTTTTTTATTTTTATTTTTTTATTGATTGGTTGATTTTTTTTTTTTTTTTTTTTTTTTTTTTGAGATGGAGTCTTGCTCTGTTCCCCAGGCTGGAGTGCAGTGGCACAATCTCGGCTTACTGCAACCTCTGCCTCCCAAGTTCAAGTGATTCTCCTCCCGCAGCCTCCTGAGTAGCTGGGATTACAGGCGGGCACCACCACACTGATTAATTTTGTATTTTAATAGAGACAGGGTTTCACCATGTTGCCCAGGTTGGTCGCAAACTCTGAGCTCAGGCAATCCGCCCAACTCGGCCTTCAAAGTGCTCGGGTTACAAGCGTGAGCCACCCTGCCTGGCCCAAGTGATCAGACTTTTAATCTTTTCTCACCAAGCCATGTGTTGGCCAGGTGAATCTTCCTAGAGTCTACCTTTGACTCCGCCTTTCTCCTGAGCCAGAAACCATTAGTATAGCTCCCTATTCTCAATGAAACTGAATCCAGATGCAGCCTGGCTTTTACCAGCTCTGTTTCCAGCTATTTACCTTCCTGAATCTTCTTTTCCAGCCAGTGGTTTGAGTCATCATTTCCTGAGCCTCCTTCCATGGGCCACACTCTGTGCTCAAGCTCCAGTGTTTCCCACACAAGTCATTCCTTCCCTTCCTCGCCCATCCATCCCGCTCCTGCCTAGACATCAGTACTCTAAAGTCTTACCTCCTCCTCAGTGCCACAGTCTGCCCCACCTCCAGCTTCCTTCTGTGGCTTTTACTGACTGTATAGGCAATTTCATAATTCAACATCTAACAGTTTATGACAGTTCTTCCTTGTGATAACTTGAACTGCTTTTTACTTCTTTAGTTTTTCAGATATTCATATGTGCAGTTAGACTGTCAGTGATTCCAGGGTGAGAGTCTTTGCCTTACCTATATGCTCCTGTTGCCTAACAGAAACTAACGCTAAAAAAACTCTGTGATGGGCAGAATTTTTATCAATTTTTTTCACTAGTAAATGCTTAGCATGTGGCTTATAGTAGGTGTGTAATAAGTATTTGCTATATAAAATGTGAATGTTCAATAAATATTAATTGATTTGATTCAAGGTTATTCACACCTGCTACATCCTTTTTTCGCTGTAACTAAAAGATTATTACAGTGAAAGAGGAAGTAAATGCAATTTGGAGCCAGAATCTGCTCAACAGGGCTTGACTGCTCCTTCTAAAGAATTGTGTTTTCCTGCAGATATTAATGAATGTCAGCTACAAGGTGTATGCCCTAATGGTGAGTGTTTGAATACCATGGGCAGCTATCGATGTACCTGCAAAATAGGATTTGGGCCGGATCCTACCTTTTCAAGTTGTGTTCGTAAGTAATAATCACTTTTTATTCCTATTTTAGATTAATTGTCTTTAGAGTTTATCCAAAAGAATGGGAATACTCAGTGGTCAACTGAATTCTTGTAAATATGCAGGAAAACCTCATTAATTAAAATGACAAGAAGGGGGCCTGCCTGACATGGTAAAATAAATCTATAATATGGGAACCTCCTCTAAAATGCATTTTTATTGTGGTAATAAAATTATTATAGCTAAAACTCAGAATAGAGACTAAGCATGCTGAGGAAATACACTTTGATGAAAAGAAGGAATTAACATGAACATACCAACATTTTTTGGTACCTGAGAAATTATAGTAGGTTTTTCCTTCATAAATACAGTATTTTAAGCATTCTTTAGGTTGAATTAAACTGTGTCCTAGCATCTGCCTTTAATTATTCCAAATTCTGAGTCACTGGGCTCTGATTTAATGAAGTTTCACTAGTTTCTCCGTTGTAAAATTCTGGAAAACGGTTACCAAGGCCCTATTGTTTTAGATTTTCTAATTCAGTTCTAATTTCAGATATTGTCTTGTTCTTTAAACCCACCAAAATGACCTTAAATTTTACTGTTTTGCCTTAAAAATGTTTCTGAGCTTTTCCTTTGTTTCTGATAAGGGTAAAAATCCTTCATCAAACCACGTGTTCTAATATTGGTTCTGAAATAGTTTCACCAAACAGATACCCATGATTTTTCCCTCCATGAAAACTAATCCATGTAATCACTACAGATCATATGCCATTAGAGAGGAATGCATTTTAGGTGTCAAGTTCTCAAATGCAGAATTAATTTTAAGATTGCCTTATTTTTAAAGTAATCATGTCCATTATTACAAAAGTAGGTGAGCACTGTAAGATTTTTTTTAAAGAGATGGGGTCTTGCTATCTGGACTCACATCCTGAATTCAAGTGATCTCTCTTCAGCCTGCTGAGTAGCATGACTATAATCATGGGTGTTGCAGCACTGCAGATTTTTAAAGGCTATGTAGTTTAAATGGATGCATGGCAGAAAACTATTAGGATAATTTTAAGAGGAATTGTGTATTAGTTTATTTCCTGCAGGGTTTTTCTATGTATTTATTTATTTTTGAAATGGCGTTTCACTTTTGTTGCCCAGGCTGGAGTGCAATGGCACTCACTGCAACCTCCGCCTCCCAGGTTCAAGTGGTTCTCCTACTTCAGCCTCCTAAGTAGCTGGGATTACTAGCATGTGCCACTATGCCCAGCTAATTTTTGTATTATTAGTAGAGACAGGGTTTCGCCATGTTGGTCAGGCTGGTCTCAAACTCCAGACCTCAGGTGATCCACCTGCCTCAGCTTCCCAAAGTTCTGGGATTACAGGTGTGAGCCACTGTGCCCGCCACTTTTATTTATTTTTTTTAATGTAGCTTTGGTCTGTACTGAGGTGCATCTTTCTTGTCCCTAGTTTGAAACTTCCCGTTTGGTTGACATGTTCTTCATGAGGATACTGTCATTCATTTTTAACCAAGCTTATCTCTCTAACTCTGTGCCCTAAGGTGAGATATGTAGAGGTGATAAAATAAAGACAAATGTAGTAAGTTAAGGACGACAGTCTCATTTATTACTTTTAGGTGAGTTTGTTGAGTCTTTTGAAATATTGTTACTAATTACTACTCTTTTCCTTTAAAAACTGTCAACTGCAGATTAGGATGTTTTACACGTAAGTTCTCTTTTCTGTGTTATTTTACAGAGAGTTCTGATTATGAAGCAGACAGACACCTAATTATAAGGCTTTCTTAAGGGGTAGTAAAATTAGACCATAAAATTACATTTGCACTCAAGATACCTTTGAAACTGATGCAAGGATTTGGAAATTTCAGGCCAAAAATCACATTGTTGATGATACCAGATAACTTAGGGGATCATTTTTGGCTGATTTGAATTACATGAATGAATATTTTAAATCGTTTCATCATTTAAGCATAAAGATTGTAGAGTTTGAATATAGAGTTTGTTACGAATGCTTTTTCCCCTCCGTTTATAATTTGGCTTGTAGTCTGGTTACAATTCTTACATTGAAGTTTACATATTAGGTAAACTTGCAGAGCTAGTCACAAAATGTTCTATGGAACTTTGACTAGATCTGATGACTGTGGGCAGACATCCAGGTTTTAATAAGATTGTAGAAATCTGACAATGAGATTTTTGAAACACTTGCACATTTCCTTAGCATTTATTTTCCCTTTCATTGCCCAAATAATTCTGAACTTCTTAAATAACCATCCATTATTATTTGAAAAATAAATAATTCAATTTTGTGGTTCAGCTGCAACAGCTGAAATGATAAGTATTAAAAGACATTTGTTGCTAGTTAAGTGTTCCAGTTGAGAGTTCGAAGTAAAAACTTGGGCTTTTTACCATTGCTAAGTGAGAAGATTTATTTCTCTTTCCTCTGAATTTACCACATGTAACATCACAGAGACATACAGAGTTCCTTTAGGATTTGTGATTTAAACCAATCCAGTCTGATTTGCAGGTGAATTATGTGAAATTGAGGTGGTAAATAATAGCCTACCAATGAAAAAAAGCCCAGGACCAGACGGATTCACAGCCAAATTCTATCAGAGGTACAAAGAGGAGCTGGTACCATTCCTTCTGAAACTATTACAAACAACAGAAAAAGAGGGACTCCTCCCTAACTCATTCTATGAGGCCAGTATCATCCTGATGCCAAAACCTGGCAGAGACACACACACAAAAAAAATTCCAGGCCAATATCCCTGATGAACATTGATGCAAAAATTCTCTGTAAAATACCAGCGAACCGAATCCAGCAGCACATCAAAAAGCTTATCCACTGCAATCAAGTCAGCTTCATCCCTGGGATTCAGGGCTGGTTCAACATACACAAATCAATAGATGTAATCTATCACGTAAACAGAACCAATGACAAAAACCACACGATTATCTCAATAGATGCAGAAAAGGCCTTCGACAAAATTTAACAGCCCTTCATGCTAAAAAGTATAAATAAACTAGGTACTGATGGAACATATCTCAAAATAATAAGAGCTATTTATGACAGCCCCACGGCCAATATCATACTGAATAGGCAAAATCTGAAAGCATTTCCTTTGAAAACTGGCACAAGACAAGGATGCCCTCTCTCAGCACTCCTATTCAATATAGTATTTGAAGTTCTGGCCAGGGCAGTCAGGCAAGAGAAAGAAATAAAGTGTATTCAGTTAGGAAAAGAGGAAGTCAAATTGTCTTTGTTTGCAGACTACATGATTATATATTTAGAAAACCCCATCATTTCAGCCCCAAATCTCCTTAAGCTGATAAGCAACTTCAGCAGAGTCTCAGGATACAAAATCAATGTGCAAAAATCACAAGCATTCCTAAACACTAATAATAGACAAACAGAGAGCCAAATCATGAGTGAACTCTCATTCACAATTGCTACAAAGAGAATAAAATACCTAGGAATACAACTTACAAGGGATGTGAAGGACCTCTTCAAGGAGAACCACAACCCACTGCTCAAGGAAATAAGAGAGGACACAAACAAATGGAAAAACATTCCATGCTCATGGATAGGAAGAATCAATATCATGAAAATGGCCATACTGCCCAAAGTAGTTTATAGATTCAGTGTTATCCCCATCAAGCTACTATTGACTTTCTTCACAAAATTAGAAAAAACTACTTTAAATTTCCTTTGGAACTAAAAAGGAGCCCACATAGCCAAGACAATTCTAAGCAAAAAGAACGAAGCTGGAGGATCACACTACCTAACTTCAAACTGTACTGCAAAGCTACAGTAACCAAAACAGCATAGTACTGGTACCAAAACAGACATATAGACCAATGGACAGAACAGAGGCCTCAGAAATAACACCAGACATCTACAACCATCCAATCTTTGACAAACCTGACAAAAACAAACAATGGGGAAAGGATACCCTATTTAATAAATGCTGTTGAGAAAACTGGCTAGCCATATGCAGAAAACTGAAACTGGACCCCTTCCTTACACCTTATACAAAAATTAACTCAAGATGGATTAAAGACTTAAATGTAAGACCTAAAACCATAAAAACCCTAGAAGAAAACCTAGGCAATACCATTCAGGACATAGACATGGGCAAAGACTTCATGACTAAAACACCAAAAGCAATGGCAACAAAAGCCAAAATTCACAGATGGGATCTAATTAAACTGAAGAGCTTCTGCACAGCAGAAGAAGCTATCATCACTGTGAAAAGGCAGCCTACAGAATGGGAGAAAAATTTTGCAATCTATCCATCTGACAAAGGGCTAAGATCCAGAATCTACAAAGAACTTAAACAAATTTATGAGAAAAAAACAACCCCATCAGAAAGTGGGCAAACGAAATGAACAGACACTTCTCAAAAGAAGACATTCATGCAGCCAACAAACATGAAAAAAAGCTCATCATCACTGGTTATTAGAGAAAGGCAAATCAAAACCACAATGAGATACTATCTCATACCAGTTAGAATGGCAATCATTAAAAAGTCAGGAAAGAACAGATGCTGGAGAGGATGTGGGGAAATAGGAATGCTTTAACATTGTTGGTGGGAGTGTAAATTATTTCAACCATTGTGGAAGACAGTGTGGCTATTCCTTAAGGATCTAGAACCAGAAATTCCATTTGACCCTGCAATCCCATTACTGGGTATATAACCAAAGGGTATATACCCATTACCCTTCATGTCTTTTTCAGGGACATGAATGTAGCTGGAAACCATTATTCTCAGCAAACTGACACAAGAACAGAAAACCAAACACCACTGTTCTCATTTATAGGTGGGAGTAAAACAATGAGAACACATGGACACAGGGAGGGGAACATCACACATCGGGGCCTGTCGGGGTAGGGGATAGGGGAGTAATAGCATCAGGAGACATACTTAATGTAGATGATGGATTGATGGGTGCAGCAAACCACCATGGCACGTGTACACCTGTGTAAGAAACCTGCACATTCTGCACATGTACCCCAGAACTTAAAGTATAATAATAATAAAAAGGTGGATGTTGCAGTCAACCAAGATTGAGCCGCAGCACTTCAGCCTCAGTGACAGAGTGAGACTGTCTCATAAATAAAGTCTCAACAAATTTTTAAAAATCAAGATTATATGACTTCTCAGACTACAATGGAATAAACTGGAAATTGATAACAAAAGGAAATTTGGAAACTGTGCACTTGGAAAATGTAGAAATATGTGGAAATTAGCAATATACTTCTGAATTACCATTGGGTCAAGGAAGAAACTAAGGAGGAAATCTGGCCAGGGTAGTGATTCATGCCTGTAATCCTGGTGCTGTGGGAGGCCAAAGCAGAAGAATTGCTTTGAGGCCAGGAGTTTGAGACCAGCCTGGGAAAAATGGGCACAGTGAGCCATATCTCTACAAAAAAAAATTAGCTGAGTTTGATCGTGTAAACCAGGAGTCATAGCTACTCAAGAGGCTGAAGCAGGATCACTTGAGTCTAGGAGTTGAGCTCTGATCACACCACTGCACTCCAGCTTGGGTGACAGAATGAGACACTGTCTCTTAAAAA
Organism: Aotus nancymaae; assembly: GCF_030222135.1. Lineage (NCBI taxonomy): Eukaryota > Metazoa > Chordata > Mammalia > Primates > Aotidae > Aotus > Aotus nancymaae. Next base: position 32,205,010 of record NW_026988471.1, read on the forward strand.
GCATGCAGGTGGGGGGTAATTAAAAAAAATTTTATACAAATGAAAATCAAGACAAAACATCCAAAAACCTATTGAATACATCCAAAGCTGTGCCAAGAGGGGAATTTATAGCAATAAATGGCTACATTTTAAAAATTAGAAAAATTTACAATAGTCTAATGATGTACCTCAAGGAACTAGAAAAATAAGAACAAACCCCAAACTAGTAGAAGGAAAGAAATTATAAAAGTTAGAGCAGGACTAAGTGAAATAGAAACTAGAAAAAATACAAAGGATCAATGAAATGAAAAGTTGGGCCTTTGAAAAGACAAAATAAATCAACTATTAGCTAGACTAATTAAGAAGAAAAGAGAGAAGACCTAAATAAACAATACAAAATGAAAGTGGAGACATCACAACTGATAACACAGACCATATATCGTCAGAGACTACTATGAACAACTATATACTAACAAACTGGGAAGCCTAGAGAAAAATGGATAAATTCCTGGACATATACATCCTATAAAGATTGGATTAGTAAGAAATGGAAAACTTGGACAGACCAATAATGAGTAATGAGATTGGATCAGTAATGAAACATCTCTCAAGAAAGAAATGCCCAGGACCATATGGCTTCAGTGCCAAATCCTACCAAACTTACATAGAAGAATTAACACCAGTTGTCCTCAAACTATATAGGTGAAAATTCTTCCTAACTCATCGAAAGCAAGCATTGCCCTAATACCAAAACTAGACAAGTGTGCAACAAAAAAAGAAAACTATAGGTCAATATTTCTGATGAACATCGATACAAAAATCCTCTAAAAATACTGGCAAACTGAATCCAACAGCACAGCAAAAAGTTAACACCCCATGGTCAAGTGGGATTTATCCCAGGGATGCAAGGATGATTCAATATACGTAAATCAATAAATGTGACATTGCATCAACAGAATGAAGGACAAAAACCACACGATCATCTCAGTAGACACAGAAAAAGCAATTAACAAAATTAAACATTGCTTTGTGACAAGACTCTCAACAAACTAGGCATAAAAGGAACATACCTGAATGTAGTAAAGGTCATATATGACAGACCTACCAGCTAACATCATACTGAATGAGGAAAAAGCTAAAAGCTTTCTAAGCTTAGCTAACTAAGAAATGAAACAAGACAAGGATGCTTTCTTTCACCACTCACATTCATCCTAGTACTGGAAATCCTAGCTATAGAAATCAGGCAAAAGAAGTTAAAAAAAATAAAATAAAAAGGCATCTAAATTGGAAAAGAGGAAGTCAAATTGTTTTCATTTTTGCAGATGACATGATCTTATATATAGAAGAACCTAAATACTCCTCCAAAAAAAGCTTTTAGATCTGCTAAATACATTCAGTAAACTTGCAGGATGCAAAGGCAACATACAAAAATCAGTAGAATTTGTATTTAACAACAATGAAGAATCTGAGAAAGAAATCAGGAAGACAGTCCCATCTGCAATAGCCACAAAAAAAATAAAATATCTAGGAATAAATTTAACCAAGAAGATTTACCTCTATAGGGAAAACTATGAAATACTGATGAAAAAATTTGAAGAGGACACAGGCGAATGGAAAGACATCCCATGTTCATGGATCAGAAGAGTCAATATCATTGAAATAACCATACTACCCAAAGTAATCTATAGATTGAATGCAATTTCTATCAAAATACCAAGATCGATTTTCATAGAAATAGAAAAACAATGCCACAACTTGTTTGGGACCACAAAAAAGCCAGAATAGCCAAAATAATCTTGAGCAAAAAGAACAAATCTGGAGGCATCATACTACCTGACTTCAAAACATATTACAAGGCGATAGTAACCAAAACAGAATACTCCTGGCATAAAAACAGGCACATAAACCAATGGAACAGGCTAGATAACTCAAAATATAGTCATGTATTTATAGCCAACTAATTTTTTACAAAGACACCAATAATATACATTGGGGTGAAGATACCCTTTTTGGTAAATGGCACTGAGAAAACAGGATATCCCTATGCAGAAGAATGAAAATAAACTTCTGTCTCTCACTGTATAAAAAAAATAAACTCAGGATAGATTAAAAACTTACATAGAAGAGTCTGTAAAATACTAGAAGACAGGGGAAACACTTTAGGGCATTGGTCTAGGCAAAGATTTTATGACTAAGACCTCAAAGGGGCAACAAAAACAAAAATCGGCAGGTAAGACTGTATTAAGTGAAAAAGCTGCTGTACAGCAAAGCAAACAACAGAGCGAAGAAACAACCTGTTGAATGGGAAAAAAATATTTGCAAGTTATTAATCTGACATGGTACTAACACCTAGAATATAAAAGGAACTCAATAGGAAAAAAAATCAAATAATCTCATTAAAAATGGACAGAGGACATAAACAGGCATTTCTCAAAAAAAGACATACAAACAGCCAACAGGTAATGAAAAAATACTCAACATAACTAATTATTAAGGAACTGCCCATCAAAACCATAATGAGATATCATCTTACACAAGTTAGAATTGTTTATTAAAAATTTTTTTAAAAACAGGTGCTGGGGAGGATACAGAGAAAAGGAGATTCTTATAAATTGTTAGGAATGTACATTAATATAGCTGTTATAGAAAACAATATGGCCATGTCTCAAAAAATTAAAAATAGGACTATCATACGATCCAGCAATCCCTCTACTGGGTGTGGTATTTATCCAAAGGAAAAAAAATCAGCATGTCAAAGAGATATCAGCACCACCATGTTTATTGTGGCACTCTTCACAATAGCAAAGATATGGAATCAACCTAAGTTTTCATCAATGAATGGATAAAGAAAATGTGGTATATACATGAAATGGAGCACTTCTCAGCTGTAAAAATAATATTGGGGCAACATGGATAAAACCAAAGGTCGTTTTGTTAAGTGAAATAACCCAGGCACAGAAAGATACGTATCTCATGTTCTCATATGTGGGAGCTAAAAGAGTTAATCCCTTGGAGGTAGAGATCAGAATGACAAATGGAAAGGGTATGTGGATTAAGGGTGGCGTGGGTAAAGAGAGACTGGTTAGTGTGTACAAACGTACAGTTAAAAGTAATGAGTTCTGATGTTCAGTATCAGAACAGGGTGACTATAGTTAACAACAATGTATGTTTCAGAATAGCTAGAAGTGAAGACATGAAATGTTCCCAACACATAGCAGTGATAAATACACAAGGTGGTGGATGCCCTAAATACCCTGACTTGATTATCATGCATTCTATGCATGTAACAAAATATCACATGTACCTCATAAATATGTACAAATTATATGTCAATTTTTTAAAAAATAGGTGTGTAAGCCAGACTTTTTCAGTGGTTTCCTTCTTGCCCTCCTTCTACCTTTGAAGAAGCTGATTTATTATTAGCTAGTTGCTTTTTCTTATGTACACTTCAGGCAGGTCAAAATGTTTAGTTAGAACATAAGCTGACACCCCCTGATAAGCTAAGAGTTGACTTATTAATGACTCTGCAAGCCAGTGATTCTCTTTCTATTCCTAAAGACTTGTATTTGGACTGCTTTGGAAGCTGCCATAGAAAAAACACCAGTACTGCAGAACTTATGGAGAATATTTGGGTTAGGAAATAGTAGGAGGAAAAAAGTGTACAAAACCAAGATCTTTTAGGCTAAGATGTTTGGGAAGAATTAGTTCACTAGACATATCTTTTTCTTTTTTCTTTGAGATGGACTTTCACTCTTGTTGCCCAGGCTGGAGTGCAATGTGCGATCTCAGCTCATTGCAACCTCTGCCTCCTGGGTTCAAGTTATTCTCCTGCGTTCAAGTGATTCTCCTGCCTCAGACTCCGAAGTAGCTGGGATTATAGGCACCCGCCACCATGCCCAGCTAATTTTATATTTTTAGTAGAGACAGGGTTTCACCATGTTGGTCAGGCTGGTCTCAAACTCCTGACCTCAGGTGATGCACTTGGCTTGAACTCCCAATGTGCTGGGATTACAGGTGTGAGCCACTGCACCCAGCCTCACTAGACATAGTTTCATCCTTCAGATGATAAAATGCCTGAAATTTTATATTTTTCTTTGTGCAATGCATGGGAATTCAGCAACTAGAGAGTCACTTTAATTAACAAGCAATTGTTTCAGTAATTAGCACACACACATATTAATCCTTTAAAAGACTAACTTGCTCATTTAGAGCCTTAGTTTAATTATGAGGATAGTCATGATAGATTGTTTCAAAATAGAGTACTTAGGTAGGGGAACAGGGTAAGTATAACAGGCATAGTGTCTATAACTCTAGATATATCCTAAGGTGTGGATATAAGAAAGTGGGTATAGAGATTTAAGTTTAAGGGAGCCCACATCACAATTCACCAATGTCAAAGATTTGAAGAAACTGTTCTGGCCTGAATATCTCTTGTTCTTGGGACTTAGAATTTGCATTGATGCAGTTAATACTATAATTAAGCCCCACTATGCATAAGATAGGTTCTTGTGAGATGACCTGATACTGCTTCTCTAGAAATATGCGTTGTAAGTTCCAAATGGTCAATGTGAAGAGGAAATTTTACAGGAAATCCTATGTGAGCTATGCTAGAACATATGTATGTGTTCTAAAGATTATTCAACCTACAGACACACTCAACATGCTATAACTGAAGAATGTCCATTATTCCAGGGACTTACTATCCTTTTGAGCATAATAACCATGCTCTTAAATGTTCTTTTTCTTTTGGTCTGTGACTTTTGATATTTATAGCTCACTTGCACAGGCTTAAAAATATGAGTAAGAGAGGGAGAAGAAAATACTCAGACTTCTCTATTTTACCACTTTTCTAGGGGCCCTTGGCAGGGATGCCCTTACTAGACATACTGCATAAGTTTTGAAGCTTCAGGAATGTCTCCTGTGCTCCCTGCAATCCCCTTTCCTCATTCCCTAATTCTGTTTTTTACTTTCTTCACTTTGGCTCACACAGTTGTGAAGGATACTAAGTCTGAAATCTACAGGGTGCACTGGCAGACTGGAGACCCAGGGAGGAGCTGATGTTTCAGCTTGAATCTGAAGGCAGTCTGCTGGCAACATTCTCTCTTCCTCAGCACAGATCAGTACTTTTTCTGTTGGGTCTTCATTGACTGACTTCAAATACATTACAGTACTATAGTAATGAAGTCCACCCTCACTATGGAGGATAATTTGCTTTACCCAAGTCTTATGATTTAAATACTGATCTCATATTTTAAAAAAACCCTTCACAGTAACATCCAGACCTGTATCTGACCAAATATTTGGACATCAATGCCTAGCAAAGTTGATATGTAAAATGAACTATATCAGTTAAATTGAGTTTCTCTAGTCTGTACTACTGGCAAGTGGTAGATCCACAATTCGAACCCAGGCTATTAAATCCCTTGCTCTTTTTTACTGTGTCACAAAGCCTTAATATAGTCAGATTGTTTCTTGTAGCTATTCTGGAAATGTTAGTCCTGTTGGAAGAATGAACATTTGTATCTGAGCAAGAAGGGTAGGAAGGGTAGGTATTTTGGTAGTCCCAGATGCTAGAGGAATTGGGTAAGGGAAAGGCGAGTCAGAAAACCTCATTTGGATAGTGATATGAGAGAGAAGAGCTTTGGCTGGGTTTGGGGAATGGGCAGAGGGAGACACCAAACTGTCTGATTCAGCACCTTTGACTTGACCTGGACCTGGTTCTGTAGAACACAGTTCCATCCATACTTGCATTAGAAGATGAACTTCTTAAAGGCAGGGCTGTGTTTTACTTATTTTCATATTTGTCATATGTGCCTAATAGACTATCTAACTGTTAGGTTGATGAACTCTTGAACTCTTCTCCACTAAATGCATAGCAGAAGATTAGGATTAGAGTTGAGGCTTTGGATAGCTGTAGCCTAGTCACTTTTGCAATGTTTTCTGAGGAACTGATCACATCATCTCTTCCTTTTCTGGTGTGCTGCCTGGCTAGAACCGGGGCCTTGTGTGTGGCACTCCAAATCAGAAACCACTTTCTGCCTTCCATTCATGTTCACTGGCCTAGGCTGAGACCTGATGGGCCCTGCAAGTTCTCACGTCCCTGGGGTGAGAAGAGCAGATGCTGGCTTGCAGCATCAACCATCTTCCTCATTCTCCATAGTGCCTGGTTATTCACTAAATGCTGGCCTAGAGTTATCTCTACTGTGGTTAAATACAGAAAACTAGGTAGTGATTTTGATAGCACGTGACTAGGTTTATTTGGGTAGGTGGATTTTTGTTGAAATTTTTTCTTCACTTTTGCACACATACCTAACTGCATGCTTGCTGAAATGGAAGAAGGGACCAGAGAGGGACAGGGACAACCACTGTCATGACTTTTGGTGCCCTGACTCTAAGACTCATATGGTAAACTGATTTTTCATCAAGAAAGGTGATGCTCTAAATCTAGACAGATTTATTCTGAAGTATGGTTTTTAATTCATACCTTAGGATTAATTTTACTGTCATTTGGAAAGCCAATGTAGTTTTGGTTTCTCATGTAATGTCACACTCTATCTCTCTGCTTCAGCTGATCCCCCTGTGATCTCGGAAGAGAAAGGGCCCTGTTTCAGACTTGTCAGTTCTGGAAGACAATGTATGCACCCTCTGTCTGTTCACCTCACCAAGCAGCTTTGCTGTTGTAGTGTGGGCAAGGCCTGGGGCCCACACTGTGAGAAATGTCCCCTTCCAGGCACAGGTAAGACACGCCCAGCTGTATGTGCACATACATTCCCAGCCACATGAGTACAGAGGACAACTTTGGCAACTTGGGTCATTTTTGGTTTCTGACTTTACTTTTTAATAATACAGTGTAAACATTTTTGTCACTTTTATAGAAACTGTAGACATACATGGTTGAATCAGCTGGAAAAATTATGTGCAAAGAGATTTTCCCATTTCTATGTGACATTAGACTTTCTTTTGAATATTAAGAAAATCCATTATATTTTATCTTCAACTTCCAAAACTCTGAGCCTGTCTGAGTCTGAGAAGGCTCTGCTGGGCCATGTGCTTTTCAAATGATTGGCTGTTCATCAGTTCAAAGTAACTAGACTTCGTGCAGGTTGACTCATTTATTCATTTATTGAGTATCGTGCTTAATTTCTTAAATTGGAAATGGAGGGAATTATATTCATGATTGAATTTATGCTGTGAAGATTAATAACTTAAGGGCAGATCTTGCCAAAACTCCTAAAAACTGTGAGAGTTGAGTATTAAGAAGTAGATTATTCTTTATCCTTCAGTTTGGTACATAATTGCCCTATGTCCTGAGAAGGCAAATTTATCTCTTTAAATACCTTACTTCTACCAATGAACCACTCAATTTCTCAAGCAGGATCAAGTAGTTACATGGAAGAGAAAGAAATGTAAAATGAAAGTATTGGACCTGATATTAACAAGGAATAACCTCAATTTCACTACTTGGGATGGGCATAAAATAGTCTACTCAATTGCATGTTTGATAAGATGCTTCCTACTTAGGGAAGTGTCTTAACTCTCACAGGGCCATGTAGTGTCTTAAAGCTGTAACTTACAAGATAGCAGACAAGATTTAAATATAAGTGTCATGATCCACTTTTGTTCATGGTTAGAACCAGAAAGAACTGTGTTAAGGCAAAGGATAATACAACGTTGGTGGTATATTGATAGACTAGATAATTTAAGGCCTCCAAAAGGTCCTAGTACCCTCTCATGCCATCTGATCCACTCATTATTAAAAATTAATGATCAAGTAAATAATGTTTATAATTTATAGACACATGTCTCTTGAAGTTCAGTTTTTTAAGCTTTTAGTTTGTGAATTTATTATGCATATTATTGCGTGTGTATAATGTGTTTTTAATTTTTTTTAAGTTTTTAAATTTTTAACTTTTAAGTCCAGCGGTACAAGTAGAAGCTCAGTTTTGATAGCTTTGTAATCCTTTCCGGAAGCATAAATTGAAATGGTGACTGTAGCTCAGGGATACTCCTCTCCAATACTGTCAATACATTTGAAAATAATATTCAAGATAAAATTTTTGCACTTAATTTTTAGTTATATGGTGTTTTTCATTAAAAATATTTAGTTCATTGATTCTTTAAACTTGGTTTTTAAAATCATGTTTTCTTCTGGAAACATCTTTTGAAGTAAAATTGTATTTTGTAGTTAAACATAAGAATGTGGTTCTACCATTTAGTGTGTGATCCTTAGAAAAACAATATTGTAGCATACTATAATTTTAGTATTTTTAGTTTTCTTTTTATTGAGAACTAATTTTAGGTCCCAAACATTCAATAGAAGATCTCTTGTTCAGTGAAAGTGAGAAATGACTTATTTTACTTTCAATTTTAAAAGTAGAAATAAAAAAGTTAGCCATAAGCTCCTTGGTGTCTGCATTTGGTAATTTGCCTCCAACACCAACACCAAAGGGATTAGGTGGATTTTTCCTCTGAAGGCCACACACTGTTTTAACCCGCTTCTCCCCCTTGCCTTTCCCCCTCACTTATTCATGGGGATTATGCTGTGGAGGTTAGCAAATAACATGTGCTGAGTCTACTTTTTTTTTTTTTTAAGAATACAAAACCACTTTTTTTTGGCAATGATAGTGATTCCAGGGCACAGAATATCTCCTTGGCCTCTGGGTAATTAAACGAGCTGGTCACGGCCAGGCCTTTTCCCAGTTGTTGTTCCTTTACTTGAAAACAGCTACATCTGGATTTGGCATTTCCCTTCTTTCTTGATTTTTACCTATCATCTCCAGCATGTCTCACTTCTCTAGACTCTTCCTCACTATTCCAAGATTCTCCCCTTCAAAAACCCTTCCCCTTTTCAGTCCTCCTTAATCAACATCATCTTACCAGCTGACACATGGCATTTTGGCAGAGCCCTTTGTGTTCTTCAACTAGAGACAAACTGTGAGGATTTCAGCATCTCATTTCCCTGAATAGTGATTTTTTTTTTGTAACCTTATGACTCTTCATCTTAGATAAATGTCACTGAGCTCTTTGTGAATAACTAATGAAATTATACCAAAGCAGGAAAAAAAAGAAAGCCTGATTTTTGTTGCTAACACATATACACACAACATAAGATATATATAATACATATAGTGTCTTCTATATATGAAATATCTCCTAATGTATAACCTAATATGATAAATAATATTTTCTAAGTGGTTGCTGATTATATATATATATGTATAAAAATATATATATGTGTGTATATATATATGTATATAAAATAATCCCTCTGTTACCATGGTTACGTATCAGTGGATTCAACCCAATTGGTTGGTTGAATCTATGGATGCAGAACCAGATATGGAGGGCTGATCATACTATGCAATTTTGTGTAAGGGACTGTAAGGGACTTGAGCATTGCCGATTTTAGTATCCACGGGGGTATCCTAGAACTAATCCCTCATAGATACTGAGGGACGACTATGTATATAATGTGATATATAAAAGATATGCTAATTATATGCTATACATAATATATATATATTCTGATTGGGTAGGATAAGGAATTAACAGATGGAGAAATGTTTAGTAAAAAGAGGGTCAGATTTTTTTCTGTAAATATGCAAGTTTATCAGAAATTTGAGCAATTTGCTTACGTTTTGCACCTGTTTTTGAAGTTTTAAAATGTAACTATATTAGTGATGATTTATTAAGAGCTATTCATCATGATATTTTCCTCTGTATAAGTTTGCACTGTTAGATTTTTAAAAGGAATATTTTCCCATCCCAAATCTAGCTGCTTTTAAGGAAATCTGTCCTGGTGGAATGGGTTATACGGTTTCTGGCGTTCATAGACGCAGGCCAATCCATCACCATGTAGGTAAAGGACCTGTATTTGTCAAGCCAAAGAACACTCAACCTGTTGCTAAAAGTACTCATCCTCCACCTCTCCCAGCCAAGGAAGAGCCAGTGGAGGCCCTGACCTTCTCCCGGGAACACGGGCCAGGAGTGGCGGAGCCAGAAGGTGAGAGTGGTGATGGATCATGGACTCTAGACATCTATCTGCATGTCTTTGCTTTTATTTCCCTGTTTATAACCCTCAGAGGGTTATAACAGAACAGAGTTTTTCAGCCTCAGCACTATTGATATTCTAGGGTGGAGAATTCTTTGATTGGGAATTGCCCTGTATATTGTAATATGTTTAACCACTGCTCTAGAATAGTGCGTACCTAGTAGATAACAATATTCTACAGTAATTTCAGAATGTCTTCTTGCTGTTTGGGGGCTACTTTATCTTGGCGTTTGTTCCTGGAACATGATTTAGATCCTTCAGGGAATAGCCCTAATTCGTTTCTTGTCTAGAAGGCCATTTAACAAATATTTATGAAGTGGAATCTACAGGCTTTCCAGAAGTTACAGCATGGAAGTCTAATGGACAGTCAGGGATAATGGAGGGTGAAATGAAGGAAGCTAAATGATTGTCAGTTGAAGAGATCTGGTGAGCACCTAGTGTGGTTCTTCCATTTACCCTCTGAGAAACCTGAGACCTAGAGAAGGGACATGACTTGCCAGAGAATATGTAATGGGACCTGTGACCAAGGAGCACGTTTTCCCAAGGAAATAGTTTCAGGCCTTATACTTGAGAGGGAGTCAAGACAATAGAATTTGAGTCCCTCTCTGGCATTCAGGATGCAGGATCATCCCTATCTCTATATAAACCAGCAGTATCTGATATGTCATATATCTTGCTTACAAAAATTTTCACCTCAGAAAGAACAAACATTTTAGATTTGTATAGAATGAACATATTTTCTTTAATAAAGCTCCTGTTGGCTTTTCACAGTTGATTCTTAGGTTGGAATTCAGGAGGCCATTTTTCGGTGCTGTTGAGGAGGTAGAGTGCTCAGGCTAGTGTTGAGTTGGAAGCTTGGCACAGCCTTCTTCTTGGTAGGGCAGGCTATTTTTCTGGGCTCTGAACGTTTGTGTGTTCTGGCTTATTTGAGTCTACACTTTCACTCTCTGCATTTCTTCCTTGCTTAGGCAGAACAGGCAGAACCTCAGCTGAAATTGACAGTATTCATCAGTTTGCCCCTAGACACTTAGTGTCATGACCAGATGTTTGCAACTGTTCATTGTTTGCACAGGCAGGAGGAAATGGGCTCTAGTTCCAGATTTTGCCTCAAGACCTTGTGGAGGGTTAGGGAGAATAAAAGGTTAATTGACTTTCTCCAACCCCAAGAATATTGCAGCAGTGATTTTAATTTATCTGGTACCCTGATTGCTTTCAAGAGTTAATGCATCTACCCAACCTGTAAACTAATGTTTGCGGAGAAAAATCCTGGTGAATGTTGATCCAGGGCTTTAGAACTAACACGAAGGACTGATTAATGAAAAGCAAGTCTTTAAAAATACAAAGACATCACCAACACCCTCACAATAATGCTTATGATTGTGTAATGTATGATTTGTTCAATATATTGCTACTAATCTCAAATTGACTCTTACTGGCTTGTAAGATTCTTTTTCATAATTTAGTTAGCATATCTTTCTGAAAATATTCACGGGGCTTCATTAAAGGTTGGAATACATAAAGGATGCAGCACATACTCTCATGTCTCTTATTGAAATAAGTGACATTCTTTTTTAACATTGACACCAGAAAGCATTTCAAGCATTATACACCATAAGGATAACCCTTTCACCAGTTAATGAAAATGTTTGTTTTCTAAGATATGGAAAGTTTACATAATTGAGATAAGGCATAAAATGATGATGTACCGGAAAGTATTGCCTTCTTTAGCTTTTTAGTTTAATTTCAATTTTGGAAGGGTTTGAAAGACTTATTCACATCTCTGTGTGCTCCTGTAGCTGAGGAATACCAGCGCTGAGAGTTCTCTATTAGTCATGTGTAAAATTCACTAAAATGGCAGATGATCATAATTCTACATTTGCTTAAGTTTGGTTCTTAATCCTTTTGCAGAGATACTGGACTTCCATTGCTTTTGAAAAATTGAACTATAATAGACTGAATTGTCTTAAATCGTACTAATACCCTTTTTCTTTTCTGTTTTTAGTGGCAACTGCACCCCCTGAAAAGGTAATTTATTCATCATTTGCAAGTCTTTTCCTTTTCAACCTTCAAAATGGTTTTCTATTAGAATATGTATGGATTTTTTATACTTAAATGTAGGAACATATCTATTATGCATCATTTGGTTTAAGTTAATATAGCATTCAGTTATTCAAAAAAATTTATTGAGCCATTGTTATAGACTGGCAGTATACTCAGTGTTAGGAAAACAATGGAGGACAAACAGGACTCAACTCTCTACTTTCATGAAGCTTCAATTCTAGTGAGAAGAAAATGGTGAGCTAATGGGAATCAGGGACATCAACAGAATTCAGTGTCACCTGATGGCCTAGACCATCTGTGAAAGAAAGGCTGTGCCATGGTTAGGTACTCATGTATTCTTTTTTTTTGGAGACGGAGTTTCGCTCTTGTTACCCAGGCTGGAGTGCAATGGCGCAATCTCGGCTCACCGCAACCTCCGCCTCCTGGGTCCAGGCAATTCTCCTGCCTCAGCCTCCTGAGTAGCTGGGATTACAGGCACGCGCCACCATGCCCAGCTAATTTTTTGTATTTTTAGTAGAGACGGGGTTTCACCACATTGACCAGGATGGTCTCGATCTCTTGACCTCATGATCCACCCGCCTCGGCCTGTACTCATGTATTCTTAAAGCACATATATAGCTAGTGAGGTACTTCTTAATTCGACTAAAATTTAACATATGTGTTTGAATTGAGTTAGAACAGAACTTACCCTTAAAAGTTACAATCAAATACTAGAATGTTGCTCTTTAAAAAAATCAGTCTATTGGCTTTTGGGCATAAAACGGGTCTGTGAATTGTGAGACATTTTAGTAGGCAATGTAAACATTTTCTAGATCTAAGTCCTATCTATGTAATATTATTCCTTCTCTGAATCTTGCTTTCTTTATTTAATAAAAACATTCATTTTCATTAAATGAATGAACTTATGTCCGAGAACTACTATGATATATTGCTAGACTAAATTATGCTTGCATTTCAAAATGGGATCTCAATGCACAGAACAGCCTTTAATTTTCTTTTTATCTCCTACTTCCCCATAATACTTACATGGAAATTAGGTAATCATTAAATGTTTATACATTTATGTATCATTCTTTTAGCTGACAAGAATATATTATTAGAATTTAGATGAGACAATACATACATAAATTATTTTAAATAGCGTTCTAAATCTTTAGCTTATAAATATGGGATAGAGTAACATGTATGTCATAATATAAGTGCTGAAAGAATCAAGAAAAAGAGACTTACGATTTTGGAGTGATAGCATTCATTCAGGAAGAGTGAATGTATTCAGAAAGAGTATTTTGAGCCCCCAAAAAGTATAACAGATATGTATACATTATGTGTACTTTTGAAGCTCTTAGCATTTGAATTTAGTTCTGATTGATACATGGGAGGAATTATTCAGCTTGTAGGTGAACCAGCCAGTGGCCTGACAGCCTCATCATAACTCAGTTCTTCTCTCTTTATGATTGAATTTAATAACTCTTATTAAGCATCTAAAAGAGATCCTAAAAAGTTTTCTTGTATACTTTTACTGCCTTTTATTTGGGGAGGAGATAGTATGAAAAATACAATCATAGTCTTTGCTGTCTTGGTCTTTACAAAAGTCTCATGATGTTATGAGATGGATGAAGAAAAGAGAGGGTAGCCCAGAGATGTGCAAAGGTGTGGAGGAGGGGACAGCAAAGGTCATGAAGGACTTGGTCAGAAACAGAAGTAGGGACTGCTTTGGAAGGCTTAGCGTACCAAACTGCTGTTGAAATCAACAGCAGTACTTTGCTTCTTTTTTTTTTTTTTTTTTTTTTTTTTTTTTTTTTTTGAGGCGGAGTTTCGCTCTTGTTACCCAGGCTGGAGTGCAATGGCGCGATCTCGGCTCACCGCAACCTCCGCCTCCTGGGTTCAGGCAATTCTCCTGCCTCAGCCTCCTGAGTAGCTGGGATTACAGGCACACGCCACCATGCCCAGCTAATTTTTTGTATTAGTAGAGACGGGGTTTCACCATGTTGACCAGGATGGTCTCGATCTCTTGACCTTGTGATCCACCCGCCTCGGCCTCCCAAAGTGCTGGGATTACAGGCTTGAGCCACCGTGCCCGGCAGTACTTTGCTTCTTGACTGGACCCTATTCATTAAATGTAGAAGTGGTGTAGATTAGGAAGTCTGCTGCCTCAAAGTGATGGGGGAAATTCTGTCTGTAAACTGTAGGAGTGGATTAACACCTGATCGTGGTCTGTTCCTTGTTGGCATTGGCCATGGCTGCAGGGAATGGGGTGCAGTCGAGACTGGTTGAGGTCATCTCTAGTAAATAATAGAAAGCTAGTATATAGGCCAGGCATGGTGGCTCACGCCTGTAATCCCAGCACTTTGGGAGGCCGAGGCAGGCAGATCACGAGGTCAAGAGATTGACACCATCCTGGCCAACATGGTGAAACCCGTCTCTACTAAAAATACAAAAATTAGCTGGGCGTGGTGGCGTGCATCTGTAGTCCCTGCTACTCGGGAGGCTGAGGCAGGAGAATTGCTTGAACCTAGGAGGTGGAGGTTGCAGTCAGCTGAGATTGTGCCACTGCACTCCAGCCTGGTGCGTGGCAACAGAGTGAGACTCTGTCTCAAAATAAATAAATAAGTAAATAAATAAATAAATAAATAAATAAAAGCTAGTGTATATTCTTAAGAAGACAGAGGAAATGTGGAAAAAACTAACAAGTGCTCAATATTTGTAGGAGATGAATTTTGGTAGGACTACCCACATCAAGAAGAAAAAGGAAGCCAGTTAGGTTATTACAATAAACCAAGAATGAGAGTGAGTCCAACCTAGGGTGGTGGGGTCTGTGGATATGAAAAAGGGTGAACGGCTATAAGAAAAAGTGTCAATGGACGGGACTTGCAATGAAGAATGAAAGAGGGAGGGCTAAAAAATGACTTTAAACCTGGATGGGATAGATTAATGACTGTGGCATTGGCAGAAATGAAGTTGGAATGAAAGCCTGGATGGTTTTGGAAGGGGTGGGCTTGAGGTATCTGTGGGATATCTAAATGGACTTACCCTGTAAGCATTTACACTTACAAAATTGGATTTGTGATGAGATACTCAGACAGACAATTTTAGAAGAGAGGTGATACTTGAAGGCAGGAGAAGAAGATAAGAGTGTTAACAGAAGCCAGAGGAGTAAGCTTTCTGGAAGAGGAGAGTAACCAAGTAATTTGGTGAATACTTTAGTGATGATAAGAGCTCTCTGGTCCCACTCTGGTGTGAGTGAAGTCACAGATCCTTAACTAGACTAATTGTTCAGTCTGCGTGATCCTGCACAGTTGCAATGGGAAGCTGAGCCATGAATGCTGGACTGCTTCTCCGCTTGAGGTCCATGGGACAAGCCTGGGCATCAAGATGTGTGATGAAGCCCCAAATTCTTCTCCTAACCAGCAGATTTCTGTTGCTCTGCCTGACTACCACTGTTCAGAGAGCTGGAGTTGTAAAGTTATCAGACGTGAGGTTAAAGGAGGCCGTAGTGACTGACTGGTTTAAAATATTTTAGCTTACCATGTGTTCTTTGTTATGGCACATCTGCCATATCCATTATTTAATCTGCAAACTGTGGCTGATCATCTTAGTGGGGCAGAGCCACATGTGAATGAAGTGAAGGTTTAGTCATCTCTTGGGGTTAGTTTTGCCCTGTTGCAGACCAAATATGGACCCCTGGGCCAAGGCATTTACTTACAAGGTCAGACTTCGGGCCTCAGGGAACTGGCTGAGCGTATGTGCATGGATCAGCACTGCTGGGAAGCATTTAGGGCTTCTCATAGTAGTACCACATCAATGTTTTTGTGATTGTTTTTGTGATTTCATGCAATCATACAGGTATGGTCCTATGACATATACCTGTCTTTCTAACAATATTAAATAAAAATAGTAATACATGGGAAACTAAAAATAATTTCCACTTTCAATTGTCTTTTTCTTTCTTGTTCTCTTTTAAAATACAACCATCCAGGAAATATCTTCACTGGATCAGGAGAAAACCAAACTTGAGCCTGGTCAACCCCAGCTGTCTCCAGGCGTTTCAACGATTCATCTGAATCCACAGCTTCCAGGTAGCCTGTGTTGATCTGTGCTGTTTGTCAGAGTTTTCTGAATACAAATGTAAGAAGGGAAATTTTTGTCTTTGATTTTGTGTAGTAAATTACTAGACTTTATAACCGAAGTTCAGTGTTAAGCATAGTAATATACATTGTTAGTGTAATTACAGCACTATAAGTATTGAAGCAGGGAAGATACGTGGTTTTGTTTGTTTTTTACTGTTTTCTGTGATCAGGAGTGGTATATACTATTCAAACATTATTGAAGGTTATCATTTGATAAACAATCATTTTTTTGGCTTCTGCGTCACTCAGGTATTCTTGCTAAATGTTGAACCCAGAGCTATAGATTAATACCATGAGCTTTCAGGACATAGAACAGTTCTTTATATCCAAGAAATGCTGTGATATATTGCTAGACTAAATTATGCTTGCATTTTGAAATGAGATCTCAGTGCACAGAACAGGCTTTAATTTTCTTTTTATCCCCTACTTCCTCATATAGTAGTGATTGAAAAAACATCACCTCCTGTGCCCGTTGAAGTAGCTCCTGAAGCTTCCACATCTAGTGCCAGCCAAGTGATTGCACCTACTCAAGTGACAGGTTGGTGCAGTATTTGTTATGTTATATATCCCACGGAGGAGACGTGGGGCAGAGCTTCATTTTCAATGCAGTATCAAATGTGTAAGCTTGCTCATGGCAGCGTTAGTCGTAATAGCAAATATTTGGAAATCATCTAAATACTGTTAGAAAAGAGTGTATGTAAATAAATTATAGTACTTACGAATTACGGAATATCACATAGTACTAAAGTGATGTTTTAAAAGAGTAATGTCATGAAGAAATATGTCATAATCTTTGTTAATAGCTGCAGAATACAATGTCATGATTACAATTTTACTTCTAAAATTTTTATAAACACAGAAAAAGAGACAGAAAATGCATCAGTGTTCGGTTCTAACTAGTTAATACAGGATCATGGATAATATTTGTGTTCTTCAGTATGCTTTTATTTTCAAAGTTCTTTATTATAAACATTTTAATCATGAGTGAAATAGTATACAAATGTTTTATATTTTGAAACAAATGCAAAATTCTAAATGTCCATATCCTTAAGGTGTATCGAGCTCTTACACATCAATAGGAAAAATACTAACAATTGAGAAATGGAAAAATAATACAATCAGATAATTTGTAGGAAAAAAAATAATACCAAGAAATGTATAATGGAAAAATTTAAATTTTCTGGTAATCAAAGAAAGGCAAGTTAAAATAGGGTAATACCTTATTTCTATCAAATTAGTATGTAAAACCTGAACTACTTCTATTAGGGTGAGATTGAGACTCTCTCACATTGCTGAAGGGAGTATGTGTTGGGGTTCTTCAGAGAGACATTACCAACAGGATAAATGCAGATAGATAGAAAGAGCTTTATTGTGAGGGATTGGCTCACACCATTCTGAAGGCTAAGAATTTCCTGGGAAATTGATGGTGGTGTGGTTCCAGTGCAAACCCAAAGGCCTGAGAAAGGGGAGTTGGTGGCATAAGGGAAGTTGGTGGCATAAGTGCCAGTCTGAGCCTGAAGGCCCGGATACCTGGTGTGCCAGTGTCTGAGGGCAGGAGAAGATGGATGTCCCAGCAAATTGCCTTCCTCAGTCTTTTTGTTGTGTTTGGGCTTAGCCCCCAGCAGATAGGAGGATACCCACCCACGCTGCTGAGGGTGATCTTCTTTACACAGTCTAACAACTCAAAGGCTACTTTCTTCCAGAAACACCCTCACAGGCGCATCCAGAAATATGTAATCAGCTGTCTGGACATCTCGTAGCCCAGTTCAGTTGACTCATTAAATTAACCATCACAGAGTGTAAACTGGAAAGCACAAACTGGCAATATGTATAAAAAACTTTAAAACTATTCAGGACTTTTGACTCAGTGATTCCATTTTAAGACATCTTGTTTGAGGAAATAATGTTCCCAAAGGCTGTGGGTAGTAGTTTATGTAAGTGGTTACCTGTCACAGACAATGTATAATAGAGAATAAATAGAAATAACTGAACATTGAACTACAAGGGAATAGATAATTATGTTACATCTATACATTGGAACATTGTGTTGCCACCACATATAGTATTTTTGAAGAACTTTTATTGAAATCTAGCAGGAAATGGTCACACAATATTGCTAAACTTAAGATGAAGGATATAAAAATAAGATATAGAGTATTATACCAGGTTTTTTAAAAGACATATATACATTGAGAAAATGCTGGGAGGAAGTACATTAGAAATTAGCAGTGGTTATTTTTGGTAGTGTAATCTGAGAGATTTTGGTGTTTTGCTTTATATTTCTTATTTTCCATATTTTATATACTCAACAGTTATTTTTAGAGTCAGAAAAAAATGTCACTAAGAGGCATCATCATCAACTTTAACTGAATTCATGATACCACTGCAGGATGAGGTTGGCAGTGTGTTGTGGGAGCTAAATGGAAGAGTTTGCAGCTTCCTTTAGAATATTTCCTCCTCAGAGACATGTTGTGGTTCCCTTCTAATAGAAATGTTCTCATATGTTAAGCTTTTGGCCACTAAATGAGTCAATAGGACAGGACCTTTGTCCTTCAGGATACAGCTGCAATCACCTAGCTGCAGCTCCACATCTGGGCATCCCTGATCTCTTGGTTCTGGGAAGCTCCCCTTCCCCTGCAGGCTCAGAAGTGCCTGCTCTCACTCCTTGGCCCCTTCCTGTTGCCAGCACCTGCTCCAGAGTGGAGCAAAGTTGTGGCCAAGCCCAAGTGCTGTTGCAACCCACCCAGGTGTGCATGTGCTTGGGGTGGCACTGATGTGCCAGCCCCCTGCTGCCTTGGTCCCCTCTGGACATTGGGCACCAATGAGCATGGGCAACTCAAGTGTGGGCTTGAGTTGGGCTTGCAAGTGCTCCTTGGCCTAAACAGCCTGGGCATGTGGACAACATGTTGATGGAGGGAGACAGACAGGTTCCTGGGTGGAAAGGGGTGGGTCCCCAGTGAAACCCTACCTTCCAGCCAGGAATGGCCTGAAGCCTGGGGACCAGGCTGCCAGTTCCAGGTGAAGTCCATGGCCTGGAGTGAAGACTTCATTGATGACCATTCAGCCAGTCAGATGGTGCTTTTTCTAGGCCCACCATGGCCACCCAGGGATCAATCAGCATACACTTCCTCTGTTGTGAGCCCATAAAAACCCTGGACTCAGCCAGACTCACACTGATGTCAGGACTACCAGCTACAAGAAGGAGCTACCCACTTCAGGTCTCCTCAGCTTTTCAGGACCACCTGCCTACAGAAAGAAGCTACTCACTATGGGTCTCCTGAGAACTGTCATGTCAGTCAGTGAAGCTCCTTTCCACCTTGCTCACTCTCCAGTTATCTGTGTACCTCATTCTTCCTGGATATGGGACAAGAACTCAGAACCCACTGAATGGTGGGACTGAAAGAGCTATAACACAAATGAGGCTGAAATATACTCTCCTGCTTGCCATCTTGAGGGTAACAAGAAGGGGAGAAGAGCTGCAGCCCTCTGGGGAGCCCAAACCAAAGGGCTCCCCAAGCCAGGGCTGTAACAGCCTCTTTGGGGCTGTGTGGTTTCTGGCATTTCTGAGCTTTCGGGCACCACCAACATTTCTGCTGGTGCCTGCAGCAGAAATTACTTGCAGTGTGTCTGGTCCAGCTGAGCCTCACATAAAGCCAGCACCTGGAGCTGCCACCCTTCCACAGAAGGTGGCTATGTGTAGTGGCTGGACCCCATGCTCCCTCACTCACACACCCCTCACTGTTCCACATCTGGCTTTCCCTTGGCAAGTGTGCGATCCTGAGCACAGCCTACCGGGCTGAGTGGGTGAAAGAAGCTCAGCAGATGGGAGCAAATCTTGGGCAAAGGCGCCACTAGCCACAGAGGTTTCTGGCTGGCAAAGTGACACTCCAAGGATCCTGTGAAAAAATGATAGTGATTTTTTTTAATGACCATGGCTAAAATTGTTATTCTCTATTCTGAGGTCATGTATGATATCTACTTTTTACTAAGCACACCTATAAGAGACTGCTTTGAGCTGCAAAGCATACAAGCAAGTAATACGCTATTTTGGACAGTAAGGATCTTCTAATTGTTTATCTTAATGTTAAAAAGACAAAAATGCAGGAAGACACACTGTAATTCACTAGTTTTTTAGAAATACTGCATTTCCATTTTTCAGTGTGAAGAAAAACTAGTTTTGAAAGGACGTGGCTGACTTAAATGAACAAACCTCTTGCATACTAGCTTTGTAATGGTTAAGTTCAGCTAGATAAACGCAGTTTCAACATTTAAATGCAGCTGTGTGAAGGGTAACAAACTGAAGTTACTCAGCTTCAACTGAACTACAGAGCTGGCTGAAAAAAAATGAAAGCAGCCTTGCTATAGGAAGTTGTTAAATGACAACTTGTTAGAAGCTTAGTTTGAGCTTGGCAGAATACAGGACTGACATCTGCTGTCACATGTTTGTAGCATGAATATATCCTTCCAGGAAACAAGTGACACTGATTTTTTTTTTTATGCAACAGTTGTAGGTACTTCCACTTTCTGTAGTAAAAGAATATTTCTAAAAGAATCCATAGGGAGACTGTTAGCGAGTCTTTGAACTGAAATGGTTTGCAGCTTTAGAGCTACACTATACGTAGTGATCTGTATTAGCCATAAGAAGACTGTTTTGTATCAAACTTAATTTAAATCAAAATGTGTATGTTCCCGTTGGTTTCACATGGGGCCCAAACACAAATTTAAGGAGCAATCTCCTCATTTCTCTCAGGAATATTGCATAATAATGCTTTTGTCTCTAAAACACAGAGGAGGTAAACATTATTTGTTCCTGTTAGTTTCTCCCATAGTTGAAGAAAGGGATAGAAGAATACACAAGAGACTAAAATAAATATCATCAGCTCCACATTGTTTAGTGATTATATCTTTATGATGGTGAAATTGGAAGTAGCCTTTTCAGATTTAGCCAAACACACTTTGACATGTGATAATAAGTGAGCCACATATTTGCAGGAAATACGTGTGATATTTTCCACTCTTAACAGCTGACTTGGTGGCTTGCAACATTTTTGGCATACTGTTTTCAAGTGAATTGTATGTTTCAGCATATAAATTCTTGATTTAGCATAGTGTCTTAATAACTAAAGGATAGGTTGGAAAAATCAAACCTTTATTTCTCTGGCAGATATTTACAAAGTGGAAACATCTGTTTCAATTGTTGTGGGACAATCTATGCTCATTGTGGGGCAGTTAGGAAGCCAGGGCATTTTCGTAAACCTTTCCATGAGTTAACATTTGATGCCTTCCTCTGGCTCTTCCCAAGCTTTCTCCATGGCTCTGCCAGACTGGCCAAAAATTATTCTTTGACTGACTTAACTGCCTTGTGGAAACCTCTGTAATTATCATGGCCCAGACATTTAAAAAACTATTTGCTCATCAGATCTTTTCCAGAACTCAGAATTGACCCAAAAATGTTTGTCCCTCAAGCATATTACCAGTGTCGTTACAGTCTCAATAAACTATGTATGCTGATGGAAAATGAACTCTTATTTCCATGTGAAATCATCATGCTTTAATATTTCCAGACTTCATTCATTCATTCATTCATTCAGGGAATCACATGACAAAGAAAAAAGCTAAAGTCAACACACTCATTTTCATATTTTGCCAAAAGCTCTCTGTTTCATTTAATTTTAGAAAATAGAGTAAAGATACCACACTGTTAAATCTACCATTGGCCTTGTTGCTGGTATAAATAGAGTATTTGGTTTTCTACTGGCTTTCGGTCACGGCTCTTTTCCCATGTTCTAGATAGACTCCAGCAAAAGAAATAGAATAAGGTCCCTGACCTGGTGAAGATGAGGTTTTCAGGGAGCACACATTTCAGGGAAGAGTAGAGCTGTCCTGTGAACTAGGTGGCATTATGAAGGACGTGTGAGAGAATCCAGTGGGGAGCACTCCCTTGATGATCTCTCTGCAAAGCCAAGAAAGCCAAGCATGCTAAAAAGACAAGACATTTCCATTCACCAGCATACCCCGACACAAGAAATGAGTGCTGTCTGTGTGAGGCTTGACTCTGGTGTGTCAGAGCCCGGTTTCCAGAGTTTATATTGACACAGTTTGCTCAAAAAATCATATGCTTCTACATAAACTGATCTACTCAGTGGGAAAAGGTTTGCATGCTGATGTGTCAGTGACCACTTAGGAAAAATATAAAGCATCTTGTCTTTGCCCTGAAAAAACAGAAAATGCAGAAAACTATTCCTGTTCCTTAAGACAACATTCACAGGACTTGTGTACTGTCTATGTGCTTAGGCATGAAAATCTAATAGAAAAGGAGGGAAGACACAGGGGGAGATGCTAGGGAGACGTGTTTTATATGTTTTAAAGTGTAAGTACCAGTAATTTATTTTTTTACCTGATATTCAACTTTTTTTTTTTGAGACAGAGTCTCATCCTGTCACTCAGGGTTCAAGCGATTCTCCTGCCTCAGCCTCCCCAGTAGCTGGGACTACAGGCATACACCACCACACCTGGCTAATCTTTTCTGTTTTTAGTAAAGATAGGGTTTCACCATGTTGGCCTGGCTGGTCTCAAAGTCCTGACCTCACCTCAAGTGATCCTCCCTCCTCAGCCTCCCAAAGTGCTGGGATTACAGACTTGAGCCACCACACCCAGCCTCTGATGTTCAACTTTTTGATGAATAATGAATAGAAGGAAGACAGAGGCATTTTAAAGGTGTGATTGCTGTTTTCTGTCTGCCTATAAGAATGGAATCCTGTCTGGCAAAGGATGAAGGGATCTCTGAGATCAAACTGATGACAGTTACATTAATTAATCACTTGTGTAAAAATGGGACAAAGTAGAAATCAAGTATGTTTCAGAAAGTGTCCCTCTTTCGTTTGATGTATCTCTTAGTACCCTCTAGTGGTGTCAGCCTAACATTTACTTGTATGTAACGTGATCCTGCCAGATAGATAGTCAGCGTTTGCAAGCCACATCGCTATATACTTACGTACGAGGTAATCAGCTAAAAATCCACAAACATTTTTTATTAAATTCCAACCTCATAGCGTCTATCTAAGATAATGGATTGGCAGAAGGCCATTATTATTCATTTTATTCCTGAGACTAAAGAGTTACAATTCTTCACTATTTCTCCTACCTCAGAGCTGATTTGAGAATACTTTAACTATGTTGGCAAAATGTGGCATAGGAATATATCACATTTTAAGCATCACATATTTTTGAAGACTTGTTCACCTATGTAAAAAGTTCCATTCTAAGGCTGTACCTGCAAAATGACAAATACTTGGTAATAACCAAATTGGTACTGTTGGAGTGGGGTAGTGAACACTCCTCCGGCTTTTCATGAAAACCCCAGATTGACAGCCTCTTCATTTGTTCTGAACCCTTGTCCTGAGTATATTAATCCACCTTCTGATTTTTTGTTTGCAAATATGGTCAACATATCTTTCTGCTTACCACAGAAACCCCAAGAAATCTGAACACGGATAACTTGCAAAGGAAGCTTCTACGTATGATACAGAGTAGATGTTAGAGTTGTGAATCTAATACTTTTTCACTAAAAACATCTTGTAAACAGAAGAAAATTCTTACCTGAAAGTCCTTTTACCTTCAGATTTTAGCTACATACAAATGATGTTTTTAAGGAAGACTTTTCAGATTGTGAAAGTGCCAGGACATGTTTATTGTAAAATTTTTGAAAAGTACAAAAAAATGAAAATTTTTAATCTTAATAATTGTAAAACTTGGACCTACTTCCTTCCAGCCTTCTTTTCTGTATGCATTGTAGCATAATGGAGATCATATTCTATATTATAATTTGTGCCCAACTGGTTTTTTTTTAACAAATAAGCATTTTCCTATCTTGTTAATGATTATATGACAGTCTATGCTGTATGTATAATTCATTGTTTTGGGTTATTATTGCCAGTCACTTAAGTTTAGGCAGTCATGTTAATTACCCATGTTTTTAGCATTTTGAATTGTTTTTCCTATAATTTGATAATATAGTGACTGTAAACAAATTTATTTTCCTGAAAGTGAATTAACATAATTAGGCTCACAAAAGGTATAAGTAATTTGTAAATACGTGGAGTATCCATACATTTCTCATATAACCAGGTGACTTTGTGCAAAATACTGAAGCTCATATGCTTCCTTTTTCAGATAACTTGCATGAGTAGTCTTAAAGTCACAGCACAGTGAATACTTTATGAAAAATAAAGCTTGTGGTTTTCTTTTTGGAGAGCAATCTCAGCCCCAATTTAGGCCATTTCCTTAGCGAATCTTTGTTAAAGCACTGTTTTCCATATCCTTTTGGGGCAGAATGGACAGTGTGTTATTAGCGTGAATGGCCCACCTGCTTTTCTTCTCATTCAAACCACAGACCTAACGAAGCCATGCTCTTAGTTGTCAGGCTCAGAGGCATCAATCTATTTACCTTGGAGGGTTCCTTGGCCTCATTCACCTGCATCTCTTTTGAGCCTTGTTTACTATATGATGATAGATAATAGCCAAAGGTAGTATTGGTATAAATGTGTTGGTTTTTGAATATATTCTTAAATGACTTTAATATGAACAATAATAATGGGTAATTTTTACTGAGCAAATATAATGTGCCAGGCATTGGCTCCTTGCATTATTTAGGTTATCTCTTTCTTTCTCATACTTTGAAGTTGGAACTTTGATTATTTCCATTTTACACATGTAGAAAAGTGAGTTGTAGAATGGTGAGGTCACATGTCCCATGCTGCAGATAAAGAGCAGCAGAATTTGTGCCTGCCTGCGCTGTCTCCAGGCCAGTGCTTCTAACCACCAGCTGTGCCACCTCCACTGTGCCATTATACCTCCTTACAAAGGTCAGTGGAAGTAGAAAATCTTAAGGGAGTAATTAAGGTCAGAAGGCCCCTTTTGAGTCCTTGGGTTTTTTTTTTTTTTATGGCCTCCACCTAACCATGGACTCCTAAGACCCTACCTCCACTGTAGGGCGTGTCTGTGAGTAGACTAGGGACTTCAACAGGACTAATCTGCACAGGTTGTATAGAAGAAGCCAGTCTTACACAGGGGTCAGTGGGGAGTAAGGGAGGAATTTAACAGAAAAGATTTGGGAAAAGATGCTACTTTACTACTAGAAATAAAACATGATCATGTCAAAATTGGTAAATGAAGAGTAAGATACACCTAGTGATTTTTCTTCGTTTAGAAGTGGGAGGTCTTTTCAGGGATTCATGAGAAATTTTGGAGGAGATTGGATGTATTTGTTGAAATGCAAATATGGCCTGCTAAAGAATGGAAAGTTACCATGTGTTTCTTATCAATAGATAAGAACCCTCTTATCTATTGGTGATTATAACTCCATCATCTAAGATGAACTAGGGTGAACAGAATATCATTAATAGGCCATTTTGGAAGCTGTTTTATTAATAATTGATTTTCTTACAATTTACAATATGGCCTTTTTCTGAGTTTCTACTCACTTTGGTTCATCTTAAAAATGGTTTCACTAAGAACTATTGATGACCTTGGATGGGACTAACTAATCCATTATAAAGTAATCATATGAATTTATGCTTGATGTCAGAGGTCACCTTTGTCTTCTAAGTGCAGAGCTGGCAATAATTTGCTAGTTGGTCAGGAAACAAAGTAATGCTTTGCAAGTAGTAGTGAAATCTGTTCATTTCTGTGGGTTTTTTCACATTACTTTACTTACTTTTAAAGAAATCAATGAATGTACTGTGAACCCTGATATCTGTGGAGCAGGACACTGCATTAACCTACCAGTGAGATATACCTGTATATGCTACGAGGGTTACAAGTTCAGTGAACAACAGAGGAAATGTGTTGGTAAGAGAAAATTTTGATTAACTAAATTATTACATATCAAACATTTGTACGTTTAGAACACTTTTTTCTTAGACCAACTTAACCATTTTGGGAAAATGTTACTGGTTTAATTTTTTGAAATGTTTATCGCTTAGCTAAGGGAGCTCAAAAAAAGGTTTGCTAAACTGGAATTCTCTTACCTCTTTGTTCAGCATTTGTTTACCTCACCAAATGTAATACATTTACATAAAGGTGAAATAATTTCCAAAAGCTTTTTGGATAAAGTAAACAAAATATGAATTCCAGAAACAGCTATGTAAAAACACATATTTAGCAAAAACAAATTAACATTAATATATACTGCATTGAAGAATTACATTCATTTACGCACATAAGATTTGGTTTTTTTAAGGGATTTTTAATTGAAAATCCATATATGCTGGCCTGAAGGTGTCAGTCAATTTAGAAAGTTAGGGATCTCATATATGCTTCTTTTGGGAAAAAAAAAATGTGTCTCAAAAAGATATACAATAGAGTGAAGTAAATCATGTTAATGTAACTCTAAATTTAATTTTTTTTCTTCTTTTTAAGAAAAAAATTCAGCACTGAATTATAAGGTCAATATAAGCATTACAAAGGCACCTGTCTAATTAATGCTACTTTAGAATATGAATTTTGCTGTTTGGTTTGTGTGCATGGTGGGGGAAGGAGACAGCCACCTGCTCCGTAATATGGCTATTTCCTTGTCATTTGCGTATATTGTATGCATTACATTTAGAACCTAGAATATGAAGCTGAAAAGTCAACAGAGATGACCTAATCCAACTCTACCATTGTGCATGGAGGAATAGTCTCTTTCGTGGCATTTCTGACTCCCTGCTGACAGCAAATTCCGTTGCTGAGATGTCTCTTGTTATCAGGAGCATCCTTCTGTGTTGAACTGAAATCTGTCTCTTTGAAACACCAGTGTCATGGTTTTGTAGTTTTAGCCTTTGAAGCGATACACAGTAGGCTGCTTCTCTCTTCCAGTCACAATCCTTCAGGTATTTGAGGAGAAAGATTGTGTCTCCTTTTACTATTGACCTCAGTTATAAAGGTTGGGTGGTAGGTACCCAGGGCATAATACAATGGTATTTTACGGAACAGGGAAACTAAGTTCTTGCTACACAGAACTAATTTTTTTATATGTGTTTTTGTATTTTTGTTACAGATATTGATGAGTGTACTCAGGTCCAACACCTCTGCTCCCAGGGCCGCTGTGAAAACACCGAGGGAAGTTTCTTGTGCATTTGCCCAGCAGGATTTATGGCCAGTGAGGAGGGCACTGACTGCATAGGTAATGGCAGTGTTCTTCCTGATTATAAATTTTAGATCCTCTAAGACTATCTGTTCAGTGCTTATTCAGACAACCCAGAAATTTTTATTAAACATTTACCATGACAGCACTCTGCTAGATCCCGGGTGATATAAAAATAGATTTTTTTCCTAACATTTTTGAAGAAAGAGCGTCAAATATGTGCACAGACAAGATGCATTAAATGTTACTTTTGGACCACCCTGCATGAATCAAAACTGGGTGATTTTGATGTGTGTCAAATCAAAAGGAAAGTAGAAATCAGTTACTTCATTACTATATTTGAGCTAAGCTGGGAGATGGGAAGGGTTTGAAACAATTTTGGAAAACAAAACTCAACAATGCTTTCTGCTCCTCGTAGATGTTGACGAGTGCCTGAGGCCGGCCATCTGTGGGGAAGGGCACTGTGTCAATACGGTGGGGGCGTTCCGGTGCGAATACTGCGACAGTGGGTACCGCATGACCCGGAGAGGCCATTGTGAGGGTGAGTCTGCTGAGAGTGCTGAGCACACATGACCATGATGTGTAGGCTTGGTAGGCACCTGGCCTGGTTCTTGCTTCCTTCCACACTCAGTGCATGACGCCAGTTTATCCAAGCTCTTTCTGCTTCCTGGATTCACAGTCTCTTTGCCTCCGCCTTCCGGTGACTCTGTTGGGATTATTTTCCATCTTCATGCTCTCATTATTTTTCACCTCAATATCTCCCTTTCTGGTATTTGGAGTAAAATCACCGTAGAACAATTAATTGCATCATATTTAGTACAAACCCAGACTTAATGACAGAGTCCAGACCATTCATCTGGGAACATCGTACCGGTGTAACCAGTGTTGATTTTTTGTTTTGACCTTTTCACCTACTTACATTCCTTTGTCTCCGCTGCTTTCTTTCACATGTGTTCTGGGACTTTCTCACAGACTCCCTAAGAACCATGGTCTGATCAACTCTTGGTCAGATTCCAACTGTGCTAGATAAAATTTCCTCATTATTGAGCACAGCAATGAGTTTTCTCTCATTATAGAAATGTTATAAAAATATTTATAGCGTGGTCACAGTTACTATCCTTTTCATATTTCTGTTCACGTTTGTGTCAAAGTTGCTTTGGTTCTTTCTGAAACCACTGTGGCAAGGCCAGGCACTGTGATTCCTGCCTGTAATCCCAGTGCTTTGCGAGGTTGAAGCTGGCAGATCACTTGAGGCCAGGAGTTTGAGACCAGCCTGGCCAACATGCTGAAATTCCCTCTCTACTAAAAATACAAAAATTAGCCAGATGTGGTGGCACACACCTATAATCCCAGCTACTTGGGAGGCCGAGGAACAAGAATCACTTGAACCTGGGAGGCAGAGGTTGCAGCGAGCCGAGATTGTGCCACTGCACTCCAGTCTAGGTGACAGAGCAAAACCTTGTCTCCAAAACACAAAACAAAAAAACCCACTATGGCACTTTTTTGCAATAATTTTCGTGAAGAAATATAATGACCTTCTGCTGAAAACCTGCCATGGAAATATGAGAGGGTCTTTGAGGGCACGTGAGCATGGTGCTGGTTCCTTGGGGTTCCCTGTCTGCCAGTCAGCAGAGCCTAATAGAGCTGGGCTCTATTAGTTGGGGCGGGATGGACTAGGTTGGCACAGCCAGCCCTCAGCTGTCCCCTGGCATCTGCATGTTGGTTTTCTTCAGTGCTGTAATGACCCAGGCCTGGAGGGAGAGCTAATTAGACATTTTTTGGCAGCCTACATTTGCCTCTCCTGCTGGCATCTTGCCTCGGCCCCTTGGGTTCTAATCTAGAGATAAGTGGGAGTGTTTTATGTTGCTGGATCTCTGATCAGCTTGGATCAAAGGCTCAGAACAAGCACAGATATAGATTATCTCCACTCTCCTCTTCCAGGGAACTCTCTGCTGTAGAGAGGCAGCCTGGGATGGGGAAGAGCGAGGATGGTGGGATCAGCTCACCACCCCCACACTTAGTAACTGCCTGACTCGCAGCCCCTTACTTTGCCCCTTTGAAACTTGGTACATCACCTGTAAAATGGGAGCCATGAAGTTAACTTTCTGGGTTTTCATGGAAATAATTTCATGTTGCTATAACTTGTATGATGGCTGTTATTTTGTTAGTTAAGTTACAGTTTCTTTAAATCTCACCCATCCTTGACTCCTTTTGTGATTGTATAGATCTCAGTACCTCTGTAGTTGTGGGGAGGGCTTTAAAAAAACAGGGGATAAGTTTATTTGCCAAGCATTTATGTGCAGAGCAGTATCCTCCAGCCTCCACCAAAGAAGTCAAGCACTGATTCTTAAGTGCTTAGATAGATCAAGAATGGGAAGATAAGATACTTAAGTAATAGGATGAAGAGGTATAGAGAAGAAATTGGAAAATTACGTATTTAAATTGAAAGCTTGTAGGAGAATATTAGGTAATATTCAATATATTAAAATTATTTAGCAGAAAGATAACTGGGGTTCCCAGGATAAATAATATATAATTCTATCCCCATGAAAAGGCTCGAAAAGAAGGAGCCAAGCAACGTGGCTGTTTTCAAATTTCATCATGGACTAGAACCAAACGTCCCCAGGCTTCTGGCTCACTGAAGATTTTCTCAGCTGTCACTAACGAAGTTGCTTTCAAATAGCACCCGTCTCCAAGGAGTCTATTGTAGTTTACAGACATTATCTCATGCATCCTTACTTTATTCTGTTAAGATATTACAAGGCAGGTAGTTCCTAATTTATATAAGAGGGCAAAGCAGAGGTGAGAGCAGCTAGAAATTCAGGGATGTTATCTTGTATTGCTCAACATTGCACCTTATTTATTAGACCAGCTTGTCTCAATGGCATTCTCTGATTTAGCAGTTGTATTTCTGTTTTTTGAAAATATCCCATCCAGAGGAGAATGTGATGCTATTTGGAAAACGAAACTGGAAAGCATCATCTTTTTGTAGAACAAGAAGTCCCAGAACATCTGACCTAAAAAAACCACTATGTGTCATTGGCTACTGGCAAGAATTTTTACTGATAGAAAAAAAAATTATAACACTGACCTGGTGCTTATTTTGTTAATATCATCTTCAGCTTTTTCACTTTAAGCATCTTTTCACATGTCTAACGATATGCAATGGGAGATAATTTTTAAGTATTTACTAGAATGTAGACATCAAATACCCATGGATATTTAGTGGGCCCATTATATATTTGTTTCTTTCTTTCTCTAGTTTATGTCCTGAAGATCTGTTTGTATTTTAAGTACAATTAAAGGTTGTCTATACATTGTGTATTGGGCCACTTAAACCTTAAATCCACTCATATAAATTCAAAATCCACCTCCACACAAAACACTTATTTCAAATGCAGCTAGAAGCCACAGTGTTACCACTAATTTTAAACTGTTGAACTCTCTCCTGTATCTTTTTCCTCATTTTATTGTTTCAACAATTCTTAAAAATGCCTAAAGCTGTCGTAGTAGTTATCTCTGCAACAGACTTAACCATATTTTAGGTGATTTTTTTTCTCCCCAAATTGGAAAGAATGATGATTAATAACTTGAGTTAGCTGTGAATATGAAAAGTAAGGTGTATTTTTACCAGAAAATATTACCATATGGTCATATCACCATGTTTTCTGGAAAGGCTGGGAAGTATGTGATGAGTTCACTCGCTCCTAGTGTATTTTTTCCACCTCCAAGGAATTCCTGTCATATGAAAGGTTTTAAATTATTTAAACCTAGGTTGTTCTTGGGCCCATGAAACCAAAGCAAGGATTTCCCTAGGGCATCCAATGTCTGCAGAGAGAACCTCTAGCTGGGTGGATATATGGCTCCCTCACCCTCATCCCAGTCCCTTGTATTTCTTTCTGGAAAGCTGTGCTATTACTTGAAAGGTTTCATGTCCAGAAATTGGCCCTAAAGGAGCTGCCAACTCCCAGAGTGGCGAAGCAAGATCCAGCTAGTTGAAGAACTGGGGCCAGGTTCTTCCTTGGAATGTGTGCAAATATTTTAATTCAGGTATGCTTGAGCATGCATTATTGCCATGTATTTAAATATAGACCCAATGTCTCACTTACCCAGTTGCTGTTTTTCCCACTGAAATGTAGATAGAACATGCTTTTCTCCCCCTTCATCACAAAAGATTTTGCTTTGGTATTACGATAAAATGTTCACGACCTAGCTTTTTGATTTTTCAGATATTGATGAATGTTTGAATCCAAGTACTTGTCCAGATGAGCAGTGTGTGAATTCTCCTGGATCTTACCAGTGTGTTCCTTGCACAGAAGGATTCCAAGGCTGGAATGGACAGTGCCTAGGTAGGTACTATAGTGGACTTATCAAAGGTTTGTTTCTTCTGCATGCCCCATTTTCTGATAGAGTGGTGTAATGCCAATGGAGCCCTCTTCCAAAATGAAAAAATGAAATCTTGTATCATTCTAAGAAAAGTTCCCAGTAACTTCTAACCATTGAGAAAATAAGAAAATGACTTAGCATGAAGGATGTAAAATTCTAGGTGGGGCAAATAATTAGGATTGAAACAAACTGTTGTTCTTAACGTGATAAATATCCAAAACCAAGTAAGATAGTAAGACCTTCAGGAAGGAAGAGAAGTGAAGAGCAAAACACTTAAAAAGAGAGAAGCAGCATAAGAAGCATCTACCACAGACAAGTAGAATTAGGTAAAACACACACAGTTGCACGCGCGTGCACACACACACACACACACATTTTCAACAGGAGTAGCAAAGTAGTGCCTTAGGCACTGAGGAAGATACAGTGATAAATTTG
The DNA here is from genome assembly GCF_030222135.1 of Aotus nancymaae. Classification (NCBI taxonomy): domain Eukaryota; kingdom Metazoa; phylum Chordata; class Mammalia; order Primates; family Aotidae; genus Aotus; species Aotus nancymaae. Next base: position 32,237,174 of record NW_026988471.1, read on the forward strand.
CTTTGATTCTAATTAGCTGTGCTGTAATTAGCTCTCCCCCTTAATGGTTTGCATTTGTGTCTACCATGTGATCTTTTTTCCTAAAACTTGAACTCTTTTCCATTCCACACCAGAACTCTGAATATGTGAGTTAAACTTTTCGTTCCTTCCTTCCTTCTTTCTTTTCTTCCTCAAATGCTTAAGAATTTACTATAGGCTATGCATGGTGGCTCATGCCTGTAACCTCAGAACTTTGGAAGGCCAAGGCAGGAGGATCACTTGAGGCCAGGAGTTTGACACCAGCCAGGGTAGCATAGCAAGACCCCATCTCTACAAAACATTTAAAAATATAGCTGGGCATGGTGGTGTGTGCCTGTAATCTTAGCTACTTGAGAGGCTGAGGTGGAAGGATCGCTTGAGTCCACAAGTTTGAGGTTTCTGTGAGCTGTGATTGTGCCACTGCCCTCCAGCCTGGGTGACAGTGAGACACTGTCTCTAAAATAAGAAACAAAAGGCAAAACTTACTGTGTATCCACAGAGTTGTACTAAGTTCTGGGATAGATTGAGGGGGAAAACTGATATGACCCCTTCCTTTGGGTACTTACTGTCTGGTGGGGGAGACGGACGTGTACCCAAACATCTCACAGATCAGTGCCGACTCACAGATGAGACAAGCACTAGAAAGGAGGTTCTGTGATACTATGAGAGCATATGGTAGAACGGGCTGCCCTTAGGAAAATTCTCGAGTTGAGGTTCAACTGGCGAGAGAGTGGGAGGGAGAACATTTCAGGCACAGTAAACAGCATATGCCAGGGGCTTGTGGAAGAAGAAGAAAGCTGAAGGCCAGTGTAGCTGAAGGCCAGAGAACATGGGAAGTTTTGCTGCAAGATGGGAGGACAGACCACTGAATAATTTAAAGCCTTCTTAGTCCTGTTAAAACTGGCGGTCTTCTTTCTCATAGCTCTGGGAAGACATCTAGGTGTTTTGATGAGGATTGCAGCACTCTCACTTTTAAAGCCTTAATCTCATCACCAATCAGCATCAGCTCAGCCTCTGTAGCTGGCGCAGGGAGCTCCCTGTCCTGAGCCCCTAAGCCTATCCCCAGCCCAGGCGTCTCTACCGATGGAGTTGTGAGATGGAGATCTAGACGGAAAAGAAGAAAAGATTTTTATTCATTAGTTGTTTATTTGATAAGCAATTGTTTATGTAATTGGTGCTGGTCAGAAAGTATTAATACATATGCTTTCAGTTTGCCCATTTGGCCTAAATTTCATAGTTGCCTATCAAGGTTCCATGCGTATTCTCATTTTCAGCTCCTGATAAATAATCCAGGAGCAGAGCCTGAGCTCTACCTTTCATAATAGTATTATAAACACAGCCCTGATTCATGAATTTATAGTAGAATGTGACTGACCAAATTGGCAAGTGATTGCTCTTCAATATAAATAATACTAAATGAATTCTTATACCTACATGTGCATATATATATAAACTTCAATGACAGAAGCACAGCACCTCATTTAAAGCTAATTTTACTTTTGTCAACCAGATGAGTAGAATCATAAGCAGAATTATTAGATCACTGTGTTTCTCAATTCAGCCAAAGTCCCACATTTAGCCCCTTGTTTTGCTATTGCATTGCTGAGGTCATGTATTTCCTATTGTTAAATGGAGGCAGTGTCCTTTATCTTTCTGCTTTGGGTAAAATTTTAGGCTCTGCATAATCTACAGATGAAGCCACTCCCCCAAGATTTAATTGCAGTTCCATCCATTGTTCATATTGGACTTGCAGCTCTTCTAAATTTCTCATGAGGGCCTTTGCAGGCTATACTGAAATAGATTTTCCATCTTAATTTTTTATAGTAGCAGAGCTTTCAAATCTCGAGAAGTTGACTGTGACAAAAAGCAGATATTGCAGCATGCCTTTCTGCTTACATTGAACCAATGGGTGGGTTGGATTTTTCTGCTAATCTCCGATCATGTGAATGACTGCCCAGCCCTATCTTTGTACTTCTGGTACCCTAAAATACCTTTCAGAAGGTGCGGTCTTGTCTTAAGCCTAGTTTGGAGTTGAGCTCATCACTAACATAACTTGACATCTATTCATTCTTTTAACAAATACCGAGTGTCTACCATGTGCCAGGTATTTTTCCAGAACACTGGGGATAGGGAGTGAATAAAAGAAAGTTTCTCCTCTCATTGTAGTTATACTCTAGTGCTTACAGTGTGCTTACAAATAAACGCATAAGCAAGTACAATATATGGGATGTCAGATGAGAAGCATGACATGAAGAAAGGTAAAGAAGAAGATACAGAGTCTTTGGAGATCCCGTGGTGGTCAGGATAGTCAGATGCTAAGTGATTAACGTGCTGTTCCTTGCTAGTCATTTGTTTTGTCTCTAACAAACAGTTACCTGTGATTTTTTTTATATCCTTTTAGTTCCGATAACTTAGGATATATTGATGAGTTTTGTGCCCCAATTTTGAATTGAAAATGTATGTGATAACATTAAAGACTGAAAATTTCCTGTAACCACACCATTTTGGTGAAAAATCCTACATTTGGCATTTGTTGGTTGCCATCTGTAGAGATGATAATGTGTATCTCACAGGGCTGCTCTGTTCCATAAATCTTAGTATCTTTTTTCCTGCAACTCTCCTCTCACTGACTACATATTTTTACATTGTTATAATCAAACATGTACAATGTTTTATATAACATTACTTACATTTGGCATTATGCTTATAGTTTTTTTCTAAACTCATCTATCTTCATGTTAATTTGACTCTTTTTCTGTTGAATGACTTCATTAAGCATTGCTATTCAACCCCTATATTCTGAAAGTGGTATTTTACACCACTTTCACTTTCTGCCTCTTTCACAGACTAAATGATGAACTCGGTGAAACCATTAATGGCCTATTTGTATTCGTGCCATGTAAGCTGGATCGTACTGATTGATGCTTGTCCTTGATTTATAAATTAGAGCAGAAATTGTTTTGGGCAGAAATAGGCAAAATGTTAGCAGGTGTTGTCTGAGGGACTACATCTTTTCCCTGGTGTTTAGTTCAGGTCATAAAATCCCTCATCGTCAATGGTTTCTTATCCACTTCCGATATCTATCATTTCAGACTCTACCTAACACACATCATCCCTAATGCTTTTTGGCAACTCTTGTTGGCTCTTCTGTTAATGTGGCTTCTTCTTTCAAGTCATGGAGTTCATTCTTCTCTTGAGAGTCACTTTGATCATACCGCACTGTATTCCTTGGACCTGACATTCAGCCTGGAGTTGTTGCCCTCTCCATCCCCGCCTTTAATGACTATTTCGTCACTCTGGTTTCTGGCCAGTTCCAAATGGCTTTTTCAACCAGGGCCTTTCTTAAGGGAGGCCAGCTTGTCAGGTACCCAATTTACAGGTTCTTCTTGACTTGTGGAGAGCTGGCCCAATTCAAACCCGATGAGAGCCGCCCCCCAAGGAAACTCTCTAATATTTAATTATTTAAAGATACATTTAATATTGCTAATGTAGAGATCTTAGTTCCCTGAATTTAGACAGAGTTTGGGCTGCATGACCTCTCTGAAACTTAGCTTTATTATCTGTGAAATAGGAATTGAAATACTTGCTGCATAAGGTTTATTGTCAGAATGAAATAAGCAATATGAAGCACCTAGTAGGCATCTGACACATGGTGGGACCCAGTCCATGCTATAACCCTTCTTCCTCCAACTATTACCCTCCTCTTTACTGCTCTTGTCCTCAAACATAAGAAATGCGGTAGTAATAACTGATACTTGGTAAAGTAAATTGTGTATCACATTCTTCTATATAACTATATTCTCTTTGGCTTTTTGAAGCTCATGTCGTATAGTTTTTTAATTCTTCCCATGTCATTGGAGCATTCTTTTATGAATTTAAATAATTTTGTGGTTTCCATTCGATGTCTCCCATCCAAATATTAACCGGGCCCAACCCTGCTTTGCTTCCAAGATCAGACAAGATAGTGCATGTTCAGCATGATCTGTCTATTGACTCCTTCCAACTTCTTATTGTTTCTGCTTAGGTGGAATGTATTTCTTGGGAGCCATGATACTTCTCTGTAGGGTCATTAGTAATTCCTAACAAATGTTTAGGTGTCTATAATAATGCTGTTGTTTCCATTCCATTCCTTTCTTGTCTTTGCTCACCTTCACAAGGCAGAATATGCCACCCATTGGATATATGCAGCTAGCCTTTTGGGGGTTTGCTTTATTGTCTTGCTTTGAGGTTCAGTTCCTGATAGACCTTGTAATCTGGTAACACAAATTTCTGAGATTTTTTTCAGAGTAATCTTTCTTTTTTAGTCTCTGATTAAGTTGAGAATGACTTTCTGACTCCCATTTAAGCTCTCTGAGTGTAGGACTTGGTTGTTTGAAGAATTTAGTATCATTCAGTCTACTTGACAACTGATTAGCTACTGTCTTAACCAAGACCTGGCACAGAGAACTTGAAGAATAAACTTGGACAGAAAACATGAGAGCTTATTGTTCTAGAAGTTCTTTTCACACTAGGATTTGTTTTCAGATTTGAAGATTCAGTATTAACTTCAGTGGCTTATATGAATATTCATAGACGAATCTGAAATTGAAGACTTGGTACAGCAGGTATTTGTTTTATAGAAGATTGCAACTGAGTACAACATGTACCTTTTTTATGTATAGACATTAGCGTTATCCCTAAATGATTATATGCTAAAGGATGCTTCTAATCAATCACTAAGCTATTTATTAAGCACTTGTCTATGTATCTCCTATATACCAGAGAAGATTTGCAATTATAAAAACAAACTTTTGAAAAGTTTGAAAGCAGGGAGTATGGTTTGTGGGAACATTAATTATTATAACAAAGTGTTTCTCATTATATAGTTTATGAAGGTTTTGACATGATTGTATCATTTGATCGCCACAGTAATTATCCCTGTAGTACAAGTGTGGAAATTGATTCCCAAATAAGTGAATGGGCTTACTAAAGGCTATAGGTAATGAATATCAGAACTAGGATGTGACCCCCTATCTTTTTTTCTCTAAATCCAGTGTTTTGTTCTGTACAGTATCTCATGTACCCTTCATGTACACATGAGAAAACTAGAGAACAAAACAATATAATCAAGACAATAAGGAAAATAAAAGTGCATAGAACGGAGAAAGCCACATGGGCTGGAATCATCCCTTGCAAGCAGCAATAATACTGGTTCGGGGATGGCCAGGCATGGTGGCTCATGTCTGTAATCCAGCACTTTAGGAGGCCAAGACAGGCAGATCATGAGGTCAGGAGTTGGAGACTATCCTAGCTAACATGGTGAAATCCCGTCTCTACCAAAAATACGAGAAATTAGCCAGGTGTGGTGGCAAACACCTGTAGTCCCAGCTACTTGGGAGGCTGAGGCAAGAGAATCCCTTGAACCCAGGAGGCGGAGATTGCAGTGAGCTGAGATTGCACCACTGCACTCCAGCCTGGGTGACAGAGTGAGACTCTGTCTCAAAACAAACAAACAGACAAAACAATGGCTTGGGGATTGTAGAGTTTGAGATGGCAAGTCTGTACCACTGGTAGTGACAGTTGAGTTTTGCTGAAAGATAAAATGTTTCTTTGGAAAGGTGAGGGAGGAAGCCAGTAATTTGGCGGGATTAGTGATTTGATTTTTCTGAGATCATCCTTGGCTCTTTATGTAGGATGTGCACAGCATTCATTGGTTCTTCTCCAGTTGTGAAAAGCAGTGATGATTCTTTGAGGATTATGTAACAAATGTTTGTCAGCATCTCTGCTGCTGCTACCACATACTTTAACTTCATCAGAATTGACAGAGGAGGTGTGAGATTCTGAGGATTTACTATACCCTGAGTGCAATTGAGGTAGTTTCATCACACTGGCCTGACCAGCATCTGTCTCTCATTTTGCCATGCTTGCTTTTCTGCCAAGTATGTTCTCCCATCTTCTTTAGTATAAAAGATTATGTGTGAAGAATAGTTGAGGAATCACTGAAGTAATGACACAGTTGGGATGGGGAGTAATCCTGTGTTTTCATGTAGCTATAGTGCTAGAATCAGATGCTTTATCCCTGTCTCAGTGGTACTCACTCACTGAAGCCTATATTGGTGATTAAGTAACAAATTGGGGTTGGATAGCCTCAGAGAAATAATTGGCTATGTTGACATATTCATCTTATTGAAAGTACAAGAAGTAATACAGGTAAATTATTGCTCCAGGACAAATTCTAGCCAACCCAAGCAGTTGCTACATGAAGTGTAAAAGAGCACAGACTTGGGAGAACATGACTGGGTGACATCAGCCACTGAATACCCTCTGTACATGGTGGGTTATGCCCACTGGGGAGGGATTGAGACAGTCTGGTATGTTCCCAGGATATTAGAAAGGGAAATTTTAAAAAGGTTCTTCACCCAGATGAATTACACCCCGAGGCAATGAGACAATGAGCCGGTGGGATTAGTGGCCAGCTGAGCATCATCTCTGTGAAATTGTGGAGAACTGACAGTTACCAGAGGATGTGGAGAGAGTAATATTCTCATTTCCCCCTAAAAAGCAAGGAAGGTGGAGTCTGGGAATTAGTGACCACTGAACTTCATGTTAATCTTGAATAAGAACGATAGAATGCATGATTCAAATGATGAGGTGCAACGTTTTTAAAGGGAAGTGATGATTATAAGAATCAGCCAGGATTCATCAAGGATAAATCATGCTAGACTGTCCTGAGTGCCTTTTCTGATACAGTGATTAGATGAGTAGACCAGGAAATCCTGTAGGCATGGCACATCTAGTTTTCAACAAAGCATTTGTTACGGTCTCTCTGGGCACTGTAGATGAGAAGGATCAATTTGGACTGTGTGATAGGCTAGTAAGATGGATGCATATATCTTTTTTAATGCTTATTTTTACTTTTATTTACATATTTACTTTTGAGACAGGGTCTTGCTCTGTTGCCCAGACTGGAGTACAGTGGTGCAGTCACATCTCAGTGTAGTCTTGACCTCCTGGATTCAAGTGATCTTCCCACCTCAGTCTCTTAAGTAGCTTGAACTACAGGCACTCACCACGATGCCCAGCTAAATCGTTTTTTTTTGTTGTTTTTTAAGAAATGGGGTCTCCCTTGTTGCCCAGGCTGACACATGCTTTAAGATGGATGCATAAGTCTTTGAATTATCTGCCTGCCAAGGCTGATCTGATACCTCTGGCAAGTTTCTTATTCTGGGAGGTTTAATTAATTCAGTGAGTGGCAAATGCCAGATTGCTATGTCTCAAAAGCCCATTGGTAAACTATTTGAGGTTTACAATCCAAGGTCTCGTCCAGGCTGGAGTGCAGCGGCATGATCATAGCTCACTGCAGCCTCTGACCTGGGCTTCAGTGATCCTCCTGCCTCAGCCTCCCAAGTAGCTGGGACAACAGGCATGCATCACCACACTTAGCTAATTTAAAAAATTTTTTTTTTTTTTTTTTGTAGAGACAGGGTCCTGCTATGTTGGTCTCAAACTCTTGTTCTCAAGCACTCCTCCCACTTCAGCCTCCTGAGTTGCTAGGATTACAGGCAAGAGCCACCACACCTGGCTAGAACCAATTTTTCTAGCAACACTGTTTTTTATGATAAGTTTTCTAACTGAGATAAAACACAAAGACCTGTTGAACTCATTATGTGTATGCATTGGAAGAATTTGGGTAATATGAATATTCTGTAAGACCATATCTTAGAGTAAGACAAATTTTAAGCTCCGCCATGAAAACCAGAGCCATAATCATCTACCTCTGCTATAGCGATAAGGCCGCCATCAGGTGGGTGGTGGGGTGGGTGAGGACCACCTGCTTCCTTCATAACCTATTTCGTGTTGCTGTAACAGAACACCTTGAGACTAGGTCATATATAAAGAAAAGAGGTTTATTTATGTAGCTCATGGTTCTGGAGACTGGCAGATTCAAGATCGGATGGCCACTTATGGTGAGGGCCTTGTGTTCTTTTTAATATGCTGGAGAAGTGGGAGGTAAAGCAAGTACATGCAAAGAGAGCATGCAAACACAGAGGCAACCTCGCTTTATAACAGTCCACTCTCTTGGGAACAATTTCATTCCCACGAGAACTAACCCAGTCTCAAGAGAAAGACATTAACCCATCTTAATGACCTAATCATCTCTTAAAGGCACAAGGCACCACTTCCCCATACTCCCACCTTGACAACCAAGCCTCAACATGAGTTTTAGCTGGGACAAACCATTTTCAAAGCATAGCACTTTTTATGGCATTGATGAGTGATCCTCCCAAGGGTTGGAAGCTTGAACTGTGGGGCCACGCCTTCTGCTGTCATTACCACCCAGGGCCCCACAAGTTTGTGTCCTTGACTAAACTGCAGAACACTGAAAACCGTTGAAGGTTTTTGAAGTAGAACAGCCAACACCATTTATCAGATTTGTATTTTAGAAAAAAGTTTATTCTATCTGCAAGCTGGATAATGGATTAGAGAAGCCAAGTCTTAGAAAAACAAATTAAAAGACTATGGCAGTAACTCAGGTGAGAAAGAATGAAAGTAGGTGAATTAAGAGAGATTTGAAAGGCATATTGATTTGCCTGGGCAATCAACAATGTGAGGAAAGAGGGAGAATAAAAGTAAGGACTCTAGAAGGTATAACTCCCGGGTTTCTGGCTTGGGCATTTCAGTAGGTAATGGTAATAGAGATTGGTATGGAAAATAACATAAAGAAAAGACAGGGAGGGGTCAGTTTTGGCCATAAAGACTCAGAGGTGTCTGGGGGACATCAAGGAGATATCCAGTAGACTGACCAGCTTTATGCATGGTTCTCCAGTTTAGGAGAGAAATCTGGACTAACGATACAATGCTGAATTAATTTTACCCCATTTGTATCCACCAAGTGTTTTTATGTGTGGCTTCTCTCTGGAGACCTTCCTTCTTTGTAAAGATGCTTTAGTTATGTTTTACTGTCTTGCTATTTTCTCAGGAGCATAATCTCATTAAGCCATGTACTTTCAGTTCAAACTGTTCTGTCTACAGTGATTGGCTTGACAGAATTCTGGTTCCATGCAATTATGTCTATAATAAGTAAAAGAAAGAATAAACACATCAGGCTACCCTAGATATTTCAAGGCATTCTGCTTCGTCATCAGTCATGAGTAGCCTAGAAAAATAAAAGTATAAGTATCTCCTAAATGGTAATCTGTAATGCTTGTTAATTTACTTTACCTAGAGAAAATAGGGTCTTAGAGATTGATTTTGCTGTTACGTTCTACAGCCTTATAAATCATTTTCCCTGGTGCATGAATAATTAAAGAGAGCAATCCATACATTTCTGAACTTGTTAACATTTTTGAAACAAAACCAGATACTAAACATGACATTTTCCTGTTGCTGTCTGGAATTTCTATGCCTGGTGTCTCGGCTCATTCCCATTATTTACTTTGGCTCCAATGCTTGGCTTCTTCTTTCAAGTTGTTTGCCTTCAATGTTTACAGAAGTGGATTCCCACAACCAAAGAAAGGGTGGTTAATGACTCAGTCTGGAAGTGCTATTTTTGTTGTCGTGGACTAGAGTCAGTTTACCATAATTAGTGATATTTTGTGAAAGCAACACAGAGCACCTAGGCGGTGCCATTTCCTTGACTCTTCTCAGTATGCACAGGGAACACACCCATGTGCACACTCACAGGTGCGTTTTTGCCATGTCTTAGTATAACTCTACTTCTGCATTCCATTGTAAGAAAGAATACAGTTTTAATACAATGCAAATGCGTGCAGTCTACACCCTGGATTACTGAAGATTAGATTTGTATCGTCAGTGTGCTTGTGACTGCCTTAAGAGGGTAGAAAGCTTTACTGCTTTCGTGCTGTAGTGAGCATTGAAAAGTGAAACAAATGCTGTAACATGCCTTTTCCTCCTTTTTTGTCTGCCTTATGCTTAAGATGCTTTGATTATGTTACAGACCCGCTAAGATTAATCCTAAATTGTGATGCTGTATGTATAGTTCTAGCATTTTGGGAGTTAAGCTTTTCTTCTTTAAGTGTTTGCTTCTTGATTCTTCACCTGTGTCTGTCACTGCAACATACAGTGGACCTATGCAGGGCCATTCAGATGGGGCACAGAACTTACATTTTTGTTTTTGAAAAATAATAATATATAGTAGGAACTTAATAAGTATTTTTGAATGAAATAAAATTTGAGATGATTTTCAGTATAAATGCTGTTAGCAAATAATAAAAACAAACATCAACTCATACATTCTCTCTCACTTTAACTGTTTCTGTCACTAGACTTAACATTGCCTGTGACAGAAACTTACAGTCAGGTTAAAAGGGTAGGTTTGGGTTCAAATCTCAGAACCAGCATTTTCTGTGTGGCCTTGAGGCAGGTTATCGAACTTCTCTGTGTTTCAGTTCCTTCCTCCATGAAATGGTTGGCCTATAAGGATTTTGTTCAGATTAAATGAGATGATGTATGTAAAGCCTTTAATGCCTACCTGTAGCAAGCGCTTGATAAAGATTAGGTGCTGCTATTATCATCATCTACTTCTGCAGCCTGTACCCTACCTTCAAACTGCCCAGTAGGCTTGTATTTGTGCCCTAGCTTACTTGGTTTTCATCACATGGATTCACTGCCATCTTAGAGTTTTTTATTACTCTTTTTCACCTGTCTGTTAAAACTGCTCTGTGATTTCTCTGGGTCATGAGTCATATCTTTTGCATTTGTGAATTGTCCCATCCTGCTGAATTCATCAATTTCCAAAATAGACCTCTACCCATCTTTGATTCTTTGGAAAATTCTTTCTTGTAGAGATGTTGCACTAAATCTCCCCTCTCTTCCTTCCTCCCTGCTACAACAAGCCATCTTTATTTCTTGAATTTATTCATAGAGCTTATTTGGTTCTGAGTTACTTTCAGAAGGTAAGTTAAAGTATAGAACCATCATCCATGCAGTTCACGACAAGCTGCTTTTTCTCCTTCGGGCTAATTGAAAGTTTATCTTGAAGAATCTGCCGGGTCTTCTGAAGGTCTACTGTTTCCATTTCTAACCAAATTTAACTTTATCCATGTTTTCTTTTTCTTCTTTTTTTGTTCTTTCCATTACGCAACATTCTTCAAGATGTGGACGAGTGCCTGGAACCAAACGTTTGCACAAATGGTGATTGTTCCAACCTTGAAGGCTCCTACATGTGTTCATGCCACAAAGGCTATACCCGGACTCCGGACCAGAAGCACTGTAAAGGTGAATACTTCGATCAAGTTTCCCATTTTTATTTAAACTTCACTTAAGCATAGATTAGAGCAATTAGCCTTAGAAAAGGGAACCCCACTACCTGTGTTTATTTTGACCGAGCTACTTAAGAGCACATATTGGTTGGCTTGGCTGAAAGTGGCTCCTCATTGTGGTTAAATACAGAGCATATCTGTTTACATAAAGGGAAACAGTGTATTTTTAGAGAGTCTGTAAACCACACATCTATTCATTTAAATATTTTATCATTATAAAAGGAGCACACAGTTGCACAACTCTGTGAATATATTAAAAACCATTGAATTGTACATTTTAAATAGAATTGTATGGCATGTGAATTATATCTGCGTAACATGGATATTAAAGAAACCAACATACACCCATTTTAGAAAATTTAGCAAACGCAGAGAGATAAAAAAGAAAAGTAACAATCTCACATAATCTCATTCATGAATATTCATATTTCATGGATATTGTATATAAAGATGTTATTCTATATGCAAGTTTGTATCTTGCTTTTTGTGACTTAATAGTGTATCATAAGCACCATAAGTGTTTTACATTCCATTTGTAACTTTTTTCAAATGCAATTTTTTTTTTTTTTAATTTTGAGACAGAGTCTTGCTCTGTCACCAGGCACCAGGCTGGAGTACAGTGGTGTGAGCTCAGCTCACTGCAACCTCTGCCTCCCGGGTTCAAGCAGTGCTCCTGCCTCAGCCTTCCAAGTAGCTGGGACTACAGGTGCGTGCCACCACGGCCCAGCTAATTTTTGTATTTTTTAGTAGAGATGGGGTTTCGCCATGTTGGCCAGGATGGTCTCGATCTCTTGACCTTGTGATCCGCCTGCCTCAGCCTCCCAAAGTGCTGGGATTACAGGCGTCAGCCACCGTGCCCGGCCTCAAATGCTATTTTTAGAGGCTGTATAATATTCCAGTGTATTGCCATATCACAGTTTTCTTGCTCTTCTTTAGGTATTGAACAAACAAAAAATTTTCAACTTCTCATTAGTGAATAAAACTAATGCAGGTCTCTCTCTCTTTTTTTTTTTTTTTTTTTTGAGATGAGGTTTCACTCTGGAGTGCAATGGTGCGGTCTCTGCTCACTGCAACCTCCACATCCTGAGTTAAAGTGATTCTCCTGCCTCAACCTCTTGAGTAGCTGGGATTACAGATGCACACCACCACACCGAACTAGTTTTTGGGATTTTTTTGAGATAGAGTCTTATTCTCTCTCCCAGGCTGGATGGAGTGCGGTGGCACAATCTCAACTCACTGCAACCTCCACCTCCTGGGTTCTAGCAATTCTCCTGCCTCAGCCTCCTGAGTAGCTGGAATTACAGGCACTTGCCACTACATTTAGCTAATTTTTGTATTTTTAGTAGAGATGGGTTTCACTGTGTTGAGTAGGCTGGTCTTGAACGCCTGACCTCAGGTGATCCACTCACCTCGGCCTCCCAAAGTGCTGAGATTACAGGTGTGAGCCACTGCACCTGGCCAGATCTCCTTTAAAAATAAACTTTTGTCTAAACTTTAGAATTACTTCCTGATTCATATTGGGTAAAATTTTCTGAATTTTTTTTACTATTTTGTTTTGTTTTTATTTTTTTAATTGACGTACGGTTGTCGATATCGTACATGTTTATGGGGTACATAGGGATGTTTTGATACATACATTGTACCGTGGTCTTTTTACTATTTTTACAGGAGAACATTCTCATTTCACATGTATATTTATTTTAATTCTAAAAAGGTTTAATATTTATTTTATATGCTCATTCCCTTTAGTGATTCTCTGAACACTTCTAATTTTTAAACATTTATTTTATATACTTATTACATGTTTATATATATATATCTAAAATTTCTCTTAATATCATTTTCCATTCATCAGGTTTTTTAGTTTTTAAGTCAATGTATATGAACTCTTTATATATGTAATACATATATAAATGTATGTACACATGGCTGGGTTACAGCACTTTGGGAGGCCGAGGCAGGTGGATCGCCTGAGATCAGGAGTTTGAGACCAGCTTGGCCAACATGGCGAAACCCTGTCTCTACTAAAAATGCAAAAATTAGCTGGTTTGGTGGCGTGCACCTGTAATCCTAGCTACTTGGGTGGCTGAGATATGAGAATCACTTGAACCCAAGAAGCAGTTGCAGTGAGCCAAGATGGTGCCACTGCATTCCTGCCTGAGTGACAGAGCAAGACTCAAAATAGAGTCTCAAAAAAAATAATAATAATAAATGTATGTACATGTGTATATACATTGCATATAAGTTTTTGGTAGTACATTGTTATAATTTGTCCTAGGCTTCCCTAATTTTTCTTTTTAAGATTTTTTTTTAAGTTTTAATTTTTTTCTTATGGTCAGATCTGTGGATTTTTTCTTTTCTGCTTACTTTTACATCTAAAAGTATGTTCTAACAAAGGGGAAAAGAGGAAATAAGTAAACATTTTCTTCTTTCTTAAGCGCCTTGATGTAAGTGAAGACTCTAGAGTGATAATCAATTTCTCACTATGGTAGGCAAGTAGTAAGTGAATACCCTGGTATCCTGTAAGAATTAAGGCTTCTTCCACTGGCAGTAGGGAATGTGCAGGCATCTGAATTTGATGCCTTGCTCCCATAATATAACAGAGCAACAGTGGGTCTTGGCCACTCCTAGTGGAACATCTAATGTGGGCACACCTCCATTTCTCCTGGTCCCTTCTCTTTTGGCCCACATCCACAGTTTCCTACTGACTCCTTAAGCCAGCCATCTCCTCAGACCAAATTAAACATGAGAAGCATCTGAAAGGTATTATTTCTTCCCCATACACTGGATCAGTGGTGGATGAGGATCTCAAGCCTTAGGAGTCATTGCTAATCTTTGATTGCTAGTTTATTTTCATATCCCGCCATTTTATCTTCTTTCTTCCTAACCTGCCTAATTTTTTTCATCTGCTTGTTGATAAAACGCTTGCAATCTGTCCCCCTCCTTCATATTCCAAACTTACTTGTCACAGTTGCGTTCTTCAGCTAGCATTCTCTGACCCCTCCAAGTCAGTGTCACAACTGCCCTGTGAAGATTCTGTGCTTATTTGGACCCAGTACTTGTTCAAGATTATCCTGCCTTTTACATTCATCTTCTTCCTCGCTGCTTACCTAATGTGGCTCTTCCACTGATTCATGATATGACCTTGGGTGAATAATCTCATGTTTCCAGACATTGTGTCATCCCTAAAATTAGGGGATTGGACTCTAACGGGATGCTCAAAGTAGACACATGTTGAATGAATGACTCATTACCATTGTCTTGCCCTTGACCACTGCCATCCTAGCTGAGCCTAGGAAAGATTAATTGGGGAGCCAAGACAACTAAGAATATCTAGGATTAAATTATCTATTAAAGTCTAGTATTTAGGTGTTTTTATTAAAAACAAAAAAGGCAGTATATCAGATCCTATTCCTGATGTGTAGAAGCTGTGTGCGCTTGGATGAATTATGGTATCTTACTTTAGTAAACCTTACTTTCCTCATCTGCAAATAAAAGGGAGCAATAATGGTACCTACTAGAGCTGATATGAGGATTGCATGAAATAATACAGGGACAGAGATCATGTGGAGAGAATGAGTTAACGCAGGGGCAGAGCATGATGCGGTGGTGTTTGCTAAATTACAGGCATAAACAAAGGTTTGTTAAAGCAAGAAGTGTGTGGCAAACTCTGCTTGTATGCTTCTGGAAAAGCTTCACGAAGGTGTTACTATTTGAACTAGGTCTTAAGGTATTGAATACAAAGGGGAGTAAAACTTGGCAGGCAGAGGAAACAGCACATGCCAAAGCTCAGAGGTGAGAAGGGCTATTACTTCCACTTGGCATTTAACCTTGCCCTCTACTCTGATTCTAATGGCATCTCCCCATTACAGTCTGGGATGCATTAACTCTTCCCATGTGATCTCTGTCCCTGTATAATTTCATGCAATCCATATATCAGCTCTGGTAGGAAGCATTATTTTTCCCCTTTTTTTGCAGATGAGAAAGCTCACACAGCTTCTACACGTCACAGCTAGGATCTGATACACTGTCTTTCTTTTTAAACTAAACTCTAGACTTTACTTTGATTTCACAAGTTTTTCCAGTCACGTCCTCTTTGTGTTCCAGGATCCAATCCAGGATACGACATTGCATTTAGTTGTCTTGTCTCCCCAGTGAATCTCTCCCTAGTTTTCAAGCTCTTTATCTGTCTTAAAGAGTATAGCCCAGAATCCTGTAACTTGTCCCCAGTCTGGATCATCTGATGTTTTTCTCATGATTAAACTGGGGCCATGGGCTTTTGGGGAGAAGAACACAGAGGTGAAAGGCTCTGGTCATCACATAATGTCAGGTATACTTTCACATGTGAGGTGTGTGTGATATTCTTGGCACAAAAGAAAGAAGACATTTGTCCGGCATGCCTCTTTTATTAGAAAGCTTTCTTTTAGCTCAGAAATTTTATCCCTCATTAGAAAAAAATATATTTTTATCTCTAATCTATCTTTGTTCCCTTTGGTCATTTTAAAGACCCAAAGATCACCTTGTTCAAGATAACTGTATTGCCTCAAGTTATTCCAAGTGTATATGTGATTACTTGTCATGCATTACTCCTGACATTCTTAGCATCATAAATGAGTAAGTTACATAAGAGGTCTGGCATACCCCGGCAGTACTTGGAATGGAGGGTATATCTCTGCTGCAGACATCTTCACATGGGAATGCTTAACTTGTTGTCATCTATGAGAAAGTCAAAAAGAGTCCAAAGCACTAAAAATGTTGTCAGACATTCTGTGAGATCCAGCCAGCTACAAGAGCTATTGCTGGTCTTCGGTTCGTGAACTGACATCTCAAGTATTTCATAGAATGTGCTAAAAGAAAATGTGATGTAGGCTGATCTTTGCTGCCAACCATTCCTAAAGCTAAGAGACTTAGAGTGTTTGAAAGGTATAAAATAATCTTTAAAATGAAACTTAACTTGTTTAATTTCTCTATGAATAGGCAATAGTTGGCAGCCAGAAATTATTTATAAATAAAAGAGACTAGTAACACAATTGGTGAAACCACTGTTTTTAATCAACTAAATTAATTCCTATGAAAAATTAAATATGAAATTTTTGAACTCTAATTACATTAATACTTTGTATAAGCTATTCAGGAAACCATTTCAATATTTCAATAGCAATTTCAACTATTTCATGAAGGGATAACCCGATACCTTGCTTATATCTGAATAAATTTAAAAGATTAATGCCCCATTAGAGGTTAAGAAATGAAACTTGATCAGAGGAAACAGGTAATTGTCAACAATGCTTGAGTGAAAGGCCTATACAGTTTATTAAGTTTTCCTGGCAAACACTTTTAGATGCATTTTAAGTGAGATGATTTTGGAAGAAAACAACAGTCATACATTGATCTATAGGACATGGTTTTTAAAAAGCAAATCCCCCTATTTTATTTATTACTCTGTTTAGATTAGGGCTCCTTTCTCCCCCTCTGAGTATAGGGCTAATGAGTTTTGTATCTATTCCCTTTGGTAATCTTTACAACAAACCTGTCATGTAGGCGATGAAGATCAGTTATATCCGCCTTGTTTTAATAATCATAAATTCTTATAAGTTGGCTAGCCATTCAGCAGAACATTCTGAGGCTGTATTTGCACTGACAAGGCAAGACAGAATTATCTGCTTGGGTCAGACCAATATAATGGCCGAACAAAAACATCTGGAAAACTCTCCTATCAGAAGTATTTAAGTTATTGATGAAGCCAGTCCTTTACTGCAGTTGTATAACTTCGTATACATGACATTTTCTAGGCCACTTATTAAGAATTATATTCTTCCTCAGTTAGTGGTTTTATCTTCAGTCAAAGCACATTTAAAAATCCTCACTTACCGCTTTCTCCTTCGGTATTCCAGCAGTCATCCTAATACTGCCATTTTTCTCTTGGCTTTCTTTGTTACTTTGAAAATGAGCCAGAGTTCTTTATACAACTGTTTGGCCTTATAGTTCAACTTCTAAATAAAGTAGAATTATCCGTTTCCTTCCATAACTGCATATGTTTTTGGTTTTGTTTTTCAAATTCCTGGTAGAGTTTTGCTTCCAACTTCTTTCATGCAACTAAACAGGTCTACAAACTGTCTGAGTGCCATTGTATTTGCTTCAGGTTCTGCCTTCTGTTCGCAACTCTAAAATATTTCATGTTGCATTTCAAGAGATTGCAACATGATGGTGAGGAGTATGATTATTATAAGTAGCTTATTGATTTATTGTCTATTTGTAGTTATCTCTGTTCTCTAGATCAGTATACTGGGGTTCATACAGCAGCATGGGTGGAGGGATACATACTAAAGTGTGTAGTGTCAGACATAAGAAGTACTATTATTTTTGTAGCAATAACCCCAGAATGCATTGCAGGGAGCACTGCATTCTCCTGGGTAGTCTCTTTTTCAGAAAAAATGCCATTGTTTTGTTTGCAGATATTGATGAATGTCAGCAAGGGAATCTCTGCATAAATGGGCAGTGCAAAAATACCGAGGGCTCCTTCAGGTGCACCTGTGGGCAGGGGTACCAGCTGTCGGCAGCTAAAGACCAGTGTGAAGGTAAGAGTGTGGTAATGTGAACTACTGAAACTTCGGCATAAAGCACCTGGTCTGAAAAAAATGTACATTCAATCAAGTGAGTGTACCTTTTAAAAATTACCTAGATGATTGTGTTATAGTGCCAGAAAGTCAGGGATTTAAACATCAGTTAGGAAAGTCAATAAAACAAGATGGAAGACAGTTAATTTCAAAACCTATGGCATTAGCAATCAATGACTAGGCATTAGTATTAAGAAGAACAGTTATTGCTCTCTGTGTAATTCTTTACCACAGAAGATAATTTCCATTGAAACACTTAATTTAAAGGTTTTATGTACTTGAATTTCAGTGATTAGAAAGTCATTATATCGGGCTGCTTTATTCTGTGGAATGTTAATAACCTTAATTTTGTATTTAACATTGAAAAATTTTTGCCTTTAAAAAAATCGCTAGATTTGTCCTTTTATTTCTCCATCTCTATAGAAGGAATTTGTACTTCTTATTGCAAGGCAGTCTCTATATTGTGTCTTCTTTTGTGGTGTCTTCCATGTGAACAGCATAAGTTTGGAGCACTAGTTTGATTATTATGTTTATTACAATTTTTAATAAATTGAATAGGTAGTATCATATATGGAATTAAAAAAAAAATCGCTAAAGAAAACTTCTCAGTAACACTGTAATAATGTCCCCCTTAGAGACAAAGTTTGCAAAATATGTTCTGTTCCTATAGGTGATAGTGAAGATTCTGGATTTGCTAGGATTGACCTTAGACTTTTTAAAGAAATATTTCATTGAATTTCACACAGAAATAGTTCCCTTCCCAATAAGTATGTGCTTCCTGAACTTGAAGATGTTGTTATCTCACCTGTGTCAACCACAAGTGCCCAGAGTTCTTGAGAGCAAACATCATTTCTTATTTAAGAACAGAATCCACACTGTATAAGGTCAATTATTTGATAAAGAAACAATATCCGGTCAGGCACAGTGGCTCAAGCCTGTAATCCCAGTTCTTTGGGAGGCCGAGGCGAGTGGATCACGAGGTCAGGAGTTCAAGACCAGCCTGGCCAACATGGTGAAACCCTGTCTCTACTAAAAATACAAAAATTTGCCAGGCATGGTGGTGGATGCCTGTAATCCCAGCTACTCAGGAGGCTGAGGCAGAGAATTGCTTGAACATGAGAGGCAGAGGTTGCAGGGAGCTGAGAACGTACCACTGCATTCCAGCCTGGGAGACAGAGCAAGACTCTGTCTAAAAAAAAAACAAAAAAGAAACAATATCCATGTCTTCATGTATACTCTGAATATTTAATAAGCAAAAAAGTCTGAGATAGTGTTAACAAAAGCGAAAATATATGATGGCCATTACTTGTGTCAACATTGTCTTTCTAGAATTTACACTGATCCAGTTGAAACTGATTGAAAATGTTTTTTAAACACCACTTCTACAGTTTCTTTGTATTCTCTTGCTCATAGACATTGATGAATGCCAGCACCGTCATCTCTGTGCTCATGGGCAGTGCAGGAACACTGAGGGCTCTTTCCAGTGTGTGTGTGACCAGGGTTACAGAGCTTCTGGGCTTGGAGACCACTGTGAAGGTAAGAATTGCACCTGATTTCAGAATCATAAAATGCCCTGATCAGAGGGAAATCTAGGCATCATCTCAGCCTCTGTCTTTGAGCCTGATCTCTTGATTTCATAGTGAAGACGTACATTAGGTCCCTGCAAAGTGTCTTCCCTGGGGTCACACGAATAATTCAAATAAGGGAGTAGAGTCCAGATTTTCTTTGCACTGCTTGGAGCTGTCTTTTAGACTTGCGCCAGCCAAAGGCATAAAAGAATCGGTTTAACTTTACCAGCTATAGATGGTTTATCCTGGGTGCATAGTTCTGAACTGTAACACCTTGTTTATGCAGAATCAACTTCCAAATGTTCCAAATAAGTAAGTACAACTTAATTTTCCAGGTAATTAGAGGGTTTTTCAGAGCCAAACTTCAATTCAGTTTTTAGCTTTTTGCATAAAACATTTCTGAAAGATACCCCACATGTAACAGTATCAGGCAGTCATTAACCACTTTCACCACTTGCTTGGCAAAGAATCTCTCTGAAGTGATTGGAAGATTGAGCCAGATCTACGTATGGAGAGGGGAATGTCTTCTCCCAGTGGGCTTCTTTTTCACTTTTACTACCAGTCTGTCACTTGTGACCTTGTTCATTGTCCACCTAAGTAACAAGCTTTTTCCCAGCCTACCTGAGGCTTCATTTGATTTACATCCTGTCAGTTGTGAAACCAGAAACGTCAGTTTTGGCAGTGTTGTATCTCCCATTTAGGATCAGAGTTTTTGAAGGAGGGTCTGAACCGCACCTTTGAGATAAGTGGATGAGCCTTTTGGTGAATGATTTCGTGACACGCATTTCAGCAGCCCCAAATCCTTTTTCACTCCCAGTCCAGTTGATTGGGAAAGATCCATTGTCATTTACAGTATCCTACAATTCTGACCAGAGAACTTGGCACAAGCAGTCACAAGTGGCGAGTCCCCATATCCTGCTGCTGCTGGGAGTGTAAAATGACACAACCCTTGGGAAGGCAATTTTGGCAGCGTTTTAAAGGCCTTATCAGTAAATCACCTTCTAAGATTTTATCCTAAGGTGATCATGTTCCTCAAAGAGTTAATTACACCTACGAAAAGTGATAATCAGTATACCCATTGAGGCCAGATGCAGTGGCTTACGCCTGTAATACCAGCTCTTTGGGAGGCTGAGGTGGACGGATCACCTGAAGTCAAGAGTTTGAGACTAGCCTCACCAACATGGTGAAACCCTGTCTCTACTAAAAAATACAAAAATTAGCTGGGTGTGGTGGTAAACACCTATATTCCCAGCTACTTGGGAGGCTGAGACAGGAGAATCACATGAATCTGGGAGGCAGAGGTTGTAGTGAGCTGCGATCATGCCACTGTATTCCAGCCTGGGTGACAGAGCAAGAAGACTCCATCTCAAACAAACAAACAAAACAAAAATTAGCCAGGCATGGTGCTAGTGCTTGTAATCCCAGCGACTCAGGAGGCTGATACAGGAAAATGGCCTGAACCTGGGAGGCGGAAGTTGCAGTGAGCCAAGATTGCACCACTGCACCAGCCTGGGTGACACAGCAAGACTGTCTCAAAAAAAAAAATCACACACACACACACACACACACACACACACACACACCCCTATTGAGAAATAGGTCAGATAAGTGATAAGATATGACTGTGTATGAAAATGTTGTGTTTTAGGAACTTTCTAATACATGGGTAAGTGGTAATGATTCAAAGTAGTGGCATCCCAAGGTGGGAGGGTTGGTCGTGTTGGAAGGAGCCATTCATGGAAGAATCTATTCTAGAACTAAGTAACTGGTAAGGGATTTGCTACAGCAGAGGTCCCAACTTTTTTGGTACCAGGGACCAGTTTCATGGAAGACAGTTTTTCCCTGGATGGTGTTCGGGGAGATGGTTTCAGGATGAAACTGTCCTACCTCAGATCATGAGGCATTAGTTAGATTCTCATAGGCGCATGCAACCTAGATCCCTCACATGCACACTTCACAAGAGGGTTCACTCTCCTGTGAGAATCTGATGCAGCTGCTGATCTGTCAGGAGGCAGAGCTCGGCGGTAATGCTTGCTCCCTGCTGCTCCCTGCTGCTCACCTCCTGCAGTGCGGCCAGGTTCCTAACAGGCCACAGACCTGTACCAGTCCATGGCCCAGAGACTGAAGACCCCTGTGCTAGGGCACTGAAAACCTTAAATGACCATCAGCATCTCTTCTGTCCTGATTCCTGGCCAAGCCAAGAAGGAACTGCACCATTGATTAAATCTTGAGTAATGGATGTTCATCCCAGGGCATGTTCCTCTGCTTTGTCTGTTTTAATGTGTAAACATCTTAATAGAAGTCTAAGGTTTTTATTCCAAAAACATCCATTGCATGGAAAGTCAAAAACATTTAGCAAACTTGTTCTTCATTATTAACGTATCTAAGGTATGCTTATGTTCCATAAGAAAGCTTCTTTTGGAATATGTAATCAGGCCCTTTTCTTTTAAAGTCAGGACTAGTTTCCCTGGTGTACTGGGTTATAAATAGGACTGTAGTCCATCTAACTAATTCAGAGCTCCCTTTGAAACTATGTTAGCACTTCAGCCTGCTAATTCCCAACTAGCAATGTTTCCGACCCTCCCCAGTGATACTTAGCCATAATTAACTAAGCTGTAGCTGTTCACATCCTCTCACAGCTGTTCAAGAAAGAGCTACCTTTCTTGTTGGCTTTTATGTTTACATGTGTAATTTTCACCTAATAGCTCTGGCAAAGATCCTGTTTTCTTACACTATTGTCCTGTCATCCTGCTGGCCTCCTTGTAGAGTCAGAATCCCAAGTGTTGTGCTTGCCTGTGTGTGCTGCTGACTCCAGCATGCTCGGTAGCCACTCATTCTGTGATAATGAGGGTGCCTCAATTGTCCTGGTTCTTAGGGGCCTTGAGCATCTCAGCTTTCAGAGGCTCTGTCTGTGACTCGTTCCCTCCAAGCACAATCTTTAATCCCTTGTCTACCTTAACCTTCCTCTAACCCTCACTAAGGTTGCTCCCTGCAGTCCCTTACAAAGCCTGAGAAGATGACTCATTACTGACTCTCTGTGGCCCTTTGCTCTTTGTCATTAATTTGTGGACAACATTTTAAAAAAGTAGAAAGGTGGGATGGTATTTCTTTCCAAATCAGAGTCCTTCGTACATTAACTTACATATTCGTTCAAATATTTATTTAGTGTGGAACTTGTGCCAGGCACTGTTCTAGGCACAGAGCAATAAACCAAACAGAAATTCCTTCCCTTGTTTAGCTTACATTGTAGTCTGAGAGAAAACAAAAAATATGATAAATAAGTAATTATTCATGGGTAGAGCATTAATTTCAAAGGAATAGCAGGTGTAGATGCCTGAGGAACAGGCTGTGTGGAGACATGAAGGGCTTCAAGTGGGTACTTTCCATTTTCAGTACCAAAGATCAATAATCGAAGGAAGATATCTGAAAAGCAATTGGACCTATGCATTTGGAATTTAGGGGTGAGTTCTAGGCCATGAAATTGATTGGGAATGAGTATAGTTAGAAAAGAGAGAGATCCTGGTCCCTCCAATGTTCAGGAGTGAGGAAATGGCTAAGAACCAGCAAAGGAGATTGAGGAAAAAGTGACAAGTGAAGAAGGAGAAAAACCAGAATCCAAGAGAAGAAAGTGTTTCAAGGAGGGAGGGAGTGACGAATTGTGTCATATTATTGTGAGGTAACAGAAGGACCAAAAGTTAGCTGTGGGATTTTTAGGAAGCTGTAAGTAGTTGGTGACCTCAGAAGCTCAGTCTTGGTAGAAAGATGACATCGATTCACTGTTCCTGCCCTTAAAACCTGTTACTCAACTTCTAAGGAAAATAGATGTTTTCACGCTACCCCAGGTGGTGGTACAAAACAATCCCATGCTGGGCTCTCTCAATGTTCAACCTACTTTTTATTGCATTGAAGACAGATAAAGGCCTTGCAAAAAAAAAAAAAAAAAATTAAACTAAACCTAACCCTAGCATATGGTCAGTTTTCTAATGTATACAATTATTTATAAACACTTAAAATAATGCTCTTTTCCCTCACTTTCATTACTTTTCTTAGATTTTGGAAAATAAATGAAAATCGAATTACTTTAAAGTATCATGAACAGGGCTGGGTGTGGTGGCTCACGCCTGTAATCCCAGCACTTCGGGAGGCCAGGAGTTGAGGTCAGGAGTTTGAGACCAGCCTGGCCAACATGATGAAACCCCATCTCTACTAAAAATACAAAAATTAACCTGATGTGGTGGCAGGTGCCTGTAATCCCAGCTGCTGGGGAGGCTGAGGCAAGAAAATCGCTTGAACTTGGGAGGCAAAGGTTGCAGTGAGCGAGATCGCACCACCGCACTCCAGCCTGGGAGATAGACTGAGAATTAGTCTCAAAAAAAAAAACACACCAGTAGCATGAATAGAGCAACATGCTTCCATTTTGCTGAGGGAAACATCTAGGTTACAAAGCATTTTTCTTGTTGCAGAAATTTATATTAGGATTCTTTCTCTATGATCTTTTTTGAATAAATAGATCAAGAGTTTTTAATATAATGCCACTGATCAAATATACTTCTTCTCACTTCATTATCTTTATTTCCTACAAAGCATAGAAAGAAAGGTTAATGTAAAAACTGATTGTCTACACCCATTAGAATAGCTGTGGAGCTATTAGAATAAATGTGGAACAATCAGAGCTCTCCTACATTACGTGTAGAAATGTAATTGCTACAGTCACTTTAGAAAACAATTGTTCAAAAGTTAAATATAACCCTACTCCATGACCCAGGCATCCTTTTCCTACGTATTTGCTCAAAAAAGGTAAAAGCATATGTTCATCCAAAGACTTGAGTATAGAGATGTTTATAGAAACCTTATTCACAATGGCCCAAATGGAAATCCCCCAAAATGCTCATCAAAAGGAGAATGAGTAAACAAAGTATGGTGCATTCATCCAATGGAATCCTACCCAGCAATAAAGAGGAGAAAACTACTGATACACACAACAACTTGGGTGAATCTCAAAACTATTATGCCTAGAGGAAGAAGCCAAGCACAAAAGGAATGAGAGGGAAGGAGCTGGGGATGGAAATGCCTATCCCTGGACTGGGGTGGTCCCAAGGATGTGGATACGTTTGTCAAAACTCATTGAGCTGACTCTTAAATAGATGAATATATTTTATGGACATTATACTTCAGTAAAGCTAGAAAAACATACTAAAGAAAAAGTGAGAACCTGCTTTAATTGAGGCAAAGTCACATCACCGGTGTTTTGTGTTTTAGGGTCAGTCCCCAGAAACATTTTAATTCTGGGTGAACGGTCATTATAATAACTTGTTTTTATTTGATAGAAGGAAGTGATACGGTACTCTCTTATTTCTCTTTTGTTTGCCCTGTGAATAGTACAGAAGCCAGTTAATTGGTTGATTGAGTTCTATGAGAAAAGTGAAATGTGGTGTCACTGTACTTGAACCAGACAGCGGGGCGTGTAGACAGATGGCCACAGTCTCCATATTCACTTCTTCCTGGAATCTTTCATATTTTGGCAGCAATTATAATTATTTGCAAGAAATGCCACAAAATGCCAAATTCTGAGAAAACAAAGAAGGTTTTGTTCCTTTGCTTTCTTCAGTGCTAATAACTTCAATCCTCACAGACACAGCAGAAGAGGGGCTCGTGGAGTGCATTAGGAATAATGAGCTTTGACTAGGGGTAAACATGTTAATCAGCAGCCCTCGAGAAAGCTCTGCCCTGCGTTCATGTGGTGAAGGGGGGTCATTAATTGTCTTACGTTCTCACAGACTTTTTAAAAACTCATTATTGGTTATGTAAACCACTTTTAGTTGCACATACGCTATGAATATATACATTTTTTAAAATCCAGGCTACCTTAAACCTCTTTGTTACAGCTGCTGAATAAGTGATTTAAACTAGGTTTTTGCTCTTGCTGTTCTTCTGTTCAAAAGTCCTTCTTCCTCTGACTCCCCCATATTCTACCCTATTGTGAAATTTACCATAAGTAAATTTACAAATATGCTTCTGTTACACACAAGTTTTATTTTAAACTTTATGATATTCTTTGTCTAAATGTACATGACCCCTAAAGTTGATACTATTATTTTGTCAGATACTTATATTTGGTGACAATTCTTATGTTACATTGGTTTGGACTTATAAAACAATATAATAGTTTATGTTTACAATACAGTTTGTTTCTTTGAACAAACATTTCTCTTTGGGGGCAAAGACCATGCTAAAATCTTTTAAATTTTTTTCTATAATGCATAATATAGGAGCTTGTATAAATAGATCAAATGTTGCTCAAGATATACTTAATAAGTATTTTTGAAGTATTTTCAATCTTTATCATCACCAACAATATAATCAAGTAAATTATTATTTGCTACAGAATTTTGACTTTTCCTCTTCCATTTAATTTCATTTGATGTTTAAAAGTTCCATTTCTTGGCCAGGTACAGTGGCTTGCGCCTATAATCCCAACACTTTGGGAGGCCGAGGTAGGTGAATCACCTGAGGTCAGGAGTTCAAGACCAGACTGTCCAACATGGTGAAACCATATCTCTACTAAAAATACAAAAATTAGCTGGACGTGGTGGCGAGTGCCTGTAATCCCAGCTACTTGGGAGGCTGATGCATGAGAATCGCTTGAATCAGGGAGGCAGAGATTGCCCTGAGATAGTGCCACTGCACTCCAGTGTGGGTGACAGGGTGAGACTCTGTCTCAAAAAAAAAAAAGTTCCATTTCTTACTCAAAGTGCAAAGCCTTTCAAAATGTTTTATTTTAAAAAAATTTAAAAAGTTGTCATGTACTTAAAATTATGTATTATAAATGATGTAAAGTAGTGCACCTTTACGTGTAAGAGAAATGTCTAACTTTCTGATATGTGGTTTACTTAGTCTTTTAAAAATTTTACATTGGTTTTTAGATATCAACGAATGCTTGGAGGACAAGAGTGTTTGCCAGAGAGGAGACTGCATTAATACTGCGGGGTCCTATGATTGTACTTGTCCGGATGGATTCCAGCTAGATGACAATAAAGCATGTCAAGGTATTTCTCACTTTCTTTTTATCCCCAGTCATTATTTACGTAATTCTTCAATTCCGCCATGCTTCCTGACGATAGTCTGTGGTTTTGCCACGTGATTTATATGTAAATGATCTATGTCAATTTTTGTTATTAAAATACCTGTCTTGGGTCTGCATCAAGTGCAGGAGGGTGTTGCTTTGTCCAGCAGGGTGTCAGCTGAAACTCACACAGGTCAGAGCCATGTCCTCACTCTGAGTACTTCCATGCTGAGATCACCTGTACTTTGCTGTTCCTTCCGTGCCCTAACCTTGGTACTGGATTCAAAATTATCTTACAGCTTTTTTATGTCTTTTATGGACATATTTTATTTTGTCTCATAGGTGATATTGAACTGTCTTTTTCTGACTCTCTGTTTTTATCCAGTACCCACATTGCTTTTTTAGTTTTTAGTTTTTGTTTGTTTGTTTTTTGAGATGGAGTCTTGCTCTGTCACCCAGGCTGGAGTGCAGTGGCTTAGTATCGGCTCACTGCAACCTTCACCTCCCAGGTTCAAGTGATTCTCCTGCCTCAGCCTCCCAAGTAGCTGGGATTACAGGTACCCACTACCACGCCCAGTTAATTTTTGTATTTTTAGTAAAGACGGGCTTTCACCATCTTGGCCAGGCTGGTCTAGAACTCCTGACCTTGTGATCCACCCGCTTTGGCCTCCCAATGTGCTAGGATTACAGGTGAGCCACTGTGCCTCGCTCACCATTGCTTTTTCTCTTCCTAAGAAGCCTCACTTTGGTCAAAATCATGAAGAAGGGGATTTTGTATTTTTTCAAAGTGCTGTCACATTTAATCTTCCAAATAGTACAGTAGACGCAGGGTACTAATAAAAACACAGCAACACGACACAAGTAGTAACAAGAATAATCACAACAGCTTTAACTGAGTTTCTTCAGTGTGCTGAGTACCGCAGGCATCTTGGTATCTCTTTGAATTCTTACAGCAACTTCAGAGGTAGCTTTTCTTGTATTCGTTTTGTGCATGAGTAACGGAGGCTCCAATAAGTTAATGAGTGTGCTGCTCACTAATGAGTGGTAAAGTTGATGAACTCAGGATCTTTTCCCACTGCTCTTCTCTACATTGCCATACCACTTAATTGTTACATTTATAGCCAAAAGAAAGAAGACAGTAAAGTTAAGCAGCCCATTGAGTCATTTCGACACCATGGCTAAGAAAATTAAATTCTCTAGATTCTGTATCCCAAAATTGACTTGCCCTAAAAGCTTTCCTATATTTACTAGTGTTAGTAAACCCATATCTATATTTTTCCACTGAAAATTCACACTTATATTTACCTTTATATCTATTTATTTCTGACACCTGACAAATACTATTTTTTCTTAATGTTTCTCTACCATTATGGAACTGTGTAGTGTATCCCAAAGCACAAATAAGTAAAAAAAAATGTTAGAGTTACCTTTTATCCACTATTACTGAATATGTATGGCTTTTTAAAAATTCTATAATGCCATAAATTATATCTCCTCTCACATGTGCCAAATAACAGTATTCTTGTAGGAGAAGATGGTGTCTACTCTCTAAGTTATGGCACTGGAATTATATTATACATCTGTATTACCAGTGACACCCAGCCGTGTGTCAGAGATAGGAAAAACATAAACCTTTGAACAAAAGGTTTTTAAAAATCAATTCCTTTGCTGATTCCAAGATTTAAACATACACCTTACTGTACTTGATGTGAACCCATGACAGATATTTTAAAAATTGCAAGATTTCTCATTTGAGATCATGTATTTATTCACCATCCTGATGCAATAAGGTGAATTTCAATTTTTTTTAATGCAGAAATTAAATGTGCTTAGCTTTAATGCAATGGAGAAGGAACATTTGAATTACAAATATATATGAGAATATTTCCATTTTGGGATTATTACCTTTTAACAAAATGAATCTTGATTTATATGAAAATGCCAAGACAGACACACACACACACACACACACACACACACACACACACACATGGAAAAGACCAAACCCTGAATCTTGTTTTTATTATAGGCTTTTTGTCTTAAAAATATATTTTCTAATTCTTCTCATCACATTTCTTTTGGCGAAATACAGGCAAAACCAAATTTTAATATAAATGGACTGAGATTTCATATTGCATAAATTTAACTTCTAGAGTTAAATCACACGGAACTAGTTTAGTTATCTGATTCATTAATTGCACTATTCTATTCTCTCAGTATATTAAATATGTGTCTGTGGTTTGATATCACCTCTCAAATATATGATTACTCCAAACATATGGGGTTTTGTTGACTCAATAATTATTAAATTGACTTCATTCTTTGTCACATTTATTCCTCTTTCCCAGAATAAGTTAATATGTCTGAAAAATGTAAATCTAAATAAATGAGAAGCATTTCTGAAGTGGGTCTTAGTACTGTTTAAAGAATAGTGTCTGTGAATCTTTTTTATCATCCACCACCTCCTGTTAGAAGCTGTATATGATGGCATATATACTTACGTCATTTTGAATTATCTGTTTTCACTCTGTCACTAGAGGCAGTTTTGTGATCTTTCACTCTGCCTGAATTTAGTAGCCTACTTTTCTCTAATCCCTTGATCATGTCAGCATTCTGTAGAGAGGTGTAGATTTCAGAGTTTGTTTAAAATCTGAAAATATAATTGATGGCAATGCTAATAACCATGGACATGTTTGAATAACAGTGTGTGATAAACTTTAAACTTTACCTAATGTTCTGAAAATAACTTCTGTATTCAGTAAGGCATTTTCAGTTGAAAGCGTTTTTAAGATTTTCTTTCCCACACAAAACTAATGATTATATACAGACAATATGGAAATTCCATGTTAATAGTCTCTTTAGAAATGTGGCAGGATACATTTGAGATTCAAAATGCAGTTCAGTTTCATGTTTTGATTTACGCATGCCAAATTATGAATTTCTGTGGAATCGCGGACCCATGAAAGAAACCCAACTTAAATATAGTCTGGCTTTCAGCTCGAAGTTACTAGCAGCATAGTTCAGAAATGCCTCAATAAGTACAATCCAAATTGAATGCATATGTTTCCCTAGTTCCAAATATTCATGTTGTTCTTTCTTAGCAGTTTCCTGGAAAAAAAAAAGTCAGGCAATTCATCTTCAGTTCCTGTCATCAAACTTTTTAGACAATTATTTGTTAATCAGTGACTTTATTGATGCAGAAACTTTGTGCACATTATTCCGTAGGTAAAATAGCAAAGCATGTAGTATTTAAAGGACCACACTGAGGCATAGGATAAAATAAGAAGGGTAAGAAGAGGGGTGTCAGGTAGCTGCTAGGGCTTAATAAGATGGATATAGGTCCTAGGCTTGATCCCCAGGCTAGTGTAACTTCATACCGCCTTCTTCCTCAGATAGAGGTTTATGGGGCAGCAGGTTGGAAATAAAGAATGGATCTGAGGACTAAAAGGAGGTCAAAATTCAAAAAAGATGGCCAATCCAAGGTAGTATCAATAGGTAGAAAACAGACAGTATCAAAGATTTTATAAAAGAAGAATTTCACAGAGTAAAATCATATTGATAAATATGTAAGTAGAAAATGATTCATTGACCTTCCTTGAAATATCTAAAAATTAGTGACAGTAACAAGAATAGGAGAATTGTTAAGAAAGTATGAGTAATTACTGCTTGGTTTCTTATTTTGATTCAGCAATGGCCAGGCCAAATAATGTGAATTATGTGGCAGATAGAAGGGGAAAGAGTTCAGGATTAATAAAGGAAGATGGTTAAATCAATAATTGTTAGAATTTCTGTTGCACAGGAAGATCAGCAAGTCAAAAAGAAGAGCCTCAGGAGATTCTGGCTGTAGGAAAAGAGATGACTTTATTGAGGACCACTGGGTCAGTGGCCAAGCATGTTCTAGCAGCCAATAAGAAGAACATATCATCAGTACCTTTTCTCTGTTCTTATTAAGCTTTGCAGTATTCATGTGGGTTCTTGTATGAAAGACCTCTCTTGTAACAGGTAAAGGGAGGGCCTAGGAGATTTCAGGAAGATATGAAAAGGACTTTAGTAGAGCTATGCCACCTGAATGCTGCTGCTAAGGACATGTAATCATTTTTATGATCCTAATTAACTAAAAGAACCTTCACCAGTCACCATTCAGTTAGTAGAGAAGGAAAATAATTGAGAAATTTTGTGGGGGACAAACATTCACATGACCCTGTCAATGTACTCAATAGTCATCAGGAACTCAGAGCTTTTTAACTGAGATCGCTTCTCAGGGAGCCATCAGTGTCATGATGGACACAGCTGAGTAAACCAACAATTAGGCAGTTGCGTATCAGAACCATTGAGAATAGGTGAACCTTTCTCTAGGTGTCTTATATTGTCATCTTGGGCACTGTTAGCCAATATAATTAGAACTGGTTTCAAAGAGCATTTTCCTTATAGTAAACAGTCCATGTGTTATCAGTTTGGAAGTACCCCATGACCCTGGCCATGGGGAGCACAATTACTCACAGTGAGGACAAGCTGAGCATAAATTGGACAACACAAGTTTATGGCATGATCTGTTCGTGAGCCTTCATAATAGTAGTCACTGCTTGTTGACCCTTTGTTGTGTGGTAGGCACTGCATTAAGCTCTCATTCGCTGATTTCATCATTGGAAAGCCATGCAAATATGAATTTCCATGGTCTAAACAGCCTTCTTGGCCAGGCATGGTGGCTCATCTCTGTAATTGCAGCACTTTGGAAGGCCAAGGAGGATCACTTGAGGCCAGGAGTTGAGACCAGCCTAGACATCACAGTGAGACCCGATCTCTGCAAAAAAATTTTAAAAATTAGCCAGGCATGGGACCAATACCTTAGTCCCAGCTACTTGAGAAGCTGAGGAGAGGGGATTACTTGTGCCCAGGAGTTTGAGACTGCGGTGAGCTGGGATCATGCACTGCACTGCAACCTGGGCAGCAGTGAGACCCTGTCTCTAAAATAAATAAATAGGCCTTCTTTTACTTGTATTTTATTTCTATTACCCATTTCCAGTGAGTTATAGGTCGGAGTCTATTTCATTTATATATTCAGCAGACATTTGCAAAGTGCTGTTTATGAGCCAAATACTATAAATAAGACATGTCTAGCCTTGCCCTTAAGAAGCCCACATCCTAGGGATGAATAGGCAGGAACGTAGCAAGGTACTACAGACTCTAACAGCTGTGTGCATGGCAATGGGGGAGGACAGGGGAGGACAGAGGAGGACCCAGCGTTCTCACCAATGGAGAGCATCTCTCAGAGTTATGGAATATTCCTCAAGCCCCCGTATGTCTAAAATAAGGGTAGCTTTGGGTTGAACCTATGAAATTGCTTTTTTTTGCTGGTTAAAAATGGTTGAACATTGGCTATTATCCTTGGTCAACCTAAGTAGCTTCTCTCTCATAATTCAGCTTGTCCTGTGATCTATGGACAAATGGTATAGTTGGGCCACTAAATAAATGTCCAGCCATGTCATAATAAATTTCTTTACAATCTGTTTGATAGTATATGAAAATAAAACCAATTTTTTTCAGGTTTTTAAGACTCTCTTTTAAATTACAGATATTAATGAATGCGAACATCCAGGACTCTGTGGTCCTCAAGGGGAGTGCCTAAACACAGAGGGCTCTTTTCACTGTGTCTGCCAGCAAGGTTTCTCAATCTCTGCAGATGGCCGTACATGCCAAGGTAAGATAAACCATAGGAAATCATATTGTTGTGTGATAAAGAAGAGAGGAGATTGCTTTAACTTATAAAAAGACTTGAAGACACTAAGAGGTACTCCATAATTCACAGCCTCAAAGCATGTATATGCATCAAAGTAACCCACACCCGAAAGCATAGCTCAGGGGTTGCTGGGATTTATAAATATGATAACCTAAGGTTATGATGATAAAAACACTCACAGATGGCTCCACAACTGGTACTAAATTAATGAGTCCAAATGTGCAGGGACTGATAGGAGGCATGAGGGAGACATGAAGGAAAACTGTGGCAACTTCCCTTTCACCTGAGACTGTCCCTGCTTTGACTGTGCTTCGTGTAGATTGTCTTGATCATTCTGTTTATAAAAAATGTCTTGGCCAGGTGCAGTGGCTCACACCTGTAATCCCAGCACTTTGGGAGACCGAGGCAGGCGGATCACGAGTTCAAGAGATGGAGACTATCCTGGCCAACATGGTGAAACCCCATCTCTACTAAAAAATACAAAAATTAGCAGGGCGTAGTGGCATGTGCCTATAGTCCCAGATACTCGGGAGGCTGAGGCAGGAGAATCACTTGAACCTGGGAGGCAGAGGTTGCAGTGAGCTCAGATCATGCCACTGCACTCCAGCCTGGCAACAGAGTGAGACTCTGCTCAAAAAAAAAAAAAAAAAAACTGTCTTGTGGCCGGGAGCAGTGGCTCACACCTTCAATCCTAGCACTTTGGGGGAGGCTGAGGCAGCAGGATAACTTGAGGCCAGGAGTTCGAGACCAGCCTGGCCAACATGGTGAAACTGTCTTTACTAAATATACAAAAATTAGCTGGGTGTGGTGGCGGGTGCCTACAATCCCAACTACTCAGGAGGCTGAGACAGGAGAATCACTGGAACCCGGGAGGCGGAGGTTGCAGTGAGCTGAGATCGCGCCGCTGCACTTCAACCTGGGTGACGAGAGCAAGACTCTGTTTCAAAAAAAAAAAGTCTCACTTGATTCTTCTGTGTCACTGTGAACAGATCTTCTAGAATTCTTCCTCTAATATCCCTATTTCCAAAGCAGTGTATTTATTTACTGTCCATATTTATTATCTCCTAAAAGCTAATTAAGCTGTAAGATGTTAAGATAATGCTGTTGGCTTCCTACTCGAAAACTCTGTATGTTTGCAAGGATACAGCACTGGTGTATTTTCATAAGAGTTGTGTTCTCGATGACCTATTACAGCTTGCTAAATGGAGGAATAATTAACTGAACCATTTTTAAAGTAAACTGAAAAGATTCCCATCAGCATAATTTCAGTTGATCTCTTTTGAGAATCTAGTTATCGAAACACAGCTATATTTTAAAGAAGTAAATTGCAAAAGTTTTGTTCTGGGTCTAAGATAGTGCCCAGATTCTTTGCTATAAAAAATAGTGCAACAGGAAGTATCTGCTCCTTGCTAGTACCACAATGGAACCAAGCCGAGTGCCAGCAACCAGGTTCATCTGAAACTAATTATTATATTGGGAGGAATAAACTGATCTTATAAAAAGGAGGAGATTGTTGAAATTACCCTCCTGCTGAGCAGACGAAACATGGATGCCAGATTTGACTTGAATTGGGAGAGAGTGAGTTCAGCGTAACAGATTGAGGGGTTTGGAAGGGATAGGAAGTTGGGAAATGGAGGAAAGCATCATAATAATGTGGGCGATGAGAGATTTACAAGAAATCCATGCTTCAGTGGTTCAAGTTTTATGTTAATTTTATATTTAGAACTTCGAGACCAGAGCTTTTAGAAAAGACAGTCCATGAATGCATACGTTCTTCTGCAGAGATTACAGTATTCCTCCACTTGAGGGATAAGGTGCAGGCCCATCCAAGTCACTGAGAAACAGATTTGCAGAATTCACAAGTTCCAGAAAGATGCAGATTCGCTTTGTTGCTTAGCTCTAAATCACGCCTGGTAAAGGCCACCACTGAAAAATGGTCCCTGGTATAACTGCTGATGGTTGTGCCAGGCAAAATTATATTCAGAAAAAAAAAATGAAAGTGACCTCAAGTGCTCACTAGTCAAAGCTGTTGTTCCGAAAGAATATACCAATTATAAATATGTTCACATTTATTTTGCCTTTTGTAGTTACTCATTTTTAATGAATTCTGTGCTTTTTTAACATGGATTTCTGCAACTTGAGAGTTTCATAATCACTGTAATGTAGTTGCAGCTCTCATTGTGTTGGTCATTTACTTGGCAAAGACTTGAATTTAAAAATGTGATTTTAGAAAACTTGTATTGCTTTATAAATTACTGTACTCATTGAGTATACCCTTTTTGAGACTTGATCCATACTTCCTTGACTCCAGAAACTGGACAATTTTATAAGTAATGAAACCCAAGTTAGAATATTATGTTGGTATTATACATGGTAGTATAGCTAGAAATCTCCGTAATTATTATGCATGTTATTTTCTTTCTGAAATAAGTTCTGCATGGATTTTATTTTTTATGGGCTTAATCCAACATTCTAAATTGGTCCAAAGTTTCCTTTGTTAGACTTAGTCTGAAACTTATGGCAGTCGTGCTATGTCCTGATTCTACCTCTGGCTGTGCTGCGGACAAAGCCAGCTCATGTGATCAGGGTTCGGCAGTGAGGCTGATGTGTTATTGAAGTTTAGCAATGGAGCAGTGTTGCATAGTACTTGAATTAACACTGAGAAGTGGCTGGCACTCTTATGCCCATTTACTGACTTCTTTCTGAGCTCCTGTTTGAGGAGCTGAAGCCGTGTTGACTCTAGGGCTGACCTGCCCTGCTCTAAGCAGGGCTAAATAAGCCCCACGAAGCTGAAGGAAGGAGGGCCCTTCCCTGATTTCCCGTGACTTGGAGAAGTGTCAGCATCTGGTCATAGTTAATGAACCACAATGAAGAGGCAAACTCTGTAAACATGAATTGTCTTAAGTGCAGCATGACAGGTTCTATAGAAATAAAAATGGCACCACTGGCTCCTTCCCTTCCCTTACATGTATAGGATGAGTATTTCTAATCTGAAAATCCAAAGTCTAAAGCACTCCAAATTCTACAGCTGTGAGTGCAGATGTGATGCTCAAAGGAGATGCTCATTGAGCATTTCAGATTTTAGATTTTTGGATTAGGGAAGCTCAACAGGTAAGAATAATGCACACATTCCAAAATTACCACCACCCCCACCAAAAAAAAAAAAAAAAAAATCCCACATCTGAAATACTGCTAGCCCTAAGCATTTTGGGTAAGGGATACTCAATCTGCATATGGTACTCTGGAATACATACCTGGGGGAGGAAGGAGAAACACCGTGGTTCTCCCATGTAAGATAAAAGATGGTGTAATTCGAAGTTCAAGTAAAGTGAGAAGTAGATGGTAGGTGAACGGCTGTTTTGTCATTTATCCATTCACATAACCAATATTAACTGAGTTCCTATCTGGTTCCAGGCCCTCTTCCGAGGGCAAAACATACAGTTCTTGCCTACATGAAGCCTACTTTCCACTAGGGGAACTGGGGATAAATAAGCCAATAGTATGTATAGGATACGTTAAGTGTTTATAACATAGCATAGTTACCCTTTATGGATATGAATAAGTGCAGAATGTAACATGCCATACATAATATAATACACAGGTTACGTTTTTCAAATCCCAGACTTGAATGTCAGGAAATTGCAGGGGAGCAGGACCCGTTTGGTTGACGTCTTCTGCTGCATTTCCCTTTTATCTCAGTTACAGTTCATCTCCTCTTCCCACCTTCTTTTCACTCTATAGCCAAAGCTTTTATCTTGTGTATTAAAACAAAGGAAACATTTTCTTTCACTCAGCTCATTGATTTATGTTCCATTTGACCATATCCATTTGTTTTAACAAAAAATCATAATTCTTTTGGCTTTTTACTTTTGCCGTTTTTTATTGTGGAATTTTAATTCACATGAAAAATACTCATCATCAAGCCTGGATGACATAGCAAGACCCTGTCTCTACGAAATTTTTTTAAAAAAATTGGCTAGGGCCAGGCACAGTGGCTTATCCCTGTAATCCCAGCACTTTGGGAGGCCAAGGTGGGTGGATCACCTGAGGTCAGGAGTTTGAGACCAGCCTGGCCAGCATGGTGAAACCTCATCTCTACTAAAAATACCAAAATTAGCTGGGCATGGTGGTGGGTGCCTGTATTCCTAGCTACTTGAGAGGCTGAGGCATGAGAATCACTTGAACCTAGAAGGCAGAGGTTGCAGTGAGTCAAGAGATCACACCACTGCACTCCAGCCTGGGTGACAGAGTGAGATTTTGTCTCAAAAAAAAAAAAAAAGTCACTTTGGGAGGCCGAGGCGGGTGGATCACGAGGTCAAGAGATCGAGACCATCCTGGTCAACATGGTGAAACCCCATGTCTACTAAAAATACAAAAAATTAGCTGGGCATGGTGGCGCGTGCCTGTAATCCCAGCTACTTGGGAGGCTGAGGCAGGAGAATTGCCTGAACCCAGGAGGCAGAGGTTGCAGTGAGCCGAGATCGCGCCATTGCACTCCAGCCTGGGTAACAAGAGCGAAACTCCATCTCAAAAAAAAAAAAAAAATTAGCCGGACATGGTGGCCATGTTGTCCCAGCTACTCAGGAGACTGAGGAGGAAGGATCACTTGCCAAGGAGTTCAAGGCCACAGTGAGCTATGGTTGTGCCATTGCACTCCAGCCTGGCTGACAGAGCCAGAGCCAAAAATAAAAATAAAAATCCAGCTGGGCACAGTGGCTCACACCTGTAATCCCAGCACTTTGAGAAGCCAAGTCAGGTGGATCACCTGAGGTCAGGAGTTGGAGACCAGCCTGGCCAACATGGTGAAACCCCATCTCTACTAAAAATACAAAAATTAACTGGGCATGGTGGAGGACACCTATAATTCCAGCTACTCAGGAGGCTGAGGCAGGAGAATCGCTTGAACCTAGGAAGCAGATTGCAATGAGCTGAGATCATGCCACTGCGCTGCAGCCTGGGTGACGAGTAAAACTGCATCTTAAAAAAAAAAATCCTTATGATTGCATTCATAAAGTGACTTGAGATTTGGTTTCTTCATCTGAATGTCCATGGCAGAAAATTAGGGAAACTTGTGGTAATCATATTCCATGGAGTCACCACATCTGTCTCCTGGCCCATGGAGAAAAACCCCCTGGTCTCTGACTTTGTGTCACTTCTTTTCCATGCCTCTTTCCTTGCTGCACTCAGCCAGGAACAACCATGCTCTTCCAGTCACATGCTCAGGCTGAGCAAGGGCTTGTGTGACTGCAGTGGAATCCGGCATATCACTCGTCTCTAGGCTCCCTGTGCACTCCATCCAGTTCACATGATAGAGCGGCCATGTTCATCTAGCAGGGATCCCAAGGAGCCCAGCCACACAGAGGTAGCACCAGCAGCTTATAGGACCTGGGCACCTTTCCCTCCAGTGCTGGCCAGGCTTGGTTAGTCATGGCTAAGTAGGCCTCCAAACCGTGGCCGAAATCACTCCCTGACGTGTTTTAGAAAAAGCATCCTCATTCATTCCTTCGTTTGATGGATATTTATTAAGTGTCTACCTGTATGCCATCCACTGTTCTAAGTACTGGGGTCTTCTCAGTGAAGAACAGTGAAAGATCCCCACTTACTTGGAGGCAATAAACTAATAGATAGCTAAGATGTTAGAAAGTGTGATAAAGGTCGGGCGCAGTGGCTCACCCCCGTATCCCAGCACTTTGGGAGGCTGAGGCAGGCAGATCACTTGAGTTCAGGAGTTTGAGGCCAGCCTGTTTAACATGGTAAAACCCCGTCTCTACTAAAAATATAAAAATTATCTGGTTGTGATGGTACATGCCTGTAATTCCAGCTACTCAGGAGGCTGAGGCACATGAATCGCTTGAACCTGGGAGGTGGAGGCTGTAGTGAGCCGAGATTGCGCCACTGCACTCCAGCCTGGGTGACAGAGTAAGACTCCATCTCAAAAAGAAAGTGTGTTAAACTGTGGGGAAAAAAAAGAAGGAAAAGATACAGCACAATATGAAGGAGCTGAAGGGTAGAGCAGGAAGTGGGAAGCTGCTTTGATGCTAATTGGGGTGGTCAGAATCAGCTATTCTGCTGCTGTAAGTGAAAGAAATACTAAAAATTTCTGTCTCAGTGAAGAAATGAAGCCATATTAAATGCTTGTCACGTTCAGACTGGTCTTCTACTGCCTAAGTGATAAAAGCCCATCAATAGATAGGTAAGAGGGCACGAGATGGCAGCTGAGGACTTTCTTCCAACTGTCAACATGATTTCTGTTGTCCAGACAAAAATACAAAATTAGACAAAGTACAACACCAAGAGTTGTAAACACTTAATGTAAACTGTGGCCTTTGGATGATAATGAAGTAAGGGTTCGTCAGTCATAACAACCGTACTGTCTGGTGCAGGAGATTGACAGTGGGAAATGCTGGGGGCCGGTGTGAGGGAAACAGGATATAAATGGAAACTCTCTGTGTAATCTTGTTGGGAACCTAAAACTGCTCCTAAAGTCTTTTTTAAAACTCAGACATATTTTTGGCATTACTCATTTTTTTATTGGAAAGGAAAAATGAAAACCTTTCATTTTATTAATAATTCTGTATTCCACTCCTATATTTTCCTCTCTTGGATGATGATGGTGATGTTATTTCTCACTTTTCAAAATAATACCCTGGACTGAGTATGGGATCAGCAGCTTCTGCTCCTAGTTTTCAAAAACAATTCTACTATTAATTGAAAAATTGAGCACTGCAAGATTGGAAGGGGACTTCTTGTAACATCTAGCCTGAACTCTTGACTTGCACAGTATTTTACCCGAAGTATTCAAGAGTCAAGTCCTATTGCTAAACATCGATAGAGACTCTAATCCCATAACCCTCTCGGGTACTTACTATAAACCACTCCTTGCTTACACATTCATCTGAAATGGAAACTGGTAAAAATTGCCAGTTTGTTGAAGTATACTGAGAATAGTGTATCACAACCGAGAGAAGATACAAACTCTCAGGCTAATTTTGTATTCATTGGGAACCAGAAAACACAATAAAGGCAACATTGTCAAATCAAAAAAGTAACAAATTGGGAGCAGGTTTGTTTTCACACTTTAGGTACTTTTTCTACGAACAAGGAAGAATGAAAGCATAAAGCCATGATTGATAGTGCTCCAAGGCAGTTGGTGGTTTTGTGGCATGGGTATAGAACTTTCTATCACCAAAGAGAAAATATTTTCGAAAATGATTTAGCCAAGCAGGACACTGAAGAATTCTGAAACAGTAATATATTACATCTGGTGTGCTTAGCCCAAAGATTTTTAGGTTTTTAGGAGTTTGCAGGTCTGAAACTGAAAAATCTACTAAGAGATTATGATTTTAATATTTCTTAGTAGAGAGAATTATAACAATAGCATCCACTCTCTTCCATGTGTAAAAAGAAAAAGGATCATGCAACATTCTAGGTAAAGAAAGAAAGTGGCTTCCAGCTATAAAGGCTACTGTTCACACTCACTCTTCCTGTGAATGTACTTCTGCAGAAGTGAGTGAAAATGGGTGTTTAAATCATTAGGGAGAGAGCTGAGGAAATTTTTCTGGAATGAGCTGCTTTTGGACGTGGAATGCAGATTTTCCATGCATTGCTTGATTGTCTTCCATATATCAACATTTGTATAAAGAAATTCATAACAGTAGCAGAAAATTTGAGAGCTCTTCCTAAGCCTTTTTTTTTTTTTTTTATCACTGCCAACCTTTTCAAACCCCAGAGCTATGGAAATCATCTGTTCATAGAAGGAGAAGTAAACACTTTCCTTGCAGCCAAAAAATAGGCACAAGACTGCCAAAAATTGAAGTCTGTGACCAGGCTAGCTGACCCTGTGTACCTTATACTGACACCCATTCATTCTCTGGGCACTGAGTGTCCTGCATCTATTTTGGTGACTCCCTTGATGTCACAACAACCTCAGTCCTTTTTAGATCATGGAAGGTTATTATAAGTAGTGTTCTTGTACATGAGAGCTAAACTGTAATGCTTCATACATGTATTCCAGAAACAGTTACTTTTTAGACATCTGATCAAATATTAAATGGCTATCTTGGTCTCCCAGTATTGGTGGACTGGAGATACACTGTATATCTGATTGCATGATTTTATTAAAACAGTAGCAATAATCATGTATAATAGCATTCACTGAGTTCTTATTACAAGCCAGGCACTACGCTAAGTGCATTGCACCTGTCTTCTCATTTAATCTTCACAATAAACCTTTAAGTAGGTTGAGTATTAATTGGTACGATTTTGGCTGCAATAAACATCTTAGAGTGAGGAAACTTATTATACGAATGAGAAGTATAGTACAAGATTGTTACCTCTTGGCTCCTATAGGTCCCTATTTAAATGCTATTTCTTTAGTAAACCAGTTTCTGTCTTTTTCTCAGATTCACTCACCCTGTAATGAATGAATGAATTCACTTCCTGTTCTCTTTTTTGCTTTTTTTTCTTTACCAACTTATTCTACTTCTTTATCTTGTTTAGTATTCCTTGTCACACTCCACTGCTAGACTTTAAGACCAGTGAAACAGGAATTTGTTTTCTGTATTTTTTACAGTTCTGTATGCCTTTGGGAATACAGATGCTACTCAATTTATGAAAGGGTTATGTCCTCATAAACCTATCATAAGTGGAAAGTCAAAAATACATCAAATACACCTAACCTATCGAACATTATAGTTTAGCCTACCCTGCTTAAACGTGCTCAGAACACTTAACACTAGCCTATAGTTAGGGGAAATCATCTGGTACAAAACAAACTGATTTTATAATAAAGTGTTGAATATCTCATGTAATTTATTGCACTGAAAGTGAACAACAGAATGGTTGTATGGGAACCGGAAATACAGTTTCTACTGAATGCGTATTGCTCTTGTACTGTCATAAAGTAAAAAAATCGACCAGGCACAATGACTCACGCATGTAATCCCAGCACTTTGGGAGGCCGAGGCAGGCAGATCACCTGAGGTCAAGAGTTCGAGACCATCCTGACCAACATGGTGAAACCTCGTCTCTACTAAAAATACAAAAAAAGAGCCAGATGTGGTGGCACACACCTGTAGTCCAGCTACTTGGGAAGCTGAGTCAGGAGAATCACATGAGCCCAGGAGGCCGAGGTTACAGTGAGCCAAGGTCACACTACTGCACTCCAGCCAGGGTGATAGAGCAAGACTCCATCTCAAAACAAACAAACAAACAAAAAATCCCAAGTGGAACTATCCTAAGTTGGAGACCATCTGTAATTAGTTGGGGCACAGTAAGTATTGTGAATGAATGAAGGAAGGAAGGGAGAGTCTGTAGCTCATCATGGACTACTAGGAAACATTCTTAATAAGATTACTCCAAACTGAACGTGATGTGCACTTCCGTGAAGCCTTCCCTATTTTAAAGTCTTAATTCTCTAATGCACACCCTGCATAACTACTGGGTGTGATAGTGGTGAAGAAGTTTGGCTGTTGAGTTTGGCTACGTGGGCTTGAACTCCTATTCCAGCACTTCCAAGCTGTGTGAACTTGGTAAGTTACTAAACCTTGAGTGATTCAGTTCCCGCTCTGTATAATAATAATTGCAATATGTGTTGGCAAGTATTCGCTGAGAATGGAGTAGCCCATAGAACATAGTCAATGAATGTGAGCTATTGTTACTATTTAGCACTTCTTGTACTAGTACCTTAGTTACAGTAGTCCTCCGTTATCTGCAGTTTTACTTCATGTGGCTTTAGTTACCCATGGTCAACCACAGCCCAAAAATATTGCAGTATTTTGAGAAAGACCACAATCACATAACTTTTATTACAGTATATTGTTATAATTGTCCTGTTTTATTGTTACTATTAATTCTTCCTGTGCCTAATTTATACATTAAACTTTATCATAGGTATGTATGTATGTATGTATAGGAAAAATAAAGATAGTATATATATATAGTTCAGTACCATTTGCAGTTCCAGGCACTGGGGATTTTGGAATGTATCCTCCACGAATAAAAAGGAATGAGTGTATTGTCATTGGTTTCCTTACTATGTGAGCAACTAAAAGGAGGGAAACATTTAACAACTATTTTATTTTTATATTGTCAGTGCTTACAATATATATGACATGCAGATTAAATAAGTATTTGTGAAGGAAATTGTATGATATTTCCAAGTTCGTGTCCTGATATTGATGAATTACCATATTCTATTTTTTAACCCCAAATTTATTTTAAATCACATAGAACATAGTATAGTAACTCACTTATACAAAATTTGCTTTAATTCTTCACCCTTTGTTTTCCTCAAGAGTTTCATATGACTCTTTCCCATTCACCCACGAAGTAGTTCCAGCTTCAATTCCCTGTAATCAAGTGCTAGTAAGCTGACAGCCAGCACTGATGCTTGTTTGCATTTGAGCATTGGAGCTGTTATTTCTAGAGGTACATGGTCTATTTTCTGTGGTTTTATAACTGATGTTTCTTGGCCTCCTATTTGAATAT
Organism: Aotus nancymaae; assembly: GCF_030222135.1. Taxonomy (NCBI): domain Eukaryota; kingdom Metazoa; phylum Chordata; class Mammalia; order Primates; family Aotidae; genus Aotus; species Aotus nancymaae. Next base: position 32,279,926 of record NW_026988471.1, read on the forward strand.
AGAAAGAGAAAAATTAGAATAGCAAAAAAAATGAGAATTTTTTGGCTGATTTTATGTTGCCTCTGGGGTCTAAGTGTCAAAAAGATGAATCTGGGGTTTGATATATTTGGCCTGTGTTTCGGGCTTTCTCCCTGTCCACACTGGCAGCACCTCTTAGTGTGAGAAAAGTTATATGAAAAGAGAACGTGCACAGCGTGGATCTAAATTTAGAAGACACTTATTTTTCTTAATCCCAGGTATAGATATGTAAAACTATTACGTTAATTCAGAGGCAATACAATGGTTATATGTATTTATGTAAAGACAAAGTAATAGAGCACTTTGAAAACTTAGAATGAGTGTAAAATAAAATGTATATTTCACGTTTATCTTTGGTGAGTAATTAGAAGAAATTTGCAAATGAAGTTAAGATTTTATTTTAATATCTAAAGAACATTTTCTGAACATCATGGAATTTATTTATAATGGAGTTAAAACACTCCACTTTTTAGGACAGTTCCTTATATCATACTAAACTGTAATTCTTTACCTACAGCAGTAGAAAAGTGGATTTTGGGGGCTTTCTTCTTTTTTTCTTTTAGAAATTTTAGGAGGTTCTTTTCTATAACAAATTCAGATCCTCCTCATACACTTTTTCTGTTTTATACACTGTCAGCCCATGGTGGAAAGAAATAGGAATAAAATGTCTTTAAATTTATAAATATACTTTGATTCTCTTTTTCTGTAAAGAATCACAGATGACTTACAGTGTTTATGGTTTTTGCTTTTGTTAAAAAAAAATGTGTTGTGTGTTTTGTTAAATATATACTACTTTCAGTCTAATTCAGAATATTGCTTTAAAATGTCCCAGATACCCAGTTTTGAATTTTCATGTATAATATCAAGGTTGTATTGTAATTGAACAAACATCTGGCACACACAATGGCTTCCTCACACAGCACCCCTCAACTCCACCCCTTTTCTCCATTCATGGAGTTGGAAGATGCATGCCCAGCACAAACCGCATGTTTTCAAACTTGTTAATGACACTAATGCCCTTTCCAGATACAAAACCTGAGCTTTGTGAGCTCCCTAAATGAAGAAAACTGTTTGGAACAAACCACTTTCCCCATTTTCTTGGTCATTCATTGAATGAGCTTGTCAATATAGTTCAAAAGGTAAATGCTGGCATACTTGGATTAACAAAAAACACTTAATCTAAACTGAATTCTATCATGAGGATTTTCATCCTTGACCTTATTTAGGATAATAAAGAGAGAATCTCCTTCTATACATTTACCCTGCTTCTTTGTCTTCAAGGCCTATTGGATATGAGAATGAGGGATGTAATTTATTTATTTATTTATTTTGAGGTGGAGTCTCGCTCTGTCACTCAGGGTGGAGTGCAGTGGTGCAGTCTCAGCTCATTGCTGCCTCCACCCACTGTGTTCAATTCTCTTGCCTCAGCCTCCCCAGTAGCTGGAATTACAAGCATGCGCTACCATGCCTGGCTAATTTTTGTATTTTTTTTTTATGAAGAAGGGCTTTACCATGTTGTCTAGGCTGGTCTCAAACTCCTGACTTCAGGTGATCTGCCCACCTTGGCCTCCTAAAGTGCTGGGATTACAGGTGTGAGCCATAGCACCTGGCCGATATAATTTAAATACTTTAAAAATTCTTAGGACTCTTGGGTGTTCAAAAAAAAAATCAAAATGTTTAAAAATGAATTTTATATTTTACCCTTATATTAAAAAAAACACTGTTTATTTTTAAGTGTTTGAAAGGGCATGTGGAATAGGGAAAGGGACCAGGCCTGGGAGCCCACTCTCAGTGGTTCAGATAGACTCTGGGGAAGGAATGAGTTCAGTGAGGTACCTGGTGACCTGGACTGATCCAGACCCATTGTCTCCTTATGAATGTTTTACAGTAAACTATGGCCCATCTTTTGTACATGAAATACGTCCTACTTCCATCTTTCATTATTTTTTAAAACATTCATAATTCCACAGTCTGATATCTTAGAATTATTATTAGGATTTCATTCTGTTCTGGATACATAGCAATGCTGTTATAATTCTAAGAAAATGATTTTTTAAATTCCATAATAATTCTCCATCACCTTCTGCAAGACTAAAGAACAGTAGAATACTGGAGACAGAAGACTCAAATAACTCTCTGTCATGTACAAATGGAGTTGAGTTTTTAAGGAAAGATATATTAAATTACATATGTTTCTTATTTTTGCTTATATTCCTATTCATTTTGCAGTTGGAAAAAAATAAGTTCCAGGTATTAGAATGTCTTACAGCAGACAGGAAGTGGTGGTCAAGATTACTACTCAGAGCGCCTTAATATTTCAGTCTAATATATGTGCCACAATACCTCTAACCCATGGGAAATAGAGAAGCTAAATTAGCTTTTGAAATGCTAAGACGGTCTTTAACCAGGAAATGCAGCAGTGTGGATTATCTTTTTTTTTTTTTTCAGTAAATGTTTAAGTTGGTGTTTAAAATGCATGTAGAAAAGTGCCTAAATTGTAAGGTAACTGCTTGACAAGCATTTATAAAGTGCGCATACCTGGTGACCAGCTCCTTGAATCTCCCTTGAACTTCCTCATGATTATTCTCCACCCTCATTATCCTCAGTATTGGGGAATACTCATACTTACCACTATCCTAACTTCATTACTGTAGATTCATTCTGCCTGGTGTATTAATCCATTCTCACACTGCTATGAAGAAATACCCAAGACTGGGTAATTTATAAATATAAAAGGTTTAATTGACTCACAATTCATTGCTGGGGAGGCCTCAGGAAACTTACAATCATGGTAGAAGGCAAAGGAGAAGCAGTCACCTTCTTCACAGGGTGGCAGGATGGAATGAGTGCAAGCAGGGGAAATGCCAGGCACTTATAAAACCATCAGATCTCATGAGACTCACTATCATGAGAACAGCATTGGGGAAATCAATCCCATGATGCACTTGCCTCCACCTGAGGATTGACTCATCCCCATCTTGACTCATGGGGATTATGGGGATTACAATTCAAGGTGATGTTTTCGGATGGGGACACAGCCAAACCATATCACCTGGTTTTGAACATTAGCTACATGTAATCATAATATGTACACCTTTGTGTCTGGCTTCTTTCACTCAACATTATATTTGTAAGTGTCATCTGTCTTGTCATAGGTAGTAGTCCATTTATTTTCATTGCTACATAGTATTTCATTGTATACTGTATTATGTATCCATTTTACTATTGATGATCATTTGGCTTGCTTCCTATTTGAGGCTGTTATGAATAAACTTCCTGTGAATATTCTTGAACATGTCTTTTAGTGGGCATAATCACTAGTTTCAGTTGGATATCACTAAGAAGTGTAATTGCTGGGTCATAGAATATATATATGTGTTTCACTTGCATATATATAGCCAGTTTTTCAGAGTACCAGTTTATGTAGGTACCAGTAAAGGGTGAGAGTCTCAGATCCACATTATCATCAATAATTGGTATTGTCATTCCTCTTAAGGTTTATCCATACTGAGTAAAGGTATCTCATTATGGTCTCAATTTGTTTCTCTGGTGAAGATAATATCTTTAACAACTTGTCATGCCCTTATTGGCTCTATTATCTAATTCTGCATCACAAACTTCTTCAAACTGAAGTGCTCAAAACAACTATTTTAATGGCAACTTCAGGTGAACTCAAGTTGTTAATTTTAATGAAGTCCGGTTTTTTAATTATCTTATTTCAGATCAGTATTTTTTCGGTCCAGAATCTTTGCAAACCCTAAAGTCATTAAGGTACTGTTTTGTCGTCTTCTAAAAGCTTTATTGTTTTACATGTTAATTTTGGATTTGTAAGGCCCCTGACACTTTTTGCATATAGTGAGAAACAGGGGTCAAAATTTCTTCATTTCCTAAATGGATGTCAAATTAGGTCATCACTATTTATTGAAAAGAGTGCCTTTTTCCCACTAATTTAAAATGTTTTTGTTAACCATGGGGTCAAATATGTGTGAATATATTTCTGCATTATTCATATTATTTAATAGTATTATCTGTCTTTTTTACCAATCGTACATTGTCTTAGTTACAGTAGCTTTATTATGAATTTTAATGTTTTGTGCTGTCAATTCTAAATTCTTCAATTCTGTTCTTGAGATTGTCACAGCTATTCTTGGTGCTTTTTATTTCTATATAAATTTTATAACTAGGTGATCAGTTTTTGCAAAACTGCTGGGATTTTGATTGGAATTGTATTTAATCAATAGATCAATTTGGGGAGATTTGACATTTTACAGTATTGAATCATCTAATCTGTGAATACAACACATCCCTCTATTAGGGTTTCTTTCATTTGTCTTAGTGTTTTGTTGGAGATTTTTGTATAAAGTCTTGCACAGCTTATTTAAGACTTATTCCTAGGTCTTTAATATTTGTATGTGATTGTGAATGGTATTAAAATTTTTTTACACTTATAATTGTTTGTTACTAGTATATAGAGCTAAATTTGATTATTGTACATTGAACTTGTATCCATGACCTTGCTAACTCTACTAATTAAATCTTGTTAATTCTAGCAGTTTATATGCAGATTTCTTTGTATCTCCTACATATACAATTATGTTGTATAAGTAGTGCTAGTTTTATTACTTCTCTTCTGATAAGCATACTTTTATTTCCTTTTCATGTCTTACTGTACTGTCTAGGACCTCTACTGCAATGTTGACTACAAGTGGTAACAGCTTGCTTGTCTCTTTCCTGATATATCAGCAGGGAAGACATTTAATATGATGCTTTCCACAGGTTTTTTTTCTTAATAGATACTCTTTATTATATAAGGAAATTCCCTTTTATGTCTGGTTTGCTAATGTTCTTTATCATACATGGTTTTGAATTTTAACAGATGGCTTTTCTGCATCTATTGAAATAATTACATTATTTTCATCTTTATTCTGTTAATGTGGTAAATTACATCGACTGGATTTTAAAACAAGATAAAAGTTTGTTTTCCTTAAGCAGTCTAAGCTTCAGTAATCTAGAGCTGATAATACAGGTCTATAATACAGGGACCCAGACAATGTCTGTTTTGTTGCTTTGCTTTTCTGGACTCATATATTCTCTATCATGGTCTAGGATGGTAGCTGTACACCCACCATCACGTACATATTCCAACCATATTATTTTTTTTAGTGAAAATACTCTCACATTGTCATAATAAACCCAAAGGGCATGATATAGCATCCTTCTTATATATCACTGGGACAAAATTACTAATATTTTGTCTAGAATGTTCACATTTGTGTTCATGAGAGAGATTAATCTTTAATTTTTCTTCCTGTTAATGTCCTTATGAAGTTGTGAAGTCAAGGTCATTAGAGTCTCATAAAATGCGTTTGGAAGCATCCCCTCACTCTGGTTTTTAGAAAAGTTTATTTAGGATTGATGTTGTTACTTCTTCCTAAAATTCCTTGAAGAATTCACCAGTAAGGTAATTTGTGCCTGGCATGTTTGTTTTTGCTTTGTTTTGTTTTTGTGCCTATGTGTTATAAAGGTTTTTAAATTGCAGTTAAGATTTCATTAACAGATAAAATAATATTCAGGCTTTTGACTTTTCTTGTCATTTTCACTAAGTTTTGTTTCTCAAGGAATTTATCCGTTTTAGGTAAAATTGCACATTTATTTGCACAGTTATTTATAATATTCTCTTCTCTGTATAATGTGTAGTGATGTCTTTTTTAAAATTTTAGTAATTTTTGCTTCTGTTTTGCTCTTGATCAGTTTTCCTAGGGTTATTAGTCTTTTCAGAGAAACAACTTTTGTTGATTTTTTTCTCTTTTTCTTTTCTATTTTATTAATTTTTGCTTTTATATTTATTATTTTTTCTATGTTATTTTTTATATTCACACTTTGGGGTTTAAATTGTCTTTATTTCTAACTACTTGAAGTAGATCTTTATGTAATTAGATTTTCAATCTTCTAATATTTGTATTTATAGTTATATATTTCCTTCTAAGAATGGCTTTATCTGCATCCATAAGTTTTGATATGTTATATTTTGTTATTTACATAAAATATTTCTAAAGTTCATTGTAATTTTTTTTCTTTGACCAGTGAATTATTTAGAAGTGTTTTAATATCCAGATGTTTGAGTATTTTCTGGTTAGCTTTTTGTTACTGATTTCTACCTTAAAACCACTATGGCCAGAGAATATACTCTAAATGACTTCAATCCTTGAAATTTGTTATGTAACAGAATATTATCAATTTTAGTAAATAGTTCTTGTCTGCTTGAAAACAATGCGTGTTATGCAGTTGGACCTCTATGTCAATTAGGGCCAGTTTGTAAATTGTGTTGTTAAAATCATCTATATCCCTACTGATTTTTTGTCTGCTTGCTATGTAAATGTCTGAGGACTATATTATAATCTCCCATTATTATTATGGAGATTTATCTGCTTCTTATTTTTATTTACATATTTTATGAAAATGTAATTAAATATAGAATTGTTATATCTTCCCAGCATCGTCACCTTTTCATCTCTTTGAAATGTCTTTTTTTTTCTGTACCAATTCATCTTGCCTCCGAGCCTATTTTTGTCTTTTATTAGTAGAGCTACACGTGCTTTTTTCCTCTTTTCCCACCTTTCCATATTCACATATTGAAAGGTTTTTCTCTTGTAAGCAGCATATAGTTGTTTTCTAATACAGGCTGACAATCCGTGTCTTTTAATTGAAGCATTTGATCAATATACATTTAATATAATGAGTGGTATTTAGGGGTTTGAATCTATACTTTACCTCTTGTTTTTGTTTCATCTGTTCTTTGTTCCTTTTTCATTCTTTTCCTTTCTTTGCCTTATTTTGGAGTATTTATTTTTTATTTTACCATCCCCCCCACCACTTCGTTTCTGTATGATTTTTAACTGAACAATATATGAAAGGAAATTAAATGCACCAAAAATTAAGATAAGTTTGGAATCTCAAATATATTTACCCACATAATAAAAAGTGAAATTATATACAAAGTTATTTGTATACAGTAAAAAAGTCCATCATAAGATAAAAAGCATTTTTCACTGGCAATTTACCATTTGTATTTGAGGAAGTGATTAGGTCCAAAGTGTTTTTACTTTTCATTCAGTAGAATCTCTGAATTAATGTTCAGCACATTTTACTTTTGGGCAGAGTCTCCAGACTTTTATAAGTGGAACAAATATAACTTTGTATGTAAGAAAACTTGGCTAGATTAAAAAGCATTTTTAAGGGTTTTATGTGTATTTTTTTGTTTTGAGGGTTTTGGTTTACATTTGCGTGTTTTTAATAGTAATTGTTGAGAATTGCAATGACCTCCTAACTTAAATATGTGTATACTATTAATTAATAATTATCAGTAGCATTTTATCTTATATAACATAATTTCAAGCAAAACACTTCATCTCAAAATAAAACAATATTTTCATTCAGAAAAAAATACTAAAATGTTGCAAGTTTTTAATATTTTTAAAATATTTATGAATATTTTATTTTTGTTTGTACAATTGTATTTCACTCAAATGTTATTTCTGTTAGGGTGGAATATATCTTTATACTCAAGTAAAATAATTAAAATTTTTCTTTAAGTATCCTCAAATAGTAGATTGCAAGTATGTAATTTTTCTGATTTTAAGAGTAACATAAGCCAGGTGTGGTGGTAGGTACCTGTAGTTCCAGCTACTTAGGAGGCTGAGGTGGGAGAATCATTTGAGCTTAGGAGTCTGAGGCCAGACCAGCCTGGATGATGCAGTGAGACAACATCTCAAAAAAAAAAAAAAAAAAGAGAGAGACCATCATTATAAAAAATTTAGAAAATTCTGAGAAATATAAAGAAAAGATCATTTATCCATCAGTGATAGCTAATGTTCATATTTGACATACTTCCTTTTCAATAGTTTTTAGTATTTAAAAATGAAATTATATACTTTATTTTTCATTAGTATTATATTATTTGTATTTTCTAATATTATTTAAAACCCTTTGAAAATCTTTTGATGACCACACAATTTCATCACATAATTATATTATAAATTTTGTAATGTATATTCCTGATTGTGGATATGCATGGTGTTTTCTCTATGTTGCTGTTGTTTAATGCTCTAACAATCTATAAATAGACTGTTTCTAAATATTTATTTTCAGCAATGATTATATTCCTAGACTAGGTTCTAAGACATTGAATGACAAGTTCAAAGGCTATTAGCACCTTGATGAGTCTTAACATGTGTGGCCTCTGTGTTTTCCAGAGTCTACCAGTTTCTGCTTCCACCAGCACCAAATGAGACCTCCCAGCTCCTAACACCTTCTCCAAAAAAGAAACTCATATTCATTTTTTCCTCTGTTAATTTGATAAGGAGAAAGTGATGTCTCATGTTAACTTGCCTTTATTATTAATAAGGCTGACTACTTGTATACCTAGCTACTTTCTTCTGCACAATGTTTTTTGCCTGAGGTAGAATATTAGTGTTTTCTAACTGATTTATGTATCTGAGGTATAATAATCATTTATCAATGTTTTACAGATAGTTCCTTCGTTCTTTAATTTGCCTTTTTATTTTATAGTGCTTTTATTTTTTTCACTGCTCTTTGCAATTTTTTCTATTCTGTTGTAATCACTTTTGTATATTTATCTATATTTTTATAGTGTTTAATCTTTTATGGTGTTATTTTATATTTGATTCTTCATACATCTAAAATATAAAATTGAACGTTTTCTCTTTTTTTGAGATGGAATTCTGCTCTTATCACCCAGGCTGGAGTGCAGTGGTGCGATCTCCGCTCACTGCAACCTCCGCCTCCAGAGTTCAAGCAATTCTCCTACTTCCGCCTCCTGAGTAGCTGGGATTACAGGTGCCCACCACCATGCCTGATTAATTTTTGTTTTTTTTAATAGAGATGGGTTTCACCATGTTGGCCAGGCTGGTCTCGAACTCCTGGCCTCAGGTGATCCATCTGTCTTGGCCTCCCGAAGTGCTGGGATTACAGGCGTGAGCCACCGCACCCGGCCTGAACATTTTCTTGCTCATCGTTTCATTATCTTCTATCTGAAGAGCTTTTCAAGTGTGCCTTTGATAATTTCTAACACAATTTCCTACATTGTAAATCCTGTTTTTAAAACTACCTTCCATGCAGCATTTTAATGTAACCATTGCTGTTGAATGAGAAGATAATTGGTTGGGTCACCAATTATTTTTCTAGCCCAACTCCGTTGGCTAGAAGTCGTTCTTTGTCCTGTGCCGTGGTTTTGGTGATGTTTCATCTTTGTTGATTCTTCATAAATATTTATGGAGGGACAAGAAGAGGTTGTATGTTAAGACACATTTTCAGCATAAGATTGGGTCAAAAAAGCTTCCAGTAGTCTCCTGCTGAGCCTTGAAGGACTTGGAGGACAGATGAAAGTCATCTGAGTAAAAACTGTAATATGGATGCAATAGGAGGTAACGTGTTCCTGGTGGAATAAATGCCACAAACAAAGATTTGGAAACATGAAATATTGCATAGGATTAGGGATACTGTAAGTAAATTTGATTTAATTCAGTAATTTAATTTATATTTTTTAAGTACTGTGTTTCTCTTTTCCAGGTTGCTTTTTGACAATGGGATTAGAGGAGCAGGAGAAAAGTCAGGATATGTTCTAGGATATTGTTATAATAGCTCAAGCCAGACATATTGGTAGCTCAGGCTAGAACAGTGGCAATGTGATGGAGAGAAATGAATGAGTCAAAAAATGCTTTGGAGATAGAGCCTAGTACTAGATTAGAACATAGAGTTGGACCAGATGTAGGACATGGAAGAGAGGAACTGTTGAAGAGAGGTCATAGGTCTGGTTTTAGCAAGTTGGTGTTTGGTGGCACTATTTGCTGACATGGTAAAAAATGAAGCAATTTTTTTGTAAAGATCAAGAGTGTGATTTGGTTATATTAAATTAGAGTTACCTGTGAAATATCTATGTAGGTGTGTCTGATAGAGAATTAGATCAAGTTAATTTTAATGTTCAGAAGAGAAGTCTAGTCTGGAGATAAAAACTGGAAGTCATCAGATATAGATCATATTTGAAGCCGTCAGAATGGATGAGGCCACCAAGAGAGATTATAGAAGGAGAAAAAAAGAAGGCCTAGGACTAAACTCTGAGAAACTCTTAATATGTAGGGATCGAGAAAAAGAGACCCTGTAGGAATAGTCTAAGGATTAAGAGGAAACCCAGGGGGTATGGTACTATAGAATCCAAAGGCAAAGTGTTCTTCAAGAAGGAGAGAGTGGTCAACTGCATTGAATACTATTGAGAACTCTACTAAGAGGACAAGAAGAATCCTTTAGGTTTTATAAAATGGTGACCTTATCAGATGCTGCTTCAGCAGGATCTTGTATTCAGGAGCCACTCAAGAATGAATGAGAAGTGATGGAGTAAACACAGCATGCATAGATAAGTCAAGAACCTTGGCTCTTAAAAAGGAGTGAGAAATAGGAACGATCCAACAGAGAGGGAAAGAAGGTGATGCAGGGTCAGAGGCCAGATGGGAAAGCAAATAACTTGACCACCCAAGTATGGAAAAGCTCAGACAGCATGTGGCAAAGGCCTTTATGCCATTACCCATGGAAGAAAACTGAAGAGGTTTAAGCAGAGGACTGTATGATTGGACTATTTCAATAGGTAAATTATTCTGTCATTATGGGAGATGAATTTGGGGTCTTCAGTGAGTATCTGACAGCACAAAACTCAGTTGGGGAGCCATTGCAGGAATTGGAGTGAAAGGTAACGTGACCTTGAATAAGGTTGGAGGGGAAAGGAGAGACTGGAGATATAACTGAAAGATAAAATCATAAGGAGGTGGTGACTGGATGTGGAGCAGTAATCAAGGATGACTCCCACATTTTTGGGTAACTAGGATGATATATGTGATTTTTAGGATGGTTTCCAATAGGATGTCTTTATGGACGGTGAATGTCTGTTGTCTACACAGTGGTTGACAAAAATGGAGCAAAGTTTTGGTTTAGTTTCTCTAGAATATAGAATTGGGGCTTGTCTGGGTGATTTTTAAAGAATAATTTAAGCAGGCTGGACATGGTGGCTCACACCTGCAATCCCAGCACTGGTAGGCCGAGGTGGGAGGATCACTGGAGCCCAGGAGTTTGAGATCAGCCTGGGCAACATAATGAGACCTCATCTCTACTAAAAATTAAAAAAAAAAAAAAGTGCCAGGCATGGCAGCACACACTTGTGGTCCCAGCTATTTGACAGGCTGTGGTAGAAGGATCGCTTGAGCCCAGGAGGTTGAGGCTGCAGTGATCTCTGATCATGCCCCTGCTCTCCAGTGTGGGCAAGAGAGTGAGACCCTGTCTCTAAAATAAATAAGTAAATCTTTTTGAAAGTAGTAGATCTCCAGGCTGGGGAGGTAGGGGGTGGGAAAAAGATGTCTCATTGGCCAGCCTTATTTTCTAGAAGGTAATTACTGGAAAGTTGAATTTCAAATAACTTGTTACCTCTGTCATTTCTTACTGTTTATCTTAAGCTGCTAGCTTTCAAAACAGACTTGTGACCATCAGGGTCTCTGTTTTTTCCTGCCGACAGAGACAACATGGTAGTCAGAGTCTACCCAGGGACGTCGTTTGCTGTTTCTGGCCTATTCCCGTCTCCTAGAACAAAGTTATTTTCCATAACACATATGGCCCATATTCCCCAGCCTTGTTGATGTTGCCAGACCTCAGTGGACCTTTTTTAAAAGGTTCTTCCCATATCCTATTGTATTGTCTGGACCATCTCCAAATCCAGTTTTTAATTTCCTATTGGCTAAATTTTATTTTCTTTCTTTAGGCCTCATGCGCATCTTCTGCTTAATGCTGGCTTCCCTCCGATACTGTGAGAGAGACCTTAATCGCTTTTGGGCCAGCAGCCATGCCATTTTAAAATTCTTTTGGGCAGCGATTCAGCTGGTTTAACATCGTTCAATCCCACTTCTTGGCTGAGATTTACTGTCTCCTAGCCGGCTTCCGTTCCTTTCAGAAAGGAGTGTGAGGGCTGCATTTCCAGTATAAGCCCCTTTTCTTTGGATCTGTTTTGCTAAGATTCTGGCACCAGATACTTAACCAATTCCAGTTGGTTAGGAAGTTCTGAGCTAAAATAGCAGGCCATTTTCCTCTTATAAAGAGATCTGGGAGCACCAATGCTAGATATGGTCCTGTCTAAGTCCTTGGACCTCCTAAGACTTGTAACCATGGGTGCCTCGTGTGTTTTCTTCCAAGGGTCTCCTACAAAAATATCTTCTTCAAGTATCTAGATTTCAAGTATAATAACAGTTCTTGTTTTGAGGGGCAAAGATGCCTAAGTCTTATTTAAGGACAAGAAGACTTGGTTAAACTAGAAGGCAGTAAGTGATGAGTCAAAGAGTAACAGATGGTATATTCTGACCTCCATCTTCATAGTGGACAAACTCCTGTGTGCTTGTTGGGCTCACAATTTGGTGAGTTCTGTTCACCATCTAGGACCAACCTTTTACAACCATCAGAATAAGGAATAAGGAAGAAGAAAGTCAGAGAATAAGGAAGAAGAAAGATTCAGAAGATTGTTCTTTGGCCAGGCCCTATTCCTTGGCCAGCTCTCCCACTAACCGACTGTGTAACCTTGAGGCAAGTCACTTCCCCTCTCTAGCCCTCAGTTTTCTGGTTCTTAAAATGAAGAGGTTGAACTAGATAATCTTCAGGTTTCCTTCAAGTCAAAATGGACCATATGATCCATCTAAAAATGTTCTAAGACAGGAAGGTCATTTCTTCACAACTCTGCAGTAGCTGTGGAGATTTTCCTATGAATTATCCATTACCAAAAAATGACACTCCCATTCTCACTATCCACTTCTCTGGAGCATCCTGGCAGCAGAAGGAAAGCTCGTGAGTAAGTTGCTTTCCCAATAGGTGGATAATTTTTGCTCAGAATAAGGAAGAAGCAAGTCAACAAAATAAGAAAAGATGTTAAGAAACTAAGAAGAAGCGCTTTCCTAAAAATTCAAAACCAAAAACTGAAGAATATATCTAAAAAAAAAACCACCAAATCATTTTACTAATGAGTCACAAATACCCCTTTCTCTCCAATATACATGTTTTCAGAAACACATAGACTTTTCTGTATATAAATATAAGACATATTATGGAACCATTGAGATTTGTTATGAATTTTAGTGTTGAAGTCTTTGAACAATTTTAATTTTTTGGTTCTTAAACAAGGTTTACATGACCCCAACCTCTTTTAGAAAATTCTGCCTTCTAGGCCGGGCGTGGTGGCTCACGCCTGTAATCCAAGCACTTTGGAGGCCAAGGCGGGTGGATCACCTGAGGTCAGGAGTTCAAGAAAATTTTGCCTTCTTTCCATACTTGTACTTTATTTCATAGTTCACTTTCCTAAGTGAGCGGGTGACACACGTGGCTAGCCTTACACCTTTATCTGAGAATTCAGGAGTACATGGGTTTAAGTTCAACTCTTGTATGTAGACTCCCTGAATGCGATCAATAGGTTTTGAAAAGCTTTTGGTTCATTGACAAAATGTCTTAAGTAAAAAGTATATGGACAAGGAAAATTGATCTGCCACGTAGACCAATAAAGACCCTGAAAAGTGTGGGTCTGTTAGTCAATGACAGCATCACTACTTTTTAAATGAGCCGCTGGTAGTTCCCATCACCCAGAACTACGTTCTATTTTTCTTTCTGACATTTAGGTAATTTTTTATTGGGAAATTCACATCAGGTATCCATTCTCCTTGGTTTTTATAATTTCTTGACTTTATTTACATTGAAATATCAATATTTGTAATCTACCTTCTTCAGTAAAGTGTAAATAGCAAACGCTTGTATGATAAATCAGCAATTTTTATAATACCACACCCGGTTTATCTGGATTGACAGTTGAGAGATCACCAGACAAATCATGCCTGTTATCACTAAACCGTTGGATTGTATGACCAGTGATATCATGCATGGCTCTTACAGATCCCTAAGCAAAATTGCTTCGGTAATTTTAACAGAATCACCCTTTATTAAGCAAAAACATATGATATTTGGATTCAAAATGTAGTTTCATCTTCCAAATTCAACTTTAGCGTGGAAAAAAAAAAAGGATGGCTTTCACTTGTTCATTTAGTCTTGCTGGGACTTCTACTCTATGTAGTAAATTTTCTTAACATTTTAGCTTTACTTCTCTAGAATTACTCTTAATTATAGCAGTTCATTTCGTTGTATGTATATACAGGACCAACAATGGAAAAAGATCTCAGAGAGCTCACATCATCAAAGAAAATTCTAATGAAATAATGTTTTTTTCTTGTAGAGGTCATTAAAGTAAAACAAATGTTGTCCTCTTACTAAGCTATTACCTCACCTCATTGTTGAAAACATGAAACTGCTGAGAGTTACATTATATCATTTTTATAAAATATTCGTTGCCGAAGAGCTAGTTTCCAGCAAGCATTCCATGTTATTTTTTCCTATTCATTCAAATCCAAAATATTGCTCATCTAAACTTTCTCGGTTAATCACTGTTACAGTAAGTCTGAGACTGCAAGACGCCCAGTAATTCATAACCGGCTTGGGGCTTGTTCACCTTCAGGTCAGTTATTCGGTTCCTGTACACAGTAACAAGAAATCACCATCTGCTATAATTGCATAGGATTAATAAAAAGAAAAGCAAGAGATTTTGCTTCAAGAATCTGGACTGAAAAGCCACCAGGTTTCTGGTACACGCCTTCTCTTTCTCCTCCTTTGCCATCCTCCCACTCATTTCAGTAGGGAAATAAACGGTTGATGAGTTCAAGCTGAAGGTTCCCCCCCGTGAGAAGTCACCCTTGATAAGCACAGCAGTGGTACAAGATGTTCTGGGAGCGGAGAGGAGAGACCCTGAGATCCGCTCTTGGAATAGTTAAAGAAGGTGCTTCAGAGGAGATGTTCCTTGGGCTGACTCCTAAAGGTCCAAGAGGCATTTCTGAGGAAGTCCAGGGGAAAGGGATGGCATGGAGATTCCAGAGACGGATGGAGTAGGCACCAGCTCCTTGAAAAATTAAAGACCATAGGTTTTCAAAGACCTCTAGTATGCTGCTTGAGCCAGAGTGTAAACTGGGAAGGAGGTTGTCTGGGAACTGTGGCCAGACGAATAGGCAAGAGGCAGATGAGGAAGGGCACTCCATGCCCTACTAAGGAGTGTGGTTACCCTTTAGTCAAGAAGAGGTTCTGAACACTCTGGGCAAGGGAATGGTACTGGTGAGTTTGCATTCTGCAAAGAGCACGTTGGCAGTCTTAGGTGGAGAATGGATAGAGGGAGGAAGGCAAGACTGGAGATGGGAAGACTCACCAAGAGTATGAGGAGCGTCAGGAAAGACAGAAAAGAGGGCGTGGCAGGGAAGGACAGAGAACAGGAGAAAGGGAAGGGTGGCATTAAGGTTTCTGGCTTGGGTGACAGAATGGATTTGCTGATGAAGGAAATAGGAGAAATGGAGTTGAGTTAAGGTGAGGAGGGGAGTGATAATAAAGTCACTTATTGTGAATATATCCAATAGGTATTAGGTAAGTGGTTCTAAAGGACAGAGGTCAATCTTTGAGAGAGGCTGGGAAATCATCAGTATGTAAGTGGTAATTGAAGCATTTCTGAGTTTCTTTCCAGCCCTTAAATCCTGTGGTGCAATGAATAACATAAATAATCTCTTTGACATATGCCCATCTCAGGAAGTCTAAAATTAGCAGTGGCCTGTGTTAAATAATTTGGTTACACGATGCAGTTCCTCCTCACAGTTGTAATCAGTAAATAAATTGTGACCTCAGCCTCACACTGACATTGCAAATCAATCAAAACAGATTTATTGAGTGTCTTTTTTGTGTTTAGTGTTGTAAGGGAGATTCATTTTTTAGATTGGAAATAATTTCATTGATTTTTCAATTCAAGTCACCAAGGTTGGGAAATGGGGTTTAGTAGGAAGACAGTGAATACAGCTTTAAGCTTGATAAGTTTGAGTTCATGGCAGAAGATCCAATGAAAATGATTAAGACATGCCTGGGAGAAGAATCTTAGCTGGAGAGGAAGATGGAGGATTTATCCCAAGGAGCATGGTCATTGAAACTGGGCGAGTGTGGGAAGGGTGGAGGAGGGAAGTGCTGAGCACACAGCACATTTCAGGGAGGGCCGGAGCCTTGGCAGATACCAACCTTTGGGCTGGTGAAGTACAAGGACAAGCCAGAGCAGCTCAAGGTAAACAAGAAGAATACTCTGTCACTGAACATGGGAAGAGAGTGTTCAAGGAGTGGGCGTTCAGCCAGACTCAGAGGTCAGGGATCACTGACCAAAAGATGATCGTGAGATTTAATGATGAGTTGATCATTGGTGCTTTTTCTTAGAGGATAAAGAGTTAGGAAGTAAGATTGTAGGTCATTGAGGAGGAAGAGGAAAAGTAGTAGTAGCAATAATAATAAGATTGATGCGTACTATGTTGGATGCTTCCCTATATTACATGCCAGGCAGTCTCCAAAGCACTTTGTACATGTTATTTTGTTTAATGCTCACAGTAATTGTAGGAACTTACCAATATTATTAATATTATTCATATTGATACCGTTATTTCCATTTACAAATAGACTATAATAGGAAATAAAGACAATGAATATAGACAATCCTTTGAGGCATTTTGCAGTGATACAAAAAGTTTAATTCCCCCCAAACTAAATTCTGTCAAGTGAAATTGAACTTGTCATTTTCTTTAGCATTTGTTATCTGATTGCATTATTTGAACATGAAAGTACAATGTTCTCCACATATATTTGGATGCTGTCATTACATTTTCTTAACTGTTTCTCCAAAAATTTACATTTTGGCTTGACTTAAGTCTGGAAGCAGAGAGAGCAGAGTACCAGGTGATGGGTGGTGTGAGATGTGGCAGTGAGTACCCAAGAAGAAAAGCACAGTGGGCGATGATATGATCAGATGAAAGCTATTTTCAAGCAATTTTAACATTTTTGAAGTCAGTGAGGGTAGGATCCAGGGGAGGAATAACTGGAGACATTGGAGAAGGATGAACAGGTGGGTCCAGGAGGCAGAGACTGGTCTGGATGGGAGAAGGAGCCCCACCCAGAAAGAAGAAGGGATTGTAGTTTTTTTGTTTGTTCTGAGTTGAGAAAATGCTCAATTTTATTAATATTAACTCTCCCTAATCTAAATTCTGTCAAGTAAAATTGAACTTGTCATTTTCTTTAACATTTGTTATCTGATTTCATTATTTGAACATAAAATTGCAATCTTTTTCACATATGTTTGGATACTGTCATTACGTTCTCTTACTTGTTTCTCCAAAACTTGCATTTGGCATGACTGTTAAGTCCAGGGCAGAGAGAGCAGAGTCCGAGGCAGTTGGTGGTGGTGTAGATACGGCAGTACCCAAGGAGAACAGGAAGGAGAGAAGGGAGAAGGAAATGAGTAACTGTAAGGATAAAGAAGAATTCTATCTAAAAGTCTGTTGTAACTTTACAATTGAGACATCACTTTTAAAAGAACATTTTTATTAATGAGAAAAAAAGGCACAAGGTCACTCTCATCAAGTTTATGGAGAACCAAATGAATTGGCAAGTCATCCAATCAGCTGGAACAGCCTGGACAGTTAGGGCCTTGAGTGGCTGTAAATTGGTGGCATAAAATCTTTTCTTATGGGACTGGGACTGACTGGCTATCCTGCTAACTTCATCAGACTGTCTCTTGACTTCATGAGGATGCTGTATGGATCAAGGTTATCCACAAGGTTGAGTCAACCATTGCTCATTCCCTTCTGTAACTGTCAAATGCAAATACTGTTAGCATTTACTGCAACTAAAACAAGTGACAATATTTTTACATATTTTCTCTGTAGGAGAAAATATAAGCCTCCTTGGAAATAAAGAGCTGAAAACATTTAGGTAATACTGGGCATGGCACTTGCAGCCATCATTTCAGTCTAAAAACATTTCCTAAGGAAAAGTAGTAAATGTTTGTTTCATAAAACCCAACATTTTGGCTGTTAAACCATTTTCATCAAAACATTTTATTGATACGTAAAATGTTTTAAAAATTGTTTTCTGTGTAAACATGATCATCTCATCATCACACACTAATCGGGATGTGTTGAGTGCCTGTTTATCCATTAATATCTGGTGTTTGTCAGCCCGTGTTTGTTTTGTGTCTGATGTTCCATGTCTTTTTTGCAGATATTGATGAATGTGTAAACAACACTGTGTGTGACAGTCACGGGTTTTGTGACAATACACCTGGCTCCTTCCGCTGCCTCTGTTATCAGGGCTTTCAAGCCCCACAGGATGGGCAAGGGTGTGTGGGTGAGTTTTTAGATTTTTTTTCCCAGCGTGTTTCACATGTCCCTGTTGAAGAGAAATCACAGTGAACAACAGGAGCTTTTAAGCAGGTAATTTGGGTAGAGCTTTATCATAATTTGATTTTGTCATACAGTTTGAAGGTGTGCAAAATTATCCTATGTTGCGGGTGTGTGGCTCACACTTTGTAACCCCAGCACTTTGGGAGGTCAAGGTTGGAGGTTTGCTTGAGGCCAGGAGTTTGAGACCAGCCTGAGTAACATGGTGAGATCTTTTCTCTATGAATAAAATTTTTTTAAAAAAATTATCCAAGCTTAATGGTGGGGTGCCGGTAGTCACAACTACTTGGGAGGCTGAGGTGGGAGGATCTCTTGTGCCCAGGAGTTTGAGGCTGCAGTAAGCCGTGATCATGCCACTGCATGCCAGCTTGGGCAAGAGAGCAAGACCCTGTCTCAAAAACAAAAACAGAATATCCTATGGCTTCTGAAATTGTTAGGGACGTTAAGATATATAAAAGTATGACTTTGCATTTAAATGAATTTTAACAAGAACATCTGTTTAAACTCTTAACTGAGTATGCAGAACTCTAGACTCCCTTCGGCACAGGAAGTAGACTCTGGCGTGTGGTATAGATTATCTGTCTTTGAAATGTACCCGCTTAGGCAGTGCATTTAAGGCAAAGTGTTGGCAGGAGCTTCAGTGTCCAAGAATGATACCTGTAAAAGGATGCTTTGAATTGTGCAAAGCTGTATTTCCTCAGTCTGTTCCGGGATTGACAGGGGTGGAAGGAATCTTGAATATCATCAGATGTCCTGGAATATGGTCCAACAAATGCTCATACAGAAAATAATTTGTATTTCATTGTCTGACATGACGTGATTTTTTCAAGTCAAACTCATTATGAAACATATTTGCAATTAGAACAATTAAATTGGAAAGAGAAGAAAGGTTATCAAATTGAAGACTTTAGAGATAGCAAGACTTTTCTTTTTCTTTATTCTTAGAGAAAAATAGCCATATTCACTACATGGCAGATGGAACTTGAGGAGTCAATACCTATTTGGTTTGAAAATTTGCAATTAAAACATTAGTTCATTTTCCATCCATATTAAGCAAAATTTTCAAGGTTTAATGATAATGTCACTTGAATAATAACTGCTTTTGTGGAATTATGAAATTCAGTTAATTCCCAACCAAAAATTATTTACAAAGCAATGATGTGGTTTCGTGAATAAGTATTAGCTAGTCAAAAACATAATTATTCAAGAATTATTCACAACAAGACATAGTTATTTAATAACATAGCTAAGACTGTCCCAATCTTAGTTCCAACTCCTGCTTTAGCCACCTTTCCACCAAAATACATTTGTTTGACATTTGCATAATGTTTTCACCAGATGGGTCTTGTGATGTGGACCTGCTTTCTATCTTAGCTTCACCACTTCCTTCTTTCCCTGTTGGTTCCCACAATGTCAGACTGGTTGTGGTTGCCCACATCACTGTGAAATTGACTGTCGTTCACTCTTTCTGCTGGGACTATCCTCCTGACCTCTCCTTCCTTGAGTCCTGGATTTTCTCACTCATTCTTGAAGACTGAGGTTCTGTGTCATCTTCCAGACACAATCCCTGCTCCATCCCTCACTCAAGCTGAGCTGTGACCTCTGCTTCCAGAGCACCTTCAGCAAATTCTATTATAGTACTTACAACCTTTCAGGGAATAATTTAATAATGGGTATACCACCTGCAGCCCCCTTCTACAAAGCTATAACCTCTATACGATTGAAAACTTTTTTGCCTCTCCCTGGGCAGGGCATGATGCTTGGCTTATTGTAGGTGCTCAGTAAATTTTGTTTAACTACTAATTGTTTATATATCACATGTTGAACCATATCTAGAAACCATATCAGATATCTGGAGTCCACATAGCCCCAGAGCCCCTGCTTAATGTTCATTTCTAACCAGCCAGATGAGCACACCAAACCCGTGTTGACATTTCAGCTTGGCACACAAAACACTACCCTTAGAGAAGGAATATTTGTTATCATTTTGGTGAACTCAACAAATGTCATTTCATTTGTGTTTGTATTCATTCTTTCAAAAATGTTTACTGAGCGCCTATGATAGGCACTTCACATTGGGTGTTGTGTAGAGCTACAGGATGAGTCAGCCCTTCCCCCATTATCACTTACTCATCCTTCAGCTATTGGCTCCAGTATCATTCCTCTAACCACCCCCCCGCCCCGTGCTTAAGGTCTGCTGTTCCATGCTTTCACTGAGCTCTGAACTTTTCTTTCCTCATACTCACTGAATCCTGTTAAGATTATTTTGTTCATCTCCCTACCTTGACTATAAGCTCCATGAAGGCAGGAGTTTGGATTGCTAGCTTATCATGGTTTCCCCACATATAGGCCGTATAGGCCTGCCCCATAGCAGTAAGCTAGGAAATATTTCTTGATTGAGTTAGCGCAGTCTGATGGGATAGAGTTCATTAGCCATGTAAATAATACATGCTGGAAAGTACCAAGTTCCACTGGACATTTACCTAAAATTGATAAATGTGAACTGGCAATATCTTACATTTTTCTGGTCTCAATGTGATAGTCTAGGTTGATTAAATATTTCAACTCTGCTTTATATTATAGTAGTTATCATAAGTGAAACCAGTTCATTGAATTTATATCTGTTTATATACAAATGAAATGGAAAACTGAGGTAATTACCCAAATAAGTCCAGATGTATTTTTGTCCAATTAACTGGGTGTAACAGGTGAAAGGAGGATTTTTTTTCTGGAATGATTTAGATAATTGCTCAAATGTTTAACTTTGTATAAACCATCTCAAGGTATGCTCATGAAAGCTAATGTTTATACATATTTAATGCATAAGACGTGAGCATTTCAGACTTTAAGTCGGACACTTTGCTGAACTGGATATTCATGAATAAAATGTAGGAGAAAAGAAGGTAAAAAGTACTATTGGGTAAGATCAAATATAAAATTAGTCTTTCTTAGGGCTGTGTACTTGTAAAATGTTGAATAAAGCGTACTTGTCACTGAGATTCCTTGAATGTATTTTAATTATGTATATTTAAGTACAGAAGAAAAACATTTAGCAAAATAGAAATTACACAGTGGAACATCAACAGAATTTGAAAAGGCATCATGAGATCAGTGATTAGTTATTGCACCAATTTGTTTTACATGAATGATTAATGTAGCCTGATGAGTATCTCTATAGGGGTCTTTCCTTCATTTCTCAAAGGAATACACTGTCTGAATTCTATTGATAATTATGGATGTTTTGGCTACCAGAGAACTGTATTTTCAGACATTTAAGTAGATTTTTAAAGTTTTTTTAAATGAACTTAATTCTGTGGTTACTGAAGTGCTTCTAACTTTGCTTGAATCAAAAACTGAGTGTAGGCCGGGCTCAGTGGCTCACGCCTGTAATCCCAGCACTTTGGGAGACTGAGGTGGGCCGATCACTTGAGGTCAGGAGTTCATGACCAGCCAGACCAACATGGCAAAACCCCATCTCTACTAAAAATACAAAAATTAGCCGGGCATGATGGCACACACCTATAAGACCCAGCTACTCAGGAGGCTGAGGCAGGAGAATCACTGGGAGGTGGAGGTTGCAGTGAGCTGAGATTGCGCCACTGCACTCCAGCCTGGGTGACAGAGCGAAATTGTCTCAAAAAAAAAAAAAAGAACTGAAAGTAGAGTGTTATGTCATTTAAGGCTTCATTATGTTGAAAAGTCAGGAATGATAAAACTAGATGGTCACATCTAGGTCACAACTAGTGGGCACATACTAGGTTTGCAGTACAATTCCAGGGTGTCCTTTAAAACTAAATTGGGAATTTAGAACCTTTGTCTTGAGTCTTCATGGTCCATTCATACAGACCAAATCTGACAGCTCTGCCTTGAAGAACCCCTTCCCTAAAAGAGCAGAAGGGGTTTGTCTGCTCTCTGGGGATCGCCTTCTTTTCAGCAAGACACTATTAGCCCAGGCACAGCTGGTGAAATAGAGAGCTGTCATGAATGAGGCACACATCTCACTTGGTCTGTGCTTCCTTTTCCAGATGTGAATGAATGTGAACTGCTCAGTGGAGTGTGTGGTGAAGCCTTCTGTGAAAACGTGGAAGGGTCCTTCCTGTGCGTGTGTGCTGATGAAAACCAGGAGTACAGCCCCATGACTGGTCAGTGCCGCTCCCTGGCCTCCACAGGTAAGTCCCAGTGACACTGTCCAAGGGGATAGCAGGCTCTTCTCAAAGGCCTGCACCCACACAGCTTTGGGATAAACACTGGGAGTGAGATAAGAAGAAGCCAGATGTGCTGACATAGGGCTGTCCCTGGAAGCTTCCACGTTCTTCTGTGCCTGCCTTGTCAGTGGAATTAAGATGTGGGTGATGACTCTTTGGGCTAGATGGCCTCTAATGTTCTATCCAAACCAGAGACGCTTCCAGTAATGTAAAGGATCCAAAATGATGACAACATTTGCTGGGGACTGCTTAAAACTTAGAGAGCTATCAGCTCAGGATTTAATATGGCACCATCTCATTAAGCTGCATAATCCTCCATACGTTCTTGGCCCTTAGAGAAATGTGTCTTGACACTTCTCTAAATTAAAAGCAACATATAGGCCTCTTAGGATCTACAAAGACTTCCATTTGGAATTCTTAAGGTGTTTTTCCAGAATTTGGCCTAGAAAGGGGCTATGTTTGCATTCACTTAAAATTTGATTTAGGCTGTGTTGTCACCATGCGAACTGAAATAGAGAGTTGGACTGTTTTCCAGATAAATTAATCAACTTCCCAATCACCCTTTTAGTTTGTGCCATGTAGCTATAGCTTGGTTGTATTTTAGGGAAAGCAAAGGCCCACATGGTCCTTTGAGAGCCAAGTAAAATGAAACATAGACCTTTTCTTTTCTTTCTCAGTCAATTTTATGCATGCTGCCATAATAGCCTTCACTACTTCTCTGGAGGGTACACTTGTTCCGTGTAAAATAGCTATCTTTGCAAGAAGAGGAAATGAAATATAAAAATATTTTCACCCACACATAATTCCTCAGCTATTAAATATAGAAGGGTGAAGGGTGCCAAATTAAATGAACAGACTGTAACTAAAAAACTTTGTGAAAGAGAAGAGACGGATTATTGTGGTGGGAGGATTTCTGTTCATTCAAGTGGCCATCACAACAATTCATAGTCCATAAAGAAGAGATTTTTCATTTTAATTGTATCTACAATAGCTAAAAAACAAAAACATAGTGTGGATCAAAAACAGAATTGGTTAAGTAACTGTCTTTTTCTTATTTTTACTTGGTTCTGTAGGGTAGCACCTCATCTATAGTGTTATTTTGAATGAATTAATATGTCATAATAATATATAGCCATTAAATGGTCTATGTGAAGATTAGATAGTCATGATAAAGATAAATATATGTGATACAATGTTAAGTGAAAAAATACAGGATATTCCAATGACCATACTCTGTAGAGGAAGGGAGAGTGAGAATATATACAAAGATAATTATTGGACTCAACCAATAACTAGTTGAGCTTATTCATTTGTATAGCTCCTGGCAGCTTTGCCTTTTATCATGCCTCAATTTGTATGGTTCTTGGTGAACTTTGACTGATTATATGGAGTCTTAAGACAGTATTATGACAGTCTTCATTTTAAAAAACTTTTCTAGCAGTATCCTGAGAGACTGAATTTAGCCATAAACTTCAGCAGAAGCCTTCTCTCTGACTTCATGAGAGCCAATAATTGATCGGTTATTTGAAAAAGGTGATTAAAAACTAGAAATCATAAAAAGATAACACATCTTCTAAATTTAATTTTTAACTCAAAGAATAAAAGTATGCATTTGGCCAGGCGCACTCACACCTGTAATCCCAGCACTTTGGGAAGCCGAGGCAGGCAGATCACTTGAGGCCAGGAGTTCTAGACCAGCCTGGCCAACAAGGTGAAACCCTATCTCTACTAAAAATACAAAAATTAGCCGGGTGTGATGGCATATGCTTGTAATCAGTAAGGCAGAGACATGGGAATCACTTGAACACACGAGGCAAGGTTGCAATCAGCTGAGATCTTAACACTGCACTCTAGCCTGAGCGACAGACTGAGATTCTGTCTCAAAAGAAAAAAAAAAGTTCATTCATGTACCAATCTTTGAAGAGAAAGTCTATGGTCTTTTTTTTGTGTAGGGGTCCATTTGTGGAGTTTGCTTGGCTATCTTGCATAGACCCCATCTGTTATGTGTTAGGATATGTAGAAGGGAGTAAGAATCTAAAGGCTTTTTCAAAGCAAATGAATGTAAAATCCTTCTATATTTTTACAGTTTTTCTCAATTTTTTTACACTTGTCTTGTCCACACCTAATTTGATAGTATTTCTTTTACTGACTCAACTTTATCTAATTTTTCTAAAGCTTTAACTTACCGTAAAAACAGCTCTTCAAGTCACATTCATATTTTACTGGTTGATATCATATTTAATTAAATTATGTAAGTACAATAATCAATACGCTGACACAGAATGTTTGAGAATATACCTAGGTAAGTCTTAGTTTGCATACTGTGCAGCCTGTAGGAGCAGAAGTGTGTGGACCTCTGCAAGAATAGCTGGCTGGCTCTGAGCTTTCTCCCTTCCATGGGCATCAGCAGTATTTTACAGAGGGCAAGAAAACACCAGTTAATGCAAGTTGTTTAAATGTAGGCCAATGGAGAGAGTTTGTACTCTGTCCAGTAAAAGAATCTGCTGTTCCATAGAACAAAATATTTTAGACCAAATTTAAAGAAAAGTTTTCAGAATAGGATTCAAATTAATTTCATTATAAAGATAATATACTAAAGATGAGTTCTCATCCTTCCTGAAAACTACCTAGGAAGGGGAAGATAAAGTCCCAGTATAGGCTATCACATTTTTATTTAGTTGTAAAATTCCCCCAGGACAATCTGTATTCCAGCAATGAGCAGTAGCATGATAATTTGATGTGGTATCATACTGAAGACAGAACTAGGGCTAAGGGGTAGGATATTAGGAAGGCAGATTTCAGGTCAGTATCCAGAAGAGCTTTCCAATAACTAACAAGAGCTAGTCAGCAAAAAAGCTATCTCACAAAATACTGGAGTGCTTTCCCAGAGGCATCCAAGAACAGGTGCGATACCCACTGGCAGAAGAGCACCCACTTCCAGCAGGGTATTGTCCTAGATGAGCCTTTAAAGTACTTTGGAACTCTAATGTCCTATGGTTTTTATTTCTAAACTTTCTTGGCTCCCATATATATATATATATTTTTTAGGTCTGTCTTAGCATTTTTTACTGCCTGGGCCTTTGGCCACTAATTTACATTGCTGTGCATTGCCTAAAAGCATCTGAAAAAGAAGTAACTAAAAAAATGTCCATACCAGGCCACTCATCACATTTAAGAAGGTATGGATATGAAATATAGTCTGATGCTATTATTTCCTTAGTGCCTGTGATAATTGCTCAATAAAAACTTTATGTCTTTGGGCACTGCAAAGGAAGCAGTAAATATTTAATCTTGGCAACTGCAGCCTTCAAACCTTACCCACAAAATGCTGTTCTCTGCCTTGATTGGTGTACAGAGGAAATTCTGTGGTAGGAACTAAATCTTATTCTTAAAACAGAAGGTGTAATGAAAATAACACAATGAAAAAAATATATATTATAACCCATACAGGTATTCTCCACTTTAAGAAAAGCAAACAAAATCAGAAAGTATAAAGCATTTAAGTTGGGGTTATTCTTTGTATTATAAAATAATTCTTCACTTTACTGAACAATTTATCATAGGGTTTCTTAAAATATCAGTTTTCACTAATACATTTGAGATCTTATTCCCACATCATGAGCTATGTCCTAGACTTCTGCATTTAGAAACCACCTTAGTGATTTTCCAGCTCAACTGTTTTATTTATAGGTAAAGACACTGATGCCCAGAGAAATGTCCTAAATGTTATTCTTAAGATTATATAGCTAATGAATGGCAGAACTGGTTCAGGAACCCAACTCAGGGATCATCCCACGTCACCATTTCTACTTTTAGGGTTGAGGATCCCAAGACATCAAATTCTTCTCAAAATTGGCTTTTTTCATTTTGTTTTTCATTATTAATATACATTAATCATAGAAAATTGAGAAATACAAAAGTAGATCAAAAAGGAAGTCCCCTCCAGTATCACCATCCAGTGTCTGTCACCACGTTGACCTCTGGACTCTGAAAGGACATCCATATTCCCCTGCCTCAACAGAGCCATCTTCCATGTGACCTTCAAGGCACTGGGATCAGGCCCTCTGACTCTTCATCTAAGTGAGCCGTCAGTGAGCTTCTATACACTAAACTCTTTAGTCTTATCCCAGACTCTTCTGAAACATTTGACAGTGCTTTTTCATCTTTTCCCCCTTCTTTGCCTTGTGGTTGATTTCATGACATTACTGTTCCCTGCATCCTCCTGCCTCTTGGACTAGTCTTTTCCTGTCTCATTCTCAGGTTCTTCTTCTCCTGCCCATTCCTTAAATAACAACATCCCAGGTAGTTGCATGCTTAATTCTCCTCTTACTTTATGTTCTTCTCCTCGGATATTTTCTCTGCTTTGGAGTCAACCATTACTCATATGATGTTGCCTACTAAGTAAGTATCTTCTGCCCCCACCTCAGTTCTGAGTGCCATGCTCCTATTTCCAGCTGCCTATTAGACTTTTTCTTCCAGGGTGTCATGTAAGCCTCTTGGCTAACAGTTATTCAAACCCAAATTAATCATCATTTCCTTTCCTTGTGTCTATTTATTAATTGCCAGATATCAATACTAGAAATTCTGAAGTCATACATGTTTTTTATCCCCATTCGTCATCCAAGCAGTCCATCATAACAGCCTGCCAGTTCTACCTTCAGGGTGTCCTTCAAATCTCTCCCTGCTCCTGATACTGCTTCCCTGGGTCAGTCTTTCAGCAACACTTACCTGGACCATTGCAGTAGCCTCCTGCCTTCTCTCTCTGCCTCGCTCATCAATTCCTGCTCCACACTGCTGCCAGAGTTAATGTTTTCAAAACATAGATCTGGGTATAAATCATTCAGTCTTTCAATTGCTTACCACTGCTTTATAGCATGAAGTCCAAATGCATTAGCAGGGCAACAAGACCCTTTATCCTCAGTAACATAACCTGCTTGTTTAGCTTTCTCTGCTACACTCCCCATACCTACATCTAAGCCCGTGTCCTGCTTATGGCTACCCCAAATAATTATGCTTTCCTAAGATGATAACGTTGCCACTACTAGCTCTTCTGACTGCTGTGCCCTTCCCCTTGTAAGCCTTTCTCTTGTTTTATTTTATTTTGACACAGAGTCTTGCTCCATTGCCCAGGCTGGAGTGCAGTGGCGCCATCTCAGCTCACCACAACCTCCTCCCACCAGTTCTTGTGCCTCCGCTTCCCCAGTAGCTGGGATTACAGGCCTGTGCCACCACACCTACCTAATTTTTGTACTTTTAGTAGAGACAGGGTTTTGCCATGTTGACCAGGCTGGTCTTGAACTCCTGACTTCAAGTGATCTACCCACCTCGTCCTTCCAAAGTGCTGGGATTACAAGCATGAGCCACTGTGCCCATCCTCTTGGAAGCTTTTCCCTGAAATCTCTCTCAAGCCTTTTTAAAAGTCTGCTCGACTGTCACCACATTGTCACATGTTCCCCAAATCCCCAAGATGGAATTACAGGATTCTGCCTCTCTGCTCTTAACACTCTTTGTTTTTGTGGCTAACAGTCTCTGTCTGCATCTTACTCTCTCTGCATCCACTGCAAAACAGCTCACTGCTTAGCATGGTGCCTGAAGGATGGTAGACATCCAGTAACTGTTGAATAAATTGCCTCTCCACATTGGAAGAACATGCCTCTTTCATAACCCATCCATCCCATTCCTAGCTACTTCTACAGAATAAAAATGATTTTTCATTTTTTCAAAGATTTAATTGAGACACACTTAAGTGAGGAAATGTCTGTTCACACTTCTGTTTAAGGAGTGCTGCTTCAGATTGCTTAAGTTAAATTAGAAGAGGTTAAATTAAAAGAAAAGAAGAACATCTCCCCACTGTCAAGGAACACAGAATACAGCTCACCTTGGTAATTCTGACAATGGAACCTTCACAGCATCCCCGTTCCCTTCCTGGAGAGGTACACCACGGGTTTTGTGCTGTACCTCTGTACACATTTTTTAAAGGCAGGAAACCACACGTAACAATCAGTCAACTGTTACATTTGGCAGAGTCTGTTTTTTAAAATGTGTTTAGTTAACCTGTTAAATAAATTTAACATTGAAAGAGTTTTATAAAAATTATTTCTGATTGGAAAAAAAGACTTTTGGTAGGAAAAAATATTAAAGAAAGTAAGACCACAGTATTTATAATGCAAACATTATAAAAGGCCATAAAATTCCTGAGGTTGTATTGTGTATTTGTAATGGATCTATACTGTAAATGTAGATAAGGCTGAGGAAAATACATTCACTTGTTTAAAAAAAAAAGTTTGAGTCAAGTTTCTTCCCACATCCAACGATGACAATGAGAAGGTATCATCTTTTTGGTATAAAAGCCAAACTGCTTTTATAAGATTTTCTGTTTGCTATAGATAGTACCTAAAATTATATCTGAGTTTCTGATAAAGAGATGTCGTGTTTGAATAAACTGACATATCAATCAAAGTGACATACTCAAACTACACACACACATACACACACACACACACACACACACTCCCCATTGATCTTCATTTATTTTTATTTTTTGAGATGGGGTTTCACTCTGTTGCCCAGGCTGGAGTGTAATGGTATGATCATGGTTCACTGCAGCTTTGACCTGCTGGGCTTAAGTGATCTTCACACCTCAGCCTCCTGAGTAGCTGGGATTACAGCCTCACACCACCACGTGCAGCTCATTTTTAAAATTTTTTTGTAGGACGAGGTTTCACCATGTTGCCCAGGCTGGTCTCATTTTATCTTCTTAATACTACGGGATATACCCACACTGTTGCATTAGAAATGCATTTTGGATCCTAGAACTTGCTATAAATTAGGCCTGAAGAGGAATGGTTTGTACATTTCCTTCTAAACATTTCCAGACACTTGGTGTGTCACTTCAGATTTGCTTTACTCATGCATTTATCCTTGCAGGCCCTCATGACGCCCGAGTGTCAGGAATGTTACTAGCTTGTGTGGTGTGGCATCTGTTCCTCCTCCATCTCCATATGTGCTTCCTGTTCTGACTCATCTCAGTGTATACTCTTCTCTCGTTTTTCTTTCTCTGCAGTACGGCTGTCCATCAGTATTTAAGGGGGCTTGGTTCCAGGGCCTCTACTGATACCCAAGTTCATGGATGCTCAAGTCCCTGATAGAACATGGCATAATAGTTACATATCACCTATGCACATCTTCCTGTGTACATTGAATCATCTCTAGATGACTCATAATATCCAATACTATATAAATGACATGTACATGGTTACACTATATTGTTGGTTTTTTTTTTGTATGCTTATTTTTTCAAATATTTTTGATCTGCAATTGATTGAATTCACAGATGTGAAACCCACAGATGCAGAGGGCTGGGCCCACTGTACTTTATTTTGCTTTCAGGAGCTCCTTCATTCACCCATTTCTGCCCATTTTTCTTCTTCCTACTTTTCCACTCTAGAGTAATATCCCTGATTTTTCTCTTCTCTTCACCATTGTAACATTTCCTTGAAATATTACAGTAGAATTCTTTGTCATTAAAAACAGTACCTATAGTATTTTTAAAATAAAAAATGAAAGTAATTTACTGAACATCATTACATGGAGTTTGATATATTGATCTCTTTTCAGGACTATAGGCAGCTGTTTCTTTGAGGGTGACTATTTACTCAGTATTACTCTTGGGTCATTGTAATAATTCTAATCCTAACTGTTCCAAAAAGGTACAGAGAGGATTAGCTCATAAAAACCTTTACAATGCGTTGTAAATGGAAAGGGAGAGCCCATTTAAAGAGCTTATGTCCACTTTGACCAACTACATGTTATGGATTTTCTCACCCCAACAGTAATTCCTAAGATTAGACATATTTGGGGAAAGACTAAAGATGGAAACAGCCCTACAAGTGAATGGCCCATACCTTCTTTAGGCTGGTGAACCAAGAGAGAAGGAGCTCCCAGAAAGGGCTCTTTATAGGTGGTGTCTCCAGCTCAAACCTACTCCTTCCTATTTAGAGGCAGGGGACATGATTACACTATTTAGAGGCAGGGGACATGATCACACTATTTAGAGGCAGGAGACAGGATCACACTATTTAGAGGCAGGGGACACGATCACACTATTTAGAGGCAGGGGACACGATCACACTATTTAGAGGCAGGGGACACGATCACACTATTTAGAGGCAGGGGACACGATCACACTATTTAGAGGCAGGGGACACGATCACACTATTTAGAGGCAGGGGACATGATCACACTATTTAGAGGCAGGGGACACGATCACACTATTTGTGGCCTTGTTGCTGAACCTCCAGCAAAAGAGATTATCTGCTCCCTTTTCCCCATTTATCTCAAGAAGAAAAACAAAAACAGAGAATAAAGGGCAAAGCAGAACAAACCCATGCGAGGTGGGATGCTAAGAGCCCAAGACCCAAAGAAGAGTTTTTGGGAAAGCAGTAGATACAGGACACTTGGAACCGACATGAGTTTTCTCTTCTGGGAAGTGAGGACGCTGTATTTACCAGCACCTTCTATCTCATATAATTACCCTCCAGATCACATGAAAACATTTCTGTAAAAGTTCCTTCAGAAAAAAATATATAAAATGTCTGAAACCAGACTTTTTTGTTGTTACTGGTCACACCTGTAGAATAAAATACACAAAAATTGATCTTTTTATGCAGATGTGAGGCCAACCTCTTAATGCAAATTGAAAAATCAAATATGAAAATACTGAAGGAGATGTAATATGTTTTTTAGAATTCTGGGGCATGAAGTATGTAGTGCAGCTAATCTTAGTCATAATATCTTTAAGAAAAAAAATTTATTTTTTAATTCTTGGCACTTTCTATAACCATTGATTTGATCTTTTAAAATTAGTTTCCAACATAGAAACCCTTCACCTCTGGCAGCAATGAACTAAACCCACATAAGAGTTTGTTTAAAAAATTACATTAACAGCTGGGTGCGGTGGCTCACGCCTGTAATCCCAGCAGTTTGGGAGGCCAAGGCGGGTGGATCGTTTGAGGTCAGGAGTTCGACGCCAGCCTGACCAACAAAGTGAAACCCTATCTCTAATAAAAATATAAAATTAGCCGGGCGTGGTGGCGCACATGCCTGTAATCCCAACTACTCAGGAGGCTAAGGCAGGAGAATCGCTTGAACCCAGGAGGCAGAGGTTGCAGTGAGCTGAGATGACTCCACTATACTCCAGCCTGGGTGACAGAGCAAGACTCTGTCTCACCAAAAAAAAAAGAAAAAAAATGACATTATCACATATTTACTGACCAGAGTTTTATCCCAATGGAAAAACGCTCCAGGAATTTAATTACTTAAGGATTAGGAAGATAGGGAAATTGTAGCTTTTCCCTGAATGATCTTTATGGACCAATTTTTAAAAAAAGAATTTGCATTTCATTCCAAACACAGATGAGGACCTGACTAACCCTCAGTTTCAGCTGCATAAACATTAAATGTTCAAACATCTTAGAAAATAAGAGCAAACCTTATAAAAACCAGTGTAAAACCTGAATAATTATATTATTGATTATTTCCCTTATGGGAAATAATCTGTTTCTTTCCTCAAAAAGGCAAAGATTGTTTTATTTCTTAGTTTCTATGATGTGAGTATAACAAACATTGTAGAAAACAAAACAATGTTTGCCATATATGTATTTGTTTCTGTATATATGTGGGTGTTTAAAATACATAAAATTATATATAAATATATTTCAAGTTTTAAATTTAAATTTATATATTTATAAATTTTGAGATGCTTAGACTCAGAGAGAAGCCTATAGTTTCTAATTACCTGTGAACATAATCTTCATTGAGGCCTTATTCCAAAGTATTCCATTTTGTAATAAACACCATGACATGCTTACAACTTTGTAAGAGGAGGGAAAAAAAATGAGCCTGTTATTAGCACAAACTGTAGAATAAACCTGATTAGCAAAACTCTGTTGCTTTTTTGATTGGTATTTCTCACTATTCTTTATTAATAGCTAGCTACATATTTGGACCAGCTGGATAAAATAATTGAGCAGAATTGGTAGTAGTAGCAGGCTAACAATGTATTCATCATGTTGAGGGAGAGATTACAAAATTTTCTGTGGGGTTCATAATTGATTTAATAACAATTTAAAATACATACTCTTAGTTTTCCCAAGTAATTCCGTGTCTAAGAGCTTGGAGTCCCTTCTTACAAAGATCCCTTCCGTTAAGAGTAGGCAAAGTGAATTTCAGTCCTCTGCACTCTTGAAGCAAGCTAGACCAGATGAGGGAAGTGGCAGGTTTCACCCAATTTCACACACAAGGAAATGATTTAAAACCACTTCATAAACTGCTGCATAGAAATCAGCATTTGAGTTTTTTCCTGGACAGTTGTTCTAGGTTTGCTTGTCACCAGCTATTAATGCTAACTTACAGTCCAAGCTGAAATCTGTTAAAGACAAAATAATCAGAGAATTGGCAAGAATCAACTATATGAGGGGCCTTTTATATTCTCGCTGATACTCTGTTTGCTGAGAGAAGTGTATATTTCAGAGGTTTGTTTGCTGCTTTGCTTGCTTTTAATGCTATAACAGGAAAGAAAATGCAGTAGCTTTTCTGATAGAATTTTATGAGTTTTCATTTTAGAAACACGTTTACTATTTAGTATATTAATAAAATTTCTGGCCGAGCGTAGTGGCTCATGCCTGTAATCTTAGCATTTTGGGAGGCCAAAGCAAGTGGATCACCAGAGGTCAGGAGTTTCGAGACCAGCGTGGCCAGCATGGCGAAACCCCCGTCTCTACTAAAACAAAACACAAAAATTAGCTGGGCGTATGGCAGGCGCCTGTAATTTCAGCTACTCGGGAGGCTGAGGCAGAAGAACTGCTTGAGCCCAGGAAGCGGAGGTTGCAGTGAGCTGAGATGGTGCCATTGCACTCCAGCCTGGGGAACAAGAGTGAGACTTCTTCTCAAAAAAAAAAAAAAAAAAAAAATTCCATTGTCAACTAGGCCCTGCCAAAATAAACATATAGGAAGATATTGTAAAAATAATTTATTTAATTTTCCTGCTAGTATAATTATCTACTAACTTCAAAACAAAGGTAAATGTAAGTATGTGCTGACATTGAACTCTGATCCTCACCAATAAATGTCTTCCTTTTGACCTTATGGTTTCTTTGAGTCCAAGAATCTGGAAACAGTAGAGTTCTAGTGACAGTATTTTGTTGGAGTTAATCTAAGTAATTATTAGGACAGTAGTCAGCTTTTTATTTGATGTAGCATTAAATAAAAACTGTTAATAAATTCAAACTGGATCATAGGCAGTAATTTGGACTCTATAGCATACAGGAGAGAAGGGATGTGACTACTTTCCAAGTCTAGTCACAAAATAGTGATCATTTTTTAAAAGCCCAGACTTGTTCAAAGACTTAGTATCTGATCGAATTCAATCCATTTCATTATTATCTGAAAGTGGGTGGAGTTTGCTTTTATCGTTTGTATTCTTTTATATTACCTGTTTGTGTTTTATCACACAGAGGGTTAAGCTGAATCTGTTAGAATATGTTTTCCTCTAGGACACACTTGAGCTGGAACTAGAACCCAGATTTGAAATTCTACCCTGAGGCTTAGCTGGCACTCATTATTTCACCCAAGTCATATATTTGCAACAATTTAAGTAGTTAGATTTTCAGTGATGAAAGGTTATTAAATAGGCTTCAGATTAGGGCAGTGTTTTCCTAGTTATCTTCTTCTGTGTGCTCTTCAGAAGAGATTGGCAGCATGGTTGATTCAAATAACCACCTAAGGGTTAAATATTATGTGTGGCCTCAGACCCCTGGTCAAGTGTTGGGGAAAATTTTTATTGATTTAAGTAGGTGTTATAGCTCAGTAACAAATGGCCCTATGTTCGGCAAGAAAAGCAGATATGGAAACTCTACTCACAGCCAAATCTACAAGAATAATATAATTGGTTCACGTAAAAGGAAATGGTTTTGACAGATTTACACTCTTGGGATATGTTAGAATTCCACCAAAACTCAGGATTCAAGTGCATTTTTATCTCAGAGTAGAAAAATTTGGCACTGAAAGTGGAAAGCATTCTCCGTACAGCAGATGCTATTGACACGGTCACTCTTTGACCTACTGTGTTTTCCACGTGTTATGTTACAGGTGGTTCTGATGTGTCCTATCGTCACGCTTTACTTTCTCTACTCCATTTAGATTTAGATGTGGATCAACCCAAAGAAGAAAAGAAAGAATGCTACTATAATCTCAATGATGCCAGTCTCTGTGATAATGTGTTGGCCCCCAATGTCACGAAACAAGAATGCTGCTGTACATCGGGTGCAGGATGGGGAGATAACTGCGAAATCTTCCCCTGCCCGGTCTTGGGGACTGGTAAGAATGAATCCGCTAAGCGGTGAAGTCATACTTTGTTTGGTCATGTGGTGTCCCTGGGCATTGAAATAACACTCACTCCCACAGGCAACTCAAAGCGTCTTACCTGCGAGTGAGTTTCATTTGGGGCTAGAGCTGCACCTGAATCTCATCTTAATATGAATCCTTGAACTTCTGTTCATCAGAGTGTATTGTGACAGTCAGGTTCTGTGTGATATTTTGGTAGAAAGTTAATTCCGTTTTATTCCACTTTAAAATTAAAATCAGTCTTTGTTGCTAACAATGATACAGCATTATTTGTAACTAAAGTTTGTGTATTGAAGCTAAGATTTTGTGTAATCGATTCTTATTAAACCTTTAAGATACTAGACATCACAGTAGTGGGAAAATAATAGTTATAATATCAAGTAAAGCATAAGTAAGAAAATAGGAGTGAAATTAAAGATTTTTTTAATTAAAAAGTGTAAGAAAACCTATGAGGTCATTAGATTTATTTGCACTTAACTCATAATTTTTTGAGATTATACTAAATTTATTTGCTGCAGTTGCCTTAAAGTTACCGAGTCTGAGAAAGCAAAACTGAATTTGAAACATGCATTTGTGGAAGATGTTGACTCTTTTTTTTTTTCCCAACTTACTTCTTTTTTTGGTTTTGTCTTTTCTAAAATCAGCTGAGTTCACTGAAATGTGTCCTAAAGGGAAAGGTTTTGTGCCTGCTGGAGAATCCTCTTCCGAAGCTGGTGGCCAGAACTACAAAGGTCAGAACCGAGTGGAAACAAATTCTCAATACATTGTGTACATGTCAGACATTCAAGTGAAAGCATGGCTTGGGTTTCACAGAATTCGAGTTCTTTTGAGTCTTGGAAACTGATTACAACGCCCTGAATTCTGCTATTAAAAGAAAGTCCCTATGGACTTGGAGTCAGAACACAAGCTTTATGATGCTGGGAGGTGGACATTAAGAGGTGAACTTCTGAGTTTCTGTCTCTTCATCCCTGAGATAGGAATAATTTCTCAAAGGTTATAATAAGGATTAAATAAGATAATATAACTGAAAGTACTTAACAAATTCTGTACCTAGTGGATACTTACTAAATATATTCTTTTATTCTAGATGTCTAATAGAAATCATATCAATTATGACCA
Organism: Aotus nancymaae; assembly: GCF_030222135.1. NCBI lineage: Eukaryota > Metazoa > Chordata > Mammalia > Primates > Aotidae > Aotus > Aotus nancymaae. The sequence continues at coordinate 32,316,053 of NW_026988471.1, forward strand.
TGTAAATTTGACTGCTATCATGTTTGTCTTTATGGTCATCAACAAAGCTAAGATTCTTGTAATAGTAGACTTTTCCCTACTATTATGAGGCCTTTTACCAGTGTCCACAAGTTCATGATGAAAAATGGAAGAGAAGACAACCAAAGTAGACATATTTTCTGTATTTAATGCTGCCATTATACAATTCTAAAATAAACGTGCAGCCTTTTAACTTTGGTGAATATCCACATGTATGAATATTTCCTCATTAACCACTCACTTTTGACATTTTCATGGTAGGGATATTACCTTTTATATATAAAGTGATTTTTTTTCCTTTATAGTTTAATATTGAAGACTGCTAAGTAGCTGGAAAACAGACTATAAAATCATTTTTATTGTCCATTTTTGGAAAACTAGTGTTTAAATAATATGGTATAATCAGTAGCTGGATAAGAAATTCCATTTGTATTTTTTTAAATACATCTATAATTTAGTCCAATTAAATAACTAGACTTGGTTTATAATATGTGTTGAATGGTTTCCAAATTCACAAATATACATTACTATGTTTTTGCAGGGATGTAGTTAAATCTCACTTCATATTAAGGTACAGAGCTCTGATTTCACCGTAAAGTCGTCTTATCTTTTCTATGAAAATAAATTCCTCCTCCTCCTGTTTTAGCAGTGCTGTAAATGGTTGGAAGAAGATTGGATTCAGATCCAACCAGCATTATGTTCTAGGTTTGGCTTTGCCATTTTCCATCTGTGTAACTTTAAGTAAGTCATCTATGGAGTCTTTAGGTTGTAAAATGAGGAATAGATGACATTAGCTCTAAAATGCTAGAACTGACGCTAATAATAGCAGTAAAAGCAATAGATAACACTTTTGAGCATCTACTTATGCCAGAGCATGTACTGAGTCCTATACATGAAGTATCTCATTTCATCCTTCCACTCTTATTAGGTAGGTCTTCCTGTTGTCTCCAGTTTATCATTGTGTAAACTCTTAGTAGATATGTTCCTATTGTCTCCAATTTATCATTGAGTAAACTAAGATAGCAAAAGCTGTTCATTTTATGGGGGAATGGGTCTGCTAACCCCCTTAGCAACTTCTACTTTCTTTTATTATCAAGAACGAATTGTGGTCAGACACAGTGGCTCACGGCTGTTATCCCAGCACTTTGGTAGGCTGAAGTGGGTCGATCACGGGGTCAGGAGTTCAAGAACATCCTGGCTAAGATGGTTGAAACCCCAGCTCTACTAAAAATACAAAAATTAGCTGGGCGTGGTGGCGCATGTCTGTAATCCCAGTTACTCAGGAAGCTGAGGCAGGATAATCACTTGAACCCAAGAGGTAGAGGTTGCAGTGAGCCAAGATTGCGCCACTGCACTCCAGCCTGGCGACAGAGCTAGACTCCCCACCATCCACACACACACAAAAAAAAAAAGAAGAAAAAGAAAGACTTGCATTCAATTGCATTCAATTTCCACCAAACCTTCTTGGAAACTTTCTACATCTCAGCTAGTAAATGGGCCAGAATATACATTACAGAACACATTTCTTAAAAGGTGTATATCTTTTTACTGATGCCACTATGGAGCCGTAGACTATTTCATCAAATATGAGGTAGCATCTCAGAAGCCATATTTACAAATACACTTCTCCAGTAATATTTTGGCCGTTGCTTCTTAAATATCACAGACAAACTATATCTGTTTATGTTACTGTGCCTGCCAATTAGGCCTTATTTTAAGAATGTTAAATTGCTGTTTCTGTAGGATTCCTTTGAATATAAGTATTATGATATCTAACTTGAAGCCCCAAATCTGGTTAGACGCTTTTTAATTGAAAGATCAAACCTAACTCCTTTTTGTATTTCTCAATTTTTTCCCATAGATGCAGATGAATGCCTACTTTTTGGACAAGAAATCTGCAAAGATGGTTTCTGTTTGAACACTCGGCCTGGGTATGAATGCTACTGTAAGCAAGGGACGTACTATGATCCTGTCAAACTGCAGTGCTTTGGTAAGCTTTAAGGGATATAGTCTGGTGTACTGTGAAAATATACAGATGGAAAAAAACACGTATGCTATGTAGTAAAAACAATTTCCTTGAATCTAAATCATATGTTGAAAAGACGTGTAAATGTTATAGGGATCTTTTTCTTAAGCACGATTTAAGAAAATTTAAAAAAACACCTCTATACTACTGTTTGAATGTATTTCAAACAAAGAGTTAATATTCGCTGTCGAATTATAATTCAGGCTGCTGGTATAACTGAAGTGTTCTTTTGGTCTGTGGGACCTCCTGTTTCATCACTCATACCGTGCAAGTGAGAGCCGTTTTAAATACTGACCCAGACTTTAATGCTTAAGCAGAAAACCATATACACTAGGCAGAAAAACATGGCAAAAGGAAATAATTTTAAAAGTTATCATAAAGAGCTATTTCAGCTTAAATTTCTAAGCATATCCTGTTCATGGATGTTTTCTTTCCTTATTTAATGTCAGCAGCAGCAGCAATATTGTTTTTCTATCAGAGCAGCTTACATTTTCATAGTCAGAGCCACTCTCTTTCAGATGATAATGTGTGTTTAATTAAAATGTGGCAGCCCGTGGAATCTGGACTGAATATAGCAATGTGTAAAGTTTGGTAAGTGTATGAGGTACAACTGATGGCTGATTTTCTTTAGTAATGTATTTTTTTTTGTCTTAAGATATAGATGAATGTCAGGACCCAAACAGTTGTATTGATGGCCAGTGTGTTAATACAGAGGGCTCTTATAACTGCTTCTGTACTCATCCCATGGTCCTGGATGCTTCAGAAAAAAGATGTATACAACCGGCTGAGTCAAATGGTATGTTTCCAGGAGATGCAAACCTGCGTCCACATAAATATCATAAGGTTTTCCTTTTGACTGAAATGTGAACTGTTGGAAAATAGGAAAAAAAAGGATTCTCTGGGTATTTTGAAATAACTAAAATGAGATACTTACAGAAATAATAAGATGCCTATCATCAGTATGTGTGAGATTTAATAGCCTGGACATACTCATTCAGTGTGGAATATGGAGGGGCTGAGCAGATGACAGGGATGTTCCATGGCTGAGGATTCATCATCCCTAACCTGCAAAGGCAGCTGAGGGAAATGTAATTCAGGGAAAGATAATTAGGTGTGCTCAGCAGAGTGGAGGGTGTGGATAAGGCTCGGCAGAACACAGGGTGGAGTTCTCAGGGTGGTGGAGAGCCCTGAAGTCCACTGATAGAAACTCCTGTCATCCCTGATGCTACTGATAATTGGCAAAAAGCCGCTGATAACTGGCCTAATCTATCAGTCGCCTCAGGAGACTGCTTTGGATAAAGTCGATTGGAAGGCAGGAATTAAAGACTCTAGGATGAAGTGTCACTAGTCCAGGGCTTTGGCAGATTAAATGGATGAGAAAGCATGAATCCAAGAAGTGTTACGTGGAAAGAAATGGTAGGGTCTGACAGGAGTCAGTGAAAAAGTGAAGATTAGAAGAGTGAGAAGCCCCTCAGGCTTATGAAGGACAGGCAAGATAATGGACATTTTATATAACAGTAGGAAGCTATAGCGGGAAGTGATGTGTTGGGACTGGATGGGCAGGTGGAATTTCAACTGATGAAATGACACCCAGTTGGAGATGACAGAATTGATCCATTGAAAGACCAGACTGGATTCAGACTTTTACTTGGAAGTCACTCTTAGAAATAGAGAAGGAAACTTGGAGACTTGCTGGCTTCCAACACAGTGTTTATAAATAGGAATAACTGTGCGATTTTTATGGAACTATGTCTTCATTTTCAGAACACTTGGAAGAAGTTGATGTCCACCAAGATTTGTGCTGGGAACATCTGAATGATGATTACGTGTGTGGCCGGCCTCTTGTGGGCAAGCAGACAACGTACACTGAGTGCTGCTGTCTGTACGGAGAGGCCTGGGGCATGCAGTGTGCCCTCTGCCCTATGAAGAACTCAGGTGAGCCCGTATCCAATTCCTTCTGCAGGAGGCCTTTGGGGACAAGTTCGTCTCACCTCCTTTGCAGCCTGACATTTTTCTTCTATATTTTCACCGTTACTCCTGATATCTTACTTTCATCACTGCGTGTGTGTGTGTGTGTGTGTGTGTGTGTGTGTGTGTGTGTGTGAAGGGTTGGATTGCATAAACATTTGGCTCCTGGTTTACCTCCACTCCAGACCCTGTCATTAATTTTTGAAACCCTCATTCCATTTCCCCAATGAATGATAAATGACCCAAAGAAACATAACTTAGCAATCAGTGACATAGACTTAGAATTTATATTTCCTGGCAGTTCATTTTTCACTACAATTCTTCTCATTCCTAACAGTTTCTACTTAGAGCAAAACATATATTAGAGACAGGAGAAAATCACTGTAGGTCAAAGTCCAAATTTTCATGTCAACCTCTATATATGGAGATCTAAGAAATGAGTTAGAACAAAAAGGGAAGAATAGAGAAAGTAACTGAAGAAATATTTCAACAAATCTTTCCTTTCAAGTTCTGGATCTATCTGAGTTGAAACCTTTGACCAAATGGAAAAGATGAGACAGTCTGCGCTCCCACTTTCATCCCCTGTCCCAGTTTGGAGGAGGCCTGGAAGGTGCTGACTTCGTGCTTCCTGGCTGGGCTGTTTGGTGACTGTTCAGTTGTGCACTGATTGCTAATTTCGCTTTTTACCACCATAGCAACTTCTCATTAAAGGAAAGCGCTCGAAAGTGTCTGGTATATCCTTTTGTAAAATTGACTTGTTAAAGCTAGAAAGACCATATACAAGTAGAAAGCAAAGGAGTTTATAATGAATATATTCTCAGAACGGTTGAGAGGGGAAAAATGGTTTGAAAAGAGGAAATGCATTAATTTTTAGTTAATTCAGTTAGAATAGTTCTTTCAAGCTATTCAATAAATTAGCTTTCCAACTTAGAAATAACTTAAAACCAATGTAGCATGAAAGAGAAAATAATTGAGAATTCCCATAAGAAGAAAATGAGTAGTCAAGTATAAACAGCAAATACATAAAGCATTAGATGATGGCAATGATAGCAGCCCAGAACTGGAGAGAGGGCAGGTCTGGGGCCAGATGGGGCTGAGTCTGGAATCCAGCACTGCCATAGCAGCTGCAGGACAAGGGAAAAGTAACTTCACCCTGTACAGCTCTTTCGTAAAACGGAGGCGTCTGCATCTGTCTTGCTGGGTTGTGGAAGGGCTGGGAGGATGTAGGTAGGGCAGGGGGTAATTACCAGCTTTCCTGGTTGTTTTGGGCCCCGGAACCAGATGCCACGAGGAGACAAAAGTGAAATCACTAAGATGTGAGTTCAGTGAGGCTTTTGAGTCCTTTTCTCACAATGCTATACTACCTCAAATCTTTTTTACTTATGCAGTTTTTTTTATTAACTTTTTTCCAAAAATAACATGTATTCCTCTTAAAGCATTAAAGTAATCAAAGGAGTTATAGTCCCTCCACCTGCCCCATCACAATTGAACTCTGCTCCTTAAAAACACTCACTTTTGACAGTTAGATTTTTATCATCCTAGCATTTTCCTATACATTAATTATCATTATATATTTATATTAGTTATTGCTATATATTAATATATTGATATTCAACAGAATGTTTATAACTGAAGTCCATATCATCAATCTAAGCTATACGTTGTTTTTTATTTTGTACTTCAGCTTCTGTGAGATTGGGGTCATCTGATAATTATGACATATAACAATGTCCACAGGTATTCGTTCCCAATTTTTAACATCTGTTATGTCAGGATACATTTTACAATCTAGGATCTCTTAAAATTGATGAAAGTTAGTACTTAAACATTTTTCATATTGATACATTTAGGGGTACAAGTGTAGATTTCTTACATGCATGTATTGCATAGTAGTAAATGAAGTCTGTGTTTTTAGTGTACCCATAACATGAATAGTGAACACTGTACCCAATAGGTAATTTTTCAACCCTTGCCCGCCTTTCAGACTCCCACGTTTTGGAGTCTCCAATGGGTGTTATTCTACTCCATATGTCCATGTGTACCTATTTTTTAGTTACCATTTATAAGTGAGAACATTCAGTATTTGACTTTCTATTTCTGCGTAATTTCAATTAGGATAGTGACCTAATTTTCACCCATGTTGCTGCAAAAGGCACAGTTTTATTCTTGATTAGGGCTTAGTGGTATTTCAGTGGTATTCCATAGATAAAGAAATTTTCTTACTGAGGCATTCCTGCAGGTGCATACGTGAAGGTTCATTGCAGTATTGTTTATGAAAGGAAAATCAGGACTGGGGCAAGACGGGGCAGGAGGAAAAAAGCAAATGCTCAGCCCTAGAGATGGCTAAATAAATCAAGGTACATCTAGAAAACAGATTCCATGCAGCTGTTTTAAAATTACCATCTTTTGGCCAGGCGCAGTGGCTCACAGCCGTAATCCCAGCAATTTGGGAGGCCGAGGCAGGTAGATCATGAGGTTAAGAGACCGAGACCATCCTGCCCAACATGGTGAAACCTCATCTCTACTAAAAATATAAAAAATTAGCTGGGCATGGTGGTGTGCACCTGGAGTCCCAGCTACTTGGGAGGCCGAGGCAGGAGAATCGCTTGAACCTGGGAGATGGAGGTTTCCGTGAGCTGAGATCACGCCACTGCACTCCAGCCTGGCAACAGAGTGAGACTCTCTCAAAAAAAAAAAAAAAAAATTACCATCTTTTGAATGTAAATTAGTACAGCCTTTATGGAAAACAGTATGGAGCTTTCTCAAAGAACTAAAAATAGAACTACCCCCGCAATCCCACTAACTGGGTACCTACCCAAAGGGAATTTCTTTATCCATTCCTCCATTGATGGACACTTAGGTTGATTGTCTCTTTGCCGTTGTGAATAGTGCTGCAGTAAACACACAAATGCAGGTATCTTTTTAGTATAATGATTTCATTCCCTTTGGGTAGGTACCCACTAGCTACCTGGGAGGCTGAGGTGGGAAGATGGCTTCAGCCCGGGAAGCAGAGGTTGCAGTGGGCCAAGATCGCACCACTGCACTCCATCCTGGGCAGCAAATGTCTCAAATAGATAAATAAAATTATTTTATTCCCCCAAAATATTGTAAAAATTTGCACTCAATTTAAATGACTAGGTTTAAAAACCTTCAAGTATTTTGTTATAAGAAATGAATTTTTGAATAATGTAGCAATATTCTAAAAATGAATCTTATTTTAAATAATCTATTCTAAAAATATGGATTTCAGAATATTGCATAAATTGTTTTCAACTAAAGTTTACAAAACCATTTTAAAAAGTAAATTTGAACAAATACATACGAAGAAGTATATGTTATATATTTTTGGAAGAATACAGAGTATCGGGGAAAAATGGTACCATTTGCCAAATTAAAAAAAAAAAATTAGCATCATTGCTGTACTATTTCTAGTTTGTATATGCACAGTTATTATGATAAAATGTCCAAAAAGAATCTCTACTGTACATGGTCAGCCAAACCAAAATCAGTGATTTCCAATTTGTTACTTTTTAAAACAATGGTAGTTTTTCTTGTTAACTGTATTATCATTTTAACCTTCAGCGTACAAATTCATTGACGATAAAGATGCTGGGTGGGCTGATTGGCAAAAACAATGACTTAGGCTCTTGAGGCTCCTGTGAAGGACCCCAGGATTCCAGCAAACACATGTTGAAAACTGCTTTCAAGATGTATCCATTGGCGTATAGGAATTAGTGAGGCAGTCCCAAAGGAACTTTTTGTGTGTCTGTGTGTGTAACATGGTCTTGCTCTGTCGCCCAGGCTGAAGTGCAGTGGTGCAGTCTCAGCTCAGTGCAACCTCCACGTCCTAGGTTCAAGTGATTCTCCCACCTCAGCCTCCCAAGTAGCTGGGATTACAGGTGTGCAACACTGCGCCCAGCTAATTTTTTGTATTTGGTAGAGACAAGGGAACTCTTCTTTTATATTACCAAAATTAGGGACCTAGAACTAGGCTTATGGATCATCTATTCTGAATCCAGAGAGAAGTACGCAGTGAAATTAAACTTTTCCACAGGTCCTGTGATTAGTTGGCATTCCTTTAATTGGCACCTGGTCGTGTAGTCACATATACACGAAACCATCTCTTGTTGCAAAGCACATGTTTGCTGGAGTGGCGTGAACTAAGAGGATCCCTAGGGCATCAGGATTAGCACATGTGCTCTAGAACCAGGTAGCCTGGCTTTTGCATCCTGGTTTGCAACTTCTTATTTCCATGACCTTGTTAATTTTCTCTATATATACCTCAGTTCCTCTTGTGAAAATGTCTGCCTTACAGGGTGGTTGTGAGAATTAAATAATACGTGAATATTTCAAATAGTGTTTGGCACATGGTATGTTTTCAGAATATATGAATGACTATGGCTGCTACTACTAGGTGTCTCAAATCAAATGCATTTTCAAATGTAATTAAAATCCAAAGGATCTTATAAAATATCTAATTATCCAATAGCATGTGAACACAAATTAAGCATAGACAAATGCAAAAATAATTGTTCTTAATATAAGACTTGCTGTTCTAAACCACTGCTTCATAAACATTTATGGGCATGTCACTTACCTGGGGGAGCTTATCAAAAAACGGATTCCGGCTTCTCTCTTGCAAAAGATGGGGCAGGGTGTGGGACACAGGATCCCGCATTTCTGATAAGCCCTAAGCTGCTGCTGCTTCCTTCTCAGAGTGGACTAGCAAAGTTCTAGAACATCTAATAGCATCTGACTTTATTTTGTTAAAACCTGCTTTACTGCTGATAGTTATTTTTCATAAAGGAAGTAAAGAATATGTGGATTTTAAAACTCGTTTGTTCATAGTTTCTGCCATGGAACCTTTTAAATACACTGTTCCTAGATATCTTGATTGTTGAGAAGGACCACATTGTCTATCTCCTCATCTAAGCACTGGACTAATCCCAGCCTGTCAGACATCAAACATCCTAGTTTCCTGAGGAGTGCAATACTGCTTTGGGGAACAATTAGTTACTGATGGAATCAGTGCTGGAGGAATTTAAGGAATAAATCGCACCACTTGTCATCAGCTTTAAGCATTAAAGTGCAGTGTAAAGTAAAGCTTTGGCTCCAGAGTGAGCTTTCACACTTCTAGTCCAATAGGTCACGGGCACTAATTCTTGCTAAAGCAGCAACTACATCAGAGAATACTGGTAGGTGGAGGAGGTAGGAGTGGCTGCTTAAATAGTGTTCTCTGAAGTTAGATGGCTTCTTGCATATTGGTACCACATGCAGGGGAAATTAGGGTGATGGATTGTGTCAGGGCAGCTTTACATAAGGAGAATTGCATAATTGTAGAATTCATACATTTCTGGGGCTGCTTAGGATCCCATTTCAATGCTCAGCTAAAGTCTTGGAGGCCAGACGGCAGATTGCACTAGGAGGAAGGTCCTGATTTCTCCTTCACCATGGATGTGCCATGGACTGACAGCCTCCCCATTCAGACCTCTGGAGGCCTTCCTTGCCCCATTGCAGCCCCTGACTCCTCTTCTCCTTCCCCTTTCCCAATATCCGCTGATCCTGCCCACTCTTAAAATGATTTTGGTGGCTCACTGTTTTAGGGAGGATCCTCGAGTTTGTGGTCCTTTTTTTTTTCTTTTTTTGAGATGGAGTCTTGCTCTGTTGCCCAGTCTGGAATGCAGTGTCAACAATGTCAGCTCACTGCGACCTCCACCTCCTGGGTTCAAGCGATTCTCCTACCTCCCCAGTAGCCGGGATTACAGGTACCCACCACCACACCTGGCTAATTTTTGTTATTTTTTTTAGTAGATACAGGGTTTCACCATGTTAGCCAAGCTGGTCTTAAACTCCCGACGTCAAGCAATCCACCTACCTCGGCCTCCCAAAGTGCTGGGATTACAGATGTGAGCCACCGTGCCCAGCCAAATTTATGGTCTTTATTGTGATGTCATGCCAGCCTCTGAGAGACAAGGCTGTTTGGGAAACAAAGTCAGGAAAAACAAGCCACTATACCCATTTTATAAATGACAGGGCGGTCATTGTTTGATCTTGCTGAAAATGTTTAGTGCTGTGTGAAAAGAAAGTCACAGAGTTATCAGAACTTTGAGGCCTTTGGTTGGATATGGAGTTTATTGGAATATGGATTTTCTGTTGCTTGTTTTTCTGAATCTAAGTGATAATGAAAATGATAACTAGCATACATATAGCACAGTTCCAGGCACTATTCAACGTGTTTTCCATCTATTGAGGTATTTAACATGCCAAGCCATCCTAGGTATAGGGTTACAGTAGTCCTCCGCCTTATCTGGTTTCAGTTACCCACAGTCAACCACCATACGAAATATTAAGGTAGAAATTTCCAAAAATAAACAGTTTGTACGTTTTAAATTGCATGAAGTTCTGAGTGGTGTGATGAAATCCGATGGTGTCCCACCCAGCACGGGGACCGACTCTTTGTCCGTGCTGTCCATGCTGTGTATGCCACTTGCCCATTAGTCACTTCATAGCAGCTCCATTATCTGATCGAAACTGATCGTATATATGAGGTTCAGTACTGCCTGCAGTTTAAGGCCTCCACTGGGGTCTTGGAACATATCCCCAGTGGATAAGGGAGAATACTGTCCCTCCTTTTTCTGGCAGAGGATCTGAGGCACAGCAAGGTTAAGCTGCCTGTCAGCGGTCATATACCAGTAAGTGAAAGATTCAAACAAGGCACCCTGGCTCCAGAATCTGCGTTCTAACCTCTTCAGTGTTACTGGAGTCTCTTTCTCTCCAAGATCCCGGAGCACATCTTAAATAGTCTCCCTTAGAATATAAACATAACAAAGTGAAGAGTTAAAGCTCAGATTTTAAAATTGCCTCACACATTGTGTGCTAAAACAAAACAAAACTGACTTTAGAGCTAACAGGAAGCATAACAAATTAGAGGCAGTGTGTCATCAAATCTGTAGCCCTAGACACATTGGCAGGCATAACAAAAAACTGTACATTCAATGGACGAATGAACTAAAGCAAGTCAACAGTTCTCAGTAAATAAAACTTTTAGTGATGCCAAGCACTTAATCTAAAATGAATTTTTAATGTTTTCATGTTTTGCTACTCTTAAAAGTATAAGCTTAATAGCTGGGTGTGGTGGTTCACACCTATAATCCCAGTACTTTGGGAGGCAGAGGCGGGCAGATCACTTGAGGTCAAGAGTTTGAGACCAGCCTGGCCAGCATTGTGAAACCCCGACTCTACTAAATTAGCCAGGCATGGTGGCAAACGCCTGTAATCACAGCTACTCTCAGGAGGCTGAGGCACGAGAATCACTTGAACCCAGGAGGCAGAGGTTGCAGTGAGCAAAGATAGTGCCACTACACTCCAGCCTGGGCAACAGAGTGAGACTTCATGTTAAAAAAAAAAAAAAAGAATACATTAGCTTAAATGTTCTGGAAAATGTACATATGAATCACAAGATAAGAGAGTGCCATTATCTCATGGAAATCAAAACCTGTTGATCTGCAAATGAAGGAAAATTATACATATTTGAACACTTGAATCTGAAGTACCCAGGGATCCCAGTGTCTTTTTATATTGTTAAAATAATTAGATTTCTGATAAGCAAATTGTTAAAGTAATTAGACATTGGAAGTAAACTGAACACAGACTTGATAGATGGGACTAGTGTGTTAGGAGAGTGCCACCTATGGGCGATGTCATGTACTACAGCACAGGTAACCTCTGATGTACTCAGGTGTAGAAAGATGAGCGTGGTTTTAAAAAAAACGGTTCCTAAAGGAAACAGAAGATGCCACAAAAGAAACTGAAAAATGTTAACAAAGTTTAATGAAACACTAATATTGATCAAAATACAGAAGCATGGTCCTCTCAGTGTTGCTAAGAGAGCAGTTTGAAGAGACAGACTTATACATCTGAATCAAAAATTCTAGTTCTGGGACTGATATAAGAACAAATCGATTTTTTTAAATGCCTCTTGAATAAAAGAATAAAGTACAAAGGCATGATGTGAATAGGCACTTAGGAGCTGTTGAATCGAAGCAGTATCAGTATTTATCCAACTTCCTTTGAGAAAGGTAGACTGTGCTATAGGGGAATAGACGATATTTGTCAGAGTTATTCATACTCCTTTAAATAATGCTAAGAAGAATGATTATTACTGTATATAAATTATATACAGCTTGTGATTTATAAGAAGAAATAAGTAGGCTGGGTGCGGTGGCTCATGCCTGTAATCCCAGCACTTTGGGAGGCCGAGGCAGGTAGATCACGGGGTCAGGAGTTCAAGATCAGCCTGGCCAAGATGGTGAAACCCGTCTCTACTACAAATACAAAAATTGGCCAGATGCAGTGGTGGGCGCCTGTAATCCCAGCTACTCGGGAGGCTGAGGCAGGAGAATCGCTTGAATCCGGGAGGCAGGGAGGTTGCAGTGAGCCAAGATTGCACACCACTGCCACTGCACTCCAGCCTAGGCAATAGAGTCAGACTCCATCTCAAAAGAAAAAAAGAAAAAGAAAAGATGAGTAAATGATCTGAAATGAAATCTAAATTATTTATAACTTGCCTGTTTTCAGTTTTAGTTAAATTACGTACATGTTCTTTATTATTTAGTAAATACCTACTGTGTACTAGGCAAACAATTCTAGAACACATATAAAGTTGTATCTAATGAAATGCATAAGTAGTATAAATTATTCCTAATTAATATGTCTTTTAAATGTGCAAATGATACCTTACTTAATAAATTCACCATTTGCTATGACAGAAAATTGTTTAATCCTTCCTAATATCTAACCTACTCAATTTTTCATATCATTTTGCAAAAGTAAAGAATTTGGAATATCTTAAAACAATTCAGCTAGTGATTTCTTCCATACCCATGCATGGCTCTTGCATGTTCCCAAAGATCTCAGGGTAAAAATTTTCATGATGTGCTTGAAGGTGTGAAGGAAGACAGGGATTTGACTCATGAACTAAACTTGCAAAAATATTGTAACTGAGCCATAGTTGCAAAAGGCCTGTCAGCAGTCATGGTATAAAGGCTTTTCCAAGAAATATGTTTCCAAAGAATGTTAATAATTGCTTTGGAACATCCTACTTGTGAAGCAATGAGTGGTCTCTGCCTTTGGTTTAGGCAATCCAGGGATCTCTTTCTGCTTTTAGTCCTGGCTCTGTGACACTGCACTAGACACATTACTTCATTTAACCTCCTTGATCCAAAGTTGAGACCTCTTTGTGAGGTTATGATAATTAATACAATGAGCTTGAAAGCATTTATCCTTTCAATCATAGATCCTGAGCATTATAATTAAAGAAACAGTAACCGTTAGTCACTTACAATGGAAAATTAAAAGCAAACTAAAAAGATATAAAAGGCCTCCAAAATCGAGTGGCCGTCATGCATCCACACAGAATATCTATCCAAACAAGTAAGTGTTACGGTTCTCTGGGACTGAACTCTTGGTATCCATGGAACTGGATTGAATGGATGGTATATGAAATGGCCGGTAAGCCAATTATATTCTTCCTCATTGAAAGGATTCTTTCATTTATCTAGAAAGCTTTCTCTCACCCCTCCTAAAGAAAGGTTGAAAACACTTCTACTACTGTCAAAGGATTATTGCAAAATAAAATTCAGTAGTGAATTCAAATTCAAAGTAGCTCTTTGATGTAACGTGATCTTTATGTTCATTTCCTCATTTGAAATCCTAGTGGTTTCCTCCATATCCATCATGGCTCTTACATGTTCATGAGGGTTAAATGTGATAATGCATGAGAGAGGCTTGGCCTACAGTAAATGCACCATAGCCAAAGGCATTAGCAATTATTATGAATCAAATCCTGTTCTAGGAAATGAGTCAGTGTTTATCGTGCACTGCTCCCTGGTTATCCAGTGCTAGAAGTCTCTTTGAAAGGGGCCAAGAATCAAAGACAATGACAGATAGGAGGGTGTTCACGGGATACCACAGATCCAAATACCCCTGTGTACTTGGAGAGAAGCTCCACCTGTGCCCGGCCAGGCTCCTAAAGTGCCAGTGTAAGTTAGGAAGTCGGAGAGAGGCTTTATGCACAGAAAGGACCATTTCTGTTGGGTTTTAATGAACATTCAATGTACTCAATTTTTAAATGTTAAAACCTAGATATTCCTAAGAATTTGATTTCAGCTTTCACATTTTATCATCCTATTTACAAATCCAATAACTGTCTATAAAGTAAGATCAATTTTTATTTGTCGATTGTATGTATGTCTTAAAGAACGGATTAAACTTAAAAGTTATTTCTACAGGCCAGGCACTTTGGCTCACACCTATAATCCCCAGCACTTTGGGAGGCTGAAGTGGGCAGATCACAAAGTCGGGAGTTCAAGACCAGGCTGACCAGTGTGGTGAAACCCCGTCTCTACTAAAACTGCAAAAATTAGCCAGGCATGGAGAATCGCCTGAACCCTGGAGGTGGAGGTTGCAGTGAGCTAAGATCGTACCACTGCACTCCAGCCTGGGTGACACAGCAAGACTCCGTCTCAAAAAAAAAAGTTATTTCTACATATAAATTCTATTAATTAAAAATTTGAAAACCTTGGTCTCCATCTCACAATCCTAATAAGCATTTAATTAGCTCTTAAATAGTTAATTAGCTCTTACAAATCTAGTAAACCAAACTTAAAATATAACAAATTGAATTCCCTTATAAATTTAAATGTTTACCAACCTAATCAAATTCTCTTAATCCTCATTCTTTTATTATTATTATTTTTACTTTATTTTATTTTTACATCCTTTGAAACTAATCCTCATTCTTAAAATCCAAAATCTAAATTCAGTTTTGAGTTGAAATTGCAAGGCCTGTCAGGTTCTCTGATTATTTAATTCTCTTAGGCACTAACACATATACAGTAACAAGAATAAAAAAGCCCTCACCCTAAGATGTGTCACAGAAAGTGTTAACATTCTAAGCTTAATTAACTTCATTATTTCTGTAGCAGAATTGCCATGTTAGGCAAGCTGAGGTTAGTGGGTAAAGAAATTCAGGACCCTGATTGCCAGTTGTCAACGAGAGAATAAAAACCAGGCAGTGGTTTTTATTTTGCAGTAATGAGTCTGCCCTGCCCACCATGGAATGCTGAGCACCTTCTTCCTGCTTCCATGCTAACAGGGGACCCCACATCTTCCTCATGTATGCTGTTTTTATAATCAGTATATTCCACTGCAATGACTTTCGAGGGAATAATAAGACAGAACAAATAAACAGGACTTTTTATCCAACCATACATGCCCTCCCGTAGGAATCAGATACCTTCTCCTAAAAGGATATGCTCACCCCACTGAGATTCCCTACCAGATCAATGGCTGCCAGCAGGACAGGGCTTTTATGGCTGGTCAGGGCCTCTTTTACTAAACTGGGGAGAAGACACTGGATTTGTGAAAGGGCTAGATAAACAGGAATGAATGGCAGAGAAGCCAGGTACAAAAAGCAGGGACAATACATAAGAGGAAAAATACTAGAGGCTAAGATGTGGGTTTTTAAAAATATAAGCATGTTTGGGCAGGTGCATCGGAAGGAAAGAAAGCAACGGGCAAGGAAGTCACATTCCGGTTATGATCCGGTCATTGAAAGCAGAAGAAAAGTAAACATGCTTGCCTCAAAGTGAGGACAGTTAAAAAAAAAACAACCCTAATAGAGGAGAAAACTTACTCCTTCATTTCTTGCTAAACTGCTGAAGACAGAACTCTGGAGGAGTGTCCTGGAACAAGCTGCAGTTCCCAAACCCCAATTCCCTGGATTAGAGGTGAGTCAGCAAGCATCTGGAATGCCGGCCAGGGAGGACCAGTGGACCTTGCTAGGCTGCACTGTAGCATGAACTTTATATTTTGAAAACTGATTGAAGCTAGTGTCTCAGTGTCCTCACCAACCATTAGAGAATAGTTCAAAACGAGAGGAGTTTGATTAACAGATTACTCATTGGTACATGAGCAGTTCTGAAATTTACTTGTTGTACAGCTTGAGCCTTGGAGTGTCAGTTGTATTCATGGCATTTTTCTAAGAGCTATACTGCATGGAAGTGCTAGGAAAGTATTTGGCCACTCTCTGTTATAAAAAATAACCTGAATAGAAAATAAATTTCATGATGATATCACTGATGTCCTATTAAAATCTTTCTAGTTTGATCCAAAGGAGAGAAATTAAGGCACGCATGTAAACAATCTGATCCTAAAAAGCAACACTTACTTTTAGTTAACAAGTGTATCAGCCTGTTTTCACTGCTATAAAGAGTGAGACTGGGTGATTTATAAAGAATGAGGTTTAATTGACTCACAGTTCTTCATATCTGGGGAGGCCTCAGGAGACTTATAATCATGGCAGCAGGTGAAGGGGAAGCCAGGCACTTCTTACCTGGCGACAGAGCAGAAAGAGAGAAAGAGCGGGGAAGTGCCACACTTGAAGCCATCAGCTCTCCTGAAAACTCCCTCATTATCATGAGAACAGCATGGGGGAAATTGCCCCCATGATCCAGTCCCCTCCCACCAGGTCCCTTCCTCGACATGTGGGGATTACAATGAAGATGAGATTTGGGTGGGTACACAAAGTCCAGCCATATGAACAAACAATCAAATTTATCTCAAAAGTAAAAGACTTAGCAGTTTTAACTTTCTCCTTTGAAATCAGAGATTATGAATAGGTGCTCAGCTTTCTAGAATCACCCTTTCAGTATGATACTAAATGATTTGTTCCAGTGAACATTTTACTTTCACTTTTTTTTTTTTTGAGATGGAGTCTCGCTCTGTCACCCAGGCTGGAGTGCAGTGGCGCGATCTTGGCTCACTCCAACTTTCACCTCCTGGGTTCAAGCGATTCTTCTGCCACAGCCTCCCAAGCAGCTGGGACTGCAGGCATGCATGACCATGCCCGGCTAATTTTTTTTATTTTTTATGTTTTAGTAGAGACGGGGTTTCACCGTGTTGCCCAGGCTAGTCTCGAACTCTTGAGCTCAGGCAATCCACCTGGCTCTGCCTCCCAAAGTGCTAGGATTACAGGTGTGAGCTACCGCACCCAGCCTACTTTCACGTATTTTAAATAAAATTTGCTCTTATTTTGTTCTCTTTGAAAATAGGGCTAGTTGAAGTATACTCTAAGAAGAATGAATGCTGATGAGTCTGACTTTGAGAAAATCACTGTGCATAATTGCTTAAGCACTGTTCTCAGTTTTAGGTTTTGAATTCAGCTAACGTGTGAATGTCTTTTGACTTTTTCTTAATGAACCTCATAATACAACTATGGCTAGAACAAAGCTGCTGGCCCATGTCTTTTAAACAGTAACCTCGTGGCCAGAGCAGGCAAGCTGGGCAGAGGAGGGGTGAGGGAAATTTTATTCTTTTATGCTGCAGACAGATTGTGCCCCTTACGATTGGGAGAAAAAACATCTAGAAAGTTCTTAGAATGACCAGGTTCTTGTGTTTACAAATCTGCAGGAAGCAGAAGCTGGGAAGTAATTGTTTTGCTCAGCATCAGTAGCCACAACCTTAAGAAAGAAGCAAATGACAAAACACTAGCTCATGGGGAGGGCTTCTGACACAACAAAGCCTATTATGCTTCCTTCTGTGCCTCAAGTCTCAGTGGCAGGCTGAGCTGCTGTAAACCGTTGTGCTGGTTGTGCACTGCTCAATTCTAGAAGATAGTAGTTTGGTGCAAAAGTAATTGTGGTCTTTGCCATTATTTTTAATGGTAAAGATTCATTAAATCTTTACCATTATGAATGATTATGATAAAAATCATTCATGTGGTAATCTGTGAGCCCCTTTCAAAGAAATCACTGCCAGAAACAAGAGTTCCTAGGACTGTATCTGATGGTGAACAGACCCAGAGGGGAAGGAAGGAGGAGGGTCATCTCAGATGGAGGTAAATGGCAGAAGAAATCGTAAAACAGAATCAGGATTTTGAAGTAGTCCCTCTTTTACTTTGCAGTGATGTCTTACTTCCTGTTACTGAATGGAATACATTTCATGACTAGTCATTGACTATGTTTAGTGTTATTTTCATATTACATTAATTATCTAGAACTTGCTTTTCCAATAATGAAGTGGATAGTGGTTTATCTTTGTTATTTTTCAGAACCTTGAGATACGTACTTTCAAGAATGAGGTTTAATGAATAGATATGTACTTATAAAGAATGAGTATATAAGCTTTGCTATAGAGCTTTTAAAAAATAAGCAAGATTAAAATATGTTAAAATACAACTTTATAATTTAGTAACTTACTACTTTTAGTAAAAGAAAAAATTTATCTTGGCTTGACCTTTGGAATATCATAAAATTTCTGTAAACTTCAGTTTCCTTAGCAAACGTGTACATGGGAAAGTTAGACTGTCCACACTTTCAGTTTGTTAAATTACATGTTTGTCATTATTCTGAAAATATCTAATGGGCACCACCTGAAGATAACAGCGTCATCTAGTGGTGATTACCTTATATTACAGTCAGAAGTTTCCATGACAAATTGTCCAAGATTTTTGCAGCCCATGATAAGAATGTTTTCTGTTCAAAATCATAGGATTTGCAAGCTAGAAAGGACCTTCAAGAACACCTAGTCTTATTGCCTCACTTTGCCAGTTAGATGAATTCCAGAGTTAACATATTAAATACATTTTCCCCTCCTGTTTTGTTTCTCTTGACTTTTTAAAAATTGCGGTGAACTTCACAGAACATGAAATGAAGCACTCTAAAATGAGCAGTTTAGTGGCATTTACTACATTCACAATGTACACAATAAACAAAGAGGCAAATGAAAGTTCAACATGTTAAATTTCCGAACTGATCTACTTCATATTTTTTCACAATGTAATGCAACCTCCCCTTTATTCTTAAGCACATGCTGGCTCCTGTTTTTAAATAATTCTTTATTGGTTAATGAAAAAAAGATACTTTTTGTAATTTTTTTTTGGCTTGTCAGATTGTTGCTTCAGAGTGGTATTCAAAGAGCGGGAAAGGGGAAATGAAATGGTGTACCTGTCCTTGCAGTTGAAAAAATATGAAGTAGATCAGTTTGGAAAATTAACGTGTTGAACTTTTTCATTTGCCTCTTTGTTTATTGTGTTGTTCGGTCTTGTCTCTTACCAGTTTTAGAACCCTCATTCCTGATTTCCCCTGAAATTGCCTGGATGTAAGACTTAATTATTTCCTATGTCCCAGATACATTAGCAATCATTATCTTAAGGTTATTGTGTGTGGCATAATTTAATACTATTACAATAGTATAAATGTTTGAATCCAGGTTTTTGTTTTGCTTTGTTTTTGTTTTATTGAGATGGAGTCTCGCTCTGTCACCCAGGCTGGAGTGCAGTGGTGCAATCTCAGCTCACTGCAACCTCTGCCTCCCGGGTTCAAGCAATTCTCCTGCCTCAGCCCTCTGAGTAACTGGGATTACAGGCATGCACCACACGCCCAGCTAATTCTTGTATTTTTAGTAGAGACAGGGTTTCACCATGTTGGCCAGGCTGGTCTAGAACCCCTGACCTTGTGATCTGCCTGCCTCCAACTCCCAAAGTGCTGGGATTACAGGCATGAGCCACCGCACACAGCCAAATCCAGGTTTAAAATGCAAAGGGAACCACTATGTTTTTGGCATTTCTACCCAACAGATCACTTTCTTCATTTTGTCTTGCTAAATAAACAGCAGTCTGTTGGGAAATTCTGGGAGTGACTAAAATGAGAAGGGTAACGTTAGGTGAAGGTTGGGAATGGGGAGAATGTGGTTGGTCTATGGCCTGTGAGTCTCCTTAGAGTATTAACATTTACAGGAGTCACACAGAATATAAACCTTGCCAAGACTTTAGACTTCATTACTTCCCTGTCCTCGACAAGTACAATTTAATTGAACATTAAGCAATTTGATCTCTTTCACCTAATAAATCGAGCAAATTCAATAAACATAAATCCTGCTAATGATAGAGCCGCCCCTGGTGGAGCTGAGCTCATCAGCATTCATGATTATTACTCTCCCTGGAATTTTAGTCACAAATGCTTATTGCTTACCTGATGGTTAAGATCTAAGGAGTGTATTTAATAATTTTTTTCTCAGGGTTTCAGAAAGGCAGCTGGGGAGTAGAAAGAACATGGTTTGGCAGATAGACCACTTAAGGTTCAAATCCCTCACCTGACCTTGAGCAAGGCAAGTTATGCTATTAAAAAGTGTAATTTTCAGCCGGGAGTGGTGGCTCATGCCTGTAATCCCACCACTTTGGGAGGCCAGGGTGGGCAGATCACAAGGTCAAGAGATTGAGACCATCCTGGTCAACATAGTGAAACCCCATCTCTACTAAAAATACAGAAATTAGCTGGGCCTGGTGGCACGTGCCTGTAATCCAAGCTATTTGGGAGGCTGAGGCAGGAGAATTGCTTGAAACCCTGGAAGGTGGAGGTTGCCATGAGCCAAGATTATTCCATTGCATTCCAGCCTGGGTGACAGGGTGAGACTCTGTCTCAAAGAAAAAAGAGTAGTTTTTTTATTGGAAACAAAAGGAGCTAATTACAATTATTTCGTAGAGTTCTGAGTTTTAAATGAAATAGGGTATGCAAAAGAACTACTCTCTGGTGCATAGAAACTTAATAGTGCATGTTAGCTAACTCTTCTGTTTTCAGTTGTTCTGTAGCATGGATCTACAGTAGTTAATGTTGCATGGCACGTTAGCTCCCCTAATGCTTGCTTGCTTGCTTTTTTTAATTTTTTTTTTTTTTTCGAGATGGAGTCTTGCTCTGTCACCCAGGCTGGAGTGCAGTGGCATGATCTTGGTTCACTGCAACCTCCTCCTCCCAGGTTCAAGCGATTCTCCTGCCTCAACCTCTGGGTAGCTGGGACTACGTGTGCACGCCACTATGCCTGGCTAATTTTTGTATTTTTAGTAGAGATAAGATTTCACCATATCGGTCAGGCTGGTCTTGAATTCCTGACCTCAGGTGATCCACCCATCTCAGCAAAAGTGCTGAGATTACAGGTGTGAGCCACAGTACCCAGCCTAGCTTCCCTAATGCTTTCATGTCTATTATATATGCCTATGACTCTCTCTGAGTTACCTTTCCTCCTCTTGTACCTGGGGTTAACCTCCTGGCTGCAGATGGTCTTTTCAAGCTGAAGCCTTTCCCCAGTGTTCCAGGATGACTTTAGTCATTGCCTCCGTGATCCTGATAAGTTATTACGTGTGCGCCGCTTAACTATTGTCACATCTTTCCACACTCCCAAGCCCCACCCTGTCCATAATATTCTCAGCCTCTGGTTATAGAAGTGAATCAGCCAGTCGGTCACCGAATGAAGCAATGAATGAATCACTTTTAATACAGCTAAGGCAAAGCATACTATAATCCTGTTCAATAAATGAAGAAACTGAGGCTCAAAGAAACGTGTCTAGACCAAGGAACGAGGAAGTAGAGAAAAAAAGACTAGAACCCAAGTCTTTTGATTCTGAGTCTTTGCAATGTATCCAATTTCATGTCACAAAGCCACACATTTTAATTTCAGGGAAGGAGCGTTGCTGCCTATTCACCAGGGACTGTAAGCAGGAATGTATTCTGGGATAAAGAGCAGGACAGACAGACAGACATCCAGTCCCACAGTGTTGTAGCAATACCAACGGAGGTCTCTCTTCCACTGTTTTTTACTGGTATAGAGTGGAATGTTCTGTAAATGGTCAACATTTTTTTAAATTTCATAGCTTTTGCTAATTTCATTTAAAGAAAACTATTGGCTGGGTGCCGTGGCTCACGCCTATAATCCCAACAGTTTGGGAGGCTGAGGTGGGTGGATCATGAGATCAGGAGTTCAAGACCAGCCTGTCCAACGTAGTGAAACCCCGACTCTACTAAAAATACAAAAATTAGCCAGGCATGGTGGCACATGCCTGTACTCCCAGCTATTCAGGAGGCTGAGGCAGGAATCACTTGAACCTGGGAGGTGGAGGTTGCAGTGAGCCGAGACCATGCCACTGCACTCCAGCCTGGGTGACAGAGCCAGACTCCATCTGATGGGGTGAGGGGAGGTGCCTATTATAATGCTGGCTTATGAGTCACTGGAGGAGGCAGCCATTCCATTCTCTTTATCTCCTCCCTCTGTTTCCTAGTTATATGTTTTAAACACCATTGTCGATCATCCATGTTTAAACCTGTAAGAAAAATACCTGGTCTAGAAACTTTAGTAGAACGTGACCCACTTTTCTGTTTCTTTTTCTTTTTCTCTATTTTTCTTTCTTTCTTTTTTTAGATAGGGTCTCACTCTGTTGCTCAGGCTGGCGTGCAGTGGCATGATCACAACTGACTGCAGCCCGGACCTTGGGCTCCGATGATCCTGTAGCTTCAGCCTGCCACCATGTCTGGCTAAGTTAGAATTTTTTTTGTAGAGACAAGTTTTCACCATGTTGCCCAGGCTGGTCTCAAACTGCTGGGCTCAAGTGATCTGCCACCTCAGCCTCTCAAAGAGCTGGGATTACAGGCGTAAGCCACCACGTCCAGCCCCGTCCTATTTTTCTTGAAGCATAAGAATTGGTTTTTGTTTCTCTTATATTTGAAAAATACACAGTTCAAACTTCAGAGCATTGCATTTTTATCCCTGATGTGTGCAAAACAAAATCGCAACCTCTCTATCATTTCTAAAAACAGCTGAATTTCATTTGCCTCAGTCAGAACTAAAACTTTACCTCCTGGTCTGCTCACATGCCAGGGTAGCATGGTGACATGTGACTGTCCAGACTGCCCTTCATATGTGTCTGTCATCAAGAATGGGGACTTCCTATAGTAAGGATGTGGTACTGTCCCTCCCATTGCTGCCAAAAGCAGGGGCCCCTTGCCCACAGGCTCCAGGGGGTAATTTTTAAACCTTTTCTTTTTTCAATTTAAGATGAAAAGCAACAGCATTTGTCATATGAATCAGCCGTGCCAGGGAAATGAGTGTGATCAGTGGCCTGGATCTTGTTTAAACCACTTAGTGACGGTGTCCCATAGCATCCCTTGTGTATCTTTCAAAGCTATGATCAAGAGCTAAGCATCTGTGCTTGGGGCATGGGGAATGCAGTGGGTGGGGGAGGGTCTTTGAGGTGTGACCGTTTCCATTTCCTCCTCACGTCACGTTGGTATTTGGCTAGATTCCAGATGGACACATCGTATGGGATCTCAAATGGGATTGCCTCCAACGTGTCCCTCCCAGGGCAAGCCCTGCTAAGCTAACTGTTCCTCCACACCAAGACCCAGACAAGGAGGTGACTAATTGTTGTTGATGTACATAAGTAAAGGGTGTTTTGGAGAAAGAGAAAGATTCTGAGGACAGAAAATGTGTTCATCTCCACATGTGGAGCTGAATGAAGTAATTGTGGGTTCTTGCGGGAAGTTACGGAGATAGTTCAGGGATCTGCTCTTCTTGGGCTCTGTGCTCTCAACCAGCCACAACTCATGCAGTTCCCCAAGCTAGACTCTAGCAGTGACCTAGTCGTGGAGATAGCCAACGCCAAGCACCTCTGAGCTAGAATGGGTTCTGCTGGTGGCTTGGGGTGCTCAGAGGCCCAGCACATGCTAGAAATTTGCCTATACCAAGATCCTAAAGAGGATGTCTTGCCCAAGACATTAAAATACTACATGATATTCCCATTGCTTTCCTGAAAGATGGTGAAATCCATTTCTATAAACCTACTCTCTTCTATTAACTTACTCGCTATGTAAGACACTTCTGACTGATTTAGGCCTATACTAAAATTTGTTGGACATCAGTTTTTCCCCTATACTTTGAGTTCTGATGATCTAATGTTAAAATGTGTTATTGTTCATACTTTATCACTGTCCAACCAAGTAATTACGTTTACCGAGGCAGTCAACAGTTTCGTGCCTTGTTTGAGAGGGAGTCTAGAAAGACTTCTCTGTTTACTGAGCTAGTTTCCCTCTACCTATTTAAGAACTCCAAATAGTCTTGAAACAAGATCTAAAAACACCTGTAGACCATTCTTCCATTGCTCTTAATTTACGGCACAGTTATTTGTCGTTGTTCACTGCTTTTAAGTTTCATTAACATTAAAATGTAAATCGCTCAGTCTAATATTGTCTTTGAAAAAAAATCTTTAATTATTTCCAAATATTCATTAGGGTCTTAGTGATGTCACCCACAAGAAAAGAACTGGATTCTCCATTTTCATGGTGCTTCAAAATTTTTAAATAGTTTCACAACATTATCTCATTTTTTTACATGTTAGTAACACAGATGTAGACAAACAAGAATTCTTGTCCCTGTGTTACAGATGTGGAAACTGAGGCTTGCCCAGAACAGCTAAGCTGGGAAGTAAGTGGTGCAGTCAGGACTTGAGCCCAGCTTCTACCTCCGAAGCTCATGTTCTTCCCATTACCCCATGATTCTGGCCAAGTATTAGGGCAGATGTGCACGGTGGGAAGGGCGGCATGGATGGGTTAGGACAGACATATTCAAGCTCCGAGAAAACTCAAAATTCATTTCCCGGTGATGACGGGACTCTAGCATCACCTAGCACATCTTCAAATACAAAAGAGAGGACATGTGGTGCAGAAATGATGTTCTGATCACTGACCAAAACCGTCTTGGAGCTTGGAATGTGAATGTATTAGAGTAAAGTGAAGCCGCAAAGGGCAACACATTCTAGCATTTTAAGAGGAAAAAATGCAGCTGGGCACGGTGGCTCATGCCTGTAATCCCAGCACTTTGAGAGGCCGAGGCAGGTTGATCACCTCAGGTCGGGAGTTCAAGACCAGCCAGACCAACATGGAGAAACCCCGTCTCTACTAAACATATAAAAATTAGCTGGGCGTTGTGGTACATGCCTGTAATCCCAGCTACTCGAGAGGCTGAGGCAGGAGAATCACTTGAACCCAGGAGGCGGAGGTTGTGGTGAGCTGAGATCACATTATTGCGCTGTAGCCTAGGCAATGAGAGCAAAACTCTGTCTCAAAAAAAAAAAGGAAAAAACCGCATGGCAGGGAAGAAAGGTAAGGAAGGAGGATGTGGAATACCCCCGAAGTACCTCCCCAACCCATTACCCTCCACTGCCCCCTTCCCTAGCTAGGTCTAGTCAGAAGACTTCTTTAGGAAGCATTTGGTAGTCTCAAAACAACTTAGTGTTTTTTCCTGATGTCTTTCGGTATGTGCTTTTAAAAATTAATCCTAAATACCTTTTTCTGTGACATAATTCCTTTTTACCTAGTTAGTTTCAGTTCAGGTCCACCTTTTGCAGGGAGCTGGTCCTAAACATTGCGTAGGAGCAGGAGCCTGCACTTCCTCTGCACTCTCACCTTCCATCCTTTCCTCTGGCATTGCTGTAGAGTGACAGCTTAGAGACTCAAGGCCATCTCATTTCTTTGGTGGAGGAAGCATGTCTAGGGGAGTGCACTGGATTGAAGGTGGCTGCCCTGGCCAGGCCCTGATCATATCATTCGACATCCCTGGACTTCACATCCCAGCAAGGCTTCTCTGACAGCCAGCCGCCATCCAAGAGGATGCTCAGCCACCTCTGGATGTTTCTTTATAAAATAAATACCTTGGCAAAGCATGGCAGCTTACACCTGTAATCCCAGCACTTCAGGAGGCTGAAGTGGTAGGATCGCTGGAGCCGAGTTGAGACCAGCCTGGGTAACATAGTGAGACCCTGTCTCTACAAAATTACAAAAATTAGCCAGGATTGGTGGCTCATGCCTGTCGTTCCAGCTACCCAGGAGGCTGAGGTAGAAGGAACACTTGAGCCCAGGAGTTTGAGGCTATAGTGAACCACAATGGTGCCACTGCATTCCAGTGTGGGTAGCAGAGTGAGACCCTTTCTTTAAATAGTAATAATAAAATTTTGTTAAAAATAAGTACCAGAGGCCAGTCATGGTGGCTCATGCCTATAATCCCAGCACTTTGGGAGGCCTAGGCGAATGGATCACCTGAGGTCAGGAGTTTGAGACCAGCGTGGCCAACATGACGAAACCCCTTCTGTACTAAAAAATACAAAAATTAGCTGTGTGCAGTGACAGGCACCTGTAATCCCACTACTTGGGAAGCTGAGGCAGGAGAATCTCTTGAACCCAGGAGGCAGAGGTTGCAGTGAGCTGAGATTACACCAGTGCATTCCAGCCTGGGAGACAAAGCAAAACTCTGTCTCAAAAAAAAAAAAGAAGTACCAGAATTAATTCATTTATAATATCTCCTCTAGATCGCAACTGTGACTCGAATATAAAATATGGAACAAGTCTCCCTTTCAGATGTACAACAAATGTATATAAAAAGTCATGGGAAAAGATGACCTCAGCTCTTGAAACTTGTAAACATTTCAACAATCTTGCTCTCGCAAAAAAATCCTTAATTCTGCGTTTTCAAACTTTAAGCAGAACTGACAGCCGTTTGTGCTCTCTCTGTTTGAAGTAGTTCTTTTCTTTTGAGTCAAGAATCTTTTTCCAGGTTTGGCTATTTCCTTAATGAAATTAATATTTCACACAGAATGGTTTCATGCAAAAGTGCTGGGACGTCTGGAGTCTGGATGTTGTTCCTGGAATGCTTCCACATAAGGAGAAATTTAGGCAGGGGCAGCCAGAATCCTACCCTAGCCAGTAGTTCAAGGTCTTTTCTGGCCTTACACTTGCTTTGGGCAATTCTCAGAATGTGTGTGTGCACGTGTGCACATGCATACACACACACACCATTGATTCCTGACCCTCATTCCTCCAGTCATTTAAGTAAGGGCCGATAAAAGAAAGCCTTCAGAGTTCACAGTATTGTCTTAGTGGTTTTTTATTTTTGTATGTTACAAGAATAAACACAATAGAGGAAAATTCCAGGCAAATGTGGCCATTGCCTTGCTTGACTGCCCTCGCATGCTCATCTGGTCCTGGGGCCTGTAGCCCTGCCTTCACCTCACCGTCCTAACAGAGCTGTTGGCATCCGTGGACCCCCAGAATTTCACTGCTAGATGTATCTTTAGAGAGTGTATTTTCTGGAATATACTCAGAACATGAAACTGTCCTTTCTACAGCTTTCCTCCCTAGACCTTCTCAATAACTCTGTTCTTAAATGTAGGCAAGAGCCTGGGATCGTGGAAAGCATTGAAATCTCAGTATGCCCAGGACAAATGGAGACCCAAAATCCCATACATTGGTGGGTCCTAGAGGGAGGAGTAAAGGGGAGTCTAGGAGTCAGATGGCCATGGGCTGACCTAGCGTGGAACAGCAATATGGCCTCAGGAAGTGGAAACCACAGAGGAGTCTAGCTGGGGTGCAGAGATGGTAAGGACAGAAATTCCAAAGGAGCTGAGATTGTTGCAGGAAAGACAAATGTAAAAAATGTGCACTCTGGAGCTTCATTTCTGACTTCAAAGCAGGTGCTGCCACATGGCAGCTGTAACCTCTCTGCTTTTGTTTCCTTACTGGTTAAATGCAGATGATAGAACCTCTTCATAGGATGCTGTGAGTGTTTTAGTGCATTGATGTGTATTAAGTGCTTCAAACAGTATCTGGAACAGAGCAAGTATTATATGACTGGTAGCTGTTGTTATTACCACCACTGCTATTATTATTATTGTGATTATTATGACTCTCAGCATTGCTATAATGCTATCCTTAGGGACTACAGAGTTATAATAGTGTCTGCTAAATTTAGGCAGGGTAACTAACAGGGTCTTTGCCTGGCCCTATATCATTTTTGGACACCAGAGATACATTTTTCCTGTCTCTAGAGAATGAAAAAGCACCTCTGTGTAAGATGACTACTTTCTACTTTAAAAATGTTTTTGGTGATAACTCTTGATGGGTTTAGGTAAAGCCATCCTTCCAGAAGGCCTGAAGTACTCTCAAATGGCTCCGTTTTTCAGCCCCTTACTGCTCTGGGATATGGTCTACCAACTGTTGAGCTGATATTTTTGATCTTCAATTTGGAACCTTAATTATGCTCTACAGCAATCATTGCACGTGGATGAATAGAATTTCCATCAAAAGATATTCAGATACTTTCTAGGCTCAGTGGTGCGCAGGACATGGAGGCACACGTGGAAGGGTACACTGGCAGATTCCCGTCGCTTTGAGCTGCGAGGGGGTGTGGGCAGGTGCGAGCTAACAGTGATGGCACCTCACACTGCTTGTCCACTCCTTAGATGACTATGCTCAGCTGTGTAACATCCCTGTGACGGGACGCCGGCAGCCATACGGACGAGACGCCTTGGTTGACTTCAGTGAACAGTATGGTCCGGAAGCCGATCCCTACTTCATCCAAGACCGTAAGCAAAATCACCCCATTCCTTTGATACTAAGTTGTGGTTGGAGATTAATCAGTGGTCCTTAAAATGTAACGGCAACTTGTTAGCAATGCAGCTTTTCTGGTCCCACACCAGACCTGCTGGTCAGAAAGTCTAGGGTGGGACCTAGCTGTCTGCGTTTCACAGGGGCAATCCTTCTGCACAGGTGAGTGAAAATCACTGCATCATTTATGAGCCGAGATCACACCACTGCACTGCAGCCTGGGCGACAGAGCGAGACCCGATCTCAAAACAAAACAAACAAACAAAAGGAATCGTTGCATTCAATGAATAGTCTTGCTGGTGGGGATACTGTTCTATTTATTTTTCTTAAAGAAAACTCTCTTATTGTTACAATTGCTATAACAAAATCATTTCTTTTCACTTTAAGTGGTGGACTAATTTGAGGGCCAAGGTTTCCATGAGAGCCCAGTTGCATTGCAGCCTTTTTTTCCTACAGGGAAATGACAAATGTTAACTGTATGAGTTGATCATTATTATAAGTGTTTTAGAGCAGGAGGTAAGAAGAGAATTGCCCTCTTGGTCAGACATGATTGTTTTAAATACATTGGTGAGGGGATTTATGGAGTAAGAAATAATGTGTGCCAGCTTTTCCTGGATTAGTGAGCACCGCTTTCATGGGGGAGGTGGGAGTGTGTATCTGCAAATCGTGATCCCCTTTAGAACATAAATGCATGTGAAGAAGCCTACAGACATAAAAGCTCAAATCGGACAATTAGAAATCTGAAAAAGCAGGAGGTTCACCTGAAATATTAATAGATAGTAGGTTGTCTCACTTCAAGAACAGGGAAACACCCATTCTGGGAGCCTCGTCCACAGCTCACAGAGAGGCCATCCTTTCATGTGCAGCTTCACCCCAATTTTTTTTTCTTTTTCAAACAGGGTCTTCCTCTGTTACCCATGCTGGAGTGCAGTGGCATAATCACAGCTCACTGTAACTCTGCCTCCTGGGCTCAAGCGATCCTCCCACCTCAGTCTCCCAAGTAGCTGAGACTACAGGCGTGTGCCACCACGCCTGGCTAATTTTTGTATTTTTTCCATATAGACGGGGTTTCATCATGTTGTCTAGGTTGTCCAGGATGGTCTCAAACTCCTGGACTCAAGCGATTCACCCACCTCAGCCTCCCAAAGTGCTTACAGTTCTGAGCTATTAGCCTTGCCTGGCCTGCACCATGTTTCTAAGATAGGTAATGGCTGCTGACCAAGGAATTGGACTTAAGACTTTAGGGAAAAACGCAATGAAGCTTTTTTCTGTCCTGAGCCCTGTCACCTGTGCACGAAGCATGGTAGCCAGCACCCAGTTATGGGCAGCAGCATGAGATTTCTAGTTGAATTTAGGAGCTATTTCAGTTCGACATCAAGAGCTTTTTTTTTTCCTTCCCTTCTCTTTCCCTTTTCCCCTTCTCTCCCTTCTTCATTCCCTCTTTGTCCTCCCTTCCCCCTTTTTTTTCCTGAAGGATGTAGTGTATTGATCATCTAGTAGAATTAAGAATGCTTTAAAATGTCCATAATAAGAATAGTCTGTTAATCCAACTCAGCTGATTAACATACACCTGTGAACTCTCACCTGGGTCAGGAGCAGTGCCAGCCTCCAGAGAGCCCCTGGTGCCCTTTCCCACCCCCGTCCCAAGGGTAACCACTAACCTGACTTCTAACGCCATAGATTAACAACACTCTTTCTTTTCATCAACAACGCATCACCATGCAGTACTTTATGAAATGGACCGGAATGCACTCACAGCTATAAGACTGTGCTCTTAGGGTTTGTATGCTTCTCTGTATATGTTAGGGGTCAGTAAACGTTTATTTAAGAAAAAAGGAAGGGAGAAGAAAGATTAAAGTGAAAGAAAACCCAGCTTGCCCCATAAATCAGGAATACCAGGTGAAGTCTATATGCGACTCTGACACAATCCTGTGGCTTACAGCTTTCCGCCTCAATAACTGTACTTAAATGCAGGCAAGAGCCTGGGATCGTGAAAAGCATTGAAACCTCAGTAACCCCAGGACAAATGGAAAACCAAAATCCCATGCACTGGTGGGTCCTGGGGGGAAAACCAAAGAGGAGTCTAGAAGTCAGAACCCTCTATGGCATTACACTTTGGATTCCAGGAATTTTCATGTTGAAATGTCTGGCTTATGTATCTTCTTTTTAATGCTGGCATTGATTTAAAGCTCTTTTTAAAATTTACTACAAATGTTAAGAAATAAACATGTTGGTGTCACATCAATTTCTTATTTAGCAACATAGGAAGTTGAGATGCAGTTCCAAGACCTCCAGCTTGGACGACGTAATGGCCTTTACATTTCTTACAAGTTGCAGAGAAATATTTCCCCCTTCCCAGCCAGTTTTCTGACCACCAGCAAGGGCTTTTGGGCCGTGCTGCGAAAGTGATTCTGTTGGGTACATAGGAAGACAGATGGAGGCTGAGTGAGGTTTCTTAACACCTTTATGGTTCACCATCTCTGTTACCTTTATGGAGCAGTATTTCTAAAATTGGAATTTACTAGAGCAGAGAATAGGCATTTATTTTTTCTATAAAGGGCCAGATAGTAATTTTCTTTTCTTTTTTGAGACAGAGTCTTGCTCTGTTGCATTGGCTGGAGTGTAGGCAAAATCTTGGCTCACTGCAACCTCCACCTCCCTGGTTCAAGTGATTCTCCTGCCTCAGCCTCCTGAGTAGCTGGGATTATAGGCATGTACCACCATGCCTGGCTAATTTTTGTATTTTTAGTAGAGATAGGGTTTTACCATGTTGCCCAGGCTGGTCCTGAACTCCTAACTTTGTAATCCAGAAGTGCTGGAATTACAGGCATGAGCCACCACACCCAGCCCAAATAGTAAAACTTTTAGGCTTTGCAGGCCATGTGGTTTCTGTTGTAGGTATTCAACTCTGCTATAATTTCACAAAAGCAGCCATAGATAGGACATCAGCAAATGGGCATCACTGTGTTTATTGACAAAAGTAGATAGCGGCCAGATTTGGACCAGGGGCTATAGTGTCCTGATCTGTTTTAGAGTCCTGAAGAAGTATTTTGGGGAGACTGCCGGATATGTGTGGGATAGTTTCAAGTTTTACTTTTTATGTTTTAATTTCTATAATAATAAAAAATGTATTAGCTATGAAGTAAAAATGATTTTGCTGTGATACATGGGATGTGAAAATATTGTCATAGAGTAAGTATTTTTTGTAAGCGTTTTTAACTGGCTTTGGGTATGTGCTGTTACTTTTTTTTTTTTTTCTTTTTGAGAATTGGGGTTCCACTATATTGTCCAGGTTGGTCTTGACCTCACTTCATGGGCTCAAGAGATTCTCCTGCATCAGCCTCCTGAGTAGCTGGGATTCTTTTTCTCCTTTAAAATTTTAAAGTGGCCCTGTCATGGATACATTACTTGATTTTTTTATGGTATGAATTTTTTAACTTTTATTTTAGGTCCAGGGTACATGTAAAGGTTTGTTACATAGGTAAAATGTCACGGAGGTTTGTTGTACAGATCATTGCATCACCGAGGTATGAAGCCCAGTACCCAGTAGTTACCTTTCTGCTCCTCTCCTTCCTCCCACTCCCCACACGCTAGTGTCTGTTTCCTTCTTTGTGCTCATAAGTTCTTATCACTTAGCTGCCACTTACAAGTAAGAACGTGTGGTATTTTGTTTTCTAATCCTGCTTTAGTTTGCTAAGGATAATAGCCTCCAGCTCCATCTGTGTTCCTGCAAAAGACCTCTCATTCTTTTTTACGGTTGCATAGTATTCCATGGTATATATGTACTATTCTTTTTTTTTTCGCCCAAACTTATGCCAAATCTCATTAATCTTCACAAGGTAGGAAAGTGTTCATTCATTACAAAATACTTTCTACTGAATGCCAGGCGTTGTGTTCAATGTTGGGTCTGCCATTCTAGATAGCATCATTTCTCTATTTTTAAATGAGGAACCTGGTTTCAGCAAAATAAAATGACTTGGCCAAGGTCACAGGCATGAGTAGAAGACCCAGTTCCTCTGATTCAAATCCCATGTTCATTTCCACAAAATAAACCTGTAACTGAGTGGGGCTTTAGAAATCATAAAGTTCAGTGCTTACTTCATATGTGAGAAAAATAATCTTTCTGCCCAGGTTTACAACGTACACATAGTGAAATGGGGATGGGGACTCAAGTCCCCCAACACCCAGTGTATTGTTCTTACCCAAACAGATCATTTTGGATTAACTTATTGTATATTTTTAGGTCATCTCTAAAACCCACTTTCTTCTCTGAAGGGCGTGCTCTAAAATTTCTTCTTCACCTACCTTCCCTCAAGGCACCAAATCTTAGAATATAAGGGAAACTCTGACCAAATTTGTCTCCATGTTGACCTCAGACACTTTAGTTATTGTTGAAACTTTTTTTTTTAAGAGAAGTAAGAAGTAAGTCTTTGTTTCCTTGTTTTGGGGGGAAAAAAAGCTGGCTCAGTTGGCTGCTTTTTGCTGATCAGCGAGACCAAACTCTAGATCTTTGTCCAATTCCTCCCAGTTAGACCTTATTGCCCTCCACGAGCAATGATATTTTGCTGCCCCCTGCGGTTCCACTGGAGAATTACTTCAAAGGCCAGATAGTTTGGGCCATATATATATATATTTTTTTTTTTGAAGCTACTTTGTGGTAGTGTTGGGAAGAGAGAGAGGAGATGAGAGGCCACATGACAGTGTGTTGGGTCACTGTGGATTTATGTTTAGAACTTTCCTCTGCAAAATGAGAGCTAAACACTCTTGAGGCCTAGCTGAATTGTTTTTGTATTATGAAAACTCTAAAATCTAGCTCTGAATTGGTTTCAAGAGATATAAACAATAAAAAGAGCTAAACAAGAGTCTCTGTTTCCTTAAAATAAGACTTTTGGTGGGTTTTTTTTTTTTTTGAGACAGTCGCTATTGCTCAGGCTGGAGGGCAGTGGCTGTGATCTCTGCTCACTGCAACCTCCACCTCCCAGGTTCAAGTGATTCTTCAGCCTCAGCCTCCTGAGTGGCTAGGATTACAGATGCCTGTCACCACGCCTGGCTACTTTTTTGTATTTTTAGTAGAGATGGGGTTTCATTGTGTTGTCCAGGCAGGTCTCAAACTCCTGGCCTCAGGCAGTCTGTCTGCCTCAGCCTCCCAAAGTGCTGGGATTATAGGCTTGAGCCAGATTTGGTTTTCTAAACACAAGTATGATGTCCTTTTCTCATTTATCAGGATGTTTTGAGGCCCCTTTACTGATTTGTCCTTTGATTTCCTGCAGCCCTTTTGTAAGGCTCATTCTGTAGT
Source organism: Aotus nancymaae (assembly GCF_030222135.1). NCBI lineage: Eukaryota > Metazoa > Chordata > Mammalia > Primates > Aotidae > Aotus > Aotus nancymaae. The sequence continues at coordinate 32,349,621 of NW_026988471.1, forward strand.
CAGAGCAAACAAACACAGGGCAAGGCCAGCCTGCTCCTCTCTGGCCCTACAGACTCCAGCTGAAAACGTATTGCCTCACACTCTTATGGACCTTCTTAGCAAATGCCTACTGGACTCATTGTGAATCCATCGAGTCCATCCTTGAAAGAGTCTGACATTTGCCCTACTGCTAACTCAGGAAATTTGGAACTTTAGATGAACAATTTTAATAACGAAGAGCAAAAACAAAAACCATACTTGCATTCTCATTTTATGTGATTTTAATATAGAACATCAGAATTCAAGATATGAGGCTACTCTGCACAAAATATACTAATTTACAAATTATTTATTTATTTTATTTTTATGCTTTTTTATTTTTATGCTATTTTACACTTTCAGTATTAATTTTTAATGCTGACTTTAAGGTGTCTGAAATATATATGGATATATATATATGTCTATTTAGAAAATGAACCATAATCTTAGTATCATTTAAAAAATGGTACAGGAGGTTGAAAATGTCTAACTGAGCTTCTGCCCTTTCCTTTCCAGGTTTTCTAAATAGCTTTGAGGAGTTACAGGCTGAGGAATGCGGCATCCTCAATGGATGTGAAAATGGTCGCTGTGTGAGGGTCCAGGAAGGTTACACCTGTGATTGCTTTGATGGGTATCACTTGGATACGGCCAAGATGACCTGTGTTGGTAAGAATGATGTGTGTTTTATGGGACATTAATTTTTTCCTGATACCCTGTGTCCATAACTCAGTCAGTTGAGAACATTTAAGATGGATTTGCTGAGTTTCAGTTTGGGAAGATGAGAAAAATTCTGGAGCTATACATTAATGCCACTGGACTGTATACTTAAAAATGGTTAAAATGGTAAATGTGTTTTGTATATTTTTACCACAGTTCTTTTTTTTTTTTTTTAGACTGAGTTTTGCTCTTGTCACCCAGGCTGGAGTGCAGTGGGTGATCTCAACTCACTGAAACTTCTGCTTCCCAGGTTCAAGCAGTTCTCCTGCCTCATCCTCCCAAGTAGCTGGAATACAGGTGTGCTCCACCACACCCGACTAATTTTGTATTTTTAGTAGAGACAGGGTTTAACCATCTTGGCCAGGCTGGTCTTGAACTCCTGACCTCAGGTGATCCACCCATCTTGGCCTCCCAAAGTGCTGGGATCACAGGCATGAGCTACCACACCCAGCCTACCACAATTCTTTTTAAAAAGAAAGAGTTGGCATTTAATTTAGGAATCCATTTATCAATGAGGACTAGAAAAAAAAAGAATCCAAATAGTGGTAAATATTGGAGGAAAGGCCAGAGTATCCCAGGTAATTACTTTGACTCTTAAATTTAGCTTCTGAGGCCAGGTGCGGTGGTTCACGCCTATAATCCCAGAACTTTGGAAGGCCAAGACAAGTGGATGACCTGAGATCAGGAGTTTGAGACCACCCTGATCAACATGGAGAACCCCCGTCTCTACTAAAAATACAAAATTAGCCAGGCGTGGTGGCGCACGTCTGTAATTCCAGCTACCTGGGAGGCTGAGGCAGGAGAATTGCTTTAACCTGGGAGGCAGAGGTTGTGGTAAGCTGAGATCATGCCATTGCACTCCAGCCTGGCCAACAAGAGCAAAACTCCATCTCGAAAAAAAAATTAGCTTTTGACTGCTGCAAGTAATGATTTCCTTGAATACTTGACACTAGCATAAGGGAATGTAGACATCTGCAAAAAATACAAATTCCTAGTAATCATTTGAATGAAACTCCTCCTAAAACTGTCATGTAGCCCTCCCTCTTACACTGAAAAGAACTGGAAACATACATTTAACCTTAGTGTTGTCTTTCAGGGCCTGTTTGCCACTTTGCTAAAAGACTCTTGACTTTTTTTTAAGTTTTTCGTTTATTTTTCTTCTCCCTCTTGAAGCAGACTTTTGCCCACTTTGCTTTTGTTAATCTGTGGCGTGTCTGTAAAATAGGTAAACTAGGTTTTGTTTTGTTCTGTTTATTTATTTTTTTTATTTTGAGAAAAAGTCTCACTCTGTCACCTAGACTGGAGTGCAGTGGTGTGATCTCACTGCAACCTGTGCCTCCCGAGTTCAAGTGATTCTCCTGCCTCAGCCTCCTGAGCAACTGGGACCACAGGCATGCGCCACCATGCCCAGCTAATTTCTGCATTTTTTAGTAGAGATGGGGTTTTACCATATTGGCCAGGCTGGTCTCAAACTCTTGACCTCGTGATCTGCCCGCCTCAGCCTCCCAAAGTGCTGGGATTACAGGTGTGAGCCACCACTCCCAGCCTGGTGGTAACCTAGATTCTTAACAGATGTTTCAAGTGAGTGAGAGCCTAAATGGATCTCATGTAGAAAGAGGTCTGCGAATGTTACTGAAAGCTTTAGAGAGGCTGTGTGGAAAGCTCTCTGCTTACCTATCTGGTTCCTCTTGACAAATCTAGTAGTTCCTCCATAACTATGGGAAGGAATTTGGAGATAATATAGTTCCTTTAACTTTCTTGAAGTTCTACTAGAAAATGGCAAGCTCACAAAATGCTCATGTTGTGCTAAATAACAGGGAAAGAAAATCTAGAACTTCCGTGATAATCTACCTCTTTAAGATCTAAAAAATCACCTTTATCTTGTCCTTGATTAAAGCAACAATGGGAAAGCTTGCTTGGGATAAGCTTGGGGTGGTCAGGGGAAGGGCAGCATTTAGACTGCCTCAATGCCTCAGGTAGGTTATGAGTCCTCACAGAGCAATATCGAAGATTGTTTACCTGCATGGTTTGACTTATTGCAGATGTAAATGAATGCAATGAGTTGAACAACCGGATGTCTCTCTGCAAGAATGCCAAGTGCATTAACACCGAAGGTTCCTACAAGTGTTTGTGTCTGCCAGGCTACGTACCTTCTGACAAGCCGAACTACTGCACTCCGTTGAATACCGCCATGAATTTAGAGAAAGACAGTGACCTGGATTGAAAGAGAATCTACATAACCTAAGCCCATATACTCTGCACTGTGTAAAGGTAAAGGGAGAAATGTATTATACTTGAGACATTGCACCTAACCCAGAAGGTTGGAAATACAGAAACAGCATGGAGTTGCAAGTCCTCTGAAGACAATGAGAGGATTTAGGATGAGCCTGACAGGTGGCAGACCAAATGGACATTTCTCTGAAAAACCAGTATATATAGTCTGTTCATATGTAAAATTCAATGGTAAAGAGGTGGAACAGTGCTGTTATTTTTAACAGAAGGTTGTATTATTATGTTGTTTGGGTTTTTTACTATTGCTTGATTAAATTTGGCATTTAAATAGTGGTGGAAATATTTTATATAATTTTCATTCTTTTGGTTGTGCAGTTCCTTAGCTACTGTTTTCCTTTTACTTCAGTTCTTTTAAAATCTCAAATGAAAAAGTCTTCAATAAAATACTGTTAAGCTGTATTATAAGTATTGTTACACAGGGTTATGAGATTCCTGGCCTGGAGCATTTTTGAAATTCAAATTGTCCTGTGGAGCAGGCAGTGATTTTGTTTCAAAACTTTTATACACATTTGGAGAAAAGTACTTTATATTTTCAGTGTTTTGTCTGATTTTAATGTCCTTTTCAGCCAAGCTGCTAGCAGGTGTCACTTGGATCCCTTTCCTTCATTGAAATGGAAGAGTTTATAAGCTTACATCAGTATTGTAATATGTAAAGTAAGCCCAACAAAAATTTTTTAAAATTTGATGATCCCCAATATATCTATCATTGTATGTTAAAGTGAAATAAATCACCATTTTTGTAGAAAAAAATTCTACCTGAGAGTAATTGTCAATGAGTACACGTGTAAAAGTTGTATCCCACTCTCCCCTCTTATTTTTACCAGTAGTCTTCTGTTAATGCAGAGTCTTTTACAAGTTAATCATTAAATTTGTTAGATCTTATTATGGGCTAAATTGTTTCCCCTAACATCCATATGTTGGAATTTTAACCTCTAATACTTCAGAAAATGACTCTATTTGGAGATCAGATCTTTAATGAGGTAATTAAGGGTAATGAGGTCATTGGGGTGGCCCTTACCCAATATGGCTGCAGTCCTTGTGTTACCCATAGAAGGTATTCCAGTTACTGGTGGTGAACCTGTGTAGGTCTGCAGCAACCTCTGTTCTTGCCTCTACAGAAGACAGAATTTGACTGAGGGCATGAGGCAGAAAAAGAGATGAGGCAAGTTTCAGAGCAGAAATGGAGGTTTATTTAAACAGGTTTTAGAACAGGAAAGAAAGGAAAGTTCACTTGGAAGAGACCCAAGTGGGCACCTGAAGGTCAAGTGTGGTGTTTAACCTTGAACCTAGGACTTCCTTTTTTTTTTGAGACAGAGTCTTGCTCTGTTGCCCAGGCTGGAGTGCAGTGGTGTCATCACCGCTCACTGCAAACTCCGCCCCCCACGTTCAAGCGATTCTCCTGCCTCAGCCTCCTGAGTAGCTGGGATTACAGGCACACGCCACCACGCCCAGCTAATTTTTGTATTTTTGGTAGACACAGGGTTTCACTATATTGGCCAGGCTGATCTCGAACTCCTGACCTCATGATCTGCCCTCCTCAGCCTCCGAAAGTGCTGGGATTACAGGCTTGAGCCACTGCACCTGGCCCCGCTGATCTTTTTGTTTGTTTGTTTTGTTTTATTTTTTTGAGACAGAGTCTTGCTCTGTCACCCAGGCTGGAGCGCAGTGGTGCAATCTCGGCTCACTGCAACCTCCGCCTCTCAGGTTTCAGCAATTCTCCTGCCTCAGCTTCCTGAGTAACTGGGACTACAGGTGTGTGCCACCATGCCCGGGTAAGTAGTAGAGACAGTGTTTCACCATGTTAGCCAGGATGGTCTCCATCTCCTGACCTCGTGATACACCCACCTCGGCCTCCCAAAGTGCTGGCTCCCTCGTGAGCCACCGTGCCTGGCTGAACCTAGGACTTTTATCAGCTGGCCCCTTTCCCATGATTCTTCCCATAGAGTGTACTGCCTGCACACATAGCACCCTTCTTACACTTGGGAAATGAGCACACACAGTGTTTAGGAAGCCATCCACATGCTCATCTGAGGCATTCTTCCCTTTTCTGGCGCTCTGCCCCTGGAAAGCCATACTCCACCATTTTATCCTTCATGCACACGCCCAGGAAGTTGCATCTCTTTGGCGCCTACATTCAGTTCACACCTAGATGCAACAGGTGTTGACCATGGGGAAGTGGCCTCTCCCTGGCCCTGGCAGCCAGTTGACCGCTTCTAGAGAGCCAATGTGATCATTGCCGAACCATCACCTGACATTCCTAGTGGGTGGGGGAAGAAACCTCTCCTGCCCCACTCATGCCTGTCTAACTACCTGTAACACTTACAAGAAGAGATTAGGACACAGATACACGGAAAAGACCCCGTGAAGACAGGGAGACAGTGGCCATCAACAAGCCAAGAAGACAGGCCTCAGAAGAAATCAACACTGCCAAAACTTTGAACTCAAACAGCTAGCCTCCAGATTTGAGAGAAAACACTTTTCTGTGGTTTAAGCCACCCAGTTTCCGGTACTTTGTTATGGCAGCCCTAGCAAACTAATGCAAATATATATCACAGGAAAAATGAATAACAGCTTTCACAGTTCCAGTCCCTGCTTACACAACCACAGTAATGCCATTGTTTCATAACTTTAGCTGAAATTCACTTTTACTTGAAAAAGCATCTGAGTTTTTAAAAGCCAACTATAGGCTGGGCACGGTGGCTCACGCCTGTAATCCCAGCACTTTGGGAGGCCAAGGTGGGCGGATCATGGGGTCAGATGATCGAGACCAGCCTGGCTAACACGGTGAAACCCTGTCTCTACTAAAAATACAAAAAAATTAGCCGGGTGTGGTGGCGTGTGCCTATAGTCCCAGCTATTTAGGAGGCTGAGGCAGGAGAATCGCTTGAACTCGAGAGGCAAAGGTTGCAGTGAGCCGACATGGCACTGCTGCACTCCAGCTTGGGCAACAGAGCAAGACTCCGTCTCAAAAAAAAAAAAAAGAAATGATAAACATCAGTTCTATGGGATAATTGGGCCAGTTTTAGTGTCAACTTCCAACCTATAGAACTGAAGATAACAAATGTATATCGTTTGAAGCCACTGAATTTGCAATGACAGAAAGCTAATACAATATCAAAGCTTCATATCTTACCTGTCTCTTGCAACGTCTTGTAGCTGATGTTTGTATAGGAGAATTGTGTGACCAGTTTCCAGCTGTTTCCAGTTCCCAGCATGTGCTCTTAATGCATTTTCACAGTGCCTTTCCCGTCTAGACCTTGTTTTCATCTAGTGTTGTGCAAGTCGCAAAAATGTACAGCAAGTGTCTAAAACTGTACAGAAGAAAGCCAGGTGAGTATGTGTGAGAAAAACAAACATGGAAGAGACGATACTACTGCACGCAAAGCAACTTTGATCACCAAGAGATGTTTTAAGCCTTTTACATTCTAACATGAGAGTTTCATTGCATTTCCATTGTCTTTGAAGGAAATTTTATTTGACTGAGGTGTGTCATGAATTCTATTAGCATTTTCACACAGCACATTTTCATTTTTACAGATTACTGATATTAAGCAGGAGATGTCTGTACATAATGAAAATACATAGCTTGCTTTATTTATTTTATTTTTTGGAGACAGAGTCTCACTCTGTTGCCCAGGCTGGAGGGCAGTGGCATGATCTCCGCTTACTGCAACCTCTGCCTCCCAGGTTCAAGTGATTCTCCCACCTCAGCCTCTTGAGTAGCTGGAATTACAGGCGTGAGCCACCACCCCCAGCTGATTATTATATTTTTAGTAGAGACGGGGTTTCACCATATTGGCCAGGCTGGTCTCGAACTCCTAACTACAAGTGATACACCGCCTCCCCCCACCCCCACCGGCCTCCCAAAGTGCTGGGATTGCAGGAGTGAGCTGCCACACCTAGCTGAAAATACATAGCTTTAAATGTGACTATTTTTAAGTGAGTTTTGCTGCATGAAGTTTGTTTCATAGCCCTCTTTTTTTGATATATAAGATTCTTTTAGCTCCTTTCAGAAGTTACTGGAATTTAAGGCTTAATGCTGGTTGCCCTCTCACGAGGTTTGGGATTCTGTGGCAGTGGTCCTAGTTCTTTGGTCATAAAGAGACAGACACATGGTAAGATATAGTCTAGTCATTCATTTGACCTGTATTTTCCAGCTGCACTTAAGTATCTTATACCCAGGTAAGAGCCATTTGTCTTCCTCTGCCCACCCATGGAACTGGTCTCTGTACCTTAAAATACTATCAGTAATATTTCATTCATTTGTCATAAAATCAAATGTCATTCCAAAAAAAACTAAATATGGCCATCTGATTTAAACCTATGTAGTTTGAAGTTATGTTCTTTAGATTTGTCCTGCTAGTTGAAATGAGCACCAAGTACTGATCTAACAAACGAAATCCTTAAATGTATCAAAGTTCTTCTGTACAACTTCGTATTTCCATTTTAAAAAGTTTATAGATACAAAAGCATAGTATATAGTATTTTCACAGAGAGACTTTCTTACTCTAAAATTGTACTTTAATTCTGGTAAATCTGAATGTCTCCTTTTGCCAGAAATATGCATAAGAAATGAGGTTCATGAATATTTTATTTGAGTCAACAGCCTTAGTTTCATGTACTACATCTATGTCAGTGTTTCATGTACTACTTTGTAGAGGCAACCTGTAGCCGACCAGACTATGCTACTCTAAATATGCTTTTCTAGCACAGTAATTATTTTGAAAAACGGCAGACAGTGGAGGCTCTCAAAACAGCGTTAAGATACTTTTTTTTTGAGATGGAGTCTCGCTCTGTCGTCCAGGCTGGAGTGCAGTGGTGAGATCTCGGCTCACTGCAACCCCACCTCCTGGGTTCAAGTGATTCTCCTGCCTTAGCCTCCCGAGCAACTGGGACTACAGGCATGCGCCACCATGCCCTGCTAATTTTTTGTATTTTTAGTAGAAACAGGGTTTCACCATATTGGCCAAGCTGGTCTCGAACTCCTGACCTCGTGATCCACCCACCTCGGCCTCCCAAAGTGCTGGGATTATAGGCATGAGCCAACACGCCAGGCCCAAGATACTTTTTTCTATAAGGAAAATTTATAAAGGAAATTTCCATTTGTGAGGCTGTTTTCCTCCCTGTACCAGAAAGATGATGGCCCTGGGACTTAAACTTGCGTAATAAGCCAGACAGTTTCATCTTCTCATAACCTGACTCCTCCATAGTTTTCTTCCTTTATTTTAGCTGAAGATGGCATTTAATTAAGCCCAAATTCTAAGCCTTCTATGTACATATGAAATACACATGTTAATATACTTCTATTTGTTTTTAACTTTTAAATCTGCCTTTTGTTACAAGGGCCCCAGTGGAGAATTTAGAAGGGCAGAGGAACAGGGATTCCATCCCCGTCATCTACAAGACCATAGCCACTGATTTATGAATTGCTCTAATTACTTGCAGCACTAAAATTCTATAATGCTACTCTCTCCAGCTTTCAAAGAAAAATGACATAAATATGTCCTAGAGTGCCTATTATATGCTGCTCATAATCTTTGGCAAGAAGAAGAGGAACACAGAGATGGTTGCTGAAGATCAATAGCAAAGTGACTGGTAATTGCAATTATGAGAAAAAGGGAATAGGGAAGGTTTCACCTGCAAAGTGCGAGAGATAAATCACATTCTGATGAGAAAGAAGACATTTCTCAGGGAAAAAAGCTCCCTGAGTTAGGATAAAACATTTAAGTCATCACAGGACTGTGAGGGTCCTTGGGCCAGCTTTCACTTCGTTTAAGAGTATGGGTTGGGCTGGGCATGGTGGCTCACGCCTGAAATCCCACCACTTTGGGAGGCCGAGGTGGGCAGATCTCAAGGTCAGCAGTTTGAAACAGCCTGACCAACATAGTGAAACCCCCACCTCTACTAAAAATACAAAAATTAGCTGGGTGTGGTGCACCCGTAATCCCAGCTACTCAGGAGGCTGAGTCAGGAAAATCACTTGAACCTGGGAGGCGGACGTTGCAGTCAGCCGAGATCACGCCACTGCACTCCAGCCTGGGCAACAGAGCCAGATTCCGTCTCAAAAAAAAAAAAAGAAAAAGCATATGGTTTGGCCGTTACCAAAAGAAGAGGTGAGACTATCTGAGGAACTTCAGTGCCAGCAAAATCAGCGTGGCTGGAGCAGAAAGAGAACCCGGGGGGAACAGTAAGTTATGCTCTCAGAGAAGCCTTATTATGTGATGTTTGTGGGTGAGGCCTACTGAGATGTCTTTAAAGTTCCCCTTCAACCTTTAGTCATCTCAACTTTTTCAGCCCCATTCCCAGACACTTCTTTGAATGATGAATATTTTTTCTGCTGTCAGTAAGCAAACTTCTGTCTTCCTCTCCGTAGGAATTGTCCTCTCTGGTTCCTTCCCTTGTGGCGTTAATAGTTCTCTGCAGGTTACCTTAAACTATAAAAATCCCAGACCCTTCTACGGCACATACAGAACAGGATGTCATGTTGCTCCTAAGCCCCACCTGGAATGTCCTGCTCTTAGAATAGAAAACAGCCCTTTTCCTCTCACCATTTGCAGAGGCCCAAAGAGCAAAAGAAAAATAAGGATAACGAGATGTTCCTAAGGAAATGGCGAGGGGGAGGGCGTTGGGAAACCTGCCCAGCTGGGTTCAATTTCAGCATCCTTCCTTTAAGACCAAGAAATTTGTAGCAGGTGGGCTCCTGGGGGCGTTGCATACTCACTAAGGTGCGCAGCCACCCAAGGATAGAGAGGAAACAGAGAAGGAAGAAGCTGGAAAGGGGAAAATGGTTCGTACAGAACTTTCCCCCGTAGGAGAACTGGGTAGGCACTAATTTGCCTCTGCTAAGGTTTTAATAGTGAAAAGGAGTTGCTGTTATTTTATTTATTCTCTTAAGCATTTGTTAAATGCTTATTTTGTACCAGGCATTGTGCTAGCCCCTGGGACTATGGAAATGAATAACTAGTCATCTTTGACCCCATAGCTAGCTCAGAAGATAGATGGGAGCCCAGCTAACCATAAGGCAATACGGTAAGTACAGGAATTAACAGAACCTAGAATTCAGTGCTATGGGAACAAAGGGGAACCAACTCATTCTACCCTGGGGGCAGGGGGAGGGCGTGGGGCTCGGGGATTAGAAGTCTTAAGGAGAAGATGAAGTAATTGGAATTGTATGGGCTTAAAGTTCATTAGGAAAAAGAAAACCACGCAGCCACTTCACCTGCCCCTTCCTTTTTTGTCAAAGAATGTATGTCTGGACTTCCAGAAATAGCACTGGACTTGCTCAAAGCACCTACCTGGGTCCTAATTTCTTTTTATTTATTTATTTTTATTTTTTTTTTTGAGACAGAGTTTCACTCTTGTTGCCTAGGCTGGAGTGCAGTAGCGCAATCTCAGCTTACTGCAACCTCTGCTTCCCGGATTCAAGAGATTCCCCTGCCTCAGCCTCCTGAGTAGCTGGGATTACAGGCATGCACCACCATGCCCAGCTTAATTTTTGTATTTTTAGTAGAGATAGGTTTCTCCATATTGGTCAGCTGGTCTCGAACTCCCAACCTCAGGTGATCTGCCCGCCGCAGCCTCCCAAAGTGCTGGGATTACAGGCATGAGCCACCGCGCCCAGCAGGGCCCTAATTTCTGCCTCTGCCATAGCCAGCTATATAACCTCGAACAAGTCTCTTTTTAGCTTGTCAGTTTTTTTTTCAGTCAGTAATGTGAACTCTGAAATCTCTACTGTGTCAAAAATCATCAAATTCTTTTTCTTTTTATCAAATAATCTTCTTTCCAAACCTGTTTTCTTAACCCTAGTTAACCATGATCACATTAACCATTTGCTACCTTAGAATGACTTAACCAAACCCTTGAGCTATAGCCATTCTCTGCAGAGCTGGGTGTTCCAAATGGACATTCCATAGATGCATAAAAACAGGTGGTAGCTGCTGGAACAATGCAGGGGCATTCTGTGAATTACAGCTTCAACATTCGAAACACTTGACATGAAAAAGATAGATTGGATTCTTAATCCACTGGTATTTTGACAAGAAATTTCAACTTTTGCCTATATATATATATATAAAAAGATCTTCTTTAAATGCAATTTTAAATGTCTTAAATTTCTGAGTGATTTTTTTAAATATTTAGAAATTTTAGCCATCCATTTGTGCAAATTTTTCACTGATGGTGACTATTAGCAATCCGAGAGATTAAATTAAAAGTCTCGATCAGGAACTGCAGGTAGTCATTTCAAAGATAAAACCTATTTAAAAGTTTGCAGATGTAAGCTCAAGTTTCTCAACAACACTTTAAAAATACTTTTAAAGGAAGTGTTATAAAATTTCCAATATTTAATTTTATACCTACTATATAATCTTAATTTTTAAAAATACTATATAAAGAAAATTTATTTTTTTTTTAACCAAGTTCCACTTAAAGGCCTCAAATCCCCGCCCATTAATCCCAGTCTGCCAAATAGACATCTCATGAAACAGATGTTTTGCCAACCTGTGACAAACACTGGGAAGCATTATTTTAGGGTCGATACCTATGGATGGAACAGATCATTTTATTCAATAGTCATCCTTTCCCTTTCTGATCTGCAGAGACAGCTGTGCTATAGATAAATTTTCATCCATGCCTAGGTCTGTTTCCAAGCTCTGTGTTCAATTCCATCACTTTTCTTCTATCTGTGCATCAGTGCTATACTGTTTTCATTATTGTGGCTTTTTTATAAGTCTTCATTTTTGATAAGGCAAATTCCTCTACCATTTTTAGGAGTGTACTCACTGTTTGATTTTTAAATAATTAATTAGCAGACTTTATTTCTTGAGCAGTTTTACATGCATAGAAAAATTGAGGGGAAAGTATAGGCGGTTCTCATACAGCCCCTCACCCCCACTGCCGCCTCCAGGTCCCCTCATAATATCTTACATTAGTGTAACACATTTGTTACAATGGATGAGCCTCTGTTGATACTTACTAAAGTTTATAGTTTAAGGTTCTTTGTGTTATACATCGATGGGTTTTGACAAATGTATAATTACATGCATTCACCAATATATCACACACAGTAGTTTCACTGCCCTCAAATCCCCTGTGCTCCACCTATTCATCTGACCCTCCCTCAGTTCCCCACCACTCAAACCCCTGGCAACCACTGATCTTTTTACTGTCTCCATAGTCTTGTCCAAAAAATGTGGTTGGAATCAAACAGTATGTAGCCTTTTCAGATTGGCTTTTTTCACTTAGCAATATGCACTTAAGGTTCCTTCACTTCTTTTCATGGCTTAATAGATCGTTTCTTTTTAGTGCTGAAATTATTCAGCATTTTATAGATTTATCACAGTTTATCCACTCACCTATTAAAGAACATCTTTGTTGCTTCAAAGTTTTGGCAACTAGGAATCAGGTTACTCTCAACACCTGCATGCAGGTTCTTGTGTAGATGTAAGTTTTCAGCTTATTTTGGTAAATACTAAGGAGTAAATATGGTTGCTGACTGTATAATGAGAATATGTTTAGTTATGTAAGAAGCTGCTAAAACGTCTTCCAGAGTAGCTGTACCATTTTGCATTCCCACTAAGAATGAATGAGCATTCCTGTTGCTCCCTACCTTTGTCAGAATTTGGTGGTGTCAGTGTTTTGGATTTTAGCCATTCTAATAGGTGTGTTGTGGTAGCTCATTGTTTTAATTTGCAACTCCCTAATGACATGATACAGAACACCTTGTCATCGCTTCTTTGCCATCTGTATATCTTCCTTGGTAAAGTACTGTATCTTTTCAGGTCTTTTGTCCATTTTTTAATTGGGTTGTTAATTTTCTTATTGTTGGGTTTTAGGAGTTCTCTGTATACTTTGGATATATCTTTTACCAGATATGTTTTACAAAGATTTTCTCCGAGTCTGTGGTTTGTCTTTTTATTCTCTTAAACCCATTGCTTTTTATAAATTTAGGATCTGTTTGTTAAGTTTAAAAAAAAAAAACAACTGTGTTTGGGTTTTTATTAGAATTATATTGATTCTATAGATAGTTTTGAGGGAAATAACATCTTTATAATATTGAATCTTCTGGTACATGACATTTATTTAGATTTCATTTAATATTTGTCATAAATATTTATAATTTTCTTCAGAGGATTTTACTAATATTTTAGATTTATTCTAAGTATAATATTTTGTTTTATGGTCTACTCAGTGCCAAAAGTCACAGATACTTAAATTTTATTTGTTTTTATTTTTTTGAGACAGAGTCTTACTCTGTCACCCAGGCTAGAGTACAGTGGTGTGATCTTGGCTCACTGCAACCTCCACCTCCCGGAGTTAAGTGATTCTCCTGCCTTAGTCTGCCAAGTAACTGGGATTACAGGTGTGCGCCACCACACCCCACTAATTTTTGTACTTTTAGTAGAGATGGAGTTTCGCCACGTTGGCCAGGCTGGTCTCAAAATTCTGACCTCAGGTGATCTGCTCACCTCAACCTCCCAAAGTGCTGGGATTACGGGCATGAGCCACCACACCTGGCAGAAATATTTCTTTTTAACCATGTGATATTATACATTTTTAGAATTAGTAGAATATCATTGCATAATTATAACCAGTGGTTTTCATCTCGACACCCACATATAGTATACTGTATCTATAGAATCATTTTAAAAACTGTTTAAAACAAGTGGAAAGAAAACTATTTCAATTTTTTCCCCCAGAATTTCCTTGTAAAACTGGCATGCCCTATATTTCAGTAAATAAGTAAATATAGATATAGATTAAATATAGATGTTGACCTTTTATTGGATGCCAAGTGTGTGCCTTCATCTTCACATTCTTATGAATTATATGTAGAGTTTTCACAGCATTCTCTGGAAGTTATTATTTTCTTGTTTTGTTTTGTTTTGTTCTGGGCCAGTCCCTGGGAACCAGCTGCTTAAGCCAGTGGGTACAAGCAAAACTCTGTGGTCTCTGTGCCCTTACCCATTGGCACTGCTTCAAAGGACTACAAACCTGCAGGAGAAAGCAAACAGAGATCTGGATGGTGTTTGTTTTTAGTGTCAAGGAATGAGGTCACTGCCTGAGACTATGACTTTGAGTAAATTGGTGGATGGGCACAGAAAAGTCAAAACCTGGTTAAGAGGCCACATCATTAGCACACAGAGAACAGTATATGTATATTTCAAAAGCAGGAAACTTTGGCCAGGATGGTGGCTCATGCTGGTAATCCCAGCACGTTGGGAAGCCGAGGTGGGCAGATCACAAGGTCAAGAGATTAAGACCATCCTGGCCAACATGGTGAAACCCAATCTCTACTAAAAATACAAAAATTAGCCAGACATGGTGGCACACACCTGTAGTACCAGCTACTTGGGAGTCTGAGGCAGGAGAATCACTTGAACCTGGGAGGTGGAGATTGCAGTGAGCCCAGATTGCACCACTGTACTCCAGACTGGCAACAGAGCAAGACTCTGTCTCAAAAAAACACACAAAAGTAGGAAACAATGCTTTTATGGGCTTTGGGTAAACTGGATGGTGTTTGTCAAGGCCAGAAAGTGCACTTTGTAAAACATGCATGCTATGCTTGAGCTGATTACTTTTCTGGTGATAACAGTTTTATTTTTTTCTCCAGTGGGTTGGCAAAGGCACTTGCTTGTTTACTATCAGTGAGTTAGGGTTCCTCCATTCCTTTTTGTTTGTTTGTTTCCATAGGCTCTAAGCCATCCAGCTAGGAGCCAACAGTTATAAAAGCACAGATAAAAAATAACTTGGAAACGGCCAGTTGGGACTTAAAGGTGAATCTGTGAGGTTCACTCTCCATAGGGTGTGAATATGTGATGGGTTTGGGAAAGCAAGGCAGGGCTTGAGTGTGCCATTAATGAGTCAGATTCTCCCCTTATCAAGTAACTCTTAAACTGGCTGCTTATGGAAGCCTAGGATCTTCTTCAGGATCACAAGAGGACCAATTGAAGTTATTACTTTCAAAATCAAGAAAACACAATACAAACTTGTATGGTAAGCTAGCATTGCAGGTTAGTCACTGAGCTTGAATGAATGCATTTGGGACTTGGCAGTGGAAAACATAAAGACTGACTGTGGACTTCGTATCATATTTGCCTGAGAGCTCCACCACTGGATGGCAGTAAACATCCTTGGATTCCTGTGTATCCTTTCATATTCCTTCTACTCATTAACTAGACCTTTTTGTCCATTTGAAAGTGCCATACTTTAACAGTTAACTTTGACTAGAACACCTTAATGTGATAGGCATATGATATGTTAGGCTCAAGTTCCAAAATTAAAAAATAAGTAAAACAATTATATACATCGTAGTTAAAACAAGATAAAGGAATTTGGATAATCTAAAGTCATGCAATTTCTCCCTAGGTTAAGATCAATACTCGGTCACTCATAGGTCTTATGGGGACTTCAAACTTCTAAATGCAGGGGGAGAATAATGATCTCAAAATAAGGACACAGGAGTTATTTTTTCACTGATTATCTTCAGAATTGAACAAAAGGTTATATAATCCCCAGAGTACACTTTCAAAAGAGGACCCACAGGCCCTCAAAATTCTCTATTCCCAAAAGTGAATTTATCATCTTAACTTCCCAGCTTATTCATCTATGCATTCATTCATTTACTCAACAGATACTTTTGGAAGATGTACCAGACTAGTGCTATGCATTGGAAATAATAGCAGCGCAGACAAGATCCCTGCTTCCCTGGAGTTTAGGTAATCCCTGCCTTGTCTAGTTGTCAACTCAGACTCTGAAAGTCACCCTCCACTCTCTTCGCCTCATCTCCCACAGCCAATCAGTAGTAGGTATTATCAATTCCATATCATAAATTGCTCTAGATTCCATCCATATGTCGCCTTTCTCATTTCAACTTCTCTGGCCTAAGCCATCACCCTATTATCACAGCCTATCCTAAATGGACTTCTTACCCCTATTTTTGCCTCCTTCCAATCCATTGTCCATCTAGTAGCCACATAGATGTTTTGAAACAATACACCTGATCAAGTTACTTCTCTGCTTAAAACCATTCAGTGGCCTTCCATTGTCTTCCAGATAAATCTTTATTTATTTATTTATTTTTAATATGGAGTCTTACTCAGTCACCCGGGCTGGAGTGCAGTGACACGATCTTGGCTCACTACAACCTCTGCTTCCTGGGTTCAAGCACTTCTCCAGCCTCAGCCTCTCAAGTAGCTGGGACTACAGGCACGTGCCACTGCATCTGGCTAATTTTTGTATTTTTAGTAGAGATAGGGTTTCACCATGTTGGCCAGGCTGGTTTAGAACTCCTGATCTCAGGTGATCTACCCGCCTCGACCTCCCAAAGTGCTAGGATTACAGGTGTGAGCCACTGCACCTCGCCTCTTCCAGATAAATCTGTGTGTCCCCTGCTTCCCTCCTCAGCCTTATCTCGGGCTGTGTGCCCTGTTGCTGTCTCCCTCTAATAACCCAACACACAACACACAGTCACAAGAAACATCTTTTAATTCCATGATTGTAATTCACTCTTTATTCCTTTGGGACTTTCCCACAGTTGGTTCTGGCTTGGAATTTTTCTTCCTACCAACACTCTTTGGTCTGACTAAATGCCCCATTCAGGTATCAGATTCACTGTCAATTTTTCAAGGACACCTTGGTTATCTGGGTTCTCACTGCTAGCTGGCCAGTGGTTGGCAGCTTCAGAATCTCACATGAGCATGTGCTTCCTTGGACCCTGCCACTATTGCAAGTGGGTCTTCTGGAAAGCAGACTGTGAGATGGAGATTAGCACACAGGAATCAAATAAGGGAGTATTCTTGGGAACAATACCCTAGAAGAGAAGAGAAAGAAATCAGTATTGGGTAGAAGAGGGATTATGATGCAATCTCAAAAGACTTTACATTTCATTATAACCTTGTAAAGTTCTGCTGCATACAGGTTTCTGTTGAAACTAACCGCATTGTTGATATCATGGGTATTAAGTACATTCCAGCATCACTTTCTTGGTGCCTTTGCTCCCCAGTGAATGATACACTGGATGAACACCACTGAGATGAATAGCTCTGTCACGGTTTCCAGAAATCTTTTTGTTTCTCTGAAGGAATGCCTTTTAATCTTATAAATTCAGTGGTTATACATTAAAAGTTTTCCCATAAAATACTGTTTTTTGAAAGAAATGTTTATCATTGAGATACCCCCTTTTTTTTTTTTTGAGATGGAGTCTCGCTCTGTTGCCCAGGCTGGAGTGCAGTGGCATGATCCCAGCTCACTGCAACCTCCGCCTCCTGGGTTCTTGCACTTCTCCTGCCTCAGCCTCCCAAGTAGCTGGGACTATAGGCGCACACCACCACACCTGGCTAATTTTTTGTGTTTTAATAGAGACGGGATTTCACCGTGTTGCCCAGGCTGGTCTCAAACTTCTGAGCTCAGGCAATCTACCCGCATCAGCCTCCCAAAGTGCTGGGATTACAGGCGTGAGCCACTGTGCCCGGCCATTGAGATATTCTTTAGTCTGATTTTCCAGTATTATTTTTTTTTTCTTTAAAGTGCTTCATTAAAAAGCAGTTCTTCAAGAATGTAACTATTGAAATAGAATCTAACAAATGCCATAAGCTGAGACATGGTAGGAATATCTATACTTTCACCCAAATGCATGGCCAATGCTGAGTTGTTTATTCGTATCTTCAACAATATTTACTCTGTGACTTCCCAAAAAAACTTGCTGATGAAAAAGTGAATTTTAGTTTTTGGCCTTTTGTTTTACAATTATTTTAACATTTTTTCTTGTGGCAGGAAAATCCAGAGACCCTGATGGTTTGTGGCTTTTGTTCCTTAACTGCAAAATAAAAAACCTCAAAAGAAGTTTCTGAGCAATTATTAGTAGGTTTTGTGAAATTTCTCAAAAACTAGGTTGGTTCACATAACTTTAAGCATCTGAAAAACTGCTGAAATTTTTCTTCCATTTTGAACGTTTGGCTTTAAAATATCTTGTTAATCATTATAACTTTATATTATTACTAGTTAACATCTCAAGACATAATATGCCAGCCAACTGGGAAGAATTTTATTGTTAATGGAAGTGGATATAAATTCATAATTCAAATGGTCTTGATAACTTTGGATTTGAAGGGATTACTTGCTGGTCTAATTATCCTGTCATTCTTTTTTTTTTTTTTTTTCACCTTATATTGTGGCTGATGTAGAATTTATTTCAGAATAGAAGGGTTAGCTCTGCCATTTTCTTTAGGTTTATTTTGCTGTTATCCTTCTTTCACCTATAATTTTTACAGAAATATTTTTAAAGCCATTTTTCCAGTATGAGGGTTAAAGTAATTGAAATCAGATAATATTATATAAAAATCCCTTTACTGGACACGTATTAATGGAAATGTCTTAAGTCTTACGAGAAGCAATCAACTAGCCAGCACTATTTTCCCTTCCACGCTTTTTTTGAGACAATCTCACTTTGACACCCAGGCTGGAGTGCAGTGGCACAATCATAGCTCACTGCAGCCTTGACCTCCCATGCTCAGGTGATCCTCCCGCCTCAGCCTCCCGAGTAGCTGGGACTACAGTTACATGCCACTATGCCTGGCTGATTTATTTTTATTTTTAGTAGAGGCAAGGTCTCACTATGTTGCCCAGGCTGGTCTTGAACTCCTAGGCTCAAGTGATCTGTCCATCTTGGCCTCCCAAAGTGCTGAGATTTCAGGAATAAGCCACTATGGCTGGCCCCTTCTGCACTTTTTTTTCCCACAGGATATCTTGAAATTGCTGAGATGTGGGCACTGTAATTACAGCAGTTAGCATACCCTCATTGAGAGAACATCAAGAACAAGCTTGAAAAGTGTGGGGTCCTGTTCAGCCACATCTCCCCCATTCTGCACTTCTACAAGAGGCTTTTTGAACCTCAGTGCAAAATTTCACCTTTGCTCCTATTAATCTTCTCTTCTGTTGTTGGCCACTTACTTTAGCCTGTTAAGATCTTTTGCGATTCTGATTGTGACATCCAGTATGGTTGCTGTCTCTTCCAAGTTGGTATATACTCTTCATTGCTATTCAAGACATTAAGGTAACTACTAAGAAGGATATCTCTTTAAGACGGAAAAAAAAAGTGCAATACAAAAAAACAACTTCCTTTTGCTGAGTTGCTGAGCCCCTTGTGAGGCTGACAATGGCAGGATGGTTTAGTCTGTCGTCTCCAGAGGGTTTCCTGCCAGGGGACTTCTGGATTTCAGGATCGGGCAGCATGAGTCAAACAGCTCTTGGAGCTCTTTATTCTCAAACCTTCCCTGAACGTCAGAGCTGGAGATTTCAGAATTCCCTCCCCATGTTCCTCATCACCAGTACCACCCTCTCAATTTTTCATGACTCCCTTCAAAGAGAGATATATAAATAAAAAGTCTTTCCCAGATTTACCTTTTGCTGATTTTCCGTTTTTCCCAACTAGTCAACAAGACTTCATTTTGTCCACTGTTGTGTCACACAGAGTACTTAGTTTAAAGCCAGAAGCAGCAAGAGAGAAGATGCTAAGAAGCCACCAGGGCCAGGCACGGTGGCTCATGCCTGTAATCCCAGCACTTTGGGAGGCTGAGGCAGGCGGATCACTTGAGGTCAGGAGTTCGAGACCAGCCTGGCCAACATAGTGAAACCCCATCTCTATTAAAAATACAAAAATTAGCCAGGCATGGTGGCGGGCACCTGTAATCCCAGGTGCTTGGGAGGCTGAGGCAGGAGAATCACTTGAATCCGGAGGCGGAGGTTGCAGTGAGCCGAGATGAACCACTACACTCTAGTCTGGGTGACAGAGCGAGACTCTGTCTAAAAAAAAAGGCCACCAGGTTTCTGTTTGTGGGGGTTACATTGAAGAAATCTAGTGTCTCCTACCTACTTTCCATGGGGAAAAAAACTGAATGAAGGAAGATTAGATCTATCCTTGAGCATGGTGAGTTTGAGGTGCCTGGAAACATCCACAAAGAGATACTGAAAGTCCATGAAATTGACTCATCTGGAGCTGAGAAGCCTACTGGCTTAGTGCTCTGCAATGTGCAGATAGAATATCTTTGGATATGCTGAGTAAGGGCTCTCAGTGTTGGTCTCAAGGCAATCCTGGTCCTTAGAGTAAGTATGAAAAGAGGACAAGGCCCTCTTTCTTTCCATGTCTATCTGACTCTATGATCATAGACAACACATGTTAAGAATCATAAGCCACTCTTAGAATTCACCAATCTCCTTTGGGAGGCTGAGGCAGGAGGATCACTTGAGTTCAGAAGTTCAAGACCAGCCTCAGCAACATAGCAAGACCCCATCTCTACAAAAAATTTAAAAAAATTGCCAGAAATGGTGGCATGTGCCTGTCACCTCAGTTACCCAGGAGGCTGGGGTGGGAGGACCACCTAAAGCCTGGAGAGTGAGGCTGCAGTGAGCAGAGATCATACCACTGTACTCCAGCCTGGGTGACGAAGCAAGAGGTTGTCTCAAAAAAAACAAAACAAAACAAATAACTACCTCCCCCCCCCAGTAAAAAACCCTCACCAACCCCAAATCTGAACACTTTTGCCTGAGATTTTTAAGCCAGCTTTCCCACCCTTCTGACTGAGGGAAGGTAGAGGTAGGTGGATGGGTTGATAATTACCACCTTCATACCGATCACCCTAAGTCTTCTATCATGTTCCAGTCCTACTGTTATTTTGCTTATGTTTCTGCCCAGCTTCAACCTCCTAACTTTGTGGTCACTATTTCAAATTCTGTCTGTGGTCTTTGCATTTGGTATTTGAACTTGGTCTCCCTGCTATTTGAACCTTCAGTTACCCCCAACCTCAGTTACCATCATAGATTTTTCTTTGGAAGAAATTCCTTTGTATTAGTCAGGATCCATTCAGCAGACAGAAACCACACCAGATAAAGGAACAGGAAAATTTTAATATGAAGAATTGCAACTAGGTAAAAAGCCATTAGCTAGGTAACTGAGAAGGGAAAAAGGGATCCCTAAAGTATCACAGAGGTAGGTAGCAACTGCGGTAATCAGCTACCACACCTTCAACTGAGAAAGAAGAGAGAAGAGATTGAAATTATTAAACTTGGAAATGTAGAGGAGGAGTCTTGGAGAACTGAAAATCAAGTTTTCTGAGGAGGTGGTACTGGCCCGCTGGGGCTAGTGTTTCTAAGTGGGTACAAAGGAAGGAACTTGTTTTGTAAATGGGACAAAATTGAAAAGAATATTCAGCTGCTGCTGTGAGAAGTCAGTGCCTCTGCCCATAGGAAGAAGTTTGTTCAGGTGACATCACAGGAATAAGATGTAGACAGGACACAGCAAGTCCTCTCTTCTTCCTCCAGCCTTGCAGGCTCCCTCTAACACACCCTAAAGAGCCTGAACGGTATCTAGCTGGAAAAATAGAAACGACCTTTGCAGTTTCTGCCCCAGCAACCCAAAGCAAGGTATAGAAGTGTATTTGAATTCGAAAGATAATGCCATATAGCCTCACTCTTATTCTGGCCCATTGTAACCCAGTTCTGATCCTGAACTTAGCCAGCTCCCACTCCTCCCCAGTTAATTACTTCCCACTGCTGCCTCCAGTAGAGAATGACATATTTACCATTCATTTCCCGCTGTAGTTCTCCAAGTCTCTGCCCTTGCCCTGGCAATTGGAAGCAAATTGTTACTATCACTTTCCATTCCCGATTCCACATCACTGCCCGAGTAAATTACAGTGTTCTTCAAGCAGGAGTCCACCTTGCTTTCCAGCATGGTGAGGACAGATGATCTGCCTTACAAGCAGCTGCAGGATCTTTTCCTCACCTCAACTCCTTTCTTCAGAGAAATTTGGAAGTAATTCCAAGTTTCTCCTGGGCTCTCTTGGGCAGTTTCATTTACTTAGGCTGTGGTCTGGTTATCGAATGTTGCATAACAAATCACCCTAAATCTTAAAGGCTTGAAATGAGAACAAGCAGTTGTTGCCTTTTACAGTTTCAGGGCATCAGAAATTAGGAAGAAGGTTGGCTGAGCTGAATTGGGGGGTCTCATGAGGCTGCAATCACGTGGTGGATGAGGCTGGGGTCGTCTTGAAATCTCTGGCGCCTGGGCTGGGAAGACACAAGAAGCTGGGGATAGGAACAACCGAGGCTCCTTAGGTATCTCTCGGTCTATTTATTTAGACTCTCCAAGTGGTCCTTTTCAGACTATCTTGATTTGTACATGGAAGCCCATGCTTCCCAGAGCAGTTCTCCTCAAAGAAGCCAGGAGAAGCTGTATGTCTTTTTAACTTCACTCGTAATTCTTCAATCCTCACTTCTGCCACGTTCATCAAGGCAGTTACAAAAGGCCACCCAAGTTCAAGAGGAGGGAACTAAACTCTACCATTTGATGGGAAGAGTGTCAAAGAATTTGCAAGCACTTTGAAAACCACAAGTGGCACCTCTGGCTTAGGGTTTGTGGGAAACATTGCTCTGAACCATTGTTTTCCTCATATCTAGAATTACACTCTTTCAAACAGGCAGGATTCCTGGCTACTATGTGGCATGCTCTACTGCCTACACATGAATATGCAAAACAACAGAAAGGAGGGACATGCAGCCTGGACACTACAGTCCTCATGCTGGTCCAGGATCAGAGTTAGAATCATCGGTGCTTCCTGCCTGGTCCCAGGAAGACCTTTTAGGATTGATGCCTGAAGAGTTAATTTCCATGTCAATTCTACAAAGCTCTGGGGCAGACTGCAAGCCACTGCAGCTGGTTATAGTCACCGCTCTCTGCTGGCACATCCAGGAGGGCACACAACTGTCCATGTATTGCACTGGGGCATATCACATCAAATACGGGGTCTGGCCTGAGCAGTAAACATCCACTACTGGGAAAAGGAGGCTGGTGAGGCTCCACCCATGAAGATCAGAGCAATTGGTGCCTTCCTACAGGTTTGAGCCATAATAGAATTAGAGGCATGAATGGTAGCACCAGATTTGTGTATGTGGCTTAAGGGTAACAGTTGGGTTGGGAAGAGGAGCTAGGGAGTTTGCCTAGAAGCTTTTGCATAACACAAAATTTATTTTCCTTCAATTGTATGTTTATTTGGAATAACTTCAGGGGTGAAGGCTAGTGGATGTCATGGGCGCTAAAGGCCTACTCAGGTCACCCATTGGTGCCATTATTTGGGCCACTATGATATTTAAAAATCAAACGATGACTAAGGAAGCCCAATAACAGATTGGCAAACTTAGCGACTTCAGACCGCCATATACCTCCCTGCCTTTCCTGCTCCATATCAACCTTGAGATCCTTATGACATCTAATTATTTCCAGGAGGCTTTCACCATGGAGATGATATGCACCAGGAGAGCAGCCTTACAATGTACAGCATTTAGGATGCATGTTTTTGCTGAATGGGTGTGCTTGATTTTTGAGCCTGAGACTTCCACTACTCCATTGACACAACTTGTGTTGACTGTTCATAAGACTCTGCACCTCCCCAGTGGAAGAACCCATGTTCTTTAAAATGAACAAGAACACCAACTCTTCCCAACCAACCACTGCATCTTAGAGAATTCCTCTCCACACTGTATCCATTGTCTTATCCCTGATGCCTATAACTACTCTTTGGCACCTGGTCCAAAGATACATGATATTGTATCTTTACAAGGCAGGAGCATTGTTTAGGTCTTGAGGTCACCTATGGTCTGAATGTTTGTGTCTCCCTCAGATTCATATGTTGAAATCTAATCACCAAAGTGATGGTATTAGAAGGTGGGGCTTTTGGGACATGATGAGGTCATGAAGGCTCTACCCTCATGAATGGGATCAGTGCCTTTATAAAAGAGTCCCCAAGAAGCTGCCTTGTCCCATGTGAAGAGGCAGCCAGAAGGTGCCATCTATGAGAAAGCAGGCCCTCACCACACACCAAATATGTAGGCATCCTGTTCTTGGACTTCCCAGCCTCTAGGAGTGTGAGAAATGTGTGTTTTTTATAAGTTACCCAGATTTTGATATTTTATAACAGCAGTCTGAACAAAGACAAAGGCAATAAATGAAAAGCCACATTGCAGGTATGTCTCTGTATCTGATAATGACTGTGGCCTCTACATTGTCCCAGCAGTTTCGTACATGACAGTAAGTGGCATACCGTGGAAACTCATGGGCTTGCATGATACCATGCCTGCAGAGAAGTATTGTGTGGCGCTTCCAAACACTTTTCACATGCTCGTATATTTAAAAATAAGTAAAATAATAGATGTGTAGCCTACTGGATAAAAAGAAGATTCTGCTTTACTGGGAGTCAACTGATCTTAAACCCCACCCTGCTTTCCACAGAGCTGAGCACATCTTTCTTGGCGACCTGTAAACCTTGATCATGTAGTTGTTAGGAACCGCCATAGGGCCAGGACAGTGGTAACAAATGACCACAAACTGACTGCCTTCAGTCAGCAGAAATGTGTTCTCACAGTGTTGAAGGTTAGAAGTCTGAAATCAAGGTGTTGGCAGGGCTGTGCTCCCTTTGAAGTCCTACAAGGAAGGAGAATCCTTCCTTGCTTCTTTCTAGCTTGTGGCGGCTCCAGGTATTCCTTGATGTTCCTTGAATTGTAGCCACAGCAGTCCAGTCTCTGCCTTCGTCTTCACAAGGCCTTCTTTTCTGTGTGTCCTCTCCTCTTCTCATAAGAACACCAGTAATTGGATTTAGGTCCCACCTTAAATCCAATATAACTTCACCTTCAGATCCTCGACTCATTACATCTCCAAAGATCCTATTTCCAAATCAAGTCATATTCTGAGGTTCTAAATAAACATGAATTTTGGGGGCACCATTGTCATCCCACTACAAACATTCAGCCTAAAAATTCTCCTTGTGTCTTCCCAGTGCTGAACTATTCCTTTTTATTGTGTTACTTACATATTCAAACATAAAACATGAACTCCTTGTGTTTATAGTTCCTTTGCAAGTACAAACCAAAACAAATACCAGTTACATGCAAACAAAGCAGTGAAATAAATATGTTTAAGTGATTAGCATTAATTTAATGTGGCAGATGACATTTTTTAAGAAAAATTGTACTTTACTCACATGAGCTGCACTGTCTGCTGTGGTGTACTTTCTTCAAAGTCTGTCTTGCCAAAATTACCGTCAGTTTCTTTCATCACTTTTCTCTCTTCTAAATATTGTATATTTTGGTTCATACAGTTCCCTACCAAATTATTTTCTGGGTACAATTGTGTCCTCTACTTATTTACTTATATAAATTTCTCTCTCAAATCACATGACAACATTTAGTTAAAAGGTGGTGATTACATGATCTAAATATTTGTATATTAATTCTTTATAAAGACTATTATCATTTAAATCAAATCCAAAATTAAATATTTTTTCTAGAGAATATGGGCATCTACATGTTGCCCCTGTTTTGAGAAAACTGGAGTTTGGCCCAAAATCATGTGAACTCTTGGCATGAGTGTTCTCCATCCAATTTCCAATAGCATCTTCCCCAGACTAACCCTGGAAAATATCATTTTAGAAAAACAGAAATGGAATACCTGAGCTAATTTATGTTTAGCAATGGAAGCTCAAGATTCTAGCCTTGGTATCCCCAGGTCTGAAGCAGAAGCTCCCCATTCGTCATCAGCCAATTCCTGAGGTTTGCTAGGCCCAGAACTTTGGTGATGATTTCCCAGTTTTCATGTCCTGCCAACCACACTTTAAAGGGAGAAGAGCAATCTTTGGCTAACTACCAGACCAGAATTCTGAGAGCTGTTAAGTTCTTCTTCTTCTTCTTTTTTTTTTTTTTGAGACAGAGTGTCACTCTGTCGTCAGACTAGAGTGCAGTGGCACAATCTCAGTTCATTGCAACCTCCGCCTCCCACGTTCAAGTAAATCCCCTGCCTCACCCTCCCCGGTAGCTGGGACTACAGGCACGTGCCACCACAGCCAGCTAATCTTTGTACTTTTAGTAGAGACAGGGTTTCACCATATTGGCTAGGATTGTCTCAATCTCTTGACCTTGTGATCTGCCCACGTCGGCCTCCGCGCCTGGCTGTTCTTCATCTTTATTTTGGCTTACCTTGATCTAGGCTTTCCCCTCATCTTTGGAACCAATGCCTTTGGCATCTGGGTGTGCATGGGAAGCACCTTCTGGATTTCCATTGCTTTGTCTATCCAGACACCTTCCCACCTTCCACTCCAACACGCAGCCTCTTTGACTTTGGCCGTAGTCATGAGATGCGGGCTGGGCCAGTTGTATTACATCTGGTCACAGTGATTGTTATAAGAGGTGGGCATATACCCAACCCAATCTGAGTCCTGCCTTGAGAGTTTTCTCACTGGAGGTGGAATGAAAGGGCTCCTTTCCTCTCTGTGAAGGCTGTGTGGTTGTGAGTCCAAAAGAGACCCATTTCTAGTCTCATGAAGAATCCAGTCTGAGTTTGAAGTAGAGATGAAAGCTAGAGGAAACGAGTCATGATGGTGCTCCATGTTGGCTCCAGAGGTCCTCATGCTCCTGCACTTTTGTTCTCCTAAAGTTTAATTAGTTCATAAAATTCCTCTTTCTCATGTAAGCCAGTTAATTTAGGATGTCTTGTTCCTTACAGCCATAAATTGTGACTGATTCATTTCATTTAAAAAAACTACCTTGCTGTTGACATCTAACCCTCTGTCTACTGCTAAAAGAATCTGATCCTTGATCATGTCAGTTATCTTGAATCACATTAGGGTCTCCATTATAATTTTCCATGGGTAAGGACAGGTTCTGGGAATTTGAGTTCCCAGAAGTAAAAGCCTCACTACCTTTTGCACTAATTCCCTTCATTCTGGGGAACCATGATGGTCTTTTGAGGACATAGAACATAAGGCAATATTATCTATTGTTCTGTGAGCAGGACTGTGCAGCACCTTAAGTCTGTAACAGTTGCAACATCAGAAGCAGCAAGGGATCATCAGTTGAGCCATGAGGTTTTCACTCCTCTCTCATTTTCAGTCCTCCTGCCCTGGACACCTGCCAAAATTCCGTCTCAACTCTTGACTCCAGCAGTGAAGCACGTGGCCCAGCCTAAGTCAATCAGAACTTAATCCAGTCAAAGCCAGTGAGACTTTGGCTGGCACTTCTGGAAAAGTGGTATTCTCTCTTCAACACTAGATTTGAATGTGAGAGGATGATTGGTTGGAGCTGCCATAACCATCTCTTGACTATGAACAGAGCCAGCCTGAGAATGACTAACATCATTGGACCCGTTGCCTCAAGCCGCACCTAAAAAGGTTTTGTTTTAATTTGTAAGAGCACGCTAAATAATGATACCATAGATTTAATGGAAGAAGATAATAGTTAAAACCATGTTCAAGGTACAAATATATCACCTCAAAGGACCAGATTCCTTATGACGACTTGGTCTGCATCATTTAACAAAGGGCAGAAATAAACCTATCCTCAACTGCCATCTTTGAATTCCACGTACATTATGGGCTAGATAGCTAAAATAGCTGAAAAAGTCTCCTGCCCTGCACATCAGAATAACAGAGTGTGGTAGGAACCACTTGGCATGCTATCCTGATCAAACAAGAGCAGGGAGACCAAGTGTCATCATCACAGTAGTTATAACAATTACAAACACTTACTGACAGCTCTTGGGTGGGGAATTGTGCTGCTATATTGAATAGTTACCTTTAAGGCTAAAACGTAGGTACTGTTTTAATTTGTGGTATAGATGAGGAAATTCATATAATATTAAGATGGTTTAAAGATCATCTGGATGGTAAGAGGCAATTTAATTTGAAGCCAGGTTTGACTCCAAAACTTATGTTCTTTCTACTTTTTCCATGCTTCCTTTCCTCTTGCAGGACTTGACTGAGGTTCAGAGCCACCCTAGAATACACAGTAAAAGAGGTGTCTTTAGGAGGCTGAGGCAGGAGAATCGCTTGAACCTGGGAGGCAGAGGTTGCAGTGAGCTGAGATCGCGCCACTGCACTCCAGCCTGGCAATAGAGTGAGACTCCGTCTCAAAAAAAAAAGAAAAAAAAAAACGTATCTCGTCCACCAGAATGCTTAGATTGATGCCTTGGGAGACACCTTCATCAAAGTTCTTGAACTCTTTCAGGCATCTCCCCAATCCTATTGGGTCACTGTGGCCCATCCAAAGCATTAACCATGGCCCTCCAGAACTTCCAATGGCTCTGAATTTGGCATGATGCCTTTTGATACATAATATTTATGATATCTGTTCCCAAATCCACAATGCCCAAAGGGCTGCCTTAACCAATCCCATCCTAGTGAGTTATCACCATGAGTGGATCAAAGGTATATCTACCTCCCAAATCTGCAACAAATTTTGGTGGTGGTAAATACCTTTTATAATCCCCAATCTTTATCACCTGACCTACTTCCCATCTACTTTAATCACAATCATTTACTCATCAAAGATACAGGAATTTGATCTGATATCTGGTAGTGACCTATATAGTTCATATTCTGGCTTTAGAAAACATAGCTACGTGATACCTGCTTCCCATAGCCAGATGATCAAACTGTCAACTCATTTCTGAAAAACACCTCTACTTACACACCCAGGTGTCTTTGCTTTATACTTTTCTGCTTTGTAATCTCATTTCTTAAACCAAACCCCTGATTTGGATGTTTAGACTCAGTTCTTCTTCTTCCTTTTTCTCATACCTGACACTTGGTCATGCATTCGGTTTTAAAAATGGGGCATTCATCATAGAAATAAAACGTAGAATGGTAGTTGTCAGCAGCTACAGGGAGGGAGAAAAGGGGAATTGTTGTTTTCAAGGATATTGAGTTTCAGTTTTACAAGATGAAAAAAATAGTCCTAGAGATCTGCTTCACAACAATGTCAACATACTTAACACTAATGAACTGTACACCTAGAAATGATTGAGATCATAAATTTAATGATAAAAGTATATTTTACCACAATTTTTTAAATACAAAAATAAATAAATAAATAAAGGTTAATGCACCCAGGAAGAGAAATGGTCCCTCCATTCAGATCTTTTCTAGGAAATTCAAAATAAATATGCTACTATTAGGACAAATTAGAACTGACTTCAAAGAAAGTTTACACCATAACACATATTCCATTATGGAAACTTGATGTTGGCTACAGCTATAATCAGAATTCATTCAGTACTTGCAAAACCTTTGGGTACTCTCTTGCATTAGTTTAAAAGGTGTGTTTTGATCTCTGGGCCACTCCAATGACACCTGTATCATTGGCTCTCAAACTTCAGTGTACAATTAAAAATCACAGGCACATTCCAAGGCTTACCCTAGGCCTACTAAACTAGCCATCTACTGGGGCAGAGGCCCAGAAATCTGCACGTTCAATAAACTCTCTTCATTATTCTTATATAGGCTGTCATCCAACCATGACTTGAGAAATTCTTTTTAGAAAGTATGCTTCTTTTAGCGAAAAGGCCAAATGTTTAATTTTATTTCTTCTCTTATGGCTCAAGCTCAGAGCTTTGTACTTAGTAGGGACTTACATTGGGTTGAAAAAATAAAGTTTACAAAAAAGAATTTTGCTGGCCTCATTGTCCAAATAAAATACAATTTGTAACATGTGGTTTCTTTCAGAATTAACTGCACATTAATACTTGATATTTGAGCAAGCTGTATATTAAGGAGCTATAACACGATGCTAGTTCCAAGAATGTGACTTCAGTGCTTAGCGTTTTAAATCTAGACTCTTAGATGCTCTGATCTCATATAGCTCTAAAAAGTCATTTCCTTCTTAAACTTTTCATTCCTCTTCAGCCTCTAAATGGAAATGAAACATTCCTAGTTTCAACCTGATTTACAGCTTTTAATCTGTGTTCTTAATGAGTTATTAGAGGACATTTATAATGTCACGGTGTAGTCTGTCCACAGAAGAATAACTGTGAATATATGTTTAAAATTCCATATCCTTTAGAACTTAATGTTTGTCTGAAGAAAAAATTCACTGATCTAGTGTGCAAGCAATTTGGATTTGCCTTATTTAGATTAGATTCATAATTTTGTTTTTAATAGTCATTTACATTTATGACATTAAAAGGAAGTATGACAGTCTATCAGTTTCTACTTAGAAATAATAAGATAATTTGTTCTTCATGTTCTGGAAGATATTTGCCCATCAGATGGGTGGCTAAAAAGTTGACTATGAAAGCCCTTTCTAACCCTGAGGGTATGAGTTTATACTGCCAAAGTAGATTCTCGATGTACTCAATATTACTTGGATGTGAAATGTAGTTTGCTCCCTGCCGAAAACATAATTTTTAGCCCCAAATTTGCCTGTAAAAAGTGAAGTTTATAATGGTTTTGTCTCTGTGTACTTTTTATATGACATCATGCTTTAGAAGTATAAACAGTCAAATGGAAAATCAAAAATTGGATCAGAGGGTAACACCCTAATAGATTTGACTTTTAACTTCTCTAGGGGACTGAGCTATTATGTATTTTCCTTCTCCCCTGTATTGTTATATTAAGATGTCAACAGTAACACACGGATTAACACAGCACTTTGTATGAATACAGTCAGGATTGTGGCATTCCAAAATGTCTTGAGACGCTTGTAAGGGAAGGTTTGAAGTCACAGAAGCTTGGCATTGAAAAGACCTCAAAGATACAGCATGAGGACATTTAGGTCCCTGAGTTGCTTGAGTGTGCTTAATGATAGAAGATGCCCTGATCTTTCTCAAGGCAGTGCATTTACCACTGGTTTGAAAGAGGAAAAATTAAGTTGTTTTATCTATTTTACCTTTGGGTAGCACAGTCCTTAACTGTCCTTTAGTAACCACCTGGTGTATGATGTCTACTTTCTTCTTCCTTCTAGGTCAGTCATCCATTGTGGCAGACAGACAATGGGGGCCCTCATGATCCCACTCTTGATAGGCACATCCTTGATCCCTCACCCAATCACGGGAAGGACCTATAACTTGCTTCTAGCCAGCTGAATGCAGCAAAGGTGACAGGCATGTCCGGGATCACAATATGTGATTTCCTTACATAAGACTGCAGATCACCTTGATAGGAGCTCTTCTCCTATAGCTGGCTTAGCCAGACATGGATTAGCTGGGTCACTGCTTCATAGTCTTAAAAGGCTGCAAGAAGGTATCAGCTGGAACTTTGGTCATCTGAGGCTCGACTGGGGAAGGATCTGCTTCCAAGCTCATGTTTTTATTGGCAACAGTCAGTTTCTTGAAGGCTGTCAAACTAATGGCTTCACTTTCTTGCTGGCTGTTGGAGGGAAGCTACCCTCAGTTCCTTACCATGTGATCTTCTCCCTAGGCAGCTGGCTTCTTCAATGCCAGCAAGGAAGACCGAGGTTTTCTTGGTCATTCTGAACGCTCAGTTATTTTTAACTTGCTTCATCAAATCAATGTGAATTTGCACTCCATAATTTGTTTGAACGGTAAAGCTGATGTTTTGTGTTCACCTTGCCAAACTTAATATAAACTCAGTTGCTTAATTATGTGTCAGGGGATTATGGAATATATTGACCCCATTGTGAATTCAGACTAATCTACTGTATAAGCAAGGAACCTGTGTAGACTATTATTTCAGTCACCAACCTACTGCTTGGCTTTTTACTAGACTACAGTGGCTGCCAAAACAATAAAGTTTAATTGTTGTTGGATAGATCAGTTCCACTGCCCTGCTCGCTTCCCTCCTTTCTTCCCTCTCTCCTTCCAAATACTGCACACAATCAGGTAATATTTAGGCATGCATGCTCTCGGCACCCATGGCAGTCTCCCTTTGCCTTCAGATGTGTGCCGTGAGGTGTCTCTCCGTGGTCTGTTTTGTTTCCTGTGTATTTTACTCCTGGTGATGGTTTTGCTTCTTCTTTGCCTCCAACAGTGATTAGCTTCACAAACAACCTTAGAGTTGAGTCCAAAGGCGTTTCCCAAAGGAACATACAACTAGCAGAAACAGCAAAATGACTGTCCATTTTTCAGAATTAATAGGAAAACTTTTACCACAACACCAAGTAGAATT
Organism: Aotus nancymaae; assembly: GCF_030222135.1. NCBI lineage: Eukaryota > Metazoa > Chordata > Mammalia > Primates > Aotidae > Aotus > Aotus nancymaae. Next base: position 32,381,588 of record NW_026988471.1, read on the forward strand.
TCCTTTAGTTATTATGACATCAGATTTTAACTTCAACAAAACTGAACGAACTCTAGACTTTATTATCGGGGAGTCTCAAGTTGTCTTTGTTGTTGTTGTTGTTGTTACACAAAAACTCATGCTGTTTTATTTTAGGTGCATGGCAGAGTGACGGAATACCAATAGAAACCAAAGCCAAGTGCAGGGAAGGCAGTCTGGTTTAGATTTTCTAACTGAATTTGACCAAGGCTGGGAGGTATCTCTCTTTTGGGAGATATTGTGCACTGTTTCATTTGTGCCAAGATTTTTGTACTTTGCAAGGTAACTTTAACATTATGTTTACTGAGAATCAGTCTAAAAAAACTAATGAATACAAATCAACTTTAATTAAATGAATGGAAAAGCTTTGTTTCTCTCCTACGAAGCCTTCAGATCTTTCAAAGAGTTTGGTAACTCTTAAATTTTATTTTTGAGATGTAGAAGTCCTTCCTAACGTCAACTACTTTGTCATTATTCCTGCTGTGATTTAGAGACCCATCCTTAACCGGTGTTCTTTTGAGTGGTTATTCTAGCAGTTTTGATTTATTTTCATTAGTATGATGCAACAATTCAAGTCAAAGGAACACAGTTCATAGGCCACAATTTGATCATAATCTAGAGCTTCTGTACTTTGGGGACAAAGATAAGCTATTATTAAAAATACTCGTGGGACCTAAAGGCTTAAATACACAAGTGCATCCATCTCAGTTGAGCAATAATATGCACTCTTTTTAACGTTTTCTTTGAGGGCTTTTGCTTAGGTTTCCTCTAGATTGTATATTTTGAAAAGTTTTTAAGTGACTTCAATTAAAAAAAAAAAGTATTTTCCTCCATTGACGGAATCAAAACAATTGAAAAATGTCATACATTATCTTTCCTAACAAGGCCTTTGACTTTTTCCCACTATGCCTTTTGAGAGAGTCTGTCATTGATTTCAGATTAAGAATACAGAGCCTTGCTGTTCCTGTAGACATTTTAATGACTCATTTCTAGAGATGGGCAATACGGGGAGTTCTGTGATGCTGTTCTTTTTGACAAGTAAAATATTTCCCCACAAAAATAGAAGGAAGGTTTCCAGAGGACAATGAAAGAAGCCTGGTAAATGTACTTGGAGTTTCTTAGAAGCATTCATTCTTCTCACATGGGAGCACAGTTTGCTCCCAAAAACATATTACCCCATTGCCAGCCATTTTCTTGCCAAAGTCAACTCATGTACTTTCTAGCTCTTTCAATACACTGCAGCTGTTATATCCTGACCACCATGGACTTCCTTCTTCCTCTCTGCTATTACAAGGACGTCATTCACCTCTCTTTTTTGCTTTCTTTCCCTCTTTTTTCTTTCTCCCCCTCTTTTCGTCTCTCTTTCTCTCTGAAGAAACCTTTTCCTCCCAATCTGTACTTAGGATGTGGACACCCCTACTTTTTCCTTACCAGGTCTGGCTTGAGCTCATTGTTCAACCTATTGCTTCTATTATACGGGGCCTAGTATGAAAGCCAAGTGTGGACAAGGAAATGCCTGGATCTCTAAACAATAATCAAATCACTAAACAGAAATAGGGGCTGGGACATTTTTTTTTCCATTAGAAGCTTCATTTCTTCACTGTTTACTTTGGTTTTGTCTTATTTCAGACAACTTACAATTTTCAGATATATGTGTTGGTAAAATTTGCTTTGAATTTATCTATGTGTATGATGACTATTCACAATGTGTGAGTGCTGTTGTGTCTCTCTTAAATACCATCCTTTTGGGGCCGGGCGCGGTGGCTCACGCCTATAATCCCAGCACTTTGGGAGGCCAAGGCGGGTGGATCACGAGGTCAAGAGATCGAGACCATCCTGGTCAACATGGTGAAACCCCGTCTCTACTAAAAGTACAAAAAATTAGCTGGGCATGGTGACGCGTGCCTGTAATCCCAGCTACTTAGGAGACTGAGGCAGGAGAATTGCCTGAACCCAGGAGGCGGAGGTTGTGGTGAGTCGAGATTGCGCCATTGCACTCCAGCCTGGGTAACAAGAGCGAAACTCTATCTCAAAAAAAAAAAAAACAAAAAACAAAAAAAAAACACCATCCTTTCATTCTTTTCACTGCTTTTGCCTCACATTAGGTAGCTCCTCCAAGTAATTGGGAAATTAGCATGTCTTCTTAACATTAGATCTAAAAACTCTTCTAGTCATCTCGATGGAGGTTACCAGCATAAAAAGCATTTAAATTGTTTTCTGATTTTTACATTAAAAAAATCTGTCTGAAATTCCTTTTTGAAGGGATATTAATAAACATGCACACAAAGTAATTCTGTAGACCCGTGCATCTCCTCTTTAGTGAGCATCAGAATCACCTGAAATTCATCACCTGAGCCCCAGCCCCAGGGATTCTGATCCAGGGATTCTGATCCAGGGCCACTGATGCTACTTGTCCTTGGACCACTTGTGCTGCTTCTCAAAGTGTTACCTCACGTAAAGAGCCGCTGTTGACCGACAGTAAGTGGAGAATGACAGAATGAGAGAGGGAGGTGACAGATAAATAGATGACTGTTAGTTAATGAATAAATACACAGACATCTAATAGAATCATGTGAAGGACCTTAAGTAATATCAGTTTTAAAAATTGTCTCTAAAATTAATGTTTTCAAAGCATGACATATACAGTATAATATTCGAAAGAGCAAAAGAAATGTATGTCACAAACTAAACTGTCCCTTGATTCCAGACCCACACTCCCACTTTGTAGAATCAACCATTTTTAAGTATCTATAAGATATGACATCTTCTAGTAAAACTGAGATTATAGGAAATTAAAATGTTGACTATGGTGCATAGACCAAAGCTGAATTATTTGAGGCCAAATTTTCTTTTGTATATTTGTTGGTATTCATTTAAAAGAAACACGCACGCACTCATACACCTAAGACTGCTTTCTGAAATCAAATACATTTCCTGCCTTCTTTCCTCAGTACTCTTACAACCAGCCTATTTATAGCCCAGGAAAGGAAAAAGCTGCACTGGAGGCAGGAAAACTAAGTTGGGAAAGAATAGGAGGAAGTCTGCCTGCCATTTAGCCAAACAACCTTTAATTCATTGAGCTCAAAGCTTAGCAGCTTCAATGTTGTTGTTAGGCGTAATCAGCTTGCAAATTTCAGGTTTTTTTCTTTCTCCACTTTTGAACTGGATTTGGGCAATGGAGACGATGACAGCATTTTAGAAGAGAGAACAGGAATTCTAGGTGTTTTGGCACATTGAAGAGAAACTTGCTAGAGGTGATGAAGCATAAAGAAAAAGATGATTCACTATAGGGATGAGCATTATGGCAGTTCTGCAAATTAAGGTAAGTGTCCTTTAAAATTCTATCTGTTGTTGTGTCTTAATGCATTTCAGAAACTATGAATATTAGCCAGAGACAATGTATACGATTTGAGGTCAGATTCTCACGTAACTCTTCAATATGCTTTGCTTTATCTCTGAAGAAATGTAGAAATCTGCCTCAGTTATGACACCTTCAGTTTTTACAATAAATAATACATATATTTTTTCAAAATCTTTTTTTTTTTTATTATTATACTTTAGGTTCTTGGGTACATGTGCGGATCATGCAGATTGTTGCATAGGTACACACATGGCAATGTGGTTTGCTGCCTCCATCCCCCCGTCACCTACATCTGGCATTTCTCCCCGTGTTATCCCTCCCTGACCTCCCCAGCCCCCGCTGTCCCTCCCTTGGCACCCCCCCAACAGACCCCAGTGTGTTATGTTCCCTTCCCTGTGTCCATGTGTTCTCATTGTTCAACACCCGCCTATGAGTGAGAACATGCAGTGTTTGATTTTCTGTTCTTGTGTCAGTTTGCTAAGAATGATGGTTTCCAGATTCATCCATGTCCCTACAAAGGACATGAACTCATCATTTTTTATGGCTGCATAGTATTCCATGGTGTATATGTGCCACATTTTCCTCGTCCAGTCTATCATCAATGAGCATTTGGGTTGGTTCCAGGTCTTCGCTATTGTAAACAGTGCCGCTATGAACATACATGTGCATGTGTCTTTATAATAGAATGATTTATAATCCTTTGGGTATATACCTAGTAATGGGATTGCTGGGTGAAATGGAATTTCTGTGTCTAGGTCCTTGAGGAAGTACCACACTGTCTTCCACAATGATTGAACTAGTTTACACTCCCACCAACAGTGTAAAAGTGTTCCTATTTCTCTACATTGTCTCCAGCATCTGTTTTCTCCAGATTTTTTAATGATCGCCATTCTAACTGGTGTGAGGTGGTATCTCAATGTGGTTTTGATTTGCATTTCTCTAATAATCAGTGATGGTGAGCATTTTTTCACGTTTGTGGGGCTTATAAATGTCTTCTTTTGAAAAGTGTTCATATCCTTCTTCCACTTTTGGATGGATTTGTTTGTTTTTTCCTTGTAAATCTGTTTTAGTTCTTTGTAGATTCTGGATATTAGCCCTTTGTCAGATGGGTAGATTGCAAAATTTTTTTCCCATTCTGTTGGTTCCCGGTTCACTCTAATGATTATTTATTTTGCTGTACAGAAGCTCTGGAGTTGAATTAGATCCCATTTGTCTATTTTGGCTTTTGTTGCCATTGCTTTTGATGTTTTAGTCATGAAGTCCTTGCCTACGCCTATGTTCTGAATGGTTTTGTCTAGGTTTTCTTCTAGGGTTTTTATGGTGTTAGGTCTTATGTTTAAGTCTTTAATCCAACTGGAGTTAATTTTAGTGTAAGGTGTCAGGAAGGGGTCCAGTTTCTGCTTTCTGCGCACTGCTAGCCAGTTTTCCCAATACCATTTATTAAATAGGGAATCCTTTCCCCATTGCTTGTTTTTGTCAGGTTTGTCAAAGATCAGATGGTTGTAGATGTGTGGCATTGCTTCCAAGGCCTCTGTTTTGTTCCATTTGTCTCATCTCTGTTTTGGTACCAGTACCATGCTGTTTTGATTACTGTAGCTTTGTACTATATTTTGAAATCAGGTAGCATGATGCCTCCAGCTTTGTTCTTTTTGCTTAGGATTGTCTTGGCTATGTGGGCTCTCTTTTGGTTCCATATGAAGTTTAACGTGGCTTTTTCCAGTTCTGTGAAGAAGGTCATTGGTAGCGTTGAATCTATAAATTACTTTGGGCAGTATGGCCATTTTCACAATATTGATTCTTCCTAACCATGAGCATGGAATGTTTCTCCATTTGTTTGTGTTCTCTCTTATTTCATTGAGCAGTAGTTTGTAGTTCTCCTTGAAGAGGTCCTTTACATCCTTTGTTAGTTGTATTCCTAGGTATTTTAATCTCTTTGTAGCAATTGTGAATGGCAGTTCACTCATGATTTGGCTCTCTATTAGTTTGTTATTGGTGTACAGGAATGCTCGTGATTTCTGCACATTGATTTTGTATCCTGAGACTTTGCTGAAGTTGCTTATCAGTTTAAGGAGATTTTGGGGTGAGATGATATGGTCTTCTAAATATACAATCATGTCGTCTGCAAATAGAGACAATTTGACTTCCTCCTTTCCTAATTGAATACCCTTTGTTTCTTTTTCTTGCCTGATTGCTCTGGCTAGAACTTCCAATACTGTATTGAATAGGAGTGGTGAGAGAGGGTATCCTTGTCTAGTGCCTGATTTCAAAGGGAATGCTTCCAGTTTTTGCCCATTCAGTATGATATTGGGTGTGGATTTGTCATAAATAGCTTTTATTATTTTGAGATATGTTCCTTCGATACCTAGTTTATAGAGAGTTTTTAGCATAAAGGGCTGTTGAATTTTGTAGAAGGCCTTCTCTATATCTATTGAAATAATCATGTGGCTTTTGTCTTTGGTTCTGTTTATGTGGTGGATTACATTTATAGACTTGCATACTTGCATCCCCGGGATGAAGCCTACTTGATCGTGATGGATAAACTTTTTGATGTGCTGTTGCAATCGGTTTTCCAGTATTTTATTGAAGATTTTTGCATCTATGTTCATAATGGATATTGGCCTAAAGTTTTCTTTTCTTGTTGAGTCTCTGCTGGGTTTTGGTATCAGGATGATATTGATCTCATAAAATGATTTGGGAAGGATTCCTTCTTTTTAGATTGTTCAGAATAGTTTCAGAAGGAGTGGTACCAGCTCCTCTTTGTATGTCTGGTAGCATTCAGCTGTGAACCCATCTGCACCTGGGCTTTTTTTTGATTGGTAGGCTATTAATTGCTGCCTCAACTTCAGCCCTTGTTATTGGTCTGTTCAAGGTTTCTACTTCTTCCTGGTTTAGGTTTGGGAGGGTGCAAGTGTCTGGGAATTTATCAATTTCTTCCAGGTTTACTGGTTTATGTGCATAGAATTGTTTGTAGTAATCTCTGATTGTAGTTTGTATTTCTGTGGAGTAAGTGATGATATCCCCTTTATCATTTTTTATTGCATCTATTTGATTTTTCTCCCTTTTCTTTTTTATTAATCTGGCTAGTGGTCTATTTTGTTGATCTTTTCAAAAAACCAGCTCCTGGATTTATTGATTTTTTTTTTGAAGGATTTTTTGTGTCTCTATCTCCTTCAGTTCTGCTCTGATCTTAGTTATTTCTTGTCATCTACTAGCTTTTGAGTTTTTTGGTTTTTAATCTTTCTCCTGTAGCTCTTTCAAAATTGATGATAGGGTGTCAATTTTAGATTTTTCCTCGCTTCTCTGGTGGGCATTTATTGCTGTAAATTTCCCTCTAGACACTGCTTTCAATGTGTCCCAGAAATTCTGGTACGTTGTGTCTTCATTCTCATTGGTTTTGAAGAACATCTTTATGTCTGCCTTCATTTCATTGTGTATCCAGTCGACATTCAGGAGCCAGTTTTTCAGTTTCCATGATGTTGTGTGGTTCTGAGTTAGTTTCTTAATTCTGAGTTCTAACTTGATTGCACTGTGGTCTGAGACACTGTTATGATTTCCATTATTTTGCATTTACTGAGAAGTGATTTTCTTCCAATTATGTGGTCAGGTTTAGAGTAAGTGCCATGTGGTGCTGAGAAGAATGTATATTCAGTGGATTTGGGGTGGAGATTTCTGTAGATGTTTATTAGGTCCGCTTGGTCCAGATCTGAGTTCAAGTCCTTGATACCCTTGTTAATTTTCTGTCTTGTTGATCTGTCTAATATTGACAGTGGAGTGTTAAGGTCTCCCACAATTATTGTGTGGGAGTCTGTCTCTTTGTAGGTTGTTAAGAACTTGCTTTATGTACCTGGGTGCTCCTGTATTAGGTGCGTATATATTTAGGATCATTAGCTCTTCTTAATGCATTGATCCTTTTACCATTAAGTAATGGCCTTCTTCATCTCTTTTGATCTTTGTTGGTTTAAAGTCCATTTTACCAGAGACTAGGATTGCAACTACTGCTTTTTTGGCTCTCCATTTGCTTGATAAATCTTCCTCCATCCCTTTACTTTTAGCCCATATGTGTCCTTGCGTGTGAGGTGGGTTTCCGGAATACAGCATACTGACGGGTTTTGACTTTTTATCCAATTTGCCAGTCTGCGTCTTTCGATTGGGGCATTTAGTTCATTTACATTTAAGGCTAATATTGTTATGTGTGAATTTGAATTTGGTCCTGCCATTTTGATGCTAGCTGGATGTTTTGCCCTTAGTTGATACATTTTTTTCATTGTGTCAATGCACTTTACCATTTGGTACGTTTTTGGAGTGGCTGGTTCTGGTTGTTACTTTCCTTGTTTGGTGCTTCTTTCAGGAGCTCTTGTAAGGCAGGCCTGGTGGTGATGAAATCTCTCAGCAATTGCTTGTCCGTAAAGGATTTTCTTTCTCCTTCACTTATGAAGTTTTGTTTGGCTGGATATGAAATTCTAGATTGAAAGTTCTTTTCTTTAAGGATGTTGAATATTGGCCCCCACTCTCTTCTGGCCTGTAGGGTTTCTGCTGAGAGATCTGCTGTGAGTCTGGTGGGCTTCCCTTTGTGGGTTACCCGACCTTTCTCTGTGGCTTCCCTTAGCATTTTTTCCTTCATTTCAAGCCTGGTGAATCTGGTGATTATGTGCCTTGGGGTTGCTCTTCTTGAGGAATACCTTTGTGGTGTTCTCTGTATTTCCTGGACTTGAATGTTGGCCTGCCTTGCTAGGTTGGGGAAGTTCTCCTGGATAATATCCTGAAGATTGTTTTCCAGCTTGGATTTATTCTCTCCATCACATTCAGGTACAATGATCAAAGGTCGATTAGGTCTTTTCACATAATCCCATATTTCTTGGAGGCTTTGCTCATTTCTTTTCACTCTTCTTTCTCTAATCTTGCCTTCTTGTTTTATTTCATTGAGTTGATCTTCAATCTCTGATATCCTTTCTTCTGCTTGGCCGATTCAGCTATTGAAACTTGTGTATGCTTCACGAAGTTCTCCTACTGTGTTTTTCAGCTCCATCAAGTTGTTTATATTCTTCTCTAAGCTGTTCATTCTAGTTAGCATCTCATCTAACCTTTTTTCTATGTTCTTAGTTTCTTTGCATTTGGTTAGCACATGTTCTTTTAGCTCTGAGAAGTTTGTCATTACCCATCTTCTGAAGCCTGCTTCTGTCAGTTCACCAGATTCATTCTCCATCCATCTTTGAGATCGCCAGCTGGTGAGGAGCTGTGATCCCCTGGAGGAGGAGAGGCATTCTGGTTTTTGGTGTTTTCATCCTTTTTGTGCTTGTTTCTTCCCATCTTAGTGGCTTTATCTACCTGTGGTCTTTGTAGCTGGTGACTTTCAGATGGGGTCTCTGAGTGGACATCCTTTTTGTTGATGTTGAAGCTATTTCTTTCTGCTTCTTAGTTTTCCTTCTAACAGTCAGGCCCCTCTGCTGCAGGACTGCTGGAGGTCCACTCCAGACCTGCTTGCCTGGAAATCGCCCACAGGGGCTGCAGAACAGCAAGGGTTACCACCGGTTTCTTCCTCTGCTATCCTCATCCCAGAAGGGTACCCATCTGATGTCGGCCTGAGCTCTCCTTTATGAGGTGTCTCTTTGGGTATACAGGGGTCAGGGAGTTGCTTGAGGAGAAAGTCTGTCCCTTATAGGAGCTCAAGTGCTGTTCTGGGAGTTCCATTGTTCCGTGCAGAGCTGCTGGGCAGGTACCTTTAAGTCTGCTACAGCTGAACTCATAACTGCCTCTTTTTCAAGGTGCTCTGTCCTAGGAAGGTCGGCTTTATTTATAAGTTCCTGTCGTGCTGCTGCCTTTTTTCATAGATGCCCTGACCCGCTCAGAGTAGTCTAGTCACAGTCTGCCAGCAGAGGTGTTGCTGAGCTGCCGCAGGCTCTGCCCAGCTGCTGTGTGAACTGCCTCAGTAGTGGCAGACTGCCTCTCCCCTCACTGAGCTGGACCGTCCTGGGTCCAGCTGCGCTTGCTGCAAAACTCTCAATCCAGAACGTTTCAGATTGCTTGTTTTGTGGGGGTGGTACCCACCAAGCCAGATCACCTGGCTCCCTGTCTCAGGCCCCTCCCTTTTAGTTGAATGGGTGGCTCTATCTCCCAGGTGTTCCAGGCACCAGTCAAAATGGCCACCCAGACTTGTGTGAGTTCCTGTGTGCCGATGCAGCACCGGCTGAAATCGCCACTCTGAAAACTCCTGGCACTTTTTGGCCTGGGAATCTCCTGGTCTGTAAGCAGTCAAAACTTGTTTGGAAATGGGGTGAGCACTCACCCTCTGCGCTGTTCTGGCTAGGAACTGTGCTCTGGAACTGTTCCTATTCTGCTGTCTTGGATCATGATCCCCAATAAATATATTTTTTTAAATTTTATTTTGAAAAAATATTTAACATGCACACAAAATTAATAATAAAAATTTATCTTAAAAGATACATATATTTTTAAAATATTTATTGTTTCTTGACAATAACTTTATCTCTGTGAACTTTCTTCAGTTTCATTGTTATCAGGCATTTAGGTAGCATAAATAATTTCATTGATGATCACCTTTAAAAATATATATATTTGATATTTGTCTTCTTGTCTGCCCTTTTCAAATTGCTGATTAATAATCCACCTACAATTTCTTTGATCAATAGTAGTTTAGAATACCTTTAATAAATAGCCTTCAAGCAGAAATAGACAATTGTGTAAAAGTTATTTCAACTAAAATTTAAATTTTCTATAAAATTAAGCAAAGATAAAAAATGTTAGTACAGGTTTTTTTTTTCTTGAATATACATTTTTCAGACAATGGAGAATCTTCTAGGACCACAAAAAACAGCACTGAACAGTTTCCAGTGATAGAAACTGTTCATAGTAATTCTTATTTAAATTATTATTTCAAAACATTCGTTCATTATATTTTGAGTGCCTTGAAAAATGTCACTGGGTTTGGAAATGGTAAGGTCGAATCCAAGAACAGTTGACGCTGCCCACAAAAACTTGGAAAGCTCCTAGGGACATTCCAAATTCTTTTAACATTCTTTGCCATTAAACAAACACATTTGTTTAAATGATGCGCCATATTCGCATCCACTGCTGATAATAACCACATTTCTGTCTTGGAGTAACTTGATTCATGTTACCACAATGACTAACAAAGGAATAAGGTTCTCGTGGATTATTGAAAAGGAAGAGTAGACGGAAATGTGTTGCTGTTATTTCACCCTATCCCTGTTTGAGATTGGGATGTTTGGAATCTGTCCCAAGAAGATAGCAAAGCTGGAAGCCAGAAAAGCAGAACCAGCCAGAACCCGCACAGGAGGCCAGGACTCGGGCTCTGGCTCGGTGTGGATCCCACTGGCCATCTTCTTTTCTGGGAAAATTTAATGGTTATTTTTTACTGATTAGAAAATTATAATTCCATGGAAACTGTTGGAAGGTATAATACGTTTGAATAGAAAGAGCATGACTTCTTAGTTGAACTTAAGTGGTTAAAAAAAAAAAGAGAGAGGGAAATGAAATTAATCTGAGTAAATGTGATAGATCTGAAGAAACAAATAAACAAACCCTCAGCATTTATTTTCAGAACATTCCAGTACTGTGAAGTCAGTTTTGAGTCCACTTTAGATCTTCCACAGAGTGAACTCTAAGGTGACTTAATTAATTGCTACTCCACATGGCCCTAATGACAGCAGTGTTGCTTATAGCAATCCTGATTTCTGATCATGTTGAACTCATTTCCCTTAGAGTTTCAAAACAACGTTCACATTTGACACATTCACATGTTTACATTATGAGAATGAAAATGTTTTAACTGTATGTAAGGTTTAAGAAATAAAAAATTATGGGCTAGATGTACTATTCCAAGAATATACTTTTTCACTTGTAAAAGACTCACTTTCCAGATGATCGTAGATTGATAAATGTACTCATGAAATGACAGGTATTTAAAATACAGCTCTTAGAAATTGCCTAATAGTTCTACAGGAATGTTTTGATGTATCTACGAGCTGCTGAGAACATTTTAAGTTAGAGTTCTCTAATTTTGAAAAAACTTATAATTATTTTTTTGCTTTTCTATAAATTACATAGAAATGTATTGCCTCCTTTCCAGAGTAACTCCTACAATCACTATGTGTTTACAGTTTACATAGTAGAGCCAACCGTCGTCTTCACATTAAATACAAGTAAAATCAGGTTACTGAAGAGCTCATGTGAGGCAGCAAGAAATTTAGATGTCATTAAATACAATCTGCAACTTGGGGGATGTGTTGAAGAGGGATGTGGGGAGAAGCGTGCCAAGGTCGTCTTCTTCAGATGGGAAACTACACCCATCTGCCCTGTGGCCTGATGCTGGATGGGGGAGAGGGGGTGTTCACGTTGATTCTTGTGTATTTTACAGGCACCTTAAATTCAGACAATTGGCTTTTGGAGATTACCTTTCTGCTAATGTTTCATCTATATTACAGGTTTACAAGTAGCACCACACCATGAAAGCGTACTAAATTTTCTAACTTATAATTTCTATCCTTGATAAACTCAGTGTTAAGTTGGAAAAGGGGAAATATATAGGACACAAGGCATCCTACATGTGGAGCCAAATTAATGACGTAGGTAATGAGTACCACCTAGGGAAGACCTGATCCAGATGGGCTTCATGCAGCTCTGAGACTGAGCTGGGCCTTGGTGAGCAGGAGGACATCTGATAGATATAGAGGGAGTCAAGGGTCTCTAAGATAAGAATGGAGCTATGAGCTTGAGCAGAGGCAGGAATGGACTTGCGGCGCCCAAGGAATAGGGCTACCAGATAAAATACGGGATGCCCGGTTCAATGTGAATTTCAAATAAACAACAAACACTGGTCTAGTATAAGTGTGCCCTACTCCACAACTATATGAGACCTAGTGCATGGGACTTACTTATACGAAAATATTACTTGTTGTTTGTTGGAAATTCACACTTAGCTGGTGACCCTGTATTCTTATTTCCTAAATCTGGCAACTCTTCAAGGGAACCGAGAGTCCCAGCTGGACAACAACAGGAATGAGCCTAGGGAGCAAGAAGGAAGTGCCTGGAGGAGGATGGGTTCAGGCTGTGGCGGGACTGCAATGCTGGACTAAGGAGTTGAGAATTTAAAGACACCAGGAGCCAGTGAAAATTTCTGAAAAGGGAAACGGCATGGATAAGATCTACCTGTTGGAGGCAGAACTTGCTGGAGCAGAAATCAGGGCACCGAGGCTTGGGTTCTGATGAAAACAGAAAGAAGCCAAATGGAGACACATTTGAGAACAAATTGACCTGTTCTGTGAACTAATTGAGTATGGTTATAGGAAGAGAGAATGTGTTCAAGAGGATGTTATGTTTTATGACTCCATTCAAAGAAATGGCCAAAGAGACAGCAGCAGGTCAGGGAGTTAGAGGGATGAGGATTTTGGTTTCAAACATATGAAATTTGAGGGAATGATGGAACAGTCAGATAGAAATAGTAAGTGAACAGCTGGGAACGGAAAACAGTTTAGGTGGGAAATGAGAAATGGAAATAAAAACAGCCAACATTTATTGAGCACTTACTCTATGTCAAGCCTTTTATCTCCATTATCTTTTTTTGTTTCTGCAACCATCTATCAGCAGGTTCCATTGCCAGCCACATTTTGTAGTTGAGAAAAGTGAGGTGAGAGAGGTTAAGTAACGTGTCCATGATCAATCACATCGTTGATGAGAGGCAGATGGAAAATGGAACCACCGTGTGCAGAAAGCCAAAGCCCTCACAACTGCCGACTCCTTTACAGAATGTTGAGCATCTGGCCCTAGATTCACTTTCTCCATCTGCAAAGAGATAAGGGCGCCAGTTGCTCATGCTAGAAGCCAGTTTTTAACCAGGTTCCAGGTCTTCTATTGTTTCTAACTTTGGTGGGTGGCCCTTGTAGAATTCTCCATCTTTTGGTTACTCTCTCTGAGAAAATGGACATGATTTATACCCAGAGGTTTTCCTTATTTATTAATCTTCTAAATTGTTTTTCCCCTTAGTGGCTCATTTAAAATTTTCCCTTGGTTATCAGGTGAAATAAAGATTATAAAGAAGAATCTATAACCTCATATAGTGACATTTTTGCATGACATAGGTGGCTAAAACATGCTTATTTTACAACAATCCCTAATACCACACAATTTTATTAACTTTTATCCTGAGAGGTTGGACATTAGATCTACAAACTAGTTTTTTTTTTTTTTCAAGACAGGGTCTCCTGTCACCCAGGCTGGAGTACAGTGGCACACTCTCAGCTCATTGCAGCCTCCACTTCCAGGGATCAAGTGATCCTCAGCCTCAGCCTCCTGAATAGCTAGGACTACAGGAACGCGCCACTGCACCCACTACTTTTTGTACTTTTTAGTAGAGACAGGGTTTCACCATGTTGGCCAAGCTGGTCTTGAACTCCTGACCTCAAGTGATTCACCCGCCTCGGCCTCCCAAAATGCTGGGATTATAGGTGTAAGCCATATAAACCAGCCTCCAAACGTGTTCTTTAGTGTCTGCTATTTTGTATCCTTTGACCTGTATGTCCCCATTTCCCTTTCCCCCCACTCCCACCATTAGTGACCACTGTTTCATTCTGTATCTCTGTATTTGAGGGTTTAAAAATATTCCACATATAAATGAGATCGTGCAATTTTTTTTAAAAAAGGTTATGCCTAAGAGAAAACCAGACAAGAGTGTCAACCTCCTTTCCTTGTCCCTGGCTGCCCTCTAGTGGCCACACCAGATAACAACGTTCAGCCCAGAGAGCGCAGAGCCAGGCACTAGAAGCAAGCTCCTTAGGAACCTCTAAACAGCATAATCAAGAGTTTACAGAATCGCCACAGAATCATCTGTGGGCTCTTAAATGGGTTGAAGGCTAGTTGTGCTAGGAAATTCTGGAAAAAGACTTCCTGGAATTACCTACAGCCTTACAGATGGTTGACCTGAAAGGCATTTTGAATAGACCAGTTTTAGATTTATCTTAAACTTTCTAATTATTAAAAGTATTTCACCTGTTTACCATTTTAGGCAGGCACATATATCATGTTTGGCTACTAAACTTTCAATGCATATACGTGCCTTTATTGTTAAGATATCCTAGACCTTTGATTCTAAATATTTACTTCAAAATATGCAGTATAATTTTTAGTAAAAAGCAAACAGTCTATCTTTTAGGGATCTATTCTTAAAAACATCATAAGTTCGGACAATAATGTATGTAAAACAATCTTTATCTATTACAACAGATACATTTTGTAACCTAAATTTAAAGGGAATTATTAAATAATATTCCACAATATGAAATTTTACACAGCCATTAAATTACATTATAATATTTAATGGCATTGGCAAGTGTTCATTGTAAATGTTGAGTGAACATTTATACTTACATTCAGTGAAGGTAAGAAGTCTACAAAATTATATATATCCTGTGACCCCATTTGCTTAAAAAAAAATATGTGTGTATGAAAACTTAAGACTAAAAAGTCATACACCAAATGTTAACCATAGAAATTTCTGGTTGGTGGGGTAATGGTGATTTTGATTTTCTACTTTGTCTCCAGGATAATAATGTACTACTCCAGTCTAGTAATGTACTGCTTTTATAATCGGGAACAAAACCCAGTATGTTTTCAAAAAGTGCAGAAGTAAGTCTCTGTTCTGATTTCTTGCTGTCATGGCTGACAATATGTTTGTGCTAATTCAGTGCCATTGAAGGCCTCTCTGCCAGGTAATGGGCTATATCCTGTTTGTGACAGCATAATCCATTGTAATGGAAAAGATTATGATGCACTGGCCTGGTCTGTGACTTCACTGCATTCATCAGCAACAGGAAACAAAGACATGCACTTTTTTCATAATTGTTTTAGTAATAATTGACAATTGGAGGAAATGAATGGCAAAAAACAATTATAGGCAGACAAGATGGTCAGCAAATCAAACTGGGAAATGCAGGGGAGCCAGTCTCAGCTTTATTCACACAGCGATTTCAGAACATTACAAAGATATTATTGTTTTGTTCTCAGTCTACTCCTGAAATCACTATTGTTTTTTGTTTGTTTGTTTTTGTGTTTTGTTTTTCTTACCAGCAGTTACACAATTCTTTGCTGGCAGCAGTGACCTCCAATGTATTTTTAATTCAATAATCCAGTAATCCCTCATCAGGGATTTGGTGCTGAACTTTTTATGTTTATTAGTATTTAGGGTCAGTGTGAACGCCTCCCTGTGCACATAGCCAGTGAAGTGCACAGCGATATTGATGTAACTTTTCTTGCCTCTGAATAACTGCCTGTTGCCCAAACGTAGAATCTTACAAGTGTTACTTTCCATTAAATTTATAAATAGCAAATTCATGTTTTTTAAATTGTCCCTAATCTTCATTTTAATAGCAACAGGCAGGAGAATAAAACAACAAAAAATCAAAACAAGTGAGTTAATGATTCAAGATCTAGTTTCTATGCCATGAAATGGGCACAAGTAATAATAATCCCTTAGATGAAATGAGGGATGTGTTATCAATTAGAAAACAGTTAAGTAAGGTAGGTATTATACTGCAGTAACATGTATTTATTTCTCCTAGTGGCCTATGTTCATAGTTGTCTTCTTGGGTACTAAAATTCTTTGGATGGGAAACTAAATGTGTGTGGGCTGTTATAACCATCACTCCAAGTCATACGCTCCTCTGGTTAGCCTGATGTGGAGTAAAATTCAGCAGCAGTTCTGACTTCCAGTCTGTAAGACTACTTACTAGTCTTACTATGTATTATGGGAGACTCTATACCAGTACTGTCCTATAGATATATACACCTCTAATCCCAACAATTCAGGTGGCAGAGGCTGGAAGATCACCTGAACCCAGGTGATCAGCCTGGGCAACACAGCGCGATCCTGTCTCTACAAAAGAAAAAAAAAATTACCTGAGCTTGGTGGTACATGCTTGTAGTCCTTGATATTCAGGAAGCTGAGCTGGCAGGATCATTTGAGCCCAGTTGTTCAAGTTACAGTGAGCTATGGTCACACTTGCACTCCAGCTAGAGCAACAGAGTAAGACTGTCTCTCACAAAATAAAAAATAAAAATGAAATAGGAATATAATGTGAGCCACTAATGTGACCTACATAGTTCATGTTACATTTTCTAGTGACCACATTTTAAAAAATAAAAAGAAACAGATAAAATGAATTTCAATATCATAGTTTAAGGAGTGAGATATAGTGCCTCACACCTGTATTCCCAGTGCTTTGGGAGGCAAAGGTGGGAGGATTGCTTGAGGTCAGCATTTCAAGAGCAGCCTGGGCATCATGGTGAGACCCTGTCTCTACAAAAAAAATTTTTTTTAATTGTCTGGGCATGGTGGTGCATGCCTGTAGTCCTAGCTACTCAGAGGACTGAGGTGAGAGGATTGCTTGAGCCCAGAAGTTCGAGGATGCAGTGAACTATGATTGTACCATTGCACTCCAGCATGGGTAACAGAGCAAGACCCTTTCTAAAATAATAATAATAATATAGTTGATTTAACCAAATATGTTCAAGTTATCATTTCAACATGCACTCAATATAAAAAACCACTAATAAAACATTTTATATTCCCTTTTTGTAATAAAAGTCTTTGAAACCCAGTGTGTATTTTATTGCATATCTCAACTCAGACTAGCCTCATTTCAAGTGCTCGATAGCTTCAGGTGCCTAGAGGCTACTGTATAAGATAGTGCAAATCTAAACCGAAGAGCTACGGTGCCACCCACAGCTATGTAAATAATGTGAAATTTAGACTATGAGATATTGCCACCTTTTCTGTACTCAGTCATCTCCATTCTGATACATTGAGCTGAACGTTCTATATCAAGTAAAACTGAATAGTTGAACAGCAAGCCAAGGACTGGCAGTTTTTGAGATTTAGCTTATTAGAATAATTAAGCTGTTCACTTGGGCTGGGTAACTATGGATTACTCAGTTGAGAATTACGACTATAGAAGTTTTTTAAAAAAATTATCCAAATTTAAAATCTGGATTATATGGTTGTAAAAGACTTTATCATAATGTTTTCAGGTGAATTTAGGTATAGGGATAGATTCAATTACACAGCTTAAAATTGAGTTCCCAAAACCATTATAGACATTATGTACCTAATAGTGCCTACAACTTAGTACAAAGAAATAAATCTTTAGCAGTTAAAACACACAGGAGCGCACATGCACACACGCACATACTTCCAACATTGTGACCACTTGCTGATGTCTTCTCTGCATTTTGCATTGTCTTATTTGAAGGATAGGAAGTATGCTATAATAATCTTCTATAACTACTCTGCCTTGGGGACTCTCATGCCAGTCAGCTGGGGTGATAAAGATAGCCTCTGTGTACTAAATATGGAGATACAAAAATAGAACTGGTGGAAGTGGATAAAATCAGAAGACACTGTAGGTTCTTATAGCCCTACCAAGAGCAGAGACCTGGAAACGGGTCTCTGAAATCCTGGCAATGAGTTGCAGCCAACTGAAACGATCATATTTTGGGTTCATTTCTTATTCCATGAAGGTTTGGTTATAAAGCTAGAGTTTAACCAGTCAGAAATTTCTGCAATCAAAATAAAAGTTAAAGATATATAAAATATAAATAATGACCATTTGCTGCATGATTTACAAATTGGTAATGCTCCAAAAGTTTGTTTTTAAGAATTTTCTTGGCCCTCTGAATTCACTTTACATTTTCCCCATAGAAACAAAGTTATAAATAGCAACTACATACTGTTCCTAAAATGCCACGTATCTACCATGAAATTATTACAATGTATTTATATTATTTATTCTAAATATGTATGCATGTTTAAATCATTAATGAAGTCTAATTATTAATGTATTATTTCTACATTAATACATTATGTGATATATTAATATGCTAATTAAATCACATTAATATAAGAATATTTAATCAAAACAGAAAATATATATACTGCATCAACAAAACCACCTTGCATTCAAAGCAACAAACAAACACGAATAAAGAATCCAGGAAGTACCAGGTGCTATTCTAGGGCTGGGGATAAGCATAAGAGATAAATAATATTTATCTTGTTTCTTAATGTTGGAGGAAAAGCATAGTTACTAAAAAAAAAAATGAGGAAATAGATGGAATTTTTTTTTAAAGGGGACTGCCTTATCTAAGTGACTCTTAGGTAGAGAGACCTTTTTTAGGCTTTTATGTCTAATTTTACTGTTAAACTTTGAACTTGCCTTTTCCTGAAGGATGAAGTACCTCTGCTGTTAATGGATAGCCTGCCTTTTTTTTTTTTTTTTTTTGGTTCTCAAATAGGGTGAGATTTTTCTGATGTAATTCTTGGCTAAGAAGTAGAAGAGAGGAAGGTGAAGAGAATGGTTAGGATTAAATATGCAAGGACATGAGAATTGTACCTGATTGTTCAGTTCTGCTAGGAGAAAGAGTGAGGCAGACTAGAGGACTGAGCCTCAAGAAATGATCCTCAACAGCTTCTAGGACAGGGAACAGGAAGGGAGGGAAAGCATGCAATTAGCCTTTACACACGAATTTCCAAGTCTGCTAAAGAAAATCTCTTGCTGAGTGCTATTAACTGTTGGATCCTGCAGAGACTACCATTTAAAAAATACATCACTAGAAAATGAGGAAGGAGTGACCGAGTCAGATATGAATAGGCCTTCAGGCAAGGTCAGGAAATCTGGGTTGAGTAGTCCCACTCATTGATTTCACAAAACAGCAAGAGAATCAGGGACCTACAAGTGAGTTGAGATTATATATGTAACCCAAAAAACAGGAGGCTGGGCCAGGGGGACAGACTGTTCTGGAATACTCTCATTTCTTCTGCTGGAAACTCAGGCTGTTTCTCTGGTAATGGAGGCCTTCTGACAAAGACAAAGCATGGGGTGGCTGTCCCTCAGGTGCCCCAGCCTCGGAGTGTGCACATTTTTTTTTTTTTGAGACAGAGTTTCGCTTGGTCACCCAGGCTGGAGTGCAGTGGCCTAGTCTTCGCTCACTGCAACCTCCGCCTCCTGAATTCAAGCCATTCTCCTGTCTCAGTCTCCCTAGTAACTGGGATTACAGGTGCATGCCACCATACTTGGCTAATATTTTGTATTCTTAGTAGAGATGGAGTTTTGCAATATTAGCCTTGAACTCCTGACCTCAAGTGATCTGACTGCCTTGGCCTTGCAGAATGCTGGGATTACAGGCGAGTTTTCTATCTGAAACTGTCTCCACCCCTTCTGGTCAATCATTCCTCAATGTCTTCTCTCAATTTATTTTGCTTCTAGGATATTTTCTTTTAAAACATCCATATCTCTTTGCATGGAAACTACACCCAATCTACCTGAACCTGCAGCAGCCCTCTGGTTACCCATTTGGATTCTCTGATTTCACGGCCAAAATTCTCAATGAGTATTTTATCACTACCACCTTTATTTTCTCAGTTCTCTTTCATATTTTAAACACGTAAAATCTGATGGCCTGTCCTCAACCCCACTGAAACTGTGATGCCAGAAACTTTCTAAATGATAAAGAGAAGAACCTTTTTCATCTGCCCCCTTTGATGAAGCCCTCACCAGTCTTGAATGAGTTTGCCCTCTTCAGAAATACTGTAACATTTACATACTGTAATACTATATCAATACTGTTTTATATATTTAATCCCATGTCTGGTGATGTTTCTTTAATTTATTCAACTACTATTTGCCTCTATGGTTAATTTTCCAAGAGTTTCTTCTCTCAACAACCTAAGTATAAATTCCTTCATATCTGGCCCTTATTTTGTGCTTAAAAAAAAATCTCTCTCTGGTACACTAATGTTCATAGCAGCATTATTTATAATAGCTTTAAGGCAGACACAACCCAAATGTCTATCAATAGATGAATAGATAAACAAAATGTGGCATACCCATGCAATGGGAAATTAATCAGCCACAAAAAGGAATGTTCTCATATATGCTACAGTATGAATGTACCTTGAAAACATCATGCTAAATGAAATAATCCAGACACAAAAGAATACATATTATATGATTCCACTTATGAGAAATACCTACAACATGCAGATTCATAAAAATAGAAGGATTAGAGGTGGCGGGGGTGGGGGAGAAGGGAGAATAGAGAATTATTTCTTAACAGTTGTCAAGTTTCTGTTTGGTGTGATAATGTTTTGCAAATAATGGTGATGATTGCACAACATTGTGAATTAATAGTGTAATTAATACCACTGAATAGTACGCATAAAAATGGTCAAAATAGCAAATTTATGTTATATATGTTTTCTTACATTTTTAAAAATTAACGATATGATATAGCAAAACCCAGTGAATTATATGGTATGTAAATTATATTTCAATAAACCTATTTTTTTTTTTTTTTGACACAGAGTCTTACTCTGTTGCCCAGGTTGGAGTGCAATGGCGCCATCTCGGCCCACTGCACGCCAGCCTAGGTGACCAAGTGAAACTCTGTCTCAAAAAAAAAGGTGCACACTCTGAGGCGATCTTGGCTCACTGCAGCCTCCGCCTCCTGGATTCAAGCAATTCTCCTGCCTCAGCCTCTCCAGTAGCTGGGACTACTGGCGCCGGGTCTATAGGCGCCGGCTACCATGTCTGGCTGATATTTTGTATTTTAGTAGAGACAGGGTTCGACCGTGTTGCCCAGGCTGGTCGCAAACTCCTGAGCTCAGGCAATCCTGCCTGCTTTGAAAGCCTACCAAGGTGCTGAGATTACAGGCATGAGCCACCATGCTCGTCTCAATCAAACTATTTTAAAGACATCCCTTTGGGAACCAGATATAACCTTACATATAATAAATGTTTAAGTAATATTTATTGTATCTTTTGTTATAATGAGATTTATTAGGGCATAAATTTATATGTGGTAGAAATTAGACATGTTTTTCAAAGTATGCATACCAGATATAACATGATTTCTCTTAGGTTTAGACAAAAGCCAAGTGCTGAGCAAGTGTGAATTGAGACCTTAAACAAAATTAATCATTTTTACCTCTTCTAGATTACTGGATGTAAAATCAGGTGTGTGACACATACCAACTTCCTAATCTTAAATTTGGTGAATAAATGAATAAAAATATTAACAAAGTATGCAAATTTGCTTCACATATATATGCATATATGTTTTTCTTGACCAACCTTTCATCATTACAGTTGAGACATTTTTTCAGACATCTACTTTTAAGACATAATACATTATACTACGTAGATAACATAGAATATTGTGTAGCAATCTAGAAAAAACTGTTTTAGGAAGAATATTTGATGACATTAGAATATTTAAGAATATTTAGGCCAGGTGTGGTAGCTCACGCCTGTAATCCCAGCACTTTGGGAGGCCCAGGCGGATGGATCATGTGGTCAGGAGATCGAGACCATTCTGACCAACATGGTGAAACTCTGTCTCTACTATAAATACAAAAATTAGCTGGATCTGGTGATGTGTGCCTGTAATCCCAGCTACTCAGGAGACTGAGTCAGAAGAATTGCTTGAACCTAGGAGGCAGAGGTTGCAGTGAGCCAAGATTGTGTCACTGCACTCCAGCCTGGCAACAGAGCGGGACTCTGTCTCAAAAAAAAAAAAAAAAAAAAAGAATATTTATTACAATGGAAATATTTATGATATATAATACAAAATGCAAACTTTTGTATGTATGTCTATTATGCATTTTAGTAAAGACGAGAAAGATATTTTATTAGTTACATATTTCTGTGTAACAAATCTTTCCAAAACTAAGTAATTAGTTCTTTAACAACAGTAATTATTTATTACCTCTCATGATTTCTATGGACCAGGAATTCAGGAGAAGGTCAGATTAAGGACTATCATTTGTGAGGTTGTAATCAGATGTCACTTGGGACTAGAGTCTTCAGAAGATTCAGTGGGCACTAGAGATTTACTTTTTTTTTGTTCTTTATTTTCAACTCCCAAGCTTTATTAAGATAACAAACTAAAATTGAATGTATTTATGATGTAAAACATGATGTTTTGATATATGTATGCATTATGAAAGGATCAAATCAGCTATCTAACATATTTATCACCTCATATACTGATCATTATTTTTGTGGTGAGAACATTTAGGATATACCCTCTTAGCAATTTTCAAGTATGCAATACGATATTATTAGTTATATTCGCCATGCTGTACAATAGAACTCATACATCTTGTCAAACTGAAATTTTGTACCCTTTGATCAAAACCTCCTCATTGTCACCCCTCCCCAACCACTTGCAACCCTCATTCTGCTCTAGTTTCTGAATTCAACTTTTTAAGACTCCACATAAAAATGAGATCTTGCAGAACTTGTCCTTCTGTGTCTGGGTTATTTCATTTAGCATAATATTCTCCAGGTTTATTCATGTTGTTGCAAATTACAGAATTTTCTTATTCTTTAAGGCTAAATAGCATCCCATTGTATATACCACATTTTCTTTATCCATTCATCTGTCAATGGATGCTTGGGTTGATACCACAGCTTGGCTATTGTAAATAATGCCACAATGAACATGAAGTGTAGGTATCTCTTTGATATGCTGGTTTCATTTTCTTTGGATAAATACTCAGAAGTGGTATTGCTGAATTATATGATAGTTCTATTTTTAATTTTTTTTTTCCTTTTTAAGATGGAGTCACTCTGTTGCCCAGGCTGGAATGCAGTGGCACAATCTTGGCTCACTGCAACTTCTGCCTCCCGGGTTCAAGCGATTCTTCTGTCTCAGCCTCCTACTTAGCTGCGATTACAGGCACATGCCACCACCCCTAGCTAATTTTTGTATTTTTAGTAGAGACAGGGTGACCTCAGGTGATCTGCCAGCCTCAACCTCCCAAAATGCTGGGATTAAAGGCATGAGCCACCGTGCTTGGCCTATTTTTAGTTTTTTGAGGAACCTCCATGCTGTTTTTCATAATGGCTGTACTAATGAGATTCTCATCAACAGTGTACAAGGATTTTCTTTTTGCCGCATCTTCACCAACACTTGTTCTTTTTTGTCTTTTTTGATAATAGCCATTCTAACAGGTGTGAGGTGATATTTCCTTGTAGTTTGAGTTTGCATTTGCCTGGTGATGAGTGCTGTTGAGCATTTTTTCATATACCTGTTGGCCATTTGTTCAGGTTCTTTACCCATTTTAAAAATTGAGTTATTTGTTTTATTGCTATTGAGTTGCTTTGAGTTTCTTATATATTTTGGATATTGGTCCCTTATCAGATACAATATATATGGTTTGCAAATATTTTCTCTCATTCCTTAGGCTGTCTCTACATTTTGTTGATTATTTCCTTTGCTCTGCAGAAGCATTTTTGTTTGATGCAATCTCAACTGTTTATGTTTACTTTTGTTGCCTGTGCTTTTGGAGTCATATCCAAGAAATTATTGCCCAGACCAATGTCAAGATTTTTCCCTATGTTTTCCTGTAGTAGTTTTATGGTTTCAGGTGTTAAGTTTAAGTTTTCAATTTATTTTGAGTTCATTTTCATATGTGACATAAGGGTTTATTGCTGCTTTCAAAGTTTTTTGTCTTTTGAGAATTTGATTGTAATGTGTCTTGGTGAAGATCTCTTTATATTTAATCTGCCTGGGGTTATTTGGGATTCATAGATCTGGATGCTCATTTGTCTCTCCAGATTTGGGAACTTTCCTATTATTATTTTTTTACATAAGCGTTCTCTTTTTTCTTTCTCTGCTACTTTTGTGAATACCCTAATGTATATGTTGGATTGCTTGATGTTGTCTCACAAATCCTATAGGCTTTTTTCACTCTTATTCTTTGTTGTTGTTGTTTCTCTGGCTGAATATTTTAAATGATCTGTGTTTGAGCTCACTGATTCTTTTTTCTGCTTGATTGAGGCTACTGTTGAAGCTCTCTGTGGAATTTTCAGTTCAATCACTGTGTTCTTTAGATCCAAAATATCTGCCCTGTTCTTTTTTATGGTTTCTCTACCCTCATTGAATCCCCCATTTTGCTTTTGTATTGTTTTCATGATTTGATTTACTTATCTGTGTTCTCTTATAGCTCACTAAGCTCTGTTGATTATTTTGAACTCTTGGACAGGCAGTTCATAGATCTCCATTTCTTTAGGGTCAGTGACTTAATTTTGTTGTTTGGTGGTGGTATTTCCCTTATTATTCACTCACTATCTTTGTGGCTATAGGTTGATGTCTGTGCATATGAAGAAGTAGGCACCTATTCCACATTTTACATTTTGGCTTTGGGAGGGAAAACCCTCACCAGTCAGTCTGTCCAGAAATTCTGGGTGGGCTCTCTGGTGGAGTCTGAGGGCAGGCTTGCTCCTGCATTCCCAGGCAAGTTGCCCTGGTGCCTGAATCAGCAGGCAGGCAGGCTGATGGTGGATCTAGATTCTAGGTTCATAGGAATGAATCTAGCTCTCGTGTTTGCAGGGGTTGGCCTGAAATCTGGGCTTGTGGGGGCCAACCTGTCCCTAAGATGGGTCTTGAGCCTGAGTTCATGGAGGCCCACTTGGTGCTAAGATGGGCCTGGAGCCTGAGTTCACACAGGGCTAGCCTGGTTACTGGGACTTGCCTGAAGCCTGTGTCTGCAGGGTTTGACCTAGGGGTTGAGCTGCTGGGGCAGACATGGCTCTGGAGTGGGTGTAGAGCATAGGGATGTTGAGTTGGTGTGGTGCTTGAATGAAGCTGAAACCTGAGGCTATAGAGGCCTGCTTGCAGCCTGGGGCCATACGGGCTGGTCCAGCGTTAGGGTGGCCCTGGATGCTCTTATTCACAGGTGCTAACCTAGAGCCTGCGATCACAAGGGCTGTTCTGGCACTGGATTTCATGGAACTAGGCCTGATGCTGGAGTCCATAGCAAAGTATGGGGCTTAGTTCACTCTCCATCCCCCACAGGGAGGGTATCTTTTTCTGTGCTGTGCACCCCTTGGGGGAGGAGTGATATGAGTAATATGGGACTCCTTCTCACCCTCTTCAATGTGCCTTTTCTTATTTCTGTGCTGCACCCTAGTTATGTAATCGCTCACTGGAATTCTTTAGTTCTTGAGAAGGTACGTTCATGCATGGATAGTTGTTCAAATTGATATTTCTGCAAGAGGTTATGTGCTAAAAAATACTATTCTGCCATCTTGCTGAGGTCTGCTTTTGAGGTGGCTCACTAACATGGCCGGCATGTTGGTGCTGGCTGTTAGCTGGGGACTTCAGTTCCTTTCTTTGTGGATTTCTTCATGGGGCTTATTGAATGCCCTTATAAGATGGCATCTGACTGGCTTCTTTGAGAGTGAAACTAAGATGAAAGATAAAAGGCATTCTATGACCTTGCCTTGGAAGTCATATATCATCACTTTTCATATATACTATTGGTCACACAGGGTCAGCCCGATTCAGCATGTGCAAGGACTACACAAGGATATGTAAGGATCATGAGAGGCTATCTGCAAATTAATATAAAAAATTATATAAAAAAATATAAAAATATATATAAATATATATATTTTATATATATTTTTATAAAAATATATAAATTTATAAATATATATTTTTTTATATATATAAAATATATTAAAAAATAAAAAATATAAAATGTGTAATTAAAATTGATCTTATTTTTCTTCTTTTTACTTTTCTATACTTTAAAAGTTTTTTATAATAAACATGATTTTGAAATTACGCACATACAAATCAACGAAAGTATTTTTTTTCTTAAACAAGAGAAATTTATGTTTCACTCTCCTGGAGGCTGAAGTTCAAGATCAAGGTGTCAACAGCTTTGGTTTCTCTTGAAGCTGTCTCTGTGGATTGAGATGTTTGTGTTTTCACTGTTGTCATCTTCTTTTTAAGTAAAAGTTATTTTTTAAAGCTATACATAGTCCAGAGAGGAGTGAGTCAATTGTTTTTTCTTTGATGCAATATTGATGCCAAGCTCAAGATCAAGGTGTCAGCAGGTTTGGTTTCTCTTAGAAGTGTCTCTGTGGATTGAGATGGCTGTGTTTTCACTGTCATCTTCTCTTACTTTTTAAGTAAAAGTTATTTTTTTAAAGCCATACATAGTCCAGAGAGGAATGAGTCAATTCCTGTTACTTTGATGACATTGATGCATCTGTGCTTTTCTCTGTTTAATGTAATCCTGTAACTAAGGAAGGAGAATTTGTATGGGAGGAGGGATAGTTTTAAATATAGAGCAGAAGACTAGAAAGAGGTGGCCCACGGTAGAGAGTGTGGGGTAGGCATGGCAGTATTTGGGCCCCAAGGGCTAGAGGCATCAAAATGGATTAAGAATATTATAAAAAGCAATGAGTGTATTATAAGGATTTTGAGCTTCCAGCTGAAGACAGGCTTAATACACACCTTATCTACCTTTGTTTCCTTTTGAAATCCCATTAAAATGAGATCAAAGGGATTTTGCACAAGTGGAAGCCAACCTATCTCTCATTATAGCAGAAGGCTGGAAGTTTATTCTCTTAAGAGGGTAAAATATGGGATGTTTAGGCTGGGGGACCCTGGTCTCTGGACCAGGCCCACCTAAAGGCAGACATACTACACTTGAAACTGGAATATTAACTGAAAAGTTCTCCATCTTACCTATAGACAAGGAAGAAAATATAACTGCTGATAGGTTCTAGGTTTTAGACCTTGTAACTTGGCCACAGAAAAAGGATTTTCTGGTTCCGTGTCCTAAAAATTTGGGAAGGGAGTCATTTGGTTAGGGAATCATCCACCTGAATCACGTTTACTCCTGGAATACTCAAATGTGGCCAAAAAAGAAAGGGACTATGATTGGCTAAGTTTGAGTCACATGCCCATCTGGGCCTAGGTAGGTGGGGCAGATGGGGTGGTTGAAGGTAGTGATGGAGAGTGGGAATGTCAGGCAGATGGTGTCATAGATATCAACTAGAGCTTCTCACCCTCTTCTATAGGAGATGATGTCATGTAGGCAAAGGTCCATGAAGCTTAAAACAGTCTTATGAATGTAAGAAAAAAGTCTACTTTACCATAATTATGGTTTTTCAAAGAGCATTTTTCTATATTATTTCAATTCTTCTTAAAAAATTCATGAAACAAATATTGCCATTGTCATCTTGTTGCCTGATCATTGAGGTGAACTCATAATGGTAATGTGCTGGACTCAGTCATTGTCCCTTGAGAGGATTAAGTCATTGCTGGGATGAGAAGCCATGTTTTTTGATTCCTAGTCCTGTGCAATTTTTATTTTATCATCCCAGTGATCAGGATGGGATCACAAATTCGTAAATAATTGGACTCGGAAGGATATCTGGAGAGATGCTGCTTACGGGGAATGAACTACATTTATGTCCATAGTTTCCTAGTATCTCACCCACAATTCCCTCAACATCAACCCCAACACGTGTAAAATCGATAGAGACTGGGAAAGTGCTGCCAAATGCAGACCGCCTGAGGAGCCGTGTGGCCTACTTTTGGAATAAGACTGAAGGATTAACTTCTGGGAAGGACTTTCCATCTGTTTTCCTGACAAGATTGATTAAAACCATCTAACCAAGTTTTGCACTGTATGAAAGAACTGATGAATTGTATCATCTGGCTTGGTTAAGTTTAGTTCAAATTCCTTAGAGGAGTTCTAGCTCCACTATTCAGGAAAGGAATCTTCACCATAAGACTTCCTGGGGGGAAGAGCAGCTAGGAGGGCCCAGAGGTTAGCCCCGCCCCTCCCCGAATGTCTCATTTTAGGTAGCAAGTGGTGCATCATTTTCAGTAAACCAGCTGGATATCAGTTAGACAATTTAACATTTACCCTTTTGCTGAAATTATAGCCTGGAAACATTATTTTTCTTTGCCAGTTCTCTTTGTCTCCTTTCCATTTCTCCCACCCTCTCCTCTTCCCACCAAAGTTACTTTCCTTTGTTATTTTTGGTATAAAGAACTTTCCTTCAATTAATTTCAAGGCTTCAGAAAAGCAGTTAAAAGAAGTTGAGTTGGAGAGAGATATCTGATCTTCTTATTACACACAGCCCTATACCTGTGGAATTGAACTGAGTAAAAATGAATCTATCTTTTGTTTGTTATTTAATGATCGTCTTTACTTTTTTTTTTTTTTTGAGATGGAGTCTCGCTCTGTTGCCCAGGCCGGAGTGCAGTGGCGCGATCTCGGCTCACTGCAACCTCCACCTCCCAGGTTCAAATGATTCTCCTGCCTCAGCCTCCCAAGTAGCTGGGACTACAGGTGTGTGCCATCACGCCTGGGTAATTTTTTGTATTTTTAGTAGAGACAAGGTTTCATCATGTTAGTCAGGATGGTCTTGATCTCCTGACCTCGTGATCTGCCTGCCTCAGCCTTCCAAAGTGCTGGGATTACAGATGTCAGCCACCATGCCTGGCTGATAGTCTTTACATTTTAATGGTGAGTTTAGACCATCTACACTGTGGTTATTAAGATATTAATAATAATATTAATATTTTTTATTTTCAATTTATCATTCTTTCTCTCCTGACTTCTTTTGGATATTTCATTTTCTTTATTCTAATTTTTCCCCTCGATTAGTTTGAAAGTTATATAATCTATATCTTTTGTTTTAGTGGTTGTGCTTACAAGTTTAAAATACATACTTGATTTAACAAAGTCTAATGTTAATATATTCAGTGTTCTGGATAACGTACAGACCTTAGGAACTTTAAATTCTGATCTCAGTCTTCCATCTTACTCCTGCTGAAAATTTTAGTTCCACTCTTTTTCCTAAACAGGTTTGTTAAGGTATAATTGATATATGATAATCTACACATATTTAAAATATACAGTTTGATGTCTTGATATATTTATATATCAATGAGACAATCACCACAATTTTTTAAAATTCATTTTTCTAAAAATAATTAATCTAATTCACATTCAGACATAACTGGTTGCACGTTATCAACATCTGCCAGTTTTATGTAAACTCGTTTTACTTAGAGTTCTGTAGCTTCTGCACAACAGTAACTATTTTGATAATCACCATTCATCAAAATCCACTAGGCATTGTGCTAAGTGCTTTTATTTATTATTTATTTATTTATTTGAGATGGAGTCTTGCTCTGTTGCCCAGGCTGGAGTGCAGTGGTGCTATCTTGGCTCACTGCAACATCTGCCTCCCGGGTTCAAGCGATTCTTGTGTCTCAGCCTCCGGGGTAGCTGAGATTACAGGAGCAGGTAGATATGGGGTTTCCCCATGTTGGCCAGGCTGGTCTCAAACTCCTGGCCTCAAATGTTCTGCCCACCTTGGCCTCCCAAAGTACTGGGATTACAAGTGTGAGCCACAATGCCCGGCCACTAAGTGCTTTCTTTACACTAATTATTTCCCATTGTTTTCTTTATTGTTTTTAATTTTTAATTATAGAAGCAATACAAGTTTGTTATAAATGAAAGTACTCAACTACAATTAGTCATATTTTTTAAAGACTTGGAACCCTCTTTTTTTCTTCAGTCTATATGTTTATTGTTTGTTGTCACTGCAGATATTTTCTGTGCATTTGAAAACATGCATTATTGTAATAAAAATGGGGCTAAATCCACAGTGTTTTTTTTAGCTCACTTTTTAAACTTCATCAAGACCTTCTTTCCATTTCATCCTCCTCATGGCTACATGATGTATACAGCTTTGAATGAATGCATTGGGAACATTTTGATGAATCGCCTCTTATTTTTAGTTTTTTTCTTTCTTTTTTTTTTGATATTACAAATGTCACATTATTTTTATTGGATAAAATCCTGATGGGGAATGCATTATTTCCAACCTTCATTGCCACCATTTGAGTTGGGTATGATCATTTCCTGTTCACAAATGAGGAATTTTATACTTAAAGCCTTAAGTGACTTAATCAGCTCTTAAGTGACTGAGTGGGGAATGAGATGCCTGGTTTCCTGTTCCTGGTGCGCAGCAATTCTTACCCCTCACCACATTGCTTCTCCTACTAGTTTGGAAAATGGTTTAAAAAAATTTTTAAGTTTATTTATAGTGAAATTGTCAGGAGGATTACTGAGAATTTCCAGCAAATAGTAGCCTATGGAATTAGAATGCAGGGGACAATATTTCAGGCAATTTATATTTTCACCTGGTCCTTCAACTGAGGACTCTGATGTGAGAGCTGAGGAGCTATTTATAGCAGGTGACTTTTGAGCACACTGGGGAGATTGTGAAATAGCTGTCTATCACAGGCAGCTAGGAACTGCTTGCTCATTTTTTTTTTTTTGTTCTGAAAGAAAGGATGCAGACCATCTGGGCCAGTAATTTGGGTCCAAAATTGGACTTATGTTTATTTTACTTAATAAATGTGTTTTTGAATAGTATGAGTTGAATTTTGGTTGGTTGAATGCCATTTTTAGTGCACCAGGGGTGCACACATTTCTTGTAATCCTTTAATGAGTAACTTTCTAAAACAAAGAATGCTTTGGTAATATGAATAAGTTTCTCTTAATTTATATTGAATATAATTTATTATTTTTTCTGTGAAGCAGGGAATGTTGTGCTCAGTTGTTTGTGTTTTAGAATGTATTGGCCGGTGTGGCCATATCAGTTAACAGTATCATGGAATATATACGCTATTAAAAATATAGACAGATATATTTCAACCTCTCACTACAAAGTCTCAAATCAAACTATGTGGTGAAGCCATGTAACTTCAGAAGAGGGGGTATAGATAAAATTCCATGCCAGGAGGAGTATAGCTGTAGACACTGGGTGCCTCTTGTTCTGTTTAGATAGTGGGCCCTATTCCTTCCTCAGATGGTATGTGGAAGAGCTGGCTCTTCAGTTACCAAGGCCACAGTGCAGAAAATAAGGTAGAAACAAGTGAGAAACTGATGGACCCTTTTTTTCACCAGCATCATTGCATGCTGTGAAAGTATAAGAAAATGTTTTTAGTCCAACCTTAACATTTTTGTTCTTAATAGCACAACAGTTCACATTTGCTCATTAAAAAAATTTTTTTTACCCAATCATCAATTGATTCCATGGCTTCAATGATCTTTAGAGATTATGGAAATCTTTAGAGTTCAATTGCTTCCACGGCTTCAGTGATCTTTAGAGTTCATCGAAATTGTGGTATGTGCAGATAATAAGGACTAACTGGGGGCAAATAGATTCTAACTTTTAACTTTGACTAATTTTAATCAGTTGGATTTAAGATACTTTGTTTTTTCTTTTTAAATAATGATTCTACGTGAAAAAAAAAAAGCTAACGTTTTTAACATAAATGATTTCATAAATATGCCTGGTGGGATATAATGCTGAAATATTAATGCCTCTCATAGTATAATCTTGATCCTCAAAGTGGACATTTCTCAGACTTTTTAAGTTCATAACTTTGCATTGCTTTTAGGTCATTTTTGGAAAAATAACTGGAAATATAGAGCATTTAAGGTAAACAAAACCAGACACTAATTAAAGTGGTAAGGACCGATTTTAATCAGTTATAACTATTATAATGGGGAAAACAGTCCAGTGTGAACTGAGCTCAACTTTGATATGTCCAGAAGTGACTAGGCATTTTTAAGGGAGAATAAGGGAGTGGGGATGAGACACGGAGGGCCTCAGTAGAGTCAGGAAAGTGAAAAATTACAGAGTTGGTCAGTGTAAATGCAATTAAGCCAGCTGTGTCTGCTGGCTGGAAATTACTGAAGTTAGGATTCTGTCTTTCCAGAGAGACTGGGGAGCAGAAGCCTTATCCTCTGGTGTTAACTGGAGAAAACAACAAATTTTTTTGGCAGCCTTGAGATCTCTCCAGCAGGCACTTTAAGTGGGACTAGAGTCATCTTAGGATGTGGCCTTGAGCTAATAAAAACTGTATTAGAGTTTGTTCAAGTCTCTATAGGCCAGGATTGCGGCCTAGTTGAAAAGAGAGCTCAGAGGAGCCTGGCTAGAGTTTGGTCAAGGAAAGAATCTTTGTCAATTGTAAATGAATAACTTTGCAATCCCAATACTCCCAATTTTGGAAATTTATACAATGGAAATAAAAGCACTAGCCACTAAAGATACATGTACCAGGACATTTGGTGCACTGTTCATAGAAGCAAAACGTGGGAACATTTTGAATATTCAGATAATGAATAAACTATGATATAACTATACTGCAGAGTAGAATGCAACTATTAAAAAGAATAAATCAAATCTATATGATTGATTTTGGAGCCAAGATAAATGACCATAGTACATTATGAAGGGAAAAATCAGTTTGTAGAGTAATGAGGTTTTGAAAGCTGTATGTGAAAGTAGAATCCCATACATACATATATATATATATGTGGGAGATACCTTTTTCGATCCCATATTGCATTTTGATACAGGATAGAGAAAGATGTGTGTTATCTCAGTGAAATGAGAATGGTTGGGGAAGAGAGTTATTACATTTTTCTTTATGTATATGTCTGTACTCTTCAACTTGCTACAGTGGCCATGCATTGCTTTTTAGATTTAAATATCTTATAAAACACACAGGAGTTCCTGCCTGTCTTATTTATAAAAGGAAACAAGACTGTGATTCAATGTGATAATGTGAGTATTCTGGCCATTAGTATATAAGTCTAAAAGGATTTACAGGGATTCAAATACCTCTCAAACTTCAATGTTTAGGTTGATAACTTTCAAGTGTGGCAGTCCATGCTCCTCTGCATTGATTTCTCACTGCCCTGTGTTTATTTCCACCAACCAAGAAGCTTTATTGAGCTTTATAACACTTATGGTCTGTATTAAAAAATCAACAACCACCCCTCATTTCCAATCCCTCGCGTCTCCATTTGAGAAGTTTTGCCCCAACCTAAATCGATCTATTCCTTTTTACTACCGAGAGTGGCAATCACAGAGATGAGCTTTGAGAAATCTCCTTTTTTAATTAAAACATTAGGGAAAACTGGAAATTTCCCTACGACTTACTTACTTACGTATTTATTTATTTGAGGCACAGTCTTGCTCTGTTGCCCAGGCTGAAGTGTAGTGGCACAATCTCGGCTCATTGTGACCACCACATCCTGGGTTCAAGTGATTCTCCTCTCCTCAGTCACGAGAGTAGCTGGGATTACAGGGGCCCGCCACCATACTTGGCTAATTTTTGTATTTTTAGTAGAGGCAGGGTTTCACCATGTTAGCCAGGCTGGTCTCAAACGTGAACTGAAGTGATCCACCCGCCTTGGCCTCCCAAAGTGCTAGGATTACAGGCGTGAGTCGCCATGCCCAGCCCCTACCCGTTTTTAAAATGTGTTTCTGAAGGTGCTTTCTTAGTTTATACCTTATGATCTACAAATAAATCCTGGAGCAATAATGTTAGATCCTCATTCCTCAGCAGATTCTTAACTCTGCTGTGGATTTCCAGGAAGTCATAAGAATATTTTATCCAAAGGTTTTCTACACACAAAGTTACAAGTAACACTGAGACTGCAGCCAAAAGGTTGAGCAAATACAGTGTAAGTAAGTCATGGTGTTATTTAAGAAATGTATGACAAAGGGAGTGATACTTTAGAAAAGGACATGGAAAAATGGAAATGAGGTTAAAAGGCCAGGTCTCACGGAGTTATAACCGAGAGGTTGTGATGGTTGAATTAAAACTTGAGCAAGCAGTTTGGCACTAAGGCTGGAAAATAGGACTTGTAGTCAGCTAGCTGGGTTTGGATAATCTGGTAATTAAAGTGAAGAGCAAAAGCGATTAACTGGAACATGGACATTGTTTAGAATTATACACAACATTGAGCAGATGAATTTGGTATCAAGTTAACGTGATTATTTATAATTACAGCCATCATGTAAAAATTCATTCATTTGGAAAGAGAAAGAAAGACAGAAAGTGAGCATCATTCTCCAGCCAGGGCTAGTGGGCTGCCATGTGAATCCAGGACAGCTCAGTGGACTCAAAAGGAGACCTGTGTTGACTGTTGATTAAGAGTAAGGCTCTGATGCAAAGATGAAGAGAAGAGGCAGAAGAAGCCTAGAGTTCGCATTTGGGATGTAGAGGTTTTTCTTCTTCTTCTTCTTTTTTTTTTTTTTTGAGACAGAGTCTTAGTCTTTCTCCCAGGCTGGAGTGCAGTGGCGCAATCAGCTCACTGCAACCCATGCCTCCCAGGTTCAGGTGATTCTCCTGTCTCAGCCTCTCAATTAGCTGGAACTACATATGGGCACCACCACAGCCCGGCTAATTTTTGTGTTTTTAGTAGAGATGGGGTTTCACCATATTGGTCAGGCTGGTCTCAAACTCCTGACCTCAGGTGATTCACCGCCTCGGCCTCCCAAAGTGCTGGGATTACAGGCGTGAGCCACCGCACCCGGCCAGATGTAGAGTTTCTAACTGCACTTTTCCTGTGATTCTTATGAAGATCAAACTGTGCCCCCACCTCATGCATTAAGCTATCACACATTTCGAGGAAAAGAATTTAAATATTTGCTTTGTGTCATTTATTCCTGAATCAGTTTTGTATTTCTGCTTTGCTGATGCTTGAATAGAAAGGAAATCATGAATCTGAAAATTGTCCTTGTAGTATTCTCTGCACACTAAAATGATTCTCAGAAGATCACACAGAGGTTACCTCAGGATTTTTCTTTATTTATTTATTTTACTATAAGAAACTCTTTTCAAGAATGAAAAGAATCCCAGAATCAATAGTGGCATTTCAGAAGATCTAGATTCAGGTTAACTTTACCACTCATCTGCAGTTTATAGGGGTGAGATCTCAAAAATGAGTGAAAGTTGCTGTCAAATCAAGGTTTTGAAATAAAAATAATCAAGGGAGAAAGTTTAATGTAAGTAATTATGCGAAACAAGGTGTTTTGTGGCATGAATGCTAAATTTTCCTTCTCATCTTTTACTGAATCCAGCTTCAGCTAGAAATCTAGGCCAGTTTAAGAAGATGGTTAGATGGACGGAAAGTGTTAAGAGAAAAACACTGTCATAAAAGTAAATTTAAGTGAATTATAGTAAAAAATGAGATTATACTAAAGCTAGTATGTTTTAAAAAGTGAATGAATTTTAATAAAAAGAAAGAAAAGAGAAGAGATAAAAGACAGGGAAAAGAAACAGAACTGAAAGGGGAAGACTATTGTTAATCTGGACCAATTTGTCTGGAAATTTGGGAGTTTCTGCAGGATGCTGAAGAAAGGGGGCCCACAGAGGCTGGGGTGTAGAGGTGCCTCCTGTGGACCCTCCTCTGGTAGAGGCTGTCTGCTCCTTCATTCTTTTCATTTGTACATGTGCAAACCTCATTTTACCGTGCTGTGCTCTATTATGCTTCACAGATACTATGTTTTTTACAAATTGAAAGTTTACAGCAACCCTGCATCAAGCAAGCCTATTAGGGCCATTTTTCTATTAGCATGTGTTCACTTAATTTCTCTTGTCACATTTTAGTAATTCTTGCAATGTTAAAACTTTTAAATTATTATTATTTAGATGGAGGCTCACTCTGTTGCCCGGGCTGGAGTGCAGTAGTGTGATCTCAGCTCACTGCAACCTCCACCTCCAGGGTTCAAGTGATTCTCCTGTCTCAACCTCCTGAGTATCTGGGATTATAGGCGTATGCTGCCGTGCCTGGCAAATTTTTTGTATTTTAGTAGTGACAAGGTTTCACTGTGTTGCCCAGGCTGGTCTTGAACTCCTGAGTTCAGACAATCCACCTGCCTCAGCCTCCCAAAGTGATGGGATTACAGGCGTGAGCCACCTCTCCTGGCCTTAAATTATTATATCCATTTTGGTGATCTGTGATCAGTAATTTTTTTTTTTTAAGACAGGGCCTCACTCTGTCACCCAGGCTGGAGTGCAGTGGCTAATCACAGCTTATTGCAGCCTCAACATCCCCTGCTCAGTTGATCCTCCCACCTCAGCTACCTGAGTAGCTGGGATTACAGGGATGTGCCACCACACCCAGCTGATTTCTTTTCTTGTATTTTGAAAAGATGGGGTTTCACTATGTTGCCCAAGTTAGTCTTGAACTCCTGGGCCCCAGCAATTCTTCTACCTAGGCCTCTCAAAGTATTAGACATGTGAGCCACCATAGCCAGCCTGTGATCAGTTACTTTGATGTTACTATAGTAATTGTTTTGGGGCACCCCAAACCACACCCATATAAAACGGCAAACTTAATAAAAGCAGTGGGTGTTCTGACTGCTCTACCAACTGGCCATTTCCCCAACTCTCTTCCTCTCCTCTGGCCTCCCTATTCCCTGAGATACAACAATATTAAAATTAGGCCAATTAATAACCCTACAATGGCCTCTAAGTGTTCAAGTGAAAGAGTCCCAATTTCCTCACTTTAGATCAAAAGCTGGACAATGATGAAGCTTAGTGAGGAAGGCACGGTGAAAGCCAAGTCTCTTGTGCCAAACAGCCAAACTGTGACTATAAAGGAAAAGTTATTTAAGGAAATTAAAAGGGCTACTCCAGTGAACGCGTGGATGACAGGAAAGCAAACAGCCTTATTGCTGATGCAAAGAAAGTTTTAGTGGCCTGGACAGAAGATCAAACTAGTCACAATATTCCCTTCAGCCAAAGCTTAATCCAGAGCAAAGTCCTAATTCTCTTCAATTCTTGGAAGGCTGAGAGAGGGGAGGAAGCCACAGATGAAAGTTTAAAGCTGGCAGAAGGTTGGTTGATAAGGCTTAAGGAATGACACCATCTTCATAACGTAAAAGTACAAGGTGGAAGGCTGAAGTAGGAGGATCGCTTGAGCCCAGGAGTTTGAGGCTACAGTGAGCTATGATCACACCACTGCACTCCGGCCTGGGCAACAGAGCAAGACCCTGTCAAAAATAAACAAACAAACATGTTAATAAGTAAAGTACAAGATGAAACAGTAAGTGCTGATGGAGAAACTGCAGCAAGTTATCCACAAGTGCTAGCTAAGATCATTGGTGAAGGTGGCTACTAGACAACAGATTTTTCCGTGTAGACGAACAATCCTTAATTGGAAGAAGATGCCATCTAGGATGTTCATAGCCAGAAATAAGTCAATGTCTCGCTTCAAAGCATCATATGACAGGCTGACTCTTGTTAGGGGCCAATGCAGCTGGTGACTTTAAGTTGAACCCAATACTCATTTGCCAATCTGAAAATCCTAGGGCCCTTAAGAATCATGCTAAATCTATTCTGCTTTTGCTCTGTAAATGGAACAACAAAGCCTGGACAACAGCACATTTGTCTATAGCATGATGTACCGAATATTTTAACCCCATTGCTGAGACTTACTGCTCAAAAAAAAAAGATTCCTTCTTACTGCTGATTGACATTGCAGCTGGTCACGCAAGAGCTCTAATGTAGATGTGAAAAGAGATGAATGTTGTTTTCATTCCTGCTAACACAACATTCATTCTGCAGCTCGTGGATCAAGGAGTAATTCCTACTTTCAAGTCTTATTATTTAAGAGATACATTTTGTAAGGCTATAGGCACCCTAGACAGTGATTCCTCTGATGGATGTGAGCAGAGTAAATTGGAAGGAGCAGAATAAATGGAAACCCTTCTGGAAAGGATTCACTAGTCTAGGTGCCATCAAGAATATTCGTGACTCATGGGAGGAGGTCCAATTATTGACATTAACAGGAGTTTGAAAGAAGTTGATCCCAACTGTCACGCCTGTAATACCAGCACTTTGGGAGGCCAAGACGGGCGCATCGCCTGAGGTCAGGAATTCAAGACCAGCCTGGCCAACATGGCAAAACCCCATCTCTACTAAAAATACAAAAATTAGCCTGGCATGCTGGTGGGTGCCTGTAGTCCCAGCTACTTGGGAGGCTGAGGTAGGAGAAACACTTGAATCCAGGAGACAGAGGTTGCAGTGAGCTGAGATCGTACCACTGTACTCCAGCCTGGGTGATAGAGCAAGACTCCATCTCAAAAAAAAAAAAACAAAACGATTTCCGTGGAGGAAGTAACTGCCAATGGCAGATGTTGGGGAAACAGACATAATGCTATTGCACACTTCATAGACTACAGTATACTGTAAACATACTTTTATACTGGGAAATAAAAAAATTTGTGTGACCCAGGTTTAATTAGAAAAGGATGAGCAAGTCTAGGAAAACTTCTCTGGCTGCTGACTTATTCTGGGGAGGTAAATGCTCAGGGTTTAAAGTCAGACAGACCTGGGTTTACATCTCTCTTTGCTGCTTACTAGTTGCTGGCAGGCTAGTTAACCTCACAAAAAGTCATCTAGGGGTAATAATAGCATCTCCTTAGATCATTACTGTGAGAATAAATGAGTGTTTTACACAGATGTTAGCTTGTTATAAGTAACCTACTAACTATATATATATTAAGAAATTCTACTTGGTATTATTACGATTACTTATATATGCCTTTCTACATGTTTCTGTTTTCTCCCCGAGAGATTGAGAGCAGAGATTTTCCCTAAATATATAGATAAATCCCTAAATGTAATGCACATTGAACGCAGGCAGTATATATTTTTTCAGTTACCAACATTGATTTGTTTCATTCTGGAGCTTTAGAGGTTACAAACTCTACTCTCTGATGCTTTCAAAAATGTTTCTTTTTGTTGCAATTAACTGACTGTGACTGGGTGCTTATTCTGGCACAAACATAGTTCAAAGGGAAGAAAGAGGGAGGAACAAGAAGGGTAGAGAAAACTTGCCATGATTTTTAGACAAGTATTGTAAGAAAAAGAAGCAGAAAAGGTATCAAAAAAGTGTATGTGTCTGAAAGAGATTGCACAAGGTGAAATTTACTGAGCTGGAGGAATATGAGAGAATGTTGCATACAAAGTCTCCTGAAAGGAAAGGAAGGGAGAGATGGGATGAGACACGCTAACAGCAGGTTTCGCGTCCCCAAGTTGAGGCAGCTTGTGTGGAATTTGGCATAGGGCAAATGGACCCGCAGCTTCAGGAGGGAGCTGCTAGCAGGGAAAGTTGTACTATCTGACAGTGTGTGTATCTTTTGGGAATTTCTGCCTAAGGGTGTGGCTCAGATAGGCACAAAGGCCCATTGGGACCTCCCTGAGAAACAGAATAAGAGGTGCTCAGGCTCTTCCCTCTCTTCCTGTATGCTTGGAACCTTTCAGAGATTTGCTGTCAAATATTGGGTCCAGGACCAGAAAGTTAAAGAAGCAAGACTTGAGAAGAAGTGACTGGTTTTGCTAATGAATGATGAAGCTTTTTTTTTTCTTTCTCTCTCAGTGTAGATGATTTGGCTTTTTCTCCTTGTGTAGAGGATTAAAGCACTTAAGTGTCTTTGTAAGTCCAGTATCTCTTTTCTTATTTTAAAAAGATCTTCCTAAAAAAAAGAACTCATACATATTTATTATAGAAACAGCAGATAAATGGTGATGAGCATAAAGAAGGAGGAAATCTATATGACCCCCAACTCCCAGAAATAACCACTATTAAAAATTTGATGTATAATGTTTCAGATTTTTAGTATATTCACATATTTTCTTAGAAAAATGGGATTGTACTGAATAAACTTTTGTAACTTGTATTTCTCATTTAATTGATGCTGAATAGTTTTCAATGTTACTAATATGCTTCAACATTATTATCATATTTTGAGACAAAGTCTCGCTCTGTCACCCAGGCTGGAGCGCAGTGGTGAAATCTCAGCTCACTGCAATCTTCGCCTTTCAGGTTCAAGTGATTCTCCTGCCTCAGCCTCCTGAATAGCTGGGACTACAGGCGCATGCCACCATGCCCGGCTAATTTTTGTATTTGTATTTTTTGTAATTTTGGTATTTTTAGTAGAGACGGGGTTTCGCCATATTGGCCAGGATGGTCTTGATCTCCTGACCTTGTGATCCACCCACCTCGGCCTCTGACACTGCTGAGATTACAGGCATGAGCCACTGCGCCCAGCCACTTCATCATTTTATAATGATTGCATAGTGCTACATCTTATGAATATGTTTTAATTTATTCAACTAGTTTTGGCACATAGATTGTTTCTAATTTTTTCCTAGTATAAATAATGCTGTATGGAATATCCTTATACATATGCAATCCATATTCTTTTCTTGGAATATATTTCTACAACAGGAACTGCTGAGTTAAAGGGTGTTCACATTTTAAAAAGCTTTTGATATACATTACAAAATTATCTTCCTCCCATGTTGTATGATTTATACTCTTACCAGTAGAGTATGAAGGTGGCATTTTCCAAACCTCCTGCCAACATTGGGAATTTTCATTTGTTCATCTTTGTCAAGTTTATAGATAATAAATGGTATCTTATCATTGTTTAATTTGTACTCCTTTTTAGGGAAGCTGAATTTTTCATGTGTATATTGGTCATTTGTATTTCTTCCCTTATAAACTAGTTATTAATATCCGGTTAGCCTATTAACCCTTTACCATATGTATTTCATTTTGTTTTTTTGAGACAGAGTCTCTGTCACCCAGGCTGTAGTGCAGTGGTGTGATCTCGGCTCACTGCAACCTCTGCCTCCCAGGTTCAAGTGATTCTTCTGCCTCAGCCTCCGGAGTAGCTGGGACTACAGGTGTGTGCCACCATGCCTGGCTAATTTTTGTATTTTTTGGTAGAGATGGGGTTTCACCATATTGGACAGGCTGGTCTCAAACTCCTGACCTCATGATCCAGCCACCTCGGCCTCCCAAAGTGCTGGGATTACAGGTGTGAGCCACCGTGCCCAGCCGTATTTCACTTTTTATTCTCATTTTGTTATTTGTAAATTGATTTTGATTATAGTTAGTTATATTTTACATATATAAGTTTTATATTTTATGGTTTAAATATTGAACTTTTTTCTTTATAGTTCCTTCTGTTGTGATTGTGATTAAAACATTTTCATGATAAAAGTATTTAATCATGATCAAAATAATTTTAAGATTATAAAACCAATAGAATGATTTTCTTCAAGCTTGTATGTAATTTTTTTTTTTTTTTGAGATGGAGTCTCATTCTGTCACCCAGGCTGAGTGCAGTGGCGCAATCTCAGCTCACTGCAACCTCTGTCTCCTGGGCTCAAGTGATTCTCCTGTCTCACCTTCCCGAGTAGCTGGGACTATAGGCGCTCACCATCACATCCAGCCAATTTTTTATATTTTTGGTAGAGAAGGGGGTTTCACCATGTTGGCCAGGCTGGTCTTGAACTCCTGACCTCAGGTGATCAGCCCACCTCAGCCTCCCAAAGTACTGGGATTACAGGCGTGAGCCACCAAGCAGTCTGTATGTTGTTTCTAGGTTTAACTCTTTAGTCCTCCATGCTTTTACTTTGTGTATGGCATGAAGTAATGATTGCATCTTTATTTTTCCTAATAGTTAATGATTTCATCTGTTACTGAATGGTTCATTCTTTTCACACTGGGTTTAAATACCATATTTAACAAATACAATAAACATTTACTGTAGTCTTTCTATGTGTATTTCTGGGCTTTTGGCTCTTTTCCATTGCTCTACTGCTTTTGGCACCAGTAACAAACTTTAAATTCTCATTATTTTTAGCCTATTTCGTACCTAATATTTCACTTTTTTTTTTTAAATTTTCTTTACCATTCTCAGTTTTTTATTCTTTTAAATAAACTTTAGGATTTGTTTTTTGACCTATTTGAGAAATTTCTTTGAGATTTTAAGCAAAATTTGATTATATTTATAAATTAATTTGGGGGAGAATTAATATATTTACAATGTTAAGTTTTTCAATACAGAAAAATTATATAACTCCCCATTTATCAAACTGATTTTTTATTTTCTTAGTAAATTGTATATATATTTTATATGGGTTATTCACTTTTTTAAAAAATATTTTTAAAATATTCAGCTAGGTATAGGTGGGCTGAGGCTGAAAAGGGCGTCTGCCGGTTATTCACTACTTTTATTCCTAGAAATGTTGTTGTTGTTGCTATTATAAATAATAATATAAATAAGAATTATTTTCTATTTTATTTTCTAAGTTTTAGGTAGTTCTATGGAAAATTTCATATAATTCCATATACTTGTTCTGTGGCCAAAACAATTAATTTCGTATACTTATTTTATATATTTTTTGTATATTCGTAACTGTTCATCTCACTTTTTAATTACTTACAAGCAAATTTTAGTTTTTTCTACTGAGAAAATGAACATTACTCAATCTGCAGGTTGAATATTTTCGTCTCCATTTTTCTCATAAAGTTCTTCTTTAGTTTCTTTTTCTTGCATGGTTGCAATGGCTTAAATGTCTAGAACAGTGCTAAATGGATGGTAGTGATAATGAGCATCCTTTTCTTGTTTCTGATTTTAGCATGAATACTTCTAGTAGTTTATCATTAAGTATGATGCCTGTGTGTGATTTGAGATGGAGTATCATGTGAAAAAAAGTCTTTTAACTTTGTTTTACTAATTAAAAATTTGATATTGAATTTTATCGAATGACTTTTCAAGATTATTGTGGCAATCCAAAAGTTATTCTCTGTTGCCCAGGCTGGAGTGTCGTGGTGTGATCATAGCTCACTGCAGCTTTGAATCCCTGGGCTCAAGCGATTCTCCTGCCTTAGCCTCCCAAGTTGGTAGGACTGCAGGCATCTGCCATCACACTGGGCTATTTTTTTTTTTTTATGATAGAGATGGGGTCTTGCTATGTTGCCCCTGCTGATCTCAAACTCCTGGCTTCAAGTGATCCTGCCATTCTGGCCTCCCAAAGCACTGGAATTACAGGGGTGAGCCACTATGCCCAGCCTTATTTTTTACATCTTTAGAGTAACTATGTTTACATATGAAGTTAGTCTGTGGTTTTCTTTATTATGCTTTATCATTTTTTTTAAGTTGGGGTATTATGTTAGCTTTCTGTTACTTTTGTCCACTTAAACACTTCATATACCCAGGAAATTCATTGTGCTTGAAGCTCAGAGAGAACTTGATTGTGTAAGTAATCTGAACTAAAAGCTTTATTTGGAAATAATTTCTTATTAACTTTTACATTTTTCCATGGTTACTGATTTGTGTTTTGACTTCTTCTTGGGTCAGTTTGCTTCTAATTATTATTTTGGCTACGTCTCCCAATATTTGACATGTGGTATTCTCATCATTGAAACCTTCTAAACATTCATTCTGTAGTTGTGGTTTTAATTTATTCTCCAATCAATGATTAAAAAAAAAAAAAGAA
The DNA here is from genome assembly GCF_030222135.1 of Aotus nancymaae. Taxonomy (NCBI): domain Eukaryota; kingdom Metazoa; phylum Chordata; class Mammalia; order Primates; family Aotidae; genus Aotus; species Aotus nancymaae. The sequence goes on from NW_026988471.1 coordinate 32,424,993, forward strand.
CTCTAAAGTTTCCCCGAGAGCTTAGGGTCTTTTTGACTTATACTTTCGTAATTAATGTATAGTTTTATTACCGCGTGATCATAGAATATGGCCAATTTCTTTTGGAAAGAAATTACTTGAATTTTTTGGGTAGCCTAATATAGAATCAAGTTTTGCAAATTTTTCTTATATTTTTTCTTAATGGGCTAGACAGAAGATCCTTCTCTTTAATTATTCATTTATTCCTTGAGCATTGTTTCCACCACGTGTCTCCTACATGCCAGGCATTGTATTAGGCATTGTAGGATATATAATGAATAAGTCATAAGCTTTCTCTTAGGTTGATAAAGTTTGGGTGGAACATAGACAAATGTAGACCTAATTATAATACAGAAAGAAATGCAACCACAGCGAAATGTACAAAAGCAGCAGCCAGCCAGAGTGGGAGTCAAGCGCTATCGTAGGTTCTGGGAATACAGACTTGCCTAAGATGACCCCAAGATGCTTTCAGTCCTAAAGTGTAAGACATACGTTGAGAGCAGAGGCAGGCTTTGTGGAGGCAAGGTGATGAATTAGGAAATCACAGTGGATCTTCAGTAATAAATCAGAACATATGAAGGATGTTAAGAGTGCAAGACGAGAAGAGAAGATTTTTACACTTAAGGGGCAGATAGCAGAAGAGAAGTCCAGACCAGAGGATAAAGGAGATAGTAGTAAAATTTTATAGAAACCATGAGAGAACTTTGCAAGGAGTGCTTGGTCAGTTGGGTAAGATAGAGCCAAAAGGTCAAGTAAGATAAAAGCAAGAAAGTGTCAGTTGCCCTTGGTCTTTGGGGACTTGGGAAGAGCAGTTTCAGTGAAGTGGGGACAAAAAGCCAAGCTACAAGCAGGTTGAGACCAAATGGGATGTGAGATAGTGGAGATACGTATTTTTTCAGGAGCTTAGTTGTAGCGGAAATGCAGGAGTTAAGGCAGTAATTAAAAGAGCAAAAGATCAAAAAGATTGTTGTTAAGATATAAAGACAATGTGAGAACGTGAGAGTGTTTAGCTAAGGAGGAGTGTGAGCTGAGAGGGAGAGAAGGCATGGTTGTTGTTGAGAGTTCTAAGCAGGTGGGAGGCACAGGGTGAGACACAAAGCCCAGGCGGGAAGTGGCCTCTTGACAGGAAGAGGGAACCTCTTCTTGAGTCAAAGGCAATGCTTGGAACTGGTAGCGAGGATGAGCAAAAAGATGGGATCTCCCCATTTCTTTGCAAGGCTGTGTCATTGTAGAACCTTTAGTCAAACTCCTGGACTCTGGCTGAAAGGGTCCTGGGTCTTGACCTCTGTGTTAACAGTTTGCTTCACAGGAAGGATTTAGGATCCATCCCTTCCTCTCTTGGCTATGGAACTAGAAAAAAGCTGGGCACAGTGGCTCATGCCTGTAATCCCAGCATTTTGGGAGGCCAAGGCAGATGGATCACAAGGTCAGGAGATCAAGACCACCCTGGCTAACATGGTGAAACCCTGTCTCTACTAAAAATACAAAAAAAAAAAAAAAAAAAAAAATCAGCTGCACATGGTGGCATGTGCCTATAGTCCCAGCTACTCAAGAGGCTGAGGCAGGAGAATCACTTGAACCCAGGAGGTAGAGGTTGCAGTGAGCCAAGATCACACCACTGCACTCCAGTCTGGGGCTACAGAGTGAGACACTCCAACTCAAAAAAAAAAAAAAAAAAAAAGAACTAGAAAAGAATCTCTACACCAGTGGTCCCCAACCTATTTGGCACCAGGGATGGAAGACAATTTTTCCACAGACTAGGAGTGGGGAGATGGGGATGGTTTCAGGATGAAACTGTTCCACCTCAGATCATCAGGCATTAGACTCTCATAAGGAGCATGCAATCTAGATCCCTCACATTCACAGTTCACAATAGGGCTCATGTTCCTATGGGACTCTAATGCCACAGCTGTTCTGATAGGAGGCAGGGCTCAGGTGGTTGTGTTCACTTGCTTGCTGCTCACCTCCTACTGTGCGGCCTGGCCCCTTAACAGACCACGGACAGGTACCTGTCCATGGCATGGGGGTTGGGGAGTCCTGCTCTATACTTATGACATAGTTTGGATGTTGTCCTCACCCAAATCTCATGTTGAGATGTAATCCCCAATGTTGGAGGTAGGGCCCGGTGGGAGGTGATTGGATCGTGGGGTCAGATTTCTCATTAATGGTTTGGTACCATCCTCTTGGTGCTGTTCTCATGACAGTGAGTGAGTTTTTTTGTTTTTTGTTTGTTTTGAGACAGTCTCATTCTGTTGCTCAGGCTGGAGTGCAGTGGTACCATCACAGCTCACTGCAACCTCTGCCTCCCAGGTTCAAGTGATTCTCCTGTCTCAGCCTCCCGAGTAGCTGGGATTACATGCCACCATGCCTGGCTAATTTTTGTATTTTTAGTAGAGACAGGGTTTCTCCATGTTGGCCGGGCTGGTCTTGAACTCCTGACCTCAGGTGATCCACCCGTCCCGGCCTCCCAAAGTGCTGGGATTATAGGCTTAAGATCCACCCCACCAACAAGCCAATAGTGAATTCTGGCAAGTATTGGTCATTTAAAAGATCCCCTCTCTGTCTTGCTTCTGCTCCAGCCATGTGACACATCTCCCCCTTTTCCTTCCACCATGATTGTAAATTTCATGAGGCCTCCCCAGAAGCCAAGGAGATGCCAGTATCATGCTTCCTGTACAGCCTGCAGAACCATGAGCCAATTAAACCTCTTTTCTTTATATAAATTACCCAGTCTCAAGTATTCATAGCAATGTGAGGATGGACTAATACAACTTACCTTTCCTGAGGCTGTTGTCTCTGTTGGGCATTGAAGAGCTTCTACAAGTCTCTCTTTCTTTATGTGGCATGCAATGGATCATCAGAATCATTAACCCAGTCGATTGTAAATAAAGTGACTGATGGATGCCATCAGATCACAATTCACATTACTGTAAATACAAGGGTGTAAGCAAATCAAAATAATGTTTCAAATCCTCAGTAGGCCTCTTTTTCTGTTTCTGATTGAAGATTGTCACATCAACACATAAGCAAAAATGCCTGTGAAGGTAATGTGTATTTTAGTACATTGCATTTTTATATCTGAAGTTTACTTCTATTACTAACTTCAAATGCTGAGAAAAGGATTTGTTTTGGTGCTTAGAAAATTTTCCCATTTGCTCTTTGGGCTCTCACAAGTTGATAACAAATTACTCCTCTGATAGTATGGTGAGACTGAGGGTTTTTTGTCTTTTTCTGTTATTCTAGAAAACACTGTATCTTCTGTTAAGGAGGGAAACTTCTGGTTTGATTAACACTAAATTATTATGAGACGAAGCCTAAATATAAAAGATGACTCACACTTTCGCTTATATTAAGATATCGCATATTAAAAATCAGGGTCGATAGTTTAACAGGCTCATTATGGTTCAGAAATCCCCTGGGGGACTTCAACCATCTTTTTTAGGTGTTCATTTTGCCAAATAGGCTGCCTCTGAGTCATATCTCTACCTGAAGGGCTGGCTCAGACACTGATTTGGGGAAGCGTCACCCTGACTATACCAAGAAGTCAGACACCTAAGGTCGGACACTATGCAAAGTCAGATAACTCCAAGGGCTTTCCTGGGAAAGGAGGATGAAAAGGGAAGGGTGGGAACACCAGCTCGGGGGAGACATCTGAATCCAACAAAACGTCAGGGATGGTTTGCCACGTTCGTGAGCCGGACAGAAAACGGCAGTTTGGTCCAAGTTCCCAGCACACCAAAGGGGGCAGCAGCGCGCGTCTGTAAAGTGTGTTGTAAACTTGGTGATAATTTCTGTTTGCACTCACACTCGCTGATAATCTCAACTGCTTGACGCAATCCAACAGATAGCCATGCGGAAGTTCGGTCTTAAACTAGCTGAAATCACTTCCACGAGCTCTTTAGATAAAGCTGCCTTTGATAGTCTTCATTAACCCCTCCCATATTTGCCCCTCAGCCTCCCCTGGCTCAGGAGCCCCGGACTTGGAATTCTAACCTAAGCATTCTCTGATGGTGAGAGTCTGCCTGCCCCAGTCCCAGTCACTTAGTCAGGCTTGCGGCTCATCTAACAAACTGGAGCCTGGGATTCCGAGAAAACGAAACCAAGCAGTTGTTGTGCTCCGGGGTCACCTGGAACACAGAACAACTTCCACCTGCTGTCTGAGTTCCCGATCCTTTCTCTTGCTCTTCTAGAAGGATCAGTTTTCCCCAGTGAAAACTTGAGTGAGATGAGAGAGCGTGGAGCCCGCCGGTCTCCCCAACTCCCCTGCACACACACACGTTTAACTTTCCACTTGTAGTGACCTGCCCTCCAGTGTGACTTATCAGCTGTTTGGCTTTTGTCACTGAAGGAAAACAAATTGTGGAATGTCCTGCTCTGCAGGCTCATGAGATGGCTGAGCCAACTCAGGGGTTATGAGGCAGTTTGTGAGTGAGGAGAAGAATGATCTTCAGTTTCTGACCTCCTGGCACGGTGGCAGGCGGTATTTATCAGGAGGTGCATGTGACTGGTTAAGACTCAGAGCCCCAGCCTGAAGGAAACAGCTGCTCTCGGCGTGCTCCGGCACTTGGCAGCTGGACAGGCAGAGTGCTGATGTGAAAAATACCGCGACAAAACCACCCCAGTAAGTAACTGGAGAACTTTCCTCTCTCTTTCATTCTCTCTCCGTGTGTGTGTGTGTGTGTATTGCAAGCCACCAACAACTTTTGATTTTGATTTTGGTTTCTCTCTGGCATGATAGGAGATATTTTATTTGTACCTGTTAGCAGCCATTGGTGTTTTTACAGCCCTTTTTTTAGAACCTGTTATTTTCGGCAATGGTGTCATAACTTTGAGGATGAACGGGGCATATGGGTTCATTCCTGTCTAGGAAACAGCGAGTTTGTTTCCCAGTGTTAAAGATTTTTCTGGTCCATGGTGTTTAGATTCAAAGCCAAGAGTCAGGTTATGAAGTAGAGCCTTCATTGAAGTGAGTTGATGACTAGATTTGATTTTAATCTGTTTCTACCACTGAAACCTGAAAACATAGTTGTTTAAAATGACTTGTGAATTTATTGTATGGTTGACTTGACTTTTCCTATTCAATTTTTGAGAATATCTCATTTAACTATGTAGAACTGTCTGCAATATAGAAAATTTGACAAAATAACACATTAGGAATTATATTTAGATTTCTTGCCTGCTTTCCAACTAATTGAAAGCTGTATTTTGTAGCTACTTTCCTGTGCCCCCCGACCCCCCGCCACCCCAAACAAGCTAATTCACCTTCATTACTTTAAAATGTTCAGCTGCTCCTGGTCTTCCTTGTTTTAGTGTTTTCATGATGCTCGGGCTGTTTCTTCCTTGTTTATGACCTGGCTGGGGAAAGCATTGCCTGCAGCTGATGATTAACTCTGGGAGGACCGGCCCTTCCTCAGGCTCATTCAGCAGTAATGGTGCTTGCTCTTGGGAGAGCAGCAAACCAAGCACCATGGTTGTTCAGTGACTTTTGTCCTTCCTTGGTAGTCACCAGACAGAATGCTTCAGAGGATAGGCAAAAGGGGAAAAGAGAGAGGGCAGAGCTTTGAACTGATGACGTAAACCTCTGAAAGCGACAGGTCTTTGAATCAGAGGCTGCAGGGAAATATCAAACAGGTTTCTGTTTCTGGAGGTTACATGGACCTCAAGGAGGGTGAGCAGAGAGGGGCTGTTTTTATTTGACGTTTTACCAAATCATTGTTTTGCTTCTGATAAGCCTGACAACCCTGGAGTGGGCTTAATTCCTCGTGTGACAAATGGATTGTCCTACAGGCTCAAGTTAGACAATTTCTTTCACCCTCTGCCACCTACCATGAGGGAACACTGTTCTCTTTCCACCTTCACCACCCCCTGTTGTTTGTGGAGAATGGATTAAAAATGACCCGGGGCACACTACTTCTGCGGTCAAGTTTCCCTCAACACAGCGGGTCTTGAGTACTGCAGCAACCCATGTTGTCTGATGGAAGCAGCTTCCGATGCCCTGTCTAAACAAATGGCTAGTTTAACATTGAGAAGTTCTCCACCTTCTTTTCCTTGAAATGTAGAAGAATCCACAAAACCTAGAGTGACCAATGAGGAAAAATAGTCCCATTTCTCTGTTCCTCGTTATGGCATTTGTGTGAGTGAGGTTCTTGGGTCAGGCCATGGCCATGTGGTCTGTGACTTCCCTGTCTGACTGCTGGAAGCTGGCGGTCCTCCTGGGTCATTCTTTAGGGCATTGGTTTCTGGTATAGTTTCAGTTTTTCCATAGGTTGGTAGTGGAAAAGAACTCTCTGGTGAAATTTTGTCTCTGGAATCGTCGAGCCTCCCATAACAGAAGGGAATGTCTAAATGGGAGTCAGTGATTCTTTGAATTATCCAACTGCTGTATTTTTTGAAAGCCAATAGACTATTTCAAAAAACCCATGATACCCTGACTTTTCAAAATATTAATAGCAAAATAATAAAAAGTAATTATTTTACTTGCAGATAGTACATCCACTGAGTCAAAAACTTTTTGACCTGGATAGGAATGATAGAAGGTGCAATTTAACTCTCATTTCAAAGATGAGGAAACTGTAGCAAATTTATCAGAGTCGCAGTGCAGAGCCAAAAGAGAGAGCTCAAGGCTTCTAACTATTCCCATCATAATTTTCACGCTAACAGTCCCTTACATTTATTGTGCACTTACTATGCCAAATGATGTGCTAAGCCAGTGTGTTTATTTTCAGTCTCCTCACAATAACTCTGTATTAAATGTTATTATTCCAGTTTTATAGATAGGAAACTGAGGTTCAGAAACCCTTTAGTCACTTGACCATACAGACAGGAGGGACACTTAGATCTGACTTTAGAACCTGTACATATTAAAAAATAAAAGGGGAATCCCACCCATTTAAATCTAAAAACTCACGACATGCAAATGAGAGTATTTCCAGCACAATATGATTATACACACAATGTGTGTTATGGCCTTTTTGAGCTCTCCGTTACAGGAAGGGCTGGGTTTCCCCCTGTGACAATCCAAGCCCAGGCTCTACAGGATCACTGGCTGGTGGCGTGTTTTTCTCTTTGAAAATAGTTCAGTGATGGTCTTCATGTTGGTAAGAACAGCAACTGGAACTTTGTTATTAACCTCCAGCACATGGCTCCCACGCCCCTTCTGGCCTTTCCCTCCATTTTTCCTGTCACTCCTTTCCTTTGGAGGACAGCCACTCCACCCATGCCCCACCCCAAATAGCTGGCTTAGTGTTGATAAAGCTATTATCAGACCCGTTTCCCGTGGCTCAGCCTGGAAGGCTGGTTGTCTGAGTAGGTTGTTGATGAATAGAAACCATGCACTCTGCCACTGTGCTCCATTTAGTTGAGCTGTGGCTGTAGGGGGTGGGTCACAGGGCAGGGGACTAGCTGGCAGTGGAGAGGGAGGAGAGGTGTGCTTTTCTCTGCTGCCCACACCTGCCATTCGCCCTTAGTCACACTTCTCTGCACACCACTTGCATATCTAAAACACTGGCAGTCTCATCAGTGGGCCATGAACCTGTGGATTTTCTGGGTCATCAGGCACACAGAACCCTTACAGAAACCTGCCTCCTGAATCCTTTTAAGAATGTCATTTAGCTGTCCACGTTCCTCCACTTTAGGTTAAGTTTCAAAATCTGGGTTGGAGATAAGGAGAAAGAGCACCAGGTAGTACATAATCAGCAAGGGGACCTTTGATTAATCAGGAAGAAAATTAAGCACTTACGTATGTGTAGATATCTCTGAGAAAGTTATCAATGTTTCTGCAAGGTCGTGCTGACAAGATTACACATTTTGAAGATCAAGCTATTTATAGCATGAAAAAAGAATTTTTAAACTTTAAGCCCACCTGCCTGCTGCCTCTAAAGCTAAGCCCAACTGAATAGTAGTAAGTGATGTGGTTTGCTAGACCACAACCACTGGGAATTGCCTCCAGTTCTTGCTAGGAATTGCTCATTTCCGTAGAAATTGGCATTGTACAGAGGGTGTTATATGGGGACACGTGAAGTGGACTCAGAATCATGACAGAGTCCACAAGTCATACTCCAGAGCTGGTTTGAAAGAAAATAAAATGCTTGATTGGTTCTGGGGGCATCTTTTACAATAAGGAAACAAATTCTGGGATACAATACCTATTTTGTTTCTTTGTTTTTGCCCGATTGTTTGTTTCAAAGACGTCTGCTTCCAAAAAGTTACCTTTACTTGGCTCCTCCTTTCCCTTGGTATTAATGGGTTACAGCCCCTGGAGTTAACAGCTTCAGTGTCATGTCCCTACTGCTCTATGAGATTTGGAGGCTTTGGGGTTTTTGCTGTTTCAAGTGATTATTATAGCTTCAGCGTCTGTGGTGTGTAGAGTCACTGTGCTTCGATCTTTGAGTGCATCTTTGGTATTGAGAAGACAAACCCCTGCATTTATATATGCTGGCATAAAGCACTTGCTTGCCTTTGCCACAATCCCATGAAAGAGGGAGGATACCATCACTGTTGTTTTCAAAGAGGAAACAGAGGGCGAGGGAAAATGAGTGACTTGTTTATGGCCATGGGAAAAGTAACTATCAGAGCTCAGTTATGTCTCCTGTCTACTGACTCCAAGTGCCGGGCTTTTTCTATTATTTGTGCTATCTTTCAGAGAAAGATCAATTTCAACTATTTCATGACAATGCACTTACATAATCTATGGAATTATCGTTGGTGATAAAAAGTTGTATAATTTGTATTCTCTTTTGATCGGCAAAGAGTGAACAGATAACTCTTTTGTGACATGCCACTCATGGTATTTCCAAAGCCTGTGGATGTCTGACTTTGGAAACAGGGTCAGCTTAGTCTGCAGACACAGTATTTACTTAGGGTAATTTTTTTTTTTTTTTTTTTTGTTACCCAGGCTGGAGTGCGGTGGCGTGATCTTGGCTCACTGCAACCTCTGCCTCCCAGGTTCAAGCAATTCTCTTGCCTCAGCCTGCTAAGTAGCTGGGACTACATGCACGTGCCACCACGCTCAGCTAATTTTTGTAATTTTAGCAGAGATGAAGTTTCACTATGTTGGCTAGGCTGGTCTTGAACTCCTGACCTCAGGTGATCTACACGCCTCAGATTCCCAAAGTGCTGGGATTATAGATGTGAGCCACTGCACCTAGCCATCTTAGGGTAATATTTTTAAAGAAACTTAAGTGATCACTTTTCTCCCTTGAAGGACTCATGTGGTCAAGTTGGGGTTATACCAACATGGCATGATGTAACATTCAGCTTTTAGAGACCATGTGGTTGTTTCCTGAGATATGAAAACTGCAGTCTGCTCTTCAGCCTGCATACTCCTTGCCCAACAAAACCATCGGAATTCTTGAAAGTTCTGCCTGGGTACAGCACCTGTATTCCTATGGTGGTATAGTACACTCTGGCCACCATGAATCGTGCCCACTGTGATCATTTCCCTCTGCACAATTATCTGCCCATAACTGAGAGAGTCTTAACTTGCTAGAATAATGGAGACTTCAGTATCTGTCAATTTCCCCATGTGGCAATTCAGTTCATTGTATGACAGCATCATCAGAGTGTTGTCAAGGTCATAAAAATGGCAGTGCATGTTGCCTGATGGTTTTACAGTGCATATTGTAATGGCCAGGGCTTAGAGGTAGGGGAAAAACATGTGAACAGCTTTGTGACAAGAGTTGCTATTATAGTGTTTCTTTCTAAAGCAACCTGAGTATGAATGTGAAAGGTAGCCTTCTTTGAATTAAAAAAATCCTGAAAAACATTTAATTTCTGAGCTGACTCAAAGAGCATTTTTCTTTAGTGATGACTGTAATCATCAGAACTTTCTTCACTTTTCAAGAGGACAGAGGGGAAATATGATTTAGAAAAAAAGAAATAGTAAGTTAAAAATATACCTTCCTGGATTATAGTCTGTAGAATTTGGGGTAATAGAAAGCTTAATGCCCCTATTGTAAGTGGAGATTTGACTCAATGTATAAATGATTTCTGTGACTGCAGATATCCTACCTTTTAAGTTTCTATTTGGATAGATTGGTAATTTTATTTTCTGAAGTCTCTATTTGCCAAATGCTGCCCTATCTTTACACTTAACTTAGTGTTGGTTTAGGTGGATTGATCTTTACCCCACAATAGGTTCTAAGCCCCTTGCGAAGATCATTATGCCACTGATTTGCTAAAGTATTGTAAGTGTTCTTAGAGTTTCAGCTCTGAGCGTGTTCCAGGTGCAACTTTGACAGAGAACTAGTAATGTGGGAAAAATAATATGGAAAAAAATCAATTCATATCTAATCCCAGAAGCATGTTTTACTTACTGTTTTTTTTCTTTTTTTTTTTTTTTTGAGATGGATTCTCACTCCGTCACCCAGGCCGGAGTGGTGTGGTGCAATCTCGCTCACTGCAGCCTCCATCTCCCGGGTTCAAGTGATTCTCCTGCCTCAGCCTCCTGAGTAGCTGTGACTATAGGCATTCGACACCACGCCCAGCTAATTTTTGTATTTTTAGTAGAGACGGGGTTTCGCCATGTTGGCCAGGCTGGTCTTGAACTCTTGACCTCAAGTGATCCACCCACCTTGGCCTCCCAAAGTGCTGGAATTACAGGCGCGAACCACTACGCCCCACCTAGTCACTACTTTTCTATTGCTTAGTTGTCTCAAAAATCACAGACAAGCCTGGGCGCGGTGGCTCATGCCTGCAATCCCACCCAGCACTTTTAGAGGCCGAGGTGGGCAGATCATGAGGTCAGGAGGTCGAGACCAGCCTGGCCAACATGGCGAAAACTTGTCTCTACTAAAAATACAAAAATTAGCTGGGTGTGGTGGCATGCGCCTGTAATCCCAGCTTCTTGGGAGGCTGAGGCAGGAGAATCGCTTGAACCCAGGAGGTGGAGGCTGCAGTGAGCTGAGATTGTGTCATTGCACTCCAGCCTGGGTGACAAGAGCAAGACTTTGTGATTTTTTTTTTTTTGAGACAAACAAGTAACTGATTTGAGTGTGTGTATGTGGTTTTAATTGTTTGTCCTTTTCCCATCTGGGGTGTTTGTACTATGGTAGAGACCTTAATAATTAAGAAATTGACCAAAAGGAGGGGTGACAAGCTACAGAATAACTCAGGCAAAGAGGTGATCAATCTGTGATGGAACCAGACTCCATTAAAAAAAAATTCAAATTTGGCTGAACCAAGTTTCCTTGGAGTCTTTTCCATAAACTAACATTGGGAAGGTACCAGGAGGATTCTTTCCTAGGAATTGGCACACATGGGTTGGTTTTACAGAACTCCCTAGACCTAGAATGAAAGGAGTGAAGAAGAAATATCCTTTTCTGACCACACTTTAACAACTTGCTTGTGACTATCAGGGATGAATCTCTCTTCAAGTCTCGAGTTAATACAGATTTCTGGAGCTCATAAACTACTCAAGAATTTTAAACAGTTTTAAATTGAAGAATTGGGTAAAATCTCCATATTTGGTTCTGGAAAACTCATGAGTTTTATTTGACTGAACTTTGGACTCTGCTCAGCTTTCAGTTCTGTTTTTTAAAAGTAGAAAGTATTCCACTTATGCATGGAATGCTTGCCATTCAAAATCATATGAGTTGACAGGGTGTTTTAGAGATCATTATTTTTTTATGGCAAGGACAGTGCCCAGTTCGAATGGTGGAGCTGGAGAGATTTCTCTGTAATCCATTTCTCTCCCCAGTCACTCTTGATTCTGAATCTGCCTCTTTCTACTTTCCTTCTCTTGTGTCTGCTATTGAGAGAGGAAATAACATAACATTTATTTTCACATCACTCAGAGGTAGACATCATTAGCACTCTTGCAGAAAAGAAAAATAAATTTTAGAGAAGTCATATACCTCGTAGAAGGTCACAAGCCAGTAAGAGTCTAGTCCTAGTCTGCCTGGAAACAAAGTAGGTGCCTTTTTCATCCAATCACACTGTCTCTCACTATGTCTATGTTAAAACTGATGATGCCCTCTTGAAAAGGGAAGCATTCTGTGGAGTTGGGATTCTGCTGTCCTTGTCATGCAATTGACATTATGTTATGTCATGCTTAATACATACTCATTTCTATTAAAAGGATACTGCAGGACAAAGAAATATCCTAGGACTCTGCGGATTTGTGGTTGTACCCTGCAGTCTCTCTTTAGCTTCTGCCCAGAACACATTCAGTTTTTATTATTGAGGTGTTCTCTCAACTGTGCTGCTCTGAGTCTTTGGCAGGGTGCTCCTGCAGAGCTAAGCCTTTGGCAACGCTCAAAAATCATTATACTATCTCAGATGGTGACAGGTATGAAAAAGATCATGACTGTTGGACTAGCTGATTAACTAGCAGTGACAGTTTGCTTTAAAATATATTTGGTTTTTATAAGAAGTGACATAATATTGGCACCAGGAGGGACAATCATATTCATTCCCATAAAATGTTTCTTAGGGCCATGATTACAGATAGATAAAAGGGCCAAGCAGAACTTGAAGCAGAACCAGTGTAAAATATCTCATGCTATTTTAATTCTTTATGTTTTTAGAAGAAATACTGTTTTCAACCTCTCTTTGGAAGTTGCAGGAACTTTGGTTGACTTAAGCCAGTGATGGTGGATTTATTATGTAAGAATTGAAGGTTTGTCTTTTTCAGCTACAAAGATGACGGAGACATGTGTCATGCATAAAATTCTGCAACTATTTGGAATACCATCACATATCTAACTTGTAGATGAGAGGCTAACATATTTGGAAAATTGTTTTGAGCTTCAGTCGCCAGTTTTAAAAATTTTCCTCAACCAAAACTTCAGGAAGTACAGTCTAGTAGGAGCCAGGATTTACATTTAGGTAACAAAAGTCAAGGGACAAAATTCAGAATATATTTTCATACAAGAGGATTCACTTGGTATTTCTTTTCTTTTCTTTTTTTTTTTTTTTTTTGAGCGTCTCACTGCATTACCCAGTCTGGGGTGTAGTGGCGCAATCTCGGCTTACTGCAACCTCTACCTCCTAGTTCAAGCAATTCTCCTGCCTCAGCCTCCTGAGTAGCTGGGATTATAGGCACTCCAATTCTCCTGCCTCAGCCTCCTGAGTAGCTAGGATTATAGGCACCCACCACCACGCCCAGCTAAGTTTTGTATTTTTTTTTTTTCGGTAGAGACAGGATTTCACCAGGTTGGCCAGGGTGGTCTTGAACTCCTGCCCACAAATGATCTGCCCGCTTTGGCCTCCCAAAGTGTTGGGATTATAGGTGTGAGCCACTGCGCCCTGCCTCACTTGGTGTTTCTAAACATATGCTTTTGTGCTGTGTATTGCACAAACATGAAGAATATGGAATTTATCCCATAGGATTTTACTGTTTAACAGATCAATATTTTTAAAAGGTTACAATAATCATCTTATAATACATAAATGCGTATTTCGTAAAAGAGGATGTTCCCAAAATGTTCTGTGGGAATTCAGAGAAAGGAGATAGCTAACTGTATTGGGATGAGTCAGGAAAGATTCCCTAGGGTTGGTCACATTTAAGCTGGATATAAAAGGATACAAAGTCATTGTTCAAGAAGAAAAAGGGTATATTTGAAAGAGTACATTCTAGGAATAACATGTAACTTGATAGAGCTGAATCATGGGGTACATATTGGAGGAGGGAGGGGAGAAAAGGAGCAAAGATAAGATGGTTCCAGGAGGTTAACAGTAGTGTTTACCCTTCTGAAACATGTAAGTATTTTTGAGAACTGTTTAGAGTTAAAAGAATCCTTTTTGTAATGGAAAATTTCAACCATATACAAAATAGACAAAGTAGTATAATGAACCCCCATTTATTATCTAACTATAACAATTTTCAATTCATGGTCACTTATTTAATTTATATCCCTACCCATGTTATCCTCTTCCCATATTATCTTGGAAGTAAACCCCAGATATTTCATCATTCCATCTGTAAATACTTTAGTATGTGTTTCTAAAACATAAGTTCTCCTAAAAAGTTCACAATGTTGGCAGGGCGCAGTGGCTCATGCCTGTAATCCCAGCACTTTGGGAGGCCAAGGTGGGCAGATCACAGGAGATCAAAACCATCCTGGCCAATGTGGTGAAGCCCCGTCTCTACTAAGAATACAAAAATTAGCTGAGCGTGGTGATGCATGCCTGTAGTCCCAGCTAATCGTGAGGCAGAGGCAAGAGAATCACTTGAACCCAGGAGGCAGAGGTTGCAGTGAGCCAAGATCATGCCACTGCACTCCAGCCTGGGCAACAGAGCAAGACTCCATCTCAAAAGGACGACATGAATACATTTGCATTCTGGGAAAAAAAAATCTCTGAAGGCAATGAGGAGGAGGACAGATTAGAGAGAGAAAAATATTGAAGACCAAAAGAAGACTCCAAAGATAGGTTTGAATCAAGGCAATGATAATAGAGAGGATGTAAAAACTTTCAAAATATTTAAAAGGTAAAGTTGATTGTTCTTGAGATTAATTGTATATGATATGTAGGAAAGGAGGGAGTTAAAGAAATTTTGGATGTTTCAATTTGAATAATCAGTGTATGAGTATGCCATTAGCCTATATAAGGTAGGGATTCCTTAAAAAGCAGTTAGCCTGGTTCAGCATTATACAGAGACTATAGGAAACAAATAAAAAAATAACTTCCTATTACCCTTAAACAAAACTTTGAGATTTTCACCTGTAGTCCCAGCTACTCAGAAGGCTGAGGCAGGAGGATTGCTGGAGCCCAGAAGTTTGTATATGTGCTGCCGAAGCAAGCACAGAGCCCAGAAGTTTGGAGTCAGTTTGGGCAACATAGTGAGATCCCATCTCAGGAAAACAACAACAAAACTTTGAGACTTGGAGCATTTGGAATAATTCTGATTGTCCCACCTTAAGAAATCCATTAACGCCCGCCATGGTGCTTCATGCTTGTAATTCTAGCACTTTGAGAGGCTGAAGCAAGAGGATCACATGAACTCGGGAATTCAGGACCAGCCTGGGCAACATAGGGAGACCCTGTTTATTAGGCTGTTCTTGTATTGCTATAAAGAAATACCTGAGACTGGGTAATTTGTAAGAAAAGAGGTTTTATTGGCACACAGTTCTGCAGGCTGCACAGGAAGCATAGCAGCATCTGCTTCTGAGGAGGCATCTGGAAGCTTACAATCATGGCAGAAGGCCAAGTGGGAGCTTGCACATCCAACACATGGCAAAAGCAGGAGCAACAGAGAGAGGTGGGAGGAGCCACATACTTTTAAATGACCAGATCTTGTGACAACTACTATTGTGAGAACAGTGCCAAAGGGATGCATAAGAAATCCATCTCATGATCCAATCACCTCCTACCAAGCTCTACCTCCAACACTGAGGATGACAATTCAACAGGAGATTTGGGTGGGAACACAGATCCAAGCCATATCACGTGCCTCTACAAAAATTAGAATATTAGTCATGGTGGTGCATGCACGCCTGCAGTCCTGACTACTCAGGAGGCTGAGGTGGGAGGATCGCTTGAGCCCAGGAGGCAGAGGTTGCAGTGAGCCAAGATCACACTGCACTGCACTCGAACCTGGGCAACAGAGTGAGACTCTGCCTCAAAAAAAAAAAGGAAAAAGAAAGAAAAGAAGGAAGGAAATCCATTAACAAAACTTTGGAAACATACAGAGAATAGCATCTAAAATGTTCAAAGGGACAGGTGAGCCACTTAGACTGAAAACTGAGACTTTTTTTAGTTTATATGATTAATAGTTATACAGCCATAAGGCCAATGAACATGACTTGTTCACCAAATCCCAAACCACTAGATGTTTGAAAGAGATAAATTAAGAATAATGTGAGGAATTTCCATCCCCCATTTTATAATGACAATGTTCAAACCAAAAATTTGAAAGAGTTTTACAGTTAATACCCATATCCCACCAATTCAATTCAACAGTTAAAAATGTACTACATATGCTTTTTAACACATCTATCCATTTATCTGTCCGTTGGTTTATCTTATTTTTTCTTTTTCAAAATCCATTGTAATACCAAGCATGGTGGCCCACACCTGTAATCCCAGTGCTTTGGGAGGCCAAGGTGGGAGGATATTTTGAGGCAAGGAGTTTGAGACCAGCCTGGACAATATAGCAAAACCCCATCTCTGCAAAAAAAAAAAAAAAAAAAAAAAAAAAAAACCTAGAGTGGTGGTGTGTGCCTGTAGTCTCAGCTACTGGGAAGCTGAGGCCGGAAGATCACCTGAGCCCAGGAGTTCAAGGTTACAGTGAGCTATGATCACAACACTGCACTCCAGCCTGGGTGACACAGCAAGACCCTATCTCTAAAATTAAAAAAAAAAAAATTAGTTGCAGACAGCAGTACACTTCATTTGTAAACATTTTATCATGTCTATTACCAACTAGAGTTCAATATTCGTTCTTGCAGAATTAATATTTTACACAAGAGAGATTAAACTTATACATTTATTTTCTCAAAGGGAAAGGCTGTGATTCAAGAAGGATTAACACAATTGATGGCTGATTCTTACTCGATTATTTATGAAAGCAAAAAACTGAGAACCTTTTGATTCTCAAAAGTTGTTGCCATCCAGAGCAGCCACAGCCTACTACAGAATAGCCTTTGAGGAACTATCAAGTATTGTCCTGGCAGAACCACGTTCCTCTCAGTGAATGTTAATTGAATTTGAATATAAAGAAACTGACACCTAGAAATGTAACCTTTTTGCCAGTAACTGACAGAGCTGGTTCTAGAACAAATTACATCTAATAGTTTCTCATTGAGCATCACTCCTTACCCCTAACAACTCTGAATAGTAATAATGTAACACAGAAGATGACTTACTACTAAAAAGGTAAAGCCTTCTACATCAAGTCATTATGAGGTCGCTTAAGATTCAATGGGACTGGGTAGCTGGGCAGTAGGAAGAGACGTAAAATGCTCTCACACACACACACAAAAAGAACTCTTTATACACAATGGAAAAAAAAATGCCTGTGTTCATATTTACCCTCTGACTTCCTCCAGAAGAGGATTAAAGCAGCTTATGACAAAAAGCAAAAATAAAACTGAAAATGATTAATACAGGAATAAAACAAAGGCCAAAATCCGCCAGTTAGTCAGGTGAGGAATAAGTTTGGACCTAGAAACCTTTAAAATGTTCTCCATTATGTCAAATTCTGACATGTTAAATCTTGCAAGTTGAGATGATGTCTAAAAGACATGTTCATTCAACTGTGTTTTTGTTGATGAAGATATCGAGTATTCATTTGGAAACTGAAAAACTCGGTCAAATAGCCAGGCATTTACCTACACAAGAAACTGACATTCTGATACTAGAAAAGATTTTAGGGGTTTGATTGCTTGTTTTGGTTTCCATTTTGATGTTATGGCATCAGTCTGTATCAGTGGTTCTCAACTGAGAATAATTTTGCCTTCCAAAAGACATTTAGCAATGTCGGGGGATGTTTTTGGTAGGCTCACTGGGAGTGGTGTATTACTGGCATCTAGTGGGTAGAGACCAAGGATGCTGCTAAACATCCTAAAATGCTCACAGCAGCCCTGCATAACAATGAATTATCCAACCAAAAATGTCCATAGTACCAACATTGAGAAATTCTGATCTTTGTGAAACAATTAAAAATCTCACTCTAACATACCTTCAAAGACACTTTAGGTGAGTTACATGCAACATTTTTGCTTGTCTGCTGCTAAGCGGTAAGTGGCGATGGCTTAATACACTTGCAGAAATACTGCTGCTTCGGCATCAGAGTGGAAATGAGACGTCAAACTGCCAGTCCTTCAGAATGCAAAGCCAAGTGGGGTAGTTCACAACACAGGCTGACAGGACTCTTTGGTGTCCAAAAGATCAAATGTTGGCAGCCAAGGATACTGATACTTAGTCAGCAGGAAAATATTCAAAGCAATGAGGGATACGTCATTGTTGCTGGGGTTTTCTTCGTGTGTGTTTTGGTTTTTTTCCAAGGTCTAGCTCTATTGCCCAGGCTGGAGTGCAGTGGTGCAATCTCTGCTTACTGCAACCTCCGTCTCCCAAGTAGCTGCGACTACAGGCAGGCTGTAGTCGCCTGCCCACCTGGCTAATTTTTGTATCTTTTGTAGAGAAGGGAATTTCACCATGTTGGCCAGACTAGTCTTGAACTCGTGAGCTCAAGTAGTCCTCCTGCCTCAGCCTCCCAAAGTGCTGGGATTACAGGTGTGAGCCACTGCTCCCAGCTGACACATTGTTGATTAGAACAGAACAAAGGATCTTTAGGTTGTAAGTTATGGGACAGTTGATCCTGGGACTTGAGGAGTTCATTTCTCTGCTTCTAGCTTTTTTCATCTTCAAAAACTCAGGAAAGAGAACTGAGGGCATCAGAGCAGGCTGATTTGATATACTCTTGCTGCCAATCTGATGACTGTATATCTCTGATATATGTTGATTCTTTTTCATGTTCCCCTTACTAATTATAACTATTATCCATATTCGTAACCACGTTCTTCTTCTTCCTTCTTTCATGTTACAACTGGAACCCATCTGCTTCCCTTTGGTTATCTTCTCTTCCTTCTGAGTTTTCAGCTTCCCCTACTAGATTATCCTCATCAGTGCCTATGTGTGCTTCAGTAACTCTCACCTTAAAAAATATCCTTTGCTTGCCACAAGCTCTGCCAATTTCTCTTCACTGCAATTCTAAATGAACTTGTTAAGCTCGTATTCTACACACGTTATCTTTGTTCCTTTACCGCTCATTTACTCTTGCGCTCACACCAACCTAGCGTCTGCCCACGGTTCCATGAAACTACCTTTGTCAAGGTCACCAGTGACCTCCTTGTGTTAAATTTTTATAAAGCAGATAGTTTCCCTTTCTTTTCTTATTTAACTTCTCAGTAGCATTCAACGTGATTGATGGCCTCAGCCTCCATTCTATTCCTGGCCTCATGGCACAGCATGCTTTTAAGTTTTCCTTCTTTCTCTCTGACAGTAGCTCCTCCAGATGCTTTGCTCCTCTTCCTCCTCTCTCTGACCTCTAGATGTAGGAAAGCCCATGGCTTAGAAGTGGGTCCTCTTGTTCTGCCTCTATATACTTTCTTCCTGAGTGATCTGAACCATTGCTCACCTGGTGATAAAATCCCAGATGTTTCCTTGGAGCTCCAATTTGTATACATAACTGCAACTCGAGATCTACATGTAGGAGTTTCTCACCTGGCCTGTTTAGTTCACTCCCGGATACCCAGACCCTGGCATAATGTCTGGAAAGTAGAGACATATTTGTTGAGTCAGTAAAGAACTATTTGGATACTGGGCCTAAAACAGACACATTTTTTTTCTGTGACAAGATAAGAGTTAGTTGCTTTTGCTGTCAGAGTTACACTTTTATTAGATTAAAAGATAACACTTAGGCCAGGCACGATGATTCATGCCTGTAATCCCAGCACTTTGGGAGGCCGAGGTGGGTGGATTGCTTGAGGCCAGGAGTTTGAGACCAGCCTGGCCAACGTGGGGAAACCTTGTCTCTAGTAAAAATACAAAAATTCGATGGGCATGGTGGTGCATGCCTATATTCCCAGCTATTTGGGAGGCTGAGACAGGAGAATCATTTGAACCTGGGAGGCAGAGGTTGCAGTGAGCTGAGATCGCTTTACTGCACTCAAGCCTGGGTGATAGAGCGAGACTCTGTCTCAAAAAAATAAAAAAACACTTAAGCATTATCCAGAAATAAAAAAAGAAACAAGATACTATTTAATAACTGCTTATTGGTTGATGGATAGATTGAGTAATCAATTGGAAATGTATTAATACATAATCTTTTTTTATTCTGATTTATTTAACATAGAAATAATGCTATTATTTGCCAAATCATTTTAAAAGACACAGATAGTAGTTTTGTAATATTCTGTGGAGAAAGACATTTACTACATACAAAATCGTACACAAGATGGTGTAGAGATTGCATGTATTAGCAATTTCCTTAGTCTGAGGACTGCATTGCACTTGTGCCTGAACTCTTGTGGTTTGTGAGCCAACAAAATATCAGTCCTCATTGTTATAAGTCTTATTTGAAAAGCTACCATTGGATAGTGTTTCTGTGATGTGGCTAGAATTATATAATTGTCTTCACAGCCTCGCAGCCATCTGCACTGAGAGGTGCCGGGTGAGGCTGGTGGACAGCACAGCACAGTAGCCCCTGGCTGAGGCCCAGGCTAGAGCGCAACAGACTTTCTGGCATCTGGCCAAAGTGCTGAAGGCTAACAGGTGAACAAAGTGGAGTAGGAAGCAGCTTCAAGGGCAGGAGTAAGGAGTAGCAGATCTAGACTTCGACAGGGTCATAGGTACTTCTGCAAAAGAGAAAGCCTTCTGTTTTCAGAGTTGAATGCTCAGTCTGAGGTTGCTCATGGAATCTTGGAAGGAGATTAAAATTTGAGTATCTTAAATTTTTGTGACTCCAAACAGCTGATGGTGAGAATCAGGAAGTGAAGTGACTTTTTTTCTCCCCTTTTGCATTGGGCAAGTCCATTTACTTTAAGGTCATAAAAAATGACATTGAGTGGTAGAATCTCAGATCGATTTCCCTTTGTCTTCTTCAGAAATCCTCTGGGGCAATTGGCCTTTGTGTGTTTGAGTAGAGGTCATGAAACTTTTATTACAGACCCCCTTCAAGCCCCCAAGGAAAGCTATGGGCCTTTACCCTAGAAAGAAGCCCATAGGCGCAAATACAGGAAATTCTGCATATGATTTCAGGGTTATATATATCTCCAATCCTTGGTTGATGGCCTAGCTGTGGACAGAATGTTGTACCCTCAACATTCATATGTTGAAGCTTTAACCCCCTAATGTGACTGTGTTTGGAAATAGAGCCTGTAAGGAGGTAATTACGGTTAAACAAGGTCAAAGAGTGGGGCTCTGATATCTGATAGGGCTGGTGTCCTTATAAGAGGAAGGGATACCAGACTTCTCTCTCTCTTCCATGTGTGAGAGAGAAGGTAGAAGAAAGAAGAAGGTGGTGTAACTCACCGTTTGCACTTAGGCAAATCACCACAGGAAGAAGGTGGCCATCTGCAAGCCAGAAAGAGCGTCCTCACCAGGGACTTAGCCTCCAGAGCTGTGAGAAATCAATTTCTGTTGTTTAAGCCATCCAGTCTATGGTGTTTTGTTATAGCAGCTTGGGCTAAGACAGGCCTCTTACCCTGGAAGCTGCTCTGGCCCGTAAGGTAGCTGTGCTCGTGCTGACTGTTCCATGGAGGGACCAGGATGAGGAGGGAAAGTTCTAGTGAACAAATGTTCTGGGGAGGTGTATGGGAGCCTTGGAGCACCGAAGCAGGTCAGCCAATTGTACCACACCTGGCTCGCTCTGCCCGGACTTCATGAGTCCTCAGAGACAGAGTGAAGTATGAAGGTCACCCAGAAGGATGATGTGCTGTCATGCTGAGTGTGTGCCTCTTCTTTAGGAGTTCATTTCACTGCGCAGGCTGTCTACCAGAAGCAAGGGGCCTCTTTGAATTTTCTTTCAAGCGTTTAATAAGAGGCATGTATCCTCCTAGACACAATCATCCCATTTTGTAAAGTAGAGAAGTATCTCCCCACAGTTAAGACTGGAGCCACCTGAGCCCTAAACAAACAACTGGCAATGTGGGAAGTATATTTTCCATACAAATCCACTTACCCCATCCTTTCCCCTTTTGAGAAAGCCGCCATTGTCTGATTGGGTAGAATTTGGGAATAAGGACAATAGGAGCTGCGGTATGCAGGCTAGCTAGTCTGATACCTGGGAGAGCAGGGGCAGAGTCCTTAGTGGTGCTGTCAGAGTGAATTTGGACTGGACAGAGGAGTGCTTGAAAGTCTTTTCTGGAAGAGTTAAAAACAGAAGCCAAGGTTTGAGTGGCTAAAAGTCACCAGCAAAATCTGGGATTCAACGTGACATGAGTAAATGAACAGTGTCAGTCCAAGTGTTCGAGCCAGGGAACCAATGGTTTGTGCCAAGACCCATTTAGAGTTCCCAGATTCCGCCTTCTCAACCTCACTTCCATCAACTCACCTTCACCCATCTCACAGACATCCAGACCTGGTTCAGATGTGCAGCACCCAACAGCCAGGGATTATAGCTTTTTATTGAAATCCCTGCTATCATTTTAGACCAGACTGCTGAAAAAAAATGTGTTGACAAGGAGAGATGACCAGATTGGAATAATCTTTACAAAATTAAAAAAAAAAAAATAGATTCCCTTGAAATCAGACCAGTGAGCAGAAATTCCATGACTGATGATAGCATATAGCTGCTTCATTTCTCCAAATCAAAATGGCCAAAGGGTGACTTCATGTCAGAAAACCTAGATATTTTTAAAGCAAGTGCATTAGTTCAAAATCAGCCTACTGCCTCATATACTTTTTATGTTCCAGAGACCCTGGTATGAGTCTGGATTCTATAGAAGCTCACTATGATGAAATATTTTCCTTTCTTCCACTAACTCACCATTTGCACTTAGGCAAACCACCTTATCATTTTGGCCTTGGGGCTCTCCTTTATAGAATGAGGTAGTTAAACCGGCAACTAAGTAAAACATCCCATTGAAAAGTGGAAATGTGTCACCTACTAGTACAACATCTTTCTCTCCTGGAGCTATAGTTTTCTCTGAGTAGACTAAAAACACTGTCAGAAGACATGAATGACCAAGCTGATGAAATCAGGTGCTTAGAGACCAAGGCTCACAGCCACACTGACCAGTTCATAACCCTTCCCTGGCTTCTGGTTTTTCTTTTTAGAGTAATAAACAACAACAAAAGTAGAATACCAGTTCAACTCATATAGTCACTAATTATATAAGTGACCCATTCTAAGGGCTAGAAATGATCCTAAAGGAGATTATCCTGAAGGGTCTACAGTGATAAATATCTATGATTTACTTGAGTCTGACATGGAAAAGCAAGCTGTGACTAGTTGTAATCAACAAATCCAAAACAACCTAGAGAGGAAGTGGGAGAGAGTGAAACTATATACTCGCTACAGTGTGTGGAATCTGAAAATGCCTCTACACATGCATAGGTACATTTTGTTTTTCAGGTAGCCCAGTGTACATTCTAGTTTCTCTAAATCTTTACAAAGTAAGGTATTGAGGGGGCATTGGCACCCAGTCCCATGCTCTTCAGAAATCATTAATGGCTACCTATTTTGTTGATTATGAGAATTTTTTTTATTAATATAAAGAATAAACCAGAAATCTGAGGAAACTCTAAAACTTGGAGGCGATCTAGACATTTAAATGATATTATAAGTGGAAATAAATAATAATGTGTTAGACTAACCAAGCTTGACAAATGCTGTAGAGATCTCCAAATGTACTTTCTTACTCAGGCAAGAGGTGAAATTTGTCTTGCAATCTGAAATTATGTTTTGAGTAAACGTATATAAGTAAGCAAAGTGACTGTCTTGTCATTCTCCCTTGGTCCAGTCCACAACAGTAACATTCCGAGGATCTGCACATTGAAAGGTCCTCCTTAGCTTTTGCATCTGTGGGGTTAGTAGGTAGCCCAATGAGTCTGAGGTAGGGCCTTGCAATCCCTAACCTTTCTGGAACAAGGGACAGGTTTCGTGGAAGACTATTTTTCCACGGACAGGGCAGGGGGTGGGGATTGGGGAGATGGTTTTGGGGTGAAACTGTTGCACCTCAGATCCTCAGGCAGTAATTAGATTTTCATAAGGAGCATACAACCTACATCCCTCATATGCGTAGTTCACAATAGGGTTTGTGGTCCTATGAGAGTCTAATGCTGCAGGTCATCTGACAGAAGGGAGAGCTCAGGCAGTAATGTTCCCTCACCCACATGCACCTTCTGCCGCGCAACCTGGTTCCTAACAGGCCATGGACCAAGCCATGGCCCAGGGCTTGGGAACCCCTTGTTTACAGGACCAGGAAGATATTATAATGATGTAATGAGTGAAATGAATTAGAAAGAATAAAAATTCTGGACAAGGCCTGGTGCCTTATGTTCATAATCGCAGCACTCTGGGAGGCCGAGGCAGAAGGATTGCTTGAGCCCAGGAGTTTGGGACCAGTCTGGAAAACATAATGAGACCTCGTCCTTTAAAAAAAAAACAATTCTTTCTCTGTTTGGAACAAGTGATAGTCACTTTCCTCTTAAACCTACTAAAAGAGAAAAGGCACATAGTGGGATGGTAAATGGTAATGTCACTTGGTCTCAATTTGGGGAGACAGCAGAAGGTAGTAGAGGCTTTGGGGAACTGAGAGTCAGTCAGTTGCTGCTCAGCTCCATCCAAATGTCGCTTCATGGGAATGCAGCCCTAAAATCAGCAGAACTGATTTTTCCACAAGAATCTAGAAAACTGAATTTTTAAAGTAAAAGTTCAGATTTATAAATTTTCACAATTAATTCAAAATTTTTGAAACTTTGTTAGAGCTAATCCTGTGTGGACCTAAAAAAAAAAATGCATCTAGGAGCTAAATCTGTTTATAAGCTGTAGATGCTGAGTGAAGTAGAACTTATTAGCTTGCACCGTCTTCGATTTGTAGAAAAGACAAAGACTCTTGATTCATTATTTGTAAGTCTTTAAACAGGCTTTATCAGATAAAGAGAAAAACATTTAAAAAGAAAGGCATTTGAGAACAATATTTATAGTGTGTGAATAGGAATTGTGCTCTTGCATTTCATTCCTATAGCATCACAGCCAGAGTTCTTGGGTTAATATAGAATGCATGATTTTATTTTAGGATCCACAAGGACATTGACGTGAGCTATTGCTGATGTCAGGCTTATGGCATCTGTATCATCTTGCTATGAATATGGCCCTTAATAAAGACTTCATTAGAATGATTCAGATAGGGCCTTTGTTATAACAAAGATATGGGGATTTGGATATATGTAGATGACATACAGAATTTTCTAGTTGTCAAAAAATAAATGTTTGGGCCGGGCACAGTGGCTCACACCTGTAATCTGAGTACTTTGGGAGGCCGAGGGGTGGGTGGATCACTTGAGGTCAGGAGTTCGAGAACAGCCTGGCCAACATAGTGAAACCCCAAGAAATACAAAAATTAGCAATGTGTGGTGGCACACGCGTGTAGTCCCAGCTACTCAGGAGACTGAGATGGGAGAATCACTTCAGGAGGCAGATGTTGCAGTGAGCCAAGACTGTACCACTTCACTCCAGCCTGGGTGAGAGAGTCAGACCCTGTCTCAAAAACAAAACAAAACAAATGAAAAACAAACCTGTACTCCCATCACATTGCTTTAGATGCATAAAAGCAATACGTTTTGGGTCTTGAGTGTTTCTTGACATTTGAAGTGTAGATACAGCTTTAGATATTTCAGCATTTTCTTCCTACTCATTGATTTTTTTTAATGGTAGCTTTTTGTCTTTTTCTCCCAATTCAAGTATATAGTAATAAGTTAACCTGAGATTTATAAATTTTAATTTCTATTTTTTCTGTTTTAATAATAAAATAATTTGTGTTGCATTTAGTAGTATGGAAGTATCTTTTTACCTAAATGCTTGGTGAATACTTTCAAGTTTTGCTTGATTAATAGTTAAAGGGTGCTAAGAAAATTAAATAAATATATACATGCTCTGTTTCATGAACTAGAAATTAGAAACAATGTTTGAGAAGAAGCCACTAGAAATGAGATATTGTGGTGAGATAAAGATTGACAAGGGTCTAAAACTGTGAGCCAGCAGACTTGTGAAATCCCATAAATGACCACAGAAGCTGATGAGGTTCTCTCTTTCACTGTAGCCCCAGCTTGGTTTCACTTACTATTTCAACTCTTTGGTATCCTTATTATGACTAGTAGATCTGTTAGCAAAACTTTTAGTGGACATGTTTTTGTATAATATCCACTCCTCAAAATGGTTTTAGGGACATTAATAACCTGATATGTGTTTATTTTCATTCCACAGAAGAATAAATGCAATGTCCAGACTTGGATTCCATTCAAGATCCATTGGTACACTTGAGATATTACTGACATTTCTAAATGTATCTACTGAAATCTCCTGTTCTTTAACCTCTTTGTGGGGAGATACGTGTCTTTGTATTCCCTTGAGTACTTCTTGCGTGTGCTTAATAAATACTTCTTAAAAATTAGGTTGTAATTGATCGATAAAGATATTTTTGAATGGTTTGGGTGGTATGCCCAGAAATAGTTTTTAACCTACCAAAATAATGAATAATAGAGAGTAAGAAGCATATTATAGAATTTTCACTTACAAAAGTATGGACTAAGTCATAGTAGAAATGGGATTTAAACTAGTTCTAATTTCATGACATAAATCTCTAGCCTACACTGCCTTTTCCCCCTTCCTTTCTACAACCCTTCTCTCCTCTCGCCTTCTCTTTCCTTCCTTTCTTTGCAAAATGGGTATATGTAGGTAAAATATATGTGACTTATGAATTTAAGAGGAGTGACAGAAATAGAAATCATTGCATCCCTAGGTAGAGGGCACTTTTTGGTCCCTTACCAAGAAAATAGTAACAGCAGCTAACACTCATTGAAGATGTAACATGTGCCAGTCAATAAGCCCTTTCCCTGTAATTAACTCATTTAGTTCTCATAACAACCCTACAACATAGACATTATTATTATTCTATCATATGTATAAAGATACAGACACACAGTAAATTAACTTGCCCCAAACCACACAGTTAGAAAGTTTAAGAGTTGAATTTGATCGCAGTGGTCTGGCTCTAGAGTCCAGGCTCTTAACCACTGTACTCAGAAAAGAATTCATTAAAGAATGAGTAAAATAGGAGCCGCGGTGGCTCAGGCCAGTTGTCCTGGCGCTTGAGGAGGCGAGGCTATGCGTTCAAGGCCAACCTGGGCAACATAAGAACCTCTCATTCATTAAAAAAAAAAAAATTTTGAGAAAAACAAAAAAGAATGAGTAAAATGTGTAAGGCCCACAAGAAAGTACTACGTTGGTTTATGTTACATGGCTTTCACAGGATCTTTAGTTATGACGTACAGAACATGATAGTCCCTCTCTCCCCTTCAAAATGTTTTTGAGTGAAAGAATGAACAAATACATACTTCAGTCCCAACTTTAAGACCTCACCATCCTGTGAGCATTCCAGCTTTTCTACGCCTCCCTGCCTTCTTCAGTGCCATTTTCTCTGTGTGAAGTGTTCTCCTTCTTCTCTTCTCTCTGACCAATGCATCCCTGCTTGTGCGGCTAGACATAGCTCGGTTCTATGAGTCACCTTGCTTTGACCTCTCAACTCTTTCATGATGCCCCGTGTCGTAACTTCTGTCCATGTGTGCCCCCCTCTCTAGATCCTCAAGCCTCCGAGATCACAATCTGTGCCTGACATGTACTTGTACCTCTGCCACGATGTTAATCATAGTGTCTGGCACAGAAATAAGTGTTTATTCAGCAGACGAGAAAGTGACCGGAGAAGTATTCACTGTAATTTTATCCTCTTGAATAATCTATAATACTAAAAATTGGGAAGCATATCTTGAAATTCTATTATGGGCCTGTTAATATAAAAGGAATAAAATTATTCCATAATCAAAAGAGAAACATCAAGACAAGAATAAGGTTAGACTCATCCCTAGCCCCCTCCCATTTCTGACCTCTGTTCCTCTGCTAAGATTCATCCCATCCCTGGTCCTAGTCCCATCCTGGACAGTGAGTCCCTCCCTAAGGCAAGCCACCTATCTCCCTGGCCTTGTCCAGACACCTAATCCTCACTCTACATAGAGTGAGGATTTAAATTAAAACCCTAGTTTTTGGCCAGACGTAGTGGCTCAATCTCAGCGCTTTCGGAGGCCTAGATGGGTGGATCGCCTGAGCTCAAGAGTTCGAGACTAGTCTGGGCAACATGATGAAACCCCATCTTTACCAAAAATACAAAAATAGGCTGGGTGTGGTGGTGCACATGTGCGGTCCCAACTATTCTGGAAGGTGTGGGAGAATTGCTTGAACCTGGGAGGTGGAGGGTGCAGTGAGCTGAGATCATGCCACTGCACTCCGGCCTGGGCAATGGAGTGAGACACTGTCTCAAAATAAATAAACAAACAAACAAACCCACCCCTCAGTTTTGGGGTGGGTTTTTTGCATACTTCAATGCACAATGTTAATTAAGTAGCGAAATCTTGGCATTTAAAAAAATCTGAAATATTTACATAAATGATTTGACCCAAATCACTTGTAAGGGTCAACTGATCAACTGATTTGAATCAAACCACCTATGTCTTGAGCTATACTCAGAGAATTACAGCTGCATTAAGATATCAAATCCAAAAAAAAAAAAAAAGAGAGGATAAGATTAGAGAAGAAAATTAAAGAAGAAACCAATTTGAAGTTTAGAGACCATGTCAGAAGAATATGATGGCAGAGAATGGTAGTCATATAAAGATATCAGGCAGGCCAGATGTGGTCAGGAGATTGAGACCATCCTGGCTAACACGATGAAACCCCACCTCTACTAAAAATACAAAAAATTAGCCAGGAGTGGTGGTGTGCACTACTCCAGAGTTTGAGGCAGGAGAATCGTTTGAACCCAGGAGGCAGAGTTTGCAGCGAGCCAGGATCACACCACTGCACTGTAGCCTGGGCAACAAATCGAGATTCCATCTCAAAAAAAAAACCACACACAAAAGATATCGGGCATACTTCTGGGCTAGGGGCTGAAAAAATACGGTTTTGTTCTTAAACCAGTGGAGAGACCAACAGAACCATTCAGTAACATACATTTTACAAAGCTAAAGGAAGTCAGTATGCTGAGTGCCAAAATCCACCTGGAAGGGTGAGGAGAGAGGAGGAAAATTCTGGAAAAGTGAGTAGGGGATTGCCAAGCAGAAGTATTGAGAAAGGTGAGACATTCAAAAAAAATAAACAATGTGTGCAAAGCATGGGGTCTGTGAAACCAGAGTTCCCTTTTACAGCGTATCACACACGCAGGAGTAAAGAGGACAGAGGAGTGAGGGAATGCGAGGGGCAGGCTATCTAAGCCACGGAAAGGGCTTTCTATTTATGCAAGACAATGGGGAACTGTGGAAGAATTTTGGAGAGAGAAGTTCTGCGATCAATCTGTTAATTTGGAAAGATTGGTTTGGCCCCAGGGGAGAGGAGAGAGAAACAGGAACTGAGAATCAATCTAGAAGTCTGAGAAATGAGCCACTGCAGTGGGGCAGAGGAAAGGGGACAACAGCTTGAACCCAGGAGAGGCGGTGGAGATGAAGGGCAGTGGGCAAAGAGAAGAAACAACTGGGAGGTAGGTGATCGGACTTGGGCGTGAGGGATGGCAAAAGAGGGTGCTAGGAAATCTAGGGTGAGTCCCAAGTTTCTGGCATGGAATACTCAGAGGCAGGTTGAGCCATAGACCAAGGAAGAAAATACAGGAGATACAGCAGGTTAAAAAAGTGAGAAGGACATATTCTCTATGTCTTTTATATTCTGCCTAACTCATTTCCAAAGTGACTGTACCATTTTACATTCCTACATATTCTTTAATTAAAACTATTTCATTGAGACGTGGTTCATGTACCATTAGAACCTACCCCTTTAAAGTGCACAGTTCAGGCTGGGCACGGTGGCTCATACTTGTAATCCTAGCACTTTGGGAGGCCAAGGTGGGTGGATCACCTGAGGTCAGGAGTTCAAGAACAGCCTGGCAACATGGCAAAAACTTGTCTCTACTAAAAAAACAAAAATTAGCTGGGTGTAGTGGTGTGTACCTGTAATCCCAACTACTTGGGAGGCTGAGGCAGGAGAATTGCTTGAACCCGGGAGGTGGAGGTTGTAGTGAGCCTAAATCACACCACTGCACTCCAGCCTGGTGACCGAGCAAGACTCTGTCTCAAAAAAATAAATAAATAAAGTGCATAGTTCAATTGTATTTAGTGTATTCACAAAGTTCAACAACTAACACTATCAAATTCCAGAGCAATTTTATCACTCAAAAAAAGAAAACGGTGAACCCACTGCAGTCATTCCCCATACCTGCCTTCCCTCAGTGCCTGGCAACCACTAATCTACTTTCTGTTGCTGTAGATTTGCCTATTCTGGATGTTTTTCTATAAATGAAGTTGTACAGTATGGACTTTCTGTGTTTGGCTTCTTTCACTTACCATGGCGTTTTCAAGGTTCATCTATACTGCAGCATGTATCAGTACCTTGCTCTTTTTTATTGTTAAATAATATTCCATTGTATGGAGATACTTCATTGTGTTTATCCATTTATCAATTGATAGATACTTGTGTTGTTTTCACTTTGTGAAAATTATGAATAATACTGCTATGAACGTTTTTCAATTCTCTTGGTTATGTACCTAGGAATGAATTTGCTAGGTCATATGGTCACTGTAAGTTTTTGAGGAGCTGCCTAGCTCATTTCCAAAGTGACTGTACCATTTTACATTCCCACTAGCAATGGATGAGGGTGAGATACGAAAACTTTTACCCAAAAGTTAAGTAGAACTTGCCCAAAGTCACCTGCTGGCAAGTAAAAGAGCTAGGATGCAATCCCGAGTCCGCCTGTCTCCAAATCCTACTCCCTTTCTCGGCAGTTTCGTGTCGCTGGTCTCTGCTGTTTGGTTTGGAGTCATCAATGTAGAGGTGGTAGTTGAAGCCACTTCTGTGGATGAGTTCAGTGTGGAGATGTGATAACCATTGGCAGTTTAGAGGGCCAGCAGTAGGAGAGGAGTCTGTGGATGAGACTGAGAAGATATGATTAGGGGCATAGAAGAAAAACCAGGGAAGAGGTGTTGCCAGGAAAACCAGCCAAAACGAGAATTTAAGGGAGGGTGTGGTCAAGAAGTACTACAATATGGCTGAGCCTTAGCAGAAGAAGAGAAGGAAGGAGCTTAGCGGGTGTAATGACTTTTGCCAGAGTAGTTTGAATGGAGTATGGGGGCAAGAAGTGGAGGGGGAGTTAGATAGAGCTTGATTTTGGTGGTCTGAAGAGAGGACCAAATAGAACCAGCAAATTCTGTTTGGCTGTGAGGGATGAGAGAGATGGCAGGTAGAGGGTTGCTAAATGTTGTTTGTTTGTTAGTGTTTGGTTTTGGCCAGAAGACACCTCACGTTTACTAACTTACGTAGAGGAAATACAAGGGGAATTACAAGCTAGAGGAAGGAGACGTGGTAAGATGCATGAACTCTAGGCAGTTACATCAAGAAGCTGGTGAAGAGAGAAGAAAGGCAAGGTGCTGTTTCTAGGTGTGGGGGGTGCAGATACCTTCATATGGCAGGTCAAGGGAACTTAGTTCACTCTGGACTTCCCTTCATTTGTCTTAATTTGCTCACACCTTAGTAAATTACAATTGATTAATTCCTCCTTTTATAACCTACCAACAACATCCTTGTTCTCATTCCTTGGTCTCCTCTAACTCTTTTTTTTTTTTTTTTTGAGACAGAGTCTCACTCTGTTCTCTTGTGACCCAGGCTGGAGGGCAGTGGCACCATCTTGGCTCACTGCTTACTGCAACCTCCACCTCTTGGGTTTAAGGGATTCTCTTGCCTCAGCCTCCCAAGTAGCTGGGATTATCAGCATACGCCACCACAGTCAGCTATTTTTTTTTGTATTTTTAGTAGAGATGGGGTTTTACCATGTTGGTCAGGCTGTTCTCGAGCTCCTGACCTCAGGTGATCCACCCACCTTTGTCTCCCAAAGTGCTGGGATTATAGGTGTGAGCCATCAGGCCCCATTTTCCTCTAACTCTTTAACCTTTACTTTGTGAAAGTTAGCTGCTTCTCCCTCTATCTTTCTTTCTCATTCTCTGTCGCTCTAGTTCCACTAATGAGTCCAAAATACCCATCAAAAACCCTACTTTCTAGGAGTTGCGCCATTTCCGAAAGCTAATCTGGCATGCTAATGAGCCAGTCTATCAAGCTCTAAAATTCTTAAGAACGCCCAAAGTTCTCTTTTAGCATTTTGGCAGGCTGTTTCTCATATGTAAATCTGTTATTAATCCATTTATAATATTGTTTAATAGAAAAATATATTCTACATTTCAAATAACCACTTTACAAATTTAGTTGGGAACATTTCGCAATTTTAGGATTTCCTTTTTTCTCATGGTGATTTATGCTCTTAAAACATTTTTGAAATGAATTTTTTTTGTTCTGTTGAGGAAGGCAGTGTATTAGTATTTATCCCGTGTCAGAGATGACGAAAGTGAGCCTTAGAGAAGTTAAAGGGACCTAAGATATTACGTAATTGTTTTAGACTCTTATATTTTCTTTTTTTTTTTTTTGTAGGTATGGACTGTGATTTCTTTTCAGGAGTAAGGTGAAATTAGTTGATGTCTTAGATGGGAGGAAGACAGATAACATTGCCTCTTGAGATTTGTTTTTCTTTTAGGGAAAAGAAGAACCATTTGCTGCAGGAAAAACATCTGAAATAAAAGGGAATGACAAAGTCATTAAGTGGAGCCTTCTAATTATGGGCTTCAAGCTGTATAACTTTATTTGAGAGCACAGAAATAATTTTAAACATACTGTTTTTTTGGTTCCTGTCTAGTTCCAAATCCCTGATTTCAGAAGTAATTTCAAACTGAGATGTTACCGTCCCATAAAAGAGTAGTGTAAACCCATGGGTTTCTAAATAGGAGCAAAATGTTTTCACTTAGATAACATAGTACAGTTTCTCTTAGAAAAGAGAAATTCATATTACATCTTCAGTATCTGTGTATACAAAGTTAGTGTCTAAATAGTAAAGGAAATCTATCTATTAAAGCTTATCACTATCAATAGTGAAACTGGATAAGAAAATTAATAAAAAGAAAGCAGCATTGTGCAACCACTATGCTTTTTGTAATGCTTTCTTTTATTTGTGCCTTTGAAAAAAATCCACAGATGGTTCAGAACTCAATGTATACCTACCTGATCCCAATTATTTTCTCTGGTTAGCTTTATTTATTTGTTTATTTATTTTAAGATGGAGTTTTGCTCTTGTTACCTAGGCTGGAGTGCAATGGCACAATCTCGGCTCACTGCAACCTCTGCCTCCTGGGTTCAAGGGATTCTCCTGTCTCAGCCTCCTGAGTAGCTGGGACTACAGGAATGTGCTACCAGGCCTGGCTAATTTTGTATTTTTAGTAGAGACAGGGTTTTTTCATGTTGGTCAGGCTGGTCTCGAACTCCTGATCTCAGGTGATCTGCCTGACGTGGTCTCCCAAAGTGCTGGGAATTACAGATGTGAGCCACTGTGTCCGGCCCCTCTGTCATCAGCTTTTAACCTAAATATTGTTGTCTCACATGTGTTCTTACTCATTTTTCATATAATGATAATTTTTTTGAAAACAAATTGCATATGTCTATCCTATGACTAATTCTGGAATCATGTTCAGATATTTCCAACCACCTCACTGTCTGACACTATTAAACTTAGCCTGTATTTTCTACTGTAATTTTGTGACCCATAAAACTTAGTATCTTTCCTGTTGAGAAGGCTTCCTAGATCTCCTTGGGTGGAATTTGGTCTCATTTTTGTGCTCCCACAATGCCCTGGGCATCTGTCTCTGTTACCAGACTTAATGGACTCATTGGTTTATAATAACTGATTTATAAAATGTCTCCTGTATGGGATTGTGTGCTCTTGAGAATGGACTGTCTACATCTTTAGCCTATAGTGTTGTGTTTAATGCTTAATAGACAATAGATGTTGGCTTTTGTGCCCCAACCAAACTAATGCCTTTCTCTGAGAAACTGGGGGTCCATTTAAAGGCAGTCTTTCATTGTGTTAGTGCTTCTGGCTGCATTCCTGTGTAGCAACTTAGAATTCATATTTTAAAATCCTTTCCCCTTGTTTTTAGCGACAGTCAACTTCCACTTCCAGCCTAGAGTGATGGCAGTTTAGGAGAGATTTTGTAGTCCAGGCTATGCCTTCTGTTCACATTCTCTTGCTTTTTCTTTCTGTGTAATGTCTTAATTCCCTTGGAGCCTCCTTTGTGTAGATTCTATCCTTGGAGATTGTCTTCTGGATCCAGTAGGATGATCCCTAAGAATTTTACTTATGCAGTTTTTAAAAATGCCTTCTTGTTCGTAGTGGGCACATGAGGCAGAGCACGTTGGTATTGGCACCAAGTACTAAACAGAAGTCAATAACCAGCTCAGAGCTCATCTCACAAGACATCATTACATTTTTTGGTAACAATTAAGTAACAAGCAAGATTTAGCTGAATTTTATTTATTGCTAGATTGCTGGGAGGGGCCTAGCCTCCCAGAGTTTGCTGGGGAAAAACGTCAACACAGTGACCAACATGAAGAGTACCTAAATGATTCCTTCTCTTCCTCCTCCTCCATATCATCATCATCACCACCACCACCACCACCATTATGACCATCATCAAATCTACTCTGAAGTAAACAGAACAACAAAGGATTAAGGGAATGTGACTTTCTTTCAGAGAATTTGAGATTGGGTACTTCCAGAGTATTAAGACCACAGACAGGATTCTTACAAATATACTATTGGCATTTTCAGGAGAAGAAAATATTGATCTTTAAAAAAATAATTTTTCCAACGTTTAAAATTTTTAATTTTGAGGCTCAAGTTTCCTAGTTTCAGGTTTTACTTTGGGGTATTATTTAGAAAGTGAACGCT
Organism: Aotus nancymaae; assembly: GCF_030222135.1. Taxonomy (NCBI): domain Eukaryota; kingdom Metazoa; phylum Chordata; class Mammalia; order Primates; family Aotidae; genus Aotus; species Aotus nancymaae. The sequence continues at coordinate 32,459,534 of NW_026988471.1, forward strand.
CGAATTGCCATAGTGGTCTTAGCACTGCAATGTGGTTGAATGTGTCCATCTGGAAGCCATCCAGCTGCAGGTGTCTAGAATGTGTTTATGTCATTTCCCTTCTATGTTCAGCTGCAGCCAAATGCTAGGAAAATACCCCTTTGGTGTGACTTTGGAATTTTGTGGTATTTATTACTAAAGCTTCTCCAAGATTCTGATTTTTCATTCATATGTCAGATAGCAGTAAATATGTTAAATTGGTTGCCAATATTAAATACCAGTAACCAAGAAAACATAAATAAAATGCAGTTAAACCTTATTACTTGTTACCAGAAAATGCAATGAGTCCTTGTGAGATGAGCTCTGAGCTGGTTATTGACTTCTGCTCAGTACTTGGTACCAGTGATTCTCTGAGTTGCCAAGCTTGCCGTAATAGCGAAGGTTATTCATTTTCAGACAATAGGGCCAGTGACAGAATGCTTATGAGCCAAACACAGGGAATAGTAAACCTTTGTTCTAGACAATGTCTAGAAATTGTTCTAATAGGCAGGCCTTAACAGCAGCTAAAATTTTTGTAGGTAGTAGAAAAACATAAATTTTTGGAATTGGACTTGGCTTTGCAACTTAACTAGTAACATGGTACCGGACAAGTAATTTAACCTCTCTAGGCTTCCATTTCCTTATCCATGAAATGGAGATAATAAGACTTGGTTATGGGAGTGTTATAAGATTTAAAGATAATATAGATAATTTTTCCAATGTTGTATCTGTCACATTACATTGCCACTAATAAATAGTATTTGTAGATGCTGTTATTACTTCATTTTCTAAAATCCAGCACAGTGCTGATTATTAATTTCCCATTTGTGAAATCTCTTTTCAGGATAAAACAAAAAAAATTTTTAAACCCAGGAAAATCCTATTACTATATTAAATAAACACATCCAAACCAACAATGACAAAAAAATACTTTAGAGTTGAAAATTACAGCATTAACCCTGGCTCATTCCTACTGTCATTGTTAAATAACCTTTGGAGATATTGCTTCACCATCCATAAATACGGGGGACTTTAGTCTTCATGTCATCAGTTGTGGTCCATTTATGATGAATGAGTTTTGCTGTAAGCACCGGGCCCATTTCTTATATTTGTACTATCCCAGCAGGTTTGTGATAGAAACAAGTTTGACAGTGATGATTGTATGACTTTCGTGAAACACACTGGGAAGAACACCTGATTGAAGAAACTAACGTAGAAAGAGAAATTCAAGGAACAGAGGAGTGAACTTAAAAGGAATGAGAAGGAAAATTTAAACAGAAAGAAGACCAACGCAGAAATAACCAAAGAATTTCGAATATAAAGAGTAAACTGAGGCTGGGCACAGTGGCTCATGTCTGTAATCCCAGTACTTTGGGAGGCCAAGGTGGGTAGATAACTTGAGGTTAGGTGTTCAGGACCAGCCTGGACAACATGTTGAAGCCCCATCTCTACTAAAAATACAAAAATTAGCTGGGCATGGTGGTGCACGCCTGTAATCCCAGCTACTCTAAAGGCTGAGGTAGGAGAGTTGCTTGAAACTGGGGGGCGGAGGTTGAAGTGAGCCAAGATCACGCCACTGCACTCCAGCCTGGGTGACAGAGTGAGACTCAGATAATGAGAGCATTGGAGAATATGAGTGGTAGGGCAGAGATGCAGAAAGCCTGGTAGGGAAGGTGGGGATCATAAGAAAGGTAGCTCAGGTGGTAGTTGCTAGAATAAAATATTTTGAATCAAGTCAAAGGATGGAAGAGAAATGATTTTCTTTCTGTTGTCCAGGCTGGAGTGCAGTGGCGGAGTTGACTCCCTGCAACCTCCACCTCCCAGGTTCAGGTGATTCTCCTGCCTCAGCCTCCCAAGCAGCTGAGATTACAGGCATGCACCGCTATGCCTGGCTAATTTTTATTTAAAGAAAAATAAAACGTTGGCCAGGCTGGTCTCGAACTCCTGACCTCAAGTGATCCACTTACCTTGTCCTCCCAAAGTGTTGGGATTAGAGGCATGAGCCACCATACCCTGCCTGTTTCTCTTATTATTTCATTTCCAATGGTATCTTAACATCCTCTTCACCAAGCAAACCTAGGTGAAAGGGGATTCGGGATCTGTGCTGTGGTGAGGACACCACCTAACAAATGCCAGCCTTGTTTTAGTTTTGAGGCTCACACATATGGAAAGTGTGACTAGACCATAACAATAGAAACTCAGAATTGCTCCTTCAATGCAGGGGAGAGTTCCCATATACATTGTTCCAGAAGTTATCTGAAATAATTTTAGAAACATGACATGGTGGGTTATACAATAGCCCAAAGAACAAGGAACACTAAACTTCCTCTCAAAAAAATAAAAATAAAAAAATTAAAACCCCAGAAGAATTGAAATGTCAGCATTCTACTCTTGACAGAAATAATCCTGATAATTCTGGTTCCTTTCTTCGATTTTCACAACAGCTTTTGTACATTTTCTCCTTGATAAACCTCAGAACTGTATCCATCATACCTTTTGGCAGATGACCATGTCTCCTTTTTAGAGTATATGAAAGTTGCCAGACAGAAACTTACTTCCATACAAATGACAAATATACCTATATTGATGTCCTTTTTTGGGGTCTCTCCTGCAATTGCATTGAAAGAAGTGGTCATCTTCTTTATCCATAGTCATTCCCTCCACCTGTACGTGGACCCCTTACTCTTGTCCTCCCAGGGACCATGTTACATGAATTAACTTATCACTCTCCTGCCCCTTCCTCCAATTTCTTTTCCCTGCTAATTCTTAGCACTTAAAAAAGCTCAGGTCTTAACTCAGAAGTCTGTAATAGATATCTAGAAGTTAACTCAACAATTCCCCTTCACATGATCAAAGGAAATAATTTAAAACAAAATTTCTCCTTAGAGTCTTAAGCATCTATAACTCAGTACCGCCAAAGTGAACTCATCATTTTCCTTCCATAAACTTGCTTCTCCTCCCCTCCACTCTCAATTTCTCATTCACAGGGGAGTGGCACCATGACCCAACCAAATATCTAGCTACAAATCTAGGAATTATCCTTGATTTCTGGTCATTCCCCATAGCCAATGGATCAGTAAATCTTTCTGAATGTATTTTCAAAAGAAATTCTGCAACCAGCCTCTTCTTTCCCATCTCCATGGACACATGCTGGTTTAGACAACCATCATCTCTTGCCTGAATGATTTTAATCAATTACTAACTGGTTTCCCCATCCTCACTGTAGGTCTTTACTATAATCTCTTCTCCATTCTGCAGCTGGAAGAATCTTTTAAAATCCAGATATGGGCCAGGCACAGTGACTCATGACTGTAATCCTAGTACTTTGGGAGGCTGAGGTGGGCAGATCACTTGAAGTCAAGAGTTCGAGACCGGCCTGGCTACAACATAAGGAAATCTCCATCTCTTCTAAAAATGTAAAAATTAGCCAGGCATGGTGTTGCATGCTTGTAATCCCAGCTACTTGGGAGGCTGAGGCAGGAGAATCACTTGAACCTGGGAGGTAGAGGTTGCAGTGAGCCAAGATCACACCACTGCACTCCAGCCTGGGCAACAGAGTGAGACCATCTCAAAAAAAAAAAAAAAAAAAAAAGGAAACATCCAGATAATGATCATACCACTCTTCTTTCAAACAATGGCTTCCCACTGCCCTTTGGGTGAAGTATATACTCCTTACTAAAGCTTACACTACTGTCATGAGCTACTACTGACTTTTTAGTCTCATCTCTTGCCATAATACTTTGGTCATTCTAAATGTCTTTTCGATTTCTCATAATTGCCATCTTCTTTGTCAACCTAAAACTCCTCAGGCTCCCAGATTAAATTAGTGCCCCTGCCTACCTGCTCTGTGGTCCAATAGGCTATTCTATTGTAATTGTTCCTTTAATTCTTTACTAGAGTGTTAAGGCAAGGATTGTGTCTGTCTTGTTTATCCATTTATCCTTCGATCCCCCAACACCAATCCCTTCTACCAGCCACTCTGGTATTTTGTTCAGTGTCTGGTGTCTAGTACATCCTCAGTAAGTGTTTGTCAAATAAATTAATTATCTTTCAGAGTTTTTATTATTTCATTTACTAAACTCAATTTTAATTCTCCTATGGTGTATCAGGTAATGTAATTACAGCACTTAAAAAAAAAATCTCATGTCTCTGCTGATACAGGGAAATTAAGTTTGCATATTTCCAGAACGATGAATGCTGACATCTTTGGCATTAATCTTTAAGACTTCAAAGTTTGTAACAATTACCACTTGTTTTCACAAAGCATTAGTCATTTAGGGAAACCTTTTTGTCTCCATATGGAGGTTGTATTAATGTAAAGATATATATATATAGAGAGAGAGTCATTTATGCATAAAGATAATGACTGCCATTAGCAGGGAAGGATCTTCAAGTTTTTTTTTATCTTGGAATAGAGATAATGTGATAGACAAGACAATCTTTGAAAGTTCTAATATGGCCAACATCATTTCAAGAGGATTTGTTGAATACTTACTAGTTATAATATTTCACCTTATAAATCCTACAATTACTAGAGCCAGGAGAAAGCTTCCCTGTCATTTTGGCATACTTCCTAGACACCGTCTGGGAATTTAGTCTACAACATCTCTCACAGTCATGACCTAACTTTGGCTTGAGAACCTTTGGGAATTGGAGTCCCTTGCTGGTGAGGCTGCCTGGCCCACTAATAGGTGCAACAGTGTCACCGTATTTTTTCTTCGAATATCTTTTCTCTTCTCTAAACGAACATCTCTCTTCCTGTCTCTTCCACAAATTGATCCTCCACTTCAGGCCTCAACTTAAAAGACTTTTAATATGGGAGGGGAAGGAGTAGTGCGGGTAAAGGGAAACCCTGACCCGAGCACTCAGCGTTTTGCAGGCTCCATGATGGGTTCACTTCACGTGACCTCACTAACTCCTTAAACAATCTAGTAAAGCAAGCAGCATTATGGCATTTTACTCAGAGATAAGTCAGACTTTCCCCCATTTGGTTACTAAGGTTGAAACGCAATTTTTTTTTTTTTTAATGAAGAGGTTCTGAGTCAAGAGCCTGGTATGCTAATTTATATCTGTTAATGAATAGTTGCCTGGAATTGGCTTCCTTTTGTTATTTCTGAAATTGAGAGCACAGTTCTTTTTGTCCTAGGCAACCTCAGAAGGATGTTTTTTTGACAAAAGTGGCTTCACAAGTCCTTTTGCTACATGAACATATCATAGCCTTTGAAATCACACCCAACAAACTCTATTGCCCTGTAAAAATAACACTTCTCTTTTAGAAATAATTCAAACCCTGGGAGAAATTTAGCTGATTATGTCCCTTTCAGACTCGGGAGAAAATGTCTATGTTGGAAAGCAATAATTTTCATCACAGCCAGAGAGTACCTATCAACACCACAGCAAGTCCTAAACAAACAGCAAGTCCTAACGTCCCCATTGGGAGACTAAACAGCCTGCACTAAAATAACATTGACATTCATCTTGAGACAATCAGTAGTGATTTAGGGTCAGAGTTTCGTGATCACAACCACAAACTGTTTTGAGGATTTCAAAGTCAGTGTTTGGAAATTCTTAATGAGTAATCCACTTATATATTTGCATGAAATAGTAGTTTATATTATGTGTGTAGAACTTGGTTTTGTCGCATATGTGGGTTTTTAATAGGCTTCATTTTTTTAAAAAGCTCACTTGATTAAAAAAGATCATGTTACCAAATAGCTATTTTGAATATTTGCCCTTGTTAATTGATTTTGTGGGTGAAGTTTAGACAAAATCTCAAATGGCACCTGTAACTCAAAGTTTTTGAAAATGCTTTAACACAATGTGGATTCTTTGGGGTTATCATTATCTCATTCTGTGTGGGGGTTTCTTTCCATTCTTTTGTCAGGTTCTCCAAAGTACTTATCATTCAGTTTGAACAAACCATTTCTACAGACTGCTTCTTCCATGCATTTCCCAATGATGCTAATTGCCCTTAAAGTTCTTTTGGATTTGGAACTCTATCTGTATGGAAACAACAGGTAAGTACTTCTTTAAATTGTTGTAAATTATGTAAGAATTCTAATAAAACAAATAAATATACCTAGAGAAACTAAAAGAAACATGCTATGATGTTAATAGGAGTTATCTTTGGATGATGAGATTATGGGTAATGTTTTCCTTACTGTCCTTAAATAATAAGTGTACACTTAAATAATAGGTGTACCTTGCTTTTGTAATAAAGAAGCCTTATTTTGAAAAAAGGCAGTGGCAGACACAATAATGTCCACACATAGGAAATGATATCTCAGGTAAATGTGCAGGTGACAGAAGGCGGAGCAGAAACTCAGACACATCTACTGATTGCAGAAACAGATTGTAACCTGATAGCCCAGCCCACCTGGCCCATTACATGCCAGTTTCTTTGCAGATCAGAAATATAACCCTAAACATGGTGATAAGTCTTTGTTTCCAGGTTATCTCTAACTCCTTATGGGAATGTCAACACCTTCCCCAAACAGCTCAGCTGAATAATTTTGGTTTTGAATTGAGAAACCAGTTTAGTCTAGGCCTATTTGTTCTAAGCAGTGTGTGAGTAACAGGATTAAAAAAAATGACTGTATACACATGAAGGTAATCAAACTTGTTAACTGTTCAATCTTGATACTAATAGAGCTTACATTAGAAAAATCAGAGACATTCTACCCCCGCATGCCTTGGAAGAGGCAAGTTCTCATAATGAATATAAGCAGATACTATTAAGTTTAGAAAACTGGCAGAAATTTTTGTTTCAGTGATGTTTACTTAAAGCTGATCTAGTAAACTTTGAAAAAGTCTCTTAAAAACATACGGTATCAGCTGAGCATGGTGGCTTACACCCGTAATCCCAGCACTTTGGGAGGCTGAGGTGGGTGGATCGCCTGAGGTCACGAGTTCGAGACCAGCCTAGCCAACATAGTGAAACCCTGTCTCTACTAAAAATACAAAAAATTACCTGGGTGTGTTGGTGGGAGCCTATAATCCCAGCTACTTGGGAGGCTGAGGCAAGAGAATTGCCTGAACCTGGAAGGCGGAGGTTGCAGTGATCCAAGATTGCTCCATTGCACTCCAGCCTGGGCAACAAGAGCAAAACTGTGTATTAAAAAAAAAAAAAAAAAAAAGATATCTATACACATTCATATGAATACTCATATTCAAAGACAAACCTGTGACAAGTTTTATTATATTCATTTCCTCATCCATTAGTCCACTCATTCATTAATTCAGTGAATAATTTTTGAATATCTTTTATGTGAGAAGCAAAACCTTAGGCATTAAGGAATATACCAGAGGACAAACACAAAAATGTCTGCAATCTTGGAGTTTACATTAATAGCACTATAGAGATTAAAAAACAAATAAACAAGTAAAATATATAGTTTGTCAGATGGTGTTAAGTGTTACAAAGAAAAACAAATCCAGGAAGGGAGGTAGGGTATGCCAAGTGAGAGGTGGGTGTGAGGTGAGGGGTGCGTTGTTTTAAATAGGTCAGGAAAGGCCTTACAGATAAGGTAACTTTGTTAAAAGATGTGAGAGTTAGTTCCAGATGACTTTAATAATCTGCTTTCACAAATCATTTGAGCAGCAGAATTGGGAGAGCTTGGATCAAGTTTCTCTGCTATTTTTATTGAACACTTGAAATAATCCTTTATTTTATGTTCTAAGAGTGGTACCTTCAGCACAAGAATCTGTTCTTTCACAGAATGAATAGATGGCAAACATTTTTCCCCCAAAGTTATGTGCCTGGTGAACAGACTCATTCCAATGTCACTCCAGTGGTCTCACTGAACGAATACAACCATACATATGGTCATTAGGTATTTTTTCCTATTCATTCACATGTTTGTTTTCTGAAGTTGACTATGAGCCCATTGAAGGTAAGAATGGGACGATGATTTGTTCATCTTGGCAGCCTCAATGCCTAACCCAGTGCCTGGCATAGGTCAGGTGCTCAATGATTGCCAGTTGAATAAATACAGTTTGAGAGTAAAATAGACATTGACTTTAAACAGCTCATGAGATGAATCCTCGATGGCTTTATTTATCTACTAAAATGTCTAAAGTGGATAAATATCTTACATCATGACAGTCTTCCTCCTGTTTCAAGTCCTGTGGGGACCTGGCATCAAGGACCTGCTGTGTAAAATAAAGTGATGATGTCTACCCAACAGCAATGCTTTTGAGTAAGCAACTATAAGAGGTTATTTCCAATCACGTTTTCCCCATGACAGTGCTGGCAAATGGGATAGCTGTTATCCCCACATTTTCCTTCTACCTCTGTAACAGATAATCTGTCTAATGTCTTTTTTTCTGAGATAATGTGGAGGAGTGATACCCTTTACACTAGTTTAGCAGGCAAAATTATGATGGTTTGTGAGGGTATCCATGCTTGTGGAAGTAAGAAGAAAGGGAACACAGAAGCTTTATTTTATAGTGGCGTCCTGATTCTAGGCCTTCATAATTGTATGGATTGGGGTAGGTTGCCAAACCTCTGTGAATCCCATCACCTCACCTGTGAACTGGAAATAATTATTACTACCTCATAGCCTTGTTGTGAAGATCAAGTTGGATAATATATGCAAAGCATTTGGTATGGTGCATAGTACATAATGTGGGTGTTAAATAAATTAACAGTAGCATTTTTACCACTGCAAAGAATAATCTTACTCTCAGTTAGGCAAATAGAATTTTTTATAGTTGTCGAATATTTATGTAATCACTGAGGATAATGTTCATAAATATATTTGTATTTAAAAAATTTTCTCTTTACACATCCTTTATTAATATTAAAGTAACCAAGTAACATTTATAGCATTCTTGAGTATCTTATCACTTAAGAATATGAGGAAAGATGGCCGGGCATAGTGGCTCACACTTGTAGTCCTAGCACTTTGGGAGGCCAAGGTAGGTAGATCACTGGAGCTCAGGAGTTTGAGACCAGCCTGGGCAACATGGCAAAACCCTGTCTCTACAAAAAATACAAAAAAAATTATTCAGGCTTGGTGGTGTGTGCCTATAGTCCCAGCTACTTGGGGTCATAGGTGGGAAAATTGTTTGAACCCAGGAGGTCAAGGTTGCAGTGAGCTGAGATCACACCACTGCACTCCAGCCTGGGTGACAAAGTGAGACTCTGTCTAAAAAAAAAAAAAAAAAAAAAAAAAAATGATATGAAGAAAGTATAAAATATTGCATCTAAAAAATTTCAGCTATGAAGTGGGATGATATATAACAGGGAACATTTCCGTGGTCACCACACACATCCATGCCCAGGAACAGCTTAGCAGTTATTTTGGCATCATAAAGATTCATGTAATCTCAGTCACTATGATACTTTTCTTGTAGAAAGATATTGTCTATGGAAGTCATTATCTTTTCAGGTAGGAAAGTGATGTTCTAATGGGGTCTGAACTCTAGGCTAATAACTTTCTCTTGTTTTTTTAGAGTTTTCTTGAAGTACAACTAAGGACAGAGGTCACCACTAGGCACTAACATCACTGATTCACATGATTATGGAGATGGTCTATCTGATGCTGAAAATGTCTCTGGTTTTTTGACAACGGCTAAACAACCATGGGATCAAGTGGCCTTGGGAAAGCAGCAACGTTAGATGAACTGCTGCGCACTTGCATTGAGATGTTTGGTATGATCCTTTTCTCCTTTCATCTCTTTGGGTATCTCGATGCTCTCGCTTTCCTCTATTCAGAGGCAAGTTGCTTGTGCAACAGAGTTCAGTCTCTGTACCTTGGTATTTAAGGCCTTTTGGATTGACCCCAGTCTGTGTCTCCAGTTTCACTGCCCTCCACATTTCTTTCCCTTTACTGCCCACAGCTCATACTGCAGTCCAACTGTCCACTTAATGTTTCTGGAACATTCCCTGCACCTTTCTACCACCATGCATTGGTCATATTCCTTTCATTGAGATTCTGCTTCAGGGCCGTCTCAGATGTTCATAATACCACTCCTAGTCTCCTTGATCAGGAATGTTGCTTGCCTCTTCCCCAGTCCCACATCTCATTGTAATTCCTGATAGCACATGGCATATGCCTTTGTGATTGTTTCTTGTTCTTTTGTCTCAGATGAATGTGAGTAGCACAGTTTACTGCATTCTACATTCATACACGTCGTATCTACTACAAGATTATAGACTTTACAGCCGTATGCTCCTTGTGGTGTTTTCATTTCCACCTCCGAATTCTGGATTATCCCTTGCACAAAGAAAGTCAACTCTCATGAGGATTAGTTATTTATTGAATTGATTACTATAGAAACCAGAGTTAGACCAGAGCAAGGTTGCCAGGTAAAATACAGGATGGCCAGTTACACTTGAATTTCTGACAAACATTTTTAGTGTAAGTGTGACCTAAATAATGCCTTGGACATACTTACACTGAAGAAATTAATCATTGTTTCTCTTAAATTCAAATTTAACTGGGTGTCCTGTATTTTTATTTATTAAAGCTGTCAACTGTAGACCAGAGGAAGGGTAAGACCCACCTACCTTTACTTGCAAGGAAATACTAGCTGAAGTAGGAAGTTAAAGATCATTGTTCTATGAACAATTTTTGACCCTGATGCTTCTCTATTGATGTTAGAAAAAGTAGAGAATAGCACTGTTATCTCTTCACTTCTTGTTCTATTTTTTTAACAGATGACAATGGAGAGCTGAATAACAGTTATTTGCCAAGAATAGTTCTACTGATGCACCGATGGTATTTATCTTCCACTGAATTGGCAGAAAAACTTCTCTGCATATATCTTTTCAACTACTGTGTAATTTTTACAATCATAAATCAAGCTTTGTATTTAGATAGAGTGTCTATCCAAAGCCAGTAAATTAAGATGAATAAATAGTCTTCGGTTATCCAGCTGTTTTGTGAATATATATAGATGTCTAGACCAAACATAGCTGGATGATAGACCAGATAGTTGACTCTCCATCTGGATATTTTGGCTGTACTTGAAGATAATCACTAAGATGTAAAATGAAGCAGGAACTGTAGGCTGGATGTTTCTAACTTGTCTTAAACATTTCTGTTGTTAGAGCAATGAGAGAATATTTAACAATGATTCAAGACCAAATTTATTTCTTCTGGGATGACGAAATGGTGGGCATAGAGAATGCAGCTTAATCATGTGGAAATAGAGCCAAAATAAGATGCTTTTGCTTGGGAACAAACATCAATTTAGTTTTCACATCTCCCCTTGCTGCCAAGATACAATGAACATTCTAGCAGGTTTATTATGATTTGTTGACTGACACTAATTTTAGATTTTCTTCTGAAATACAAACAAAAACATAAATCCCATGGTTAAAAATGCCATTCCATAATGAGGGCTTTTAGCAGCCTACTACTTCTGTACATGATGCAGTCCTGAAAAGTGGTTGAAAGCCAAATGACTGAAAATGCAGTCTCCCATTTGTAAAAGGTTCTATTCCCTGAGAGCCAATGCTTATTATATAATCTCTGATGCTGGTTCCTGCAGTCTTTGCCTTCTTCAAGCCCATGAGGCCCTGGAGATGAGTGATAACCCCTATAGGGGAGGGGGAGGCCTTAAAGGGAGAGGTGCCATCGAGTGTTATTAGGGCCTGCCAAGGCTTTTGGAGTCAGTAGGGTGTCCACCTGTTCAATTCAAGCTTCCTCCACTTTCTACTTCTTCTCTTCATCCTCCTCACAATCTCAGAGCAGAAAGCGGTGTTAGAGAGTCTATAAGGTCTGTGAAAGTGAACAAGATCCTAGTCCCCAGTGGTCCAAGGGTTATATGAGTCCATTGTTGAAGTGTAGAACATAGGTAAGGGTGGAGGGCATTGACTCAGTCTGGCCATACTCCTGACAATCTAGACATTGTCCAAAGAATGTACCATCAACAGCGTTCTCACCCTTAGCATGGCCACCAATGCATGAGACACAAATAAAAAGGGATGTTTAGGCATAGTAATGTTTAATGTGGGAAACGTGAAGACTGTGAATTGACATTTCTTTAAACTTTCCTCCCTTTGGATTCCTTGCTCACGCTGTATCCAGTGCCTGGCATATACACAAGCTCAATATATATCTGTTAAAAGGAGTATGAATAAATAGCACAACTTGAGTACTAACATACCTGAAAATGAAATTTTCAAAAATGAAAGAAGAAATTAGAGTACCCACACTGTTACGCATAGCATAACCATAGGGATACGTTTTGAGAAATTCATCATTAGATGATTTCATGATTTTGCAAAGATCATAGAGTGTGCTTACAGAAACCTAGATGCTGTAGCCTCCTACATACCAAGGCTGTATGATACAGCCTATTAATCCTGGGCCACAAACCTTACAGCATGGTGCTGTGCTGAATTCTATAGGCAATTGTAACACAATGGTGAGTATTTGTGCATCTAAACATAGAAAAGGTGCAGTAAAAATACAGTATAAAAGATAGAAAGTGGTACACCTGTAGAGGGCATTAATCATCAGTGGAGCTTGTAAGACTGGAAGCTGCTCTGGGTGAGTCAGTAAGTGGTGAGTGAGTGTGAAGGCCTAGGACATTACTGTACAATATCGTAGACTTTATAGGCACTATACGCTTAGGCTACACCAAATTATAAAAAATACTTGTCTTTCTTCAATAAAAAATTAACCTTAGCTTACTGTAACTTTTATACTTTATAAACCTTTAAAAACTTTTTAACCCTTTTGTAATAACTCCTTAAAACACAAACATACTGTATTGCTGTACAAAAATATTTTCTTTCTTTATATCTTTATTCTACAACCTTTTTCTATTTAAATTTTTTAAAACTTTTTAAACTTAAAAGCAAAGACACAAACACACGCATTAGCCTAGGTTTAGGTTTATACAGGCTCAGGATCATCAATATCACTGTCTTCCACCTCCATCTCTTGCTCCACTGGAAAGTCTTCAGAGGCAGTAACATGCATGGAGCTGTCATCTCCTAGGATAACAATGCCTTCTTCTGGAATAGCTCCTGAAGAACCTGCCTGAAGCTGTTTTACAGTTAACTTTTTAATTTTTTTACAGAAGTAAAAGGAGTACTCTAAAATTACAACAAAGATAGTATAGTAAGTACATAAACTAATAACATAGTCATTTATTCTCATTATCAAGTATTATATACTGTTCATAACTATATACACTAGACTTTATATGACTCACAGAACAGTAGGTTTACACCATCATCACCACAAACACATGAGTAATACAATTGGGTTACAACATTGTGCTGGCTACCATGTCACTAGGCAACAGGAATTTTTCAATTCACTGTCATATATGTGGTCCTTCATTGACTGAAATGTCGTTATGTGGTGCATAACTGTATAAGGCATTAATTCTAAATACAAAATCTTTTTGGTTAAAGTAGCATTTCTCTGTACTGTCAATTTTAATTATGTACAGTTGCCAATCTATTTGTAACTACAGTTGGCAGTTATTGGTTAATAAGTGCGGAGAAAAGCAAAACTAATTCAGGTTTCAATTGTTCAGTGTTGAAGTCATCAGAGGCCACTTCTCTCCATATCTGAGTGTCCGTATAACCCGAATGTCCCTAGTATGGTCCTCTTATTAGGAATTTGTATAAATCGAGGACACAGCTACAGGTATGTGCAAAGGAAACAAGGTGCAAGGATTTTTTCTTTAACTGGTTTACGTATCGAAATGCCACTGGAGAAAGCTGCAATGAATTTCGATTAAAGATCTGCTACTTCATGAGGTAAATATATTTACAAATTTTAATTTCTTATAGCTTCTGGTTCTGGCACAGTTGTAGTTTCTAGTTCTGGAATTGTTGATAATTTCCTTTTCCCCAAGCTGCAGACCTAGTTTGACAGAAGCGTCTACTCTGATGCCCCTCCCACCAACTTTGTTAAAATTGGTCCTCCTCTGTTGCGTGGCGTCGGGGGAACTTTATCTTTTGGACTAGAGATCAAGTAATAGTAAATGTGATTAGGGAATGAAACTAGCTCTTAGAAAGGGTGGATTTATTTTCTTCTACTCCCTCACTCATTGTTAATTGAAGGAAAGGTTTCCTCTCAACCGAAATAGGGGCTATGAATGGGAGTGGTTTTAGATTGAAGAAGGGCAGAGAGAGGCTCCATGTGATGGATGGGGATTTAGAGACAGGAGATGGCTAATTTGAAGTATGGTCCTGGATGGTCCCAGGTTTGGTGTTAAATTTAGTCTGTAAAATGGTACAATCGTTTCCATAGATATCCAACTTGAAATCTTCCAGCTGCCAGAATTATTTGATGCCTTTCAGGTACTGGATTCTGAAGTTTCCTGCAGAGTTTAATTTGGATCTTGGTTTGGTTCGCATGACTGAGGAATTCCGGGAAGTAGCTAGTCAACTAGGATATGAAAAACACGTCAGCCTCATCGACATATCCAGCATGTAAGAGTGGCACCAACGTCTTTCATACTTGATGAGTCCACTGCTATAGGGGAGGAAGCAGTGATTACCCAACTTGTCCTGAGTCCATCCCATTCCTGAATCCAGGTTTGCTTCTGTGAGCAAAGCCTTGCTATAGTGAGCTCAAGCCATATTGGACACATCTCATCTCTCCAAGCTGCAGTTTCTTTGTTTACAAAATGTGGACAGTACCTTTCTCATAGGATTACTATGAACATCCAATAAGTACATAAGACAGTGCATGAAAGCATTTGGCACACAACAGATGCTCAGTATTAGTTACTGAGTCTGAATCTAGTTGATGTCTCTTATGCCTTCACTACTCAAAGTGTGGTCAGCAGACCAGCAGCATTGGTGTCACCTGGGAGCTCATTAGGAATGCAGCCTCTAAGCCCCACCTTAAACCTGAATTGGAATTTGCACTTTAAAAATGTCTAAGTGATTCACACGCAAGCTTGAGAAGCTCTGTAGCATGGTGCTGCTGAGGTTGGCCTCAGAACAACAACCTTATGGTGGTTGACCATAGATGTCAGGAGCTGGTTAGCTTAGTTATTAGGTAACTGGTGCAATTAGGCCACTTTCATATCAACTAGGTAACTTTGCACAGGGAAAACTATTTGATGATCCTAAATATGGTTATCCATCTTGCAAATGTATGTTCTTGTGTGTTAGGTATTCATATTCTACTCTGTTTTCCACTGTTGATTACTATTGAATACTTCTTCAATAGTAATCAATAGTGAATGATCCAGGAATTATAAGGGATGTTTGGTGAAAATACATATTATTTAGGATCATTCCTAATGAATCAGAACCTCTGGCAGTGAGGTCCAGGCCTCTGTCTTTATAACAAGCTTTTCAGATAATTCATGTTATACTGAAGTGTGAGAACCACAGCTTCTACTGGTTTCCATGTGCCTTAAATCATCAACTATATCCTGATAAACTCCCAAATTTATATATACTAGCCCCGATCTTTCCTTTATGATCCAGACCTTGCCGGTCACAAAGAGACTAAATAAGAGATTCTGGATGGATCAGTGCAAAACTTACTCTATCTGTCTGGAAAAACAACTCCAAATTTATGTTCTATTGGCAATTGGTCAGTGGTTTTCTCTTCAAATATGAAAGACGGCATGTATTTTGCACAAGCCCCTGGATGCAAGCCAAGAGTTACAGAGTCAGTAGGTTAATAACTTCCATTGAGTGAAATGGGCTTTCAGCACATTGACCGGACTCACTCTTCTTTTATAGTCCTTCCTATGACTGGATGAGAAGAGTCACACAGAGGAAAAAAGTATCCAAGAAGGGAAAAGCCTGTCTGCTGTTTGACCATCTGGAGCCCATTGAATTGGCTGAGCACCTCACTTTTCTGGAGCATAAATCTTTTAGAAGGATCTCAGTAAGAAACTTGACATTTATTCTTCCAAGGATAACAACCACCATGCCAACTTTCCCAAGAGCTGCATTTTCATACTCTGAAGTGTTGGCAGCTTCTATCACTGTGCTCTGCTGGAAAAGTGCCCTTAATTCACAGGAACAATCCCTTTTAACCAAAGATAAATATTATCCTGTCTTTATTTTATGGCTCAGGAGCTATATTTCTGTCGCTATTTTCAATGTCTCCTTTCATAGGATTAAAGCGTGATTTTTCTAAATACTCAGTGGAGATTTAACCATTCAAGGTTGATTTAGCTCCATTGACTTCTCCCAAATGAGCGTGTTTTGCTAGGCCCTTCGTTTTTGGGAAAAAATATTTAGTTAGGTTCAGATTTGTATAAATGGCTAATTATGGGTGTAGGTTGAAAATAGGAATTGTCAACTTTAAGGAGAATCTCAACATCAGGTTGTTTCTTTCCCAGAGATAGAGATCCTGAATTAAACTTTTCTTTCCTACTCATCTTGATGGAGCCTCATTCCTTCCCTAACTCCCCCTTTTCTTTCTCTGGTCTGTGATTTCTTAGCCTCCTGCTCTCTATTCTTCTGTTACGATAACATTTTCCACATTGGTTCACAATCAGCCAGCCACTTTGCTTTGTCTCGCCAAGCTCTGGGGAAGTCACTCCTCCTTTTCCAAGGTGTCAGAGAATGAATTACATTATTGCTTGCAAAGAAGGCCGTCTTGGTTCGAAGCATGAATTTCTGAAAGGCTGATTCTTTCACTAAGTAATCCTACTTGGAGAGGACCTTAATGATTCCCCGCAGGCAGGCGGTGGGAGGGAGTCCCCTGCACTGTTTATATGACAGAAAGCTTGTATGTATTTCTTGACATCCATGCTAACATTCTGAAAATGTGTTTGTCTTGCAGTCTTACTTCAACTGAATTTTTTCCTTCTGTCGTCTTTTTCTTGAAACAACTTTATAACTGATGCTAATTTGAAATCATTACATTTATGTTCATATCCTCGTCTTTATTGTATGCCATTGCATCTTTAACTTGCCTGATTGGAATCACCAGCAGTGTGTTAAAATTGGAAATTCTTAAGTTTTTCTTCGGAGACAGTGATTGTTTATACCTAGGGTGTTCCCAGGAACCAGCATTTTACTGAGTGTCACAGATGGATCTTATGAACCAGTAAATTTTGAACTCATTGGAATAAGACTTTGAATCTTGCTCCTTTCTCCTCTAACCAATGCTGTAATGTACAGTAGTGGGTGTCTGTGCGTAGGATAAGTGGGGTTTGAAAAGCAGCAAAATAATATTTTAAAGGCACATGTATATTCAAACTTGTAGGATGCCATTTTAAATGTGAAATAAATTGTTCTGTTATGAAACAATATCTCACCTCTTCTATGCAATATTCTAATTTTTGATTTTACAAAGGCTCCATTAATTCAGAATCTCTGAATCTTCCTTTCCTAGTTCACTGATTACCAAAGCTATGTCATCCACGGCTGCCTGGAGAATAATCCAACCTTGGAAAGATCTATTGCTTTATTTAATGGAATCTCTAAGTGGGTCCAGTTGATGGTTCTTAGCAAACCAACCCCCCAGCAAAGGGCAGAAGTTATCACAAAGTTTATCAATGTTGCAAAGGTATGTCTGGTAATCAGACTGGGGTTCTCGAGTTCTAGATGTTCATTTACTCTACTGAGAAAAGTCATTGAGGAAATGTGGTGATCACAATATAAGGGCATCGGACTCGCTGATGTCTAATGAACAAATCATATTTCTGCAATGCAAGAAGATTTGCTTTCAAAAAGTAATGCTTAGAAGCATTTAATGTAGCCATTTTTCTGTGAAATAATAGATATATTTCTCTGGATCTGTTTGTGCATCCTTCTAAATTAATGTAATTTTTTTCCTTAGGTCCTTGTTATTAAAATTGTGCATGCATTTACTTGTAATTCAGAAAGTTTAGAATAATTCAGAAATCCTTAAAAAGCACTGATGCATTTTAATTGCAGAAGCTCCTTCAACTCAAAAATTTTAACACCCTGATGGCAGTGGTGGGAGGCCTCAGTCATAGTTCCATTTCACGCCTCAAAGAGACCCATTCTCATCTCTCTTCAGAAGTTACAAAGGTACAGTAGATTTGATTCTAATCCAAAGTAAAAAATACATTTGTAAATTGGTCAAGTTTAGCATATGCCTAACAAATGTCACTCAGAGTGGGAACGTTTTCCTTTTAAACCAGTGGAAGGTTATACATGGGGACAAAGTAGAAAGAGTAGCCACACCAACTAAGTCCACCTGGAAAAACAGGTTGGATGTGGTGTTAAGTGTCCCAGGAAGAATGCTTTAACATACCATTAACATATAATAGTGGTAAATATTCAACAGATATCTATTTGGTCCTTGCTATGTGATAGGCACTGTGATACACAAGGTAAATAAGAAATAGGCCGGGCATGGTGGCTCACGCCTGTAATCCCAGCACTTTGGGAGGCCGAGGCAGGTGGATCACCTGAGGTTGGGAGTTCAAGACCAGCCTGACCAACATGGAGAAACACCATCTCTACTAAAAATACAAAATTAGCTGGGTGTGGTGGCACATGCCTGTAATCCCAGCTACTTGGGAGGCTGAGGCAGGAGAATCGCTTGAACCCAGGAGGTGGAGGTTGCGGTGAGCTGAGATCTTGCCATTGCACTCCAGCCTGGGCAACAAGAGCAAAACTCTGTCTCAAAAAAAAAAAAAAAAAAAACAGAAATAGTTCCTACCCTACCTCCTGAAATAAAGTCATTGAATGACTACTCTATTCATGACATTGTGTTGGGCACATCAGAAGATAGAAAGAAGGGGAAGACATAGGCCTTGTATAGAAATCCTCAGATTTACAGCTGAATTGTCATGAAAAAGTATATATTAGGTATTAAAAAGAGTGATTTTACAAACTGAGCTTTTCTACTATATTTATTTTCATGACATGATAGTTGTGTTTTTTCTTGAGCAAAAACGAACATTTTATAAGGATGAATCTTTATGAAGAGATTCTCACGTAAGAGTGCACTTTGCTATTTCAATCAGGACACGTCTAGCTGTGAGTTTAAAAGGAAAAGAAAAAATCTACAATAATTAAACAATAAGGAAATGTATTGTCTGTCAAGAGTGGTGGCTCACACCTGTAATCTCAGCACTTTGGGAGGTGGGGAGGATTGCTTGAGGCCAGGAGTTTGACGTCAGCCTAAATAACACAGCTAGATCCTGTCTCTACAAAAAAAAAAAAAAAAAAAAATTAGCCTGGTGCGGTAGTGTGTGCCTGTAGTCCAGCTATTTGGGAGGCTGAGGTGGAATGTTTGCTTGAGCCCAGGAGTTTGAGGCTGCGGTGAGCCATGCTCATACCACTGCACTCCACCCTGCGGGACATACCTGGAAATCCAGAGAAGGAGCCAGCATGGTCTGTTCAGAGCTCTGACTCAGGTGCTCTGCCTGCCTCTCAGTATCAGGGAGTTTTGTTTGTTTGTTTGTTTGTTTCATCAAACTGGTTTCTCTCCTAATTGGGCTGTCTGTAGCAACCAAAAAATTATGTTCCCTTGTTCATAATTTGAAATAATGAAAGTTGAAGATAGGGAAGACTTCTCACTTCAACTCTTCACCTATAGAATTAAAGACCTCTTGAGCCATCTCAGGTCTTACGTCCATCCCTGGACCAATAATGGTTGCCAGAGGAATGCAAGGTACTGATTGGCTTAACCCTGAGTTCCTGAACCAATCACAAACTAGAGGGATGCAATTACACTGATGATAAATCAGAACTCATTCTTGGTCCTGGAAATGGAAACAGCTCTGTCTGAGTCACATGGGCTGCTTTGGGAGATAGTAAACTAATCAAAATTGGGATCTACTAAAAAGGTCTGGTTGCTGTGAAGTATCCATCGATAACTTGTCCACATAAACAAGAGGAAGTAAGCCACAGAAGTACCGTTGTTTGACCTCATACTCGTACTCATTCCAAGTAGAATGGGACTTATTATGTAATAAGTACTTCATTTTCTTTTAGCTTTGTACCAAATCTCAAGTAAAAAGCAAAACCAAATTTTAAATGTTGTGAAGAATCTGATAGAAGTTTATAGAGGCTTGGAGAACTACCAGTGTATCTTTTTAAATTATTCGTGGGAACTTCTCTGACTAACAGAGAAAGAAACTGAGGCCCAAAAAACTGAAGCGACTTGCTCAAAGTCACTCTTCTAGTTAGGCAGAATACAGAATCACGGCTATCTCACACCGCATTGCAACTTTACCCCATACTGTCCCAGATTCACCTCAAGTAATATTCGGAATGCAACTTTCTTGGAACAACTAAAAAATTTTTAATACTCAACATGCTTCAATTTGTGGACAGTAATATTTTCATAAATTCCAAAACATCTAACTACATGATGCCATTTAATATCACAACATCCCAGTAGGTAGGCAGACGTGTAGGCTGTTTCCGTTTTATAACAAAAGGGAACAGGCTGCTCAAAGCATAGCCAGGCCTAGTACGTTTTTCTAACTTTGTTTTTCCTGATTCACATTTCCCTGCATCAACATTGGTGCAAGTGATACTTTTCTCAGTAGCTGAGGAATTTCCTAGCCATGCATTGCAGGGCCTGGGGGTGTGCAGAAGGGAAAGTTGTCTGAAAATTCTACTTTTCCATCTGTTCCCAGAACTGGAATGAAATGACAGAGCTGGTCTCCTCCAACGGCAATTACTGCAATTACCGCAAGGCCTTTGCTGACTGCGATGGCTTCAAAATCCCCATCCTTGGAGTACACTTGAAAGACTTGATAGCAGTCCATGTCATTTTCCCAGACTGGATGGAGGAGAACAAAGTGAACATTGTGAAAATGCACCAGCTCTCCGTTACCCTGAGTGAACTAGTCTCCCTGCAGAATGCCTCTCACCACTTAGAACCCAACATGGATTTGATCAACCTGCTCACGGTGAGTTCCAAGGAGCCAAGTTTGGGCTTAATAACTCTTCTGCAGGAGTCATAGGACGATGTGTGCCAGCAAATCATTCTGGGGGAAAATTGGTTTCAGAGTCAATAGATGAGAGGAAATCTCATAGGAAAAGGGAATAGGAACCCTGGTTAATATTTTCCATGACTGGCAAATCTTGGGGCAAAGAAATCTATCTTTGTTCAGAGGGGCCCAGTCTCTGCCAAATGGCTCCACTTCTGGAGTTCTTAGAGAGGCTCCTCCAGACTCTGTCTCAGCCCTCATTCTCCTTCACCACATTCGTCCAACTCATCACATTCTTCTGTATGTCCTCCAGTCATCTGCTCCTCTTTATCCTCATTGCACTGCTTTGGCTGAAGCCTGTAGTAGTGCAAGGACCTTCTACGTGATCTTCCTGTTCCCATGATGCACCTCCCAAACCCCCAGGATGTGGTTTACAGTCTGGCGTTCAAGATTCTTCGAGACTCAGTCTCCGACCATCAGCCCAGCCTTGTTTGCCGTCACCCTCTCCCACATTTTACCAGTCTGTGAGAAATATTGAACTTCTTGTACTTCCCACCATGAAATGCTGCCTACTGCTTCCTGGCCTTTGCACTTTCTTGGAGAATCCCATCCCTACCCATTCATGTATTGAGTTCAAATTCAAAAGCCTGTCCTTCCGGGGCATTCTCTCCCCCTCTCCAAAGCAGTCATGCATCTGTCACATGTCGCCCTTGCACTTTATATTTTCCTTAACTATAGATGGTATCACTTTGCAATCATTTTTTTTTTCTGTTTGTCTGCCTTACATATCATATCCCTAGCACCTCTCACAGTTCCTGGCATATTTAGGAACTCAATTAATGAACTGCATGCTGTATTTAGGAGTGATGTGGCTTAGACAAAAGAAATTCACCTACCACTCTTACCTTTTTGGCATTTGTAGCATACATATTTAGATGGTCTCTGGGTCCTATCTTAGAACGTTTAGACACAACAGGTGTATAGAGAATGTTTCCCATTGGCTGCTTCTTTGTGGGAAGAAGAAGCATAACCAAATTCGCTCTCTTGCCCTTCCTTAAACAAAAGTAGATTGCAACTTCCCCGTTTGGGTTTATAACACTGTAGCATCTGAAACTCAGCTGCAATACTGAATTAACTGTTTTCCTTTTATGGCTGTGGAAAATGAAACCAATAACTCCTCTCAATTTCTGAGATCCTAAATCACCTAGGACTGCTACATTGGAATAGGAGTATGTTTTCTCACCCTTCTCACAAACTATTTCTAGAGCATGTAATTGTTTACCAAAGAATAGACCTCCAACCGGGTGTGGTGGCCCATGCCTGAAATCCCAGCACTTTGGGAGGGCGAGGCAGGTGGATCACGAGGTCAAGAGATCAAAATCTTCCTGGCCAACATGGTGAAAACCCATCTCTACTGAAAATACAAAAATTAGCTGGGCGTGGTGGCATGTGCCTGTAGTCCCAGCTATTTGGGAGGCTGAGGTAGGAGAATCACTTGAACCCAGGAGGCGGAGATTGCAGTGAGCTGAGATTGTGCTATTGTACTCCAGCCCAGGCAACAAGAGCAAAACTCCATCTCTATCTATCTATCTATCTATCTATCTATCTATCTATCTATCTATCTCCCTCTAAGTGTAGGCAATAATGCTAGCTATACCCCTTCAAACAAAGCAGAAGTGGCCAACACACAGAAACACAGATCTCTTAAAGATGAGTTTTTATGACAAATAGTAAACACACAGACTTTCTCTACTGGGGGCAGGAAACACAACTCACAATAATCTAAGCACCTGCATTTATTAATCATTTGCCATGTAAATCTGTTTCCATTAATAAGTGACCAGAGTTACAGCCCCAATCACACTACAGACCCACAGCCACGGGATGTCTGCAGACTGGTCTCCATGTGGAGCCTAGGCTTCCTGTGTCTGTGTCCAGGCTGGCCACGATGTCAAGCATGCATAACTTCAGAGAGCAGGTGCCTACCCTTGGGCAATTTCTCATAGAGATAAAACATAATAGTGAGGTAGGGAAATTAATTTTGAGTTATAAATGAAACAAGCAACGTTATGACAAAGAGATTTTTAGAGTAATATTAGGCTGAGTGTGGTGGCTTGTGCCTGTAATTCTGGCACTTTGGGAGGCCAAGGCAGGTGGCTCACGAGGTCAGGAGTTCAAAACTCAGCCGGACCAACGTGGTGAAACCCTGTCTCTACTAAAAATACGAAAATTAGCCAGGCATGGTGGCACCTGCCTGAAATCCCAGCTACTTGGGAAGCTGAGGCAGGAGAATTGCTTAAACCTGGGAGATGGAGGTTGCAGTGAGCCGAGATCGTGCCACTGCACTCCAGCTTAGGCAACAGAGGGAGACTGTCTCAAAAAAAAAAAAAAAAGTGGGGAGCGGGTATTTAGAGAAACATTGAAGGGTTTTCAATAAAATTTCAGGAGTACAAATGAAAAAAATCTGAACTCTAGAAATAAAGGTTAAGAAAAAAATTCCTTTTTGCTGGGAAGGAATCTTTCTCTCTCTCATACTGAAGGAAAACTTAGAAGCCATCAAGCGCCGTATTTAGTAACTGCAGTGTTGGGTAGCATAGCGTAGTGGAAATCCTAGATGTCAGAACTTGCTTTCAGCCTTGCCTCTGCTGTTGCTTGGCTTTGTTTCCTTGCTAACAGCCTTGACTTTGGCTTTTTTAAAATAAGCGTTTTGTGCTCATTTGTGAGGTCTTGTCCAGCTCTAAACTTCTAGGATTCTAGATGTAAGAACCGGTGGAGCCTTGAGCATAAGGAAGCAAGAGTCAACCTGATTCTGTAGTGCCAGCGCAATAGTGCATCACGATAGCACAGTCCTGTGTATGAGTCACCAAACATCAAGCCAAGATCCTTTCTTTCTCCCCACAGCTAAGAAGAAAGTTTAGTGCAGGCCAAGTGTGGTGGCTCACACCTGTAATCCCAGCACTTTGGGAGGCCAGGGTGGGCGGATCATGATGTCAAGAGTTCAAGACCAGCCTGACCAACATGGTGAAACCTCATCTCTACTAAGAGTAGAAAAATTAGACAGGCATGGTAGCACATGCCTATAATCCCAGCTACTCAGGAGGCTGAGGCAGGAGAATTGCTTGAACCCAGGAGGCGGAGCTTGCAAAGTGACTCCATCTCAAAAAAAAAAAAAAAATTTAGTGCATAGTAGTATATATTCATGCTTCCTGACTCCTGGGGATTAATGTCCTCAACATGGGGACCAAGGCGGCCTCTCTCCCTTGGAATATAAGGGCAGTGTTCTCTATGAAGCCACACACACCTGGATTAGAACCATATGACTGACCACAGCTGCCCCAATGCATGTAAAGGTGTCCACACGCCAGCATCAGAAGGGGTGATTCATTTTGCCCATTTATAAGAACATTTCCCTCATATCCCAATTCATTTTAGGACTCTAAATTTTCATCCGAAGTGTTTGTTTTCATCTAAACATGGCTTGAGTGAGGTCACCTATATATGGGGACAGCCCTGGAGGACAGAAAAAGAGAACCCTTAAGTTCATCAACAATTATTAAATGTCTACTCCGTGTGGTAGGCTGCAGGGCAGTGCTTTAACTTTCTGTAATAGTTGATTACGATTTCCACAGCACTTTTCATATATATTTCCTCAGTAAATTCTCACATGCACCTGCCATGCAGCCTGGGCAGGGCAGCAAGTGGAACATAACCTACTTGATCCTTCCTTTTTTTTTTTTTTTTTTTTTTAACAAAAAAAGAAACTGAGATTCACAAAGGACAGGGAGTAAACATCTGCATCCCAGCCTGGGCCGGGTTCCCCTCAAATGGACGTTTGCTCTCTCGTGTGGGCGCACTGCTGACATCTAATTTTTTATTTCACATCTGTAAAAATTAATACTGCTCTCTCCCCCTCTTCATGAAGTGCAGTAAAGGAGGTAACTGCAAGGCGAAATCTATGAGGGTGGGGGCTGTGCTTGTCATTTTTATCAGCGTATCCTTGGGCCCTGGAAAGCAGCACCAGGCATGTTGAGGGAAGGAGGATCATGCCACCAAACCGTTGGGATTTGTATTGTTCCTCTTCTCAGGAAGTATCTGGAGATAACATTTCCCTTGTATCCCAATTCACGTAACCTGGAGTTTTAAAAACTGATGCTTCTGTTGCGTGGTATATGGTGGTATATGAAATAGTCTGAATCTCTTCATGGTATTTTTAGCCTTGTCAGTTACTTTTACCATTTTGAGTACATGCAAATAACTGGAAAGCCCCTGTATTTTTAATTTTAGTCTCATTTTTAAAAAAGAAGAAGAAGAATAAGAAGAGTTTCAAAAATGGTGAGTAGAGGCAGTCTGACGTCCAGGTGTGTTTTATTTTGTGATAAACAGTCAAGCCCATGTAGATCCTAATGAAGACTGAATCTGCAACCAGCTTTGCTGAAAGGATAGGTTGGTCAATGCAACAACCTAAAATAGTGGACTGGAACATTTGTCAGAAAAAAAAACCAGCCAGGCTCAAAATATGTTGGACAAAAGCAAATGTTCTTGAAATTCCATTGACGAGCAGCCCATATTATTAAAAAGGTGTGTAGAAAGTAGAACAGATCACTCTTTAGGCAGGTCCCTAAATCCAGAGGAGATCCAAGAGAGGAAGTAGAATCGTGGCTGGGAAAGAAGAGATGCCAGGAGCTTTACATTTACGAGGGCAGCTTTACATTCATGGATAAGCACAGTGGCATTTGACTGCTGCATTGACTGGAAGTCAAACCCTGCATTTGTAACCTTCTAAACAAACCTAGTCAGACACCCATTCGCTCATTTAATCTTCACCACAGTCCTGGGAGGCAGCTATTATTTATGATCCCCATTTCACAGATCAGGAAACTGAGACTCCAGAAGATTAATTGCTTGCCCAGGCTCACACTACTAATAAGCAGAAAGCAAATATTTGGAGACTACCAGAACATTTTCATCGCTGAGCCAGTTATCTCTTTGACACATGGAAATACCCACGGATGTTCTGTTTCTTTTGAAAGAGCATCTCCCTGACTTAGTGTGTGGCTTATTTGGATTTCTGGTTGGCCGTTGTAGTGCTGCTGTCATCTCCGGCAGATGCTGGTGCCAGTCATCACAGGACTTGGAAGCTGAGTCAGGAGGAAGGGAACACGCTCCTCCATGTCCGGATTAACTTCTGATAACAAGGAATTCAGAAGGAAGGAGTCACTTGGTTTTCTCCTTATGTAACCTTCACAGTACGAGGCCACAAGCTGGGACTGGGGGTACGGAGGTGCAAAAGACAGATGTGCTGCCCACTTTCACGAGGCATAGGGCCTGGCAGAGTTGTCTGTTGTGGGATTTACAAAATGGTAAGCAACTGCCCATGGCCGATGTATTTTATTTGGCCCACATGGAATCATAAAATTTTTTGTTGTTCCCAGTGTTTAAAAATTGGGATAGTTTACCTAAAACTCCAGATTCCTGGCTTCTCCTAACAAATCAGAAGATCTGGAAACTCAAGGACCATTGGTAGGCTGGCAGCAATTTGCCATTGCTGGGTAGCGATGTTCATCCCAAACCACATCTCTCCCTGTTGCTTCCTTAACACAGAGAGGTGCTAGGGCCCATTTATCATCACACATTTTTCTTACTGTAGCGCGAAGATGAAAGATCCCTAAATAAATTACATCTGTAAAGACTCTGTTTTCCAAGTAAGATGCTCTGGTACCAATGTCTCTATCAACATGTACATTTGCACATCCTACTTTGCTCTTTTATATAACGGGCTGGCTCCTAAAGGCATTTGTTGGTGACATGTGGATGTTTCCTTTCCTGTAAAAAGGCAGAGTCAGGGAGGTAGGAGTGATTGCTGTTCAGGGGAAGGCAAATACAATCTCTCTTCTTTGTAAGCAAGATTTTCGTGATCTCGAAATGATACTGGGGAAACTTTACAGTTAAATCAGTTTGATTTTGTTTAGAAAAAAACTTTGTGACAAAGTACAGGCAAAAGAAATGTGACCTGATTATGAAGTCCTTAGTTTAAATGTTATATTCAAGTAGCTGCTAGAACAGTGACTAGAATGGTCCCTGGCACATAGTACGTTACTGATAAATATTTGTTGAATGAATGATTTGAAAATGAAACTTTACAATGCCAACTTCTTTTTTAAAGGAAGTAGAACAGGAAAAGGAATCTTTGAAAACATCTTTGCCTCTGAGTTTTCTCTTGCTTCCTCCTTTCTTTTCCCTTTCACTCCACTCTCATACACATATTAGATAAAGTATGTTAAAGAAAAATTTTCATTCCTACATGGTCAAAGAAGGGAGCCAGCACTGGTTATGTTCATGGCCGGGGAAGTGATGTGATTCATCGAGTGTCCTAGCTTTAAAGGAATGGGTGGGAATTGTTCAGACTTATTTTAAGCCTCGTGACTTCTGTTTTAGGTGAGTGGGAACATGCATTGCAGGCTTTGCAGATTTTATCCACGTTCTCCAATCTGGATCTGTGTTGTCCTTGCCTACAGTGACCTTCTTCTTTCTCTTGTCCAAATTAAGTCCCAATCCTCCTGGTTAAGTCGCAGTTCACAAGGACCTCCATGAATCTGTCCTGATCATTTCAGTCTCCAGTGGCCTCTATGCATAATAATAATATGACTAATAACACATGCAATAATAACAGTAACATTAACACTACACAATAACACTCCTTGAGATTTTACTGAGGTCCTGTGTGAAATACTTTACATGCATTATTTCATTTGGTCCTGATATAAAGCCAACTCAGTAAGGACTTTTATGATCATTCCCATTTTCCAGATGCAGAAACTGAGTGTCAGAGAGGAAATGACTTGATAAACATTACAGAGCTAGCCAGTGGCAGGCTCCATGCTTGAACGTAGTCCTGACTGACTACACAGCCTCTGACCTCTTGTACTTACTATGCTGCCTCCCTGATTCCTGACCGATTCCTGGAGCACTTAAGTGGAGCAGCTACTTCACGCTCAGCATGTGCTGCCTTTTATTGCTATGAACACATCTTTTTAGGTTCAAATAAATGATCAGGCCCTGGAGGGCAAGAAATGATTTTATATTGGTTTGCCTCACCAGGACTTAGCACAATGCTCTCAAATGATAGGAACCTAGTTAATTGCACCTGTATTTCCACAGTCTTTAATCAAACCTTGAAGGCAGCATTTATTACACTTATAAGTCTTACTGTTTGCATCTGTCCTTGCTTCCAGCCTGGAAACAGCAGGTCTCCCTCATCTGTGACTCAGCACTGAGCTGCTGGGAGCTGCTCAGTAAATACTGCTGAGGAATTGAGTTGATGGTTCTGGTCAATACTGATGATAAACGATATTAACGTTTTCTCTTTTAAATTTCATTTTCCATCTCTGCATACCGTCTTTTTATTGTTCTGCATTTACTCAAATTACTGTATTAGACAGTGAACTTAAACATTCAACTGAAAAATTCAGCAATGTAAATAAATAAATAACTAAAGGTAATCCAACATATTTATCCTTTTTAATTTTGTTGTAGCTTTCCCTGGACCTCTATCACACCGAAGATGATATTTACAAACTGTCACTGGTGCTGGAGCCTAGAAATTCTAAATCGGTAGGTATAATTTTCTCTCTAAGGATCTGTGCCAGTCACTTTTTTTTGGTTATTTACAGTAATTGTCTATTACAATGTTGCTTTATGTTCTAAAATGGAAGAATTTAAAAATTGACATTATTCCCATTTTATCAGTGGGACAGCTTAGTCCTGACAGTTTGAGAATTGTGTCTTCATACCAGAGGCTAATAAAGAGGAAGAACATCATTCTCATTACTCTGTTTTATAATTGATCTTCTATTTATTGTGTTCCTGCTAAGAACTCAACACACATAGGACTAAAAAAAAAAGGAAAAGAATAATAACTCATCTTAATGTTAAAGATCATTTAGACCCTTTCAGGTTTTAAAAAAGCTCCATTCCACATAAAATTAGATTTAAAATTTTAAATATCTTGATGATAATTTACAAATTTCTCTGCTAACCATCGATTCAACTGAGAATTTGGATGTCACATTGGATGGTGTCTCATTTAATAGATGGCAAACTCTTAGTAAATAAACATTATATAATGAGATTGAGGGCTGGGCGTGGTGGCTCACACTTGTAATCCCAGCAATTTGGGAGCCCGACATGGGCATATCACAAGGTCAGGAGTTCAAGATCAGCCTGGCCAACATGGTGAAACCCCATCTCTACTAAAAATAAAAAAATTAGCTTGGCATGGTGGTGGGCACCTGTAATCCCAGCTACTCGGGAGGCTGAGACAGGAGAATTGCTTGAACCCAGGAGGTGGAGGTTTCAGTGAGCCAAGATCACGCCACTGCACTCCAGCCTGGGCAACAGAGCAAGACTCTGTCTCAAAGAAAAATAATAATAAATAATAAAAATAAAATAATAGAATTTAAGTTGCTATTAAACAAAAGGCAGTATCCAAACATGTATTTAGTTACAGATTAGATTTCAGTAACAAAAGATGCTTGTTTTATAAGCATTTAAAGCATAAAAAGCTACATAAATGTAAGTTTCTACTGGTATTATGAATATACAAAACTTATTCATTCTTCTCAGTGTCCCTGGCCCTAGTTGCTCAAGGCTCCAGTTAATGTTGAAAAATATGGCCAGTCATGGTAGCTCATGCCTGTG
This sequence comes from Aotus nancymaae, assembly GCF_030222135.1. Classification (NCBI taxonomy): domain Eukaryota; kingdom Metazoa; phylum Chordata; class Mammalia; order Primates; family Aotidae; genus Aotus; species Aotus nancymaae. The sequence continues at coordinate 32,489,063 of NW_026988471.1, forward strand.
ATCCCAGCACTTTGGGAGGCTGAGACAGGAGAATTGCTTGAGCCCAGGAGTTAGAGAGTAGCCTGTGCAACATGGTGAAACCCCATCTGCATTAAAAATACAAAAATTAGTCAGGCATGGTGGCACACACCTGTAGTCCTAGTTACTTGGGACACTGAGGTGGAAGGATGGCCTGAGCCCAGGAGGCAGAAATTGCAGTGAACCAAAATTACACCACTGCACTCCAGTCTGGGCGACAGATCCAGACCCTGTCTCAAAATAATAATAATGATAATAATAATAATAATATAATTGAAAAATATGTGTTTTTTTTATCAGCAGCCTACCTCCCCTACGACACCCAACAAGCCTGTGGTGCCCCTGGAGTGGGCATTAGGGGTGATGCCAAAGCCAGACCCCACAGTCATCAACAAGCACATAAGGAAATTAGTTGAGGTAAGTGGATGAGGGAGAATAAAGAGAGGGCACTAGAAGACCCTTTCTCTTTCCAGAATATTCTGCGATTGTCCAGGAATCTGATGGAACCCATGAAAACAGCCCTCTGGCAAGTAGGAACAATTTAGCAGGTACTTCGTACTACCTGGCATTGGCCTCTTGGGAGAATCAATCTGAAAGACCCTCTTCCCTTTGTTGTCCGTCTACTCTCTCTTGCCCAGATACTCTCAGCTACTCTCAGCTCCTCTCTTTCCCAGGCATTTGCCACCTCTGTCATTGTCAACAGCTCAAGGGATTGGGGATTAGAATCACTCATAAAAAACTCACATGGGTCACACTAAGATGCCCAATAAATTGGTTACCCAAGGGCAGGAAAGAAATCCTGTAAGTTGGATAGTTTCTCCTTTCGTATAGTTTTGGAATTTGACCACGCAGAAGCCCAATGTTATTGAGATTAGAAAAATCACCTAATGGAGGACAAGGCTCTGTCAGAGTTTTCTGTGTAGAAAAGAGCAGAAGTGCCAATGCGGGGAACACGGTAACATCTCGGGTACAGGAAACTGCGATCCTGAACTAAATGTCGACTTGAATGGATTGGTAGGTACATTTGCTGGTGCAACAGAATTGAATCTTTGGGATATTATGTGCTTTGGGCTGGGAAAAGATGTTTAAAGAAAAGGAAAGAATGTCTTACATCTTAGATAATCCAGGAAACTAGGAGGCACTGAAAGAAAAATTTTGTGGAGCATGTGAGCAGGAAGGAAAAGGGTGGTGCTGGTGCAGAGAGGAATATTAGTGAGAGAAGGGGCTGAGGAGATAAGGTCCAGTGGAGGCCGTGGTAATAACAGACCCAGCTTGGAAATGGGAAGGTGAGGAAAGGATCCAGGGACCCCCAGGGAATGCAAGGACTGAGCTGTGGCTCAGGAATGTCCGAAGCCAGGAAATGGAGGCAGATCTGTTCTCTCTCCCAGTCTTATTCTGACTGCCTCTGCCGACTTGGAGAATTTCTCTCTCTCTCTCTCATTCTGTCTTCCTTACCTTCTCTCTCTTCCCTTTTCTCCAAATTCCTTACCATTGGTTCAATCAAACAAAAGACCTAGATTTTCTGATCAATTTTACTCCATAAAAAATCTTCAACTCACAGTATAAATGTGGATGTTAAACTATAAATAGTAGGTATTCCAAAATAGTTAACTTTTAAGCTTTTTTTATTATGGCTAAGCAATGATACTGGGATTTTCACACACACAAAAAAAGAATGTTTTCTGATTTTGCACAATTCTGTTACCTATGAAAAGGCTCGAGATAGGCTCATTTTAGTCATATTTTTAATTAACGCATTCATTTATACCTTATCTACTTCCCAAAATACTCCTGAAGCAACTGCCAACATAGGGCAATATTGATAAATAGAATAAATAGAAACTACTGGGAAAGGGGAGAAGACTAATTAAAACTGGAATCAAAATCAAATATAAATTTGTGTACATGTGTTTGCAGAAAGAATTTATAAATTTTTTTGAAAACCTAATTTTGCAGAAGGCAATGGGAAACCTTTTTTATTTTTCTCTGATTATAAAGGAAGATAGAATCATCAAAACTATTAAAGCATTACATAAATTATAGAAAACAAAAAGCTTTACTTTGAGATCTTGGTAATTCTGTTCTCCAGGGATAAGCACTGATGATTTGTAGATGATCTTATATGACTTTATTCTGTATGTATATATTAAAACATACTACATACATACTACATACATACATACATGTATATCTTACACAACTTTGTTCAATTATTTCTTTAGAACAGATTCCTTGAAGTGGAATTGCTGTGTCAGAGAGTAGGCACTTAAAATTCCTGATTGTCTTCCAGAAATACTGTGGCTATTTACATCACTAACTTGATACAAGTCTACCTATTGTCTCATACCTTAGAAAATGATCAATCACAGTATTTTAAGATTTTATTTAATCTGAGAGGTTAAAAAAGTTTCATTTATGTTTCTGTAATGATTAGCAGAGTTGAATACCTTTCCATGGATGCATTGGCCATTTGTATTTTTATTTGGTGATTGCCTGTTTGACTTTTGTGTCTTTGCTCTCATATATGCTGCAAATAACTTGCTCTGTTTGACATTTATCTTAAAATTTGTTAATTGAACTTTTTGGGTTAGGATATTTTGCATTTTTTTATAATAAAATATTTTTCTTTATGGCTTCTGACATTGATGTCATGCTAAGAAAGTCCTTTTTCACAGGATGAATATTTTCATTTATTTATCTTTGGTACTTTTATGCAGCTTTGGGCTTTTTTTTGCATTAAAATATAGAATACACTAGTGCAGTGGCTCATGCCTGTAATCCCAGCACTTTGGGAGGCTGATGCAGGTGGATGGCTTGAGCCCAGAGTCTGAGGCTGTGGTGAGCTACGATCGTGCCACTGCACTGCAGCCTGGGTGACAGAATGCGATTCTGTCTCTAAAAAGATAAGTAAACAAATAATATATAATACATCTAGAATATAGTTTGGAGGTAATTTATTTTGTAAGATTATTAGCCCTTTAACTCAACAGCAGTTACTGGATAATCCATAATTTCTCTGTGGATTTTAAAAGATACTTATCATCATTTAAAATTTTATATATACATGTTTCTGGACTCCACTCTCTGTGGCATTTTGTATCATGTTGTTTTGATTAATGTAGCTGTGTAGAATATTTGATTTCTGAAAGGACATGTTCCTCCTCATTGCTCTTCATTTAAAATAATTTTTTGCTTACTTTTAACATACCCACTTTGATTTGAACTTTATAATCAATTTGTTCATCATTTAAAACAAATCCCTACTGGGATTCTGATTGGAATTGGATTAAATGTACACTTTAATTGTTGAGATAACACCTTAAAGCTTTATTTTGTATTGTCATGGTGTTGGAATTTGTAAATTCACTAAGCCAATTCCTACTCAACCCTGAGGTTTTGGTTTAAACCTTGCTTTTCCCAGGAAAACTTTCTTAATCTACCTCCTCTTTTCCCCCCACTGATAGCACTATTTTATTGATTGATTGATTGAGACAGATTTTCACTCTTGTTGCCCAGACTGAAGTACAATAGCATGATCTCGCTTACTGCAACCTCCTCCTTTCAGATTCAAGCAATTCTTGTGCCTCAGCCTCCTGAATAGCTGGGATTGTAGGCATGCGCCACCATAACCAGCTAATTTTTATTTTTATTTTATTTTATTTTTTTAGGAGAGATGGGATGGGGTTTCACCATGTTTGTCAGGGTGAGCTCAAACTCCCGACCTCAGGTATCCATCAGCGTTGGCCTCCCAAAGTGCTGGGATTATAGGCATGAGCTACTATGCCCAACCTCTGTTTTATTTTTAATTTTATTTTAAATTTATTTTTTAAAGATGATGCCTTGCTCTATTCCCCAGGCTAGAGTGCGGTGGTGTGATCCTGGCTCGTTGTAACCTCAAACTCCTGGACTAAGCAAGCCTCCTGCCTCACCCTCACAAGTGGCTGGGACTACAGGCATGCACCACCATGCCCAACTAATTAAAAAAAAAAAATGTAGCAATAAGCCCTCTCTATGTTGCCCAGACTGGTCTCAAACTCTTGGGCTCAGGTGATCTTCCCACCTCTGCCTCCAACTCCCAAAGTGCTGGCATTACAGGTGTGAGCCACCACACCCAGCCATTACTCTGTTTTTATCCTCAACAAATCACTTCTCTTTTTATATTATAAAGGCCTATTGATTTACTTATCTTTCACTAGATTCTAAGCTCCTTAATAGAAAGGATCATATGCTAGTTATCATTGCTTTCACAATAACAAGTTCAGAGCCTACTTCATAGTCATTCAATAAATACTTATCTTGGCGGTGACTCATGTCTGTAATCCCAGCACTTTGGGAGGCTAAGATGGGCAGACCACGAGGTCAGGAGATCGAGAACAGCCTGGCTACCATGGTGAAACCCCATCTCTACGAAAAATACAAAAAATTAGCCAGACTTGGTGGCACATACCTGTAGTCCCAGCTACTTGGGAGGCTGAGGCAGGAGAATCGCTTGAACCCAGGAGGCGGAGGTTGCAGCGAGGTGAGATTGTGCCACTGCACTCCAGCCTGGGTCACCAAGTGAGACTCTGTCTCAAAAAATAATAATAAATAAAATAAATACTTATCTTTCCTTTGCAGTCTGTATTTAGAAACTATGATCATGACCATGATGGGTACATCTCTCAAGAGGACTTTGAAAGTATAGCTGCCAATTTCCCCTTCTTGGATTCCTTCTGTGTGCTGGACAAAGATCAGTAAGTTTTAATTTTGTTTTATTTTAATGCAACTATCCTAAAGCAGAAAATTATTATCAGAGGAGAGAAGGAGAAGCTTGACAGCTTCAACCCTAGTGCTTTGATGAGCCAGGTCTAATTTGTCACTGATTATTTTCTTGTGACCCGAATGGAATCACAGGGCAGACCGTGTTGTTAGTGTTGAACACAAGTGCACATTTGTAAATGATCCAAGAGCACCATTTGCTATATTGCTTTTATTGCTTAGCTCTCAACCCAAAAAATCTCCACCAAAAAAAAGAGTAGAGGAGAAATATAGTTAGGTCTAGCCTGGGAGAGTCCTCAGCATTAGTGGACCTGAAAGCAATCTTAAAACTCATGAAGATTAAAAAAAAGTTGGCTGGGCATGGTGGCTCATGCTTGTAATCCCAGCGCTTTGGGAGGCTGAGGTGGGCAGATCACTTGAGGCCAGGAGTTCAAGACAAGCCTGGCCAACATGGCCAAACCCCATCTCTACTAAAAATACAAAAATTCACCTGTGTGGTGTTGCATGTCTGTAATCCCAGCTGCCTGGGTGGCCGAGGCGGGAGAATCCCTTGAGCCTGGGAGGCAGAGGTTGCAGTGAGCTGAGATAGCACCATCGTACTCCAGTCTGGGTGACTGAGCGAGACCCTGTCTCAAAAAAAAAAAAAAAAAAAAAAATTATTTACAGTCTTCATGAAAGCATGATAGCTGCAGATAGCCAAGAAGCATTAATACTCTGTTTTTTTCTTTGATCAAAGGTTGTCTTGATAAACAAAGAAAAAATATGTTTCTTTTTAGCGTCAAATGATTCCTAAAAATCAAATGGCTTTAGAGACTAAAACCCAACTTATTATAAATAATAATAATAATTTTTAAAAATTGCTGAGAAATCCTGGCATTAATTTGATTGTTACTTGTGCAAGATTTATTCCTAATTTAAAAATCACCTGTAAGGAAACACTGGATTTTGTTTTGGTAAAATGGGCAAATTAAATTACATTAAAATCCTCTTATATTTTTGCTGTTATGAGTATTTTTAAAAAATGAAATTCGGGGCCAGATGCGGTAGCTTACACCTGTAATCCCAGCATTTTGGGAGGTTGAGGTAGGAACATTATTTGAGGACAGGAGTTTGAGACCCACCTGGGCAATATAGTGGGACCTTGTCTCTAACAAACCATTTTTTTTTCAATTAATTTAAAAAAAAATATGTAATTCAACACACCAAGAAAAGTCTTGACACGTTAACATAACTTAAAATCCTAAATTCATCTTCATTATATACCCAGAACAAAGAATACTTTTAAAATAAATTATATTAGAAACATAAACTTCCTTTACAAAGTAAAATTTAAATTGCCTGCTAACTACCCACTTCTTCACTTAGTTTGTTACTATCAGTGACATGTAAATAGGACATTGACTTAAAATAACTTCCCAGTCTTCATTTCTTTTATCTGTTGTTTCTAGAGACAGAATTGAGATTGTCTTAGCAAATATCTACATCTATCTCTATCTCTATATCATCATCTCTATATCGATCATTATCATATAATATCATAGATATCATCTTATTGATATCTATAGAATTGTTTTCTATGAATGAAGGTTTGAACTATTCATACCTTGCTTACATGACACTAAATTTTGAGTGGTTAATACTGGAAAGATCTCAAAAAGATGTTTTCTCTGAGGTACTGTTTTCTAAACGATGTTCCACAGAAGTAGCTATTAATTAGTGCTTTTGAAAAAGGAACTGACTAGTCACGTGTGAGAAACACAGGATTAAATCTCATTAAATAGATGTCTTTACTGTGTGACTTCCCAAACTTTGTATAGGCTAAAGTGTGTTACATTGTGAGTCCCTAGGAGGAGTGATTGGCTAATGCACTGTTACACAAATGTATGTAGTAAATTATGTGATGAATTTGTGAGACAATGCATTAATAAATTTATTTATCTCATATATATGATAAGGATTGTTTTTGGTGTCTTCATTATGAAATCTATGCCCATTCCTTTGAGTGGGCAAAGGACACAAATAGATACTTTTCTAAAGAACACATACATGCCAATAAACATATGCAAAAAAGCGAAATGCAAATCAAAACTGCAATGAGATACCATCTCACACCAGTCAGAATGGCTACTATTTTTTTTTTTTTTTTTGAGACAGAGTCTCGCTCTTTCACCCAAGCTGGAGTGCAGTGGCACAATCTCAGCTCACAGCAACCTCAGCCTCCTGGGTTCAAGTGATTATCATGCCTCAGCCTTCCGAGAAGCTGGGATTACAGGCATGTGTCATCATACCAAGCAAATTTTTTTCTTTTTTTTAGTAGAGACGAGGTTTCATCATGTTGGCCAGGCTGGTCTTGAACGCCTATCCTCAGGTGATCCACCTGTCTTGGCCTCCCAAAGTTCTGGGATCCCAGACATGAGGCACTTCACCCAGCCAAGAATGGCTATTATTAAAAAAGTCAAAAAATAACAGATGCTTGCGAGGTTGCAGAGGAAAGGGAAGACTTATACACTGTTGGAGTGTAAATTCATTCAACCATTGTGGAAAGCAGTATGGCAATTCCTCAAGCAGCTAAAAACAGAACTACACTTCAACCCAGCAATCCCATTACTGGACATATACCCAAAGGAATAGAAATCATTCTACCATAAAGACACAGGCATGTGAATGTTCATTGTAGCACTATTCAAATATCAAAGATGTGTTATCAACATAAATGCCCATCAATAACAGATTGGATAAAGAAAATGTGGTACAGATACACCATGGAATATTATGTAGTCATAAAAAAGAACAAGATTATGTCTTTTGCAGGAACATGGATGGAAGTGGAGGCTATTATCCTTAGCAAACTAATGCAGGAACAGAAAACCAAATACCACCCATTCTTACTTATAAGTGGGAACTAAATGATGAGAACTCATGAACACAAGGAATAATAGACACTGGCCTCCTTGATGGTGGAGGATGGGAGGAGCAGAAAAAATACCTGTTGGGTACTAGGCTATGCCATGATGTCTCCCCAGGTTTGATTATCTAAGATCCCTTTCTTACCTCCTATGCAAAATAACTTTAATAATAATACTTATAATGTACAATAATCTGTTACTTTGCATAGGAGGTAAGAAAGGGATCTTAAATTCTCAAGCCTGGGGGAAAATCGTGGCACAGCAAACAGCAATAGGGAAGCCTGGGCAGGGAGTATGGGGAAGAGAGAGATGAAGCTGAACTTAAATACATTGATTGAGACAGAGTGGATCACAGGAAGAGAAGTCCAGCAAGTTCTTGAAGATGTGGTACAAAAATTCAGGACAACAGTCAGGACTGGAGATGGAGATGGAGATGAAGTCTTTAAACCCACTGTAAGCTGGAGTCCTGATCTTGTGAGCACACTCTGGTGGAACGCTTAGAAGGTGGTGAGCTTGGGGCCTGAGGAATAAGCCTTCAGGGACTCCCCTCCCACATGCAGACACTGAAAAGAGTCAGTGAGCCCTGCAGGCCAGCTGGAGAAGGGGGAGCTGGAGAGGAAGGAGGAGAAGCAGGGTGGCATGCAATTCCAGGGTCTCTAAGGGGAGCACGCAAAAAGAAGGAAATATGTCTGTGTGTTACCTCCTGCCAATGAGAAGAGGCCACTGAGGATGTCCTTGGTGACAGATTGGTAGGGTTAGAAACCCAAGTGGTATAAAGAGTAGCTGGAGGAAATGATAGAAGAGCCTAATGAACACTCTTTTTGAAAACTTTGGGAGTAAAAGAAGGATGAGAGAAATGACACCTGTTAGAGATGGCAGCAGGACTGAGGAAGGAGATTTTTCAGGTGAGAAAGTCTTGAACATATTTGTGAAAGGAGGAAGAAACAGGGAAGAGACTGAGAACCTGGAAGAAGCAGAGTCCCGGGGAGGCTGGAGAGTGCTGGATGGGGCAGCCTGGACTCTGAGAGACGGGCCCCAAGAGAGGACAGAGGAGGTAGAAAAGAATTCTGAACTGGAAAGGAAAGGTGTGATCACCAGCACATGCTGATGGACAGAGAAGCGGTCTGGAGCTCACCTGTGTCAAGTGGATCCAATAACTTTTGTTTTCGAGACAGAGTCTCATTCTGTCATCCAGGCTGGAGTGCAGTAGTACAATCTCAGCTCACTGCAACCTCTGCCTCCTGCCTCAGCCTCCTGAGTAGCTGGATTACAGGATTACAGGTACACGCCACCACACCCAGCTAATTTTTGTATATTTAGTAGAGACGGGGCTCAGGCTGGTCTTGAACTCCTGACCTCAAGTGATCTGCCCACCTCGGCCTTTCAAAGTGTTAGGATTACAGGCATGAACCACCACACCCAGCCGATTTGATCATTTTTGATAAACAAGAAGTCAGGATATGTGGTGAGTTGGGGTAGGAAGGTGGGAAGAACCAGAGGTTTGTTCTGTGTGGAGTAGATCTGGAAGAATTGCTCCCAGCATCACAGCGAATGGGCTATGAGCCACTAAGATGTGAGTGAAAACATCACCAATGGAGTAGCAGCCCAGACAGCATCAAGCTGAATGAATTTGAGAATGGTCAGCCCAGTTATTACAGTTTTCCGCCTTTCTCCAGCATCCTAATTCTTGCAACCCTACAGCTAGGCAAGGACTAGAAGGATGTCCTTCGGGAAACTGCTGTTCATAATAAAGAAGACTTTCTGTGCTGCAGGGCACAAGCCACATGTATGCTCACATGAATATGCTCCTGCACACACACACACACACATGCATGGGTGCACACATATGAAATTTTCTGCTTACTGAAAAAGGCTTTGAACACCGGAATATGCCTTTTACGGTTCTCCCCTTCTGTGAGATGTAGTAGAGAAGTGAACATTCTTCATCTGCTTTTGGCCACAAAGGTTTGGGAGGTGGGTGATTAAAGTGTGACAACTATGGACGGGCCTGGTGGCTCACACCTGTAATCCCAGCACTTTGGGAGGCTGAGGTGGGTGGATCACCTGACATCAGGAGTTCGAGACCAGCCTGGCTAACATGGTGAAACCCTGTCTCTATTAAAAATACAAAAATTAACTGGACATGGTGGCACACGACTGTAATCCCAGTTACTTGGGAGGCTGAGGAAGTAGAATCACTTGACCCAGGAGGTGGAGGTGGCAGTGAGCCAAGATCATGCCACTACACTCCACCCTGTGCAACAGGAGCGAGACTCCATCGCAAAAAAAAAAAAAAAAAAAAAAGTACGTCAACTACTTAGCAACCTGGTATTCAAAGATACCTCCCTTCTTTGATTCTCTTAACAGGGATGGCCTGATTAGTAAAGATGAAATGATGGCTTACTTCCTGAGAGCTAAATCTCAACTACACTGTAAAATGGGACCAGGATTCATCCATAATTTTCAGGAGATGACCTATCTCAAACCAACCTTCTGTGAACACTGTGCAGGATTTGTAAGTCTGTTTTCCATTGTTTTCTTATGCATGTAGTTATTTGTGTAGCATTCTGAAAAGGTAAGAAAATGATACGCTGAATAAAGTCCACTGTCTGCTTTGAATCACAAGTAAAACATGGTGGTTCCCTGAAATTAAAGATTCAACACCCAAAGCAAGATCTTTGGGTTTCATTATTTCCTAGGAATGCAGGGCTAGCAAAAACAGGGAAGGTTGTTGAGGGCTGTTAACTCAAGAGAGTGGTTTGTCTATTAATCCCTGCCAGGGAAAAGTGTCAGCCCAGTGAGTCCTGGCATTCATCACTAATATTCCTAAGTGGTTGCAATTAAGAGGTGCATTTATCTTAGCCAGTTCCTTCCAGTTTTCGTTTCATGTGGTATTAGTGACCAGAAATCCATCATGGCACAGTTCAATAATTCACAACTCAAAAAGGAAAAAAAAATCTTTTTGGAGAGAAGTTGGTTATAATAATAAATAACATTTACTCAATGCTTGATGGTAATAAAGTACTCCCATAGACATTAGGGTAACTAATCTTCATTGCAAGCCCTTCGAGTGGGTATTTTACTTTCGCCATCTTGCTTATGAAGATAAAGAGGTTCAAAGAGGATAAGCCAAGTTCCTGAGGTAATCATTACCAGAGCTTGGACTCCGGCACAGGTGTACCGACTCTCAGCCCTGTGCTTCACCTATACCATTGCAACAAATGAAGACCGTGTGCTTCCTTCCCCTACCTTTGATAATTCTTTGAGAACTGAGGTCAGTTTTTGATCCTGGCCTTAACATAAACGCTTGAGCCCTGAATGTCTTCCAGTTGATATTCAAGTTAAATAAAATGGAAAATGCGGTATTCCAGGTGAAGGAGGCCCAGCACCCAGATAAGTATGACAACTGTCCCTTTTTCTAGATGCCAGAGCTCAGTTGTGTTAGCTTCATTTGGCAGCCATGTCCCCCTGTGGACTCACTGACCCATATTGAATTTGTTGCTGATATTATATGCTACCAGAAATTACATTTTCCCCATCCCATCCTCAAATAACTGGCTTTGGGGAGCCCAAGAGGAGTCTGTGTTCAAGCACACACTCTCTGAGAATGTGTAAATAAGAGGCAGTTGTTCCTCAAAGATGGCCCCAGGTGGTCACAGCAGCTGATGTGACACAGGGCAAAGCCAGTCTAACTAGCTCTCTTTATTCATCGCAGAGAAGGTGAAGTTCTTTAGTATCTCCACTGGGATTGCATGACCAGACCATTCTATCATAAAACAAATGGTCTCCTTTTTCATGTTTCTCTAGTTTCTCTATTCTGATGGAAATTTTTGGAAATACCTAGACCTGAAAATTCTGGTGTGGGATGGGGTCATGTGTAACACACTCCTGCAGAGTGGGACCCAGTTAACAAAAGGTCAGGCTGTTGGGCCATGGCATGGCTCAGCCAAAAGTCAAGACAATACGTCTGTCTTTTGGGTGGGCTGTGAGAGTCAGAAGGCGCTTATCAAATCTCAAGGTCTCAGGTGCTATGGCGTGGACCTGTAGTTCCAGGTACTTGGGAGGTTGAGGCAGGAGGATAGCTTGAGCCCAAGAGTTTGACTCCAGCCTGAGCAATACAGAGAAACCTGCCCGCTCCCCGCACCATCTCTAAATATAATTTAAAAAAAAACCCTCAAGGTCTTATCTCTGCTCTCTAGTCCTTCTGTCCTGTCCCTCCCTTTTATAGAGGCCCTGGTTCTGTAGAAGCAGAAGGTAGACTTTCTTGGGAGATCCACACCTGTCTCCCTGACTCATTGGAGCAGAGATGCTGGTGCTACATTCTTGATGCAGCTGTGATGAAGTAGAAAGCTCTGAACATGGAGTCTGGAATGTTGGGCTAAATTTCTGTTTTTCCCTTGCTAACTCTATGTCCTTGATCAAGTTATTTGCCATCTTTGGGTCTATTTCTATCTGTAAAAGGGAGTTAATACTTACCCACCAAGTTGTTGCATGATAAAATACTATTAGATATGTTGCAAGTCACATGGTTTGGAGTACACATTTTTTTTATGTGTTCCTTGATTCTTTGAGAGTTTAATTGAAATTAACTCATTTAAAATATTTACAGCTCTTTTTGTTTTTAAAATATATTCAGTTTTATTGGTACAATTTGATTTGATCTTTATTGACACTCATGTTAGAGTCCATTGGTGGCTGGGCGTGGTGGCTCACGCCTGTAATCCCAGCACTTTGGGAGGCTGAGGCGGGCGGATCACCTGAGGTCGGGAGTTTCAGACCATCCTGACCAACATGGAGAAATCCGTCTCTACTAAAAATACAAAATTAGCTGGATGTGGTGGCACATGCCTGTAATCCCAGATACTCGGGAGGCTGAGGCAGGAGAATCACTTGAACCCAGGAAGCAGATGTTGCAGTGAGCTGAGATCGCGCCATTGCACTCCAGCCTGGGCAACAAGAGTGAAACTCTGTCTCAAAAAAAAAAAAAAAAAAAAAAAATCCATTGGTTTTCAAAGGAATTTATAACTATAGTTCTATAGATGTGTTGTTGAAAGGAATTGCGGGAAAATGGTTCCAGTGCCAGAACCATCTGCTTTTAAAATAAATTCCATTTTAAGGTTAAGGAAGACAAACAGACTTGCTCTGCAGAAGATTTATTTTAGAATTAGAATTCTAGAACTGAAAGAGTGTTAGTAATTCCCTTATTTTGTAGATGAAGAAACTCTGGTCTGGAGAAGTTAAGTGACTTCCCTCAAGGTCACACACAGATCGTTAGTGGCAAAACTGTGAGTCACAGGCAGGTCTCCTGACTCTCAGTCCAGAGCTCCTTACACCACAATTACTCCAAATATTACAGCAGCCAGTGGTCTCAAATCAAAGGACTGTGGAAAATGCGCCTGCAAACCCATCCACATGGCATCATCCTCTACTGTCTTTGGCTGGCACACTGACCCAGTGCCTCTTTCTAGCTACTGTTTGTTCCTGGTTAAGTAAGCATTAGCAAACCATGTCCTCCTCCCCACCCCACGCCCCCCACCCCTCTTGCTTGACTGTATCTTTTTCACCAGTTCCTGCGGCTATGCTAATAATGTAACATATCTGGATATTAGGATGTCTCTTCTTAAATCTTATCCTTTCTTGTCCCACCTCAGTGCCTTTGCTCACACACAAAGTATGCAGGAGCTATGGCTTCCTGTCTTTTCCTCAAGTAATATATTCATCTTTCCCTCACTAGCTATGAGACCTTGCCAAGGGACTTCACCTCTCTGTAGGTCAGTCCCCTCATCTGTAAAAATGAGAAGGCTGGGAGCAGTAGCTCACGCCTGTAATCCCAGCACTTTGGGAGGCTGAGGCAAGTCGATCACCTGAGGTCAGGAGTTGGAGACCAGCCTGGCCAACATGGTGAAACCCCGTCTCTACTAAAAATACAAAAATTAGCCGGGTGTGGTGGCTCATGCCTGTGGTCCCAGCTACTAGGGAGGCTGAGGCAGGAGAATCACTGGAACTCAGGAGGTGGAGGTTGCAGTGAGCCGAGATTGCCCCACTACACTCCAGCCTGGGCAACAGAGCAAGACTCTGTCAAAAAAAAAAAAAAAAAAAGAGAGAGAAAATTATTATTACCTATACCATCAGGACATCATGAGCAATTACATAAGTTAATATGTATAAAGAGCCTAAAGCTGTGCCTCTCACATAGCAAGAGTTCAAGAAATGTTAGCTATCATCATTATTATCACTACTATCATTACCAAGGGCTCTGGAGAAAGAATTTCCAGGTTGTGGAAGATTGCAAATTATCTAACTTCCTGGATCATCACATTCACCTTTTACAAAAGAGAAGCAAACTAGATTATCATAAAGATCACGCTGTGATGATCCTGGCCACCACTGCCCTTTTTGGGACCATGCTCCTCTCTCTTCCAGCCACCCTTGCTTCTACTTAGTTGTCATATAATCCTTCCCGTCCCCAAGAAAAAATATTCTTCTGTCCTTGGAGACATTTGCATTTTAATATGTATTCCAGAGGAGCAAATAGCTGTTAAGGCTCAAAGGAATCTTTGAGTTTTCTACTTGGGGAAGTTCCTTGTCAAGAAGAGGTAAGGAGCCATCTTCCTGTACTCTTGAGTCACTTCACATTGGCAGTGACTTACTCTTCTGGAAAAGCAGGGGCATTGTTTGCTTATAATACACTGTGGACATGAGAACAGCACCCCGTCAGTCCCAGTGGGCCCTGCTTTTTTCAACATTATTTTATTAAATAGATAATAGCCACCTAACCCAAATGCGCAAAGGTTAGCAATAGTTCTCCAACTTGAGCTAAGCCCATTTAATGACCCATAATATACACCTCTGCTATCTCTATCACCCATGCAAGAGCTGTGGGGAGACACAGGAAGGGCATGGAAAGGGCTCTCTTCTTCATGGCGTTTAGAAGGAGTCTGTCTGGCGAAAGAAGACACCACCACCAGGATGTGCCCCTGAACCTCCGGGGAAAACGCTCCCTCGTGGAACTGCAGGCCTTCACATCTCCCCTCCCGCATTGGTCACTTCCTACTTGTTAACCATGAGGAAGTCACAGACTCCTTGGTTGGCAGAATCTGAGTTTTCTCGACATCTACCTACAGCCCTGGCACAGGCCAAACATAGAGCCAATGTGGAGAATGAAGACATGAATAACTAAGATCATTTCCTCTTCTGTATTTTTCCAGGGGACAAAAACTACGCAGAAAATAACCTAGCATAATCCAAGTGTTTTCATGTGAGATGCGCTTCTTCCATTGCTCTATTTCCTGTAGTGGGTGCCAACGGCAGCTAGTGTCATTAAAAAGAGGGAGCTAGGGACTCCCAAAGACCAAGTGGCCATCGCCTCTGTACATTTTGCTGGGAGTGCACCATGACAAAGTCTGAGGATCAAACGTTAGTCATCTCCCATCCTGGCTCCCAGTTGGCTCCGAGAAAGAAAGGGGAAGTGAAACTCATGTTATCACCACCCTCGGAGAGGGTTCTTCTATCTGGCAGGAAGGGTGTTAAGAGTGGCGACATCCTGTTTGTGCCTGGCCAGTCATGAAGCTTCCCAGCACTTCCCTCTCAGTGGCCTTGTTTTCCTTCCAGATCTATCCTCAGATTCTCTGACATTCCTTTGTCTTTTGTTACAGCTCTGGGGCATAATCAAGCAAGGATACAAATGCAAAGGTAAATCAATCTTATTTTGTTAACATTTTAAAAATTTGACATTTTGGGTAAGAATTAAATTTGTCTGGTTAAACTACAAAAGCTCTTGGCGTCATTGAGAATTTCAGTCTTTTGGGTCAACGGCAGCTGAGAGTGATTGCCTCTGAGGAGAAGTTCCTGGAGTTTTGGAGAACCAGAATTGGACTTTTATAGTTTGTTACAAACCACTCTTCTCAACACACATAAATCTAGTTCTTTTGAATCAGCAGCATCCAGTTCAGGTGGGAATTCTGAAGTGGGATAAGCCTAGCTAAAATATTGTATATAAGAACCTTTTTTCAAAGAAAAAAACCTCCACACCATTTCTGTAATCCATAGGCACTTCTTCCTATGGATTACAGAATCCATACTTAGCTATTCCTTTCTCTACCAAATCACATAGATGGTGACAAAAAAAGAGAAAACTAAAACGTATTTTTGTCCTTTTCAATGAATGCATTCCTCTATTTTTCCCATTTAATTAAGTTTATAAACAATTGAATCAATTGTTTATAAATTTGACAAATTGACAAATGCATATGCATGTACATTAAGCATTCAGGAATGTGTTGCTACTTGTTCATGTATGATTAAGTACACATTGTTTAGGAAGTTGCTGGACACTTTATGCGGACGATTTATACAGTTCTTTTAAGAATCTTCTAATGCTTTTGAAAAATATAATAAAACTATAAAAAGAAACATCTTAATCACGGAATGCCTTCAGATGAATGTTGTTCCCCTGGGATGCCGTTTTTTCTCCAGTCATTTTGCATGAACAGAAAACTTCCCGAACCTCAATGGAAGCTACTGTTTAGTGCTCAGAGGGACCTTTCCGTTACTGCTTCTCTATCACTTGTCTTGGTCTAACTTAGATTTTGACTTTCAGGCAGCAAAGATACTGCCAGATCTTACTGCCCAGCAGTGAGTCTTTAGTTTTACTCTGGTTTCTATCCCCATACCCTAAAACAAACACACACATGATTTTATAAAGATGAAAATCTATTAAACCTTTAGATTATCTCTTGTATTCTCTTAATGGCACATAAAGTGGAAAAAAAACTAATTAAAATAGACCGAACATTAAGACTATTTGAAACAAGACCACTTAGGGGAAAATGGGTACTGGAAATAGTTAGAAAGGTCCTCTTTGATGGTAGGAGAGAAATGATCATCTCTATTCAATGATGCTCAGTGAAGTGTAGGACCCTCATCATAGGTAATAATTCTGAACCACCATCTGAACTGCCACATTTTTCTATCCCAAGAAGTAATTAACATTCTACTGCCTTATCTAAAACATCCTAATGGGTAATTTCACAGACTCTGCTGCCTGCCATTTCAAAGCCATAAGCAAATATAGAACATATTTACTGAGCATATGCCCATATTGTATTTTGTTTCTGTACAAAGAAAGGAAGCAGAAGATACAATCACTGGCCCTGAAAGGTTTTGGAAAATGAAGAAGAGTAAAAATATCCAGACAAGTGCTGAAGGGAGGAACAGCTCACCGTAAATGATCAGAGGCAGCAGTTGGCCTGGGAGAGACTGGAAGCTGAGGCTTCTTGCCATCATCCTGGCTTAGGCTCTCTTTGTGGGGGTTTCCATCTAAGCCTGGGAAAGAATCCCAACCCCATTTGATTTGCATTTAGTTTTGGGCAAAGGCAACTGACCTCTCAGGCTGGACTCCATTTGCTCCCTAGATGCAATTGCTCGTTAGGTCCTCAGTTACATAGAGAACCAAGCTGAGCAAATCTAAGAGAACTTTGGGAACTTCAGGAGGGCAAGTGCGGACCGATGGCCCCTTTCCAAACCCCGGACACACCCCGTGGGCCTGTGCGTGACTCTGAAATTCAACACAGAAACTGGGATGGGGGAGGGGAGGGCTGACAACTCAAGTGCCACCCTGGAAACTCAATCAACAGCAGACACACTAATCATCTTCCACACCCTTGGAATTTTTCAGACTGTGGAGCCAATTGCCACAAACAGTGCAAAGACCTCCTGGTTCTGGCCTGCAGGAGATTTGCCCGGGCGCCCTCCTTGGGCAGTGGGCATGGGTCACTGCCTGGAAGCCCCTCGCTGCCCCCAGGTAATGCCCTCTGCTTTTTTTGCTGCCATGGTGTCTCTCTGCTTGGACCTCATTTAGATTCTGGGTCTAAACCCGGTTAGTCACTCTAAATGCTAAGGCTTTCTTTAGGGGGAGCAGCAGTGGCTAAACGCTTGAATCATCCTTGCTTCTCTTTGCTTTCCAGTCTCAGGAACATGTAACCTGCCTGCAGCTAATTGAATTCTGTCCCTAGTTGGTTCCTCTAGGACCTTGCATGCCAGACTCGTGCTGGTTTGCTGTCAGGCAGTCAGACGTTAAATAATCACCATCCTCTTTTACTTCCAGTCCAGGATGAGGTGTTTGAATTTCCCGGAGTCACTGCTGGACATAGGGATTTAGACAGCAGAGCCATCACACTGGTTACAGGCTCTTCTCGCAAGATCTCCGTGAGGCTACAGAGGGCCACCACCAGCCAGGCTACCCAGACTGAACCTGTCTGGTCAGAGGCTGGGTGGGGGGACTCGGGGTCCCACACCTTCCCCAAAATGAAGTCCAAATTCCATGACAAAGCAGCAAAGGACAAAGGCTTTGCCAAATGGGAAAATGAGAAGCCCAGGGTGCATGCTGGCGTGGATGTTGTAGACCGGGGCACGGAGTTCGAACCTGACCAGGATGAAGAGACCAGACAGGACGGTGAGGTAAGTGCCAGGTCACCCCACAAATAAAACCAGAAGGAGGCTGAAAGTGCTGACATGAGCATTACAGAGGGTGTGGGAGGCAGCCTGGTAGTTCTGAAAGCAGAATGGGTGGGAATGAGATATGTATCACTTTAGTCTTGCCACTGGCTTGCTATGTGACCCTGGGCATATGTTTCTTCTTCCTGGATCTCAGTTTCATCGTGTAAAAAATTGGACCAGAGCAAGTTCTCAAACCTAGTGAAGGCTGTCATGCCTGCGTACTGAAATGATATACCCCAGGAACCCATGACTATATATCCAAGATACCTGTACATGATACAAATCAGCCTGGTTTTCCAAGCTAGAACCAGGTCCCAAACTCAAGAAAGGCAGTGGATGCAAAAGACTTTCAGATAAAGGAGAATCGGACACTTTTGACTCTACTCAAAAGAGGCTTTTGACAGTATCATGGAAAAGGGGGTGGTGAGAATCAGAGACACAGGGCTCTCAAGGATCTACAAACCAGGCTCTGCCTCTGCCTGAGAATTACAGACAAATCATGCAAAGCAAACTGGGATGCAGATGGAATTTGTTAGAGTATGCTGACATAAAAATTGATTCAAGATGTAGTTAGAGAAATGTATTAGTTAACAGTCTATAGCGTATCAAGAAAAAGGATTTGAGAAAATTGGCATCATATTCCTAACTTTTAAAGCAATGTCATGGAGGACAGCCACTGCCGCCCTGTCGAATCATTCTCATAAACAGAATATTGGGTTAGGCAGAGATCCTACTGGATCAAGCCAGTGCTCTTTAGTCTTATGGGTGGTCCTCCACATTCCACTCTTCAGGAGACTTAAACACACGTCTCCATAAGTTTCCCATGATGAGAAAAACTCCAATGACCTTTAACCCACAATCCCCTTAGTTCTTTCCTCATTGAAAGCAACGCATAAGGAGGCTACACATTATCTCTGGTCATGCAAGGTTTATTGTAAGTTTCTGCTGAAATACTTTTTTTGTTTCTAATAACATCAACTTTTAAAAATAGCTTTGAGATGTAATTCACATGCCATGAAACTGACCCATTTAAAAGTGTACAATGTAATATACTTTTAGTATGCATTTTGTATATTCACAAAGTTGTGCAACCATCGCTACAATCTAATTTTAGAACATTTTCATTATTCCGAAAAGAAATCCTCTACCCATGAGCAGTCACTCTCCCCCACCTCACCCTGGCCCTAGGCAGCCAACTAATTTATTTTCTGTCTCTTTGGATTTGCAACATCCACTTTATTGTTAACGTTTCCCCCACCGATCATCTTGGCAACTGTATCAGTCCTATCCTCCCACTCCGTTTACTGGCCTAGCACAGTTCAAGCTGGGGATATAAATGGGAATAAAAGAAAGATCATGATTTGGTGCCAACAGCTCTTAACCTGAGGTCTATTTAATGGCTTTAGGGGGTTCATGACAGCACTTTATACTTTATGTAAAATTATACATAGACATATGCTCATTTTTGGGGAGATGAGTCCATGCATTAAACAGATTCTCATGGGGGTATGTGATCCAAAAAAGCAAAGAATCATTGTGCAAGATGATTTTCTGGATTCCCTGTGCTAGACACCCCGTACGCGAACTCAGCCTGCAGAGGCTGTTTCCATGGGTGCTATAGCTGCCCCTGGAATCTCAGGAAAAGAGCTTCTCCAGGAAGATGCTAGGATGACTACCAGAGTGCTTACGGTGGCACCCACCTCATAGGCATCTCTGAATTCAGAGGAGAACCTGCTTTTGTTTAACAAATAGTGAAACTGGTGATGAGCTTACTACTATTGGCCTCTGAGTTAAGAGAAATTCACAGCCTGTTGGGTATAAGACAATTACATAGGTAAGTTTTTTTTTTTTTTTTATCATTATTCTCTGTAACGAAATGTAAACAAATATCTGGGTTTTTTCAAAAAATAATTTTGTTCCCTGGAAATTCAACTTTTATATTCAAATGTTCTATTATCCTTTCAGTGTTCTTATCTCTCTCTTTTTTTTTTTTTTGAGATGGAGTCTTGCTCTGTCACCCAGGCTGGAGTGCAGTGACACAATCTTGACTCACTGCAACCTCCGCATCCCGGGTTCAAGCGATTCTCCTGCCTCAGCCTCCTGAGTAGCTGGAACTAGAGGCATGTGCCACCACGCCTGGCTAATTTTTGTATTTTCAGTAGAGACAGAGTTTCACCACGTTGGCCAGGCTGGTCTTGAACTCCTGACCTCAGGTAATCCACTAGCCTTGGCCTCCCAAAATGCTGGGATTACAGACATGAGCCACCACGCCTGGCCATGTTCTTATCTCTTAAATCACAGAGATGGTTCACCGAGCACAAGTATTTAATTTCATCTGTGCTAATGAATGAAGGAAGTATGCCCTTGTATGAAATGCATATATATAGTATATCGTCTCAGTACCATTCAAATCAGTAACAAATGAGATGTTTGCCCTGTTTAGGAAATAAGTAAGAAGGAAAAAAAGTGACAAAATTATACCCGGGAGTTGAATATGTAGAAAAAAGAGTTTTCAACTTTTTTTCTGCCAGGTAAGACCAATGATTGGGATTAGGAGCAATGACCTACACATTTATTATTTAGTATCAGATGATGTTTATGAGTCCTATAGTTAAAAACTGTAGAAGGCAGAAAAGGTAGTTGTGTTTGTAATCTGTGTATTTCCTCCAACAGAGTTCCAGGATTTATGCTCATTATAAAATATAAGGGTGTGAACATTTTCTGTGGCATCTCACCAATGGCCACCAAGCCCCTGCATGTCAGAACCAGTCAAGATTACTCTCTTGGCTTGTCCAATGGTAGTGGGTTATCAGAACTTATTAACATTAGTGTCACTAAAGTTGGTATACAACCCCCACTGCTAAATTTGACTGGCTTTAAAAAAAAAAAAAAAAGATTACTCTCTTGGCAGTAAGAATACATGTGTTTCCTTTGAACTTCTTTTGTTTTCCTTTATCTTCTGCTCAATTAAACCTAGTCAACAAATATTTATCATAAAAGTTGGGAAATGCTGATTACATAAAATGGAATATGTTTATGAATATATGTAATATACATATATAGTCATACATATATACATATATAGATGTATACTTCTCTATGTAAATATATATTTTTTTTTTTTTACAGATTTTCTCAGTGCCCTCATGTACTAATTTACACTGTGGATTTCTTAAGAGGAAAACCTTTTTTTTTTTTTTTTTCTCTTTTTTTGAGACGGAGTTTCTCTCTTGTTACCCAGGCTGGAGTGCAATGGCGTGATCTTGGCTCACCGCAACCTCCGCCTCCTGGGTTCAGGCAATTCTCCTGCCTCAGCCTCCTGAGTAGCTGGGATTACAGGCACGTGCCACCGTGCCCAGCTAATTTTTTGTATTTTTAGTAGATATGGGGTTTCACCATGTTGACCAGGATGGTCTCGATCTCTTGACCTCGTGATCCACCCGCCTCGGCCTCCCAAAGTGCTGGGATTACAGGCGTGAGCCACCGCGCCCGGCCCCAAGAGGAAAACCTTTTAACAAGAATCATTTTGAGGCACTAGTGATTTGTGGTACACCCTTTAAGGTCAACATCCTAGTTGGACTCTGTATCTTTAGTCTTTAAGAGTTCATGTGCTGGGTGAACTACATGATCTCTCTCTCTCTCTCTCTCCCCCCCCTCTCTCTATCTCCCTCACCTTTCTCTCTCCCCTGGCCTTTCTCTCTCCCCAACCTCTTTCTCCCAGACAAGATCTCACTCTGTCCCCCAGGCAGGAGTGCAGTGGTGCAGTCATAGCTCACCACAGCCTCGAACTCCTGGGCTCAAGCGATCCTCCCATCTCAGCCTCCCAAGTAGCTGGGCCTACAGGCATGTGCCACCACACCCAGCTAGTTTTTATTTTTTGTAGAGAGAGGGTCTTGCTATATTTACCAGGCTGGTCTTGAACTCCTGGCCTCAAGTGACCCTCCCACCTCAGCCTCCCAAGGTGCTGAGATTATAGGTGTGAGCCACTGTACCTGGCTACCTACATGATCTCCTAATTCCCACTAAATCCTGAGACTACAAGGTACTGATCATTTCAGATGTTCCCTCAAATTCATCAGAAAAACCACTTTCAAAATAGGAACACTCCTATTTTGTTACATGAGATCCAGCCACGCAATAGGTTCCAATTTGTGTTTCAGGATGGCTGACTTCAGGCTGAGGAAACTTGACTTTCAGAAGGAGCAAGATGAGAAACTCTGAAGAAAGCTCTGACTCTCAGGAAGTTATCTGGAAAGACACCTGGATGTTTACTGTCTTGTGACACTGTAAGATCTCCGTGTTTAGACTATGGGACAGAGAACTGACCCTAACTATGAACTATTTATTTCCTTACTCCCAGTGAAGTGCCACAAAGACTGTGTTATGTAGTCAGTAGTTTTCTCATGTATCTTTCTCTAGAGCCATTTATATACGGGTGAAACGAAAGCTTTTTTGCATGTACTTGATACTCATTCTGTAAACTCAGACTTTGCTTTTTTTTTGTAAGAATATCCTTTCAATATTTTTATAAACGTTTGTGTGTGCTGTGGCAGGGAACAGTTAACAGGGAGTTAATTTAGAGGTTGTATTTTTTTTTTTCTTTTTTTTTGGTGTGCTTTTTGGATGGCACCAGGACTTAACATTTTCCTGAGGACAAGGAAGCTCTTCAGACACTGGAATGCAGTGATTCTTATGGTCAACTGCAAGGAGAAGCTGTTTACATTGTTCCTACCATACAGTTGCTATGATATGTAACAAGTCACATATGTATATATCACAGAAGTCTTATCAATTCTGCATCACTAGGTAGCTATGACATGGTCATGAAAGCTCTCCTAATACTTATAATAGCCGTGGAAGAAAATTAACTATGCTTGTCCCTTCTGACTGGGTTAGGCCATCTTTCTTAAGATTCCTGAAGTAGAAATAGCAATTAAGAAATCAATTCAAGATTTGAAGGTTAAAATTTAGCAGAAAAACAAACCACTGAATAAGCCACTAGGTGAAATGAAAACAACCATCAATTTTTTAAAACTCAAAGTAAGAATTTTGTTAAGAAAAAAAAACACAAACTTTCGGTTGTGAAAGAGAACCCTTGTGTTCTTCCTAAGAAATTGCCTTCCTCAATTAAAGAATATTCATAGAAAGAAAATAATCAAATTACCTGTAACATTTCATTTAAGCTTTTAAAGTATCTTTTAAATAGCTCCCTTTTACCCAAAATAACTAGTTCTGTGTCTATTTCTTCCATTATTAGAGGACAGATAACTTGATTCAAGATACCAAAAAATAGGCCAGGTGCAGTGGCTCACGCCTGAAATCACAGTACTTTGGGAGGCCAAGGAGGGCAGATCACTTGAGGTCGGGAGTTCGAGACCAGCCTGACGAACATGGAGAAACCACATCTCTACTAAAAATACAAAAAACTAGCCAGGCGTGGTGGCACATGCCTGTAATCCCAGCTACTTGGGAGGCTGAGGTAGGAGAGTCGCTTGAACCTGGGAGGCAGAGGTTTCAGTGAGCTGAGATTGCACCACTGCACTCCAGCCTGGGCAACAAGAGTGAAACTCCATCTCAAATAGAGATGAGACTGAGCCTGTGAATGACAGGAATGATCTGCTACCAAATGACTAGTCAGAAACTGCTCCAGAGAGGTGTACTGGTCTACGTTTGGGGCTAAAGTACATATATATATATATTCCATTTAAAATGGAATTTGTCCCAAATAGGGGCAGTCTTCAGTAAAGCCTTTCTTTCTCCTCTCTTTTCTCCACTGAGGACAGTTCTGCTCAGCAAGATTGCTGAGTACCTGCTCTGGGCAAGTCCCATGCTATATACACAAAGGTAAGCAAAACTTGGTCTTGGCCCTTCAGAGCTGACAACCCATGGGCATTAAGGCAAAGTCATTCTAGTGATTTAAAATATGGTTCAAAATATGCTAGAAACGACTTGTGCCAACCAGATTTACAGATTGGAAATACTGCAGATGAAATGAAGTTATTAGTTGACGGAGCTGTGATTAAGCTTGCTAATAAGCAAACGCGCCGTCTGTAAGCACTCAGAGGGCAGCCAAACCTAGATGTTGATTTCATGTATATATACTATCTACTACTATCCGTAAATGCAATGATATGCATGTTAACAATATTAAAAACAGAAAACAGCAATCTAAGTACCGAAAAGCTTTTTTGTGTATTTAAAAAAATTGAAGAAAATCCAGGAAGAAACTTGTTAATAAACATTGTACTGTTCTTTTACTTCTCAAAGGCTCCTTACCACTTAATTTGGTTATTTTTGGGTTTTCATACATAGGAAGTTTTATATTGTTAGCCTTCCTGTGACAAAGATATTGAATGTAACTCAAGTGAAAAAGAATAAATATGTATCTATATATATAACTATATATGTGCCTGTATATTGTGTGTGTATATACACAGTAAGTCTTCATTTGTCCATAGATTCTTGGAAACTGCTACTTTAACAACTTGAAGTTAGTGTTGAAACACCTATAACAAGACCAACTTTTAGCTCATCAATGTTGTAGCAAAATGAAATTGAATGAAACTACCTTGTGGAGGACCAGTTTGAACACTTCATTTGACTTAAAGTTGCTGTTTCCAAGAAACTGCAGACCATGTTAAGTAAGGACTTACTACACACACACACCCCCCAACCCTATTATTACTTCGCTGAAGAAGAATTTAAGTCTGTAACAAAACTGCTTTATAATTTTCATTATATCACTTACTGATGACCAATGACTCTGATGTTTCCAATCTATCAGTTTCCCATAATCAGTAAAATAAACAAAATGGGCAAATCCATGATGGGACAAAAAGAACCACAATTGACTACTCCAGACCTTCATTTTGTAGGTTAGATGATCACTATCACCCTGAAAATGGAAAGGAAAAACAAAAACAAATGCTTAACAGTGAAGATGAGGCATGAAGGCAGGATTTATTAGATGCTTCAATTGTGTCTTCATTGGAGCAGCTATGAATTGACTGATGCCTTCTCAAATCTGCCTAAACCAGAGCAGCCATGACTGGTATTTGAATGCTTGTGTTGAGTGGATATCCCCTGAAGCAATAATGTGCCCAAATTTTCATGGTAAGTCTACAATAGACAGATGAGTTTGTAATTTAAAAATGAAGACAGGACTTCTACAGAGGAGAACATCAAAATGTTACTGATGGTAGGAAGCTTAAGTATTCCTAAGATAAATACATTAATTTTGTCAAAATATATAAAACTCCAGAATGACTGAGGAGATCTATTCAGTGAATCACAAAAGTGTATCTTTAGCATGCAATTCCGAAACAGATCTAAATCTCACCTTGGCTGCTTATCGTCATGGAATCCTGGGCAAGTCACGTACATCTATTTGAGCCTCAATTTCTTCATTTAAAAAAGAGATATTTCACCACCTTCTTCAACTACCTCATGGAGTTTTGGTAAAGATCAAGTCAGATAATATATGTAAAAGGATTTGTAAAGACCTTATGTTATTATTTTGCCATTAAGCAGGATTATTCTCTAAAATTGCCTCAAAGCCTAGATTTTCTGTATATTAATTTGGAGGCTCTAAACCAAATATTTAAATTTTCTGTTAAAGATTTAAAGAAGTATTAATGAAAATAGTCAAAAGAGATTTTCTTATTTCTGCCACTATGTATGTGTGTAGGATTAGTTCTGGTTTGACTGTAACATTGACTAGTCCTGTCCTGTTTGAAAACAGACCAGCAAGATAAAGAAACCAAATGGGTAAAATGTAAATGAGTTAAAGATGGCCAAATAGGAACAGCTCCAGTCTGCAGTTCTCAGCAAGAGTGAGCCAGAAGGCGCGTGATCTCTGCATCTCCAACCAAGGTACCAGGTTCAGCACATTGGGACTGGTTAGACAGTAGATGCAGCCCAAGGAGGGCAAGCCGAAGCAGGGTGGGGCATCGCCTCACATGGGAAGAGCAAGGAGCCGGAGAACTTCCTCCCCTAGCCAAGGGATACATTAGAGATGTTTCCCAAGACTCTGGCCCTCTGGCTCAAATACTGCACTTTTCCCATGGTCTTCACAACCCACAGACCAGATTTCCCTCCGGTGCCTACAAGACCAGCGCCCTGGGTTTCCAGCACAAAACTGGGCAGCTGGTTTAGCCACAGCAGTTTTTTTTTTTTCCTAATATATATTTTATTGTGTTTTAGGTTTTGGGGTACATGTGAAGAACATGCAAGATTGTTACATAGGTACATTCATGGCAATGTGGTTTGCTGCCTTCCTCCCCATCACCTATATTCTGGCATTTCTCCCCATGTTATCCCTCCCCAACTCCCCACCCCAGACTGTCCATCCCCTAGTTCCATCACAGACCCCAGTGTGTGATGCTCCCCTCCCTGTGTCCATGTGTTCTTATTGTTCAACACCCGCCTATGAGTGAGAACATGTGGTGTTTGATTTTCTGTTCTTGTGTCAGTTTGCTGAGAATGATGGTTTCCAGGTTCATCCATGTCCCTACAAAGGACACAAACTCATTGTTTTTTATGGCTACATAGTATTCCATGGTGTATATGTGCCACATTTCCCTGTCCAGTCTATTGTCAATGGGCATTTGGGTTGGTTTCAAGTCTTTGCTATTGTAAACAGTGCTGCAATGAACATTCCTGTGCATGTGTCCTTATAATAGAATGATTTATAATCCTTTGGATATATACCCAGTGATGGGATTGCTGGGTCAAATGGAATTTCTATTTCTAGGTCCTTGAGGAATTGCCACACTGTCTTCCACAATGGTTGAACGAATTTACACTTCCACCAACTGTGCAAGAGTGTTCCTATTTCTCCACATCCTCTCCAGTATCTGTTGTCTCCAGATTTTTTAATGATAGCCATTCTAACTGGCGTGAGCTGGTATCTCAATGTAGTTTTGCTTTTCTGTAATGATGAGTGATGATGAGCACTTTTTCATATGTTTGTTGGCCTCATGTATGTCTTCCTTTGTAAAGTGTCTGTTCATATCCTTCACCCACTTTTGAATGGGCTTGTTTTTTTCTTGTAAATCTGTTTTAGTTCTTTGTAGATTCTGGATATTAGCCCTTTGTCAGATGGGTAGATTGCAAACATTTTTTCCCATTCTGTTGGTTGCTGATTCACTCTAATGATCGTTTCTTTTGCTATGCAGAAGCTCTGGAGTTTAATTAGGTCCCATTTGTCTATTTTGGCTTTTGTTGCCAGTGCTTTTGGTGCTTTAGTCATGAAGTCATTGCCTATGCCTAGGTCAGGAATGGTTTTGCCTAGGTTCTCTTCTAGGGTTTTGATGGTGTTAGGTCTTATGTTTAAGTCTTTAATCCATCTGGAGTTAATTTTAGTGTAAGATGTCAGGAAGAGGTCCAGTTTCTGCTTTCAGCACATGGCTAGCCAGTTTTCCCAACACCATTTTTTAAACAGGGAATCCTTTCCCCATTGCTTGCTTTTGTCAGGTTTGTCAAAGATCAGATGGTTATAAGTTGCTTCCAAGTCAACTGTTCTGTTCCATTGGTCTATATCTCTGTTTTGGTACCATTACCATGCTGTTTTGATTACTGTAGCCTTGTAGTATAGTTTGAAGTCAGCTAGCATGATGTCTCCAGCTTTGTTCTTTTTGCTTAGAATTGACTTGGCTATGCAAGTTCTCTTTTGATTCCATATGAAGTTTAAAGTGATTTTTTCCAGTTCTGTGAAGAAAGTCATTGGTAGCTTGATGGGGATAGCATTGAATCTATAAATTACTTTGGGCAGTATGGCCATTTTCACGATGTTGATTCTTCCTAACCATGAGCATGGAATGTTTCTCTATCTGTTTGTGTCCTCTCTTATTTCCTTAAGCAGTGGTTTGTAGTTCTCCTTGAAAAGGTCCTTTACATTCTTTGTTAGTTGTATTCCTAGGTATTTTATTCTCTTTGTAGCAATTGTGAATGGCAGTTCATTCTTGATTTGGCTCTCCTTAAGTCTGTTATTGGTGTATAGGAATGCTTGTGATTTTTGCACATTAATTTTGTATCCTGAGACTTTGCTGAAGTTACTTATCAGTTTCAGGAGATTTTAGGCTGAGACAATGGGGTCTTCTAAATATACGATCATGTCGTCTGCAAATAGAGACAATTTGACTTCCTCTTTTCCTAATTGAATACCCATTATTTCTTTTTCTTGCCTGATTGCTCTGGCTAGAACTTCCAATACTATATTGAATAGGAGTGGTGAGAGAGGGCATCCTTGTCTAGTGCCAGATTTCAAAGGGAATGCTTCCAGTTTTTGCTCATCCAGTATGATACTGGCTGTGGGTTTGTCGTAAGAGCTTTTATTATTTTGAGATATGTTCCATCAATACCTAGTTTATTGAGAGTTTTTAGCATAAAGGGCTGTTGAATTTTGTCAAAGGCCTTCTCTGCATCAATTATCATGTGGTTTTTGTCTTTGGTTCTGTTTATGTGGTGAATTATGTTTATAGACTTGCATATGTTGAACCAGCCTTGCATCCCCGGGATGAAGCCTACATGATAACAGTGGATAAGCCTTTTGTGCTGTTGCAATCGGTTTGCCAGTATTTTATTGAAGATTTTTGCATCTATGTTCATCATGGATATTGGCCTGTAGTTTTCTTATCTTGTTGAGTCTCTGCCGGGTTTTGGTATCCAGATGATGGTGGTCTCATAAAATGATTTGGGAAGGATTCCCTCTTTTTGAATTGTTTGGAATGTTTCAGGAGTAGTACCAGCTCCTCTTTGTATGTCTGGTAGAATTCGGCTGTGAACCCTTCTGGACCTGAGGTTTTTTTTGGTGGCTAGGCTATTAATTGCTGCCTTAACTTCAGCCCTTGTTATTGGTCTATTCAGGGTTTTGACTTCTTCCTGGTTTAGGCTTGGGAGGGTGCAAATGTCCAGGAATTTATCCATTTCTTCCAGGTTTACTGGTTTATGTGCATAGAGTTGTTTGTAGTAATCTCTGATGATGGTTTGTATTTCTGTGGAATCTTTGGTGATATCCCCTTTATCGTTTTTTATTGCATGTATTTGATTATTCTCTCTTTCCTTTTTTATTAATCTGGCTAGTGGTATATTTTGTTGATCTTTTTGAAAAACCAGCTCCTGGATTTATTGATTTTTTGAACGGTTTTTTGTGTCTCCATCTCCTTCAGTTCTGATCTTAGTTATTTCTTGTCTTCTGCTAGCTTTTGAGTTTTTTTGATCTTGCTCCTCTAGCTCTTTCAATTTTGACAATAGGCTATCGATTTTAGATCTTTCCTTGCTTCTCATGTGGGCATTTATTGCTATATATTTTCCTCTAGTCACTGCTTTAAATGTGTCCCAGAGATTCTGGTATGTTGTGTCTTTGTTCTCATTGGTTTTGAAGAACATCTTTATTTCTGCCTTCGTTTCATTGTTTATCCAGTCAACATTCAAGAGCCAGTTGTTCAGTTTCCATGAAGCTGTGAGGTTCTGAATTCTGAGTTCTAACTTGGTTGCACTGTGGTCTGAGAGACTGTTTGTTATGATTTCCATTCTTTTGCATTTGCTGAGGAGTGATTTACTTCCAATTATGTGGTCAGTTTTAGAGCAGGTGTTATGTGGTGCTGAGAAGAATGTATATTCTGTGGATTTGGGGTGGAGAGTTCTGTAAATGTCTATTAGGTTTGCTTGTTCCAGGTCTGAGTTCAAGTCCTGGATATCCTTGTTAATTTTCTGTCTCGTTGATCTAATATTGACAGTGGAGTGTTAAAGTCTCCTACTATTATTGTGTGGGAGTCTAAGTCTCTTTGTAAGTCATTAAGAACTTGCTTTATGTATCTGGGTGCTCCTGTATTGGGTGTGTATATATTTAGGATCATTAGCT
Source organism: Aotus nancymaae (assembly GCF_030222135.1). NCBI lineage: Eukaryota > Metazoa > Chordata > Mammalia > Primates > Aotidae > Aotus > Aotus nancymaae. Next base: position 32,519,105 of record NW_026988471.1, read on the forward strand.
CTTCTTGTTGCATTGATCCTTTTACCATTATGTAATGTCCTTCTTTGTCTCTTTTGATCTTTGTTGGTTTAAAGTCTATTTTATCAGAGACTAGGATGCAACTCCTGCTTTTTTTTTTTTTTTTTTTTTTTGCTCTCCATTTGCTTGGTAAATCTTCCTCCATCCCTTTATTTTGAGCCTATGTGTATCCCTGCATGTGAGATGGGTTTCCTGGATACAGCACACAGATGGGTTTTTACTTTTTATCCAATTTGCCAGTCTGTGTCTTGTGATTGGGGCATTTGGCCCATTTACATTTAGGGTTACTATTGTTATGTGTGAATTTGATCCTGCCATTTTGATGCTAGCTGGTTGTTTTGCCTGTTAGTTGATGCAGTTTCTTCATTGTGTTGATGCTCTTTACCGTTTGGTATGTTTTTGGAGTGGCTGGTACTGGTTGTTCCTTTCTATGTTTGGTGCCTCTTTCAGGAGCTCTTGTAAAGCAAGCCTGGTGGTGATGAAATCTGAATAATTGCTTGTTCGTAAAGGATTTTATTTTTCCTTCGCTTATGAAACTTAGTTTGGCTGGATATGAAATTCTAGGTTGAAAGTTCTTTTCTTTAAGGATGTTGAATATTGCTCTCCACTCTCTTCTGGCTTGTAGGGTTTCTGCCGAGAGATCCGCTGTGAGTCTGATGGGCTTCCCTTTGTGGGTAACCCGACCTTTCTCTCTAGCTGCCCTTAGCATTTTTTCCTTCATTTCAACCCTGGTGAATCTGACGATTATGTGCCTTGGGGTTGCTCTTCTTGAGGAATATCTTTGTGGTGTTCTCTGTATTTCCTGGACTTGAATATTGGCCTGCCTTGCTAGGTTGGGGAAGTTTTCCTGGATAATATCCTGAAGATTGTTTTCCAGCTTGGATTCATTCTCTACGTCACATTCAGGTACAACTATCAAACGTAGATTAGTTCTTTTTACATAATCCCATATTTCTTGGAGGCTTTGTTTGTTTCTTTTTACTCTTTTTTCTCTAATTTTGCCTTCTCATTTTATTCCATTGAGTTGATCTTCAACCTCTGATATCCTTTCTTCTGCTTGGTCAGTTTGGCTATTGAAACTTGTGTATGCTTCGTGAAGTTCTTGTGTTGTGTTTTTCAGCTCCATCAATTCATTTATATGCTTCTTTAAGCTGTTTATTCTCAGCATCTCATCAAACCTTTTTTCAAGGTTTTTAGTTTCTTTGCATTGGGTTAGAACATGTTCTTTTAGCTCAGAGAAGTTTCTTATTACCCACCTTCTGAAGCCTGTTTCTGTCAATTCATCAGACTCATTCTCCATCCAGCCTCGTTCTCTTGCTAGTGAGGAGTTGTGATTCCTTGGAGGAGGAGAGGTGTTCTGGTTTTGGAAGTTTTCATCCTTTTTGCGCTGGTTTCTTCCCAACTTTGTGGATTTATTTACCTGTGGTATTTGTAGTTGGTGACTTTCAGATGGGGTATACGTGGACGTCCTGTTTGTTAATGATGAAGTTCTTTCTTTCTGTTTCTTAGTTTTCCTTCTAACAGTCAGGCTCCTCTGCTGTAGGACTGCTGGAGGTCCACTCCAGACCCTGCTTGCCTGGGGATCACGTGCAGCGGCTGCTGAACAGTAGGGTTGCTGCCAGTTTCTTCTTCTGCTATCTTTGTCCCAGAAGGATACCCGCCAGATGGCCATCTGAGCTCTCTTTATGAGGTGACTCTTTGGAGACAGTCTGTTCTTTCTGTGGGCTCAAGTGCTAAGCTATGAGCTCCACTGTTCCATCAGAGCTACTGGGCAGGTACGTTTAAGTCTGTTGCAGTAGAACTCATAACTACCTTTTTTTTCCCAGGTGCTCTGTTCCGGGAAGGTAGGGCTTTATTTATAAGTTTCTGTCATGCTGCTGCCTTTTTTCAGGGATGCTCTGCCCAGCGAGGAGGCAGCCTAGTCACAGTCTGCCAGCAGAGGCGTTGCTGAGCTGCCATGGGCACCGCCCAGCTGCCATGTGAACTTCCCTGCAGTCCTGTTTATAGAGGTATAGTTGAAACTGCCTCGGCAGTGGTGGCCTGCCTCTGTAATGGTGGACTCTCTATGTAATTGCGGACTGCCTCGGCAGTGGTGGACTGCCTTGGTAATGGCGGGCACCTCTCCCCCACTGAGCTGGACCGTCCCAGGTTCAGCTGTGCTTGCTGTGAAACTCTCAATCCAGAGCGTTTCAGATTGCTGTTTGTTTTTTTGTGGGGGGTGGGACTGACCGAGCCTGATCACCTGGCTCCCTGCTTCAGACCCCTTTTTTTTTCAGTTGAAAGAGTGACTCTGTCTCCCAGGCATTCCAGTCATCAGTTGAAATGGTACCTGGATTTGTGTGAGATTTTGTGCAGAGACCCGCTGTGCCAGGTGAAATAGCCACACTGGAGACTTGCGGCGCTTTTCCACCCAGGAATATCCTGGCCTGGCTCCCTATTTCAGTCCCCTTTTTATCAGTTGAATGGGCGACTCTGTCTCCCAGGTGCTCCAGTCACCAGCTGAAACGGCACCTGGACCCATGTGATTTTTTGTGCGGAGACCCGTAGTGCTCCTCCTACCAGGAATCTCCTGGTCTGTGGGCAATAAAAATCCATCTGGAAATGCGGCAACCACTCACCCTCTACGCTCTCGCTGGAAGCTACAATCCAGAGCTGCTCCTACTTGGCCATCTTGCATCCCTCCTCCAGTTTTCTTTTTTGTCATACCCCAGTGGTGCCTGGAATGCCAGTGGGATAGAACCATTCATTCCCCTGAAAAAAAGGGGGCTGAAGCCAGGGAGCCAAGTGATCTGGCTCGATGGGTCCCGCCCCTATAAAGACCAGCAAGCTAAGATCCACTGGCTTGAATTTCTTGCAGCCAGCACAGCAGTCAGAGCTCAACCTGGGACGTGCGAGCTCAGTGGGGGGAGGGGCATCCACCATTGCTGAGGCTCGGTAGATGGTTTTAACCTCTGCTGTGTAAACAAGGTCGCTGGGTTTACACAGCAACTGGGTGGAGCCCACAGCAGCTCAGCAAGGCCTCTGCAAGCAGACTGTGACTAGACTGACGACTCCCTCCTCGCTGGGCAGGGCATCTCTGAAAAAAGGCAGCAAGGACTTATAAACAAAGCCCCCACCTTCCTGGGACAGAGTACCTGGGAAAAGGGATGGTGTGGGTTCCACTTCAGCAGACTTATATGTCCCTGCCCAGCATCTCTGAAGGCAGCAACAGATCTCCCAGCACAGCACTTGAGCTCTGATAAGAGACAAACTGCCTCCTCAAGTGGCTCCCTGACACTGTTTATCCTGACTAGGAGACACCTCATGGAAGAGACCTCTGGCTGACATCATCTGGCAGGTACCCTTCTGGGACGAAGCTACCAGAGGAAGGAACAGGCAGTGATCTTTGCTGTTCTGCAGCCCCCGTGGGTGATTTCTAGGCAAGCAGGATCTGGAGTGGACTTCCAGCAGACCTGCAGCAGAGGGGCCTGTTAGAAGAAAAACTAACAAACAGAAAGAAATAGCTTCAACATAACAGAAAGGACATTCACTCAGAAACCCTACCCAAAAGTCACCAACGTCAAAGACCAAAGGTAGATAACTCTATGAAGATGGGCAGGACCCAGTGCAAAAAGGCTGAAATCAGCAAAAGCCAAAACACTTCTTCTCCTCCAAGGGATCACAGTCCCCTCACCAGCAAGGGAACAAAACTGGATGGAGAATGAGTTTGATGAACTGACAGAAGCAGGCTTCAGAAGGTGAGTAATAAAAACTTTTATCCAAGCTAAAGGAGCATGTTCTAACCCAATGCAAGGAAACTAAGAACCTTCAAAAAAGGTGAGAAGAAATGCTAATAAGAATAACCAGAGTAGAGAAGCACATAAACGAAATGATGGAGCTGAAAAACACAGCATGAGAACTTCATGAAGCATACACAAGTTTCAACAGCCAAATGGATCAAGCAGAAGAAAGGATATCAGAGATTGAAGATCAACTCAAATAATAAAGTGAGAAGGCAAGATTAGAGAAAACAGAGTGAAAATAAATGAACAAAGCCTCCAAGAAATATGGGATTATGTGAAAAGACCAAATCTACATTTGATGGTGTACCTGAAAGTGATGGGAAGAACAAAACCAGACTGGAAAACATCCCCAACCTAGCAAGCCAGGCCAACATTCAAATATAGGAAATACAGAGCAGACCACAAAGATACTCTGCAAGAAGAGCAATCCCAAGGCGCATAATCGTCAGATTCACCAGAGTGGAAATGAAGAAAAAAATGCTAAGGGCAGCCAGAGAGAAAGGTCGGGTTACCCACAAAGGGAAGCCCATCAGACTCACAGCGGATCTCTTGGCAGAAGCCCTACAAGCCAGTAGAGAGTGGGGGCTAATATTCAATATTGTAAAAGAAAAGAATTTTCAACCCAGAATTTCATATCCAGCCAAACTAAGCTTCATAAGCAAAGGAGAAATAAAATCCTTTATGGACAAGCAACTGCCAAGAGATTTCATCACCACTAGGCCTGCCCTACAAGAGCTCCTAAAGGAAGTACGAAACATGGAAAAGGAACAACCAGTACCAGCCACTGCAAAAACATACCAAACTGTAAAGACCAACAACACTATGAAGAAATTGCATCAACTAGCAGGCAAAACAACCAGCTGGCATCAAAATGGCAGGATCAAATTCACACATAATATTAACCTTAAATGTAATTGGGCTAAATGCCCCAATCATCAAAAGACACAGACTGGCAAATTGGATAAAAACTCAAGACCCATTGGTGTGCTGTATTCAGGAAACCCATCTCATGTGCAAAGACAAACATAGGCTCAAAATAAAGGGATGGAGGAAAATTTACCATGCAAATGGAGAGCAAATAAAAAAAAAAAAAGCAGGAGTTGCAATCCTAGTCACTGATTAAAAACTTTAAACCAACAAAGATTAAGAGACAAAGGAGGACATTATATAATGGTAAAGGGATTCATGCAACAGGAAGAGCTAACTACCCTAAATAAATATATATGCACCCAGATACATAAAGCAAGTTCTTAATGACCTACAAAGAGACTTAGACTCCCACACAATAATAATGGGAGACTTTAACACCCCACTGTCAATACTAGACAGATCAAAGAGACAGAAAATTAACAAGGATATCCAGGGCTTGAACTCAGATATGGACCAAGTGGACCTAATACACATCTACAGAACTCTGCATCCCAAAGCCACAGAATATACATTCTTCTCAGCACCACATCACACTTATTCTAAAATTGACCATATAATTGGAAGTAAAACACTCCTCAGCAAATGCAAAAAAACAGAAATGATAACAAATGGTCTTCAGACCCCAGTGCAATCAAATTAGAACTCAGGATTAAGAAACTCACTCAAAACTGCACAACCACATGAAAACTAAACAACCTGCTCCTGAATGATTACTGGATAAATAATGAAATCAAGGCAGAAATAAAGATGTTGTTTGAAACCAATGAGAAGGAAGACACTATGTATCAGAATCTCTGAGACACATTTAAAGCAATGTCTAGAGAGAAATTATAGCACTAAATGCCTATATGAGAAGTGAGGAAAGAGCTAGAGGAGCAAGATCAAACAAATTCAAAAAGCTAGCAGAAGATAAGAAACAACTAAGATCAGAGCAGAACTGAAGGAGACAGAGACATAAAAAAACACTTCAAAACAATCAATGAATCCAGGAGCTGGGTTTTTGAAAAGATCAACAAAATCAATAGACCACTAGCCAGACTAATAAAAAAGAAGAGAGAGAAGAATCAAATAGATGATGCAATAAAAAATGATAAAGAGCATATCACCACTGATTTCACAGAAATACAAACTACTATCAGAGCTTACTACAAACAATTCTATGTACATAAACCAGTAAATCTAGAAGAAATGGATAAATTCCTGGATACTTACACCCTCCCAAGCCTAAATGAGGAATAAGTTCAATCCCTGAAGGACCAATGACAAGTTCTGAAGTAGAGGCAGCAATTAATAGCCTACCAACCAAAAAAAGTCCAGGTCCAGAGGGGTTTACAGCCAAATTCTACCAGACATACAAAGAGAAGCTGGTACCATTCCTTCTGAAACTATGGGTATCCTACCAAATTCATTTTATGAGACCAACATCATCCTGATAGCAAAACCTGGCAGAGATACAATTGAAAAAGAAAATTTCAGGCCAATATCCATGATGAACATTGATGCAAAAATCTTCAATAAAATACTGGCAAACCGAATGCAACAGCACATCAAAAAGCTTATCCATCATGATCAAGTAGGCTTCATCGTGGGGATGCAAGGCTGGTTCAACATATGCAAATCTATAAACATAATCCATCACATAAATAGAACCAAAGACAAAGAACACATGATTATATCCACAGATACAGAGAATGCCTTCAACAAAATTCAACAGCCCTTTATGCTAAAAACTCTTAATAAACTAGGTATTGATAGAATGTATCTCAAAATAATAAAAGCTTTTTATGACAAACCCACAGCCAATATCATACTGGATGGGCAAAAACTGGAAGCATTCCCTTTGAAAACTGTCACTAGACAAGGATGCCCTCTCTCACCACTCCTATTCAACATAGTACTGGAAGTTCTAGCCAGAGCAATCAGGCAAGAAAAAGAACTAAGGGTTATTCAATTGGAAAAAGAGGAAGTCAAATTGTCTCTATTTGCAATGACATGATTGTGTATTTAGAAGACCCCATTGTCTCAGCCCAAAATCTCCTTAAGATGATAAGCAACTTCAGCAAAGTCTCAGGATATAAAATCAATGTGCAAAAATCACAAGCATTCCTATACACCAATAGCAGCCAAATCATGAGTGAACTGCCATTCACAATTGCTACAAAGAGAATAAAATAACTAGGAATACTACTAATAAAGGATGTGAAGGACCTCTTCAAGGAGAACTACAAACCACTCTTTAAGAAAATAAGAGAGGACACAAACATTCCATGCTTATGGTTAGGAATCAATATCATGAAAATGACCATACTGCCCAAAGTAATTTACTGCCCAAAGTAATTTATAGATTCAATGCTGTGCCCATCAAACTACCATTGACCTTCTTCACAGAACTGGAAAAAAACCACCTTAAACTTTATATGGATACAAAAAAGAGCCTGCATAGCCAAGACAATCCTAAGCAAAAATAACAAAGCTGGAAGCATCATGCTAGCTGACTTCAAACTATACTACACATCTACAGTAATCAAAACAGTATGGTACTGGTACCAAAATAGAGATATAGACTAATGGAACAGAACAGAGGCATTGGAAATAACGCCACACATCTACAACCATCTGATCTTTGACAAACCTGACAAAAACAAGCAATGGAGAAAGGATTCCTTGTTTAATAAATGGTGTTGGGAAAACTGGCTAGCCATGTGCAGAAAGCAGAAACTGGACCTTTTCCTTACACCTTATACAAAAATTAACTCCAGATGGAGTAAAGATTTAAACACCATAAAAACTCTAGAAGAAAACCTAGGCAATACCATTCAGGACATAGGCATAGGCAAGGACTTCATGACTGAAACACCAAAAGCAATGGCAATAAAAGCCAAAATAGATAAATGGGATCTAACTAAACTGAAGAGCTTCTGCACAGCAAAAGAAACTATCATTAGAGTGAACCGGCAACCAACAGAATGAGAAAAAATTTTTGCAAGCTACCCATCTGACAAAGGGCTATTATCCAGAATCTATAAAACCTAAAACAAATTTATAAGAAAAAAAAACCCCATCATAAAGTGAGCAAAAGATATGATCACACACTTTTCAAAAGAAGACATTTATGCAGCCAAAAAACATATGAAAAAATGCTCATCATCACTGGTCATTAGAGAAATGCAAATCAAAACCACATTGAGATACCATCTCACACTAGTTAGAATGGTGACCATTAAAATATCTGGAGATAACAGATGCTGGAGAGGATGTGGAGAAATAGGAACACTTTTACACTGTTCCAGTGTAAATTAGTTCAACCACTGTGGAAGACAGTGTGGTGACATTTGACCCAGCAATCCCATTACTGGGTATATACCCAAAGGATTATAAATCGGTCTATTAAAAAGACACATGCACACATATGTTCATTGTGGCACTGTTTGCAATAGCAAAGACCTGGAACCAACCCAAATGCCCATCAAAGATAGACTGGATAAAGAAAATGTGGCATATATACACCATGGAATACTATGCAGCCATATAAAAGGATGAGTTCATGTCCTTTGAGGGACATGGATGAAACTGGAAACCATCATTCTCAGCAAACTGATACAAGAACAGAAAACCAAACACCACATGTTCTCACTCATAAGTGGATGTTGAACAATGAGGACACAGGGAGGGGAACATCACACACTGGGGTCTTTTGCGGGGTGGGGGACTACGGGAGGGATAATATTAGAAGAAATACCTAATGTAGGTGATGGGGAGATGGAAGCAGCAAACTACCTTGGCATGTGTATACCTATGTAACAATCCTGCACGATCCGCACATGTACCCCACAACTTAAAATTTTTTTTAAAAAAGACAATCATCTTTATAAAATCAGGAGACAACAGATGCTGAAAAGGATGTGGAAAAATAGGAATGCTTTTACATTGTTGGTGGGAGTGTAAGTTAGTTCAACCATTGTGGAAGACAGTGTGGTGATTCCTCAAGGATCTAGAAATAGAAATACCATTTGACCCAGCAATTCCATTACTGGGTATATACCCAAAGGATTATAAATTATTCTATTATAAAGACACATGCACACGTATGTTTATTGCGGCACTGTTCACAATAGCAAAGACTTGGAACCAACCCAAATGCCCGTCAAAGATAGACTGGATAAAGAAAATGTGGCACATTTACACCATAGAATACTATGCAGCAATAAAAAAGGATGCATTCATATCCTTTGCAGGGACATGGATGAAACTGGAAAGCATCATTCTCAGCAAACTGACACAAGAACAGAAAACCAAACACCACATGTTCTCACTCCTAAGTGGGTGTTGAACAATGAGAACACATGGACACAGGGAGGGGAACATCACACACTGGGGCCTAGGGGATGGGGGACTATGGGGGGTGATAGGGGTGGGATAGCATTAGGAGAAATACCTAATGTAGATGATGGGGCGATGGATGCAACAAACCACCACCGTGGCACATGTATACCTATGTAACAAACCTGCATGAACTACACATGTACCCCAGAACTTAAAGTATAATAAATTTAAATTTTTTTTTTAAAAAAAGAAACTCACTCAAAACTGCACATCTACATGGAAAATGAACAACCTACTCCTGAATGACTACTGGATAAATAATGAAATGAAGGCAGAAATAAAGATGTTCTTTGAAACCAATGAGAAGGAAGACACAACATACCAGAATCTCTGGGACACATTTAAAGCAGTGTCTAGACAGAAATTTATAGCACTAAATGCCCACAAGAGAAGCAAGGAAAGATCTAAAATCGACATCCTAATGTCATGATTAAAAGAACTAGAGGAGCAAGATTAAACAAATTCAAAGCTAGCAGAAGACAAGAAATAACTAAGATCAGAGCAGACTGAAGAAGACAGACACACAAAAAAACCTACAGAAAAGGTCAATAAATCCAGGAGCTGGTGTTTTGGAAAACAACAACAAAACAGACTGCTAGCCAGATTAATAAAAAAGAAAAGAGATAATTGAATAAAAGCAATAAAAAATGATAAAGGCGATATCACCACTGATCCCACAGAAATAAACTACCATCAGAGATTACTACAAACACCTCTATGCAAATAAACCAGTATATCTACAAGAAATGGATAAATTCCTGGACACTTACACCCTCCCAAGACTAAACCAGGAAGAAGTTGAATCCCTGAATAGCCCAATAACAAAGTCTGAAATTGAGGCAGCAATTAATAGCCTATCAACCAAAAAAAGTCCAGGTCCAGACAGGTTCATGGCCAAATTCTACCAGAGGTACAAAGAGGAACTGGTATCATTCCTTCTGAAACTATACCAAACAATACAAAAAGAGAGAATCCTACCTAACTCATTTAATGAAACAAACATCATCCTGATACCAAAACCTGGCAGAGACACAACTAAAAAAGAAAATTTCAGGCCAATACCCATGATGAACACTGATGTGAAAATCCTCAATAAAATACTGGCAAACCAAATCCAACAGCACATCAAAAAGTTTATCCATTATGATCAAGTTGGCTTTATCCCTGGGATGCAAGGCTGGTTCAACATATGCAAATATATAAACGTAATCCATACCATAAAGAGAACCAAAGACAAAAACCACATGATTATCTCAATAGATACAGTGAAGGCTTTTGGCAAAATTCAATAGCCTTTATGCTAAAAACTCTCAATAAACTAGGTATTGATGGAACTTACCTCAAAATAATAAGAGCTATTAATGACAAACCCACAGCCAATATACTGAGCATTCCCTTTGAAAACTGGCACAAGACAAGGATGCCCTCTCTCACCACTCCTATTCAACATAGTATTGGAAGTTCTGGTCAGGACAATCAGGCAAGAAAAAGAAATAAAGTGTATTCAGTTAGGAAAAGAGGAAGTCAAATTATCTCTATCTCCAGACAATATGACTGTATATTTAGAAGACCCCATCATCTCAGCCTAAAATTTCCTTAAGCTGATAAGCAAGTTCAGCAAAGTCGCAGGATACAAAACCAATGTGCAAAAATCACAAGCATTTCTATACACCAATAACAGACAAACAGCCAAATTATGAGTGAACTTCCATTCACAATTGCTACAAAGAGAATAAAATGCCTAGGAATACAACTGACAAGGGATGTGAAGGACCTCTTCAAAGAGAACTACAAACCACTGCTTAAGAAAATAAGAGAGGACACAAACAGACAGAAAAACATTCTATGCTCATGGTGAGGAAGAATCAATGTCATGAAAATGGCCATATTGCCCAAAGTAATTTATAGACTCAATGCTATCCCCATCAAGCTACCACTTACTTTCTTCACAGAATTGGAAAAAAACAGCTTAAAATTCATATGGAACCAAAAAAGTGCCCGCACAGCCAAGACAATCCTAAGGCGGGGCGGAGGGGAGGGGAGCGGGAAGCCGGAGGCATCATGCTACCTGACTTCAAACTATACTACAAGGCTACAGTAACCAAAACAGCATGGTACTGGTACCAAAAATAGAGATGTAGACCAATGGAACAGAACAGAGGCATTGGAATTAATGCCACACATCTACAACCATCTGATCTTTGACAAATCTGACAAAAGCAAGTAATGGGGAAAGGATTCCCTATTTAATAAATGGTGTTGGCAAAACTGGCTAGCCACATGTAGAAAGCTGAAACTGGATCCTTCCTTACACCTTACACAAAAATTAACTCCAGATGGATTAAAGATTTAAATATAAGACCTAAGATCATAAAAACCTTAGATGAAAACCTAGGCAATACTATTCAGGACATAGGCATAGGCAAGGACTTCATGACTAAAACACCAAAAGCAATGGCAACAAAAGCCAAAATAGACAAATGGGATCTAATTAAACTTAATTAGATCTAATTAAATTAAAAGTTTCTGCACAGCAAAAGAAACAATCATTAGAGTAAACCAGCAACCAACAGAAAGGGAAAAAAATTTTGCAAGCTACCCATCTGACAAAGGGTTAATATCCAGAATCTATAAAAAACTTAAACAAAATTACAAGAAAAAAAAAACCACATCAAAAAGTGGGCAAAGGATATGAACAGACACTTCTCAAAAGAAGACATTTATGCAACCAACAAACATATGAAAAAATGCTCATCATCACTGATTATTAGAGAAATGCAAATCAAAACCACACTGAGATACCACCTCACGCCAGTTAGAATGGCCATCATTAAAAAATCAGGAGACAACAGATGCTGGAGAGGATGTGGAGAAGTAGGAACGCTTTTACACTGTTGGTGGGAGTGTTAGTTCAACCATTGTGGGAAGAGAGTGTGGCAATTCCTCAAGGATTTAGACACAGAAATTCCATTTGACCCAGCAATCCCATTACTGGGTATATACCCAAAGGATTATAAATTATTCTATTATAAAGACACATGCACATGTATGTTTACTGCGGCACTGTTCACAATAGCAAAGACTTGGAACCAACCCAAATGCCCATCAGTGATAGACTGGATAAAGAAAATGTGGCACATATACACCATGGAATGCTATGCAGCCATAAAAAAGGATGCATTCATGTCCTTTGCAGGGACATGGATGAAACTGGAAACCATCATTCTCAGCAAACTGACACAAGAACAGAAATCCAAACACTGCATGTTCTCACTCATAAGGGGGTGTTGAACAATGAGAACACAGGGACACAGGGAGGGGAACATCATACACTGGGGCCTGTCAGGGGGTGGGGGGTTAGGGGAGGGATAGCGGGGGTGGGGGGAGAGGGGAGGGATAACATTAGGAGAAATGCCTAATGTAGATGACAGGGTGACGGATCCAGCAAACCACCATGACACATGTATACCTATGTAACAAACCTGTGTGTTTGCCACATGTACCCCAGAACTTAAAGTATAATAATTTTTTTTAAAAGTTTCTATTTGTGCATAAAGATAAAAGAAAATGTGGAAAAATACCAAAATGTTGACTCTAAGTAAAGGGTACATGGATGGTCATTGCACTATTTTTTAAACTTTCATAAAGTTTTGTGATTTTTTATAAAGTTGGGAGAAAATCATTATTCCTTCTCTTACAGGAAATCATTTTAAAAACCATCAATAAGAATAAAAACAAAAAACAAGTTCAAGAGCATCAGAGATTGATCAGAGGCTTGCAGGAGGACAAGGACTGATACTGTTCTGGGAGAGAGGGATTCAGTAGCTGCAATTATTTAAAACATACACATGGGGCGGGTGTGGTGGCACACACCTGTAATCCCAGCACTTTGGGAGGCCAAGGTGGGTGGATCACTTGAGGCCAGGAGTTTGAGACCAGCCTGGCCAATATGGTGAAACCCCACTTCTACTAAAAATACAAAATTAGCTAGGCGTGGCAGCGTGTTCCTGTAATACAGCTACTCAGGAGGCTGAGGCAGGAGAATTGCTTGAACCCAGGAGGCGGAAGTTGCAAGTAAGCCAAGATCGTACCACTACACTCCAGCTTGGAGTAAGGCACTGTCTCAAAAAATACACACACACACACACACACACACCAGGTGACAGCAAACATCCCTCTCAGAGAGAAGGGACACACTCTGTAGTGCAATCCTCAATCCTCGTTTACAACAGAAGAAACAAGGATGTATCAGCCAGTGGCAGGAGCTTCCTGGGCCTGTTTGGTTCTAAGAAGCAGGAGAACCAGGGCACACTAACAAGCAGTATTTGCTAGAAGCAATCTGTGCTGTGACAGCAGAATGCCAGAGGGTTTTTATGATGAAAAAACAACAACAACAACAACAAATCCCATGTTTGCCAGTCCCCAGCAAGATGTTAATACTAACAAAACTCACATTCACACTCAATACTTAGGATCATAAGAGAAATTCCACCTGGCCTGAACACTACTCTGGTACCTTTCCTACATGAACTTCCAATAAATTTTGAATAAAACCTCGAAATTAAAACAGAGCTAAAACAAAAGCCAAAGGGATATGAGAAGAAAATAAAAAGGACAGTTAGACAAATGTCAGAAAACTCACCAGAAAACAAAATTGCTACAGATCATATGAAAATTGTTTCTCCAAGAATTAAAGCTACTTAATGAATTCTTGATTCACAAAAATCATGGTAATAACAAATGCTTACTGTTTTATGTTACTAGGTATTAGGGTATTTTGTTACACAGTACACATGAATATAATATCCTACAAGGCAATTAAATCATAACTTTGAAGTTACCTTCTCTACTGGATAGAAATAATTTACACCTCTACCAGATAAAAATCCGTTGTATCTTACCCATTTTCTGGAAGTCAGAAACTGAGCCCTAATACACAGTAAATAGTAAATTTTTAAAAATTACATTCCCCTAAAGAGGATTCCTGTATCTCTGTACTATTGACATTTGGGGCCAGAGAATTCTTTGTTGGGAAGTGGGCCATCCTGTGCATTGTAGAGTATTTAACAGCATCCCTCGCTCTGCCTTCTAGTTACCATTAGCACTTCCTTTATAACTGAAAATGTCTTCAGACATTTCCAAATGTCCCCTAGGTGACAAAATTGCTCCTGGCTGAGAACCACTGTCCATGCATCAGCGTCACCTGAATGTTTGTTAAAACACAGATTGCTGAGCCCCATTCACAGAGTTTCTGATTCTGCTGGTCTGGGGTGGAGCTTGAGAAGTTGCGTTTCTAAGTTCCCAGGTGATGCTGGCGCTGACAATGCTAGTTGGGTACTGAACTTGAGAACTGCTTCTAGAAAGTCAGGTGGCTCCAAGGAAGGGTTGTTAGACACTGCTGCAGTGTCTAACAAATGTTGTTAGACACCAAAGGACAGACAGCCATCTTTTGCCTTATTTTCAGCTTTGAGATCGCCTCTTTTGTAATTCTTTCTAAAGAAGTATAAGGTAAAGGCAATTCTACCTGGTTATAAAGGTCCACATTGCAGCAAAATTTTAAGTCTTCCTAAATATCAGAGTAAATGCAAAAACCAAAGCAAAGAGACTCTATATAAGAGATGTTTAAAAGTCATAAAAACGGAAGACAGAACTTAACAGAACTAAGTTCAAACATCTGTTATATAAATATAAATGGACTAAACTCACTTTTTTTGAGAGGAACTCTTGCTCTGTCTCACAGGCTGGAGCGTAGTGGTGTAATCTTCACTGACTGCAACCTCTGCCTCCTGGGTTCAAGCGATTCTCACGTGTCAGCTTCCCAAGTAGCTGGGACTACAGGTGTGTGCCACCACACCCAGCTAATTTTTTTTTTGTATTTTTAGTAGAGATAGGGTTTCCCCATGTTAGCCAGGATGATCTCGATCTCCTGACCTCGTGATCCGTCTGCCTCAGCCTCCCAAAGTGCTGGGATTACAGGCATGAGCCACCGTGCCTGGCTACTCACTTTTTTCTTAAAGGATACTCAGACTGATAATACCACCACCAAAAAACACCAATTCTTTGCTGTGTACTAGAGACCTTCCATAAAGTGATTCAGGTGGTTGAAAAATTTTTTCAATGGGCAAATATATACCAAACAAATGCAAGCAGAGAGAAAACACTGATCATAAATATAGTATCACACAAAATTAAATTCAAGGCAAAAGGCACAGAGACAAAAGTAGGGCCCTTAATGCTAAAGGATACAGATCACAATCAAAATATAATTAACATATTTGTACCAAATTATAGACCATCATCATTTATAGAATAAGAATAGATGATTCAAAGATATACAGAAATATATTAGTGGCATAAGATATTTATTATCATCTCACTCACCTCATGATACAGCCAAGTACCAAGTACATAAAAAATAAGGTGCTTAGACCTGTGCCATTCAACATGGTAGCCTCTGGCTACATGTGGCTAATGAGCACTTGAAATGTAGCTAGTCCAAACTGACAGGTGCTGTAAATACAAAATATGCCAGATTTCAAATGCTTAGTATAAAACAAAGAAGGTAATAAGCTAATTTTTTCTATTGATACATGTAATAATATTTTTGATAAAATGGGTTAAATAAAATTTCACTTATTTATTTTATTGTATTTTTTTGTGTGTGTGATGGAGTCTCACTCTGTTGCCCAGGCTGGAGTGCAGTGGCACAATCTCAGCTTACTGCAACCTCTGCCTCCTGGGCTTAGGCAATTCTCCTGCCTCAGCCTCCAGAGTAGCTGGGATTACAGGTGTCTGCCACCACGCCTGACTAACTTTTTGTATTTTTAGTAGAGTTGTGGTTTCACCATGTTAGTCAGGATGGTCTCAATCTCCTGACCTCATCATCTGCCTGCCTCGGCCTCCCAGAGTGATGGGATTACAGGCGTGAGCTGCCAGGCCAAGCAAAATTTCACTTTTAAAAAAATTTCTTAACATGGCTACTTTAAACTTAAAATTGAATGTGTGGCCTGTATTATATTTCAGTTAGATAGTGATGCTGCTTTAGAACTAATCAACAAGGTAGATCTAAATACTTATAACAGCTAACACATGTATATATTTCATTCCAGACACTGTTCAAAATACTTTACACATATTAATGCATTTAGTCTCTCAACACCCTAAGAGGTAGATGCTATTATTACAGCCATGAACCATTTTACAGATGAAGAAACTGAGGCACACAGAAGTGAAGTAATTTGCATAAAATCACAGTAGTGAATCTGAGATTTGGTTTCCATCAATCTGGCTCCAGAGTCTGTACTCTAAACCATGATGCTATGATTGATAAATGTATGTATTGAACTATGTCCTTTGAAAACAGAGATACATCTCCTGTTCCATCTTCTTCAGTGAAACAGTCACAAAAATTGACCACAGATTAGGCCACAAGAGAAATATCAAGTTTCAATACTGGGAAATAATATAGAGGAAATTACACCATAATGCTATAAAATTAGAACTTGACAGACAAACTAGAAAAATGAAGTAGCTAAATTCAGAAATGAAAACAAAACAACACAAAACCCACCTGTTCCAAAGAGCTCTTGAATAAGAGAGGAAATCAAAGACTAGCAAATGATCATGAAAATACTGTTCAGCCTCAGCACTACTCACAGAAAAAGTTATAGCCTTAAATACATTAATAGACAAGAAAGTATAAATAAATAGCTAATCTTCTCAAATCCAAGCCAAAAAAATAATTAAAAACCAAAAGTGGACACTTTTCTAGGAAAATAGAATTTACAAAAACTGATCTAAGAATTAAAAATAAAAAGTACAGTTGTTGAAAAGAGCTACTGTCCAAAATTATTGGGCTCAGAAAATTTTTATCAAATTTCTAAAGTTTGATAAAACTTTAAAGTAACCCACGATCTTACCTGTGTTCCTAGTCCAGGTATGATAATCAAAATCTTTCCTATTGGCTGGATCCAAGTTTGAGAGTCATCATATGGCCAGTGAGGTAGGTTCAGAAATGAGTCACCGTCCCAACTGTGGGCTGTGCCCACGTAGGATGATCAAATCACCTACGTGCCCAGGCCGGTAGATAATTTCGGTGTAACTTACATTGTTTTTAAACACAAATAAAAAACTATTAGAAGCTTTTAAATGAAGGTAATGTAACATTATTCTGCAATAGAACTGTGAAAAAAAATAATAAAATGACAACACAACAATAAAAACAAAATATCACACTGATACCAAAACCCAGTAAGAACTGTCCAAATTAAGAGAACTGAAATAATCTCATTTCTGAATATCAAAGCAAGTCAAAATGCTGTAAATATAGTAAAAATATGAAGGTTCTTAATAGAAATTCAAGAATGGCTCAATATTCATAATTCATGAATATAAGTATGTTAAAAATATATAAAGAAAACTACATAAATCATGATAATGCTAAAAAAATTGACAGAATTCAACACATATTTTGATTTAAAAATTCTTAAGTCAAAATAGATGAAAATTTCTAAATATGAGTAAAATATATCTATTTCAACCCCAAAACCATCATGATCCATTACAAATTTTTTTTTCAGATGGGGTGTCATTTTGTTGCCCAGGCTGGAGTGCAGTGGCATGATCTCCACTGAATGCAACCTCTGCCTCTTGGGCTCAAGTGATCTTCCCACCTCAGTGTCCTCTGTAACTGAGACTACAGGTGCCTGCCACCATGCTGCAGCTAATTTTTGTATCATTTTGGTAGAGACAGTTTCGCCATGTTGCCTAGGCTGGTCTCTAACTCCTGGGCTCTGCCGGCCTTGGCCTCCCTCCCAAAGTGCTGGCATTACAGGTGTGAGCCACAAGATTCTTAATGATGGAATAATGCAAGCATTTATCTAAGAACTTGTCTAGGATAACAAGGCTTGTCACCACCATTATCTAACATTGCTTTTGAGGCACTAGACACTACAAATAAATAAACAAGAAAGTAGATTGTATACTTAAAATAGGCAAAATTATTACTGAAATATAATCCTATACTAGAAACCCAAGAAAATCAACTGAAAACTTACAACAAACAATAAGAAAAATCAACAAGGTAGTTGTGCATTAATAGACAAATAGTTTTTATAATGTAGACAGCAATCAGAAAACAAAAGACCAGTGACAAAAATAGATAAAATATCAAGGAATAAACTTAAGAAACAAGCAGCTATATGAAGAAAACTTTAAAATCTTCATGAGAGACACAAGAGAAGACTGAAATGAATGGAAAGGCATCAAGTTTTTAGGAAGAAATCATCATGAAGATTTCAGTTCTCTTCAAGTTAACCTTTAATACTGCAATTGCCCAAAAACACAAAGAAGATTTTGTTTTTGGTATCACCACATTGATTTTTAAATGCATGGAAGAAAACCAAACATGAATAGCTAGGAAATATCTGAACAAGAGTAATGAGTATTAGCTCTGCCAGATATTAAAACAAAGTCTCAACCAGTAAAAGAGTGTATTACAAATGCCTGCATAGATAGAATAGCAAGTCCAGAAACAGAAACAGCAATATAGTAATTAAACATATGCTAAAGTGGGCATCTCATAACATTTCAGAAAACAGTATTACTCAATGAATGATTTGAGACAACTGGGTAGCAATCTTAAAATAAAATTGAATTTATAACTCAAAGGCATTGATCACCACCTGAGACCTTGATCACATGGGGGTCACCACCTGAGACACTGATTACATAAGGGTCACCACCTGAGGAACTCTGTCCTGCAGAACTCTGTCCTGCAGACTCGGACTCAATGACTGGATGAATAAATGCACTCACACACTAGAATACAGTGAATCTGAGTTGGCTAGGGATGGTCGTCAGCTGCTCTCAGAGGGTGAGTGCAGCTAACCAACCACGACTCCCTGTCCTCCTCGCATTTATTCAGTATAGATTTAATAACAGAGGTTCTAAGTCAATATGCTTGTGGATAATTAACATGGTTAAAAGAGTGGTTTTATGAATGATAAAAGGTCTTGGTTGGGGGGGACAGAGTAAACACATTAATGGGTAATTCCCCTTTGACCTCCCCCTGAGAAGACCATCCAGCACAAAGTTTACATGAGCAAACAAATTAGAGTAAGGACAAAGTGATGTGGGGTAATCAGACTTAACTGGAGAAGCTTTATTATCCTAATCTTACCCTATGACTTAAAATTCTAATGTATTGAACTGGCTGCCTTCAGCCCATTCCATTAAAACCTTTCGGCCTTCCAAAAGGTTTAATACTATAATCTTCTAACTTTCCCTAACATTTCCCTAATATTTTGAAGGCCACCCCAAGTGAATCCCAACACCTCAAAACTTATACCATTATAATTCCAAACAAATGAGTGATTTAAATGGAAAGAAAAAGAACTACAGAAATGAACCATATGAAAATTATTTTTAATTACTATCTTGGACAGGGGCGTGTGACACAGTTCTAAGTGTGACACAGTTCCCAGAAGCCATAAGAAAGAAGAGTGACAAAAATCTGCCATGTAAAAAGTCTGATTGGCTGATTACACCAAAAGTTAAGGGAAAAAATAGACAAAAAATACTTTAAAACATTTGCAAATCCTATCACTAACACAGAGCTAATTTACCTGATATATAAAGATCTACAAAGTCATAAGAAATGTAATGTCCTGGTTTCAAATAAATGAATTAAATAAACAATCCACACCAAAAGAAATCCAAGGGATTCATAAAACCATGTCACATCCCTCACAAAGAAGAAATGCAACTTAAAAGCACACTGTGGCCTGGTAGTGGTGGCTCAAGCCTGTAATCCTAACACTTTGGGAGGCTGAGGTGGGCAGATGCCTTGAGTCCAGGAGTTTAAGACCAGCCTGAGCAGCAGGCTGGTGGCAAAACTCCATCTCTACCAAAAATACAAAATTAGCTGGGCATGGTGTTGCACAGCTGCTTGGGAGGCTGAGGTGGCAGGATCACCTGAGCCCAGGGAGGTCAAGGCTTCAGTGAGCCTTGATGGCACCACTGCACTCCAGCCTGGTGACA
This sequence comes from Aotus nancymaae, assembly GCF_030222135.1. Classification (NCBI taxonomy): domain Eukaryota; kingdom Metazoa; phylum Chordata; class Mammalia; order Primates; family Aotidae; genus Aotus; species Aotus nancymaae. The sequence goes on from NW_026988471.1 coordinate 32,539,258, forward strand.
GAGTGAGACTCTGTTTCAAAACAAACAAAGCAACAAAACTACACTGTGATAACAGTTTCACTCATCAGACTGAAAAAATTTGAATACTCTCTTGGCAAAAGTGTGAGAAACAGACATTCTATTCATACGCCACTACTGGGCAGATCACCTAAGGTCAGGAGTTCAAGACCAGCCTTGCCAACATGATGAAACTCCATCTCTACTAAAAATACAAACATTAGCCAGGCGTGGTGGCAGGTGCCTGTAATCTCAGCTACTTGGGAGGCTAAGGCAGGAGAATCACTTGAACCCAGGAGGTGGAGGTTGCAGTGAGCCGAGGTTGTACCAGTGCACTCCAGCCTGGGCAACAAGAGTGAAACTCTGTCTCAAAAAAAAAAAATTAAATAATAATATTAGCAATAATAGTAACAGAATGATATGGATCCTCCTTAGGATCTATGTCACAGAGGAACAAAGGAAGGCAAGGTAACGATGACAAATGTGAGGACTGACTGCAGCAGAATGTATAACTATCCTTTTGATAATCACTTAATGAAATAGAAAAACCCAGAACTAGTTATTAGAACTGAGACAAGAATCTTAAAAACTCCTAATACAATCCTCTTTCCATCACCCTGGTTTTTCCTACAACTAAATGACTTCAAAGGTGGTATTCTATCACAGAAAATGGTAGAGGTTACAGTCTGAAAAAGAAGGTTGGTCTGCTCTACCATATTCAGAGAAGTCCCTCTCTGGTCTGGGACAGTGCATTAGTAATGAAGTATCCCTCAGACACACAAAGACATTTACCAAATTGGTGGTCTTTAGGCCCTTGTACTTACCTGCTCATTTTAAAGTTTATATACAAAATGTTTCATCATAAATTTAAATAAGTTCATTGTTTGCTATAAGATGAAATAAGCATTGACTGTGATTGGAATAAATATTTTATGACATGATTTGATAGCCTAGGTTTTAACTAGCTTATTGCATTGAGAACCCTGAATGTGAAAGAAGTCATAGAACCGTTTACTTTAATATATCTTAATAGATTTGGTTTTCATAAAATATTCTAGTTATATTGAAAACAACCCACATAACTAACCTATATTGTTTTGGTTGGTCTGAATTCAGAATATCCCCAGACAAGCCAATTTGATCCTTAAGGGAAATATAGTACAAAAGGATTTAAAGGGTTTGAATGCCTTCTTTATGTAAATTGGGAAAAGTTGTTTTCTCAGCTTGTTTTGGGAAAAAGTAACTGTGGAAGATGATCTAGAAACCAATTTCCTTGCTTAAATTTACCTGACTTAGCAGAATATCTCTTGAAGTGACATGAAGTCACTTAATCCATTTTGGAAAACACTGTGCTAAATCACAGGCATCAATCTACCTTCTTACTGTGTTTTTTTTTTTTCTGAGATGGAGTCTCCCTGTTACCTAGGTTGGAGTGCAGTGGCCTGATATTGGCTCACTGCAACATCCCCCTCCCGGGTTCAAGTGATTCTTCTGCCTCAACCTCCCAAATAGCTGTGATTACAGGTGCACACCATCATGCCCTGCTAATTTTTGTATTTTTAGTAGAGACGGGGTTTCGCCATGTCAACCAGGCTGGTCTCAAACTCCTACCTCAGGTCATCTGCCTGCCTTGGCCTCCCAAAGTGCTAGGATTACAGGTGAGCCACCATGCCCAGCTGTGTTTTCATTTATGAGAGACAAGTTCTCACTGCTGCCCAGGCTGGAGTGCAGTGGCACAATCACAGCTCACTGCAGCCTTAAACTCCCGGGCCTAAGCAATCCTTCTGCCTTAGTGTCCCAAGTAGCCGGGGAATACAGGCATGTGCCACCATGCCCAGCTAATTATAAAAAAAAAAAAAAAATTATTTTTTGTAAAGATGGGGCCTTGCTGTGTTGCCTAGGCTGGTCTTGAACTTCTGCAGTGATCCTCCAACCTAAGCCTCTCAAAGTGCTGAGATTACAGGTGTGACCCACTGCACCCAGACTATTTTGTTTTTGATGGGAAAATAAAAGGGTGCCCAATGAGAGGGAATGTTCCAAAGGGACATAAAAATAATTCTGTGGCCAGGCACAGTGGCTTACGCCTGTAATCCCAGCACTTTTCGAGGACAAGGCAGGCAGATAACGAGGTCAGGAGATCAAGACCATACTGGCCAACACAGTGAAACCCTGTATCTACTAAAAACACAAAAAATTAGCCAGGTGTGGAGGCTCACGCCTGTAATCCCAGCACTTTGGGAGGCTGAGGCAGGCAGATCACCTGAGGTCAGGAGTTCAAGACCAGCCTGACCAACATGGAGAAACCCTGTCTCTACTAAAAATACAAAATTAGGCAGGAGTGATGGCACATGCCTGTAATCCCAGCTACTTGGGAGGCTGAGGCAGTAGAATCCCTTGAAGGCGGAGGCAGAGGTTGCAGTGAGCCAAGATCGCACCGCTGCACTCCAGCCTGGGGAGCAGTGAGACTCTGTCTCAAAAAAAAAAAAAAAGAATTCTGTAACATGAGCCAATGACTCACTCCCTTTGTTGTCCTTAACAATGCTGTCACAGAGCAGCTCTATTCTACGCAGTCACACGCTGAATACTACTGAAAACATTTCATTAGAAAAAAAGCTAAAATACAAAAGCAGACTTGAGCATCATGTTTTACTGTTTAAAAAAAAAAAAAAGCAAAAAGATGCAGAGCGGATTGCCCATCATAGATTCTGTATGTGTGGGTACTCAGGGTATCTTAGGCTGTTTTGAAGTTGTAGGAAGGGGAAATAATTGGGTGCTATGCCCTTCTTTGCAACATGTGTTCCAAACCTGAACCAGGAGGAGTAAAGAGATTTCTCCCTGAGATTGTGCTTAGGAAGTTCCTGAATATTAGCTATCTCTGTATTGATGATAATAGCTAAACACTGAGTATATATTATGTGCTATACATTGTGGTAGGTATTTTACAGGGATCATCACAATCCTCCCAGCTCTTCTAAGAAGGTGGGAATTACTTTCACTTTAGAGACTGGAAGATGATGGGTTAAATAACTTACTCAACATCATGTAGCTAGTGTACCAGACTGCCTCCTGGTAATTTAAATGAATTGTTAGGCAAGTATTTACTGTATCCACTCATTGCTCTCAAATTTTAACATGAAGCTTCTAGAACTAGAGTGGTCCCTTGGTATAAATGAGATTAGTTCCAGGACCCCTGAACTAACGCATACACCAAAATGCACACATACTCAAGTCCACGGTCAGCCCTGTGGAACCCACATATATGAAAAATCAACCCCTCCCTATACAGAGGTTTTGCATCCTGTGAATACTGTATTTTCCAGCAGATTTGGTTGAAAAAACTTTCTCATATAAGTGGACCTGTTGTTCAGGGTCAACTATAATCTCAATTTATGATTTCTTATCTACTTCTTTCTTTGAAGTCCAAAACACTGGTCTCATTTTTATTCTGAAACTGCTCTTGAAAATGCCACAATAAAAAGCAACACAAAAACACCACAAAACATAATGGCTATTTTTCAACTCTAGTTGTTGAATTTCTTCATAGCGCCTGGAATTGTGCATTACTGAGCTCTGGAGCCACATGGCCCTAGGTTTATTCCAGCTCCCCTACTTACTAATTATATGGATGTGGGCAAGTCTTCTCAACTATCCTGGCTTCATACTCTTTACATGTGAAAAGAGGGGTAATAGTGCGTGTGTTGCTCTCAATAAACAGTAATAACAGTAACAAATTACCACTCTTACCACTGATCCTAAGCTTCCATGCCACTGTTCTCTAGGTGTCCTTCTTATTCTGTGACCCTGCTCCATCTATTCCTTAACAGATTATTCCTTAAGATCCTATCCTTGATCCACTGCCCCTTTCCTCCCTTCTTGGATGGTTTAATTCAGAATCATTTTTTCTGATGAAATGTTCCAATGCAAAAATCAATAGATGTTGATCATTCCCAAACTTCTATCTCCAGGCATTTTCTGGAGTTTCAGACTGAAATCATTTCCTCCAACACACCTTTTCCCTCTTCTTATAATTTCGATTTCAATTGGTAGTTCATCATCCACTCAATCACAAACCAAAACAAAACCAAACCAAGGTTCACACTAAATTTCTTGCTCTAATACACTCCTATAACATTTGCCTCCTACATAATTCCCAAATCTGTCCCTTCTATACCTTTACTATTTCTACTACATTAGCTTAAGCTCTATGCTTCTGATTTCAATCTTTTCCCTCCTCGAGTCTATCCCCTCTTCTTGAGCCAATAATTTACATAGAACCAAAGTTGAATATGCCATGTTATTGGTATACTACCGTACACAAAGTAGGTCCAAGTTACTCAGGACGGCATGAAGAGGCCTCTATTATCTGACCCCTGAAATCTTTACAATTTCTGCCAATTTCCACCCCATATAAGCAATACAGAAACAACACGCTCTCCTAGTACCCACACATTATTTTCACTAGTATTTATGCTACAATTATCTATGTTTTTGGCTCTGTCACTAGACATTTCTAGAGGCAGGGACCTCCTACCTCAGCCCAGCCCAGTGCTGCAATATAGCAGACACTCATTTTTATTGAACTTAACTGCAGGCTTTTCCCTTTTTTTTTCTGAGACAGAGTTTCACGCTGTCGCCCAAGCTGGAGTGCAGTGGTATAATCTCGGCTCACTGCAACCTCCCACCTCCTGGGTTCAAGCCATTCTCCTGCCTCAGCCTCCCAAGTAGCTGGGATTAAGGCGCCTGCCACCACACCCAGCTAATTTGTGTATTTTTAGTAGAGACGGGGTTTGGCCATGTTGTCCAGGCTGGTCTTGAACTCCTGACCTCAGGTGATCCACCCACCTCGGCCTCCCAAAGTGCTGGGATTACAGGCGTGAACCACCACCGTGCCTGGCCAGAACTTTTGTCTTCTTGAATAAATTATAACTCAATTTAACAAACAACTGATCATTTTGAGAGATTCCCCCCCCACAAGATTCCCTGCCCTACCCAGATTCCTAGGAAACAGTGTTTTTGTTTGTTTGTTTTTCTAATGCTGCCCTGCCACCACCTCTTTATTTACATTTAGTGGACAGGAAATTATTTACTGTGGAAGTTCTCATACCAACAGTTGTGTTTACAACCACAAATCTGCAGATGACTAAAATTATGAAAGGGGAAAAGTGAGCTGAAACACTGACACGCATACCTGTTTCAATCAGTGATCTGAACCCTAGAAATACATTAGTGTATACAAATATGGAAACAACAACAAAAAAAGCATTTCTAGTTATTTCCATGATAATGATGAATGAGAGAAACAAGAAAAACAGGAAAAAAAAAATAAGTCATAAAATGCTAAGTATTTAAAAACAAATAGATCAAATGCTACCCAAATTACCTAAGGAGGCAGGGGGATGATCAAATAAAATAAACATCTTTAAAATGTATTTTCAAAAGGATGTAATACAGGTAGACAAAGTATCCAGAAAGATATAATGGGCACAATCTAAAAATATTTAAATGTAAGAAAGAAGGTAATCTGGGCACTGGGAAATCAATTAAGTATATATAGAAATGATTCAAATGACTTGCCTCAGCAAGAATTTGTCTATTCTATGTCTGCCACAGTTGCATACTAGATTAGTTTGGATCTAGAGCAAGAAATAAAAATGACAGTGGTACATCTTTAATAGTTTTCATAGAGAATATTGACATTCTAGTTCCTGGTAGTAGGAGGAAACAGGACATTAACAAAAGGTACCATCTGTCTCACTGTATCCATTTTAAGAGATAACAGTTTAAGATTTCACATGTTAAAAATTCTCTCCTGATATTTTTCCTTGTTTCTCTAAGACATTCTCATATGCCCTATTCCAGTAAATCATTATTTACTACCAAATTAAGGTTAAGAATGTGTATAAGATCAAAAGATACTCTTTATACAAAACCTAAGAACTTTAAGATAAAAACAAAACTAACAGGTGTTTTGAAATATCCTTTTTCTAGAGGACTTCATCTATGTTCAAGAGAAAAAACTCAATTCTTTTATGGTTTCAGAATGGGGAAGGGCAGGGTAGGAACAAAAAATGCTGGTAAGGTTCCAGAGAAAAGGGAACACTTATACACTGTTGGTGGTAGTGCAAATTAGTTCAACCATTGTGGAAAGCAGTATGGCGATTCTTCAAAGAGCTAAAAGCAGAACTACCATTTGGCCCAGCAATCCCATTACTGGGTATACATCCAGAGGAATATAGATCATTCTACCATAAAGACACATGCATGCATATATTCACGGCAGCACTATTCACAATAGCAAAGACATAGAATCAACCTAAATGCCCATCAGTGACTGACTGGATAAAGAAAATGTGGCACACATACAACACCATAAAATATTACATGGCCATGAAAAAGAATGAACGCCCATCTTTTGCAGGAACATGGCTGTAACTGGAGGCCATTATGCTTAGCAAACTAACACAGAAACAGAAAACCAAATACCAAATATTCTTATTTGTAAGTGGGAGCTAAATCATGACAACCCATGAACACAAAGAGGTAAACAACAGATGGGGGTCTACTTGAGGGTAGAGGGTAGGAGGAAGTAGACGAACAGAAAAGATAACCATTGGGTATTGGGCTTAATACCCGGACAGTGAAATAGTCTGTATAACAAACCACTGTGACACAAGTTTACCTACATAACAAACTTTCACATGTACCCCTGAACATAAACTTTTTTTAAAAAAAATAATAATGTGGGAAGAAAATCTAGTTTGAAGTGGGAGATGCAGATTTCAGGAAGAAATGCATCATTTGCTTATTACATGCTTATATTTGAAAAAGCAATCTATTAACCATAAAGATAAATCAAAATTATATTTTTCAAAAGAATGAAACCTGTATTCATTGTGCAGTCTGAGGCTACGAAACAGATCAAAGCAAATACTAACCTAAATATGAATACATCCTAAAGATACGATAACCTTGACAATGTTATTCTAACAGGAAATCTTATATAGACATACTTATTGAACAGTTTAAAGAAACCAATACAACATTCAAGACAACTTAAAACTTTAATGATAAAACAGTTGAAATTGTCTTCAAATTTGAACATTTTAAAATAATCATAAATGTTGGCTGAAAAATAAACAGGTAAAGTTAAAAGGATCAATGTGGGTTTTAAAAGATGGTTTTAGTTACCAGAAGAATATGCTTGCCTCAGTAGCAAGTAGATTATTTCAAATGGCATGACACGAGTTGATTCTTTAAAAAAGTTCAATTTAGTAGTATAAAGAAAATACAACTTCTCTTTTAACAAACATATTTATAATTTCAGTTAATTCCTTTTAAGAAAAAAGTCCCCCAATCTTAGGAAGAATGGAGAAACAAAGTAACACAAAAAACCCTAAAAACTTAGACATTGATCTTTGCTTAGTATGTGTAGCAACAGCTACACCCAGTGGCCAGAGATGAGTAATGACGGTTTCTAGATAGATTGTTTTAAAAGGAAAACCTGGAGCGAGCCATTTTTCCATTTACTTAAGGTTTTAGGATAAGAGTCACCTTTCACTAACATTAGGTTTTAAGGAAATACAAGAATCTTTGGGAACAAAAGCCTTAGCTCAATAGTTTGACACAAGAGTCCAGAATAATGCAGTAGCTAAAATAAAACTCAAAGCAAAGAGAGAACTTAACAGATACTTTATTGCTCACCTTTCACACAAAGCACACCTCCAGCCATTTTCTTTCACAGCTTGACAATGTTTACATATACAAAAACCCAGCAAGAAGCATCATGTCATGTAGATTTCAGTAAGGGAGAATGTAAAACATCGACTCAGCCAGGCTTTTGTTTTCTGCAGCAATAATAAAGGGCCTCCTGCACTTGGCAAAAATCTGTCTTAACTTTGTAGTGCATTTCTTCCATTACAAAAAGTCTCCTGCCTAAAGCAAACTAACTTGTATTTGCTGAGCCAGTGGTATTCACTCATGCATAAAACAAATTTCGGTTTGCTGTTTCTTCTAGCAAATTTCAAGTAAAAATAAGGTTGAAGGAGGAATTTGTTTTGGATGGATGCAGGTCAGTTTGAATTGCTATACTTAACTAAATGCCTACATGTACTATAGATTCACAATTTAGTTTGCTTTTTTATAATCTTTATGGATTTTGGCCATGTTCAAGGTTTTCAGTTGAGCATATGATACAGTATTCCATCAACAAAATAAGGCTACTGAATGTGCTATCTGCAGAAGAGCTCATTTAATAGGAACTGACCTAGAGGTTCTATCACGAAGCACATGTGGCATAACACCTCTGAATAAAAAGCCAACTGGGGGCAGAACTGTGCTTGGAAAATAGGCATTGGAATACTTTAAGCAAAACACATATAAATGGATTATTAATATGAGGAAGGTTTCCTAGTAGTAAATCTAAAAAAGTCTAGGCGAATCCTCATTTTCAAAACTGCATATTGAAAACATGAAAACTACTCATTCAAGTAATTTCTTCAAAAAAGTATGCATGTTCTGACTGTGGAATTAGTCTACTGGTCAATTAAAGGCAATTTTAATCACCTTTTAAAAAATTTTTCATAGAAAGGAGAGATGTTATGTGTTTCTCAAATAAACAGCATTATGTAAGTCCAATAAAAAAATCCAACAGAATTGAATGAAGACCTACAAATGCTTATGCCAAGCAGGAATCTGCCTGCCACCTGTGGTCTCACATTAATTCAAAATAGGTGCTGAATTCAGGATTCTGAAACTAAGTTTCTATTACTTGAGCTCTAGCAAAATGTAAGGTTTGGTAGCCTCAACTAGTATAATGTCTTCCCTGTCCAAATCCAGAATGATTATACTGATAACCTCCATGCTGGAAATGCTGTTCAAATTGACCCCCTTGGTGATAATTCTGGCTCCCTCTTCCTCCCCAGCCTCCTCCCTGACCTGCACGACCACCTCGCCCTCCACGACCACCTCGCCCTCCACGACCACCACCACGATCACCATGGTGCCCGCCATCTTGGTATCTATTGTCCTGCTGGTAGCCACCACCCTGGTATCCACTTCCTGTATATGAAGATGTCTGGAAGCCACCATAACCTCCACCTTGATAGCCACCACTGTGGCCACCATGATAGCCACCTGGTTGGAAACCTGAATCTCGATAACCACCATCTTGGTAGCCACCTCCTCCTCCACTCCCTCCATCTGTCCAGCCTCCTTGATGCTTATTTCCTCTTCCTCCCCCTCGGCCACCATGGTCATAGCCACCACGTCCACCTCTCCCGCCTCCTTGTTCATGACCTCCTCGTCCTCCATATGAGGAATGTTCATAGCCACCTCTCCCTCCTCCTCGGCCTCCTGTTTGCTGCTGGGGGCCATCTTGCCTCTTCTGCCATGGTGGCATCTCTGGGGGTGGAGGTTCGATTTCATTGGGTCTACCACCTCTGTCAGGCACCCTGCCCATCAACACCTACAGAATAGGAAAGGTATTTTAAACTTTTATTTTATGAACAGAAATAAATGCATTTGGAAAAAATTAAAGGTACTCTAATCACCTTATTGATCGCACAGGCAGTCTTTTCTCTGATAGAGCCGCTGCTTGTCCTTAAAATCTTTGACAAGTCCTGTCTTGCAGCCAAAAGATGGGCAACAGAAATAGTACTTTTAGGGGATAAGACCGAACGTTTCGGCTGGTAAACCTTGGCTAATTTTTCTGTCTGACTCTGTTGAAAGAAAAGCGTTGAAAGAGAAATGTCGATTTTCAAAATGACATAAGAAACACATATTAAATAAGTTAAAGGTCTCCAAAATATCTGATAAAGATATTTACTAGGCTCCAGATGGTAGGAAAAGTTAATACACTCACTACTGCTCCTACCTAGTCAAGCACTACCTTAAAAGTACAGCTGCCAGACTTGTTGACACAACAAGGAGTGACAGGGGCTGTGGGGGCAGGGGTAGAGTGGGAGGGCTTCCCTTTAGGGTTAGGAAGCCAACATGATAAAAAGGTTCCCCCCTCACAGGTCTCAGATCAAACATACTCATTTTCTCTATTTAAATATAAGAATGTAAAGTTATTTCAACAATTTTGCTTTTAATTTTCCTATCTTTGGTTTCTATGAGGTAATAAATATCTGTTGAATGACCAAGGTCTTTACCTGGATTATCTCATTTGGCTGAAATAAAACTTAAGTCTTACTAGAATTCTCCAATTCTCTAGAAATCATACTAAATCCAGTATTTCTAACTTCCATTAGCAAATTAAATTGTTAGCTTGAAGTAAACAAATAATTTGAAATCAATTTATTATTTTAGTAATTTTCAAATAACTCCATTTCTCTCAAAAACAGGTACTTCCAATAATAACTATAAAATTCAGATTTGTTAAAAAATAGAAAATTGAAAAACAAATCTTTTCATTATTGCTGAATAGTTGAAAAGAGCCGCTACTCAGGAACTCACTAAGGAAAAATCCCAATGTGTGTCTTCTATGTATTTCTCCCATAGTTTCCACATATCTAAACTGTTTATATGTTTAGGGATCATGTCTATAAATAGTCTGCTCTTTTAAATTATTTAACGTGTACCTTAGCTCTGTCAGACCAGCCAAAAGACTGTACAGTGACATCCAAACGTTTTATTAGCAGCTTTCTCCGGACTTCATATTCATTGGCTATGGCTTGGTTAATTGCTTCTATCTTTTCCTAAAGCAAAATTAAAAAGACAAGTTAGAATTTAAATCTCCTTGATCCTCTATCCCCACAGGGGGCAGAAACTGCGTCTGTGTCATTCATAACTGAGATCCCAGCATTTAACAAAGTTATTATTCCACATAATACACTAACAATTAATGAAGCTATAGGCAACAAAAAGCTGATTCTCAAAACATAATGAAGAATATATGAAGGACACAATTCTTATTTATCTCTCCCATAATTTATTGTGTGAAGCTCGGCTCAATGAAGTTTTTGGCTTGAAGGGAATCCAATTGGCAACAAGAAACAGGTATCATACTGAATTTCAGTTTACTTATATCAGCTGTGTGAAATATTTACAGATTATGACATAAGTGCTTCTAATCTCACACAAATAAAATTATTCTGCAGAAATCCTGAGATTCACAAAATGATTCTAAGGGTGTTCAACTAGAAAACTATGTATTAGAAAATATAACTTAAAAATCACAAAATGTAAGTGTTGACATGAAAATCCTAACTCTGTAGTTCTTTACAAAGTTTACTCAAGATGATTACTACTCACCCAGTGGGCTGGTCCCATTGGCTTCTTCAGTAAAGGCTTTCCCACATGATTAGGTGGAACTTTTGCTAACGTTTCCTTTAACTGACACAAAAACATGAATAAATGAATAAAAACTCTAAAAGTCAAACATCCTCATCTTCCCAATTCCCATCATATCTTGCCATCAAAAGAAGATTCCTGACAGAGGCAAAGGTGGAGGATGTTTTGAAATGCAAATGTAAAAGACCCACAGGATAAAGACACTCACTGGTCCCACTCCTGAAGCCTACAGAAGTCCTTCATTGCACCTAGAACAGTGCCTGACAACAGTAGGCACTCAATGAACATTTGCTGAATGGATGAATGAACACACAGGAAAATATGGACTATGGATACACTGCTGCTTCCCTGTAGAGTTCAGCCAAATTTGTGCATCATGGTGCTGGTCTACCCCACAATGCAAATGTACCAATTCTTAAGAATCCAGCAGATAAGCATATAGGAAATAACTCTGCTATAACAAATACCATTCTCTTCTACTCATTTTTTTGTTAAAATTGCTTGTTCCTAATTAATTATATAGAAAATCTTAACTGATAATCTGTGGTATAAATATAATTCTAATTTCTTTTCACATACTAGATTATGTTAGCAGTCAACAAATCAGTTTGTCAACTGAAGCATGAGACTTGAAGTGACTGGATTAAAAATAAAAAATATTAACATCCTTTTCTGTCCAGTCAACGGGGAGCAGGGTGGTAACATTTAATGATAAAGACCTTAAATTGACTGTATCAAAGTTCAATGATAAAATAATTTTTAAAAGGACTGAAATCTTAATCCTTTTTACATTATATCTAGCTTACTTTAGCTTACAAACCAGTGTAGAATTTCCTTTTTGAAAAAGAAACATGCTAACATGTTTTTAGGAAAATACTAAAATACTAATTTATCTTTAAGGCATCTAGGATTTAAAACCCAAAATTCATTTTGTAACAATTACTTAATAATATGCACATTAGATTCCCATTAAGAGAAAGTAAATTAATTGCTTCATTTCAAACAAATGTAGGACTATGCCTTTAATACACTACAATTTGGTACTAAAGGTCTTACTTTTTTTTCAATCCCGCTGAAGAATTGGAACATAGTTATATTGGCTGGAGGTTTGGACATTCCTAGAGCAATACATATGCCTTTCAACTCTTGAAAGACCTCACTACCGCCTCCTTCTTGAGCTTTTTTTGGAGGAGCATTCACACAGAGCATTCTGGCAGCTTCTAGTTCTGAGATGAGGTATGCTGAAGTAAACAAAATAAGATTTCAAAATGAGATACAGCTATAGTTATAGTCATAAGTCTGGAGTCACAACTCTATAGACCTAATGATATGTAACTTTTAAAGCTGCAAGAATGGATAAAAACAAGAAAGAAAAACCACTTTTACCTGCAAATGAAATAAGTTATAAACTGGTTATGCAATTCAGGTATTTAAGCGATACGTAATGCTTAAAGGTTAATTTAAAAATAAGCAATTCTCCTTTGAAACCAAAGTCTCAAGGTAAGTAACATCTAAAAATTTGGATTCTTGAATTCCAGTATTAAGAAAGCTCCAGAACAGGGGTTGGCATCTGTTAAAAATTTTGCAAACGGTGGCAAGTGACCAATTTTTAATGATAAATTTTTTTATTTTTTACTTCTGACTAGTTGTGAGCATCAGTGATACAACTACCTTGCTCTCTTGTCTCCCAATGATTAGGTAGCCTGTCTAGAAGAGGTGTGAAACAACATTTATAAGTTAAAGCTTAAGTTACAGGAGAAGCAGGAAGGCACCCCAAAGTTCCTTTCCCAGGGTCTCCAATTCTTACGTTGCCCTCTGGCTGTTCAAAGAGATTCCTCTTGCATCTATATTCTTCTCAGGACTCCCTTCCCCCTACCTTCCTCAACCCATTCCCTTCAAAACAACAATAAAACTTTCAAAACACTTCTTGGCATAGTCCCCTTCATGTCAATATCATTCCCTATGTGCTTTCAGCTTGGTATAATGAGGGCTGCAAACTGCTTCAGATAATTTAGTTGAAGGTATAAATATTCAATCCCATTCCTTTAACCTTCCCAAGGACATTTCAATTTTTATAAAAGATCATTAAGAATCATTTGAATCTTAGGATTTCAGGTTATGTGACAAAGTGAGACTCTTCTGACAATGTAACGAAACCAGTTTTGGAAAAAGATATTTTCAAGGCCCTTAGGGTCCTATTAGAAGTAGAAAAAAAGTCAACTTGTGTATCAAATTTCCTATACCCAAAATGTAATCCTAGAAGGATAGAGGCCATAATTTTGGCAAATCATTTCTGAAAGGCTGCCAACTCCTGTTCTAAAACAATAAATACAGCTAAGTTTCTGGAAAGGTCATACTAAATGGGTTTGACACTGTAAAATCTTAACACGTTCCATACTGCAAACTGTATTTATGAGTTAAAAACATCCAAACAGTAACACCCCACTGTTATGACAATAACCACTGTTTCTGTACATAAGGTTTTATTAGAACACTGCCACACTCATTTATATATTGTCTATGGCTGCTTTCATGCTATGACAGCAGAGGTATGTAGTTGTGACAGAGAATGTAAGGCCCACAAGCCAAAAATATTTACTATCTGGCCCTTTCAGAAAAAGTTTGCCAACCCTTGTTCTAGAAAATCATATACTTATATGATTTAACATGTTGGTTATGTAAATTTGGGATAACATAGTTCAGGTATTCACAAAATTAGGTCACCGATAATTACTGTGAAAAAACTTTAATCATAATTAATGTGTTCAAAGCATTGGGAAAGGCACTGAAGATATAATTTTTTAAAACATCAAAAAGATTATCCCTTCCAACAATCTAGTTAGGAATAAAGAATATATGCAAAAATAAAAGATGAATAGTTCTTCATCTACTAGGAACTCAGATATCTTACTTAATTTACATAAGGGAAACACTGAGAATCATAAAAGGCCAATGAAGAGCCAGAGTCTTTAATCTGACACTAGAGTTTTTCAGCTGCTCATTCAAAGGCTATTCTATTTTACCAACAATTCTAATGAGGCTGGTTTGTTTCCCCCCTAAAACACAATGTGATAAAAGGTTTGAATTAGTGAGGTAAGGGTGCTGGAAAAGTAAAATTACAGCATCCAGATGTGACAACTGATACTTCGAAAGATGAGAACTATTTACACAGACCAAGTACATGTAGGTAAATGCTACAATGAAAGAGAGGTTACAAACTGGGGAGAATATTTTAGAAAGGGAGAAATGGCAGAAGCAATGATAAAGAGGGAAACAGTGTGTATGTGTCTACGTATGTATGAAGAATATAATAAGTGAGTGACCTCTAGATGATTTAGTCATTTAATTGAAGAGCAAATAGTTGTATATTCTTGAAAAGCTTTTGAGGTGATAGCACATTAAAATAAAGTCTAGAATTATGACCCTGATCCAAAATAATGTTCACTGAAGTCTGCTTAAGAAACAGAAAAGTGGGCCAGGCGCGGTGGCTCACGCATGCAATCCCAAGCACTTTGGGAGACCGAGGCAGGTGGATCACAAGATCAGGAGTTCTAGATCAGCCTGACCAACATAGTGAAACTTCGTCTCCACTAAAAATACAAAAATTAGCCAGACATGGCAGCACACGCCTGTAATCCCATCTACTCAGGAGGCTGAGGCAGGAGACTCGCTTGAACCCAGGAGGTGGAGGTTGCAGTGAGCCGAGACTGCACCACTGCACTCCAGTTTGGGCAACAGACTGAGACTCCAAAAAAAAAAAAAGAAAGAAAGAAACAGAAAAGTGTAAAAGGCATCTTATATTTACATTCAAAGTGGTTTTTATAAGTATCAGTGCTAAAAAGACCAAACTCTGAGCTCTTTGGAAGAATTAGCTATTCAGGATCATAAGTAAGCATTCCACACAGCTATTATTTTCCTAGGTAGATAACATATCCTAAGTGCCAAATATTGGTAAGGATAAGCAATGCTATAAAGGAATTATCAGCTGAGTACACTGCTATTGAATCAGTTACAGAAATTATTCAATATGAAGAATATTAAATAAATATGTAAGAACTACCAGCAGCAATATCAGTAACTAAAGCAACTCCTAACCTTATGTGCACATTCCCACAATAACAATCAATTGACAGACAAAGAGGAAGTTACAAAAGTGATTCTGGAATAACTTAGTGCCTAAGTATTATGGCTATGAACACTTCTTTTTTTTCCACTGAACCTTAAAAACTGAAGTTGCATCATTTTTCAGAAACCATAATAGAGTTGTAAAGACAAAGTATTTTTAAAACCCTCTGAATTGTCTGTCATAATGAGAACTATTAATAGCTAATTAACCAAAGCTTAATGTAAATGTGCTTCAGAATGCTACATAAATTCTGAGTTAAGACTATAGGTTATATTTATTGGAAAGTTTATAGAAGGCAATAAAATTTGTGAGTCTACTTACTGTTTTTCAGTGTGAAGAGACAAAACAGAAGTATGTAAAAAACATGGAAAGAACTTTTCATAAAAATTGTATTTCCCAGAATGGTAAGTACAAGAACAATCCAAGTAATATTCCAGAATATTTACAAACGAAACCAAAATCCCCAATTACCCAACCACAAAGAAATAGCAACAAGACAAAATACTTCACATTAATCATTAACTGTATCTACTATTATAAACATTTACTCTCCTCAAAGAAATTAATTTCTAAACACAATCTCCATTATTTCCATACTATCTTCCTAGTATACTTAAAAACGTGCTTCTAGTCTAAAATACAAAGGTTTAATGATCACACACTTGAGCAACACTCCAGCACTACCAGTGATCACATTAGGAGAAGCACAACAGCCCGAGTACCACTGAAGCTGAAATACTGAACGAGCATCAATTACAGAAACAATAATGCTACCAGTGCACGTCTACCATCAGCTCCTAAATTGGAAATTTAAGAAAGTTTTCTTTTAAAATGAATTTTGAATTATATCCATAATGAAACAAACAAACAAAAAACATGATCAGTTTATTAGTCATGGAAAACATAAACAGAAAATAACAGCTCTATTCCAGTATCCATGAACTTACTGAGCAAGAGAAGGCAGTTCTTCTGAATGAGAAGGCGCTTGGTCACATCGCCAGATGTCAGTGAAAGATACGGGCAGTTCATCTCCCCTAGTAGCCCACTCACCTCAAGCTGGAATTCTTCAGCTTCACTTGGACCTTTTAAGAATTAAAATAATCTTATTTAATCATAAAGATTGTTCTTCCATTAGCATAACAATTATTATATACATGTAAAATTTTTAACAGGATTTTCATAACTTGAGTTTCTTTCCCTTCTAATTTATCCTTTCTTACACCACTACAAATCTTTTTTTTTTTCTTTTTTGAGATAAGGTCTCTGAGGCCCAGGCTAGAGTGCAGTGGTGTGATCCCAGCTCAATGTAACTTCAAACTCCTGGGCTTGAGGGATCCTCCTGCTTTAGCCTCCAGAATAGCTGGGCCTACAGGTGTATGCCACTATGCCTGGCTATTTAGAAAATTTTTTTGTACAGACTGGGTCTCACTGTGTTGTCTAGATTAGCGTCAGACTCCTGACCTCAAGTAATCTTCCCACCTTGGCCTCTCAAAGCACTGGGATTACTACAGGCATGAGCCACAGCACCCAATCTAAAATTTTCTTTCTCAAACAGTGTTCATTAGGTCATTCCCTTATTTGAGAGTCTTTAATGGCTCCCTAATTTCTCCCTCATCTAATCTAATTTTTTCTCTCTGCTTTCAAAGATTCTTCATAGCTGCTTAGGTTTACCCTTCCCAGCACATTTGGCTATAATCACCTACTTTCCCTCCACAGATATTCCCTCTGTTTGTTCCAGGCCAGTCTCCTCATTGTCCCATGAATACCCGGTCTCATTTCCACTCTTTGCCTTCATTTAAGTTATTCCCTGTGACAGATACGCCCTCTACTCTCTTCCCCTCTAGCAAATCCCACCCATCCACCAAAGCCCAGTGGCCTTGCTCCTTGATGAAACTTTCCTTAAATACCCTTGTACTTGCTAATTTCTTCTCTCTATGAACCACAGAATGGTTCAGCATTTATGTACTGTGCTTGGCCGAGCATGGTGGCATATGCCTGTAATCCCAGCACTTCAGGAGGCCGAGATGGCTTGAGCTTAGGAGTTCAAGACCAGCCTGGGTCACATGGCAAAACCCCATCTCTAAGAAAAGTAACAAAAATTAGCCAGTCGTCATGGCACATGCCTATAATCCCAGCTACTAAAGAGGCTGAGACTGGAGAATTGCTTGAACCTGGGAGGCAGAGGTTGCAGTGAGCCCAGATCGCACCACTGCACTGCAGCCTAGGTGACAGAGTGAGACCTTGTCTAAAAAACAAACAAACAAAAAAGGACTGTACTTATCTCCAGTTGTTTCATTTGTGCCTAACATTCCCAGTTAGACAAAATTTGAAGACAGCAAACATGACTTACAGTCCTGTATGCCCATAGCATATTAAAAAAAAAAAAAGCATTGAGTTCACTGCATGAAAAAGGAAAAACAAAGCTCTTTCTTCATTATTTTTTATTGTTCTCTATTCAATATCATAAAGGAGAAGAAATTAACAAACTTTGAGAGAGTGACTCGACCACCTGAGTCCATTTTCTAATCTGTAATACAATAAGACTACATTATGAATGTTTTACAAACTGTCATCTGTGAGCCCCTGAGTTCCACAGAGCTCTTTTAGAGGCAGCTGAGAGGAGGAGGAGGAAAGAGTTGGCTTAAAGGTACCTCATCGCTACTTTGTTAAAACACCTTTTCACCTGTTTTATATGATGGCTTCTGTATCATGTTTCATTTGAGAAAAAGGGGCTCCAGGTTAAAAATAGGTATCATCTAGTACTGGTGTTTTCAAAGGTTCCTACAGTCTCTGAAACATTTGGTAAAGAGGTAGTATAGCACAGTGCTTAAGTGCACTGGCTCAGAACTAGACTACCATTCTGGGGTTGAACTACAGGATGACCTCAGGCAATGTATTTAAATTCTCTAGGCTTTCTTGTTAAAGGTTTAACAGTAATAAAACCTGCCTCATAGGGTTGCCCTGAGGTTTAATGAGTTAACACGTATGAAGTGTTTAGAACATAGTGAGTACACAATAAATGAAAGCTGCTGCTATCATTGTTACACTATACTCTTCTTAATAACTAGAACTGAATGCAACTAACACATACAAGTACACATTAAATATACTAGCATGGAAGCCATCATCCTCTGCAAACTAATACAGGAACAGAAAACCACACACCACATGTTCTCACCAATAAGCTGAACAATGAGAACACATGGATACAGGGAGGGAGAACAACACACACCAGGGCCTGTTAGGGGGGTGGAGGGCGAGGGGAGAGAACTTAAGAGGTTGGGTCAATAGGTGCAGCAAACTACCATGGCACATGTATACCTATGTAACAAACCTGCATGTTCTACACATGTATCCTGGAACTTAAAATTTTTAAAATATATATATACTAGCATGCAAGAAGGTGAGCTCTTCAAAATGCAATTATGTGGAAAAAAAGGAATTATATGGATAGCACTCCATAAGGGTGGATTAACAGGTAAGTATTTTCCTTGATCTCCTATTATAGGTTTACCTACAGCAAGAAGGAACCAGATGGTGGAGGGTCAGATTCATGCTTTTGCCTCTTTTGCAGTGTCGACAAACTAGTGCAACAGTGAAAATAAAATTGGCAAATGCAGAACAGCCCTTAGGCCCATAAATTTGATTGTCCTGGGTCTCACTGTGATGTATCTAACAATGCATTCCTATGATAAACAAAATGTCTTAACAAAGTGTTCCTTTCTCCCCAAGCATAACAGAATAATAATATATTTACTCTACATGCTATAGATGCTTCTAAAATCTGGTAGTCCTAAAAGAAAAACATCCCAGTATCTAGCTATAGCCATCAATCTAGGATCTTACATTTCACATCTTACAAAATATAGGAAGGTCATATATTCTATGCTTGTGGTCTCCATTTTTTCTGTATCTCAGTAATAGGGTCTTTTCAGCCTCCACAAATTTTTAAGTTACATGACTTTATTCTGATATTTCAACTTCCGAATCACCTCTAAAAACAATGGAGGGAAAGAAAATCTTGGCTCCTTTACAAATTTTTCTTTATATTTACAAAAAACTTGGAACTTTCAGCTTTAGTACTGATAATGTTCAGCTGACAGTACCTCAATATTATTTTTATACTTTGTACTTAAAAGTGAATGTTTACTTACTGTTAGTTGCTTGCACATTTTCCTCTAGTTTACAGAGCACTCTTAATTCAGACACCAGCCAAGCACACAGTTTGGTAAACTCAGGGGAACTGGCTCCAGCAGAGACTGCCTGAGAGAGCGCTCCATCTTCCAACAATGGGCCCTTGTAACTGGTGAGTAAGAAATTATATTTCAGAAGAAAATACAATCCCACCTAATATATTGCAGATAAAACATATCTATGTCTTATTTATATAAGCAATTTAATAAAGATAAGTTATGTGATCAATTATAAATGGGTAAATATAAACAAAATTTTGAACTATACTGAACCATTAGAAAAAGAAGCTAAATAGTAGCTGTATTTCAACCTTCAAAACATAGGTTAGTATTTAACAGAATTGCATATACTACTAAATTATGTCAACTTCTGTACATTTACTAAAAGTTTTCATTGTAAAAAGGTTTATTTTCTTACTGTAACTGAGTATTAAAAGCAAATTAACAAGTAATAGCTAATTATACTGTAGCTTATTATTTCAGAAATAAAACTTGTTATCTTTCCTAGAAATTTTTCAGAAAACAACTAGGTTAGGTTTTTATTTTATTTTTAGATAAAGTCTCGCACTGTCACCCAGGCTGAAGTGCAGTGAAGGCACATGCCACCAAATCTGGCTAATTTTTAAATTTTTTATAGCGATAGGGTCTTACTATGTTGCCCAGGCTTGGTTAGGTTTCGAGTGTGTGAGTGTGTATGTGTGTGTGTGTTTCATTTTTTTTTAAGACGGAGTTTCGCTCTTGTTGTGCAGGCTGGAGTGCAATGGTGTGATCTGAGTTAATTGCAACCTCCACCTCCTGGGTCCAAGTGCTGCCTCAGCCTCCCGAGTAGCTGGGACTACAGGCATGTGCCACCACGCCTGGCTAATTCTGTATTTTTTATTTAGAAGAGATGGGGTTTCTCCAAGTTGGTCAGACTGGTCTTGAACTCCTGACCTCAGGTGATCTGCCCGCCTAGGCCTCTCAAAGTGCTGGGATTACAGGCATGGGCCACCATGTCCAGTCTGGTTAGGTTTTTAATGATTTCCTTTAAAAGTTAAAACTTTCCAGTTAACCATTTGTATAACTTTTATAAATTTAATGACCGTTAAGACTAGTAAGACATTCTAGTACCAGAGAAATGTCAAGGTTAGTTTAATAACCATTGGCCAGTTAATGAACTGGGGCATCTGAATCCTAATCCTTTGTAAGTAATTCTAATGTAATTTTTAAAAATTTAAAAATGTTCAAACGTTCACAAAAGATGATAGTCATAATGAACTCCAATCACCAATATTCTAAAATTTAAGATTTTTGTCACTCCAAGTAATCATATACATATTATTCATATTGTTTTATATTCTCTTAAATATTGATAATAACACTTATTCAAGATGATTCAGTAAAGATGCTTGATAATATAATGTTTAGAGATACAGATATGTTAGAGAAATGATAGTTCTCAATCCCTTTAAAATACGATTATAGGTTTATAGAGTATATGCAACAGAATGAAAAAAATCATACACAAAAAAACGAGATTACATGTAGTCTGGCATCTAGATTTACAAACTACATATTATTAGATACCAGAATCAAAAGACTAGGCCTAGAAGTTTCTCCCTGTGTTTCACATTTAGGCTTCATTAGTTTATTCAACAAGTAGTTAGTGAATTCCTACTGTGTGCCAGGTAAGAGATTAAAGAGTCATTTGCGGGATTAGTGCATACGCCTGTAGTCCCAGCTACTCTGGAGCCTGAGGTGGGAGGATCGCTTGAGCCCAGGAGCTGGAGACCAGACTGGTCACCAGAGACTGGTCACCAGAGAGAGATCTCATCTCTTAATAAATAAATAGAAAAGGTAGTTATTTAATTATAACATTTCCCAGTGAATCCTTGAAAAGTACATTTCAATTAATTAAGACTGACTTTTAATGTCTGAACGCCACCACAATAAGTAATGTTAAGATGTATAATAGTTTTTGGAAAATCCATTGTTTACATTACAATACATCTCAAGTATTTATGTGATTACAATTATTACAGTAACAATTACTTGTATAGTACCCAAAAGAATAAAAAGTTTTTTAAAAAAGGAGGGAAAAAAGAGACAATGGGAAGAAACAGCATCTGTGGCCAATTCTTAAGTGACCACCATCCGTGCAGAAAGACTGTATTTAATTAAGGTCTTCCTATTCCCTTTCATTCCACTCTTCCTTCAGTACTACTGTGTCATTTATTTCAGAAAGAAGCTTCTAAGACTTCATTTCCTTTCCCAGTGAAGGGACCCTCCTCAGGGCTCCTCACAGCATATTTTCCCAGTACCCTGTGAACCCTTCTTCCACCTCACTTTGTACCCTAAGTACCCAACACTGCCACAAAGCAACTGTTCCTTAAAAAGGCCTAATGAATGAATGGTTTCATGTGTGAACAGGCAATTCGGTCTGAGACGTCAACTAAAGAGATTATTTTGCTGAATGACTTTAACATGTGCCCTAATGAAAGAAGCCCCCTAAAGTCTGGAATATTTATGAAAATTCAAAGCAAGTTTCCAAGAAAAGAACAATGGTTATTTCACTTTGACAAAGAAAGATGATAAGCACGACTACTTCCTTTCCTAAAAATTTCTACTAGGGTAGTAAATTATTCAAATAGGCAGACTTTGGGAATCCTCAAGGTGTTTTTTCCTAAAGAAAGGTTTCTCTCAAAGATTTCCTTGTTGTGGAAACACAAGAGAGAGTTTTGATAAAGAACTTGTTACTTGGCTAGCAAAATCTGTACTTTTTCTGATACCGTACCTGTAGGTAAACATCTAATCATATAATTTGTTTCTGGAACCACATTTAGCCCAAGAGGTTCCACGTTCTCAAGTTTAATAGAGTACACTGATCTGGGTGACCCAGTGAGATAACAAACCCTATTTCCAGCTTCTAGATCCTGTTGAATTATGGTTGAATAACTATCAGGAGGAGGAGAGACAAAATGCAAAACAAATATGCAGGTTCTTCGTGGGTGAAGACGACCCTGGTCTAATGGGGCTCAACGAGGCAGAGTGTCACAGAATCAAGGGAAACTGCCGTTGGTTCCCAAGGAGGTGGTGATAGGTTAGATGCACAAGTGAGCTGGCTAGCGGAACAGATGCAACGCTCATACATGTGGCTTAGGGAAGCCTGGGTGCATGCAGAGATGACTGGGCAAACGAGAAATTTTGAGAGAAGTGGGGTGAGGTAGGAGTAGGGGCTCAAGATGGGAGCAGGAAATTTGGAGAACAAGTAGGAAAGCAGAATCAACTTTGGCAAATTTAGAGTTGGAGGGTTAAGGGTAGGGCAGGAGGATGAAGCCAGGAGAGAAGCTCGGGGAGTGGGGGTGGCGAGAACCAGAGCCCAGACAATGACACGCATGACTGACAAACGCTGCGGGTAGCTCGGCTGCAGGAAGCACCGGGCAGGCCTAGAGGTGTTGGGATTGGAGGACCCCGAGGTAGCAGTGCAGACAGTGGACGTGGCATTGGGGGTTCCAGGGCCAAAGGGAAGAGACAGCCAGGAGCCACGGGGTGCGGCGTGGAGAGGCAGGTGTCTCAGACTGGGGTGCTGGAGGTGTTCCCAGGGGGCCGGCAGTGTAGGGCTTGGGAGACCCGTGACCTGGCAGTCTTACCCTAGATCTTCCAACGACTCCAAGATGTCAGTTTCCATGAGGTCACACTCCATGCTACTGTGGTATTCAAATTTCCGAGTCGTCAGGCTCCCCTCTTCGCCGGCAACGCGTACACTCGCGCATGCGCGACTTCCCCGGAACTTCCAAATCGACAGCTGGCGCCTCAGCTCCCGCACTGCGCATGTCCGGAGCGTGCGCAAGAAACTTGGTCCCACCGACTGCCCCACCCCTGCCAGCTAAGGAATTGTAGGGCCGCGCAGTTTTGCACATGCGTGTTACTGGATAGTGAAGCCAGCCGCCAAAGAAGGGCAGGAGGACAGGCTGCGTGGCAGCTGGGTGTGGGAACCACACGAGGGGGAGAGGTCTCGGCTCTCTTTATTGGGTGTACGCATGTGCGAATCTAGGGGGCGAGGCGGGCAGGGAAGGAGCTTGGAAGGAACCTGGTGTCGGAACTCGAGTGGAGTCGGCTGTGAAACCGAATCTCTGCATCCCAGACAGGAGATCCGGTGGCTCTTCGTAGTGTGCCGGCATGTGCTAGCCTTAGCTTGCGGGTGGGTCATTTGCCCAGGACTGGGGTAGACGGCCCAAGTGCACACGGCAGATAGCGAGACATTTTATTTCCTTGTGGCTGCAGTGGCTTTATTTCAGGGTTAGGAAGAGTCAACTTTCCTTAGACAATGGATATTCAGAAAGTTGGGTCCTTTACCCCCATGCGGTCTCTACCTGATTTCTAAAGCCCTTCCCAGACACTAAGCATGTTATTTTAAGGATAAGTGGGAGCCTCACTCTATAGCAAATTGAATAGAATATATTTAAATCCAAGTAGTTTAGACAGTGAATAAACTTTTTGGCTGTACTGCCATTGCTTTTGACATTTGCCCGGGTGAAACATTGAGTTCACGATGTGTTAAGATATCTTGGCAGTTAATGAGTGTGTGCTTAGAAATTATTGAAAACTGCCCGAGCTGGGTAGCTCACGCCTGCAATCCCAACACTTTGGGAGGCCGACGCGGGCAGATCACAAGGTCAGGAGATCAAGACCATCCTAGC
Source organism: Aotus nancymaae (assembly GCF_030222135.1). NCBI lineage: Eukaryota > Metazoa > Chordata > Mammalia > Primates > Aotidae > Aotus > Aotus nancymaae. The sequence goes on from NW_026988471.1 coordinate 32,563,545, forward strand.
CAACATGGTGAAACCCCGTCTCTACTAAAAATAGAAGTATTAGCTGGGGATGGTGGCAGGTGCCTGTAATCCCAGCTACTCGGGAGGCTAAGGCAGGAGAATCGCTTGAACCAGGTAGCCTGAGGTTGCAGTGAGCCGAGATCGCGCCACTGCACTCCAGCCTGGCGACAGAGTGAGACTCCGTCTCGAAAAATAAATAAAGAAAGAAATCATTGAAAAATGAGAAATTGTTTTCAAAGTGGTGGCGTATTTAGAAAACTGTATTTAACCATAGTTGGCATACTGTTAAATAGTGTAGACATTTAATAAAAATTTTCATGTTGATACCAGTTGATTTTATTCTGTGGTTCTCAAGCATTTTCGTGCCTGATGGATAGATGTTCCTATCCTTAGTAGTACCATTTTCAGTTCCTTATTTTGCATCTTCTGAAGTGGGGGTAGATTTTGTGCACTCACTGTGTGCACTTGATATGGCCCTACTCCACTGACCCACATTTCGATGCAGCCGCCATAAGGCTGTGTAAATATTAGTCACATTCTACAGATGAGGACAATAAGGCTGAGGGGCTTAATAATCTTCAGAGATTTTTTTTTTTTTAAGACACTAGACACGCACATCTTCAGAGGTATTAATGCCTGTAAGTATGGAACTAGATTTTGAGACCGAGACCTATCTGAATCCATATTCCTTTTTATTTGACCAAATAAGGATTTATATGCAGGATGTGCAAAGAGGAAAATTTAGCTAGTTGAATTTGTTTAAACTTGTATATCTTGTACATAATTACCTTATAATAATGGAATAATTACTTTCCTCATAGGGTTGTTAAAGGTGCTAAACAAAAAGTAATGCTTAATACAAAAATCAGTTTTGAAAGAAAAAGGTTTTCATTCTTGACTCACTTTTGATGTTAGCTGCAACGCAATATTAGTGAATGAACGAGTGATGACTTCCCTAAGACTATTAGTATTCCCTTTCTTTCTTTTTTTAAAAAAATCCAGCTTTTGCAGGAATAGTATTCTCTTTCTAATGCATATCGTTAGCTTAAATGAAGAATTGCTGATATGAATTCTTTATGTATTATTGTTTAAAGTAATTCTACAATGGCTTTCTCTGCAATTAAAAAAAGGTTTTAAATATCACTTAAACAAAATTGTGTTCCCTAGCAAGCAGGCTCAGAAAGAAAAAAACAATTGTCATCATTTTAATGGGATCTACTAGGAATCTTTTGCATTTTATTTAGAAATTATTTATGTTTATATTGTAACCTGATATCTGAAGACCTCTTTCAAGCTGAGTTTACTAGACTGAAAGGGACAATGATTTGGGAATTAGGAAGCTCTGGTTTTTGCATCAGATCGGTATAAGAAGGAATTTTCTTACACTTTAAGAGTAGTCTTAATTAGGTTCAGAGGTGATGAGCTTCCGGTCTAGAAGGTGTTCACCTAGAGGCTGAATAATTACTTGAGAGAATAGTTACTCTTGTGAGAAGGCACACCCACAAGTGCCAGCACACACCCTTTTACTGAAGACTTTGATTCTAGATTCTTTCTCAAAAAAGAATATAAAATACCAGATCAAAACCCTTCTAGGGCCTGGTGTGGTAGTTCAGACCCGCAATCCCAGCACTTTGGGAGGCTAAGGCCGGAGGATTACTTGAAGCCAAGAGTTCAATGTCGGCCCAGACAACATAGCAAAACCCTGTCTCTGTTAAAAAAAAAAAAAAAAAAAAAAAATTAATTAAAAATGACTTCCCAGTGGTACCCAAGTGAGAAAGAGGAGCAGGGGATGGCAGCACCAGCAGTAAGCCTGACGTATCAGGGCCTCACCACTCATTGCAATGAGCTTGTTTTGGGGCTTCATTGGTTTCTTCATACCTTGGTTCATACCTAGGGTCCTAACCAGAAAGTTATCATTACCATGTTGGTGACCTGTTCAGTTTGTTGCATTCTCTTTTGGCTGATTGCAATTCTGGCCAACTCAACCCTCTCTTCAAACTACAGGCGAAACATGAAATCATCTGGTATCTGAAGCATCATTGACCTTGAAGAAGACAGGCTTTACGGTGCTCAATCTTTGCAGTCATGAGAAACGAATTCCATCTAGATGCAAAATCACCTCCAAACCACACCACTTTTCTTAACTTGCTTATTTTGGGCATCAGCTGCCTTAAACATTCACACCACATTTGAATGTCTAACACAATGCAGCATTTTTTCTTCAGCTTTTTTATGCTTTAATGAATTATGTGGCTATTTCACCTAAACTGTGCCAACTCCTTAAAATGATAATGCACTCTTCTGAGAAAGAAGATGCTTTTCTTCTGAGAAATACGTTACTCTGTCCTTGGAATCTGTGTATTTGTAGATGGCTCCTGCCTTCTGACAACATGGGAATCAGTGAACTGTTTAGAAAGTGCTGCCTGACAGGACCAGTGGGGCAAGTTTACAAAGTGCTGCCTGACAGGACTCCAATGGGGCAGTCAGTAGGAGAGCACATTCACAGGAAAGAGCTCTCCCAACAGAATCACACCAAAATTATGTCTTCCTTCCTTCCTTCCTTCCTTTCTTTCTCCTTCTTTCTTTCCTTCCTTCCTTTTCTTCTTTCTCTCTTTCTTTCTCTTTTCTCTCTCTCTCTCTTTTTTTTTTTTTTTTTTTTTTTTTGAGGCAGAGTTTCACTGTTCTTACCCAGACTGGAGTGCAATGGCGTGATCTCGGCTCACCGCAACCTCTGCCTCCTGGGTTCAAGCAGTTCTCCTGCCTCAGCCTCCCGAGTAGCTGGGACTACAGGCGCGCACCACCATGCCCAGCCAATTTTTGTATTTTTAGTAGAGACGGGGTTTCACCTTGTTGACCAGGATGGTCTCGATCTCTTGACCTCATGATCCACCCACCTCGGCCTCCCAAAGTGCTGGGATTATAGGCATGAGCCACCGCGCCCGGCTCTTTCCTTTCTTTCTAACAAAGTTTTACTGTGTCATACAGGCTGAAGTGCAGTGGTGATCTCGTAGCCTCAACATCCTGGTGATCACTTCCAAGTGATCCTCCTGCCTCAACCTCCCAAGTAGCTGGGACTACATGCTCAGGCCACCATGCCTGGCTAATTTTTTAATTTTTTAGTACAGATGGTTTTGCCATTTTGCCCAGGCTGGTCTCCAACTCCTGGGCTCAAGCAATTCACCCACCTTGGCCTCCCAAAGTGTTGGGATGACAGTCATGAGCCACTGCCCCTGGCCCAAGCTATATTTTCAGTATGAATTTCTAATTTCTGCCGTCTTTTGAAATAAATCATGTTTCTGTTTTCTGTGGATAAAATGAAATATAAAATAAAGGTGTTCTAGTATCCATCTTTAAGGGAGACTGGTTACTGTCCATATTCTTACTGCTGCTGTTACAAATTACCACAAATGTAGAGGCTTAAAACAAGACAGATTTGCTGGGCGCGGTGTCTCACGCCTGTAATCCCAGAACCTTGGGAGGCCGAGGCGGGTGGATCACGTGGTCAAGAGATTGAGACCATCCTGGTCAACATGGTGAAACCCCGTCTCTACTAAAAATACAAAAAATTAGCTGGGCATGGTGGCACGTGCCTGTAATCCCAGATAGAGGCTCAGAAGGCTGAGGCAGGAGAATTGCCTGAACCCAAGAGGCGGAGGTTGCGGTGAGCCGAGATCCCGCCATTGCACTCCAGCCTGGGTAACAAGAGTGAAACTCCGTCTCAAGAAAAAAAAAAAAAAACAAGACAGATTTATTATCTTATACCTCTGGAGGTCAGACATCTGAAATGGGTCTCACTTGGCAAAAATGGGCAGGTTTGCATTTCTTCTGCAATCTCTAGGAGAAAATCTGTTTTATTCCCTTTTCCAGTTTCTAGAGGCCACCCACTTTCCTTGGCTTGTGGCTCCCTTCCTTCATCAAGGCCAGCAACACCATTCCAGCCCCTGCTACATAGTAGTCATGTCCTCTTACCTTCCTGCCTCCCTCTTTCACTTATAAGGACCCCATCCTTGTGATTACATTGGGCCTGCCCAGATAATCCAGAATAATCTTCCAATCTCTAGATCTATCATTTAACCACATCTACGAAGTCCCTTTTTCTATACTCTCAGGTTCCGAGGATTACAATGCAGATAGCTTTGGAGGGGGTCCATTAGTCTGTCTGCCATACTGCCTTTCCTAGAGAGTAGAAACAATGAATGATCTTAAAGACCAAACTTTTCTAGCTCTTCTTGAAAAGAATAAAGAGAAATTATTTTTACACTTGTAAAAGAAATATAAATGGGAAAATTGAAAACTGATTTTAGTTTCCAGAGGAACATCTTTTATAAGTCATAACCTTAAAAATTATTAGATGGTTTTGATTTATATAGTAGCTGAAAATTTATGCAGCTGATATTTTTAAGAAAGTTACTTCTAACATCTATAGAAGTAATTTTTTTATCATGGAAATGAGGTAGATATAAACTCAAATATAAGGTTTGTCATAGATTGGTTTCTAAGAGATGATTAAATAGGCATCTAAAAAATAACTTTTCTATCTGAAATAAAAGAACACTGTCTGAAAAATAGCAGTATTTTCCATTTTTAATGAATTTGCCTTTAGAGTGACCCTCCAGCAAAGAGAAAATAGAAAGACCATAGATTTGCTCACGTTGCTCAGAAATGCAAGTTTGTATATGCTACCAAATAAAGTCCTTTTCAGCTTGTACAGTGAAAACACAACTCTTTCTATTAAAAAAATTAGCATGTAGAATCAAATCTTGTATGGTTTCGAATACTTTATATTACTAAGGAATGCTGTTTTGCAAATCATTTCTCTGGCTATGTTAGTAAAGTTTCTGAGCCCCGGCAATGTTTAGAGTATATTGCAATGTTTGAGAACAACACCTTGCCTGTGTTTAAACTAAACAAAGGAAGTGGTATGTGTGTGTCACACACTCAGATGTATATATATATTTAGATGTATGTATGTGTATATATATATACATACTCACACAAACACACACAGAGATATATCCAGATCATTCCTGAATAAAACTCTAAATTTGATTTCTGTTGTTCTCCCAGCAAAGCTTCAGCCTAGTTGCCATGTTCTGTAATCAGGCACACAGTGAACCAGATAGACACCCATCCAATTTGGATGCAGTAAAAGCTTATTACACTGAAGCCTAGAGGTAATAAACCAGCCTTCACACCAGGCCAAGAGTTGTATTTTATTTGGCCTGATGAATAATTGAAAGAATTGAGCCTACATTTAAAAGCTTGGAGATTTTATTTTAAAAGTCTGAATTTCTGGCTTTTCTGGGGAAAAAAAAAAGTCTGCTGATTCGGCAGCACTGGAACCTCATGCCTATCAAGACAATGATTGGCTTGGGTTGAGCAGCTTGCCCTTTCAACATGGGGCATGGATCTACCAGTTCCCTCTGATTTCTGGACCCTGTAAATCACACAGTATGTCATATGCATGAACATCTAGGCATTTACTTGCCCCGCATTCGGGTTTGAGATTTCCAATCTTGTTTAGTCTTTTACTTCTTAAGCAGGTCCATCCCATTTTCTACCCTGTCTCCCATGGGCCTCTCCTCCTTTCTCCTCTGCCTATTCAAGTCACATGGAGCTCCTGCAATTCACTTAACATAACTTGCCCTTTCATGCCTCTATACTTTTGTACAAATTTGGCCTGAAATTCCCTTTCCCTCATTCTCTCTGCCTGGCAGATTCCTCTAGCTCAATCTTCGAGGCTCAGTTTGGGAGACGGCTTTTCTAACTGCCTTGGGCACTCATTCTCTCCTCCCAAGCCTTCCTTTTTTTTTTTTTTTTTTTAAAGACAGGGTTTCACCATGTTGGTCAGGCTGGTCTTGAACTCCCGACCTCAGGTGATCCACCCGCCTTGGCCTCCAAAGTGCTTGGATTACAGGTGTGAGCCACCATGCCCAGCCCCAAGCCTTCCTTAGCATTTTGGCACAGGCAGCTTCGGGTGAGCACACACCTAAGCCCTCTGTCAGCTACTCTGCTCACATCCTATCCTGTCCTCATGTCACAGGCCGACTAGTTCTTCTTGCCCGCTGCCCTAAAAGAACCAATGAGAACTGGTATTGCAGCAAAGAAAGAGTTTAGTAATCGCAGGGCTGGCCAAGCAAGAACAGGGAGAAATTTCTCAAATCCATCTCCCTGATAATTCAGAGGCTAAGGTTTTTAAAGGGTGGTTGGCTGACAGGGGCTAGGGACCTGGAACAATTGATTGGCTGGGGTGAAATCACAACAGTGTCTGAAACTGTCTTCGTGCAGCTTAATCGGTTCTCAGGACCAGGTGGTACCGAAATGCTGAATCTAAAAAATATCTCAGAAACCAGTTCTTTAGGTTTCATAACAGTGAAGTCACCCATAGGAGTAGTAGAGGAAGCTATAAATTTTGTGGCTCCAGCTACATGACTCTGGGTCAGTTAGCAACTTGTAGGAAAACACATTAAGCAATGACAAGTCATTGTTTATGTCTATTTTTTAGCAAAGTTCAAGCACCTACCGCAATTTTACCCTTGTCTTAAGAATGTGGCTTCAATCTCTGGATAGTGTGTGTGGGCATGGTAGGGTGGGGTTGGGAGGGTTAGTTTCCTTTGCCTCCAAGTTTAACTATAAACTAAATTCCTCTCATAGTTATCTTGGCCTCTGTGCTAGAATAAAAAAAAAAAAAAAAAAAAAAAAAATTCGAGACCATCCTGGTCAACATGGTGAAACCCCGTCTCTACTAATACAAAAAACTAGCTGGGCATGGTGGCGCGTGCCTGTAATCCCAGCTACTCAGGAGGCTGAGGCAGGAGAATTGCCTGAACCCAGGAGGCGGAGGTTGCAGTGAGCCGAGATCGCGCCATTGCACTCCAGCATGGGTAACGAGCGAAACTCCGTCTCAAAAAAAAAAAAAAAAAAAAAAAAAAAAAAAAAATTAGCCTGTGAGGTTAGAAACAAGATGGAGCTAGCCCTGTTAGACTTCTCTTATTATTTATAATTCTGCTATAATTCTGCACGGGTAGTTCCACTCAGGGCCCATCTCAGCTTCACTGCTCCACAAAAAAGGTGTTCCGTGATGGTATTGGTTAAAATTAATTTTCCTCTTTTATGGATTTCTGAGGTAGTGGTGCTCAACTGTATTGATTATCAGAACAACCTGGCAGACTTAAATGCAGATTCCTGGGCCCTGACTCTGATGAATCTGTCAGCATTTCTGATATTATGGCATTCTGACATAGCATAGCATTTATGGGGTTGATTTCTATATTTCCTTCCTCCCTCCCTCCCTCCTTGCCTCCCTCCCTCTCTCTCTTTCTTTCCTTCTTCTGAGACAGGGTCTGGCTCTGTTGCCCAGGCTGGAGTACAGTGGGGCAGCCTCAGCTCACTGCAACCTCCACCTCCTGGGCTCAAGCGATCAGCCTCCCGAGTAGTTGGGATCACAGGTGCACAACACCATGCCCAGCAAAGATTTGTATTTTTTTGTAGAGACAGAGGTCTTACCTTGTTGTCCAGTCTGGTCTAGAACTGGCTTACCTTGTTGCCCAGGCTGGCCCAAGTGATCTGCCTGCCCTAGCCTCCCAAAGTGCTGGGGATTACAGGCGCAAGGCCCCGTGCCTGGCTGGAATCTAGATTTTTTTTTTCTTTTTTTTTGAGACGGAGTCTTGCTTTGTCACCCAGGCTGGAGTGCGATGGCATAGTCTTGGCTCACCACAACCTCAGTCTCCCAGGTTCAAGTGATTCTCTTGCCTCAGCCTCCTGAGTAGCTGGGATTACAGGCACATGCCACCACACCCAGCTGATTTTTATATTTTTAGTAGAGATGAAGTTTCACCATGTTGGCCAGGCTGGTCTCGAACTCCCGACCTCATGATCCGCCGACCTCGGCCTCCCAAAGTGCTAGGATTACAGACGTGAGCTACTGTGCCCAGCCATCTAAATTTCTTAAAACCACTTCAGATAGTTTCATAAGTAGTCCTTCATAATTTATCATTTATTAGTATTTTATTTTTATGTTGCTTATTTCATGTGTTCTGCTCTTTTCTTTCCAGTTGTAAAACTGTGACCACCTAATGGGTTCTTCTTGTCTGCTGCCCAGATAGAGCTGATTTATCAAGGCAGGGAAATTGCAATGGAGTTGAATTCCTACAGAGCTGGGATTTCAGGGGCTAGGGCTTTTCAGAAGTAGTCTGGGGGAAGTGGTGGGGGTGGCTGCTGATTGGATGGTGGGTGCAATCATAGGGGTGTTGGAAATGATCCTCCTGCAGGCTGAAACCTAGGTGGGGCCACAGGAGCAGTGGGCGGATCCAGGTGGAGCCTTAGGCATAGGTGTCAGACAGGCGAAAACCCTGAAATGATATCTCAAAAGGCCCATCTTAGATCCTACAATAGTTATGTTATTTGCAGGAGTAATTGGGAAAGTTATATATCTTGTTACCTCCGGAATAAAGACTTGCAATCATTTATGTCTATACTTTATCAGAATTCAGGCTCCTCTCCTCCTCCTAGCCTGGAGTTCTCTCATTAGCTTTACAAAGGCAGTTGAGTTTTGGGGAAGAGCTGTTATCATTTAAACTATAAACTAAATGTCTCCCAAAGCTAGTCCAGTAATAAAGGCAGCTCGATTGCTTGATAGCTAAAGGCAGGAGGGCAGTTGGCTAGATCAGATCTCCCTCCCCCACTGCCATAATTTTCTCACTGATACAATTTTTGCAAAGGCGGTTTCAACGCACCCATGTCCTATGTAATGCCAAATACATTGATGCCTATCCAGCAGCCACAAAAAATATTAATTCATTGATTGACAAGAAAACTTTCCTGTTTTCATAACCAGATTTTGCTCTCTTCTGAAAGAATAGTGGTTCTTTGGAGCGAATAAATAAGTATACAATAATGAATCATGCTCTGAGCTCTTGGATCATCCTGGAACTCAGTCAATGCCTATTTAAAACTTGGCTATTCTGGGAGGATGATATATTCTCTGCTGACTTAGATTGTTCTTAGCAACTTTGTCTTTTATTCTAGTGCAGAGATTCTTTTGGTGTGTATGTGGGGGAGGGGGGTGCATTAGAATCCTCAATGAGACTTTTCATGCTCTACAGCCCCCCTAGTCCCCATGAGAATCACAGCATTGTGATGAGAGATGTTACTGATTAGGAGTCTACTGGGAACAAAACAGGTTTAAATCAGAATAGTGGCTGTGAATCACTGTTCTAGAGAGTTTGCAAATATGACCATTATGATTAGATAAATGAACTAGAGGCTGATTTTTAATGTCCTCATCAAACCATAATTTCCAACTCTTAGTAACAGTTATATATTTAAATTCTTCATTATCATAATAGAATATTGTTTGTAATCACAATAGAGATAAGAAGGAAATACATTTTAAGCCAAAACAATTTTATGCAAATCCTTGGCTGGATTACTTTATGTTTTAGAAAACTTGGGTTAAGTCACTATAAACCAAAAATAAAATTCTAAGACCTCCCAGCCATCTGAATGGGCTTCCTCCTCCACCAGGGTGCTCTTAAAATTTAATCTGAGAGACTGGTTCAGGCCATGATGGGAAATGGGGGTTGGACGTGTCTCATTATACCCTCCAGCATTAACATCAACACTGACCTTAAGTCTAATAAAAAGCATTTACAGCCTGGGCACAGTGACTCACACCTGTAATCCCAGCACTTTGGGAAGCTGAGGCTGGCAGATCATGAGGTCAGGAGATCGAGACCAGCCTGGCCAACATGGTGAAACCCTAACTCCACTAAAAAAAAAATTAGCCGCGTGTGGTGTCAGGCGCCTGTAATCCCAGCTACTCCAGAGGCTGAGGCAGGGAATTGCTTGAACCTGGGAGGCGGAGGTTGCAGCAAGCCAAGATTATGCCACTGCACTGCAGCCTGGATGACAGAGCCCAGACTCTGTTTCCAAAAACAAACAAACAAGCAAACAAACAAAAAGAAGCATCTACAATCTATTCTCTCTGAAACCTGCTACCTGAAGGCTTCATCTGCATTATAAGAACTTTGGTCTCCACAATCCATTATCTTAACCCCAACATTTCCTTTCTATATTTCTCAAGTCTTTAGATGAACTCAACCAATTGTCAACCAGGAAAATTTTAAATCTACCTATAACCTAGAAGCACCCACCTTTCCCCCTTCAAGTTGTCCCACCTTTGTGAACCAAACCAATGTGTATCTTAACCGTATTTTATTGAAGTCTCATGTCTCCCTAAAATGTGTAACATCACGCTGCACCCCAACCACCTTGGGCACACGTTCTCAGGATCTTATATTCTCAGTGTCATAGGCCATGGTCACTCCTATTTGGCTCAGAATAAATCTCTTTAAATATTTTACAGTGTTTGACTATTTTTGTTGACATCATGCAAATTTACTCCGAAGAAAACCTTGGGGAATCATTCTAGATTTTTTTTCCCTTCTCAACCACTCCTAAGAGAAAATTAAGCCCTCCTGCCCTAAGGCATGTATTGTATGTAATAACTAACTTATTTCCCAGTATCTTCTAGAATGCCAGCTTTCTAATTCGGAGAAATGACAAATCACTGAAATAATTTTCTCTAAAGCTTCAATCTCTCCTGTGATTGAGAAAGGCTAAATTACCTAGATTTCAGTGGTTTTCTAATGTTATAGTGAACCCCAAGTTTCTCTTCAAAGAATCAGTATGTCAGTATGTTCAGCTCTCTTATTCTTTAAATCTCTATTTTAAAGTTTGACTTCCTTATAATTCCAATAAACAACTTCTCCACCGGTTCATCAGTAGTTCACGTCTGCTCCCCCTCCCCGCTGGCACCATCCTGACTCATCCCAGTCACATGATCACCCCTGACTACCTGCTCTGACACACCGATAACTGTCCTTCCCGCCAAACACCCACCCTGCTACTCCAGCTCAGACCCCTGCTCTTTTTAAAATAGCCAATTGGGATTAGTCTAGTTTGTGGGGTCTAACCCTAGCCAACAGGGGATGACACAGCAGCAGGGATGACCCCCGTCAGGCATAAGTACACCTTTCCCCCTTGTCCAAGCGTGGGGCGACCATCATTGCTCCATCCGTGCACCCCAAACCCTTCTATAGAAGTAAACTGCCTTGCTGAGAGGACATATCTCCCAATGCTATTTCTTTTGCAGCATTGAAATTTTACTTATAACACTAACATTGTTCAGAATTATCTGGAGGTTTTTTAAAACACAGGTTTCCAGGCCCTGCCCCTATTCAGTAGGTCCAGAATGAAGCCCCCAAATTTGCAATTCTTATGATCACTAGGTCCCAGGTAATTCTAATGCGGCTGGGTCAGGGACCATAATTTAGGAACCACTGATCTAGACCAATTCTAACATTGTTTAAAAAGCTCATGTCAATCAATAAGAAACTCATTTTACATCATGTCTCAGTACACTTAGGAACACACACACACATACCTGAAACAATTTTGAAACTGCCTTTGGAAAATTATAACTAAGGAAATTATGACAGGGAAAGATATCAGACCTAACCAACTCCATCTTGCTTGTAACCTTTAAGCTGTCCTTGTTTATTCCTGGGCATAGGCCAAACTAGCCTTGGGAAGGAACTTAGTTTATAGTTTAAGTAATATCCCTTCCGAAAAGCTAAACTGTCCTTGTGAAATGAATGGAAGACCACCAGCCACTAAGTTAGAATGAGGGGCTGGAATTCTAAATATTAACAGCCATTATTCCAGAGGTCATAGAGTCACAACTTCTCGTGCTCGCTTCGGCAGCACATATACTAAAATTGGAATGATACAGAGAAGATTAGCATGGCCCCGGCACAAGGATAACACACAAATTTATGAAGCATTCCATATATATTTTTTTAAATTAAAAAAAAAAGAGTCACAACTTTTCCAATTACTCTTAAAGGTAACATCACTGTTGTGAACCTAAGCTTGGCCTTCTGAGATGTCTTTTCAAGGTTTTGCATTTCTAACAACCAGATGGTCCCAGCTGGACCTGTCAACCAGTTCTGTGGCCCCCACCTAGGAACTGACTCAGCATAAGAGAACAGCTTTCTTTCTTTCTTTTTTTTTTCCTAAGAGAACCACTTTGACTCCTATTATTTCAGCCCGGAGCCAACCAATCAGCACTCCCAATTCATTGGCCCCCTACCCTCCAAATTATCCTTTAAAACACTAATCCCTGAGTTTTCAGGGAGACAGATTTAAGTAATAATAAAACTCCTGTCTCCTGCATAGTCAGCTCTGCATGAATTACTCTTCCTCTATTGCAGTTCCCCCATCTTAATAAATTGGCATTGTCTAGGTAGCAGGCAAGGTGAACCTATCAAGCGGTTACAAATTTGGGGGCTCATCTGGGATTGCCCTTGTTGCTATCTGTCCATGGTTCAGTAGCCCCCCTCTGGCAATGGATTCAGAGGCCAGTCCAAGCAGCCGCCTAGTTCTCTTGGACTGGGGGCCAACTCTGGTACTCTTTCTACTGGTGGGGTGCTGCCAACCCAATGTGCAAAGTGCTAATTGCAATGGAGAAATAGTCCTGGGGAGATATCCCATAAATGTATCCCCATCACAAGGCATCTGTCTGTAGGCCCATTGTGGGGTGTCTGGGTTGGTGAGTATCCTAGGCACTGCTCATGCCTCCTTCCTTTTCCTGACTGGTTCTCTAGCCCCATGGTGGAGTGTCTGTCTGTAGCCTCATTGCAGGGGGCTTACTGCAACCTCCACTTCCCAGGTTCAAGTGATTCTCCTGCCTCAGCCTCCTGAGAAATTGGGATTATAGGCACACACCACCAAGCCAGGCCTTAAAAAAAAAAAAAAAGAAAAAGAAAAAAAAATGCATGGTAGAAGCACAACACTATCTTCTCCTGTAGTATTCCCCTACTTTTTGGGGATCCAAGATCTAGTATAAAATGGCACCCTTAATTTTGGGGATTTGTTTTTGCCGTCTAGCTGTACATACTTATTAGGCCCTAGAGACCGCAAGCTTTCCTGATTCTCTTCCTCCAAGGGCTCCACCCTGAAGTCAGTAATCCAATTAAGAAACTGGCAAATGGAAAATCTTATAACTGCTGGAACTTCTGTCTGTCTGTCTGTGTATTTATATGTGTTGTGTGTGTGATGTTTATATAAAAGAAATCTGATTAATTGGCTTAGAAAAATAAGTGCTTAAATAATTTTTTTTTTTTTCAGAAAAATAGAAACTTTAGAACAATGTCTTTTTGTTCATGTGACTTTAGTAATCTTTTGGAAATAAAGATAGCTTTAAAGATAAATGGTAAAATAAAAATGCCTTCAAAATTTGGACATTTGGCCTAAATTAAGGTAAAATATCAAATTTGCTAAATGCATTAAGGTCATAAACTGCTTCTTTGACTTTTGAAAATTGTTCAATTTACCTACTTTGGAGCATTAAATTCTAGATAAGGCCTGAGGACATGTGGAGTAAAATTACTTACTTACCAGGTTTTTCATCAAAAATAAAATTTCCTGAGCATTAACATTGTAACATGTAATTAAGACTTCTAAAAATACAGTTTTACATACAAGGTGTGTAAGAAAATAACATGTGTTTTGTTAAAAAAAAAAATTATAAGAGGGCATGGGAATATGGTTTTTGTTAAAGGAAATGTAATTTTTCTAGTTCAGAGGGTATTAAAGATAATCTTACCCTAAAAGAGTAATAGGACAATACTTAAGGCTTAAGCAAATTAAAGAGGGTTCATGAATAATTGATCCTGTTAAAAAGAAAAAAAAGTCCTGTGGGTATAATAAGCAAGTTGGCTAAGATTTAATGGTGATTAATTTTTTTCCCATAGATTAAACATTAAAATAAAAGCATACTGATGCACAACCAGAATCTGGGCCCATGTGTCCAAGTAACAGGATTTTCTTAGAAAATTAATTTGCTGGTTAATAAAAAAATTGTAAAGCATTCTAAAAATAGTTTACAAAAATCTTACCTTATGATCAAACCAGTTAAAACTGGATAGATTTTAAAATTTTATTTTAAAATTAGCAGTCATGTATGGTGGCTCACACCTGTAACCCAGCACATTGGGAGGCCAAGGTGGATGGATCATGAGGTCAGAATTTTGAGACCAGCCTGACCAACATGATGAAACCCCGTCTCTATCAACAATATAAAAAATTAGCTGGGTTGGTGACACACACCTATAATCCCAGCTGCTTTGGAGGCTGAGGCAGAAGAATTGCTTGAACACAGGAGGCAGAGGTTTCAGTGAGCCAAGATCATGCCACTGCATTCCAGTCTGGGCAACAGAGTGAGAGTTCATCTCAAAAACAAAAAACAAACAAACAAACAAACAAAAAAACCAGCTTTAGTATTTAAGATGGACTAATGTAAACAAAAATTAGGTTTCCTTTTTTTAAAAAAAAAAATTTAATGAAACTAAGAAACGATGAAAGATTTTTGTTTGCCTTTTAAGTATATTACAAAAAAAGCGGGGATGGGAGAGAGAAGAGACAGATTGAGTTAGCCTGATGCTATCTTATTGGGTCTTGTTGTTTGGAAAACTGGGTCTTCTATCTAGCAGAGTTCTATCTATCTATCTCTTTAAAAATTTTTGAGTTATCATTTTGGCTAAATAAATGAGTTATGGTGACCTGAGACTCTATTTTATGATATCCAGTGTTTTAAACTTTTGATAGTTGACAAACTTTCCATGATAAAATTCTAAGTTATTAAAATAATCATAACAATTAGGTCCCTTAAGTCCAAAAGGACATATTTATCTTATTTAATGTATTAAATCATGCAAGAAACTACCAAATATAAACATTCAATATCAAACACAACAGGAGTTAACTGAATGGACTAAACTAATAAAAATCTGAAGTAATCTTTTTTTTTTTTTTTACTTTTTTCTTAAAACATTGCTGATCCTTTTTGTTTTCCAGAGCCAAGAAGACTTTTCTTTTGAGCTATATACAGCTTTTGACAATTGAGTAAAACATATTCCTGTGAATAAAATTTGGAGCACATTTTTTTCTCTCTACCTGATTTCTCCAGAATTTGGAAACTATTTGTGAGTATTCTTAACTTATGGCAACATAGTTGTTTGCGTAAGTGCATTAAGAATGTTTTCTTTTAAAGAAACCGGTTGTTTCACCAAGGCTTTTACTGGAATGGCATGCTTTCCTTTAAGGAATCAAACTTGACTTATAGAGCCAACAAAAACCCTTGGGAAAACTGGCCTCATACCTTGTCTACACAATTCCTGTACAGGAATTCTTGTAACCACCCAAGGGGTTCATCTTGCCCACTGTCTAGACAGAGCCGATTCATCAAGACGGGAATTTCAAGAGAGAAAGCGTAATTCATGCAGAGCCGGCTGTGCTAGAGACTGGAGCTTTATTATTACTCAAATCAGTCTCCCTGAGCATTTGGGGAGCAGAGTTTTTAAGGACAACTTCATGGATCAGGGAAGCCAGTGAGCCAAGAGTGCTTATTGGTCAGAGATAAAATCACAGGGAATCAAAGCTATCTTCTTATGCAGAGTCAGTTCCTGGGTGGGGGCCATAAGATCAGTTTTTTATTGATCTGGTTTGAGCCAGCTGACCCATCAAGTGCAGGGTCTGAAAAAAGTCTCAAGCACTGATTTTATGATCGGTTTAGGGAGGGTCAGAATCCTGTAGTCTCCAGCTGCCTGACTCCTAAACCATAGTTTCTAAACTCCTGGCTAACGTTAGTCCTATAAAGGCAATGTAGTCCTCAGGCAAGAAGGAGGTTTGCTTTGGGAGAGGGTTGTTACCATTTTTGTTTAAACGATAAAACTGTTTCTCCCTTAGTTCAGCCTACATACAGGAATGAACAAGGACAGCTAGGAGTTAGAAGCAAGATGGAGTTGGTTAAGTTAGGTCTCTTTCACTGTCTCAATCATAATTTTGCAAATGTGGTTTTGTCCTGACCTGTGGTAAGTAAAGAATATCACTTTCTAACAGGCCCAGGAGCCCCAAATTATCTTGGGACTTTGAGAGGAAGTTACGCAACTCGAAGGTATTTAAGTGTACAAACCCATGACTGGCCTCAGCTTAAAACAGTCTTATCTGAAATTCCTTATGGAACAGAGTTCTATCAAAGCCAATTTATAAAACCTATATGAATAATAATTGTGCTTGATGCACTTTATACAAATAATCAGGCCAAGTATAATAAAGAAAATGGGTCCTACTATGATTTGTCTTTAGTAAAAATGGAAAACTGGAGAGAGAAAAATTATATTTTAAAAACTATAGTACACTTGTTGGATGTTCTTAAGTTTTCATTTTTTTATGCGGTATAGACTAAATCCTAATTTTCTTGTGGGCTACAAGTTCCTAAACTAATGCTTTCAAATTTTTACTTTTAAAGCCGAGAATTGCACTTTTTATCCTAAAACTCATTATTTACCTTGTAGGACACAGTCTGCTTAAATACTGTACTGAAAAGTGTTAGTATAGGTAACAATATTAAAGCTTTTGTCATGTAAGCCTTGGAACCCCAGCCAGGCTGCGTAAGTATGCTCAGACAGTTGCAAAGCAGTTCTACTCTGCTCACTTTGGGCTCAACACCTACCCTCCCTACAAAAATTTAATTAGTTACAGTTTGTTTTCTTTTCTGTACTGTTTGTTTTTCTTTTCCTTTCCAATTTAATAGAATGTTTAACATTGCATCTTAAATAATGTGATAGTCATGAAGCCTTTGTGTAAGAAAAGAAGAAGAAAAGATAATCTGTAATGAAGATCAATAGGGGTTTCCCCTGGTGCCCTTCAGTTATTTACTGTCTTTTACAAAACAACGTAGGTAAGGAAAAGTTAATCTATAACAGAGAAACAAAGATTACATTAGCTTAGGTGACAGGGGCCTGCTTATGTTGACTCAGGTCCCATCACATTCCCTTAAGGCTCAGATATTTTAAAGTTCCAACAGCTTAGATTTTAAATTACTTATTTTTATAGAGGAATGATTCTGAGCATATTATAAGACAATGACATTTAAGTGGACTTTTGGCCGAGTTCAAAGGAAAACTGGGCCTGATTCATAAAGAAGGAAAAGTGAGGATAAAGAAGTGTAGGAAAAAAAAATTACCACTATAGGGGTATGACAGACATTTAGACTACAAGGAAGCCTGTTTAATGACCCAAAGTCCTGGAAAGGGTTAGGGGGAGGTGGTAATCAGGGAGAAAAGGCTCATGTTATTGTAGTGGCTTTGGAAATGGGAAGACTATGGATGAAAATGTCAGTAGGATGGGCACCACAGTTGCTCCAGAAGTGATGTCAGAAGGTATGCTAAGACATAGGAGCAGACTGGCTCCAGGATTCACTAATGAGGACTGTCCAAAGACTGATAATTTGTTTGGTGTGATTCACCATCTATAATTGTTCATCAGACTGATATATCCTGGGCAGTATAGTTACTTAGGAAAGAGAGTTTCTGGTTTGTGTGAACTGACCTGCTCCAGCCCATAAAAGGTGATGAACTGATACCGTTATTGAAATGCCACGGGTTCAATCTAGGTCCCATTACTTGCCACACAGAAAGCCAATCACTGAGATAAAAAGTATTGCCAGGGAAGAAGAATTTAATTGGTTGTTGCAGCCAAGCAGACAGAAGAGCATTCTCAAATCTGTCTCTCTGACTGACTAAAATTGGGGGCCTTTATATGGTACAGGAAGTGATGTAGATACAGGGGGAGATTGGCTCCAGGATTAGAGAGGGATAAGGACGCAATCATGATGAGTGAAGGATCTGATGCCTCATTGTCTGGATGTGGTGAGCTGATGAGTTTCAGTTCCCAAGGAAGGAACTCAGATGTGACAAATGTAAGTTTCAAGTTTCAAGAACCAAGAGGGTCAATTTCTACGTTTATTCAAAAAATCTTAAATATCATTTCTATGGGACAATTGGGCTGATTTCAACACCTGAATCTATAGCTTCTGATTCTCAACATTTTGTGTTCATTATTTTTGTTGTTTATTGTTTCTTATCAAGGAGATTTTCTGTATGTAAAAATACTTCTTTGATTGCATTGAATTGGTTGTACAATTGATCATAAGATATTCTACCAATATAATAACAGATTTTGAGAAAATAAAAATACTGCATGACATGCATGTACATTTCTTTTTTACATCAAAAAAATTACATACTACAGGGTCACAATTCAGGTTTGCATTTAATCCTTTTATGCATTTAAAATCTGAAGATTCTTCTAGGTCACTTTTTACCATTGACAAACTTGCACAACATCATGGTGACACTGATATCACTAGGATATGATGACTGAGCAAGATTGGGTATGAAAAATGACCCCCTAGGATGACTTTTGTGTGACTGAATGGGGGATGATGCCTTTCAGCTGCTATATGGAGCCATAGAAAAAGACAAGATTTATGGAACAAGACCATGAGATGAGTTTTGGATATGTGGAAGCATTTTGAAACATTTCTTTGAGAAATTCAAATGGAGTTATCAAATAAACAATTGGGGCCGGGTGTGGTAGCTCATGCCTGTAATCCACGTAATTTGGGAGGCTGAGGCAGGTGGATTGCTTGAGCCCAGGGGTTTGAGACCAGCTTGGACACCATGAAAAAACCCTGTCTCCACAAAAAGTGCAAAAAGTAGCTGGGTGTGGTGGCACACACCTATAGTTTCAGCTACTCAGGAGGCTGAGGTGGGAGAATGGGCCTGGGAGGTGGAGGTTGCAGTGATCTGGGGTTGAGTGGCAAGGTCTGTAAATCTGTGAGTTACCTCCATCAGGGTGGGACTTAATATCATAAAATGATATTTTATGAAGATTGGTGGTGGATAGGATTGAAAGTGTTAAGGTATGGATAAGGTTTAGAGGCTGGAAGGATGGTAATCTAGCTACTTGGGAGGCTGAGGTAGAGGATCGCTTTAGCCCAAAAGGTCGAGGCTGCCGTGAGCCAAGATTGTGTCACTGTACTCCAGCCAGGGTGATGGGGCAAGACCCTGTCTCTAATAAAAATAAATACATAGGCCAGGTGTGGTGACTCATGCCTGTAATTCCAGCACTTTGAGAGGCCAACATGGGTGGGACACCTGAGGTCAGGAGTTTGAGATCAGCCTGGCCAATGTGGTAAAACCCCATCGCTACTGAAAACACAAAATTAGCTGGGCATGGTGGTGCACACCTATAGTTTCAGCTGCTTGGGAGGCTGAAGCAGGAGAATTGCTTGAACCCAGGAGGCGGAGGTTGCAGTGAGCCGAGGTAGTGCCATTGCACTCCAGCCTGCAAGAGTGAGATTCCGTCTCAAAAAAAGGAAAAAATAATAAATACATAAAAAATAAATAAAGGAGTTGATCTGGCAAAGGAACCACATGGTCAACAAGAATCCCATGATTAACCGAGTCCTAACAATGACCTTGGGTCATCAACCTGCTATGGGCAGGAAGTAGCCTGAGAAAACTTCTCAGTACTCAAGGAGGAGCTTCTATTTAATTCCACTTCAAGTGTGGCCAAGGAGGGTGACGAAAAAGGAAGAACCTCCCAGAGGGTGAAGCCAAAGCTCAAGGTGGCAGTTTCAGAGGCTTCTTCTGTGTTGTTCCCACCAGAAAGTCTCTTATTTAACAGGTCAGAGAGCCAATGGGAGGCATTTTTTCAGCTGCTGAGTATAGCCATCCCTATCATACACTTAGGGGCTGGGGATATGAGCAGAGAGTGTGTTTATCTGACTAACGGTGAGATGGACTTGATTTATAACTTCATTTATTCTTTGGTCACTGTATGCTCCCATGCTAAAATGTGGTAGGCATGATGGCATTTTGGTTCCCTTCATACCTGTGTCAGCTCAGACTCTGTATCTCACAGACGTGGGTATTCCTTCTGCTCTGTGAACAGTTATTCTGAAAAACAGCCATATATGCACCTATATATTGGAATAATAATCTACATAAATGAGTATGAACAACAACTTCACACAACAATATTGATGAGTTTCACAAACATGAAGTTGAGTAACAAAAGCAAAATACAAAAGAGTACATAGTGTATGATTCCATTTATATAATCATTAAAAACAGGCAAAACTAGTTTATCATCACTGAAGTCAAGATAGGCAACCATTGGGGGGCTAGCAACTGAGAAGGGAAAAAATATGGGATTTCTGAGAATGGCTGTAATGTTTTCTCTTGATCTTAGTGTTGTTTTCATTATCATTCTCTGAAAATGCATCAATCTGTACACCTATGACTTGTGTACTTTTTGGTATGTATGCTATATTATTAATATTCTTGTATAAGTCTTTGTGGGTGAATCTACATTTCCTTTTTTTTTTTTTATTCACCTAGGTGTGGGAGGGCTGAGTCCGAAAAGAGAGTCAGCCAATATTTCTATATCTTCATTTCTTTTAGATAATTACCTATAAGGAGGGCTATAGGGTCATAGGATATGTTTAATTAATTTTTTTTTTTTGAGACAGGTTTCACTCTGTCACCCAGGCTGAAGTGCAATCAGTAGCACTATCACAGTTCACTGCTTGTCTTCCTGGGCTCAAGCAACCCTCCCACCTCAGCTTCCCAAGTAGCTGAGACTATAGGTGCATACTACCATACCTGGTTAATTTTTTTATTTTTGTAGAGATAGTGTCTCCCTATGTTGCTTAGGCTGATCTCAAACTCTTGGACTCAAGTGATCGTCCTGCCTCAGCCTCCCAAAGTGCTGGGATTACAGGTTTGAGCCAGCACACCATCTTTTTATGGGTTATCTAATTTGCATGTCACCTAAAGTAATTTTAAAATTCTTAACCTAGTAAATTGAAAGATTAATGGTATTGAAAGGTATCCGAATATGCCACCCCCAAATATGATACTTTGGCATATTGATTATTTTGAGCTGAAGGCAGTTAAGATACAGAGAACACAAGAACTCTCTGCCCTTCCTTTTACTGCCTAAAAGTAGGGTATAAATGTCCCTAGTCTCTTGTACCAGATTAAGGGGAGCAACCCTTATCACTGAAGATAAGACAGCTGGCACTGAGATGAGTATGCATAAACAAACCTTACTAAAATAACCCTTATGTTTCACTAGTCTCCTCCATATATTTCCTAGTCACTTTTCCACATTTATTGGCCCTAGAAGCCCAAACCTCTTTTCCTTTGTCTCATCATTTCTCCATAATTCATTGCCCTTGGTTAAAATGGTATATAAGCCCTGATTCTAACTCCTTCTTTGGATTTTCACTTCTTTTCTGTGAAGCCCCTGTACACATAAAAATATTAACATCAGCCAGGCGTGGTGGCTCACGCCTGTAATCCAAGCACTTTGGAGGCCAAGGTGGGCGGATCACCTGAGGTCGGGAGTTCAAGACCAGCCTGACCAACATGGTGAAACCCCGTCTTTAAAAAATATATATGTATATTAACATCAATAAAATTTGTATACCTTTTCTCCTGTTAACTTGTATTTCATCAGTTTAATTTACAGATCTCAGCTACTAAATCTAAGGAAGTAAAGTTCTTTTCTCTCCTACGCCATATTCCCTTTATTTCACTGTTACCAAGTAAAACTTTATTCATTTCTCACCCCCTTTCTAACAATAAAATTGACCTGTACAACCTTCTTTTGGCTTAGATTTCTAGTGAGTACAAATGTTTCTATTTAAGGAAGGAGGCTTGGGAAGAAGAGAAAGAGAGATCGTCTCTGTTTTGCAGCTTTTGGGTGAGAGTGCTTTCTGTATCATTAAAAGCATTTGAATAATCTAATTTGATAAAGCACTAGAAACATTCATTAGACTCCTAATCTTGCTTTTCTGTGCAATAAAATAGATTCCTGTGAATATTTATAACTGTTTCTAACTTGTTTCTTGCTAATATTAATCTGCCCTTGGAAGCAAAATTTAAACAAAGAGAACTTGTAAAATTGCAGAGACTTTAGAAAACAGTGCTATATCCCATGAAAATAACCTTCAAAGAGAAACATGTAATTCTGATTAGCTTTCTTACTTTTTTTTTTTTGCTCTCATAAAAATGTTGAAATTGACATCTCTATATTCCTAAAGAGAAAAAATATTTATGAGATGTTTTTCTTAAATCAGTTAACCTTTTCCCCCCACTGGTATGAATGGAGTGGGGAGTTGTATGACTGCTAGACTTCATCATTGTAAAATGATTAACAATCTTATTTAAATAAATAGTTGTGAGATATACTTTTTTTCTTTTTTTGAGACGGAGTTTCGCTCTCATTACCCAGGCTGGAGTACAATGGCGCGATCTCGGCTCACCGCAACCTCCGCCTCCTGGGTTCAGGCAATTCTGCCTCAGCCTCCTGAGTAGCTGGGATTACAGGCACGCGCCACCATGCCCAGCTAATTTTTTGTATTAGTAGAGACGGGGTTTCACCATGTTGACCAGGATGGTCTCGATCTCTTGACCTCGTGATCCACCTGCCTCGACCTCCCAAAGTGCTGGGATTACAGGCTTGAGCCACCGCGCCCGGCCCGAGATATACTTTTATTAGCTCAAATGACTTAAATAATTTTCTTTTCTTTTCTTTTTTAAGACAGGGTTTCACCATGTTGGCCAGGCTGGTCTTGAACTCCTGACCTCAGGTGATCTGCCTGCCTCGGCCTCCCAAAGTGCTGAGATTACAGGAGTGAGCCACCACGCCCGGCGACTTAATTTTTTTTGTGTAATTGTTATGACCTGTTTCACCAGCTTGGGTGAAAAACTCACTTCATATTTTCATCTCCACACACGTTACTTGTCAAGAACTTAAATATCTCCCACTTTTGTTTTCTTCTGTTCTTCCCAGTTGCCCAAGAATCTTTGGACTGAAGCTTTAGTGCTTCCACACATGAGGCAGAGAGCAAGGTGGGAAGTCCAATCAGCCCATTACTTGATGGTTGCTTTGGATGCTGTCACTCAGTTATGCTGTCGAATATCTTGGATAGCCTGATGAACTCTTGTCCATTCTTTCAGTGATGACCTTCCTGGCACAGATCTTGGCAAAAGCTGCTATTGATGACCTGGGATTGGTCTCCAAGTTTACATTTACATGCTCAACCTCACCTCCTGACACTGTCTGGCTACAGATCTACAGGGACTCCAGACGCAGCCCCACTCTGTATCAGGGTCAACCTTCACACTTTGCCTTTCAGTTGAGCCTATGCTACCCCAAACTCCCTGTTTCCTTGCAGTTGTTCCACTCTTAGGCTCATGACATCTTTTTTAACCAATGAACTACTGCCTAAGCCACCCAGGTCCACCTGGGTCAAATGGGGCTTCAGTATCCACACCTTCCCCCACCTCTTGGGTCTTGGGATCCTTAGGGAAAGTGGTCAATTCCTCCTTTTGAGTAGTGCATTCAAGGGAGTCTTAGGTGGGGACTCCTTTATCAAGCCCATGGAATTCTGTTACATCTTCTCCCAGGTCAATGGCTGCATGCCTGCCTTATGCTTGCCATTCAAGAGATAGCTTACTTAACAAGACTGTCTGTTCCTAGATAACTGGTGCCTCAACTTTGGAACCAGAGGCAGTTATCATAATTTTGAATTTTTTAAATCAGAGACTAAACACCTATTGAAGGCCATATGCTATCAAATAATAGGGCCAATAGAAGGAAGGATTTGAGGCCTGGACATACAAAGGAAGTTATGTGTTTTTAAATCTGTTTGTGTTCATATTGTTGAGTAGAAATCTCTGTGTGAAATTAGGCCTCTGTCTGAGAACTATAGAGGAGGAAAAAGCTTTTCCTATACCCACTCGGGGTTAGTAACTGGGGGCTTGTGAATTAAACTGATGAAAGATAGATTACCAAGAGAAAAAGCAGAGTTTATTTATGCTTGCAAAGTACATACACAGGAGAGTGTTCAGTGATGAGTAACTCAAAGGAGTTATTAGCATTTGGGGCTTATGTACCATTTTAATAGATAAAGGGGAGGAACAGAAAGGCATTATGGGAAATCAAATAACTTTTTAGAAACATAAATGAGCTCTATGGAGAATAGACAGGAGTTTCGAGTCTTGTGTCAATGTCCATTTAGATGTGGTACCCAACTCACTCCTAGTCTCTGATATTATAGTTGCTTCTGAAGAGAGGATTTATGACAGTTAGTTCTTTTGGGAGGCTCTACTTTTAGGCAGATAAGGGATTTCTGGAGCTAAAATGCCTTAATCTCAAAATAATTTTTATGACACAGTGGCATATTTTGAAGTGTCATATTTTGATACCCTTCAAAAAGGACCAAATTATTTGAACACTGTAACATATAACAAATTCTAAAAATATATAGAGAATAGTTTATCTCCTGTTTGTTTTGAAATATAATTCACTTTAAGAAAATTCATTAAAAAAATCTAAATACCCCCAATCTCCCCACACAGCTAACCACAAGTAATTTTAACCCTACATACAGGCTTATTCCAATTAGATCTTGGACAAAGGAGCTTTATGATCTTGAAATTTCCTTTACTTTGAAGCCTCAGCCAATAGCAGGAATAAATTCTGATGTCAATGTACCTTAGTGGTATTTCTCATTGGTCAGTTCCATGGTGCCTCCTAGCATGGGAGAGAGGACTGGTAGCCCATGTGGTATGTTGGTGTAGGATGGGAAAATGCAATTAACTCACTTGATGAAAGCTTGGCTTCATGCTTTTAACTTTTCTGCTCTTTAGATTTTAGTGTTTAGTTGCTAAAATCTTAACAATTTTTTTTTCCTGCTTGACATGTTTGTAGCTACATGATGGCTTATCAGATTGGTTTATTTTTATTTATTTATTTTTTTGAGATGGAGTCTTGCTCTGTTGCTTATGTTGGAGTGCAGTGGCGCAATCCTGGCTCACTGCAACCCCTGCCTCCTGGGTTCAAGTGATTCTCCTGCCTCCCTCCTGAGTAGCTGGGACTACAGGTACATGCCACCATGCCCAGCTAATTTTTGTATTTTTAGTAGAGATGGGGTTTTGCCATGTTGGCCAGGCTGGTCTCGTACTCCTGACCTCAGGTGATTTGCCCACCTCAGCCTCCCGAGGTGCTGGAATTACAGGCAAGAGCCCACTGTGCGCAGCCCAGATTGGTTTGTTCTAATATCTACTGAAGGCTGGTTGTACATTATTATTTTTACCTAAAAAGATAAAATTTAGAGAAAGTCTCATTTTCAGTCAGGTGTTTGAGACCAGCCTGACCAACATGGAGAAACCCCATCTCTACTAAAAATACAAAAAATTAGCCAGGTGTGGTGGCACATGCCTGTAATCTCAGCTACTCAGGAGGCTGAGGCAGAAGAATCACTTGAACCTGGAAGGCAGAGGTTGTGGTGAGCTGAGATCATGCCATTGCACTCCAGTCTGGCAAAAAAAAAAAAAAAAAAAAGAAAAGAGAAAGTCTCATGTTCAAGTCAATTGTGTGCCTATGAATCTAGAGAAGACAAAAGATTAGTTGACTAAGGCTTAATGAAGTGGAAGATATCTGTATTTTGTTTAAATAACTGAGTCCCATAGCCTATGGGGATACTTGGTTTTTTATTCTATACTGCAGCAGATACTCAACAATGGCCTTGGAATAGTGTCTTCATTATGTGGCCTGTGAAGTTTTCCTGCTGGTGGCAGATGGCAATTTATTTTTAAATTGACCTGGACAGAAATATTTTTTTTCCTACCTTGGCTATGGTGCTGATTTTGGGAAGACAAGCCTCCATAGAATGCTAATTCTGGCAGGTTAGATTTCTCACGTAACCTTAATTGGAAGAACTGGGAATAATGACTGAAAATTCACCTATAAATACCTCCCACAGAGGAAAAATCTACACAGAGTTGTTGCTAATGATGTCAACCTCTTCAGCTTCTTCTATGGTTGATGACTGTTATAAATTCGGACTTCTCCCTGGTGTCTTATCTCTGTAAATATATTTTGAAGACCCATTCTCCCTCTGCTACAACAAGGCCTCTAAACATTCTTGCAAAACTGCTCTTTTATATTTATGTTTCCTTGATAACTCCCCTGAGCCACTGGCAGCATCCCACAGTTTGCCAGGCATTAAAGCAAGAGCTCCTCTCAGCTCTGTATGATCTATGACAGACAGTTGTTATCAACTGCATTTTAATCAGGTTCTTTTCTCTGTGCTCCTAAGGAGAAGTGTTTTCTGTGTTGTGGCATTGACACATAGAGGCTCTCACCAGCTCTGTTCATAAATTCCCAAGAAAATTAGTTTGTAGTTATGAGTTTTCCTTATCCAGATTTGCTTCTGTCAAAAGTGGAAGATTTGCTATTTGCTTAGTAAGGGTGGGTTGAGTCGGTGTCTCTGTATGTGCATTTATTCATTTTATAAGAAGATAAGAAGACATTTATCTGTTATGTAGCTTATGTCATATAAAAAGTTTTAGAAAAAATAATTCTATTTTAGAATTATTTCTAAGTAGAAATAATTTTAGATCCAAGCTGTGCTTTGAAACTATCATTTCATTTCATGAGAATTTTATTTCTGAAATGACATTTATAACTCATATTAAATGACTTCTTGGTGAAGTTACTTCACAGCACTGAAAAAAAGGAATCATGGAAATAAATGATGTAAGTATATGCATTTCCCAAACCTATCTCTGTTTGATCCAAGGGCCATTGTATGGGTATTGCTGTGGAGGCTTATATAATGAAAGAATCTTAAATGTTTATCTTAGAAACTGTCTTAGGTTAGTGTTTCCCTATTGATACGCTTTGGTTCAGTGTTCTGACCCAAATCTCATGTTGAATTGTAATCCCCAGTGTTGAAAGAGGGGCCTGGGAGGTGACTGAATCAGGGGGATGGTATCTAATGTTTAAGCACCATCCCGCTAGTGGTGTCCTGTAATAGAGTACTCAGGAGATCTGGTTGTTTGAAAGCGTCTGTCACCTCCCCCTTCATTCTGTCTTCCTCCCGCTCCCACCATGTTAGACATGGCAGCTTCCCCTTTGCCTTCTGCCATAATGGTAAGTTTCCTAAGACGTCCCCAGAAGCAGAAGCCTGTACAGCCCATGGAATGGTGAGCCAATTAAACCTCTTCTCTGTATAAATTACCCAGTTTCAGGAACTTCTTTATAGCAATGCTAGAACGGACTAATACACCTATGTTTTCCATAAAGCAATGATTCAGAGAACTGCCAATGGGTTCGAAGGAAAAAAATGGTGAGGAAATCGTATAGTTGGGATCATACAGTATGTAACCCTTTCAGGTTTGTTTCTTTCGCTTTCTAGTATGCATTTAAAGTTTCTTCATGTTTGTCATGGCTTAATAGGACATTTCTTTTTAGCAGAGAATATTTCATTGTCTGGAGGTATTACAGTTAGTTTATCCATTTGCCTACTGAAGGACATGTTGATTGCTTCCAACTTTGGGCAATTACGAATAAAGCTGCTATAAACATAATTTGTGCAAGGTGGAAATAAATTTTCAACTAATTTAATTAAATACCAAGGAACACAATTACTGGATCAAACGGTAAGACTATGTTTAGTTTTATAAGAAACTGCCAAATTATTTTCTAAAGTGTCTGTATTATTTTCTATTCCCGCTAGTAATGAATGAGAGTTGCTGTTGCTCCACATTCTTGACAGCATTTAGTGTTGCAGTGCTTTGGATTTTGTCATTGTAATAGGTATATAGTTCTTATATAATTTTTAAATTTAATGTACTCTTTATAATGTGGTTTTAACACTAAAATAAAACTAAGGGGAAAAAATCAAACTACTGGTTCACCCCTTCCCAAGTCTCAGATTTGTTTCTCAGAGACAAATACTTTAAAATCTTTCATTCATTTCTTTTGATATCTGCTTTCACATTTTGAAATAACACTGTAATATCTTAATTTATTAATTCTATTCATTATGTCTGCACTTCCTATTATGAGGAATGAGGATTTAGCACTTTGAAACTATGCTTTATATGTTAACCTCATGACTCACTTTCCCTATTTGTATTTTTTTTTGTATAGTTTTTTTTGTTTGTCCTGAAGTTAATTGCCTTGTTTTTTTCATCTATTTTTTATGTATATACAAACATATAAAAATACTTATACAGATATATTTATGTTCCTATGAATAAGATATATACACAAATATGCATATGAATAAGGAGAAAGAGAGAGCGAGAGATCTTTTCAGCCACTCAGAGACATATATAATCTCTCTTACTACAGTTCTTTTTTTTTTTTAAATTTGAGATAGGGTCTGGCTGTGTCACCCAGGCTGGAGTGCAGTGGCATGATTATGGCTCACCGCAACCTCTGCCTCCCAGGCTTCTGCCATCCTCCCACATTAGCCTCCCAAGTAGCTGGGACTACAGGTATGTATCACCACACCTGGCTAATTTTTTAAATTTGTTTCAGAGGCATGCTTTTGCCATGTTGCTCAGGCTGGTCTTGAACTCCTGAGTTCAGGTTAATGTGCTCATCTCAGCCTCCCAAAGTGCTGGGATTACAGGCATAAGCCACTGCACCCGGCCTTTTAATACAGTTTGGCATAAGACAAGATTATGAGATAATTGGCCAGGTCTTCTTTTTCTCTGGAGACCTTCCTTGAGCCCACAAATTTCCTGTAGATATCTCCAAGTCTGTTTTTTTAAAATTTTTAAATTTTAAATTTTTGTGGGTACATAATAGGTATATATATTTATGGGGTACCTGAGATATTTTGGTACAGGTATGCAACATGTAATAATCACATCATGTAAAATGGGGTATCCATCCTCTCAAGCCTTTATTCTTTCTGTTCCAAACAATCCAATTATACTTTAGTTATTTAAAAATATACAATTAAATTATTATTAACTATAGCCTCTCTGTTGTGCTATCAAATACTAGATCTTATTCATTTTTTCTTTTTCTTTCTTTTTTTTTTTTTTTATAAAAATCAGTCTCCATAGAGATTGTAAAAAATTGCCAGTGCCGACTGTATTGCAAGTCGTCACAGCGGAGTATTGGGAAAAGTTTTCAATTAGCAATAATCACGCCTCGGATAAACCTCATTGGCTATGATACTGCTACTGTGCAAAGCTGATATTATTCATTTTTTCTATTTTTTGGGTGGCCATTAACCATCCCCACCTATCTTTCACCCCCTCCTCTACCATCCTTCCCAGCCTCTGGTAACCGTCCTTCTCTCTCTATCTCCATGAGTTCAAATTGTTTTGATCTTTAGATTCCATAAATAAATGAGAACATGTGATGTCTCACTGTGCCTGGCTTATTTCACTTAACATAATGACCTCCAGTTTCATCAATGTTGTTGCAAGTGACTGGATCTCATTCTTTATAGCTGAATATTATTTCATTGTTATAAGTACCACATTTTCTCTATCCATTCATCTGTTGATGAACACTTAAGTTGCTTCCAATCATGGCTATTGTGAAAAGTGCTACAACAAACATGGGAGTGCAGATATCTCTTCGATATACTGATTTTCTTTCTTTTGGATATATACCCAGCAGTGGGATTGCTGGATCGTATGGTAGCTCTATTTCTAGCTTTTTGAGGAACCTCCACACTGTTGTCCATAGTGGTTGTACTAATTTACATCCCCGCTAACAGTGTATGAGGGTTCCCTTTTCTCCACATCTTTGCCAGCATTTGTTATTGCCTGACTTTTGGATAAAAACCATTTTAACTGGGGCGAGATTGTAATTTTGATTTGCATTCTCTGATGATCAGTGATGCTGAGCACCTTACCATATGCTTGTTTGACATTTGTATGTCTTTTTTGAGAAATGTCTATTCAAATCTTTTACCCATTTTTAAATTGAATTATTAGGTTTTTTCTTATAGAGTTGTTTGAGTTCCTTATACATTCTGGTTATTAATTCCTTGTCAGATGGGTAGTTTGCAAATATTTTCCCCCTTTCTGTGGGTTGTCTCTTCATATTGTTATTTTCCTTACTGTGCAGAAGATTTTTAACTTGATACAATCCCATTTGTCCATGTTTGCTTTGGTTGCTTGTGCTTGTGGAGTATTACTCAAGAAATCTGTGCCCAGACCAATGTCCTGGAGAGTTTATCCAAAGTTTTCTTATGGTAGTTTCATAGTTTGAGGTTTTAGATTTAAGTCTTTAATCCATTTTGATTTTATTTTTGTGTATAGTGAGGAATAGGGGTCTAGTTTCATTCTTCTGCATATGGATATCCAATTTTCCCAGCACCAATTATTGAAGAGACTGTCTTTTCTCCAATGTGTGTTCTTGGCACATTTGCAGAAAGTGAGTTCACTGTAGGTGTGTGGATTTGTTTCTGGGTTCTTTATTCTGTTTCATTGATCTTTGTGTCTATTTTTCTGCCAGTGTCTTGCAGTTTGGTTTAGTATAGCTCTGTAGTATAACTTGAAGTCAGGTAATGTGGTTCTTCCAGGCTTTGTTGTTGTTGGTTTTTTTTCCTCAGGACAACTTTGACTATTCTGGGTCTTTTGTGATTTCATATACACTTTAGGATTGTTTTTTCTATTTCTATGGAGAATGTTATTGGTATTTTGATGGGGATTGTATTGAATCTGTAGATTGCTTTGGGTGGTATGAACATTTTACCAATATTGATTCTTCCAATCCATGAACATAGAATATATTTTATTTTTGTGTGTGTCCTCTTCAATTTCTTTCATCAGTGTTTTATGAATTTCATTGTAGAAATCTTTCATTTCTTTGGTTGCTCACAAAGTATTTAATTTTTTTGTGGTTATTATAAATAAGATTGCTTTTTTGATTTTTTTCAGATTGCTCACTGTTGGCATATAGAAATGCTACTGATTTTTGTATATTGATTTTGTATCTTGCAACATTACTGATTTTATTTATCAGTTCTAAGTTTTTTGGTGGCATCCTTAGGTTTTTCCAAATATAAGATTATGTCTGCTGCATGTGGTGGCTCACGCCTATAATCCCAGCACTTGGGGAGGCCAAGGCATGTGGATCATGAGGTCAGGAGTTTGAGAACAGCCTGGCCATGATGGTGAAACCCTATCCTTAGTAAAAATACAAAAATTAGCCAGGCATGGTGGCGCATGCCTGTAATCCCAGCTACTCAGGAGGCTGAGGCAGGAGAATCACTTGAACCCAGGAGGTGGAGTTTGCAGTGAGCCAAGATTGTGCCACTGCATTCTAGCCTGGGTGGCAGAGCAAGACTCTGTCTCAAAAAAAGAAAAAAAAATCTGGGTGTGGTGGCGGACTCCTTTAGTCCCAGCAACTCGGGAGGCTGAGGCAGGAGAATCACTTGAGCCGAGCAGAGATCTCTCCACTGCACTCCAGCCCAGTGACAGTGCAAGACTCTGTCTCAAAGAAAAAACGATTATGTCTTTTGTAAACAAGGATAATTTGACTTCTTCCTTCCCAATATGGATGCCCTTTGTTTTTTTCTCTTGTCTGATTGCTCTAGCTAGGACTTCCAGTACTTTGTTTTTGTAGTTGTTTTTTGTTTATTGTTGTTTTGAGATGAGTCTTGCTCTGTTGCCCAGGCTGGAGTGCAGTGGCGTGATCTCGGCTCACTGCAACCTCTGCTTCCCGGGTTCAAGTGATTCTCCTTCCTCAGCCTCCTGAGTAGCTGGAATTGCAGGCATTTGTCACCACACCTGGCTAATTTTTGTATTTTTAGTAGAGACAGGGTTTCACCATGTTGGTCAGGTTGGTCTCAAACTCCTGACCTCATGATCTGCCCGCCTCAGCCTCCCACGGTATTTTATTGAATAACAGTGGTGAAAGTGGGCATTCTTAGCCTGTTGCACAGCCATCCTCTGGGAATACTCTTTGTCACACCTTTGGATCTGTGTTGCATGGATACTAAGTCTCTTTGTTTCTCTGTTTTCTTTCTGTGTATTTCAAACAAAATGACCTTTTACATGCTTATGTTTTTTCTTTCTGAAAGCTTTCATACCCTCCTCTCTAACCTTGATGTTCTGGAATGTCACAATTATGTGACTTGGTTGTGAGTCTTTTCTCATTCCCTGGTCTGCTTTTGGTAGTCTTTTCCAGTCTCTGGCTTCATGTACTTAAGTGTGACAATGCCCTTTTACCTGTTTTTTGTTTGTCTTTTGTTTGTTTTTTAAATTGTGGTAAAATGCATGTAACATAAAATTTACTGCCCTAACCATTTTTAAGTGTACACTTCAGTGGCATTAAGCACATCAATATTTTTGTGCTGCAATCACTACTACGCATCCCCAGAACTCTCTTCATTTTGCAAAACTAAAACTCTGACCATTAAACAATAACTCTGTATTCCCCCTTGCCCTAGCCATTGGCAACTACTGTTCAACTTTCTGTCTCCTTGATTTTGACCCCTCTAGGTACTTCATTATAGTAGTTAGGGTTCTCTAGAGAAACAGAACCAATAGAGGCTGTGTGTGTGTGTGTATGTGTGTGTGTACACATACATTATACACACACAAATACACATATAGAGACAGAGATTGAGAGAGAGAGAGAGAGAGAGAGAGAGAGAGAGAGAGTGACTAGCTTATTTTCAGTAATTGGCTTATGTAATTGTGGAGGCTGGCAAGCCCAGCAGGCTGGAGACCCAGGGAAGAACTGATGCCAACATATACAATTAATCATCCTCATCCTGTAATCCCTGTGATTCAGGTGAGGCAGAAGGATTGCTTGAGGCCAGGAGTTTGAGACCAGCCTGGCCAATAATAGTGAGACCCGTCTCTACAGAAACAAAGGTAAAAAAATATTTAACTCTCATACTCACATAAGTGGAATCATACACTATTCCTCCTTTTGTGTTTCACTTAGCATAATGTCATTATGTTATGTCTTCTTTCTTCTTCTCCTCCTCCTTCCCCTCCTTCCCCTCCTACCCCTCCTCCTCCTCCTCCTCCTTCTTCTCCTCCTCTTCCTCTTTCTCCTTCTCCTTGTCTTCTCCCTACTACTTCTCCTTGACTTAGCCTCATTTCTTATGTTGAACTAGCTCTGCTTTGGAGTTAAATCATGAGCAATTTAATTATGTGTACTATTCCCCTTTTATTATTCTGTGGCACTAGTTCTTTTCTTTTCTTTTATTTTAAAAATAAAGACAGGGTCTCATTATGTTGACCAGGCTGATCTGGAACTCCTGGCTTCAAACAATCGCCCCACCGCCCCCCGCCCTTTAGCCTCACAAACTGATGGAATCACAGACATGAGACACTGTACCCAGTCAGGAACTAGTCCTTTCCTTGCCCTTCTATAAAATTTAATGCCATTCCCCTAACTTTTCTCATAATTTTCCGATAACCAAAGATGCTTTCCAGTCCCGTGTCATAGACAAAAGTTTCATCTTGATTTTAAGTGAAATCATCTTTCTTTCTCCAGTGTATGTTGCTGCAGATGGAAAGTCTGAAGTCGGGAAAAAGAAAGTATAATCTTCTTTTCCTCTTGTTACCTGTCACTTTATTTTATCTCCCACATTATTCTAATCACATTTTCTGATCTATCTCCCCTCCAGGGCAGGAATCCTTTGAAGGGATAGAAGGAGAAGGAATCAGAGACCTCTCCATGGTGACGATAGGGTCAAGGTGTGTGATTTCTTGTAGGTAATGTTTCCTTATGTGATTCTATGAGAAAACAAGCATTATTTGTTCTAATTAAGTTGTTTATATATATATATATATATATACTTCAATCTCATTAATAGACATAAAATGTTAGTATTTAATAAATCATAATACATCAATTCAATTATGTTGAAGCATCAGCTCTTCTGAGAACCCTTCCATAATATCTCCACAACCCCATCACTCTCCAACAGGGTTAATCTCATCCCCATCCTCCACCACAGCTGGTGCCCGCTTCTGTTTGACTCATAATAGATTGCATTGGAATCATCTGTTTGCTTATCTGTTTCTCTCCTAGTCAATAAACTCCTGAGGGGCCTCATTATCTCTCCAATGCCTGGATTATAGTGTTGTTAAATAAATTTCCATCGAATTGAATAGACACAGTTCAGAGGCCAAAAGATCAAAGATTCAGCAGAAGAAGGCCCCAAAGTGAGTGCTGATTCCAGAAGAGAGGTTGCTTGTCTATTTGGAAAGAAAAACCTCCCAACTCTTGCTTTTATGATCTCTGGTCCTATCTCTTTTTGTCCTGCTTCAGTGAGTAGGGGGTTTGGCAATTTAAAACATTTTTCTTTTTATTTTTTTGAATTGGGCAGCCTCCAGAATCACAGCAGATTCAAAGAAATTCCCCAGGGGGATGGCAGTTTTACCTACCCTCAGCTCAGGGCTGCCTCTACTCAGCAGACATTAGACAACAGTGCTCAGAATATTTTCCTCCTAATAAGGAAATTCCAGTCATGCTCAGATACCCCAAAAGCTACTGGAATCTGACCTCCAAATATCTGGGGAATTACTATATTGTGAAAAAAAAGGCAGTCTGAAGAAAGAAAAGACAATGAGATAGGCTTGTTTGTAAATATTTGGTTCACCTTTCTGAGAGGTATATCTTTAAGCTATAAAAGTGTATGATATGTTTTATGGATTTTGTCTTTCTTCATAGCTCTATAAAATCACAGCTTTATTGGTATGAACCCTGCGTGTGAAGAAAATGATAGATAAACAGATGATCATTTTATTTCATGGTTGAGACAAGATGTGCCGGGCTTTATTGCACCTAATCTCCTGGTGAAAGAAGAGTTTTAAAGTGCATAGTAGTTAATTCTCTTTGGCAGATATGAACTATAAACATGTTTTCATCTGCTTTCTGTTCTTATTAAATTAGAAATTTTCAGTGATTACAGGCTTTTACTTCTCTTATGGAGAATTTGGAAATAATTGTTAAAAATCGATCTTTCATATTTAGATGCCCAGAGTGACTTAGAATAAAGTATTAATTAGTTTCAGCAAATTATTATTAGTAGTGTAAATGGCATTTTGGCTCAGAATCCCAAAATTGGTCATCCTCACCACGGCCAAAACAGTGATTCCTGATCACCCCAACCAGAAAAGAGCTCTTCTGTCTTGGCGCTACTCAGTCATTTCTTGTTAGCACTTCATAAACAAAGTTCCTTTTATTTGGACACCTTTGTGTAATAACATGGCTGATTCCCAGGCACTTCATCCCTTTTATCCCTACAGATGGGACTGCCTAACTAGTATAGGACAGAAAATTGATCTTCTTCATGCCATGTCTGATAAGTCACTTTGGCTTTGTGGAGCACTGAACCTACATAAGATGATAAGGTGACATGTAGACTCAATATTAAACAGATCTTTCATAATCTACAATTGGTTAGAGACTCCTCCCCAGGTTTAGGAGCAGGAACACAGACAATATGCATTTGTGGACCCTGGCTGCACTCTGTCTTCATGGATCCTGATGTGAGAATCATGCAGTTTTCTATCAGGCAGTTTATGGAATGGTGTTCATAGCTACAGTCCTGTCTTAGACCATTTGTGCTTATAGAATGAAATGCCTGAGACTAGGTAATTTATAAAGAACATAATTTATTTTCTCACAGTTCTGGAGGCTGAGAAGTCTAAGATCAAGGTGCTGGCAGGTTTGGTGCCTGGTGAAGGCTCATTCCTCATAGATGATCCTGCCTAGGTGTCCTTACATGGTGAAAGAATGGAAGAGAGCAAATCCACTTCCTCAATATTTTTTTTAAAATAAGGGCCCTAATACAATCCATGAGAGCTCTGCTGTCATGCCTTAATCACTCCCTAGAGGCCCCACCTGTTTTTCTTTTTCTTTTTCTTATTCTTTTTTTTTTTTTAAGATGGAGTCTCGCTCTGTCACCCTGGCTGGAGTGCAGTAGTGCAATCTCGGCTCACTACAACCTCTGCCTCCTAGGTTCAAGTGATTCTCCTAACTCAGCCTCCTGAGTAGGTGGGATTACAGGCATCCGCACCACGCTTGGCTAATTTTTGTATTTTTAGTAGAGATGGGGTTTTGCTATGTTGGCCAGGCTGGTCTTAAACTCCTGACCTCAAATGATCCGCCCACCTCATCCTCCCAACGTGTTGGGGTTACAGGTGTGAGCCATGGTGCCTGGCCAGCGCCACCTCTTTTGGCAATGAAGTTTCAACATGAATTTTTGGGGACACATTCAGATCATAGCAGGTCCCAATAGAGGGAGAGAATTTGTGATCATAGTCACAGCCGAAATTATTAGATTACATAGGTGTTGTGGGGAAGGCAGTTGGAGATCACTCTTGAGGTCATAAATTTTAGGGCAGGTATAATTCCATAAGGGCACCGTGAGTCCAAAGGGTGCCCACTAGGAGGAGAAAGTCCATTAGGAAGGGGCCTGAATTCTACTAGCAGGCAGCCTCATGTCTCCCTTTTCAATTCTCTAAGCTCAGTTCTCTAAGCTTCAGTTTCCCTAAGCTCACAGTTTCCCAGTCAAATATAGAGAACACACAGGTATGCCAGGAAACCTTACGTGAAAAACGCTTTCAAGGAAAAGAGGCTCATATATAATGGGATCTCTTATGGCAAGACCCTCCACTTTATCGTAAGCCACTCCATGAAGTGGTCAATCCAGTGTCCACAGGTTACTGAAAGATCTGGCCCCTGACTTGCAGACTTATTCTGCCTAAAGGAGAGAAATAGAGGGAGAATGTGGAAATTTGGCCACTAGGTGGGTAAAGGGAGGTGCTTTGGAAAAAGAGGAGGGTTGGTTTAAAGCTATTATCTGAACTTACGAGTTTTTTTATTTTTCATTTTGATATCTTAGGGAAACTGGCCATTTGTTGAAAATCTCTGTAACAGAAATCCAAAAAAGGTTTGACCTATCTCTTCTAGTTTCATAAAATTGTGCTTGCAGACAGACAAATCTAGTTGACTTGACTTCTAGTTTCATAAAATTGTGCTTGCAGACAGACAAATCTAGTTGACTTGACTTGCTAGCTCAATAATCTCATCTTTTATCATTTTATACCTCTTCAAATAGCTTATAGTTTTTCATTCTCTTCCTAGCTGTGGGAAGTAAAAGTTCCTCTTCAAAGTTTCCTTTCTTGTTAAAGAATAAATCATCAGTATGCTAATAACTCATTGTTAAGCCTTATCCTATGTAGCTGTTAAACATGCCATGCTTATAGGCACATAGTACATTCTATGTCCTTGTATTTTAACCAAGATATCTGTGCTAGGTGTGCTCACAGGCATGTCCTAGCTCACAGCCAATGCCCCTTACCTGTTTAAAAAAGTTTTCAGTTATTAGCCAATTGGGTTTTAGTTTAGATTGTGAGATCTGGCTCCAGCCAACAGAGATCAGACACAGCAATAAGGACAACCCCAAATGCGTAAGTGATAGATAGGTCTGCCTTTCCTTTGTTCATTGTATTCTCATGGCAAGATGGCTAGTAAGGGTACCCTTCCTGCAGTCCAGGAAGTAAAAATTGCTTGCTAAAAAATCCTTTGTCTCAGTGCTGATTTTTCTTTGTGGCACTGAGCATCTGTTTCCAACACTAGCCTTTATGCTTCTGCTCATGCTGTCTCCTTGTCTAGAAAGCCCTCGCTCTCTGCCCTGCCTGCTCTTCAAGCCACTCCTTTCTGTGTTCACTTAATCTGGCATATCTCTACAAGCATGTTAAAATTTAGCTCAAGGATTGCCTTAGCTAGGGCCTCTTCCTTGTTTCATACCGTGGCAGACATCGGCTGCCTCCCCATATCCTCTCTTCTTTCCACTTAACAACACGCTGATATTTTTAGTGGTGCCATGCCTCGGAGGTGGCAGGGGCCTCTTCCTGGACCTAGGGGTTAAATCTTGAGTGATTTAAGCCAATTGTAATAATTCTGTTTCCCTTGCCAGTGACTGTTAAAGAAATAATCAAATGATGTAATTCTAACTACTAACATGAGGGAAATCTGCTGGGAGCTTCTGAGGAAGTGTTTCTTACCTTAAAAAGGAAGCCTAGGCCAGGCACAGTGGCTCATGCCTGTAATCCCAGCACTTTGGGAGGCTGCGGTGGGTGGACCACAAGGTCAAGAGATCAAGACCATCTTGGCCAACATGGTGAAATCCCATCTCTACTAAAAATACAAAAATTAGCAGGGCGTGGTGGCACACAACTGTAATTCCAGCTACTGGAGAGGCTGAGGCAGGAGGATTGCTTGAACTCCAGGAGGCAGAGGTTGCAGTGAGCCAAGATCATGCCACTGCACTCCAGTCTGGTGACAGAGCAAAACTCTGTCTCAAAAAAGAAAGAAAGAAAGAAAGTAAGTAAGAAAGAAAGAAAGCCAGCCAGCCAGCCTAGCTTTCTGCTTGTTGACACCACTGAGGAAGCATTGTTAATGTCTCTCTTCCCACTGCCCTCATGTCAGAGTCTCCAAAAGAGCCCGAACAGCTGCAGAAGCTCTTCACTGGAGGGTTGAGCTTTGAAACAACTGATGAGAGCCTGAGGAGCCATTCTGAGGAATGGGGAATGCTCACAGACTGTGTGTGTGGTCAAGAGAGATCCAAACAGTTTCTTCATCTGTAAAAGGAGGAACAAAGTTATGTATCTCTCCATAGTGTTGTGAGGATTAAATGAGAAAATCTAAGCCCATTTTTGAGTACAGTGTTTGGCACATCATCACTGAAAGAGCAGCAGCCATTTCTTAAAAGATGTTAATTTCTGCACAAATAGTGCAGTACCCTTTAACTATACCCACCCAGGCCCCTGCTACAGTGAGAGCTGGTTGCTTCATGCTCACCGCTACCCCCTTTCTCCAGAACATGGCTTGGCAGAGCATTGCCCTGGCCCACTTAGCCCCTACTTCCTCCTGCAGACAGCACACAGACAATGACTGACTGACCCTTCGTGTAAAAGGCTGGGCCCTGGCCTCAAGGCAGAATGGGATTTGTGCTTCAGGGCACCCACCCTGTAGCCGAGGCCAAAGTTGGTTCTTACTAGGAACCACACCCTTGTTTGCCCTTTCCTTTTGGCCTTCCTGATTCATTTCCATTCCTTCCCTGCTTTTTTTCTGAGGTACTCCTTTAACACAACACAAGCACCATAAACCTAGTCGGACTCCATCTCTCGGAAGCCTTCCTAAAATAGGGTCCTTCCCAACCACCCAGTGTGTCTTTCCTTTTGTTTTTTTTTTTTTGAGATGGAGTCTTGCTCTGTCACCAGCCTGGAGTGCAGTGGTGCAATCTTGGCTCACTGCAACCTCTGACTCCCTGGTTCAAGCAATTCTCCTGCCTCAGCCTCTCAAGTAGCTGGGATTACAGGCCCCTGCCAACATGACTGGCTTTTTTGCCCAGCTAATTTCTGTATTTTTAGTAGAGAGGGGGTTTTGCCATGTTGGCTAGGATGGCCTCGATCTCCTGACCCCGTCATCTGCCCACCTTGGCCTCCCAAAGTGCTGGGATTACAGGCATGAGCCACCACACCCGGCCCAGTGTGCCTTTGTTCCAGCACTGTTCTCTTCCCCATCACCCATGTTCTCTTACTGGCTCCACATCACACTCTTACCCACCTTCTATTACAAAGAGAAGGGAAAAGCAACTTATGTGTGAAGGAGATGGAAATAATAAAAGAAAAGGAAGCATAAACTGTGGAGAAGAAAACAAGGACTGAAACATTGAGGAAGTACAAGGAAGAGGAGAAATGTAGCCACACGCGATAGAGTCTGAGCAACATAAATTCAACAGCAGCATCCGTGACAGGAAAAATTCTTCTCATCCTTTCAAAACTGCATTCTAAAAAGGATTTATCCTAAAAATGCATCTTTGTTATCTGATGCACATGAAGATGAGAAGTAGTAGATAAGTTAAATTACTCTGCATAAACCAGGAAGGCAGGGTGTCAGGGAGGCTAGAGAAAGGCTGGGTGGGGAGAAAAGGGCAGAAGGGACCAAAAAACTGTGGTCAGTGACTGATGGGATTGAAACAGACATTTTTATAAGGTGATTTTTATTTTAATGAAACTTTTTTTTTTAAACCTCTGGTGTTTAATGTAAACACAACTTTGTTTACATTATATCCCCTCCCTCCCAAGGAATCATTAATAAGTTTCCATTTTTCACTATGTGAAACTATCTTTGCAAGGATTATGACAGTGAGAGAAAGCTAACATGGCTGTCTCGGGAGTGGCCAAACTGGAGATTCATTTTTTTTTTTTTTTTTTTTTTTTATTGAGATGGAGTCTCACTCTGTTGCCCAGGCTGGAGTGCAATGGCACGCTCTCAGCTCACCGCAACCTCTGCCTCCTGGGTTTAAGCAATTCTCCTGCCTGAGCCTCTCAAGTAGCTGGGATTACAGGTGCATGCCACCACACCCAGCTAATTTTTGTATTTTTAAGTAGAGACCGGGTTTCACCATGTTGGTCAGGCTGGTCTTGAACCTCTGACCTTGTGATCCACCTGCCTCAGCCTCCCAAAGTGCTAGGATTACAGGCATGAGCCACTGCTCCCAGCTGAGATTCACTTCTTATTTATGAAGGACATCTAAACCCTCAACCCATCCTTGGAACACAGGCCACCCAGGGGATTGAAGCCCTTGTTTTGGTTGAATGGAGGCTGCTAGATGGAGACTGCTAAGTGAAAAGGGTACATAATCTGCATGCTTTTTACAAACAGTAGTGGTTCTCCTATCCAGCCTGCTGCCACTGGACCATTCTTACATATGAGTCCTTTGAATAAACCCTAGGTCTCCTTCACTGTCTCTGGGTCTCTTCTTCAGCCTCTTGGATATGGTGCCATCCCTATTGGAGTCAATAGGGTCCAGCATGACAGAGAGTCTCTTGCTCATGTCTTACAGGTGAGAGCCGGGTCACTAGTCAGTCCTGGCTTCAAGGGAGTATGAGAAGGTATGTATTTTAATTGTCTAAACTTTTTGGTAGAGGAATGTAAGAGATAAGCCAATGAGTTGCAAATGGAAATATGTGATAACTGACTTAACCTAGCAAAGGAACCTCGGCCAAGATACCCTCAGAGAGGATCATCACAAGCAAGAATAGAAAACTCTCACACGCAGATGTCTTTGGTTTTGCATTCAAGGTAATACTGGCCTCATAG
This sequence comes from Aotus nancymaae, assembly GCF_030222135.1. Classification (NCBI taxonomy): domain Eukaryota; kingdom Metazoa; phylum Chordata; class Mammalia; order Primates; family Aotidae; genus Aotus; species Aotus nancymaae. The sequence goes on from NW_026988471.1 coordinate 32,604,435, forward strand.
AATGAATTGGGAAGTATGTCCTTTAATTCTATTTTTAGGAAGAGTTTGTGAAGCATTGTTATTAATTCATTTTTAAGTAAATGGTAGAGTTTACCCATGAAATGATCTGAGCTTGGGCTTTTCTTTGTGGGATGTTTAAAAATTACTAATTCAATCTCTTTACTTGTTATAGATCTAATTAGATTTTCTATTTTTCCTTGAATCAGTTTTGACAGCTTGTGTCTTGGCTCACTGCAACCTCTACCTCCTGGGTTTAAGTGAGTCTCATCCCTCAGCCTCCTGAGTAGCTGGGATTATAGGTGCTCACCATGACACCTGGCTAATTTTTGTATTTTTAGTAGAGACGGAGTTTCACCATGTTGGTTAGGCTGGTCTAGAGCTCCTGGCCTCAAGTGATCTGCCCACCTTGGCCTACCAAAGTGCTGGGATTATAGGTGTGAGCCACTGCACCTGGCCACAAGAGCTTATGTCTTTTTAAGAACTTTTCATAATCCCAGTGCTTTGGGAAGCTGAGGCAGGAGGATTGCTTGAGGCCAGGAGTTTGAGACCAGCTTGTCTCAAACTTACTATGGGTACCACAGTAAGACCCTGTCTGTGAGAGATGGGAAAGTTCTTCAAAGTTTATATTTTAGATTACATTATAAGGAGAAGGAGTTACAATCTCTTGCTCTATGGCCATTATCCGCTATTAGCATAAACATATACCCATGTATATATATTATCTAAATCAGCTATGTCTCAAATCAGCTACCTTGACTCGCTCTGACATGTCTGAACAGAACTTGGCAAGCTCCAAACCCTGGTGCATGCCATTCCTTATTTGGAAACCCTCCTGACCTTCTCCTGACTAGCTTCCTCTTCTTCCTTGTCTTCTTCTTCATCTTCTTTCCCCTTATCTAGTCAAGAAATTTCCAAGATTTTAGCCAACCGGGTGAAGCATAGAATGTGAGGTCCGTTTACTGCCAATGGAAAGTGGACACAGCAGTAGAGTGATTGCGTCAGGTTATGAAAGTTATAAATGTCCTTTTGTCCTTTGTTCAGGTGTGCTCTTGTGTCAAGACTGCTGGCGAGTTGCACCCTTCCTGCAGGAAGTAAACTAGGCTTGCTGAGTGATCTGTTGTCTCCATGTGGATTTTTCCTGACATTATAAACCCGTTTCCAACACTGTCTCTAAAAAAAATATTAAGAAAGAAAGAAAGAGGCCGGGCGCGGTGGCTCACGCCTGTAATCCCAGCACTTTGGGAGGCCAAGGCGGGTGGATCACGAGGTCAAGAGATCAAGACCACCCTGGTCAACATGGTGAAACCCTGTTTGTACTAAAAATATAAAAAATTAGCTGGGCACGGTGGCGCGTGCCTGTAATCCCAGCTATTCAGGAGGCTGAGGCAGGAGAATTGCCTGAACCCAGGAGATGGAGGTTGCGGTGAGCCAAGGTCACGCCATTGCACTCCAGCCTGGGTAACAAGAGCGAATCTCCATCTCAAAAAAAAAGAAAGAAAGAGAAAATTTTATTTCTTGTATGTTATCATTTGTTGGCATGCTGTTGTTTATGGTAGTCACCTATACCTCTCATGATTTCTATAAGATGATTGTTATGTTCCCTCTTTTATTATTGATTTAAAAATTTGAGTGTTTCCTGTCTCTTAATTTTTGGTCAGTGCATCTAAAATTCAATTTTCAAAGAACCAATTTTTGGTGTCTTTGATTTTCTCTGTTGTTTCCTTTTCTTTTTTTTTTCATTTTGCCCTCACCTTTAGTATTTTCTTTCTTCTGTTTGCAAGTGTATTTATTTATTTATTTACTTATTTTTTGAGATGGAGTCTCACTCTGTCACCCAGGCTGGAGTACAATGATGCAGTCTTGGCTCACTGTAACCTCCACTTCCTGGGTTCAAGCCATTCTCCTTCCTTAGCCTCCCAAGTAGCTGGGACTGCAGGCATGTGCCACTACACCTGGCTAATTTTTATACTTTTAGGAAAGACAGGGTTTCACCATCTTGGCCAGGCTGGCCTTGAACTCCTGACCTCAGGTGATGTGCCTGCCTCAGGATCCCAAAGTGCTGGGATTAGAGGCAAGAGCCACTGTGCCCAGCCTTCTTCCAGTGTCTTAAGCTTCAAGGTTAGTTTATTATTCTTCTCTATTAATATAGATGTCTAGAGCTTAAATTTTTCCTTTGAGTATTTTGTTGGGGCTCAAAAACCGATGCCCCAAAATGTGGTGTTTTGACATGCCGAACTGAGGAAGAAGCTTTATGGTATCTCTGACCTCTCTCTACCACCTATTCTCACAAAGCCTTGAAGAAGTTGTTCTCTGAAGCTCCTTATCTGCCCCCAATCCTGACCTACAACAGCAACAACAACAACAAAAAAAACAATGGTTTTGGCTGAGCATGGTGGCTTACATCTGTAATTCCAACACTTTGGGAGGCTGAGGTGAGAGGATTGATAGAGCCCAGGAATTCAAGACCATCCCAAGCAACATGATGAGGCTCTGTCTCTACAAAAAAAATGTTTAAAAATTAAACAAGTATGGTGGTGCACACCTGTGGTCTCAGCTACTTGGGAGGCTGAGGAGGGAGGACCACTTGAGTTCAGGAGGCCAAGGCTGCAGTTAGCTGTGTTTATGTGACTGCAGTGTAGCCTAGATGACAGAGAGAGACCCCATCTCAAACACACATACAAACAAACAAACAAACAAAAAACTAGTTTTTTCTTCTCCTTGTAAGACCAAACATGAAGCAAGATCGAACAGATCCTTTCACAAGATAATGTCTTTCTCCCAGTGTCATTCAAATCCAAAGAGAACTGTGTACCAGTTAACTTGTGTTCCTCTTTATTGCCCCTCAAAAGAATTCCTCTTCTTCTTTCTCCCATAATCTGTTTTGCCAGGATCCAAGCCCCATTCTTTCTGTAACCTCAAAATGGTATATAAGCTTCAGAACTCTGTTGGTGGATGGGTGATCAGTCTGTGCTTCTTTCTGTAAACATGTTAATACATTTGTACACCTTTTCTTTAATGAATCTGCCTTTTGCAAGTTGACTTTTCAGCAAAACTTCAAAGGGTGAAAGGGAAATTTTTCCCTTGGCTCCTACAATTGATTTAGCTGTATTGCATTAGTTTTGGTGTATTATGTCTTTTTATTCATTCATCTTATTATCTAGTTTTGCTTATAGTTTCTTCTTTGTCTCATTGGTTATTTAGCAGTGTGTCGTGTAATTTCCACATATTTTTTAATTTACCAATTTTTTTTTCTGTTACTAACTTCTAATTTCATTCCATTATGATCTGATGCTATACATTATATGATTCCAGTCCTATTCAATTTATTGAAATGTGTTTTATAGCCTAACATATGGTCTCCTCTGGAGAATGTGTATTCTGCTGTTTTGGGGTGAAGTGTTGAGTAGATGTCTCTCAGGTCTAGTTGGTTTATAGTGTTGTTCAAGTCCTCTGTTTTCTTGTTCGTCTTTTGCCTAATTGTTCTATGTAATGCTGAAGGTGCAGTATTATCTCCAATTATCAGTGGTTGAGAAAAAACACACTCTGTTTCTCTACACTTTCAGCCAACAGTTTGGATACCAGATGTGTGAGGTTTTTTTCTGTACCAAGCAATTCTCTAACTCTCTGAACACCAATTGGGTCTTACAATTTAATTTAATTCTGACTGTATATACTTGGGGTTAGCATCAGATTCCACAAATTAAGGGCTTAATAGCTATGAATTAAGGGCTCCCATGACCCACTTCTGTGTTTGATAGAATGGCTTAGGGAAATGCTTTACATTTACTGAACTCTGAGAAATGCTTTGCATACATTGACTGGTTAATTATAAAGGAGACAACTCAGGACCAGTCAGATGGAAGAGATGCATAGCACAGTGTGGGAGAGAGGAACGCTGGACAGGCCTCCTCACAAGGAGGTCCCAGCACCTCCTTGTGAAACTCATCAAATCTCCTTGTTCAAGAGTTTTGTTTTGTTTGAGACAGAGTCTCACTCTGTTGTCCAGGCTGGAGCGCAGTTGTCTTGGCTCACTGTAACCTCTGCCTCCTGGGCTCAAGCAATCCTCCCACCACAGCCTCCTGAGTAGCTGGGACTACAGGCATGCACCACCAGGCCTGGCTATTTTCTTTTGTATGTTTAGTAGAGATGGGGTTTCACCATGTTGGCCAGGCTGGTCTTGGACTTCTGGCCTCAAGTGATCTGCCCGCCTCAGCCTCCCAAAGTTCTGGGATTACAGGCACGAGCCACTGCTCCTGGCCGTGTTCAAGAGTTCTTACATGCTGTTTCCATGATAGATCCTTTTTATCTTTTTATTTTTAACCCCTTTGTATCTTTCATTCAAAAGTTTGCATCTGGATCAGTCCTGCCAAACTCCTCACCCCACTGGCATTCCAGAAGTCATCGTCTATTTTGATTTTTGATGGATATGTTGAAGGGACTTCCTTAGAGTATTCTCGGTGCTATATATGCTGTGGAAGAGATATGTTAGAAGTATCTTATGGAGGAGACAGAGAACTCTGAATCTGAGTTGCTTTGCCTCCTTTCAGACTTAGAAGTCAGTGGGCCGATGGTGTAGATGAGTTCCCATTCAGCTACATACTATATAAATAAATGTGGTGGAAACAAGATTTATTCATAAAGAATGAGTTCTCCCACTCTTCTACTAACCAAAGGTAATTTTGTATTCATTTATACAGATTATCTCCTCTTTTTAGTCTTTAAGGAGAATGCTGTCTCTACCAACATGATTCCAGGATTTTAAAATTATCTGGGGCTGGGTGTGGTGGCACACACCTATAATTCCAGCACTTTGGGGGAAGCCAAGGTGGGAGGATCACTTGAGGTCAGGAGTTTGAGACCAGCCTGGGCAAGATAGTGAGACCCTGTGTCTAAAAAAAAATTATCTGGAATTTAAAAAACTAGTGGATAAGTATGAGACAAGTGGGGCATACCTAATTAGCTGGTAGAGAGAGTCAGTTTTCATGGTGGGGAGGTGTGAAAAAATTGGGAAGAATAAAAAAAGAAAAGGGATTTAACAAATTTTTTTTTGAGTTGTGAATGGATTTTCTATCATGTATTTTGAGAAATGAAAGGAAAGTTTGTTATACTGTCTTAGCTTCTTTCAGCCGATAAGCCATACATCTTTATGCAAATACACATAGAGCGGCTCTACATATAGCTCTTGTTCTTATTATATCTTAAGAAATAAATTCTACATATCCTCTCTTCCTGCTTCTTTTTTAGATTTCTCCCAGGAGTACTAACTAGAAAGGATGTTGATTGGTATATCAGACTCAGGAAAAACGGAAGAGATTCAAACTCTGTCTTAAGCATCTCATTGACCTGTAATGCTTTTTCTTACTAAAAAAATACAAAACCTGGCCAGGCACAGTGGCTCATGCCTGTAATCCCAGTACTTTGGGAGGCCAAGGTTGGGGGATTGCTTGAGCCCAGGAGTTTGAGACCAGTCTGGGCCACATAGTGAGACACCATCTCTACAAAAAAACCCCACAAATTTGCTGGATATGGTGGTGCATACCTGTAGTTCCAATTGCTTGGGAGGCTGAGGTAGGAGGATTGCTTGAATTCAGGAGTTCAAGGCTGCAGTGAGCTATGATCACACCACTGCACTCCAGCCTGGGCAACAGAGTGAGATTCTGTCTCAAAAAAAAAAAAAAAAAAAAAAAGATAAAAAATATTTTAATCTTTTATTTTTTAGAAAACCATTTCTTCAACATTATATGTTCAAGTCAATCATATGTATTTTAATTTGAATTTGAGTGATGTATTCAATTTCATAGTTACATAATGTGTGTTTCATTAACAGCTGTTAAAACTGAGGTTCTAAAATGACATTTCAGCTAACAGAATTCTAATCAAAAGGATATGAAATGACATTTTACCCATATTCCTGAAAAGAATAAGAGCCATTTAAGAAGTAAATTGAGGGGTTTCTTCTGAATTATCTCACTGGCTGATGTGGGGGTTCATGGGAGAGGGCTGATAGCTGAGAAGGAGTCTTCCACTTTACAACTTAGATAACCGAGGATGTCTTTTCAATGAGATATGAATGTGGGGAAAGAACAGCTTAGGAATGTAGAAGAGATGATATTTGGATGTGGTGGGCTTGCTCTGCCTGTGGGACATCTAGCTGAATGTTTAGTAGGTAACTAGTACACAGATTTGGAGATGCTTGAGTGGAGGTTATTGATTTTGAAGTCAGTAATATCATGGCAGTAATAATATAGGAGGGAATAAATATGATAATCGAAGAAAGTGAATTTGTGGTTAAAAAAAAAAGTCATCTGGTAGAAGTGAGAACATACTAGAGTATGGAAGAAGGAAGAGGATCAAACATCAGCAAGGGACTGAGAACCACCAAACAGAGCATCTCAGGAATTCTGGAAGCCAAGAGTTTCTAGAGGGAATGAAAATGATCAATAGAGTCTAATTCTGACGATAGGTTAAACACACACACACACGCACACACACACACGAGTAAAACAGAAAAGTACTGTGCTTACTCACACCTTTTTTGAGAGTTGAATAAGTCTATTTGGTGGCCATGAGATTATTAGTGACTTTGAAACTGCCTTTGCAAAAATGATGATAGTAAGAGAAATCTGACATAGTTGACTCCATCTTGATTCTAACTTCCAAACTGTCCTTGACCATTCCTGGGCCTAGGCCAAGCTAACTTTAGGAGGAATTTAATTTACAGCCTAACTTTAAAGCAAGGATGATACTAATCCCTCCCTAAAACCACTCCCTCCCTGTTCAAGGTCTGAAACTGCCTTTGTAAGACTATTGAAAAAACACAAGATTAGGATTACGGTAAAGGGGCCTGAGTTCTGCTAAAATGTAGGTGTAGTTTCTGTAATCCCTGAGTGCTCAGGAGTTGTGGCAGGAAGTCACAAGATTTGTGGCTTCCCCAATTATTCTTATAGATAACATCACTACTGTAGAACCTAAATTTTTTTTTTTTTTTTTTTTTGAGATGGAGTTTCACTCTTGTTGCCCAGGCTAGAGTCTAATGGCACGATCTGGGCTCACCACAACCACTGCATCCCAGGTTCAAGCGATTCTCCTGCCTCAGCCTCCCGAGTACCTGGGATTATAGGCATGAGCCACCACTCTCGGCTTATTTTGTATTTTTCGTAGAGATGGGGTTTCTTCATGTTGGTCAGGCTGGTCTCAAACTCCTGAACTCAGGTGATCCACCCACCTCAGCCTCCCAAAGTGCTGGGATTACAGGTGTGAGCCACCATACCTGGCCTGATTGGTTTTTTAAACATATTTTACAGACTGACTCCACTTGGACTCAACTGTACTGTGGCCCTACCCAGAGGTGGACTTCATGCTCGAGGACTATTTTCCACACCCTTAATATTTCATCCTCAACCAATTAGAAGCATCCATTTCCTAGCCCCCTGCTCACAAAATTGCCATAAAAATCCTAACCTCCAAGCCTTTGGGGAGACTAGTTTGAGTAATAACTCCATCTGGCACATGGCTGGACTTGAATTAGTTAAATTCTACTGCAATATCTCAGCCTCAGTTGATTCTGTCTGTGCAGAGAGCAAGAAGAACCCATTGGGTGATTACAACTTAACAAGTTACAGGTCGATGGAAAGGATGGAAGACTGATCTGAATGGGAGGTTGGAAAGCTGACAGATGGAATGTAATATGCTGCTTTAAAAACGTGAATGAGAAGGAAGGAAAAGCTAGACCATCAGCTCTCATACTATCAATCAAGCCCTAAGTTAATGTCTTCATTTTTTAAATTTTCTGTACTCAATACATCTGGCCTAATCCATACAAACTCAACAAATACAGTTTAAAAAAAGGAAAGGTAAAGGGCCAAGGAGTTGAGTAGAAACGAGAGAAGTTTGGGCTCCATGTGGTGACACACCTGAAATCCCAGCGTCTTGGGAAGCTGAGGTGGGAGGATTGGCTGAGTCCAGGAGCTCAAGACCAGCCTGGGCAACATAGGGAGACCCTGTCTCTACAAAAATAAAAAATTAGCTGGGTGAAGTGGTTCTTGCCTATAGTCCTAGCTATTTGGGAGGCTGAGGTGGGTGGATTACTTGAGCCCAGAAGTTTGAGGCTATAGTGAACTATGATTGCACCACCACATTCCAGCCTGGGTGGCATAGCAAGGCTTTGTCTCTATTGAGAGAGAGAGAGAGAAGTAGTTTGATGTAGTCTGTTCTGCTTTCCCTTATCTCAGTTCCCTGGACTCAAATCCTTCCTTGATTCTACTGTACTTAAGACAACAATTGGGATGGGCGCAGTGGCTCATGCCTGTAATCCCAGCACTTCGGGAAGCCCAGGCAGGCGGATCACAAGGTCAGGAGTTCGAGGCAAGCCTGGCCAACTCCATCTCTACTAAGAATACAAAAATTAGCCAGGTGTGGTGGCACATGCCTATGGTCCCAGATACTCTGGAGGCTGAGGCAGAAGAATTGTTTGAAGTCAGGAGGCAGAGGTTGCAGTGAGCTAAGATCATGCCACTGCTCCTCAGCCTGGGCGACAGAGTGACATTCCATCTCAAAAAAAAAAAAAAAAGACAACAATTGGCTAGCAAGCCTTCTGGTCATGGCTAGCCTTTTGTCTATGTTTGTTAGAGATGGTTTAAAAATCTTTCTGATTTGCATATTGAGAGTACCATAAATGTACCCTTCCAATATGCAAATGTATCATTCTGAAGCCCAAGAGAAACGCTGAATGAAACGATTACTTCCTGGTACCTTCTTCCCTTCCTGCTCACCACAGAATAATCTCTTCAGTCCCGTTAAATCCCTCAGTCACTTCAACCATTAGTTCCACTGCCTTTCCATACCTGAACAAATGATTTTCTATTTAAATCCTGTTCAATTGATTTTATCTTAAATGAGAGGTTCTCAGCTCTGACTACATGTCAAAATCACCTGGGGAGATTAAAAATTACTGATGCCAGGGTCCTATCCAAAACTAATTAAATTAGAACCTCTCAGCATAATGCTTGGGCACTTGTATTATTTAAATTCTCTTGGAGATTCAAATGTGTGGTTAAAATTGAGGACCAATTTCCTAAACCCTTGTGTGGACATGGTTCTTAATTATGCCTCCAAATAAAGATCCTATCCTTACCTAAGAGAAACTGGCCATTGACCTTCATCCCATCCTTTGGGAATGGAAATATAGCATCACATATTCTGAATTTGAGGACATTCCCTTCCCATATACCAATTCTTCCCAAAAGAATTGCCCCATTTTGTGCTCCCAATGCCAATTAAGTGGATTGAGCTGTCTATACACAGTCATGCCAGGCAGGAGCTCATTTTAGCGGGGAAGATGAGTGGGTCTGTGTTATTAAGAACAGAAGCAACACCCTCTGACTGCAACTGATACTTTGATCTCAAGTTGGTAGACGGCTTAGAAGAAGCTGAGTTACTAGGACAAAGTATTCCTGCTTGAATAAATCTACGATAACCTCTTTGGCTTCAAGTATTCTTGCTGTCTTCTGGACATCCTTGTACTATTCCACATCTATTCTAAGGTGATGCTGTGAAATTTTTTGCAGAACAATCTTTTCAAATGCAATTCCATGCAGAAGCTGCATACAGAGCTGGATAAAAAGTACACTTGCTCTAGCTGAAGCAGAGATGTGGGAGTTTCCACTCCAGGCTCTTAGCTGCTCCTCAACTACCTGGAGGAGCTTCTCCTGAGCTCTCCAGTTTCCAGGAACACAGATTGAAAATCACCACATTAGGATGACAGCAGCAATATCAAAAGCCAACAGGCAAACAATAACACTAGAACAGAATTATGAGTTGTTTTGCTCCATAGAATGCAAAAGACACTCTTATTGAGTAGTCAAGGATACAGAAGTCAACACTCTCAGGAAGAATTCAAAGTGTGGAGGAAGGAAAGGAAACAAGAGCAAGAAAAATAGAGAGTAACCAGGATAATGAGATTTTAAAAATTACACTGTGGGAGATACAGTTGAAAGAAATGGCAATGTTTAGCCTAGAGAGAAGGAATGTGATAACTTTCTTCAAATATTTTTAGGACTGTCTCATGTAAGTAGGAGTGAAGTAGTTCTGTGTGTTTGCAGGAAATAGAACATACACCATTGAGTGGGTAGCAGTCTTAGGGAAAAAGCTTTTGGCTCAATCTAAGTAAGTTTCTAATATTATAATGGGCCACCTAAAGAGGTAGTAAACTCCCAGTCCTTGGAGATGTTGAGTTATTGACTAGATGACAAAGTCACTTATTGACTCCCTTTTTTATTTCTCCCTTCCTCATGTTAAAGAAAAAAAATAAATAATTGATGGATACTAGTATTAATAGCTGGGTGATGAAATAATCTGTAAAACAAATCCCCATGACACACGTTTACCTATGTAACAAATCTGTTCATCCTGCACATGTACCCCTGAACTTAAAAGTTTAAAAATTATTCATGACACTTGTTAAAACATGGTAAAGTAAAATATCATTTGACCCAGCAATCCCATTACTGGGTATATACCCAAAGGATTATAAATCATTCTATTATAAATACACATGCACATGTATGTTTATTGTGGTACTGTTCACAATAGCAAAGACTTGGAACCAACCCAAATGACCATCAGTGATAGACTGGATAAAGAAAATGTGGCACATATAGACCACAGAATACTATGCAGCCATAAAAAAGGATGAGTTCATATCCTTTGCAGGGACATGGATAAAGCTGGAAACCATCATTCTCAGCCAAGTAACACAAGAACAGAAAACCAAACACCACATGTTCTCACTCATAAGTGGGTGCTGACCAGTGAGAACACATGGCTACAGGGAGGGGAACATCACACACTGGGGCCTGTTGGGAGGTGGGGGGATAGGAGAGGGATAGCATTAGGAGAAATACCTAATGTAAATGACGGGGTGATGGATGCAGCAAACCACCACGGCACATGTATACCTATGTAACAAACCTGCATGTTCTGCCTATGCAGCCCAGAACTTAAAGTATAATAATAATTTTAAAAAGCATGGTAAAGTAGACTTTATTCAGGACCATTGAGATAGATACAGGGACCATTTCAATCAGGTTTTGCAGTATGGTAGAGAGACTGGCCTCGCTTTTGAATATAATAAGGAAACGTGGGAATTTGGAGTGAAGGAGCAGGGTGAAGTCCACTGAATGGAAAATTACTAAGAGGAATATCAAGGGGAAGAAGGTTTATGGCCAAATCAACCTAACAGGATTCTTGCTGAAGACAGGCCAGGGTGGTCAGATATCACATGGTAGATAGGAGAGATTGAGGAACTTGATAGATATTGAGGATGATCAGATATCAAGAACGGGGGATTCTGGCTAAAATGACTTAGCAGCCTTTTTACTAGAACTGGACTCCACAAAAAAGTCCAAAGGAAACCAAAATTGGGCCTAGTAAAAAAGATTGCTCAGAAGAGCTTGAGTATAGTTTGGTCAAGGAGACAATCTTTGTTACTCACATGCTTGATCTCAATGCTTACATTAATTTAAGTAAAATTATATCTTTCATCCAAAAAATTAAAATTCAAGTACCTGCTATATGCCCCATGAGTTGTTCCTAACTGCAGTGTTGACAGAGAGCTATATCACAATTAGCGGTGAAGTATGTCACAAGAAGCTGATTTCTATAAATAAACTATTAAAGCTTACAAATGATTTGCTTTAACATTATTGATAATCTGGAATGCATTCAATGCTGTACCTATACCACAGTTGCTTTCATTCTGTATTCTATGATGCATATTTGAGTGGGAGAAAGGTACAAGTTATTAGCTAAAGCATTTCAAGTTAATTATAATCTATGTCATATCAAATTTCAGTTATGGCCTGGAATAATTTGACTGATAATGATCTATCACGGAGAAGCGTGGCAAGATACATGATCACCTCTATCTGTGTTGCCTTTATTTGTTTCACTTTCCTGCAAATGTTTTTGTGTTTCTTCAAATCCTTAAAAGCTCCATGGGATGTGTCCATCTATTATAAGAGACACCTTGGACAAGAACTGTAGGGTCCCTGCCTTTACCAGACTGGGAGGTGTAGCGAAGTTGACAGAGCTTAGGTCCTGGACACAACTGAATGTGATGGTAGTGTTGCCATTTTCTAACTCTGCCTCCTGTGGCATGTCACTTAACCTTCCTAGGCATCAGCTTCCTCAGCTGTGAAAGGAAATACTAACTTCATTACAAGGTTATCAGGAAGGTAAGAGACAACAAACATACATTGTTAAGTGCATTTGTTTAAAAAAAAGTAGATAGTGAATATGATAGTGGTTATCCTTATTAATAGCATTTGAACAGAATAAGAGGTCATGTCCTATTCAACTGAGTTCAGATTTCTTCTGATAATATCAGAGCATACTCATAGTTCTGGAGAAAAAGTAATTCCATAGAAAAATGACTATTTTTGAGATATTTTTGTGAGGAAATATTGTCTTCTGAGCTACTTAGTTTATTTTGTTTGTTTATTTTCTTGTGAGACTTTACTATTCAAAGCAAAATCTAAATTTGAATACTATATGCAGCTACCAAGAAGTTATCAGCAAAACACAGAGCTGCAGACAATATTCTTTTGAGTTTTTTCTTATACATCATTTTTAATGCTGAACAGTGGTTGGCAATACTGGGCCTGGTTGGTGAGACTTACAGATAATTAAAGGGCTTTGAAAGGATTTGACTATTTTTACATGCACTAATTTTATGCATTTCTATAAAATGTAACTGACATGAGCAAGTTTCACTGGACTGTGAATACCAGGTGGGAAATTTGTTAATGTCCATCTTGTTACTGCTCTGAATTTCACCCAATCCCTTTGTACCCCAGCAACAGGGCTGGAACAAAAGTGAGGCAAAGAAGGTGCTTAGGGTGCCAAGAATGCCCTTTTACAAATGAAAATTTTCAATAGTTGAAAATTATAACCATATGTGTAGCTGCTACTTAGAGTAACCTAATATTTTAATGGAGAAGAAGTATTTTTTGAACTCTGATGAGAATTATTTGAGAGCCACAGGCTGATCTGAGGATTTCAAAGCTGTTCCATGCTAAACAGTTTCAGAGCCCAGTGAGAAGATACCCTGCTGGGATCTAGTAATTATCTATCTATCTAGCTATCTAATCTTTCTCTCTCTTTGTCTCCCCAATTAATCAATCTCTATTTATTTATTCATTTTTGAGACAGGGTCTCACTCTGTTTCCCAGCCTGGAGGACAGTGTTGTGATCATAGCTCACTGCAACTTTGAAACTCTGGGCTCAAGCAATCCTCCTGCCTCACCTTCCTTGTAGCTGGGACTATAGGTGCATGCCACCATGCCAGACTAATTTTTTTATTTTGTAGAAATGGGGGTCTTGCTATGTTGCTCAGATTTGTCTTAAATGCCTAGGCTCAAGTGATCCTCTTGCCTTGGCATCTCAAAGTGCTGGGCTTACAGGCGTGAACTACCATGCCTCCCCAATCATTATTTATCTATTTATCTGTCACTATTTTGCCTGTCAGTGTTACCTTATCAATTTAACCCATAAGTCAAGGTATTGATAGAGGTAAGAGACAGGCCAATGCCTAGGCAGATAGGGGCAGGTCCCCAGTGAAACTCCACCTCCAAGTCAAATACAGTTTAGAGCCTGAAAGCCAAGCTACAAGTTAAATCCATGAACTAGATTAAGAACCTGTCTTCTCACTTTCCTCTGATTCATCTCCACCCTTTACCTATTTTACATATATCTACCCTTCCCTAATTGTTTTTGTACACTGTTGTGCCCATCTTTGAGTGGTGCCTTTGTTTTAACCCTTTTTGCATACTCACAAACCAATCAGCACACACTTCCCATTCTGTGCCTATAAAAACCCTGAACTCAGTCACACTTTGAAATTGCCCACCTCTGGGTGGTGGGGAGACTGCCTGCCTTCAGGCAGGCAAGAGTGATGACCTGACCTTCCCATCCCCTCTCCGCTGAGAACTGTTTCATTGCTCAATAAAATTCTCCACCCTCATCACTCTTCAATTGTCAGTGTGACCTCATTCTTCTTGGATGCAAGAAAAAAAATTGGTATCGGCTGAACATGGGTGCTGAGTGCTCAGTTGTGATGGCCGCAGGAGCTGTGGGCTGGAGTGCAAGCCAGATGTGACCAGGTGGGCTGAGTAGATGGGGCACCCCCTGCTGTGAACCTGGCAAAGGGGCTGAAAAAAATCTTGCATCGTATCTGGGGGCTTGTCTGGGATTTGTCAGAAGGGTGAGTGAATGTGGACCCTGCTACTCCCAACAAACTGTCATTCTTGGGTGTTGGGAATAGTGGCTTTGTTTCCTTTCATGAAGGTCTAACTGTTGCGTAGGAATGGAAGGCTGTCCTGGGGCAACTGAGGGCATCTGGCTGAGGCTACACTTCAATGTTATCCAAAGGCCTGTGGATTGACTCCAGTCTTGGACTGCTCCATAAGGTGTCGGCCACGTCTTTTCTATGGCATATTCCTTCTTTCTTTCATGGTCCTGATGGCTCCTATCTCTTCTTTTATAATGTTAAGGGTGTTGTTGCAAACTACAGAGATACTACTAGGTATATGGGGGCACTTGGCTCACTCATCAAAAATGTAGTTCAGAACAATGGGGTTTCTGTCCATTCTTAGAAACAGGGAGGAGGCATCAATTAAGAGCTTTTTCCCTGTTGAAGGAGCCTATTTGCATAAGAGCAAGAGGCTTTTTCCCCAGGCACTTTCCCTTCCCTGCACTTAAGCTGTTTTATTTCTTTTCTCCATCATGTCAGGAGTTAACATAGCCCTGTGAATACAGGGAACTTTTCTATGCAGTAGATTTTTTTCCTTTTAGAAGGCATCTTATTAGGCCAGATTCCCTTTCTCTCCCTTGTTTGAGGAGAACCTGGTTCCATAGCTTCACCTTAGTACTCTGCTTATTATAAGGAAGCAGCAGAGGAGTGCTCCCGCTTGGCTGGCTGCAAGTTTGGCGAGGGCCACCTGGGACTTAATTTAATGAGTCCATGCACCCTTCTGAGGCATCTTTTTGTTCCAAACCCAATTCCAAGCTTTAGGTTGAAGCGCTAGAAAGGAAAATTGGATCTGAGGGATCCAGAGGCAGGCAACAATGAAAGGTAAGGGGCACAGCATAGGTGAGCATGACTAATTCCTGCAAATTAGGCACACCTCATTTCATGGATGGAGGTCACGCCTGTATCCATAGCATAGATGAAGTTACTGACAGCAGGGAGGCTAGGCTAGCGCGTAGGTGAGTGCAGATAATTCCTACCCTCTAGGCCTCCCTGTTACATGGGTGAAAGCCACATTGGCACTCATGGGCAGCACCTGCCAAGGTCACTGGGACTCAGGGATATAAGGACAGAAGAAAAAAAGGGGATACCTTTTTTCTCTCCCTCACATACCCCAGGTATTTGCTAGGAAGAGAAAGGAACTAAGGGCTGCCTTTTTCCCCTCTTTCCAGATGGCTAACCAATCATCTTTAGTCTGTATGTCTCTCAAATGCATTCTGAATCACTGGGACTCCTTTGAAAAAAGAAAACCAATTTCTTTTTCCTGTTTCCTCTTCTGTCCTCTCTTCACGGATGAATAATTGTGTCTCCATACCACAGGACATTCCCTACTGTGAAAAGTTTAATTTCCACAAACCTTAAATCACTTGGCTTAAAAAAAAAATGTACTGGGAAGACATTATAACTCTGAGCAATCTCTTCAGGAAGGACAACGTTTACAGTATGCAAATAACCTATTTGTCTGCTCCCTTTTTATACAACCCCAGGGTCATAAGGGCTTTATAGCTCGGGGGAAGGGAACCCTGAAGCCTGACATGCTGGCAAAAGAGTAAAAGTTTTTTTTTTTTTTTAACCACTCAGGCTTCCGGCTTTTCTCTCTCTCTGTACAAACTGAATGATTGAATGATAAAAATCACCTTATCCTCTGAAATGTTTTGATTAACAGGAAAAGGATTTGTGAGGCTAGTCTTAAGCTGTAGTGAATTTATACTTTGTGGTAAGAATTTGTCTTTCTGTATCTTTCCATCAAAAAGAGGGGTAGCTTAGGATAGAATGTGGGTCTAGGACCCCGTAAGCCCACTGTTCCAGCGAGCCTGGCAAACTGGTCAGTAATAAACTTTGCTATAGGTCTCTGAAGAAAAAGAGGTTTCCATTTTGTTTTATGTACTTGGGAGCTTTATCTTGTAACCATGTGGCAGTACTTTCTTTTGGTCTCTGCCATTTTACAATGGTGACTCAGGGTCAGTTCTGGCTTAGGGAATGAGTGCTTTCTGGTTAATATCTGTGACTTTTACCATTTGCTTATTCTCTTCCCCTCCATGAACAACTTCCATAATAGCTTCCTTTCTTAAATCTTCCTTTCTCTGAGTTACCTTTAAAGATTCTAGATTTTGTAAAAACTGCTTACCACCTCTTTGAAAGTACCTTATACACTCACGGTTAAGTGATAAACTTAGTTGAGGTTTGTTGGTTTCACCTGTGAGATTACTTTTGGTAAAGTTTAAAAGCCAGATATATGGGCCACTTGGTGTGGCTAAAGTCAGGTAATAAAGGATTTAAAAGAATTTTTTTAAAAAAGAGTGTATGGTTAAAAGTCAGCTTAATTAAAAGTGGATATCTAAGCTATAGTTATATTTGAAAGGCCTTTATGTCTGTTTTCTCTCTCTCTCTTCTTGGATCTTGTTTTGCTGGAAAAAGTTTCTTTCCTTCTCAGTCAACTGAATTATTTTTCTCCACTCTTAATGCACGCATGACAGGCCCTGAGATAACTTCTGATAGCCTGGGACTGCTTGGGAAGAACAGAGGAGGCACCACAAACCTTGTTTGGGAAAAACCTCTGTTTTCCTCATGGAACCCCAATAATTAAAAGCAGATAGATATCTCTCAAAATCTGTTTTTGTCTTCCAGTTATACGTTCTTATTAGGCCCTAGAACCTGTATGTTTTCCTAGCCCTGTTTCTAGGAAAGGCTCCACCAGGAGGCTAATAATCCAATGAGGAGATTAGCAAATGAAAAATCTTACAACTACTGGATCTTCTTCCCTCTGTCTGTGTATATGTGTTATGTGTGTGATGTCTATATAAAAAAACAGCTTTAATTAATTGGCTTAGACAAAAACAATCACTCAGATCAAATATTTTTAAAGGAAAAATAAAAGCTGTAATGTCTTTTAGTCCATGTGATTCTAATCTTTAAGAAATAAAAACAGCTTTAAAGATTATTGGTAAAATGCAAATGTCTTCAAAATGTAACGGAGTGGATAAATTATGTTCAGATATTAGGTTTACTAAATGCTTTAAAGTAATAAACTGCTTCTTTGGCTTTAGAAAATTGTTCAACTTGCCTGCTTTACAGTTTGGTAAGGCCCAGAGACATATGGAATTAACCATTTCCCAAACTATGCTGGAAAGAGTCAGACCTTATCTGCATCTTGTACATAAAGTAACTTACCGGCTTTTATATCAAAATTAAAAATTGCTGAGAGTCACCATTATAACATGCAATTGAGACTACTGAAAACAGATTTACATGCAAGGTGTATAAATAAAGTAAATGTGTTTTTGGTAAAAGATTGTAAAAAGGCATGGGAATGTAAATTTTTGCCTAGTTTAGAAGGTTAAAGGACTTTTAAATGAGTTAAGATAAAGGTTTAAATAAGTTGTAGAAGGTTTATAAAATTAATCCTGTAAAAGAAACTGTGCATAAACATATCAACTAAACTCAAAAGGGTATTATTTGGTATTTCTGTAAATTGAGCATTGGAATAAAAGCACAACAAGGTTTTCTGAAGGCATGGATCTGCTCTTTAACAAAAGTTTGTAAAGGGATTGTGAGAATCCCACCTTCTAGTCAAACTAAGATTGGATGGTTTTATCTATAAGGCTTCATTAAAAATAAAATATTGGGATTGATATTAATGGTGGACTAATGCAAGGGTGAATTTGGCTTTCTCTCCCTTGAATAAGATTTTCATGTAATAGCAAAGGATAATGAAAGATTTTGTTTGCTTTGCAAATAAACTGAAAAAAGAAAGGAAAATCCAGGAGACAGATTGCTTGGAAAGCTGTCTTCCCTCTTAATGAGTAAAAGATTTAAAAAATTTTTGAGTCATCATTTTGGCTAAATAAATGACTTATGGTAACTTAGAATTCTATTTCATATTATCAAGTGTTTTATACCTTTAAAATATTTGATAGGCTTCCCAAAATCAAATTTCAACTTTAAAATTGTCTTTTCTGACTCCTGACTTTTGGATGCTACAGAGGGCCCCTGAAGCTTTCAAAAGAGAGGTAAACAGGATTATTTGACATGTTTAGTTACATGGGATTGTCAGAATAAAAATAATGTTTAATCTTCAGGTTATATTTTAGTGAATAATATTAATATATGTTCCAAAATTGTATGGAATTTCTAAAATTCTAATGTTAAAATATATGCTATCAATCATAATTAAGGTTATTATGTTAAGTTATTATAAACCACAGAAATAACCAAATTTGTCAGTCACATTTTCAACTGTAACTACCCTGGAAATTTTGTCATTCTTAGACAATTGTCTTGCTTTGATCCTTTTCAAAAGATGGTTTATAATCAGCTATAGAATTTTGACAGGTGCTTTTTTTTTTTTTTTTCCTCCCTCCCTCCCTCCTGACAGGTGCTCTTAAATTCAGGTTCCTGATGTCTTTGGAGATTGGAATAAAGGAAAAATGTTCAAGACTCATGAAGAGATAAAATATCATGGATATCAAGCAGAACAAGAATTGACTGAATGCACTGAAGAGAAATGAAGTAATCTTTTTTTAAAACTTTTTGCTTAAAACATTGCTGATTCTTGTTTTGTTTTTGAGAGTCAAGGAAACTTATTTTTAGCTATCTATAGTATTTAACAATTGAGTAAAGTATACTCCTGTGAACAAAATTTGGAGCATATTTGTTTTTCTCTGCCTGGTTTCTCTAGAATTTGAAAGCTATTTGTGAATATTCTTAACTTATGGCAATATAATTGTTTGCATAAGTACAATAAGAATCCATTTTCTCTTGCAACAAGATGCAATTGGAGAGACTGATTGTTTACCAAGGCTTCAACTAGAAGGATATACTTGCCTTTATAAAGGAACCAAGCTTTACTTGCAGAGCCAATAAAAGGTCCTTGGGAAAACTGGCCTCATATCTTGTCTGCACAGTTCCTGTACAGGGTTTCTAGCCTGTGGTTAGCAAAGAATATCACTTTCTAACAGGCTCAGAGCCACAAGTAATCTTGGGACCCCAACAAGAGATGAATCTGGACACTCAAAAGTATTTGAGGGTACAAACCCATGTCTGGGTTTGGCTTTAAAAAGTCTTGTCTGACACTCCTTATGGAACAGTTCCATCAAATCCCATTTAAAAAGGCTATATAAAAATAATTATTTTTGCTGTACTTTATGCAAATAATCAGGGCAAGTATAAGACTGAAGTTTACTTTGCAAATGAATCAGTCCTATCATAATTTTGTTTTTAACAAAAATGAGGGCTGAGAGAGAAAATTATGTTTCAAAACTTATCATACAAAATTCTAATAACATCCGTTGTTTTTAAGTTTTTACATACATTTTAGATTAACCCCGCTTACTCCTGTGAAACAGCCAGTGATCTCTAGCTGCAGCTCAGAAGGAACAAAAGGGATGGGTAATATAAAACTCTGGATCAATATTCTAGTTCTAGTCAATTTTCTTGCAAATTTTGCCAGGTGATAGGAATAAATAGGGTGCTCATAACGGGAGGTTTCTTTTTTGGGAAAATAAGACCAAAGGAGCTAATTAACCAAAGCCAAGCCCCATAAACCCAAATCTTAGCAGGCATAACTGTTAATATAACCACCAGTTATTTGGGCATGCTGGCAGCCTTAGAATTTTTGAGCTGTCCTTTTCCCCTTGTTCCATTTTAATTCATGTCTTCTAATAACCCTGTTTGCCCCTTCTTGCTTTCAGGTCATCAAACTCCAACGGTCATGCAACCAGAGCCTTGGATGATGGCTTCCTTTTACTAGAGACCTTTAGATAGGCCTCTGAGGGAGATCTGACTGTTGTTTTCCTAAAATAACACCCCCTGTCAGCATGAAGTAGTTAAAATTGGTCATTGTTCTTATCCTAATGGAAGCTAAATGTACCTCTTCAGAGGGGGAAATAATAGAGGTGGGAAGCAGACAAAAGCATAGGCAGGTAAGGTTGAGTCCCCACTGAAACCCCACCTCCAAGTCAAAGAGCGTTTAAAGCCTGAAAGTCAAGCTACAAGTTAAAGCCACAGACTGTTTTGAGAACCTGTCTTCCTATTTGGTGTACTTTCCTCTGATTGATCCCTGCCTTTCACCTATTTTACATATACTTACCTTTCCCTAATTGTTTTTTTTACATTATTGTGCCCACCTTTGAGTGGTGCCTTTGTTTTAACCTGTTTTTCATACTCACAAGATAATCAGCATGTCTTCCCCATTCTGTGCCTATAAAAACCCCAAACTCAGCCACACTTTGAAATTGCCTACCTCTGGGCAGGGGTGGGGACTGCCTGCCTTCAGGTAGGAGAAAGAGATTATCCAACTTTCCTTTACCCTCTCCACTGAGAGCTGTTTCATCGCTCAATAAAATTCTCTGCCCTCATCACCCTTCAATTGTCAGTGTGACCTCATTATTCTTAGATGTTGGACAAAAGGGGACCACTAGACAGAACGGCTGAATGCTCAGTCACAGCAGCCCTGGGAGCCATGGGCCAGAGCACAAGCCAGATGTGGCCCAGTGGGCTGAGTACACAGGGTGCTCCCTGTTGCAAGCCCAGCAAAAGGGCCAAGAAAATCCTGCATTAATATTATTTGGACTCTGACATGCTATTTAAAAAGAAATTAATTCAGAAATGCAGCCCAGAATGGCAATGTAATATTAGAAATAAAATCCAAATTATTTTCTTGCCTATGGAGTTCTGTTAAAATTCATTTGTTAAGTGAAATTTGGAGGCTATTTAAGTGTCATCTCTGTGAAAAGTCATCATCCTCTGTTGATAAAAGAGTAAAAAGCTTTTGGAGTAAGTGTTCATGCAGAACATCCCTGCATGGATCCCTGGAATAGTTAGGGCTACTTCTTTGCACTACATCAATAAGCTAAATGCAGTGAAGATAAAAAGTGAGAGCTGTGACAAAGAATCCTCTGTGGTCCATTGTGTGAATGATTTATAAATAATAGATGATGTTTGTAATGATGCTGTCAGGTCAAAAACTGTGAAAACCAGAGTAGTAAAGAAGATTGCCTGAGGGGTAGGGTCATTACATAGGATATAATAGCTTTGTTCTTTTATTGAAAAATTCATTTTGTAGAAATAAGCCATGTTATACCACCCTAGAGATTCTGCCCTGTATATGTCAAAACTGACTTTTTTTTTTTTTTGAGACATGGTCTTGCTCTATCACCTAGTCAAGAGTGCAGTGGTGTGAATATGGCTCATTGTAGCCTCAACTTCCTGGGTTCAAGTAATCCTCCCACCTCAGCCTCCAGAGTAGCTGGGGCCACAGGTAAACATCATCATGCCTGGCTAATTTTTTTACCTTTTTAATTTTGTAGAAATGGGGGTCTCTCCATGTTGCCTTGGCTAGTCATGAACTCCTGAACTCAAGTGATCTTCCTGTCTCAGCCTCCCAAAATTTTGGGATTACAGGTGTGAGCCACCACACCCAGCCCAAACTGACTTTATTAAATAGATGCAGATGATGACAAATCAGTGGTGATCAGAAACTTTTTCAATAAGGTAGGATTTAATGATCTATACATACTTCCCATGTTCTTCAGACCAGCATTACAGGTATAAATCTATCATATTATAGTTAACAGAAATGTTAAATTATGACTATTTTATGTCATTAAAGTAAGTTTTTGAACTTGGGTCAAAGAAATATTCAAACTTCTATTACAGTCTACATACTTAAACTCTGAGAAAACTAACAATGAAGTTAGGGAATTGGCTGGGTGCAGTGTTTCACCCCTGTAATCCCAGCACTTTGGGAAGCTGAGGTGGGATGATCACTTGAGCCCAGGAGTTTGACACTAGCCTGGGCAACATAGTGAGACCCTATCTCTCTATAAAAAAAATAATGTTAGGGAGTATGTCTAAAGCTGCACATAGGAGAAAATTCATAGGATCAAATGCTTGGAAAAATGAAAACAAGTAAGTTAGCTATTCAAGTGGCTAGGAAAGAAAAAATAAAGCAACCTGTGAAAACTAAAAGAATTTTTTTTTTGAGAGAGCTTTGCTCTTCTTGCCCAGGCTGGAGTACAATGGCACAATCTCGGCTTACCACAACCTCTGCTTTCCGGGTTCAAGCGATTCTCCAGCCTCAGCCTCCCAAGTAGCTCAGATTACAGGCATGCACCACCACGCCTGGCTAATTTTGTATTTTTAAAAGAGATGGAGTTTCTCCATGTTGGTCAGGTTGGTCTCAAACTCCTGACCTCAGGTGATCCACCTGCCACAGCCTCTCTAAGTGCTGGGATTATAGGCATGAGCCCCCACGCCCAGCCTCTTCCTTTCTAACAATATATCTTGGAAAATAATTTCATGTGAGTACATAAATAACCTCTTGCATTCTTTTTATGGTTGCATAGTATTCCAGCTTGATACGGCAAGTTTTTGTTCATCTCTCTTTTGTTTCATACTTACTTTTCAATGTGGTTTAGAATCTGTTTATTTAATTAAAAATCCTTTTGGAATTTAAAATTGAGAGTATGCTAAATTTAGATTAGTTTATAAATATTTGACATCTTTGTGATGTTGTGTCTTCTAAGCCAAGCATGTGATATTTTTCTATATGTTTAGGTCTTTTTAGCTTAAATGAACATTTTATAGTTTTTTACTATTCTTAATACAGTTTTTTTTTTTTTTTTTGAGATGAGGGTCTCACTCTGTTGCCCAGGCTGGAGTAGAGTGGTGCAATCCTGGCTTACTGTAACATCCGCCTCCTGGGTTCAAGCAATTCTCCTGCCTCAGCCTCCCTAGTAACTGGGATTACAGGAACCTGCCACTTCGCTCTGCTAATTTTTGTATTTCAGTAGAGTTGGTTTCACCATGTTTGCCAGGCTGTATCGAACTCCTGACCTCAAGCAAATCCACCTGCCTCAGTCTCCCAAAGTGCTGGGATTATAGGCGTGAGCCACCACACCAAGCCCAATACAGTTCTTAAATTTGTTTCTGCATAAATAATCTCTTCTGTTATTGTTTTAAATGATCTCTTTCTTTCCAATATATCTGCTTATTGGCTGTTTGATCATTGAAGGCTATTAATAACTGTACATTAGTTTTGAGCCTACCCACTTAAGAGAATTATTTTATTGTTTGTGATGTTTCTTCTATCCTTTTTGGTTCTCCAATTACTCCAAGTAATTATAAATGATATAACTGATGTACAATTATATCATTTATAATTAATGATTCTTTTACTTCCTCTCCTGTCTAATTGAATTGGCTAATACCTACTAAAACAATATTAAAAACTAATGAGCATATCGAAATCCTTGTCTTACTCATTTTTTTTTCTTTTTCCTAAGTGGATTGTGGTTGGAGTTGTTTGAAGTTTATGTAAATCTTCTCCTGATTGTAAGGGATGCTCCTAATAAGGAAATGCTATGATTAGTAGGACAAATTGGCAACGAGAGACTCACCAGTTTTTCCTGGCTCAGCCATGCAGTATCAGTAAAGCAGTGTAGGATACCAGGTTGGGGTCAAAGCATGAAAAGGGGTTCATACACTGATCAAGAAACTGGTAGAGGCACACATGCTAAAAGAGACTCTTCCACCCTACAGTACCACTAGGTGGCTGGTGAAAAAGCTAATGATATTTGATGCCTCATGGTTGCCTCAAGCTCTTTGCTGCAGCAGTCCTCCTTGACCCTGCACTGCCAGATATAATAATTACAGAGTCCATTGGGTGGACTGAGGAGCCTGGCTCTTGCTGGTGGACATACTCATTTTTTTTTCAGATTCTACTGCATCCTTACGATCAGAGACTGTTTGAGTTCACAGGACTTGTATTATAACTCATATTCAATATGCTGCCTTAAAACAACTTTAAATTTATTTTGATCTTTCACCATTGGATAGGCTGAGACATAGGAAAGAATGAAACCTTACCAGAGCTGTCTTGCTACCATTACACGAATGCATTATTGTTAGAGATAGGGACAGCATACTGTCTGTCCCAGATACATAGTCAACTATCTGAGTGTTTGCTTAAAAGCCTCTCCAAACCCAAGTTTTGCAGTGTAAACATGTAAACGTGTTCAGTATTGGATGTGCTTCTTACCTCATATAGGGATCCCTTATCCCAACCATTAGATTCCTGGAAAGGTATCTACTTTTGACCAGCAACCTATCTTAAAAACTCTAACAATCAGTACAGACTCTTTCGGACTGTGTCCAGTCACCTGGACAGCACATTTTAGTGATGACATTTTATAGAACAGAACCCATGGGAAAAAGATGTGGCCATCAGGCAATGATGCTCTTTGGAATTTGTTAGTAGCACTTTCCTGGCACCACCACCTCATTTCAGAGTATTCTTTGCTTTTTAGTGGGTACTGGTAGACATAGAGTCACAGAGGCAGATCCCATGTGCTTAAGCTCTGTTTTCCTTATCATTCAATGAATCCCAAATGAGAACCCTAACAAAGTGGGTTGCTCAAGAAACATCCATTTTTAAGTGAAAGTAGTATATGCTTTAAGTGAAAGTAGTATATGGAAGAAGTAAACCAGGTACTAAAGGCATCTCAGAGGTAAAGGGAAAAGCATCTAATCACCCTCTCTTTGCATGTTTTGGAGGCAAGGACTCAGCTTTCCTGATGGCTTCAATACCCCCAGGTTCCCGAGGATACCTGGTTTTGGTTGTAGGTGCATCAGCTAAGTTAAAGGCAGTTCATATACAAGGGGTTGCCAAACCTGTACAGTACCAAAAATAAATCCTTGCATCTCCAGTTGGAATCTATAATCTGTTCAATGGGTAGAGATGAGCACCATGGTGCTTACCCTAGAGAATCCCCAAGTAAACCTTGTTACATTTTGATAGATTCCTGGACAAGTATTCTCCTTGTCTTATTTTTATTTTCTTTTTTTGTTTTGCACTATTAGGGCTCTCTGGAATTATTCCTGACTTTAATAGGATTGCCTTTAGTCCTGTCATGCTGGCTTTGAGATTGAAATAGAACTATACATATACAGTTAATATAATATAAATAAATATAATATGTAAATAGTATAACATATAATAAATATAAATACATAAACATATAATAGATTCAGGAAATATCTACCTATTTCTATTTCAGTATTTAGGAGAGTTGTCATAAAAGTTTCCTGCTTAGATATTTTAATATGGTGAGTTATAACACACTATGCATTTCTAGAATAAACCCTACTTGATTTCCGTGCGTCTATGCATAAAAAATACAAGCTTGTCCTTAAATTATCCTCCACAGAATGATTGTAGCAGACACTATTTATTTATTTGCCTACCCGTCATCTATTCCTTATTCCTTTCCCCCTTCCATTAAGTTCCAATTTGTGAGGTGTTATACACATTGCTCTAAATGGCCATCTGTTTCATTAAACCAAGCATTATCAATTATGTTTCTTGACCAGTAATTGAATCAGGATGCATTAGTCTGCTAAAGATGTGCAGTACTCAAGAAGGCATTCGTCTCACCCCACTGCATGTAGTCATGAAGACAGTGGATAAAGATGTCATCTTGGAGGGTAAAGCCAGAAGCCCAGGGGGACAGGGGACATGAGAGATCCTCCCAGGCAGCAGACTCACAGATGACAGCTGGCTCACTCTGGGGGACTTTCTCTGTTGCTATGGTAAGGTTTCCTTGCATTTCTGGCCAGCAGGATATGTAAAATAGGCACCATCAGTGAGTAATTACTGTATTTATTCTGTTCATTCTCTCTCTCTTCCTTTAGTTAAAAGAAAAGTTACTTTTATGCATTTTCTTCCTTACTATGGGATACTGCACAATAAAGTCAAAAAGAGACTGGATTGTCTGTAGAGAATTTTAAAACAATAATAAAATTGACTAAAAGTCTATCTGCTTTTGATGATCACCATGTGCCAGACATTCTGAACAACGTCAGTGATAAAAATGTCCCGTTCCACCAGGGTGCACAGCACCTATTGGCATCTTCTTCATACTCTACTTTTGATAACATCACGAAATTGATGCTAAATTAATTGCCGAATTAACCTAACCTGGGGCTTTAGTATGTTGGGACTTCTTACATGAAGTATTATTGCTAAAGCCACTTTGAGTCAAGTTTTCTGTTACTCCTCTAGGAGGCCTTACTTGATTCTCCGATAGGGAGCTAACCTGTATTATCATCCTCTGTGCTAACACTATAGCTTTTATACACCTCTCTGGTCATACCTGTTTATAATTTTTTATTTGGTATTCCAGTGATATTTTGAACTCCTTGACGTCATAAAATTTATCTTAGTCATGGTTGTCACATTTGTCTAGGACAATAAATGTCGTACTGGTTGCTCAATAACTTACTGTTCCCGAATATATCTGTAGCCTTATTTGGCTAATGTTATGCAGTCTTCACTGTTAGCATGTCGCTCTTTTGGAATACCCATGCTGTAGTGTGAATAATAGATATTTAATAAGATTTAATAACTATATATTTGCTTTATATAAGCCATCTCTGTTCTTACAAAATAAAACTTCATGGTGTGGTAAGCAATGTGTTTTCTAGTTACTTTCAGGTCTTTTTTGGGTTATATCTACCCATATCCTTTTTGTTTTTTGTTTTTTGTTTTGGAGATGGGGTCTTGTTGTGTCACTCAGGCTGCAGTGCAGTGGTGCAACTTGGCTCACTGCAACTTCTGCCTCCCAGGCTTAAGTGATCCTCCCACCTCAGCCTCCTGAGTAGTTGGGACTTCAAGAGTGTGCCATCATACCCAGCTAATTTTTGCACTTTTTGTAGAGACAGGATTTCGCCATATTGCCCAGGCTGGTCTTGAACCCCTGAGCTCAAGCAATCCACCCACCTTGGCCTCCCAAAGTGTTATGATTACAGACCTGGGCCACTGCCCCTGGCCCACATACTTTTGGTGAGGGCGTAAGAAGTCTACTAAATATATATACAACAAAACATTTTTAAAAGAAACGTATACTTTCCCTAAATCAGAGCTTAGAATTTGTTAGATTCCTGTATTACGGCTGAGCATCCACTAGGTGGTACTATTACATAAGTGATCATACTTGGAACAATGCACTGAAATTTTCTTCTCTGTTAACTGCTCACTGAAATATTTTGTTTTTCAATTCAAACTGTAGCAGCTTGATTAATAATGTAACTTGGTCTAGCATGAGGAAGTAAATTGTCATTATTAAGATTTATGATAAACTCTTTGCAAAAGAAATGAGTAAGGCAATCAATTAGCAGTCATCTAGTAGCTTATGTGCATAAACAATTGTGAACTACAACATGTTGTATTTGAAAACTGAACTCCTTTTGGAAAAAAACACTTTGGTGTTTATGAGAAGGAATTGTATTTGGCATGCATTTGAAATTTCCTGCTTTGCAGATGGCAATGTATTGACTATTTGGCATTTACAAAGTTTTTCCAGGAAATCAATCACTAATCTGGGAAAGTCTAAACATTATACATGGTGCAATTAGGAGAAGATTTGGCTTAGTGGAGTCGCAACATGGAAGCCTCCTTGTAATATTTTCATCAGTATCATGTTCTAGATCTACTTTGGAATATCTTTGGAAATAATTCATGATGAACATGCTTCATATAGAATTCACTTCAGGCAAGGCACAGAGGCTCATGCTTGTAATTCCAGCATTTTGGGAGGCGAAGGTGGGACGATCACTTGAACCCAGGAGGTCCAGGCTGAAGTGAGCCAAGATTGTGCCACTGCACTCCAGCCTGGGTGAAAAAAAGAATCGAATTTACTTTATAGTTTCATTATAACAGAATCTACAAACCACTAAAGTAATGAACATATGGAGAATTCAGAGGCTTGAATGTGAAGGATAAATGTATACTTATATTAAGAGCAGCAATTATACATATCAGCATCAAAGTCACTACAATTATTTAAGTACTAGGAAAGGTACCCTAATGACAAGCTAATATTGCATTTTTTCTTTAAGCTCTTTTTATTTATTTATTTATTTTGAGACAGAATCTTGCCCTGTTGCCCAGGCTGGAGTGCAATGGCATGATCTTGGCTCACTACAACCTCCAACTCCTGGGTTCAAGCGATTCTCCTACCTCAGCCTCTCAAGTAGCTGTGACTACAGGCGCATGCCACCATGCCTAGCTAGTTTTTGTATTTTTAGTAGAGATGAAGTTTCACCATATTGGCCAGGCTGGTCTCAAACTCCTGACCTTTTGATCCGCCCACCTCGGCCTCCCAAAGTGCTGGGATTACAGGCGTGAGCCACGAGCCTGGCCCCTATTTTAATTTTTTTAGATACAAGGTCTTGCTCTGTTGCCCAGGTTGCAATGAAGTGATATGACCATAGCTCACTGCAGCCTCAAACTCCTGGAGTCAAGCAATCTTCCTGCCTTGGCTTCCCAAAGCACCACACGCAGTCCCTTTTCTTTAAGCTGTTAAATTCCTCTAACTCAGGAGTTCCTAGCCTAGTCCATGAGTACCTTGGGTGTTCATGGACAGAAACAGGGTCCAGCAACTTTGAATGGAAGAATTACATCTAACTGATAGCCAGCATTTCCTTTGGTTATGAATGTAGACAATGCCCGTGGAAGTATTACTAGTACCAGTGCTTTTAACATCAACAGAAATCATAGATATTTACATGATATATTACATTTGTTGCAGCATCTTGAAATACCTTTCTTGTTAATCATACTTTAAAGTTATGATGGTACGGTTCTTTGCTGAATTTTCTTATTAATATGTAAATAAATAAATGTTTTTTCTATAATAATTTAGAAATGGTTTGACTACCATATTTCAGTATAACTGTTTTGTTTCTAATCCTGTACATTTTATTTTATGCATTTAAAAATATCTGGCAAGGATTTGTAAGTTTCACACCGAACCACCATAGAGATTCATAATACAAAAATGTTCAGAAACTTTGCTCTAAGTCATGTTTTGACATAGGACATTCTGGCTAAGCTAAGCATTGCTTCTCTTCCTTAAAAAAATGTAGCATCTTGGGAGGCTGAGGCAGGTGGATCACGAGGTTGAGATTGAGACCATTCTGGCCAACATGGTGAAACCCCGTCTCTACTAAAAGTACAAAAAATTAGCCGGGCATGGTGGTGCGTGCCTGTAGTCCCAGCTACTTGGGAGGCTGAGGCAGGAGAATTGCTTGAAACTGGAAAACGGAAGTTGCAGTGAGCCCAGATGGCGCCACTGCACTCCAGCCTGACAATAGAGTGAGACTCTGTCTCAAAAAAAAAAAAAAAATCTAGCATCCTTTGGAAGGTGCCATCCAAGGGCATGAATGACCTAGAGGGTAGATGACCTTGAATAGAATCTATAATTATTCTGCCATTTAGCTACAAGAGTGAATTTAGAAGGTGATTATTTCAAATAAGACAATATTCAGGATTTCTAAATTTTTCAGCAAAATAAAGTTTTCTAAATGCAGAGCAGTTGACTTTCAACTTTCTGTAGCAAATGAGATTGAGAATTGAACTAAAAAGGCAGGAATCTTATTTCTTAGTATTCACTTCCCCTAAAGCAATTCCGAGTTTAGGTGCTAGACTGAAGTTAACCTCTCAATTAACTCTCAGGTCCAGGTAACTTCAAGACACTAAGAAACATCAAAAATATTTCTACCGGGGAAAAAGTCAAAAGTTTGTGCAATAAAACACAGTCATGCCCTGCATAAAGATGTTTCAGTCATCAATAGACAACATATATGATGGTGGTCTCATAAGAGTGTGATGGAGCTGAAACATTCCTATTACCTAGTGATGACAGGCCTAGACTAACGTGAGCTTGTGTTTTATTTTTAAAAAATTTATTTATTTTTACATATTTTTTTGAGATGGAGTCTCACTCTGTCACCCAGGCTGGAATGCAGTAGTATGGTCTTGGCTCACTGCAACCTCCGCCTCCCAGGTTCAAGCGATTCTCATGCCTCAGCCTCCCAAGTAGTTGAGATTACAGGTGCCCACCACCAGGCCTAGCTAATTTTTATATTTTTAGTAGAAACAGGGTTTCACCATGTTGGTCAGACTGGTCTCATACTCCCGACGTCAGGTGATCCTCCTGCTTTAGGCTCCCATAGTGCTAGGATTACAGGTGTGAGCCACCATGCCTGGCTGATTTTTTAAGAAAAAAATTTTTTAAGTAATTTTTTTTCTCAATTACAAACTTAGAGAATACTGTTGTACAGTATGTTTGTATTTTAAGCTGTTATCACAAAGGAGTCAAAAAGTTAAAAAAAATTACAGGTTTTTGGCTGGGCAGGGTGGCTCATGCCTGTAATCCCAGCACTTTGGGAGGCTGAGGCAGGTGGATCATGAGATCAGGAGTTAAAGACCAGCCTGACCAACAAGGTAAAACCCTGTTTCTACTAAAAATACAAAAAAATTAGCTGGGTGTGGTGGCGTACACATGTTGTTCCAGCTACTCGGGAGGCTGAGGCAGGAGAATCGCTTGAACCCTGGAGGCGGAGGTTGCAGTGAGCCAAGATCGTGCCACTGCACTCCAGTCTGGGCGACAGAGTGAGACTCTGTCTTCAAAAAAAAAAAAGAATTAAAAGTTTTATAAAGTTAAAAAGTTACAGTAAGATAAGGTTCATTTATTATTGAAAAATGTGTTTTATAAATTCAGTGTAGCTTAGGTACACAGTGTTTATAAAGTCTACAGTAGTGTACAGTAATGTCCTAGGGCATATTAATTCTCCACTCACTGACACACCCAGAACAACTTCCAGTTCTGCAAGCTCTGTGCATGGGAAGTGCCCTACGCAGGGGTAGTATTTTAATTTCTTTTATAATTTATACTGTACCTTTTCTATATTTAGATATATTTAGATACACAAACATTTGCCATTGTGTTACAAATGCCTATAGCATTAATTAGAGTAATAGGCTATCCAGGTTTGTAGCCTAGGAGCAATAGGCTACACCACCTAGCCCAGGTGTGTAGTAGGCTATACCATCTAGGTTTCTGTAAGAACACTACGATGTTCACACAATGATGAAATAGCCTCACAACACAGTTCTCGAAACATATCGCTGTTGAGAAGCAATGCGTGACTGTATAATACAATACCCTAAAAGCATAAAAAGATACTGAGAAAACCAAGCCATAATCAATTACACTATTAACTTCAAGTTACTTGAATGTTGTGGAATCATCAGTAAATATTGTATTGGTGGACACACTCCTGAAAGACATTGCAACAATTATCTGTGACTAAAACTTTAAATATGTGTTTCATCACACATTGCCTACATCTCATTCCAATTTAATGATGGACCTCAGCAAAAGTTTATGTGATCAGTGTGTTCTCCTGATACTCACTATTTCTTGCTAACAATGCCAGTTTAGATTAAACAATGTATTTAAAGGGAAATTTAAAAACTTAGGAGAGTTGATGGAGGAAAGAAGGGAGCTTTATGATTTGTCTATTTGGTAGAAAACACTGCATTACTTGGTCTTGATCTTGTAAAGGCATTTATAATTTATTTGTTGAATGTGATTGTCTCTGTGTTCAAAGAAAGGCTTATAGTGCTAAGTTCTCCTGATTTTGCGCAGTTCACCAGAAGGAAAGTTAGAGCTTCTGGGTGTGGGATCAGAGCCCTTCATCCAGAAGGATTTGTTACTGGAGAAATTCAGGTATGAACACTTAGAGCAAGCATGAGCATATTGTAGTGTAGGGGCTTCCTGTGAACCATGGTTCATTTGATGTGGAAAATTACCAGGTTTCCTGCTAGGGCCCTGAACTCTCTCCTCCTAATGGCTCATGCTCTAGGCATGTTTCTGCCCCTTCAAGCATTTCCTTCCTTTCTTTTTGCAGCTTCTCTCCTCAGTCTCTGAGACACTTATTCTTCTAATAATGTACCTCAGAGTTATTGGTAACATATTTACTCCACACTTCTTGCTCAGTCCTTAAAATTCTGAAGAGTTTTCCATCTCTTATTCTATACTGCCAAGTTAGTACCTTTCCAAGTTAGTTATCCAGTCCCTGGTCCTATCTGTCTGTTTATCTATCTGTCTATCTATCCATCCATCCATCCACCCATCTGTCCATCCATCATCTATCCATCCATCCTATCTATCATCTCTCTCTGTCTCTCTCTCTCTCCATCCTTTGTATCTGCTACCTATCTCTCTATGGCTATAGACAGTGAAACTATTTTTCTATTAAGGCTTAAAGTTTCTATCTCTTCACATAATTTAGAGTTGTGCCAATCACCATTTTCACATTAATCTTTTTTTTTCAGTACTAAATGCAATGTTGGCCAATTTGCCATTGAGATTATGTCATTTTAATCCCTTGAATCTGTCAGTGCCTCCCTGTTTTCCTGTTCATCAATGCTTCAGATGCAGTCAGCATTTTGTCAATACCATTTTTTTTTTCTCAGTTACCAAGATACACTTATTCTCTCTGCACCTCCTGGAAGTTTGTTCCTTATTTCATCTGAAAGCCATGCTTCAAACTTTCTCCAATATTTCTCTTCCTTAATACTTCAGAAACATGACCTCATATCCTGGATTTTATTCCATATATTTTATAAGCTCATTTTTAGTTATTTGGAAAATATGGGCTACTAAGTCTCAACCAACCCACAGTCAGCACTAATACTTCTGTTACATACAGATGAGGATTCATGATGGCAAACATCTCAAAAGAGAATTAAGTCACTTAAATGTGTTTGCATGGTGGCTTCTTTATGTGCAACTGGTTCTAGCCCATGACATATTTTTCAAAGCTACAAAGGTAATATCAGATCCTAGGGTTTTATCTTGTGGGGTTGAGTTATAGACTACATCCGCTGGACTGGCCAGTAATGAATCATTCTTTTCACACATTCTTAATCTATAACAGCTTTTCTATGTCCAATTAGACAAACAATTTGACAGGAAAAAGATACAGAATTTTGGAAAAAGTTTGAAAACATTTTGGTGAAAGCATATAATTAAGGCTGGTTATACAACTTGCCGAACTCAGTGTAAGATAAAAATGCAGGGCTGTTGTTTAAAAATAAAAATCTTGGCTGGGCATGGAGGTTCACGCCTGTAATC
Organism: Aotus nancymaae; assembly: GCF_030222135.1. Taxonomy (NCBI): domain Eukaryota; kingdom Metazoa; phylum Chordata; class Mammalia; order Primates; family Aotidae; genus Aotus; species Aotus nancymaae. The sequence continues at coordinate 32,637,723 of NW_026988471.1, forward strand.
CCAGCACTTTGGGAGGCCAAGGTGGGTAGATCATGAGATCAGGAGTTCAAGACCAGCTTGGCCAAGATGGTGAAACCCCGTCTCTACTAAAAACACAAAAATTAGCCGGGCATGGTGGTAAGTGCCTGTAATCCCAGCTACTCAGGAGGCTGAGAAAGGAGAATTGCTTGAACCCGGGAGACAGAGGTTGCAGTGAGCCACGATTGCACCACTGCATTCCAGCCTAAGAGACAGAGTGACACTCCATCTCAAAATAAATAAATAAATAAATAAAATAAAAACTTTCTAGTTTCTTCCACAATCTCTCTTGATCTGTCATAGCATCTTTTATTTGCTACTTCATGGTGTACTGCCTCAGGCACAGGGAGACTTGTGGGACCCCATCCTTTGACTTACACACACGCCCAACAGCTACTGGGGTCCCCCTGCACCAGTTAGCACCAAATCACTGGGAGAAATCTGTTTCCCTTTCCTTTGGAAACTTTGCTTTAACCAACAGTAGACAGGTGACCCCCAAGGGATTGCAACCTCCACATCGTGATTCATTAGGTACCTGGATTGGGTTAGGCAAAAGCCTAGCCCCCAACCATTTCTCCTGCTAAGTGTGCTGTGGAGCTGCCAGCCTAGAAAGAGGATCTGGCCACTGCCATGTCCCTCCCCGAGATAGGGGCATGTGCATTCTCCTATGCATGACTCTGAAGGCTCCTCATGCCCATACCCAGGCCCCCACTGCAGGTGGAGGGTGGCAGCAGTAGCTGAGTGGTGATGGGATTGGAAATGGAGGGCTAGGTGGGGCCCAGAGCACCCTGGAGTTAGGAGCCTGTCAGCCCAGAGCCTGTCTTAGAAAGGCAGCAGGAGGCAGGACTGCTCCTGAGCCAAGGCTTCAGGTCCTCTGCCACATGTTCCATGGTCCCATCAGACTTGATTTACAAAAAAACAAATTCAAAGATAACATTGGTAAGAATTTTAAGACAAAGACTGCAGTGCATTAAACCCCAAATGAGAGGCTGTTATGAATGTGAGTCCCTGGGCGGCTTCTGGTGACTGGCCCAGGAAGCAGGCCCTGCATGCATCCCGAAGTCTTGGTTGTTATGTACAGCATTTGACACCAAGATAGTAAATCCTTTAAAATAAAACGTAGGGACGATACCATAACACATTATGTTCCTCTTCAGGAGTGACTGTGCTGCATATTCATTGAGTCTCAGAACCCCACAGTATTTAAGGCGGTACCAGATGCGAAAGTATTCATTGAATATATGTCTGTGTATATTTATATATATATGATATATATATTTTTTTAATAGAGATGGGGTTTCACCGTGTTACCCAGGATGGTCTCGATCTCCTGACCTCGTGATCCACCCACCTTGGCCTTCCAGAGTGCTGGGATTACAGGCGTAAGCCACGGTGCCCAGCCCCAGAGTTTTACTCTTGCTGCTTAGGCTGGAGTGCAATGGCACGATCTTGGCTCACTGCAACCTCTGCTTCCTGGGTTCAAGCGATTTTCCTGCCTCAGCCTCTCCTGTACCTGGGATTACAGGCATGTGCCACCACACCTGGCTAATTTTGTATTTTTAGTAGAGACAGGGTTTCTCCGTGTTGATAAGGTTGGTCTTGAGCTCCCCACCTCTGGTGATCTACCCGCCTTGACTTCCCAAAGTGCTGGGATTACAGGCGTGAGGCACCACACCTAGCTTTCACTGAATACTGATAAAGCAAGACAAGAAGCCAACAACAGGATCAAATCTGAAATTAAATATGTGAATGAGCATTCATTTAGCCAGTAAAGTTTATACACTAGGCAGAGATGCTAATTTTACACACTTGTTTCCTAAATCTGAGAATATTTTTACAAACAAAGGTACCATTTAGGTTATTTGTCCCCTCGTGAATTGATCAATGTTTAGAAAGTAGTAGCAACAGAAAGGGCAAAATATTTTGCAATCTACCCATCTGACAAAGGGCTACTATCCAGAATCTACAAAGAACTAAAGCAGATTTACAAGAAAAAACACACACAACCCATCAAAAAGTGGGCAAAGGATATGAACAGACACTTTTCAAAAGAAGACATTTATGCGGCCAACAAACATATGGAAAAAAATGCTCATCATCACTGGTCATTAGAGGAATGCAAATCAAAACCACATTGAGATACCATCCCATGCCAGTTAGAATGGCAATCATTAAAAAATCTGGAGACTACAGATGTTGGAGAGGATGTGGAGAAATAGGAACACTTTTACACTGTTGGTGGGAGTGTACATTAGGTCAACCATTGTGGAAGACAGTGTGGCGATTCCTCAAGGATTTAGACATAGAAATACCATTTGACCCAGCAATCCCATTACTGGGTATATACCCAAAGGATTATGAATCATTCTATTATAAAGACACATGCACACGTACATTCATTGCACACTGTTCACAATAGCAAAGATCTGGAACCAACCCAAATGCCAATCAATGACAGACTGGACAAAGAAAATGTGGCACATATACACCATGGAATACTATGCAGCCATAAAAAACAACGAGTTCGTGTCCTTTGTGGGGACATGGATGAATCTGGAAACCATCATTCTCAGCAAACTGACACAAGAACAGAAAACCAAACACTGTATGCTCTCACTCATAGGTGGGTGTTGAACAAGGAGAACACATGGGCATAAGGAGGGGAACATCACACACTGGGTAGGTTGGGGGGTGGGGGCTGGGGAGGGACAGCATGGGGGGCAGGGAGGCCGGGGAGGGAAAACACTGGGAGAAATGCCTGATGTAGGCAATGGGGGAACAGAGACTGCAAACCACCATGGCATGTGTGTACCTATGCAACAACCCTGTGGGATGGGCACATGTACCCCAGAGCTTAAAATTCAATAAATAAATAAATAAAATAAAGAAAGGAGAAAGTAGTAGCATTTACATATGGAATCCACAAGGAGGAGCTCTGAATTCATTTTAAATATCAGGATTTGAAGTTTCTGTCTCGTGTATATCCATGGAGAGTAGAGCTATCTTGAGGTATAATTAGTTCCAAGACAGAATTTTATCAGCTGAGTCTTTGGGGAGTGGTAGTATGTAAACACTTATTAAAATGTTACGGTGGTAGGGAACGTAAATTCTGCATCAGTCAATTTAGATAGATGCAAATAAAACCAAAGGCTTTCTGCCCTCTGGGATTATTTGTTCCTTGGTGGAAGATATATGTCATATGCTAGATTTTCATCCATGTTAAGAGATAGGAAGGAAGAGTAAGGACAATTTTGCAGCTTACGAGTGGCTCCGACAAACAAAGGTATAAATAGTGTAGCTCACAGAATCTGGTGTTTCTCCCAGGGCATGTTTTGAGGGGTGAAAACATTTCTATATAACTTAATATATAGAAATATTTATATATATTAAGTTCTCATACCAGGAAAGCCTGAACTAAAGTGTATTAACAGGATGTCTTATACAAATATAGATAAATAATATATTGTAAACAGATAAGACAAAACGACAGAATAGTTTATATGACATATATTGAATTGCAGGCTGCTTTTCTACTTCTATTCTGTATCTATATTAAGCCACCTAGTCTTTCGAGCTAGCTGGAGAAATGAAAAATGTCATATAGGAGTCAGGAGTATGCCGGGCAACAGCTGATGATACTCAAAGGGTGTGACCAGTTCCTTAATCCATCTTCTTGGTTCCCCAACCTGGCTTTGGGATAAAGACTGCATATTTTGCAAAACTTGGCTGGCTTTAACTGGCAAGGCTAAGTATTCAAGATTTTGTTGGTTATACTCAGCTGGAGAGTTTGGGAGATTTTTTTTTTTTTTTTTAACCCTTGCTGTAAGGTTAGTAGAAATGAATTGGGAAGGTGTTATATTGTTTGACCTTGGCACTTTCCAAACAAAGGGTTGGTTTAGACTCAGATGGCAAAAAACTAGAAGTCTTTCCTGGCAAATAGCACCACTTGCCCTTCTACTGCCATTCCTTTGCATTGCTTTCTTTCCCCCCCACCCCCCCACCACCATCTGGTTTTATAGTGTGTATTTATTGGCTTTTAATCTGTTCCCTCCACTAAAATGTAAGCATCATCCTGCACACAGGGACTTTGCTCTGTGAGTCTGTCTCTAGAATGCAGAACTGTACATGGCACAGAAGAGGGGCTCAATAATTATTTGCAAAATGAATAAATGGATGAATGTATAATGTACATGATTTTTTTAAAATTAGACTTTTTATCAGGTCAAAATACATATAAAATTTACTATCTTTATTGTTTTAAGTATACAGTTCACTGGTACTAAATATTTTTATAATATTTAAAAAAAATCCCTTAATTCCTCCCTCCTCCATAGCCTTCCTAGACTCTGGTAACCACCATTCTACTCTCTGTCTTCATAAGATCCGCTTTTTGAGCTCCCACATATGACCAAGAACATGTAATATTTGTCTCTCTGTGCTTGGCTGATTTCATTGAACATAATATCCTCCAGGTTCATCCATGTTGTCATATGGATGTACATACACCACATTTTCTTTATTCATTCACCTGTTGCTGGGCACTTAGGTTGATTCCATATCTTGGCTATCGTGAATCGTGGTACAATAAATGTGGGAGTGCAGATATTCCTTCAATATATTGTTCAATATATTGATTTCCTTTCTTTTGAGTGTATACCATGCATTGGAATTCCTGGTTCATGTGGTAGTTCTACTTTCAGTTTTTAAAGGAACTTCCATACTGTTCTCCATAGTGGCTGTATTAATTTACATTTCTACCAAAAAAGTATGAGGATTCTCCTTCTCCACATCCTTCATCCTTGCCAGCATCTGTTATTGCCTGTTTTTTTTGTTTGTTTGTTTTATACAAGCTATTTTAACTGGGGTAAGAGATCTCATTGAGGTTTTGATTTGCATTTGATGGTTAGTGATGTTAAGCATTTTTCATACATCTGTTGGTCATTTGTATAACTTTTTAAATTTATTTATTTATTTTTTATTTTTTTGAGATGGAGTTTTGCTCTTGTTACCCAAGCTGGAGTGCAATGGCGCGATCTCGGCTCACCACAACCTCCACCTCCTGGGTTCAGGCAATTCTCCTGCCTCAGCCTCCTGAGTAGCTGGGATTACAGGCACGCGCCACCATGCCCAGCTAATTTTTTGTATTTTTAGTAGAGACGGGGTTTCACCATGTTGACCAGGATGGTCTCAATCTCTTGACCTCGTGATCCACCCGCCTCGGCCTCCCAAAGTGCTGGGACTACAGACGTGAGCCACTTTAAAATTAGATCATTTGTTTTTTGCTATTGAGTGGTTTGAGCTCCTTATATATTCTGGTTATTCATTTCTTGTCTGACGGATTATTTGTACATATTTTCTCCCATTCTGTGGGTTTTCTCTTCACTTTGTTGATTGTTTCCTTTGCAGTGCAGGAGCTTTTTAACTTAATATAATCCTATTTGTTTATTTTTGCTTTTGTTACCTATGCTTTTGAAGTCTTATACAAAAAATCTTTGCCCAGGCCAATGTCCTGGAGTGTTTCCCCAGTGTTTTCTTCTAGTAGTTTCATAGTTTCCAGTCTCAGGTTTCAGTCTTTAATCCATTTTGATTCGACTTTTGTGTATGATGAGAAAGGGGGTCCGGTTTCTTTCTTCTGCGTGTAATTCTCCAGTTTTTCCATCACTATTGAGAAGACTATCCTTGCCCCATTGTGTGCTCTTGGTGCTTTTGTTGAAGATGACTTGGCTGTAAATGCATGGATTTATATCTGGGTTCTTTATTCTGTTCCATTGGTCTGTGTGCCTGTTTTACACCAGTAACATGCTGTTTTGGTTACTTTAGCTTTATAATAAATTTTGAAGTCAGGTAGGGTGATGCCTCCAGCTTTGTTCTTTTTGCTCAGTATTGCTTTGGCAATTCTAAGTGTTTAGTGGTTTCAAAGAAATTGTACTGCTTTTATTTCCATTTCTGTGAAGAGTGTCATTGGTATTTTGATAGGGATAGCATTGAATCTGTAAATGGCTTTGGACAGCATTGTCACTTATCAATATTAATTCTTCCCCTCCCATGAGAATGGAATATCTTTTTATTTTTTTCTTCTTCATTTAAAAAATCTATTTTATAGTTTTTATTGTATAGATCTTTTACTTTTTTATTAGATTGATTCATAGGTAACTTATTTTTTGGTAGCTATTGCAAATCAAATTGCATTCTTCATTTCTTTTGCAGATTGTTCACTGTTGCTGTAGTAAATGCTACTGGTTGTTGTACGTTGATTTTGTATCCTACTACTTTGCTGAATTTGTTTATCAGCTCTAGGAGTTTTTTCGTGGATCTAGTTTTTCTAGGTATAAGATCATATTATCTGCAAACAAGCCTAATTTGTCTTCTTCCTTTCCAGTTTGGATGCCCTTTATTTTTTTCTTTTATGTAATTGCTCTGGTCAGGACTTCCAGTATTATGTTGAGTAACAGTGGTGAGAGTAAGCATCCTTGTTTTGTTCTAACCCTTAGAGGAAGGACCTTCATTTTCCCGCATTCATATGATGTTAGCTGTGGGTTTGTCATATGTGGCCTTTGTTATTTTGAAGTATGTTTCTTCTATACTCATTTTGATGAGGATTTTTATTATGGAGGGATGAAATTTTATCAAATGCTTTCTTCAGCATCTATTAAAATAATCATATGGTTTTTCTTGATGATTCGGTTAATGTGATGTATCATGTTTATTCATTACGTTGATTTACATACATTGAACCAGGCTTGCATCCATGGAATGAATCCCACTTTACCCTGGTGATTGATCTTTTTAATGTGTTGTTGAATTCCATTTGCTAGTATTTTGTTAAGGAGTTTTGCATCTATGTTCATCAGTGATATTGGCCTGTAGATTTTTTGTTGTTGCTGTTCTCTCCTTATCTGGTTTTGGTATCAGAGTAATGCTGGCCTTGTAGCAGAAATTTGGCAATATTCCCTCCTCTTCAAATTTTTTGAAGATTTTGAGTAGGATTGGTATTACTTCTTATTTAAATATTTGGTAGCATTCAGCAGTGAAGCTGTAAGGTCCCGGGATTTTCTTTGATGGGAGACTTTAATTGTGACTTCAACCTCATTACTCATTGGTTTGTTGAAGATCACTTGACTGTATATGAGTGAGTATATTTTTGGTCCCTTTTCTGTTTCATTAACCTATCTGTCTTTATGCCAGAAACATACTTTGATTACTGTAGATTTGTGATATATTTTGAAATTAGTACATGAGATGTCTCCAACTTTGTTTTTCCTTCTCAGGATTGATTTGGCTATTCATTGTCTTCTGTGGTTCCATATGAATTTTAGAATATCTTTTTCTGTTTCTGTAAAAATGCTATAGGGATTTTCAAAGAACTTGCATTGAGTTTTTAGAATGCTTTGGGACATAGAGACATTTTAACAATACTAAACCTTCCAATTAATAAAACAGGATATCCTTCCATTTATTTGTGTCTTCTTTAATTTCTTCCATCAGCATTTTGTAGCTTTTGGCTTACAAGTCTTTAACCTGTTTCACTAAACTTATTTCTGAGTATTTTATTCTTTTTGATGTTATTGTAAATGAGATTGTTTTCCTAATTTCTTTTTCAGAACAGTTTATTGTTAGTGAATAGACACACAACTGATTTTTGTATGTTGGTTTTATATCCTGCAACTTTATTGAATTCATTTATTAGTTCTAACAATTTTTTATGGAATCTAGGATTTTCTAGATAAAATAATATCTGTGATAGGGACAATTTTATTTTTTCCATTCTGATTTATATACCTGTTACTATTTTTTCCAGTTGCTTTGTCTAGACCTTCCAGTGCTATGTTGAGTAGAAGTGGCAAGAATGGGCATTCTTGCATTGTTTCTTATCATAAAAGAAGAGCTTTCAGGTTTTCACTGTTGTATATTTAGCTGTGGTCTTGTAATCTATGGCCTTTATTATGTTAAGGCACTTTTTTCTGTTGCTAGGTTGTTGAGACTTTTTTTTTGGTTATCAAGAAATGATATCAGATTTTTTCAAATGCTTATTCTGCATCTATTGAGATTATTATGTAATTTTTATTCCTTATTCTGTGATTATGGTGTATCACATTAACTAAATTTTGTATGTTGAGTCATCCTTACATTTCACAGATAAATCTCACTTGGTCATAGTGTATGATCCTTTTGATGTTCTGATAAATTTGGCTTGTTACTATTTTGTTGAGGATATTTGCAACTATATTCATCAGGGATATTGATCTGTAGTTTTCTTTTCTTGTGACATTCTTGTCTGGCTTTGCTATCAAAATAATACTGGTCACTTAAAATAAATTTAGAAGTGTTCCCTCATCTTCAAATTTTTGGGAGAGTTTTGAAAGAATTGTCATTAATTCTGCTTTAAATATTTGATAGAATTCACCAATAAAGACATCTAGTCCTGGCCTTTTTTTTGTTGGTAGATTATTGATTACTGTTTAATTTTTATCTTAGTTGAAGTCTGTTCTCTTTGTACTTCTGTAAGATTAAGTCTTAGGTTAGGTTAAGTTAGGTTAGGTGTGTTTTTAAAAAATTATCCATTTTTTTCTAGGTTATCTGGTTTGCTAGCATGTAATTGTTGATAGTAGTCTCTTATGATCCTTTTCATTTTGTGGCATCAGTTGTAAATCTCCTCCTTTCTTTCTGATTTTATTTATTTAAGTTTTCTCTCCTTTTCCCTACTTAGTTTAGCTAATAGTTTGTTAATTTTATCTTTTCAGAAGCCCAAATAATTGTTCTGTTGATTTTTAAAATTTGTTCCCCACCCCCCTACTTTCTATTTTGTTTATGTTTATTCTAATTGTTATTATTTCTTTCCTTCTGCTAACTTTGGGCTTAGTTTGTTCTACTTATTCTAACTCCTTTAGGTGGAGAGTTAGGTTGTTCATTTGAGATATTTCTTCTTTTTAAATGCATGTGTTTATTGCAATAAACTTCTCAGTACAGCTTTTGCTGAATTTCATAAGATTTGGTATGTTATATTTTTGTTTGCATTTCTCTTTAGGTATTTTTTAATTAAAAAATTTTTTTTCTTTGTCCCAATGACTGTTCAAGAGTGTGTTTTTTAGTTTCCAAATATTTTTGGGGTCTTCTTTTTAAATTAATTTAGTCACTCTATGTCTTTTTATTGAGAAGTTTATTCTACCTACATTTAAAGTAATTATTAAAGGGAGAGATTTCGTTTTGCTTTTGCTAGTTTTCTGTAATCTTACAGTTCTTTGCTCTGTCTTTTCATCTTTTGTTGTCTTCCTTTGGGTTGTGTTGAGTTTTGGTATTGAAATGCTTTTATTTCATTCTCTTTTTCTTTTGTATAACTTCTATCGACATTTTTTTGTGGTTACCTTGGGGTTAAATAACATATATTTTAGTTATAATAGTCTATTTTAAGCTAATAGCAAATTCAATTGCATATAAAAATTCTACACTCTAATGTCTCCCTCCTCATTTTACGTTATTGTAGTTATAATTTAAATCTATTCATATTGTACATCTTTCAACATAAGTCTAATTATAGTTTTTTAAAACAGTTTTGTCTTTTAACTTGTATGGTAGAATTAAACATGATTTACCTATCACTATTACAGTAATACAGTATTCTGTATTTGTCTATATATTTACCTTTACCAAAGAGTTTTATTCTTTGTTATGCTATTATGTTGCTGTTTAGTATTCTTATGTTTTAACTTGAAGGACTCCCATTAGAATTTCTTGTAAGGCAGTCTATTGGTGATACATGTTTACAGATTTTGTTTGCCTAAGGAAGTCTTCATCTCTCCTTCATTTTTGAATGATAGTTTTGTTGGGTATAGTATTCTTGGTTGGCAGATGGTTTGTTTGTTTGTTTGTTTGTTTGTTTATGAGATGATGTTTTGCTATGTTGCCCAGTTTGGTCTTTAGCTCCTGGGCTTAAACAACTCTCCCACCTAAGCTTTCCATGTAGCTGGGACTATAGTTGTGTGCTAGTGCACTCAGTTGGCAGGTTTTCTTCTTTTAGCACTTTGAATACATTATTCCACTTTTGTCTGGTTTGCAAGGTTTCTATGAAAAAGCCATAGATAGTCTTTTGGGGATTTCCTAGTATGTGACAAGATAGTTTCCTCTTGCTGTTTTCAAAAATTTCTCTTTGTTTTAGACTTTTAACAATTTTATTACAAAGTATCTTGGTGTGAAGTTTTTGGGTTTCTCTTATTTGATGTCCTGTGGGGTTCTTGGAGCTGGGTGCTCATTTCTTCCTCAGATTTGGGAAGTATTCAGCCATTATTTTTTAAATACGCTTTCTCTTCTCCTTCTCAAACTCCTATAATGTGTATATTGATCTGCTTGTTGCTGTACACTAAGTCTCTTAAGTTTTCTTTACTCTTTTAAATTCATTTTTTTCCTTTTTTGACTTTTATTTTAGGTTTAAGGATTCATGTGCAAGTGTTTTATATAGGTAAACTCCTGTTACTATCAGCATTTTTCTTAAAGCCATTCAACAAGTTCCAAACTTTCCCACATTTTCCTGTCTTCTTCTGAACTTCCCAAACTGTTCCATCCTCTGCCTGTTCCTCAGTTCCAAAGTTGCTTCACAATTTTGGGTATCTTTTCACCAATGCCCCACTCTACTGGTACCAATTTACTATATTAATCCATCTTCATACTGCTGATACCTGAGACTGGGAAGAAAAAGAGGTTTCATTGGACATACAGTTCCACATTGCAGGGGAGGCCTCAGAATCATGGTGAGAGGTGAAAGATACTTCTTACATTGTGGCAGCAAGAGAAAATGAGGAAGAAGCAAGAATGGAAACCTCTGATAAACCCATCAGATCTCATGAGACTTATTCACTATCACAAGAATAGCACAAGAAAGACCAGCCCCCATGATTCAATTACCTCCCTCTGGGATCCTCCTACAATATGTGAAAATTCTGGGAGATACAATTCAAGGTGAGATTTGGGTGGGGACACAGCCAAACCGTACCAGTTCTGGATAAGCTTATTGATGTGCTGCTAGATTCTGTTTACAAATATTTTGTTGAGGATTATTACATCAATGTTTATCAAGGATATTGTCCTGAAGTATCCTGTATTTGTTGTTGTGTCTCTGCCAGATTTTGGTATCAGAATAATGCTGGCCTCACAGAATGAGTTGGAGAAGAATCCCTCCTCTCAATTTTTTTGAAATAGTTTCAGTAGGAGTGGTACCAGTTCTTCTTTGTACATCTGATAGAAATCAACTGTGAATCCATCTGTCCCAGGATTTCTTTCTTTCTTTCTTTTTTTGGTTGGTTGGTAGGCTGTTTATTAATGACTAAATTTTGGAGCTCACTATTGGTCTTTTTAGAGAATCAGTTTCTTACTGGTTCAGTCTTGGGGGGTGTATGTGTTCAGGAATTTATCCTTCTTTTCTAGGTTTTCTAGTGTGTGTGCATAAAGGTGTTCATAGTAGTTTCTGATAGTTACTAAATTCCTTCTTCTTTTTGTTCCTTTGACTAAGCTATTTCCAATGACCTGTATTTGAGTTTGCTATCATTTCTTCTGCTTGATTTAATCTGATGTTGAATCCTGCTAGTAAAATTTTTAATTCAGTTACTGTGTTCTTCAATTACATGATTTCTTTTTTACTCTGAGAGAAGCTGAGTCTAGGTAGTCTCTTCCAGACCACATAGCACTGTATCAGGGTTAGGGATTCTGGTAAGAGGGTGTCCCAACCTGCTTACCAACTTTAGAGTCTGGTTTTGCATTTACCAGGAGTGCAGTAGCCTTTCAATTAGTTTTTGGATTTTTCAGAAAGGGAATTTGTAAACTTTTCAGAAAGTGAATCTGTTGCTGAATCAGTATGTTTGTTGAAGGAAGGAGAGTCTAGGGCTTCCTACTGTGCCATCTTGCTGATGTCATCTCCTCTATAAATATTTTTTGTTGTCATCTTTTATTTCTTTTTCATCATAACATTTTTCTGGCTCTCTTACGTCATTATATTTTCACCTAATATGCCAATAAGCAGATAAAATGTTTTGCATTTCATTTGTAGATGCACTTTATTTAAATAATGTCTGCTTCTAAAGAGCTTACTTGTCTGTATATAAATATTTCTTCAGCTTTCTTAGATAATAGGAAAAAAGTTCATATTATAAGTGAAATTTCATTCTAGCAACCAAGATTTACAAGGGACTTTTTATACCACTGCTTTCAGAAATGTCCTCCTTGGGCCTGGAATTTTTTTTTTTCTCTCTCTCTTTTTTTTTTGTGTGACTTTATAAGCATCTTTTGAGAGTTCTTGAGGGAATATTATGTTTAGAAACTAAATACATGTATTGTTATTAGTGTTACCTAAAATATATATTCGAGAATGATTAACTTATCAAGAATATATCTGAAAATCAGACAAAAAGTTACTCTTAGAGATTAGGGAGAGAAATATGCCAATTGTTTTTTTTTCTTTCTTGAGGTGGTGGGGCCGCAAATGTCCTGAACCAACATCCTAAGATTTTTGTGTAAGAGTTAAAACACAGAGCAAATATTTCTTATTTCCCACTGCCTCTATCCTCCCACTACATTGAGATTTTAGTTTGCTTGATGAGAGAAACTCTAACTTATATTTTGCTCTGTGGACCATCTAGAAGAGTATTGCACACCTTATATTGTCCAAATAAATTTATGATTTGAAACTTGAAAAAGAAACAAATTAGCTGTAAATGGAAAAAACTGTGAATAAGGAGAAGATCTGACAAGACAAATAAGTCATCTATTTGGCAGATAGAAGCACAAATTGAGAGGATAGTTTTATGATATTTTCTATGAATATTTTAAAGTTGAATCAATGATTATAATAAGAAATTATTAGCCCTGTTTTATACTGTTTATTCAAGATATCTTTAATTTTAACATGTAGTTAGGTTTAACTACAAGGCTGGTATCTGTTTCCTCCTGGCAGCTATATTTATGTATTCATCTAGGTAAAGATTCAGAATGCTAAGATAGCATCATTTTGCTTCATTCATATTCCTCAATGATGATCATACCATATTTCCTCAGCTGAATAAAAAAATGCAGGTTCTTTGTTCTGCCTTGAAAGGTGATGTGGAATGAACTCAGCTGCCTTTGTTTGTCCATATCACATGCCATATTAGTCTTAGTGAATAATCAAATGTCAGGAAAGGCTGTCTTCTAGCTCTTGGTGGTGCTGACATACAGAGAAACACAGTGTTTTATACTGTACAGAGGACACTATGTAGAATACAGCTTCATAAAAATAAGGTTATACAAGTATGCAATAAATTAAACAACGCTGTCATGGATGTGATAAGATATAGACAGGCAACATCAAACTGTTAGGCTTACTGCTATAGTTTATTTTTTAACTGATACAAAATGTAAAGTACTCAATTTTCATGTCATTGGAATCTATCTTATTATAATTTTTCCCTCAATTTTATCATGTCTTCAGGTGTGTTATAGTTTAACCCTACACATGCTTACTATTTATATTATGTATGATTATAGATACAATGTTTGATCCGATGACACTTTTGGGCTGATGACAGAAAATCAGTAATGTAAACAGAACTGTCTTTTGGACAAATTTTTATTTAAAAAATCCCAAATCTATAGCAAAGAAAGACTACATGAATTTAGCATTTCCTTCTTTCTTTTCTCTCTATATTTACTTTGTCATTGCTGAGAAAAAAGAAAGATAAAAACTGAATGTGTTTGACTTTCTCCTTCCATAACTATTACAGTAAAATTTTATAAGCCCCCAAATCAGGGATCTGCCAAGAAGTAGCAGGACTTGATTCATCGTATGCCAAAGAGAATAGGAGAGGGCATGGTGATGTAACTTAAGGAGAGGAAGAAGACAGATGCTCCTTTAATAGAACATGATCTAAGACAGCACTTCCAGAATAGTGGAGTAACAACCCCGGAAAATCCATTTCTCTATAGAAGCAATGAGAATGTTGGCAAAAATCGTCAAAATTAACATTTTCAGAAATTTGGAAATTAAGATATGAACATTTGAGGAGCATTTATTAAAGAAAAATGACTAAAGCTTGGTAAAACAGTGAGCTTTGTGATATTTTAACTTGCTCTATTCTCAGTCCCTTTTCACTTGAAGATAGATCAATTGAGGTGTTCTAGTTTGACAAAAAGAAATAAAGGAACAATGAGCCTCAGAGACAGAAAGACACCTGAAGTATGTCAACAAATGTATAATGGGACTCCCAGATGAAGAGAAGACAGTGAAAGATGGTAAAAGATTGTTTGAGGAAATAACATTCAAAACTTCCCACATTGGCTGAAAATCATTAATCTACACATTTGATATGGTTTGGCTCTGTGTCCCCTCGCAAACCTCATCTTTAGCTCCCGTAATTCCTACATGTTGTGGGAGGGATCCAGTGAGAGATGATTTAATCATAGGGGCAGGGCTTTCCCATACTGTTCTCATGATAGCGAATGGATCTCATGAGATCTGACAATGTTAAAAACAGTTTTCCTACACAACCTCTCTTTGTGCCTGCCATCATCCATGTAAGATATGACTTGCTTCTCCTCACCTTCCGCCATGATTATGAGGCTTCCCCAGCCGTGTGGAACTGTGAGTTCTCCATTAAACCTATTTCCTTTGTAAATTGCCCAGTCGTGGGAATGTCTTCATCAGCAGTGTGAAAATGGACTAATACAACATCCAGAAATCTTAACAAACTCCAAGTAAAATAAACTCAAAGAGATATGTATCTAGATACATTCTAATGAAACTGTTGAGGGATTAGCAAGAAGACAGAATATAGAAAGAAGAGAGAACCAATTCATCACATACAAAAAATTTCAATTTGGTTAACAGGTTTCTAACCGTGAGGGCCCACAGAACAAAACTGGAGGCCTGGTACCAGGTACCAGAGTTAGAGCACACAGACCAGGAGTGCTGAGCTGGACCTTGGCCTACTAAAATCTTCCAGAAATAAACCCAGTCAACTGAATCTACCTTATACCACAATCAAACTTCCAAGGGCATCAAAGAAAATAAAAGCAAAAAAATAACCCATCCAAAGGACAGCAATTTTGAAGATTAAAGAACATAATTCAACACAGATAAGAAAGAACGTGCAAGAGCTCTAATAACTCAAAAAGCCAGAGTGCCTTCTTGTCTCCAAACAACCATGCTAATTTCCCAGCAATGGTTTTTTACTGAGATGAAATGGCTGAAACGACAGAAATAGATTTCAGAATATGGACAGGAACAAAGAACATCTACATTCAGGAGAAACTTGAAACCTAATCCAAGGAACCTAAAGAATACAATAAAATGTTACAGATGATGAAAGATGAACTCGTCATTTTAGGAAAGAACCAAACTGATGTGATAAAGCTGAAAAACTCACTTCAAAAATTTCATAATACAATCACAAATAATAACAGCAGAATTGATCAAGTTGAGGAAAGAATCTCAGAGCTCGAAGACCAGTTGTTCAAAACAACTCAGTCAGACAAAAATATTGAAAAAACAATAAAGTAGAATGAATAAAACCTTTAAGAAATATGGGATTATGTAAAGAGACCAAATCTATGATTCATTGCTGTCCCTGAAAGAGAAAGAGAGAAAGCAAGCAATTTGGAAAACATATTTCAGGATCTTGTCAATGAAAATTTCCCCAATCTTGCTTGGAAGACCAGCATTCAAATTCAGGAAATGCAGAGAACCCCTGAGAGACAGTATAAATGATGATCACCAAGACACATAGTTATTAGATTCTCCAAGGTAGATGTGAAAGAAAAAATGTTAAAGGCAGCTAGAGAGAAGGGGCAAATCACATACAAAGGGAACCCCATTATGCTAACAGTAGGCCTTTCAACAGAAATCCTACAATCCAGAAGAGATTGGGGGCCTATATTCAGCATTCTTAAAGGAAAGAAATTCCTCCCAAGAATTTCATTTCCAACCAAAGTAAACTTTATAAATAAAGGAGAAATAAGATGCTTTTCAGACAAGCAAATGCTAAGGGAATTTGTTACCACCCGACCAAATATGCAATCAAATCTACATAACAATCAGCTAATAACAGGAAGACAGGATCAAATTTGCACATATCAACATTAACCTTGAATGTAAAAAGGCTAAATACTCCAATTAAAAGGCACAGAGTGGCAAGTTGGATAAAGAAGCAAGACACAACTGTATGCTGTTGCACATACAATGACACACATAGGCTAAAAGTAAAGGAATGGAGAAAAATCTACCAAGCAAACAAATCAGAAAAGAACAGAGGTTGCTTTTCTAATTTCAGGCAAAATAGATTTTAAATGAACAACAGTCAAAAAAGACAAAGATGGGTACTACATAATGGTAAAGAGTTCAATTCAAAAAGAAGACCTAACTATCCTAAATATATATGTACCCAACACAAGAGCACCCAGATTCATAAAGCAAGTTCTTAGAGACCTACAAAGAAATGTATACAAACACACAATAAGAGCAGGAGACTTCAACAGCCCACAGATAATATTACACAGATTATCAAGGCAGAAAACTAACAGAGATATTCAGGACCTAAACTCAACACTTGACTACATGGTCTTAATGGATATCTAGAGAACTCTCCACCCCAAAACAGTAGCACATACATTCTTCTAATTGTACATGGAATATACTGTACAATTGTCCACAAATCAGCCATAAAGCAATCCTCAGCAAATTAAAAAAAAAAAATCATACCAAACATACTCTGGGACCACAGCACAATAAAAATAGAAATCAGTATTGGGAAAATTGCTCAAACCCCTACAATTACATGGAAATTAAACAACCTGCTCCTGAATGACTTTTGGGCAAACAAAGAAATTAAGACAGAAATCAAGAAATGCTTTGAAACAAATGAGAAAAAGATACAACATACCAGAATCTCTCAGACGCAGCTAAAGCAGTGTTATGAGGGAAGTTACAGTGCTAAATGCCCACATCCAAAAGTTAGAAAGATGGAAAATCAACAACCTAATATCTAGGTTTTCTAGTTTGTATGCATAGAGGAACAAGAGAAACAAGAGAAAACCAACCCTAAACCTAGCAGAAAAAAAGAAATAACCAAAATCAGAGCTAACTGAAGGAAAATGAGATGCAAAAAACCATACAAAAGATCAACACATCTGGGAGTTGTTTTTTTGAAAGAATAAATATCATTAATAGATCACTAGCTAGACTAATAAAGAAAAAAGAGAGAAGATCCAAATAAACATAATCAGAATGACAAAGGGTACACTACTACTGAACCTATAGAAATACAAAAACTTTTTTTTTTGAGACGGAGTTTTGCTCTTGTTACCCAGGCTGGAGTGCAATGGCATGATCTCAGCTCACCGCAACCTCTGCCTCTTGGGTTCAAGCAATTCTCCTGCTTCAGCCTCCTGAGTAGCTGGGACTATAGGCCAGTGCCATCATGCCCAGCTAATTTTTGTATTTTTAGTAGAGATGGGGTTTCACCATGTTGACCAGGATGGTCTCGATCTCTTGACCTCATGATCCACCTGCCTCTGGCTCCCAAAGTGCTGGGATTATAGGCATGAGCCACCATGCCCAGCCAGAAATACAAAAACTTTCATAGATTACTATGAACACCCCTATGCACACAAACTAGACAACCTAAAAGAAATGGATAAATTCCTGGAAAAATATAATCTCCCAAGATTGAACCAGGAAAAAGTTGAATCCTTGGACAGACCAGTAATGAGATCCAAAATAGAATCACTAATAAAAGGTCTACCAACCAGATAAAGCCCAGGACCAGAGGGATTCACTGCTGAATTCTACTTGGTGTATAAAAAAGAGCTGGTACCATTCCTACTGAAAGTATTCCCAAAAATTGAGGAAGGACTCCTCCCTAACTCATTCTAGGAGGCCAGCATAGGACCATCCTGACACTAAAATCTGGCTGCAACACACACACACAAAAGAAAACGATAGGCGAATATTCTTGATCAACATAAATACAAAATTCCTCAATAAAATTCTAGCAAATAAAATCCTGTAGCACATCAAAAAGGTAATCCACCACAATGAAGTAGGCTTTATCCCTGGAACGCAAGGTTGGTTCAACATATGCAAATCAATAAATGTGATTAATCCCATAAGCAGAAGTAAAAACGAAAACCACATAATCATTTTAATAGATGCAGAAAACCCTTTCAATAACATTCAACATCCCTTCATGTTAAAAACTCTCAACAACCTAGGCATTGAAGGAACATACCTCAAAATAATAAGTCATTTATAACAAATCCATAGCCAACATTATGCTGAATGAACAAAAGCTGAAAGCGTTCCCCTTGAGAAACAGAACCAGAAAAAGATGCCCATTCTTACCACTCCTATTCGTCATAGTACTAGAAGTCCTAGCCAGAGCAATCAGGCAAGAGAAAGAAAGAAAAGGCATCCAAATAAGAAAAGAAGAAATCAAACTATCTCTATTTACAGATGACATGATTCTATATCTAGAAAACTCCATAGTCCCTGCCCAAAAGCTCCTAGATCTGATAAACAACTTTAGCAATGTTTCAAGGTACAAAACTGATGTACAAAAATTAGTAACATTTCTATACATCGACAACATCCAAGCTGAGAACCAAATCAAGAATGCAATCCTATTCACAATAGCCACAAAAAGAATACCAAGGAGGCCAGGCGTGGTGGCTCATGCCTGTAGTCCCAGCACTTTGGGAGGCTGAGGTGGGTGGATTATGAGGTCAGGAGATTGAGACTATCCTGGCTGAGACAGTGAAACCCTATCTCTACTAAAAATACAAAAAATTAGCCAGGCATGGTGGTGCATACCTGTAGTCCCAGCTACTCGGGAGGCTGAGGCAGGAGAATTGCTTGAACCCAGGAGGTGGAGGTTGCAGTGAGCTGAGATCGTGCCATTGCACTCCAGCCTGGGTGACAGAGCGAGACTCAAAAAAAAAAAAAAAAAAAGAATACCAAAGAATACAGCTAATCAGGGAGGTGAAAGATCTCTACAATGAGAATTACAAAACACTCCTCAAAGAGATCAGAGGTGACAGAAACAAATGGAGAAACATTCCACGCTCACAGATAGGAAAAATCAATATTGTTAAAGTGGCTATACTGCCCAAAGCAATTTGCAGATTCAGTTTTATTCCTATCGAACTACAATGACATTCTTCCCCGAATTAGAAAAAAAAGAGTTTATAATTCATATGGAACCAAAAAATGAGCTCACATAGCCAAGGCAATCCTAAGCAAAAAGAACAAAGCTGGGAACATCATGTTACCCAACTTCAAACTATACTACAAGGCTACAGCAACCAGAACAGTATGGTACTAGTAGAAAAACAGACACATACACCAATGGAACAGAATAGAGAGCCCAGAAAAAAGGCCACACACCTATGACCATCTGATCTTTGATAAAGTTGACAAAAACAAGCAATGGGGAAGAACTCCCTATTCAATAAATTGTTCTGGGATAACTGATTAACCACATGCAGAAGATATGAAGCTGGACCCCTTCCACATACCATACACAAAAATCAACTCAACATGGATTAAAGACTTAAATGTAAAACTTAAAACTATAAAAACTCCCGAAGAAAACCTAGGGAATACCATTCTGGCCACAGGTCTTGGCAAAGATTTTATCATGAAGATGCCAAAAGCAATTGCAACTGAACAGAACTGACAAATTGGACCTAAATAAACTAGAGCACTTCTGCACAGTAAAATAAACTATCAACAGAGTAAACAGACAACCTACAAAATGGGGAAAAATATCTGCTAATTACCTATTTGACAAAGATCTAATATCAATAATCTATAAGAAACTTAAACAGATTGACCAGCATAAACCCAACAACCCTGTTAAAAAATAGGCAAAAAACACAGAAACTTTTCAAAAGAAGACATACACAATGCAAACAAGCGTATGACAAAAAGCTTAATATCACTGATCATTGGATAAATGTAAATCAAAACCACAATGAGATACCATTTCATACCAGTCAGAATGGCTATTACTGAAAAGGTGAAAAATATCAGACACTGGTGAGGTTGCAGTGAAAAGAAATGCTTATATACTGCTGGTGGGAATGTAAATTAGTTTAGCCATTGTAGAAAGCAATATAGCAATTCCTCAAAACAAAACTACCATTCGACCCAGAAATCCCATTATTAGATTTATACCCAAAGGAATAGAAATCATTCTAGCTTACAGACATGTGCACATGTATGTTTGTTGTAGAACTATTCACTATAGCAAAGGCATGGAATCAACCTGAATACTCATCAACCGTAAACTGGATAGAGAAAATGTGGTACATATACACCATGGAATACTACACAGCCATAAAAAGGAATGAGAGTGTATCCTTTGCCTCAACATGAAGGGAGCTGGAGGCTACTATCTCAAGTAAACTAATGCAGGAACAGAAAACCAAATACCACATGTTCTCACTAATAAGTAGGAGCTAAACACTGAGTATACATGGACACAAAGAAGGAAACAGACATGAGAGCCTACCTGGGGTGGAGGATGGGAAGAAGAAGGGGACTAATAAACTACCTGTTGGGTACTATGTTAATTACCTGTATGACAAAATACTTTGCACACTAAACCTCCATGATGCAATTTAAAAAATATAATAAGCCTGCATATGTACTCCTGAACCTAAAATAAAAGTTAAAAAAAAATAAAAATAAATACTATCAGAGTTAAAAAATCTAGCAAAGTTTTAAGTTAAAATATCAATCCACCTAAATCAATTGTATTTCTATATACCAGCAATGAACAATATTAAAACAAAGTTAAGAAAAGAATTCCATTTAAAATAGCATCAAAAAGAATAAAATACTTAGGAAAAACTTTAACAGAAGAATCATAGGCTTTGTATGCTGAAAACCACAAAAGCATTCTTGAAAGAAATTAATGGAGACCTAAATAAATGGAAAGACAACCCATATTGACAATTGAAAGACTTAATAGTTTTAAAAATGGCAATACGCTCTAAACTGATTTACAGATTCAGTGAAATTCTTAACAAAATCTCAGCCGGCTTTTGTCCAGAAATTGACAAAATGATCCTGAAATTCGTATGAAAGTGTAAAAGAACCAGAATAAGCAAAACAGCCTTGAAAAAGTGGCCAGGCATGGTGGCTCATGCCTGTAATCCCAGAACTTTGGGAGCCCAAGGCAGGCAAATCACCTAAGGTCAGGAGTTCAAGACCAGCCTGACTCTACTAAAGAGAAACCCTGTTGCTACTAAAAAATGAAAAATAAAAAATTAGCTGGGTGTGGTAGCACATACCTGTAATCCCAGGTACTTGGGAGGCTGAGGCAGGAGAATCACTTGAACCAGGGAGGCAGAGGCTGTGGTGAGCTGAGATCTTGCCATTGCACTCCAGCCTGGGCAACAAGAGCAAAACTCTGTCTCAAAAAAAAAAAAAAAAAAAGAACTAAGTTGGACAACTCATTGGATGACTTAAACTACTTTATTTCAAAATTTATTACAATGCTATCATAATCACGGTGGCATGGCACTGGCATTTAAATAGACAGAGAGATTGATGAAATAGGTTTGAGAATCCAGAAATAAACTTTTATTTTTATGGTCAAATTTTTGACAAGGGTACCAATACAACTCAGTGGTAGAAGGAATAATCTTCAACAAATGCTGCTATGATAACTGGATATCCACATGCAAAAGAATGAAGTTGTAACCCCACATCACACCATATTTAAAAATTAATTCAAAATGGATCAAAGACCTAAATATAATAGCTAAAACTATAAAATTATTAGAAGTCACAGGAGTAAATCTTTGTATCCTTGGAATATGTGATAGTTTCTTAGATATGATACCAGAGCACAAATGACAAAAGAGAAAAACAGACATATTGAACTTCATCAAAATTAAAAACTTTTGTGCTTTAAAGGGCACCATTGAGAAACTGACCACAACCCACAGAATAAAGAAAATATTTACAAATTATATAAACTATTTGACTAAAGAGAAAAACAGACATGTTGAACTTCATAAAAATTAAAAACTTTTGTGCTTCAAAGGACACCATTGAGAAACTGACCACAACCCAGAGAATGAAGAAAATATTTACAAATTATATAAACTATATGACACTGGACCATAGATTTGATCATGAATATAAAATTATCTTCTACAATTCAAGATAAAATAACTGATATAAGATAAGAAAATAAAAAATGGGCAAAAGATGAGAGAAACATATTTCTCCAAAGAATATATAGAAATGCACAATAAGCACATGAAAAAATGTTCAACATCATTAATCATTAAGGAAATGCAAATCAACAGTTCTTCAATATTTTAAACTTACAGTTAACATATGATTCAGCAATCTACTCTTATATAGGTACACACCCAAGAGAACTGAAAAACACATCTGCAAAAAAACCTGAATGCCTATGTTCATAGCAGCATTACTCACAATGGCTGAAAAATGGAAGCAACTCAAATATCCATCAATTGATTAATGAATAACCAAAATGTGGTATATCCATATGACCAAATATTATTTGGCAATAACAAAAAGTGAAGCACTGATGTTTGCTGCATTATGGATTAATTTTTAAAACATTATGCTAAATAAAAGAAACCAATCACAAAAGTGTACCCATTATATAATTTCGTTTATGAAAATGTTCAGAATAGGCAAATCTAAGACTGAAAGTAGATTAGTGTTTACCAGGAGCTGGGATAAAGTGGAATGGATAATGACTACTAATGAGGACAAGTTCCTTTCAATGGTGATGATGTTTTGAAATTAGATAGGGTGACAGTTGCATAACTCTGAATATAATAATACTAACAACTTCTGAATTACATACTTTAAAAAGGTGAATTTTATATTGTGTCTCAATAACACTGTATTTTGTTTTGTTTTGTTTTTGTTTAGATGGAGTCTTGCTCTATAGCTCAGGCTGGAGTGCAGTGGCACTATCTTAGCTCACTGCAACTCCGCCTCCCAGGTTCAAACCATTCTCATGCCTGTAGCCGGGATTACAGGCGTGTGCCACCATGGCCAGTTATTTTTTTTTTTTTGTATTTTTAGTAGAGATGGGGTTTCACCATGTTGTCCAGGCTGGTTTCAAACTCCTGACCTCAAGTGATCTGCCTGCCTTGGCCTCCCAAAGTGCTAGGATTGCAGGCATGAGCCATCACACCCAGCCTATTTTATTTATTTTTACTTTTTTTTTAAGATGAAGTCTTGCTCTGTCACCCAGCCTGGAATGCAGTGGCACGATCTTGGCTCACTGCAACCTCTGCCTCCTGGGTTCAAGTGATTCTCCTGCCTCAGCCTCCCAAGCAGCTGTGGACTACAGGCACACACTACTATGCCTGGCTAATTTTTGTATTCCCAGTAGAGACTGAGTTTCACCATATTGGCCAGACTAGTCTTAGACTCCTGACCTTGTGATCCGTCTGCCTCAGCCTCCCAAAGTGCTAGGATTATAAGTGTGAGCCACTGTGCCCGGCCTGTTATATTTTAAAATGACCTAAATATTAGATTAGCAAGGTAATAGCTAACCTAGATATAGACTTAGCAAAAGATACGGGCAAGAGATTGATTTTCTAGTATTAGATATGTTAGAAACAAAAAAAAGCCACAATTCTTCATATGTGATTGAAAAATACTAAAGAGAAATAAATGGAAAACTGCAAGATGCCACTCCAGTGTCCTTTGTTCTCTTACCCATTGCCAGGACTTAGCCTTTCTCTACTTCTACCCCATAGTAGAAACTTGTACAAATGGGCCTGTGTAATACATCATTTATAAGGTGAATCTTCAACCTGTTGCCACACACACAGTCTACCTCCATTATTATCTATACTATTCTTTACTGTTTTTTGCATATTCCAAAATTCATGAAAGAAATATTCTGAATTACATGTTAGCAATTATTTTAGGAGTTTCAAATCAATATGTTTTGCAGTTATTTTAATTAAGAAGCATAGCTCTAGATATTTTTTAAATGGACAGTTTCCTTTTCTAACTTCTCATTTGTAAGAATCAGAGTTCAATGAGAAAAATATAAATTGTCCCAGGTATTTACAGAATTTTTGAGGGGAAAATAATGTTTTGCAGGGTGCTTCCAAAATTGTAGGAAAGGCCAGAAGAGAAAGCAGAAGGTGGAGGTCCTCCCACAAATCAGGAAATCATAGGCAGGTGCTGCCTCCATTCCAGCTGAAGCCTGACTGAAGATCATAAAACCTAAAAAGAAAGCTGCTGCTGCCATTGCTGTGAAGACTGAACTTCTGTGGAAGGAGTAAGAGATTCCATTCCCTTCTTCCTTTTAAATCTCCTATAAGTTCTTCACTTTGGTGGAATCTCAACTGAAATCCTACTGGGTTTTGGGTTACTGTAGCTCCCTAACTTCTAGCCCCTGCAGTATGAGAATACAGAAGAGTGCTAAAATAATTCTAAGCAGTAGCTAGTATAATATTCCTTCAGAAATCAAAGCACTGGCCAGGCACGGTGGCTCACACTGGTAATCCCAGCACATTGGGAGGCTGAGGAGGGAGGATTGCTTGAGGCCCAGAGTTGGATACCAGCCTGAGCAACATAGCAAGATCCTGTTTCAACCAAAAAAATAATAAAATTAGCCAGGTGGAGTGGTGAGTGCTTGTAGTCTTAGCTATTTAGGAGGGTGACGTTGGAGGATCACTGGAGCCCAGGAGTTTAAGGCTGCCATGAGCTATGATCCTGCTACCACACTCCAGCCTGGGTGACAGAGAGAGATCCTGTCTCAAAAAAAACGAAATTTACTGATCAAAATAAACATTATAGTGTTTTTAACCAACTACAAATCAGATGAAATAACACTGGGAATGTTGTATTATTTTCTTATATGAAGCCATCTACTTCTGGTAAATTTAGCTTTGGGTGAATAATGCTTTAGAAGTTGAGCTTCATTCTTTAAAATAATAGAGTTTACTACCATATGTTTGCTTATTTTTATATTTTACCTTTCTTATGTCTTTGGCTGCCTCATATTAACTTAAACCCAGAACATTTTTGTGTTAGTTTCTTATTGATGCTGTAACATATTACCAGAAACTTAGTGGCTTAAAGCAACACACATTTATCTTCTCACCATTGCAGAGGCCAAAAGTCTGAAATTACTTTCACCGGGCTAAAGTCTAAGTGTGGCTTTTCTAAGGCACTTAACCTTATTTCTGTTTTGTGTCAACGCTTTTCTGTCCAAAATGCAAGGCTTCTCCTATCACCAACTTTGGATCTGAAATTTTATACAAAGGATACTCAGGCAACTGTCACCCTTTCTGGGATGCTCCTTGGTTATATGGTGTAAAGTGCTTCAACTTCCCAGGCATAAAGTGCCTTGGTGCTATGGACACATTTAAACCAACCAATCAACTAGACAAACAGCACCAATAGTCTTAACTCTTTAAAAAGACATATCCAATTTTTTCTTCAAAAGAAGTATTATCTCTTTTCTTCTTAGCACTTTGTTCTGCTTTTGGTTGATCTTGGTTCTCAAATCGCATATAGATGGGATCCTAACATTCTTTTTGTTTGCTTAAGCAGGATCCATGACTTTACTATAGAAAGAGGACTAGAATCAGGACTGGGCTCTTTGCTCTGCAGATCCTAATATATGCCTTTTCTGCTCCACATTCTTAGACCTTGCTTAACCCCAGGGGTTCCTATTTTCCCAAGAAAGGAAAATTCCCATTGTATTTTTTTACCTGCCAGTTTCTGGTTCTTATGGTTCCTTCATTGGGGATAATGGTTCCTTTCTGAGTTCTTAGTGATAAAGACAAGAGGGCAGTTGGGGCACCGTAAATCTTTCTATCAACTGACCATTGATTTCACTCAGATTACATTAGAAGCCTCTTTATTACAGCAGGATTTTACTTCAGAAGGAGAAAGATAATATGGAGTAAGAACATGCAGTAATTGGAGGTGAACAGTGGCAAATGGCCATATAATCCCTCAATTTTGGGGATGTGTATTTGTCTATTTCATTTAAACATGGAGAGGATTAGTGTTCTGAAAATCCAAATTAAATTATGCAAACAGTATCTGTATGTAGAATAAAAAGACTCTGCAAATCTAACTAGAATTAATTGGAATTCCTAACCAATTTTCTGCACATTATTTTTGCTTGCTTATGATTTTACTTTTGGAAATGGACTAATGTAACCTACTAATCTTAGGCAGAATTGCTTACTTTCTAGGATAGCAAAGTAATTAAATACATGTTTTTATCAGAGAGTTTTATTTTTGTTCCTGTCTGGAATAGAGTAAACAAAGATCTAATTTATGTCAACAAAACACTTTATAAAGCTGAGTAAATGATAATGTTGATAAACACATGAAAGGAAGATTTGCTTCCAATTCATTGGGAGTAATTGAGGTGACAAAAATCTCGTATCAACATTCCTTCTTAAACTAAAGCTTTGGATAAAGTAAAAATGTGTTAGCACACTCTTTTTGCCTCTTTCTTCTTGCATCCTCATTTCTCCCCATCTTTTTTCCCATTGTAACCAAGTGACATTCAGACAACACAAAGACAGGCAGCAGTTGGAAAATGACAGGCCCCCTGATGTATTCTCAGTGTTTGGTTATAAAGTTGGATTACTTGCTGGCGTCTAACATTAGACTACATGATACAAAACCTCCATTTCATCAAGCAAATCATCCCAAGCTAGAAGCATAGATGCATCACTTAGGTGTGGGCCTTCCCTGTTAAAGCAATGTTTTTAAGGGCCAAGGAGGAAAGTCTTCAATTTGGACTCATATAGAGGATTTCCTTTGTCCTATGAAATAGTCAGATGTTCAGGAATGATCCTTTATTTACACAGGAAGTTTCTAACAATAGATCCTGATTCTGCTATTAGGTTTCCTCTTTCTCATTTCTAAGAGAATTTGAAATTCAAAAAGAAAAGAGAAGAACTGTGAAAAAGCACGATGTCTTGAACATGCCATTGAAGTGAAGATTAACCTTTATAACAGGGAATCTGCTATGTCACAGCTCAATGTGTAAAGTCTGTTTACTAAAGAAGGCATTAATCAAGACATAGGCATCCATTTATAATCTCTTTGCACTGTTGCTAACTCCAGAGTGAGCTGGTGAGTGAGATGGCTGAAGCCTGCCAGCTAATTTAAAGCCAAGGTCTTCACTGTCCAGAGATTTATCAGACAGTCAAGCAGCCTGTATCTTTTATGACTTGCACCTTCTTCTTTTTCAGAGGTAGTAAATGAAAAAGATGGAAAAAGGAGGTGCCATCCATTGCAGCTATGTAAAATCACATAAACACCATGCCCTGGGCTTTCATTATAACACCACCTTCTCAGCTAATTACTGTCAGCATTAAATTACAGAGTCAGGAGGCCCCACTCAATACCAATTCATTCATTTCAGGTCACAGTTTGGCAAAAAACCTGTAGCGAAAGGCCAAACCTTTATCCACTAAACCTTTTATTTGCAACTAAACAAAAGTCTTGACAAGTAATATAATTTGCATCAAGCAGGGCTACACTAAAGGCCGATTAATAGTTTTTTTATTTAATAAAGATTTGCTTTATTCTCTAGTCTACTTGACAGGACTTATCATTTTGCATACCAAAAGACACAAAAGCTTGTAGATTATTTTTTCTCAATTCAAGCATTGTGTTTAAGTATTACCAACCCTTACAATCAATGAGTAACATGATTAAAAAAAAATAAGCTCACCATTTTACATCTCTCAGATCTGAGCAGCTGTCTTTCCATTCTGTGCCGGAGAGGTGAATTTTTCGTGGTGTTGGTTTTATGATATGTTGATTGGAGAGACTTACTATCACAATCTTTTAAAATTCCATTATTGTACAATTTAGAACACAGGTGGTCAGACAAAAATGAGC
Organism: Aotus nancymaae; assembly: GCF_030222135.1. NCBI lineage: Eukaryota > Metazoa > Chordata > Mammalia > Primates > Aotidae > Aotus > Aotus nancymaae. Next base: position 32,665,651 of record NW_026988471.1, read on the forward strand.
TTTTCAGAAATGTAGAAAGCTTTTAATCTGCTTAGGCATTTTCTGGGATAAAAAGGTATATAAAGGTACTAACTTTCCAGAGGGGTTGATTTTCTTTTTTACTATCTAGCTGTCATTCTTCAACAGCTTATTTAGGGGAAAAAAATCAAAGTTTTTCATTGCTTTTCTTTTTTTTTGAGATGGAGTCTTGCTCTGTCACCAGGCTGGAGTGCAGTGGCGTGATCTCGGCTCACTGCAACTTCCACCTCCCAGGTTCAAGCGATTCTCCTGCCTCAGCCTCCTGAGTAGCTGGGATTACAAGCACATGCCACCATGCCCAGCTAATTTTTGTATTTTTAGGAGAGATGGAGTTTCACCATGTTGATCAGGATGGTCTGGATCTCCTGACCTTGTGTTCTGCTCACCTCGGCCTCCCAAAATGCTGGGATTACAGGTGTGAGCCACCGCACCCGGCCTGTCATAGCTTCTTAAAGGGATTTTCTGATTGTATAGAAGATTGAAATGAGAAATTCAAAATCACCTTATCTTAAACTCATGCAAGTGAGTTTGAATGATGATATTAATCTATAAGAATCAATTTCTTTTGATTTGTTGTGATTACGTTTTACAATCTAAGGAAAATACTTTTGGTGAAAATACTTGTTGCTTTGAGTGAAGAGTTATTCAAACTTTAATCATGCAAGTGCCTAGACAAGGCACTTTCTCACACATGACCCTATTTTTATTTAATTCTCACAAGGGTGGTGTGAGTTACAGATAATTATGTATTACAGATGAGGAGAGTCAAGCTAAGAGAAGTTAAATATCTTCCTGAAGGGCATATATTCTTAAGAGAATTGAAGCACAAGTATTCTAACTGAAAGTCACTGACTTTTCTGCTAGAACACTGTCCATTCTGAGCACTGGAATTGTCAGGACGGTAAGATTATATCTCTTGTTGAGCTCATCATTGCTATTATCAATAGTCAATGTTTGAATGCAGCACCCCCCCCAGGAAGGTTTCTGGAAGCATACTCTTGTTCTCTGTTAATTGGCAAACCAGGAGTTCTTTGACTCACCGATGGCTTTGGTAGTTTTCACACTTGTGAGCATAAGCAGTTCACTCGGGGTGTTGCTCTGATCTGCCCATTGTCTTTTCTTTCATTTTAAATCAACTGGAAGATGAACAAATACTTATGACAAGGTGTTAACAGAGTGGAAACTGAAGTGGGTGAGTATGGAAATGCAGTAGTCTGTGGGAGTCCTTAAGATTTTAGACCCTTGAGACTTGCAGAGATTGGGGCCCGGCAGTTGCATTTACCATACAAACATTGTACATCTGCCCCTCTGATATGGTTTGGTTGTGTTCCGACCCAAATCTCAACTTGAATTATATCTCCCAGAATTCCCATGTATTGTGGAGGGACCCAGAAAGAGGTAATTGAATTGTGGGGGCTGGTCTTTCCTGTGCTATTCTCGTGATAGTGAATCAGTCTCACAAGAGCTGGTGTGTTTATCAGGGGTTCTGTTTTTGCTTCTTCCTCATTTTTCTCTTGCTGCCACCATGTAAGAAATGCCTTTTGCCTCCCACCAGGATTCTGAGGCTTCCCCAGCCATGTGGAACTATAAAAAGTCCAATTAAACCTTTTTTCTTTCCATGTTTTGGGTATGTCTTCATGTGAAAATGGACTAAAATACCCTTCTTTGTTAGGGCCCAGTAAAAGGTAACCTTTCTACTAAGATGGATTTTATAATTGGAAAACAGTTGCGAGTTAGGCATCTATTTTACAAATATGTTTTGTGTCTTGTCTATACTATTTCCTTGATGAAATCAGGGTGAGGCAGGCTTTCTGAGTGTCTCCAAAGTGCCTGGCACTGAAGGGGTTGATATTAAATAGAACATAGTCTTTGACTTCAAGGAAATGATAGTGCAGCTGAGCAGCAGAAATGGGCAGATGTTTACAATAATATGTACAACAATAAAAAGTGCACAGTATAGAGTAGAGGTACAAGAGGATGTTAGGAACTCTGGGCATGAGGGCTAAGGAAGGCTTTCAGAGAAGGTGGCTTTAAAGACTAAAGAGGATGCCAGACGTGGTGGCTCACGCCTGTAATCCAAGCACTTTGGAGGCCAAGGTGGGCAGATCACCTGAAGTCGGGAGTTCAAGACAAGCCTGACCAATATGGTGAAACCCCGTCTTTAAAAAAAAGTAATAATAAAGACTAAAGAGGGATTTGCTAAGCAGAGAAAACTACAGGTTCAAAGGCAGGCAAGAGGATGTGAAACAGCATAACTCAAATGCCATGGGTCCAGGGTTGAATCAGGTCAGTGGAAGGGCTAGACAGGAAGGCAGATGTTAGGTCATGAAGAGACCTGTGGACCATGGAGCTCAGCCGTTGTCTTCAAGGCCATGAGTGCCACTGAAGGGCTTTACCAAAGGATTACCATGATCAAATTTGTGGTTAGGAATCAATATTCAACAATGTGGGGACAGATTTTAGTGTGACAAAACTAGAAGAATGGAGATCAATTAGGACTTCATGTCATGTTATCTTTAATTACGAATGGATAGATTAAAAACACTGACACTCTTAAATGATTTCTAAATTTGGTGATGGTGCTGCTGTTATGTTTTATTTTTTTGAGATAGAGTCTTGCTCTGTTGTGCAGGCTGGAGTACAGTGATGCAATCATGGCACACTTTAGCCTCAACCTCCTGGGCTCAAGCCATCCTCCTGCCTTGGCCTCCTGAGTATCTGGACTGTAGGTGTGTGCCACCACTCTCAGATAATTTTATTTTCCACTAGAGATGGAGTCTTGCTTTATTGCGTAGGCCTGCTGTCATATTTTAATGTTTACAAGTGACTAAAGTGATCAACCTTGGCTTTAAGCTGGATGCCCCAGGGAAAGAGATGCTGAGATGGAGATCTGCATACAGATATGTGGAAAAGTGCTCTCAGAATCAATACCTGTAGGGCAGTGAAGGAAGCAGGACTGGGCAGAGAGAGGAGATGAAATGTGCTGCAATCAAGATAGAAGAATTAAGCCATGGTGCGCTAATGACTTGGATGGCTCTTAGAAGCAAGTGGGTTTTTATAACTCTGTGGCCAGTCATTGGATATGATCTGCTTCCAGGGAGGCAGAGAGACTTTCTTAGGCTGTGGGCAATTCCTAGGGTGAGGTTCAGCTAAAAGGCATCAGCTGCAGTAGTCTGAGAGCTGGGGGAATAAATGCTTTAGTTGATGAGCACTCAGCTGAGTGGTCAGATGCTGGAAGGCATCCACTATCACTAAAGACATTAAAATTCCCCTGAGAACACTCTTGTAGCACAATCATAGTCATGTACAAACTCTCTTAGGCCTTTGCACTTGCTCTTTCCTCTGCCTGGTTATTCTTTCCCCAGACCTTTTATGTGGCTGATTTTTTTCTTGACACTTGTTTTTCACTTTTACTATCTCCACTGAGAAGGTTTTTCTGATTACTCTGTGTGATCAGTCACCACTCCTTACAGTCACTGTCTAGGACATCACCCTGTTGTTGTTTTTTTTTTTTCTTTATATAGTAGAATAAGATAAATATAAATACAAATCTCATTATCTGTCCTCCCATCCCTAAAATGTGAACTCCAGGGATCTTTTCCTGCCTTGTTCACTGCTGCATCCCCTGTGGGCAGAACAGGGCTGATCACATAGTAGATGCCCAATCAATATTTCATGAGTAAATAAATAAAAATTAAATTTAAGAAAATGAATACCAGAAAAATTAGATTTTTTAAAATAAGAGATTTTGAGACACTTCTGCTTTTGACACTGGTAAAAGTCAAGTCCAGGCAGGGCATGGTGGCTCATACCTGTAATCCTAGCACTTTGGGAAGCCAAGGCGGGTGGATCATCTGCGGTCAGGAGGTGGAGACCAGCCTGACCAACATGGTGAAACCCCGTCTCTACTAAAAAGACAAAAAATTAGCCGGGCATGGTGGCACACACCCATAATCCCAGCAACGAGGGAGGCTGAGACAGGAGAATTGCTTGAAACCAGGAGGCAGAGGTTGCAGTGACCCAAGATCACGTCATTGTACTCCGGCCTGGGCAACAAGAGTGAAACTCCATCTCAAAAAAAAAAAAGAAAGAAAATCAAGAATATATGTCTCACCACTCTTTTACAGTTTTCAGTCACCCACAGAGAAGTATTGGAGAATATCTCTTGATCATATAAGATGGATAGGCCTCTAGCAAGAGCTAAGCTCTAAGATCTCACATTGAGTATAATTTTTTTTGCCTCTGGGAAGTTTGAGGGCTTTTATTATTCTAAAAAAAAAAAAAAACTATCTTAGAGGAACATAAATTATCTATTAAAGAGACTTTTGGAATTTTAACATAAAAATCACGAGTGGAATTTGGATAGAATCGACCAGCTACTCCTCTATAATCACCTAAACCATTTTCCTTTAAATAGAAACAAACTGAAAAATGTAGTAATTTTCATGTGTAGAGGCAAAAAGGCACTTAGCACAGCTTGAAGACTCAAATTATTCTGGAAACAACACTGCTGTACTTGGCTTTAATTTGAACTCCATTTCTTAGAAACAGATTTTGAGTTAAGCCTCATGACAACTGCTAACTTCAGAAGGACCTGAAGATAGCAAGGCATGGAGGCAGAGCCCTTCTTATCCCTTCCTTTAGCCTTCCCCTGCCTGCTTCATCCCTGTTATTGTACCTTACATAGTGATCCCAGTCCAGGAAACACTCCTGTGTTTGTTCAAGAAGAATGGAAGGGATCTCTGGAAGTCATTTATTCAAGTTCCTTTCACTAGTCAGGAATGAATGGACATCATTTACTATACATTCACTTTTAGTCATATTTAAAGATTTAGATTATTTTACTAAAATGTTGGGTCTTCTGATAATTAAGAGTCCAGAGAGACAAACAGGAAAGTATTTTGGTAGTTATTAAATCACTGAGAATACTTAGGGCAGATCTATAGTATTTTTAAGCAATGGAAGAGAGAGTCCAGGGTAGCACAAGAGACAATGCCTTGTACGCAGATTTGGCTTTGCTTAAGGAAGTCCCATTAAAGAATTCGAGAAGCTTGGGCAGGCGTGGTGGCTGATGCCTGTAATCCCAGCACTCTGGGAGGCCAAAATGGGTGGATCACTTGAGGTTGGGAGTTCGAGACCGGCGTGGCCATCATGGTGAAACCCTGTCTCTACTAAAAGAACAAAAATTAACCAGGTGTGGTTAATTACTCTGGAGGCTGAGGCTAGATAATTGTTTGAACCTGGCAGGCGGAGGTTGCAGTGACCCGAGATTGTGCCACTGCTCTCCTGCCTGGGTTACAAGAGCAAAACTCTGTGTCAAAGGAAAAAAAAAAAAGAATCGGAGAAGCTCAAGGTAGAGAGTGGGACCTTGGGATATGGTGAACGTTCAGTCATTATAGGTGTTCAAATAGAGCATGTTCAATCCTTGCAAAGGGTGTCCTAGAAAAAATTCAAGAAACAGAAGCAAGTTGATCTCTAAGGGCCCTTGCAACCTTAAAGTTCTGTAAGTACAGAGAGTGGCTGGCTCTCCATGATTTTGTGTCTCTAGATAGTCGGTTGTTGTGATAAACTCTTTACTTTTAAAATTTTAGTTGTTATTCTCTTTAAATTCAACCTTTCCTTTGGACTTTCTTATCTTCCTAGATATTTAAATATGAAACTTCTGAGTCATTTATAGATCAGTCTCTGTTTCTCTTTTTCTCATGCACATCTCTCCGTCATCCTTGACCTATTGCTTTCTTAAGTTAAAATAGTCTTTTATTTAGTTTTTATTTTTATTGAACTTTTACTTACACGCAGTTAAAACAAAAGTCTTCCTCTACCTTCATTTCCTCTTCTCTACAGGCAACCACTGTAAGTTCTTTTTGCTGTTTCATTTGGAATATATCACCATACATCTACATAGCAGGTTCATATTTCTAGGTCTTGATTTTTTACATTTAGGCATGATTTATTGAATTCTCACTAGGAAAATAAGGATTTTATTCTCTGTCACCACTTTCCTCACCTCCTTTCTTATGCTTTCTCCCATTGCGTTATAATTTAGGCTAAAGCATCACTCAGTCTTATGTTACTATGACTATTCACAGTTGAGGTACACAGTATGTCTTTTCTTTCATGATTTTTAATTTTTTTGTATTTAATAATTATGCTTTTTGTTTGTGTATTTTCTTTGTTTTTTTATAGACATACTCATCATTAATTCAAACCCAAACTCTTCTACATTTTTCCAAGTCTCTTGTCAATTCTTTATTTAGGTGTGTCAGAGAATTTATCAATGTTATCTTCTTGAAGAAATGCTCTCCTAGAATCTTTTAGCTTATTCCAACTTGCTGCAGTCTGGACTGGTTGCCTCTGTAGCTCGTGTAGAGCTGACATCCTATCTTGGGATTTTCCCTTCCCTGTTGATTCTTAGGCCTACTGTGTAGAGCCTTTTCCTATATCCCATGTTTTCTTTCTTGGTTGACTCTGCAAACCAAAAATAAAATTTGAAGGTCCCCCAACCATCTGAATGGACTTCCTCCACTAGGCCAGGGCCCTCCAAATTTAACTTGAAAGATTGGTTCAAGCCATGACAGGAAGGTGGGGTGGCAGGGGTTGGACACACCTCATTATGCCCTCATCCTTCTTTTCAGGAAAAGCCTACCAGCCTTTAGCAGCAACACAGACCTTAAGTCTGATAAGAAACATTTATAATCTATTCTCTCTGAAGCCTGTTACCTGGAGGCTTCAGCTGCATGATAAAACTTGTATGCAATCCAGACATTCCTTTCTATTGATAATAACGCAACCACTTGTCAATAAGAACATTTAAAAATTTACCTATAGCCTGGACGTCTCCATCCCCCTTCAAGTTGTCCCATCTTTCTGGAACAAACCAATGTATATCTCAAATGTATTTTATTGATGTCTCACATCTCCCTAAAATGTAGAAAACCAAACTTTACCCCTACTACCTTGGGTACATGTTCTCAGGATCTCCTGAGGGCTGTGTTACAGGCCATGGTCACTCATATTTAGCTCAGAATAAATCTCTTCAAATATTTTACTGAGTTTGACTCTTTACAATGCTCTCATTTTTGGTAGAGTCACAAGATTCTACCAAAAATGAAAGCTTCTTGGAGGCAAATTTTTTGAGACTTTCAGAAGAGAATGTTTTTATTCTACCCTCATACTTGATTGATAACTTTTGTCTGAAGGTAGAATTCTAGAATATTTTTCCTCTAGAATTTTTAGTGTCTTATTTTCTGCTTTTTAAGGTTAATGTTAAAAAGACTAAGTCATTCTGGCTCCCCAAACTGTAGGAAATAAGAATAAATAAAAGGTTCTTCTTCGAAGTTTTCCTCTTAGTTCATTATGAATAAGTAATAGTTTCTTCAAAGGTTAATTTACTTTAAAGTTTTGCTAATTATCTTAAAGTAGTTGTTAGTATAGTAAAGAAATAAGTGTATTCTGTGTTCTTAGTTCTTACACGTTAATCTAGATACTTGGCCTGACATGCCTGGACAAACCCAGACAAGTCTTTGGTCATAGTTTATTCTCCTTCCTTATTTGGAAATGTTATTGCTTCTGTAAGCCTTCCTCAAGTTACTTCCTCTTTTCCTTTGTTCTCCTCTGCCTTTACCTCTTTAGAAAAGTTTTAAGTTGTTAGCCAGCTGGGTGCAGGCTAGACTGTGAAGTCCAGTTCCAGCCAATTCTAGAATATTTTTCCTCTAGAAGGAAGGAATCAGGACACAGCAGTAGGGCGGATGTGTTAGATATAAATGGCCCTGTCTCCTTTGTTCAGTGTCTTTTCGTGGCAAGGTGGCTAACGGAAGCACCCTTTTTTCTGCAGAAAGTAAAGTTGCCTTGCTGAGAAAAATTAAATTTATATTTGAGTGCTACTTCTTCTATGGCACCGAAAATTTACTTGTAACAAAAAGTTTGCGTGTAAACTGTGTTTTTCTCTTCTCTACTCCCTTGGAAACTTGTAAGATTTTCTCTTTTCTCTGAATATTCTGAAATTTCACAATGATATCTATGTTGAAAAAAAGTGTCAAACTCTGTAAAATATTTGAGGAGATTTATTCTGAGCCAAATATGAGTGACCATGGCCTGTGACACAGCTCTCAGGAGGTCCTGAGAACATGTGCCCAAGGTGGTTGTGGTATAGCTTGGTTTTATGTATTTTAGGAATGCATAAGACATCAATCCAATACATTTAACAAATACATTGGTTTGGTTTAGAAAAACGGGACAACTGAAAGTGGGGGGGCCTGGAATTCCAGGCTATAGGTAAATTTAAATATTTCCTGGTTGACAATTGGTTGAGGTTGTCTGAAGACCTGGGATTGATAGAAAGGAATGTCCAGGTTAAAGATAAAGGATCGTGGAGACCAAGTTTTATTGTGGAGAGGAAGCTCTTAGATAGCAGACTTTAGAAAGAGTAGGTTGTAAATTGTTTTTTTATCAGACTTAAAAGGGTTCTTAGTTGATTAGCTCCTGGATCTGGGAAGGAAGGAAGGAAAACAAGGGGTATGGATATTCTCTATAGAATGTGGATTTTTCCCGAAGAGACTTTGCAGGGCAATTTTAAGGTACGGCAAGGGAATATATTTTGGAGTTAAAGATATTTTTCCTTGTCTCATAATGTTATGCCAGAGTCAGATTGAAAAGTAAGTCATGTTATATAGGGTCAAATAAAGCCCATCTGATGAGAATTTATGGTTTGTAGGGCATGACTCCCTAGACACTTAGGTAGGAATTTGGGTAAGATAAAAAAATCCAAGCTTAGTCCTCATCTATTTTTATTATTTGTGCTGGCCACATGGATTAGGCCTGTAAAGTCTAGAAAAACATGTCCTCTAGCTCTGGGCTATTTTCTTGAATCATTCTTTTAATGGTTTCCTTCCCTCCATTCTCTATTCTGCTGGAAACTCTACTGTTTGGCTGGTGAATCTGCTGGGCTGGCTCTCTAATGTTGCTGTCCTTCCACTCCTGGTTTTCAGCTCTCTTTTTGCTGCTCTTTTTTGCAGCTCTCTTTTTTTTAGCTCGTCTCTGGGAGATTTCTCCACTGTTATTTTCCAAAGTGTCTACTGAGTTTTTCATTTTGACCCTTGGATTTTTAATGTTTCATTTTGGCTCTTCTCTTTATTTTGTTTTAATACTATTCTGTTTTTGTTTCATGGATATAATATCCCCTTCTATTTTTCTAAGATTATCAACATTAGATTTATTCCCCAGGGTCCCTTAAGAGTCCATTTCCAAAAGTTGGTTTTTTAAATCAGTTGATTAAATTTTGGTTTCTGTCATTCAGCTTAGATACTTTCCTCATGTGTCTGGTGATTCTCCTATGTGAGAGGAGAGAATTAGACTTGTATGGAAAAATCTGCATGAAGCCTGGCATGGTGGCTCATGCCTGTAATCCCAGCACTTTGGGAGGCCAAGGTGGGAGGATTGCCTGAGCCAGGAGTTTGAGCAACAGAGTGAGACCCCCATCTCTTCCAAAAAATACAAAAATTAACTGGATGTGGTGGCATGTGCCTATAGTTCCAGCTACTTAGGAGGCTGAGGTGGAAGGATCTCTTGAGCTCAGGAAATGGAGGCTGCAATGAGTTCAGATTGCACCATTGCACTCCAGCTTGGGTGACAGAGTAAGACCCGGTCTCATAAAAAAAAAAAAAAAAAAAAAGAGGCCGGGTGTGGTGGCTCACGCCTGTAATCCCAGCACTTTGGGAGGCCGAGGCGGGCGGATCACGAGGTCAAGAGATCGAGACCATACTGGCCAACATGGTGAAACCTCGTCTCTACTAAAAATACAAAAAATAGCCGGGCATGGTGGCACGTGCCTGTGGTCCCAGCTACTCGGGAGGCTGAGGTGGAAGAATCGTTTGAACCCAAGAAGCAGAGGTTACAGTGAGCCGAAATTGTGCCACTGCACTCCAGCCTAGAGCAAGACTCCAGTCTCAAAAAAAAAAAAAAAAAAAAAAAGGAAAAAGAAAACAACTGTACTGATTTTACTGGATGGTTGGTGATTGTCATTTATGGGATGCACCACAGGATGATTTGACTGGACCTTTTCATATGTTCCAGTATCAGTTTTTCCTTTTGGGCTGGTCAAATTCACCCAAAAAGAATCTTTTCATCTCCTGTCTAGAAAATATGTGTGTGTTGCTAGAATTCTGGGATCCAAATTGGAGAAGAGAACTGGAAATTTTAGCATGGAGATGTAAACCCTAATACTCCCACCTTTATTTTCCATATCATATTCTTATCCTTATCTGTGCTAGATGCTCCTCAGTATAGAGATCCTGTATTATTAATTTTTTTTTCAGAGAATAAAACTCCTGTTTGCAAGGAAAGAGGGGTTTTAGTGATCTATATCTCAAAAAACCAACTTCCAACCAGTCTTATCTTTTTTTTTTTTTTTTTTTTGAGACAGGGTTTCACTCTCTCACCCAAACTGAGTGCCGTGGCGTGATCACAGCTCTCTGCAGCCTGGAACTCCTGGGCTCGAGCAATCCTTCCATCTCAGCCTTCCAAGTAGCTGGAAGTGCACCACCATGCCTGGCTACATTTTTAAATTTTTATAGAGTTGAGGTCTCCCTGTGTTAACCAGGCTGATGTCAAACTCCTGGGCTCAAATGATTCTTCCACCTTGGCCTCACAAAATGCTGGGATTATGGGTGTGAGCCACTGTGCCTGGTCCAGTCCTCTTATTTTTAACTCTATTTCTAGAAGTACCTGGTGCTCCCAGTTTCTGAGGTTCTGGGGGATTCTGTGTTATAAATTCGGTTGCTTCAATCCACCATCTTGATCTGTGAATTTCCACCTTAGAAATCTCTTTTATCTACACTCTCTATCAAGGACATAGTATCTTTAATATTTTTCAAATGTATGATGTTAATAGCTTTTATTTTATTTATTTTTTATTTTGAAATTATCACATGGCTGAACAGGAATCAAGATCAATAGCTTTTAAAAAGAACTGTGTTTTCCGTGGTATTATTAGCTTATGGTTTTAATTGTCTTACACTCTTTATGAACAAGCATGGAATACTACCCAAATTTCACTTCACATTTGTCACTTCTTGCTCATAAAATGGTGATGAATCACTATGTAATTAAATACTATTTTTTATCCTGCATTCTAGGATCTTCATGATGAATCCACATCTTTCTAGGCTAATATTCCATTACTGTATACATTCAATTAAATAAGTATGGACTCTTCATGATTCTCTCTTCTGCTTTATGACTTCTTGTCTCTTTGTCTTTGCTTCTCACAGTTCTTGGAGGATGGAAGTTCCTCCCTACCCTTTTCTGACTATTGCAATCTTATTTCCCCCTCAGTGCTCATTTCCAGGGTGACCTCTTTCACGGGATCTTTATTTCGGTATTCCTTTATTCACGTAGTCATCTTTTTGCTCATTCATTATATATTTATGGAGCTCCTACCATGTGCTAGGCAATGTGCTAGGCTACAGGGATACAAAGTAAGCAACAAAGACATCGTCCCTGCCTTCATAGAGCTTACAGTGCAGTGGGAACAGGGTGGAAGCGGGAGACAGACTTAAATAATTACACAATAAATACATAGCTATAAGTTGTGATGAGCATTATGAAGAACCAATTGTGTCTACAAAGTGAACGAAGTCTTCCCTGCCTAAGTAACATTTGGGCTACAATGTGAAGATGGGGAGGGGATAGAGCATTGTTGGGAAAGGAAGGACAAGGGAAAAACTAGGAAGTACAAAGTACTGAGGAATGTTCAATGACCCGAAGGAAGACCAAAGTGACAGAGAGCAAAGAGAGAGTGATACAGTGGCAGATGGTGGGGCTGCAGAGCTAGGCAGGGGCTAGATCAAGCAAGCCTTTGTGATCTAAATTAAGGAATTTTACACCTTACCATAAGGCTGATGAAAAGTTCCTGAAGTGGTTTGAGTGGGAAAACCTATGACTAGATTTATGTTTTTACCACATCAGTTCACCTGAAGTGTGCAGAGAACATTGGGTGGACTCAGAATGGAAGCAGGGAGGCTATTTAGGAGGCAGTGCAATTCATGCCTATGGGAGATAATGGTGGCTTGAACTCAGGCTATGGCAATGGTGATGGAAAGAATGTTTGAAAAATATTTAGAAGGTAAGGTTGACAGGACTTGATGGACTGGATGTGGCTGGTAAGGGAGAGGGAATAATGAGGAAAGATTCCTGGATTTCTGGCTTGTTCAAAGGGGTGGATCTTGATTCACTGAAATGAGAACAATTGTCTCCTCTTTTAGGACATAAAAGAATAATGCAAGCCAAAATGTGCTATTTTGCATTGTGTTTTTTTTCTGACTCTCCCCACTGAACTATAAGCATAGTGAAGGAGAGAGTATGCTTTGTCGCTATATTTGCAGATCCTCCTATCCTCAAAGTGTCCAGTCTAGTGTTTATTGCTGGGGTTTGTCCCACAGACCCCAGCTGCATGACAGATGAATAAATGCACTCACACACAGAATACAGTGAATGAGTGGGCTAGGGGGTTGTGAGCTACTCATAGAGAGAGATTGCAGCTACATGACCCTGACTAGTTTCCCCTCTCTGCGTTTATTCAGTATAGATTTAATAACAGAGGCTGTAAGTCAACACACTTGTTGAGCAAGATTAAAGGCCAGGTTTTGAGCCCAAAACACCATTAGAGGGTAATCTCCCTGGTCGACCTTCCCCCAAGAGGGTTATCTGGCTCAAGAGTTAGTTTTAAGACCACATGAGTAAACAAATTATTCAGATAAACTCCCTCACATACCCTAGCTATTTGCTTTTCTTATTAACTAAATATAAACAGGGTTTAGGCTGCCTTCAGCTGAAACTTCTACTGAAACTATGCAAACTTCTTGGCCTTATTCTATAACTTTCTCTAATATGTTTCCCACCACCCTGAGTGGATCCCCACAGTTTCTACCAGTGGAAGGAAGAGATAATGCTTGATTCTGATTTTAGAAATTGGAATGTGCCTGAGAGTTGGACTTTAAAAAAAGTAGGTGACTGGGTGTGGTAGCTCATGCCTGTAATCCCAGCACTTTGGGAGGCCGAGGCAGGCAGATCATGAGGTCAGGAGATCGAGACCAGCCTAACTAACATGGTGAAACCCCATCTCCACTAAAAATACAAAAAAAAATAGCTGGGCATGGTTGTACACACCTGTAATCCCAGCTACTCAGGAAACTGAGGCAGGGGAATTGCTTGAACCCAGGAAGTGGAGGTTCCAGTGAACCAAGATTGTGCCACTGCACTCTAGCCTAGGCAACAGAGCAAGACTCTGTCTCAGAAAAAAAAAAAAAAAAAAAAAAAGCCTTAGGGAAGATTTTTACCTCCATCTTCTAATATTTTTTTTCCAAGTTGTCTGAAAACCAAATGAAATAGCAAATATAAAAATATTTGGGAGAGAAAAAGATCTCTCAAAAGGAATTTATGTCATTATTATCATTATACTTACGTTTTCTTTGGCTCTCAATTTAAGTTCCATATATTTCTCTTATTTGTAAAAAGGAGAACTAGGTAAGACATATTAGCAAAGGATCTAATCAGTGCCAGATATAATGAGATAGTGTTGTTTTTACTACTGGAATGTCTGCTGGACTAATTCCAGATATTATCCCATATGTGTTTGTAGAAACTCCTTCCTTAGTGAATTATGTAGTATTTGTTCTCATTGAATCTTATTTTTTCAGTGGAAAATAACTTTTATTGAGACTCCACCAGCTGCAAAATCTGTTTCTGGCATTAAGCTCCTTCTTCCTTTGCAATTTGGTCTTTCTTGAGTGGTCCCATGAATGCTTTCTTCACCTCTATGGTCTGGTAATGGCCATGGCCAAACTTGGAGGTAGTGTCAATGAACTTAAGGTCAATCTCCAGAGCCTGCTGCTTAGTCTGGACCAGCAAGGACTTGCGAAGGGTCAGCACTCACTTCTTTGTTCCCATGACACAGCCTTTCAGCATAACAAAGTCATTGGTCACTTCACCATAGTGGACAAAGCCACTCAGAGGGTTGATGCTCTTGTCAGACAGGTCATAGTCAGTGGAGGCATTGTTCTTGATGAGCTTGTTGTCCTTGATAAGGTAGCCCTGGCCAATCTTACAGATCTTCTTGTTGATTTCAGTGCAGTGATGGTAGCCTTTCTGGCCAGCATGTGCCACAGAGAAGGCCAAATGGGTGGGATGCCATGCTCCAATACAGGCCACCTTGCACAGGTCTTGGTGGGTCTTGTGAGGCAGCTTCTTTCTGTGTCAATGACTGGTGACCCCTTTGTAGCCTTTGCCCTTGGTCACCCTGATGATGTTGATCATCTCGTCCTGCCCAAACTCTTGGTTCACAGATACCTGCTGCTCCAGCCTCTTGTGGGCCCAGTCCAGCTTCTCGGCCATGGTGCCTCTGTTCACCTGGATCTCCATCAGATGGGTCTTCTTCTGGCACAGAGGAAGCAGGAACATCTGGGTATGGGCAATGACGTAGATGACTTGGCAGGCCTTCTCCAGCTGCTTCTTGCCATCCTCATCCTGCCATTTCTTGTAGTACTTGGTGAAGGCCTTCTTCTTAGATTTATGCCAGTTCTTATAGAAATGCCTCTTTCACTTATCACTGATGTGCTCAGCGAAGATGGTCTTGAAGGTCCAGAGGCCTTAAGGGGTTTCCACGTAGCCCACAATGACCACAACTACCATGGGTGGCGTCTCCACAGTGGTCACAGCCTCCACCTCCTTCTTGTTCACCTTGGATCCTGGCCTGTTGACTTCCTGCATGATGTAGGTCATGCCAGGAAGGCTGTGAGGTGGATAGGCTTGGAAGGGTCATCCTTGAGGAATCTCTTCACCTCCCTACGATGCCTACTGCTGTGCTTCCGAGGCAGGAAACCAAGGGACCCATGTCTGGGAGCGGAGAACTTTCTGTGAGATATCATGCTGTCAAATCCTGCTGGTAGAGCTGTCCTCATTGAATCTTTTTTTTTTTTTTTTGAGACGGAGTTTCGCTCGTTACCCAGGCTGGAGTGCAATGGCATGATCTCAGCTCACTGCAACCTCTGCCTCCTGGTTCAAACAATTCTCCTGCCTCAGCCTCCTGAGTAGCTGGGACTATGGGCACGCACCACCATGCTCAGCTAATTTTTGTATTTTTAGTAGAGACGGGGTTTCACCATGTTGACCAGGATGGTCTTGATCTCTTGACCCTGTGATCCACCCACCTCAGCCTCCCAAAGTGCTGGGATTATAGGTTTGAGCCACTGCGCCTGGTCTCCTCATTGAATCTTAATCAGTCTTTAAGTAAAAGCAATTACTTAATAAATGTTGAAATTAATTGATTCTTGAAAGCATGTGTGATTTGTTAGGAAGACCTTTGTAAATATCGGTAAAACAAATGTCATAGGACATTTGGAAGACAAACGAAAGGTCTTTCTGGTTCATAGAAAGATGAATCAGAATACTATAGATCCCTAAAACAGTGCAGCTTATCACCTAGCCAATGTAAAGGATTGTGAAATGCTCAGTGGTGCTTTCTTTGATGGTTAAAAAGGGATTTTATTTATCTTTTGGGGTAAATTAACTATTTGAAAAATATCAATAATGAGCGACAGTATTTTGCACTTTGATCTTTTCTATTGCCTCATGTTGCCACTGTGCAAGCAAGCAGAAAAATATTATATCCCAATTTATTTGAGTGATATATCTATACTGAAGTTCAATTTCACCTCTGAAGTGAATATGAATTGTATTTAATGAAACTCTAAGAGCAGTTGTACAAAGTGAAAAGGCCAAATAATTTGGAATCAAATTTGTCAAGAAACATTTTACAAAAGTGACATTTTCTTTTTTCAGTCTTCATCATACTCATAATTCAAAACTGAGTCCAAATGTCACATCCTGTATTCTGATTCGTCTCTTCTCTACCTGGCAGAATTAGGCTTTTTCCTCTGGGCTGAAACAGCCTCTTTTCCTTTCCTCTGAAATAAAACTTACAACATGATATTGTAAATTTTGGGTTTCCTGGAGGAAATGATTTTCAATTACTCATCTTTGAACCCCCTATGCCCATCAGAGTTCTTGGCCCATAGCAAGAGCTCAGCATGTTTGTTGAATGAATAATGTAAATTCCCCCAAAGCACATGAATTCATTTCATACTAAAAATTTCGTGTTCAAATGTGTATTAGCTAGTTTCTGTAACAAATAAATTCCAAAATTTCAGAGGCTTAACCAATGGAATTTTATTTTTTATTCATATAAGAGCAATGTGGTTGTTCTTGGTCAGCAGGAGGATATCTTTTAAGGACTCATACTCCTTTCTTATATCTCTGCCTTTCTCTAGGGCCTCAGTCAGATCTTAAATTTGTGTTGATTTACATCCTTAAAATATAGAAATCCCTGGATATATTCTTATATAATGCAATGCATACTGCCTTAGGCAAGCCACTTATCTCTCATTAATTCATATACTTAATATTTATTTGAGAGTCTCCTACATATAAGACAATTCTTTTTTTTTTTTTTTTAATTGCATTTTAGGTTTTGGGGTACATGTGAAAAACATGCAAAGTTGTTGCATAGGTGCATTCATGGCAGTGTGATTTGCTGCCTCCCTCCTCCTCACCCATATCTGGCATTTTTCCCCAAGCTATCCCTCCCCAACTCCCCCCGCCGCTGTCCCCCCACTCCCCTGCAACAGACCCCCGTGTATAGTGCTCCCCTCCCTGTGTCCATGTGTTCTCCTTGTTCAACACCCTCCTATGAGTGAGAACGTGTGGTGTTTGGTTTTTTGTTCTTGTGTCAGTTTGCTGAGAATGATGGTTTCCAGGTTCATCCATGTCCCTACAAAGGACGCGAACTCCTCATTTTTAATGGCTGCATAATATTCCATGGTGTATATGTGCCACATTTTTCCTGTCCAGTCTATCATCGATGGGCATTTGGGTTGGTTCCAGGTTTTTGCTATTGTAAACTGTGCTGCAATGAACATTCGTGTGCATGTGTCCTTACAGTAGAACGATTTATAATCCTTTGGATATATGCCCAGTAATGGGATTGCTGGGTCAAATGGAATTTCTATTTCTAGGTCCTTGAGGAATTGCCACACTGTTTTCCACAGTGGTTGAACTAATTTACACTCCCACCAACAGTGTAAAAGTGTTCCTATTTCTCCACATCCTCTCCAGCATCTATTTTCTCCAGATTTTTTAATGATCGCCATTCTAACTGGCGTGAGATGGTATCTCAATGTAGTTTTGATTTGCATTTCTCTAATGACCAGTGATGATGAGCATTTTTTCATATGTTTGTTGGCCTCTTGTATGTCTTCTTTTGTAAAGTATCTGTTCATATCCTTCACCCATTTTTGAATGGGCTTGTTTGTTTTTTTCTTGTAAATCTTTTTTAGCTCGTTGTAAATTCTGGATATCAGCCCTTTGTCAGATGAGTAGGCTGCAAAAATTTTTTCCCATTCTGTTGGTTGCCGATTCACTCTATTGACTGTTTCTTTTGCCGTGCAAAAGCTGTGGAGTTTGATTAGGTCCCATTTGTCTATTTTGGCTTTTGTTGCCAATGCTTTTGGTGTTTTGGTCATAAAGTCCTTGCCTACGCCTATGTCCTGAATGGTTTTGCCTAGGTTTCCTTCTAGTGTTTTTATGGTGTTAGGCCTTATGTTTAAGTCTTTAATCCATCTGGAGTCAATTTTAGTGTAAGGTGTCAGGAAGGGGTCGAGTTTCTGCTTTCTGCATATGGTTAGCCAGTTTTCCCAACACCACTTATTGAACAGGGAATCCTTTCCCCATTGCTTGTTTTTATCAGGTTTGTCAAAGATTGGGTGGTTGTAGATATGTTGTGTCGCCTCCGACGCCTCTGTTCTGTTCCATTGGTCTGTATCTCTGTTTTGGTACCAGTACCATGCTGTTTTGATTACTGTAGCCTTGTAGTAGAGTTTGAAGTCCGGTAGTATGATGCCTCCTGCTTTGTTCTTTTTGCTTAGAATTGACTTGGCTATGCGGGCTCTCTTTTGGTTCCATATGAAGTTTAAGGTGGTTTTTTCCAGTTCTGTGAAGAAGGTCATTGGTAGCTTGATGGGGATAGCGTTGAATCTGTAAATTACTTTGGGCAGTATGGCCATTTTCACGATATTAATTCTTCCTAACCATGAACATGGAATGTTTCTCCATCTGTTTGTGTCCTCTCTTATTTCGTTGAGCAGTGGTTTGTAGTTCTCCTTGAAGAGGTCCTTTACGTTCCTTGTTAGTTGTATTCCTAGGTATTTTATTCTCTTTGTAGCAATTGTGAATGGCAGTTCGTTCTTGATTTGGCTCTCTTTAAGTCTATTATTGGTGTATAGGAATGCTTGTGATTTTTGCACATTGATTTTGTATCCTGAGACTTTGCTGAAGTTGCTTATGAGTTTCAGGAGATTTTGGGCTGAGATGATAGGGTCTTCTAGATA
This sequence comes from Aotus nancymaae, assembly GCF_030222135.1. NCBI lineage: Eukaryota > Metazoa > Chordata > Mammalia > Primates > Aotidae > Aotus > Aotus nancymaae. Next base: position 32,684,106 of record NW_026988471.1, read on the forward strand.
TACAATCATGTCGTCTGCAAATAGAGACAATTTGACTTCCTCCTTTCCTAATTGAATACCCTTTGTTTCTTTTTCTTGTCTGATTGCTCTGGCTAGAACTTCCAGTACTATATTGAACAGGAGTGGTGAGAGAGGGCATCCTTGTCTAGTGCCCGATTTCAAAGGGAATGCTTCCAGTTTTTGCCCATTCAGTATGATATTGGCTGTTGGTTTGTCATAAATAGCTTTTATTATTTTGAGGTACGTTCCGTCGATACCTAGTTTATTGAGAGTTTTTAGCATAAAGGGCTGTTGAATTTTGTCGAAGGCCTTCTCTGCATCAATTGAGATAATCATGTGGTTTTTGTCTTTGGTTCTGTTTATGTGGTGAATTACATTTATAGACTTGCGTATATTGAACCAGCCTTGCATCCCCGGGATGAATCCTACTTGATCATGGTGGATAAGCTTTTTGATGTGCTGTTGCAATCGGCTTGCCAGTATTTTATTGAAGATTTTTGCATCTATGTTCATCATGGATATTGGCCTGTAATTTTCTTTTCTTGTTGAGTCTCTGCCGGGTTTTGGTATTAGGATGATGTTGGTCTCATAAAATGATTTGGGAAGGATTCCTTCTTTTTGGATTATTTGAAATAGTTTCAGTAGGAATGGTACCAGTTCCTCTTTGTATGTCTGGTAGAATTCGGCTGTGAACCCATCTGGACCTGGGCTTTTTTTGGGTGGTAGGCTCTTAATTGCTGCCTCGACTTCAGACCTTGTTATTGGTCTATTCAGGGTTTCGACTTCTTCCTGGTTTAGGCTTGGGAGGAGGCAACTGTCCAGGAATTTATCCATTTCTTCCAGGTTTTCTAGTTTATGTGCATAGAGTTGTTTGTAATAATCTCTGATGATGGTTTGAATTTCTCTGGCATCTGTGATGATATCCCCTTTATCATTTTTTACTGCATCTATTTGGTTATTCTCTCTTTTCTTTTTTATTAGTCTGGCTAGTGGTCTGTCTATTTTGTTGATCTTTTCAAAAAACCAGCTCCTGGATTTATTGATTTTTTGAAGGGTTTTTCGTGTCTCTATCTCCTTCTATTCTGCTTTGATCTTAGTTATTTCTTGTCTTCTGCTAGGTTTCGAGTTTTTTTGATCTTGCTCCTCTAGCTCTTTCAATTTTGAAGATAGAGTGTCAATTTTAGATCTCTCCTTTCTTCTCATGTGGGCACCTATTGCTATATATTTTCCTCTAGAGACTGCTTTAAATGTGTCCCAGAGATTCTGGTAGGTGGTGTCTTCGTTCTCGTTGGTTTCGAAGAACATCTTTATTTCTGCCTTCATTTCAGTGTTTATCCAGTCAACATTCAGGAGAAAGTTGTTCAATTTCCATGAGGCTGTGCGGTTCTGGGTTGGCTTCTGAATCCTGAGTTCTAACTTGATTGCACTGTGGTCTGAGAGACTGTTTGTTATGGTTTCCGTTCTTTTGCATTTGCTGAGGAGTGATTTACTTCCAATTATGTGGTCAGTTTTAGAGTAGGTGTGATGTGGTGCTGAGAAGAATGTATATTCTGTGGATTTGGGGTAGAGAGTTCTGCAAATGTCTATTAGGTTTGCTTGGTCCAGGTCTGAGTTCAAGTCCTGGATATCCTTGTTAATTTTCTGTCTTGTTGATCTGTCTAATATTGACAATGGGGTGTTGAAGTCTCCCACTATTATTGTGTGGGAGTCTAGGTCTCTTTGTAAGTCTTTAAGAACTTGCCTTATGTATCTAGGTGCTCCTGTATTAGGTGCATATATATTTAGGATTGTTAGCTCTTCTTGTTGCATTGATCCTTTTACCATGATGTAATGTCCTTCTTTGTCTCTTTTGATCTTTGTTGCTTTAAAGTCTATTTTATCAGAGATAAGAATTGCAACTCCTGCTTTTTTTTGTTCTCCATTTGCTTGGTAAATCTTCCTCCATCCCTTTATTTTGAGCCTTTGTGTATCCTTGCTTGTGAGGTGGGTTTCCTGGATACAGCACACTGATGGGTTTTGGCTTTTTATCCAATTTGCCAATCTGTGTCTTTTGATTGGGCCATTTAGTCCCTTTACATTTAGGGTTAATATTGTTATGTGTGAATTTGATCCTGTCATTTTGATGCTAGCTGGCTGTTTTTCCCATTGGTTGATGCAGATTCTTCATTGTGTTGATGCTCTTTACCATTTCGTGCATTTTTGGAGTGGCTGGTACTGGTTGTTCTTTTCTATGTGTAGTGCCTCCTTCAGGAGCTCTTGTTAAGCTGGTCTGGTGGTGATGAAATCTCTGAGTGCTTGCTTGTTCTCAAAGGATTTTATTTTTCCTTCACTTATGAAGCTTAGTTTGGCTGGATATGAAATTCTGGGTTGAAAGTTCTTTTCTTTAAGGATGTTGAATATCGGCCCCCACTCCCTTCTGGCCTGTAGGGTTTCTGCTGAGAGATCTGCTGTAAGTCTGATGGGCTTCCCTTTGTGGGTAACCCGACCTTTCTCTCTGGCTGCCCTTAGTATTTTCTCCTTCATTTCAACCCTGGCAAATCTGACAATTATGTGCCTTGGGGTTGCTCTTCTAGAGGAATATCTTTGTGGTGTTCTCTGTATTTCCTGGACTTGAATATTGGCCTGCCTTGCTAGGTTGGGGAAGTTTTCCTGGATAATATCCTGAAGAGTATTTTCCAGCTTGGATGCATTCTCTTCGTCACATTCAGGTACACCTATCAAACGTAGATTAGGTCTTTTCACATAGTCCCATATTTCTTGTTGACTCTGTTCATTCCTTTTTACCCTGTTTTCTCTAATCTTGCCTTCTCGTTTTATTTCATTGAGTTGATCTTCGACCTCTGATATCCTTTCTTCTGCTTGGTCAATTCGGCTGTTGAAACTTGAGCATGCTTCGCGAAGTTCTCGTGTTGTGTTTTTCAGCTCCATCAATTCGCTCATATTCCTCTCTAAGTTGTCCATTCTCGTTAACATTTCGTCAAGTCTTTTTTCAAGGTTCTTAGTTTCTTTGCATTGGGTTAGAACATGTTCTTTTAGCTCACGGAAGTTTCTTATTATCCACTTTCTGAAAGCTGATTCTGTCATTTCATCATGCTCATTCTCCATCCAGTCTTGTTCCCTTGCTGGTGAGGAGTTGTGCTCCCTTGTAGGAGGAGAGGTGTTCTGGTTTTGGGTGTTTTCATCCTTTTTGCGCTGGTTTCTTCCCATCTTTGTGGATTTATCCACCTATCGACTTTGTAGTTGCTGTCTTTCTGATTTTGGTAATTTTAAGTCTGTAGTAGCTGAACTCATAAACCCCCTTTTCTTCCCCCTAGGTGGTCTGTCCCAGGGAATTAGGGCGTTATGATTTTCCGCTGTTGCAATGGTTTTCCCTGCCCACAAGGTGGCAGCCTAGTCACACTCAGCCTGCAGAGGCTTCGTTGAGCTGCTGTGGGCAAATTGTCCTGGGAACTGCAGGGTGTTTCCCGGTGGGTGACGCCCCTCCTCCACAGAGCTGGACCGTCCCGTGTTCAGCCGTGTTTCCGGAGGCGTCCTCTTTGCCCAGGAAACTCTTGGGTTGAGTCCCTGCCTCAGCTCCCCTTGCTGGCCCAGAGGGGATCCGGTCTCACTCACTCTGCACAAGGGGCCGCTGCTCCCTGCCTCGGGTGCAGGCAGAGCAGCCACGCCAGTCCAACCAGCGGCGCTGGCAACCCGTGGAGCTTCTCCACCTGTGAATCTCCTGGTCTGTGGGCAGTAAAAATCCGCTGCCCTGTGAGCCGCTGCATCAGCCAAAGCAGCGACTCTGAGACTCGTGGCGTGCCCTTGCCCGGGAGTGTCCTGGCTTGAATCCCTGCTTCAGCTCCCCTTGCTGGCTCAGAGGTGATTCAGTCTCTCTCGCTCTGTACGTGGATCCGCCGCCCCCCACCTCAGGGCGTAGGCCGAGCGGCGCGCCACTCCGCTTAAACCAGCGGCGCTGGTGACCCGTGCGGCTCCTCCTCCTGTTAATCCCCTGGTCTGTGGTCAGTAAAAATCTGTCTGGAAATGCGGTGTCCACTCACCCTCTGCGCCTTCTTTCGGAGCTGCGATCCCGACTTCCTCCTAATCGGCCATCTTGAAAACCTCCCCCTATAATCTGTCATAAGACAATTCTTTAGGCTCTTAGAATATAACAGTGAATGAAACAAAGATCTCTGCCCTTGTGGAACTTACATTTTATTGAAGGTATACAACAATTAATGAGTTAAATAAATAAAATCATATGGTATGTTAGAAGGTGATAAGTGCTATGGAAAAATAAAAGGTGTGGCCAGGCAAAGGAGATTAGGAGTATGTAGATGGGTAGTTGAAAGGTGGATAGATTTACATGGTAGTGGAAATCAACAGTTCTGTTTTGGCCACTCACTTTACAGAAGGGCTGTGAAGGAGGCAGGAGGTTTGAGGAATCTGGAGTTCGTGGGAGAGGACTAAGCCTGAGATAGAAACTTGAGAGTCATCAGTGTGTGAATGTGATTTGCACCCAGGAAAGTGTATGAGATCTCCGAGGGAGTAAGCTTAGGTTGAAAGGAGGTGAAATCTGAGGACTGAGCCCTGGGGATATGCCAGCATTCATAGATTTGTAGAGAAGGCAGAGCCAGCATGAGCCAGCAGCGCCAAACCAGTGGAGGGTTTGGGTGTAGGAATCTGATGCAGAAAGTGTTTCAAGTAGAGTGTAGATGAGCACATCAAATGCGGCTAAGAGGATGAGGAAGATGAGGACTGAGAATTGTCAACTGGCTTTGGAAAAAAGGAGATAATTGCTGATCTTGGTAAGAGGCATTTCTGTGAAGCAGAGGAGTAGAAAGATTGATTAAAGTGATTGGAGCGGGAATGAATAAGTGTGAATGGTAAATATATAGTACTTTTCCAAGGAGTTTTGCTGTGAAAGGGGGCAGAGAAGGGAGGTGGTAGCAGGGTATATATGTATATATATATATATATATATAGAGAGAGAGAGAGAGTGTGTGTGTGTGTGTGTGTGTGTGTGTGTGTACCTATGGACAAAGGAGGTTGTTTTGCTTTCTTTTCTCTTCTTTAAACAAACAAACAAACCATGGGTATGTTATTACGACATGTGTGCCACCAAAGGACTTGACCCAGTAGAGAGGAGGCATTGTTGAGGTGGGAGAGATAGGAGAATTCAAGAAGTGAAGCCTTGCAAAGGCCAGAGAGGATGGGATTCATAGCTCAAGTGGGTCTTTCTTGAGGGAAGTGGCACAGAGGGCAGCTTGGCTAATAAGGGAGCTTGGGCGCTGGATGAGGCAGCATGCCCTCTTTTATCCTATTGGACAATTCTCTAAATTCAAATACATTGTCGATTGGATGCTTACCTGGATTCGAAAGATCTTATGATATTGAAATTCACAACATGTTCTCAATTTGGTGGTGGAAGAGATAGTGAGAGGCCTGGCTGACTCTTCCTATCCTTTTACTCTCAGTTTATCACTTCCTTGAGATACTACCCTCGTATAGATTATGTTCTGCTATTTGCTAATACAGAACATGTACTTCTCCCATTATGGCACCTTCCAAATTTTACTTTAGTTTTTTTGATACGTTTTCTTGTTTTTTCACTTAGCTAAAAACTCCATGAGGACAGCAACCATATTTTTCTTTCCCTCTATTGTATCTCCAAAACCTGCACAGCCAGGCATCAAAGGAGAGTTGAATACAGATATGCTTGACAGGCAGTGGGAAGGTAATACATACATTTGTTGAAAAATAAATAAATGAGATTTATTTATCTATTTATATAATATGATGAGAGAGTGTTCACATTTAAATTAACTACCTTTTAGATTTCTTTAGCAAGATCTCAGGAAATCCTTTTCTAATCCAATGAGAGGTAGGGATTTATGTGGAGAAGAGTCTTTAATGATATCTACCCAGACATCCATTTTTTTTTCCTTGCATTGTCACAAAACATCTGAATTAGATTATGGCTGAAAAAATATAATTGCATTACATTCAAATGATTTAGTGACACAAATTATTTGTTAATAAAGCTTCTTACACATATGTAATAGATACCAATTTTTTCCTGACATTCAGGCAATAATTTTATCATTCTTTAGAAGAATTTTATTAGAACTGGTATTAGCTCCCACATGTACAAACCAGTGAAAAATCCAGTATTAATCATTTTTAAAAGATGTCCGTTCTTGTTTTATACAGTCATGCTGTAGGCTTGTATCATCTTTATAAAGGGTCCTGCAGCCTCCCAATTCTTGAGTGGGGCAAATCCCTGGTCTCATCCAGGGTTGCATTTATGGTTGTTATTTCTATGGTGCTGTGGCTCTGATGCTGGGTCCATTTGTGGTCCCATTTGTGGGCCCAACATTGCTATTCCACAGCTCCAGATCCAGGTCCTTGCTCAGGTTCTGCCGAAACGCTACATGACAGCATCTTGGGTAGGTCCCCAACTGGACTCCTGATGTCCTGGCCTGTACCTTTTAAGTGCCTGACACCTTCAAGACCCTGCCCCTGAGCTGCTGCAGAATCTGAAAACCTTGTCCTTATTCAAAATTCTGCATTATCTAATGGAGCAATGCCTAATTCTCCCCTTCCAATCTCCCCAGTACAGAAAAATTAATCCTGCTTCTTCTTTCAAAAATAGGGCTCCAGGAAGCACTAGAAAACCCAGAGAACCTAGCCTCAGACCCACCACAAACAAATCTGTGTTTTTGGGAATGAAAAGGACCTGACCTCAGGAACACAGAGGCTTGATTCCTTCCTTTCAGATGGAGCTACAGCAATAGGGAAAAAAAAAAAGTACAAATTAATTTCCCAGCTGGTCACTCTGCTATGTAATATTTTCAATAAGTCATGTCATAAACATTCAATCCACATTTGCTGAATGCACTGGATTCTAACACTACACAAGAAACTCCTTTAGTATACAGATAACATTTTTAATTAGCACTTTGCATAAATGGTTGGGCTAGAGGCCTTAAAAATTTGTGGTCTGGAAAGTAAAATTAAACATTATCTTTAACTTCACTGTTTTTAATATTCTTAATTTGTCTGAAACATTTTTCACACAAAACTGACCTATTTCTATGTGGCTGACTAAAGATACTTAGCTCATGTAGGATTTAACTGTTGATATTTTATTTTCTTTAGCTTGCAGACAGAAGTATTTATTTTGGTCACCTGAAACATATACTCACAGTCAGATTTTGGGGTATATAAGCATTGTGTTTACAGGCAAAGAATGATCAAGTATCTGCACCTCTCTGTTCCTCTCTGGGATTTACTGTCAAGAGCCCACGCTTGCCTGGTCACAGGATCACCTGGTCAGTCTGGCTTCTGTGGAAGTCTGTTATTTTCCTTGATTTCTGGGGTTAGAATGAGTGACCAGAAACATATTATGTCTCCCAGCGTACAAGCCTATTGAGGTTGCTGGAAAATGAGCACAATTAGGATCAGCTCATTAACTGCAATGGTTTTCAATGCATCACACTGAGCATGTAACCGTCTGTGGTCAAAGGCATTGCGTCCATTAGCCAGCATCTGGACAATCACCTTTCCATGTGGTTTTCCTGAAAGATTTCACACTCTCTATAACTGAAGCAAGGAAAATAGAACACCTTAATGAATAATTACAATTAATACCCTGACTCATTGAAAAGTAACAATTGTGGTATGTTAGGTATTAGTGTATTACTTGTAATCATGTTTGATTTTGATTTCATTTTACAGCTAGCACTTTTTCTAAGAAGATTTCTTGAATATTTTTTGAAAGAAACAATAGTTCTGATTCAATATAGATTCAAAGACTATATGTGGCCCTGCCCATGACATTCTAGGTGGCCTCGGGCAAGCCATTTTACAAATAATGAGGAGCTGGGCTAAATCAGTGCTTCCCCATCATGGGGAAAAAATCCCCTTGGGAGCTTTTAAAAGTACCAATTTTCAGGTTCAATCCCCAGATCAATTAAACCGGACATTGTGGGGTGGGATCTGGCAGTTGTATTATTTAGCAGCTTCTCCAAGTGATTTTACTGTGCAGCCAGGATTGAGAATCAATGGACTGGATGATCTATACATGTTTCACTAGCTTTCACAGTCTATGAATTATTTCAGTGTGTTTTCCCTGGAAGGAAGTTTCTATTATACTGTAGTCTTTTTATTCTAATTTTTGGTGGCATTTCCCTTATTTTTCAATGTAAACATTCATTAGGTAATTTGAAGAAATAAACATCATAATTTTGTATTTGAGGTTTCTAACAACAGCTGGAGAGGAGGGCACTTTTGGTGTTAGCTGTGCTGTAGTCTATATGCAAATGAGGGGTGGTCTCTAATGCCTGTCCGTTATTCAACCAGTGTGTTTGTGACCCAAGGGCCTGGCTAACTCCCTCAAGGGTATTCAATCCTGCCTCAGCACTAAGATTAGGACTCGGAATCATCTGAGCACTACTGAATAGAAATCCTTTAGAACTCCAAGTGTGAAGGATGCTAGGTGGTGCTAATGTGCAGCTGGCTTGAGAAACATTGACTACATTGGTACAATCTAATTCCTTATAAAATGTAAAATATAATTGGCGCACATACATTTGGTAATTTAATTACCAAATGTATGGCATAAGACTAGCTGTGTAGTTTAGGCTAGTTAATTATCTTCTCTAAGCCAGAATTTTGATCTGTAACATGGAGCTAATATTAGTATCTTTTAATTGGATTATAGTGAAGCTTGGTTGAGACGACTGAGGAAATGAGTGTAGTTTACTGCCCAGAACATGGTAATCACTCAAAAATGTTACCTATTATTACTAAAACTATGACTAGCGGGGGTGCGGGGGCGCGGTGGCTCACGCCTGTAATCCCAGCACTTTGGGAGGCTGAGGTGGGTGGATCACGAGGTCAGAAGATTGAGACCATCCTGGCCAACATGGTGAAACCCCATCTCTACTAAAAATACAAAAAAATTAGCTGGGCATGGTGGCGCATGCCTGCAGTCCCAGCTACTCGGGAGGCTGAGGCAGGAGAATCCCTTGAACCGGGGTGTTGGAAGTTGCAGTGAACCCAGATCGTGCCACTGCATTCCAGCCTGAAGTCAGAGCGAGACTTTGTCTCAAAACAAAAAAAACTATAGCTCTATTATTGTTATATTATTATTTACCTTTATATTGATATTAAAAAAAAAACATGGATGTGGGAGTGGGGGAAAGGACAAGTCTTCCTTTTTATGATTAACAGGAAGAGTTGATAGGAACCAAAAGTTCCATGGAATTAATACATTAATACATACACACACACACACACGCACACATTTATATATATCACATTATGCACATGAGTCCCAGAGAAGCAGGAAGCAGCAGCAAGAAGCAACTAGCACATGGCAACACCTGGGCATGTACACCACACACTCAAGCAAAGCCATTCCTCTGGTTAGGGCAGCAGCAATCCCCACCTTCCTACCCACTCACAAAAGAGAAAAAAGAAACTTCCTTTTTTTTTGAGTTAGAGTCTGGCTCTGTTACCCAGGCTGAAATGCAGTGGTGTGATCTTGGCTCATTGCAACCTCCACCTCCTGGGTTCAAGCAAGTCTTCTGCCTAAGCCTCCTGAGTAGCTGGGACTACAGGCGCCTGCCACCACGCCAGGCTAATTTTTGTGTTTTTAGTAGAGACGAAATTTTGCCATGTTGCCCAGGCTGGTCTCAGATTTCTGACCTCAAGTGATCTGCCCACCATGGCTTCCCAAAGTGCTGGGATTATAGGCGTGAGCCACCCAGCCGGGCCAAAACTTCCCTTTTTGAGGGCCATCCAGTAAAATTTCTGCTCTCGTGACCAGGAAGAAGAAAAGAAAGGAAAAGAAGTCTAAGCTGATACTGCCTTGAAGGCCGGCAGTGGCCATTTTCTCCTCTTTGCCAAAGCAGGACATGTTGTTTATTTATTTATTACTTATTATCTCTTTCCACAAATTCTGAAGGACACGTTATTTTTAACACTGAGGCTGGAAGGGCACATCACTGTCCCTCACAAATAATTCAAACAGTTGTCTTCAAGATCCTATGGTTCTGTATTTGACTTTTTTTTTTTTTTTTTTTTTTTGATATCGAAAAGAACAGTTGGGATGAAAGGCATTCGTCCCTTGCTTCCTTTTAGATGGCCTCTAGGCAGTGGGTTTTCTGTAAGCCTGGCAAAAATTCTGGAGCCAATCTCTGGCACATCAGAGTGCCAGGCAGAGCCTTGGGACTCAGGGTCTGTGATTAAAGCCTCCTGCTCACTGACCTCTAGAGATACATAAATATTTTTTAATTTAAAGGGGAGGTGCACAGCACACCTTCCTCCACTGGGAGAAAGGAGATCCAATTCCCACTTCCCTAAATACACATTGAGAAAGGCACAGCCAGGGTGGAGGTGAGCAGAAGGTCCCTTGGGAGGACATGGCACCGACAGCTGCAAGGTGTGGAGGTGTGGAGCTCATTGCCTCGGGAGGTGGGTGGGGGCAGGAGAAGAAAAGTGTCAGGGCTCCAGAGGAAATAGGAGAAGCTGGTCCGGAAACAGGCAGATGAGAAAACCAACAGAAAACCTAGAAAAGCGATGAGAGGAAGGAAAGAAAAGAGAGTGGAAAAAGAGAAACAGCTCTGGGGTGAAAACAGATTGTGGGCAACAGAACAAAATAGGAAGGAAACAGCCAGAGGGAAAGGGAAGAAGATGCATCAGGGAACTGGGAAAGCGTACAATGAATTTAGAAAAAAAGTAAAAGGGGGAGGAGGGGAGACAGGAAGAGAAAAACAGAGGAAATGAATACTCAATAAAGAAAACTCGAGGGAGAAGGATGAAGAGGTTGCAGAAGGAAACGGAGCCTTTTGGAAGTCTTAGACGTTGACAAAAACCAGGTGGGCAGAGTACACCAGGTCGCCCACATAGGCCAGCAGGTTGACAGCCGTCAAGATGGTCACAGCCAGTCGGCGGTCCCAGCTACACACATGGTAGGGGTTTTTGTCACTGCAGCTCACATCTACTGCCCGCCAGAGCTGGGCACCATACTTCTTGCTGAACTGGTAGAGAGGCCAGAGGACAAGGGCAGTGGCATAGAGGGTGACGGACAGCAAGGCCAGTCCCAGCAGGAACCTGGGGAAGGGGATGGGCAGCACGTTGGTGCAGTGCCCCAGGCTCAGCAGGATAGTGAGGGCCGCCAGGACGAAGCAGATGGCGTACACCGCCACGCACCACTCCAGGGCCGGCCAGCTGTGGTACAGATAGGGGCTGCTGATGAACACGAAGATGATGCAGGCTACGAAGGTCTCCAGCACCTTCAGCAGCCCCAGGTCGGTGGCCATGTAGCCAGCGATCTCGCCAGGACTGGCCCGCATCCGGACGACTTCGGTGGTGTAAGCCACACAGGCGATGCAGAAGACGGTGGCGGTGATGGCGTGGTCGCGGGTACGGCCGTGGGACAGGAACTGCACGTAGGTGGTGGGGTAGATGATGGAGGCCAAGAGGCAGGAGAGGGCTGCGTAGCAGGCGAAGGTGATGGGGAAGTTGTGCCAAAATAAGGGGAAGCGGGCGTAGAATCCGCCCAGCTCCACAAGGATGACGACCAGGGTCATGGCGAAGCAGAAGCACCAGATGAACATGGACAAGTTACCCATGGGCCCGGCCCAGGCGGCTGCGCTGGCCACCAGCGAGAAGGCCACACAGGTGGACACCAGCTCTAGCAGGCGGAGGAGGCCCAGGGGCTGGGTCAGGGCCCGAGGGGACCCTATGACGGTTGGGGACCCCACAGTGGTTGTGACGGTTGTGACGGTCGTGACGGTTGGGTGGGTAACAATCACCTGCATGGCAGCGGTCCTGGCTGAGGAACTCACGGAGAAAGCGCTGGTTGTGGGAACGGATTAAGTCACATGCCTGGAAAAGGCTGGGTAGAGTGCCAGAGAACGAGAAAGGATGTCAGTGTCCACTGGAACTGGGCTCCTCCCTCCTGGGACCCGCCGCCGCGCGGGACAGGAACCTGGCACCAAGCCCGGAAAAGGCGTGGCTTTGACCCCAGGGAAGTCCCGCCCCTTTCCTTCTTCCGGTTCCACTACCTGTATGGGCCGTGGCAGCTGAGGGAACCCAGCGGAAGTGAACGCCCGCGGGCAGGCGTGGGTGCATGTGTGACGGTAAGCCTGCTCTGACAGGAGCTAGGGGGCAGTGCTGCGGGGTGGGCGGTCCAGTCAGGCCCGGCTTTCCTCACCTTGTAAAGTCAGCCTAACCATCATTTTTAATTTTTGGTTTGTTTGAGACAGGGCCTCACTCTGTTGTTCAGGCTGGAGTGCAGTGACACGATCAGGGCTTACTGCGGCCTTTACCTCCCAGGCTCAGGTGGTCCGCCCACTTCAGCCTCCCAGGTAGCTGGGACTACAGGCACCAGGGGCACCACCTGCCTGGCTAAGTTTTGTGTTTTTTGGTAGAAGTGGGATTTTGCCATGTTGCCCAGGCTGGTCTTGAACTCCTGGGCTCGAGTGATCCACCTGCCTCAGCCTCCCAAAGTGCTGGGGTCAGAGGCGTTGGAACCAGAGCAACTTCATCTTGAATAGGAGCTGAGTAAAATAAGGCCACACCTACTGGGCTGCATTCACAGAGGTTAGGCATTTTAAGTCACAGGATGAGATAGGAGGTCAGCACAAGATACAGGTCATAAAGACCTTGCTGATAAAACAGGTTGCAGTAAAGAAGCCGGCTAAAATCCACCAAAACCAATATGGTGATGAGAGTGTCCTGGTCGTCCTCACTGCTACACTCTCACCAGCGGCATGACAGTTTACAAACGCCATGGAAACCTCAGTAAGTTACCCTATATGGTCTAAAAAGGGGAGACATGAATAATCCACCCATTGTTTAGCATATAATCAGGAAATAAACATAAAAATGGGCAACCAGCAGCCCTCTGGGCTGCTCTGTCTGTGGAGTAGCCATTCTTTTATTCCTTTACTTTCCTAATCAACTTGCTTTGACTTTATGGACTGTCCTTGAATTCTTTCTTGATCGAAATGCAAGAACCCTCTCAGGGTCCAGATGGAGACCCTTTTCTGGTAACAATGGGATTATAGGCTCGAGCCACCATGCCTGGCTGTTATTATTATTGATCTATGGCCAAGGCTGGCTCCAGGAAAATCTGCCGTCATACATTCATTCCATTGCTTGTCATTCTTTGGGGTCCACACCCAAAGCTTGGTCTCTAGGGACCACAGGCTGTGGGGAAGTGGAGGGCTGAAAAGCCCTCACCTGCAGCTTTTCTTTTCATCCGCTTTGTGCAGCTCTACTCGCTCAGGCCATCTACCCTTGGATTAATAAGTGTCCTGGCTCTCTTATAGACCCTAGGTTCAAAGTTCTTCATATTCATGCATTTGTTCATTCATTCATAAATTCATTCATTTATGTACTTCCTCATTCAAAGCAATACTTAGGTATTAAATATACTGAAAAGTTTCTTTCCTGAGGCAGAAATAATTTGTATTCAAGCATATAAACACAACTGTTTCATTCTGTGTTGTTTTGAGAGTGAAAGTGTGTATTTTAAAGAGATAGGGAAAGACCTCAGAGAGAACTGCATGTTGATTCTGAGAGGCTGTGGAAGCAGTAAAGAAGCTGGCTGAAATCCAAGAAAACCAATATGGTGATGAGAGTGTCCTAGTCGTCCTCACTGCTACACTCCCACGGGCGCCATGACAATTTACAAATGCTATGGAAACTCCCTTACAGTCCAAGCTATGTGTGGGAGCAATTGCTTCATTGGGGTGCTAGGAGATACCAGCAGCACCCAGACTCCAGAGCCCAGGTTCTGCCCAGCACAGGGCAGACATTTGCTCATACTATTTCTCTTCACCATATGTTTACATTAAATGAGCATCTGTGTTCATCACATTATTGGGCAGGTAGCCATGCTCAGTATAAATAATTTATTTGTTTGAGGGTGTGACCAGTTTACATGGGGTGAGAATTTCAGTTGAGTCACTTGGTTTGAAGTCCCAAGTAGAAAATGTTATTTTCATAGAGCAAAAGGATGAAGAAACTTGTAAACTTTGTAAACTTGTATTTGTAGTTTTTGTATCACTGAGGCTCTTGCTGATTGATGGTCAGCAAATTGAGGTCAGGCTTTCAATATGTTCACTACGCTGGGTGCTGCAGGAAGTGACAGGCTGCTGCTAGTGTTACCCACATAATGCAAAGTTGCTGCAAAAAGCTCTTCCAGTCTTTTCTATGTGGAATATAGTAAAAAGGCCAGATGTGGTGGCTCACACCTGTAATCCCAGCACTTTGGGAGGTCGAGGCAGGCGGATCACAAGGTGAAGAGATCGAGATCATCCTGGCCAACATGATGAAACCCCGTCTCTACTAAAAATACAAAAATTAGCCAGGCGTAGCGGCGCGAGCCTCTAGTTCCAGATACTTGGGAGGCTGAGGCAGGAGAATCGCTTGAACCTGGGAGGCGGAGGTTGCAGTGAGCCGAGATTGCACCACTGCACTCCAGCCTGGGTGACAAAGCAAGACTCTGTCTCAAAAAAAAAAAAAAGAATAGAATCTAGTGACTAAAGAGAACATCTGAGGGCCCTGGTTTACAAAAGATGTCCTCATTCACCAGTGTTCTTTTTAAAAGACATATATAGGTGAATACATTACTGACAATTATAACATTTTCAATTTGGTCAGTTTGCTTTTTTTTTAAATGTATCTGACATTCACCTGCATTGCTGATTATAAGAAGTGATTTCGCATATGTTGCCTTAATTGATTTGGATGTTGCATTTCCATAAATGTCTGAGACACATCTTCTGTGTGCATTATACTGTCGAGCTTTAGGAGTTTAGTTCTTATCTCTACCTTGAGGGACCAGAGTGGACCTGTGATTCAGAAAGGATGCCTGCACACTGGCAGACTTATTGTAGTCAAGGTTTTTGTTGTGGAAAACCTTAGAAAATAATTTTCCTAGCTTAAAAACATAATAGATTTTATTGCAAAAGTGTTTGCAACTAGAAGAAATTACAAAAGAGAAAATAAAATTACAATCTGACTGTGTGTGTAAACATACATAACTATTGCCTTCCTTAACACTTCTTCCCTGGGTTAATTTAACAAAATTATATTCTCTTTGCTCACTCTGCATTCTATTTGAAATTTTAACCATATCATTATATATATTTATTTATTTAGAGGCAGGGTCTTGAGTCCTGCCCTGTTACTTGGGCTGGAGTGCAGCGGCACAATCTTAGCACATTGCAGCCTTGAACTCCTGGGCTCAAGCAATCTTTCTGCCTCAGTCTCCCAAGTAGCTGAAACTACAGGTGCATGCCACCATGCCAGCCTAATTAAAATTTTTTTTTTTTTTTTTGTAGAGACAAGCTCTTGTTACATTGCTCAGGCTAATCTTGAATGCCTGGCTTCAAATGATCTTCCTGCCTCAGCCTCCTAAAGTGCTGAAATTACAGGCATGAGCCACTGTGCGTGGCTCACAATGCTTTTTGAAACAATTATTTTTAGTAACTGCATAACATTGTGTTCTTTGAATTGATAGTTTACTATTTATTCCTTATTTTTGGTCATTTCAGTGGTTCCTGAGTTTTTTTGAATTATTGACAATGTTATAAATAGAAAATAAGTGCAGGTGTGATTTATAGATGGTACTAATAGCATTCTAAAATGTTGGTATTAATCTGGATTACAGCCAATTCCTTATCTGCATAATATTCCAACATGCTAATCCTTATCTGGATTATGGCCCCTTTTCAAGTCTGTCTTTCCTGCCTGTCTCTGGTTCTGGCTCCCACATTACATCTCTCATCTGCCTCCATCCTGGGAAAACTTTTGCTTAACTTCAGAACGTACAGGGTTCCAGCCCAGGTTCTGCCCCTCACAGTTAGTAGAAGGTTAGAAGTTTATGCATTATAACTAGCTTTTGTCTCATGATTAATATGTAGCTTGGTTTGAAGCTTGTTCCTAAGATTACACCGTAATCATTTCTTCAACGAATATAGACACATTCTTAATTCAGTATTCTGCTTCTTTGTTTAGTGGGCTACTCTTTATGACCCAAAAAGACCAGATAATACTGTAGAAAACAGTACAAACCCTTTCAAGTATATTCTCTTATACTCATGGTTACTTTCTAGAATAAATACTGAGAATATTCCACCTCATTCCATTAAATAGTTCTTATGATTTAAAAGAATCATAGAATAAAAGAAGAAAATAAAAAGACAAATCAAAATGGAATCATGAAAAATAAATCCTAAGAGTTTATGCCTAAGGGAAAACTTTAGAAACACAGAGTGGCCCAGATCGCCCCAACAGTTATGAATGTTAAGCTTGGATTAGGCCACGAACTGCTAGATCAAAATGAGAATGATGTTCTGTCACATAATTCTCAATAATCTCAAACTGAAAACATACCCTGCATTATGGGTTAAAGCAATTTGTGAAGCACTGAAATAGTTTTACCTTATTTAGCCTACCCTTGTAAATTTTATTAAAGGCATCCTAGAATATTTTATGATTATTGATGATTAAAGGCATCCTAGAATATTTTATGACTGTTTTCCCACTGAGGCACATTCCATGACAAACAGAGAAGTAAAACACAGATATGGTGACCTTCAGTGTACATTCCAAATGTCTACGGTTTGTTCATCTGTGTCTGATCTGAGACTCCAAACCTCTCTTTAAATTTAAATATTCATTTTTGACTAGATGATATATTCATATCACATGGTTCAAAATACACAAGGCCCAAAAGGACATATAGTAAACATCTTCCTCTCATCTCTGTCCCACAGCCACCCAGTTCCTCCCCCAGAGGAAACTCATGTCACCCAATCTTTTTATGGGGTCTTGAGGATTAGTTGAAATCATCGAATGAGATCAAGAAAAAATAAGTACGATTTATCAGATGATTTCAACACTTGGCTTGGAGAAAGAGGAATGCCAATAACTGCACTCCCAAAATGTTGACTCAGTTTAGCTTTTCTGATTCCTGTGGTCACGGCTGGGCATGTTACCCATAAAGTTGCACTGAGCTTCCTGTGCTTGGCTTAGTGCTCTGCTCCCACCATCTTGAAATTCAGAATGATTTTTGAACACAGGACCCTGCATTTTCATTATGGGCTGGGTCCTGCTAATTATGTAGCTAGTCCTGTTAGTGATACTTTTCAGATTAAAAACTATTGGATAATTTATGATTCGAGTAGTCCATGATTGACATGGGACAGTTACTTGCTTTGAATAAAATTCAGATTCTCACATGTCTCTGAGGTTCACAGTGTTGAAACATTTGCTAAGAAGGTGAGAAACCTCTTGATAGAAAAAAGATTCTAAAAGAATGGGAAAATACCAAACTGAGTAGTAATGAGCTGCTTTTGAATATTAAATTCCAGATAGATTTGTTATGTTTATACAATTGAATGTTTAATATTTACTGTATTCTTTAAGACTAGATAGGTTTGTTTTCGGCAATTGACATTTTAACCATATCTCATGCTGAAGTTAAACTTAAAAATGGCTACTTAATATATATTTTGTACTGACATTATTTTTGCATGTGTTTGTAGGTTTTTTTTTTTTAATGTATTTACCACAGACACTGAATATTAAGTTCTGGCCTCAGTTACTGCTGGAGATGAAGGGTGGATATTACCCAGAAAGGTTATATACAAATGGAGTTGTTTCACTCCCAACAGGAATTTTTCTAAGTAAAAGGGTTTAATCTGGCTCACTTATCACCATAGAGCAGAAAGAAGTTGATTCCTTGGGGAACAGTACATGCATAGAAAACAAATTCAGACACAGGTTACTTGGTGAGTTAAAGGAAGAGCTGTAGGACTTCAGGATTGAGGCCATTATTTTGCAGAGCATATTGGAGAGGAGTCAAGGCTTCAGTAGAAATCTATTTATAAATATGCAGTACCCTGTGGCTGTGCTTTGAACATGGGTACTTCCTAAGTCTTCATAATAAGGGATATGAGGCCAGAAGTTGGCCTTCCAGCCTAGTGCAGACCTCATGGGCGTAGGGTTGCCAGATAAAATATAGGACACCCAGCTAAATTTAAATAAACAACAAATAATTTCCTTAGTATAAGTATGCACCAATAATGTTGCATAATTTTTATTTAGTATAAGCATACTAAATAAAATGAAATATACTAAATATAACATTTGAGACATAGTTATGCTAAATATAATATAAATAAATATACTAAATATAACATTTGAGACATATTTATACTAAAAAATCATTAATTGTTCATCTGAAATTCAAATTTAACTGCATTTCCTGTATTGTTACCTGCTAAATCTGGTCATTCCATTTCTGGGACAAAAGAAGCATGAGAACTGTAGAAGAAGTTACAGCCTCGACTGAAACTTACCTTCATGCTGCTTGGGGTCAAATGCTGGGTCATAGTGGGGGAGACCTGAAAGTTAAGAACCCACTGCACACTTGTTATACAGGTTGAATATCCCTTATCTGAGATGCTTAGGAGTACAGTGTTTTAGATTTTGGATGGTTTCAGATATTTGCATATGTATTAATATAATGTGATATCTTAGGGATGGGACTCAAGTCTTAAACACGATTTTTTTTGTGGTTTATATGTGTCGTATATATGTATCTTGAAGGTAATTTTATACAATATTTTAAATAATTTGTGCGTGTGCATTGATCCATCAGTATCCATCACGCATTTTCACCATGTTATCTATAGACACTTTTTCTGCAGTGTTAATGTAATCTTCATTATCACCGTTATTATGATCACTTGATTCAAAACTATTTCAGGCTGGGCGCGGTGGTTCACGCCTATAATCCCAGCACTTTCAGAGGTAAGCAGATCACCTGAGGTCAGGAGTTCAAGACCAGCCTGGCCAACATGGCGAAACCCTGACTCTACTAAAAATACAAAAATTAGCTGGGCATAGTGGTGAGTGCCTGTAATTCTGGCTACTTGGGAGGCTTAGGCAGGAGAATTACTTGAACCCAAGAGGTGGAGTTTGCAGTGAGCTGAGATTGCCCCACTGTCCTCCAGCCTGGGTGAGAATGAAACTCTTCTTCCAAAAAAAAAATACAAGAAAAGAACTCCAAACTATTTCAGTTATTTCACCACCAGTGAACCAGTGATTGAACAAATGGGGCCTCATTATTGATGTTAAAAACTTGTTTGATCTCCATGTCCTCCAGCTCACTGACACACTCTGAGGGTGTGTGTGAGTGTGTTTTTGGTATATGTTTTGGTACCACCTCTATTTTTCATATATGTAAGAAAGATAGACATTATTTTATCTCACTTGACATATAGGATCCTTCAGAATCACCACCTCTTTCATCATCATCACTGAACATAGTTGTAGGCCAGAGGTTGTGCTAGGCATGCACAACTGTGTCTTTAATCTCTGTGTTCCAACAGTTGGCAATAGCATATGTGGCATCCTTCATGCTAAATTCCTTTTGGAAACTTTCCACATTCATGCCTCTGTTCACTGCTGCTAGCATGCTGTTCAAGAAAGTGTTTTTATATTTACTCTTTATTGACTAAAGGATATCTTGGTCACATGATTGCTTTTGGCAGTATGGTCATTTTCACAGTATTGATCTACCCATTCATCAGCATGGGATGTGTTTCCATTTGTTTGTGTTGTCTATGATTTCTTTCAGCAGTGTAGAGATCTATTAGTTTTTGATTTTTTGAATATGACCATTCTTGTAGGAGTGAGGTGGTATTGCACTGCGGTTTTGATTTGCATTTCCCTGATAATTAGTGATGTTGAGCATTTTTCCATATGCTTGTTGGTCATTTGTATATCTTCTTTTGATAATTGTCTATTTATGTCCTTTGCCCACTTTTTGATGGGATTGTTGGTTTTTTTTCTTGCTGATTTATTTGAGTTCTTTGTAGATTCTGGGTATTTGTCCTTTTCCAGATGTATACATTGTGAAGATTTTTCTCCCACCCTGTGGCTTGTCTGTTAACTCTGCTGTTTCTTTTGCAGTGCAGAAGCTTTTTAGTTTAATTAAGTCCCATCTGTTTATATTTGTTTCTGTTGTATTTGCTTTTGGGTTCTAGGTCATGAAGTCTTGCCTAAGTCAATGTCTAGAAGGGGTTTTCTAATGTTATCTTCTAGAATTTTTATGATTTAAGTCTTTGATCCATCTTGAGTTGATTTTTGTATAAGGAGAAAGATGAAGATCCAGTTTCATTCTTCTACATGTGGCTTGTCATTTATTTCAGCACCATTTTTTAAATAGGGTATCCTTTCCCCAGTGTATGTTTTTGTTTGCTTTGTTGAAGATCAGTTGACTATAAGTATTTGGCTTTATTTCTGGGTTCTTTATTCTGTTCCATTGATCTATGTGCCTATTTTTATACCAGTACCATGCTGTTTTGGTGACTATGACCTTTTAGTATACTTTAAAATCAGGTAATGTGATGCCTCCAGGTTTTTTGTTTTGTTTTGTTTTTTGCTTAGTCTTGATTTGGCTATGTGGGCTCTTTTTTGGTTCCATATGAATTTTAGGATTTTTTTTCTAGTTCTGTGAAGAATGATGGTGGTATTTTGATGGAAATTGCATTGAATTTGTAGATTGCTTTTAGAAGCGTGGTCATTTTCACCACGTTGATTCTATCCATCCATAAACATGGGATGTGTTTCCATTTGTTTGTGTTGTCTATGATTTCTTTCAGCAGTGTAGAGATCTTTCACCTCCTTGGTTAGCTATATTCCTAAATATTTATTTATTTTGCAGCTATTGTAAAAGTGGTTGAGTTCTTGATTTAACTCTCAGGTTGGTTGCTGTTGGTGTATAGCAGAGCTATTGATTTGTGTACATTTAGCAGAGCTATTGATTTGTGTGCATTAATTTTGTATTCTAAAACTTTACTGAATTCATTTACAATCCCATCAAAAAGTGGGCTAAGGACATTTACCAGTTCTAGGAGTGTTTTGGATGAGTCTTTAGGGTTTTCTAGGTATATGATCATATTATCAGCAAACAGTGACAGTTTGACTTCCTCTTCACCAGTTCGGATGCCTATGATTTCTTTCTCTTGTCCGATTGTTCTGGCTAGAACTTCCAGTACTATGTTGAATAGAAGTGGTGAAAGTGGGCGTCTTTGCGTTGTTCCAGTTCTTACGGAGAGTGCTTTCAATTTTCCCTCATTCAGTATAATGTTGACTGTAAATTTGTCCTAGATGTCTTTTATTACCTTAAGGTTGTCCCTTCTATGCTGATTTTGGGGAGGATTTTAATCATAAAAGGATGCAGGACTTTTTCAAATGCTTTTCTGCAGCTATTGAGATGATCATGTGATTTTTGTTTTAATTCTGTTCATGTGGTATATCACATTTATATGTGTTTATGTGGTGTATCACATTTATCACTTGCGTATGTTAAACTATCCCAGCATACGTGGTATGAAACCCACTAGATCATGGTGGATTATCTTTTTGATATGCTGGTGGATTCAGCTAGTTAGTATTTTGTCGAGGAGTTTTACATCTATGTTCATCAGGGATATTGGTCTGTAGTTTTCTTTTTTTGTTATATTCATCCTGGTTTTGGTATTATGGTGATACTGGCTTCATAGAATGATTTAGGAAGGATTCCCTTTTTCTCTATCCTGTGGAATAGTGTTAGTAGGGTTGGTACTAATCCTTCTTCAAAAGTCTGATAGAATTCAGCTGTGAATCTATCTGGCCTTGGATTTTTTGTTGTTGTTGTTGGCAATTTTAAAATTACCATTTCAATCTTGCTGCTTGTTATTGGTCTGTTCAGAATTTCTATATCTTCCTGGTTTAATTTAGGAGGGTTGTATATTTCCAATTTATCCATCTCCTCTAGGTTTTCTAGTTTATTCATGGAAAGATGTTCATAGTAGCCTTGAATAATCTTTTGTATTTCTGTGGTATCAGTAGTAATATCTCCTGTTTCATTTCTAATTGAGCTTATTTGGATCTTCTCTCTTCTTTATTTGGTTTGTATGCTTAACATAGTCCCAAACTTTTTGGAGCCTTTGTTCATTTTTTTTAAATCCTTTTCTTTGTCTTTGATAGATTGGGTTAATTCAAAAACCTTGTCTTTGAGCTCTGAAGTCATTTCTTCTGCTTATTGGATTCTATTGCTGAGACTTTCCTGAGCATTTTGCATTTCTCTAAGTGTGTCCTTGATTTCCAGATATTGTGATTGTTTTTTGTTTATGCTATCTATTTCACTGAAGATTTTTCCTTTCATATCCTGTATCATGTTTTTGATTTCTTTAAGTTGGAGTTCACCTTTCTCTGGTGCCTCCTTGAATAGCTTAATCGACCTTCTGAATTCTTTTTCTGGCAATTCAGAGATTTTGTCTTGGTTTGGATCCATTGCTGGTGAGCTGGTCTGATCTCATGGGGGTGTTGAAGAACTTTGTTTTGTCATATTACCAGAATTGTTTTTCTGGTTCCTTCTCATTTGGATAGACTATATCAGGGGGAAGATCTGGGACTCAAGGGCCGCTGTTCAGATTCTTTTTCCCTGTGGGCTTTCTTGATGTAGTGTTCTTCCCCTTTTCCTAGGAATGGGGCTTCCTGAGAGCCAAACTGTAGTGATTGTTTTTGCTCTTCTGGGTCTAGCCATCCAGCAGAGCTACCAGGCCCTGGGCTGGTAGTGGGGAGTGTCAGCAAAGATTACTGTGATGTGATTTGTCCTCAGCTCTTTTGGCCATGGATAACAGCACCTACTCCTGTGGAGGTAGCAGGGGAGCAAAGTGGACTCTGAAGGTCCTTGGTTGTACTTTTGTATAGTGCACTGGTTTTGTGTTGGTTAGCTTCCAGCGAGGAGGTGGTACTTTCAAGAGCGTATCAGCTGTGGTACTATGGGGAGGATGCAAACTTGCTCTAGGTTCTCCTGGTTAAGTATCCAGTTTCTCAGGCAGTGGGCAGGGCCATAGAGTTCCCAAGAGATTATGTCCTTTGTCTTCAGCAACCAGGGTTGTTAGTATCTACAGCAACCACTAGATGAGGTAGAGTTGCTCAAGGCCTTGGGAGCCCATCCCTTATATCGGTATGCTTTGGATGTGGAACATGGAGTCAGGAGATTATTTCTGAGCTTTAAGATTTAGTGACTGCCTTGCTGGGTTTTGGATTTGTAGCCCTTTTCTTTTGGCTGATTTGGAACAGAAATAATTACCCAATGCCTGTACCCTCATTGGATCTTGGACATAACTGACATGTTTTTGATTTTACAGGCTCATAGGTTGAAAGAACTTGCCTTGTCTCAAATGAGTCTTTGGACTTTTGAGTAAAAGCAGGAATGAGTTAAGGCTTATTGGGAAGGCATGAATGTATTTTGCAATGTGAGAAGGACATGAGATTTGGGATGAGCCAGGGGTGGAGCGATATAGTTTGGATGTTGTTCCAGCCTAAATCTCATATTGAAATGTAATCCCCGATGTTGGAGTTGGGACCTGGTGGAAGTTGATTGGATGAATTGGGGTGGATTTCCCTCTTGATGCTGTTCTGACAATAGTGAGTGAGTTCTCATGAGATTTGGTTGTTTAAAACTGTGTAGTGGCCGGGTGCAGTGGCTCACACCTTTAATCCCAGCACTTTGGGAGTCTGAGGTGGGGGGACCACCTGAGATCAGGAGTTCAAGACCAACCTGGCCAACATGGTGAAACCCCTTCTCTACTAAAAAAATACAAAAATTAGCCTGGCATGATGATGGGCACTTGTAATCCCAGCTACTCAGGAGGCTGAGGCAAGAAATTGCTTGAACCCGGGAGGTGGAGTTTGCAGTGAGCCGAGATCACGCTACTGCACACCATCCTGGGCAATAGAACAAGACTGTCTCAAAAACAACAACAACAACAACAAAGCAACAACAACAACAACAAAAACTGTGTAGCACTTCCTTCCTCTTCTTGGTCTTTTCCTCCTGCTCCAACCATGTGGCCATGCCTGCCTGCTCCAGCTGTGCCTTCCATCATGAGTAAAATCTCCCTGGGACCTCCCCAGAAATGCTGCTGTGCTTCCTGTACAGCCTGAAGAACTGCGAACCAATTAAACCTCTTGTCTTATAAATTACATAATCTTAGGTATTTCTTTATAGCTGTGTGAGAATGACCTAATACATAGCCTAAAAAAGGATGATGATAGGGCGATCCCTCTAGCTTTCCCTATTCTCTGTCTCATTTCCAAATACTCTACTTCTCAGTGCCTGGGTTACAGAAAAAATAGCAAGTTATATATAAAAGAAATGGTAGCTTCTTTGGAAGCTTTACAAAGTTTAATACTTCCTATCAGTCTTCCTCTTTCTTGTGTTGCCAAAGAACATAAAATAAAACCAAGAAAATAAACACATACACAAAAAACATAAAGCAAGAGGGAAATGGTTTGAGGGCTACTGTTGTTTTACTACTTGTGTTGATTTCACTCTTTTTACACTACCCAACTGTGCAAAGGCCTACAACTCATGCAAGCAATAGGCAGCACAGAGAACAGCAAATAAACCAAAAAGAGCATCCCATTTCACTCCTTAGTAGCAACTCACTAGAATTCCTCCCACTGTAAATGAGAATCCCAAAATGCAGGAGAGAAGCAGTACCTTTTTTCTTCTTACAGCTCCAGTTAGTCAATATTTAACCATTCAGCTAGAAATCAGATATGCTTCATTCCAATAGTAGCTTCTTTTACAGTGCTTTGTTAGAGGGGGTGTGGAAAGGGGAGAATGTTTGAATCAAGCTGTTAAAACAAAGCACATGTGCCAGCTAGTCGGAAGGAGGCACCTTCCCCTGGGCACAATTTCAAGCAGGGGCAAGAAAAGGTAAATCTTGAGTTTACTTTCTCATTAAAAACTGAGATTATGATTTTGATCCTACTGTTCAGCGTCCTTTTTCTCTCTCCTTTTTCCAGTTGAAAAATTCCCAGTCTGTCAAAAATAAAATTTAAAAAGAATCTTTCTGGCTCCCTGTAGCAGAGTCACATAGCTCCTACACAGTGAGACTACTCACAAGGCCCATGGATACTCTGATGTTGCTTCCTCCCTCGTAGCAATGGGTACCAGGAATGCTTTGCTCTAATTCTGGGGGTTATACAATTGGGGCAAACCACTCAACTTTCCAATGTCTGAATTTAATTTGTGAAATGAACAACAAGCAACTTATCCACAGGGGTTTAGGGAAACTAATTAAGGTTTATAAAGACATTCTTGGATGAAAGACAATAAAATGATGATCATAAATAATTTTACTACAACTTTCAACATTATCCTCCCAATGCGTGGGACCCAAAGTACTTCATGTATATGAGTCTATTTAAATTGCACAGATCCCTGATGAGACAGAAAAAAGAATGATCTCTTAAACTCACATTCTGCAATGGGAAACTGAGGCCTCAGACAAACTGAGTTCGCATTGTTGTTGCTTAACTCCTAGTAGAATGCATTTGTCATGAATTCATATTGCACTTCAGGTAAAATTGGGGAGAAAGCTTGATATGATCTAGATTTGTCTCCCGAGAGCACTGTGTTTGTATTTTCATTACTTAGTAATTTACATAAGAAGAAAAGATTGCTGATGTACTTTCTCTACAATGTCATAGCATATGAATAATATAGAGAAAACAGACATTGAAAGAAAAAAAAAGATGACAAAGAATAATTCAACAAAACACTTTGGAAATGACTGATACATTTCTATCCAATTCAGACAGTAACACTTATCCACAGACACATACACAAAGCCCCTTTGGGGAGTGTCAGTGAAGAAAAAATAGTACACATTATATCTTTGTATATAATGAAAATTACTCTCCAAATGGCAGTTTAACTTATCTCAATATTACCAGTATATTACAAAATGCCTATAAATACTTAGCTGGCTTTTATCATACTGACCTGTTCTATTTTAAATACTTTGGAAGCTATACTCTGCTAACTGGATTTGATACAACTGGTTAGAAAAGAATATATAGCTCACTTTGGGGAAATACAATAACTCTTCTGGGCAATTTGGGTGTCATTTAGTACATCAGATGGAGTAATTTTCTAAATGTATTCTAGAATTAATGCATGTTTGAAAGAGAATAATTTACCCCTTTCTTAGTGGTAGGTTCAGGCTCATTCTTTACAATAAAATTCAATGGCTAATGTAATTAAAGCAACAGTGACTTGATTCTTCATGTTTGATCAGTCCTGGTCCTGAACACAGAGGAGTAAGTCCTCCTTTGTGGGAGCTGCAAGATCTCAATAGCTCTGGTCAGTGCCATTTATGAGGTTTGGATTTAATATTCTGTTTAATCCCACTTCTTTCCTGAACAAGTCATGGAATTTTAGAGTTAATAGAGCTGTTGTATCTTTTGAGGAAGTTTATTTGAGTCCTCTCTACCTTTTCTTCTTTTCTACTCTCTGGGATCTGGTGACTAGAATGTTTTGAAGCCTCAATATGTAGGACGTCCCTGTCTAAGTTTGAATGAAGAGAGTTTTTTTGAGAATGTGTGTTGCATACATTCTTTGATTGCCCATCTATGAGTCAAGGGAAAAGACATGATATGAGAAACGGGATTATGATCCAGAATTTTGGCTATCTTGGTATATATTGTGTGGGTCCTTGAAGAGGATGTGTATTCTGTTGTTGGTAAAATGTTCTACAAATGCCATCTAGATCCTGTTGGCTGATTGTGTTGTTGAGTTCTTCTATATCTTTGATGGTTTTTGTATGGTTGTTCTATCCACTTTTGAGAGATGGTGGTTATATTCTCTAACATAAATGTAGATTTGTCTGTTTTTCCTTTTACTTCTGTCAGTTTTACCTCAATTATTTTGCAGCTCTGTGGTTTGGTGCTTACACATTTAAGATTGCTATGTCTTCTTGAGTATTGATCTGTTTATCATTACATAATAATGTATCTCTCTGTGTCTGGTAATTTTCTTTGTTCTGAGTTCTACATTTTTTTCTGTTATTAATATAGCCACTTCTTTTTTATTTTGATTAAGTTTTGTATAACATATCTTTTTCCATACTTTTAATTTCAACCTGGCTAGATCCATTGTATTTGATGTGAGTTTTTGTAGACAGCATATAGTTGGGTAATATTTTTAATCTACTCTACCAATCTGTGTCTTTTAGTTGGTGTATTTAGATAATTTACATTAAGAGTAATATTAATATATTGGGGTTTAAGTCTAAAATTTTATTTCTGTTTTATTTCTCTATTTTTTTCTTTTTCCTGCATTCTTGTGACTTACTTGAAGTTTTTAAAAAATTGTATTTTGATTTATCTTTGGTGTTCTTGAGTGTATTTCCTTGTATTACTTTTTAAGTAGTTTCACAGGTGTTAATTTGCATAGATATAATTTATCATGGATTACTACTGTCAGTGTTTTATCAGTTTGAGTGATTCATGGAACCCTTAGCTCTCTTTATGTTCCTACACTCTCCTTCACTTATAATATAATTGAAATATTTTCTCTATATACATTGAGAATCACATCAGTGTTATGATTTTTGCTTTATTCATCAAATGTAATTTAGAAAACCCAAAAGGAGAAAAAAAAGTCTGTTGTTTTAACTCATATTTTTGTTACCATGTTTTCTTCTTTCCTGATGTTTCAAGGTTTCTTTTTAATTGTTTTCTTTCTGTTTATAAACCTTTAAATATTCTGTTAAGATAGGCCTGCTTCCAACTAATTCTCTTGGTTTTTCTTAATCTGAGAATTCCTTGATTTTTCCTTCACCTTGATGGATATTTTTGCTGGGTATAAGATTAGGAATTGACAATTTTTTTTTTCAGCACTTGAAAAATGCTGTGGGTTTCCTTTTGGTCTCCTTCATGAGATTTCTGCTGTCATTTGAAGTGTTTTTACCCCTATAAGTAAAGTGTTATTTCTCTCTTACTATTTTCAAAACTCCTCTTTGTTTTTAGTTTTCAGAAGTTTGACTATGATGTATGTCTTAGGATGTATTCTGTTTGCAGTTAATACAGTTTCTTAAATATGTAGGTTTATATTCTTTGCCAAATTTGGGAAATATTCATCAATTATTTCTTTGAATACTTTTTAGTCCCATTCTCCTCCTTTGATACAAATGTTAGATTTTTTTTTTTTTTTTTTTTTTCAGTTTCAGAGTTCCTGGAGCCTCTGTTCCTTTATTTTGTTTGCCTATATTGTCTCTACTCTTCAGATTCGATAATTTCTGTTGTCTATCTTAAAGTTTACTCTTTCTTTCCTCTATCCTCCTGATTCTGCTGTTGAGCAGTAGAACAGTTATTATCTAAAAGCTTTCTTTTCTGTGTTGCTAGACTGCCTCTTTCCTGATCTTTTGGCTAGAGAGAGAGATAGCAGGCTTTTCTTTGGATGAATTTTTTTTTTTTTTTTTTTTTTTTTTGTCTGTGACCATTAGCATTTCTGGGTTGCCAGCTTGTCAGTACCCAGTCTGGGTGAGTATGAGGCAAGAAGAAAACTCAGGGAACTCGCCACTAAGTCATTCCTTAGGTTTGAGGTCTCTGTCTTGTCTACCTGCTTCTTTCCATCTTTCAGGTCTTCTCATGTTTATTTTGACATCCAGGGTCTTTAGTTGTACTTAAGTGGAAGGACTAAGGGAAAATATGTTTGTGCTGTCTTTCCTTGGATCATAGACTTTTCAAACTGGGAAGAACTCATTAGTTAGCTTGGGCTACCATAACAAAATACCATAGGTTGGGTAGTTTAAATAACAGAAATTTCTTTTCTCACAGCTTTGGAGTCCAAGATCAGGGTGACAACATGCTCAAGTTCTGTTGAAGTCTCTTTTCTTGACTTGCAGATGGCTGTCTTTTAGCTGTGTCTTCACAGAGTGAAGAGAGAGTGAGAACAAGCTCTCGGATCTCTTCTTATAAGGGCACCAATCTCATCATGAGGTTCCTTCTCTCATGGCCTCATCTAGTCCTAATTACCTCCTAAAGCCCTCATTTCCAAATACCATTATATTTGTGCTTAGGAATTCAGTATAAAAATTTTTGGGGAAGAACATTGAATTCATAACAGAACTTAAAAGATACTACAGATGGACTTCTGAGGCCCATGGACATTAATTGGTATCTTTCAACTACCCACTTAATATTTGGCAAAAACTATTAATATAATAAAGTCAGGGTGTCCTAATTCTTAGCCTGTTGTTATTCAGGTTGTATTATGTTACGTCATGACTACTGAAAAATTATTTTTGAAACATGAGAGAGAACTATATCATGATATTTCTACCCCCATACCGACCAAAAAGAGCCTATCGAAAAACCTGAGACTTATTCCTAACACAATGTTCTTTGTTATAAGACTTGTTTTTCAAATAGGAATCTGTTCATATAGAATGATAAAATTTTTTTAGTTCATGTGTGATTTTCCTCTCAACTTGTTAATATTTTGAAGTGAGGAGGGGCATACTTTTTCACAATTAAAGAGAAAATCAAGGCATTACATAAAAACCATAAGAAAGAAGTTTCAAGTTTTGTAATTGTAAATGTGTCTTTGAGTGCAAATAGTAGCTAGTTTAGTGACTTCAGGAACTACTGTGTTTCCTAAAACATGAAGCTTTTTGGTAAAGCTGTCAGTGCAGATGAAGAAGGTATAAAGATATTACCTCTGTGTTAAAACTGATTATTGAAAAAGGCTATACACAGGATTACATTTTTAATTTTGATTCAATTGGTCTCTTAAGGACCAAGATCTCAAAGGCAAAGAGAAATTCCCAAAATCCAAGAGTGTGAATAACTATGATGTTGGATGCAATGATGTTAAACTAGTATTAAGCCAGAAGTGGTGGATGGTCTGAGATTTTACCCTGCTTGTAAGCTAACAAGTTAGCCTACCATACATAGGATCTATATCTATGTCTCTCTCTATCTCTCTCTCCCTCCCTCCTGCCCTCCCTCCCTCCTTCCCTCCCTCCCTCCCTCCCTCTCTCTCTCTCTCTCTCTCTCTCTTTCTCTTCTAGATCTCATAAGGAAATTGAGCCAGAGACACAAATGGTTTATTATTCATAGCATAATAGTCAGAGTAGCTTCTTGGGTCAATTTCCCACAGGGAAATGTGAATGAGGGCCAGATTCTGCCTGTGCATGCTGTGGGTTTTCATTATAGAAAACAAACCCTGAACTTAGGAGACTCTAGCTTTTATTAGGGTTGCTGTTGATCTGCCCATTCTTCTCTCTGGAGAGCTATTCCTCATAACCCTGGAACTAAGTAACTATCCTCTGGGAAGGAAGCAAACTTTTCAGTTCTGGAATGCCTTTGGAGAAGGAGATGTTCTCTTTTTTAGGGTTGCTATTCAATTAACATCGAACAAAAATTGTCAGTGCCCTTTGCTCAGTAAGTCTGGACTGTGTAGAAAGTAAGGAATCCGGGAAGAATTGTCTCCCAATAAATGCCAGTGGATATTTAACTGTGCTGGTATTTTTATTTGGATTGGGATTGTTTGTGTTAATGCCCTGGTTACAAAGTTGTGCAGGTTTTGATCTGTTCCAACTTTATTTTTCCCATACACTCTCTAATTTTTAATGCATAATTTTGCAGAAAATAAAGTTTATCAGGAAAATATACATATATTATTAGCCACAATGTCTATTACCTCCACATCTGGAAATAAACCAAATTAGTGGATTTATCTTTTCCCTTCTCGGACTCGAGGTATTACAATGAGGGTGAAATACAAGGAAGGGAATGGCCCAGGGGTTTACATGCATTAGAGAAACATTGTAAGACCTGAGGATGCCCATTCATGCAGAGGCAGATTTACAGTAAAGATAAAAAACTTAGCCTGGCGCAGTGGCTCATGCCTGTAATCCCAGCACTTTGGGAGGCTGAGGCGGGTGGATCATGAGGTCAGGAGTTTGAGAGCATCCTGACCAACATGGTGAAACCCCATCTCTACTAAAAATACAAAAATTAGCCGGGCATGGTGGCATGCGCCTGTAATCCCAGCTACTCAGGAGACTGCGGCAGGAGAATCGCTTGAACCTGGGAGGCAGAGGTTGTAGTGAGCCAAGATTGAGCCACTGCACTCCAACCTAGGAGACAGAGCGACACTCTGTGTCAAAAAAAAAAAAAAAAAGATAAAAAACATAAGCTTTAGAGACTCTGACTTACACAGGCCCTTTCTAATGCTGTAAGAGGGGCCTTAGCACAATGTTTTCACATCATCATGTGTTTTTGTAAAATTTGCAAAAGCAAACTAATTTAACTTCAATCAGTTAAGAGAGCTACTTTTTTCATTCTGGCTTCCCCTTGTGCTGGCAATAGAGTGGCCAACAACCGTTTTTGGGAACTAGCTAAGGGAATGTTGATCTGCAGATATAGTTAGATTGGATTTAGCAGGCTATATTGAAGTGGCTCACGATTCCATCATGAATATTTAAATTGTTATTAGCCCTTCCAATGTAGAAATTGCCTCCAGGAATACTACTTTCTGCTGTGCAAGCTCAACTGGAGTCATTTTAAGCAACTGCAGAGCCAGAGGCCATGTAATGATATGAAAGTGTCCTGTTGTATGTACCTGGTAGTGGAAATCTGTGGGTGCTAGAGGAGAAGCAAAAAAGTTTGGAACCAGAAGTTAGAGCATGAAAAAACATTCAAATATTATAGTTTACATGTGAAAGAAAAATGACAGAGAACCCCAAAATTGATAATTCCCCAAACCTTATATGACCACACCAAGAAAACATCATGATGATTAAAGAAATTATCAGCAATAAAACCATGGATAATATAAGCATATTTTGGTAAATATACTAGTAGACACTAAATTATCTCTAGTCTCCCCACTAAAAATGATTTTACAAAAATTGTCATATTAAAGGGTAAATGAAAGATTGTGTCCATAAATATAGGAAAAAAGTGTTATAGTAATGTATAGGCAGTTAGCTAATTATTATTCTGGAATACAGTTTTGTGGGTTTTGCTATTCTTTTAATGCTCATAATGTTTTGGTTTCCTTTTTCATTCTGAATAAAAATTTATGTAGAATTTGACCATAATTTTGTATTCTTTTTCTTATAGAAAGTCCATCAAATTGTGTAAATTACAGGTCTCATAAAACCCAGATCTATTCTTTTTTTTTTTTTTTTTTTTGAAACAGAGTCTCGCTTTGATGCCCAGGCTGGAGTGCAGTGGTACGATCTTGGCTCACTGCAAACTCCACCTCCTGGGTTCAAGCAATTCTCCTGTCTCAGCCTCCCAAGTAGCTGGGATTACAGGCTTGTGCCACAGTGCCTGGCTAATATATATATATATTTTTTTAATTTTAGTAGAGATGGGGTTTCACCATGTTGGTCAGGCTAGTCTCAAACTCCTGACCTCAAGTGAGCTGCCTACCTTAGCCTCCCAAAATGCTGGGATTACAGGCATGAGCCACTGCACCCAGCCCAGATCTATTCTTGATCCTATAGTATGTGCCACCTCACCCTAACCAGCTTTCCCACATGGATGGAGCAAACACTCTGTGAAGAAAAATGGAGCCTACGTGTTCTTCCAGAGCCTGTACATAGCATCAGGTGACCTTCTTTTTTTATACTCACTCCACCCTGCTGTGACTCAGTCTGTGTTTGAATATGAGATGTCCAGCTCTCTAATTGTAGCTGAGAAGAGAAAACAAACAGGTATTAGGCACAGTGGTAAAAGGGAGGTAACCCCACTATTCAGAGAAGAATTATTGGTATAGAGTAGCTCAGATTGGGCATAGTATCACTAAAAGAAATGGCAGCAAAAAGATGAAAACATACTCCAACAGCAATAAACACAAGTATGAACAAACATAAAAAGTAACAAACAATAATCCAGTCTGGGAGGCACCATGACAATGACCCAGAACAAAAGAAAATTCCTCACAAGTGTTCTGTATTATTTAGCATCTTCATAAAAGTGACAATCACATGATGTCTCAGGGAAGAGATGACAGATAGTAATGAAGATGCTGCAGAGTAAATGAAACAAATTAAGGATCAGGCCAACACATGACAGAACCAACAAGGTGATTTGAAAATCAGGGAACAGATTGCATAGGTGAAAATAAACATGCTTATATATAGAAAAGGCTTTAGATAAACATAATGAATGCAGGTGAAAAAATATGATATTAAAGTAGTTAAATATAAAGTAATAGACAATGGTGAATAGACAAAGACAATCCTATGTAAAGATAACTGATGACCCTAAAATACATAATACGACAGATAGAATTGAAAAAGTATTCAGAGATTAATATAATAGAAGAAAATTCCCTGAAACAAAGAAAGAAGTGAGTAAGTATATTGGAAAAGGCTATTGCATCCTAGGCAAAAGTAAAAAGCAGTTGACATGGAGCCATGTGCTGATTAGGTTGAATTTGAGGGATAAAGAAGACTTCTTTAGTCATTGAGGCAGAAAAAGGAGCTTCACATACAAAGAAAAATGTAACATGTTGCCCTCAAGGTTTTTCAGTTTGACAGTAAGTGACATATTGGAAACAAAAGTGATTTATATTATAATATTGAGAAAAGTTGTTTTTCAAGTATAAAGGAAACATGCATTCTCAATTTTGTACCAAATACTTCAGGCAGTGAAGCATTCATGAATCTTTTTCCGAAAACAATAAAACAAAATTTAATGAAATTAGAGAAATAGAACAAAGTCAACACCCCCTGTGATAGGAAGAATACTCTTCATCCCCTCCCCTCCATAAAGATATCCACATTCTAATCCTCAGAACCAGTGAACATATTACCTTATATGGCAGAGGGGACTTTGCAGATGCAATTAAGTTAAGGATCTTGAGATGGGGAGACTACTGTGGATTATCCTGGTGGTCCCAGTGTAGTTACAAAGGTCCTTATCTGCAAAAGTAGGAGGCAGGAGGGTCAGAATCAGAGATACTTGAAGATAGTACACTGTTGGCTTTGAGGATGGTGGAAGGGGCCATGAGCAAATGAATGCAGGCAGCCTATGGGAGTGATGCAGGGCAGGAGAGCCCCACAGCGGAGCTTAGCCTGCAAGGATTCTTGGCTTTGCCTAGGAAAGAATTGAAGGGCAAGCCAGAAATAGAAGAAAACAGCATTAGTGAAGAGGCAGTGTTACAGCTCCGTGACTGGTCCTGCAGAGCAGGGCTGCCCCATAGGCAGAGAGTAGCAACTCAGGGAGTTTTGCAGAAATATTTATACCCACTTTTAATTGCATGCAGATTAAGGAGTGGTTTGTGCAGAACTTTCTAGGGAAGGGGTAGTAATTATCGGGTCATTGCTAGGGAAAGGGGCAGTAACTGGGTGCTGCCATGGCAACAGTAATTGACATGGCACACTTTTGGTTGTGTATAATTGGAAAGCTTCTTCTGCCCCCACCCTGTTTTAGCTAGTACTCAATCTGGTTTGGGGTCTGAGGTCCACCTCCTATCTCAGAAGCTGGAAAAGGCAAGGAAATGGATTTTCTTCCAGAGCCCCCTGAAGGATTGTTGTCCTGCCAACAACTTGATTTTAGCCTAGTAAAATCTATTTTGCAATAATGACATACAGAACCATAAGATAATAAGTTTGTGTTGTTTTAAGCACTAAGTTTGGGGTAATTTGTTACAGTAGCTATAGGAAACTAATATGCCACCAAGCCAACCAACCATACAAAAACAGAAGAAAGAAATCACCCAGAATTCAGGAATAGGGACACCCTGGTAAAAGGTATTGGCAGGGAACGTTGAATGCCTTTAAAAATTGAATTCAGACAAATTAGGAATTGTCTTTTCAGTGTAGACAATGATTATATAGTCTGTTGATATATTGGTTGAGATATTAGTCAAGGTGCAGTTAGGATTCTATAAAAAGAAACCTAAAAATAAATGGGCACAAATGAAGTAGAAATATATTTCATGGGCTGGGTGCGGTGGCTCACACCTGTAATCCCAGCACTTTGGGAGGCTGAGGCGGGTGGATCACGAGGTCAAGAGATCGAGACCATCCTGGTCAACATGGTGAAACCCCGTCTCTACTAAAAGTACAAAAAATTAGCTGGGCATGGTGGCGCGTGCCTGTAATCCCAGCTACTCAGGAAGCTGAGCTGGTTCATTGCCTGAACCCAGGAGGCGGAGGTTGTGGTGAGCCGAGATCGCGCCATTGCACTCCAGCCTGGGTAACAAGAGCGAAACTCCGTCTTGAAAAAAAAAAAAGAAATATATTTCATTCGTACATCAAAGTCTGAGTAGACAGTACAGGACTGGTTTGGATGCTGAGGGTACTGGGGACCCAGACTTCTATGACTTTGCTGTCCTGCCATTATCAGCATGTGGCTTTCATCTTATGTACGCACATGGATTCTTTAGCTGCCACCTTTGTGTCTGTATTTCAGTCTGGAGAAAGGGGAAGGGGACAGAGGAGAGGGTACAGTCCTTCTCTTTAAAGGCACAATCCAGAAATTGCATCCATTCCTTCTCTAATATTTCCTTGCCCAGATTTGGTCGGATGACTACACTGAACTACAAAGGAGGCAGGGAAATATAATCTCTATCGGGGGGGTCTTATGCTCACCTAAAACTTGTATTATAACTGAAAAACGGAGAAAACAGAGATTGACGAAGACCAAGCAGTTTCTGCCATACTTAATAATGTAAAAATAATGATATAACCTAAGTCAAAGAGTGTGGAGGGTGTGGGGAGATGATGTGATCTGCTTCCTTCCTCATGTTTTTCTAGCAGGTAGCCAGTGCACTGGAAGCACCTTCAGTTGAAACATAGTTAAAATTATTTCAACTTACAGCTTTTCATGATCACCTTTTGACCTAAGAGTGATCTTTTAGGAGATACTTACAGTGGAGAAATATTTCTTTAATATTCAGAAATTACTCTAATTTTGCTTCAACTTTTTTTGTAAATAAAGAATTTTTTAAGTTAAAATAGCATGTATATGATTCAATTTTAATGAAAGTTGATCTACCTTTCTGAATATATGAATAGACAGACAACTAGAATAATATTCACAAAATGTTGATTCTGGCTATTTTGGGGAAGTAGGATTTTAGATAACTTTTTTTCCTTGTTAGGCTTTTCTTTGTCACTTTAATTTTTATAATGAGCACACATCATTTTTAACAAAATGATAAAGGCTTTGTTCTTTTTTTTTGAGACAGTCTCACTCTGTCACCTAGGCTGGAGTACAATGGTGCAGTCTCAGCTCACTGCAACCTCTGCCTTCCAGGTTCAAGCAATTCTCTTGCCTCAGCCTCCCGAGTAGCTGGGACTACAGGCACATGCCACCACGCCCAGCTAATTTTTTTGCATTTTACTAGAGATTGGGTTTCACCATGTTTCTCAGGCTGATCCTGAACTCCTGAGCTCAGGCAATCTGCCTGCCTAGGCCTCCCAAAGTGCTGGGATTAGAGGTGCGAGCCACCACACCCAGCCAAAGGCTTTGTTCTTAACAAAGCTATAGTCATTACTAATGTGAGGAGGCAGAGCTATTAAAAAATTATAAGTATTATGGAATATCTTTAATTAATGCAAAAGCTTGAATTTCTAAAAAAGTCTCCTTAGCAACTTTTCTTAATGTGTTAGTTATGTTTGCTATTTTACATATCCTTTCTGTTTTCCTGTCACGATTAGTGGTAAACCTCTCACATTCAAGTTTAGATAGCAAAATTAAGGAGGTGTTTTCACTCCAAGTTCTTGCGTAGGCCAGGATCTCCAAGAAGCAGAGGAGGTGTTGATAGCTTGAAGAGAAAAAGATGCAGATTGCTTTCCAGATTATGGAAAGAAAGAGACAAATCTGTGGGTTATCTGTCTGGGATTGATAAAAGAATGTACCAGATGTATCAAAATGTCATCCCGTCTGAGCCACACACAGCCTAGAACCTGTACTGCCCTGAAATGATATTTTCTAGCATACAACATATCTTCCTGGCCATAGCTTATTGGACTAGGAGTGGGCACTTTTTTCTGGGGCAGCTGGTATTTCGGCTGGTTGGTGATCGCCTATATGGCTTGGCTTAATGATATGATGCATTACCTCTGGGCCATGATCCTGTCACTGACTGGGCTCCTGGGAAGCTGACTCTGTGAGGAAGATCAGTGTATAGGAAGTTTATCAGGAGTGCTGTTGAGATCAACATCTCTGTAAGAAGAGAGGAGGGGAGGGAAAGGGAGGGGAGGGAAAGGGAGGGGAAGAGAGTGGTGGGAAGAGAGTGGTAGGAAGGGACAGGAGCAGGAGTGGGCAGAGGGAGAAATTGAATAGTAATGCAGGCTCAATTCAGGGCTGAGCAGATACCACCGGGGGTCCTACAGTTGAGATGACCCTTTAGAGGTGTCCTGAGTTGGGACAAGAGGACTGGGCCTTTATCCTCTCTATTAGTCAATTCCAGCTGCCCTGGGAGGGGACAGGACCTTGGATGAGGCAGCTCTCTTCAGCTGAGGCAACCTCTCTGCAGGGGACTGACAGCTGAGGGCTTTCTGCCAGCAGCATTCCCAGGGACTAGGGCAGAAATCTCTTCATTTCCGAAAGGGATCTGGGTGGCACAGCTCAGTGCCTGCTGCAGCTCTTTTCATCTTTTGGCTGTGGTTTGAATCTCTGTTTGGGATTTAAAGTAGGTAACAAAGTATGCATTATCATTGTCCTTGGAAGAGAGTAAAAGTCACTGTGAAGAAAGGGCCATCAAGGCCATCATGAGGTGCACACAGTTAATGTCATGAAACAGAAGCTGTGAGTACACAAAGAAGCTGCTTGAAACAGGAAATAGAGTGACACACCAGAGAACAGAGCTGTGTCACCAAGCACTCCAATGACATAACTGGAATTAGGGTGTATAAGATCTTATGGCTGAGCCCTTAGAGACACCTCAAGCTCCAGTGTGGTATTTTATTTTATATGGATGACATTTTCTTTATGGTTCTACATATATTCTTCCTTTAGATGGTAGCTCAAATATCTGAAATTCTTTGATGACCTAAGTGTACATAATCCCATGTGTGAATACAAGGAATTGAGACAAGAGGCCATACTGTATTTTTGGGCCATTTATCTGTGTCTCTGTTGTTGTGATAACATGACCCCAGGCAGTGCAGGATGATAAAAAGTATTGGTGTATATTTAATGGCCTTTTATCACATCGATCCAACTCCATTTCTATGTTCTTGCTCTGAGGCACTCACTCCTAATTGTGCATATGTTTACGTTGTATGCTGGAACAAAAAGTTCCTACAACAGATATTTAGTTAATAAATACCCTGAGAGTATTTAGCTAAATAAATGAGATGGAGCATTATTTGTTACTGATCTTCATAATAGTATTAAGAATATAAACATTATTGTATATCTATTATATCCCAAAGACTAAGCAAAGGCCTCTACATAATGTTATTTCAGTGAACACATGAACCCCACTGTGGTAGGGAAGTTTTGTTTTTTTTTTCAATCCCCCTCCTTTTTTTTTTTTTTTTTACAAATGAGGAAAGTGAAGCTTAGGCGATTTAAGCATCTCACTAGTCACAAAGTTAGTAAGTGGTAGAACCAGCACTTCAACTAGGCAGCTTAACTTAAGACTCTGCGCTTAACTATTCACTCCTCTGGATTGTAGATCTAAAGGATTGTAATCCTTATGTCAGCAGTGCTGGGCTTTTGATGGGGTCATGGGTGGCGGTCTGGCAAGCTTTGTTCTCCTCATCCAGGGGTTCTTCTGTCTGAAATCCAACAGTTTGAAGTTTCCTCTTCATGCTCTTCTCTCAGCTGTCGTCTTTTTTTTTTTTTTTTGAGACGGAGTTTCGCTCTTGTTACCCAGGCTGGAGTGCAATGGCGTGATCTCAGCTCACCGCGCCCTCCGCCTCCTGGGTTCAGGCAATTCTCCTGCCTCAGCCTCCTGAGTAGCTGGGATTACAGGCACCTGCCACCGTGAGCTGTCCTCTTTTAAGGGGCAGAAATTTTATAGGACACCAGAGACTTGAATTAATTCTCATCAAGATGTTCTTGTGTTGTTGAAACAATTTAATCCTATAAAACCACCCTCAGATATTGGATATCTGGGAGTCTAGGGCACACTGAAGAGAGGTGACAGAGTTGAAGGCCACCGAAGACAAATTCACCTTGGAGGCATTTTCCCCTACCATTGACTCTATTTAAAGAAAAGCTTGTGCATAGTACATCTTTTTGAGAACGCAGAAGATAAATGCCAGGTGACTTTTAAAAGTTGGATGCATTCCAAAAAGGTTTATTTTGCTTATTTTGTAAATCAATGTATTATCATTGGTAAAATATGCTCAGGTACAATTTGGGGAGAATGGTGGTGGTTCTGAGCTGTGTTTCAACTCCTTCCTGTCAGTGTTCTTTTGCTGCTGAAAGCAAGACCCTTCAGGTGGTGGCAGCAGTGTAGTTTCTTAGTTACTTTAAATCCTAAGGCCTGTGCTAGGCGGTTGCCTAGCAACCCTTGTCTCTTTTGTATTCCTTTGTAAGAAGGTTTTTTTTTTTGTATTGCACAATGTGAAATTTTGTATTTGTATTTATTGACGATTTAAAATGAGATTCTTATGTGTGTGTTAGAATACAACAAATTCCATGTGAGTCCATCAAACCCCCCGAGTAATAATTATGAGACACTGAAGCCTTATTTGGTGGAACTACAAGCACTAACAGCCCCACAATTATTTCAGAATCCTGCTGGAAAGCATAAAGGTCTCAAAGAATGTGCTGCATCTACTGGAACTGCATGTTTTTTATGAAATGTTGCTTTTTAAATACATATACTATTAGTGCTTTCATGGGTAAATGTACTTTTATTGAAGATATCCAAAGTTGCTTAGTACTCAAAGTTACAGCAATAAAAAAAGATACAAAACAATATAAAACGTGTAGGGTATCTTTCATTATTTTTTTTCCCAGAGCTTATGAACATGATGACTTGCTATTTGTTTTGTTTTTAACTCTGAATGAGGAAATCCTTAGGCTTTTATGTGATTTACATTCTAACTTTCATTTTTTAAATTGACTTTTCTTGGTTCTCGAGGGTTCCACAGGATGATATCTAGAAGGCTTGAGTACTGAACTTTCTAAGTATTCATGTTGGAAGCTATGATCCTTTTAAGGCCTGGAGAAATTAGATTCTGATCTGCAGAGATAATCTATGGCAAATATTTAGCTGCGCCAAACATAGAAGCTAAGTTTGTGTGAACAGTGAAACCTAAATATAGAGTTGAAATGGAGTTTAAGGTCTTCACCTGAACAAAAGATTTCTAATTAAGTCAGGATCAAATAGAAGATTATTTTTAGAAGTTAATGTGGTCCTCTCAGTAACATGGAGCTAGTATTAAACAGTGCTCAGAAACTTTCACATTCTCTTACCTTTGACAAGTTGTTGGTATATGACTAATTATAGAAATAGCCATGTTAAGCACATTCTCTAACTGGTCTACCCAAATGTTCTGAGGCAGAAGCAAGAAACAAAGGGTCATTCATTTGCCAGTGGCTCATTTGGAACAACCTTTTATCTACAATATGAGAATTTTATTTACTGTATATTCTAAAACTAAGATAGGACTTGAATAAAGCAGTGGAGGGAAGCCTTTTTGGCAGTACTGCCCCAGAGCTTGCCCAGTAGGGGCTGTTTTGCTAGGGGTCGGCCACATGGAGATTCAGGAAGGTCCCAGATAGCAAGAAAAAGGAAGCTAAATTAACCAATGTTCAGAAAAGACCTAAGGTTGATGTTTATTCCATTATTGTCTAACCCAGTGACCAACATCTCCATGATTTTGGCAAACTGAGTTCGTGTATATGTGTGCACATGTGGTGACCTCTTGCTTTTCATTCATTTCCTGTTTGCAGTTTTTGTAACTTTAAATTTTTTTTTTCTATCTTCATCCTACAGTAGATAATCATCCTAAGTTTTGCAGATAGGAAAATGTGTGTGTGGGTTTATGGGCATGGCTGAAGAAAGACAAGAACCTGAGGTTAGTAGGTAATTCATAGCAGCGTTTACTCATTCATCCTTTTGAGTTGACTTATGGACATAGCATGTCTTTGAAAAATTATATTCATAGGAGGTATGGGTGAGGAAAGATTCTGAATTTGAGAATTATCTGATTTTTCTTCCTTCATAGTTTAGGAGGGTGAGACATGGAATGTGGCACCTGTCTTCATGGAGTTAGTTGTGCTTAAATATCTAAATCTTTTGGATAGGGAGAATTATTTAACTTATTAGCTGCAATGCCCTATCATAAGAGCCATGGATAAATAAGTGTGACATTGGAATCAAGTTCCCTTTCCTCTCTGTTCTTGAACAGAAAAAAACTAAGAGACACTTGGAGTCTTCCTAGTCAAACATGCCTCAATATTAGTTCCTGAATTTCATGAGCTCGTTGGCTCTTGCCTGACTCACAGGTGGATCTGTACTAGAGTTCTCAGAGGAAGGCTTCTGTGTTTTCACAGATCAGCCCTTTTGCTTCTTTCTGCTCCTGGGCTAGTCTGTTGCTGCCAAGATGCCTTCCATATGAGATGTTGCTGCTTTGATCTGGGACTCTGTTTATCTAGGCTGATAGTCTCCTGGGGCTAGCATGCTGCTTGGAAATCCCTTCCTCTGGTGTAGATTCCCTAGAAGGGTCTAGTCACAAATTCTCTTGGTCCTCATACTGCTATAACATTGTAGTAGTCTGCTCAGACAGAAGGATTGCAGTAGACAACTGCTTTGCTTGTCCACTTCTCATTTTCTTCATCTCATTTTCTTCCTGTGGGGAGCTATGCCTCCCTGTTCCTTGTGGTCTAGTGGAATTGTCAATCACAGTGCCTTACATACATGGCCTGTGGGTGTATGCCCCAAACTAGGACTAGTTGACTCAGTCTCTAGGAAATTTGCACCTTGACCATAGGGACACATTGTTGGAAGGAAGTTGTTATTCCAATAGATTTGCCTTAAAAAGACTGTCTGATTTCTGTCCTTCCTGGGTTTACATGGATTAGCGTTTCTTCTATGGCTGAAATATCCAGAGTCAGTTTGGATTGCTTAAAACTAAGGAACTGTTACTGATACTGAAGAGGAATGGTTACTT
Source organism: Aotus nancymaae (assembly GCF_030222135.1). Classification (NCBI taxonomy): domain Eukaryota; kingdom Metazoa; phylum Chordata; class Mammalia; order Primates; family Aotidae; genus Aotus; species Aotus nancymaae. The sequence goes on from NW_026988471.1 coordinate 32,726,075, forward strand.
CCCTGATCACTTAGGGTTAGTTGTGGCAGGTTACTCGGTTTTTAAGGAGTTAGAAGATTTAATGAGATGCTCTTTTGGGTTATAATGATAACTTCTGTCTTTCCAGAAGATCTGCTCGTTTCCGAGGTGACTGGGGTGGAATGGGTTCAGGTGATACCCCTCTAAGCCCAGGCCATGTTACTAAGGCTCTTTTGTACCATGATTTTCCACTGAGGGCACTAGGTCCAGTGGGGCAAATAATTGCCTGGAGATACAAGTAATTTGAGAAAGTACATTGAATATTATATAGTTACATGAGTTACAAGTTGGAAAAATTTGACATATACTACCATGTGGTAAGCATATACCATGCTTCTACCACAACTTCTCTTCTCATATTCAACTCCATTTTACAAATTCAAAACATTATAGGATCTGAAGATAGAAATGTATTCTATATGTTAACTGTTCTTGAAGCACTTACCATTCAGCAGCAGAAAGAACCAGCTTAAACAACTCACTTTAATTAAAGTACGTGATTAGAGGCAAGTGCAAAATGTCCTGGGAGCTCAGGGAATATTAATTCTTCCCGTGATTGGTTCATGAAGGAAGACTTGTTGGAGGAGGTGACTTCTGGACTGAAATTTGAAGATCAATAAGAACCTACTGGGCTGAAGCTCTCCTTGCCCTGCTCAGAGTCTGACACCCTATACTAAGCAGCAGGGACTCCTATCACAAGTGTGAAGGGTAGATGAGCATTCTGCTTGATGTCACCTAATGACTTTTACACTGAATAGTCCAAGAAGGGAAAGAAGGGATGTGATCCAAAAGTAGGGAAGGGAATCGAAGGGAAATGAAGGGAGGGAAAAGCAGAAGAAGTGTGGGGATTAGAGAGGAAAATGGAGTGAAGAGGAGTAGAGGAGAGGAGAAGAAGAGAATGAGAAGAGGAAAATTGTGTTTTAGCTTTTCCATTCTTTCATTTTTAGCAGGTGCATATTATTCTGTTCCATGAAAAGCCCACAGTTTATCTATTCTTCTAACGAGGAACAGTTAGCTTATTTCTGTGTTGCTGTTAAACATTTGAATCAATTTCTAATGTACATGCAGTTATGAGAACACTGGAAAATAACTATCATTAAACTTTAGTTAACCATGGTCTCTTTTGCATATTTTCCATGTGTGAATCTACCATATTTTTTATTTTGCAAGGGAGCAGCCTCGAATTTTAAAACAAATTCATTAGGTTCTTTAATCTTATAAATCCGTATTTGAACATTCTTAGGATATTTCCTCAGTTAGACTGGATGGATTAGATAAACCTGGAATTTTAAAAAATGATTTTGGATGTATACTTTAAAAACTAAAATAAAAACTTCTATACTCTAAGTTTAGATTTTGCTTGCAGTTCTAATTCTTATTGGAACTTGTGTACTTCATTTAAAACTATATGAGACTCTTGAGAAAAGTATTATAAGGCATGGCTCAGAGAGGTGGATGAGGGCTGAGAGTGAAATAGCTAAAATTAAACATTCCTGGGGAGGTTTTTAAATGTCATATAGAAATTTCTTCACTTTTAATGGACATATTTTTCAAAAATAGGATATTTTGAAGGATACTTAACTTTTATTTAAGAGTATATGTTTCATTAAAAGGATATTATATATTTTGAAATTAAGCTACATCTTCCCCAGTTTCAGCAAAGCCTTTAGGACTCTGTTTATTTCTTTGTTCACTCTTTCTCTTACTCATCTCTCTCTCCTTCATTCACTCAGCAAATATTTGTTGATCACCTACTACGTGCAAAGCACTGTTCTAGTTTCTGAGGTTAAGCACTGAACAAAAGAAACAAAAATCATTGCTCTCACTCAGGAACTTATGTACTACTGGGAGAGATAGAGATAAGCAAGTAAACAGTGTGTATGTTTAAGTAATATATGTTAGATTGTGATAAGTGTAATGGAGTAAAGCCAGGAAGGGGGATAGGCAATGTTGGGTGTGGTGGGACAACTTTAGATGAGGTAGTGACATCTGTAATGAGATGGTGACATAGGAAGGAAATTCTGGGCCAAGATAGCGAGTGCACAGGAATGTGAGATGCAAACGTCCCTGATAGGTTTAAGGAAGAGCAAGGAGGTAAGTGTGGCTCACAGAGGAATGGAAGGAAGGGTAGCAGGAGACAAGTCACAGTGTTAATGGGGATGGCAGTGCACGGCATATAGGGCCTTGTAGATCACAATAGGGACATTGCAGTTTGCATTGTGTGAGACAGAAAGGGAAAGCCATCATCCTGACTTCTTAGTACCTGATCCTTCTCACTTCTAATGATCTATGGTTTGAATGCATGTATGCCTCCAAAATTCGTATGATGGAACTTAAAACCCAAGGTGATGGTATTAAGTGAGAGGTGATTAGGCCACAAAAAATGATGTATTTTATAAAATGTCTTTTAGTATCTCAGAGGAAGACTATGTAATTTTATCTCCTTCAAACTTACTGTGATGAATCTATTAATATGTATTGACTGTTTTGTCATTCTTGGAATGAACCTATTTTGTTGTAGAGTGTAATTCTTTCACTGTACTCTAATCCTCTTAGTTTATATTTTCACTGGGGTTTTTATCATTCATTCATTCATTTGTTTATTTATATTTGAGACAGAGTCTTGCTCTGTTGCCAGGCCAGAGTGCAGTGGTGCAATCTTGGCTCACTGCAACCTCCGCTTCCTGGGTTCAAGCGATACTCATGCCTCAGCTTCCGGAGCAGCTGGGACTACAGGCATGTGCCACCACACCCAGCTAATTTTTGTATTTTTGGTAGAGATGGGATTTCACCATGTTGACCAGGATGGTCTCGATATCTTGACCTCATGATCCACACTGCCTCGACCTCCCAAAGTGCTGGGATTATAGGTGTGAGCCACCGCGCCCGGCCTTGTCTAACATTTATAAATGAAATTTGCATGTTATTTATTTTTGGTGCATTCCTTTTCAGGTTTTGATATATAATATGATAGCTTTTAAAAATTAAGTGTTGTTTCTACCTTTCTCCATTTTCTTTGATAATGTATTGTTTTTATAAAAATGATTACTATTTCTTAGAAGTAATTCAAGTTTGAAAGAAAAAATAGTCTGGGCACAATGGCTCATGCCTGTAATCTCACCACTTTGGGAGGCTGAGGCAGGTGGATCATGAGGTCAGGAGACGGAGACCAGTCTGGCTAACACAGTAAAACCCCATCTCTACTAAAAATACAAAAAATTAGCCTGACGTGGTGGCATTCACGCCTGTAGTCCCAGCTACTCAGGAGGCTGAGGCAGGAGAATTGCTTGAATCTGGGAGGTGGAGGTTGTAGTGAGCTGAGATCACGCAACTGTACTCTAGCCTTGGCGACAGAGCAAGACTGCATCTCAAAAAAAAAAAAAAAAGGAAGAAAGAAAAAACAAAACAAAAGAGACTTATTCTAAATTCTGTCATTCAAAATTAACTATCATTAACATTAGATGGACATACCAGATATTTTTGATGTGTGTGTATTGTTTTTCTGTGTATATATTATTTTTCTGTATGTGTGTGCACGAATGTTTGTGAGTGTGTATAAAAAACTGTTCCTGGAACATAGTAGGTGCTCAAATAATGATATTTTTTGATGGAACAAATAGAACATTAGATGGAATGAATTTTGCAAACATGGAGTCAAACCAAACTATTTTTATTTTTAAATCTTATTAATTTTTATTTTAAATGAAAAGTAACAAAATTAATTTTATCAAAATGAGTAACTGAAATAACTGAAACTGTAGGCAATTTAGAAACTTAGGTAAAGTTTTGTTTTTGTAAAGTACTCATTTCTAAAAGATCCCTATATTGTTCAAGAAAAACAATGCCATGATAAAAGGAAGGTTTGATTTATTACATTTATTTTTACTTGCTTTTGACTCAGCTTATAGCTGGAATTGATTGATGACATTTAAATAATTTATTTTTACCTCATTTTCTATTAGCTTTATGTTGTTTTAAGTTATATTTATTTTGCTTAATTTCCATTCTTTACTCATAATTTCCAGTTCGCTTTAGCTGTATTACTATAATTTAATATTTTCAATACTTACCAGTAATCCTTTTAACAAGCCTTCTTTATTCATCTCAGTTGCCTTGTTTGCACTGTTCTGGGGAATTTGCAAGAAAGTCTTATGGGTGCTGAACTCCCTGAGTTCTTTCATGTTGAGAACATTATAATTAATCAACCTCTTCCTGGATAGGTTCTTGATTTTCACATTCCCTCAGAACTTTGCATATATTGTTAATATCTTCTGGTAGTGAATATTTTTGTGGAGAGGTCTAAGGCCATCATGTTTTAAAGTTTTATTTCATTTTATTTTATTATTAGGCCATCCTGTTTTTAAGTTTTATTTCATCTTATTTTATTATTTTCTAATGATAACTTAGAGTTTCTGTAAGAGAGGAGGACACCCTGTATCCACATTTTCACCCACCTCTCGTTTTCCCAAAGCCTTTCCCACTCTATCTGATTGCAAATGGGAAACAACAAGGCCGTCTCTCTGCTTCTGGTCTTATTAGGGTATCTTAGACAGATACCCTGTTGTGATGCTGTCATCTTCCCAGTCACTCAGTTTACTTCTCTGTGAATTCAGGTTATTAGTGGTGCCTTAAAATCAGATTTCAGAAAAGCAGTGAATCCTTTTTTAGTATAAGTGTGTCCAAATGCAACTGGACATCCTGTGATTTTATTAGTGAAATCTGGCAACCTTAGGTACTATTTGTTTTCTGGCCTTTGGTGGATATGAGTGGGTGAAGAGAGCTTGCCTGGGGCTTTGCAATGTTCCTTCTCTCCCCTGGCTTACTGTTCTCTCAGATGATCTCATTTCATTAATTTTCTCATCTGATTTCAACCCTGCTGAGTCCTTGTTCCTTGCTGGGGATAATTAAGTCTGGTTTGAAGTAATAAATACACCTTCCCTCTCTGTGTTTCACCTCGCCTGCAGATGCGTTCCTCCCACCTCACTGGGAGCCTAGAGAAAGTTGGCCAGGGCTTCTACCCCTCAGAATTAAGTTTGTTCAAGTCTTTCCAGGGAGCGTCACCTTCTCAGTCATTCAGTTTGCTTCTCTGTGAATTGGGGCTATAAGTGTGACTTATCAACCTATCTTGCACCTGTACTCTCTTGCACCTCTTGTGATGTGGAATAAAGGTCCCACTGCACCGTGCCATACCATACCAGCGTTTTGACTCTTTTCTTCTGGAAATTTATGGCGGAAATTTAGGTTCTTGCTTGTTTGACTTGTTTGTGTATGTGTTTATTAGTTTTCCCTACTTTGTCTTCATTTTGGAAGAAGGAGATGGCACATCTGTGATCTAGCTTCAGTTGACCATTTTTACTAGAAACTGTAAATAAGATGATAATTATCCTAGCCTTAAGCTTTGAAATATTTCATCTATGAAATTGCCTGATGTCAAATTCTCATGAAGGTTAGCTCTTTGAAAATTTTGGAATTTCTTTCATGTTTTTGTTTTATTTAGTTTTTACATTTTTATTTTTTGAGGGTTTCGACATTTTTAGAAAGAAAATGTGCACTTAAAAATGATCTTAGTTTTCCTTGTATCAGTTATTACTTACCTTTCTCATTCTTAAATTTGTGTATTTGTGTTATCTCTTTTTACAGATCTTTGATAGTGTAGTGGTTTATTTAGTTTATTTATTTGTTCCTCCACCCCCACCCCCCTGCCCTGGAGTAGCTCTTATATTTATCAATCCTTTTTTATTTTCTAATTCATTAATCACTATGTTTTTAATTAAAAGTTTTTCTGCAAGTTGCAGTATCATTTACCAACGTAACACACACACTGCTTAAGTGTGGAGCCTAATGAATTTTTACCTTCATGTCTACCCTTATAATCACCACCCAGGTCAAGTTCTAGAGCTGTTCATTACTCCCAGAAGGTTCCTTTGTTCCTTTTTCCTATGAATACCATTGTACCTCACCCTAAAAGGTAATCCCTCTGCTGATTTCTACAGCTATAAATTAGAATGGACTGTTTCTAAGTTTCTAATAAGTGGAATTACATTACATTATAATGTGTATGTGGGCGGGATGTTCTGACTACTTTTGCTTGACTTTTTTTTTTTTTTTTTGAGACAGTGTCTCAATCAGTTACTGAGGCTGGAGTGCAGTGGCACAATCTCATATCGTTGCAGCCTCCACCTCCCAGGTTCAAGCAATTCTTGTGCCTCAGCCTCCCGAGTAGCTGCAACTACAGGGGCATGCCACCACACCCAGCTAATTTTTTGTATTTTAGTAGAGACGTGGTTCTACCATGTTGCCCAGGCTGGTCTCGAACTCCTGAACTCCTGCCTTGGCCTTCCAAAGTGCCAGGATAACAGGCATGAGCCACTGCACCCAGTTCAACATTTATTTTTTAATTCATTCATATTATTGACTGTATCTATTCATTTAAAATGGATTTAAATTCTGTTTTTATATATACTTTTTATTTTTCTAACTCAAATGTCCCAGTTGTTTTATTTATATTTGTTTGGTAACGTAAGTGTTTCAGGCCATAAATTTTCCTTGCCTGCAGTGCTAGTTTTCCCTGTAGATTTTAGTAAGTGTTGCTTTCATGCTGATGGTTTCTAATTCCTCTGCTGTTGCACTTTGATTTACACTTTGACCCACAAATTGTATAGAAGAATCTGTCTCAGAAATTTGCCAGCATCTGGGTTTTTAATTTCTCTGTTTTGGATTTCTAATTTTATTGCACTGATTATAATCAGAAAATTTGTTTTGTGCTATTTTCATTAAAAATTATATTAAGATTTCCTTTACTGTATACTATAATATATACTCATTCAAAAATGTTCTCTGGTACCTTTAGAGAGCACTTTTTGTCTTTTTAAAGAGTTCATGGAATATTTACAAAGATTGATTACAGGATAGACCACAAAAGCTGAACTCTATAATTCACAAAGTTAATAATGCATTTTTCCTCTCAATCTGAGGCATTATTCCATTTTCTTCTGGCATTTAATATTGCTGAAAAATATGAGTTTAGCTTGATTTTTCTTCTTTTGTAGATTCTGTTTCTTCTGCTTAATTACTTGTAGACTTTTCCTTTGACATTCAATAGCGTGACTATGTTTCTGTTCAATGGTTTGTTAATAATTTTACTTGTATAGTGTGAGCCCTTTCAATCTGTGCATTCCTATCTTCTTTTATTTCAGAAAAATGATTTTCTATTATAACTATATTTTTTTCCTTTTCACTTACACCACTTTTTTATCTAGGACTGCAATTCAGATGTTAGATGTCCATTATCTTTATTTCATGCCTGTCATCTTTATCTCTGATTACTTTTATACATTTTTCTTTTCCTTTTGCATTCTGTGTTTTTCCTCTACCCAGTCCTTCATATCACTGACTATTTTTGCTAATACTGAATTCTTACTGCTACCATTGTGGTTTTCACAATGTAATGTCTTATTAATCTTTTTTTCCTTTTCATTTTCTTCTATTGTCTTATTTCTTAGTTGATCTCATGAATCTGAATCTCTTCTTTGATGTCAATTTTTGTAAAGTCTGTATCCTCTCTAATTTTTTCCAATACTTTAAAAAGGTCTAATCTATAAATGAGTTCTGTATTACAAAGCACTGTTCTTGGAATAACTGTTCTTCCAATTTATAGTCTTTATCTTGTATTTGTTTAGTGGAGTCTTTTTTTCCCCTTCCACCTCCTTCTTGTTTTTTTTTTCTTTCTGTTTTTGTTTTGGTATGAACTCTGCACAGGTTCCATGTTTGAAACTTCATCTTATTAATTCTTTTTGTCCGAATGCAGGCACTTCTCTTCCGTCTGGCCTGTTATTTACTCAAGAAGTGGAAAGTAGAATTGTCCTTCCCTTGAATGTCTTCTTCTCCAGATAGATTTGCAAACTTTAAAATTGTGCTACCAGACTCTAAGGTAGAAAGTTAAACTCTGTTTAATCCTTCATGTGCTTGAAGGACAGAGGGACAAAATAAGGAGTCTTATTTTATGTGTATTGTCTTAACATTCTTTGCAATTATATATAATGAATCCTCTGTTTTGGGACCCCTCCTCCTCAGTTTCTGTCCGTTTCCTACTTTAGATCTGTGGTTCACTCTGGCAGGAGTCTGGAACCCTGGGACTCACTTTCAAGACCTTTTATTTGCTGACTTAGAGTTTATTTAAGTTAGCCAATCAGATGTATAGGCTTCCATTTATTGTCTCTCATCATCTCAAGGATTTTTAATGAATAGATTGTGAGATAGAAAAAAATAAGCATAAAATGTCCCTGTCTTGCAGCCGCTCCTCTTAGCATGTACAGTTGTTCAATAAATATTTGTTAAATTGATCCTTGTAGCTCCTTCTACTGATTGTTCACAACTCCTGCTCCATTTTCACATCCATAGAATTTTGGGGCAGGCACTTTAGGGCTCTTGCTTTTTGTAAGGGAAATTTACATTCTTCCTACAGGGTGTGGAGTCAGGTGTTGGTTTCCTTGCATCTCACTTTAACTTGGTGTGAATTTTGGCGTGAACAGATACTCATTATGGTGTCTTTTATGCCATTTTCACCATTCCCTAGTTTCACCATGAGTGATGATTATCTGGCTCTGTTTTTGGTTGTTGTTATGTGAGTTTCTGGCAGAGGAAATAAGTAAATGTGCATTCATTCTGTCACCTTTTAGCAAAAATTCTCAAGTTGTTATTTTAAGACAAAATATAAATAACAAGACAACTGTCCTGTGGGACATATTTAAGAAACTTTGAGATAGCTGTCACCTTCATTTCTAAGTCTCCTTGTTGCTAGTACTATGGTGTGCTGTTTGGATTTCTGAGACTCCAGAATTCATGAGGTCCTCAATTCATGGCTAATCCACAGGGTTTTGACTCATAGTCTTTTGACTTTTGGGATCCATGTTTCTATGGACACATGATTGTACTCTCAGCCTTTTTACCCAAGTTTCTGAACACCTTGAGTTTAGCTAATTTCCAAGTTATTACTGATCTTGCTTTTAATTTCTCACCCTCCAGTTTCCAGCTTTGTATTCCCAAGTCTGAGCTTGTTTGTAGTAAGAACTTAAGCACTTTACATTTACTACTTCAAGTTCCTTTGAAGTTAGTCCAATCTTGTTTCTCTACAGTTGAAGGAAAATGTATGAATGAATGAAGTTTGAATGAATGAAGGTTGTTAAATGAATGAAGATTGTTAAAAACAGATGAAACTGAGTTACTGAGATCCTGTGACATTTTTATTTAATTGATTTAATTGTACCAATATGTCCAGAATGGTGAAAGAACAACACAGACCCAACTCTCTGTAACCTACACTATCCCATTAGTACATCTGGCTTGGAACAAAGCAAGGAGTGGAGCACATTGGAGTTACCTCTAAAGCAGTCTCATTTGTATTTAGAGCAAAGATGTGGGTATGTAGAGTGAAAAAGAGGGTTGTGGCTCAGTGCCTGGATTTTCTTCAAGGATTTGCCAATGCCTTAATCAGTGATTATAAGTCAGCCATTAACTTGGCTATTCAGTGCTTCTGATTATCTGTTTATGGAATTGGAAACTTTATCCATCATGATTTTTGTAGCCTAATAGATGTTGTGATGATTGATGAGACAATGTAAACTCACCAGATGTCCTCATCTATGAAGAAAGCCTGGGGTTCTACATACTTGGCTAGGATTTCTAATTGTTCACTTTAGTCTTGGATCAGGATTTCAGTAGCCTGCCGGTAATCGGTCCAAAAGGAAGTTTCAACTTTTTGCAGATTGGGAGAATGGTAGGGAAATACACATTTAAAGGTTTAAGTTATGGCTTCCTTTCAAGTTAGCATATTTTGGCCAGACTAGATTACTTTAAATAACATAAAAGATTCTATACCCTTTTAAAAATTGTTTTACAATGCTCATTGTAGAATTTTTTTCAATTAAAATTTTCATAACACTCAGCAATGAGATTCTTAATTTGGAATTTCAAATGAAGTCTGAAATTATAGTCATCAAAAAAATATTTTATTTTTGAGACAGAGTCTCGTCTCCGTCGCCCAGGCTGGAGTACAGTTGTGCCATCTGGGCTCACTGCAGCCTCTGCTTCCTGGGTTCAAGTGACTCTCCTGCTTCAGCCTCCCAAGTAACTGTGATTATAGGCATTCACCACCACGCCCACCTAATTTTTGTATTTTTAGTAGAGACAGAGGTTTCACCATGTTGGCCAGGCTGGTCTCAAACTCCTGACCTCAGGTGATCTGCCCGCCTTGGCCTCCCAAAGTGCTGGGATTCCAGGCGTGAACCACCAAGCTTGGCTGGTTATTAGAAATTGAAGCAGCTTTATGTTTTTCTCTTTGCGTATGTTTTGTTTTTAAGTTGTGCTTTTTATTTTTATTTTAGAAATTACAATCCTGTGTTAGATATTCCCTAGAATGCTCAGGATCACACTTGGCTGCTCCTTATTGTCACTCAGACCTTAGCGAGCCCCTCCTTGATAATCCATGAAAAATAGCTGCTGGTCACTCCCTTTCACTTTCTCTATTTCAATTCTGTGCATAGTGCTTATAGTCAGTGAATATTTTCTTTCCCTTCCTTTTTTCTTTCTACCTTTCTGCACTCTACCACACCTCTCTAATTTTAGTTCCTGGCCTTGTTTAGATATCTGTTTGCAGCTGCTCACAAGATTATGTGAACTCCAAGGTTTTAATAGTAGGGACCTTGTCTGTCTCTGAGTCACCTCTATTTCCAGCATCTAGATCAAGACCCAAAGTAGGTGCATTATCAAACATTAAATGAATTAATAAGGTTTTAAGTTTGGTTTGAAGCTGTCTCCCTTTGTATTTTAATTTGGCTTAATGGTTTCTCCATACATAGTGGGCTGTAACCTAACTTGATGTGTAAACAGACCGTAACCTCTTCTTTTGTAACAAGTAGCTGAGTTTCAGCCAATTACAGGCAGCCAACTGTTCACACCAGGCTCAAATAAGGCAAACACTTGGCTATAACTAATCCAGCGGTTTCTGTACCTTGCTTCCATTTTCCATAGGTAACCTTACTTTTTCTGTCCCTTAATGTTAATGGATCATGTGTCCCTTAATGTTAATGGATCAAGTTCAGAGCCCTGTAGTTGCTCTGAACTTCTGGTTCTGGTGACTGACCGATTCACAAATTGTTTTTTGCACTATTAAACTCTATTAAATTTAATTTGTCTAAAGTTTTTCTTTTAACAGAATGGATGAATTAAAAGTTTCCTAATAGTCTGTTGAACACAATATTCAAGTAATTATAATTAGTGAACATTCCATAAAGCACCATTTAATGTTTGAATGACTGTCCAAATGACTGAACTGCTACATCCTTAGGGTAGATGTGCTTCTTTGTACAGACCCTTGTGTAAGTGTTTAACCCATCCCTTCTCATTAAGAGTGTTTGCTTTTTCCAAACTCATGGCTCTTCCTTTGATCCCATTTCTATGTCTATCCTGAGCACAAACCCTGCCCTTCTTTTTTGCTTTAATGTTACCTGGGCAAATATGATTCCTTCAAAAATTGATGTGATTATATAACAGGAAGGACTAACCCCACACAATGTTTAGTTACTAAAGTATTTGTTGAGTTTTAGATTGCATTATGTTCTTCCAGCACTTTACATATTCAGGAAATAAATTCATGCTCACTATGTTTTAGGTACTGGAATATATGAGAATGCAAAGTTCTTATTTTTGAATGGCTAATATATTATTGGGGGAAGATAAACTTAAAAACACACAATCTGATGAATTCATAAAGGTCTCATAGGACAGATGCATTGTTTCTTGAAAGTTGCATAGAAATTTGCCAGGAAGGTAAGAACAAGAAGAATATTCTCAACCAGAGCCCAATAGCCTCTTAGGCATCAAGTTCTACTCGACTCCATGTTGCTTCTCCACTGATACTTACCCTTTACCAAGTAGGTCTAAGCATTGAGGAGGCTGCTTAGCGTTGTCTGACAAATGCTGCACATTTAATACATGTTCAGTGAATAGATGAATAACTTCGCCCTTTGGGTAAAGAAATCCATCAAAAGTTTCCTTGTGGGGCATACATGAGGGATTTTTTTTTTTTTTTTTTTTTTTTTTTGAGACGGAGTTTCGCTCTTGTTACCCAGGCTGGAGTGCAATGGCGCGATCAATCTCGGCTCACCGCAACCTCCGCCTCCTGGGTTCAGGCAATTCTCCTGCCTCAGCCTCCTGAGTAGCTGGGATTACAGGCACGCACCACCGTGCCCAGCTAATTTTTTGTATGTTTAGTAGAGACGGGGTTTCACCATGTTGACCAGGATGGTCTCGATCTCTTGACCTCGTGATCCACCCGCCTCGGCCTCCCAAAGTGCTGGGATTACAGGCGTAAGCCACCGCGCCCGGCCATGAGTGATATTTTTTGTTGTTGTTGTTTTGTTTGTTTGCTTTAAAAGAAGCTCACACTGACAGCAGGGTGGAAAAATCAACAGATAGGAGAGCCTTGTCCCTGTGTGGCCTGTTGGAGACAAACAGGAAGGAGCCCATTGTTCCTGCTGCCCTCAGAGCCCCTGAGCGATAGTATGTACAGCACATATGCAAAATATGTGTGTGTATGTGTGTGTTGGGGGTAGGTTCAGGAAAATAAAGTAGAGATGTTTAAAGGGAGAGGCAAGGGCTATTCTATTCATGGACAATTGGGCACTGTGGATATTCTTTCTAAGTTGCTCAGAAGTGTTCTGAAGCAAACATTCTGTGAATTTGAATCATTGGATTGTTATTGTTACTCCCTGAAGTTACAACTTCTGAAATAAAATCTTTTACTGTTTTTCCCTAGGACCTGATATTTGTCAACCTTGGCTCCTACTTTATGGTAATTTGGCTTATTTAAAAATTTTTTTCTTAAAGAAAAGCATTGCCAATCCTTCTTCAATAAGGATTTGTATGTGATAGAAAAGTCTCTCCCCCAGCATTTCTACTGCATTGACAGAGATGGAACTCAGGGTAGATAGAATCCATTTGTCAAGGCAGATTGGAGAAGGGAGTCCTGCTCTGTTGGCTGCCACTAAAGTTCCTCTGAGGCTAAGATGCTATGGTGGCCACTAGTATATGGTGTTGTGGTGCTTCCTGAATCTCTGTCGGGCAAAAACTACCCCAGAGATGTACCATGTGTGTTATTATTAATCTTTTTCATTAAATATGAACTTCAAATTTACTTTAAAAGTTAGGCCTGTTCCAAACAATCACATTCTTGGAATCACAGACTTTGTGTGCTGGTTGTTCCCTCCCTCTGCCCCAGCACCCTAATGTACGTAAGGTGAATTTATAACTGATAAAATATGTTTATTCTTGTATCAGATAAAATTAGCTTGTCTCTCTGCAATGGTACAGGACATCCACACTGTGATATCCTGACATAGTGTATTTAAGCTTGTTGAGACACATATGTCTTAGTCCTTTTGTGTTGGTATAAAGACATACCCTGGCTGGGTGCTGTGGCTCACGCCTGTAATCCCAGCACTTTGGGAGGCTGAGGCAGGCAGATGGTGAGGTCAAGAAATCAAGACTATCCTGACCAACAAGGTGAAACCCTATCTCTACTAAAAATACAAAAATTAACTGGGCATGGTGGCTGGTGCCTGTAATCCCAGCTACTTGGGAGGCTGAGGCAGGAGAATTGCTTGAACCTAGGAGGCTGAGATTGCAGTGAGCTGAGATTATGCCACTGTACTTTAGCCCGGTGACAGAGCAAAACTCTGTCTCAAAAAAAAAAAAAAAAAGAAAGAAAGAAAGAAAAAGAAATACCTCAAGCTGAATAATTTATAAAGAAAACAGGTTGATTTGGCTCATGTTCTGCAGGCTGTGCAAGAAGGATGGTGCCAGCATCTGCTCTGGCATGGGACTCAGAAACTTCTACTCTTAAGATGTGCAGATCACATGTCAAGAGAGGCAGCAAGAGAGAGAGGAAGGAGGGGCCAGTTTCTTTTTAGTCATGAGTTTTCCTGTTAACTAAAAGAGCAAGAACTCATTCATGACTGGGAGAACAACATCAAGCCATTCATGGGGGATCCACCCCCATTACCCAACCCAGACCTTAAGGCACAGCAGTGCTGGCTAAAATCCAGAAGTGCATAAAGAATAGTGGAGGTTGCTGGGCACAGTCTCTCACCTGTAATTCCAGCACTTTGGGAGGCCGAGGCAGGTGGATTGCCTGAGGTCAGGAGTTCAAGACCAGCCTGGCCAACATGGTGAAACCCCATCTCTAGTAAAATACAAAAAAATTAGCCATACGTGGTGGTGTGTGCCTGTAGTCTCAGCTACTTGGGAGGCTGAGGCAAGAGAATTGCTTGAACCTGGAAGGTGGAGGTTGCAGTAAGCTGAAATTGTGTCACTGCACTCCAGCCTGGGTGACAGAGCAAGACTCCATCTCAAAAAAAAAAAAAAAAAAGAAAATAGTGGAGGGGCCTGTACCTCCATCCACTGACGGATGTCAGACGACACCATCTCCATAGTTCTGCTGACTCAGCTGGCGCATTGCGGAAAATTAAGAAGGTCTTAGCAAGTGAAGAGTGAAAAAGACACGTTTTTCTTCCCAGATAGTTGACATTAAGCCCAGAAAAAGGAAGTTAAGCTCTAGCTTTGGTGTGGCAAAAGGAGAAATGAATACCAGAAGCTTAGAGATCTTCCGTATCCTTTTTGCCCAGACAATGCACAGCACAGGAGGTGAAGCCACAGCCCCACATGAAGTACAAGAATCAAAGGGACCAAGGAGGCATTCATGGTGAATGAGAGAATTGTGTTTTCTCTGGAACCTTGGCCCCCAGTCTGATCTTGGCTGCTTGGGGAGTGACCAGATCTCCTGATAGCTAGGGCTTGCTTGCTCACATTGGCTGAAAGGAAGGGACGTATTGGTTTATAGCTCATATCTATGTTTATAGCTCATAGATAGGTTTATAGCTCATGAAGCGTCAGGTTTCTCATTGACCAGCACATTGCTCTGTTATATTTATTCAGTAATAGAGAAACTAAGGGGAAAAAGATGACTGCTTTTCACAGCAACTACAGGGGGAATTCAGGATGACAGAAATGTAGTTACAGTGGCACATCAATTAATAAAACCCATGGGAAACATGCCCTTTTACAAGGAAATCATCATGTTTGAGAAAATACAAAACAAAAACGACTATAAATCACAAAGTTGCCTGTATGTGCTTTTACTTGACTTAAAAGAAACCAACCAACAAATAAAAAATCCAAACAATCAACCAAAACCCTGTTTCACAGCTTGTGTTGTCTCCTCACAGTGTGAGGTGAATAAAAAATTCTTTGAGCAAAATTTCTTTTGAGCCACCAATCTCACCTTTCGGTTACTTGCTAGCATTCTGCCTGTCTTCCCCAGCGCACACTCCCTCCTGAATCCGGTGGTCATTCCCTCCCCTGCCTTCAAGATTTAAGACCTTCTTTTATTTTTCTTCCTTACCAAAATTGAGAAAAATCTGCAACCCCAAATTATTTGTTACTTATTGCTAGCTGATGGTATCTTAGCATATCTGTGAGTATGCTCCCTTGGACAGTTTTACAGATGTCAGTAGGTGGGTGGGTGCTTTGTCACCAAAAGGAAAAGGTTATGTATCAAGTAAGATTGTAAAGTTCTGGGTTGAGCAGCTTGAATGGGTGTCATTACTGCAGGACTTTTCAGAAACTTTAACTTGTGAAAGTAAATTAGGAATCATAAGAAGGGTGTAGAGCGTTCAGCGTTTTCCAAACTTTGACCATGGTAACAAGTTTTTGAACATTTTGGGGAATTAATGTTTGTCTTACACACTGTGAGGAATGCTGTTTCAGCTAAAACTCTTCTACGTATATCTAAGCAATCTGTTATCTGTAGTGGGTTGAATAGTGACCCCCAAAAGAGACATCCACATCCTAACCCCCAGTACTTGTGAATCTGACCTCAATTCAAAATGGGGTTTTGCAGATGTAATGAGATTAAGACTGTCAAGATGAGATCATTCGCTTCAGTGTGGGCCCTAAATTCGATGACAGTGTTCATATAAGAGTTAAGAAAGGAGGAGACACAGAGACATACAGAAAGAAGGCCATGTGAAGAAGGAGGCAGATTAGAGTTAAGCTACCAAAAGCCAAGGAACACCAGGAGCCACCAGAAGCTGGAAGAGGTGGAAAGAGATTCTCTTGGAGAGCCTTCGGAGGGGACATGGCCCTACTGATACTCTGATTTTGGACTTCTGGTCTTCAGAACTGTGAAAGAACACATTTCTCTTGTTTTTAGCTCCCTAATTTGTGGCAACTTGTGCCAGTTCTAGGAAACTAAATACAACACTATCTTTAATTGTGGATTGTGCTGACTCAGGCTTTGGCCTTTCATTACAGTAAAAAGACTAGGCATCTGTGAGCAGAGGGTAGATATTTTTGAGGAGGGCAGAGCCTGATTCTACTTTTGATCACTGAAAATGAAATCTGTTTAATCTGTTTGAAGCGATTGGCTGAGGAGTGTAGTACATTAGAAGAAATAACCATGATTCTCTCTAAAGACAGTTCTCTTCTTTTTCCTTTTCTGGTGTTTTCCTGTTTTGGTGAATGGCGACTGCATCCGTTCAGTCTCTTTGACTTTCCACACTTGATCAACTACAAATCCTTATGATGTTAACTTCCAAATATTATTCCCATCCATCCTCTCATCTGCCACTTACTGTTGTGTCTGAGTCCAGGCTTCATCACCTCTTGTCTGGGCTACTGGGATCCCCTGACTGGCCTCCCTGTATTTTACTCTTGCTCCTCTCCAAAATGTTGTACATGCAGCCAGAGCATGTTACATTTCTTCCACCTCCCCAGCTACCACTTAAAATACTATCATGATGTATTACTTCTTTTAGATAAAGGACAGCATTCTTAATACAGGCTACAAAGCTTGCCGTGTTCTGGGCTCCACCAACTCTGCAAACTCGATTCTTCACAGCCTGCTTCCCTCTGTTCTCTTATTTGTAGCCATAGTAAATTTCTTTCAGCTCCTCAAAGACACTTTGCTCAACTTGCTATAGGGCCTTTGCTCATACTATTTCCTTTGTCTGAAACATCTTTCTCTCCTGCCCTGTTACACAGTGAATTTTCACTTCTTTTTCAGATTCTAGCTCAGTCATCAGCTGCTCAAAGAAGTCTTCCCTGGATTTGATGATGATTAATTCTCCCTAGAATATGGCTCTTTCCTGAACAGTTATCACAGTTGCACTGTTACATTTATTTGTGTGATTATTGCCTACTAAACTACATGTGCATGAGAGGAGGGACCATGTCTGTTTTTGCCAATTGGCACAGAGTAAAGGTTCAGTATTTGCTGAATGAATGAATGAAAACTAAATGGCTGAATGACTGATTGAACAAAATCAATGAAGTAATGAGGAGAATGAACAAAGGTTGATCAACTGAAGATGTTGAACTTTTAGTCCTTACAAGATTTGAGAATTATAAAATCTTACTTCCTCCAGAACCTTAAAGCATCGGTCATGGTTTTCAGTTACAAGTAAAAGAAACCAGCTCTTATTAATTGAAGCAGAAAGGGGATTTGCTGAAATATGGTAGTGTCTCATAGAATCTCTGATAAGGCTGGAAATCCAGGCTTGGAGACTCTGCAGCCAGCACAATGTTCACATTATGCATCAGAACAGAGCCTGTGAAGATATTGTTATTAGGCTGGTGCAAAAATAATTACGGTTTTGACATTGCTTTCAATGGCCAAAACCACAATTACTTTTGCACCAACCTGATACTATCATACCATTTTGAACAATGGATGCTGCTGATAGACTTATACCTACTGCTGCCTCTGGAAGCCAATTGCAGCTTCCATGCCTGCTGCTAATCTCACCAGAATGGCTTCTTTGCAATCCTTGCTTCTTCAGACCAGCAGCCTCCTTCCCAAAGTCTGAGGGGGAATCTGGGAAAGTGAGCGTCTGGCATTTTCAGTTTCACTCTTGAGTGGTGAGGTCAGTCTTACAAGGTTGGGGAATCTCCAGCCATTGTAACAGTATGCAGATGTTGGAGAACACAAAGAATAATCGTTCACTGTAGCCCACTTGGCTACACAATGTTAACATATTGTCTTTTCCCCTTATTAACATTAAACGATAAAAAATGTACCTGTCTAGTAATGTTAGCACCCCTCATCTGGGTGGGTATGTGGTCAAGACACAACAGTTACTATATCTAGCTCCAGAACCAGCGTCTCTGGTTCCATCATGTCATGCTTCAGTATTCTAGACTAAATTCTAAAGCTTACTTCTACCACAGCACCATATATAAAAGAGTAGGAGAAAGGAAGAGGAAAGAAGAGAAAAAAGTCTTATAAATAAGTATGGGAGCATGCAGGGCTACAAAGCTCTATTCCTTATTTCTGTAACTGACCCTAAGGCCATAGTTGTTACTTTGTCTTCAGCCATCTTAGCTGGTCAGCATCCTTTATCAGCATTTTCCATTTCTATCCCTGAGAGTTCTAAAACCTATCTGTGTGGGTTGCTGTTATCTTCTAGTAAAATTTACCACTGAATATGGAACTATAATAAGGTCCCTCAGGGAAACTGTCCCCATAGTGAAACAATAACACTGCTTGCCTTTGACATTCAGGATTGCTCATCCTACTCAGCACCCTAAAACCCCTTTTTTGTCTTTTCTCCTGAGGAGCCCCACATGAGATGTCTCAGCTTCCAATTCAATGGTGCTATTGTTGGGTTCCTGAGGAACATTACCTCTGAATCATCTGAGCTCATGTGGATGAGATGGGAAGCAGACATTTTGAGATGAGTTGTTAAGAGTAATAGAAGTGTTTTTGCCTTCTACTTCTTGGTTTGAATATCCATATATTTTGACTAGTGGAGAAACAACCAACCACACATTGATTTCTGGTTCAGAGAATATTTGTATGTTGTTGGAAACCACCTCAGTCTCACAAACTAGTATCTAAACTGAGTCTTCAATAGGCCATCTCACTGTTTTGTGAGGTCAGCTGCTTCTGGGTGGTGGTGGACATAGTAAAATTGGAGGATTGCCGAAATCCAGATGTTCTAGGTTGCAGTGAGCTATGATCGCACCACTGCACTCCAGCTTAAGCAACAGAGTGAGACCCTGTCTCAATTCCTCAATTCCTGTGAGAAATCTCATGGGCATTGACCCACTGTCATATTTATTTTACTGCAAAGTGAGTTCCTCAGAAGCAATAGTATGTATGTGTTATACAGTGATGGTGACTATAGCATTTGGTAAGTCCAGGGATAAAAAAGCTACCAGAGACATTGTGATCAAGGGTAGTAAACCTAAATCCAAAATAAGTGGGAGCAAAGTAATCACAAATACCTTCCCCCTCCATGATAGAATAAATACAAGGAAATCAAAGCTGTCAGGTATCTGGGTCTTCCCCTGTGATATGGTACTATAGGCAGGACTTAGTGTTAGTCTCTGTTACTAGCAAGTAGGACCCACAGATATGCAAGTGTCAGCCTTGGTGAGAGGAAGTCCATGCTGTTGCATAACCTCCATTCCTATTTTCACAGTCATCCTGTTCATGAACCTAATTAGCAAGCATGGGTTGGCAGGGGAAAGAGGCTAACAAATAACTGTTTATAGAAAGCTTCCTTCCCAGTGGAAGCTTTTTGGTCATCAGTCAAATGGACAAAAATATCCTTTCATGGTGGGTCCTTTCAGATAAATCCATGTACATACAGCTCTTTCTCAGATATCCTTTTCCCAAATCCTCCAAGGAACTTGATCCTTTCAAATTTTCACTGTCTTTTTCTCTTTTTTGAGACAATGTCTCACACACTTGCCCAAGCAGTGGTATGATAATACCTCACTGTAGCCTTGAACTCCTGGGTTTAGGCAATCTTCCTGCCTCAGTCTCCAAAGTAGCTGGGACTATATATAGGCCTACACCATCCTGCCTGATTAATTTTATTGTTTTTAAAAAAATTATTTTAAAGATGGGGTCTTGCTGTACAGTCCAGGTTGGTCTTGAACTCCTGACCTCAAGTGATCCTCCTGCATTGACCTCCCAAAGTACTGGGATTACAGGCTTGAACCACGGTGCCGACTCTTTCACATTCTTGACAATCTAGTGGAACTATTAATCACTGCCCATGAATTGACAGAAATTCTTATTTTAGGTTTTCCCTGCTTTTCGGCAAGTGGCCCACAGGAAGAACTGCCTAAAGTTCCACCCACTGCAGCAGTCTACGTCTGGTGCTAGCAGGTTAGACAGAAGTATCTGTAAGTCAGGTTTAAAATGTCCACTTGGTCAACTGGCCATAGTGAACTTCTTGCCAAGCTCAAAGTCTGTAGATGGAGAGAACATAAGAGAGCCTGTAGGAGTAAGGTTTCTGCAGTGGATACACCATGAGTGTGAACCTCCTACTTATGCCTTCAGGACATTCTCAAGCCTGATTTCATAAATACTATGTCCACTTGAAAATGGAGTGCTGCTGGGCACACCTGTATTTATGGATTTTTTAAATCAGTTTCCTTATCTCCTGATTTCCTATGATAAGTCGTCCAGTCTCTCCCAGGGCTAAATAGCAGTCAAGAGCTATTTCTTGAAATGAGAATAGTTATTTTACAAATAGTACATGATTTTACTATGAAATCCGTGAGGCCACTTTTCCCATTGCGGGTAACTGTAAGGTCCTTACAATGTTCTATTCTTCTGCAGACAATTCAAGCATGGTTGAATCCTCTAGGTCAGAATTCCAGTGAGGCCCTAGGCTCTACTCACTGCAGTCTCTGGGAGCTTCCAGTAAATGTCATAGAATCAGAGTACAGGTCCTTTTATCTTCCCTCCTTTTTTCCCCTTTGCTTTTCTACTATCCTTCCTTCTGGCCCTCATTTATTGAGTTCCCTTTACTCCAGTCTGTTTTGCCTGACTAAAGAAAGACTCTGCCTCTCACTTCTCAAATGTAATGCAATCCCTGCCCTTTTCTCCCTATACCCCAAGACTCTCAGCTATAACTTTTATAATTCTGGCACATTTGACATTATAGTAGTTAGCACTTAATTCATTTTTTAGTAATGTAACTGTTCCTTATTCTGGAGTCCTGGAACACATCACTAACTCCCCTACATCACCTGACCTTTGTCAGAAACTTTCTAAGTAGAAGAAATGTGTTGAAGCCACATGTCCTCTTCGTTAATGGAAGTGTCACATCTTAAGCTGAATTGCCTTGGGATCTGGGTTGCTGCTGAAACTGGGTGTTGGGACACATAATAACTGCAGAGAACCAGGATTTCAGCCTTATTCTTATTTGAGAGATGTTTCCTCTGAGAGCAGGACATATGTTTCTTCCTATCATAAACCCTTCCTCAGAAAGAACTGTATGGTTGTTTGGTCTATTGCACCAACAGGCTGTATCACTGGAGGAAGGACACAGTCTAGCATCTCATCCCAGCTGGTGCTAAAGCCCTAGAGATGTGATGGACTTATTGTTGCTCCCTGGGCAGCCTTAGATTCATGGCTTCACTCTTCATGAATTTGCTAGGTTATTACACTTTATTCCTCTTTCTTAAAAAATCTCTCCTCTTTCTTAATTTCTGTTCAGACAAAACGCAACCCCCCATTACACATCATTCGTACACACTTATGGACTAATTTTATGTGCCTCCTATTTCTTATGAGCCACTTAGCTACTCTTGTTTCTCTCTGAGAATTAGTGTCCCTCTTATAGTGTCCTTGTCACACACTCCCTTCACTTCAGACCTGACTTTGTGACCTTCTGAGGCCCCAAATCTGGTGCATCATCCTCAGAGAAATCTCAGTAGATTTCATGCTATTTGTTTGCTCAGGGGAATAACAGAATTTTGTACGTGTACCCAGACAGTGGCATTTGTTCTTCTCCCTGGCCAAGGTCGTAATGTAGACTAGACTTCCTTCTAATCTATTCTTTTTGTTTGCCCCTTGGTGCCTTTTATCGTTATTAGTTTCCTATTTCCTCCAGTCCCTTGGGCATGGTGAATGTTTCAGTTGAATGAGTTAGCATTTTTTACGTTGAATTTTATACAGCTGTGTCTTACCTGTGTTTCCAAGCTTATTATATATATATATATATATATTTGCATTATTTTACCTTTGCTTACTGGTTTCTCAGATCAGAAACATCCAGAAAATCTCATTAAGTTACTGATCACTCTATCTCCCAGGTTTCTATTAAGATATAAAGATTTAACACTTCTGCACTCCACCCATCATTTTAGTTTCACAAAAGTCTTTGAGGCAAAATGAGAAAGGACCCTGTAGACCCATCTGTCAGTTTATTAATACTTTACCTTGTATGTCATCTGGATCTGCTAATTCATGCATGCTCCTTAGATTTTCCTATCTCTTCCTTCACTTTTGCTTTTCCGTAAGAAATTATTTTTGTAAGATGATCCCTATTTATTAATTGTCCATAGTTAGAGTCTTTCAGTGTTAAAGATGGACACCCCCCTCCATCTCCATAAATTGTCAAATTGTTGTAGAGGGTAGGGCAACATTCGTGGAGTTCTTATTATGTTTTAATATGCTAATATTATTTTATTCAACAGGCAGTACCCCCAACTAAGAAGGTTTTGTAGATTTTGAAGGTGAGGTGCAAAGAGGCTAAATACCTTTATTCTTGGCCCAGATGGGATTTGATGCAGGTTCAGGCAACACCCACTGAACCACTGACTCTGGAGGGCCAGTCCATCAGCCAGGCAGCAATACTGTTCTGTGTTCTTTGTTGGCTCTTTACCAGTGATTTTGGTTTACTTGGTGAAAATTCAGAGAAAACATCCAGTGAGGAAAGTAGTCAGCACATCACTGAGGATGAAGCAACCACAGAGTACTAGTGGAAGGGTTTTGGGAATCTCATGGGGAAGGTGACACTTAAAAGGCTGGCCTAAGGCTGGGCACACTGGCTTTCACCTGTAATCCCTGCACTTTGGGAGGCTAAGTCAGGTCAGATCCCTTGAGGCTGTGAGTTTGAGACTAGCCTGGCCAACATGGTAAAACCTCATCTCTACTAAAAATACAAAAATTAGCCAGGTGTGGTGGTGAGCACCTGTAATCCCAGCTATGTGAGAGGCTGAGGCAGGAGAATTGCTTGAATCCAGGAGGTAGAGGTTGCAGTGAGCCCAGATCATGCCACTGCATTCCAGCCTGGGCAACAGAGAAAGACTGTCTCCAAAAAAAAAAAAAAAAGGCTGATCTAAAAAGCACCTGTGTGACCACCTCCTCAGTTTGTGACCTCCCTTCAAGACCTCCTACCATTCTCCTACAGGGTATCACAGACTTTCTGATTGTGCCTGCCTCTCCATGTCTGCGGCAGGAAAGTGAGTTTAGAGCAGTACTAACTTGGGAGCATGGTATTCTTTTAAAGATCGTGAATCTCTTTTCCCACCTCTGTCTCTGGTGTGGCACAAATTTGAAAGACCCAGCTATTTCATTTCAGGAGAAAGCTAACACAGAACAGTGTAAAGGAAGACACATAGAACAGTCAAGGTAAGTATACAGAAGATTGCTTTAGTGAACTGGAGGGAAGGGTTTTGTCCAAATGGGTTCAGTGCTATCCATTTGGTTGCAGCTGCTTTGTGAGATTCTCTGTCACATGCTCTTGCATCAGGACCTCTTCCATGGCAACTCCTGAATGCATTCTCTCAGTCATGCCCACCCTTCTGCTATAGGCCCTTCCCTTCTCATCCACAGTTGGTGCTGTGGATCCTGTCTTGCCTTAGGTTTGGAATTTGTTTCCTTGGGTCTCAGCATTCAATCAGTCCTTCCAACTTCCATGCCCCACTCCAACTGCTTGGAACTAATCCAGCCTAGGTCAGACTCCAGATTATCCTGCTAATTCAGAAGAGGTGTCAGAAGAGTTGATGGTTGATCCCATGAAACAAGGAGGCACCAACAGCTGAGTACTGGAAACACTGTATTATGTAATAGCCGCCTTCAAGTTTGTCTAGATTAAATTACAGTCACTCAACTAATCAGCATACACTTTGAGCACTCAGTATCGGGAAGTTCTATTCTGAGCATTTAAAGTGATATAGGCGTCCCCAGTAGGGTTGCTGGATTTAGCAAATAAAAGTACAGGTGACCTAATTTATGTGAATTTTAAAGAAACAATAACTTTTTAGTGTGTGTTCTAAATACTGCATGGAAACTTTTTTTAGAAACTGTGTGCCAAATGGACAACTCAGCTGACAACTTCTACCCTGAATGATCTTGAAATTGAAATATTGCATGGGACAAACTTATGCTAAAAATTGTTGTTTTTCTGAAATTAAAATTTAACTGGACAACTAGTTGAATTTTATCTGGCAACCCTAGATCCTAAGGAACATGCCTTAACTCAAGGAGTAAACAGCCTCATTGGGAGGATGGAGTCACCTGTGCAGCCTGTATTGGTACTAGGCAGCTCATCACAAGGGCCAGGAAAATGCCATGGATAACGAGCTCAGATATAGAAAACTTCAGCTACTTTCAAAGAATCAATAGGCAGAGTTAAAGTGGGGTGGTGTCTTATCCTGTAATTCCAGCACTTTGGGAGGCCGAGACAGGAAGATCACTTGAGGCCAGGAGTTTGAGACCAGCCTGGCAAAAATGACAAAACCTCGTCTCTACTAAAAGTACAAAAATTAGCCAGGTGTGGTGGTGCCTGCCTGTAATTCCGGCTACTCAGGAGACTGAGGCAGGAGAATTGCTTGAACCTGGGAGGTGGAGGTTACAGTTAGCCAAGATTGCACCAGTGTACTCCAGCCTGGGTGACAAGAACGAGACTCCATCTAAAAAAAAAAAAAAACTGTGCATCGGAAGGGATTGAATTTCAGGTGGCTGGCTAAGCACAGTGGTTTAGGCCTGTAATCCCACCAATTTGGGAGGCTGAGGCGGGATGATTACCTGAGGTCGGGAGTTCAAGACCAACCTGGCCAACATGGTGAAACCCCATCTCTACTAAAAATACAATAACTGGGCATGGTGGAGTGCACCTGTAATCTCGACTACTCAGGAGGCTGAGGCAGGAGAATCACTTGAACCCAGGAGGTGGAGGTTGCAGTGAACCGAAAGAAATTATGCTACTGCACGCCAGCCTGGGTGACAGAGTAAAACTCTATCTCAAAGAAAAAGAACTTCAGGTAGCTGAAGGTTTAAAAGCTCAAGATATTTTCAGGGGATAAGTAGTCTCAGGTAGGAGGGTAAATACAGCATGAATGGAAGGGAAAACCAGTTTTGAACTCTGTTGTGTGTGGTGTTTTTTTTTTTTTTTTTTTTGTCAGTGTGGAACCATTAAAATTTTTCACCATGGGGAAGGAACACTCTGTCATGTTTTTAGAAGATCATCATTTCCATGAGAGGAACCTGAGGAGAGAGAGAGGTTGAGTAATTTGACTAACATCAGACTTGTCTTATTGTAGACAGGAGAAAGGCCATGTGGATAAGTCAACTTTAAGCAACTAAGAATTATACAGATGTTCCTTGACTTATGGTGGGATTCTGTCCTGAATTACCCACTGTTAAGTTGAAAAGATCATAATTTGAAAATGCATTAATACACTTAAACTACTGAACCTCACAGCCTAGCCTAGCCTGCTTTAAATGTGCTCAGAACACTTACATTAGCCTACAGTTGGGCAAAATCATCTAACACAAAGCCTATTTGGTAACAAAGTGTTGAATATCTCATGTAATTTGTTGAATAACATATTGAAAGCATAGCACTTTTACTCCATCATAAAGATGAAAATTTGCATGTAGAGGACTGTCTATATAAAAACATGGGTTTATGACTGATTTTTTTTTTTGTACACCTTTACTAGATTGCATAGAAACTGTGTAAGTGGCAGAGATGTATAACTAACAGGCTCTACCCTGGGTGAACGGTTCTCTTGGCCTCTCGAGATATTTGTAGTTTAGGAAACATAAAATTTAATATCTACTAAGAATATTTCTCCCCATAGAGGTTCACCTGCTTTACCCTGGCCCAAACACTGGGGTTATCAGGGAGGGCCATAGCCATCTTTATTGCTGCAACGGTCTGGCTTAGTTTAATCTATTAAATTGTTGTCATGGTCAGCATAGACCCACCCTTTGCCCATTTGTCTCTCTTTTTCAGAGATGTGTAGGGCAATAAAAATGTAAACTTTCATCTAAGAGCTGCCAACTTTAGAACAGTTTCTAATCTGTGAATTTCATAGTGATTATGCTATTTCTGCCTAAGTGTGAGGGCAAGATTTCAAGGAAACCCCATTGTGTGTGGATAGTCTTAGTGCTTTGATGCTACTCTTATGTGTAGGCAAACCCTAAAATCACGTGTCAAATTAACATCAGGAGAACGTCAGCAAATCTGAAGCCTTGTAATTTACTGGGTGACTGAAATTGCTTTTATGTAAGTGTTTCTAATTTTGTTTTTCATCTGCAGGCCTATATTTTTTACTTTTTGCATTAATTAATAAATTCCTGTTTTCTGGAATGTACCAGGCCAGAATATCACCTATGAGTGGAGCTGTAGTAGAGACTTAGGAATTAGAAGGATGTTCAACTAAATGGCTTTTAGGTTCCCCTTCATTTATGAGAGTTTCTTATTCTATTCTACTTCCTTGGTGACTCAATAAAATTACGTACTGATTTTCCTACTTGAAAACTGTAGTTGATAGAAAAAAGAAGCACAAATATTGATTACTCATACATCCTACCCTTGTTTAGGTTTAATTGAGTGATATATTACTGAAATGTGTCTTTTGATAATGATGATTTAATTCTTTAGCAACTGTTTATATAATATTGGCCAGTGAAAAATGTCAGCTGGTTCTCCATGTTTTAGGGTATGGGAGCAACATATTGGTCTGAAATATAACAGCCTCAAAGACTAAGAAAAGAATGAAAAGAATGAGGTGTACAATACAAGAGTCATTGTGACTAAGATATGGTGAGGAAGTCTTTTTTTTTATTATTTTGAGACGAAGTCTCGCTCTGTAGCTCAGGCTGGAGTACAGTGGCATGATCTTGGCTCACTGCAACCTCTACCTCCCAGGTTTAAACAATTCTCTTGCCTCAGCCTCCTGAGTAGCTGGGATAACAGGCGTGTGCCACTGTATCCGGCTAATTTTTATATTTTTAGTAGAGACAGGGTTTTACCATGTTGGCTGGTCTAGTCTTAAAGTCCTGACCTCAGGTAATCCGCCTGCCAAGGCCTCTTAAAGTACTAGGATTACAGGAGTAAGCCACTGTGCCCAGCCGATAAATCATTCTTAAACAGTGGATGACAGTCCTCATAACTCAGAATCAGATAGGAAGCTTTCCAAAAATATGGGCTGCTAGACTCTTACCTTGGAAATTTGGGGTATGACATCGGAATCCTCTCCTGCCTTAGAGGAAGCTGGGCTCTGGGCTTCTACCTGCCTAACAAAAGCTGAGCACTCTCTTCTCTTACAAGTGTATATGCAGATGGGTTGGGATTATCCTGGGAAGCAACCATTTCTCAGAGTCCCAAACATGATTTGGGGTAATCCCTGCCCACACCCCTTCAATTCATTTCAGTTTATTTAGTACCCCCACTTGCTGTGCCAAATCCTGTCTATATTACACCTGGGTTCTCCTGATGTTCTCTCTCTTCTCCCCATGCATCAGTAAAATTGATGAATCCTTCCACTACCTGCGGCACCTGGCTTCCTGAACCCTCCTCCTATGCTAACCTTAAGATAGGATGCTGAAGAAAAAGATCAGTTTATCAATGCATAGTGCTAAATTGGGAGGTGTTTCTATAATATTATACGTATTTCAATGGCCTTATAAATCTGAGGAATACTATATCATTTCATTTTCTACATCAACCAATAGGTTGTTTTTTTGCATTGTTGGCAGATTGACATTAGTGAGTAGAAATTTTTGCTTTTAGCATGGACCATCCTCAAATCACAAATCACAAAATACACAGCTCCTGTTGTGCACTCTGTTTCCAAAGGGAGAGACAATTACCTGCCCAGTCTAACTTATTTTAACTTACAAAGGCCTAGGAAGGTTTATGTTGACTTGTTTTCCTTTTGGTGCAGGTTTAACTCCATCCTTAGTAATTGCTTTTGGAAAAGACACTTAACAGCAAAGAAAACTGTTACACTTGGAGGAAGATTGATTATATCTTTTCTTCCATTTCTCTGTCCTTATCAATTTTATATGACACTTGTGAAACTCAATATATTGTTCATTTTTTATGGCGACATGAGGAAAGTGTTCAGCCATGAGAACTTTTAAAAACAAACAGGGACTCCCTGCCCCCAGTCACAATTGAACATGTTTAGCACGAATATTTTCTAATATGTATATGGGTATTTTAAAATCCTTTTTCTTTCACTTTGAATATTACATATGATTATTTTTGAAAATGTAGAAATTGAAAAGAGATTAAGGAAAAAAATAAAAACCATTTGTAATTTCTCCATCCAGAGATAACCATTATTAATATTTTTTGCAACCACTGATAAATTATATGCTGGTATGTGCATAGAATGTATATTCTCTTTTTGTTGGACACAGTGGTAGCATTTTCACACAATTCTACATTTATTTTAATTTACCAATATATCATATAGTCACTCTATATCAGTACATGTAGAGTTCCTTTGTTCTTTTTAGAGGCTGTGCAGTATTCTGTCGTATTGTAATCCCTGAAGGTGTTTAGTGTTCTATTGATGGCTATTTAAGTTGTTTTAAATGTTTTACTATTTAAAATGTGGCAGTGAATATCCCTGAATGATATAGTTTTATCCACATGTGAGTGTATTTGTAGGATAAAGTTCTAGAAGCAGAATGCAAGTTCAGAGATGTGCATTTGTAAGTTTGATAGATTGCTCTCCAGAGAGGTTGAAGCAATGAATATTTCTAACAGCAAAGTTTCAAAGTGTCTCCTTTACCACACACTCATACTATCAAACACTTTGGACCTTGTCATTCCAATAGGTGATACTTGTTATATCATTTATTTTGTGTTTCTCATTAGGAAAGGGTTTGAATATCTCCTCCTACGTTTAAAAACTATTTTAATTTCATTTTCTCTATATTCACTCTTCAATCACTTAGCCATTTTTTTTTTTAATTGTACTTTAGGTTCTGGGGTACATGTGCAGATCATGCAGGATTGTTGCATAGGTACATATATGGCAAGGTGGTTTGCTGCCTCCATCCCCCCGTCACCTATATCTAGCATTTCTCTCCATGTTATCTCTCCCCAACCTCCCCACCCCCGTCTGCCCCTCCCCTAGCTCCCCCCAACAGACCCCAGTATGTGATGCTCCCCTCCCTGTGTCCATGTGTTCTCATTATTCAACACCCGCCTATGAGTGAGAACATGTGGTGTTTCATTTTCTTTTCTTGTGTCAGTTTGCTGAGAATGATGGATTCCAGATTCAATCATGTCCCTACAAAGGACACAGACTCATCATTTTTTATGGCTGCATAGTATTCCATGGTGTGTATATGCCATATTTTCCTCATCCAGTCTATCATCGATGGACATTTAGGTTGGTTCCAGGTCTTTGCTATTGCAGACAGTGCTGCAATAAACATATGTGTGCATGTGTCTTTATAATAGAATGATTTATAATCCTTTGAGTATATACCCAGTAATGGGATTTCTGGGTCAAATGGAATTTCTATTTCTACATCCTTGAGGAATCACCACACTGTCTTCAACAATGGTTGAACTAATTTACACTCCCACCAACAGTGTAAAAGTGTTTCTATTTTTCCACATCCTCTCCAGCATCTGTTGTCTCCAGAATTTTTAATGATTGCCATTCTAACTGGTGTGAGGTGGTATCTCAACGTGGTTTTGATTTGCATTTCTTTAATGACCAGTGATGATGAGCATTTTTTCATATGTTTGTTGGCCTCATATATTTCTTCTTTTGAAAAGTGTCTGTTCATATCCTTCTCCCACTTTTGAATGGGTTTGTTTGTTTTTTTCTTGTAGATCTGTTTTAGTTTTTTGTAGATTCTGGATATTAGCCCTTTGTAAACCACCTTAAACTTCATATAGAACCAAAAGAGAGCCTGCATAGCCAAGACAATCCTAAGCAAAAAGAACAAAGCTGGAGGCATCACACTACCTGACTTTAAAGTATACTACAAGGCTACAGTAATCAAAACAGCATGGTATTGGTACCAAAACAGAGATATATACCAATGGAATACAACAGAAGCCTTAGAGGCAATGCTACACATCTACAACCATCTGATCTTTGACAACCTGACAAAAACAAGCAATGGGGAAAGGATTCCCTGTTTAATAAATGGTGTTGGGAAAACTGGCTAGCCACATGCAGAAAGCAGAAACTGGACCCCTTCCTGACACCTTACACTAAAATTAACTCCAGATGGATTAAAGACTTAAACATAAGGCCTAATACCATAAAAACCCTAGAAGAAAACCTAGGCAAAACCATTCAGGACATAGGCATAGGCAAAGACTTCATGACTAAAACACCACTAACATTTGCAACAAAAGCCAAAATAGACAAATGGAATAACTTAGCCATTTTTCTGTATTTTCTTTCATATTTTAAAAATATGTTTTTAGGCACCCTTTAAAGAGTAAAGAACATAGCCCTTTGACTGTAATGTGCTTGCAAATTGTGTTTTTCTTTCCATTTTGTAGTGAGTGTTTTTTAATGTTAATGATGTTCTCCCCCAGCCCCACCTGGCCTGCCATGCAGGTATTTTTAAAGTTTTTGTGTCATCAAATTTATCAGCATTTTCTTGTGTGGCGTTTAGATTTTATGTTTTCTGTGGAAATACCTTCATTTCATTTGTCTTCTATTTTTCACTCTTTGATTTATTTTAAGTTTATTTTGGCTAAAATTGGAAGCATTGGTTAAAATATTTTTTTTCTTAAGTGGTGACTTGTTTGACTATAGTATGCATATACATTAAAAAATCCATCGTTTCTTCCTTGAGTATCATATTTATCATCTTAAATTTCTGTTTATATTGTGTCTATCTTTGGAGTGTCCTGATCCATTTATTCATTTATTCATCTGCCAATACCTCCTGTTTCAGTTATTGTAACTTTAAAATATGCTTTAATATCTGGTAGGACTAGTAAGCCCTCATTACTTTCCATTTTCAGAATTGTCTCCTTTAAAAAAATCTTATTAATATTTTTATGTAGTCCCAGATTTTGAGACACTGGTTTATTTCCAAGTTTTAATCATTATAAATAATGGTTTTAAGATTTACTATCAAGATAATGTTGGGGTTTTTTTTTTGCAAATATTCTTTTATTGAATTCTGATTTATTTCTTTATAAAAGAATCTTAGATGTGGAATTATTGGGTAAAAATAATTTTCTAAAAGCCTCTTGATGTATATTGTCACAGCAACACTCTAGAATCTAGAATACATACTAACAATATGTATTACTTGTCCTTTGCTGTGTAAAAAAATTACTCCCAATTTGAGCTTCAAATAATGAATATTTGTTATCTCCCAGTTTCTGTGGATCAGATGTCTGGGTATGGCTGAACTCAATTCTTCTGGTTCAGTGTCTCTCATAGGGCTGCAATCAAGATGTCAGCCAGTGCTGAATTATCTCAGGACTCCACTGAGGCAGGATTTGCTTGTGAGCTCATCCAGGTCACTGCTGGCATACCTCAGGTCCTCACTGGTTCTTGGCCAGAGATACCTCTTCCTTGCCACATTGGTTTCTCCATAGGCCAGCTCAGAACATGGCAGCCACTTCTTCCAGAGAGAGCAGAGGAGAAAGTAGGAGAGAGGAAGCAACATGAAAGTCACAGGATTTTTTTGTAGGTAACTTTGGAAATGACGTCTTCCACTTTTGCTCTATTTTGTTTGTTAGTAGCAAGTTACTAAGTCCAGCTCACTCTTGAGGATAGGGGATTACACAAGGCATGAATTCAAGGAGAAAGGAATCACTGGGGACAATCTGAGAGGCCACCTGTCACAGAGCTCTAGTTTCATTGCATTGTCACCAGTGTGGAGTGCTTGATATGTAAATATCATTGATTTTACTGTAATTTTATTTTTTCTTTTGTTACTAAAGAAAACACAGTTTATTATTTATTGATTATTTGTAATTTTTTTTTTTTTTTTTTGAGATGGAGTCTTGCTCTGTCACCCAGGCTGGAGTGCAATGGTGTGATCTTGGCTCACTGCAACTTCCGCCTCCTGGATTCAAGTGATTCTCCTGCCTCAGCCTCCTGAGTAGCTGAGACTATAGGTATGCACCACCACACCCAGCTAATTTTTGTATTTTTAGTAGAGACAGGGTTTCATCATGTTGGCCAGGATGGTCTCGATTTCTTGATCTTGTGATCCACCCTCCTCGGCCTCCCAAAGTGCTGGGATTATAGGTGTGAGCCATCATGCTTAGCCAATTATTTCTGATTTTATTCTTTAAATTGACTATTTATTTCTCCCATTTTTCCCTTTAAGGATCTTAGTTTCCCTATCCCCATAGATTTGTAATGTTTAATTTGCAACTGTGACCCTTCTATGGAAGAAGGAGTGCCCTGTTAACTTCAGGGAGCTGAGGGAAATTCGTATCTCATTTTACACTGTGGTTGGATGCTAGTACTTTTTCCTTAACAAAAAGATTGGGCTATTAACTGCAGATACCATTGGTTGATAATACTGAAACTCTCAAAAAAAATAATGAAAACTTTGACATTTATTTCCCCAGCTGCCACTGTATTTGTAATAACATACTGACATTTAATGCTTTTTTTTTTTTTGAAAGAAAGAAAGAAAAAGAATAAAGAAGAGGAGGAAAAAGGAAAAGAAAGAGAGAGAGAGAATAGGAGTATTGCTTTCTTGCCCAGGCTAGAATGCAGTTTAGTAATGGGTATTGAAAACCTCTTTTATACCAATAATTATACTTGATGTAAACAGGAAGGAATAAGGGAAGAAAATAACAAACGAGCAGCCAACCAATATTTCATTTAAACCTATGAAATGCTATGCGATTACTGAGGAGTGATTTACTTCCAATTATGTAGTCACTTTTGGAATAGGTATGAGGTGGTAATGTATGTTTTATGTATTTGAAGTGGAGAGTTCTATAAATGTTTATTAAGTTTACTTGTTCCGGGTCTGAGTTCAAGTCCTGGATGTCCTTGTTAATTTTCTATCTCGTTGATCTATAAAATCATTAGCTCTTCTTGTTACATTGATCCTTTTGCCGTTATGTAATGTCCTTCTTTGCCTCTTTTGCTCTTTGTTGCTTTAAAGTCTACTTTATCAGAGGCGAGAATTGCATCTCCTGCTTTTTATTTATTTGTTTATTTTTACTCTCTGATTGGTTAATAAATCTTCCTCCTTCTCTTTGTTTTGAGTCTTTGTGTATCGTCGCATGTGAGATGGGTCTGGATGCAGCATACCTATGGGTTTTGGCTTTTTATCCGATTAGAATATATATAACTTTAATACTGGCATTTGATGCTAGCTGGCTGTTTTGCCCATTAGTTAGTGTAAATTTTTCGTTGTGTTAATGTTCTTTTCTTTTTGATATATTTTTGGAAAGGCTGATATTGGTTGTTCCTTTATATGTATAGTGCTTCTTTCAGAAGCTCTTGTAAAGCAGGCCTGGTGGTGGTGAACTCTCTAAGTACTTGTTTGTTCACAAAGGATTTAATTTTTCCTTCGATTATAAAGCTTAGTTTGGCTGGATAGGAAATTCTGGGTTGAAAGTTCTTTTCTTTAAGGATGTTAAATATTGGTCCCCACTCTTTTCTGGCTTGTAGGGTTTCTGCTGAGAGATCTGCTGTAAGTCTGATAGGCTTCCCTTTATGGGTAACCTGACCTTTCTCTCTGGCTGCCCTTAGTATTTTCTCCTTCATTTCAACCCTAATAAATCTGGTAATTATGTGCCTTGGGGTTGGTCTTCTTGAAGAATATCTTTGTGGTGTTCTCTGTATTACCTGGAATTGAATATTACCCTGCCTTGCCAGGTTGGGAAAGTTTTCCTGAATGATATCCTGAAGAGTATTTTCCAACTTGGATTCATTCTCTTCATCACATTCAGGTACACCTATCAAACGTAAATTAGGTCTTTTCAATTAGTCCCATATTTCCTGGAGACTTGGCTCATTCCTTTTCATCCTTTTTTCTCCAATCTTGTCTTCTCATTTCATTTCACTGAGCTGGTTCTCGACTTCTGATATCCTTTCTTCTACTTGATCAATTCGACTGTTTAAACTTGTGCATACTTCGCGAACTTCTCGTGTTGTGTTTTTCAGCTCCATCAATTCACTTATATTCCTCTCTAAATTGTCCATTCTCGTTAACATTTCGTCAAACCTTTTTTCAAGGTTCTTAGTTTCTTTACATTGGGTTAGAACAAGTTCTTTTAATTCACAGAAGTTTCTTATCACCCACGTTTTGAAACCTGCTTCTGTTATTGGAACACACTCGTAATCTATTAAGCCTTGTTCCATTACTGATGAGGAATTGCGATCCCCTGTAGAGGGAGAGCCATTCTGATTTTGAGTATTCTCTGCCTTTTTACGCTGATTTCTTCCCTTCATTATATATTTATCCGTCTGTTGTCATTGTAGTTACCGACTTCCTAACTAGGTCTCTGAGCAGACGTCCAACTTGTTGATTCCCAGCGCCGAAATCTGAGCAAACCACTGCGCCGGCCAAAACAGCAGTGTTAAGATTGATGGTGCTTTTCTGCCCGGGAATCTCCGGACTCTGCACCAAAAACTGGCGCGCTAAGGCACCAGCAAAACTGCCGCGCCGGCCACAAGAGTCGCCCTGGCGACACGTGGAGCTCCTCTGCTGGGAATCTCCTGGTCCGTGAGCAACAAATATTCGTCTGAAAGTGTGGCGTCCTCTCGTTCTCTGCGCTTTCACTGGGAACTACAAGCCTGAGCTGCTAGTGATCAGCCATCTTGGATCTCTGACATTTAATGTTTTAACACTTGTTACAGATGATCTACCAATTTGCAGGCTAATCATTATCATCTAACTTTTTCAATGCAAAATTGGATAAAACTAATTAAAGTGCAATGCTAAGAATTTGCAGAACTATAAAAGCCTTATCTATTAAAAGGTTCCAAGAAGGCCAACTCTTAGATATTTAAAAACTTGAGTTTTGCTTAGAAGACCAAGAATGGAATAGCAATAAGTAACATCATCTGCAATTGCAGGAAGCTTATTATTTCC
Source organism: Aotus nancymaae (assembly GCF_030222135.1). Classification (NCBI taxonomy): domain Eukaryota; kingdom Metazoa; phylum Chordata; class Mammalia; order Primates; family Aotidae; genus Aotus; species Aotus nancymaae. The sequence continues at coordinate 32,761,260 of NW_026988471.1, forward strand.
TAAGACAATAAAGCAACATTATATAAGACAGAGAATATCAGACTTGCATCAGTCAATATGTGACCATGGGCAAATCATTTAAGCCTGTCAATTTCTTCATCTACAAAAAGGAGACCTATGGCTTTGTAACATATTTCCAAATGGCATGAACATTAATGAAGTAATACCTGGAAGACATAAAATTTATGGGAATGTTTCTTTTTATGACTATTGCTAAATTCTCTGATTTGGAATTCAGCCCCCTCCGTTGCTAGACAGCTTTAATTGTAGGACAATTTTTTCTTACTTTAAGTAAAATCTATCTTTTGCTAGCTTCTTTCCATTCATTGTTGTTTTATACTTTGAAACCACTCTAATTTTAATTCTTCTACTACATTATTAGTACTTAAAATACTTGAAATAAGCTCCTTAGTTCCCCTAGAAGATTTGTAAAGGATCTGCCCTAAGCCCTATTCAGTCTAAAAAAAACTTGCCTTCTTATTTAGGAAAACCTACTAGAAAACCTGTTTTATTTAGGAAAACCTATTAGAGAACCTAGGGAATTGTCATTTTCTTAGGTCAAATCTTAATCATTAAAACCCTTCAATAAAAACTCAGCTACATGTAGTGCTTTAGAATAAAATGACAGTTACACACAGATATTTGGTCATTATTCTGTGTTTGCTTAAATACAGAAGCAAAATATGGGGCTGAAAAAACACAGAAGTATTCTGATAGCTGAGCTCATGCTGCATTTGTAAGATAAATTAGACTCACAGTAAAGGCCTTGTTCTGGCAGAAAGATGACTGTAAGTGGGTTGGAGGGCAACAGGGAGCTGGAGGAGGATCTGCTTTATGTTTAAGGCTGGACTGTGGGTTGGATGAGAATGTAGAGAAATTTTTTTTCTAGTGGTCTTCCATAGTAAATGCTCGATATATTTATTTGATCTTTTAGTAGGATGATGTTTTGCTTTAGTCTTTTGTCTAGGGTTGATGAACATACAGAACCTACTATTTTGTTACTGGTAATCTGAAATCTTTCTTCATGAAATTAAATTTATTTTATTAATTTGTATTTTTGAAGTATATGATGGGCTATACATTGTACTGGGCACTGGGAATGTTAAAGAAAATTGGGTAATATCTCTTTGCTGAGGTAGTTTGTGTTATAGATGAGTGAAAAATAGGAAAACAAGGAAGATGTTTTCTCCAGAGGTCCAGAGATCCAGGCTTTCCCATGGAGGTGGATCACAAGGCAGAAAGGGAGTCCCTCAAGGTTTCTCAAAGGGAGGCTGAGGCTGACTCTTGAAGGCTGAGTGAGGGATGGGAAGGGCATCCCTGGCACAGGACAGAGAATATGCAAAGGCACTGAGGAAAGAATCCACAAAGCCTATTTAGGCAACCTCTAGTGGTTGGAAGCAGTTTGAATTAGGAAGCTCTAGAGGAGCAACGGTAGGAGACAAATCTAGAGAAGGAGTAAAAGGCCATATCACATCAACCACACCCAAAGTCCTTTAAAAGAAAGTGTATTACGTACTCTCCTTGCTTCCCATTTTCCCTAGCTTAGACTAATTTTCTCATCTTCTACCACAAAACTTATTCCACTCACTGACATTTCCTGGTTTATTTTCCTCCAGGCACTACTTCTAAGCACTTCTCCTTGTATGCACACAACCCTGTCCTTTTCACCCAACACCAGGCCTTTCATTATGACTTGGACTCCTGGTTGTGGGTTCTGTGAGGCCAGGCTATTTAACTATATTGCTGCTTGTTAGGAGGTTTATGAAATCCTTAATCAGGGGTTTATGTAAATCAGCATAAGGTAACTTCCAAAACCTTTATAAAGCTATTTTTATTTTTTTACTACGAAATCACAGGTTAAAAGTTTAACATCAGTCAACACAACTCAAACTAGCTTAAAAAATGAACATATTAATTCATATTACTAAAAAGTCCAAATGTAGATCATCACCTACATTGCTAGCTCTAGGGCTCAACAAATGTGAGCAGAACCTTGGCTGTGACTCCCTCCTTGTGTTTTGGTTCTTCTTTATTATGCGCTGGCTCTATTCTCAGCTGGCTTCGTCTATGTGGTAGCCTCTGGCAGCTCCAGATTGATGGTATCCATAGAATTAGAATTCTTAGTGTACAGAGTGCTTCTTCTTCTCAACCTTTGTACCTGATGCTTCGGATTTGAGTCTTATTGGCCTGGATTGTGCCATGTGTCCATTCCTGAATAAATTACCATGGCTAGAAGGATGAAACACAGATAAGCAACCACATGCCTAGATCAGGTGGAGTGGGCTGGGAGCATTGAGGTGGCCGAAGTTCAAACCACATGCACCAAAAATATGGAAGGAATGGTTTCCCCTGATTACTAGGATGTCCTTACCAGAAGAAAGAGAAAGGAATTCTTGTCAGCAACAGCAAAATGTACCTAACATGAACATTTTACAATTGATCATTCATTCAATGAAATTTATGGAGTGTCTGGGATTTCAAGGTGTCATGATAAATAAATGTGATTATTTACTGTCCTCAGGATGGCCATAGTCTTCAAGTAAAAAAATGACAGGCTAAGGTATGATATTAATCAACAAGCAACAATTATCTTTGAATCCACATTGTTCAATCTCATCTTCAGTGTTACAAGAAACTGTGAAGACGTTGATAAAATCATTATGTATTACAGAGACTGGGAATTTTAGACCTGAAAAAATATATAAATTAGATCATTTTTATTGCATAAAAATTATTGTATTGAAAATGTTTTGAATAGTGTGCCAGGGACTATGAATAAAGGCTGTGACGTATTTATTAGAGGAGAGACAATGGGTGAACATCAGTTATTTTCTTATTACTTGGGTAGAAGTTTGGAAAAGCTGAGACTTCAGGAGCTTTTATTTATTTTTATTTTTGAGATGGAGTCTTACTCTGTCACACAGGGTGGAGTGCAGTGGTGCAATTTCGGTTCACTGCAACCTCTGCCTCCCGTATTCAAGCAATTCTCCTGCCTCAGCCTCCTGAGTATCTGGGACTACAGGTGCATGCCACCATGCCTGGCTAATTTTTGTATTTTTATTAGAGACAGGCTTCCATCATATTGGCCAGGCTGGTCTCAAACTCCTGACCTCATGATCTTCCCGCCTTGGCCTCACAAAATGCTGGGATTACATTTTGAATGCCTGGCCTGACTTCAGAAGCTTTTTAAAGGATAAAAAGAACATGAGGGCAATCTTGGGTGCAGAAATTATCCATAAAATTACCCATCCATGCTTAAGTATGATCATAATCTTTAGGAAGAGTGATGATTCTAAGTGAAAAATAACACAGACAAGATACAAGATAAGAAAGAATACAAGTCTTCTAGATGATAACAGCTTTTAAAAAGTCAGCACTTCATTGGGATTCTCTGGAATGCCAAGACACTCACCTTAAATATACTATAGTTCTGAAGATATCGTGCACATCTTTGTAACTAATAATCCTAAACAGCATGGCATCTTACATTTACCTAGCCCCGTTTATCCCCAGGTCCAATCAGACCTTCCAGATGAGTGTCAGATATAAGTGTCTCACTCAAGGTCATGCATTTACTGTCTTATTTATTTTATTTATTTTTTTTAGAGACAGAGTCTCACTCTGTTGCCCAGGCTGGAGTGCAGTGGTGTGATCTTGGTTCACGGCAACCTCTGTCTCCTGGGTTCAAGCAATTCTCCTGCCTCAGCCTCCCCAGTAGCTGGGATTACAGGCATGTGCCAGCACGCCCAGCCAATTTTCTTATTTTTAGTAGATACGGAGTTTCACCATGTTGGTCAGGCTTGTCTGGAACTCCCCACCTCAGATGATCCTCCTGCCTTGGCCTCCCAAAGTGCTAGGACTACAGGTGTAAGCCACCGTGCCCAGCCAAATCTTATTCTTTTCAAAGTTTAAATAAAATTCTCACCTGGTCTTGTAAAAGCATATGTTACAGCTTGCATTTAAACCTCCTTTTTTTGGGAAGGGGGATTGGGGGATTTGAGGGTCTACTAGGGAAAAATTAACAAGAAAAAATGCAGAAATGTAGTGCTCTGGAATAGTACAAATATTCTGGTTAAGAATCTCAATATAGGAAACATAACCAACCTACTCTCTCTGACTTGAATTGTTTATTAGAAACACAAGTCCTTTTTTCTTTCTGTTTTCTTAAGTGAAGTTGACAGAACAGTATTTAAAAATATGTGACCAGTCTAACAAACAGTGAGTACAATGTACTTACCACCTAGTTTGATAAATTGAAAACTTATTAGAAATTATGAAGGCTTTTTACTTACCTTTACTAATTCTGTACCTTTCCCTTCCTTCTTACATAAATTATTTAGTTTTCCATGTTTTTGAACCTTATATGAAAGGAACCAAACTGAGCTTTTAATTTTCTTCAATGTGCTTTTAATTTTTGCTTAACATTATATTATTGACATTTATCCTTGCTATTGCAGGTAATGGTATTCCATTCATTTTTATTTGTGTAATATTCCATTGTATGAATATATCACCATTTATGGATTCATTTTACTGTTGGGGTGTGTGTGTGTGTGTGTGTGTGTGTGTGCATGCATGTGTGTGTATGTGTGTGTTTATAGTTATTGAACGGTAGTAGGAGTATTCTTATCCATGTTTCCTCAATTGAGTGGAATTGTCATAGATATGCTTCTTAACAGATAAATGCCAAATTATGAGTGATTTTAACTACTACTTGCAGCAGTGTAGAAGAGTCCCAGTAGCTGCACATTCTTTCAACCCTTGTTATTCAGATGTAAATTATTTTTGGCCTGGTAAATTTAGAATGGCAATTTTTAGTGCTTTATTTTGTTTTCATTGATCATGAATCAAGTTGAGTATCTTTTAATTATTAGCCTTTCAAGTTTCTCTTAAAATCTTTGGGCCATTTTCCATTGGATTTTTTTCTGTTTTTATTTTTATTATTTCTTTATATATCGAATTAGTCTTCACCTTTTCATAACTTGCCTGTTCAATATCTTCTGTAAGAGTCTTTTGATGAATGAAATATCATGATTATAATGTTCTTAAATATATCCATATTTCCTTTATTGTTTGAACTTTTTGCATTAAGAAATCCTTTTTTATTCCAATGGTCACATATAAAGAATGCGATTCTTTATCACATCTTTATTTATTTTTATCAAAAAAATTATTCTTTTTATATAGGTTTTATAGTTTTGCTTTATTTTATATTTTTCCCCAACATTTTCACATCAATTTCTTTGGAATTAACTTTGCATTATGTGAGGGTTCCATCCCTCCTCCCCAATATGAGTAACAACTATTGTAGAATCATTTTAAAAAAAGCACTGTTTCCACACTGACTGGTAGTGCCATATTTGTCATATATCTGATTACATATATGTGAGTGAGGATCTTTTTGGTATGCTCTTTATTCTATACCTTTTGTCTGTTTTCTGCTCTGCCAGGAGCATACTGTACTTACTGCTATAGATTCAAAATACTTTTTGTTATCTGCTATGGCATTTGTCATTTTATTTTCTTCTTCAACATATCTATTCTATTTTGGGCCATTTGAAAGTAAGTTGCAGATATTGTGACATTTTACCCAAAAAGATCCCAGGGTATGTAATCATCACAGTGATGCAATTTTATGTTAATATAACACTATTATTTACTATATATTCTATTTTCAAATTTCAACAGTTGTTTCAATAATGTCTTTTATAGCAACATTCTTTCCCTGTTTTCAGATCCAATCTAGGGTCACACATTACATTTAGTTGCCTTATCTCATTAGTTTCCTTTAATCTGGAACACTTCTCCAGGTTTTTTGTTTGTTTGTGTTTGTTTTTTGTTTTTGTGTTTTATAATAGTGACATTTCTGAAGCTACAGGGCAGTTGTTTCTGTGAAATGTCCCTCAATGTGGATAGAGTTTCATTTTTAATGGGAATGTTAGGTAGGTTACATCATTCCCTTCTCAGTGTCTACTATCAGGATGTCAGTTTCTCTTATTATTGAGGCTGCTACTTTTGTTTACCTGGTTAAGATAGTGTCAGCTGGTTTTATCCACTGTAAAGTTTTCCATTTTTTTCTGTACAATTAATAGGTAATCATTGGAAAGAAATTTTTAGACTACATAAATGTCTTGTGCTTAATCAAAATTGTATCCAATAGTTTTAATATCCATTGATGATTCTTGCCAAAATCAACTATTTTTACTATGATTTCTAATCAATTCTATTTTAATTATTATATAATTCCTTCTGCATTTATCATTGCCAAAATAGATACAAGTTCTATTTTGTTCTTTAACAAATCTTCTTGATCATTTATAAATAACTTTTACTTTTTACTTGTCTCCATGTTTTTTATTTCATACTATGTAATAAAGTTAGCTAGCATTTTATACGTCTTTGACAATTCCAACATCTGATCTCCTTGAGTCTAATTTTCTATTTGTTATTTCCTTATATGTTTTATTGTTTTTGACTATAGACTCAATTGTTTGGATACTTTATCTGAGGCAATTTTTTACATTTCTCTGGGCACTTCTGGAAACTACCAACCAAATACTACTTTACATAAAAATTTTGGCAGGGTTTATAGGCCATTAAAGAAGTGTGAATTTGGGTTACAAAATTCTGTGAAGGCTGGCTTGTAGTTAAGGACTTTTAGGAGCAAATTTTTTCCTTACCACTCAGCACTGAAATTCAGCAGGCACTGTTTTTTTTTGTTGTTGTTGTTGTGTTTGGAGTGAGGAGGCATGTAGATTTATTTCAAATTCATTCTTTCCCTGAGGCTGTAGCTATTGGATAGTCAGCTTCATGTGGTGGAGTCTTCTATGGGATTCCTTGCCTTTGAAGGGCTCTGGCTTTATCTTCTGCCCCTAGTCCCCCAGAGGCCATGACAAATGAAGCTCAAGTTCACCAATGTTGACATGCCTCAGGACAAAATCTGGCTCAGCGAGTTGCTCATCTCTCTGAATTCCTGTTTCCACTTAATTTTTGGACTCTGGATATTTCTGATCATTTTTGTTATCCATTTGGTATATCTTAAAATAAGCTTTTAGTAATTTAACTAGCCTCTTAGTTGTTTTTAGAAAAAGAGTTCTTTGGGTTCTTAACCATCACACTGTTGGAAATGGAGTCCTCCATGGATTCTGTCTTTATATTGAGATCCAGGAACCACTTTGCCTTTAATTAACTCACGCAAGTGTGAACATCTTCACATATACCAGTGGGGTAGATTTGAATGTGTCTGTTTATTCTTCTCATAGAATAATGCATAAGGCCCATTAATTTAATACTTAATGAGGCTTTTTCAGGCAGTTGTAGTAAAAAATATGGAGTTTCATAGGTGGTTTATTTGATCACAGATAATTTTCCAACTTTTTGGCTGAGTTCATCAAACAGTAAATACAGTGTTAGGCAGGGAATTAAATGAGATCATATGGTCTAAACAAATTTCAAGGATTATTCTACCTTTTCTTGTAAATATTTGTTTGAAATGACTCTCATATAATAAATAGGCATTCCATAAATATTGAATGAATGAGCGATGAATGAACAAATGAACGACTGTTGTTCAACAGCTCAAACCACGTTTAGTGTACACAGGTTAGCCTTCAATTGGCTATCAGTGAATGAGTAAGGTTTACACCCTGCCTCTTCCATGCTTAGTAGCTTGCATAGACCTCTAATGGGGGAGGGGTGGAGAAAGAGGTTTGCAGTGAAACATTATAAATACTTGCCTCACTTCAGTCTGTAAATTGAATTTGCAGCATAAATCCTCTCCTAGGCGTGAACACCGCAGTATTGTTTGGAAAGGCACAATTGATGTAAATATAAGAGCTGACTGTTTATCAAGCTATCATGTTCTTTTTCCACCAAGAGGTAAACAGGCTGTAGCATTTGCTGTCATTGAAATACATTGAATTTTCAAGGACTGCTTCCTAAATTCTCTTTATTTTATTTAGAAACATTTTGCCTGAAATTCTGGCAGCTGCTGCTCTGAGGAGGGTGGACTAAGGCTATTCATAGACTGGAACAGAATTATAAGGACCTTAAACTCTCAGAGGGAAACCTCAACTTGCTCTGGATAGTGGCCCAAGGCAAGACAGAAAATTTCCTGGACAGGATAGTTGATTAGAAAAGAGTCCTCTGATTGGTATCCAGTAGGTAGGTACCAGTCACAGGAAAAGCATAGGACCGAGTTTTCAGAACACAGGCATGGCTTAAGTATGGCTGGATCTAGCCCCTGCATATGAATTGAAAAATACCTGAGTCTATGGATCAGGTCCATCTAAGGTACTTCCTAAAGAGGTTATTCCTTCTACCTCATCTCCCACTCCCCCTTGAACAGAACAGAACAATTTGTAGTTATTTATGTTTTGATTCTTTGTACATCTTTAATGGTAACTAAAGCCTTATTAATGCATTAATTAAAATATGTTTACACAGTGGCCTTTTCTAAGGGATTCCTCCCATGTGATTTGCTAGAAAGGAATGTAGAACTGTGAGACCAGGTGTCCCATATTCTAAAAAATAAGTTTTACAGATTATGAAAATAGTGACTGTTAAATATTCATTCCTTCATTTCAGTTATAAATAAAAATATCATTACTACCTCCCTCCCATATATTAGTTACAGCCAGTGGCTAAGTGAAAAGTTATCTATTTGCAGGTTGCCTGCAATTTATATCATCTCTGGAAAGTCATTCAAACTAGATAGTTCATATTGAGTTTGGTCAAAAAATTGATGAAGAATTTATTATTCGAAAGCTATTTAATTTGTTCTTTACCTTTGCTAGTGACTAAACACTGAAGGAGTAATTATGTAAATTTTAGCTATTTATGTTCAAATAGTTTTGGTTCAATAACCAAGACCGTAATCTGCTCAGTACAGAAAACTCTATTAGATGTTTTCTGACATCTAGTTGCTGAGTATGATGGTGGAGTGTTCGTCAACTGCAACAGAACAGAGGTATAAGGAGCCTCACTTTTTGTAATCATCTGGCTCTCTCTCATCATCCGCTGATCTGGGACATAGCATTTGTGGTTGACTCATCAAATTTAAGAAAGCTTTGAACATGAGAATGCTTGAAATTGCTTGAAAATATCACCTCTATAGATAAGGTTTTAGCACAATTTAAATTCAAGAGACAACATGGTTTTGAATTTCCCAAAAGATTGTTCTCATAGGCTGAAAAACACATGACAGTGATAAGTGATATCCATTTCACTTATTCCACTTCTTTGATATGAACAGTTATTAATATTTGATATAGAGAAAGATCCCCTTCAGCATTTGCATTGTCTAGTTTAATTTGGTTTGGTTGTTTGAACTGTATAACCCCAGATTTTCTGTGTTTTCTGAGAGAGTACAGGTATAAATCTGAAATTTATAGATGATTCATGTATTTGGCAGAGCACTTAATCTAGAAAATATTAAACCAAATCCTGAGATGGAGAAGACATTTTAAGATATAAAATCATACCCACAGAGAACAATGTGATGTGAAGAAATACTAAGATATAAAATCATACACACAGAGCACAATGGGAGGTAGCAGCATCAACTGAATAAATCTCAGGTGTGTGGAGCAAATGAATTTTGGGAAGATGACTTATGTGGATTGTGGGCAAGAAACGAATCAAGATTTTAACAACAAAAACAGGTTAGCATGATTTTTCAGTATTTCCAGTATCATAACTTGTGAGGGTTAGTATTTATGAAGAGGGCACTGAATAGTGTAATAATACTAATAGTAATAATAACTACAATAATAATAGCTATAGCTTTTATTCAGAACTTAGGCTGTACTCATTGCCTCTGTCTTTTTCATTCCCTGAGATAATTCTTCATTGTATATACTATTATTATCTATTTTAAAAAATCTTTATTTTCCTCTGGGATGTGATCCTGTTTGTGCAGCTTGGTTCTCCTTTTCTTTTTTTGAGACACACTGTCAATCTGTTGAGTGCAATGGTACAGTCACTGTAATCTCGAACTCCTGGCCTTAAGCGATCCTGCTCCTCGGCCTCCCGAGTTGCTAAGATTATAGGGGTGAGCCACTGTGCCCAGCCTATCGCCTCTGTTTTGCAGTTGAAGAAACTGAAGTTCAGAGATGCTATATAACTTATTTTACTATAATAAATAGTAAGCTAGCTAAGAATAAGGAATTGAGATTTCATTGGCTTAATTGGCGCCTTATGAATAACTAGGTTATGGAATTAGTGGGCTTAAAAAAACATATTCCAGGACTAGAGAATAGAGTAAATGGGGGAAACAATTATTTGCTTAGATGGCCCACTGAAAAGGATGGAGTTTGGGAAATAGTGTCATGGCATACTTGTGTGTTTTTTTTTTTTTTTGAGATGGAGTCTAGCTCTGTTGCCAGGCTGGAGTGCAGTGGTGCGATCTTGGCTCACTGCAAACTCCACTTCCTGAGTTCAAGCAATTCTCCTGCCTCAGCCTCCCGAGTAGCTGGAACTACAGGCACACACTACCACGCCCAGGTAATTTTTGTATTTTTTAGTAGAGATGGGGTTTCACCATGTTGGCCAGGATGGTCTCGATCTCTTGGCCTCGTGATCCGCCCGCCTCGGCCTCCCAAAGTGCTGGGATTACAGGCATGAGCCACTGCGCCCGGCCCATGGCATACTTCTTAAAGGGCAGGTGGGTGAGTGAGTAGGAGTAGGATGTCTAAGGCTATCAATAATCAACAAACTTTTGGCAGCCGACTCTTAAGTGCTGTGTCTCATTTCTTATATGTCGGGCTGGAACAGCTTTAAAGTAACATATTCTGGTTGCCCCAGGCCACTAGTGGAATGGGGTGGGATTAATGACAAGAAAAGAATAGTGAAAAAATACAAAATATGCTTTTATGAGCTGGCCTCTTCCTACCTTCTTTCCTAATGTTTTCTACCCCTCTATCCTCCCTTGCTCCCATTTGAGCTTCTTGTACAATCTCACCTACTTGTTTTCAAACATGCTGTTTCTTTTGTTTAGAGACCGACTGTCTATCTTGCAAACTCCTCCTTTTCTTAAAGTCAGTTGAAATGTGACTTCAGTGGCAAAGCTTCTCCTGACTACCCATTAGGGAAGGCTTCAGTGCTCAGACTGATGTTTATACAGCCCTCCATTGAAACAATAGTGTTAGAATATTGTGATTGCTTGTTTCTTTGACTTCCCACCAGATTGTATATTTATCTAAGACAAGGAGATTTTACTTTTTTTGTGTGTCTTTGTGCCTCCAGTGCCTTACACATGATACTCCATAATAAAAAATGTATTAAAGTTCAATAACTGAATAAATCAGTCATAGTTGGGAGAGGATAGTATAGTGGCATAGTAAGGACATAAGTAAAGAAGGCTTTCAGGTGAATATTCAAATATCTACAAGTGGAGCTCACTGGAGAGAGGTGGGTGAGAATGAAAGACAAGAGTAGCTGAGTGATATTATTGTGGGAATTGTCTACAGACTACACAGCTAGGCTGAAGTTATGAATTGTACATATTGCTCAGATTATAAAACAGACAAAACAGAAAAGTGTACCAGTGATAACACAATCCAATTCTCTGGATAGCTGCTCAGAATTTTAGTGTGCTAAAAGCAGAACATCGGATTAATATTTTACAATTCCAGTTCTCAAATGGCACCGGAAGCAATTAAGGCCTGGCATTAACATAGTGCTAGCAGGCATGGTGTGGAACAGACAGAAATCCTGCGAAGGGGAGACTTGGCTGTATCTTGCAATAAATGGTTACTTTTATTGTTCTTGCCATTAAAATTAGGCACACATTTGTAAAAAGTCGAATGTAAAGAAATATAGAAAGATAAAAGAAATACAGCTCTTATCTTCTTTGATCCCAATTACTGCTAAAATTTGTGGTATTCAGATCTTTAAAAATAATGAATGTATGTATAATATAAGCATTTTTCACACATTTGGGATGTATGATTTGGTAATGTATTTTTTTAAATTACTATTATTTCAAGAGTCTTTTTCCCATATTATCTATCTATCTATCTATCTATCTAACTATCAATCTAATGTTTGAGACAGAGTTTCGCTTTTGTCACCCAGGCTGGAGTGCAGTGGCTTGATCTCGGCTCACTGCAACCTCTGCCTCCTGGGTTCAAGTGATTCTCCTGCCTCAGCCTCCTGAGTAGCTAGGATTACAGGCACCTGCCACCATGCCTGGCTAATTTTTTGTATATGTAGTAGAGACGGGGTTTCACCATGTTGCTCAGGCTGGTGTCTAACTCCTGACCTCAGGTAATCCACCCACCTCAGCCTCCCAAAGTGTTGGTATTACTGGCATGAGCCACCGTACCTGGCCTTCCATATTATTTTAGATTCCTTTATAATACCATTTTATTAGATGTACAATATTCCATCTATGTATGTATCATAACTCAGAAATATTTACCTCTTACCGTTAGATGCTTGTTTTCAGTTTTTGCTATAATAAGTAATGCTGCAAGGAATAACTTTATTGAGGACTTAATTAATATTTTTAGGTGTATATTCTCTGGATGGATTTCTAGGGTGAAATTATAGGCAGAGTATGACTGGTAAGACTTCATACTTTTACTAAAATTTCTTTCCAGGATTACACTTCCCCTAGTGGATTACAGAAGTGATGTTTTCACTTTATCCTGTCTTCTGTATAAATATATGTATACACATATGTTTGTATGTCTATGTCTTAGTCTCTTTTCTGTTGCTATAACAGAATACCACAGACTGGGTAATCAATAAACAATAGAATTTTATTTGGCTCACAGTTCTGGAGGTTAGGAGGTCCAAGATCGAGTGACCACGTTTGGTGAGGGTCTTCTTGCTGTGACATAGCATAGTGGAAGGCGTCACGTGGTGAGAAAGAGTGTGCACAAGACAAAGAGAAGAAATTAAGCTAAACTCATTCTTTTATTAGGAGCCCACTTTTGAGATAACTAAACCATTTCCGCTATAATGGCAATAATCTGTTTATGAGGGTGGAGCCCTCATGACCTAATCACCTCTTGAAGGCCTCCCATTTCTCAACACTATTAGAATGGCAATTAAATTCCCTTCCTTCCTCCCTTCCTTCCTCCCTTCCTTCGTTTCTTCCTTCTTTTTTCCTCTCTTCTCATCCTCTCCCCTTCCTTTCCTTTTTTTTTTTTTTTTTTGGAGGGGTCTGTCTCTGTCACCCAGGCTCTAGTGCAGTAGTGTGATCTTGGCTCACTTTGGCTTTGACTTCCTGGGCTCAAGTGATCTCTCCACTTCAGCCTTCCAAGTAACTGGAACTACAGGTTCATGCTACCACACTTGGCTAATTTTTAAAAAAATTCTTGTGGAAGCAGAGTCTCATTATGTTTTTCAGGCTGGTCTTGTACTCCTGGGCTCAAGCAATCCTCCCGCCTCGGCCTCCCAAAGTACTGGGGTTACTGGCATGAGCCACTGGGCCTGGCCTGGCAATTAAGTTTCACATGAATTTTGGAGGGGATATTGAAACCATGGCTGTATATGTACACATGTATATATAATTGTAAATGTATGCCCAACGTATATGTTTTGGTTTGTATTTTCTTGAGTGCTAAAGAGTGTCTTTGATTGATTAGTGGGTACAAATGTACAGTTTGATAAAAGAAATAAGACCTAGTATTTGATTTATCAGTACAGGGATTATAGTTTATAATTGCATTAGTCCATTCTCACATTGCCATAAAGAAACCTGAGACTGGATAATTTATAAAGAAAGGAGGTTTAATTGGCTCACAGTTCTGTAGACAGTACAGGAAGCATGGCAGCTTCTGTTTCTGGGGAGGCCTCAGGAAACCTCCAGTCATGGAAAGGAGCAGGCATCTTACATGTCAGAAGCAGCAGCAAGAGTGAGGGGTGAGGGAGGTGCTACACACTTTTAAGTGACCACATCTTGTGAGAACTCACTCACTATTTCGAGGACAGTATCAAGGGGGATGGTGCTAACCATTCATGAGAAAGCACCTGCCATGATCTGATCACCTCCCACCAGGCCATACCACCAACATTGGGGATTAGAATTCAACATGAGATGAGGTGGGGAAACAGATCCGAACCATTTCAATTATAATGTTTACTTCAAAAGAGCTAGAGGAGAGTAATTCAGATGTTTCTAGCATAAAGAATAGACAAATATTTAAGGTGATGGATATCCCAATTCCACTGATTTGATCTTTAGAAATTATATGAATGTATTAAATTATCACATGTATCCCAAAATAGGTACATCTATTATGTATCAATAAAAAAGAGTTTCTTTGATTACTAAAGAGTTTGATGATTACTAAGAGTTTAGAATACTTTTCACTCAGCAAATTGCCCCTTTGAGACTTTTGCCCAGGTTTTTTTCTACTTAGTTCTAATTTTACCTTTTCTTGACTTATAACTATTATTTTAACAACAGAGAGGCACAAGACTTGCTCTTGCTTTGAAGTTAGGCCGTTTATGTAGAATATTTGAAAATCAATTAAAATAATTACTGAAGGCTTCTAAAGATAAAAAAGTTATCTTAAAATATACAGGAAAATGTTTTTTCTTTTTCTTTTGAAATAATTCCAAATGTACAGAAAAGTTTCAACAAAGGTACAATTAGGTTTTCTGAACCATTTGAGTGTTATGTTACCACTATGATGCACCAATCATTTTTGAATACTTTAACATGGAATTCTGACAAACAAGAACATTCTCCCAACTGCTATGCAACCATGAAAATCAGGAAACTAACATCGATCTAATACTGCCATCTGATCATCAGATGCCCTTCAATTCTTTCCATTTGTCTTAAGGATCCAGTCAAAGATTATGTGTAGCATTGGTTTCATATCTCTTTAGTCTCTTTCAATCTGAAACAGTTCCTCATTCTTTCCTTAACTTTTATGATCTTGACACATTTGCAGATAAATTACTCTGTAGAATATCTCCCAGTTTGAGTTTGTCTGATGTTTCCTTTTGAATAGATTCAACTCATTCACATTTGACAGGAATATCATACAAATAAGGCTGTGTTCACCATGTTATCGAATGGCAATGATTCTAACATCCCATTACTGGTGATGTTACCTTGAATTTTCTGAGGAAGGTAGTGTCTGCCAGTCTGCTGGGCTTCTCTACTGGCAAATTATAACTCTTCCCTTTGTAATTAATAAGTTTTTTTGTGTGTGTGAAGAGTTTCGTTGTGACTCTGTACACATTATCTCTGGCTTTTTTTTTTTTGTAGAGATAGGATCTTGCTCTGCTGCCCAGGCTGGTCTCAAAACTATATCACTTCAAGCTAGTTGAAGATCCTCCTGCCTCTGCCTCCCAAATCCTCCCTCCTGGGATATAGGCATGAACCACCACACCCAGCAAATGTAAACATCTCAATCCTTATCAAACTTTTACTTTATTCATTTACTTTATTTTATTTTACTTTATTCATTTAGTTTATTTATTTATTTACTTTATTTATACTGGTATGAAACTCATGAATACCTATTTTATACAGTGGATTATAGTATGATACTATGATTATTTACTTTGATGCTCAAATTATCCCAGACTTGGTCATTGGAGACTCATTATGCTGGTTTCTGTATTCTTTTGACTTGTCCTCATTATTATTTAAGACCTTCCCTTTTTTTAGCAAACAAAGTTCCAGGTTAATCTTATACTTTTCCTGTCCCAGTTCTGAAATTAGTCATTTTTCCAAGGAGCTCTGTTTACTTTTAATGGAGAATGGTTTTTAGAAACCAAGATCTAAGCTTTTGTTCATTGCTATCTAAATATAGTTGCTTCCAAGCCCTTTCAGTGGCTGAAGCTAGACTGTGTATGTGTACGTATACACACACATGCACACACACACACTTATATATTTATTTCTCTCTATCTATTTATATTAAGATTCATGGCCGGGCATGGTGGCTCACCCCTGTAATCCCAGCACTTTGGGAGCTTGAGGTGGGCAGATCATGAGGTCAGGAGATTGAGACCATTCTGGATAACATGGTGAAACCCCATCTGTACTAAAAATACAAAAAAAATTAGCTGGGCATGGTGGTGTGCACCTGTAGTCCCAGGCGGGAGGCTAAGGCAGGAAAATCACTTGAACCCAGGAGGCGGAGGTTGCAGTGAGCTGAGATGGCACCACTGAACTCTAGCCTGGCTACAGAGTGAGACTCCATCTCAAAAAAAAAAAAAAAAGTTTCACGAATTCGCAATAATATCCCCAATTCTAATCAAACACCACATGGATTTTTTTCTTCTAGTTATTTCTCTTTCTGAATTTGTAACTTCTTTTTCTAACAATGAGGACTATGGTTTCCATTATTCTCAAAAATATTTATTTCCTCAATCCTCTTATATGTAACCCATCTCCTGTCTCTGTTGCCAACATCTTCCTCCCAGAAACACTGCTCATCCTTCTTAGGCTGTGATGCCCTGGCCAGTACTTCTGTCACTGCCACCCACCATCCCATGCTTGACAGACACCCTCCTTAACCCACTCTATCTCAGTCTTCCCACCCCAGGCCTCTGCTGCTACTTGCCTGAGTAGATACCTTTTTAACCTCACTGAGGCTTGGATGCTCCCTGCTGGCCCCCCTACCACATCCATCTCCTGCAAGGACATACCCTGACCCCCTTGGACACAGGACACCAGAGTGCGAGCCACTGCTGTTGCTTCCACTCACTCTCCCTTTGCCTCCATCTACACGAATGTCTACTGTCCTCAGCCCAGCCTAGTTTCCTTTGGATGGAATTGCTTAGGAAGGAAGGAGTGCAGGTAGGAAGGAGTGCAGGTAGTGGAATTTCTCAACATCTGCTTTCTTCATTTTTCTCTCACTTTCATATACCTGACAGCAACTAAAATAGAAAAAAATCAATAAAACAACTTTCTTCTCTCTCTTTGTAAACTATCTGCACAACTTTATATCTTTCTTCTGTTAGATCAATTCTTTGTTTGGAAAATCAATTTATATTATCTGAATTCTTTAGATTTTTTTACCTTGCTTGGCTTCTGCATATAAAGGGAAGGAATTTTAGGAGATGACCCAGCAAGTAAGAATCCTCAGTCCTTACAAGAGCAAGGATGGAGTAGTGGCTAATGTATTTCTTTCATTTCTATCATGGTCAATTTTTCTGACATTTGTATGATTGCTGGAGAAAGAGAAACTAACAAAGAGGAGAGAAAGAAAAAGGACTCAAGGGTATAGGTGGAGAATGAGGAGAGAGGAATATACTGGAAAAGAAAGCATGAGTGAGTTTTAAGATGGACGATGTGGTCAACAGACATAACGATACAGAATAGTTGTGTAAGATAAGAAAAACAACAAATAAACAAGCTGGGATTGTTGTCAATAAGAGTGTCCATTAAGCATTTATCAAATTTCATTCATTGTTTAGTGCTTTATATACTATCCCTACTTAGTTCTCACATTAATTCTGTGAAATCATATTATTATTATTCTGATTTACAGATTAGGAAGTGGAGACTTATGGAGGCTAAGAATTGTGCCTAAGATCACACCACTGGGATGAGATCAGATCTAGGTTTTTCTTCCTCTAAATTTGAAGTATTTCACTACCATGATTCATGATTCATTGCATTGTGAGGAATAAGGAAATATTTCAGGAGCTAGGTTACACAAAAAGCTGCTTTTGAAGTACTGAGCTCTCCAGTATGATTTATTTAAGCAGACATTAGATAACCATCTACTAGGCATGTTATAAAAAGAATTCCTAAACTAAATGGAAGGGAACATGTAAGGTTCTTTTGGAACACTGTAATTGTTGGGTTTGGTAGTCTTCCCAAAGAAGTAAACTTTCAAACTTTCCTGTTAATAGAAGATGCCAGATTGCCATTTCAGATATCTCATATTCAATTTTTTTTTTGAGACAGAATCTTGCTCTGTCTTCCAGGCTGGAGTGCAGTGGCTTGATCTTGGCTCACTGCAATCTCTGCTTTCTGGATTCAAGTGACTCTCCTGCCTCAGCCTCCTAGGTAGCTGGAGTTACAGGCACCCATCAGTAGGCTCCGCTAACTTTTTTGGTATTTTTAGTAGAGCTGGAGTTTCACCATGTTGGCCAGGCTGGTCTTGAACTCCTGAGCTCAAGGGATCCGCCCACCTTGGCCTCCCAAAGTGCTAGGATTACAGGCATGAACCACTGTACCCAGCCAAGGCATCTCATATTCTTTTAAGTGATATAATACATATATCTGGCTATCATATCTGAAGTCATTTTGTATTTTTATATAAATTATATCTACACATGGATTTTTAAATAAGAGGTACAGATCATCAATGTTTAGTTATTGGTTTAAGGGGAATGTTTAACATTAATGTGCTGGGGCTATAAAATTCTGAATAAGGAAAAACAATCTATATTTATATTTCTAGATACATTTTAGTTTAACATATGTTTTACTAAATTTGCAGAAGATAAAGTGTTTTAAGCATCCTTGTATATTTCTGTGCTCATAACCTTCATAATTTAGATAATGGTGAGTGATCAGTGGCCACACACTTACCAACACATGTAGCTGCAAAGACCTCTGCCTTCCTGTAAGTGGCAATTTATTTAGTTAATTTGAAGCATATTCTGGATTCATTGCTCATCTACTGACTGTATGCTGTGTTCAGCACAGGTCAAGAGAGTAATATAATACGAATATAAAAGATAATTATGGTATTATCCAAACTGGTCAAATCAAGGCAAATAGCTAATTTCGACTTGCAAGTTCAATGGATACTATGTATGTGATTTGTCAAATACATTTAAAAGCTATCCAATAATAGTCGTTCATAATGTATAGATAGTAATTTCTTGAGGGCACACACTGTATGTTATTCATATTTTTGTCTGCAGCAATTCCCACAAATCCTGGCATAAAATAAGTGCTCAATAAGTGTAGACATATACACATTTGTGATTTGGAGTAGTGACTAATCTTACCTTGCGACTATCAACAGTTGTGTTTTGATTTGTAATGTAAAATGAATCTACTAGGAGGTTTTTTCCATTGAATTTGATTTAGTCATGTGTTTAATGACTTTTAGGGAAATTTAGTAAAACATGTATCAGTTTGTTATTTTAGTAGAGGTATTAAATTTTACTGTTTAATAATATTACCAAATCACAATGTAAAAACAGTTGTAAGATGTCTAAAAATTCTTTCTGAAGGAAGACAAAGTTTTAGGCTTGAAAGAAGTTGAAAAATGTAAACATTGTTCCCATTTCCTGGGGGCCCACCCAGTAGGCTGGGGCTGAAGGTTATAGGTGGTTTTAGTGACATCATGAGGGCTTCCTAGTGGAAAATTGGAAAGAAGGGGGAGAGTAGAGGTGGGGGCTAGAGGAGGGGCAGAGTGCCAGGAGCAACTGAATATTATCTTGTTAATCTCCCCCATACTTCCACTGCTTGTGCTCTCTCTCTTTCTCTTTCTCTCTTTCCTTCTCTTCCTCCCTCCCTACCTCTCTCTGTCTCTTCTTCAGTCTCAAGAAAACAAAAACCTTAACTACAGGAGTTTGTCATCCCCTCAACTCTTTGGGGAGGGATTGGGGGAGGAGGAGCCTGGCATTTCTGGGGTTCCCAAGCAAGGAAAAGCACCGGGGCCCCTCTACAGTCAGTGCAGCTCAATCATTGTGCAAATGAGGCTTGGAGGGGCTGAGACCCCCACCAAGTGATCTCTGCCTGTGAGCCAGGCACCCTTGTTACTTCTGGCAAAGAGAAGATGATCTGATTTCTTTGGGAAGAGGCACCACTTACTTGCCCAGCTTTGGCCCAGAGGGGAGTTCTTTTACTGCTTCGTGAAGGGCATTGGATAGAGAGACAGAACTAGGCATGGGAGCTGGAGGGCCTCTCCTGAAGCCCTGATTGAGTGCCCAGGGCCCAGGAGATTGGGACAATGATGTTTTCCTTAAGGTAGCCCTAAGTCCAATAGCGACCTAAGCTGAATTTGTCCTGGATATCTGTCCAGCCTCAGTTGGCCAACCTCTCCCCCAAGGAAACTCATTGTTGGAATTCTGAACTTCAGTCTACCACTGCAAAATCCCATCGAGCCTCAGGGTTTGCATGAGAATTGCTATATTCACTCTTCCTCCAGTCCTGTATACCTAGGGTCATGCTATTCCGTAAGATGGCAGGGTAAAGCTATATAAATATTTTATTATAAAATATGTCAGACATTTAAAATGTTATAAATAAATTCATTACCAAATCTCATCTACTCATGGGTCAGGTCTATGTATTTTGACATTATTTGCTTTAGATTCTTTTTTTAACTTTTAGGTTCAGGGGTTCATGTGTGGGTTTGTTATATAGATAAATGGCATGTCACAGAGGTTGTGTGTACAGATTATTTCATCACTCAGTAAAAAGTGTAGTACTCGAAAGGTAGCTTTTTGATTGGTTCCCTCCTCCCCTCCCTCACCCTCAAGTAGGCTTTGGTGTCTATTGTTCCCTTCTTTGTGTCCATGTGTACTCATTGTTTAGCTCCCACTTGTAAGGGAGAACATGCAGTATTTGGATTTCTGTTCTTGTATTGTTTCGCTTAGGTTAATGACTTCCGGCTCCATCCATGTTGCTGGAAAGGACAGGATCTTGTTCCTTTTTATGGCTGCATAGTATTCCACAGTATGTATCTACCACATTTTCTTTATCCAGTTTATCATTGATGGGATTTA
The DNA here is from genome assembly GCF_030222135.1 of Aotus nancymaae. NCBI lineage: Eukaryota > Metazoa > Chordata > Mammalia > Primates > Aotidae > Aotus > Aotus nancymaae. The sequence goes on from NW_026988471.1 coordinate 32,781,933, forward strand.
GGTTGATTCTTTGTCTTTGCTATTGTGAATCATGCTACAGTGAACACATGCATGCCTGTGTCTTTATGGTAGAATGGTTTATATTTCTTTGGGTGCATACTCAATACTGGGATTTCTGAGTTGAATAGTACTTCTGTTTAAAATTCTTTGAGAAATTGCCACACTGCTTTCCACAATGGCTGAACTAGTTTACATTCCCACTAGCAGTGTATAAATGTTTCACTTTCTCTGCAACCTTGCCAACATCTGTTATGTTTTGACCATTTAATAATAACCATTCTGACTGATGTGAGATGGTATCTCATTGTGGTTTTGATCTGCATTTCTCTATTGATTAGTGATGTTTAACATTTTTTCATATGCCTGTTGGCTTGTGTATGTCTTCTTTTGAAAAGTGTCTGTTCATGTTCTTTGGCCATGTTTTAATGGGGTTACTTGCTTTTTGCTTGTTAATTTAAGTTCCTTATAGATGCTAGATATTAGAGCTTGTCAGATGTGCAGTTCACAAATATTTTCTCCCATTCTGTAGGCTATTCATTTACTCTGTTAAGAGTTTGTTTTGCTGTGCCGAAGCTCTTTAGTTTAATTAGGTCCCATTTGTTAATTTTTGTTTTTGTTACAGTTGCCTTTGCTTTCTCTGTCATGGAATCTTTGCCAGGGCCCATGTCCAGAATAGTATTTCCTAGGTTATCTTCTGGGTTTTTTTTTAGTTTTAGGCTTTATGTTTAAGTATTTAATCTGTCTTGAATTGATTTTTGTATATAGAATAAGAAAAGGGTCCAGTTTCAGTCTTCTTCATATGGCTAGCCAGTTATTCCATTGGTTTGTCAGACTGGTTGAAGACCAGATGGTTATAGGTGTGCAGCTTTGTTTCTGGGCTCTTTAGTCTTTTCCATTGGTGCATGTGTCTGTTTTTGTACCAGTACCATGCTGTTTTCATTACTGTAGCTTTGTAGTACAGTTTGAAGTCAGATAATGTGATGCTTCTAGCTTTGTTCTTTTTGCATAGGATTGCCTTGGCCATTTGAACTCTTTTTGATTCCATATGAATTTTAAAATAGTTTTTCCTAATTCTGTGTAGAATCTCATTGGTAGTTTAATCGGCATATCATTGAATCTGTAAATTACTTTGGGCAGTATGGACATTTTAACAATATTTATTCTTCCTGTATATGAGCATGGAATGTTTTTCCATTGGTTTGTGTCATCTCTGATTTCTTTGAGTAGTATTTTTAAATTCTTATTGTAGAGATCTTCTGCCTTTCTGATTAACTGGTAAAACACCTGGTATTCCCAGGTATCTTATTCTTTCTATGGCTATTGTAAATGACATTGTGTTCTTCATTGGGCTCTCAGCTTGGACATTGTTGGTGTATAGAAATGCTACTGACTCTTAGGTCGGGCATGGTGGCTCAGGCCTGTAATCCCAGCACTTTAGGAGGCCTAGGCAGGCAGATCATGAGGTCAGGAATTCGAGACCAGTCTGACCAACATGGAGAAACCTTGTCTCTACTAAAAATACAAAATTAGCCAGGTGTGGTGGCACATGCCTGTAATCCCACCTACTCAGGAGGCTGAGGCAGGAGAATTGCTTGAACCCAGGAGGCGGAGGTTGCAGTGAGCTGAGATCATGCCATTGCACCCAGTCTGGGCAACAAGAGTGAAACTCTGTCTCAAAAAATAAAGAAAGAAAGAAAGAAAAAGAAAAAGAAATGCTACTAACTTTTATATATTGATTTTGTGTCCTGAAACTTTGCTGAAGTGGTTTGTCACATCTAGGAGCTTTTAGGCAGAGGCTATAAGGTTTTCTAGGTAAAGAATCATATCTGCAAACAGAGGTAATTTGGCTTCCTCTGTTTCTATTTAAATGCATTTTATTTCTTTTTTTTGCCTGATTGCTCTCTCTAGGACTTTCTTCTTTATAAATTTTTTTCCTGCAATTAAACATACGTATAGAGCTAAAGCTTCACGACTATCTCCCACTGATTCTATTTCCATCTTTCAGCCCCTGAAGAAACAGTTATCCTAAATTAGTGGTTGTTATTACCATGGATGCTGTTAATTAATTATTATTACTCTCCATACATTATATGGAATATTGTTTTTCATACTTCTAAAATTTATATAAATGGCACTATATATATCATTTTACAACTTTTCTTTCTTTCTTTCTTTTTTTGAGACAGTCTTGCTTTGTCTCCAGGTGCCAGTGGAGTACAGTGGTGCAATCTCGGCTCACTGCAATCTCCGCCTCCTGGGTTCAAGCAATTCTCCTGCCTCAGCCTCCCTGGTAGCTGGGACTACAGGCGCACGCCACCACACCCAGCTAATTTTTGTATTTTTTAGTAGAGAGAGGTTTCACCATGTTGGCCATGATGGTCTCGATCTCTTAACCTCGTGATCTTCCTGCCTCGGCCTCCTAAAGTGTTGGGATTACAGGCATGAGCCACCACACCCGGCCTACAACTTTTCTTTAACCTAACACTTTGAGATTTACCTATGTAGATACTTATAGCTTTACTTCACTTCCTTTAGCTACTATTATATATATCCAATCATATGACTCATTAGAGGGATTGCAATAATTATTCAACTTTCCCTTCTACTTTGTACATTTTTAAATCTAAAATGCTCCCAGATTACTTAGCAGCATAGCCATAGAGGCCATTCAGTTATCGACAAATACATCAAATGCATCTGTTCAAGTAATATTGAAATAGTGCCTTCCAGCTTGTCAAACCTCATGTATCTGTGCAGAGATAGATACAACATGGGTGTAGTATGAAGTAGAAGATAGATACACAAACGAGCAATGAGTCTGCAACCACAGCTGTATGATGTTTGGAGATGTATGTTGTGCTTTAGGATCAGGGAGGAGGGACTGAGGCAATGAAAATGGAGAAATGCAATTAGGGAAGCCTGCACAGAGGAAATGGTGACACTTTAACTGCTTTTGAAAGAATGAATTTCCAGGGAGCCAAGTGGAGAAGAACTACTTTTATAAAGGGATGAGTTTGTGTAAAGAAGGGCAGGGGGGTTTGAAAGGGAATGGTATGATCAGCGAACTGTAAGTAGATTTGGTCAGCACAGTAAACTGAGCGAGAAAATCTCCTGGCTATCATAACTTTTCTTCCCTTAGAATTGAGTGAATAAATGGTACCCACTCCTCATATATAGCACTTGTGGTGGCTTTTTGTAACCACTGAAAAATATGAGTGTATGTGTCCATTCTCATTGAAATAGTTTAATAAAACTCTCTTCTGTATTCCCTTCTTCAGGGGTTTAAAATGTTGTCTCTGGGGTCCAGCAGACTTGTATCTAAAATCCTGCATTGCCATTCTTGCAGGTATGTGACCTTAGGTAGGTTACTTTTCTTAAGTTCTCAGTTTCCTCCTCTGTGAATTGGGATAACTGTAGTTCCCTGTAAACTATGGACTCAATGCGTCTCCCCCAAATTTATATGTTGAAACCTAAGCCTCAATGTGATAGTATTTGGAGATTGGGTCTCTGGATGGTGATGAGGTCTTTAGGGGAGAGCCTCATGAATGGGATCAGTGCCCTTATATGGGATGAAGAGACCAGAGTTCTCTCCTTCTACCATGTGAGGACACAGCTAGAAAGTGTCATCAATGAACCAGAAATCTGTTGGTGCCTTGGTCTTGGACTTCCCAGCCTCCAGAATTGTTAGAATAAATTTGTGTTGTTTAAAAGTTACCCAGTGAACAGTATTTGGTTATAGTAGCCCAAACCACAGGTTCTGCAGGCATTTCCCATTCCTGGGCTGGCAGGACTCACACTTTGCAGGACTTTTATAGATGTAATAGTCAAGACTGTGGAGTTCCTTGTGCTCCTGAACCGTGTTTGACCAACAAAGGGGATGGGGTGCTTGATACCATAGTGTTACAAATTTGAGGGCCAAGTGTTTATAGAGATTTCATGAAAACAGTCTTTTTTGTTCAAAAAAGTTTCAGGAAAAGCCAGTTAAGCAATGTGAAACAACTTTCTTGAGTGACTATAGGATCTCTCAAAGACTTTAATGAATATTTTGAATCTCAAAGAATGAGGTGATGGTGCACAGTATTTTCCAAGTTTATTTAATCAGAGAATATCCTTTTCAGGGTAATTCTTTTACTGTGTTCCTGAACAGTAATGCTTCAAAGAACACAGCTTGGGAGTTGACTTAGACTTCATTCAGTGCCAGGACCTAAAGCAAATTCTAAGATCTTTGGATCTTCTGATTTGATTTTTTTCCCTGGAGGTAACACAAAAAATGCATTATAGGAATCATATTTGTTTTGTGACATGTTAATTAATCTCCAAGTATTTGTGATGCCTTAGAAAAATAGTGTCTCTGGGGTCAGGCATGGTGGCTCACACCTGTAATAGCAGCACTTTGGGAGGCCGAGGCAGGTGGATCACCTGAGGTCAGGAATTTGAGACCAGCCTGGCCAACATGGTGAAGCTCATCTCTACTAAAAATATAAAAATTAGCCTGGTATGGTGGTAGGCACCTATAATCCTAGTTACTTGGGAGGCTGAGGCAGAAGAATCTCTTGAACCCAGGAGGCAGAGGTTGCAGTGAGCTGAGATCACACCATTGCACTCCAGCCTAGATGACAGAGTGAGACTTCATCTCCAAAAAATAAAAAAAAAGAAAAGAAAAATAGTATCTCTGGTTTTATTAGTCTATTATGACTCTATTTTCCCATCCTAAATTTTTTCTAAGTCTTTCTTGAATCTATTGGATTTTTAAAAATTATTAATAATTTAAAAATTTACTATCTGTTTTATAAATATAGCATTCCTTATTTGCCCTCAAATTTCTTGGCTCAGACTCAAGTTGAGCCTCATTTGAGTGTTGTAGGACTCTCTATTTTTGCAGTGTCAGATGTGGATCCCTTATTAACTCAGTAAATCAAATGATTAACAAAACTCTGAATATTCTAAATTTCTCTGTTCTGGGATATCAATATTTGTATGGTTTTAATGAGAAAATCACAAGGGAGTATATGTTACATATCAATAATCAATGACAAAATATGATCTTTTACTATTAATAGGTTAGGAAGTGTTCCTTTTTTGCTTCCATAAAGGACTTGAAAAATTTAGAAGGAAAGATACATTTTCAATACTATTTTTAGGCAGAAAGAAGATAATCAACAACATCACTAATAAACTATACAGGAGGGAGAAATAAGTGTGCCAAAATATAGGTTAATGTTACAGCAATCGAAAATTAAATTAGGTTCAGGTCTTCCTGGAAGCCAGTGGAAGACAAAAGGAGCAGGGCAGGGACAAAGCATTATGAGGTTATAACATAGATCTTTAATTAGCAAAGGTATTTCTTTGAGGGTTTAGCAAAGAGATAAGAATACATTGCTCCATAGTGAACTAGCTAGGTCTGGGGATAGAATTAAGAATTTCCAGAAGAATGAAAGTCTCATTGTATACCACTTGGGCTTTTACAACTTTGGGCAGAAAAATTCACTCAGTGGAAGAAGATTTTCTTAAAAATTATCCCATTATATTGCTTAATATCCTTATGGTGAGCAATCTTATGGAGGCTGTGGACCAAAGAGCCAGGAAGTACCATAGATTGAATTAAGTCAATATCGCTTCACCACTGATCATCGCTGGAAAGACATCTTCAGCGTTTTTAGATGCATGGGTCAAAAAGGCAGCCCCTTGGTGCATCTCTTTGCATGCTATATCATTATCTATCTATCTATCTGTCTGTCTGTCTGTCTGTCTCCCTCCCTCCCTCCCTCTCTCTCTCTGTATATATATATGTATGTATTTCACACCATAAAAACAATTTAGAAGTGAAAGTCCTGAGGCTGCCACACTTTTTCCCTGTCCAGAACTCATTTCTGTGTCACTCCTGGTCCCTTGAATGTCCTAACTCCTGGGAATGGTCCTGGGAAACTGTACCTGCAGCTAGGCAGTATTCTTATGTCTTCTTGAGATCCTGAAGGATACTGTTCCCTGGTGCTCCTTTCTACAAACTGCTAATACTTTGGGGTTTAGAGTCATCTGCTGATAAGTGTTTTCCCAAGTAGACACATGAGTCCAATACTTTGATGCACTTTAAAAATGATATTTTTCAGCTGGGCATCGTGACTCGCACCTGTAATCCCAGCACTTTGGGAGGCCAAGGTGGGTGGATTACCAGGACAGGAGTTAAGACCATACTGGCCAACATGGTGAAAGCCCGTCTCTACTAAAAATAGAAAAATTAGCTGGGCATGGTGGCATGCACCTGCAATCCCAGCTACTCAGGAGGCTGGGGCAGGAGAATCGCTTGAACCTGGGAGGCAGAGGTTGCAGTGAGCCAAGATCGCACCACTGCAGTCCAGCCTGGGTGACAGAGGGAAATTCTGTCTCAAAAATATATATATTTTTTTCAAAAAGCCAGTCATTATTTATGTACAGGAGAGGCAGAAAATGCATGAGGGAAGGAGGAGAAGGAACTCTGGTAGTGGCACTTACCCTCTCCGTTGCGGTCAGCTCTGGCCCCAGATATTCACATCATACTCATTAAGACAAGAGCATGCAACCAACTGGTCACACCTGATGCAGTGTAATACTGATTCCTTAGGTTTCTGTGGTATGCCACTTGGAGGTCTCAAGCCCCATCCCAAGTGGCTTATCAGAAATTCCAGTGACTTACAGTCTCCCTGAGAGGACTTATGGTAAATGTAGCCTTCTCCATTTAATTGCATTTCCAGTGATGTTTTAATGCCCCTTATTGATTGGTGCTCTGGTCAGGTTCCCAGCTGGCCTACCCTTTGATCTAGCCCTAGTAGACCTCAATGAAACTTTCTGTGGGATCTTTTGCATATACATCTATGACCCTTTAGCTGTACTGGAAGCTACAGAAATCAATCAAATTCTAAGCAAAGCCTATAGTGAAGCTACATTTCAGCAAATGAAACATGAAAATCCTTGCCTGGGGAAAGTGTGGAAGAAACTTGGCGTTTTTGCCCCTCAATTGCTTCTTCTTAGTTGCACTTTTGACCAGGGAAAAGAAACAGAAATTTTTGCAGTTTAAAAACCAAACAATGTGTGCACAGAAGCATGCACAGGATAATCTAGCACTGAACTATTTCCCTCACATTAGGGTGAGCACCACCTAGAGTGTGTTAAAGGCCCCTATAAGCCCTATAAGTGAACATGCCATTTTTATTGAATAACGTTCATTGTATGTTGGGAAAAGTTGTCATATCTGGGAAATGCAAAGTGGGTGAGCGTTATAAAAAAAAGAATATTGGTAAGAAATTTTAATTACTTGACACTTAGTGTTTTAGTTGTGAAATACCTCATTATCATATGATCTGTCATCCATCATTGCCTTCTAACCTCCCTTTATCATCAGAAAATTCAAATGGTTTAGATATTAGAAACAAAAGGTATAAATACACTTTGGTAGATTTGGAGAAGTGAAGAAACTGGGCTGTGTATCTTTACCTATTTAAGAGGAGACTTGTTGATATGGTTTCGCTGTGTCCCCACCAAAACCTCATTTTGACTTGTAACCCCATAATCCCCACCAGGTCATGGGAGGGACCTGGTGGGAGGTAATTGAATCATGTGGGGGTGGTTTCCCCCATGCCGTTCTTGTGATGGTGAGTTCTCATCAGATCTGATGGCTTTATAAGGGGCTTTCCCCCTTTAGCTCAGCACTTCTCCTTGCTGCCACCATGTGAAGAAGGACATGTTTGCTTCCCTTTCTGCCATGATTGTAAGTTTTCTGAGGCCTCTCCAGCCCTGCAGAACTGTGAGTCAAACCTCTTTCCTTTATAAATTACCCAGTCTTGGGTATGTCTTTATTAGCAGCATGAGAATGAACTAATATTCTCACGTACCCAATTTTTCCTAAAATTTTCCCTAAATATACAGCTAGAATTTCAGGAGACACAAAAGGTCTATTTATCAATGTATGTATCAAATTGGCTGATAATTGGGTGGTGGTGTATTCATGAGAGACCAGAAAGTTTTCACTCATCTGTTCATTTATCCCCTTACCCATCCATTTCTGTCTTTATTATTCATTCCTGCATACTGTGGTGCTCTCTGGGGCAGTTGTCAAAACAAAACTCTTATGACATAGACCTTGCTCTTACAGAACCCACAGCTGAACACGTGTCATAGACTTATTAATGACAGAGCATATGCTGTTTTAGAGCATGTGAGTCCAGTTGCTTAGAGAGAACTAGAAGAGAGTAACTTTCTTCAAGGGATTAAAAAACGTAAGGGGTGTGTAGGGAGTTGAAGAAGGGAGGCATAAAGTCTTCTTGGGGCAGAAAATACATATATCCTTGAAGATATATGTGTATATGTGATTATAAAAATAGTATCTAATGAAGATTATTTGGAAAATGTGGATGTCTTAGTCTGTTTTGTACTTCTGTAACAGAACATCACAGACTGAGTAATCTATAAGAAACAGAAATTTACTTCTGAAAGTTCTAGAGGCTGGGAAGTCTGAGATCAAGGGACTAGCATTTGGTGAATTGAGAGTGTAAGAGAGATAACAAGAGATGGAATTCACAGGCTCAAGCCCTTTTATAATCTGCATAAATTCATTAATCCATGAGGGCTGCACTCTTATGACCTATACGCCTCCCATGAGGCCCCGCTTTCCAACACTGCTGCATTGGGAATTAAGTCTCCAACACATGCTTTTCAGGGACACATTCAAACCATAGCAGTGGGCACATTAAAAAAAAAAAAAGTATAAATGAAAGCCTGATTCCCTAACTTGGGAAGTCCATACTCTTCTAATAATGTAGTTACTGCAGTAAATCACTAGTGGCTGATTACAGTTGATGAGCTGAAACCTATTGGTTATCTCTGTAGTCTGACCCTTTCACTTGATAGAAGTAGAAACCAAGGCCTGGGTTGGGGGCTCGGGGTCATAAAAAAACATGTCTGCTGACACACAATGAGTTAATAGCTCAGCTGGGACCAAATCCTTTGTTTTACTTCTAATGTGAGGTTCTTTCTGCTCTACTACAAGAACAGCTTCAAATAAACTTTCAGCCAGAAAATAACTGTGTGGAGCATATTCCGGAGCTTAGTATCTGATTGCTGTAGTTTCCATAATTGTCCTGCATTTTCTGGGGTCTTTATGATGAACTGATATCAGAAAGTGAAGGTATGTATGTAACTTGAAGGTGACTTCAGAGTGCGGTTAATCTCCTGTGTACAATGAGTTTTTTAAAAGATTCATTTTATTGAAAGTGGAGGCAATGCAGAGCAGTGAGCCTATTTGAATGCAATGGCACTTTTAAGGGAATCAGGTCCAGCCAATTTCTGATTCCGAAAGGCTAAATTCTATTAGGCATTAAAACTCAAATTTCAGGCACCTTGCACTGATGAACACAAGGAACATCTGTAGCAAGTTTCTAGCATTATAACCTCTGAATACTGATTACTGTAGGAAGAGCTAGGCTGCAATGCTAACAGACTAAAATAATGAAACATTTGTTCCTAAAAATGCATAAGTACCTTTCTTGTAACTTTCAAGTGGACTGAGAGGATGTTGATAAATACAACCTGTATGTTTTCAGTTGATTTTGTTGCTCCAGAGTATTTATAGGCTTAATAATAGACATGCTAATATAAAGTACCCGCATAGTGGAAGGTCTCTTTCCCCCGCTGAATTTCCCCTCTGGGGTCCGCCTCCACCCAGTGTGGAAGCTGACTTTCCTCTCCTAAATTTCATCTTTCTAAATTCTCTCACTCAGTATAAGGGAAGTTTTCCACCTTTGGGAACACTTCTCACTCAGTGTAAAAGTGGCTTTTCTTTCATTCAGTGTGAAAGCTAGCTGTTTCTTTCTCCTTGTCCTTTTTCTCTCTCTGCCTAAATAAATCACTTTTCTGCAACACGTTGAGGGTCTGATATTTATTTCACAAACCATTTAATTGTGCATCAACCACATTCCAGACATTTTATATACATTATTCCAATCCTTATAGTAACCCTGAAAATCAAGAGTATTTTCTTCATCTTACAGAAGAGAACATGAAAGTTCATAGAGGTTAAACACCTTGCTCCATCCTCCTTTTCTCTTCCCCTTGCCTGGCCATGGTGGCTCAGATTATGAACTCAGTTTCACTATCTAAGTTGAATGTACCCACGTGCCCTGACCTGCTTTGTGAACTGACGTATATTCTGAGAGATGACTATTATCCAACTTGTTGGATTTGTGGTTTCAGTCATTTCTAATTTGTTCTGCCCACCAGTTCTTCCTGACCAGATGTCAGGGCAATTAGAAGGAAGGATTGATGCTCAGAATAACAGGAGTCGGGGAAGAGGGCAGGGATCTATCCTTGAGTTAAGAGGCCAGGAATTGATCTGATGTGATGACAGAAGATTTTAGGAGGATATATGGGGGTTGGCTTAGAGGACAGACTATGGGTGAAGAAAGGATAAAAAATGAGTGTTTGTTAGGACTTTTGTTGTTCTTGGAAGTTCCATAATTAAACTTGGCTAAGCTAAGTAAAGGAGGCCAATGCTTGGGTGTCTTCTCATAGTATTCAAAGACAGGAGTGCTGCTGCCTCTTGCTAATAACCTGAATAGGACTGTTATTCTTCACATCTTTCTTCTGTGCTTCTTTCTGTCTTTCTAACTTACTTTCCTCCCCTCCAGCTGGTGGTCCACAGGGCAGGAAGCATGGGCAGGAAGATTGTCTTAGTGTCGGGGTTTAGGGGTTTAGGGGAGCCTTTAGCTTTCCTGAGAGGGTTTTTTTTTTTAGGTTTTTGGTTTATTACTCTCTTAAGAATGAGAGAGGAGACCACAGTGCAGTGCGTTTGTGAAATAAATACCAGACCCTCAAAGTGTTGCAGAAAAGTGATTTATTTAGGCAGATAGAGAAAAAGGAGGAGGAGAGAGAAAGAAAACAGCTAGCTTTCACATTGAATGAAAGAAAAGCCGCTTTTACACTGAGTGAGAAGGGTTCCCAGAGGGGGAAAACTAGAGAAGGAAAACTTCCCTTACGCTGAGTGAGAGAATTTAGAAAGGTGGAATTTAGGAGAGGAAAGTCAGCTTCCACACTGGGTGGAGGGGGACCCCAGAGGGGAAATTCAGGAGGGGAAAGAGACCTTCCACTATGCGGGAGGGGATTTTAGAGAGGTGGAAATCCGGAGTGGGTAAAGGAGCAGGGGAATTTATCTTGGGAGAAATTCCCACCTCCCCAAGTTCCTCTGGCCAATGAAAGGAGTTCTTTTAAACTTTTGCTGGGGTGATTCACTTTTAGTTCCCCGCGCCAGCGAAATTTAAACACAAACTGTTAAATCTCCCGGATGGAGAGAGAAGGGAGGCGGGCATGGCGCTGGGAAGGTCTTGCCCTTAAAACTACGCCCCCTTGTGGACCCAGAAAGAGAACACATTCCCTCATTAGTCATATGTAGGAGGTACAGTAACTAAGACAGACTATTCTTTGGGTTTTCACTCTTGCATTTTCTTTCTTTCCCTTGTTTTCTTCTCTTTGCTGCCTGCTCTCCTGTCAAGTCCCACAGCTTTCAGGAATAAATAATCAAAGCAGCACGGGTTAGGTGTTAACCCCTAAACCAACTGTGGCACGGGCAGTGACACCTGTTAGAAACACGGCAGGTTTTGCTGTCATCATGTCGATGGGGTGAGGAGTTGCAATTTCTAGGAAAGTGGTGCAGGGAAGACAATTCTAAAGCAACTACCCTCAAAATCCAGAATCTGATAGGACCAGGCCAAAGGTCCAGTAAGAATAGTAATCAATATGGTGATTATATGTAATAATTGAAACAGCCAACTTTTACTGAGCCCAGCAAGTACTGTGCCAAGTGTTTTATATACATTATCTCCTTTAATCATCACAACACTTAAGAGGTAGGTAGTAGTATTCTTATTTTATAAGTCAGAAACCAAGCTCAGTATATCCTGTACAGTTAACTGCTATACATACTGCCTTACATAATGATTGGCCAATCTTTATAGAAGTATAACATGAGGACAGGCACGGTGGCTCATGCCTGTAATCCCAGCACTTTGGGAGGCCGAGGCGGATGAATTCCTGAGGTCAGGAGTTCGAGACCAGCTTGGCCAACATGGTGAAACCCCATCTCTACTAAAAATACAAAAATTAGCTGGGCATGGTGACGGCCTGTAATCCCAGCTACTTGGGAGGCTGAGGCAGGGGAATTGCTTGAACCCGGGAGGCGGAGGTTGCAGTGAGCTGAGATTGCACCACTGCACTGCAGCCTGGATGATAGAGTGTCAAAAATTGAAACAGTCAAAAAAAAAAAAAGAAGTATAACATGAGGTGACTGAGGAGCTTTATTACTTGCTAGTACGAATTAACTCTTTCCAATACTCTTTTGTTATCAGCAAACCAAACGGTTGCCACAAAGCAAAGGGCTATGTGAGGTATATTGATAAGCTTTGTGATCATGCAAAGTGTTTTATTATTTGTGTCCCAGTTGTATAAAGTGAGACACAGATAAACAAAGTGACTTATAGAAAGTCCAATGTAAACCCAAAGCCAAAGTGAAGAATACAAGTGAAAATACATTTCAGATTTCTGATTACCCAGATTTTCTTATGCTCCTACCTCTTTTCACTTGACTAGCTATAGAGAGTTTCTTTTCTAGAAAAAAATAATCTGACTATGGTTCTGAATAATAACTGATACCTTCTACATTGTTTTATGATGCTGGAAGGGAATTGACAATATATAAAATTTTAGAAAACCATGAAGAAGAAAGGCATGTTATAACCTTGGACATAGCAGTAGCACATCAAGGAATATATTTATCTCAATTTGATTTAACACAATATGATTTTACCAAAGAGCAAGAAAAGGATAAACTAGGATGGTTGTACCCTTGACTCTGATATGACTATAGTCTCACTGACCAAATATTAGCATATCTAAGGGAGTGTGATGATTTGGACCCCCAAGAGCTTAATTCTGTCCCTGCCTCTCATCTGTTTATTATCTGCAGCATTTTTTAGCCTTGGGTGTTTCCTCCTTTATGAAATGAAAATATTAATAACAACTACCTTCACTATCTCAAAAGTTTACCTTGCAGATCAAATGAGATAATTTATTTGAAAGCACCATATAGACACTAAAAGTATTACACAATTTTTATCTTTTATAATTAGCACTTACTTCAGAAATTCAAAAACTATAGAGAATTATAAAATGAACACCCTATATCTACTGCACAGCCTAAGAAATAACAGATTGCTAATTTCAAGTCCTTCTCATCTCACCTTTGTATACATTTCCCTGATTCAGTTACTCACCCTTTGTCTCTGTAATTAATGATCTTGAATTAATTTAGCATTCCCAAAGCTAAATAATTAATGCATAATTAGAAATAATTTTGTAACATATCTATATCTCTATGCAATACATAAGCAACCCTTGTATACACAGTATTTGAAACATAATATAAATTCTATCATGCTGGGGGCATTCTTCTGCCACCTGCCTTTTTCACTCAAATTATTTTTGCAGAATTTGTCCATGTAACATGATCATAGCTCATTTGTTTTCAGTCTTGTATAGTATTCCATTTTACAAACAATCCGTAGACTTATTCATTCTCTCATTGTTAAAAAAATGGCTTGCTTTTTGTTTTCTTTTAAAATTTATAGTTATATATGATTCAGCAGTCCATGTTCTTTTGAATTTTTTAAAAAATAAAGTTTGTAGAGGTGGGAGTCTCACTATGTTGCCCAGGTTGTCTCAAACTTCTGGGCTCAAGTGATCCTCTTGTTTCGGTCTCTCAAAATGCTGGAATTACAGGTGTGAACCACCATGCCCAGCACCAGTTCATGTTCTTTTAAAATTACTTTGTGCACATAGCATTGTTCCTGATCAAGTAAGTCCCATTTTTTTTAGTTTTAGATATTTTTATTTCTCCAAATTTGTTATTTATCAGGAGTAACTGAAATAAAAAAATATAATAGAGTCCTATCATCATCATGGAAATGGCTTTAAGAGAAAACTGATCAGGTGAATATTATTGCTTCCTGTTTTCAACCAGCAAATAGTTGCCACTGATAAACTGACAGCCAGGAGTCTGACAAGAATGCTCAAAATATGTTATATAATATAACATGCCTGTTCACAGAGGGAAAAATCCTACAAAATAACTTGTGTGTACTTTTTGATTTCATCATATAAGACAAGCTTATGCCTCTGAGAACACTGGACCATGCACCCTTGAAAAAAACTTTGTGTCCTTCATCACGAGCAGTTTTCCTCCAGCAGTTAAGTGTGTATATGTACATGATGTCAGTTCCTTTGCGCCCTGACTGCATCATCATGTGGTGGCAAATGGTGTCAAATGAATAGGAAGTCAACCCCGCAACAGCGGTGACAGTCTGTGCGATCATCCAGCTGATGATGGTGTGAGTGTTCTTGGGGTCTGGAAGCCTTCCCTTTGCAGTGTCATACATACGCAAATAGGCAGCTTGGTAGATGATAATACCCTGCACAGACACGTTAAAGCCTTGGTACAGGTCCTTGATCCCATCAGATTTGTAGATATTAACCAGGCAGCCACCGAGGACTCGGAATTCTTTTTTAGCTCCAGTTTTACCCACATTGGCTGCTAGACGGGCATGGGCAAAATCAAGAGGGTACACAAAACACAAGGATGTGTTCCCAGCGGCACTGCCTGATGCCAGATTCCCTGCAAAGTAGCGCAAAACTGGGTCCTCTTGTCCACACCACCCAGGAGTATCTGCTTGTATTTGTCTTTGAAGGCTAAGTTGAGAGCCTGGGTGGGGAAGTATCTGATGACATTGGTCAGGTTACCGTGCTAGGACAGGACTCCCTGCTCCTTGGGAATATAGACCACACAGTCTATAATGCCCTTGTATTGCTTATCTGTGGCGATCTGCTTGCTAGTATGGTGCATCTGCAGCAGCAACTTGACCCCACTCGAAGGGCACTACCATGATCTTGGAGATGGCTGCAGCCACTCCACGTGCCAGTAAGTCCTTTGTGAAGGACACAGCGGCATCTGTCATGTTGAAAGGAAAGAAGAGGCACGCTGCTGCAGGATGGGACTGGGCTGGGAACTGGCTTTGACTCTGAGGCTATTGAGAGGGCTGTTTTAATGTCCTACACCTCTCATATCAGGGGCGATAGAGGTGGGATATGCATCCTCCTTAGTATTTTGTTGTTGCTGAGACCCTTCTCCCTCTCCTACTTAGACTCCGTAAGATATGAATGTCCTATCAGACCATCACTCCCACTATCCCCCGCTGCTATGTTGTCTGCTTTCCCCACTTCACTGTCCCTTATTTCTCAATGATTTTTGGTCAATGGCAGCCTTTTTTCTTAATTTTAAATTTTAATTTTTGTCAGTACATAGTACCAGTGTGTAGTATATACACTGTCTTTTAAACAACATTCCTGCCTTAATTCTTGGTAATTTTAATATCCACATAAATGATTTTCCCACCACGATGGTCTTGAATTTCTTAAATTCCTCCCCTTCAGCCTATCTCTGCCACTCACTTACATGGACGTAGCACAGAATTTCTATCACCTTTTCATCATCGTAGGTTCAAACATTTGACCTCTGTTTGCCTTGTCCTATCTTGCTCATTTTAGTCTCATCACTTGAACAAGCCCCAGGATCTACAATCCACTGCCCATTGTAACTTTTCACTATCCCTTATTCCCACTCATGTCCTTTTGACTCTTCCCACAGTTTAAATTCCATCATCAATCATTATAGCCATTTCCTTGCATACACCATCAACACCCTTTCCCCTTTCCTGTGGTGATTACTTGCTTGGCAGAATTCTGATCCTGGTGAAGTCCAACTCTCCTCCTACTTTGCATCATCACAGCAGAAGAAAAATACATAGCATGCTTACTGTTCTCACTCTAAGTTCAGCCTTAGTGTCAATGGATCCTTCATACTGTCTGACAATCTTGTTTCCTTTGTCTATGTCTTACCCTACTGTGATTGTTTTGCACTTTCTCTTCTCAAAACTCCAACACCTCACCCACGCTCCTTGTTATCATCTGATGACTTGCTTCTTATTTTACTGGGGAAATAGAAAAAAAAAAATAGAACCTCCGCAAGTTCCTGTCACATCCACTACCTACCAGCATCTATGCCCCAGTATCCTGTGTTCCCTCCTGGCTACTATAAAATGACTACCTGTGTTTCTGTATAAATCTGAGCCATATACTTCATGTAATGCCATTCACTCTCATGTACTCAAGCACATAAATGTGCAGGAGTTTCTCGTATTTCAGTTCTTGAAACAAAAGCACACATACATACACAAACAAAAATCTCTTCATCTCACTTATACCTCCAGCTACTACCTCATTTCATGGTTTCTACCTGGTTCAATCCTCCATCACCTCTCCTGTATTGTTACAAGACTTCTAACTGCCCTTCCTGCTTCCACACTTGCACCTTTATAGGCTAGTTTTTATTATAGTGATATGGTTTGGCTGTGTCCCCACCCAAATCTCATCTTGAATTATAGTTCCCATAATAAGCACGTGTCATGGGAGGGGGCTGGTGGGAGTTATATTATGGGGATGGTTATCTCCATGCTGGTTGGTATCTTTTGTTTTTTTTTTTTTTGAGACAGAGTTTCACTCTTGTTGCCCAGGCTGGAGTGCAATGGTGCGATCTCAGCTCACTGCAACCTCTGCCTCCTGAGTTGAAGCAATTCTCCTGCTTTGGCCTCCTGAGTAGCTGAGATTACAAGCATGTGCCACCACGGTTGGCTAATTTTGTATTTTTAGTAGAGATGGGGTTTCTCCATGTTGATCAGGCTGGTCTCAAATTCCTGACCTCAGGTGATCCACCTCTTGCCTTGACCTCCCAAAGTGCTGGGATTACAGGTGTGAGCCACTGTGTCCAGCCCTAGTTGATATCTTATGATTTTGTAACTATATTCATGAAAATATTGGCCTATAATCTATTTTTACACTGCTCTTGCCTGGTTTTGATTTCAGTTATACTAGCTTCATACTGTGGATTGGGAAGCATTTAATTTTTTTTTTTTTCTATTCTCTGGAGAATCTGCACAATGTTGGAATGATCTGTGACCTGACAGTTGATTGGAATCACCTGTGAAGTATCAGGAAATGGAGGTTTCATGTGTAAATGTGTTTTAACAATGATTCAACATCTCTAAGGATTCCAAAAAAATGTTAAATGTTCTTTTTCTTTTTGTCAGTTTGTCAAGTTATTCTTACTCAGAAATTGTACCTCATAGCTAGACTTTCAAGTTTACAGGCCTAACATACAAAATCCTTCTTTTCTTTTTAATTTTGACTGTAGCTATAGTTAGGTTACCTTTTTGCTCCTAATATAATTTCTAACACCTCTATTTCTTGTGATCAGTCTTGACAGGGTCTATTTTATTCATGATTTCAAGGAACTTACTTTTGCTTTTGTTTCTTCTTTGTATCATTTTTCTCTTCCATGAATTTCTACTTTTGTCTATAGTGTGTCTTTTTTCTACTTTTATTTTTAAGATAGAGTCTCACTCTGTCACTCAGGCTGGTGTGTGGTGGTGCGATCTAGTCTCACTGCAACCTCTACCCCACCAGGTTCAAGTGATTCTCATGCCTCAGCCTCCCGAGTAGCTATGATTACAGGCATGCGCCACCACACCTGGCTAATTTTTGTGTTTTTAGTAGAGATGTAGTTTTATCATTTTGGCCAGGTTGGTATTGAACTCCTGACCTCCAGTGATCTGCCCAACTCAGCCTTCCAAAGTGCTGGGATTACAGGCATGAGCCATTGTGTCCGACCTGCTATCTTTGATTTACTTTTGGGTTGGATGCTTACCTCATTACTCTTTATCATTTATTCTTTTTTAATATACACATTTAAAGTTATAAATTTCCTGGTAAGGAATTAGATATGTACTATTTTTATTACCATTTGGTTCTATATATTTTAAAATTTTTATTATGATTTCTTCTTTAACTCAGTACTTATGTAGAAAAGTGCTGTTTAGTAGAAATATAATATCAGCATATGTGTAATTTAAAAAACTTCAGCAGCCACAATAAAAATTAAAATTTAAAAATGTGTTATTTTAACAACACATTTTATTTAACTCAATATAAACAAAGTATTTTAACATGTAATCAGTATGAAAATTATTATATTATTATTTTACATCTTTTGTTTTCTACTAAGTCTTTGACATCTGGTGTATATTTTATTCTTTTTTTTGACATGGAGTCTCGCTCTGTCACCCAGGCTGGAGTGCAGTGGCATGATCTCAGCTCACTGCAGCCTCCTCTGCCTCAGCCTCCCGAGTAGCTGGGATTACAGGCACCTGCCACCATGCCTGGCTAATTTTTTTGTATTTTTAGTAGAGTTGAGGTTTCACCATCTTGGCCAGGCTAGTCTTGAACTCTTGACTTTGTGATCCACCTGTCTCGGCCTCCCAAAGTGCTGGGATTACAGTCCTGAACCACTGCTCCTGACCTTTGTTCTTAAAATACATCTTCATTTGGACACTAAATTTTCATTATAGATCTTCATTTGTATTTAAATTTAACAAAATTTACATTTCAAAAGTAGATTCACATACTTGAAGGTTTTCTAGTAATTGAACTGATTATCAAAAACTGCTTTTCCAGCTGGGTGCAGTGACTCACACCTGTAATTTCAGCATTTTGGGAGGCTGAGGCGGGAGGATCACTTGAACTATGGAATTCAAGGCTGCAGTGAGCTATGATTGCACCACTGTGCTCCAGTATGGGTGAACAGAATGAGACCCTGTCTCAAAAAAAAAAAAGTTTTCCTTTAGTATTTATACCCACATTTACAAAATTAGTTCATCTGTTTTAGAATAACTGATTTGATTTTAATGCAAAAGTATATCATTTTCAAACTATATCTAAATGCAATAGCTTTACTATTTTTCAACTCAATATTATGAACATTTAATTGAAAGAGTATTGTATAAATTCTAAATTTGCAAATATCAGCAATATGTTCTTCATTTTACTTACTGTTGTCAATCAAATCTCTATGTTGATTCACACTAGAAAAATGTGTAAAGTTATTACGATTGCTTTTTATTATGAAAGTTTCAATTTCAGCCTAAATTTTCATACCCGTCTAGCTAGATCACAAATAAACTTTTCCTTGAAACTTAACAGATGACTTTTTTTTATGCAATATGTTATCTGTGAGGAACTATAAATCACATTGCTATTTTTTTGTTTTATGATTATTGGATATTTGGGAAATATATTTCTATTTCAAGAAAACCTTGAATAGAAGTTAAAAATTGTGCCGTAAACTGTTAGCTCAGTGAGCTTGGTTTGCTTAAACACCACAGATTCCATAGAAAGGACTGGCCCTTCACCCAGCTCCTAGAGGATAACCCTTAAGCCTTTATAATATCCTCCTTAATCAGAGTGTCTTTGTTTATATGAGGTTTTGGACCACATCAGATAGTTTATGCTAACAATATGATTTATGATGAATTTCTGCTCTTGTTCACTTGAGGTCCTGCACCATGCTGTATCAGTCTGACCTCTAGAGAAAGAGTAGTTAAGCTCAGCCATGCAGACATGTCTACTGACTCCTAATAAAAACTGTAGACCTCAAGGCTCATGTGAACTTCCTTGGTTGGCAAAACTTTGCATATGCTGTCAAACACTATTGCTGAGAGAATTAAGCTCTATCTGTGTGACTCCACTAGGAGAGAACAACCGGAAGCTTGTACCTGGTTTCACCTGGTGCCTGTTTACTTTGCTAATTTTAATTGGTATGTTTTGGCTGTTATAAGCCGTAGTCATTAGTCTAATAGCTTTTCTGAGCTCTGTGAATCATTCTAATGGAATATTGAACCTAAGGGTGGTCTTGGGAGACCCCCAATATAGTTGGCATTGTAAATAGCATTTGTTGGGATGACCCTAACTCACTGAAACATGGCAAAAGCATGCTTTGGGAAATGAAAGAATGAGAGGACAGGGGTGGACAAACTTTTGATTTCTATATGGCCACTGGATATGAAACATAGTCTGAAACAGTAGCTGTGCTGTGATTCTTTACTATAGGTGTAAGTCTCCAGTGGAATTCAGAAATGGTAAGTCTAACTCCCAAACGTTTGGGTTCACTGGATACATAAGGGAATGCAAAATAAGAAAGTAGTAAAATATACAATTCCTTGCTTAGTGTTATCTGTAATAGCTAAAATAAAAGTAAAAGATAGTGTTGGGGCAGATCCTAACAAATATATAGATATATAGATATATAATCAAGTTCAGATTTCAGCCACTAAGCCTGAGGGCCACCACCAAAAGGATAAGTTATGCTGGAACAACAGATAGAACCTCCACAATCTCTATTTACCAAGAAGGCAGTCAAGGTGGGCGAGGAGAGCCAAACCAATAAACTGCTGAAAGCAGAGGGTCTGGCGTGAAGGAGTTGTCTCATTTTATGGATTAATATCAATTACTTCCTAAAGAACCTTTACTAAAATGGATTATGAGTGTGACCAATTTAGGGGTAAGTCACTCTCCTTGCTTTTGAATTCTGCAGAATGAAAGAGCATGTTTGGGTTGATACATAGCTATTGACAAATCACAGATGACTATATGATTCAGACACACACCATGTTATTTCCAAGGAGACAGATTTCCTGGAGGACTGAGTAAAATTCATCTGAGCAGATGAATTCTCCTTCTCCTCCTTTAAATGCTAAATAGAACTTCACAGATGAAGTAGCCGATATGTTGTGTATGCAAGCCATGCTAGATTGACTTTATGATGATCAGGATGCTCATCCATGTAATATGTCTCATAATCATGTCATGGTAAATGCTGGATTAAGGGAAGCTCCTTTGTGTGGGCACCCTATGTAAGCTTACTGCTGTAAAATCAAGCAATGGTCTGGGGGTGGACCTTGTTAGATTTATTGTCTCAGCTTTGCCTTATGGATCTACAGATGCTGAGAAAGAACAATTCACAAAAGAATGAGGTAAAGACAAAGGGGAGATTCAAGGGACTCTTCCTAGCAGGGTGAAATTTTTAGATGGTTATTATTAGTAGCATAAATAAAGCAAACACTGATGGGGTTGAAACAAGGTCTTGAAGCTGCAATATGGGAAGTTGGGTGGACAAATGGGAGCCCTGATCGTCCCGGTGTTGGAAAGACATAAACAAAACTGCTTTATTTACTTAGTTTTAAAGAGTTTAAAAAGTTGGAAAGCAAAGGTGTTAATGAGAAACCTGATATTTTGTGTGTGTGTGTGTGTGTGTGTGTGTGTGTGTTTTGAGATGGAGTCTCGCTCTGACACCAGGCTGGAGTGCAGTGGCACAGTCTTAGCTCACTGCAACCTCTGCCTCCTGGGTTCAAGCGATTGTTCTGCCTTAGCCTCCTGAGTAGCTGGGACCACTGGCAGGCACCACCATGCCCAGCTAATTTTTGTATTTTTAGTAGAGATGGGGTTTCACCATGTTGGCCAGTATGGTCTCCATCTCTTGACCTCGTGATCTGCCCTCCTCAGCCTCCCAAAGTGCTGGGATTACAGTCGTGAGCCACTGCACCTGACCAAAACCAGACTTTTAATTGCTGGGGGTGATGGTCTGGAAAGTTAATCAGGATGAAGATTCATAAAGGAATGAGGGTGTTCTCGTGTAAACCCTACATCCACATACGTGGGTAAAATGGCCAGAAATTGAAAAGAAAGTTTTCTGAGACTCCTTAATATGGTAGTCAAATGTACTGTGATTCCAGAATCACAGTGAATTTCTAATAGGGCTACATTTAGATTGAAGGATAGGGGATGCAATGGTTGATGGGATTTAGGTGAAAGTTTGGATAAAAATTAGAATATTCAAATGTACTTTATGTGAAGTGATTGTATCTATTTTCCCTGAATGTATTAGTGGAATAAATATTATGTTTGACTGGGGAACACTTGTCTACCTAGTATTGTAAAACAGAAGGCATGTAGGTTACCTTTCAACTAGTATTAATTGGACATTCCAAATATGAATCTATAAAATTGCCTGAGTCCATACAGGTTTTAATCTGAAACAGTATAGAATACCTGGTGGACAATAAAGAGATTACTACTTTAATTAAGAACAATATTAGAAGCTGGAGTGCTGGTATCAAAAGTTCTTTGTACAATAGCCCTGGGTGACCCATGAAAAAGTATGTGACTAATGGAGATTCAAAATATGTTATTGAGGCTGGGATAAAGATGTGCAGCCCGTAACATCAGCCATCCTTGATGTGGTTTCAATGGTGCAAAAATATAGTAGGCTAAAGAGAATGATACTCAGTGACTGATATTGAAAATTCTGTTTTTCCTATCTCAATCAGAAAAGAGCCAACTGTAGTTTGGCTTTACATGGAAGGCTCCCATTTTACATTTACTGTATTTCCACAGGGCTATTTGATATTACCAGCTTAGTTTCATAATTTGATTAGAAGAGATTCAGACTTGATTCAGGTCTCAAGTTTAATAATGCACTATATTAATAATATAAAAAATCAGAAAGAGAAGAGTAAGCAAAACTGACTTTAATACAATGCTGGCACACATTGCAAAAAAAAAAAAAGCTTGGTTGATAAATCTGTGACTCAATTGCAGACGATGGGCTTAGGTTGCTCCCCAATAGGATGTGTTCTTCCAGGCCCTTGGTTCCTCACTCACCCAAGAATGGGGGACAGAACCCCGCCAGGCACAGTGAACTTGTTCAAGTAAATAATGGACCTCAAAGAATTTTGCAAAAAGTGATTTATTTAGACAGAGAGAGAGAGAAAAAGGAAGAGAGAGAGAGAGAGAGAGAGCTCTCATGCTGTCATGAGAGGGGATCCAGAGATGGAGTCAGAAAAGGTGAGGAAAGAAAGGAGATTTTAGCCTGGGAGTTATTCCTGCCCCATTCGAGTTTTTTGTCCTATGAAAGGAGTTCCTTTAAACTTGCGCTGGAGTGATTAACCTTTGATTTCTGGGCAGTCTATCTTCCCATGCGCAAAAGGTAAACAAAGACATCTAAATTCCCAGATGGAGACGTGAAAGAAGGCAGGTTGGGCATGTTGCTAGGAAGTTCTTGTCTTTGAAACCATGCCCCTTGTGGACATGGGAAGAGAAGTTAATTACGTTCCCTCAAATCCAGCAAAGATTCGAGGATCTGCCCAAATGATAAAATTCTTAGTAATAACCTGGACAGGAGCCAATACTGGCATTCCACAGATGACTAAAAATAAGCTGCTGTTGTCTATTCTGAGAACTAAGTAAGAATCACAGCACCTTGTCGATTTCCTTGTGTTTTTGGAGGATACATATTCTACATCTGGGACTTGCTAACCCAATGCCTGTCTGAAATAAGGTCATATTTGAATGGGATCCTGAACAAAACTAGACTATGTCTGAGTGGCAAAAATGGTAGCCTTCTCAATCCTTTTGGCCCTTATGATCCACACTCAGATAGGATTTTGGAAGCATCTGCAACACACACTTATGCAGACTAGAGCTTATGGCAAAAGCCTATCAGTACCACCAGCAGTGACTGCTAGGATTTAGAAACAGAAATTTTCCATATGCAGTGGTATTGTATATACCTTTTGAGAGATAATTACTAGCTTGCACTGACAATGGAAACTGCCCCTATGACTGAAGGACATAAAATAACGTGGAATCCTAAAATATTCATGATGTCTTAGATGATATTAGAGAAACATTTTAATATGGAGGGCAGTCCAAGAAGAGTTCCATAATAAAATGGAAATGATTTATATAGGAACATGCTACTTGAGAGAGTGCAAGGAGGTACTCGTCACATTTAAGAGCAGATACCACTTTTCCCCATAGCCGACTTTGGAGCCACCAGAGGAACTGCTGGATGTTACTGTCACACCAGTGGTGCCCTATGAACAGCTCTCTATTGGCCAACAAAACACTGCTTGGTTTATGGATGGCAGCTGCCAGGCGGACAGACATCACCTTGTTTGGAGGCCTGCCACACTATAATTGACTGATGGAAAAACTGATTGAAGAAGGCAAGAACAAATCACCTTAGTGGACTGAAGAGCATGGTGTTTTACATGTAATGGTGGAAGAATTGAACAATGATAACAGCCCCTATGTTTGATTTTTTGCCAACTCATGGGCATTGGCCAGTGGCTTCACTATATGGTCAGTTAGATGGGCAATGAAAAACTAGATTAATAAAGAGATTCCAGTATAGGGTATGCTCCTATGGAAATAACTATGGGAATATAAATGATGCATTAAAGTAGGACATCTTGATGCCCATCAGAAGAACCTCCTTCTAAGGTTAGAAGGTGATTGAACCACCAAATCTGGTGTGCTCGCTTGAGGGGTCCACCTAGGTCCATGAAATGAATGAATATGGAGGAGCTGCAGGAATATAAAGATGGTCTGGTCATCAACATACAGCTTTTGCACCCTCTGTGGCACAAAATGTCAACAAGAGCTGTCCAGTCTACCAGCAAGAAAGAGACTGTGGAAGGCTATGGGAAGGACCTGCACAGAGCTGGAAAATAGGTACATTGGACTGGTGCCAGTATCTCAGAGAGACTAATTGTATCTTGACAAGAGTAAACAGCAACTTAGGACTGTACTTTGCCTACCTGATGATATAAGAAAATGCTCACAATATTACTGAAATATCAGGTTCAATTTAGGTCCTGCTGCTCACTGCACAGAAAACCGATCACTGAGACACGGAGTATTGCCAGGGGAGAAGGCTTTTTTTGCATGCTGAGTGTTAACGCAAAGTACAACGTTCAAAGTCTGATTTGAGACAAAAGAAATCCCTTCCACCTATCAGCCTGTAAAATAAGAAATGAGTTAGTTACTTCTATGATACAATAGGGGTATAGGAATTGGGTAAACGTTGTTCCTAAAGAGAGAAATTGGCCAAAAGAAAAGGGTTACATGCCCCATGGAAGTTTGAAAGCCAGTATGGCAGTCATTAAATCTTTAAGCTCCAAAATAATCTCTTCTGCATCCAGAACATGCTGGTGCAAGAGATGGGCTCCCAAGGCTATAGGCAACCCTGTGGCTTTATAGGGTGTAGCCCCCACAGCTGCTCTCATGAAATGGAGTTGAATGCCTGCATCTTTTCCAGGTGCAGGGTCCAAACTACTGGTGGATCTACATTTTTGGGTATAGAGGATGGTGGCTTCCTTCTCACAGCTCCACTATGCAGACCCCCACTGGGGACTCTGTGTGGGGGCTTCAGCTCTACATTTCTCCTTGTCATTGCTCTAGTAGAGGTCCTCTGGGGGCTCTGCCTCTGCAGTAGGCTTCTGTCTGGGCACCCAGGCTTTTCTATACATCTTCTGAAATCTGGGTAAAGAGTGCTAAGCCTTATTCACTCTTGCACCCTGTGCACCTGCAAGCTTACCACCAAACTGCCAAGTCTTATGGTTTTTGTTCTTCAAACATGGAAGCTGCCCAATCTTATGGTTTGTGTTCTCCAAAGTGGCAACCTGGACTATACCTGGTCCCCTTTGAACCACAGCTGGAGCTGGAGCAGCTGGGATGTAGGGAGCAGTGTTCGCAGGCTGCACAGGGCAGTGAGTCCCTGGGCCTGGTCTACAAAACCATTCTGTCTTCCAAAACCATTCCATTCTCTTAGGCCCCTGGGCCTGCCATGACAGAAACTGCTGCTAAAGTTTCTGAAATGCTTTTGAGGGCTTTCTCCATTCTATTGGATATTAGCTCTTTGTTCCCTTATAGTTATACTAATCTCTCTAGCAAGTGGTTGTTCCATAACCTGCTTGATTCTTTCTTTCTATGCTACATGGCTAGGCTGCAAACTTCCAAAGTTTTATGCTCTGCTTTCCTTTTAAATATAAAATCCATCTTTAAGTTTTTTGTTTTTGTTTTTTGTTTTTTTTCCTCCTGCATGTGAGCCAAGGCTGTGTTAGAAGCAGCCAGGCCATATTTCGAACACTTGTCTGCTCAGAAATTTTTTCAACCAGATACTCTAAATCATCACTCTTAAGCTCAAACATTCACAGCTCCCTAGGAGCTGAACAAAATGCAGCCAAGTTCTTTGCTAAAGCATAACATGTGGGACTTTTGCTCAAGTTCCCAATAAGTTCCTCATTTTTATCTGAGACCTTGTTGGCCTGGACTTACTGACTATATGACTATCAGCATTTTGGTCACAACCATCTGACCAGTCTTTAAGAAGTTTGCAACATTTTCTCATTTTCCTTTCTTCTTCTGAGCCTTCCAAACTCTTCCAACCTATTCTCATTACCTAGTTCCAAAGTTGCTTCTACATTTTCAGGTATCTTTATAGAAATGAACCACTCCTAGATACTAATTTTTTGTTTTAGGCCATTCTTGCCACTGGCTGGATGATCTAAAAGAAAAGAGGTTTAATTGGCTCAGGGTTCTGCAGGCTGTACAGGAAGTGTAGTAGCATCTGTTTCTAGGGAGGCCTCAGGAGGCTTACAATCATGCCAGAAGGTGAAGGGGGAGCAGGCACCTCATATGGCAAAAGCAGGAACAAGCAAGAGAGAGTGGAAGGGAGATGCCACACATTTTTAAATGACCAGATTTTGTGATAGCTCACTATCACAAAGACAGCACCAAGCCATGAGGAATCCACTTTCAAGATCCAAGCACCTCTCACCAGGCCTCACCTCCAGCATTAGGGATTATAATCCAACATGAGATTTGGAGAGGGACAAATCTACAAACAATACAGACTGTAACAGTAGACAGATATACAAACTATATCAGACTGTAATGAAAGATACCATGCCAACTTACAAACCAAGTTACTTTGTTTTTTATACCAAATATCATACTTTAAAACCGATAGTGTCCAACAGTGAGTAAATAGATCAACCAAGTACACATCATGTTGCATAGTATCCTTAAAGTGATGGTTTAATTAAATACTCTTGTTTAAAATGGGGGAGAGGCATAAAGGCATGAAAGGCTGGTTTGCTTGCCTTCATGAGTGTGCGCTCACATTTAATATGATAGTTTAAGAGAGGGATGGTTATTATGTCTGACTGAGAATAATTCCCTACCTCGTACTGTAAAACAGAAGACAGGTAATTTCACCTAGATAGATTCCTCTGCCTTTCCATGGAACTTGTGGAAGGAGGCTGCAGGATTATGCTGTTACAACAATACAATTCTTTCCTACATGCCCTCAATTATTTTATTTCCTACCTGATATAGTAGTCTTAGGACTGGGGCTGCAACTGCAGATGCCAGAAGCAGGGATGATATCTATACAAGAAACTGTAACAGTATCTTTAAACTTTTATGCTGGAATTCCTGAGGGCCTGATGGAATGGATTTTGCCTTCATCCTATCTGGAAAAATTGGAGTTGGCAGTAAATGCAGCTGTATTGCTTAGTGGTTGTAATGGCCTACTAGGTCTGTACCTATGTAATCCTACCCTATATGGGTGGTGCTATGGTTTGAATGTGTTTCTCAAACAGCAATTGTTTCAAACTTAATTCCCAGTGCAACAGTGCTGGGATGTGGGACCTAAAGGGAGCTGTCTAGGTCATGATGGGTTCATCCTTATGAGTGGATTAATGCTGATTACAAAAGTGCTTGAGGCTGCAAGTTTGATCTCTTGCTTTCTTGTCCTCTTTTTGCCCTTCTGCCACAGGATGACACAGCAAGAAGACCCTCACCTTGTGCTTATCCTGGCCCCTTGATCTTGGCCTCCAGAAATGTGAGAAAATAAATTTTCATTCATTATAAATTACTCAGTCAGTGGTATTCTGTTATGGCAGCACAAAATGGACTAAAACAGAAAAGAATGAACTGAGGAGACACTTGACAGCCTGGTATTTGTGCTGACAATCCAGACCAGCAGAGTGGCTGTATAACTGTAATATGTTCATTATCCAAAGCACACAGCAAGTAAATATGCTAAGACACTGGCTTGCAGCAGAGAATGAGGTTTAATCATAGAGCTGCTGAATGAGGAACAAATCCATCTTCTCCAGGAGTTTGGGTATAGGGTTTTGGAGTGGGTAGAAACGTAGAGATCTTTGGTTTGGAAAGTGCAGGGTGAAGTCATAGGACAGGGAGATAAACTATATTCTCATGCTGATACTGTTTGGCTCTGTGTCCCCACCCAAATCTCATCTTGAATTGTACTCCTATAATTCCCATGTGTTGTGGGAGGGACCTGGTGTGAGATAATTGAATCATGGGGACGGTTTCCTTCATGCTGTTCTCATGGTAGTGAATATGTCTCACGAGATCTGATGGTTTTATCAGAGGTTTCTGCTATTGCGTCTTCCTAATTCTCTCTTTGCCTGCTGCCATCCATTTAAGACTGGACTTGCTCCTCCTTGCCTTCCATCATGATTGTGAGGCTTCCCCAGCCACGTGGAACTGTAAGCCCAATTAAACTTCTTTCTTTTGTAAATTTCCCAGTCTTGGATATGTCTTTATCAGCAGCGTGAAAACAACAAGTACACATGCTTATTCTGTTTCTTTGTGGGGCATCTTCAAATTATTTGGGATCAGCTGTTTCACTGGAATTCAGGATCTGAAAAATATCTTAAGCAATTCTTTTTTTTTTCCCCCAGAAAGCCCCTTTACTTTTGACTCCACATTATATTGCATAATGATCAGATATTACATGACCTGGTTTTTCAGTTTTCTGATAATGAGATCTCTCTCCTTAAGTGATGAAGGGTTTCAAAACTCTGAATGGAGATAAAGTCTATCCCTGCTTCCTCCACCACCAAACATCCATTCTTTCTTCGGCAGATCAGGTAAAAATATGTTTGTCCACCAAGCACCGTAAACACAACACAGTCATCACCACTTCCCTTCCTTGAGAAACAGCTTCCCTGTGACACCTAAGAGGACTGGCATCCATGGTGTCAAGCTGCAACTTCTCACCTGAGGCATAGATAGAGGGCCTGTCACAAAGTATCAAGGATGCAAAACATGACAGTTGTCTAATGATAATTCAGAATAAAGCTTAAAAACATCCTATGATCTTAAGCAATTCTTAAATAAAAACCTTACACTTCTAATGTTAGAGATCCTATCTATCTTAAAAGCCTTATGATTCTAAATCAGAAATCTTATGTATAACAATGGGGATGCAAATGGTTAGTATGTAGTGCTACATGACTTTCAATTACAAGGAAGTGGGTCAAAGTGCAGCCCAATTAATGCTTAACTATAATTGTATTTCTGTCCAGAATTCTTGTTAACCCTGTGAGGATGGCTTCGGCTAAACCTAACATCCATTCCAAAAGTGACAAAGTTTAGGTAAAAAGTAATGACAAATAAAGAGGAAGAGAAATAGTAGCTGAAGTTAAAAGAATGAATAAATGGGTCATGAAAAAAGAGAAATCCAATACTACAGCAGTCCTTTGAGAGAGGCTCAGAGCAAGGGAACCATATTTTCTTTAAGGACAATATGCCAGATACCCAAAGGGGTGGAGCCATATGTTTGCTGAGATTACTCTTGCTTTTTGAACCTGACAAGATCAAATGAAGGCTGCAAAACTGAATAGCATCACTCTGGGAGATATTTTGCTGATAGAATGATGAACTGGATCAATTGTTAGTTACTGAGTGGAACTCTAGTAATATGCTGACTGTGGACTCTTACTTCAGGATACAACTGCTACAAAGGATATCATTTGGGAGAGAATTTCCAGAAACTCTTCTCTACTGGGCCATCAGACCTTGTGGTGTATAACTCTTGGAAGACTGTTTACTGTGTAACTACAAACCTTGATGGTCAAATACTTAGAAAGTTCCCTGATTATAGTAAAAAAACATATAGCAATCATATGCCAAACATCTTTCAATGTGCTATCTACAAATACATATAACACTTGTTTTATAGATGGAAAGCTATTAAACAGAATAGGAGGCCAGGTGCAGTGGCTCATGCCTATAATACCAGCACTTTGGGAGGCCGAGGCAGGTGGATCATTTGAGGTCAGGAGTTCGAGACCAGCCTGGCCAACATGGTGAAACCCTGTCTCTACTAAAAATACAAAAGAAAAATTAGCCAAGTGTGGTGGTGTGCACCTGTAATCCTAGCTACTTGGGAGGCTGAAGCAGGAGAATCACTTGAGCCTGGGAGGTGGAGGTTGCAATGAACCAAGGTCATGCCACTGGACTCCAGCCTGGGTGACAGAGTGAGACCCTGTCTCAAAAAAAAAAAAAAAGAACTACCCTAGACTGGATAATTTATGAAGAAAAGAGGTTTAATTGACTCACAGTTCTGCAGGCTTAACAGGAAGGATGGCTGGGAGGCTTTAGGAACTTACAATCGTGGTAGAAGGTGAAGGGAAAGCAAGCATGTCTTATCATGGTGGAGCAGGAAAGAGAGAGAGCAAAGTGGGTAGTGCCACACACTTTCAAACAACCAGATCTTGGGAGAACTCACTATCATGAGAACAGCAAGGGAGAAGTCCACCTCCATATTTCAATCACCTCCCACCAGGCCCTTCTTCTGACATGTAGGGATTACAATTCTAAACGAGATTTGGGTGGGGACACAGAGTCAAAGCACATCATTCTCACATTTTGAAACCAATCATGCCTTCCTAACAGTTTGCCAAAGTCTTAACTCATTCCACCATTAACTCGAGATTTCAAGTCCAAAGTCTTATCTGAGACAAGGCAATGAGCAGACATTGAGAAAGAAAGAAAGTAGGATCCAGGTTGCATCCAAACCTGAATCACTGTCCACGTACAGCAAGAAAACACATTTTCCCACCATTCTCGCAATATGCATAAACATGATAAAACCCATCCATATTTCCCCTTCTCCTCCACAAAAATTTCAGAAAGTCGGTGGCTATGTTTTTCAGGAAGGACTCAGAAGGTGGGAAGGTGAGAGAGGTAGATACAGAGAATGGACTTGAATGGGTACTTTCATTGCTATCTCATTTTCAGTTTCTCTTCTGATCAGCATTTTAACCTCCCTTCCTTCCCCTCCTGCAGCTGTGTATTGTGCATACCAAACATTTACAGTGGCTAGCCATTAGTTGGCTTTTACTATTGATCTTTTTTCTTTGTTGCGTTTTCTCTCTGAAAACTCCATTCAGTACTTTGGCATTAAAAAAGCTTGGTATGAATAAAAACAACATAATTCTCCCCCTTTGTGTTTCTGTGAGAAGCCAATGCTGGAATACATTGTGACCATCTTCTGTGGTTAAAATGACTTTTAAAACTTGTGGTTGTGCTCAGAGTGCTGAAGCAGGATGTGTAGAACATTGGAAGGAGGCCATTCATCAGTGAACAAACTTCCCTGGGCAGATATACAGGGAGGATCTTGGAGGCTGAAGTTTTGTCTTTGTCTTGTTTGCTGCCAACTACAAGTTACAAATTGGATACAAATTCCTTAACCTTTGGCCAGCAGCCCTCAATTTCATGCTGTCTAATTTATATGTAAGCAAGGTCACACATTTGCCTTAATTGTATTTTCCTTAAGTTTTTCCATCTTACTTTGGGGGAGGTTTTTAGTTTCTGATTTCCTGAACTCTGGTTAATTCTTGACTTTCTGGAATGTTTTACAGCAGCATTACTCTGGAAATATCAACATTCAAAAAAATGTTGAAAAAAAAAAAAGTCACTCATTTGGCCTAATTTGAACACCAGGGTACAGCCTTACAGTTACAGACTAATCTTTAGCACTGAAAACAAAATCCTAAAGACCTTGAATCAAAAATCAGGTCTCTATTTGACAAATAATTGGTAGCACAACCTTATTTTCCTTAATAAAATCAGGTTAGGAAAGTGAGAAGGAATTAAATGATAGTAGAGATAGCTCTGACTTCCAATGGTGTCTAGAAAGCCTCTCAATAGAATGGAATCTATATTTTTCTCATCCCAATGGGAGGAAATTTTTTTTTCATTTCATATGGCCTTAGCCTATAATTTATTTTTGTTTTTGTTTTTTTAAATCTTTTCAGGAAAAGTCCTTCCCATATCCTATGGTTTGTTTTTTTTTTCATTTCATATGGCCTTAGCCTATAATTTATTATTATTATTATTATTATTTTTTAAAGTCTGTTTTCAGGAAAAGTCCTTCCCATATCCTCCTGGGAATTTCTCTGCAGCCTTCTGTGTTGGCTGCTATGTTAGTTTTCTAGAGTTGCCATAACAAATTACTACAAGCTGAGTGACTTATGTCAGCAGAAATTTATTCTCTCACAGTTCTGGGGGCTAGAAGTCTGTCATCAAGCTGTTGGTAGGGCTATGCTCTTCTGAAGGAGTTAGCCAGCTTGCTTTAGGCAGGCAATAAAGAAAGGATCTCTGGAGAACATCCGACCCATCTCACAAGTGCCTACATCACATGTTTTCTGCAGGTAAGGGAACTTGCATAGGAGGCTTGCCTAAATGTACCTGCACAGACTAAGGGCCAACATGCACTTAGGTGGGAGATGGAGCCACGAGGAATTCACGCCTTATACAAATAGGTCACCCAGCCCCATCAGCTTTTATAAAATGCGCTTGTATTCAACTGTGAAGGGGGCAACTGGGAACCTGGTTTCAGGACCCCTCTCTTTCTGGGGAACTTGCCTTTTGCTTAATAAATTCTACTCTACTCACTCTTCAAGTGTCTGTGTGCCCGTTTCTTCTTCCTGGTTGTGAGGCAAGAATCCAGACCTAGCTGAGCTCAAGAGCAAAAATATCCTGTGTCACCTCCAAAGGCTCTAAGGAAGAATGTTTTTTTTCCTCTCTCCTGGCTTCTGGTGGTTGCCAGAACTCCCTGGCATTTCTTGGCTTGTAGAGGCATTGCTCTAGTCTCTGCCTCTGTCTTCACATGGCAGTCTCCTCTGAGTCTCTGTATCTCTTCTCTTCCTATAAAGACACCAGTTGTTGGATTTAGGGCTCACTGTAATCCAGTATGACCTCACCTTAACTAATTACAGCCTCTAAGACCCTATTTCTAAATAAGGTCACATTCTCAGGTTCCAGGTGTCCATAAATTTTGGAAGACACTATGTAACTCACACGGTTATCTTTCAATCATTTAAACTAACTATACATGATGCCAGATGTGAAAATGTCAATCACATAGTGTTACTGAAATGCCAGGAGTTTGGTCTAGGTCCTACTGCTCACCACACAGAAAGTCAGTAACTGAGACAATTATTATCGCCAGGGAAGAAGGCTTTAAGAGTGCTTCAGCAGAGGAGATGGGAGATCAGCCTTAAATCCATATTCCTGACTGACTAAAATTAGGAGTTTATATAGCAGAAATGAAATATAACCATGTGTGGGAAAACAGGAATTAGAGAGGGATAAGGAGAGGAGTTAGTCTACAGGGAGCAGGTGGTCAGTTAGGCAATCATGATAGGTCAGGGATCTGGCATCTCATTGTCCAGATGCACTGATCTGGTAAGTTTCATTTCCTTGATACTATCTGGGAGGACTAATGGTTGGTTTCCTGCGAAAGGAACTCAGATAAGACAGTTATAATCTTCTTAAGTTTTAAGACTGAGAGGATCATTTTGTATGTTTATTCCAAGAAACCATAAACATCAGTTCTGAGACAATTGGGCTTGTTTCAACATCTGGAAACTTTGTTTATTCAGTCAGTTGAGGCTGACATTTTGATGATGGAGACCTCTATTTTTGTAGGGATATTATCAAGGTTTGTTATGTAGGACTCAGTTATTTCTTTTGTTCATGTGTGGACAGTCTACAGACCTTTCCATGTATTCAGCACAAACAGATAAATCATAGGAGCTGTGAAGGCTAAAGGGGACTAAATCCAGAATGCAGGGGGAGCATTTTCAATCCTGCCAGAGAACAGCATATGGATCTAGGTACAGGGAACATCAGGAAGCTTGAAGCAGAGAAGCCTAATAATCCCAAGACAGACATACTGAGACAATTACAGTTAATCCATGTCTTAAATGCATTCCTTTGATATGCAATCTGAAATCTGCCCTACTAACAGCTATTTTCCCACATCTGCTAAATTTATACAGTTATGCATGGGTTATCCCTAAGAGAACATGATAAATGATAAAGATAAATAATTATAACAGCAGTTTGTTTTATTGTTTTATAACAAGTAGGCATATTAGGAAGAATTTGTTAATTCCTGGTTATCAGTTGCTCAAGCTGTTATGATTATTTTAGGGTTTTGAAACAAATTATGAATTCTTCTATATTTGAGAAATGATAGGATATGGAGTTTGAAAAGATATAGTATTTTTATTTCTCCTCCCACACTGATCACTTTCTAGTTTACCATGGTTTCTGAATTCTATTATTAGTCATTGTGTTAACTACATTAACTAAACTTGTACACTTACTAGGTTGATTAAGAAACTATAATATAAATTTATGAGTATAATTCATCAATATCTGCAGTTTCAATCATCATAATATTTATACAGTGTGAAAAAGATGTCAGATGACTGCTAGGATTATCTTCTTTGAAGAGATTTATTAAATTTGCAATTATTTTGCCTGGAATGCCAACATTAAATTAATGTATTCCAAAATGTTAGAAATAGACACATTTGTAAAGCTATCATGTTACCATTTTTGTTTCTTGGCGTGTATAATAAATACCTACCCCACCAAAGGAAAAAGCACTTCAGGCAAATAGTTCAAGCTGTAGTACAGTATTTCAACCTGATTTTCATTTGTGCATTCATTCATTACTCAACAAATGGTAATTTTTGTGAGATCCAACTATGTGTCCCTCGCTGTTCTAGAGACCAATGATACTGGAGACAAACACATACAGTATCCTAATGCTATAGCTCACATTTCAGTGAGGGCTGGTAGGGGAAACATGCAATAAACAACAACAAAAATATTTAACATCTCAGATGCTGTCAAAATGTGAAGTGCCATGAAAAAGTGTGAAGCAGTGTAAGAGGATGGTAAAATGGGATGGCAGCTTGGCTTCATAGACTTGGAATAGTGAGGGAATCATGAGCAGAAGTGGACTTACTGTGAAGCAAATGAAGCTTAAACATCAGAGGCTTTCACTTGCTTGGGTCTCCCTGAGTGGTGGAACTTGCAGGACACTGCAGAGTGTTCTTAGATAGGCCAGGTTGCCATCAGGAAGTATTTCTCTCTAAGTGCTTTTGTCATAACACTGAAACTCTCTCCAAAGAAAATGAAAGATGACTTCAAAGACATCTCCAGAGCTCCAGTAATTTGCTGTAATTTCTGTTTTCATTCTACATAAATATTTACCGAATTTTGTGTTTGTGATCTTATTTCTTTTCTTTTTTCTTTTTTCTGAGACCGAGTTTTGCTCTTGTTGCCCAGCTGGAGTGCAATGGCACGATCTCGGCTCACTGCAACCTCCGCCTCCCCGGTTCAAGCGATTCTCCTGCCTCAGCCTCCTGAGTAGCTGGGATTACAGGTGCCTACCACCACGCCTGGCTAATTTTTGTATTTTTAGTAGAGATGAGTTTTCACCATGTTGGCCAGGCTGGTCTTGAACTCCTAACCTCAGGTGATCTGCCTGCCTTGGCCTCCCAAAGTGCTGGGATTACAGGTGTGAGCCACCATGCCCAGCCTTTCTTTTTCTAAAACAGCGTTCTTGGCTATAATTATATATATTTCAGTTCCCAACCAATCTGTGTTCACTTCAGCCATGGGAATCACAGAGGAAGAGAAAGTGGGGCAGAGGGACAACAAGGAGGCCAGTGTGGCTGAGCTCAGCCTGCAGGAGGGTGGTCAGCATGAGGTCAGCAAAGTAACTAGGGGAGAGGTGTGGGCATAGGCCTCCTAAGAACTGTTTTATTCTAATCAAATGGTGAAGCTAATTAAAATTCAGATCAGAGGAATTTTGAATCTGACTTACATTTTCATCAGATCCTTTTAAAAGAATCACTCTGACCGCTCTATGGAGTTAAAGTAAAGGAAGCAGGTATAGAAGCAAGGAGACCTGGTAGGAGGATGTCACTGCAGGAATCCAGTCAAGGAGTGATGGTGGTGGGGACTGAGTCAGCAGTAATAGGGGTGGTGACAGATACCAAGATTAGGCATATATTTTTATACAGAGTTGAGAACATTTACAAATGAATCATATTAGTTAATGAGGAAAAGAAAGGAGTCAAGGAAGATGCCAAGGGTTTGGCCTGAATAATGGATGGATGAGGGTGCTATTGACTGAGCATTGAAGCAAGAGTTTAGCTTTGGAGATAGTGAGACAGACAAGTAGAGATATAGATGGTTGGGTACAGTCTATCACTCTGTCATTTAATCCTCAATTCAAGCCTACAAATTAGGTATCATTATTCCTATCTGAAGCTTAAAAACATACACAGTTTAAATATCATCCATTATCATGTAATAATATGTGGCAGTTCTAAGACTCATACATAGACCTTGATATCTGACCTCATGTTCTTCCCATTATATTATCATTCTTCACCTTTTCATTTTTCCTTTTCACTCCTTCCCTTCCTCCTTCCCTTCTTTTCTTTGTTCATTATTCATTCATTTGGTATGTAGTTATTGCTAGGTGTTGGAATTATACACACGAGTAAGATATGACCCCGGCCTTCAGCTCACTTTACGATCTTAATAATTTTTGATATATTAAGGTGTAGAAGAAACAACTCAGCCAAGTTGATAACTTGATATTTCCTTGAGTCTAAGTAACCATGAGTTGTAAAAAGTAGAATTCGTAATAACTTTATGAGAAAACAGAAAATGCTATTAAAATTAACATTTTCAATTTTAAGACTAGCTGATTTTTAGATGCAGAATATAGAGAAATATGTGTTAGAATTCAGAAAATTAACATTAATTAGCATTTATTGGGCTTTGATTTTCTAACATCTTGATATGCTTAACTCATTTAGTCATCAAAACAAACCTTTGAGATAGATAGCTAATAACAGATGAGAAAACTGAAGCATACAAAGGTTAAGGCAAGTGGTAAAGCTAGAGACCAAACTGAAGATATCTGACTAAAAGTTGGCATTTAATCATTTTGCTAAACTTCAAAAGTCATGAGATTCCATTTTTGAATTTCTTATCTAGATTCTGCTTCTAAATTTTTGGGTATCTGTCCTTAGATTTCATCATCATCATCAGTAAAGTTGGATTAAAAAATCTCGACATTTTTTACAATCTACTAAGATTGTAGCAATAGTCAATACATTTTGTTATTATGAGATACAGTTCTCAATTTTAAAATGGCTTAGATTCTAAATATATTATTTGTTTGATACCTACAATGTGTCATGTGCTTTATATAGGTTATGTAATTCAATAGTCATGATAGCTCTGCTAGGTCTGGTTTAATATTACTGTGTTATTGTTGAAGAGAAACATTAGGCAATTTGCTGAGGGTCAAACACATTGTAAGTTTTGGAATTGGATCTGACCCAGTTGTGAATCCAAATTCTATGTTCTTTCCACCCGGTTAGTGATTCTCCAGAAAAGCAAAGCTTATTGTAAGGCAAAACTCCAAGAAAAAAGTCAGCTCTCAGGAAAAAAACCCAAAAATCAAAAAACAAGACATTTTTGAATGTACCAGTCTAGTTAGCAGAAGAGGGTGTTAGAATGCTGAAGCTGTTTGCTACAACTTCAGTGTAGTCAGTGAATTTCAAATAATGCTATGGTTTGGCAAGCTTTTTCTACAGAAGAACCTGCCAAGATCTACCCATTAGTAGGATCTTAAGATTTCCTTAGGAAGCTCTGCTGTCATTAATATCATATTATGTAAATTATTCTATAGACCTCAAAATATTTAGGAAAATAGAACCATTCTGAGCCTTCTTGGAAGTCTACATTACAACCTCAATTATTTATATGGCTACTTTGAGCATGAAGTATACTGATAATTGTGTTTATTGGAATCCTTAATTAAATTAAATTAATCATTATTATTATTTTTCAGACAGAGTCTTGGTCTGTCACCCAGGCTGAAGTGCAGTGGTGTGATCTTGGCTCACTGCAACCTCTACCTCCCAGGTTCGAGTGACTCTCCTGCTTCAGCCTCCCAAGTAGCTGAGACTATAGGAATGTGCTACCACACCCAGCTAATTTTTGTATTTTTAGTAGATACAGGGTTTCACCATGTTGCCCAGGCTGGTCTCAAACTCCTGACTTCAGGTGATCCTCCTGTTTCAGGCTTCCAAAGTGCTAGGATTACAGGCATGAACCACCAGCCTGGCTGGTATCCTTAACTTTAAACATGAGCAAATGTAGAAGAAATAGTATAAAGATCCCCATAATCCATTACCCAGCTTCAACAATTATCAATATATTGCCAATGTTATTTCACCTATAACTTCTCTACTGTCTACTCCTTGCTGTTGTTTTGCCTTGCAGCTTTATTGAAGCACAAGTTACATTCCATAAATTAATCCATTTTAAGTATACAATTCGATGATTTGTAGTAAATTTACAAAGTTGTGCAACCATCACATCAATCCTGTTTCAGAAGTTTCATTACTTTAGAATATTCTCTCATGTCCATGTGCAGTTAATCCCTTTCATACCCAGGCCCAGGAAACTATTTGCTTTCTGAATTTATAGATTTGCTTTTTCTGG
The DNA here is from genome assembly GCF_030222135.1 of Aotus nancymaae. Taxonomy (NCBI): domain Eukaryota; kingdom Metazoa; phylum Chordata; class Mammalia; order Primates; family Aotidae; genus Aotus; species Aotus nancymaae. Next base: position 32,820,450 of record NW_026988471.1, read on the forward strand.
ACACTTTATATAAATATAATCATACAATATTTTTTCTTTTGCATCTGATTTCTTTCACTTAGCAAAAAAATGTTAAAGTTCATTCATATTTTAACATGTATCAGTAGTTTGTTGATTTCTGTTGCTGAATAACATGCATTATATGCATATACCACATTTTATTTATTCACAACTTAATGAACATTTGGGTTGTTTTTGGCTATACTGTATAATGCTGCTATAAATACTCACATACAAGTGTTTGTGTAGACATATGTTATTTACTTTTTGGAAGATTTCTATGCATGAATTGCCAGGTTTATGTTTATATTTAGTGAGTTTAACTTTTTAAGTAACTGCCAAGCTATTTTCAACAAGGCTTCACTATTTTCCATTTTCATCAGCAGTGAATAGGATTATAGGTTTTCCATATCCACACCAAAACTTATCTGTTCTTTAAAATTATACTATCCTAGTGGGTGCATAATGGTATCACATGGTGCTATTGATTCCCTAATTATTACTGAAATGCCAGGGGTTTGGTCTAGGTCCCATTGCTCTTTGCATAGAAAGCCAATCACTAAGACAACAATTATTGCAAGGGTGGAAGGCTTTAATCAGGTGCTGCAGCCAAGGAGAACAGAAAACCAGTCTCAAATTCATCTCCCTCACCAACTAAAATCAGGCATTTATATAGCAGGGAAGAAACTAAAACAGGAATTAGGGAAGGTTAAGGAAGAGATGTTGGTTAATGGAAAGCAGGTGGTTAGATAGGCAGTCATGATGGGCGAGGGGTCTTATGTCTTACTGTCCAGATGCAATGATCTGGTAAGTTTCAATTCCTTAATACTGTTTGGGAGAACTGACAGTTGGTTTCCTCAGAAAGGAACTCAGATAAGACAATTTGAACTTTCATAAGTTATAAGACTAGGAGGGTCAATTTCTATGTTTATTTAAAAGAAACCATAAACATCAGTTCTATGGGACAGTTGGGCTGGCTTCATAATGACTAATGATGTTCAACATCATTTTTATAAATCTTCAGTGAAATGTTTATTCAAATATTTTGCTTATTTTAAATTTGAGTTGTCTTCCTATTCTTGAGTTTTAATGTTTCTTCATACACACTGGATACAAGATCTTTATTGCATAATTTGCAAATATTTTCTCTCAGTCTCTGATTTTCATTTTCTTAGTGATGACAAGTGAGAAAGTTTTTAATTGTGATGAAGTCCAATACATCATTTTTTTCTCTTATGGATTATATATTTGTTACAATATCTAAGAATTCTCTGCCTAAACCAGGGACACAAAGATTTTCCCCTCGTTTCCTTCTAGAAGTTTTCTAGCTTTAGCTCTTACATTTAGGTCCAAGATACATTTTGAGTTAATTATTGTACAATACAGTGTGTAGTAATAACCAAAACCAGTGATTTTCATCTGGGGGCAGTTTTACTCCTCAGAGCACATGTAACAATGTTAGGAAACAGTTTTGGTTCTCACAACTTGGTAAGGGGTGCTACTGGCATTTAGTGGGTAGAAGTCAGAGATATTACAGAATGTCATCCTATTAATACAATGCACAGAACAGCCCCTTGCCCAAATAATTAATTACTGGCCTCAATTCAATAGTGCCAAGGTTGAGAAATCCTGGAGTGGTAAAATAAGAAGGTAGCATTAATAATACATGGGATAGGCCAGGCACTGTGGCTCATGCCTGTAATCCCAGCACTTTGGGAGGCTGAGGCAGGCAGATCATGAAGTTGGGAGTTTCAGACCAGCCTGTCCAGCATTGTGAAACCCGGTCTCTACTAAAAATTAGCTGGGCATGGTAGGGCGTCTGTAGTCCTAGCTACTCAGGAGGCAGGAGAATGGCTTGAACCCCAGAGATGGAGGTTGCAGTCAGCCACTGCACTCCAGCCTGGTGACTGAGCAAGACTCTGTCTCAATAATAATAATAATAATAACAACAACAACAACAACAACAACACATGGGATGTGAACCCAGACATGCCCCTCTGGAAGTGAAACTGTTGATCTTTCACTGCTTTCCCTGCCCTGGTAGAGTGACCGTGGAGCAGCTCCAGGCAAGAACACCAGAGATATCTACTGTTCTTAAAGTTGAGTGGTTTTTCCCTCAATAACCATTCTTAATTTTTTGTATGCCTTTCATCAATTTCCAGAGCCCTGAAATGATTGCTTTTGAAAATTCTTCTGGCCAGGTGTGGTGGCTCCTGCCTGTAATTCCAGCACTTTGGAAGGCTGACGTGGGCAGATCATGAGGTCAGGAGATTGAGACCATCCTGACCATGTTGAAACCTTGTCTCTACTAAAATACAAAAAATTAGTCGGGCATGCTGACGCGCAGCTGTAGTCTCAGCTACTCAGGAGGCTGAGGCAGGGGAATCGCTTGCATCTGGGAGACGGAGGTTGCAGTGAGCCGGGACCGTGCCCCTGCACTCCAGCCTGGTGAATAGAGCAAGACTCCGTCTCAAAAAAAAAAAATTTTTTTTTACCTGTTTGTCATTGCTTTTTGGGAGTATTTGCTGCCATGTGGAAGTTCCCCAAGTTTTGAAAGGAACAAAAAAGTCTACGAACAAAGAAAACATTAAGTGTATATTTGAAAATGTAGTTATTTATTGATTCAGCAAATATTTATTCAATATTTATAATACAACAGCTACTGATGTGGCAAGGGTATGCAAAATACCATCTTGACTCTTAAGACACTCATGGTTAAGTGGAGGGGACAGAAATTAAATGAGCAAGATGCCTAGAGGCTCAGGGAATGGGTCTGCCTTCAACTCTTGATGTTCTTACTTACTGCTGTGTGATGTTGGGCAAGTTAAGCTGTCTAAGCCTCAGTTCCTTCATCTGTGAAGCGGGGTAATTAACAGCATCTACCTCATGTGATTTCTGTGAAGCTGTTTTCACATATGTAAGCAGTTTAGCACAGTGCTTAGCATCTAGTAAACACTAAAAAAATGGTTTACTTTTCATTATATAGTGTGATGAATGTTATACTAAGAGTAAGCATGTGATACTGATACAAACAGGAGACAGGGAAACACTGGGTAGGAGAGGGTAATTCCCTGTCAAAGGCCCCACCCACAAGCCTGGACACCCACAGCCCTAACTGAGAACAGGGATTCCTGTTTTTAAGCCCAAAAGTTGCCTTTTGGCCCACTACGCGCCCCCCATTCTGTACCCATATAAACCTCAGACTCCAGAAGCAGATGACAAGGAGATAAACAGTGTCGTGCCAGCCTACAGGAGGAAAGGCCAGACTCACAGAAAGGTGTTCATCTAGAAGAAAGCAACACTAATGATCCAAACAGCTTCCTGAATTTGTGTTATCTCACAGAAAACCTTATCATAAGTTCCATAATTCTAATTAATCTACCAAGATAATATAATTATATTTGGTTTTGTAAGGTATACAACAGTGAACTCCTATTTTGGTGTCAGTTTTTCAATAAAGTTTTGATTATGGGGAAAAAAAATGGCAGAGTGGCTCAGCAGAGAAGGAGCATCTGGATGTCCAGAAGAATTCAGCTAGGGATGACTGAACAGGAGATCAGCTGCTGGATGGCCAAACTCCAGGGGAAGATCATCTTCCCATTCCATCCCCGCTTCCATCACACTGAGAGCCACTACCACCACTCAAACCCCTGCATTCATCCTTCAAGTCTGTGTGTGACCTGATTCTTGTGTGACCTGATTCTTCCTGGACGCTGGACAAGGAGTTAGGTACCAAGGGGGTCCACTGAGCTGTTTAACACTTAAGCCATCTGTGGATGGCAGAGCTAGAAGAGCACAGTGACGCTGGGGCCTCAGGAGTCACAGGCACCCACCCCTAGATGCTGCCATGTAGCTGGAGTCCAAAAGTGCTCACCTTGGTTCCCACACTTGCCCATCTATGTGCTCTCTCTCTCATAAGGGGTTTGAGCTCGTGGCAGCTTGGCCAGAACAGAGAGCCACACCCCTGTCCCTCATCCTGAGAGGAGTACCAGGGAACTCTCCCGTCTCAATGCTATTATTCAGAAGAAATGATTTAAAAACTGTTGGAAGGACAAGTAGGAAATATCAGTGAGTAAGTAGAGAAAATATGTAGGGAAGAGATTTTAGAAGAGGCCTGGAGGGAAGAGGAACATGACCCAATATGAGGACAGAGAAGTAGACAGATTGCACCGGCACTAGAAGCCTTAGAAGGATATGCAAAATAGTTCTCTTATTTCATTAGAGGTCAGTCTTTATGATGTATATAGGGGTGAGAAACTGAGTGTTCTTGTTTTTTGTTCTTACTCTCTTCTATATTCCCAATTTACATATCAAACCTGGACCACCCAGAAGCCACAATTATACACGCTGTATTTAACTCCCTCCCTGCGTATCTTAACTCACTGCAATACAAATTAAGAAAGTTGTAATCCTAGCACTTTGGGAGGCCAAGGCAAGAGGATCACTTTAGTCCAGGAGTTTGAGACTAGCCTAGGCAACATATCAAGACCCTGTCTCAACAAAAAATAAAAAGTTAGCCAGGCATGGTGGTATATGCCTGTAGTCCCTGCTACTTGGAAAGCTGAAGTGGGAGGATTGCTTGAGCCAGGAGGTTGAGGCTACAGTGAGCCATGATGGTGCCACTGTACTCACCCTTGGTGACAGAGCAAGATCCTGTCTCAAAAAAAAAAAAAGAAAAAAAAGAAAAAAAAGAAAAAAAAAGAAAGAAATTGTGTCACATAGATTAGAAATATTGATTATAACTATTTTGCTTTCTCAAACTTTTTGTGCCATTTTGAGTGTGCAGTCCAACAATCACCTCTCATAAGAAACCCATACATATAAGCTTATAAGCAACAGAAATTTATTTCTCACAGTTCTGGATCCTGAGAAATCTATAGTCAAGGTGGATTTGGTGTCTGTTGATGGCTTGCTTTTTGGTTCATAGATGTCCCCTTCTAATCGTTTCACATGGCAGAGGGAGAAAGATAATTTTGGAAGATGATGTATGTCCCTCAAAATAAGGGAACTCCAAAAATGCATCTATTGGGGAAAGTAACAGATAAATAAAACCACAATAGGAAATTTGTAGCTTTGTTTTTGGTAGCTTTGTTGTGATATCATTCATATACCATATAATTTACTCATTGAAAGTTTACAGTTCCGTGTTTTTTAGTATATTCACAGAGTTATGCAACAATTTTAGAACACTTTCATCACCCCACAGAGAAATCCTGTTGTATCCCTTAGCAGTCACCCTCATTTTCTCCATTCTCCCCAGCCCTAGGCAACTACTAATCAACTTTGTGTCTCTTTAGGTTTGCCTATTCTGGACATGTCCTATAAATGGCATTATACAATATGTTGTCTTTTGTGACTGGCTTTTTTTACTTAGCTTGTTTTCAAGGGTCTTCCATGTTGCAGCACATAACATTCCATTATATGGATATACTACATTTTATTAATTCATTCATTCATCATTTGATGGACATTTGGATTATTTTCATTTAGCAGCTATTATAAATAATGCTACTGTGAACAGTCATGTTTTTCTGTGGACATTTTCCTTCATTTCTTTTTAGTGTATAGGAGCAGAATTGCTGAGTCATATTCTAACCTTTTGAGGAGCTGTCAGACTGTTTTCCAAAGCAGCTGTACCATTTTGTATTCTCACCAGAAATGTAGAGTTCCAATTTCTCTGCATTCTCAATAATACTTGCTATTATCTGTTTTTTTGACCATAGCCATCCTAGTGGGTGTGAAGTGGTATCTCATGGGTGTATGTTTTTGTAAATTGTATGATTCCATTTATAGGAAACATCTAGAATGGGCATCTGTAGAGACAGGAAGTAAATGAATGGTTTCCTAGGTTTTTCCCCTTTCCTAGGGAAACCTAGGAAACCATCCATCATCCTGGGGGAATTGGGGAGCAATGACCAGTGACCGCTAATGTGGCATTTCCTTTTGAGGTGATGAAATGTTCTAAAATTGACGATCACATTTGCGAATATACTAAAAATTACTGAATTGTATGCTTTATGTGGGTGAATGGCCATATTTGTGTGGGTTTATTTCTGGGCTCTCTTTTTTCCTATTGATCTGTGTGAAAATCCCCATACTGATACAACCTGTCTTAGATTAGTGTCACTCTTCCAACTTTTTTCTTATTTTTCAAAATTGTTTTTGCTATTCTAGTTTCTTTCCATTTGTATATAATCTTAGAATCAGCTTATATATATCTGCAAAATTTCCTGCATGGATTAAATCCTGTTAAATTTGTGGGTCATTTTGGGAAGAACTGATATCTTAACTATGATGAATCTTCCACTTCCTGAACACGTCTCTCCATTTATTCTCGTCTTTTTTGATTTCTTTTTATCAGTTATATGGTTTTTGATTTCTTTTATCAATGATTTACAGTACAGATTCCGTACATGCCTTGTGAGACTTATATCTAAGTATTTCACTTTGGGAGGAAGCTGTTGTAAATAGCACTGTTTTTAGAATTCTCATTTTTAATTGTTTATTGCTAATATATAAAAACAGTATTGAATTTTTAATTTTGACTTTGTATCCTATAACCTTAGTAAACTCACTTATAGTACTTGGACGTTTAATTTTTGTGGAATTATTGGGATTTTCTACACCTTGAGTAGGGTCATCCATGAGTAGGGTCAGTTTTATTTCTTCCTTTTTAATCTGCATGTCTTTTATTTATTTTTGTATTGTTATTGCCTTGGCTAAGACTGCCAGGATGATGTTGAATAGGAATGAGTGGAATGAAACCCTTTGCCTTGTTCCTGATTTTAGAGCAAAGCATTTAGTGCTTCATTATTATTAAAACCCTATTTGTTTTTTGTAGATTTTTACAATTAGATTGAGTAAATTCCGTTTTACTTCTGGTTTGTTGGGAGTGTTTTCATGGATGGATGTTGACCAGGGCTGCAATCACATTGCTTAGGGACTGGTGAAACAGAACCAGGCCCCATGCAAGATTGGCATATGCATTGTCGTGCTGGGAGTTGATGTGTGTTTCTTGCTGGTGCAGTGCTATGTGGCCATGTGGGTGGGTGTTTAGGTGCGCTCAGCCAAGCTTGGCTATGCCATCATCCTCTCTTAGGTCGTTTTGACTTGAATTTCCTTAATTATGAATTATATTAGGTATCTTTTTATGTGCTTTTAGTCTGTTTGCATATCTTCTTCGGAGAAATCTCTACTTAGATCTTTTACCCATTTTTAAATTGGGTTTTTGTCACTTTATTATTGCATTGTAAGGGCTCTTTATATAGTCTGCAACAAGTTTCTTAATAGATATTTGATTTATACATATTTTTCCCATTTTATAGATTTTATTTTTACCTTTTTGATGGTGTCTTTTGAATCACCATTTAAAAATTTTGATATAGTCTAATTTAGTTTTTTTCTTTTGTTGCTTAGGCTTTTGTTGTCCTGTGAAAGAAACCACTGCATCATCCAACTTCATGGAGATTTACCTTTTAATTTTTGACACGGCGTGTCACTCTCTCTCACCAGGCTGGAGTGCAGTGGTGGGATCTTGGCTCACTGCAACCTTTGCCTCCTGGGTTCAAGTGATTCTCCTGCCTCAGCCTCCTGAGTAGGGAGGGACTACAGGTGTGCACCACCATGCCCAGCTAATTTTTGTGTTTTTAGTAGAGACAGAGTTTCACCATGTTGGCCATGATTGTCTCAATCTCTTGAACTCGTGATCTGCCTGCCTCGGCCTCCCAAAGTGCTGGGATGGTAGACGTGAGCCACCGTACCCGCCTTACCCATTTTTTTTTTAAATAAAAAGTTTCAAAGTTTTATATTTTAGTTGAAGACCCATTTTGAGTTAATTTTTGCATATGGTGTTATGTAGGGATCCAACTTCATTTTTTTGCATGTGAAAATCCACTTGTCCTAGAATCAATTGTTGAAAAGACTATTATTCCTGCTATTGAATTATCTTGGCACCCTTATCAAAAATCAATGGGCCATAAATGTGAAGGTTTATTTCTGTCTTCTCAATCCAGTTCCATTGTTCTCCATGTTTATCACTGTTCCAGTCAAACAGTCTTGATTATTGTAGCTTTGTAGTAAGTCTTAAAATGGAGAAATGTGAGTCCTCTAACTCTGTTCTCTGTCAAATCATTTTGGGGAGAAAGTGTTTCTACTGTAGGATAGTATATGTTTGAGAGACACTTAAAGGTAAAGAAATGGCAGGCCTAAATATTTTCATTGTATATTCTTTTTTTTCTATCCTAGGGCCTTCCAATCAGACAAATCTAACTCAAATGCTGTTCATGCTGTAAAATATGTGTTATTCCAGTTGCATGTGCTGTAGCAATTTGGGGTTCACTGAGTTTATTCTCATCTGCTAATCTTCATTCTTAAATTTGCCCAATACTTAATCTTTGAATTTATGTCCTATTCCAGCCAGCCCCAGATTAAGTTTTGAGCTTGAGATTTTCTGTATACACATTTTCCAAGTGAGATTGTTGAAACACTCACACTCTATATTCTTCATGGTGCTCTGTGTACACTCCTACTGGAATAAGATCATGTTCCACCTTGGGAGCATGCCCTGGCATCACAGGGATTCTTTGTACAGAATTCTAAGCTATGTATTGTTATTTTTCTTGTGGCTTGGTGCCTAAGTACATTTCTGATAGTCATTGGAAGTGTAATTCTTTTCAACCAGTGGAGAAGAGCTCTGACATTGAGACAGTACAACCTTATATATATATCTATGCAGAAATGCTGCATCTAGTGTTTCTTTTTGGTTTAAATGGATAGGTTAATGTAGTGCAATCGACTGGTTTATACTTAACAGCTATCTCCTTTACATGAAGCAGTTAATATGCCTTTCAGTTCTCTGGATCTTTATTTTGACTTTGGTTTTGAGGTTAACAATGTTCAATCAAGTTTTATCTCATTTTTAATGATTTTTTTCTGAAATGGTCAAAAATGGTAATGTATGTCATTTTTCTGAAATGGTCAAAAAACAGATAATGTATGTCAATTCACTCAGAAACTTCTATGTAGATTTGGGCTAAATGATGGTCCTTTACCCTGAAAACAAAAAGGCAATTTGTCCCATTTACTGATGTAACATATTTGTAGAAGGCAATCTAACCACGGAGAAAATACAAGTATTTATAAAGCCACAGAAAGTAGAGTTTACTGCTTTGTAGATAAAAGCCTGTGGGACTTGGAGGGATTTAATCAACATTCCAACTATAAACATCCTCTCTGCCAATTCCAGGTTATATTTAAGTTTCAGGTTGATTTCCCTAGAAGCAAGAGTTTCAGCACTTGTACCAGGATGTTTCGATGTTTCTTTTTAAACCTGGAATCCCAGTTGCTTATTGTTTATAGAAATCAATGGCATTGTTTTTGGAAATGGGAATGGAAAATTCTCCAGAGTCCTGATAAGGCCGGGTCAGGCTCTCCCTGAAGGTTGTTTGAGAGCCCAAGTTTTGAATCAGTTGCATGAATAACAATTTTGATTATGCCAGGGTCAGGATGATTTTCATTCAGCCCAATGCCTGGTCAATTGGCTAGCCTGGCTAAATATAACGAATCTTTTTAAAGGGACTTGCTTACTTGTCCTTGAATTCTTGACTGGGCTGATAAATGGCCCTAGCTGAGTCTGAGTAACCCTGTTTCCAATATTTATGGAGAAAGAAACATTACAGTTTGGCAAGGCTGTCTTTAGAGATGAATATGCCTGGTTCTTCTTTCCTTTGATCAAGTTCTGTAGATTTTTCAATGCTTTCTGGAGCAAGCCTCTTTCCAGGCTGTAGTAGCTATTCTTTGCTTCCTTCTCCCTTTATCATTCTTGTACATTAAAAGAAATGAGGTTTTATCCTTTGAATAGAATAATCCACACAGTCGCTGAAACTCTAGTTCCTTGATTTCCACTCTGTTTCTTGTTTGACAAGTGGCAATCTGTTTTTTACTCCTTTGCATCTTTCCCAACCATTTTAGAAACACTGACATGATTGCAAGCACAGTGGAAGCCTCCTTAGGAGAATTGACTCAGCAGCCCTCTGCTGAGAGAAAAGGCTATCTCCTTTTCATCCTTCTTTGTGACCAGGGCCACTCAAATTATTTGTCCTCAGGAAATTCTTTGGCTTGCTGGGAGCACTAATGGGCATGACAATCAATATTGCTTATACTGATACATCACTCTCTTGGTAAGGGATTTCACTAGTAGATTTTCTTTCTCTGGGGATTCCGTCAACAACATTTATACAACACTCACAGCGTGTAAAGCATGCATGGTACTAGACAGGACAAAGAAGCAAGAGAATCACAACAAATGGTTGCTGCTCTTTAGGGCCATCTTAAATAGTTGAGAGATTGGTAAGTATATTAGACAGGGTTCTCCAGAAGAAGGAAGCAAGTGTGTGTGTGTGAGAGAGAGATCAGAAAGGCAGATGAGAGAGAGAGAGAGAGAGAGAGAAAGAGAGAGAGAAACTGATTTATTATAAGGAATTATCTCACATGTTTATGCAGGCTGAGTACCAAGATCAGCAGTCAGCAAACTAGGGACCCAGGAGAGCCAACAGCATCAATTCCAGTCTGAGGGCAGAAGAAGACCAATGTCCCAAGCAGTCAGGTCAGAGAAGTTCCCTCTCATCCTGTCTTTTGTTCTATTTAGGCCTTCATCTGATTAGAGTGGGCTACCCACATTAGGAAGGACAATGTGCTTTACTCAGTCTACTGATTCAAATATTAATGTCGTTAAAAAATACCCTTACCGAGACACCTAGAATAATGTTTAAATAATATATGGTCCCTTTGTGGCCCAGTTAACTTGACACATAAAATTAACTGATACAATAAGTATATATAGACAAGAACAAGAAAAACACCAAGTAACTTATATACAGTTGGCCCTTCGTTTCTGTGGGTTCCCTATCTGTGGATTCAACCAACCTCAGATCAAAAATATTTGAAAAAAAAGAATCTGTATTGAATAAGTCCAGACTTTTTTTTCCTTGTCATTGTACCTTAAACAATACAATATAACAACTATTTACATAGGATTTACATTGTATTAGGTATTATAAGTAATCTAGAGATGATTAAAAATATGTAGGAAGATGTGGATGGGTTATATGCAAATACTATGTTATTTTATATAAAGAAGTTAAGCATTCATGGATTTTGGTATCTGAGAGGAGTCTGGAATTAATCTCCCAAGGATACCAAGGGACAACTCTTTGGATGTGCACTGTTTGAGCTTGTGCTCAAGTGCTGAGTGAGAAAAGGCTATCTCCTTTTCATCCTTCTTTGTGACCAGGGCCACTCAAATTATTAAGCAACTGTGTGTCTCTTCTTGGGGATATGATGGAGCTCAGAGAGGACAAGACAACACGGCAGCAAGAGCCACTTCCAACTGGATGATCATGTAGGCATAGTGGGGACAGCCAGTGAATTGGCTCAATGGTGGGGATCTGAGGGAGATCTGAGGCTGGTACTAAGCAGATTTGGAGAACAAAGGGAGCAAAGATGTGATCAGCCTACATCTCTGAAGTTCAGGAGAATCAGAGGGAAGAGCCTACAGTTGCACTGGGGCCTGTGGTAACAGGATTGCACCGAAGGACAGGTGTAGCCAACCAAAGACTTTATTGACAAAACTGTCTGTCCAAGTCTGTCAAGGTGTATCTGGTAACCAAGGCCAAGTGCCTACTTCCCCTGTAAGAATCCTCTGAATTTTCCAGGCTGGGTGCAGTGGCTCACACCTGTAATCCCAGCACTTTGGGAGGCTGAGGTGGATGGATCTCCTGAGGTCAGGAGTTCGAGACCAGCCTGGCCAATATGGTGAAACCTTGTCTCTACTAAAAATATAAAAATTAGCTGGGCATGGTGGTGGGCACCTATAATCCCAGATACTCAGGGGACTGAGGCAGGAGAATCTCTTGAACCCAGGAGATGGAGGTTGTAGTGAGCTGAGATTAGGCCATTGCATTCCAGCCTGGGTGACAACAGCAAAACTCCATCTCAAAAAAAAAAAAAAATTCTCTGAATTTCCCTCAAAGAGATCATTATGATTTCAAGGAAAAAATGAGAACTCAATGACAGCCAGATGCAAATTGGCCCCAGTGAAGACTTGGTCTTTTCCCCTGTGATTCTGTACTTGATTGAGCCTGAGATGAGGCATAGTTTGGATTTGAATACTTTGCACAGGGTTTTAGATAGGGCCTTCAGGTGACAGAGACATAGATGGCTGTAATCCCAGCATTTTGGGAGGCTGAGGTGGGTGGATCATGAGGTCAGGAAATTGAGACCCTCCTGGCTAACACGGTGAAACCTCGTCTGTACTAAAAATACAAAAACATAGCTGGGTGTAGTGGCACATGCGTGTAATTCCAGCTACTTGGGAGGCTGAGGCAAGAGAATCCCTTGTACCCAGGAGGCAGACGTGGCAGTGAGCCAAGTTTGTGCCATTGTACTCCAGCTTGGGCAACAGAGTGAGATTCCATCTCAAAAAAAAAAAAAAAGAAAACAAAAGAAAAGAAAACTGATCTATTGAAGATGATTTCATCTTCTCTAAGATCAATTTTGAGGATGGAACAGGGGGTCTGAAATGTAATTTAGAGGTTGCTGAAACAGCCTAGCTCAGAAGAGAATTATGTCTATACTATATAAAAAATCTCTGGGAGGAGTAATGTAAGTTTAAACATAAAATACATATTTTTAAATTAAATTTATACACATTGGGTATAGATTGGGTTTTGGGGGTGTGTGAAAAGGACAGGAGAGATTGGAAATGCCTCTAAGGGCTTAAAACTAAAGTACTAGGATGGAGATATCATTTTTTTTCATTTAACATATCTTTTGAGGACTTTTATGAGCAAAATAATAGTAGAAGGAATATAAGGATATTTAGGATATAGTTTCTCTCTTCATGAGGTTAGAGTGTTATAGAAAAAGAGAGGGCAGGTAAGGAGTCCCTGGTATCAAATGCAATAGAAAGATGGAGAAGATATAGGTCATGAACAGCAGTATTCTCAATGAAGTGGGTATAAGTGTGAGTCACATCTCAAAAGACAATAAAAAGAACTACAGGATATCCACTTGAAAAGCAGGACTAAAAAATGAATTGAAAGGAAACCAGCATTATATACAGAGCAGTAAAGCAAATGATTTCCTTCGGAGCTTGGGAAGAGTGCAACAGTACTTAAATGACACTGTTATTATTATTTTTAATGGTAAGGGGTCCAGAGTAATTTGAACTTGTTTTTGTCAAAAGAAAAACGTTAGACAAATTAAATTTAACAGAGTTTAATTGAGCAAAGAATGGTTTGAGAATCAGGTAGCCGCCGAGCAGAATAAGTTCAGAGAGACTCCAGTACTACCAAGTGGTTGAAGGAGATTTATGGACAGAAAAAGGAAAGTTATGGACAGAAAACAGAAGTGAGTTACGGAAACAGCCAGAATAGTTGCACTTGGATGTTTGCCTTATGTGGTAGTTAATATTAGGTGTCAACTTGATTGGATTGAAGGATGTCTACACGGCTTTGGTAGAGTATCCTTTCTGGGGGTGTCTGTGGGGGTGTTGCCAGAGGAGATTGTCATTTGAGTCAGTGGACTGGGAGAGGAAGACCCACCCTTAATGTGGGTGGGTACCATCCGATCAGCTGCCAGTGTGGCTAGAACAAAGCAGGTGGAGGAAGGTGGGATAAGCTGGCTTGCTGAGTCTTCCTGCTTTCATCTTTCTCCTGTGCTGGATGCTGCCTTCTCTTCCACCTGCCCTTGACATAAGACTCCAGGGTCTTCAGCCTTTGGACTTACAGTGGTTTGCTGGGGGCTCTTAGGCCTTTGGCCACAGACTAAGGGCTGCACTGCTGGCTTCGCTACTTTTGAGGCTTTTGGACTCATACTGAGCCACTACAGACTTCCTTGATCCCAAGCTTGCAGACGGCCTGTCATGGGACTTTGCCTTGAGATCATGTGAGCCAGTTGTCCTTAATAAATAAACTCTTTCATACATACATATATCCTATTAGTTCTGTCCTGCTGGCAAACCCTGACTAATACACCTTTTATGAACCCAGTTTAAACAGTAGCCACCTTTGACTGAAACTTGGTAAGTCTGGTCACACATCTAGTTTGGTTACAGTTCACAATGTATGGAGAAACCTTTAAAATATGCAAGTAGGCAGCTTTAGGCCAAACTTAACAGATTCAAACAAATATCCATAGTAGGACTCTTATTACTATAAAGAGTTCATCCATATTCTCAAAATGGCTACTTGGGAAGATATTCATCCATATTCTCGAAATGGGTGCTTGGGAAGCCATTCTAAGCTAGTCCATCACTCATGTAGGACTCCATTTTAAGCATCAGGATGGTCAAATGCCTCTAGAGAAAGGAAGCTCACAATTTTCTATTTAGATAATTTTGTCATTGAACATTTTTATTAAGTTTTCATTCCCCACTTAAATTTACTTTTACAACAGAAAAATTTCTTGTTGAGCATACCTGCAGTAAACTAGAAAAAAGCCTTCAAGGTACTTGTCTGTGGGAAAAATGCCCATCAGAGCACTCTTCACCGGGAGAAAAAAACTGAAGATCACTTTTGTCAAGTATTGTATAGTAAATGAACCTGTTAGCAATAGCGTACCCTTATGCTGAGAATTACCCTGTATGGCAGATGCACCTGAATGTGAGTTCTGGGCTAGGTAATCTGGGAGTGGCTAACCAAGAGATTTGTTCTTTGTCTATGAGGAACATCTGAGCCCCCATCCCATAATGGAGGTCCCAATTTTTGGGCTAAATGAAGGTCTCCAGGTAGAGGTTATTAGGAAAAGGGTGCTAAGTGAAAATGACATACAAACTGCATGCCTTTAGCAAGCGGTTGTGGTTCTCCTGTGCAGCCTGCTGCCACTGGACTTTATATAATGTGGTTCTCTTGCCCAGCCTGCCACCACTGGACTCTCTCCTCTGCATATAAGCCTCCAATAAAACCCTATGTCTTGTTTTCTGGCTTTGGCCTCTTGAATCTGGTGCCATCCCATTGGAGTTGATAGGAATTTGGCATAACCAGGATTTCTGCTCCCTCTGATAGGGTGTAATCAAGCAAGGATCTTCTTCAGAATGCTGATCTCTTTGCTTTTATCATTAGCCTGTTAAAGCTTTTGGACTCTGATATGGTTTGGCTCTGTGTTCCCATCCAAATATCACCTCAAATTTAATCCCCATGTGTTGAAGGAGGAACCTGAGGCTGGGCATAGTGTCTCATGCCTGTAATCCTAGCCCTTTGTGAGGCCAAGGTAGGTGGATTGACTGAGCTCAGGAGTTCGAAACCAGCCTGGGCAACACAGTGAAACCCTGTCTCTACTAAAAGACAAAAAATTAGCTGGGCATGGTGGCACATGCCTGTAGTCCCAGCTACTCGGGAGGCTGAAGCAGGAGAATTGCTTGAACCTAGGAGGCAGAGGTTGCAGTGAGCCAAGATCCTACCACTGCACTCCAGCCTGGGCAACAGAATGAGACTCTGTCTCAAAAAACAAAACAAGACAAAACAAAACAAAACACTTCTGTAATCAACATGTATCAAGGGAGGGAAGTGATTGAAACATGAGGACAATTTCCCCCATGCTGTTCTCATGATAGTGAGTGAGTTCTCATGAAATCTGAAGGTTTTAAAGTGGCTTGGCATTTCCCCTGCTTGCACTCACTCCCTCCTGCCACCTTGTGAAGAAAGTGCCTGCTTGCACTTTGCCTTCTGCTGTGGTTGTAAGTTTCCTGAGGCCTCCCTGGGCATGTGGAACTATGAGTCAATTAAACCTCTTTCCTTTATAAATTACCTAGTCTCGGGTATTTCTTTATAGCAGTGCAGAAATGGACTAATAATGATTCCATCTCTCAATGGCCACAGTTGGTCACATTTTCTAAATGTAGACTGTAACTACAGGAGTTATATAGTCTGCATTCTCTCTTTCTCTCGCCATACAATACCACATGTGATATTAGCCTTATCTTAAAGAATACAAACTCATTTTCGATGTCTGTCTGAATTGTAGTCTTGCTTGAAAAATAATGTTGTGTTAGCTAGTTAATTCAGTGTCATCTGAAATCAAAAGTTTGAAATTATTCTGAGAAATCTGCTTTCAAAATATAAATGCCCCATTTTATTTTGTAGATGTTTCCAGAGTTACTGAGTACTTTATCTTTAATTAATGTCAGTAATGAATTTAAAATTGGCAAAAATCAAGGAAAAATGACAGGCAATAAAAATATAACTCTGAAGTATCATTTATTATAACTATTATGGAGTGATATTTTGATAAAGTTTGCATGAAATAAAATGTGAATCTTTTATAGCATATGCCAGAACACCAGTGCAATTTTGGGATTTCAAGAGGGAATTAATTAATGATGACTTGAAAAATGTATTCTAACAAGTACCAGTGTACATTATGACAAATTTATTAGTGTGAAGTCATAATTATTATATTCCACAACTCTGGAGCCTACTAAACTAACAAATGTAACTTTCTCCCTCAGAACCCAGAACAACATGATTTTAAGAATTATTCAAAAAGCATTTTTGGAACTGTGTGTTCATCTTAAAAGCCAAATTCTCCCTCTCTTCAAAGGACAGCATGAGGTAAACTATTATATCCAGCTGGAAGAAGACATAATGCTTTTCTCAAAGTGTGAAGTGGGTCTACTGGGGTCTGGTGAATCAAAGCAATGTAAAAACTTTCCTGGGTGAACTCAGAGAAATTCTAACTCATGTATTATTTGCCAAAGGGTAATAAAATAGTGTTAGTCACCAAGCCTCAAAGGAAGAGGGAGCTGGCTGGTATATGATGGAGTGTGGGTGCCTCTGTGTGTGTGTGTTTGTGTGTGTGTGCGCACGCTCGCGCGCGTGCACGTGTGTGCATATATGGTGTTATAACTAATGCAAATGGGTGACTCTTGGTCTGGAGAGCAGGAATTTCCTAAATAGTAATGCTATCTTGTGACTTCTTATGTTCTAGGTGTTAGGAAAGCTTTTCCTTTTGCCATAAGATGCTGCAGCTGATGGTTGATATATTAGTAACCTGCTTGTCACTGTCCAATATATTCCCATTGCAGTTGGAAAAAACCCAAATTTTTCCCGTGCTCCAGAAGTCCCTGTTATCAGCTACCAACTGACTTGACAGTGTCATCCCATGCTTTCTTGCCTGCACTCAAACACTGTGCCTTCTGAAATGTTGTTACCCCAAATTTTTGCATGGCTAGAGCCTTATTATCCTTGTGTCAACTCAAATGCTACTTTCTCAGAAAGGCATTTTCTGAAACTCGTAATAAAGTAGCACTTCCTACCTCTACCTGTTCTAACTTTCTCCTGCTTAAAAAGGAAGTTGCTGCCAACTCCAGATCCAGAAAATCATTTCCTAAGGAGACTGATTTTGACTCTCCATATGGGGAGGTTGGCGAATTCCAAATGATTTTGCCAGTGTAAATTGATAAATTTACCTTATCCGACCTGGATGGAAAAGCATGTGGATGGTGTAGACAATGCGCTACCACCTTAGATCACAGTCTATCAGACTGTAGGTGATAATGAGTTACATCATGATGTGATAAACACCAGATTAGTCACTCTTCTTTTCCACTTTACTCTTTTATTGTCTTACAATGCTTATTCCAATAGAATATTCATAATTATTTATTTGTTTACTGGTTTAATGTTGATCTACCTTTGACAGATATCTGTGTGTGAGAAGAGACTTTGTTGTATTTGCTATTGAATTTTCAGTGTCTAAAATGGTACCTAGCATGAGTAAGTACTCAAATATTTGTGCAATATAGTTAAACAAGGAAGCAGCCTCCTTATAAATTGACTATATATGTGAAGATTAGTTTCGATGAAACATATATACCCTTGAGGGTCAGGCTTATAGTAGGTAATCTACCAATGTTCTCTCTCTCTCTCCAGCCTTCCTTCTGAGGGAGGATCACTGAACTCTTTGCAAGTACTACCTGAGCAATATTTAAATTAAGATATCAGAAAGCTGATTTTAGTCTTTCCTTACTTGTTTATTTAAACACAAGATAATCTATAATTTAATGCTTACTAACATTCTTTTCCATCTTGGCAAGTAGCCTATTTTTGTAATGATTCTTTATACTTTGTAACTTACAGACCTCACTAAGTTAGAGTATCTTTCCTCTTTAGTCAAGGTTTATTAATGAGAATGTTGTTAAACTAACTATAAGATTAGTTCAACAGGAATGGCTTTTAACTTGATCAGACACGTACTCATTTTATTTCAAATATGTAGTATTCAGATAAGAACGAGTGTACAGATATTTGTATGTACCACAAAATTAGATTATGACTTATCTGCTTTATTAAAAGGACTATATATCAGTGTTTATTAGCTTTATCTGCACAAATTAAGCCTGCCCGGAGTTTTTCTAACAATGAGATCTGTTAATTAGCTCAGCTGCACACAGCTTGGTTAAGCTTGCAAATAATAGACTTATTGCCCATTGACTCTGTGTTGTTCTGATTAAGAAAGGGAGCTGTCTCAGACCCTAGAATCAGAAAATCATTACTTAAAGGCTTATTATGACTTTCAATCCAAAGAGTTTGATGAATTCCAAACATTTTTGCCAGTGTTCTTAACTCAATTTACCTAGCCAGAATGGAAAAGGGTGTGGATGATGCAGGTAGCCCATCATCACCCTTGATAAAACCTTCCGAGTCCTTCTGATTAAGAGGAGAAACAAGATTTTTCAGGCTACGCATGAGTAAGAAGCATTATTCCATGGTCCCTTGTGGCCGTCTCCCAAATCCTATTTTGTTGTCTCATAGAGCCCTTGGAAAGATTTCTCTGCAGGCTTTCCTATTCCACATTTGGGTGCTCTAGTCATCCTACCTTCTCTGGCTGCAAGCAGTTGGAGTTTTGTTCTCCCTACTGTGTGGGGACTGGCATAGCTCTGCTTCCATGAGGGAGAGGCCTAGGGTCTCTCCTGGAGCTACTGCATGCCGGGAACATAGACTCCAGCTGAGGCTCATTGACCTCCTGAGTGTGTGTGTGTGTGTGTGTGTGTGTATGTGTGGTAATCCTGTACTTCTATTCTATAGGGATATGATATCAGTGTTAAGGACCTAACACAGTGTCTTAGGCTGAAGGAAAACATCTATAATTCATTATCGTATGGAATGGTAGATCATCTGAAATCCACATGCAGGCATTGCTCCTATAGCTCCAGCTTTCATCATACCAATTGATTGTAACAGGATTGAATCATCAAGGGGCACAGTTTGTATTCTGAGGACCAGCATAGGTTATAACTTGAACATGATTGGAAATGAACATTATTGCTGGAGGAAGGCAATACGGTGGAGGTGTCAAGTGCTTCCTTTGAATAAGTCTTTGCTTTGTTTTTCACAATAACTGGATGATGAGAAAGTAGAGAAAGCTTGTGCGGATGAGTAGCTCACACTTGGGAAAAGGAGTGACTTTTGTGTGGTCCTAAGCTAGATGTAGTCAAGGGCAATAGCATGCACTCGGGGACTTTGATCATATAAGCTGTGAAGAAATGCTCCTGCTAGAAAAGTGAAGCTTATATTAACAGATTGAAGCCCTCTCTCTCCTAGTCTTTTTGATGTTCATTTAAAAACTGAATGCACTCAGTTCCTACTATGTGCCAGGCCCCAGGGACATACTGTTGAGCAACATTAATCGTATTCAAACACAATTTCTGTTAATGCATGCTATTTTCGGACTTCAAGTATATTTAGGCACAGGAGGTTGTTTGGAGGCCACCATTCTCTCACAACAGCTAAGCAGACTGTGTTTCTAATTTGGAAACTCCCAAATACACTCTGGATCTCCTATGTTTTCTTTCTTTTTTTTTTTTTTGTGAGACACAGTCCTGCTCTGTCACCCAAGCTGGAGTGCAGGGGTGTGCTCTCGGCTCACTTCAACTTCTGCTTCCTGGGTTCAAGCGATTCTCCTGCCTCAGCCTCCCAAGTAGCTGGGACTACAGGCATGTGCACCACCATACCTGGCTAATTTTTTGTATTTTTAGTAGAGATGGGGCTTTACTATGGTAGCTAGGATGGTCTTGATCTCTTGACCTCGCGATCTGCCCACCTTGGCCTCCCAAAATGTTGGGATTACAGGTGTAAGCCAATGCCCCAGCCCCTTTTTCTACTTTTAATGGATGCAGCTTGGCAAGCATTAACTGAGTACTCGCTGTAGTCTGGAACCCTGACAAAATCTGGGGAGAAGGAAATAAAGATGGTCCAGTTCTTGGTTTTATGGAGCTCACAGTCTATCAGACTTTAACTGATAAAGAAATAATGAATTACACCATGATGTGATAAAGGCAGAAATAGAGATCTGCATAATGCCCTTCAGAGAGTAAGCTACATGTTACACAGCCAGGAAAGTTTGAAGTCTCACCAATGCAAATGAGATAATAATATCTATCTTACAGGTTTGTTTTGGGAATTGAGTGAGATACTGTATCTAGAACACTCAACACATGATAATCCTATATTTCTGTTGGTTATTACAATGATGACAAGTTAAGCCTTGTTTCTTATTATTCTTGGACTAGATATATTTTATCTTAAAACTATCTTAATACTCTTAGACTATTGAACTACTGTCTAATTTCTTCTTAATCTCTCTCTAAAACTGCCTCCTTAAATATTTTTCTCCCCCTCTAAAACACTACTCTATCAATTTGACCAAATTAAAGCAAAAGACTCAAGGCAGGGATGAAGTGGAAAGTGGAATTGAGAAAATGAAGGCAAATGGAAATTAGAATATTGCAATTCTACATGCATCTTTGACTAACCACAGAAAGAAGAAATCATATAAGGAAATTGAGATGTTTCTCTTCTGCTGTATCTGACAGTAACATCTGTCACTGGGGACTGGATTGGGTTTTCCAGTCCACGAATGGAAAACCCAGGACACATATTATTCTTAGCATGTTCATAGTCTTTGAGTGGGAAGGCTACAGATAGATTTAGAATAATAGAATTAATTTGTACTTATAGGAGTTTTGTAGAAAGGTACTTAATATAATTTCCAAATGTAATATATAAAATATATTTTTCTGGAAGTAAACAATCTAGGAATAGTGGTACACTGTGTAGATATAAGTAAATACCATCTTCAAAAAGTATTTAGGGTATTAATAAACTGCCTGAAAATGAGCAAATATAGTCTTACAGTATTTATGACATTTAGTATTGTAGTTTTCTAAAACATTGAAAATGAGTAAGAGGCATATTGTATAGATGTTAAGAAAACAGAGTTTATCACTAGTTATGTGGCCTTGAAGCATCAGATTCTTAAACTATAAAAGGGGAAGAATAGCAGTTATGTCTCAGTTTGTGAATATTAAACTGGAAAATGCTCTCACTATAGTTATTAGTACACAGTAAGCACTCAGCAAATTTTAGTTGTCATCAAATTATCTACCATCTATAATTATCAAGTAACATCTCAGTGTGATGTGGAGCATTTATAGCCTAAAAACACAGATGTTACCTTCTTATATTAATGCTCTGTTTCACTTTTCAGTGTTTTTGAGGATAAGGAAAATAACTATGGTAATGTTCCTGTATAACTTTCTAATTTAAGAAATTCTTTGCTTATGGATTTCTGGGTGTTTTCCAAGACTTGGGCACTGGGAACATGGCTTTTCCCATTACTTCTGCCACCAAAGTCTTACTTGGCACTCAGCCTAATTTAAATGGGGTCCCGGCCCTGTAGCTCATTTGGGTCTGTTATGAAATCAACACTCCCTCTGCAACTTGGGCAATCTGCCTCATAGGAGACCAAGCCAACAGAAATGCCTGCTGCCTGCCAATGTGGCTCTTGACCTGCAGTCTGAACAGAAGGAAACTTTTCTATGTTTATGCCAGGTTTTAGTGGTATCATGTTGGGTCATGTTATAGAAACCTAACACATGGGATCAGAGCTCAAAGTCCATGCTCTTTGACTCTGCCACACCTGCTCACCTTCCCAGATGGTTGGAGGAGTTGAGAGTCCTGGTTAGTCTTATTCTTTATATGTGAGTTTGTATTCTACAGGAAAGAAGCTTCTAGAATTGCCACTTCCAGAAGTAAGCAGTCAGAAGTTTAGGAGTAAAGGATAAATCCTGGTCGATATATTGAAAATTATTGATCTCTGAGGACTTTGTGGTTATTGTTTCAGATTGGCTTGGCCAAATTTACTAAATGCCTTAAAACTTCTATTCATCATTCATCTGTTAATTAGCTGTTGCCCTGCCTGCATGTATTATGAGTAGTGCTATCATTCTCTGTTTCACAAGGACCTAGAGTGACTAATGTCAGTGGCCCTAAGTGCTCACAAGAGTAGAGCTCTAGCCTAGACTATGTGACGAGATGGGGCAGCTGGTGAGATGTGGTGCAAGTTTAAGTACTATTTTTCCAACACAGGCCCTGTGACATATTAATTTGTCTACATGCAGATTCTGAATCAGTAGTTTTGACTAAACTGACTTATCAAGTCATTAAAAAATCAGATAGTTTTTACTTATTTTCGTGGCACTCCGAATCAGCTAAGTCAATTGTATTATTGCAAAAAAGGCAAAATGGCATTTTTTTTTTTTACAATAGTCAAATGGAAAGAGAACAGAATCCAAGCCTCATTTTCTTCATTAGTAAAATATGGGATTTAATACAGGTTTTAATAAAATAATTTTAATAAGGAAATAAGTGAAAGTGCTTTATAAACTATATAGCCAAGTATGAAAGTAAGGTGTTAGATTTAAAAATATGTCATTAGGCTCATTCGTTTCTTTTCTTTTCTCTTCTTTTTTGTGAGCTGGAGTCTCACTCTGTTGCCCAGGCTTTAGTGCAGTGGTGCATCTTGGCTCACTGTAACCTTTGCTTCCTGGGTTCAAGCAGTTCTCCTGCCTCAGCCTCCTGAGTAGCTGGGACTACAGGTGCCCTCCACCATGACTGACTAATTTTTATATTTTTAGTAGAGACGGGGTTTCACCATATTGGCCAGGTTGGTCTTGAACTCCTGACCTTGTGATCCGCCCACCTCGTCCTCCCAAAGTATTGGGATTACAGGCATGAGCCACTGGACCTGGCCCATTAGCTTGTTTTCTTGAGGCTTTTCCTGATTCATTTCCATTAAATATCCCAATTCTTTTGGAGCTTTCAGCACATGCATAGGTTACATTTGTTACTAAAGCCATGGTCTTTTTTTTTTTTTTTTTGGAGTCAGGGTCTTGTTCTGTCACTCAGGCTGCTAGAGTACAGTAGTGTGACCACAGCTTACTGCAGCCTCAAATTCCTGGCCTCAAGTGATCTACCTGCCTTAGCCTCTTGAGTAGCTGGGACCACAGGCACATGCTACTACGCATGGCTAATTTATTTTTCATTTGTGTAGATGGGGTCTTAACTATGTTACCTAGGCTGGTCTTGGACTCTGGGGCTCAAGTGACCCTCCTACCTCAGCCTCCCAAAGTGCTGGGATTACAGGTATAAGCCAGCATGCCCAGCACAAAGCTATGGTCTTGATCCTCTTTGGTTAAACACAATGCCTGCCATATTGCCTCAGCATTGGTAGAGAGAAGAGCTAATGAGAACATTCTGAGGTATCAGTTCCTGTCTTGATCAATGACCAATACAGTTTCTAGTTGATTATTACTTCTTTTAGATCCACTCTTCTATTTCCTGCATGGCGGATATAATAGCTTTCTAGCCACATGGACTTTGGGAAGAAGGTGAGACCATCAACATAAATACAGAAATGAGGGAGAGAAGGTGGTGAGTTCATTGAGACACATTAAATTTTATGTAAAGCTAAAACATTTCCAAAATGGAGCTCATGTTGGAGAGAAGAGTCTGATTGGGGTTATAGATTTGGAAGCATTCTGCTAGAAATTAGAATTTAATCCGTGAGAGTAAGGAAGGTCCAGGAAGAGAGGGAGGAGTGTGTGTACACATGCAAGTGAGAGAGAAGGGGAGGGGTGGGGATGGTAGAGAAGCCATGGATCAAATGACAGGAAAGATAAGACTTAACAGAAATATATACATATATATATTTCTGTAATTGTGGAGAGATATATATATACACATATATATATATGATTTTGTTGAGTCAGGGTCTTGCTCTGTCACTCAGCCTGGAGTGCAGTGGTGTAACAGCTCACTGCAGCCTCAAACTCCTGGGCTGAAGTGATCTACCTGCCTTAGTCTCTTGAGTAGCTGGGACAACAGGCACATGCCAACATACGTAGCTAATTTATTTTTCATTTGTGGAAATGGGGTCTCACTATGTTGTCCAGGCCGGCCCTGGACTCTTGGGAGATATGTATATCTTTGATATCCTTTGTAGTTACCAAGAAGCTATATATATATATCTACATATATAGAGATATATATATATCTACATTGTATATATATAGATAGTGTAGTTACCGAGAAGATGTGTATATATATATATGGGGGCTATGTATATATAGGTAGCCATAGTTACAATTTAACAAAAGAGAATGAGATAATAAGAGCCATTTTATGTTGTGGGATGGAACTCAGCTGCCAGTTACCTTGACCTTGATCCTCGGATGCTCATTCTCATCCCCATCTCTATCTCTATCTCCAAAGGGATGTTATGTCCCCTTAAAGCTGATATGTTTGGAGCTCTCTTATTCCCTATCCCTATGAATGTGATTTTAAAAAACATTTAGAAAAATTATGTAAGCCGTAGTGCCAAAAAGAAGTCCAGAAATGGAAGACAACTGAACCGACACTATGAATATGTTTATTTCCTTGTGATAATTTTGCTTCCTGTTCAGAGCTGATAGCAACAGATACGTTGCGAGTAAGGGTGTGGGACTTGTTTTCAGCTGGCATTCATTCTTAGTGGTTGGTGCCAATGGTACTAATTGTTACAATGTTATACATGTCATTTCTATCTATATTTAGACCAATAACCTCCTACTCCCCTTCCTATCCCTGTCATCTAAACAAGCCACCTTCTCTTAGCTTCTTCCAGGCCCGCTTCTAATAATACTAGGGCCCTATCACCAAGGGTGACAGGAATGTATGTCAAAGACATCTTCATGCCCTAAAATAAATTTTTTAAAGTTCAAGCTTATTATTTCACTTGAATGCAACCCAGACAACTTCCATGGGAAAATAAAATGGTTTTTTCCGCTGTTCAAAATAAATTTTCAAGTTGAAAAATCAAACCCTGCTTGTGAGTTAATGTTGAAAGTTTATAAAGACAACTATTTTGCAATTAGTGTCTGTTGAATTTGTCAGAATTACAAAGGATAATGACAACTCACTTCTTTATTTTGCAAAACTAAGGAGGCTAGCATTTACCAACAGTTTTTATGTGTACATCTTGTGTAACTGAAGTCTTTGAGTTAATTTTGTCTTAGAGTTCTTTGGTATCTTTTGTAGTTACTGAGAAGCTTGGTTTTAAGTTTTATCATATTCTTCTGGATGTGAATGGCCAGATCCAGAACTATGCCTGTGTCAGAGGCGAATGAACCAGAGCAACTCCATCTTGAATAGGGGCTGGATAAAATGAGGCTGAGACCTACTGGGCTGCATTCTCAGATAGTTAAGACATTCTAAGTCAGGTAAGATAGGAGGTCAGCACAAGGTACAGGTCATAAAGACCTTGCTGATAGAACGGTTTGCAATACGCTGGGCACAGTGGCTCATGCCTGTAATTCCAGCACTTTGGGAGGCCAAGGTGCTGGATCACCTGAGGTCAGGAGTTGAGACCAACCTGGACAACATGGTGAAACCTCATCTCTACTAAAAATACAAAAATTAGCTGGGCATGGTGGCGGGTGCCTGTAATCCCAGCCACTCAGGAGGCTGAGGCAGGAGAATCACCTGAACCTGGGCTGCAGAAGTTGCGGTGAGCTGAGATCATGCCACTGCACTCCAGCTTAGGCGACAGAGTGAGACTCCGTCTCAAAACACACACACACACACACACACACACACACACTCGCACACCAGGTTGCAATAAAGAAGCCAACCAAAACTCACCAAAACCAAGATGGTGATGAGAGTTTACAAATGCTATGGCAATGTCAGGAAGTTATTCTATGTGGTCTAAAAGGGAAGGTATGAATAATACACCCATTATTTAGCATATAATCAAGAAATACCCATAAAAATGGGTAACCAGCAGCCCTTGGGGCTGCTCTGTCTGTGGAGTAACCATTCTTTTATTCCTTTACTTTCTTAATAAACCTTGCTTTCACTTTATAGACTCACCCTGAATTCTTTCTTCTGCAAGATCCAAGAACCCTCTTTTCGGTCTGATCTGGATCCCTTTCTGGTAATACCTGTGGTCATTTTGTTTTCCCTGCTTTGTTCAGACCTGAGAAGTTTACTGTAATGGGCTGAATAATGGATCCCAAAGATGTCCAGGGACTAATTTCTGGAACCTGACAATGTTTTCTATACCAAAGGGACCCTGAAGATAAGATATGATCTTGAGATGGTAGAATTATCCATCCAAATAAGTGTGTGAGGTAATACATATGTTATCAGAACACCAAGGGTTCAGTCTAGGTCCCTCTGCATGCCTCACAGAAAGCCAATGACTGAGATGAGGGCTATTGCCAAGGCAGAAGGCTTTATTCAGGTGGCTCTAAAGGTAATCACATGTGTCCTTATAAGAGGATAATTGAGGGAGATGTTACTACAAAAATAGGTGTCACAATGGAAGCAAGAAATTGGAGTGATTCACAAAAAGGGACATGAGCCAAGGAATGTAGGAGGCCCCCAGAAGCTAAAAAAGCAAGTAAGCAAATTCTCCCCTAGAGTCTACAGAAGGAACCAGCCCTGCCAGCTGTTAGACTTCTGACTTCCAGACTGTGAGAGAATGCATTTGTATTATTATTATTATTATTATTTTTGAGATGGAGTCTCTCTCTGTTGCCCAGGCTGGAGTGCATGGCACGGTTTCAGCTCACTGCAACCTCTGTCTCCCTTGTTCAAGTGATTCTCTTGCCTCAGCCTCCAAGGTACCTGGGATTACAGGTGCCCGCCACCATGCCTGGGTAATTTTTGCGTATTTAGTAGAGATGGGGTTTTACCATATTGTTCAGGTGGGTCTCAAACTCCTGACTTCATAAACTGCCTGCCTCAGCCTCCCAAAGTGTTTAGATTACAGGCATGAGCCACTGTGCCCGACCATGCATTTGTATTATTCTAAACCACCAGTGTGAGATAATTTGTTACACCAGCCATGGGACACTGATATAAGCAACTTTTCCCTTCCCTTTGGAAGTAGTTTCACCATCAGGACCAAGAAATTTGTGTAGGAAATTATGGCACACATGTAGGCCATTTCCTTGGAGAATGGAGCCTCCCTAGGGAGAGGAAAGAGGCCACATTTCTATTTCTTTCCTTCTGTTCTTTTTTCTCCTCTCATGCAAATTAATGCTCAAGGTTTTAGGATTCCACTGTAGACAGTGCTCTTGCCTTTGGAGGACCAAATAGGAGCAGAGTAGTGTCTGGAACAATGCCAGAACTGAGGGCCTGCTTGGGGTTTCCCACCTGTAGCCTTTGAGCATCTGGTAAGATGAAGGCAAAAAGGCTGGATGCCTGGCTCATGCCTGTAATCCCAGCCCTTTGGGAAGCCAAGGTGAGAGGATTGCTTGAGCTTGAGTTCGAGACCAGCCTGAGCAACATCGTGAGACCTTGTCTCTACAAAAAATTTAAAAAGTTAGCTGGGCCTGGTGGCACATGCCTATAGTCCTAGTGTAAGGGTTATTGCCAAGTTTAAAATGAGGAAACTGAGGCCAGCACAAGAAGATCCAATGCGAGTTTATTCAGCTCCCGGGCGAGGTTCTGTGGTCCGACAGGAGGGGCTGGAGAAGTCATGCAGACTCCTCTCAGACTTGGGGTTTTATAGGGAGTGGAGGCGTTTGATTGGTTGTGGGAGAGTGGGATGTGGATGTGGCAAGCTGCTATTGGCAGGTAGGCGGGATTTCTGGTGAGTGGGCCACCCAGGGGAAGTGGGACCTGGACGGGACAAAATGCTATTGGGCAGGTTCTGGCGGGGCTTCTTTTGAATTCTGGCAGGGTTCTTTAATGGCGAACTAGGTGCTGAGTGCAGAGCTTGGTGCTGAGCGTGGAGTGGTGACGTAGTTTCTAGGTGCAGAGAGGAGTGGGCATGTCTGAGCTCTCGGTGAGGGAGGGGGGTGTGTCCGAGCTCCCGGTGAGGGAGTGGGTGTGTGTCTGAGCTGCCAGCAAGGTGACCGGCCTTACATTCCGACCTTTTTGATGATATAGGATGCTGCCCTTTCTGGCTACTTCCTGCTGAGTAGGGGCGGAGTGAGGGGGATGGGTCAGTTGGCTGGTGACTCAGTTGGGAGCTGGACATAGGGGCAAAGCAGCATTTGGTTAACAGCCACTCGTCCAATTTCTCGCATACGAGCTTGCAGGAACCTGAGAAGAAAAGGGGCTATTAGTAATAGCAGATTATGATGATGGGAGTGATGATAGGGGTCAACCAGGCAAACATGGGAGATTGCCACCAGCTGAGAGGTGAGACTGATGTATTTTGTTTTTTATGGAGGTCTTCCTGGAGGTGGTGGAGAGTGTTGACATTTTCCTCTATTAGGCCTGATTCATTGATGTAATAGCAGCACTGTTCCTGGAGAAACAGACAGGTACCTCCTTTTTCTGCCGTTAGTAGGTCAAGGGCCTGTTGGTTTTGGAGAGTTACCTGGGCCAATGACGTGATTTGTCACTGGAGGGAGGCCAGGGAGGCGGCTGATGCTTCGCTGGCTACACGGAGCTTGTCTTCCAGTCGAGTGGCTGAAGTGACACTGTAGCCCATCACTCCGCCTCCTATTCCAGCAGCCGCCGTTAGGGTGGTGTCAGGCCCCGTAGATGATTGTGACAGGTTGAACCTGGTCCGGAGGGGAACTGCGGCTAAGGGGAGTTTGTTAAGGGAGGCACATAAAAAGCAATTAGTGAAGTTTATGGCTTCGACTAGCATTAACCAAGAGAAAGGTTGGGGGTTGTTGCACCTTCATTATCACCCTTATTATTATAACTGTCATCATTACAACCTTTATCATTACACCTTCAGCATTATCACCTTTACCATCATCACCATTACCATAACCTTCATCATCATCAGCACTTACACCATCATCACCATCGCTTCCATCATCACTTACAACATAATCATCACTACCATCACCTTCATTATCAACTTCATCATTACCCTCACCATCGTCACCATTACCATCACTTTTGCCATCATCAGTTTCATTACCTTTATCACCATCTTCATCATCACCTTCATCATTACCTTCATTATTATTAACAGTCACCTTCATCTTGAAGGATAGGGGGTTGAGGTGAGGGGTTGAGACCGGGTGTAGGGTTGGTTAGAAGGGGCAGTAGGAGGTGAGTGGGTGATGGGTTTGAGAATGGGGGGCCAGTAAGTTGGAGAGTGGCCCCCACAGTCTAGAGAATATCTCATCCTAACAGGGGAACTGGGCATGAGGGTATGATTAGAAAAGAGTGAGAAAAGAGGTGTCCTTCGAGGACACAGTCTAAAGGATGAGTTTGATTAGGGCAGGAAGGCTTTCCATCAATTCCTATGACTGAGACCTGGGAAGGTATGCTAGGCCCTGAGTAGGAAGGCAATACAGAATAGGTAGCTCCCATATCCACTAAGAAGGAAGTGGACTTACCTGCTACCTGCAGTGTTACTCTGGGCTCTGCAAGGGTGATGGGGGTCCTTGAGTCCGGGCTGTGTCAGTCTCCAGAAGGCCTGGACATAGGGGACTTCCGACCACTTGCCGTTTCTCTGGCAAAAATTACCTAGATCTGTTAGAACTTTGAAGTTGAGTGTGCCCTCTGGAGGCCACTTAGACTGGTTGTCTGGGGGGTACTGTGGCCAGGCTATGGTGGAAAGGAAAAGCAGCCTTTTCTTTTTTATGGAGAGGCCCAGTTTGGGTAGATTTTGGACTAGGCATCCTAATGGCAACTTTGGGTCTAAGCAGGATTCCTGATTACCCATAGTATGTTTAAAAAAGGGTATTATACCCAACACGGACAGAAGTATTCCTTTCCTGAAGGGGGTGGCTGAGAGAACTTACAGGCTGCAATGATTATAGTAAGGAAGAAGATAAAAAGAGACAGGGCTAGAACTATCTGCTACATGGAAGAATTAGAGGAAGAGAGACCTCAGTGGTAGAAGAGGAGTAGGAGAAAAAAAAGGAGAACAGAGTTATTTCTAGGGGCGTGAACTCAGCAAAGGTTCCCTGAAACCAGTGGTCTGTTACCCACTGTAGAATATCTTCTACTTCAGGGGAAGCAGGCCTAAGCCACTGTATATCAGTTAGCAGGAGTCTAATAAAACTGGCGAATCTACAACAAAGACAGAACCACATGTAAGATTGATGGACAAAGGGTGGGTGCCCCCCAGATGGGAGACCAGTCTGATGCCTTCCTGGCCATGTCCCTGAAGGGATGTTTCAGGGTGTCTTGGCTAAGGTATACCCCTATAACCCCTGGGCCTGGTCACCTCAGAACTTTCGGTCCAGAGGTGAATCACCGTTAGGCCTTATGACGTCCCCGTGGAACCGTGAGTTGAGGCCCACACAAGCCCCGTAGCCGTCAGGCTGTAGGACTACACATAAACTCACTCACTCACTTGCGTCGGGGTTAGGAAGAGAAATTGAAGGTGCAGTTACTCCATAAAGTGGGAAATGGCCATTATCTAGAGAGAGAGAGATTGGGAGATGGAGAGTTAGAAGCGAGAAATGGCCGCCATCTTGAAAGAGAGAGAGAAAGAGAGTTAAGAGCGGGAAACAGCTGCCATCTTGAGAGAGAGAGAGAGAGTTAATAGTGAAACAAAGTACAGTTACTTAATTAACGGGATCTTTTATGCCAATGGGCTGGTTTGAGATAAACGTTTTGGTGGCATAAGCTGGGGGGTTTGGCTCTGCCGTGAGGCAGGGCTTGGGTTTACAAGCGGGGCTTCTGATTACCCACACCTCAGTCGCTGCTGTGGAGGTGGTCAGAAGAGCGGCTCCGCATCCCAGGCCACGCTACCGGACACCTGAGAATATGAGAGGGTTCAGGAAGGTGGGGACATCTCCCTCGGAATCCTGACCCTGATGAGGCTGGGGTCCTGGACCCATGGCGAGAAATGAGACGAGGCCGGGGTCCCGGACCCATGGCAAAAAACGAGATGAGGCTGGGGTCGTGGACCCATGGCGAATGAGAGGGTTAAGGAAAGTGGGAACGTCTCCCTCAAAATCCTGACCCTGAGAAACCCCTCACGGGGAGAAGACAAGAGTGTTGGGACATCTCCTCTACACTCAGGTCTTTGAGATGAGGCCAGGGCCCCAGGCCCTCGGTGGGAAGTTGGAGTCCCAGACTCACGGTGGGAAGCCGGGGTCCTGGACCCATGACGAGAGATGAGAAGGAGTCCCTGATGCTGCAGCATTTACGAGCAGCGAGTCCATGAGGCAAACAGTGGGAGGGGTTGTGGGCAACAGAAGTCTTACCTTGTGGTGGAATGGTTCTACCTTGTGATGGAATGGCTCCCTGGTCCAGCTTTGAGTGGAGGAGTCAGTTTCCCCCAGGAGGGGTCTTACAACTCCTCCCGGGTTTCGGCACCAC
This sequence comes from Aotus nancymaae, assembly GCF_030222135.1. Taxonomy (NCBI): domain Eukaryota; kingdom Metazoa; phylum Chordata; class Mammalia; order Primates; family Aotidae; genus Aotus; species Aotus nancymaae. The sequence goes on from NW_026988471.1 coordinate 32,852,081, forward strand.
TTGTAAGGGTTATTGCTGAGTTTAAAATGAGGAGACTGAGGCCAGCACAAGAAGATCCAATGAGAATTTATTAAGCTTCCGGGCGAGGTTCTGCGGTCCGACAGGAGGGGCCGGAGAAGTCACGCAGACTCCTCTCAGACGTGGGGTTTTATAGGGAGTGGAGGCATTTGGTTGTGGGAGAGCGGGACGTAGATGTGGCAAGCTGCTATTGGCAGGTAGGTGGGATTTCCGGTGAGCGGGCCGCCCAGGGTAAGTGGGACCTGGATGGGACAAAATGCTATCGGGCAGGTTCTGGCGGGGCTTCTTTTGAATTTTGGCTTGGTTCTTTAACAGTGAGCTAGGTGCTGAGTGCAGAGCTTTGTGCTGGGCATGGAGTGGTGACGTAGTTTCTAGGCGTGGAGGGGGGTGGGCATGTCTGAGCTCCCGGTGAGGGAGGTGGGTGTGTCCGAGCTCCCGGCGAGGGGGGGTGTGTCCGAGCTCCTGGCGAGGCGAGCGGCCTTACACCTAGCTACTAGGGAGACTGAGGAGGGAGGATTGCTTGAGCCCAGAAGGGGGAGGCTGCAGTGATCTGTGTTTGCACCACTGCACTCCAGCCTGAGCAAAAGAGTGAGAACCTGTCTCAAAAAAACAAAAGACAAAAAGATGAAGGCTAAAAACTTGTGAGCATATTAATAAGTGAAAGAGCCACTTACAGGAAAAGTTGACAATTAACAAAAATTGGAAATGCTGTGTTTGAGGGGGAGCTCTCTTCTGCCTTCCCCTCTTTTATTAGGGCACACTTTTATTAGGACAAAAGCCACAAAGAAAACTAAACCAAAATAAAACTCATTAAGTCAGTTTTTTTTTTTAACCTCAATCTTTGTAGTGGACTGGTTAGTGTCCCCTAAATTCATGTCTACTGGAATCTAAAGTTGAACTCATAGAAGCAAAGAGTAGAATGGTGGTTACTAGGGACTAGGGGAAAGATAGTTGAAGAGATGTTGGTCTAAGGATACAAACTTTCAGCTAAACAGGAATAAGTTCAAGAGATCTGTTGTGCATCATGGTGACTATAGTTAATGTCCTCTTAAAAATCACTGAGAGCAGATCATGTGAGGTAATTCGTATGTTATCAGAACACCAGGGGTTCACTCTAGGTCCTGCTGCATGCCTCACTGAAAGCCAACAACTGAGATGAGAGATATTGCCAAGGAAGAAGGCTTTAATCAGGTGCTGTGGCCAAGGAGATGGTAGCTCAGTCTCAAATCCATCTCCCTGATTTACTAAAACTAGGGGTTTATAGCAAGAAAGAAATGTAACAATGTGTAAGAAAACAGGAACTAGAGAGGGGCAAGGAAGCAATCATGATGAATGAGGGGTCCAGCATCTCATCTTCTGGATGTGGTGATCATCAGTTTTGGTTTTCTGATACTTTTTTTTTTTTTTTTTTGAGAGGCTTGAAGGCCATTTCCTGAGGAAGAAACTCAGACAAAACAAATGTAAATTTCAAGCTTTAAGACCAGAAGGTTCATCTTCTATCTTTATAAATAATGAAAAAGATCTATGAGACTATCAGGTTGGTTTCACATGTTAATTAGCTATTTTAGCCCTTTTGCAACATATACATATTTTAAAACATCATGTTTTATATTCTATATATATAGATATAATTTTTGTTAATTAAAAATAAATTAATTGAAAAAAATCCCATCCACCTGGGACCTCAGAATTTCACGTTAGTTGGAAATAGGTCTTTTTAGATGTAATTAGTTTAGGATCTGAACATGCTATTACATCAGATTTAGGGTGGACCTTAAATCCAATCAAAGGCATCTTTATAAGAAGAAAAGGACACAGACACAGAGGGATGGAGGCCATGTGAAGACAGAGGCAGAACTGGGAGTGATGCAGCTGCCAGGCAAGCAATGCCAAGGATTGCTGGGAACTGCCAGAGAGGGAAGAGGCAGGAAGGATTCTTCTTTAGAGCCTTCGCAGGGATCATGCCCCAACACAGTCTTGATTTTGGACTCCTAACCCTCAGAACTATGAGAGAATAAATTTCTCTTGGTTTAAGCCACTAATTTGATGGTAATTTGCTATAGCAGCCCTAGGAAACTAACATATTCTTCTCATAGCAAAGATCTTCTTTCCTTTCTTTTCAAGTGTCACTTTCTAGATCTTTCTGGAGGCTAACACTTAGGCAATTTATATATATACAATTCGAGAGGACTATATATGGTCACAATTTGTAAGAGCTTACTTATATTTAAAGTGGGCTTTCTGTAGAGCATATAGTTGCAGCTTTTCTTTTTCTCCAATACAGCAGTCACTGTCTTTTAATTGGCCTGTTTAGACTGTTCATATTTAAAGTGGTTATAGATACAGCAGCATTATGTTTTACCATATTTGAAATTATTTTCTACTTATTGCATTAGTTCGTTCCCCTCCTTTTCTGGTTTTATTTTACATAATTCAGTTTTCTCTTCTCTCTTGATATCTTTTATATTTCTTTTTTAGAAAAACATTTTTAGTGATTGCTGTGATTTACAATATACGTCTAAGTTCATCTTCAAATAGTACTACACCATTTCATGTGTAGTGTAGAGAGGTTGCACCAGATTGTTCCCAATAACTCTTTCCTGTCCCTCGTGATATTACTGTGATTTATTTTACTTATTCTTATGCTATAATCACCTAAGATATTGTTGCTATTATGGCTTTCAGCAGTTGTCTTGTAGATCAGTTAAGAGTAAGAAAATTTTTTTTACCTTTATTCCTTCTCTGATGCTCTTCCCTTATGTAGATCCAAGTTTTTTTTTTTTTTTTACTTCTTTAAATTTCTATCTGCCTGAAAAACTTCTTTTAATATTTTTTTGGAGTGTTTGAGTTCTTTGTAAATTCTGGATGTTAGTCCCCTGTTGAATGGGGAGTTTGCAAATATTTTTCCCCACTTTGTAGTTTATTTCTTGATTATTTCTTTGGCTGTGCAGAGCTTTTTAGTTTGAATTAAGTCCCATTTGTCTGTTTTTGTTTTTGTTGCCTATGATTTTGAAGTCTTAGACATAAATTCTTTGCCTAGGTAATACTATTCAGCCATAATAAAGAATGAAATCACATCTTTTGCAGCACAATAAATGGAACTGGAAGCCATTATTTTAAGTGAAAATAACTCAGAAACAAAGACAAATATTGCATCTTCTGGCTTATAAGTGGGAGATAATGTGTACACTTGAACATAAAGTATAGAATGATAGTCAATAGAGACTTGGCAAGGTGGGGAGTATGGAAGGGGTGCGGATGAAGAAATTACTTAATGGGTACAATGTATGTTATTTGGGTGACAGATACACTAAAAGCCCTGATTTTATATAATAGATTGATGTGACAAAATTGTACTTGTACCCCATACATTTATACAAACAAAGCCAAAACGAAACACCAAAACATTAATTACAGGACAAATTTGCTGGCAGTGGATTCTCTGTCTGAGGAGGTATTTATTTCACTTTTGAAAAATAATTTTAGGTCTGGTTTGGTGGCTCCTGCCTGTAGTCCTAGCACTTTGGGAGGCTGAGGTGGGTGGATGGCATGAGTGCAGGAGTTCAAGATCAGTCTAGACAACATGGTGAAACCCCATCTCTACTAAAAAATGCAAATAATTAGCCACACATGGTGGCTTACACCTGTAGTCCCAGCTACTTGGGTGGCTGAGGTAGGAGGATACCTTGAGCCTGGGAGGTTGAAGTTGCAGTTGAGACCTGATCACACCACTGCACTTTAGCCTGGGTGACAGAGTGAGACCCTGTCTCGAAATAATAATAAAAAATAAATAATAATTTTGTTAAATGTAGAATTCAAGGTTGGTATTTTCTTTTTTTAGTTTCAACAGTTTAAATATTTCACTTTGTTTTTGCTTGTGTGGTTTCTGATGGAAAGTCTATAATTTTTATCTTTTTTACTCTATAGTTAAGATACTTTATTCTTCTATCTTCCTTCAATAATTTCTTTTTGTCTTTGGTTTTCTGCATTTTGACTATGATATACTTAAGTGTTATCTTTTGATGTTTACCTTCATTTTTAAAAATAACTTTTTGTTCTTTGAACCTCATAGAGCTGTGGTTTGCTGTCTGTCATTAATTTTGGGAAGTTCCTTGTCATTGTTACATCAAATATTCCTTCTGCCCTATTACCTTTTTCTTCTCTTTCTGATATTCTAATTACATGTACACTACTCTTTTTAATATTGTCTCACAGTTCTTGGATGTTCTGTTCCTTTTTTTACTTTGCTCCTTTTTCTTTTGGAATTTTAATTTGGGAAGTTTCAGATGATCTGTCTTCAAGTTCACTGATTGTTTCCTCAGCTGTGTTGAGCCTCATGAAAGATCCATTGAAGACATTCTTTATTTTTGTTACAGTGTTTTTGATTTCTAGCATTTCCTTTGGTTTGTTTTTAGAGTTTCTATCTCTCTGCAGACAGTTCCAGTCTAGCTGGTTATCTATCTTTTCAACTGTAGCCTTTAACATATTAATTTTAGCTATTTTAAATTCTTTGTTTGATAATTCTAACATTTGTGTCATATTTGAGTTTGGTTCTGATGATTACTTTGTCTCTTCAGAGTGTGTCTTTTCTTGTCTTTGGCAGAGTTTATATTTTTTCTGAAAGCTGGATGTGTTTTATGGGTAACAGTTAATGAGATAAATAGGTCTTTATTACAATAATTTGTTTTAAAATATGGTGAGGAAAGTGTTTAATATTTGTTGTAGTGACAGCTATCAGAGGCATCAAATTCCAGTAGTATCTTATTTCTTTTTGTTTCTTGGCTTTGGGACTTTTCTCTGTATTGTTCTCAAGGAAGAGTATGTCTTGAAGTTCTTTTCACTTTAATCCACCATTATTATACTGGGTCTTGCTGGTGTGGTGGTGGGTGTTGGGAAGAGTATGCTTTAATTTTCTTTTTTTCTTCTTTTGAGACAGAGTCTCACTTTGTTGCCAGGCTGGAGTGCGGTGGCACCATCCCGGCTCACTGCAACGTCCACCTCCTGGGTTCAAGCAATTCTCCTGCCTCAGCTTCCTGAGTAGCTGGGACTACAGGCCTGCACCACCTTGCCCAGCTAATTTTTGTATTTTTTAGTAGAGACGGGGTTTCACCATGTTGGCCATGATGGTCTTGATCTCTTGACCTTGTGATCCGCCCACCTCGGCCTCCCAAAGTGCTGGGATTATAGGCCTGAGCCACCGTGACTGGCCCGCTATGCTTTAATTTTTTGATTAAGTCTCAGTCTATTACCAGGCCTGTGTTTTGGGGTGTGTCTTTCACAAGTGTTTATGTCCCTCCTCTAGGGCTATAGCATTTCTCTCTTCCTCCATGCCCCCTACTCCTTTTCTTGGCTACAGCATTCCAGATCTTTTTTTTTTTTTTTTTTTGTAGCCCTGTCTCTGGTTGAATATGGCTCCCCCTCCTATTCCTTGGATGAGAAAGGAAGGGTGGCATGGGCTGCAGTGGGAAAGAGTCATCTTCTCCCAAAAAGAATAAAATTTCAGTGTTTCCCCCATTGCAGTCTTTTCCCCTAGATTATAGGCTTTTGTTTTGAGCTGGTGACGTTATGGTGGGGTGGAAGGCTGGGGGCTGGGGAAAGAGAGAAGAATCTATAACTTGAGTGACTGCAAAGGAGAACTGGAAGAGATGGCAGTATGAGAAAAGAAAGTCAGCAAGGTCTACTGGCTTGTCTTAATCCAAGGAATTGGCAAATGTGGAATGACCAGGAAAGGGAAGTTTAAAAAGAGGAAGTCACCAAAGTTGACAAACATTGCTCACTGTCTTCAAAGGCTTTCATTTGCCACACTGCTCCTCTCTAGGGGAAATGGCTGGGAATGGTATGGCATAACTTGCTTATAAAATAACTTTCATTTTTGGAATTTATTTAGTAAATTCCTATGTGGGGAAAAATTATTTTAACTTCACTTTTATACTAACAAATAGTTTTCTTTGTCTTCTCATATTTTCTGAGAAAATGTATTTTTTATTTATCATTGGTTCCCAAAGTTACAAATATAACAAAAAGGTATACTAATTAACATTGTTGGCTCTACAATCCTGCACGGACCAGAAATTGATTCTAAACAAATTATTTAACTTCTTTAATTTTCATTTATTTATCTGTAAAATCTGAATAACATATCTCTCATGGAGTTATTGTGAGTTTTCAGTGATATAATATAGGTAATATGCTTGTTTAGTGCTAGGCACTGCCTTGGTAAATATGTAAATACTAAATAGTGAATAGTTATGATTCTTATAACTTCTGTTGCTAAACATATATAATATAGATTAAATGTTATGTAAATATATAATGTATAATATAAATAATATATAATATAAATATACACATAATGAAGTTATAATCATTAATATATAATTAATATATTTATATAATAAATATTAGACATGTATAATATAAATATTAAATATGTTTAGCACATAATACATATGCTCAGCAATAGAAAATATAAATACACATACACACACTTTTTTTTGAGACGGAGTTTTGCTCTTGTCGCCCAGGCTGGAGTGCAATGCTGCTATCTTGGCTTACTGCAAGCTGTGCTTCCTGGATTCAAGAAATTCTCCTCCCTCAGCCTCTTGAATAGCTGGGATTACAGGCGCCTGCCATCACACCTGACTAATTTTTTTGTGTTTTTAATAGAGACAGGGTTTCATCATGTTGCCCAGGCTGGTCTCAAACTCCTGATCTCAGGTGGTCCAGCCCCCACAGCCTCCCACAGTTCTGGGATTACAGGCATGAGCCACCCTGCCTGGCCACATATTTTTTTCCTATGGGAAAATCCAGCCATGTAAAATGGCATGATTTTATTTCTGGGTTCCCTGCCAAAAATCCAGTTTATACAATTGGCTTCTAGCATAGTTATCAGCACCAGTTAATAAAGAAAGATACATGTAGTATATATAGCTAAATACACACAGATGTGTTTGTGTGTGTATGTGTGTGTGTATATATATATATGCATGCTTATACATACATGTATATTTTTATACACACACAGTTGGGTTTTATAGGAAAAAATTCTGGAAAGAAAAATCTTTTTATTTCTGGAGAGTTAAAATGGAAAATGGGGAGGAGAATAAAAATTTAAAGTTTTACTTTTTATTATATATTTTTCTATGTTAGTGTATTATATTATGATTTATATTATGAACAATATTACTTTCTATAATAAAAATCACTCTGATGTGTGATATATATCTATGTATAGATATAGATATCTCTAATTGTAGACTCTAACTCTCTCTCTATATAGAGATCTCTAGACTTATATGTATATATAGAGAGATATAGAGTGTTCATGCCAGTGAGTCTTTTCTCTTGCTTTACAGTCATTCAAAAGCACAAGTCGATTAAATAGTATAATTTCTTTTCTTTTTTTTTTTTTTTTTCGAGACGGAGTCTTGCTCTGTTGCCCAGGCTGGAGTGCAATGGCATGATCTCAGCTCACTGCAGCCTCTGCCTCCAGGTTCAAGCAATTCTCCTGCCTTAGCCTCCTGAGTAGTTGGGATTACAGGTGCTCACCACCATGCCAGGCTAATTTTTGTACTTTTAGTAAAGATGGGGTTTTTCCATATTGGTCAGGCTAGTCTCAAACTCCTGACCTCGTGATCCACTCACCTCAGCCTTCCAAAGCGCTGGGATTACAGGTGTGAGCCACCGCCCCCGGCCAAATAGTAAAATTTTTTAAAAGCATAGATAAAATCTCCGTGTTTATAATTAACAACTGTTGAAACATACAAATATATGGCAAACAATTACACAAAGATTTTAGTATTTAAATGTTTCTTTTTTTTAATTGCATTTTAGGTTTTGGGGTACATGTGAAGAACGTGCAAGATTGCTGCATAGGTACACACATGGCAGTGTGATGTGCTGCCTTCCTCCCCATCACCTATATCTGGCATTTCTCCCCATGCTATCTCTTCCAACTCCCCACTCCACCTGCTGTCCCTCCCCTATTTTCCCCCAACAGATCCCAGTGTGTGATGCTCCCCTCCCTGTATCCATGTGTTCTCTTTGTTGAACACCCAACTATGAGTGAGAAGATGTGGTGTTTGATTTTCTGTTCTTGTGTCAGGTTGCTGAGAATGATGGTTTCCAGGTTCATCCGTGTCCCTACAAGGGACACGAACTCATCATTTTTTATAGCTGCATAGTATTCCATGGTGTATATGTGCCACATTTTCCCTGTCCAGTCTATCATCAATGGGCATTTGGGTTGGTTCCAGGTCTTTGCTATTGTAAACTGTGCTGCAACGAACATTCGTGTGCATGTGTCCTTATAGTAGAACAATTTATAATCCTTTGGATATATACCCAGTAATGGGATTGCTGGGTCAAATGGAATTTCTGTGTCTAGGTCCTTGAGGAATCGCCACACTGTCTTCCACAATGGTTGAACTAATTTACATGCCCACCAACAGTGTAAAAGTGTTTCTATTTCTCCACATCCTCTCCAGCATCTGTTGTCTCCAGATTTTTTAATGATCGCCATTCTAACTGGCATGAAGTGGTATCTCAATGTAGTTTTGATTTGCATTTCTCTAATGACCAGTGATGATGAGCATTTTTTCATATGCTTGTTGGCCTCATGTATGTCTTCTTTTGTAAAGTGTCTGTTCATGTCCGTTGCCCACTTTTTAATGGTCTTGTTTTTTTCTTGTAAATCTATTTTAGTTCTTTGTAGATTCTGGATATCAGCCCTTTGTCAGATGGGTAGACTGCAAAATTTCTTTTCCATTCTGTTGGTTGCTGATTCACTCTAATGACTGTTGCTTTTGCTGTGCAGAAGCTGTGGAGTTTGATTAGGTCCCATTTGTCTATTTTGGCTGTTGTTGCCAATGCTTTTGGTGTTTTGGTCATGAAGTCCTTGCCTATGCCTATGTCCTGAATGATTTTGCCTAGGTTTTCTTCTAGGCTTTTTATGGTGTTAGGTTTTATGTTTAAGTCTTTAATCCATCTGGAGTTAATTTTAGTGTAAGGTGTCAGGAAGGGGTCCAGTTTCTGCTTTCTGCACATGGCTAGCCAGTTTTCCCAACACGATTTATTAAACAGGGAATCCTTTCCCCATTGCTTGTTTTGTATCAGGTTTGTCAAAGATCGGATGGTTGTAGATGTGTGGTGTTGCCTCCGAGGCCTCTGTTCTGTTCCATTGGTCTATATCTCTGTTTTGGTACCAGTGCCATGCTGTTTTGGTTACTATAACCTTGTAGTATAGTTTGAAGTCCAGTGGCGTGTTGGTTCCTGCTTTGTTTTTTTTTTGCTTAGAATTGACTTGGCTTTGCGCGCCATCTTTTGGTTCCATATGAAGTTTAAGGTGTTTTTTTCCAGTTCTGTGAAGAAGGTCATTGGTGTCTTGATGGGGATAGCATTGAATCTGTAAATTATTTTGGGCAGTATGGCCATTTTCACGATATCGATTCTTTCTAACCATAAACATGGAATTTTCTCCATCTGTTTGTGTCCTCTCTTATTTTGTTGAGCAGTGGTTTGTAGTTCTCCTTGAAGAAGTCCTTTACATCCTTTGTTAGTTGTATTCCTAGATATTTTATTCTCTTTGTAGCAATTGTGAATGGCAGTTCATTCTTGATTTGGCTCTCTTTAAGTCTGTTATTGGTGTATAGGAATGCTTGTGATTTTTGCACATTGATTTTGTATCCTGAGACTTTGCTGAAGTTGCTTATGAGTTTCAGGAGATTTTGGGCTGAGATGATAGGGTCTTCTAGATATACAATCATGTCGTCTGCAAATAGAGACAATTTGACTTCCTCCTTTCCTAATTGAATACCCTTTATTTCTTTTTCTTGCCTGATTGCTCTGGCTAGAACTTCCAATACTATATTTAATAGGAGTGGTGAGAGAGGGTATCCTTGTCTAGTGCCAGATTTCAAAGGGAATGCTTCCAGTTTTTGCCCATTCAGTATGATATTGGCTGTCGGTTTGTCATAAATAGCTTTTATTATTTTAAGATACATTCCATTGATACCTAGTTTATTGAGGGTTTTTAGCATAAAGGGCTGTTGAATTTTGTCGAAGGCCTTCTCTGCATCAATTGAGATAATCGTGGTTTTTGTCTTTGGTTCTGTTTATGTGGTGAATTACGTTTATAGACTTGTGTATGTTGAGCCAGCCTTACATCCTGGGATGAAGCCTATTTGATCATGGTGGATAAGCTTTTTGATGTGCTGTTGCAATCGGCTTGCCAGTATTTTATTGAAGATTTTTGCATCTATGTTCATCATGGATATTGACCTGAAGTTTTCTTTTCTTTTGAGTCTCTGCCAGGTTTTGGTATCAGGATGATGTTGGTCTCATAAAATGATTTGGGAAGGATTCCCTCTTTTTGGATTGTTTGGAATAGTTTCATAAGGAATGGTACCAGCTACTCTTTGTATGTCTAGTAGAATTTGGCTGTGAATCCTTCTGGACCTGGGCTTTTTTTGGGTGGTAGGCTCTTAATTGCTGCCTCAACTTCAGACCTTATTATTGGTCTATTCAGAGTTTTGGTTTCTTCCTGGTTTAGGCTTGGGAGGAGGCAAGTGTCAAGGAATTTATCCATTTCTTCCAGGTTTACTAGTTTATGTGCATAGAGTTGTTTGTAATAATCTCTGATGATGGTTTGTATTTCTGTGGAATCTGTGATGATATCCCCTTTATCATTTTTTATTGCATCTATTTGATTATTCTTTTCTTTTTTATTAATCTGGCTAGTGGTCTATTTTGTTGATCTTTTTGAAAAACCAGCTCCTGGATTTATGGATATTTTGAAGGGTTTTTCGTGTCTCTGTCTCCTTCAGTTCTGCTCTGATCTTAGTTATTTCTTGTCTTCTGCTAGCTTTTGAGTTTTTTTGGTCTTGCTCCTCTAACTCTTTCAACTTTGGTGATAGAGTTGATTTTAGATCTTTCCTTGCTTCTCATGTGGGCATTTATTGCCATATATTTTCCTCTAGACACTGCTTTAACTGTGTCCCAGGGGTTCTGATATGTTGTGTCTTCATTCTTGTTGGTTTTGAAGAACATCTTTATTTCTGCCTTCATTTCATTGTTTATTCAGTCAACATTCAAGAGCCAGTTCAGTGTCCATGAAGCTGTGTGGTTCTGAGTTAGTTTCTGAATTCTGAGTTCTAACTTGATTGCACTGTGGTCTGAGAGACTGTTTGTTATAATTTCCATTCTTTTGCATTTGCTGAGGAGTGATTTATTTCCAATTATGTGGTCAGTTTTAGAGTAGGTGCGATGTGGTGCTGAGAAGAATATATATTCTCAATATTAGACAGTCTCGTTGATCTGTCTAATGCTGAGAATAGGGTGTTAAATTCTCCCACTATTATTGTGTGGGAGTCTAAGTCTCTTTGTAAGTCATTAAGAACTTGCTTTATGTATCTGGGTGCTCCTATATTGGGTATGTATATATTTAGGATTGTTAGCTCTTCTTGTTGCATTGATACTTTTACCATGATGTAATGTCCTTCTTTGTCTCTGTTGATGTTTGTTGTTTTGAAGTCTATTTTATCAGAGATGAGAATTGCAACTCCTGGTTCTTTTTGCTCTCCATTTGCTTGGTAAATCTACCTCCATCCCTTTATTTTGTGCCTTTGTGTATCCTTGCATGTGAGATGGGTTTTATGGATACAGCACACTGATGGGTTTTGGCTTTTTATCCAATTTTCCAGTCTGTGTCTTTTGATTGGGGCATTTAGTCCATTTACATTTAGGGTTAATACTGTCATGTGTGAATCTGATCCTGCCATTTTGATACTAGCTGGCTGTTTTACCCATTAGTTGATGCAGTTTCTTCATTATGTTGATGCTGTTTACCATTTGGTATGTTTTTGGAGTGGCTGGTACTGGTTGTTCCTTTCTATGTTTAGTGCCTCTTTCAGGAGCTCTTGTAAAGCCAGCCTGGTGGTGATGAAATCTCTGAGTACTTGCTTGTTTGTAAAGGATTTTATTTTTCCTTTACTTATGAAACTTAGTTTGGCTTGATATGAAATTCTGGGTTGAACGTTCTTTTCTTTAAGGATGTTGAATATTGGCCCCACTCTCTTCTGGCTTGTAGGGTTTCTGCTGAGAGATCTGCTGTGAGTCTGATGGGCTTCCCTTTGTGGGTAACCCGACCTTTCTCTCTGGCTGCCCTTATCATTTTCTCCTTCATTTCAACCCTGGTGAATCTGATAAATTATGTGCCTTGTGGTTGCTCTTCTTGAGGAATATCTTTGTGGTGTTCTCTGTATTTCCTGGACTTGAATATTGGCCTGCCTTGCTAGGTTGGGGAAGTTTTCCTGGATAGTATCCTGAAGAGTATTTTCCAGCTTGGATTCATTCTCTCTGTCATACTCAGGTACACCTATCAAACGTAGATTAGGTCTTTTCACATAGTCCCATATTTCTTGTAGACTTTATTCATTCCCTTTTACCCTTTTTTTTCTAATCTTGCCTTCTCATTTTATTTCATTGAGTTGATCTTCGACCTCTGATATCCTTTCTTCTGCTTGGTCAATTTTGCTGCTGAAACCTGTGTATGCTTCACGAAGTTCTCATGTTGTGTTTTTCAGCTCCATCAATTCACTTATATTCCTCTCTAAATTGTTTATTCTCATTAGCATTTTGTCAAATCTTTTTTCAAGGTTCTTAGTTTCTTTGCATTGGGTTAGAACATGTTCTTTTAGCTCACAGAAGTTTCTTATTACCCACCTTCTGAAGCCTGATTCTGTCAGTTCATCACACTCATTCTCCATCAAGCCTTGTTCCCTTGCTGGTGAGGAGTTGCGATCCCTCGTAGGAGAGGTGTTCTGGTTTCGGGTGTTTTCATTCTTTTTGTGCTAGTTTCTTCCCATCTTTGTTGATTTATCCACCTGTCGTCTTTGTAGTTGTCGACTTTCAGATTGGGTCTCTGAGTCTACGTCCAGTTTGTTGATGATGAAGTTATTTCTTTCTGTTTCTTAGTTTTCCTTCTAACAGTCTGGCCCCTCTGCTTTAGGACTGCTGAGGTCCACTCCAGGCTCTGCTTGCCTGGGGATCACCTGCAGCGGCTGCAGGACAGTAAGGGTTGCTGCCAGTTTCTTCTTCAGCTATCTTTGTCCCTCAAAGATACCTGCCTAATGTCAGTCTGAGCTCTCCTTTATGAGGTGACTCTTTGGATATATGGGGGTCAGGGAGCTGCTTGAGGAGACAGTCTGTCCTTTATAGGAGCTCAAGTGCTGAGCTGTGAGCTCCGTTGTTCATTCAGAGCTGCTGGGCAGGTACGTGTAAATCTGCTGTAGCAGAACTCATAAACCCCCTTTTTATTTTTTCCCAGGTGCTCTGTCCCAGGGAGTTAGGGGTTTATTTATGAGTTTCTGTTGTGCTGCTGCCTTTTTTCAGGGCTGCCCTGCCCAGTGAGGAGGCAGGCTAGTCACTGTCTGCCTGCAGAGGCTTTGCTGAGCTGCTGTGGGCTCTGCCCAGCCTCCGTGTGAACTTCCCTTCAGTCCTGTTTATATGGGTATAGTTAGAACTGCCTTGGCAATGGCAGCCCACCTCTGTAATGATGGACTCTCTCTGTAATGGTGGGCTACCTCGGCAATAGTGGGCTGCCTCAGCAATGGCAGACTACCTCCATAGTGGTGGACTGCCTTGGTAATGGTGGACGCCCCTCCCCGACAGAGCTGGATCTTCCCGGGTGTAGCTGTGCTTGCTGTGAATCTCTCAATCCAGAGCATTTCAGATTGCTGTTTTTTTGTGGGGTTGGGACCAGCTGAGCCTGATCACCTGGCTCCCTGCCTCAGAGCCTTTTTTTTTTTTTTAGTTGAACAGTCGACTGTCTCCCAGGTGTTCCAGTCGCCTGTTGAAAAGGCCCCGAGATCTGTGTGATCTCCTGTGCAGTGACCCACTGCGCCAGCTGAAACAACTGCGCTGAGATTCGTGGCGCTTTTTTGCCTGGGAATCTCCTGGCCTGGCTCCCTGTTTCAGTCCCCTTTTTTATCAGTTGAATGGGTGACTCTGACTTCCCGGAGCTCCAATCACCAGCTAAAATGGTGCCCGGACCCATGTATTTTTTAGAGAGAACCACTGTGCTGGGGTGCCAGCCAAACCAGCTGCACCGGCCAAAACAGCCATGCCAGGGCACTGGCCAAAACAGCTGCACAGGCTAAAACAGCCTCTCCGGCCAAAACAGCCGTGCTGGTGACCCGTGGGGCTCCTCCACCTGGGAATCTCCTGGTCTGTGGGCAATAAAAATCTGTCTGGAAATGTGGCGTCCACTCACCCTCTGCGCTTTCACTGGGAGCTGCAAGCCTGAGAGGCTCCTGATTGGCCATCTTCTTAAATGTTTCTAATTGTGGTATAAAATGGGTTTTAGTGCATGGTAAGATGAGTGAGAAAACATTCGTTACATCAAAGTGATTTTTTTTTAAGTTTGCAAGAGACACTGGAGAGATATTAGTCAAAGGATACAAAATTTTATTCAGACAGGTGGAATAAATTCAAAGATGTACATCATGGTGACTATAGTTAATGACAATATATTTTATTCTTGAAAATTCTAAGAAAGTAGTTTGTAAATGTTTTTACCACCAAAAAAGTATGTGAGGTAGTACATATGCTAAGTAGCTCAGTTGTGCCATTTCATAATGTATACACATTCAAAACATCATGTACACCATAAATATTTATAATTTTTGTCAGTTAACAAAGAAAGAAAAAGTACACAAAATAAATATTAAGAATTGTTTTGGACATGTTATTGGAAGCTTCAGCAATAGGAAAGTGTTAGGGACCCAAATGTGCTTTTTCATGTTGTCAGACTCTTGACTGGAAATCACATCAAGAGAATACTGTGGAGATTTCTGCAGGGCATAGAACACAATTCTGGGTTTTATCAGAAGGACACAAATCCTTTTGGTTGTCTGACCAAATGCTTCATCTGCAAGTTCAAACCTTTCAGGAAAAAAATAAAATACCCACTTAACACCCTCATCTTTTAAAAAGAGAAAACACATCCTTCAGGCTATTTTAGTGAACATGCACAGCAAATCCAGCCCTTCTCTTTTGTCATTCACTCAGGATCCAGATGTAAGCACCCATAAAGCCTCTGTAAGCCTTTCCCAGGCACTAAGGCTCTTTGCATGCTCTGCTGGGACCAGACACTATGTAAATCTTGAATAATACTTGGAACTTAGCTCACATAGGGGTGGGCTAAGTTATATCAAAACAGGTTTTCTGGTGCAATGATGATGATCTGAGCCATGGAAAATATGTTATTAGCACTGTCAGTTTACATTCCCTGCCAGAGAATGAACACAAGCCCCATAGTTATATGCTAATATCACCCTCCAATCCCTAGCTTTAGAAGAGGTTGAATTACTGAGAGATTAAAGTACTGGGGGTGTTTTGAAGACATAAACTTCGGCTGATTTCATTGATCCAGACTGTACTGCTGACTGTAGGTGGCTGACCTGTAAGTGTGTGCAGCTGATCACAAGGTGGGGGCAGTGGAGGTCAGGTAGGAGAGAGGATTCTTACTAGACTCTGAGAGCTAGAATGCCTTTACAATAAGGCATGCCAACTTTCCCTTTTTACATGTGAGGGACCTGAGGCATAGACATGTGATGCGAGTTCCTAAAGGAACAACATTTGCTTAAAAGTAAATTATGCTATTTGGTATTCAGATGATTACTGAATATTGATTACTAATTTATTTAGTTTTTCAATATTCCAAATTTGTGAATGCCATGTCTATAAAGACAAATATATTGGCCAGGGTTGAAAAGCCTCCTTCCAATTTATTTGTTTATTTGATAGTTGATTTAGTCTTACCACTAAATTGTATGTTCTACATGGTGCTGACAAACCATTTTGTCTTCTTAATTGGTTATTCAGTTGCCTTCATATTGACAAATATCTTCAGTGATTAGTAGGATGCAGATAGGTGATTCATTGATGGGCAGATCATAGTAGGCCTTTGTAGGCTTCACAATGACCTTTGGGCACCTTCTGTGGTACTCTGTATACAAAGAGAAAGAGAGAGATAGAGATTGATTGATCTCTGATGTATCTTCCTCTTTAATTTGGAGGTTACTAGTCCTGTCTGATTAGGGTCATACACTATAGATCTCATTTAATCTTAATCACCTCCTTAAAGGACGTATCTCAAAATCCAGTCACATTAGGGGTTAGGGCTTCAACATGTAAATTTTTTGAGGGGAGGGCACAATTCAGTCAATAACAGAGATGGAAGAGCTAGGGTGTGACTCTGACTTAGAAACTCATCCTCATTCTTTGGTGCTTGCTGCTTCTTACTGTATGACATGGCAATAGTGGTATTTTTTCCTATCAAATTAATGTGTTTTTTTATGGAATAGCTCAAAATTAACTGTATAGCACTCCCCTCCAATCCCCCTCTTGTGGTAGGCAGGAAGGGCTGATGATTCCAACTAGATGATACAAAATAAAATACTTTGATGTTATTGGTATGCTTTATCTCCAGAAAGGAGATCCCTTCTCCAGCTGTGTTTGTGTGCTGACCTCTGATGTCACATTCAAGCTCCAACTATCAGAGCTTGGAAAATGGGTGACACCATTAACTCATTCCAAGCCTGTATGGTCATTTAATATTTACTTGATCCACACAAATATATATTGAGTGCTATGTGTGAGGAGCTCTAACTGCTGGGAGTATGGCTGTGGAAAAGGCAGATAAAGTTCTTGCTGTCATGGAGAAGACAGGGGAAGGTAAGCAAATAAATAAGAATTTCATACAAGAATGGTACTCTAAAGAAAATTAAGTAGGGTAATGAAATGGAGGGGATTAGGATATGGAGCAGTATAGTTTGGTGGTCAAGAAGCAGTCTTTGCTATGGTGGCAATTGAGCTAAAACCTGAATGGTGAGAAAGGGCTAGTCATGGAAAGATTTGGGAGTTAAATGGTCCAGGCCAAGGAATGGGAAAATATGATTTGCTTGGGCAACAAAAAAAGAGGCCAGTAATTGAAGTTTGGTGGGGTTGGCCAAAGAATAGATGGAGTAGTTGACCACAACCAGGTCAGAAAGGGAAACTGTAGAAAGGAGGTTGGCCTTTATTCCAGTGCAATGTGGCTCACTTGCAAGGTGTTGTGCAAGAGACTGACATGGTCTGATTGGCATTTGTAAATGATCATGTTGGCAGCAACACACACTGCTTTCAACAGTTGTAATTCTGTGTCTCTCTGTGACATGAGTATCTTCCTGTGAGGCAGAAGGAAACAACATATTCTGTAGAATGGTCAATTTAAAATTTGTTTTGGAAGAGCTGCTATGTCAGATAATCAGAATAGGATGACAATACAAATTTAAACTTTGCTTGTAGCTAACCCATGTCTAGTAAGTGAAGCAGCTCGGCCACTTGTTGGTTGTTGCCCATCTTTTTTCCTCTGTTTTTCAGAGAACATGGATGATGTCCTAATGAGAAGTGACCTGCAGCTTCCTTTCTTCCTTTTTCTCTCCCTTCCTTCCTTGTCACCACCCTTCTAATGTGGGAGGCATTCTGTTGTCTGTCAGTATGTGCTCTTTTCTCTTTTTTTTTTTTTGAGGCAGAGTTTCGCTTTGTTACACAGGCTGGAGTGCAATGGTATGATCTGGGCTTACTGCAACCTCCGCCTCCCAGTTTCAAGAGATTATCCTGCCTCAGCCTCCTGAGTAGCTGGGATTATAGGCACACACCACCACACCTGGCTAATTTTTGTATTTTTAGTATAGACGGGGTTACACCACATTGATCAGGCTAATCTCAAACTCCTGACCTCACGATCGATCCGCCTCAGCTTCCCAAGGTTCTGGAATTACAGGCATGAGCCACCACACCTGGCCATGTGCTCTTTTCTCCATGCAGAGTCAGCCTGTTCTAGGTTTATTTTCTGGGCACTGATTTCTTTTCTTTTGGCACTGATTTTATTGACAGCTTGTGAAGTCCTCCAGCTGTTAGAAACCAGCCTGGCCAACACGGTAAAATCCTGTCTTTGCTAAAAGTACAAAAATTAACTGGGTGTTGTGGCATGTGCCTGTAATCCCAGCTACTTGGGAGGCTGAGGCAGTAGAATCGCTTGAACCCAGGAGGTGGATGGAGGTTGCAGTGAGTCGAGATTGCACCACTGCACTCTAGCCTGGGCAACAGAGCAAGACCCTGTCTCAAAATAAAAGTAAAATAAAATAAAAATAAAATCTTCCAGTTAGCAGAATTCAAAGACTATAATGGGAGGAGATCTGAATCTGAACCCGGGAAATATTTGCTGCCGGCTTGCATAGTTGCTGTGAGCCAGACTGACTCACCAGGGAATTCCCAGAGAGGAAGCTGTGCTGCCTCCACCTGTGGGCACGCCTCCTCTCTGTACTCTGATGCCACCTGTTATAGGACAGCTGGTGTGGTCTGGGGACATCTGAAGCTATTAAAGTCACATGCTCCCACAGAGCCGCTGGTGGCTGTGTTATCCATGGGGGAGGCAGGGAGCATCATAAATATATCAGAGGGACAAGGAAGGAAACCTAGCAGATCAACATTGAGAAATAGGGATAGGATGGGGAAAAATGAAATTTAGAGGACACAGAAGAGATCATTCTAATTTAATGTGAAGAAATAGGAAATGAATGATGGAATAGGGATTGGGGAGAGGGACATGATATGCATATCTGTGCCTGTACATTGTGTCCATGACACATAGAGTTCAAGTCTTTGCCATACCCCTCTCAGGAAATGGGCTTGTGCACGTGGTGGCACAGCTTTCAAATATGGCTCTCCTCTGGTTCCTGGTTAGCAGCATAACATTAATCAAGTGTGATTTTTATGTGGCCTTCTTTCTCCTGCAGGGTCATATACTCACCTGTGCAAACAACCCTCAAAGTCCATCAGCCCTGAATAATGCCTCTCGATTTCTCTCTCTCTCTCTCTGTTTTTTCTTTCATTTTTTGGTACTCTGTACCATGTTTACCTTGGAGGCAGGTGAAATAAAAATTAAGATAACTAGGACTACAAAGGAACCCAATTCTATTATATATGCTATCAATATATATAATTATATTGAAATATATCATCATATTAAAAAACAAACATGATATAGCGATACATATACATTTTATTAACAAGATCTAATGGGACTAATAACTTTCATTATATTGAAACAATATGAGTATATTTTGAGATATCTGGACCAATAGTAATATGGTATAAAAATATCTGTGATTTCTGTTTGTGACAAAGTAACAGGTACCATTGATTCCACTATAGTTTTTGTGCTTATTCATAGTTAAATAACATGCTAAATTTCGGTTAGTTGTTAGTAAAAATAAAGTAAAAATATATATAATCTCCAATCAAATTCATAGGCCCCCTGTATTCTATCCATGGATCTTGGGTTAAGAGTTAAAAAATCTCTGCTCTAGGAGGTATCTGAGGTAGCAAAATTAGGTGGCCAGCCTATCTATCCTTAAATTGGTGGAATGTACTTTAGTTCTGGGTTCTTTCTTTAGAGTTAAAGGATCCTGAGAATATAGAGGAATTTTGATGATACCTGGAAGCTTAATGTTTTCTGAGCATGTGCTGGGTAATCCATGCCAAAAGGTATCACCAGAATCACCTGGACTAAAGTTCACAATCCAACTCACTTGCTTCCCCAGTGACCCATAATCTTGGCCCTAGAAGAGGCCCCTGCAGGATCACTGTGGGCTGATGTAATTCCTACATGTACATCAAAATGGCCCCATGGTGGCTACAGTCACAGCCTCCAAACCACAGAAATATTTGTTCACATATCAAAGTGTTTGCTTCATGAAGATCTTTGCTGCCTATCAAGATGATTACCTGTATACCAGTTTTCATTTGTAAATATCAGGACACGGTAACCCACATGATATTAGACATGAAGCCACAAATTCTCATGGTTTGGGAAATGGATAATGATGATTCTTTCACCTGAAGTGCAGAGGTACCGCTGGAACCAGTGACCTGTGTCCTGCCCAGGACGTCAGACACTTCCTGTTGGTGGAGTACAAACTTTTGTAGTCTTCAAGAGAAGTTTTCCTGTTCTCTTGCCCTACCAACTTACTGCTCTGCCCAATATAAAATTTTACTATATGCTTCAATACAAAGAAAATGACAAGTATGAATATTATGGACTCTCCTTATATGGATCTGAAATGGTACACTCAGGAAGAAATAAGGGTATTGAAGGGCTCACATAGGTTGTATGAATGTGTGTCGGGGATGTTGTAGAGGAGACAGAAGATTTGGACATATGTTTAGACACGATCATCTTTTTGACCACTTTCAACTATAAAAGTCATGATTCAGTGATTCCATGAAATCCTCTGAACTGCTATGATAAAAGGTGCCATGGACACAAAGAGCATTATTATTAGCTCCATTTTTTGAAGTGATGTTATAATCTTTGTTCATTTTCAGTTTTATTATTCATTTTTGCTTACTGAATTTTCTCACCAGCTCTTCTTTTGTATTATCACAATATCTAACAGCTTTAATCAGCCAATTTGTCTTGACAAAAATTACATGCATGGCTGTCCCTATTCATAGCACTCTTTTGTTTTTCAAATCTCCATTCAGCCATAGCCTCCCTCTCAAAGAATACCCCATATGTATATTCAGTCCTAGTGTTTTGGTTTTGCCAAAAGGCCCCTTATCTTTTTCCACAAGCATAACCTGCTCTAATACTCATTGTCTGAGAGTTTTTAATCACTCCATATTCATGTGGAACTCATAGATAGCTCTAATATCAGATTCAAAATGAACCAGCATTATTTAATGGAGTCTTTAAATAGATTAATAGAAGCAATTTTATTCCCTTGTGCTATTTGGTTCCATGCTCCAATTTTATCAAGAATATTTCCTTTTACCTGGCCTTGTCAGACTTTGTTAGAGGAGTGCATTAATAAGTTAAAAGTCTTAGTCAATATGAGAATCTTACATGAAGCTTCGTGTTTTGTCTACCTTGAAATTATTTGGAATACTGGTCGTATGTTCAGTTTTAAATTGGTTACATTGCTTTTTTGTTGGTCAGACCTTTAGCTCTATTGCTGCGAAGCTCAAATTGTCTGGACTTCTAATGATTCATCTTAACAGAATTTATAGTATGTATTTCTCATCTTGAATTGATATTTTAGACTTTGATTGTGAGATGATAATGAAATTTCTAAGCCACTTTGACCATGACCTTCTAGAGTGCTACAGAGTAGTTGGTTTGGGCCTTATAAATTAGAGAGAGCAGGTCCGTTGTTGTGTTTTGCCTCCAAAAGTAGAAATGCAAGCTGGCCAATGAATTCATCTTTTGTCTTTTATAAAATCAGTCCAGGTTGGTCAAAGGAATGCTGAAGGTACAGATATTTTGGAGGGGTTTCATTTTTAGATGCAATTTATTTGAAAAGCATCAGTATGTAGTACCCTGCCCCTGAAATCTGTTACTTAGATTTTTTTCTTTGATCAGTTAAAATCAGAGGACTTGCCCCTTTGTTACACTCCATGATAGTTTATCAAGAACTACCCTCAAATTACAGCATGTGTTGGGGTTCCATTCTTAGGTCTACTTCTCATAGAAATTCTGCTTAGTATTGTTCAACTTCAATTTATATACATGAAAAATTAGATTTCAAATGCCAATCTTTGGATTATTGAAATATTTTGGGTACACATCTAAAGCAAATAAGAAATATAGCCAAAAGTTAAGGCAAAATAATTTTGTTACTATTCACTAGTTAGTGTCATATTTCTCGGCTTTTTCTATGATCATGAATAATTTGTCTATTTATATATCAATATTACAGAAGATAGCTATTTTATAGATAAGAGAGCAGGATAATATTAATCTGAGAATGACTACTTAATTCCTCAGATCTTCAGTTTTCCTACCGGAACAAAGACAGGTATATTTAGTTCTAACAATAGCTGTGTTTCCCTGAATTTGCATTTAATTAATTGCTGGCAAATCAAATGATATTTTTAGTACCTGGAGGTGGGATGTGGAGGTGGCATGCTATTTAAAGAAATATTTTAATGAATTTAACAAATAACCCCTGAATACATCTGTTTTATAAGTTTGGATTTTTAAATAATGGATTTTGGTAGAAGAATAATTCAGATTTTATAAATGATGTCATATTTTACATGCTCTAGGGGTGCACTCTTATTAAAATTCAACCTTATTTTGAATGCTTCTATAAATATGTTTTCTGATTCATTTCATAATTTATATTTTTGATAAATTCAATTTTTATAAATCAGTTTTTCTTAAAGTAGGGCACAGCTGGATCATTCTTGTTTTTCCTACAGATGCATAGTGTAGGGTAATTAGTTAATCTCTACAGTGTCCTGAAAAGATGAATAAAACATGGAGTGCTATTTCTATCAATCTCCTCCCTCACCTTTTCTTTTCCTCACTCTCACGTGGGTTCATAGTGGTTGAATAGATGTCAAAGAAATGGTTGCTGGCTAATTTATCTCAGGGCTTGCCAGTGCTCTCTTGGAGATACATTTTTATTTTATGAAAAGAAAAATAAAAATAACTCAAGTAGAAGTAAAAGAAAACAAGGAAAATAGGAGCTTGAAAATTGCAAATGTATTACAGATAAAAGAACTAGCAGAGGACAAAGTAAACCTTGAATTTTATGTAATTATTGAATTTGTTTTAAAGCCTGAAGTGGAGTAGGGAGAACAAGATATACCTTACACTCCTCCATCTTTTGTACACCTCCTCTTCAAGCATAAGGAAATTCTGTATCACCTCTGCTCTGTTCTAGAAAACTCTTAAAATACTTTAGGCTCTGATGTTCAGCCTTAGTTCCCCTTGAACCCTTTGCACCCGAGCTACCAGCACACAGCATTCACAGGACACACACACACACACACACACACACACACACCCCTTTGCTATTTTTCTTACTTGGGCTTTTTTTTTTCAGGTAGGTGGTGTTCACTTCTCCATTGTGCAAATGAGAATACCACTGGTGTCCAAGCATTTAGTTTCTTCTGATTTTAAAATAAGATGTTTGAAGGTTCTGGAAATATTGCAGCTGACATGAGGCTCTTTCTTTCGTTTCTGGCTGCTCGAAGCTTTGTGTGGGCTTAAAAGTGGCTCTTGAAGGAAATGGATGTTCCCTAGTGGGAAAAGTCATTAATTTTTAAGAGCAAAAGTCAAAGAGCTGACCCTCTGTACTCTGGTTTCTGTCCTGCTTAATCTATAGGTGTAAGTAAAGACTGGAAAATCTGGGTTTGGGGTCCTCACTTCTATAGGCAGACCATCATCTATTTCTCTAATTTTCTCATGCCTAAAAACCATGCATGTTTCCTTCTAATACTCTTTTCAGGGAACTATTTAGACCATATTCAGGTTCCATGGCTTACTATTGTTTAGGGAAATAAACTTCTGTAGGTTGATATTGCCTATTCTCTTTAGGTGATCACGTCTTCCATTTACATCAGCTTATAAAAATGTTTCTGAACGAATATATCAGTAAGGCTACCATCACTGAGGGAAAAAGGCACCAACAAAAACATAAAAAATAAAGTTGAACCATAAAGGGTTAAGAAATTTGCCAATGGCACTGTAGTCTAGGGAATCACTTTGAAGCAGAGATCTTGGGGATCTTACGTCATTACTGGCTCAAAGTGGGGCCTAGGACAAGTTGTTTCTTTCCTTTTGGACCTATATTCTGAGAACACAGTGATTTTTGTCACTAGGGAAGCAGCCAGTATCCAATGCTGTTTTTATTTGCATTTGATTTTTCAAAAACAGCTTTGAATTTATTGAGAGAGAATTCACATCATACAACTCATCCATTTAAAGTATACAATTCAGTGGTTTTTTAGCATATTCATAGGGTTGTGCAACCATCATCATAATCTAGTTTTAGCATGTTTTCATCCTCCTTCAAGGAAACCCTGAACCCATCAGCAACTGATCCCATTTCTCTCCTGTGTCCTTCCCTAGGCCCTAAGCAACCCCTAGTCAACTGTGTGTCTCTATAAATTTGCTTGTTCTGGACATGTACCCTAAATAGAATCATACAGTATGTGGCCTTTTGTGACTGAATTCCTTCACTTTGCATAGTATTTTCAAGAGTCAGACACATTGTAGCGAGAGTCAGTACTTCGTTCCTTTTTATGGCTGATTAATACTTTAATTTTGATGTAGTTTAGTGTCTGGTTTTTTCTTTTGTCACCTATCTTTTGGTGCCAGATCCGGGAAATCATTGTGTGACCCAAGGTTACAAAGACTTATTTTTTGTTTTGTTATGTGAGTTTTATAGTTTTTGCTCTATGATTATTTGTTTGTCTCTTTTCATTTCAGAGTTGATCCAAACACTGAATACCTTTGAAAAAATGGTCAAAATGATCCAACATCTATTAGCTCTGAATAATGGAAAGGCTGGCAAGAATTGTGGCATGTGCTGAATATTTCATTTTAGGCAGTTGTATCATGATTCCATGCTCCCATCCATATTTCCTTTGCTATAATCAGTTTTTACTTTTATTTGTTCCACTCACATTGCTGGGCAATTTAAGAAATAGTTTCCTTAGTAAAGTCTGAAACTGATAGCTGTTGTATTTTTCTGTGAAATTTTTTGCTCTTTATGTTTTGCCTACACTCCATTCTATCCTTTAAAATCACTTTTAGTTTTTCCTTTTCACATGAATGTGCTTGCTTTTTAATCTTTTTTAAAATTTCTCATTTTTATTATTATGTCCTGGGAGATTTTTAAAAAGCCTTCATTTTTTGACAGGGCTTTATTTAAAAAAGATAATAATGTTTTGCTTAATTATCCTGCAGTATCTACAGGCCTTAATATGTAGTGAGAATTTAATACACATTAAACAGCAAAAGATTTATGCTTAACCTTTTCAGATGGATATCACTTGTATTAGATTTCCTAATTAGACATTGGTCTAACCTCACTGGTGCTTCAAAATTTAGATGGTGGCCCCCTCAACATGTAAAGCTCTAGTGTTAATCTGAATAAGAAAATAACAAGAAAGTGAACTCATGAAGACTTTTAGTAATGGCCAGGTTTCACAGTATTAGCCATTCACTTGCAGAACCTTGACCACCATGTTTCTTACTAGATATGGTCACACATGTTATTACAGGAGCCCTTGGCTTGTCCCCTTCACCTCTAGGGAAGCAATTATTTCTATTGTACTTAAAAAACTGTATCCCATATAGTGGTTGTCTTCCTGCTCCCCAGGAAATAATCTGTTGGAATTCAAAATGCAATTACCACACTTGACCACTTTCCTATATCCTGGAGCTGACCATTATTAATGGCATCCAATTATTCATAGCAATCAAGCAGCTGACCTTGCTTAACAGATCACAACAGTGGGTATCTGACAGTGAGTCTGCTGGTTGGGCATAATAGAAGGAGACAATGTCATATCCTGGTCGTCTTTAGCAAAAACATGTGACTTGCAGAGTTGCTGGAATGCTATAATGACTTGATTGCTAGATTTTGCCTGTCATTATTTTAAAAGCATGTGTTTATATATGCTGGCAGGAGCAGGAAAAAGAGGTTGGTTTAGGTAAGCTTGGTGTCTGGGAATGTCTTTGGCTTGCCCTGTATCATGGCAAATTAACTGAGCGAGCTTTGGTAAGTCATTTAGGTTTCCAAGCTTGAATTTCGTCAATTCTAAAATGAGGACATTTTGCCTACTTTCAAGGGTGGGCATGAGAGTTAAATGATATAATCACTATGAAACAATCAGGTAAGCAGCAGTTGCTCCCTCACTGTCAGTTTCCTATCCATTGAGTCAATCTGCGCCTTAGCTCCAGCAGAGATAAAAGGAATAACATACAGGCTTTTTTATTCCTCCCCAAAGTGCAGGATAGGTTTTGATTCCCACATGAAGGCTGGTTTTTCATTCTGTTTTTTCCACAAGCCCACAAGTCAAAGGTTTTCCTTTATTGTGCTGTGGTATTAAAGTGTGATATTTGTTTGCAGTGATGGAGCCTAAGCGTAAAAACTGACACAAATTTCCAGGTGGTTGGTTTTTGACCCTTCCGTTTCCTTGACTATATTTTCCTTTTGAGTTGGCATGATTTATAAACAGCTCTGCTCCAATTGCAGAAAGGAGCAAATTGTTTACCTTTGAAAGTACGTTAATTCTCTCATGCTACTAGGAAGGGGGTTTTCACAAGGAACTAACTTTATTGAATTTTAAGCCAAGCAATTTGAAGGGGGATGGAGAAATACACACAGTTAATATTCACTAGAGTGTCACTGACAGGTCTCATTCAAGGGGACCACATAAAAACTCCTTTATTAGTTCTTTCTCCTTGTCACTATGGGAGATGCTCTAGTGTCATTTGCATCCCAAGTTTAAAAATCCATACTTTTATATGTTTGCTAGATTGAAATGAAGATGAAATATTCTCTTTAGAATTTCTTCTTTTTTTCTATTAAAAAATGGTATTTGTGTGGACTGAAAAGTAGAGTACACTATCTGACAGGATTTAGAGTCAAATGGGGCAGTCTGAGTCTCTTCCATTGGCTAGCAGGGACAAACTCAACCAAGTTACTTCACCTGTCTTTTCTTCAGTTTTCTCATTTGCAAAGCGGAGACTCCAATCTTTCTCACGGGATGTAGTGAGAAAAAATGTTTTAAAATGGGAGAAATTACAAAATATAAATGGTACACAAAAGTAAAATGGTATTTTTAAGTTAGAATAATTTTTAAAATGCTTCAAGCTTTATCTAAAGATTTTCTGCAGTCTTTGACAGGGCAATGGATGCAGCAAACCACTACCATGGCATGTGTATACCTATGTAACAAACCTGCATGATCTGCACATGTACCCTAGAACTTAAAGTATAATAAATAAATTAAAAAAATAGAATTTCTTATCTACATTGCTTGCCAGTGATGAATATGCAATGTGTTTAACTTGCCATGAACCTTATGAAGCATCAAGCAGAACTTACTAAGAGAAATGAGAACTTAATTTTAAAGAAGATGGCTTGAAGTGTCTGATTAGCCCTGAGAGCAATTGGGAATTTCCTGCTGACCTGTGAAATAGCCTGTATTTCTGCACTCCTGGTGGGCCATATGGCTATACAAATAGGTGATGGGGGAACAGAGGGACCTTGTGGTGGCTTAGGGCTCTGGAATATTCAGCCTGTAGGTTGGGCAATTTAGAAAGTGGCCCCGTCTGCTTTGTAGGTAATAAAATGCCATAGTGGCTAAGGGAATAGACTTAAATCCTGACAGACCGAGTTTTAAATGCTAGCTTTTCACTTTTATTATTACGATTTTCTTATTTGAGAAATAGCAGTAACTGTCAAGGCTCTTGAAGGCTTGGATGAAGTCATACATGTCCTATATTCTCTTGCTACATGCAGTGTCTAGTGCCTCCTAAAAGATATGTCCAGGTACAAATCCCTGGAACCTGTGAACATGATCTTATTTGCAAAAATTGTTTTGACAAGTGTAATGAAGAATCTTGAGATCATCCTCGATGACCAAAGTAGGCCCTAAATCCAGTGGCAAGTGTCCTCATAAGGGGCAGAAGGCACAGACACAGAGAAGAGACCGTGTGAAAACAAAAGAAGAGGCTGGAGTGATGCAGCCATCAGGTAAGGAAATCCCACAACTATCAGGAGCCAGAAGAGGCAAGAAATGTAATCTTCTAGAGGATCTGGACGAGTGTGGTCCTATGAACACCTTGATTTCAGACTTCTGACATCCAGTACTGTGGAATAAAATTCTGATGTTTAAAGTCACTTTTTGGTTTGGTAATTTGCTACAGTACCACAGGAGGTAAAGAACTGAGCTCGGTGTCTTTTACATGGTCAATGTTCCATAATTTGTGGTTTTATTTTCTAAATAAAATAGACCTTTTTTGCGGGGGGGGTAGGTAGTGTGCTTTCAAAAAAATTATTTCTTTAACTTTTTTCTACTTTATAACCTTTGCTTAAACTTCATTAATTCAGTCACTTAGTATTTATTAAGCAACTTCCATGTACCAAGATACTTTGTGCTAAGTGTACTAAATACTTTTAAAAGAGCACTATTTGATATAAAGCAGGATACATATAGACCCCACTCTTACTAGGTTTAACTCACTGCATATTCACCATGAATAACCAGTGTATATAAGTTATTCTCAAATGAATATTTCATCTTCACTTCACTCTAGCAAGTTTATAAGAGTATGGCTTTTAAAAATTGGGATTCAAATGACACTTGAACATCTCTCATAGTGACAAGGAAATAGGACTAATAAAGGAGTTTTTTTGTGGTCACTTTGAATCAGATATGTCAATGACAGACTAATAAATATAAACTGTATACATTTCCCCATCCTCCTTCAAATTACTTGGCCTAAAATTCAAATAAGTTTAGTTTCTTGTGAAACTCTTCCTTCTAGTGGCATGAGGGCATTAAGGTATTTCTGAAAGTAAACAATTTGCTCCTTTCTGCAGACACAGACAAATATAAAACAAATCCTCACTGCAGTATTTAAATACTATGACAAAATCTTGTTGAGTTTGGGACAAAGAACAGAAGGATTACTTAAATGGCAGAATCAGTGTGGTGGACTCTTGGCAAAGATGGAAACAGGGACAGAAGTAGAGACATTGGTTTTAAGCAAATGACTAAGCCTGAAGAACAAAGGGAGAAGTCTTAGAGGAAAAAAAAAGTAGTTTTATAGAGGACTTCTGTTATTAAAACAAAGTATTGACTTTGAAAATTGATGTTGCCAGCTGGGCGTGGTGATTCATGCCTGTAATCCCAGCACTTGGGAGGCCGAGGCGGGTGAATCACTTGAGGTCAGAAATTCGAGACCAGCCTGACCAACATGGTGAAACCCCATCTCCACTAAAAATATAAAAATTAGCTGGGCATGGTGATGCACACCTGTAGTCCCAGCTACTCGGGAGGCTGAGGCAGGAGAATTGCATGAAACCGGGAGGTGGAGATTGCAGTGAGCTGAGATTGTGCCACTGCACTCCAGCCTGGGCGACAGAGCGAGACTCTGTCTCAAAAAAATAAAAAAAACAAAAACAAAAAAAAACCCATATAGCCATCAGGAATGAGAAGCAGAACACTTTTGCTGGGTGGAATATTGTTGTTCTGTGTATGGTGCAACAAGGCAACTTCCTGGATGTTCTAGGGCAGGGATGGGCAAACTTTGACCCTAAAGAACCAGGTGGTAAAGAGCTTGTGGGCTATATGGTCTCTTACGACTTTGTGACTTTACATTATAGCATGAAAGCAGTCATAGACAATATGTAGACAAATGAGTCTGACAGGGTTCCAAACTTTATTTATTGGACACTGAAATTTGGATTTCATGTAGTTTCCACATGTCTTGATACATATATATTTTTTGTTAACCATTTAAAAATGTAATAACCATTCTTAGCTTGAAAGCTATACCAGAACAGGCAGTGAGATATATGTAGCTCTTTCACAATTTGCCAAGCCCTATTATAGAGTGCAGCTTCTGTTTCTACAAGGAAAGGAAAAACCCTCTATGCCTAGAAATTCTGATATAAGCAGCAACCAGCAGGAAGAGTGGAGAGCTATATGGGGAAGAGAAGTTATTTTGGGGAAACAGTATAATATCTTCAGAATTCTCAGCTCCTGCTGGCCCAATAAACAGGGGCCTGAGCGTGATTAAAAAATATTATTTTTTGCTTCCTGAATCAACATTTAATGATAATGTTTCTATTTGATGTTTCAGCGACAAAAGTGCAAATTATGCATGAAATTGATGTACATTATTCCATAATAGGGTAATCTGATAGAAAAACACATTAGGTATTCATATTGAAAACAAGTCATTTATAACTGTTAGGACATTTTGAAAAGGAGAATGATGTCCTTGGAAACAAGAATGACTGGAAATTGGAGCCATTTAGTTGTGACCAGGGACATGGAGCATTGTGTTCCAGTACCACCCAGTTGCCTTTGTGGTCATAGATTTTTAAAATGATGAAAGACAGTTCTTCATATATCTTATTCTGTGACATCATTTTCTGAGTGATAATAAATAGTACATTCCTCTATAATACTGCATTTACAACCTTCACCACACTTTGGGGCTCTGGAAATGTGCTGATAAACAAATGGTTATGAATTTGAATGCGAATTTGTCAAATACTCTGTGGATTTAAGTGTCTTATTATTCAGACCGTGTGGGTACTCCACAAATTATTAAGCTTAAGTTATGGTTTCTCAATTCTGAAGTATCTGCCTTCCACCTTCTTTTAAATTGTTGTGTTTTAGACACACCTATTCCATATCAGTTTCTACAAAGTACATCTCTTGTCAATAAACTTTTGTAGGTTTAACATTAAATGTCAATGTAAGTGGAGCCACTCTGCACAGATCATAGATTTTTAGAGCTTAAGGTGGCCTCAGAGATGACCTAGCCCAACTTCCTCATTTTACACCTGAAGGAAATGACAGCAAAGTGACTTTGTAACTCATTAGTTTTACCATTGGCTATAGGTGATTTCTATGTCACTCTATACTGAAACCTTGGCTTTCCAGTATACAGTCTGAAATGCTTGGTCAGTGGTTTGTAGGAGAGACAAATTATTTCCAGCATCTCTTCTATAGCCTCCATTTTTCTAAAAAATATATCTGAGAGATCAGGAAATCACAAGTGGGTTGGATTAGGAGCTTTCTTTTCATATAGCCCATGGCTTTGGACGTTAATACTAGGAAGTATTCCATTAGTATTGTTACTTAAAAAAATTAAACTCAATTTTAGATTTGGAAGTACATGTATGTGTTTATTCCATGGATATATTGCATACTGGTGGGGATTGGGATGTTACCTTTATTAAGAGAGTAAAGTAAGGGTATGCCCAGTTACCTTGAAGAGAATGAAAAAAAATTGTTCTAGAGAGACCAGCCCTGTCAAAGAGGTTGGGTGAGTACTCTCTGTATATTGAAGTAGACTGGGGAGTAGTTGATCTGGTGGTTAAGACTAGTGATGGGTAGAGATCAATGGGTACAGGAAGCAACAGTTAATATAAAGGCATCTAGTTGGGACACCTGTGTCACACAGAGAATGGTCAATATTTGTCTTTGGGCAGGCAGCAAATGGAGATCTGTATGAAACTGCAGAACTGACCCCTGGATTTGGGGCAGGATCCAACTTTTGGGAAGAATTCTAGCAAGACATATCCACATCCTCAGTGGGGGTTTAGAGGGCTAGGATAAGAATTTTCTAGAACTCATTGTAGGGAAGAGGAACCTAGAGAGAAGCTCAGAAACCTTGGACTGGAAAAAAGGCAATGAGAAAGGAGAGGAAAGCAGTTGAGTAATTAAACATTTAAGCTCATATTTCCTCTGTTTGGCCTTAGGGAGTGAGTTCTCAATGAAGTCACTCATACAGATATGCAGAGGTGGCAAAGGCAGGGTTGAGGGCAGTGGCTTGGTCTGCCCCTGTCACTACAATGTAGATTATCCTCAACCATTGTGCATGAGCTCTGTCTGTTTTTCCTATGGTCTATTGAGTTTAGCAATGTTTACTTTCTCTCCAGAGATTTTCAATTTGGACAGTTTTGTGATTCTGTGAAAACCAATTCTTCATCAAATCTGGAGAAAACATTTTTTTAAAATTGCTTTTATTGCAGAGGAAAAAATAGACAATAGGATTCCATATCATAAATACTTATTACTACTATGGTAGAGTTATGGAAAGTGAAATAACCTTTTATGTATTTAAGTTTGCACTCACAGGGATATCAAGAGTATCAGCCAATGGATTTTGCTTTAGCAGTTCTCGTGTTAGCATCTATTATTAGCACTACTGCTATGTATAAATACCTGAATCATAAAAAGGTATTTAAAAAGTGTATTGTTTCCTTAAAACTCATTGAAAAACCCACTCTTGGAGGTGGAAGTGATCTGGTCCTTTCTTGACTCACCTGTGCTCCTAGCACATGAGCCTGCCCACCAGAGTGCTTTCTTTTGCTTGGTCTCAGTTCTGCTTTTGGGCAATTCCACAAGATCATGAGTAGGATCTTGGGTCAGCTTCATGCCTGTCTTGCTGCTCTTTTCCCTGTTAACCAGGATGCGCATATGTTGATCTGAGTGAAGCTTCACATGCCTAACAATGGCATATCCTTATCACCACAATGATTCTATTTACATCCCCAAGGTGGGAGCTCAGTAATTCCATTCTATAGGATCTCAGCTAATTAATTTTTGGGAGTGCTGCTTGCTGAGATGTAGTTACTTTGGGTGGGTTTTTGAATCCTGACTCATATATAACTCTGGGCCTTTCCGACCTGTCATCTGAGATTCCTTCCTGGAACCTACGTTCTATTTTTTGATCTCTAGTCCTATGCAAATTATGGGTATGAAGCTTGATCTGTGCAACTTATTTTCTTTACCTGTTTTCTACTTTTGCATTGTCATGATTGTCAAACCTCTCTTACTTGTTCTATGAGGACTTTTAGACTCTGATTCAGTCTTAGTGTACTCATTACTTCCAAATCATTTCCTAGCCTCTATATTGATGCCAGTGTCTTGATTCCTTACCCGCCTCCTGTCTTTCCACTGGTTCTCCAGGCTCCTTAACAACTTCATTTCAATATCTTGATAACCAATACCTTTTCAATACCTCTTGAACATCAAAGACTATCCTCATTCTTTCCTATCTCAGTCCAAGACTAAATGTCAATGCCAGAAGCTTCCACATTAAAATAAAAACAAGAACCAAACCAAACCGAACCATACATAAGAAAAATTTAGTAGCACTATACTATCATTGGATTAGTGAAAAAATAGGGTTGTATACCTAGATAGCCTTATATGAATTTGTGTCACAGTCTGACCAGGTTTGTTTTGATAGATTGCTATCTACCTTAAACGGAATATTTTCTGCAGAGTTCTATGCACAACAATGAAAAACTACCTTGAGTTGTATTCATAAATAACATTTGAAGTAGAAAAGAATTTGCCTTACCAGAACCCTTCTTTACTTTGAAATGACTGATAAAATTTCCTTAAAATACTTCAATGATATGAAAAATATTCTAGGACATTTTATTATTGATTGCATTTGATATAACATAAGCACAATACCTATAACTGGTTTTCAGAGGGTTTGAGTTTTGATCATTTATCTTTTGATTTATTGGTTGGAAACATTTTCCTCACTGAGAGGCTTCTTTCATAACTTGTGGGATATCACACAGTTTGTAAAATAGCTTGGAAAAAGAAAAGAGAATAATAATTTAAAAAATTCATTTGATAACATAGTATTATATAGATTTTGTCTTCTGATGTAGGCTGTCTTAAGCCTGTTGAGAGAGGCTTCTTTCAAATATATTTTTAATAAGAAGGAAAATCAACATAAACTTTATTTCTTAAATTGTTTTAAATTATTGAAACATAATTTAAGGCTCAGCATGTGGTCTGTCTTGGTTAATATACCATCTATCTGTATTTTAAAAGAATGGTATTCTACTGTTGGAGTATTATTTGAATGTCAAATTATAGTTATTTTTCTATATGATTACTAATTATTATGTCCTTGTTATATCAATTACTGAGAGAGAAGTTTTTGAAATCTTCAATAATAATTACAAATTTATTTGTACTACATAAAATCTTTCAGTTTTTGATTTATTTTTAAGCTCTATTTTTAGGTGCATTCACATTTAGGGTTTTTATGCCTTCTTGATGAATTCTTTTATCATTATGTTTCTTTATCCCTGATAATATATTTTGGTTTAAAGTCTACTTTAGCTAGTATTAATATAACCACATCAGCTTTATAATTAACATTTGCCTGGCACATATTTTTCCACGAACTTACTTTTAACATGTCTATATATATATATATATATATATATATATATATATATATATTTTTTTTTTTTTTTGAGATGGAGGCTTGCACTGTCACCAAGGCTGTAGTGCAGTGGCGCCATCTCAGCTCACTGCAATCTCTACCTCCTGGGTTTAAGCAATTCTCCTGCTTCAGCCTCCTGAGTAGCTGGGACTACCGGCGTGCACCACCACACCCAGCTAATTTTTTTGTATTTTTAGTAGAGACGAGGTTTCACTGTGTTGGCCAGGATGTCTCCATCTCCGGACCTGGTGATCTGCCCACCTGGGCCTCCCAAAGTGCTGGAATTACAGGCGTGAGCCACTGCGCCTGGCCTGTTTATGTTTTTAATATGTCTTTATATTTGAAGCCAACTGCCTGCCTGCTTGCTTTCCTCCCTCCTTCCCTCCCTCCCTCTTTCCCTTCCTCCTTCCCTCCTTCCTTCTGACAGCATATAGTTGGGTCTTATATTTTATATAGTCTGACATGTCTGCCTTTTAATTGGGATATTTGGACTATTTGTATTTAAGGAAAACATTTATTTAAGATTGGAGGATTGTAGTTACTTCTTCCTCAAATATTTGATATATTTACCAGTGAATTTCAGTTTCATTGATTTTTCTCTATTGTTTGTCCACTTTATATTTCATTGATTCCCATATTTAGTTTTTTATTTTCTCCTTTATACTTACTTTGGGTTTATTTTGCTCTTATTTTACTAGCTTCTTAAAATGAACCTTAGATTATTAATTTTAACTTTGCTTTTTCTCTAAGCATCTCAAGATATATTTTTTCCTTTAAGGATTGCTTTAGTTTTAACACACATTTTTTATTTTAAAAATTAATTTATATTTTATGATAATTTTCTTTATTTTAAAATCAACATATAGTTGTACATATTTATAGGATACATAGTGGTGTTTATATATATATATATAAAAATGTATTGTGATCCCATCAGGGTAATTAGCATATTCATTATCTCAGTCATTTATTATTTCTTCATGTTGGGAACATGCAGTACTTCCTTCTTGCTATTCGAATTTGGGCATTATTAACTTTGGTCATTCTACAGTGCTATTGAACACTAGAACTTATTCCTTCTATCTAGCTGTAATTTTGTATCCTCTAACAAATCCCTCCCTATAACCCCTATCCCTACCCTTCCCAGCCTCTGGTATCCTCTATCCTACTTTTTACTTCTATGAGATTAACATTTTTTTTTTTTGAGACAGAGTCTCCATCTGTCACCAGGCGCCAGGCTGGAGTGCAGTGGCGCGATCTTGGCTCACTGCAACCCCCGCCTCCCGTATTCAAGCAATTCTCCTGCCTCAGCTTCCCAGGTAGCTGGGACTACAGGCACACGCCACCACGCCCAGCTAATTTTTTTGTATTTATAGTAGAGACAGGGTTTCATCATATTGGCCTGGATGGTCTCCATCTCTTGACCTCGCGATCCGCCCGCCTCGGCCTCCCAAAGTGCTGGGATTACAGGCTTGAGCCACCGTGCCTGGCACGAGATTAACATTTTTTAGCTTTCACATATAAGTCAGAATATGTGTTGTTTAACTTTCTGTTCCTGGGCCATTTCACTTAACGTAATGTCCTCCAGTTTCAACCATGTTGCCATGAATGATAGAATTTAAATTTTTTAATGTCTGAATAGTATTCCATTATGTGTATATACCGCATTTTAACAACTCATCTGTTGTTAGACACCTAGGTTGATTCCAAATATTGGCTATCGTGAACAGTGCTGCAACAAACAAGGGGATGCAGGTGTTTCATCAAGATACTGATTTTCTGTTCTTCAAATAAATGCCCAGCAGTGGTACTGCTGGATCTTATGGAAGTTCTGTTGGCAGTTTTTTGAGGAACCTCTGTACTATTCTCTGTTCTAACTGTACTACTTTACATTCCTACTGAGAATGTATGAGTTCCCTTTTCAGCATTTGTTATTTTTTGTCTTTTTGATAATAGCCATCCTAACTGGGGTGAGATGATATTTCATTGTGGTTTTGATTTGCATTTCCCTGGTGATTAATAATATTGAGCATTTAAAAAATATATTTGTTGGCTATTTGTATGTCTTTTTTTTTTGCAGAAATGTCTGTTCATATTATTTACCCATTTAAAAATCAGATTTTTTTTTGCTGTTGAGATGTTTGAATTTCTTGTATATTCTAAATATTAATCACCTATTTGATGGATACTTTGCAAATATTTTCTCCCATTCTATAGTTTGCTTTTTCACTCTGATTGTTTCCTTTACTGTGCAAAAGCTTTTTAGTTTGATATAATCTCATTTTTTTGTTGTTGTTTTTCTTGCCTGTGACTTTGTGGTCTTATTTATAAAATTTTTTCTCAGACCAATATCCTGAAGCATTTCTCCTATGTTTTCTTCTGGTAGTTAATAGTATGGGGTCTTAAGTTCAAGTCTTTGATCCATTTTGAGTTGATTTTTCTTTTCTTTTCTTTTTTTGAGATGGAGTCTTATTGTGTTACCCTGGCTGGAGTGCAGTGGTGTGATCTCGTCTCACTGCAACCTCTGCCTCCTGGGTTCATGCCATTATCTTGTCTCAGCCTCCTGAGTAGCTGGGACTACAGGCTCATGCCACCACATTTGGCTAATTTTTTGTACTTTTAGTAGAGACAGGGTTCACCGTGTTAGCTAGGATAGTCTTGATCTCCTGACTTCGTGATCTGCCTGCCTTGGCCTCCCAAAGGGCTGGGATTACAGGCATGAGCCACTGTGCCCGGCCAAGTTTATTTTTCTATAGGGACAGAGGCAGGGGGTCTAGTTTCATTCTTTTGCATGCTCATATTTAGTTTGTTCAGAACCATTTTTTGGAGAGACTGTCCTTTCCCCATTTTGTATTCTTGGTTACTTTGGCAAAAATCAGTTGGCTATAGGTATAGGGACTAATTTCTGGCTACCCACGAAGTTTAATATGTTGTATTTCCATTATCATTCAGGTACAAATATTTCTAATTTCTTTTGTAATGTTTTTCTTTTACTCATCTTTTACTTAGAATTATATTGTTTACTTTTCAAATATTTGGGTATATTCCAGATATAATTTTGTTATTGATTTATAATTCTGTTTTAGTTAGAAAATGTGTTCTCTATGATTTCAATCATTTGAAATTTAGGTATGTTTTCTGACCCAACATCTGGTCTACCTTGTGCACTTCAGAATAAGGCAATTGCTTTGAGTAGTGGTCTATAAAATTTGAGTTAATTTCATTTAGTATTTTAAAATTGTTTAACAGTGTATTTTAAATCAAGATCCTTTGATTTTTTAAAACATTTTGATATGCCCCTCTTTTTTTTTTTACTATTATTCCTTTTCTTGAAGCACCTTTTGTCTAATTTTTAAATATAATCAGTTTATTAAAAGATGTCCATTTGCAAGTTAGAAGGAAAGCCTTCTCCAGAGTCTGAGCTTGTCAGCACTGTTTCCTTGTACTTTCCAGCCTCCAGAATTGTGAGAAATACATGTCTGTTATCTTAGCTACCCAGTGGATGATATCTGTAATAGCAGCCTTAAGTGACTAAGACATACCTCTTGTGTATGATATAATACTCTTTGATATGGTTTGGCTGTGTCGCAACCCAAATCTCCTCTTGAACTATAGTTCCCATAATCCCCTTGTATTGTGAGATGGACCCAGTGGGAGGTAATTGAATCATGGGTGGTTACCTCCATGCTGTCTTGTGATAGTGAGTTCCCATGAGATCTGATAGTTTTATAAGGGACATCCCTCCACCCCCACCCATGCCTTTGCTCTGCACTTCTCCTTGCTGCCACCGTGGGATGAAGGACATACTTGCTTCCCCTTCTGCCATGATTGTGAGTTTCCTGAAGCCTCACCAGCCCTGCAAAATTGTGAGTCAATTAAACTTCTTTCCTTTACGAATTTCCTTTATTAGCAGCATGAGAACGGACTAATATATCCTTACACCATAGTGATTCCATTTACTTTTTCCTGTACTTTCTCCTATAGTTGTCACATATTTACTTCTACATATGTTTAAAATCCACAATTTCTGCCATTATTTTTGCTTTAAATAGTCTTTCAAACAAATTTTAAAAATGAGAAAAGATTTTAAAAATGTTTTCTCACATATTTACCATTTTCAGTCTTCTTTTTTCTGCACATTATATTGTTTTGTTTTTGTAAAATACCAGTTAGTCAGTATTTTTGGCTTTGTGGTCAATAAAGTCTATGTCATAATGACTCATCTACGCTCATGTAGAGTAAAATAAGCCATAGACAATTTATTGACTATTGAGCATGGCTAAATTCCAATAAAACTTTATTTGTAAATACTAAACTTTAAATTTTACATATTTTCAATAAACTTTGAAATTTACATAATTTTCAAAATATTATTATTTTGATTTTTCTAATTATTTCAGTATGTCAAACCCATCTTACCTTATGGACCACATAAAAACAACAGGTAAATGGCTGGATTTGGCTTGTAGTTTATAATTTGCTGACCTCTGCTATAGATCCGTGTTTACATCTGGTATTATTAAGCCTCAACTTAAAGCCTATCCTGTAATATTTCTTGTAGTGCAGATCTACTAACGACAGTTTTTTTATTATTATTTGTCTGAAAACTGACTTATTTATCCCTCACTTTTGAACAATATTTTCATGGGCTATAGGATTCTAGGTTGGCAGGTTTTGTTTTTCAGCACTTTAAAGAAGTTGTTCTGTTGTTTTCTGGTTAGTCATATCTCTATGCTCTGTTTCCTCTGCCACAAAGTGAAGTTTTTGGTTTCCACAGCTGCATCTTGGAAAGGTAGAATACTTTTTGCAAATGCAAAAATCACCTTATATGTTTTTCTCTTCTCTCATGAGCAGCCTACATTGCCTATTGTCTAGTATCTAAAAACAGTTATTTTACATAGTTTGTTATCTATTTTTACCATGAGAATACATCCTATATCTGTGATTTTTGTCATGGATAGATCCAGAAATCTTTTATATATGTTTAATATATAAGTGGTGATTAGCTTATGTTGTATTTATAAAAAGTCATTTGAATCCTGAGAAATGTTTAATATTTAAATTTCACTTTGTCTTTTCGAAACCTTTAATAATATGAGTCCTAGACCACTGGATTATGAGGCTATAGCAAAGGGTTACCTTAGGCCATGAAACTTGAGTGTTATAACATCAACCAATCAACATTTATTGAGCTTCATCTATGTACGAGATGCTGGTAGATCTCAGAATTGTTGCTCTTGCAAGCTCAGTATTATATAATAAATCTTGATATCATATTATTACTTTTTGAAGATAAGTTGAATAATGTCACAAAAACAAGATTCTATAATTCTAAAGCATTGGGAGCTGAGCTGTCTGCAAAAAAAGAATTTTCTCTAAAATAATTACCGAGAACTGAATTTTAGTCCTAACTCTTTTGGATGTTACGCAGTTCACATAATCCTTCTAAGCCTTACTTTCCTTTTGCATAGAATGAAGCTGTTGTGGTCAAAATCTTTAAAGTTCCCTTTCATATCTATAATTTGTGATTTTCTGTATGTCCTTGTGCATCTTGTGTACATTCTTCTGCCTTACTCAATTAGGACATAAATAGAAAAGTGTAATTTTTTGAGATTCTGCATTCTGAAGGCGGTCTTGATTATTTAAAATATGAAATGTTAGAGTGCACTTAAGTTGCAAAAAAATGATTTTCTAAATATAATAGCTAGTTACCTTACATGTATGCTTTTATGTGTCTTCTGAGTCATATCCACTCTCAGTAGCTGCTGACAAAACAAGATTTTACTGCTGAAAGAGCAGCAGATCTAATATTGCTGCAAAAGAGCAGCCTGAATTTTATTTTGCCTTGGGTCATCAATAAAATTCTAGTCATGCTCTGATCCTACACTCTTTATTGTTCCCCATGACAC
Organism: Aotus nancymaae; assembly: GCF_030222135.1. NCBI lineage: Eukaryota > Metazoa > Chordata > Mammalia > Primates > Aotidae > Aotus > Aotus nancymaae. The sequence continues at coordinate 32,891,861 of NW_026988471.1, forward strand.
ATCATAGGTAAAAGAAAGCTTTGCTTTTGCAGGAATTGCAAAACTTTAAATGAAGAACTGGAAAACACCTAATAGGTCATACATAAATCTTAGAGAGATTGGAAAACATTCTCCCGGACTTAGCAACACATACAAATGGGTATCTTTTTTGGGTAATGCTGACAGCTGTAACGTATAGACCTACATATAAAATAGCTTGCAGTAATAGGAATTTGTTTCTTTTGCATTTAGCCGTCTCTGGCAGGTGAGCATGTCAGCAGTGAGGTTTCCTTCTTGTGGTCATTTAGGAGTACATGTTGATGGAGGCTCTGCCATTATTCAGGGGCTTCGGCAGATCAGGACTGTGCCAGTATAACACCTCGTTTCCATAGATGCTGCAGTCATCTCCATCCCACTGAATTAGAAGGAGAAAAGAGCGTGGAGAGATTTTTGACATATTTTTATGGACTAGTCTTCAATCCTATTGACTTCATCTATCTGACGGGGAAATGGAGACATCTTAGAATCAGGAAAAGAAGCCAAGTCTGTATAACTCCAGAACTCACCTTCTTAACTACTTTCTTACATTTTTTTGTGTGTGTGATCTTGAAGTATTTGTCCAACTTTGGAACTCTACAAAATAATCTCTTTGAGACAGAGTTTCACTCTTGTTACCCAGGTTGGAGTGCAATGGCGCGATCTCGGCTCACCGCAACCTCCGCCTCCTGGGTTCAGGCAATTCTCCTGCCTCAGCCTCCTGAGTAGCTGGGATTACAGGCACGTGCCACCATGCCCAGCTAATTTTTTGTATTTTTAGTAGAGACGGGGTTTCTCCATGTTGACCAGGATGGTCTCGATCTCTTGACCTCATGATCCAACCTCCTTGGCCTCCCAAAGTGCTGGGATTACAGGCATGAGCCACCGCGCCTGGCCCTAATAATTTCTTATTATAACTCAATCTTGAAATGAACTTATACTGATGGAGAGCAATAAAATTTTGTTTGTATGTTCCCTATCATTTTCCTGATTTTTCCACAGAGACTCCGTTTCTCTCTTTCAACTCAGCTCTAGAAATTGGATGTGAGAGAACAGAGTTCCTCATTTTGCTGACTTGGAGATCTATACTTGCCCTGGGAAATGAAAGGAACACACAGCTGGGCACACAATCCAAAATCAGCAGCTGTTTCTGTCTTGGAGCTTCAAGGTTCATATATGTCAAGGAAGATGACTTTTAAAACTCTCTAAGTTAATCCATAGTCGTTTTATATGAAAGGGGTCTTTCACCTTGTTTTCTTGTGGATCAAAGAAGCCGAAAATATTTCTTTATTTACAATAGTATTTACTAGCTAGTAACCTTAAGTTTTATATAAAAATTCACTTTTACCTCAAAGCACAGGTGTCTGCTTTGAGGTAAAAAAAAAATCTCAATAATTGTTAGTGTTCAATTCTGAAGTCCCTAGATGTATTTCTGTATTTTTCAATGCATGCAACTCAATTTCCAGATGTGTCCCTTGAGGGTCTTCTGCTTTTCATTTATTTTTCTGGGCAGCCATCTCATAATCCTAATCAACGGGACACGTAATTTCAATTGTTGAGAGACTATACTACATTTATATGGTATTGCTAAGATGAAAGACACTTTCTGTCTGCCATAAAATTGAGGCAGACTTGCCAAGTGTCTTTCTTCTTTTAAAAACGTATTCATCTGATATTGTTTGGATATTTGTCTCCTCAAAATATATGTTGAAATTTGACCCCCAATGTTGGAGGTTGGGGGTCTAATGGAAGGTGTTTGGGTCATGGGGGCTGGATTCCTCATCAATGTCTTGGTGCCATCCTCATGGTAATGAGTAAGTTCTTGCTATATTAGTTCCCTAGAAAAATGATTATTAAAAAGAGTCTAGACCTACCACCCCCGCCTGACTTCTGCTGTTTCATCGTGTGACCTCTGAACATGCGAGCTCCCCTTTGCCTTCTACCAGGAATGGAAGCAGCCTGAAATCCTTCCCAGAAGCAGTTGCTGGTACTGTGCTTCTTTCTCAGCCTGCAGAACTGTGAGCCAAATAAACTCCTTTTCTTTATAAATTACCAAGCCTCAGATATTTCTTTATAGCAACATAAATAGACTAAGACAGAAAACTGTTACTGAAGAGTAGAGTGTGGATATAATCCCAGCACTTTGGGAGGCCAAGGCAACTGAATTGCTTGAGCCCAGGAGTTCAAGATCAGCCTGGGCAATGTAGTAAAACCCTATCCCCACTAAAAATACAAAAATTAGCTGGGCATGGTGGTGCATGTACGTGTAGTCCCATCTGCTGAGAAGGCTGAGGTGAGAGGATTGCTAGAGCCTAGAAGGTCAAGCCTGTAGTGAGCCATGTGCACCACTGCACTCCAGCCTGGGCAACAGAGCAAGACTCTGCCTCAAAACAAACAAACAAAACAACACCACCACCACCACAAACCTTGTTCTGTTTGTGATGAATCATATTTATTCATTTGTATATGTTGAACCAACCTTGCATCCTAGGGATAAGCCTACTTAATTGTGATGGATAAGCTTTTTGATGTGCTGCTAGATTTTGTTTGTAAGACACAAATACCATTCAATGCAGCAATCCCATTATTGGGTATTTACTCAAAGGAACATAAATTGTTCCATTATAGAGACACATGCACACATGTTCATTGCAGCACTGTAAACAATAGCAAAGACATGGAATCAACCTAAGTGCCTATTAATGATAGACTGGATAAAGAAAATGTGGTACATATACTCCATGGAATACTATGCACCCATAAAAAAGAACTAGATCATGTTCTTTGTAGGGACATGGATGGAGCTGGAAGCAAACTATTGCAGGAACAGAAAACCAAATACTGCATGTTCTCACTTAGAAGTGAGAGCTAAATAGAGGGGAACAATAGATACTGGGGCCTGTTGGAGAATGGAAGGTGGGAGAATGGAGAGGATCAGGAAAAATAACTAGTGGGTACTAGGCTTAATACCTGGGTAATTAAATAATCTGTACAACAAATCCCCATGACACAAGTTTACCTATGTAACAAATTTGCACATATACCCCTGAACTTAAAAGTTAAAAACCTGCATCCTTTTTCCTGATTCTGTACACATATGCACACAAGTATACACGTGTACACACCCTATGCACACATACTTTGTAATTGAGCAAATAAATACTTCTCTATAGGGCTTATCATTTGTGATATACACAGAGTTTCAGTAAAAGTTAATGCCTATGATAATAATCTCATGGAGTTGAGCTCTATTTTATATCATTAACATAGGAATATCAACAGAAAAATCCTGTCTTTGTACAGGTGTACTCGTTAGCCAGCAATGTGCTGTGCCACAATTTATTCCTTCTGAGGGACAATATTTAAGGTCTGGGGAGTTGTATACAGCCACTAAATTTTACTTAGGTGAATCCAAGGGGCCCTGCTATTTAACATCTTTGTAAACCAGTGTAAGTTCCTAATGACTCTGAGCTTTCATTGCTACTTTACAAAATTGGGAGAATAGGATTAAATAATATTTAGGTGCTTTTGCAGACTCTGAAATCTCTGATTTTAGGATCTGTAAAATCAGATCAGATTAGACCAACCATAGAGTTGGTTTGATTGTAAACTCATGTCAATGCTCTAGAAATTACATAACAGATTAGGTCCAAAAACAACCCACTGCAAGAATGAATTAATAGAAGTATAAATAATTGCTATCAATGTGAGTGAATTTTTAAAACTGCAATAAGAAGATGACTGTGATTGTATGAGATCTGAAAAAGTGTGTAGTCTTTGAAGGAAAATATATAAAAAGTGAAAGATCATGCTTAATAGTGTATGATTAATACAAATAATGTAGTTCTTAGAGCACCTCTGTCCAATAGAATATCTGCGGTGGAAATAAGGAAATGTCCTATAGCTGCACCATCCAGTATGGCAGCCAGTGGCCACTATGTGGTCATTAAGAACTAGAAATGTGACTAGTGAGACTAAAGAACTGAGAATTTTTAATGTTGTTTACTTAAACAGCTACATGTGGGTTGTAGCTACCTTTCTGGAGAGCACAGTTATGGAGAATGTGATATGTTCATTGAATTATAAGCATCTTTAGGGCAGGAAATCTGTCTTATTTGTCCTGCTATGCACTTAGGAAAATCAACAGAGGACATATAGTAGTAGCTCAACAAATAATTATTGTGACAATAAAGAACATTCCTTGAAAAAAAGGATCCACGCTCAAGTATATTTGGAAAACACTACCTCCTATATCACTTTTTTGGAGATTCATAATTCATATTAACATATATGCTTTGAGATATCATCTAATAAATAGCTCTATTTTGTTTTAAGTCTACATCTTTCAAACTTATTTCACTACAAACTCCTGCTGTGTGTGTGTGTGTGTGTGTGTGTGTGTGTGTAAAAGAGAGGAAAGGAGAAAAGAAGGAAGTAGGGAGAGAGGGAGACAGAAGAAGAAAAAGCATCACATAGAATATAAGCCTGTAGAACACAATATGGAAAACAGCTTATTTATTGAGAGACCTGGTTTGGTTGGTAGAGGACATGACCTCCTATCAGATGTATGAGCTCATCCTTGTCAGGTGCCTGGATTCTGCTCTCCAGTTTAATACAGATGAAAAATACTGATGGAATGAAGGGCTTTGGAGCAGAAACCAGAGGGTAAGCATCCAGATAACTTGGATGTATGTTATTTAAAAACTAAAACCCTCTGTGGAATTGAGAAAGGAGGCTTGTAATCTGGTGCTCCACGTGAGGGCTCTTCATGAGGTGAGTGATTCTCCCTTGAGAAATACTCACTGTTCCTAGATATTGAATGCAATGTTTGTTCATATTTTTAAAAGTCTTTTAGGGATCATTTATTTAGAAGTCCTCTCTATTTCTTTTTGCAAGGACATCAACTTTGAATCTGAATTTGCTATTTAAGGTACTAGGACTTCCCCTGTAAAAGCTTTTGAAATTTATATTAAAACAAAATTTAAAAACCCTAAGCCCTTACCCCAGGGTTATCCATGATTGAAATTTTGGTTGGAGTTGAATAACATTTAGCAAAAAATTAGAAATGGTAAACGTCTAATTCAAGGAGCAAGAAGATAAAGATCAGTGGTTCTCATTTATCTAGCTTTATATCTTCTTGCGAGTCAATGCATAAAAGTGTGAGTAAGAAGTGGAGCTGGTGGAAACTACCTGGTATAACACATTTTTTTCCAGGGAATAAAAGTACTCAGTTACTTCTTGGTTTATGAGGCAATGAAGTATTCCAGCACATAAATATTGACACTGAGACCCATGGGGTATAGGAGTGCTGAGCACATTTGCAAGACATAAAGACCGAAGGTAAATGAAGTTACATCTCTTCCTATAAAATGCAATCTGTCCCTCAATGGATTTTACCATCCTGTTGTTTTTATTTCCTCCGTCTTTATAATTGGAGACATACTGCCAGCCTGTTGAAAACACCACTAGTATTTCTTTCCGAAAGTTAGCCAACCTACTAATTATCCTTAAAATTCTGATTAGGTGTTTGCAGCTAAAATTAACACACCAGAGAAATGCCAGAATTTTTAATAAAAAAACTGAGAACAAGAAAATGACTAAATAAAGGCATTTAAAAAACAATCTGTAGGAAGAATATTCTGAAATGAAATAGTTTTTTTAAATGGAAAATATTGTGTTGCTTTTTACTTGCCTTGGAGCAGGAATAATCAAATTTTGCATATTGAATACAGCTGCTCTAACATTTACTTAGTTTTTATTCAGATGGATGGGGGCAGGAAGAGGAGATATCACATTAAACATTCTGTTATAATATTCTTTAGAAAGTTGCATAAAACAAGTTCTGGACACAATGCATTGAATCCCAAGGATTCCTGAGGTAAACATGCATTTCCTGATTACACCCTGCTTTTCAACAAAAGAATTCCCTGATAAGCTATGAAGCTTTGGATATCTTATTTTACTTGTGTGTATCTCTAATTCCCCAACCAGATCGTAATAGCTTTAAGAAAAAAATAATAATTAATGTATTCAATTAAGAAACTTTATCTTTGTCCTGATCCATCCCAGGTGTTGTTCTAGGCATTGAATCCAGCAATGAACATTACAGTTGTAGTCTTTGCTTTGAGAGCTTACATTCTAGTATTAGCCCAAAGATATTCTAGTATTAGAGAAGAGACAGATAATGAGCAAAAGAAGGGCTGAGTATATTTTAGATACTCATGAGTGCTAAAAATAAATGAAGAAGGTGATGAGATAAAAATGAAGGTAGTCTGGGAAAAGAATTTTAGACCTGAGACCTAGGATTAGGAAAGAGTGTCAGAAGAAGACAGATTGAAGTAAAAGAAATAGTTAAGTATGAAGTCCTTAGAGTGGGAGAGTGGGAGCTTTTGAGAACAGAAAGATGACCAATTCAATGTGGCTGGAGTAGAGAATCCACTGGGAGAGTTGATCCAGATCACTTAGGACCTCACAGACCATGTAAACACTGCCATGGCTTCAACTACATTGTTCGATTTGGCAAAATCACAACTCTTAAATTCCAACTCTGTTTACCTAACCATACCAGCTGACCTCAAATCAAATTCATGAAGTGGATCCTAACTTGGCCTTTAATGCCGCCTGGCAGTCATGGCAGTCATGTTACGTTTCTTTAGTCCAATTACTCTCTCTTTCCTTTAGATGATATTTCTTTTTTGTTGTTTTTGTTTGTTTGTTTTGTTTTGTTTTGAGAGAGGGTTTCACTTCTATCGCCCAGGCTGGAGTGCAGTGGCATGATCTCAGCTTACTGCCACTTCTGCCTCCTGGGCTCAAGCGATTCTCATGCTTCAGCCTCCCTAGTAGCTGGAATTACAGGCATGTGCCACCATACCTGGCTAATTTTTGTATTTTTATTAGAGACAATATTTTGCCATGTTGGCTAGGCTGGTTTCGAACTCCTGGCCTCAAGGGATGCACCACCTTGGGCTCCCAAAGTGCTGGGATTACAGGCATGAGCTGCCATGCCTGGCACCTTTAGGTAATATTTCATACCTTTCCCTCTCTTCTCAAACCTTGTATGTTTTCATTCTAAGCTTAAGACCTTGCTTCTTACTTTACTAGAAAAATCGAATTGAAACAATCAGAAGAGAACACTTCATACTCCATGACTACATCTACTCATCTACCAGTATCTACATGGAGATGTAATAATTTTTGTATTGTTACTGTGAATGTAGTGTCCACACTCTTATACGAAACCCTTTCTATATGTACACTAGATGTCAGCTTCTCTTACCTTATCAAGCACTCTCCTAGAATTTTTCTTCCTTTCTTAAGTTATAATTATTTCCTCTTTACCAGATAATTTCCAATAGTATATGAAAATGCAGATATTTATCTCACTTAAAAAAAGCAACAATACTTTCTTCATCCTATGTTTTTGACTTGGCTGTTCAACAAAATTCCTCAAGAGTCATCTGCCTTTGTTTCAATTCCTTTATTTGTGATCTAAGAACTGATAACAATCAAGCTTTTGTGCTCACCACTGTACCAAATGTAGTAACTTTCACTCATAGAAAAGTTGCTAATGACCTACACTGCTAAATCCAATGGCTATTTCTCAGTCTTCATGTTAATCCATAACATCTGGCAATAGATGACTCCCTTATCTTTGTTCCACTTTCTTTTCTTGGCTTATAGTACACAAGAATCTTGTCTTTTTCTCCCTCCTTATTGATCACTATGTTTCATTTCGTTTGCTGAGTCATCCTTTTCTGATTTTTGTTGGTTTGCTTTCTTGAGGGATTACTTACATACAGCAGAGTGTATGTATCTTAAGTAACAGGATGCTACTTACCATCTACATGAATGGTGCACTGCTCAGTGGGGGCAGGGTGTGGAGGTTGGGGTTGGATTAGTTTATTAAGAAATTTTCCTTCCCTTCAGAAGTCCTCTTTTTCTTTTCTTTTCTTTCTTTGAGATTGAGTTTCGCTCTTGTTGCCCCCACTGGAGTGCAATGGTGCAGTCTTGGATTACCGCAACCTCTGCCTCTTGGGTTCAAGTGATTCTCCTGCCTCAGCCTCCCGAGTAGCTGGGATTACAGGAATGCGCCACCACATCCAGCTAATTTTGTATTTTTAGTAGAGACGGGGTTTCTCCATGTTGGTCAGGCTCGTCTTGAACTCCTGACTTCAGGTGATCCGCCTCCCAAAGTACTGGGATTACAGGCGTGAGCCACCATGCTCGGCCCAGAAGCCCTCTTTTTCTTGAGATTATTTGTGGTAACGTATATGTGACATAAAGTTTAGCATTTTAAACATTTTCTCATCTACACTTTGGTGGTATTAAGTGCATTCACACTGTTGTGCAACCATTACCACTATCCATCTTGAGAACTATTTCATTATCCCAAACTAAAATTGTATATTGATGAAAACACTAGCTTCCCATTGCCTTTTCCCCCAGTCCCTGATAACCACCATTCTACTTTGTTTCTATGAATTTTACTATTCTAGGTACCTCATACAAGTGGAATCATTACGATATTTGTGCTTCTGTCTCTGGCTTAATAGTGGCATATTTTCAGAATAGCCCAAAGATATTCATCAATAGATGAATGGAGAAACAAAAATGTGGAATACACACACAATGTAATATTATTCAAAGGGAATGAATTCTGATACATGCTGCACATGAATGAAAGTAGAACACAAAGCCTTTATTTTCAAGACCATTGTCTCACCAAAGAGGTCAAGAAAACCAACTTTGAGACTCAAAGTAGATTAGTGGCCTCATTGTTTTTTCTTTCTTTCACAGGACAAATAAAACTTAATGACTTAAATGCAGAGGGTAAAGAAAATCAATATGGTGCATTTTAATATTTACAAAATATTATTTTTTTGTTGCCTCAACTTAATTCATTAAATAAGCAGAGTTCTAAAATGGATGTTAAAGAAGCCTCTTACAGAGGGCGTTAAAAAGTGTGCATGTTGGCCAGGCATGGTGCTCATGCCTGTAATACCAGCACTTTCAGAGGCTGAGGCAGGAGGATTACTCAAGTCCAGGAGTTTAAGACCAGCCTGGGCAACAAAGTGAGACCCCCATATCTACTTTAAAAATAAAATGTGTATGCCAAGAGAAATATTTTCCTGTCACAATCTTGTTTAAGCATCTGACCACTATCTGACTATTTTTACATCTGGTTTAGATCCATTTGGTCCTATGATCATTTCACCATTTAGTTCTATAGTCAAACCCTAGACCTGGTCATTACTAGTGATGCCACCACCAGGCTCCAAGTGTATGTCATATTTTTGCCACTTACTCCTTCTGATCCCCTACTCCCTCACTCCATAATTATTTCATCCTATCTGTTTTTTTAAATCACATATCCACTACCTGGTCCTATTTATATCCCCACCCCAGGTTAGGGTCCATGACTTGTCATTATAGTTATGCCTTTTATACATCTTTAACTCCTTGGCTCATCTCTATTCTACTCTCCTATAAGTTTCCAGATTCTGTGAAAACCAACTCTGTATTGGCTCTAGGCCCAAAGTGGAGCAGCTGGACCTGGCTAGAGAAAAATATACAGTGGTTTGGACTGCTCTTATTTTAAATTCACATTTGTACATCTTAAGAGATTGGAAGCAACCTAACTGTCTATTAACAGATATCCATCGATAAAGAAAATGTGGTACTTACATATGTGATGAAGTACTACTCAGCCACGAAGAAGAATAAGATTCAGTCATTTGCAACAACATGGATGGAACTGGAGGTCATTACATTAAGTGAAATAAGCCAGACACAGAGAGACAAACATTACATGTTCTCACTTATTTGTGGGATCCAAAAATCAAAACAATTGAACTGATGGACATAGAGAGTAGAAGGATGGTTATCAGAGAGATGGGAAAGGTAGTGGAGGGGAAGCTTAGGATGGTTAATGGGTATAAAAAGTGGTTTGAATGCATGAATAACATATAGTATTTGATAGAACAACAGTGACTATAGTCAACAATTTACTTGTACATTTAAAAATAACTAAAAGATTATAATTGGATAGTTTGTAACACAAAGGATACATGCTTGAGGGGATGGATACCCACTTTTCCATGATGTAATTATTGTGCATTGCATGCCTGTATGAAAACATCTCATGTATTCTATAAATATGTATACTCACTATGTAGTCACAAAAATAAAAAATATTAATAAAAAAGAGAGCCCTCAGCAGTGCCTGGCACCCTTCCTCATGAAAGTGCATCTACTCTCCTGCTCTTCAAGTTATTGTTTTCGTACCTTCTTACTCCTCAAATTCTAATCCTCCTGCTGCTTACTGTTGGCTGATGCTGTTTGGTCTTTCCTCTGATAATACAATCGGAGGTAACAGAAAAGGACCTCCTCATGCTCTCATATTCTTCCCTTTGTCCCCTCCTGTCACCTTAAGACTTTCCTGTACCATGCTCCTTTGAATTTCTTTTGATTCCTATGTTGAATCCCACATTTTGGGATTCCATGCCTTTTCCTTATTTCTGTTCACTATTTTTGCTAAAGCAATTCTTTAATCACTAGCTGAGAAAAGAGCATGGGAGAGAAATCATTTGAGACCTTGCATGTCTGATTATGTCTATATTTTACCTTCTCATATAATTGATATTTGGTTTACATATAAATTCTAGGTTTCTCCCCTAATGTGGAAGGCATTCCTCTATTGTCTTCTAGCTTCTAGTATTTTTTCTTGATAGACTTGATCATACTAATCCCAGATCCTTTGAATATATCTAGCTTTCTTCTCTTTGAAAACCTTTAGGATCTTTTCATAATTGATTGTACTTCAGATTTCAACTATCATGTGCCTTATATGACTCTTTTTACATTCACAGTGCAGGGCATTCAGTTGAGTCTTTCAATTGGGAAAATTGCATCTTTATGATCTAGAAGATTTCCTTGAATGTTTTCTTCCTTAATGATACTTTTCTCCCATTTCTTTGTGCTTTTTTACTTGAAAAGTCTTCTTAATGTGATATTCGACTTTCTGGATTGACTTCCTAGATTCTGTATTCTTTCTCACCTATTTTCTCTTTCTCTTTATATTTTCTGTAATATTTCCTCCATGTTATCTTTCCATACTTCTATTGATATTTTTGTTATCTCACTTTTAATATCCAAGGGCTCTTTCTCCAATTGTTCTTTTCTTAGGATAGCAATTATCCTTGTCCTATTTCATGAATACAATAACTTTTCTTGTCATTTTGAGAATATGAATGTTAATATTCTTTACATCCTTTGCATTCTTTTATGTTTTCTTGCCAGAGCAGGCCTTCTCATATTTGAGACTAATATACTAATGAAGCTTATTGGGAGCTCTGTGTTCATGGATGAAGTTTATAGTTAATGGATTTAACAGGTGGAAATTGAGTTTCATTCATCTCATTTTCTCTCTTTTGGCATACTGCTTTTCAGTTGAGAATTCTGTCCTCTACAGGTCAATTCTTTTACTCATATAGGACTCATATGTAAAAGGCTGGGAGTTGCAGTTGTTGAGACCTTGTCTCCTACCATGTGGACATTATTTTCCTATATGCTAATGGGAGACACACACAGACATACTCTCTCTCTCTCTCTCTTTTTTTTTTTCTCTCTCTCTCTTCTCTCTCTCTTCTCTCTGGAGAACCCCGTACTGTGACTAATACAAAATCTGATGAGTGGAATGGGCAGAATTCAGATTAAGATTTGTTTGACTCCAAAGCCTCTCCTCTGTCCTTAGTCCTCTTACTATAAGTAGTGAGTCTTTATCAACAGTATCCCAAAGAAGTTTACATTTTCCAATAAGGATGTGTTACTGAGTACCCTAAGACTGGGTCAGTTATGTAGTTCTACATTGAATGTCTCTATGCTTTAATTAGTTTAAATAATTAATTTTCTTTGTGTTTTTCTACATTCATTGTTGAGAGAGAGAGAAAGAAAGAAAGAAAGAAAGGGAAGATTCAAACTCAGTAAATTGCATCTTGGGGCAAGTTCACTAGAAGCAAACCTTGAGAGGATTCATGTGCAGGCAATTTTATTAAGGAAGCGTTCCCAAGAGTAACCAGTAAGGGAATGAGGAAAGTAGGACAAAGGAGAAGAAGCCATACAAATGTGTGATTTCAGGTGAAGTCCTAGCCTGCTGGAGCAAGAAGCTCTGGGGTGTAAATTATACTTTACAGTCTGTTCCAACTGGAGGCAAAGGAGCTAGGCTTTAATCAATCATTGGCTAAGGGCCACTCCAGGGGGATGTAAATTTCCAGGCACAGTTCTCTGTGAGCTGTCAAAACGACTCTTGTAACCAAAGAGCAATTCTTTGAGAATCTATGATACAAACCATTAGAAGAAAAAGTCCACATGCCTGGGAGAGGGCAGTAGAAGGATTTGAGATGATCTGGGCAGAGCACAAGTAAATGATGAAAGGATCATGGGAATTATGGCTATCAAGTTAAAAAGCCCAAAGAACAGAGCAGTGAAATTCTTATTATAGAAATAAGAAAACATTTATTACCATTGCAGATGGCTTGTTTATTAAGCATGTGTTAGTTTACAAATGCTGTTTATCTGTCTGAAAAGAACTTGAGAATACTACTATAAAAGACATATAAAATATGTATATTAAAATAGAAATAAAAAAATTCAAACCATATAGCTATTGGGAAACACAAATTTAACGAAAGTCTGGGCTCCTATAGTTATTGTTTTTTTTGTTGTTGTCTGTTTGAGTCAGAACCTTACTCCTCCCAAAGTGCTAGATGTGAGCAACTGCACCTGGTCATTTTTGCATTTTTAAAAAATAAATTAATACCTGAGTTTTCTGATAGTCATTGCAAAAAAGGTGGGAGAAGGAGAAGTAGAGGAGGAAGAAAAAAAGAAAAGGAAGAAGCCACAGCTATGTTTTCAGGGGAGATACATTTTTATGAATCACAATTTACTAATCCTAGTTTTCCCTTGGAGATTTATACTAGGAAAAGTGAACAATCAAATAGACAATATTATTTAATACTCATGTTCATTACATGACCAGTCTTCATTTTGATCCTCCAGTCATTAAAAGATGAACATGAACACATCTTTCTTTGGAGGGGGTTAAAGTAATGCAGCTGAGAATTACAGCTTTTTGCTTTCAGCATTAATGAGGGCAAGGGTGCTAAGTCTCATCCCTTCTTTCTGAGATGGTTTAATTCAGTCACAAAGAACATACTGAAAATGGCACCAAGGTCACTGATAGGCCTAGACTGCTTGAGTATTCCTTGTGCTATCTGTTTTGTGTTACTGAACATAAGCATATTCTTCCAAGTCCTTTTCAAACTAATTATCTGAAACAAACACTTTAAAGAGCTTAATTTGTGAATACAAAAAATTATCAGGCAGCCTGGTTATGACTGGTTGACAAATAAATAAATATAGGCCAATAAACGTATAGGCAAGCCTGCCCGCTGCTACCAGTTTTGTTAGGAGCCTATGTTATCTTTTAAGTAGCGAAGGAAAATAAATCTCTGTTTAAGACATTGTTTTCATGTGGCATTTTACAACTGCATTATTACATCTCATTTCAGTGACATAGCCAAATGGTAATACCCTGCAATTGGCAGGAGCGATGAGAAAAGGAAAACACAGGAGCGATTAAGGATTTTCTTCCTTCAGGATCCCTTTTCAAAATCCATTCCCATGTTTTTGCCTCCTTATCAAATTAGGAAATCCAAGTAGATATCTCATTCAGCACAAACTTAGATCATCTTGTTCTGAAGCTCACTCATCAGTGGCTGTCTGTCTCTGTATTATACACAGTGTATGATGTATATATATGGGTGTGTGTGTGCATGTGTGTGACTATACATATGGATATATATGGGGCCTACCCTGCAGACTTTGAAGTTGAATTTGCCATGTATGGGAAAACTCAGAGAAGAGTTGCTGTTTGAGCCCACAGGCAATCTGCTGGCAGAATTGCCTAGTTATAAATATATAATCTACCCTGCAGATTTTAATCATGCTTAAGTTAACTTCATAGCAAATTTTACAAAGCTCTTATTCCAGATATTCAGTCATTTCTAAACAACAACGACAAAACTTTTAGCTCTTTTATAATGTATTAAACTTATGAAGTCTTAAAAATATCAGTTTGATTAGCTACGTGGGATGTGTGAGGTCCTTCACAGATCACTGAAGTCAATATCCTGTAGTCTGAAATAGGTACATCAGGTAACCAGCAACTTATAAGAACATGGTCTCAGCCAGGCCAACTTGTGTCTGGACATGCCACTAGTTATAAAATAACTCTTAAAAATGAGCACGTAGTTCGATTTATCTGTTTCAAACGATAGAACATTTACTGCTTTAAATCAGGTTGAAGAAAGGGTACTACATTTTTTTAAAATGTTACCAAGGAAATCTGAAATATCCAGGTTTGCTCATTTATAAGTGGAGTGATTATTGAAAAGGAGAATGGGAAATAGTTATGAAACTAAGAAGTGCAAAGAGTGAAGCTGTGAAATTATCACTATAGGGGGAAAAAAGCTTTGTTAGAAACACTTCTGAGGACAGTTTAGTTATGGAGGTGGAGTAAAATAATGGTGAATCAGGCTCTGGACATAGTTAATAGGAAAGATATTGATATCCTACCCCCATCCTAAGGGAAACATGGTTCTACAGGGAAGTTATAGTTTTAGAAAAAATAATGGGACACCATCATTTACGACAGAGACTGGACAAAGAGACCATGATCAAATTCCTGTCCCATCATTTCATTTAGTTCATGGGTACATAGCAACATCCTTTCACTGTGTGGTTGCTGTGAAATTTTGGAAAAGGCTTATGGTAATATGTCCAGTCCAAAAGAATGGTCTTTCAGTTCTTCTTATACATTAAAAAAAATTAACAGATCAAATTGTATTTATGTGATTCCATTTTTATAGTTAAAGGAGAATAGCAAAGAGACAGACTCTGCACATTTATGTAGATTAAGCACCAAAGCTGTGGTAAATAGTTGTAGCATGACTAAGTCAGCCAAGAATTGCACTCCTGGATGATGCAGTCATCAAAAAGCTGAAAAATCGTAAGAGCAACCATCACAAGTTAGGGATTGTCTGTAGTGGCCTTTCTTGTTTTGGGTTTTATTTTGAAAATCTCTAGTGCTTCTCTATGAAGAAAAATTGCTGGCTTTGGGCTAGGAATTAGATATCCTATTTTATTGAGCGTTTTTTTTTTAACATGGGTAAATGTTAAATTTTGTTAAGTATCTAATTTTTGATATGTATAGAGATTTAATATGATTTTTCTCATTAGCTCTATTAATGGTATGAATCAGTAACATTTTCCTAATATAAACTGCCTTGCACTCTGGGACTAAATTATATTTCATGATGTATTAATTTTTAATATGCTCTTGGATTCTGCTGACCAATTTAAGATTTTTTTGCATTGATATTCATAAGTGAAATTCTTCTGCAGTTGTGTATTAGGATGCATTTTTTTCAGATTTGTGGATTGATGTTATACTTACTCTACAAAGCCAATATTTTAAATATTTTTTGAGTCCTGCTTTCATTTGCTTTACTTTGCTGGGTTTTCTTTCACTAGCTTTCTGAATTGATTATTCAGTACATTTTTTTTCAATTTGTATTTTTAGTCAAATACATATTTAATGCCAGAACATTTCTTTCATTGCCTATTTCAGTTGTCTTCTTAATTTCTCACATGTATTGTTTTTATTGTTATTTTCAAGAAATTCTGCAATTTTATTTTTTATTTCTATGGTGATCCAAGAGTTATGGTGTTTTTGTTTGGTTTTATTTTTTAATACCAGGTTGAAGGCCCTTTAAAAGTTATTGTTATATGCTTACAGGTCCACTGCATTATGGACAGAGAATTTTATTTGTATTATTTTTATTCTTTGTGACTGATTCTCTTGAGGCTTTGTAGCCTATGTATAATAATAAACTCTCTTAAAGATTTCATGTGCACTTGAAAACATCTTAGCTCTACACAGACACTACTCAGGTGCTTTATTCAGGTATGACATAGATTGCATCCCAGAAGCTGAGGGAAAAAACAGGCTTCTTATTGGACAAAGCAAAATTATTTACTACACACTCTCATTTAGTATCTAAAGGTAATCAGTGAGTTTCTTCTATTTTTCATGTGTTTTTTTCTCACTAATTTCTCATAGTATATAACATCCACCCTTGTGTCAGTTTTGTTTTCCAGAAATAGATGATGTAGTGTCGTATATATACTATTTTAGTTGCTTTCATTTACTTGCTATATCATCTGTGTATCTATCTCTGTCTACGTCCACACCTGTCTACTATATGTTTTAATTGGGCTTTATAATTTTCTTAATACTTCTTTCACTCTCTCGGGAGGAGATAGGTTATGGACTGAATATTTATGTGCCGCATGCCCCCCACCGAAATTCATGTTGAAATCCTAACTCCCAATGTGATAATATTAGAAAGTGAGACCTTTTGGCGATGATTAGGTCACGAGGGTAGAGTCCTCATGAATAAAATTAGTGCCCATTTAAAAGGGACTCCAGAGAGCTCACTCACCTCTTCCATCATGTGAGGACATAGTGAGAAGTTAGCTGTCTATGGATCATAAAGGAGGCTCTTACCAGACACTATTCTGCTAGTGCCGTGATCTTGGAATTCTCAGTATCCAGAACTATTAGAAACAAATGTCTGCTGTTTAATACATGCAGTCCCTGGTGTTTTTTATTACAGCATCCTGAACTGATCAAGACAAATCCTGTTGTCTTTTGGTTATATACTATAAAAAATATTGAAATTAGCTTATCAGCTTGTTGTCTCATCATTCCTTGCATCCAACATTTCATATGCAGTATTATCTTTTTTACTCCCTACCTAGAATTGACAATTGACCAAACTGCAAAAGACGAGGGCATATAGTCTTCTTGAGTGTCAAGTCTGCCAAAACTTCTAACACCAACTGCAAGGAGTTAGAGTCCCTACTACAAATTTAGAGGAAAGAGTCCACACAAGACAGCCGTCACTTCTGATACCAAATGCAAGTTTGCAGCATTCTCCAGACCATGCTCAGCTTTGATAATTCACTAGAAAAACTCACAGAACTCACTGAAAGCTGTTATATTCACAGTTAGTTTATTACAGGGAAAGGATAAAAATAAGCCAAAGAAGGGGCATATAAAGAAAGGTTTGCAAGGATTCCAGACACAAAATTTTATTGGCTTCAGGTTATGTTATTCTTTTGACATTGATGTGTGACGATGTGCATGGAGCATTGCTAACCGGTGACACCCACCCAAGCCTTGGTGTTCGCAACTTTTATTGGCGCTCTATTATGCAGACATGATTAATTGACTGATTGCCCACCTGGTCAATTTCAAACTTCAGGATACTGTGTGACCTCAAACCTCCACTCTAAATCCCATAATTGACTTTCCTGCCATAGCCAGTCTATACCCTAAGATTATTAGGTATAACCAACTCCATCCCCTGCCCCCAACTCAAATAACAATGTTCCTATCAAGTATGAAATAGATAGGCTTCCAGAGGCTGAGAGAAAAGCTAGACTTCTTGTTGGGCAAGGTCAAATTTTTTTACTGCATACTCTCATTTATAAATGCAATCAATGAGCTCCTGTTTTGTGTGTGTTTTTTTCTCATTCATTCCTCATTTTGATAGTAGTTCTAAGTCTATATGTAGTCATTATATACAACTGTCAATATATATAGCCATTATATACAATGCTATCTGCCTTATAGTTTTTTGTTTGTTTTTTTTTTTTTTTGAGACAGAGTCTTGCTCTATTGCCAGGCTGGAGTGCAGCAGCACAATCTTGGCTCACTGCAACCTCCGACTCCCTGGTTCAAACACTTCTCCTGCCTCAGCCTCCCGAGTAGCTGGGATTACAGGCATGTGCCACCACACCCAGCTAATTTTTACATTTTTTAGTTGAGACAGGGTTTCACCCTGTTGGCCAGGGTGGTCTTGATTTCCTGACCTGGTGATCCACCTGCCTTGGCCTCCCAAAGTCCTGGGATTACAGGCGTGAACCCCCTTGCCCAGCCTATAGTTATTATTTTTTTAGGTATATAGGTAAATATATTTTTTATGCACACTACAAGTTTTTATAGTAATTGAAGAAGTAAGGAAGAGATCACATCTTTAGCCAATGGAGAGGAAGCTATAGTGGCATGGATGGATTCACCATATCAACTGTTAGGGAAAATCACTATGGATATCAGCTACAGTGGGGAGACCAAAGGTCTGACAGCAGCAGAATGGGTTCCCCAGGTATAAGGCATAGGAAGACTGAATACATGGGAAGAAATACTTACCACATATTAGCTTTTCTTGTTTTTTAACATGGTTTAAAACTATAAATATCTTTTAAATACCATTTTAGCTATAACCTTTAGGTTTCATTATATAGCATATTCATTAGTGATCAGTTTTACATATTTTATAAATTGTATTATGATTTATTCTTGGACCTATGACTTATTTAGCAGAGTGTTTTAGATTTCACAATAAGAGCTTTCAAAATTGCTTTCTGGTTACTGTTTGCTAACTTAAGTGCATTGTGGACAAGAACTTAGTCTGTATCATATTGATTTTTGGCATTTGCCATAATTTATAGCATTCTGCAGTCCTAAAAATAAATCAGATCTAGCTATGATCTAGGTGACCATTTCCTATGGGCTAGCAGATTAGCATTCAATTTAAGTTAAGGAGTCCTGACCTGAGGTTTCTGTGTTCTACTGTGATCTTCACTTACGTCAGTTTCTTGTTGTGTCTCCCAATCAAAATGTACCCTGTGCAGTAATGAGCTACATCAGAAGCTGTGTCAGGATGTCTGAGACCTCGTCATGTTGCTGACGTGCTACTCATTCGTTTCCTGTTCTGCATCCTTTCTCTGTGCTAATTAAACATGGTGAAGAATAAGCCAATTGTGTTTTGTAAGTTATGCTGACATTTAAACCTGAAAACCACTCTGGGATCTTGCAGTTATGACTGATATTTGGCTTGTTTTTAGATTTCTCCTATACATTATGGAGAGATCTATGTTAAAATTTCCCTTTTGAATTAGGGTTTGTCAATACCTTCTTGCAAACTTATCAATTTTTATTATATGTATTAAGCCATAGGTGAGAATTTCTATAACTTCCATCAGAATTTTTCTCTATAAAATTGATTAGTAGTAATTCATTACACAAATATTTATTGATGATTTAGTATGTATGAGGCTTTGTTTTTGGTGCTTGGGTTATATCACCTAACAAAACAAAGTCTCTGCTGTTATATTTGCATTTTATTGGTGGAAAAAGATGAATGAATGCTTATATGCATCAGGTAATAACAGCAATGAAGAAAATGCACAAAGGGGATTAAGAGGGATGGTGAAGTCACAGGTAAAGAGGGAACATTTGATCAGAGACCTAAGTGAAGTGTGTGAGGGAGACTGTAGCTGAGGAAGAGCTTCCAGAGAAAGGAAATGATGAGTGATAGGATGATGAAGTGAAAACATTCTTGGCATAGTTGAGGAAAAGCAAGGAGGCCTGCAAGAATGGAGAGAGAATGGAATGACAAAACTGAGTAAGAGAGCAAAAATAAACAAGAGTGAGGGACCAAACTGAACATCCTTGATTTACTAGAAATCTGAGATCCATGAATCAGATCCGAGCTTGCCAGAAAGAGGAGCAGATGTTAATAGAATGGAATTAAAATTTTAAATTTTGTTGGATTGCATTTTTAACATTTGTTTATATTAAATATTGAATATATAGATATGTGTGTGTGTGTGTATATATATATATAGAGAGAGAGAGAGAGAGAGAGAGATGGAATTTTGCTCTTAATTGCCCAGGCTGGAGTGCAATGGGGCGATCTCAGCTCACCGCAACCTCTGTCTACCCGATTCAAGCTATTCTCCAGCCTCAGCCTTCCAAGTAGCTGGGATTACAGGCATGCGTCACCACACCCAGCTAATTTTGTATTTTTAGTAGAGATGGGGTTTCTCCTTGTTGGGCAGGCTGGTCTTGAACTCCCGACCTCAGGTGATTCCACCAACTTCGGCCTCCCAAGTGCTGGGATTACAGGTGTGAGCCCCTGCATCCAGCCCGAATGCTGAATATATTTAAAATATTCCTCTATATATGAAAATTACCAGCACCCCCCCCACCCCGACTAATATAATGACACTTGTGTACTTAAGCTGCCACTTAAGAATTAGAAGAGTGTCAGAATTTTAGAAGCCTCTTAGGTGCTTTTCCTGATCTTTCTCCCATTAGCCTCCAAACTGGAGGTGGAATTTTTTTTTTATTCTTTGACTTTTCTTTAAAGCTTTACCACATTTTATTGCATTGTTGTGAGGGGTTAATCAGACATTATCTGGATGTGTCTGTGAGAAAGATTAGATTAATATTTAAATGGGCAGACTTTGAATGAAGCAAATTATCTTCCAAAATATGGTGAGCCTTATTTAATAAGTTGAAAGCTTTAATGGAACAAAGACTGACCTCCTTCTAGCAAGAAGGAATTCTGCTAAAAGCCTTCAGATTTGAACTATAGCATTGGCATTCCCTGGACCTTTAGTCAACTGGCCTATCCTGTAGATGTTATACTTGTCAGCTTTCTTAATTGCATGAACCAATTCCTTAAAAAAACTCTCTCTCTCTTTCTCTAAATCTATCTCTCTATGGATAGATACCTATATATACACACACACTTGATATATATGATTTATATGTGTCAAAATGTGTAATATATGTATACATACATCTTTTTGATTCTGTTTCTCTAGAGAACCCTGACTTAAACAATTGCTAAACAAAATTTATATTCAACATATTTTTTCTGAGTGCATATCAGTGAGTATTTACATTCTATACCAGAAACCACTGCATTAGAGAATGCACAGTGATCAACAAATTTTAAGTAAGGAAATGCCTTGATTCTACTGTATTAATAAATTTTGTAAATTACAAAACTTGCACAATGATCAAATTAAAGTAGCATTAAATAAAACATACAAATAAACATTTTAATTCTTTAGTGTATCACCCCTGCAGACTCATTCAAATATACATACCTTACTTTAGACAATGGAAGTTCAAAAACAATTTTTAGCAGAGGAATCTCATGATGAAATCAGTGCTTCAGTGAGATCATTCTGGGTGTGGCAAGGAAGAGGTTGGATTAGAGCAGCATTTCTCACACTTAACTGCCCTTTAGGATTAGGATTGCATTGAAAGCTTTAATGAAATGTCTATTCTGGAAAGATTTAAGTAATTAAAAAAAAAAAAAAAAAAAAAACCCCAGCTATGCCAGAAGATCCTGTTGTCAAGTGTTCAGAACCACTGAGCCAAGGCAATTTAAGTGGAAGGAAATGTTTACATTTAAGAGGTAATTGCAAAATAGAATTGCATGACCTGATGGCCAGCTGGACATGGAATAATGAAAAATAAAAGACAACTCTGAGAATTCTAACTTAGATGACTAAACAAATGCATGATAAGCCAACAGTTGTGTCACTATGTATTAGGCTAAGTGGCAGATATCTGGCAAATATCTGTTAATTAATTTAATCTTACCTTTTCACCAAACTCACTTTCCTTTCCTCCTGTGCACAGAGCTAGGCAGTATTTTCCAGTCTGTTTTACAGTTTGACCATGTGATCAATTTTTTTCCCCCTGAAGAAATGTTGGCTGAAGTAATATAAACTATTGTGAGGTTTGGCCCATAAAAACCAGAACTTTTAGGAAATCCTCTTGTTTAAAAAATTTTTCGTCTGTAATTTGAGACTGATGCCTAGGATGTGTTATAGACAGCATATTTTTCTTCTTTCCTGTGTCCCTGAATGAATAAAGAAGAGCAGAGCATTACAACTTTTTTCCCTCCTGCCATTGAAATTCAAGGGAGTGAGAGATAAATTCTTGTTTTGTGAAGTCATTGAGATTTCTGCGTTATCTGTTATAGCAGCTAGTGTTGCCTTAATAATTCTACATAATAAGTACAGTCATTAGTCTTATTTGGAAGATTAATATAGCAGAGAGAATAGTTTTTTTGTGGAAAGATATTAAGCTGCCTGTGTTACTTTTAGGTAGAGGGACTTATAAATATAGGGCTGAAGCTCGGGATGAGGTCAGTGTGATAAATACCTTGTGAGTCATCAGTGTACAGGTGATAGTTGAAGTCATGGAAGTGAAAGTGATCCCTTGAGGAGACAAAGCAGAGAATAAAGGAAGTGGACTCATTATAGAATTTTAGTACCGGCAATATTTCAAAAGAGGATACCATGTTGGAGACCAAGAAAAAAAGTCATAGAGGTTAAAAAAAAACCAACAACAAACCCTAGAATGGAGGGTTGTCAAGAAAAGCAAGAGGAATGATACTTTTAAAATGGAAGGCCCATCGGTAGTGCCAAAAGTGACAGAGTTATGTGAACTAAAGACCAAAGAAAAGGCCACTTATCCAATTAGGTGTTGAATGCTGACCTTTAAGAAAGCCCTTGCAGAAAGTTGGTAAGATTGCAAGCCATACTGAAGTGGTCTGACATGTGACTGAGAAGTGAAATATGTGGGCAGTGCATGCAGAACACCTTTTCAAGATAATTGGCAGCCAAAAAAAAAAAAAGTTGCCCTATAAAATAAGCATTGTGATCCCTCTATCAGCTGAATATGAGAATAAGTGAGATTTGGGAGAGGAGGGAATGTATCAGACCATTTCCTATGCCTTGAAACATGTCTATATTTATGGGAAAATATATGAATCGTGATTATAATTTACCTGATAATATTTGCAAGTTAATAGTTGATGTAAATGGGACTACGTTTGAAAAAGTAGGCAGGATGGTGATTTAAAAGTTATTTTGTAAAGTTGGAGAGTTTGGCCGAAACAAAGTGACATTGTAAGCATCAAGTTTAGAAATTAAACAAATAAGGACCATACTGTGTGATCAGAAAATGGAGAATAATTATGTTCCAGAAAAACAGGGAAGGAATGATCTTGGAGATGGACCAGGCATGATGATGAGTTGCTAATGTAGAACTAGTATTATATAAATGTTATTAATAGTTAACGAAAAGGGAGGGAAATCCATGCTCCTTTTTGTATTTAACTCTCAGGCAGGAACACTGTATTCGTATTGAAGTGTCACAAATTCAGGATACTGCAGAGACTGAAAAGGCTCCTCAGGAATAATATACTTAGAAAATTGTTCACATATGGTATGGAAAGGAAATGGAGATTTTTTTTTCTTTCTTTCTTTCTTTTTTTTTGCTCTTGTTGCCCAGGCTGGAATGCAGTGGCGCCATTTCCGCTCACCGCAACCTCCGCCTCCCAGGTTCTAGCGAGTCTGCTGCCTCGGCCTCCTGAGTGACTGGGATTACAGGCATGGGCCACCACGCCCAGCTAATATTGTATTTTTAGTAGAGACAGGGTTTCGAAATGGAAATGTTTAACATACGATCAAATTATGATGAGTGACATCAACTTTTCAGTAAAGTTTTGCAATTAGATGTGGCTTAAAAAAGAAAACACAAGAGCACAATATTGGGAGTGGAATAGGATATAGGAAGGAATAGGATATAGGATATAGGATATAGAGGGCCCAGTGTGATGACATGTAGTCTGTATGCCAGATGGGACCAACGTGGGATCCACTCACAGGAAAGCCATCTTGAGACTGGGAGAGAGAAGCACAAATGTCAAGAGGCACATGCAGCATGCTGAGTTATCACAAGGGTAACTTGCGGGAGAACAAAGCACAGGCGAATGTTAGGCAATTATTCTCTTTCCAGAAGGATGGCGTATTGAGAGATTAAGTAGACTAGGCTCCATTGTACAGGAGGAGGTGGGTTAGTAACAGACAAAACAGCAAAGGTGAAAAGGCTCAGTTAGGATCCTGCATACCAAAGTTGAGAATATCTGAGCCAGAGGAGAAAATTGCCTCGAGCTGAAGGAAGCTGAACCTTCAGAGCATCTTCCCAAGCTCTGGGATGGGGTGGCGGGTGGGGTGGGGGTGGGGTCCTAGCAATGTGTTCCTGTGACTGCATATTTCTGTAAAGTTTACAAAAGTAAGATTGTTCTGAATTCTTTTGGTAAACCTGTTTCTTCCAAAATTATATGTGTTGAGACTCACTAAATCTGTCTCCATCTTGGCTTTAGGTCTGGGGCATAAATATCAAGAAAAAGAATTGTCCCTTTGCTTCAGACTTCGGGTTTCCATGTTTTCTTCACTGTCTAAATAATTAGAGATCAAACTTAGCCAGATAATAATTGAAAGCAGCTTGGTGGAGTAGCTCAACAGGTCAGTTTCTAGGAGCCGGGCTGGAATTATGTGGTTAAGGAGAGATCAAGACATGGCCATCTTTAAGCAGATGTGTCTGTTGGGTCTAGATCATCTGGTCTTTTAGATTTAGTTTTCTTGAAATTATCTATTGTTATCCTCTACTCTTTTTTTAACGAGTTATTTCTCTTTTTCTTTTAAAATATGTACATTTTCTGAACATGCTATTTGGTCCTAAGGATATGTACTTGGTTTTGTACCTCCCCTCCTAGATTAGGAGCTCCTTCAGGGAAGGATTATTTCTTATTAAAATTTGGCTACCTTACTGAAGCATAGTTATTGTACATGCCTGAAATTCTTGGGCTTTCTAATTGTTCTTCACTGAATTGGGAATGGCATAATAGAAGTTTTCCTGGAAAACTGAGGCACACACATACAAAAGTGTAAAATTTGAAATGATCTGAGCAATTTTATACAACCCCTCTATGTCCTCATCCCACATTACTTATATTTTAAACTCAGTTCTAAGCTTATTGAAATAATTTTAAATGTATTCTATTTCTACCGGATAATTGATCACGAATAAAAAGAGGCATTACCTAAATCAATTTTCTTAAATTCCCATGATATGGGAAAAAAGTTTTGAAAATGAATATTTGATTTTAATATGTTGTTTGTAGGTCTCGATTATTCATTTATTCATTCATCTAACAAATATTTTTAAGTATCAAATACGTACCCAGTTATGTAATAAGGTCTAGGACTATACTGGTAAGCAAGGACATGATCTGTGCTCTTTTTGACTTACAGTCCAAGTGTGGATTAATCAAATGCACATGCCATTTGAAATGATATATAATAAGATGGAAATAAATGTATCTAGAAGCTGTATGACAATAGCTGATCAAGACCTATGGTTGCATGTATTTGGGTAGGGGGATATTCAGAAAAGGCCTCCTAGAGGATATGATAACTAGAATTGAGGTCTGAGGGATGGCAGGAGATCCTGGTGGAAAGGGAGCATGGAAGGTGATGAAGGGGCTGGTGAAAATGTTCTATATAGAGGAAACACAATGGTCAAAGAGTCTGTTGCTGGAAGGTACAAAAACTGGTAGAAAACTGAACTTAAAGTTAGAAGAAAGATAAAATTGATACAAAGTGAAGATGGAGATGGAAGCAGAGGTCAGACTGTGTAGGACATTCCAAACCGTGATAAGGATTTGGCTTTTTTAATAAGAACAGGGAAAAGCCGTTAGATAATTCAGTGTAGGTCATGATGTGATTTTTGCAAACATCACTCTGGCTCCATTGTATGGAAAATATCAGAGACGCCTAGGGTGTATGCAGGAAGTATAGTTAGGAAACTATTGCAGTGGTTCAGGTAGAGATGGCAGCTTGAGCTATTGTGATGGAGACATAAAGAAGTGGAAACATTTGTAAGATATTTAGAGGTAAAATGGACAATATTTTGTAATGTGTTACATCTAGGTAGGGTAAGGGAGAAAGTGGTGTCGAGATGACTTCTAGATTCCAGCTTGTGCAACTGGCTGGATGATAAAGTATTCACAGAAGCTTCATCTACTAGTAGAAGATGGAGTTTGGTGTGAGAGATCACAGGTTTGATCATGGGTATGTGAGATATGCGGTGCCTGTAACATAACCAAGTGTTATATTAAGTAGGTGGTTGCACATGTGAGTCTGGAACTCAAAGAACAGGTTGACCCTACAGATGTGAATTTGTTTGCCTCAGAATGTTTTGTTGTTTGTGATATTTCTTATAAGAGTATGTGAAGGGAGCTACATCTAGGAGTGAACTTTAAGAATACCAATCCTTAATGGTGGTTAAAAAAGGATGACTCTGCAGAGGAAACCTAAGATGCAGAGAGAAAACACCAGGTGAATGTTTCCCTTGGGAGCCAAGGAAAAGTAGTGTTTCTAGGCTGATGTAATAACTGACATTGGCAAACACTATTAACAGGCGAGGTAATATGAATAATAAAAATATTAATTGATTTTAGGTTTTAACAATATGGAGGTCATTGGTGATTCAAGAGAAAGCTGTTTTAGGGAGATAACTATTTAGAGAGACCTAAACTAGGAAGTTCTTGGGAAAAAGAAGTCAAGTCAGTTGTTTGAAGGTAGTTGGCTACAGAGGGAAGGAGACAACTAAGATGGTAGATGGTAAACACAATAGAATATAATGCTGGGAAGCCTTTTGTATGACTGTCCATTGAAATCTCTTTTGTACTCAGTGGTTCAGAAATTTGTGCTCTTTAGGTAGGACTTGAAGAATAATTTTGGTACTTAATAATAGAAATGTACAGTCATGGCTTGTATGATATATTGCTGGTAATAGCCATTATTTGTTTATGGGAATGTCTTTTCATTAGAATATTTCTTTACCATGAAAATATATGATCTACTTAACAATAAGGCCGTTGACTTTATGAGACCATTTCAAGTAAACAGAGGGTGGTGAAAACCAGGGGCTGCCTATTCCTTTCTGTTTTCTTGCAGTGCAATAAGAAAAATTTGTGTACTGGAACTGGCTGGCCCATGGAAATGGACAGTGCTGGAGCATGCACATATATAAGAGAAATAAATATAAAATACCATAAAATGCAGGGGGATGTCTGGTGAAGAATGCTCTATTATAGTTTTATGCTTTGAGATGTTAGCTAAGATGTGGTTGTAGAAGGAGAAATCTTCTATTTGAGAACTGCTTTATTGGAAGTGCCTGTTGCAGAAATTCACCTTTTCTGCTAGTTGCAAGATCTTAGGAAAATTGGTCAATCACTTTTGGTTTGCTTTGTTATTTGCAAAATTGGGTTACTAATCCCTTTTATCCTACTTTTTCTTAGACCTCTTGTGCATTTCAGCAATGAAATACCATATATATTTTATTTATTATTATGGCCAATGAGTACTACAGTATTTATACAGTGGGGGTATAAAACTCATGGCAGATATTTATTCACATCAATATTATGTACATATTGCTGGCTAAAATATAGCCTCAAAAATTAAAATTTATGCTTTAAACTGAAACTGTAAGCCATACCCATGAGAAAGACAGTGAGATATTAAAAGCTGGTGAAGACCATAGACTGTGGAATAAGACTTGGTGACTTGACTACTAATGCTTACTTTGGGCAAGTTATTTTACTTTCAGCCTCAGTTTCTTTATTATAGGATAATATTAAAAATAGTAAATAATAGTACCTTCTTCAAAGGGTAATTGTGAGAATTAAGAGGTGATGGTTTTAATGTAAGAAGCACTGTTCTATAGTAATTATTATGAGGGCTTGTAAATCAATTTATAAGCTAAAGCACTGCTTATCACGTGAGTACAACTGGGATTAGGTGGAGGTAGTCATAGAGGTTACCGAAAGTTCCAAGAGAAATGTAGGGCATCTCCCAGAAGTGTTCATTTTATTGATATTTGCTACATTTTTATAGTTTTACATGAAATATATATTTTTTTTGAGATGGAGTCTTGCACTGTCACTCAGGCTGGAGTGCAGTGGGACGATCTCAGCTCACTGCAACCTCTGCCTCCTGGATTCAAGCGATTCTCCTGCCTCAGCCTCCTGAGTAGCTGTGACTACAGGCATGTGCCACCACACCCAGCTAATTTTTGTATTTTTAGTAGAGTCAGCATTTTACCATGTTGGTCAGGATGGTCTTGATCTCTTGATCTCCTGATCCGCCCACCTCAGCCTCCCAAAGGGCTGGGATTACAGGTGTGAGCCCACTGCAACCAGCCATGGAATATTTTTTAAATGCTTTTAATTTTTTAGAGAAAGAGAAGGCTTCAGAGCAATATGCTCCCCTTGGAAGATTGGGGGTGAAGGTTCAGACTACAGTTCTGGAGCCTGGGGATGTGTGTCCATTCATTCCTCAGTGGCAATGGCTAAGCTTTACTGGTCAGAAGTCTGAGATACTGTTTGAAGATACAGAAGTAAAGAAACTTCCCCTTCTACCACTGATTCGGGCAGATTAAATGTCAAGAGGATTATATGGATTTGCTTGTGCAAATCCTAAAGTGATTTTCTGGATTTGGGAAAAATTTTGACATGTTTTAACTTAGCACTTTAACTGAGAAATGTTCCCAGCATCTTGCTGTTTTAAGTAATTGAAAACACTGCCAGCTCAGATTGCTTCCGAAAAAGGCAAACTAAGATGTTTTCAGAGACACTGCATAATATGCCTTGCATTTATTTTGGTAAATATCTCGATTTCCTTATTTACTGTGTCTAAAAGAATTTGGCAAATTATCAATTCTGGAATACATAATTCTTGGAGAACACACTCTATTTTTTTTCCAATTTGATAGATTTGCTAAATATATACTTCCTTATTAACATTTGGGTGTTATTATTTTTAAACCTAGACTTAATTAAAACATAGGCTCAAGGACAAAATAGATACATACAAAGAACAGATTTTATGTCCTCTTTTTCACCTGTGTAGCTTTTGTATTTGGAGTTTTGAGTTTAACTTTTTAATTCTTTTGAGAGGAAATTTGGGGCCATAATTTAAGAGGCTAGAAGAGGAGTTTGAGTCTTGTCTTCTTAGGGAAAATATTCCTTTCTCTTATTTGGGAGGATCTCGTCCTTTATCTTCTAGGCTAATACAAAGCCCACTGTGGATATTGTTCCTCCTGTGAAGTCTATCAGATTGTCTTACCCATGAGAATTGATTGTTTTCATCTGTGTAACATTCTGTACTCACTAAAATCAGAGCAATTATTTTCTTGCATGTCTGTATTTCCCATAATTTGAGCATCGATGCTTATATCCCAGGGACAGGTATGTAGTTAGTGCTTAATACTTGTCAAATAGTTGGAGTTGACTCTAGTGGCAGGTGGAATTAAAAGTATAGAGGAGGTTCACAGAGACCTTAAGGAGGTATCAAAAGAACCACTCATTAATAGACTGTCTCACAGAAGTACTCCTGAAGCAAAAACAGGCCCTCAAATGGTAGAAGAGTACAGAGTTATACCAGAATATATTGGGTCTTTCTCAATAACTATGTAAAGAAAGGATTGGCATCTGGGAGTATAGGCAGGGCACCTTGAGAATGAATTCAGTCAACTTTTATTAACTTTTGAGTTATGAATCTATAATATGATAAGTAATTACTTATTACTAAAGAAATTTGTTAATTAGGTAATTTATTAAGTAATCTATAAGCCCTACAACCTGTGAATATAATATGACGAGTAATTACATATTCATTAATTAAGTAATTTGCACCCAGCATTGTGGTAGTTGCTCAGAGTGGATTGGGGTCACAGAAGAGTTAGACATCATGTTCTCTGACATGAAACAGCTTACATTCAGTGGGGAACAAGCAAAGCTAAAGTTCATGTTATAAGGAGACAATGGAAACTAGTATAACAGAATGCAGAAGGGGAGGGTATCTTGTTGGTAGGAATTGATCAGTACTCAAAGCTGAGGATATCAGGTGATAAATGTGATAGGACATCAGGCGATAAATTTGTTTAGCTGTTCTAAATGAGAACTGCTAAACACATTTCCACAGATTGAAAAAGATGCAGCCAAAGTGGCCAACAACTTTCTACTCCTGTCTCTCACTTGGGTCCACAATAGCAAGCTGACAGGAGATTTTTTTGCAGAAATACCACAGTATTGGGGAGCTTTTTGACCCTTCATCAGAAGTATAGAATCAGTTTGGGGGAGGGAATTACTAAAAAATGTCAGTGAGATGCAAGAGAACACTCACAAAGATTAAGGGGTATTTTCTAGAAGTGGAATGTGGCATATAAGCATTCTCACATGTTTGCTGACTTGCTAAAGTGCAATAAGAATATTTTCTGCAATAAAACTGGCTTGGTTTATATCCCACTAAAGTGGACAGTCTGGGCAAGGGACACATGGGAGAGAAATGACAAATGGAAAAGGCCATAAAATTCAGGGGAATGTCTGAAGAAGGGAAAGTGATACATTTCTTGGGAGAACTGGAGATTGACCTCTTTAGTTTGCAGGGAGATAAACTGGTGCTGGACTCTGGCCTGAGGACATCTGAAATCAGGAACTGGCTGGAGCTTCCACTTTCTACAGGAAAGAAGGAAGGGATGATTCCTGAGCCTACAAACTATACTCAGAAAATCTCCTGGACAAGAGTGGGTGAGTTTCCATGGGAGGAGTAGATGCTAGGGATAGTAGCTTTGTTAGGTCCTGCCCAAAGGGCTATCTGAAAAAAGGAGACCCAAGCAGAAAGAGGGTATGTAGGGAATACTACTGAAGGCTGCAGCTGAGTGACTCCCAAGAAGGCAGAGAGTACATAAGACATATCAAGGTTCCTAGCAGAATTAGCTTCACAGAAGGCACAAAACTGTGCCCCTGAAGAAAGAATGAGCATTGCACACCTGTACCACTGTGTTAGACCATTCTTGTATTGCTATAAATCAATAAATACTTAAGGCTGGGTAATTTATAAAGAAAAGAGATTTAATTGGCTCGTGGTTCTGTAGGCTTTACAGTAAGTGTGGTGCCAGCATCTGCTTCTGATGAAGCCTCAGGAAGCTTATAATTGTGGTGGAAGGTGCTAGGGAGCCAGTAGGTCAAATGATGATAGTGGGAGAAAGAGAGAGAGTGGGAGGTGTCACAACTTTTTAAACAACCAGATCTCAGCGGGGCTCAATTATCATGAAGACAGCATCAAGACATTCATGAGGAATCCACTCCCATGACCCAAACATCTCCCATCAGGTCCCACCTCCAACATTGGGGTACATTTCAATATGAAGTTTTGAGGGGACAATCAAACTATATCATTCTGTCCCTGGCCCCTCAGATCAAATGTCCTCATGTTGCAAAATATAATTATCTTCTGCCAATAGTCTCCAAAAGTCTTAA
The DNA here is from genome assembly GCF_030222135.1 of Aotus nancymaae. Taxonomy (NCBI): domain Eukaryota; kingdom Metazoa; phylum Chordata; class Mammalia; order Primates; family Aotidae; genus Aotus; species Aotus nancymaae. Next base: position 32,923,045 of record NW_026988471.1, read on the forward strand.
CTCTTTTTAGTCTTAAGTCCAAAGTCCTAAGTCTCCTCTGAGACTCGTTTCCTTCCACCTATGAACCTGTAAAATCAGAACAAGTTATTTACTGCCATGATAAAATGGTAGTACAGGCATTGGGTAAACATTACTATTCTGAAAGGGAAAAATTGGCCAAAAGAAAGGGTCAACAGGCCCCACACAAATCTGAAACTCAGCATGACAGTCATTAAATATTAAGGCTCTGCAAGAATCTCTTTCAACTCCATGTCTGACATCTAGGGGACACTGGTGCAAAGTGTGGGCTCCCAAGGCCTCAGACAGCTCTGCCTCTGTGGCTTTGCTTGGTATTCTGAGGGTATGGAGTTGAGTGTCTGTGTTTTCCAGGTACAGGGTGCAAGCTGCTAATTAATCTACAATTCTGGGGTCTGGAGGGTAGTAGTCACCTTCTTCAACTCCATTAGGTAGTTCCTCAGTAGTGACTGGCAACCCCAATACCACACTTCCCCTTGTCATTGCCCTAGTAGAGATTATCTGTGAGGGCTCTGTTTTTACAGCAGGCTTCTACTGGGCAAACAGGCTTTCTCATACAGTCTCTCAAGTCTAGGTGGAAGCCACCAATCCTCCTTCACCCTTGCATTCTGTGTAGTTACCATGTGGAAGCCATCAAGGCTTATGGCTTGTGCCCTCCAGAGAGCTGACCTGAGCTGTAGCTGGAGTAGCCAGGATGTGGGGAGCAATGTCCCAAGACTGAGCAAGACAGGGGTTTCCTAGGCCTGGCCCCTCAAACCATTCATTCCTTCTAGGCCTCTATGTCTGTGATGGGAGGGGCTGTCTCTAAGATCTCTGAAAGGCTTTTGAGGACTTTTTTCCATTGTTTTGGATATTAGCACTTGTCTCCCTTTTAGTGATGCTAATCTCTCTAGCAAGTGGTTGTTCTGCAGCCTGCTTGGATTCTGTCTTTGTCACATGGCCAGGCTGCAAATTTTCCATACTTTTATGCTCTGCTTTCCCTTTAATTATAAGCAAATTGGAAACCTTCTGGTTTCAAGTTTTAAATTTCAGTCATTTCTTTGCTTCTCCATCTTTTATAGACTGTTAGAAGTAGCCAAGCCACATTTTGAATGCCCTGCTGCTTAGGAATTTCTTCCAGCAGGTACCTTAAGTCATTACCTTTAAGTTCAAACTTCTTTGATCTGTAAGGCATGAATACAATACAGCCAACTTCTTTGCTAGGGCATAAAATGGGTGACCCTTATTCCAGTTCTCACTAACTTCCTCATTTCGATCTAAGACCTGGTCAATTAGGCCTTTACTATCTGTATTTCTATCAGTATTTTGGTCACAATCATTCAACCAGTCTCTAAGACATTCTAAACTCTCCCTCATCTTCCTTTCTTCTTCTGAGCCTTCCAAAGTCTTCCAATCTTTCCCTCTTACCCAGTTCCAAGGTCACTTCTACATTTTCAGGTATCTTTGTAGGAACACCCCACTCCTCAATACCAGTTTTCTGTATGAGACCATTCTTGTATTGCTATGAAGAAATACCTGAGGCTGAATAATGTATAAAAGATGTTTAATTGGCTCATGGTTCTTCAGGCTGTACAGGAAGCATGGTGCTGGCATCTGCTTCTAGTGAGGCCTCAGGAAGTTTACAATCATGACAGAAGGTGATAGAGAACCAGTATGTTACTTGAGATGAGGACCAAGAGTGAGAGGGAGGAGGTGTTATACCTTTTTAAAAACCATAGTTCATGAGAACTCACTATCTTGAGGACAGCACCAAGACATTCATGAGGGATCCACCCCAATACCCAAAACCTCCCATGAGACTCCACCTTCAACATTGAAGACTACATTTCAACATGCAATTTGGAGCTGACAAATACACCCTAACTGTAACAATCACAGAGGACTCTAACAACAGTATTCATCAAAGAAGTGGTCGACTGAATCATCATCTTCCTGCCTCTGCCTCTGAATGGGTAAGAAACAGCAGAATAACTGAGGATGATGTGGGGCAAGGTGGGGAAAAGGAAGAAACCCAGTGTTTGAAAGTGACCTGGGGAGCTGTAGGATTTCCCAAGGTGCTGTATAAGAGATAGAAGGGACAGCCAGAAAAGAGTGTTAGAAATCAGTAGTAGGAGAATAAAGCACTTTATCAATTTTATCCTGTTGAATTGAGCCCACTCAAAGAACGGTTCTATACCTTTAATTAAATTCTAAGTAGTTTTGGAATGACTTAAGTACCATAGATGAAATTCATCACAGGTGAATGGCAGGGAAAACCTCAGGGAGGGGCTGCATCTTTACCCCACTCCTGAAGTGATAACTGAGAGGAGTGAGAACATTTTATTAACACTTTTTCCATATAAATATTCTTTTTCCCATTTTTACACAACTAAAAGCACAGTGGATACACTGTTCTAGGTATACTTTTTTTGCACTTAACAATGTATATCAAAGTTTATTTCATATCAGTATTTTAAAAAACTTTACAATTTTTTTTGAATGTGTGACAGGATCTCACTCTGTCATCCAGCCTGTAGTTCAGTGACATGATCATGGCTCACCGCAGCCTTGACCTCCCAGATTCAAGCAATCCTCCCGCCTCAGCTTCCTGAGTGGCTGGGACTATAGGGGTGTGCTACTATGCCTGGCTAGTTTAAAAAAATAGTTTTTGTAGGGACGGGGTCTTGCCATGTTGTCAAGACTTGTCTTGAACTCCTGGGCAAAAGAGATCTTCCTTTCTTGGCCTCCTAAAGTGCTGGAGTTAACAGGCATGAGCTGCAACACCTGGCTATTATTCTTTGTTATGCCTACATCTTATTCCATGGTAGGACTGTATTAAAATTTATTTAACCAATAAACTTTGATGAGTGTTTAGATTGTTTCCAGTTTATTTTGCTATCGCTAACAGTGCTGCAAAGGATAACCTGTGGAAGTGTATCAGTATAGAATAAATTATTTGACATGGAATTGCTGTATTTTAAAAATAGATATTGCCAGATTGCCTCATATGAAGAATGCGTTAGATTCACACTTGTATCAGCAATGTGTGAGAGTGACTGTTCCCTGTTCCCTTAAAAGCATAGAGTGTTATCAAACATTTTAATCATTATCAACCTGATAGTTGCAAAATAGTATACCAGTACAGTTATCTTTAATTATAACTAAGAGATATGGGTATTTTCTTTGCTGAGTATTGTATGTTCATATTCTTTTTTTTTTTTTTTTGAGATAGAGTCTTACTCCATCACCCAGGTTACAATGTAGTGGCATGATCTTGGCTCACTGCAGTCCCTGCCTCCCGGATTCAAGTGATTCATGTGTCTCAGCCTCCTCAGCGGCTGAAATTATGGGCTTGCGTCACCACACCCAGCTAATATTTATATTTTTAATAGAGATGGGGTTTTGCCATATTGGCCAGGCTGGTCTCGAAGCTGACCTCAAGCGATCCATGTGCCTCAGCCTCCTGAAATCCTGGGATTACAGGCATGGTGATTACAGGCATGAGCCACCATGCCTGCCCTGTCTGTTCATATTCTTGGCACATGTTTCTATTGGCCTTTTTTTTTCTGATTGGTTTTTAGAAACTCTGTATACTAAGGAATTTAGCTACTTTTTCTGTGACATATGTTACAATTTCCCTCAAATGTTTTGTTGCCTTTTAGACTTTACTAATGGTATTTTTGGCATGCTGAAATTTTTATGTGTTTAGATATATTAATCTTCTATTTTAAAATACATGTGTTTTGTAAAAAGGACAGGATCTTTAATAAAGATCAGTTGAAAATAGATTAAACACTTAAATGTAAGACCCCAAACTGTGAAACTACCAGAAGAACACTTAGGGAAAAAGCCTCATGACATTGGCCTGGACACTTATTTTTTTGGATATGATCCTAAAAGCACAGACAACCAAAGAAAAAGTAGACAAACAGAATTATATCAAATAAAATGCTTCTGCACAGCAAAGGAAGCAATCAACAGAATGAAGAGACAGCCTACAGAATGAGAGAAAATTTTACAAACTTTATATCTAATAAGGGGTTAATACTCAAATATAAGAAACTCAAACAACTCCATAGCAAGAAAACAACCAGATTTTAAAATGAGCAAAGAACCTGAGTAGATATTTCTCAAAAGAAGACATACACATGGCCAACCAGTATATCAAAAAATGCTCAACATCGGCTGGGTGCGGTGGCTCACGCCTGTAATCCCAGGACTTTAGGAGGCTGAGGCGGGCAGATGAGGTCAGGAGTTTGAGACCAGCCTGGCCAACACAGTGAAATCCCATCTCAACTAAAAATTAGCCAGGTGTGGTGGCATGCATCTGTAGTCCTAGCTACTCAGGAGGCTAAGGCATGAGAATAGCCTAAACCTGGGAGGTGGAGGTTGCAGTGAGCTGAGATTGCACCACTGCACTCTAGCCTGGGAAGCAGAATGAGATTCTATCTCAAAAAAAAAAAGAAAAAAAAAAATGTTCAACATTACTAATCATCAGGAAAATGCAAATTAAAACCTCAATGAGCCATGACCTCATACCTGTTGATTGACAATTATCAAAAAGACAAAGACAAAAATTGTTAGTAAGAATGCAGAGAATAGGGAACTCTTGAACTCTGTTGGTAGCAATATAATTTAGTACAACCATTATGGAAAACAATACGGAGATTCTTCAAATATTAAGAATAGAATTCCCTACAGCTAACAAGGGAAATGAAATATCTCTACAAGGAGAACTAAAAATCACTACTCAAAGATATCAGAGATGACACAAACAAATGAAAAAATATTTCTTGCTCATGGATGGGAAGAATCAATATTGTTAAAATGGCCATACTGCCCAAAGCAATTTATAAATTCAATGCTATTCCCTTAGACTACCACTGACATTCCTCAAAAAACTAGAAAAATCCATTTTAAAATTCCTGTGGAACCAAAAGAAAGCCTGAACAACCAAGGCAATCCTGAGCAAAAAGAACAGAGCTGGAGGCATCACATTACCTGACTTCAAACTATACTGTAAGGCTACAGTAACCATAACAGCATGGTACTGGTACAAGAACAGACACATAGACAATACTATAGAACAAAGAACCCATAAATAATACCACATACCTACGAGCATCTGATCTTTGACAAACCTGACAAAAACAAGCAATGTAGAAAGGATTTCGTATTTAATGTTTCTGGGATAACTCGCTAGCCCTATACAGAAGATTGAAACTAGACCTCTTCCTTATACCATATACAAAAATTAACTTGAGATGAGTTAAAGACTTAATTGTAAAACCCCAAACTATAAAAACCCAGAAGACACCCTAGGCATTACCATTCAGGACATAGGTACAGGCAAATATTTCATAAAGAAAATGCCAAAAGCAGTTGCAACAAAAGCAAAAATTGACAAACATGACCTAAGTAAATGATAGAGCTTCTGCAAAGCAAAAGAAACTATCAACAGAGTAAACAGACTACAGAATGGGAGAAAATTTTTGCAATCTGTCCATCTGACAAAGGTCTAATATCCTGTATCTATAAAGAACTTAACTTTACAAGGAAAAATATCATTAAAAAGTGAGTAAACGACATGAACAGACCCTTCTCCAAAGAAGACATACATGTGGCCAACAATCATATGAAAAAAAGCTCAACATCACTGATCATAGAGAAATGCAAATCAAAACCACAATGAGATACCATCTCACACCAGCCAGAATGGCTATTATTAAAAAGTCAAAAAGTAAAAAATAATAACAGATGCTAGTGAGGTTGTAGAGAAAAAGAAATGCTTTTATGCCATTTGTGGGAGTGTAAATTAGTTCGACCATAGTGGGTTGAACTAATTTCAACAAGTGTGGTGATTCCTCAAAAACCTAAGGACAGAACTACCATTCCACTCAGCAATCTCATGACTGGGTATATACCTAAAGGAATATAAATCATTCTATTACAAAGACACATGGATGCATATGTTCATTGCAGCACTATTCATAATAGTAAAGACATAGAAACAACCCAAATCCCCATCAATGATAGATTGGATGAAGAAAATATGATACATATACATATATGTTCCCACTTACAATTGGGAGCTAAATTATGATAAAATATGCACACAGAGGGGAACGACACACACTGGGGCCTGTTGGAGGGTGAAGGTTGGGAGGAGGCAGAGAAGCAGGAAAAATAACTATGGCTACTAGGCTTAATACCTGGGTGATGAAATAATCTGTACAACCAACCCCTGTTTTTACCTATGTAACAGATCTGCACATCCTGCACATATATCCCTGATCTTAAGATAATAATTTAAAAAATTATGACCATATGATCTAACAGTTTGTTGAAAAGCCTGTCTTTTTCCCATTTTGTGTTTTTGGTAACTTTGCTTAAAATCAATTGACTGTAAATTCATAGATTTATTTCTGAGCTCTCTATTCTGTTTCATTGGTCTGTGTGTCTTATTTTTATGCCAGTACCATGCTGCTTTGATTGCTATAACTTTGTAGCCTATTTTGAAGTCAAGTAGTGTAATCTCCGGCTGTGTTCTTTTTATTCAAGATTGTTCTGGCTAATCAGAGTCTTTTGTGGTTTCATACAGATTATAAGATGATCATTTCTATTTCTGTGAAAAATACTGATATTTTGATAGGAATTATATTGAATCTTTAGACTATTTTGGGTAGTATGAAGTTTAATGATATTCTAATTCATGGGCACAGAATGTCTTTGTATTTATTTGTGTCTTGTTCAATTTTGTAATCAATTTTTTATAGTTTTTGATGTAGAGATCTTTTACTTTTTTGGCTAAATTTATTTCTAAATTTTTTTTTAGCCATTGTAAATAGGATTGCTTTATTCATTTCTTTTCACATAGTACACTATTATATAGAAACATACTTTATTATGTATGTTGATTTTGTATCCTGCACCTTTACTGAATTGATTTATTAGTTTTAACAGATTTCTTATAGAGTCTGTGGAGTTTTCTATATAATGTGTCATTTGCAAACAAGGATAATCTAACTTCTTTCTTTCCAATTTGTGTGTATTTTCTTTCTTTTATCTGACTTCTCTGGCTTGTACTTTCAGTACTGTGTTGAATAAACATGGCAAGAGTGGAAATTCTTGTCTTGATCTTAGATGAAAACTTTTAACTTTTCTCCACTGGCTTTTAACTTTTCTCCATTGAGTATGATGTTAACTGTGGGTTTCTCATGCATGAACTTTTTGTGTTGAGGTACATTCCTATACCTAATTTGTTGAGAGTTTTTATCATGAAACAATGTTGAATTTTGTCAAATGCTTTTTTTGCTTCTATTGAAATGATTGCATGACTTTTATACTTCATTCTGTTAATATGGTATATCATATTGATTTGAGTATGCTGAATCATGCATGGATCCTTGGAATGAATCCAACACGGATCATGGCAAACAATCTTTCTAATATGTGGCTAATTTTAATTTGCTAGTACTTTGAGAATTTTCGAGTCTGTGCTTATCAGGAATACTGGCCTGTATTTTTCCTTTCTCTTTTTGGGTAGTATTCTTGTCTGGTTTTGGTATCAGGTTAATGCTGGCCTCATAAAGTGAGTTTGGAAATAGTTCTTTTTCAATTTTGCAGAAAAGTTATAGAAATACTGAATTAGTTCTTTAAATGTTTGGTAGAATTTAGTAGTGAAGCCATCAGGATCTTCACTTTTCTTTGATAGGAGACTTTTTATTACTAATTAAATCTTCTTATTTGTTATTGTTACATTCAGATTTTTTTCCTCATAATTCAATCTTGGTAGGTTGTATGTGTATAGGAATTTATCAATATCTTCTAGGTTATAAATTCTTTTGGCTGGGTTCAGTGGCTTATGTCTGTAATCCTAGCACTTTGGGAGGCTGAAGCGGGTGGCTCATCTGAGGTCAGGAGTTTGAAATCAGATTGGCTAACATGGTGAAACCCCATTTCTACTAAATATATAAAAATTAGCTGGGTATTATGTGGCAAGTACCTATAATCTCAGCCACTCAGGAGGCTGAGGCAGGAGAACTGCTTGAACCCAGCGGGGGTCAGAGGTTGCAGTGAGCTAGATCATTCCTCTGCACTCCAGCCTGGGTGAAAGAGTAAAACTCTGTCTCAAAAAAAAAAAAAAAATTGGCATGTAATCGCTCATAATGGTCTCTGATGACCGTTTGTATTTTTCTTGTATCAGTTGTAATGCCTCTTTTTTATTTCTGATTTTATCTTCTCTCCTTGTTTCTTAATTAGTCTAGCTAAAGGTTTGTTGATTTTATCTTTCAAAAAACTCATTTTGTTGATGTTTTCTCTTATTTTTCTATTGCATTAATTTTTATCTAATCTTATTTCTTCTTCTAACATTGGATTTTGTTCTTCTTTTTCTAATCTCTTGAAATGCAATTTTAGGTTGCTTAAGGTTTTTCTGTTTTGTCTTGAAGTAGTCTTGTTTAGATTGAATCTTATTGAATTCCCTTGCCGTTTCTCTACCTGAATATTTATAATTCTCCTGGTTTATAAAGATTTCTGCCATTTTCTCTATAAATACATTTTCTACTCCTTTATCTTTCTTTCCCCTTCTTATAGTCATGTGACTCAAAAATTTGCTTTTTCTGATGCTTTCCCATAAATCCTGTAAGCTTTCTTCATTTTTATTCTTTTTTCCTTATTTGTATATTTTCAAATGATCTTTCTTCAAGTTCATGGATTCCTTCTTTTGCTTGATCATTTCTGCTGGTAATACTCTCTATTACTTTTTTCAGTTTATTTACTGTATTTTTCAACTCCAGAATTTCCATGTATGTATGTATGTATGTATGTATTTTTAATTATTATTTTTTTTGAGATGTATTGTTGCTCTGTTGCCAGGCTGGTGTGCAGTGGTGCGATCTTGGCTTACTGCAACCTCTGCCTCTGGGTTCAAGTGATTCCCCTGCCTCAGCCTCCTGAGTAGCTAGGACTATAGGCACATGCAACCACTGCTGGCTAATTTTTTGTATTTTAGTAGAGACGAGGTTTCACCATGTTGGCCAGGATGGTCTTGATCTCCTGACTTTGTGATCTGCCCACCTTGGCCTCCCAAAGTGCTGTGATTACAGGTGTGAGCCACTGTGCCTGGCCCATTTATGTTTTTAATAATAATTTCAATTATTAAAATTAACTTCTATTGAATTTTATTTTGGTCATTTATTGTTGTTCTCATTTTATTGAATTGTTTCTTTATTTTCTCAGTTTGCTGAGCTTCCTTAAAACAGGTATTTTGAATTCTTTGTTGGGCTGTTCATACATCTCCATATTTTTAGGGTTATTCACTGGCACTTTGTTTTTTCCCATTGTTCAGGTCTTGTTTCTCTCATTGTTCTTGATCCTTGTAGCTGTGGATTAGTAATTATGCATTTGAAGGCACAGGTACCTATTTCAGTTTTCACAGACTGGCTTAGTCTGGGAAAGCCCTTCAACAGTCAGCATGTCCAGAGATTCTGAAAAGATCATTGGCATGATCCACAGATGGACTTGCTTCTGGAGTCCTTGGCCTGGATACTCTGGTGCCTGGGTCAGCAGGAGGGTGAGCCTGGAGCCAGGATACACTTGGGTGGACATGTTGATTGCATCTGCTGAGGTGGGCCTAGAGCCTGTATGCGTGAGGATTTCCCTAAAACCTGTGTTCCCATGGGCTGGCCTGGTGTTACAGTGGGCCTAATCCCCAGGTCTGCTGGGGCTGGCCTGGCATTGGGGAAGTCCTGAAGCCTAGTGTCATTGGGCCAACCTGCTTCTGAGGGATGTTTGTAGCCTGCGAACAGTGAAATTGATCTGGTGGTAGTGTGAACTGGAAATCAAGTCTGCCATGTAGGTCTGAAGCCTGAGGCTATGGAGTCCAACTTCCTGCCATGTTAGGCTTGCAGACTCTTGGCCTGGCGTCTGTTGCAGAGGGGGTCTATACAGTGCTGGGTTTTACTGTGTCTGATCTTGAGGATATTGGCCTGGCGTCTGTTGCTGTGGGGGCCTATACAGTGCTGGGTTTTACTGTGCCTGATCTGTTGTTGGGACCCAAGACAAAGTCTTGTGCTGACTTCTCTTTTTCCAAGTGGAGGGTCTCTCTCTCTCTATGATGTGCTGCTTAGTTTGGGGGAGGGGTGATGCAAGTAATGTAAAGCTGTTCATCCTACCTTCTGCAGTGCGTATGATTTCTGTGTTACATTCAGATACTGTTATCTCTCACCTGGCTTACTTATCTCTTATGAAAGTATTTTTATGCATTGATAGTTGCTGTCTTCATGGTTTCTCATCTTGTCCATTGTCACTTATGATTTGAGAAATGTCTTGAGGTAAACAGATAGTATAGAAATTTAGATTTGCTGAAATGATTTTTCCTTCTATCACAAATCTTGTTACCTCTTCAATGGCTTAGAACAGATTTTATTAAAAAATATTTCATCTATATGTTCTGGTTTTTCTCACTGAGAAGTAGAATTCTCCCAGTCTTTATTTCTTGTTTTGTTGTGCTCTCTCTTTCTTTTTGTCAATGAATTATTTTTGTTCTTAATTTTACTGTTTTTCTCTAAAAAACTAGCTCTGTAATATTTAATTGGTACTTATTTTTCTAATTAATCAAATATAGTGTTTTTAATCTGTTTTTTTGCTCTACTTAGATTTATTTTATGTTCAGCTTGTTTTGTTTCTTGAGTTTGAGGACTATATATGCATGCATACATATATATTGTATTTGTAGTAAGATGATTTATATATCATTGACACATAGTACATTGATATATGTTTAGGACTATAAATATTTCTCTAAGAATGTATTTAGATATAGTCTACAAATTTTGATATGTATTTTTATTATATAAAGATATTCTGTAATTTCTATTTTGACTTTTTTGACAAAATTGAATTAAAAGCATATTTTTTCATTTTCAGATTTGACGTACTTTTTGATTTTGGCTTTACTACATTATGATCAGATAATTTGTCTGGACCATTTCTTTTTTATGAATTTATTGACTTTTTGTGGCCTAATAATTTTAATTTTTTATGGACTCTTAAAAGAAAGCAGAGTCTGTATTTCCGTGGTAGATTTAAAAATATATGTCCTTTAGATGCAGTTAACTATGTTGCATAGATTGCTTCTAATATGCTTCTATTTTTTCTTTGAATATTCTCAGGTTTTATGAATATTGATACCATTTTTTATAATATATAGGTATTTCTACTATTACTGTTTCACTGATATTGTACCCATTATTATTGTTTTACAGAGACAGATTTTGCTCTGTCATCCAGGCTAGAGTGCAGGGTCCAGTCATAGCTCACTGTAACCTCTAACTCTTGGGCTCAAGAGTTCCTCTCATCTGAGCCTCCTAAATAGCTAGGGCTACAGGCTTGTGCCACCATGCCTACCTAATTTTTTAAACTTTTTTTTTTTGCAGAGATGGTGGTCCTTCTGTGTTGCCCAGGTTGGTCTTGAGTTCCTGGCTTCAAGTGATCTTCCTGCCTCAGCCTCTCAGAGGTATGATATATATGATCTGTATGATAGCTGGAATTATAGGTGTGAGCCACTGTGCCTGGCTGGTACTCTTTATTATTTTACAGAATTTTTTCTTTTTTTACTTTATGTGTCTTTTGTTACTCATTCAATTGTGTGGTAATATGGTCATGATTTCTGCCTGTTTGTCTCTTTAATAAGCAAATAATTTAACTTGCGTACAAATTCATTTTCACATTTTCCAAGTTAGTGTTTTAGGTTTTACTTAAAGTATTTATTTGGTTTTGCTTTGTAATTGAATGTGGAAGACTTTCGTTTAATGGACAAGCTTAATATTTTACTCTTATTGAAATGGCAAATGTGCTTGGTCTAGTTTTGTCAGATTATTTTATTTCATGCTTATATTTTTGTAGCTTTAAAAATACTTCATGGCCTGCTCTGCTTTCTCTGCTTTATGTTTGTGCTTCCTTTGATAATTAGAATGGTTTATACTTTTGTTGTAGTTGTTTCCTATAATTTTATATGATAGCCTTAATTCTTTCCTTGGACAATATTTATTAATTTTCTACTCTGATTAATGATGAAAATAGTAAACTTTCTTCTTTCTCCTTCCTTGCTTTTCTTTTCTTCTTTGCCTCGACCTCCTAAGTTTAATTACAGTTTAGTCTTCACTTGGCATTACAGGTTCTTGGAAACTGCAACTTAGGGTAAAACAATGCGTAACAAAACCAATTTCTTTTGTTTAAAAATTTTTTTTCTAAGTCAGGGGTACATGTGCAGGTTTGTTACATAGGTAAACATATGTCATGGGGGTTGGTTATACAGATTATTTCATCACCCAGGTATTAAGCTTAGTACTTGTTAGTTATTTGTCCTGATCCTCTCTCTCTCCTCTCACCCTCCGACCTCTAGTAGACCCCAGTGTATGTTGTTCCCTCTGTGTGTCCATGTGTTCTCATCATTTAGCTCTCATTTATAAGTCAGAATACATGGTATTTGGTTTTCTGTTCCTACATTAGTTTGGTAAGGATAATGGCATCTAGCTCCATCTGTAGCCCTACAAACTACATGATCTTATTCTTTTTTTATAGCTGCATAATATTCCATGGTGTATAAGTACCATATTTTCTTTATCCAGTCTATCATTGATGGGCATTTGGGTTGATTCTGTGTCTTTGCTATTGTGAATAGTGTTGCAATGAACATATGTGTGCATGTGTCTTTATAATATAATGATTTATATTCCTTTGGGTATATACCCAGTAATTGTCTGTCTTTAGGGCTTTGAAGAATCACCACACTGCCTCCCACTATGGTTGAACTATCATAATCTACACTTCCATCAATAGTGTATAAGCATTTTTTTCTCCACAACTTCACTAGCATCTGTTATTTTTTGATTTTTTTGTAATAGCCATTCTGACTGGTGTGAAATGGCATCTCATTGTGGTTTTGGTATGGACAGGCAGCAGGGAAATACTGGGTAGAAGAGGGTGGTTACCCTGCAAAGGCCCCACCCTCAAGCCTGGAAACCGGTGGCCCTATGAGAAGAGGCATTCCTGTTTTCACACCCAAAAGTTGCCTTTTGGCCCGCCATGCCCTCCTATCCTGTACTTACATAAACCCCAAACCCTCGGAGCAACAAGGAGATCCACAGACAAATGGAAGAATGGTGCAGCAGAGGAGAGAAGAGATGGAGCATCTGAACATTGGGAGGATTTTGGCTGGGGACAGTTGGAGAATTGGCCACTAGATAGCCAAACTCCAGGGGAAGATCATCGTCCAATTCTATCCTATGTTTGGCTCCTCATCCATCCTGCTGAGAGCCACCTCCACCACCCAATAAAATTGGCATTCATCATCCTTCAAGTTCCTGTGTGACCCGATTGTTCCAGGATGCTGGACAAGAGCTCAGGATACAGAAAACTATCAAACTTGTCCTCTGCCCTTGCAAAAAGGCAGAGGGCCCACTGAGCTGGCTAACACTTAAGCCGTCAGCAGATGGCAAGGCTAAAAGGTGCACTGTAACATATGCCCTCTTAAGCTCCTGCACCCGTTCATATGCATGCTTCCCCTTCCATAAGGGGTTTGAGCAATGGCAGTGACCAAACAGATGAGCCACACCCCGGCCACATGTCCTGAGAGTGGTAGCAGGGAACTCTCTTGTTTCAGTTTTGATTTGCATTTCTCTATGATCAGTGACACTGAACACTTTTTTTTTTAATTGAGGCAGAGTCTTGCTCTGTTGCCAGGCTGGAATGCAGTGGCATGATCTCAGCTCACTGCAACCTCCACCTCCCAGGTTCAAGCTATTCCCCTGCCTTAGCCTGCTGTGTAGCTGGGACTACAGTCGTGTGACACTGTGGCCAGCTAATTTTTTTTTTTTGTATTTTAGTAGAGATGGGGTTTCACCATGTTGGCCAGGATGGTCTCTATCTCCTGATCTTGTGATCCTCCCACCTCGGCCTCCCAAAGTGCTGGGATTACAGGTGTGAGCTACTGTGCCCGGACAAACTTTTAAAAATATGATCGTTGGCCACGTGTATGTCTTCTTTTGAGAAGTGTCTATTCATGTCCTTTGCCCACTTTTTAATGTGGTTGTTTGTTTTTTTATTGTAAATTTGCTTATGTTCCTTTTATATGCTGGATATTAGACTTTTGTCAGATGGACAGATTGCAAAAATTTTCTGTCATTCTATAAGTTGTCTACTTCCTCTGCTGATTGTTTCTTTTGCTGTGCAGAAGCTCTATCATTTAGTTAGTTTACTTAGATACCATTTATCAATTTTTGCTTTTGTTTCAATTACTTTTGGCGTTTTCATCATAAAATCTTTGCCTGTGCCTATATCCTGAATCGTATTGCCTAGGTTGTCTTCCAGAGTTTTTGTAGTTCTGAGTTTTACATTGCAGTCTTTAATCCATCTTGAGTTAATTTTTTATATAGTATGAGGAAGGAGTCCAGTTTCAATGTTTTGCATATGGCTAGCCATTTATCCCAGCACCATTTATTAAATAGGGAATCCTTTCCCCATTGCTTGTTTTTGTTAGGTTTGTTAAAGATCAGATAGTTGAAGATGTGCAGTCTTATTTCTGGGTTCGTTATTCTTTTCCATTGGTCTGTGTGTCTGTTCTTGTACCAGTACCATGCTGTTTTGCAAAATAAATTTTATTTTTCTAATCAATGTTATAACAGAACTACTTGAAGGAAGCAATGTTATTCAAGGCCTGCCATATGTAATTTCTCTTAAAGTCTCAGTTTCCAAGAATCTATTGATGAGGATAAGTGAGGACTTGCTGTTAAATAATATTTCTTAGTATTTGCTTTTGTTATATCAAGGAAGTTTTTTTCTCTGGTATTGATTTTTCAGATTTAACTGTTTTGACCCTCAAAGTAGTAAAAGCAATGAAAGGGACACACATTACTTGTCATATTTGTTCACCTTCCCTCCTTCCAATTTTGTTATATACATTAAGATGTTATTAATATCTTCTGCTAACCAAACTCCCCAAAGTTATTTAGTCTTAGTCCTGCAATTACAAAGATGCAATGCTCACTGATACTCCTGCCATTTTCTCTTCAGTCATCCTTTGGTGGGTATATAGGAGATTCATACAGAAAGCTTCATGGGAGCATTATTCTTCATGTTTTTGCTCTTCTCCATATATCATCAGATTTAATTTCTATGTTTTTGAATATATACATGTTAAAATATCAGTGAGGATAGATGAATGCTGTGGATAGTGAATACTTTTTCTCCTTCTGTTCTTGCTGCTTCCTGCCTCTTGACATCTACCTGGTTATAGACGCAGACATCTCAGCAGCTTTGATTTTCAAGATGACTGTACATCCTTTGGCCACAGTTGATTGGTCCAAGGTAGGCACCAGATCTAAGTTTTGATAACCAGAGTCCCAATCATGGAGATTTGGGGAGAGGAGTGAGAGCAAAAGAAAGAAAGAAGGAAGAGAAATTGAGAGAGAGAGAGAGAGAGACCAGTCATTCTGTGAGTGACCGGACCTGTAAATAAGGCTGTTTATGGCCATGTTTTTAGACAGTAAATAAGAAAAGCAGAGAGAGAAAAATAAATGGGGCAGAGACACAGAGAGATGCAGAACTAAATAAGAAAGAAAATGTTGTACATTCCCTCTAGCTTCCAGTTTATTCTGGAGGCCTGGCTGCTTCTCCTGTTTCCATGTGACATTCTTGTAGCTGTATAATAAATTCACTTATTTTACTTAAATAGGTTTCTGCTATTTGCAACTATTGGAAACCAACTCATATTTCTTCTCAATGAAAAAGAATGAGAAAAATCAGATTAATCTTTCTTATCCTACAGGACTTTTTCAACTATAGAGTTACCAAGTGAATTCAAACAGACTATTAGCTAGCTTAATTAGCAGATTAGATCTGGTTTCGGTATCAGACACACTGGCTGTGTCAATATGATACAATAGTGTAAAATTAAAAACAACTGAGGGATTCAGTCATTTGGATTTGCAGTGGCTCATTAAGTCAGCCCATGAGCTGCAGGCAGGTACATTTGGATTGCCACAGCTCGCTAATCTTTGCCTCCAGTTCTGTTGTGGTTGTCTATACTTGCAGTCCAGCCATTGGCTGCTCTTCTTAAAAGCATTCTGATCAAAAAGCACACTTCCCCAAATACTGCTATTTCAAAAGTGCTCACACTTTATAAAAAAAAACCAAGGCTTACCAACAGGGTCAAAATGTCTCCAGACAACTGAATATTGTCTTGGTACCTTGAAGAGGAATCTGATCTTCTCAGTTGTTTTGTTTCTTTTTATTGTGGGAAGGTATTGGGTGGCTGAGGGAGAGGCTGTAGTCCTAGGAATCAATACCCAATGTCAGGCATCTTGGGAGTTTTTCAGGTCAGTTTAAAATACAGCTCATATATGAAAAAATGTAAAGCTTAATTAGTCTTTAGCTTAAAACTTGGCTGAAAACTACATTAAATTTTTATTTTTCATTAAAAACAGCAAACATTTTTTAGAAAATAAAGTCGAAGAAATAAAGTTACTCTCCCACCAACCAAAGAACCACTATTAAGTTCTAACAGCTTTAGATTTTGTTTTTAACTTGTCAGTGTATTTGCTTATTCTTTCATTTATGTGCTGTATGTTGTATATTTACCATTCTACATCTCCTTTTTAATCCAAGAATTTTCTGTATAATTATAAACTAAATATTTCCGAAGGATTCATGGGACAGATATCATACAGTTTATTAATCACAATTTGGGGGCATTTGTGTTTCTAAGTTTTTGAGATTTTATTTTTGCAATAAGTATCTTTTGCATAAAACTTCTTCTGTGTGTAGGATTTGTTGTAGGTTAGATCCTCCTATGTTTCTTCTTCCATTTTGAATGTTTCCATTCTGACAGTACAAGTTTGCCTGCCACTTCTTCCTGGTTTCCCTTTAGATTTGCAGGCTCTAGTCCCAGGTCTGTGGAGTGAGGAGGCCCAAGATAGGTTTGGGAACACTGAATGTGAACTGCAAATTTGAAAGAATCTGAGATCCGGGTTAATCCCTTTGTTTTCATCTCACTGAGCCCCAAAGATGAAAACTGGCTGAGAATGTGCCGGGATTTGGCTTGGCCAGCTGGCGAGGCATCCCCGAATAATGGGAGATTATTAGAATCCTGCCCTTTTCCAGCAAGCCTTTATCCACATTCATTTTTGTATTGTGCCAATTAGGGATGGCACAGTGGTTTGCTTTGTGTGCATACTGACAGCCCCATCCACACAGATTTGGGAGGAAAATTTCACAGAATGTGCACATCACTTTGGCTTTCTGTAACAAGGCATGATAGAGGGATCTCGGGTCCCTCATCCTAAATGCATAAGTTGCTATCTATCCTAAGAGATTATCTGTGAAACTTTTAATGCTCTGGCATCTTTATGCATGAAATGTCTCTTATAGAGGACTAGTAATCACACTGAGTATAGAGTGGAGATCACTCTCTGAAATTTATTTTTCAGTGGTGACATTATATCAATCCATACTGGAGCCACAGGTGGGACACAGCAATAAAACAGAATTTGATGCAAGGTGGAGTTTCTTGACCCCATTCAATTGTATTTAGTCATTAAAATTTTTAAAGTATCTCACTATAAGCTTTTTTATCTATGTTCCACAACTCAACCCTATGGTCAGTACTATAATGAATCTTCAGCATATATAAAGAGCCAGACTCCAATGTACTCACCCAGGGCCCTTAAGGGGATCTGTATTCAAACCCAAGTTCTTCATCATATCCAACTGCTAGGGTTCTGGAACAGGATTTAGCCTCTTTTCACTTCTTCAGCATCTGCTCTCCTCTTTGTGGTTTATAAATGCAAAAGTAACAACCCTAGCTACCTCTTACTTATATATAAGGGACTTTGTTAATTTTAGCCAAAAGATACTCCTTATGGCAGTGCACCTGTGTCAACTGCAAGTAAGAGCCCAACTGCTATGATGCCTGTGTGGAACTCCACAGATACCCATCTCTTTCATAGCCATACAGTCTTGTTGAGGTTAGGAATTGATGTAAAACCAGAAGAATCAGAGATGGGGCTTCTCTGTGGGATGACCTGATGCATCCAGTTCTTTCTTTGGGTGTCTTTGTGTGGCTCTGCTTAAATTCTTTGTGCAGGACTTAGGGGGGTGCCCTTCCTCCTCCTAAACACTTCCAGTACTAGCAATTAATGATGGACTGATGGAACCTCAACAGGGGTTAACTGCTTTCCTTCTGGTTATGGTTATCAGTGGGCATGGGGACGTACTCAGGTGGTATGTGTAGGAGCTGCCATTCTATATAAGAAGCAACACTTTCATCTCGACAGTATCTCTCCCTTTGTTCCTGGGCCTAGGATGTGGGGTTATTTCTCTCCTGATACTCAGAAGAGAAATGCCAGTATATTCCCATGGGGTGTGTGTGTGTGTGTGTAATACATGAACTTTACTGCCAGAGGGGAGCTTATAGTATTTCATTGAATACTGTAATTTGAGAGCTAGAAGACACCATACAGATCCTTTAATCCAACCACCATAATTTACAGATCAGGAGAGAGATACAGAGTGATTTTAGGGATTTTCCCATAGTAATAGAGGATTGACATAGTGAGGTCTACAACCTGGGTGTCCTGATCTCAGTCAGATTACTTTTAATCACACAATGTCTAATTTTAAAAGACAAGAGAAAATTTATTTCTGTAAAAATACTTTGCTGAGGCAGGAGAGAGAGAAACACTAAAATGTTTATCATTGTAATTACTATTACTAATTAGCATAGTACTTTGTGCTTTTTCTTTTTTTAAACTACATTATTTAAGTGTGATTGACGTACAAAAAGTACAAAAAGCTGTACATATGTATGTATACAACTTGATGAGTTTGAAGATAAATATGTATCTGTGAAACCCTATCACCTTTGAAAGTTCCCACCTATCCTCTATTTATTTGTTTGTTTGTTAGGAATATTTAACATGAGATCTATCATCTTAGCAAATTTTAAAGTATACAGTACAGTATTGTTACCTTTAGGCACTGTGCTGTACAGTAGATCTCTTGGACTTACTCATCTTATGTAACAAACTTTGTATAACTGAAACTTTGTATCCTTTAAGCAGTACCTCCTCAGTTTCCTCTTCTCCTAGCACTTGACAGCCACCATGGTACTCTCTACTTCTGTGGGTTTGACTATTTTAGATTCCTCATGTAAATGGAATTATGTAGTATTTGTCCATCAATGTCTGGCTTCTCTTATTTCTGAACCTCTAGGTTCATTCATGATGTTGCAAGTGGCAGAATTTTCCTTTTTTAAAAAGGCTGAATTCCATTTATTCCATTTCATTTTATTCCATTGTACATGTATAAGAAATCTAGAAATGTGTTAGTTTCCAGATACTCGTGGATTTTCTAGAGATATTTCTGTTATTGATTTCTAATTTAACTCCGTTGTGATTAATGAACATACTGTGTCTGACTGGAATCTTTTTACATTTACCGAGACTTGTTTGTGGCCTAGAATATAATCTACATAGGTAAATGTCTCGTGTGCATTTGAATATGTATTCTGCCTTTGGTGGAGTTTTGTTTTTCCATACTTTGGAGTGTTCTACTAATGTCAGTTAGGTCAAGTTGGCTGATGGCATTATTCAGATCTCTTAAATACTTACCAATTTCATCTACTTTTTCTAGAAACAATTGAAAGAGAGGTGTTAAATTTTCTAACTGTAATTGTGGATTTTTCTGTTTCTTTTGACAGTTATATCAGTTTCTGTACCATGTATTTTGAAGCTCTGTCATTAGGAGCATGAACATTTACTAATACTATGATTATTGTTCAATTGACCCCCTTACAATTATAAAATGATCTTCTTCATTCCTATTAATCATCTTTATTCTGAAATATACTTTGTATGATATTAATGCTATCACCCCAACTTTATTTTCATTAATGTTAGCATGGCATATATTTTTCAGTACTTTTTCTTTTAACTAATTTGTTTCTTTATATTTAGTGCATATTTCTTGTAGCATATGGTCGTGCTTTAAAATAAAAATCTATCTGACAGAGCTGGGTATACTGGCTCATGGGTGTAATCTTTGCACTTTGGGAGGCTGAGGCAGGAGGATCACTTACGCCTAGGAGTTTTAGACCAGGGTAAGCAACATAGTGAGACCCATCTCTACAAAATTTTTTTAAAAAATTAGCCAGATGTAGTGGCACACATCTATGGTCCCAGTAACTTTGGAGGTTGAGGTGGAAGAATTGCTTGAGCACAGGAGGTTGAGGCTGCAGTAAGCCATGATCATGCCACTATGCTTCAGCCTGGGCAACAGAACAAGACTATGCCTCAAAAAAATAAAATTTATTTGACAATCTCTGACTTTTCATTGAGATGTTTAAAAAATTTACATTTAATGTGATTATTGATAGGGTTACATTTCAATTGATCATCTTGCTATTTGCTTTCTATTTGTCTTATCTCTTTTTGTTCCAGTTTTTCTTCATTGTCCTTCTTTTAGATTAATATTTTTTATGATTACCTTTTATCTATGTTGTTGGTTTATAAGTTTTAACTATTTTAGTCACTGTTTTAGGCTTTATATTATACATATTTAACTTATCACATTCTACCTTCAGATAAAATTATATCACTGCATGAGAATTATAAGACATTTTCAGCAGTGTATTCTTTTCTTCCCCTTGACTTTTGTAGTATCATTATCATGCATTTTAGTTTGACATGTGTTATAAACAATGCACTCTTATTTTTGCTTAGATATTTAATTATTTTTTAAAAGAGACTTTGATAATAAGATATATATTTTCCCATTTTGTTAACATTTTTGGTGCTCTTTATGTTTTCCATAGATCTTTATTATGGAAATAATAGATCTTTATTTCCATTTGCTGTTGTTTTCTGTCTCCCTGAAGGACTTTCTTCACATTTCTTGTCGTAAGATCTGGTGATAAATTCTTTCAGTTTTTGTATATCTACCTAAGTCTTCGTTTCATCTTCATATTTGTTTATTTGTATTTTTAGACACAGGTCTTGCTATGTTTCTCAGGCTGGGCTCAAGCTCCTGGCCTCAAGTGATCATCGTGCCTCAAGTCTCTTAAGTAGCTGCAATTACAGGTGCAGCCAGCCTTGCCTGGCTCATCTTCATTTTCGAAAGATATTTTCCCTGGGCACAGAATTTTAGATTGATAGATGTTGTTTTACCGTCTTTTGGTTTGCATTGTTTCTGAAAAGAAATCAGCTGTAGTCCTCATTTTTGTTTCTTTGTATGTGATATGACTTTTTTCCTCTGGCTACTTCTAATACTTTCTCTTTATCATTGATTTTGAGCCATTTGAAAAGATATGCCTTGGCCTATTTTCTTCAGTTTCTAGTGCTTGGGGTTTGTTTGGCTTCTTGCATATACAAGTTTAGTTTTTATCAAATTTTGAAAAGTTTTGACTGTATTTCTTCAGATATTCTTTTATGCCTCCTCCATTCTCTCCAAACTCAGTGATTGCAGTAACATATAACTAGGCTGCTTGATATTGTTCCACACTTCATGGATGCTCTGTTCATTTTTTAAAGACTCATTTTTTTAAATCTTTTTCTTCATTTTGGAAAGTTCTATTGCTATGTATTCAAGTTCATTAATTTTTTTTTTTCAGCAATGTCTAAACTTTCTTTATCTTATCAGGTCTGTTTTGAATTCACACATTGTACTTTCATCTCTAAAAGTTTGATCTAGATCTCTCAAAAATATATCCTCCTCTCTATACTTTAATTTTTGAAGGTCTGATTATATAGTGGCAACAACTATTTTAATGTCCTTGTCTTCTATTTCTGACATCTGCATTTATTCTGAGTCAATTTTGATTGATTGTATTCTTTCTTTATTATAGATTGTATTTTCCTTCTCATCTGTTTGTCTAGTAATTTGTTATTGGATTTCGAGCGTTGTGAGTTTTAACTTGTTTGCTTTTGTATACCTTTTGATTTATATAACTATTATTGGCCTTTGTTCTGGAATGTACTTAAGTTATTCAGAAAAACTTGGGTTCTTTAGATTTTACCTTTAAGATTTGCTAAGTGGAAGTATAGCAGTGCTTAGTTTAAGGAAAATTACTTCTCCCTACTGAGGCAAGACACTTCTGTATAATCTACCCAATGCTAAGTGAGTCACAAGGATTTCTATTTTGCACGGTAGGAACAGGCAGTATTCTATGCCTGTCTTGGGTGAGTGTTGGGCACAGTTACCGCTAATCCTTTTGCGGGATTCTTTCCTTAGCCTCAATACATTTGCTGATCATTACTCAGCTGAACACTGAGGAGGTCTCTGTCTAAATGTTAGGAGTTCTTCCTCTGTCCAGTTTTCTCTTTTCTGGTTCATTGCCTTAAGAACTATAGCCACCTTCACAGACTTTTAGCTCTGTCTCCTCAAGTCAGATGGTTCATTGTGCTTTGCTCAGCTTTCTCCTACCTGCACTATAATTTAAAACATCATAAAAATAAAAAATAAAACCTTTTAAGAATGTAAGCTATAGTAATTATAGGGATCACCTCATTTTTCTCATTTTTTTTCCCCTCCAGGGATCACTTTCTTTCATTTCCTGACATCCAACATTGTGAAAATAATTTTTAAAGAATATTTTGCCCTTTTTTGTTGTTTCAGGCTAGAGCATAAATTCGGCCAGAAGTAGGAGTCCTCAGTCGAACTGAAGTCAGATTCCAATATTGTACATATTTTTCAACTTCTTTGTTTGTATCTAATCTCCTCTCAGGAGGTGGATTAGTCTTAAACCTGTGCGTGTTCCCTGTAACACTGTATTTTCTGTAAATTTAGAAATGTCCTGGTATAGGGAATAGTGACAGCATAGGAGTAACTTGCTATTAAAAAATATGTGTCTATCATATGATGTTTAATACTGTTCTCTTGGGTTTACCGTATTTTTATTTACATTCCTCTAATATAAGAAGAAGGGCTAGACCAGTCTGACTTTCAGTGGAAGTGGGAGTCCTAGGGCCTGGAACCCTGGGTTTAAACTAAGTCAATAACCAAGTAGAAAAGTTAAAGCTCAAATGGTAAAAGGAAAGTCATTACAACAATATACAGGAGAGTTCAGTGACTGGGATTCAAATCTCGGTAGGAAACCAAGTGTGGAAGCCGAGAACAGGGAGAAAGCAGAGCAAAGCAATACTGTGAATATCCTGAGAGATGTACTGGGTGTGGATGGCCCCTCTGCTTGAAACTTAAAAAAAGTCATCTGGCATGGATATGGTGAAAGGATGAGTGAACGTGATATAAAGAGATAGAACTGTGATGGAAAATCATTTACAGTGCATAACTACAACAAATTCCTCTCTCAAATCTGTTACTGTGGCTCTAATTACTACATTAGGCCTATAAACTTCGCCATCCTGCTTATTCACAGTGGTTTCCTGGCTTTGTTGCTTTATAACTAAGATATATGTAAACATAATAAACACTACACAAAACATCTGTCTCAAATTGGTTCTGTTTCTTTGTAAAGAAGCCAGAAATTTTGATATGATCACAGTAAAAAGATCATGCTGTTCGTTATACTTTGGACTTTTAATTACCTTAGCAAGTGTTTTAAATGAATAATAACTTTTAAATTTAAACAATACATAAGGTTGTAATTTCTCAAAACATATTTCATGTTGATTTGCTCTTTGTTCAGATATAACTTCTAAATATAGTAGCATCTGATAGACCTTACTCAATATAGTTATAAATTTGTAT
This sequence comes from Aotus nancymaae, assembly GCF_030222135.1. Taxonomy (NCBI): domain Eukaryota; kingdom Metazoa; phylum Chordata; class Mammalia; order Primates; family Aotidae; genus Aotus; species Aotus nancymaae. The sequence continues at coordinate 32,946,802 of NW_026988471.1, forward strand.
TATTTCTACCATCCATCACATTCCATAAAAGCCAGATAAAAACTTCTGAAAACCTTTTAAAATAATGATAGTGCTATGTTCTGGGACTATGCTGAAGGTCATGCAATGCATAATCTAATACCTAATGTAGATGATGGAGGATGGATGCAGCAAACCACCATGGCACGTGTATACCTATGTAACAAACCTACACATTCTGCACATGTATCCCAGAACTTAAAGTATAATAATAATAAAAATACAGTAACACTATGAGGTAGTTATTATTACCATTTTCTAGAAGAAACTCCAGTTTAGAGAGTTTGAGTATCTTGTCCAGAGTTGCAGTTATCACAGAGTTCAAAGTCAGGTCTGTCTGACTTGAAAATTCTTAATCACTATTTTGCCCTTATTTCTCCCTCTTTCATGTTTTCTTTCTTTTTTGTTTTTAGAGGACTGAGTTGCAAATTCACCAGGCTTCTCAGTGTCACACCTTACTATTATCTTAGTCACAAGACCATCCTAGAATCTCTTGTCGGAATTCATCAAAAGGGCTTGCCAGCTTTGTAAAGGGTTTGGATGAATTAGGAGGTTCTCTTTCACCCCTAGAATACCTTAGAAACATTCTTCAGCATAATATAGCACAAGCAACCCATAAAAATTCACATATCATAATATGTTTTCTTTATTTCTTCTATTGTAAAGATCAGATTAACTTTTCTTTTAATACAACTCAATGGAAACCAAATTTTCATTGTTTATTGGACAGGAGAGAACCTTGAGTCTGTGGGCGCTGCCCCACAATGACTGATGGGGGCAGCAGAGGGCTTTCCAAGTGAGCTTGCATAAGGCCAAGGGACAGAAGCTTCCCTGGGCTATACTGGAAGTAGTGGTGGGGAGAAGGGTGTGCTGTGACAGGAAAGGTTATCAGGAGTCATGGAAGGAAGGAGAAAGAGGGATCAAGTCATGGGTGTAGCTAGGCCAAGTATAAGAGGCTTGGAGAAATTGACAAGATTACAGTTGAAGATAACAACCAGTTGAATAGACAAAAATCCCATTTGCAGATACAAGGCTATCTGCCTGTCCCTATCCAGGTTCAAGCTATCAAGTGCCATATTTATGGCTTTTCAAAATCCTTCATGGTGCCACTTAGGGTGTTATAAATTTTATATTTATTGCTATTATGTTTATTTAGTATGTCTATGTTTATATTTGTTGTTTAATTTTCATACATTCTAGTAAGAATCTCACAAATTCTCATAAAAATCCTACAGTGGATATTTATCCAAATGTTACATAGAAAGAAACTGAGTAAGGTCAGAACATTTGGGGTTAGATCTCAGGTTGAATCTAGTCTCAGATCCCAAATTCTCCCTCAATTTCTCAACATCTTGACAATTTTCTTCTACCTAAAGATATTTTTGTAACTAGAAAATGTGAAGAAAATCAATCCAGTGAGATTTCAAAAGCCGTCTCTTTCTAAATCTATTTTCATGTATTCAGTATTCTTTAGAATTCATTTATTGGAATGAAAATCTTTTCCTTGGAGATTCTGAGTTCTCTGATGCTCAATTTAAATAATTTGATTATTATCTGAGGGTAATATGAGAATAGTAGAGGTATAAGACTAGGGCATCCCTAATAGTCTCAGTTGCAGAGATGTACATGACCCTGAGAGCTTCAATTACTCATAGAATTGTCACCTCATTTTAGAAGCTGATGTGTCTTACCATATAAACATGACATATTAAGCTGAGATGAAAAATTGAAATGCCATTTATACGTGATCAAAGTGTGCATGAAATTGCATATTAATATATTGGTTGGTATATACAAATTTTAAAACAGTTTAAAAATTAAAACTTAAAAGTTTATTTTCCAGTATAATTCTAGAGGAAGGGCTAGCATTTGTGGAACCCTGATTTTCTCAGGGTTTGATTGAAATATTGAATTCAGCAAAACTTGAAAAGGTTAAAAGTCAAAAGTGATTTTAGTGCTGGGGCAGCCATAGACCACACATTAGGATGCTCTGCCTAATCTCAACATAGCCTTTAGGAAAATAAAAATATATAAATAAAAAGAATGTGTGAAACAACTACTTTTTTTTTTTTTTGAGATGGAGTCTTGCTCTCAGCCGCCCACCCAGGCTGGAGTGCAACAGCGTGTTTTCGGCTCACTGCATCCTCCACCTCTCAGGTTCAAGTGATTCTCCTGCCTCAGCCTCCTTGAGTAGTTGGGATTACAGGCACACACCACCATGCCTGGCTAAGTTTTTGTATTTTTAGTAGAGACAAGGTTTCACCATGTTGGCCAGGCTGGTCCCGAACTCCTGACCTCAGGTGATCCTCCCCTGCTTGGCCTCCAAAGTGCTAGGATTACAGGCATGGGCCACCGCGCCCGGCCAACAACTACTTTTTAAATGGTTTAATTGTATATGGGAAAACTAACAATAGAATTTTCCCTTAAGTTACCCAGATATGGCAGTTTTAGGCACACATTGTAGAACTCTGCTTAGATTGGTACATTTTGCTTAGATTAAGGCTATGTAAAATTAATGAATGGAATCTTCAAGCCTAATCCTTGGGTCAATTCTGTTAATTTAAAAATGTTAAGTTAGGCAAATGCTTTGCATATCTGTATGTATATCTCTGTGTGTATGAGCACGTGAGTTTAATGTGTCCTGTTCACCTTTGTACCTTGCCTAGCAAAACTCTTTAGCAGGCTGCTCTCACTTAATATTTTTGAACAAGACTATACTGTTGTAGGAAAATTACATCAGTTTTTGCTTTGTAACAATGACAATATCAACTGATAAAATTGAAGAGGTGTCAGATAAAGAATCAGTAAATCCAAATTCTAGTGTACCATTTATTAACCATGTGACTTTTGGAGAGCCACACAACTTCTGCTTTTTCATTTCTACAGTGGAATAATTAGAATTCTTGACTCTCAGGGTCATTTAGTGTAGCAGTACCCAACCTTTTTTGGCACCAGGGACCAGTTTCGTGGAAGGCAATTTTTCCATGGACCAGGGTGGATTGAGGTGTGCTTTCAGGATGATTCAAGTGCGTTACATTTATTGTGTACTTTATTTCTATTATTACATTATAATATATAATCAAATAATTACATAACTCAACATAATGTAGAATCAGTGGAAGCCCTGAGCCTGTTTTCCTGCAAGTAGATGATCCCTTCTGGGGATGGTGGGAGATAGTGACAGATCATCAGGCACTATAAGGGACATACTTTAAGGTATTAAAAGCTATCTATGACAAATCCACAGCCAACATTATACTGAATGGGGAAAAGTTGAAAGCATTTCCCTTGAGAACTGGAACAAGACAAGGATGCCTATTTTTATCACTTCTATTCAACATAGTACTAGAAGTCCTAGCCAGAGCAATCAGACAAGAGAAATAAATACAGAGCATCCAAATTAGTAGAGAGGAAGTCAGACTGTCACTGTTTGCTAATGATAAGATTGTATAACTAGAAAACCCTAAAGATTCATCCAAAAAGCTCCTAGATCTGATAAATGAATTCAGTAAAGTTTTGGGATACAAAATCAATGTACACAAATCAGCTTTGCTATAAACCAGCAGTGACCAAGCTGATAATCAAGAACTCTACCTCTTTTACAGTATTTTGCCCTTATTTCAAAAAAATTAAATACTTAGGAATATACTGAACCAAGGAGGTAAAAGACCTCTACAAGGAAAACTACAAAACACTGCTGAATGAAATCATAGATGACACAAACAAATGAAAACATATCCTATGCCCATGGATGGGTAGAACCAATATTGTGAAAATCACCATACTGCCAAAAGCAGTCTACAAATTTAAAGTAATTACCATCAAAATACCATCATCATTCTTCACAGAACTAGAAAAAAGAATCATAAAATTCATATAGAACCCTAAAAGAGGCCACATAGCCAAAGCAAGATTAAGCAACAAGAACAAATCAGGAGGCATCATATTACCTGACTTCAAATTATACTACAAAACTGTAGTTACAAAAACAGCATGGTACTGGTATAAAAATAGGCATGTAAACCAATGGAACAGAATAAAGAATCTAGAAATAAAGCCAAATATTTACAGCCAACTGACCTTCGACAAAGTAAATAAAAACATAAAGTGGGGAAAGGACACCCTGTTCAACAAATGGTGCTGGGATAATTGGCAAGCCACATGTAGAAGAATGAAGCTGGATCCTCATCACTCACCTTATATAAAAATCAACTCAAATTGGATTAAAGACTTAAATCTAAGGCCTGAAACCATAAAAATTCTAGAAGACAACATTGGAAAAAATCTTCTAGACCTTGGCTTAGGCAAAGAGTTCATGACCAAGAACCCAAAAACAAATGCAACAAAAACAAAGTTAAATAGATAGGACCTAATTAAACTAAAAAGATTCTGCACAGCAAAATAAATAATCAGCAGAGTTAACAGATAACCCATAGAATGGAAGAAAATACTCACAAACTCTATACTCAACAAAGGACTAATATCCCAAACAAATCAGCAAGGAGAAACAAATAATCACATCAAAAAATTGGCAAAGGAAATGAATAGGCAGTTCTCAAAAGAAGATATACAAATGGCCAGCAAACATATTAAAAAATGCTTGACATCACTAATTATCAGGGAAATGCAAATCAAAACCATAATGTGATACCATCTTACCCTGTAAGAATGGCCATGATTGAAAAATCAAAAAATAACAGATGTTGGATGTGGTGAAAAGGGAACAGTTTTACATTGCCAGTGGGAATGTAAACTAGTACAACTACTGTGGAAAACAGTATGGAGATTCCTTAAAGAAGTAAAAGTAAATCTACCTTTTGATCCAATAATCCCACTACTGGGTATCTACCGGAGGAAAAGAAGTGGTTATGTGAAAAAGACACTTGCATGTGCATGTTTATAGCAGTACAATTTGCAGTTGCAAAAATATGGACCAGCTGAAATGCCCATTAATCAACGAGTGGATAAACTCATATATATCCATATATATATATGGATAAAGTCGGAGATACTATTCTAAGTGAAGTAACTCAGGAATGGAAAACCAAACATTGTAAGTTTTCACTTATAAGTGGGAGCTAAGCTATGAGCATGCAAAGGCATAAGAATGATAAATGAACTTTGGGATTCATGGGGGATAGTGGGATAGGAGTGAAGGATAAAAGACTGCACATTGGGTACAGTGTACACTGTTCAGGTGATGGGTGCACCAAAATATCAGAAATCACCACTAAAAAACTTACCCATGTAACAAAACATCACCTGTTTCCCCCCCAAACTGTTGAAATTTAAAAGGATTTTTATAAAGAACGAGCAACCTAGATTCCTTGCATGTGCAGTTCACAACAGGGTTTGCACTCCTATGATAATCTAATGCTGCCACTGATCTAACAGGAGGTGGAGCTCAGGCAATAATGTGAGTGATGGGGAGTGGCTATAAATACAGATAAAGCTTCACTGGGTTGCAGCTGCTCACCTCTTGCTGTGTGGCCCAGTTCTTAACAGGCCACAGACAGGTACTAGATTGGGCTGTGGGTCGGGGGCCTCTGGTTTAGTGGAAACTAAATTCATGTGTAACTAACATGTGTATAAGCTGTAAATTCTATGTAGATCAGAGTATCTTTGAGATCAGGTTTTTATTTCCAAACTTCACAATTCACAATGGATACCAGCTGTGTTTCATATAGGCTTGTTACTCTTCCCACATGCCCACATTCTGGGAAGAAGGTCACACTGCTCTTTGGGCTGAATGTGGATAATTTGTCCTATTGTCAATGACTAACTCATGAACTCTTAGGCCTCTTGCAGGACATAGGCACAGAGAATGACTAAGAAAAGTCTTGGAGTGAGCTTTCCTTTATGTTATTAATACTGTAGCAAAATGCTGAAGTGTTTTTAATCTGAATGATAAAGACATTACTGGAATGTTCATATTGCAGCCCATTGAAAAGCATCTTGGATGTGCATCAGGTGGCGATTGAGAGACAGACTAGATGGAGAGAAACTAATGAAGTGAGAAAATGATATCAGAGAAGATTCTTGTCTCTATTCTTTCTTGAGACTGGAGCCTTCTGAAACCCTGATAAATATAGCTTTGTTGTTGTTTTTAAGGCCTCACACATACTAGGCAGGTAGCAAAGTAGAATTAAATTGTACAATCTTCATTTTCACTGGGCTTTAATGTTTTACATGGATGTTGTTATGGCTCTCCTGGTTTTACCACTTGGGCACATCATTCTTGCCTAGGGTCAACATAGAAGCAACAGAAGGTGTTTATCTGAATTTATTCTAGTAAAGTAGTGGCCAGAAACGAATAAAAAAAATGTTAGATTTTCATTCAACACGAAGCACAGTGCCTGGCCATGGTAGGCAACATGATACATGTTGGCTGAATGAAGAAATCAAAATAAGCTTAGAATAAAATCTCAACTCATGATTGGGAAGTTGTGGTGCTTTCTTATGTGTGATCTGGCTCCTGCTCAATTATCTAATCTTTTCGTGATGAACTCGCACTGTTTTCCACCTGCTCTCCTATATTCCAGCCATCCAGGCCTCCTTTCCATTGCCCTACCTGTCTGAGCTCTTTCTTACCTCAGGGGCTTTGTATATGCAGTTCCCTCCATCTATCATGCCCCCTGTTGGGTATTTCCACGTCTGGCCCTTTTAAGCCACTAGCCTCACCTCCTTTATAAAATCCTCTGTGACACACTCTGGTGTGCAGACTCTATGCTAACCTCCATGATCCCTGCCTGCAGTGTTCATGCCTTTGGATAATCCCCTTCTTTGAGTGTCAATGGATATATGACTTGTTTCTAATCAAAATAATATGGTAAAGGCAATGAGATACGATGCCTGTGATCATGTTGCATTATGTAAGACTGTCTTGCTAGCGAATTTCTTTGCTGACTCAATGAAGTAATCAGTTATGTTGGGAAAGCCCCTGTGTTTAGGAACTATGGACAGCTACTAGGAGCTCAGGGTCACCTCCCACCAATGGTGAGCAGGAAGCCCAACCCTCATTTTTACAGCTGCAAATAAATAAATAATTCTGACAGTAACTTGAGTGAGTTTGGAAGTAGATTCTTCCCCATTCAAGCCTACAGATGAAAATGCAATTGACATCTTGATTGCTATCTCTTAAGACCCTAAAAAGAGGACCCAGCTAAGCTGTGCCTAGACTCTTGACCTGCAGAAAACATGAGATAATGTGTGTTAAGCTGCTAAGTTTATGATAATTTGTTATGCACTAATATATAACTAATAAACACTGCATCTAGCTAATATTACTCTCATCTCAATTACTCATTAACATCATCTTGTTTAAATCTGAAAATATTTGTTTACTTTTAGTTATTTAATATCCCTTCTCCTGAATATGTTACTAATTTCATAACCTCTGGAAAATCACCTGAATTCTCTGAAATTGTTTCCTTATCTATAAACTGGGATTTTGGAAGGTTATGGAAGTAACTAAGCTTGAGTTTGGAAAGATCCCTTGTGATCTTTTAACTCCTTCCTTTTCTGACTTCTTCTGCATAGCTTTAACTGTCTTGATGATTCTTCCTTTATGCCCTAGATTTTGATGTAGACCAGGCCCTAAAATCTTATCTTACTCCCTGGATTCTTGAGTTGTCTACCTGGCTTTCCAGGTGGAAAACAATACTTATTTCTCTCTGCCCCCTTTATTACAATCAATGGGCTGAGCTTGTTAAACAAGAAGGATAGTGGTGGCTACCAGCTTGTAGCAAATGAGAATTTTCAGTCTGGTATTTTTCTATACTGTGGTGATCATGGAAAAGAGTGGCCTCACCAGGCCAATTCCATGGCCCTCTCCCACTAGATAAACAGAATGTGGAGATTATCCTTCTAGTAGCATTGAATCCACTGGGAACTTCATGAACAGATTGTGCTCCCAATTAGCTGGAGAATGAATACTGAGCCTAGACTATTTAGAAGAGTTGGGAGCAGATCCTCAAGACCTGAAAAATGATAACAAAGTTCTTGGATAATTGTGGTACTTCATTTGAACTTGTTGTAGGGTCCTGAAGAGCTACCTCTGCCTTCATGGCCTTCACAAATAATCACCCAACTTATTTGTATCTTTTGATATAAATCTTATTATGTGTTACCCTAGCCCTTTAACAAAATGTATGTGGATGAAATGTCACAGAATTAGAGAAAGTTGATGTAGAAAGGGACTTAGCAACAATTAAATAATAATGATAGGTAGCATTTTTGAATACTTTGTGTCATGGACTGTGCGGAGTGCTTGATGTGCAGTGTCTCATTTAATGTGATCCAACTTGCTCATTTTACAGATGGAAAAATCTGGCCATTTTGTTTATTGGTAATTTTTGCTTATAGTGTGGACTCGACTTTGTCATAGTGCTTCAATATGAATGATTGAGTATATCAGCTATATTTGTATGACAGTTTAAAAGTGGACAATGTAGCATAGTAGTTAGCAACCCTGGTCTTTGGGTAATACAAATCTTGATTTGAATTCTGGCTCTGCTACGCATCAGCTGTGTGATAGGGAGTCAATTACTTAATCTCTATGAACTACTATTTCTCTATTGGTATTATGGAGATTATAATGCTACATTGGGTTGTTGTAAGAATGAAATAATATCTGGAATGTAAAATTAATACTACCAAGGAATTGTACAGTAGATGATAGCTGTTATTATAAAGTGATATCCTATCAATTAAACTTCATGTAATTATTATCATTACTGTTGTAACCTATATTTTATTTTAATATCTTATTATTTTACGCATTTCACAGATGAGGAAATGAAGTAACAGAAGGAAGGGTCATTTGCTTAATAATATTAGGCAAGAGCTGAAACTCAAATTGAGATGAGCAGACTTCACCTTTCAAGCTCTTTTCTCTTCTGTAATGCTATTTCTTTACACAGTGTTTATTTACACATTTACACAATGAAAAGTGCTCCCTCCATTTGCTGGAAACTTAGCTCTTTGCCTTAGGCTGTAACTCCTTGAGGACAGGAACTTGACTTCTCCAGGGAAACCAACACTTTAGGTCTTTGATAGATATGTGTTTATTTTATTTTATTTATTTTTTGTTGAGATGGAGTCTTGTTCTGTTGCCAGGCTGGAGTGCAGTGGCACGATCTCGGCTCACTGTAACCTCTGCCTCTCGAGTAACTGGGACTACAGGTGTGTACCACCATGCCCAGCCAATTTTTGTATTTTTGGTAGACACAGGGTTTCACCATGTTATCCAGGATGGTCTCTATCTCTTGACCTTGTGATCCACCCGCCTCAGCCTCCCAAAGTACTGGGATTACAGGCCTGAGCCACCATAACCAGCTGACATGTGTTTTTTTTTTTTTTTAACAACAAGTTAACAGATGAAAGGTATATGATTAAGTCACTTATACCTTAAACTGAATCTTAAATGTAAAAGAAAGAGGTATCAGAGGAGGGCAAGTGTAGCATGACATATCCAGGGATCTGATAAAGGGCACTACTGCAAAGTGACTTGGACCAGTTCTGGAGGAGTTAATTATATAACCCAATTATACATATATTAGTCTAAGGATCAATACATATATATATATATATGCCATATTTTTCCTCCATGCTGTCTGTCTCCTTAAGCACAGTTCCACAATTTTGTTTTCATAAGAAAATTGGGCTCATTTAATTTACTTAATGGACATTTATTGAGTTCCTCATATGTGTCAGGCACTGTTTTAGACCCTGAGTCTACAATAATGAGTGAAAACTAAGTATTTTCTTATGAAACTCATAGCAGGGAAGAAAAATGAAATTGTGACTAGAAAAGCATAATTGCGATAAGTACTATTAAGATTGACATAAGTTTAAGTTGCTCTTAGAACACATACTTGATCAGGACTAGGAGGATCAGAAGAGACTTCTTGAAAAAAATTATAAGTGAATTAAGTCTCAAAGGAGTTAACCAGGCAGATAATAGAAAAGAAAGGTATTAAGTGCTGCATGCTCAAAGGTATGGAGATTTGAATGATCAGAGCCCATTCTGGAACTTATAGGTAATGCAATATAGCTGAAATTTACAGAGGGAGAGGGCCAAGGCAAGAAATATAACTGGTGAAGCAATGATGGGCAGATCTTGAAGACCTTATAATCTACAGGAATGATGTTGGACTATAGCCTAAAGGCATTGAGAAACATTGAAGGGTTTTAAGCAAGGGGGTGACGTGGTTATGTTTACAAAGATGACTCTGATCATCTGTGACTAAGACCCAAGGGTTAGTGGTGGTGGCAGAGGAAACTTCAAGAGGCTGGTATAGTAAACCAAATGAGAAATCATAACAATGCCTTTGTAACCAAAAATAAAGGATTGAAGAAAGAAAAGAAGCTGCAGGTGATTCCTAGATATTTGACTTGGGTGACTAGGAAATGGTGGTATAATTCACTGAACTAAGAAGTAACAAGAAGCAGTTTTTAATGAAAAATGTGATAAATTCTGTTTTGGAGATATTACATGTGAAGAACTTTAAGGGCTCTTGATTGGAGATTTCTAGCAGGCAGTTTTTCAGGTTGGAATGGAATCAAAGGTAGGGATGTAGATTTGGGAGTCACTGAGGTATAAATAATTAGTGAAGTCAAGGGAAAGGATGACATAACTGAAGGAGAGCTGTCATGGGTGCATGTAGTGAGAAGGAGGGAGAGGAGAAAGAATGGATCAGGATTTTGGAGGGAAGCAGTGGTGTCACTGAAATTACAGATGGAGAAAATGATGAGGTTAAGGAATAACTTATAGCAGCAAATGTTGTAGAGAGAGACAGAGCAGGAAAAATAATGACTGAAAAGTGTTAATTGAATTTAACTACACATAGGTCACTAGCGACCATGGTAAGAACAGTTTCAAACAAGAGCTAGAAACCAAGAAAAGATGGTTATATGAAGGAGAAAGTAATGGCAGCAAATTAAGACAATTCTTTTAAGAAGCCTGCATATGAAAAGGAGAGAGCGTTGGTAGAAAAGAGGGACAGAGCTTTGAAGGAGTTTTTTGGGGGCTCTTTGTGTATTTGTTTGTCTTTGTGTGCACATGCATAGGTTTTAAAGATGAAAAAAGGTGTGTGTGTATGTATGTGTGTGTGCATATATATATATATATATTTTTTTTTTTTTTTTTTTTTTTTTTTTTTTTTTTGAGACGGAGTCTTGCTCTTTCACCAGGCTGGAGTGCGGTGGCACAATCTTGGCTCGCTGCAACCTCTGTCTCCCAGATTCAGGCGATTCCCCTGCCTCAGTCTCCTGAGTAGCTGGGACTATAGATGTGCACCACCACGCCTGGTTAACTTTTTGTATTTTATTAGAGATGGGGTTTCACCATGGCCAGGATGGTCTTGATATCCTGACCTCATGATCCGCCTGTCTTGGCCTCCCAAAGTGCTGGGGTTACAGGCATGAGCCACCGAGCCTGGCCTTTTTTTTTTTTTTTTTTTTTTAATTAAATAAGACAGAATCTCTCTCTGTTGCCCAGGCTAGAGTGCAGTGGCACGATCTTAGCTCAATGCAACCTCTACCTCCTGAATTCAAGCAATTCTCTTGCCTCAACCTCCTAAGTAGCTGGGATTACAGGTGTACACTACCACGTTCAGCTAATTTTTTATTAGTAGTAGAGATGGGTTTCACCATGTTGGCCAGACTAGTCTCGAACTCCTGACCTCAGTTGATCTGCCCGCCTCGGCCTCCCAAAGTGCTGGAGTTAACAGGTGTGAGCCACCTCACCGGGCCAAGACTTGTATATATTTATATTTGGAAGGTAAAGAACCTCCTACTGGTGTGGATTTCATACTCAATTTTTCTACCCTCTAGGCACATAGCAGAGAAGATTTCATTTTCTCACACCCTTTAAAGTTAGAGCTATGTGACTTGTTATTGCTAATGAAATGTAAGTAGATGTGACATTATCACTTTGGGGTGGAAACTAGAGCCAGTGTACAATTTTCTACCTTTTCCTATGTCAGTGATCTAGAAAGCATGTGTCAAGATAAATCTCCTGTTAGCCTGAGTCCCTGAAAGAATGCAGTGAAATGAACACAGCGTCCCAGGGGACCTGCAATGAGAGTGTAACATGAGCTAAAAGTCAGAAACTTAGTTAATGCTGATTTCTCTTCTCTTGCATTCTGCATCGCATCTCAGCTCTGTCTACCATTTTCTTTTTCTGTTCAGAATTATTTATTCTGTGAAATGTAGAACATGGCCTGAATGACCACCCCATTCAAACATTTCAGGCTTTTGGACTTAAACCTGGACTTACACCATTGTCCTGCCCTGTTCCATCCTTTCCCTGGCCTTTGGACTTGGACTGAATGACAACACTGGCTTTTCCCGGTCTCCAGCTCGCAGATAGAAGAATGTAGAACTCTCATCTTTCATAAGTATGTGAGCCTATTCATATGGTAAATCTCTCTCTCTCTCTCTCTCTCTCTCCCCCTCCTCTCTTCTCTTCTCCTATTGTTCTTGTTTCTCTGGAGAGCCCTCACTAATATACTATTCCCATGGTCTTCCTAGACTTACAATATTTAGGTGATTAAGATAATTTCATATTAAAACTTCATTTTACAGATAAGAAAATTGGGACCCAGAGTGGAGGGAAGTTAAAACCCAGGTTTATTTCTCATCTCAGTCTTCTTTTCCCATGTCCTGACTTCCAGTTTCTTTATGATCCCTGGTCACACATCTAGCTTTGATTCATGACTTACATTTGGCCCAGGGTAGAATCCCTGACTTTCTCTGACTTACTCTTTTGCTTTGAACCTGGCCTTTACCTTGCTTCACCTGATCTGATTTTTAAGCTATTTTCTTCCTCTGCTGTGCCCTGAGTTTAGTGACACTGGAGACTTGCTTATATCCAAAAGCTGTTATTTTAGAACACGCACATTTTAAGGCCTTAAGAAACAAAGAATCAGAAGGACTGCTGAGCGAGGTCAGAAGTGCCTTGCACCTGCCCGGGGTTGAGCAGGTGGAATAGTGGTCAGTAAGACTGCAAGGCTCAGGGGGGCACCAGGCCCTGAGGCTTCCTGTGGAGAGTTACAATTTAAAAAAGCATTAGAGGGCTTGAGGCCAGTTCTCTGTTCTTAAAGTACTCCAGGGATGCTTTTAGTATTTTAGAAGGGAAAGAGTTTTCTAGAAGGCAATAAGTTTGCCATACACAGATGGAAGCAATTCTCTAAACCAAACCCTGGGAAAAATTCTGATGATTTATAAGTTTAATACCAGCTTCTGTCTATCAGCAAAATTCTGAAAAGCTGGATGAGACTTTGAATACTAGTTTAGGGAATAGGTACCCAGACTATTTTTGGTTAAATGAAAAAAGAGCTGTATATTATTATTATTATTATTATTTATTGAAAAATGTTTGAAGAATAGTTTTGAGTCCTGTAAGGCCAACATTTCAAAGAAAGAGGAACCAAGTAATTTGAATATTCAAAACTGACCTTATTTTATCCCTGGGTTGCCTTTAGTATCCATTTTCCAAAATACAAAGCAGCAACTTCCCTAAAAAGCATTCATCTCTGTCAGATTAGTTTATCAGACTAGCTAGCAGAGAGCTAGTTTGGCCTACTTCCTGTTGCTCAGGGCTACATGGAGGCAAAGTGAGACTGGGAGAAGACTAGATGGGCTTGATTAAACATAGAGTTTATTGACATTTCTTTGGTTGGGAAGGAAGAAAGGAAGCCTTCTCTAAAGAAAGGCAGTAGGGCCTGAACTAACTTGACCAGTTTGGGCGATTCAATTAAAATAAACATTCAAATGGATCAAACAGGCTTTAAATAATCAGGAAATATATGCACAGTAGTTTAAAATTTGTGTTTCTTGTGGTTATCTGAAACAACTGATCTTGAAGCCTAATTCTATCAAAATAACAAAATGTGATTCATAGAAATTAGGAGCAGAACTCATGGATCCTACATGCTTTTGTGTCCTTTGTCCTTCTGTCGGTTACCATTTCTCGTTTACATTGAGGTGGTCAATCGTGGTGAGCAGGGAGGAAGCATCAACTTGCAATTGCAAAACGCATATTGGAATTCCAAAAAGCCATGCCATTAAATTCTTTCCATCTTCTCTTGATGTTCAATAACTTCTTATGTTAATTTCATGGGTCAGATATTAGGATGAGCCAGAATTGCAGGTTCTGCTGAGAAGGAAATGGCTAAGAGAATAATATTTTTTACTGCTTAACATTTATTGAATCCATCTATTTCTAATTACAATATTGTGTTTCATCTTTTACAAGATTGCTTTTGTGCATGGAGTGAGATGACCTGTAACATGTGCTACCATTATTATCAGGGCCTCCTTACAGTTATCATTGTTGATTTAAAATCTTAGCCAACCACAGTGTGCAGAAATCTGAAGCAAAATGAGCACCCTGTGACAATGTACATTTCTACTCAATTAAAAAAGGTCCTTGTGAAACCCAGTGTAATTCCTTCCTGCACATACCTTCATTTGCTGCTAAACGGGCTGACACACATAAAAATACAACATAGAACATTTTGAATGGTAGCAGTGTGAACTTTTTTAGCACGTACTTTTGTGTGTGTGTTTGTGCATATAATATATTGAAAATGACTACTCTATTCATTATTTTAAGCAGATTTTTACTGGTAAATTCGGAGGGAAGAGTAGGAAGGATAGTGCACTCACTACATGTAGTGAGCACTCAATATAGGTTTGCTGAGTTGAATCAGATGCTCTATATGCCTGAGACAGAGTGGTGGAGTGATGGTGTGACAACAAAGGCTACGTGTTCCTTAGGAGAAGTCTCAGAGAGTTTGGTTGACTCCTCAGTTCTCACATTACCAGTCTTTAACAATGGGGGTACTTTTGACCTTCTTTAGTTCCCTAAGTCCTTATTTATTTTTTGTTAGAGATGGTCTCACTGTGTTGCCCAGGCTGGTCTTGAACTCCTGGGCTCAAGCAATCCTCCTGCTTCAGCCTCTCAAAGTGCTGAGATTACAGGCATGAGCCATGGTCCCTGGCCTAAGTCTTTAATTTTGTTCCTTGTCTGTTAATGACTTGAGAAGGTCACCTGCAAAGGGAGGATGAACCACAAATGGATACAGAGATAAATTTCTCAAAAAGAAAAGTTAGGGAAGAGAAGAAGAAAAGGGACTAAATAACATAAATATGTTTTCTTTCATTTAATTCACAAACACAGAGAAAATTTAGTTGGAAAAGTTTTTTTTTTTTAAACTTAAAAATCTGAGCTTTCTAAGCTAATAAAAACATGTAGCAATTCTTTTCTGTCTTCCTGTATAGAAAACTACTTGAATCCTGATTAAAAAAAAAAAAAGACATAATGGCTGAAAATGAACGTATATATTTGATGCTGTGTAACCCACTCATTTATTGAAATAAAAATAGTAAAAAAAAAAAAAAAAAGTAATCTCATGCTTATCTTTTGCCTGACCTTTTAACTTCTGTTTTCCCATTTGTGTGCGATTGATTTCTTTGAGACCAGAAAACATTTTAGTCCTTACACACATACATACACACATTCTCTCTCTCTCTCTCTCTCTCTCTCTCTCTCTCTCTCTCTCTTTCTCTTTCTCTATTATCTGAAAGGTACGTTATTTTTTTTGTGAAATGATTGGAATCTAGGAAGCCTAATCTAGTCATTTTGCACCTTCTAGAATAAGTTAAAGAAATTGAAATTGTGCCTTCTAAATGAAAGGTCAAAGTGACCCAGTATTACTTTTGCATCCATTAAAGAACCAAAAAAAAAAAAAAAAAAAAAAAAAGACTCCATATTACTTTTAGAGATAATGTCAACAATATCGAATATGAAAAACATTGCCCTAGCCATTTGTGTGTTGTGATTCCATGGTAAAAGATATTGCAGAATCAGTAGTAGTATATTCACTCATGAGTTTGTATTTTGTTAGTCTATCACCTAAAAATGTGATGGAATCCAAATGTAAATTTCTAGTCCTAACATTTTCTTAAGTTCAAGAAAGTTACTTTCAAATGCCAACTATACATTTCTAACTACTATAAGTAGATTTTTAGGATGGCCCATGACTTTTGCCCTGGGTGTTGCTCTGGTGATACGTTAAATTACGTGGCAAAGATTAGTCATTGGCTTTAAGATAGGGAGATTATCTGGGTGGGCCTAATCAAATCATGTGAGTATTTTAAAAACAAAGTTTTCTCTAGTTGGTAGCAGATAGGAAAATCAGATAAATTTAAAGCATAGGAAAGATTTGATGCTCTGTTGCTGAATTAAATATAGAGAAAGCCAAGAAGCAGAAATCTAAGATTGGACAACCTGGATGAACTTGGATGTGGATTTTTCTTTCTGGCTTCAGATAAGAAAAAGCCCAACCTGACGGACACTTTGATTTTTCTCAGCAGAAAACCCAGTTAATCCTGCCTGGACTTCTGATCTACAGAATTGTTGCTCTCTGCCCCAGGTCAGGGACTGGCTGTGGGTGTGGCAGGGCTCCATTCAGCCCTTGGGCCTGCCAGATCTTGGATGGAGCAAGGCGGTACCTATCCACCTAGACATGGAACATGACAGCACATTTAAGTGACTCATTAGAGTCCTCTTGCCAACCCCTGATCCCGATAATGACAGTATCCTGGCATGGAGGTTCCAACTCCTTGGGGGGTCCCTGATCCACCATTTTTGGTGGCATTCCGCCATAGAAAGAAGATATTAACTGCATTCATAATGTTTTGCTAAACAAGCTTCCTTCTATTCAACTGATTTTACAACTGAAATTCAAATCAATCCTTTTGTACACAGTACCAATCACCAAGAAAAAAGTGTCAGTCAATATTTGTGTATTCATTAATCAGTAGCTTTTGCATATAATTCAGTTTTGTCAGTCAGTCTTCATGACCTTTGAGTTTGGGTACTCGGCTATCCTTCCATGGATTATATTGTGTTGTGTTTGAGTGAGTTTCAACTCAGTAAGTCCTGGATTGGCTCTATGTTCAGTGCCCATCCTTGTGTTCAGTCATGTGATCATGAAAGCAAAGAGATTGTACAAGGGTCTTAGAGGGAGCATGAGTTTGTATTGAGAAGCAAGATGATATGTAGCATGAAAGAGTAGGTAATATTGGCTGGGTGTGGTGGCTCATGCCTGTAATTCCAACACTCTTGAGAGTCTGAGGTGGAGGCAGATCACCTGAGGTCAGGAGTTTGAGACCAGCATGGCCACCATGGAGAAACCCCATCTCTACTAAAAATACAAAATTAGCCAGGCATGGTGGCACATGCCTGTAATCCCAGCTACTTGGGAGACTGAGACAGGAGAATTGGTTGAACCTGAGAGGCAGAGGTTGCAGTGAGCTGAGATTGCACCATTGCACTCCAGCCGGGACAACAAGAGTGAAACTATCTCAAAAAAAAAAAATGGAGGTAATATCTGCAAATATATATTCTGTAGTAAGAGGGCTGGAAAAACAACTAACATTACAGGTGGGGTAATGGAGTGTAGCCTCCATCTCCACCATGAACATGCTGTATTGGCTTTTTTAGAGCCAGCTTCCTGGAGTCACAGTTTTTCCGTCTGTAAATTGTTTGTTCTAAATAGGTCAGTAGGTATGGGAATAGGAATAAGGTCATCTCTCAAGAGCTCCATCCATATACTCTCATACTTTTTTTTATTATTATACTTTACATATTTATACTCCACATGTATGGGGTACATGTGTAGAATGTGCAGGTTTGTTACATAGGTATTCATGTGTCATGGTGGTTTGCTGCATCCATCACCCCATTATCTACTTTAGATACTTCTTCTAATGCTATCCCTCCCCAATCCCCCACCCTCCTGCTATCCCTCCCCTTCCCTACCCCTCTGCTATCCCTTCCGTAGCCCCCTACCCCTGACAGGCCCTGGTGTATGATGCTGTCCTCATTGTTCAACACCCACTTATGAATGAGAACATGTGGTGTTTGGTTTTCTGTTCTTGTGTCAGTTTGCTGAGAATGATGGTTTTCAGCTTCATCCATGTCCCTGCAAAGGACATGAACGCATCATTTTTTATGGCTGCATAGTATTCCATGGCGTATATGTGCCACATTTTCTTTATCCAGTCTATCATTGATCATCATGTACCCTCGTACTTCTAATGGAAATACCTTAGAATGGAAATTAGAGCTCTTAAATCAACAAGAAAATATGGAAGGACTAATTATGTGATATACAAAAAACAGCCAATTTAAGGATACCCTCTTTGGGGGTAATTTAACAATTCCACAGTTATATATTAATTGTGCTTTCACACTTGATAGCAGATTAAATATTTTTGACCTGAAAAAGTAGAACACTTACATGTTTGCACTTAACAGTAATGCAAACTCCATAAAGTTACCCTAAACATTGGATTTTCTTTAAAAAAAAATTTGTGAACAGAGATGCTTTTGTCTAGATAATCTTACTCTACCAGCCCATCCTTAGATTATCATAGTTTGACAATTATTTATACACCTAGACTTGTTTATCAATATTGTACAGTCTGGGATACACTGTAGTAGTCCTGGCAGTATCATTGCTTTGTATAAATAATTTCTATCTTATTTATGGAGAATTATAAACCAGAAAGTTTCTGCATCTGACCAATTAGTGAGTTGGGAAGTAGAATTTTTAGGACAATAATACAGAATTTCAAAGATGGGCCATTTTAACAGGGCTGTGGTCCTTTCAGCAGTCATGCAGTTGCCCTTGCAATGAACACATCTACATCAAGGAGGAGAGGACACACATCCCCAAACTTTATACAAATGCTTTCTTTTTCTTTCTCTCTTTTTCTCTTTTCATTTAACATGACATTTCTGCCTTGATTCCTTCTGAGCTGAATTTTGAACTCTTGCCCACAAATATGTAAAGTCTTCAAAACACAAAAAACCCCACTGCATTAGGCTATTTCATATTGCACCTTGTTTCAGACTTTATTTACAGAAGGTTGTTTCTTTAAAATCCTTTTGTCCTATTTGAAATTAATATACTGTAGCACCTGTTAATATTGCTGGACCATTTGTGGTTCTAATTTGAATCATTTAGCTGTTTAAAAAATGATAGGGAGTAGCTTTCATCCCTTTGGTGGTATGCTAAGATTAAACGCTGACTTTCTCAAGCCTTAGCAGGCAGTCTAAGTGAGGACACTGCAGAGGAGATGTTGAACAGACCTGAGAAAGTGCAAACATCTACGACACCCTGAAGGTGAAATTCAGCAGGCTCCTGCTGTTATAGTTTCTAAAAGTGAGTACAGGATTTGGCATCACCGAGACTTACCTCTACCCAAAGAACTCAAAGATTTGAGGGAAAGGAGAAGGCAGAGAGATGGGAACAGATGCCAAGGCAGCTGGAGACAGACCCTGAAATACATAATTGTAATCAATTTAGTTACTAAACATGGGGTGCTTCCATGCACCATGTTTTTAAAGAAGTAATAGACTTTTTATTGCTACTAAGCCTGAAATAAACAAGTGATTTGATCGTTTTGTCTAGATTAATTGGTAATGAATCAATTAGCAACCGTTCAATTCAGTCAATAACCTAGTTATTAATTGGTTTGCAAATCTACCACTCCAGTAAAATGGGTCAAATGTCTACATAAAGGCTTGGAAACTCGGTGTCCCAGAGAAAAGAGTATTTAAACACATATTTGTTATATGCTTAAGTCAAGTGTATGAATTTTTTTAATATCTTGATCCATATTGGGATAAACGGATTGAGTAACTAAAAGCCAGCTTTTATAGAAAAGACTGCGTGAAAAGGAAGAACTGTTATGTCTAGCCGTAAGGAAATGCCATGTTCCTACACTTCTCAAGGCTGTAATAGTATGAGCACTTTTAAAGTTCTAATTTACTTAAAATTTTTTTTTTCAAAAACAATGTACCAAGTTACTACTGGATATGTGAAGAATGATCTATGTAACGGCCCATGTTTGGTACCTAATGCAGTGCCACAAACTGCCTGGAGGCCACCACCAGAGATCTAAATATAGGTTGGAAAATTCCTCTGCAGCCCAGGAACAAGACGTGAAGCCCAGAGCATAAGCACAGCAGCTTATACATCTTTTCTGCAGCCTCTAGACTATGATATTAAGTAGCCAGCACAAAAGAGGCTATCTTCTCCCCTTGTTAAATTTAACGAATACTGAAACATTCAGTATAAAAATAAAAGCTCAGGTGCTTTTGGTTACTCCAGCAAACATATTTTAAAAGTGGAATATTAAAAGCTTCCAATTAAATTCAAGTCAACTTTAAAGAATGCTACAGGAACAAACAAATCTTGATATTTCAGTGGCTTAACATATGAAAATGTATTCCTTGTTCAAGCAAAAGCTTCTGCAGGCTCAGTGGTTCTCACATATACCTCCCTTCCAAGTGGTGATTCAGGGCTCCTGATTGCATCTGTCTTGTAGCCCCTCCTCTTTTCCACACAGGACTCCTGGTTTGCTGCAGCTAGAAAAGAGAATTGAGAGGGTTGTTTATAGACTTTTCACTGTTTCAGCTCTAAGGTGATAGATACCATGTCCCAGCATAGTTTACTGGCTTGAATTAATCACTTGGCTCACCTAACTGCACAGTCTTTGAGAAGGAGGATCTGTCTTAGGTTTCAGATACTGAGTAAATCCAGGTATCACTGTTTCAACCCCGCCAACAGTGTGCTGCCTGTTTTACTAGGTGTTGAGGGTAATAAAGATGAATGTGATAGAGTTTTTCCATATAAGAAACTTATCCATTGGCCCAAGATCAGTCATTCAAAAATGTGACTATCACAGTATAAATGAATAGTGGCCTTCAAAATTCAAAGCTTAGAGCCAAATTCGACATTTATTGAGACTTTAAATTGTGCATTGGCTACCTGTACACCTTTGGCTTCCTATAATTTAGTGATACTGGAAAAGTAAAATTTAAATAACTGTATTTGTTAGTAGGAACTGTTTCTAATTATAAGAAAGAAGTAAGTCAACATATAGAAGAATTGTGCAGGATTTGAGACTAAAATTCAGAACTATTCCTAAGGGAGGGTGGGCAGATAGGGATCCCCAAGAAGAATGAGAACTCCTTAGAATTAGAGAGCTTTCACCAACTGGGAAGAGGCCATTTATCATCTTACTTTGCCAGCTGAATACATTATAAAAAGGAAAGACATTTGCCCCTTTTGAGTCATGTGTTGTTCAGAATTCCAAGTCCCTCAGGAATTGTTTTCTTTCTTATCGTTTTAAGTTATTTTTTTTTTTTTAGAATGTAAGGCAAAAATATGCTCATTGAAGAAAATTTAGGAAGTACATGGAAAGTTTTAAAAAAGGAAATCACTCTTAATGCCCTTATTCAGAGACAACTTCCGCTAACATCTTGGTATACTTTAGTTTGAACTTTTTATACATATTTTATATAACTGAAACCATGGCTTACAGGCAATTTTATATTTACTTTGTTTATATAGATATCACCTCATACTAAGTTTAATAAGCACATTCTTTAAAATGCGAGAAAACAGTTTATGAAAATTCCAAATATTACTTAGTTATTCCCTAATATTTGTCACATAGGTTAGTTCTAAGCCTAAGCTACTTAAGGCTGTGATGAACACCAGCAATTAGTAGATAAGGCACTGAAAGAATGCAATAGGCCAGGTGCTGTGGCTCACATGTATAATTCCAGCACTTTGGAAGGCTGAGGTGGGTGGATCATGAGGTCAAGAGATCGAGATCATCCTGGCCAACATGGTGAAACCCCATCGCTACTAAAAATACAGAAATTAGCTGGTTGTGGTGGGCACCTGTCGTCCCAGCTACTTGGGAGGCTGAGGCAGGAGAACCACTTGAGGCAGGGAGGCGGAGGTTACAATGAGCTGAGATCGTGGCATTGCACTCCAGCCTGGTGACAATGAGACTCCATCTCAAAAAAAAAAAAATGCAGTAGCCTTCCTCAAGTAGACTTCAATCCTTTTTGTTGATGCAAGTGTTCATAGAACATTCTTTAAAAGATAAAACTCAATACTGGATTAGTATACTGTATTAGTTTGAAGGGACAGTGAGGAAATGAGATAATACATTCGTCTCCCACATGTTACAAGTCTTAAAAGAGTAGATTTTCATTCAGTTTGGAAAAACATGTCAAGCATGAAAGCACACCCTTATGTGAAAAGCAAATGTATTATCCTTGGCCATGTTATGGCCAAATGAAAACCAACCAAATAATTACAGCAGCATAAAAAAAATTTATTTAGCTTATTCATCTGCAGATTGGCCAGACTCATCTGCCCTAGGTAGGGCTTCCCCAGGCAGCTCTGCCTTAGGTTGCAGGAGGTGAGAGGCTCTGCTTCTCACTTTAGGTCTGGGAGTTGGCTGAGGCAACTGCTTAAAGTGTCATGCAGCCTCCTCACACCAGCAAAAAATCAAGATATGAACTTATATCCATGGCAGAGCCGATTCAGTCTCTTAAGAACTTATCAGCCCTTTATCATGTCTTGTCTGATGATATTTCATTGGTCAAAGTAAAACACATAACTAATCTTGAAGTCAAGAGGAAGAGAGGTAAACTCAGGCGATGGAGGTGCTGGAGAGAAAGAGTGGCTCTCTCCTAAGAATCTACCACAGAAAAATCACAGAATATCCTATAATATTCCATTTTTATTAAGGAACCCCTACCTTGTAGAAATAGGTAAAGAACCTCTTTAGGTCTGGGATGGTTAATTTTATGTGTCACCTTGACTGAGTTAAGGGACACCCAGATAGTTGGTAAAATATTATTTCTGGTGTGTCTGTGAGTGCATTTCTGGAAGAGGTTACCATTGGAATCATTAGACTGAGTAGAGAATATCTGCCCTTACCAAGGTGCGTAAGCATCATCCTATCCATTGAGGGCCTGTGTAGAACATAAAGGAAGAGGAAGGGTGATTTTCTTTCTCTCTCCTTGAGATGGAACATTCATCTTCTCCTGCCCTTGGATATTGGAACTCCTGGTTTCTGGGTCTTAGAACTGGACTTATAACAGTTTCCAACTCCCCAGTCCCCTGGTTTGCAGGCCTTTGGCCTCCAAGATTAAACCTTCAGCCCTGCTGGTTGTCAGGCCTTCAGAATTAGACTGAATTACACCACCAGCTTTTCTGGTTCTTCAGCTTGCAGACAGCATATCCTAAGACTTCTATGCCTCTGTAATTGTGTGAGCCAATTCCCATATTCGTCATCATCTCCATCTCCTCCGTCTCCTTCATCTCCTCCTCCCCTCCCCCTCTTTTCTCTGAAGAACCCTAATACAAAGTCTCCTTGTTTTTTTCTTTTTTATGCATGCACCTAATTATGAACAGTATGCTTTTTTGGGCAGCCTAGAGAACCTGTGAGCAAATTGATTGAGATATGGGGCCCTGACTTGAACATTAAATCCCTTTAACTAACAACATTCTCATAGACACAACCTTCTTGTTCTCTGTTCTTTAAGGAACTAGCCTTCATGGAAGAATCTGCTTCATTTGACAACTCGGTGTCAGGCAATACTAACCTTATTTTTTCTCAAGGGCAATGATTCTCAATCTGGCTGTGCATTAGAGTCAGCCAGGGAGCTTTTTAAAACTATATGATGCCTGAGTTCTACCCAAACCAATTGACTCATAATCTGTGGGAGTTGAGGCCCTGGCATAGATATATTTTAGGAGCCCAGTGATACCACTATGTATTCAGCGTTTAGAACCACTGCTCTGGCACAGCCATTTTCTCTTTTCTCCTCTTTCAATCTATTTTCTGTTTTCCCAGACCCCAAATTTGATTCATAGTCATATTTAATTCCATTCTTATCTGTCATAGAATACTAAAAACCTGCAAAACCAGCTGAATTTTTATCAGAATTTCTCAGAAGGGCCAACTTAGCAAACCTGTACATTCTTCTATATTAAGAAATTGATTACCTATGCTGTACCTTACTCAGTATAGACTCAGTCTTGGCTGAACTTTGGAATTACTTGGGGAGCTTGAAACCAAACCCCAAACCCCAAGAAAACACTTACCTAGCACCAAACCCCTGAGATTCTGGTTCAGCTATTATGGGGTGCAGCCCTACCCAGTGCTATTGTTTTTAAAGCCCCCTGGCTAATTATAATATGTAGTCAGTTTTTAGAACCACTGAGCCCTGGTAGGGCTAGGAAGTCAGCAGCCATGAAAACATAACCCTAAGGCACAGCCAGTGAGTTCCTGTATCTTCCCTGGTCCTGAGGATTATTTGAATAGTGAGAAGTATTTCTTTGGATGTGGCAGAATGGAAAATTGAATACAAGTAATGACAGTGATAACAAGTAGTTTGCTTGGTTCTGTCAAAGGCTGTGCATGTGAGAGTGATGGGAAATGAGACTTGTCAGGGACAGATGTGGACACAGAGGTCATGTAGTAAAATCTCAACTACAAGGCCAAAGGCTAGAAACATAACTTACTAGACCTCAAGGAGCTCTCATTACTCCCCAGCCAGTACAAAGCTCAGACGCCAAGTGTTTCTTAAATTGTCTTCTGCTTTGAAATCACAATGTTTGATTATATTTGCCTATTTGTGTGGGTGAACCTTTCCATTGTTGCTTCTATATATATGTTGTATATTTGATATATTGAATAGGCATGCCACTTGAAATAGAATCATTAATTTTTCTTTCTCCTGTCCATTTAAAAACATTCACTGGAACTAGTTCTCTTGCCTCTGGGCAAGAATCTGGGTCGTCTATAACTACTCTAGTAAGTTCCCCATAATTGGCATATCAAAAGCTGGCTTTTTCCTCTGGCCACGGCAAGTGTTTAAGGCTGACTTTTCCTCTCATGGGACATTCAAGTGTTCTTTGGAGGAAAACCTCACTCATACCTCCAAGTTTTGAGGGATCTCTAACCTGTAGCTCCATTGATAATGGAAAATATTTATCTATTCTGTCTGGCAACTTAGTCCTTCCACAGCCACCAGAAATAAGGTATTGCTTACAACTTTCCTCTTCTCAAGTCTGTTCTTAATATGGATAGGTCCAATAGCACTCTCTTTCTCCTGGTCCATGGGAAATGCTTATGCATCTTTTGTGCAAAGATGCCAATAAACCCTGGGAGTACAGTCTGAACCCAACTCAGTCACCATTCCTTTGACTTGTCAGTAGTGGCTAGTCAGCTTGTTTCTGGACCATTAAATTTGCAAGAGGTAGTAGTTAGACACCAGGCTCCAAGTTTTGTAATTAAGAGGGAAGAGTTCTTGGAGTGTTCTCTTGAATCCTCTTTTACCAGTATGAGGTGAGGGCTGGCATTTTCCTACTCTGACTTGTAACTGGGAGTTAGACTCACTGAACGTTAATGAGTCTCTCCAAAGATGCCTCTCCAGAGCTGATGAATTTTAAAAAAATGTATCAATTACCATTAACTACATAAGTCATTGATGCTACTTAACCTGAACAGTTTTACCTAGAGTTACCCAGGCAAGGAGTGGCTAGATTGCAAACCATACCTGTGTTTTTAATGATCAATTTGGGACTCATATTTAAAACTACCAATTGTTTTCTCTGTCCTTGGCATGTTAATGCATCCTCATACCTACGGCTCATTACTCCCTTTGGCAGTCTTATGGGCCTCTTATTTTACCTCCGATTCTACTTCTCTAGTAAATGACTGCCTGTTTGCCCCCCAAGAGGACCCCAAAGCAAATTTCAGATATGCCACAGAGCCTATACTTAAAACCACATTGCTCAAGACATACTCTCCAAATTTGATAAAAATCTGTCAGGCTGATTTTGCTTGAGGCAGTAACAGAGATGTATAAAAACATATACAAACATTTTTATTTAGCTATACATGGAAGCAGTTAAAAAGAAATACTAGGCAGTAAATTCAACTGGCTAAGGAAAAGAGTATTTTGATTGTTTGTTAGACTAGATGGGAATTTGAATGGCATTGTTTCTCAAGCCTGCTGGAGGCTGGGGGATAGTAAATTTTCTCAAATACCATTTAAATCTTTGTGCCCTTGCTATTTGTCTGGCCAAGGCTATTATAGGTCTTGATGGATTTGTTATGCGTAGTCATGCTTGGCTGATGGTTTCACCTCTCTGATTGTCCCACTAGGAATTCCGTTATGGGGCCATCCATTGGAACTCTGCTGTTGGCTTGAGGCTGTTGCATTGCCATGATCCCTGTAGCTTTAGTCTGGTAAACAGTTCTCCCTGTGTGTTTACTCTGCATATGTGAGTTAGAATAAAATATTTAACTTTGACCTTCTTGAATTTCTAAATATAATTGCATCTGATTATACATCTTTGCTACACTAGAGATATTGCTGGACACATATAATCCTTTCAGAAGAGAGAAATAAGTTCTTTGACTTCTTTGGAAGGTATGCATTCATCTTCATTTTTGCTCTTGTAGCTATCATTTATCTGAAAATAAATGATAAATGAGCTCCCTCTGCATTTTGCTGGAAAACTTAGCTCCTCCCAACACAAATGCCTGGGAGTTTGAATTTAAATTTATTTATTTATTTATTTTTAAAGACGGGGTTTCACCATGTTGGTCAGGCTGGTCTTGAACTCCCAACTTCAGGTGATCCGCCCACCTTGGCCTCCAAAGTGCTTGGATTACAGTCGTGAGCCACCACGCCCGGCCTTAAATTTATTTATTTTATTAATTTATTTTTATTTTTAAAATAGCTAATGAATGGCCAGCAGATTTAGGAGCTCACCAAGAGGTCCCAGAGTTTATTATGCATAAGTAACAGCTTATAAACAAGATGTGATTTATAAAATTAAGATGACTTGCCTAGTGATGTTGAGGGCTGTCTTACATTTAGTGAGTGTATTAGGGGAGACCAGTGGGGAGTTAGCTTAACATTTATCTTTTGTAAACACCTTTTATCACTCCTCCATCATTTGGACTCCTTAGGGGGACTTCTTGCTCTTGGTGGCAAATATTCTTTATGAAGAGATTATCAGGAGTGGGGATGCTCAGTCCTTACTGAAGTCTTGGCATCTGACTATTTTCTGATAACAAATAGCTTGAGGTTTTTGTACTTAATGCAGAGAAGTGATGCCTGACTCTAAATTTTTAAAATTAAGTGTTCTTAAAGAAAAAGGTACAAATGACATGTTTAGTGTATCGCAAGCAAGGTATTTCTTTAATATCTTTATTTTTCAAAGTCCTATAACATTGACATTCAAATCTGTGTTATATTTGTAACATTTATCTATGTTTAATGAAAACAATTTACATTTAAAATTAAGTATTTTTTCTCATAGTCAATATTTGAGTAAAATTAATAAGTAATTATTCTTAATCTAGATAGAAATTAAATGTAGTCTGATTTCTTGATTCCTCCCAGTTCACTCTTTCCTGGGTAATTAGACTCTTCTTGGCTTTCCTTTCGGTGCATGTCCTACACGATGAAGTGGTGTTGTCTCTCTTCTCCACTGCAGTAAGCTTCAAGCTGTACTTGCCCATGCTATGACTCTTTATATCCCTCAAGTTAGCCCTCTTTAAATTAGGGGCTGCCTAATTTGTTGCATATATAATTGCTGCCTCTGGCTGAGGTAAAATTCTGCAATGAATGACCATACCCTGCACAGTCATCATTTATTTATTTTTTTTAGTACAGTCTCCTTCCTTCTCTTTCTTCCCTCTCTTCCAGTGTATTTTAAGTCCACTTTAAAGGCTATTTGCTACAAATCCCTTTCAACAATTTAATTTCCCCACCTACTCTAGAAATTACATTGTTCATTTCTTAAAGATCTGCATATTTCTCTCAGATATAGTATTCAAATCACAGCAAATGTATCCCTGGGTTTTTTTTCTGAGTAAACTAACTATGAATGCTTCTAAATAGAGCTATGCATAACATATGTGTGTGCACAGTGGATAGCAGTCAAAATATTACTGTCACTGATAATTCTGATCATTGGGGATTCCACAGATGGAGTATCAATTCTCCTTTTGCCAAGCAGTCCTTCATGGTTCTTCCCCAACACCCATTTGTTTGTGTGTTTATTGTACTAGCTTGGAATCTCTTAGAAATACCAAAGATGATGCCAATAGGATCAGGGCCATCTTTTCTTCCTTGATGTTCTACTTCCTCTTATTTTTTATTTTTCCTATTTCTGGACTATGCATACCTTCTAATAGTTCCCTGTTAAAAATCAACAGTGACACATTAATATTTGTGAAGGTGGTATGCAAAAGAAAATGTAATTGCACCATTTATACTTGGAAACTGAGAACAGAAATGGGTTAAATTGCTCTAGATGAGAAATTGGGATTTGAACTTACTGCCATTGACTCATGGCAATTTCTCTCTCCCTCCCTTGCAATAGCACTTCAAAGTAGACCATAGTGTAGATTTCCAGACATAAATAGAATCCTTAAATTAGAGCTGTGACCTGCCTTTAATAATTAACCAATAATGAGGTACTGACTAGAAATTCACCTAATTACCAATATATGTAAAATTTCTACTAAGCTGCTTTGATTTGAAGGGACAAATTAATTTAGATTTGAATCAAATTCATTTAGTTGAAATTGTGCCTTGGCTGTAGATTATCCTGAAGCAATACATATGTAAGTAACTGTGTATCTCCGAATGCTGGTTAGTACTTGTAACTTCCAATTCAGAAGTTTCCAGTCAGATTTTACAGAATGTAGTTGGAGGTATTAGAATAGTTTTTGGTTCTCATCATTAAGCTGTAGTTTTCTTGCATTCATATGTTCAATCAATACATACTGAGGGACTAATAAGTGTCAGATACTGTTCTGGGTGATGTGAGAATTACTCACTAAGTGAAAATGTTTGCAATTTAGCAAAGCAACCATAATTGCAAGGTGGATTAGAAGCAAAGACAAATAAGGATAGCATGAAGACGTAGATTCAATATCTCTTGACTGCATATTAAAATCACCCCTCTCCATTGGTTGTTTTAAATGTTGAATCATAGAATGTTTGGGCTGCATGAAATCTATTCCATTCTTCTCCATGTAGAGTAGAGAACACTGAGTCTGAGCAGATTAAGTGATATGCTCAGGATCACAAGGCAAATTATTAGTAGCTGGGTCCAACTCAAGATTGCTGAGTCTTAGGCTAATGTTTGTTAAAAGAGAGTGTTAGGAATTGACAGGTGCATCTTAGCAAGACCGATGGAGCCCCTTAAGCTTTGTAAAGTCTCTGATGGCCCTTGATGGGAAATGCAAAATATCTATTTTAGGTTGTGGTCAGGGTCTTCAAATTCAAGTTGGATGGTAAAGTCACTGGTGCTGATTAATATATAAAATAAATAAATAATATTTCTATACATAAAAGAAGCTGCTGGCATTTCTGAGGATTGCTCCAACTTAGGTGAAGCTGATTTCTCCCTGCATGGCCTTTATGCTGATCTCATTACTATTGAACAGAGGTTCATGGACATGATAAAAACTTAAGAGTTGGATGGAACATTAGAAACAAAAGACACATTCTTTTCATTTAACAGTTGGGATAACAGACACTGAGTAAAGAAAGTGACTTGCTTCATGATGTACTAATAGCTAGAGACAGAAAAAACCATCTTGATTCTTAATCCTGTGTTCTCCTGCCTCCCTATCTTGTGTTCTAACATAATTTGATAGAATATCAGAACCTCGTTTCACAGGTGGTCGTCAAAAGATTTATCCTTCTTTGGAAAACAAACTCTTCGCTAGCACTAAACCATGATTCTGGGTCTGTTTGCATCCATTCCTGAATTTCTGCCATCTTTTCTTACACTATACTGAGGCGTAATAATCTGTTGTTTCACAGAACATGACCACATTTCAGGAAAGGTTGCTCTGGATGGACCTTGGCTTTATTCCTTTAAGAATAAGAAAGTCGGCCAGGTGCGGTGGCTCAGATCTGTAATCCCAGGACTTTGGGAGGCTGAGTTGGGCAGATCATGAGGTCAGATCAAGACTATCCTGGCCAACATGGTGAAACCCCGTCTCTACTAAAAATACAAAAGTTAGCTGGGTGAGGTGGCATGCACCTGTAGTCTCAGCTACTTGGGAGGCTGAGGCAGGAGAATCGCTTGAACATGGGAGGCAGAGGTTGGAGGGAGCTGAGATCATGCCACTGCACTTCAGCCTGGTGAAAGAGTGAGACTCTGTCTCAAAAAAAAAGGTCATGCACAGCACCATGACTATAGTTAATTATACCGTATTGCATACTTGAAATATGCTAAGACAATAGAGCTTAAGTGTTCTAACCACACCCAAAACAACAGGTAACTATGTGAGGTGATGGATGTCTTTATTAAATTGATTGTGGTAATCAATTTATAATACACATGTATTTCAAATGATCACATTGTATAGCTTAAATACATATAATTTTTATTTGTCAATTACGCCTCAATAAAGCTGGGAAGAGAACCAGTGCCCAGAAAATACATGTTTGATAAATAACACCAAAAAGAAAAGGAAAGGTGATCATTGGAATAGAGGTGAAAATTTTCTATACCCAAAAAAGAAATTATTTAAGAAAAATCCCTACTCCCTTGATGGTTGCTTCTCTCTCTGGATATAGTTCATTCTCTCAGGCATCTACAGTGGTATGAGAGATGCATGCATGTGTATAGGGAAAGTTATACAGATGTTTAAGCAGAAGAAGCATGAAAATTATGTTGATTCCTAACCCCTCAAATAATCACACTTTAAAAAACTAAATTGTGGCTGAATAATAACCACGACGTTCACTGTCGATGACGGAAGTCCATTAGAAATCTGAGGCACAAGGTCGGTGGACCATTGCTAGCAAGCAGCAATGCTTACATGTTAGTGGTGATTTGAAAGCCTTCAAAAGTTCAACCTGGAATGAGGGGTTTGCATAGAATCCTTTCTCTAAGCTGATGAAAGTTCAGAGATTGGCTCCTGCTGGTTTGCTGGGGATGATCACAACGGAATAGCTCATGGTCTCCATACCTTCATTCAGTTACTCTCACATTCTTTCTTCCCAGACCACATTCCCAAAATTGGCCATGTCTTGGTTATGTCATTATACAACTTCACAGAAAAAGGGATGCATTCCTTTTGGTTTATATGAGCTAATAAATCCCTGATCTCAATCAGGAAAAAGTTCAACCTCAATGAATTTCCTTATTTTCTATGCTCCTTCTGTATATTCACAAATATGCTAGCTGTTTATATAATTTCATGGCATGATCTGCTCTGTCATAGAATGTGTACTTGTATACTGACCTTCACCCTTTTTCTTAAACACTCTCTTGTACCTGTTGTACTGAGGTCTAACTCCTGCCCTCTGACTTCTTCACTGGTCTCGCTTAGAATTTATCTGCTTTTCCACCTTTGACATCTTCATTCTCATGAGAAAAACCTTAGAGTCACAAATGATATGCCTGGAAAATCTTCTCTCTCTCTCTTTTTTACGTGTTTGCTGATAAAAACAATTGCACAGAGTAGCAGGAAGATTTCTGTGGTCCTGCTACTCTCACTACCTTATAGTTGTAAAGAGTTCCAGATTTCCAAATGTCATTGGATTTTTATAACGCTCTATGAGTTAACAGTTTCAATCATATTGTTTAGGTAGGAAATTGAGTCTCAAAAGATAAAGTGACAGAAAAAGTGATGAAGCCAGTTGGTAATAAAAGCAAGACTGGAGAAAGGATCTAATTTTTGTTTTAGAACATTTCCCTAAAGTATCAGTTTTTCATATTTTCTTATCTGTAAATTCAAAGTTTGTTTCCACATAAGTAGCCAGAGTCCTGAGCCTACAAACCAAGTCAATACATGATATAAACCTGATCTACCTGACCTGTGAATGTTTCTGCTGGTAAAGCTGATAGTGATTGCCACTGAAAAAGTAGAGGCTGGGTGCAGTGGCTCACGCCTGTAATCCCAGCACTTTGGGAGGCCGAGGCAGACAAATTACGAGGTCAAAAGATCGAGACCATCCTGGCCAACATGATGAAACCCCGTCTCTACTAAAAATAAAAAAAATTAGCTGGGTGTGGTGGCACGCACCTGCAGTCACAGTTACTCGGGAGGCTGAGGCAGGAGAATCGCTTGAACCTGGGAGGCAGAGGTTGCAGTGAGCTGAGATCCCACCACTACACTCCAGTCTGGGCAACAAAGTGAGACTCCATCTCAAAAGAAAAAAGAAAAAAAGAAAAGGTAGAAGATTCAGTGAAGCTCAGAAAGTCTCTGTGCAATATAAGCATAATCTATTCATAACGTGAGGTCATAGAGGGAAGGCAAAGGAATGCAGTGAACACTTATTGTCTATTTGGTACATATGCTGTGCAGGGGCTTTACTTGTGAGTGCAGCAATTCTGTGACAGTGTTGACCGTTTTCTGCATTTTCAAAATGAGGAATGTGATGCTTTGCAAGGTTAAATAACCAAGGTTATGCAGCCAGAGAGTAGCACATTTGTGTCAATGCATTGCTGTGGACCATAGACTTCTTCCTTGAGTAAAATTTGACTTCTCTATTAGACCAAATGTATTCACTCTCTCACTAAAAAGAACTGATGCTCTTCTACACTGCAGCAGTTGAGGTAGTGAGTTAACAAAAGAAACAGGCCAGGATTGGAATTTTAATTCAATAAATTATACTATTTTATTATCATTGTCAGACTCAATAAACTTACATGTTTCTGATATTCTTTATTCTTTTCCTAAGAAAAATAACAATCTTTCTTTCATTTAAACTGGTGTTTTCTTTCAGTCATGAAATCTTCAACTGTGTATTCGTGCAGTGTCATACTCATACATTTGCATATTCTAGTACCCAAAGGAATCCTGGAAATTTCAAGTTTAATATAAAATAAGTTTTGGAATAGAGACTATCTAGTACTTATGATTTCAGACATTCTCTGGTGACTTCTAAATAAAAATAAAAAATAAAAACCTTTTTCAAAGCTACCAGACACATCTAAGAAGTAAAATCCCATTGACAATACTTTGACTGAATGCCATTAACTAAAATTTCTGCTAACAAATTTCACTGAGGCTATATTGGAGAAAAAAAGCAATTCCATTAAAACAACAACAACTGAATCAATTCCAGGTTGATGCTAAAGACTGTGCTTCAGAGAGATGTTTCCGATCATTTAATTTTTTTTAATGGAAATGTGTGCATAATGAAATTTCCTCACATTCAGCCTCTTTTCTTGGCAGCGAAACATCTCTATGGATATGCTTGTCAACATAACAACTAACACACTTTTTCTTTCATCCAAGAGATAACATTTGCAATTACTGATGAGATCTGGAAAGGTCTACTAGATGGGTGGTTAGCCAAACAAGGTTCTTACAGTAGAGGCTTTTCTGGACATTCTGGTGGAACACTGTCACCAAATGCTGACTTATTCAGTCCTCTAATAGACATTTATTGAGTTCCTCAGTGAAGTGATTTCAAGAAAGGAATTCATCTAAAGTAGTTTTGCAGTTATAAAGCTCTGTCTAGCTTAAAAGATAACAATCCATTTCCTGATTTTTTTCTTGTTTCCTAAGGCTGTCCTTAAAATACTATCCTGTTTGGGGTTGGGTTAAAGGATAGTTGGAAAAGGATGGCACTGACATTTCATAAATCTTTCTAGTAATGAATTCACAGACTCTAAACATTAAATGAAAATCTGTTGGTATAAATAAAGTGTACCATAAGATACCTATCAATTGTTTCTCTAGTTTATTTAAAAAATGGAATAAACAGGCTTAAGTACTAAAACTTGAGGAATTTCTTACAAGGTGAGTTGTGAGATCCTCTCTTACATACAGTTTATGGTTATTTTCTCTAACGTTATTTCTTGACTGAACCACATGGGATATTTCTAATGGTCTTCAACATGCTTGAGCTAGTAGGAATATATCAATACAAGACCCAGAAATTGAAGGAGCAGCTTTAGAGATAAATTCTGGCTGTAACACAGAGGCTGAATGATGCATTTTCTAAATACCATCAGGAGACAGAGGAAACCAGGGCTTCTGTATCTGTATGTTGGACTCAGGCATGAAGTGTTGCACTCATGGTCTGCTTGCAGGTCTAAAAATGCATTATAAAGGTACCAACGGAAAGTTCTTCTTGAGAGACAATATTAGGCTGGTCACTCACCTAACATGGAGTGATCTCCATCATCTACATGACAGCGAAGTATGGGAGCTGCATCTATTCAACATCTGTCCCAAGATGCCTCAGCATGCTCTACCATCTCTGAATATATTTATTAATGGGAGAGAGCAAAAACTGGAAGGAGATTATGCTTTTACATGATAAAGAGACTTTCTACAATTTTCCCACCAGGCCCTTTGAATCTTCCCCAGGATGTTCTGGAGTCTCATTAATAGACCTCCCTATCACCTCCAATTCCATCCCATGCCAACAACTATCAGTTAATAAACATGGGCTTCTATAGCAGAGTTTCTCATACTTTAATATGCATAAAAATAGGTATACAGATACCTTCAAGGCCTTGAAAAAAATGCGGATTTTGATTCAGTAGGTTTGGGGTTGGGGTGAAAGTTCTGTATTTTGTACAAAAACCTGGGAGATGCAGATGATGCTGGTCCATGAACCACCCTTTGAGTAGCAAAGCTCTGGATCTGGTTTCAGGGGAATAAAATAGAAATAACATTTGTGAGTCACAACTCAAAAAAAGCTATAGGCTACATATAAAGCAATGTACATATAATGTTTCATCTCTTTTTCTCAAGTACATGCAAGGTGCATATTATGTCTGTTTAACAGATGAGAAAACTGGGGCTTGGAAATGTTAACTTACCCCCAAATCGTAGCAAAGCTAACACTAGATCCTAATTTCTCTGACCCGAAAGCTCAATATCCTTCTGCCAGACTAGTGCTTCCTAGTGTTGATGCTTCTCAGGGTATGCTGACCTTCCAGGGTTTTCTAGTTTGTCAAGGAACATTCCAGGTGTCTCCATCACCTGAACTTGTAATCTGTCTGCCTCAGCCTCTCAGAGTGCTGGGATTATAGGCGTGAGCCACCACACCCGGCCATTTCTTTTTAAGCCCCATAAGAAGAGTCATTAAAATAATGATTTGTTTGTGTATATTTTCTGCAGTATCTTTGCATAGTGTTTATTATATTATAATGCTTTATAAGTATTATCCCTTTTGCTTGAAAGAATGGTATTGAGTGGGTCACTTAAAAGGTCAAGAGGTAAGAAAAGATCATTATAACCTAACAACATGATTATTATTCTTTTATTATTTTTGGTCATATGATACTAATGTAAGGTTGGCTGCGTCGTGGAGAGTTCGGACACGCCTCCTCCCCTCGCCGGGAGCTCGGACACGCCTCCTTCCCTTGCCGGGAGCTCAGACAAGCCTCCTCCCCCCGCTGGGAGCCCGGGGAAAAAAGCCCCATCAGGACTTACCTGATACCATCCAGGCCCCACTCCCTTCCATCCGGGTCCCACTCCCCTCCATCTTGTCCCACCCACCTTGGCCACAGCCAATTGGATGCCTCCACTCCCTATAAAACCCCGTGCCTGAGAGGAGTCCGGGTGACTTCTCTGGCCCTTCCTGTCCGGACCGCAGAACCTCGTCCGGGAGCCTGAATAAATTCCCTTGCATTGGATTATTTTCGTGCTGGCCTCAGTTTCTCCGTTTCATCTTCGGCGAAAACAGACCTTACAGATGGCGAGCCAGCCAGGAGGGAGTTGTAAGACCCCTCCCCGGGGAAACTGACTCCTCCACGCAGAGCCGGACTGGGAAGCTGCTGTTTGTTTCACCATAAGGTAAGACTTCTGGTACCCACTACCTCACCTGCTGCTTTCAGAGAGTCCCTGTCAGGAAACCGCTGCGCAGCGTCAGGGATTCCCACCGCCGCGGGGTCCGTGACCCCCGGCTTCCCTGCTGCGGAGTCCGTGACCCCCAGCTTCCCTCCCCACGGGTCCGTGACCCCGGCAGGCCTCCCGCCACGAGTCCGTGGCTCCGGCTTCCCTCCCTTCCTTCCCCACGGGTCCGTGACCCCAGGAGGCCTCCCGCCGCGAGTCCGTGAGGACTCCGGCTTCCTTCCCCACGAGTCCGTAACTCCAGTTTAGGACCTGAGTGTAAGAGGAGATATCCCTACACTCTTGTTCTCTCCCCGTGAGGGGTATATTTAGGGTCAGGAATTTGAGGGAGACGTCCCCACTTTCCTGAACCCTCACCAGCAACCGAGGTGTGGGTACTCAGAAGCCCTGTTTAAGCAGCCCTGCCTCACGGCAGAGCCAAACCCCCAGCTCATACCAAATTTGTTGTTGTAAATTAGCCCATTTGGCATAAAAGGCTCCCGTTTTCTAAAAAAACTGTATTTTCGGCTTTTTTCTTTTTCTGTCTCTCTCTTAGCTTTCTCTCTTTCTCCCTTTCAAAATGGTGGCTGTACTACGCCCTTAAGATGGTGGCCGCTTTACACTTTTAATCCTATCCTGTGCCTCGCCCTTAAGATGGTGGCCGCTTTACACTTTTAATCCTATCCTGTGCCTCGCCCTTAAGATGGTGGCCGCTTTACACTTTTAATCCTATCCTGTGCCTCGCCCTTAAGATGGTGGCCGCTTTACACTTTTAGTCCTATGCTGTGCCTCGCCCTTAAGATGGTGGCTGCCTTACACTTTTAGTCCTATCCTGTGCCTCGCCCTTAAGATGGTGGCCGCCTTACACTTTTAGCCCTATCCTGTGCCTCGCCCTTAAGATGGTGGCCGCCTTACACTTTTAATCCTATCCTCTGCCTCGCCCTTAAGATGGTGGCCGCCTTACACTTTTAGTCCTATCCTGTGCCTCGTCCTTAAGATGGTGGCTGCTTTACACTTTTAATCCTATCCTTCTCTCTTTCTGCCTAATTCCAATGCAAGTGAGTGAGTGAGTTTATGTGTAGTCCCACAGCGTAACAGCTGCGGGGCTTGTGTGGGCCTCAACCCACGGTTCCACAGGGACGTGACCAGGAAAGCATCAGCCTGGCCTCCCATCTGGGGGGCACCCACCCTTTGTTTGTCAGTCTTTCATGTAGTACTGTGTTTATTGTAGCCATGTGGCACATAGCCCTGGCCATGTCTTTTCTTGGTTTTTGCCTAATTATGATTATTATAAACGTGCAGGCTTTCTGGTATCTTCGTTCCCAACCCACCCTCTGTTCCTCTTGCACTACCACCAAGGTACTTCTAGCCAAAGAAACCTCCTCTCTGCCCTTAGCCCCTCCACCTTCCTCTTCTTTTTCTGACCCTGATGCATCTGAGGAACTCTCCTTTCCGCTGGTCCGACCCAATGATCCTCTGCCTTATGATAAACCTCAAACCCCTTCAGCTCCTCCACCTCCTAATTACAACCTGGCCTCACCTGTTAGTGCTCACACCCGCTCACACGGTGCTCCCAACGACAAGGCCTCCCTCCTTTGCCCCCTCCGTGAGGTGGCCGGAGCAGACGGCATTGTCTGAGTGCATGTTCCCTTCTCCCTCTCTGACCTATCGGCCATTGAGAAACGTCTAGGTTCTTTTTCCACCAACCCTACTGCTTACACCAAGGAATTCCGTTACCTTACTCAGGCATATGATTTAACCTGGCATGACACGTTTGTCATCCTATCCTCCACCCTCACCCCAGAGGAGCGTGACCGGATTTTTACAGCAGCCCGGGAACACGCTAATCAGGAACATCTTACTGATAACCAGATGCCAGTAGGTGCGGCAGCGGTCCCAGAGGCCGACCCTAATTGGGACTATCAGGACGGTCGAGATGGCCACCGCTGCTGAGACCAGATGCTACGGTGCCTCCTGGCGGGCATGCAAAACGCAGCCCAGAAGGTAGTCAACTATGATAAGTTAAGGGAAATAACTCAGGGACCTGATGAAAACCCAGCCATCTTCCTTGACCGCTTAACTAATGCTATGATCCTCCATACACGGCTGGATCCGGCCTCCTCAATAGGAGCTACGGTCCTAGCCACCCACTTTATCTCCCAGTCGGCGGCTGATATAAGGAGGAAACTTAAAAAAGCTGAGGAGGGCCCCCAGACTCCCATGCGAGACCTGGTAAACATGGCATTTAAAGTTTTTAATGGCCGAGAGAATAAAGCTGAGGCCACCCGACAGGCCCACTTAAGGCGAAAGGTTGACCTCCAAACCCGAGCTCTTGTAGCGGCCCTGAGGCCGGCAGCCCACCGAACATCTGGTGAGGGTGGTCCATCGAAACCCTTCCGAAATGTTTTAAGGGTCCCACCCGGGTCCTGCTATAGATGTGGTCGGGAAGGACATTGGGCCCGGGAGTGCCCCTGTCCTCGACCACCCCGTGGACCTTGCCCAGATTGCAAACGAACTGGACACTGGAAGGTTGATTGCCCGTCCCGGACCAAAGGCCCACTCCCTGCACCTCTATGTGGGGAGCAGGCCGGTCTGCAGGAGGCAGTCCCTTCACCTAAATTTCTTGGCCTTCTGGATGACTGATGCAGCCCGGACTCGAGGACCCCCATCACCCTTGCCGAGCCCAGGGTAACGCTGCAGGTAGCGGGTAAGTCCATTTCCTTCTTAGTGGACACGGGGGCTACCTACTCTGTATTACCTTCCTACTCAGGTCCTAGCATACCTTCCCAGGTCTCGGTCATGGGAGTTGATGGAAGGCTTTCCTATCCCAACGAAAGCCCTCCCCTAACCTGTTTCCTCGAGGGACACCCCTTCTCTCACTCCTTTTTAATCATACCCTCATGCCCAGTTCCCTTGCTAGGACGAGATATTCTCCAGATTGTAGGGGCCACCCTCCAACTCACTAATCTCACATACACGAAGTCAAACCCCTCACATACACACCTCCTACTATCTCTTCTAACGGAGGCTACACCCTGTCCTAACCCTACGACCCAACTCCCTATCCCTCCGGATGTAGTCAATCCCTTGGTATGGGATACTTCCAAGCCTGTAGTGGCAAGACATCACACACCAGTTAAAATACTTCTCAAAAATGCTACTCGTTTTCCCTCACATCCTCAGTTTCCTATTTCAAAGACCCACCGTCAGGGCCTGAAGCCTATCATCGCTCGACTCCTAGCCCAGGGACTCCTTATTCCTACCAGTTCCCCTTGTAACACTCCTATATTACCAGTCCAAAAGCCGTCCGGCGACT
The DNA here is from genome assembly GCF_030222135.1 of Aotus nancymaae. Lineage (NCBI taxonomy): Eukaryota > Metazoa > Chordata > Mammalia > Primates > Aotidae > Aotus > Aotus nancymaae. Next base: position 32,985,875 of record NW_026988471.1, read on the forward strand.
ATCGCTTAGTTCAGGACCTACGCCTTATCAACGAGGCAGTAGTACCCCTGCACCCGGTAGTCCCCAACCCATATACTTTGTTATCTAACATTCCCTCCAATACCTCCCACTTCACAGTTCTGGACCTCAAGGATGCCTTCTTTACCATCCCTCTACACCCTGAGTCGTATTTTCTCTTTGCTTTCACCTGGTCTGATCCAGACACTAATCTGTCACAGCAGCTCACATGGACAGTTTTGCCCCAAAGATTCAGAGACAGTCCCCATATTTTTGGGCAGGCCTTAGCAACTGATCTCAGCTCCTGCCCTCTCCAACCCAATTTCCTCCTACAATATGTGGACGACCTTTTACTCTGTAGTCCTTCCCTCTCCCTGTCTCAACAGCATACTGCCACTCTTCTTAACTTTCTGGGATCTAAAGGATACCGAGTATCCCCTTCCAAGGTGCAGTTGTCAGCCACCTCAATAGTTTACTTAGGCATACGCCTCACCCCTACAACCAAGAGCCTAATGACAGACAGGAAAAAGGCACTCCTTTCACTACAGCCTCCAGAGACAGCAGACCAAATTCTCTCCTTTTTAGGGTTTGTAGGATTTTTCCGCCATTGGATACCTAATTTTGCCTCCCTGGCTAAACCTCTGTATGTAGCGGCTAAAGACACACCCACAGGACCCCTCTCCCACCCTGGGGTAGTAAAACAGGCTTTTAAAACCCTACAAACTGCCTTGTCCATGTCACCTCCACTCCAATTACCCGATCTGAACCGCCCCTTCCATTTGTTCACTGATGAAAGACAGGGAATCGCAGTTGGAGTCTTAACCCAGCCCCTAGGCCCTGTATATCGTCCAGTAGCCTATTTATCAAAGCAACTTGACCCCACAGTCAGGGGGTGGCAGCCTTGCCTGCGGGCTTTGGGAGCAGCAACAGAACTCACTAAGGAATCCCTAAAACTTACTTTAGGCCAGCCCATCTCGGTATTTTCTCCCCATCGGCTCACTGACCTTCTCTCCCATAAGTCTCTTGCACACCTAGGACCTTCCTGGTTACAAGAGTTTCATTTACTTTTCATTGAAAATCCTTCAGTTAGTCTTCATCCTTCTTCTCCACTCAACCCTGCTACTTTACTTCCCCTTCCATCCCACTCCCCTTCCCCAATTCATTCCTGTCCTGAACTAATAGAGGCATTTGCTAAACCACGAGAGGGTCTATCTAGCCTTCCACTCCCCAGCCCCGACTTTACCTTGTATGTAGATGGGAGTTCAGTAATAACAGCCGAGGGACGGCGAAAAGCAGCCTATGCTGTAGTTACAGATTCAGCCACCCTCGAGGCACGCCAACTCCCTGATGGGACAACATCCCAAAAGGCAGAACTCATTGCCTTAACCCAAGCTCTCACACTGGCAAAAGGGAAATGGGCAAATATCTATACAGACTCCATGTATGCTTTCCTTATTACTCATTGTCACTCTGCCCTTTGGAAAGAGCGAGGATTCCTTACCATAAAGGGGACCCCCATAGTCAATGCCACCCATATCTCAAACCTCTTGCAGGCTCTGTTACTCCCCAAAGAGGTTGCTGTCATCCACTGTCGGGGGCACCGGACCCAGTGGGATCCCATTTCTCGGGGCAATGCAAGGGCAGATGTGGTAGCGAAGGCTCTAACCAGTACCAGGCCAGCTCCCGCTCCGGTCCTGTTCCTTACCACAGCCACATTGCCGGTGTACTCGCCATCGGAAAGACAGGACCTTATGTTAAGGGGTGGAACCAAGTCTGACCAGGGCTGGATCTTCCTAAATAATAAGATCGCCCTTCCACGGGAACAGGCTCCTAAAATTATTGCCGAAATCCACCAATCCTTACATATAGGGCCCAAAGCATTACACCACTTTGTGCAACCCCTCTTTTATTCACCAGGTTTGCAACAGACAATTGAGCAGGTACACAAAACATGTGTTACTTGCTCTAAGGTCTCATCTCAGGGAAGCTTGAGACTGCAGTTTCCCACCCACCAAATGTGTGGCAATCTGCCAGCTCAGGATTGGCAAATTGATTTCACCCATATGCCCACTCACAAAAAACTTTGCTACCTCCTAACCTTTGTAGATACCTTTTCAGGTTGGATTGAAGCCTTCCCTACCTCTCGTGAAACAGCAGATACGGTAGCATCCATTCTTATTCAAGAGATCATCCCCCGCTTTGGCCTACCTGCCACCATCCAGTCAGACAACGGTCCAGCATTCATAGCCCAGGAATCCTGGAAACAAGGCCCCACCACTAGAACCCAATACAGCGCTACCAGCTCGTATGCGAGAAGTTGGACATGTCCAACTCTTCAGTCGAGGTGCCAGCCAACTGACCTGTCCCCCTTACTTCGCCCCTATTCAGCAGGAAGTAGTCAGAAAGAGCGGCACCCTCTATCTATCATCAAAAGGTCGGAATGTAAGGTTGGCCACGTTGTGGAGAGTTCGGACACGCCTCCTTCCCTTGCCGGGAGCTCAGACAAGCCTCCTCCCCCGCCGGGAGCCCGGGGAAAAAAGCCCCATCAGGACTTACCTGATACCATCCAGGCCCCACTCCCTTCCATCCAGGTCCCACTCCCCTCCATCTTGTCCCACCCACCTTGGCCACAGCCAATCGGATGCCTCCACTCCCTATAAAACCCCGTGCCTGAGAGGAGTCCGGACGACTTCTCTGGCCCTTCCTGTCCGGACTGCAGAACCTCGTCCGGGAGCCTGAATAAATTCCCTTGCATTGGATTATTTTCGTGCTGGCCTCAGTTTCTCCATTTCGTCTTCGGTGAAAACAGACCTTACAACTAATATTTCTCAAACTGATAGATGAAGAGCTTTTTTGCTCAAATTAATTTGAGGTGTGCAAAATAAAGTTTATCTCCCTCTCTGACATTCACAGTGCATATCAGTCTCTGGGAAGTTTAAATGGAAAGTTTGATTTTGTTTATCTTATGTTTTCATGTATTATTTGACTACAGAATTATTCTTATCACCTAATCCCTTTTTTTTTTTTGAGATGGACCTTCACTCCATCACCAGGCTGGAGTGCAGTGGCATGATCTTGGCTCACTGCAACCTTTGACTCCCTGGTTCAAGTGATTCTCCTGTCTCAACCCACACAATACCTTTTAATCCTTGGCAGAGCTAGTGTCCCTTAGGAAGTGCTTTGGGAAATCCTGGTGTCATGCTCTCAGTAAGATATAACAGCTCTGGGAGTTTGAAGGCCAGAACAATTATTTTTAACTGTGTAGGTGGGAAGGGAATCAAAAAAATCTTCATGTCATGGTGACAGCTAATGAAATATGAAAATACTGTGAATCTTACTTAGAGCATAGAGCTGCTATAGTAATCATATGAGAGGATCCTACAAAGTATAGCTGATCTTTGAATAGCATGAACTTGAACTGCATGGGTCCATTTATATGCCAGTTTTCTTTCACTTCTGCCACCCCTCAGAGAGCAAGACCAGCTCCCCCTACCCCTCCTCCTCAGCCTACCCAACATGAAGACAACAAGGATGAAGGCTTTTATGATGATCCACTTTCACTTAATGAATAGTAAATATATTTTGTCTTCCATGTGGTTTTGTTAATATTTTCTTTTCTCTAGTTTATTTTAAATAATACAGTATATAATATATATATAAAATATGTGTTAATAGACTGTTTATGTTATTGGTAAGGCTTCTGGTCAACAGTAGTCTATTTGTTGTTAAGTTTTGGAGCAGTCAAAAGTTATACATAAAGTTTCACCTGCACAGAGGGCCAGAGTCCTTAACCCTCACATTGTTGAAGGGTCAACTGGACTAGAAAAATTTTAGTAATTTTGGCCTTAAAATATATATATATAACTTCAGCAGTCAGAGACACAGAGCTGTTAGGACCCAGACGTCTCAATTTTAAATCTTGTCTCTGTCTCTTGCTAGCTGTTTCTTGACCTCTTTGCAAGTTATTTAACTTCTCTGTGACTCCTATAACTTCCAAGTTAAATGAGAGTAATCTAGGGTTAAATTATCTAATGTACATGGAATGTTTATAATAATGCCTTTGGAGAGGGTTTTTCAACTTTAACATGATTGACATTTTCAGCTAGTTAATTCTTTGTTTTAGGGGGCTGTCCTAGGACCTATGGCATCTACCAGTAGCGGCTGACAACTCCCCAAGTTGTGACAATCAAAAATGTCTTCATACATTGCCAAATGTACCACAGGGGGCAAAATTGCCTCTTGTTGAGAACTGCCACCATAGAATAGTTGTAATAATATAAAGGATATAGTAAGAGTTTAATATTATTTTTGTTTACAGGAGAAGTCATTGAATATCAATTTTTCCCTTAGCTAAGTATAGATTCCACATATTTTTTACATCTTTGGTCCATTCTCCTATTCTCTGTTAGCCTTTAATCCTGTGTTGAACAGATAATTAATGGGCACAAATTGAATGATAGACTGATGGTAAAGGGAAATTGTCCCTGGTGGACAGAGCAGGAAAAGATAGTTACACAATTTTCATGGAAGATGAATAAAGAATAAATTATGTATATTCATGTGTATATATTATACTAAGACAATAAAATAAAAGAAGTTAATGATTCCAGAGATGAAATGTATATAGGTATAAATAAAGAGAGAAGCATTAAAAAAGTAATGCTCAGGCTTCATGACTGAGTTCAAGTTGTGATGAATGGGTGGAGTCTCAATGTCTTGTATAGAACTCACTTCTTTTTCTTAGTCTGGCTAAACATTTGTCAGTTTTTTAAATCTTTTCATAAAATCATCTTTTATTTTCATTTATCTTTTGTATTGTTTGCCTTGTTTCAATTTCATTTATTTCTGCTCTGATCTTTACTATTTTTTTTCCTCTACTATTTTTGGGTTTAGTTTGCTCTTGCTTTTCTAGTTCCTTAACATGCATCACTATGTTGTTTATTTGAAGTTTTTTTTTTTTTAACTTTTTTGATGTAGGCACTTATAGCTATAAACTTTCCTCTTTGTATTGCTTTCACTGTATCCTACAGGCTTGGGTATGTTGTGTTTTTATTTGTTTCAAGGAATTTTTCAATTTCCTTCTTAATTTCTTCATTGATCCACAGGTAATACAGGAGCATATTGTTTAATTTCCATGTGATTGTACAGTTTCTAAATTTCTTGTTATTGAATTTTAGTTTTATTCCATTATGGTCAGAAAAAATACTTGACATTATTTCAAGTTTTTTAATATTTTAAGACTTATTTTGTGGCCTAACATGCAGTCTATCCTTGAGAATAGTCCATTGCTGAGTAGTAGAATGCATTTTTCAGTTATTGGATGAAATGTTCTGTAAATATCTATTATATACATTTAGTCTATAGTGCAAAGTTCAATGTTTCCTTGTTTTCTGCCTGGAAGATCGGTCCAATGATGAAAGTAGGGTGTTGAAGTCTCCATCTATTACTGTATTGGTGTCTGTGTCTCTCTTTAATAATATTTGTTTTATATATCTGGGTGCTCAAGTTTGGGGTGCATATATATTTACATTTGTTATGTCCTCTTGCTGAATTGACCCCTTTATCATTATATAATGACCTTCTTTGACTTTTTTCTGTCTTGAAATCTATTGTCTGTATAGGGGAAGTGTGTTTCTTGTAGGCAGTAGTTCACTGGGTCTTGTTTTTTAATGTATCCAGCCAAACTCTGTGTATTTTGATCAGAGAGTGTAGTCTATTTGCATTCAATGTTATTATTGATAAGTAAGGACTTAGTTTTGCTGTTTTGTTATTTATTTCCTTGTTACCTTGTGGTCTTTGTTTCCTTCTTTCCTTCCTTCCTTCCTGTCTTCCTTTTAGTGAAGGTGATTTTCTCTGGTAGTCTGTTTTAATTTTTTGCTTTTTATATTTTTGTGTGTATCCATTGTATGATTTTTGATTTGAGGTTACCATGAGGCTTGTAAATACTATGTTATAGCCCATTTTATAAACTGATGACAACTTAACAGTGATTGCATAAACAAACAAGCAAAGATAAAATGAATACAAACTCTACACTTTTACCTTTTCCCCTTTTTAACATTTTGTTTTTTCAATTATATTTTATTATACTGTCTATGTCTTGAAAAGTTGTCATTATTATGTCATTATTTTGGATTGGGTCATTATTTAATCTTTCTACTCAAGATATGAATAGTTTATGCACCACAATTACAACATTCTGTGTTTTTCTGTGTATTTACTACTGCCAGTGCGTTTTGTGCCTTCAGATAATTTTTTATTGGTCATTAACATCCTTTTCTTTCAGATTGAAGAATTCCCTTTAGTGTTTCATGTAGGACAGGTCTGGTGTTGATGAAATTCCTCAGATTTTGTTTGTCTGAGAAAGTCTTTATTTCTTCTCCATATTTAAAGGATTTTTTGCCAAATATACTACTTTAGGGTAAATTTTTTTTCCTTCAGCCTTTAAATATGTCATGCCACTGTCTCCTGACTTGTAAGGTTTCTACTGAAAAGTCTGCTGCCAGACATGTTGGAGCTCCTTTATATGTTGTTATTTATTTCTCTTGCTTTTTTTTTTTTTTTTTTTTTTTTTTTTTTTTTTTTTGTGAGACAAAGTCTCACTGTGTTGTCCAAGCGGAAGTGCAGTGGTATGATCTTGGCTCACTGCAACCTCCGTCTCCCAGGTTAAAGCAATTCTCCTGCCTCAGCCTCCCAAGTAGCTGGGACTACAGGCATGCACCACTATGCCTGGCTTATTTTTGTATTTTTAGTAGAGACGGGGTTTCACTATGTTGGCCAGTCTGGTCTCAAACTCCTGACGTTGTGATCCGCCTGCCTTGGCCTCCCAAAGTGTTGGGACTACATGCGTCAGCCACTGCGCCCGGCCCTTCTTTTGCTTCTTTTAGAATTATTTCTTCAACCTTAACATTTGAGAGTTTGATTATTAAATAGATTGAAGTAGACTTATTTGGGTTAAATCTACTTGCTGTTCTATAACCTTGTACTTGAATATTGATATCTTTCTCTAGGTTTGAGAAGCTCTCTGTTGCTATTCTTTGAATAAACTTTTTACACAGATCTCTCTCTCTCTCTACTACCTCTTTAGGGCCTCCTTAGATTTACCTATTTGAGGCTATTTTCTAGATCTTGTAGGTATGCTTTAATTCTTTTTAATTCTTTTTTCTTTTGTCCCCTCGGACAGTGTGTTTTCAAATACCCCTTTTCAAGCTCACTAATTCTTTCTTCTGTTTAATCAGTTCTGCTATTAAGAGACTCCAAAGCATTTTTCAGTATGTCACTTGCATTTTTCAACTCCAGAATTTCTGCTTGATTGTTTTTAACTACTTCAATCTATTTTTTAAATTTATCTGAATTTCTTCTCTGTGCTATCTTGGATTTTGTTGTGCTTCCTCAAAACAGCTATTTTGAATTCTTTGTCTGAAAGGTCACATGTCAGTTTCTGCAGGATTGGTTCCAGGTGACTTATTTAGTTTGCATGGTAAAGCCATGTTTTCCTATATTCTCTTGATGCTTGTGGATGTTTGTTGGTTTCTGGGCACTGAAGAGTTAGGTACTTATTGTAGTCTTCACAGTTGAGTTTGTTTGTACGCATCCTTCTTGGGTGGGATTTCCAGCTTTTAGAAGAGACTCAGGTGTTGTGATCTGTCTTTGGTCACTATAGCCATATCTGTATTAGGAGGCATCCCAAGCTCAGTAATGCTGTGGCTTTTGCAGAATCATGGAAGTACCACCTTGGTGGTCTTGAGAAAGATTCAGAAGAATTCCCTGGATTACCAGTCAGAGACTCTTGTTCTCTTCCCTTACTTTTCCCCAATCAACCAGAGTCTCTATCTGTGCTGAGCTGCCTGGAGCTTGGGGAGGGGTGACACAAGCACCCCTGTGACTACCACCCTTAGGACTGTGCTAGATCAGACCTGAAGCCAGCACAGCACTGTGGTCTTACCCATGGCCTGTGGTAACCACTGCCTGGCTACTGCTTATGTTTACTCAAGGCCCTTGGGCTTTTTAATCAGATGGTGAAGCCATCGAGGCTTATGTCCTTCCCTTTAGGGTGGTAAGATCTCCACAGTCCTGGGGTGTCTAAAGGTGCCATCCATAGAAAAGGCCTGGAGTCAGAAACCTTGGGAATCTACCTGGTGCTATATTCTACTGCAGCTGCTTTGACATCCCAGGCACAAGACAAAGTCCTTTCCACTCTTCCCTCTTCTTTCCTCAAGAAGAGAAATCTTTCCCTGTGCCCACAATTATCCCAGGCCTGACGTAACTACTGCCTGGCTACCACTGATATTTATTTATGGCCCAAGACCTCTTCAGTTAGCTTGTGGTAAATGCTGCCAGGCCTGGGACTCACTCTTCAGGGTAGTGGGCTCCCCTCCAGCCTAGAGTATCTCAAGAAATGCCATCCAAGAGCCAAGGCCTGGAACTGGGAACCCAAGAGCCTGCTTGATTCTCTTCTTTACTATGGCTGAACTGGTACCTAAGCTGCAAGACAAAGTCCCCTTACTCTTCCCTCTCTTTTTCTCAAGCAGAAAAAGTCCCTGATCTTAGCCAACACAGCTCAGAATGATGGGGTCACTGCTGATGCAAGCATGTCTGTGAATGTCACCCAAGGTCCTCAGCAAGTATTGCCTGGGCACTACGGCTGATTATTTCAGGCCCAAGAGCTCTTTCGTTAGCAAGTGATGAATCCTGCCAGAATGTGGTCCTTCTCTTCAAGGCAGTGGGTTCCCTTCTGGCCCAGGTTGTATCTAGAAATTTCATCTGGAAACAGGATCTGTAATGGGAGCCTTGGAAGTCTGCTTGGTGCCCTATCCTACTGGGAATGAGCTGATATCCAAATTGCAAGACAAAGTCCTCTTTAAGCAAAGGGAAGGAGTCTGCTTAATGAGGACTTCCACTCCTCTCTTTAAGCAGAGGGAAGGAGTCTCTCCTAGAGCTGTGAGCTTTCCTGCTTGAGGTTGGGGGAGTGGTGGCCTTAGCACTCCCTTGGCCACCCTAGCTGGTATCTTCCTAGGTCACGTGCTCCCCAAGTCCACTGGCTCTGAGCCAAGCATAACACCAAGACTTGCCCACTAGTCCTTGTGGCCTAGACTGATTTTCAAGTTTATTTAGGACCCCAGAGCACTTTGGTCCACGGTGGCAAGGCTTGCTGGAACTCAGATTTCAACCCCTGGGATGCGCAATTTCTCTCTGACTAGGGCCTGTCTAAATGCTTTCTGTGTGTGTGCTGGCTGAGTTCTACCCTGTATTGCTTTCCACTGTGACAGGGCAACACTGAATTCCAGTGCAAAGTCTCACAGTCACGACAGTCTTCCTGCCCCAAGGGCACAGATTCTGTCTCGGCACCATGCAGCCAGTGCTGCATGACAGCAGAGGGTGGGGGATGGCAGAAGGGTGACATCAACAATTCAAGACTGTCTTTCCTACCTTTTTAGTGCCTCTTTCCTTGACATTAAACTAAAACCAGGTACTATGATCACTCACCTGGTTTTTGCCTCTTAGGAAGGTGCTTTTATGTGTGGATAGTTGTTCAGTTGGCATTCCTGCAGGGAAGGCAGTCAGTGGAGGCTTCTATTCAGCCATCTTGCTCTGCCTCCTTTGTGTAGAACTCTGATAGGTTGTAACTAAAGTTGTTGGGATATAAGAAAACATAATTAACAGATTTTAGCCCTGGATATTTATCCTTCAGTTTTAGGTGTTGGCAAGTGACTGGAGAATATTGGCAAGTAGTGCCTCTTCAACTGTCATAATCAAAAGCACTTATGAGAGCTCTAGGAAGTTTACTTCCTAGGAATAAATGGTGTGTTTAATTATTTCTAATATTAACTTTGTTTTTCATCATTTATTTTAATTTGCTTTAAAAACCTTCCCAGAGTCAATACCTTAGCTTTTTATTTTTTGTAGAGACTAAGATGCTTTACTTAATAAACAAAAATGAGCAAACAAAAATGACCTCAAAATAGCTTGGCTAAATAGCATGGGGAAAAATGGCTTAAATTTTGGATTTGAAACACTGTAATTTCCATTTTCTGTTTGAAACTGTGCAATAGAGGAAGAAACAGGGTCCTAAATTTTCATAGTGTGGCCACCAATAATCTGGATGATCTTGGGCATGCCATTATCTTTCTCAGTTTCAACAACTTGAAATATAAAAGGAAAAGGCTAAACTAAGTCATCTCTGGGGTCTCGAGAGTTCAAACATTCTGTGATTCTGAAGATGAAATCTCTATTTTATAGATCTACATTTATTTCAAGGGAAATGTCGTTAATTTTTCATCATCATAGCAAAAAATGTGAAGTAGCAGATTGAGTAATACATGTGCACATCATGATGCAACCAGTCATCCCTTATTTATACAAGTCTAGCAAGATACATGACAATCAAAAGCCTTTCTATATTCAAGTATAAAAAAATCTATAAAATTGTATTCAACTGGTTAGCAGATTGTGCCTGGGGTTTTTATAGAGTTACATTTCTTTTCTATGTTCAGAGATTTTCTAAATGAATATAAGATATGGGGCACTTGATTTGGCAGTATCTTGTAAACTGAGGTCTAAAACTATAAAATGTAGCTCATGAGTTATTCCCTTTATTTGTTTCAGTAAGCATGGTTTTTATTTTCTCAGAAAACAATATATATTTTGTCATCATAGAAATGAGTTTCAAATAGGAATAAGGAATGAGATTATAGATTTAGCCCACATGAAACAAATCTGATGTATGAAAACCTAAATTATTCATTTTTGCCCAAATATTTATAAATATGAATTTATTCCTCAATAATCATATTACTATAGACCATTTAACCCAATATTCATTCATTTATATTGAAAATAAATTCAATTTATACACAGTTTTTGGGATTTCATTTATTTCTTAAAGTCAACTTAGTTAAGCAACTTGTGATTTTTAAAATGAAACTACAAGTAAAATTTCCTTTTGATGAGGTGAGAGAATTGCTTCAGCCCAGGAGATCAAGGTTGCAGTTAGCTATGGTTGTGCTGCACTCCAGCCTAGGTGACAGAGCAAAACCTTGTCTTAAGTATATATATATATATTTGAAAGTCGTAATTGCATTCAACTGGGAAATAATATAAAATGAGAGGACAAATAAAAGTTAAAAAATTAGAAAGGTTAATATGAAGCAATAAAAGAACTACTGTTTCCGTCTAAAACTTGGAAGCTGAATAGACCAAGAAAAAATTAATACAAAATCAAAATAGTGGCCTGATTTTGGAATTTAAGGATTAAAAAAGGCATTCCCTTGCTCAGTGTGGCCCTCTTTTTCTCTCTCCTGCCCACCACACATTTACAATTGGGAGCAATAGGTTCATTTATATTTTGTTTCCCACATGGGAGAAACTGATATCTGGAAATTTTAAGTTCTTCGAAGATTTTGCTACACTTGGGATTCAGATAGGATTGCTCAGCTGATAATGCTGGTTTCTAAAATGGCAAACTTCATATTGGCCTACATCTTCATAAAAATGTATTTAAGAAATTGAACATTCTTTGTGTTAGGGGCCAGGAGGGATCTAAAGATGAAAAAGAAAAACTGATTTGTTTTGCACCTACCCTGAACTTAACACAGTGTTAGTCACTTTATGTGTAAAGCTTATCATATTATCTGTATTTCACTAAATCAGACATTGAAACCCCTTTGTGCCTAGTGTTCTATTATAGGAACACTAAGCACATGGGAGTTATTTATATCCTACTGCTCAAAGTCATCAGCAAGATCTTATTGCAAAAATTCAAAAAATTGCAACTGCAGGCATAAATGCGTTAAGGCCTGGCAAGTATAGCAGCCGGGCCTAAACCCAACAATCAGATTTAATACATCATCTCTTGTTATATTCTGATTCTCTAAAATATAGTCCTAGTCTATAAGTTGCTTATCTGCTGGTGTTTTCTCATGATTGTAGAAAAATTAACATTTGTGGGTGTGGTAATTAACATTCAGGAAATATAAAATGGTGTTGGAGATCAGGGTAGGAAATGAGTGTATTTATTTAATGGAGGAACAGGAAAGTCTTCATGGGAAAAATAGTGTTTGAGACCTGTTCTCAAGAAATAAGAGAATCTTAACAGGTAGAGATGGGCTCGAGGGCATTCTAGAAGAAAGGAAGGACTCAGCTAAAATTACATAGGCAAGAAAGTACAAAAGTAATCAGGAAAAAGAAATTAGAGTTTTATGGAGGTTTTAAAGTAAAAGACCAAGGAGTTTTTAAATACTAAGAAAGTATTTAGTTTAAAAGACATTTAAAGAAGATACTGGATTGAAGCATTATTTTAAAGGATTTTGAGGAAAGTTGTGACTAGTTAAGAAACGTTAATATTACCTCACAAAGAGACTAAAAGTGTAGAGCTCAATTAGGAAATACTTCATAATAGACCAAATACATGTGGGTCTTGGCAACTGATTGTATGTGACAGCATCAGAGAGGTGTTAGAGACACTTTTCTGGTCTTCTTTTCTGTTCTTTTCCTTTTTAACTACAAAATGGTACTTCCTTTTGTACTAGTTAGTAATTTCTTCTATTAAAGTTTCCCTGATCAAATTACTGGGGTGGTTTCTGTCTCTGTCTCACAGACATATTATTGTTCTGCATATAATAGATATCACATAGATGTAGCATTGGGTAAATTCAGAGTGTGCCTTCTACATGTTGGTATATTTTCTTTTCTAAGCATTAACAATTGATCATCATGCATCAGAATCTATATCCAAACTTAGTCCAAGAACCCAAGTTACCCAAGTATATGCTGAAATAAAAACAAAACACCATAAAATTCCTCTAGTGAAACGAATTCAAAAAATGTATAAAATGTTGTTCTCTTTTACAACAGGTGTATTAAAGAAATATTTGGTTAAGAACAAGATAGAATAAAATGAACTTGAGATTCAACTGTGATTTGCTGAAATTATATGATCTAAGGTAGATAAATCACCAAATGAAGAAATCAAACACAAATAAAATATGTTTTGTCAATCCTCTATGTCTACTCTAGTGAAGAGAAATAAAAATATAGTTCTTGGAGAAATTATTATTGTTTTTTCTAGAGACATAGCCCAGGGACATTTTATGATGTAGACCAGAGGTCAGAAATTATGGCAACAGGTTGACCTCCTGTTTTGTAAATAGCACTCTAAAGACAATTTACATGTTCTTTATACCTGGTTTTGCTTCACAGTGCAGAATAGAGTAGTTGCGACAGGGACTGCATTACCCGCAAAGTCTCAAATATTTACTCTCTGTTTCTTGAGTGAAGTTTCCAACCCTGGACAACAGCAGATATCCCTTTCTTCCCTCTTTGCAATTGAAGCTTAAAAGAAGCTAAACAAATGGGCATGGATGTGTTTCAATAAAACTTTATTTACAAAAACTGACTGCAGGCTAGATTTAGAGCAGAGTAGGTATGTAATAAATATTTGGTGAACAAGTGGAAAAAATGGATTGTTTTTAGATTTTAAAATTGCCTGCTCATTTTCTTCTTTTTTCAGTGTTTGTGGTATCTAGATGAGATGCATGTTACAACTGGAGACTGGGCATGATGAATGACTTAGGAAACCTCTGGAGGGTACCTACTTTGTGGTCATAAACCACTGTGCCCATGTGGAAAACATTGCAATCCTGGGGCAGAAGATAAACTTCATGCTTGATAAAAAACAACCAAAAGGTAAGGTTTTCTTCTGGTGTGCTGCAGTCTTTAGTCTTCTTCTGTTTTCCATTCCCACTGGCAGTTCAAAGATGTCCTTAATCCATCATATGCCTCTTGAGTGTGTGCTGTGGGTTTACTGTCATGATGAAAAACTACTTCATGAACTTAGTGGAGGAACTCGGGATTGGGTCTGAGCTGTTTACATAGCTTCTGGGGAAAATGTCACCCAAATGCGGGGGAAACAATCCAAGAGGCACTTCAAGTATTTGTTTTCACATAGAAATATTGATGGTGGTACATGTTTGTTTTTTATTTTTTCCAAAGATGTTTGTTAGTTCCGTAAATCCAGGTAGGTGAATTTCATTAGCAAACTTCAGATCACTAACTTGATGATGCTACCTCTGTTTTGTCTCAAATCTGCCCCTGCACCTCTGTCCTACTGCTGCTAGTATAATTCAGACCCTTTCCCCCAAACTGTTACCTTCAACTCTTCATGTCTCTAATTTGTTTTACCTTTCTCAGCTAGATTAATCTTCCTGAAGCACAAATCCAATCATATCAATATTTTTCTCAGAAACAAAATAATATCCCTTTGCCTGGAGAATAAAGTCTAATCTTAGCCAGTTGACTCAGCTCAGGCTCCATTTATCTCCACCATTCATTACCTCTCTTGCTTATAATCAATTACTGGCATACCTCAGAGACATGATGGGTTCAGTTTCTGACCACCACAATAAAGTGAATATCTCAATAATGCAAGTCACGCAATTGTTTTGGTTTCTCAGTGCATATAAAAGTTATATGTACATTGTAGCTTATTAGAGTACAATTGATTTATGTCTAAAAAAATCTATATACCTCAATTAAGTAAAAAATAGTATATTACTAAAAAGTGCTAACAATCATTTGAACCTTTAGCAAAGTGTAAACTTTGATGACTGCTGATCTAGTCAGAGAAAATGGTTGCTGAGGGTTGGAGTGGCTGTGGCAATTTCTTAAAATAAAACAAATTTCCCACATCAATTGACTTTTCCTTTCACAAAAGATTTCACTGTAGTATATGACACTGTGTGATAGCATTTTACCCACAGAAGAACTTCTTTGATAATTGGAGTCAATTCTCTCAAACCCTGCTGCTTCAACTTAAAGTTGCTAGCTGCATTAATCCTTGCTAAGAAGAGAGTCAGCCTGCCCTTTGAAGTTTGAAGCCAGGCATTGAGTTTTCCTCTCTAGCTATCAAAGTTATAGATGGCATATTCTTCCATTTTAAGGTGGTTTACATTGCGTGAAAAATCGGTTGTTTAGTGTAGCCACCTTCCCCAGTGATCTTAGCTAGAGCTGGATAACTTGCCATAGCTTCTACATCTGCACCTGCTTTCCTCATCTTGCATTTTTATGTTATGAACAGGGCTTCTTTTCATAAACATCACAAACCAACCTCTGCTACTGTCAGGCTTTTCTTCTGCAGCTTTCTCACCTCTCTCAGTCTTCACAGAACTGAAGAGTTAGGATTTTGCTTTTGATTAGGCTTTGGCTTAGGGAATGTTGTGGATGGTTTGAACTTCTATCCAGATGGCGAGTGACCATGGCCTGTGACACAGACCTCAGGAGGTCCTGAGAACATGTGCCCAAGGTGATCAGGGTGCAGCTTGGTTTTATACATTTTAGAGAGACATGATACAGCAATCAAATACATTTAAGAAACACATTGGTTTGGTCCAGAAAGGCAGGACAACTCAAAGTGGGGTGGGATGGGGGGTGGCTTCCAGGCTGTAGGTAAATTTAAACATTTTCTCGTTGACGGTTGAGTTTGTCTAAAGACCCAGGATCCATAGAAAGGGAATGCTCAGGTTAAGATAAAAGATTTAGAGAGCAAAGTTCTTTTGAAATCTTATAATGGCTGCCTTTAGAGACAATAGATGACAAATGTTTCCTATTCAGGTCTTATTCTCTTTAGGATTAGGAGGGTCTGGAAGAAAAAAATCTAGCTATATTAATAGAGATTCTTTACAGATGCAAATTTTACCCCACAAAAAACAGCTTTGCAGGGCCATTTCAAATTAAGGCAAATAAACATGTATTGGGGTGAAATATTTTGATTTTCACCCCTGTCTTGTGATGTTATGCCAGAGTCAGGTTGGAAAGTAAGTTACAATATATAAGGTTAAGTAAAACCCCAGAAAGGAATTTGGGCAATATAAAAACATCAGACTTTAATCCTCACAGACCACTAAAACTTCTTTCATATCAGCAATAAGGCTGTTTTACTTTCTTATCATTTGTATATTCATTGGAATAGCCTTCTAAATTTCCTTCAAGAACTTTTCTTTTACATTTACAACTTGGCTGTTTGGCACAAAAGGCCAACCTTTGGG
Source organism: Aotus nancymaae (assembly GCF_030222135.1). Lineage (NCBI taxonomy): Eukaryota > Metazoa > Chordata > Mammalia > Primates > Aotidae > Aotus > Aotus nancymaae. The sequence goes on from NW_026988471.1 coordinate 33,001,912, forward strand.
CCTATTGAGGATTTGGAAATGCCTTCCTCACTAAGATTAATTATTTCTAGCTTTTGATTTAAAGTTAGAGACATGTGAGTCTTCTTTTTGCTTGAGAACTTAGAGACCATTGTAGATTTATTAATTGGCCTAATTTAAATATTTTTATGACTCAGGGAATAGGGAGTTCCAAGGAGAGAAAGAGAAGTGGGAGAGTAGCTTGTTGGTGGAGCAGTCAGAATACACACAAAATTTATTACATTTACCATCATTTGGGCATGGTTTGTATCACCCCAAACCAATTATAATAGCAACATTAAAAATCATTGATCACAGAGTGGCATAAAGGATATAAAACAATGAGAAAGTTTAAAGTATTGCAAGAATGAGCAAAATGTGATGCAGAGACGCAAAGTGTACATATGCTGCTGCAAAAATGGTGCAGAAAGACTTTCTCAATACAAGGTTGGCACAAACCCTTAATTTGTAAAACAAAACAAAAAACCAATATTAGAAGTGCAGTAAAGTAAAGCACAATAAAAGGAAATGTTCCTGCACTTCCTTTCATGGAAGGTTGCCAGGTAAAATATAGAAAATCCAGTTAATTTGAATTTTATATAATAAATGGGTAACTTTTTAGTATAAATATATCTCAAATATTATGTGGGAAATATTCAGAGGAAAAAAGTATTCGTTATTTATCTGAAATTTAAATTTAACTGGGTGTCCTATATATTTATTTGCTAAATCTGACAACCCTACTTTCATGTCCACTATGTTTACTAGATTTAAAATAATCTTTGTTCTTAGCTGGGCACGTTGGCTCACATCTATAATCCTAACACTCTGGGAGGCTGAGGCAGGTGATCTCTTGAGGTCAGTAGTTTGAGACCAGCCTGGCCAACAAGGTGAAACCTCTTCTCTACTAAAAATACAAAAAATTATCTTGGCATGGTGGTGCATGTCTGTAATCCTAGCTACTCAGGAGGCTGAGGCAGAAGAATCGCTTGAGCCTGGGAGGCGGAGGTTGCAGTGAGCAGAGGTCATGCCATTGCCTTCCAGCCTGGGTGACAGAGCAAGACTCCTCCTCATAAAAAAAAAAATTTTGTTTTCCTGTTCTCTATATGCATCTTATGCTTTTCAGCTCTTCTGATTTGGCCGGAATTACCCCCTAACTACCTAGATGCCATAAATAAAAGTATAGGGCATAGTGCATTAACACCTTTTTTGCAAAGTTGACGTGACGTAGAGAAAAGGATATAGATGAGACAGCATGAGATGTACTTGGATTATCATCATGGCTCCAACTTGGCCAGCTGTGTGACTTCAGAACAAATGACTTAGTTTATCTAGCCTTCAGTTTCTTCATCTACACAGTGAGGATAATAATGCCAACTTCACATGATTGTTTTTAGAATTAAGTGTGAGACTTTAAAAAAGCTTTATAAAAACATATAGCTAATTGAAGCAGTTCAATAAATAACAGCATGTTATCAAATTTCTCCTCATATCAGTGCCTCAAACTTGAAAACCCTCAACGTACCCACACCTAAAATGTATCTGTGGATTCCAGTGTAAGAAGTACTTCATTAAATAGCTCAAGGTAGAAGTGATTACTGTAGATGATTATTTCATATCTTACAATCATAAACACTAATCAGACTTAAGCAATGAAACTTGGTGGCAAAACAAGGTCGTGAAGTATTTACCTAGATAATCCAGAATAGAATTTTATTTTTAGATTCTCAACAAAACACAGAGATAATATTTAAAAACTGTCATAAAGAACTTTATGGAATCACAGGAATATACTAACAGATCCTCATTACAGAAACACTATAGACAATAAAGTACTTGTATACGTGCTTTATTCTCTACGAGACAGATTGTCTTTGGAAAGACTACATTTTGGGGTCTCTGTTTCTTCTCCATGGATTCCTCTGCAGAGTGGAATGTTATATTGAGGACTGGAGGGCTAAATAACTTAACAGATAAATACTGATCTTTCGTTGAATTCAGAAGTATAAGCTTTAAGTGGAGACATGTGTATGTTCACCCAATTTACCACTGCATTCAAAGCCCCTTCTTGATATTATATTCATATCACGTCTGCTAGGTAGGAAATGGGTTACGTGGCTTTGGCCATGGTATACTGGACATCTGACCTGGCTGGCGCATGCTGAGTCAACCACATTTTCTCTCACAGGATATAGAAATTGTTGTTAGTCTCTGGTGGGTGCTTAAAATGAAAGTTGTACTTTGGCTCCCACAGGACATCTGAATTCTGCTGGGAAAAGCAGAGAAAATTGTTCTGCAGAGGGTGATAGCAATGCAGCAGTTACTGAATGTAAGTGTGGAGAAATTGCAAAGTAACATTATGACCTGGCTTTCTACTTTTGATAGAGTCTGTTATGGGAATAAAGTGATCATAACTCCTATTTTTGTTTAAGGGAATTTGAAACTATTTTTTGTCACAACCAAATAATCAAATTAAGGCACCTGGGTCAAAATTGGAACTGGACTATATCTGTCAAGAGAATTGCATGGAATAGCAAGGAACACCTGTGGGCAGTGTAGATTTTAGAGCAGGCCATATGCATAGTGCTGCATGTACACAGAGGAAACTGACAGAAAGTGAGTTGGAATGGTGGACCTGTGAGAGAAAGGACCACTGATTGGCTGAGTGGCCATCAAAACACTTGGAGAAATTGTCTAATAACATTTTTACTCAGTCATGATATATATACAATCTGTACCCTCACTTTCCTTTTCCCAATAAATATTTGGAAAACTTACAATATTTACTACATTTTGGAATGTCTTATATTTTAAAAATAATGTGCAGGACAAATAAGTTGGGTGGTGAGGTTGATGCCTTATTTGACTAAATGTAGCAACGGGGCCTGGAATTCGGTTTCAAATATCTTAGGCTATTGGTTCAGTTTTCATTTAACAAAATGGTTTCGCTGATAATATTTTTTCATAAAACCAGTATAGAAAGAACCTTGGATGAGGAATTAAAAGATGTGGGTTAACGTCCATGATCCATCACCTCTTTGTTGCATCTCAGGTTATGTTACTGATAGAGTAATCCTAAAAAATATTAGAAGGTTTTTATAAAATATGAATATTATTTTAAACAGATGAAACCAGTTTGTGAACTGTAAAAGACTAAAGAGGTAAAAGATGACATTATTTCATTATTACCTCATTTTTTATTTCATCATTTCTTATTGTCCAAGAGGTAAAAGATAACATTGGCACTTTATTTCCATAAGGGATTCAATCAGAAAGTAGAAAGCCAGGGCACAATGTTACTTTGCAATTTCTCTATACTCAAAGACTAAAGAGGTAAAAAATGACAGTTTAGATTTGAGCTCTTTTGTTATTTTTACAATACCTATCTCAGTAACAGTGACATAGGAAGAACTTATAAATTATTGAATGAGAGAATCTAGGCTTCAAGGTCACATATATGTTATACATGCTGTCTGCCCTTCTGTATCTGTGGGTTCTGCATCTGTAGATTTAATCAAGATTGAAAATACTTGGGAAAAAATGAACAGTAAAATATAACAATACAACAATAAAGTATAATGACTACTTATATAACATTTAGATTGTATTAGGTGTTATAAGTAATTTAGAGGTGATTTAAAGAGTACAGGAAAATGTATGTAGGTTCTATGCAAATGCTATGCCATTTTATACAAGGATCTAGCATCTGTGAGTTTTGGTATCCTTAGGGGTCCTGGAATCAATTCCCAGGGGATACAAAGGGACAACTGTCTATATAAATAAGTCAATCTCAAAGTATTCATTGACAAAGAGGATGCAAACTGTCCTTGTCTACTGTGGCACAAAGGACAGAAAATAGCAACAGAAATAATTTAGGTTAGAGTCACATCTAAGAATTCAAATGGTACTCAACAGTAGAATGGTAGCAGAGAAGGAAGGGATATCCCTTCTCTAGTATCTAAAGAGTTTGGATTCTCTTCTCCTTGGAGCAATTTAAACCTAATCTTGATGCACTTGAAAATCTCTCAACATGTTTTTTTCTATCCCTTTAATTTTAGGATTAAAAGGAACCTAAAATCTTCTTTACTGTTGGGATAGACATTGATGTCTTCTGTATGGGTTTAGATAATACTGGTACAGTAGAAAGTGTCCAACAAATACAGTGCCGCATATGAGTAGTTTGGTTGGTTTCTCATTGGCTACTTTAAGTATATTTATTGAAGCATTTTTGATGTATAGTTCTAAAAGGCTTAAAACAATTTATGGGCCTTTTTACCTCCAGTGAATCATCCTGAGGGCCCATGGCCGGTTCCTCTGGAACCTTTGATGTGAGTAACACAGGGAGATTGTGACTTACTGCTCTTATGACTAATTTCACGTTGGTTACTTCTGTTTATGGTACAACATAAATGAATCACCACATCCATTTCATGGCTTTACATAACTATATAAACAATACATTTCAGTTTCTGACTGTGACTGCTTCTAAAATGATGATAACATATAGATTGGAAGATAGGGCAACTCTAAAAGTTCCCTTCATAGTCTTCCTGGCCAGGTGATTCTTACTTTTAGAATTGCCTTTAGACTGGGGCAAGACAGACCCCTGTTCTAGTTTCTGCACTTTATAGGGCCTCATGTGTCACACAAAAGCACAGAGATTACATTTGTCAAACAATGTGATATTATATTACCTTGTGCCTGTTAGACTGACTATTGCAATAATGATGAAAGATAAAGTGTTGGAGAGGATGTGGAGAAGAGAACACTTGGATACTGCTGATGGAAATGCAAATTAGTAGAGTCATTATGGAAAATGGTATTGAGATTCCTAAAAATATTAAAAATAGAACTACCATATGATCTGGGAATTCCACTACTGGGTATATATTCAAAAGATATGACATAAGTATGTCAAAGGTATATGTGTACTCCTGTGTTCATTGAAGCATTATTCACAATCACCAAGATACAGACTCAGTCTAAGAGTCCATCAATGAATGAATGGATAAAGGAAACATGATATACATACACAATGGAATACTATTCATCCTTAAAAAAGAAGGAAATCCTGTTATTTTCAACAGTGTGGATAAACCTGGAAAAACATCACATTCAGTGAAATAAGCCAGGCACAGAAAGGCAACTATTGTATGATCTCACTTATCTTGGAGTCTAAAAAGGTTAATCTCATAGAAGTAGAGAATAGAATGGTGGTTACCAGGAACTGTGGATTGGGAAGCTTGAAGAGATATTTGTCAAAAGATACAAAAATTTCAGTTAGATAGGAGGAAGAATTTCAAGATACCTATTATACAGCATGGTGACTATACCTAATAACGTGTTGTTTTCTTGAGAATGACTAAGAGTAGATTTTGTGTTCTCACTACAAAAAATAAGTATGCGAAGTAATTCATCCATTAATTAGCTTGACTTCACTATTCCACTATGTATGTTTCAAAACATGTTAGACATGATACATATATGCAACTTTTTTTCTCATGTTTTTAAAGAACATATGTTTACTTCTGTCACTTGGTTAGCACTGGCACAGTATAATCTGAAACCATGAACATTAATTCTCATGACTAACACTATTCAGACCTCAGAGCAAGCACTTCTCTATATCTTGCCCTATATTTTCAAAACAAAAGGCAATAATATCCAAATACCATAAAAGTTTGTGAGTTGTGCTGTTGCCAATGTCACAGATGGATAGTGCTTTGAAATGAGAGAGGATCTGAGTGGCAAAAGCACATAGACTTTAAAAAAGGCAAATAATTTGTATCTAGGCTAGGTTAGGACCACTTTAGGTATTACGAATAAAGGACATTTATTAAAGGAATTAGAGTTAACACAATATGGAGAATAACTAAGAGAGCGAACATTGGAAAATCTTCAACTGGAGGGTCCAGGAAATGGTCACTAATAGTTACCCTGAAGCATTAAAGCAGGTGATTTCTAGAAGGTTGTTAGGAAATTTCTGCAATATCAGTATCTCTGGGAAACTTCCTACCAACTGTCAGGCTACCACAAAAATGTGAGTGCATCTGAATTGCTTGAGAAGCCACAGTGCATCCTCATCTGCCCATAAATCTGGACACCATGAACTCCTAAGAATAATGATCTCTCCTCCATTCTGCCTGCAAAGTACTGCAAGAATTTTTCTAATTGAAAAACTCTAACTCAGAACCATTCAAAATTGGGGATCCTGAAAAATGTAGTTCTTGACTACTCTGCAAGAGGAGGAAGAGAGAGAGAAGGGGTGATGGTGAGTTGACAGCAGAGAACTGAACACAGTGCACCCCTTTGTCAACTCAGCAACCATGCAAGCACTTCTCCCTATATTTAATTTTGGAATAAAGACAAAGACAACACCTTGTTTCCAATTAATATTATGCAATTAACCTTAATTAAAGTATACACATTCTTTTTTCCAAAAAGGAAGATGCCAAAGCTCGTATGTTACTTTATTCATCTCAGTTCATGATTTAAATATTAAAACATAGAGTTTGACTATTTTGAGCATATTTTGTACTTGGTGGTATAAGGATGGAGGTGGAGATTAATTTATGCAAATATGTACATATCAAAGAATAAAGAAAATTACTGGCTTTTTTTTTTTTAACTAGCAATTTGTCACGTGGCCATAGTTGGTATTTATAGTATGAAAATACCAAATTCGGCCGGGCGTGGTGGCTCACATCTGTAATCCAAGCACTTTGGAGGCCAAGGCAGGTGGATCACCTGAGGTTGGGAGTTCAAGACCAGCCTGACCAACATGGTGATACCTCGTCTTTAAAAAAAAAAAAAATCTTATGTAAAATAAAAAATTTAAAAGAAAAAAAAAAAAAACAACAAAAAAGAAAATACCAAATTGTCTTCCACAAAGCTGGTCCTTGGTGCCAGAAAGGTTGGGGACCACAGGCTTAGGGTAAAGAGATTATGGATGCCCTCTTCTATTACCCAGTGCCTAATCTTTTTGCCCTAAGCCAGTGGTCCTCAACCTCTTTGGCACCAAGGATGGGTTTTGTGGAAAACAATTTTTCCATGGACTTGTGGGGCAGGGTAAGGGATGGTTTCTGGATGGAACTGCTCAGACATAAGATTCTCATTAGAAGCACACAGTCTAGTTCCCTCACATGCACAGTTCACAAAAGGGTTCCTGCTTCTATGAGAATCTAATGCCGTTGCTGATTTGACAGGAGGCAGAGCTCAGGTGGTAAAAATTGTACAGTTGCCACTTACCTCCTGCTATGCAGACCAGTGACCCAATACTGGTCTGTGGCCTGGGAATTAGGGACCCCTGCCCTTTTCAAGTATATCAGGTAGTCACAGTTTGCCTACTGGGAACTCAGAATTGGTGCCTATGTTGCTAACAAGTTGCTCTCTCAGCAATGGTTGTAGCCCTATCAGCCATGGTGAATGGAAATGCATGTTTCTAAGTCTGCAGTTACTCACCACAACTCTGGCCATAGTTGATACACATAGAATAGAATATTTTGTCCACTTCATTGAGGAGAGCCTGCTCTGCTGTGTTTACCCTGCTATAGTTGCATGAGACACAAATATCTCTCACATTTTGTGCTCATTCTGATTCATCCACATCTTTTCTCTTGACCAGTTTTTCCAATTTTTGAATGTCGCTTTTCAAAAATCCCCAGCCATTCAGCTAAGTTGTTAGCAACTGCTCACAAATAAGTGTACATTCATTACTCATCTTCCCTCTTCTTTCTGACAAAGGAGGTAACTGCTCAAAGGTCTACCTACAAGAAGGATATCCCCTAAACAGTTCCCCTTCGGGACTCTCGCCACCATCCATTTTAGTGGTTTTACATTACCTTCTAGAACCACTTATAAACTATGCACAACTGTTTTTTTTCCTTCCAGTGAAGGGAAGATTCCCTGAGGCCATAATGTGAGTTGAGGAGGAAGAGATATTGCAGTAGGAGTAGGCAACACAGGAGTTTAAATCACTTGCTCATGCAACTGAGGTGTCTTCAGGATGCAGTCTCAAATACAGCACTTCTGCTTGCTAATTGATTGCTGTCACCCATGTCAATCTTTATGGCTAGGTAGTTCAGAGAGTGCTCAACTTATGATGATCAGTTCAGGTTACATAGTAACTCTGAGGCTTATGCCATGTGTTCAGGGCCCAGTGTATAGCAGAAGCTGTAATTCAAAAGGAGAATGGGTTTCTGCAGAAAAGCATATGATTTACTCTAGAATCCCAGGGGTCTGCATGGTGATTTATCTTTAGGGTCTTGCCAAAGACTCATACACATCTCTATCAGATACCTCTTGTACTGGAGCACTGTGTCATATGGCACAAATAGCCGAGCAGCTTGCAGAGCAATGTGGACCTGTCACAGAGCGTTTTCTTTCCTTACTCTGCATAAAAAAACTAGAAATCTTACAAGTGACTTGATAAATGTATCCCAGAAGCCTTCATGCCCAACTCTGACATATATTGGCTTCAAAATTGAAAGAGGTCCCATAGGCATTGTGCTGCTTTCTTGGTGGTGGTGGGTACCAGATGCACCAGCTGTCTCTTCACCTCTGAGCTGATACATTGTCATGCCTAAACCACTAAAAGTATGGAAACTTTACCGAAGCTCTACAGTATCCTGAATTATTGAGGGGTTTCTTTTACATGCTTTGTCATCCATGTGTGTAATCAAATTGTCTAGGGAAGGGATTGGATAAATTTTTCTGTAAAGGGCCAGTTAGTAAATATTTTAGACTTTATAGATCACATACAATCTTTGTCTCTTCTTTTTCACTTTTCTCCTCCTCTTGTTCCTCCTCTTTCTCCTTCTCCTTTTCTTCCCCTCCTTCTTCCAACTCTTAAAAAATGTAAAAATCATTCTTAGCTAATGAGCTCTGGAAAATTGGGGTAGTTTGTAGAGCTTTACTTTGGGGCAATATTTTTCAAATTATCTGTGGTATATAGTTTTTCAAAACTTTTAACATTTTCAATCCATTCCTACTGCCACTTTTGTAAAACAGTAAAAATGAGTAAAACATAAAATTATGAAGATATACAAAATGTAAGTTTAAATTTTAAAATATTAACAGAAAATTTTAACAGACATAAAATTATGCTGTCATTGCTAAAAAATTTCTAAATGCTTAGTGTGAATTTCGGTAGTTAATTCATTGTAAATTAGTCACAGATAACTTTTAAATTCCCACCAGTATACAGATATGCCTAATACTGATCTAGAGTATTTGTTGCTTTCTGCTCACCAAGGCAATCAACATTTAATTTAGTGGGCTGTTGTCATGGTCAGTGGAATGGCTAAATTATTAAGATCCTTATACCCTAGATTAAAACAGTAGTCTGGAAAGTTAATATATTCCTGAAAGAAGGGAGAAGAGGTGTATTGCTGCCCCTTCTTTTGTTAAAAAAAGAAAAAGAGAAATATAGAGATAGAGATGGAAAGCAAGAGGGAGAAGAGGGAGGAAGATAATTCACAGATCAGCAGTTGCGTATCAGGTACTAGAGGTTTTGTTGATTTTTCTGGAGTAGCAGCTGTTACTGGAGTCACCCTTCAATTTATGGCATTTTCCTGTAATTATCCAAGATTCATCTGGCTTCTGCATTGCCTGAATAGGTGAGTTGAATGGGTATGTGAAAGAAATGGTTGCCCTGTCTTGCAAATCCTTGTGGGTGGCCATAATCTCTATGGTCCCTCTGGCAATACAGTTTTCCTTTTGGTTTTGCCACTCCTTGTCATGGACTATGAGTGCCAATGGGGTCTTTATAGGATAGAGTTATCTTACAGTTGCACTGGGACACATCTATTCTTATCTTTGGGAAATCTGGAAGTCTTGTATTGACACCTAAGCAAGATAATGATAGCCAGGGAAGTAATGTTGAAAGTGCTGTTCAAAGTTTGAAATTTCCTTGATGGAAGCCAGAACTAACTTTGTTACATTGTTAAGGGTGTGTGAATTAGTTATACCTGATTTAACCTGTTACACAGGCTGGTTTTAGCTATGTGGTTAGTGGAGCACAGAAGACCTCACTGGAAGCCTTTGCCTGAGCTCTCCTGAAGCTAAGAGTCCTCACACATATCTTGATGGCTGATAAGCCCCTCATGTGCAATTGAGGAAGGAACCTGGGGAGCTGTGCCTGGAAGTCTCTGGGACCTCTGGATTGTCTTGTGCTGGCTTTCTTCTCATCTACCATTTACTTTGCTCTTATATACATTTATGTGAATGTATTCTGAGGGATTTTGTGAGACCTTTTAATTTCCTGACCTTATGTAATCATTGTAAGGTCATTACTCTCTCTCTTTTTTTTTTTTTTTTATTTTTTGAGATGGAGTCTCATTCTGTTGCCCAGGCTGGAGTGCATTACATCATCTTGGCTCACTGCAACCTCCGCTTCCCAGGTTCAAGTAATTCTCTGGCCTCAGCCTCCTGAATATCTGGGATTACAGGAACCTGCCATCATGCCCGACTAATTGTTTTGAATTTTCATAGAGATGGGGTTTCACCATGTTGGCCAGACTGGTATTGAACTCCTAAGCTCAGGTGATCTGCCCACTTCGGCCTCCCAAAGTGCTGGGATTACAGGCCTGAGTCACCATGCTCGGCTAGTCATTATTCTCTTTAAATTTAATCAACCAGAGAACCAATTCCAGATTCTTATTCTTAAGACTATTATCCCTAGAAACTTTGCATACCAAGAAGCATATCAGTTTGTTTCATCAGGAATGTGGGAATGAAAGAGTTTAAAATGAGTAGGGGCTTCATAAATGTAGAAAAATTTTTGGGAATGAGGGTTGGAGAGGCTGTAGGTAGAAGATCACAGTCACTGACCACCGTTGATATGGGCGGTATTAAAAATGACTGCCATTTTCAGCACTTGCTGAGAAAATTCCCACTAGTAAGGAAAAAAATAGCTATTTTAAATAATTTTGACTTAAAATGTTAATTTCTAACTCTTAAATATTCAGACATGTAGTGGGCCTGCATTTCTATTCTTGCCTTGTCCCTGTAAGTACTAGGGGCAAGCCTGCTTTTTCTTATGATGTTTCCTTGACAGAGCCTTTCCTTTGTGGAAACTTTGGGTTCATTTACTCTGTATCCCCTAATGATCATATTTGACCAACTCAGATTTTTTCCTTTCCTATAGTGGTGATCAGGTTTTGTGCTTGTAGATGATCTCCAGGGCTTTATGTTACCTCTAACATTGAGTCCTGAAGCCAGTATTACTAAGTTTGCCTGAACTTAATAGACTGTCATGTAGTAACTTTATTGTAGTATATTTGCAATTAGTGAAATAATTTCCTGGTAAATCTGGAGAAGATTTTAGAGCTTATTTACCCCTATGGTTAAAATAAGAATAAAAATATATAATAATAAATGTTACATGGCGTTTTCTGGGGGTAGATGTTGAGCACTGTTAGACAAAGTTAGGGGGTGATTTGGGGTTCTCCCCTTCTACCCCTACTATTTAACCAAAACTAAAGATGATTTGTTTTTATCTTATTTGTTTATATTTCTTGGTAATACTTTTTTTTGCAGTACCTGTTTTAAAAAATGTTTAAAATATACTGATCTAATGCAAGTCCTTACTCTATATTTGAGGAGATTACAGTCCAGAAAAATAAATGAACTTGCTTAATATTACATAATGAAATAATGATTAATCTGGGAGTAACACCTAGGTCCCTGCATCCTGACTATGCCCTTTGCAGTTTTCTTGCAAGTGCTCAGACTGTAGAGATCAAAGAACTCTTGAAGTTATTTAAAAAGAAAAATAAAATGCCCTGATAACTTGCTTTACTTAAATGCAAATAAAATTTCATGTCAGTCAAATAATCTATGTTACATTCTAGAATATATGAACATAAGCTGATGTCAGAAATACACATACACACACAGAAAAAATAACTTGAAATTTAAAACATCAATTTTTTTCCCACATGCTTGTTTCCTGCAAGTTGGGAAAATGCTGTTAGTGGCAGAGTACCTAAGTGTAACTGGAGAAATACCACTATTCTCTGAAGGCAGATGCAGAATTTGAGAACCTTATCCCACTTTATGCCATTTTCCACCCATAATTTCTAAGGCTGTGATTAAACGAAGTTATAGCTAATGTTTTATATATTTAAAATTGGCATTTATCTTCTTTTGTAAAGTATCTGTTCATATCCTTCGCCCACTTTTGAATGGGCTTGTTTGTTTTTTTCTTGTAAATCTTTTTTAGCTCGTTGTAAATTCTGGATATCAGCCCTTTGTCAGATGGGTAGGCTGCAAAAATTTTTTCCCATTCTGTTGGTTGCCGATTCACTCTATTGACTGTTTCTTTTGCTGTGCAGAAGCTGTGGAGTTTGATTAGGTCCCATTTGTCTATTTTGGCTTTTGTTGCCAATGCTTTTGGTGTTTTGGTCATGAAGTCCTTGCCTACGCCTATGTCCTGAATGGTTTTGCCTAGGTTTCCTTCTAGTGATTTTATGGTGTTAGGTCTTATGTTTAAGTCTTTAATCCATCTGGAGTCAATTTTAGTGTAAGGTGTCAGGAAGGGGTCCAGTTTCTGCTTTCTGCATATGGCTAGCCAGTTTTCCCAACACCACTTATTGAACAGGGAATCCTTTCCCCATTGCTTGTTTTTATCAGGTTTGTCAAAGATCGGGTGGTTGTAGATATGTTGTGTTGCCTCCGATGCCTCTGTTCTGTTCCATTGGTCTATATCTCTGTTTTGGTACCAGTACCATGCTGTTTTGATTACTGTAGCCTTGTAGTAGAGTTTGGCCAACAAGCATATGAAAAAATGCTCATCATCACTGGCCATTAGAGAAATGCAAATCAAAACTACATTGAGATACCATCTCACACCAGTTAGAATGGCAATCATTAAAAAATCTGGAGACAACAGATGCTGGAGAGGATGTGGAGAAATAGGAACACTTTTACACTGTTGGTGGGAGTGTAAATTAGTTCAACCATTGTGGAAAACAGTGTGGCGATTCCTCAAGGACCTAGAAATAGAAATTCCATTTGACCCAGCAATCCCATTACTGGGCATATATCCAAAGGATTATAAATCGTTCTACTATAAGGACACATGCACACGAATGTTCATAGCAGCACAGTTTACAATAGCAAAGACCTGGAACCAACCCAAATGCCCATCGATGATAGACTGGACAGGAAAAATGTGGCACATATACACCATGGAATATTATGCAGCCATTAAAAACGAGGAGTTCACGTCCTTTGTAGGGACATGGATGAACCTGGAAACCATCATTCTCAGCAAACTGACACAAGAACACAAAATCAAACACCACATGTTCTCACTCATAGGCGGGTGTTGAACAAGGAGAACATATGGACACAGGGAGGGGAGCACTATACATGGGGGTCTGTTGTGGGGGAGTGGGGGGGACAGCGGGGGGGTGGGGAATTGGGGAGGGATAGCATGGGGAGAAATGCCAGATATGGGCGAAGGGGAGGAAGGCAGCAAATCACACTGCCACGTATGCACCTATGCAACAACCTTGCATGTTTTTCACATGTACCCCAAAACCTAAAATGCAATAAATTAAAAAAAATAAATAAATAAATAAAAAATAAAATTGGCATTTATTTCATGCAATTGAAAAACAATTTTCTTAATCTCTCAGAAAGCTTGAGGGAATTAAATTCTGATCTCTGGTAAGAGATCTAAAATGCATTCTAAAATGTATTCTTTAGTGTCTCTGAGTTTGGTCTTCAGTTGAAAAGTGTAAAGATTCAGATAACAGTATTCAAGTGATCTGAAAATGTCTTATGATTTTTTAAGCCTGTGCTAATACAAGTCTAATTTTTCTTTGTGATAAATCACCACTTTCTGCTAATCTAAAAAGAAGATGAATGCGTCACAAATAGTTTAATTATATGTTATGAAGTTGAGTGTCATAAACATTAATAGAAAATTATCAGAAGCATGAAGATAAAAATGAACTCTTCAGTAAGCTCAATCAGGTGGTCTTAGATCAAATTGGACACTAAAAAAATCTTATTTAACCCCTCAAGTGCTGTTTACCAGATATTTCACTTACAATTGGGATGTTATATGACAAGTACATACAATAGGGTGACAATCCATGAGGCTTTTTGAAAGCTTCAGTATGTCTTTTAATTCTGCCTCTATAGTTGCTGAAATCTGTCTTTTGAATATTTCTGCTTTGAGGTTAAACACAGCTTTAAAATATGGCAAAACTACTGAATAATAATGTGGTTTGACATCATTCACTATGGTGACAGTGTAGTCAGTCACCAGTGAATGTTGAATATATTTATTCTATGTGTCAGATATCCAGGTGGTGATTCTGGGGGTGGAGATGTGAAGGGATATGGTTTTAGAAGCTTGGGGTCTTCAGAATACCTGATGCAATGGATGAGGATGTGGGAGGTAATACTCATGATTATAGAGTTGCCTAGGAGTTGCTAGACTAGAAATTGTTAATTGACTGGAATACAGTAGGTGGCTAAGAAAGATTTTAAAGTGACCAGCAGCTAAAAAGGAACCTTTCCAGGCAGAGAAAAACAATGCGTTAAGAGGCAATGAAGAAAGCGGTTCTTAGAAGAATCTTCCAAGGCCTTAAAATCAGGACTGGGGATACTATGGAGAGTAGTTAAATAGAACTGCTTGGACCTGGGGTTAGGACCAAAAGAACTGCATTTTCTTAGGGACCAAGGATGCTGAGGAAACTAATTCTTGTTTCAACAATGGGGAGAGTTAACTGTGGAGAATGAGAATGAAGAGCAGTGCTAGACGTTGACCTACTGGAAGATAAAATGCAAACAACTTCTAAGATTTAGATTAATTTCCTAAAATCAAGAAGATGAACATTTGGCCTAGACACTCAGAATTTCTCACCTGTTTACAGTTCTATTCTGAGTACATACTATACCTTTTCTTGCTATGACTGTCTCATCATGTCTCCATCCCTTCCCCAAATCTTTATTCTAAGTAAATTCTTATATAGCTTTACTGAGTATAAATAGGTCATAAAAATGAACTCTATAAAAAAGTTTATATAAACATATAAAAAAGTGACTGAATATGGTAGTCAAAATAGAGAGAAATTGTATTAACACATAGAATTGTCAGATTAAGCAAGTAAAAATATAGCAACCCAGTTAAATTTGAATTTCAAATAAACTAAATATATTTTAATGTAAGTATTTCCCATGCAACATTTGGAAGATACTTAAACTAAAAATATATTCGTTGTTCATCTGAAATTTGTAATTAACCAGGTGTCTCATATTTTATCTGACAATCTCTAGTCCCAACTGCTTTCTCCAGCTAAATTTATTTCCTTATCTTAATCCATTAGCTCCTTTATTCTGATTACTTGGAAGATGTATAAGATTTTTGTTGAACTGATCCATTTATCTGTACTCTTGATTCCATTCACTCCTATTTTCTCTGGGACCTTACTCTATCAGTCATTTTTTCCATTTTAAATTCTGTCTCCTCTTGCATGACAGCCCCTTGTTACCCTCCTACTTGCTCCATTAGCTCCTTTCTTGCTATAAAGTGTCTTCATTCGACACAATTTTCCCTCAAGGTTTTTCTTTCTCAAGCTACTTCCCTTACCTGCTAAGCAGCAGATCCCTACCTACTGATTTTTCTTCCTCATAGTACTCTTGTATTTTAATTTTGTATTAATGTGTCAGTTTCTCTAAGCAGTAGTAAGTCTCAGGAGTGGAAAAACGTAGTTAGGAGTCAGGATGCAGTGTGAGGATCAGTGTGTTATCTAGAAGTTTATTTCTAAGAATGGCAATTTGAGAAAAGGCTAAATGACAGCCAAAGGAAGAAGTAAAGTTTAAAGTGAAAAACAGTCATCCAAATAAATAAAAACAGGTTTCAGTATCATTTCTTAGCATTTACTGAAACCTTCTTTGGTCCTAGTACTCTGCTAAGTATTTATATTCATAGTACTTTTAATCCTTTTCAACAGCTATATGCAGTTTTATCACTGGTCCTTAGATGAAACAAATGAAACAGCTGAAGTTTTGTGGGGTTAAAAAAAGAATACTTTTTAAAGATCACAGAACTACTGAGTGATGAGGCAGGCATTAGAATCAAAGATTTTCTCTAAAACCGATGAGGTGGGCTCATAAATAACTGTCACTTAAGCAGTTGAAATAAACAAATGCCTACTTAATCGTTTATATTAGTTTTAGTTAGCTCTTGAACTCTATGTTGTGTCAATATTGTAATTATTTACTCAGTTATTAATTGGATGAAACATAAGTACTTAATTTTTAATGACATGATTGTTTTATTGTTTGGGGAAAGGCAGTTTGGATCAATGAAGACTAAAATTTCCATGTTATTCATTTTCCAGATAACATTTTTAATAGACTGATACCTTTAATAACTTAGCCTACTGCAAATATTTATGAGTCTCCTTTAATTAACCGAGTTTCTGATATACCTAGAAATTTAACATATCTCAGACATTAAGTGATGGAAACATAGGTTGTAAAATGTGGACCTGAGTAGTCCTCTTAGTGACCATACAGAGTATTGTCTACATTTTAAGTATTTTTATTTTCAAATTTAGTTTGATTAATTTCAGAACCTCTTTTCACTCCAATGCAATAAATAGTTACTCAGCGCTTGCTATGTGCATAGACTATGTGGGTCTACAGTTGATAAAATAACAGCAAAGTCCTTGATTTTATGGAAGTGACTGGTGAAATGAAACTCACATATGTTATGTAGGATGATTAAAGTGATGCTGGGATCCTGGGCTGTGATGGCAAGAGTAAGGGCTGAAATGGAAGGCACCCATGTGGGGTGCATCATTAAAACTCGGTGACTGATGAAATATGACAGTCAAGGGAGAGCTAAAATGACAATTTGGAAAGCAAAAAAAGAGAAGGAAAAGAGTGAAACAACATCAGCTGTATCAAGAAGTTTGGACAAGCAATTATTTACCAAGTTCAAAATTGTATTTCCTTCAACTTTTTCAACTTTAAAGGCTTCTTTTACCAAAACTAAATTTTAAAATTGAACTTATCCTCTCTAATCCTCTTCTTATTCCAATTTTATCATTTTCTCCTGTTCTGATTTTTTCCCCATCATTTTCACATCAGTTTGACTATAAGAGAAAAATATTCATTATTGACATAACAGTTATTGAATTTAGGTAGAATATCCTTATTTTATTTTAAAATTCAATGAGAAGTTGATACTTTACCCTTATTTAAAGCAAACACATACAATTTATTTTGAAAAGAAATAATAGAATTTTTACTTGCATGTAAGGGTGCCAGGATTTTGAAAGGAAGGGGCCAATGATTAAAGACAATTACATGGTATTTAGAGCTTAAAATTATTATATGGCAGTTGCAGTTCCAGCTGAGTAATGTTTAGTCCAGATTGACGACAGAAGACAGTAAGTTTTGATAAACAAGCATACAAATTTCCTTGTTTTTAATTGTTTTTTTTTTACAATCTCATTCTTTTCCAGTTTAGTGAATACTCATTAAGTGTCTTCTATGTGCATAGCCTAATTGGTTCTATGGCAGATAAAATAATAGCAATAATCCCAGTGTTCGTGAGATTTCCCTGTCATCCAATTACAAAGGCATCTGTTCTTTGGATGCCTTTGTAATTCATAGCTAGTATTAGGAAGGTCCTTTCACTCATACTTATCTTGGAAACCAGTCTCTTTAAATAAGAAATGCAAAGCTTTTCCAGGCTGAGGAAACATACGACAAAATCTTGTTTTTTTTCCCTTTAAGTTCCTTGTTCTAGTCAATCATTCCTTTGAGATATAGAGTTGACTAAATTTGCTTTGCTATTTTCCCACTCAAGTTTATTAATTTGATTTCCAGATGGGTTACAGATATACATAATTTGCCCAATTGTAGTTTCAGTGCACAAACATAGGCATTGGACTCATGCAAATTTTGCAATTAGCTTCATATTTCTCTTATCAGTCAATCTTTAACTTGTAACTATAGGGCAGAGATTCTAAGTAATGCTTGATTATCTTGTGGTTATCCGAACAGTGGTTTGTTTAAAGGTATGGTATGGACAGTGGTCAGACCAGCAGGGCTATTATTAAATTTCTCTCCATGTACAGCATGGGTTCCTCCTTGAGAGATCAAAGTATTTCTAGTTAGAGTGAGCAAGAAAAAGAGATGAAATAAGTTTCGATATCTGAAATAAAAGAGGCAGCTACTTATCTTACATACGTAAAAATTATAGAGAATATTAATACAAATTTATTCAGTATATTTAAAAACATTTACAATTAGTAAGTACCTTGAAAAGAACAGGTTACCAAAGTTAACTCAAGAAAAAAATAAATGCATTTACATTTTAGAAATACCTATAGGGCCAAATGCTTCATAGGTGAATGGTATAAAACACTTAAGTCATAAATTATACCCATTTTTTAAAAACTCTTTTAGAAAATTAAAAAGGGCAAGCTTCTTATCTTACAAGACTAATACAGTAGTCTCCCCATTATCTGCAGGGGATATGTCCCAAGACACCCAGTGGATGCCCAAGACTGTAGGTATTGCCAACCCATGTGGATACTGTAATATGTTTGTTCACATACATGCATACCTATGGTAAAGTTTAATTTGTAAATTAGGTATAGTAAGAGATTAACAACAATACTAATCATAGTACAATATAATAATATTTTGTAATAAAAGTTATGAGATTGTAGTCTCTCTCAAAATATCTTATTATACTGTACTCACCCTTCTTGAAATGATGTGAGTTGATAAAATGCCTACATGATGAGATGAAGTGAGATGGCTGACATAGGCATTGTGATGTAACATTAGGCTGCTGTCATCTGCTTTGGGTAATCCTGGGTCATCAGTCCATGATGATGTTGATTGTTGGATGTCAGAAACAGATATTGATGACTAACAGGTGAATTGTGTCTATAGCATGGATTTGCTGGACAGAGGGATGATTCCTGTCCTTGGTGGAACAGAGTGGGATAGTGAGATATTTCATCACATTACTCAGAATAGCATACAATTTAAAAGTTATGCATTTTTTATTTACAGAATTTCTGATTTAATATTTTCAGACCACAATAACAGAAACTGCTGAAAGCAACACCATGGACAAGGAGGTACTACTGTATTATCCTAATGAAAAACCAGAAGATAGACATTATGGGAAAAGAAAACTACATATCCAGCACAAACATTAATTAATATCCTTGGTCTAATATTAGCAACATAAATACAGCAATATATAAAAAGGATGATATGCCAAAACTAAGTGGGGTTTATCCAAGGGGTGCAAAATAAGATTAATATTTAAAAATCAAGATTCTAGTTTTATCCAAGATTGAATAAGTTCACTACAGTCTATCTCTGTATCCCACTCACCACAACAAAAAAATTCTGGAAGGAACACACAAACACATACCCCACCCCCAACACACACCCCATCTCTAGCTGAGATGAAGAGGGAGCAAAAATTAATGAGTGACCATAAATGGGGTAAGGCTTCAGTTATTTTTGTTTTCCTGGACAATAAAGAATAAGCAATTCTATGTTCATAAATATTATAACTTCAATTGAAAGGTTAGCAAACTGTGGCCTTTGGGCCAGTTTAACCAGTTATGTTTTTGTAATTAAAATTTTGTTAGAAAACAACCACACATTAATTTATTGTCTATGGGTGCTTTCATGGACACCATCAAAATTGAATGCTTGTGATAAAGACACTGTGGCCCGAGAGCCTGAAATATTTCCTATGTGGTCCTCTATAGGGAAGATTAGTTCACCCCTGACTTTCTTTCAGGGTCAATCTTAAGTCAGATATTATGGAATTATTCTTGACTTTGTGTCAAATCTATAGGCAAATATATTGGTTCTACCTTCAAACAGAATCCAGAATTCAAATATTTCTCTTTATCCTCACAGCTAACTTTCTGGTACAGACCACAATTAACTGTCACTGGATTATTGCTATACATTTCTTCATAGTTTTTGTTGGTTTGTTTGCTTTCTTCACTATACCTCTGCACTCCTTATTAACCATAAGAAGAAAAACTGATTTGTTTGAAATGGAAATCCTCCCATACTATTCTGCTCATAACCTTCCTGTGTCTTCCATTTTGCTCAGAGTAAAAACCAAAGTCCTTACAATGTCCAAAAGACCCAACATAATTTTCCCATGTACTTAGCATGTCTACATCCAGCATTTGACATATCATATTTCCTGCTCTAACTCATTTCCTGATACTCTTCCTGGCTGAACCACTTTAGCTCCATTGGCCTCTCAGCAATTCCTTGAAAATGTCAGACGCTCTTCTGGTCAGGGTTTCAGCACTGTGCTTCAGATTTCTACTCAAATGTCATATGAGCAGTGAAATCTTTTTGAGTTCTTGAAATAACAGTGTTATCCTCCAAATCCCCACCCTCCCTTCACTTTACCTTGTTATATATTCTTTTCAATATTTATCACCATCTGACAATAAACATTTATTGATGAATATAGAAACATATACAATATCTTGCTCAAGAAAAGCATTTAATATCAGAGAAATTTCTTTTTTTTTTTATTGCATTTTAGGTTTTGGGGTACATGTGAAAAATATGCAAGGTTGTTGCATAGGTACATACGTGGCAGTATGATTTGCTGCCTCCCTCCCCTTCACCTATATCTGGCATTTCTCCCCATGCTATCCCTCCCCAACTCCCCACCCCCCTGCTGTCCTCCCCTTCCCCCCAACAGACCCCCGTGTATAGTGCTCCCCTCCCTGTGTCCATGTGTTCTCCTTGTTCAACACCCACCTATGAGTGAGAACATGTGGTGTTTGATTTTGTGTTCTTGTGTCAGTTTGCTGAGAATGATGTTTTCCAGGTTCATCCATGTCCCTACGAAGGATGTGAACTCCTCATTTTTAATGGCTGCACAATATTCCATGGTGTATATGTGCCACATTTTTCCTGTCCAGTCTATCATCGATGGGCATTTGGGCTTGTTCCAGGTCTTTGCTATTGTAAACTGTGCTGCAATGAACATTCGTGTGCATGTGTCCTTATAGTAGAACGATTTATAATCCTTTGGATATATGCCCAGTAATGGGATTGCTGGGTCAAATGGAATTTCTATTTCTAGGTCCTTGAGGAATTGCCACACTGTTTTCCACAGTGGTTGAACTAATTTACACTCCCACCAACAGTATAAAAGTGTTCCTATTTCTCCACATCCTCTCCAGCATCTGTTTTCTCCAGATTTTTTAATGATCGCCATTCTAACTGGCGTGAGATGGTATCTCAATGTAGTTTTGATTTGCATTTCTCTAATGACCAGTGATGATGAGCATTTTTTCATATGTTTGTTGGCCTCATGTATGTCTTCTTTTGTAAAGTATCTGTTCATATCCTTTGCCCATTTTTGAATGGGCTTGTTTGTTTTTTTCTTGTAAATCTTTTTTAGCTCATTGTAAATTCTGGATATCAGCCCTTTGTCAGACGGGTAGGCTGCAAAAATTTTTTCCCATTCTGTTGGTTGCCGATTCACTCTATTGACTGTTTCTTTTGCTGTGCAGAAGCTGTGGAGTTTGATTAGGTCCCATTTGTCTATTTTGGCTTTTGTTGCCAATGCTTTTGGTGTTTTGGTCATAAAGTCCTTGCCTACGCCTATGTCCTGAATGGTTTTGCCTAGGTTTCCTTCTAGTGTTTTTATGGTGTTAGGTCTTATGTTTAAGTCTTTAATCCATCTGGAGTCAATTTTAGTGTAAGGTGTCAGGAAGGGGTCAAGTTTCTGCTTTCTGCATATGGCTAGCCAGTTTTCCCAACACCACTTATTGAACAGGGAATCCTTTCCCCATTGCTTGTTTTTTTCAGGTTTGTCAAAGATCGGGTGGTTGTAGATATGTTGTGTCGCCTCCGACGCCTCTGTTCTGTTCCATTGGTCTATATCTCTGTTTTGGTACCAGTACCATGCTGTTTTGATTACTGTAGCCTTGTAGTAGAGTTTGATGTCTGGTAGTGTGATGCCTCCCACTTTGTTCTTTTTGCTTAGAATTGACTTGGCTATGCGGGCTCTCTTTTGGTTCCATATGAAGTTTAAGGTGGTTTTTTCCAGTTCTGTGAGGAAGGTCATTGGTAGCTTGATGGGGATAGCGTTGAATCTGTAAATTACTTTGGGCAGTATGGCCATTTTCACGATATTAATTCTTCCTAACCATGAACATGGAATGTTTCTCCATCTGTTTGTGTCCTCTCTTATTTCGTTGAGTAGTGATTTGTAGTTCTCCTTGAAGAGGTCCTTAACGTTCCTTGTTAGTTGTATTCCTAGGTATTTTATTCTCTTTGTAGCAATTGTGAATGGCAGTTCGTTCTTGATTTGGCTCTCTTTAAGTCTGTTATTGGTGTATAGGAATGCTTGTGATTTTTGCACATTGATTTTGTATCCTGAGACTTTGCTGAAGTTGCTTATGAGTTTCAGGAGATTTTGGGCTGAGGTGATAGGGTCTTCTAGATATACAATCATGTTGTCTACAAATAGAGACAATTTGACTTCCTCCTTTCCTAATCGAATACTCTTTATTTTTTTTTCTTGCCTGATTGCTCTGGCTAGAACTTCCAGTACTATATTGAATAGGAGTGGTGAGAGAGGGCATCCTTGTCTAGAGCCAGATTTCAAAGGGAATGCTTCCAGTTTTTGCCCATTCAGTATGATATTGGCTGTCGGTTTGTCATAAATAGCTTTTATTATTTTGAGATACATTCCATCGATACCTAGTTTATTGAGAGTTTTTAGCATAAAGGGCTGTTGAATTTTGTCGAAGGCCTTCTCTGCATCAATTGAGATAATCATGTGGTTTTTGTTTTTGGTTCTGTTTATGTGGTGAATTAAGTTCATAGACTTGCGTATATTGAACCAGCCTTGCATCCCTGGGATGAAGCCTATTTGATCATGGTGGATAAGCTTTTTGATGTGCTGTTGTAATCGGCTTGCCAGCATTTTATTGAAGATTTTTGCATCTATGTTCATCATGGATATTGGCCTGAAGTTTTCTTTTATTTTTGAGTCTCTGCCGGGTTTTGGTATTAGGATGATGTTGGTCTCATAAAATGATTTGGGAAGGATTCCCTCTTTTTGGATTATTTGGAATAGTTTCAGTAGGAATGGTACCAGTTCATCTTTGTATGTCTGGTAGAATTCGGCTGTGAAACCATCTGGGCCTGGGCTTTTTTTGGGTGGTAGGCTCTTAATTGCTGCCTCAACTTCAGACCTTGTTATTGGTCTATTCACGGTTTCAACTTCTTCCTGGTTTAGGCATGGGAGGAGGCTACTGTCCAGGAATTTATCCATTTCTTCCAGGTTTTCTAATTTATGTGCATAGAGTTGTTTGTAATAATCTCTGATGATGGTTTGAATTTCTGTGGCATCTGTGGTGATAGCCCCTTTATCATTTTTTATTGCATCTATTTGGTTATTCTCTCTTTTCTTTTTTATTAGTCTGGCTAGTGGTCTGTCTATTTTGTTGATCTTTTCAAAAAACCAGCTCCTGGATTTATTGATTTTTTGTAGGGTTTTTCGTGTCTCTATCTCCTTCAATTCTGCTTTGATCTTAGTTATTTCTTGTCTTCTGCTAGGTTTTGAGTTTTTTTGATCTTGCTCCTCTAGCTCTTTCAATTTTGATGATAGGGTGTCAATTTTAGTTCTCTCCTTTCTTCTCATGTGGGCACTTATTGCTATATATTTTCCTCTAGAGACTGCTTTAAATGTGTCCCAGAGATTCTGGTATGTGGTGTCTTCGTTCTCGTTGGTTTCGAAGAACATCTTTATTTCTGCCTTCATTTCAGTGTTTATCCAGTCAACATTCAGGAGAAAGTTGTTCAATTTCCATGAGGCTGTGCGGTTCTGGGTTGGCTTCTGAATTCTGAGTTCTAACTTGATTGCACTGTGGTCTGAGAGACTGTTTGTTATGGTTTCCGTTCTTTGCATTTGCTGAGGAGTGATTTACTTCCAATTATGTGGTCAATTTTAGAGTAGGTGTGATGTGGTGCTGAGAAGAATGTATATTCTGTGGATTTGGGCTGGAGAGTTCTGTAAATGTCTGTTAGGTTTGCTTGTTCCAGGTCTGAGTTCAAGTCCTGGATATCCTTATTAATTTTCTGTCTCGTTGAGCTGTCTAATATTGACAATGGTGTGTTGAAGTCTCCCACTATTAATGTGTGGGAGTCTAAGTCTCTTTGCAAGTCTTTAAGAACTTGCCTTATGTATCTGGGTGCTCCTGTATTAGGTGCATATATATTTAGGATCGTTAGCTCTTCTTGTTGCATTGATCCTTTTACCATTATGTAATGTCCTTCTTTGTCTCTTTTGATCTTTGTTGCTTTAAAGTCTATTTTATCAGAGATGAGAATTGCAACTCCTGCCCTTTTTTGCTCTCCATTTGCTTGGTAAATCTTCCTCCATCCCTTTATTTTGAGTCTTTGTGTATCCTTGCATGTGAGGTGGGTTTCCTGGATACAGCACACTGATGGGTTTTGGCTTTTTATCCAATTTGCCAGTCTGTGTCTTTTGATTGGGGCATTTAGTCCATTTACATTTAGGGTTAATATTGTTATGTGTGAGTTTGATCCTGTCATTTTGATGCTAGCTGGTTGTTTTGCCCATTGGTTGATGCAGATTCTTCATTGTGTTGCTGCTCTTTACCATTTCATGCGTTTTTGGAGTGGCTGGTGCTGGTTGTTTTTTTCTATGTGTAGTGTCTCCTTCAGGAGCTCTTGTAAAGCTGGTCTGGTGGTGATGAAATCTGTGAGTACTTGCTTGTTCTCAAAGGATTTTATTTTTCCTTCACTTATGAAGCTTAGTTTGGCTGGATATGAAATTCTGGGTTGAAAGTTCTTTTCTTTAAGGATGTTGAATATCAGCCCCCACTCTCTTCTGGCCTGTAGGGTTTCTGCTGAGAGATCTGCTGTGAATCTGATGGGTTTCCCTTTGTGGGTAACCCGACCTTTCTCTCTGGCTGCCCTTAGTATTTTCTCCTTCATTTCAACCCTGGTGAATCTGATGATTATGTGCCTTGGGGTTGCTCTCCTAGAGGAATATCTTTGTGGTGTTCTCTGTATTTCCTGGACTTGAATATTGGCCTGCCTTGCTAGGTTGGGGAAGTTTTCCTGGATAATGTCCTGAAGAGTATTTTCCAGCTTGGATGCATTCTCTTCGTCACATTCAGGTACACCTATCAAACGTAGATTAGGTCTTTTCACATAGTCCCATATTTCTTGTTGACTCTGTTCATTCCTTTTTACCTTGTTTTCTCTAATCTTCCCTTCTCGTTTTATTTCATTGAGTTGATCTTCAACTTCTGATATCCTTTCTTCTGCTTGGTCAATTCTGCTGTTGAAACTTGTGCATGCTTCGCGAAGTTCTCGTGTTGTGTTTTTCAGCTCCATCAATTCACTCATATTCCTCTCTAAGTTGTCCATTCTCGTTAACATTTCATCAAGTCTTTTTTCAAGGTTCTTAGTTTCTTTGCATTGGGTTAGAACATGTTCTTTTAGCTCACAGAAGTTTCTTATTATCCATTTTCTGAAAGCTGATTCTGTCATTTCATCACACTCATTCTCCGTCCAGTCTTGTTTCTGTGCTGGTGAGGAGTGATGCTGCCTTGTAGGAGGAGAGGTGTTCTGGTTTTGGGTGTTTTCATCCTTTTTGCGCTGGTTTCTTCCCATCTTTGTGGATTTATCCGCCTATTGACTTTGTAGTTGCTGTCTTTCTGATTTTGGTAATTTTAAATCTGCAGCAGCTGAACTCATAAACCACCTTTTCTTCCCTCCAGGTGTTCTGGCCCAGGAGGTTAGGGCTTTATGCTTTTCAGCTGTGTTGCTACCATTTTCCCTGCCCACAAGGTGGCAGTCTAGTCACACTCAGCCTGCAGAGGCTTCACTGAGCTGCTGTGGGCTCCGCCCAACTTCCGTGTGAGCTTCCCTGCAGTCCTGTTTATATGGGTGTAGTTAGAACTGCTTCCGCTATGCTGTCCTGCCCCTGTAGTGACAGAGTCTCTGTAGTGGTGGGTTGTCTTGGTTACAACAAATTGCCCCGGGAACTGCAGGGTGTTTCCCGATGGAGGACACCCCTCCCCCACAGAGCTGGACCGTCCCAGGTTCAGCCGTGTTTCCAGTGGGGCCCTCTTTGCCCGGGAATCTCTTGGCTTGCCTCC
Source organism: Aotus nancymaae (assembly GCF_030222135.1). NCBI lineage: Eukaryota > Metazoa > Chordata > Mammalia > Primates > Aotidae > Aotus > Aotus nancymaae. The sequence goes on from NW_026988471.1 coordinate 33,028,104, forward strand.
TTGCCTCAGCTCCCCTTGCTGGCCCAGAGGGGGCACAGTCTCGTTCACTTTGCTCAAGGAGCCGCTGCTCCCTGCCCCCGGTGCAGGCCGAGCCACTGCTCTGGTCCAACCAGCGGCGCTGGGAACCTGTGGAGCTTCTCTGCCTGTGAATCTCCTGGTCTGTGGGCAGTTAAAATCCGCTGCCCTGTGTGCCGCTGCGTCAGCTGAAGCAGCGGCTCTGAGATTCGTGGCGCGTCCTTGCCCGGGGGGTCTCCTGGCTTGACTCCCTGCTTCAGCTCCCCTTGCTGGGTCAGAGGGAACTCTGTCTCTCTCGCTCTGCATAAGAAGCCACTGCCCCCCGCCCCAGGGCGTAGGCTGAGCGGCCACGCCGCTCAAACCAGCGGCGCTGGCGACCCGTGGGGCTTCTCCTCCTGTGAATCTCCTGGTCTGTGGGCAGTAAAAATCCGTCTGGAAATGTGGCGTCCACTCACCCTCTGCGCCTTCTCTCGGAGCTGCAATCCCGACTTCCTCCTAAGTGGCCATCTTGGATCTTCTCTCTATCAGAGAAATTTCTTAAGATATAGTCAGAGAAATACATGCTCCGCTATAAAATCCCCAATTTTGTAAGTAAATATTATATATACACCTTATATGTGTGGAAAAGGAGATATAGGTGGTTGCCAAGATTTTACTTTTTTGAGGAAGAATATTAGTGGTTTTACTTTTCTTCAACTTCCTACAATTAATATTTATTATTTTACAAATGGACACAAATATTATAAAAATTCAAATATATTAACTGAGAAAGGTGGTTGAGAGAGCTCTTTATCTTAGTCCTTCTCTTTGGCATTAGAAACAGGGAGACATTTATAGGGCCTTGAATTCAGGGACTTCAAACAGCAGATATATTTCCAGAGAAACTATTCTGGAATGTGTATTGCTGAAGATGTACTTATATCAAGTACATCTTGGAATGTAGGTTGGGGACACCACAGTATGTGCAATTGTCTCCTCTTACTTTTTTTTGGTGGCGGGGACAGAGTTTTACTCTTGCCCTGGCTGGAGTGCAATGGTGTGATCTCGTCTGACTACAACCTCTGCTTCCCGAGTTCAAGGGATACTCCTGCCTCAGCCTCCCAAGTAGCTGGGATTACAGGCACCTGACACCATGCCTGGCTAATTTTTTGTATTTTTAGTAGAGATGAGGTTTCACCATGTTGGCCAGGCTGGTCTCTAACTCCTGACTTCAGGTGATCCACTGCCTCAGCCTCCCAAAGTGCTAGGATTACAGGCCTGAGCCACCATGCCCGCCCAATTGTCTCCTCTTTTTTAACCTATGTTTAAGTGTCTAATCATTCAAACTATCTTTCAGAGATAGGTAATTTTAATAATTTAAGGCCATTCAAATGTAGCAATTCACCCACTCCACAAATACTTGATAATTACTTTTGACAAGATTACAAATTTAATTGTTTGAATACATGACTAAACTTTTGGCATGTGTAAACTTTGGATATATTATTCATGCCTCAAGTCTTCTTTCTTTTTTCATCAGGGCTTCAAATAAACCAAAGTCTTAACACCAGGTGGATTGCTTTCACTTCTAAATATATCTATGTAAAATCTTCACCAACCACAGCTAAACTAGGTGTTATCAGCTAATTGTAATGCCAATTTTAGATTAACAGATTCCAGGAGAAGGTGGGAAAGTCTAATAACCCATGGCTAAGAAATTCGTTTACATTTTTTTCACCTTCTGAAGAATTAGCATTGTCTTCGGAGATGTTCCAAGTTGAAACAGCATGTATTTCCTAAATAGAATGACAACTTTTTAAACAAAGTGAGTTTACTTCAAAGAAATGTACCTCTGAGAAATAAATGGAATTGTACACTTTTTTTTTTTTTTTGAGACAGAGTCTCGTACTGTTGCCCAGGCTGTAGTACAGTGGTGCGATCTCGGCTCACTGTAATCTCCACCTCCTGGATTCAAGCAATTCTCCTGCCTTAGCCTCCTGAGTAGCTGGGACTACAGGTGTGCGTCACCACGACCAGCTAATTTTTTCATATTTTTAGTAGAGACGGGGTTTCACCATGTTGACCAGGATGGTCTCGATCTCCTAACCTCATGATCCGCCCGCCTTGGCTTCTCAAAGTGCTGGGATTACAGGCGTGAGCCACTGTGCCTGGCTGGAATTGTATACTTTTAAAGCTCCCTAGCCACTAAAATGTTCATTACTTGTCACTGTATAGAGTTAGACATTTATTTCTATTAGCGTCATTTAGACCTCTTGCTCATTTGGTTTTATAAGATCTGGTATGAAAATATATCACCAACTCTTGTTTGAATCAGAACAAATGGGTATTTATTTACTACAGTACCAGCCATAGAATTTGATGATTCTAGTGTTCCAGGAAGTAGAATTTCTAATAGTTTCCTTGCAAAACTCTTTCTTGGTCTAATTTTTGCGCACACATATATTTCTTGGAAGTTTTCTGGCTGCTTCCTCTAATAAACTGGTAACTGCTGTAATCTCTCTACCTCTACTCTATAGCCTCTTGGAATCTAATATCTGTCAACTCTTGTTGCTGAAGAATCTACAAATTCAGATATTTTCTCCAAAAATCTCCTATGTCCTGCCACAAGTCTCCCTTCCTCCATTGATTTTTGTGTCCATGGTTCAGGAGAAATTCCTGGCTAGAAGTATAAAATTAGTCAATTGTTACAAGTAATGAAAATAAATAGAATAGATTCCTTGTCCAGTGTTGACTAGAAATCTAATGAAGCTTTTGAAAACCTGCAGGAAATAAGGGATAAACTCTTGGCCAACAGTCCTTGGAAGGGAGAAATAACTTCCATTGGCAGTTGGAACAGATGGCATCTTAAGCATGACAGATTTCCCACCATTCCAAGTAGAATCAATATCCAGTAGCATGAAGTAAATTAGCTGGCAGTTGGGTGAGATTTCTGCCTATTAGTTGGATTTAGGTATGGGCCAATTTGCATAGTTTTGCCATGATACTTTGTTTCAGTTCATTACTTGTGACTGGATTCAATAGCAACCATCCCAAGGATTGTGTGATGACTAGCTCACTGACATAAAGTTGAAACTGGAAAGATTTGAAAAGAAAGAGCAAGTGAATTGAAGGGGATAAACTGCTTCTCTGTGTTGGCTTTCTTCCTCTGTGGATATTCAGATAAAGCAATTTCATAAGCAGCACTTTTCTGAAACAAAGTTATAGAGTAAGTGGAGAAAATTGGCAACTTATATGAAAAAGAGACCAATATTTATCATGAGTTTACTTTATACCTAGTGTTTTTCAACTGGAATTCTTTTAATTCCTACTGCAGGTCACACAGTAAGTGCTAAAACTTGGCTTCAAATCCATGTTTGAATCTGAAAGCCATTCCATCTTTCAGCTATGCTGTGGATGGTCAGTCTTCCATTAGCATTTAGCTCTTTTCTTCCTCAAGACATTGTACCTGAGCTCATTCTTAAAGGTTTTTCTCTTCAGGAGATTCTTAAGTTCTCACCCTGGAATGCTGGTATATTATATTCATTGAATATAAGAGTTAATTGCATTTTAACTGAAAACCCAATAACTTAATGCAAAGAGATAAATTTCTAACGATGAGTTAGCAGATAATTTATTTACATACTCATGCAACAACTAGCTATTCACCAAGCATCTCTTATATGCCAAGTACACTGTGCTAAACACTGAGAAAACAACAGTGAGCCAAAAAAAATGACACAGTTCTTGTTTCAAGGAGCATAGAGCCTGATGGGAGCAAAGACACTGATCAAAGAACACAAATTTATATTATGATTGTTAAGCCTGATACAAAATAAAGAATGCCTATAGTATTAGAGACTTAGGTTGCAGGTTGGGTTCTCTGGAAGCAGACTTCTAAGATGAAAATTAATGCCTAGAATGTTTATTAGGGAATATTGTTGAGATCAACACTAGTAGAAGGAAGGAGAAGAAACGGAATTGGGCTAAGGCGGAAGTTGGGTTGTGAGGCAGACTCTATGAGACCTCAGCTGACCTCTTGGGAATCATGATACTTAAATGAGCCTTCAGAGTTGCCTCAAATTGGGATGAGGGTCCAGGTCTTTATTTTCCATGTCAATTAGTCATTGGACTTGTGCTGCTTCAGAAGGGCAGTCTTTTGATGACAGAGTAGAATGTATGGAAATGGGCACAATGTTTTCCTAAACATTTGGCTTAGGTGGGAAGGAGGAAGATAGAGAATGGAAGCTAGAGGGCAGTGCAGACCACAGTGAACTTTTATTTTCACTAGAAGTAACTGAGGTGTGGTTGTGCTGAAGAGGAGAGGCTTCATAGAATATTACTGGGGGAGATACTTCTAGGTAGGCATTTTGATCAGTGTGTCACCACAAAAGCAGTCTTTGTATATATCCCACTTTGTTCTTGATCTGGGTATAAATATGTATGGCACATATAGACTTAAAACTTTACATTCATTACTTAAATATCATACTTCCTACCTTTTTCAATATATTTACTGGTAGACCTAAATTAGTAAAGGAGGAAGATGAAGGTTAAACATGGTAATATGAGTCATAGTCTGTACATGGGATAAAAGAGAGAAATGTATTTGGCATAGGATATTGGGAACAATCGTTTTAGGATCCAGAATCATTCTTCACAATAAAGCAGAAGATGTGACTGTTGATTAATCCAGAAATATAATTTTGTGCCTTTGCTCTAAGTACTGGAAATTTATCTGATATAATTTGAACCAGCAGGCATGAATAGTCCCCAGAAAAGGAGGTCTCAAGTCTCAAGACATAACAGCTACTGGGTATGGTAATAGGAAATTATATCAGATATGAAGGTCCAGAGTTAAGCTTATCAGTAATCTGGTAATCTGGATATATTTGGAATTAAAGGTAGGGAAATATGAATTTTAAACTTTATGACACTGATATTCTGAATATGTTGCTATACCATTTAATTGCAAGGTGTATTAGTCATAATTCTCTAAAGGGACAGAACCAATTGGATAGATGAATATATGAAGGGGAGTTTATTAGGAGAATTGACTTGCACGATCATGTGGTGAAGTCCTGCAACAGGCTGCCTGCAAGTTGAGGGGCCAGGAAGCCAGTCTGATCCCCAAACTTCAAAAGTAGGGATGCGATTAGTGCAGCCTTCAGTCTGTGGCCAAAGGCCCAAGAGCCCTTGGCAAATCACTGGTGAAAGTCCAAGAGTCCAAAAGCTGAAGAACTTGGAGTTTGATGTTGGAGTTCAGGAAGCATCCAGCATGGGAGAAAAATGGAGGCCAGAAGACTCAGCCAGTCTCTTCCTTCTACGTTCTTCTGCCTGCTTTTATCCTAGCTCTGCTGGCAGCTGATTAGATGGTGCCCACCCAGACTGAGGGTGGGTCTACCTTTCCTAGTTCACTGACTCAAGTGTTAATCTCCTTTGGCAACACCCTCACAGACACATCAAGGAACAATACTTCGCATCCTTCAATCCAGTCAAGTTAACCATCAATATTAACCATCACACAAGAAATTTTACTATATCCACTTTCTCTCTGGGTATTCAGTTCTGCTGTTTTCACCAAAACATTCATGTAGAAGGGTCATGACATTTTTTATTCACTTAACAAATTTATTTTCAATATGTATTGTGGGATTGGCACTGTGCTCGTAGTGGAACGTGGGTTAGTAGGGGACAAAAGGATATAGAACTGTCTTGTGTGGAAATACAGACAATGACATATAAAAGTAACAAGTGGTGCTGATTGTTACACATGCTTTAAAGGGAATTAAGTGCCATGATAGAGAATAATAGAGCAGGAATGACATGGTAGGTGAGAGAACCCATTTTAGACATAGTGGTCAGAAAAGATTTTTCCAAGCAGTTGATTGTTACTTTAAGACCTCAGGATGAGATTGAGCCAGCTAAAAGAAGTTGAAAAAGCATCCCAAGGAGAGAGAACTGCATGCATGAAGATCCACAAGCAGGAGAGGACTGGCAGGTAAAGGAACTGAAAGATGTCCAGGAAGACTTAAAAGAGTGCAGAGTATAGAAGGAGTTATGTCACAAGAATCCATTGGCAGCCACATATCAGAAGCATGAATTTTATTTTCAGTGCAATGGGGAAGCCATCGTAGGGTTTAAGAAGAGGGGCCTCATGATCTGATCAACACATAAAATTGATCTTTCTGGCTGATTCATGGAGAAGAATTGTGGTGGCAGAAAGAATAGAAGCAATAGTTTATGTAAGAAATGATAATGGTTTGATGGGAAGAGAAGTGATTAGATTGAGTTATAGTTTGGAGAAAAAAAGTGGCAGAAAATATTAATCAATTGAGTGTAGGATATTAATGGAGAGAAATAAATCCTGAAGGACTCCCAGATGTCTAGATTGAGCACTTGGGTAAACTACAACACAATTTACTGGAAAGGAAAAAACTTGGGAGAAAAAGATTGGAGGAAGGATGGGCAACTAAATATTCAACTGTGGGCACGCTATGCTTGAGATGCCTATAAGCCATCAAAGTGGATATTTCAGGTGGGTAATGGGACACGTGTATGTTTAAAGATGAGAGCAATGATCTGTGTGTGAGAAATAAATTTTGGAGTTGATGATACATAAATGATATATAGTCATAGTAAAGCATAAGATCATTTAGAAAATAAAATTACCATGGGGAAAAAATATAAACCCATCACAGAACTTTGAGGAACTCCAAAATTTAGACTTCAGGTAGATGAAATAGAGATCTTGATGCTGAAGTGAGAATTAGCCTGGTGTGACAACATGATATCTGGTTACATTTTCAAAATGACAGGAATGCAAAATAACAGTTTCCATTTATGAAGCACTTACTGTGGCAGCCACTCCTTCAACTGCTCTGCCTACACTGACATATTTAATTCTCACTACAATCTTATGTAGCAGGTATTACTGTTATCACCCTCATTAGAAAGTTGAAGAACCCAAAACCTAGAAAGAATAATTGCTATGGTCTGAATGTTTGCGTCCCTCCCTCGGTAAATTCTTATGTTGAAATCCTGAGGCCCAAGACAGTAGTATTAGGCCATAGGGGATTTGGGAGGTGATTAGGGTCATGAGGCAAAGCCTTCATGAATGGGATTAGTTCCTTTATAAAGAGAACCAACAGACTTCTTGCCTTCTTCCACCATTTGAGAAAACAGCAAAAGGGCACTGTCTATGAACCAGGAAGGGGGCATTATCAGACTCTGAATTTGCTTGTACCTTGATCTTGAACTTCCCAGTCTGCAGAATTGTGAGAAATAAGTTTCTATTGTTTATAAGTCATGCAGTTTATAAGATTTTGTTATAGCAACCTGAACAGGCTGAAACAATGACTAACTTGCTCAAGGTTACAAATGGAGCCAAGATTTAAACTCTAACACTCAGGCTCTAGAGCCTGCTCATGATGATGAAACTATTTTGCCTCATAAAATCCTCTATACACATTGTATAGTATATTATCCCAAGTAGCAGAGGTTTTGAATCCAGGCTAAATCTAAGGGTGCTCATAGCTAGTAGCTTTAAAAATTAGATAATTCACCATAAGAGGAAAGAGAGCCGAAGTGCACATGTATTAACCAAGGATAAAGTCTCACAGTAGCATCTGTTTCTTGATAATTTTCTGACAAGTATAGTGAATTCTGGTCCTAGTGATAGAGAGCGGCAAGCAAAAATGGGTTAGTGTTTCCATGCTTTCTCTCAGACAGTGAGAGCACAAGGCAAACCCTGCAACCAAGTGTAATACAGAAGTAGGTGTCTGTTCCTTCATTTTAGCCAAATCCAAAGAATGGTTTCTGGGTCTGGTGGTCTCAGGCATAGTGGCAGGGGCTTTCAGCTCTTGGATTCTTAGTGAATTTAGTGGTAGCAGATCAGGGAGACAGCAGCTTTGGTTATGGCAATGTGTGTTCTGTAGCAGCTTCATGGACTCTGTGTGAGCTTCATATCATTTGAGAGAAACTTTGTTGTGGATTTTCAGGTATCAGAAAGTTTAGAAGATATTCTGGGAGACAGAATGAATAAGGGATAGAAAATATAAGCCATGTGTGTCAACTACTAAGTTATTTTTTCTTGGCTCCACATTCACCCTTGGAAATTCACCTCGTGATGCTGGAGAGCAACTCTGAAGTCATGTCTGCTTCCAGTTGGCTACATGTTAGGCTCTATCAACAGGAGATACCAGAGAGAAACTTCAGAGCTGTAGGAGAAAAGAGATTTGCTTCCTCATGTTTACTTCATGTGAACTTCCTGTCTGCTTGCTGTTCCTAGGGGTATTGCTTCAGCTTTACTTTTTGTTACCCCAGCTACAGCAGCACCTTCCTAGAGCAGAAAGCTACACTCAGATTGAATTTTTCAGCAAATAAGCTTCTTTGTTCTTCTTAGAAATCTGGGTCCAAGTTTCATGGTGCCCTCCTCCAAGCTCAGAGTCACCAGCTGGCCAGCAGTCCTTCCTCAAATGACTGAGTTTCAGCTTTATAGGGTCCCTCGTAGGTTTTCATACCTCCAATCTCTTCCCTTTGTTCCCTGGCTGTTGGAGTGATAGCTGCCTCTTGCAGGTACTACTCTTATTATACCTTAGAGATCTCTTTTTATTCCTTCATTTATCTAGTTATTAACTAGTTAAGACATCTTTATATTAATTTTCCCTGTTCAAATAACTGATGTGGTTTCTGTCTCTTGCCTGGACCCTGATGGATACATCATATGTGTTTATGAGAATGTGTTAAACCCACAGACAGGAAGGATACTACTAGAAATGACTGTGAAAATAATTTATCAGCCATCTGGCTCTCTCCAAAACATGACTGTTTGCTTTCCTAAGGCTGTCAGGAGAATCTCGTTGGCTTCAAAGCTCTTTCTTCATGAAGGGTCCAGTCACTTTTATGGGCTCATGTGGTTAGGTCAGGTTTACCTGGGATAATCTCCCTTTTGATTAACTCAGTGTCAATTTATTTGGCACTTCACTTAAATCTGCAAAATCCCTTTGGCTTTGTCAGCTAGTTTAACCTAATCATGGGAGTAAGATCCTTCATACTCACAGACCTACCCATATTCAAGGGGAGGAGATTATACAGAGCATGTGCACCAGGGGGTGGGAATCTTAAGAACTACCTTATGATTCTGCCTACCAGGAAGACTGTAGTTACCTACCAAGCTGGGGTGGCTTCAACCTCCTGAATCCTGAATGTACTTGGAATCATCTGGGCACGGTTAATTTGTATGTTTCTCATTTAAATATGTAGATTGGAAGCTACTTCAATCCAAGAGACCTTATTTACCCTTCCCCCAGAGTAGACCACAGCTGCTCTAGAACTGAACTGCAAGAGCACATATGAGTGAGTTGCTTTGGCAACTGACACATACTCCATTCTATTTGAACACTAGTTGAAATGCTTTTGCAATGACATTGCTAAACAGTTGAAACTAAAATGTTGCAGCATGTTGAAATCTCAGAGATGGGAGAAGCTGAAAGTAAATGATTACCTTGAGAACCAGCATAAGTTTTTGTACCATACATAAGTTCACAGTATAGATTCATTATAATTTTTTGTACAAAGGGATGCATATCTTCTCTCACTATTATTGGGTTACTAACTAGTACCTTTCATGTAGCAAGTATGCAGCAGATATTTGTTAAACCAAATTGCTTTTTCAGAATGGTTACTTATATGTATCTGAACTTAGAATTTCCATGACTTTGAGCTCTCCCAAACCTGCTTTAAACTGTCTATTAAAAGTATAAAAACATCAAATCCCTTTTGTCTAGATAATTATATTTCTGACTAAAGTGACCCCGGTGTCTTTAGGACTCATGCTCATTTGTCAATAGCAGGTACTGTAATTATTCATTGTATTGTTCACAAGAGTGAACAACTTGCTTTTTGTCATCCAGAGTCTAAATAAAGTAGAATTTCCCAATAGCTCTGCAGTGAATTGTTGAAGGTCTTTCATTCCCATGGTGCTTATGAGTAATCCCATGCATAGAAACAATATGAGAAAATCATTAATATCTTTTGAGACAACAATAATTGCCCACAGTTTCCATGACTCATTTGGTGTTGCCACATTGTTTTCCAAAAAATATTATTAGTTCCTTAGGGTATTAATAGACGTTTCTGACAAGAAGATTTCTGTATTAGTTCATTCTTACACTGCTATAAAGAAATACATGAGACTGGTTAATTTATAAAGAAGAGAGGTTTGATTGGCTCATGGTTCCACGGGCTGTGCAGGAAGCATGGCTGCATCTACTTCTGGGGAGGCCTCAGGGAGTTTTACTCATGGCAGAAGGCAAAGCAGGATCAGGCATCTTACATGGCAGGAGCAGGACTTGGGGTGGCGGGGGTACTCACACTTTTAAACAACCAGATCTCATGAGAACTCTATTAATATACAGTACCAAGGGAGGATGGTGCTAAGCCATTCATGAGAACTCCACCTCCATGATCCAGTCACCTCCCACCAGGCCCCACCTCCAACACTGAAGATTACAATTCAACATGAGTTTTGGTGGGGGCATATATTCAAACCATATCATTCTGCCGCTGACGCTTTCACATCTCATATTCTTTTCACATTGCAAAATATAATCATGCCTTCTCAACAGTCTTTCAAAGTCTTAACACATTCTAGCATTCGTTCAAAGTCCAAAGTCTAAAGTTTCCTCAGAGACAAGGCTAGTCCCTTTCACCTATGAGACTGTATAATAAAAAATAAGTTAGTTACTTCCAGGATACATTTTGGGAGGCCAAAGCAGGTAAATCACAAGGTCAAGAGATTGACACTATCCTGGCCAACATGGTGAAATCCTGTCTCTACTAAAAATGCAGGGCGTGGTGGCATGGGGTTGTAGTTTCAGCTACTCAGGAGACTGAGGCAGGAGAATCACTTGAACCAGAGAGGCAGAGGGTGCCATGAGCCAAGATCAGCCTGGTGACAGAGCAAGACTCTGTCCCCTCCCCCAAAAAAAGATACAATGGAGGTACAGGCATTGAGTAGATTACTCGCATTCCGAAAGGGAGAAATTGACCAAAAGAAAGAGGCTATATTCCCCATGCAAGTCTGAAACCCAGCAGGGCAGTCATTAAATCTTAAAGCTTCAAAATAATCTCTTTTGACTCCATGTCCCACATCCAGGGAAATCTTATGCAGGGGGTGGGCTCCCACTGCCTTGGGCAGCTCTGTCCCTGTGGCTTCACAGGGTTCAACCCCATGGCTGCTCTCAAGGCCTGGCATTGAAAGCCTGTGGCTTTAGCAGACACATTTTGCAAACTGCCAGTGGAGCTACCATTCTGGGGGTTGGAGGATGGTGGCTCCCTTCTCATATCTCCACTAGGCAGTGCCCTAGTGGGGACTTTATATGGAGACTTGAATCCTACATTTCCCCTGTACACTAGCCTGGTGGAGGTTCTCCATGAGGGCTCTGCCCCTGCAGCACGCTTCTTCTGCCAGTATATATAGGCTTTTCCATATATCCTCCAAAATCTAGGCAAAGGCTCCTGATCCTCGACTCTTGCATTCTGTGCACCCACAGGCTTAACACCACGTGGAAGTCACCAAGATTTGTAGTTTGCACTCTCTGAAGCAGCAGCCTCAGCTATATCTGTGCTTCTTTGAGTCATGGCTGGATCTGGAGTGGCTGGGACACAGGAAGCAGTGTCCCCAGGCTGTATGGGGCAAAAGGCCCCAGGCCTGGCCCATGAAACTATTTTTCCCTCCTAGGCCTCTGGGCCTGTGATGAGAGGGGCTGCCACAAATATATCAGAAATGCCTTTGGGGCATTTTCCCCATTGTCTTGGCTCCTTCTTATTTATGCAAATTTCTGCAATAGACTTGAATTCCTTCCCTGAAAATGAGCTTTTCTTTTCTACCACATTGCCAAGCTACAAATTTTCCAAACTTTTATGCTCTACTTCCCCTTTAAATAAAAGTTTCAATTTCAGCTCATTTTTTTTTTTTTTTTGCTCATGCATATAAATATAGGTTGTTAGAAACAGCCAGGTCACATCCTGAATGCTTTGCTGCTTAGAAATTTCTTCCACCAGATACCCTAAATCATCATTCTCAAGTTCAAAGTTTCACAGATTCCTATTGGGACACAATACAGCCAGTCTCTTTGCCAAAGCATTGCAAAAGTGAACTTTACTCTAGTTCTCAATAAGATCCTTATTTCCATCTTAGATTTCCTCAGCCTGGACTTCATTGTTAATAACACTATTAGGATTTTGGTCAAATTCATTTAGCAAGTCTGTAGGAGGTTCCAAACTTTCCCTTATTTTTCTGTCTTCAAGTCCTCCACACTCTTCCAACCTCTGCACGTTGCCCAGTTTCAAAGCCATTTCCATATTTTCATGTATCTTTATAGCAATACCCCATTCCTAATACCAATTTTCTGTATTAGTTTATTCTCAAACTGCTGTAAAGAAATACCTGAGACTTGGTAGTTTATAAAGAAAAGAGGTTTAATTGGCTCATGGTTCCACAGGGTGTACAGGAAGCATGGCAGTATCTGCTTCTGGGGAGACCTCAGGGAGTTTTACTCATGGCAGAAGGCAAAGCAGGAGCAGGTATCTTACATAGCAGGAGCAGGACTGGGGGTGGCAGGGGGTACTAATACTTTTAAACAACCAGATCTCATGAGAACTCTATTGCTGTATAGTACCAAGAAGGGAGTGGTGCTAAACCTTTCATGAGAACTGCACCCCTGTGATCCAATCACTTCCTACCAGGCCCCCACCTCCAACAGTGGGGAGTTACAATTTGACATGAGATTTGGTGGGGGCACAGATCCAAAGCCTATCAGTTTCTATTGCATAGATGTTGGGAAAGTTAGCATGCTTTGCACTGTCCCTACACCCCACCAAAGAAGCACAATTTAAATTAGCAATTAAAAAACTCTAAGCATTCATAAAAACAGGTATTCCTCAGCTAACTTGACCATGGGCACTACTTTTTCCCTCCTTAGTGGCTCTGTGAACATCTAATTATAATCAAAGAAAATAATGTTGCCAAAATACACTTTTGAGGAATGCTAGATAGATTAGCAAGGCATTTAATAACAAGGGTTGTATTTGTTTGTTCTCACACAGTTATTCTCATTGGGGTGGGTGAATTGGGAGAATAAACACTGATTGAGCACTTGTTACAAGTGGGACTCTGCACAACATCTCTTCTTAATGTTCAGCTGTTCCTGTAAGAGAGGTAATCTGACTTCTGTTTTGCAAATCTAGATGCTGGTGTTGAAGAGAGTAAAATAATGTCTACAGGCAATCAACTAGCCTATCACATACAAGATCTGGGCCCTTGGCAGTACTTAACGTGCATTCTCACGTATAGAACCCCCAAAACCAAAATTACTGACAGCATGTTTTCACTTTCTATATGAAAACATAGCTTTCAAGAAAGGGCTCTGTAGAAGTTCTTGGGGAAAAATTAAGAGCCTGTTCAAGTCTTCAAGTGAAGCTTTGAATATTGTAGGTTGGGCAGGTGCACATCAATACTTTTATTAATTAGGGGCACTGAGGTTGAGAATGATGAGTGTTACTTGAGCTGGATGTCAGATCTGAATACTGTCTGCCTTTTGGAATGAAATGACCACCACCAGCTCCTAAAAAGAAACTGTTCCCAAGCTCTGTTAATGTTCTGACTTCATCATTTGGATCCTGGCTGGATATGTGCTGCCTTGTGAAATTTTGATTAAAATTTTGCTTTCCTGAATTTTCTCCTTAAAGAAAAAGTAAGTACTCAACCAATCTCTGAAACATGTATCAGCAATAGTTGATAAATACTTTAAATATTTTATTTCCCTGAGATGTACTGTAAGCAGAATAATTTAGATAAATAATTTCTTAGGGGGAAAAAAACTGATAGCTAGTTTACTGAGGACTCCAGTGTATAATGGTAGTCTATATTTTGAGGACTGTCTTTTCAGTATTATATTTTAGGCCTTTTTTTTTTTTTGGAAAAATTGTTCTTATGCTATAACCTGCTGGAGTGATTTTGAATAATAGTGTTAATAAAAGGCAGTTTGTTGAGGTTCAGGGTTTTATTTGTTTGAGTTAGTAGGGAGAGCAATATTAATATGTATTACAATTGCACAGTAAGAAAAACAGGATGTGCTTATTTTTTCCATGAGTATGATATATGGTGTGGTTTCAAATCTCAAATATCACTCAATTTCAACTATCATACAGGCATTTAATCAAGATGGACTTTAAAATAGCACATGTTTATTACCAATTACTATTACTATGGAAGGTAATGAAGATTTCTTTAGTTGAATTATTTATAACCAAAATGCCCCAGATACAGGCTTGTTGCATGCTTTCTCTAGGAAAATGCCTCAGTCACCTTGTCATTGAATGACTGAGCCTTATTTCCCTTGTAATTCATTCTACTTCAGCCAGCTCAGCCAAGCACAATAGTGAAACCCTAAAGAAAACAGTTCATTGCACTTGGCAAGTCTTCCCATTGAGCAGGAATGTTTACCGTATTCATATTGGTGTATGTACTGTACTCATAAACATTCAAGCTCTACTCATTTCTCTTAAGATTTGTGGCTTCTGAAATCAATCAATCACCAAGGTAACAGGCAATATGGTTTCCTCCCATGCTATTATGAGATATGAGTATATCTGTCTATGCATGTGGCTCAATGAGATTATTCTCATTCATTGCTACTCATTAGAATTGCTTGGCAATCTTAAAAAAGAACCAACAGCTGTATATTAACAGAACAATTAGACTATCTGGCAATGGAGTGAGGGTATAATTATTTACTTCATTAGTTGTTTTTATAATTTTTATTTTGGAATACCTTTAACATACATAAGGAAGTGGAAAAATAAGATAATCTACAGGATGATGTAGCCATTGCTTAGCATCAACAATGACTGATGCATTGCTAGACTTGTTTCATATATAGCCAACCCCACTCTCACTACCCCTTCCTTTGGGCTATTTGGATAGAAGTCCTAGATATACTTCATCTGAAAAATATCTTAGTGTGGATATATGTGTAGTTAAAAGAAGGGGATTCTTTTAACTACACATATATCCACACTAATGAAAACTTGTAATACCATTAAAACACCAAAAGTTTAACTTACTTCTTTTGTATAATAAAATATCCTGACAATGTTCACACTTCCCAGATTGTTCCATATATTTATAGTTTGTTGGCTCAAATCAGAATTCAAAGAAGGTATATTTATTGAGATTGGTTAATGTGTCTCTTACATGTTTTAAAATCTATAGCCTACGTCTCCATCTCTTTTTTTTTTTCTTGCAAAAAAGAGAATGGGTCATTTATATGCAGTTTTCCAAAGGGTTAGGAATAACTGAATTTCTGTTACATCATTTAATGAGTTCTTCTGTTCTCTTTATTTCCTGTAAATTGATAGTTAGAGCTAAAAACTTCATAGAATTTAAATGGGATCACTTTGGAAAGAATGTTTCATAAGTATTACTGGGCACACCCATCATTAGGCAAAATATTTCTGGTTGTTTCTCTTTTTGAGATTAACAGCCTCTGATGATCAATGCCCAGACTCATTTTTAAATTAGTTTACAAAATGGTGCTATTTTAATTCAATTATTCCTTTTACTTACTAGGTGGAATAATTCATTCTCTAATGAAGTTTTCTGTCATCAACTATCTAATTACCATGAGATATAGTTTGTACAGTAAAGAAAGGAAAACTCCTTGATTCTTTTCCCTTATTTGCTAGTTTTCAAATGAGTCCATATACTACTTTCTTCCCATGAGGTTCAAATTTTGATATTATGAATACATGAATTTTAAAATATTTGATGTATTTTAATACTTGTAAATATTTTTCTTTTTATGCTTTAATTGTCCCAACAATGGCCAGAGTATCCTCTTCATTTTCTTTTCTGAGCCTCTTGGACACAATCCTTAGTCACTGACAGCATTCTTGCTTTCTGGTATGAAAGCTCATCTTAAACATTCCTAAAAACAGCCATTTCTCTAAGAAGCCCTAGTTCCTTTTATAAGGAAATGTAGTGAGAGACACAGATCTGATTGCTTGACATGCTCATTGTTACTAGATTGCTCATATTAGAACAGTTCACAGTAATATTGAGAAGATACAGTGATTTCCCATGTACCTCCTTCCCCTACACATGCACAGCCTCTCTTGTTATCAACATTATCCACCAGAGTGGTCCATTTGTTACAATCTATAAACCTACCTTGACACATCGTTATCACCCAAAGTCCATAGTTTACATTAGGGTTCACTTTTGGCATATATTCAGTGGGTTTGGACAAATGTATGATAACAATATCCACCATTATAGTATTATACAGAGTAGTTTCGTTGTCCTAAAAATCCTGTGTTCTGCCTATGTATCCATCGTCCCACTCAAACCCTGGCAACCACCAGTCTTAATTGGCTCTACTGTTTTGCCTTTTCCAATATGTCCTGTAGTTGGAATCCTACAGTAGGTAGTCTTTTCAGGTTGGCTTTTTGTTCACTTAGTAATATGCATTTAAGGTTCCTGTATGTCTTTTCATGGCTTGATAACTCTTTTCATTTTAGTGTTGCATAATACTTTATTGTCTGGATATATTAACAGTTTATTCACCTACGGAAGATATCTTGGTTGCTTCCAAGTTTTGACAATTATAAATCAAACTGCTGTAATCACTTGTGTAGACATGTTTTCAACTCCTTTCATTAAGTACCAAGGAGCTCGATTGCTAAATTCTATGGTAAGAATATACTTAGTTTTGTAAGGAACTGCTGTCTTCCAAAGGGGCTGTACTATTTTGCATTCCTACCAGCAATGAATGAGTTTCTATTGTTCCACATTCTTGCTAGCATGTGGAGTTGCTGTTTCTGGATGTTGACCATTTTAATAGTTGTGTATTGGTATATCTTTGTTGTTTTAATTTGCATTTCCCAGATGACCTATGACATGGAGGATCTTTTCATATGCTTCTTTGTTATCTGTATATCTTCTTTGGTGAGTTGTTTGCTAAGGTCTTTGGCCCATTTTTAATCAAGTTGTTTGTTTTCTTATTGTTGAGTTTTAAGAGTTCTTTATATTTTGAATAATAGTCTTTTATTAAATATGTCTTTGTATGTTTTTTACAAATATTTTCTCCCAACCTGTGGCTTATCTTTTCATTCTTTGACAGTATCTTTTGCTGAACAGAAGTTTTTAATTTTAATGAAGTCCAGCTTACTAGTTGTTTCTTTGATAGATCTTGCCTTTGGTATTGTATCTAAAATGTCATTGCTAAACCCAAGGCCAACTAGGTTTTCTCCTATGTTATGAGACTTTTATAATTTTTTGGAAAGCAGAAACATATTTTAGAACTCAGGAATGTAGTGTTTTTCTTTATTACTTTTACATCTGAATCTTCTTTCCTTCATGCCAAAAATTTTAGTTCCTAATTACAATAATATAAGGACTCATTTATTTGTCCCATATGGCACATTGAATTTTCTAAAAATTGTCACAAAACTGTTTCCAATCCTATGTGCATCCAGAATCTTGTTGCTTCTGCTTCAGAATATGGAGTTGATTTTCTTTCCCTAGGAATTGGATACCCCTTTGTGTCTTCCTCAATGAATAAAAAGAAACAAAAACAAAAGTGTATGACTTCTGCATGGTAGGCAGGAGGCAATTCAGCTTCTTTTGGACTTTCTCTCAGAATGCTCACCCTTGGAAAGAGTCACATGTTTTAAGGAAGTCCAGGTTCAAGAGAGGTCACTTGTAGGCCTTCTGGCCAACAGTCCCATGTATGGTCTCAGCTGACAGACAGGATCAACCACCAGAGTTGTGAGTAAGGAAAATTTTAGATGATTCCATGTCCTCAGGTGTAATGGACTGGGGTAGAAATAAGGTATTCCCACTAAGAGCTGCCCAAATATTTTTTTCAAGAGCAAAATTAATGTCATTTCATTGGTATTAAATTACCCATGCTTTGTTGCTTTTAAGTATAGCCCTTTCTCTTACCTTTTTAATTAAATAGCTTTATTGAGGTATAATTGACATAAAAAATGTGGAATTTAAAGCACATAATTCAATAAGTTTTAACTTGTACATACACTGTGAACCCATGAGGGCAATCAAGTTAATGAAACAACATATCAGTTCAAGAGTTTCCTCCTGCTCCTTTATATTCTGTGTAATCCTTACTTGTTGCCCCTCCCTGGCTCTCACTCTCCTTTGTCTCCAAGCAGCCATTGATTGGCTGTTATTATACATTAGTTTCATTTTCTAGAATTTTATATTAATTTAATCATACATTCTGTACTCTTTTTGGCCTGGCTGCTTTCATTCAGTGTTACTATTTTGAGATTTATCCATGTTATAGGGTTATCAATAGTTCATTCCTTCTTATTATTGAATAGTATTCCATTGTGTGGCTATACCATAATTTGTTTACTCACTCATCTCTTGATGAGCATTCAGATTGCCTCTAGAATGTTTTTTTCAACAAATAATGTTGGTATGTGTGTTCATGGGCAGGTATTTGTCTGAACATCTGTTTTCATTTTTTTTGGGTAACCATTTAGGAGTGAAATGGCTGGATTATATGGTATGTGTGTGCTTAACATTTTGTGAGCTACCATACCGTTTTCAAAACTGTTTATCAATATTTTATATTGCTACAAGGAATGTTTAAGAATTCTAGGTAATCCACAGCATCACCAACACTTGTATGTTCAGTTGTTTTTTAATTTTAGTCATTCTATTTGGTGTGTGGTGATAGCTCATGTTGACTTTAATATGCATTTCCCTAATAGCTAAAGAAGAACATAAGAACATATCTTCATGTGCTTATTTGTCATTTTTATATCTTTTGTGGTGTAGTATCTGTTAAAATCTAGTGCACATTTATTAAGATTGGATTGTTTCCTTATTACTGATTTTTGAGTTGTTTGTATCCAAATATAAGCCCTTTATCAATGTCATCATATTTTAAAACCTCGAATTTTGAGGTAATGTATGATGAAACCATAGGAATCAGGGTATCCCTCACCATACACAAAGCTGCCTGAAATTAACAAAACAATCACTATTACCAAAAGCATGATTGATTTGTTTGTCAATCTGAATGTTTTTCCTTTTATAAATTAATCTCATTTGTATTTACTGATATGATCTGTATGTTTGACCACTGGTTCTGTAATATTGGTTTTTGTAGCTGTTAAATATACATACCCTTTCATTGTGTATTCTATTTTATTTACTTGTGTTCTCTCTCTCTTTCCTCCTCTCTCTGGCTATTTCTTATTTGTTCACTCCTGCCAGAATTTTTGAAATTTGCTAGTAGTAACTTCTTTCTGTTCTTCTCCCCTTCTCCCAGCATCTACAGGCACACCTCCTTTTATTGCACTTCACTTTTTGTGCTTCCCAGATATTGCATTTTTGCAGATTGAAGGTTTGTGGCAACAATGCACCAATCAAGTGTATTAGCAGCTTTTTCTAACAGCATGTGTTCACTTTATGTCTCTGTGTCACATTTTTCATAATTTTTGCAATATTTCAAACTTTTTATTATTATATCTGTTATGGTAATCTGTGGCCAGTGATCTTTGATGTGACTATTGTATTTGTTTGGGGTGCCACAAACCTTGCTCCTATAGAAGGTGAACTTAATTAATAAATGTGTGTGTTCTGACTGCTCCACCAACCAGCCATTCCTTTATTTCTCCCCTTCTCCTAGGGCCTCCCTATTTCTTAAGACAAAACAACATTGACATTAGGCCAGTTAATAACCCTACAGTGGTCTCAAAGTGTTCATGTGACAGGAAGAGTCTTATGTCTCTTATTTTAAATAAAAAGCTAAAAATGATTAAGCTTAGTGATAAGGGTATGTCCAAAAAGCTGAGATAGGCCCAAAGCTAGGCCTCTTGTGCTAAACAATTAGCCAAGTTGTGAAGGCAAAGGCAAAGTTTAAAGTGATACACATAAATGATGAGAAAGCAAAACAGCCTTTTTGCTGATATGGAGAAAGTTTGAGTGGTCTGGATAGATCAAACCAGCCACAACATTCCCGTAAGCCAAAGCCTAATCAAAAGCAAGGCCCTCTCTTCAATTCTATGAAGATTTAGAAAGGTGAGGAAGCCGCAGAAGAAAAATTAAAGCTAGCAGAGGTTGGTTCATGAGACTTAAGGAAAGAAGCCATCTCCATAACATAAAAGTGAGAGGTATAGCAGCAAGTGCCAAGGTAGAAGCTGCAAATCCATCAGATCTAGCAAAGATCTGATGAAGATGGCTGTACTACAGAGTAGATTTTTCAATGTATTAATAGATTAAATTGATTTCTGTTGGAAGAAGATGCCATCAAAGACTTTCAAAGCTAGAAGGAATCAGTGACCTCAAACTTCAAAGTACAGGCTGACTCTTGTTAGGGGCTAATGCAGTTGGTGGCATTAAGCTGAAGCCAGTACTCATTTACCATTGTGAAAGTCTTCAGGCCCTTAAGAATTATGCTAAATCTACTCTAGCTGCGATCTATAAATGGAACAACAAAGCCTGGATGACAGCACCATCTGTTTACATTCATGGTTTGTGGCAGTATTTTAAACCCACTATTGAGAACTACTGCTCAGAAAAAAAAAGTTTCCTTTCAAAATATTACTACTCATTACAATGCACCTGTTCACCCAAGAGCTCTGATGGAGGGGTACAAAAAGATTAATGTTGTTTTCTTGCTTACTAACACAACATACATTCTGAAGCCCATGGATCAAGGATCTCAACTTTCAAGTTTTATTATTTAAGAAATACACTTCTTAAGGGTATACCTCCCATAGATAATCATTTCTCTGATGGATCTGGGCAAAGTAAGTTGAAAAGTTTCTGGAGAGGATTCACCATTGTAGATACCATAAAGAACATATGACATTAACAGGAGTTTGGAAAAAGTTGATTCCAGTCTTCATGGATGATTTAGAGGGGTTCCAGACTTTTGTGGAAGAAGTCACTGCAGATGTGGTGGAAATAGCAAAAGAAAAGCTGTGACTGAATTGCTGCAATCTCATGATCAGAGTTGAAGGGATGAGAAGTTGTTTCTTATGGATGAGTAAAGTAGTTTCTTGAGATGGAATCTTTTCCTGGTGAAGATGCTGTGAACATTGTTGAAATGAAAACAAAGGATTTAGAATGTTACATCAATTTAGTAGATCAAACAGTGGCAGGGTTTGAGAGGATTGACTCCAATTTTAAAAGGAGTTCTGTGGGTAACATATTATCAAATAGCATTGCATATGACAGAAATCTTTCATGAAAGGAAGAGTCAATTGATGTGGTAAACTTCATTGTTGCTTTTTTTAAGAAATTTCCACAGTCACCCCACCCTTCAACAACCACTACCCTAATCAGTTAGCAGCCATCAACAAGTCAAGACTCACCACTAAAAAATAAATTACAACTGGCTCAGATGATTCTTATTATTTTTAGCAATAAATTGCTTTTAATTAAACTGTATGCATTGCTTTTTTATTTGTAATGGTATTGCCCACAGATTACAGCATGATGTAAATGTAGCTTTTCTATGCACTGAGAGACAAAAAAATCCATGTGTCTCATTTTATTTGCATGTTTACTTTATTGCATTGGTGTGGAACCAAACCTGCAATATCTCCAAGGTATGCCTGTATTTGAAATATCCTTTATTCCCAGAAGGCAATTTATGCAGAAAATTTTATTGCAGAAGGCAGTAAGTGAGTTCCTTCTCTTTTTGTGTATGTTCCTGTTTCTCTCTCCCTGTTTTATTATACTGTCAAAGTGTAGCCATCATAAACTTTAGTTTTCTACTATAACCATCATTTTATCTTCATTATATAGATAAATATATAGTTAATATCCACTATCAGGAATTTTGTCAGTTTTTTCTAGTCATTCTGGTTCTCTGAAACTTTCTTGAGAGAAATATTGCTTTGTCTTTTTGGGGGGTTTGTTGCTGTGGTGGTTTGCTTACTTGGTAAATTAATAATCGTGCCCTTTTTACTTGGAGTTATGTATGGCTAGATGATATACTAGTTCACATTTTCTTTTCTTATTTGTGTGGCCTTATTTTGTTTTCTGATATGATGCTGAAATATCTGATGACAACCTGATTTTCATAGAAGTGACTTGGAAATAGGAGTGCTAGACATTTTTTTGCTTTTATTTAAAGTATGACTATATTACCAGAATATGCCACGGCTGTGATGTGATGATTTTCCAAAGTATGTGGTATATCTTTTCCAGGTAAAGTTTAAAGTCTTCTTAGAAGTTTTCTTGATTGATAGTCTTAGTATTTGTTCTCTGCCTTTGCTTTGGTTTTCTGTGGGGACTCTAATACAATGTCCAATCCTTTTCACTTATCTTCTGTAGCTTTATCTTTCTCAAGAATAGTTTAGATCTTTTTCAGTGTTTCTCTTTGATGTTAAAACTTTTTTTTCCTTTCACTTTCTATTTTTCTTAGGGAATTATTCTTTTTTTTTTTTTTTTTTTTTCTGAAGTCTGCAGTAGCACACAGCATATTTATTTATTTATTTATTTATTTATTTTTTTAAAGAGAAAGAGAGAGAGAGAATAGGAAGGAGGAAAAAGGAAGAGAAAGAGAGAGAGAGAATGGGGAGGAGGGAGAAGGAAAAGAAAGAGGGAGAGAGAATGGGAGTATTGCTTTCTTGCCCAGGCTAGAATGCAATTTAGTAATGGGTATTGAAAACCTCTTTTATACTGATAATTATACTTAATGATGTAGTCAGAAAGGAATAAGGGAAGAAGATAACAAACAAACAGCCAACCAATATTTAATTTAAACCAATGAAATGCTATGCCATTACTGAGGAGTGATTTACTTCCAATTATGTAGTCACCTTTGGAATAGGTGTGAGGTGGTAATGTATGTTTTGTGTATTTGAAGTGGAGAGTTCTATAAATGTTTATTAAGTTTACTTGTTCCGGGTCTGAGTTCAAGTTCTGAATATCCTTGTTAATTTTCTATCTCGTTGATCTATAGAATCATTAGCTCTTCTTGTTGCATTGATCCTTTTGCCATTATGTAATGTCATTCCTCGCCTCTTTTGATCTTTGTTGCTTTAAAGTCTACTTTATCAGAGGCGAGAATTGCATCTCCTGCTTTTTATTAGTTTATTTTTACTCTCTGTTTGATTGGTAAATCTTCCTCCTTCTCTCTGAGTCTTTATGTATTGTTGCATGTAAGATGGGCCCGGATGCAGCATACCGATGGGTTTTGGCTTTTTATCCAATTAAAATATATATAAGTTTAATACCGGCGTTTGATGCTAGCTGGCTGTTTTGCCCATTAGTTGATGTAAATTTTTTATTGTGTTAAAGTTCTTTGCTTTTTGATATATTTTTGGAAAGGCTGATATTGGTTGTTCCTTTATATGTATAGTGCTTCTTTCAGAAGCTCTTGTAAAGCAGGCCTGGTGGTGGTGAACTCTCTAAGTACTTGTTTGTTCGCAAAAGATTTAATTTTTCCCTCGCTCATAAAGCTTAGTTTGGCTGGATAGGAAATTCTGGGTTGAAAGTTCTTTTCTTTAAGGATGTTAAATATTGGTCCCCACTCTTTTCTGGCTTGTAGGGTTTCTGCTGAGAGATCTGCTGTAAGTCTGATAGGTTTCCCTTTATGGGTAACCTGACCTTTCTCTCTGGCTGCCCTTAGTATTTTCTCCTTCATTTCAATCCTAATAAATCTGGCGATTATGTGCCTTGGGGTTGGTCTTCTTGAAGAATATCTTTGTGGTGTTCTCTGTATTACCTGGAGTTGAATATTACCCTGCCTTGCCAGGTTGGGAAAATTTTCCTGAATGATATCCTGAGGAGTATTTTCCAACTTGGATTCATTCTCTTCATCACATTCAGGTACACCTATCAAACGTAAATTAGGTCTTTTCACATAGTCCCATATTTCCTGGAGACTTTGCTCATTCCTTTTCATCCTTTTTTCTGCATTCTTGTCTTCTCGTTTCATTTCACTGAGCTGGTCCTCGACTTCTGATATCCTTCCTTCTGCTTGATCAATTCGACTGTTTAAACTTGTGCATGCTTCGCGAAGTTCTCGTGTTGTGTTTTTCAGCTCCATCAATTCACTTATATTCTTCTCTAAATTGTCCATTCTCGTTAACATTTCGTCAAACCTTTTTTCAAGGTTCTTAGTTTCTTTGCATTGGGTTAGAACAAGTTCTTTTAATTCACAGAAGTTTCTTATCACCCACGTTTTGAAACCTGCTTCTGTTATTGGAACACACGTGTAATCTATTAAGCCTTGTTCCGTTACTGATGAGGAATTGCAATCCCCTGTAGAGGGAGAGGCATTCTGATTTTGAGTATTCTCTACCTTTTTACGCTGGTTTCTTCCCTTCATTATATATTTGTCTGTCTGTCGTCTTTATAATTACCGACTTTCTAACTGGGTCTCTGACGTCCAACTTGTTGATTCCCTGCGCCGAAATCTGAGCAATCCACTGAGCCGGCCAAAACAGCGGTGTTAAGATTGATGGTGCTTTTCTGCCTGGGACTCTCCGGACTCTGCACCAAGAACTGGCGTGCTAAGGCACCAGCAAAACCGCCACGCCGGCCACAAGAGTCGCCCTGGCGACCCGTGGAGCTCCTCCACTGGGAATCTCCTGGTCCATGAGCAACTAATATTCGTCTGAAAGTGTGGCGTCCTCTCGTTCTTTGCGCTTTCACTGGGAGGTACGTGCCCGAGCTGCTAATCATCAACCATCTTGGATCTCTCTCGAGGGAATTATTCTTTATGTTGATTTGCTTTGGAGTGACTTCAAGTTTAGTCTTCATTTCTAAAATGGTTTTCCTTTTAATGCTCTTTCTTAAATTTTGTCACCCTATCTTTTCATACTTCCCATTTTCTACTTACCCCATTTCCATGTGTTTCTACTTCTGTTTCATGCTATTATTTAAGAGTTTTTATTACTTTATTATAAATCCTTTCACTTTTTTAGAAATATTAGAGCTTTTATTAGATTCTGCTCTTTATTGGTTAAAAAAAAACTCACAAACCTTTGTATGGGATTTAATCATATTCCTTTTCTTTTGCTCATGCTTAAAGGAAATCAGAAAGGGTGGTCCAGGATAGCTTTTCAAGATTCAGGGCTTCAGCACTATCTTTTCTGTTGTTTCCATGAAGTGACTAGTAGTAGTAATCATAATGGCTTCAGTGAATTCTGAGATCTAACTCCGGTGCACCCTTTCTCCACTTTCATGTGAATTTTCTTTTCTTTTGCTTTATTGTACCTGTCCTGTTTAAATGGCATTCTCCTTAGAGTGGGATTTTGTCTTGGGAGGGAGCTTCTCTTGATTCATTTTGAAAGTTCACAGGGCTCAGATTGCCCCTGCCACATCTAATCTTACACTGGTCTCTGCCCTGCAGAGTCGTATGGTGCTATTGAAAGCTGCCCTTGCTTCTGCAACGGTTTCCGGATTGGACTACACTTTTAAAATAAGTGTTTGTTAGGCCAGGCACCCTGTGGCTCATGCCTGTAATCCCAGCACTTTGGTAGCCTGAGGCGGACGGATCACGAGGTCAGGAGTTTGAGACTAGCCTGGTCAACATGGTGAAACCCCGTCTCTACTAAAAATACAAAATTAGCCGGGCGTGGTGGTGCGTGCCTGTAGTCCCAGCTACTCAGGAGGCTGAGGTAGGAGAATCGCTTGAATCCAGGAGGCAGAGGTTTTGGTGAGCCAAGATCACGCCATTGCTCTCCAGCCTGGGTGACAGAGCAAGACTCCATCAGTCAATCAATCAATCAATCAATCAATCAATGTTTGTTAGCACTTTTAGGGCTCTCCAGTTCTCAGAGTCATTAGGAGTTGCTTTGCCTTCTTGCTGTCTCTCTCGAATGGTGTGGACAATGCATGGATTTTGCTGCTGGTGGTTTTATCTACTTTCTTATGTCTATTTTGTGGTTCTTATCTACTCCTAGTTTTGTTATAGCTGTTGCCTGTGGGTGTTTACATCTATTCACCCAGTTGTTCTGTTAGATTTAATTGCAATAGACCTGTTTGCATCTATTCACCCAGTTGTTCTGTTAGATTTAGTTTGTTGGGGGAGGAGGGACTTTGGGTGTTTAAAAATCGGGTAGCCACTGTTGCCGTTTTCCCCACAGCCTTGGCATTTCTCTTTTTACAAGTTTCCCTGGTGATTATAAAGTGCAGCCAAAGTTGGAAAGTCAAAAGATCTGAATCCTTGCTCTATCTCTATTACTTTGTGGCAATGTGAACTTTTTAAAGTCACTTAAATTTTCTTATCAATAAAATTAGCACAATCATACCTATAATCTTTTCCTCATAGAGTTGCTGTGCTATACAAGATTCATGTATGTGAAATTCTTTGAAAATGTAAAATTCGATCCAGTCTATAGTGTTAGTAGTTTGTTCTTAAACACTGGATATTGATAGCCCCAGTAAACATGCCTTTGATCCCCATCATAAAACATGCTCGCACACTTGTTGCAGAGGTAAGGCGGGAGGATGCTTATGTTTCTTACTAAAGAACCTTAAGTTCTAATATTACTTTGAGACGCTGGTATCTCTTTGTCCAGAAAGGTGAATCTCAGTGTCTATTCTTTATTTTTTTCCTGAGGGTTGTACATTCATTGGAAACCTTAAATACTATTCAGACAGAATATATCTTTAATCAAGGCTCTTGTGCAGCCTACACAGAAAAATGAAGCTTTTTGGATTAGGAGCAAGGAGAGGCACAGTACAGAGGACAAAGACTCCTCACGATGAATGCTCTTCAGTCAGCTTAAATGTCTATTCTTGAAGGAGAGGGCTAGAGGTTGAGCTGCTGGGTTGTGATTGATCCAGAACTGCCTTCCCGTTTTTTCTGTTTGATATATGTTCTCCTACAGACAATTGTGTTTATAAAAGAGTTCCTCAACAACAGTGACAAGAACAACAGCAGTAATATACTGGGTTAGAAATGTGCTGGGTATAGGCAATCCCTGGTTTATGAAGAGAATATGAAGCAAAATTTTATTTCCTCTTAGATTGTTGGGAATGCTATACATTTTCTATCAAACACATCTATTACATGATAGCTAATCCCTAAGTTACCCTTCAAATGATATTGAACCCACAATGTAGCCAAATTACATGCTTATAACACCAATCTGAGTATACTATGTGGCCTTCCTTGATGTCAAGGAATAATATGGTGCTGAAGAGAAAATGGATATTTTTTCTTACCAATTTCTGGTACTCTGATGATTTTAGAAAACATTTCAATTAGTAAAGTTTTAATTTTCCATCAATTTACCCTTCTTTCTGTTCTCCTCTTCAATACCCTTAGGTCCCTCACCTCCTGGCCTCTAATGACTTCAGGCTACACCTGTGCAGCATTTTAACAGCAGAAAGAACAAAGGTTTGGGCCTCTAAAATGATTTACTGACCTCCTCTGGCCCCAAACTATAGTCTCTTTCCCACAAAGCAGCTGATCTTTGTCAGCTATTAGAAAATTAATGTAATTAAACCATTCACACTAGTGAATGACTGATTGCCCATAACCATTCTGCAGCTATTAATATTTTAAAAAGATGATGCTTGGATTACTAATTGGAGAATGTTAAACCCTGTTGCTAAAAAAATGCAAAGAAAAAAACCCACCACAAAACAAAACATCAGGGCATAAAAGGGACAACGTTTGCACAGATGAGCTTATAGGCAGGTCCCTAAGTTAGGACTACTGTTAAGCATGCAAGCTGTGCTCTGCAGATTTCCAGAAAGTGCCTCGGTATGAAATGTGCCCTGAAGAGCTGAGTAATTCAGTGACCTTATTAGAGTAAAAGTCTATCACACATGTTCTCACTTTTTTCTGTTTTATTGCATAGTTTCTTCCATTCCATTTCATCTTCATATTACATTTGTCCCAAAATGTTAGAGCCAGGTCACTTGTAAATATAGGTTGTTTTACACAGGAGATGTTTTGAATTGGGGGCTATCTGTAGACCTTCTTGGACTCTCAAGTGGGTCCTGGGTGAGAAACTGCCAGTTGTCTTCCCCAACATCTATTCTCTCATTTTCTTTAATTAATAGAATGCTGCTATGTTGGGGGTACAGGCAGTATGTTTACAAAAGGCTTACAGTACCTAACATTCCTTGTGGATAGATTTTAGGCATATGTAAGCAGCACTCATACATAAGCAAAAGTGTTGTATGAGTTTTCAAGAAACACACTCTAAATAAAGAGAGGCAACTTGTCTTTACTCCTTTTCTTCTGCCTAAGGACTGGAACTTGGACTTCATAGCATAGCTAAAGATACAGTCACTATTCTGGTGAGGCAGACACATAAGAGCCAGTGTTCTTGATGGCAGTGTGAAGCCAAAATATCAACTCTGCTCAACGCATATGTGAATTACTTTTGTTTGAGAGAGAAATAAACTTCCATCTTGTTTAATCCTCTATTTTCCAAGTCTTACTAACAACCAAACCTATTGCTATTAAGCTCCTAACTTACCATTTCACTGGAGTTAGGGCACTGTGTCATTTATAGTAAAAATAAATGGCTTTAATCCTGTTTTAAAATGTATAACGTTTTAGTTTAAACTGCTTATTCTACCAAGAAATTAACTTCTGAAAGCTGTTAAGACTATAGAAATTCTTTCTCATTCAAACTTAAACTACAACAGGAACTCACGGAGAGCTGCCTAATTTATTGCTTCTTAGTCTTCAATATGTTTTTGAATCATTTGATAATGTTGGTAAAATCCAGATGCTGATTCAGAAGGTCTGGGATGGAGCCAAGACTCCACATTTCTAATAATCTCCAGGTGATAAGCAAGGCTATTGATAGGCACCTTGAATGGTCTGCATTGACTCACACGGTGGTCTTTCCTCATCAGAGATTCTGGAACTGGGGATCAGAGAGCTGCATGATGAATAGACATTACATAAAGTTCTTACACAAAGAAAAGTTTAAGCATCATAGGTATGGCACATATATTGTTATTTGCAAATTCCAAACAGCACAGTAGCTATTATTGTAGGCCAGGAGGGAATTTGTTGCCTTCTTTAAGAAGAAAGTGAATCTCCTTCCAATTTGGAAAAGATAACTACTGTTTTTAACTTAGAGTGTACAGAAATCATCATTTTAAACTTCCAGCTTCTTTCTTGCCCACAGTGGAATAGAAGGGCCAGCCCCTGGAAAGAAGTGCCAAAGCAGAGATTCTCTTTGTCCCCAAAATACTTGTTCAAGTGTCTGATTGGGAATTGGAGGAGGCTGAGAAACATTCTTTAGGTCAATTATGCACTGTTACCCTTAAGGATTATTTGAAATAAGGCAAAATCAAAGAGGTCTGCTTGATCTCAGTGTTATGTTAGATTTTTTTACCCCCAGAATTACATCACTTGTAGAGTTTATGGTCTGTGGGCCATTTCTCTGGCTAGATATCAAGCTCTTGAATAGGGTCAAATTCTGTACATTCATAAGCAGTCATCTATATTGATTCAGGCAAATATTTCCCTGGAAACATTCAGAAATTATGAGAGAAAAGTGTTTCTCTTTTGGTTTTAGTTGTTTATAGAAATACCTTGAGAGCTTTCACATGCTTTTTTTTTTTTTTTTTTTTTATTGAGACAGAGTCTTGCACTGTCAACCGGGCTGGAGTGCAATGGTGCCATCTCAGCTCACTGCAACCTCCACCTCCCGGGTTCATGCAATTCTTCTGCCTCAGCCTCCTGAGCAGCTGGAATTACAGGCACACACCGCCACACCTGGGTAATTTTTTGTATTTTTAGTAGAGACAGGTTTCACCATGTTGGCAAGACTGGTCTGAAACTCCTGACTTCGTGATCCACCCACCTTGGCCTCCCAAAGTGCTGGAATTACAGCCATGAGCCACTGTGCCTGGCCACTTTTTTAGTGTATAAATTGAGTCATATATGATTATGCACATTTACAATTAAGTATTTGTTGGAATAATTTATTCTTTACTTGAATAAATACACTCTCTGAAAATCTTCTTTGATTTTAGTTAAAAAATGGGCTTTTGATAATAAATTCTGATTTAATTGAGGTCTTTGTTATGCATCTTTTTTGTTTTTTTTTGTTTTTGAGATGGAGTCTCACTCTGTTGCCCAGGCTAGAGTGCAGTGGCAAAAGCTTGGCTTACTGGAGCCTCCATCTCCCAGGTGGAAGCAATTCTTTTGGCTCAGCCTCCCGAGTAGCTGGGGCTACAGGTGTGCACCACCATGCCCAACTAATATTTGTATTTTTAGTAGAGATAGGGTTTCACCATTTTGGCCAAGGCTGGTCTTGAACTCCTGACCTCAAGTAATCTGCCCACCTTGGCCTCCCAAAGATCTGGGATTACAGGCCTGAGCCACTGCACCCAGCGATCTTCTTTATGTGTGTATGATGCATTATATTTCTTGTTTACCTCTCCCTTTTTGTCATTACTTGGTTGATTGAGGCTTCTTGTTTTTATCTAGTCTTTCCCCTCTATTTGTTAGAAAGTATATGATCCATCTTATTCTTTTAGTGATTACTCTAGCTATTTTAACATGCATATTTGTGAAAGTCTAGAGTTGGCTAATATTTTTCTTTTCCTGCAGAATTATACAAGCATCTTCAAGTATTTGTTAAGTCTGATCTTCACCATTACTGTTTATGTGTTGTTGTTGTTCAGTGTTTTAATTTTCCATGTATTATTGCTGCCAGTGGATAATTATTGTTGCATTTGTTGAGCCTGTTGTTGTGGTTGTTGATTTATGCAGTCAATGTTTGTTTAGATCTACCCACTTATTCTTCATTGTTATTGCTGATTATTTTTCTTCTACTTCTGAATTTCATCTGGGATTATTTTTTTGGTCTGAAGTATACCTGAGGAATTTCAGATAACAAGAGTCTTCTGATGATAATTTTTTTGTTTTTGTTTGTCTAAGAATGGCTTTATTTTGCCTTTATTCTAAAAGTTCAGTTCCCCTCTTCCCAAGTTGCATAGGAGTGAGACAGAGGCAGGCCTGGGTGAATACTGCACACACAGTGGATCTATGTCACAGCTGAGAATGGTGAGCCCGAGAAACTCTCAATCATGTAGGGGCACCTCTAGCAAACCTGCTCATTTTCCCCTCTAGGGACACACACGCACGTATGCCCACACACACACACGCCCAGAGAAGGGAAGGATAGGTCTTTATTTTCCTGAAATATTCTAGGGAGGGAAACAGTTATTTTCACTATCATGAAATACCTGTCAATTCCTGGACATGGAGAAACATGAGAGATTCATGAAGAATTGTTATCTAAGACATATATTCAATTCATTACAGTTATAAAGCATTTCACATCTTTTATCTTATGAGAATTTAAATGAGAATGAGACAGGGATTTGCTCCCTCACAAATCTGACAGCAGATTGAAGGAGGTGACAATGGAAACATTCAGAATGGTTTGATTGAAAGGAAGTTACCTGTTTTTAGGACTTAAGATTTATTTCAGATTGAATAAGATTAGAGAGGGCAAGACCCAGTGTAGTGACCCATGCCTGTAATCCCAGCACTTTGGGAGGCCAAGGCGGGTGGATCAACTGAGGTCAGGTGTTTGAGACCAGCCTGGCCAATGTGATGAAACCCCATCTCTACTAAAAATACAAAAATTAGCCTGGCGTGGTGGTGGGTGCCTGTAATCCCAGCTACTTGGGAGGCTGAGGCAGGAGAGTCCCTTGAACCCGGAAGGTGGAGGTAGCAGTGAGCTGAGATCACGCCATTACGCTCCAGGATGGGTGATGAGAGTGAAACTCCGTCTCAAAATAAAAAAAAAAAAATGTCTAGAGTAAAAGTGAACCTAGCCCAAACAAATAAATTTTATAAATATTTACTGAATGAATGTTTTCAAAACTTGAAAAAATAAAAAATTTAGATAACATGTTCAATCTAAATATAAATTCAGAATTATGATTTTAAAAATTATTGACAAAAGTTGTATATATATATGTTGTACAGCATATTTTGAAGTACATACTCATTGTGGAATGGCTAAATTGAGCTAATTAACACACGCGTTGCCTCATATTTTTTGTGGTGAGAACACTTAAAATCTCTCTCAGCAATTTTCAAATATATACATTATTATTAACTATTATGCCACCCTGTCATACAGTAGATGTCTCGAACTTATTTCTTCCATGCAAGTGAAATTTTGTACAGAATTGTGATTTTAAGCATGGAATTTACTATAGCTAAATAACTGTATACTTAAGTTATTCACCGTTTAGAATGTGAACATAAGCATATCGTGGAGATTAAAACTGAAAAGTCTTTGAGAAAAATGGAGATTTACATGCATATGATCAATAACAATAATTACCACATGTTACTCAATAGATATTTAACTACCGTGCTGAGGTGTATTTCAGTTATTTTGTAAAATCCTTAATTTCAATTTCCACAGGAAAAAAGTGCCATGAGATTAGATTAGCACTATGTACCTCCTTAACAGTGAGTAGGTGTTCAATATATTTCGAATAAATATATGAATCAGTTAACAATGTTCATAAGCCATAGTAATAGAAAGAAATATGATACTTTGGAAGCATTTTGTGTTTGTGTGCACACATGTGTGTGTATGCACACATGTGTACTTGAGGAAGTTGTAAGCAGAGTGCAAGAGCCATTGCTTTTTCTCTAGACTCAAGAAACTGATAGTTGATTAGAGGCAAATCTATTTTATTTTATTGGCCAGGGAATCAATTGGCCAGAAGCTCCCACCATCTGGGCTATCAGACAAAGCAGACCTGGATTTTAATTCACCCACCAGGACATGCCCTACACTGTTCAATCGCCGGCAGAACCTAGAGCAAGTCTTAGCTCTTTTTGTTGAATACGTAGCATAGCAGAGACAATAATAGTAGAAGCTACGAATTAATGAGCATTTACTATATGACAGGTGGCATTCTTTAAAGGTCTTACTAGGTATAAGCTCATATAATTTCCACAACAATTCTACAATATATGTACTCTTATTAGCCTGATTTCACAACTGGCACAGAGAAATTAAGCAATTTACCTAACTGGCTAGTTGTAGAGCCTAGATTGAAATGTAGACGTTTAATGCCACCATAGTGCTCTTGTCCCCTACTTGTTGCTTATTGGCTGCATTTTAACTCACAAGAATCAAAACTGAAGAGTTTGAACCACATTGAAAAATAGCCTTCTTCACTCTAGGGCAGTGGTTCTAAACTGGAGGTAATTTTACCCCTCAGGAGACATTTTTTATTGCCAATACTCAGAGGATATGATGATATATTCATCTGCTGGGTAGAGGGCAGGGATGCTGCTATAGTACACTGGACAACTTTCTACAATGAACAGTTACCCAGTTTAAAATGTCCATAGTGCAAAGTTTGAGAAATCCTGCTCTAGGTTAGTAGCTCTCAGCCTTGGTTGCATATGAAAATGATTTAGAAAGCTCTCAAAATCCCAATAGATGCAACTCAGACCAATTATAACAGAAGCTTGAGTGGTGAGTAGTATTTATTAAAGCTCACAGGTGATTCGAGTATAAAACCATGGTAGCAATCTACTGCATTAGGGAAATTTGTCCTTTTGAAAATCAGACCCTTATCAATTCCAATGAGTTCCTCCACCTCCAATGATTATATACATAGTTGGAGAAAGACAGGAAGTTTCACCTCAGCATTTCATATTTTGAAGGAACTTTTGATACTTCTCCAAGGAAACATAAAGCAAGAGAAGAAGGAATCACCAAGAGTAAACTGAATATGTGCCTATTCTCTTTAGAGACTTCTTTAAATTCCTGTCATCTGTTTTGCACTGAAATCCTGATTATCCTTTCATAGCTAAACCTGAATAAGACTAAATCCTTGACCTTGATGTAGGCTTGTAAAACTAAATCCTTAATGGAGGTGAGTATGTGCATGCTAGTTGTAGAAGGGCCACTGTAGATAGAAGGTAGCAAAGCTAAGAAATACAGTTCTATGTCAGTCATCTTGTGAAGGCATGGCTTTAGGCAGAAAACTTAAATTCCCTTCCTTTGACAGGGATGCTGGGAAACCAGCTTTATTGCCTGGAAATTTATGCTCTGAGAAGAGTGAAAGTCCAGATGTGAACCCTTGAGTGATGCCATGATTCGGCCTACAGCCTATTAGACAATATCTAAGAGAGGGCAAAATTATACCTCTGATATGAACTTCAGAGATCAAAGCAGATCTAAACCAGAGTATGCGGATTATGTAGACATGTAGATGTTTTTTGTTTTTTGTTTTTTTATCCATAAACAGTTAATAAAATCAACTGTTAATGTTCTAAGTTTGACCAAGATGCTCTAAGGGATCTTAAGGGAGAAGTTTTCCATGCTTGAATCAGATTATTAAAGAATGAGTAACACTTTCTAAGAGTTGTGTTGTGCTGGTAGCAGTCCTCATGAGATTATTTTCCAAAGAAACCATGAATTCTTGAGTTGGGACTACACCAACTGAACTTCCCTCTGCTTCTAGAAGTTCCCCTTTTTAAGACTAAAATTTACTGGGTGTGTGTTTTTATAAAAATGTATTATTTTCCTTCCAGTTTCAAAATATCTCATTAAATAATTTAGAAGGCAAAGAAAAACAAAAACCATCAGATCTGGTTAATAACAGTAGAGTGCTGGAGCATCTGTTCTTTTTCACTAACTGTTATCCTCTCAGTACTGAAATTCTTCATTCCTCAATCCTTGCCTTTTTAATTGTGGTGGGTGCAATAAAGCCTCTTTCCACAAAGACATGTGAATGTGTTACCTTATATAGCAAAAAGGACTCTGCAGATATTACAAAGTTAAGCATCTTGAGATGGGTAGTCCGTCCTGGATTATTGAGGTAATATAATCACAAAGGACCTTATTAGAAGAAGACAGCATCAAAGTAAAAGAAAACGATCTGATGATGAAAGCAGAGAGGAGAGACAGAAGATGTGATGAGAGAAGCAGAGTTGGAGTGATATAGTTTAAGATGGAGCATGAAGCCACAAGCTAAGGAATGGGAGGTTGCTTCTAAAGCTCTAGGTTCTAAACCTAGAAAAGGCCTCTAAACCTAGAAAAGGCAAGAAAACTGTCAGAGCAGAAGGAATGCAGGTCTGCCAACACTGCTAGTGGGTAAGACCCATTTTGGACTTCTGACTTCCAGAACTATAAG
The DNA here is from genome assembly GCF_030222135.1 of Aotus nancymaae. Classification (NCBI taxonomy): domain Eukaryota; kingdom Metazoa; phylum Chordata; class Mammalia; order Primates; family Aotidae; genus Aotus; species Aotus nancymaae. The sequence continues at coordinate 33,063,265 of NW_026988471.1, forward strand.
AAATTAAGTTTGTGTTACTTTATGCCACCAAGTTTGTGGTAATTTGTTACAGCCGCTTGGCAAACTCGAACAGTAACCATGCTGTGCTTCCTGGTAGAATGGGCCTACTCTTCTCTGATCCATAATCATTGATTACAACAGCCTCTGCTATTATCACAGAAGAAGTTCGAACACAGGAAACATGACTGAAAAGAAAGTAGGACTAAAGAGGTGCGCATGATATAGTACCATAGCTTTTTCACATTAATTTATGAGGAATGGTCTGCTAAAAATATTTTCCAGATTTGTAATAGTCATTTATATGAAAAGCACTCTAAACAGTACATTTTGCAAACTAAATTATCTCTAATTATATTTAGCACATTTAAAACAACAAAATTTCATGTACATATGACTCTTCTAAAAGTTCCAGCACGTATATGGGACAAGAAAATATTTTAAAGCCTGAATTATTCAATTAAACTAAAAATTTCCAGGTTTTCATTTTGTCATGCCAGGTTACAGTCTTAATTTAAAATTCTTTATCCATTCAACTTTTCACAGATGTATATTTTCTCTATTTTCCCGTATGTAGGAAAATGGCATTTGCTTCTGATCAATACTTGGAGAAGAAAATCTTTTTGCTTCATCCATTTTGTGGGTTCATATTTTGGTGTCAGAGATAATACTCAAGGACTTGGAGTTCAAAATATCAGCCACAGAGCAATATTTTCTGGAAAAAATTAAAAGTGATTTTTCTCTCACAGGGAAAAGAGAATACATAGAGTATGCAGGGAAGACAAAGAAGATATGTAGGAGGGGGTGGTGTTAATGGAAAAGCAGTTGGGAAAACATATTAGAGTAGATCATAAGTGACCCCGAAGTCTAAGTTCTGGAAATAGTTTCATGAATGAGTGTCTTAGTTGAAACCCAAAAAAACATAGATCAAGTGGCTTATGCCACAAACATTTATTTCTCATGGTTCTGGAGGCTGGGAAGTCCAAGACCAAGATGTGATCTGATTTGTGTCCTCATGGGATCCCCATTCCTGGTTTGCAAATGGCTGCCTTCTTGTTGTATCCTCACATGACACAGAGACAGATCATCTCTCTTGTGTCTTTTCTTAGAAGGGCACTAATCCTATTATGAGTTATGCACTCTTAGGACCTAATTATCCCCAAAAAGCTTTATCTCCAAATACTGTTGCACTGGGGTTAAGGGCTTCACCACATGAATTCTAGGGGACATAAATATTTAGTCCACAGCAATGAGAGTATAGTCATATAGTCATAATGAGAGGTTAATCATATTTGAGGTGTTGTTTGTTCTTTTGTACATACTTAAAAATCATAGATCAAGGTGATTCCATTGTTTTCAAATTCTTACATTCCACAATTTTAACTAGGAAATAGGGGAGACCAAAATGTGTTAAATTAATAATGAGTTTTAATTTATAATTCATTGAATGGTGTGGGACTCATAATTCCTTTACTTGTCTATTGCTGATGATTCTTTAACTTTTAGAGGTTCTCAAATTTTGGTGTGTATGAAAAAAATATTACCTAGGGAGCTTGTTTAACTGACTCTTAGTTTGAGGATGAGGCCCTGGTATCTTAATTTTTAGTAAATATCTCAGGTGATTTTTTGGGTGGTTGATCCACAAACCACACATGAACCAGGAACACTGGGTTCCCAGCCACCACCCCATGCCCATTCTCCTGAAGGCAGCCTTCTGAAGTTGCGGTATAAAGCCTGCTGACTTTCCAGATAGAGTGTGGTTCCCACACCAGCCGCATGGTTATCATGGGAGAGCTCATTAGAATTATAGACACTCCGTCCCATCCCAGACGCAGATTTAGAACCTGCATTTTAACAAGATCTTAAGGTCGAGTGTGGTGGTGGAATTATTTACAAGCACACTTAAGTTTGAGAAGCACCATCCTCTTGGAAATTAATCAGCCTCCCCACCAGTGGTTCTCAATTCTCTAAGGAGCTCTGAAAAATTACACAGGATTCACTTCAGACTCACTGATCCTTCAGCAGTACAGAGGCAGGAAATAGCTTTTAAAGAAAGATCCAAAGGTGGCTCTGATACACACCCTGGTTAAAAACAATTGCTCCATAGGACTTCTTGGCAAGTCAGAACATTTGTGATGACAAAAATCACACCAGATCACTCTCAAATCTCAGTTTTCCTTTGTGGTGTGACAGCCTTAAATTCAGAGCAGACATTTGTATTACCTCGGGTTGCCTTTGTTCTTTTCAGCTTTCTCGTCCTAGTTGTCACACTGGGAGAACTCAAAGAAGTCAGAGAGTTTTCATCTCTGTCCTGTGCCCTCAGGGGAAGGCTGATTTATTCCCAAGTTCTTCTGCCTCTTTAATTTTTTTTTTCAAGTTGAAGGCTGTACTCGTGTAGGTCAGCCAATTCATAATTCACTCTGAGACTGGGGAAAGGACTCTGAAGTCCTCATTTTCTTTAGGACTTGAGTGGTAGTTTGTTAAAACTCCAGAGCTGTCAGACTTCACTGTAACTGTGGTCCTTATAAATATGAGAAAATAATGAAACTTTATTAAAGGATAATCCAGACATGAATCCTTAACTATTTTATTTAATGGGTCTTGTATTAAAGTAACTTTCAAGACATTCTGAGATAATTTTTAACTCAGCCATTTGTGGGGTAGTTTACTGAAAGTATTTTAGTTTATAACTGAAAGGGGCTCTAAATAATGACCTTAGTTCAGATATGTCCCTAAGGACCTATCAACTAACCCTTCATAGGTAGGATCTGAACCAACTGAGGTCAATCAGATCTTGCTTGATGGTCTGTGGCCAAATCAAGTTGCTACTTTTCCTGAATCCTGGAAAAGATACAGGAAATTGGGACTGATTATTTGAGGAAGCTCTGTTGCTGGTGAGGAAGTTCTGTTGAGTTCTGTAGGAATTTTTCTAGTTTGTTTTGTATTCAGTTCTATCAACAATTCAAAGGAAAACCTCCTTTCCAGCATGTCAGTCACACAAGCACATAGAATCAGGTAGCATATAGGATCAGTCACAAGAAGAACTCTGGGGTAGGGGAGAGGTTTTTCTTCCACTGCTTGGATTCAGTGCCTTTGAGAAGGACCTCTTTTTTCCTGTGGACAAAATGTCATCACACCAGCATCTTGTTGCCCATACTCTTCACCTTGTCTATGTTTTGAAATGGGATCATGCTTAAGTAAAATTGCTACTTTCCATGATAATGCATTTGGGGCTGAGGAAACTATATGCCTGTTAAGTAATTCTTGCTTTGCTCTAACCTGCTCTGCCCCTCCAAAATATTGTCTCAGCTCATAGTTTAGAAGGCATTAGTTTTAAGCTGAGTAGTATTAGAATATAATCCTTATGATAAATGGTTTTTCCTCAGAGGAGGTGGCCTACTGATAAGTGAGAGAATAATATCCATTGGGCCATCTTGCCACCTACAGAAACCATTTGCTTTGAAAATAAGAAATATCTCTTTCAGTAGGCAGTGATTTTTCTTAAGGATTTTATAATAAAGATAAAAATTGTGATTGGTGATTGGCAAGTGTGATGGTTAATATTAAGTGTCAACCTGATTAGATTGAAGAATGACTAGATAGCTGGGAAAGTATTGTTTCTGAGTGTGTCTGTGAGGTTGTTGCCAGAGGAGTTTAATATTGAGTCAGTGGACTGGGAGAGAAGACCCACCCTCCATGTTGCACACCATCCAGTTGGCTGCCAGTGCAGCTAGAAAAATCAGATAGAAGAAGGTAGAATAATTTGATGTATTAGTCTGTTCTCACACTGCTAATAAAGCCATACCTGAGACTGTTTAATTTATAAAGAAAAGAGGTTTAATTGACTCACAGTTCCACATAGGTGGGGAGGCCTCACAATCATAGTGGAAAGTGAGGGAGGAGCAAAGTCACGTCTCACATGGTGACAGCCAAGAGGGCTTGTGCAGGGAAACTCCCATTTGTAAAACCATCAGATCTCATGAGACTTACTCAGTACCATGAGAACAGTATTGGGGAAACTGCCCCCATGATTCATTTATCTCCACCTGGCCCCACCCTTGACACATGGGTATTATTATAATTCAAGGTGAAATTTGGGTGGGGACACAGCCAAACCATATCAGTTGGCTTGCTGAGTCTTCTTGCTTTCATCTTTCTCCCATGCTGGATACTTCCTTGAACACCAGATTCCAGGTTTTTCGGCCTTTGGACTCTTGGACTTACACCAGTGGTTTGCTGGGGGCTGTCAAGCCTTTGTCCACAGACTGAAGGCTGCACTGTTGGCTTCCCTACTTTTGAGGCTTTTGGACTCAGACTGAGCTACTACTGCCTTCTTCCTAAGCCTGCAGGTGGCCTATCATCGGACTTCACCCTGTGATTGTGTGACTCAATTTTCCTTAATAAACTCCCTTTCATTTATACAGGTATCCTATAAATTCTCTCCTTCTGGAGAACCCTGACTAATACATAAACTTAGTAAACAGTAAAGTTTTCATGTTTCATAATAAGTGAAAGAAAATGCAAAGTAGCCAGGGAAGCCGGTCTCTGCCGCATCACATTGATAAATGTGTTAGCATTTAGCCTGAAAAGGAACCTTCACATGTGGCTGGTTGTGAGACTAAAATGAGTTGAAGGAAGGAACAGGCACCAGGAGGAGGATCCTAACTTCACCACCAAAGCTAAGTACGGAGGCTCCTCTTCTGTGAAACTTTACCTCATGCTTTTCACAGGGGTAAGCCTCATACATCTTTTTGTCAGATTGGAACATCACTAGTGATTTGCGCTCATGAAGAAGTACCTTGATTTTCTCAAGTGCGATTCAGCAAATTACACTTGGCAATCACCTAGTTTCAGTCACTTGGACGATGATTATGTCATATTACAGCAATTTTTATCAAGGAGTAGACTGACCTGGTACAACACTTGTTGTTAACTTATTGCTGACTTACTCCTTATATGACTATTTTGTGAAAGAAAAAAACAAATAAAAATGTAAGGATAATTTTGCCATTTCAAATAATTTGACATTAGACAGTCTTTTGGGCTCATGACATTTGTTGAAGACTTAGAGAAATAAGTCTCTCTTCACAGTCAACACCAGGCATGTTTCTCAGCCTACAGGATGTGATGCCTTCTGCTTTATCTTATAGACTTCTTAGGGCCTTTTTGAAAAACTCCTTACCCACTGCTCTTTGGATCATGACAACTGACATAGGACCCATTTGAATAATTCTACTTTCTTGCAGCAAGATTCCTAAAGCATAATAAGAACCACTTTAAAAATAATATTCTTATTTCTGTCTTTGATTATTAACCTTTATTTAGGGACATAGGTCTTTTGGGGCTCTATAACCCAGAATGAGTTGAAATGCCCAGAAATCCCCAGAGTGATATAGTAGAAAGAGCAGGGTTTAAAAACCAAATACTTGCATTTGACTAATTTCCTACCTCATACTTAACAGCTGGGAGAAACTTAAATTGTAATCAGATGGCGGTATGTCTATCTGTTCACCAGAGCATTCCTAGTGCAGAGCAAATGTGTAGAATATGATCCTTTGCAAAGATGTGTTGATTAATTGACTGATTGGAAGATTCCATGAGATGTGTATGTAAAAGCACAGGAGAGGAACTAAATGAATGTTATTTACTTTGCTCTTCTGGTTTGTGGGTGATAAAAATCATTGCTTTCTGTGAACATGCATCAGCCATGCTCAAAAATGTCAGGGATCAATTTGTTGGATAGCTGGGGTCCAAGGAGACAAAGTCCAGCACGAGCAGTTGAAGAGATAGCACAGCCAGGTTTTTTTTTTTTTTTCTTTTTATGTTTTCTTGTCATATGACACTTTTTCAGTTTCTTACCTAACCTTGGTTTATAATGACATTTTTGGAGGGCGGAGGGGAGAACTTTAATCAATGCTATAGGTACAAAAACTATGTAAAAATAAGGTGGATATAGCTGATTAATTTGACTCTTTCTGCTTGCTTCCATTTTATCTTTTTGTGTGTGTGCTGCCAGGGTTTCAGTCTTTACAAATTGAGACTGTACAATGCTAAGCATTCTGACAGGCTAAACCCACAGCAACAGTTACTAGCTATCTTTCTTCTGCTGTCACTGAGCAATTATTGAAGACTCAGTGTACAGGACTATGCTAATTAGTGTATAGAATACGCAAACAAAAATTAGCGTTGTAGAAGCAGTGAACAATATTCTATTAAGAGCGCTGCTGTTTTCTGCATTCTGGAAATGAGGATCTTGTCTGCAATGGTCTCCCTATAAAAATAGCAGGAGTTCTTTAATTAGAACTTTAGGGAGACAGAAAAACAACTTGTTGGATGTGACTAAATGCATTACTTGTGAATAAATAAAAATAGCATATAATAGGCTGGAGTATAATGGCTCAAGCCTGTAGTCCCAGCACTTTGGGAGACCAAGCTGGGAGGATCCCCTGAGGCCAGGAGTTTGAGACCAGTCTCAGCAACAAAGTGAGACCTCATCTCTACAAAAAAAAAAAAAAAAAAAAAAAAAAAAAGATGCATTGTAAATACATTTGAAAACTATTCCTCCAGGGAGTATTGTAATAATTTTATTTATTATCCAAACATCGTCTTTTGTTGAGCTCTTAAGGTAAAATTGCTTTATCTTTTCTATCTTTGTTCAACTTCTCTTGATATTTTGTGGGCTAAGAGGTTGATCTTGGGTATAAATAGCTAAATGTAATCAACTGTAAAAGAAAACAAAATATTAGAGCCTAAAAGTATTTGGTCAGCCAGATTAAGAAAAATAGAGTATCCTCAAGTATTCTGTTTCATCTCTTTTATGAGAAAATATGCAGTCATGGGGAATTTGAAAAATGCTTGTTACATGCATGCTCTTATAGTCTCTAGGCTAGTTTAGTGATATATGCAGCTGTTAAGTCAAACAAGAATGACTAGAAAAAACTGCTGAGGCTCGATCGGTAATTGTGGATTAAAGTTAGTGAGAACTCGCTGAAGGGTGGTTGTTGTCTTAATGATTTTTCAAAGGCATTGCAAAGCTTTTGAAGAATCTTTTTAATCTCTTCATCTCTCTGTTCTATTACTAATAAAATGAGGGGCTTTACTTAGATGAGGACAATACACATTTTATAGATTTGTACGGTAATTTACAGTTTATTAAGTGCTTTTACATTTTTCCTTCCCTGAGATGAATTAAGGCTTTTTTTTTGATGGAGTTTCGCTCTTGTTGCCCAGGCTGGAGTGCAATGGTGTGATCTCTGCTCACTGCAACCTCCGCTCCTGGATTGAAGTGATTCTCCTGCCTCAGCCTACCAAGTAGCTGGAATTACAGGTGCTCACCACCATGCCTGGCTAATTTTGTAGTTTTAGTAGAGATGGGGTTTCACCATGTTGGCCAGGCTGGTCTCGAACTCCAGACCTCAGATGATCCACTGGCCTCAGCCTCCCGAAGTGCTGGGATTACAGGTGTGAGCCACCACACCCAGCCTAGGCTCTTTTAAGCTCCAGAATTCTACTACTTTAAGTTTAATTGATTCTTTTGAATATGCTTTAAAATTTTTTGTTTGAAACTGACAAATTGAACAGTTTTAGTTTAGCATTGATATAACTTTCCAATTCCTTACATTCCTAGAGGTTAATTGAATTATGACTGTGGGCTTTTAAAATAAATAACCTGCTGATAAATAATGTAGAAATCTCCGTAAGATGTATTTCAAAAGAGCTGTCCGTTAAGACACCTTGTTAACAACCAAAGTTTAAATAGCTAAAGATTATACGATTGTAACACAAAGTTCCCTGTGTCTTTTTCATTTTCTTTTAAAAATTCCACAAGACTGGGAAAATGACCTGGTAATGCAGAAATCAATTTTCAGGTTATTATTATCATAGGCAATCAAAAGAAGGCTGAATCACTGACAATTACTAAAGAAAAGGACAAAGTAATGACCGTGGGTCAGTCTTAAGTATTTCTACTGACTAAAAAATTCTCTCACTTCCTGAGATTATTATCACTTAAAATGAGCCCTCAAAGGAGCTGAAACAGTTTTATAAGGGTATTTATTATTATTATTATTATTATTATTTGGAGACAGAGTCTCACTCTTTCGGCTTGGCTGGTGTGCAGTGGTATGATCTCAGCTCACTGCAACCTCTGTCTCCCAGGCTCAAGCAATTCTCCTGCCTCAGCCTCCCAAGTAGCTGGGATTATAGGTGAGTACCACCACGCCCAGCTAATGTTTGTATTTTTAGTAGAGAAGAGGTTTCACCATGTTGGCCAGGCTGGTCTGATAACTCATGACTTCAGATAATCCACCTGCCTTGGCCTCCCAAAGGGCTGGGATTGCAGGCACGAGCCACTGTGCCCAGCCAGGGGTGGTTTTATAAATAAAGAGAGTAACACCTGTGTGGGATCCTGTGGTGGGGGTGAACAGATAGGGCAGTAGACTGCTTAGGAGTGATTCTAATAATTTCTTGTAGAGATTTATATCTGAGAAAGGAGACTCTCGAAGAAATAGTGGTGCTCAACATTAATACAATTGAAGCAGTGGCCTAAATTCTTCTAGAGAAAATTGTTCCCACATTGGGAATGCCCCTTGAACTTCAGGATGACTGGGGAACCCACTTTACTGGCCATTTAGTAAAGCAGCTCTGTTTAGTTTCGCCAATTTTACAGCATTTCCATGGTGCCTACTATCCTGTCTTGTGGCTCCATAGAGCAAACAAATGGAACGATTCAAATACAGTTGGCCAAACTTATGGAAACTGTAAAATTTCTCGTCAAGTTAGAGGAGGAAACAGAGACTGGAGTAAGGAAATTAAAAGCCAATTTATTCAGCTCCTGGGCGAAGTTCTATGGTCCTGGAAAGGGGCCAAAGAAGTCACACTTCTCTTCTTGGGACGTGGGGTTTTATAGGGAGTAGAGGTAGCTGATCGACCGCGGGGAAACAAAGAGATAATTTCATTGGATATGAAAGGACTGGGGACGGACGGGGTGAAAAAAGCAGAGGGATTTCCATTGGTCATGAAGGAACCGGACACAGACAAGGGGCTGGTCGAGGACGTTCGGGGAAGCTTGCCATAGGGCAGGTCTTTGGCGGGTTTTTTCAAAATTTCGGCCGGTGCAGGGCTGAGATTGGAATGTGGAAACGGGTACAGGGAGCCTGCGTGGAGAGGGCAAATGCTGAGTAATGCGCTCAGAATGGTGACGTAGTTTTCAGGCGCAGAGAGAGAAGGGCGTGTCCATTCGGCTCCCAGCAAGGCAGCCGGCCTTACAGAAACTATATACCTTTCTTGGTCTAGAGTTTTTCCTTTGATATTATTTTTAGAACCACTCCCTTTGGAGCTCAGAAACTTTTACCTTTGGAAATAATCACAGGTGCTCTCCTGTATACTTCACTCCCTCTACTTTTGACTCTGTGTTGACAGCAAAGAGTTATACTCTAGTATTGTAAAGGCATTATTAAAATGACAGATAGAAATCATACTTTGGTAGAACAATCATCCCACATGCTCTCCCGGGAGACAAAGACCTAACACACCATAATCTGTAACCTGGTGATGTTGTCTACTAGAAAAAGTACCTACATAAGGATTATCTTGAGCCTCATTGGAAGGGCCCATATTCATTTCACCATTCCCTGTGCTATAAGATTCAAAGACATTTACTCCTGGATCTACATGTCTCATTTTAAAATGGTCCCTCCTACTGAGTGAACCAACTCTCGAACAAGAAGCGATTTAAGACTAAAATTTACCTGGAATTGAGGTAGATGAGGTCTACAGTAGATTGTTATTTCAAGATTCCCAGAGCAGGTCACTGTATTCTTTACCTTTTGTTTTTGGTCTCTTCTAATATGCCTTTATTTTCCTGGAACGATAATGCTCTAATATGCACTTTCCTGTCTATTGCAAGGAGGAACTATGACTGACTGTTAGATTTGTTACCTAAAACCTTGATCTGTCACGATATAAGTAAACCTTTAGTCTACTCCATAACACATTTTGTTAACGTTCCCAATGTAACTGTGGTTCAAATTTTGTATCCAGTCCTTTATACAAAGTCAAACTTTTGGACCCAGATATTCAGATTCTTTGCTTCACCATAATAGTACCTACGGTCTACAAAACAACCTTTGGAACTAGACTAAGATTGTGAAAGAAAAGGTATGGTATTTAGATTCAAGAGAAAAACAATTTGATAGATTATAAAAACATTCATGATCCTGGTTTTCTAATTATTGATAACCTCAAACAATGTAATAATTCAATAACAGAACCTTGGAGAAATACTGCTGACATCTCCCTATGAGTAGCAATTAATACACAAGGTAATCCATGTAGAATTATCTGTTATATTCCATCAAAATACATTTTTATTTATAGGGGATTTAACAGTTAACCATAAACATGGGCAGCATCATGTCTCAGCAAATGGAAAATAAAATGCCAATGTGGTTTAGGCTATTTCTGGATTCAATATAAATTAACAAAATCTGAACAGTGGTTGGCACCTTTTAACTTAACACCATTAAAAGATATACTGTACTGGGAGACCTAAATCCAGCAGGATAGGCCTCTGCTGTTTAGACCCTTTTTCTGTTGGATTGCAGTTAACCACTTAAAAATAACATTCAGAAATTTAGCCTTAAAACTTGGGTCTATAGCCAATTCCACAGCTAAGGCTGTTGTAGCTCAATAAACTTCCTTAGAATCTCTTGCTACAGTGGCATTGGATAACAGATTGCTCTGGATTACTTATTAGCTGACAAGGTGGTAGTTGTGCGATTGCTAACACTACTTGCTATGCACGTATAAACTCCTCTGGGAAAGTAAAAACACAATTATACAAGATAAAAGAAAACCCAAGCTAGCTGGCTCCAACAAGTCTCACCAGATACATCTGAACTTTTTGATCTGTCTAGTTGGTTGTCTTAAAATTTAAGTTCATTGTCTAGGTTTATTATTCAAACTGGACTTACTGTATTATCATAATGATTTTTTGCATTTTCATAGTTAAGTTTTTTTTTTTTTTTTTTTTTTTTTTGCTTGACTAATCTTTGTAAAGCCAGCACTCCCGACAAGATAATGTTAGCCCCATGTCTTGAGATGATTGCTAATGCCTAGGGGACTAATACAATAAAACTCAATGTTGAACTCTAGGCAAAGCTGCAATGAGAAAGTTTTTCCTTTTGGCCTCTTTGTTGTTAAGTGTGGCCCAGGTCCCCAACATGGACTCTCATACCTTCCCCGAAAAAGTAGGACAGAGACAACTTGGACAGGTTCGGACCCAGCAGTGAGGGCCAATTACACCTAACCTCAGAATGGTTAATCAGTGACACTTTGAGAGAAAGATCTTGATAAAAATGGGTAAGTGTGAAATTAGATTATACAAACTGGGCTATTCTTGTCATACCCAATTAAATCAGAGTTGAAGGGTCAGGGGAGAGAGCAGTCTGGCACACATAACATTTGCTCTAGGAATGATCCACAAGCTGAGCTGCTGAAATGGTCTGCTGTAACCTTAAGATCAGTTATACCTAGTGGCTGCTGATACAGACTAATTTCGTGCTGTGACTTTTAAGACTAGTTTTACCTACCACTGTCATTCACTAATCAAAGAGAGTCAGGTCCCCAAAACTTCACTAGTACCACTGAGCTTCCTTTCAAAAGAATATGTAACATGTCCCTTTCTAATAAAACTTCCAACCATTTCTTTGTTCTTCAAACATGCCAAAGACCACCCCATTCTGTACGTATGCCCTGAATAGTGATTCTGTTTTTATATGCATTCCCAAATGAAACACTTTGTGTAGAGATTTGTTTCTATTTTTCTTTGACTTTACCAGCCCCACTGGCACTAATGGCAAAATCAAGAACTCTGTCTCTGTAGGGTGATAATGCTTTGAGAACCCAAGTGTCGTTGACTTGTGGTCCTCTTTTCAGCATTCATTCCTTTTATTCCACTCTTTGAATTAGTATTTAAGGAGCTATCTGTTTATCTTGGTAACTGTAATGTGCAAGTAAAGGATAGCTTTTTTTTTTTAAATAAAAAACTAAAGAATATTCCAGAGATAGCAGTTAAATATGCTTTTCTATCAAAATGAGTAAGTAAGGCCCAAAGGGAAAAGCTTGTTGTCTATCTGAGAATTCTGGTGAAAGAAACACAGAATGCCCAATTAAGGTAAATATTTCAGTATTTTATCTATTTGTTCCTATGTGGTAAAAAAAAAAAAAGTCATAGATAAAATGTTGTATTCCTATTACTAAATCTATACTGATCCTAAAATTTCTATTCAGTCACATTTTATAAAGGATCCTGAGTATCTTTTGTCCAGTAATTCTCAAATTTTGTACGGTTTCACCAAATAAGGAAAATACCCCGATTTTCATAATTTTCTTTTTATAACTTCTAGAAATGATGATAGTGCTGAATGTGTTCCTGGAAATCAATACTGTAAAACATTTTCCCATATGTAATATGAAAGATGGAAATCATATTTCTTATCTAGGTCCCAGTAACCCATAAATCATACCCATGACCCAAAACATTTAATAATATCTGAAACAACTAGCTATCATCATAAATATTTAATAGATGGCTTTTATTCTGTCTTAGAAAAAAGTATAGAACATTAGATTGTATACTAAATTTTCATTTTCACAGGTCCAAAATGCTTAAATAATGGTATTCTTGAATAGTTTGAGCTGTTTTATAAAATATATGTGAAGCTCACAAAAACAGAATTTTGATAGGTTATAAATTTGATCACAACTAATATATAATCTTAAACATGTTTTTGAACTTCTATTTAAAAATAACGTTGCTTGCCTGATTTGAAAAGTCTCTTTTGGGAGAATTTGGGTGACAGTCCTAGCAAGTTTGCACCAATCATTCTTTTCCTCACAATTTGTGTTCCTATAATGAACAGAGCATCAAAATTCATTCTGTTGACCTAAATTTTGTGCATAAAATATCAGGGGCATAATCAGTGTTGTACATGAAGTTTTGATGATGCTGTTAATGAAAAATAATATATTTGAAAGGGTAAGTATAAGCATTAGGAAAGTATACAAAGACATAGCAATATGAATTTTACTAAAGCATTACTTACTGTAGTGAAAACATGAAAAAATATAAATGCCAGAAGAAAAGGATTAGCAAAATATGTTACAGTACAAGGGGCAGGCTTATAGATATCAAAAATAATATTGTAAAGAATATTAATATTGAAAAATTATATTGTTAAATGAAAAACATAAATTGCCAAATAATGCAGCATAAAAATACATTGATATACATAGGTAAATAACAAGAAGGGTATTCAAAAATGGAATTGCTAATCGTTTTTCTAGTTGTATGTATTGTTTTAGTTTCCTTCTTTTGCCAGTCTGAATGTGTGGGTCTAAAAATTTTTTGAAGAATATGTTTTATCCTACTATAAAAAGGTTTCTTTATTTGTTATAAAATAACATGTTCTCATTATAAAAAGTACAGAATGGTATAAAGTAAAAATATTCCATCCGGATATCTCTTCCATCTGGATTTCCTATTCTAATTCTTCTGAGCAATTGCTTTTAAAATTTCCTTGGGTTTTCTTCAAAAAATCTTGGATATTGTTTCATACCAGTACATATGGAACAAGTTTTTAATAGCCACTTAGAATTTTACTTAATGAATGCATGATGATTGAATCATTTCTGTTTCAAAGAAAATTTAGAGCTTTCCCCTTCCCAGAACACTTTTTGTGAATTATTTTAAATTATGCTTTAGTGAATTACTTGTAGATATGTTTTTATATTCTTTAAAATGCATTTTTATGGGATAAATTGCTCACAGTTGAGTTTAAGGGTAAAAAGATTTTAAAATGTAATTTTTGCAGATATGAACAAAACTATAGCATTCAATATAATATACAGGAAATGATATGAAAAGAAAATTGATAAGCACATAAATACAATGTTCAATAAAATACATTCAGGTCTCTGTATCTATGGGTTCTGCATCTGTGGATTCAGCCAACTGTGGATTGAAAACATTCAAGAAAAATGAAATGCATGGTTGTGTCTATACTAAACATGTGCAGAGTATTTTTTTCTGATCATTACCCCTAAGCAATATAGAATAAAAACTATTTGCATAGCATTTGCATTGTATTAGGAACTATAAGGAATCCAGATGATTTAAAGTATACAGAAGGATATGAGTAGATTATATGGAAATACGATGCCATTTTATGTTGGGGATTTGAACATCTGTGGATTTGGTATTCTCTGGGAATCTTGGAACCAATCTCCATGGATTCTAATGGATGATTGCATATGAAAATCAACAGTAACTGAAAGTAACATGATTTTTCGCTTATCAGATTTGTTAAAATTAATGAGCTTGATATACAAAGTTTTGGCAAGAAAGGGGGACACACTGTTGAAGGAAATGTAATTTGGTTCAATGTGCTATTCTTTAAATGAGGGAAATAGTAAGGGCTGATCTTTACCTTATACTCTCAGTTTTCAAAAGCACAGTAGGCTTTAGCTTTGAACTTACTAAAGAATCCTTCCCCTTATCTACAGAAATAAACAAGACTCTTAAGAGATATCTTTCATTTTTCACAGCCATTTCCCTTCCTCTAGTCTCTGATCCAGCTGACTCTGCAAGGAAGGTCTACATTCTACATGTTCTCTAAAAACTCTAGAATGTGGCCCATGCATTTTTTTACTAGTCATTCTTGCTGTGTAATGACCTCAAAATCACTGAGGCTTAAAATACTACATTTATTTTTCTTCCTTTAGGGGCTGTGGGTCAGCTGGAGAGGCTCTATTTCAGGTTGTGCTTTAGGTTCCATTCTATTGCACGTGTTTTTCATTCTTATTGGACCTGGATATCAGGACACATTCTTCTTTTGGGTAGTTGTAGGAAGGCAAGGGGGCAAGCCAAGTCATGAATGCATATTTAAGTCTTTGCCCCTGTTACATTCACTGACATTCCATTGGAAACATGCCCAAATGTCAGTGGGGGTGGGGAAATATACTCTGTCTGCTTTAGTGGGAGGTGCTACAAAGTCACACAGCAAGGACATGAAATGTGTATGTGTGTACCACACATGTTCATTTTAACATCTTGAGTGAGAGAATGGAATCTGGCATGCTATAGAAGAATAATTGGCCTTAAAAAGAATTCCCTAATGGGTCTCCAAAATACAAATTTTAGGACTATATTGGTTACATAAAATATCAGTATCCGTGTTATCAAGATTGATAAAATTATTTTTCTTGTGAGATTTTTGTTTGTTTATGGTCAGAATAATGAACTTACCAAACCCTTTTTCTCATACAGTCTTTTCAATTTGATTTTCATAGCCACCGTAAGAATCATTTCAAGTACACTAAATAGTTAAATGAATTGGGTGGAATTCAAAAGTTGGACCTTTAGCAGTAAATAAAGTACTGCAAAATGACTCCAGTCATATAAATTTTTAAATTTTCTTTCCCAAGGTCACAGACAGTATGTGGCGAAACCAGTCCTGGAAGTCCTGTGTCCTGTCTCCTTCTAACTCTGCCAGTGCACATCTTCTGTAATTAGTGGCCAATAGATAGTCTACTTTTTCCAAAAGCCTCTTCTATAACCATGTTAAAAAGAAATTAACCTAAAGGTGTAATCAGGTTAAGTACTGACTTTGTGACAGAAGAGGCTTATTCAGACAGCCAAGCCCACATGGCTCAGGGAGTTTAGGCACCAGGCATATTTTCTGTGAGAATAGGAATGAATGAATATTTACCTCAAATTTGGCCCAGGCCATTGCCTGACTGCTTCATTGCCTTTGTCATTATCTTGCAGTATTTTCATCAGTACTTATTTAACTTAGGAAAAATCAAAATTCAGGAGCCTCAGTTATAATCTCACACTGGGGCAAAATGGTTGCTCCAGATAGATTTCGTTATTACTTTTGGCCTATTCTAGCTAAGCCTGTAGATTACGCAAAGCTCATTCATCCATTAATGGAGCAAGTGACTGGATTTGTGAAATGACAGAGATCATGAAAGATCAGTGAGGTGGCTGTTTCTGTTTACATTACCTTAGAGGAACATTAATTTGGATAAGTCTGACCCAACACTTATAGCTGGAAAGAAAATTTCTATTTGCAGTCATCTTGGGATTTCATTTTTTAGGAACAAAATTTAGAAAGAAAGAAAAAAATGATCTTTTCTATGTCAGTTTCTAACAAGCTGCATGTAAGTAGGCATTATATTTCAATTCTCCTTTCCAGAACCTAATTTTTCCTTTCTCCTTTAAAAAAGAACATTAAAATTTAATGGTACAGGCAGTTCCCTTTTGTTTCACTGAATAACTACTTCCCCCTTGAAACAAAAGAAAACAAAACATAAAAGCTATTCTTAATTCCAACTTTTATTGTTGAACAAGAATAGGAATAAAAAATGTTATTAATGAAAGAAAAGTGTTAGGGAGCAGGGACTCTAAAGATGAAGGAACTTTTTTGGTTACCTGAAACTCTTCTAAAGTAAAAGAAATGAGGTTTTCAGTTAGGTTAGAGAAATTGTAATCTTTCATATGATACTATTTTAAGTTTTCAGGAACTAGAAAAGGTTAGTAAACTTACTGTTACATCAATGTCCTCATATTGCCCAAACGATATCTAAAATAACAGTGACCTAAAATGTGCCTAGCCCTAAATAACGCCCTACTTAAACAGGGGCAACATGAATCTTCAGGAAAATCATTAATTTCTATCTTTGAGTTTGAACAATAACAATGAAAAAGCCAGACTTAAAAAATATAGTTTTTTTGAAACTATATCTTTTGTTCAAACTCAAAGACAGAAATTTTTTTCCCTATAGAGAAATAATTATCTAAGTGATGTTATCCCCTTGCACAAAGAGATCCAGACATTTAAATACTGGGTGTTAAATACTTTTTATTCACAAATTGTTTTAAAAGCCCTATATAAGATGCATAAAGTCATCTTTAGAAATGACTGTATGCTCAAGAAAATAAGAAACATGTATCAGCCATAGTAGATCAGCGATGTTTCTTGAAAGGAACAAAAGCAGCTCAGCAGGAAATAAAGACTAGAAAATGTAATTGTGGACTTACAGGTATAGGCTGAGACTTTGCAGTGCTACTTCCATAATAGGTGTACTATTAATTCCTTATTAGGCCATGAAAATGCATTGCACTGAAGAAGCAATTTCCCCAGTTATGCAAAAAATGTTTTTTTCCTCATCGAATCATTTAAATGGAGATTTTTCCCTCTGTAGTTATTTGGGGGCCACTAGGTGGCCTTTTATTAAGGACTTTTGATATCACTGTCTTCTTATTTCTTCTAAACTACCTGCAGATTCTGTATATCAACTCAGCACAAGAGTATTGCGGAGAATAAAGAGGATAGATGTTGGCCAACAGCATGAAGAGGGGCAAGAAATAAGAAGAACAAAATTAATACTAGGACTAGCATTGGAGCTGGAAAATGGCTTGGAGGAGCTCCTAGCCAAATAACTGGAAGCTATAAGAACAAAGAGTAAAGGCTAAGTCGGGTTCTGGGCTACTTGGTTAAGAAGTCACTGAGTGAAAGTACACTTCTCTGTGTTGCAGGACAACAGCTTTGGGCAGCCTGAAAACAGCTGGATGGCTCACCCACTAGACCATATACACAGGGTGGCTTCTAAGATCAACCTAGAAGTCTGGGAAAGGATAGGAATGAATTCAGGGAATTCCTTTCTAGTTCACGACATTCAGCTTTGGACTTGGTCTTCTGAAAACGTGCTCTTTTCTGAATATGCTATCTTTAACTTTCTCAGTGCCTTCCATCCCCACATCCCAGTACTTACTTGTCCCTCTGGGCTTTCTCTGCAATCCTAGAAAATACTGAAAGCTTGTTAAAAACTTAAGATGGGAGTTGGTGCTTTCCTTCCCACCCCCTATTCATTTGCTCCCTGTTCCTTATTATTATTTTCTGGCTGTTGACAGCATTATCTTTTCCTACTTCTCTTTTAATGGCCTGTCCTTCATTTTTCCTTGTCGGGACCCAGCCTACTTTTCAAAATCCATTGAAGTTCTACTAGTTTTCACTTCTTTTTCTTTTCAATCAGAATTAATAGTTTCTACCTCTGTGTTCCTATCACTCTAGGCACCTCTATTTTGGAATATAAGACTTTCTGCCTTGAATTAGATGTAGTTGTACAGATGCTGTCCGTCCCACTGGGCCACAAACTTCTTGAGAGCAAGTGCAGTATCCTGTTTGTTTCCACAGACTTTGAAATGTCTAGCACAATTCCACACACATTTATGTGCTCCACACATTTACATTGCTTAAGAGATAACTTAAAATATGTTTCCCTGTTAGGGAGTATTTGCATTTTAATGGGAGATTTTTCAAAAAGTCAATGCCTTCACACTCTAAAGAATAATCTCCCATGAAACTTTTAGAGGGTGGAAGATACATTTTGGCAGGAACCTTTTCTGGTGCTCTCCAAATCCTACCACATAGGGTCCTTTTTGCAATAATTCTAGCTCTGGTTGCTCATGACATATTTTGAGTACTCATATTATATTGCAGATAATCTCTTTGATCTAGTCACTGTAACTAATCAGAACCATATGGCTTTGTCAGTGATCAGGCTCCCCGAATGACTGATTGGCCACCTAGTAGTTCCAAGTCAAACAGCAGGATTAATTCCTCTAGGTACTTTTGTATAGTTCTAATGTGCTGCTTCATTTGCTTGAATTAAAAGGAAACTAACAAACACAGAAACAGTCCTCCAATAGTAGTAATAATAATCAGAAAAACCAGTTTCTAAGCCTAGCTCTGGCTCAGTTAGCTGTGAGACATTTAAAAATTATTATTTTACTTTTTATTTTTTTTAGAAATGGGATCTTGCTATGTTGCCCAGGCTAGTCTTAAACTCCTGGTCTCAAGGGATCCTCTGCCTCAGCCTCCTGAGTAGCTGGGACTACAGGTATTAGCCACCATTTCTGGCTAACAGAGAGACTTTTGCGTATGGGCATTTCTCTCTGTTTGTTTATTTAATTAATATTTATTGACCTCCCACTAAATGCTAGGCACTATATTATAGCCTTGATATATAATAAGAAATGGTAGGGCATAGCTCTTTGTCTCTAGAACTATTCTGTAAAATAGTGAACTTAAGTGAATATAAGAAAATTACACAAATTATATAAGTCCTTCAGTCTTTTCAGTCTTAGGAAAATGTTGGTCTTAGTCAACTAAGGACAGATTTTACTATCAGTGTCCTGTGCTTCACTGTTCATCCCTCTGTATCTTCCTCAAACTTCCTATAAATTTATGCATTTTATATTTTATAAGGAAACATCTGCCATTTATTGAGTATTTTTGTGTTTTAGGTCATGTAGTAGGTTGAATAATAGGCCTCCAAAAACTCATGTCCAAGAATTATGAATGTGAACTTATTTGGAAATAGGGTCATTGCAGATAAAGTGAAGTTAAGAATCTTGAGATAAGATGAGATCATCCTGGATTATCCAGATAGGTCCTAAATTCAATGGTAATTGCCATCATAAGTCACAGAAGAGAAGAAAACACAGAGGGGAAAACCATTTGAAGGCAGAGACAGACATTGGAGTGATACAGCAATAAGGCAAGGAATGCCTAAAGCCACCATAAGCTAGAAGTCCTAGAGCCTTTAGAGAGGTGCAGTCTTGCCAACACCTTGATTTTGGACTTCTTGCCTCATGAACTATGAGAGAATAAATTCCTCTTGTTTTAAGACACTCAGTTTATGGTAATTTGTTTGGCAGCCCCATGCATCTAAATAGGTTCCTTCATAGACATTTTAAATACACTATCATAATCTTGCCTTGACAATTTCTAGGTAAAATTATTCCTAAAATTTAGAAAATGACTAAAGCCCAGAGGGATTGATGAATTGGCCATGTTCTAATAGCACAGTATATGTTGTAGACTTAATTGAAACCCATTTCTATCTGGTTCCAAAGCCAGAACCAGACTACCCTAGACTTATTTACATTATTAGTACAGGAATGAATGTTAAACTCAAATGGGCTATTTTGCTCATAATGCGAAGCATTCTTTATTGGTTCTGTTTCATAGTACCCACCAGGATATTCAGGTAAAGTCAGGGATCAGAGTGTTTTTTCCCTGCACCATTTTTCTCTATTTTTCTTATTTATTTTTATCTTTAAGTTTTTTCTTTCTTCCCAAATTAAGATTAAATTTTCTTCAGTGATTTTTATCATTTTCTGAGCATAATTCCCATGTCTGTTTCCACTTCCCATCAATCTCACAATAACAAAAATGTCCTGTGATATGCAGGCAAAGTAGTCTTTGCTGTAAGTTACAGTTCAGTACTGCTGGTAATGTGTGATTATGACGTATTTCCCCTGAATGTTAAAATACTACTTTCTTCTTGGTGACTATGCACTATATATAATCTTATTTCAAAGATTTTTAGTTTTGTTTTTAAGTTGAGTTGGTTGCTTGTATTTCTTACAACACTGAAAGCATAGTAGTTCAGGAGATATTTTCTCTCAGAAATATAAAATTCTTCTGGATTTTAAAAATTATTAATAAAAAAATGTTATACCTTACACACTTATATGTAGAATTAGTGTCTAGTGGAAACTAATTTATCCCATTGCTGAGAAAGCATTTATAGAAACATTTAATGAGAGAGGAATGCATTGTGTTTAAAGTAGCTAGTTGTCATTGATCTCTGATCTTGTCTACAAGAGATTTCATCCCAGTAGGGAATTATTTGTAGTGTCTGAAATTATGTGGTCTTACCTTAATTTATCCAAGATTTAAAGAAATTCTATTAGCCTAACACTTATTGACCAATGTCCTTTGCTGATTACATTCTAGTCCTTGGATTCCTCTCCTAATTCTTCTCTGATTCATAAAGCTGATTACTGTAGCACTTGGGTTCTTTATTGAAGAAGTAACTTTTGATTAAGTTAAATGGAGGAAAAGGGAATTTCTAAACTACTTACATCACTTACAGAGGCATAATTAAGTTGCAGAATAAGAGATTTCAATAACTTTTTTAAAAAAATCAATGATCAAGGAGACTAAGCTTGGATAAGACACAGTTACAATGCAGAAGACATTTTAAAATGAAAAGAAAAAACAATTACTGAACTGTGTCATGACTGATTTGGTTTTCAAGGAATAGAGATGTATGTACTAAGTGTTTCTTTTACCGGGTTCTATATATAGCCAACAATTTTAATGAATTAAAAGGCCATTGACTTTGAAAGAAGAAGGGATCTTGAGAACATTTAGACCAAGGATTTTATGGTCTTCAGAGATAGGAAGTGTGTGCCGATTGGTCCATGGGCAGCCATGGGTGGGTGCAGGAGAAAGCATCATGAGATCCTCCTGGAGTTCACAGGTCTGGCAGCCCCTACCGAATGTTCAGGTCTTCCCAGCCCTGGAGGCTTCACCAGGACCCGCCTGCTTCTGCCTAGGAACCTGTCTGCGTCCCGCCACCATCCATGGCCCAGGAGGCTGTCTGCCTTCTACTATGGTCCGTGTCACCCAGGCTGTTCTTGCTGAGGGGTGCCTGCAGGCCAGTTCTGAGCTGCCCTCAGACCCCCTTCAGCTTCCCTCCTGTGCTCCTCAGTGCCCAAATTCCAGAGGGGACACAGGTGGCAGGGGACTGGCATGTCAGCTCTCCCTTGAGTGTGTACCCACCCTATTGGGCTGCAAAAACCCCCTGGCTTGGCCCCAACCTTGTTCCATGATTGGAGTGGGTGGGTGCCTGGGGAATGGAGAGAAGCCAGGCAGTGGGAGCATGCTCTTCTGGGCCTACAGGGGGAGGGGGTCCTTCCTGGGCTCCCTAGAGCACCAATATGCCTGGGTCCACAGTGGGCTTGAGAGGCTGCAGCTGAACCTGTGAGCTCTCACCCAGCAAAATGGGAAGGGACAGGGCTCCCGCTTGTCCCCTGCTCCCCTGGCTTAATGGAGCGTGCAGCCCCGGCTATGCCTCTGATATTGGAGCAGGCGCTAATAACAGAGACCAAGCAGTGGGAACAGGTACTTCCAAGCCTGCTCCCAAGAGCACAGAGAGGCCTGAATCTGGATGGCTGCATCAGCACACAGGGCTCCTGCCTACTCTGTGGAGTGTGTGTGTGTGGGGCGGTACTCCTGCCAGCTCTGTGGAGTGTGTGTGTGGGGTGCTTCTGCCTGCTTCATGGAGTGTAGAGCCCAGCCGCACCTCCCCGCTGCAGCAGTGTTTTGGCAGTGGCCACTCTGGATGGGCCACTGGTGCCATCAGCATGTAGCAAAGGTAGGAAAGTGGGAGCGTTTTGTTCCTGTGGGGAAGAATATTTTATTATTGACATTGTTTCCAATTGTGGATACTTGGCGATCTCAAGAAGCAAACCAGTCTCAGCTGGTTTTATTATTGTATTTATGTTCTCTAAAGACAAAGCACTCACCCTGAGTATGTCACTGGTGAATACACATACACACACATGAGATACATCATATTAGGTCTGTAAAAATGACATATTTGGCCAGGTGCAGTGGCTTATGCCGGTAATCCCAGGACTTTGGGAGACTGAGGTGGATGGATCACCTGAAGTCAGGAGTTGGAGACCAGCCTTGCCAACATGGTGAAAACCTGTCTCTACCAAAAATACAAAAAAATTAGCCAGACATGTTGGTGGGCACCTGTAATCCCAGCTACTCAGGAGGCTGAAGCAGGAGAATCACTTGAACTGGAGAGGTGGAGGTTGCAGTGAGCCAAGATCATGCCATTGCATTCCAACATGGGTAACAAGAGCAAGACTCTGTTACAAAAAAAAAAAAAAAATTATTTAAAGCTGGAAACCTGAGCACATTATATCTACAACGTATTTCAGTGTGTAAGGACTATACATGTATATGTGTTTTAGGGGTTGCCCAAATTAAATTTCAGACTCACAAGGTCACCATACACTATATTTGCCACCAGTCTACTTAAAGGATATAGGAAAGGACTGTATCAGGCTAACAGAGCAGTGCCAGGCATTTCTCTTCTGCAGTAGTTTTTGCAGCATTCTATGCAGCTAACAGGGAATTACCTTCTCCCAAGTGATATCTCAGATACAAGAAGGTAAGATTTACATTGGGTATCTAGAGTTTCCCTTACTTAGAAGCCACATGTTTCACAAGAGTCAAAATCTCTTATATTATCTTCATAAACATAGCTTCCGAGGGCAACGTCTGGACACAAGGATCACTATACTTAGGGAAGCCCAAAGCATGTGTTCCTGCCTGGTGTCCCCAATAGCTTCAATCATTTTTTTGTATTTCTCCCAGTCAAAATGAAGTCTGGGATCATTTCTATGATACTATACAGTGTTTTCTAGTAACAGAGTTGACATTCTACCTTTATCTATTCCCTAGAAAAACAAAGTTACAGAGTTAACCAAAGGACAAATCCTCATAAAACAGGAGAAGGGGTTTTGTTAAATCAGTGCCTCTATGCAGCGATATAGAGTCTAATTCAGCCACTAAGAAATGACCATGCTTTACTAAAGTGATTTAGAATGCAGAGAGACAACTCAGTAATAAGAAATCAACTCAATTTAAAAATGGGCAAAGGATCTGAATATATGTTTCTCAAGAGAGGGCATACAAATGGCAAATAGGCATGTTTAAAAATGTTCAAAATCACTAATCATCAGGGAAATGTAAATTAAAACCACAAAGAGATATTACCTTATACCTGTTAGATTTGCAGTTATCAGAAAGACAAAAGGTAAGTGTGTCAAGGATGTGGAGAAAAGGGAACTCTTGCACACTGCTGGATGGAATGTAAACTAGTATAACCATTATGGAAAACAATCTGGACACAACAAACATATGAAAAAAAGCTCATCATTAGAGAAATGCAAATCAAAACCACAATGAGATACCATCTTACACCAGTTAGAATGGCAATTATTAAAAAATCAGGGAACAACAGATGCTGGAGAGGATGTGGAGAAACAGGAATGCTTTTATACTGTTGGTGGGAGTGTAAATTAGTCCTACCATTGTGGAAGACAGTGTGGCAATTCCTCAAGGATCTAGAACCAGAAATACCATTTGAACTAGAAATCCCATTACTAGGAATATACGCAAAGGATTATAAATCATTCTACTATAAAGACACATGCATACATAAGTTTATCGCAGCACTATTTACAATAGTAAAGACTTGGAATCAACCCAAATGCCCATCAATAATAGACTAGATAAAGAAAATATGGCACATATACACCATGGAATACTATGCAGCCATAAAAAGAATGAGTTCATGTCCTTTGCAAGGACGTGGCTGAAGCTGGAATCCATCATTCTCAGCAAACTAACACAGAAAGAGAAAATCAGATACCACATGTTCTTACTTCTAAGTGGGAGTTGAACAATGAGGACAAATGGACAAAGGGAGGGGAGCATCACATGCTGGGGCATGTTGCAGGGTGAGGCACAAGGGGAAGGAGAGCATTGGGAGAAATGCCTAATGCATGCAGGGCTTAAAACCTAGATGACCGGTAGATAGGTGCAGCAAACCACTATAGCACATGTATACCTCTGTATCAAACCTGCACATTCTGCACATGTATCCCAGAACTTAAAAAAAAAAATCTGGATGTTTCTCAAGATATTAAAAATGCAACATATGACCTAGCATTCCCACTACTGGGCATTGACCAAAAGGAAATGAAATCACTATGTAGAAGACATATCTGCACTCTTATATTCATTGCAGCACTAGTTACAGCACTATTCTTGCTCATCTGGGATCTAAAAAATTGATCTCATAAAAGTAGAGAGTAAAGTGGCTGTTACCAGAGGTGGGGTGGTTGGGGTGATTAAAGAGATGTCAATAAAAGGATGCAAAATTTCAGTTAGATAGGAAAAATAAGTTTAAGAGATTTATTATACAACGTTGTGACTAAATAATATTTTAAAGAATGAAGTTGAATTGTTTGTAACTCGAAAGATAAATGCTTTTGAGGAGATGGATATCCCATTCTCCATAATGTGCTTATTTCACATTGCATGCCTGTATCAAAACATCTCATGTACTCACGTACAAATATATAAATCTACTATGTACCAACAGAAATTTAAAAAAATAATTAAAAATATATATATACAGTTGACCCTTGAGCAACAGGTTTGAATTACATGGGTCCAGTTATATGTGGACTTCTTTCAATAACAGTTCCACAGAGTGAGCCAGCCCTTCCTGCCTCCCCTTCCATTCCCTTTACCTCTTCCACCCCTGAGACTGCAAGACCCACTCCTTCTCTGCCTCCTCCTCAGCCTACTCAACATGAAGACAATGAGCATGAAGACCTTTATGATGATCCACTTCCAATTAATAATAAATATATTTTCTCTTCCTTATGATTTAACATTTTCTTCTCTCTCTCTCTCTCTCTTTGTCTCTCTTTTTCTCTTTCTCTCTCTTGACAGAGTCTCACTCCATCACCCAGGCTGGAGTACAGTGGGGTGATCTCAGCTCACTGCAGCCTCTACCTCTGAGTTCAAGTAGTTCTCGTGCCTCAGCCTCCTGAGTAACTGAGACCACAGGTGTGCGCCACTACATGCAGCAAAGTTTTGTATTTGTAGTAGAGACAGGATTTCACCATGTTGGCCAGGCTAGTCTCAAACTGCTAAACTCAAGTGATTGCCTGCCTTAGCCTCTGGAAGTGCTGAGATTACAGGCATGAGCCACTGTGCCCAGCAACATTTTATTTTCTCTAGCTTGCATTATTGTAATAATACAGTATATAATACATATAATTTACAAAATATGTGTTAACCAGCTGTTTATGTTATTGATAAGGTTTCCAGTCAACAGTAGATTATTAGAAGTTAAGTTTTGGGGGAGTTAAAAGTTATACACAAGTTTTCAGCAGCACAAGGTTTTGGTACCTCTAATGCCAACATTGTTCGAGAGTTTACTGTATTATGTTCCTAAAAAATGCTAAAACAGTGGATGTAAAGTGCTTCTACCACAAACATGATAATGTGAGATAATGTGTATGTTAATTGGTTACATTTAGTCATTGCACAGTGTATAAACAGATGTTGTACATGATAAATGCATATAATTTTATATGTATTTGTTAAAAAATTTAAAAATAAAAAATAGAAACATGACTTAACTAAAAAAATACAAAATAATAATTTATTTTTTTTCTCAGTTGGATAATTACCCTTTATAGATCCAGCTTAGAGATTATTGGTAAGAAGGCATTTCATTTACTAATGTATTATTTTTATTTTCTTACCATCCAACATTATTTCTCGCTATACATGATGATATTCCTGGTGCTTCTAAGAATATTTATGTAAACATATAAACATATTAAAATTATAAACATTTTATATAAACGTATAAGCATAAAATAATATTTGGAAGCACTGAGAATATAATCAAATATATTATTTTCTTTTAAGGAGTAAAATATTTTTTTAATGAGGATATATAAGAATGATTCATTGGAGGCTGACTTCTTTTTATTCTCCTGTATTTTTATTTGACCATAGTGATCAACATATCAGATTAGTCCTTAATATAGTGCCCTAAAATCAATGTGCAAATGCCCAATGCTGTAGTTGTGTAGGTCTAGCCTAGGAGTGTTCATGTTTTCACATGCATTTTCTAAAATGATAATACCTCATATAAATATTGTTGAAGTAAACATTTTATTTCAGAATGTGAAGGAAGCAAAGTAATTATGAAATATTTTCATTGATTTTCCTTCCTATTAGAAGAGGTAGAAATTCTTGCATTCCTTTCATTTGTGAATATAAACTTGGGACTCATGGGCTTGAGAACAGCATGTAAGCACAGTGCCTTGATCCTCTCAGGAAAGCCAGCACTTACTAAACACCTGTTATTGGAGTTGTGTGCCCAGTTTAACACCATAATTCTAAAGATTTTAAAACATTTGGATATGATGCATACTGAGAGATTAAAATATTATGGTACAAAAGACATAAGAATGAGGATTAATTAGTCTGAGATAGGGAAAAGTAAAATGACAACCAACATAACATGTACAAATCTAAGCATTCCTAAGTGTTGTGTAATTTATTAAAATGTATAATGAAGTGTTCTGTGTTCTCTATATAGAGAAACATATGCTGTGTATTGTATCAAAACCAGACTTAGGGTGCATTTCCTTGAAGTAAGGAGAGTAGTTTTAAAATTTTTCCATTATGCTTGCTCAAATACTGTTCTCTTCTGGGGTAGATTGTGTGCACGTTACATTTGTATTGGCAAATAACATTTAGTGGAAGGAAATAAATTCAAATCAGATTGGAATTTTCTTTTCTAACTAACTTATCTCTACAACCAACAATTAGAAGATGATGGAAGATAGCATACAATTTATTATGAAGATGTGTTATAAAACTGGTATAAAATGCATGGCGTCAAGAAACATTTTAGAAAGGACTATTCTTCAGAGTGACCACTTTCTTCTCTGGGAATGACTAAGGGCTCAGAGAACCTTTCTGTCTACTATATTACATTGGATCATTTTTCTTTCATAGGTAAAGTTTAATAGGTGATTGTGTAAAGATACATACTTATTTGATGCTATGCATCATGACAAAAACATGAAATTTGTAATGGTTGTTTCCCCACCAGGAATTTGATGTCACAAATTTTGTTGCTATGGAATGATTAGAATGATAATGTTATCTCCATTACTCATATAGAAAATGCTCCATTTGTCCAGGATATAACAGTTTGCTAAAATCCTTTCACTTACCCAGTTGTATCAATTAATTCCTTCTTTTGTGGCCATTTAATTGACCATCTTTCTATACTCAATTATTTTATTTAATAATTCATTTTACATTTATTGCCTACCTACTATGTAAGAGACATTGTTTTTGACACTTGGTAGTTTAGGGGAAGTGGAAGGATGAACACTTGCCATCTTCACATTCTCAGAAATTTTGTTTGTTTGTTTTCGTTTGAGGCAGTCTTGTCTGTTGCCCAGGTCGCCCAGGCTGGAGTGCAGTGGTGTGATCTTGGCTCACTGCAACCTCTGCCTCCTGGGATCAACCGATTCTCCTGTCTCAGCCTCCTGAGTAGCTGGGATTATAGGCACCTGCTACCAAGCACAGCTAGTTTGTGTAATCTTTTTAGTAGAGACGAGGTTTTGCCATGTTGGCCAGGCTTGTCTTGAACTCCTGACCTCAGGTGATCCACCCACTGTGGCCTCTCAAAGTGTTGGGATTACAGGCGTGAGCCACCGCTCCTGGCCCACTCTCAGAAATGTTTAGCCACTACACTGCACGTCAGCCTGGGTAACAGAGCAAGACTCCATCTCAAAAAAGAAAAGAACGGCAATTTACTGAATTGTCACATGCCTTTTTCTCTGACTCTGAGCTTTTCAACATTTATAAAAAATAATGAGTAAAAAATGTAGAGTTATCTGCAGATGGCTCAAATGTAGGAGAAATATCACTATGATAAACACAACACCTAGATTTCAACTTGTTTCAGTAGGCTTCATGTCAGCATTCATATTTCAGATCAAATGACATTTCTTTAGATAGGGCATGACTAACTCTCAATCCAAATAAAACCTCCTATGTCATTCTGTATTACCATTTTATCTGTTTTATTTTCTTCATAGGTGTATTATCTGACAATATCACTTGTTTACTTGTGTATTATTTAGCACCTCAAATTAGAATATGAATTACATATGAACAATAATTTCATCAGTGCTGTTCATTACTATGTTCCCAAGTGCCTGAAAGGTTTACAATAAATATTTCCTGAAGGAATAAATATGAATTAATGAATGAATCTATGACAAACCTATTGAAATTATATGGAGATAATTGTAGGTCAAGTACTAAATAAATTGCATGTATAGAAAGTAGAGGAAGCTTATGTTGATGTTCTTTTAATTGACAAGCATCGATTGAGAACTTGCTTTATGATGAACAAAAACCAAAGATAATTTAATTGATCTGAAGTTTTAAAGGAACTGATGGCTACTACAGTGTGAATGCAATCTTAAGTAGCATGAGTTAAAATATCCTGTCCTGGGTAAGGGAGATAATAGCCATGAAATGTTTTGTACTAACAGAAACTTTCTTAAAAATTGTATTTCAGGCCGGGCGTGGTGGCTCAAGCCTGTAATCCCAGCACTTTGGGAGGCCGAGGTGGGTGGATCACGAGGTCAAGAGATCGAGACCATCCTGGTCAACATGGTGAAACCCCATCTCTACTAATACAAAAAAAAATTAGCTGAGCATGGTGGCATGTGCCTGTAATCCCAGCTACTCAGGAGGCTGAGGCAGGAGAATTGCCTGAACCCAGGAGGCGGAGGTTGCGGTGAGCCGAGATCGCGCCATTGCACTCCAGCCTGGGTATCAAGAGCGAAACTCCGTCTCAAAAAAAAAAAAAAAAAAAAAAATTGTATTTCAACAAGGTGATTTAAATCATGCTGTGTTCAGAATATCACTGGCAGAATGATGAGGAATCTATAAATCATCCTAATTTGAAGGTGTTTGAGGGGACTTTGGCTTTTGAATAAAAGACAGAATCCAAGGCAGTCACTGCTTCTGAAAATTGAGAGATGAACTTGGGAAAGGAGACTGAAAGGAGGAGCTGCAAGTTCTATGTATATACTTTGTCCAAATCTCTGGCTGATCCTTAACATATTCATGCATGGAGTAGATTCCAAATAGGTCAGCTAGGGACAGAAGCTATCAACTGAGATTTGAGTTGCCAACTAGGAGACAGAATTTGCAATCTGAGTTCAACCAAGTAAACTATCTGTGAAAGCAAATAAAAAAGCAACACCTTTCAGAGAGAGATAACATAATCCGGGGTCTCCAGAGCACACCAACCTGAAACCAAAAGATCTACCACAAAATGACCCAAATGTTCCAATTAACAAACACAATTTTAAAAAAGCTTTGAGAACTGTGTCAAGAACATAAAGGAATGCACACAATAAATTAAAAATTAGGGAATTTCAGTGAACAAAAAGAAACTATAAAAAGAACCAAATATAATTTTTAGAACTAAAAATACTATATCCTCAGTATTGAACCAGTAGTATACTTTTACAGTCTCTTGTGGCTTATTACTCACATCTCTGTTCGGAGTTTTAGTGGTACTATGTATTTCACTCAGTATTCCAGAAATGCCCAGATCTTGCCTTCAGATATTCAGAATTTCTGAATTTGCTTATTATGTTGCACAAGTGATAATGCAAAACAGAAAATTAGTAGCTGGGTATTCACTATTAACCACAATTTTTTTTTTTTTTAAGACAGAGTTTGTTCTTGTCACCCAAGAGTGCAGTGGCGCCATCTTGGCTTATTGCAGCCTCTACCTCCTGGGTTCAAGCAATTCTCCGGCCTCAGCCTCCCAAGTAGCTAGGATTATAGGCATGCATCACCACACCCAGTTAATTGTGTATTTTTAGTAGAGGTGTGGTTTCACCAGGTTGGCCAGGCTGGTCTTGAACTCTGGACCTCAGGTAATCCGCCCGCCTCAGCCTCCCAAAGTGCTGGGATTAAGGCATGAGCCACCGCGCCTGGCCCTTACAATTTCTTACATCCCTTATAGATGTGTTAGAACACATAAATTAGGCTCAAAGAGAAGTAGAACCCTTTTTTTCCTCCATGTCTCCATTTTAACAATGGCAAGACTTAAAATATGAAGTGAAGATGATGTATGTGGTTTCTCTTTTGAGAAGAAAAAATAACCATATTCCAAGAGGGCATGCTAACTGTTATATAATCTTGGGTTACAGGGTAGGAAAAAGCAAAGTTTTGCAGTAGAGTGACTCTTCCTACCAGTAGAGGTGGTCAGATACCGATCCTGAAACTGAGAAAATAACACAATAATTTATTCTTGCATGTGAAATTGAAAGAGTGAAATGGATATCAAGGCAAGAGTTTTCTTCCACTATCAGTACACATAACTACTTGCAAACTGAATTCTACCTTTGTTTATCTACTGTGACTGCTCTCTCTAAACACATCAGTTTTCACGTAATCTCTGAAAACATTGTCTTGTCATCTATTGGATTTCATGGCACATTAGTGTTCTGAATCTCTTCTTTCCTTAGATGCTGTTTCAATATATTCCTTAATACTGTCTTTCCTGCCTCTAAATATAGGCTGTAGCTATAGATTGGTTTTTAATCTTCTGTATTTCTAGATCTATAGTTATTATATAAGGCTTATACATTGCTTTCTCTTGTGTACTTTCAAGGTTCCAACTGTATTTGCTAAATTAGTGGTTCTAAAAATAACAATCTTCAAGCTTCTTCTCTTTCTAGAACCACAGGTTTGAATGTGTAATTCTTTTTTGCTATCCATTTGATTTATTTATTTTAAATAAGAGAAGGTTCTGATCTGGATTAATGGGGTCCCATCATAAATCCTATAGTCATTTTCACTCAGTCCCTCTTTTAAGTTTTCTGGATTATCTGACATCAACTACTGGGGCATATTCCACTATTGTATCTATTGTGCTTTTCGTACTTTGTTCCACCACTGTAACTCTGAACTTCATAAATTCATAACTGAATTACTTTGGTGGATCACACTGAGACTCTGCATTCTATATACGATTTCTGTGTTATAATCACAATGTATTCCTTTTCATTCCTTTTTTCCTCTGCCAAATTCTTACCCTTACTGTTATTCCTTCATAATCAGAGTGACCTTTTCAGATACAAATCTGCTCACATCATTTTTCTATGTAAAATAAAAATATTCAATATTCTACCAGATAAAGTTCAAACTCCTAACTATAGCATGAAAGACTTCTCATATTTCATTATTAATATTTCAGATACTGTTTCTCTGAACTAAAAACTTATGTCCCAGCTCTCTGGATAGGCTTTCCATTGCCTAAGTGGGTTATACTTTTTTGTACTTCTGTGCATTTGTGTATCTATCCCCTTTACAGAAGTACAGCACATCTTCCTTACTTTTGTATATTAGCAGACTTCTATATATGCACTAAGACTCAACTCCAAAGTAACCATCTCTGAGAGTTTTCCATAACACTCCCCAACCCCCAGCTCAGATAGGCATGTGAGAAAATACTCCTCAGTTATGCAAAGTACTGTTTGCCAGAATGGACTTCTCCTTTTCATTGAAACTCTCCTTTCTTGGCTGTCTTGATTTTCTTTTGATGTCTCTGTCCCTTTTTGACCTTTCAATTTCTATCTCTGAGTAAATTTCTCCCTTTATTAGTCTTTACAGCATCCTACTTACCTTCATAAGATTTATTCTATTTTAATTACATATTAATTTTATGCATTTTTCTATCCACTCACTAAATTGTAAACATCATGATATCACCAATAGTGATTTTTCTTTTTACCCCATCTTTACACAATAACAGACAGGTTTTAGGCACTCAGTTACTTGTAGTTGATAAAAGAAATAAATGCATTAATAAAATGTTTTAACTTACATATCTATTCTACAAGATTATGAGTTTTTTGAGGAAAATATAGTGTTAAACTTTTGTTTATATACCTAGTTTCCATTATTATGCTTATACCTAGCATGTATAATACTAAACTTACTATTGAATAAAATACAAATTATGCAATAAGAGTCCATATGTGAATAGGGAAGGAGAGGGTCATTTGACTGGGAAATGGCGAAAGAGAAGATTAGGCAAAGAATATACAACTACTTAAGGGCAGTTTTATGTTAGTCTTTATTTCTAAGATAAGAGAGAGGAATAGAGATTCTGGTGTGCTGATTATGGTGAATTCACAATTTTACTAATCGTAAGAATGTTAAATCTCTGTTTTAACATAAAATGTTTTCCATATTTTGCTCATAAAAAGATTAGAATTAATTATACTCAAAATTACATGGCATCATGTACCTCATACCTGCAATTAACCATTACAGGGAGAAATGTAACTTGTGGGTGGAGGGAAGCTGAGGAATGGGAGTGGCGGTGGTATACGTAAGTGCTATCTGGTAAGGCCATTTCATTTCCGGGAATCAGGCCAAACGGGCCTTGCAATTTTTCTTTTGTAGATTAGCTGTTTTATATAAAAAAATTAAAATATACTAAAGCCATCACACAGTTCAATAAAATTTAAATGTAAAATACAAAATTTAAAATCAGAAACCAGGTTATCATATCAGTAAAGAAGAGTAGAAGAGCAGAAGAGAATCATTCAGAGCAGAGGCAGCGTGTTTTACATTGCCTTAAATAACACTCTGGGTCTTCATACCATGGGTAAATTGAAATCGATCAAAAAATTATTTATTCCTACTCTCTGAATGATGACTCTTATAGGGAACTGGATAGAAATTTATGGCCCCATGGTTCAGAAGAGCATGCTCTCCATGTAGTCTGACTGGACATTTGTCCTAGGTATCACCTACCATGAGACCTCACTCTGTGATTAAGGGATGTGTATCGTCAGCTAAAGCAACCAGATCCATCACCAGGTTCCCAATATTGTATCTTCTACTCTTGTCCTGTGAATTCTCTTCATTATATATACCTTTTCCATGTTGTCAGTTTTAAGGGGCTTGGGTTTTCTCTTTGCCTCACAATTTACATTTGATTAGCTCCTGCCACTTCACATCATTGACTCAAGGAAAAACCTTCTAGGTCACTGGCCCATCTTGGTTGCATCATGGTGGCCACAGTGTTCCATCTTGTGTGATACACATTGAGATGATCTCAAGTAAGACAGCAGGCCTGACACAGTTGCCTTATCTATGGTGGTTAGCTATGAGTCTTACTTTTGATTTGCTCAGTAGGCTGATGGCCAGGGAGAGCTCCTGCAGAAGATGTGCTTGCCCTGAGAGTCAGTGAGCAACTTTGAAGATTAAAGCTTTCTGTCTTGAGAGTTCAGACTCCATAGTCTATTCATGGTCTTAAGCTGTCAGGATCAGTTAAGGAGACCCAGCTCTTCCAGTGGGGGAAGGAACACTCTGAACTTATGACTCACATTTATACCAGGGAGGAATGACATGTTCTTATGCTGATTTAACCTCTTTTTGGTGTTTATTTTCTCTTTAGCTGAGGGTTGAAGGTAAAATGCTTTCCGAGGCTAGGTAGGTAATGTAGTAAGTGAATCAAGGAGGGCCAGGGAGAAACATCAGCATACATGATAGCACATGCACCCCTGAAATGGGATAGCCATTGCTTGGCAACAGCCAGTTTTTGTTTGTTTTGCTATCTTTTGTTTCTTGCTCTTTAGGCTTATTTTTCTTTTCTTTTTTTTCTCTCTCTCTTTTTGAGACAAACAGAATCTCGCTCTGTCACCCAAGCTGGAGTTCAGTGGTGTGATCTCAGCTCACTGCAACCTTCGCCTCCCAGGTTCAAGCAATTCCCCTCCCCCAGCCTCCTGAGTAGCTGGGATTACAGGCACCCAGCACCACACTCAACTAATTTTTGTATTATTTTTCAAAAAAGCTCTCTATCTGAGATTTTATAAGAAATTATCTAATTTTTACATGTTCTAAACCATATCAGGTTAAAAAAACTTCTGGGGTCAAATGAATCTCCTGGGACGGACAGATATGGCTACCAGGTTACCATGTAAGCTCTAGGGGCATGATACAGATCAAACAGAGAGAATGTGGAGGCCAGTGATCTTCAGGTTTGAGAAATGATGCTGCTTTTTATACCACTGTACATCTCAATCTTGATCCCATGCATTCCAAAATCAGCTGCTACTTAAGCCTCAGACAACTTGCTGTGCCCTTTGGGGGATCATCCTCAGAACCTTGTATCTTAATGTCAATCAGATTGCAGCAAATCAACATGGCAAACTCCTTCTACAGAGTGTAAGTCATTGCTCTGACTCAAGCTAATTATTTGTGAATCATGTTAGTAGTGTGGTCTGGCAGGGAGGATATGGATATTAGAAAACTAAAATATTTATTATCTGGTTCTTTACAGAAGAGGTTTGTCAGCCTTTCATAAAGTCAATCAAACTGAAAAAGCATGGCATGAACTGTGTGTGTGTTCGGATTGTTACAACAAAGTACTGCAAGCTGGGGGGCTTATAAACAATAAATTTATTTCTCATAATTCTTCAATCCTAGAAATCCAATATCAAGGCCCTGGAAGATTCAACATCTTATGAGGGTCTATCTAGTCATAGCTGGAGCCTCCTATTATAGTTGTGTCCTCACAAGGTGAGAGAGAACAAGGAATCGCTCTCTATTGGATTTCCTTTATAAGGGCATTAATTCCATGCAGGACCCTCATGACCTAATCACTTCCCACAGGCTCCACCTTATAATACCAGAACCTTGAAAGTCAGGAAACATATAAATTTTAGTGGGGACACAAACATGCAGACCATGAGGCTTAGGGTAAAAAAACTGTTAAAGGACTCAGCCAGGTGTGCCTAGTTATGGGAAATAGAGAAGCTGACTTTTAGTCACTTACATAGAGGAATGTTTTTTTAAAAAATGGAATTTAATGTTTTATAAAATAGTTTCTATATAGAAAAACTCAGTATTTCTGCTTTTTTCTTCCCCTGCTTAATTATAGTGACTGTACCACTCCATGTCCATTGTGATTTTGACTGCAGCTCATATTTTTTTTGATTTGTATTGTTTCTCTTTTATGATATTTCTCTAAGGATAGATATATCCTTAACTCAGGGTTGTGTTTTCATAGACATTAATCTCCCATAAAGTCTCATTAAAAGTTTTAGGATTGGGTTTCTAATGACATTAGTCAAGCAGACCATAGCAAGAAACATATGAATTCTCTTAGATTTGCTAATTTTTCATTATATTAATCATAAAACCAATATGTTCTCTTCTGTGCATGGATAGAGAGAAGGAGTGGAACAGATTGCTGTAATACTTGGGAAAGGAGAAAAAAGTCAGCCCTGTGGGAATAATGGTGTTACAAATGCCAGACTTCTTAGATACGAAGGTCAAAGGTATCTCTCTCTCTCTTTCTTTACAAGAATATTGTATATAATGTCTAAATAATTTGAAACGATGGTCAGTAGTTATTCTGAACATATGTCATGGTTCTTGGAATATAGTGCATCCGTGTTTGAATTCCCTTTTCAACAGTATTAGACCCCATTTTCTATTTTAAAAAAGTTGCAAAGAGAAGGGTGTTTTCACACCCAAGACAAAGATCAGTTGAGTATTTTTTGCCTATAGAGGTTGCCATGAAATTAAATAACTGACCTTCTTGTTAGGGACAGAACAGTAAGTATAATGTGAAAAGAAATTTCTTTCCTATTCTGGTTTTTTAATATGCTAAAGATATAAATGGGAGAATGTCCAAATGAAAACCCTCAGGAAGCTTCCAGCTTAATGAGTTTAAAGGAAACACATGGCAGGTAACAGCCAGAAGTGAAACAGTAGCTGCCCAAATGTGAAATGTGTAGTTTTCAATGGCTTGGGAGAAAAGGACTTCGGAGATTTTCACAGATCCCTTGAGGAACAGGTGCCAAGAATATAGCATAGTTATTGTTGTTTTTTAATTTTAAATTTTTGGGTATATTTGTGGGTACATTGTAGGTGTATATATTTACTGGGTACCTAAGATGTTTTGATACAGGCATGCAATGCACAATAATCACATCATGGAAAATGGGGTATCTATCCCCTAAACCATTTATCCTTTGTGTTACAAACAATCCAATCATACTTGAAAATGTACATATTTGAAAACGTACAATTAAATTATTATTGACTATAGTCACTCTGTTGTGCTGTCAACCACTAGGTCTTATTCATTCTTTCTAACTTTTTGTATCCATTAACCATTCCTACTGTAGACTAGTTATTAAAAACAGTAAGCTTTAGGCTACATAATAAAGAATCAGAAAGTAGTAACCTTCATGATATACCAGATGGCTTATCACATATCCATAGTGTCTACTTGGAGCACACTATTAAAGAGATGGAAAGGGTTTTGAGGATCAATAAGTGTTGAACATTTTGATTTATAGGACAGGTTAAAGAACATTCTGTTATTTGGAATGGCAAATACAAGTGTAAGGAAAGCCAAAGCCTGTGAATCAAATATTTTGGCTGAATATGTTTTAAGGATACAAATTATTTATAAAGATTGATAGCAAAAAAATCATGTCTTGACCAAAACATGACATTTGTACATGGATTCTTCCTTCCACTCATTGAAAGTGTCCACTTGGTCCTCTTAAGTAAATTGTGAAATCTAAGCAGAATAGTCAAGGGGATTAACATACGTGATATAGTAAATGCAGTAAAAGAGTTGTATATAATAGATGGTTAATTATTCTCCTTTTTTGCTTATATTTCCGATGTATCATTAAGGTAATAAATTATTATAAAATATTGCAAATGTGAATGATATATGGGCTTTCAAAGTTACAGCCTTCTCCAGTGGTCTGAAATGTTTATATCCCCTCAACATTCATATGTTGAACTTAACCCTTAGAGTGATGGTGTTGGGAGATGAGGCCTTTGATAGATGATTCATGCTCTTTTAAAAGAGGTCTGAGGAAGCTACCTTGCCCCTTCTAACCTCTAACCTTGTGAGGATACATTTAGAAAACATTATCTGTGAACTAGAAAGGAGGCCCTTAATAGATGCCGAATCTGCTGGTTCTTTATCTTGGACTTCCCAGCCTCCAGAACTATGGGAAATAAATTTTCGTTGTTTGCAAGCCACTCAATTTATGGTATTTTGTTATAGCAGCCTGAGTGGAATAAAATATCCTTCCTTCTATTTGCCTACAACATAAAGTAAAGTACTGTTAAGAACTTGATATACATTCATGCGGACATTTTTTCTATAGGTAGACTAAATAAAGCATTTAATGCATCCCTTTCATAATAGTGGTTTATTGTTGAGTTTCAGGCACCTATCACCTTGGATGTTATTCTAGTCCCAAAGCAAATCAACTAATAGATTTTAAAAAGGCTAGAAAGGAGAAATACACTTTTAGTAGGATACTATCTTAGGTGTTTTTTATGTACAGTATCTTATTTATTCCTCACAGCAGTCATACTAGATGGGAGTTTTGTTCTTAATTTTAAAAACTGGGCCTCTGGTTTAGACAGCCGAAGTCACTTGCACAAGGGTCATAGAATTGTGAGTTGCAGAGCTGAGATGTGAGTCTAGGTCCTTCTAACACTGAAGTTTGTTCATATTTCCCTCAGATTGAGTAATATTTAACTATTTTAATATAAACAATCATTAGTGTTATTGGATTGAATGCATCAGATCTACATTTATCTGACTTTTTAATCTTTTTGATATTTGATATACACACACTTCAATATGTATAAGATTTCTGAGCTTAGATAAACCACATTGCTCTGTTTTTCTGGGCCTCAAATTTTCATCTTTAAGATGAACGGATAAACCCTAATGTGCTTTTCAGTCTGCTAGTCTGTGATAGAAAGACTCTCAGACCGCCCTTGTGACAAAGCATCAGTAGAGGAGTTGAACTGTTTTCCTTAAAATGGCTTTGGGCATGAGCAATCTTTCCCCATCATATTCTGCCTTCTATACTGCCTGGAACTGATTGCCTGCATTAATGAGATCGCTCACTGACATCTGAGTCAACACACTTGTATTAGCTATACCATATTGGCCTTATATATTCTCTTAATTAATTGACTAAACTAAATAGAATGTTGAACACTAAACAATACCCTTTAAAGTTCTGACACTTCTGTCCAAGTATCTAACATCTTCCAATAATACGAGTGATTTACTGCCTGAGAAGAATGGAAGTCTTCTGTGACAATGGTTTAATCTACAGATAGAATTCAACTAGGAGGGGAGGGAAGGCTAAGAGCACCTTTGCATGTCATGTCCCTGTCTAGATGTTTTAGTGAGTTGGATCTAGGTATTGTTTAATGAAAAATTTAGAAAAAGAATAATGTCATTTAAAAATTGATGACAGAAAAACAAGGAGATGGGGATTCTTCAGTTTAGGCTTTCTGTTTCTAGAAAGTGTCAGGCAGACTAGTAATATGCAAGCCAAAGGCAATATGATACTATATCAACTCATTCATTAAAATCTTGAAATCAAATATTAAAGGGTTAACTTTTAAAGAATGTTAAATTGCTTTGATGCAATAAGAGTAATAATATTCATTTAATCACATAACTGAATAAGACTTTATATTTTCTTTTAGATACAGCCAGTTTTTTCTGGGGTAACAAAAGAAGCTTTTGTTTCAATTCAATGAGTAGCTTTTATGAGAGGACCTCCTGATATTCCAGTGCCTCCACTCATTGGACTGTCTTAATGGATAATACTGAAAAGGACTGATTGAGCTTTATTGAAGTAGATTTCTCTAAAGTCTCAACTCATCCATTATCTTATCTATTATAGATGAGAAGAAGTTGAGTGCTAATGCTATTTTTTTTTCTAAATCTCTCTTATTCATGAAGTCTGAAATTTGGAATGCAACTAATAAGTAACTCTTGATTCCATCTTTCTTTTGTTGTGTTCCATGTTGGAAACAATAGAGACATATTACCACAAATTTTGAAGGTCAGTAACACCAACAAGAACTGGTCTTACAAACGCTAAGTTGAAATTAAATATTAATTCTCAGTTATTTTCTAAGAACTGCTAGTATAGTAAATGCAAAGCTAGATATTTGCCTAATAAGGAAGCCCAATATTAAATGCTATAGCTAGAGTGCATGTCTCTATCTTGTATAATGCTAGATGATCCTCATCCAGGTTGTCTATAATTTTTTTTTAATTCGTATTTTTTTCCCTACTTGTCAAAGCAAGTTAATGATGATCTCATATGAATGAAATCATAAATTATTTTGATTTATTTGTGGTGTATATGTATGTGTGAGAAAGTGGGGTATAGTTTTTGATGAGCACTGGTTGGTGTTTTAACACCAACTACATTGGAGACATCTCTATGTCATTTATTACTTAAAATAATCCTCCTGGATAGGTTTCATAGTCTCAAATTAATGGATGAAAACCATGAGGCTCCTAAGACCATATACAGTAGATACAGAATTAGAATGCGGTTTTGTGTTGTCTGTCTTCAAAGCTCTGTTTCTTAAGGTTT
Organism: Aotus nancymaae; assembly: GCF_030222135.1. Lineage (NCBI taxonomy): Eukaryota > Metazoa > Chordata > Mammalia > Primates > Aotidae > Aotus > Aotus nancymaae. The sequence goes on from NW_026988471.1 coordinate 33,103,319, forward strand.
TGGCTCACTGTCCTTCTGTCTATGCATGTTTACTTTGCAAACAGAAGCATGGCTTTAATATTATATATTTAGCTAAGTTAAAGCTGCAGGCTTGCACAAAGCTTGTGCCTGATCTTATCTTGCATTTTTCTTATTTGCATAATAATATATTGTCGGCTGAGCGCAGTGGCTCATGCCTGTAATCTCAGCACTTTGGGAGGCCGAGGTGGGCGGATCACGAGGTCTGGAGTTTGAGACCAGCCTGACCAACATGGTGAAACCCCATCTCTACTAAAAATACAAAAATTAGCTGGGCATGGTGGTGTACACCTGTAATCCCAGCTACTCAGGAGGCTGAGGCAGGAGAATTGCTTGAACCCAAGAGATGGAAGTTGCAGTGAGCCAAGATCACGCCACTGCACTACAGCTTGGATGACAGAGAGAGACTCTGTCTCAAAAAAAATACATATATTTGTATATAATTTATATGTATAAATAAATTATATATATATATAATTTTTGTATTATATGGATTGTGTACTTGAAAATTACCAAGAGAGTAGATTTTAATACTCTCATTACAAGTATTAATATATATGGTGATGTATATGTTAATTTTCTTGGTTTAATCATTCCACTGTGTGTGTGTGTGTGTGTGTGTGTGTATCTCTCTCTCAAAACATCATATTGTAGATCATAAATATGTACAGTTTTCATTAATTAAAGCAAAATTATTGAATATGCTAGAAAATAATCAGAACTTGGTTTAAAATAAAATGATAATGCAACATTTTTATACAATGAAGCAGTTCATAGATCCTTAGGCATAGGGTCAGGGAATACAAAGACAATAAAACTCTAATATCATAAAAGAACCCAAGAAAGATGCTAACAAAAATTTCAAAATATGAAGACTAGCTATAATAGTGAACACTAGGATTAGGAAAATTTGCAACTGTAATGAAACTCTAATATTAGCTTAATGATATCAAAGTCCATGGAGAGTCTAAGTAGGAGCTGGAGTCTTGCAGACTGCAGGAGCCATCTTAGGCTCCTGGATTTATATGCATTGTAATTCAGTGAATAGTTGCAGATTTTTGAACTTCTCAAAAAGTTCAGAGTTAAAACACTGTGATTTGCTTCATTTTCTGTTCATGCCAAGCTAAAAGCCTTCAATTCTTAAATAGAGGCTCCAAAAGTACCCCTAAGTGTTTGCTTCCTCTGTCTCCTGTATTTGCCACTGCTCAACAATCATTTAGATTTGTATTTGTTGCAACTTATTTGACCATCTAAAATCTAAATAACAAGGCTATCCAGAATAATTTATCTGCTGTACTACAAGAAGCAGAAGTGCTTCTTCATATTGAATTCCATGAAATTATTATTTATTAATATTTTTTGGGGAGAGTGAGGCATTAAAATTCCATAGAGACAGCCTTAGAGCAAAATACAGTCTTCTGGGGATACTATATTTCCTATTAATCACTTTCTTCTCTATGCTGACAACACCAAGGATTATAGAAAGTATCACTCTATTACATAACTCCTGAATTTCTAACTTTTTAAAAATCTGTCTTAGTTTTTAATCTCCATAAAGGCAAAAGTATATTTTTAATCTTTTATATGCACTTTAGTGTTTGTATTTTGGGCCAGCATGAAGGCTCAACAATTGTATGTTAAATGATTAATTTAATCATTGATTGAGGCTCTATTTGTTTGACACAAAATAGCTAATAGATTTTGTCAATCAGTGATTAAACTAGAAGAACTGATTGTTTGGTTTGACGTTTTTTTTTCATGGACCAGCTTTCCATATCAGTTAATTAAAAAAATAAAATTATTCCTATGGCCTGTATAGATAAAACCTGAAGAACTTTATCAAACACTTTGAAATCATCAAAGTGAATATTTTTCATTGATCACTGCTTTTTTGGGGTCTGCCTGGGAGCATTTGAAGAAGATCATGTTCTCTTTTATGAAACTGAGGACTATAAGCTTATGAGGAAGAAAGGGCCTTATGCAAACTTCTGCCAGATAGACTTGGAGTTTCTGAAATATAGATTAACTGCAGTGATTTTTTTCCACTTCAGTAGCATACAAGGTGACACAATATGAGGCAAGGACATAAACTCCATTCAGGAAGCCAACACATCATCTGGTTGTCTGTCAGTCAAAGATACATCAAACCTCCTACTGAAATGAAAGTCTACCATGCAGGAACTCTGTCCAATTTTCTTTATGGATTTGAGACTGGATATGTTACTGGTGCATAACTTCCAGCACACCACTATCTTGCCATGTTTCATATTAGATGGCAGACAGTTTCCAGATGCCAGGATCTTGGAAGCAGTTGATCATCATGTGTTGACAATACTACCATTAAAAATAAGTTCCACTAGGCTAGACATCTGTAGGGAGTGAATAATGAAATATCTCGGTTCCAGGGCAGAGAAGGCAGCATACCATGGTGCCTGATAGGAGTATTATTTGTATGCACAGACATACCAGGTTGTTAACTTTAGTTCATAGGGCTCCAGAGGGCATTTTTCATCATTTAATGGACACCCACTATGTATAAGAACATTGACATGTACCAAGTCAAGATGGATAAGAGAATGTTTAACTCAATAAATGTTTGTTATTGAATTAATCCACTTAAAATGCAATGTCCTGAGTGCCAAAATAGTATATGCAATATAGTAAGTGTATTAGTCCATTCTAACACTGCTATGAAGAAATATTTGAGACTGGGTAACTTACAAAGAAAGGAGGTTTAATTGATTCACAGTTTTGCATGGCTAGGGAGGCCACAGGAAACTGACAGTCATGGCAGAAGGGGAAGCAAACACGTCTTTCTTCACAAGGTGTCAGTAGAGGGAAGTGCCGAGCAAAGGGGAAATCCCCTTATAAAACCATCAGATCTTGTGAAAACTCACCATCACAAGAACAGCATGAGGGTAACTGCTCCTGTGAGTCAATTACCTTCCACCACAAGTGGGGGTTATGGTAACTATAATTCAGGATGATATTTGGGTGGGGACACAGCCAAACTATATCATTCCACCTGTGGCCCTTCCCAATTCTCATGTCCTCACATTTCAAAACACGATCATACCCTTCCAACAGTCCTCAAAGTATTAACTCATTCTAGCATGAACTCAAAAGCCAAAGTTCGAAATCTCATCTGAGACAAGGCAAGTCCCTTTTGTCTACAAACCTGTAAAATCAAAAGCAAGTTAGTTACTTTTTAGATACAATGGAGGTACAGGCATTGGGTTAATATACCTGCTCTAAATGGAAGAAATTGGCCAAAACAAAAGGGCTACAGGCCCCATGCACGTCTAAAATCCAATAGGGCAGTCATTAAACCTTAAAGTTCCAAAATGATCTCTTTTGACTCCATGTTTCCCACCCAGGTCACACTGATGATGCAAGAGGTAAGCTCCTATGGCCTTGGGCAGCTCTGACCCTTTGGATTTGCAGTGTACAGCCCCCCTCCTAGCTGCTTTCACAGGCTTATGTTAAATGCCTGTGGCTTTTCCAGGCTCATGGTACAAGCTGTTGGTGGATCTCCCATTCTGGAGTCTGGAGGATAGTGGCCCTCTTCTCACAGTTCCACTAGGGAGTGCCCCAGTAGATACTCTGTGGGGTCTCTGTCTCTGCATTTCCCTTCTGCACTGCCCTAGCAGCAGTTCTCCATGAGGGCTCCTCCTCTGCAGTGAACTTCTGCCTGGACATCCAGGCATTTCCATACAGCCTCTGATATCTAGGCAGAGGTTCCCAAGCCTCAATTCTTGATCTCTGTGGACCTGCAGGACCCACACTATGTGGAAGTCACCAAAGCTTTGGGCTTGCACCCTCTGAAGCGATGACCTGAGCTGTACATTGGCCCCTTTTAGCCATGATTGGGATGCAGGGCACCAAGTCCTGAGACTGTATAAAGCAGCAATGCCCTGGGTTCGACCCATGAAACCGATTTTTCCTCCTAGGCTTCTAGGCTAGTGATGGGAAAGCCTGCTGTGAAGATCTCTGTCATGCCCTGAAGACATTTTCCCCATTGTCTTAGTGATTAACATTTGGTTTCTTCTTATGCAAATTTCTACAGTGGGCTTGAATTTCTCCCCCTAAAATGGGTTTTTCTTGTCTATCTATCACATTGTCAGGCTGCAAATTTTCCAAACTTTTATGCTCTGGTTTCCTTTTAAATATAAGTTCCTATTTCAGATCATCTCTCTCAAGTTCAAAGCTCCACAGATCTTTAGGGCAGGGGCAAAATGCTGCTAGTCTCTTTGCTAAAGCATAGGTAAGAGCCACCCTTTGCTCCAGGTCCCAACCAGTTCCTCATCTCCATCTAAGACCAACTCAGCCTGGACTTTATTGTCCATATCACTGTCAGCATTTTGGTCAAAGCCGTTTAACAAGTCTCTAGGAATTTACAAACTTTCCCCACATCTTCCTGTCTTCTGACCCCTCCAAGTCCCTAGAGAGTTCCATACTTTCCCACATTTTCTTATCTTCTTCTGAGTCCTCCAAACTGTTCCAATGCCTGCTTGTTACCCAGTTCCAAAGTCACTTTCACATTTTTGGGTATTTATAGCAGTGCCTTACACCCTCCATACCAATTTACTGTATAGTTCATTTTCACACTACTATAAGGACATACTTGAGACTGTGTAATTTATAAAGGAAATAAGTTTAATTGACTCAGAGATCTGCATGACTGGGGAGGCCTCAGGAAACTAAAATCGTGACAAAGGGCACCACTTCACAGGGTGGCAGGAGACAGAATGAGTGCTTAGCAAAGGGGGAAGCCTCTTATAAAAGCATCACATCTTATGAGAACACACTTACTATCATGAGAACAGCATGGGGGTAACCACCTCCAGGATTCAATTCCTCCTACTGGGTCCCTCCTATGACACATGGGGATTATGGAAACTACAATTCAAGATGAGACTTAGTTGGGGACACAGCCAAATCATATCTCTGGGTAATAGCAAAAGAGGATTCTTTTAAATTAGCCAAAGTAGCCATTCAATCTGGGACTCCTTGGATATGAACCTGGTTACCAGAAGAATCCTAATATCTGGTCATGACTCAAGGCCTTCTTATTTTTCCTACCTACCTAATTCCTCATACTTTTTGTAATAATTGTTAATATTTATTTAATGCAATTTTAGTTTTTTGGATGCTGTTATTTTATTTTTCTGATAATTGCAACTTTATTTTAGATTCAGGGGATACATGTGCAGGTTTGTTACATGGGTATATTGCATGATGCTGAGATTTGGAGTACAATTAATGCTGTCACCCGGGTAGTGCATATAGTACACAATAGTTAGTTTTTTAAACCATCCTCCCTTTCCTTCCTCCTCCCTTTAGTAGTTTCCATTGTTTATTGTTGCCATATGTCCATGAGTACCCAATGTTTAATTCACACTTATAAGTGAGACATGTGGTATCTGTTTTCTATTTTTGCATTAATTTGCTCAGGATAATGGTTAATGGCCTTTTTCTCTGGAGATTTTAGAGGTGCTATACAATAAAAATATAATGCAAGACATAAATGCGAGCCAGTTATTTATAGTAGTTACCCCTTATTTATGGTTTCACTTTCCCAGGTTTGAGTTACTCACAGTATAGCACAGTAAGATATTTTGAGAGAGAGAGAGAGAGAGAGACCTTGTTAACATAATTTTATAGCATTTTATTATAATTTTCCTCGTTATTAGTTATTTTTGCTAATCTCTTATGGTGCCTAATTTATAAATTAAAATTTATCATAGTTATATATGTATAGAAAGAAATATAGTATATCTAGGGTTCACTGCTAGCCACAGTTTCAGGTATCCACTGGGATCCTTGGAATGTATCCCCCACAGACAATTGGCAATGTAAAGTTAAAATTTCTAGCAGCTACATTAAAATATGCCGAAAACAAAATAACAGATGAAATTAATTTTAATAATATATTAACCCAATATATCCAAAATAGTATCATTTCAACATGTAATGAGTAAAAAAAAGAAGTGAGATATTTTATATTATTTCATGATTAGTCTTCAAAATCTGGCATGTATTTTCACTGACAGCACATCTCAATTTAGACAAGCCACCTTTCAAGTAGCCAACAGTCACATGTGGCTAGGGGCTATTATGTTGGACAACACAGCTTTGAAAGAATTTCATGTGGTCAGAGAGTATATGAGTCTTGTTACTTCTTTTTTCCATGTACCTAGTATATTACTTGGAGTTCAAAATATTTGATGAATAAATTAATATTTTAAAAAGGCTCTTGACAGTTTTAGCTGAAGACGCAGTCAGGTATCCAAGAATGATTCCTCTAAGCAATGGATATGGGCCTTTATTTTTTAAGTCAAAGCAACACTCTTCATTAGTAGCACAACTAAGTTTTGAAAGTATTTTAGAATAAAGGCCACAGTCCACTGAATCTCATTAGTGAATAGATTTAAAAAGAAACCTTTGAATATGAAATACTACAGCATGTTTCTACAAAGGGCTAGTGTGTCCTAATGAGGAGGAAATGGTGGTGTCTGGCTGTGTTGTAATTGCATTTAGAGAGTGTACTCATCATTGCTTTACAGAAATCTCTCAGATATCCTGTGAGTGATAATCCAGTGTGTGAATTATTTGAACCCTTTGGTTTTTTTTACTCTCTTCTTTTGCTATTTTGTCATTTATCTGTTTAATTACTTATTATGAACCTTGGAGATTAAATGTATTACAGACTAAAGAAGTGAAAACTACGTCAGTGGAATTTAATTACTGAGAGACCTTTGTTAAAAAGCATTTAAAACAAACAAACTACAGCTATAATAATCACCAAACATCATGGAAGTCACAACTCAGAAGAGAATCTTTTTTGAGCAAAAAAAATACCAGTTATGTACAACGTAACTTTAGAAAAAAGCAGTAGAAGTAGGGCAAATAAAACTGTCTACATTATCATCATAACGCATCTGTACAGTGACTAAACCAGCCAGTTTAATTACAGAACTAATCTGGCAATACTCTTAAAGTTTGTCTGACAACATGTAATTAGAAAAGAATTCATTTCTGAAACTAAATACTAAGAAATGTTATATGCCACTGATCCACTACCAAAAAAGAAAGAACCATCCATTCAGCTCAAAGGTTGTGAAAAACCAACATTTAATGTCCAATTCTCTCTCTCTATTTAAATAGACCTTCATCTTCTAGAGCAGCCTTAGTTCAAAGCAAAATTGAGTGGAAAGACACAGAAATTTCCCACATACTCATTGTTCATTTCCCTTTTCCATGAACAAATCACTAATCTCTCAGCCAGGTTTCCTGGTGGAAGACTCCAAGGTCTAAGATGTTGTGACAAAAAGGAGTGGGGTGTGTTATAAGTCACAACATTTCCTCGGAAAAGAAAACCTGATTTTCATATGAGAGTCAGTTCGTTTAAGTAGATAACAAATGTTGAACACTTACTTTGTGTCTTCTTTGGGTTAAATATTATAACATATTTAAAAGCAGTATAAAGCTTAGCTAGCCCTTTTAGAAGCCAGTGATAACAGAGACAAAACAATTAGAGAAGTATTAGGCAGGAAACTATAAGGAACTACTGCTTCATGGAAAAAGAGTTCTGAGGAAGGATAGATCAATGAGGTTACAGAAATGAGGGAAGACTTCATGGAAGGAATGGGATTTGAATTTCAGTTTGAAAGCTGAGAAGTGGAGAAGACAGACAAACAGAGATCAAAAGTGTAGAGCCATGAGCTGAGTGGGCATGTATGAGTTGCCAGGGTGAGTGTGTGCTAGGAAGTACGAGGGATTATAGTGCAAGGTAAAGTTGAGGATCTTGAAAGTCAGGCAGATAGGTTCTTGGATTTTCCAAAAACAAACTGCCAAGTCACAAATCCTAGGGATGTAAGTTTCCTCATTGTTCAAAATAATGGAAATGTCTTTCATCTAGAAGCAGAAGACAAGATTCAGTTATTTCTCTGTCAGACTTAGGAGTATATAAAAATTCAGATATATTTTTAAAGATATAAATGATGGAATGTAGCAAACATGAGAGGCCCAAATGGCTGAAAGAGAAGAATGAATGGATAAAGGGTGACTAAAAAGTTATTTTTTAGTGTAATTGCTGAAAAGCATGATGTTGGAAAGAATAATGTGCTTAAGGTTGAGATAAGATGTGGTTGTTTTGGAACATTGTATTAGTCAAGATAGCTTATACTGTGTAAGCATTCTTCCCAATTCTCAGTGTTCTAAAGTGACAAAAATATATTTCTTGTAAGAATAGTTGGATTCTCTCCCTAGCACCTCCCCAGGGCAGCCACACTCCACGTGCTAACTCAGTGGTATTCTCAAGACAAAACTTCCTCCTGGTCACAGTGTTAGGAGAAGAGAAATGGGGAAACCATACAGTTTGTCAGAATTGATACCCATCGCTTTTACTCATACATTTATCAGCTAAATCTGTCATATTTCCCTCAGTTAACTAAAGGATGGCTTGACTGGTGTAGTCTCTATAATACTTAGGGGGGAAAAAAAGGACAAATATTGGTGATAATCAAAAGATCAAAAGTAGACATTTGAAGCGTGAAAATATCTACAGTGTAGTTAAAGATATAGGGTTCAGGTTCATTTTATAGCTAAAAATAACATCTGAGTATTATCATTATAGATGTTCATTTTGCTTTATTACAGAAGTTAACATTTAGATGCAGTGGCATTAGAAGGATGAAGTGGCAAATTGTGCACATCTGTGAGAAGGATATCTTGAATTGGAACCCAAGCCTGGTCTGAAACCAAAGCCCTGCTCTTAATTGTTGTATTAATACTGAACCAGACTTGTTCTTCCTGTGTTGCAGAAAGCCAATGACTAAGAAGATGAATTTTGCTCTAGAGAAAAAATTTATTCACAGGGCAGCCCATTAAGGACACAGGAGAACATCTCTCAAATCCAGCTCCTATAATATAGGGATTAAGGATATTTGTGGTGTAAAGGAACAGGGTGGTCTAAGGTGTGGGGAAAGGTGATTGGCCATGGGGAAAATGAGGTAATTGGTGATCTGTGCAAGCGTAGTGGGAGTTCGGGGGGTCTTCCTAGGACACATGTTCAGAAATGGCAGCATTAGCATGATAGGAGGGAAAAGTTTTTGGTTCTCTGATGTCAAAAGATTTTTTATTGCCTCTCAGGCATTTACACAGGCCCAGTTGAAGAGTCAGTGGTCTCAGCCAGTTCATGCTGGACAAGAGCTGCCCTCAAGATTGTGAAAAACAACTTAAGTAATCATTACCTGGTGACATATACTTTAGAGGTTTTATCTCTTTGAAAGCTAGTGAAGGTTATTATAGTGTTTAGCAGTGCAGCTTTCAACTAGATAGGTTAAAAAAAAATCAAGAAGCAAGCAACTAAAAAGATTAGCCCTCAGTTTCAGTATTATACTTTTTCGCTTATATACATCACAACTGAGTGAGCAATTTGAACTGAGCAGCCCAATTATAAAATGGTTATCAACAAATTATTAAAATAAATGGAAAAGTAAGTTCAAATATGAATTTTCCTGGTCTGTGGGCTGGTATGGCACTTTTTTTTTTAACCTATATTCAGATTATAAAGTAAATGATCCTACCCTCAGGGGTAATTTCCTGGGGTGGCTGTTGTGAAGTTTTTTTTTGTTGTTTGTTTGTTTTGATTTTTTTTCTTTTTTCTTTTTTTAATCTCATAATGAAATGTAATGTTGTGAAGTTTTATGATGGGATGCAGTACACAGTGTTAGGAGGCCACAGCTATTGTGGGCAGGGAGATTTCAGGCTGAGCCCTAGTTCTGACACATACCATCTGGGAGCACTGTCCATCAGCTGGTGTAGGAACCGTCATTGAACTTTACAGGGAAATCTGTGTTTGGACTAATGCTTTAGCAAAACATCAGCAGATGCTCTTTCAGCTCCTCTCCCCAACATTTTTATTGCTAAATGAGAGGGAGAATCAACATCTTTATTCTGCGGTGGGTATGTGAGACTGTGTTGTCAATAAGAAGATCATTATTGTTGTTCATCAAGGGCTTGTCACTGTTTTATCATTCAAGTCCTTCAACTTATTATATTGACTCAGACTATCTCCAGAAACAACATGACAATCTTATCAGATCTATCTTTGTAAAATAGTCCATTCTGATGACAAAGCGGGTCTCCTGTAAAAAATAATACTGGCCAGAAATAGAAATGTATTGAAAAGTTTGGGAGGAATCTGTGTCAACTAATTCCTCCATGATGCCAGTATGAACATTTGCCACCTTAAAATTTAATAGCAAAACAAAACAGACTAAAACAAAACAAATACAATTATACTCAAAACACTTTACTGTGTGGTATTATAATAGATGACATCATCCCTGCTTTAGAGGATCTGATACTCCATTGTTTCTCAAATTTATCATATCTCTGGAGGGCCTATTGAAGTACAGATTGCCACAGTTTCTGATTCAGTAGATCTGGGGTGGAGTCTGAGAATTTTTATTTCCCTTAGTTTCCAGGTGATTCTGGTTCTATTGTTCTAGGAACCATGCTTTGAGAACCACTATTATTCTCAGACCTACTGAATCAGAAACTGAGGAGTTTGTGTTTACTTAAGCCATTTAGTACTCTGTGTTTATTTAAGCCATTTAGGTAACTCTGATGCATGACAGTTTGGAAATCATTGATCTAATAATATTGAACAGACTCTGCATGTGGGCTAATTTACCTTTACTCAACAGATGAGAAAGTTCAAAGGAAGAGATTCCAATTTCACTGGCCTGCCTTTTAGTGAGGATCGATTATGTGAGTAGGGCTTTATTTTTATACTGCTAGGAGCCAGGGAAACAAAGTTAAATAAGATAGTATCCTTTCTTTCAGGAGCTAACAGTCCAGTATTAGAGAAAGTCATGTAATCAAATAAATGCCAAGATATCATCATGTAATCTTGCACATAGATGGCACCTTTAATATAGTGGTTTGAGGAAGGGGTGAGGACCAGAAAAGGCAAAGGGAGGAGACTTCAGGCACAGTGTTTAAATACCATATCCTCTGTGAAACCTGATCAGGGTCTTAAAAAGTTATTTATCCAGGTGAATAGGAAGGAGAGGGAGAGGCATTTTAGGCAGAAGGAATAACATTGCAATGAAACATTTCTGGAATATTAATTGTTGGAATGAAACATTCAAGGAATGTTAACTAGATGAATATGAAACATTTAGCGGATATTAGCTAGTTAGATATGAAACACTTTAGGAATACTAACTAGTTTGATTTGACAGGAGTAAAGGGCATTCATTGAGAAGCAAACAGATGGAGCAGAGCTTATAGGCTCCTGGCACACATTTTAACTGTTTGCTAAAATGTTGACTTACTAGCAACCAAGTTTTAAACTGCCATCTCCCCAACTCCCTTGTGTGATCCTCTTACTGTCAACTGACTGCCCTTCCCTTTTCCCTTCAATGTTCTCCTAATCTAACAACTAAAGGGTAATTGTTCTATGATGAAGGAGGCCCCTGAATCCCTTGCTTCAGGGCTACTTATGTTTGTTTTTGGCTTGTTGGTACACAAGGCTTGCTGATTTTTTATGTCATCCCTGAATCGAAGAAATTGGAGTAAAAATGTAGGTAAAACCAGATCGTGAGGATGCCATAGTTAAGGCTTTTGAACTTTGTATTGTAGATATGTTCAGAAAGGATAGAGGGGACCTATGGTGTTTTTGCATGACAGCCTATCATGGCAGAGGAGGAAACATGCAGATAATGGATAATGTAGGGATTTTTGTTTTTGTTTTGAGATGAGTCTCACTGTGTCACCCAAGCTGGATTGCAGTGACACGATCTTGGCTCACTGCAACCTCTGCCTCCTGGGTTCAAGTGATTCTCGTGCTGCAGCCTCCCAAATAACTGGCACCGCAGGTGCACACTACCACACTGGCTAATTGTTGTATTTTGATAGAGACGGCATTTAGCTGTATTGCCTAGGCTGGTCTCCGACTCCTGAGCTCAAAGTGATCCTTATGCTTGGTCTCCCAAAGTGCTAGGATTGCAGGTGTGAGCCACCACGCCCAGCCACAGTTTTTACACATTGAAGGTTTTTGGCATTGAGCAAATCTATGGATGCTATTTTTACAATAGCATGTTCTTAATTTCGTATCTCTGTGTTATGTTTTGGTAATTCTTGCACTATTTCAAAATGCTATTATGTTACGGTGATCTGTAATCAGTGATTTTTATATTTTACTATTGTAATTTTTTCAGGGTGCCACAAACTATACCCATAAGAGAGAATGAACTTATTTGATAAATGTTTTGCATGTATTCTGACTGCTTTACCTACTGACTATTCCCCATCTCTGTCCTTTTTTGGGGCCTCTCCATTCTCTGAGACATCAAAATATTGAAATTAGGCCACTTAATAACTCTGCAATGGTCTCTAAGTGTTCAAGTGAAAGGAAGAGTCTAATGTCTCTCACTTGAAATCAAAAGCTAGAAATAATTAATATCAGAAAGGAAGGGAAGCCCAAAGCTAAGATAGGCCCCTAAGCAAGGGCTCTTGTGTCAAACAGCCAAGTTGTGAATGCAAAATAAAACTTCTTGGAGGAAATTAAAAATACTATTCCAGTGAACACACAAAGGAAAGCGAAACAGCCTTATGGCTGATATGCCGAAAGTTTTAGTGGTCTCTGGATAGAAGATAGAACCAGCTACAACATTCCCTTCAGCCAAAACCTGACCCAGAGCAGTCCCTAATTCTCTTAAATTTTATGAAGACTGAGAAGGTAAGGAAGTTACAGGAAAATGTCTGAACTTAGCACAGTTTGGTTTATGAGGTTTAAGAAAAGAAGCTGTCTTCATAACATGAAAGTGCAAGATGAAGCAGGAAGTGCTGATGGAGAAGCTGCAGCAAGTTATCCAGAAGATCTAGGTAAGATCACTGATGAAGGTGGTTACACTTAGCAACAGATATTCAATGTAAATTAAACAAGTTTCTACTGGAAGAGAATGCCACCTAGGACTTTCATAGCTACAAAAGAGAAATCAATGCCTGGTTTAAAAGCTTCAAAACATGGACTGACTCTCTTGACAGGGACTACAAGAGTTGATGACTTGAAATTGAAGCCAATGCTTATTTACTATTTTGAAAATCCTATGAACCTTCAGAATTATGCAAAATGTACTCTGCCTGTGCCTGATAAATGGAAGAATAACTCCTGAATGACAGCACATCTGTTTGCAGCATAGTTTACTGATATTTTAAGTCCACCGTTGAGACGTAGTAGTAAGCTCAAATTTTGAAGAAATTTTTTTAAAACAAGCATTCTGCAGTCCATGGATCAAGGAGAAATTTTGGCTTTTAAATCTTCTTCTTATTTTTGAGACAAGTCTTGGTCTGTCACGAGGCTGGAGTGCAGTGGCACCATCTTGGCTCACTGCAACCTCCACCTCCCAGGTTCAAGCAATTCACCTGCCTCAACCCCTCAAGTAGCTGGGGCTACAGGTGTGTACCACCATGCCCAGCCAATTTTTTGTATTTTAGTAGAGACAGAGTTTCACCATGTTGGCCAGGATGGTCTCGATCTCCTGACCTTGTGATTCACCCACCTCGGCCTCCCAAAGTGTTGGGATTACAGGCATGAGCCACTGCGCCCAGCCAAATATTTTTATTTTAAAAATACTCTTTATAAGGATATAGCTGTCATAGTGATTCTGCTGATGGATCTGGGCAAAGTAAACTGAAAAACTTCTGGAAAAGATTAAGCATTCTACATGCCATTAAGAACATTTGTTATTCATGGAAGGAGAGAAAAAAACATCAACATTAACAGGATTTTGGAAGAAGTTGATGCCAATCCTCATGGATGACTTTGAGGGGTTTGAGACTTGAGTGGAAGACATCACTGTAGATGTTGTAGAAATAGCCAGAGAACTAGAATTGGAAGTGGAGTCTAAAGATGTGACTGAATTTCCGCAACCTCATGATCAGACTTGAATGGATGAGGAGTTGCTTACGGAAGAAGAAAGAAAGTAGCTTCTTGAGATGGAAGCTACTGCTGGTGAAGATGCTATGAACCTTGTTGAAATAACAACAAAGGATTTAGAATATTAAATAAATTTGGTTGGTAAAGCAGCATCAGGGTTTGAGAGAATTTATTACAATTTTGAAGGAGTTCTTCTGTGGGTAAAATGCTATCGAATAGCATCACAGGCTACGAAAATATCTTTCATGAAAGGAAAAGTCAATGGATGTGGCAAATTTCATTGTTGTCTTATTTTAAGAAATTGCTGCAGCCTCTCCAGCCTTTAGCAATCACCTCCCTGATCAGTCAGCAGACGTCAATATTGAGTCAAGAATTACCCCCAGCAAAAATATGACTTGCTGAAGACTCAGATGAATGACAGCAATTTTTAGCAATAAAATACTTCTAATTAAAATATGTAGTTTTTTTAGACACAATTCTATGGCATACTTACTAGACTGAAGTACAGTATATACACAGGTTTTATATGCACTGGAGAAACAAAAAAATTATGTGACTTGCTTTATTGCAATGTTCACTTTGTTATGGTGGTCTGGATCAGAACCCACAATATCTCTGTGGTATGCCTTTTTACAGAAACTGTGTAGAATATTCTAGTAGTTTCCATGAGATCCTTATATTTTATAGTATTATAAACATCCTGCCATTTAGCATTCAGTCAGTTGAAATCTCTAAGACCATAAAATTTTCCACATCTTCCTTTCAGTTAAAACTGATGTTTAGTCATGAAGTCTTTGCTCATGCCTATGTCCTGAATGTTATTGCCTAGGTTTTCTTCTAGGGCTTTTATGGTTTTAGGTCTTATGTGTAAGTCTTTAATCCATCTTGAGTTAATTTTTGTATAAGGTGTAAGGAAGGGGTCCAGTTTCAGTTTTCTGCATATGGCTAGCCAGTTTTCTCAACACCATTTATTGAATAGGGAATCCTTTCCCCATTGCTTGTTTTTGTCAGGTTTCTCAAAGATCAGATGGTTGTAGATGTGTGGTGTTATTTCTGAGGCCTCTGTTCTGTTCTATTGGTTTCTATATCTGTTTTGGTACAGTACCATGCTGTTTTGGTTACTGTAGCCTTGTAGCAGAGCTTGAAGTCAGGTTGCATGATGCCTCCAGCTTTATTCTTTTTACTCAGGATTATCTTGGCTATACAGGCTCTCTTTTGGTTCCATATGAAATTTAAAGTCGTTTTTTTCTGATTCTGGGAAGAAAGTCAAAGGTATCTGGATAGGAATAGCATAGAAACACCAAAAGCAATTGCAACAAAAACCAAAATTGACAAATCAGATCTAATTAAACTAAGGAACTTCTGCACGGTTAAAGAAGCTATCATCAGAGTAAGCAGGCAATCTACAGAATAGGAGAAAATTTTTGCAAACTATCCATCTGACAAAGGTCTGCTATCCAGAATCTACAAGGAACTTAAACAAATTTACAAGAAAAAAACAACTCCATCAAAAAGTGGGTAAAGGATATGAAGAGACACTTCTCAAAAGAAGCCATATATGTAGCCAACAAACATATGAAAAACAGCTCATCATCACTGGTCATTAGAGAAATGCAAATCAAAACCACAATGAAATACCATGTCATGCTAGTTAGAGTGGCGATCATTAAAAAGTCAGGAAACAACAGATTCCAGAGAGGATGTGGAGAAATAGGAACACTTTTACATGGTTTGTGAGAGTGTAAATTAGTTTGACCATTGTGGAAGACAGTGTAGCAATTCCTCGGTGATCTAGAACCAGAAATATTATTTGACCAAGCAATCTCATTACTGGTTATATACCCAAAGGATTGTAAATCATTCTATAAAGACACATGCACATGTATGTTTATTGAGCACTATTCACAATAGCAAAGACTTGGAACCAACACAAATGCCAATCAATGATAGACTGAATAAAGAAATTTGGCACATATATACCATGAAATAGTATGCAGCTATAAGAAAGGATGAGTTCATCTGCTTTGCAGGGACGTGGATGAAACTGGAAACCATCATTCTCAGCCAACTAGCACAGGAACAGAAAACCAAACACATGTTCTCACTCATAAGGTGGAGTTGAACAATGAGAACACATGGACACAGGAATGGGAATATTACATACTGGGGCCTGTAGGGGTCAGGGAGCAAGGGGAAGGATAACATTAGGAGAAATACCTAATGTAGATGACGGGTTGATGGGTGCAGCAAACCACCATGGCACATGTATAGCTATGTAACAAACCTGCACTTTCTGCCCATGAATCCCACAACTTAAAGTATAATAATAATTAAAAAAACAAAAACAAAAACAAAAACAAACTGATGTTTAAAATTGAGCCCAAAGAAGTAGAGAGTAGAATCGTGGTCCTTAGAGGCTAGGAAGATTAGGGACAAGAGAGGTTATAGAGAGGTTGGGTTAAGGGATACAAAGTTACAGCTAGGTGGAAGAAATGAATTATGGTGTTCTGCAGCACTGTGGGATGATTATGGTTAACAGTAATTTAGTATATATTTTTAGAAAGCTTAAGAAGAGGATTTTGAATGTTCACAGTATCAAGAAATGATATCTGTATGAGGTGATAGATACGCTAATTATTCTGATTTGATTATTACATATTATAACACATGAAATGTCATTCTGTATTCCATAAATATGTACAATTATTACATGTCAATGGAAAATGAAATAAAAAATCTTGATGTTTAGAAAATATGAAAGATACTTGAGCACAAAAGCTTGACTAATCACTTTTGTGTGCCTTTTAGAACTCTTGCCTGAGTTTTTATTTTGTAGTTAAGGTTCTTTATTTATTTACTGAATCATATTGCTTCATTGAAAGGATATTAGGAATTCTGCATCATCAAAGAACAAATTATAGTCAGTAGTATTTTAATGTCAAATACCTGTAGGGAGGGAATTTTACTTATTGAAAAATAGAAATCCTTGCATACCATACATTTAATAACAATCTCAACTTTAATGTTAGATATTCTGGATCACCAAAAATTCCTGATTATACCAGGTTTTATAATAGTTTTATGAGAAAAAGACCATTGATACTAAACTTCTTTAGAGTAGTATATCATTAATAGTGACTGCCTTATCCCCATTAAATAATGTCAAGAACCTAATCTATGTTAACAGGTGGGCTGAGAATATAAGGAAGTATTATAAGTAAGGGTCATGGAATTCCATGAGAGCCTCCTTCCAAATATGCATGGAAATACTCCAGTTAGGGCATAATATTAAAAAATAAGGTTTGTGCCTATAATTTAAAGAAATATCCCTTTTTGATGATAGGGAAAGTACGCACACACAAAAAGAGGGTGCCTCTGTTTATTTATTTGGATGTCAGAGAACTAGATTTATCATGTAATTCAATAAATTTCTGCCTAAGAGTAATCTCTACATAGTCTATCCTAGTGTAAAATTTCTTATAAATATCTTGTGCCTACTTGCTACTATTCTTTATTCTCTTCTGTTATTATTTGAAATATTTGACTTGCTAGAGCTTACACTGCAGCAAATTTGGCCATAGTAAATCAGCTGGAGAACAGTAATTCATATAATTACTCCATTCTTAAGGATTTGAAGAGTTAGGGCAAGGTGTGCTCACATATTTCATCAGAGACCAAAATTAAGTCAGCTTGTGAAGGAAGTTACATTGAGTTTCTTCAGTAGGACCATGAAGAGTTCCAGAATGCTTGGTGAGACTACTGTCAAAATTAGCACAAAAAAGCAAGCTTTCCCTTGGAAGTAAACCAAGGGATAAGGCGTAGGGGAAATGGCTTAAAGACACACACAACAAATACTCTGCAGCAGATAGTTAACCCTAAGAATTAGGGGAAAAAGCTTGGATGGTAAAATCCATAAAGAAAGCTGTTAGGAGATACATTGAGACTTTAGGGAATATCCTGTTGTCCAGTGTCTTCCTATCCTTCCTCTTTGAGTGGAAAGTAGTTTTATTTTAATTCAACATTCTTCTGGAATAATAATTAATGAATTGATGTTGGCTTTTACTTGCTGATGGTCTTTTCTTCACCTAGGGTCTGATCCTCAGCTTTACCTGGAGTCTCATTTCTCAGTTTGAGAAATGTATTTTACTCATTTCTCAAGGGGAACAGTTTGTGGGACACTGAGCCATATGTAGAAGATGAACAAAAGGCCAATTATTTATGCACAGAGATAGAATTTTCCCTAAAGTCCCTCTCACATAACACCCACTCAAATACAGATTGGAAGATCTGACCACTGTTAAACAGACTGAGATATCTAATGCAACTGGTCAGCATGCCTGTTTTCCAATAGGAGAATCCAGTTGCCAGTAAGCTAAGACTAGTACGAAAAGTAGTAGTATGAGAAACAAATGAATTTGTTCATGTATGTAGCCCAACGTCATCTTCATTTTTAATGGTGATAACCTGGTAAACCAGCAAGTAGACATTAGTGGAGAACCCTTTACCCTGGTTCATGCTGAAGTAACACAAACAGTTTTTTACTACTCAAATTGTTTTTCAATTGCTCAAATACCCTTTTGTTATATGGTGTCACATTACAGTTTCCAAGATGTTATGTTTTCATTCAGTCATTGTATTTTAGACTTTTCTGTTTCTTTTTTCAGACCATATCCTCAGATTCCAAATTCATGGCATTTTGATGCACCCATTAAATATATCTACTGATAATGGTTGTGACTCAGAAATTGTGGCAATAAAATAAAAGTCACAAGAAGACATTTTGAAAGTTGATTGTGAGAAGGCCTTTTGTATAGAGGAAACATGGATACCTTGGAGGCAAACTGACTTCAGTTTGAGTCCTTGGTCTAGTACCAGCTAGTTGTATAAATCTGTGCAGATATATCACTCAACCACTGTAAACTTCAATATACTCATTCATAAAATGTAAATATTGTGAGGTACGTTAGGATTTTATGGAGATAAAAATAACTATTATTACCAAAAAGATGCTGATACATAGTAAAAATTCAAAAAAAGATAGCTCTGATATTAGTATTATGATTATGATATTTCACTGCAGTTTTCTGGGTTGTCCAGATCATTAGTTGTATGCTGGGAAGTGGGTAATAGGTTTAACCTGAACCGAGATGCATACATTTGCCAACTTACAGAGGAGAGCAAAGTTATAGTCAAATTCAGCCAAAACACACACACACAAACAGGCATGTGCACGCTCCTGGACCTACAGTGGGGTTACATCCCAATAAACCCATCGTAAGCTGAAAACATTTTCAGTTGAGAATGCATTTAATATTCCTAACCTGATAGCTTCATAGCTTATGAACATCATAGCTTAGCCTAACCTACCTTAAATGTGTTCAGAACACTTATATTAGTCTATGCTTCGGCAAAATCATCTAGCAGGGCATATACTGTAGGGTATGGGTTGCTTTCCATGGTGATTGTGTGGCCGAGTGTGAGCTGTGGCTTGTTACTGCCCAAGATTGCATGAGAATATCCTACTGCTTATCTCTAGCCTAGGAAAAGATCAAAATTCAAAACTTGAAGTAAGGTTTCTACTGCATGTGCATCATTTACTTATCATTTGTAAAGTAAAAAAACAAACAAACAAACCAACCGTAAGTTGAACCATCGTAAGTTGGGGAGTATCTGTATCTATACTTTAGAATGGTAAAATTCAGGGAAAGTATAGATTTTAATACTCAAACATTTATTTTTATTTAGGTATATGACAAAAAATCAATATGAACCTCCAAAGTGGGTAAAGGATAAACAACATATGTCTAGTAGCTACTTTGCTGTATTGAAAAAATCTGGCCTTAAGGTATAAAATTGTAATTCATTATCTGCCTGTTTGTATCCTGGGCATTTCCTCATACATCTACATCTTTAACCTCATAGTAAATTTGTGAAATATGTATTTCTAGGCCCATTTTACAGATAGAAAAATTAAAGATGGTTTGAACTATAGAAAACAACAGAATGTAGAGATAAAATGGCCTGTTGTGTGTTACCAGGGAAAGTCTTATATATGGTGAAGGATTGAGTTGCTCAGGAAACACACCTGGTCTAAAGCCAGGAAGATAACCTTTGCAAAGGGATTCAGAGAGATCAAGGCTGATACGTTCTCTGGAAAACCTATCCTTGTTCTTAAACCAGGTTCAGTCTTCTATTGTCTGTTTCTTTGACTCTCTGCTGTTGTATTCACATTTGACTAGAATTACCGGAAGTAATCAAACTCTTTTAGTGCATGTTTTCTCATGCATTGGACCTGATATTCTGCAGCTAGTATGTAACAGGCTTTAGCATATAGATGGTTACAGATGAATGGCTAGATAGTACATGTGGGAGATTGATCTTTCTTCTCCTTCTCACTCCCTTCCTGGAAAAGAGCCTTTGATAGATGGGGAAAAAAGTGAATGATTTCATTAGCACAATGAAGAGAACATTTATCCTTTAAAAGTCAGCCAGCATTAGCAAGAGAATGGCTGTTTTGTCTTGTGAATGTTTATTCTGTAAAACAGAGAGGCTTGATGCTTAAGATCATCTGTAGTCTCCCACTAGATCTGACAGTAAGTAAATACACTGGTTTAGATGATGGTACCTACTATGGCAGGAAAAAAAATACAGTGCCTTCAAAAGTAGAAACTTATTTTTGCTTATTTAAAGAGAAAATGGTGATGGGGAGGAGAGTTCTGTGCCACATAGTCATTGAGGAATCCAGGCCAACAAGAGCTCTGAGAAATGCATTCTTTCCAGGAGGAAAGAAAGGGAAAAGGATTTGTGAAAAGCAAGCTAGCTTTGCCACACTAACCTAAATAGAAAGCCACTCAAGTGTCTAATGCAATTTTTGTGATTCTCTGAAGACTTTACTTCACAATTTGATTTTTATGTCCTTTAAATAATTTTGTCCTGGTGGAGTATGTCT
The DNA here is from genome assembly GCF_030222135.1 of Aotus nancymaae. NCBI lineage: Eukaryota > Metazoa > Chordata > Mammalia > Primates > Aotidae > Aotus > Aotus nancymaae. The sequence goes on from NW_026988471.1 coordinate 33,124,240, forward strand.
TGCATTAATACAGATGCAAATGCTGGAACATTATTTTTCTAGGCATAAATTGATGATAGTGATTAATTTATTTGCTATTCAATAAAAACATACAGTTCTTTGTGTATTATGTAACATATACATATATAGTGTGTGTGTGTAGATATATATATATAAACATAAAAAGGTTTAAGATAAAGATGTGTGCAGCAGACAGTAGATTTATGTGACATCAGGGAAAGAATTTCTGAATGACTCAGAATTACATTTACTGTGAGTTTGTCAGTCTGATCTCTGCAGAGGAAATGGAGGGACAGGAACTGATACAGTGAGTTTATACATCTTCATTTTCCCCCTTTAAGAAAATTACATTGCTTGTTAATGTATATACCTTCTAAGCTTGAAACAACAAATTTACTGAAGTATTGAAAGTATGGTATAAATATTTTTTTTTCTTGAACCATTTGAGAGTAAGCAGTAACCTGTTGCCCAAATCACTTCTCTTTTAGTGTGCACGTGATTTGTATGTATGGGATGATTTGTTACACAACCATTATGATTGCAACATCACTTAATCTCAGACCCCACTCAACAGCCCCATCATTTTTTCCTATTAATATAATGTCCTTTAGCATATTTAGCATTATTATAGAGAGACATAATAATCAAATGTACGGTCTTAGGTCTACAACAGTTACTTAGTCTTTCCTTAGCTTTCATGACCTTGCCATTTTTGGAGATTACAGGTCAGTATTTTGTAGCAGAATGCCTCGTAATTTGAGTTTTTTTCATTATGACTAGATTGAGATCATGTGTCTTTGGCAAGAACATCAGAAATGATGATGTGTTTTTCTCATCGTATCCTGTCAAATGGTGCACAATTTTTATTATCCCAACTAGTAATGATGCTAACTTTGAAAGTTTGATTCTAATGGTGTCTGAGAGGCTTTCTCACATACCTTTTGGCTTAGTAGATAATATGTTTATTGTGGAAAGGAACTTTTAACTATGTACATATCCTAGTCCTCATCAAACTTTTAATCTGGTTGTTTATTTATATTTGTATTGAGACCTATTTTCTTAACTCTGTGCATTACCATTGATTATTTTCACTATTTGTTTTGATGTTTCATTTGTTCCCAGTGGAACCAAGTGGAACCCTTCAATCTGGTTTCTGTACCCTTTTGACATGTTTCTAACTTTGTGGAGTAATTTCTTACTTTCTGTCACAACATTATGATCTAGGCTTGTGCTTGCCTTGCCTAAAACCTAACATCTACTATTTTCTCAAAGAACACAAAGTTCATTTTAGTGGAGAATGGTATTTAGAAGCCAATATTTGAGAGGTAGATGTGCTCATTTATATTGGGGTTTCATTGCTCCTAGACCCTTGCAGCAGATTAGCACTTAAAGATATGTAAATGTATGTACACACGTATACATATATACCTACATCAATAATTGTATACCTTTCTCTAGCTCTATTTATTAAAAATCATGAGTTTGTACAGATACTTCTAATTCCAATCCAATAGCACAGGGTTTATTCTAGTTTGCCCTTTTCCGCATTTGTAACTCCTTTATCTGATGGTGAGAAACTTAGTTCCATTGCCTTTATTATACTTTTAAGATTTATCTGCCCCTGTGTTAACCAACCCACCATCTGCTGCTAATTCCCTCCTTCTGTGTTTCATTCCTTATCTTACTTGTATACATGATTCTACTATGCTAGGCCATTTTCTTCCCCACCATGGACAGTCTCCCACCCTTCTCTGGCTAACTCTTCACTCCAGGATGCATCCTGCGATGGACTATTCTTGACTCTGCTTGTTTTCTGATACCTCAGGCCAGTCTGGCCCCAAGCCAGCATGGATGCCACCATGGGGTCTGACTCTCCAACCAGGATGGCCTTCTCCTGCTTGAACCCTGAAAATCTGCACCAGCTTGGATCTCTTATGAATACCTGCCTCATCGACTGAGGCTCTGACTTCCTATACTGGGCTTCCCCCACCTCTAGAGGTTTTCCTTTTCATCCTGCTTGAGCTTTGACCCCACTTATGGGGCCACTTGTCTGTTGGAATGTTATATTTACCACTGGGCTGTACCCATGTGTTGCTCATCTGCTCACCTTGCTTGGGCTGATGTCCTGCATGGGCACCAGCTTTAACCTTATTTGAGATCTTACACCCACATCTAGCAACAATCCACTACCTGGATGTATCCAGCTTTCTTTCGCTCTGCTCAGGGCCTCTCACATCTCATTCTGCATCATCCCAGCTTCCCCAGCCCACCCCTTACCAGGGTGTCCAACTACCTTCCCTTGTCCTACTAATTGCTTTAGGAGTACATTTTTTAGGAAGAGAAGGGAAGATAAAGGGCAAGAACAGTTGCACTGCCTTTTTGAATGAAGATCCTTGGGGGGATGTGGAGTTATTTCAATTATCTATTGAGTCATTAATTCATAAAGCAAATATATGTAAGTACCTACTCTTTGACAGGCACTGATCTGAGTTCTGGGTCTATAGTGCAGTGTACAAAACAATGCCCGGTTCCCATGTGTTTATATTCTCATGGAGTTGGAAAGATACTACCAAAGGAACTGATTTGGTATTGGCCTGCCCATGTAAGGACACAGGGGCATTAGTCTGGTAAAGTGGCCACATATGTAATGCATCCTGGGCTTGATGCCATGAAGAAAATTAAGGCAAGAATTTTGTGAAGTCATTTGAGCAGACTTAATGGGAAAGGCAGCCTACAAGAAAAAAGTCCAAAAGAGAAAAGCTGCAGGAATAAATGTCCTGGAGACATAAAAGGTCAAGTACATTATAGAGAAATCAGAGGGACTTTATCACTAGTTACCAATATTTGGGAGAACTCTTTGAGCTACACTAGGGAATTAGATAAGTAATCAACACTTCTGTGGTGCAAAAGTTAGACCCCGTAAGTCTGAACTAAGAATATGACCTAATTAGGGCTAAAGTCTAACTTTTCCAAGTAGTAATTTGCAATCAGGTAGTATCCAGTGATACTCCCCATACTTATATAACTCGTGTGGTCTTACTGAAGTTAGAGGCACTGGGAGGCAAACTGGAACTATTTCAGTGCTGAGCAGAGAGTGATGGAGAGAAAACAAATTTATCTTCCTTGAACTAAGCACATCCTTCCTCAGCTGTTCTGTTTAGACTTGGCATGTCACTCTGATGCCCCAATCTACAAAAGGGGGTATTTCCACTGCCTGAAAAGTTATTTACAAGGATAGATACCTGTATTTCCAAGGACAAGTCAACAACTGGTGCAGACAAATCCTTACCCGCCTACTTGAATGAATTGCTCGCTTTTAAATTAGTTGTGTTAGAACAATTTAACGCCACTGCACCTTGTTTGTGAGGTGGTTTTTAAGGAAGAAGAATAGAGAAAATATTTGCAATGAATTTTGCCAAATAATTCCAAGTCATCTGGTCAAGAGTTAAGGAATAACAAAACCAGCCAGACTAAATTTTTTTTTCTGTTTATGTCCAAACCTACATCTGAGTTCTCTTTAAGATGCTATAAAATCAGAATGTCACACTAAATTTAAGGGTTAGTACAGCTTGGTATATGGATCAATATAGTGGTTTATAGAGTCATATTTTGTCATGTAGAATGTATGTGACTTGCAGGGCCTTCAGTGGCTCATACTAAGAAAACTGTACCTTTCCTGAAATGATTAAGAAAGACTGTGAGGAAATACCTGATTCCCTCTCTCTCCTTCAAATTTAGCAAAAAATGGACATTAGCAAATAGATAATTTCATGAGAAGTCAACAGATGCTAATACTGACTTTTCTAGATGATTTCCATGTTTGTTTTTTGGTTTCTAAAATGTGTTTATGTGAAAATAATCACCCTAACAACTTTAGAAGTTATTTCCTTCTGTGAATTATAGGTATGATTAACAAGAGTATATTTGAACTCATAGGCTCACAATACAACAAATGGTTGCATTTTCCTTGTTTACTGATTTTCTGTCTTTTACATCTATACTTTCACATCTATAATTGTTTAATCCTCAAAGATTATGATACAGAGTATAGTTTAAAATATTCACATTTTAAATACTTATATTTTATTTTTCTGGTAACTAAAATTTAAATAACTATATTTTGGGAAATTCCACTTTCTTTTGGGCTAGTAGAAACTCCTGCCAAATTGACCTCCCACAGATAGCAGCTATAAACTCTGGGTAAAATTGGAAAAAATTCTTGGCTGGGTGTGGTGTCTCACACCTCTAATCCCAGCACTTTGGGAGGCTGAGACGGGTGGATCACTTGAGGTCAGGAGTTCAAGACCACCCTGGCCAACATGGTGAAACCCCATCTCTACTAAAAATACAAAATTAGCCAGACATGATGACACACACTTGTAATCCCAACTACTTAGGAGGGGGAGGCAGAGTCATTTGAACCCTGGAGGCAGAGGCTGTAATGAGTAGAGATCGCACCATGGCACTCTACCCTGGATGACAGAGGGAGACTCTGTCTCAAAAAAAAAAAAAAACTCCTGTGGACAGGGGAAAGTGAAATGATCAAAAGTGAGCAGATTTTCTAGGGGAATCATACAGAAGAAGGGAAAAACACTGATTACATTTTCTACTTTTACAGGATTTAGCCCAAGAGTATGTTGTAGACACTGATTTGAGGGGCAGATAGGGTTGAAATCAGATAGAAAACCATACAGTTTTTCTGTCCTGAATGACCAGAGGGCACAATTGGAGACAACCACAGCTGTTAGAAAATAGAAAAGAAATCCCAGAAAAGACAGAACCAGAAACAGAAAGCCCTAAATTCTGAGTGGAAATTTTGTTCAAATCTCTGGCTGGCCCATCAACCACGCATGAATAGGATGACCTTCAAGCTCTAAAGCTAAGGACAAAAGAACTGAACTGAGATTTGAACAACCATTCAAAAGGTAGAGTTTGCAGCTTGAGTCCAAATACATTATTTGCCTTTTAAATTAAAATAAACAACAAAGGAAAACACTCTTTGGAAAAATATAGTAAATCCTAGGGTCCATAATAAACAATAATCAGGATACAATCCAAAATTTCTTCATATTTGAGAACCAGTAAATTGTGCTGTATTTGGAAGCAAAAAGATAATCAATGGAGACTGATTCCCACATGACCAAAATATTAAAACCTGACAAGTATTTTAAAGCAAGTTTTATGACTATGCTCAATGAATGTAAAGAGAATATGCTCATGATGTTTGAAAAGTTACAACATCTCAGAAGAGAAATAAAAACTATAAAACAGAACCAAATGGAAAAAGATATTTCTTATGAATAGTTCTCAACCCAGTGTAGGTCACAGAGTAGATAGTTTATTTCTTTATTTTTGTTTTTATGACTGATTTTATTTCAAATGGCAGATTAATATATATTAAACTTTGTTTCTATTTTTCCAGCTTTATTGAGATAAAATTGATAAATTTGCATATATTTAATGTGTATGTCATGATGTAATATTCGTATATACTATGAAATGATTACCACAACCGAAGTAATTAACATAATCAAATCTAATTAACACATCCATCACTTCCCATAGTTACCTTTGTGTTTTGTGTCTGCAAAGAGAACACTTAATGTCTACAGAGTAGCTGCTTTAAAAATATTTGTTAAATAAAAATTACTCAAAACTTCTTTTTTTTTTAAACTATTTGTCTTGAGCTTACTCTTTTATTCTTATTGCATATTTGTTTAAAATTTGGCTTTATTCTTTGAAGATTCTTTAGCACTACAACATTGATTTCTTTATTCAAGCAGTTACTAGGTACGTATGAGAAGAATGATGGTGATGACAATAGTGATAGAGAAGGAGGAGGAGAAGGAGCAGGAGAAGGAGGAGAAAGACAATTTGCTTCATGAAGATAGGAACATTTTATGTATCACTGGTGCCTAACACAAGACCTGGGACACAGTTAATTAGTCTAATTAATATTTACTAAATGGGTTCGGAGTGGTGGCTCATGCCTGTAATCCCAGGACTTTGGGAGGCTGAGATGGGAGGATTGCTTGAGACCATCAGTTAAAGCCAGCCTGGGCAACATAGGAAGATTCCATCTCTATAAAAATACTAAAAATTAGCCAGGCATGGTGGCTCGTGCCAGTAGTCCTAGCTACTTTGGAGACTGAGGCAGGAGGATCGATTGAGCCAGGGAGATTGAGGCTGCAGTGAGCTCTGATTGCACCACTGCACTCCAGCCTGGGTGACAGAATGAAACCCTGTCTCCAGAAAAAGTTTTTACTAAATGAATGAATAAATGAATAAACAAATGATTGAATGAAAATATTCCATAAGCTATCTCTGTTTTGCTTTATCTTTTAACCATACTTTGATCTTTCAAATTCTCCTAGCGTTGGGCTACCAGTTTCACATTGTCTATTTCTTCGTTTCACCCTTTCTACTTCTTCATTTCACTCTCTATTTCTTCATTTCATGCTTTCTTCTTTGTTCTTTTGGGTGCTCAGCATTTTCTCTCTGTGGTTTTATTTTTCACCATGTCTTTTCTGAATCTCTTCTTGACTATCTGTTTTTCCATAAGGATGAGGTGGAATTCACAGATTTGCCACCATTTCTTTTTCAAACCTCTTGGGGTAAAACAAAAACATTACATTGTAAAAAAGTTCTATATTGATCATAACTGGCTACCTTGCATGTGATAGATGCGGCCTTCTAAGTTCTACGTTTCTTTCACAGAGCCGTGATAGTAACTCCCTTAAGCAGTACCTCATGTACAGATTCATATATTAGACTAACAGTTTTCATAGAATAAATATATAAGGACCTTATCTTTTAGCATGTTATTCAGAAACTGAATCAACACCATTACCTTACTAGTAATAATTAAAAGATAATATTGTTTTCATTGTAAGTAAGAGAAACTCAAACTAGGCAGGCATAGAAAAGGAATTTATTAAGGCCCTTATCATAGGAACTCTGGTTTCAGTGTCAAACCAGGAGATAGAGTGGTTCAAATAATGTCAGCAGACTCAGCCTTGTGCTCACTATCTCTTTACACTGCTTCCCTCTTACTTTATTTCAACCTTAGGTAGATGTTCCTTTTATGAGAGAAAGATACCTTCTAGAAGCTCCAAGCTCCCATTTAACTTCTCTGAGTCCCTCTCTGGGTGCTTACTCACTGTCTGATTAGACAGCTTTGGGACACATGCTATTGTGAAAGCACTCGTTACATTCAGGGCAATGAATGTGCTCTTGCCCAGATTCCTTAATGTATTCACCTGTAGTGGACATTGCTAGTGCCCTGAAAATATCCCCTCTGGTCTACCTCACATGCCCTTTTGGCCTGTCCTTGAGTACTGTGTGCTTTGTTGCTATTGCCTTGCAGCTGCAATCTTCAGAGGATTGCCTATACGGAGAGAGACAGAGACAGAGACAGAGAGAGAGAGAGAGAGAGAGAGAGAGAGAGAGAGATCATGGAAAAGACAGAATGTCTGTAAGTCTTTATTGGTTATAGGTCAGCCTATAGTAACTTACTGAGATATAAAAGAACCAGCTCCATTGCTGTGAGGCAAAGCAAACTCTAATTTGCAGCTTATATTTCAGAGCTGTTTCTCTCTGGCATCAAACAAGGTAGAACTTTATCCTAAATCACATGCTTGTTGACTTCTTCCTCTTCTGTATCTTCCTTCTCCCCCTTTCTTGTGGACTATTTGGATAGCACCTCCTAAAGAAATCATTTGCAATCAAATTCTTGGCTGAGAATCAGCTTCTGGGAGAATCTGACCCAGAAAGTATCCTTGACTGCAGGAATCCAGACTGATACGGGGTCAGAGTTGGAAAAGGAGGCTACTCAAGGAGTATCAACATGCTATTACCAGAGAGGAAATCAAAGCTGGTAGATTAAAACAATAGTATGAGGTGTAACTTCCAAATTAGTACAGGTTTACTTCTTTTATTGCTTCTTTCAATTCTGTTTTTTACATTGGCAATGATTTCTTCTACAAAACATGTTGGAACAATTCTCTTTGGCTTGCCTTCTGTCTTTATGCTATTAATATAGTCTGTCTTTCCCTTCTGTTTTGACTTTGGTTGGTTGACTAAGATTCCAGTTTATTTGGAGATACTTTTGAGATATCGAGAGGTCTTTATGTTGTGATCACTGTGATGTGGTTTGTATAAACTATGAGCTTGAACTGCCCATTCCTAATCTTTTTTCATCTTGATATGAGGTAACTCCAGTACTCAAGGTGTATTCTATAGACCACATCCTTTAAGAGGACAGATGAACAATCTTGATTTACTTCATTTGCCAATTTAATTTAATTGCCAAACTTCTGATTACTGTCATAATATATTATATTTTGCCTATTTAAATAGCACTTTTCTTTGTTTTTCAGTATCTGATTTTAAAGAAAAAATAATGATTTTGTCCATAAAAATGTTTTAAGGATTTCATAATATGAGGGAGTCTTTAATAAGTTCATGGGAAATGCATTAAAAAACTTATTAAAAAACTATACAAGTTATTAAAAAACTATATATGTATTTCAAAATTGTTGCACCAAAATAAATTTGTACTAACTCGTTATAACCTATCTGTATAGGATCTAGTTTTAGGTACCAAGAAGGAAAAAGACAGCAGTTTGAAAAGAGCCCCTATCAGAGTAACATGAATTCTGCTAAAACTGAAGCAAAAACAAACATCAAATTTATGGGGAAGCTTGGGTGGAAGAATGTGAAATCATTGATGTTTTATGAAAAATTTATGGAGACAATGCCACAAATAAATTAGTAGTTTACAAATGGGTAACTTATTTTAAGAAAGGAGGAGACAGTGTTGAAGATGAAGCTGGCCACAGCAGGTCATCCTCATGAATTTGCAAGGAAAAAATTAATACATGTCCTAATTAAAATACAGTGATTGACAGCAGAAACAACAGCAGACACCATAGACATCTCATTGGTTCACCTCATCATTCTGACTAAAAAATTAAAGTTGAGCAAATTATCCACTCTCTGGGTACCAAAATCATTGTGCCCAAACTAGCTGCAGACAAGAGCAGAGCTTTCAATGGAAATTTTAAACAAGAGGGATGAAGATCCTGAAGCATTTCTTTGAAGAATTGTAACAGGAGATGAAACATGGCTTTATCAGTATGAACCTAAAGACAAAGCACAATCAAAGGAATGGCTACCAAGAGGTAGAGGTGGAAGTAGTTCAGTCAAAGCAAAAACAGACTGGTCAAGAGCAAAGATCATAACAACTTTTTGGGCGGCTGCTTAAGGCATTTGACTTGTTGACTTTCTGGAGGGGCAGAGAACAGTAACACCTGCTTATTATGGGAGTGTTCTGAGAAAGTGAGCCAAAGCTCTAGCAGAAAAGTGCCTGGGAAAGCTTCAACAGAGAGTTCTTCACCACCATGACAACAATCCAGCTCATTTATCAAATGAGTAATTTTGTAAGAGTTCTGATGAAAATCATTAGGTAACCCCCATACTGTTTTGATTTGGCTCCTTGTGAGTTTTGTTTCATAATCCTAAAACATCTGTAAAGGGTATTGATATGGCTTAGCTTTGGCCCCAACCAAATCTCATCTTGAATTGTAACTCCCACAATTCTCATGTGTTGTGGGTGGGACCGGCAGGAGGTAATAGAATTGTGGGGGCGGGTCTTTCCCTTGCTCTTCTAGTGATAGTAAGTCTCACAAGATCTGATGGTTTTATAAAGGGGAGTTTCCCTGCAGAAGCTCTCTTCTCTTGTCTGCCGCTATGTGAGATGTGCGTTTCACCCTCCACCATGATTGTGAGGCTTCCCCAGCCACATGGAACTATGAGTTCATTAAATCTTTTTCTTTTGTAAATTGCCCAGTCTTGGGTATGTCTCTATCAGCAGTGCGAAAATGGACTAATACAGGCACCTAGTTTTCTTCAGTTAATAATGTAAAAAGACTGCATTGATATGATTAAATTCCCAGGGCCCTCAGTCCTTTAGGGATAGATTAAATGATGGTATCATTGCTTACAAAAGTGTCTTAAACTTGTTGAAGCATATGTTGAGAAATAAAGTTTATGCTTTTTATTTTTGTCTTTTAATTCAATTTTCCACAAACATTTTGAAGTCCCCTCATGTTTACCTGCTATCCTTCAGTCAATGATGGATTTTTCTCAAGTTATATTAAGTGGTTAACTATGTAACCAGCCATTTCTCTATATGCATTATTTTTATGCAGCTCTAAATGTTTTTGGTGCAAAAGTTTTAAAAATCCACATCTACATTCTATATTTAGAGATGTCATCGGTTTCAATTCAACTTTATATCTAAGATTAAAAATGTTATTTTTGCACTGTTAATACTTCTTACTCATATATTTGAATCATTTCAACATTTTATAAACTTCATTAATAATAGTAAACAAAATCTACTTAGAGAGAAAGGTCTCAAAAATCCAATTTCAAGTGCCACCTTTCTAAAAGTAGCTTGATTTTATTTTGTGTTTCTTTGTTCTTCACTCATAGTTTTATTTATCATAAAGTACAGTAAAGTGTAGATTCCCTACATATTCTCCTTTCCTGGTGAATTGAGAGCTTCTCTATAGCTAAACAGTTTTTTGCTTATCTTCATGTGTCTAGCATCTAGCACAGGCCCAAATACAAAGTATAATTTCAAAATGTCTGTTGAATCAATGCTTCATGAATAACACATAAACAACACTGAATAATCTGCTAACTTCTGTTGCTGCAATGTCTGCTTTAAAAATAATTGTGCTATGAGTTGTGGACCCTTAAATTTGAGAAAGTCTTTAAAGTTTCCTAAGAAGTTAAGATGCTTCCTAAGAAAGTTCAAATTTGGCCCAAAGCTGCACAGTTAATAAGTTCAGAAGTTGGGATCAAACCCAGACCTTCTGATTCCATGCTAAAATTCTCTCTTTATTGTTGAATTGGCAACCTGGCATTAGCTCACATCTTTATACTTTCTTTATAACCTCCTTTGCTCCTAAAACTATTCTTGAAAATATATGTTACTTAATTCCTTTTTATAAAAATTAGAGAATAACATGTTTTCTAATATTTTTCTCTTAAATCTATTCTCTTATTCTCATTTATTTAACCAAATCTATTCAGTTTCCTCTTTGTTTTTTAATTTTCTCAAATTCTGTTACTTTCTCTTATTTTATTTACTTCTATATGTCCTCACATGAATCACTTCTACAAATGGAAGTTCCTAGTTTATTTTCTGAAAGTTCATGACTATACTTTCTGCTTGGAAGGTTAAAAAAAATCTTTTATAATTGTCTCACTGTTTTCTGATGTCCTTTTTGTTTAAAACATATAAAATTACATGTTCTTATAACATTATTAAATATTCCTTATAAATAGTTGGGAAATGATTATATCTTGTGACTGAATTGTCTAGATTAACATATGATATATAATTGAACACAAAATACATGAATGCACATGCTTATTTAAAGACCATGTGCAAAAGACAGAATAAGTGATATATACCCAAGCTGAAACACCAAAGAGTGTAAGAACTAGTTTTGAAAGTTTAAAATCCAAAATAATAGAAGTATAAAAATTAAAGATATATTTACAGGAAGAAGACAAATAATAAGGTTTAGAACTATTGTGTATCATATTTATTGCTGTAGTTTGGAAATTTGTTCCCTCTAAACCTCATGTTGAAATTTGATTCCCAAAGTTGGAGGTGGGGAGGTGTTTGGGTCATAGAGTAGATCCATCATGAATAGATTAATTTCCTCCCTTAGGAGTGAGTGAGTTCTCACTCTATTAGGTCCACCGTAACAGTGATTAAAAAGAGCCTGGTACCTCCCTCATCTTGCTCTCTCTCTCTCACCATGTGATCTCTGCACACACCAGCTCTTCTTCACCTTTGGCCATGAGTGGACACAGTCTGTGGATTTCAACAGGTGTCCAATTATTCAGCCAGCAAAATCGTAAGCGAAGTAAACCTTTTTTTTCTTTATAAATTATCCAGTCTCGGGTATGCCTTTATAGCAACACAGACTAAGACAGTGATACAATATTTTCAGATGACTAACAGTCAGTTTTTCAACTTCAGCTTCTGGTCTTCTGATTTCTTTCTTAATAAGACTTGCCATAATGGACTTAAAGAAATGTAGGCCAAAGGTTTAAGAAAGGGTTGTGTTCAACTTTTCAGGTATGTATAGGTTTGATCACAGGTAGTAAACAATATTGTCTATTCCTGACTAATTTAATTTTCAATTCTGAGTGCCCAGCACATACTTGCCTGGTGTCTGGTCCAATGCAGGTGCTCACCAATGTTATGAATGGATGTTGTTGCCAACAAAAATCTGAAGAACTATGGAAAGTAACAGAAGGTCAGAATCCTAAAGCAGGGAAAATGTCTCTCCTGAAAACTATAAAACAATGAATTTACTGAAGATACCTAGCAGCTTACTAGGAATGGATTAGAAGTATGACCTAGAAAAACAAGATAAGAGGGCTTCACACAAGCAATTACATAAAACTATGGGATACATTGATTTTTCAGATTTATACAGATCCATGATTTTTCTTATCTATTCACCTTTTTGACCACAAAATAAATTATTCAAATGAAATCTTTCTGGAAGACAAATATGTAGAACTATTACAGAGAGAGGGAAGGAAAGGTGGTGATTTGGAACTTTATATTCTTGTTATCTCTTTTCTTGGTCCTTCCTTCTGTGGTGGCCCCAGAGGAACCTCCAGAGAGCCCTAAATATAGGTGTTCCCAAATTGAAGCATGCATGGAAATCAGCCGAGGTATGATAAAAATGTATAACTTTTTACCTTATCACAAGAGCGTCTCCTTAACCGACAAAGAGATACCCAAGTCTCTCAGATGATGGCTATGTAAATACTGTCAGGGCTCTGAAAAGCACAGTTGGAAAGCAGCAATGTAAAGATAAACTGCCATCTGTGTTCACAGCTTATTAGGAAGTTAAAAACCTGGGGTAGATGAAATTATGAAAGGAGTTAAATGCAAACCAGTTATGAGTTAATATGAAGGGAAGTTGTGTGCCTTTAGTGCTGTCATTTGGCATCATGACTAGTTAAATACTTTTATTTATTGCTTTTTCAGATAGCATTCATGGGACATGTTTAACGTTCATGGAGCAACTGAGAATTTAAGATCATATAAAGGAAACAAAAAATATCCTTATTTTTCATCTTCTCTACAGAGCTCAGCCTTTTGCTTGTCCCCAGGACAATTCAGCCAACTCAAGAGGCAGTTAATTCTTCTCAAACAATGACTATTTTACTCTGTCCCCTTCATTTTCCAGAAACTATTGTCATATTGCCAGTTTAGCTCTTGTATTCCTCCCTTTTCATCATCTACCTGTGTTTTAAGGTGTCCCAGGTGCTCGTGTTCAATTATTTATTTGTGTTTCATTCTTGCCATAACAATTCCTCTCAGTATTACTAAATCTTTCCCTTCTCTCTATTGTTTGTATGTATATTTACATGTAGAATTTTGTCATCAGGAGCTACATTGTCACCTTTCTTCTAGGTTATTCTTTGGACCATAGCTGTGAATCATTTACCCCAAGCCTGAGGGCAATATGGTGGGCCAAGTTCAACTGGGTTCTGATTTTACCTACAGTGCATGAGCATGTCACATATATCCCTCAGATCCAGTTCTTCTTCTTCTCATAAACTGCTCTGTATTACAATGAAGCCGACATCTATAGGCTGCATATCCCATGTTCCATGTCAAATGACTTCCAACTCTGTTCACTCAAGAGGTGTACTGATGGAAATCTGGAACATGGGAGGAGGAAACACTCCAATTTCCATTCTGTCTCCAGTGCCATCTCTGATGGGGCTGGGACCATACTTGATTCAAATTCCTTTCTAATAGATCAGTCATGTTCCAGTTTCTTTCAGGTAATTCTGACTTTGAGTTTTGATAATACTATGTCTTTATGATTTTATCTCTCTAGCTCTAGGGTATAGTAGGGTTTTGCTCTTTCTAATCTCTAAATTATATAGATTTCTCAGCTCCTCCATTACCACCTGTGTAACTAATTCCCTGAATTAAATTCCCTCTTAATTAAATACTTGAAATTGTGTTTGTTTTCCTGATTAAAACCCCACTGTTAAACCATATTACTTCTCACTCTCCCTTTCTCTTTCCTCTTTCTTTCTCTCCTATTTTTAACATTTATTTTAGGTTCAGGTGTTCCTGTGCAGGTTTGTTACATAGGCAAATTGCATGTTATGGAGGTTCAGTGTACAGAGTATTTCATCACCCAGATAATAAGCATAGTACTGGATAGGTAGTTTTTTGATTATCTCCCTCCTCCCACTGAGGGCTTAGTGTCTGTTGCTTCCTTCTTTGTATCCTTGTGTTCTCAGTGTTTAGCTCCCACTTGTTAGTGAGAAATGCAGTATTTGCTATTCTTTTCCTGCATTAGTTTACTTGGGCTAATGGCCTCCAGCTCCATCCATGTTCCTGTAAAGGACATGATCTCATTCTTTTTTATGGCTGCATAGTATTCTATGGTATATATGTACCATATTTTCTTTATCCGGTCTACTATTGATGGGCATTCAGGTTGATTCCATGTTTTTGCTGTTGTGAATAGTGCTGCAATGAACATACATGTGCATATGTCTTTATGGTAGAGCAATTTATATTTCTTTGGGTGTATACTTAATAATGAGATTGCTGGGCTAAATGGTAATTGTGATTTAAGTTCTACGAAGAATTGCCATACTGCTTTCCACAATGGCTGAACTCATTTACATTCCCACCAGCAGTGTAAGCATTCCCTTTTCTTTACAGTCTCACCAGCAGCTGTTAGATTTTTACTTTTTTAGTAATAGTCATTCTGACTGGTGTGAGATGCTGTCTCACTGTGGTTTTGATTTGCATTTGTGTAATGATTAGTGATGTTGAGTATTTTTTCATATGCTTGTTGGCCATGTATATGTCTTCTTCCAGACCTTTCTGTCCTTATTTCTTCTCCTTCTTTTTCTCTTTGTCCTCCTCACTTCGGCAGCCAAGGAACTTCTCAACTTAAATGACAAAGCTTCAAAGCTATTTCAGATTTTCCAGTGAAAACAGGCCATTGTTAAAACATTATTATTAAGCATTTTTTTTGGATGTGAATTCTGGTTTCATGTGAGACCTAAAAGTAGTCAGGAAACCTCTTTATAGTGTGGTTTCCTTATGTTTATAAAGAGAATAATACTAAGCTTATATAATTAATTTGAAGATTAAATAATATAAATCTACTGGAAAGCATATGTTGTCTGGCAGGTTGTAAGCCCTCAAAATATTTGCTAATCTTGTAGTTTCTATGTTACATGTACAGTTCTAGAATTAAGAGTCTTTCGATTCAATATAATGTATCTTCTACATATATATACTGATCTACAAAGACTCTTGGGGTTTCAGGTTGATAAAATAAAAAAAAAAAACTAAAAATACTTATTTTTGAGAAAGTTTAAAATATATTCAGCAATATATTCAGCATATGTGTTTACTAAGGGCAAGTGAGTAACAAATAACTAAAGACTGTCAATAACTGTGGGGGTTTTATCATTGAACTTTGTCTTCACCCTTTAATTGTTTCCAATAGATTGTATAACCAGGAAAATAACAATTTTTTCATTTAATATGAATCTATTTGTCTCATTTATCATTAACCTTGCAGTTCTTTGGTGTGGTTCTGATGCTTCCTTTACTCATTCACTTCCACAGACCCTATTCCTTTCCCTCATCATGACAGTGGAGTATTGTAGCCCTAGCCCTCACTTTTGTTAGAATCATTAAGTTCCTTTTGAGACACATAGGTACAATTTTATTTATTTTTAATGTTAATATTGCCACTTTAAAGATTTAGCAAGGAATTCTAGAAAAATGACTGCCTGCCCAGAATTTTTACCCTTCCCCTTTCAACGTTAGTTATCTGTCTCATATGGGTCACATGACTGCTGGGGCAGAATACTCCTGGATACACATAATGCATTGGGTGCTGTGGGAATACAGGTAGTGAGGACTGGTGTGGATCAGAGTAGAAACAGAATACTAACATCTAATATCCCAGACAGAAGAAGTAGAACTAAGAAACTTTTTAAGGAATCTTGACTCAATGATATGTGGGAGCAGGACCAGCTATATAATTTGAGGATCCAGTGTAAAACAAAAGTGCAGGAACCCTTGTTCAAAAGTTATTAGAAAACGTTAGATGATGACAGAGCATTAAACAAAGCATGGGCCCTTCTGTGTTCAGAGCCTTATGTGACTGCACAGATTGCACACTCATGATCTACTCCTGGGTGGGAGTATGTGTGTTAAGAAAAGGAGGATGCAAACATCAATCTTGTATGATTGTGTCAGACTCCCTAGCCCAAGAATCAAGCAGCTGAACTGATGGGCCGAGTTCTCCCATGCATGAGGCTCAGGGAGTGTGAGTCGACTGCAAAGCAAAGAGGCTTCCTTCTAATATCAAGTGACTGGCATCCTGCCTGCTACTGTACACCCACTAGCCCACAGGGTTTGGTTACTTCATCTTATTTGACACTGATCTGGAAGTTCTAGCAAATGCTATAAATCAACAGTCAAAAGTGAAAAAAGAAAATAAAAAGAACAAAAGAAGAGGAGAACTGATATAAACATTGAAGAAATTTTTAAAAAAATGTGAGAGAGGGCAAGATGGCCAACCAGACACAGCTAGGTAGAAAAAGCTGCCACTAAGGGACCAAGATGACTGGCCCACTCTTAATCAATCTTCAGAGGGAAGGCATTGAGAGTGGACAGAGACATGACACAGAAGCAGGCTGGAGGGGGAGAAAGTGGTAAGCCTTGCATGGAGCTGCTATGCACTGAGGCTCATTCCTGGCCCCCAACGACTCCAGGGGTGAGTTGAACTAGCAAAGAGCAACACGCTCTTGCCACGGGCCTCTGGAATCCTAGCAGGAGAAGATTCCTCAGCCACATGGACACTTGAGCTGGCAGAAAGAGCTTCTTAGAGAAGTGGTAGGGGAAGCAAGCCAGCCAATATGGAGCCCAGATTTGGTATGAGAGCCTCTGTAGCAAAGCACAGCCAGGGACAGCCATTTCCCCAGGCTTGACATCCTCCTATAGGAGACTTTAGCGCTAGGGGAACTGTCAGTCTTGAATTCTGCAGGGTGGTCTTGCCCATCACATGAGGACATGCAACCTGAGCACCCTTTGGTCTGCTGGTGTATCCTAGGACTCCAGCTTGGCCGCGTGCACTGGCAGGGCAGCCTTGGGTGTCCTAGGGGCTCCATCATAGCTTCTGGGCTGGTGGACCCTGCCTGACTTGAGGAGAGATCCAGCAGGGTGGATTCTACAGCCACACATCCAGCCCACCCACGCCCTCCCCTGGGCCCACAGCAACCACCCTCCCTTCATTGCTTTGCCAGCGTGTGTGTGCAGGAGCAGGCTTTGCTTTCTGTGCCCCCAAATGCTCGTGTGTGTGCATGCACCCTGCCTTGCCACTGTTGCAACAGAAGTGCAGTCCACCTTCTTTGCCCCCACCAACCACCATTAAAGTCAGAGTATTGGCAGGTACAGAGCCAGCCAGCTCCACTCCACCAGTGCCCAAACTTGCATCAGTGCTGCCACAGGTGTGAAACTAGTCAATGACACATGTAGGCTCAAAATAAAGGAATGGAGAAAAATCTACCAAGCAAATGGAAAACAGAAAAACACAGTGGTTGCAATCCTAATTTCAGACAAGACAGACTTTAAACAAATAAAGGTCAAAAAAGACGAGGAAGGAAATTACATAATAGTAAAGTGTTCAATTCAACAAGAAAACCTAACTATTATGTATATTATATATCTCCAACACAGAAGCACCCAGATTCGTAAAAGAAGTTCTTAGAGACCTGCAAAGAGACTTAGACTCCTACACAATAATAGTAGGAGAACGGTAATACCACACTGACAATATTAGAACATTGAGACAGAGAGTTAACAAAGATATTTAGGACTTGAACTCAGCTCTGGACCAAGTGGACCTGATAGATATCTACAGAACTCTACACACCAAAACAACAGAATTGAATCCCTGAACAGACCAACAATGAGCTCTGAAATTGAGATGGTAATAAATTGCCTACCAACCAAAGAAAACTCAGGAATGGATGAATTCACAGCTGAATTCTATCAGATATACAAAAAGCTGTTACTGTTTCTTCTTAAACTATTCAAAAAATTGAGGAAGAAAAACTTCTCCCTAACTCATCTTATGAAGGTGGCATTATCCTGATACTGTGACTTGGCAGAGACAAAACAAAAAAAAGGAAACTTCAGACCAATATCTTCGATGAACATCAATACAAAAATCCTCAACAAAATACTGGCAAACTGAATCCAGCAGCATATAAAAAAGCTTATCCAGCATGATTAAGTAGGCTTATTCCTGGATGCACGGTTGGTTCAACATTCACAAATCAATAAATGTGATTCATGAAATAAACAGAACTAAAGAAAAAACCACATGATTTTCTCAATAGATGCAGAAAAGGTTTTTGATAAAATTCAACATTCTTCCATGTTAAAAACTCTTAATAAACTGGGAATTGAAGGAACATACCACAAATAAAAGGAGCTGTCTATGACAAACCCACAGCCAACATCATACTGAATGCCCAAATGTTGGAAGCATTCCTCTTGAAAACCTGCACAAGACAAGGATGCCTTGTCTCACCACTTATATTCAACATAGCACTGGAAGTCCTGACCAGAATAATCAGGCAAGAGAAAGAAATAAAGGACATCCAAGTAGGAAAATAGGAAGTCCAACTATCCCTATTTGCCGATGACATGATCCCTTATCTAGAAAACCCAGTAGTCTTGGCCTCAAAGCTCCTTAAGCTGTTAATATCTTCAGCAGTCTCACGATACGAAATCAATATACAGAAATCAGTAGCATTCCTATACATTAACAAGAGTCAAGCTAAGAGCCAAATCAGGAATGCAGTTCCATTCACAATTGCCTAAAAAAGAATGAAATACCTAGGAATATAGATAACCAGAGAGGTGAAAGATCTCTACAAGGAGAAAACACTGCTCAAGGAAATTAGAAATGACACAACAAACAGAAAAACATTCCATGCTCATGGATAGGCGGTATCAGTATCATTAAAATGACCATACTTCACAAAACAATTTATAGGTTCAATAGCATTGAACCTATAAACTAGTAAACTACTAATGACATTCTTCACAGAATTAGAAAAGACTGTTTAAAAATTCATATGGAACCAAAATAGAGTCCAAATAGCAAAGACAATTCTAAGCAAAAAGAGCAAAGCTGGAGGCATCATACTATCTAACTGAAAAAAAACAAAACAGCATGATACTGGTTTGGTAAATAACCAAAATGTAAACATACATGAATGGAACAGACTAGAGAGCCCAGAAGTAAGACCATACATGTACAACTATCTTCAACAAACCTGACAAAAGCAATGAGGAAAGGACTTTCTAATAATAAATGGTGCTGGGATAACTGACTAGCCATATGTAGAAGATTAAAATTGGACGCTTTTCTTATACCATATACAAAAATCAACTCATGATGGATTAAAGACTTAAATGTAAAATGCAAAACTATAAAAGTCCTGAAAGACAACGTAGACAATACCATTTTGGTCATAGGATTGGGTAAAAATTTCATGACAAAGATGCCAAAAGCAATTGCAACAAAAGCAAAAATTGACAAATGGAATTAAATTAAAGAGCTTTGGCACAGCAAAAGAAGCTATCAACAGAGTAAACAGAGAACCATAGAATGGGAGAAACTTTTGAAAATTATGCATCTGGCAAAGGTTTAATATCCAGCATGTAAAAGGAACTTAAATACATTTACAAGAGAAACACATCCCCACTAAAGGGTGGGCAAAGGACATGAACAGGCACTTTTCAAAAGAAGACATACATGGGGCCAAAACAAGCATACTAAAATCTCTAATCATTAGAGAAATGCAAATCAAAACCACAGTGAGATACCATCTCACATGAGTCAGAATAGCTATTATTAAAAATAACAGATCTGTCAAAAAAAAAAATAGATGTTGGTAAGGTTGAGGAGAAAAAGGAAGGCTTATACACTATTGGTGGGAGTGTGAATTAGTTCAGCCATTGTGGAAAACAGTGTGGTGATTCTTCAAAGACCTAGAAACAGAACTACCATTTGACCCAGCAATCCTGTTACTGGGCATGCCCATGAATATAAATTGTTTTATCATAAAGACATGTGAATGTGTATGTTCACTGCAGCACTATTCATAATAGCAAAGGCACAGAACCAACCCAAATGTCCTTCAGTTGTAGACTTGATAGAGAAAACCTGGTAAATATACACCACAGAACACTATGCAGTCATAAAAAAGGAGATCATGTCCTTTGCATATACATGGATGGAGCTGAAGGCCATTATCCTTAGCAAACTAATGCAGGAAGAGAAAACCAAATACTGCATGTTCTCACTTATAAGTGGGAGGTAAGTGATGAGAACATACGGGCACAAAGAGGAAAATAATAGAAACTGGATCCTATTTGAGGGAGGAGGGTGGAAGGAGGGAGAGGATCAGGAAAAGTAACTATTGGGTACTAGGCTTAATACCTGGGCAATGAAGTAATCTGTAAAACAATTCCCCATGACATGAGTTTACCTATTTAAAAAACCTGCACAAGTATCCCTGAAATTAAAAGTTAAGAAAAAAAAAAAAGAAAAACATCTTTTTTTTCTTGGTAAAACTGTAATACTGAAAAATATAAGATATTTTCATAAAAGTTTAAAATATTTGATAAGAGAATTTAATAAAGTGTCTGTGTATAATAGAAACATACCAAACCCCCCTGCCGATACTTTCCCTATAGTATTAGCTGTGTTTTTATTAGGGAAGTAGAACTACTTAGAGTATCATGGAAGAGGAAATTTGTTGCAGGAATTAAACATTACTCAATGTAGTTCTTGGAAAGTAAAGGCTCTGAAAGAAGAGTTTAGAAATCAGAGAAAATTAACTAACCCTGATACAGCTTGCATACCTAGAATTTAGGTGGGTTTGGTTACGGTAATTGGAACCATGAAAGAGACTTGTACAGAGGATCATGGAAGATTGTGTACATGTCAATGAATGATTTTTGGCTCCTCATAGCCACTACCTCTCTGAGTTCACAGTGCAGTGCTGGTGACAGGTCATTGATTGTCAGTAGACGCAGAGGTTAGGAAGGAGAGTTGAGGAAGAGGAAAAAAGCCTGGAACATGCTTGTGCCTTTATTCAGAGCTATATGGCTGCATTTTCATTTCTACCTCCGATATTCCATGAAACTTCACTTCGGTTAATTCTATATGTAATTATACAAGGAAAGTAAATCAGGGAAAATTGGTGCCCAGCAAGCCCATGTCTAAAATAGAACAAGTGAACTCAGTACCTACAAAGGGAAATGCATAGTCTACTCTCAGTAGCAAAATATCAATACATTACTTACTAATCAGTTCAACAAGACTGATGTAAGATCTGTCTGAAGGAAATTAGAAAATCTAAGGACATTACACAGATTTGGTCTTGCCTTAGAATATTTAATACTTCAAAAATATCAGTGATTCCAAACTTAATATTTACATGTAACATATTTAGAGTTAGAATCTCAATTGTTCTTTTTAAATAAAATTACATTTAAGTATACACATAAGAATAAATCTTTAGGGATATTCAAGGGAGAAACAAAGAAATGACTTGCCAAAGATATTCAGAATATATTACTAAATGGAAAGCTTTTTCTCATAAATCAATGGCCACCCCAACAGACAAAAGTGGAAACAAGGAAGAGAGAATCCAAAAGTAGATCCTAGTGCATATGAGCATTTAAAATGAAAGATAAATGCTGCATGATCTCACTCATTTGTGGAATCTGAAAGAGCTGATCTTACAGAAGTAGAAAGTGAAATGGTGGTTACCAGGAGCTATAGGGTTAAAAAGCTTGGACATATGTTAGCTAAAGGATACAAAATTTCAGTTAGATTAGAGAAAAAAGTTCAAGAGGTCTATTGTATAACTTGGTGACTATAGTTAACAAAATACTGTGTTCTCAAAAAATGCTGAGAGTGGGTGTGAAATATTACCACAAAAATGATAATTATGTGAGGTACTGCATATGTTAATTAGCTAGATTTTGTCATGTCATACTGTATGTGGACTTCAAGACAATATGGTGGCAAACACATACAATTTTCCCTGTCAATTTTAAATAAACACATAAATATGACAGATAATATTTCAATATAAAGGAAAAATAATGGATTCTTTAATAATGCAAATAAAAGCAATGAAATATTTAATAGAGCACAACAACCTATCCACCAAGAAAAAATTAAAAATGGGACCCTTTCATCTCTATGTCAAATGTAATTCCTAGTTGAGTTAGATATTTAAATGTAAAATTTAAAAAAACCTTAGAAAGTTCTAGAAGACTATATAAACATTCCAGAAACAAGCAAAGGCTTCTGACACTCAGAAGCTATAAAACAACAAAGAAGACTAATGTGTATAAAACCTAAAAGTTCTTATTATAGCAAAGATACCATAAATAAAGTGAATAAACAAACAATAAATTTGGGAAAAAGAACTTGCATAGGAGATAAAACAGCTAGCATCTATACTATATAAAAGACTCAAAAGTTAAAAAGAAAACAAACAATAGAAAAATGGCAACAGATATGAAGAGAATGTTTATATCAGTGGGAATCTATGTGGTCAAAAATAATGAAAAGATGCACGCACACATTAGTAGTCAAGGAAAGAGAGATTAAAGTAATAGATTTAACATTTTACCATTTAGACTGGCAAACACTGAAGGGAACATAAAATCTATTGCCACTCGGGAATGGGAAAAATGGCATGCTCATAAAATGTGAAAAGAAATGTGAACGCAATCCCTAAACACTTAGAAATAATGCACATACCCTAAAAGCCCGGTAATCTCTTTCCTAATCATCTATTCTCTACAAAAAAAAAAAAAAAGTTTCTGTATGTAACGATTATTTACAAGGTTTTTTACATCAGCATTGTTCATAGTGGAGAAAAAAATCAATAAAAAATAGATAAATCCATTATTATGCTTCCAAATCACTGACAGCAATGAATGAGAACAATGCCAGATACTTTATAAGATTTCTATGGCATTACATATATTATCCCATTTTTTCCTATACATGGATATCTGTGTGTGTATACATAGATGTGTATATATATGAATATGTATGTGCCTCTGTGGGCATGGAGAAAAAATGTGAAAAGTTACATCTTAGGTTGTTAACTTGGGTCATCTAGTAGGGAGGAGGCAGGAAAGAAGTTAACTGGATGGAGTGGGGAGTAAGAAGAGATGCCAAAATGTAAAGTACAAATGAAAAATGAATGAAAAGGAATGCATGATATAATTGTATTTCTGCATAAATATATTGTATGTGTATATTATCCTTGTCATGTAAAATTAGAATTCTATCAGTATGTATATAAAAATATGTTTTAAAACAGAGTTGGAGCTAAACCATTGGCTGTCCCTGAGGCAGTAGACCCCTTCCAGAGGTTAACTTTTCCTTTATTTTTATTTTTTAATATTTCTGGGGCCAAGAGGTCACCATGTTGGGGACTGATTATAAAGTGAAGGCGGAAATGGCCTTCAGGGAATTTGCATCCTGGGTACATCTGCCATTGACTTATTTAACAGAAAGTGAATCATATGCTGTTTCTTTTTGAGCAACCAAAGTAAGTGTGTGGGGAGTGCTGATAAACAGGGCTTAGGACCTGGGAGACTGAAAGAATAACTGTGTTATGACAGCAATAAGAAACACAGAAGAAAACAGTACTTTATAGGGAAAGTCACAAATTTAAGTAGAACCGACTGCATTTGAGATGCTGGTTTCAGCACTTACAATTGGGCGTTAGTGAGGAGACAGCAGAAGAGTAGTTAGAAGGTTGGGAGTTGGGAAATGGGCCTTCTGTCGGGGGAGACAGAGGATGATGCAATCACTGACTGACTTTGAGAATGCAGGTCGGAATCCTGGGGAAATCATACTTTAGAGAGAAGAGCAAAGGAGGCTAGAAGGATGTCAAAGGCTAGTACGGAGAAGTAGAACAAGCTGAAGAAAAATGCCCATGGTAGCTAAAAGTGTTCATCTTCAGGGAGAGGGTGCCTGGTCACGCCAGTGAAACAGAAGGGAGAAGTTGCCGTAGGCAGAGAGAAGACAGCGAGATTTGGCAACTCAGGGAGTTACCACTAATCTTGAAGGGGCTTGTGTGGATCCAGTGGGCAATAAACACTAACTTTGATCCTAGTGGAGGTTCACTCTTCATTAGAGACAGGAGGAAGGTGTTCAAGATGATGTTGAATTTGAGGAAGGAGAACATTTGAGTCGAACTTGAGGAATGTTTGTGAATCCTTTTGAATGGATGAACCTGGAAACCATCATTCTCAGCAAACTGACACAAGAACACAAAATCAAACACCACATGTTCTCACTCATAGGTGGGTGTTGAACAAGGAGAACACATGGACACAGGGAGGGGAGCACTATACACGGGGGTCTGTTGGAGGGGAGTGGGGGGTACAGCGGAGGGGTGGGGAGTTGGGGAGGGACAGCATGGGGAGAAATGCCAGATATAGGTGAAGGGGAGGAAGGCAGCAAAGCACACTGCCACGTATGCACCTATGCAACAACCTTGCATGTTTTTCACATGTACCCCAAAACCTAAAATGCAATAAAAAAAAAAGAATACATTATTACTACTTTAAGAAGATAGTAGTACCATTTATTGGTGCCACCACAATGTTTATAAAACTGCTACTCAGAACTCAAAGTGGAAATTGGTCTGGAGTGAACATGGGCACTTTATGAGGCTCCTCTTGGTCAACACTAAAGTCTTCCCCACTGCACCTCTTACCCCAGCCACGGCTGCTGTGATCTGTGCTTGGTGGGCTTTACCCAGCTTCATGCAGGAGCACCCATGGCAGCATCTCAGGAATGCCTCTGGCTGAACCGCAGCTTCTTGTTCACAGGTGTGTGAGACATCCACTGGCACCCACTTGGCACCCTCATTTGTGTAATCCTCAAGTGTGTGTATGTGTGTTGGCGATGATGATCCTTAGACCAAAGAATAACTGTCAATAGATAACTACCTCCTTTTCTTTTTCCCAGGGAGACACATGTGCTAAGATATTTTTCATGTGACTTCTCATTTGCTCTTTTCAATTACTGCACCATTTTCTCCATAGTATCAGCAGCCAACTCCATAATGCATTCTTGTTTCTCTCCCTCCTCTCAGTTTTCCTATCCCTCATTGCCAATACTGTCTTCCAAATTATTGCACTTAAGCTTTTATCTCTGGTTCTGCTTTCTGGGGGACACAAGGTAAGACTGCTGCTGTTTAAATAATAGAAAATAGGGCAGCTGTGTGGTCCAATTAAAAAAATAGGGAAAGGAATGAATTTTTTTTCACAAGCAAGTGTGCTTGTGTATCCTTTTATTTCCTTTTTCTTTTTTTCCAAAAGAGCTTAGGTCTTCAGTTACTTTTTAAATGTCTGTAATATGTCGAGATCCTTAGGTGAAAAGCAATAGAAGAGCCAAGTGTTCTGTAATAGATCTTCAATTAATTGGAGAATATACGAGAGAGGGTAAAATAATTCAACTAATTTTGAATAAAATGCTTTTATAATTAAAAATATGTTAGGAGGAACAGTCCTAATTTTCCTTTATGTGTCTTGAAAATTTGCCAGGAATTTAAAAGTCTTCTATCATTACACATGGCTTCTGGACTTTAACAGTCCCTTAGCTCTTAAGTTAATTTTATGTCCTAAACCAAAATTACTTCTTCAGGCTTTCTTTTCTTTTTTATATCACCTAATTTAGTAAGATTTTTGGAGATCGTTATTCTGATTATTCTTTTGTTATTTAATTATGTGATCTACTGTAACATTTTATGCTATTCTGGAAGCAGTTTTTGAATAGAATATTCTTTTTGAGGATGATCTGGGAGCTTTCCAGTTTTATGCCTGTCTCTTCTTGTCTCAAGGTTGTTCAAAAATTATGTAGTGTTAATGCACAAAACCAGAACTTGAGCTTTCTCCATTGCATTCAATTAAGAGAGCTCATCCAATTACTACCTCTGTTTGCTTAGAAGTTATCAGCTAATGATAAGTTTCTCCAAGGGCAGCATACTAAACTTTTGTGGCTCCTTTCTATTTCCAGCATTTTGTTCTAGGCTAAACTGTTTGAGCATTCAAACAGAGCAAGAAGCTCTTAAAGAAAAATAGCAAATTTGTCCTAGGGTACAAATTTCAATGTCAAACTCTATTTTTGCTATTGAATTAAACCTCCAATTTTGAGCTTGTGAAACTGAACAGAAACCTGGTAGAAGTAAACTGTATCTGTGTAAGTCTGATCCCAGTTGCTTACCCTTGGCACCATTAAAATGGACATCTGGAGAATGATAGCACTGTGACAAAGTAGGTAGGCTCATGGATGTTGGTGTTCAATTGTCTGATCCTAATTTCTGACTCTACCACTTGTTATCTGAGTTTGATGTGAATTACTTAATTTATCTGAACCTCTGTATCATCATCTGTAAGCACAGACAATAACTGCAACCACCTCATCAAATTGCTATGCCTATAGAAAGCACTCCCTGATGGGGAACATTACATACCAGGGCCTGTCAGAAGGTGGGGGGCTAGGGGAGGGAGAGCATTAGGAGAAATACCTAATGTAGATGATGGACTAATGGGTGCAGCAAACTACCATGGCACATGTAGACCTATGTAACAAACCTGCATGTTCTGCACAGGTATCCCAGAACTTAAAGTATGATTTAAAAAAAAAAAAGAAAGAAAGCACTCCCTGATAACTATTATCATTATTCATTATAGCTGCTAATATAAACTGTAGTCAAGTACAATCAATACCCGCAATATCGGTGCTCTTCTTTATGATGAATATAAATTGCCTTTTCAAGAATTTTAAAAAGGAAGGAAGGGAGAAAGAGCCAAGGAAACTTGAGATTTAATTTTAAAAAATGATGTTTTTACTGTGTATTAGTAAACATCATGGTTTCTTGAGCCTAGAAACCCAAGTTCAAATCCCAGCTCCGACACTTATTAGCTCTTATTAGCACTTAAGTGGGAGATTTAACCTTTATGTGCCTGTTTTCTCAGTCTGAATGGGAGATAGTTATAGGGCTAAGCTCACACAGTTGTTATGAAAGTTTAATTATTTTTTCTTAAAACAGTGCCTGGTCAGACTGGTTTCCTAGACATGTAACCTATGCATGCAAGGTGCCATGCTCAGAACAGTCCCATGCTTAGATTAATGTTCTGCTGTATCTATCTTAAAATTCATAATAATTTCTTATTTTTCTTAGCAACATTAAGCATGCATGTGAGCAGAGAAGGCATGCTTAATAGTCATGTCCATTCTGTTCCTTGCTCCTCTGTGAGTACATAATATTTGTGATGCCCGATGAGCTCCGAATGTTAGTGGACCCAAATCTGTAAGTTCAGTGAGCACAAGGTGAATGTGTTCTGTCTATGACTGATTGAATGAGAGCACAGACAGCTCCAAGACACTATGCTTTCTGTTTAAACCATAACTATCTTCAAAGGCAGAATGAAGGCGACAGCATTCTATGAAACAGAAATGACCAAAAAATCCCTATCATATTATCTCTTACTCATTTTATTTCCCATTATTAGCCAGCCACTTATGCTGAAAATGATGAGGTAGAAGGAAAGAGAAAGAACTCATAGTTCTTTTTTCTTTCAGTTCTTTCTTGCTCATCAGTGAGCTGAAAGTAGAGAGTGTTGGTAGAATGTGTCCATATCAAGACATGAAATAAATATAGCTGAGTTATTTTTGTATAGTTTCCTCTGTTCTATCAAGGGAAAATATATGTATATACAACCTGTGAGATATATGAATTCCACAACTCCAACAATTGTGCAAGAGATAATGCTCTTATATTTTCATTTAAAATTGGGATTGTACAATATAAAGATGGACAATTAAATTCATGCTAAAATTTTCCAAAAAGTTTTCCATATTTAGAAGGAAATTAAAGTAAATGGAAAACACCATGACAAATCAAAATGCAAACTGTGGAAGAAAGAAAATGTCTTTGTATTTTAATACATTTTATGGCCCTTTTTTTTTTTTTTTTTTTTTTTTTTTTTTTTTTTTTGAGACGGAGTTTCGCTCGTTACCCAGGCTGGAGCGCAATGGCACGATCTCGGCTCACCGCAATCTCCGCCTCCTGGGTTCAGGCAATTCTCCTGCCTCAGCCTCCTGAGTAGCTGGGATTACAGGCACGCGCCACCGTGCCCAGCTAATTTTTTGTATTAGTAGAGACGGGGTTTCACCATGTTGACCAGAATGGTCTCGATCTCTTGACCTCGTGATCCACCCGCCTCGGCCTCCCAAAGTGCTGGGATTACAGGCTTGAGCCACCGCGCCTGGCCTATGGCACTTTTAAATTGTTTTTTGAACAAAGGACTCCACATTTTTATTTTGCATAGGGCCCTACAAATTGTATAGCTGGGCCTGGCGCTTGACACATCTTTGGTCCTATATATGTATATCTATATGTATATATGTGCAAACGCAGAGGCATATATACCTCAAAGGAATCAGTGGGGGTGCATATTTTTATATTGGAATATTGCATTCCTAAAAGGAAAGTAGAAAATTTATATCTCTGGAAGAAAAATATTCAAACAGGGAAAGGCGGCTTACTCAGTATCTGAACCTGTCCCTATGAATTTGACATTCTCTGTGGGCTTAGATTCCTATTATTCCTAGATCGGGAAGTTTTTCTTCTATCCCATAGACAGTTCTCAATAGCCAGACGGGCAAGGAGCACAGTACATACTCAGTTTGTTCCTCTTGCCATCTCTTTGGCACTTTTCAGGGTTCCTCTGAAGAACTTGAAAGTGTTTAAAGACTTTCAAATACATGATTTCATCTAAGCCCCACAACCCTTTTGAAGTAGGTAGTGGAGAAGCTAAAATGAATGTACGTCGCTGGCTAGTTACCAACTTCCCCTGCAAGGGGCATTGCCTTCTGAGTTCATCACAGCCCATGGTCTGATCCCTCTGTGTTACAGATTTAGAAAACAGACAGTGTCAGTTTTCCAGAGCTGTACTGGACTTACACATGCTGGTTCACATCAACTAAATCTGCAGGAGAATAAAGTACAGAACCCAGAAATCCAATGCTGTAATTTATAGAGAAATATAACTTTCCAGCACACCAGAACACTCTTCCTGTAGAAAAACATCCTGGGAAGTTAGATTATCAGAAAGTAGCTCATGAGCCTGGAATCAGAATGATAGTGGATTGGATAACTTGTATGTTTCAAGGCATCAGCCTCTGATGGTCTGAAAGATCTGTCTCAACAATAAGGAGACTTGGACACATTCACATCATTTTATCTTCCTAGGACACTTTGTTCTCCAGTCAGTGCTGGAGGCATGCTGATAATTTATGCCTTCCATTCTCTTATACCCCTTGCTGATTGATTCATTTTCCGATTCTTTCTTGAGATATGTGATTTTTATCATATAGTAACAGCCAGATTATTTTCCTTCCTGCTTCTGGCATAGGGAACACTTTTCCTTCCCCGAGGTGTTTTTCATATAGAAGAGATTTCATGTGATATGTGTCAGATTTAAGGTTTAACTCTTAGCTTTTAGGAATGCATTGTCCTCACTTCTGCCTTCAGACAGTGCTGTCCTCATTTTACAAAATGGAAAAATAGGCTCAGGAATGTTAATAATGTGGTTCGTGGAAGGAAGCCTGATGTTTACTTGCCTTCAGTATTTTTTGGATTAAACTATAATGTTCTTCTTGCTATTGTATTATACTATATTACCTCTGTCCTCTTAAAATTTAAATACTTAAAAAAAATTGAAGGCAGCATTATATTAATACTCTACCATTTTTTTTTATGTGACCTACAAAATATAGCAGATCTGCTTCTTAGCTGTACTCTGACTTCATTTTCATTCTCCCTCCCATTCACTCCTCTTCAGCTACACCTACATGTTCTGGGCAGAGGATAAAAAACGCGTAAAATCCCTTGGGCAGAGGAAAAAGGACATGTAAAATCCATAAGGAAGACAATGTGGCAATTCCTCAAGCATCTAGAACCAGAAGTACCATTTGACCCAGCAGTATTTGACCTATATTAATAGATATATACCCAAAGAATTATAAATCATTCTACTATAAAAACACATGCCTACGTATGTTTATTACAGCACTATTTACAATAGCAAAGACTTAGAACCAACCGAAATGCCCATCAATGATAGACTGGATAAAGAAAATGTGGTACGTATACAGCATGAAATACTATGCATCCATAAAAAAGGATGAGTTCATCTGTACCTGCATCCACACATACACACACATATATATTTATTATATATCAATATGTATATAAACAAATAGATATAAACAGAAAGTAAAGTGTTACAAAATTTATAAATGGTGAGCTTTTAATAAATACGACACTAATGATTCTAAGTGAGGAGGTGAGGTGGAAGTTAGGCTTGTTTTGCAATTATGCCTATAAGTTAGTATTAGGGTTGCCAATAAGATTCAAATATAATTTGGCAAATCTAGCAGCTCATTTTTCTCTGTAGGGAAAGTTGGAATGATTAGTATGTATACAGTTTAGAATAAGTTTCAAATTAGTATTAAAGTTTATTATGAAATGTTGACTTATGGTTATTTTTTAGAGTTTCAAAAAAAAACCTCAAAATTTGAATTTAAAAAAATAATATGATGACACTTTGTCTTGTGAAGATTTTAGTAGTTAGGCTCTGAAATATTATATGACCTGAAGATAACTGGTGATAACTGACATTCTCATAGGAATGTATTTCTTTACAATAGGCACTGATGTTTCTTGTTTCTCTATTACTTGTAGATACAAGACAGTATTTAAGTTTTTCTCTATTTAAGGGTACTTCTAAAACTTAATCTACATGAAACCTCAGGCCATAGTTCTAAAAATTATCTTTTGTTTTATCTCCAACCCTGACTTTTGCTTTATTCTTTGGGTTCATCATCTCTACTTAAATGTCTCATAAACACATCAAAATTAATGAGCCCAGGCTAAGTTCATCATCAGCCCCACCACACTCTACCCCACCCACTTCGTCACCATTCAGTTGATGGCATTACCACCAGCTAGATATGTGGATGAGGATATGTGACAGTGGTTAAAGGGCCTGAGTTTGAAGTACTGCTCTGCCACTTCCTATCTGTAAGTCATTCAGGTAAGTCATGACAAAGGACCAGGATGGTGATAGTAGAAGGGCTAAGTGGTCAAACTGAAAAAAACTTAGCTTCTGCAGATGAAAAAGGGGTATTAGGAATGTACCTACATGCTATGGACTGCATGTTTATATCTCTCCCCAAATTCGTATGTTGAAACCTAATCCCTAATGTGTCAGTATCTGGTGACAGGGCTTTTGAGAGGTAATTGGGTTATAAAAAGAGACATAAGATAACTTGTTGCTTCTCTATCTCTCCATCATATGAGGCCATCACCAGAAAAGGGTCCTCACCCAGAATTGAATTTGCTGGCACCTTAATTTTGGACTTCACAGCCTCCCCAACTGTGAGAAATGTATTTCTGTCACATAAGCCACTCAATCTATGGTATTTTTGTTGTAGTAGCTCAAACTAATTAAGATGTTATCAGATTAGATTATTGCTGAATGAAACAATGTATGTAGTTCACTTAACATAGATTATAGTTCTTTCTAAGTGTGCAACAAATGTTACTTTAGTACCTAACATTCATTGATTCATTCATTGAACAACTTTTTATTGAGTGCCTACACTGTGCTAGGCTGAAGGATGCAAGACAAACAACAGATGTATTTTTGTCACTCATGAAATTTGCATTCTAATGAAAGAGATACAAAACAAACAAAGATCTTTATTGCTATTGAGTCTTATGAGTACTGTGAAGAAAGGCAAATCAGAGTTAGAGAATGACTAGGGTGACTGCAAATTTTATTTTTATTTATTTTTTGAAATGGAGTCTTGCTGTGTCGCCCAGGCTGGAGTGCAGTGGTCTCGGCTCACTGTAACTTCTGCCTCCTGGGTTCAAGCGATTTTCCTGCCTCAGCCACTCTATTACCTGGGATTATAGGCTCTTGCCACCATGCCTGGCTAATATATATATATATATATATATATATATATATATATATATATGTATTTTTAGTAAAGATGGGATCTCACCATCTTGGCCAGACTGGTCTCAACCTCCTGACCTCAAGTGATCCACCCATCTTGCCTTCCCAAAGTGCTAGGATTACAGACATGAGCCATCACACCCAGCCCTGGTGAGTACAATTTTAAATACATAAGCTAAGACCTTTGTGAGAAAGTGGTTTTGATTACAGACCTGAACAAAGTGAGAAAATTGAGCCCTGGCAACACTGGAGGAACAAATATTCCAGATAGAAAGGACTAGCAAAGACAAGGCCCTGTGGCCAGAGTGAGAGTCAGTGTGGTTAGAGTATACAGTAAGCAAAACAGAGAAGAATACTAGATGTAGACCTAGATCTGCCAATCATTGAGGGCAGGACCAGCCATGAAAAGGAGTTTACACTTGGTTCTGAGTGTAATGAGAAGATCTCAGAGAGTTTGGAGTAGGAAAGCAACTCAATCTGGTTTACATTTTTGAAAGAACACTGATTATTGTGTAACAAAAATGGCTGTAAGGAGGCAAGTGTGGGAACTGGAGAAACAAAATGGAACACTATGCCTGAGTCCAGGTAAGTCGTGACAAAGGACTAGGATGGTGGTGGTAGAAGGGCTAAGTGGTCAAATTTGGGATAGATTTGGATTGTAAACAAGATTGGCTGCAGATAAATTAAATGTGTAATAGGAGGAAAGAAAGGAAAGACCTATTGGAAAGAAAAACTGGAAAGACCATTCCCAGGTTTTAAGCCTGAATAATTGGGAGAATAATGTTGCCATTTACCAAGACTTGAAATATTAAGGATGGACCAGGCTATGGACACGTTCAGGGGGTGTCTTTGGGACATGTTGAGTATAGTATGCCTGATATATTTCCAAGTGGAGATGTCAGGTAGGCAGTTGGATTTAGGTGTTGAACAGCAGAGAGATCAGGGCTTGACATAAAAATTTGGAAGAAATCATAATTTAGAACAGTCGTTTTCAACTGGGAGACCATTGTGCCTTCCAGAGACATTGGACAGTCTGGAGACATTTTTGGTTGAAACAACTAGGGTTGCTACTGGCATCTGGCATCTAGCAAGTATATAGAGGCCAGAGGTGCTGCTAAATATCCTACAATGCACAGGACAGCTTCATGCAACAAAGAATCATTAGACTCAAATGTTAGTAGTTCTGGGGTTAAGAAACTGATTTAAGAAGCTACTCAAATCTGTGTGACCAGATGAGATGGTTTAGGAGGGAGTTAAAACAGAGAATACAAGAAGGCTGAGATACTAACATTTTGAGGTAAGACATTGTGAAGAGGATGCAGTTAAGGAATAGCAAGAAAGAGTGGTCATTGAAGGAGAAGTAAAATCAAGAGTATGGTTTTGAGAAGCCAAGTGAAGAAAAGTATTTCAGAGAGGAAATTATAACTGTCAAATGTTGTTGAAAAGTTACATGAAGATTAGGAACAGACCATTTGATTTGGTGAAATTTTTGGAGACAGATGTGTGCAGTGGAACAGACACAAGAGCCTCACGGAAGCAGGTTAGAGAACATGAAGTAGGGAGGCGGAGAAAGCAAGCACAGTCAGAGAGAGAAGATAAGGGGTACAGATAGAGAGCATGTAGGGTTTAGAAAACATGTTTGCATTGTAAGAATGATCCCATATGGAAGAAGACACTAATAGTCTCTAAGATACAGATATTCATTTGACATTTGTTGCATGCATAAATTATCTTTGGCTCCCTCCGCTTTCCATTCAGTCATGGTTGTAGATATTGCGATGGATGGTCCAGCTAAATTCCTTTCAGTGCACCGATTACTCACCCTACTGTGAGTAGTCCAAGCTTACTGCTCCTCTTTTCAGGAGAATTGATTCCAACCTTTCCCATAAATAGCATATTCCCTCTGAGGGCAACGCACAGCCAATGATTGACTGATGAGTAACAACAAACAGGGCTGAACCTACTTGTCTTAGGGAAGATAAGTTATGTCCTTAAAGCCATGCTATATGGATTAGGTGTGTACTTTACCTGAGACCACATCATGCTTCCATTTTTAAGACATCTCATTATTCCCCAAAGCTGCCATTGTTTCAATCAATGTATCCAAATTTCAGTCAGTAGAATAAAAGAAAAAATTCCACAAAAGGCATGCCTCACATCCTTAATATATATTTTTCAGAAATTTCACACACCATTTCTGCTTGCATCCCATTGACCAGGCTGACACCTAACTGCAGACAGCTGAAACATATAACCTTTAACTGGCAACTAAGTACCAAGCTAATAACTGGAAGAAGGGGACAATGCATATTGGCAGCACAAGAAGTCTCAGTTATACAAAGTAACTTCTTCATTGCTGTTTTCTTAGATATAGCATAGGGCTGGCCCATATTAGGTATCAAGACACAAGGATTATACTTTGCAAAAATAGTAAACTAATATATTTATTGTAGCGTCCTACAGATTTCAATATTATATCACTTATTTGCTCATTTCACTCTCAAAATAGACTTATAAAGTAGGTATCATCATGGTGTCTCTAGATTCCTGTAAATTAGCCAAGTCACTCAGCTAGTATGTGGCTAAGAAGAAACTGTATTCAGGTCTTATGACTCTAAATATGATTTTTATTTCACGTCATTACAGCAACCATGGGGAAAAAAGTGTCTAGTTGTTCCTGGGAGATTTTTCCTCCCTCACCTGGGCAATGAGCTATCAAAGACCAGGTTTGCAACTCTTTACCCTGGGGAAAACTGATTCTATTGGTTATTTTAGCATAGCTGCAGGGACAAACCAGTTCTAAAAACTTGTTTATGAATTTACCTGGCAGGGCATGAAATGCAGTGAATGCTTGACTACATTTTAGGGAATAATTTTCTTTTAGATCCTGTGCTTTAAAAACAACATATGGAAATATTTGGTTTTATAACAAAATTACAGCTACCATGAAATGTTTATTAATCATGCCTAATAAATTACAATTTCCCAAACCTAGTTGGAAGTCAGAAACAAAGTATGGTTAATTATCTGCACAACTTAGCCAATACAATTATGTTAGAAAGTTGTAGCATTGGAGGGATTAGATATCAAAATTTCTATTATTTTGTCTTCAACTGAATGGTATTTATAGAAATATTATAAAATGGGTAGGTATGATGGCTCACGCCTATAATCCTAGCACTTTGGGAGGCCAACATTGGCAGATTACCTGAGCTCAGGAGTTCGAGTCCAGCCTGGGCAAAAAGTAGAAATGGTGAAACCCTGTTTCTACTAAAATACAAAAAAAAAAAAAAAAATCAGTCTGGCGTGGTGGTGGGCTCAGCCTGTAATCACAGCTACGTAGGAGGCTGAGGCACAAGAATTGCTTGAACTTGGGAGGCAGAGGTTGCAGTGAGCCAAGACCGTGCCACTGCACTCCAGCCTGGGCAACAAAGTGAAACTTTGTCTCAAAAAAAAAGAGTAAGAAATATTTTTAAACAGACAGGATTTCACTGGGCCTTTGAAGACTGTAGTTCTCTAAGTTCCAATCTGAGATAGGTTGGCTTTGACAGGCTAATGATGTGTTGTCCGTTTGAACTTGGATGTGATGCCAAAAACAAGGAGTGGTCAATATATTAGAGAAATTTGGGATGAACTTTGAAAGCCAGTAAAGGGGAAACCAAGGAGGGCCAGCAGTAAATTAGGTAGTGACCTCAGAACCTGAGAAGCAACCAAAGAAAAACAAGCTAAAGGTTCTTCATGGTCTCTCCAACTATTTTGGATGGCAATCCCTTGGAATATTCATTTTTGCTTTTGAGTGTTTCCTCTTAGTTTTGTTATTATTTCAGGGAGATGAAATGTACCATGAAACCATATTGGGCTAGACCTATTTCTGGTTTTCATTCATTGAAGCAACTTTTTCGTGCATTTATTTATACAAGGTCCTATAGACATAGGTTGGGGGAAATTAAAAAAAAAAAAATCAGGGCTTATGTTCAATAAACTTACTGTCTATTGATTCTGAATAGTAACTCTCTGTGATAGTTCATTTCACATATCAACTTGGCTAGGCCATAGTACCCAGATATTTGATCAAACATTATAGATGTTTCTTTGAATGTACTCTTTACATGCAATGAACATTTAAATCAATAGGCTTTGCGTAAAGCAGAATACTGTCCATAATGTAGATGGGCCTCTTCAAATCAGTTGAATGCTTAAGAGAAAAAGATGGACTTGTCCTGAAAAAGAGGGAATTCTTTTTCTTTTTAAATGTTGGAAACAATCTTTCTCATCTTTATTGACGTTCAAGCAATCTTCTTATTAGCTAATTGCATAGACATTGTTTTTAAACATTAAAAAAATTTTTTTTATTATACTTTAAGTTCTAGGATACATGTTCAGAACATGCACATTTTTTACTTGGGTATACACATGCCATGGTGGTTTGCTGCACCCATCAACCCATCATCTGCATTAGGTATTTCTCCTAATGCTGTCCCTCCCCTAGCCACCCCCAACCCCCCGACAGGCCCCAGTGTGTGATGTTTCCAAAAGAGGGAATTCTTGCAACAGACTGCCATTGTACTGAAACTACAGCTCTTCTTTGGTTCTCCAGCTTCCCAGCCCACCTTGTAGATTTTGGACTTGCCAGGCCTCCACAATTATGGGTGCCCAATTCCTTAAAATAAATATCTCTCTCATTATATATGTGTATTCATACTATTGGTTCTATTTCTTTGGAGAACCTTGAGTAATACACTTTATATGGAACAAGTGGAAAACATCACCAACAAAGTAATAGCTTGTTTTAATTAGTCATTTTTATTACAATTTTTTTATTTTAGAGAGTAACACTTTACAAATTTACTATGATTAATGGTTTTCAAAGGGCTTTCACATGAGTTTTCCCACTTGTTTATAAAACTGTTGACAGAAAATTAGGATAGAGTTCTATTATTCTGATTTTACGGATTTGAAAAATATTGTTCAGAGAATTTATTACTAACTCAAAATCAGCTGGGAAATTACAGCACTGGCATTAGTACTCAGATATCCTGCCTCAGAGTATAGTAATCATTCCATGACATGTTCCTGCACCTTTGAGTATATGAGAATATTAAGTCATGGTAGGACACACACACACACACACACACACACACACACACGTGTGTTATATCAGAATAATACACACATGTTATATCAGAATAATACATATTGAAAAAACCCATGGACCTTATTGTAAGACAAAAACATTAAAAAAGAAAATCTACAGGCTACCTAGGGGAACATCAGCTTAAGCTCAGAGAAAGGGCTATTTCTAACGTTCAATGGGATAACTCTGAGAACTTCTTGTATTGGTTTAGGCAGGAACAGAGCTTCTTTTTTTTCTGTGCTTGAGCCTTATGGTGTCTGTTTTACACAGGAAGAATCAAATGTAATAATGTTTCAAGGTCTTGGAAAGCAGGAATGCAATGTTTTCTTAGAAATATGCAGAATATTACGATCTTTTAATTATTCACACAGCCCAGCCAGGTTTTGATCCCTGACATTAGAAATGAGCACTCTAGGTATACTCCTTTTAAGGTGGCCATATCCGGAAAAGTCATAGGATTATCTTGGCTTGGTGAAATTCTGCCATAGGACAATTAAACAAGGTAGTCATAAACAATTTAAAACGTCGTTCACTGTCCTATCACAAGCTAATTCCTGCTAAAGCAGCTTCCAGTTTCCATTGCCTTCTCTATGGGTACTTTTCTCTGCCCTTCCCTCTCAACCCTATAGTGGGCTTTGACTGTAGGTGAAACATTAGTTGCAGGGATTTGACATGAGCTACTTTTTGGAAGTCTGCTCCTTACTTGCTCAGCAGCAGCAGTGATTAATATATGGAAACAAAAAAAGCGTGTAAAATATTAGACTCACAGCTGGAAATTAAAACACACACACACATTGTATTGATGAAGGAACTGAGGCGTTATAAAGTAGCTCATATTTGACACTGACTTTGATAGAGGAAGTAAGTTAATCCACACTGTGGTGGTGGTCTGGCTATCAGTGATGGGACCTGATTCATCTTTGCTTCCCCGAGAAGGTACAGGGCACAGAGAAGGTGCTTGGTAAGACATTATTCCATGTATGAATGAACACTGAATGTTAACTAATAAGGCGCTATAGCTGGAACGTACTCTTCCTTTCACTCCATAGGGTAAACTGGGCAGTAGTCAGGTTCAAAGTTATATTTGGTCAATCAGAATGACTCCTGGTAAGGGCCTGCTTGAAGTCCACGGACAGTGGAAGCACCTGAAATGGCTTCCTTAAGAATACCCTTCGTAACTGGGACACATTCCCCATTAGAGACCATTCAAATTCCATACTTGTTTGTCAGCAACCTCCTGTACCATCTATAAACTGATGTTTTCTGAGTGTATTAGCATAATTGGGACTCTTTTTATAGCCCAGAGAAAGTGGGCCATTTCCCTCCCTTTGTGCTGCTGATCAGCTTTCCCTTGGCCTGTTGCAGCTCTGTTATAAGTGCACCTCAAAATAGATTTGGTTTGAACACAACCCGTCACAGCAGTTGTGACAGGGTTATTAGGTGACAAGTACATTCCTGTGGTTTCTGAAAAAGAACATTTGTAGCAGTGAGGAGCACAATGCCCTAGGAGTCAGGAGACCTGGATTCTCCTGTTAGGAGCTGTGTGAAGTTTGCATGATGACTTTTTTCTCTTTGACCTAATTTCCTTTTCTGTAATTGAGAAGGTTGGCTCATGTGCTCTTCAGATTTACCTCCAACTAAATGTCCTCTTGGTTTGCTAAAATGTTTTCCAAATGAGTGTTAAACACTCTATTAGGAAAGGAGGTCTTAGAATTGAGATTGGAGAATAACCAAACCTTCACAGGCACAGTCTCCACTACATACCATACAATGTGTTTATTTTGGTATTTTGCAAACTTATCTGTAAAACTGGCAAAACAATAGTTCCTTCCTCACAAAGTTGTTGTGAAGATTAAAATATATGTTGCATTTGAAATAGCAAAAAGCAAGGCTCAGGGCAACACTAAATCACTGAATAAATATTTCTTATTTAGGGGACTGACTGAAAACTGAGAGAGAGAAAGAGAAGGAAAGAGAGGGAAGATTAAACATTCACAATCAACTGATACTTTAGCTTTCACGGGTGGAAATGAAATGCAATTAAAAAGAATTGATTCCAAGCCTTATACTGCAGGTGAATATCACTGACCTGTTAATTCAAAGTATGAATGAACAAAAGGTAGTTTTCTATTACAAAGTTTTTTATTTGGATCAAGAAACGTGCTCTTAGCTTGGGAATATCGGGGAGGCTTACATATGTAAGCATTTTTAAAAAACTTATCAAAATCATAAATCCATGTAATTATTCTAATGGAAGAATAATCTATGTGTGTAAATGTGTGTCTGTCAGTGTGTTTGTCAGTTATTGTTATTTAGTATATTTCAAATAATATATAACAAACATACAGAAAATGTCTCTCTTGGCCTTATTACCCATTTCTCTACAGTCTCCCAAACTCCTTCCACAAAACTTAGCCATTTTGGGAGGTAGTTTTGTATGTATTTTTCCAGGGTTTCTTTACTGAAACTTAATTCTTCTCTTTTGTTTTCATAGAGACAGGGTCTCACTCTGTCACTCAGGCTGCAGTGCAGTTATGTGATCATATCTTACTGCAGCCTCAGACTCCTGGGCTCAAGTGATCCTCCTGGCTCAACCTCCTGAGTAGCTCAGACTACTGCACCAAGCTATACCTTGCTTTTGGACCTAACTCTGCATCCTGTAAATCTTTCGACACAATAGGGCAGATTATATTTTTCCAAAATGGTGGCAACATTATCTTCCAATCCCATCTGCTTTTCTTGCAGTGTGACTTTGACACTGTTTCCATCAAGAGATGGGCCACTGTTCTCACTCCTTGAATCTGGATGGACTTGCAACCGTGGAGAAAACAATGCAGTGTGAAGAGGCTAGAATATAAAAGGTGATGCAGCATCCTTCTAGCTATGTCTTTAGGATACTGCGCTTGGAACCCAGCCGTCATGCTATAAGGAAACCTAAGCAATCACTGAGAAGCCCCGTGAATGTGTTGCAGCTCCAGCCCCGGCAGAGGTTCCATAAACCAGCATCAAGCACCACACATCTAAGTGAGTATACCTTCCCACAAGTTTAGCCTCCAGCTAAAGAGGACACCCAGCCTTCAAGCCTTCCCCGTTAAAGCCCCATATGAGCTGGAACAGAGATAAGCTGTCCTCATGAGGCCTTTTTGAAATTCTTGACCCAGAGAATTTATGAAAATAATTAAGTGGTTATTTTATGTCAGTAAGTTTAAGATGGTTTGTTATGCAGCATTAATCAATTAGAACAGAGTTTCTATGTTTTTTAAAATTTTTGTAGTATTGTTAGAGCCAGACCATATTTCTTTAATTACATTCCCATAGATACCTATCTGAGTGGTTAAAATGTTTGGTTTTTGAAAAATATCTTCTAATAAATAACCTTGTTCATATATCATTTTGAATAGATTCAGGTGTATTTATGAATACATTTCCTAAAGTGAGATTTCTGGGGCAATAGTAAATGAATTTGTAAGCTTGATTGTTATTTCGCAATCTGCTTTTATAGTCATTGTATGTATTTACACTTATACCTGCAGTATCTAAGAGTGCTTGTCTCAATACAGTCTTACTAAAGTATATTGTGGGACTTTAATTTTTTTTTTGCTATCATAATAAGTAAAATATGGTGGCCTCTAGTTATAATTTACATTTCTTTAATCGTGTGAATTTGAGCAAGGTTTTATATGAATGTATTTTAGGTAAACTATCTCTTTATATTTTCATGTCTAGGTGACTTTATTAAGTATCAAGTAAGTTAGTCCTGTATCTAAAAAGTGATTTGCAGATATTTTTCCTGTTTGTCAGTTCCTTTTGGCTATCCTTATTATATTTTGTGCAAAGTGGAAGTTTTTTGATTTTTGCTTAAAATTATCAATATTTTTTATGGCTTTTGGATTTTGATCCTTAATTAAAAAAATACTTTGCCTCTCTCATGTAATAAAGTATTTCTCTATCAGTATACATCATTATAGGTGTCATATATATAATATATGTATATGTAAATATCACTAAAATTTTATATATATTAGTAATATAGAACTTCTTTATCAGTATATATTACTCATATATAGACACATTTAAAAAAATATATGTTTAATATATGAATATGAGTAATATAGAAATTCTCCTTATTATATATTTCAATAATAAATGAATATAAAACATATATATATCAGTTTTATATCAATATAAATACTGGCCTTATACTGTGTATAAATAGAATATACAAATTAGTAAATTAGTTATACATATATAAAATTCACAAAATACCTATTGAATACCATGCATTAAATACTAATCGGTTTTTTACAACATTGACAATGGGTGTTGAATTTGGCCAAATATGTTTTCAGATGATCACATAATATATTTTATCCAAATAACTCTTAATAATATGATGAATTTTAGATTTAAACCATCCTTTTCTTTTTTGCGATCTGGTCAGATTTTGGTTTCATTGTAATTGCTTTATAAAAGAGTTGAACACTTCCTTCTTATTCCATTGAAATCATCTCTTCTTAATGGTTTGCTTAAAGTGGCTCATAGTTTCAAACTTCACTATGAAACTGTGAGAGATTAAAGTGTATTGGTACTTAAAGACCCTGAGAAACACCTGGCATCAAAAGCCTGAAATGTTAATCAGGGAATCAAGACTTATGAGTTAGTATTCTAATTATGGAATTGTTAGCAGTTTGAAGTCACTTAGCATTCTTTTTCTTCATTTAGTGTTGGAATATTTTAATGATAGTTGCAAAGATGTGATTTACAAAGATCTTAGCTGTATCCTTCATCAATGTGGAATATGTAGATGATGAAAATATATATTCACGATAAACATACAAAAGACTCTGTTTTCCACCTCCAGAGCCTTCATTCCTAAACACTGCCTTAACCCCAGTCACATTAAAAATGCTTACGTTTTGCTTCTGGATTTTTATGGACCACATGGACTTTTTTCCTACTAGTCCTTGCTTTTTTAGACCAAAATAAACCTTATCAGGTATTTCCTTAACCTGCAAATGCTGAGTATGCATGTAGATTTCTTCATTCTTTTAATTGATTTTTTTTTCTCCTTTTTAGAGAAGGAGCTTGTGTAGTAAAACTTTTGAAACCTCCTATACCTGTTAATGTCTTTATTTAGGCATCAGAATTAAATAATCGTATTGGTGGATGTACAATTCTAAGTTCAAAATTCTTTTCCTTCAATCACTTACACATATGACTTTATTGTGTTGTCTCTAGTATTCAGCTATTTTCGAGGCTGTTACAAATTTGACATCTTATTTGTTGTGAGTACTGCTTTCTCCAGAAACATTTAGAATTTTTTTTCTTTAGTATTTTCCCAATATTTTTCCTTTTAAAAAATTTTAAATTCTGTCACTGATTTTTAAAAACTTACTTCTCTTCTTTTTCTATCATTCCCAGCATTTATTATGGGTATAGCTTAACTTTTGAAATTTTTAATCTTTTTTTTTTTTTTTTTTTTTTTACTGACATTTGACAGAATTCCTTGATCTGATCTTCTAGGAAATAATTTTGTTATTCTAGCACATATATTTTGTTATATAGCTTATCTATTAAGTTCTTTATATTTCTGAACACAGATTTCTACTTTGTCCTGCTTCATGTTACTAATACCTTCCCTTATCTCTTTTAACGTATTTTTAATGAGTATTTTAAAAACTGAAGTTATCTGGTCCAATATTTGGACCTTATCTAGCATAGGTTGTCCATTTTGCACTCTCTCTTTCTCTTTCAAATTGTTGTTGTGCCCCTCAAATGTCTGGTTATTTTTGCTTGTGAGCAGTAAATAGACAAACTTGAGTCATTCTGGTTTCATGCTCTGAATTATATAGTATCCTCTCTGTGTCCATTGCATGAGAACATGCTGAAGACCAGTTTCAACTCTTCTAATACATTGTCATTATATTTGTTGCATGAGAACATGCCAAAGACCAGTTTCAACTCTTCCTGATACAGTGTCATTATATTTGTAGCCCAAATCCCAACATGCTTTACAAAGCTTATTCTCCTTACCTTGAAACCATAAGGGAAAATATGCGTATTTCAAATATTTCAGCTGTAATCTGTTCCCCAGATTAATATTCCTATTT
Organism: Aotus nancymaae; assembly: GCF_030222135.1. Taxonomy (NCBI): domain Eukaryota; kingdom Metazoa; phylum Chordata; class Mammalia; order Primates; family Aotidae; genus Aotus; species Aotus nancymaae. The sequence continues at coordinate 33,167,744 of NW_026988471.1, forward strand.
TCACAGGTTGCAGCAAAATAGGTTTTTATTCCAGAAACAGAATGCCAACCCTCTATGCCTAAGGTTATGACTTTTAACTTCCTTTTCTGAGTTGTCTGTTATTGTAGGCTGAGTTGATCTTAAGATCTTACAGCAGCTCCACCCAAGCCACAAAAGGTCAAGTACGTGCAAAAGCTGAGGTTGCATTTTGAAAATTGCAGATTGCATGTTTCCCTAGGTCTGGGGCCAGCTACTTAATCTTCTGGGCCCAGTGTAAAACAAAGATGAGAGGACCCTTTTTCAAAAAACCAGAAAAATGGTCATGATGATTACTAAAATAAAAAGGTTTTCTCTTTCTTCGGTGGTCTCACTCTCCCATAACTTGTCACGTTGTTTTTTAATTTACGATGTAATGTCCTTGTAAGTAGGGAAAAGTTGAATTTTGTCTTTTTTTCCACCTTGGTCTCCTGCCTAAGGAAAAGGTCACATGCTCTAATCACCACATACTCTTGCAAGCTGTAGTTCCCACACCTGACTAGAAAAGTTACATATTAAATAACAAGAATGTCACCATTCATCTTTATACTATGCAATGCCAATTATAATGCAAATATAAAGGCATTTAAATTATATGTGGTATCACCAAAATTACATAATTCATGCATAAATATTTTGTTCTTACCAAAACAGAAGAAATACTGCACAAAAAAACTCAACTCTTTATTTTACTTGATACATATACATTCTACCAACATTTTCTATCCTTGGTTTACAGATGTGTAAGAAAGGACCAAGAGGTAAAGAAACAAAACATAGGTAAGTAACAGGAGTGAGAAAGACTAGGATAGGTTTTCTTGGTCATTGTGCCTCTTAGAATCCCATTGTTTTCTTTCTGGCTTGAAGGAAGTTCTGGTTCTAACAGAAAGCATAGTCCACACTTAGTCCATATTTACCTTGTATTTGCTGTCTTAGTCTGTTTGGGATGCTGCAGCAAAATACCATAGACTGGATAGTTTATAAACAACAAAAATTTATTTCTCAGTTCTAGAGGCTGGAAGTCCAAGGCGCCTGCAGGTATAGTATCTGGTAAGGGTCTGTTTCCTCGTTCATAGATGACACCTTGCTGTATCCTCACATGGCAGGGGACGATCAAGGTCCCTTGGGTCTCTTGTATAAGGGCAGATTTATTTATGGGGCATATTTATGAGGGCTTCATGCACATGATGAAATCACCTTTTAATGGCCCCAACACTTAATGCCATCGTGTTCAGGACTAAGTTTCCACGTATGAATTTTGCACGGACACAAATGTTCAGAACTTAGCATTTGTTTGAAGTTTGGTTCAATTCTCATGCATTGTGAGTTCACCAGAATTCTGTGCTCATGGGGCATCTTCAGGGCTATAAGCAAATTTGGTGGCAGAGAACAGGCAGATATGCATTATCTCCTCTGCTTGTGACCATGATCCATTGTTCTATTTGACTTCAGTTACAAAATATAAGTTCAACAATAAAGTTATTAACAATTTCAAGATGGTTATTGATATGGTTTGGCTGTGTCCCCACCCAAGTCTAATCTTGAATTGTACTCTCATAATTCCCATGTGTTATGGGAAGGACCTGCTGGGAGTTAATTTAAATCATGGGAGCAGTTTCCCTTGATACTGTTCTCATGGTAATGAATAAGTCTCAAGAGATCTGATCTTTTTATCAGGGGTTTCTGCTTTTGCATATTCCTCATTTTCTCTTCCTGCTGCCATGTAAGAAGTGCCTTTCCCCTCCTCCCATTATTCCAAGGCTTGCCCAGCCATGTGGAAATGTAAGTCCAATTAAACTTCTTTTTCCTCCCAGTCTCGGGTATGTCTTTATCAGCAGCATGAAAATGGTACCAGTAGAATGGGGTGTTGCTGAAGACATCCCAAAAATGTGGAAGTGACTTTGGAACTGGGTAACAGGCAGAGGTTGGAACAGTTTGGAGGGCTCAGAAGAAGACAGGTAAATGTGGGAAAGTTTGGGACTTTCTAGGGACTTGTTGAATGGCTTTGACCAACAACCTGATAGTGATATGGACAATAAGGTCCTGGCTGAGGTCATCTCAGATGGAGATGAGAAACTCGTTGGGAACTAGAGCAAAGGTGACTCTTGTTATGTTTCAGCAAAGAGACTGGAGGCATTTTGCTCCTGCCCTAGAGATTTGTGGAACTTTGAACTTGAAACAGATGATTTAGGGGGTCTGGCAGAAGAAATTTCTAAGCAGCAAAGCATTCAAGATGTGACTTGGGTGCTGTTAAAGGCATTCTGTTTTATAAAGGAAGCAGAGCATAGAAGTTTAGAAAATTTGCAGCCTCACAATGTGACAGAAAAGAAAAAAAACATTTTATGAGGAAAAATTCAAGCCATCTGCAGAAATTTGCATAAGTAATGAGGAGCTGAAAGTTACTCCCCAAGATAATGGGGAAAATGTCTCCAGGGCATGTCAGAAGTCTTCACGGCAGCCACTCCTGTCACAAGCGCAGAAGCCTACAAGAAAATGGTTTCATGGGCCAGAACCAGGATCCCCATGCAGTGTGCAGCCTAGGGACTCAGTGCCCTGTGTCTCAGCCACTCCAGCCATGACTGAAAGGGGCCAACATAGAGCTCAGGTCGTGGCTTCAGAGGGTGCAAGCCTTAAGCCTTAAGCATTGGAGCTACCATGTGGTGTTAAGCCTGCGAGTGCACAGAAGTCAAGAACTGGGGTTTGGGAACCTCTGACAAGATTTCAGAGGATGTATGGAAATGCCTGGATGCCCAGGCAGAAGTTTGCTGCAGGGGCAAAGTGCTCATGGAGAACCTCTACTGTGGCAATGTGGAAGGGACATGTAGGGTTGGAGACCCCATACAGAGTTCCTACCAGGACACTCTCTGGTGGAGCTGTGAGAAGAGGGCCACCATCCTCCAGATCACAGAATGATAGATCCACCAATAGCTTGCACTGTTTGCCTGGAAAAGCTGCAGACACTCAATGCCAGCCTGTTAAAGCAGCCTTGCAAGGGAGGCTATACCTTGCAAAGCCACAGGGGTGGAGCTGCCCAAGACCATGGGAACCCATCTCTTGCATTAGCCTGACCTGAATGTGAGACCTGGAGTCAAAGGAGATCATTTTGGAGCTTTAAAATTTCATTACCCCACTGGATTTTTGACATACATGGGTCCTGTAACTCTTTGTTTCTCCCATTTGGAAGGGGTGTGTTTACCCAATACCTTCATCCCCCTTGTATCTAGGAAGTAACTAGCTTGCTTTTGATTTTACAGGCTCATAGGTGGAAAGGACTTGCCTTGTCTCAGATGAGACTTTGGACTGTGGTGTTTTGAGTTAATGCTGAAATGAGTTAAGAATTTTGGGAACTGTTGGAAGGCATGATTGGTTTTGCACTGTGAGGACATCAGGTTTGGAGGGGCCAAGGGCAGAATGATATGGTTTGGCTGTGTCCCCACTCAAATCTCAACTTGAATTGTACTCCCATAATTCCCATGTATTGTGGGAGGGACCTGGTGGGAGATAATTTGAATCATGGAGGCAGTTTCCCCCATACTGTTCTGCTGGTGGTGAATAAGTCTCATGAGATCTGATAGTTGTGTCAGGGGTTTCTGCTTTTCTATCTTCCTTATTTTCTCTTGCTGCCACCATGTGAGAAATGTCTTTTGCCTCCTGGCATGATTCTGAGGCCTCCTCAGCCGTGTGGAACTATAAGTCCAATTAAACCTCTGTTTCTTCCCTGTGTTGGGTATGTCTCTATCAGCAGCATGAAAATGGACTAATATAGCTATAGCACAGCATTAAACCATGCCCAGAGCCCTTTTGAATGTAGGGCCCTGTGAGACTGCACAGGTTGCCCATTCATGAAGCCAACTCAGCCTGGTACAACTTCAAGGATTCTCACTTTAAGCATTACTTGATGATAAGGGCATTTGCCCTTGAAGAGAAAGGAGAAACAATGAGGTGACAGAAGGCTCAGGATGAAGAGGCTAGAGTCACCAATAAACAACTGCATTAGCTCCTCCACTCAGCATTCGCTGGGCCTATATTTGAGTTACCCTATCAGAGGAAAGTCATTGTAAGGTGCTAGTAGTAAGTGCCCTGCAATTGCACTCAAGGGTCCTGTGCGCTGATGTCAGCTTGGCCCCTACAAAGCATGACAGAACTTCTCTGAGTACCAATGTTCTCGTCTACACAATAGGGATAATATTAGATACCTCATAGGGCTTTTGTGAGAAGTAAACAATGAATTATATACCCACATTGTAGGTGCTACTAGATGTCATTTTTTATTCCTACTCTGCAGAGTTATTAATTCTGTGCTACTAAAAATTAATAAGAAAGCCCAATTCTGAAGAATATCTGGAAGGAGGATTGAAAATGTCTGCAACTTGGCTCCAGCCAGGGCTTCAGTTCCAAGGATAGTAGCAAGCTGACTGTTAAGGGTGATAATGTCTCTTGATAGTAATTAAGCTTTATAATATCAGTAAATTATTAAAATTATATTTTTGGTAATCACTAATTATTTGATGATAGAACTGCCTATATGGGAGAAATGAACAGTTATGCACCTAAATTATACCTTTGGACCAATTCCCTTTACTTCTGTTTTAACCTATGACTGAAGTTGCCTAGGATGTGTATATGTGTGTGTGTATATAAATGTACGTATGTATGTATGTATGTATATATACACACACATACACATACATATATATTTATAGTTTCACCTTCTGTAAATGAATTTTATTCAGTTTCCTTCCTATTTGCATGTAAATATGTCACTTCTCATTTTCTGGCAGAGTAAGGGGACCAGCAAATGTTGGCCAGTCTGCTGCTTGGATTCACAGTCACCTGCCACTAAACTGGCATAGGCTTTATTTGTGCTGAGTTTTCTTTTTATTCTGTAAATCTGTAGTTATTGCAATCACTGATACATGACTATAGGGTCAGTAAGAACATATTCTTGCCTGGGAAATGATTCCATGGTTCATTTTACCCTTGACAGCCTACAGAACTAAGCACAACTCTCCAAAGGACAGGAGGGAGAAGGCAAAAGAGGAAGAAGCAGACAGGGATCCAAAGGGCACTTGGCCTTTCAAGGGCACTGGGCAGGCTGGCTGTTTTATCAGAGCCTCAGGCTGGGGGCTCATCCATAAAGGAGGTCCACATACTTCAGAGAACCTGACCCTAGGCTGGGGATATGTTAACACCTATAGAATATTTTTCCTCATCCTATCTTTTCTTCTCCTACATATTCACCCCCTAAAACATCTGTTTCAAGCCATGCTGTATGTCTGCATTGACAAAATTATTTCTTAAGCCTTAGACATTTTTCACTCACATCTAGCCTCAGGGAAGTGTAACTATATATTTAAAAGAATGGAGTAATATGTAAAGTAACTGATTTTTTTTCTCTTTAACTCAAAACTCCCTCAGGGGCCTAGTTTTCTCCTTATATTTAATGAAAATGTGGGAAGTTTCCATAGTTTTCCCAGCCTTCTGGATATGGTAGGTTTTAAAAAAAAATCCTTAGGTTACAGGTAGTCACAAACAGTAATTAAAATAAATCCTCCAGTGTAATAAAAATTCCTTACTTAATTCCAGGTTCACAAATCTCCCTTTTTTTTGGGTGAGACCTGCAGTCATGGGATGATTTTTCCTTTTTCCCATCCCCTTGTCTTTTACTTCTTATTTATTCCTTCTCAATAGGGGCCTCTGACTTCCACAAGGAGATGGAGAAATATGTGGTAGAAGCATTTTTGCTGACTAGTACTCTTTTGAACTGGCATGTTCCCCTTTCTGGGTTCCTCATAAATGTTGCTGTCTCATGGGATGCTTTCCTAAGTTTATTGGATACTCTATTTCTCCAGAAAGGACCCACTTTTTAGGAAGGGGTGAGATATTTCCTTTGGACTGGCCACCTAAGTTTCTTGGCTCCACATGTGATATCTGGTTGTGTATTCCCTAAAAACTGTCTTCTTGAGTGGAAGCCCAAATTATCCCAGGCTTGATCCTGGTAAGAGGTTCAGAGTTAGTATGCTATATTATTTTGCTATTGGCCTTTGGGGCTTTATTCCCTTTCAACATCCTGTTGTGTTACAATGAGGAAAGTGAAGGCAGAGATGTAGCATAGTAGTTAAAAGCAAAGGCTTTAAGTTTGGGTAATATGGTGAGACCCATGTCTACAAAAAATAATAATAATAATCAGCTGAGTGTGGTGGTGCATACCTATAGTCCCAGCTACTCAAGAGGATTCCTTGAGTCCAAGAGTTCAAGGCTGTAGTGAGCTATGATTGTGCCACTGCACTCCAGCCTAGGCAACTGAGCAAGACCCTGTATAAAAGATAAAAAAAAAAGCAAAGGCTTTATGATTTATGTCCTGCCTCTTTAACTGAATAGCTGTGTGACTTTGTGCAGCTTAACCTCTCTGAGCCTCAATTTCTTTATCTGCAAAGTGGAATCATACCTAATTCAGAGACTTATTATTTATGAAATGATTACAAGATCCAGCACATAGACGGTCAACCAAGATAGGATATTACATCTCACCTACCATTTCTTAGCAATCTTATGGTCCTAGATTTACCCTGTGCTATGGGAAAAAGCAAGTGGTCCAATACTAGACTTGCCATTACGTGCTCTACAACGGTTATGAAACTGTTTTTCAAAAATACTCCAGCCAGCCACTTAAGAAGAGATCTTTATTTGATGGGTAATGTTTTCAATTTTTAAACTGTCTGCTTGTATAATTTCTCATGTCATCTTCGTGACACCCAAGTAAAGCAGGCAAAAGAAGGCAGTGCATTTGGCCCTCCTTATTCATGGGTTCTGCATCCTTGTATTCAACCAACCCTGAATTGAAAAAAAATTTTAAAAATTGCGTATGTTACTGAACATGTACAGACTTTTTTCATCATTATTCCCTAAACAATACAGTTTTAACAACTATTTACCTGGCATCGTACTAGGTACTATAAGTGACCTGGAGATTATTTAAAGTATATGGGAGGATGTGCATAGATTATATGCAAACACTACACTATTTTATATAAGGAACTTGAACACTCATGGATTTTAAGTCTGAGAGAGGTTCTGAAACCAATTCTCCAGGGATACTAGGGAAAGACTGTATAGTGCCCTCTTTACAGATAAGGTTTTTGGAATATTGTAGGGCAAAGGCTGTAATGACAGCACTGGACCCAGAACCCAGGTCATCTGCCTTCCCGGTGCCTTTCATGCGCAACGGCTGTCCTCCTCTGTCCCAGCATCATTTGCCAAATGAGCTCTGAGCTCAGCATTAAGGTGGAAGAGATGTTATTCCCTGTGGCGACAGTTCAGTTGGAGGCTTTAGAAGGGAGAAAAGTTTTTTGCACGGATTTTCATCTGTACAGGTGGCCTTCTGGGGCGAGTAGACAGGAATGTATTTGGTGGGTTACAGGCCTGTGCTGATCTGTTAGGGCGCTGTTCTCTCCTTTCCTTCTGACAGCACCAGTTTCTCTAAAAATCACCCCATTGACATGCCAATAACAGAGTGGAACATGTTGACATCCAGCTGTTGCTTTCATTACCAATTTGTTTTAATTGGTCTCACACTGTTTTCCCTTCACTTCTTTGTGCGGTGTTGGTTTAACTCTGTCTGAAACCAGCTTGGCTTGAGCTGTAAACCTTTTATGAGGGGAACTTGCTGATGTGTACAAAGTCAGGGGCAGCTGACTGGGCCTGGCTGGCAAGTCTGGAACATTCCAGCCCTGACCTTAACCATTCAATGATTGTGTTTGCTCTTTCCATGTCTCCCTTTTAAAATGTAATCCCTGAAAACTTAAAGAAAAACTATTTCTCTGGCCAAACCTCTAACAACATTTATTCTTAATGTGTAAGTAACATATTAGTAAACTGAGAATTAGATAAGCTTGGAATGAAGGGTGTTTGGCAATTATTGCTGTTGTGGGGAAAAAGCACTTGGGATTTAAATAATCATGAGTAGGACATTTTGTTTCAGTCAGTGTTACTAATTAACCACTAAGCAGCAGCTCAGTATGGAGAATGTACTTGGAGGAGGACAGAGGTCCAGATGGTACGCTATCATCCAGAAGTTTGGGCGTCAGTAAAGACTGCAAGGTGATTACAAGGTGACCAACAGGGAGGTGACAGCTGGCATTTGCAGAAAGGTATCTTTGTTGGTACCTGCTGGTAGTGACTACTTACTTACTGTGTTGAGTAGTGTGAGATAATAGTTTAATATATTCACAAAAAACCGTGATGTAGAATGTATTCATATTCCATAGCTTAGCTTTGATTCTCAGTAATGCTACTGAGCTTTTATACAGGGAAAAAAGAAGACACACATGCCCACATGCACACACACACATGCACACACAGAGTAAAACCAAGGAGCAGGGTTCCTTTAGGAACCAGTCATTTACTTGAACATTTAACCAATATTTATTAAGCAACTACCATCTCCTAGATGTTACAACTGTTCTAGGATCATGTAGAAATGAGACTACTACCCTCAAGAATTTTACAATCCATTAGAAGAAAAAAACTAGTGGCTGGGCGCAGTGGCTCACGCCTGTAATCCCAGCGCTTTAGGAGGCCAAGACTGGTGGATGGCTTGACCTCAGGAATTTGAAACCAGTGTGGGCAACATGGTGAAACTCTGTCTCTACCAAAAATACAAAAATTAGCTGGGTGTGATGGCATGCTTCTGTGGTTCCAGCTACTTGAGAGGCTGAGGCAGGAGGATCACTTGAGTTTGGGAGGCAGAGGTTGCTGTGAGCCAAGATTGTGCCAATGCACTCCAGGCTGGGTGGCTGGGCAACGGAGTGAGACTCCATCTCAAAAAAAAAAAAAAAAAAAAAGATAAACTACTATGAGAAATTTTAATTTAGGAAAGAGTATATTAAGGTATCACAGTCACAAAGTTTAAAAAGAAAACAGTATCACAGGAACAAGGAAGAGATTTCTTCTGGAGGATTTATTTAAAACACCAACAGCAATCTTTCCAATAAAAGCAAAACAGGTTTTATTCTATTAGGTGCAAATTACCTCAGTTATCTATTGCACTGGCATTCACCAAATAAATATCTCATCCAAACTGTGACAAAAGCAAGAGTTACTTTTCTTTTTTTTCTTTTCTTTTCTTTATTCTTGACTCAAAAATTATGTGGTCTGTCTGTTTTGCTACATAAGATGCAAAAAGATTGGGTCCTTGTAGAACCCATAAAATTTACTTATTTATCCTGCTTTAATAAGTCAAAACTGGGCAAGGAGATATGTAGTTGGTTGATCTGAATCCTGAACCCTGAATTGAAAAGGAAATGTCTCCCTGAAAGACATGTTGACATAATGGAGAAATGAAGAATACTGGGCTATTGTTTATCCCATGCTGAGTGCCTCCAATGTGCCAAACTCTGTGCTGGGCATGGTAGTCACCCATACCTAAAGAACACTGAGACTGGCATGTGTGTAATGCACAAGTGTGCATTAACAAATACTTGAAAGGCTGGGAGAGTGCAATGGTGTTAGGTAGCAAGGAGCTAGAACAGAGAAGAGGTAGGATTGGAGGCAGAGGCACACTTTACAGGCCTCAAAAATTGGCCTTGGCCTATCCTGGTAGCAGTTGTCTACCTCACTCCTGAAAAAAATTATGTATGTGCATTATTTGTGGCACATGGACACAGGTGGGTGGCCAAGGTTCTTTATGTGTCACAACTTTGGTCATACTAAATATTGCAAATGTGTAAATTTACACAACCTATATCTGAGAATTGAGATTTATCTGTGTTTTTGCCTGGTGACCTTTTGTATAAAAACTACATATAGGCAATTATAAATTCTTAGAATCTGACAATAGTATAGTTCAAAATTTCATAAATCCTAAATTACTAGAATAAACATATAATAAACATTAGATTTTGCAATGCATTTTTATTTATTTACTACTTTAGCTTTTCTGACTATGGTATTAGAAATTTTCTCTCAATTATTTGTTTACCTGATATTTTTATGCATTTTCAACCAACAATTGGTCTGAGGATTTGGTACTAGGTAGCAAGTAAGGGGATCACACATACAACTCAGTGATATTGGAATCCTAAAATACATCCAATTGAATCTGATTAAAGGTTCAAATTTTCAAATTAAAATTTCAAAATTATTAAAAATGAAAAAATATAGAATTCCTGTCATTTTGTTGGTAGATGTCTTAACAGTGTGTGATGTAGCGAGTAATGACTCATGGTTTCTCTACCTACTGTCAATGAATTCTATAGCACCACACAATTTGGAGTGGAGTAAGGAACAAATTTCACAGGAAGAACTTCTGAGCTGAGGGTTGAAAAGGGTCCTCTTGAAGGAGTGTGCTAGAGCCAAGAGACTCTGCTGGACTCTCTGTAGTGGGATAGTGTGGTCAGGAGTCCCCAGGATCTCCCTCAGGAGATTTACTAGAAGCACTCACAGAACTCAGAAAAGCAGTTATTCTCACAGTTGTGGTTTATTATAGTGAAAGGTACAGATTAAAGTCAGCAATGGGAAATGCACACAGAGGAGAGTTCAGGAGAGGCTGGCACAAGCTTGCAGTCATGCTCTCCCAGTGGTGTTGTACAGACACTGCTTTATCGTCCAAACAATATGTGACAACATACAGAGTATCATAAACCAGGGGAGCTCACTCAGTCTTTGGTGTGCAGGGTTTTTATTGAGGGTTGATCACATTGGCACAGAATGTCTACACGGCTGACCTTAATTATTTGGTCTGCAGCCCCTTCAGAGATGAAACTGATACCATGTGGCCCATAGTCCCCACCATAAATCACATTGTTAGCATAGACTAATTGGTGTGACCCAAAGTGCCAGGTAAACCACGATGGTTTTATTGGGCAGGATGTTCCAAGGGCTTCTGGCAGGTGACCACCACCAGAAGCCAAAGGCCAGACTTTTCTCTGGAATTCTCAGAGTTTGAACATCCTTAGAGCCACTGAGTTAACCCTTTACTTCAGTTGGCATTCCAGGGGAGGGTCCTTACCCATTCATTGCACCATCTCATAAGAACAGTTTTATCAATGGGAAGATTGTTGGATTATTGAGGCACTGAATAATTTGACATTTATTTAATGACATTGTCCAGAAAGCCAGCTGCATTGCATATAGGGGACTTTGGAAGCCTAGAACAGTGCCCTCAAGCTGGAAGAAGGAAGAGCCCTTGAACTCAGCTTCCTACAGTATAGACAACCAAGAATGAGTGCTGGCAGTCATCTTTGAACAGTAAATTATCCATAGGAAATTTTATATCCCTAAGATTTCTGCCAGTAAACAGAAATTGACTGATTTGGGGAAATTAAAATGTCCTGCCTAAAGTCAAATTTAAAACTAAAAGGAATTTGAAAGTTAATATCTGCAGAATAGAGTGGAGTTGGCTCAACTATCTTTCTTCTTAGGACAATGAAGAAACATTTCCTTTCCTTTCTCCTTCCTTGGTGCTTGCCTGCCTGTCTCACCAGTATCCTGGAGTTATAGTATGCACTTATATGTACTGTACAATGGAATTAAATATGATAACTAGACAGTTTTTGCAGAAACCATGGCACTCTTTCTCTGCTTGTGTTATACAGTAAATATCCCTATGTAAGTGATTTGTTTTCCTACATATCCCTCAACCACTCTACGGAAAATATGAATTATTTTTTAGCTTAAGGATGATGGATGAAAGGATGGATGGGGGAGGGATACGACTTGGATTTACACATACTGTGTTTTTCAAAACCTGAAAACTTACATTGTATTCTTTTTTTCTTTTTTTTTTTTTTGAGACAGAGTCTTGCTGTGTCGCCAGGCGCCAGGCTGGAGTGCAGTGCTGTAATCTTGGCTCACTGCAACCTCTGCCTCTTGGGTTCAAGCAATTCTCCTGCCTCAGTCTCCTGAGTAGCTGGGACTACAGGCATGTGCCACCACGCCCAGCTAATTTTTGTATTTTAGTAGAGACAGGGTTTCACCATGTTGGCCAGTATGGTCTTGATCTCTTGACCTTGTGATCTGCCTGCCTTGGCCTCCTAAAGTGCTGGTTTTACAAGCATGAACCACTGCTCCCAGCCGCTTACATTCTATTCTAAAGGTCTAGATGAAAGCAAGAGGTAATGTTCAGCTGAATCTCTTAAAATTATAAACTGTCCTAAATCAGCTTGAAAACATATCAGTGCTATAAAGATTCTAATTTTTATATAACTCAGTGGACTGAGAATAGGTGATTATTTAAACTTTGTCCAAATACTCTTGGGTAACAAAGATAGCTAAAACCAAAGCAATGTGACACATTTGGAAATTCCTGAGTTGTGTATCAGATGTGAGAAAAACCTTCTAAAACCTTCTAAAATATGAATGGCTCTTCAGTACACTGACTGTTGTTTTTTAGCCAGGATAAAGTTTTATAAATGTGACCTCAGTACGAAATAAAAGTCATCCTAATTAAAGAGAATTTGCTAAAATGATAATAAAATCCCAGGACAAGTCTTTGTCTGGATATAAAATTCCCTAAGGAGCTGAGCCACATTCAGTGTATGCTGCCAAATATTTTTGAGGTTGAATTGCTCTGGGGATTATTATCAATGGGTTTCCATCTCTTCTTTTTGAATCAATGATTTCTTTTGTTGGATTTAAACTGTCTTTGTATTCTTTTGACACTCATAACAAAAGATGCTAGATTTAGAAATGTTGTTTGCTAGAAAAATCCAGCATCAGGTGAATCATTTTGTCCATTAGCCACCTCTGTTCTTCACTTTTGTCTGCAGTGTACTCTCTCCAGGAGGGTTTCCCTCATCCTGTGTTGGGCCCAATTTCCACTTAAAAAGTAAATATTATTTTGTGTCCTCAGCAGTGCTTCAGTTTTGCTCTCTCTTTGTACCCACTTGCTTCTCTGGTTCTCCCAAAAACTGTCGTGACCCAATCTCTCATATAGGATGTTCAAGACACCAAGGTGAAAGACAAAGATACTGTTTCAGAATGAAAACATTGGATTATTGCCACAGAATTTGTTGCCAAGAATTTTCCAAACCACTTATGTATAACAATTATTTGTTCTTATTACTTAGTTTTGCTATTTTACTTTTTCAGTAACTATGTTATATATGTGCATATATATGCCAAATATTTTTATATCTTTTATGTTAATTACTGAATGGTCATTCACATTTTTAGCTGAGCCAAGCTGTCTAAAAGGCATGTACTACTAGAAATTTGTTCAAAATGGAAATTCTTGTTCTTTTCCTTTTTACATAGAAGGCAAAGGATTAACTCTAGTGTTTTCTTTCATTTTAGAAGTGGAGAACATAGGTATATGGTAAACTCTATTTGAGTAGTAAGGGAATCACACATTCATAAGTAAAAATACTTAAGTTGGCAGACATCTGTGCTACTAATTCTAATCTTTATTGAGTTGTCTAATATTAAATCGTGTTAGGTATTACATATTAAATCCAGAGGATTGCTATAAATCACTGGCTTGATATAGTTTTACTGGATGATCAAATATAAGAAAGCTGAGCTTGACCTTAATAAAGATGGGATAAAAATAAACAAATACTGTGAATGACCTAGATGGCTTTCATCTACAGCGTATGGGAGACGCTACCATGGTAGACAAGTGTTTATAATCTCTGTAAGGAGGCAACTGGTGTTCAATTCTCCTCTCTCACTGGCTGTCTCTGAGATTTTTGGTTAATTGTTCAACTTTTTAAAGCCTATTTTCTCTCATCAGTAAAATGGGAATGACAGTTATACTTATTTCAGAGAGTTGCTATGAAAATTTCCATATAAAGTGTTTGACACATTGCTTATCATATACTAAGTACTCAGAAAATGGTTTTTTTCTCTTTGTATATGAAACTGGAATTGCTTTATAGCAAAACTTTCTCCAATTGACATTATTCAGACCACAGGGATACATTGTATAAGTAACTTGATACTCATCAAAGCAGACACATGAGGGCAGTTCTTAAGGTGCTTCTATTTCTCAAAGGTTATGAGGCTAGAAGATTTTTAGAGAGGATCACTTCAGCTGGTAACATCTATCTCAAATATTGTTTTCCCCCAAGACTTGGTTAACACTTCTATTTTTATGTGTGTGTATATATGTGTTTATGTGTGTGTATATATGTGTGTATATGTGTGTATATATACATACATATACATTATATATACATTATACATTTATATATATATTTATATATAAAGTGCAATTATATATATATATATATAATTGCACTTTAGGTTCTGGGGTACATGTGCAAAACATGCAGGATTGTTGCATAGGTACATACATGGCAATGTGGTTTGCTGCCTCCATCCTCCCTTCACCTATATCTGACATTTCTCCCCCTGTTATCTCTCTCCCACCTCCCTACCCCCTGCTGTTCCTCCCCTGTTCCCCCACAACAGACCCTAGTATGTGATGCTCCTCTCCCAGTGTCCTTGTATTCTCATTGTTCAACACCTGCCTATGAGTGAGAATATGCAGTGTTTGATTTTCTGTTCTTGTGTCAGTTTGCTGAGAATGACGGTTTCCAGATTCATCCATGTCCCTATAAAGGACACAAACTCATTGTTTTTTATGGCTGTATAGTATTCCATGGTGTATATGTGCCACATTTTCCTTGTCTAGTCTATCATCAATGGGCATTTGGGCTGGTTCCAGGTCTTTGCTATTGTAAACAGTGCTGCAATGAACATATGTGTGTATGTGTCTTTATAATAGAATGATTTATAATCCTTTGGCTATATACTCAGTAATGGGATTGCTGGGTCAAATGGAATTTCTATTTCTGGGTCCTTCAGGAATGGCCACACTGTCTTCCACAATGGTTGAACTAATTTACACTCCTACCAACAGTGTAAAAGTGTTCCTATTTCTCCACATCCGCTCCAGCATCTGTTGTTTTTTAAATTTATTTAGGGGGTATGATGGTTATTTTTGGTTATATTGTGGCTATGGCAATTGATGAGTCTCCAGATTGAGATGGTATCTCAATGTGGTTTTGATTTGCATTTCTCTGATGACCAGTGATGATGAGCATTTTTTCATGTTTGTTGGCCTCATAAATGTCTTCTTTTGAAATGTGTCTGTTCATGTCCTTCACCCACTTTTGAATGGGTTTGTTTGTTTTTTTCTTATAAATCTGTTTTAGTTCTTTGTAGATTCTGGATATTAGCTCTTTGTCAGATGGGGAAATTGCAAAAATTTTTGCCCATTTTGTTGGTTGCCAGTTCACTCTAATGATTGTTCCTTTTGCTGTACAGAAACTCTGGAGTTTAATTAGATCCCAATTGTCTATTTTGGGTTTTGTTGCCAGTGCCTTGGGTGTTTTAGCCATGAAGTCCTTGCCTGTGCCTATGTCCTGAATGGTTTTGCCTAGGTTTTCTTCTAGGGTTTTATGGTATTAGGCCTTATGTTTAAGTCTTTAATCCATCTGGAGTTAATTTTAGTGTAAGGTGTCAGGAAGGGGTCCAGTTTCTGCTTTCTGCACATGGCTAGCCAGTTTTCCCAACACCATTTATTAAACAGGGAATCCTTTCCCCATTGCTTGTTTTTGTCAAGTTTGTTAAAGATCAGATGGGTGTAGATGTGTGGTGTTGCCTCCGAGGCCTCTATTCTTTTCCATTGGTCTGTATCTCTGTTTTGGTACCAGTACCATACTGTTTTGATTACTGTAGGCTTGTAAGATAGTTTGAAGTCAGGTAGCGTGATGCCTCCAGCTTTGTTCTTTTTGTTTAGAATTGACTTGGCTATGCAGGCTCGCTGTTGGTTCCATATGAAGTTTAAGGTGGTTTTTTCCAGCTCTGTGAAGAGGATCATAAGTAGCTTGATGGGGATAGCATTGAATCTATAAATTACTTTGGTCAGTGTGGCCTTTTTCACAATATTGATTCTTCCTAACCATGAGCATGGAATGGTTTTCCATCTGTTTGTGTCCTCTTTTATTTCGTTGAGCCATGGTTTGTAGTTCTCCTTGAAGAGGTCCTTTACATCCTTTGTTAGTTGTATTCCTAGATATTTTATTCTCTTTGTAGCAATTGTGAATGGGAGTTCGTTCTTGATTTGGCTCTCTTTAAGTCTGTTATTGGTGTATAGGAATGCTTGTGATTTTTGCACATTGATTTTGTATCCTGAGACTTTGCTGAAGTTGCTTATCAGTTTCAGGAGATTTTGGGCTGAGACGATGGGGTCTTCTAAATACACAATCATGTTGTCTGCAAATAGAGACAATTTGACTTGCTCTTTACCTAATTGAATATCCTTTATTTCTTTTTCTTGCCTGATTGCTCTGGGTAGAATTTCCAATACTATATTGAATAGGAGTGGTTAGAGAGCGCATCCTTGTCTAGTGCCTGATTTCAAAGGGAATGCTTCCCGTTTTTGCCCATTCAGTATATTGGCTGTTGGTTTGTCATAAATAGCTTTTATTATTTTGAGATACGTTCTGTCTTTACCTAGTTTATTGAGAGTTTTTAGCATAAAGCGTTGTTGAATTTTGTCAAAGGACTTCTCTGCATCTGTTGAAATGATCATGTGGTCTTTGTCTTTGGTTATGTTTATGTGGTGAATTAAGTTTATAGACTTGCATATGTTGAACCAGCCTTGCATCCCAGGGATGAAGCCTGCTTTATCATGATGGTTAAGCTTTTTGATGTGCTGTTGCAATCGGTTTGCCAGTATTTTATTGAAGATTTTTGCATCTATGTTCATCATGGATATTGGCCTGAAGTTTTCTTTTATTTTTGAGTCTCTGCCGGGTTTTAGTATCAGGATGATGTTGGTCTCATAAAATGATTTGGGAAGGATTCCCTCTTTTTGAATTGCTTGGAATAGTTTCATAAGGAATGGTACCAGCTCCTCTTTGTAGATCTGATAGAATTCAGCTGTGAACCCATCTGGACCTGGGCTTTTTTTGGTTTGGTAGGCTATTAATTGCTGCCTGAACTTCAGCCCTTGTTATTGTTCTGTTCAGGGTTTCAACTTCTTCCCCATTTAGGCTTGGGAGGATGCAAGTTTCCAGGAATGTATCTCTTTCTTCCAGGTTTATTGGTTTATGTGCATAGAGTTGTTTTTAGTAATCTCTGATGGTAGTTTGTATTTCTGTGGAATCAGTGGTGATATCCCCTTTATTGTTTTTTATTGCATCTATTTGATTCTTCTCTCTTTTCTTTTTTATTAATCTGGCTAGTGGTCTGTCTATTTTGTTGATCTTTTCAACAAACCAGCTCCTGGATTAATTACTTTTTTGAAGGTTTTTTTTGTGTCTCTATCTCCATCAGTTCTGCTCTGATCTTAGTTATTTCTTGTCTTTTGCTAGCTTCTGAGTTTTTTTGATCTTGCTCCTCTAGCTCTTTCAATTTTGATGATAGGGTGTCGATTTTAGATTTTTCCTTGCTTCTGATGTGGGCATTTATTGCTATAATTTTTCCTCTAGACACTGCTTTATATGTGTCCCAGAGATTGTGGTACATTGTGTCTTGGTTCTCGTTGGTTTTGAAGAACATCTTTATTTCTACCTTCATTTTATTGTTTATCCAGTCACCATTCAAGAGCCAGTTGTTCGGTTTCCATTAAGTTGTGCAGTTCTGAGTTAGTTTCTTAATCCTGAGTTCTAATTTGATTGCACTGTGGTCTGAGAGACTGTTATGATTTCCATTATTTTGCACTTGCTGAGGAGTGATTTACTTCCAATTATGTGGTCAGTTTTAGAGTAGGTGTGATGTGGTGCTGAGAAACATGTATATTCTGTGGATTTGGGGTGGAGAGTTCTGTAGATGTCTGTTAGGTTTGCTTGGTCCAGATCTGAGTTCAAGTCCTGGATATCCTTGTTAATTTTCTGTCTCTTTGATCTGTCTAATATTGACAGTGGAGTGTTAAAGTCTCCCACTATTATTCTGTGGGAGTCTACGTCTCTTTATAGGTCATTAAGAACTTGCTTTATGTATCTGGGTGCTCCTGTATTGGGTGCGTATATATTTAGGATCGTTAGCTCTTCTTGTTTTATTGATCCATTTACCATTATGTAATACCCTTCTTTGTCTCTTTTGATCTTTGTCGGTTTAAAGTCAATTTAAACAGAGACTAGGATTGCAACTCCTGCTTTTTTTTTGCTCTCCATTTGTTTGATATATCTTCCTCCATCCCTTTATTTTGAGCCTATGAGTATCCTTGCATGTGAGATGGGTTTCCTGGATACAGCACACCAAGAGATTTTGACTTTTTATCCAATTTGCCAGTCTGTATCTTTTGACTGGGGCATTTAGCCCATTTCCTTTTAAGGTTAATATTGTTATGTGTGAATTTGATCCTGCCATTTTGATGCTAGCTTGTTGCTTTGCCCATTAGTTGATGCAGTTTTTTCATTGTGTCCATGCAGTTACCATTTCATAAGTTTTTGGAGTGGCTGGTACTGGTTGTTCCTTTCTATGTTTAATGCCTCTTTCAAGAGCTCTTGTAAGGCAGGCCTGGTAGTGACAAAATCTCTTAGCAATTGCTTGTTTGTAAAGGATTTTATTTCTCCTTCACTTATGAAACTTAGTTTGGCTGGATATGCAATTCTAGGTTGAAAGTTCTTTTCTTTAAGGATGTTGAATATTGGCTCCCACTCTCTTCTGGCTTGCAGGGTTTCAGCTGAGAGATCTGCTGTGAGTTTGATGGGCTTCCCTTTGTGGGTAACCCAACCTTTCTCTCTGGCTGCCCTTAGCATTTTTTTCTTCATTTCAACCCTGGTGAATCTGACGATTATGTGCCTTGGCGTATCTCTTCTTGAGGAATATCTTTGTGGTGTTCTCTCTATTTCCTGGTCTTGAATATTGGCCTGCCTTGCTAGGTTGGGGAAGTTCTCCTGGATAATATCCAGAAGAGTGTTTTCCAGCTTGGATTCATTCTCTCCATCATATTCAGGTACACCTATCAAACGTAGATTAGGTCTTTTCACATAATTCCATATTTCTTGGAGGCTTTGTTCATTTATTTTCACCTTTTTTTCTCTAATCTTTCCTTCTCATTTTATATCATTGAATTGATACTCAATCTCTGATACTCTTTCGCTTGGTTGATTCGGCTATTGAAACTTCTATATGCTTCATGCAGTTCTCGTGTTGTGTTTTTCAGCTCCATTAAGTGATTTATATTCTTCTCTAAGCTGTTTATTCTCGTTACTATTTTGTCAAACCTTTTTTCAAGGTTCTTAGTTTCTTTGCATTGGGTTGGCACATGTTCTTTTTGCTCAGAGAAGTTTCTTATCACCCACCTTCTGAAGCCTGTTTCTGTCAATTCATCAGACTCATTCTCCATCCAGCTTTGTTCCTTTGCTGGTGATGAGTTGTGATCCCTTAGAGGAGGAGAGGTGTTCTGGTGTTTGCTATTTTCATCCTTTTTGTGCTGGTTTCTTCCCATCTTTGTGGATTTGTCTACCTGTGGTCTTTGTAGTCGGTGACTTTCGGATGGGGTCTCTAGTGGACGTTTTTGTTGGTGCTGAAGTTATTTCTCTCTGTTTTTTAGTTTTCCTTCTAACAGTCAGGCCTCTCTGTTGTAGGACTGCTGGAGGTCCACTCCAGAACCTCCTTTTCTGGGGATCACCTGTAGCGGCTGCAGAAAAGTAAAGGTTGCTGCCAGTTTCTCCTTCTGTTATCTTCGTTCCAGAAGGATACCCTCCATATGTCAGCCTGAGCTCCCCTTTATGGGGTGACTATATATGGGGGTCAGGGAGCTGCTTGAGGAGATAGTCTGTCCCTTATAGGAGCTCACGTCCTGAGCTGTGAGCTCTGCTGTCCCTTCAGAGCTGCTGGGCAGGTATGTTTAAGTCCACCTTTTTTCCCAGGTGCTCTGTCCTGGGAAGGTGTGTCTTTGTTTATAAGTTCTTGACATGCTGCTGCCTTTTTGCAGAGCTGCCCTGCCCAGCAAGGAGGTAGCCTAGTCACAGTCTGCCAGCAGAGATGTTGCTGAGCTGCCATGGCTCTGCTGAGCTCCTGTGGGCTCTGCCCAGCTGCTGTGTGAACTTCCTTGCGGTTTTGTTTATAGAGGTATAGTTAGAACTGCCTCGGTAATGGCTGTCTGCCTCAGTAATGGTGGTCTGCCTTTGTAATGGTGGACTGCCTTGGTAATGGTAGACTGCCTCAGTAGTGGTGGACTGCCTTGGTAATGGCAGATGCCTGTCACCCAACAGAGCTAGACCTTCCCATGTCCAGTTGCACTTGCTGCAAAATTCTCAATCCAGAGCATTTCAGATTGCTGGTCTTTGTGGTGGGTGGGACCTGCCAATCCAGATCACCTGGCTTCCTGTTTCAGCCCCCTCTTTTCAGTTGAATGGGCAGCTCTGTCTCTCAGGCATTCCAGGCACCAGTTGAAACGGCCACCCAGATTTGTGTGAGTTTCTGTGCGGAGACCTGCTGCGCCGGCTGAAACAGCCATGCTGGAAAGTCATGGTGCTTTTCGGCCCGGGAATCTCTTAGTCTGTGGGCAGTAATAACTCATTTGGAAATGCAGTGTTCACTCACCTTCTGCATTGTTCTCACTGGGAACTGCACTCCAGAGCTCTTCCTATTTGGCCATCTTGGATCCTCCCAACACTTCTATGTTAAAATGATGCAGAACTTGTAAACCTCTACTGGCTCATGTAGAATGTGATTCAAAACGTAGATTCAATGTTCTTTTCTAGAAATAATGCTAAAATATTGACCTGTTTTTGTAAGTGTAAACATCCCTCTGTCTTTTTGATAGTTGATTTAATGTTTTTGATAAGTATGTCCCATGTCTAGGCTTCCTCAGGGAAGCTTATCCCAGTCTTTATGGATAAAGATTATTTGTGGGTTGCCTCTGTGCTGTGGTACTTCTTCAACACTTAGGCCATTTACAATTGTGCCTTAGACTTCCCTTCACTTGCACTGAGTCTAGAGATCAGCCAGAGGTGAAAGCTTAGGATCTTCTCAGGTCTTTTGTGAGCATTAATCCTTCCTTGAGCATGAGCATGGCTATATATTGAATGTTTTAATCCTAACCTTTCTCCCCAGGTGACTATGTGTTTTTCATTCACATTACAATGTTTTCAAGCAATGCTGCTACTTTTCCATGAGTATGAGAGGTGAAATAGAGAATAGTTTCTTGAATTAGTGTTTCAGGTAGCCCCATACAGGTTAGAATAGATGAGCATAATATTTCAAATAAGGTCTGTTTTGCTTCCTCTGGAATCAGGTTCCAGGTTTCCACAGTGGACATGCAGGTTGCCATATTCAAGATGGCTATTGAGCTGGCGAGGGGCTAGGAAAGGAGAAGTGGAAGTACCACAGAGCTTTCACTCTGTTTTCAAGTTGCTTTTTCTTGAAACAGCATTTGCTTGGTTGCTGTAAACGTTTGACTTTATTCTAGAGTTTGGAGAAAGTTAGTTCTAATGGTTTCTGCCGGTTTTTGTTATGTCTGTGGAGTGATGGGCATTTGGAGCTGCCTACTTTGCTATTTTGCTGGTGTCATTTCTGTCTCTATCTCTTTTAAATTTAATTGACTTAACATCTGGGCAAAGTTATATTTTATACTTTTTTAAATCAACAATTATATCTTGATTTTCTTTTAGTTATGGTTGGTAAAGCCAACATTACTCATTTTAGCATATAATATGGCAGGATTTGTCTTCATAATTGTGTGATATATTTAAAATTATGATTTTACTAGGCATATCAATGATTCAAATCTTAATAAAATAGCATTGGAAAAAGGCGGTTGTTTAAATATGCTGATTATTCATTCATATAGTAAAAGCATATTGAGGGTATAATATATTCCAAGCGTTAGTAATGGATCCCGGGTGATTATGGTTGTATATAAGATGGTCCTTGATCTTGAGCTACTTGAACATACTAACAAGCACTAAAATACAACATAATAAATGTTATAAGGAAGGTTATTTATAAAACGCAAAAAAACCCAAGAGAAGTCAGAGTATAATTATGTGATGAGAATAGCAAAATTTTTAAAAGGAGGAGACATTTAATCAGAGGCTTAAAAGATGATTTGGAGTGTAGCAAGCATTCAAGATAAGATGATACCACATCCCACCTGGAATGACATCTACCTGGAGTGAACAGCATGCACACAGTCTTAAAAATTTAAAGCACAGCCTATTACATGAATAGAGAACAATTTAGCTGGGCCAGAAGAATGGACCTGTGGGAGAAGATGCAGGAAGGAAGCCTAAAATGTTAGGTTGTGGCCAGATCATGAGAGACATTGTGAGCCATGCTGAAGAGTTTAGACTTGATTTTTTAGGGAAAAGAGTGACATAATCAGACTACCTAAATTAAGACTTCTCACTTTCTTTCTCTGTAACTCCCAACCACTTATTCATTAGGCAATGGTAAATAAGCAGCTTTTCAGTGAGAGGTATTTTGCGTAGAGCCAGGGACCCACATATGATTTCTGACTGCAATTAGCTTACCCTAGAGGCAGTACTTTCTGTGTTACATGCATCTGTGACTCTCCTTAAATGACCCATCCTGTTCCTGTTGATTCCATTTTTAAGAAATGACTTTATCACCTCCTTTAGTTCAGCGGGGGCAGGCATGGGACT
Source organism: Aotus nancymaae (assembly GCF_030222135.1). Lineage (NCBI taxonomy): Eukaryota > Metazoa > Chordata > Mammalia > Primates > Aotidae > Aotus > Aotus nancymaae. The sequence continues at coordinate 33,190,327 of NW_026988471.1, forward strand.
AGATACCATGATTTAGTTCAGTGGGGGCAGGCATGGGACTAGATGCCATGATTTATCTCTGATTTCTTTCTTTCCACTTACTGTACACACACACACACACACACACACACATATTTATTTATCACTCCTCTGTTTACACAATCTCTATTCAGACTTGTCTCCTTCCAGATATAATTCTACCTCTTTATATCCTGAATCACATAATCTAAATTCTTTAAGATTTTCACAGATGATCTTCTCTCTTGCTTGCATTTTCAATTCAATTCCATCTCTCTCCTTTTCTTATCTGCTAAAGTCCTTGGATGTCCTAATTTTCCCATTATGTAACTCATTTCTTCGATCCCTGGAATTAGAAGCCCACCTATTTCAAACCCTCTTCTAAAATAGCACTCTTAAGGACAACCATGATTTCCAAGTTACCCAACTAGGAATGTTAGCTCCACCCCAGCACTCACTTTCTCCTCAGCAATTCATATGTCTCACCTCCAGTGGTTTTTCCCCAAATGAGATTTATCCTACTGTGTCTCAACACTATTCTATTCATTGTCCATGCTGCAGAATCCCTGACACCCCTGAAAGACTTACGTCCAAGATCATTTTATGGATAAGAGCCTGTCATGGTTTCCAAGATAGCATTAGGCAAAGTGCTATGACCTTTGTGTGCCAATGTAGAGAACAGGAAATGCTGCCTCACCTTCTCTGTAGACCATTCCTTTGGGTAAATGCTTTCTCTTCTACTGGATTTTTATTTTCAACAACTGCTTGTTATACAAATTTGTCTGTAGCACACCTGTCTGTCTCTAATTTATTTTTATTTTTGTTTGCAGCGACTTAAAGGTTTTTTGTTTTGTTTTTAAACTTTTTTCTGTCTCAGAACTGAAATTTCCAAGTGCACTTAATAAAGTACTGAATACTCTTTAACATTAAAAAAAAAACCAAAAAAAAACAGCACAATGCAGACAACAGACAGTCTCCACTTAGTTCATACCACACAGATTCCTCTGTTAATTTTTATCAGTATACAAGATGTTGTGTTAAAAGGGGAATTCTGAAGGAGACTGCTTTAAAGGAATCTTTCTTAACAGTTACACTCACTCTCTTCTTATAATAAGAAATATTTGATGAATCTGTTAACAACACCACTACGTATTTTTATGGCACTTTAAACAGATATTCAAGTGCCTTTGGAGACATTATCTCATTTGATCCTCACAACCAACAGGGAGATAAGTCTTATTATCACCTTCACCAGCTGCTCCCATTTTCTTTGAATATCTTTTCAATGGAGAAACCAGTTTTTCTTCAGTGGAAAGGAGAATATTAGATGTGGAGACACCTTTATATCTCCTTTTCCATTTCTGTAGCAGCCAAGTCAACTTTCCCTGACATTCCCCACTGGCTCTGCTCAACAATTACTCCTTTCAACTCGAGTTCTCAACACTGACTACCCATCATAATTACTTTTAGAGTTTTTTTTTGAGAAAACGTCTTTGTGCTTGAGTCTCCCTTTAGAACAATTGCATCAGAATCACAGGGCATGATGAGGAGTGCTGAGGCAGCTAAAAAAAAAAAGCTCTTCGGGTGATTTTAATGAGCAGCAAGGTTTGAGAACTACTGGTATAGATGCAAAGCTGTTTTCTCCAGAGAAAAAAGAACAATTTAGTTTCATTTTCTAAAAGAGGAAACTTTTACATACTAACCATCACTGCCCTTGGTGGCTCTTATTTTAAGATAAGCAATTTTATAATTTTGTTCATTCAAGTAACAATAACAATGTATTTATATGTTTATTTATACTTAAAGTATTTTCATATACATTATTTCTCAACCAAACTCTATTTTATAATTAGTATCTCATTTTATAGGAATTGAGGCCCAGTGAGGTTAGGTTTCTGGCTGCAGATTATGGTATAGACGTGTGTATGCAGTGGGAAGAAGGGAGGAGGTACAGTCTACCTCTAGCCGCTATTCCCCTTTCCTTCCTCTGGCTATTTGTAGTGTGGTCCATGAATACACAGAATCTGCAGCATTACCTGGAAACTTGTTAAAAATGCAGAATCCCGGGCTGCATTTTAACAACTTCTCTAGGTGATTTAAACTCTGATTAAGGTTTGAAAAAATCCCTGCTTTATACCAGGCTACCTCTTGGATGTTTTTAGTCCTCTATTTTGTGGTGTCTTTTTACAAATATATTGCACGTATTGACATCACGAGGGATGATTTTTCAGCATTCTTGCCTATAAGTTTTTCTTTGAAGTTTATTTTCCAGCTTTTCACTGTCACTCAGGGGATTTTCTCCCTAGCTCTCCTACTGCACTGGAAATGAATCTTTGATCATTTTATGCTGCTGTGAATTTTGCAGATACAAGAGCTATGGAGGACCCAGGGAAGGTTGATGTTGCTTTTTCATTGTCATAATTTTCCTCTCTTTTCTGAGCCAGAGGGTATAACCTAGGAAAATGCCAGTCAGACTCTTTTTAAAATTTAAATTCTCAGTGGATCTTTCTGAACTCTTGTTCGTAATTATCATCCTTCACAGTCCATAAAAGGACTTCAGGGATCTCATGCAGTAACATCTTTCCTAATAGGTATTCTTTCTACAACCTTAAATTGAAAAGGTTCCTAGTGATACGCATTGCACTTTAGTGAGCTCTGCTTCCCTAATGACTTCTTAACTGAGGGAAGTCTCAGAGAAGGCCGAAAGAACTATTGTGAATGCTGCAATTCAAAGCTTGATTCCCTCTCATGGTTGCTACAGTTGAAATAAACAGACAGGTTGTTTTCTGAATTCAAGGCTATGCTAAAGTGTTGTAGCAGCATGGAAGAAGTTCTGATGGCCTGTCTTATGATTCACTGTGCAGTTTCTGCAACATGCCAGACTCAATGCACTCAGCTCAGTGACTGCCCCTTTATATCCATCTCCACCCCCGTATTTCCCCAGACTTTGAGAGTTAATAAATTTATGCTCTTTTTTGGGGAAAAATACACAAAACTCCAGCTATGATCCTAAAGTTCATTTTTAACTTTCCTTTGATTAGGAACTATGTGCATGCCAACTTTGATATATGAAAAGTAAACTTGGTTGGGAGTATAGCTAAATTCATAAAGGAACATACAAATGCATATCATATCTTTAAAAATATAAAAACAAAGCAACATACAGTGTCCCTCATTTAAACCTCTATAGCTCTTTCTTTATAGCTCTCATGGGGGATTTATATTTTGCTTTGTGTTATAGCATATATTTATTCTCTTTACTTGATTATAGGCTGCTGGGAGTATCTTACTCATCTTTATATTTCTTAAGGTATTTAGATCAGTGCTTTTCCCATACCACAGAGTCTCACTGGAGTCAATGCATATGTCAAATTACATAATGGAAGGAAGGAGAAATATGAGTCAGGGCATTTGGGTTCTATCCTTATTTCAGACACTGAACAGAAAGAAAAACTTGGAGGGAGCAATCAACGTCTCCAGGTTTTGTTTCTCATTGGCAAAATGTAGGCATAGGAAAGAAAGATCTTTCAAATCCTTTCTAATACCATGATTTTAGCATTCTGAGTTTGAAATGAGGAGACAGCCATGCAGAAAAGCCCAGTCAGATTTTCAGGTGAGATGTCAGGATTAAAGATATGTATCTGGGGTCATTGGCATAAGGGTCTTAGTTAAACCATAAGAGAGGATGAGATCTTACAAAAAGTATGTAGGGTAAATAATAGTTTAAGGTGGGAGTCCTGTTAAACAACTTGTAAAGGACTAAATAAATTGAACCCTGTGATGATGACTCATAGATAATATTGGATGGGTAGAACAAATAACATGGATAGAATGTGGTTAGAGAAGACTCACCTTACCTCCTGCGGGAAGGCAGCTTATAAGTTTCACTGGGTAGGTATCTAAGGATGGGACGATCCAATGCTACTTCTTCAGCATTGCTTGACTCTCACACTCTGTTTTCTTCTCCATCCCCTTCAGGATTGAAGAAGGTACTAAATGTGGTGTGGGTATTCTATTCCTTGTTCATTTGTATTTATTTTTATAAATTAAACTTTTATAAATGATAGAGTTTTATAAAACAGGAAATGGATGTTAAAATCTTTCTTATGCAAATGTATAGCATAAAGTCCAAACTCCTTTATATGGCATCAGAGGATCTTCACCATCTGGTGTTTTTCATTCAGCCTTTTTGAGGCTCAAGTTCTATCAGTCCCAATCCAAAAAAACATCTTACGTGAGCAATGCCAGATGATTATCAATCCACAAATGTACCATATTCTTTGCCCTACTGTGTGTTTGATTATCTTGTTTCCCTACCTAGCTTGCCTTGCTCACTTTTTTCTTTTCTTGGCAAATGTCTATCAGTGTTTAAAACACAGCTTAAACATTTCTTTTCTGGGTTATCCTCTTTCTAGGTCATTTTGTAGCTCTCACATTTGTTACGGTAGCACTTTGGACATATTGCCATTATCTCTTTTATCTTAGCCTATTGTTTTTAAGCATGTTAGCCTACCCACACTAGGCTGAGTCCATGATGGGTTTACTGTCATTGCATCATGGGTCAAATTTGGATTGAAATTCTTAGGTAAAAGCTTGTGTTCATACATCTTTCTCTCTCTCTTTTTTAAAATCAACTAAATTCCACACACATTTAGTAAGCTCCTCTCACATACTTGTCCTGTACTGTAAGGTTGTAGGAGTGGGTTAAGTCTTGGCAACTGACCACCAAAAGTAAGTTGGTAAAAATTACATTTTTTCTTGATCCATAGCAGATGTCCAAAGGGACACATAAGAGGAATACCTCTAACGTGCACTCTGATTTTATTCCTGCTTAATTTCTGATATTGAACATGTTAACAAGATTCGAGGTAGTACATATTTGTTAGAACATTCTGCTATCCTGTTAAAGGTTACCTGCATTAATTTCTTGTAAAGAGGTCAAAGAGGTAAATAAATCCACACCACGTTTGAGTTGTTTTCAGTTCTATAATTAGCACATTGTATTACACAGAGTCAAAAAATCTTTTAAAATTAATAAATAACCTTTTCACAAAAATATATTTCTCAACAAGTACTCTATAAAGTAACTTAAGGCAGGTATGAGAAAATGAAGATTCTATGGCTAAAGTAATATATTTTGTACAAATGTTATTTCCACAATCAGAATGTAAGCTAACTTTGGTTTTTCTTTCAGTGACTTATCTCAAATATTATTTGAAGAAGTTATCTAGAATAACTTCCTAGGCAAGATAGTAACAAATACCTCTTGCTTCTTTTAATAGCTGCCTCCATTTTATTGGTTACAGCTATAAGCAATAGACTATTTGGTCTAGTTTGTATATTTGGTTGTCAGTTAACCCAAGTCAAAACTATAGGCAATATTTCCTTCTATGTTTCTGCTTTTGCTGACATATTATTTTGCCAAAGTACATAGATTTCTCTAAAGAATAGATGTCATTTCTATTGGATCTAAGTAAGCCTTACTGCAGCTTCCTATAATTTGAATTCTTGGCTACTGCTTAATCTCTTCAAATTCCAGGAAAGGTTTTTCCATTGCCTTTTCAATACCCTTGTTATCACGGAGAATTTAAACTCCTTGCCCCTTTTCTTTCCAGCAATGGAAATAGAAAGAATAAGAAAAACATGGCACTAAGCACATCATTTTGAAATTATATATTTACAAATGTCTATCTCCAGAGTGTAAATGTTCCCTTTTATATTTTTATCTGAGGTAACCGTCATAGTATTTGGCACATAATTGATGTGCTAAAATATTGGCTGCTTCAAGTCAGCTCCTGTGTTACCCTATGGTTTTCCTTTGCTATGCAGAGAGGAAATTCTCAGCTGTTTGCTTCCCCAACTTTTGTTTTTCTTCTTTTGCTGCCTGCCCATTCTCATCAATATTGTAGGCTAAAATTTACATTAAATTTATTAATTCCCATAGCAAACATCTTACATAGAATCTGAAACATTTGCTTTCTGAGATAGTTTTCTTACTAAAAGAATTTCAGGAGGGAAACATTCTAGCTTGCCTTGGATCATAATTTCTAGACACATTTAAGACCTTAACTTTATAAGTACTTATAAAGTATCAACTTTATAAGTAGAAATGCAATGGCCATGCACTTAGATTCTATAAAGCTCTGAAAAATCCTCTACTCTTAATAATGGATGAATCATTTTCATATAACTTTTCCCCTATGACTTATTTGAAGGATCAAGTAAATGAGTATAGCATCTATAATCTCTCTTACTTATATTAACTAACTTCATGTAATGGCTATGCAGTGTTACCTATGATTTATTTCTAGTTTCCAGTCGGTTTCTACACAATTGTTTATATTTGAATTTAGTCTCATTTTCATATTATTAGATGCTTGGGTCACTGGCTCAACAACAAAAATTAACTTGGGTGCTATCTTTCTCAGGAATCTTACTCTCTTGGTTACTCCCTAACAGAATACTCCCCTAATTTTCCTTCTATCTCTGTGGCTATCTTGTCTCCTTTTGCATCACAAATGAACTATTCTCAATTTACACAGTGAATCTAGAAATGCATCAAAGTTTTGTTCTATACGCTCCTTTCAATGTACGTCCTGCTAGGCAGATTTTACCCACCAATAACTTTATTAATCATCAAAGGCACATGGTTCCCACCTCTATTCTGTGCTCTGGAAATGTATGGCCACTTGCTTAGCTGTCATATGTTTTGAGATGTCCCAAAGGCACTTTGGCCTCAAGTTGACCAAACTAAACTTGTCATCATGCTCCCTAAAACTGTTTTATTTTTCATTTCCTATTTCTATGATAAACACAATTATCTACTTAGTAGTACAAACCAGAAAACTGGGATTGATCCTTTCCAATTTTTTCTCCCTTTCCTATATCATCCAGTTTTGTCCATTAACTCTCTCAGTTGGAATCTTTCAACCTCTCTATAAATGTGAAACACTGTATTTATTTTGTACATCTTCTCTTACTTTCTTGCCATCCTTCCCTTACATAGCATAGGACATAAATCTGCTAACATGATGCAGAACAGCTATTCTCAAAGTGTCATTTGGGGCTCTATTCAGGGCTTCCATAAAGTTGAAACTGTTTTTCTAATACTACTAGGACTTTTTTCCCTTTCATCTCTCTCAATAAAATGGAGTTTTCCACAGCAGCATGACCTGTGATATTATAACAGAATGAATGCAGAAACAGATGTGAGAATCCAGGTGTCTTCTATTAGGGGAAATATTTAAAAGATTTGCAAAAACAAAACAATATCACTATCCTTACTATTTTTTGTTTTGAAATTCTTAGTTATTTCTAAATTTATGATATTTATGTTAACATAATAAATTTATTTTTATTATTTGAAATGAATTAATAACTACTTTTATGTTCTGAATTTATTTCCAAAATTTATATGTTGAAACTTAATGGCCAAAGATAGTAACAAGAGGTAGATTTTTGGAAGGTGATTAAGTTATGAGGGTGGAGGTTATAAAAGGCCTTAAGGACCAGCCTTGCCAACATGGTGAACCCCGTCTGTACTAAAAATACAAAAATTAGCTGAGTGTGGTGGTACGCACCTGTAATTCCAGCTACTCAGGAGGCTGAGTCAAGAGAATTGCTTGAACCTGGTAGGCGGAGGTTGCAGTGAGCTGAGATTATGCCACTGCACTCCAGCCTAGCAACAGAGCAAGACTCCGTCTCAAAAACAAAACAAAAAACAATAAAAGGCCTTGAGGAATTGGGTTTGTATCCTTTCCGTCCCTTCCACTATGTGAGGACACAGTGGTTGTCTTCTCTGGAGGATGCGACATCCAAGGTACCATCTTGGAAGCAGAGATTGAGCCTTCATCAGACACTGAACTTACTGGTGCCTTGATCTTAGACTTCCCAGCCTTCAGAACTGTGAGAAATACATTTATATTGTTTATAAATTACTCAATCTGTGGTAATTTCTTTACAGCAGCACACAAATGAAATAAGACAAATTCTTTAGAATATTCTCAGTTTAGAATATTTATACCACTGTAATTATAGTTAGATGTAGCACACATAGGCACAGTGGCTCATACCTGTAATCGCAGCACTTAGTGGAAGACTGAAGTGGGCAGATCACCTGAGATCAGGAAGTTGAGACCAGCCTGTTACAACGTGGTGAAACCCCATCTCTACTAAAAATACAAAAATTAGCCAGGTGTAGTGGTGGGCTCCTATAATCCCAGCTACTTGGGAGGCTGAGGCAGGAGAATCACTTGAACCTGGGAGTAAGCCAAGATTGTGCCACTGCACTCCAGCCTGGGTGACAGAGTGAGACACTGTTTCAAAAAATAAATAAATAAATAAATAAAGTAAAAATTAGATGTAGTGCACATAAGCAAAAGCTTCTTGGAGTTCTTGGTAACTTTTAACAGAGTATGAAGGTTTCTTGACACTAAAACATTTGAGAATTACAGATCTAGAATGTCACTCATAGCTTGCTTGACACTACCCAAATTTCCAAGTTCATCTTTTTCCAAGCTACCCTTCTCTCTCTCAGCTCTGACTTTTTTTCAGTCCCTTGTCCTGTTCCCTTCCGACATAGGTCACTGACAGGACTCTCTTTCTCATCCTCTTTCTCCAGTAACCTTGAAGATATTTTCTGATTTCATTATTCCCATCACCATTTCCTTACTCAAGCCTTTCCTAATCATCTTAACTAGTTCACATTTACTATAATAGAGTCTCATAGCTTTTGTGTCTCGAATTCATTGTCACAGTTATAATTTTACATTTGTTTCTGACATGTAGATAATATCTGAAGACCCACTAACTAAAACACCATGAGATGAACTATCTAATCTGTTTCTGGTCAGAAGTGAAGCTCCATCACTAGCATAGAACCTGGTGCCTAGCAGAAATGTATGGAATGATTAAAATGAATGAGCAGAAATTATGTCACAGGTACGACAACAGCCTTATCCAAAATACGTTGTGTTACAAAGAGTGGAAGTAAAATACAAAAAGAAATCCAAGATATTCTCAAGGTAGACTCTAATTTTACAAAGATTTGGACAGAAAAATAGTGTAAATGGTCCTCCTAGAAAGGTAAATGAGGTGAGTAGGGTCCATGGATAGAAAAGCACCAATTATAATTATATTTAGCAAGAAGTGAGAGTATTCATAAGGGAGTAGTAAGAGATGTGATTAGAAACATAATCAAGAGTTCAGGACTTTGAATGTCAACCCTAGACCTTTCGGCTTCAAACCATAGATGTGGGGAACCCAATAAATGCCTATGGGAAGAACTGGCAGGAAAAATATTGCATTTTGGGCATATTCTACTAGAAGTGTGGAAAACAGGTTAGAATAGGAGAGGTGAGACTCACTGGGGAGCTACCTAGACTTCTGCATAAAATTCCTTGAATGACTTGTGGCCACATAAAATCTGTTTTCACAGACCTAAGGACAACATATATGTACTGGATAAATATTTTAAAATAGTAAAGCTGTAATAAAATGAGATTTCTCCTCAGTCTTCCAAGTTGTTTCCTGATGTTAAAAAGTATATTTATAATACAGAGTGTGAACAAATGATGTATTCCAGTGTCTGGTAGAGTGGTTCTGTGAACTCACTTTTCTATATGGTGGGAATTATGCATGTTACCCAGGTTTGCGTGACCTGGCCTGGGAAGCTGCAACTGTGCACCTGGTCATAGGACATGTGATGTGTTTCATCCATTTATGGTGCATTCACCAACTATGTTGTAACACCTTCCCTTCAGATTGAATTTTTATATGCTTGAAATCATGTTACAACCAAAACTCCAATAACTTGAGCTGACACAAAAGGTGAAACTATTTTTTTTTTCATTTTCTCTTAAACAAGGTTATAGTCAGTTTGCCTCAAGGAATCACAACAACCATAAACTCTATAAATGGTTGTTCTACAGATAGAGCATGTGAGCTTAGCCTGTTTTAAAAATCAAACAAATGAAAACATGGAGCCTTATGCCCTAGAACTTTGCTAGTAATTTTCCACATGGGCTTTCCTAGAACCTAAGTGAATATATGGATGGGAACTCTGATAAGAAAAGCCTTCGGAATTATGGGGAAAATATATATCCTATGCTATAAATGGAAGAAGGCTAAAATTTGTCATCTTTTAAGATGCCAGAATGTATTTGCTACATCCAACTGGTGAGAATTACCATTTATTCATTGCTTATTCAGGGTTGGTGTTATATTGGGTCCTTTAAATATCTTCATTCTCCAATTAAATTCTCATAAAACCCTGGGTAGTGATAGTTTATCTCCATAAAAGGAATGATGATTCTTAGACTTATAAAATTTAAGTAACTTTCCTAAGTTCACACAGCTAATTAGTATTGGAGACAGGCTTTCTGATCTACTCATTCATTCACAAAAGACTGGAGAATCACTGGTGAACAAGAGCCTGTTCTCATGGAACTTATTATATTTCAGAACAGTGGTCCGCAACCTTTTTGGCTCCAGGGACCAGTTTCATGGGAGACAGTATTTTCATGGACAGAGGGGTCTGGTGGGGGGATGGTTTATGGATGAAACTGCTCCACTTTGGATCATGAGGCATTAGTTGGATTATAAGGAGTATGCAGCCTAGATCCTTAGATTCCATGCTCATGGATAGGAAGAATCAATATTGTTAAAATGGCCTTACTGCCCAAAGCGATTCAACACTATTCCTATCAAACTACCAAAGTGATTTTTAACATGATTAGAAGAAGCTATTCTAAACTTCATATGAAATAATTAATCCCAAATGCTTTCATGTGGAGCAAGGTGATCTGAAGAAGTCTCCTTACCTTCTGAAGTTATCTTGACCACTCTCCTCCTGTGCTATATCTTCTATTCAAAAATATTGAACCTAGGAATCCCAAGAGGACCCACAGACCCTCTGAAGGAAGCAGACTGCTCCTGCAGGACTGGGGAGACACCCCAAATACTGTGAGTGCCCAAACTGCAGAAGTGGCAAAGGGAGATCCTCTGTTCCTGATCACACACCCACCCCCATGAAAACTGAAGGTCTAGTTTGCAGGAGAAGTTTCTGAACTTATGGGGAACTGAGTCAATTTAGAGAGCCGAGTGAAATACAGGGGTAGAGGAAGAAGCAGGAAAGGCCTGGTAGCTCACTGCATCCCTAAGCAGGCCATTCCTGCCTGGCACCATAGGGATCCTTCAGGAGGGTGGCCAGAGGTGCAGGAGAAAGTGTCACAGGGAGAAGAACATCTCCAGCTGAACTTTGTAACAGTTTGAACCCGGTAGGAAGTCTCCTGGCCAGAACTCAAGAAAGGGGCGAATCCAGCACACAGATTCCACAGGTGGAGGAAGAACCAAAGCCCTTTTCTTTTGCAGATGGGAGGTGGATAGCCTAGAGCAAGTTCTCAAGCCCTCCTCGTCCACTGCCTGGAAACAGACTTGGTGCTGTTGGGTGGGGTGGCATGGTGGTAGTGAGACCTGCCCTTCAGATTCCGTAGGAGCTGGGTGAGGCCTGTGACTGCTGGCTTTCCTCCACTTTCTTGACAACCTGCATGACTCAGCAGAGGCATAATCCTCCTAGGTACACAACTCTATTGACCTGAGAACATCACCCCCAACCCCCATAGCTGCTGCAGCAGGATCCACCCAGAGAGAGTCTGAGCTTAGATGCATCTAGCCCTGCCCCCCAACTGATGGTCTTTCCCTACCCATCCTGTTAGCGGAAGACAAAGGGCATATACTCTTGGGCGTTCTAGGGCTCCACCCACCATCAGTTCCTCTTCATATTACCATAGCTGATGCTCTCTGGAAATTGCCACCTCCTGGCAGGAGGCCAGCTAGCACAGAAATAGACCTAGATCCCTAGAATCTATGCTCATGGATAGGAAGAATCAAAATGATCATACTGCCCAAAGCAATTCAACAGTATTCCTGTCAAACTACCAAAGTGATTTTTAACATAATTATAAGAAGGTAATTATGTTAGCTAGGAACCGTCACAGAGTCCATTTCACCCCCTGCAGCCATCTCTACCAGAACAAGTGCTGGTATCCATGGCTGAGAGAGCCATAGGCAGTTCACATCACAGGACTCTATGCAGACAACTCTGAGAACCAGTCCAGAGAGTTGGATGACTAGACCCAGAAGTGAGATAATAACAATCACTGCAGCTCGGTTCACAGAAAGCCACATCCATAGGAAAATACGGAGAGTACTATATCAAGGGAACATCCCGTGGGACGAAAGAATATGGAAAACAGCCTTCAGCACCAGACCTTCCCTCTGACAGAGTCTGCCCAAATGAAAAACAACCAGAAAACCAACTTTGGTAATATGTCAAAACAAGGATCTTTAACATCCCCCCAAAATCACACTAGCTCACAGCAATGGATCCAAACTGGGAAGAAATCCCTGATTTACCTGAAAAAGAATTCAGGAGTTTAGTTACTAAGCTAATCAGGGAGGCATCAGAGAAAAGCGACGCCCAATGCAAAGAAATCCAAGAAATGATACAAGAAGTGAAGAAAGAAATTTTCAAGGAAAAAGCATAAAGAAAAAACATCAAAACTTCAGGCAACATTGGACATACTTATAAAGATGCAAAATGCTCTGGAAGGTTTCAGCAATAGAATTGAACAAGTAGAAGAAAGAAATTCAGAACTTGAAGACAAGGTTTTTGAATTAACCCAATCCAACAAAGACAAAGAAAAAATAAAATATGAACGAAGCCTCCAAGAAGTCTGAGATTATGTTAAATGACCAACATAAGAATAATTGGTGTTCCTGAAGAAGAAAAGACATCTAAAAGCTTAGATTTTTCTAGTAATCGAGAAAAATAATTGAGAAAAACTTCCCTGGCCTTGCTAGAGACCTAGACATCCAAATATAAGAAACACAAAGAACACCTGGGAAATTCATCACAAAAAGGTCATTGCCTAGGCACATTGCCATTAGGTTATCTAAAGTTAGGACAAAGGAAAGAACCTTAAGAGCTGTGAGACAAAAGCACCAGGTAACCTATAAAGGAAAACCTATCAGATTAACAGCCCTATCTTCTCAGCAGAAACTCTACAAGCTAGAAGGGTTTGGGGCCCTATCTTCAGCCTCCTCAAACAAGCTGATTGTCAGTCAAGAATTTTGTATCCAGTCAAACTAGGCATTATATATGAAGGAAAGATACCGTCTTTTTCAGAAAATCAAATGTGAGATAATTCAAGCCACCACTATAAGAACTGCTAAAAGTAGCTTTAAATCTTGAAACAAATCCTGGAAACACATCAAAACAGAACCTCTTTAAAGCATAAATCACAGAAGACCAATAAAAAAAAATACAATTTAAAAAACAAAAACAAAAAATAAAAAGGTACACAGGCAACAAAGAGCACAATGAATGCAATGGTATCTCACATTTCAGTACTAACATTGAATGTAAGTAACCTAAATGCTCCACCTAAAAGATACAGAACTGCAGAATGGATAAGAACTCACCAACCAACCATCTGTTGCCTTCAGGAGATTCACCTTACACATAAGCACTCAGAAACTTAAAAAGGTGAAAAAGGAATTTCATGCAAATAGACACCAAAAGCCAGCAGGGGTAGCTAGTCTTACGTCAGCCCAAACAAACTTTAAAGCAGCAACGGTTAAAGGAGACAACAAGGGATATTATATAATGGTAAAAGGCCTTGTCCAACAGGAAAATATCACAATCCTAAACATATATGCACCTAACACGGGAGCTCCAAAATTTATAAAACAATTACTAATAGACCCAAGAAATGAGCTAGACAGCAATACAGTAATAGTGGGGGACTTCAATAGTCCACTGACAGCACTGGACAGATCATGATGAAAGAAAGTCAACAAAGAAACAGTGGATTTAAACTATACCTTGGAACAAATGGACTTAATATATATATACAGAACATTTTATCCAACAACTGCAGAATATACATTCTATTCAACAGTACATGAAACTGTCTCCAAGACAGACCATTTGATAGGCCACAAAATGAGCCTCAATACATTAAATTATATAAAGCACTCTCTTAGATCACGGTGGAATAAAACTGGAAATCAACCCCAAAAGGAACCTTCAAAACCATGCAAATACATGGAAGTTAAATAACCTGCTCCTGAATGATCATTTGGACAAAAACGAAATCCAGATGGAAATTAAAAAGTGATTTGAAATGAATGACAATAATGACACAACCTATCAAAACCTCTGGAATACAGAAAAGGCGGTGCTAAGAGGAAGGTTCATAGCCCGAAACACCTACATCAAGAAGACTGAAACAGCACGAACTGACATTCTAAGATGGCACCTCAAGCAACTAGAGAAACAAGAAAAAAACCAAACCCAAACCCAGCAGAAGAAAGGAAATAACCAAGATCAGAGCAGAACTAAATGAAATTGAAACAAACAAACAAAAAAATACAAAAGATGAATGAAACATAAAGCTGGTTCTTTGAAAAGATAAATAAAATTGATAGACTGTTAGCAAGATTAACCAAGAAAAGAAGAGAGAGAAAAAATCCAAATTACCTCATTAAGAAACAAAATGGGAGGTATTACAACTGACACCACTAAAATACAAAAGATTGTTCAAGGTTGCTATTAATACCGTTACACATATAAACTGGAAAATCTAGAAGAGCTGGGCAAATTCCTGGAAAAATACAGCCCTTCTAGCTTAAATCAGGAAGAATTAGATACCCTGAACAGACTAAATAACAAGTGGCAAGATTGGAATGGTAATTTAAAAATGAGGAACAAAAATAAGTCCAGGCCTAGAGGGATTCGCTGCAGAATTCTACCAGACATTCAAAGAAGAATGGTAGACAGGTAAAAGAACCCTCCCTAATTCATTCTATGAAGCCAGAATCACACTAATATCAGGGTGATGCACCTGGTTATGGACTAGGAAAGGACATAACCAAAAAAGAAAATGACAGACCCATATCACCATTTGCCTATGTCCTATCTAGGTGCAATTTTCTTTGTATTGATTCTGCATGGGCTTCTCTTCTTATATATTCAAGTTACTGTTTGGCATAAAATAAGTAAAATTTTTGACTGTTTTGTCTTCAGATTTTTTTCCTGTCCTAGTCCCAATCTCCTCTTTTTCTGTGACTCCAGTTTTATACATGTTAAATGGCTTAATATTATTTAACAGATCGTGGAGGCTCTTCTCATTTTATTAAATCACCTTTATCTTTCTCTGCCTTGAATTTGTTAATTTCTATTGATCCATCTTCAAGTTCACTCTTCCTTTGTTTTGCCATTTCCAATCTGCAATTCCATATAGTCAATTTTTCATTTATTTTTATACTTTTAAAATTTAGAATGTTTGTTCTTTTATAATTTCCATTGTTTTACTGAGATGTCAAGTATGTTCATGCATTAAGATATCTTTTAATACTTTCAATCAAATTAAATTTAATAATTTTCTTTTAAATTTTTTTTTTTTTTTTTTTTTTTTTTTTTTTTTTTTTTTTTTTTTTTTTTTTTTTTTTTTTTTGAGACGGAGTCTCGCTCTTGTTACCCAGGCTGGAGTGCAATGGCGCGATCTCGGCTCACCGCAACCTCCGCCTCCTGGGTTCAGGCAATTCTCCTGCCTCAGCCTCCTGAGTAGCTGGGATTACAGGCACGCGCCACCGTGCCCAGCTAATTTTTTTTTTGTATTAATAGAGACGGGGTTTCACAATGTTGACCAGGATGGTCTCGATCTCTCGACCTCGTGATCCACCCGCCTCGGCCTCCCAAAGTGCTGGGATTACAGGCTTGAGCCACCGCGCCCGGCCTTAAATTTTTGAAATATGTATTCAAAAGACATATGTATGTGTGTGTGTGTGTGTGTATATATATATATATATATATGGAGAGAGAGAGAATGTTTGCTAAATCCAACATCTCAATTATCTTGTTAGTACTTTGTCTGATTTGTTTTTAAAAAATTATGATTCTCATTTTTCTCTTTTTTTTTGCATACCTAGTAATGGTTATTGTTTACTGTATAGTAGATAATACATTAAAAAGAAATTGTGTAATTGTGTTCTATTTTTTTTTTTGAAGAATGATAGTTCTTTTTTTAATCAAGAACTTATTTTATGGGATGATCTTCCTGAATGTGTGTATTTTTAGTTTTGTTTGCATGAATCACTGGAAGTTCAACATATTTTAGAAGTTCCTCTATACATTTTATAATTTAAATGACAAACTTTGTCTTTTCGGTAAATTTTGTCAATGCTCATTTTAGATATTGTGATGGTGGATCTAGAGTAGCTTTTACTCTGCAGCATAGTTTTCAATTCTAAGTGAAATATTCAAAGGTGTAGTTTTGTGTTTTACTTGGATAGCGATGGTGTGAACAACGTCTATTTACTCTGGCTGCCACAATATTCCAAAGTCTCCTATTAACTCTATTCTACTCTTAACCCCGTGGTCGTCATTTACTAATAAACCTCATGTAGTCTCACCCTGTGTATGCATATCCAGACTTTTGCTGAGGACTCATGAGGAACTTCCACACAGAGTTTTAAAACTCACCTCAATTGACATCAGTTGTCTCTAGTTTCCTCCCATGAAGATGTCTGCAGCCTCTGCAACTCAAACTCCTATATTCGTCTCCTTAGTTTAGCAGACCAGTGTGCCCTACTTGGGCTCCATTTATCTGTGCTATTTTTGGGAAATTACCTCTGTGGATAGAACTAAGAATAACATGGGGCTTCCTTATGTCTGTGATTTTGTCCAATTTTATATTTGTGGTAGGACAACTCCAGTATCAGGTACTGTTACAACTAGAAGTCAAAGCCTTTTGTCTTATATCATTATCTTTGAACTGAGTATAATTTGTATACAACCTTATTGTAAACCCCTTACAGGCAAACACTAGTTCTTATATTTTATTTGAAACTCCCAGAACCTTGGCATTCAGTGAGGATATATTTGTTTCTTTATTCATTCATTAAGTTATTTCACAACTTTTTATTAAATACTATGTGCCAGACATGGTCCTAAGTACTTACAGGGGAAAATTAACACAGGACTTTCACCTATATTAGCTTATAACCTAATTGAAGATGTGCTATATTTTGTGGAATACATATGTAAATTAGTTATTAAAAACAATATAGTTTATAGCTGTAAAATACAGTAGAGGGAAAATAGAGTAAATCATTTCTTCTAGATATTCAGAGATAGCACTGCATTGTAGGTGATTAAAAATTCAGATTTAATTGAATTATCCAACATATGAATATAAAGCATTCTTTATAGAATAAAGTGGCATCAAAATAAGTTGATTCAAAATTGGTGAAAGAATAATCTTGTGACAGTATTGCAGGATGATACCATCAATAGTTACCCATTATGTTGGTGGAGGAAAGGATTCGTTTTATGTTTTTGAAGAAAATGAAGCATCAGTGAGTAGCATCCTTTCAAATTTGCAGGTTTTTTACACAGTGCATCAATGGTCTTGTTCTTATAGCTTTTGTTTTCTGTCATGTTGCAGTGTGTCTTTATTAATGCTTCGTGCTATTCAGTTTCTTCCAAAGTGTAGTAAAGTGTCAATTAATATTTTATTATCTCAGAAGTGCTTGTTTCTGTGATGAGATTTGCATTGCTTCTGTAGTTGGCTTTGCATATAATTGGCACTGTTGTAGTCATTGCTACTCTGATTGATGTTACAGGTGTGAGGAGTTGAGGGCATATGGCAAAAGGGAATATAAAAGGGAATATGGGATAAAAATCCAGGTTTCATGAAACCTGAAATAATAATAAACCAACAAACTTTATTTTCAGGTTTCATAGAAACTATTTTGTGTACAATCAATCAATCATCAACAGTTAAGTGCCTGTTATTTGGGAGATGTAAAACAAAAAGCATCAAACATAACTTTGGCCTTCAAGGAGGGCTTAGAAAGCTTTCATTATCAAATATTACTTGAGAAAGTGAACACCTGCAGGAAACAGCCCTGAATTTATTCTTTAAATACATTGTACCCTTTCAGTGAGCAAAACATTATGGAAGGTGCTGAGAAGCTAACAAAGAGGAGTAAGGCGGAATATGTATCTGGAAGATGTTTACAGTCTGGCAGAATAGACAGACATGCAAATAAATGGTGACAACACTATGCATAATGAAATACGTGCTAAAGCAACAAAGAAATTATTGAGTACTTATTATATTCCATTCATTAGCTCACTTAATCCTCAATGCAACCTATGTTTTAAGTACATTATTATTTCCATTTTACAGATGGGAAAATTAAGGTATAGAGGTGTGTGAATTAACTTGCTCAAGATAACCAACTAGTAAGTGACAGAGCTGGTATATGATTTCAGGCAGTCTGGGTTTCCACATTCTACAAATAAAGTTCCATATTCTACAAATAATGCATAAAAGGAAGCAATTTGTTCTTAGAGATAGTATGATGCTGAGAGACTTGAAAATATTACAAGCCAGATTATCTTCATGGGTTAATTGTTAGTGATAAGGTATAAGTTGTCTCCCACTGAATGGGGAATACACAGATACAGAAAATATAACCATTTTCTGTTCTCAAAGCTAACACAAATTCTTATGCCACCATAGGGTTGGATATCTGCAGAAACGAGCCCAAGACTCCTGTATCTGTCACCTACCCACTACCTTCTTAAAAGATGATAGATTACTACAAACTATCACTCAACACTACTCAAGTCCCCTAAGATTTATTTTTATAAAACCTTATAATTATTCACTCAATTCCTTAGATCCTTTTATCCAGGTTTTACCTCTAGAGCACACATATCTCTCCAGTCAGCAGAAATCTTTATTCCTCTTTATAAATTATTAAATTAACTTTATGGCTTAAAACTAAGTATCTCATGAATTTTGTTATCATCAATTAGTAATAAGTCTGTATAATGCTTTATAGTGTTCTTCTACATAAATTATCTTATTTAATTTCCATAACAGTGTACTATCTTAGAGAAAGTTGATATTAATACCCCAGTTTTAACCATGAAGAGTTGAAGATTTAGGCAAGTTTGAATAACTTCCTTGAATTCATATTGCTGTGTGTTGTTGATCTTGACTTAGAACTAATCCAGCCTACTCATTCTCTCTCTCTCTCTCTTTCTCTGTCTCTTTCTCTCTCTCTCTCTCTCTCTCTCTCTTTCTCTCTCTCTCTCTTTTCTACTACCCAGGGCCTGACGATACCTCGGTGTTCAGAAGATTTTGAGTTTCTAAAAGTGAAAATGTGTCTATCGCAGCTAGAATGATGGTGAATTCACTAGGGCACAGCAACTCCATGAGACCTTGCCTAAAGGAGTCATCCAGGCAGCCTCAGCCACTTGTTAGTATTGTGGTAAGTGGCTTAGAACTTCACCGTGATAGATTAGAGATGGGAGTTGGTGAACTTTGTAGAAACAGGGAACTTTGGTGGACTTGGAAGGAGGAATGGCATTTGAGGAGGTGGAGACAAGAATGATGACTTTCTGAAGAGAGAAGCAGCATGAACAAAGGTACTAATAGAGAGTTTAGTAGAAAACACGTTTGGGAAAAAGGGACTACTAGATTATAAACCATATTGTGGGAATTAGTTGGAAATCAAGTTGGATAAACAAGATGAGAAGGCTATTAGTTTAGAAGCATGGCATGGAAAATATGGAGAATATCATACTCTTGAAACAGGGACTAGCATGCTTAATGGGCTATTTGGGGATCATCAATCCATTTTTGTTTGGAAGAATGAGTAATGTTGAGGCAAGGAGATCAGAGCAAGGTCAGCTGGGAGCTCTATCCTGGACAGTGATGAGGCCTCCAGTTAGGAGAATGATGTGGGAATAAAGAGAAAGAAGACATTTTAAATGTTGAAATATTTTGATACAGTGACAAACTGGATTCAGATGATGAGGCATAGAGAAAATTTAAAAATAACTGCAAGGTTTCTCATTGAGATAAAAAGAATATGGAGGCCACTAGCAGCAAAAACAGCTAAAGAAAAGGTCTAAAGTTTAGAAAAACATTTTTCTTGCTTGTTGAGTGTGATGTGATGTGATCCACAAGGAGGATGTCCACATGGAGAAGTTTTATAGGCTGATTAGAAAGTGAAGTTGGAAGAATCTGATCTGGGAGACTTTGATAAGGGGTGGCATTGAATGCCATCAGATTTGGGGTAAGCACAGAGACATGAATCAGAGAAATAAAAGCAAAAAGTCAGTATTGGAGGCTTGTGGAATTGCCTCATTTAGGTGCTGGATGATGTGTGGAAGCCTAAGAGAGAGACTCAAGAGGGAGTGATCAGAGATGCAGAGCAAGAGCCAGGAGAGAGGCATGTCAGTGATGCCAGAAAAGAGAAAGGATCAAGAAGTTGAATACATCAATAGTTATAAAATAGGATCAACGATAGGAACTTAGAAGAAACATATCACTGGATATA
This sequence comes from Aotus nancymaae, assembly GCF_030222135.1. Taxonomy (NCBI): domain Eukaryota; kingdom Metazoa; phylum Chordata; class Mammalia; order Primates; family Aotidae; genus Aotus; species Aotus nancymaae. The sequence continues at coordinate 33,210,748 of NW_026988471.1, forward strand.
ATAATAATGTAAACAAAGGAATTTGGGCAAAAGAATTCGGGTTGAAGAAATTAATCACAGTGCATCTACCACTCTCAACAAATAAGTTCTAAATATATTAACTTCTAAACTAACACTTTTGAAAAACTATTTTAAATATACAATGTTAGAAAGTCAGTAACTTAGAAGGCAATTTGTAGAATTCATCCTGAAAGCTGCTGACATAAATACATCCTTTAGAAATCTCACCCATTTGGATAAAATTAGTTGAGAAAAGTTAAAAATATTTACAGAAAGAGTGAAATTTAAAAATTAAGATACATATTTTGTGAAATATTAAAAGTAACCCCAATCAAAGTGGAACAAAAAGGCACACAGAGGTAGCACTTGTAGACATCTTAAATAAGCTATGTGCTTTCAAGCACCTGGTGTTGAGAAAATTTTAGAAGCAGTATATTTAGTCATAATTCTACTACCTCATCATGCCTTTGCTATTTTCTAAATTCTTACTTTATTGCTAGAGAGATTTGCATGAAAAAAGATGCTTTTAAAAGTTTTTGCTGTTTCTCCTGTTTATTCCTTCACCTGAAGTCATAGTCATATTTTCATAGGAATAAATCATGATTTCACAGACAAAGGGTTATAACTTTGGGGTATAATTAGCTGTCAGAATATGAAGTTCTTAAAATGAAGGTCTTGTTTATAATATCAAGTGTTTGTGACAAACACAAGGAGTAGTGATGAAAATGTATTCCAAAATGTGACATGTCATGTGGGTGATTGTCTACATTATGAAGGGATTTCTGGCATCTAAATTTTTTTGTTATGGTATGAATTTAAAATAATAGGGGCTGGGCGTTGTAGCTCATGCCTGTAATCCCAGCATTTTGGGAGGTCGAGACGGGCGGATCACCTGAGATCAGGAGTTTGAGATCTGCCTGGCCAACATGGTGAAACTCTGTCTCTACTAAAAATAAAAAAATTATCCAGGTGTGGTGGCACATGCCTGTAATCCCAGCTACTCAGGAGGTTGAGACAGGAGAATCGCTTGAACCCAGGAGGTGGAGGTTGCACCGAGCCAAGATTGTGCCACAACACTCCAGCCTGGGTGAGAGAGTGAGACTTTGTCTCTAAATAAATAACTAATAAAATAAAATAAAATAAATAAATAACTCACTCTGCTGAGCCCCGTCATAGGGAGTTCATGTGAGGAGATATTTCTTTTCTGGCTTAAATTGTATTGTAATGTTATATGGCTACTGCCATGATTGCTTCAAAGACTTCATTTGGATTATAGGAACGTAGGATACCAAATGTCAGCACACGAAATATGTCTACATGGAACTAATCCCTGTGATGATGAGAACTGAGTAGTGTTCCAGCTACTTCAACGTAGAGTCAAAATTCAAGAATTCCATAAAACCACTGAGAAAACAATTGTTAAGTGTTTCCCAGGGAATTCACTTTTTTCTACACCAAAATTTTATATCCACTGGAGAATATACATTCCCTATTAAGCAGTGAAAGTTGAGTTCTAAGGTAGTACAGACAGAGCAGGGCTTACCTTTCCAGTGCTTAGCTTAGTGCCTGGCACATGGAAGTCACTCCCCCACACTGTTCCCCTCTGTGTGTGTGTGTTTGTTGAATGAATGAATGCATGAAAAGGAGGATCAGTCAGAACTGCTTCTGGGAACAGATTCCTTTTTGCTCTGTGCCTGTGGGAAAAAACTCTGCCACACTTTTCCAGGCTAGGAAGAAAACTTGTAGCTACTGCTTCTCTTATAGTTTGGTAGCATGGATATTTTCCAGCATGACTGTGTGTGTCTTCTGCACTATCAGTTCTAGTTAGGTGGTTACCTGGAAAGGTGATTCCTAGCTGGTATTGTTGAGTACATCCTCTAGGGAGCACTGAGTGACATCTATTTAACCTATACTGTTATAGTAATGTCTTCCCATAATAACTTTCTTACACATTATGCCTACCTATCATGACACAGATGGAGGCCAGAGTTACATTAAACATATGTAAAAGTTATATAATCCAAATTTGTGAGTAGGAAAGAAAAACATGCTGGAGGAAAGACAGAATAATCTTTTTCCTTTCTTTATTGAAAATTATATGACAAAATCCTTGTCATATGAAGGGGCCATCAAAGGCTGTTCAGTTAATGACATAGGAAAACAGTATTTTAGATATGTGTTCATTAATGAATAAATAATAACATATTAGTTTTCTGGATTTTATAGTTTTTTAAACATTTGTAATTGGTTTGAGATTTCTTGAATCATTCTAATTAAACATTTGCTTTAATACCCAAATTTGTATTTATAATTTTATATTATTTTTCTTAAAAAACAAAAGGGGGATGCCCAAGTTGTATAAGCTTCAGGCAGTACAAAATCTGTTTCCTGACTCATACGTCCTATTGCTTGTATTTCCCTAATGGAAAAAGCCTACATATCACCAATTTCGTTGAGAAATGAGAAAATGTCTAAAGGGTCCTGGCATTACTCTTTGTGTTCACCAGAGAGAGGCTAGTACCACTTTATGTAATCCCCCTGGGGCATTCAGCTCATAGTCACCTCTTTCAAGATGACAGAAGAAGCAAAAAAACAAAAGTTCAAAGGAAGTTTCTGGGTTCTCTCCTTTTACAGATGTGGTTCAAAGAGTGCTGAATTTAGAGCCAAAGTGTTTGAATTATGATTCCTGACCTGCCTCTCATGAGCTGTGGGACCTTTAAGAGATTCCTTCCCCTTCCTGAACCTCAGTAGTCTCTGCCTCTCAAAGGTGACTTTTATCTTGGCCTATTTCACAAAGATCTTCTCATGATTAAGTGAGATAATATATGTCAAAAGGCACTACCATGATTAAAGTGCACTGGTTTAAGTTGTTGCTGATGTCTGTTATTTCTTAGTAAGGAGAAAACATTCTGTGACTGAGTAGGAAAGAACGTACTCTACCCTTCTTCAGTGTTCTTTATAACTATGTGTATTAGTCTGTTTTCATGCTGCTCATAAAGACATAGCTGACACTATGCAATTCACAAAAGAAAAAGTAATGGACTCACAGTTCCACATGGCTGGGGAAGCCTCACAATCATGGCAGAAGGTGAAAGGCATGTCTGGCATGGCAACAGACAAGAGAAGAGAGTTTGTGCAGGGAAACTCCCCTTTATAAAACCATCAGATCTTGTGAGACTTATTCACTGTCATGAGAACAGCATGGAATAGACCCACCCCTGTGATTCAATTATCTCCCACCAGATTCCTCCAATGACACCTGGGAATTGTGGGAGCTACAATTCTAGATGAGCTTTGTGTGGGGACACAGCCAAACCATATCAGTATGGTGCTGGAAGATGGTTGGGGGAGATAAGGAGTCAGAGGACATGTAGGGGAGGAGAAATGGGGGGTGAGGGACAATGCTAGCTTCATAAATGCCCTGGATAATGAGGCCAAAGAGAAAGGTCATTTGCTGGCTTCCAGCCTGGTCTCCTTCAAGCCTGTTTGTGAATGTGATCTCAGTTAGTCAGCTGGCTAATCTATCACCTGGCTGATAGACTAACAACCAGTTAGTTATTTTTGGTACTTTTTCTTATCATAATCGATATATTTGCTAGTTACTGTATTATAAAGTCACATGAAGTTTTCCTTATCAAATGCTGCAAAATGAACAATTGTTTTTGTCCCTACTTTTGTTTTCAGAATCAGTTGCACAATTCATGAAAAAATAACATTTGTGGGAGCCATATGGTAGAGTGAAAAGATTATCGTACTAGGAATGAGGGAATTCTGTTTAACCCTAGCTTTTAAAAAGGCAGTATACACTGAAGGTAAATTGTGTACTGTCTTTGAGTTTCAGGTTCTTTGTTGATAAAATAATATCAGCCCAATTGAACCAAAGGCATTTTAAAGATAAAATAATAAAGCGTAGATGTTGAAGAATTTTGCCAAGCATAAAAAGCTACCCAACTAAATGGTGACATTATTTGCTAAGAACTCCTAATGAGGAGGCAGTTAAATAAATTAACTATGAGATTGAGAAACAGAAAAATCAGCAGATGCAAAATCTACTAATTTGATAATTCCTAGGGCCATTAGTTTGTCATATGTACACATGCACTGACATAAAAATAAATACAAAGCACTCTTTTAATCTAAAAATGGCTTTTCCTTTTCTGGATAGTCTCATAATGACAATCTGGCATCTACCAATTCCATCTAAGAGGATGGCTTGAAGCGTTTAATCAATCTTTCATAAAACGTGCACATCTGCTGCTTTTATAATTGTGACCAAAAAAAGGTGCTGAATATAGTTTGCCCCTTTTCTGATTCTCAGACAGAACCACTGACAAGGATTCTAGACTGAAACTTCCCACAATGCACTGATCGTGACTTCCAGACAAATAATCAGCTAACCACAGTATACAATCAGCTGCCCACATTGGAAGAAACAAATCAGAAAACCGCTGTTCCATAATCAAAGAAATGAAAGAACGGCATAAGTAAAATGACAGGCTATTAATTCTGGTTTGGAAAGCATGAATAGCACTTTTGATGAAGTTTAAATTTTTTTGGCTTTTCAGAAATGGATAAATCATTTAAAATAAAAATAGATGTTGTTTTACAGAACACTCATTTCTCTCAATATTTATTATTTGAGGGAAAAAGTGTTTTTTTAATGATGAAAAATAATGATGAAGTGTTCACATGAATGCTTCAATATAGCACACAGTTCATTCTCTGATGCCTCAGTGAGCTCTAGAGTTAAAAATTATTTGGTATAATTTAAGTAAACCTCCAGTATATGAAATTTTAATTGAAAAGATACGATATTTCATTAAGTACTGTCGCACATCATTATTGTTGCCAAATGAGGCTTGGCAGTATCTCCAAGACACTTTTCTACTGACTGGATTTTGTCTTCAACCTGAGCCAAATACAACCTTCAAGATATACATCAGCCACCATGTGCTGCACAAGAGAGATTATATCTGTATATAGACATAATATACATTTATATGTTTTCTATCATTTATATGATTTATTTTTATATGAATACTTTTATCTGCAATTTCATGATAAAACTTCAGCAATGTTAGAATAATTATCAATTTGTAAAAGCCGTGCACCTGGAAAAAGTATTTATAGTTCTAGGAATTAACAGTATGCTGTGACGGTCAGATACAAAACGAGAAGAAAGCATTTTGGAAGTGAATATTCCCTGTGAGTCTCTCTAGAATGTGTAAGAAAGCTAAAGGGAGCTCTTTTTTGTTTTTGCAAATTTTTTTTCCAAATTTTGAGATAATAAGCTTTATTTTCTATTTTTCCTGGGGTTGGCAAATTCACCTTGAAAAAGTTTCAGGGAATACCAGTGAGAAAAGCACATGCACACTAGTGCTGGGTTTTAATTAGGACCCATTCTCCTGTATCATCATATCTAAGTTGACTGATGCTCCCTGCAAAGTTATATTAGAACCATAGAGCCAGCAGGACAACTTTGTCTCGCTTAAACTGAAACTTAACTGAAGTAGCTAGTGAGCACATAGGTAACAACTGCCTGCCACCTTAGTGAACAATTCAGCATACCTGGAGAAACTCCTGGACTAATGTAAGTCTACCACTTTTCTCTATCGGCACCAAATTTGGGCATTTACTTTGGAATGCTCATTTTAGGTAACAGTTCATCTTCTACCCTTTCTTCTCCAGAGTCTCCAGGTTGATACCTGATGCCACCCACACCAGGAGCAGAGTGGCCATTAGTGTAACAGAAGTGACCTGCTTCCCTTTTTTTCTGTGTAAGGGGCTTCCACACTGGGCTCCTCAACCAATTATTCCTGTTCATTTCTTCAAGGATTCACAATTAGTAAGAATCTTGGCCGGGCATGGTGGTTCATGCCTGTAATCCCAGCACTTTGGGAGGCCTAGGTGGGCAATTCATAAGGTCAGGAGTTTGAGACCAGCTTAGCCAACGTGGCGAAACCTGTCTCTAATAAAAATACAAAAATTAACCAGGTGTGGTGGTGCATGCCTGTAATCCTAGCTACTCAGGAGGCTGAGGCAGGAGAGTTGCTTGAACCCAGGAGATGGAGGTTGCAGTGAGCTGAGATTGCACCAGTGTACTCCAGCCTAGGTTTGACAGAGTGAGACTCCATCTCAGGAAGAAAAAAAAAAAAAAGAATCTCAAAGAATGGATGCCCTGGTTCTTCTGCTTATTTTTCATAGCCTAATAATTTGGGAAAAATATTTGAAAAGTGGGAAAGTGGGTTCATAACAATTGTCAAAAAGAGATCCTGAAGAAGATCTTATTGAGCTTTCTCACTTTACAGTCCTGATTAAGACTTGGGGCAAGCTAAAGTTTTGTTGTGTGTAGTTATTGTTATTCATAAGCTGAAAACAGTTTTTGCTTTACAAGGGGTTGGTAATAAAATATACTTTTGGAGTAGATAGTCTCTTTGTTTTGATGGAAAAAATTCACATCTGAATATATCCTTGAGGGTTCATCTTATAATGCAGAGATGGAGGTACTTCCCAATTTTCCATAAGAAAACATATTTTAGAAATGCAGCTCTTTAGACTGAAATTCTAAATCAAACTTAGTAAAATAAATCCCATGGGTGACCAAGGCATAACTGTGGCTCTAAAATGGTTTTGCAAATGTGTGTGGAGATTTTCTTTTCTTGATATACCTGAACAGCTTGTGTCTGTAAATTTTGTCTTGCAGAAATTTGTGGAAATGCATATGTCTGTGCAAATGAGAACATGTGAGCGGTAGAAAAGAAAGGGAGTGAGAGAACTTTTGTTTGAGAAGCTCTTCACCTCCCATGGGAGGGCATAAAATGGAAAATCAGCAGGTAAGACCTTCAGGCTTGAGCATCTATGGGGAAGCAAGAAATGAGAAGGGAATGTCCTGTGCTTGACTTGATTCAACCTGGATTGCCTGACGTTCTACTCGGCCTGCCACACAAGAACTAATAACTCAATATATTGATTATAATCTGATATAATTGTTGTTTAGGGACCAAAGGGTAAGTCCAGTTTTGTCAAGGGTATAAATGCTTATCATCGTGATAGCTAACACCTACTGAACACTTATTACATACCAACACCTACTGAACACTTATTACATACCAAGCGATATTCTAAATGCTTTCCACATATTAATTGTTGCCCTCACAGCAGCCTCCGAATTAGGAACAATTGATATTCCTGTTTTAAAGATGAGAAAACTGAGGCCCATGGAGACCAAGTAACTTTCTCATGGCTCCAGAAAGGAAGCTGCAAACTGGGAGGGAGCTGAACTTCTAGAGTTGGTGGAGTCAGGTTGCTCTTTTTCTCAGGTTTGTGATTTTTCTGATGGAAAATGGTTACCAAGAAAGGTAACCATTTAGGTCAAGGCTTAAGAAGGTCCCTCTCTCAGTGGGCTTCCCAACAGGTAGAGGGAAATGAAAAATCCATGAAAGCATTCCACTGGTGAAAGTGCTAGCCACGGGGCACATGCCACACAGAATTCATCTACGTCTGATTAGAAATCTGCCAGTCAGTTAAGGTTTTTTGTTTTGTTTTTCATTCTTACTTTGTCTCTATCCCTGCTGCCTGAAATTCAGTTCCTTGGATTGCTATATGATTATCTTCTAAATGCATTAAAATGTATTGGTTGATATGATCATAGGCATTAAATTATCCTTACTGCTGTTACATGAAATAGATGAAGTTTTAAAATAAATATGACCAATCTTACTGATTTTTAATTTATGTCTTTCTACCTCCCTGAAGGTAACTGCTATCCTGACCTTTGGTGTCTCTGTATGTGTGTTAATTAGTGTCTATTTATTTATTTAGTGTGTGTGTGTGTGTGTGTGTGTGTGTGTGTGTATTTGAGATATGGTCTTGTTCGGTCACCCAGGCTGGAGTGCAGTGGTGCTGTCTTGGCTCACTGTAAGCTCTGCCCCGCCAGCTCAAGCAATTCTCCCACCTAAGCCTTCCTAGTAGCTTGAACCACAGGTGCACACCACCATGCCTAGCTAATTGTTTTGTATTTTTGGTAGAGAGGGAGTCTCACCATGTTGCCCACTTTGGTCTCGAACTCCTGAGCTCAAGCAGTTCACCTGCCTTGGCCTCCCAAAGTTTGGGATTACAGGGGTGAGTCACCATGCTCAACCTAGTTTTTTTTTAAAAAAGCATTGAATTCAAGTGGTGAGAATAAATATCTGTATCTTGTTTCTTTTAAAAAACAACTTTTATTTTGAGTTCAGGGATACATGTGCAGGTTTGTTACATAGGTAAACTTGTGTCATGGGGGTTTGTTATACAGATTATTTCATCACCCAGGTATTAAACCTAGTACCCATTAGTTATTTTTCCTGATCATCTCCCTCCTCCCACCCTCCACTCTCCAATAGGTACCAGCATGTGTTATTCCCTGTATGTGTCCATGTATTCTCATCATTTAACTCCTGCTTAAAAGCAAGCTAAACGTGGTATTTGGTTTTCTGTGTTAGTTTACTAAGGATAATGGCCTCCAGAGTGTCCCTACAAAGAACATGATCTCATTCTTTTTTATTGCTGCATAGTATTCCATGGTGTATATGTATCTTGTTTCTAATCTCAGAGAAAGTATGACATTAACCAAAATATTCCTTCCATTCTTAGTTTGCTAGGATTTTCTTTTTGAATCATGGATTGATGTTAAATTTCATGAAACTTTTTCTCTGTATATTGAGATAAGTTTACAGTCTTTCTTCTTTACTCTGTTAAAAGGGTAGAGTACAATGAGTGCCTAATGTTCAATCAACATGTCATTTCTGAAATAAATCTTGTTTATGATATATTTCATATTAAAATAGTTTTAATATAGTTACTATAGTATTTAGTTTTTTGCTTTTCTGTTCATGAGTGAAATGAACCTATGATTTTCCTTTCTTGTACTGTTCTTTTTGTGTTTTGTTATCAAGATTATTATGTCCTTATAAAAAGTCAGACTGTACCCACTTTCTCTAGTTTTGGAAAAGTGTATGTAGCATTGGTGTCATTTATTCCCTACATATTTTGCAGAATTTGCTAGTGAAAATGATTAGTCTGGAGTTTTGTTTGTGAAACAATAATATAGTTCAACTCTCTTATTTACAGAAGAGAAAAAGCCAGGGAAATGAATGACATATTTAGTAACTGATAACTCAGAAGCAGGTGAACTGCTTCACTAATTTCACTTCCCTGGAATTATCAAGTCAATGTCTTTAATAGTTAAAGGAATATATAGGTTTTTCTATTTTTGTTTTGTTTTATAAATTATATTTCTAAGACTTTTTATATTTCATCTAAAATTTTAGTTATCAAGAAAATTGTATTCTGTTACCTTTTTAAATGTCTGATATATAGGTGATGTTTCCTTTTTATTATTGATATCATGTAATTTGATCTTACTCTGTTTCTTAAAATCTTGATTACGTATCACTAGAGGTTCATCAGATTTACTTCTTTTTCTCTAAAATCAAATTTTAGCTTTGTTGATATTCCTTATGGAAGAACTCCAATGAAGTGTCCAGAACTTAGAGACACTGACTTCTTAGTGAGATCAAAGAGGCAGTGTGCTAGTCACACTGTAGAAGCAGAGGGTCACTGGATTGCAGTGAACCAACACCAGTGAGGAAGCCAAGGGTATCCTAGAGAGACCAGATATTAGAAATTCATCCTTTGAATGTCACGTGAGTCTTTGATATTTGGAATTCAATACTAGAACAGAGAGGAACTTCAGTAATGACTGAGATGGAATTTTCCTTTCATCCCAGAAGGCTGCCAGCTTGAAGTTAGAATTGTATTGATAATATCAAAATTTTTGTAGCCTTACCTTCATAGTCTCTCATTTTTGTTTTTCCACAGAGGTGAATCACTTCAAAGAGAAGGGACAGATTCTCATGGACCCCACTACCCTGCAGGCCAGACGGTTTGCTGTCATTGTTTTCCTGTTACTTACTCTCAAACAGGTAAATTTCCAGATCCTAAAAGAAGTGATGCTATAACTAAGTTTTTGTATGTGTGTGAGTGTGTGTGCATGTATTATAGGGAGTTGATGATAATTTTTAATTAGCACAACTTCAGGTATACATATCTCAGAGGAACACTATGAGTATTTGGCAATTAATGTTTGTAAATCACCTTGAGTTCCTTGAGGTAGAACGATGCTATATAAATGAATAATGAAGTAATAAAAATAATAATGCATGCACTTACATTCCCAAGCCTGTTGCCTGAAAAAGATCTTGAATTTGAAGGAGAGCTGTGCAAAATGTAGCTAATAAGAAAATATTGTTATACTCCCCTTAAACAGTAATGAAAAATATCTGTGAAATACAGAATACAAACATAACCATGCCTGTGATTCCTAATATATTTATGAATGCTTTTCATTTGGATAAGTAACTATTTCACTATTTGTATATAGTAATTACATCAAGAATTAAAGACTGTAATCATTTATCTGGGATGTTATTAGGTGAAAGCTAATTGGCAGTTTCAACATAATTGCTTAATGTCGTTCAATGATAAATAATGATTCTAGTATTAATTCAAGTCTTGTCAATGGCATAATGGATATTTCTGCAAATATTTTTGGAAGTAATTTGCAAAAGGCAAAAAAAAAGCCTAAGATGCGCTCAAACCATAAAATAAGTGACTTTTCATATCTTCATTTCCTTTCAATATTAAAGGTCAATGATCTTATGCCTTTAACAACATTCTTTTCCCTCTGCACTGCAAAAGGGGGAAGAGGAAGAATATACATATTTACTTTGCCACTAAATTCAACCATTTATGTTTTGGTCAATTGAATTCTGAAAGTTCTGAAAATGGCATCAAACCGCATCGAACCAGTACAATGAGCTGTTTTCCTAATTACACATAGTAAGTTAGGGCATTGTGTCTTTACTAAATCAAAGCTTTAGAGTAGAGAAAATAGAAGAAAAATGTGATTATATTAGATATTAACTACTTTTACACTCCAATTTCACAACTCTTTCATACCTAGCTAAGTTTATATGAGAAACTATATTGTTTATTTTTATTGCTGTTATTTGTTTGTTGTCTGTCACCCCCAAGAATATAAGCTCTTTGGAGCAATATCTTGTCTTTCTTACATGTATTTCTACTTTGCCTCATAATAAACACTTACAAAATATTTCTGAATAATTAATTGATGATCAAGAACCCCACTGTTTCCTTCCCAAAACAATGATATTATTATTTGGAGATATTTTTATTATTATATGAAATTATAACAATTTAACCATTGCTGTGAAATTTTCTAATTTCCTGGAAACAAATACCTAAAAGGAAAATATAAAGGCACAGAACTTGCTTCCTGGGGGTCAGTGCTGTACAGGAGCTGGCTTGTGTTGGCTCATGAAAGCTGGCTTAGAAATGTCTTCATTTCTAAGTCTGTGATCAGTGATGTCACATCGTTTGTTTTCAATAGGCTTTGGAGGGAGTATGTAGACCACAGAAATAGGAATATTCTACAAGTCAGGGTCCCCTGCCTCACCCTATCCATGGAGAGCTTGTTATCTAATATCTAACAGCATACCACAGTGAAGGTAGGGAAAAAAAGGGTAAACTTGATAATGGATAAGTCATGGAAAATCATGATATAGAATGATACATATATAATAGCTATTTTTCTTCTGTGCTGATGTCAGAATAGGAAGAGGAAGTGTCTTCAAACTTGGCAAATTTACAAACATAAATTAAAAATCATGAAGTATCCTTATGGTCTTTAAAGCACTCTCATTTAGATAATGCACTTTTACTTCAGGTCTAGGCAGTATGTTTCTCAATTTCAGCACACTAACAGAGTAGAAGAAAGTTTGACAAGTGAGAATGAAGGTTGTTGGAAAAAGCCTAGATTCTTCTCCCAGTTCTTAATCACAGTTTGTACACTGAGGTCATTTTTTTTTTTGAGACGGAGTCTTGCTGTATCGCCAGGCTGGAGTGCAGTGGCGCAATCTCGGCTCACTGCAACCTCCGCCTCCTGGATTCAAGTGATTCTTCCACCTCAGCCTCCCAAGTAGCTGGGACCACAGGCACGTGCCACCATGCCCGGCTATTTTTTGTATTTTTAGTAGAGATGGGGTTTCACCATATTGGCCAGTATGGTCTCGATCTCTTGACCTCGTGATCCACCCGCCTCGGCCTCCCAAAGTGCTGGGATTACAGGCGTGAGCCATCGTGCCCGGCCCACTGAGGTCATTTATGTTGAGGTTGGAGGCACATACAACTGAGAAATTCTTTTAAGAAGTTCAAAATGTGGCCAGATTTGGATAGAACTGTATGCCTAAAGATAAGATTTTAGAAACATAATTTATGGTCAAGTTTTATAAGTGGATGTAACCACAAATTCAGAGAGAAAAAATGCTCAGTTCAGAGACATGGGAGAAGTTACAGTATGGGAATTATTAGATTTTTAAAATTAATCATTGATAAATAATTGACATACGTGGAGATCTTGGATTCTTTAGGGCCACAAAAAGTAATGGAATGATCAAGAGGGACTATTAACTATAAAACCTTCCAGGGGCTGGAAGTGGTGGTTCAAACCTGTAATCCCAGCATTTTGAGAGGCTGAGGTGGGTGGATCACCTGAAGTCAGAAGTTCAAAACCAGCCTGGCCAACATGGTGAAACCCCATCTCTACTAAAACTACAAAAATTAGCCAGGCATGGTGGTGGGTGCCTGTAATCCCAGCTACTAGGGAGGCTGAGGCAGGAGAATCGCTTGAACTTGGGAAGCAGAGGTTGCAATGAGCTAAAATCGTACCCACTGCACTCCAGACTGGGTGACAAGAGTGAAACTCCATCTCAAAAAGAAAACAAACCAAAAACAAAAACAAAAACCCCTTGCAGAAAGGTCAAAGGTAGATGATGGAGCAACACTATCTGACTTGGAAATTCAGTCTTAGAGAGCAGTTTTCATTCAATAGCAATAATGGAGGCTAAATCAAAAACTAGTTACTAGTAGATAGGTTCTTTGGGGCATGAATAATATTAAATTTTTAAAATACTGGATATGAAAAAGAGAGAATAGGAGAGCTTCATAAAGAAATTAGAGTTTAGGTATATTTTATTGTTTCGGAATGAAGAAGACAAGTTTATTTATGGGTAAGAAGAATCCAATGGAGAAGAAAAGTAAAAAGTAAGACATATGATTTAGTCAAGAAAATAAACAGAGAAGGGGAAAGAATAAAATTATATAGAGATTTGGATGTTGAGGGAAGGAATTTTACATATTCAATGTTTTTTGTCTTTATCTCAGTCAAATAAAAAAAATCAAGCCATATGGTGAGATAAAGACAGGATTATTATAGTGAAGCAAATATACTATAAATTTCAGAACCTGACAAACACAGGCTTATTTCTAGGTTTTGCTGCTTATTTTGTAACTTTAGACAAGTCACTTATCATCCTTCAGTCTACTCCCTTAAGAATAAAAATAATAATATCAATCTAAAAGATTTATTTTAATTTTAGAGCTAACAATAGCTGGCATTCATTGGATAATTTATAACTTCCAGTTGTTAAATCAATGTTTTGAAGTAGGTGCTATTATTATTCCAATTTTACAGGTTAAGGAAATTGAGATATACAGAGATTGAGTAACTTTAATAAGGTCACATAGGTTGCAAGAGGCAGAGCAGGGATTTGAACCTTGGCAGGGGACTATACAGCCACTCTAATGTATCTAAACATCTCAGTACAATTCTTGACATGTAGAAGATTCGATAACTAGAACCTGTGATTATTGCAAACTTTATTTAATGTTAAAGACTTGTTATTTTCTAACTTTATATAGAGTTAAACTTGTTAGAAAATCATCTGAAAAGAAATTAAACATTTTATGAACACAACGTTCAATTCTGGGTAACAACAGAAGTTACACCTAAGGTTTAATATAGATGGCTATGTTACAGGCATAGATTAGGGCCCAGACATGTTCATTAGTGATCTAAATGACTAATTTTATTTTTGTTTTAAATAATATCCTATAATAATATCAATCAATTCATATAACCTTAGATAATAGAGATTTATATCACTTAAAAGATATCCCTTTCTCACTTATTTTTTTCTAAGGATTTATAGTGTATCAAGATATTGTTCAGGGAATATTGAGGGACTAACTTTTACTGCTTATCAGATAAATCTGGTATCAACTGAGATGTACATTACTTGGAGTCCTTCGTCTCATCACATCTCATTAATCTGGAACTCTGGCATCTGCTTCTGTGTTTGTCTCATTTAAACCTAGCACCTTTTATTTTTAGTAATGGAAAACTGAGTAATTGAGTATGTAGTACAAATAGATGAGCTAGACAAGTACAGTAACAAACAAATTGTTAGCTTGAAGTATTAGAAAGTTGGCAGTAGAGAAGTCCTTGACCAAAACCAGAGAAAATAGCAAAATAGATGGTGGTGAGCCTGGACTCTAGAGACACCTTTCCTCTAGGGACATTTTTCAATTCCCAAATGAGTGATCAAGAAACCAAACAAATATTTGACAGTTTTGTGGGGGTAACTGAACAAAAGCTGAAGTCTTGAGCTTCTCAATGGTAGGAGGGGTCTGATAAACTCTCCACTATTTCATTTGAGACACTAAAGTTCTGCTTCCTAGGAATTAGGATGATTGAGAAATAGAATAGCCATCACAGGGACTATAACCTAGCACTGAATCATCTAACATTTGAAATTGCATTACAGTGATCTCAGATTTCTGGTATTACAAGGAACCTAGACAAAACAAATAAAAATTTTGTCCAGAAAAATATACCACCTTTCTAATCCTGAAATTATTTGCAAAAGCAATTTTTAATGTCTGGCATGCAATAAAATATAACTAAATACACAATGTTATGATACAATGTGAATAAAAATCAAGAGAAACAATAGAAAATAGAAAAAGACTTTTAGAGGATTAAGAATTTTTTTTGAGAGTGACTTTAATATAGCTATGCTTCCTGTAATCCTAGCACTTTGGGAGACCGAGGTGGGTGGATCACAAGGTCAAGAGATCGAGGCCATCCTGGTCAACATGGTGAAACCCAGTCTCTACTAAAAATACAAAAAATTAGCTGAGCATGGTGGCATGTGCCTGTAATCCCAGCTACTCAGGAGGCTGAGGCGGGAGAATTGCCTGAACCCAGGAGGTGAAGGTTGCGGTGAGCCGAGATCGCGCCATTGTACTCCAGCCTGGGTAACAAGAACAAAACTCCATCTCAAAAAAAAATATACATATATATATAGCTATGCTTACATGTTCAAAGAGAGAAAAGAAAAAATGGAATTTCAGTGGTAACTATTTTTAAAAAGAAGATGGCAGAATTGAAAAAGGGAAATAGATATTCAGCACAATACTTTAAAATACATAAGATACTAAAAAATTCATCAATAATTAGGTCTAAATGGATATGTTTTAAAATGAGTTGCAGGGACAAATGAACATAGAATTAGTAAAATGATAACATCTGTAAGGAAAACACATCCAGAATGAAAAACACAGATAAAAAATGAAAAATGAAAAATACAATACAAAGATAACAAAAGATGCAATGATAAATTTTAATTTGGTGTAATTAAGTCTCAGAAAAAAAGAAATGAGAATGGAAAAGAAGGGATATTTAAGGAATGACTGTGTTTTTAAAATAATGCATCAAGCCAGAGATTCAAGAAGCTTTATGAACCCAAATAAGAAAAGTACAAAGAAATCTACTTTTGAGCCCTTCAGAACTAAACTGCAGAAAATCAAGAAAAGAGAAAATATATTAAATTTAGTGAGAGAATTGAGCGATTACACTAAAATGAAGCAAAATTAAGCTGATTTCTGGACTTCTTGATAGAAACAGGTAAAAAAGCCAAGAACCAACCAAACACTTTCTCTCTCTCTCTCTCTTTCTCTCTCTCTCTCTCTCTCACACACACACACACACACACACACACACACACACACACGAAATTCAACCTAGATTTTATACTTAGAAAAAAAGTTGCATCAATAATGAAGATGTAACCAAGATATTTTCAGTCCAAAACAAAACATAAAACAGAGAATTTATCAGCAGTAAGTTCACACTAAATAAGATGTCCTTATTGCAAAAGGAAAGTCAAAGGTTTGGCAGGTTATAAAGCTTCATGAGACTGGCAACAATGTGAGTAAATTAGACTGAATATTAATTGTATTATAGAATACTTATAGCATGATAGCACGTAAAATATACAATCTCAAAGACAAGTAAGGTAAACATAGTTAAAATGTTGTATGCTTTTTGATATGACATTAAAATTGATCATTTAAAGAAGCATTTGTAATCTCAGAGTAACCATTAACAATATATATATGCATAAATATATATACATACGCATGTGCATAAAATATGTGAGTAAGTACACACACACATATATTTATATTTGTATCTTCCAAACTAACAAAGGTGATATAGGGAATCATGAAATTTCTCAGTCAATCAAATATAATCTAAGGGAGAGGGGAAAGGGAAACTTAGATCAAGCAGGACAAATATAAAACCTATAGTAAGAGGTAGCTATAAACCCATAGCTTTGGAAGTAAGTATAAAAAGTTCCTATATCCAACTGATACAAACAATAAAGACCTATCCACAGGGCCAAAACACAAATCTGTTCCTAAATTTCATGCAGTGGTTCTCCTTCAAAATTATCATGGCTGTAATAAGTTAATCAACAACAGATTAGTTTTCATTGAAGCTCTGAAATTCAGCCAATCACTTAACTCTACACTTACTCAAAGTCTTATATAAGTTGAAGTACTTGCTTCGTTCAGAGATCTGGTTTCTGCAAGCAGCATACATCTTTAAATAGCAGATAATGCATTATATTCACTCTTGTTTCATATATATTTCAAGGGTAGTCTCTTCCCTTGACAAAATACTGAATATTTTAAGCATTTTAGTTCTTTCAAATTAATATAATAAGTGATACTGGAACAGTTAACATAAAATGATAACATCTGTAAGGAAAACACATCCAGAATGAAAAACACAGACAAAAATGAAAAAGAAACAGAAACCTATGTAAAAAAGATTAAATTAGACTACTATCTTGTACCATTCAAAAAATTCAATTCCAGTTACATCGTAGATCTTAATATGCAAAGGAAAACAACAATACTTCCAGAAAATAATAGAGTAAATGCCCTAGGGCCTTGGATTAGAAAATGATTTTTTAAATAAACTTCAAAAGAACTAACCATTACAGAAAATATCAATTAAATTTGGCTGCATTAAAATTAGTATCTACTATTCACCAGGATGAAAACAGGCCGGTTCTCAAAGTCCATATGCCATATTTTGTACCACTCAGTCACATAAACAAACCTGTGTTTGTTTCCTCCATTCTGTACCACACTGCATCATGTAGGACCTTTGTGATCCCACTTCATTCTTTGTGGTGGGATTTTTTCAAAAATATATGCCACCCACTAGAATTTCCTCTGGAAAATTAAAGTCATAAGCATCTTACATTTCAGGATAGATACCCTTATTTCTGGGGTATATGGTTCTCCTTTCCACCCCCACCCTAATGCTCACCCATGGTTGGGACAGGCAGAAAGCCCCCTTTATGCACCACTCATCAGAGTTCATGTTGGATTCACTCTAACTTCTTCCTTTCTCTCTCTCCTCCCTTCTTCCTTATCTCACTAGAGGCTCTAATTCCTATGGGCTTGGTGACCTTTGCTTTTATATCATCCCGCATATACCCAAATGATTTGAAAAGACATCATTATTATGACATGTCTCCATTATTCAGGGCAACAGAATACATGAGAACCAGGATCCCAAGACCAAAGTAGCCTTTTTGCTAATTTATTTCCTCTACTATGAGTTTCAATTGTTACATATTAAACATAAACATTAAAACGAACTTCTAATGTTTTACTACATTTTTCTTTCCATGGGATATAACCCTTGGACATACTGCTGCTTCCTATATAGACAGAATGTTTATGGGTTAATGGGAATTACTTGAAGAGGAAAATTCATCAGATAATCTCTCAAATATTATCCCATTAAAGATATTTAAACTTACATATGCTAATATTCGTAACCTTCCAATAGCTAACATTGAGTTTCATTTTAGAATATGGAGAAGTTACAAAATAGATTGATCATGTTGGATAAAAGGGTTTGAAAAAATGTTAAAGATATTAGGGTCATACACTGGAAAATAACATTGATTTATTTTTTTCAAATCTTTATTAATTTATTCAGCAGCTATTTATTAGGCACCTAGGATGTGTTGGAAAACAGTCAAAAGTCACACTCTATAAAGCTTATATTCTTATAGTAAGAGACCAAAAGTAACAAAACAAAAACAAAAACAAAAAACCCTCTAAAGTGATTATATAATATACAATCAGACATAACATCAAGGTAAGAATGATAGTGGGTTTCACTTTTACAGAGTGGTCTGAAGAGGCCTCTCTTTTGTGATGACATTTAAGCAAATAACTAAATGAAGAGGAGAATAAGCACAAGAGATACCTATGGGTTGACTTTTCCATGCATGAAAGAGTATTGTGGTATGTTAGAGTTCCATGATGCAAAGCAGTGCCTCCAAGGAATTGCAAAGGAAGAAGAGAGTGCTAGACAGGCCAGATTATACAGGCCATCTGTAGTCTTTGGATTTATACTAAGTGTGATTGGGAAGGAGGAGTCATTGGGAGATTTCGTGCAGGAGAGTATCACGATGCAATTTAAATTTTAAAGGATTCATTTTGAGAATAAACCACGGGAAGTAAGTATTGAAGACATTGCAGAAGTCCAAGTGTGAGATCCCGGTGGTTAGGATCGGAGAGGCACTGACACACACTCGAGAAGATTTTGTATACGTTCTGACTCTCTGCAAAGGGCTAATATATACAGTATTTTAATCAAGTGTTTGCATTGTATTTAGAAGACAGAGAATGAATTGAAGGAGAGTTAGTAAATTCTTATTAAATCTTATTGTTACAGGAATTCTAAAAAAAATTAGTTTAGTGGCTTCAGATTATTTATTTTGTTTGGTAGAGTACAGTAGGCCATTTCTTCAGATATGAAATAGCAATTTTGTTATTCATAACTATTGCAGGGGTATATTTCCAATATAGTATTTGCTTTGAATCATTCTCTATTGTAAATAAGTCCATATGGGAGGTTTCACTGAATTAAAAAAAATTTCTCAAAAAAATATTTGTGAAGGTACCAGGTTTCTGATTTTGTGAACTCCAGAAATGATCTAGCTCCAGAATCAATTCAGGTCACTCTTTCTTTTCTGCTGGAAAATTATCCCCACAAGATGTTTTCATAGAGCTACTCTTTTAGGTGTAACAAAATGACCAGGTGTCTGTCTTCACGCAATCTGGCATCTTTCCCCATCCTCATCATTGGTGCAGATAATCTTGGAGTTGCATGCAAATTTAAAATGAACATTGGATGAGTCTGCTAGTTTTCAAAGCCTGGCAGGAGAATCACTATCTAGGTTGTAATTAAATTTCAATGAATTGCTGCAGTGAGAAATTATTTAAATAAACCTGGGAACAGTATTTAAGTCTTTCCTTTCAAATGATGAAATTATATACAAAATTATTAAAATGCAAAATCCTAGGATTAACCTCTAACTTTGAGATTAGCTTTCTCTTTGTGTATCAACTCAGAATTTTATTTTCAAATTCAGAAGAGTTTAAAAAAATGATTTTTAAATGGCATCCTCTGAGTTCATTATGAAATCTTACTCTAATCCTGTAATGGTATTAATTAAGTCATGGGGAATTTGGCTCTCAGGATTGAAAAATAAATTATTGAGAGTTTTCTTTTAACAAAAAGATTAATAGGTGGGGATCTATGAAACCCAGGTATACCTAACTTTGAGTACAGGGGTAAACTCTGTAAAACTTTTTTTTAAAACTCTGAAATGTAGAAGTTGAACAACATCAATAACGTGTCCTGCTTTCACAGGGGAAGCTTCAGAGTGGTATGAAGATACATCAAATAGGCTTCTTTGGCTTTAATCTTCTTTTTACAATAGGGATTTTTGTTGTTGTAGCTAGTTTATGAAAGCAGTACACAGTTGTTGCAAAATATTTAAACATTATAAAATATATAAAGTAGAAAAGGAAATTCTCCTTCTTTGCCTATTCTTTTTCCTTTACATACCACCTCCCTGCTTACCCTGAGATAATCATTGCTAATAGTTTGATATGTATTTTTATGATATAGTATATAATATATAGCTGGGCATATGATATAAATATGAGACATAATATAGTATATAGTGGACCTAATTGTTTTTGACTTATCAATGTATCATGAACATTTTACATGTCAAACCATGATTTGTGTCATTTTTTTAAAGAACTATATAATATTCAATTGAATCAGTATATCTTGTGTGTGTGTGTGTGTGTGTGTGTGTATACATATGACTATTTGTGCATCTGTTATGTTACAGAAACAGGAAAAGAATTTTACATACATTAAGTAGTTTAACTCTTGGAGAGGCTTATGTGATGTCTACTATTAGGATCTTTTTTTATGTCACAGAAGATACTAAGACATAAGGAAGTTGAGACACTGTCCAAGATCTCAGTACTCAATACAGCTGGGTCCTGATTCCAAAGCTTATATTCTTTTAACTATGCTACAAATCCTCTCACATTTTAACTGTTAGTAGTTATTTTCTCAATTTAAATGAAAGGCTCAATTGAATAACGAAATGTCATTTTGTATTTTCTAGCCCTGTCTTTTGGATAAATTTCTAGGAGTGCAATAGTTTCAACTCCAATCCTTATTGGGAGAGAGACACTCCTAACAGTGTTATATGTGGGAGTGCCTATTTTCCCAAACACTTGCTGAATCTAAGACTGATTGAACTTGTTAATTTTGACAAATTGATGGATGCTGATTAAAAGAATTTAAGTCTCTTTTCAAAAGCTTAATGCATACTTGTGTTTCTTTCATGAGGAACATCAAGGAATCAAGAGTTTTGGTCTTCATTCTTATTACATTGTAAAAATTCTAAGTTAAAGACATAACCCTTTGTTGTATTTCTTGTAAATATTTTGAAAATTTGATGTTTCTCTTTACATTTTGTTTTTGTGACTTTTTCATGTATATTATTTAGGCATAATGGACATACACCTGTGACTTCCGTTTATTAGTCTTCTAGCCATAGTATTCTGATTAGAAAGATTTAGCCCAAATTTTAAAAAATACTCTTTTTCTTCTTCATCTTATTTTTTAAATGTTATGTTCTAATTCATAATTAGTAATTAATTTTGCTTTGCGTGATAGGCATCTCTATCATACCAAATGTAGAATTAATTGTTCCCGAATTTACATGGACTTAGCCCTAAGTCTATACAATTTCCTTGCCAATCTTAAACATAAATCCATAGCTCATACTGTTTCTGTAAAAGACTTGTCTTCTCTGTTTGATCCATTATTATAATTCACATCTTGTTTGGCCAAATTTAATTATTAAGCAACTCTTTTCAGAATAACATGATTGGTATTACACCTTCTGAGCCTTCAGTGAACGATATAGGTTTTTTTCCCTCAGAGATGAAGACAAGGCTAAATATGCCAGAATTTCCTAAATTATACTCCACTGACTCTCCAATGAGATTTTAACAGATATTTTGAAGTAGAAGGGGCACTGTTGTCCAGTAAATTTGGAAAAGTGTATGAAACAAAATTAAAACTCATTTTGATGTGTTTATATTTGATTTTATTGTAGGGTTTCTCAGAGTTCTCAATCAGATACTGTGTTTTATGTTTTTCTAGGAAATAAATGTTATATATTTATTTATATATATAAATTTTACACATTTATATATATATAATATATATATATATAAAAAATATATTTGTCCAAAGATACCTTTTCAGTAAGTAACATATGTCAAGATATCATACAACAATAACTGGAATTGTTTGGAAAATTATCATTGCAGTTCTTAGGGTGTATAATTTGAGATGCTCTGTTGATTGAGTCTCATGGAGAATCAAATCCTATCAAAATGTAAGGAAAATTTTCCCTGCTTACTTTTACCAGTCTGTTAAATAATTGAGCTCTAATCTACGTATTGGAGATCTATCCTGTTTCTTTCTGTATAGTAGTCATTCATTTATTCATTAATATTGAATTAATGCCTGCTATATATCAGGAACTCTTCCAGGTCTTAGGAATACAGAATAAAACAAGTTAGAAAATTATCTTGTGGAAGTTGGTGGAAGGAAGGGGAAAGACAGAAGATAAATAAATCAGTAAAATATTAAATTTTTCATATCATCAACAAAATATAAAACAGAAGGGGCATAGTGAATATGGTGTGTGTATGTGTGTGTGTGCATGTGTGGGGTAGGAGTGTAGATTTTGGTATGATTCAGTGTTAAATATGAGGTCAGAAATGTTTTGCTGAGAATGTCGTATTTTAACAAGAACCTAAAGGAGATGAAAGATCAAGTCATGTGTATTTGGGATGAACACTGGCATTGAGAACAGGCAAAAAGAACACTGAGTTATTTTTTTTCTTTATGAGTTCGTTAAAGCAGGCCAGCAATTCAAACAACACATATCTTAATGAGAAGATATTCAATTATTTTAACCTAGAGGACATTTAGGACATTTGTTACATCTGTATATATGAGCTGTAGGAAGGTTATAGCTGCACCGTAAGTGACTTTACCTTCTTTTACTTTTTTTTTTGAGATGGAGTCTTGTTTTGTCACCAGGCTGGAGTGTATGGCACAATCTTGGCTCACTGCAACCTCTGCTTCCTAGGTTCAAGCAATTCTCCTGCCTTAGCCTTCTGAGTAGCTGGGACTACAGGTGTGCACCACTATGCCCGGTTAATTTTTATGTTTTTAGTAGAGCCGGGATTTCACCATGTTGACCAGGGTTGGTCTCAATCTCTTGACCTTGTGATCCACTCGCCTTGGCCTCCTAAAGTGCTGGGATTACAGGCGTGAGCCGCCGTACCCGGCCATACTGTGCCCTCTCTTAAACACTCCCTTTGGTATGAGAGCTACAAAATTTTCCAGGTGCGGCATTTGCCCTTAGAGAATTGCCCAAGAGATTTGAATTTGTCTTGGATCTCTGATGGAAATGTAACCCTCACTCAGCTTTAGGCTCTGACAGGAACCTCTAATTTCTTCATGTGACTAACTTTTGTATTTTCTAAAAAATTGCCATTCAAAATGTTAACTTTACTGGAACTACCTAATATGTTAGTGGGGCAAATGCTGCAATGATTATTTCAAACTGTGGCTGTTGGGAAGGGGTTGTTGTTGGCTATTGTTGGCACACCAAGCTATGGGGAAATCTAGCATTGTTTGCTCTCTCCTCTTGGAAAGCATGGTTAGTATCATGAGCACTATAGAAGCCAGGGATGGGGTGGCATTGGAATTGGAAAATTCCAGGAATTGGAAATTTAAGGCTGGGCACAGTGGCTCAGGAATTGGAAATTTAAAAGCCAGGAATTGGAAATTTAAGACTGGGCACAGTGGCTCACACCTGTAATCCCAGCACTTTGGGAGGCTGAAGTGAGTGAATTACTTGAGGTCAGGAGTGTAAGACCAGCCTGGTCTACACGGTGAAACCCCATCCCTACTAAACATATAAAATATTACAGGGCATGGGGTCATGCACCTGTAATCTCAGTTACTCAGGAGGGTGAGGCAGGAGAATAGCTTGAACCCAGGAAGTGGAGGTTGCAGTGAGCTGCAATAGTACCCTGCACTCCAGCCTGGGTGACAGAGTAAGACTCTGTCTCAATAAATAGATAGATAGATAGATAGATAGATAGATAGATAGATAGATAGATAGATGATAGATAGGAAATTTAGGAAAACAAATTCTATTCTTCATCACCTTCCCATATTTTCATTTGTCATTCATCTCCACATCTTGTCCCATTGGAAGGT
Source organism: Aotus nancymaae (assembly GCF_030222135.1). Taxonomy (NCBI): domain Eukaryota; kingdom Metazoa; phylum Chordata; class Mammalia; order Primates; family Aotidae; genus Aotus; species Aotus nancymaae. The sequence continues at coordinate 33,234,707 of NW_026988471.1, forward strand.
GTTCAGAGGCAGTGACATGCATGGACTCATGATCTCCTTTGATGACAGTGCCTTCTGGAATGCCTTCTAAAGGACCTACCTGAGGCTGTTTTACAGTTAACTCCATTTTTTTATAGCAGAAGTATACTCTAGCATAACAAAAATTATAGCAGCTATGATTTGTCTGCCCCTATCAAATCTCATGTCGATTCCACTGTTGGGGTGGAGCCTAATGAGAAGTGTTTGAGTCATGGGGGCAGACATCTCATTGATAGATTAATGCCTTCCCTCAGGGCTCTGTAAGGGTAAGAGTGAGTTTTTACTCTATTGGTTCCCAGATAGCTGGTTGTTAAAAAGAGCCTGGCACCTCCCTCTTGTCTCTCTTGCTTCCTCTCTTGCCATGTGATCTCTGTACATCTGGGTCCCCTTCACCTTCTACCATAAGTGGAAGCAGCCTGAGGCCCTCACCGGAAGTCAGACAGATGCCAGTGAGCCAGCCTCAGGTATTCCTTTATATTAACACAAAATATACTAAGACAAAAATTAAATATATGTCAGTAACATAGTAGTTTATTATCATTGTCAAGTACTATGAACTGTACTATATAATTGTATTTGTATACTTTTTTATGATTGACAGCACAGTAGGTTTGTTTACACCAGCATCACCACAAACAGGTGAGTAACGCATTAACCTACAATGTTGCAACAGTTAAGAAATCACTAAGTGATAGGAATTTTTTAGCTCCATGTGGTAGGAGATCACTGTCATATATATATTTGGTTTATCATTGAGTGAAACATGTGGTACATGACTGTACTCTGTTTTTCTCTTTCTTCTTTGACTCAGCATAATGTTTGTGCAATTTGTTCAGGGTCTTGTTTATATCACTATTTCTTTCCTGTAGTGTTTCATTGTCTATATATACAGCATTTTGTTTATTCACTTGTTGATGAACATTTGTCTTATATCCAGTTTTTGGAGATTTCAAGTAATGCTGCTATGAACATTCACAAACTGTTTCTCCAATTTGATTCACCGATAGAATTTAAACTTCACAAATTAAACTACCTGCCTAGATTGCAGAGCTATAATGCTGCTGTTAACACTGCTAGTTGGGAAAATGTTTAACTCTGAAGTGGCGGGAAAAATCTCACTTGTGGAGTTTGTGATAAAGCTTTGCAACAAAGTTTTTTCACTGAAGAAAATTTGAAATTTAAAATCATCTAAGAAAAAGCAATAAATAATAAATATATAAATTAAAAAGAAAAATATGTTATACATGACATCCATAACATACAAACTGAATTCTACAGGAAAACACAGACAGGCAAACTCTATGGATCAGCCACACAAGTCTGCCATCATGCTGGTAAGAACTATAGCAACACTCTACTTATCAACAAAATTGAATAAAGATGACCTGAGACAGGCTTGACTCTAGACAAGACTATAATACTCTTAATCCATTGGAATAAACCTCAAGGAACATTAAATAATTAAATACATCACAGTTCAAGTCACCTTTCATCAGATGACTTTAATCATTCAAATAAAAGTCTTTAGAGAAAATGTAAAATTCACAGAGATCTGTTCAAGATGCCTCACAATGCAGCAGATTTTGAAATCGACCTTTATCATAAGGTGCAATTCAGTGTAGGTTATAATGTAGTAATAATTTATGTCATATAGCCTAATTATTTTTTCCCTTATATTAGATACTGGTCTGTGACTGTCATGATGGAATAATGAAAAGGTGCCCAATGAAACTCTCATAAATTTTCTTCAGTGGAAAATACATAGAAATTAATTGGGATTTCTAAAGTAAAACAAAACAGGAAACAACATAGGATTCTCCTAGATGGTCCAGAGTCACCATAGAAACACATGTCTACTGTTGATTCCTCTCATGTAGAGTGGGGATTATGCTAAGCATGAGAAATTTCCTTTTCACTTTTGTTGTTTTTTGTTTTTTAATTCTCCTGGCTCCCTCTTCCGTTCTGGCATTGTGAGACTGTAGGCACCAGACTGTAAGTTTATGACAGCAGGAATTGGTTCTGCCTGTTCTGTTCAGTTTTGGGGGGCATAAATTTAGGGGCTACAACTACAGTTTTAATAGATATGTTGCATAGTGGTGAAGTCTGGGCTTTTATTGTAAGTATCACCTGAATAGTATGCATTGTACCTGTTAAGCAATTTCTCATTCCTCACCCCCCTTTCACTCTGCCATCCTTTCAAGTCTCCGTTGTCTGTTATGCCACACTCTATATCCATGTTTACACATTATTTAGCTTCCACTCTGAGAGCATGTTGATATTTGACTTTCTATTTCTGAATTATTCATTTAAGATAATGGCCATTCAAGTTGCTACCCAAAATAATTTTTTTCTTTTTTATGGCTGAATAATATTTCATCGTAGATACATACCACATTTTCTTTAACCAATGAAAACAAAAATGTTTCATTCCACTTTAGTATTCTCAGCATCCAGAACACTGCTGAGTTATGGTCGAGTAGTGGATACTCAGTGGACATTTCTTAATGAACACTTCTTTTGTTTCAGGCCATATCTGAATTCCATGATGCTCTAGGCTCCACTATCATTTTTAAAAAGGATGAGATTGAATCTGCAATGTTTTATACTCACCTCAATCACCAAGCAAGTAACAAACAATCTCAACATATTCCTGAGTGTTCACAAAACGAGGAGGTGATCCTCATACCCATTTTCCTGGAATATACCTCCATTACAGAGTCCAGTCCTAACTGTAGTGCTCTAGTGTACCTACACTGCCGTTTATTCAAAGTTGACTGTTTCCTCAGCCTTATGCAAAAAAAGTTTTCTATTCATCATTATTCTCATTGTGTAGATGAAATAAGCAGCACTGCTTCTTCTCTGACATGTTTCTCTTCCACATGAGGCAATAAATTCTCAGTTACTTGATTTCCTCCTCAGAAAAGGCAGTGAGGACGTTGGTAAATGTTCAATGGATGAATAAATGGATGGATGCTTAGACAAATTTGTATTAGCAAGATTTTCAGAAAATCAAAAACTGATTTCTTTCTTAGTATGAAATAGTACGTTATAACTTTTATTTGTCCATAAAGGAACTTTGTAAATTGTGTCCACAGTCAGATAAACTATGGAATATTCAAATTTACTGGGAATTATTTCAAATATACAAAAGAATTGTATAGTCTTAAGCACATAGGAATGGAGGCTTCTAAGACTCAATCATGGTGTTTAACTTAAAGAAAAAAAATAACCAGACTGCACATAACCTATAATTTCATCAAATTATAAGGCTATTAGAATTAGGCAGGAAAACATTTAGATCTGTTTAAACTCCTCAGAAATGCAAATTTTAATGAAGTATTCAACCTGGAGAGTTGAGAATAAGTATGCTCTGTAACCTACATGACTAAACAGTTTTGAAATGTCAAAGCCAATGATACAGTGACTGCTGAAAAGGCCTGAGTCTGATTGTCCAGGCTTTGAGACAAATATCCCTGAAAGTTGATAGTTCTGTCTTGTCTTCAAAACATTACATAACCCAGTTAAGTGAGATGATAATTTTCTTCCTTACCAGGTATATATGTATTTTACTCCAAGATATTTAGAATTAAGTGCAAAACAATTAAGAAGACAAAAACATTAGCATTATGGCTGTGCGCGGTGGCTCACGCCTGTAATCCCAGCACTTTGGGAGAACAAGGCGGGTGGATCATGAGGTCAAGAGATCGAGACCATCCTGGCCAACATGGTGAAACCCTGTCTCTACTAAAAATACAAAAAAATTAGCTAGGCATGGTGGCACACGCCTGTAGTCCCAACTACTCGGGAGGCTGAGGCAGGATAATTGCTTGAAGCCGGGAGGTGGAGGTTGCAGTGAGCCGAGGTTGCGCAACTGCACTCCAGTCTGGCGCCTGGTGAGGGAGTGAGACTCTGTCTCAAAAAACAAACAAACAAACAAACAAAAAATTAGCATTACTATTTTAATTTTTAAGATGTCTAGTAGATATTTGCTATTTCATGTGCTTCTACATTTTAACAGAAATTGATATATTAATGTGATAACCTTATAAGTCCAATTTAATAACTTACTAGGTTTATGCACAGTTTTGGAATAGCTAAGATAACTCTGTATTCACAGTACTTACAAAGTTTTTTTAATTTATGAGAATCATTTAGTACTATAATCTGAAAAGTTTTGTTTGCTAAGTCAGACAGAATAGGAATTTCCACCATTAAGTTTATAAATGTGGTTAAAATGTTTGATATTTGAGAGTGTTTAATAAAATTTAAAAAATAAGCCAAACATTATTCAAAGTCCCCCAGAAAGGAATTGTTTAAATTTGCTAAGTGTGTAAATAGAAAAATAAGATTTGTATGCTAAAGTTAAAAGATTTAAAAATAGGGTTTTGAATGTGTAACTGTAAAAAACAAAACTAATTTTTAATCCAAATAAACTCTGAATAGGCTTTTGAGAACACACCCCAAAACACCTCACAGCAACATTGATTTTATCTATATGATTTTATAAGCTGTTATAGTTATGTTTAGCATAGCCCTCATGCCTAAGATGCTTAGCGCTGATTGAGTAAAAATGTAACTTAGTCACCAATAGTAATTGCACTTGTAGATGTCACACATGAGGGTACTAGGTCAAGAGGGGAGAAAATAAAGCTAGTAAGGAAGAATTTGTCAATGTGGGAAAACTCTTCTGTGTCATAGAATTAACACCTGAAAAGGTACCTGGGGCTAGTTTTAATTTGTTGTGGTGAGACTCAACAGAGGCTTCAAAAAGGGATTTCAGAACTACCATGGCAGATAGTGGAGGATTAAATCAAAAGGCTCAAAGAAGCGTGCATGATATCTTCTGCGTAAGACTGGGAGACCTAGCAGCTCACTGTATAACTGAGAAGGGCTCCAGAGATGCTCCATTTATTGATTCAACACATAATACACTGGTGAGAGGTGCTGACATCAATAAAAAGCTGGGTCATGCCTATCTCTGTAGGCCAGGGCTGATGGTAGTAGATGCTAGGTCATTTAATTTAATAACAGAGGCCATTTAGCAACTCTAAAATATCTAAAACATGGTGGACATACTTGCCATTATGGGAAGGAAGGCTGAAGTAGCAGCTACAAGGATCTGTAGATATGGATAATAAAGCATAGTAGATCTAGAGAAAAAAATAGTTTGGGTAGTCAATTGAGGATATTGCTTAATTCTTAAAATCAAAAGTATTCAAAGTTGGATCAACAGAAGGAAAGAGGCTGAGGTCAGCACCCTGTGAAAGTTGCTATGCTTTGACTGGTTTTCAAAAACTTCCCTTACATCCAGAAATTATTAACTGATGGACTGGCCAAAACCCATGAAGAAGGACCACAGAATAACAAGGCAAGCATATACAGTAATGATTCACCTTATCCTTCCCTAAAAGACCTACCGCTATTTACTTTGGAAACCATACATAGAGAAAAAAAGGACTAATTAGTCATTTCAAGGATTACTGGATAGAGTCTTAGTTGACTCTGAGACTCAGGAACCCAGGGCACTCTTGTCGATCCTCCCCTGATAAAGCAGGCATAGGTGAGTCAGATAGTATACTTATTGCCCATGCTTGTCCTACTGTAAGACCACTAAGGATATGGACCCATCCAACAGTCATTTCCCTGGTTGCCCAATATATAAGAAATATACTTGGCATTGGTAAAACCCACTCTCTAGTTTCATGACCTCTAGTGTGAGAACTATTAGAGTCCAGAGTCCTGTGTGGATCAGGTCAAAACAAGACTTTACCTGAGATTACATGCTTGCTCTTGTTTGTCTCATTCCTTCGAATGCTATTTCAATTGTACTTTCACATGAAGTCAGGGGCACTTTAATCCATGACTCCAGTTTTGCCTATAGACAATCCAACCTTCTACCTTACATGTCTTATCATATTGGCCTGTTTCTTAGACTGTTTGTGGTAAACTTGGTGAATTATTTAAGCATTTCATTGGTTTAAAATGTGAGTTATATATTTATAAATTATATGTCTTATGGGAAAATTACATTTTTCTTTCAGAAGTTGATATCACGTTTTCTTGGACATACTAAAAATATTCCAAGTAGATATTGTTGAAATGAAATCACTTTCTGGAAGCTATGTATAGAAGCCTAAAAGTGACTTTGATATTGAAAGTAATCTGTACTTCTGTAGTTCCAGCCTGGTTTCTCTGGAAAAATATGTGGAAAATAGCAACTTTCCCAGCAGATACTGCCAATGTAAGGACCTTTCATTACCATTTCAAGTACTTAATTGAAGCTTCTTGATTGTGATAGGCTCTTTCTAAAGGCTTAAAGTGGTTGGAGTTCTTCCTTCATACTTCGGTGGGCAAAATCGCAGCTGTGGTTAAGCCTTGATATTTTTCTATGGTATGTGTTGCTGAACAATTTTTCTAATTTATGAGTCCATATTTAAGTTTAAGGAATTTATAAATATGGACATCCTTTAAGCTATCACTCTCATACCTTCTCACCTGGCAGCAAATGGGCTGAAATAATGTTTAGGGTTACTAAGAATGTACAAAAGAGAATGGGAATGGAGAAAATTAAATTCTCATTACTCAACATTTCACTTGTGGGCAATTCTAGGACTCATGCCAAGCTTGTTGAATTACAATGGCTAATGATTCTTTCCACCGACCCTCCGTCATCTACAGTCATTTAACAATGTAAAAATGAAAATTGTAATTACTCTCATGAACAACTAGAGGGGTGTGTGGGGGTGTGTGTATGTGTGTGTGTGTGTGTGTGTGTGACAGAGAGAGACAGACAGAGAGAGAAAGGGTATAAAGGGGAAAGAGGGGGAAAAGGAGGAGAGGTACAGAGAAGATTGGGGAAAAGAAAATATTTAAATGAAGAAAATCCAATAAAGACCATGGTAACCTCAGTTAATGTCTTTGGAAAAGGAAACAAATATCTCCCTTTTGTGAGAGCTATAAACAACTGGAAAATGGTGCTCCCTGAAACAGTGAGCAGGAAACATTTAAAAATGACAGCTTTGGTGGACAAAGTAAAATGGTGTTTTTTTTCTAGGACATACCAGGTAAGCGAGGAGCAGATTACTGATTCCTGAGCAGTTGATCATGAGGGCACTCTCTTGGAGTAAGTGTCTCAGCAGTGGGTGACTCAGGCGTTATCTTACAAAGCAGTAGAAAATTTCAAGCCACGCTTGTTGCAGTTTCGTATACATCACCTTTGGATTTGGTGAAATTAGACATACGTACAAACCGCTTTCTAGTGTGAATGGGAGACTGATAGAGACAGGCAGTTGTCTCTCAATATCCTCGTAAGAATAGAATCATTTATTGTTAGCTGTCATATGACAAACCGGACCCATTTACTACTGCCCCTGCCTCTCTCAGGAGTTGTGGTTATGAGACTAAGTTCTGGACAACAGGTTTAGCAGAAGTGAAGTATAGAACCTCTAACTCATGTTCTAAACAGGAGGGACATACTTTTCTCCCAACCTGCCTTCATCATGTTGCATGGAATGCAAACATGGTAGAAAGCCATTCTGAAACATTGGACAACAATGACATCCCAGGAAAGGCAGAGCAACAGGAGCCTTCACTGACTGCATGTAGTACAGTCTTTGTAACATACTATTATATGATGGCATAAAATGCTTCTTACTTAAATCACTGCTGTTTTGAATTGTTTTATGCAGCTGAAATAATATCCTTGCTATAATATATCAACTTTGAAGTTTGATACATTTTCTGCAGTTTCCTAAGTTTATGTATTTTCTATGATAATTAAATATTTTCCACCCATGTTTTTAAATTAAAAGTAAAAGCAAGGTAAATGGATAAGACCTGTCCCATAGGAAATATTTTTCTGAGGAACACTAAAGTGAAATATGAATTACTGAGGACCTTGTTGTAAAGGTAAAGCTGACAACAGTAAAAAAAATTACTGAGCTATGGAATTGAGCCATGTTTGTTTGGCTCCTAATGTTAACCTTGATATTACAAAGCTTGTGTTATTAAAAGGCTCAGAAAATGATAGTATCATGTGTTATTACTATGTTGATTAGCATTAAGTTGGCACTAGGCAAATTAACAACTATAGAATATTTAAAAATATATAATTTAGAGAAATTTTTATATTGATTTTTTGGTATATCTATTGAGGACATACCTGAAAATGGATGCAGAATAATAATTGTCTATATTTTGCAATTGCTGAATTAGAGCCATATACTTTTTGTATACTCACTAGTACATTACAGGGTCTGCTTCTCATGATGACTCTTAATGTTAAATAATTCTGTAAATGAAGGAAGAAAGGGGTTAGATACTGAGGCACCACTTTAGAGTTTTCTTCCCCTAAAGCACTTGTATTTAAATGTGCAAACAATTTTGGTTGAGATTTTTTTCCCAAGTAGCATTTTGGCCCCCAAAAAGGTTTTTATTGAACACCTCATCCCTGACCTACCTTACTACTATTACAATTATCACTAGCTATCATAAGACATAGGGGTTGGCAGGTCAAGAGAGGAAAGGAGGAAATAGAAGAAAGGAAAGAGGTAATAAAAGGAGAATAGAAAATGAGAAAGCAGAAATAAGCAATAAAAGAGAAAGAACAGTAGGAATAGTACTATTAGAGGGAAAAAATGAAGTTACAAATTCAACTTCTATAGAAATAGGTTCACTTATATAAAAGCCTTTGCAGATAAGTGAACTACACTGGGACCAGAGTTGTGCACTTCATGTCACTGAGTGGCTAAAATGTTAGATGTGTGGTAAAAATACAAGCTAATAGCAACACAGGATGAGGTCTGACTCTCTGAGCTAAACACTTCTTTCTTTAGCTCATAATCTGTGCTAGAAATTTAGACAAATTTCCTCTGGTCATATCTGATCTATTTTCTTAGAACTCCCTGATAAACCTGATTAAAAGAAAAATGTGAACAGTATCCACAATGTTACTCTATTTGAGTTTGCCCATTTTTTTTTTATGAAAGAGGATTGTCTTTGATAGCTTTTACATTAAGTTTATGCAGATAGCCTTGATCTCTTTAGTATAAAATGAAAGGTCTTGATTCATTGAAGAAAAAAATACCTGTGGAGTATATTTAGAGATAATGCTAACTGCACTTGGTTGTCATGGAAACTGAAATGTTAAAATAATAATGAAATGATTGCAAAAAAAAACTTGGATGCAGTTGTTATGGTAACCACCCATTTTGACAATATTTTTTTCTGTAAATTAACCATCTGAGATAGTAGCATCTCAAAGTTACTGCTATTATACATTTCATATAAAATGTTTTTCATAATAAGAACAGACGTTAGCTTAAAAATATCTCGCACATATGTGAAGTGACATGTGTGTGCATTGTGTGTGTATGTATATATGTGTATGTTTAAGTGTTCATTTATTCACAAAATGAGACATTTCTAGATTATAAATAGTAACTAGAGTGACTTTTCCAAGTCAGGGGTATTGGAAGCTTCCTCAGTTGGTAGAAGATAGATAGATAGTGATTCAGGGAGGTTACTAGCAAAGAAGAATTAGCTTGCTCTGCTGACTGGTGATAAAGAAGGTACAGAAGAGAATTAATTTTTTAAAACACAGTGTTAGGAACAAGAATTTTACATTTATTTTCTCTCTTAGACTAACAATAACCATTGGAAATTAGTAGTGTTCTCATTTCACAAGTGAGGGAATGGAATCTTAGAGATGCTAAATAATTTACCCCAAGTCATAGTTAAGTAAGTGTGAAGTCAGGATTTGAATTCATGTATTTCTGTCTGAATATCCGTTCTACTGCTTTGAAAAATGGCTGAATCTATGACTGCTAGAAGAAATACACACAATGATCCTGGAGCATCTTGCAGTGCCAGAAAGCAAGAGAGTTCCCTGCCCTCAAAAAACCCACATTGATAAAGGCATGTCAAAGGCATGCAAGGGCCATAGGAGGTAATTGAGCTTCCAAAGGCAAGATAACCTGAACAATTTTAGCAACAAACTAAATAAAGTAGTATTGGCTTGTCACTCTAAGCATGAGATAATTATCTCTGAGACTATATTTGTACATAAAAAGATTGAGTAATTAAATACTTGTGGGAGAATAGACAAATTTCCCCTACAGAAAAATTCAAAGTAAGTTGTATAGACACTCCTCCCTTAAGGAAGTGGAGGATAATTCCCCACTTCTTAAGAGTGGGCTGTACACTTCCTTCCAAAGATTACAGTATGGAATGGGAGAAAAGAGTCATTTGACTGTGGAGAAACTTGCTAAATACTGCTACAGCCAAGTGAACAATATTAATATCAACAGTGATAAGTCGTGTTGCTAGTATGTACCCTTGATATAATGTGATCAGAATAATGCTTTACTCCTGTGATCTTCTTCCCCAAAACCTCAAATCATAATCTGATTATGAGAAAAACACCAGACTAGGGGTCACTCTACAAAATACATGACTGAGAAAAGACATTAGGTAAACACTCTTAGGAAAGGAAATCTTCATGAAGCATGGACTTTAGTTAATAATAGTGTACGGAAATTGCTTCATCAGTTGTGACTAATTACCAACGTCTAACGTAAGATATTAATAATGGGAGAAACTGATGGGATATATGGATCTCTGTACTGTATTTTTATTCTTTTTTGAAAACTTAAAACTATTATAAAATGAGAAGTTTATTAAAAAAGGAACATTCTACATTCATTATGCCACAATATAGGCTTATTGTTTCTTTTATAACTGCTTCTTCTCTTGACATTTGTTTTATTAGGATTTTATCTGGAAATTTATAGTTACATAGTGGGAAATGTGATTTACGGGTGGTCGCTAACCAAACTTTGTATCTCCCAGGGATTTTTGTATATCCAGAGGTTTTCTGAAATACAATTAATAGAGTGAACCATGCATAAACTAAAATGCTTCTTATACCCATTCTAACTTTTTGACTCCCTTTTCTATCTGCCAGTGGATGAAATTTCTTTGCCTTTGTATAGGTATGTGCCAGTATTGATCTGGAGAAATTAGAGACTTATTACTAATATTTTCTAAAATTAATGCAAATATTAATTGTGTATCATGACATCCCTCTATTGCAAAAGTCACTTGTCTCTCCTGATTCCTTTTTTTTTTTTTTAAAGATGGAGTTTTGCTCTTGTCGCCCAGGCTGGAGTGAAGGAGTGTGATCTTAGTTCACTGCAACCTCCACCTCCTGGGTTCAAGTGATTCTTCTGCCTCAGCCTCCCAAATAGCTAGGATTATAGGCGCCTACCGCCACACCTGGCTAATTTTTTGTATTTTTAGTAGAGACAGGTTTTCACCGTGTTTGCCAGACTGGTCTCGAATTCCCAACCTCAGGTGATTTTTCCTTTTAAAAATCTAAGTGTGTGCAGGCTTAGAATAACCACATTTATTAACATTGAATGCACAATTTTAACACTTCTGTTTTAATCAGGAAAGTTGAATATGGGAAAAACCTTACAGATGTAAATTTGCTTTCAGGGTTTCTACAAATCTGTTACTTTCATTTTTTCTTCTTGAAAACTGGTATCAATGACAATAACCCAGAGATCCATAAAAATGAAAAAAATAGTAAGCCATGTGGGCCTCTAGTGTTCAAGAGGAGCCAGATGACAAATGGTCAAGTTTCATGTGTGTTTGCTGTAGGATCCTTAGACTGAAGGCTGATAGAATTGTCTAGGATATCAGCCAGACTTTCACTCATGTTCATTTTATATTTTTATTATATTTATATGTTTTAGGATATTGCAAGGATACTTATTTTTTTTTTTCTGTCTCTCAAATAGAATCTCCTTCATAACCATGTTCCACTGGACACTGACACAGTAGAATGTAGCTGTTGAGACAGAGTTAGGAGTGATAGATGTAACTTTTAGACCTATTTCTATCACCTATTATATGGTTGTCAGTTTCCTTATCTAACAAATAGAAGCAACAATATCTAACCTGATTTTTGGTGAGTTGGTTGATAAATCAAGTAAAATAACTGATATAACAGTGCTTTTAACTATAAAAAATTATTCTCAGCAAACTGACACAAGAACAGAAAACCAAACACTGCATGTTCTCCCTCATAATTGGGTGTTGAACAATGAGAACACATGGATACAGGGAGGAGAACATCACACACTAGAGCCTGTCACAGGATAGGGGGCTAGAGGAGAGATACCAGGGGATGGGGGGCTAGGGGAGGTATAGCATTAGGAGAAATACCTAATGTAGATGACAGGGTGATGGATGCAGCAAACCACCATGGCACGTGTGTATCTATGTAGCAAACCTGCATGTTCTGCACATGTACCCCAGAACTTAAAGTATAATAATAATAAATAAATAAAGCCTATATAAATTAGAGAATTATTTCTATTACTATTGATGAAGAACAGCCACGCAGAAATGAGCAAAACTAGTTGTATGTATTGAAGCTCAGAAGATGATAACTCAAAATATTATGCTTTGATATGATGAACTGAAGAATCACCCTCAAGGTGTCTTTGATCTGCCCCTTCCCTCCTTTTTCTCAATCCTCTGTTTTGTCCAAAACACAGAATGAGGATGTCCCCTGAAGTTCTCTTATCTACGTAGAAACTGGACCTGCTAAAGAGGAACACAATTGCCTTTGATCCTCTCTCTGAAATGCTATTAATCTGGGAAATCACAGAGGAAAAAACTGAAAATTAAACACCAGACCTAGAGCCCAGAGGAACTTTAACCTAAACCACGGCCTATTCTCTGGTCCCATTTAATTTCCAAAGAGAATTATTTACTAACAATTGTTTGAGCATTGGTCCCATTTATTCTCCCTAAGAATCATTTACTACCATTTAAAATTGCCACATTTTCTTGATCTCCCCTTCCACTATGAAGAAAAGATTATAAAAGGATCTGGACCCTTTTGGTCATTCTCCTGTGATTTTCTGGTGCTTATACACATGAAATAACTCTGCATGCCCTTTTCTCCTATTAATCTACCTATTGTAAGTTCATTTTCAGTGAACCTTTAGAAGGTGAAAGAAAAGCTTTCTCTTGGACTTTACATTTGGAATATGGTATGCCTCTCTAAAAATGAAGAAATGATGTACATAACTACCTGTAAAACTATTAGTTTGCCTTCCATATGGCAGTAAAATGTGAGGGCATACTTGACATGAACTTTAAAAAATGTTTTGTCTACATGAGGATTGTTAAAATGAGCTCTGAATGAAGAGACCCCCAAACAGGTTTTGTGTGAGCAACATGGCCCTTTACGCACCCAGGTGTGGGTGGCTGAGTTGGAAAAGAGAGTCAGTGGGGCTGTCGGGTAGAAGTTGGTTTTATAGGTTTGGGGTAGGCAGTGGAAAGTTATAGAAGTTACAATTCAGGGCAGTTTTTGCAAGCTGGGAGGGGGTCGTAGGGTCTAGAGTCATGAAGTTGATTTGTCAGTTGAACAAGGTTTGTTACAAAGTCCAGTTGCCTTATCAGTTGAGGTGGGAATAAGGAACAATAGAAGAATGTCTCACAGTTAATTTGCTGCTGCAGGCTTTGGTCATTCTTCTCCTTTTGAGTAGGTCACAGAGGTTACCATGCAGTCCATGGCATAGTCAGTCAGCCTAAAAGACCTTACAAGGATCATGATGAAGAATGTTTGAGTGCTAGTATTCCAGTTGTGTAAACAGAATCTAGGTATATTTGAAGACTGCAGACAGGCAAAATCCTACTTATTTTCTCTAATTTGAAATGTAAAACAGGGGAGCAGTCAAAACAAAACCACAGGAACACACCAATGTACACTGCATAATATTATGGACATTAATATTTTACTTTACAGAGATGGCCTCTTGAAAATTCAACTCTTCCTCTGCCTTTCTAGGAAATGCTTGATTTCTCTTTTTCTTGACAAAGTTCTTAAATAGTTACTTTGTTATTTCTATTTCTCTTGCAGTTCAGATTCTACACTAAGCATCTTCTGGTCAATATTGTCTATGAGTAGAAGAATTAGAAACAGAAACAATAAAGCAATGAGAAGATTTCTAGATATTTCTGAGGTTATGAGGTCAGAGAATGTGCTTGGGATTTAAGGAGTGGGAAGGGTAAGACAGAATCAATTCTTAAGAGAGATTGAGTTGAAAAAAAAAGAAAAGGTCAAGTGCTATAGGGAAATGTCTACAGGTTGGAAAGTGAAAAGGAGCTAGTAAAATAGAGATGGGGTCTGAGGGATAGGGAGAAAGTAAAGATAGAGTAAGGAAGATTACACATCAGCTAGAACAACTTTATTTTGCTGAATATCTTTTTCAATTGCTTTTGAATATAGGCTTATACAGATTGATTTTAAATATCCATGCAAATCAATGAAGTAGAAAATTTCTACCTTTCAATTGTGACTCAAGCATCATTTCCTCTGAGAACTGGAAAATTAAAAACATGCATTGGCCATCCCACTACCTCATAAAATCTAATTTAAATATCTCTTCTTTCATTTCATTGAATCATCTGGTCTGTTTACAGCCTTATTTCAAAGTGCATTGTATTTGAAATTCCTTACTGATAAATTGGAAACTGCAATTAAAAGCATATTGGGAAAACATATTATTTTGAGAGTGGAAGAACAGATTCTTACTAAAATAATGTTGGAGGATGGATAGTAATTTTATCAGCAACTACTCCCTGCACTTCCAACCACAGAGGAACTTTGGTAGTTTTTATGTCTCATTACATCCCATCAATATTAACAAATGTAACACCACAAGCTATTGTGGCACTTTTGCTTTTAGGTTTTTTTTTTTAAAAAAAAATATATAAAATAGGTCTTGGCTAGTGAAACACAGGGTAATGTTAGCCCAGTAGTGTTTTCCAATTTGATGTATCTTCATCTAACCTCTTTAGTTCTTGCACATTTTATCATAGACACCAGTGTAAGTGAAGACCTATAATGCTGTCTGTGTTGTCTAGACACCATGTGGGATTTCTGTTTCTTTTTTGGAACCAGTAAGATGAAAAGTGAGACATAGGAAATCTTACCAAGCTCTAATTGGCATGAAAAGGGTAATAACTATTAGGATGCAAATATTTTTTGATTCGTAGGTCTCTGTTTCTCATCAAAATAAGAAATAGGAGCAGTTATAATTGTATGTTGAGTGTTTTTCTTTATCCAAAGACTTCTGATTCAATTTTATTTGTATTATTTTCAATTTATTACATTTACTTATTGTCTAGAATAAACTAATTCACACTGAAAAGAATCATTTTAGAAAATAGCTTAGTAAATAATAATACATAAACCAAATTGTGGGCTGAGCGTGGTGGCTCACGCCTGTAATCCCAGCACATTGGGAGGCCGAGGCAGGCAAGTCATGCGGTCAAGAGATCGAGGCCATCCTGGCCAACATGATGAAACCCCATCTCTACTAAAAATACAAAAAATTAGCCGGGCGTGATGGTGCATGCCTGTAGTCCCAGTTGCTTGGGAGGCTGAGGCAGGAGAATTACTTGAAACTGGAAAACCGAAGTTGCACTGAGCTGGGATCGCGCCGCTGCACTCCAGCCTGGTGATAGAGTGAGACTCTTTCTCAAAAAAACAAAAAACAAAAAAACAAATTGTGTTTGTAAATTAAAGGCATATTTGACCTCAAGTGGGAGATACTCACAGGCTGACCTTAAACCTAACCCTAGAGTATCTCTACTTGAAAGTGGTACTCTACTCTGTCTTTTAAAAAAATGATGCAATTAGATATTATAGTATCTTAGTTGTCATAGGTGCTATAGTTCATATGCTGATCTTTTCATGCAAGTGCAGATAGAAAAGTCAAAGTGGCTCTGGCCTGCTTCCAGGAACATTTCAGTGCTCTTCAAAGACACTTGGAAATGGACTTCAGTAATGCAAATGTTAAGTTATCTGTGACTAGAACTAAGCAAGATAAATACACCTTTTAAGCAGCAACTAATCAGATTGATTTCCTTTTCCTTTCTGCTTCATGAGAGGCTTATTCTCCAAGGCTGCATGGCTCCCAGATGCCTTTGTCTCTGTTTTTTGGTCCACTCTAAATACCTACATTAGCTCTACAATGACATTAAATGGTTCTTTAGGTTTGTGGTGTGTCCATCTAGACAATTCATTATCCTGATATGGAAGACCCTACAAGATAAGGGTATTTGTTTTCTTTTTGTGTTTCCAGAACCTAGAACAGTGCCTGATGCAAGAAGACATTAAGCTTATGAATTGAGGTTTAATCATTAGGTAGACCATAGTTTATTGATCTATTAGTATATTTGTTACAGATAAATTACTCCCTTTTGTGAGATTGTTTTTCTCTGAAATCCATCTTTTCCCTTTTCCATCCTGTTCTTCCATTGAGCCTTTCAATCTGCCAAACTAGGGCCCAAATGCCTAGTGCCCTACAGGAGCCTCTAATCCCCTTTGGATTCTTCCCACCACATTCTTCCAGCCTTCCATCTCTCCTGCAACCTGGCACTGGCTTAGACTGTTATCTTTCACAACAGACCATCTATGAAGATTCATATCGATTCACAGAGTTTTCATTATCTGCATCTGCTCCTTTCCTTCAATTCCTCAGTGGCGCAGCAGAGGTCATGTGGCAAACTTCCTTTTTTCAAGACTAGTAGGGCATGTGAAATAGGAGGGTTAACCCGCCCTTCTTATATGTCTCCAGAACACAGAGAACAGTTCACTTTTTAGGAAAAAGTTATTTCTTGAACTCTATGTGCCATGTGTATGAGAGGAAGGGTGGGAGTGACCTTGGCAGCTTGAGACACATGTCGGTATAAAGTAAAACCAAGAGCTATATTACTTTAAAATTTAATACTGAAGATTTGTAGATCATCAAAAAATTACTAATTAATCCTATTCACCCTTTTGATTTCTTTTTTGTCATAACTACTCCATGATGATATTTACTATTTTCATTTCTCATGGAAAATGGAGAAATTGGCATCTCTCTTATAATGTGCATATTTCTCCGTGTTTTCAAAGCTCCTTCAAAGTTCTATGTATTTCAATAACAATATTGTTTTTTAAAAACTAAAGGTATATCTTCTAGGTCTTCTCTTCTTTGTAATTAGAAAACACAACTAATTACAAAGAGGAGAAGACCTAGTGTAATAATTTGTGTTTCAAACACATATTTGTTTAAAACACTGGACAGAATGAAGGGGCTCAGCATAAAGCAGAAACCATATTTTATAAGCATATATGTGTGTGTGTGTGTGTGTGTTTAAAACACTTGACAGTGTGTATGTATGTGTATATATATACTTCCCACTGAACTCTTCATATGTTGCTATGATTACAATTAGACAGGAAGAAAAAAGTGCTGGCATACCACACCTAAGCTTTACTCAATAATAAGGCATAATTCTAATAACCACCAAATATGTATAAAATAGGTAGAGCTACTTCACAAAGATAGAGAAAATAATAGATTTTATTTTAAAAGGAATTGTCATTTGAATGGAAACCAATACCTGACTTCAAAATAAATGTAACACTAAAATTAAGCCTATAGACCTGAAAAAGAGGCCAGGATCATATTCATGCTGGATTAATGAAATACAAAATGAGATACTGAAGGGGATGTGAAGCATTTGTTCAAATGTGGCAAATAAATATGTCATCCTTTACTTACGTAAAATTATGATATTCTCTCCCTTGGAATATATAAGGAATGCATGCAGACATTTTTTTTTCCCACATCACTTTAGAATCAAACTAACACAAGTGGCATGTAGTCAAAGAATGTGAAACAAAATGATTAACAGGAGTTGAAGATTTGTATAAATTAGCTGCTGTCAAAGATAAAACTTAATGATTAGAACTTCCCATTTTAGAAAAACAAAAGTTAGAATGTATAATTATGTGAGGGTAAAGAGGCTTTTAAAATTAAAAAAACATTTATACAAGTTAATCAGATTTTTGATGATGATCTGATGTTTAGAATCACCCTATTGAAGTTGAAGTTTATTTATGCCCAATACTAAATAATTTATGAGCTGGGGCACCATGAATTTTTAAATAAAGACTTTAAAATAAAATAATGGGTTTAGATAAGTTATTGGAAAATGCAATACATAATAAAATTTATTATGAGATGCCTACTATTTAGGATATGATGCTAAACGTTTACTACTGAGTCAAGGAATATATTCATCTCCTATAGAGGAAGCACACACTTTGATGCTTCAATCAGAGGAAAAGTTACTGAATTGGATGGACCAAGGGTGTGTCCTAGTTGGGTGTTTATCTTTTTAACGGAACTTATAATTTATGAAATATCTATGGTAGTGAAGCTAAATGTGCTGAGATGTGAAAAATGTAAAAAGCATGATTGCCTGTAGCTTTACCAGTGCTCATCTATCTCCCTGTTTACAGCAGGCTCCAGACTGATCATTGGATGGAAATGGATTAGGGATAAATATGTGTTAATTTAGCATAGCTTTCTGGATTGACACCATTGTAAACTTTAGAAAAAAAATGAGAGGATTTTCTTTCCTTTTCAAAAAGTACAATCCATGTTGGGCAGAACCAAAACACATGCATGAAGAGTATCCATTTAAGGAGTCATTTCTATGACTGACTTTGTTGTACAACTAAATACAGATGTGAAAAGATTTTCAGTAACACACATGTGTAAATTTTTTTTTCTGGAAGTCCTGAGTAATTTTTTACCAATACATGAAATTAAAATTTTTTAAAAAACTAATTTGTTTTAATCACATATTCTCATATATAATTATTTAAATGAAGAACCTCACATCAAAACTGAATTCATGTGTCCATATTTATTGAGTATCTTGTTATAGCAGGCAATGTTCCATACCCTTCTAGACAGGCTAGCTTCCTTCATCACTATTGAAACCTACTGAGAATGAATTTAAGAATGTCAAAGGTGATCCACGCACAGCAGTGAGGTGAAATGATCTCTTCCCTGCTCACTTCACAGTATCTAAGTTCCTGCCGAAAAACAAGGATGATTCATGGGGTCATTATGAAGGTTAATGATTTGTGCACATCTTTTTTTTCCTTAACGTATCTGAGGTGCTAACCAGAGTTAGTCTGCAATACCAGTTTCATGAAGTTGTCAGTGTTTGTAAGAATATAGAATGCATGATGTATTCAAATTAGTGTAAATAATTCATTTACTGTTAGAGAATCAAGTAGACATGGTTGTATATATATTTTTCACATGCCATTTATTTACAAACTGGGATTCACAAGAATCTGTTAGAAAATATGAATGCACTGTGCTCTCATAGTGGGAGTTGAACAGTGAATACATGTGGACAGAGGGAGGGGAACATCATACACTGTGGCCTGTCGGTGGGTAGGGGGCTAGGGGAGTGATAGCATTAGGAAAAATACCTAATGTACATGATGGGTTGAGTGCAGCAAACCACTATGGCATGTGTATACATATATAACAAACCTGCACTTTCTTCACATGTATCCCAGAACTTAGAGTATAATTAAAAAATAGAAAGAAAATATTTCTGCACTAACAATGTGTCCTTTCCCAAGTGCCATTTTGTTTCGTTATATTGGATACTTGAATTCAAGATAACATTTATAGTTATTCTCAAAAGTATCCTTGACTTGAGTAGTACAATTACATTTAAACTAGATTTAGTTATTTAAGTCTTTAAGGGACAGTATTTTTTTTTTCACTGAAAACTCAGCAGACCTATAAAGAGCTTGGGTTTGTTGTACATAGAAACATTTTGAATTCTCAGGCAACAAATGGCAGATTGATTTATATTTGGTAGTTTAACTTTTCATTATAAACTCAATGTTTCTATTGGTTGCATTGGCTCATCAGCACTAACAAAGGGTGGAACCTGGTAAACCTACAGAGGGCTGATGGCCTGAGAAATGTGTCCTGTCTTGTTGAAAACAGGCTAGTTTCTTGACTACTGAGACTAAGCTCTCATCAGATGTCCATTAGCTCATACTCAGTACTGTCTAGACTGTAGGCTCTTTGATGGTAAGGATAGTATTATATTTATTTTTTGAGTCTAATATTCTGCACAGCTTGTTATAGAAATTTATATATACTAAGAATCTACAAAATCAAATTCTAGGCTTTGATTTCAACTTGGACAAGAAACCTGTAAAGGGGTATTTACCTTTGTATGTCTTGTATGCAGCATCAGGTTAATCATACTGCTAGTTGCCTTCAGTTTCTGCTGCTGGTTTTTATCCATATTGCACTGGTTACTGACCCCTGAAACCCAGTCATCCTTAGGCCTTCCGTATTTGGTCATTCCTCCATTGACCTATTCATCTGAGTTCTCAGTGAAGTAAAAACCTCACTGCCTTTGGATTCAAAGCTCTAGCTCCATTCATTCCCCAAGGAGATACTTGACTTATGTAGTACAATTAAAATCAAAATGGATTTCCTAATTTGTTCCTTGAAGGACATTGTTTGTCTGTTCACTTACCAGAAGGATTTTTGCTATTTGCTCTTACATCATCCTATGCCCATGTTCATCAAAGAACTGTAAAGCAGAAAAGGGCTTAAAAATATCTTACCTCCACAACTATCCCTTTCATGATTGCTGAGACAAGAGAGGTTTTAAGGTCTAGAGAGTTAAGCAACTTGTATAATATTACCAATGGTGTTAGAAGCCTAGCTGAGGATCAACATTCTGGAATCTTCTCTCCACATCATAGGTTCCCTCTTTTTCTTCAGAAACTTTCATCTGTGCCTCAGGCCTTGCTACTGTTTCTATTACTCAGCTACCAAAACCCACTTGATTGTCTTAACTGCCACTCAGAAGCCTGTACGATGTTTCTAGGTTTCTCTGAGTAACTTTCTGGGAATAAGGATTAGTGTTAAGTTTCAGGGAAGGTACCCTCCAGTTGCAAAAACTTTTGGGGTGTCTAGATCTGACAGTTTTAATATCATATCAGAACCTGCTTTAGGGGTTCCTGGGCCCAGGACCACTTTGGTTTTTAGGAGGTAGATTTAGTCCCTTTTACCCCAAAGTATGATGTATTAGCTTATTGACCTCCCTTACCGTGGATCAGTACCATGGATCATCCTTACCATGAATCAGTATTCAGTCCATAATTTGAACTTGCTTCCTGAGCTTTGGGAAATATCCTGTGATATTGAATCGATGTCTACCTGAAAATTGCAGCAGCCTACCCCTTTGTGAATGTTTTTATTATTTGCCTAAAGTATCCTTCAGTGGCACACCTTTTACCACTCTTCAATCCCTGACTGACTTCTGGCCTTGAGAATCACCTTCTATTTGTTTTAGATTAAGGACAAACTGACAGCCCCAGGCACAGAGGATGAGGTACCCATCATCCAGTCCAAGCCCAATTATTTCACCTCTGCCTTTAATTTCCTTTATTATTCTCCAGGCATCTGCATTATTAGCAATTTCTTATTTCTACATCTTTTTTTTCATATTTCTGTTCTTTTTCTCCTCTTCCTTTTCTTCCTCCTTAACCTCCTTTTCTTTCTTTTTCTCTCTTTCTCTCCCCCTCTCCTTCTCTATCTCTGTAGTCCTCTTCAATCTATAAACATTCTCATCTCTCCAATCCTCTAACAAAAAATAAAATCTTAACCTTACTTGGTCTTATATAATGCTTTAACTACCATTAAGTCTCTTCCTCTGGAAATATTTCAAAATCACTTTTCTTCAGCTCTTCTTTACTTCCCAGCCCACTACACTCTGGCTTATTTTGAACCCACTATCTTTTTATTCCTTGTACTTCTCTGAATACATGTTTTTAAAGTTCTCTTCTAACCTCTCATTAAAGTGTTGCTGTCAACAAGAATTCCACTTTTTTCTATAATGACACAACCGTACTCTCCCTAGCTAATTCCATGCACACTAATAGCTTCAAATAACTACAAATATTCTGAATACACCTAAATCAAGGGTGTTGTCCAAAACTCTTTTGAGATTTAGACTCATACTCTACCATCTGCAGAACATCTGTCTTTACCTGTAAGTTTCATAGGTTAAGAATGACCCTGTAATTCATTTCCTGAAGTAACACTTTTGAGAGAAGAGAGGGTGTTATTACTAATTAAGCTAGAACAGCAGGCATAAATCAGCACAGTTCATGCAAGTCACTGTGAATGATCATCCTATACAGGTACTCAAAGGCAGTATGTCACACAGAAGTAAACTAATCAACTTTATTTCAGACTTCATCTTCCTCCTACATTCTGTAATTACTAACACCACCATCCGTCTAGTCACCCAAGCAAAAAAATCTGAAAGCATCTCTGATGCCTCCTGCTTTTTTACTCTCATACCTTCATCCCACTCCTCCAACTTAGTCTAATGCATATTGCTTGGTTGTATCTGTTTCTCCGTATTCCTGCTCTCATTATTCAAGTACAGGCTCTCATCTTTATAGCTTGTCTATGATTGCTCTCTCTCCAGTCTTGATCCACCAAAATTCAACAAGCTGTCAGAGTGCAAGTACACCATATCACTCTGTGGGAAACCTTTCAGTGTTTTTCTTCACCTGGAGCAGAAGTTC
Organism: Aotus nancymaae; assembly: GCF_030222135.1. Classification (NCBI taxonomy): domain Eukaryota; kingdom Metazoa; phylum Chordata; class Mammalia; order Primates; family Aotidae; genus Aotus; species Aotus nancymaae. The sequence continues at coordinate 33,257,235 of NW_026988471.1, forward strand.
CCATCCTTTTTAAATTAAAAGTATTCCAAACAAATCTTCACATGATAAAGTTTGAGCTATTCGTATTTAATAAAACTCATCATTTTGCATGTTCTAAAAATGCTATTATACATTTATTTAGGCTTTTAAATAAATTTGGCTTGCAAAATAATTGAAAAATAAAAATGTATATAAGATTTTATTTTTCAATATACTTTTGTTTCTAATATGACTGTTTAGATGCATGTTAAAAGTAAAACATTCCTCTTCAAAGTTTCCCTTTTTGTTAAAGAATAAATAATAAGTGTTAGAAATAATAGTTTCTTTTAAAAAATAGCTTCCTTCAAGCTTTCTTGCTTTTTGCTAATAACTCTTTGGTAAGCCCTATGTAGCTGTTAAATATAGTAAGAGAGTAAGTATGTTCTATGTCCTTGTACTTTAGCCAAGTTGTTTGTTCTGTCCTATAGCCTGCTCAGACATGTTCAAACATGCCCAGGCATTTCCCGGCTTACAGTCTATGTCTCTTCCTTATTTGAAAATGTTACTATTCTCCTAGTTTTACATAAACAACCCCTTTCCTTTCTTTGTTCTCCATCACATGTTTACCTTTTTAGGAAAGTTTTAAGTTTTTAGCTAATCAGGATCAGTCTAGATTGTACAGTCCAGCTCCAGCCAATGGAGCTAGGACACAGCAGTAAGGATGCAATGCGTGAGGGATTAAAAACTTCTGCTTTTCTTTGTTTGATGTGCTGTCATAGCAATCAGACTCAGAGAAGCACCTTTTCTGCAGAAAGTAAAATTACCTTGCTGAGAAAAGTTCTTTGTCTGAGTGCTGGTTCTTCTTTTTGGCACCGACGAAAAAGCATTTGTTTCCAACATGCATTATATTAACTCATGGCCCCTTGAGGAGCCTCAGTCTTGTTTGAGAAACTCTGGTTCCCTATTAACCTGACACACTGTGTTCTCCATTATCAGGTCTATACCTTTTCTCCATTACTCACCTTTTCTCTATTACTCACCTAGCACCTTCTCAATAAAGGTAATTGCAAACAACTGGATGGATATGGAGGGAAATATAGGCTTTTTCCAAAGGGCTTTCTGACATTTGGTTTACCTATCTCTTTTGTCTTTCCATTCAAAGTCATCTTGACTCTTTCCCTAGAATAGTCTTTCTAAAACCTTGCTTTTGTTATGCAAAAGAAACATACAATGACTGTCTGTTTCCTCCCATATAAATCCTGTTGTCCTCTCCTTGGTATTCAAGCCTCTGGAAAAATGGCTCCTCATACCTCATCCAGTCCAGTCTTAAAACATCCCAGTATTCCTGAATGTCACACACAACTTGTTCTGGGCCAGTAGCCCTGCACGCATCTGAGTGCCCATCTGTCTATCACATTCTTACTTTTACTATATTGGCATTGTCCTTGGAGTCTTCCCCTCCTGCATATCTAGACAATCTTCTCAACTCTGTTCTACTTTAAACAATCCCATTCATTCCTCAAGAACCAACTCAAGTCACTCTTTCTTTAGAAAGCCCACTTGAGAACTTAATGCCAAATTAATTCCTACTCTCTCTGAACTCCTATAAATGTCTAGGGAGTCACGTGGCTTCTCATAAATGGAAAGAGCATAAGCCTTAAGCTGAGATTCTTGGATTTGGAACCATGTCTGATACTTATTAGCTGTGGGAAGATTATTTGATATTGTAAATCACTCATGTATAGAGTAATATACAACTCAAAAGTCTTGGTTCTACAGTAAGAAAAAGTCCATTTTAAACAATGCTTGACTACCTCTCTTATGAAATTTTAGATTATAGGAAACACCTTATATTCCAACTTTGTGGTCAGATTTAGTGAGTTCTCGGTGGTTGACTTGTTGATTGATTAATTTCCTTTCAGATACAAAATCTACATAGACCAAATCTAAGCCAACTACAGTTTTTAATAGTACTCATAATTAAATTTAGTTTCTCTTTATTAACTCTGACCCCTTGTAATTCTGTCATTAATTGTGCATGACTTCTCTTCTACATTATCTTTTCTTCGAACTGTATATTACTATAACTGTTTTTACCTTTCACAATTTCCTTTTTATTCTAATTTATCCAGTATTACCATGCTAATCACAAAATAGTTTTAGTATTTGAATTCTACCAAATTTCTCCCTGTCATATAGAATGAATGAGGGAAATGAATAGCAGAAATCCAATTATAGCATTGCCATATATAGTTTTTCCTAAATAAAATCACATTTCACAATTTTTATTTGAGCTGTAGTTAGAGCAATTACTACAGAGGAAATAAATAATAGTAATAGAAAGTTTTCTGAGTTGGGGCTTTTAGAGATACCGTATTTATCACTGGCAGTTCTATGTAAAATGGCTGACTCCAGACTAATGCTTATTGCTAGACAGCTAAGGTCAAAAAGAAAATAGAGATTGAATGAAGAATGCCTGCTGTTGGCATGCATGAGTATGTGTATGTGTGCATGTGTTTGTGTGTGTGTTTGTGATTCTGTGACATGGAATCATTGTCTAGGGAATAAGAATCTGTTGCAGAAAATAGTAAAATCTTGCATCAATGAAAGACAGAAAAAAAGATAAATGAAATAGAAAACCATGAAATAGCAACTCAAATCCTTATGTTTACAAAAAAAATATTAATAACAGTGCAAATATATCATATTCCCTGTTCTAGTTTCTGGGACTTCTCCCAGGAAAGACACTTATTATTTGTATTGATTTTAGTTTGCAAGCTTTTTCTCTAATGTGCCAATGGATAGTTCCAAACTAGTAAATAATTATGTATTATACACAAATACGGTGTTTGCCTTTTTACTGTAAATTTCCTAGCCCCAAAACAAATTAATCTCCTGATTGTGTGCTCAGTTACTTACAGCAAATATTATCACCAAATATGGTAGACAGGCAAAATAAGGCCTTTACAATCACCAGAAAAAGTTGTGGACAGTCTAATTTCTACTAAGTGCTGAGGCATGTCTATGTCTTCACATCTAGAAAACACTGTAGAAAGGAGTCTTGTTTACTTTTATCTCCTTTTTTCTTCTGTAAATAACTTAATTAACAAATGAAAGGATTTTAATAAAGTAGTAAAAGTAATGCAGAAACCATGATATTCCTTCATTCCATTTTTGTTTTGTTTATTTGTTTATTTTTGAGATGGCGTTTCGCTCTTGTTGCCCAGGCTGGAGTGCAGTGGTGCTCACTGTAACATCTGCCTCCTGGATTCAAGTGATTCTCCTGCCTCAGCCTCCCAGGTAGTTGGGATTACAGGCACGTGCCACCATGCTAGGCTAATTTTTTATTTTTAGTAGAGACAGGGTTTCACCATGTTGGTCAGGCCGGTCTCAAACTCCTGACCTCAAGTGATTCTCCCAAAGTGCTGGGATTATAGATGTGAGCCATCATGCCCGGCTCTTCTTTCCATTTTTATCTGCAGCAATAATAATTGACCTAAATGGCTCAATTTTTCTAGCATAAAATGTAAAACCCTAACTGCTGTCTGCCATTTTTTTTTCTTTTCTTTGATTACACAACAGAATTTGTTCATTATCTAAAGCTAGTTCACCCTGTCCCTTACTTTTTTTCTGGCCTCCATCTTCTCTCATGTTAGGACTTTGCCCCCATAGTCTCCCCTTCTCTCTCTTCTGCTTCACAAATTGTCTCTTCTTCCCCAACATACCTAATTCTTCCTCAGTCTTCTCCATCTTGGGAAATGGCACCAACATCTCCCTGCCCACTCCATCCCAAACCCAGGAGTCATCCTTGATTCATCAGTTTCTTTCATCTCCCAGCACCCAAACCATTCTGATAATTTTGCTCCCAAAGGATATCACAAACTGTCCATTTTCCCTCTCTTCTCTAGCATAACTCTAGACCAAGCCAACCATCCCTCTCAGACAGACTGTCTTGTTTCTCTAATATTTAGGCTTTACATCACATGCAGAGTAGTATTTTTAAAACGTAAATAAAATAATTTCACTCCTTTGATTCAATCTCTTCTTAAAAACCTTCCAGTACAATTTAAACTTTTCACTATGCCTCTAACAGTGCCTTGCAGTCCTCCCGCATGATCTGGCCCAACCTCTGCTCATCCTCAGCTCACATTGCACCTTCCCTTGCTCATTTCTCTCTAGCCACAGTGATCTTTCTTCCTTAAAATGTTCCAATAATGCTGCAGTTGACATTTTGGGTTTTGGCACTTTGGCAACATACTTGCTTCAGAAGTCCTTCCTTAGCTTTTTACAGAGCTGCTCTCTGTCATCCTCCAGCTCAGAGGTCACCTGCCTTAACACAAGCTTTATGAACACTATTTTTGAAATTAGCCTCTGTAGCCATCCAGTAACTCTCTATTATGCCTTCTTGCTTTATTTCCTTTATGGCACTTATCAAAAACTGTAATGATTTGGTTTTCCTATTTGCTTGGCTTTTTGCTCCCACTTGAATGTAAGCCCCCAGCAAGGAGGGAACTTAAATGTGTCATTGTTGCCTGTCCAAAATAGTACCTGGCACATCCACAACTATAGGTTCTGGTATGAATGGCACCTCTGGAGTGTTTCAACATGGCATCCCTGAGTGGATCTCTTTCCCTTTGGTGAATCTGGTATAATAATTTGCATGTACTTTTGTGTTTGTACCATAGCTGAAACTTTTCTTTCCATTAGTCTTACCAGAGTAGTGATCTTGACATTGTATAGACAGAAAAGCCACAAGAGGTCTGCAGAATTCCCATGGATACCATTTTAAAATCTAAAACGTCTTCTAATGACAGAATGGATTTGAAAAGAATTGACTAGTTCCTATGGAGTTATGAAATCTGTAAAATTTCGGACAGAGGTACAAAAAGTTTAATCAAATGACATAGTAGCCTAGGTGGAAGTTTGCATGTGAAAAAAAAAAGGGTAGAATGAGGTAAGGATGTGACTCAGGTATAGAACAACGGGTAACACTACCACCTGTGTTCTTGAATTTAAGGACTCTAAGATATAGTGCTTACAAATGTAATTCAACCTGACAGTTGGAATTGTGAGAAAAATCACCTTATCTATTTGCAATTCCTGACCTATATTTCTGGTCCTTATATGATTTTAACCCTCTGAGAAGGTGCATGGGGTGATGTAATTATTTCCTTAACATCATTAACCACAGGAAGATTTAGGAGTACGCATAAACAATTTTAATCAAACCACATACATAGTATAAATATTTTTGTGCTAGGAAAGTAATTTAGCATTTTGTTTAGTTTAAGAGAATTAATGTAAAGAGAATTTAGTAATGTTTGACAGAATTTGTCTTTTCCAAGTAAAATATTAACCTTGTGAGTCTAATTTAAAATATGTCATTGAGTAATTGCTTTAGACTTATAATTTACTAAGACTGTGTTACGTTGGTAAATTTAAAATAGTTTAAGAATCATCATATTTATAGTTTTAATTCTGCTTGTTTTATAATAAGTATTAGGATAGATCTTATTTTATAAGTTAGCCATAGTACTTAATCAGGAAACCATATTAAATTTATGAATGTAATTTAAAACATTGTACGTGTTAGTTTATAAATGAGACCATTGCGAAAATTTGCTGGAAATGTAAATAGAATAAAAAGACTTTTATATTGGATCTCAAACTTGAGGACAAAAATAAGGTTTTGAACATTATGAACAAGCCACCAAATAACTTTTGGACCCTAAAATTACACTTGAGATACCAAGTGCAGTGAAGCGAGAGGTAGAAGGAGATTTGCACTAATCTCTGAATTTTTTGAATTAATAATGTAGATGATGGATTTTTGGGGGGATGGATGCTGCAAATCACCATGGCATGTGTATACCTATGTATCAAACCTACATGTACCCCAGAAATTAAAGTATAATAATTTTTTTAAAAGCCTAGCTGAAGCCAAAATACATCCCATTGCTAGATTGTGAGCTATAACAGACAATGGAAACTACGCATATTAAGAAATTATGAGTTTCAGTCTTTCCTTCAAACTCTGTTCACTACAGGATAATAGTGTTGTCTACCTGAAGTAGCCTGTAGATAAGTAGAACGTTTCTAAGTTAATCTTGAAAGTATGCACTCAAACATACACTCTATATCACTTTCATTCTCACAGATAACTCTGAACATTGGCAGTTACCCTCCTTTTTAAAAATTTATTTATTATACTTTAAGTTCCATAGAACTTCAGTTCTATGGAACTTAAAGTATAATAAAGAAATTTAAAAAAAATACAACTTAACAAAATTGAAAAAAAAAAGATTCAAAAAGATTAAGTGGTTTACCCAGAATCATATAGCAAGAAAGTGACAAAGGCAGAATTTGAACCCAGAATTTCATAACTCTGGAGCTTTTGCTTTTTCTCACCCTGTTTGCTAATGAGATAGTGCATTGTTAGATAACATAGCTGCAGTTATAGTCAATCAGCCTTTATTATCTGGCAATGCCTTGACCTTGAAGTATCAATTGACAGAGAGTCAGAGAGGTGGGTAAACTTTTCTAGTATGAATGACTGAAAGTAACAAAAATGATTTTTGCCTTCCTTCAAACAGCAGGACAGATGCTTAGGCAATTTATTTGAAGGCTGTATTTGCTTTGTGTTTGTTGTTACTTTTTTGAAACAATGGACAGCCATTGTATTCTGACATTATTATGTAAAATTGTGATGGCAATTAATTTAAAACTTCTGAATGTTCTATAAATCCTATAAAATTGTGGCAAATAATTTTAATAGTTTCAAGCCTAACATTTCACTGGTGAGCTGATGTATGTGTGTGTGTGTGTGTGTGTGTATTTGTGTATGTGGTGGTGGTGGTAGTAGTATTTTCTAGTCCGCTGTGAAACTTGCATTAGTAAGAAATTGTGAGGATGGCATCAAGCCCTTGTAGATTGGAACATTGGCCTTTGTCAGTACAGAGCAAATGGTAATTAATGTGTTCAAGGTTTTACCAGTTAGGTGCTAACCTGTTGAGGAGAGGCACCTGTATGCCTCATGGCTTTTTTGGGGCTGCAAAGGGTCCTGATTAGCTTCTTGGACTGTGCTTGTCAAGTTAAATTTTGAATAATGAATAATAAGGATTTTTATTAGTACAATGGTAAAACTCAAAGGTGGGTCATTTGTGTCAGACTCACCATGGGCCTCAACCAGTACTAAGTGGGGAAGACACTTGTATGAGTCAGCTGACCTGCTAGTTTTATGGCTGTAATACCTCAGGGGCATGAAGTCAGTACTCAGATCAACCTATAGGAAGGTCATATTAAGTAGTCACTTTGAGTCTGCCTGGCCAGTGGCTCTTACACATATGATTTTGTTAGAAGACCAAAGGAAACTGCCCTTTACTCTGGCTTCTGGTTTGCATTACATACACCTCTAGAACAGTGATAAAGTGAGACCATCATATGAAGCTGGGAGACATGCAGAGTGGCAGAGGTGACAGAAACACAAAGGCTTTAAGCAGTGGGGCAGTATGGTCACCTGTAAATGTTCCTATAGATCAGACCTAGAATTCCTTTTCATTAAAACCTGGGAAATAGTATGGGTTAGTGGATACATGCACAGATTCTATGGCCACATTACCTGGATTCAAATCTTGATCCAGCCACTTATTAGCTATATGACCTTTTTAAATAAAATAAATATTAGCTATTGCTTTACCCTGTAAGAAACTACCTAAAAATTGGATGAGCTTGGGAAAGAGTTGCTCACTGAAGGTGCCCTCAAGATAAGTGTTGCTGAAGATTTTTTAAGACAGTGAAGAAATACAAAATGGAAAAGGACAACTCAGTTACCTTCTACTTACCTGTCCTTTCTTTACAACAAATTCACTATCAAGCGTGGTTCCTGGTCTTCTTTATTCGTGCTTCTGGTCTAGAATTCACTATTTTTACAAGGATCTCTCCAATTATTGAAAATATATTCATTTGTAGGTAATTGGAAGAAATTGTTTAATATTTGCATACTTTAATGCAGAGTTATATTTTTATATTTAGAAATAGAGTAGGGAAGCATGTGTTTCTTTCTTCTGGGTTATCACTTAACCAGACCTTAATAAGCTGTCTCTTTGGTCTAAATGAATGACCCCATGAGGAACAGCAGCATCACCACCCAGGAGAGTGTCAGAAATGCAGAATCTCAGGCCTTGCTCCAGAGGTGCTGCATTAGAAATGGTGAAACTAACTAAACCTCCTTTGTTAACCTGCAATCTTGCTGTGGGTTCACTTTAATCCACTAGGAACAATCATCCTCTAATGCCCAAAATGAGATGTATGCAAAACAATCCATTGTCATATGGGAAGAAAATACTAGAACTTCTATTTACATATTTGTGTTATCCTATTCCTGTTTATATATCTGCATTTGTATTATAATATATAAAATGTTTGTGTATATTTATATATGGTATGTATACACAGATGCATATATGCATAAACACACATATATAATATCATAAATACAATGTTTAAATAATCACAAATTAGTACACCCAATATGAAGTACAGTTTGGAGGTTCTTCAAAAACTAAAAATGGAGCTACCATATGATCCAGCAATCCCACTGCTAGGTGTAGATCCAAAATAAAAGAAATGAGTATATTAGAGAGATATCTGCACTCCTATGTTTGTTGCAGGACTATTAGCTAAGATTTGGAAGTAACCTGTGTCCATTCAACAGATGAATGGATAAAGAAAATGTGATATCAATACACAATGGAGTACTATTCAGCCATACAAAAAGAGTGAGATCCAGTCAACTACAACAACATAGATGGAACTGGAGATCATTATGTTAAGTAAAATAAGTCAGACACAGCAAGTCAAACATCACATTTTCTCACTTATTTGTGGGATCTAGAAATCAAAACAATTGAACTCATGGACATAGAGATTAGAAGGATGGTTACCAGAGGCTGGAAAGGGTAGTTGGAAGAGAGGTGGGGATAGTTAATGTATACATAAAAATATAGAGTGAATAAGACCTACTATGTGGTAGCACAATAGGGTGACTATAGTCAATCATAACTTAATTATACATTTAAAAATAACTGAAAGAATATAATTAGATTGTTTGTAACACAAAGAATAAATGTTTGAGGGGATGGGTATCCCATTCCCCATCATGTACTTATTTCACATTACATGCCTGTATTGAAACATCTCATATACCCCATAAATATGTACACCTGGTATTTACCCACAAAAATTTAAAAAAATATAAATTAATTATACTTTGGAGAAATTACAACATATACATATGCACATACATATAAATAATTTTTTCTTACAGATAGGTTTGTTGCATAAAAAACTTTCAAACACCATTGTTGTGAAGAATATATGCAGTTATGACATATCCTGAACATCACAATGTTCAGGAAATGAAAACAATTGCAGTTCAGTAGTTTATATATTTTCACTATAGTTAAAATTCAGTTAGCTCTCTATGCACTTGATACAGGTATTCTTACATTGCAGATTGCCAAGGGTTATCACAATTAGATGTGAATCATTTATCAGATAAGTACAGAATGAGTAATAATCAATGTTTTGCTCCCCCAACTGAAATGAATAACATATATTTTGCTAAATTCTATTGACTAAAAAAATTCAATAATATATATTTGAGTAGAAAATTCCACCTGCCTTTTGCTGACATAAAAGAGCTTTTAAGTAATACAAGAATAGAATTAGCATAGTGAAAATAAATTAGCACTGAGCATGGTTTACATTATTCTGGGAGTGATATGCAAGACCCATGCTTCTATTATTCCTTCCTTCTAACTGACTTTTTACTACTTTATTTGCTATTACTTCCCGATGAGGATTAGGGGAGGAAGATATATAAATCCCATATTTATAAATTAGACTCTTTGCTGGCATCCAAATAAGTAGCAAAATATAGGTATGGAATAGGCTTGAAGGCTTGACTTACATTTGGAATACCTATTCTTGCCTTTCTTTCCACCCATTAACATCTAGTTGAGCATTTACTATGTAAGTGATACCTGTCTGGATTTTCTTAAATGCCTATGGTGTTGTATATAATCTCTTAAATTCTCTTTGTAGTTTCCCAAGAAATTATTCTGGATAAAATAGAAATGCAATAAATGCATATGTAAATGGATTTAGAACTTGCTGAATGGCTTAAGGATTACCAGACAAAAATTTGTCTTGACAAGTTGTTTCTTGAAGTAAAGTTCGGAAAAAGTACAAAATATTGCTGTAAGAAAATAAAAGAGACGTAAATAAATGCATACATGTGCCATGTTTATGTATAAGTATTCAGTATTATTGAGTTATTTTCCCATGACTTATAAATTCTGAGAAAAGTTTCTATAAACTTTCAAAAAGACTTATTATTCTTTAGTCACAGTAACGAGTGGTTATCAGAGCTAGTTTAAACCAGCTTTGGTTTAAAAGCTGATCAATGATAATTCACCTCAGTGAATGTGCAAACTGATCATTGTGAACCCCTTGTTCCTGAATATTAGTGTTCCTGAATATTAGCCATCCTGTTTAAATTTAATTTAATAAGCACACCACTAAATGTTAACCAATCTTGCCTCTCTAACCTTGTGTCTACAGATGATGTCCCCATCCACTTGTTCCTCTGAAAGCCATCAACCTCTGAGCTTCACAGTGTTCAAAATCTTATATAAGGTTAATATTCTATTCTGCTCAGAGAGACAAGCATAGCTTTACCTATTATAGTAAGTGAATTAGTTTGCTAGGGCGTCATAGCAGAGCACCACAGACTGGGTGGCTTAATGAAAATGTATTAACTCACAACTCTGGAGATTAGAAATTCAAGATCAAGGTAGTGGCAGGGTAGTTTTTATTGTGGGGCTCTATCCTTTTTTGTAGATGGCTGCCTTCTCTCTGTGTCCTCACAGTGTCCCTTGGACTCTGATGTCTGTCCCTTAATCTCTTTCTATAAGAAAACCAGCCACGTCAGACTAAGACCCACTCTAAAAACCCCACTTTACTTAATAACCTCTTTTAAGAACCGATCTCCAAATACAGTTATATTCTGAAGTATTGGTTGACACAATTTAGTACAAAAGAATAAGTAATAAATTCATCTTTGTTTTAAATAATTTTTTTTCTCTATAACTTTAGCTTCAGAGCCTGTTTAATATAGTTTAGTGTTGTGTCCTCCTCAAAAAGATATGTTGATATTCTAACCCTGGTTCCTAATAATGTGACCTTATTTGAAAATAGAGTCTTTGAATATATCATCAAGTTAAGATGGGATCATACTTGATTAGAGAAGGTCCCAATTCAATATGGCTGATGTTCTTATACAAATGGGAGAAGACATACAGAGATAGACACACACAGGAGAAAATGCCATGTGACAATAGAGGAAGAGATTGGAGTTAAACAGCCAAGGAATGCCAACTACTTCCAACAATGTTGGGAAAGGAAAACAAAATTGGAGGACCAATTTTCCAATGTCTAAAAAGCTATAGCATTCATTATTGTGATATTGGAATCAAAATTTAAAAAAATAGACCAATGGATCAGAACAGCATAGACTCAATTGGTATGGTCAGTTGATTTTAGACAAGGCACCAACTGTGGAAAAAACAGACTCCTCAGCAAATGAACAACCATATGGGAAAATAGTGAATTGAACTTTTTTCTACCTGATGCAATAGACAAGAATTAATTTGAAATTGATTACAGAGCCAACTATAAAAGCTCAAACTGTAAGCTTATAGAATAAAATATGAAAAAACTTCACAAATTTAGAGTATGAAAATATTTCTCAGAAAAAAAATCCCAAAAGTTCTAACAATATGTATAAATGGCCAATAAGCAGAAGAAAAGATGCTCAATATAATTAGTCATCAGAGAAATGCAAATTATTAATAAAATTAGAGTAAGATATCATGTTATATATACTAGAATGACTATATTAAAATATATATAAAAATTGAAAATAAGCGGTGGCAAAAATATGAAGCCACTGAAACTTGAATATATCATTTCTTGGAGTCTAAAATAATAGACTTAGGCAAGTGTTTTATCAGTTTTTATGTTTTATATACACTACCCTCTGATCCAATAATTTTATTCTTAAGTATTTGCCCAAGAGAAATGAAAGCATATACCCACAAAAGATCTGTAAATAAATTTCTTATAGCAACTTCATTCATAATAACTAAAACTGGGAAGCAGTGGTTTATCAACAGGTAAGTTGTGCTATATTCATACACCAGAAAAATATTCAGTTAAAAAATATTGATAGTTTGGAGATCTGTTCATGAGTATCAACATGGATAAATCTCATAGAATATCAAGTGAAAGGAGTCAGATACAAAACTGTTTATACTCTCTTATTCCATTTCTATGGAGGTCTAAAGTAGGCAAATCTAATCTATTGTGACAGAAATCAGAACAATGGTTGTTTGGAACAAAAGGTGAATTTGAGTATTGATGTCGAAGAGGTGATGCATATTATCTATCTTGATTATGTAGGTAGCTATTCAGCATATACATTTGTCAAAACTCATCAAACAGCACATTTAAAATTCTTTCCATTTTATTAGGTGTATATTAAACATCATAAAAGTTGAAAAACAGAGTTTAGGATCTTAGCAAGATGGCAGCATAGGACTCTCCATCAGAAACATCAATTTCAATTAACTATCCACACACAAAAATACCTTTGCAAGAACTAAAGAATTCAGGTGAGAGATTACAGCACCAGCAGATAGCACAGAAATAAGAAGAGATGCATTAAAGAGTGTAGGAAGAACAGTTTTACGTTACTCTGGTCACCCTGCTCCAACCCCAGGCAGCACAGCCAGGGGAGAGATCCTCTCTAGAGTGATACTGAGTGGGAACATCCATAAAATTAAATTATTTGACTTTCTATTTTCTGCCACATGTACATGGTTTAATTTGAGAGTTAAATTTGTATACAAAGTTAGTCCCATGTCCTCATATAAACTTGCCTGCTTCACAAAGTAGCTGTCACGTTTGTTAGGTCAGATTAGGTTTCAATATCTGCTACTTCACAGGTTCTGAATCAGCCTGTCTTCCTCAGCCTCTGGTCCTTGATTCAAGGTTTAATCCCCACCTGAAACCCCATATTCCTTTTGTTACAAATTCCCTCTCCGGAGTATTTTTCTGATAAGAGCCACTTCAGTCTGCAAATTTAAATTTTGTCAAATTTAAATCTGAAGGAAGTTCTAGACCCTTTCCTCATATAAATCTGTGGATAGAAATAAAAGAGCTAGAATTACTATACTTAGATCCATTTAGGATCATCCAAGATTTACATGGAAAAGAATATGACTCTACCTAAATTCAGAGTGTCTGCCTGGGATATTTTACACCCAGAGAGCACCTGCTATATAATAGCTATTCAGTAAATTTCATCCCATTCATTTCTTCCTCTAGGTGCTGTCATGAGAAGGTATGTAGATCTGAACAGGAGCATGTCTGATGTCTAGAGGGAATTGTTAGTGTTGAGTACCACCATTTATTATTGGAGAGCCTGCTTTCCTAGGTACAAATCTGTACAAGAAATGATTAGTATCACTTTCAGACAGCCTCCTGCCTTACCTGCCCCTTCCAAAGAAAAATCCCATGTGGTATTTTTTATATTTTAAAAATAGTCCATACTAAAATATTTCAGCTTCTTGGGGGCTTGTTTTAAGTGGTGATAATCTTGATATAATAATATGAAATGAGATAAATTTTGAGTTGGTAGAAGCATTTTGATCGTCTTCCTGCCATGGCCATTATTTTGTTCTTTTACTTAGTAATTGAGACTTAGTAATTCAGTCTTCTCTGGATTTCCCAGGATCATGAAATCTGAAAGCAGATTTCTGCATTAACAGGTCATTTTCCCAGTCATGTGGAATTTTTTAAGGCTTAGTAATTCAGTCTTCTCTGGATTCCCCAAGATCATGAAATCTAAAAGCAGATTTCTGCATTAACTGGTCATTTTCCAAGTAATGTGAAAATGATACATGAAGCTTTGTGCCACAATTGTATAATCTTCAGCTATTTAAGCTTTGGTTGTTAACAAAGTGTTAGAATTGAGAGTTCTTTTGAAATACACTGTATGGCTATTTCTGCAGTATTTATCAGGAGGTTATTATTTTAAAAGTCTGTATCATAGTTCAAATAACCTCTAAGAAAGCCAGAAATTGAAAGGTCATATCAGTGATAAACTAAAACTGGTGAATTTGTCAGTTTTAAATTAAAAAATCCCAAAGCATATTCAAAAGAATCAATAAAACATAAAGTAGTAGAATTTTGGAGCTGCAAAAAGCCTTAATTTATTTCAGAAGAGGAAAAACATGAAAGCACTTAGTAAACTGTGAAGTACCATACAAATCTATAAAATGTGAATTGTCTTCATCTTTGTAAAATCCCTTATTTTTCATGTGACAGAGCAGAGAGATGGGGAAATTAAAAATGTTCTTCAGAAACTTTTCCAGTGCCTTCCAAAAATCATGAGAACCATCACTACCCACCTCTAGATAAATTTTCACTAACTTTTATCTACAATTATTAGTTGAATGTCAGCCAGTTTTTTTTTTCTGATCATTCTCATTTAATCCAATAGCTGAATATACCACTAAAGTAGCCCAGAGACTGTAAGAATATATACATAACAAGCATTTTCCAAATTCCCTGTAACCACATATTTTCTCAGAAAAGAAATGAAAGGGAATGTTTAAGGCATACTCTGTTTTTTTTTTTTTTTTTTTTTCAATAAAAATCAGACTGACCAAATACTTTTAGGCCCGAATATATTGTTTTCTTTTTATAACTGATAACATTTAACTATTTAAACATATAAATTCAAGATGAACTTCTCACCTCACAGGCTGTTAAGAATGGCTGGTTAAAGAGAGAAAAAGAGGGAACATATTTTACCTTAAGAGTTTATAAAAGATGATGTTAAGGTAGCGAATGGAATTATTATAATACTCCTTGGAGCAGTGGTTTTCAAATGTATTTGAGTCATACATCTCTTTCTTCAGAAGAAGGTTTTCTAGCCTTGTGGCAGCCACAAAGCAAAACCCTATAGTAGTCACACAAAATACAAAAAGTAAGGAATAAAGGCATATCACATACCACTAGAGAAAAATCACCTGATCGCACAGGAAGACAGCAAGAGAGGAAGATGGGAACAAAAGATCTACAGCACAATCAGAATGCAATTAACAAAAAGGCAACAGTAAGTTCTTACCTACAAATAATTACCTCAATTGCTTAATGGATTAAATTCTCCAATAAAAAGTCATCAAGTGACTGAATGGACAAAAACAAATAAAACAACCCAACTATATGCTGCCTTCACTTTTAAGGACACATACAGACTGAAAATGAAAGGATTGAATAATATATTTCATGCAAATGGAAACCTCAGGAGAATAGAGGTAGCTATACTTACATCAGATACGAAGATTTTTAAGTCAACAACTATAAAACAAGTCAAGAAGGCCGTTTATATAATGGTAAAGTGATCAATTAAGAGAATAGAATAAATATATATGTATACAACTTTAGAGCACTTAAATACTAAAACATTTGCCTTATGTAGATCTGAAAGGAGAGATAAACTTAATGAAAGAGCAAATCTATAAAACTCTTAGAATAAAACATAGAATTAGATCCTCATGACCTTGGATTTGGCAATATAGTCTTAGATATGACACTAAAACCGTAAACATCCAAGGAACAAATAGAATTCAAATTAAAACCTTTTGTGTATCACAGAATATTATCGAATAAGTAAAAAAAACCTAGATTGAGAGAAAATATTTGCAAGTCATATAGTAGATAAGAATGTAGTGTATTAGTCTATTTTCACACTGCTATAAAGAACTACCTGAGCCTGGGTAATTTATAAGCAAAAGAGGTTTAATTGACTCACAGTCTTGCATGGCTTGGGAGGCCTCAGAAAACTTAACAATTATGGTGGAAGGGGAAGGGAAAGCAAGGCACATCTTACATGATGGCAGGAGAGAGAGAGAGAGAGAGTGAGAGAGTGAGTTAAGGGAAGTGCCACAGTTTTAAACCATCAGATCTTGTGAGAACTTATTCACTATCATGAGAACAGTGTGCAGAAAACCACCCCCATGATCAAATCACTTCCTACCAGCTCCATCCCTTGACATATGGGTGAGACTTTGATCACCACCTGTGGCGGTCTGTCCTGCAGACCCTGACTTCATGACAGATGAATGAATGCACTCACACACACTGGAATACAGTGAACCTGAGTGGGCTAGGGGTGGTTGTCAGCTGCTTTCAAAAGGTGATTGCTAGCTGACCATAACTCCCTGTACCTCCTCATATTTATTCAGTATAGATAATAACAGACGTTGTAAGTCAACATGTGTGGATAATTAACGTGGTTAAAATAGTTGTTTTATGAATGATAAAAGGTCTTGGTTCCGGGGCCCAGAATAAACACCATTAATGCATAAATCCCCTTCGACCTCCCCCGGAGAGGACCATCCAGCACAAAATTTACATGAGCATACAAAGTAGAGTAGAGACAAAGGGATGTGGGGTAAATAGACTTAACTAGGGAAGCTTTTATTGTCCCTATTCTTTTACCCTATGATTTAAAATTCTAATGTAATGAACTGGCTGCCTTCAGCCCATTCCATTAAAACCTTTCAGCCTTCCAAAAGGTTTGAGACTATAATCTTTTAACTTTCTCTAATATTTCCTTAATATTTTGCCAGCCACCCCGAGTGAATCCCAATATATGGGGATTACAATTCAAGATGAGATTTAGGTGGGGACACACAGAGCCAAGCCAAATCATCTTGTATCCAGAATATATAAAGGACTTTTGGAACCAGGAGTGAAAAGACAAACAACCAAATTAAAAATAGGCAAAGAACTTTAATAGACATGTCTCTGAACAAGATAGAAAAATGTCCAACAAGCACAAGCAAATATGCTCAACCTTGTCAGTCATTACAGAAATGCAAATCAAAACAATAATGAGATATCCCTTTACAGCCACAATGATGGCCATAGTTAAAAACATAAAAAATAACAAGCATTGGTAGAGATCTGGAGAAATTAGAATCTTGTACGTTGCAGGTGGGAATGTAAAAGGTGAAACTGCTGTGGAAGACACATTAGGGGTTTCCTCAAAAGTTAAACATAGAACTACCATAAGACCCAGCAATTTCACTCTGAGGTATATAGTTGAAAGAATTCAAAACAGGCACAAATATTCAGAGCAACACCAATGACAACAGCCAAAAGATAGAAATAATCCAATGTCTATTGAATAATGAATTAATAGGCAAAACATGGTATATATAGTGTTATACAATGGTGTTATTCAGACATAAAGTGAATGAAGTACTTATACTTGTTACAACATGGATGAACTTGTAAAATATTATGCTAAGTGGAAGAAGTCAGCCACAAAAGTTTAGATATTTTGATTTCATATATGAAATATCTAGGATAGGCCAATCCATAGAGAGAGAAAGCAGATTAGTGGCCAGGGATTGGAACATGGGTTGGGGAGATAAAATAGGAAGTGACTTTTTAATGAAAATGAGGCTTCCTTTTGAGATGATGAAAATGTTTTGGAGCTAGATTGCAGTGATTGCTCACAACACTGTGAATGTATGAACAGTCGTGAATTATACACTTTAAAATTAATTTTATTTTATTTGAATTTTACCTCCATAAAAATATGTTTATCATATGAGAGTAGTAACACCAACAGAAAGAGGAAGATTTCTATAGACAGGGTCATATGCCCTCTGAAATTAATATAGTTAGCTTAATTGTATGTCACACTGAAAATTTCTATCAATCACTTACTGGTTTAAATATCTATTCTATCACTTACCAGTTTAAATTACTCTATGATAGAAGCTATGAATACGTGTGTCTCAGATACTCAGCTGCAAAGAGTACTACTTACTGAGAACCCCAGCTTCTGAACTTTGATGTCTATCACTGTGTTCCCACCAATAATCCACTTCCTATGGACTGCTCCTAGACAGTGACTGAGCCTGGCAGGGATAAGACAGGCCCATTATTGAGAAATGGTTGAAATTCCTGTAAGGTGACTTTGGATCAATGACTTCCATTGGCCTTGTAAAGCTTCCTTGAAACTGCACTGCCTTCTAATGCCTTCTATCATCCATCTTCCTTCCTTCCCCCTCTCCTTCACAAGGCCAGATCTGCATATGATCTAACAGCTCACCTGGCCTTCCTTGAGTTTCTTCCCAATTTCCTTCACAGGTACTTCTCCTAATAAACCTTTTGCATGCTCAATCTTCTTTTGACATAAGCTTCTCAGAGGACCTGGACTAACACATCTATTTATACTATTTTTTTTAAATGAAAAGATGAATTGTGGAATTGTAATAAATTTTTAATATCCAACACAAAAATTAAAAGGCAGTTTATACTTTCAGTCACATGGTTCACACTTAATGGCAGACCCCTGGCGTTAGAGATTTACTTTTCTCTACTAAATGCAGTTTGTTGGAAAAAACTTTAAGGCACAGCACTGGTCTAATCAGTAGGTTCTCATCAAATACTCATGAAGCTGTTCAGTAGTTCTTATAGCTGACTTTCTTTTTAAAAATTGCTTCTACAGCCGGGCGCGGTGGCTCACGCCTATAATCCCAGCACTTTGGGAGGCCGAGGCGGGTGAATCACAAGGTCAAGAGATCGAGACCATCCTGGTCAACATGGTGAAACCCCGTCTCTACTAAAAATACAAAAAATTAGCTGGGCATAGTGGCGCGTGCCTGTAATCCCAGCTACTCAGGAGGCTGAGGCAGGAGAATTGCCTGAACCCAGGAGGTGGAGGTTGCGGTGAGCCGAGATCGCGCCATTGCACTCCAGCCTGGGTAACAAGAGCGAAACTCCGTCTCAAAAAAAAAAAAAAAAAAAAAAAAAAAATTGCTTCTACAAAATAGAGAATGTATAAATTCCTTTTCTTCAATTTATTAACACTCTTTATTGTATCTTGTACAAGTACACCAGCTGACTCAATAAAACCTAAATGGAGATAATGTTAAATGATAGACTCTGAGGTTTGCTACAGTTCTACTTGTCAATAAGCAAACAATTACTTAGCATGCCCTCTACTGGGAATAATCTTGATCATTTTAAAAGATGAGATTAATTTCATTGAAGAGACAGATTTCTCCTGTAAATGGGACCAGTTTCAAAAACAAGGGTATCACTCTTTTACTTCTTTAATAATAATAAATATTTATTCTTTATGACTCTAAGAGTAACTAAATTATCTAACTAAATTATCTAACTAAATTATCAATTTAACCCCAAGGAGTAGCATCTTCTTCAGGAATTTAGAGGTATGGTGTCTCTATCTGAATCTCATTTCTGCTTGTTGTTAGCTGTGGTCCTGGCTGGATTTCTCTTATTTTTGTGATGGATGTTAGGGTACTTTTCCAAAAATAGTAAAGTAATTTCCACATTTAACAAACATGTCTTTGTTTTGCCAACTCTTTATAAACATAACACTAGACTAAAAATTGTATCAACTTAAGATATTACTGACATTTTTGTTTTCATCTTTACTAGGCATTAACCAAGTGGTGGACAATTAAAGGATCAAGTACATTCCTTCTTAGTGCTTAATAATGATTGAATATAATGGCCTTAAGATACATAGAAAGCCCTAATTTCTTCACAAATTCTATGTGTTCTAATTTATACACATATATGCATAATGGATCACATATACATATATCACATATGTGTGTATATTAGATTATAGAGAAATTGTGTAGAAGTTAGGACTTTCGATATATCTTCCAGATGTTAAAAGCAAAAATATACATTGAAACTAGTATGTTTTAGACAGTTGTGACTTTAAGATAACCAAGAGGTATTATTATTAAAATCCACTTATTAAAATGTCAACATAACATTAATTCGTTATATAAATATTTTGTTGGAATATGATACAGATTATTCACTTCGGAAAAATTCTGAATTTCTAAATATTACTATTACTAAAGGGAAGTGATAAAGAAAACATTATTATTTTGAAAGTAGAATCAGTTCTATTAAAGCAACTTTAAAAGGTATAAAAAATCAAAGCAAATTGCTGAAGCTTAGGGAGTTTCTACAATCCTGGATAAACAATGCATAAGCAAAGGAGAATGATTATATAGTCATAGACTGGAGCTATTTCATATGTTCATTTCTGGTATTTACATTGTTAATATTTAGGGAAACAGTACTATTTAAAATATTTTAATCTATCTCTGTGTTTTAACCTAATAATTAAATCTTAAGGGTTTGTTGTATTTTCAGACATTTTTAAACCACTTTTAGTTTTTAAACATTTGCTGAGAACCGCATATCCAATTTTGAAATAAAAGTCATTAGGTAAATATAATTAGTTTAATAGATATTTACCTTCAGGTTTAGTTTCTAGGATGTATTTCTTTCACTAGATTGGCTTGTTGGAAGGAATTGAAGTTAAAAAATCAGTGCTTGCCGTTTTGTCACAGATTAGAGGGGAGTGGGAATTGGTTTAAAATGAGCTTGAAACTGGCCTATAAGGAGGAAAAAGGCTTTCTTTCACCTTGAACAGCAAAAGACCACAATTACTTTGGGACCTGAAATGTAAAAACCATGTAAATCCTAATTTTATATTGCCTCACAGATTAGGTTTTAAGTGACTATTAAGTCATATCAAGTCTCTCTGGCATAGGACAATGTGCAAAGCCGAAGTGAGTACTATTTGTGCCACCAGTATAATGAAGCTGTGCTTTGCTCTTTCATTAGCAGAATACCTACGGAACTGTCATAGGGCCTAAGTGAAATTTTACATCAAAATCATTTTGCTGAAGAGCAGCAAAGTTGTTTTGCATGTTAATAGGGGAAGTAGTATTAAGATTAAGAAGATTTAACCATGTCGCATTTTATTTCAGTAATTATTTAACCATTTTTAACTAAACCTGCCAACTTAGTATCTGTAATTATGGCATGTATTAAAACCAGCCAAGCTGTTAAGTACATACTCAAATGTGTAGCTACTGCTCTAATATATCACTCAATCATTTTCCATTATACCATGCAACATTAGTTACCATTATTGCTGTGTGCAACCCTGATAAACACTTAATGCTAAAGGAGAAAGTGTCGGGAATATTGCCTAATGTTTTTTATCTCTGCATCTACATTATGTTTCTCATGTGGTTCTCCTTGCTTCGATTCATCTGGTTTCATTTGTTAAATTTGCACACATTCTTAACATAAAAGTATCCCCAAATGTGTATGTTGTAATTAGGTTGTAATTCTGAGCAGAGGTTCTAGTGACATTTAAGAGCAAACTGAGAGGCCCGTGGGATCCTGACAACTCAGGGGAATTTAGAAAGGGAATAGTAGAAACAATTTATGCAAGTCACTAGCAGATTATTTTATACACAGCTACTTACAAAATGCAAACTTCCTTTGTTATTGTCTCCCTTTATTTCTCTCAATGCAGTCCTTACATCACACCTGTTAAATAGCTAGTGCTTTAGTTTGCATCCATTTAAATAAACTTACTAATGGAAATTTGCTTTGTTCAAAATGTCTATCTGTAACTATGACCGTTGGACACTTTCCCATTCTGTCACCTCTTCATAGGTGCAGGTGTCTCACTCAACCCTTTATCTGTATGTTGCATCACTTCAGACGGTGCTTCCCCCATCCTGAAATGTTTTAAGCATTTCCAATCTTGGCCTCGCTGATTTCAGACAGAGCAGAGCTTTCTGGTACTGCCTTGTTCTCTGGCATCCTCAGCAGAGCTGCAGCCATGCCACCACTTCATAGCCAGTCAGTAAGCGGTGTTGCCAAAGGGTCTTTCTGTTTCAAAATCAAAAGGAAAATCAAAGTTTTCAATATAACCTCACCACAATTGCCTCTGAATCTTCGTAGCAAATCAGGCACCCTGAATATAGCAAGGCAATACTTTCAAAATACTGGCTTTCACTTGAAGGGTGTCGCCTATTAAAGTATCTGTCCTACAGTGTGAGAAATAGAATCAGCAGTTTCATCCTACTAATATGTTCTTATTGCAGATAAGACACTGAAGAAAAGAGACTTACATAAAGCCTTTAGGCTGGGTCTTGAAGGAGAATATAAAAGCTTCTCTTCAAATGCATTTATTTATCAGCCCATGAGTCTCTGGGTTTAGGTCCATCCTGTGTTTTTAGTGCTGTTGTCTTCCAGAATTCCAAATGCCCTTCCCCTTCCTGTCTGCCATTCCAAATTCTATTCAGTTTTAATCCTGCTTCCTCCCACAGGATTGTATTAATTAGGTTAGCCCACTTTAACTTTTCTTTTTAGGATTCCAATAGCTCTTCATGCCAGGAATATAAAATTTAACTGTAAAAGAGTCATTTATACTTCTATTTTTATTTGTTTATTGATTGATTGATCAATCGACAGAGTCTGGCTCTGTAGCTGTGTAGCTGGGACTATAGGCATGCACCACCACACCCAGCTAATTTTTATATCATTGGTAGAGATGGGGTTTCACCATGTTGGCCAGGCTGGTCTCCAACTCCCAACCTCAAGTGATCCACCTGCCTCAGCCTCCCAAAGTGTTGGGATTACAGGCATGAGCCACCATGCCCGGCCAAGAGTCATCTGTACTTATTGATGATTGCTGTGCCATACAAATCAACTATGGGTCTTATTAAAATATGGATTCTGACCTGACACCTCTGGTGTAGGGTCAAGTTTCTGCAATTCTGACCAGCTCCCAAGTGAATACAGTGCTACTGATCCCTTGACCATTCTGTAACATGCAAGGTGCTAGTTTACTAATTCCTAAATACTAATTCCTAAATGAGGTTGAGTATCCCTCATCTGAAATGCTCCAAAATCCAACATCCAAATCTCTTTGAGCACAAACATGACCCTCAGAGGAAATGTTCACTGGAGCGTTTCAGAGCTGAGATTTTCAAACACCGGTAAAAACTGCAAATATTTATTTTACCTGGAGCCCTTTGCAAAATGCTGATCCCTAGCATTTTACTTTTTCACATCTGATAAAACAGAATATCCATGGCCCAGGCATCTGTATTCTCCACAAAACCTCAGATTATTCTAAGGCACAGCCACTAGTTCTAGCCCACTATCTTTATTTTGCTGACAGGAAACTTGCTTCCATATTATTTGCAAACTTAGGAGTTGACAGATAGGGAATCTACATTCCCTCCCCTCCCCCCATTTAAAAAACTTACTGGTCTGAATTTACAGCTTAGTTTTTAACTTCTCTAGACATTTTTATCATCTGCAAAATGGACATAGTATTACCAAACTCATAAGATTTCTATTAGGGTTGTAAAAGATAATACATGCAAGATGTCTAGGCCACAGCAGATACTGAATTTATTTTTAGTGGGACATCATTTCCTAGTTTTATGTATATGCATTCTCTTCTAAACTAGATTATAAGCAGTTTGATGTGTAGTAATGTGGCTGGGAACAAACTTCTTGTCTTTTTTTTTTTTTTTTTTTGAGTTGGAGTTTTGCTCTCGTTGCCCAGGCTGGAGTGCAACGGCACAATCTCGGCTTATTGCAACCTCTGCCGCCCAGGTTCAAATGATTCTCCTGCCTCAGCCTCCCAAGTAGCTGGGATTACAGGCATGCACCACCACGCCCGGATAATTTTGTATTTTTAGTAGAGACGGGGTTTCGCCATGTTGGCCAGGCCGGTTTCAAACCCCTGGCCTCAGGTGATCCACACACCTTGACCTCCCAAAGTGCTGGGATTACAGGCATGAGCCACTGTACTCGACCTTCTTGTCTTTTTAATATACGGTCTGTCTGCTCATATTAGTTAGTGTTAGGTAGTTACATTTACAGGACCCTGAACCAAAAGCCACTGAACTGAACTTAGAATTCCTGTCCTGAACAACTCTTCCAAGTCAACAGAAAGCTGACCTCACTTTGGATTATATAATACCTTATCAAAGATCTGAATGCTGGGTCAATTTGTGGGTCAATTTGAAATTTAAATAGATTACAGTTTGGGTTTTAAACTCAGAATATAATTTTGCTTCCATTTGAATTTCCAAAGCAACCTACCTTTAAACTAACCCAACCACTCTTGATGACTCTGGAGTAGAAATAACACAATATTAACCTAATAATTTCTAATCACATTAGCACTGTACTTATTTTTTAAAAAATTTCATTCTTCACTGCTAGACTACAAAAAATACCTTAAAGTCAGAGTGTGTTTTTACCTTTGTGTCCCCAGTGGCATGAGCTATATAGTAGATAGTAATTTCATGGGACAACGTTATACCTTTATAATTTTTCTGGGAAGGGAATGAGAGAAAATGAAAGCTGGCCTGATGTTAATTAGACTCCCATTCTGAAGTGTTTGCAATACCTTTAAAATACCTTCTAATTTTTTGGTTCTATCAATCTTCTCAAAGCAATTCTTGTAATTTTCTGGGAAAGGATAGTGGTGGTAAGGAATAGTATGGAGATACAAATATAAAAATAGACCAGAAGGTAGACTAATTAGAACTCCTGAGCAGTCAAAATCCTGACATCATAAACTATTTCTTTACACTAGAATGGAAGGAGAATAAATACCTCATTTGTTTAATTTATAGTACTTCCCAGGACCTAGAGCAATGACTAGTGCTTAATAAATATTTATTAAGTATATGAGTGAAATAACAAATATTGCTAGTCATGCAAAATTGTTAGGTTCCAAAGACAAATGTATGTAAGGGATGGTTCTTGCAAACTAGTTGCTCCTTGGTCAAAGTAAGCTGACAACATAATTCATCAACTCTCTCGTCTCCATGGTCTCTGTATGTGGCTGCAGTGTCTCTCTCTCTCTGTGTGTGTGTGTGTGTGTGTGTGTGTGTGTGTGTAATTGTTGGGGTTTTACATATCTCAGCATATGCTGTAAAATTATCGGTAATGCTAAAACCAGAGTATTGTTTTTCCCTAGTGATTTAAGGGAATTTTATTATCTTGGAGCATATCTGCCATATTTAAGAAGACTGAAAGTTTTTTGAAGAATAAGAGACAGTGGGAACTTGTAAGCACATTCAGTACATAAATGTGTTAGGCCTATTGGGCAGGTTAGGAAGGCTTTCTATAGATGGGTTGATGACAGATGGTTGAGAAAGTAGTTTGGTGTAGGAATGTCTAGGATGGTTGTCAGCCTCACTAAATAAAATTTTTTGAACTGCTCATTTCCTCCTGACTAAATCCCCACCTTGTTTTCTTATCTTGTACTAGCCATCTTGTCTTCAACAGAACAGTCTGTCCAAAATATGCCATATTACAATTTTTTTCTAGCCTATTATCTCTGCTATAACAGGCTCATAGCATACTAAAGCAGTTGATTTCTTGAAATTCTTAATTCCAAGCATCTCATTTTACTGACATAAATACTGAGTCTGGAGAAGCTGGGAGCTATCGGAGGTCACATGACTAGTGACAAGCCAGAAATAGAACCCTGACTGTCAGGCCAGTACCTCATGCTCTGACAAAGAGATGGGACACAAACATATCCACTGGCAATCTGTTTCAACAGAGATGCTACATCTGCAAGAAATTGATTTGGGTTCAGTCATATATGTAGCTGTCAAAACCAAATATAGAAATAAAGCTTGGTCTGATTTTATATGAAGCAGCATTTTAAAGTCCATATCATCATAATTTTTAATTGCTCTATTTTTGTCCTAAATATAATACTGGGTTACTAGACATTTCTTAGAGAGTTTTACATAAAGCCAAAGATAAAATGCATTTTAAACTGTAAAATTTGTATTTGACTTTAGGCAAGCAATTTTTCCTGAAAAAAACTGTTAACTTTTTGCAATTAGATGTTTTTTATTTCAACTGTCATCTCAAGCATGTATCCCCTCAAATATTACTGACCAAAGTTACTATTAAAAGTATCTACTCTTGATGAGCTCTACCCTTGATTGTTTACAATTTGTCAATCACTGTACAAAATTCTTTGCAAATATTTTTAAATTATATATTCACAGTACTTATGGGACAAATGTTATCTCCGTCTTACAGGGAGAATACTGAGGCATAATAAGTTTTTCAGTCACAAATTCAAACCTGGGTCTTCCTGAGTCTAAAGTGTGCACTTGATGACTCTGATATATAGCTACCCTGCTCTCCAATTTTAAAATTTGGCTTGAGAAATGGAGTAAATGTTTTAATATTATATGTTTTATAGAGACAGAATACTTTTCATAAATAATCAACTATATTTAATACAATACTATATATAATATTCCCTAACCTCCAGACACCAGAGTGAGTTTGACATAATGGAATTTGTGCACAACTTCACATCAAGGGACCAGGATGAGACTATTATTTCAACACCCTACCAGTTAAGTGGTTTTGGTTAAGTTTAATAATTTATCTTTAGTGTTTGCAACCATAAATTTGGAATAGTGATAACAGTTTCAGGATTATTGTGAGATTAAAGGTAAGTAAATACTTGGCATAATGCTTTCATATTGGTCACTTAAAAACTGGTAGCTATTATCACCATCCTTCTCTCTATTGGTATCTCCTCCAAGTTCTTTCAGCACAAAAGTTTTTAAAGGACATAATTTTCCTCCAAATTTTTGCTTTCTTTCTTTTCTTTTTTTTTTTTTTTTTTTGAGAAATAAAGCTTGGTCTGATTTTATATGAAGGAGTCTTGCTGTCTTGCCCAGGCTGGAGTGCCATGGTGTGATCTTAGCTCACTGCAGCCTCCACTTCCCAGTTTCAAGTGATTTTCCTGCCTCAGCCTCCGAAAAGCTGGGATTATAGGCGTGTGCCACCACACCCAACTAATTTTCGTATTTTAGTGGAGACAGGGTTTCACCATGTGTCCCAGGCTGGTCTCGAACTCCTGATCTCAGGTGATCCACATGCCTGGGCCTCCCAAAGTGTTGAGACTACAGGCATGAGCCACTGCGCCAGGCCAATTTCTGCTTTCTTTGTCAAGATTTTTTCCTGACAATTTGTTGACAGATGTGTCAAATTTTATTTCAAATTTCACTAAGGAAGGAAACCTAGGGAGATTAACTTTAAAATCCTCTCTTGGTTGAGGCATTTTATTTGTTTTAGAAAAGATCAGATAACCCTGATAACTGGATACAAGAAAAAGAGAATTACTGTTTAAATGTCATTACTCTTGACTGACAATTAGCTATATACATAGGTAACAAGATTTTCAGAAGGGATAATAATCCATTAGCATCTATCAGCAAACTGGTTAAGCATTTTTCCGGGTATGTTAATTAATCTGTAGGAGGAGATTGCACATTCCATTATGAGAAAGTTTCCATCTTCTACCAGGATAGGGCCATGAGTCTTCATTTCCTTCTCCATTAATAGCATCTGCCTTTCCTATCCCAGTATATCTCCTTCTGTACTTTTACAGTGATCTAATAACTGGTCATTGTATCTTCAGAACCTGTTGTTCCAGTTCATCTTCCATATGATAACCAAAATTATCTTTCTAAATTCCAAATCTATTCACACCCCTCACTAAGTTAGAAAGTTCTCCATTGCTTAGACATTGATATAAGTACTATGCATTGCATGCCTGTATCAAAACGTCTCATGCACCCTATAAATATATACCTCTACTAAGTACCCACAAAGTTTTTTAAAAGTCTAAAGTCCTTAAACATGCTTCTTCACAACTTGTTCCCATCCTCCTGCCCAGCCTCTTTTTTTTCTTTTCTTTTCTTTTTTTTTTTTTTTTTTTTTATAATTTTTTAACATTTTTGAGACCAAGTCTCACTCTGTAGCCCAGGCTGGAGTGTGGTGAGGCGATTTTGACTCACTGCAAACTGTGCTTACCTGGTTCAAGCAAGTTTCCTGCCTCAGCCTCCTGAGTAGCTAGGAATACAGTTGTGTATCACCACACCCAGCTAATGCTTTGTATTTTTAGTAGAAATGGGTTTCACCATGTTGACCACAGTGGTCTTGAACTTTTGGCCTCAAGTGATCTGCCCACCTTGGCCTCCCAAAATACTGAGATTACAGCATGAGCCACCAAGACTGGCTCCAGACCCTATTTTATGAAATCTTTCTTCTATCTGCAGTAGCAAACTAACCTTTTACTGAATATTCTAGGGATTTGACACACCAAGTTTCCTTTATTTATGCTTTCTTCCTTCTTGTGCTTTTTGGAAGATTTGATTCATTTCTAAGGACCCTTATTAAGTGATACCAGTTACCTGAAGTACCTTTCCCAATATCTCACTTGAATCATTTTTTTTCTCACCTGTTAAGTAATAAGAAGCTTTTTATTGTTTTATTTAACAAACACATTGCACCTAGTATGTGACATATACTATGTTAAGCACTTTATTCACTAATTTGTATTTAATATAAATATTAACTTACAATCCCATGAAGTAACTACAATTTTGTTTCTATTTTATAGGTTAAAAGGCTGAGGTACAGAGAAGTTAAGTTGTTTACTCAAAATCACACAGATAGTAAATGCTGGTGCCAGGTTCAAACTAAGGAAATCTAGTTCTGAGTCCCTCCAGAGCCCATGTTTCTAATCACTATGCAAAAATCCCCCTTATAGACTATTACATATTGCATTAAGGATATATTACAATGCTTAAAACATTACAGTATTTTTATGTTTACAAATCTTCCTCTCTGCTAAGCTTCCTGAGAACAGAAACTGTTTAATTTTGTTTCCCCAATTGCTGGCTTAGCACCTGACATGAAATGGGTATTCAATAAATGCTTGTTGAGTTGAATTGAGTTAAGATTAAAGCTATTTTGTTTGTCTTTCCTCTGCTGATAAATGAACTTGCCTGGCAGTTGTTTGCCTTGAGGTTTGTTTATATAAACTCAGTGGGAGAAAAGGTAAGGATATAAAAGCAAGTTAGTTCAGCAAAAAAGAAAGACAAGGCTAGTAAATGATCAGAAAACACCATTAAATACTATTACAGAAGTTCTTTTCAGGAATGAATATTTACTTTAGCCATCTAGCAAGGGGGATAGTTTACACAAATATAGGGTGACTAGTAAGCCTTGTATCAATAGTGCAATTTGTTTACTGAACAGATTGAAGAGTCATATACAGAATTAGTTCACTTTAAACATTGTTAAATGAAGTTGACCTATATTCTTTGGAAAGGGAAATGCTGCTTCTGATAGAAATCCTGATAGCTCAAGTAGAAAAACGCTGAACTAATTGAATCTTCAGAGGGGAAAAAATTACAAATCCCTTTAGAGGAAAAAATACAATAAAAGAGGATAAAAGAAAAAAATAATCACTTAGACTTTATCATTATGGATTATGAATATTCTCATGGAAGCATTTGGCACTAATGAGCTCTAATATGACTATAGGATTACAAAGCTGTTGTCATAGCAATTGATAATACATATGATCCCCGCTGAAATATCAAATAAATCTATAGTAAATGTGTATTAGACTTGAATAAATGCCAAATGGATGTAATGGTGGGAGGCATTGAAAACGAAAAGATAGCACTGTCTTTTCTCTTATGTAATTCAGTATTCAGGTAAATGAACACACATCATGTTATAAATGATTGGCTTCTAATTCTTCCATCAGTGAGTAAGAATTCAATTATATAAAACAACTACAGCTTAATAGTCATTAAAGTAATAGACTCAAAATTAGAACTGTTGAGATGAAAGCACCTTCAAAGTAGGTTATGTTCAAACTCCCACCCAATATAGATTTTTTCTCCTTCTACAATATTCTTTAAAAATAGTTGTTCATTCTCACTAGTTCTACCCATCAGGAAATGCAATACTTTCTACAATAATCCTTTCCATTTTTGCCCAGCTTTAGTTTTCAGAGTGGCCAGTGAATAGAACAATATTAATTTAGATCTCATTTGCAGTTCAGTGTTAAAATACTTTTACATATTTTAAGAAATGAAAAAAGTTTGCAAATAAAATGCATGTTTGCTGTTCATAAGAAGACTTGCTGCAGTAATCTATAAAGAGAGGAAACTGTAAATACATTATTAACAATGATTTTTATTAAAAAGTTGATCAGATAATTTCATATGATTCTTATTCCTTTGGTTAGTCTTAATTAAAACTCTATGACACTTTGTTGGCAATAAAGTTAATGTGTTTCTGAAGAATAGAATGCTTTATATGTAATCTTTAATTCAGCTATGTTATTTATCTTTATAATATTTGTCTCACTTTGAAAACACCCAGGCTTTGTCATATTTAAATTATTGGAGTGGAGTACTTAAATTATTCTAAGCAGTGTCTCTCTCCCAAAATGCTTAGAACCATAGTTTTCTGTTTAGCTGGCTGTTTCTGAATGCTGAATGCAGAGGGGAGAGTCTCTTTTGTTATCTATAGATTTTGTACTATTACATGCTTCATTGTAATATTACAGAATAATAGTGCAGAACAATATTAAATCATTGATGACATCCTAATGACTTTACATTTAAAGAGTGGAAATAAAACTTACTTTCATGTCTTTGCATTATTACACTTAACAAACATTCATTTGGTGTCTGCTGTGTGCCAGACAGCGCTCCCATTGCCTTAGAAACTAGGTGCATATAAGTGTTGGAAGGAAAGCAAAAGAAAACAAAACTATGTAATATTCTCTATAGTAAGCATTTAAAATGAACTAAACTAGTTGGTAAGTGTTTTAAATGCAACTTCTATTATTAAATACATCTCTTACTAGCATTTATTAAATCCTTATGATACAGCAGGTGCCATAGTAAATATTTATAGATACGTGTTTATTCCTCACAGCAGTCCTATAAAATAAATACAATTATTTCTTTTGTTTTGTTTGTTTTGTCCATTTTACAGATGACAGAAGTGAGACACAGAACCCTGTGGCATTTTCAAGGTTATTCAGCACCTAGGTGGCACTGCCAGAAATGCATGGCTATTCCATGAAATGTTATGAATATAAACTTCAAATTACCACTTTTTAATTAAATACTTGGAAACATCTACAGAAGAGTCTTCTATCTTTTTTTGCTTTAAAGTACAGACAGCAATAGTACAAAGTAAGAAAGCCATTTTCTAGGAAAGGTGAAAGAAATAAAATCAGAGGATTCAAAACGGAAATCAGGTTTGATGATAGAGATAATAAAATCTTCTGAAATTTTAGTGAGAACTTCAAAGAAAATATTTAAAGAGTAAAGAGTAAAATTATTCAGTAACATCCTTTCAAGATATGAAGTCAGGATATAAATCTCATAATTAGGAGAAAAATGTAAATTGTTTTGTGGTAGATAGTGTGGCTCAAGTTCAGCCCCATAATTAAGAAAAAAAATGACACAAAGTGTGAGTCCTACATGTCATTTCAATCATGAGGCTAAGCAGTTCAATTCACAAATTGCGGCAGTCAGCAGCAGTATCAATTATCTTCTAGGTACCTTTGTCCTCATAGCATAGCTTGAGAATATAAGGATTAAAGACAAGATGAGTCTGGTAGTGAGGAAAATTCTCTCAAGTGAAGAGATCTATTTTTGGGATAACTACTTGTTGGCTCTTGTGCCACACAATTTAAACACTGCCTCTTCTAACTTTTACAGTGCATTTACAGATGAGTAAACTGAGGCTATGATTTTACAATGACAAAATAAAGTAGAATCAGGTTAAAATCCAGGAGTGTTTCTTGTACACCTACAGGGACACATACATTTCTGCAAAACCTTTCACTCTGTCACTCAATTCTTTTCCTGCTCTACTTCTATTGGTGATTTATCTCTCTTTAAATACTTTTTCTCAAGTTAAAGGCACCCACAACTAGACTCAGTCCTCTAGGAAGGGTTTAATCTGGGCTATATAACAGGGTAATAAAGTTCCTGTGAGATACTTCATTGTTTAATGGTCCACAGAAAATGAATGATGAGTATGAATTTGCCAACACTGAAGGGCATTCTGCCTGTATGTGAATTAAATCTGACAGATTATCATATGAAAGAAATGTCCACACCACCTAAAAATGTGCTGATGTTCTAGAAATGGGATCTATGTTTAGCTGTCAAATAGAATTAGGTGAAGAGAAGATGCAGAACTGTCAAAAACTTGTGGGCTGACAATGCTTATTCAATGCAGATTATAGAACAAGACAATTATTTCTAGAGAGGCTTCCTCTCTCTGTGGACATGGTTTGGTAGCATGCTATCACCAAAGCACCAATCTGCTTTGATTATAGTTCAAAAATACCATTGGCCATCATAAGAGAACTTGAATTTCCTTATAGATATGGTCAAGAAAGAACAAAATTGGAATTTGTAACTTTAGAAATAGATTAAGAAATGTTCAGAATAGAGGGGCCATTTGGTATATACATCAAAAACAATTCCTAATTACATTATACATTTAACAACAAATAATAATTGAGTAGGAGATAAATTCACCAAGGGGTGACCGAGGATCCCTCAGCAGATTCATTTGACTGATTTAATATGGGGATATACTAAGAAGCACAAGGCATATTTACAGGGCTATGGTAGAGCAAACAGACCATATGAACTGTGTGAGTGGCCATTGACTCTTTGTGAGGCTTTAAGTCATTTTTATGGCAGACCTGTGGGCCTTTTAGGTTCTCAGGCAACATAAAATAAGCATGGATGTTAATATTGG
Organism: Aotus nancymaae; assembly: GCF_030222135.1. Taxonomy (NCBI): domain Eukaryota; kingdom Metazoa; phylum Chordata; class Mammalia; order Primates; family Aotidae; genus Aotus; species Aotus nancymaae. The sequence goes on from NW_026988471.1 coordinate 33,289,866, forward strand.
CGAGGGCCCTAAACAGATCATGCAAGGTAAAACCTGGTGATGAAAATCTCAACTCATATGCCAGTCTATGCAGATGTTCTATAATCAGTGTAATGTAACACTTGGACGTTTTGGTGGCAGAGAATATGAGATTTGTATACAGCATTTGAGGCCCTGCTCTTCCACTTTTTATTAATGTGAAGTGTCTGAGCCTCAGTTTCCTCATCTGCAGACTGGGCCATAAGGAACACTTACTTCCTAGGGTTTATAGGAGGATTAACTATTTTGTTTAGAAGGATAATCAACAAATGACGTAATTGTATGATTGTTAGAAACATGAACATTATATGTGCCTACCTGGCTTTATGGTAGGCTTTGTGAAGTACAGCAGAACATTTGAGCCTTGTATTTTAAGGAGCTGGCTATCTGGGGAAGGTACAGACACAACAAATAGAAAAAAAATTGATCTAGCTAAAATATTGGTCACTGCTAGTTGGAAGAATAGAAACTTAGATATCCTTTGTGTACATTTTGTTGTTGTTTGTCGAGATAGAGTCTTGCTCTGTCACCTAGGCTGGAGTGCAATGACATGATCTCAGCTCACTGCAACTTCTGCCTCCCCAGGTTCCAGCGATTCTCCTACCTCAGTGTCCTGAGGAGCTGAGATTGCAGGCATACGCCACCATGTCTGGCTAATTTTTGTATTATTAGTAGAGATTGGGGTTTCACCATGTTGGCCAGGCTGATCTTGTATTCTTGAGTTCAGGTGATCTGCCCACCTGGGCCTCCCAAAGTGTGGGGATTACAGGTGTGAGCTACCATGCCCAGCCCTTCATGTACGTTTGATTAGATCTATTTGCCAGTTTTCTAGTTACCTTTCTTTCTTCTCTCACCAACACACACAAAAACAACCTCGCCTGTAGTAAGCTGGATTTTCAAACATAGTTGTATTTCATTTTACTATTTTTTATAATTGCAAGGGAACTAAAAAATAATTTTTTTATCCTCAACATCTAGGCAGAATCATCCTAACCAAGGAGCTTGAGGATTGACAGGAGACTATGATGTTTATATGTATATATATATCTACTATCATATATGTGATGTATATATCTGTATATACATGAGTATATAATATCTGTATGTATACATGTGTATATGCATGTGTACATACATGATGGTGAAGTACACTAATAATTTAGAAGCTTAATAAATTCACACACACACACACACACACACACACACAGCACCCAGATTATAGTATAGAGCATTTTCATCTCTAGAAGAAAACTTCATGCCCAGTTAATAGCTCAGTTCCAAGAGTGTTCCAAGGATATACTAACCTGACTTCTATCACTATGGATCCCTTTTGTCTGTTTCAAACTTCATACAAAGAGAATTATGCAGTATGCATTCTCTATTGCTTAGCTTATTTTATTTATTATTTGTATATTAGATTTAGCCATGTTGTTGAGTATATCAGTAGTTCTTTTTATTGCTATGTAGTATTTTATTAAAATGTACTGTTTTAGTGGGTCTTTAGAAAAGAAAATTACATACTTGCAAAAATCAAATAGAACATAGCTGGCTATGGTTCTTCTTGCCTTAAATCTATAGCCTGGCTTTCCTCTGATAATATGCTGTTGGCGCTGTCAAATTTGTTCCTCCTTAGTTTTGGTCACATATTCAACATCCTGAGGAAATGTCCACTTTCACGTATTTCATTATTGAAGCTCCATAGTTCTTAGGGGGTTTTATCTGCTGACAAAATGTTGATTAGCACTGGCCAGGAGAGTTGATAGGGGAGGTTCAGTTCTCTGGAATATGTATTATTGCACTGTCCCTGCACTTCTGACTTCTAGCCACTTTTTGTATAGTAGACATTTAGTAAATATTTGTTGAAGTGGGTTGACTCAGTTCCTTTTTGGCTCTACAAAATTACTCTAACTTGTGCTTACTTCTATTATAAACCTGCACTTTCCTGGAAAATTGCTCAGAACTTGTACATTTACCTGAAATGCCTTAATTTGTCCATTTCAATGCTTTCAGTCTTAAATGATTTGATGGGAGTGAGCAATATTGTGAGCTTCCTAAAATAAAAATCTGCACATAATGGTGCTCAAAAATAAGCTACTAACTATTTTGAAGGAGAATCTGGAACAGCAATTAGTCACCTTAGCATTTTGAAAATTGTTTTGATGGTACTTTGCTTCAGATCTTTGAAAAGACATGATGGATATTGCGGGCAGTAATATTTAAGTCTCCCATTAAAAATATTTCCCTAAACATTAGAAATCTGGGGAAGCTAACAGTTACCAGACACATATAATATGTCCAGCAGTTTATATTACATCTGACCCTCTCAAATGGCTCTACAAAGTTTTCATTTTGCAGAAATATAAATGGAAACAGGAATAGAAATTAGAAAATAATGGAAATTTTTGTTATTAAAATGCAGTTACAGATACTTGGGAGGCTGATGCAGAAGAATTGCTTGAACCTGGGAGGTGAAGTTGCAGTGAGCCGAGATCATACCACTGCACTCTGGCCTGGGCGACAGAGTGAAACTCCATCTGAATAAAAAATGCAAATAAATATAGTTGATATTAATTATTTAAGAAATGAGAAAGTGAAATTAACTCAATTGACTATAATCAATACATTTTTAAAAAATTGAGCAAGTGAAATAATAGAATGGTATAATTTTTTAAAGTTGTGAGTGCCCATATTTCTATAGGCATAGAGACTTTGATGGTCCATGACACAACATATGTTGTCCAAATGTGAAAGAGGGACCTGGAGAGAATTGAGGCCTCTTACTTGTTTTCTTTCTGTTTGTTCTTTTCTCAGATCACAGAGCTTTCTTTGAAATGTTTCTGAAAACTATTGGAGCACATTATTTTCCCTTTATTCTAAAAAATATCTTTACTTTTGATAATTTCCTATTATTACCTTGCAACACATTCCACACTATTCTTTGTAAAATCTCAATGGTGTGGCAATTTTCTCTTGATGATTACTTAGTTGGAGACCTGCATTATTTCTTCTACTGTTCGTTTTTTCAGGTAAACATTTGTAATGTTCTTTGCTTCTATTTTTGCCAATGCCATTTAGCTTCTTACAAATTCTAACTTTTCGGCTATGTCTATCTGACTGTGAGCAAATGGAATTGAAAAATCTTGGAGTATCAGTTCATCTGGGCTTATTTATGCATCTCTCAACATCTATGTCTTTCTGAACCCCATCAACTAAACAGCTAAATGGTGGGTAGTAGTGAATGAAACCTGAAGGTTTTAGCTAAATTTAACTCATCAGTTTAATCTGGATTTGTTATGTTCAAGAATGTATATATTTGACTGTGGAAAAGCTTAGAGTGATTAAAAATAGACTTATTTGATCATATGACTAGTCAGTACTCCAAATAAGGAATTCAGAATGGCTGATGGAAGCATCACCAGGTGAATTTTTTACTATATTAACACGGTTTAACACTCACTTCTTTTCAATCCTGATTTAAAATTTGAAGGTTAATAGACACAAGATCTATAAGGGTTCCATTTACCTAGTTGAAAAGAGTCCTCACAGGACTCAGGACACCTCTGTTTTCTACTGTGCTCCCCTGCACTTAGATACCACACACAGGCCAGCTGACTATACACACAGGTGACAGAGTTATCACCTGAGCTACCTTTCAGACAGAATAACTAATTGTATTCATTCTATGAATTCACCCAGAAGCCATGAATTCCTGCTTCAAAAGTAGTAGTAACAGGAATGATGACAATTTACTAGTAATCACTACTATCGATATATTGATTATTGGCCAGGCATGGTGGCTCACGCCTGTAATCCCAGCACTTTGGGAAGCCAAGGAGGGCAGATCACCTGAGGTCAGGAGTTTGAGACCAGCCTGGCCAACATGGTGAAAGCCCAACTCTACTAAAAATATGAAAATTAGCTCTGTGTGGTGGCACATACCTGTAATCCCAGCTACTTGGGAGGCTGAGGTAGGAGAATCGCTTAAACCTGGGAGGCAAAGGTTGCAGTGAGCTGAGATCATGCTATTGCACTCCAGCCTGGGCAAGAAAAGTGAAACTCTGTCTCAAATATATATATGACACAACATGTATTGTTAAATTTATATATATTACTATAATTATATCTATATATAATTATATATATTATATCTGTATATTACATATAGATATAATAATATATAGTCACATATAAAAAATGTTATTGCTATATTTTATTAATTTATAATTTATTATTAATTTTATTAATAATCATATGCATTATATAATAATTTATATATATATAAATTATTTTCAGCTGCAGGGTAGGAGGAGGAGACAAGTGATTGCCATCGATGTAGCTCCTTAGTTCCCACTGAGAACTTTCCATGTGACCATCTGTTACCTCTTAATTCTAAATTATTACTGGGCTAATAATAATAATAATAATTTCCTCATCTGTTTTTACCCATCTTGTATCTTCCTTATTTCTTGTCTCACAGATTATTAGAGCATTTCCCAGAGTTTCCTTGCTGCACAGTCATCATTATCATGGATAACCAGATAAGAATATCTTCTCCTTTGGCCTAATTTTCAGAAATGCAGATTCTGGGTATGTGTTAGAAGAAAGGGAGATCTGTGGCTGAATTTCTATCAAAGGCTTTAACATCCTTGGCTGAATGACATCTCCAATTTTTTCTGGGCAAAGAAGTTGGTTTCTAGACTACTTGTTCACAGGTTTATTTGGGAAATATGCATGAAGGATCCTCTGGTTCCTATAATCAGTAATAAAATGTTATATTTCACATATTTTGAGCAAAATATTTAATGCCAGTTTCACATGATGGGTTCATTTTCTTTTCAGAAGTTTAGACTTACTGGAAGTAAAGCTTATGAACATGAATAGAGGCTTTTCTTGTCCCTGTGTTCCAGAGATTTGGTAATTTTAAGATTTCAAATGAACAACTTTGAAATTGTATGTTGTTTGTGCACTGAGGACAGCTGAGTATCATGTCCTCTAGCTCTAAGTTGCCTTTCATTAATAACTTATTGCTTCTGACTAGGACTGCGGGAAATGAAAGTACAATTCTGGCTAAAAGAATTGGCAAAAATAAAAGTCATAAGCCCTGGAAAAAATCCTGTAACTGTGGTTTTATCTGTAGCCAAACTCTATTAATCAAGTTACTAAAACTAAAAAGTCATTTACAGCTTGAGGTTGAGGAAATTGCTTTTGTAGGAAAGCTCTTTCCTCAGACTATTTAACTGGAAGATGGCTCAGTGGGTGATAGGACTTCAGGTGCTGTACAAATTCCAAGAGTCTCACCCCACAAAGTGTAAGTGTGGAGCTCATGAACATTTGTATTCCATCAAGGAGAAAACTGTTGAAGACTATCTATTCCACCCATATAAAGCTGTCCAAATGTCTTCCTGCTGTTTTTCATTTGTTTAAACTTTTCTAATATGCAGCGAATTTTCTAATTATTATAATGATACATTTAGCAATAACATTTTTGTGAATCCTGCATTAATAATTCCTCTTGCAACTGGAGACTGGACAAAAGTTATGGGAAAAAAACCAGGAGTATTAAAACGATTGCATTAGAGAAACGTTTTCCATACAGGTGTCGTGCATTCTGGATACTGACTCGGGGTCTCTGAGCATCTTCACAGAGACACCCTAGATATACAACTTGATGTAGCTTCTTGTAGTTCCTTTCTTTCCAACTAGGGCATGGGGCTCTTAACAAGGATCTAAGTAGAAAGTGCCTTTTATAGGCAGATAAAGAAGTACAGTCGATCTGATAGTACAAAGTGGCTAGGGCATTTGTCTTTTAGAGAAAATAATCTACTTAAACAAAACCACCTTTCTTATAGTTTAGGGAGAGCCCAGTGTTTTCAAAAAATGTTTGAAAGGCAGTAATTTCCCAGTGTAAGCCTACATTCTGTACCTATTATATACCTAGTTAGCTTTCTGAACCTCTAGAATGTGTCCTTACCTTCACCTAGCTAATGCTGAAAATTTCATGCATTCATCACTTCACCTCATCACTACTGCAATTCTTTTATTTTTTTCTTTCTGTTCAGTGGTTTTGTTTTAGGAAAAAGGGGTTAGATATACAGCCTTGTGAATGAAAAGTGTCTCTTTTAAATAACAGAATAAATATTGTATGGATAGTGAGAATGTTTTTGTAACTTCAGGCAAGGACCTGTGTCTGCTCCTGTGGTCTCCTCAGCAGGTAGATTTCTGCTAGCACTTGCTGACATTTTCCATAGCAATAAGAGCAGCCAATAAAGAAACTGAAGACTGCTTTGTGGCTAAATGGGATAAATGCATAATGAAAAAAGAAAGCATAATTAATTCTTCTCTTTGGGATAATGGAATCAGAACATTGGTGCAGAGACTTCCCCCTACCCCATGAATCATCACTGTTAGACTTACAGTGCTTTGGGATGTTTTCAATATAATTTGTTTTTGTGTCTGATTTATTTATATATATCAAAAATAGAAGATCTTATTTACAGTATAATTTTAGATCATCTTGGAAGATATTATGTGTAAAACATAAAACTCTGCCTTAAACAATAGTTAAATTATTATGCAAGGGAAGTGTAAAATTAGTAGTGCAGAAATTACTTGTGAAAATAAGTATAATTTAAAAGCTATTGGAACCCAAAAACACATTAAGCCTTGAGAGAGATGTGACTGTGATCTGAGTCATATATGGCCACAACTTCTGTTTCTCAGATTTATGGATTACTTCACTTTCTTATTTCCCTTGTTCTGTACAGTGACTAAAGATAATTAAATGATGTCAGGGACAAAAACCTCCTGCCTTCCTAATTAATGACCCTTGCTATAGATTAACTTCCCTTTGTTGTTCTGCTTTGCTTAAACCAGATGACAGAAAACCCATAACTATTCCACCCTCTGTAAAAAATGTTAAATGTACCCTTCCCCAAAAGACACACTGCCTACAACCAGTCAAACTGCTGTAACTATGAGCCAAGGTTGTATGAATAACTTGTAATCCTGCTAAAAACTCTATGTCTGCCTATATAAATGTTAACTTCCCTGCTTGGGAATGCTGACTCCATTCTTCTAGAGTTGGTGTTTCCAGGTGGGCTTTCCTCAAACTTTGCACTTGAATATATACTCTAAATTGGATTCTGACTGTTTCTATAATTTAAGGTTGACACACTTTAAGGATTCAGAGTCAGAAAGTTAACATGGGAACAAGTGGACTGGAAAGCTTCATGGGAATAGATAGAACTTGACCTTAACCTTGAACAATGAGTGGGTTTTTTGATAGAGACAGGAGAAAATGATAGACGCCCTGAAGGTACAATAAGGAGGGGTTCAAATGAAAAGAGTTGGTTCTCAGGCAGTAACAAGATCACCAACACTTGACGGAGCAAATGGAATCCGGCTGTGGAGACTTAATAGCTGAGGAAGTCAACCTCTGCTTTGCAGAGTAGATAATGGTGAAGTGGTAACTTTTGAAAGTATTTCTTTCTTTCTTTCTTTTATTTATTTATTTTTTTGGCTTCTCTGATCTGTGAGAGACAGGGTGATAATTTCCTTTTAAGTAAGTTAAGTAAGCAGAAGTGTTTAAGAAGGTAAGACCTTGAAAGCCAATTTTGGAGGGAATGAGTTGGCTGTGATGGTTTGCCTGGGGACACTTTGAAGGTAGAATTCATTTCATCTCAAACTTTCACACTTGGAAATGTCATTTCTGTAAGATTGTGTTAAAGGATCTTGAAATGATTTAAAAAATAGAGACAATAAAAATCCTATCACTGTGCCAAATACTCTACTAGGTGCCTTACATAATGTTGTAAGTTAGCTCTTTCCAGCAACTTTATGAGGTAGATGTTCCTATGCTCATTTCACAGATAAAAAATTTTAACTTCAAAGAAGTTATTTGGCTTGCTTGACATCCCAGAAATATGAGGTGGCAGCGCTAGGCTTAACTTCAGGAGACTCTGACTTTGCATTTACGCTCTTGTATTATGTGCCATAGAGAGTACAAAACAATGGGCGGTGATCCAGAATCTTATGTATTTTTTTCATGGAGGATGATCCTTGCATACATGAAATGAAGCCAGAAAAAGATCTGAGACAGTACATAACTTAGTGCTCTACTACAAGGTCAGGCTACAAGTGATTGTCAGTAGAGAGATGAGATTTCCACTTGTTTCTCCTTCAATCAACCAGCACTGCTGTAATTCCAATTGTGCATATTTGCAAAGTTTACATGGCACTTTAAAAAATGTTTTAAAATAAACTTCACAAAAACTCATTAATAAGAGGTAGGTTATGTACATTTTTTCCCACTTTCTTGGAAAGAAAAACTGAGATTCAAGAGGTGCTAAATGGCAGAGATAGCAATCAAATCCAGTTTTTGTTACCAAGTCTAATAGCGTGCTTAATTTCTACTTAGTGTCTGATTGCCAGCACTATGTAGCAATTTTGGCTATTGGAAAGATGACTGAATATGATCTATTATCTTTGCATTTTATCTGTTCATTATATCTATTGCAGCTTGCAATTATTTTTTAAATTTTATTTAAAATATTTCTCTCCTTATAATAACTTCATTTTTCTAATCCAAAAGGGTTCATATTTTCTAATTAACTATTCTTGGAATGATCCTCAAGTGACATTTCTAATTTCTTCTATTCTTTTGGTCCCTAGTTTTAAGATTTCTCTATAAATGCAAAACCACTACCCCTCACATCAAACAGGTTAGAATAATGTTGACAATGCTAATGAATGAATATGAGAAGTAGGAACCTGGTGTCAGGAAATGCATCTGTAGGTCCTGTTTCTTTTTGCACAAGTCTAGTTAAGGTTATTCATTGAATAATTATATTTCCTTGAAAGGGCAGGAAAACAACACAGACAAAATCCTGGTTCCTTAAAATGTGCTTTTATTTCCTTATGGATAATGGCCTCTTTTCAGAAATAACTGAGGTTACAAATTGAACTTGTATTATAGCTTATCAAAGACTTGGCCTCACTTTTAGCCCTCAGGACCCTTGGAAGCCACTGAATATCTCCTGCTGCTTTTCCCACAACCTTTGCACCAGGACAGCCCAGCCACACTTATCTCTGCTATGTAGAGCTATGGGAGAAAGTCAGGGTCAAATCATTAGGCATTTCATACACCAGAAATCAGAGTCCTAGTCAGAGGTGGGTGACAGCCCTTTTCTGGGAGGAAGAGATAGAAGGACATGCATTTCATATTCACCGTAGTGTAATTTGAGACCGTGCCTGCCGGGCCCCCTGTTGCTGCATTCTTCAATATTTAATCCCTTGTCTGGGGAAAAGCCTACAGCGAAAGCCTAAAGCTTTCTCCAGTCACATCATAAGCAGGGAGACTTAAGAATCCTGAGAGGTATTACTACTGGAAGAAAAATGGAAAATACAGTGCAATCGTCTGCAGCATTAACTACATTTAAATGCTTTCAGTAGTCTGGAACAGTTCTCATACACTAATAATAGAATGAAGAGAAGTTTCTTCAATGAGAAACTATGTTTTGACTCTGAGATTCAATTAAAATGATTTAAAATGAAGTGGCAAAGGAAAGATTTCCTGTGGCTGTGTGATATCACAGGGCTCCATGCAATTGAAAAGGAAAAATGCAAACACACTAAGAGTATCTGGAGAAAATGCATGAGGAATGAATATCAAAGAAATCAATAGGAAAAATCAACTTCCCTAAGTATAATGTCAAGGAAACTCTATTGAAAAAAAATATTCATAATATCTCCTTCCAGGGGAATATGCAGAAGCAAAGGCAAGCATTTTTAAGACTAGCAAAACTACACTGGAGTTTAAAATGAAAATTAATAATCTAGCTGACAAAGACCTATGGAAGGTGTTTATGTGTTCCGTGGGGAAAATAAAATCAATGAGAGAAGGAACATATTGCATTTATACACAGCTCATGCTTTATGCCATTCTAGTCTCAGCACGGCATTTTTGTTATTCCAAATGATTAAAGACCCACTGTAGCCCATTAAGTTTTTCATGAGATGATGATATAGTAGGACAACAATGAATATTTTGCTGCAATTCACATTGAGAGGCTTGGAGAATATACTGGCTATATGCTTCCAGAAAAAAACAATAATACTCCTTGCAGATTTTATGAATTTATTTTTTCTTTAAGGTGGCTTAAACATGTATTTTTAAAAGAATGGGGATCAGACCTGGCTGATACTCAGCTGTAGGTCCAGTACAGCTGAGCAAGTTGTTGATAGCCAGCATTCTTTCTTATTGGTCAGTGCACAGACAGAATCAGCTAAATATTTAGAATATAACTCTGAGACAGGACATATAGTGAATTTTTCCCTTCTTTATTTGTAAATATGATATAATATGAATTATTACAACATGTTTTGGTCACAGATCGTAAGAGTAGCACATTCTAGTTTCACATGAAATATTGCTTCAAATAGAAAAAAAGGTATTTGTTAGTGAGCTTTATATCTTTTTCTTTAAAAAAAAGGATCTATTACTGAATATTGAATGAGAACATAAATGTAATTATTTTCATTGCTTAGTTATGTTTAATTACTTAGACAATAAATATGTTTTCTTATCCTTAAAGTATACTCTTATATACTAATATTAAGAACAAAATTATTTTAATTTAAAAAATTTTAATTACATACATTCTTCTTTCATTTAAAAGTTTTCTGAAACAAAACAAAAAATATCTACTAAATCTTATAAAATTAAGCTGTATTTGTCATTTATTTGTGCAGAAAACATAAATGATAAAGTCAAAAATTAAACCTCATGCATAATAATTATCAGGAATCTGGTAATGTTAAAACATTGAATATTGGAAATGAACTTTGAATTATTTCTCTAATAGTGATGATAGTTCTTTTCTTCTCATTTAACATGACTTTACTGAGTACCCAGGGAATATTAGATGCTATGGCAGGCAATGAGATTATAGAGGTAAAACCCATGGTCTCTTCTGGATGTTTTGAATCTACATTGGGATCTTTTTTGGGTTTCCAAATCAGTTCCTATCCTTTCATTACATGACTTTGATCTTTTTACATACTGTGACAGAGATGGATCAGTGCACAAGGAGTATTCTATTACTCTATAACTGGATAGTAATAATCATAATGACATGAGCCAGTATTTATTAAATGCTTATTACATGTTTTACTGGTTCTCAATGTTTAATTTTACTTAATATTCACAAAATGCCTATGATAATGTTTTGTTCCTCTTTCCATGTTATAGAGAGGAAATGGAGAGAAAGCCCAAGGTCAAACAACTTGTAAGTGGCTGAACTGGTGTGCAGAATTCACTGTGACCTTCATATGCATCGATGTAAATTCTAACCTAATAATTCAACAGAGAGCCTATGATATCAGGAATGTTGCATGCATGAATGTTGTCTCTACCCAAATAGACGGTAATCTCTTGAGGAATATTTCTTCTGAACTGTCTCAAGAGATCAGCTCAGTCTTGGATGACAGAGAATCCTCCTGTGTGCTTACTGATCAAGCTGCAGGGCTTCCTTCCCAGTGGTTAGCTTATGGCCCTTCGGAGGCCTTCTGAATTGGAGCTAGGTCTGGTTCTGCAAAGTTTCCTGCCCCTCAGCTAGTGTTTCCCAGAGGCATCAGGCCTTGCCTTTAGAGATGGTGCTCTCCCTTTGAGAAGCTGTACTGTTATTTCGTTGTTACATTACTTTTTAGTATCTGCTCTTTCTACATCCTTACTCTCTGCAGTGTAAACCTTCTTATTCCCCTTCCTAGCAATTTCATTTTCTTTCTCAGCTCTGTCCTCTTGGAAGGGTTTTCATGAGTGATTTGCTGCTATTTCTGAGATTCTCAAGTGCTTAGACTAACACAGTGCTTTTTATCTCTTAGTGACGCCCCAGTATGGTTTTGTAATCATCTGCATCTTGGATGCTGCGGGATGTCTCCCCTTTCAGCTAGTTGTTCTTACAGTTCGTTTCATCACATAGTATCTCCTCTCTTTTTGATAGAAAGTGCTGTCTATTTGGGTTCCATCTTTGGTTCCACATCACCTCCTGCTGCTCCTGCCACACAACTGCTGATTCTTCACTGGGCCTGCTGCTAGATGAGGGTGCTGTCCACAACTGACTGCCCATATCCTCGGGTTTGGTGATATGTTGTCTGTGGCTCTCTGCCCCTCTTTCTTGATCTCACCTGAAGAAAATTCCTTATTTTTATGTCTTTCCTAAAAATAGATTTTCTCTTCCTGCTTCATCAATGAAATGTCTTCTCTTTCCTCTCGGAAGGTATTAGTGAGATATTTTCCTTCATTGTCTCCTGTTCTTCATATTCTCCTTTTCTTCAAATTATTTATTTTTTGTTTATTGGCTCACTATTTGTCACATTAGAAACTTTTATCAGATAGTTGGAACCTGGCAAACCTAGGTTGTTTGCTCTGATTTATGAGTGGACATCATAAAAACAATCAGTCTTTTGAGTGTGTGTGAGTTTACCCGTTCTGAGCTTTAAGACAGAGTGATTCCTGCCAGGCCTGCTTTCTTGAGGAGGCTGTGATGTCAGGAATTTTAGGTTCCCGCCTAGAACCAGTCAGGTTTCTTGGAGAAAGATCCTCTCATTTCTTGTCTGAAGGTAGTAGACCTAGCTGCCTCATCTGAAAGCTGAGCTAAGAAATGGAGTTAGGTTAAGGAATATGTTTCTTATCACTCTGTTGTTGGTATGGTGTCCCTGGCATCAACCTGTCCCTGAATTCTGAGATCCTGTATATTACCCTCTGCAGAGAATAAATCTCTAGTATTTTAACAAGGTAGAGAGAGGAGAGGGAACTAAGTAGGGGAGGAGATCGAACTAGATCTTGAAAAGTCTCTCTATTTTCAGCCCCACCTTCACTTCTTGTTGCAAATTTACCTGGTGCCCCAATTCTTTGAAGCAGTGTAGATCAGAGTGTGTCTCTGCTTTTCAGACTGCTGAGACAGTTTTGTGTTTTGTTGCTCAGGCTCCAAAATTTTATTGCTCTTGTCTCTTGTCCTATTTTGTTGCTTTTGTGGGTTTACAATGCTTGAGAAAAACTTTTGTTGTTTTAATGGAATGGTTGAAGGGAAGCAAAGTAAATTCATGCATTTGGTTTACCACCATTATGCAAAATGAGTTCAAAATTGGCACTGTGATAAATACCCAAGAATAAAAAAATGTGCACGTTTACAAGTTATATATTTTTTTGCCTTTTTGAGGACAAAGATTCCACATCTTTGAAACATTTATTACTCTACTTTCTGTATGATAATTGTCATAAGATCTGGAACTTCTGTTATGTCTCAAGCTCCTCTGCAAAGAAAGAATCTGTTTTCCTATAGGAGAGATGCTGTCCTTTACTGTATTACAAATCTAATTTATAGAAAAAAGTCTGTCATAGGTTTTTTTAATCTTCTGAAAAATTACTACCTTATGTCAACACTATAAAACTAAATCTTTAACAATATTTTTATAAGCCATTAAATGAGGGATATTAATTACAAATGCCTAAAATTAAGTTTTAATTATAACTAAAGTGTTTCCACTTTGAAAAAGGTTGTTCACCCCTTCCTTCTAACTAACCTTCTCCTATTGGCTTTATTTTACTAATTATTACAGAGGGACAACCTGTTACTTTTAAAAACAAATCCAATATCTGATTATTTTAGCATATATTTTTAAGGTATTTATGGTTGTAAAGCAAAGTACCCATAAACCAAGGGTTTGCAAACAACAATTTTATGTTGCTCACAGTTTTATGCCTCAAGGAATTTGAATGGGCTGGGCTAGGTGGCTTGTCTCTGGTTCAAATGACATCATCAAAGTTTCTCAGGACTTGAGGATTGTGTTTCAAGATGAAATCTTCACTCATGGCTGGCACTGCAGTGCTCCTTGGCTTCTCTCTCATTTGATCTTCCAGGCCCTCTCATTCATCTTTGGCTCTTCCAGACTAGCAGTCACAGGGTAGTTAGACTTCTTATATTAACAGTCGATTTCCTCCGGAGTAGACATTCCATGAGCAAGTGTTTCACAAGATAGAACGTGGAAGCTGACCTGGGCCTGGCATAACATCACTTTTGTTTTTTTCTGTTGGTCAGAGCAGTTACAGAACCTACCCATTCAAGAGGAGGTGTTATAGAGGTCTCCTCACAGTGAGTGAAGTGACAGGAATGTGCAGTCATGTCTAGACTACTAATCACACACACACACACACACACACACACACACACACACACCCCAAATACATAATATATACTGCCTGTAAAAATACATGACTAATTTTGGGACCTAAAGAAATACCTAGCGGCCGGGCACAGCGCCTCATGCCTGTAATCCCAGCACTCTGGGAGGCCAAGGCAGGCAGATCACCTGAGGTCAGAAGTTCAAGACCAGCCTGCCCAACATGGCAAAACCCTGTCTCTACTAACAATACACTGGGCGTGGTGGTGGGTACCTGTAATCCCAGCTACTCAGGAGGCTGAGGCAGGAGAATTGCTTGAACCTGGCAGGCAGAAGTGGCAGTGAGCTGAGATAGTGCCACTGCACTCCAGCCTGGGTGACAAGAGTGAAACTCCAGCTCAAAATAAATAATAAATAAAGAAAATACATGGCATAATTTTTTGGAGGTTATAGATACCTGGTTTATATGGGAGTTCCTCAAACACTTTCTTCTCTTCCATTTCTGTCATCTGTTGACATCTTTCTGGTAGAATTTCTGCTAAACTTCGGCTGTAGCTTTGACTGACATCACTTGTGATTGCTGAGAACAAGGCTTCAAAGAGATAATTTTCTGAAGAGCCATCAAACTGCCTTTTGGACAGTACTGGGTTTGCCATCTCATGCCCCAGAGGGTGTGGCTGTGTTCGAACCATTATCCACGTGCAATTAAGGTGGTAGAGCAGTATACAAAGTATCTCTGCCAAGGAAATGTCATCTTTCAAAGCACCAGCTGTACAGGAACCATTGCAACAGTTCCTTAATACCAGAAAACATAACCTCATGGAAAAGACACAATCTCGACTGATCTGGCTGCTTGAACTTATATAAATAACTCCTATGCATTTTTAAAATTTATAAAGTGGAACTAACCATTCTTTTATCAAGGGATTGTTGTGAGACTGAAATAACACATTGAGTCACGGTATCTGGAAAAAAAATGGATATGGGTTTTAGGCTATAATAATTAACATTATTATGTTTTGAGGAGCAATATAAAATGTACTGGTATAACCAGCTCCAGAGGTAATGTACCTTAGCATTCATTATACCTAACACTATTGATATTTAATGTTAAAATATATTGGGTTCTGCAGACTCCTTGAATCTGTGCCAGCTACAAGTTCATTCAAATAGTAATTAAAGTAAGGCCAACTGCCTTTAAGATGCGATCAAAAGTTCCCAGAAGATGAGCACAGTAGGTTGTCGGTACTTCTTCTCTGATAGTTTTTTATGTGGCAATTTGCTAAGACTTCATCTTAAATCCATGAGCTTTGTCTGTCCAAAATTCAGTAAATTCCACTTTTCCCTGGAGTATGTGATGCAGGAAGTCTATCCCTTTCTTGACGTCCATCTGGAAGTCATTAGGACACATGTCCCGTTCATTAGGACAGGGTCTGTCACGTAGGTATTATCACCATTATCACTGTCATCATCATCATTTTACATATTCTAATCACACATTGATTTCAAAGAATGCGAAACAAACCCCTGACCTTAGTCACCTACCATTTTGAGGGTGACCTGTTGATGATAAAGGAGATTACATATAAACATGTGGTTTGGAGACTGTAAGTCATCACTATTACTAGAAAACAACACAAACCAACACAGCCAGTCTGAGGAGGCTCATGATATGACATAGAGGCATAACTTGAGTGAATTTATGGCATCCAGGAAGACTTGCCTTGCTCATCTGTGGCCTGTAGCTTGTGGTCCTGAAATAGTACACTTACTAGTAATCACTTTCACAAGAAAGGGGCATTAGCTTCAGAGACCCACAGAGGTGGATTGCAATCTTCACTACATTACTTAATGGCTTTGTGTCTTAAGGAAAGATAGTTAACTACTTTGATACTTGGATTTTTCAACTGTAAAATGTTTAGCTTATAAAAAAGTGTTGTGAAATTTAAAAGTGATGATATATGTAAAACTCCTAACAATACTTCTATTTAACATTTATATCAACAATAATTGATTAAGGAAAGCCTGCCTTTGTTTGTTTGCTTGCTTGCTTGCTTTTTCTTTCTTTCTTTCTCTTTCTTTTCTTTCTCTCCTTCCCTTTCCCTTCCCTTTCCCTTGCTTTCTCTCTCTCCCTCCTCCCTCTCTCCTTCCCTCCTCACTCTTCCTTTCTTGCTTCCTTTTTCCTTTTCTTTCTTTGCCTCTTTATTTGCCTTATTACCTCATCTGGATGCCTATTCAGATTATTCTGAAGCAGTTACCAGCTATTATATTACATCATTACATCTTAAAATAATATGTACACTTAAAATAAATCATTTTAAAACATAACCTTTGTACTATGACACCTAAATTATTAATAATTAGTAGAATTACTTGTTCTTTATTATTCATAAAATATTCAGTCAATGTTCACATCTCTTCATCTGCCTTGTAATTATTTTTTACAATCTGTTTGTTTGCATTGGGATCCAGATAATGTCTGCATATTGCTGATAAGACTTTCAAGTGTCTTTTAAAAAATAAACTTTTTATTTGAAAATGATTCTAGGTATACAGAAAAGCTGCAAAGATAGTACAGAGGATTTTGGTATATCCTTGTGAAAGTTGCAGATACTAGCATGAAATCACTTTTTGTCAGACCCAAACAGATTAAAGCCAGGAAAGCATGAAGAGGGAGAGCTCATGCTTGCATGTCTGAGATGAAGACTCTCATGAGGACTTTCTAAAATAAGCTGACAAAAAAATTATTCCTTCTTTAGGGATTACAGCAATTCAAATAAGATACTCTTGGAAGAACACCTGCCCAGTAATGCATCTCCACCAATGAACTGATGCTAACTCTGGCTTTGAGTCTCTGAAATCAATGAACTCTGTTTCCCAGTAGTTTATGTGAACTTCTCCTTGTGTCCACAAAAACTTCTGTTGGCCAGGTGTGGTGGCTCACCCCTGTAATTCCAGCACTTTGGGAGGCCAAGGCAGGCGGATCACAAGGTCAGGAGTTTGAGACCATCCTGGCCGACATGATGAAACCCCATCTCTATTTAAAATATAATGATTAGCTGAGTGTGGTAGCGTGCGCCTGTAGTCTCTGCTACTCAGGAGGCTGAGGCAGGAGAATTGCTTGAACCGGGGAGGTGGAGATTGCAGTGAGCTGAGATCATGCCACTGCACTCCAGCCTGGGTGACACAGTGAGACTCTGTCTCAAAAAAAAAAAAAAAAGCTTTTTACCCTCCTTCTTCAGGTGTATATGTGGCTGCCATACCCATGGATCTCAGATTATAATCCCCTTTTCTAATTCCCAAATAAACTCAACATACTTTGAGACATTTTTCTCTGATTTTTTTTTTTTTGGTTGACGTTCTTTACCCAGTTTTTGCTAATGTTAGCATCTTACATAACCAAGGTACTTCAACACTAAGAAATTGACATTACTATAATACTAAAAACTAACTACAGACTTTATTTGAATTTCATCAGTTTTTCCACTAATCCAGCATTTATTCTAGGATTCTATATTTAGGTTTAAGTCTCTTTTAAACTCTAATTTTCCTCTATATCTTTTTTATTGCCATATTTCATATGATAAGTCAGACACTTCTTAATACAAACTTTAAATGTGAATTGTAACTTTCTACTTGTGCTATTTTTAACATGTTTCTCTGTACCTTGAATTTCTCATAATTTGGTATTATGTATAAATATTTATCAAATTAAGAATTTATGTATGTATGTATTTATTAGTTGGTATTAAACTACTTAATGGATAGGGTTGTGTACTTTCATCATGAAATTCCTGAGTCTAGTTTTCTCTCCTGATGTTATTAGCAATTGATGATCATTGTTTAGATCCATTAACTCATTAGGGGTTACAGAATGTTGAGATTCTAATTCTGTCATTCTTTATCATATATAAACTAAAATATTCTCATTATAAGAAAGTTTTCCTCTGCATTTGTAAAAGGAGAATAAATGTTTGCTTCCCCCCTTTATTTAATAGTTTTCAAAGAAGTGCAATCATTTCCTAGCATCTTTCAATCATTCGTATTTATAAGCTACTCTATTTTCATGGCCCTTTTTCAATATTGTTAGTTACAGTTTATGGCTATAGATGGTCAGAGAAGTTTTAGGTTTATAGAAAAATTTTAGCAGAAAGGGCAGAGAGTTCCCATGTACTTCCTCTCTTCACACACAGCTTCCGCTATTATTAACATCATGCACTAACATAGTATATTTGTTACAATTGATGAACCAATATCGATATGTTAAATGATAACACTTTAATCAATGGATTAAAGTCCACAGTTTACAGTAGGGTTCACTCTTTGTGATGTATAATTCTGTGGATTTTGATGAATATATATCATGTGTCCATATTACAGTATGACACATAATAGTTCCATTGCCCTAAAAATCCTCTGTGTTACACCTATTTATTCTTTTCTTACTCCTAACCTCTGAAAACCACTGATTTTTTTTGCTGTCTCTACACTATTGCCTTTTCCAGAATGCCAAATAGTTAGAGTCTTACAGCGTATAGCCTTTCAGACTGGCTTATATCACTTAGCAATATGCATTTAAAATTCCTCCATGTCTTTCTGTGGCTTGGTAGCTCATTTCTTTTTATCACTGAAAAATATTCCATTGTCTGGATGTACCATAGTTCATTTATCCATTCATCTATTGAGGGACATACTGGTTGCTTCAAGTTTTGGCAATTATGAGGAAACATGCTATAAACATTCACGGGCAGGCTTTTATATAGATATAAATTTTCATTTTATTTGGGTAAATACCAAGGAATGCAATTGCTGGGTCAAATAATAAGACTATCTTTCACTTTATTAAAAAAATGCCAAACTATCTTATGATGTAGTTACATTTTGCATTCCTGCCAGCAATGAATGAGGGTTCCTGTTGCCCCTTACACTTGGCAGCATTTAGAGTGTCAATGTTTTGGATTTGCTCGTTTCTCATAGGTGTATAGTGGTATCTCATTGGTTGATTTTGTTTTTTTGGGGCGGGCACTAGGGGGGACAGAGTCTGGCTCTGTCATCCAGGCTGGAGTGCAATGGTGCAGTCTTGGTTCACTGCGACCTCTGCCTCTTGTGCTCAGAAGATTCTCCCACCTCAGCTTCCCGATTAACTGGGACTACAGGCATGTGCTACCATGCCTGGCTAATTTTTGTTTTTGTTTTTGTTTTTGTTTTGAGATGGAGTCTCGCTCTGTCACCCAGGCTGGAGAGCAATGGCACGATCTCTGTTCATTGCAACCTCCACCCCTTGGGTACAAGCTATTCTGCCTCAGCCTCCCAAGTAGCTGGGATTACAGGCACCCGCCATCATGTCTGGCTAAATTTTGTATTTTTGTAGAGACGGGGTTTTGCCATGTTGCCCAGGCTCGTCTTCAACTCCTGAGCTCAAGCAATCCACCCATGTTGGCCTCCTGAAGTGTAAGGATTACAGCCCTGAACCATGGTACCTGGCCTATCTCATTGTTTTAACTGTAATTCTCTAATGACATATGATGTTGAGCATCTTTTCATATACTTATTTGACAGTTATATATCTTTTCTGATGAGATGTCTGTTCAGATTTTTTACCCATTTTCAATTGGGTTGTTTTCTTAGAATTGTTGAGTTTTAGGAGTTCTTTGCATATCTTAGATACACATCCTTTATCATCTATATGTTTTGCCAATGTTTTCTTCCAGTTTATGGATTATCTTCTCATTATCTTAGAAGATTTTTTCACAGAGCAGATGTTTTTAATTTGAATGAAATCCAGCTTACTGATTTTTTTCTAGGAATTGTTCTTTTGGTGTTGGATCGAAAAAGTCATTGCCAAACTCATGGTAACTTAAATTTTCTCCTATGTGTTATCTTCTAGAATTTTATAGTTTTGCATTTTATTTTTAGGTATATAACCCATTTTGAGTTATTATTTGTGAAATGTGAAAAGTCAGTGTTGAGACGAACTTTTTTGCATTTGCATGTCTGGTTGTTCCTCTAGCGCTGTTATGGTCTCAATATGTATGCCCTGATTCATAAGTTAAAGCTTAATATCCAATGTGACAGTATTAAGAGGTGGGATCAGCTGAGCACAGTGGCTCATGCCTGTAATCCCAGAACTTTAGAAGGCCAAGGCAGGTGGATCACCTGAGGTCAGGAGTTCAAGACCACCAGCCTGGCCAAAATGGTAAAACCCCATCCCTACTAAAAATACAAAAAAATTAGCTGGGCATGGTGACGGGAGCCTGTAATCCCAGGTACTCAGGAGGCTGATGCAGAGAATTGCTTGAACCCAGAAGGTGGAGGTTGCAATGAGCCGAGATCTTGCCACTGCATTCAGTGTGGGTGACAGAGTGAGACTCTGTCTCAAAAATAAAAATAAAAATAAAAATAAAAATAAGTGAAGTCATTAGAAGGTTATTAAGTCGTGAGGGCAGAGTCCTGATAGATGGGATTAGGGCCCTTATAAACAGGCTTGAGGGAGTGGGTTTCCTCTCTTTTCCTTTTCTGCCATGGGAAGATACAGCATTTCTCAACTGTTTTGTCTTTCTGCCCTTTCACCATGTGAGGATACCTAGAGGGTGCCATCTATAAGGAACAGGCCTTCACTAGACACTGAACCTGCCAGCACCTTGATCTTGAACTTCCCAGCCTCCAAAACTGTAAGCCATAAATCTCTGTTATTTATAAACAAATTATGCAGTCTTAGATGTTTTGTTATAGCAGCACAAATGAACTAAGAGAAGCACCATTTGTTGAAAATACTATCCTTTCTCCATTAAATTGCTTTTGCTCCTTTGTCAGAGGTCCATCAACTTTATTTTTGTGGGTATATTTCTGGACTGTCTATTCTGTTCCATTGATCTATTTGTCAATTTTTAGATCAAAATATGAACATTCGATAATAGCATAGCCTGGCTGATTAACTGCTGTTTTGAAGTATCATAGTTCTTATTTTCTGGATGACAAATTTTGGTAAGAGTCTCTCATGAAGTAGAGTATGTTCTTGCATTATTCTAATAATAATCACCCTGTTGTGAAGGTTTGTCGAGACTTCAATATCCTAAGACAGTATAGATAATGGAAAACCTCAAAAGCTATAAAAGGAGAGGAATTAATATGAATACATGATAAATAATTGAAATATTGACCCAGCGCAGTGGCTCACATCTGTAATCCCAACGCTTTGGTAGCCTAAGGAGGGTGGATCACTTGAGTCAGGAGTTGAGACCAGTCTGGCCAACATGGTAAAACCCCGTCTCTATTAAAAATACAAAAACTAGCCAAGTGTGGTGCGTGTCCTTGTAATCTTAGCTACTTGGGAGGCTGAGGCAGGAGAATCACTTGAACCCAGGAGGTGGATGTTGCAGTGAGCCAAGATCATGCCACTGCATTCCAGTCTAGGTGACAGAGTGAGACTCCATGTCAAAAAAAAAAAAAAAAACAACATATATGTGTGTGTGTGTGTGTGTGTGTGTGTGTGTGTGTGTGTGTGTATTTAATGGGTTATGTAAAATAAAATTTGGACATATTGCGTATTTCCATAGACTGTAGCTAAGACTAGTGGCTAAAACTTAAAAGGGAAACATTTTTATTAAAGTATTTTTTTTTTTGCCCAAAATATACTTGAGACGTGTGACTCCTTTTCAGTCATTGGATAGAATAAAGCAAATCCCTGAGGTACACTATGGTAGAGTTGCTACATCAGATGGAATTTTAGGTTAAGAGACATCTGGCCTGGGATGGTAGCTCATGCCTATAACCCCAGCACTTTGGGATGCTGAGGTGGATGGATCACCTGAGGGACATGGTGAAACCCATCTCTGCTAAAAATACAAAAATAACCAGGTGTGGTGGAGCATGCCTGTAATCCCAGCTACTCAGGAGGTTGAGGCAGGAGAATTGCTTGAACCCAGGAGGTGGAGTTGGCAGTGAGCCAAGATTGTGCCACTGCACTCCAGCCTAGGTGACAGAGGGAGACGCCATCTAAAAAATAATAATAATAAAAGATGTCAGAAGGTACCTCACCACTTGAAGTCTATAATTCTGTTAGAGCTCATCTGAAGAAGTAGATTCTGAACATAGGGTACTTGGTGGTGTAGCCCTGAGTGGAACTTCTGAGCAGTCAGGGCAAGGTAGAAAGGACACAAAAGACTAGCTAGTTGAAGAGAAAGGCTTGGTAGAAAGTGAGAGAAACAGAAAATAGAATTCCCTTATTACCACAAGTCTAAGTATGCAAACGCATGCCCTAACATGGTCCATCATTAGCATGAGTAATAGATCCTTCATTCTCCTCCCATCTATTTTGAAAGACATCATTTTTTCAGGCTATTTTCTAGAAATAAGAATAGCTTTGAAAACACAAGGCAATTGGGGCAGAGCATTCAGGACTGGGACTGACCTCAAGAAAATAAATTTGCTGTGGACTTTCTGTGGGGCAGGATAGCTTATAAGAACAGCTCACCTAGAATTTTATTCCAGTTTAAAATCAATATCAAAACAATGCACCATTCAGCATCAAAAAGCTCACACCAGAAGGAATTTTAGTTGCTGTGACAGAAAGAGACATCCATAAGCCAGTCAGTGAGATCATATGACAAGTTATAACCCTTCTATAAGAAAGCATTTCTTTGGTTAAGGTCACTTATTAGCAAGGGGTGAATCTCTGGAAAATAAATGGTTAGCAGGGTTTATTTTTCTTCTTTCATGTGAACTACCTAATAGGATTTTTTCAGTGCAGTGAATAATAATTAGTTGGTATTCTATTCTCTGGTATGAATAAATTGAAACTGAATACTTTTTCTGTTTAAGGGTAAAGAGAAGATGACAATAGCCTCCTTCTGCTAAAAAAAAAAAATCTCCATCACAATTAGGAAGACAAAAGAAATCAGCTTTGCAGATCATTAGAATTAAATTTGATACCAATTACACTGTCAAAAATGAATATAATTGAATTCAAGTCAGCAAGCTTTGACTATATTATTTATACAAAGATACTTAAAACTCAATTTAATCAATCTTATAAAGCCTGGATGTAAATAACATAGTTAGAGTTGGCTGAAGAATTTCATCTGGATTGGAGTCAAATTTTCCTTTGATATTCTGTATAAATAGGTCATATTCATTGCTGTGACTTCCATTTTTTTAAAAAAAATGTTGAAACAGTCATTGTAAGAAACCTAATTGACACATTTTCAATTATCTTTACTTTTATGTTGTTATTTTAAGTATGTGTAATTGACACTTAGGAAATACTCCAATTAGGGATATAAATCCTTAAACTTGACGCATGTTGAAGGAGGCATGCTAACCCTGGTAAACAGACTCTTGCCATGTCATAACCTGTGCTTCACTGCCTTGAAGCAGTAAACTCTCCTCCCTGTAAGGTGACCTGTCTACTTCATTCTTCCTGTTTGTGTCCATCTGTATTATTTACCTCCAGGCTTTATAAGATTGATTAAATTGAGTTTTAAGTCTCTTTGTATAAAATAGTCATTTTAAATTGCGACCAACCTTATGATTCTGACAGTTAATCCGATTGTCTGGCCATATTATTGGTGCTTATTAACTTGTTAAAGTAAAAGCAAGAAATGCATTATTCAATGAATATACTTATAGGACATTTATATATTCCCTACCCTTAGTTTTAATGAGCGAGATGAATAGAAATAAAGAAAAAAGACATTTTTCTCCTAACTTGCAAAAAAAAATTACTCTCTACTAATGTTATTACAAAGAATTAAATGGCAGAAACTTCCAAATACATCTTTGTTTTTCATCTGATTAAACATGCAAATGTATGTCAACATGGCTTCACACATATTTTGTATCTGCACAGATTATTATAATAGTAGTTTTCATTTTTTCCTATTTTATATCCAACCTTTCTTTTTTCCTTTGGCAAATAAAAACACAAACTGCAGGGTTTTAAAATTATATTTGATGGAGTACATGAGGAGATAAGAAAGCTCTTGGACTAATTAATGAAGGGGCTTGCTAAGCAAGCACTGCTAATAAACAGCCTCCCATAAAGTTCTTGGAGGTGAGCTCTGCATCCCACCAGAGAGCCCTATCATTTGTTGACTTCTTCATAACTCACAAACTGCCTTCCCATTTGTAATGGAGAACGGGCAGAAACTAAGGAAAACGTAAAGCTTGCAAAGAGATTTCATGTGTAAAGCCAAGGCCACTGGAGGCTGCAGTGATGTGTTCAGGCATCCGAAGCTGTGTCCATTCTCCCCTAGTGGTGAAAAGTAAGAATACTTAGGTGAGGGCTAGCAAGGACATGGAAGTGAGGAGCAGTGGGCTACCTGTCCTGCGTCTGGCATCACAGAGATGATTCCTGCCAGGTGAGAGGAATGTGATGTAACACATCCAAGATAGTTTGTGATGTAGAATGTGAAGATACATCAAAATTTTAAGTTAAATCTTACCAGTGTAAAGGTCATAGATGGACACCCGGCAGGTGGATTTCAAAAGAGAACATTCAACCTAAAGAGCGAACATTTAGCATTTACTATGAAAACCTTCTGTCCTAAATTACTTCTTTGCCCTTTCTAGAATGAGTATCCTCCTTGGGAGAGCTGATGCTTTTGAGGTAAAAGCCAAGGTTTCCATCCTTGTATGAACCACTTGGCTTCTGAGCAAAAAGGATAACAGGACATAAGGCAACGAAACAAATTTCACAAGAGTAATGACAAAGGAAAAGGGTTAGAATAACCTGAAGTATAGGCTATACCAGCACAGATCGAAAACATATTGTTTCACAAGGTGTAGGGATGCCCTTATTGATTGGTACAACCGGGAGTGAGTGGTTTTTAGCATTTGAAAAATGACTAGAGATTCCAAACAATAAATAGTTTAGAGATATAAATATAACAAAGTGGAAATCTTCCCAAGCGGATATTTTCTTAGGACATAAACAAACCTGCATTATAGGACAAACCAAATTAAATTATGCATTTCATGTAGTCACTTAATAATTCATTCAAACATGTGCCTGTTGCTGTACTAGGTACTAGAGATGCAAAAATATTCTACCTTGAAAAAGACAAGTGTCATTCACATATAATTAATTGTAATTGCATTAAATGCTACCAAGAAAAGATATTTACGTTTTCACTTGGAGTTTCCACTTCCCTTATAACCAATTGAGAGCTTAACAGAATGAAATGCATTGCTCTTTTGAAAATTTCTTGTTCTAGTCAAGAAAAGGAACTAAGTTTGAAGAGGGAAAGAGGTGAAAGTAACTTCTTGCCAGGCTGACATTCCTTCTCCATTCATCTTTTCTATTTATTATGCCCTAGACTTAATCACTGAGATCTTCGATTCTCTTATTTAGGAATGCCTTTGCCTCCTTCAAGATTAGCTCAGATACTAGTTTCTTGTTGACACTTACTGGGATAGGTAGTAAGAACTAATCATTTCCTTTTCTTTACCTCTGTTGTGTTATATCTTTTATAGTTCTTACCACATTTACTTGTTAGCATTATTTTGCACTTGAGGTTGGAGACTAATTGAAGGCAACTCTATTCAGCCCTTCTGATGTCCCGCATGTTTGTGGTGTTTTATGAGGTAATGTTTTTCATCCTCTCATTTGTTCAGTAGTAGGATAGATTATTTTATTAGTCAAATACTTTATAATTGACAGGATAAAAAACTGGTGAATTACGTATATGCCCCATAGAAGGACCTTTTTCACAAAACTTTTGCTTCATGAGACTGTTTTCAGATGGGAAAGTGAGAATTCTATTTATTTAAATATCATAAAAATGTCCTATAATAGCAATTATTTATATCAATGAGTAGTGTTTATTCAAAGCTTCTTTGAACAGAAAAGTTTCTCAAACATACTTCATGAAGAAATAGTCTTCCAAGTTTCCCCAAAACTATGGAAAGATTAATAATAAACCAAATATAAAGAATTAATTTTCATAGATCAAAATAAATACCCAGCTAAATAATTTTCTATTTTCATGATTCTGGAAACAAAACCACATATACCCACATAAGTTTCTTTCTGCATTAGCATGATTTTACTATTTTAGGAAACCTTTACTCAGGGAGAAAAAAGTTACAAATAATATTAATTTCAGAAATGCCTGTAAACCCATTTAAATGAACATTAGACTGTCAGACTTTTCAATGGATAGCATGGAAAGACTGCTTGCAAAAACTCTTTGAAACTCTCTCCTTAAAAGCTTGTCTTACTGTGTCCATCAATCCTAAACTATGATATGATGAATCTTACCAAAACCTAAACAAATACATTGCCTTAAACCAACATCAAAACGTCTTAAAAATCCTAACTTTGTTGTTTGCTTCTGAAATTCTACCAAGATTATGTGAAAGTGGTGATATTCTTGCCACCATAAGCAATAAACTCAACAATTTTTTCTTATCAACAGGTAATTTTCATAGCATTTTGTCTCTTTTTGTTGAATGGTACTTTTTAATTAATCAGCTAGGATTTTCACATACCATTTGAACATACTGTTTTCCAGATTAGGTTTGAGTTCAACAAATTTCAGGGTTGGGGAAAACACAGAAATTTAAAAAGTGGCACTTGGTATTTTTATAGAATGTATGAAGCTGCATTTTCATAAACTGGGTAGTGTTTTAAATTTCAAATAAAATATATTTAGGCTTTTATTTAAATACAAAAATTGATCTCAAATAATTTTCTTTGATTACTTAGTAATTTGGAGTTTATACATGAATGCTTTTTTTTTCACTCAGATGAAAAGGTTACCATCTGGTGCTCTGAAACCATAAAAGTAATGAGTTTCCATTCCTAAGTCATCCTAAATCACTTTATGTAGTTGTCCTTTATGAATACTTGTAGTCTGTGATTTAACAATTCTTCACTTAGTTCTCTTACACAACTTCTCAGAACACTAATGTTTTGGCCATTTATGCAGTTTCAAGTAGCTGAAACAGAATTGGTTTTGGATATAGTTGGACCTGGATTTTACTCTTCATTTTGGTTTGCACTACATTTGCTATCATTGAAAATTAAGTAATCTTTCTAAGCTTTCATTTCCTCAACTGCAAGGTAATGATAATACAATTGAATTCTGAGATTTGCCTTGAGGATGAAATGAAATGGGGAATCTGCACCTAGTACAGAGTCTGGAATGTAGGAGGCACTAAGTCATTGATAACTATTTTAATTTCTGTTATTTGCCATCTTATCCATGGGCTTCACTTTGACAGTATCTTCTGCTGAGTGACTCTACCTTTTTGCTGATGCATCTACTCTTCTACTGTTTCTTTAATATTCCTTTCTTCCAAATTATTCCAGGTAAAATGTACTCTACCAGAGCTTACATTAAGTTATTCAGTGAGCATCAGCTAACTGAAGAGCTGTAAACCTTGGTTTAACCTGCTATGTAAATTGTGGGCCAAAGGCATTGCCTGAGTTAAAATTTTATTTAATCCTTTCCTGAATATATTGAATTCCCTTATTTTAAACCATAGCAAATCAAATATAACATATAGTCCCATGTATTTTTAAAATGATCAATCTTTATTCTCATATGCAGTTTAAACTATACAATTTAACAATTCTATACTCTGAGATTTCACATGCAACACACATACCTAAGACATTTTATGGTCTATAACAACTTTTCCAACTTTTCTTTGTTTTCAAGCAAAGGACCTTTGGTAAGTTTCCAAAACATAAACTCATGTAAGTAAATGGGAACTTTAGAGGTGTAATCAATCAGTAATTCAAAATATTCTGTGAGGGACACCTCTAATAGCTAATTTTTCCACATGTCTAAAGGCATCATGCCTTCTTTGTATGTGAAAACAATTCTAACCATCTACCACAATCAGTACAACATCTGTTGGCTTTCTAATAGTGAGATTAGAATTGTAAATTCTAGAAGATACAAATTAGAAGGACTTTGAAGTTGATCTAGTCCAGATAACTTATAAGCAGCTAGAGGTTCAAGGACTTGCTCAAGTTCACACTGCCCATTAATAAGGATTCAGAGATCCATCTGTAGTACTCTAATTCTATAACTGCCAGGCCAACACCATTTCTACTTTACTTCAGATTTGGTTTGATCTATGCTGTTTCTCACTGTCTCTACTGAATTAATGACACACATTTGTGAGATGGATGGCCAGAGCTATTGCCATTTTTCTAAAGAGATGTCCATCTGCCCTCTTCAGTTCAACAGAATCCATGAAAACTTTTCTTTCAATGTCTTCTTTATTTTTGTCAAGCTTGGGAAAATGAGAAAAAATGCAAGTGCCAGGCATTGCTTCAATCCCATTGGAAAGCCTTTTCATCATAAACAAAAAATAGTTGTCGAACTCTCACTTTCCCTATAGTATAGTTTATCATATCCATTTTTTCTTATTCTGCTGGGTGTCTCCCTTTCAATCTTTATGTCTTTTCTAGAGAATATCTTTTGTTTAAAATTATTCTTATTCTTCCTCCCCCCCCCCAAAATAAACCATGTGTGAGTTTTATTTTATACACAGGCATTTGCTTGTGGGGAAATGTAAACTTCACATACTGGTTATACTTCATATGGTTACTCCTTCATATAGTGAAACTTCATATGGTAGCCTCTTTCATGAGACAAGGTGATGAAACTGCCTTCTGCAAGACACATTTTTTAAATTCAGTATCAAGCACACATACTGTAGCTGCATTACTTTCCTATAAGTAAGTAATTTTGAAAAGAAAAATGTCACAAAGTTTCTGTGACCATCATGTATATGGGACAAAAGTGGGGGGATACAAAAGAAGACCAGTTCAGTGCTAAATGGCTGAGTCTGGATGTGAGGAATAATGGCACCTGGAAGAGAGTAGTAGTCTTGAAGATCATGATAAATATAAGGATCTGGGAAAATACACCCCAAGGATTTTCTGGTCGACTGGATATGGGGCACGAGGGAAGAAAAGCAGAAACATGATGTCTACTCTTAAGTTTTTAGCAAATTGTGCAAATTCAAGTGAAGATATCAGATTGGCCATTATGGTGTTGGAATTCCTGGGAAGAGGTGGGAGACATCAATATTGATGCTATGTTAGCAATGTCATTGTCAAGGTCACACAGGAATAGTGAGGAAATGGAGATGACTGGGCCAAGTACTGAGCGAAAGGAGGTAGGTAGATCTGTGAATAATACAATTTAGAATGAGAATATATTTTAGAGGGAGGCAGTGGTCAGCTGTACCAAATTGTGCTGTGAGATTGGTAAAGTGAGGGCAGAAAAATGCCCATTGGTCTTGGCAGCTTGCCTCTCATTGATGATTTTGACAAGAAAGATTTTAGTGATGTGATAAAGAGGGATGATCAATTGGAGTAAAAGTGAAGAGAGAATGGAAGCAGAGGAGAATGGCGTTAGCAGGAAGAAAATTAGCTCAAGTTCAGAGAGGGGAAATGTGAGGTTGTGACAGATAAGGTAGTTAGAACTAAATGAGTTAGTTTATTTTTAATTTTTACAATAAGTAAACAGATAAACAGAATTATACAATGTGACTCATTCCAAATTTTGATGTGTAAAAAAATTGTAATTTTATTTTGTCTACTGCTAATTTTGCCTATTCATTAGCTGACACCTGCCAACTAGAGGAGAAAAGTTAATTGAATGTCCTTTTCAGGTTAAAGTCTCATCCAATAAGATGATTTATATCATCCTACTGATAAAGATTTCTAGAAGAAAAAAATAATCAGGTTCTTACGATGTCTCCCCCAGTTTCTTTCTAATAGAGTTTCTCTCTTTTATGTATGGAAGGTGTGTGTTGCTTTTGCATCCCTATGGTGAAGAAAAAGACTCAGATCTTGTGTAGTTTCTTCTTTTCTGGGTGATGGTCTTTTATTCTGGGTATTTAATGCTGAAATTTTGGCTTAACTCAAGGTCTGCTTACTCTTGCAGGATCGATTGTCCCTGGCTCTCTGAGCATTGACTCTCTCCCCAAGTCCTTGTTATGTCTGTATTCTATCCTCTAGCCCAGTGCTGGAGACCAACCAATGTGAAAAAGTCATTTTATGAGACAAGGCAGGCCCCATGGAATACCCACAGGCCAACAACATAACATTTGTGCCCCCCACACACTGAGATATTTAAACATCAAGAGCACTCTCTGGTAACCTGACCACATTGCAACCCCAAGTTGGTAAAATTAGGCCTTGGTTTGGTTTGCAAAGCCAGTGAGTCAGAATTGGTCTTTCCTAAGTTATAAAGGCAGAGCCTTTATATTGGTGATACCTGCATTTATTCAGTGCAATGTTTTTGACACTCCACCAAAGCCAGAGAGAAATATTTACTTACATCTGGAGTCATCCTCCCATCCTGAGTCAAAAAAAGTATGTTTAGTATCTATTCCATTTTTTAAATACCTGCATTTAAATTTTACACCTCTGTGCTTTTCCTAGGTATCCAAAAGGAAAGGAATTTAACTGTTCACCTTATCCTCTATGCTGAAGAATTCCTGAGATCAGTGTTAAGAAAGGTAAAAGTCAAAAGTTCATTATCTATATTTAACATATTGTTCTTCCTATATATTTTAATATGTTGGTGAAAATAATCTAGTAGAGGAAAAAAGACCAATGATGGAAAAAAGAAAGCTAATTCTAGGAGAGAAGGCCTTGCATAGGGAAGAAAAGATGGAATCTGTAATACAAATGGATGTGTTGATTATTGATAGGACCAGAGACACTTCATCCATTTTAACAGCAGACAAGTGGGAAGCATGGGTGCCTATGCAGGAGGGCGGGAAATGTAATAGAAGAAACAGGGAAGCTTTCACATCTGATTCTATCCATGTATTCTGTGAGATATGAGACTACGTCATCACTTGAAATTGAGAAAGAAGAGAGAGTGCCAGAGATTCCCACTCTAAAGAGAAGATGAGAAATATTTTATAATTTTACCTTATTTCATGTATAAGACATTTCTCCTACTTGAAATGTTGGATATTTCTTAACTTTTTCACAACCTTGCCTGCTTTATGATTAATATCAAAGCATCAATAATTTTAAAAAATCAATGTTTAACTGTTCCAGTCATTAAAAAAATACAAAACAAAATAAGTTATATACTTAGACCTTTTATGTGTTAGCAAAAAAAGTTATAGTACTCAGTGATGGCAAGGTAACTTATTTGTAACTTACATTGTATTAATGCAACTGAAATGAGTAAAAATATTTTATTCATTCAGTTACTAATTTATTCATCAACTATTGACTGTTTCTTATGTGCCAGACATTGTTTTAGGCACTAGGAATCTATCAGAGAATAAAACAGATGACTATCTCTGTTCTTGATGAGCTTTCTTCCTAGTGAAAAGAGAAGATAGATATTAATAATGGTAATAAAATGTCAAAAATAAAGAGTAATGATTACCAGTTGAGGACTTGCTATATCCCAAATACTTTGATTGAATATTTTATTTATTATATCATTTGATGCTGAAAATAACTCTTTTAGGAATATTAAGAAGGGAAGCTCTTATTTAGCAAACCATATAGAGTAAGCTTAGTTAGTAGTAATAAATTACAGTACATGTAGATCATAGAGCTACTGGTAAGTTAGGAACAGAAAACCAAATAGCAGTAGAAATGGCTAGAGTAAAAAGTGAGAGAAGCTTCTGGCCCGGGGATGGTACTCAGAGGTACTGAGTCCTGGCCTCTGTGCCAGGTACTTTCACAGGCATTGTACATACCCTGGGTTGTATAATCCTTACAAAAGCCCTATGAGCAGGTATTGTTATCCTCATGTCATGGATGAAAAGCCTGGAGGTTATAAACCATACAAGATCACACAGCACATGGCAGAATCTCTTTCTCTGCAGCTTGGCTCTTCTCTCTTTCTCATAGACTCAGAGGAACTACAGCAGGGAGGCTATTTTTTGAGGAATAATATATTAAAGTACATGAGAGGAGGGAAAAAAAGCCTTCCTGGCATTGCCAAAGATGATAGCATGAATGAAAATAAAATTGGAGAACACATGGCTGCTGATGGAGCTTATAAAGACCATGCAACATATGTGGGAAGATGGAAGAAGACAGAAAGAGATACAAGTGATTGAAAAGTAGGACAGTGGATTAGTTCAGCAGGTTTAAACACTGACCTCTATACTCTCTGGTTCCAGGCATCTACCACCCAATCTATATAAAAAGTTACTGGTAGTCAAAACTAAAACTTGGCCAGGCGCAGTGGCTCATACCTGTAATCTTAGCACTTTGGGAGGCTGAGGTGGGTGGATCACCTGAGGTCAGGAGTTCAAGACCAGACTGGAGAAATCCCATTTCTATTAAAAATATAAAAATTTGCTGGGTGTGGTGGCACATACTTGTAATCCCAGCTATTCAGGAGACTGAGGAAGGAGAATTATTTGAACTCAGGAGGCAGAGGTTGCAGTAAGCCATGATTGTGCCACTGCACTCCAGCCTGGGTGAGACAGTGAGACGCTGTCTCAAACAAAATAAAACAACACCTTAAAACTTGCAATACAGGTCTAAAGTGTCTGAGGAATTTAGCTATATAGTAAATGAAAATTATTCAAAATGTGTGGTCATTATTCTCAGGCAATTGATTTTTGTTAAAATTCTCAGTTTCTGTATCTGGGCATGACATAGATTAAATCAAACTACCTTAATTTGGAGAAATTCTGTGCTTACTTACGTTCAGGTAGGGAGGTGAGGACACCTGTATCCCTACCTATGGGCAGAAACAAATGAGTGTTACAGAATTACTATTCCACTCAATTGCCCAATACTTCCATTTTACCACCATCTCTCTTACCTGGGTTTCTCCCAGGCCCTTAATAGTCTCTTAACAGGTGTTCTTGCTTTTCCTTTTCCCATACCAATCTATTCTCATCTTACTAGATAAAGCAATATTGCTAAAATATGAGATAATATCACTCCTCTGCTTAAAATCTTGCCTCATTTCATTCAAATTCAAGGCCCGTAAGACCTTACATGTTTGTGTGATTATGATTTTTATTATGTTCCATTTCTTTCCTCTGTGTATACATACTCATTCCCTTCCAGCCATACTGATTCCCTTCCTATTTCTCTAACATGCCAGGTAGCCTCTCCCATCAGAGACTTTGTTCTAGGGGCTGGTTATCTCTGCTTAGAAGACTCTCCCCCAGATATCTACATGACTAATATATGACTACACAATATTTTCCTGCCTCCTGGGATTCCTTGTTCTGTTATCTGAATGTCACTTTTTCCATGAGGCCACTCCAGCTCCATCTTACTTTGCTCTATTTCTTACATACTCAATATATCAGTTTATTATAATAACTGCACATTGTCTATTTTTCCCTGAAAGAGTATTACTCTAGATGAAAGGAATCTTTATTTGGTTCAGTAGGTGTATGCTAGGTACATAGCGGACATTCAGTAAATATTTCATAATGACTGGCTTTTATATCAGCAACTAGTGTTTCATTGCTGAATATAGTGACCTACATACAGCTGGTACCCAATAAGTACATAGACTGATTGATTTTCTAAACTTTGTAGGTGAATTCACATCTCTTTTATCTAATTTTCCTGGAACTTATACTGACACATACATTTCCACTTGTCTCCTCCTTATGGACAGACCTTCATTCATTCTCCTAATATTTCAAGTTTAAGCATATCATTACGTTCTACTGAGTGAAGACACTGGGCTTGGACAGTAAATGTCTCTCTTTACTCCTTGCTTGTCCTAAACCCATAGTTGCCTGAGAACATTTACCACTTGTGTCAATTCACGAGGGAGAGGTGGAGAAGGATAGGGCACTGTATTTCAATTCCTTATCATTTCACTCACCCATTTCTCATTTTATCTTTTATACATATATATATGTACCTCAGTACACAAATACATACTATTCATAATTATGAGAATTATTTGGACTTGATCATAGCAGTTTTTTCATATCTGTAAACATGTACAAACTATAAATTATCTTGGTATATAGGTTTTGTTAGGACATTGCTCTTGTCCTTAATTTTTTACATGATTTCTCTTGTATTTCTTTATGTAGTCTCTTTCTGGTGTTAATGAATAAACTGGCAATTTTTATTTGTATTTATTCTTTTTTTCAAACATAGAATATTCAGTAAATTTTGTTTGAAATATAGAAAAATCCTTGAATGGGGTTATCAGGTCATTTACCCATCAGTATGAATTTGGGATTAATGGAAAATTTTCCAATTGATCTACCTTATCTTCATTCCCAGTGAAAATAATTTTACAGTTGTATATGCTTATCAGTGCAGTTATTTCATAGTGTTCTAAAAATTCCCTAGTAAAGAGTAATTAGAAAAGCACTTCTGTTTATAGTAAAGTCAGAATGAGTAATTTGAACAAACACACTCACTAATTATAAATTAAATATATAGATGAACTAAAAAAAATCTTTCCAAGTATTAAATACCTACCAAGATAATGAGGAGTAATTGGACCAAGATGTAAGAGAAGGAATTCAGAAAGATGAGCCCAGAATTTGGAATGCTTTGGCTTAGGAACATCTGCTAATCTAGAGGAGCTGCTGAGCAGGTCTTTGACAGAGATTCAGGGCTTCAGGGACAAAAGTTGAAGTCCACAACTTGCCAAGGGTGAGCTCCCTGGATGAACTTCCCTAGCATAAATGCAGGAATCAGATCTGGATGGGAGACTGAGCTAGAAGTCAGTCTTGGACCACATTGCAGCCCAGTGTTAAGCCATTTTGGTGACCAAGACAAATTAGATTCAGGTGGACCTGGAAAGCTAGCATCTACAGACACCTGTGAAGCAAATGAAAATCATCTCCAGATGATAATAACATTATCTTGGCCTCAAATTACTTCTACTACATGTTTCAAATATGATGTCTGGTACACAAGGATAACTAAGGCACAAAGAAGAAGGCAACATGAAAACGAATTGTCAAAAATGGCAGACAGCAAAGCCCCACAGGTGTGCCATATGGTGAGAATATTAGGCTCAGATTGGGCAAAAAAATTTTACTATACTCATGGAAATAAAAACAAACTTTAAAATGTTATCAAGGAATTGAAAACTACATACCATGACATTCTGGTTTTTTTTAAAAAAGAATTGCCTAGGAAATACACTGAAAAATACAAAAACCAAAATGGAGAGCTCAGGTGATGTGTTTGAAGACAGAGTGGACACAGTTGAAAATGGAATTCATGAATAAGAAGAGAGGCAAAAAAGAAACGATCCAGAACAAAGCTAAAGAGACAAAATATGGAAAGTACAAGATAGAGGGCTAGAGAGCCAGAAGATATAGTGAAAAAGTTAAATATATATTTACTTGGAATCCCAGAAGAGAGAAAAGAAGACATGAAGCAGAAAAAATATTTGAAGGGAAAATCATTTTTCAAATCGTTTGGAAGTCACCAAGAAACAGAGTCACAAAGCACCATTTCAAATAAAACTGTGAAGACTAATTGGGAGGAAGAATAATAAAAATCAGTGAATTATGTTAAATTCAATTGAAGAGTATTTCATTAGGAATACTCTGTTTTCTGGTACAATCTATGTAAACTACACTAGAAAACAATCTTACTGGTTAGAGATTCCACTTAATAAAACATCTGAAAAGATTTAGAATTAACATATCAATTATTTGAAAGTATATCTAAAAATGACTGAAAATGGTTTATTATCTAAATTGGTTACACTTTCTCCTTTCTTGATACATTTTGTAAATTCATTTTGTTTCAACAAACAAGGAAATTCAATTTGTTTCAACAGACAAGGAAAGAAAAATAACTCCAGGTATATGCAAATTCAGTCTCAGATTGAAAATTAATATATTTTCAATTTATATTTATTTATTTTAGTGTAATGAGATGAAATCACCATTGTCCTATTAGATGGCAGGCTTTATATAAATCTGTTCATATAGAGTTTTAATAGGATATTAAATCAAGGAAAACAGAACTCCCTAATCTTGGCTCTTTGTTCCCTACCCCTGCTGTGGGTTTTTTTTTTTTTTAAACAATTTTTTTTTCCTTTAGTGGACATATGGACAGGTTGAATAATGTAAAAGAGCTTAGAGAAAAGCCTTCATACTTCTGTATATCTACTGTCTAAATTTTTAATTAAGAGTGACTGTGGTTGGCATTTACAGATACTGCCATATGTTGGAAGAGTATGTAAATGACAAGATTCCCCATATCCTAATTTACTGCCTCTGACTTTGAGGCACTCTTTGTGATAAAATTCCAATCTAAGACTCAGATGAAGCTTCCAATTACAGAGTGCAATTGTCCTCCTTGAGGTATAGATGCCGGATGGTAACCTAGAAAATTTCCCACCAGAGGCTTACCTGAGAGTCAAGTGATGAAAGGAGAGAAAAGAAATCTTGGCTGATTTTCATGAAATAACCTCCTGCCTGGCACGAGCCCATATTGGGCTTCAGAGTTCATAAAGTCCTGGGGAATGAAACTGAATGAGTCTTCACAGCAGGGCTGGAGTGCCCAGGAGACAAACTGAAGAGTGTTTAGGGCAAAAGAAAGTCAGGAGTCAGTGAAACTTGCTAAGCCATAACCCTGATACGGACATCTGTTGGTGATGATGGCCAAACCCCTTCCTCCCCTTCACGTACAAACGAAAGAATTTTGAGGTACGGTATGTAGCGAATGGATGTTAAAAATTATTTCTTTTTAACAACAGTGTTTACTGCCAGATGCTCATCTTATTACTGTCACAAGTAAGGATAAAAATGCACATTTTCTGAAATAGGGGAACATGTATTAGAAAGAAATTAGGGTAGAGAATGGAGAAAATAAGTAGAATAAAAATGTGGGAAGACAGAATACAAAAATAGAAAAATAAAAAGGAAAAGCACACATTGAATACTACGTTAATATCTGATAATTTTCTTATGCTCCTTATGGAAACTAGAATGGAAAATATTGAAGTGAGAAAAGATGCCTGCCTGCCTGCCTTTCTTCCTTCCTTCCTTCCTTTCTTCCTTCCCTCCCTCCCTCCCTCCCTCCCTCCCTCCTTCTCTCCTTTCCTTCCTCCCTTCTCCTACCTTCCTCTTTCCTAAAAGCTACCTTGTGAATTGAGCTGTTAAATGTCATATCATAGACATTTAGGGTAAAAATGCCTTATTTTACCCCCCTCGAAGATTTAGGGTTTGACCTATGTAAATTCCTGATACTCTTTCCAATCATTTGATCTTAACAGTTTAGAGGCCTAGGGAGCTATGTGAAATTTCTCTCAACTGTTCTGAAGCTAGTCAAAGTGAATTTTCTAATACACCTACAATGATTAAAAAAAAAAAAGTCCTCAGGTATATCAGAATATAAGGCTCCTTACTTTTACATAGGCATCCTGCAATGTTTCAGGAGAGGAGTCTTGGTCACGGAAGGTTAAAATCTTTCAAGTGTACTAAATCACTAGAGCTTCCACTTGGGGTCCCACTGAATGGCTTTTTACCTACCACAAGGGATTATTCTCATATTGTGGCCTGCCAAGTTCTGATAGAAAACAATCAAAAACAACTAAGAACACCAAAAGAATGATCCAGAGCAATCACAGTTATTCATAAATTTTTGTTTGCATCTAATTTCTCCTGGTTAACAGTTCCCTGCTGAAGCTATTTCTGTATAATAACTCCTTTCAGCTTCATCCTGCCTCAAAAGCAAGTAAGCTTTGGGGCCCCTTGTTGTTAGGGACAGAGCAAGGCACCCTTGATTCATCAGACAGATACAGATGATCTATGATAGAGATGTGAAAGGAGGGGGGGTCATTAGCTGCCCCCAAGAATCTCAAGAAACATTCCACTTCCTACTGATTACTAATGTCTTCCCCAGAAGAAAGTGAAACTTCAACAGTAATAATTTAGGACAATGTTTGGGGAACAAAACTCAAGGTCCAAGCAGGGATCAAAGCAATTATATTCAAGTAGGTGATAAATATTATCGAAATGATGGATTTTTGATGGGACTCTTAATAATTTGACTCTACCATTCCTACTTTCTTCCCTGTGTTTGCCTGTGTGTATGTTGTAGCCAAACAGAAGAGCTCAGTGACCACACAGATTTGAGCCTTTATTTACATTGTTTTCTCCCTGAAATCTCTCCCACCCATTCATCCAAACTCACGTCAACCTCTGTCTTTTGGAACTACTTTAAATACAATCTCTTCATGTAGCTTTTTTGATTTCTTTACATGAGTCAGTATTTTTTTTTTGTCTTACTGATAGTTTTTTTTTTTTTTTTTGAGTTGGAGTCTTGCTCTGTAGCTCAGGCTGGAGTGCAGTGGTGTGATCTCAGCTCACTGCAACCTCTGCCTCTTGGGTCCTGGTTTAAGCAATTCTCTTGCCTCAGCCTCCCAAGTAGCTAGGATTACAGGCGTGCACCAGACATGCCCAACTAATTTTTGTATTTTTAGTAGAGATGGGGTTTCACCATGTTGGCCAGGCTGGTCTTGAACTCCTGACCTTGTGATCTGCCTGTCTTGGCTCTCCAAAGTGCTGGGATTATAGGTGTGAGCCACCGCACCTGGCCTTGTTGATAGTGTTTCTACCTCATTAGGCTTCAAGTGCTCAGCATTCTCTGCTCTATGTTAATATTAACTTGTAGAGATGATTAATTTTATTTCTTGGACCATAAACATTTTTAAGAAAGAGTCCACGTCTGATTCAGAGTCCCTGAAACTTTTACAAAGCTAGCGCTTATTTTTTTTTTTGAGGTAAAATTAATAGATAAATTAATCCTTTTATTATTTTCTTCCTTCATTTCTTCATTTATTCAAAAAATATTTTTTGAGCAATTAGTTTGTTCTAGGTTCTAGTCTAAGCATTCAAGCCATAATAAAGTTTTATTTCTGGTGGAAGAAGCTATTCAGTAAACAAATTAAAATAATTACAATATAGAGTATGTTAGAAGTGATAGGTAACCATGGAGAAAAGAGAAGAAAGAAAATAGCAAACGGGGCAATGGCTTGTTCAGTTTCTAATGAGGTCATCAAGGAAGGCCAAGCTGATTAGGTTCCACTTAAGCAGAAACCTAAGGTGAAAGAGCAAGCCATGTGGCTATCCAGGAAAAGAGCATTCCAGGCAAAAGGGATAAGTCATGCAAAGGCCTTGAGGCGTAAACTTGGCTGGTGAGTATTAGCAATAGAGAGCCAGTGATGCTGAAGAGAATGAGCAAGGGGAAGCCGTAGTTGAGGATGAAGTTCCAGAGGCAGTGGGAACTCTACTGTGGTTTTGTTCATCATTAGAAGGAATTTAGGTATTATTTAGAAAGAAATGGGAAACTACTGAAGGATTTTTAAAATCCCACAGGAGTAGGATAGTCTGACTTGTCTTAGAAGTTTGTGTTCATGTGGTTGGATTCTGTATAATCAGTAGCAGTAGAAGCTGCCTGCATTGCACAAATAGTAATCTATCCACAGGCAGGGTCTCTGGTTGCACAACTAACATTATTTGTTAGATAAAGCACAGTAAGGAGCAATATATGCAGGCGTATCTGACTTTTAATTTCCTGTCGCCAGGATCACTGTTCCTAAAACAAATCATAGAGAGCTGAGCACATGGGGTGTGAAGTATTGACCACTTCAATCCACTTGTTTTATCTTTGTGACTGAGTTCACTGATTTTCTCAGGGTTTCTATTTAATGGAATTTGATTTTTTTTTAAAGGGGCATGACTGGGTTTTTAATGCATTTCCCGATGTCAACGATTCACCAAGGATTTTCTAATTATATTACATTCCTTTGAAATTGCACATTCATTTCACACTCCTACTCTGCAGAGGGACACACTCTAAACTTAACTTGTCTACCATACTGACAATATCTAATTAGAAGGAAACAAAAAAAAATCCACTTCTGCTTGCATATTAATAAAAGTACTATATTTTACTCCTATCATTCTCTTATCAAATCTTCCTTGTCCGTTAGCCTACAAGGAAATACAAATTACAGCTTTATTGCTGCACAGTTTTCTTTGCTAAATGCATTTGAATATAAATGAATTCATTGACTTTAAATTTCAGAAGTTGCATATAGGTAAATACCAGTGGTGAAAATTATTAAAATAAAAAAGCCAACTAATTTCCATCCAGATATCTCAGACTGTATTGCCCTGAGGAGACTTGGATTTAATTTGGGAGAAATAAAGCTAGTCTAATTTCGTATTATATTCAGAAAAATTACTTTAGGTATCTGGTACCTTATAATTTCGTATAATGACTTTATAACTATGAATTCCTATCAGTTAGAGTTTAAATCGTTCTAATTAACTAATCTCATTTTAATTGGAATAAGTTTTTAGCAAGGTATTGGCAGTTTTAAAATAATCATTAACAGATTAAGAAATAATGTTTTCTCAGATAAAAATAAAAATAAGAACCCCCATATCAATAACCTGATGAGAACCTAAATTAAATCATAGGTAACATGGAAAACTTTAAATATAGAACTTGTGCGTTACTTCTAATTATTTGTAACTTTTGGATTATCATGAAAATTATGAGTGATAAGAAAGTTTATTCTCAAAATCTACCATCATTTTTTCCTAAATTAAGGAGCAAGAGTAATGCAGCATTGATGATAATAGTCATTGGATGTATTTATTTTGTCTCTGGCACTTTACATGTAGGTCCCCATTAGAGACAAAAAGCTGAGACTGAGGGATTACATATAATTTGCTGTAGTTAACCTGGGTGGGAAGGGGAAGGGCCAGATTTCAAATCCATGTCTTCATTGCCCTAAGTCTTATCTCTTTACTTTACACCATCTTTCTTCATCATAAAGATCAGTTTTACCTGACCTCGTGACCTGCCTGCCTTGGCCTCCCAAAGTGCTGAGATTACAGGCATGAGCCACTGCACGTGGCCAGGTCTTGATACTTCTAACCATGTTTCCAATACAATCTTTTATTTGAGTAAAAATAGCAGTATACCTAAGATAATATATACATACCTTCATATGCTCCTGAAAATTCAATGAAATAGATATGATTCTAAAACTCAAAAAAGAAGTAATTAAAAGAAACAGCTATAAGAACACAGAATTAGAACTAGGATTTTTGCCTTCATAGACTGAGGGTGCTTTGTGGTAGCTGATCTGTACAGATTCAGACTTTATCTGATAGAAAATATGTACCAATAAACGTTAGTTTCTTTTCTCTTTCTCTAAATCTTTTCCCCCAATTTATCAATGACTTAAAAGACATGTACAACATGATTAAAAATTTGAATATATACATTCCTGGGGAGGGTGTCTCGTGTGTGTGTGTGTGTGTGTGTATGTATAGTAATAAAATCAAGTGTAAGAGAATTGTCCCCTAAATATCAAATAGGTCCCGGGCATTTGTTTTTATAAAGCCTCTTGTATTTAATTAATAAACTTTTAAACAACATTAGATTGATTATTTTATTTTCTTAACTCGCCCCAAACAATCGCTGTTCATAAAATAGTGGGCATGATATGTTAGCACATAGACTAACAAACATTTTAACATTATTTTATTTAAATCATGCATATGCCAACTAAAATATTTCTGTGTACTGTCATAGGTACATATTCAACCTTCTGGGATCTATTGTCTTTGTTAAATTCCTGAGATGGAATTAAAAACCTAATGAGTGGTTTTCATCTTTTTATGGCAGGTCACTGATTACACATGCCCCTGAATAGTCAAAGAAAGACTACTCTTAGGTAGACAGGTGGATATGGATTCTTGCTCAGTCCAATCAGTTTGTGGTCAGGGAGTGGAATCATGTAATCCAGAGGCAGCTCAGCAGGGAATGTAGATAAAGTGAGCAATGACAGTGAAATTTAACAGATATAAATGTTCACATTCAAAATAACAGCTTCTCAAATAAAAATTACTAACATTTCAAATGAAAAACTGATGATGATTCTGTTAATTGTAAAATCACGATATAACATAGAACATGTAATAAAGGACACTGACCAACTCGTAAGTGTCCCTAGCACAGTGACTAAAAGGGGAAAGTGCTATAATGTGTGGAGTATGTAAAATGACTTTATTAAATAATATGAGATTTGTCTTTATTCAGGTTAACTATTCATCTGGAAGAAAGAAAATACCAGTGCTGTATTATTTCCCTGGACGGAATTAGAGGGGGTGGGTTTTAGAGCCAGGTGAGAATCATCTTTAAATCAAAAGTGCCCCAAAATGGAAAGCCATAGCTGTGGTTAGGTCAAATGTCTCTCAAAGCAGCAAAAGCATTTTTAAATCAAGAGAGAACTTGAGCTGTGAATTCTCATCTTTAAGAGTCTAAGAAATTTGTTAAGTGTAGTTAAAATTTTACATTTAAATTCATATATCAAATTAGATCGTTTTAGGCATTTACAAGAACAAATCTCTGAAAATTTTATAATAGTGAGTTCAAAAGGTCTTAATGATTTCAAAATACATTTCCTATTTTCAGTCATAACTTTTTCTGAAGGTCTCATGTGGGAAAGAAACACTCGACATTTAATTTCTCTTCTGCAGTGATTTTTATTCTCAAAACTAAGCAGTCTGAGCTCCAAGCAATTCATCAGACTAGTGAGGACTTTCTTGGGATGATAAATTTAACTAAACTGTTAACCTTTGAAAATGTGATTTTGAACAGAAGGAAAATGTCCAATATCTAGGCTGCTCTCTTAATATTTGGCTAAAACATTGCCTGATATGAGTAGGAGTAAATACACTTTAAAAATCTACCTTGAAATACTGTGTGGATGTTCTTTGTACTGAAAGAGGTGTAATACATGACATTCTGCTTCAAGCTGTGGAGTAGTGTTGGTAAAATCAAAAATACAGTGTTGAAGTGAATGTGTGAATGTGTGGTAAACTATGTCTGATCAGTAACCTCCCTCTAGCCCCAGACAATAGTTGTTGATAGATGTTAAGGTATATGCATTCCTGACTTGTTGTTTTCAGATTATTCATGATATGTAGTCTGTCCTGTCCTCTCCTAGTCTATTTGAGATAGCTTAGGGAGCATATTTTTGGAAAGAGTGTTGAATGTAGTTACTGTTGCTCTCAAAAATCTTTAGTGCAGTATCTGAGTAGGAACAGAGGCCTGTATATTCTGTTACAAATCCTGTGATTCTGCTCATGTGATAGCTGGGTCACAGTGCCAGAAGGGACCTTCTTATTTTCCTGAAATATATTTTAAAGCTAATTTATTTAAAACAAATTCAAAGCCAAATGTGGGTTAAAAATAGGGAGAAATCTATAAAGAAAAAAATGTTATTATGCTCTTGTTAAGGTTGATTCCCAATGAAGTTTTCATCCCATCATAAATCCCAGATGAAGAATATACTTTCTTTCCCATGTGAATGTAGTTCTACCAGTTGTGGAAGATGATTCAGCAAAACATGTACTACTATGTCTTTAGGGTTAGCCAATCAAGATTGTTAAATAAGCTGTGCTCATTTTCCCTGATGTTATCATGTTCATGGGAATAAGATAGTAATTAGAAGTTTGCTCAGTACTCTAGGAGAAGCATGAGAAAAATCACCCATAAATGGCCCTGTACTTCCAACTCAGGACCTGACTAGATTGCTGAGTGTACAGCCTTTTTAATTTGAAGAATAATTATTTGTAAAATCAGACTGGTATAAATAATTTTTGATCTAGCATGACTATAGAACAAAAGGAGCCTCTGGATACCAAGCTAACCTCAGATAAAAATACTTTTATACATCCACCTTTGGGGATGACATGAAGCTAAGATTTTCTTCAACAAGGCAATGGCACTTTTAGTGAAGCAACTATCTTGGATATATCCTTGATGCTGCAAATACCTTTCTTAAATTTTCTC
Organism: Aotus nancymaae; assembly: GCF_030222135.1. Classification (NCBI taxonomy): domain Eukaryota; kingdom Metazoa; phylum Chordata; class Mammalia; order Primates; family Aotidae; genus Aotus; species Aotus nancymaae. The sequence continues at coordinate 33,333,856 of NW_026988471.1, forward strand.
CCTGGATCTGAAGCTTGATGATCTTAATCTGCTGAGTTGAATTTTGCTTTACCCAGACAAGTTTTCATGATTCTTTGCCCTGTGACTATTTGAGGTTATAATGACCGCAGCCTTTCTAATTCTTTCCAGTCCTATATAATGGCCATAGTTCATTCTGAGTTGCTTATCTCTCTCATATGTGTCTTTGCTGGACTGAAGTTGTCATTCAACTATTTATCTTTTCCACCCTGAACAACACCAAATACAACTTAGATGAATTTAGTCACTGAGAACTCCATGGTATCTGTAATGTTCATCATTCCACGTGGTCCCAAACTCAGTGAACTCTGCCAACTATGCAGCAAATTGACTTGAGCAAAAAGACAAGCAGAAAAAGACGAAAATGTTGTTCACTACATTCATACACTCACTTTTAAGAAGCAGTCACTATTGACAATTCAAGTTTGAATTGAAGTTAGACTATCATAAACTAATTATAATTGTCTGAATGGTAGATAATCATTGATTATAAAATATAAAAACCAGACAAAGGTGCAGGAATGCCTAATGGAATGATGAAAATAATGATGAAGAAGATAACACCAGGCAGGATAATGTCAGGGGCAGCCACTGGGACCAGACAAGAAGAATTGAACAAGTAGATCACCAAATATTAAGGTATCAATGAGGTAAGCTGTACTCTGTCAGTTAAGGGTAACTGGACAGGTCAAAACAAGAAGTCATTTCTAAAATACCAGATGTGGCAACAGTAAGACCAAATAATTCAACCTTTTGAATTATTTGTTCATCCCAGGGTTATGAACAACTCTGGAAAGCAGTTTCCCAGGAAAAAAAAAAAAGGTTAATTTTAATTTTGCTAATAATCACATGGTCAATCCTGCTCCCAGACAGAATTCTAATGGTTAAATTGATAATTGTTCTTTACTACTATAGACTAATCATTCTTCAGTTCTTACGTATCACACAGTTCACAGTCCATTAGGCCACATGACTTTCAGCAACCCTAAACTTAACACCCTATGTTTATCAGCTTATGCTAGCAGAACTCACTTGGTCTGATCAAATTAGTTCATACACATTCATTGATGCCTATGTGGAGTATTGTTCTCAACAGTGTCAATGCATCCTGTTGGTGAAGCTCTTTTGATTTTAAATTAAACGCTAATTTCTAGTTAAGATTAAACTCTAATTTAAATTAAATTAAACTCTAACTTCAAAAGACATTAAGATTAAAGAATCTTCCTTTTAGATAAGATTATGCTTTGTCAAAAATCAGCAGTATTTAGATAAGACAAATGCAAGCAGTATTTTTCCTTGTTATTTTTCCAGTTATAGGAATTAAATGTAGACTTAGCATCTGCCTACCAAGTGCTGCCAAATAATGCAGTCAGTGCTTAAAGAAATTCTACTTTTGACGCCAGAACTGAGACTTTGTTGACAGTTCTTTAATGAAAATTTCTGGAACCAATCAATGACTTTTTCCTGTAACACATCCTCTTCAGGTAAATGCTAAGGTTAATGGGTTATGTTTAGACAGTTAAAGTGTTAACAGAATTGTTTAGGTTATGCTGATTTTTTTTCATGTGCCAAATATATGAAGCCTACAATCTAGACAATAAAAATTGAGGATGTCCCAAATTAAGCAAAAGCTCTTTACATTCACTTCTCAATTATTAAGACATAATAACTTAATAGTGCTTAACTTTGTGCCCCTCACTTTGCCTTCATATTCCAGCTGCCAGAATTTACTGTTCATTTTTAGCCATCTGACAGTTCATTAGCACTGTCACCAAAAGGTGAGAAGGGAAGAAAAAGGAGGCATAAATCCAATCAATCAATTTTACAGCTACATAACAGTGATGGTGACTACTTTGGTGGAGGAAGAGTTTTACACAAGTGGCAAAAATTGAATTTTTAGTGTATTGAAAGACCTTACTGTCAACTGTAATGTTCTGTTGTCTAGTATTCTCAGCAACTTGGCAGATTGCACAGCAATTTAGGTAGACGTGTATTAACTTAATAGCACCACCCATTTATGCATGTGACATGCCTTCCCATTATCGAAGTAACATTTTATTGGCCACTACTATCATGAAATATTCATACTGTTTGCTTTTTGAAAATCTAGCAATTTTACTATTTGCTATTTTATTATTTACTTAGCAGTAAAATCAGTGAATTCATTCTGTAATTTCTAACAATCTACCTGGTTATTAGAAGGTTGTAGTTGTTTGAATGTTTTGTTGACTGTGATAAATGACAGAATAAATAGTGATATGCTGATCATCAAAAACCATAAAAATAAATACTTGTAAATTAATAACCACAAACACACCTCAGGAAAAATGTCCTCTTTCCTTTTGCATTACACCTCTGCTGTGTGCAGAAAGCTTTATGAGATGCAACTTCAGTTTTAGATTGTTTGGGCTCTAAAATAAAGTTCTTAATAGTACAGCAAATTATAATTATCATTAGGTTGGTGCAAAAGTAATTGTGGTTTTTGGCATCACTTTTAATGGCAAAAACTCCAAGTACTTTTGCACCAACCTAATAAATTCTCAAAAATTAGTGACATAAATATTTCTGTAGGGCTAGTTGCCTCGCCAGGAGCATGGATGCACACACCTCCCCCTTCGCCGGGAGCTCAGACACACCCCCTTCCCTCGCCGGGAGCTCGGACACACACCCCCCCTCACTGGGAGCCCGGAAAAAAGCCCTGCCAGGACCTACCCAATAGTATTTTGTCCCATCCGGGCCCCACTCCCTGCCTACCATTTTGTCCTCCAGGCCCCACTCCCTGCCTACCATTTTGTCCCATCCGGGCCCCACTCACCTTGGGCACAACCAATCAAACGCCTCCACTCCCTATAAAACCCCAGGTCTGAGAGGAGTCCGCGTGACTTCTCCAGCCCCTCCTGTCAGACTGCAGAACCTCACCTGGGAGCCGAATAAATCCTTTGCATTGGATCTTCTTGTGCTGGCCTCAGTTTCTTCACTTTAAACTCGGCAAGAACAAACCTTACAATTTCTATAATTTAACATAACTACAGAATGGAGGGGGAAAAGTACATTTTATTTTTATTTAGTAATTTTAGCCAGATAAAATTTATTCTTTCATAATATGAATTCACTCAGTAAAGATCTACTATAGATTATATTAATGAGGATAGTAAGTTTTAAATAGTAGTTTTAGAAAACTGTAATTCAAATATGAGTTGTGCCTGGACTTTTAAAATGTGCAATAATAAACATCTCATGCAAATAAGAAAATTTGAATGTACAAGGATTTCCAGGATTGTTTATACCATTTGTTGAGACTGTGCTAGTTGAGGACAAGATAAATTCCAAAATTTTATTGTCCCTAACTCTATTTTGATTTGGTTATTGTCTCAACTTTCATCCACTAAGAGAGATCCTTTCATAAAGTTACAAATAGTGATAAAATACATATTTAAAAGAAATAAATTTATTATGCATTTATTGTGATAATAACCACTATATTAAAATATATATTATCTCAACGAAAATTTTTTTCAAAAAATAAAGTCAATTATATACATTTGAATATGGTTTATCCAAATTTTTTTTTATATAAAAGCAGATAAACTCTCTGGCTATCACCATAATCAGTAGTTTCTTATTTGTATATTTTGTGTAAATGTAAAATACATCTGTCCTATAAGATAAGCAATGGATAAACTTCTTTTTTAACTATCAACACTATTACTATTTTGTTTGCAAAAAAAATCCGAATTTTTAAAACACATTTTAAAACTGAGAGTAGATACCTGGCCAAGTGGCCAGCTTTGAAATCTACTTTGCTTCTGTTGGAAAAGAATTAAGTTGAATATCTACCAGTTTTTCTTCACTAAAAGCACTGAAGTGTTAATACGTAAAGTGTGTTTTCACATAGAGTTTACTAGTAATTGCAGTAATATTAAGTTTGTGTGCAAAAGTAATTGCAGTTTTTGCCATTACTTTTAAATTGCACAATTCTTTTGCACCAACCTAATGCTAACCTTTAATTTGGTAGTTAAATAATTTGCCAAAAGTTCAAGACAGCACAGCATTCAATTTTTGATACATCTTTTTCTGGCAACAATAATTCCCAATTTATTTCATACAGTAGGAGATATACCATCAGTACAATTAATGCATGTATGTTTTACATATAAATCTACAGTGATATTTAATTCATCAATTTCTTTCCTGGTTAGCTCCAATTACTTATACAGCAAGAACTCTGTCATTTCTTTTCTTTTTTTTTTTTTTTAAAAAAGATGGGGTTTCACCATGTTGGTCAGGCTGGTCTTGAACTCCCGACCTCAGGTGATCAGCCCGCCTTGGCCTCCAAAGTGCTTGGATTACAGGCATGAGCCACCATGCCCGGCTATCATTTCTTTATCTACCATATAAACACTGCTGACTGACTTCGACCTCAATATTAATTGATTCATTGACTAAATAACTCCTCTGTAACATTAGCTTTGAAGGCTTCTCTTAACATGTTGCCAGATATTGTGACTAATTTTTAAAGATTTAAAAAAATGAAACAAAACATCCAAACTATATTGTATATCAATATAATTATTATTCTCATGTTTATGCAACTCAACTTGAATTTCTCTGTGTCTCTGTATTAGCATAGTTGTTTTGGGAGTTCTCTATACCATTGGCAATTTGCTGAGAGTCATGCTTTAAACCAGAGTTTGGCAGACTTTGTCTATAAAGAGGTGAGCTGTATGTACTAGGCATGTGGGCACTATGATTTCTCTTAACTACTCAGCTCTGTTATTTAGTGTTGAAGTAAATGACAAATCATAAGCAAATGTGTGTCTGTGTTCCAGTAAAGCTTTATCTACAAAAAGAAATCCTGGGTAAGATTTAGCCTGCAGGTAGTAGTTTTCCTACTTTTAAGAGTTCTACATTAGACACTAGACATATCTGGCATAGATATTAGCCTCTACTTGGAACTAAATTATATTTCATAAGCATTCCTAGTGTTAAGATAGCATTTTAAAACTCAATTGATTTGTAGAATAATAGGAATGGTTGATAGTAGAGAAATGATATAATTTCTAAGATTAGCATCGTTTGGAAATGTGTGAGGTTAAAAGAAAGTCTGTGACTACTTGGATCTCCTTAGAGGGAACTATTCAAGTATAACCTGCTGGTTATTATTAGTGGTTATCATTTTGCAAAGAAGGGCATGGTTTCCAAAACAAATATCAGTTTGTTGTGAAATTTGGAATTAGAGCATATCGTTAAATCTATTCATTTTAAAATTTGAGGACTTGACAATTTATACTGGTAGCCAAAATCATACCCAGTGGAACATAGGTAAGACTAGAGTGATTTCTTTTTTGGTTCCCTTCTGGTCTAACATGCAATGTTCTATGCAAATGAACAACACATCAAGGTTCTTATTAAATTTGACTGAACTTTGAAAGTATATATGGGAAGAGCTACTCAATTTCTGGAGGCTCAGCAATTGCCCCCTGCATATCATGATTATTATGATGCTTTTTAGGGTCTTAATTCTGAGTAGCTAAATTTTATGAGGCTTTCAAGATTTTATTTAATTTTTTTTTCATTCTAAGTGGGTTTGGAACATCTGTCTATATTTAACAATAGTCTAAATTTTTCTGGTTGTTCATCTGGTTGCTAACATTTATTTTTGTTGTATATTTAGATCCTTGACTACTTTGGATGAATTTTTATTTTACTTTGTATTTAGAAATTTTAAAACACATGAAAGTTGAGAAAATATACCCCTAGCAATCATATTCAACAAGTAATAATTCCACAATAATCTTTTCTTACAACTTCACATATTTCTCTATTTTAGCTTTGGAGGAGCTAGAGAATTTTAAAGCTTGTCTTTGAAAAATACATCGTGTATTTCACCAATAAAAACTTAATTATGATCTCTAACTGATACAGATATTTAAAAATACCCATCGTGCCATTATCATATATCATAGTATTAAAAATTCCTGGAGCTGGGGAAGCGGAATTTGCAGTTAGATGGAATAGTGCCACTGCACTCTAGCTTGAGAGACAGAGTGAGACCCTGTAAAAAATTTTTTAAATTCCTTGATATTATCTAATATATAGTCCACATACACATTTCCAAGATTGCTTTAAAAAGCATTTTTTATGGTTATTTGTTTAAGATAGGATTCAAACAATGGTTTAATATGACCCTATTCATTTATAGAGCACTTTTTCTTGAAAAGAGCAGGAAGTTAGAAATAGATTGAACACCCTCTTCAAATTCCTCCCCTAAACATGACAATCCACTTACTGAAAACACATTTACAAAAACTTACATGGAGGAATTGCACATCTTTGTGGAAAAATAGAAATAAGGACTTTAAGATCAGGAGCAAATAAAATCGTAATAATTTATGTACTTACAAGTCATTGTTGCCTTCTCACCACCAAAAGCATAAGCCCCCAAAGCCTTTATTTAACCCAGGCCTCCATATCTGTCCTAAGCTAAGATTCCAGGTTTATTTCATACTTCCCATGTTATCCCCTAGAAATTTTGCATTTCTTCAGACAGGACTCGGTCCAGGTGTTCCCTCTATTTCTATTGCTCTTCATCTCCCTCATTCATTGTTCTTTATGAATGAAAGTAAAAGGCACATAACTTGAAACTGCAGTGATGCCTCCCTGATTATAATTTTTCCTAAAATTCAAGAACTAATAAACTTACTGTGGTATACTCTTTCAGCATCTACACAAATTTTCTATGTTTTGTCCAAAAATGTTGAGTATTTTAAAAAATAGTACAGTAAAAAGAATAGATAATAATCGAATAGGGAATAAATCAGAAAGGCAGTGGTTCTGCAGTGAAGCTCATGGGAAAGTTAAAGGAAAATGGAGAAAAGTAAACTCTGAGCATAAAATTTTACATCATCTCTGAAGAAAAGAGAAATAGCAAACATGTGTAAAAGGGATTGGTGATGGGCAAAGATGCAGGAAGATGGGAGTGTTGAAATTAACAAATCCTGAGGCATAAATACAGTCATAGACAGGTGGGTAGGAGGAATGAGTCATCTACCACAAAGATAAACGTTATTAGTTACAATATATAAGCATTCATTTTAACTACTGGGAGGCAAACAATTGCAAATTGTCCTTTGAGCAAAGGATGGTGAATGAAAATGGTGATGGGGCCCATTAGTACAAATTTGAATGAGTGAAATTCCTCATTGCTTGTTGGAGTCATATTCCATACTATAAGGAAAGTCCCTCCTGAACTGAGATGAGAGTTTCATTCCAAATCGTAGGTTTGTGAGGGGATTCTTAGCATCTCCTAGGCAATTGTCTGCAAGTTTAGTCCCAGTCCAGACACCTTATTTGTGTTTGCTCAGTCTATAACAAGTAGCAGAGGAGAGTGTTCTCTTTTTAGGAAATTATTACTGGCAAAAGAACAAAGGTGGCTTCAAGAAAAGGTGGTCTCATGAGGAAGGGCAAAGTGGAGGCCAATAAACCATTGAATGACTATTTCAGAGTTCAAACAGGAGATGACACACTTGAACCCAAAATAAAATTGAACCATTCCACTTATATTTAGTCCAATTGCATTGCTGCATATTTAACCCCATTGCATAACACAACGTAAATTCTGACTAGCATAGATTTCCCAAAATCGACAGATAGCATAAAAACTATGCATTTCTTCCTTAATTCTAAGTTGAGCCAAGATTCAGCTGTTTTACTTCCCATTCAGTGATTTTATTCATATATTCTTCACCTCTCAGAGCCAATATCAAGGTGAGTCTTGAGATTCCTGACTTCTTAGCTCAAGTTTTTCTTGCTTTTACACACCTGCTCTAATTCCTACAGCTAATTACAGGTTAAGGACAATAATGGACAAACGTGTTGTAAGTATTTTAATTAATTTTCCTCTGATTCTGAATTTTGTTTATGGTATTATTTTAGCTTCAAAAATTGTTGGTTTTTATGTACTCAAATGTATTAAATTTTCAATTATTATACTTATTAGTCCTATTGTAGATTTTCTGGATATGAGTCTGTATTTACCTTGTAGCCAGAATTTCAGTGTGTCTGACTGCTTGTGTATGCTGACTAATGTCCTTTATATTTTACATACCCATCTCTGTATATGCCTAAGTGGAGGTTCCTTTTTGGAATTTCCTGATGAGCAAATTTCTCTCTCTCTCTCTGAGTCTAATAGCCCTGCATAACTCTTTGGCTTACACAGAGTTAATTTATAGTTTTTAAAGCTTGCTCTTAATAATGCTATTGAGAAAATCTAATTTAAAGGGCTACTCTTGGCCAATTTTAGGTATGGCCACTGTTAAAGTTGGAATAGAATTTGGTTATAGCATCTGTTTTTTGCGTTCTAGATCCTGTATATTTTTTTTAATCAAATGACAATATAGATGAATTAACTCATGTGTATGAGCACAATATAAATGAAGCTGAGTTATTTATCTTTAGAGATTATTTAAAGGTTCTCATCCTCTAAATGTATCAACTCTTTGGTACTAGTTTATGGATTCCAGAAAAAAACATAGAAAAAATATGAAAATTTTTGGGGTTTGAAAAAATCTAAATAGTGTAAATACTCAAAATTTTATTGATCATGGGCCAGAAGTAATATGTTGCAATAAACATATTAAGATTAATTAACACAGAAAAAATTCTATAATAGGACAACAGTGTCCTCTGTTGTCTTTTTACTTTGTATGGCCTTTAATATATCTTGATGCCCCTCAGAAAGGGGTAATTATTAGTGGCTACTGTTCCTTCCCGTTTGCATTTGTGACTCACCATAGGAATATATTTCTGGCCTATTCAAGTTGTCAATAAACAAAAAGATTGGTAGAAGGAATATACCTGCATCTTAAAGCCTTTTCTTTTCATAATTGCTAACATATACATTTGTAGAAATAGTATTCAAATCCGATTTTGGTACATTGTGATGAAATGTGTCTACATATTCTGAGAAAGATAACTGAATAAAAGGATAAAAAAATCACAGTAAATCCTATTAACGTTTAAAGATAAATAGAAAAGTTGTAAATCCTATATATTGTATTAGAAAACTCTGAAGAAACAGCAAGAGGTTACATTTCAACAAAGTTTTTCAAGCCTATAAATGCAAATTAATTGTTCTTCTTTGGAACAATTAGATAATTTGGAAGTTTGATATTATGCATTCTGGAATAAACCCTAGGCAACTTCTGTGGCATTCATCACTGAAACAACATACATATATTTTCAGACACCCATTTGGAAATGTTACTTTGGCTTGTCTCTCCATGTAGAAAGAAAAGAGAGAAAAGCTTCTCTCAAATCACTCATTGGTAAAAATCAAAGAAAACTGGAAAATATACAAATGGCAAGCATTAGATATAATGCATATATAAAAATGATATATTTGGCTCATCAACTGTAAAAAATTTTAACTCTTAGTTTGTTTACTTAAAAGTAATTTAACAATGGTAGCAGGATGATAGAATGTAGATCTAAAATTAAAAAATTATTTTGGGCTGGGCATAGTTGTTCATGCATATAATCCTAGCACTTAGGGAACCAGAGGAGAGAAGATAGTTTGAGCCCAGGAGTTCAAGACTTGCTTGGGCTACATAGCGAGACCTTGTTTTCCACAAAAAGGAAAGACAAAAGACACACAAAAAAGATTTTAGAGATCATTTATTAAACACTCATGTGCCTCTACTTTAAACAAATAGTGAAGATTGATAAATTAGTACAGTTAAATCTCTAATGTTTTTTTCTCTTTAATTCACATATTAAATTACAGTGTGAGGTAAGGAGATTAAGAGTTCTTTTAGAGAGAGGAGCAGGAATTTGGGAAAGGAAAAGATGAGAAATAGGACAGTTATAACATTATTAAATTTGTATAAATCTGACTTGGAACAAAAACCTAAAGAAGGCCAAATCATGTGAGATTAATATGCTAAAGTATAAAAATGGGACTCTTTTTCTATCAGTTTACAGTTGACAATAGAAATTAACATTCATATAAAAATAAAACATCTGTACAATAAACTGAGATGTAATAATGATGGACAAATACAAATATAAATGCTTTATGTTATAAGTATATTACTAGTAAAGTTATATGCCAATGGCTTAATTTATGTTTAATGAACTGGATAAATTCATGGCCTAAAGAGAGTTAGTAATTTTTAAAATACATTATTTAGTTCAACCAATATATATATTAAATGCTATTTTTTAGGTACTGTCCTAGAAACAATGTAAACGATGCTTCCTGAAGCAGCCTTTTAACCACAGGTTTGATCACTGTAATAGGCTGACTGTGGTACCTGCCTCATCCCATCTTCTGCTTTGACAACTCTTCACCTTGGAGGTGGGGCGGCACCCTGTACGTGTACTCTGTCACTGTTATCCCAAACACATCTGATTGGGTACAGAATAGATGTCTGACTAAGGGGGGCATCTTTTCATAGGCTTGTTCCAGTAAACTTGAAATCAGGGAATAGGAGATTGGATGATTTAACCCCAGAAACAGCACCTCTAAAGATAGGAGAGGAATAACCATGTTGACCCCAATAAGATATAGCAGAAGAGTCAGGCAGTCATGCTCAGAAGAAGAGACTAGAGAGCCCATTTGGCCTGAGAGAAGGGGAAGTGGAAAGCGTAATCTTGTTTCTAAACTTTTTTTTTTTTTGATTTTTGCTTTCAATCCCTGTGAAGTGTGGCTATATTCACTGACCCTAAGTTCCAAAAGATACCCATTTCTTCCTTTATCTTTCTCCTTAAATTACTGCTTTTACCCATTTCTTTGTTGGTTAGTTTTGTGTAAGGAATTTTAAAGAGAATTATACTAATTTTTTTAAAATTGTACTTTAGGTTCTGGGGTACACGTGCAGATCATGCAGGATTGTTGCCTAAGTATACACATGGCAATGTGGTTTGCTGCCTCCATCCCCCTGTCACCTACATCTGGCATTTCTCCCCATGTTATCCCTCCCTGACCTCCCCACTCCCCCGGCTGTCCCGCCCTTGGACTCACCAACAGACCCTAGTGTGTGATATTCCCCTACCTGTGTCCATGTGTTCTCATTGTTCAACACCCACCTATGACTGAGAACATGTGGTGTTTGATTTTCTGTTCTTGTGTCAGTTTGCTGAGAATGATGGTTTCCAGATTCATCCATGTCCCTACAAAGGACACGAACTCATCATTTTTTATGACTGCATAGTATTCCATGGTGTATATGTGCCACATTTTCCTTGTCCAGTCTATCATCAATGGGTATTTGGGTTGGTTCCAGGTCTTTGCTATTGTAAACAGTGCCGCTATGAACATATGTGGGCATGTGTCTTTATAATAGAATGATTTATAATCCTTTGGATATATACCCAGAAATGGGATTGCTGGGTCAAATGAATTTCTATTTCTAGGTCCTTGAGGAAGTGCCACACTATCTTCCACAATGGTTGAACTAATTTACACTCCCACCAACAGTGTAAAAGTATTCCTATTTCTCCACATCCTCTCCAGCATCTGTTGTCTCCAGATTTTTTAATGATCGCCATTCTAACTGGTGTGAGGTGGTATCTCAATGTGGTTTTGATTTGCATTTCTTTAATAATCAGTGATGATGAGCATTTTTTCATATGTTGGTTGGCCTCATATATGTCTTCTTTTGAAAAGTGTCTGTTCATATCCTTCTCCCACTTTTGAATGGGTTTGTTTTTTTCTTGTAAATCTGTTTTAGTTCTTTGTAGATTCTGGATATTAGCCCTTTGTCAGATGGGTAGATTGCAAAAATTTTTTCCCATTCTCTTGGTTGCCAGTTCACTCTAATGATTGTTTCTTTTGCTGTATAGAGGCTCTGGAGTTTGATTAGGTTTCATATGTCTATTTTGGCTTTTGTTGCCAATGCTTTTGCTGTTTTAGTCATGAAGTCCTTGCCTATGCCTATGTCCTGAATGGTTTTGCCAAAGTTTTCTTCTAGAGTTTTTATGGTGTTAGGTCTTATGTTTAAGTCTTTTTTTTGACTTGCAAATAAAGACAACAGTGCTTACCATTTACATTTTTTTCAACATGTGGTATTGAGATGAAAAAATCTATACTTGAAAAAAATCCATTTAGGTGTTTAACTTAGGCTGTAAGCAAAAATGCATAATTTATTTATTATATATTTGAGTATGCTATACTCAAAACAGAATTGAATTTTTAGCAAAATTTTGAGAAGGGATGAATTTCTAAGTTTAAAGGTACAATAGTTTCAAAGTTAAAATTAGTAGATTTGATAGCATAATTTGGAAACAGCATGCAAAAAAGCAAGATTAACTCTTAGAAAATCAACTGATTATATAGACACACTATGTAAGCTAGTGTTACTATCTTTCTAATATAATTATCTTACAAATATCTATATAAGAACTGTACAAATAAATGGACCAAAATTCAAGTGCACAAAGATGATTAAACAAAATAATTGATATTACTGTGAAAATACTGGAATCTTTACTTTGAAGTAAACAAATATTCACTCAAAATATTTTACAAAACAGGTTTTTTACTGTTAAACTGGAAATTTATTTTTAAATATTCACTGTTGTCCAAGATGGTATACAAATGGTAGCTCCATGTATTTCAGATAACATTAATTAGTACAACTGTTTTACAAATTAATTGGAGATATTGCTATGAGTCAAGAAATGAAGTATACATGTGTGTGTGTATACCCAGGGTATAGTCCCAGAAGAGAATTACTAGGCTCTAGGATACAAATGTATATATTTACACACACAAGTATATTACAGAAAAGATGTATATTTATATGTATTTAAAATATACTCATCACAACATTACACCATGAAGCTTTTTTAAAAACAACTTGATGTCCAATTGTTGAAGAATAGTTAGAAAATTTGGTAATCACATTATGGCTTTCGGAGTAAATGCTACACAGTACTGGGAAACCAAACTTGTAAAATAATATTAGATTAACATAAGCTTTGGCAACTAAGCAAGACCTTATATCTACAAAAACTAAAAAAATTAGCCAGGCGTGGGGTGCGCATCTGTAGTCCGAGCTACTCAGAAGGCAAAGGCAAGAGTACCCTTTGAGCCCAGGAGTGCAAGGCTGTAGTTAGCTATGATTGCACCACTGCACTTCAGCCTAGGTGACAGAGTGAGACCTTGTCTCTTAAAAAAATCTGTCTCTCCTTATCTATCTATCTATCTATCTATCTATCTATCTATCTATCTAATATTGCTTATCTAATTATATCTATAAAAATAAATGGACATGGAGAGATACATAGATATAATTAGATAAGCAATATGTGCTCAAAACATAAAAAAGGAAAAATGAATGGAATAAAATGAACCCTAATAATTAAGATAATTTAATTATAGTGATTTTTAACCTCCTTAATTCTAAAATGTATACAATTAATCTATATACCTCTAAGTCTAGTTTTTAAAAATATATCTCAATAGCCATATGATTAAAATGGCACACTTGCAACTATTTTTGTAGGTACTTTAATGTTGTTTTCATAGTTCATTTCTGAAGCCAAAATTTAATAAAACTGTTTACAGAAATAGATAACTGGAATCAATTTACATGTCCAAAAACTGAAAGAATGGTTAAATAAATTATACTATTTCTATTAATATTTGGAAAAATAGTATGCAATCTTTACTTACATACAAAGGCAATGTACCAGCATTAGAAAACATATATGCATGGTGACCAAGAAGTTCACTAAACCTATGTTCCTTATCATTACACATCTTTAATTCTATGCCTATAGGGGAAGAGAATGCAATATTATTTCATTAATAGTATTTGGGGTGGAAATTATGAAAGTATTTCTTTAAGATCAAGCTCTCCAAAAATTTGTGGTATTATTTTGTGTTTTTAAAAAATTGATATTATTAAACTATGATAAGTCAGAGTTTTTAATTGCAGAAGATTAGATGTCATCCAGTGTACCAAGAAAAAGTTTATAAGGCAAACAATAAGACTGTTAGGCATACTGTACATAGAGTAATAATGGGGGGTTTTACCAATACTTGAAAGTAAAAGTAGGCATTAGTTGAAAAAGTGCTGCTTTGGAATTTAAAACTACGATGAAAAAGGTCAGTTTTAACTGGAATACAATTAATCCAGCTGCTTACAGTGTAAGTCTTCATTGAAACTGTGGCCCTTATATTCCTAGGAAGGTTTTTTAAAGTTGCTAAGTACATGCCCATCAGATTAATGGAAAGCATAATTATCCTTATTGTGCTTAGTGACATTGAAACTGCTATTATTCTGTGATTGGAGCTGCATAATTATAGATAATTGCTGCAACTGTATTTTCTGTTCAAATATAGCTCTGCAAAAATCACTTTATTTTAATTAAACATAATGTTTAGGTTTTTAAAGTTTGGTTCACTGTCATAACCAAACTCTATTTAAATGTCACAATGGTATATATTTTTCTAACTCTTGCTAATCAGTTTCTCAACAAATTGGTTGTTCAGTTCTTGAGAAATTGACCTTGTTTCACTTAACAATCAATTAATAAAATGTAAACTTAAATTCTTAATGTATTTCCTTTTCAAGTAACTAATTTTACTTTTTTTTTGAGATGGAGCATCACTCTGTTGCCCAGGCTGGAGTGCAATTGTGCGATCTCAGCTCACTGCAACCTCTGCCTCCTGGGTTCAAGCGACTCTCCTGCCTCAGCCTTCTGAGTAGCTGGGATTACAGGTGCATACCACCATGCATGGCTAATTTTTGTATTTTTAGTAGAGACGAGGTTTCACCATGTTAGTCTGGCTGGTCTTGTACTCCTGACCTCGTGATCCAGCCGCCTTGGCCTCCCAAAGTGCTGGGATTACAGGCATGAGCCACTGTGCCTGGCCTCAAGTACCTAATTCTACAAGCAAACATAGAACCTGTTCTAATAATATTGGTGATACCAGTTTTAGCTCTAGGAGATGGTATCTATGGGTTAAAAGAAGTACTTAAGGGCTTAATGAAAATAAAACATATTGGAAAGCAGCTACAATAAATATGATACAAAGGGAGGGACATTAACAAAGAGAATTATAAAACCTCTCTATCAAAATTGTCAGTATCTCAGAAAACATATTGCACTAGGTATCAGCTATATAACCTGCACAGGGCGGTCTGCACAGAGCTCAATCAATTCCTTTCACACATCAGGCTTTGTACAAAGATCTTGCCAAAGTCCACAAAGCATATGCCTCTTTCAGTAACACATACTCCCTTTGGAATTTGTTTCTCTCCAACTGAGAAACACCCCTGAAGTGGGTGCTGGTGCTCTTCCCACCTTATGGCACAGTCCCATTTGTCTGTCTAAAATTCATAAACACATTTTACAGTATTGTCCTTTGCTGCCATATCCTCTCCCTACGTGTGACTGTGTGGTTAGAATTGACTCTTAGAACTAGCCAGGAGTCTTGGGTGAGTTGCATGCCATCAGCTTATGCTGCTTTCAGTCTCCTGAGCAACTATAAATCCAGTGAGCAAATTCAGGTGATACGTCGGGTTCTATGCTCACTACCTGGGTGACAGGATCATTTCTGCATTCATCCCCAGTGGTACACAATTTACCCATGTAACAAACCTGCACATGTACCCCTGGAAACTAAAAAGTAATAGAAGAATTAAAAACAACCAGCCAAACAAGTTTTGGTGACAAAACACAGTGTATAATGTCAGATACTTGATTTACATTCAAATTAACCCATCCCAAGGCATCTAAAAGTCAAATGCACTGTGGAATGAAGGCCTCCTGTGGACATTGGGTCTGCAGCTCACCAGCAATGAAGTCCCAGGCAGGGAGACAGGGAGAAAGGTGAGGAGTTGAGTAAAATGAAAAGAAAAAACTCAGGAGGTTTTTTTTTGTTTTTTATTTTTTGTTTTAAATTAAAGACCCTTTCTTTAATTCCAAAACTTCTGCTCACCATATTAGCAATAAAACTATCAGTTAACATTCATTTCACATAATCAACTGTTTGAATGTGACAAAAAGGGCTTTCTAGGGACAGGCACACTGTTGAGAAACATTGGTAAAAATATATATCCAAATCTAAACTCCTTTTCTTCCTAACCAAGATAGCTTTTCCTTCCAAATGCCTTTGTTTTGCTTCTTTGTTTGCTTCTTTCTCTCTCTCTCTCTTCCTCTCCCTCTATCTAATCTTGCTTTGTATTTTTGTGTTTTTTTGGTTGTAAAAGTCATTTTCTAGTTCACCAAGCCTAGTGTTGACCTGGTCTCCTCTCTTTTCCTTTTCTCTTTCTTATTCTTATGCATATGTTCAATGGATATGCTACAAACTTCCCCGCTCATTCCACTATAAAAGTAAATTTTATTTACCTGCTCAAACTTTTCTACTGCTTTAAGGCTCAACTCAAATTCTTTCATCAAATAATCTTTCCTCATTACCCGCACCTTAATGTTATGACTTTTAAACTCTGATTGTTCCTCTCTTATAACAGATATTCTATTTTGCATTACTTGCTCATGTAGTACTTGTTGTTTTATCCTACTCATTTGAAAGTTCTTTGGGGTAAGTGTTCATTATAAGTATGATATATGTCACAGAAAGTAACATCACTTTCAATAACACAGACTGTAAGATGAGAAGAATATAATACTTCCTTTTAGTATTGGAATAAGTATAAGTTCTAATCTAACAAGCAAACTTTCATCTGTCGCTTTATATCAATCTTCTTCAAAAAACATAAAGATATGATGACAGTTATATGTAACCACTTACTATTTATATAGTGGGTTAACTGTGAGATATAATATTTACAGGAGATGGTAATGGAAATAGGCAGCATTCTTTCCACTTAACGAAGATTATGCTCAAGTAGAAGAGTAGTCTCTATAAATATTTTAAATCTTCATAATTAGAAATGCTAATTATAAACATAGACTATTTTAAAATAGGAATTTAAATAAAGTAAACACCACTGTTTGAATATAATCTTGTAGATTTCAATTATGGAAGGGAAAAAATAGTGAAAGAAAACCTAAAAGATAAATATTTTTCTACCATCTGATGAGTGATTTTGTGTGATTTACTTTGGACTTACTGATACTATAGACACAATGGGAGTGACTGTATTAGTCAAATTTTCCGCAGCACATGATAACAGCCCAGATTTTCTACAGCTCAGGAAAACAACAGCATTCTGCAATCAACTTTGCAAAATCCCATTTCCTGGGAGAAGCAAGCTAGTGTGTATGTAGTGGGAGAGTGGCTCCTGTCCAAAGAATGTCTTGTTAAAAAAAGAGGGAGTGTGAAGCGAGGAAAAGATTGAAACATTTTTAACTCCTGAAAATCATAAGCTTTAACAAATGTGGCAGAGGAGAAATGAATATCAGACTTTGATCATGATTTTAGAATTTGAATGTGTGATACATACAGTTCACATTATAAATTAATTTCATAATCTATAAAATTTTTGATAATTCTAAGAATAGAGGTCATGTTTTCATGCTTATAACAGTGCTCCCATTTTCCTCTGGTTCATATATTGTCACATATGTTATATGTGCATATAACCTTTTTGGCCCAAAAAAGTATTTTTAAATTGTTTTACATTTAAAAGGGCTGTGGGAAATCTATGACTTTGACATTCATGCTTAAGGACCTTTCAGGCTAATCATTTCAATGCTATGAAATACTTAAACTTCCTCTAGTGGAATAAAAAATAAACATCATTCTTCCATAGACTTAAAGTTCTGTGGCAAGCATGTCTTCCACTATAGGACTTTCTAAGACTATGCATAGCACACTTGATCAGGGAGGAAAAAAAACTACTTAAGTCTAAAACACTGGTTGGCAACACATGATCCATAGTACCTGGGAGGGCCCTGAAATATTTTTAAGTGGCCTATGAGGTCAAAACCATTTTTATAATAAAATCATATATATTTTTTTCTTTTTTATTGTGTTATTTTTTCTTTTTTATTGTGTTATTTTTTATTGCACATTGCAGTAATTGTGCAAAATTAATGGTGGGTAAAAGTGCTGGTGCCTTAGCACGAGTGAAGGCTGTGGACTAAACCATACCATTAGTAATTGGGTGCTTCAGTGTCACAAACTCACAAGGACAATAAAAGCCAATTTTACTTAAGAATGTCTTTGATAAAGCAGTAAAACTAATAGATTTTACTAAATCTCAACCCTGGAATACATAGCTGATTAAAATTTTATGTGATAAGGTGATGAGTAGGCATTGAAAAAAAGTGAAGTATTTGATTTTCAGGCTGAATTAGTCACTTTTTCCATGAAATACAATTTTTTTCTTGATGAATGTTAGACACACTGTAATTATTTAGATTTAGTTATTTGGCAAGTATTTTCTCAAAAGTAAAGGAACTCAGCCTGTTATTTCAGGTAAACAATTGACAGTATTCATTGGCAATGATAAAATTTGAGCCAATTCCCAGGAAGTGTCATTCAACATTCTGTTATATATTCAGGTATCTGAGTGGATACTCCAGTGACATAATGATTTTGAATTGTAATATATATATGTATATTCCATGCTATACATATAATTGTAATATATTTATAATATACATATAATTAATTATAATATGCAATTTCTGAGATATATATATATATAATCAGAAAAAATTTAGAGTGATCCTGGCACTCTAACTAGATTGCTGATAGGCTTAAGTTCTTCCAAAGATCAAAATGATATTATTTTAGGCAAATGTAACCAATAATTATAGAGCATTTGCAAAAAGAATTCTGAGTTATAGTTTTTGCCTCAGGAAGCTTGTTTTTCAGTGGAAATATGTATCATTAGTTTACCCAGCTGAAGCATGTTACACAAGTTAAAATAGGGAACTGGAAAACTGGACGAGAGGAATAAATTTCAGCTGATATGCTAGGAAAATACTCAGGTGAGAAATTTGAGCTGAACTTGGAGGAAAAAAAAGATTTGGCCAGGTCAGTGTAGTGGTTGGACTGGGTATCTACTTTTGGCCCAAACCTGACTAACCCTCTTTATAAATATTGTCTCTGTAAACTATAATTTCTGACTTTAACTCCCACCATTGACTATATCCTATATACTGTTTCTTTTGAGGTCTCCTTGTGCAGAAGAAAAGCCTCTTGGAAGAGTTAATAGCTAGCTGGCTGAAGCCTAACTGAATTGCTTGGGTCTACTTGACTCTGGGTACACATATGTTCCCTGGCATGGAAGTTGATGTACGTGTCAACAGCTCCACTGCTTCCCCAAACCAGGAATAACCAAAGTTATTTTCTTTGCTTTTTCTTCTGAAGCTGTTCTCATCTCTCAGGTGATTCTCTGGGAGTCCCCCACCCTCCTCTGCCCAACACCACCCCATACTTAAGGAGGTATTCCTATAGCAGAGAAAAAGGAAAAGCTGCTGACTCAGGGTTATAGTTACTCCTTCTCTTACACTTCCCAGTCATCTTTATAGAGACTAGGAAAGAGGTAGCAATCATGCAAATCCCAGAATTGGTGCCCAGCCCAGAAGGGTTCGTGGCTTTGCCCAAGAAAGAATTCAAGAGCAAGGTGACAGTGCAAAGTGAAAGCAAACTTATTAGTAACAGTAGAGGAAAATGGCACTCCACAGAAAAAATAGTAGTAGCAGTAGCAACGGCCCTTGCGGATTACTGGATAGCTATATATATGGCTATTTCTTGATTACATGCTAAATAAGGGCAGGTTATTCATGCGTTTTCTGGAAAAGGAGTGGGGAGTTGCTGGAAACAAGGGTTCTTTCCCTTCTTAAACTATATAAGGTCACTTGGGGGTGTTGCATGGAATTTGTACATTTTTCAGGCACTGATGGGAGTTTCATTTAGCATGCTAATATATTATAATCATCATATAATGAGCAGTGAGGGAAACAAGAGGTTATTTTCATTGCCATCTTGGTTTAGCTGGAATTGACCACTTTTTTTGCTTCATCCTATTTTCAACAGATCCTGTTTTGTTCAGTGGGGTCCTGTCACTGGTGCTCAGAAAATAAGTCCTCCTGATCTACCTTATTCCACCGTCAGAGAGTATATACTCCTCCTTAATCTTAAAGGGTTGTAGATGTGTGGAGGTACATCTTCCATAAATGCTTCCCGCTGATTTTATAGGCAGAGTCGCTGCCTAACATTGGAATAGTGAAAATCTCTGGTTGCTTGATAGAAACGGCCCAAAAGCAGAATGGCATTATTTTCCAGGTCAGAAGATGGGATGGGTTGGAAGCCTTGTGCCAGCATCATCTTCACATGGAATTGTTATAATCTAGAAGACACAAACCTTACTAAGAGATTAAATAAGGAAGGGCCAATAATTAGTAGTAAGATTATAACTATTAAAGATCCTAGGAAGAGTAAAAATCATGTGACTGATGGTGGAAATCCCTTTATACAATTTTATGTAGTCTGGGTATTGAGGTTGTGAATGCCATGTAACCAGGTGGCTTGTCTGTATATTTTGTTGATATGTTTCTCTATTTGACCTGAAGTGTTTACGTAGGTGCAGCAGGTTTTATTAATCACAGCATGCACCCCTCTTTGTTCAGGCAATAAATAGTCTGATGCTAATCTATTGTCCATAACTGTATCTGCCAGGGGTTCAAGGGACAGTCTCAATTTAACTAAAAAGCATCTTCTATTTTATGAGACAGTATGTAGAGTAAAGAAGTAAAGTTTTAAAGAATTGCCTTCTGTTAGGCAAATCCTCCACACAAGCTTAAGCAACAAGCGTACAGCAAATCCAACCCCAGCCAATACAAAGCCAATTGCCTTCTTAGCTCTTGAGTGAGTGATATTGTGTAATTGTATACTGAGGGTTTCACTTGTCCTGTTGTATATTGACCTCTGAACCAAATGTTATCAATACATTGGTACACATGGTCTCAAATGAGAGATAAGCTGTTTATAACCTGATTGATTTAATGGGTATCTACATAGACACAGGTATCCACTGGGGAACATAAATCCATATGTGACAGGAGTTATTAAGGATAATCAATAGTCATCCTTCTTACCTGTGTTATTCAAGGGGAACTTTGGTTTAAGCATGAATGGGATAAGAATTTGGGGAGAAAGTAATAATTTAAAGCAATACCGTTATTATGGGAAGAAGCTATGGGAGTTGAGAAGGACATGGTTGTTTGTAAAGGAACTAAGACTCTCCACAGGAGATGAAGGATTATAACTGGTGATACCATCAGCATAAATATGTGTAGAATTCCAAGTGGAGGAGGTACAGTGAGATGGGTCTGACCACCACCCCCTGCCTGGCTTCCCATTGTGGCCTGAACTTTTTCATATTTTTATTTTTTTGGAGGAGGAATTCTTCTTGGCTAACAGGGGATCCATTCCCTCTATTGAGGGGCTTAGGATTTTATTTTTCATTTTATATTTAAACTCCCCATTGATACTGCCCTAGCCAAGCTTTTATTTTGTCCCATATCAATGCTGGGGTGGTATGCTACCTGCCCCAGCTTCATCATGTTCCTCGGGGCACCCCTATGGCCAAGGGACTTAGAGTTTAAAAACTTATAGCTAATTAAATGTTTTAGGCCAGACAGGAATGGAAGTGGGCAGGCACTTATTAATCCTTAAAATGTTTTAATCAACATAAGAGCCAAAAACAAAGGACCAAGAAGTAAGGTTACAGAATTGCTTGTAACTCACAGACATTTTATTTGCCATTCAAGAAGCCAAACCTGGGTCTGGGAGACTCAGCCAAACTCTGTTATGTCTTTATCATTGCACTAGAATGGTGGGCTTTTTTTTTGAAGGTCTACTTAAGGACATATATAACCATCATAAAATAACATACATAACTAATTTTATCTCTTCAAATTGTCTCTTATAATCTTATGTGATAAAACCTGGGCCTGGAGAAATGAATAGTTTTAAATTTTAGAGTTAAAATAAAACATAAAGAATTAACAACATTCCAAACAAAAATGTCATATGCCCTGCCTAGTTTTGAGAATGACAGGAAACAATGCTCAGAGGTAGCTAAACTTTTAAATTATTTAGTATCAAGCACAGAATACATTACGTTAATTCAGATAAATGGCAAAACTATTAAGTGATTACAAGCTTGTTGTGTTTCATGAAAGCAGTCTACTTTGATTGTTCCCTTTGCCTGGGTCTAGAGATGAGGCTTTGGTTAACTTGACTTTGGTATCAGACACTGGCAGGAATTGGTGTCTCCTCTAGATGTGATATGTGTACCCAGGAGTGAAATCTCTGTAATTTAACAGCATAAGGGTTACTAATAGCATCTGATAAAGGCTTATTCAAAGAGTCAGAGGCCAGAGATGGTGATACCTGAGTCAATGACCTGACTGGAAGCTGCAAAAATATTTTACAATATTTTGGTGATTCATTTTTATAACTTTGATAAACCCCAGCAACAATCCAGAGACTTAAACTAGAATTTGGTTCTGAGAGTATTTTAACACGTTAAAAGTCCCAAAATATTTGATTGATATGGAGCCACAGGTTATTATAAGCAATAGTTTTTTATCCAAAGTGATAACATCCTATATTGTGTGATTACCTCTCTTTATGGGAAACACACTTAAATAACCTGGAAGGTAAATTTAATGAAGATAAAAATAATATTTATAGTTCTAAAATTTAATCAGACACAGGAAATGTGTCTTCAAGGTTATGAGTATTTCAGGGGAACATAAAAAGTTTTCTGGTTACACTGAAAATTTTGACACATCAAGATAAACCAATAGTATAGAATTATTATAGTAGAGGGACACACTGCTTTTATAGACCTCAATGATAAAAATATTATAGCATTAAGCCCTAGTAATAGTTTAAAGCAGAGGAGAAAAATTTACAGGTGCTGCCAAAAAAGCTGAAAGAGAGAGATGTCATCTCAGATCTTCTCAAGTGCAGAAAGAGCTGAAAGCATCAAGACATAACAGTTGAATTTCTGAGATAGGAATCTGAGTTTTCAAAAGAAACAGATTGTAGAATTGAAAACTAAAATTTCTCTATAATTTCATTGACAGCAATCAATACCTAAAGAAAATCTTGTTTTAACATAGGGAAACATTCTTTAGAAAGACTAATATAAATAATTCCCTTATTACAGATAACTTTATCACATAAAATTCCTTTTACATATTCCCCTATGTGAATCTTACCATAACTTATATAGACCATCTATCACATGCTTGGACTTTCTGATTTGTCTTATACTAACTCTTTCTTAAAATAACCCAGTCATTCTACTCTTTGACCAGAATTTACCATCTAAGATCCTTTCTGATATAAAATTATCTTTTCTTATAGTCTTTCTTATCAAAAATACATCTTCACATCCACAACTTTCTTTATATATCTCCTGCTTACTGTTTCCTTTTTACACAGTTTCATAAATAATCTTTTGAAGTTCATAATTTGAATAAACCTTTTGATAACTTGTGAATTAGACAAAATTATTCTTTTTCCCAATAAGAACACATCTTTTTTTGGCACATTTTATATAAACCTAGGAAGGAAGAATTTCTGTATTGCCCATCAGATACTAGCATTTTATAGATGAGATTCATTTCATAATTTGTAAAAACATGTATTACCACATAATAACCCTTTCTTATAGTAAAAGATACAGATATCCAAGAAGCATCCAAAACCATTGTAAGGTTTTTAAATTATACCAGAAATTCACTTATAAGCCTTAATCTCATTATATTTACCTAATAATTATTTTTTAATGGTTTATTGAAATTACTTATGAAAACTGTGATATTAGACAAAACTAGATATCATTCAAAGTTATTTCCAGGCTAATTATTTTTAAGGTCTGAACATTAGATAAACACCTAAATAAGAATCAAAATTGAACTCACAGGCATTTTGCCGATAACTCAGAAGATTTGGTATTTTCATTGAACCAACTTTCTTATATTGGTTTTATTTATACAATTCTGAAGACATTTCTTCTCTTATCAATAATTTTAAAAGCAGTTTTATCTACCAAAGATTTATGTGAAATTGAAAAGCATTTGGACTTAAGAGTACTTATTGAGTTATAATCCAACTTGATAACATGCTAGACACAACACATAGCATGATACATGTAAATACCCATAAACACATCTAAACATATATACACATGCACATAAAGAGCCAATAATTTTTACCTCAAAGTTCTAGTTATAAGATAACAATATAAATTCACCACTTTATAGAAGTTGTCTGTATTTGAATAATTTCTGACAAGATTAACAGCTGTCCACATGATTAAAATTTGTTTGCTCTGATAGGTAATCCAAGGAGAGATGTAGATTATAATTTGGTTAAAATCATCTTTATGGAAGTTTTGATTTTAAAGAACCTTTTGTTTCTCTTCAGTTGCAGAAGAGGAGGAGATGATTATAAGTGGAAGGAAGAAAAGAGAAGGAGGGAACGGGAAGGGGGCTAGGGGGATAAAGGGTAAATTTTCCTTTGTTTCTTTAAGAGGGAGAGATAGAGACAGCCACTCTAACCTGACTAAGGTGTCCCTGGGTGGGACTTTAACCCACAGTTCTGCATGAACAAGACCAATAGAGGTAGAATAATAGAGGACAAAAGAAAATGAAAGGAAAGGGAAAGGAAGGTAGGGAAAAGGGGATACCATAGCAGCAAATGTGAATGGAGAAAGAGAGGAGGGAAGGGGTAAAGAGCATTGCTCAAGGGGTACCTCTGATGGCCTCAAGCTGCCAAATAACTCACCCAGCAGTGAAGACATGAAAAAAAGTGTTCAAGTTGCCACTTGTTTGCTGCTTCAGGAAGTCATCTGTCATTTTAGGGCTCCAGGACCCCAGAAAAATGGGCTTGAGCAAGGAAGTTCATTTGAGGTTTTCAGTTTGAGTGGAGGGAGAAACAGAGACAAGAAGAAACCTGTAGCTAGCCATTGCAGAAAAGAGGAAGTTCTGACTTAGGACAAACTAGAAGAGGTTGCTGAATATGGTGCAATGAGAAAAGTGAGAGAGAACAAAAGGTGTTTCAGTCTCTAATAAGAGCAAAGCAAATTTGAGACTGGCTGCTAATGCAATCACCGTACCCAAATCTAGGATCCACAAATCCATTTGTGCCAAATACCACAAGATGCAGAGCATCCAGGAGTCAGCCAATGAGGGTCCCCACACCAAATCTCAAAAATGCTGGAGCATCTGGGGGTGGCCAACTGTGAACCCTAAAGGCACACAACATAGAACATAGAACATAGAACAGTGTGACTCTAGCATCTCAGAGTCAGAACAATAGGGAACATCTCAAAATAACAAATAATTCAAAACAAATAAGAAAAGTGTCCTGCCTTACATAAAATAGAAAAACAAAAGCCCAGCAGCTAAAGCAAAGACTGCAAATGCAGAAACAAAATAAGCATAAGCATGCATTTAGGTACTAAGAATGGAAAAACAAAATGGCTGATCATTGGAAACTAAAGAGAAAACATCTGAGAGAAAGGGCAGCAAGGCAGATTACAAAGGATATGGCCAGACAGGTGTGCTTCCATCCTGGGAACTCAGATGAAGGGAGACAGTGAATTGACTACCAGGCCAGAGGATCATTCCTGTTTCCTGGTTCACCTGAAAAGGTAAAGGGAAAGAAAAGGGAGTGAAAGAGAAAGTAAATCAGTTAAAGGCAAGATCATGATTCCAAGGGGGAATAAAGGGGACACTCACCTGTGATTGATTTTAATTTAGAGACTGGGCGAGAGTCTCACTCAGGTTCCTGTAGCTTGTTAGTCCCTTCATGGTCATCATGAAGTTATCCCAAAACCCCAGAATTGGGGCTCAGCTTAGGAGGGTTCTTGGCTTTGCCCAGGAAAGAATTAAAGAGTGAGCTGACAGAGCCAAACAAAAGCAGGATTATTAGAGCCACAGAGTAAAGGGAAACGGCTGCTTTTTACATAGAAAAAATAATAATAGCAGTTCTCATGAATGACTGGCTAGCTTTATTTAAGGCTATTCCTTAATTATATGATAAATAAGGGGCAGATTATTCATGAGTTTTAAAAAAAAGGGGTTGAGAGTTCCTGGAACCAAAGTTTTCTCTCGTTGTTAAACCATACAAGGTACTTCTAGATATTGCCATCACATCTGTAAACTGTCATGGTACTGATGGCAGTTTCTTTTAGCATGCCAGTTCATCATCACAATTAGCATATAATGAGCAGTGAGGGCAACTAGAGGTTGCTTTTATTGCTATCTTGGCTTTAGCTGGAATTGGCCACTTTTTTTGCTGCATCCTGTTTTGATGAGATCCTGTTTTGTTCAGTGGGATCTTGTGACTGATGCTTGGGAAACAAGTCCTGCTGATCTCCTACCTCAGTAGGAAGGTGCACTGGAGGTGGTTGAGTTAAGCAAAGTGGATTCTGCTAACTTCTAGAAAATCCAAGGGGAGGTCTACGGCTCCAATTGTTTGCTCTCCTTTTAGAATATGAGGTGCCTAAATTTTCTTTGGCCCTGCCTTTGGGTCTACCAGCCAATTCCCAGGAAGTATCATTCAACATTCTGTTATATATTCAGGTATCTGAGTGGATACTCCAATGACATAATGATTTTGAATTGTTATATATATATATATATATATATTCCATGCTATACATATAATTGTAATATATTTATAATATACATATAATTAATTATAATATGTAATTTCTGAGATATATATATATAATCAGAAAAAATTTAGAGTGATCCTGGCACTCTAACTAGATTGCTGATAGGCTTAAGTTCTTCCAAAGATCAAAATGATATTATTTTAGGCAAATGTAACCAATAATTATAGAGCATTTGCAAAAAGAATTCTGAGTTATAGTTTTTGCCTCAGGAAGCTTGTTTTTCAGTGGAAATATGTATCATTAGTTTACCCAGCTGAAGCATGTTACACAAATTAAAATAGGGAACTGGAAAACTGGACGAGAGGAATAAATTTCAGCTGATATGCTAGGAAAATACTCAGGTGAGAAATTTGAGCTGAACTTGGAGGAAAAAAAAGATTTGGCCAGGTCAGTGTAGTGGTTGGACTGTAATTAAGTAGAAAACAAAGAAAAAACTGTACCTGTAGGGGAAATATATAAGGGCACATACTGGGAAGACACATATCAAGGGTCAATAGAGTAAGGTTAGGAAGAGTTAGGTAGGTGGAGTGGGGATGAGTTTGGGTAGAGGATGAGGCTCTCAGGCAGTGTAGGTTAGACCAGCATGCTGATGGAGCACACTTTCCAGCCATCTGAAGGAAGTACATCACTGTGACATAAATTATATAGTAATAAACAGAGCTATTTTTTATATTCATACCAGTTATGTACTACAGTAAAAAAATATCATAGAGCCACATAGAGATCAATTTTTTAAATTGCTGCATGAATTTGGTCCTTTCAGCCTTTTTTTCCCCATTAAAAAGAGCAGGAATAAATCTTTTAGCTTTCAGTAATTTATTTTGTTATTAGAAATTGTAAAATCATATGGCACTTATTTTCACAGACACTCTGTGTGCCAGCTCTCTCTCCCAGGAATGCAAATTTTACTTGTCCTGTGAAAGTCAACTAGTGGAATTACAAATAACAATTCTAGATAGAAAAACAGAAAGTAGCAAATTTCAAACTTATTAACTATAGCCATGAAAATCATCAAAAAGGATATTGGTTGCCAAAATATATAATTTTCTCAAATTGTGTTAAGGCAATTTTTTTATTGAGACAGAGTCTCACTCTGTTACCCAGACTGGAGCGCATTGGTGTGATCTCAGCTCACTGTAACCTCCGCCTCTTAGGTTCAAGTAATTCTCATGCCTCAGCCTACCCAGTAGTTGGGATTACAGGTGTGCACCACCACGCCCGGGTAATTTTTGTATGTTTAGTAGAGACTGGGTTTCACCATGTTGGCTAGGCTGGTCGTGAACTCCTGGCCTCAAATGATCCAATGGCCACAGCCTCCCACAGTGCTGGGATTACAGGCATGAGCCACCATGACGGCTAAGGCAACTTTTTGCCTAAGACATCAAGTTATCCTCTGACAAGCTTGACTTACATTGCTCTACCCTTGGGAAAGGTGGAATGAAGGTCACCCTATTTGTTTTGATAAAGATTAATAATAATCATCTGAGGTAGGTTGGAGCAAGTGGTTGCTTATATAATAACTCCTACATTCCCAGCAGCTAGAATAGTGCCTGACTTTTAATAAGTGCCCATTACGTATATGTTTAAAATTTAAATTTACAAAAGCCTTTCTCATTTTCATTTTCTCTTCCTACCCAATGTAAAACTTCTTACCAAGGTGAATGGCACAGCTTATTTTTCTTACTTTGAGTTTTTGTAAACAAATACAAAATACGCACAAGCCAGCTAACTTTCTAAAATGGTTTAGAATTAGCACAAAAATATTTCTTTACTTACTGATTCTTTAAAACTTCTCTACTGTGACCAGACTTTGATTAAACACTAGAAATTTAAAGATGCACCATGAGCTTTGTCTTTCGGTGGAGAAGAATGATATAAATAACAATTATTCTGGGTGATTGTAGAAAAAGGCATTCAGCAAAAAAAGAAAAGAAACTGGCCAATGGATTTTGGAGTCAGAAGAAGCTTCCTAGAACAGCTGTAACCTGTGTGGGTCTTGCAAGATGAGACAGAGGTGTTAAATCCCTTATTTAAATTAATTGAACACATATACCTCATATAATATTGAGAAATGGGAAGCTTTATATCTATGTTCTATATCAGAACCACCTTGATCCCATGTAAATAGGTTCCAGAAAAAGAATTTTACTAAATTTCAAAGATATATTATTTTAGCATCCTAAGAAAATAACAAATACCAAATCATCTCTTCTTTAGAAATGTGGTAAGAATCCACTATAAAAGTAATTATTAGGGTAAGTTGGCAGGATCTTAGATAAAATGTGCCTCTAAAATATAATTTCAAAATAATACAAGAACATTAAAAAAGAATTAAACCTCCAAGATAGTTATGTTAGGCCTGACCCTCTCAATTGGTGTCATAATACGTTTCTGTTCTCCTGAATGTTTTTCTTTTATAGTGAGAATACTGTAGAGAATTTAGCTTCTAGGAAAACAGCTTCCTCTTAATAAATTAAATGGTGAATGCCCTTTCTGATTCATTGTTAACATCTGTTACCCATAATTAATTTTCATCATGAATAAAACAAGCCCTCTATCAGCAAAAAGTGAGTCAGTCTGGTACATTTTACAGAGAAGGTGAGTGAACGGAATAGTTTTCATTTTGTTAACTTTCTCAGGATAAAATAATTCAAAGAGTTCTGACTGTTGAAAGAGTTCCTCCTCAACAATATGCCTGATGATCACAGATCTCTCATGCTAACTTTGAAGAGAGCAGGTAACTACAATGGTTTCAGCACCTTCAATGAAACTTTCTTACTTTGCACTAAGTACCTTCACTTATGGTTTATCATTTGAAAAATTAGATATAATAGAACTTTTAATGGGATTGCTGGATCAAATGATATTTTCTCCTCCTACGTTGATCTGTACCTTGTTTTTAACATAAAAATTACATAGTTTTTGTTTTAAAAAATGAGAAGCATTGATAGTAAAAGGAAAAGTAGGGGCAAGTCAGGGCTTTGAAGAAATTTTTTTTCCTACTATTTTGCTTTTTGCTATCTTGCTGAATTACTTTTAGTTAGCAAGACTGGGTGTGCTACTCAAAAATTCTGATTTAATGTATATTTTACAATTCTTTTCACTGAGAAGACATGGATTAAAGATGCCATCAGTAACTCCCAAGTTAAAAAAAGTGAAAGAAAAGAAGAAAAAGAATAACACAATGATACTTGAAGTTTTTGCAAATTAGTATAAAACTCGTTTAAATTTCATAGCATTTCTTTTTAGGAGATTTTATTTAAAAAAATAATATTCAGCTGTGGTGTGGGCATCTTACAGAAACTCTTTTTTCCCCTCAAAGAATCTGGGGATGAGATAAACCAAACCTGGTGAAAATTGAGTTAGAATTGTAGAAGGAGCAAAGAAAATCAAGATGCCTAGTAAAAGAAAAGCATTTAGTAGGAGAGGTGATGAAAGAGATTTTACTATCGAGGCTACAATTACAAGAGAAAAGTGTAATTGTGTTAGACTGAATCTTCTGAGAGCAGACACCAAGGTAGATTAATGATGCAAACGTTTTATTAGAGGAAACAACTGCTAGGTGATCCTGCTAATATGAAGGAAGCCTGAGAATGCTGGATGAGCTTTTAGACCACAGTGCAAATCTGACCCTGTGGGAAGGAGACATGAGGAAGGTTGGGTGGAAACATCTTTGACTGCAGGTTAGGAATGTTTGGTAAGGTTGTCGAGTTGGCCTCAAGTCAGAGTTAGATATCAGAGGAGTCCTACTGCTATCAGTGGGTTATTCAATGCCTCTTTCAGAGTGGATAGTTTTTGTTTGTTTTGTTTTTGAGTGTAGTAGCATGATCTAGGTTCACTACAACCTCTGCCTGCTGGGTTCAAGCAATTCTCCTGCTTCAGCTTCCAGAGTAGCTGAGTTTATAGGCACCTACCACTGCATTTGACTAAGTTTTATATTTTTAGAAGAATGGGTTTTCACCATGTTGGCCAGGCTGGTCTTGAACTTTTGGCCTCAAGTGATCGACCCACCTCAGCCTCCCAAAATGCTGGGATTATAGGAGTGAGCCACTGTGCATGGCCACAGGGTGGGTACTTTTTGATGGACATTCATGTGTGATATAAATATCGTTCCTTTTGGTACCTACTCACATTTGTCAATTCACATGTCTCTAGCCCAGAATTTTTTGTCTCTGATCTTTGGTCCCTTTCCTTTTATGATCCTTACTAGAGAGCCAGGCCATTGGCCACTGCCTAGGAATCTCTCTATATATTCCCACTTGGGTCCACTTTCCCTTCTATAGGCCCACTCATTAGTCATTCCCCGAGTTTCTTTATTCCCCATAGAATAGGACTGGACTTTAGCCATCACTCTATTTGTCCCCAAGCAGTCCCCATTCTAATTTTGAGCCACAATGGTGCTTTGGAGCTCCCAGTTCAAAGTAAACTCAGACATTGTGTCCAATAATCCTGAAAATATTTGGTTATTTCCTTTGTTCCTTAGTGTATACTCACACAATAAATAGGTCCCTTTGTGGAAAAGTTGGGGAATTGTCATGGTATAAGCTTGTCATGATCTTGCAGGGTCCTTTCTGGATCCTAGGGATCCAGATCCCTCTTTAGTCTTGGATCATATCTGGGAACTAAATGAGGGATTGTGATTTGTATTTGTTTGACACCTTCACTCTCTCTGGCTCTCTATTCTTCTCTTCCTCCTCCTCTCTTCCTCCTCCTCCTCTTCCTCCTTCATCCTTTTTGTTGTATATGTTAAGCATCTTATTAATGCCTGCCTATTTTGCTCTTACGTCCACTATACTTCTGACTTTGCACGTCCTCCTGGTAATTATGACTTCCTGGCTTTTGGAAGTTGTATTTGTCAGGGTTCTCTAGAAGGTCAGAACACACACACACACACACACACACACACACACACACACATGCACACACACATATATGTGTGTGTGTGTGTGTGGAATTTATTAAGTATTAACTTACATGATCACAAGGTCCCACAATAGGCTGCCTGCAAGCTTAGGAGCAAGGAGAGCCAGTCCAAGTCCCAACACTGAAGAACTTGGAGTCCAGTGTTCGACGGCAGGAAGTATCTAGCATGGGAGAAAGATGTAGGCTGGAGGCTAAGCCAGTTTGCCTTTTTAAGTTTTTCTGCCTGCTTTATATCCTGGCCGTGCTGACAGCTGGTTACATGCTTCCCACTCAGATTAAGGGTGAGTCTGCCTTTCCTAGCCCACTGACTCAAATGTTAATCTCCTTTGGCAATACCCTCACAGGCACATCCAAGATCAACACGTTGCATCTTTCAATCCAGTCAAATTGTCACTCAGTATTAGCCATCACAGAAATCAAGCCCTATCATCTGGCCTTGATATATATCAGAGGGCCCATGATACATCCAAATGAACCCAGCTTTGTGACCTACCATCATAGATTTTGAAACCTACCATATCCTGCAGAGGATAACTACCACCAAACTTCTTAGTGTTGCTGCTGCCATCTCACCTGTGTATTCTGATGGTTTTGGTGGATGCATTGTCCTTTGAGTCCTTCTATGAAACATCATCCTCTGGTGAGTCTTGCCTTACTTAATACATCCATTCTGGCATGCCCACTTCCTTCTGCCTTTTTGTTCCTTCCTCTACAAGAAAGACATTTTTGCTACACTGTGAGTTGGCCATCATTTTTTCCCCAGGATTCTATGAGCCATTCCAGGATGAAGATCTTCACGTCCTTTTGGGTCATGTGTCTTAAGAAAATGACCTCAAGTCAATGAATTCCTGTTTATTCAGTCTTACATTCTGGTCTATAAATCAAGTACATCTAAAATCCAAACCCAGGAGCACTCTTTTGGTGCCTATAGTTTCTCCTTCATGTTCCCCGTCATCCCAATCAGACCTAGCAAGTCCCTGGCAGGATTTTTCATGGAATTTAATCCTAATTGTTACCCTGGCAAGCTGGAATGATCGGAGGTGGGGGCAGCTCCTAAGCCACCTGTTACCTTGTTGAGGAGAGATTTCTTCAGCACTTGCTAGCACAGTGGAAATGCTAGCTTTTACTGACAATGTGTGGGCCATCTGCTAGAGTTCAACTTTGATTACAGAATAAATATTTGCAAAGGTTTCCATCTAGATTATCTTGTCTCATGTTTTGGGAACCCAGATTTCTCCCACTAGGTCTTTTTTCTTCACATAACAAACTGGTCTGAGCTGAGCATTCAAATGTCTCTGGAGGTTTGCAGTATTAACAGTTAGGTCTTCAGTTTGCCACTCAACTGTGTCTGCCCTTTCACTGCAGGAGAGAAGAGCATCTTTGTAAGCTACCATGATGTTTTTTTGGCTCCCACACTTAACCATTATGTGTTTGTTATTAGCTCTCTACCTCTCATTATCTTTCTGCATGTCATCAATTCAACTTTATAGTAATCAGCCAACTTGGCTCTCTTCACAGGTATTATTCCCATAATTTTCAAATGCATGCATTATTGCATCTGACACAGAAATCCCCTCTATGAGTACTTTTTCTTAGAAAACCCACTTACCAACCAGGATAGGGTCTTCTTCTTCTGATGTTCACACTTAGGAAATTTAAAACAAGGGAAGGTGCTTAGTGACATCTTTAGCAAATATCCTGCCATGGTGTGTCAGTGGCTACATACATCCCACTTACCAATCAGGATAGGGTCTTCTTCATCTGCCAGGTAGAGGATGAAATGGTTCTAAATCTTCATATCACTGCATGTCTTCTTTGGCCACTCCTAGTACCATTTGTGTTAGTCTAGGTCCTCTGAGAAGTAGATGCCATGTTGTGATTAAATGTGCAAGAATTTTGTTAGGGAGAAAACCTGTGAGAGAAAATATGGAGGAAGCCAGGAAAGACTGGGAGAGCCTTGAGACTACAATGCAAATCTGACCAAGTGTAGGAGAGAAGGGTAGGCGGAAGTGTCCTGGTCAACTATGTTGTCTACTGAGGTTCTTCAAGGTCATCAGAGAGTCCACAGGCAAAGACCTATGACTCCCAGCATCTGACCTGCCTTAGACTCTCTGCAGCAATCAGTCATTGGCTGGGAGAAGCTCCTGGACACAACATCTCCTAAGCCCAAATGTGATGGTGGATTTCCAAAAATAGCAGCTGAAGTTCCCTTGTTGTCAATCTTGATTCCTGTTGTTGGAGGTCTGTGACTTACATTCTCATGTCCACTCCAACTGAAAAAGGAAAATGTAACATATTTATAACAGACCCTGCTCTGATATTCACACTTACGAAATTTAAAACAAAAGAAGGTGCTTTTTTGTTGTGAGAGAATCCACTGTAAGAAATAATTTGGTTTGCAATGATTTCATACTGGAACAGGCATTCATTGAAGACTTTGGAATCTTTACCCCCGAACCTCTCTGTAGAATGTTAATTTAACCAACTATTGAGCTAATATTAGGGTAGAGCGGGTCATATGGTATAGATCTTGTCTCAAAGATGTCTTCACATAAACCCATAACATTTGGCCTTATTTAAACAGAGTTTAACCGGTCTCTCTTTAACTGCAATGATTCTCTGAGTCTTTGCTATTCAAAGAGGTATTACGCAAATTACGCTACTGTAGGATAATTAAGAATATGATGTTGGCCAAAGTTTTAATGATGTTATATTGAGCTTTTTGTCCTTGCCAAATAGCCTTTTCAGTAAACCCAGTTTGAAAAATGTTAGTATAGAAAATAATCTCCTGGAGTGGCTTAGAAATGCATACATTTAAAGGCAAAGTATGAGATTAGTAGCACCATGCTTCTAACTATGATTGTATAATCTGGTTTTAACGTATTTTCTTAATGTGTCTAGAAGGTAAACATTATTATTGATAGTCAATGAGCACAACTTAGTCTCATAACATGCGTATCTCTGTCAAATGTCACTTTTTAAAATGACATGACAAATTCTTTAGTTGCTTTTGCTTTTTATCTTCTAAGATGGTCAGCAATCTTAGATTTTGTAAATTGCCAGGAGCATACTCTGTCCTAGCCCCTAATACTTGCATCAGGTCTCAAAAAGAGCTTCTTTTTCTCCTAAGAACTTAGCCAACTCTAGTCATAGTTTAATTAATAAATATCTGAACTGGTAACCAAATCCTCAGCAATGAGAGGTTTAAATCCTGGGAACTAGAAGAGAGTTGCAAGAAGGGGTGTTGAACAGGGAAGCAGTTTCTGTGCTTTTAGGATTTGTGTTTTCAAATTGTTGGGAATAACAGCAGACAATTTTGTTTAATAGAAAGGAAATATACTCTAAAACATCCTACCCTGCAGGAATCTTTCATTGTTTCAAGATTCTTTAAAATTATGGAGGCTCGAAAGTGATTTGTTATTAGATGTACTAAACCACGTAAGTCAATGCTGTCTTGTAGTTCAGACACATCAGATAACAGGAACCACTAAATAACATCAAAGCCATTGTAAAGAACAACTCAGGAGAATTACAAAGGCATCCTTAGATTTGATCTATGTATATACATGACATTATGCCTGCCTATTTTAATTAAAATCACTATGTTATATAAAAGTTGATTAATCATAAAGTAAAATTGCTATCAAGGGAAAATTCCTATTTTACTATTACATGATTCTTGCTATTATAACACGACACAGAATACTTGCAGTTCTGATGGTAAGAAAATGTGGCATACAGATCTGAGAATGCACAAGTTTTATATGTGTAAAACTCTAATAAAGCCACACCAAAGCTTCATGCTGTATTGAGTGGTTTTAAAATATTTCTTCAAGAATCTTCAAAGAATTTGGTAGTTTGCCAAGAATATCCTAAAAATAAAAAACAAAATAAAACAAAAAGCAATTTGTCATTAAAAGGAAAGTTTATGAAAATAACACTTGAAAATGAATGAATTGAGCTCTGGCTTATTCAAACTACTTGATTTTTTAAACGGATTTCAGACCTATAAGGACATTTCTGAAGAGACAGCTATACATCTCTCAAATTAAGATATTGAAGAAAACATCATTTTTTTTTCCAGTCTGTGTCCTAGCTTCAGAGAAATAAATGACATTTTCTTACCATCTCTTTGACATCTTTTTTTTTTTTTTTTTTTTTTTTTTTTTTTTAATAAACTCTGGGCTCTTGCTGTGGCATTCACCAAAATAGGTAGCAAAGGAGACATCAATGAAAAACACTATCTTCAAAAACTTAATTATTAGTATTCCTTACAATCTTACATGTAAGTCCTCAAATAGCATATGATATCTGATGTTATTTTTCTTTCTCTTCTTCCAGTTGACTAGAAGAGGTCTACAAACCTTTTACAAGGCAGATGTTGAAAACTAATCAGGGGCATGAATGGTTTATTCAAGCATTTTACAAAATATTAGCTCCATTTCCCAATAGGAAGTTGAGGTCCCTGGTAAACTTTAAAAAGTCTTTTGTTTTTAAATTTAAAAACTTTTTTTGGGAAACAGTTTTGAACATACAAAATAGTTATATAAATATATATGCACATATAAATTTAGATTTGATTAATTCTTTACTTGCTGTCATATCAAATTGTTGCTAGTTTCTCTTGTACTTAGCCTACCCCAGCCCTGGAAATAGCCTCTTAGGAGTTTTACTTCTTTTTAGTGGAAAATGGTATTAGAGATGAAAATCTGAGCATGAGTTGTGCTCATTACTATTGGAGTGTCATTGCTTCTTGTTCCTTTCAGGAGGTAGAACTATGAAATATGAGCATGGGCCGGGCGTGGTGGCTCACACCTGTAATCCCAGCACTTTGGGAGGCTGAGGTGGGTGGATCATGAGGTCAGGTGGTCAAGACCAGCTTGACCAATATGATGAAACCCTGTCTCTACTAAAAGTACAAAATTTAGCTGGGTGTGGTGGTGCATACCTGTAGTCCCAGCTACTCAGGAGGCTGAGGCAGGAGAATAGCCTGGACTCAGGAGGTGTGGAGTTTTCAGCGAGCCGAGATTGCACCACTACACTCCAGACTGTGTGACAGAGTGAGACTCCATCTCAAAAAAAAAAAGAAAGAAAGAAAAAAAAAGAAATATGAGCATGTATACAAATACATATGCATACCTGCAAATAAACACAAAAACGTGTGTATATATATATTTTATATATATATATACACACACACATACACACATACCTACATGCATTCATGCATATACATTCTACTACTGAGCCCATCCTTAGGTTACTTTTAGTTAAATATAAGAAATACTTATGAAATGCTCACCACGAGTTGCTTTGTCCACATTTTTCCAGTCATCTTTTGTTGAATGACTCTCATCCTTGAGTAGATTATCATGTTACTTTTTCACTTCTGCACTACCCTTAATTTTGTCCTCTTATTTCCTACTTTCCTTTCACTGTTTCATCTTTAAGGACTACACACTTATTTATATATCTGATTTTGTTCTGGAATTGATACATCTTCAAGGATGTCACTTCTGGTACTCCACACTTTCAAGTTCCTTTCCTGTGGTTATTTCATGGACTATCACATTCTAAAGCATATTCAGTATGTTGTCATTTATTTTTGCACATATTCTTTCTGAGTATGATTTTGCCTGTGCTTTGTCTCAGTTCTTTGCTCTCGTCTGCTCTTAACACATGAATTGTTAGTCTTTTCTCCTCTGTTCTCACATCTGCACATTTGTAGCCCAGAGTGAGCAGTGGGAGAGCCACTGGAAATCGTTTTTTTGTTTGTTTTGGTTTTTCCAACCTTAGGTAATTGTGAAGTTGCATTTTCTATCTCCCCAAAATGCTGAAATTATTGGTTTTGTGTGATTTATTTGCTCTTATGGTTGATTTTAAGGAGAATCATTTTGGGGGTGGGAGAAAGATGTTTGGTTATATTTGAAATTAGGCAACAGCCATTGTTCTCCAAACCTGGAACTCCCACAAAAGTTATTTTTATTTTTTTAATTTGAGATGGAGTCTCACTCTGTCACCCTGGCTGGAGTGCAGTGGTGTGATCTCAGCTCACTACAACCTCCATCTCCCAGGTTCAAGTGATTCTCCTGCCTCAGCCTCCCAAGTAGCTGGGACTACAGGCACGAGCCACCATGATTGGCTATTTTATTTTTTGTTTTTGTATTTTTAGTAGAGATAGGGTTTCACCATGTTAGCTGGGCTGGTCTTGAACTCCTGACCTCAGGTTATCCACCCACCCTGGCCTCCCAAAATTTTGGGATTACAGGCATGAGCCACCGCACTTGGCTATTATTTTTAATCTTGAGAATGAATCAGTATGTACTTGAAGTAGGTAGAACTGTGATCTTAAAAATTATGAAATCCTCTTGGTTAGATTTGAAGGTAGTAGATAGAAAAAGGGAAGTGAAAAAGTACACAAGATGGAATGCAAAATCGTATCTCTATTCTTTAGGGTTTTAGATTCCTGCTTAGAGATACAAAGCCAGGTTTAAGAACAAAAAAGGATAAAGCACACAAAAAAATTCAGTGATAAAATAGATGAAGCTGCATAAATCCATTGGTTCCTTTTACTAGTCAATGCATCCGACAGATCAACTTCTGAGAAAACCAACAAATAGCCCTAGGAAAAGTAGGGAAAGTTTCATGTTTACACATTTTCAGTAGCAAACGCATCATTTTCTCAGTTTTTGCACTCTTATTTCCAGAACTTAGGCTTTTTGTCTCCTTTGGTATTCATCAGAAAGTTGCATTTTTATCTCGTATCTTGTATTAATCAATGCTTACCTGTCAGTAAATTCTTACTTTTAGAGTCGTTAACGGAGACATGCACATCAGGTGTAATTTTTTTTTAAAGCTTTTAGTGCAATATTTGGAGTAAAATGAAGATGAATGAATTTTTTACTTTCATAGAAGCTATAATTGAAAGTAATTGCATGTCTTTTGAAAAACCATAAAAATGTTATCAGAATAGAATAAAATGCTTTTATAGAAATGACTCTTTAGGTTTAAATATTTTTGGAGTTAGAATTCTGAGCCAGATGCTAAAATATTCAACTAATTTGAGAGGAGTGACCAGGAGGTCAGAAATTGAAAGGGATCAGGTGGGAGAATGGGGAGTGTAGCCATATGGCTGAGGGTCAGAGGAGCGGGGATGATACAGAAGAGCAGAGGAGTAATTGACTGGAAAAGCACTGGGGAGTAAGGTTGTTTTTGATCCTCTCCCAAGCCAAAGATTTTGGAAAATCAGTAGCATTTAACATAATAGAGCTTCCAGGGAAATGGTTCCTTAAACAAGAGCCAAGTGGAGGGAATATTCTCTAATCTGTAGTAATTTGCCTATTTTCTACAAAATTACAAGATAGGTGAGTAGTGGCACATTCAGGTCAGAGAGGCTTGAAGTACAATACGGAAGAAAACTAAGGATGGCTGGGATGAGGGGAATCACAGGATGATCTGTTCTCACATTTCAAACAGAAATCACATATACAGTAGCTTTAATGCAGGCACAGGTAAGTCTTCTGTTTGAGTCTGAAGTTTGGAGAATGGCCCTGACAAAGGGCCATAGGAGAAACAGATATCTTATCAAAGGGCACTGAGGGAGACACAGGCAGAAGTCTCTGGTTGAGTAAAAGACCCAGTGTGTCGGCTTGCAAACAAACCTATGAAGCTAAAGACCCAGATGAAGTAGGAGATCTACATCTAATCTACTGTGAGCTTTAGTTCTTTCCTTTCAGCAGGAGGTAGATGCTAAATGCCAATCCACTGACTTGTAGCCCCTGGTAATGCAAATTAGATATTCAATGACAATGTCTTCATTTTTCCTTTACTTAAATTATAGTATGATATTCCTAGATAAATGTCCTTTGTTCACAATTCAGTGTGAAATTCAGTGCAATCTTTCAATCTGTGGACTTAGAGCTTTCTTCAGTTCAGACATAGTGTCTTCTACCATGACATAATTAATGCACCCCCTCTATCCTATTCATCTTCTAGAGCTCTCATTATTAAATATTAAATTCACTTTTTCCCTGTCGGGTATGGTGGCTCATGCCTGTAATCCCAGCACTTTGGGAGGCCAAGGTGGGCAGATCACTGGAGATCAGGAGTTCAAGACCAGCCTGGCCAACATGGTGAAACTCCGCCTCTACTAAAAATACAAATATTAGCCAGGCGTAGTGGTGGGCTCCTGCAATCCTAGCTACTGTAGCTACTTGGGAGGCTGAGGCATGACAATTGCTTGAACCCGGGAGGTGGAATTGGCAGTGAGTCGAGGTCGCACCATTGCACCCCAGCCTGGGCAATAGAGTGATACTCAGTTTCAAAAAAATAAATAAATTCACTTTTTCCTCATTATTTTTTATACCCTGTGCCTCCACTTTGAAGTGTTTTTCTCCTATTGTACCTTCTAGACTACTGAGGATGACTTGGATGGGAGCCAGGTTTCACTAGTGTTATCTCCAACTTCAGTTCATCCACCAAATTGTTGAACTGTGAACAATTATGTTCATGATGTTAGTGTGCTACATTTTGATTTTTGTAAGTTTTGTTATTAGTGTTTTAAATTTGGGCTATCAGGTGTCATTTATATCTGTTCTATCTATTCTGACAGAATGGTGAAATAGATGGTTAGTCACTCTGTCTTTAGCTGAAGTATAGTAATAGATGAGGCTTAATAGATGGAGTATGTGGTTGCAGTTCGCAATTGGTAGAGTTCCAACCAGCTTTTTTTCCCCTATAACCTGATCTCAGATACAGAAGCAGGCATGTTGACCATTTGCAGCTGAAGTACCTGGAAGGTGTCCCTGGTGGGAATCTATCTGCTCCCTGGTTTCCTCA
This sequence comes from Aotus nancymaae, assembly GCF_030222135.1. Taxonomy (NCBI): domain Eukaryota; kingdom Metazoa; phylum Chordata; class Mammalia; order Primates; family Aotidae; genus Aotus; species Aotus nancymaae. The sequence continues at coordinate 33,374,268 of NW_026988471.1, forward strand.
AGTTTTCACAGTGTCAGGGGCATGGAAGTTCTTAATCAAATAGTTCTGTTCCCGTAGACATTTGGGGTCAAGGAAATTAAACTTGTTATACATAGGGTTATTGTCAAATGGTAATCTTTCCCTCCTTCCTGAAGAGGTGCTCAGGAAGGTCAGGGTCTTCTCAGGATACACTACTTCTTGCTTCTAGGCTAAGGCTCCCAAATAATGTCTCCAGGTGCTTGCCCAGGTCACCCTGAAGAAAAGGCTACTCCAGTTATCTGCAGTGAGATTCTAGAGTAAGGTTATTGAAGAAATATAGGACACTCAGTTAAATATGAGTTTGAGATAATTTTTTATTAGGTTGGTGCAAAAGTAATTGTGATTTTGCCATTCTTTTAATGGCAAAAATTACAATTACTTTTGCACCAACCTAGTGTAAGTATGTCCCAAATATTGTATGGGACATATTTACAGTAAAAAAAATAAATAAATAAAAAGAAAGAAAGAAAGAAAGCATTTGTTGATTATCTAAATTTAGATTTAACTGTGTATCCTGTATTTTTATTCCCTAAATCTGGCCACTTTACCATAGAACTCAAGGCCATCTTGCACACAGCTGCCTGTGGGGTCAAGCAGAAGGCTGATGCAGGAGGGGAAGCTAGGTTGACCTTGAGAGAAGAGGGAAAACAGATACAATTGTTATCACCATGTTCCCAAATCTCTTTTTCTGCAATTTTCTATTTTCCTTTCCACGTATATTCTATAGAATAAACAAGACCTTATGAGCTGACCCAGCAAGTAAAAATGACTATAATAAAACCTTTTCCCATTAGAATCATTTATCTAAAAATATTTTAAATATTTTGGTTTCTTTTCTATATGAATGATTTTATTTTTATTATGTTAGGTCACAAAGCAAAATCTAGCAATAAACTATTTAAAAGACACATTTAAAGTAGATAATTAAAGAAAATGATTAAAAGGATACCAAACAAACAGAAATAAAATATTTTAAAAAAGGAAAAGGTAAGTGGAAAACCAATATTAGGCTATTAGAAATTTGAGTCTAACATCATGAAAAAGGATAAAGAAGTGCAAAATTTAATATAATAAAGGCACAATTTTTAAATAAAATATGTTAGCCATAAATTTGCATAGTATAAACATAATAGCTAAAAATCACAAAGATAAGAAATGAGAGAATTGACTAGGAATATATGTATAATGAAAAGCTGCCCTATGTTCAGAGGGTCAAGTTTAGTGACCAAAAGAATAACAAAATAAAGTGAAATACTTTAAAGGGGGAATTATTTTTTTTAAAAAAGAAGAGTTATAACATTTTTCCTGAAGGGATTGTAAAATAAAGAGTGCTTTCATAGATACTTGTGGAAATATAAAGCATTACAAGAGTTTGGAAAACTAATTGAGCAGCTATCAAAAATGAACTTTCAAAAATCTTTTGACCCAGCAACCTCATTAGTGGAAATCTTTTCCATAGAAAGGAAAGCAGTAATATATGAAGTCAGATAGGAATGTTTACTGTGGTACTGTTTGCAATGACAAAAGATGGAAATTAAATGAATAACTCAATATAGAAATAAAATTCTACCCTTACCAAAGAAAATATATTAGTTGAAAAGAAGGAAATTACAGAAGTTACTAGCTGAGAAAAGAAAAATGAAAATGTATAATATATATATATGAATATATATATGAATATATATATGATCTCATTTTATTTTATATATCACTTACTATATAAGTGTGCATAGGTTTGAGTGAATAAGCATGAATTTACTATACATTAGTGGATATGAGCGACTATTACAGGTGGAAGGAGAGGGAAAAATCAGAGAGGAAAGCCAAACAGAAGATGAAAAAATGATAAATCATACACCACAATGAAAACATTTATAACATGATCATGTATATGAACATATGTATATATATATATATATATAATATATATATATATATATATTTCCTTTTGTGTAAACCAATTAAATTAATTGGCTAATTAAAAAGCTTTTTGGATCTTTGCCCAGTATATACCATGACAGGAAAGTCTTTGTTCTAGTTTTTTATCTCAGAAGTTATCTTTCCTCTCCCTGTCTTTTTGTGATTCCTGTTTATTTGTGTCTTTGATGAAAGTTGGCACCCTCAAAAATTCTGAATCAGGAGTAGGCATCTGCTTGCCAGCCAGGGATCCACACATGACTGTTTTCAAGTTTGTTTTTCTCCTTTTTCTTTCCCTCCTTCCCAAGCATTTCCTGCGCAGCTCTGGTCAGGTGTAGCTCAGAAAACTCTCACTTGATCTCACTTTTCAAGGAGCCCACAGTACAGTCAGAGACACAAGACATGTACATCCTAAAATACTGCAACTTTAGGATAAACCAGTACAAATGCCAGCATGAGCTAGGACATAATTAACCAACACACATACCACCTAAATAATAGGCCAAATAATAGCACTCATAGGAGGGGGAATTTCCTATGGGCTGGAGTAATCGAAAGAGAATTCATGGAGGCTATGAGGACAAGAACTAGATTTCTGAAGTGCGTGGATGAGAGTAAGGAGTGTAGAAGTAATCTACGTAAGCACACCTTCTGAAAAAGAAACCAAACACTCCCTAGAAACCAATGAAGAAACACCATGAAAAAATCCTGTCATTTGGTAAAAGTGTCAGCATTCAGTTTTAATGAGAGTGTCTGTCCTCAAAAAAGGATAACTTTTTGCTGAATAAACCTATGTCCTTCTGCTCACTGCACTGAGGCCTTAGAACAGGTCTACTCAATGTGAGAGTTCCTTGAGCAGAATAATAGCTATTATTTTCTGGATTATCACTGTGTTCCAGACACTGCTGTAAGTATCCTTTTTCTCTCTCCAGTACTTTTGTGAGATTGCTACTGTTATTATCTTTATTTAGAGGTGAGGAGACTGAGTCATGGGAAGGCTAATCCTTGCTCAGAGTGTCACATTGCTAGTGAGAGGAATAACTGAGATTGGAGCTTGGGCTCATAATCACTCTCCTGACTGTCACTTTCAGCAGTGGCCACATTACAAGGCAGTGTTAGAGTGGCTGTTAGACAGGATATGGGAACAACTTCATTACACGAGAGTGCACATTTAATGATATTTATAAAAATGAGATTCCAGTCATACAAACCAACTTCCTCCTGCATCAGAAAAATTCCTGCGGGACCGGTGGAAATTAATGAAAGGAATCTTTAGATTCCTTCACTAAGCAGTGTGGTGGGAACATTCTGGGGTACACATGGCATATATTAATACTTGCTGTAGAATTTAGACAACTGTCAGCCCATGTGGGAGCTCATATTTAAACTAATTTAAAATAAATGAGTAATTAACATTTCATGAACTAATAAATCAAACATTTTGCTAAATGAAAAAAAATCATGTCTGCAACTCAGCCTTCAATCTCGACTACAAAACCTATAATTCAATAAAAATAAGCTCTTCATCCTTTACTTGATTAAATAACAACTTTTTGTTTTTCTTCTAAAACTATCTAGATTTCCATCACACACTGCCCACCATTATTATCACACACTTGGGATAATAATGCTTTATTCTGACTTGTTTTAGGACTTTTTTCAGTTAGTGAATGAAATATACTGAATGGTCTTCTCAGGATAATTTAAAATGTGATCCATCCTAAAAGTAAATCTCTCTTTGAAAGGGTAGGGAAAGGAAAGTGAACCGTGTTTAGAATAGGAGATGGCAAAAGATCTTTCAACCTAATTGTTTTAAGATTGTTTTTGCTGTTTTCTATATATATGTATATATTTTATAAAGGTTTAAAAAAATATTTTAAGTCCTGTGTTGAGTTCTTTACACAGAATATCCAAATAGACCTCCTGGCAATATTAGGTGGCAGTATTATTACCATCCCTAATGTAAGTAGATTCACTCATGAAATCAATGTTTATTGAGCATCTGTTATATGTCAGACATTGTGCTGCACTGTGACATTTCTACCTGTCACAAGGTGGCCCTGCTAGATGTCTTCACATTCCCTTCAGCTTGGCTCAACTTTAGTTAGCTTACTTCATCACTATAGGTCTCACCTCCCTTTCTTAGCTCATTTGCATTAGAAAACTTGGAATTCTTTTTAATTCTTTCTCTGTTCCTTTGAGATGTAAATCTTCTACAACCAGGAAAGTCTTTTTCAAGGCTCTGAGAGCCCTCTCTTCCAGAGGTAATCATCAAGAAAGATGAAGCCCCTATCTCCCTATCTCTGTGGGAGGGTAGGAGCCTCTTAAAGTGCCAATTAGCAAACACAGATGGCCTAGTCACATTGACCAATCTCCCTTTCCCCTCGTACCTTCCAGTACTTTCCCACTAGCTCACCCTAGTGCTTCAAAGCTCTCCAGCCTTTTGTTTCAATTGGAGTTGAGTTTAATCTTTTCCCCTTATTACAGTCATCTTGAATAGGCTTCCTTCCCTGTTTAACTGGTTGGGTGCATTTTTTTTTTCTATAGATCCATTCACATGGAATACATTGTGAATGACTTGTAGCCCCGTGGAGTGGCACAATAAGTCAATGTGTGGCCTTGGTCAGGCTATTTTCCAAAAAGGGAGTTTGGGGGAATTAACATGTGACTATTGTAAGTGCTGTGCAAGAAAATTACAAAATACTTTAAGAGTTTTTAACAGTTAATTCCAGCTGAAGCTTCCAGGAATGCTTTTCAAAAAATAAAAGATCACATTTCATTTCCATTGGGGATCTATCCTGTGGCATAATTAGGACTGTGAAGGTGAAGACAATGTGTGTGACTTCTAGGTGGAAAGAACAAAGTGCAACCATCAAAGAGCTGTGACCACATGAGTGTGACAGAAGTAAAAGAGTAAAAGGTGAACAATTGGACACTTCTTCCTTACAAAAGAGAAAAGAATCAAAGGGAAGTGGTCTCTGGCTGAACTTCTTGGCTACTGTCAGGCAGTAACAGTGAGTGGATGAGGGAAGAAGCCCAAAGAGTCCCTGGTTTTTCACTCAAAACGTGATGTTATTAGCAAAGAGGAAAATAATTCATCTACCAGTGTGTGGGCAAAGAAGCAGTAAGACAAAACATGAGTAGGCTGGGTTAGTGGAACTCGGGGTGGAGTTCTGAATAATAGAAAAGAGAAATCTGCAGGAAATATCTTCTTAGGGGTTTGTGGTTGCTTATGTGTATGAACATATCAAAAAACGGTTTTTAAGTTTTGCCAATAATTATCAGTGGAATCAATCTTTTGATAGTTTTTGTAAATATAATAAATAAAGTTAGTTTTCAGTTTTGTTTATTGAATGATGCTTATTTGAAAAACACACTTACACAGGGACGTAATCTTGAGGCCCCTGAGTGTTACAAGTGCTTCATCAGGAACTGAGAAACGCTTAGTGACAGTGTGACTAAAATGTAGTGAGGGATGAGGAGAGTGGCATGAAATGAAACACATTAAATAGAGAAGCTGGGTAAGGAAGAAGCCCGGATGAACTCAGCTTGTAAGCAGCAGAAACTGAATTAAAACCCAGGCCAGTGTAATGCCAAAACATGCATTTTGAACAATTAATTTAATTGAACATTAAGCAAATGAACATTAAATAAATGAAAGGAAACCATTCTACTCACCTATGACCAAGAGCTTCTTTCAGTTTTTCATTAGCATAACCCCCAAACTACAATAGTAGGCCATGAAATTTAGTATGAAGAAAATACTCAAAGCTACTAAGTAAATGGTTTTTCCTTTGTAAATTACCCAGTGAGTGAGTTCTCATGAGATCTGAGTTTAAAAGTGTGATACTTCCCCCTTCTCTTTCTCTTTCTCCTGCTCCATCATGATAAAATATGCCTTGCTTCCCCTTTAACTTTTCCTTAATTGTAAGTTTCTTGAGGCCTCCCCAGATATGTAGAACTGTGAGTCAATTAAACCTTTTTTCCTTATAATTTCCCCAGTCTCAGGTAGTTATTTATAGCAGTGTTATAACAAATACAGAAAATTGGTACCAGAAGTAGGGTACTGTTATGAAGATACCTGAAAATACTGAAGTGACTTTCGAACTGACTAATGGGCAGAAGTTGGAACAGTCTGGAGGGCTCAGAAAAAGACAAGAAGATGTGGGAAAGTTTGTAACTTCCTAGAGATTTGTTGAATGATTTTGGTCAAAATTCTGATAATGATGTGGACAATGAATTCCAGGTTGTGGTAGTCTCAGATGGTGATGAGAAACTTCTTGGGACCTGGAGCAAAGGTCACTCTTACTCTCCTTTAGCAAAGAGACTGGTGGCATGCTGCCCCTGCCCTAGAGATCTGTGGAACTTTACATTTAAAGGGATGATTTAGGGTGTGTAGTGGAAGAAATTTCTAAGGAGCAAAGAGTTAAAGATGTGGCCTGGCTTTTTCTAAAAGTGTAAGTTCATATGTGTGAAGAAATAGATGGTCTGAAATTACAACTTACATTGAAAAGGGAAGCACAGCATAAAAATCTGTTAAGGTTTGGAAACCTCCACCTAGATTTCAAAGGACATATGGAAACACCTGGATGTCCAGGCAGGAGTATGTTGCAGGAGTGAAGCCCTTATGGGGAATCTCTATTAGAGCCATGCAGAGGGGAAATGTAAGGTGTAGCCCCCATACAGTGTTCCCACTGGGGCACTGCCCAGTGGAACTGTGAGAAGAGAGCCACTCTCCTCCAGACCCCAGAATGGCAGACCACTGACAGCTCATACCATGCACCTGGAAAAGCCTTAGGCACTCAATGTTAGTCCATGAAAGAAGTCACAGTGCTATACCCTTCAGAGTCATGTGAGTGGAGCTTTCCAAGGCCATGGGAGACCACTTCTTGCATCAGTGTGCCCCGATATGAGACATGAAGTGAAAGGTGATTTTGGAGCTTTAAGATTTAATGACTGCCCTGCTAGGTTTTGGACTTGCATGGGGTCTGTGACCCCTTTGTTTTGGCCAATTTATCCCCTTTGGAATGGGAGCATTTACCAAATACCCCACTACCCCACCTCCACAATGTATCTTGGAAGTAGCTAACTTGTTTTTGATTTTCCAGGCTCATAGGTAGAAGGGACTTGCCTTGTCTCAGATGAGATTTTGGACTTGGACTTTTGAGTTAATGCTGGAATGAGTTAAGACTTTGGGGGACTGTTGAGAAGCCATGATTGGTTTTAAAATGTGAGGTGGAAATGAGATTTGGAAGGGGTCAGGAGCAGAATGATATGGTTTGCTTTTGTGTCCCCATCCAAATCTCATGAATTATAATCCCCATGTGTCAGGAGAGGACCCTAGTGGGAGGAGATTGGATCATGGGGTCAGATTTCCTCTTTGCTGTTCTCGTGATAGTGAGGGAGTTCTCATGTGATCTGATGCTTTAAAAGTGTGGAACTTCCCCATTCTCCCACCCTCCCTCCCTCCCTCTATTTTTCTCTTCTGCTCCACCATGGCAAGATATGCCTTGCTTTCCCATTATTTATGCCATGATTGTAAGTTTCCTGAGGCTTCCCCAGCCATGTGGAACTGTGGGTCAATTAAATCTCTTTTCTTTATAAATTATCTAGTATCAGGTCATTTTTTATAGCAGTGTGGTAATGGACTAATAATAGTTGGAACCAGTGCAGCTCTTAGTCTCACCCAAGGCCTATGGAAAGTATTGCCTGGCTACCACTGCTGATTATTCAGGGCTCAAGGGCTCTTGATTCAGCAGGTGGTAAATTCTGCTAGGAATGGGTCCCTTTCCTTTAAGGCAGAGACTTCCCTTCAGGTCCTAGGTGTGTCTAGAAATGTCTGGGTGCTAGATCTTGGAATGGGAATTTCAGGACCCTGCTTGGTGTTGATGTCTCACCAACTTGTGTGCACCCCAAGCCTACTGGCTTCAAGCCCAGCATAGCACTAGGACTTGCCCACAAATTCCAGTCCTTGTGGCCTACAGTGCCTTTCAAGTTTATTTAGGATCGCAGAGCTCTTTAGCCCATGGTGGTGGTGCTTGCTGGAATTCAGGTTCCCACTGTTGGGACCAGCCTTTTTCAAGGGCTGGTCTAAATATTCTCTCTATGAGCATTGTCTGAGTTCTGCTTCATGTTGCTTTCTGTTGTGACAGGGCAGCACTGAGTTCCAATGAGAAGTTCTACAATCACTGCACTCTCCCTTTCCCAATAAAACATATTCTGTCTCTGTGCTATGACGCTACTACCAGGGGATAGGGAAGGGGTAGCAATTCAAGACTATCTCTCCCATCCTCTTCAGTGCCTCTTTTCTTAGTATGATGTTAGAATGAGGTACTGTGATTGTTTACCTGATTTTTAGTTCTTATAAAGTTGCTTTTGTGTGTATGGATAGTTGTTCGATTTTGTGTTCCTCCAGGAGACGTGATTGCTGGGGACTTCTATTTGGCTATCTTTCTCAACCTTCTCTGGGACCCCGATACAGTTTAATTTCTTTTTTGCTCCCAAATTCATTAATCTTATAAATAAAATAAATATATTCATTAATTTTGAAAATAAATTTTTGATATGAATCCAAATCAGAAATTATCAATAAAGTAAGGTGTTCATTTTGACACATATATTTCAAATCCTACCTAAGTATTTTACCACGTTCTCATCAGGGTCTACATTTCACTTTGGTCAAATGTGAGCACAACTTTTGATACTAACCTGTCACAGAGAATACTGAAGGGAGCAATACTGTGATGTTCTGTAGAATAGGATATATTTTTTATTGTAATAGATGAGATTTATTTTGCATCATATCCAGGAAGCTCCAAAAACAGTTTAAATGTTTCCTAAACAATGCACAAAATAGTCCCATAGGTGTATCAGAGTTTGCTACTAGGGCAATAAATTGTTCTGGTATAATAATGATCATTGCTAAGTGTTGACCAAGAAAATATGAGACAACAGTGGGTGACTTAAAAAACATTGTGAAAGCCTGTTTTATAGTTAGAGTGATTGTGTTGTAATTATTATTAATATATAATTACTGCTAAATATTAGCATTATTGCTCATTGTTCTTCTGAGCTTTTCAAAACTTTTATGTATAGCCAAAATTGCTAGCATTTGAAGCTGTACAGCAAATAAGAAAGGCCGAGAAAAAAGACATTCATGCCTTTGTTTAAGGAATGAATGAGGAAGACACATTTCATGATCAGAATCATAGTTATCAGAAATGGGAATAATGAGAGATAATAAGACGTAAGTAGGTATGTGTATCAAAAACTGCAATCTTCCCTCCCCTACCTCCTTGCAGAATGACTGTTTCCCTCTCCTAGATATGAGGCAATTTCAAGTCTTTGGGTTTTCACCAGCAAGGGAAGTGTCTCACTTTTTCCTGAAACTCTCTTCTACTCAGAAGCAAAAGGGATGGAGCTTACCAAGAACTGGGCAGTGACTGAGCTGCCTTTTCTTCAGCAATGTTCCCAGCATCATCAACCACCATAAACATACATTTACACTCCGTGCTCAATGCCATTGACTACAGAGTGCCCAACTCCTTTCTTATGCTCTAAACTCTAGGCCTTATTCACTTCTGTTCAAAGGAACGATCTTTTCAATAGATTTGCAATAAAGGTATACTTTGACAGGGACTGGACACCTAAGGAATCCCATTTATTTGATCCAGGTCCACAACTGCTTCAAGTAAGTGTGGTTGTATATATTCAGATAGATTTATATGACAAAGTCAGAAAAATTCCTTAGGAAACTTGTCTCCATTATATGACAAATTCACATTTGTGAGAAAGAGAATAATCATTTATTTCTGAGACAAAGTGGATCTCATCTACAAATATTTTGTGTTTTCAGTTTTCTGCTTTGGTCAGCCTCATTTAAATTAACCTTTAAAACAAAAAAACAAAAAGAAAAAAGATTAAAAAACCTTAAGAAAGATTCTCACTTATGTTGGAAAATTGAGGCAACATGAAAGTGATTTGTTATTCTGTAATTACTGTGTAAAGTACTGTGCTAGGTATTGTGAATACAAAATAAATTGCTCACTAGAAACCCTTAGACTCCATGGGGAAAGTTACTCTTCCCACACTATACAACTCAGAAAATGTTTCTGGATCCTGTTTTTGGCTTTCTCTTTTCAAACACACACTTTCTCTCTTTGTTATATATATATATATATATATATATATATATATATATATATATATACACACACACACACATATATATACATATACACACACACACATATATACACACACATATATGTGTGTGTGTGTGTCTATATATTTCTCTTTTATATAAATATCTATTTATTATTTAAATTTCTGTCTCTTTTCTTCAAGGAGTAGTCAGAAAAGGCTTTGTATTTAAGTTTAACTTTCAATTGAGATGCAATGAATGAATATTGCCAGATAGACACGGAAGGAAGGGCAAAGCAGGTTTAGGAAGCCCCAGTATATGTACAAAGGTGTCAATAGTTTGATCTATTTGGGGATTTCTATGCAGTTTAAGATTATTGGAGTGGAGGGTTATTACAAGAATGAAATTGCAGGGAAGGAAACGGGCTGGATTATTATTGAGTGATATGAAGCTGTTTGGACCTTATTTTTAAAGATAGTATGAGTTATTGGCTGGTTTTTAAAAGACTGTGGTGGTTTTAAAATATGCCCACAAATTCTATTATATTCTTTCCTTCAAAAGATAGAGTTTAGGCCAGGCGTGATGGCTCACGCCTGTAATCCCAGCACTTTTGGAGGCTGAGGTGAGCAGATCACCAGAGGTCAGGAGTTCGAGATCAGCCTGGCTAACATTGTGAAATCCCATCTCTACTAAATATCCAAAATTAACTGGGTGTGGTGGTGCATGTCTGTAATCTCAGCTACTCAGGAGGCTGACGCAGGAGAATTGCTTGAACCCAGGAAGTGGAGGTTGCAGTATGCCAAGATCGCACTGTTGCACTCTAGCCTGGGTGACAGAGTGAGACTTGGTCTTCCAAAAAAAAAAAAAAAAAAAATAGAATTTAATTGTCTTCCCCTCAGTGTGGACTGTGTTTAGTGACTCACTTCCAAGGAATAGAACGTGGTAGAAGTAACTGTGAGCAATGTCTGAAATTGGGACATAAAACAAATTGTGAATTCCTCCTGGCTCTCTCTTGAATTCCTTACTCTGGGCAAACCAGGTGAAATAATATAAGGGCATTCAGGCACCCTTGTAGAAAGTCCCACTTGGTAAAGGTCTAAGGTCTCCTGCTAACACCCATGTGAGTAAATCATGCTACGGGTGGACCACTCAGCTCCAATCAAGCCTTTAGATAGCTGCAATCCTGGCCAACACCTTGACTGCAGCCTCCTGAGACACTTTGAGCAAGAACCACCCAGATAAAGTCTTTCTGAATCCCTATTCCTCAACAACTATGCAACATAATACATGTAGTTTTAGCCACTAAGTTTAGGGTAATTTGTAATGCAGGAATTGATAACTGATAGATGTTACTTGATCAGATTGTCATGTTAAAAGGATCATTATAGCAACAGGATGTGTCTTCTCATTCGTTGTCACTAGATAAATGCTTATTCTGACGGTAGAGCTGTGTCTAGAACTTCAATCATGCATCTCTAGATTGAAAAGGCAAGAACTACCCTCAATCACCATTAACACCATTCAGCTCTGGGAAAGGAGAACTCACAAGCAAAAATAAACCTAGAGAATAAATATTAAACCAACCAATTTAGTCCTATTAGTTTCAAAAAGAATAGGAAAAATAAAACTAAATACAAGAATGTCAGTATCATTTCCTATCACTTTTGTTTATAGAACTTCAGTTTCCCTTTTCCATTCCTGACTTAATACCAGAGAGCTTCTAACTGAACACTTCCTATGATAAGGAACTCATTACTCCCCCAAACAACCCAATTCTCTGTTAACCAGTTCTGGTTGTTCAGTTATTCTTGCTTTGGTTGAGGTGCTCCATAAAACCTTACTTAATTCTTCCTAGTTCTACTCTTTCAACCAAACTGAATAAATATTCTCCTTCCACATGACTGGAAGATATTTAAATGTTTAATAGTATCTTAAAATATTATTTCCTTTGAAGCACTCAGTGGGAAATTTCTACATTGATCTAGAGATTCATCTGGGTGACAACCAAAATTCTATAATTTTATGAAAAAAATGATCATAAACCCCACAGTTTATGTGGTCTTCACAAACCCCACAGATGCAATAAGGAAAATAACAACTACTATTTATTGAGTGATGGCCAGGTGCCAAATGCTCAGAGTTAATCTTTGCAGTAACCCTGCAGAGATGGTCTCATTATTCCACTCATGTAGATTAGGAAACTGCATGTGTGTGTTTGTTAGTAAGTGAAAGAACTAAGATTTATTTGTAGTTCTATCTTCCTTCTCTTCTTAAGAGGAGAAGAAAGGGAGAATACCAAAAAGAGAGAAAGAAATAAATTAAAAATTTCAGTTAAAATAGCTGTAGTGCTATGTCTTATATTTAACCTCTTGTAGGTTGATTAACCTTACTATTCTCATTGTAAAGAAGTTTTAGGAGCACATTATGCACATTGAATTGGAAAATATTCTGAGTTCCTGGCCTATTCTTCCTTTATCATTGTGATCTAAGATCTAAATTCATAGTTTTAGACAATTTGGTCTGACATGTATTTCTTCATTGGTACTGTTAAACTCCTACATTGCTTTAAGTTTTTCAGTGAAGTGCCAGACTTTGTTCAAGCAATTCTTTGAATTTTGTCATGTAAATTTTAAATATTTTCTAAAGTATTTTAATTTTTGACTGAAAAAGTACAATGGCTAAATGAAGTAGGAACTATGGATCATAGATGTATAAAGAAAAATAGCATTTTAGAGGTTTTACACATTCTGGGATTTGTCCTTTAATAAATTGTTTCTGTTGATTCGAATTTTATTTGCCACATGTATTTGCTCATCTTAAAGCCCTTATGTAATTACTACAATTAATGAGTTGTTCATTATTTTGCTACCACAATTGATTTTAAATTAATTGATTTTTAAATTCTGACAGTGTCTACTATTTCTCATACTATTAGTTGGCTTTAGTGCTCCAAGGACATTGTTTAATTTCAATGTTCCAAATTTTCATATAAATAGTATGAGATATATTATGTTAATTAAACACTTGTCAAAGTTTGAAAAACATTTTCCTGTGGATCCTAACACATGTAAACTGAAATTGTATAAAGATGTATTTTAGTTTTGAATACCAATTTATTTTAATAGTGTAAGAGGCCCTTTGGAAGATAATATTAGTAAAACAGTGAAATAATTCTATTTTTAAAAAGAATCTAAAAGCCTGGGCTTTGAAATCAAAGGGAGTGAACTACTAACAGATGTGCAATCTCAGGATGTAGCCTCTCTGCCTTTGGTATTCTCATTGTAAAATAAAGATAATACAGATTGAGTTTCCCTAATCTGAAAATGCAAAATCTGAAATACTCCAAAATCTGAAACTTTTTGAAACTACTGAGGTGATGCCACAAGTAGAAAATTCCACATATGACCTCATGTGATGGGTCACAGTCAAAAACACTGTCAAAACTTTGTTTTATGTACAATATTATTTAAAATATTATATCAAATTACCTTTAGGCTATGTTTATAAGGTATATATAAAACATAAATGAATTTCATTTTTAGACCTCAGTCCTATTCCCAAGGTATCTTATCATGTACATGCAAATATCCCAAATTCCAAAATTCAAAACACTTTTGGTCCCAAGCATGTTGGATAAGGCACACTCAACCTGTCATATGCTCCTCAGTGATGGTGAGTTAATGATATGAGGATTAATGTACAAGGCATTGAGCAATTAATGTTATCTGTGATTGTTAGGTGATTGCATCAACTAAACTGGGATACTTCTAAGAGTAAAAAGAGTGCTAAAATAATTTAAATTGCTCTATACTTTTTCGAAATATTAATGTATAGAGCAACTTTGTTATATAAATAAACCTACTCAAAAACAATTTTAAAAATTATAATATTTCCTAAAAATAAGAACTAAATATATATGTACAAACATTAAAGTAACATTAAAAATCTTTATAGTGGATGTTTAAATATTTAAAAATTATATAAACAAAAAGTTATTTTAGTCTCTATGTATTTTGGGCAAATATACATATTTTAATAGTTTAATCTCTTGGTATTTGTTTTCTTATTTGTTTTTGTCTTTTTAAAAATTTTTTAGACATTCAGGCTGGGGTACAGTGGAACAATCATGGCTCACTGCAACCTCAAACTCCTAGGTTCAAGCAATCCTCCCAGCTTAGCCTCCCTAATCACAGAACTACAGGCATGGGCCACCACGCCCAACTAATATATTTTTAAAAATGTTTTGTGAAACAACATCTCACTGTGTTGGCCAGGCTATTCATGAAATCCCAGCCTCCCAAAGCACTGAGATTTTGGGCATGAGTCACCATGCCAAGCTAGTCTCTTAATTTTCTATTTCACATATATTTTTGTAAAGAAAGAATTTTAAAAAAAATGACATCGTTATCTTTCTATAAAATTGCTATAATCTTCTTCAGTTGTATTTAATACTTATTGTATTTAAGTTATATATACATGTATATATATGTGTATGTGTGTGTGTGTATATATATATGTGTATGTGTATATATATATATATAGTTGTTGTTTTTGTCTTTTTTTTTTGAGACTGCGTCTTGCTCTGTCACCTGGGGTGGAGTGCAGTAGTGAGATCTCCACTCACTGCAGCCTCTGCCTCCTGAGCAGCAATTCTCCTACCTCTGCCTCCTGAGCAGATGGGATTACAGGTGCATGCCACCACACTCAGCTAATTTTTGTATTTTTAGTAGAGATGGGGTTTTACTATGTTGGTAAGGCTGGTCTCGAGCTCCTGACCTCATGAGCCAACCACCTCAGCCTCACAAAGTGCTGGTGCATGGCCAGTTGTTTATATTTTTAATTAAAAATTTTTGATGTCTCAAAATTTTGGAACAATTAAATGTCCAGTTCAGATTATTGAAATATGTGAAATATAATGGTGCTTGATTTATTTTAGAGTTTATTTTATTTATTTATTCAGTAAGGTAAAACTTTTATCAAATACACAAATTTATTTTTACACATACACATCTAACGTGGAGTAGAAGAGAGACAGAATTTAATTTCCTGAATAGTAAATCATAATCATCATAAAGCATAAAAGTTAACATTTTAATGAGACTTTACAAATAAAATTACCAAGCAATAAGTGTATGTACATTATCTCTTTTAATATTGACAATAGCCCTGTGCAGTAGTTATGATTATTTTCATTCTTCAGCTAGGTATCAGACTCAGAGTAGTTAAAATACCCTGCATGGCTCACGGAAGGAACACAGGTCAATTCAACAAATAAACTGGAAGTTGAAACATTTTCTTAACTACAATGCCAATGCTTCCACTTTTTATTATATACTATTTCACATGAATTAAAATCTAATTGCATTTTATTTAACCCCATTTAATGTTAGATACATACTTTAAGACCAAGCATACTGGGTTCTGGGGATACACATTTGAACAAAACATGATGTTAATAGGCTCACAGAGATTCCTGAACTCTGCTCGTAGCCAAATTAGGAACCTAGTAGTGATTGTCATCAGATGCTATTTATATTCCAAAATCAATAATCACATCTTAAAGTAAAATAATCTGAGGCAGTTTTTAACCAATAGAACTGCCAAACAGAAGAGAAGTATGTCATTTTCAAGTCCTAATGATCCCTGTTAAATCAAGACACAAATAGATCTGTAACATCATTTTCTGGGGCTATAAACTCAAACTCACCTTTTATTTCCTCCTTGGAAAATTAATATGCTTAAATGTCAAAAAAAAAAAAAGGCTAGCCCTGTACATTTACTGTCTCTTTACAGAAAATGCCAGCCAGAACATATCAATTTTGGAAGAAAAAAAGAATGAGAAAGACAAAACTTTTTTTTTTTTTTTTTTTTTTGCATGTGACTGTGTTACAGGGAGTCAGATGTCATTTGTAACAGGTATGAAGGCAGTCACCCAACTCTCTTGTCTTCTTATGCCCTCACACAGGGACCTGGGACCAAAACCGAATTTGAAATCTTTAGGCTTCTCTGGTTGGTCCAAAATGTTCAGGCCTGGGACTACTCTTAGTTCTACAATGGACATGCAAGGCAGTTCTGGAAAATGAGCTTTCACGTCTTTGTTCTGGCCTTGTATAGTGTAAGGTCAAGTGGTGAAAGGACATAGTTCGGTGACAACTTCAAAATTAATTCATTAGATTTTTCTCTGAGCTCACCAAGGTTAAAAACCCTGAGAGAACTAACTTGGAGGTAATACCAAGGATTGTGTATAAGAGGGGATCACCTTAGGTCATAGAAGTTAAGTACTCTCTCAGGACAACTTTCCATTCACTGGCTGGTCTGGAAATGATTAGCCTCAAGTGCTTTGTGCATAAAAGCCATAAAATTTTTCATTCTTCACTGTGCTTATTGTATTCTTCATTGGCTTCCTGGCATCTCAGTACTTTTAATTATGCAATCTCCATAATAAATTATTAAATTGAAAAACAAGCTGAGAAAGAGTTTTATGAGTGGAGCAAGGTACTGAATTAGTTTTAAAATAAATTCTACTGTTCTAAAATGTTTAGCAATAGAATTGTGAAGGGCTGAAGTTGCTTTGGCATTGTAAAATGACTGGCTGCTTCAAGCTAATTTTTAAAATAAAAATGTCAAGCAGTGTTTATAGCGTATAACTATGTACCTTAAATCAGCTCTTCTAATCTGTATCACATGGTTCAAAGGGCCCATGGAGATATATGAAGTGGTACTACTTTTCTCTAATGGTGGAATAAAGAGCTGCTTACATATATAATTTCTTTCTTTAGGTAACATATTTTTAATATCAAAGACTACATAGCAGAAAACAAAAGTCCTCCTCTCCCCTCTCTCCATGATTTCTACAATATAGGGGAGAAAAATCACTGAAAGCACATTTTTGTGTATTCATTTATATAATGACCAAAACTCACACCAGCATTTTTAAAAAATAAATATATGTCAATTGTATTTAATGGTAATCTGTCTGCTCTGGAGAAGTGAATAAAGGGCATTTTCTCAAGCTCTGCCTAATCTCCAAAACTCAGAAAAATTTCAGAAAGTGTTATAAAGTTTTATAAAAATCTGAACATGTTCTGAAACATCATTACATTTACTATGTGGTTATAATGCAAAAAAATAATTTTTTTGCATTATGAAAATATAAAATATATTTACTATGTGGTTATAATTCAAAAAAATAATGAGAGATTATTCCTCACCTTTCCCTCCCTCTTCAGTATAAAATTAGTTTTATTATATTTTGTTTTTCTTCACAAGGTCAGTCCATTACTGGAAATTATCTTCAGCATTCTTTGAAAATGGCATCATTGTCTTCATTTATAAGTAAGTTTTGGTTTGCTGCACATACAATATAGTCCTAACACCAATCAATTTGTTTTATATGCATTTGTTTTACTGTCTTTTTCTATTCTATAATGAGCATCTTCTCACAGCAATGAGACAAAACAGTTGCATGACTGTTTATATTTGTGGATTTTGTTCCTAGTTCCAAGGCTCCAGGCAGCTGGGATGGATGACAAAGTATTTGTCTAGTATTTGTTTTGGGGAATGGAGAAGTTTAATTTCCATTGGGCTTTTCTCACTGCAAAAATACACCCTTGAAACTATCAGTTGAGGCCTCAATCTGTTACCCTATTAAGTACTCTCCCTGTGCAAGAAAACAGTGGCAGGTTTATAATGACTTAACATCTATATTGTACATCCATGGATATCATCTTTCATTAATTAAATGTCTGAGAGCAACGGATGTCTGTCTGGATATGGAGGTTATAGTCATACATGCATCATTTGGACTGATGGGACAAATAACTTCACTTGGGAATCGCAATGTTGCTTAATCTCCTGTACCAAGCATTGCTACTTGCTTAGCTGGTATTCATGTTTGCCCCTGGCTCCAACCTGCAGCACAAAAATTAATAGAGAGCTAACTCAGAATGTCCTTATGATTAGTTGCATTTCCCAATTCCTTGACCAGTTCTGGGTAACGAGATTTTTAAAAACTCCTGGGAGCTTATTAGAAAGTTTTGTTTTCCCTCTATGGATTGCACCCACTCCCCTCATTGCTTTCTTATTCTGGAAGGGGAGATAGAAAATGAATGTGAAGCAGCCATTCTGTGACCATGAGGAAGAAAGCCATACTCTACAGATGTTAGAACAGAAAGATAAAATTGTCTGGGTCGCTGATGGCACCTTGAAGCTGTTTTACCTGTATTTGAGCTTTCTTGTTATGTGACAAAAAATACACCTTTTATTTGCTGAAGACACTATGAGCATCTATTTGTGAGACAGACAGACAGACAGACAGACAGACAGACAGACAGACAGACAATGCATACTTTACTGGTAAAATTGTGAGAACTGAATGAAAACATATACATCAACTATCCCTGAACATTGAAAAAGAAGTTTACATTGATTAAGTATGTAATTATTATCTTGTTGTTGTTGTGAATGGTTAAGCTCCCACACAGAATTTTGGGAGGATAAAAATCAATTTTGTATAAGAGACAGGACATGGAGTCAAATGTACTCACTAGCCACTAAAAATATAAAACTTTCAGTATCTTCTCCCAAGCAGAAGTTCTAAGAAGGCTAAAGATAAGTAAAATTTTACAAAACACTGTGATGGCTCAAAGGAGTGCTTCCTGGAGAAGACATCTGTGTTGGTAAGAAAATAAAAAAATAAAGGAGAAGGAAAACATTTAGAAGCAGAAGCAATAAGTGAAAAGAACAGAAGGTCAATTGGGGTTCCAAATGTTGTTCAGAATTCTAGAAGCCAAGGATAACAGAATGTTGAGAAGGCATGGACCTTATCAGAAAAGAACTTGATTCTTTGTTTACATCTCAGGATTTTATCCTGAAGACAATGGAGTAGCTTTGCAGAATTTTAAATCAGGAAGTGTTATGATTGACATGTTAGGTAGGTCACTGGCAGAAGTGCAGAGAATATTTTGGAGAGAAGAAGGCCAGAGTGAGAAAATCCAGTTAGAAATAATGGTGATAGTTCTTCTGAGAGATGGTAAAAATGGGGAAGTGGGATAGAATGATGACATAAAGGAGTTAACAGTAAAGTATTTCTTCCCCAATTGTATGTCTGTGAGAGTTTGGTAGAGGCTGAGAGTGTGTCAGAAACACAATATAATAATATCTCTCAGTAAAACAAGTCTCAGCTTTGTATTCTAGACTATTAAAATTTGTTATAAATGGTAGCCAGGTGAATAAATACAATTTCAAAAAAAAAAAAAAAAACACAGAAAGTTTCAGAACATGGGGATGATTTCTTGAAGTGAGATTTTAAAAGAAATCACCATCATTTTATAGTTAAAAAAAATAATTCTCAAGCAACAAGATACCCTTCAATAGGTAAATGGGAAAACAAACCCTGGTATATCCACAAAATGGAATACTATTTAGTAATAAAAAGAAATGAGCTATCAAGCTTCATACTGTGTGATTCTAACTATATGGCACTCTGGAAAAGTCAAAACTGTAAAGATAATAAAAAGAGCAATTGTTGCTAGAAGCTCAGAGTGAGGGAAAAAGAGATAAACAGGTGCAGTACAGGGCATTTTTAGGGCTGTCAAATTATTCTGTACGATACTGTAATGGTGGATGCATGACATAATACACTTGTAAAAATGCATAGAACTGTACAACATGAAAAATGAACTTTAATGTAAACTCTAGACTTTAGTTAATTATAACATATCATACTGGTTTATTATGTAACAAATGTACAACAGCAGTGCAAGTTGTTGATGGCAGAGGAAACTGGGGGTGCATGTGGGAACTCTGTACATTCTGCCCAATTTTTGCGTAAAACAAAATTGCTCTAAAAGTAGTTTAATAGAAAAAACCTCATCTCTAAATAAAACAAGTTTCTGTACTATTAGATCATAGAAATATCTTTTTTTCCAAGACAAAGAAGTCTTTGATCTCAGACTTGGCACACAAACCATCCTTGAACAGAGGATCTCCTACTTTTACTTTTTCAAAAATTTTGCTTAACAAGGAACAGAAACTTTCCTGAGCTTTTAAGAAATATTTTCAGTGTCTCACTCTGTCACCCAGGCTGGAATGCGTGGTTTGATCTAAGCACACTGCAACCTTCGCCTCCCAGGCTCAAGTGATCCTCTTACCTCAGCCTTCTGATTAGCTAGGACCACAGGCATGTGCAACCATGCCTTGTTAATTTTTGTAGAGACAGGATTTTGCCATGTTGCCCAGGCTGGTCTGGAACTTCCTGGCTCAATTGATCTACCCAAGTGATCTGCCCACCTCAGCCTCCCAAAGTGTTGGGATTACAGGTCTGAGCCACTGTGCCTGGCCTCAACTGATAAATTTCTATCTAACACTTTGGATTTTCCTCCTGACTTGTAAAATCTTAGGTTTTACAAAACAGTATTTGGGCTTTACCCCTTCAGACCCTGCAGTTCTATTGTCAAAATTCCATAAGCATTTGTTACTGTCATATGCAGTATGCACTTCTAGATGTTACCATGGCTTCTGATACCATTCATCTCTAAAGAACAGGGAAATTAGTCCATGGGGAAGGTGACATTTTCTTTGTAAAAAGCTACCTCTAAAGAGAGATCATGTGAATTACCTTATTGATTGCCTCTGACTAGTTCTCTACTGATAATTTCCAAGATTCTCAGGTAATTTCTGACTTAAATGCTTACTTCAGAGTAAAGCCAAATAAATCTATTTCTATGGTTATAGACTAATATTTGTATGAAACATTTCAAAAATCATATATGAAAATTCCTTCAAAATATGATGACAGAATGATGTCATCATATGCCTATATTAGTGTACCACTTTTGACATTGTTATTTAGGGTCAGATTCCTGGCCAGTATCATTTTTTTTCTACCAAATATTATTAGTCAAACACAGTATTATCAACCTAGATTAAACCTTCTATTGGCTGGGCATAATTCTAAATGACTTAATCACTCATTACATGAAATATATTCTTAAATGGAGAAAATGCCAAGACTAATCAAAAAAATTGCAGGTGGGTACTATGGTAATTCCACAAGAATTCTAAAATACTTTGAACAATGGGAGCAGTAGTGAAGTGAAGTATATTCACCTTTATTTAAAGGAATCTACTTTTATTTCTATGTTCTTGTGTTAGCAAATCAATGCTCTTTTCTTTTTAGTCATATTATAATAAAAATGTTAAAATAAAAAACTCCGAAGTGGAAAAAGTAATATATATATTTTTTCCCAGCTAGTTCATTTACATCTCATAAATGATGCTAGAAACAACAACAAAATGTTAAAAATAAAGCATGAATTTAAAATTTAAATGTTATGAGGTACTGATGTTATAAATAATGTGTATATTATTTAGCCACATCTTAGAGCCTCCCAGTAATGTGGTTTAATCTTGAGGTCCCAAATACAAATTCCATCAAACCTCCATTATTTTTGTCATTAATTGTAAAGTTACCAGATACTTAGCAGCATCAGAGATTTCTTTCCTGTTTTTTTTTTTTTTTTTTTGATCAGTATTTGTGACAATGGTAAATCTGTTTTGGCGATTTATGACTGAGGAAATATGAAACCTCAACTGGCGATTAAGCTGTTTTTCTTCTCCAATTTGCCAACAAAAAATAATGCATTGAGAAAGGCTTTTTACCACATTACTAAACCACAAACTAGGAAGTAATTAGCAAGGGCTTATCCTTAAATTCCACTTTGCTTGTAGCTGGTAGAAAATGTAGAAAGTTGGGGTGGGGGCGGATAGGTCTCACATTACCCTCTTTACTTCCCTAATCTGGTAGGTTGGTTCAGGTATCAATTTGCCTGGACTCCTCTCTGTAGAGTTACCAGATTTACCAAATAAAAATAGGTGACACCCAGTTAAATTAGAATCTGATATTTAAATCATGTCTATGTCCCAAGTATTGCACAGGCCACACTTATGCTAAAAATTATATGATATTTATCTGAACTTCAGCTTTAACCGGGCACCCTGTATTTATGTGGCAGTCTTACTTCTCAGCACAGCAAAGTTGGATGCCTTTGCCTGCTTGCCATCACGTTGAGGAAGGTCATACATGTTGTGGGGGGTCTCATGTAACCTGGGAAGGATCATATTTTGGCACATGGAGACAGGTTCATTGGCCTTCAAGGAGCTATGGTCTCTGAGCAACTACTGGGATACAAAAGGTCACATAGATGCTCGGCATGAATATGGTAATAACAAATTAAGTATCTCTGAATCATTATAGGTTATGGCAACGTGAGATTTATATACACCTATTCACCTTAATATGTTTGTACCTGAGCGGTGTGTATTTGTGTGTACGTGTGTGTGGTATATCTATAATGAAACTGAACTCCAGGTCATTTGTTTTGATCCTATGCACACTCTATTCAAGGAAGCCATGAAGAACAGTGTTTCCTCCCCTAACAAGTCTTCTTATCTTAGTTTTGTTTTACTGTAATCTGGCTGCCTTGTGAAAAGGCACAGCAGAGATTCTTCAAAGAGTGTTTACCAGTCTCAGCTGATTTCAAATGGCATCAATACAGTGGGCACTTAGAAGTTTATGCCCACCCTGTAATTTACATTAGTCTTACTTTAAAGATCTTTTAGTTCACCAGGCATTTGGTAGAATGGAATCAGTGAGCCAAGACCATTTACTTTATGAAGATGGTTGGATCAGTGCCCATCTCATCGATTAGCAGTCTTTTGCTAGCCTCATAGAGGCCTCCCCTCTCTTCTGATTATTTCTTTATAAACAAGTTATTTTATCAGGTAGTTCAGAAAGTATGTGCCATGTAAACTGATGCTTCCAGCAAACCAGTATCTGCTTCCAGCAAACCAGTATCCCTCATCTGTACGTTGATTGTGGTTTGATTAGGCATTCCTTGTAGGTTTTTTTTTTCTCCCATTTGGATAACATCACTGCTAGATTGTTAACTGTAAAAGTTAATTTGTTTCTGAGAATTGCTTACCCCAATTATCATTCAGCACATTTAAAAATACTTGATTAAACCAAGTTTTTCATTTCTAACTTGGTGTCAGGACCTCACTTCTTGTTTGGTTCAGACGGTTTAGTTTCCCCACCCGTGGTGGTTTCTCTGAAGTAGTCTTTGGGCCTACATCAGAACATGTCTTACCTTTTATTGCTAGAACATGCTAACATTTACCAATGAAATCAGAGCTCTTAATTTTTTGAGCTTATTATTGAAGCCTAATATGCATACAAAAATATATAGTCATAAGTGTACAACATTATTTTTACAAAGAAAACACAAAGAAAATGAATTTGCGAAAAGGAAAGGTGACTAACAGCTCAGAGATTCCCCCCCTCAGGCTTCCTTCATGTCACTATCAATCACCAAGTGTAACTACTGTCTTTACTTTTAGCAGCATAATATAAATGAATATATGATTTTGTTTCTAGCCTTCTTTGTTCAACATTGTGTTAGTTAAATTAGTGCATATCATTGCATAAATTGTAGTTTGTTCACTCTCATTGCTGTATAATGATGCATTTCATGAATATAACCAAATCTATTTATACATTCAGCAGTTGATGGGCATTTGGATAGTGATTTTTTTAAATATATGTATATTTTTATTGTACTTTAGGTTCTGGGGTACATGTGCAGATCATGCAGGATTGTTGCATAGGTACATACATGGCAATGTGGTTTGCTGCATCCATCCCCTTGTCACCTATACCTGGCATTTCTCCCCACGTTATCCCTCCCCAACCTCCCTACCCTCCACATCTCTCCCCTAGTTCCTCCCAACTGACCACAGTGTGTGATGCTCCCCTCCCTGTGTCCATGTGTTCTCATTGTTCAACACCTGCCTATGAGTGAGAACATGCAGTGTTTGATTTTCTATTCTTGTGTTAGTTTGCTGAGAATGAATAGTGATGTTATGATAATTATTTTGCATGTCTTTTGATGAAGATACACATTTCTTTTGGTACATACCTAAAAGAGAAACTATTAAACTCTAATTTTATAGCTAACACTTAACTGTTTTATTAGGATTAACACTTGTGAGGCCCCTCAGGCTTTTAATATGATTGACATTTTAGGGCATAAAAATCTTAAAAATCTGGCTTCAACCTTAGAACTGGGAACAGAAAACCATGGGGTGTAATGGGATATGCAGAATGCTTGAGTCTGTTGTCTTAGATCTGATCAAAGTCACCTAAACTATCTATAAAACAGTCACAACAAAATAGTTGCTATTTATCTTGTGTGTTTTATATGGGGATCAAAAATAATTTTTGTCTGTGTGTGTACGTAAAATCTTTATTAGTTATAAATATATTATAACATCAAGGATCCATGGCAATATCTTTGAATATCTGGATATCTTGGGAAAATGTATAGGTAGATCTGATTACTAATCTTGTGAACAGGTTTATTCAAGGGCCATTAAAATAATGGTCAACATTAGAAATCCACATATTATTCCTGGTATGTCCACAGGAAATACTTCTCTATAGTCAAGAGTTAAATTCAAGTCCAGGTTTGATCATTTTTATTCAAATAGTCAATTTATCCTAACTGATACAGACTCCTTCTGACATACATCAGTGACTTTTAGATATATAATTCACACAGCATATCTATTGAACACAGTCTACATTTCTAACTTCTTAAACACAGTTCCATAACTAATGCATACTCTGTGTCCTTAAACCTCTGTCCTACATCACACTCTTCCAACCTAGCACATAGTATCTTCAGCATATAACACCCAAAATGTTATTGGTTTAATTTACGTCTACCTATAATTTACCATGAATATTATTTAATCAAAATTTCATTTAGAGTTCTAAATCTCAATTTCTCCAGGGCTTAAAGTAGCTGTCTCCAGTTGTACCAGGTCATGTTCCAACCTAATTAGGATGCCCTCAGGCTCCTGTGGAGTCAATTCCCACGTAATTATTTGTGAGAAATCCCATGGAAATTTTTTGTACACGCTCACTTTATTAGGTGGTGATTATCCCCTGGTATTCATTGGGCCTAGTGGTGATACACTATAGGAGGCATCCTAAGTATGTCTGCTGTATTAGATACATTTCTTTATTTCTTCATTTTATATGTGTCTACACTGGCTGTCAGATAATAGTCCAAAAAAACTAGGTTGAGTGACAAATTTAAGTAAATGAATAAAGATACCATGCTCTACTCAGCTCAGAGTTTATTTTTTATCCACTCCAATGATTAGATTAAGTCAGGTTATCATTCCTGGCTTGTTCCCCTAGGAAAAAATGTATTCCCAGCAGATCCCCAATCCCCATGCAAAATTAACTTCTGGGTGACTTTAGCCATCAGTTTTCATGCATATTCAGGACCATTAGAATCTCACTTAGCTTCACATAGGGACCCCATGCAAATATTCAATCTTAATCTTTATCTTATCCCAAATGTCATGGTTGATTTCACAAGACTCCTTCATACCTTAAAGCTATACTGCTTTCCAGTTTGGGGGTAGACAGATGTAATGAATATGGAACCATGAAGTAATTAAGCCATTATTTCTTTGTCACTGAATAGATAAGGCACCTGAAAAAAAATCCCAGACGAAGCACAATATTTGCATTCAAAGTCAAAGTTGCAAACATTAATTTGGCAAGAAGTGTGTATATAATCTATTAACCTATTATTTTGTTTTCAGCATTTCATAACTTCTTTAGCATCCACACTTATTTCCTTTCCCAGATTAAATCCCATTTTGCATTTTTCTTTCATTGTGATATATAGCATCAGTCAGATGTGTAAACCTCCATTTCTCCACCATCCCTCTACCTCTCTGCATGTGTCTATACCCATCCCACTTACTCTACCTTCCTTCTCTCACAGTGGATGGACTTTTCTACTCCTTCCTAAGGCTGACTTGGTCACTTGTGTCCTAATCCCCATCCCACTTTTCCTACTCAAGGCTTTCGCTCTAGCAATTATGCCATCAGATTTCCCCTTTGAACTGGATCAGCAATGGCAGGCAGTCTTTAGATTGTACTGAGAGTTGTCTAGACTCACTGCCTCGACTTCCCCAACTCATTCTTTCTTGAACACACTCCACTCAAGTACTTGTCCATGCACAAAACTGAAACCCATTTTTCAAACCCATTTTTAACAGTTTTATCACAGTTAAAGTTAGTGGTCAATTATCAGCCTTCATCTCCCTTAATCTTTAAGATTTTTTTTGATAAAGCCATTTGACACTTTTTTTTTTTTGAGACAGAGTCTCACTGTGTTGCCTAGGCTGGAGTGCAGTGGCATGATCTTGGCTCACTGCAACCTCTGCCTCCCAACTTTAAGACATTCTTGTGCCTCAGTCTCCTGAGTAGCTGGGATTACAGATGCACGGCACTATGCCAAGCTAAGTTTTGTATTTTTAGTAGAGACAGGGTTTTGCTATGTTGCCCAGGCTGGTCTTGAACTCCTCGCCTCAAGTGATCCACCCATCTTAGCCTCCCAAACTTCTGGAATTACAGACGTGAGCCACTGTACCTGGCCTTGGCACATTTTTTACTTCATCTCTCCACTTTCATTGATTTTGCTTTGACTTCACTGTCTACTTGATCTGTGTCTCTTTTCTGGTTCATCCTCCTTCTCCTGATCTATACATGTTGCAGTGCCCTTATTAGGTACTGCATTAATTAGATGATCTTTCCATATTGGACTTCCATGTTGGCTACAGTGCAATTCGATTCTTAAGATTCCTAAAATTTTATCTCCAGCCAAAATTCTACCCTGAATTTAGGCTCCTAGTGATGGCTCCACTGGGCTCAAATCAAACTTCACCTGCCACAACTGAGCTCTTGACCCCACCCTCCTCAGCCTGCCTGTCTCCCAGTGTTCCCTCTGCCCGTCTACAGCACTACCCTGACCCTGATACACCACAATCTTCCCTTTATCCTTGCTACCTCTTTTTTTTTACAACTGAGAGCAACACATCTCATATAGGCCACCTTCACAATACATTCAAACAAAACTCTGACAAATTCTACTGCTATATTATCCAGGTATTGTTCTTTCTTGCCTAGACTTCTATTATACCGTCTGAACTAGTCCTGCTGCCATTCTCTTACCAAGACTTCTATTTGCCCCTCACATATAAACCTTTGAAATATAAAACATGGTCTATAACTTTTTTGCTCAAAACTATTCAGTGTCTTCTCATCCCACTGTAATAAACTTCAAGGTTCCTGTCTTGTGCTGAGATGTCCTGCTTTTAAGATCTGGCCCCTGAGACCCCGGAGACAACAATGGTGGCATCACTTAGCTCTTTCCTTTACTCACACACTCGCAGCAATATTGGCTTTCCTGCTGTTTCTTAAACAGGTTACGCAAGCTCCCATCCCAGGCCATTGTACCTTGTATTCACTCGGTCTAGAACACAAACTGTTGCCTCATTTTATTTTATTATATTTTTAAAAATATATATTTTATTGCACTGTAGATTTTGGGGTACATGTGCAGATCCTGCAGGATTGTTGCATAGGTACATACAGGCAATGTGGTTTGCTGCCTCCATCCGCCTGTCACCTATGCCTGGTACTTCTCCCCATGTTATCCCTCTCCAACCTCCTATCCTCCGATGTCCCTCCCCTATTCCCCCATAACAGACTCTAGTGTGTGATGGTCCCCTCCCTGTGTCCATGTGTTCTCATTGTTCAACTCCTGCCTATGAGTGAGAACATGTGGTATTTGCTTTTCTGTTCTTGTGTCAGTTTGCTGAGAATGATGGTTTCTAGATTCATCCATGTCCCTACAAAGGACACAAACTCATCACTTTTTATGGCTGCATAGTATTCCATGGTGTATATGTGCCACATTTTCCTTGTCCAGTCTATCATCGATGGGCATTTGGGTTGGTTCCAGGTCTTTGCTATTGTAAACAGTGCCTCTATGAACATATGTGGGCATGTGTCTTTATAATAGAATGATTTATAATCCTTTGGATATATACACCCAGAAATGGGATTGCTGGGTCAAATGAATTTCTATTTCTAGGTCCTTGAGGAAGTGCCACACTGTCTTCCACAATGGTTGAACTAATTTACACTCCCCCCAACAGTGTAAAAGTGTTCCTATTTCTCCACATCCTCTCCAGCATCTGTTGTCTCCAGATTTTTTAATGATCGCCATTCTAACTGGCGTGAGATGGTATCTCAATGTGGTTTTGATTTGCACTTCTCTAATGACCAGTGATGATGAGCATTTGTTCATATGCTTGTTGGCATCAGTTATGTCTTCTTTTGAAAAGTGTCTGTTCATGTCCTTTGCCCACTTTTGAATGGGTTTGTTTGTTTTTTTTTTTCTTGTAAATCTGTTTTAGTT
The DNA here is from genome assembly GCF_030222135.1 of Aotus nancymaae. Classification (NCBI taxonomy): domain Eukaryota; kingdom Metazoa; phylum Chordata; class Mammalia; order Primates; family Aotidae; genus Aotus; species Aotus nancymaae. The sequence continues at coordinate 33,402,693 of NW_026988471.1, forward strand.
CTTTGTAGATTCTGGATATAAGTCCTTTGTCAGATGGATAGACTGCACAAATTTTTTCCTATTTTGTTGATTGCCAGTTCACTCTAATGATCATTTCTTTTGCTATGCAGAAGCTCTGGAGTTTAATTAGGTCCCATTTTTTTTTTTTTTTTTTTTGGTTTTTGTTGCCAATGCTTTTGGTGTTTTAGTCATGAAGTCCTTGCCTATGCCTATGTCCTGAATGGTTTTGTCTAGGTTTTCCTCTAGAGTTTTTATGGTATTAGGTCTTATGTTTAAGCTTTTAATCCATCTGGAGTTAATTTTAGTGTAAGGTGTCAGGAAGGGGTCTGGTTTCTGCTTTCTGCGTGTGGCTAGCCAGTTATCCCAACACCATTTATTAAACAGGGAATCCTTTCCCTATTGCTGTTTTTATCAGGTTTGTCAAAGATCAGATGGTTGTCAATGTGTGGCATTGCCTCTGAGGCCTCTGTTCTGTTCCGTTGGTCTATATCTCTATTTCGATACCAGTACCATGCTGTTTTGATTACTGTAGCCTTGTAGTATAGTTTGAAGTCAGGTAGAGTGATGCATCCAGCTTGGTTCTTTTTGCTTAGGATTGTCTTGGTTATGCGGGCACTCTTTTTGTTCCATATGAAGTTTAAGATGGATTTTTCCAGTACTGTGAAGAGAGTCATAGGTAGCTTGATGGGGATAGCGTTGAATCTATAAATTACTTTGGGCAGTATGGCCATTTTCAAAATATTGATTTTTCCTTACCATGAGCATGGAATGTTTTTCCATCTGTTTGCGTCCTCTCTTATTTCCTTGAGCAGTGGTTTGTAGTTCTCCCTGAGAGGTCCTTTACATTCTTTGTTAGTTATATTCCTAGGTATTTTATTTCCTTTGTAGGTATTGTGAATAGCAGTTCGCTCTTGATTTGGCTCTCTTAAGTCTGTTATTGGTGTACAGGAATGCTTGTGATTTCTGCACATTGATTTTGTATCCTGAGACTTTGCTGAAGTAGCTTATCAGTTTCAGGAGATTTGGGCTGAGACGACATGGTCTTCTAAATATACAATCATGTCATCTACAAATAGAGACAATTTGACTTCCTCCTTTCCTAATTGAATACCCTTTATTTCTTTTTCTTGCCTGATTGATCTGGCTAGAACTTCTAATACTATACTGAATAGGAGTGGGGAGAGAGGGCATCCTTGTCTAGTGCCAGATTTCAAAGGGAATGCTTCCAGTTTTTGCCCATTCGGTATGATATTGGCTGTGGGTTTGTCATAAATAGCTTTTGTTATTTTGAGATACATTCCATTGATACCTAGTTTACTGAGAGTTTTTAGCATAAAGGGCTATTGAATTTTGTTGAAGGTCTTCTCTGCATCTATTGATATAATCATGTGCTTTTTGTCTTTGGTTCTGTTTATGTGGTGGATTACATTTATAGACTTGCGTATGTTGAACCAGCCTTGCATCCCCAGGATGAATCCTACTTGATCGTCATGGATAAGCTTTTTGATGTGCTGTTGCAGTCAGTTTGCCAGTATTTTATTGAAGATTTCGCATTGATGTTCATCATCAATATTGGCCTGAAGTTTTCTTTTTTTGTTGAGTCTCTGCAGAGTTTTGGAATCAGGATGATGTTGGTCTCATAAAATGATGTAGGAATGATTCCCTGTTTTTGTGTTATTTGAAATAGTTTCAGAAGGAGTGGTACCAACTCCTCTTTGTATGTCTGGTAGAATTTGGCTGTGGGGCCTGGGCTTTTTTGGTTGGTAGTCTATTAATTGCTGCCTCCACTTCAGCCCTTGTTATTGGTCTATTCAGGGTTTCAATTTCTTCCTGGTTTAGGCTTGGGAGGATTCAAGTGTCCAGGAATTTATCCATTTCTTCCAGGTTTACTGGTTTATGTCCATAGAGTTGTTTGTAGCAATCTCTGATGGTAGTTTGTGTTTCTGTGGAATTGGTGGTAATATCCCCTTTATCATTTTTTATTGCATCTATTTGATTCTTCTCTCTTTTCTTTTTTGTTAATCTAGCTAGCAGTCTGTCTAGTTTGTTGATCTTTTCAAAAAACCAACTCCTGGATTTATTGAGTTTTTGTTTTTTTTGTGTCTCTATCTCCTTCAGTTCTGCTCTGATCTTAGTTATTTCTTGTCTTCTGCTAGGTTTTGAGTTTTTTTGATCTTGCTCCTCTAGCTCTTTCAATTTTGATGATAGGGTGTCGATTTTAGTTCTTTCCTTGCTTCTGATTTGGGCATTTATTGCTATAAATTTCCCTCTAGACCTTGCTTCAAATGTGTTGTAGAGATTCTGGTATGTTGTGTCTTCATTCTTGTTGGTTTCAAAGAACATCTTTATGTCTGCCTTCATTTCATTGTTTATCCAGTCAACATTCAAGAGCCAATTGTTCAGTTTCCATGAAGTTGTGCGGTTCTGAGTTAGTTTCTTATTCCTGAGCTCTAAGTTGATTGCACTGTGGTCTGAGAGACTGTTTGTTATGATTTCCATTCTTTTGCATTTGCTGAGGAGTGATTTACTTCCAATTATATGGTCAGTTTTAGAGTAGGTGCGATGTGGTGCTGAGAAGAACCTATATTCTGTGGATTTGGGGAGGAGAGTTCTGTAGATGTCTATTAGGTTTGCTTGGTCCAGATCTGAGTTCAAGTCCTGGATATCCTTATTAATTTTCTATCTCATTGATCTGTCTAATATTGACAGTGGATTGTTAACATCTCTCACTATTATTTTGTGGGAGTCTAAGTCTCTTTGTAGGTCATTAAGAACTTGCTTTATGTATCTGGGTGCTCCTGTATTCGGTGCGTATATATTTAGGATCGTTAGCTCTTTTTGTTGCGTGGATCCTTTCACCATATGCAGTGCCCTTCTTTGTCTCTTTTAATCTTTGTTGGTTTAAAGTCTATTTTATCAGAGACTGGGATTGCAACTCCTGCTTTTTTTTCTCTCCATTTGCTTGGTAAATCTTCCTCTATCCCTTTATTTTGAGCCTCTGTGTGTTCTTGCACTTGAAACAGGTTTCATGGGTACAGTACACTGATGGGTTTTGACTTTTTATCCAATATGCCAGTCTGTGTCTTTTGATTGGGGCATTTAGCTCATTTATATTTAAGGTTAATATTATTATGTTTGAATTTGATCCTGTCATTCTGATGCTAGCTGGTTGTTTTGCCTGTTAGTTGATGCAGTTTCTTCATTGTGTTGATACTCTTTACTCATTGTTCTTTTCTATGTTTAGTGCTTCTTTCAGGAGCTCTTGTAAGGCAGGTCTGGTGGTGACAAAATCTCTCAGCAATTGCTTGTTCATAAAGGATTTTATTTCTCCTTTGCTTATGAAGCTTAGTTTGGCTGGATATGAAATTCTAGGTTGAAAGTTCTTTAATGATGTTGAATATTGGCCCTCACTCTCTTCTGGCTTGTAGGGTTTCTGCTGAGAGATCCACTGTGAGTCTGATGGGCTTCCCTTTGTGGATAACCCGACCTTTCTCTATGGCTGCCGTTAGCACTTTTTCCTTTATTTCAACCCTGGTGAATCCAACAATTATGTGCCTTGCGGTTGTTCTCCCTGAGGAATATCTTTGTGGTGTTCTCTTTATATCCTGGGCTTGAATATTGACCTGCCTTGCTAGGTTGGGGAAGTTCTCCTGAATAATATCCTGAAGAGTGTTTTCTAGCTTGGATTCATTCTTAGGTACACCTATCAAACGTAGATTAGGTCTTTTCACATAATCCCATATTTCTTGTAGGCTTTGTTCATTTCTTTTCACTCTTTTTTCTCTAATCTTACCTTCTTGTTTTATTTCACTGAGTTGATCTTCAGTCTCTCATATCCTTTCTTCTGCTTGGTCGATTTGGCTATGGAAACTTGCGTATGCTTCATGAAGTTCTCCTGTTGCCTCATTTTATTCAAATTTCTGTCCAAAGTCTCCTTTTCAGAAATGAAAACAATTTACATATCAGCCTATCTAAAATAGCCACCCCTCCTGGTCTGTACCCCATTACTCTGGGCTATGGTCATCCTGGAGCACGTATGTATTCATGGAGTTTTGTTTTTTTTTTCTTCATTTTTGACCCATTTTAGTCACTTAATTGTAAAATGCATATAGTGAGGGACTGTATTTTATTTACCATTCTATTCTTGTACATATAGCAGTGTCTGACATCAAGTAGGTGGTTATTAAATATTTGTTAAATACATGAATTTAATTGGAATGAAATAAGTAATTATTTTTTCTGGGAATGTTCATGATCTTATTAGAAGCACCATAAGTTAACAAAATAAATCTTGTATTTGTGAGGACAAATCTTCCCAAATCTCCACCACAGAAGGAGGAAGGACTTTTTTCCTACTGAAATCAGTTTACATAATCTGCTTAAAAAAAACAGTTGGTGAGGGAGGGAGAGCAATTGAGAGAGACTTTGGGTGTTGGGGAAGTCCAGGAGATGGGAGAGTGGATGGTAATCCCGCAGTGCAACTAGCAATTGGTTTAGCTCCTAACCGGCTTCCTTGTTGCTTCTTTGTTTGACTGATTATCCTTCAGATTCTTTTCTACTGATAGGTTTGTTGTTGTTGTTGTTTTTAAAGACAGAGTCTTGCTCTGTCACTCAGGCTGGAATGCAGTGGTGGTGTGATCTCGGCTCACTGCAACCTCTACCTCCCAGGTTCATGTGATTCTCCTTCCTCAGCCTCCTGAGTAGCTGGGACAATAGGTGCATGCCACCACACTTGGCTAAGTTTTGTATTTTTAGTAGAGTTGGGGTTTCACTATGTTGGCCAGGCTTGTCTCAAACTCCTGACCTCAAGTGATCCGCCTGCCTTGGCCTCCCAAAGTGCTGGGAGTATAGGCACGAACCACTTCGTCAGGCCTCTGCTGATAGGGTTTTAATGACAGCAGAATGGTGAAGTTAGTATGACTGTGGGCTTGGTTGTAAGATTTCAAAAAAGTTATAAGTTTTAGAAAAACACTGAAGGAATCTGTACTATTTTGAAATTACTTCTTATATAGATATGTTCTTTATTTTTCTGTTTGTTTTTAAATTAAAATAATTGATGTCAAGAGAGATTTTAAATGATAATATTTAAACAAATACCTGTACACTCACTACTCAGTTGAAGAGCTAAAACATTACATTGATATATTTGAGACTCATTGTGTTCCCCACCCTGTCTACATTACCTTCCACATACATATACCTTGCAGGAAATCCCTGTCTTTAATGATTAACCATTCCCTTAATTTCCTTATAGTCTTACTACATATTTTTGTTTTCCTGAAAATAACAAGTTTAGTCACTTTGAGTAAAAATAATATTCTACTAGTACCCTTTTATAATTTGCATTTCCACACAAATTGCTATCTGGGCAGGCTGCTGGTGGGGAACTGTGTTTTTTTTTTCTAATTTACATTTTTATGTTCGTTTTATGACTCCCATCTTTCATGGGCACTAGCTTTATCTCTTATTTCTTTTTATGCCTGTCAAGACTCACTTTTAGCCACCAGGAATACATACATGCAATTGGACAAACATGGATTCAGGATAGGCCTACTTCCCTGGATGCTTTCTAGTTGTTTCTAGAGTCCAAGGATTTTTCTAATTTCCTTCTAGTTCAATAGTTCATATGAAATATTTTAAATGTGTATTTGACACCTTTTTAAATATTCTTTATTGTGTTGTCTATCTCGATGGAAGGTTAATTCATCCTATTTCTTTTTTTTAATTGTGACACCAATTCTAATACTGAACTGTTTGAATCTACACTTTATGATAGCTTTAAATGAGGTCTTACCTTAGTTAAACAATGAGTAGAGATGGCATAAGTGTCTAGGAGGTTCCATGAATTTTAAACTAGATACTTTAGTGTGGCAAAGACAGGTGTGCCAATCTCCTGCAATATTAGTTACATCAACACTCAGCCAGTGCTTGCTACTGCCATGTACATTTCTAAGCATATTATTTAATTCATTCAGTTAATACTCACAGAGATCTTATGAGGCAGATGTGAACGTTGTAATATTTTTTAGATCATGAAATTGAGGCACAGATAACTTAAGAACCATGCTCAAGTTCACAGTGAATAAGTGGAAGAGCTGGAATCAAAGAAGTCTAAAGAGGAAAAACAGCTGGAATATGTTCACAAAGATCACTAAAAATAGGAAAGAGACCAGAGAAAAGGAGAGAGACCCTAAAAATACCAGACCTTGGGAATTCCCAGTGGGAAAAAAAGATTTTAGTCTCCCTACTCAAATTCAGTCTTTTGTAAGTGTCTAATATGTGGCCATTTCCAGTGCCATAGCTGACTTTCTTTGGTATTAGCAAAATTAGGCAGGAAAATTAAAAAAAAATTAGGGAAATAAGAACCAAATACCTGTCAGAGATGTTACTTGAAACCCTGTATTATAAATATAGCCAAATGCCCTTTAGAGACAAGGATGTGCACTCTTACCACTCTTCTTTAACTTGTTACTGGAAGCTCTTGCCAGAGATATTAGACAAGAGAAGGAAATAAAAGGAATCTACATTAGAAAAAAGGAAGTCAAATTTTCCCTTTTTGCAGATGACATGATCTTATAGATAGAAAAACCTAAAGACCCCACCAAAAAGCTGTTAGAACTAATAAATTCAGGAGAGTTTTGGGATACAAAATCAACATAAAAAATCAGTAGCATTTCTATACACCAATAACAAACTATCTGAAAAAGAAATCAAGAAAGCCATCCCATTTACAATATCTACAAAAACCCCTCAGAATAAATTTAATAAAGGAGTTGAAAGATCTATTCTATGAAAACTATAAAACACTGATGAAAGAAATTGAAGAGGACTCAAATGGAAAAACATCATGTGCTCATGGATTAGAAAAATTGATATTGTTAGAATGACCATATGGCCCAAAGCAATCTACAGATTCAGTGCAATTTCTATGAAAATACAACAATTACAGAATCGGAAAAAAGAATTCTAAAATTTACATGAAATAAACAAACAAAAAAAGCCCAAAGAGCAATGTAGGCATTACATTACTTGACTTCAAAATATATTACAAGGCTCTAGTACAAAATAGGGTTGATATAAAAATGGACAAATGGGACTATATTAAACTAAAAACTTCTGTACAACAAAAGAAACAGTGAATAGAAGGAAGAGATGATCTGTAGAATGGGAGAAAATATTTGTGAACTATTCATCTTCGGGACTAATGTCCAGAATATACAAGAACTCAAACAGCTCAACAACAAAGCACAACAAATATTCCCATTAAAAAGTGAGCAAGGAATCTGAACAGACATTTCTCAAAAGGAAGCATACAAATGGCCCACAGGTAAATGAAAAGCTGTTCAATATTGCTAATCATCAGGGAAATCAAAACCACAATGAGGTATCCCCTGACTCCAGTTAAAATGGCTATTATCAAAAAGATAAAAAGCAACAGATGCTGGTGAACATGTGGAGAAAAGGGAACACATGCACTTTTAGTGAGAATGTAAAGTAGTCAGCCATTCTGGAAAACAGTGTAAGTTTTCTCAAAAAAAAAAAAAAAAAAAAAAACCCTAAAAACTAAAAATGGAACTGTTATACAATTCAGCAATCCCACTGCTCGGTATTTATCCAAAAGGAGGACAACATGTATATCAAAGGGATATCTGCACTGCCATGTTCATTGCAGGATTAATCACAGCAGCTGAGATACAGAAACAACCTAAGTGACCAGCAGTGGATGAAAAGATAAAGATAATGTGGTATATGTACACAATGGAATTCTATTTCGGGGCACAAAAAATAATGAAATCATGGGGGAGGGGATGAATTAACTCAAGAACAATGCAAGCTTGTAAATCTGGAATAGGGCTGAGGAGGTAATAAGTTCTACATTGGCAGGTTTAATATGTGTACAAAAAGAAAAGAACTGGTGGAGGTACATGAAAAAAAAGTCATGTTCTGATAAAAATGGGCATCAGAGTCTTATCAAGGAGATTCACCAATAAATCAGAGCTGTAGAAATGGTAGTTATGACAACAGGGATTGGAATCCAAGAATTGGATGCTAAGGCAAGAAAATAGGAATTTAACAACTGGATGGCCAAAACATAGCAAGTCTGACTTGAGGATAAGCTGGATAAATTTGACTAATGCTCTTAATATTCCTGGCTTCCCAAGAATTAATTTTCAGTTCATGTGGTAGAGGTTGAAAATAAGGGAAGTAGTTTAGTGGCCACATCTGCTAAGTTTAAAAAGAGCAAGGGACAAGGAGCCAGGTGGACCATTAGCAAGCTTAGTATGTCATTAGAACCAGTCTTGGCAGCATGGCCTCTGTCACTTAAGTTAACATAAACATCATTAAAATGGTCACCTTTCAGCCAGGAAATGACGGATTATTGCCTTCCTGGTCCCACCTCTCTGCTCTGTGTTCTCTTACTTGTTCCTAAAAATCTAGTGCTGTCAGCAAGAGTGGATATAAAATTCCTTTTTTAAAAAAATTTGCCTCTGACCTAGACTATGGCTCAAGATCCTATTTCAGTGTTCAAAACCATCATTAAATAATTTTTATCCTGCCAAAATCATAAGAACGCTATTTTAAAATGAATTTATTTGGATACTAACAAATTCAATTACTACTTTCTATGCCAAATATTTAGTAAATACTGACCAAAATGAGTGACTTTTACAATATATGCTATTCATATTGACTACTTTAATGAAGTATGTGAAGAATAATGAAACTGAAGACTGGAATTATATATTACAGATTTATAAAGTCACTGGAGAAAGATGAATGAACGGAAAAGCAAGTTCAAGTCAATAAAAGATTAAAATAACATTTGGAAGAAGCTAATTCAGGATCAGCTGGAAGTGAAAGCTCAGCCTCTCTCATTGAACTGAGTCTTTGCAAGCTCACTGCCCCTTCTCACTGTGTGCACACCACCACAGTAAAAAAAGGGTACAATTTTAGATCTAGGGGAGATATTAGAGATTATCTAGTCCTTCTAGCCTCTGATGTTGAAGATTGTGTAACCCAGAGAGGTTAAGAGACAAGCCTAAAATAAGACAGCTTGATGTGGCAAAAGTAGCCAGTTTTGGCAAAAATTACACAGATTTCAAAAAAGAAACAAATAGAAACTAAAAAGATCGAGCAGTGTTTCACTGGGCTTCTTGGGGGGAAATGCTTTTCTTAGTGATTCATTGTCTTTAGTGTGTGAAGTTTATGATTCTTGTCTCAGTAAGATCAGACAAGAAAAAATATCCTTAAGGAAACTTTGTGTCAAGAAGAGAAGGAAAAAGAAAAGTGAGAGATAGTGTTAGAGGAGAGAATGATAGAAAGGGAAATGAAAGCCTTAAAGGCAAAGGCGAACAACATAAGGGACATGTTTGCTGTGATTCTTTCTTGGACACTTGGATTTGCAACTTGGAAACGTTTCAATTAGAGTGTCATTATATAAGGATCACTCCTGAGAACTTAATTAGACGAGCTAATTTTGATTATCTGAAAGTGCTTTCTCACTTAAAAGGGCATTTAACCCAAAGGACAGTCTTTCTAGCAAGGTTGCTTGGCAAAAAGGCCTCTAGTGGGAAAGAACTACTTGCTGCAAAAATATAATGTGAATAATTTAGTTCTCATTATTTTTATATTCCAATTAGACTGCAATCCAGCATTCTCTCTCTCTCCCCACAACCTCGCCCCCCCCGCCGCCACACACACACATATTCATCATTCCCTCTTGGTAACTGGCTCAAGCTTTGCTTTTTTTGTTTGTTTGTTTAAACAGGATTTTGCTCTGTCATCCAGGCTGGAATGCAGTGGGCAATCTCGGCTCACTGTAACCTCAATCTCCCTGGCTCAAGCAATCCTCCCACCTCAGCCTCCTGAGTAGCTGGGACCACAGGCGTGGACCACCATGACCAGCTATTTGTTTGTATTTTTAGTAGAGACAGGGTCTCACCATGTTGACCAGGCTGGTCTCAAACTCCTGAGCTCAAGCGATCCTCCTGCCTTGGCCTCCCAAAATGCTGGGATTATAGCTGAGAGGCACTGAGCCCAGCCAGCTCCAGCTTAAATGTGAAAAAGAAAACATTTTATTTTCAGTAAGTAAAAATGAAATGATTACTTGTCTTCCATCTTCCTGCTAGCTATTATGACCCCAAATTTTGCAAAAGATGAAAGTGGTTAAAAATTTATTAAAATAAATATTTGTGAAGTACACCCAGTGGCACGTTTAAAGGGCTAATTCCTCAGGTGTAAAGAAGAGTCACCTTTCAAATAGTTAATATTAGGCAGATTTTCTTTTTGTCCAGAAAGTGGGAAAATGACTTAAGACATTTATGAGAAAACCTCAAAGATACTGCCAAACTAGCAGCAGTTTAAAGGAAAGTCAATAAATTTATCAATTCCAAGTGGCACTTACCACCCAGTGTTCATAAACATAATTGGACCCAGGGAATGTTGTTTCCTGACTAACACAGAGCTTACTGAAAGATTCGTATTTCATACCGCATAGTTAAAGATAAAGCTTTGGTAATACAGAACTGGAAAATTAGCAAGTACAAAAACAGGGAATTTAATAGTATAAACTGCATACGGAGACAGAAGTAAGAGACTAAAAAAAAAAAAAAAGCTGAGGAGAAATATTTGGCTGTGAGAGGATCAGAAGAGGAGAAGGAAATGCAGACCGACTTTTATAAAAGATAGTCCCATCTCATCGTTCATACTGAGGGCAACTTACACAGCAAGAAGTGAACAACTCAGAGCAGCTGTTTCTTACACAAATGAGGTTTATAAGATATCATTCAGCCCGCTTAATTTGGTAGGTCCCTTCAGTCTCAAAAAATCAGAATGCAAAATTCTGGTTGGAAAAGCATCAAAGCTGAAATATTTGTGCTTTCGGGCAATAAATCATTGTTTTAATTTTATTCTATTTTCTAACAAACAACTGAGAACATGCTTGGGCCAGTTTTATCACCATATGTTGTAAACTGAATCATGCCCTGCCAAAATTCATATACTGAAACCCTAGGCCATAATGTGACTGTATTTGGAGATAGTGTCTTTTGGAGGTAATGAGTCAAACACTTGTAATCCCAGCAACTTGGGAGGCTGAGATGGGAGGATCACTTGAACCCAGGAGGTGGAGGTTGCCATGAGCTGAGATCACATCACTGCACTCCAGCTTGGGAGACAGGGCAAGACCTGTCTCCCCTGCCCAAAAAAGAAAAAAATGAAAAGAAAGAAAAGTGAAGTCATTTTCATTTTTATGCCTTCATTGTCTAAGAAACTGCATATAAATTTTAAATGCTCAGTAAATATTTTAATGAAAGAATCATGATAGAAAAAGTTCATCTATACCATATATGTGGTATCTTAGTCTGCTTGGACGGCCAAAATGAAACACCACAGATGTTTCATGTTAAGACCCTAATCCATTAGAACTGGTGGTGTTACAAGAACAAGAAGAGATTTCTCTCTCTCTTTTTGCCATGAAAAGACACAATGAGAAGGCTCCTGTCTGCAAGTGAGAAAGAGAGCCCTTGCCAGCAACTGAATCAGCCAAAAACTTGATCTTGGACTTCTAGCCTCACAAGCTCTGAGAAAATAAATTTTTATTGTTTTGTTTGTTTTTTTTGTGATGGAGTCTCACTCTGTCGCAAGGCTGGAGTGCAGTGGCACAATCTTGGTTCATTGCAACCTCCACCTCCTGGGTTTAAGTGATTCCCCTGCCTCAGCCTCTTGAGTAGCTGGGAATACAGGCATGTCCCACCACACCTGCCTAATTTTTTTGTATTTTAGTAGAGACAGGGTTTCACCATGTTGGCCAGAATGGTCTTCATCTCCTGACCTCATGATCCACCTGCCTCTGCCTCTCAGAGTGCTGGGATTACAGGCGTGTCCCACCACACCTGCCTAATTTTTTTGTATTTTAGTAGAGATGGGGTTTCACCATGTTGGCCAGAATGGTCTTCATCTCCTGACCTCATGATCCACCTGCCTCTGCCTCCCAAAGTGCTGGGATTACAGGCGTGAGCCACCATGCCCACCAATTTTTATTGTTTAAGTCATTCCATCTGTGGTGTTTCATTTTGGCTATCCAAGCAGATTAAGATACCACATATATGGTATAGATTAACTTTTTCTATCATGATTATTTCATTAAAATATTTACTGAGCATTTACAATTTATATGCAATTTCTTAGACAATGAAGGCATAAAGATGAAAATCACTTCATTGTAGTCCTCAAGGAGCTTCTTTCTTTCTTTGTTTTCTTTTTTTTTTTCTTTTGGAGACAGGGTCTTGCTTTGTTGCCCAGGCAAAGTGTGATCTCAGCTCATGGCAACCTCTAGCTCCTGGGTTCAAGCGATCCTCCCCCCTCAGCCTCCCAAGTAGCTAGGATTGCAAGTGTGCACCACCAGAGTTGGCTAATTTTTGAATTTTTAGTAGAGATGGGGTTTCACCATGTTGGCCAGGTTGGTCTCAAACTCCTGATGTTGACTGAATCACCCACCTTGGCCTTCCAAAGTGCTGAGATTACAGGCATGAGCCACTGTGCCCAGCCAAGAAGCTTAATTTCTGATAGCAGACAGGACATATACATAAATAATTAAAAAACAAAGTCAAAAGTTATGAATATTACATGAGAGTGACAGAGGAATGGTATTATAATTCATTCATTCAACATTCAATAAATATTTATTGCACACTTTTTATTGGGCGAGCACCTAGAAGGTTGCTGGTGATACAGTGGAAAAAGCCTCTGACTTCATGGAGTATGTGTAGTAGTGGGAAAACACAGACATTAAGTAAACAAATATAATGTGTTATGTCATGGTAAATGTTTCAGTGTGAGATAAAGCAGGAGCAGGGATAGGAAGTGCTGGTAGAGATAGAGAGTGCTGGAGAGTGCTGGCGAGCCTGGGGGTTTATATGGGAGTTGGTATGAGATCTGCTATTTTCAGTATGGTAGTCAGCTAAGATTTCTCTTAATAAAGTTAAATTTGAACAATCACTTAACAGAATTGAGTAACAGAGCCAATAGAAAGTTTGAGATTGCAGCGTAGGGCAATTTGAAATGTGGCCCCCTAAATTCTGTCATTGAAAATCTCAAGAAAACCCCATTTTATATGGGCAGGATTATAACTACTTCAACCTATACAGTAGGGAGGAAGTGATGCTGTGTTATCTGAGGTTATGTCATCAAAGCCCATGTAGCTCTTATCTGTTTTCTTGGAATGTCCCTGTGAAGAAATCCAGCAGCCATGTAAGATATCCCCCTACTCCGAGATCACCATTATAGGGAGAACACCTGTGGTGTGTGTGTTTTATTTGACAGTCTCAGTTGAGTTCTTAAATACAGATGTCAAGTAAGAATTGCCTAGTGAAGTCCTTCCTGACTCACAAAATGATGAACAAAATAAATAGTTGTCATTTTATACCAGTAAGATTTAGGGCGATTTGTTATGCAGCAATAGTAATTAGAACAGGTGTGGAAGAGTACTCCAGACATGATCAATAAGAAGTAGCATCAATAATGCAGGAGGTCTAAACCAAGGTGAGAAAAGAGAGAGACAGGGGTGAGGAGGGTGTGGTACACCTCTCAAGTAGGGACTCCTAGGCTCCTCTACTTTCTTGTGAGATGAAAGCTACTAAAGTATTCTAAGAAGAATTGCATAATCTAACCTCACATTTTTAAAGGATCACTCTCACTTCTTTGAGGAAAAAAGACTCTTAATGAGCAAGAGTAGAAGCAGCGAGTCCAATTAAGCGGCCGTTGAGATAATCCTGGGGACAGATGGTGGTGAAAGTGGTCAGATTCTAGATACATTTTAAAGATGGACTTGCTAATGGATTGGATGTGGAGGTGAGAAAAAGAAAGAAATCAAGTTTCACTCTTAGGCTTTAGCCAAGCAACTGAAAGAATGGAGTTCTCAGTTTCTCATATGGAAAATACAAGCAGAAGAACAGATTTGTAGGGGGAAAAATCAAGCACATGATTTGGCTAAATTTAAGATTCGTGATAGACTTACAAGTGGAGATTTTTCATAAATAGATGGATACACAAGTTATAGTTCAAAGAAGTGGTTGGGATGGCATTATACATTAGGGAATCATGAGAGCATAGATGGTATTTTAAAACAAGATCCTGAGTAAATTTGTGGAGTAGATAAAGAAGAAAAGAAATCTGAAGTCTGAGTTTTAGAACAGCAAAGAAGCTGGGGAGATTGGAGGAACAAGCAAAATATGCTTTGAAGGAAAGACAGTGTTGTCTCAGAACTGAAGTGAAGGAAATTGTCAACTAGTAATAAAGTAATATTAGGACTGACAATTGGTCTTTGGTTTTATAGATGTCAAGAGCCATTTGACTGCATTGGTGGGGAAATCTGATTGAAACCATCAAGCAGGAATCAGAGGAAAGGAATTGGAGACAGCAGAGCTGCTAATACTTGAGAAGTTGTCCTGTAGAGGGCCACAAAAAATAGGTGATATCTAGATGAGAGTGTGAGATTTTTTTCTTAAGTATTGATAGGACATACTACAGATAGTACTGATGGAATGGAGGTACTGATGGGAGAACTTCAGGTTTTTATGCTGATGGTATTCATCCAATAAAAGGTAAACATTTGAAGATTAAAGACTAAGTGAACAATTATTAGAGGAACTTCCTTGAATAGGAAGAAGGAATATAATTCAGTACATGAAAGAAGGGGCTGAATTTAGTAGCTGATAGAGTTCATCCATATTACCAAGCTTGAAGGCAGAGCATGAAGATACAGAATTAAGTACGTTTGCAGAATTTGTGGTGGAATAATGACAAAGTTCCCTCTGTTTGCTTATTTTTTTAAGTGATATAAAAATCACATGAACTGGGAGTGAGTAGTGTGTAAAGGGATGTTGGAGACTTAAGGATATGCAATAATTGCCTGAGAGACTAAAGAAACTAAAGCAATGTGGCAAGATTCCCATGCAACTCTAAGAAAATCTGAAGTCAGTCATAAAAGTTGTAAAGTGAGGCCAGCCAGCATAATTAGGAGTTTTTCTTCAGCTACATTCTACTGCCTGATACCACCACAGAGAAGGTGGGAAATTGGTTTTAGCTAGGGTTGAAGTTTTCCTAGGTGATATAACACAGTGAGAGGGCAACAAGAGAGTGAAGGTGGTATGCAAGGAGATGACCATAATTTAAGCCAAGGAAAAAGTGTAGCAGGAATATGAGAAACAGTGAAAATGTCATAGGATTGATGGATGTTAGTACTGATGACATCAGAGTATCTGGGGAGTCAAAGTATGGGAGTGAGTGAGTGGAAAAATATGAGGTAGGCTGGAGAGGGAAATTCTTGAAATTGAGATTATGGATGTGATACATTATTCCTAATGAAAAATGGAATGTGTCCATGAATATGGGTAGAGGGCAAGATTATCTACATGGATATTGAAATTGGAGAGAGACACACACATACTCTTGAAATGTGGTATATGCAAACCATGGAGCTGTAGATGACTGAAATAAGGAAGAGTAGCAGGAATTATAATGTGATGGCATGAGTTACAAGATGAGGTGGTAGGCAGGATGAGGGTTGGGAGCCTGGAGGACCCAGGAAAAAAAAAACTGAAGTGATATTGAAGACCAAGAAGGATACCCACCTCTTTCCAGGACCAGTAATTTGAAGGTATAGAATAAAACATAGACTCTACTTGAGAGAGTCACAAGGAAAGTTGTGTCCTCATGGAAGAGCCAGGTTAGGGCAAGAAGATGGAGAAGTTAGATCATTTGTGTTCATTGGATTTCTTGTGGAGAATGATGTGCCCAGGGATGTGGGCACAATGAAATTACCACCAAGTTCTGCTAGGAAGATTGGGGTGGTAAAGCTGGAGAGGAGGGGTTTCTTTCAGGTATATTCAGGGTCTCACTCTGCTGCTAATGTGTGCGGCTGGGGGATGGGCTGTATTATGGGGAGCATGTGGATGTAGTTCAAATGAGGGAGTTATTTTCTTGAAGGGCTAGGAAAAGCTGTGGGTATTTGAAATTGACATATTTATTATGATGAATCTTGCCCTCTACCCATCTACTCTTATAGAACCCTGTTTTTTTTTTCACCAGAATATTGTGCCAATTTTCATTTTATAGTATTTGTTTGTTTTGCTTAATGTCTGCTTATCGTGATGGCTTATAAGTTCCTCCATGGTAGGGGGACAGGTCTAATATATTTGTTCATTTTCACAGTTTGTGGAACAGACATACTTGATATGTACCTATCAATAATTATCTTTTGAGAAGGAGAAAGAGAGAAATAAAGAAAGAGAAATAGAGACTCAAGAATAGCATTTACATTTACTACTTGGTATGGGGGTTGTCAAACAGATCCAAACATTGAGTGTCTGAAAGTCTAGGTGAAGTCTATGGCAAACTAAAGGCAATTTGTCCCTGCCTAAATGCTTTTAAATATCAACAAAATACAAATATATATATAGATAGATATGCAATATTTAGAATATAGCATATTTAATAGATCAATAGAATAGAATATGGATGCCTTAAGCAGCCTCTATCTACATAGGAGCAGGGGGACTACTATTTTTCTAGCACCAGAAAACCTCAATGAGAGTGTTTTAGCCTAAAGATTACTTTATGCCTCGCCTTCTCTGCTCTGTTTCTCTGGGAAAAGAATGGAAATAGTTCATGTGTAGTCATATGTTTGAGTGCCTGAGGGGGGCAGGTTTGCTGAAAAGGGACTTACTTTAACAACATGAAATATATAACTTTTAGGACAGATAGAAGCAAGTGCTGAACAATAAATAACACTGTGTTTTTGGCCCTTTGGCTCTGAATAACAGCAAAGGCACACTAAACACTTTTTCATTACGTTGCTTTTAGTTGCTTTTGGTGCTCTGTGTCTGTATCCTTTTTTAATTTTCTGTATCATAAACTGTTTCATGCAGAATTCTATGCTTTTAAGATAAGAATTTTGTAGTGATCTCTTACTAAAATACCAGGGCAGTAGGGCAGTTCAGAGAGCTGAGAATAGTTTACTGAAGAATAAAGTATGGCCTGAGTAGGGGGAGAAGACCTACATTTTAGGGAAATCCATCTAGAGAAAAGGTCAGCAAACTATTTCTGTGAAGGGCCAGAGAGTACATAGTATGGGCTTTGCAGGCTGTATGATCTCTTTCCTAGCTACTCAACTCTACCATTGCAGCATGAAAACAGCCAGAGACAATGCATAAATAAGTGGGTGTTTATGTTTGCCCATAAAATTTGATTTTCAAACCCAGGCAATGGACTGGATTTGGCCTCTGAGCCCTAGTTTGCCAAACCCTGATCCAGGGAATCCCATTGCTGCTGCCACAGTCTGACCCTAAGTATCTCTTCAACAAGTCCTTCATTAGTTCCTCTGTCTCTAGTTGGCTTATCACCATTCCATCCTCCACATGTATGCCAGAGAGACTTTTTTCTAAAACCTATATGAAATCCTGTCATTTTTTGGCTTCAGTTCCTTTGTTCTTCCATCATTTTGTCCACATCTGTCACTTGGCCATGTTTGCTGGACTGGTTCATCTGCTGCCCACTCAGACACGGCTCCAAATTATATCTGCTATTGAAAACTGATTCTTCCACCCATAGGCAAGTATGTCATCAGGGCCCCACTTTCCCCAACTGCATTTCAAATATGGCTGAAGCTGAAGTTCTGTCCTCCTCATTGACACTGAGACCTCCTGGACAGAGGAAAAAACCTCCTTCATATGAATCAGGAACTATATTAGCAGGGATAAATCCTAGCGAGACAAGATCTCAGCTGTTTTAGGCCTTCAAAGATACTATTTATTCTTTTTTTTTTTTTTTTCTCTGAGACGAAGTCTCATTCTATTGCCCAGGCTGGAGTCAGTGGTGCAATCTCAGCTCACTGGAACCTCCGCCTTCTGGGTTCAAGTGATTCTCCTGCCTCAGCCTCCTGAGTAGCTGGGATTACAGGCATGTGCCACCATGCCCAGCTAATTTTTTTATTTTAGTAGAGACGGAGTTTCACCATATTGGCCAGGCTGGTCTCAAACTCCTGACTTTGTGATCCACCCACCTTGGCCTCCCAAAGTGCTGGGCCACCACACCCGGCCAATGCTATTTATTAAAAACAAGTTCTTAGAAATATTTAACAAACTTTCCAAATATCAACTTGCTACTTTTCTAATTGTTTTATTTGAATTAATACATTGAACCTTCAGGGATTCTTTAAAAATAAGGATGGATATTATCTCTTCTTTTTGACGAGGATACTAAGGGGAAAGGGGCAGAAGTACCTGGTTTGTAGTATACACTGAAGAATTGGAGTCCCCGACTTGTCCATTTCCTGATAGTACTTACTTGTCTCTATTTTACATTCCAGTCACAGTTACTCCAAATTTTTTTTTATCTACTGAAGTACTGTTAAGATGGTTCTGGCCAGGCGTGGTGGGTCACGCCTGTAATCTCAGGACTTTGGGAAGCTGAGGTGGGCAGATAATGAGGTCAAGAGATCAAGACCATCCTAGCCAACATAGCGAAACCCTATCTCTACTAAAAATACAAAAGAATTAGCTGAGGGTGATGGTGTGTGCCTGTAGTCCCAGCTACTTGGGAGACTGAGGCAGGAGAATCAATCACTTGAACTTGAGAGGCAGAGGTTGCAGTGAGCCAAGATTGCGCCACTGCACACATGCCTGGCGACAGAGCTAGACTTCATCTCAAAAAAAAAAAAAATGGCTCTACACTCTTCTCCACACACTGATGTTAAATGAACATATATTATACGTCTATACCATAACTGACATCTTAAACACACTTGATAGATGACAAGAATAACAAGAGAAATGAATTTTACAAACTCTAAAGGTATATGTAAATGTTAGAAAAAATGTTTTGACTTTCAAACATAATTCTATTATATGGAATAAAACACAAACTATATATATTATAAATATATATTGCATACATAATACACATATATCTATATAGACAGAGAGAGGACATATCACATAATAGAAAAGTAAAAATTATTGGACTGTGAATAAAAAAATACATGCTGTGCACAATCATTTGTTCAACACAATTCACCTTTGCTCTTTAATTTTAGCAGGACACTTGGCTTTTATATGCATAGCCTTATTGACTTTCTGTCCACACCTGCATAAGTAAAAGTATAGTAAATTACTGAGTTTTCTGATATTAGTCTTTGTGTTTCTCAGAAGATATTGCTGTATTCTGCAAAGGCTTTCAAAAGGAAGGTAAAAAGGAATTCCTGATTCTATAATTTTGTCTGAGTAATAACAGCGACGTACATTTATAAAACCTCTTTATTCCTTCCAAAGCACCTACAGTTTCATTAATTTGTTTGATCCTTACAATGATGCTGTGAGAGGTATAGAAACAATTGTATAGTCCTCATTTTACCCAGGAGGAAACTGAAACTTAAAAAATTTAAGTAACTGATGTGTGCACACAGATGAGGAGCTGATCTCAAACTTGTATCAAAGTGTTCTGAACTAAAGATTAGGGAAAGGCTTAACCAGAGTTTTGCCTATCTTACTTCCTGAAAAAATACAGCCTGTTGATGCCCTTCAGAAATTTCCCAGAAGAGCTCCCATATGTGCAGGTTTCTTGCTGAATTGACTTTCCTCACCCCATGCCTCATTTCACACTTGGTTCACCCTGCAATGGCCAATACTTTCCCACTTGCTGTGCTCCTTATTCTAGGCTTCTAGGCTACCAGTTTTGGAGTCTATTAAAATTCATACCACTAAGTTCTCCTCATTTCTAAATTTTGATTCTTCCCATCTGGAACATTAATTCTGGATGTAAATTTATAGGTAACAACCAGTCATTTATCAATTCCTGGGGTCATTCCCTTTATGACTTTACTTTTTTCTGCTCTCAGAGGCAGCCCACGTTGGCACAATCTAACACTATATTAGACATCCAAGCTGCCCCATAAGATAAGCACAAAACATTGCTCAATGATAACCAGATGACTTTAGCTTACAAAATCATTTCATTTTTTATAGCATAGACTTTAAGTGTCTAGTATCTAAATCACTTTCTTCAGCCCAAGGTTAGTCCAGTCAGTAAGACCCTGAGAGCACGTGCCTGACATCAGAACTCTCAGAAGACATTTAGGAAATACTATATACTGGAGAGGGTACAGACTCAAGAATATGATGGTAATGCAGACAGGGAGGATTATAGAGCCCCAGTAAATCAGCTAATAGCAGAACTAGAAGTTAGAGAAAGAGAGAATTAGAAATACAACTCAGAACAACAAGTTCATAAAGAAAAGTCAAAATATGGGGAGAGAACTAGGAAATTGCCAGAAATAAACCTTACTAAAGTTCATTGGTGTTATGTTGAAAGGACTAAGGACCAGATAAGAACTCATTAATAGCATCTCAAGTCCTCCCTGTTATACAGTGTTGCACATTGCACCTTGTAAGAACCACATTCCTGGGGTTATTATTATTAATACCTAATGAGAAATTATATGAACTGAAGCACATTAAATATGTACAACATCTCAAAATATTGGTCTACATTCTGGCAAATTAGAAATAGAACTCTAGCTTTGACATTCACATAAGGGTAAGTCAAAATATAAGTTAAAATTAAAGTGCAAAATAGTTTGCTCTAGAAATAAAAGCATACCATTATTTCTTAGTACAGAAAATCATCTCAACCTTTTTTCTATTAGAAAAGTTTTGTTTAGTTCACAAAATGTATTGTGCATCATGAATCATATTTTAAATCTCTCCAACATTTAAAAATGTGTTCCTAGTAATGCATGTAAATGGCTTAAACATGAAAACCAAGTGACACAATGATGATATACAGCTGTGCCTACATTGTATACATCTTCTATGACATATTTCACTTGCTCTCTCTATGGTAATAAAAATCAAGGATTCACTTTTTACTATTTTAACCGAACACAAACTAAAAGCAATTGCTCTTTACTATTTTGACTGAAGACAAACTAAAGGCAGAGAAATCATTTTTAAAAACTGTCAACTACAATATGCTGCCAATACATTATAATGACAATTATACATATCACATGTTCAGGCATTTACTAAAGGGGGTTTACAGCAATGAGAACAAAATGAACACAAGATATATTACATTGCATCTACTTAATGCATGTCAATTTTTATTATATATGTTGGCCATAAGAAATCATTCTTACCTGACAACCATTATTTCTCCTGTCAGATTCTGGAAAACCTAAGGCATTCAAAGAGGTGACCCATTTTATTATGAAAAGAATGCCAAAATTTGCATACTCTTTGCCTAGATCATGAATATTTATGGACTAAAACTATCACTGAATCTGCTTCAGAATTCTCCTAATTGGAACAAGAAGTCAAACAGACAAATAAGCATAGCAATTGCTTATACAGATAATCAGTGTTTTCAGAGGAACTGAGAGAAAGGTTTCAGAAGACCATGAATATCCCAGTCTCTCTATCCCAGATTGACAGAGGACAGTCTGATACAAGAACAAGAAAAGGATGCCTACTCTCACCACTCCTATTTAACATAGTATTCGAAGTCCTGTCCAGAGCAATCAGACAAGAGAAAGAAATAAAAGGCATCTAAATAAAAAGGGAGGAAGTCAAATAATACCTGTTTGTAGATGACTTGATTCTATATCTAGAAAACCCCATCATCTCTGCCCAAAAGCTCCCTGAGCTAATAAGCAACTTTAGCAGTTTCAGGATACAAATTCAACGTGTAAAACAGTAGCATTGCTATACACTAACAGCACCCCAGCCGAGAGCCAAATCAAGAACACCATCTCATTCACAACTGCCAAAAAAAAAAATAATAAAATACCTGGGAATACAGCTAACAAGGAAGGTAGAAGATCTCTACAATGAGAATTACAAAATGTTCCTCAAAGAAATAAGAGATGACACAAACAAATGGAAAAACATTCCATGCTCATGGATAGGAAGAATCAGTATTGTGAAAATGGACATACTGGCCGAAGCAATTTACAGACTCATTGCTATTCCTATCAAACTACCAATGACATTTTTCACAGAACTAGAAAAATCTATTCTAAAATTTATATGGAACCAAAAAGGAACCTAAATAGCCAAGGCAATCCTAAGCAGAAAGAACAAAGCTGGAGGAATTACATTGCTGGACTTCAAACTGTGCTACAAGGTACAGTAACCAAAACAGCCTGGTACTGCTGCAAAAACAGACACATAGACCAGAGGAACAGAATAGAAGGCCCAGAAATAAAGCCACACACCTACAACCATGTGGTCTTTGATGAACCTGACAAAAATAAGCAATGGGGAAATCACTCCCTATTCAATAAATTGTGCTGGGATAACTGGTTAGCCATATGCAGAAGACTGAACCTGGGCCCCTTACACAATATACAAAAATCAACTCATAATGGATTAAATACATAAATGTAAAACCTGAAACTATAAAAACTTTGGAAGATAACCTAGGAAATACCATTTTGGACACAGAAACTGGCAAATATGACAGAACCACCAACAATTGCAACAAAAGCAAAAATTGACAAATGGGACCTAATTAAAGGAAAGAGCTTCTTCTGCACATCAAAAGAAACAATTAAGAAAGTAAACAGAAAACCTATAGAATTAGAGAAAATATTTGCAAACTATACATCTGACAAAGATCCAGAATCTATAAGAAATTTAAGCAGATGTACAAGCAAAATCAGACAATCCAATTAAATGAGCAAAGGACATGAACAGACATTTTTCAAAGAAGACATCCATGCAGCCAACAAGCATCTGAAAAAATGCTCAGTGTCACTCATCATTAGAGAAATGCAAATCAAAATCACAATAAGATACTGTCTCATACCAGTCAGAATGCTACTATGAAAAAGTCAAAAAAAAAAAAAACAAAAAAAACAGGTGCTGGTGAGGTTGCTGAAAAACAGGAATGATTATACACTGCTGGTGGGAGTGTAAATTAGTTCAACCATTGTGGAAAGCAATGTAACAATTCCTCAAAGAACTAAAAACAGAACTACCATTTGACCCAGCCATTCCATTTCTGGGTATGTACACAAAGGAATATAAATTGTTCTATCATAAGGACACATGCACGCATATGTAATCACAGCACTATTCACAATAGCAAAGACATGGAGCCAACCTAAATCCCCATCAACAGTAGACTGGATAAAGAAAATATGGTACACGTAAAATATGTAGCCATTAAAAAAAGGATGAGATCATGTCCTTTGCAGAAACATGAATGGGACTGGAGGTCATTATCCTTAGCAAACTAAGCAGGAACAGAAAACCAGTGCTACATGTTCTCACTTATAAGTGGGAGCGAAATCATGAGAACACACAGACACATAGAAGGAAACAACAGACATTGGGACCAACCTGAGGGAGGAGGCTAGGAGGAAGAGAGGTTCAGAAAACAAAATTGTTAGGTACTATGCTTAGTACCTGAGTGATGAAATAATCTGTACACCAGACTTTTGAGTCATGAGTTTACCTGCACATGTATCCTTGAAACTAAAATAAAAGTTAAAATATTAAAAAGAAGAATAGCTAAAGTACAAAGTTAGCTAAGATTTCTAAAGGCAACTGTAGAGCACATAAAGGCATTGGTGAGTAGAGGCAGAGAAGTGAAACCGAGGTGAATTTAAAAGCCTATCTGGTAAAACTTGTTTTTAGTAATGAATTCTTGAAAATCTACCCTCACATAGAATGTTTGAACAGTTTAATATGATTATTTTTTGGTGGTTTCTGTTGGAAATATTGCTTATTTTAGATTCCTTTTATTAATAAGTAGTAATTAAGCCACATGCCTTATAAATAAACCTAATTGGATTGAGACAGTAACAGTTGGGTTTGCTTTCCTGTCCAAGCATGCTTCTAAAAAAACCAAATGGCCAAGTAAAATGAACCATAATTACTGAAGTACACAGCTCTACTCCGTGCTGAAACCCTGGTGTATAGGTTATAGAGAATTGATCCTGGCATTGGCTCATGCCTAAAACATGTCAGCCTATGTACTAAGTCTATGCAATGAGAACATTTATCTCAACTAAATTTCTAACTTATCCTAAAAATACAATTTATTTAACATTAACATTTATAATTCAGATAACTTATGCCAGACTGGAAACTATCCAGATGATTTCTGATATTCAGAAAAGGCTATAGGTTGCTATTACTTCATTAAGGAAACTGGGATTGAATTAATAAAGGCAGAATAATGCTTATGGAATATGTATTTATAAAAGAATAGACACTCTTCTACAACACTCAGTAAAGGGTGGTGCTGACATCATCCTACATGATCCCTTGCTCTCATTCCATTTCCCTGGAGCCAAATAAACAGGACATTTTACATTATCTTTTTGATCAGGCTTTTGGTTCTGAGCAGCCTCCGTGGCTACCATCACTCCTTGATTGACGATCCATTCTAATATTGATCCTTTAACTTCTGATTTATTGTTTTTGTTTTATCTCATTTCGGAATTCCATCTCATATGTGATCTTTGGCCCTGGTGCTTAACACTATTTTCTCAGATTTCCCTTACAGGCCCTGATTAGATGATTCTTCCTGGCCCCTCACCCCTGTGGCTCTGCTGTCTCAGGTCACAGTCATCTTGCCCCTCCCACCACCACTCATATGAGTACTCAGCTTGGGTGCTGTTCTTGACCCTAAGAATGGGAACAAGAAGTGGAGTTCATAAGGTTCAGATGACTTTCTTAGTTTAAACCTGAGAATATTAACTATTCTTTTCAAAGGCAAAACAACACTTGGAATATTATTTGGGTACCTACAATGTACCAGGCATATTAGAAAGCTTTATCTTAATCTAATCACATCCATGAGAGAGTAATATTAACATTTTCATATTTTTTACTTGAGGAAAGTTTTATGTGAAAAAGTTTAAATAATTCAACTGAGATTGCCCATTAATAAATAATGAGAGCAGAAAAAAATTACCTGTCTCCAAAAAGTTGGATACCTTTTGAACTGCACCATGATATTTAACCCCAAAACGATTATCTGAAAATTGACTGAATTTATGCAAGTATACAGACTATGAACACTTTACCAATGGTAAACACACATACATACAAAAGGAGGGGGGAATATCATTGTAAGAGGTATCTAACGGTAAGGCTGGCCCTTAACCAAGGGGAACTAGGACAGTGAGAATCTGGATTTAATCCCAATACTCTTCTACTTGGTGTCTCCATCATCTAATGCACCATGATTTGCTACACATTTTGTGGTGGTTTGGTTGCTTCATTAGAATGGACTCTGTAGAATAATGGTTAGGAGTCCAGCTACAGGGTCACATGCATGTGCAGTTAATGAGCTGCATTACTTTGGGCAAGTCATTTGGTATCTTTGAGTTTCATCTTCCATATATTTAGGATTAAAAAATAACAAGCATTTCATTACTCTTACAGTTCCTGGCTTGCAGGAAGCACTTGATAAATGTATACTATTGCTGTTACTAATTATTTGTAGTGGTACAGAAGGTGTCATTCTTATTGTTAGCTACTCAAAGATGAATTATCCTGGCAAATGTATAATTGATTTAACTTTTTGCTTTAGTTATTTCTCTTTACAGTTTTACAAATGCACAAGCATACTGAGCACATGGCTTTCTTCTCTTGCATGCATGCTCTGTGAACACCTAGAAAGTATTTGCTGCTGAATAATTTCTAGGAATGCCCAAGAAAACTTGCAAATATAGGAAGTTTATAAGTTGCTTTGGTATTGGTCACAGAATAACTTTCAGGCTGTGTGTTATTCAGATATTTTAAAACAGTATCTTTTTACTTAGAAACTTCTGACACCAGTTCCTTGCAAAACCTGAGCTCTGGTGACTAATTAAAATTTTTCATTTTGGCCAAACCATAATTTGGCTGCTCTGTTTATATTCACAGATGAGTTATGCATTCACAATGGTTTAGCCAAAAGAGAAGATTTAACCTAAACCTCTCATTAATTTAAAACAAAAGAAAACAGGGAACTCTGTTCTAGCAGTGGTATACTTGGAGTTTTGAAATCCATTTTTCTACTGAGAACAACTAGGAAATGTGAATTAAACGTAAAAAAAATTGTTTGAGGAAATCAGAAAGCTACCACAGTGCCAATAATGTGTTTGGATAATATCTAGAAGAGAAGAGATGCCCACAGACGTAAACAAGGCATTTTTTACAATTTTTTTTTTTCTTGATTATCAATTGTAAAGGACACAAAGAGCCAACGAGAGCTTTATACAAATTCATGTGAATCATGGAATAAAAGTTGAAGTTTGGGGCCACAAATGAGAAGCACCTATTAAGGGTAATCCAGAAATAGATTATCCTTCTTAAGGAACAAAATCAAATTTTGAATTTTATTCGTCCCAGATTGAGGTGATTTCCTTAGCCTAGCTGCATATCGGAAATAAAAATAAATTATTCCTATAGAAGATAATTTTATAGACAGCTTCAAATTATCTCTATAATTTTTCATATAAAAACATAGGATTTTTTTCAAGAATAATCAGGCAAACAATTGAAGACCAAGATACATCTAAGCTGGACATTTAAAAAAAAATGACAATAGAAACAAATTCATAAGAGAGACAGATAATGGAGTTATTATATATCAACTTTAAGATGTTACATGATTAATTTTCTCAAGTAATTAAAAATAAGATTGGAATTGTATCACATAACAGGAAACAATAAATAACCAAAGACAAAATCAAGAACTGTGTCTTAGTCCATTCAGACTGCTATAACAGAATACCATAGACCAAATGGCTTATAAATAACAAAAAATTGGTTTCTCACAGTTCCAGAGGATGGAATGTCCAAGACCAAGATGTTGGCAAATTCAGGTTCTGGTGGAGACCCACTTCCCAGTTCATGAATTGTAATCCTCTTGCCATGTCCTCATATGTTGGAAGGGGCAAGAGAGCTCTCTGGGATCTCTTTTTTAGGGATAGTAATCCCATTCATGAGGGTGTCACTCTCATGACCTTATCACCTCTTGTAAAGACTACTTCCAGATATCACCACATTGAGGATTAGGTTTTCACATTAAATTTTGTGAAGTAAGCATTTTGTCTATAGCAAGCTGAATAATATAATAATGGAAACAACTAATAAATAAAATTAACATTCTATTAAATACTGCTTAAATTATATTTAAGGACCAGAAGATATGCAAGAAATGTAAATATTGAAAACATGTCTAAGAAAAAAGGATGGTATAAATAGATGCCAAAAAGAAAAAATGATATTGAAATATAGTAAAAATATCCAGTGTAAGATGAAAAGGTGAGAGTAGGGCTGAAGCAATATTTGAAGCGATAATTACTGATCAATTTCAAAAAAAAAAAGCAAGACTGTAAAACAGCAACAACAATTCTGGATATAATTCCAGTAAAACTACTAAAGATAGAATATCTCACAAGTGGTCAGTGAAAAAGGGGACATAATCTTCAAAAGAGCAACAGTAAGACTGACAGCTGACTACTCAACAGAAGTGATGATGGAAGCCAAAGGAAAATCAAGATGATATTTTGAAAGAATAACAAGATAGTAACAGAAAACAATTACATATCAAAAAATGATCCTTTAAAAACACAAGTTAGAATAAATATCTTTTTTACATGAACAAAATCAGGGAGATTTTGTATATGGCAGATCTGCCCTAAAGAAGATAAGAGAAGATGTTCTTCAGAGAGAATGAAAACAGTCTCAGGTGGATGATTTGAGATTTTTGAGAGAATGAAGAACAATCTAAATGATAAATATGTAAGTAAATCTAAAAAATATGAACCGTATGTAACAACAATAATAAATTATTGAGGCTTAAAACATAATGAGAGAAATTATTTGACAAGAAGAGCACATATCTTGGGATGATGATTAATAGAATAAAGGCCATTGAATAGTGTAGAGAGTGACAATAGTACTATTTGACATTAGAGGTTAATAAAATGTAGATATGTGGTAATCACTATGATAAGCACTAAATGTGTAACTCATGACCTAATGAAAGGAAAAAGAAATAGTTTAATAAAACAATTTTAAACATCAAAAAAGCAATAATAAATAGACACAATAATCTCATAGTGCATGGGGCAAAAAGAAGGAACATTGTTAGGTGAAAGTTCTATATCTATATCTAAATATAAATGGGCTAAACACTCCATGTAAATGAAGATTATTAGATTTGGTGAAAAACAGCACATATGTAATATAAAAACAGTAAGATTTCATTACCCGTAAAGATTGGCAAATTGAACTACAATGACATTAAAACTTTTTTTCCCCAAAATTTCATTAACAATATAAATATGTCACAAAATGGGACCATAATTGACACACATGTATGTTTTGCGTATAACCTTACAATAGAAAAGAGAAATTTTACTGAAAATGATGAGAGAGTTGAATAGGCATTTCACACATATGCAAATACCCAAATGTCTGTACAGATATTGGGCATTACTACTTATCAGGAAATTAGAAGCACAATTTTGACCAATGCAGACATTCAGTCTAAAATTGATGAAAATTAAAAAGACTGATATAATGCTGTGCAAAGTGTTACTGCTACAGACACTTTGAAAAACCATTATTGTGTACTAAATTTGAAAATATAGGTAGGTAAGGAGGAAGGTAGAACATAGATAGAGCTCTTACTACTTAGCAATATAATTAACTACATACTACACATACATACATGGATAATCACATGCATACATTTCACACATTTTATACAAAATACATGACTAAAATGTTTATAACAGCATTAACCAAAATAGTGCAAACAAATACATTCTTTATCTAATGCAGAATAAAACTAAATTGCAGAATATTCAATATTGAAATAGTATAGAGCAAAAAGAATAAAAGCAACAAACTGCTTCCAAACACAACATGAATGAATATCCCAAAGTATTGAAAAAAATGCCAGAAAAATTGTATGTAATAAGAAGTCCTTAATATAAACATCAAAAAGAGACAAAACTAATCCATAGTGTTGGCAGTAAGAATAATGACTTTTAAGAAGAAGGACTGTTAGTGATGCAGGAATGAATAGGGTGTGTTCTGGAGTATAATATTGTGTTAGTCTTGTTTTTAGCCTAAGTGATGGTTATATGAGCTTGGTCTTTTAATGATAATTCATGGAGCTATACAATGACAAATTTTGCCTTGCTATATTTTTGTTATATTCCAATAAAAATTCATGTAAACAGCAAAAATGACAGGATATAGATTTTCACTTTCCTTTTGTCTGTTGTTTTTCCTTAGGAAATGAAGGCTATAATTTCCTATCAAAGTTGCCAGTTAATGGGTAGAGACTGGCCTTGTCTGCTTCATAATATGCATGTGGTTTTTAGAATCTAGAGTGTCTGAGAATGCTTTATGGGTGCAATGAACCTTGTATTTCAACTCAATTATTTATTCTGTTTTTAAACTATGATCTCAGCAGATGTTTTATTTGATATTTGCATCTTTTATAGTCAAGAAATGTTAAGAATTCATTTATTCGTTAATTCAACTTATTTGAGAACCTACTATGGCCTATTTAGTATTCTACCATTCTTTGTGTTGGGATTAATTATCAGATGGAACAGGTTACTGTTCTTGTGGCTTGATTGTAGACAGAAACTCTTACCTGAATCCACTATGGAGGGGCCATGTGTTTTCCATGGTACACCACTGAAGTCCTAAAGGATCAAAATAAAAACTAAAATTTCCAGAGTCCCAGTAAATATGTCCCCTTCAAAGGTACCCTCAAATGGACCGGATTATCTAGAGATTCTCTAAGGCACCATTTTCCAATTTAGAAATCTTTCTGGTTAGAGTGCTGATACAAAAAGAAATCTCTAGAGTGAATGGTATTTCCTTCTAGGCCAAAGTTATTAATAATCATAGTTTTAGTCTTGAACCTCTTATTGTTTGAGGGAGACAATCTAGTGTTCTTGTAATATAGAACTTCTCAAGTCATCTGCATCACTGTGTGTGTAAGGGGATGGGACTAGGGCTGCTGATGGTAGTGACAGCTCACAGCACTCACAATGCATCATTTAATCAATACTATGATGAAAAGTTGAAGGCTAAGTGGTATCCTATTCAGAAAGGAAAAAACGTTACCATGCTGTACAGAACAAGATGTTCAGTGTCAGGCAGCTCTTACAGATGGGAGCATTAGTTATAGAGGGAAGACCCAGTCTGCCTGTAAAATGTTGAATACCCCTAAACACTTCTTTATTCAAAAGTAACTGCTACAGTCAGTAACAATGCCTGAAAACCACTCTTAGAGTCGTTTCTTGGAATTATTCTTTAACACTTCTCATAAAACGTAAATGCCCCTGGAAGACATAATAATTCATTTACACTAAGATGTTAATGACCATTCTCAGAAGATTATTTACCAATTGAGAAGAACAAAGAATGATGGAGTTCTGTATAGTGCAGCATAAGGGAAGACACTGTGGTTCCTGGAGTCAGGGAAACCTGAGTGTAAATCCTGCCTCTGAAATGTTTTGTTTATGTGATGTTGAACACATTACATGATTACTCTGAACCACGAGGTTGTATAAAAAAGAGTGATAAAACACTTTGTTTATGAAATTCTTGTAGGAGCAACTTAATAAATGAAATGCATATAGCATTATATATTTAGTAGAGTGCCTGGCAACAAATAGTTGTCCAATATAGATAATTTCCTTTCCTGAGAAAAGGAAAAAGTATAAAGTGAAATATGTTATGAAGAAAAATACAGCATTTTAGAATGTGATTTTCTGTGCACTGGTAAATTCTTCTAGAAGATGGAGCAAGCTTTATGTCAATAAAATTTTGAGGCAATGTTGGCCCAGGGGATATTACAAATATCAAAGAAGGAAAAACAACCAGAAAGAATGGAGAAAGGTTACACAATCTGTTTGCAAATTAATGTTAGATTTCTAGTAAAAGAGTGAACTAACATACTGGGAAAATATATTGATATGATGGGTATGAAAAACCAGGAAAGCAATAAGGTTGAAAAAGACTTGAGGGATTGGTTATCATCCAATTAATTAGCTGCAACACATGCCTGTGTGATTTCACACCCCACAGAGAGCTCTTTCCACATGGCGATGATGTGCATGCGTCCGGAGTACCTCATTTTTCAGGGCCTCTTCAGTCTCTTGACATTGAAGCGTGATCAGAATGATCAAGATGAATGATTAAGAGTTCAGTAGGCCATTCTCTGATGAAAAAAATGAAGTAACTTGAGTAGGTAGAACTTGATCGTGCTGGTCAATTGCAAGTCAATACAAACTGTTATAACATGACTCATTATTACACAGTCACCAGTCCAGTCAAATCTCCCATCTTAACTCTCTGAAGTGAAAACAGGAGATGAGACTGTTGGATTATAACCCATGTCCTATTTTGCTAGGATCTTCTGGATTTCTCTTTCTGAACCTTGAGCTTGAGCCTCTGGAGCTGGGTCCTATTTCTCCTCATCACCTCCTTCATTCCTGAGCCGATTCTGTTTTATTTCAGATTATTACCCTGAGGTACCCATAATCCATCCACATCAGATCTTAGATCTGACCCCTGATACTGATCACTGCTTAGACACATTCTATAATTTTCTATTTCTCTGCCTTTATTGATCCAACAGGATCAATAAAATGCTTAAAATGCTTTCCTTCAATTCCTTTCCAAAGCTGGCCATACTCCAATTTACCCCTCCAGATCAACCTTCCACACCTGCTCAATGGCTGGGAGGCTGGTTACTTTGGAACATATCTCTTGGCCTTCTTGCTTTCTAGCTTGGTGGTAAAATTTGGCTGATGGGAGGTATTGTCACAGGATCTGAGGGTGGGAGTGGAAAGATAGAGGACTTTTCTTTTTTTTCAGTGTCTACCCAAAGCCAGCATTCCCCTACTATAATAATCTCTCTGAGGTACAGCTATGTTTCTCTCACCTTGACCCTTTCATCCTAAGGAAGATAAGAACATTGTGTTTTTGTGGGTCTCGGGATGTTATAATATCACTCATTTGTCCCCATAACCCTGCTGGATTGTCTTTAATAATTTCTTCATTAGATTTTCTTCAATCTCCTTTTCTGACAGTGCCATTTGTTCCTTTGTCATATATGAAATCTTTGTTAGTTTCTCCATATGAAATTGATACCTCCTTTGGGTTCCTAATTATAATAGCTACTGCAGCAAGTATGAAATCTCATTCCGTGGGCTATGGTATGCAAAGAGTATATAATTTGTGTTGATCCCAAGGGCATTTCTTAATAAACTTTCTGTGTCCTAAACTCTATTTCAGAGCCTGCTTTCCAGGACTCACAATTGTATCTTTGGTCCTAGCTACTTCTCAATAATCAGCTATAGCTGATTATTGTATCCTTTCTCTCTATTCCTTGCCCCTCTCAGTTTGCTTCTGTCCTTCCATGTGTTCTCTATATGTTAGTTTTCATTGCTGCATAACAATGTTGACACAAACTTAGGGGCTTAAGACAACGCATGTTTATTATGGGGCATTTTCTGTGGATCAGAAAGAAGTCTCACACAGCTTGATTGGGCCCTCAGAATCTTTTATGACTGCAATCAAGGTGTTGGCCAGGGCTTCAGCCTCACCTGAGGCTCATCTGGTTAAGGCACCACTTCCAAGCTCATGCAGTTGTTGACAGCATTCATTTCCTCGTAGGCTGTTGGATAGTCTTGTTGACTGTCATCTAGAGGCTACCCTCAACTTCTTGCCATGTGGGCCTTCCCAACATGGCCTCTTGTTTCCTCAAAGCCATCAAGGAAACCTATCAAAATGTGTTTCAATCTTAGGTTATCATGAAAGTGACATCCCATCACGTTTGCTACATTCAGTTGGTTAGAAGTAAGACACAGTTCCTGTTCACACTCAAGGGGAGGGGCACAGAAGGTACGACTAGCAGGAGGCAGGAATCATGGGTCAATCTAGAGTCTCTTTACTGCACTCTGGAATCTGTAAGGTGTCTATGGCCTTGTTTGTCTAAATTCATCAAAGCAGCTATTCTCTTCCTGGGATCTTGCTGTCTTTCTGGGAATCTCCCTGGAGAGCAGGGATCAGAACATTTTTCTCTTGGGCCAAGCAGACTCTAATCTCATAGATGCTCCTTCTATATCAGATCAAATGAAGACATAAAAATATAAGTGGAGAGAATTAAGACTCTAGCCATTTTGCTAAAGGTTAGAGTATTAACTATTGCTTAGTTACAGACATCAAGGGAGCGATTTTTTCTTGTTTTCAGTAAGAGTAGGGAAGGAGCAGGAGTGAAGAGGGTTAGGGAGGAAGGGAGAAGATTAGGGGAAGTATTAGTGCATATTAGGATGTGCATTTCCTATCCCAGAGACACATGGGGAAGCTCAGCAATTCCACAGAGCAACAATTGGCTATTAAACAAGTACTCCTATTGAATACTGAATCTTGAATTTCTTGAATATTCTCTTTCCTGATCCTAGGAAGAGAATAGCTGCTTTGATTAGAATCAATCACTCAGCTTCCCACCAATTCCTATATCTTAATGATAGAATAGCAAATTTTTTCAGTTGTTTTAAGAGAAACCTTAGATACTTTAGGCTTCTTGAGAAGAGGCAGATTCTCATACCATCTCATAAGCCTAAGGGAACACTTCCCCAGATACCTGCTGACCAAGCCTTAAAGATAGCTCATGTTCTGAAGCAGAAAACGAAGCATTCAGTGAACAGTTTTGTTACAAAGTATTTGTCTTTTTCCTTGATGTTCACTGCCAGAGCTATCTCTAAGCATGGAGACTCAGGTCTTCATCTGCTCAGCATGGGTGAGAGCTGCCACCAAATATTTGGGACCCAAATAGCTTCTGGCACTGCCCTGCTGTAAGTTTACCTTTTATTTCCACAAATTTCACCTTTAAGTAAAGTTATGATCTAATGTTAGCAGTATATCAACAGCAAACTCTAAAATCTGTACACATATGAAAGGAATTCCAAGCACATTATCAACAAAATCAGTCTAACCTAGCCCAGTGAAGTGTTAAATGTGTTCTGTGATATTCTTATATTGAGTAAATAACAAACCATACAAAGGTAAACATCATGTATAAAATGATTGAGAATAGGGGACATATTTTGAGCATTTTGTGGGGGGGCGAAAATATATTATTTACTTTGCTTATGTTATTTCATTATATTTTTGTATCTACCTTGTAAAGTTTGTGTTAGCATCCTCATTTTGTGGAAGAGAAATCAGGGTCTTACAGAGATTAATAAATTGTCAATTTTACAAAACTGGTAGAGATTGACCGAGAATTTAAACCTAAGTCTGTGTCCTATAAATCATGTGTTTCTACCTGTCATGCTGCCTCCTGGAATTAGTAACAAATTTACATAACCCTAAGCTACATTGCTGGGGACAACAGGGAGAATGAAAATTTGGAGATGAGAAACAGAAGTATGTGCTCTCAGTCTCTGCTTTTAGAAGGTAAGTTTGTTTCAATTCATCTGCTTCCCTTCCCTAGTAGTATTTTTTCTGGAATTTGAGGCACAGTATCCCCCACAAACAGACTCAGTGAAATGCATCAACTCCCTTTCCATTTTCTATTAAAGAAGAGTGACACCAGTTGAAGGGCTTCAACCTAGTACAAATAATAATGACCTGACAGCTGCCAGATATAATCATTTCTGTTAATCTGAAAACACTTGCTAGAAGGTTAAAAGAGAAAGGGTGTAAGAGCTGTGCATGGGAAAACATAAACCATCCAACATCAGTGGAATCTTCCTCTGGCATAGACTACCCTTGCCATTCATTTAAAAGACAGAGTTGTGATAAATAGGAAGAGAAAAAAGTCTAATTTTGTGAGAATAAAAAGCCAAAACCTGTAAGTGATGTATTAGCGGAAAATAAGTATAGTTAATAATTGACCCATATGGGAAGGAGAGTAGGAAAATGTCAATCAGTTGGAAGTGCTTAAAGAACACAATACTTGCAATATGTAGGCATTTGATCAATCATTAATTCCTCTTATTCCTGGACACTTTATATACAGAGGTGGATGAATTAGCCCCAGAAAGCTGGTTATGCACTGATAAATCCTGGAGGGAAAAAAATCCCATGTG
Organism: Aotus nancymaae; assembly: GCF_030222135.1. Taxonomy (NCBI): domain Eukaryota; kingdom Metazoa; phylum Chordata; class Mammalia; order Primates; family Aotidae; genus Aotus; species Aotus nancymaae. The sequence continues at coordinate 33,437,827 of NW_026988471.1, forward strand.
CACAAGACATATAGAGGAAAATGGCATTTTCTATGAATTAGGCATCAAAACAAATAGGTTATTTTCTAAAATCCATTAATTTGAAATGTGTATACCTTAACATATACAGAAGACAAAGTGTTTTTTTAAAAAACTGTTTTATTCTTATTAGCACTTTCTTTTTCGTTAATATTTCAGGTCAAAGGTTAAAGTTGCTCTCATAGTAAAATCTATAATATGAGAGAGATTATTAAACTCAGAGACATTTTACACAGAAATTCTTTTTAATTAAAAAAAATTTTAATACATTAAGGATGTAAGCACAGAAAAGTTTAATAACTTAAATTTTATTTGTCTCAAAGGAAATATGGCCTGGTGCCTGCTATGCAAGGTTCAGTGTCTCAAGGAGGAAAAGTGGGTAACAAAGACTCTAAACTAGATGAGAGTGTTGATGGGAAGTTTTGACGTTGTTGAATGAAATGTAGATAACGTACTATGGAAATGGCTACACTTACAGGGTAAAATGCAGAAGAGGTGGCTTTTTGCATTCCTTTTATACATTCATGTCTTTTTTCATCCAATCTCAGTTGCTTTTCTCAACTAAGTTTCTTCCCCATCACCCTTTTCCACTGGCAAGTTTTAACTTATCTTTTGTTTTGTTTTCTTGAAAAATGAAGACAATTTGACAGCAAACCTGTCTTTCCAGGGCTTATCTCCAAATTCAAACCACTTTGAGTTGCCCTTCATTGTTTAATAGAATGGTTACATAAAAAAGAATTGTTTCCTAATATCTGGCATTTATCTCTTCTTCACTAGAGGAATACTGCAGTATGGACTTAATATTTTTTAACATGCCAGCATCTTGCAAGAACTCTGAGTTATCTTAATACAGATACATATGTTGTCACCAAACTTTCATATTTATTTTTTATTTTAGCATAGGTGTGAATGTGCTATATTCATTATATTGACTTTTTGGTGAATATTCTCAAGTTCATTACATGATTGACTGCTCTTAGTTTTTCTATTCATCTCCCCTAACCTAACATAATCATTGCTAGAGGGCATTTTGACAAACATAACTGTGTTACCCTAGATAAATATGCTGCTGTGAGCATGCAGCATAAAAGAGCTAGGAATGGCATGCTTCATTAACAGTAGCAGTTGAATTCTCCTTGATGATGTAGATAATAGCATAAGCCTTAGTTTGGTGACAATAGGTAGGCATGGTAACTATGTGCTTGCTTGACAAAAATGACAGGAAAACGAGAGTTTTGATATAGTTTGATGGGAAAGCTGCAATATGCTTCCTAATTGTACAAATTTAATCCCTTCTTTATATGTTCCCAAGACTGCAGTTTTTCGATTTTTTAAGGTAAAGGACAATTACAAAAGGGCCATGCAAGCAAAAATACTTTAAACATGTTTTGAAGGGGTGACAATAAAGGTCAACATATATTTTTAATATAAGATTATTTTTTCCCTGATGCTGTATATTCCACAGAACATATTTAGTCAATCAATGAAACTCCTGAACAAAATTCTTATGTAGAAATTTATTCAATTTAATACATAGTACATAATTCCAACTGCAGTAATACTTTTTGAAGATTACGACGTAGTGGAAAAAGAGATACTCACCTTCCTCAAATCTGTAGGTATAGTTAAAGTCAAAAGCCACCAACCTTTTGGTAGAAACTAGCTACATTCTTATTTAGGCTTTGGAGCAATAGAGAGATACATGGAAAGGAATGGCGGAATATATGGGGGAGAATGGAGGTTTACATAAGGAGCACAAGGCAAGTACACAACACCTTCACCTCACTAGGAAAGCCACAAACAAGGCTGCAGTGATCAAATGATTTGCAATCCCTGTTTCACAGTGATTTACACCATGCTCTCAGGACTCTCATGATGCAGGAGCTTTACAAAGGGATGATTGTAATATTTCCATTCTGATTACCGGTGTGGTAAGGATAAATACAGAATCACATAACATGGGGACCCTAACTCTGACTCAGCAGGCAAGCTCTTTATCTTCTATAAGAATTCATTTTCTGTAGGACACATTAGTAGAAAATCCTCATCATTTGCCCCTTTCTTTTGGCTCCAAGAATTAAATTCGATGACTATTTAGACTTTGTATTGAAAACTTGATTCGTAAATCTGAGGAGCAGCCTAAAGAAAGGGAGCATGGGCAAAAGAAGGTTCCCAGTTTTGCACCTTATTTTGCATTTAGTGAGGAATCAGATGTGTCTCCCACCTGCAGTTACAGAGTTGGAGGTACTGTAAGAGAATTTGGATTTGAGTGGAATTAAAAGGTGCCCAGACATAATCTGTTCCTCTTTATCCATGTAGCAATGCCCTGAACACTTCCACCACTGTATTTTCCGTGTACTCTCTCATTGCCTTTCCCTGGCATTGCCGTAAAAAGTGGTAAAATATTCACTCCATTTAGTCTACAGAACAGAAGTCTAAATCCAGAGGAGAAAAACGACTTCTTTAAGGTCAATGACTAGTTTATAGCCAAGTCATTCCTTTCCAAGCATCCCTCCTTTCAGAAAATAACCTGGGTTTTTGACAAAATATTCTATTTCATAGAAATATCTTTATTGAACCAATAGTCCTGAATTGTGTAATTGTGTATTTGAATAGAATAGTCCCATGGAAGGCCCATGGTTCCATTGTTTTAGGCTTGGCTGTGTGCTGCAGCAGTCAGGCAGGTCTGATGCAAACCCATACTTTGGAATCAATTTTTAATGCTCAATGCCTGACTAATATCTATAGATAGTACATGGTTAGGTACAGAACAAAAGTTGAGAGGGAAATTATATATATTTTTAATTTCTAGTATTATAAGTAGTAATTAAGGGGTGAAGACTAAAAACTTTAATTGTGCATGCTGCTTCCAAAGTCTCTTTCAAAATAACATCAGCAAATTATAGTCAGATTAATTTAGAAACCACAATCACTGAATCTTTCAGTTAGCTAAAAGGAAAAGACAGTAAAAGCTATAGTTCTTTTATTAATAACAAAAAATACTGTACTTTCTTTTTTGTCAAGTTTCTTCCCTTGTAAAATATTGCTTATTGCTTTTTTACTTTAATATCCTGTCTTCAATTTTTCTCATCTTTAAAATTCCCTAATTTGACTAATACCCTCTTTGTCTTAGACATTTTCAGTTTTCTAAAAGGCTTGGCCATCAGTTACTAGAAGGGGCTTTTTAATCTATCTGATGGCTTAGCACATTCTCAACAGTAATGAAAGCAAAAAAACTTACTTTTCCAAAGAAATGCAAAATGACAGTGGCTTAATGTGTAAAAAAATTAAACTCATGTTTTTCGTGTATCTAAAGACTCTTCAATCTATTGTCAAAACCCAACTATATTACATGGAGAAACAAGAAAGAATTATTTCAAAGGTAATTTCAATTGTTTTTTATTCATAGTAATAAAAATTTTCATTATAGTAATTGAAATCATATTTGCTAAAATATATTATTTTTTTCAGTTTATCCTTTTAATTGGGCATAATATACAACCAAGCATATTTTAACTTTTATCACAAAAATAAAATAATGATTAATCTATAAGCAGATCTGGGACAAAAGATATTTCTGTTCAACAAAGGGAACTGAAATTATTTGCGTCTAAAATATTCATATTTTTATTTTTAAATTTGATGAACTTGCAAATAATTTACAACTGAGAATAGGTGGTGGAAAAGAATCCAAAGCTGTGCAGCTCCTTTTAAAATGTTTTAGTAATATATTTCATCATTTTTGGTGCTTATTTCCATTAAGTCACACAGATATATTTTAACAATGTTTTCAGCCTTAAATTCTGTTTCCGGACAAACTTCAGAACTTTTTTATATAACATATTTTTTATGACTCTATCTTAAGATTTAAATAACCAGCTGGGTGCAGTGGCTCACGCCTGTAATCCTGACACTTCGGGAGGCTGAGGCGGATGAATCAAGAGAACAGGAGACCAGCTTGGCCAACATGGTGAAACCCCATCTCTACTAAAAATGCAAAAAATTAGCCGGGCATGGTGGGTGGGTGCCTGTATTCCCAGCTACTTGGGAGCCTGAGGCAGGAGAATCACTTGAACCTGGGAGGTGGAAGTTGTAGTAAGCCAAGATCGAACAATTGCACTCCAGCCCAGGCAACAGTTTTTGTTTTTTTGTTTTTTGACACTCCATCTCAAAAAATAAAAATAAAAATAAAGATTTAACCTTGCTAAATGATACAATAAAGAAAAAACGATTATATACTATCACAACTAACAGTTCTTGGCCATAATCATTAACTTAAAAAAAAAAAAAGAATTTTAATCTTAACTTTGAGATTTTTACTAGGAGAGATCTTTTCAAAGTTTTGGAATATGTCTTAATTCATAGGTATCATTGCTAATAAACATTGTTAAACATTTATAATATGAAATTTACTATTTTTCCCATTAAAATATATCCCTTTTCTCTATCAGAACCTTGACTTAATTATATTGAGATAAGCTAAAAGATGTTTAAAAATTGTTGGGCAGCAGAGTTTCATAAGCAGTGGCTAGTGCAAGCTTGGTGAAAAGGAGAATTTTTATCTTCATTGTTGTTGAAATGTGTTATCTTGGAATTGGAAAATGTTTATCTTATCCATGTAAAAATGCAGTTATTGCTATATCTACCTCAGAAACCTCCTAAAAGCAGGAACGGACTGATGTTACTATAGCCGTAAAGCACATTGGAAGTTACAATATGCGTCTCACTTCATCTCTTAACTCTGTGGAGACAAAGACAGACCATTTTCTTCATTCATTTTCTTGGTTTTACTGTTGGAAAACCTGAGGCTCAGACAGATACTGTTGAAAGAATTGCCAAGATTCCACACATAGCCAGCTGTGGCCCAGGGATGGTCAGGTCTTCTGCTTCACCATCCAGCACAGTTTCTCCTGAGGAAGATAAACTGGGTCAACGAGACAAAGTATGTAAGGATTTCTATTGACTATTAATACAAATTCCCAACTTCCACTGTGCCTCCACCTTTAAAATGCCTGGGCACTGAGGTGTAGGCACAGTATAAGTATCAACATGCTTATTTTTTTCACGTATTACATGGCAGTACATGAGAAGCTGTACAACTGTTATACTTGACACACTCCCATAATGATTTTTTACAGAAAAGCAATGAGGGCAGGGGGTATGATAGGATTCCTGGGGTCCCTTCCAGCTCTCATTCTTCAATTCTGCCATGCTGAGAGCAGAATAAATGCTCACAAAGAGCACAGCAAATGAATTAATCCACTTCAGACAAATGTACATTATACTTTGAAAGATAGTAGTCTTCACAGCATTATATTTCTGACAGCATTCTTGACAGTCATTCTGAGACTGACATAATACTTGGAAAACGAAAAAAACATTTGGAATTTGTTTTTCTCTATTAACTATTTTACACTATGAGTTCTGCAGACTTTACAAGACTTTACAGAGTATAACCATGGACATGCATTTTAGCTATCTATCCATCAGCTCAGAATCTCTTTCAAGTTCCTTTTTCTGCCATCCTGCAACAACTTCTTTGCTTTCCCCAGAGATTCAGACAAATGACTGCATAAGGGCAAAACCTAACCAGATGATATTTACATTTGAAAGAACCTTTCAAGGTTCTTACTATACGAGTTAGAGGAACAGTGATTATCTGATCTGAAGTTTAAGGGAAAGGTTTTAAGAAGAGGCAGAGTCATGGATCATGAAAAAGGAGGTGAAGACATTTCAGATGGGGTGAGATGGAGATTGCAGAAGAGTAGAAGTGGAGGCCTGTATGCAAAGTTGTGCTGGCAAAATTGTGGCGGGGATTAAGGAACGGTGGCCTGAAGGGATTAGAAAGGAAACAAAATAAAGAATGAAAGTTATGAGGCAGGCAGTTAGGGAAAAGTCTTTCGATGTTATGTTGATTTTTTTTTGGCTGCGTTTGGGAAGTTAGCATTTCCAGCAATGGAACCTTTTAAAAATGGAAGTTGAGATTCTTTATCTTATTTAATAGCCTGCTTTCATTGGTGTCCTATAAAAATGGAAAATACAGGGTCTGGGTCCCGTTCCTGGAGCTCGACCTATAATGTAATTAGATGTGCCCTATCTTTAGCAGGTTTCTTTAAAGGATGTCAGTAGGGTGGAGAATTCAGATGTCTGCTGACACCTGCCTACAAATTCTAGCGTAAACTAAATGACACTTGGTAATAACATTCAGAGCACCTTACATGCTGGTTTTGAACCCATATGCTGAAAAATGCCTTTCAGCTTCCTCCTGTGAATTCTGTGAGTGACAAAAATGGGAAAACTGGAGGAACACCTCTCTTGGTGCTCTGCATCTTGCATGAGATAAGACTTCTTTGGTCCCAATAACATAGTGTTTATTAAAATAATGTTTTAATGAAATTGCTCAAAATTTTAGCTCACATTATTCCTCTTATATTTCCTTGCACCATTTTATAGTGCCTCAAATAAAATAATCTAATAAACTGGTGATTAGTCATTAGTGAAATAGTAAAGATTCATGTTCACTAATACAGTATTATTATCACATTTGTCAACATCCTATCTTCATTTGTTACTGACCATATTAGCAATTTTTAATTTCCACGTTTTGTATATATACAAGTTGTAAAAATGAATTTTTCTCACTAAATTAGGTAATATAATTTTTTCATGCAACAGATCATTTTTTCAGTGTAGTTGAATAAATAATGGTAATGAATTCTACAATGTATTAAAATATTTGATTTTCTTTAATCACAACCAGAAGTAAAATTAGATGGACTAAAGAGCTATATATAATTGAGTTTGTGGGTTGACAGATAAATAGTTACTTTTAATATAAAGCAATAGAACCTAAAGGAATATCAAGTAAATGTTCTGTGCCAGAATTTTAGTTTGATTCTAACATTATTTTGTGACCTTCTGCCTGGATAGAGACAAATAGATCTGTTACTGTAACAAATGGAAGTTCAATTGAAAACATCTCATGGCTGCTGGAACAAAGTGATTGCTTCGCTGAGCTGCCCTTCCTTCCTCCTTTTATTCCTTTCTCCTTCATTAGGCATGTTTCCATTCGGTCACATTGCCATTGTTGGTGGACAGACTGCTTCTTGATTATCTGGCTCTAGTCTCTGTAAATACTTGCCCTGCTGCTATGATAGGAGAAAATGGCAAAAATAAGTTGGGTGGATATCAGAACACTTCCTGACTTTCAGTAGGAAAAGTGTACCCTTCCCATTCATCTCAAGGCATTGAGGGCATCTGATAATCATGTAGTGACATTCTTCTTCCCAGAGAATTACCACAATTTTAGGAAAACACTCAGCCTCTCACTGAATGCACTTCCCTAATAAGACTTCTAAACAGTCTTCAAATGCTGTATTTCTCCTTTCCTTTCATAACTCTGAGACAATATTTCTGTGTCCATTTTGTTCTCTTATTTCTCCCATCAGCCTTTTGCTTGCTCTCCACCTCCATGTTTTTTTCTTTAATTAAAACCTGGATTCTCTTCATGACATTGTTTCACTCTGGATCTTCTTGAATAGAGACTCTATGGTTTTTATTAATTCAGAATGCCAGTAAAAAGAATGCCAGTAATTTCTGCTTCTATCTCAGAGGGATAGGGTATCATCTTTGCTCAACAATACATTGTTTATTAAAATCCAGGCATAATCAAAGCAGGAGTATCACATAGTGTCTTTGGGAGTTAGACAGATCTTAGGAATCCTAGATTACTAGCTAAATGACCTTGAAAATTTGAAATTTTTATTTATTTATTTTTGAGATGGAAGTTGCAAATCCAGAAAGAGAAATAACTAGAAGAAAAAAACCCTGTAGTGTTTGAATAACTGGGACTACAGATGCACGCCACCACACCCAGCTAATTTTTGTGTCTTTAGTAGAGACGGGGTTACACCATGTTGGCCAGGATGGTCTTGATCTCTTGACCTCATGATCCACCTGCCTTGGACTCCCAAAAGCCTGGGATTACAGGTGTGAGCCTCTGCACCAAGCCTGAAAAATATTTTAAAGTGTAAATTCTATTCTCCTCTAAAGTGGAGGCTTCTTTACTTTCTTGTGAATGTTAAATTGAATGATATAAGTGAAATAATTAGCACTGTGTATGGCACCTCTTAAGAATGTAATGTTACCATACTTCTGTAATAATGTTACACTATATATCTAATCTATAATCTATCTATCTATATATATCTCTAATCTATCTATCTCACACTCTCTTTATCCATTCATCCAATGATGGACTTTTGGGTTGCTTACATATCTTTGCTAGTGTGAATAGTACTGCAATAAACATGGGAGTGCAGATATTCCTCTGATATAATATTTTTCTTCCCTTTGGATAAATATTTATCCAGTAGTGGAATTGCTGGATTGTATGTTAGTTCTATTTTTAGTTTTTTGAGAAATCTTCCTAATGTTTTCCATGGTAGATGCACTAATTTATATTCCCACCAATACTATATAAGAGCTCCCATTCACCTCATTTTTACCAGCATCTATAATTTTTTGGTTTTGTTTTTATAACTAGGGTAAAATGATATATCTCATTGTAGCTTTGATTTGCATTTCCCTAAAGATTAGTGATGGTGAGCATTTTTGCATACACCTGTTGGTCATTTGTGTGTGTTCTTTTAATACATGTCTACTCATGTTATTTACCCACTTTTAAAATGAATTATTTGTTTTGTTTTGTTTTTTAACTGTTGGATTGTTTCAATGTTTTGTATATTCCAGATATTAGTCCCTTGCCAGATGAGTAATTTACAGATATTTTCTCTCATTTCACAAGTTGTCTGTTCCTGCTGTTGACTATTTCCTTTGTTGTGCAGAAGCTTTTTAGTTTAACATTATCCCATCTATCTATTTATATTTTTGTTGCTTGTGCTTCTGAGGTCTTTGTGACAAAATAGTTCCCTAGAGAAATAATCTTAAAGTATTTTCCCTATGTTTTCTTCCAGTGGTTTTATGGATTAGAGTCTTAAATTTAAGTTTTTAATACATCTTCAGTTGATTTTTGTGTATGATGAGAGGTAGGGGTCCATTTTATTATTCTATGTATGGATATACGGTTTTCCAAGCACCACTTATTGAAGAGAGTATCCTTTCCCCAATGTATTATTGGTGCCTTTGTTAAAAATCAATTGGCTATAAATACATCGATTTATTTCTGGGTTCTCTATTCTGTTTCATTGGTCAGTGTGTCTGTTTTTATACCAATATCATGATGTCTTGGTTACTGAAGCCTTGTAATATATTTTGAAGTAAAGTAGTGTGATGACTCCAGCTTTGTTCTTTTTGAGGAGGATTGCTTTGGCTGTTTGGGCTCTTTTTTGGTTCCATACAAATGTTAAGAATTTTTTTCTATTTATGTAAAGAATGTGGCCGGGCACGGTGGCTCAAGCCTGTAATCCCAGCACTTTGGGAGGCCGAGGCGGGTGGATCACGAGGTCAAGAGATCGAGACCATCCTGGTCAACATGGTAAAACCCCGTCTCTACTAAAAATACAAAAAATTAGCTGGGCATGGTGGCGCTTGCCTGTAATTCCAGCTACTCAGGAGGCTGAGGCAGGAGAATTGCCTGAACCCAGGAGGCGGAGGTTGCGGTGAGCCGAGATCACGCCATTGCACTCCAGCCTGGGTAACAAGAGCAAAACTCCGTCTTAAAAAAAAAAAAAAAAAAGAATGAAAGAATGTCATTGGATTTTTATAGGGATTGCATTGAATCTGTATATTGCTTTTGGCAATATGGTAATTTTAGTGTTATTGATTCTTCTGATCCATGGCCAAGATATATCTTTCCATTTCTTTATGTTCAATTTCTTTAATTTGTGTGTTTTAGTTGTCATTTTATAGAACTTTCCCCTCCTTGGTTAAATTAATTCCTAGGTGTATACTACAAAACTTTGCTCAAAGAAATAAGAGATGACACAAACAAAGGGAAAAACATTTCATGCCCATAGATAGGAAAAATCACTATCATAAAAATGGCCATACTGCCCAAAGCAATTTATAGATTCAATGCTATTCCCATTAAACTATCATTGATATTTTTCATAGAACTAGAAAAAACTATTTTAAAATTCATAAGAAGCCAAAAAAGAGCCCAAATAGCCAGGCAAACATTCTAAGCAAAAAGTATAAAGCTGGAGGCATTACACTACCTCCGGTTTTGTTAAAATTATACTGCAGGATTACAATAACCAACACAGAATGGTGCTGGCACAAAACCAGACACATACGCCAATGGAACAGGATAGAGAACCCCAAAATAAGTCCACACGCCTACAACTATCTGATCTTTGACAAACCTGAGAAAAACAAGCAATAGAGTAAGGACTCCCTACTCAATACATGGTGATGGGATAACTGGCTAGCCATATGCAGAAGATTGAAACTAGACCCATTCCTTACACCATATATAAAAATTGACTCAAGGTAGATTAAAGACTTGAATGTCAAACCCAAAACTATCAGGACCATGGAAGATAACCTTGTCAATACCATTCAGGACATAGGAACAGACAAAGATTTTATGACAAAGATATTGAAAGCAATTACAGCAAAAGCAAAAATTAACCAATGGGATATAATTAAACTTTTCCACAGCAAATGAAACTATTGACAGAGTAAACAAACAACCTACAGAATAAGAGAAAATTTTTTCAAACTATGCATGTGACAAAGGTCTAATATCCAGCATCTATGAGGAATTTAAACCAATTTGCAAGGAAAAAAAAAGGAACCCCATTAAAAAGTGCTTGTGCTTCTGAGGTCTTGGTGATAAAATGGCAAAGACCTCAGACACTTGGCAAAAGACATGAACAGACACTTCTCTTAAGAAGACATCCATGTGACCAACAAGCATATGAATAAAAGCTGAACTTCACTGATTATTAGAGAAATTCAAATCAAAACCAAAATGAGATACTATCTCATCAGTCAGAATGGCTATTATTAAAAAGTAAAAAAATAACAGATGCTGGTTAGGTTGTGGAGAAAAAGAAATGCTTATACACTCTTAGTGGGAGTGTAATTTCGTTCAACCATTGTGGAAGACAGTATGGTGATTTCTCAAAGACCTAAAAATAAATATCATTTGACCCAGCAATCCCATTACTGGGAATATAAATAATTGTAGCACTATTCACATATGTTTCCATATGTTTACTAACCCATATGTTCATTGCAGCACTATTCACAATAGCAAAGACATGGAATCAACCTAAATGCCCATCAGTGACAGACTGGATAAAGAAAATGTGGCACATATACACCATGGAACACTATGCAACGATAAAAAAAAGAATGAGATCATGTCCTTTGCAGGGACATGGATGGAGCTGGAGGCCGTTATGCAGGAACAGAAAACCAAATACCACATTTTCACTTAGAAGTAGGAGCTAAATGATGAGAACACATGGACCCATGTAGGGGAACAACACACACTGGGGCCTACTGGATGGTGGGGGTTGGGAAGAGGGAAAGGATCAGGAAAAATAGCTAATAGCTACTAGACTTAATACCTAGGTGATGAAATAATCTGTACAACAAACCCCCATGACACAAGTTTGCCTATACAGCAAAACTACACATGTACCTCTGAACTTAAAAGTAAATAAATAAAAATGAGTTTTCCTTTTTTTCCTTGACTAGTTCATTGTTGGTATATATGAACACTACTTATTTTGTATATTGATTTTTATATCCTGCAACTTTACTGAGTTTATCATATCTAAAAGAATTTTTGGTATAGTCTGTGTTTACACACACACACACACACACACACAAACACACACACACACACCCATGAGCATAGAATGTTTTTCCATTTGTTTGTGTCCTCTCTTATTTGCTTGAGCAGTGGTTTGTAGTTCTCCTTGAAGAAGTCCTTCACATCTCTTGTAAGTTGTATTCCTAGGTATTTTATTCTCTTTGTAGCAATTGGGAATGGGAGTTCATTCATGATTTGGCTCTCTGCTTGCCTATTATTGGTGTATAGGAGTGCTTGTGATTTTTGCACATTGATTTTGTATACTCAGACTTTGTTGAAGTTGCTCATTAGCTTAAGGAGTATTTGGGCTGAGACAATGAGGTTTTCTAAATATAGAATCATGCCATCTACAAATAGAGACACTTTGACTTCCTCTCTTCTTATTTGAATACCTTTTATTTCTTTCCTTTGCCTGATTGCCCTGACCAGAACTTCCAATACTGTGTTGAATAAGAGTAAGTTTCTTATTCTTGAATTCTAATTTGGTTGCACTGTGTTCTGAGAGACTGTTTGTTATTAGTTCAGTTCTTTTGTATTTTCTGAGGAGTGTTTTACTTTCAATTATGTGGTTGATTTTAGAGTAAGTACTATGTGGCGCTGAAAAGAATGTATATTCTGTGGTTTTGGGGTAGAGAGTTCTGTAAATATCTATTAGGTCCACTTGATTGAGAACTGAGTTTAAGTCCTGAATATCTTTGTTAATTTTCTCTATTGATGATTTGTATAATATTGACAGTGGGGTGTTAAAGTCTCCCACTATTATTGTGTGGGAGTCCAAGTTTCTTTATAAGTTTCTAAGAACTTGTTTTATGCATCTGGGTACTTCTGTTTTGGGTGCATATATATTTAGGATAGCTCTTCTTGTTGAAGTGATCCTTCAACCATTATGTAATGACCTTGTCTTTTTTGATCTTTGTTGGTTAAAGTCAGTTTTGTCAGAGACTAGGACTGCAACCTCTGCTTTTTTCTGCTTTCCATTCGCTTGGTAAATTTGCCTCCATTCCTTTATTGTGAGCCTGTGTGTCTTTGCACATGAGATGGGTCTTTTGAATACAGCACACTAGTGGGTCTTGACTCTTTATCTGATTTGCCTGTGTCTTTTAATTGGGGCATTTAGCCCATTTACATTTAAGGTTAATATTTTTGTGTGTGAATTTGATCCTGTCATCATGATGCTAGCTGGTAATTTTGCACAGTAGTTCATGTAGTTTCTTCATAGTGTCACTGGTCTTTATATGTTGGTTGTGTTTTTGCAGTGTCGGGTACTGGTTTTTCCTTTCCATGGTTAGTGCTTCCTTCGGGAGCTATTGCAATGACCGGTGGTGACAAATTTCCTCAGCATTTGCTTGTTTGAAAAGGATTTTATTTATCCTTCTCTTACAAAGCTTAGTTTGGCTGGATATGAAATTCTGAGTTGAAAATTCTTTAAGAATGTTGAATATTGGCCCCCACTCTTTTCTGGCATGTAGGGTTTCTGCTGAGAGATCTGCTGTTAGTCTGATGGGCTTCCATTTGTAGGTGACCTGACCTTTCTCTCTGGCTGCCTTTAACATTTTTTCCTTCATTTCAACTTTGGAGAATCTGATGATTATGTGTGTTGGGGTTGATCTTCTCGTGGAGTATCTTAGTGAGGTTCTCTGTTTTAATTTAATTTGAATGTTGGTCTGCCTTGCTAGGTTGGGGAATTCTCCTGGATAATATCCTGAGGTGTGTTTTCCAACTTGGTTTCATTCTTCCTGTCTCTCTCAGGTACTTCAGTTGGTTGTAGGTTCACTTTTTTTTACATAGTCCCATAGTCCCTGGAGGTTTTGTCTGTTCATATACATTTTTTTTTTTCTAATCTTGTCTGCCTGCCTTATTTTAGCAAGATAGGGAGAATGAGGTTTCTTTTCTTTTCTTTTCTTTTCTTTTTTGAGATGGAGTTTCACCCTGTCACTCAGGCTAGAGTGCAGTGGCACAATCTCAGCTCACTGCAACCTCTGCCTCTTGGGTTCAAGCGATTCTCCTGCCTCAGCCTCTCAAGTAGCTGGGATTACAGGCACCTGCCATTGTACCTGGCTAATTTTTGTATTTTTTAGTAGAGACCAAGTTTCGCTATCTTGGCCAGGCTTGTCTTGAACTCTTGACCTCATGATCCACCCGCCTTGGCCTCCCAAAATGCTGGGATTACAGGTGTGAGCCACTGCGCCCAGATAGCAAGATAGTGTTTAATCTCTGATAGTCTTTCTTCCACTTGATTGATTCAGCTATTGATACCTGTGTATGCTTCACGAAGCTCTCGTGCTGTGTTTTTCAGCTCCATCAGGTCATTTATGTTACTCTCTAAGCTGGTTATTCTAATTAGCATCTCCTGTAACTTTTTATAATGGTTCTTACCTTCTTTGCATTGGGTTAGAACATGCTTCTTTACCTCAGTGAAGTTTGTTATTATCCACCTTTTGAAGCCTCCTTTTGTCATTTCATCCATCCCTTCCACTGTCCAGTTCTGTGCCCTTGCTGGAGAGGAGTTGTGATCATTTGGAGGAAAAGAGGCACTCTGGCTTTTTGGGTTTTCAGTGTTTTTTTTTTTATTCTTTCTCATCTTCCTGAGTTTGTCTAGTTTCTATCTTTGAGGCTGCTGACCCATGGAAGAGGTTTTTATGGTTTTTTTTTTTTTCTTTCACTGGTCAGGTCCCTCTTCTGTAGGCCTGCTGTGGTTTTCTGAGGGTTCACTTCAGGTCCTATTCAGCTGATTTGCCCCTGCGCCAGAGGATGCCACTCAGGAAGGCTGGAAAACAGCAAAGATGCGTACCTGCTCCTTCCTCTGGGATCTCTGACCTTGAGGGGCACCATCCTGATGCCAGTAGGAATGCTCCTGTATAGAGTGCCTGTCTGATGATCCCTGTTGTGGGGGTCTCGCCCAGTTGGGCGGCACAGGAAGCAGAACCTATTTAATGAAGCCCTTTGGCTGTCCCTTGGTGGAGGCAGTATGCTGAGCTGCAGAGAAACTCACTTGTTTATGATGCCTGATTCCTCAGAGCTAGCAGAAGGAAAGACTAAGTATGCTGGTCCACTTACACTATGGCAACCCCTCCACTAGGGTCTCAGGTCCAGGGATATCAGAGTTCTGTCTTTGAGTCCCTGGCTGAAGTTATTAAAATTCCTTCAGGGACACCCCGCCCAGTGAGGAGGGATGGGTCAGGGTCCGGCCTGTAGAGGAAATCTGGCCACAGTCTGCTAAAGCTGGTGTGGAGAATGCCTCTTAGGACCAAGCCATCAGGCTCCCTGGCTCCAGCAGGGGAAAAGCGCAGCCTGGAGCTACAGTGATGGCTGCTACCCTTCCCACCTGGAGCTTAGCATGCTACGTATCTAGCAGCCACAGTGTTGGCTGAAGCCCCTTCCCCTAATGAGCTTAGAAGGCTTAGACCTCAAAAGGGAAGGCTCCCTTCCCACCTGGAGCTTAGTGTGCTAGGTAACTAGCAGCCACAGTGTTGGCTGAAGCCCCTTCCCCTAATGAGCTCAGAAGGCTTAGACCTCAGAAGGGAAGGCTCCCTTCCCACCTGGAGCTTAGTGTGCTAGGTATCTAGCAGCCACAGTGTTGGCTGAAGCCCCTTCCCCTAATGAGCTCAGAAGGCTTAGACCTCAGAAGGGAAGGCTCCCTTCCCACCTGGAGCTTAGTGTGCTAGGTATCTAGCAGCCACAGTGTTGGCTGAAGCCCCTTCCCCTAATGAGCTCAGAAGGCTTAGACCTCAGAAGGGAAGGCTCCCTTCCCACCTGGAGCTTAGTGTTCTGGGTAACTAGCAGCCACAGTGTTGGCTAAAGCCCCTTCCCCTAATGAGCTCAGAAGGCTTAGACCTCAGAAGGGAAGGCTCCTTTCCCACCTGGAGCTTAGTGTGCTAGGTAACTAGCAGCCACAGTGTTGGCTGAAGCCCCTTCCCCTAATGAGCTCAGAAGGCTTAGACCTCAGAAGGGAAGGCTCCCTTCCCACCTGGAGCTTAGTGTTCTGGGTAACTAGCAGCCACAGTGTTGGCTAAAGCCCCTTCCCCTAATGAGCTCAGAAGGCTTAGACCTCAGAAGGGAAGGCTCCCTTCCCACCTGGAGCTTAGTGTGCTAGGTATCTAGCAGCCACGGTGTTGGCTGAAGCCCGTTCCCCTAATGAGCTCAGAAGGCTTAGCAAGCAGCAGCAGCAGTAGTGATGGCTCCCCTCGCCCTACCAGGGAATTCAGCAGGATTAGGCAGATTTCAGCTGAGTGGCTGTTGAGAATCTACGTGGCTCCGTGGTCGGGACTCAAGGCCCTGGTGGTATGAGCTCGTGAGTGGGATCTTCTGATCATTGGTTGCACAGTTCCGTGGAAAAAGCACAGCTTCCCAGCCTGGGTAGCATGCTCACTCACCGCCTTCCGTGGCTGGGGTGGGGAGGGCTCCTCTGTCTACTGTGGCTCTCAGGTGGGCCACCACACCACTCTGCTCTTCCTTCCTCTCCGTGGGTCACACCAGCCACCTAGTCAGTCCTGATGTCAGAACCTCAATACCTCGGTTGCCAATGCAGGATTTGCACACTGTTTTGGTTCTTTTCAATGGGAGCCTCAGATCACTGCTGCTTCTAGTTGGCCATCTTGACCCTGCCTAAAAAAAGCTCTATTTTTTTTTTAAATAATAGCTACCCCTTTGGTAAATTTATCATTCATAGCCTGCATTTTTAAATTATTTGTGTTCTCTTGTATCTCACTGATATGGTTAGGCTTTGTGTCTTCACCCAAATCTCATCTTTAATTGTAATCTCCCTAATTCCCATGTGTCAAGGGAGAGACCAGGTGGCAGTGATTGAATCATGAGGGTGGTTTCCCCATGCTGTTCTCATGATAAGGAGTGAGTTCTCACGAGATCCGATGGTTTTATAAGAAGCTCTTCCCCCTTCGCTTGGCATTTCTCCTTCCTGGCTCCTCGCGTGAAAGGTGCCTTGCTTCCTCTTCCCCTTCTAAGTTTCCTGAAGCCCCCCCAGCCATGCTGAACAGTGAGTCAATTAAACTTTTTTTCTTTATAAATTACCCAGTCTCGGGAAGTTCTTTACAGCAGTGTGAAAGCAGACTGATACACTCGAGTATCTTCAAAATCATTATTTTGAATTCTTTTCCTGAGATTTCATAAATTTGTTTTCATTTGAATCTGTTCCTGAAGAATTATTTCGTTTCTTCGGAAGCGTCATATTTCCTTGCTTTTTAGTGTTTCTGGTATCATTACATTGATATATGCTCATATGGTGTACCAGTCACTTCTTTATTTTTTTTTTAATTTGCTTCTGTAAGAGAGGATTTTTCTTGAAGATGTGTTTATGGTGTTGGTTGGGGTCGGGTATTTTGGCTTTGCTTCTGGGTGTGTACAGTAGTGTAGTCTCTATGTGATTTTTTCAACTGTAAACAGCATCAATGGTGTCTGTTCCTCTATGAGTTGGGTTGCAGTTGTTGTTGGTGGCTGTGATGAAGTTTCGCGGCAGATGGGAATATCGGGTGGGCCAGTCCTTAGGAACCAGTGGTACAGCAGTGAGCCAAGCATGCCTACCTTGGGCCCCATGGTGGCATACACTTGCACCAATGTTAGCATACACTTGCACCAATGTTAGCAGGTTTAGGTAGGCCAATTTTGCACCTCTAGACAGTTTGCTCACATGCCAGTAGTGGCAGAGGTGGGCTGGGCAGATGGATGGGTCCTCAGACCTCTGGGAAGTGAGCATGAAATGACTGATAATGGTAGCAATGGCAAGACAACCCTTTGACTCCAAGTCTCTGCACTGGTTTTGGCATTGGCTCTGATAGGCTGGACAGGCTAGTCCCTAGGCCTGTAGGTGGTGCTTGCAGGCAGGTGCCAGCTGTGGTGGTAGAGGCTAGTTGGGTGGTCCTCAACTCAGGTACCCAGGAGGATTCTCATATGGCAACAGTTATGGATGGGGATGAGCAATCTCTAGGCCTTCAGATGACAAGCTTGGCATGGGGAGTGGCAGAGATGAGTCTAGTGGACCTGTCCTTAGGCCCTCTGGTGGTATGTGCAGGTGCTAGCTGTGGTAGGCACAGATGGGGTTTCAGACTCCTAGCAGAATGCTTGGGTGGGAGTAGCAGTAGCTGCACTGCAGCCCTGCTACTGGAAAAGGCACAGTTGTTTCCAGTGGCAATAGCCATAAGCAGGCAGCTGGGGAGCATGTACTTTGACCCTAGGTGGTGGCTGCAGGTGAGGTAACCTGTCCTGAAGGTGCCAGTAAATGCCCAGTGGTTCTGCTGCCAGAGGCAGTGGGATCACTACCAGGGGCTTGTGTTTTAACCCTGGTGGTGAGAGCAGCTGCAGGTGAAGAAATCTGTTCTGGAGGCATGTAAAAATGCATGGTGGCTGCTCCACTGGTGGGGGCAGTGGGCTTGCTACCAATAGCTCATACTTTGGCCCTGGCAGCAGCAGCCAGCCATGGCAATGGCTGTGGGTAAGGAATGTCAGTAGGACTCCAGGGATGTGGAGATACAGGAGCTGTTGTTTCCCAGGGCAGGATGTAGTCTGTTCTTTCTCTGTTCAATTCTTGTGTTCTCTTTCAGATGATCTATTTGAAGTCTGATTTCTTACTTGCTATTTTTGCTTTGTGGAGGAGGAGAGTACCAAATGCCCTCTAAGCAGCCATCTTGATTCCCCCTCCTGTATTTTAACATTTTAGTGTCGGTAGGATCTGTAGTGATACGTACTTTTTTAGTCCTGATATTGATAAGTTATTCTTTCTCTCTGTCTCTGTTTCTCTACAGCTTTCATTCTTCTGCCATGCAGATAGGAGTTTATTAATTTTATTAATCTTTTTTGAAGAACCAGTTTTAGTTTTATGAGTTTTTCTAGATTTTTTCATTATGAAATTATTTCTGTTCTTTTTATTATTTCATCTCTTTACATACTTCAGTTTAAATTGTTCTTTTTTAGTTTCTTAATATCAAAGCTTATATCATTGTTTTGAGAGATTTCCTCTTTTTCATAAAAGCATCCCAAAGAAACACATTATCTTATTCCCTAAGCCAAACTGTTCTCACAGCTCTGTAAGTAATCTTACCAAGTTTCTCTATCATTTAGATTCTAGATTTTAGTCATCTTTGAATCACTTAAATACTTATATTTGATCTTGCAAATTATGTTGTATTTTTGTCAAATAATATTCTAAAACTGACTTCTCCTTTAAAGTCTCTCGTCTTCACCTTTAAACTCTTTTAATACTCTCATATTTTTTGTAAAATTAATTGCACCCTATTTTTTCACATCCCAAAGCCTCCATAACATTAGTTTTACCGACCTTCTAGATTCACCTTCATTTGTTTGTTCCTGCTCCCTTTTCTTGGCCTATGGTGAAACTGAGATAGTTACTGTCTCCCATATCCTTTGCTCTCAAGCACTGTGCCAGAGATACTTCCCCTGAACTTATGCAAATGATCCCCTGAACTTAAGCAAATGTTAACCATTTGTATGTCAATCCCATCTACTCTGGGAAAACTTTTCTGATTTCCTGATTTTCCAAGATGACTCATTTCTTGAAATTGCTTGACACTTTATTGCATTTCACTTAAGACATTTACCTGATACTACTTGAATTATACTTATATTGGAGAATTATACCTATGAGGGGGAAAAAGTCTGATTTACCTATTTTTGTACTACTTATCACATTAACTACATGAAAAAATCGTAAGTCTACTTTGAATTCAATTATCATTACTGTAGAAAATGGATTATGCTTTTAGGCTTTAGAATTACATTCTATTAGTCTTCCACACAGTCCTCCATAAATTTCTAATTATTAAAAAATTACTAAACCAGAAGCAGTTTCCTAGCTACTCTTTCCTAGAGGCATGCTGGTTCAATTGTCTAAGAACTGGTAGAAAGAATTAATCTTAAATCAATGAATTATACCAACTATCACCAGGACTTTTTCTCTTACCATTGTTTCTCTCTTCCTTCACACCAACATGTACCACCTCATCCAGATTCATAAAGGAGGAAACTGGTGATACTTTTTTTAATGCTGATTCAAGTTCAACTCATCGTATCTTAGTGGTGGGGCAAGTCCAGAGATGTTTTAAAAGGATACATGTCAGCACTTTGTATAATTTAAAGCATATTGGCAATTTTTTTTTTTTTTTGAGACAGAGTCTCACTCTGTCACTTGGACTGGAGTGCAGTGGCACGATCCTGGCTCACTGCATTCTCCGCCTCCTGGGTTCAAGCAGTTCTCTTGACTCAGCCTCCCAAGTAGCTGTGACTACAGATGCTCGCCACCATGCCCGGCTGATTTTTTTTTTTTTTGTATTTTTAGTAGAGACAGGGTTACACTATGTTGGCCTGGCTGGTCTCGAACTCCTGACCTCGTGATCCACCTTCTTTGGCCTCTGAAAGTGCTGGGATTACAGGCATGAGCCACTGCACCCGGCTGGCATATTTTTTATCTTGCCATGGTATTTGGATCAAAGTAGCACCTTCAGCCTTTTGAGTTTACTAAAGCTTCTTTAAAGCTGTGACATATTTACTTTCTAAAAGACAGTATATTGCCTTACAGCCCTATGCCAGGTCAATAATATAGACAAGGAATCATTAGTACACATTCCCAGAAGAGTTCGTATCTTCCTTGGAGGTTGCTTGTCTAACTTAGCAGAATTGTGTTTGATGTGTGTTTCATGACAGGACAACAGAATGAGTGAGTAGGAATGTTTGCTCAGAAAGGTTCTCCTTTGTTTTCCACCCTTCCCTCTTCCCCCTTGCACTCTTTCAGAAGTGAGCATATGTGTTCTTTCTCTCCCACTCTCTCTCTTTCTCTCTCTCTCTCTCTATATATATATACACACACACACACATATATATGTATATGATGTGTATATATGTATATGTATTTATACATATATGAATATACACACATGAAAGAGAAAGAGAAGAGACTGAATACTCTCATAATATGAGTACTCTCTATATATAGATTATATATATAATATGAGAGTGCTTCTCATAATATATATGAAGAGAAGTACTCTCATATTATGAGAAGAAAGGCAGTCGTGCAACACCTCTCATTCTAAAATTTAATTTCTGGAAGCAGGCTGCAGTAGAGGCTTATGAATAATGGGGAGAGAAAAGGAAAATTTTGAGGGAAAAAAAAGAGTAATTTTCCAGGGATTGAAAGATAATTCAAAATGCAACAAATCAATAAAACAGACAAACCTGTAAGCAAAAGAATGGCTGGTGAGAATATGTATTATAAATGTTGTACTTTTGTTAGTAAAAAATGCTCACAGGGAAACTAAGAGCAGAAAACTAGAGGTTTTTGAATCCCCCATGAACTTGAAGAAGCATCTGTTCCATGCAATGCAAGGCTGAATGTTAATAATGGTCATATACTACAGAGATCCTTTACTTCGTGTTTTGTGATCTCTGGCCTGTGAGTTTATTTAGGTATATCACTACTACCCCAATCTCAGCCCCCACCTTGACTTAAAATATGTATATAATGCTGAAATGGTCGCTGGCGCATGTAATAACACTGCAATATTATTTGTTAAAATGTCTTACAAAATTCCCAAGAATAATAATTTGAACTCACTATTCTCTTGCTCTCTTCACTGACTTCCCCGCAAAATAGAGGCCCTATGCTTCCATTGCATATGAAATTGGGAGAATAATAAAATATGATCATTTGTTTTTTTATTTACTATTATAAAGAGACCCTTTATAAGGAGACCCTTTATAATTCAGTGTGCTGTTAGGAGAATAAATAAACTCCTCTATTTTATTTGCATAGTTTGTGTGACTAAAAGGATGGAAGCTAATGATGCAGGTAATACAGTATGGATGATGATTTACCTCTGATTTCGGCCATTTGCTCTCTGGGAGCAATTGTTTGCTTGGCCTGAGGAAAGCAGCATAGATACTATTGCAGAGTCTTCTCAGTTCATTCCTTTTAGTCTTTTGTGAGAATAAATAGCCGTCATCAGGACTTCATGTGAAGATAGCCCTCCTGCAGGCTTGCTGTCACTGTCATCTCAGCAGAGAATTGCTACAGACAGATATGCTGCAGGCCACTCCTTTTCAGTGAGATTACTAGAATATGTGACCACCATTGGCCCAGGGATATGGCAGAATTCTAGCAACAATGAGAGCATCTCTCCAAGTCTCTTGTTTCTGTTGCCACCTCTGCTTGACGATGTTTTAGAAAAAATGCCAGGGCTGGGCACGGTGGCTCACACCTGTAATCCCAGCACTTTGGGAGGCTGAGGAGGGCAGATCACGAGGTCAGGAGATTGAGACCATCCTGGCCAACATGGTGAAACCCCGTCTCTACTGAAAATACAAAAATCAATTGGGCGTGGTGGCACGTGTCTGTAATCCCAGCTACTCAGGAGGCTGAGGCAGGAGAATCACTTGAACCAGGAAGTTGGAGATTGCAGTGAGCCAAGATCATGCCACTGCACTCCAGCCTGGTGACAGAATGAGTCTCCATCTAAAAAAAAAAGGAAAAAAGAAAAAATGCCAGGCCCTAAGTATGACTGGCTGTCACCATGCAGAGAATGATGCCCTGCTGGAATATCTTTTGGTCTTCAGAAG
The DNA here is from genome assembly GCF_030222135.1 of Aotus nancymaae. NCBI lineage: Eukaryota > Metazoa > Chordata > Mammalia > Primates > Aotidae > Aotus > Aotus nancymaae. The sequence goes on from NW_026988471.1 coordinate 33,460,214, forward strand.
GTTCCTGAAAGGAATATCTTTGAGCATTCCATATCTATGCCTTGGTTTTCAAATTGAAACTCTTGACAAGCAACTGTTGACCTTTCACTTATCTCAGCATAGTTTTGACTTGGCTTTAGTGAACAGACTTACTTTCAGATTAACCTATACCCAGTTCTGAGTCTTGTTCTAAACCTGGATCTCTATGCCTAGAAGGTGTGAATGGTATTATGGGATATTCCTTGGCCTCTATATAAGAACACTGGCTGACATTAGAGGTGAGAATAAGGTCTAGCTAAGATTTTCACTGGATGGCAGGTAACCCATCCACCAGTTCTTTAGCTGTGCCCTCTTCCCAGTTAGTTCAACTGCCCATCATGACGATATTCTGTTTTCAAAATGCACGTTCATTTTAATGTCATTACCTTGGGGTAATGAAGGCCAAATAAAAATTTATTATCAGGTGCCTCAGTCTGTTAGGGCTAATATAACAAAATATCTTAGACTCACTGGCTTATAAACAACAAACATTTATTTCTCACAGTTTTGGAGGCTGGAAAGTCCAAGATAAAAGTGCCAGCAAATTTGGTGTCTGCTGAGGATCCATATTCTGGTTTATAGATGATGTCTTCTTACTGTGACCTGATATGATAGAAAAGGACAAGAAACCTCTCTGGGTGCCCTTTTATAATTTAGTTCATTAGGTCTCTGCATACATGACCTAATCACCTCCCAAAGGCTCTACCTCCTAATACTACCACATTGGTGATTAGTTTTCAACGTATAAATTTTGAGAAGACATAAGTATTCAGGCCACAGCATCAAGTAATAGATTTTTAGTTAATGTTAAAGCATTATTTGATAGCTTAGAGAAATATTGAAACATATGCCACTCTTAATAGCATAAGCACGTCAGTTTGTGGACATTTGGAAGTGAGTAGAGGTAGCAGGTCTTCAATTAGGTTGCTTTGTTTTGTTTCCCTTTACTAGACAGGCAGTCCCTTTTTCCCTTTCCTTTTGCTGCTGGCCACTTGCTCCCATGGTCCCCATTTGTAAATGTTACTATGTTAAGAGCCAAAGTAAAATAATTAAGAAATTAACAATAGAGTACTGATTTTGTTCTGAGGTCAAATTTATTTGAACATACTCTAGTATCTTAATAAAGTATGTCGAGTGAAAACAAGACATTTCCATGCAACATTTTATTTTACAATTGTTTGTTCCACATTGAGGTTGCCTTGTCATTTTCGCACGTAGTCTATTTTTTGATTCTCATCCCTTGCCTTTTGTTGAATTCTTATACACACTATTTTGTGGGTATTGTCAGTTCCTCTGGCTTAGATTGTGTCAGTTTACTAATAATAGATAATCTCTAGTTTGGAATATGGCTAGAAATGCTGTTAGATATGAAATGAAAGGTACTGTAGAAATTATGCCATCTCTCTTCTTGGAAAGCTTTCAACATACAGGACAGATGTGGGCTGGTTGACACAGTGTCATATTTATCAGAATAGATTTGTGTTTTTGTGAGTGCTGAGCCTACATTTGTTTTCATAATTTTCTATGTGGTCGCTTAGTATGTATTTTATTGATATTTTTACATGCAATCATTTTCATAATTATACTTCTCAGGGAGTATTAAATTCAACAAATTTTTATTGCTTTCTGCTTGTCAGGCACTGTGGTAAGTACTGTGGTTTCATGAGAACAAAGTTCTACTTTTTGCCTCCCTCAGGTGTATGGTCTAGAAATAATTCATAATAATAACATTCACATGGTATTTCATAGTTAACCAAACACATTTATTTTTATTTTCTCATTTGATCCTCATTGCACTCTGAGAGTAACAAGAGTGGATATTAACATTCTCATTTCACAGAGGAGGAGAATGGCTTAGAGAGGTAACGTGAGCTTCTCAAGGTCATGTCTAGTAAGAAACAAACTTAGGGCTCTGAGTAGAATCAACTTTATTTTAAACTTGTCCTGCAAAAGATAATAGTCCTTAAATTCCAGTAACAGCATGTGGCCAAAAACATTTGCTTTATCACACCTCCAAATAAGTATTATTATCTTTTCGATTAAAGTGGCTTCCACCATCTGTATTAAAAAAAAATAGATACGGTGAAAAGAATTGCTGTAAAGGCAAGCCATTTGACACTCTCCATAAAATATTATTGTTATTTCTCAGTCTCATAGTTAAATCTTAGAAGCACTAATTTATATGTCAGACCAATAACACAGTCCAACAGAAGATCAATTTAAATGGACATTTATTTGTTGATTTTTATTTTTAAAGAGACACCAGTAGAATAAAAACCATTTTATAAAAGAAACAGTAATCTTTTTCTTTGCTCCTTCTGATTCCTGCTGCAATTCTGTCTGGCTCTCTCATACTTAACACAAAGGCAGATGAAAGTCAGAATGCCTCTTTATCATTGGTTACAAGTATTGCCTTTCTTCTTCCTTTTTAAAAATAGACACGATTATTTTAATTAACAAATATATTTACATGTAATTCATAAGACTTTTACATACTGTCATCACTGCAGTAGATCAGCAAACACATGAAAAATATCCATATACTTTAAGGAGAAAGAGAAGCTGAGCTTTTCAAATGATTTTTCTTACCTCTGTGCAGCATTTGACATTCTTAACCACTTTTCTCTTAACGCTCTCTCTTCCCTTAAATTTCACAACTCTGCATTGTGTAATTCTCTTTTTAGCTTCAATTCTCTGATTTTTTCCTTTCCTCATGCTTTCAAAGGTAGTAATACCTTGAACTTCTATTCTTAGTACTTTTCTGATGGATTTCATCTTCTGATACTATATCTACCTTTACAATTTCATCAGTCACTTAATATGAATGACTCCTTAAATTAGATATTTAGTTTTCAATAATCTGTTAAACTCAATTCACAAAAATATCTGCTGGATATATCCTCTCACATACTATTACTGGTAATTTGGTATTTTAAAACTGATTATGGCTCATTTTACCCTCAAATTTATTTCACTCAGTGTGTTGGTCTCCCTTTATTTCTGGGGGCTATCCTCTTAATCCTGCAGTCTGAAAACTCAGATTTCAACCTACAGTCATCCTCCTCCCTGGCCCCCTTATTTTAAGGCTGAAATATTAGTTTCTAAGGCCTGCCAATTTTGTTTGTAAATCATAATTCTTTCTGTGTGTTTGTTTTATTTACATTGCCACCATAGGATGTTGTGTTATAACTGTCTGTTTTCTAAAACATGCTTACCATCAATTTGACCATGAGCAGAAGTGTCAGTATCTCTTAAAAAGTCAAAAGTGTGATAGGCAAATCTAACTGTAATCTATGTAACCCTTCCTCACTTCTTCAGCTTAGACCCCAGTTTAAGTTTTAGATTTTGTAGGTGGGCATTTTGTCCAATCTTGGTTCTATGGTTCTACCCTTGCCATTGCCTCAAGAGAGGATTCCTCCTCTCTTTCCAATCACATAACGGAACTATATGAATCTTTAACAGCTCGTTTTATTTCCTATATTCTATGTAAGTCACCACTGATTATCCAGCATCTTTTTTGCATCTATTTTTCTATAGTGACTCATTTGCCATTCTGCATATAAAAACTTCAAAATTTAATTGTCTTTTATATGTAAGCATTTCCAATTTTCTCAACTGATTTACAAGCTACTTATTATTGGGGATTACATCCTATCTCTTCTTGCAGCTGCCACAATAACTACTTCAAGTCACTTTAGGCAATCAATAAATAATTGATTGGTTACATATAAACAAAACAAATTCTTATACAAATTATTTTATATAAATAAGTTATATATGCATGCTTTTCAAGATAATTATGAAGAATATGCATTGTAATAATTGCCCATGAATGGCTTGCAACTGTTTCAGGCACCCAATAAACTAAAACCAAAAATCCATTAATCAGCTTCAATTAGTTTGACAGTCCGTAAAGCCCAGAACAGATGACAAACAAATACCAACTCTGTTCCAGTGTCTGGCACTCTAATCCCAGGCACAGCTTTCTCCAGGCTGCATCCACTCATTACTCTTTTTCTTCTAAATGGGACAATCATCAAGGGAAGATAAACTTACTTAGTTGGGGACATAAATAAAAATAAAAAGCCCACCTTATATAAGAGTTGGGCAGCAGTGACCCGGTGGTGGCAGCAGTTTTATATATATGTAAAATTTTATTTTATATATATTAAAAAAAAAATATATATATATGTATATAATTTTAATCAGATTGGTTTAATGGCCAGCAGCAAGGTTCCATAGTGTGTGTTAATGACTGCCTCTTTCTCCCCTTGGTCGGTAAACTCTGGAGATCAGGAGACATGTGTTTTCATTTTTGAAAGCTCCATGCCTAGAAATTTTGTGTCCATAGCTTGGATGCAAAATGTATTCCTACATCTTTTTTTCTCCTGCACAGGAGGAGGTGTCTTGTCCTGGGGCAGTTAATAGCTTTTTGTGCCAACTCATGTAGTTGATACTAGGTAACATTCAGGGCTTGTACAAACAGGTAAACAAATGGAAGGAGGAGGAGAAAGAGCTCTCCGCAACAGACACGCTCTTCTCTTTCCACCCCTCTACCACACATTTATTTATTAGGTGGAAAGAAGCAAAAGACTAAAGGAAGTGCTTCACCAGAGTGCTGGGATTGTGTCCCTGCTAATGACCTATGCCATGCCATTCCACACTTTGTTAAACCTGGAAGTGGCTGCCAACAATCTTCCTTTTTCCAAGAAGCCTTGCATTCCCATCATAAGCAAGGGTACTAAAGTCATGTGGGAAAACGTGAAATAATAGAAATGGCTAATGCTTTCATTAAAGATGACCAACTCTGGATTTGACCTCTTTCTTGCCTAGAGCATGTTATTAATTTCTTAGGTATCTGTAACAAAATTGTATTCAGAACTTATTATGTATCAGGTTTTGTGCTAAGTGTTTTTTGTGGATTGCCTTACTTGCTTCTCAAAAGGTATGCGATAGGTACTACTAGGATTCCCATTTTGTCACTAAGGAAATGGAGATATTGAGAGTTAAAGTTGCTGATCTTACATGTAGTAAGTGTTGGAGATAAAATCGAAATTGAAGCCTTTTAAAAGATGTCACTTTAATTATTACAATTTCATAGAATATTCTGATCCAGTGCATGGTAAATTGAGGTATGTGCATAACTAAAATGCATTGCAAAGTCTACTAAATTAATTAGTAGTTTATATTGGGCTAACTTTGGTGAGGTGCTATCCAACAGTGATAGTCTCAAGTGGAAGATCTTTTCAATGTCTTAGGAAAAACATATAAAGTACCATTCAAAGGGAATGAAAGTAGTGATTTAAAAAATAATAAAAGTAAAAGCTAAGAATGGTCAAATAATTTGATCAGTAAAAGAAATCAGAAACTAAATTAGCAGCTATTTTCAAACTTAGGAAAGACTGAAGAAAGGGAATAGGTGATTATCTGTTGGCTTTCTATGTGGTCCGAATAATCTCTGAAACTCATGATTCAATTTACAGTAGAATGGATTTAGATTTAGATTTTAGAAAGAAAACTCTGACTATAGTGCTTGATAGTTTAGGAACCAGTAATTAGGAAACTTAGATACTTTCCTCCTGGAAAATTATTTGGAATCAAGAAGATTGACCATTTCCTCTTTCAAATTAGGGGCTGTTAGCTCAGAGGGCACTAGCTGATTGAGAGACTTTTTCTTTGGGGCCCTCCTAGTTTCTTAATTCCAGTATTTTTATTTTTAAAGATGAGGTTTTCATCAGGGAATACTATCTGAATGATGCCTTGTCACCTAAGCAAGCTGAGTTTCCTGGTTGTTATCAGATTGAACACTAATAGGCTGAAACAAGGACGAAGCCAGTGAGGTGCCCAGGACAGGACACATGAGGATGTACTTGCACGACCCTAGAGTGAGTGTCTCTACGTTTTGTACCCTGTGCACCTCATTTACTTCAGCCTAGACCTGGCATCTCTAGTTGGGTAATCGTTATCTTTAAGCTTTGATCATAGGAAAATTAATGTATGTGTTGCTGAAGCAAGCACCTATCATGGGGGATATTAAGATGATTCTGAAAATGACAGAGATGACCTCTTTGGCTGGAACATTCGAGCTTCTGCTGTTCAATTAGGGCTCTGATTAGTTTGACACAAAGCTTTTGTCGAAACTGTCTTTGGAATCATTCTGTTCCAGGTAATGTGGCCCCTGACTCAGAGTTTTGAGGGCAGAAGATAAACTGACAGTGGCCATCCAGACTTCAACACCCTTGGCTGCTGGTCCCCTGGAGTATTTCACTGCAAGCTTTAATGGCATGCCATCCTCGGGAGTCCTAGCTCAGCATTTGCAGGCAACTTGACTCAAGTTGATTCATGTCTCTGCCCATATATTTCCACCTGAGAGGTGGAGAAGAGTTCCTATCATCTTACTAACATATTGCTTACAGTCACTCCCTGTCTTTTTAGCCTGCCTTATTTTTCTTCAGAGCACAAATATTGATGAAGAAAGTTTAACTGATTACCTCTTTTTTTCCACTCTGAGTTAGCTCAATGAGATCAAAAATTTTGTCTATTTCTGTTCTCTGTAGTATCTTCCAAATATAGCAAGATTTGCTGGCACTGAGTAGGCACTCAACAAATATTAAAAGCTAAAATAAGCCAGTGAATAAATAACAATGGATTTTCTCACAATGCTGATTTTCAAAATTGATGGTAATAAGAATCATTTAGTGAGTGGTAATAGTAGTGGAAGAGACAGTAATTTCTAGAATGCGAATTTCCAGACCCGTCCGTCTAAATCCTGCTTTCTGAATGAGGGGTGATTTTTCCTTGCAAGAACAATTGGCAGTGTCTGGAAATATTTTTTATTGCCAATAGAGGGGTGTGTGTGTGTGTGTGTGTGTGTGTGTGTATTCCTGAATTCTGTGGGTAGAGGCCAGAGATTCTGCTAAATATCCTACAAAGCACAGGATAGCCCCTAGGAATTTTCCAGTCCTAAATGTAAAAAGGGCCAAGATTGAGAAACTCTGCTCTAGATTCTAATTTGGTAGGTAAACTGGGACAATAGATTTTGCATTTTTAGCAGGTGCTCTGTCTGATCTGATACAGATGATTCATGGACTCTCAAAATACCTTCTTTGAATAATTGTTTTATTTCTCTGTGGTTCAATCCCGTGAGAACATTATTAGGTACACAGAACATTCGATTAAAACACCCAGTGTTTTGCACCAAGATGCATGATTCTAGTTGATATAAAATACTTAAAATGAACTTCACGGAGCACCAGCACGACTTACTATTACCGGTGGGAAGCAAGCCAGGGTTAACACCCTCACTGTCTAGTCAAGTCTGACAGCCTTGTCGGCTCCATTGTCAAAGTCTATGCCTACACAATTACAGCATGTAGTCTGCTTTACTGTCCCACAAAAGAAAAGTATTGTAGCAGATAACTGCTTCCAGGATCCCTGCTGTCAGAGAAAATAAGCAAGTTATAACTTCTCCATGGTCCTGCTACCGAGCATTTCCGATGGTGCCGATTGTGGCTTCATTCAGGCATTACATGTTGTTTCTCTCTGGCAAATGGTGCAGCTAACTTTTAACCTTATCTTAGGTCATGTCATATTGATTTCTGACTGAAGTACTGTTGGAAGATCAGTCTTTACCTCCCCCACTACAAAGCTTAATACTACTCTCAATATGCTAACAACATCTAAATCATTTTTCAGGGGGTAGTGGAGTAACATTTCTTATTTTGTGCAATGTATAACATCGTCCATCGAAGAGGACATCTTCAGCCGGGTACCTAGCAGGCTGTTAGTCTCCTTGATTCTGCAATACTATAATGTCAACCGTGCCCCCTCTACCTGTTGCTTTACCTACTATTTACAGCCACAGCTTCCTTCACTGACCCAAGCTAGAAACCTCTATGTCTCCTTCTTTTTATCTGATTCAATTACCTTATATAGTTGTTTCTGTTTCTGTCATGTGGCTCATGTTCATTCCCTATTCACTATCTGTTTCAGTTTAACCCTTGAAAACCTGTTTCCGACATTAGTCTCCCTTCTACTTTTGTATCTCAACTACTTTCCAATCTACCTTCCAATCTATTTCTGGTTTTCTTTTGGAAATAACTGTTATTATGCCATCTAGTACATAATATACTTTGCATTTTTCTCCATAGACAATAAAGGGTCTATGGAGAAAAATGCAAAATCTTCCGATTAACAATCAAGACTTTTCATAATCTGGGCTCTACCTCCTCCTGCTACATCACGAATTGCTTCTCTGGTATTATAACAAAATTGTACAACTTAATAAGATGTATTCATTCACATCTCTGCTTTTCCTTGCATTTTTTTTGAATGAAGTGTACTCTTCTTCCCTGATTCTTTGTTAGAGAAACTCTTATTTTTACCGAGAGAGAAATTTCAAATTATAAAAGCATCTAAAAAGTCTTCTTTAATCTCCCTGGACCAGTTATAACACGTCAGTTTCCCCAGGAAGCAGATTCTAACACAGAGACTTGCGTGTAGGAAGTTTACTGGGGATGCGTCCTTAGAATCGATACCTGTGTGGGTGGAAGGGCAGAAAGGAAATAGAATTGTCCAGAGAGAAGTTGAATTATGATGCAGTCACAACAAAGGCCACAGCCAATTCTGTGAGAAGCTTTGGAGCTAGCATGATCCTTCAGGGTTTTTCTGAACTGGGCAAGGGGACTGGGCCTTTATGCCTCAATACTGAGAAGTGACTGTATGTGGACTGTCCCAGGAAGAAATGTGACATGGGCAAGCCCCAAGGCAAGTTTTAAAGAGGGACGCAGCTGAGAGCTGTGGTTAACTCATATTTTATCAGTTGAGGGAATGAGTCCCTTCAGTCCTTAAAGCAGAGACTGGGAGGATCTGAAAGCAGAATGCCATAGCATCTAGCACACCAGAAGTACCCATGCCTTCTGCTCAGACCTTTATTATAAAACTTAACACTTTGCACAATGGCTACTTGTTTCCATTGCTTGTTCACTAAACTAGGCTGTTTCTGAATGAGTGAGTTTGGGAGTTGGGCTTATGGATCAAAAGATGGTGTGATATGCATCCCAATCTAGTAAAAGTAGGTTGTGCTAGTCCTACCTTCATTCATTATACAAATGCGGTTATTCCTATATAACCAATGGATAGCATTGATCTCTGTATTTGATTACTATTTTAAATGAGATTGGCTTCTGTTTCTAAATAATTAAAAATGTAATTAAAACTCCACAAAGCTTTCAATAGGTGATATTTATGTTTCTCATTAATAAAGGACTTAGCTTTTTAATAGCATCAATAGCACTTATGAGAAAGAGACACCTTATTATACAAAAATTTGGGCAAAAGAATGGAAAATAATATTAGATGCCTTTAGCACCTGGAAACATACTTAGATTTCCTCTTACTTCTATAAGAAAACATTATTACAGGATCAAAGACATGTATTGAAAGAAAAAAGCTGTGGCCTTTGAATGTAGCTCATTTAGTCCTGTTCATTAGATGTGAAAATATAATTAGTTCATCATTATGAATGAAACTGTTCAGGAAATGTAATAGAATTTTCATGGAAATATATTTAGCATAGCATGCAATTACTAATTTACTGTTTATACTATTCATCATGAGTCAGTTGATGTCAACATTAAAATTTCATCTTGAACGTTGCCTGTCTTCTCTTTGTTTGACTTGAAACTTGCAAATTTAAATTTGAGATGTTTTAGTCCTAATTATTACTTGTCTAATAATTTCAAATGCAAGAACATACCATGAAAAAAACAAACTTTTCTTCTCACTAATTATTAAAGGCACATTGAATTTTCACAGGTTCCAGACACCACTGTTTACAAAATTTTTAAAGTTTTAAGCAAATGGTTAGGTAACTGTGAGGTACCAAAGTATTCATAGCCTGAAGCTCTTTTGATTTTATCTTAGGTCATGTCATATTGATTTCTGACTGAAGTAACTGTTGGAAGATCCATCTTTTCCCTCTCCCCCTACAAAACTTAATACAACTCTCAATATGCTAACAACATCTAAATCACTTTTTGTGGGGTATTGGAGTAACATTTCTTATTTTGTGCAACGTATAACGTCATCCATTGAAGAGGATATCTTCTTGGATGATGTCCAAGAAGATAAAGTGTATATAACACTATGAAAATTAACAAAACATGTAGATTACCTTTTATACACTGTATATTTCTATGCTATCATCACATTTTATCATCATAATAACTTCAGATAAAGTCATTTTCCCAAAGTAAATGGCAGGGCTGGAACTCAAACATTTACTTTCTAGCTCCTGGCCCTTTTTTTTTTCCCCATTGGTATAGTAGCAAAATGTAGTACAAGCAGGGTGACCATATAATTAATTGTTAAAAGCTGGGTCATTTTAAGAGTGAAGGAAGCACTACTCATAAATACACTGAGATAAGAGGTGTAAACCAGGACTATTCTGATGAAGTGGAACATAAAAAATAAGTAAAAAATCTGAGAGATTACCTCATTCCTTTTAAGCTGAATTTTGAACATTATAGTTAAACCTGTCAACGTCCTAGTATGTAATCCAGTTCTGATTTAAGAAAAAGGCATCTCAATTTTGCATGTTCTTCACATGTACCCTAAAACCTAAAATACAATTAAAAAAAAAAGCACCCCCCCCTTGCAAAAAAAAGAAAAAGGCATCTCTTTAAGGTATGCACTGGAGCAGTCACCCTCAACACTGGGATGGAAGCAACAATGCATGCCAAGATAGAGCTTGGTACGAAGATTTCTAAGAATACCTTGAGTGCCCCCTGAGAAATCTGACTTAATGGGAGATACCCATAATTTTGTTTTAGGTTAACTCAAGATGTGGTTCTCTCTCAGTAGCTATGCATTTCGTAAAGTTCTTGCTCTCTTCCTCCAGCATAGTTGGGCTGATTTTCCTTTGTGATTCTTAAATCTATTATCCGCACCTCTTTTAGAGCACTGAATTTATTATATTGTATTTTAAAAAGTTATTATGTTGTAATTTTTCATGACTATGTCCCTCTGCCCCAGTAGAATATGTATCTTATCACTCTGTCCAGTCCGTGGAGCAAAGTGTGAGTTGCTTACCATAGGTAAAGTGGATGGGAAAATATTGCTATAACCAGGAGAGGGACACAAAATAACAAAGACTTATCTTTCTCAAAATAGAGGGAAAAAAACCAAATCATGTTAGTTGGTGGAAGGACTTGTACAAAATTTGGCTTGCTTAATTTAGCAATACCAATAAACATGAAAACAACACTTACATCATAGTGTATAGTATGTGTCAGGAACCTTTTAAAGATGCCTTCATACTGCTGGAACACTAAGAACCAAACTGATCTTAACATGATTTCACTCTTTTCATAGCCTTTGTTGGCATAACTTTCCTACTTCAAAAGATTCTTTTGCAGGAAGATATAAATTCCAAATGACTCTATTTTTTATTACAGGATTTCTCAAGACCCATTACCTTTTCAATGGAAATTATTAACAATTTATTGCCTAGTATTCATGACCCTCTCTCTCTCTTCAAAATATTCTCCTTGCTGTTTTCACTAATCCTAAACTATCATTAATCTTAGCCAGTCTTCATAAAGATCCTCACTGAAAAACCTACTTTCAACTAGACTGCAAAATTTCAGTAAGTCAGACTTTGTCCTTTCCACTGTAAGACGCTACCAAACTCTGCCAAGGTGCTGTTCTCCTGAGTAAGCCATAGACTCAGCTTTGCCATATTAAAAGTTTATAAACAGCTTTTGCTGTTCTGGGGAGCTTTCAGCAAGCATTTCACCTATAAATACCTTAATTCTCACAGCAACCCCATGAAGTTTAATGTATTATTTCCATTTTGCAGAAGAGACCTAAGACCAAAGTTACACAGTGAGTAGGTGGTAGAGCTGACATTTGAATCCAGGCTGTCTAGCCCTGTGGACGGTGTATCTGTACTAAATTCCTGGGAGTCATTTAAAAACTAGTATAATTGACTTAATTAGGAAGAAATTTCAAAACATTACAATAAATAAAAACATTTCAAAAATGGTACAAGTAAAAATGCAATATTACTTACATACGTGGATCAATTATTTCTCTGTTCACTTGCTCTGTGTTCTTTCTCCACTTAAAGAAGCAATGATAAACATACCAGCATTTACAAGGTCATGATGCAGGAAGAGTGTCTTAATTCCTAAAATCTTTCTGGCCTTTGAAAAATGACCACTGAATTAATGACCTCTGAATGGCCACAGTGTAATAATCTGTTACTAATTTCTTAACAGTACGTCTGGAGTAAAAGGTAATGGATAATCAAATGGGGGTGAAAGAAAGGAATCTGCTAAGTGGGGTTTGTTGGAAATTGTCATAGGTAGGAAGAAATAGGCATATGGATTCTGGAGAGAAAATGTATAAGGCTAGATTCCTGTCCCAATAACTATTATACCTGATTTGAATAAAAATATTTATCCTAGTGTAATAAATAAAACTTGAATGGCTTACTAATGTTATATGTGATGGATTCAAGCCCCTATGCCATCAAGCTAGAAGAATGTGGCAAAACTGACAAAAATTTGCACAGAAAAATATAAACTCTGGCTTTTAAGTCTGGAAAATAGATTATGCTAAATGCTTTCTAACAACTAAAGCTGATTTACAGTGAATTAGCCTCAAAATATAGTGAGTCCTTCAACACAAATATTTCAATAGAACATAGGTGGATGTCTTTCTGGAATATTGTGTGACAATTATATGTAATAATATCAAAGGGTCTTTCTAATTCCTAAATGCATGTTACAGACATACCAATGTATTTTGGTAGATCTAAGGCATGCATTCAAACTTCAGTAATGTGTCATTTAGTGACCCCTCGATTTACATATCTACCAGTAAATATTTTTTGGCTGTTGCCTAGAGAATTAGGCAAATCCCTTTTCCCTACTTATATACTTGTGCATATGACTCTGGGCATGTCCAGATATCCAAAAAAAGAAGGAGACCTAGAGAGAAAATTTATTACAGTCTTTGGAGGTAGAAGGCTGTTCTCTGCATTAGGGCTGGCAGAAGAAATGGAAGATTTGTTTTAATTTCCTGATGTGTCTGAGGTTAGATCTTGTCCCTCCATAACCTTCATGTTGGAATTGGCTGTCTGAGTGAATCCAAGATTTCGACTATTTAGAGTATAGTTGACTTATGAATCACCCTTGAATAAGCCTGTCTCTGGAATAGCAGCCTTTATACTGGACCTCAAGGGTGTTCTGAATGGTGGTTGTGATAGCAATAGTGTTAGGAGTGTCAGTGGCTGGAGGGGGTGACTCAACCAGGGATGCTGCAATCCCAGCATAAAGCATCTCAACTTTGAATTCAACAATGGCAGTATTGTCAAAGCAAGTCACCTTTACATGACTTTTAGAGGGCATTAAACCATGATGACCAGATCAAGGGCTGTTACACTACAGGGCAAAACCACTTTGGGGCTAACATATTTTTATTTCTTGGCCACCAAAATCCTAGGCATCTGCCATCCAGCACTGAAATGGCTTAAAAAAAAAAACTTTTCTGTATTTGAAACCTTTTTTTGTTTAGGTACACAACTTAGTGAGTACAGAAAGCTGAAAAAAAAAAAAAAGCTTTTTTGGCTCTTTAAGAAGCAAGCATATGTTGGTACGTTATTTCTCTCATTTTTAAAAAGTTTATCATTGTAAATAATCTTCTTTTTATTGGTGTACAGTACGATTAAAACCTCAATAGCCTTGGCCAGGTGCAGTGGCTCACACCTGTAATCCCAGTACTTTGGGGGGAGGCTGAGGTAGGCAGATCACTTGAGGTCGGGAGTTTGAGACCAGTCTGACCAACATGGAGAAACCCCATCTCTACTAAAAATACAAAATTAGCTGGGCATAGTGGCACATGCCTGTAATCCCAGCTACACAGGAGGCTGAGATAGGAGAATCGCTTGAATTGGGAGGTAGAGTTTGCAGTGAGCTGAGATTGCGCCAATGTACTCCAGCCTGGGCAACAACAGTGAAACTCTGTCTCAAAAAAAAAAAAACAAAACCAAAACAAAACAAAAAAACCTTCAATAGACTTGTTTATCACCACCGAGCAGTTCCATCTTCCCCAAAACTCATTCCTCATCCCTAACCTGTGATTTCCACTGATCTGCTCTTATCCCCTGCTTTTGCCTTTCCAGACAGTCAAATAAATGGAATCACATACGTGAATTTTTTAGACGGCATCTTTCACTCAGCATAATAGTTTTGAAATTCACTGTTGTTATTGTGTGTATCAATATGACCGTCTGACAATTTATTGCTGAGTAGTATTCTATTGTATAAATATACCACATTTTGTTTATTCACCCATTCTTTGACAATATTGGGGTTATTTCCAGTTTGAGGCTACTGCAAATAATGCCGGTATAAACATTTGTATAGAGGTTTCATGTAAACATAAATTTTCATTGCTCTAGGGCAAATATTTAGGTGTAGAATTATAGATCGTATAGTAAGTGTCTTTAACCTTAAAATAATGTATGAGTTATGAGTAGTACCCTGCAAGCAAAGGCAACCAGAGTGAAAATGGACAAATGGGATCACAGGAAGTTAAAAAGCTTCTGCACAACAAAGGAAACAATAAAGTAAAGAATTCACAAAATGAGAGAAAAAATTTGCAAACTATCCATCTGACAAGGGATTAGTAACCCTTGTAATATGTAAGGAGCTTAAACAATTCCACAGAGAAAAAACCTAATAATTTAATTTAAAAATTGGCAAGAGATGTGAATAGACATTTCTCAAAAGAAGACATACAAATACCAAGCAGTCAAATAAAAGAGTGCTCAACGTTATTAATCATCAGAGGAATGCAAATGAAAAATGAGATATTATCTCACCCCAGTTAAAAATGCCTTTTATCCAAAAAACAGGATAACAAATGCTGGCAAGGATGTGGAGAAAAGGGAACATTTGTACACTGTTGGTGGGAATGTAAATTAGTACAAGTACTATGGAGAACAATTTGGAAGTTCCTCAAAAAACTAAAAATAGAGCTACTGCATGATCCAGCAGTCCCACTGCTGGGTATATACCCAAAAGAAAGTATGAAGAAAGTATGCAATACTCCCATGTGTATTGCAGCACTATTCACAACAGCCAAAATTTAGGAGAAACCTCAGTGTCCATCAACAGATGAATAGATAAATAAAATGTGGTACATATACACAATGAAATACTATTCATCCATAAAAAAGAATGAGATCCTGTCCTTTGCAGCAACGTGGATGGAACTGGAGGTTATTGTGTTAAGTGAAATAAGTAAGGCACAGAAGACAAATTTCAAATGCTCTCACTTGTTTGTGGGAGCTAAAAATTAAACAATTGAACCTATGGATATAGAGAGTAGAACAGTGGTTACCAGAGGCTGAGAAGCATAATTGGTGGGGGAGGGGCAGGGAGATAGTTAATTGGTACATAGATATAGTTAGGTAGAATGAATATAACCTAGTATTTGGTAGCACAACAGAGTGACTGCGGTCAACAATAATTTATTGTGGATTTTAAAGTGAATAAAAGAGTAAAATCAGATTATTTGTAACACAAAAATGATAAATGCTTCAGACGATGTCACCCCATTTACACTGATGTGATTATTATGCATTATATACCTGTGTCTAATATCTCATGTACCTCATAAATATATACACCTACTATGTACCCACAATAATTAAAAATTAAAAATTAAAAAATATAATTAAATATTATATATTTTTATAAGAAATGAACCATTTTGCATTCCCATGAGAGTTCCAGTTTTCTCGCATTGTTGACAAAACTTGAGATTATCAGTGTTGTTTGCTTTCCACTTTAAGTAGGTGCATAGGAGAATCTCATTGTGGTTTTAATTTGCATATTTCTAGTAGTTAATGACACTCAATTTCTCTTAATGTGCTCATTTGCCATTTGTGTATCTTCTTTGGTAAAATGCCTGTGGAAAATCTGCTCATCTTTAATTGAATTGTTTACTCTTGAGTTCTGAGAACCCTTTATATATTTACCAAGAATGTATAGTCCTTAGCTTGCCCAGAATATGTAGGCCTTTGATTCAACAAAAATCCTTTGTTCAATATGTGATTTGCAAATAGATTTTCGTAGTCTATAACCTATTTTTTCATTCTCTTACAAGAAACTTTCACACGGTTAACATTTTTTAATGAAGTCAAACTTACCTTTTATTTTATGAATCATGCTTTTTATGTTCCATGTAAGAACTTTTGGCCAACGTTAAGTTCATATAGATTTTCTCTTATGATTTTTTTTCTAAGATTTTGGAGTTTTATATTTTACATGTAGATTTTTAATCTATTTTTAGTTAATTTTGTATGAAGTGTGAAGGTTAGGTTACAGTTTACTTTTATATATATATAGATAGATAGATGCCCAATTGTTGCAGTATCACTTATTAGAGAAACCATCCTTGCTCCATTGAATTATCTTTGTACTTTTGTCAAAAGTCAGTTGATTATATTTGTGTGAATGTATTTCTGGACTATATTCTGTTTCATTGATCTATAGGTCTTCACCTCTCCAGTGCCACATTGTCTTGACTACTCAAGATTTATAATAAACATTAAAACCAGGTAGTATGAATCTTCCAAATTTATTCACTTTAAAATTATTTTAGTGTTTTACTTCCATTCCCTTTCCACATAAACTTTAGAATCAGGTTAACTATATATATATATGAGCTGATACCACAGGGATTTTATTCAGGACTATATTCAACATATACATGAATTTAGGGAAAAGTAACATTTTAAATATGTTGATATATTTTGTTCCAATCCAGGAAATGCAGTGTATCTTTCCACTTATTTAGGTCTCCAATTTCTTTCTTTCTTTTTTTTTTTTTTTTGAAATGAAATTTCCATCTTGTTGCCCAGTCTGGAGTGCAATGGCACTATCTTGGCTCACTGCAACCTCTGCCTCCTGGGTTCAAGTGATTCTCCTGCCTCAGCCTCCCAAGTAGCTGAGGTTACAAGCATGTGCCGCCACACCCGGCTAATTCTGTGTTTTTAGTAGAGATGGGGTTTCTCCATGTTGGCCAGGCTGGTCTTGAACTCCTGACCTCAGGTGATCTGCCCAACTTGGCCTCCCAAAGTGCTGGGATTATAGGCATGAGCCACCGTGCCCGGCCTCCAATTTCTTTTTTTAGTGTTTTGTATTTTTTAGCAAACAGATCCAATGCATGATTTGTAGAATTATACTTATGTTTCATTCTTGTTTGGTGTTATATTGTGTGTATATCTCTCTATATAGATGTATAAATTTTGACCTCATATCCTGCAAGCATAGTAAACTTATTTATTAGTTCTAGGAGACTTTTATTGGTTCCTTGGGACTTTTTACATAGGTAATCATGACATTTATAAATAGAGTTTCATTTCACCCTTTCGAATCAGTATGCGTTTATTTCTTTTTCTTTCTTTATTGTACTGGCTAATACTTCCAGCACAATGTTGAATTGGAGTGATGAGACCTAATATCCTTGATTTGGTCCTAATTTTAAGGGAAAATATTGAATATTTTACTATTACATATGTGGGTTAAAATGTGTTTTCTTTTGACATACTTTATCACATTAAGAAAATTTCCTTCTTCACCCTATTTAACCTATTAATGGTACTGGGAAAACTGGATACCCACATGTAGAAGAATGAAACTGGATCCCTGTCTCTCTCCTAATACAAAAGTCAACTCAAGATGGATCAAAGACTAAAATATAACATCTAAAACCATAAAAACTCTAAAAGATAATGTAGGAAAAACTCTCTGGATATTGGCTCAGGCAAATAATTTATGACTAAGACCCCAAAAAGCAAATGCAACAACAAAAAATAAATAGGACATAATTAAATTAAACAGCTCCTGTACCACAAAAGATAATAGTAATCAGAGGATAGACAGGCCACAGACAAGCTTCTAATAATTAGAAGAAATTATCTGTGAACAGTGCTTATGACAAAAGACTAACATCCAGAATATACATTGAACTAAAAAAAAAAAAAAAATCAGCAAGAAAAAAACAACCCTATCCCAAACTGGGCAAATGACATGAACCAATATTTCTCAAAGGAAGACATACAAGTGACCAACAAACATAAAAAAAATGCTCATCTTATTAATCATCATGGAAATGCAAATTAAAATAACAATGAGATACTACCTTACTACTGCAAGAATGGCTATTATTAAAATGTAAAAAAAAAAAATTAGATGTTGGCATGGATATGTTTAAGGGAATGTTTATAGACTGCTAGTGGGAATGTAAATTAGTACAACCTCTATGGAAAAAAACAGCATGGATATTTCCTTTTTTTTTTTTTTTTTTTGAAGATGGAGTCTCACTCTATTGCCCAGACTAGAGTACAGTGGCATGATCTTGGCTCACTGCAACCTCCACCTCTCAGGTTCAAGTGATTCTCCTCCCTCAGCCTCTAGAGTAGCTGGGATTACAGGCACCTGCCACTGCACCTGGCTAATTTTTGTATTTTTAGTAGAGTCGGGGTTTCACCATCTTGGCCAGGCTGGTCTCAAACTCCTGACCTCGTGATCCACCCACCTCGGCCTCCCAAAGTGCTAGGATTACAAGTGTGAGCCACTGCGTCAGGCTGGAAATTTCTTAAAGAACTAAAAGTAGATCTACTATTCCATCCAGCAATCCCATTACTGGTTATGTACCCAAAGGAAAAGAAGTTATTATATCTAAAAGACACCTGCACAAGTGTGTTTATCACAGCACAATTTACAATTGCAAAGATATGGAA
The DNA here is from genome assembly GCF_030222135.1 of Aotus nancymaae. Lineage (NCBI taxonomy): Eukaryota > Metazoa > Chordata > Mammalia > Primates > Aotidae > Aotus > Aotus nancymaae. Next base: position 33,479,052 of record NW_026988471.1, read on the forward strand.
CCAACCTAAGGTGCTTATTGACCAATGAGTGAATTAAGAAAATATATTAAGAAAATATGGTATATATACACCATGGAATACTACTCAGCTATAAAAGAGAACAAAATTTATTTTGCAGCAACTTCGATGGAGCTGGAGGCAATTACTCTAAGTGAAGTAACTCAGAAATGGAAAACCAAATACCATATGTTGTCACTTATAAGTGGGATCTCAGCTATGGGTATGCAAGGGCAGACAGAATGGTACAGTGGACTTTGGAGATTCAGAAGTGGGAAGGTGGCAGAGGGTTGAGGAATAAAAAATTACACATTGGGTACAGTGTACTCTACTTAGGTGACAGGTGCAATAAAATCTCAAATTTCACCATACATACAATTGATCCATATAACCAAAAAACACTTGTACTGGAAAAGTGAATTAAATTAAAAAAAAAATTTAAAAAATAGGAGATTCATCTCTAGTCCTAGTTTCCTGAGAGGTTATATTACAAAGTAGCATTTTTGACTTCCTTTTGCACTGATTAAAAATAACATTAAGCTGCACTATATACTTAGGAAAGGGAGCATGTTAGGAGTACAGAGAAACAGCTGAATTTATTGCTGAACTGCCCTATTCAAATATTCAAATATTTTTGGAAGAATGGCCTATGTTGCACTATTTTTCAATCAATGCCCTATCAACTGATGGTTTTTTAAAAGTTATATATTTTTTTAAGTGTTTGAGGCTTATTGAACTCAGCTGTCTCACTGCACTTTCCTTTCACTTCTTTGGAAGAGTTAGTAATTTGATTTGCTGTTCTCTAGTGTACAATATAAGGTTTAGATGGATAATTACATCACACAATACATAGCAAGCCAGACTGCATTGGTCACTACTTGTTCCTGAGTATAATTTAAGGTGCTGACATTGCTTTAAAAACCTCTAAGTGTTTGTAGTTCCCACTATATTAGAAATCACTGCTCCCAATTGCAGTCTCAAAATAAGGGGGATTAGCCAATGTGGTCCTACTGATACTGCTTGAAAGCTGCCTTTGGGGAGCCAGGGCTTAGGCATTTATTGGCATGACCTAATGTAAGGAAGATCTTGTCTGTTCCTGCCTGAAAAATCATCACAGGGGTTTTTCAGGAGCTGGTGTGAGGCCTACAGTTTTCAAAGTTTAGGGTGGCATCTTAAAATTTTATAGTTGACTTTGTAAAACATGCAATATAAATTGCAATGTCACAAGGAATCTCTTTTTTTAGTGCCATTATTAGCTATTTCTCCCTCAAGCAGTTCTTAGAAGACCACATTTTAAAAATTAAACAAATATGGAGAGTGTTTAAGGAAATGTATGGCATGACATAATTACAAATTTAGAACAAAGGCTGTTCATACATTCATTTTCTTACTAGTGAAATGTATTCAGTGGGTTTTGTAGCAATATGTTTTATTCTTGGACTGCACATCTCTGGCCAAATCTTCATATTCAGTTTACTTCTCTTCCTCAAATCTGTAATGGTACATTACTATACAGAGGTTTTATTTATGCTGTTTTAAGAATCTAGCCATTTAATATATGTGATGAAAACTTTTTAATTCGACTGTCTCTTTTTCTAGGAGAATTATAGTGAGATAGCACTTAATACTGTTGCAACTTCTTTGAGCTTCTGAGTTTTCATACATTAACAAAATAATAAAAATTGATTAGTTTACTTATCTCTTAGGTTTACTGTGGGGGAAACATTTACATAAACATACATTCATACACATATATAAAGATGCCTGTGTTATACCATGTTCTGTGTGTTATAGTTTGGTAGAGTGAAAACAAGTCAGGCTTTGGAGTTAACAGAACTACACTTAAAGGCTTATTTTGCCAGTAGTTGAGTAATCTGGACAAATTATGTAACTTTTTTTTTTGCTTTTGGCTTCCTTAGTGGAAACTAGGAAGGATAATATCTACCTATTAGCAGTATTGTATTAAACTAGATGGATTACTTAAAGTTATAAAAATGATTAGACCACTTAAGATTCTCAATAAATAGTAGTTTCTATCACTACAGTTATATTGCTGATTTTATTGGCAATCTTCAGTGAATGATGATTTGATTTTCTCTTTATCATTCAGCTCGTATGATTCAGCCTATTAAGATTTCAGCCCATAAGACCTATGTTATCAATTTACAACACTTACTGCAAAGTAAGAAATATAAAGACAAAACATGAAGTTATATCAGCCCATCCGCTTCCAATTTGCTATGAGTAAAGTTTCCCTGGCTCTCGTTGCAGTTATATCTCATTCTCTGTGTTACTATTCTGTGATTTCTGTTTTTTCCCATTAGTAGCAGCTATACCTGAGAAAGACAGCTAATTTTTAGAAACTGAAAGAAAATACAACAATGGCAAGGAGGGAAAGAGCACGGTTTAAAAATAGGAGAGTGGGCCAGGTGTGGTGGCTCATGCCTGTAATCCCAGCACTTTGGGAGCCCAAGGCAGGTGAATCACCTGAGGTCAGGAGTTCGAGACCAGCCTAGCTAACATGGTGAAACTCCATCTCTACTAAAAATACAAAAATTAGCTGGGCATGGTGGTGGGCACCTGTAATCCCAGCTACTTGGGAGGTTGAGGCAGGAGAATTGCTTGAACCCTGGAAGCAGAGGTTGCAGTGAGCTGAGAGCATGCCCTATACTCCAGCCTGGGTGACAGACCGAGACTCCATCCCTCGTCCCCCTAAAAAATAGGAGAGTGATATTTTATGACTTTAAAGCTATGGCACTGATTGTTTTTTGTGATTGTAAATGGTTTTCTTCATTCTCTGATTGCTGTCTCCTACCCCGATAGCTTGCTTATGTTATTCAACTATAATAACTCTTCCACATCATCTTGACCACTGATAACCCTCTCTTATTTCTCCACATTGGTTCTTCCCATCTCCACTCTGCTCACCTTTCAGTTTTGAACCTATAGCTCTTCATTTCTGTTAGCTCTCCTAACAGAAGTCTAAATTCTCTTGCTATGCAATATTTTCATCACTTCCATCTTAGAATATTCTAAAGGATGTCACTTTGCCTGTATCTGAGTGAGTAAGCAGTGCTGAAGAAATACACTATCAGGAAAAACTTACACCGCTATGAATTAAGAGCCACAACCTGCTAATATTCTCTCAGCATTGCCTGGAATGTTTATTATGTTTCCCTGTAACTGTGTTAATTCTATTTGATTCTCCTCAAATATCTAACTCTGTAACCTCTACCTTCATTCTTACCATGTGGTGTTACTTTTCTTTTACAAAATTAAATAGAAGCTTTTATATATGGAGTTACTCAAATTCTGGATGCCAAACCACACACATATTTGTATCTGTTCTTATTCTCTCTCTTACCTCCTGTTTATTTCTCCGCATCTCAGAAACCATACCCTTGAAGGGTTATTGTGTATCCTCCATCTCTACCTACTTCTCTATGATCTTTCTTATTACCATTTATGTATGCTCAAGTGTCTTCTGTCTTTAAGATTGTGCAAACAATTCCTCTGAGCGCACTTCTTTATCTATCCTCCTTTACAACCTGAGTAATCTATATTGTATAAACTGTCCTTATTTCTCATTTCTTCAATTCATTTCATTCTGATTTCTAACCGAGCAAATTCACAGAAATAAAACTTGCCAGGATCAGCTGTGATTTCCATTTTGTTAAATTTACTGGGTATGTTTCATGCTCCCACTAGCAACTAATGATAGTGAAGCCACTCCCATTATTAAATACTATTTTTCATTTCCATTACACCAAATTCTCCTGGCCATTTTTCTTCTTCTTAAGTCTTTCTTTTCAGTTTCTTTTACTGGATCATTGCCTTCTGTCCTGTGTTTATATTTGGGAGACCCTGAAAAGCCCAAATCCGATCATGCCAGTCCCTTACTTAACAGCCTTCATTAGCTTCCAGTTGTTCTTAGATTAAACTCTTAAGCTGCACAATCTGGGGTCTCTCCAGATTGACCTCTGCTACTCCCTCCCTTTCTTCCTTTGAGTCCTTAACTCCTCCATGCTTTCTCCCATCCCAGGCCTTGCAACTGGCAAGCTCTCTTTCTCCCCTCTTTTTCTGGTTAACACCTATTCATGCTTTGGATCTCAATTTAAACACTTCCACAGGATGGTCGTCCATAACACCCCACAAATCACATCCTCCTGCAACAGCCCCCAAACCAAATCATGTCCCTAAGTTGAATACTTTCTTGTGGCCTTGCCTTGCACTTTTCCTTTGAAGCATTAATCATATGAGATCTATTATTTGAATAGTGTTATCCATTAAATTTTAAGCTCTGTGAAGGCAGGAACTATGTCTATTTTCCTTGCCATTTGCTTTTGTCCAGAAATGGCAGAGTACCTGGCACATAATAAGGAATCAATAAATTACCGGGGATTCATGTCTTTAATGCCATTTATCTTCCAGCTCTAGTGGATTACATAGAGGACAGTGCCCTGTATTCCTACTTTTACATTTTTTAAAGTTTCTATACATGTTCTATGTCTTTTTTGAATTATCTCAATAGCTCTGTAACATGGTTGTTTTTATCCTAATTCATTGTTCGAGGAACTTGTGGATCAGACAGTTTGTGACTCAAGATCACACATTAGCAATTGATAAAAGTGAGTTTTAAATTTAACCTCTCCTTTGACCCTTTATTGAGATATAATTTACATACCATAAAGTTTACCCATTTAAAGTATATAACTCAGTAGTTTTTAGTATATTCACAGGATTGTGCAACCATCCCTCCATCCTAAAATATGTTCTATATTTTCTAATTTTAGAAAATTTTATCACACTGCAAAGAGAAACATTATATCCATTATTAATCACTCTCCAAGTTTTCCTTCACTCCTTCCTCCCTCCCCCTAGCTGTAGGCAAATACAAATCTACTCTATTTATCTACAGATTTGCCTCTTCTGAGCATTTCATATAGGTGGTGTAATACAATATTTGATCTTTGTGACTACTTTTACCTAGCATAGTACTTCTAAGGTTTATTGAAGTTATGCCATGTCTCAGTATTTCATTCTTTTTGTGGTTCAATTGTTTCTATTATATGGATATGTCACATTCTGTTTACCAATTCAGCATCTGATGAGCATTTAGGTTGTTTACACTTTTGGCTATGTGTAATGCTGCTTTGAACCTTCACACACAGGTTTAGATGCCCACATGTTTTCATTTCTCTTGGATATCTACCTAGGATTAGAAATGCTCCATCATATGATAATTCTGTATTTAACATTTTGATGAACAATGGAACTGTTTTCCAAAGGGGCTTCATCATATGGCATTCTAACTAGCAATGTATGAGGGTTCCAGTTTCACTACATGTTTATTGGTATTTAGACTCTATTTGTCTTTTTGATTGTAGACATTCTTGCAAATGTAAAGTGGTATCACGTTATGGTCTTTACATTTTCCTAATGACTAATAGTGTTGAGCATCATTTAACAAGATTAATCATTCATATATCTTCCTTGGAGAAATGTTTATTCAAATGCTTTGGTCATTTTTAACTGGTTATTTATTTTTAAATTATTGAGTTTTAGTAATTATTTATATATTCTGAGTGCAAGTCCCTTATCAGCTATATAATCTGAAAATATTTTCTGCCAGTCTGAGGGTTTTCTTCACTTTCTTTTCTTTCTTTCTTTTTTTTTTTTCAGAAATGGGGTCTTGCTGTGTTACCCACAAGGTGGAGTGCAGTGGTACAATCATAGTTCACTACAGCCTTGAACTCCTGGCTCAAGGGATCCACCCACTTCAGCCTTCCAAGTTAACTGGGAATACAGGTTTGTGCCACCATGCCTGGCTAATTTTTTTTTTTTTTTTTGTAAAGAAGGGGTCTTACTCTGTTGCTTGGGCTTAGGTTTGTCACGATACTCTTGGCTTCAAATGATTCTCCTGCCATGGCCTCCCAAAGAGTTGGGATTATAGGTGTGACCATCACGCCTGGCCGTTTCCACTTTCTGGATGAAGCATTAATGTCTTCAATTTTGATGAAATACATATTATAAATCTTCTCTTTGATTGCTTGTGCTAAGAAATCATTGCTTAACCCAAGGTCTCAAAGAGTTACCTCTGTGTTTATTGTAAGAATTTTATGGTTTGGTCTTGCATTTAATTCTTTGGTACATTTTGAATTAATTTTTTGTGCATGTTGGAAGAAGAGGGTTAAATGTTTTTTGTTTTTTTTTCAAGTAAATATTTAGTTGTCTCAACACTATTTGTTGAAAGAGCTGTTCATTGAATTATCCTGGCCCCTTTGTCAAAGATCAATTGATCACATAAACGTTAGAGGTTATTTCTGGATTCTCAATTTTATTCCATTGATCTGTATGTCTGTTTTTATGTCAGTAATACACTGTCTTGATTAAGATAGCTTTGCAATAACTTTTTAAGAAGTGTGAGTCCACTACTCTGTTCTCTTTCATGATTATTTCATTTTGGCTATTCTGAGTCTCTTGCATTTTCTCATGAATTTTAGGACCAGGTTGTCAATTTCTGCCTGCACCATCCCAAAACAAAGATCGGTTGGGATTTTGATAGGAGTTGTGTTGAATCTACAGATCGATTTATATAGTATTGTCATCTTAATAAGTCCATGATCAGAATTTATAGATTGATTTATAAAGTATTGTCATCTTAATAAGTCCATTAAGTCCATGATCATGGGATTCCTTTCTCTTTAGCTTTTAAAAAATTTCTTTCAGTGATGTTTTGTACATCATTCTAGCTTTAAGTGTACAACTCTTGCACTTAAAAATAGTCCTAAATATTTTATTATTTTGGTCCTATTTTATTTTATTTTATTTTATTTTATTTTTGAGACAGGATCTCGCTATGTTACCCAGGCTGGAGTGCTGTGGTACAATCTCAACTTACTCTGCCTCCTGGGCTCAAGTGATCCTCCCACCTCAGCTTCCCAAGTAGCTGGGACTACAGTCACATGCACAAGGACACTCAGCTAGTTTTTTTTTTTTTTTTTTTAATAGAGATGAAGTCTCACTATATTGCCTGACCTTGATACTATTATAAATGGAATTGTTTTCATGTTCAGTGTTTAGAAATATGGTTGATTTTTCTATGTTGATCTGGTATCTTTTAACCACGCTGATTTTGTTTACTAATTATAATTCTATTTTAGAAGATATGATTGTCTACATATAAGACTATGATAATGGCATTTAGAGAGACAGTTTAACTTCTTCCTTCCCAATCGGAATGCTTCTTATTTCGTTTTCTTGCCTAATTTCCCTAGCTGGAACCACAAGTACAATATTGAGTAGAGGAGATCAAGATAGACCTTGTTGTCTTGCTTTTGATGTTAGGTATTCAGTCTTTCACCATTAAGAATGATGTGAAGTACATGTTTTTCTAGATGCCTTTGATCAGATCAAAGAAGTTCCCTTTACTTCTATTTTGTTAATTTTTTTTTAATCATGTTGTAGATTTTGCCAAGTTTTTTTTGGAGTCTTTTGATGTAATAATATAATTTTAGCCCCTTATTAGTATGGTGCATATATTCATTGATTTTTGTGTGTAAATATAATTTTTATTATTCTCTCTCTCTTACTGTAATACTCTTAACTGCAGAGTCCTGGTCTCTCATTTGCTCTATCAGTTGAGTTGATATCCATGCTTCCAGGCACATTCTAGTTAAAACTTCTTCAAGAATCTCTGCCCTATAGCAATTTGTATTATTGCGTGCTTCTTTCATAATTTATATTTTCTCTTAATCATTCATGTGCATGTCAGTTTTATATCACTTCATACTACATAATCACATATATAATAACCTGTATAGGTGTTCTGAGAGGAGGAAACACATCCCATGCTTGTATCACACAATGGAAGAATTAATAGCAGAATACTACACACAGAGTTCATACAAAAAAGTTTTTCAGTGAAGATTTTGCTAAGTTGCAAAAAGTTTCCAGTTTTGTTGTGCCCATCTTCTAATAACTATAGCATCAAAAGAGTTGATGTAATCATATTATACTCAAACATGCTAAATTTAAATTACTAACCAGATTTCCATTTTCATTGTCATGTCATTTACTTGGGCTTTCAATCTTCTTGATGTAAAGTTATGGAAGAAATTTCAATATGTGGATTAATATTTCTAAAACATTTGGAAAAAAAAATCCATTTAAAAATGTATCCAATTAGAAAAACTCATTTTCTGTTTAACTCAAAAAGTTGTAAGTGTCGAACGATGTTCAGATGACATAGATCCAATCTTCAGCTTTCAAACAGTGAAGATAGTTTTATAACACTAAATTTAGCAGATAAACAAAACAAAACAAAATACCAAAACTTTACTTGTCAAGCTCATGTGCTCACAGTATATGTTGAAAATCTATTCCCTTTTTAGCTTCTTTATGAAAAGAGTTCCCTGCTTCCCAGCATTGGCCTAGGAAGAGAACAAATTTTCTCATCAACTGCATTCTGTCTTTCAGACTGAAGCGTGAGTGACTCTCACACACTCAGTGGTCAGAATTTATAAGAAGTCTGGCACAGGGGGGTTAATGCAGCAGCCAGAGGAAATGTTGCTCTGGCCTTGCTGTGGCCCCAAAGATTAGCACTCAGCATATGTTTTCTGCTTTTTGCAGCACAGCAGGTGAGGTGACCATAAAAAGGATTATGTTAACGGCAAGAATCATTTTATAAAGTAAACAATCACTTTATTCATTTTGTATTCTCCAAATTCACATGTTCACAGTTATTTAACATTTAGTGAGAACCCATTGGGTATAAAAGAATTTGCTACATTTTGGGCATGCTTTTGGGAGTAATAGGTGAGCAAATAGGGAATTAATCACAATCTATTCATATTTTTCTCTTTAAGCTATTAAAGACTAGTTTAAAAATAAAGTCGGCTGGGCATGGTGGCTCACACCTGTAATCTCAGCACTATAGGAGGTCAAGGTGGGTGGATCACCCGAGGTCAGGAGTTCGAGTCCAGCCTGGCCAACAGGGTGAAACCTCATCTCTACTAAAAATACAAAAAAATTAGCCGTGCTTGGTGGTGTGTGCCTGTAGTCCCAGCTACTTGAGAGGCTCAGGCAGGAGAATTGCTTGATCCTAGGAGACAAAAGTTGCAGTTAGCCAAAATCATGTCACTGCACTCCAGCCTGTGCATCAGAGTGAGACTCCATCTCAAAAAAATAAAAAAAAAAAAATATAGTCAAAACAGATGTATATATTTCCTTTTTTAAAAAAAAAAAACAACTAAGGAGTTTTTTTTTTTTCTTTTGATTTGTTCATTTGTTTTTGCCTAAGGCATCGTGGACTAGACTGGACTGGAGAAAATGATCTCCTTTGGTTGACCATGAGACCTTGGAAAAGTCATTTACCACTTGTATTCAATACATTTACAAAATGAGAGTTTGAATAGAAGATCTCTAAGATGACTTATACCTCTCAAGTTCTATAATTCAGCCTCTGTTGTTCATCCCATTGCCCCACCAGCATGCCAATTTAATATCATGACTACAATAACATTATCAGAGAATGGTCAAATATTTATCCATAAGTACACTTGTCACAGTGTTGCTGAATACATTGGGCTATCCTGAACCCGGAAAGTAGGCAGGGGCTAAGGGGAAGTTCAACTATATTATTTTTGCAAAGAAAACACAGGTAGAGTAAATTATCTGGTTACAGAATAATTCCGTTATGTGATTGACAGTGAGCAAATTAAGAAACCCTTTCCACTAGTTTAGACACTCAATATAAGTTTGCTATATTGATAGACTGACTGTACATGTGTTAGGTGATGTACTTTCCAAACTATGTTCCAAAGAATCTTACCGTTCCTTAAGATGTTTTTAAATATTTTCTTTGGGTCTAGAATTCTTTGGTCAAATAATTTTAGAAACTATTTAGGCTACCCTCAATCTTTTGGAGATTTACAATAATGCATATTGACTAACTAAAACTTCTGAAAAAGTGCTTCAATCAAGAAAGCACACATTTTCTGTCTTTTTCTTTTCTTTTTTTTGGTGGTTGTTTTTGAGATGGAGTCTCACTGTGTCGCCAGGCTGGGGTGCAGTGGTGCTATCTCAGCCCACTACAACCTCTGCCTCCTGGGTTTAAGTGATTCTCCTGCCTCAGCCTCCCAAGTAACTGGGACTACAGGTGTGCGCCACCATGCCCAGCTAATTTTTTTGTATTTTTAGTGGAGATGGGGTTTCACCATATTGGCCAGGATGGTCTCAATCTCTTGACCTCGTGATCCACCTGCCTTGGCCTCCCAAAGTACTGGGATTACAGGTGTGAGCCACCACACCCAGCTACATTCTCAAACCTGCATAACCACAGTAACTTTTTTCTATGGAGCGCCTAACCCTGGCTCAAGGTTTTCAGATTCAGAAATGCTAATTTTCAGGACCGTTTTTCTGCTGGTGACATTCTCCAAAGATTTCACCGTAGTTCAAATATTCAAGCTATGTTATTTCTGCATTTTTCCTTTGATATCTTGTTGTATGTCATCTTATTATTTATGACTCAATTTTTGTGAACACATTTTGTCTATTTTCTGGCTGTGTTCTCCTTGTTTTCTCAGCTTTTTATTTTTATTTTTAAGCATCTCATCTGCAGTCCACTTTTTTCTAACTTTTCCTATTAGACAGTTCTGAGATTTTTGAAAAAGTATACATTATACTCTTCATATTTAATTTCTACTTTAGGGTTTAGTATTTTAATTCATGGGATGAAGGGCAATTGGAGGTATTTGGTTAGTTTAAATAGTACAGCACAATATTTATTTTTTGTACCCAGAGGAAGTCACAGAGAGGGGTAAAATTCACTATTCCTACTCCACAATTTATAGAAAAAAAGAAATGCAGTATAGCTATGCAAAGAATTGCTCCTCAAGAGAGATGTATGCATTTTCTCTTCTATCTATCACTTTCCTAAGCTCTCAAGATTGTCTTTTCCCAGAAAGCCTCTCTTCACAGCTGATTCCAGCTCCCTTGGGGTCCCCTTAGTTGTTCCTTCAGAATGGGTTTATTTTCTTACTTTCTTAGCTGTTCTCTGTGTTTTTGACTTGTCACCTCATAAGTTTATAAACTCATTGTGGGGAGGTACTCTACACATTTTTTTATATGTTTGCACATCCAGAATATTTTTGTTTTCATTCATGATTTTTGAATAAATGTAGGAAAATCTAATGGAATAAAAAGAAACATACTTCTACTTGAATTAGATCACTAATTTACAAATTGAAGTTCTGAAGTAACATGGAAATTTTAGGGTCAGGACAAGCTACCCCCTACAGAAATAACATTTTACACTGAGAGGAAAATGACTGGGAGAAAAACTTTCACATCTCTTGATATTAATTACTCTAGGTTATTTGTATTAACTGTGTCTCATGAGCTGTGCCTCACAGGAGTCAAAGGCAAAATGATGCCCATTTCACAAGTGCTAAGGGATTTGCTTAACGGATCAAAGCAAAGCTTCAATGTACAGCCCCATTTTCTTCCAATGGCTGTGACCTGTTACTGTCCTATGCTGGTGGAAGGGCTGGGGTCTCTGATTCAGATAGCAGTACTTTCTATACACAACAGGGCCTAAGTAACCAACATTTATGGGTATATATTGAGAGGCTTTGTAATTTTCAAATGAGAATTGTGGCTAGGGATATAAAATCAACAGCAAACACAATAAGTAATTTCTGGTTATTTCTTTTTCTTTTTTCCCCTGTAAAATAAGTGATTTTATTTAATCCTGACTAGATGTCAATGTATGAATTGGGTAATACTGAATTTCATTTCTACAAATAAGTTTTTGATATGTTATGAAGTGGGCAGTTATAACTCAGACTGAACTATTTTTCTTAAATTGGCTATAATACCGATAGCCTGTTACAGTGGATGAAGAAGGTTAAAGAGAGGATAAAGGAAAAAGAAATTTAAAGAAGACTGGATATATGCTCTGAATTCCATGCAATCTAAACGCCAGATATTAGGAAGTAAATTTCAGTAAATCCAGCTGATGTTTTATCTGACAGTTTCCTTCAAAATCAGATATTGACTACAGCTTGCCTCTCTGTGCTCGGATGCTTTTATTGACTTTCCTATTCAGTGCCTTGTGATGCAGTACCAAAATGATTGGATCAGTATATTTTCCCTTTGGGATTATTGTTGGAATCTTGGAAATCTTACAGATGCATTTATTACATTTCCAAAATTTTAGTGCTTGCTTAACCAACCAGGGGTTTGCTGCTTTATGTAGTGGGGTTCAGGGGAAGAAAATAACTTGCTGAAGGTAATACAGATAGTTTCAAAGTTATATCATAGCTTCTGTTAATGGAGCTTATAACCCCAGAGAAAAGCCTACTATTAAAACGATTTGGGCCAGCTTTCAAGAGTGTGGTAATAACTTCTGTGGCTACAGTGGTGGTTGTTATTTGTCATTTTTCTTTTTTGTAAACCATATAATTCTTCATCTGTTCTGTGTTTTCTGTAAATTTGCTAATTCTCACTGCTACCACTCCACGCTCCACATAATATTCTTTTATCTTGAATTTTTTTTAAAAAGCTTTCATTTTATTTTCTATCCATAACCTGTTATGAGTTGATTTATTTAATAATTCTGACAAATACAAAGGCATGGCTCTAACTCATTTAAAGTATATAATGGTTATTTTTAAGTGAATCTTGAAACAATGATTTTATTTTTTATTATGAGGCTGATGAATCTACTTTTAGAGATCACATAGGTTTTACTTCTATCTTTTTATCTCTTTGTCTTCCTTTTTTTCCCCCCTTATATTACCTGCTCCCAAATTTGAGGCTTTGTTTTATGTATTTTTAAAATTTTCTGGCCAAATTTTTAACAGATTATTGAACATATAGTGATTGTTCTCTATTCTCAAGGGTCATGTGTATGAGGGAGTAAAATACTGTAAGAAGTAGGTAAGAAAACTGAGATTTGATTATTTTGCCTGGAGGAAATTTACACTCAACCAAAACTATTATACAATCATTTTATATGTTTTTTAACTAATTTCTGAAAACAGTCCTATGAGCTATGTCAGCAGCCTCATGCCTAGACATAGTGAGGAATTAGAAGTTTATAAAAATTAAATAACAATCTCAAGTTGATAGAGCTATTGAGTAATGTGCACCATACTAATCAGTATAGAGTAGGATATGCTATAGGGATAGAAAATCCCTGAAATCTTGTTGGCTTAGAACAGCAAGTTTATTTCTCACTTATGTCCCTGTCCACTATGTTTTGGACTACTTTCCTATCTTATGATGATACTACCTGGAACACACAGCCTCGAAGGACACATTGGCAGAGAAAGAGGAAGATGGCAGAGGCACACATAGGTGTTGACCTTTTGATGTGGAAACAGTACCCTTCATAATCCTTTGAACTGCACCCATAGCTACTGCCAGGGCTCCCACCTAACCAAAAAGGAGGGTATGCACATAGAAAATTCAATAACTACTAAGCATTTCTGCCATGAAGTGAAACAAATTCAATTCAGTTTATTGAAGTTCCAAAGCTCTTTTCACAGCATCACAGTATGCTTTCTCTAATAATTTCCATTTCAGTCAATAATGATATTAGTTTTCAGAATTTCTTTAACAAATGAAAACTGAGAGGCTTCTCTCTCATAAATATAACTAAGCAAATATACAGACATACACACACATACATAAATGGCAATTATAATATACATGGAATTTTGTGCAGTGTTTATTTTATTAATCTAACATTTTATAATGAATCATTTTCTATGTCTTATTCTCCAAAAATACATTTGAATGGATGTACGATAATTCATCAAAACATTTCTCTATTGTTGCAAATTTAAGTTATTTCAACATTTTGATGATTATAAATAACACTGCTTAAAGTGTGTTTTATGTTTTCTCCCTTAATTTCAGTATATTTCCTTCAGATAGATTTCTCGAATGAGATTTATTTAGTCAAAGAATGTTAAGAACTTTAAGGTTTTTATAAATCTTACAAAATGGTTTTCCAGAAATGTTGTATCAGTATACACTTTATTAGGTGTGCATGAGGGTATGCCTATCACTTTTTTTCACATTTTTTTTTTTTTAAGACAGTTTTGCTCTGTTGCCCAGGCTGGAGTGCAGAGGGACTATCTTGGCTTACTGCAACCTCCATCTCCTGGGTTCGAGTGATTCTCATGCCTCAGCTTTCCAAGTAGCTGGGTTTACAGGTGTGCATCACCATGCCTTGCTAATTTTTTAATTTTTAGTAAAGACAGGGTTTCACCATTTGGATCAGGCTGGTCTTAAACTCCTGACTCAGGTGATCCACCCAACTCAGTCTCCCAAAGTGCTGAGATTACAGACATGAGTCACCATGCCTGGCCTCGAATTTTGTATTTACTTGGTAATTATTTGAAGGTGGGCCTCAATTCTTGTTCTCTTGTAACTGAATCATTGTTTTGTCCTCCTGTGAAGAAAGCTAACTTATTATTTTCTTTATCATTAGTTTTTTGTTAACTCACAGCTATGTTCCAAAATTATCATCTTCCCTTCTCATGTAATTTTCATGGCTGCCTTAGAGACTGACAGTAGTCCTGGATATTTTTATTTTTATTTATTCCATCAATTCCTTCCTTCATATCAATCATTCAGCAAGGGCTTTTTTCATCTCTTATTACATTATTTCCCCCTTATCTGTCCTTGCTAATAAAATTCCAGATGGCAGAATGTGCAGAAATGGAGGAAATCTGAAGGCAAGAAAATACCAATACAAGAGGAATACTGCTGCAGTGAGAGTCATTAGGTCTTTATGTTTGAATGCTAGTGCATTGAGAATCTTCCAAATAAATGCCCTGCTGAGTGGAATTAAATAATGGGGTAAAACATCCATGATTGGATTAGTAATTTGTTTCTCCTGGTATCCAGTTAAATAGCCCTGTGAAAAAAATTCAACCTTTATAAGACACTGACTTTGGAAGTACCTCTCAGGAATGTCAAGCTCATAATAATGATTCCTATATCAGGAAACTGACCTTTTCTTTATTCTAGGAGCTATATTACCAGCCTCCTACCTTCTATTTTTCCATTTGTTTTATTTAATCAACATAAATGCAGCTTACTATACCTGTTCTATTGATTTTTGTAACAGGTTTCAGTAGTACTCACAGACAGAAGCAAAGACAGTTCCCTCTTAACCTTTGATTGATGCGTTCTTTTACCACACATGACAAAGTGATAGATGCACTTAGTTAACTTTCTCCAAAATCATTAATGCCATACTCACCAGTTGGCTACTCAGAGGTTGGTTAAGTAGCTGTCATGCATTTGCTACCTGAAACATTGCAATATTGAATAAGGAGCCCATTAATTTTCTTTCAAGATCAACTCCGAAGGATAGGTATGAAATGCATAGTTAGAAAAGAAGTGGAATAATATACCATAGACTTCAGAGAGATACTGGGTACTGCAAAATTACAACCTGAGCCTTAGATTAAAAAAGAGAAAGTAAATTGATTTTCTCTGAATTTATACTTGGGAAAATTGTTTAAAATGTTAACAAGTTTTCTTGCACGCCATGATTTAGCTGTTGAGTTCTCAGGTATACATAAGTAGCCTCTAAGTTTTATTCATGAACCTACCAATACACTCCAGCAGTAGATGACAAATTTTTGTTTTAAAAAATTTTTTTATGTGAGGCAGGAATGCAGAATATAGCAAATATAAAAATAGAAATAGAAAGTACTACTTTCATAGTTACCAAAGGAACCTAATGAATAAATAATTATTCTCCAGAAAAATGGGGAAAAATGTCACTGACCTAAAAGTCATCTATTACTAATACTTTATTGAGGTAGTTTAATAGTCCTTTTCTTTTATAACAGTATTACTCACGTAGACTCTTTAAGGTCTTATGGAATAAAGGATATTGTATGTCTTTAGTTTTGAATCCATGATAATTATTCTACTATAGTTAATGAGGCAGTAACTAAACCGTAAGAACCAATCAATTTAATACTATGCAGCCCCAAAGGCTGGAAAACACTTACTCCCTTTTCTTCTTCTTTCTCCCAGTTTCTATACCCAGATAAAGAGCAAATAATCTTTTCCTGATATAGCCTGCTTTATGTTCTTTGGAAGATTACTTTTATGTGGTAACCTTGTTCCTTGAATGGCACATAGGAAGGAGAAACAAACGAATAATGTCTTACATCTGTCGTCTTATACGGATAGAATCAGGTGTCCTACTGATTGACAAACAAACAAAAGCAACAGATACTTCTAAATAGCAAGACTTTTCCCCCACAAAGAGTTAATATGTGTTCCACGAGTCAAAAATAGAAAAGATCTAAAGGAGTGAGCTGTATTGCCCAGCTTTCTGTGGGGAAGAAGGACAAGGGGAGGGAACATTGTCCTAGCCTGACCATCAAGAAGTTTGTAACGGATGGGGAAAATGACAGTCACATATATTAGAAAAAAATAGGTATTAAAAAGTGTTCATGTATCCATTCAACAAATATTTATTTTGCAATGACTATATTTCATGTGGAGTTCTAGAATCTGGGGAAGACAGTACAGAACATGATAGGTAATAGAACTCGTGTTCTACTGAGACAGGAGACAGAAAATATAGACGCAATTACAGAGAAGAGTAAAGGCTTTGAAACAGGTGCAAAGAAGGTAACAGGGACTAGATGTTGGCTGGCACTGGGTAAACTGTAGCTTTTTTTAGACATGGTGGTTTGACAGGTGCTCCTCTCACAGGAAATGGGTTTTGAGCAGAAACTTGACTGATGAGGAAGAAAGGGTTATTGAAAGATCTGGTTGCAGAGTATTCCAGGCAGAAGAACAGAGAGGTTCAAGGCCCAGAGTTGAAAACAATGTTGAGGAATTCAGACAAATTGAAGAATGGAGAAGAAATGTAGCTGGAGCTAATTGCTGTGTGTGAGTGGGAGGGGATAGGGAAAGGATGAGAAATGCACTATCAGAAATGGTTTGTGATCATTTTGGCTGCCATAGTTTCCCAGACATTTTAGCTGATACATCATGTCACACTCAAATACCTCAGTTGTATGATGTGATGTATTAGAATAATAATGTTGTATGTCTCTTATAAAACCATTCCTTTTTTATTGATTTTTGTTCCCAGAGATTATCATAGAGTTATTAGGATTTCCATCTAATGCTTACTTATCCTTACTGGATTATTGAGCAATCAATACTGTTTGTCTGCATAGCAGAAGCCATCTTTATTTCTCTTATCTCTTTTTAGTAAGGATCACTCTTGCATTGGAAAACAAATCACTGTGGAAACACATGTAATAACATCATGTTTCTGTGATACATATGAGCAAACTACATTGTTTATTCAGAAAGAATCATTTCTGCTTCCAACCAAAGTTTTGTAGCACCCAGACATCTCAAATTGCACACCACAGACAAGCTGCCTTTGGAAAGGCAATGCTGAGTCATGAGGCTGACCTATATTTGGAGCAGAGAGCTCCCTTTTAAATCTAGGAAGTTGTGAACTAGTCACTGATTTGCCTATTTCCGACAGAGTTTTGCACTGAAATAGCCATTTTCAAAGCAAAAAAAAAAAAACCCACACACAAAAAAAACCAAAACCGATATACCTAAATACCTTTCCATGATACAAATTTAAGCCCACTTTTGTAACTACATTATCATCGTTAATATGCATTACAGGGGCCGGCCATGGTGGCTCACACCTGTAATCCCAGCACTTTGGGAGGCCAAGGTGGGTGGATCACTTGAGGTCAGGAGTTTCAGACCAGCCTGGCCAACATGGCAAAACACGGTCTCTACTAAAAATACAAAAATTAGCCAGGTGTAGTGGTGGGCGCCTGTAATCCCAGCCACTCAGGAGGCTGAGGGACGAGAATTGCTTGAACCTGGAAAGTGAAGGTTGCAGTGAGCCGAGATTGCACCATTGCACTGCAACCTGGGCGACAGAGCGAGAATCAGTCTCAAAAAAAAAAAATAAATAAATAAAAAAAACAGAAAAAATAAAAAAGCATTACATAACTTGTATACATGTACCATGTGATTAAATGTGAATTATCTCCCTTTAGGCCAGAAGTTCCAGGCCAGCCTGGCCAACCCTATCTCCTCTAAAAATCCAAAAATTAGCTGGGCATGGTGGTGAATGCCTGTAATCCCAGCTACCAAAAAAAAAAAAAAAAAAAAAAAGAAAGAAAAAGAAAGAAGAAGGAAAGAATTTCTAAGTACCCATAAGTAATGATCTATACATTTTCTCCTTTTTTCTGTTCTTCATTGGACAGTAAATAAATCCATAATTATGCTTATTATACCCTCCAATGAAAAACTTAAAATCTCATAAATCATTAACAATACAATATTACATAAAATTATTTACACCTAGAACTTGGAGAAGATAGGCATTTGGCTCAGGGCAGATGATGTATTATTAAAAGATGACAGAAAATAAGAAGTAACACTCCAGCCCGATTAGTTTTTGTCTACTTTATGTTTCAGAATAATTCATTTGTGCTTTAGCTTATATTCATTAATTATCCAGTATATGCCAAGAGAGATTTCAAGCACTTATTATACATACAGCTATTGCACCAGGGTGTTAAGAAACAATGAAAAAAGTACATTAAAATATTATGATTGTTACAGTAGAGTGAGGTAAAAACTTCAGGAGGAAAATTTGTTGAGGGCAGCCCAAATCTGATGGAGGAGGTCAAAGATGAGTTTCAGAGGAGGTAGCACTTAAGAAGATGCTACGTTTTGGACTGAACCAAATTAAATAGGCTCGGAATTAAATAAATTCTGTTATGTGGCTCAAAAGCGTCACGTAACAAATTCCATACTATTTAAATGAATAGAACTATTTAGTATGCTGCTGTGTTTATGAGTCTGGAGCTGAGGTAGGAGGCAGGACGGGACTCCACAGGCATGGTTTGGACACCAGACCAAATTGAGGACTAGCTAAAACAGGTCTTGGGCAGAAGCATCTCCCCATAAGGCACATCCATCAGTGTTCCATGTCAGCTTACCATTGCCATTGCAACACTCTGAAGTTATGACCCCTTTTCATGGCAATAGCTAGACAACCTAGAAGTTAACACCCTTTTCCTAGAAATTTCTGCACAAACCACCCCTAATTTGCATAAAATTAAAAGTGTGTATAAATATGACTACCAAACTGCTACTCTGGGCACATTGCCTATAGGGTAGCCCCTGCTCCGCAAAGAGCAGTACTTCTGCTGCTGCTGTACACTGCCACTTCAATAAAGTTGCTATTTAACAACACAAGCTAGCCATTGAATTCTTTCCTGGGCAAAGTCAGGAACCCTCCTGAGTTCTGCCTCAGTTTGCAGGCTTACCTGTCCTGCATCGGAGCTCAGAAGAAAAGAAATATATGGGCTGGGGATATAAATTTTGGACTCCAGGAATATAGCTGAAAAAAATATCTATAATTACCATTTTGATTTAAAAGAAAGTCTGACAATAGAACCCGTTGGAATACTTAATTATTCTAATACTAATGGTATAAATGCAGAAAAGGAACTCCTGAAAATACGTTGCAAGTGAGTGACCAGAGATGTGAGAAGAAAACATGCAATAGGAGAAGTCTGGGAATGAGCAAATCTCAGGAAAGCAGGGCATGGCTTTCTTTGTCATATTACTGAGCTCTGCCAGTAAGGATGATAAGAACTGAAGAGATTGCTTGAATTTGACAAATTTGAAATTGATTACCTAACTGAGATGTATCAATTAAGTGGTGGGAGTATCCTAGACTTTTAAGGGAAAGTTATCATGGCAATGAGGGTCATACAAGTGAGTGAAGTGTTTTTTAAGAAGATATGGTAAACTCGAGCATGTTTATCGGATGCAGAAAATAAGACAATGAAATAAAAAAATAGATAGTAAGTTAGGTATTATTTTAAAAGGAAATTTTCCTTAAGAGGCAGGAGGAGATGGGGTTGAGAATAGAGGTAATACACAATTTTCAGATGTAGAGGTAGGGAAACTCTTTTTCCCATTAAGCATAAAATATATGTATCTGTTTTAAACACACTGAGTCACTAAGTAGGAAATTGATAGAGCTCAAGCTGACATTTTCTGTCTTAAAAAATATACAGTCTTTATCTTAACAGAATGGGTTTAAGGCTAGGATTATAGGTTTGAAATGCGACTTTGGAGTTACTGTTAATGTATAAAGGGAATTATATGATAAAAGGCCACCATTGTCTTTCTTCACACATGATAGACATCATTATTCAATCACAGCACTTTTTCCAGCTGAGCCCAACTGTACCAATCAACCAAAATTGTTCCAAGAGTAGCGGTCTCTCTATCAATGATAAGATTACAATTCAATTTTAAGGCCACTGCACAGATGGGATACACTATAATTTTAATGATTCCAGTCAGCACAGTTATGATCTTGTGAGTTAGTTTAGCAACATTTACCAGTTTGGGCACAGTGGAAATGGAAAACCATTTAGGCATTTTCAAAAAAGTGGGGCAGAAGTGCAGAAAGGTGAGGGTATGTGCAGTACTGGCAAAAGGTAAATGGAGGTGAAGGCCATGAAGTGTAGGCTGGCTAAAAAAGGAAGAAAAGTTTGAAGGATAGTAATAGACTTTAAGAAGAGAGGAAATTGAAGCAGTCTGGAAATCAGAGTATAGTCTCACAGTATGTGTAATGAGAAAAACAAGAGCTAAAAAAGAAGAGATTGACCACAGTTGCCTCTCTTTGTTCAACCTAATATAAAAACATTTGGGTTTTTACTTCTTCAGGTATTCATTTTCTTATGAGGGCTTATATGTAACATAAAATTGACATTAAATCAATATGCTTTACTCCTATTAATTTATTTTATGTCAAATTCTCAAGCCCAGCTTGGGCGCCCTAAGAGGGTAAAGGTAGTTTTGCCTCCTCTGAAATAAGAAACATATGACATTGGAAATGGTTGGATAGATAATACTGGTGGGTGAAATCACAGAAGGTATAGATGCCAAGGAATAGTTTGTTAGATGTTCCCAGAGTGAAAGCTGAATTTGCAGAGTGAACAGAGATAGTGACATATTATATATAGTTCTTGATGAATATGGGCAAAGTGTCAGAACAATAGTGAAAAATTATGTGGCTGGGATAAAGGAGGGGATTAAATGACCAGTAAGTAATCACCCGAAGGAACAAAACTCACCAGTAGTAATAAGTATGCAGAAAAACACAGAATATGATAACTCTGTAACTATGATGTGTAAGCTACTCTTATTCTTCGTTTTTCCCCAGAATGGGTCACTGGTACCTTATTTAGTTTCTTTTGTGAGGTCATGTTTTCCTGGATTGTCTTTATACTTGTAAATGTTTATCTGTGTCTGGGCGTTGAAGAGTTAGGGATTTATTATAGTCTTTGCAGTCTGGGCTTATTTGTACCTGTCCTTCTTGGGAAGGCTTTTCAGATATTCTAAACAACTTGCATGTTGTGATCTAAGCTGTAACTGCATTAGGTGGCACCCCAATCCCAGTAACACTGTGGTTCCTGCAGATTCATAGAGTTACTGCCTTGATAATCTTGGTGAAGATCCAGGAGAATTCTTTGGATTACCTGCAGAGACTCTCGTTCTCTTCCCTACTTTCTTTCAAACAATTAGAGTCTCTTTCTCTGTTCTGAGACATCTGAAGTTTAGAATATAGTGATACAAGCACCCCTGGCTATCTATTGGATAGTACAGAGTATTACTTTGCCATAAAAGTAAGACAGGCCATTTCCCAAAACTGTGTTGTGACATTTTGTGTATGTGTGTGTTTGTGTGCTGACAAAGATGCTGTCACCATTGAATACTGTGAAACTGTCAGCTGCTAGGAAGATCCATAGAAAAACACTCAAAAACTCACTTTTTAGTGTTCCTTTTTTCTCATAGAATGACATATGGTGAGGGTCAGGTGGCATACGTCTCAGGTGGAGGAATCATCTCACTGCAGAGGAATACTGGACAAAAAGTTCTGCCATTTTATGAATCCATGGAGCTGGGGGGAAGAGAGATGGAAGAGTTAGCAAAAAAGTAATGAGTCAAAGTGGGGAACAGTAGTATACCAGCCAAAGGCCCCCAACAATAACATGTTGTGGAGGTACCTGGCAAGTGCTTCAGCCAAGGCCCTCATAAGGAGACCTCTGAATGGAGGCTCTTGAACTAGGAATGCAGATATGTCAATGAGTATGATTGCTCTTGGGGACCAGGTAATGACAGCAGCTCTCTCCAGAAAACCGGCTCCAGGTACACTGGCTGTGTACCAAGTCTAGTGTGCAAAGGCAGCTTCCCCACATGAGACCTGCCAGCAAAGATTTATAATTGTCCATGGATGAGCCTGAAGCATCACACATTCAGCTTTTGCTTTTCTCTCTCGTGAAATACTAGTGCCATTAATGTGAGCAATGCAAGATCCTCAAATGCAAATCTAAGATGTTTTAGAGAGTTCAAAATTATTTTGTTATTTGATTTTAGATACTTGACTATTCTGGATTCATTTTAATTCTTCCCATTGTTAAGTCTCATTTCTCTTTTAAGACAGAGTTTTTTCTTTACAGAAAAAAAGCATTTCTTCTTCATTAAATGTACAGATTACCTTATAGTAAAGCACTACTCACATGCAAGATACTTGCAAAATGGTTTGGTCTAAGAAACTGAGAGGGCTTCATGTTTAAAACTTCCTCTAGGTGGCAGCCTCAAAAGTTGCTTCCTTCAGTTTCCTGTAAGATATATATGAAAGCAAAGAAAAAATATTTAAACATACAACGTTGAAAATTAGAATAGAGTTGACTTATTTCCAAGGATTAGGAGGATATTCTCCTAACTCTAGGGCTGGGTAAAGAATTGGATTGAAGTTAGTTATCAGTGTTTTACATCTGATTGCCTCATCTGAAATTAAGAACTTTAAAAAAATTTATCTCCTACGCTTTGCCTTACCTTTTTTCCAGAATAAATACAGAGCTTTACACATAAGAAATATGAGCAGCCATCATATGTACTGGTAGTATATACAAACAGTAAAGGTAGTACCGTGTGCTACCCTTTGAGGCGGCAAGAGTACAATATACCCCTACACTAATGAGTTTCCATCATATATGTGTATATATATATATTCCATCATGTATATATATATATATATATTCCATCATGTATATATATATATATTCCATCATATATATATATATTCCACCATATATATGTATATTCCATCATATATATATATTCCATCATGTATATATCATATATATATATATAAATATGTGATGGACTACTACTTAGCCTTAAAATATATATATGTCACAGTTTCTTTATCCACTCATTGATTGATGGGCATTTAGGTTGGTTCCATGATTTTGCCATTGTGAATTGTGCTGCTATAAACGTGTATGTGTGCAAGTACCTTTTCAAATAATGGCTTTTTTCCCTCTGGGTAGATACCAGTAGTGAAATTACTGGATCAAATGGTCATTCTACTTTTAATTATTCAAGGAATCTCCACAGTGTTTTCAATAGTGGCTGTACTAGTTTACATTCCCACAGCAGTGGAGAAGTGTTCTCTCGTTGCGGTGTCCATGCCAACATCTACTGTTTTTTGATTCTTTGATTATGACCATTCTTAGAGGAGTAAGGTAGTATCACATGTGGTTTTGATTTGCATTTCCCTGATCATTAGTGATGTTGAGCGCTGTTCCATGTTTGTTGGCAATTTGTATATCTTCTTTTGAGAATTGTCTATTCATGTCCTTAGCCTACTTTTTGATGGTATTGTTTTTTTTTTTTTTAACTGATTTGTTTGAGTTTGTTGTAGATTCTGGATACCAGTCCTTTGTCAGATGTATAGATTGTGAAGATTTTCTCTCATTCTGTGGGTTGTCTGTTTACTCTGCTGACTGTTCCTTTTGCCTGTAGATGCTTTTTAGTTCAATTAGGCCCCAGCTGTTTATCTTTGTTTTTATTGCATTTGGTTTTGGGTTCTTGGTTATAAAATCCTTGCTTAAGCCAGTGTCTACAAGGGTTTTTCCAATGTTATTATACTAGAATTTTTATAGTTTCAGGTCTCAGGTTTAAGTCCTTAATTCATCTTGAGTTCATTTTTGTATAAGGTGACAGATGAGGATCTAGCTTCGTTCTCCTACATGTAGCTAGCCAGTTATCCCAGTACCATTTGTTGAAAGGTTGTCCTTTCCCCCACTTTATTTTTTGTTTGCTTTGTTGAAGATCAATTGGCTGTAATTATTTGGGTTTATTTCTGGGTTCTCTATTCTGTTCAGTGTGCCTATTTTTATACCAGTTATCATGCTGTTTTGGTGACTGTGGCCTCAACAAACTAGAGAAACAAGAACAAGCCAAACCCAAACCCAGCAGAAGAAAGGATATAACCAAGATCAAAGCACAACTAAATGAAATTGAAACAACAACAACGAAGGTACAAAAGATAAATGAAACAAAAAGCTGACTCTTTGAAAAAATAAATAAAATTGATAGACCATTGGCAAGATTAACCAAGGAAAGAAGAGAGAAAATCCAAATAAACTCAGTAAGAAACAAAACAGGAAATATTACAACTGACACAACTGAAATACAAAAGATTATTCAAGGCGACTATGAACACCTTTACATACATAAACTAGAAAACCTAGAAGAGATGGATAAATCCCTGGAAAAATACAACCCTCCTAGCTTAAATCAAGAACAATTAGATACCCTGAGTAGACCAACAACAAACAGCAACACTGACACAGTAATTGAAAAATTACCAGCAACAACAAAAAAAGCCCTGGACTGACGTATTCATTGCAATTCTACCAGACATTCAAAGAATTGGTACCAGTCCTTTGGACACTATTCCACAAGAAAGAGAAAGGAAGAACCCTCACTAATTCATTCTATGAAGCCAGCATCACCCTAATACCAAGACCAGGGAAGGACACAACCAAAAAAGGACTTGGGATTTTTATTGTCATTGTTATGGAAAGCCATTGGAAGATCTTTAAGGTGAAGATTGACAAAAATCGGACTTACTTTTTAACAGAAAAAGGTAAGCTTCTGTAGGAAAATGGAACCTAAGAGAATGTCTATTGATTTCTTAATAAGTTACTCTACTACATTAGGCAAGACATAAAAGACCAGTGTGTTAGCAGTGGAGATGAAGAGAAATAAACACCTTTAAGCTATGCTTGAAGGCATAATTTATACAGATAATTTATAGTTTATTCACATAATTTATTAAGATACTATATGTGAAATGTGAAGAAACATAGGAAACCAAAGACTCAAGCTTTTGTCTTAAGCTGCTAGATGAATGGTCAAGTATGTGTACCAGACTGTATGTGCATGTGTGTGTTTCTGTGTAGTGGGGAAAAATATCAGTTCTTTTGTGAGTTTTATTAAGTTTAAGACTATGTTAACATTGAGATGTCTGTTAGATATCAAAGTGGAAAGGGAAAATTGACTATCACACATATGTCTTTGGTGTTCAAAGAAGCACTTTGGGATAGAGATAAATTTGTGAGTTTTTAACAGATGAAAATTAAGGCAAAATTAAACCATAATCAACCCAAGGGAGTAAAACTTAGGCTGCATTAAGAATGTCTATGTTATTAAGTGATAGTAGATAACAGAATAGGAAAACAATAGTGTAGGCCAATAATTGATGGTATTCCACATTATTTATAATATATAAAAACAAAAGCAAGCATTTCTAGATATGTGCATTCTCCAAAAGTTTACCTACCACCCCTACTTTTAAAAGAAAGTACTTAAAGTCATGCTTGCAAGCTGTTGAGAATAAATCAAAATTTAGCATTCAGTAATAACTAACTTGTAGGCTTATATTCCTTTTCCAGAAAGGTGTTACAAAAAATCTGCAATATGGATGCAAATTTATGCACAAAGATGTTCATTGTAAAATTTTTGTAAACAATGAAAATTACAATAAATGTTAGGAAAATGTCCATATGGTGGAATACTAGGAAATCATTGAAAATTATGTTTATGAATAATTTAAATTACACAGGAAAATAATTATGAAACACAGTTAAGTACAAATATCAGGGCATCAAATTATAGGTGCAATATCATTTCCATCAATATGTGTAGAAAAAACATCTTGGAAGAAAAAAAGGACGTTATTGGTGTTTGCCTCTGGGAGGTAGAATTCTGTTTTCCAGTTTCATTGTTATTTTATTGTTCTGTTAGATTTCTGAATCAGTATTACTTCTATGAATAGAAAGTTATATTAGAAAGTTTTAAAACTTGAAAAGGCAGTGAAGAGTTTGTAGAGACATGTAATCATATGATAGAAGGCTAAGTGCAGAATAAAAGTATAATATATATTCCCCCAAAATATATACAAAAATAAGCGAATGCATGCATGTGAACAAGCTTAAAGAGATACTCACCAAAAAATAAAATGAGGTAATCAGCATTAGTAGGAGTTAGAGAATATTGTGAATTTCATGTTATTTGTGAATAGAAAGACAAACACTAAATTTCAGCAGTCCCTGTTGAAACTCCTTTTAGTGTTGCCACCTTATGAATGCAGAAATTAGTAGGAAGAAGGGAAACTCTAAAGAGATCATAGGCAGTGAAGAGAAAAGAGAAAAGAAGAAAATAGTCCAAAAAAAATCAATCTGAGAAAGAGAAGTTCAAGACTAAGTGCCAAAATGCTGAATAATGACCAGGAACTTGGTAGTTCATAGCACTGGCTAGAGCAGGTGGCCTAAATTAGAGGGGTACTACAGGTAGTAGCCTCAGAACCACCACTACTAGTTGAGGAGAGAGAGCAGTGCCCCTTAGAGATATGATAGTGATGGAAAAGAGAGAGTGAGAGGAGAAAAGTAAAAGTCCTGAAGAAACACTCAAATGTTAAGCGAATTTACCCTTCTCCCCCATCACCAATGCCAACCATTAATGAAAGTACATGTCACTTATATTGGCAGCAGATAGCACTCTTGAGAAAGAAGCCCTGTCCACAAAATGTCTAGAAAGAGAAAAATCAGAGCAGTATCATACCAAGCTACACACACACACACACACACACACACATACAAAAGAAAGCATTTCAGTTATTAAAAATTTTCCTTAATATCCAGTATGAAGGAGAACAAAAGTATCATAAAACAATCTCAAATTAACCTAATTAGTCTTACATAATCACTCATATATATATTTTAAAGATCTGAAATTCAAAAATTAAAAACACAAATAGTAAATAAACACAAGAGTTGAATTTCAGTGAGAGTTGACAGAGCTCAGGAAATAAAATTTCATTTAAAAAAGTAAAGAAATAAAATAACATAAAAACAGAACTGAAGGATATACTTCAAGATGTCCAAGGGAGAGTAAAATTGAATAAAATTTTAATAAGAGGGATTGAAAGGAAGAAAGAAACCATGAGTATTCCAGCAATATATTACTGGGTATACACTCAAGGGAGTACAAATTATTCTGTTATAAAGACACATGAATGTGTATGAATGTCCATCAGTGATAGACTGGGTAAAGAAAATATGGTAAATATACACCATGGAATACTATGCAGCCATAAAAAGAATGAGATCATGTCCTTTGCAGGGACATGGATGGAACTGGAGGCCATTATCCTCAGCAAACTAACACAGAAACAGGAAGCCAAATACCACATGTTCTCACTTCTAAGTGGGAGCTAGATGATGAGAACACGTGGACACATAGAGGGATACACATGCACTGGGGCCTTTTGAAGAGTGGAGGTTGTGAGGAGGAAGAAGATCAGGAAAAATAAGTAATGGGTACTAAGCTTAATACCTGAGTGATTAAATAATCTGTACCACAAACTCCCATGACACAAGTTTCCCTATGTAACAAACCTGCACTTGTACCCCTGAACTTAAAGTAAGAATTTAAATAAAGTAACCATGAATATGAACATGACCAAAAAAAAAAAAAAGAGGAAAAGTAGTAATGGCTGGAGAAAAAGTGGTAGAAATGAAGGACATGCAAATGAGTCCTACATATATGCAGCTGGGATCTCTTAAGAAGAAGAAGAAGAATACAATGGAATGAAACTAATATTTATTTTAAAAATCCAGAAGTAATTTTCTAGTAAAAATTAAATCCTTATGTCAATATATTGAAAGAACCTATTATACACCTGGAAAAACTGAGCCAGGGCAATCACCCTAATACATATTATGGTAAAATTATTAGACTTTAAGGTCAAATGAAAAATTCTCAGGGCTTACAGGTAAAATGACCAAATTATGTATAGGAGTAAGAAAGTAATGTAGGGACCAGATATTTTAACAGCACATAAGCCACAGAAAGGCAAGAGGGGAGAAAGATTTTCAAGAAACTCAGAAAAATAAAACATTGACCAAGGATTTTATGTCTTAGGCAACATGTTTTTAAAGTATCAGAAGTAGAGAAATCCTCACACAAAATTTATTAGAGGATGTACTCCATCCTGGAAAACCTCAGTAACAATAAATACTTAATATATTTAATTTTAAATCTAAGACTAAAACAGGAGCAGAGACATGGTAGATGAATAATATATAAACATGTTTCTGACAAGTAGAAAGAATGCAACCAGAAATTGGAGAAGAGAGAAAAAGCAAAAATGGAGTATAAATATTGTTATATAAATAAGTAAAAAAGAATGCAACTTAAAATTGATAATGCAGATAGAAGAGATGAAGCTTAAAAGGGGGGAATTAAAGATACTACTAATGCTATAAATACAAAGGCAATTACTATTTTTAAAAGTATAAATCTTCCTAATATCCAAGTAAAGTAAATACATAACATTTAGGGGAAAGAGCACAAATATAACATAATATACTACACACAGTAATTAGACATGAAATGATACAGAAGACCTGAGATGAAGCATATCAGTCATATCAATTATTATGAGTAGACTTAACTCACCAGTTAAGGATTTTCAAATTGTCTCATTGTCTTAGCCAGCTTGGGCTATTATAACAAAATAGTATAAACTAGGTAGCTTATATACAACAGAAATTTGTTTGTCAGTTCTGAAAAATGGTAAGTCCAAGATCAAGACATCAGTAGATTTAATTCCTGGTAAGGGATTGCTTTCTCATAGATGGCAGTTTCTCACTGTGTCCTCACATGGTGGAATGGGCAAATAAAAGAAGTAATAAATGTAGAAAATCACTATTTTAGAATTATCATAGTAAAAACTGAGTGTGATAAGCTGTACAACAAATTCCCATGGCATACATTTACCAGTGTAACAAACCTGTACTTCCCACATATGTACCCCTGAACTTAAAATAAAAATTTTAAAAAAGAGAATTATTCATTAAATTTAGCGTCTCAGGAGATAATAAAATTTGATTGGGGCAGGATATTTATGTGGTATATAAATTATATGTTGATTCTAAAAGTAAAATTATTTTAATATGTACAAACTATATCATACAGAATCTGGATAATCCCCTAACCATGTAAATAAAACCAACATTACTAGTAAAGTAAAAACGAAGTAAATTGTGTGCCATTGAATGTAATACCTTAAGGATTTGGTATGTCTTATGTCATATTCCAGGCAAAAATACATCACCTGATTGTAATTTTGAGAAAACATCAGACAGATCTCGAATGAGGGACACTATAAAATAAGTTTCCCATATTCAAATATAGCAATGTTATGAAAGATAAAAGCTAAAAAATGTAACAAATTATAGGAGACTAAGAAGATGCATCAACCAAATGTAATAAGAGATCCTGGATTCCTCCTTACCAGAAAACAAATTCCATAAAGGATATTATTAGGATAATTAACAAACTAGAGAATGGCCTGTAAGTTAGATAGAAGAATTGTATCTAAGTTAAATGTTCTGAAATTGAAAAATAATTTAGTTATGTTGTATCTTTAAAGACAAAAGGATATAAAGAAAAATAAGTTAGTTATACTGTATCTTTTTTTAAAATTATACTTTAAGTACATGTGCAAATCGTGCAGGATTGTTACATAGGTATACACATACCATGGTGGTTTCCTCATCCATCCTCCTGTCACCTACATTAAGTATTTCTCCTAATGCTATCCCTCCCCAATCCCCCGACTCCCTGCTATCCCTCCCCAGCTCCCCACCCCCTGACATGCCCTGTCGTGTAATGTTCCCCTCCCTGTATCCATGTGTTCTCATTGTTCAACACCTATTTATGAGTAAGAACATGTGGTATTTGGTTTTCTGTTCTTGTGTCAGTTTGCTGAGGATGATGGTTTCCAGCTTCATCCATGTCCCTGCAAAGGACATGAACTTAGCCTTCTTTTTATGGCTGTATCTTTAAAAAAAAAAGAGACGAGAAACAGTAAAACAAGTGCAAGGTGAAAGTGATTTATAATGTGGAGGTGAGTTAATTCTCACTCTTTTAATATATGCTTTATGAATTTGCAGGTGTTCTGGTTTACTTCAATTTCTTGGTAACTTCCTGCTTAGTAAACTGACAGTTTCCTGCTCCCACATTATGCAAACCTGCAATGTAAAAATATTTTTGAAAGTTCACTCAATCGAAATGTTTATGCTCATCAGCAAAAAGGGAAACTTTGGTTACCAGGCTGTGCCTGTTGGAAATCAGTGTGAACAGTGTGATCTCACAATGTCCTGAGAAGCATCTCTCTACTACAAAACAGGAAATCTGAAACAGAAAACACACCAATCTGCTATAAATCTACAGATATGAATACTTCCTATGTAGTTTGAAATCTCTGTCTTCATTAAGGTTGAAAAAAGATTTCATATATATATATGTATATGTATATACAGACACACACACACATACATACACACAAACATAAAATATGACTCCAAAATTGTAAACATTCTAGCAATATAACATTTGAAACCCAATTGGTGTGTTAATTTTTTATTTTTCATCAAGAAGCATTTATTGAGCTTTTATTATAGGTGTTAGATGCACTGATGGTTTCTGAATATTCTAGCCTTCAATTATTTCTCTTCATTTCTAATGCTAGTTCAATGTCACATGAGTAATGACTCAAGTGCTTCTTTGCAAATAGGACTACTCAAGTTCATTTTTCATACAATCTGTCAAACATGTGACCTTCAGATATATTTTTATTAAACACAAATCTGACCATGCTATACCCTGTTTTAAATTTTTAATACTTTTCTTGATCGGAAGGGAAGTATTGATCTTTATCAAGCAAGCTATCTCAGCATAATTCACATTTCTCTCTCCAAAACTTCCTTCAATTGATGCAGTGCTTTCTGCTTTTGGAGTAAATCGTATCCTTATATACTTTTTCTTAAGCCAATCCTCTTTCTTAGGGTTATTTTCCTTGTGCTTCTGAGGAACATAAAAAAGTTCCTTTCTTCACCCAACAATATTAAGAACTACTAGATCTGAGCTTTCACGCCTATTATGACTGGCCACATTTGTACTTGAGTTTATTTCTATGTATCCGGTTTCCTCCTAGCTATAGGTATGGTGTAGGCACCATATCTTATCCCAGTGCTCTTTTGGAATGTTTGGATCCTTCTGTAGTTTTAGTACATATTGGTCAAATGGAAAAATTATGTTTACTATAAATATATAACTAAGTCAACTAGTGAAGAAAATAAAGTGTTAGGAGAATGGTATATAAAAGAAAAATCCCCCAAAGACTTCAGAAGCAAGAGCACATATTGCACAAATATTCTGAATCCATGTACTGCCCACTGAAATGTTTCAAATTGTACCTAATGATACTCCATTAACAACACCCAAGATGATTTTGAAAGCATTAAAGGTGTTGGACAAAATTAGACATCTGGCTTGAAATAATTCCAGTGAGACATAGACAAGCAATCACTTTGAAGTAAAAATGTTTATGCAGTACAGCAGAATTATCAAATACCCTACGTACTGCCAAAGAGAAGCTATAGCCAAATATTAAGTGATGTGAAAGAAAAAAGGAGCCACAATTCTCTCAATAGGATATAAAGAATGGACTGTGTTTCAGACATGTATTTGGGCACAAACAATGCATGCATTCAATCGTATTATCTTTCACACAAAACAAGTAGAAAATGGGCAGAACATTACAATTTTGTATCTCAAAAATTTAACTCATAATGATACTTTCTTATTCTTGAATAATTATTTAATTTCAATGAAGGGAAATATAAAAAGAATTTATAAAGTGTGTAACAGTTTTGTTTACATTATTTTCATATTTTTTCTTGTATGTACGTCTACATAAATACTTCAAGTGATTCAATTATTAAAAATACTTAAGACTATGAGCAGCATAAGGATTACTTTTCATGGCATAGCTTTCCTTATTTGCATACATAATGACACCTACCTTTACCAAAGAGGCTTTTGAGAGGTAAGGAGTGGATAATGTATAGAATTTATAAACATTACCAGTATATCTTTATCCTTTCATAGGCTCCTGCCTCTACACTATAAAATTTAAGTCAAGATTCCCTTCAAACTACAATCTAAATTTCTCTTACTACATTTTCATCCTATTTTCTTCTATCTGATGGAGAGATGGAGATTACTATTTACAACATTGGCAATAATTATGAAATTATCTTCACTTTTAATTTCTGAGAAAAATATGTATAATATCTGTCTTCCGTCCTGAGATTGTTTAGCCATCATTGCTTCCAGTCCCTTTCCAGCTTCTCCTAGCAGTCATTTCTCAAGAAAGTATGTGTTCCTGCAAAAAAAAAAAAAAAGGGAGGGGGGACTTAGATCTGTAAGTCTTCACTAATTAATATGGTGAGAGTCTATTTCACAAGTCTTGTTCATTGAACTTACTGCATAAGGCCTCATGATTTTATTGAGCAAAGGAGACTTTTACTCCAGTTTCTAGAGAGAACCCCACTGGAAGATATTTTGCTGTCTCACTCTCACTCCATGGAATACTGAATGTTGTATGACTGGTACAGTTTCAGAAAAGTTCTGTGCTTGTATTTGGCCCAACTCTTGATCTAACTCTTTTGTTCCTGCTTGCTTCCAAGAGAAGCACTTTTCCATCTCTCCTGCTGCTCCTCTATGGTAAGTCCATCTGTCTCAGGGCATAGAATCCGTCCTTTTAAGGACCTTCTCTTTGTCTTACTCTTTCTCCCCTGAACTTGACTAGACATGAAACAGACTGTGCTACCCTCTCCACTTGGCTATGTAAGTGTACCTAGCATTTGTTGTATCATCTCAGTTTTTCTTCCAGGAAGGCCCAAAGATTTAATTGGTTAAAAATCGATATTGAACTCTCCAACTCACTTATCCAAAGCCCTGTATTTTGTGGTAACAAAGCTGATACTTAACTAGTATTTTGCAACTGTTCCCAATTGGTCCAGAATAAAGAAGGGATTAAAGATAATAAACTAAATTCACCAACTTTCTTCAAAAGTCAGAAATTTCTTAATGCCACTTGAGAATGTAAAGAACTCATCATGTAAAAATGTATTTTTATAATATTTAGAAAAGCTTCAATTGTAACATTACCATTTATGCCAAAATCCCATTGTATCAATAGATTTGTTTTAAAAAATGTTGTCTTCATAGATCAAATCTAACATTTTAGGTGCAAAAAGTATTTCTCATCAATTAAAGAACATTTTCTAAATGAATACTGACAGATTCAGCATTTATTATCAATGACTGAAAGACAGATAGTGAAGCAGGAGAATGCATGTGTCCTAAATATTCTGCAGGACCAGGCTGAAGAATAGAATCCAATCAGGAAAAGGTGATTCCAACCATCTTTGCAGCAGAATTTTACTTACATGGATCAGCCAATCTTTCTGGCTTGAAAAGAGTTTCGAAAGGACTTTGATATTATGGCAGAATTATGACTTGCTTTATTTGATTAATCATATGAACAGTAACCCACCCACTTATATGAGTTATAATCCAAGTTCTTCAGGGAATAATAATAATAGGGATAACAATATTAAACTTAACAGCAATGTTTAACATTTATTGAACAATTACATTTTGTTGATATTCTTTTAAAAGTTTTACATATATTATCTCACAATTGCTCCATGAAGTGGAAAATATCTATATTTTACACATGAGGAAACAGTATAGGATGATTACTTTTCCAAGATCTACATAAAGAAGAAATAAGATATGATTTGAAGCATAATACCCAGGGCTTGAACTCCTAGGCACCATTTTCTGTTGCTGCTGGAAAAGAATAACTGGAGA
This sequence comes from Aotus nancymaae, assembly GCF_030222135.1. NCBI lineage: Eukaryota > Metazoa > Chordata > Mammalia > Primates > Aotidae > Aotus > Aotus nancymaae. The sequence continues at coordinate 33,513,255 of NW_026988471.1, forward strand.
GTGTAGGACAAAGAAGATCATCAGCTGTTGATAGGACATAGAAAATTTGACTCAATTTACTAAATGGTGAGTTTGAGCCAGAGTTTAGATAAATCTAATGAGGTCAAAGTGCAACCAGAAAAATGTTAACATAATCTAGAAGGGCAGTGGGAAGGTAGGAATTTTAGACAAATTCAGAGCCACTTGTGAAATACTGAGATATCAAAGGTCAGAAATCCAGGAAATCTTGGCAGTCTGAAAGGATTTGGCAGATAGCAAAGGCTAGAACTGACATATATTCACTGTCCAAGATGGTTAGGTGAATTGAAGGCATTCAGTCACCTAATGTTGACACCAGCCATTAAGGTAGCGTAATGCTTGATCAGGTAGTATTCACCTTTTATACTTACATACTTTTAGAAAGACATCTTGAGAACCTTGGAGCAATTTCTACTTATTCTCTTACAGAGGGATAGTCTGAAGCACATAGATGTGCACTCATTCTGCCTATGTTATTCACTGAGAATACTAAAATGGTATTGTCCTTGCCATCAAAGTATTTATTCACTCTTTTGTGAGATAATCATATACTTATAAATGTAATACTGACAGCTGAAATGTATTGCATGCTCAATATGTGCTAGGCATTATATTAAGCATACTCGAATTGATGGTAAGTTACACACATGGCAAGTATTCACTAAGTATTTGGTAATAGTGCAGAAAAGATAGCACAGAACTTGGGCGGTAATGGCAGGATTCATGAAGACAATGCATGCTAGAGGATAATTCTCCATGAGTTTCATTCATTTCTCATGTTCTATGAGCAGATGCCCTGTTTATATAAACAAGTTTTGTTTAGGAATTTACAAGAATGTTTACATATTCAACAGTCATGGAAGATAGAAATAATGTATCCTTCTCTGCAGAACAAAAGTCTGTCCAATGTGATAAAGATAATGCTTCTCTCTGGGGTAATGTTTGGGAAGGTTTGCTTGTATCCATTATAAAAGATTCAGGTCTCCTAATATGACATACTTTGGCTGTGACACAAGCCCTCTGCATATATAATATCCAACTGGATTGCTTCTTGCTGCATCCATTGGACTTTGGGGAAAGGAGAACCAGTATACCCCTGAAGCTCATAATATCTGCATACAATCAGTAAGAAAGTATTTTGTCTCTGATACAAGAGTCTTATGTCTTCTGCCAACATCCATAAAACTGTGATAGGCTAACGGCTTTCAAGTAGGGAAAATTCTCAGATACTTTACAATGGGTAAAGAAGGGATAAAACAGAAAGTCAGAAAGATGTGGAAAGCCATCTCAAACTAAAACAAAAATATGTGAATTGATTCAGGAACAAAGAACAGATCCATTTGATTAGACTTAAATATTTGAGAATGAAACTAATGGAAACAAAGACTGGAAAGAAAAGTTGGGCTTATATAAGATGTTATGGGACTTAGAGTGATAAGTAGTTTGGAATTTAGGAGAATCTGAAGAGCCATTGGTAAAGATTGAATGTTTATGTTTCCCCAAATTTATATGTTCAAATCCTAACCTCCGATGTGATAGTTTAGGAAGTTGGGCCTTTGGGATATAATTAAGTCATTAGAGCAGAAACCTCATGGATGGGTGTAGTGCCCTATAAAAAAAAGACTTCAAAGAGCTCTCCTGCTCTGCTCTCTGCAATGTGAGGACAAAACTCATCAGCCCTGAAGGGGTCCTCACCAAAATGGGCCTATGCTGGCACCCTGATCATGGAACCAAGACCCAAGAACTGTGAACAGTAAATCTCACGGTTGGCTGTTTAAAATGCACTCAGTCTATGGTAATTCATTAAAGCATCTTGAACTAACTAAGATAGCCATCAAAAGTTTCAGAGCAAAGGGATTCTCTCTTTTTCTGTCTATGATCTCTCTTCAAAGGCCATATCTGATACCTTGATTTTACCTACCTGCTTTAGAGAGATCCTTCTCACAATACGCAGAATCTATCTGTATATATACACAACAATAATCGCATTTTTGAACTTTTATAGACATTATTATTTACACATAATTAAAACTATATGTGATTGCAATGCCTAAGTAGTGACTCCTACCATTAATTTACTACCAATATTCAGGTGAGAGAAACATTTCGTTACCTTTTGGAAATAAATACGACGGAGACCTCTACATTAATTTTAGCTGTAATGAAGTGTAATTTATTACTGAGTTGGATTTACAAAAATAAACTATTTTTGTTATTCCTATGAGAAAGCTATTTATATGATTTATTGGAAATGTGTTCAATTTTTCCTGCTCTTATACATTCCCAAAATTGTTAAATATAGACCCTGTTATTAAAGTTCAATGTTGGGACATGCTTGCATGTATTTATCATTTTAGATTTTGGTGTATCATTTGAATTATCTTTTGAAATGCCTTTCATTTCAAAATGGTTCTCACAAGCCTATAGTTAACCAGGCTCATCTATTCACTACAGAATAAAAAAGAAAGAAAAAAAAGTTGACCTCATCAACTGTGAAGAACATTTTATACTTTATAGTATTATATTTAGAAGGTGATTAATCACAGGTATTGAGAAAGAATGATTTTTGTTAAAACCCTAGCAATCGGTCACACCTATAATCCCAGCACTTTGGGAGGCCGAGGCGGGTGGATCACAAGGTCAAGAGATCGGGACCATCCCGGTCAACATGGTGAAACCCCGTCTCTACTAAAAATACAAAAAATTAGCTGGGCATGGTGGCGCGTGCCTGTAATTCCAGCTACTCAGGAGGCTGAGGCAGGAGAATTGCCTGAACACAGGAGGCGGAGGTTGTGGTGAGCCAAGATCGCGCCATTGCACTCCAGCCTGGGTAACAAGAGCGAAACTCCGTCTCAAAAAAAAAAAAAAAAAAAAAAAAAAATCCCTAGCAATCAATATATCCTTAGTACAGTACTTGTAATCACATTTTAAGCCACGAAAGTTCTTCTGCTCCTCTAGGAAGAGCCGTAATTTCCAAGTAGAAAAAATAAATTCTCTGCACTAAACATTTGATTAGGGAATGAGCTCTGGAGGACCCTTTGAACATTTCTCTGTTCAGAAATCAAATGACATTTTAAGAATATTTATATTTGACCAAGCAGTTGGATAAAGAGAATTACTTTTCCACTCCATCACAAAGTAAGGTGCTCTGAAGCTTATTTCTAAAAAAAAAAAAAGTTATTTCTGCTGAAAAGTGAAGGTATAATAAATCATCATGACTCTCAGCTCACATGTAAACATTAAAGCTAATTTGTCTCAATGATTGGCTCATTATTTTTTTCAGGGGTATAGAAGGAGGATCCTTTGTTTTTAATCACAATATGTAATAAGCTATTTATATCACTAAAGCATTATATATACGTATGAAGTTCTGATACGCTAGTATAGCAGTGACAAATAAATGACAATGTGCTACTGCTCTCACATTCCATGCTTAATGGCAGATATTATTAATTGTAGTATTTCCCACCAAGTTCAGAAATAGCCTCAGATTTCTTCACAAGACAGTTCTCTGGCAAAACACTGCCAAACAATGAAAGTTAGTTCAGGAATCAAATGTGCATTCTTGCTCTAATAATATAATACATGTGCTTTCTAAGCCACATGGTAACTCTGGCTGAGGGTGAAATCCCTGCCCAAGTAATAATGCATGGGCCATCTTTAGTTGAATCCATTGTATGCCTGGCTCATTTATTTGTTCATTTAGTGTTTGCTGTAAAATGATTATTACTAGGCACTGGTTGAAAAATCCATTGAATTTTATATATCCAGAGCTAAAAGACCCCAAGACATTATCTACTTATGCTGCCTTGTATTATGCATGAGAAAATTTGAAAGCATATAGTGAGATATTTACCAAAATTCTACAACTAACACATGGCATAGCCAAATTCTAAAACCTAGAACATGTGAAGAATTTATTTCACTAAAATCTAGTTCTGCCCACACTTTTGTACCTTAAAAAATTCAGAGAGTAAATCTCTGTAGTTGATTGGCATTGGGATTTAATAAACAAGAATTTGAATACTTAGGCTGGTTGATAATAATGACAAAGATTCATAAAAACAGTTACTTAAGTTCTAGCTATGGCAGTTTCTCATGTGTATAATGAGAATAATGTAAATATCTATATGATAGGATTATTGTGAGGATTAAATGACTTGTATGTATGTAAAGTCCTTAATTATAACACTTGAGGAACTCTTAAAATATATTTTCTATTATTTTTATTTAAAAATCTATTCTTAAAAATGGCACCATAGGCTTGGTGTCATGGCTCATGTCTGTAATCCCAGCACTTACAGAGGCCGAGGAGAGCAGATCACTTGAGATCAGGAGTTCAAGATCAGCCTGGCCAACATGGTGAAACCCTGTCTCTACTAAAAATACAAAAATCAGCCTGTCGTGGTGGCACACACCTGTAATCCCAGATACTCAGGAGGCTGAGGCAGGAGAACCACTTGAACCAGGGAGGTGGAGGTTGCAGAGAGTCAAGATCATGCCACTGCACTACAGCCTGGGTAGCAGAGTAAGACTCTGTCTGAAAAATAAAACAAAACAAAATAAAGCAAAACAAAAACCACCATTACCAGTTGTGTAAATAAATTCTAACAATCCTTAAGGAACTTTTCATCTACATTTTATGAAATCTTTTAGCACACAGGATATAATAGCACGTTTAATAAGCCACTTAACAAACTTCAAATAATCTTTAAATCAAAACTATAATAGAAGAATATGAACACATGGATGGGTGAGGGTGTACACATACATATTCATGCACACATGTATACCCAAGACACTTTTGCCTGTAAACCTAAACTTAAAAAAAGTAAGTAGAATGTATCAATGTTTTTAGATGAGTGAATAAGATCAATCTTAGGGATATAAGTTTAGGCAAAAATTACAAAATCTCCTAAGATACTGTGATAAGAAATTAAGGTGAAAAAAATTATATGGCCATCTCATCAGGTATGTACATAATTTAATATCTGTTCTTAACAAAAACACAAGCAAGGTTATATAACCAATATAGAAATATTGGAAAACTTAAAATTTCATTGAATTCACTTATAAGAAACCTAAGACAAATATTACTAAATTTATATATATTTTTTGTTAAATCCAGGAGCAATATAAGGATACCTGCTATCATTACCACTATTTGAATTATATTGAATGCTCAAAATCAAGGTTTCTTTTTTTTAACTCTGTAACTACTAATATTTTAGACCAGATAGTTATTTGTTGTGAGACACTGTCTGATATTGCCAAATGTCGTGTAAGTAGTGGAAACTGTGCCCAGTTTATAACTTCTGCTTTAACTAATGAGAAAAGATAAGGAATAAAAAATACAAAGTACACATATCGGAAAAGAACAAAAGCTATTTTCATATTATATGATTGATATAACAAAAGACAGAAAAAATTATTATCCTGACCAAAACCATAAAATGCTTAAAAATTTACTTCAGAAAAAATTTTTGCTAGGATAAAAATTACAAATCTTTAGCACAAAAAATTTCTGATTGAGCAGAAGAAAAGTTCATGTACATGAATAAGAAAAGTTGATATTATACAGATAACAGTTTCACTCAATTTATAAAATCAAAGCAAATCTTATATTGATATACACATAAAAGAAATGCATAAGTTATAGCTAAGAACATTTTTAGCAACAACAGTAGTGGAGAATTTACCCTACTAGATATCAGAATACTCTATAAAACTATATTAAATACATCAACATAGACTTGGCCTCACAATTCATGTTGCAACATCATTACATTTTGAAAACATACTAAGTGAAAAATACAAATACAAAAGGCCACACACCATAAAATTGTATTTATATGAAAAGTCCAGTATAGCATACTGATAGAGAGATAAAATATATTCATGGTAGACATGGTCTGAAGGTAGGAAGAAATTGGGAATGATTGCTAATATGTTTCTTTTCAGAGTGACTATAGTGTTCTAGTATTAGGTAGGATGATGGTTACACAACCATGTGAATACACTGGAAACTACTGAATTGGAAAAATTAAAGGGCTGAATTTTATGGTATATAAATTATATTGCAATAAAATTTCAAAAAATATGAAATTGGCCCAGAAATAGACAAATTGATGATCAAATATATCCAATAATCTAATAAATATGAATATATTATGTTTATGTTTTATATCATACAAATTACATATGCTATATTTTTATTCTATGGAAATTATATAGAGAGAAAGGGATATAAACAATTGTATTGGTAATTTCAATCCATGAGGGCAAATGCAAACTATTAACAAAGTATGTTGTGATATTTGATTCAGGAAAAAGAAAAAACTGCTTGCTTACCTCTCATCATGCACAAATAAAAGTTCATACTAGATCAAAAGATAAACATTCTAAAACAACCTTTAACTTATTAGAAAAACATAAATGTAAATAAGCTTCTAAAGCAAGAAAGAGTAAGGCTTTCTTATGCCACTGATAAAATTAAAAAGGCATAATAAAAGTAAAAAGTTGAAAGCTTCAAAATTTAAAACTTTGTACAAAAATTTAATGAAAAGACAAAACACTAGAGAATTATTTGCAATCTGAAAATTAGATTACATAGTAGCAAATAAAAATAGCTATAAAAAGCTTATATATTTAAAAACCTGGAGAAAACTTTGAAAGATATTAAAGATGACACAAAGAAAAATTAAAGTAATAATTATTAAAATTGCCTAATGTAAATAGTAACTAAGAAAATGCGAACTATGACAATGTAATATTTTCTTTCATAAATGTGCAAAAAAAATGAAAAATATAGTATGAGTAATTTATGTTGGAAATTGAAACTTCCACATACTGTAAATCATTGTGTACTGCCTTTTGATAAAATATTAGAATTACTAGATAATAAACAGATAAACAGATAGATATGTATAAATTTTGGGAGGTTAGGCCATTCTAATTCATACAGAAATATAGTTAAACACTGTCTCCAAGAGGCATGTGATTATTTATATTGTAATTTTATTCATAAGACTGAAAGATTGGGAAGCAAACTGTGTTATGCTGTAATTTTTAAGATGTCAGTAACAATATTTCTCATTCCACATGATTTTACAGTCTACTCTTTCTCTAAATATATAATCTATGTCCCTTCCCCTTAAACTTGTACTGGAGTTTGCCACTTCAAATAATGGAGTCCTATGGACTCTGCATGAATCAGGTAGGGTGGCTTGAATAATGGCTGTTAATCTGCTCCCGAGGTGTCTCAACCACATGGTTGACAAATTGGTGGGGTGTGAAGTTATTTGATTTCCCAGACTTGGTAACAAAAGGTGAAATAGTTTCTGGCTAATGTTCTTTCTTGGAACAATTGTCCTTGGAATACTACCATCATGCCATGAGGAATTCTAGATAGCAGAGAGAGACCCACATGGAAAAGAACTGTTTTCAACTAATGACAGATGGCATATAGGCAACCCTTGCCACCAAGTCCAATCCAAATTACATATTTGTAAGCTCACAAAATGATTGTTGTTGAGTTAAGCCACTTAGTTTGGGGTAGTTTGTTAGATAATATTAGACAGCAAGACTACAATTTACAGTTTCATTACATGAAAAATAATTACACTACAGTATGTAATATTGTATAGCCTAGTAATTAGTTTTTAAATGTATATGCTTGTGTGATGTGTGCAATGTGGGTGTGATTAATGTACACTTGAACAGATTTTGAAGACATAAATAATAAAAACCAATTGCAGATAGGGTAGAGTGAGGTAACAGAATAGGATTCTCCAGTGATTGTATCTCCAGGATCTCAAAATAGAAAATATTCAAGTTTGTGGAATGTATATTAAAAAATAGCAGAAACTTTCCAAACCTGGAAAAAGATACAAATAACCAGTTAAAAGAAGGTCAAATGTCAACAATTCAATTCAATTCATATAATACTACCCTGCAATGTGTTATAATCAAACTGTAAGAGGATTCTAAAAGCAGCAAGATGAAAGAAATAAATGACCTGCAAGGAAATTCCAATATGATTAGCAGTAGATTTCTTAGTAGAAAACTTACAGCCAGCAGGCAATGAGATGATGTATTTAAAGTACTGAGGGGAAAAATATAAACAACCTGTCAACCAAGAATACTGTACCCAGAAAAGCTCTGCTTCAGAAATTAAGAGATAAAAACTCCTAGCCAAACAAAAGCTGAAGAAATTCATCAACACCAGATCTTTCTTACAAAAAATGCTAAAGGAAATTCTTCAAGCTGAAAGAAAAGGACACAAGTGAGCAACACAGAAACATCTGAAAGTAAAAAACTTATTGGTAAAAGTAAAGAGTCAAATTTAGGTAACTCTAACACTGTAATGATAGTGTAAAAATCACTTATATCTTTGGTATCACGGTTAAAAGACAAAACTTTTAAAATGATAAGAAAGAGGTAGTATAAATATATGTAAATTGTAACATCGAAAAATTCAAAAAGTGAGACAGTGAAATAAAAGGCTAGAGTTTTTTAATAGCAAAGTTAAATTGTTATCAACTTAAAATAATTTGTTATAAATATAAAATTATTTTGTAAGCCTCATGGTAACCACAAAGCAAAAACCTATGCTAGTTACACAATAAATAAAAAGAAAGGAATCAAATTATACTACTATAAAAAATCAGTTACCCAAAAAGAAAGACAAAAAGAGAAGAGAAAAGGAAGAAAAAAAGTCTACAAAATACCTATAAAACAATTAGCAAAATGGGACTAGTAAGTCCTTACCTATCAGTAACTACCTTGAATATAAATTCTGCCATCAAAAGACATAGAGTGACTGAATGGATAAAAATAAGACCTAACTATACACTGCATGTAAGTGACTAATTTCATCTGTAAGGATACACATTGACTGAAGGTGAAGAGATAGAAAGATATTTCATGCAAATGAAAATTAAAAGCGAGCAGGAATAACTATCAAATAAAATAACTAAGTCAAAACATGTAAAAAAGAGATGAAGAAAGTCATTATATGATGATAAAGTGGTCAATTCAGCAAGAGGATATAAAAATTTAAAACATATATGCACCCAGCATCAAAGCACCTAAAGCATAAAGTGAGTATTAATAGACTTTATGGGAGATATAGACAATAATGGTAGGGAACTTCAACACCCTACTTTCAGTAACAAGCAGATTATCCAGATAGAAAATCAACAAGGAAATAATAGACCTAAACTACATTCTAGACCAGATAGTCCAAACAGACATATACAGAACATTCCATTCATCAGAATCCACATTTTTCTCAATTTCACATAAAATATTATCCAGTTTAGGCCACCAAAAAGTCTTAACAAATTTAAGAAGATTGAATTCATATGAAATATCTTTCCTGACCATATGGTATAAAACTAGAAATCAAAAGCAGGATACACTTCAGATTCACAAATATGTGGAAACTAAGCAACATGCTTCTGAGCAATCAATGGATCAATGAAGAAATTAAAAGGAAAATTTTAAAAACGTATTGAGAAAAAATGAAAATGGAAACACAACATAATAAAACGTATGATATACAACAAAAGTAGTCCTAAGAAGGAAGTTTATAGCAATAAATGCCTATATCAAAACAGAAAAATCTCAAACTAATGCTACAGCTCAAGAAACTAGAAAAAAATAGAAATAAATTAATTCCAAAATTAGTAGAAGGAAGGAAATAATAAAAACTAGAGTAGATATAAATGAAACAGAGAATAGAAAAAACAATGAAAAAGATCACCAAACGGACAATGGGTTTTGAAAAGAGAAAAATCAATAAATCTTTAGATAGACTAATTTAAAAAGAGAAAGAGAAAGACTCAAATAAAGAAGACATCACAACAGATACCACAGAAATAAAAGTGATGAGAAGAGACTAGTATGAAAAATTATATTGCAACAAATTGAATAATCAATATGAAATGGATTAATTTCTGGACACATGAAACCTACCAAAATTTATTTTGAAGACAGAGAAAATATAAACATGTCAATAATGAGTAAGAGGAATGAATAAGTAATAAAATGTCTCCCATCAAATTGAGTCACAGGTTTGATGATTTCATTGCTTAATTATAGCAAACATTTAAAAAGAACTGTAACAATTCTTTACAAACTCTTTAAAAATATTGAAAAGAAGGGAAGACTTCCAAACTTATTTTACAAGGCCACCCTTACCCTGTATCAAAACCAGACAATGACACAATAACAATAACCACAGCCAAAAAAACCCACAGGACAGTATCACTGATGGACACAGTGATGGGACATTCATCCCAAGAATACATGGATGGCTCCAAATATACACATCAATAAATGTGATATATCACCTTAATAGAATGGAGGACAAAATACATATGATCATTTAACAGATACAGAAAAATCATTTAAAACACTTAACAACTGTTCATGATAAAAGTTCTTAATAAGCTAGATATAGAATGAGTATATTTATTTATTTTTTTAAAACAAAGTAATACAAATTTTTTTTGTCTAATGCAGACTAGCTTAATAAAATATGCTTTTCAATATAATAGAAAAAGTATATGCATTTTGTATTTATTAAATTGGTGCCAAGTATTTACTGATTGAATTATTTTGTTTTTCTTTTTCTTTTTTTTTTTTTTTGAGAGAGAATAGGAAGGAGGAAAAAGGAAGAGAAAGAGAGAGAGAGAATGGGGAGGAGGGAGAAGGAAAAGAAAGAGGGAGAGAGAATGGGAGTATTGATTTCTTGCCCAGGCTTGAATGCAATTTAGTAATGGGTATTGAAAAGCTCTTTTATACTGATAATTATACTTAATGATGTAGTCAGGAAGGAATAAGGGAAGAAGATAACAAACAAACAGCCAACCAATATTGAATTTAAACCTATGAAATGCTATGCGATTACTGAGGAGTGATTTACTTCCAATTATATAGTCACCTTTGGAATAGGTGTGAGGTGGTAATGTATGTTTTGTGTATTTGAAGTGGAGAGTACTATAAATATTTATTAAGTTTACTTGTTCCGGGTCTGAGTTCAAGTTCTGAATATCCTTGTTAATTTTCTATCTCGTTGATCTATAGAATCATTAGCTCTTCTTGTTGCATTGATCCTTTTGCCATTATGTAATGTCATTCCTCGCCTCTTTTGATCTTTGTTGCTTTAAAGTCTACTTTATCAGAGGCGAGAATTGCATCTCCTACTTTTTGTTTATTAGTTTATTTTTACTCTCTGTTTGATTAGTAAATCTTCCTCCTTCTCTCTGAGTCTTTGTGTATTGTTGCATGTAAGATGGGCCCGGATGCAGCATACCGATGGGTTTTGGCTTTTTATCCAATTAAAATATATATAAGTTTAATACCGGCGTTTGATGCTAGCTGGCTGTTTTGCCCATTAGTTGATGTAAATTTTTTATTGTGTTAAAGTTCTTTGCTTTTTGATATATTTTTGGAAAGGCTGATATTGGTTGTTCCTTTATATGTATAGTGCTTCTTTCAGAAGCTCTTGTAAAGCAGGCCTGGTGGTGGTGAACTCTCTAAGTACTTGTTTGTTTGCAAAAGATTTAATTTTTCCTTCGCTCATAAAGTTTAGTTTGGCTGGATAGGAAATTCTGGGTTGAAAGTTCTTTTCTTTAAGGATGTTAAATATTGGTCCCCACTCTTTTCTGGCTTGTAGGGTTTCTGCTGAGAGATCTGCTGTAAGTCTGATAGGTTTCCCTTTATGGGTAACCTGACCTTTCTCTCTGGCTGCCCTTAGTATTTTCTCCTTCATTTCAACCCTAATAAATCTGGCGATTATGTGCCTTGGGGTTGGTCTTCTTGAAGAATATCTTTGTGGTGTTCTCTGTATTACCTGGAGTTGAATATTACCCTGCCTTTCCAGGTTGGGAAAATTTTCCTGAATGATATCCTGAAGAGTATTTTCCAACTTGGATTCATTCTCTTCATCACATTCAGGTACACCTATCAAACGTAAATTAGGTCTTTTCACATAGTCCCATATTTCCTGGAGACTTTGCTCATTCCTTTTCATCCTTTTTTCTGCATTCTTGTCTTCTCGTTTCATTTCACTGAGCTGGTCCTCGACTTCTGATATCCTTCCTTCTGCTTGATCAATTCGACTGTTTAAACTTGTGCATGCTTCGCAAAGTTCTCGTGTTGTGTTTTTCAGCTCCATCAATTCACTTATATTCTTCTCTAAATTGTCCATTCTCGTTAACAGTTCGTCAAACCTTTTTTCAAGGTTCTTAGTTTCTTTGCATTGGGTTAGAACAAGTTCTTTTAATTCACAGAAGTTTCTTATCACCCACGTTTTGAAACCTGCTTCTGTTATTGGAACACACGTGTAATCTATTAAGCCTTGTTCCGTTACTGATGAGGAATTGCAATCCCCTGTAGAGGGAGAGGCATTCTGATTTTGAGTATTCTCTACCTTTTTACGCTGGTTTCTTCCCTTCATTATATATTTGTCCGTCTGTCGTCTTTATAATTACCGGCTTTCTAACTGGGTCTCTGACGTCCTACTTGTTGATTCCCTGCGCCGAGATCTGAGCAATCCACTGAGCCGGCCAAAACAGTGGTGTTAAGATTGATGGTGCTTTTCTGCCCGGGAATCTCCGGACTCTGCACCAAGAACTGGCGTGCTAAGGCACCAGCAAAACCACCACGCCGGCCACAAGAGTCGCCCTGGCGACCCGTGGGGCTCCTCCACTGGGAATCTCCTGGTCCGTGAGCAACAAATATTCGTCTGAAAGTGTGGCGTCCTCTCGTTCTTTGCGCTTTCACTGGGAGGTACATGCCCGAGCTGCTAATCATCAGCCATCTTGGATCTCTCGAGAATGAGTATATTTAAACACCATAAAGGCCATATGTGACAAGCACAACTGTCATACTAAACAAGGAAAGCTTTTCCTGTAAGATCTGGAATAAGAATGCACACTCTTGCCATGTATATTCACTGTAGTACTGGAAGTCACAGCCTGAGCACGTAGGTAGGAGAAAGAAATAAAAGGTATCCACATCAGAAAGAAAGAAATTAAATTGTTCCTGTTTTCAGAGGACATGATTTTATGTATAGAAAGTCCTAGAGACTCCACCAAAGAACTTTTAGAACTAATAAACAAATCTAATAAATCTGCAGGATAAATAATCAACATACAAAAATTAGTAGCATTTTGATTCAACAACATCAATCTGAAAAATAAGTAAGGAAAACAATTCCATTTACAATAGCTATAAAAAACCTTAAGAATACATTTAAGCAGTGAGGTGAAAGAGCTTTACACTGAAAACTATAAAACACTGATGAATGCAAATGAAGAAGACACAAATCAATAGAAAGATATTCTGTGTTTATAGAAGAGGAGTTAACATTGTTAAAATGTCTATACTACCCAAAGTGATCTATAGACTCAATGGAATTCATAGTAAAATACCAGTGAAATTCTTAACAGAAATAGTAAACAATAATCCTAATATTCACATGGAACTACAAAAGACCCAAATAGCCAAAGCAATCTTGAGCAAAAAGGACAAAGCTAGATGCATCATACTACTAACTTCAAAACATACTACAATGCTGTCATAGCCAAACAGTATGGTCCTGGCATAAAAACAGACCCATTGCCCAGTGCAACAGAAAAGATCCCAGATAGAAATTTACTGCTTTCATGGCTGATTGATTTTCGACAAAAGAATCAAGTACATACAATAGGGGAAGGATAATCTCTTCCATAAATGGTGTTAGGAAAAATGGATATCCACAGGCAGAAGGATGAAATTAAACCTTTATCTCTCACCATGTATAAAAACAACTGAAATGGATAATAACTTAAATGTAAGACCTAAAACCATTAGAAAAAACATAGGGGAAAAGTTCTGTGACATTGGTCTGAACAATGTTTTTTCTAGATATATAGTGGTTTTCTCAAAAGCACAAAAGCAAAAATAGACAATAGAATTATTTAAAACTTAACATCTTCTGTACTTCAGAGGAAACAATTAACCAAATGAACAGACAACCTACAGAATGGAAGAAAATATTTACATCTTATAAGGAACTAATAGCCAAAATATATAAGGAACTCAAACAATAGCAAGAAAATCAAGAACCCAATTTTAAAAAATGGGCAAAAGACTTGAATCAAAAGAATACATATAAATGGCTCACAGGTATATTTTTTAAAAATGCTCATCATCACTATTCATCAGGTACATGCACATCAAAGCCACAATGAGATATCACCTTACTTTGTTGTTGGAATAACTATTATTTTAAAAAGGTAACAAGTGTTGGAAAGGTGGAGAAAAGGAAAGCTCAAACATTGTTGGTAAGAATGTATATTGGTATAGTTATTATTGAAAATAGTATTAGATGCTCCACAAAAAATTAAAAATAGATCTACCATGTAATTCAGCAATCCCACTACTGGGTATATATCCAAAGGAGGTGAAATAAATATATAAGGGAGAAAGGTATCTGCTTCCCCATATTTACTGTAGCATTATTCACAATAGCCAAGATGTGGGATCAACATAAGTGTCTATAAATGGATGAATGGATAAAGAAAATATGTTATATGTGCATAATAGAAAACTATTCAGCTATAAAAAAGAAGGAACTCCTGTCATTTGTGACAACATGGATGAGCCTAGAGGACATTTTGCTAAGTGAAATAAGTCTGAGACAGAAAGATAAATATTGACTTATCTCACTCGTATGTGGTATCTAATAAAGTTGAACTCACAGAGAGTAGAATGGTGTTTACCAGATGTTGGAGTGGTTATAGAAAATAAAAGGTGGAAAAAGTGTAGGTCAAAAGATAACGTATTTATAGCTAGATAGGAGGAAGAAGTTTTTGTAATCTGTTGTATATCATGGTGACTACAGTTAATGATGATGTATTGTAGTCCTGAAAAATGCTGAGAAAGTGGATGGTAAGTGTTCTCACTACAAAAATGGTAACTATGTGAGGTAATGCATTTGTTAATTAGCTAGATTTATTCCACAATGCATATATCCTTCAAAATGATATGTTGTACATGATGAATTCATACAATTATATACCAGTGTTTTAAAGTTAATAAACCAGTTGCTCAGTAACACTTAGAGCATTCATTTCCTCCCCACCCAAACAAACGGATTTCTACTGTGCTTACACGTACAGATCATGTTGTTACCAATGGAAAACAAATCATCAAAGATATTTTCTTTATCTAGTTTTATTAGAATTTTACAGGGAAAATGAATTTTTGCCTTACCTTTATAATTAAAAGTAAATATAGAACAATTTTTAAAATACCAGAAATAAGTGGCAAAAGCCTGTTATATAGTTATATGGTTGCAGTGTGGACACAAGAAAAGAAAGCTTAAATATCTCTAACAGTGTTTTAGGATTTGAGTACTGGGAAATCATTTGACTGATTTCTATTCTAATTGAAGTCAAATTATTATCCAAAATGTTTACAATGCTATCTGAAGCTATGCTTTTATTCTTGATATTTAGAACAATGTGTTTCATAAGTCCTAAAGCAATGTGTGATCAGATATTTGTATTTCTCTCTTTGGTGATTTGTTGATGCATGCTTTACCACAGTTGTCAGAACTTACTTGTTACATGGGCATCCTTCTACCAATCTCTGTCATCCCTTTGCCTTTTCATGGCTTCAAACATACATGGAAAAATTCCTCTTCAATTACATTCAGGAGCAGAAAGCCTTTCTTTTATAATTGGAGACATCACTATTTTCACTAATACTAACCTTGCTGATTTGTTTATCTCTAATTATTTTTAGTATCTCAAATAGACTGTCAATAGCAATATAACAATAAAATAGGCACACCAAAGAGAGCTAAAATTTAAATCATAACTAAGTCATTTGCTCAAATACATGAAACTAGAGAGTGATAGTTTCAGGATTTGAACCCAAATCTCTGACCTCCAAAGCCAGTGTCTCCTTGACCAATATACTATCTCCTTTGATATACTTACACCCTTACATAAAAATGTGTCAGCAACTCTTCCCCATTCTTACCAATTCCTGTACTCTTCATTTCTATCACCATAGCATTTCCCATCTTTGAAAGTTTACCATAGACATCCTGGACTCAAGGGTCCAACAGGCCTCTTTCCCTGCTTTATCCTATTGATGTGGATCTAGCGGATGGTAACAAATACTCTGAGTATCCTTTTGAGTCATTTGATTTTAGTGCTATACATTTAGAATATATGAGGCTCAATACTTAATATAACAAAGTATACCCAATAGATTCAAAATTCTATCCATGTGCCTGATGGATAAGCAGAGTTTACTCAGGTGTATCCGGCATTTTATTTTATGAGTCTTAAAAATCCAAAAATGTGCTCCTACAGAGATGCCAGCATTTTAAATATTTGTTCATATCTTTGACATATACATACAACTTTGTAAACCACATTCTTTATTGGAGTTTTTCTCTATTCTGCGTATTCCTCTTTGAGTAGATTTAAAATCATTTTGAAAGGTATTTTGTTACTATTCACCCAGTTTGCAAAACATTTTTTTAAGACAAAGGATTCTTTGAGTTTATTTTATTTGCAGAAGTATTGTAATATTTTAATAAAACAAACTTCTGTATAGCAAAATCATCCTATATGTAAGCAAACATTTAGCTTTCTACCATTTCCCTGAAACATATAACTTAATGGGTACTTTCCTTGTTTTTAAAAATCTGTTGATTAACTACTTGACTCAAGAGATGTTTCTCTGGATCTATTCCTAATACCTTAGTTGTTGCTTAGCAACTAGTTTTTTTTTCCTTGGCTTTGTGAAGCTATACATGTGGAAAGAGAGAATGAAATTATGGAATGATCTTAAATAAATGTCTTTAATTTTCATAGATATCAAGTGACATCTATAAAGTAATAATAAAATGACATGAATCTTTGAACCTTCTTTCCTTGGTGAACCTGTCATACATTGGAAATACACATAAATAATAATAAAATATTTCTTAGAGATCTTAAATTTACTCTAGTTAAGTATTTTATTCAGTTTTGTTTTATTTATACTTCATAATATAATTTATATTTTACTTAGCAGTTTCTTAATAAAAATACAATAATTATAGTTAATAAAGTACCTTTTGTAAATTGTCCTAATATTCAGAATAAAGCATCAATGGTGAAGGACACATTCAGATTATCTTAGCATTATAATGAGGCATAAATGTCATTCATTGCTTTTATGAAATGGTAAATTATAACAGAATTGTTATTTGTAGACCTGTGTGTTTTTCCTTGTCAAAACCTCTTAATATTCTGGTCAATTAGATAATATGTTATGAGAAAAAAAGAAACAGATCTTAATTATTTGGGTTAGTCCATTGTTTGGCATAGTTCCTTTCGAGGAGGAATATTTAATAACAGTTTCTGGAAGCATAAGTGGATGAATGAAAGGCTGCAGAGAAGGGCCTAAGAATGGGTAAGCAAAAATACAAAAGCAGTCATGGGCATTCAACAACACCCAAATGAAGAAATTTCTAATCATTAATTTTATAACAACCTTAAACTTTAGCCATAGTTGTCACTGTGGTTTGCCAAGGTTCTAGAAGGTCCAAAGCTAAAATGTCAAAAATCAGACTTGATATTTTCACAGGCTCTCTTAATTTGTAAATAATTGATACTAAGAAGTTTATCAATGTAATAAAGAGATCCTCTGAAGTTTCATCAGACTGACTATAATATACGTAAATAAACAATAGACAAAGATGTTTGCATCAATTTTATGAATAAGATAATATTAGAAACTAATATGATAGAAATGAATAAGTCAGATGCTTTCTGTATAGTTAGAGATAGACACATAAAAGCATACACACACTGACATATGTGACTGAAACATGCCTAATAACGTGGAGGTCTACATAATGAAACTTTTATTTTGAAAACATGACTGTTATTCTTTAACAATACAACTTAATAATATGCAAGAGGACTGAGTTTGAATTTATTTGTTCATTTTTGGTATTCTGAAAGCTTACCCAACAATTATCCACATATGTATTGAAATTCTATATACCAGGTATTGTGCTAAGCACTAAGATATCCAGGTAAAAGAAGCAGTTTAGACAATGATTGAATAACATAATAGAAAAATAATTAATGAATATCTTTTTATAGCAACCTCTGTAGAGGCTAGGTCCAGGTAAAGCAGAATCATAACTAGAATCAAAGTCTTGATTTACCCCATAGTCCTTTCTTCTTTCTGCTTAATTGCTATACATATATGTAGTATATATATGGGTGTTTCATATATGTGTGTATCTATCATAGATCATTTATGTCCATATTAAATAACTAGAGTTATTACATGCATATCTTATTAAGCAATAAAATTACAATATAGACAATGAACACTTCTCTAAGGACTTACTTTCCTATTCAATTTTAAGAATTTGGAAAAAATCTTGATTTCCAAGTGATGTTAAACAAGAACAGAAAATCAAACACCACATGTTCTCACTCATAGGTGGGTATTGAACAATGAGAACACATGGACACAGGGAGGGGAGCATCACACACTGGGGTCTGTCGAGGGGAAATAGGGGAGGGACAGTGGGGGGTGGGGAGTTGGGGAGAGATAGCATGGGGAGAAATGCCAGATATAGGTGATGAGGAGGAAGGCAGCAAATCACACTGCCATGTTTGTACCTATGCAACAATCTTGCATGTTCTTCACATGTACCCCAAAACCTAAAATGCAATAATAATAAAAAAATAATGGAGTTGCTTTGTGAGAATCACAGGAATGTCTTTTTTTGGAACAATACAGGTCCTGAACTTTCATAATAGAATCAGATGGATTAGAATCTTATTTCCTCCATGTAATGCCTCAGAGATATTAATCAATTTACCTCTCCTTTCTGAAAGGCTAATATGTGGTACAAGGCAGTAGCTTTCACACCTTGAAATGATCTACTGTAACATATATATTTTACATTAAGATTTAGTACACACACACACAGACACACACAGACACAGACACAGACACACACACAGACACACTCTCTTTCTCTCTCTGAACCAAAAGCTTTTGGAGGCTATATTTACCTTTCCACATATGAGGCACTCTACTAATTTCTATTTTGCTTTGTCTATTTTATGAAAAAAAAATCCTTGGTTCCATTCTACCAAATTAATTTCTAGATTTACTACTGTGTTGCAAACTAGTATGAAAATGTTAAAGTGGGAGTTAGGAAGTCATTATCCTATAATTTGAGATATTTGTGTATGAGGCATGAGAGCATCTCATCCTGCATTAGCATCTACATGAAATTGTTCAACATTCCATATATACTCTGGTGAATTGATTAAAGAACTCAGCACATTAGACAAAATAAGAAAGCAAAAATTACCAACCTATTGCTTTGTTCTTAATGGTAGCATGCCATCATTTCCTGCTTTTCTGGGAATTTTAACAGATTACCATAAATTAGTTCTTTAAAAATCCTAAGTGATATAAGCATTACTCTATATTTTATGAAATTACAGCTTTTGGGTGTTATTGTTTATCTATATAAAGCATAGTACCTTTCTCTATGATATTACAGGTGATTTATTTTTTTTTCTGCTATCCTACAGAAAATAAATATTTTTCTTTGTCCTTCCCATGCATGTGAAGATGAAATAAGTTTTGCATGCTTGAAATAGGTAATTCAATTTTGTGGAGTTATATATTCTTAATGGTTTTTCTGCCTTTAGATTTATTTCCAAGTCAGGTAAGAAACCCAAAACACACGGTAGGAACGAGATAGAAAGGAGTGTCTTATACATACAACCCACTCTGTTAGTCCTGATATATCTGGACTGTGGCTCACCATCCCTCATGCTGAGATGTTTCTAAACAGACATTTCCTAAGTTTAAAACATTTGAATCCAGAAAGTTGTTTTTCCTAAGTTCTCTTTAATTAATTGCTTTTTAAAAACCGTGGATATATCTATACTATATATATGTTTGGATAAAGGAAACAAATCAAAAACCAAGAGATAATATAAAAAAATCAAAGAAAAGCATCATGTCTATTCCCAGCTGCCCAGAACAAAAGATCATATTAGAAATGCAAGGTGTGAACTCCTACCTATATGTCAGGAGTATGGCATACTAAGGTTTACCTACAACGTCTTCAACTGTATTTCCCCACCAGCACAGCATTTGCTGCTCCTGGATGAGAACTGACTACATGAGTATTTCTAAAGCTTGGAACAAAAGGGCCACACTACCTAGCCTATGTGTGCCCAGAGCTGAGATTTTAAAAATTTATTCCCAAGGCCTGCCATCATCTGATTGCATAGAGAATAGAGACTGGTGAGTGAGGCCAACTCACAGACCACAGAAGCTGGCCAAGGATATGTCCCATAGGTAAATCTCAGTTTTTTAAATGCTGCCATTGGGAAGGAAACTGACAGACGTGTGAATCATGCTTCTCCCTCAAAAATCACTTCTTTGGTTGTCCAGTACCAACAACTGCCTTAGATACCTCCACCCTCCAAATGCTTTCTCCTCCCTTTTTATCTCTTTTCATTATATACTTAGTGAATATGTACTTTTTTAATCCTCTTAAAAACAAAACAGAAACAAACAAAAAAGTAGGCAAGTAGGGATGGGGAAGGGCATAGGGAATCTCAGGAGCTCTTAATTCTACATTTTCAAGTTCTGAAAGCTTTTCCAAATCAAAAGATAATTGTCTGTGCTTAATAAGGTTAAACACATATATATATATTTATAGTTACTTTGGGGAGTCACAACGTCTGATGAACAGGAAGTTGATGTAACCACAAGCTGGTGGAATTCTTAGTCAAGGACCTTTGACAAAGTAATGTGTGCAAAATGTTGTTTATAAACAAAACTTTACTACAAAACTTTTTAGTTTATTAGATCAGAGTGACCAGATCACACACTGGCATACAAATATTCAGGTTGAATTAGATGTTATTGTTTTTGTTATTGTTACATTGTTTTTTCACCAAAATTTAGGAGGTAGAGCCAATGGCAATGTAAGAAACTACATTACTGAAGTGAAAGGAGATTTTTTTTTTCTTTTTTAGAACCTCCTTTAATAAGGCTCCTTTCTGTCAGACTTTTCGTAACAATATAACCTTTAAACAGAACCACATATTCCTCTTCTGTATACCTCTCAGATATTTAGAATATCTTAAGTGCAAATGTTAGCTAAGTGAATAAATAAGTGAATAAAAAAACAGATTACCAACAAAATGACATTTGACACATCAGATATTCCTGTTAATTTGATTTTGTTGAATATTATTAATACAAACATTTTATTTTGGCCTAAAGTATCCAGAGATAGAATAAAAAAACTTTGTTTGAATTGAATCACCTAATAATTATGTCCTTTGTTTGATAGCATAAACCTGACATTAGTGCTAAACTTTATCATCAGATTTTTTTATAGATAACTTAGATTTTACAAAAATATTAGCATGTAGTCATAAAAAAGAAAAGAAAAAGCGCAAATAGAAACCCTTAACTTGGAGTTCACCTAAAACAATTAATGGTTTTCTCTGGGAAATCTCACAGTACTCACTACAGTATATCCAAAGATCCAGCACCCATTTTTCTTTCAGAAATAAAAAAGTAACTACTCATGCAAATAACTGGATGTGACTGGAGTAGGGATTGAGAATGTTGTAGGTGTTGTTAATAATTGCATTTTAGGGGGTTAGCAGTCTTTTCTCTTTTGAACATTTGTCAGAGGAAACAATAGAAGCATACATGCAATATGATACAAATTGTGGATTGAGTCTATGATTATCTGTAGAGAGACATAGAAGTTAACTTCCCTAGTGCCAAGAGATCATCTTCCCTACTACCAAGAGTCGACTCAAGCTCTCCCAGCAAGAATGCAAAAAAGTCCTGTGGAAGAGCTCATGGCATGGTTTTCCTAGGGTTCAGAACAAATAATTGCTAATGTGTCTTTCCTTACACTTGAGCTTATTTGAGAGCTTACCATGAGCTAAAGATAAAGTGCATTATTAAAGATGAGACTGAGGAAATGACTTTCATCATTAAATATTATCATGATTGCATGCAAACAGCTTAAAATGAAAAAAAATGAGCTATCATGATAAAAAAGAGACTGATGGCTCTTTTGGAAGAATAAATGCGTTTATTACTAGAGAAAGCTGACATGGGAAAAATTAACTGTCTTGGTAATTCTGCCAAAATACATCTTTAAATTTCAATGCTTATCAATATCAAATAATGTAAATACTAAGGGCTATGTCTCTGTAGCTTATTTCAGGTTTATTTCTAAGGTGTTTTTTATTGTAAAAAATATTGTGAACCTGACTTGGGACTATTTACAGAGATATAATGCAATCACAGTGTGGGCATTTGGACAATGTGGCTTCTAGCTTTTAAATGCCTTTTGTACAATATGTTCATACATGATTTGCATGACTATATTAAACTATATAAATTTGCAAGACTACATTAAACTACATAATTGCTGTTATACTCTCAAAGAAGTTCTAATTATTCCAGTACTAATTATTTCATTTGTGGGCAACTCTTCTTTATTTTTCTTTCTTTTTTTCTTTTACTGTATCTTATGCCACTTCCTAAACAACATCTGAAACATGAATAAGAATGATTCTGAAACATAAATGAGGCATTATTCTTACACTTCTTTGCATCTAGTTCTACTTTCATGATTTTGCTGAAACAAATCTCTGAAAATACTCACTAATGAGAAAATGTAATGGATTCCTTTTAATCTCTATACTTGCTGTCCTTTCTGTAGCTCCTTAGGCATGAGAAACAGTGGAGTAAGAAAACTTTCTCTCTGGATGTGTCTTCCCTGGCTTCTGTGATGTTGTGAAGTTGTACTCCCTTGTCCTCCTGACTGTGTCTTCTGTCTCCTTCCTTGACCCTTCTTTCTCATTGACCCTTTACATAAGCACATATTAGAGTTTGGCATCAATATTTTATTTTTCTGTTGTCACTTTAGTTGGTTACCACATCTTTCAATTTTCCACAGTATAAAAGTGACTGTGAAGTTCACTTCAAATGCCTCAGTTTTCTCTTAAATTTTGAGAAATTATTTTAAAATCTACATGTCAAAAAATTTAGTTTTTATTTTAATTATTTCAATTTCTCACCCTCTGTCTTAGTGTGCCTGGGCTGCTATAACAAAAGACCTTAGACTGAGTAATTTATAAACAACAGAAATTTACTGCTCATAGTTCTGGTGGCTGGGAAGTCCAAGATCAAGATGCCAGCAGATTAGGTGTCTGGTGAGGGCCTGTTCCTCATAAATGTTACAAACAAGCTCCCTTAGACCTCTTTTATAAGGTCACTAATCCTATTCACTGTTCTCTACTCTTAGGTTTAGTTACTTCCCAAATGTCCCACCTCTTAATACCAACACATTGGAGAATTTAACATGAATTTTAGAGGAACCCAAACATTCAGACAATAACATCCATCCATTTCCAAGCCAAATATTATAATTTAATGTATCTCCCAGATTCAAAATTTTCAGTCAATGTTGACTTTGCTTTTTAGCTTACATGTAAGATTCAGTCACTTGCCAGGTCTTACTGAATTTGTAAACTAATAGGAAGTGCTAATTCATATCAGTGCTAAACATTTACTGTATATGACAGATTATATTTAGTATTTTGTATATATTATGTTATATATAATTATATATGTGTGTGTGTGTGTGTGTGTGTGTGTGTGTCTGTGTCTCACTTTGTTGGAGATAGATAGATGTCTCACTTTGAGATGGAGTCTCACTTTGTTGCCCAGGCTGTGTGCAATGATGTGATCATAGCGTACTGCAGCCTCAAACTCCTGGGCTCCTGATCTTTCACCTTCCAAGTAGCTAGTACTACAGGTGTGTGCCACCACACCTGGCTATTTAAAAAAAAAAGTACAGATGGGGTCTCACTATTCTGTTCAAGCTAGTCTCGAACTCCTGTGGTTAGTGATCCTCCTGTGCTGACCTAAATTGCTGGGATTTACAGGTGTGAGCCACCATGTCCAGCCCATATATTATTTTTATGCTCAAAATATGACAATGAGTGGGTTACTACTGTCGACATTATGAAAATATTGAAGTAAGGGTCTAGCGTGTGTAAGTAACTTGCCTAAGCAAGTCAGAAGCTGAAAAGAACCTGAGATTTAAACCCATTGTTTTTTTTTTTTTTTAACTACAAGATCTGGTGCTCATTCCACTGAACTATATCACTTTTATTACCATCTTACATCCACCTACCTCTTTTAAGTCTTAATTTTAGATAACTGTGCACCTCCCCTTGCCTGGACTCTGACTCTAATTCCATGATGCTCCAAAGTTTCCTAAATTCATCTTTATCATATGACTCTTCAATAATTATTTTCCCAACAGTTTACAAATTATATACAAACCCATTAGACAGGTTCATCAGATAGAGGTCTTTGCTATAGTCAACAGAAACTGACTTGGTATAAGCTAACAAAATAAAAAACAAAGCAAAACTATGCACACACACGAAGTTTATTGGCAGGATATTTAGGAGCTCACTAAAGTAAATGAGAAACAGGGCCTCAGGAAGGAGGAGAAAGTGGGTAACTTCTAATAGAGGACTCATGAAACTTGCATGATGATGCTATAATTGACTGACTCAACCCCAACAGCCATTTGGTACATGCACTTCCTTGATCAAGACTCAAATTCTTAGATGACAAAGTGATTGGCCTAGTTTGGGTTACATGTCCACATCTTGGCAGAGTGTAGGTGATAAGAGAGAAAAAGGACCATATTCTTGGTAATTCTAACTGAATTGTATGGTAAGAAAATTACTGTTTACATACAGAGTAGAGAAGAGGCACCCATAGACATAAATGACAGCTGTTCATATACAAGTGCTCCAGTGCAGCTGCAGGAATTGTTACGCGGCAGGCAGTTGTTGATAATACCTTTTTCAGTATTATCACCAACTGCCTCTTCCTATTTGTTTAACACAGGAATTTTCTCCATTTTCCACACATGTAAGTAAGCCTTTTAGGCCACTGCTCCTTTTGGAATCTTTGCTTCTCTTGTGTTTTTATCTAACTAAAGCCTTCATATCTGTGTATGCCCTGCCCAAATACTACTTCGTTATTATAGTTTCAAGATTTCTACAGACAGGTAATTGACCTTTCTCCTTTCCCTTAGCATTTCCTTTTTTTAGAGCGTCCCTTTACTTTCAAAGTCTGTTTTGTCTCTCTTCAGCTGAAATGTGAATGCTTTGATGACATGTGCCATGACTTATTCATCTCAGCATCACCTCTAAAGTTGAACACAAGTTCTGTAAGTTCTAGTGATTAACAAATATAGGCATAATATTTTTCTTATGACAATTTTCTTACTGCTGGTTTAAAGTGCTGGATTTAATCTATAATGTGACAATGTCATTTATCTCCAAGCTGTAATATCCTTGATGGGAAATTACACATAGTATTTACGGTTATTGACTATTACATAGTAGGTAATGAATAAATGTGTTGATTCATTCCTTGATTTAATACTTTTAATAGAAATCTAACAGAAGGAAAAAAATAGTTACTAAAAGGAGAAGGATGATGACTTGAGCTAAAATTGGCCAGACATTTTACACAGAACACAGCTATGAGTGGGCATTATCATTCTTAGTTTACTCATGAGAAAATTGAGGTTTATATGGTATTAATTTCTTACAGGTAATAAAATTTATATCCTAGATTTATCAAGTGTTAAAGACTGCTTTTTATCATAATTGACAAGTTTATAAATCTAAAGTAATGCATATACATGATTTTTTTAGAATCCAATAATCCAATGGGTTTTATAATAAAAATGAGCAGTACTCTGTCCTAACCTTTCATGTTCCCGAGGCAGCCACTCTTCATCATGTCTCTTTGGAGTTACTCTGGTGATTAGCTCAATTTCTCTAGGTAATATGTATATGTTGCTCTCTGTTGATGGATTATAAGCAATAGATGTCCATTTTTATAAGCCATAAGTAGCCATTCCTCTTTGAACAATGAATCAAAAAAAGCTAAGACTAAATTACAGAATGCTGTAACAAATCAACAAGATAAATCTATGTAGCATATAACCCAGTAGGACAACAATCCTTAGAAGAGGAAATACAGTTGTTCAATCAACCTAGGAAAGTACTCTAAGCACAATGACTAATCAAGAAAATGTGAAATCTATCAGCAAAATCTCATTTTCAACCATGAGACTAGAAAACATAAAACCTTTATAATATCAGAATGCAGGAAAATGTACACTCAAATGCAGTTTTGTAAGAAATGGAAATCAGCATACACACACTGAAGTGCAATTTGTGCCCAGCTTACTATCCAGTGTTCCACTGCATTGTATTCTAAGGCTAGGAACTGGTGCATGTGAACACAGAGTTGAGTTTTAGTCTATTTACTACAGCAACGTTTGCACTAGGGAAAACTGGTAACAATTTCAATACTCATCTTTCACAAGTTGCCTGTTTACATTCTTTACTCTTATTTTATTTGCCTATTTACCTTATTGTTTTTAGGAGCCCCAAGACGATTGTGATTATCAATTCATTGCTTCGTGAGTTTTGCAGATGTTTTCAGCTAAGCTCCCACTTATTGCCTAATGTCTCCATGTTCTTTCTCCATTTCAAGGCTTTTCTCTCAGTTCTAATCTTCATTAAAACAACTTTTACTTTCATTTTGTGTTTTAGTTTTAGGATTATCTTTCTCACTTCAAAGCCCTAAACTTATTTTCCTGTATCTTCTGTTACTTTCATGGCCTCATTTATCTTAATTCTTTCAAAATCCTGTTATTCTTATTTTCATGATCTGTTGCCGTAAGAGGAAAGGAGCTTTATGAATTTTTCTTACCTTCTAACAATTTTCTAAATCATATATTCTTTAGCATGACTCATATTTGAACCACAATTTCTTTGACTTTTTTTTCCACCTAGGTTTGCTGGCTGCATTCCTTTTCTTCTCTTAGTCAAAAGGAAAAACAAAGTGGACTTTATAAATTCCTTGGTTTCAGCCTTATTTGACCTTCTCTCGTTGTCCTCTTTGCCCTCCCAGACCTGGAACAATTCAAGAGCCCTGTTGAGCTTATTTTTCTTTCTGGCCTTCTGAATGTTCTATAAGGCATTCTCCTCTGTTCTCGTTCCTATTTGCTCCCAGTGTGCAGAAATTAACAAAATGCCTCGTTTCTTTTTAATAAAGATTTACAATATTTACATTTCTTTAGTATTATTGTAATGGGTATTGTGGGTGGAGGAGTCATGTATAGGGCTCACTATCTTGTAAAAAAATCTGCACAACTGTTATCTCTATATTCTCTGTTAGTATCAACTGTTATCTCTATATTCTCTGTCAATATAATGTTCTTTTTGGGAAAAATAATGAAAGACAAGTTTTATTTATGCATTTAAATGGAGTATCTTCAAGTTTCAACTGTTTAAACTCTAATTGGTCTTCATTAGCAAGATTCAACTATTTTCCTCAATTATAACTGTACATATTTTAATCAGGATTTAGTTATACTCTTTTTATTCAAAATTATTTCAAATTTTTCAGATGCCTTAAAATGGAACCAAGCCATACATCTTTTAATGACCATTCACATGGCTAAAGAAAGATGTCAACTTACTATAAAGGACTCATACAAATTATTCAGGGTGCGTTTTTGAACTACTGTTCTCATCAGTCTTACATGCTTTTCTGCTGCTCCTCTATTCATCTGCCTGGGATGCCTCACTTCCATCCATACCCCTCCTGAGGTTGGTGATACCCCGCTGACAGATAGAACTCTATCACTGTCAGCCTGTGGGACACTGTTCCAACCTAAGGCACCTCAGCTGCCAACCACTTTTTTATTCTCGTTTTCTACTGACTCTCACTATTGTGATCAAGGGCACAAGTGACACCCTGACTAGTCCAAGCAGATGAAAGAAGATGCATAATGCTGCACAAACAGCAGATACCAAGCTTTTGGCAGATTTCAAAGCTATCCACATTGAGGTAAAACAACCTGAATATTACTAAAAGATTCTAGCAAAACCCAATATATCATCTTTCAAACTTTCATTTTTTTCTTCAAACAATAGGTACCAGGTGGTTTTTCCCTTACTTTATTCATTGCAGAATGTATGTATATGAGTTTGGCATGAAAGGAGAGAATGTGGAAGATAGCAACTAGAATGAGAAATGAGAGCTGAAAGACCAGATTTGTGCACAGTGTTAGCCTGGAGATGTCTCTGGTACCTACCTCAGCACTTTTACCTCAATGATCCAATGGAAATAAGAGGAAGAATTTAAAGTGGGAAGAAAATTAGAATATAAACAAATTATTGCCAGCCTGGGTTAGATTGCAAATTAGGGCCACTTATCTCAGAGATGTTCTCTTCTTTTCTGTGGCTTTTTTCATTTTTCAACAATTTTTCTTCTGTATTCCTCAGGGACTGGATCCCCCAGGAGTTCTTCTAATTTCTTCTGTTCTAAGGAAAAGTGAAATAAATACTTCACCTGATGTTGGTAATTATTTTGCTTCTCAGGGGAAGATGCATGTTAACTTAAAAACACATGATTTGATGGAATAAAATAGAAAGGCTAGAAGTAAGCCCTCACATATATGGTAAAATAAATGTTTATAAGGGTGTCATATCTCTGTGGAAAGGGCAGCAAAACTTGTTATCCTCAGAACACAGGTAGGCAACATTCACTGTGGCTGTGTTGAATGATACCAGAAAAAAAGTTTATCCTGGGTGATGGTGTGGAAAATCATGTGGTTTCCCAGAATCATACACTTATACCATTAGAGAACTGTTAATACTGAGGGAAAGAGAAGGGCAGGGACTCCTATCCAAAATCAGCCTCAGGTTAAAAAGACCTATTATTGCCATGAAGAGTTATTATACAAAAGTAAGGGTACAACTGGCAATTAACATTTGACATCATCAGTTTTTATTGGAATCTGTTAAGGAGGTCTTGCACTTTTTTAAAGTTATTTCCAACCCTAAAATTCTGTAATTTATTTCATGTTTGTGCATTTCGTACAAGAAAAAAACAGAACTCTTTAATTCAAGGTTTGCTATCTGTGTTACATTTTGTTGCACTTTTTAAACGTATGCACTAGAGAACTATATATTTAAATCTACTTTCTATCAAATTCAATTGTATGATTGAATTTGATTGGATGATCAGCAGCTGTTAGATAAGGTAGTTAATATGTAAACTCAAGCAATTGTTCTATGTCCACTATTGTATGAATTCTTATACTAGGGATGAGAATGTACTAGCCCACACTCCTAAGAGCTAATTAGTTTAATTGTGACTAGATATAATTTAATTATTTCTTCATATTGTTAAATTTGTCCTTAAAATTTTTATACCAGTTTACTGTTTCAATAGCATTACATGGGTCTATTTTTTTGTGCCTTCCTCAAGTAAGTACCTTCAGATGTTTTAGTTGTTTGATAGGTGTATATTTTCTCTTTGCTTAATTAATATTATTTTTAGATTATTTTTTCTGGCATTTTAAATTTATTATTAGTAAATTATCTAGTGATAATTTTTGTCTGTTGGGAAATATATCTTTAAAAAAATTGTAAGTACTGAGAGTGAAGGAGGATATCAAACTGAGTATAGTTATACAACTTAAAACTGTCCTTCTTGTTCCACTATTATGTACAATTTTCTTACTTGCTTGAGAGAAAATAAGAGCAACATAAATATTACTTGAAGAGAGTTCTGCCATAATGCAGCTATAATGCTCGCTATATATGTAGAAGAATTTTCAGCACCATGGACAGCCTCAGAGTTAATCACTGTTTTCAAGGTTATATTGAGGGAAAAATGAGTGAATTCATTAAATTTCACCAAATTACTTAAATTTTCTAGATTATTTATCCAGTTCTATATTATATTTAATAACACACTGACTAGAAAATTTTACATGTTTTCTTAAAATGGTATTTTTATTAAAAATTATATTGAAAATAGAAAAAGATCATTCTAAGACTATAGTGTTCAAATGGCCATTACCATAAGTGGATAAATGGTCAGGCTACAGAGATATATCTCAAGTAGCAATAATAACATAGCCATAATTTTTCCGAATTACAGATCAATGACTTGGAGGAAATAGCCTTTATCAGAACTTTAAGATCATCTTGTTAAGCCTCTCAGATTATCTAGTTGTACAATCTCAAAGGAGAGTAGGGCCAGAAAATTAGAGGACCAGTACAGCCCTATACCAAAACATGACAACTATATGTCACCTAAATCTCAAAACTAGTATTCAATCCTCCATGCTCTGATGGTACGTATTCTAGTTATTCTTACATCTGTGAGGACTTTTTATTTCAGGTTAGTTGTAGGCATCAGAGCATGCTGCTATGCTGTTCAGCATCTCCTCTAAAAGCAGGTCCAGTTGTTCTGCAACTAGCAGCTGTTCTCCAGATTTGCAATCATAGAAACCAATCTTCATGGGAGATAGTCATGAGTTACAGATTCATTTCCCTTGCAATGAGAACAATGTCATAAACAGCTTTCTTGTAGTTTTGCTTGCCTGTTATAAGCTGTGGCAAGCATGTTAACCATGTTAGTAGAGGTTTCCATTACCTTAAGTGACATCTTGCATCGTTGGTGCCAGCATAACTTGTCACTCAGTACCATAGACCCACACCTGCCTCCCTCCATATCTGTCCTAGTCACTAAAGCAATTTTGCTTTCTGATGAGTGATTTCAGCCTGCAGCAAACCACAGTTTCTTACTCCATGGTTGCTCAAATCACCTCCTCAATCAGAGCAGACAGATTCAGGTAGCAATATTCACTGACTCCTGATAGAGACATAGCTTTCAATCTGTTGAACTGAGAATGTTAAGCAGTATTAGAAAAAAAAATCAAAGCAAATATGCTGAAAATGATCATAAATGCCATGGACAGAGACCAATGTATTACTTCCTATAAATGCCCTTATCCAAATAAACATTCTCAGGTCAAGAGAAAATAGGTATCATCTTTTAATAACCTTATTTTGAATTTATGCTAGAAGTACCAAAGACAAAAAATAAAGTATATGGCAAAAGGAATGTGAAAGATAATACGTGGTGTGGTGTGATTTAAAGATCCTAGTAGTTCAAGTCACAATATGCTGGCTGTGACTCTCTGTGTACTTCTAATTGTGTAACTATAAGCAAATCATATAATCTCTCTAGTCCTCCATTTCCTGATACATAATATTGGAATGAATATGAACTCTTCTAAGACACCTTCTGATCTCATAGTCCTTGATTTTAGTCCTGAGAATAAGACAGCATCTGCCTTGCCAGAGCATCAAGGTCTTTCTTCCCAGAAAAACTATTTCCTTTGTACTTCATTATTTCTAAAAACACCCCAAAACTTTTACAGGTTAGCAGACTAAGACATACACATGTTTTAAATATACTTCTATGATTCATATATATATGTATATATGAATTATCTGTACTGGCAAGCCAAAGGACTTAAATTGGTATCTACAGACACTCAAACACAAAGCAAAAATAATTCCTTCGTACTTTAGTCCAAATTACTAAGCAATGTATCTATTTCTTAACTTTATAGAGTGATGCATAGAAGCACTCCAAGTAGGGGTATAATTTATATCTCTTAATTCACTTTTTAATTTTTCTATTATGCTGTTTCATAATCATGTAATTGGACATGAGGAGTTATTAAAATTATGATGTATGTTTTTATATTATAGATGATGTTAAAAAGATGCTATAGGGAGTTTAGTATAATCCAATTATATTTAGTTATAAATAATCTATTTACATATATTACAAATAATTATAAATGCATACACAAATATTTGGCATAGGAATAGTAATTGGTGATTATCATTAGAAGAGTGTATTTTCACTTTTCATCATTGTTTCAATTTATTATAATGCATGAGCATTATTTTCATAAAAATAATAAAACCCTATATATGATGTAAATATGTGTCAACATTTCAAATAAAAGTCTAAAATAATTACAAGTATGCTTTTTCTAAACCTTAGTAATCATTATATTTAGACCTAAAATATGTAAATTAATTGCAATTATTTCGTATATTTGTGGCACAAGCTAGTTGTATTCCATTTTATGCAACAATATTTTCTACACAAATTGAGGTGTATCTATATAAATAATGTTTCATTTTCAAATTTGAGTAACAATGAAAATTACTCTCAAAAGCCAACTGCATAGCATAATGTTGGCACTTATCTGTTAATTACTCACCTAACAGTTTTTGCTAAATAGTAGATGCCCAATGCATGTTTTTAAATAAATAATATATTTTAATATAATTAAATTATGGTAGATAATATATAGATAAGGTATCTTTAACCTTCAGATCAACATGAAAACTTCAGTGGTAGCCCCTCTTTTTACAGATGAGGAAATGAAGACAGTATTAAATTGCTAAAAGTCTCTGATTGAATACTGTTAGTGAAGAAAGGAACACAAGCTTTTTGTTTGTCTATTTGTTTGTTTCTCATTTCATTTCAAAGGATTTTGGTGATCTGTCTTCAAGGGAAGAATCACCTATTTCTCAGACAAGCTTCATGGTCACTACAAAATCTAAAAAGGTTTGGTTATTAGTTTATTGAAAACTAAATTCATACTTGCTATAAAAAGTTCACTGTAAAATGTTTGAATGCATGTGAAATTTTTATAAAGTATAAGAAATCCCACAACCTTTTGAGTTATGTCATTTACATTCTTTTAGCCCTTATATATGTTTGTGTGATGTATATGTACTTTTTTTTTAAGAAAACTGTATTATTTTAATTATTTTTATGTACGGAAAACTCAACAGTGTACATTTAGCCCAGTTTAGTTGCAAGTTTTTCAGCCTTAGCCTTTTCATGCTTGGTGATACAAGCTATAGACTTTGGATTCAGGACATTGCCTCCCCAGTGACAGGATCTCATCATTTCTGTTGCTGTAATTGGTCCTGATAGCTTCCACCAGCTTAGCCAAAGTGCCTTTGCCTTCCGAGTTAACCTGTGCGAAGGCGACAGTGATGCGGGTCTTCCTGTGGACTAGATGTCCCAGTTTTGCCTTGCCCTTTATAATGCAGTAAGGGACCCCCATTTTACGACACAGGGCAGGCAAGAAGACAACCAGATCAATGGGATCCATGTCATGTCTAAGCCACTGCTCAGCTGTGGAAAGGATTAGCCATGAAAGAATGATAATATATACCATCTATGGGACTTCTTTTCACCCTCACATTCAGCTGTGCATGGGGCAATTCACTGGAAAGGAAGGTGTGGCAGAAAGAGGGAGCCTGTGCAGCTGACTTTGACTTGTGGCTAATCATTTACACTTTAAAGTTGCTAAGAAGAATAAAGTCTCTGCCATTTATTTTTCCTCTCCCCTTTTCAAACCTCCAGTAACTGAGTCAGAAACTTGGGCAATGTGAATTGCCTGGTCTAACTGCCCATCCTGACCTCATTGCTTCAGTGGCAGCAGTGTGATTTGAAAGAAAAAATGCCGTAAATGGGCTGGGTTTCCACAGTCAACGCTAAGCAGAGAATAGAAGCAATTACCCAGACAGCTTAGGGAAAGACAGGTAAGGGTTTCTGGATATATCAGCCAAATAGAAAATTAATTCATGAAAAATTGAAAGCATCAATTCACATCACAGTTCAGTACTTGCTTTGCAGAAGGCTGTAAAAATGATGAACCCAAGTGTTAATGGCAAAGAGATAGGAAATAACTAGATGCCACTCATTTATTCTGCTTGATTCAGACCTCCCAATCTCAAACGTTTTGCCCCAATTACTCTTGGCCTCTACTGAGAAAGCCTAGAGCCACAAAACTCTCAATCATTACCTAATCCAAAGTTTTAGGAATTTAGTCTTTGGGCAACCCAGAGAATGATTGTCAGGTGGTTTTCCACAACTTCTCATCCTCAGTTTAATTGCCTCTCCACCCTGTTCATTCCCCCAGGTTCCTTTCCTTTTCTACACTATCCTACCCAGAGAATATATCCTTCCCTGACCTCCCAAGATTTTATGTTTTTCCTGAACATCTAAGTCTATGAATTATGCTATCTGACCCACAATTCACTGCTATTTCTTTTTTTTTAAACCCAGATGTTTATCTTGTAGCTTCTATTAAATATGATATGTTAATACAATAACAGTTTTAACTCACTATACTACAGGTTAACGTTTTACATTTTAATGGGGATTAAAGTGCAGCTGGGACTGGTATCTTCTAAAATCTAAACCACTGGAGTTATAACAGTGTGGTAATTTCAGGCACTGTAGAGGAATAATGAGGAACCATTGTGGTGTAGGTATATCTGTATTGCCCATTAAGTACACTCCTGCCATTCCATGAATAAAGCTGGATCCTGTTAAATTCAAGCAGTGTTTTATATTTTTCATTCTTAATCTGAAGGTGAAATATGCAGTCATTATGATGTCAGGTATGCTCTTTATATCTTCCTCACCTCTAACATCTTTATTAATCACTTCAGTACTGCTTCCTGTAAAAGTCTGGCAAGGAATGAATTTCTTTTGCTTCTGCTCTACTTAAATTTCTGTCCTTTTCTCTTTTGCCCATCCGAGTTAGCGACCAAAGAAAATGTCCTAAATTCTCCTGCTCATAGATAATGTGAAAAAGAAAATGGCACCACCAATGGGCTACCTTAGTGGCATTTATTTCTTCAATAAATGTCATGAGAGACATATTTGGAGGTAAAAGAGCCTGAGCTCTACTTTAAATAGACTTAGGTCTGCTTTATTTCTGTTCTTTACCAATCATAAGAACGTTCCAAGATTCCTGCTCTGCCTGGGCCTCAGTTTCATCATTTCTAATGTGGACTTAACAACTATTTACCTTGCAATGTTATTGCTGGCATTGGATAAAACATATATAAAGTACTTAATGGTGTAAATACATTGAGTTCAGTGAATGATTAGTATTATTTGAAGGCAACTGTACTACGTGTGTTAGGTGTTGCCGAGGTGAATTAGGGAGACCTGCTTTCCTCAGATGTTCACAGGCTAGTGCTGATGC
The DNA here is from genome assembly GCF_030222135.1 of Aotus nancymaae. NCBI lineage: Eukaryota > Metazoa > Chordata > Mammalia > Primates > Aotidae > Aotus > Aotus nancymaae. The sequence continues at coordinate 33,548,371 of NW_026988471.1, forward strand.
TGAGACAACTATGATTCTGAATATCAAGAAAACCCTGAAATTATGGATTGAACTGTGACTCCTAAATTTACATGAAGTTTTAGCCCCCGATATAACTATAGGTAGAGCCTTTAGGAGGTAATTAAGATTAAATGAGATGATAAGGGAAGGGGCCTAATGCAATAGAACTGGCATTCTTATAAAAAGAGGAAGAGACACCCAGGATGAGTACATACAGAGAAAAGGTAATATGAGGACACAGTAGGAAGACAGTCATTTGCAAGTCAAGAAGAAAAGTCTTAGGAGACACCACTCTGCCAAGACTTTGATGACTTCCAGCCTGCAGTACTGTAAGAAAACAGAAAGCTGACTTTAGAAGATTAGAGAAGGGAGAAAGATTTTATGCTAGTTTGTTTCTAGATGAAGAAAACCTACATGGAAGCAAGCCTTGGAGAATAGGTGAGAGTTGAGCAAAGGCAGATGGGGGACACATCTGAACCCAAGGAACTGTCTGTAGGCCTGGTAGGGAGATGGAGCCCCAGGAACAGAGCAGAGTAGCTCAGGGGACTCTTCAGGCATAGCATTATTTCTTCACTTTGAGAAGTTAAGCATGTAAAAAATAAATTTGATTGTGTGTAGACATAACTTTTTGACATTAAAATAATCATAATGATAGAAAATTGCTTCCATTCCCAGAAAGGTCTGAAGCAGTTGCGCTCTGTAGTAATGTAATTCATTTCATTCATTGTGTTAGAACTCCATGTGTAAAGGACATGTTTTGAAAAACAGAATTAGGTGTCATTTGACAATGCTTTCTCTCCCAACCAAGAAAATAACAGAACTAAATGTTCTTCTTACATATAAGACCTTTTGAGTCAAACAGGTTGAATTAGATTTCTGGTCTCTCAAACTTACTAGCTGTTTGCCTTTGACAAAATCCTTAATTGATGTGAACCTGTTTCCTCATATATAAACATAATAATAACTCCTACTTTCTACCTCACAGAGCTGTGGTTATGTGAACAAAACAATGTTGTGCATGCAAGCAGTTACTATTGTGCTGGAATACAATTAAGCATTAACTATTATTGTAATTATTATGCTTTAATACTTACCATCAGGGAAAAGGATAAAACAGGTTGTTGCCTTTATAGCAGCCATCAAATCAAAGGGGGTTGTTATTTGATGAAAACCACTTACTTCCCATTTTTATCCTACCTTCCCTTGACATTAATTTCTTTGTTCCTAGAATCAGCATTAGGCATTTATTTTCTGGGCAAAAGCAGTGATGACTCTAGAAGTACTTTTGAAAAATACAGATACTTACGAACTAAATTGTTGGTGGTGTTTACCATACAAACAGATTATTTTTTCAGCCAGCTGAAATTAAACTCTAAGGAAAAATATGTTTTGCTAAGGTTTAGGATGAAGAGACACATTTGTCATGGACTCAGGGGTCTGGTGAAGGGGTTTAGAGTATGGTGCTGGGCAGCCCTGGGTAGCCGTCAGCATCACAGCCTTGGGGAGAGGTGGGTAAACCAGAGGAGGGGAGCAATGTAGATTGCAGTCATCCATGCGTCCCATAAACAAGGTTGGCCTTGCTTGTCACTTTCTTTGTGACTCTTGATCTCCTGAGGAATGCTGCTTATCTTCCAGATATTAACTGATTTAAGCCTCATAGCAACTCTATGATGTAGAAACTATGATTTCCATCTCTCAAACAATGAGGCTGAGACACAGATAAATCAAGCATATAGAAGTTTACAAAGGGGATAAGGGGTAAAGTCAGGACAGTTTGCTTGTTCTTAACCATTCGACTTCTATCAGCAAGTGCTACCAGACACAATAGTACAACACTTGAATTTCCCCCTCCCCTTTTAAAAAATCTATTTCTATCCCAAGGACAAATTCATGGTGCCACGTTAGTACAATACAAAATACTTCCTTGTGAGCTATTTTGCTTTGCTTCTGGCTGCTACTTTGATTACCCTCACTTAGTACAGCAAAGTAGAGCTGGTTGCTGATATTAATCCAGAATTGATAGTATTCTTAAATGAATAATTTTCCAAATATCTCAAACAGTGGCCTTTTCCCTAAGCTCTTTAATCTATCATAGTTTTTCTACAAGTAAAATATAAGTAGGGGGAAAACATATTTGAAATCACAGGGATGTCTTCATTTTTTAAAAAAATCTGAGATCTTTTCTTTTCCTAGAAGAACTGAAGTTCTAATTTTTCTCCCTAAAATTCAAATGTGTGTGTAATGGCAAGGAATATACATATACAAACACACATATGACATATATACATGCATTAATATATACTCCATAGATCTAGGTTTACTCTTATTTTTTAAAATTATTCCTCCAAAAAGCACATATAGATTAAAAACCAAAAGTCAGTGATCTAAGATTCTGATGATGGTCGTCTTCATCCAGACAGCACTGCTGCTTGTCTTCTCTCTAACGTGCCTTGTTAAGTTTCCTTGACCTTGGATGAGCCTTAATTATGTGTCAATAGTACAAGGGTTTTTTCTTTTTCTGTTAGCCTGATAACTGATTTATGAAAATGTAGAGAAGAAAGTGAGAAAGGATGTCAAAACCTGGTACAAAACATTCTTGATCTAAATATCTCTCACAAACCCACTGCTGCTTTGGGATCATTCTCATGAATTTTTATATCCTTAACCCTAGCATAGCTAGGAGAGCATTGTGAATAACAGCACAGCCAAGAACCAACTGGTTCGGGAACTAGGGGAAGAAGCTGTTAGTCTAACTTGGCCTAGTGATCCAATCTCTCTGTGCCTCACCTTTCTCATCTGTAACATGTAGTTAATAATAATAAATACATAAATTTCTACCTTATAGGGAGGCTATGAGTAGCCAATGGGTACACACCTACTTAATTTATATGTTATATATATTAATATTATATAAAATATGTATTAATTAATTATATATACTTATAGTTAATATATGCTGATGTATGTATTTTTAATATGGACACACAGATACCTTTTAAAATGCCTTGCACCAAGGACATATAAGTGCTAAGTTGGTGTCTGCTGTCATTATTTGTTCACTCTTTGTGGCTGCCAATGAGCTTATGATAGGGAAAGATAGGGAACGTATTACATAGTGAGTACATGTGTAGAATCTGAAGTTAGATGGCCTTGGGAAATTTATTTGACCTTTTAAGAGACTATCAGTCATAGTACCTAGTATCGGCTAAAATTTCAATAATTATGATTCTTCTTCTTATAATCATTAATTCATTATTATTACATCAATTAAATAAAAATTGTCCTGTTATTATTAGTATTAGTCTTAATTGTAATATTAAGCCCACATGGAACTGTCCCTAAAATAGAATCTACTTTCCTATATTGCATATTGTATATGATTTGAATCTATTATAAGTTTCAGTATGGTCATAGAAAATTTTTTAACACCCTAACAATGAGAAATCAGTTATTGCAATGGACTGAATGTTTGTGTCTCTCACAAATTCATATGAAGCCTTAATTCTCAAGGTGACAATATTAGGAAGAGGGGTCTTTGAGAGCTAGCTATATCATAAGGATGGAGCCCTCACAATTAGGATTAGCAACTTTTTACGAAGAGATCAGAGAGTTTTTTCCCTTCTCTCTGCTCTCCATCATGTAAGAATATGAGAAGCTCCTCATCTGTAAAGAAGGAAGCTGGTCCTCATCACCCACTGAGTTTGCGAGCACCTTGGTCTCACACTTACCAGTTTACAGAACTATGAGAAATATTTTTTTTTCTTTTTCTTTTTTATTATTATACATTAAGTTCTGGGCTACATGTGAAGATTGTGCAGGACTGTTACATAGGTATACACATGCCATGGTGGTTTGCTGCGTCCATCCCCCTGTCATCTGTATTAGGTATTTCTTCTAATGCTATCCCTCCCCAATCCTCCATCCCCTGCTGTCCCTCCCCTAGCTCCCCCAACCCCCAACAGGCCCCAGTATGTGATGTTCCTCTCCCTGTGTCCATGTGTTTTCATTGTTCAGCACCCAGTTATGAGTGGGAACATACAGCGTTTGGCTTTCTGTTCTTTTGTCAGTTTGCTGAGAATTATGGTTTCCAGATTCATCCAAGTCCCTGCAAAGGACATGAACTCATTCTTTTTTGTGGCTGCATAGTATTCCATTGTGTATATGTGCCACATTTTCTTTATCCAGTCTATCATTGATGGGCATTTGGTTGCTTCCAAGTCTTTGCTATTGTAAACAGTGCCACAATGAACATACGTGTGCATGTGTCTTTATAATAGAATGATTTATAATCCTTTGGGTTTATACCCAGTAATGGGATTGCTGGGTCAGATGGTATTTCTATTTCTAGATCCTTGAGGAATCACCACACTGTCTTGCATAATGGTTGAACTAATTTACACACCCACCAACAGTGTAAAAGCATTCCTATTTCTCCAGCATCTGTTGTCTCCAGATTTTTTAATGATTGCCATTCTAACTGGCATGAGATTTAAACCAACCAGTCTATGGATATTTGTCATAGCAGCCATGGCTGACTATGGTATACATTTACCTAAAAAGTTTCTCTTTGATTATTTTCTGCAATGTTTTTGTTTTTCTCTGGAAATCCTAGGCTTCTGCCTTGTACTGTGTCTCTTATCGAGTTGGACACACATTATTAGCACAATCAAGTTTCTGTGTAGTAACAGAAGATAGCAGTTCTTCGGAAGAGGATTTCCAATTAATTTCCATGCAGCAAGCTGCTGCTGCAATGTCCATCATTGTCAGACACTTCATTCTTCCTACGTGACCAGGAATAACAATGAATGCTTCTAGCAAGAAAACTGCCTGCCAAATTCCACATCTTTAAAAATGGACTCTAAGCAGACACCACGTAATGAGCCTGACCTCATCTCTGATCTCATGAAAGAATCTATTAACCAACCATCAGGATGTTTATTAACTATTCCTTACTCACACCTTAGTGGGGCATAATATGAGATTTGCTTTCTTTAATTCATATTTACAAATAAATCAATTACATTGTTCTGACATATTCTTTTAAAGGACTCTGGTCTTTATCACTGTCAACTTTTGTACAGTTCAATGATATGGTAGTGTAGCCATCTTAAACCATCTATATCCTTATGTTTAACTACAGAGAGATAAATTGGCTATTCTCCATACTTCTACTTAAATCAAAAAGGAACATTTTGCATGTCACTCATTTTTTTCAAATCTTCACACTTCAAAGACAATTTGGTCTGTAGATTCTTGTTTTTACTTTTAATTAAAGAGTAACTGTATGAACTTACTTTTTTTTTAAATGTGGCATTTATCTCCTAGACTCATGTGGCTTGAATTGTTCTCTTTTATCTTATATTGCATTATTTATCTAGTCTTGAATAAATGGGATCTAAAAATTAATTCTCTAAAGCATAATAAGGTTGAAGCATAAGATTATTTGCATTCACATCTCCCTTAAAATTCAGCTTTTTATTTCCTGCATGACCTTTACCACGCATGCAGACCTCCAAACCCCTCAAATTTATCATCAGTGAAACAGGAATAATGATAGTAGTGCCCCACAGGCTTGCTGTTGAGGATGAAATGGAATGACTCGTTAAGTGCATTGCAGTTCTATACACACAGTAAGGGCCCAGAACAGGTTTTCTGTCCGTTTTGTTATTATTACCTTAGAAATGTGACAGGAGATTCCTACACAGAGGATTAAGATAGTTTTTCAGAGCTTCAGAGCCAGAAAATAAAGTATATCATTGTTTTTCCAGGAACCATGTTTAACATAGGGTTATATGCTAATCAATTCACTCAGGCCTTTGCACCTGCTACCCAGACCCAAGGTAAATGTTCAGGCCTGCAATGAGCTGACCATAGTGGAAATGATATATATTAGACCTCCTTAGTGGGGAAATAGTAATTAAAATTTGTATATATTCACACACTGACAAAGTCAGGAGCCTGAGGTAAGAGATTCATAGATGGCCTATGCTGAATACAAGAAGGAAAAGAATGACCTCTGACTTGCTGTGTTCATCTCCAAATATTCTACATAATAAATGATTAGCAGCCATAGAAATAATATCAGCCTTTTCCTTAAAATGTCTAAATAGTAAGAAGTGAGAATAGAATGCAAATGCCTATATATTCAGATAAACAAATATTATACACTAGGTGAAAACATATAATAGATTATCAGATACATAGTGTTATTTAGCGAGGCAGTAATGTAAACCAGGTGGCAAACAGGCATCTCTAGGCTGGTATCAGGCAATAGGCCTGTTTTTCTAGGCCTACACAGTGTTGGATGGATAGTAGCTAAAATATTTTAAATTGTTTATGAGCATTTGCACAACAGAATATTCTATATAAAATTCATATGTACATATACATGCTTTATTAAAAAATACAAGATAACTATAGGCTTACACAAGGGAGCCCTGTGTTGAAAGAACATTTCTTTAGTTTGAATATGGTGATGGTTACACGAAGCTATGCATGTGACAAAAATAAACATGTGCAATTGTTTCACAAAATTGCATAAAACATACACTTAAATGAGTGCTTATAAAATCGATGAGGTCTGAATAAGCTCTGTGGATTGTACTCATGTTAATTTTTATCAGTAGTTGTACCAATGTTTTGATAGTATACTATAGTAATGCAAGCCATTACTATTGGGGAGACTGGGTAAAAGGTGCCTAAGACGTTTTTGCATATTTCTTACAAAAATAACTTCCTGGAAGTTATTATTTCAAAATAAAAAGTTAAAAATTATGTGCAAGTCAAGAGACTCTGGCAACAGAATTCCCATGTGGCAGTAATTGTCTAGAGTTACATGCAAATGCTACTTCATACAAGGCATAGAAGAAAGGAAGTGAGAAATTAAAAAAAGAAAGGGAGGAAGAAAGGGAGGAAATAATGAGAGGACTGAGACAGGAAGGAAGAAGAAATGCCTATTTAAAAGACATGGATATGTTTATAACTATATATATCTATATAGTATATAGAAAACTATAACTATATTGAAATATATAGAAACATCTATATAGAGAAATAAATACATATAATGTACACACATATACATTTGAAATATATATGTATATATAATTCCATATACCTGAAATGAAAAATAATCACTTCCAAAGAAGACAGTAAAGAAGGACAAAATAGCATTGGCTGAGAGTGCAAAAACAGAAAAACCACAATATAATATTAAAATGAATATACTAATATCAATCAAAATTATGCATACTGGTCAAAAAATGTGAGATAAGTATTAATAGAATTGATATAAAAATATAGATACTTGTCATTGATAAGACACATATTTAAAACATAAGAACATGAAAATATTGAGAGTAAAATGAAGGAAAAAATATTTCAGCAGATCCTAACCAAAAGAAAGCTGCTAGACATATATTAATATAGATTTTACAGTAATTACATAAAAATTAATGTTTTAGTTCACTAGATGTTATGTGATGTTAAAATCTTTAGTTTTAGGTATCTAAATTACTTCAACATATATAAAGCAGATTCTGGAGACAGAACAACAAGACCAAATAGAACCTTCCTCTGATTATCCCCCAGGCTGGAAAACCAAATTGAACAATTATCCATACTAGAAATCACCTTCATAACAACAAAAAATTAGGTGAATGATCAAAATATCTGCTTTTAATATACCAAGAAAAGAGGCATAGAAGAGGGTAGGAAGATAGCATTAAATTGCCCCATCGCCTGCAATGGTAGGACATGGACAGAGAAACTGTGTGCTTGGGGGAGAAAGAGTACAGTGACTCTGGGACTTTGCATTGGAACTCAGTGCTGCTGTGGTCACAGCAGAAAACTACACAGGGTGGAATTCAGCCAGCACTCACAGAGGAAACATTTACATCAGTCCTAACTAGAGGAGAATCATCCAACCCAGCAGTTGGAACTAGTAGGTCCTTCCTAGACCTACACCATGGGCTAAGGCACTCTGGAGTGCTAAGTAAAGTTGAAAGGTAGTCTGGGCCACAAGGACTGCAATTCTTGGGCAAGTCTTGGTGCTGTGCTGGGTTTGGAGCCAGCGGACTTGGGGTGCATGCAACCCAGTGAGACACCCACTGGGCAGCCAAGGGAGTGCTTGTGTCACCCCTCGCCCAACCTAAGGCATCACAGCTTGCAGCTCCTGGAGAGACTCCTTTTTTCCCCTCCAGGAAAGAAGAGAAGAGAGTAAAAAGGACTTTGTCTTGCAACTTGGATAACAGCTTAACCACAGTAAGATAAAACACCAAGCAGAGTTCTGAAACTCCCATTCCAGGCCCTAGCTCCCAGACAGTATTTCTAGGCACACCCAGGGCCAGAACGGAATCTGCTGCTTTGAAGTGAAGAACTAGTCCTGGCAGGATTAATCACTTGTTGACCAAAGAGTCCTTAGGCCTTGAATATACATTGGTGGCAGCTAGGCAGTACTCATCATGGACCTTAGGTGACCCAGTATTGTGCTGGCTTCAGGTATGACCCAGCACATTCCCAGCCATGGTGGCCACAGAGAGAGGCTTCTTCTGCTTGAGGAAAGAAAAGGGAAGAGTAAAAATGATTTTATCTTCCAACTTGGGTACCAGCTCAGCCACAGTAAAATAAAGCACCAAATAGATCCCTAAAGTTATCAACTCCAGGATCTAGTTCCTAAATAGCATTTCTAGATCCACTCTGGGTCAGAGGGGAGCCCTCCTCACTAAAGGGAAACATACTTGCCTGTCTGCATTCACCACCTGCTGAATATAGAACCCGTAGGCCTTGAATAAACATAGGCACTAGTCAGACAATAGTCACCACAGGCCTCAGTGAGACCCATTTACTAGGCTGGCTTCAGGTCTGACCCAGTACTTCCTAGTGGTGCTGGCCATGGGAGCTTGTGTTGCCCTTTCCCCAACTCCAGAAAACTCAGCACAGAGAGAGGGAGACACCCTGTGTTTGAAAGAAAATAAGAAAAGAGAATAAGAGACTATGCTGATAATCTTGGTAAGGCTTTGTATAAGTCTTTTCTCATGCTGCTAATAAAGACATATCTGAGCCTGGGTAATTTATAAAGGAAAGAGGTTTAATGGATTGACAGTTGCACATGGCTAGGGAGGCCTCACAATCATGGCGGAAGGTGAATGAGGAGGAAAGTCATGTCTTACATGATGACAGGCAACAGATTGTGGGCAGGGAAACTCCTCTTTATAAAACCATCAGATCTCATGAAATTTATTGACTATCATGAGAAGAGCATGGGAAAGACCTGCCCCCATGATTCATTTATCTCCCTTAACACAGAATTATGGGAACTACAATTCAAGATGAGAATTGGGTGGGGACACAGCCAAACTCTATTAGGCTTCCAGATCTTACCCAAGAACATAAAGGTGGTACCTCTACAAATCTGCAAGAGTCACAGCATTATCAGGCTCAGGTGCCTTCTAATGCAGATACTTCTGCAATGACCAAAGACTTAGATCACAGCCCTCAATTCCCTTTTAATACCTAGGAAACCTTCTCAGGAAGAATGGGTACAAATAAGCCCAAACTGAGAAGATTGCAATAAATACCCAAATTTCAATGCCCAGACATCAGTGAACATCTATGAGTAAGACCATCCAGGAAAACATGACCTCATCAAATGAACTAAATTAGGTGCAAGAGAACAATCGCAGGATGATAGAGACATCTGATCTTTCAGAGAGTTTAAAATAGCAGTTTTGAGGGAACTCAAATTCAAGATAACAGAGAGAAGAAATGCAGAAACCTATTAGATAAATTTAATGGAGTTTGTTAACAAAATCAAGAAGAAATTCTAGAGCTGAAGAATGCATTGGAGCCTCTCTACAGCAGAACCGACAAAACAGAATTAATGAGCTTGAAGACAGGCTATTTGAACATATATAGTTAGAGAATGAAAAATTAAAAAACGGTTTAAAAAAATAAAACATGCTTACAAGACCTAGAAAATTGCGTCAGAAAGACAAATCTAAGAGTTATTGACTGTAAAGAAGTCATACAGAATGAGATTGAGGTAGAAATTTAATTCAATAAGATAACAGCAGAGAACTTTTGAAACCTAGAGAAAGATATCAATATTCAAGTAAAAGAAGGTCATAGAAAACCAACCAGATTTAACCCAAATAAGACTATCTCAAGACATTTAATAAACTCCCAAAGGGCAAGGATAAAGAAAGAACTCTAAAAGCAGCAAGACAGAAGAAACAAAGGAGCAAATGAGCGTCCATACATGCAAAGGAGCTCCAATACACCTGGCGGCAGACTTTTCAGTGTTACTTTACTGGCCAGGAGAGAGTGGCATGACATATTTAAAATACTGGACTTAATCTGCAGTACAGACCAAATGGACTTTATAAATATTTATAGAAGATTTTATCCAATGGCTGCAAAATGCACATTCCTTTCCTCAGTTCATGGAACATTCTCAAGGACAGACGATATGTTAGGCCACAAAACAAGTCTTAAAAATTCAAAAAAGTAGAAATTGTATTGGAATAGAACAGGTAATCAATATCAAGAAGAACTTTGGAAAGTACACAAACACATGGAAGTTAAACAACATGCTCCTGAATGACCAGTGGATCAATGAAGAAATTAAGAAGGAAATTTTAAAAATTATTGAAATAAATAAAAATGGAAACCTAACATACCAAAACCTATGGAATACTGCAAAGGCAGTAGTAAGAGGAAAGTTTATAGCAATAATCAGCGGTATCAAACAAGCAGAAAAATTCCAAATAAACAACCTGAAGTTTAATCTTAAAGAACTAGAAAAGCAAGAGGAAACCAAACCCAAAATCAGTAGAAGAAAAGAAATAACATCAGAGCAGAAATAAATAAAATTGAAATGAAGAAAACAATACAAAATAAAAAAGGTCTTTAACTTGACTAAGAAGAAAGAAAAACACACATAAAATCAGAGATAAAAAATAAGATATTGCAACTTATATTGCAGAAATTCAAAGGATCATTAGAAGCTGCTATATGCAACTATACACTAATAAATTCGAAATCCTATAAGAAATGGATAAATTCCTAGACACATAACCTCCCCCCCCAAGATTGAACCATGTAGTAACCAGAAACCTGAATTGACCAATAAAAGGTGGTAAGATCAAAGACATAATGAAAAGTGTGCCAGTGGCAGGGTGCAGTGGCTCAAGCCTGTAATCCCAGCACTTTTGGGAGGACAGGCGAGTGGATCACTTGAGGTGAGGAGTTTAAGAGCCAGCTGGCCCAAATGGGGAAATGCTGTTTCTACTAAAAATAAAAAAATTCAGGGGGCTGGGGCAGGAGAATTGCTTAGAACCTGAGAGGTGGAGGTTGCAGTGAGCCACAATCATACTTCTGTACTCCAGCCTGGTAATAAAGTGAGACTCTGTCTCAAAAAAAGAAAAAATGTCTCCCAGCAAATAAAAGCCCAGGACCTGATGGCTTCCCTGCTGATTTTTACCAAATATTTAAAGAATGAATATCAATTCTACTCAAACTTTGCCAAAAGATAGAAGAGGAGGGAATGCTTCTAAACTCATTCTGTGAGGCTAGTATTACTCTGATACCAAATGAAACAATGACACAATGAAACAAGAAAACTAAAGAGCAATATCTCTGATGAACACTGATGTAAAGATTGCCAAGAAAATACTAGGAAACTGAATTCAACAACACATTAAAAAGATGATTCATCATGACAAAGTGGGATTTATCCCAGGGATGCAAGGATGATTCAACTCATGCAAATCAATCAATATGATACATTACATCAACAGAATGAAGGAAAAAAACATGTGATCATTACAATTGATGCTGAAAAAGCATTTGGTAAAATTCAATAACCCTTCATGATGATAACCTTCAATAAATGGATATAGAAGGAACATACCTTAACACAATAAAAGCTGTATACATGAGACTCACAAATAGTATCATACTAAATGATGAAAAACTGAGAGCCTTTCTTTTAAGATCTGGAAAAAGACATAGATGCCCACTTTCTCCACTGTTATTCAACACAGTACTGTAAGTCCTATCTAGACAAGAGAAAGAAAAAAAGGGAATCAAAATTGGAAAGGAAGAAGTCAAATTATCACTTTTTTTTTGGCAGATGATATGATCATATATTTGAAAAAACCTAAGGACTCCACCAGAAAACTGTCAGAACAAATAAATTCAGTAAAGTTGCAGGATACAAAATCAACATAAAAAATCAGTATCATATCTGTATGACAACAGTGTACAATCTGGAAATGAAATCAAGAAATTAAGCCTATTTACAGTGGCTGTGAGTACGATAAATACATAAAACTAAACTTCACCAAAAAAGTGATAGACCTCTACAATGAAAACTGTAAAACATTGCTGCAAGGAATTGAAGAGAATACCACAAACTGGAAGGGTCTTCCATGTTTGTGGATTGGAAGAATCAATATTGTTGAAATTCCCATACTACCCAAATCAATCTACAGATTCAACGCAGGATACAAAATCAAATCCGTATCACAATATCAATGGCATTCTTCACAGAAATAGAAAAAATAATCTTAAAATTTATATGGAACCTCAAAAGACCCAGAATAGCCAAAGCAATCCTGAACAAAAAGAGCAAAACTGGAAGAATCATATTATCTGACTTTATACTAGAGAGTTATACTAAACCAAAGAGCATAGTACTGGCATAAACACAGACACAGAGACCAATGGAACTGAGTAGACAATACAGAAATAAATCCATACATCTACAGTGAACTCATTTTTGATAATGGTTCCAAGAACATACATTGGGGAAAGCACAGTCCTCAATAATTGGTGCTGAGTAAACTGGGTATCCATATGCAGAAGAATGACATCATATTTCTGTTGCTCACAGAAATAGGCCAAAATCAAATCAAAATGGATTAAAGACTTAAATCTTCCCCTTCACTTGATCTTAGCCAAAAGGCCGAGAAGCGATAAGGAGGAGTGGCCAGAGGAATGATAAAGGGACACAAGCAACTTTTGGCAGTGATGGATGTGGTCATTATCTTGATTATGGTGATGATTTCACGGGTTTATATGTAAGTCAAAACTGGTCAACTTGTTCATATTTAATGTGTGCAGTATGTTTTATGTCAATTGTACTTCAATAAAACTATTTTTGAAAAAAAAAAAGACAAATCTGAAAATTCAGTCTGTGAAACTTCTAAAACAAGTACTTGAAGGAAGCATTGCACTTGGCAAAGGTTTCTTGAGTATTACACCACAAGTACAGGCAACCAAAGCAAAAATTAACAAATGTTATTTTTGGGGGAAGGGGGCTGGAGTTTCACTCTTGTCACCCAGGCTGGAGTGCAATGGCATAATCTTGGCTCACTGCAACCTCTGCCTCCTGGGTTCAAGCAGTTCTCCTGCCTCATCCTCCCAAGTAGCTGTGATTACAGGCACCCACCACCATGTCCAGTTAATTTTTGTATTTTTAGTAGAGACAGTTTCACCATGATGGCCAGGCTGATCTTGAGCTCCTGACTTCAGGCAATCCATGAGACTTGGCCTCCCAAAGTTCTGGGATTAGAGACGTGAGCCACTGCACCCGGCTAACAAATGCTATTACATCAAATTAAAACCTTTCTGCACATCAAAGGAAACAATCAACAAAGTGAAGAGACAACCCATGAAATAGGAGAACATATTTGCAAACTATTTCTCTGACAAGAGATTAATAGCCAGAATATGTAAGAAACTCAATTCAGTGGGAAAATAATTTAATAGTGCATTTTTTAAGTGGGTAAAAGATCTAAATAGACATTTCTAAAAATAAGACATACAAACAGCAAACAGGTATCTGAAAAAGTGTTCAACATCATTGGTTATCAGACAGATGTAACTCAAAATTACAATGAGGTATCGTCTTACCTCAGTTAAAATGGCTCTTATTAAAAAGACAGAAAATAAAAAATACTGGTGAGGATGTAGAGAAAAGGGTATATTTCTCCACTGCTGTTGGGAATGCAAATTAGTACAACCACTATTGAGAACAGGAGGTTTTCCTATAAAGCTTTGGAGGTTCCTCTAAAACTATAACTAGAGCTATCATATGGTTCAGCAATCCCATTGCTAGTTATATGTCTCAAAGAAAAGAAATCAGTATATTGAAGAGATATCTGCACTCCCATGTTGACTGCAGTATTCAGAATAGCCAAAATTGACCATTCTAGACATTTTAGGCAACCTAAGTGTCTATCAGCAGATGAATGGATAAACAAAATGTGGTCCGTATAGACAATGGACTACAATTCAGCCATTAAAAAAAATGAGATCCTGTCATTTACAACCACTTGGATGGTACCGGAGGTCATTATGTTCAGTGAAATAAGCCAGGAACAAAAAGACAACTACTGCATGTTCACATTCATTTTGGGGAGTTAAAAATTAAAACAGTTGAACTTATGGAGATAGTAGAATGATGTTTCTCAGAGGCTAGGAAGGGTAGTAGGGATTGATGTGGGTAGGCAAGTGGGGATAGTTAATGGGTACAAAAATGTAGATAGAATGAAGACAATGTAGTATTTGATAGCACAACAGGGTGACTACAGTAAAAAATAATCTTTTGTACATTTTAAATACTGAAGAGTGTAATTGGAATGTTTGTAACACAGGTAAATGATAAATGTTTGAAGTGATGTATACTCCACTTTCCCTGATGTGATTATTACTCACTGTATGCCTGTATCATTAATATATCTCTTGTACCCCATAAATAAATCCACCCACTATGGACCCATAAAAATTGGAAATAATTTTTTAAAAAAGAAAAAATATATAAAGAATATTTGGTAAAAATCATAGGATAAAATGCACAAATCTCCTATCGGACTGGAAGTGTTTAGCATATATGTTTTTGTAAGTGATAAATCAAATAGATAAAAATGAAAAAAAGAACATTAGAACAACATAACTAAAATCTGCTTTAATGTACACATGTGAAACTATACCCAGTAAATTAAGAGTACACATTTTTAAAAATGCACCATAGAACATTTACAAAAACAATATGCTAGACTGTAAAGTCTCAACACATTTCCAAGATTGATGTCATCAGATCACTCTCTTACTCCAATACATTTGTCTATGAAATCAATGTCAAAATAGAGATAACAACTTTATTTAAAATTGAAAAATACACTCAAATATGTCAGAGACAAAAGAAAGTCATATTGTAAATTAGAATATTTGTAGAACTAAATAATAGAAATGCTCCATCTCAAAACTTGAAGTATGCCGCTAAAGCAGTAATTCAAGGAAAATATAAAACTTTATAATTTTAATGTTACCAAAAAGAAGGGCTAAAAGGTTTATGACTACAATAAATTCAAAGTAAGCCAATAACCTAAAGAAAGGAAATTAAATAGAATAAAAAGATACAAAAGAGAAGGTAAACAACACAAAGTTGCTTCTTTAGAGAGAGAAAATTGCCAGTCCTTTGGCAAAAGTGATCTGATAGAAAAAAAAAACCTTTCTGTAAAGGTGTGAACAATATTATAAATAAAAAATTAAACAAGAAAATATAGACAGGATATTTATCTAAATAAAATTACTAAATATTTTGATACTTTATTCCAGTAAATAAGGATGCTTAGTTGGATCATAAACAGCAGCAACATAATCTTTCCAAAATCACTAAAACAAAATATAAAACAAAGACTTTTATAATCATTTTTTAAATGGCATAAAGAAGTAAATTTTCCATATTCATAGATTTGAAAGTGCTAAATCTTGTAAAGATGTTGTTTCTAAATGTATTCATAAAGTCAATGCACTACCAATAACAAATAATATTTTTTGCCAAAAAATTATATTTATTCTAAAATACATGTAGAAGAAAAATAATGAAGAATCAAGTTATTTTTGATAATGAGATGGATAGGTATGGGTAGGTATGCCATACCAGCTATTAAGATCTACTATATCTTTATTGTAGCTAAAATACTGTGATATTGGCATAGGCATAGGGAAGTAGAACAATAGAAACCTGATATATACAACTAATGGCATCACAGATCAATGGGATTGAGTTACTTAGTTAACCTTATGAAATAATGAAATTAGATTCTTCCTCTAAACTATATACAAAAATAAATTCTAGATAGCAAATTAAAAATGAATAGAGGAATATCTATGTGAATTCAGAGTAATAAAGTATATCTTCATCAATATACACAAAGAATAAACCATAAATTTAATATATAGGTAAATAAGTGTTGATATGTTTATACAATGGAATATTACACAGCAACAAACAGGAATGGATCTGTTACAGGTATCAATATGGATGAATCTTACAGATATACTTTTGAGTGGAAAGACCATTGATAAATGAATACATATTGTATGATACCATGTACATTAATTTTAAGACATGAAAAGCGATTATATTTGATTTTAAAGATACACATTATATAATAATTACTTACAGAAGTGTATGAAACTACTAAGAACCAAATCAATATAATGAGTATGTCTGAGAGTACGTAGGTAGGGTGCGTAAGAAGCAAACGTTAGGTATTCAAGAATCTCCAGCAGCATTTGTAACATTTTATTTGAATCATGGGTACATAGCTATCTACTGTAGCATTGTTTATATCTTCTAGTGTACTGCAATATTTTACAATGAATTTTAAAACAACATTAACACACACAAGGCTTCTACTTTCCAATTCACCACTGATCCACTATTCCCCACTGTGACACAGTTTGAATGAACAAGCCTAGACTGTTGTGTTTACCTAGATTAGTTCTAAAGAGGAAACAAATATTTATTTTAAAAAATTACAGGCATACAATGTGAAATAAGCACATCATGAGGAATGGGGTATCCATCCCCTCAAGCATGTATCCATTGAATTTCAAACAATCCAATTACATTCTTTAAGTTACTTAAAAATTTCCATGTTATTATTGACTATAATCACCCTGTTGTGCTATCGAATGGTAGGCCTTATTTATTCTTTCTAACGATTTTTTGTACCTGTTAAACATCCCACCTCCCCCCCAAGCCACCCACTAGAAGTTGGAAAGATAAAACACCAAAACCATTTGTTTGGGCTGGGTTATGGATAAAAATGAAACTAGGCTGTCTCAAAGGATAGAATACTTTACCAAAAATACAGTTTATTTTGTAATGGCAACCTAAAACACTCATTTACTTTAGCTGCTAACACCCTGGGTACTTGAGTTTATGAACACTAATCAACATTAATCCAGAGAAGACATTGTGTAGATATTTTTATTATAATAATTAACACAAGATAATTGTCTGCATCTTAGGCTTAGAAACTTGTCTCATCATTTATATAAAACCAGCATAAAAGTAGATGAATGGATAAAGAAATCTATGAAACCAAAGATCAGACATGCAATTTATAATGCTTCTAAGCTGCTTTGAACCCCTTTGTAATGAGAGAACTGCTACTGCTCAAGGAATTGTAATCATTTTGCTTATAATTAACATCACTTTATTAATAATTGTTATACTTTAAATTCTCTCTGGATTGGAAAATTAACAACAGTGTTGAATAAATTAGGATAATATCAAAAGAAAGTATATTTAAAGCAAGCAAATCTTTAGTGAACAGAAAGATTGTACTCAATATAAAATGTATTTACCATGGAGGATCTGCATCTTCTGTGAGACACTAGAGAACAGATTTTGATGACCAGATGGCTTTTCCTGCCTGAGAAGTATGCACATTGGTGAGCTACTTGACTCATTTGTTTTGCTTTCATTTTGTGGCATAGTTTTTTCTCAGTTGCAGGCAACAGTTGAATGGACGTTAAAATCTGAGTTAAAATAGAACTAGAGTTTCTTTGAACAAATCTTTCTACCAATGAAAGATGTTGCCTTTCAGGTGGTCTTCAGATCTCTACTTGAACATTCTGTTGACCAAGAACTTACTGTCTCTGAGATGGATTATTTCATGGCTAAAGTGCTTGTTAGGTAATCTTCCCTTATATGTCTTTCTGGAACTTTCATCCATCGGACCTAGGTCTATTTCTCTTTTCTGTAAAAACTAAATAGTAATTTTTAGAGGTCAATTGAACAAACTCCGCATTTGGGGAGCAGCTACTATCAAGTTAAAGATTAAGAAGATAAGATTTATATGCCTATGGATTTTCAACTATTTAATGCAGAAAGACATATACATAAACATTTACACATATGGGCATTTTTATTGCTACAACCTATTTACAGTTGACGAGAAGGTGAATGCATTTTGTGTAGGAAATTGGAAAGCTTGTTAACCATGCATCATAAGTAACAGCAGCAAATCTCTAGTCTTCATCAGTAAGAGTCCTAACTCTTACTTACTGCAACTTTGATAAATGGATATTATTAACAATATGTGTTGGTTTTGCTACTGTTCAAGGTGGCCAAGTCCATACATTTCTTTCACTTCTCACTCCACATTTTGTGAAATGACACCTAAGTTGTATAAAAAGATGTGAATTAATAACTGCTCTCATAATAAGAGGAGGTTTCATCAGTGGCTTAAAGACCCTCAAACATGTGTGGATATTTGAAGTATAAAGAATAGCAGATGATTCTAGTAGCAAGCCAGAAACATAAAGAGGAGGAAACTCTAGCAGAAATAAAAAGTGTTCTTACCCTACCCACCTTCAAGCTTAGGGACCAGGAGTAGGGTACAAAACAGGTCATTTATTTATGCTTTTATTCATAATATCAAAAGCAGATGACCACATCCTTTCATTCTTCACTTTAGAGAGACTAGCCTCAAGATGAAGACTAGAGATCTGCTGTTTAAAGAAGTTGAAAAATTTAATTTATGGTGGGCAAGGATTCAGAGTCAATATCTTATATTGGTACAAGACAGGAAGTTTGGTGGTTGTAGGAGACCTATATTCTTTCCACCCATGCAAGGGAGAATGAAATCTTCCAGTTGACATATCTTTAACTCTGATATAAAACTCCAAGTTTTTCTACACAGAGAAACAGAAATGCCTACACAATGTCATAGGAGATGAAGGTCAATAACTCATATTTAACATATATGCATTCATAGATGTTAATTGAGAACAAAGTAGCACCAGAAATTTTCAAGAAGAACAAATGTAGAGAAGCATAATGATAACAAATAGAAAAAATTGCCCAAAAAATGGAACTCAAGGTACAGAAAAATGTATTTTGAGATTCCTTAGAGATTCAAGAAGATTCAGCAGTAAATAAAACAAGATCAAGCTTCTATTTTAAAAGATTATCAGAGAATTAGAAAATGTTACTGGAAAGAAAACCATTTAAAAAGTATTAGAAAATAAAAGCAAAAAAAAAAAAAAAAAAAAGATAGAGCAAAAAGTCAAAAAATGAGTAAATTTCCAGAGAACCATCAGAGAGAAACATAGAGATAGAGAGGATAGAATCCAATCATGTGGCTAATGAGCACTTTGGAAAGATCAGAAAAAATAGAGACAAGAAACTAGTCAAAAAACTAATTGGCATTATTTCACAACAAATATCAAATTGGGAGAACCTGAAAAGTTCCTGGAATGATTTAAAAAATCCTATTTCTAAACACATTAATTAAATTTCAGAACATTAAAGATACAGAGATGGTCTTAAAGGTGATTGGGGAAAATTGCCAGTTTATGGATAAATGAAGAGGAATCAGATTGGCATTAAAAAATGCTACTGTGAGACAAGAGAAAATTGTATATTCTTTCCAAGCCATCCATAATCTGTGAGGAGTTTTTTCCTCCAGATTTGTAGGGTTATACTCCAAAGTAAAATGAAAACAAAATTTAAAAATATATACACAGAATTTTAAAATGCACTTAATTTGGAATGCCATAATGAGAACTCTACTGCATAATTAGAGAATAACTAGCTCCAGTAGAAACATGAAGTCAGATGCTTCATTTTAACAAATGTTTTGGTTGAGAACTTGAATGATTTTAGAGTCAGGCCAAAGACGTATGCTTCTTATATAGGCAAGCAAAAAGAAAGGCAATTGAAATCTCCAATAAGACAAAAAAAGTTGTTGAAAGTTGTAATCCAAATTCAAAGCAAACAACTGATCCATGATTTTGAGTAAATGGTGTGGTTTGAGAAAAAGTAAACCATTTAACCCTGACATTATCTTTCAAGGAACTGGAGACAGAAAATTTTAGTTTTTATTTCCTAACTTTCTGTGCTATGTGATTTTTTTAACTATGTATATAATTTAGTTATAGAGGCAATATAATAATAGTGATAGCAGAGTTATTCAAAGGCATTTTGTGAGCAGAGAATCAGCACAGGTAGCTCAGAATAAGAATAGTCAAGAAAGTCTTCTGAGAGGAGATAGATGAGTGATACATTACAAAACAAATTCCGAAGTAATTTCTCAATAAATTGGAAGGATGGCAAGAAGATAGGGTTGGGATAGGGTAGAAGGAATTCTAGCAAGAAGAGAATGAACAAAAAAAGAGAACAATGAACAATATATATCTACTGATGCTGGATTTTCCTGTAGACTAGCTATTGAAGATACAAAGATAAATAAGAAATGCTGCTTCCTAAATGATTTACAGTCAAATGGTGAAGAAAGATAAGCAACGAAGGGCGGCAATACAGTGCTACAATACCGTGCTATTTGGTACTTCGAGAGATGAGATTTTCTATTGGAAAAGGGAGAGCAGGAGCTGGGTTGTGTGACAGCATGAGGAGAGTGATGCGTATTTGGACAGTCATTGAGGGGCATAAGAAAGCAGTTACCCCTCTTCTGTGTGGTCATGCCGAGCCAGCGCCTCGGCCTGGAAGCGGGCCACAGACCCTCAGCTTCGCCCACCACCTCCCGCCCATGGACCCCCACAAAGTGAACGAGCTTCGGGCCTTTGTGAAGATGTGTAAGCAGGATCCAAGCGTTCTACACACCGAGGAAATGCGCTTCCTGAGGGAGTGGGTGGAGAGTATGGGGGGTAAAATACCACCTGCTACTCAGAAAGCTAAATTGGAAGAAAATACCAAGGAAGAAAAACCTGATAGTAAGAAGGTAGAGGAAGACTTAAAGGCAGACGAACCGTCAAGTGAGGAAAGTGATCTAGAAATTGATAATGAAGGTGTGATTGAACCAGACACTGACAGCCCTCAAGAAATGGGAGATGAAAATGCAGAGATAACAGAGGAGATGATGGATCAGGCAAATGATAAGAAAGTGGCCGCTATTGAAGCCCTAAATGATGGTGAATTGCAGAAAGCCATTGACTTATTCACAGATGCCATCAAGCTGAGTCCTCACTTGGCCATTTTGTATGCCAAGAGGGCCAGTGTCTTCGTCAAATTACAGAAGCCAAATGCTGCCATCCGAGACTGCGACAGAGCCGTTGAAATAATTCCTGATTCAGCTCAGCCTTACAAGTGTCAAGGGAAAGCATACAGACTTCTAGACCACTGGGAAGAAGCAGCCCATGATCTTGCCCTTGCCTGTAAATTGGATTATGATGAAGATGTGAGTGCAATGCTGAAAGAAGTTCAACCTAGGGCACAGAAAATTGCAGAACATCGGAGAAAGTATGAGTGAAAACATGAAGAGCGAGAGATCAAAGAAAGAATAGAAAGAGTTAAGAAGGCTCAAGAAGAGAATGAGAGAGCCTAGAGGGAGGAAGAAGCCAGACGACAGTCAGGAGCCCAGTATGGCTCTTTTCCAGGTGGCTTTCCTGGGGGAATGCCTGGTGGTTTTCCCGGAGGAATGACTGGAATGGGAGGGGGCATGCCTGGAATGGCTGGAATGCCTGGACTCAATGAAATTCTTAGTGATCCAGAGGTTCTTGCAGCCATGCAGGATCCAGAAGTTATGGTGGCCTTCCAGGATGTGGCTCAGAACCCAGCAAATATGTCAAAATACCAGAGCAACTCAAAGATTATGAATCTTATCAGCAAATTGTCCGCCAAATTTGGAGGTCAAGCATAATGCCCTTCTGATAAATAAAGCCTTTGCTGAAGGAAAAGCAACCTAGATCACCTTATGGATGTCACAACAATACAAACCAGTGTACCTCTGACCTTCTCATCAAGAGAGCTGGGGTGCTTTGAAGATAATCCCTACTCCTCTCCCCCAAATGCAGCTGAAGGATTTTACAGTGGTTTGCCATTGGGGTATTCATTCAGATAATGTTTTCCTACTAGGAATTACAAACTTTAAACACTTTTTAACTTTAGAAATATTTAAAACAAATTTAAAGCGTCTGTTAATTCTTATATTTTTCTTTACTAATCATTTTGGATTTTTTTTTAATTTGAATTATTGGGCAGGGAAGATACTTAATGTATAGAAGATTTTTGCTCTAATTTGAGTGAAATAAAAGTTTATTAGTGTGAGGCAAACATAACTCATTTGAGGATAAAGTTTGTGTTAGATATGTGGTTCCTGAAGCATTTTGACTTGTCTTTTAAAATGCTTTATCTTTTTCTTTAAAGATTTATTTCAATAAAATTAATTGGGACCAGCAGTATTTCAGTAGAACCTGGGTAGAGACTGGAAGTACTTGGCAGGGCAGCAGCAATCTTGCTGTGTTTTATATAATGTGCATCCTTGGGCAGGTTGTCCTTAAATCTTACACTGTGGTGAAGGGATGGTTTTTTTGTAATGCTGCAGTAGAGTTGGAGTACTTAGTTCTGTTCTTTTCTAGTATATCTAATAAATGTATCATATTATTTCCACATAGGGGAAATAAGGGAGTACTTTTCTTTTTATATTTCTATGCTTAAAATTCTCTTTCCTAGTCAAAAAATGCCCAACTCTGTGTCTGCTTTCTGCTTGTTAAGCTTTTTCTCCCTGACTTTTCTTGGGCTAAAGACAGGCTTTTTCCACCAGTATCATCACCGCTATCATCATTAACAGCATAATTATGCAAGCATATTTAATGCTGAGTTTAATTTAATATGTAATACAAATGATAATTGTAGGGTAATATCCATAACAACTATAGTTTCTTACTTGGCCATGAGAATGCTTATTTAAGTTGTACTCTGGCAAAATCTTGTCATATCAAAAGACATTGGAAAGAGGGATTCCCTTTGGTGTTTGATCTTCTACTTAGAAAATACTTATTGCAGTTAGAGTTTATCTTGTAGTATTCATCTTTGTATTTTGAAGATAATAAGGTTTGAATTAAATTGATATACACAGAGGGGAACCCATTTTTTTTTATCCAATGTAAATTATACATGAGATAATCCACAGTTATTCATTGTGGAATTGTTGAGACTATGAAAGACTCATTGTCTTTGTATTCAGCTCTTCCTTAAATAGTGTAATAATACCCCCACCTCTGCTTGCTTGCTTTCCCTTCCCTCCAATGATAAAGAAAATGAGAAATGTTCTGTTGTGCATTCAATTCTTATTTTAAATAAGACTAAGTATAGGCATTGTACCATTTCAAATAAGACTAAGTATAGGCATTGTACCTGACATTGCCATGTTTCTACCAATGTTTCAACTTAAAATGCTAGTGTTTAAAAACATTTTCAAGGGATAAGACCTTCTGTACTTTGCTTATTTGAAGAATCAATGGTAGGAGCAGTGAAGTAAATTCTATGGAGTACATTTTTAAAATACCACATTTCTGAAATCATAAATAAGTTTATTCAGGTTCTAACCCTTTGCTGTACACAAGCAGACAGAAATGCATCTGTTATGTAAATGAGAAAAAGCTATTATGCTGATGGAGCATGCTTTTTAAATCCTTTAAAAATACTCACCATATAAACTTGCATTTGAGCTAGCGTGTTCTTTTTGTTAATGTGTGTTCTCCTTTTTCAGAATTGCCAGTGTGTACTTGGCTTAACTCAAGAACAGTTTTTTCTGGATTTCTTATTTGATTTATTTAACCTAATTATGTTCTGATATTGCAAGTATTACCATAAGTGGGAAAAAGTAAAATTCCTCTCTGAAAATGTGTCCTGTGCTTTTAGATTTTTAAATTCCACAATATAAAATAGATTATTAATTTTCAACTCAAAAAAAAAAAGAAAAAAGAAAGCGGTTACCAAAGACACATTAAATAATTGTCCAGCAGCTTGGACTCATTTCTGGCACTAAATTGTCACCCAGCTACATAATAGAATAATACTATTTTCTCCAAAGGCACTTAATATCCATTTTGAAGGAATCAACATTTTTGGCTGCTTCAAAGTTGATGCTAATTGTCTCTGGTTGGTTCAGTGGATGCGGCAGAAGTTCAGAAGTTCCCTTGAGATTGAGGAGGCTGGTGAAGGAGTAAACCAGGTAGTTAATATGGCATTCAGGACATGATGCAAATGAAGATACAGAGTATGATACATCAACTGATAAAAGTGGAGGCATTAAAGTTTTGTATGTTTCTTTAAGGGTTAATGAACTCAGTAAATGGGATAAGACAGAGAGGGCTAATGACAGGAAGGGGCATTAAAATAATCCTGTCCTTTTCTCTTTGCATATAATGTTTGTTCCACTCATTTTTGTCTGAAGTAAACACATTGATATTGCAAGACCATTATTGAAATTATTGGGCCAATTAATGAAGTATGACACAGTAGAAATACAGATCGAGTATCCCTTATTCAAAAGGCTTAGGATCAGAAGTGTTTGGGAGTTTGGATTTTCTTTTTTTTTTTAATTTTGGGATATTTGCATTACATTTACCAGTTGAGCTTTCCAAATCTGAAAATCTGAAATCCGAGAGGCTCCAATGAACGTTTTATTTGAGTGTCAAAAATGTTCATATTTTAGAGCCTTTTGGATTTCAGATATTTGGATTTGAGATGCTCAGCCTGTACCATTTATCATGGCTGTTAGGATTTGGTAGAAAGCAGAGAAATGGAGGGCCAAGAGACCTAATGTGGAAATCTGAAAAACACACTTGAACTTTCTAAGTCTCATTTTCTTCTCTCTCTAAAGTATTTGAATTAATCTATAACATCATGTAGTCCTCAAATCATTGTACAAAGATCAAAAATCAAAATTTAAGGGAATATATAAATGAGCTTTTAAAAGATCATCCATATGTAAATAAAAAGAACACACACACTAGGGTTATGTGCCATTACCATTCTCATTCCCCGAGTTGTAATTATCACAGAAAAAAGTTATTCCCAAAGATAACTTGCTCGGTTACATGAACAATTTACAAATTGATTTCTTTTATCAGGTATTTATAACCAATAGTCACACAAATAAATATTTTTTAATTTTACTTTCCCTCTATCTGATAAGTAGAATAAAATTCTAGCATGGTGCTACATTTCAAATAGTACAAAACAAATTAAACTCTTAATGGTCTATAACATGTAGACTTAGTCATTGTAAGAATGTCTGTATCTTCTCTAATATTTTCCTGAAAGTGGATACTCATATCTTTTATGGAAATAAACTGGATGGTATCCTTTGTGTACATTCTACATTCTTCAAGAAAATTATTTAAATGAGAAATTTTATTCTCAAATTTTCATTCTAGTAATGCTGAACACTCAAATTCCAAAAACTTCGTTAAGTCTCTTAATTCTATATGACAAAAGGCTTTCTCTCTTTTTCTCTTAATGTTGTTGGAAAATCTCACCTTTCCTCTGTTTTAATTTTGCTTCTAGCATCTGGAGAGATTACCTTTATCATTGGATCTTGTATTTGTCAGTGTTCGCTACAGAAAGGGAACCAATATATAAATATACAATAGGAGATTTTTCATGGTCTCAAGTAATTATGGAGGCTGAAAAAGCTCATGGTCTGCCATCAGTGAGCTGGAGAATGAGAGTAGGTGGTGTAATTCAGTCTCGGTCTGAAGGCCTGAGAACCAACGGAATGATTTTGATTTTGTTATAGTGTCTTTCACTGATGTGACTCTCAGTCTGAGAAACAGAGGCTTGGATGTTTGGGGATAGGAAAAGATACTTGTCCCAGCTCAAGAAGAGATAATTTGCCCTTCCTCTGCCTTTTTTGTTCTATTAGGGCCCAATCAGTTGGATGATGCCTGAACACATTGGTGAAGGCAGATTTTTATTTCCTCAGTGTACTGATTCAAATGCTAATCTCTTGCACAAACACTATACTGTCACAGACACACCCAGAAATAATGTTTTAGTTGATATCTGGACACCCTTAGTCCATTCAAGTTAATACATAAAATTAACCATCATAGATGTTAAAAAATGATTTTCAGCTTTTTCTGGCTATTAGCTTTATCTGTTTATAATAGTCATATATGGCTACTTGAATATTCTGACAGATTAATTCAAAGCCCTAGGATTGGTGTGATGTTAGTGTGGTCTAGAAGCAAACTGAATGGAAATGTTCTCGGCCACATATATTCACTCTGGGAGAGCTTCGAAGAACAGAACGATTTTGAAATAAGAGTATGTAATATTTACTGTACTAGAACGTATGAAAAAACTCATGTATTATCTACTTCTCAAACCAAAATAATAATTTTTACTTACGTTGTTAAGGATTTACTTGCAACATTTCATTAATTAGCAATTTGTATTGTATCAGGTGGGTCTAATCGTTTTAATAGATTCCAAACTGGCTATTTGGCTATTAAATCTATTTAGTTTTATACTTATTCATGAGAAGAAAATGCCATAGAAAGATTCCCTAAAGGAAAAAGTTTGCTTGGCATTCAGTGTTTCAACAATAAAAAGAAAAGAAAAAGAAAACATAGATATTGCTAACTGTGTCATATGTATGAATGGTGTTCTATGGGGATTCATATCTTTAATTGTTCTGTTATTACTTGTTGGTGTCTTAGAAAATGGGTTCACACAGAGCAGAGATAAAGCTCATTAGCCTACTTTTGTCAAAAGTCAGGAAATGAATGTATTCTTCTTGATGTAGTGTTTGCACAAAGGAGAAAATTCTTTACATTCCTTATGTTTGCCTTTGTGCAAGTTGCTTCTCGTGCTGATGTTTTCAAAATACACCAATTTCAACTTCATCTCCTAATCTCCCTATCAGAATTCACAGGCCAAACCCAAGTTTCTCACCAACCATTAACTGTAAGAATGACTGTCTCCTCTACCTCTCATTTGGGTACTGAGAACCTAAACTGTCTAGAGCTGTCCCATGCTTGCTGGCTGAGTGCTCGAACTACCTTCCTATTTACCCAATTTACTGACTATATCAGTATTTAGCAAAAGATTTTCTGTAAAGGACCAGAGAGTAAATATTGTAGGCCACATAAAATCTCTGTTACATATTCTGTTTTTTATTTTTGTTGTTGTTGTTGTTGTTGTTTTAAACAATCTTGGAAAAGGTTGAAAAATGAGAGAAGCCTTTATAGCTTCTGAATTCAGCCCCTGGGCACAGTTTGCCGGTGCCTGGTCTATATATTATCATGACTTTATTATGCCATTTATTGGCATGACTGCTATTCTAGGATACCCTTTCCCAGGCAGGTAGGTTAATTGCTCATTGCAGGAACTTTCCCCAAAATGCGAGTTGTTCAATGGAAAGCATCAACAGAAAGTTTTCACCTTGAGTTCCTATTAATTTCTTGCCTCAAAATTTTTTTCCTTGGCTTTTTCACCAATCCTAAACTATTATTATTATGATTCTTACCCAATCTGAATTAAGCACACATCATCTTTTCCCCACTCTCCATTTTCCATTGGAAGTTCCTCTCTGAGCCAAACTTTCAATTCTTAATAAATTCTGATCTTGTCTTTTCCAATTTCAGACATTATCAAAGCTCTGTGGATGCAGTGTTCTCTCTCAATTGTGGAAAAATCAGCTTTGCTTATCAATATGTTGTTTTAATGAAGGTGGTTTGGGTGATACTTAGGGATCTAGCACTTTACAGTCAACGGAATGATTTTGATTTTGTTATAGTGTCTTTCATAGTTACCCTTTCATTATAGTTATATAAGTATATGCCTGCCTCTCTACTTGAATTTAAAATTCAGGCTATCAGGAATGATATATTAATTATATTTATTAAGTATTTTGCATATAGTAGGCATTAATCAGATATTTGTTGTACTATAGTAACATAGATCAGTGATCTTTACTGAGCCAAGTTTATTCAATTGAGTCACTTTTGTTGCTCACATAGGGTTTGCTGTATGAAAGCATCTTTCACTTCTATTCATGTATGACACAAAGTGAAAAAGAAAAATGTTCCAAGAGCTATAATTAAGTCTTCTTAAAATGTCCCCAGGAATAATCAATGTCATTTCTCCACAGGATCTTTTCCGTGAAAGTAGCAGTATTTTGTGTCTGGGTTTCTTCGTATCTTCAACTATTCCCAAGACTGCAGATCAGGGCATCCCCACAGTGTAGATCCAGTCAGGGAAACACTGTTTTCTTCAATTTGACAAAATGCAAAGAAAGAAAAGAAACAGAAAACGTGTCTCACTAAAAAGTAACAAGTCTTGTTCTGTGCTGATGGGGTCAAGGGCAGGTGGGGCTGTTCCGTTACTGAAATTAATGCCTAATTACCCAGGTGGGTGCTTTTTACAGCACTCAGATTGCTGGGGAAACAATAGGTCTTTCCTCAGTAAAATATTTAAGAGTTCATTTTCTTTTTCAGTCAAAAAACTTGTCAGAAACCAGCATTTGAACTGTTGGTCTCTTGGGGAACATTTTGTTGGTATGCTGTTATATGTCTGACTGCCAGTATTCTTTTACCTTTCCTCCTTAAGTTGTAAGCAGGTAACCATGCTATGTAACCTACAGACTATGAACATAAAACTAAATATACAGGATCAGAAAAAATGTCTGGAAGTTAATAGGACCAAAAAAGAGAGTGCTTACACATATTGAATCAATATTAATACTTGTTAGGGTATGCTAGACATAAATAGTATGTCATTCACATCAGTAAAAGTAATTAGTCTTTCTTTATCCAAAGCACCTGTTCTGGGACTAAGTATGGGAAAGGTGTTACTGGAAAGAAAGAGAGAGTGTGTTTCAGAGACCCTTCCTGCTTTAGGATGAATAGATCTCCTCTGCTATCAGACCATATTTTAGAGAAGAGTATAACTATGTGTTACATCTCACTAGAATATATTTCCCAGCTTATCCTGTAGCTCTCAAGATACACACACACATACACACACACACACACACAGACACACACACACACAGACACACACACACAGAGCTGCTGTAGAGAGAATACATTTGATTCCATGAAAGGTAGAGATGACAGGTTACACTTCTGACAAATAGGCTCATCTGTTGCAATTTCTCCAAGTTCACAGTCAATAGTTATGCCAATTCATTGCTAGATTCTTTCTCCTGATCTTGGCCTTGCTTGACCTGGCATATCTAGGTAAGGGAGAAGTAGGGGGAGGCAGAAGCAGGATGCAGCAGACTCAGATTATCGTCAAAATGGGATCTTTTATGCCCTGTTCAGCCACTGTCATGTAGGCTTTGTTCTGCTGATCTTCTTAAGATCCAAGTGAAACAAATTAGGCTACCCTAATGAGACTTAAAAGGTGACAGCACTGTCCCTGTTGAGTTTTTGTGTTGTTATATCAATCCTTGATATATTTCACACCTACTTTTTCCAGAACATCATCTGATTTATCAATTCTCACCCTACTAATGTTTTAAAGAAACCAGTCATATAAACAGCAGTTTTGTATGGTTCATTTGCTAATTTCATCAAATATATAGGTTTGTTATAAAACCAAATTTGTAGACATCCTCCATATTTTGAAGAATGAAATTCTGATGGAAATTTATTTTTTGTCTGCATTATTTTTGGAAAGATTATATTTACACATGACAAAGGAAATATTTTCCCTGACTGAGACATTTTAAAGCAGATTATGTATCTGAAATAATGACTTGGTAGCAGACCAATGAATATTTGCCAAAATATTAAAATATTGTGGAGAAAAAACTCAAATCTTCATTGACAAATGAATGAATGGGTAAGTTGTGACATTATATTATAATGGACTACTAACAATAAAAAAAAGACAGAACTACTGATACATATGGCAACATGAGTGAAATTTAAAACAACTATGCTAAGAAAAAGTCAGATCCACCACCATCAAAAAAGAGTGCATACTATATGATTCCATCTTATAACAGTCTAGAAAAAGCAAACAAATATACCGGTACAGAAAGCAGATTAATGGATGACCAGGAGCAGGAAGTGGGTTGGGAGACGGGAGGGATTCAAAAGGATACAAAAAAACTTTGGGGAGCAATGGATATGGTTATTATTTTAACTATCATGATATTTTCACAGGTTTACATATAGGTCAAAACTTACCAAATTGTACTTTTAAATACATGCTGACTATTAATTGTATGTCAGTCATTCACAAATAAATCTGTAAAAACATAACATCTAAATGTCATCAACGAATCTCTCCATTCCTTTGCTATTGCTTATAATGGAATACCTGAAACTGGAGAATTTATAAAGAAAAAAATATTTCTTACAGTTATGGAGGTTGGGAAGTCCATGGTCAAAGAATCACATTTGTTAAGGGCCTTCTTTCTGGGAGAACTCTCTGCAGATTACCTAGGCTATACAAGGTATCATATGGCAAGGGGGCTGAGCCTGGTGGCTTAGGTGTCTTCCTCTTCTGATAAAGCCACCAATCCCACTCCTGTGATAACTCATTACTCTACTAATCCACTTATCCATGAATGGACTAAGCCATTCATGAGAGCTCTGACCTCATGACCCAAACACCTCTTAGGTACCCCACCTCTCAATTCTGCTACTTGGAGATTAAATTTCAACATGAGTTTTGGAGGGGACAAATAGTCAAATGATAGCAAAATTCTATCAGTTAAATTAAATAGAGGAGGGAGGATCTCTCTTTGATAGGCGTGTAGACTTTTGAACTTTTAATATATACAAAAGTAGAAGAATCCTGTGGATGGAGTATTGACAAAATGTTTGTGAGTATGCCGTGAAGAGAAATGTAGGCCTTGTTTTGTATCAGTAATAGTGCAACAATGCAAATAGTCACATAGGTAAAAAGCAACTTACATTTAAGAGACATAAAATGGCCTAAAATATGGTATTTGCAATACTAATAGGTAAGATTTTATTCAAGAAATTAAAAAAATACTTATTTATATTATTCCATAATACATAGACAAAGACAGAAGAAAAAAGGGAAAGGTAAGAATAAAAAAGGAAAGACATGGAAAAATATTTTTGCCTTCTTAACTTTTAAAATTTTATTTCAACTTTTATTTTAGATATAGGGAGCACATGTGCAGATTTTTTACATGGGAATATTGTATAATATTGAGGTCTGGAGTATGTATCCCGTCACCTTAGTGAGTATTGTACTCTATAGGTAATTTTTTTAACCCACCCACCCTCCTTTCTCCACCCTCTAGTAGTCCACAGTGCCTATTATTCCCATATTTAAGTCTATGTATGCTCAATGTTTAGTGCCCACTTATAAGTGGGAATATGCAGTATTAGATTTTTGTTCTTGAGTTAATTTGCTTAGGATTATGGCCTCAATCTTCATCCATGTTGCTGCAAAGGACATGATTTAATTCTTTTTTATGGCTGCATAGTATTTTACCACATATTCTTTATCCAATCTAAGTGAACTTAAATCAACAAGCAAATAAATAAGCTCATTAAAAATGAGCAAAGTACATAAACAGATTGCTTCTGAAAAGAAGTCATACAGATGGCCAAAAAACTCTTCTCATCACTAATCATCAGAGAAATGCAAATCAAAACCACAATGAGATACCGTCTCATACCAGTCAGAATGACTATCATTAAAAAGGCAAAAAAGAACAGATGCTGGTGAGGCTTCAAAGAAAAGGGAATGCGTATACAATGTTGGGGGGAATCTAAATTAGTCCAACTACTATGAAAAACAGTCTCAAATATTTCTCAGATAACTTAAAACGGAGCTACCATTCAACCAAGCAATCGCTTTACTGGGTATCTATCTAAAATACAATAAATCACTCTACCAAAAAGGCACATGCAGTTGTATGTTCATCACAGAGTTATTCACAATGGCAAAGACATGGAATTGACCTAGGTGCCCATTAATGGAAAAAAAATATTTTAAATATTGGTTATAATTCTTTCATTTTAAGAATAGTATTAGGTAGATTATAAGATAAGTAAACAGAGAGTAAATAAAGACTTTCATGGAATATTCCCATCTTTTAAATTCTAAGAAAAACTGTACTTAAAAGACATTCAGGGCCACTCCTTTCCTAAAGCATCAATGCATGCAATCATGTAATAATCAGGGAACGGCCAGGCCCGGTGGTTCACGCCTGGAATGCCAGCACTTTGGGAGGCTGAGGTGGGTGGATCACCTGAAGTCAGGAGTTCAAGACCAGCCTAGCCAATATGGAAAAACCCTATCTCTACTAAAAAAAATACAAAATTAGCTGGACATGGTGGCGCATGCATGTAATCCCAGCTATTTGGGAGGCTGATGCAGAAGAATCGCTTGAACCTGGGAAGCGGAGGTTGTGGTGAAACAAGATTGCCCCATTGCACTCTAGCTTGGGCAACAAGAGTGAAACTCCATCTCAAAAGAAACAAAAAAAAACAAAAAACAAAAAACAAACAAACCAAAAAAACCGTAACAATCAGGGAATGGTTAGCTCATGGGCTGTAATCTCCTCATGTCTATTACTTTGAGGTAAAAAGAATGGAAAAAGGATTTAAAATGTTACTTAGTAGCCTACATGGATTGAATTCAGGCTGTCAATTAATTGGATCATGTTTGAAAATGCCTTTTGATTTTAAAATAAAAGGGGTTGAGAATAGACAATGAACTATATAAAGCAAGATAAATCATTTCTTAACTGAGCAACTTTAGGCATCAGCATGGGAAGTATTTTTAGGCTGAAGTTTCCTTGGTCTCTTATAAATCACACCAGCTAGACCTATGTGTGAGGTAAACTATATTATGAGAATATCTAGAACATTACTTCAGTGCAATACTAATTTAAAAACAAAGTGAACCCTGCCATCAGATGTATAATTAATGAGGAAATGTTTAGGAATTGCTAAACAATTTGTTTACCATCTCATTTTTCCCACCAAGGATATTTAAGAAGAAATAAGGTGGGAATCTGATTGATTTTTTTTTTAAACCTAAATTTTATTGTATGTATTTTAAGATCTACAACAGTATGCCATCAGATACATATATTTAGTTAAAATGGTTACTATATGGAGCAAACTAACATATCCATCACCTCCCACAGTTATCCATTTTTTTTCCCATGGTAAAAGCAAGTATTATCTTTTGTTGCTGTCATCTGTAGTGGTTTTCAAGAACCAAGAATTAGGTTAAAATATACCTAGTGTTTGTAATTAATCTCTAGTGACTACAGACCTATAAAAAGTTGTTCTGCTTATTTTCCTTCTTCAGTAAATTGCTAAGGGATCCTACAGGTTTATGCTTTATGAGGGAATTTTTGCTAATCAAGCCATATAAACATATTTTTCCATTAAATTCTTCTCAATTTCCAATAGCTTGTAGATTATTCAGAACTTACTTTTAAAAGTCAACCTGTGAAGATCAACTAGGTAAAACTCAAATTAGTCACTCTGGAGGTTTCTGGTAGAAACACAAATGATGCTTGGTGAGGTCTTTAGAACATACCAGTTCTTATTGCATGATGCCATGGGATTGAAATTCAAGAGTGGTGAGGGGACTGAGGTAGTAAATCATTATCATCACAATTGGAAAGATGGAGAGATCTGTGTAGAAGAAAAGAGATTGTGACTTTTCGAAGCAGTGACAATATATCATATGAATCTCTGTATTCATAATTTGCGTATAGAAGCTGTTCAATGAATATTTAAGTTAAAACCAAATACAGTCCTTCATGGCAAGGAATTTCATCCCAGTCTCTGCCAACAAGAGGAACTCTTCTATAATGGGCTCTGGGGCAGGCCAGGCTCTCCTTGGTTCTGTGGCTCTGGACTGGGCAGCAGCAACTCTCATCCCTATGTGGAGGTTTCCACTCACTACCTGAGGGGCAGAGAGAAGCCCCGTGACAATGTCTTTAGCACAGTGTGACTGCATATTTTGTGTGCCAGGAAAGAAGGAAATTTGTCACAAATACTTGTAGCAGTATAAGAAATTATCATTAGTGGAATGAGACATTAAATGAAAAATAAATCATACTCCAGAATTTTCTCACATTTGCTAATGAGGATAGACAGGTCAAGTAACTCACCTTAGATTTCTTTGCCACAGGGGACTGCAGGCTGGAAAAACAAGCCCCCACTTGTCTGATGCTTTTGAAAAGTACAAACAAACCTTCTTAAAATTATAATTAAAAAATTAATCCAGATGGATTTTTTATCAAGAAGATAAAGAATAAATGTTTTTGCCTATGAAACGAAAATATGAAAAAAAACCCACAAAACATCATGAAGATAAAATTTCTTTTCCAAAAAAGAGGAAGTTAAAAAAAAATTGGTTTCTAGCAAAAGGTTTTCTAGGTATACTGGAATACTGAATGGAACACAATGGGATGGTCTGAGGAAACCAGAATATTTACTATGTAGAAGTAGGATGTGTTTGTATATGTCAAATATACTTACTTGAGGGAATCTTTTCTTTTTTTCTTAAAAAAAAAAAATAGGATTAAAAAGTGATGTAGAACAACAAAAAG
The DNA here is from genome assembly GCF_030222135.1 of Aotus nancymaae. Lineage (NCBI taxonomy): Eukaryota > Metazoa > Chordata > Mammalia > Primates > Aotidae > Aotus > Aotus nancymaae. The sequence continues at coordinate 33,582,999 of NW_026988471.1, forward strand.
AATAGGCTGATTTTGTTTACAACCTTCACTGAGGTAATTTCCAAAGCTCCTGTTCTCTCAAATGCCTCCACTGATCCGACCACGGTCCTCCATATCACATCACTTTTTAAAAGCCTCAATTACAATGTAGATATCATGTGGAATGGTTAGGCTATACACTTAAAATACTCCATCTTTTAAATGTAAGTAAATAACGAGGCTTTCAGGAAAAGGGACATTACAAGGGGACTGTCGGGTGTGCAGGGAGCAGACAGGGAAAGGGATATCTCGAAAGCAGACATAAATATTAAAGGAAACACAAGTGAACCGAGAGGAACCAGGAATGTCAAGAGCCTGAGAGCCTTGTGAAAGAGAAAGGGAACATTGAGAGGGAAAGGGAGAAATCCCTGATAAGAAAACATGTTGTTTACATATTCACTTTGCTTAGAGAAATGTATCTTCACAAGGCATATTTTAGAATTTTCAAAAGCTCTCTGAAGCTGAATTGTCTGAGGTATTATTTAAAATCTTGGCATTAGTCCCAATCACCGTGGTTATACAGATACCGTGTGTTCCGGCTCTAGATAATGAAGTCAGGCTTGTCTCTTCTGTAAACATGTATCCTGAATTTTCAAATATCTACAAGACTGGGTAGCAACAAAGCTCATAATGAATACATAAATGTGTGCATACATAATTAATATCTGTACATGCAAACAATAAATAAAGCTCCAAAATATTTTGGAACACAGTTACAGTTTGAAACTGGTTAGCAGAAATAATTTTAGTTTCAAAGAAGTCTTATGTGTTATTTCAGAAATGAAAAGTGAGAAGCTTCAGAGACAACAGCTGTCCCTTTTAAACCTGAAGTGTTAGAAGGCAAGCAGAAATTTGTCTAAGTTCACAGATGTCTCCAGTCATCTACAGTAGATGTCACTAAGCATTTTCTAGTATTTGTGTAGATGCTACTCATTCACTATTTGGCTGAATTTTAGAAGGAAAAATAGACCTGTAACCAAAAATCAAGTAAACACACCTGCATCGACACTAGAAGAAAATAATCACATTTCTTAAACTGTAAAGAATTATTATCGTGAGGCTTTATTTTGTTAAAATTTATTTAACATATTTCTTATTCACATTAATATTTTGACAGATGTCAATTAATTTTGGCATGTTTCATATTACTGTTAAACATTCAGCACATTTGAATATGCCAATAATTATGGTATTAGAATACAGCAAATTTTGTTTGCTGTAAGGGAAAAGGGCTTATATTTACCTAAAAGTTCCCATTTAATATTTATATCGAAACGCCTTAGCACTATATTTGCATATGGTATTTCCTCAATAAAGGTTTGTTGGATAAATAAGGTTAAGTCATACGTCACATAAAATATTATTTTCATAGGCTAGAAGCACTATGTATCAAAGGTATAGTTTTTATGGCTTTTAAGTAAAATGTGGAACTTCTCTAAGTACCTGTTTTGAAAATTGTTTCATTTCAAAATGTAAAACATAAAAGTTATTTGAAATCATCTTCCAAACAAACAAGTGACAGAGGCAATGCCACCAAAATGTAGCTCTTTCATAAAGTAATAATATTATAATTCTTCAATCCCTATTCAATCTCTTTTTAAGGCAGAATGTGTGAGTATGTGTGCATACTATGTCTGTTAAATAAGGAATGAGGTGTGGCTAAGCCCAGCATTGACAGGTAATACAGAATATATAATAAATACTATAATTTGAATATATAACATGGAACAACAACCAAAATAAAGACATCATTTGGGAAAAATAATGGTAAGCAATTATTCTCACCACTAAATTAAAGTCTGAATGTTTATTCAAGCAAATGTTTTGAAGATTGCCTAGATGTCTGAATTTCAGGAACTGACATTTTTCCTCTTTTTTTTAAAATTTATCTTTGAATTAAACCATAGATATTTATTATTATTGAAGAATAAAAACAGATGAATGATTGGATTAGTAAATATTATAAAATATGAGAAAATAAAGGCCTTTTCTTCGGAATTCTTATCTCTTGAGAAGTTATAAAACACCAGCATTGGTTCTGTTAATGAAAATAAAATTGCTATAAAGTAAAATATACCTTGAAAACCTTCAGCTTATAATTGAGATAGAGTTACCCATGACAAAGTAAAAAATTTGGTTCAGTGATTCTAGCATTTAGCATCAGTGATAAAATGTAATGAATGTAGCGCAAGTACTGAAGTCTTTCCTGGAAATTTCCCCTTTCCTTCCTCCTTCTATTCCTCCTCTTTCTCCTCCTTCTCTTCCTCCTTCTTTTCTTCCTTTCTCCTTTTTTCATCCTCCTCCCCTCCTCATTTTGCTCATTATTGCCATTAAGGTGAAAAATGATTAACAGAATCTCTAGCAGAGTCAATTTGACAGTAAAGAGTAATTTATATTAACAGAGGGATTTTTTCCTAATCTCAAAAGCATTTATAAATATCTTGCTATGAGGTCATCTTGCTCATTTAACTGAAACCACCTCTGGTGAAACACAAGAGCCATTTAGTAGAATATCAACCTTTTTTAGTGTTTAGGTCTGCAGCTGAAAGACAGAACTGTAGATACTCAATTTTGCTTTGAGAGAGTGTTAAAACATAATTTTTCTTAGTTCCAAATGTAGTTTGTATTGTATTTGAAGTTCCTTAAAGGCTTTTGGCTATTCAGAAATTTCTCTTTGCATTAATTCAAATGTTTACACAGTTGGTAGTAAAGCTCATTTTCCTGTTATAGTGCTTTACAGCTGTTTTACATTTATTTTTGCATTGACACTTAGCAGGATGGCTTCTTGGGTTTTAACCTAGGCAATTACATAAGGCCCCATGCCCAGAGAGTCCTAGTGCTTAGTTTAATGGTCTAATGTCACCATCTTGAAATTTTTGTCATTTTTGAACCAAAGACTACACGCTTTTATTTTGTACTAGGCCCTACTAATGATTCAACAAGTACAGGCACCTTTTAAAAAGGACAGTAAGACTTCAAGGGTCTGGGTGATCCCCAGAGACACAAGTATAAAATCTCTAGTGCTTGAGTACATGTGCCCATTCTGACAAGACAAACGGGGATTATATGTAGAATCAGGCTTCTTAAGAGTGGTGTGTCACAATTCTCTTCACTGAACGAAAAGTAGAGTGATTAAAGTGATCTTTAATAGAAATATGCAATTTTCTATGATACCAGAAATTAAATATCTTTAAAGTCTGTGAGCTAAATGATACTAAACTTCTTTCTTATGTTCTGCTGGGAGTGCACAATCATCTTATAGGCAAATAAAGGGAAAGAAGCCAGTATTATATGTAACCACTATGTCCTGAACATATTCCTGTCCAAACAAAAAACCCCACCCACCATACACTGAAGACACTATTACCATGAAGATAATACTGATTGTACTACTTATATTTATAAAACACCATACAGATTTTCTCACAATGATGATACTATTTGAGGTTTTCAATAACTCCATCAGATTCAGAGAAACTAAGTGATTTATCAAAGCTCTTGAAATGAGTAAGTTGTGATAAACTTCAGACAAGGGCCTTTTAAATCCATGTCCAGAGCCCTTTTTACCTATATGTTCCATTTGTTATAAGTAGTTGAACCTCTTAGAAGATATGTCCACATGATGTGGTTTTATTGAAGTAGTTGAAGTAACCTTTGGTTACCAGTGAGGATCTTAATACTGAAGAATCCTATATCAGGACCATCTTTATTATATGTTTAAATGTTTAAATATGTTAAATATGTTTAAATCCTGAAACATATTTAACATATGTTAAGACATATGTATAAATAGTTCATATGTTTAAATCCTAACCCCCAAGATGATGGTATGAGGAGGTGTGGTCTTTCGGAGGTGATTAAGTGATTAAGGTCTTAGTCCTCATGAATGAAATTAGTATCCTTATATAAGAGGCTAAAATAGACCTCTAGTCTCTTTAGCCATGTGAGAACACAGCAAGAAGGCATCATTTATGAACCAGCAAGTAGGCCTTTAGTAGACAAAGAATCTGCCACCACCTTAATTTTGGAATTCTCACCCTCTAGAAGCATAAGAAAAAAATTTCTATTGTTTATAAGCTACCTTGTTTATGGAATTTTATGTTAGCAGCTAGGATGGACTACTGCAATTTTGTTGATGGGGAAAGGGAATAGGGTACCAAAAATGCTTAGGAAGAGAAGGGCAGAAGGGAGAGACGTGGAAAGAAAACCCCTGAATTTTGGAATTAAACCTCTTTATTTTATTTCATTTTGTTCATATCCACCTCTTTCCCAATCCAACCTGCTGAAAAAGTCCTCTTTATAGCCACTGGAAAGATAAATTTTTACTCAATATTTACAACTGAGTCCTTGCTGTCAAAATACCACATTCCATTCCATTGTTGAAGGACTCTAATTGCTTAAAAGGTCTGGCTCGGTTCAACCAAAATTTAATTCCATGAAAATTTGAATAAAATACAGTCTCTGCTCTCAACTCTAAAGAGGAATACAGCCATAAACACACAATGCCAATGCACATGCAATAAAAATTATAATAGAGAAGTCCACACAAACTGTTTAGAAAATAACCGTTGGCAGAGCACATTCTTGGAATCATTGGAGAGTTCTACATAGTGCTTGCTTTTTGCCATGGTCTCTGAAGAATGGCAAGTTATTCAGACAGATAGGAAGCAGCATGGAAGTTTTCTGATTGCTAATCAACCTGATTTTTAAAAACTGTTTTAAAATTCTATTACATTGTTGCTGCTGCTTTTTGGATGAAATAAGTCACTAAAAGAATTTTTAGATATTGTGTGTAGCATCCACATTTGATCAAAAGGAAAAAAAAAATTCATTCTTTTCTTTACCCTATGATATTGTTAGTCTTTGTGTCCCCACTCAAATCTCATCTTGAATTATAATCACCACAATCCTAATAGTCCCTATATGTCAAGGGAGAGACCAGGTGGAAGTGTTAGGATCATGGGGGCGGTTTCTCCCATGCTGTTCTGGTGATAGTGAGTGAGTTCTCATGAGATCTGATAGTTTTGTAAGGAGCTCTTCCCACTTTGCTTGGCACTTCTGATTTCTGCCACCTTGTGAAGAAGGTGCCTTGCTTCCCCTTTGCCTTCTGCCATGATTGTAAGTTTCCTGAGGCCTCCTAAGCCATGCATAACTGTGAGTCAATTAAACCTCTTTCCTTTATAAATTACCCAGACATGGGCAGTTCTTCATAGCAGTGTGAAAACAGACTAATATACCCTTTGTATGGCTATTCTCCAATTCTTCACTGTTCCTATTAATGTGGACCACCAACATTTAAATCCACTTCACAGGTGTGGTTTGCCCATTGCAACAACAAAGAGACTTCATTCTCTGTGATAGGGCATTTTCTCAAATATTAGTTTGTACCAGTGTTATCATTATTTTCTTGGCTTATGTGGAATGTGTATTTTGACAAGTGCTGTATGTAGCCAATCTCCCACACTAGTATATTCTTGGACATCAAAGAGAAAGCTTGTATGATCTTTCCTAATTCTTGTTTTGACCTAAATAAATGAATGTTGATCTTGTTACCTACTAAATTAGCTTTTCCTCTAGCTGCTTCACTTACAAGTTTGAAAAATCTGCCTTTAATGCTTTTGCATATTGGAAGAAAATAAAACAAACCCAAAATACTCCAGATATCATTAAAAAAAAAAAAACCTTAAACAGAGCTACATGGCATTCCAGCAGCACTTTACCCAGGTTTCAACAGAACTTAATAAGAAAACTGCCTTAAATCACCCGATTATGTTTTTTATCTTATATAGAAACTCCCATGATATCCTGTGTCTTGGTGTTAATACAGTGAATCTACTGCTACCTAAGAGCCTCTGAGCAATTTTATCCAATATATGAATGAGTCAAGTTTGTCATTATGTACTATAGTTGAGTTCAGCTGTATTATAAAGTTTTCCATATACTTAAAAAATCCATTCATATTCTTTGATTATTTAGAGTTTTGCTAAAATAGTTTCTCATCTTCTGACTGTAATTTTCTCAAATGATATCTTTTCTCTACTCATTTTGAAAAATCAGAACATTTGCTTAATCTTCCATTTTCTGAGCTCATTCTTTCTCCCCTATTTTTAAAATTGTTCAGACTATGATACTACATTTGCAGTCTCTTCCTTATCTTTTTATATGCTTCTTCCTGACATGCTCACTGGAAATCTTAATTTTATCATTGTTTTAGATCTCAAATACATTTCTATAATAAAGATTATTTTTCTGACTCTAGAAGAATGAACTAAAATAGGATTTGAGTTGGAGTGTCTTCCCTTTAGGTTGTTGACTTTCTATTTCTCTTCTGCATCATGGACATACTTTTAACAAATATGTATGTGTTTATAGATAGATAGATATACATACAGATTATTAGATAGATATAGATATGGTTTGGCTGTGTCCCCACCCAAATCTCATCTTGAATTGTAGCTCCCATAAGTCCCATGTGTTGTGGGAGGGACCCAGTGTTGGTAATTGAATCATGGGGGCAGTTTCTCCCATACTATTCACATGGTAGTGAGAACGTCACGAGATCTGAGATCTAATGGTTATGTAAGGAGAAACTCCTTTTGCTTGGCCCTCATTCTCTCTTGCCTGCTGCCATGTGAGATGTACCTTTTGCCTTCTGCTGTGATTGTGAGGCCTCTCCAGCCGTGTAGAACTGTGAGTCAGTTAAACCTCTTTTTCTTTATAAATTACCCAGTCTCAGCTATATCTTTGTCAGCAGTGTTAAAATGGACTATTGCATGTACACATATGTTGTATGCATATATGCATATGTGTGTGTGTGTGTGTGTGTGTGTGTATATTCTTTTTATTGGCACGTTCTTGAGACTTCAACTCATTATGGATACTTTTCCTAATTCTCTGTTAATCATGCCATCTTTTAGTATTCATTTGTGATTGTATATTTCTCTTTCCATCTTAAAAATATTTTGTGAATCTGATATTTTCTGTTATAGTGGGTAGTTTCAATAGTTCTGTAGTTGCTAATCACTGATTGCATATTTAGAATATTTTTGAATCTCCAGTTCCTCAAAAGTCATACCCAGGGGGAAGTTACAGATTTTCTGGGACCTGAAACTTACACAATTGGAGAAAGGGTGTCTTCTTTTTTCTTTTTAAGAAAACCACACAAAACACCTTACTTTTTTGAATTTTACAGGACTGTAAATGCAGCCCATGGAAAAGCTTGACATTTATGAGGGTCAGGGTGAGTACACTTCTGGCTATGTCCTTTCAGAGTCTAGCCAAAGAGCTGTAACTGAATTTTGGCTGGTCATTTTAAAGGTGGTATCAAACAGTCTAGCATATGTTATCTGTTCAGTATGGAGGTCTGAGCTGATTCAAAACCACTTCCAACATATAGACATGGTAGAAATAAAATGGAATGCAAGAATTTGGAATGCATCATCAAAATAGAAATGGATAAAGAAATCGTCTCACAGCTCAGATGAGGAGGGAAATCAAGTCAAGAGTCTGTATCAGTTTTTAAAACTGCCTCACTTGAAAAGCAATCAGGGAAAGAAACCACCACTGTGGAATGCCAGTACGTGAAACACACGAGACTATTTGAAGCCTTGTCCTTGAGACAATAGAATGATCTGAATTAAAAGTAAAATGTCAAACTGATTAAAAGGGTGAATAGACTCTAAAAGACAGAAACAGTATATTATGGATTAAAAATAGGAATAATTTTGAAAACAAATAAATATTCTACAAATAAGACAAGCAATATGTAGGGGAAAAATTCAATAGAGAGCATGAAAAAGAGACTAATAAACCATAAAAAAGAATAATTGTGCCTGAAGATAGATTTAAACCTTTCTGCAGTACAAACAGATTTAAAGAGAAAAGAGGAGTGAAAAATGAGGATTAAAGAAAATGACTACATAATGCCAAGTGGCCGCCTATGTCTAGTAGGAGTTTCAGAAGGATGAATAAATATTGGAAAAGCAAAATTTAAAGATACAAGAACAGCAATAAGAGGAGGTATATTTCCTTTATTTCTGCTATTGATGGAAAATGTTCTAAGTACTCACCATTAAGTGTGTTGTCTGCTGTAGAATTTTGGTAAATAAATTTAAGAATTATTTTTCTATTACTAATTTTCAAAGTTTACTTTTTTATTTTCAATGATTGTGAGCAGAATTTATTTGAAGATTTTTCTGTCTCTTTAGAGATGATCATATGCATTCTTCACTCTCTTAATGAATAATGTGTATAACTTTTTCATTCCTAATATGTAAATTATTATACAATGTTGAAGTCAATACACAAATACAATTTAATATATCTAAGGATTTGGCACTATGTTTATAAGTGAAAAATAATCTACAATTTGTTTTGAACTATCCTTGTTTAGTTTTGTCATTTTAATTATATAAATCTAAAATAAGTTGGATAACTTTCCCTCCATTTTGATTCTCTGGAAAAGTTTGTGAAAATCAAAGGTAAACTGGGGAAGTTTGTTAAAATTTGCTTTTATTAGTATCTATACATGGTACTATTGAAGACTAGGAAAAGGGGGAAACTTCTACTACCTGTTTAGTTTACTTAATGCCTATTAATCAATTCAGGGTTCCTATTTTTTCCTTGAGGTAATTTGATCATATACTTATTTATTTTTAGAAAACTGTAATCACATACACATTTTATAATTTATTGACATTAAATCAGTCTTGTATTTGGTTAAAACTTCAAAATTAGTCACTACTTTCTTTATATTTTGTATCTTCCCTTTAATGTCTACTATTGATTATATATACATGTGTGCATTTACATATGTATGTGTATGTGTGCGTGTGTGTATATAGAGAGAGAGAGAGAGAGAAAGGGAGAGAGAGAGATCTGTCTTTGAGCAGTGTTGCTTGAAATTTTTCGATTTCATTCATTTCTGAATATAATGAATATTCATTTATTCACAATATTTGACTTCAAATAGAAGGATATTATGACCTCAAAATTAGTTCTCAACTTGTCCTAGAAAATCATCATCTGGGTCCTTTATTCAGATAATGTAGTTGGAAATGTACTTGCATGAGAATATCACTTGTGAATCTCTATTTACTTCTTTTCCAAAGCCCCCCATGGTGTTTGCACTCACTCCTCTGGGAAGTCCTCCCTGACAGCCCTTCAGCCAGATCTAGAAGTTCCATCCACTATGCTGTCATTACTTCTAGTTCTTATTCCATTACAATAGATGTTAAATTGTTTTGATTTATCTGAATGCAGGTCCCTTTTCTATATTGTAAGTTTTCTGGGAACAAATGCAGTGACTTTTGTTTATGACTTAGAGATCCAAACAATTATCTAGTATTGTGTAGGCACTCAGTAAATCAGTTTGGATTTTTAACATTACTTTTGTTAATTTTCTTCACAAGAAGCACAAGAATTATTAATAGGATATATTTTGACAGATTAGAAGAGGTTGACTCATTCTTCTAAGAAGATAGCACACTTATTTGATAAGTCAGGTCTATTCATTGAGTTACAGTTTATCTTTTTCTAGAAATAATTTCAGTAGCTATGTCACACCTATGTGTGTCTAGCTACTTCCACAGACTTTAGAAGAGATTTCTCAAATATTATCATAAATTTTCTTCTAGGGTGGTGATAGCGTTCCTGCTTTTACCTGTGAATTCATAAATCATACTATATTCTCTGAAGCCTAAAATAGAGCTTCATTGTTTATTGTTTAGACTTGTCATCTCTAAGAATCCATCAAAATAAGTCTCTTGCTCACTTTCTCTCATTAAATTGTCTTCTCTGCTTATACAATTTTTTTTTTTGAGACGGAGTTTCGCTCTTGTTACCCAGGCTGGAGTGCAATGGCACGATCTCGGCTCACCGCAACCTCCGCCTCCTGGATTCAAGCAATTCTCCTGCCTCAGCCTCCTGAGTAGCTGGGATTACAGGCACGTACCACCATGCCCAGCTAATTTTTTTTTTTTGTATTTTTAGTAGAGACGGGGTTTCACCATGTTGACCAGGATGGTCTCGATCTCTTGACCTCGTGATCCACCTGCCTCGGCCTCCCAAAGTGCTGGGATTACAGGCGTGTGCTTATACAATTTTTATAATTTTGACTCATCTCCACTATATTAGTACAGTTTCCCCCAGGTAAGTTTTGATTTAACTAACAAAAAGATCTACAATTGGAAGTCTTGCCTTTTAGGCATTTGTTCAAAATCATGGAAATTTGCAATTTCCCCTATGGACTTGCCACAAATTAAAGTAACAAGACCAATTTCAGTCATTTCAACAAGAGAATATTTAAGATGTTTCAATGATCACTTGTTTCAATGAGCATACATTTTATGATTCTGAAAAAATACTGATTTTCATCATTTGATGGCCTAAGGAGAGTATCAGTACATATTCTTCTTGTTGCTTTTGCTGCAAAATTGACAAGCTGACATCATTCTCCAGAGTGAATCCAAGGAGTGACTCCAAGACATTGGTGTTCCGTGAGGCCATAGCATGTTACCCGTCATCTCTCACCCACAACTCCTAAAGTATTTGTGTCTGCGGCAATTGTACAAATTGCCAATTACTCATCAGTTTATTCATGCAGGTATTAATAATACAATTACTTCTCCAGGTTCTAGCAATTAATAAAGAAGAAAAAGCAAGTTGCCCAAATTTGAACAAAGAAAATATGAGATTTATGACTATTGCTTGTAAAAGTGGTTGCCTTCACAAATAGGCTTAGAGCAGAAGATTAAGAATAACAGGAAATATGCCTGATTTTATATACTTTTGCTGTGTTACCTTATCAGTTTGTATTAGACAACCAGATCTGAGTCCCTTTTCATATGCTCCTCCCTCCATTCAGTACAGCAGATGTTAAACAGTGTGTGTACGTATGCTCATGTGTAGGCCTCCATATGTGAGCATGTGTGCAGTTTCATGTATTCAATGTCTGAAGCAGACTTTGCTGACTACTGTATTACCCTTCCCCTTTTTCTTAAGCCAGGAAGCCAGTTTCAGGAACCAGAATGGTTATCACTTCAGTTAGAAACACATACATAAGATATGCCCTTCAGGTCCCTCCATATGTGGAATGCTTGGTTCCTTCATGCCTCTAGAAAACATTTTGTGAAAACTGCTGAAAAAAACTATTTTTCTCTGACCAAACTTCAGACATGCTCCTCTGAAATCTCTTTTTGAGGAGGGCCTACTTTGAGCTCTGTCCTTGGCCTGTTTAGTTCAGTTTTAGCAAGACTCTTGCTGGATCACTTTAGTGTAAATCCCCTACTCTCGCTATCTAATTAAATTCCTCGTTCCCCATCTATCTCACACACTTGCTTCAGAAAGATTCATTTTGAGTAGATCTGGTAAGTATTCCCTTAGCTTTGATATTTCCTACTAGTCATTTTTCCATCCACTGATGCTCACCCTCCCCAACCTTTATCCTTGGCTATACATTTCTACTTTTTCTCTTTATATGCAAAGTTAAGTCCAATCTCTCCTCCCAAACTAAAAAACTCCATTGTAGTAGCCCCCCTTGAATAGATTCTTTACCATCTTCATTGAATGTCACAAAAATATGTGTGATATATATTACTTATTTTTATTTTTCCGTAAGTTATTGGGTCACAGGTGGTATTTACTTCCATGAGTAAGTTCTTTAGTGGTGATTTGAGAGATTTTGGTGCACCCACCACCTGAGCAGTGTACACTGCACCATATTTGTAGTCTTCTGTTCCTCCCCCCAGCTCCCACTCTTCCCCCAAGTCTCCAAAGTCCATTGCATCATTCTTATGCCTTTGTATCCTCATAGCTTAGCTCCCATATATCAGTGGGATATATGGGAGCTATATGATAAAACCAAACGTATAATATTTGGTTTTCCATTCCTGAGTTACTTCACTTAGAATAATAGTCTCTAGTCTCATCTATGTCACTGCAAATGCTGTTAATTCATTCTTTTTTATGGCTGCATAGTATTCATTGCCACAGTTTGTTTATCCACTCATTGATTGATGGGCATTTGGGTTGGATTCATGATTTTGCAATTGTGGATTGTGCTGCTATAAACATGTGTGTGCAAGTATCTTTTCTGAATAATGACATTTTTTCCTTTGGTTAGATACCCAGTAGTAGGATTGTTGGATCAAACTGTAGTTTTACTTTTAGTTCTTTAAGGAATCCACACTGTTTTTCATAGTGACTGTACTAGTTTACATTCCCACTAGAAATGTAGAAGTGTTCTCTGTTCACTGCATTCATGCCAACATCTACTGTTGTTGTTGTTTTTTTTTTAATTTTGAGTATGGCCATTCTTGCAGGGTGAGGTGGTATTGCATTTTGGTTTTGATTTGCATTTCCCTGATCGTTAGTGATGTTGAGCATTTTTTTCATATTTGTTGGTCATTTGTATATCTTCTTTTGAGAATTGTCTATTCATATTCTTAGCCCACTTTTTGATGGGATTTTTTTTTTAATCTTCCTTATTTGTTTAAATTTGTTATAGATCCCGTATATTAGTCCTTTGTCAGGTGTATAGATTGTGAAGATTTTCTCCCACTCTGTGGGTTGTCTGGTTACTCTGCCGACTGTTCCTTTTGTTGTGCAAAAGCTCTTTAGTTTAATTAGGTGCCAGCTATTTATCTTTGTTTTTATTGCATTTGCTTTTGAGTTCTTATTCATGAAGTCTTTGCCTAAGCTAAAGTCCAGAAGGGTTTTCCAATGTTATCTTCTATAATTTTTATGGTTTAAGGTCTTAGGTTTAAGTCCTATGTCCATCTTCATTTGATTTGTGTATAAGGTAAGAGATGAGGATCCAGTTTTTTTCTCCTTTAAGTGACTAGCCAATTATCCCAGCACCATTTGTTGAAAAGGGTGTCATTTCCCCACTTTATGTTTTTGTTTGCTTTGTTGAAGATCATTTGGCTGTAAGTATTTGGGTTTATTTCTGGTTTCTCTATTCTGTTTCTCTATTCTATTACATGCCTATTTTTGTACCAGTACCATGCTGTTTTTGTGACTATGGCCTTATAGTATAGTTTGAAATCAGGCAGTGTGATGCCTCCAGATTTGTTCTTTTTGCTTAGTCTTGCTTTGGCTATTCAGGCTCTTTTTTGATTAAACATAAATTTTAGGATTTTTTTTTCTAATTCTATGAAGAATGATGGTGGTATTTTGATGGAGATTGCATTGAATTTGTATATTGCTTTTGGCAGTATGGTTATTTTCACAATATTGATTCTACCCATCCATGAGCTTGGGATGTGTTTCCGTTTGTTCACGTCGTCTATGATTTCTTTCAGCAGTGCTATGTAGTTTTCCTTGTAGAGGCCTTTTGACTCCTTGGTTAGATATATTCCTAAGTATTTTATTTCTTTTTCTTGCAGCTATCATTGAGTTATTGATTTAATTCTCTGCTTGATCGCTATTAATGTATACTATTTTGTGTACATTATAGAGCTACTAATTTGTGTACATTAATCTTGTATTCAGAAACTTTGCTGAATTCTTTTATCAGTTCTAGGAGCTTTCTGGAGGAGTCCTTAGGGTTTTCAAGGTAAACCATCATATCAACAGCTAATAATGACAGTTTTACTTCCTATTTACCGATTTGGATGCCTTTTATTTCTTTCTTGTCTGATTGCTCTGGTTAGGTCTTCTAGTACTATGTTAAAGAGGAGTAGTGAGAGTGGACATACTTGTCTTGTTCCAATTCTCAGCTTTTTCTCATTCAGTATTATGTTGGCTGTGGGTTTGTCATAGCTAGCTTTTATTACATTAAAATATGTCCCTTGTATGTCGATTTTGCTGAGAGTTTTAATCATAAAGGGATGCTGGATTTGTTGAATGTTTTTTCTGCATCTATTAAAATGATCATGTGTTTTATTTTTAGTTTTGTTTATGTGGTGTATCACATTTATTGACTTGCATATGTTAAGTCATCCCTGAATCCTGGTATGAAATTCACTTTATCGTGGTGGATTATCTTTTTATAATGTTGGATTCTGTTGGCTAGTATTTTGTTAAGGATTTTAGCATCTGTGTTCATCAAGGATATCAGTTTGTAGTTTTCTGTTTTGGTTATGTCCTTTCCTGGTTTTGGTATTAGGGTGATGCTGGCCTCGTAGAATGAATTAGGGAGGGTTCCTTTTTTCCTTATTTTGTGGAATAGTGTCAAAAGGATCAGTACCAATTTTTCTTTGAATGTCTGGTAGAATTGTGCTGTGATTCCATCTAGTCTTGGCCTTTTTTAATTGGTAATTTTTAAATTACCGTTAACAATCTCACTGCTTGTTATTGGTCTGTTCAGGTTATCTAGTTCTTCTTGATATAAGCTAGGAGAGTTGCATTTTTCCAAGAATTTATTCATCTCTTCTCGGTTTTCTAGTTTATGTGCATAAAGGTGTTCACCTTAAATGATCTTTTGTGTTTCAGTCGTGTCAGTTGTAATATCTCCTGTTTCATTTCTTAGTAAGGTATTTGGATTTTCTTTATTCTTTTCTTGGTTAATCTTGCCAATGGTCTATCAATTTTATTTATCTTTTCAAAGAACCAGGCTTTTGTTTTATTTATCTTTTGTATTTTTTTTGTTGTTTCAATTTCATTTACTTGTACTCTGATCTTGGTTATTTCCTTTCTTCTGCTGAGTTTGGTTTGGGTTTGTTCTTGTTTCTCTAGTTACTTGAGGTATGACTTTAGAGTGTCATTTTGTGCTCTTTCAGTCTTTCTGATGTAGGTTTTTAGGACTATGAATTTCCCTTTTAGCACTGCCTTTGCTGTATCTCAGAGGTTTTGATAGGTTGTGTCATTATTGTCATTCAGTTCGAAGAATGTTTCATTTTCATCTTGATTTTGGTTTTGATTCAGTATTTATTTAGGAGAAGATTATTTAATTTCCCTATATTTGCATGGTTTTGAAGTTTCCATTTGCAGTTGCTTTCCAGTTTTATTTGACTGTGGTCTGACAGAGTGCTTGATATAACTTCAGTTTTCTTAAATTTATTGAGGCTCATTTTATGGCCTGTCATATGGTCTATCTTGGAGAAAGTTTCATGTGCTGTTAAATAGAATGTGTATTCTAAAAATATTGGATAAAAATGTTCTATATATATTAAGTCCATTTGTTTATAAATTATCTTAAAGATGTTGTCAAGTTTGTTATCAGAGTTAAGTAGTCATGATTTCATGATTTCTCCTTCTTTCTGAATGCATGGTGGCCAGGAGTGGTGGCTCACACCTGTAATCCCAGCACTTTAGGAGGCTGAGGTGGGCAGATTGTTTGACCACAGTAGTTTGAGACCAGCCTATTGGCAAGATCCCTATTCCTACAAAAAAAAAAATACAAAAATTGCTGGGTGTGGTGGTGCATGCCTGTAGTCTCAGCTACTCAACTTGGGAGTCTGAGACAGAAGGATCACCTGAGACCCGGAAGGCCAAGGCTTCAGTGAGCCCTGATGGTGCCACTGCACTTGAGCTTGGAGAACATAGATAGAGAGAGACCCTCTCTCAAAAAAAAAAAAAAAAAAAAAGAAGAAAAAGAAAAGAAAAGAAAAAAAAGGAATGCATTGTGACTTTTCACAGCAAACTCTTTCTTAGAGGCTAAAAAGCTTTGGGGATCCCACTATGTGGGTACATTTCTGGAGATAAATTTTTAGACCTCTATAGACATTATTTTAATACATCTTTCTCTTTTTGGTTTGACTGTATATCATACAGCCTTTCTTATTAGAAGTTACCAAACTTCTCCCTAACTCAGGGCCTTGTATATGCTAACCTCTGTTTGACTTACTCCCCTTCTGACCTCCTATTCATCTTTAGGCATCATTTTCATTTTTATCACTACCCTTTAACCCAACCCAGACAAGGTTATAACTCTTATTGTGCACTGAATCATTTTAATATGCCACTTTAAAAATGAATAAGTATTTATATAATTGTGTGTTGAATATATGTCCTCTTTACAAGCATATAAGTCTATGATACAAGGATGCTTGTCTCTTCTAATTCTGATACATCATTTGATGTCAGAACCATGGTAGGCAATCAGTAATGCTGGAGATGATATGATCTCATCGTAGAGAGACTCTCACAGAAGTTTCTAGTTTAGAGATGCTTCACTGCAGTTTATGGCCTCAACTTCCTTGGGTCTTGATTACTATCAACAAATGCAGCGATGGTGGGTAGGTACAAGCCAAAGATATCTACACGTTCTAGACTAGAATCAACAAACTTTTTCTAAAATAGGCCAGATAATAGATATATTAGGTTTTTGACCCATGCAGTCTCTGCTGCAACTACTCAGCTCCACATTTATAGTGTAAAAGCAGTTATAGAGGAAACGTAAAATGAGTAAGGGTGGCTGTGTTCCAAAAAAGCTATTTTCAAAAACAGGCAGTGGGACAGCTTTGGTCCTTAAGCCATAGTTTGCAAAATTTTGTTCTAAACAGTAATTCCTTCACTGGAGATTTTAAAAACAGAGAATACAGGCAGCTATACATGTTCTAGTCTATTCCTGTTCTCTAGTATAACAGCATCTTACAACTATATTACTAACAGAGTACAGGAGTTTGTGTAGGAGGCCTATAGTGATGAATGTTTAATCAGCTTTGTTCATAATAACTTAACGGTATTTGTTTTAGAGAGTCACACGACTCCAAAATGAATTAACACATGCTGCTACAAACCAGCCTTGTTAAGTTTTTATTAAACCTTGATTGTTTTGATCATGTAATTTTCATATTAAATCCTGTGTTATTCATGGTTTTTCTATAAAAGTTTTCTTATTTCAAGTGTTAGGAAGTATGTATAGAACTGATAAAAATTAATTTTGACAGGTATGGGATTAAATAGAATCCATCTAAAGCTGTTGACTTTCCCTATACATTTAAGCAGAAGTGGCTAAATTAGAGGGTTGTTCTTGTCTCCATCATGCACTTTTGTCTTCTACTCCATCCCTTGTATACATTGAGGATATTTTGAGCCAAGTGCTAACATCACTTACACAGTTGATATTTCAGACTAATATGAATGCTGACCATTTGCACTTACAACATGCCCACAACACATGCATTATCCAGAGGAATTAATCGTTAGCAATGAATTCAACATTCAGACTTTAACATTTTTATTCTGCCAGTAAGGCCAGAGAATAAATCTATTCTTTCAAGCAGGCAGTTATTAATCTTTGGCTTTCACAAACGGCAAACAGCCACTGAATCCAGCTGACAGCATATATTCATTTAAAGATTAATAAGGAGAATTACCCGTATTAGTTAAAATATATTCTTCATTATGTTTAACTCTTTCCAGAGCTATGGCAGAAGTTGGATTGGAGTATACAGAACTGATTAACTTACTTTAATTGTTATCTAAAGTAGAAGCGTTGAGCACTGATAAGATTTGGCTGTGTCCTCAACCAAATCTCATCTTGAATTATAGTTCCCATAATCCCCACATGTCAAGGGCGGGACCAGCTGGAGGTAACTGAATCATGGGAACAGTTTTCCCCCATGCTGTTCTCATGATAGTGAGTTCTCACAACATATGATGGATTTGTAAGCATCTGTCATTTCCCCTGCTGTTACTCATTCTCTCTTCTTCTGCCCTCTGGGGAGGTGCTTTTGTCATGATTGTAAGTTTCCTGAGGCTTCCTAGCCATGTGGAACTGTGAGTCAATTAAACTTCTTTTCTTTATAAATTACCCAGTCTTGGGTATTTCTTCATAGCAGTGTGAGAATGGACTAATACAAGCATATTTCTAAAATACATTCTGACAGTTATTTAAGTTTCATTTCAAAAAGACTACAACCTTGCAATATAAATTATCTTACATTTTGCTAAGAAAATACATTTTAAATTTTTCATCCTTTTGTGTGACCAGGTTCAGAGGTGTCTCTTTATTTATCTTGTGTTTATATTACAATTTTGAGTATAATGGGCTCAACTACATGAATTAAAGACAGAAATAGAAAGCAGGTTTCAAAAAACATAATTTAAAAACATATAATGGAGGAGTAATTGTAGGAGTTTATTCTCTATATTCCAGTGTTGTTACTCAGGAACGATTTCCTTACTTCATCACTTTTTAATCATACCAAGAATATTGTCAGTATTTCTCAAATTATTATGCAGATTTAGAAGAATCCACTTTATAGTGCAATTTTGAGTCTCTTAAAGAAAAACAGGAATCTTAAACCAGAGACACTCTATCCCAAATTTTGTAAGTAGCTACTGAATACCTCCAAAGTCTTCTTAGAAATCCCAACAATTTTCAAGCTTTTTATTGGTAGATGCTTTATAATGTTTCTTAAGTTGGTTTGCAAAAATGATCACAGCTTCTGGTTGTGGCATCTGATTTACCTCATGTCGAGTTTAACATCTTCCTTGAGTTCTAACCTTCCATTCACATTATTATGGGAAAGTTATTGAAGAGTTGATGCTTCAGGGACAATTTTGAAATTGGTTTTACCCTTGTCATGTCTGTAAAGCAGAAGCTACAATTGCAGTGCACCTGCAGTTTGTCACCAGGAGGCATATTGGTCCATTTCTAAAATGGAAATAGTTAAAAATGCATTCGCAAGTAGTAATATTTGAGTGTACTTAATTATTTATGAAGTTCTGTGCCTATTGGATACAGGGATGCAAAGTGCTTCAAAAAATTCGTCTAATGTAAGTATGGAGTATAACATTGGAACAGCAGAAGGGCTATGAAGGGAGATTCTCTGTTGACTTTGTCATTCACAGACTCAAACAAAATAGCTTTGATGTGATACTGAATCCTATTTTAGTTCCCTGAGCCTCAACTTTCTGTATTCCACTTGGCTTTGATGACTAATATACATAAACTCCACTAATGCTTACTGGAGCTTTCTTACATTTGTTTGCTTATATGTAGGCAAAAGGAAAATGCAATACTGCAGGTTAAAATCATGAACTAAATTAAGAAACATGGTAAAAAGACTGTGTTTTAAAATGTTCTATTATTATTCAGTTGCAACCTTATTTTTATTGTTTGTATGTCCACTTGTGGATTGTGAGAGAAAAACACACTTAAAAAGTTGAGTCTGTCAGATAGTGGATCATCCTTGGTTATTGTGTGGTTTGGACTCTTAGTCATGGCTCTTTAAGAAGTCCTAGTTCTTCTCTGTTCATTAAAACTCACTTTCTCAAAGTTTCCCCAAGCATTTCATTTTATTTCATGACTCCTTGAATATAGGACTGCTTTATGACAATAATGCATTTTTCTACTTTTCTCCTTTTCCTGTTTATCCTTAAAGATTTGGCTTCTGTGTTACTTTTTAAAAGCAGTTATCCCTGCCTGCCCTCACCGAGCTCGAGGAGTTAGGGGAGGATTGTTTTTACACATTGTGTCCTGTGCTATCCTTTTCCCCAGCACCTACATTTATCATCCTTAAGAACTTGATTTTTCTCAGCATTTACTACACTTGCCTGTGATTTCTTTGAGAAGAGAAACTCCATTCTTACTTCCCTGTAGACAGTAAGTAGACACATAGTAAACATTTATTGTATGGTTGGCTTATGGAGTTTACCACAAGTCTGTTTTGTGGTAAAATTGTTTTAACTTAAAATTGTTAAATTTGTTTCAGAGAAAGAATTGCCCACTTATGAATGGGCCAAAGGTTGGAAATTTTCTTGCATGATTTCAATTTATAACCTCCTGTGGAATTTTCTGGACTTTGATGATAACTTTTAGGTTATGTGGTGATTTTTAATGTACTTTGAGTCAAACTAAAATACATTGTCTTCTTTGGGACATATTAGACAAGAACGAAATTAGTTTCAGAGAGTTCATTACATTCTTCATGGCTTTGGAGGTCAAAACATTTCCTGAAGTTAACTTTACTATAAATAAGTACTTATTTAGATTTTATTTAAAGGATAGGTTTTATAATGTATAAAGATATAATTTGTATTGTAATAATAACACATGGAAGAAAGAAAGTTATAGAGTTAATGAGGAAAAATTATATACTATTGAAACTAAGTTGATATTAATATGAAGTAGATTGTTTTAAGTTAAGCTGCAAATGTAATTCCCAGGGCAATCAATGTGAAATAATCTAAAAATAGAAAGTAAACAAGGAAATAAAAATGGTATAGTAGAATATGTCTATTTAAAGCAAAAGAGGGAAGTAATGGAAGAATGAATGAACCAAACATTTCAATCAAAAGGCAGAGATTGGAAAATTAGCTTAAAAAACATATCCAACTAGATATTGTATAAATGAGACAAAATTTACTTTCAAAGACACAAGTTGAAATAAAAGGATTAAAAAAGACATAATATTCATAAAAGGCCCAAAAGAGTTGGAATGGTTATACTAATATGGTGTGTTTTGTTTTATTTTCAGTGAAAAGAGAAATGAAAATGAAAACAAAGCATATCAAAATTTATAGAATGCTTCTGAAGCAGTGCTCAGAGGGAGATTTTTAAAGGCCTATTTTTAAAGGAGGAAAGATGGCAAATCAATAATGCAGCCATCAATCTTATGAATTTTTTAAAATAAAAAATCCTACTAAACCTAGAGCATGTATTTTTCATAATACATACTAATACATATTAATTCACAAGGAACATGCATTAGGGTTCTTCAGAAAGACAGAAACAATAGGATATATACAGAGAGTTGGATAAATATTTGAGAGGCGATTAATTAGAGAAATTGGCTTACATCAGCTATGGAGGCTAAAAAGTCCCATGGTGGTCTGTCTGCAAGCTGAAGTCCCTGGGCGATCTAGTATGCTTAATACAGTACTAAGAATGGTGTTTGGAGAACGAGTATGTCAACAAATGATTTTACAATTTAACCTACAGAAAAATGGAGCCTGAGTATAGACAGAAGTATTATAAAATGGATTTTTGAACAAGGAATGAATTCCTTTCATTAATATTGTATCATTTGACTCCTGGAAAATTCTGAAAAATATATTTATGAGTATTTCTTAAATATTGGCCTTAGACCATGATTGAGGGTGTTTTTTTCCTCCAGTTCCCACACAGAGTCCTTTGGTTATCACTGACTAGCAGACTCTTCATTAAATTGTTGAGAATCTACTTTCTAGAAGATAAACTGATCATTTGTTGTTTCAAACAATAAGCCTCAAAATATATGAAAGAAAAAGGAAAAGGAGAAAAAGAAAAAAGATCATAGTATTTTTCCAGTTGTTCATATAAAACCTTAGAGTCATCATTGACCGCTTTCTGCCTCTCACACTCCCAGTCCAATCACTCAGATCATCCTGCCCACTTTGTCTTTAAGTTATAAACAAAATTTAACCACTTCTCATCTATACTGCCACCACTACAGGTCAAACTACCTTCATCTCTTACCTGGATTAATAAAAAGCTTAAAAACTGGTCTACCAGCTTTGCTACTTATCTCTGCTCCATGTATTCTCAAAACAGCAGCCAGAGTAATCTTAACAGTTAGACAGATCTTATTTCTTCTCTGCTCAATACACTTCAGGCTTGTCTTCTCCATCGGAATAAAAATCACCACTGACGAAGACCTACAGGGCCATATATGATATTTCTAACATTCATTTTTCACTAGTTTTACCTTCACTCACTGTGCATGAGCTAGCGCTTCCTTCTTGTTCCAGGAATGAGTCATTTGTGTCTGCCTTAGTTTTCATGAATTTGCTTTTTTCTTATCTTTAGAATGCTTGTCTTCAAGAGTCTATCTGGCTCACTCATTCACTTTATGGAATGTCACCTTTTCATGAAATTGTGCTGATTCTTTGGGCCATCCCATCTATTATTCTAAATATGATCCTTCCTTTCCCTCTTCCTTTCATTCTTTCTCCCCTTTCCACTCTCATTATCTAATATACTATACATTTTACTTATTTATTTTTTTAATTGATCTCAATTTCTCCCACTAGAATGAATGTCCTATGGGTCAGGGATTTTTGCCTATGTGTCTAGAGCAGTGCTTGGCACATAGGAAGATTCTATAAATATTAGTACTTCTGGGAGACAGATGTAGAATTGAACTGTTTACACATATTTTTTCACTTTATCTTCCTAATAGCTTTATTATGCAGATATCTGTATTCCCCTGTTTTAAGATGAAGATACTGAAACTGATAGAGGGTAAAATATGTGAATCTAGGTCTTTCTGACTTCAAAGCTATTATTTTTTAAATTATATCTCAGTTACTTTTACTCAGAAAAATGAGTGTTATGTGACAGGCCCTTAGGTCTTTATTTTCCTTTTATCTGGGACTCTATTCAATCTTCCTTTCACTCTCTGACTTTTCATGTTAACACTGCAAAGACCATCCATTGTGAAGCCTGGCTTAGCCACACTGTCACAAGCTCCTTTAAAATCTCACTAGTTGAAGTGGAGCTGTCAGTCTTTTGTGAACAAGGCAAGCCTCTCAGTGAAATAAAAGGCCAATGACATGGTGTACCTTGTAAAAGCTATCATAGTGGAAAAGAACATGCAGCAATGTTCACATCGTGAAGAGAAATGTCACCAGATGCATATAATTTTGAAATTCTTACCTATATTTTTAAACACACTACTTGGGTTAACAGTTCTGAGACAATAAAAGAAAAACACAATCATTGTGTTCAGTTCAGTTGCTTGAAATGTAAAAAAAAAAAAAAAGGCTCTATAAAAGTGAATATCAGATTAGTAGTCTCTGAAATATTGCCTATTGATCTAATCGAAAGAGAACATTCAACATGAATATAGTCCAGGTTTATGTAATATTTAGAACAAGCCAAATGCTTAGTACTTTTGTGGTTAAAGTTTTATGATTCTTGAATACTAATGGGAGAAAAGTCAAGCACTGCAAAGATAAAGTTGAAATAAAAAGTGAAACCAAGTGAAATTGCTAGAATTTGAGTCATTAGGAATGAAGGAAAATCAGAGCTGAAGAACCAAACAGTGTAATGATTTAATGGGAATCTTTTCTTCCTCTGTCAGTCCAAGATTTATGTGAACAAGAGTTCTTGAGAACTCATGATGGAAAGGAGAAAAAGGTTGAGAAGGATTTTAAGCCTTAGCTCATTGATTTTAGATTTGTTTTGAAATTTGTTAAACTTCTCACAGTGAGCAATAAAAAATTCTGTGAATAGAATATCTGTTGAAGAAAGTTATCAAAATATATGTGTGTGCATATGAGTGTGTTTTTGTTATATGTGCATGTATATATATGTATGTGTGAACACATACAAATATATTTACCAAAAAGCTTATTTTGATGATTTCTCTGTATGTCAGAAGGTCTTAGGATAATACTGACTGCTTTTACAGATAAAAGCAGAAAAGCCCTCCGTTTTCATGACTTGCATTCTGGCAAGTTGATTCTCATTCAATGTAGTAGACCCAAGTAGGTGCTCACAGTCACAGCTGTCCTGCAGGAAGAGATTAAAGAATCTAGTTACCCAGGGATCATCTCCGTTCCTTCCAACTGAAAAGGAAACAAACAGAGACGGGCATGCCTGGGGAGGTTTTCACAGGCAAGGACTGGAAATGCGTGTTTCTCTTTTCCTCACATTCCAGTAAGTAGATCTCCATTGTTTGGCTACACGTAATATAGCCATGTGCCCAGGAAGAAGAAAACTTTGATTTTGAGAACAGATAGCAATTTGCCCCATTAGAATGAACATGTTCATTGAACTTTTACTGTGGGCAAGACAGTAATCCAGAAAGTAAAACATACACTTTAAGTATTATGTTTTTTTGAGAATCCAAAAATAGAACACATATAGTTTTTTATAATAATAAGCTGTTCCATTTGGATCATAAAAACATATAATAGTACCTATTTGGGCTCATGTCAGGTGTTTTATTAACATGTACTTTTTGGTTTATATCAACTTACAGAATTTTAGAGTTTCGTAATAATTTGAATTTAGAAAGCTATTACTGTAGATTATGTGGAGCATTAATGGAACCTTGTAATTGAAATGCTGAAAATGTAAATTAATTGGCTTGTAAATGAGACAGGTATAGTAAGTAAATGAGGTCCTGAGGGTATGTTTTTATTCAGCTACTGAGTTACAGGAGAAAGTCAAAATATTTACAGAGGTTAATGGAATAATTATAGAGGATTTATCAATACTATTAAAATTACATTTAAAATATAGAGCTATATTGTTTACTTGAAATTATCAAATGAGCTTTCTCCAAATTCAAAATGCTTGGAATTTAAAAAGAGTCATTTTTGCATTATTGTAAAAAGGTAACTAACTGCTCTTTTACAATTAGGAATGTATTTACAACTTTCTCTTCCAATCCATTTTCTAGTCTTTTAAACAAAAGACTCATCTGTCCTAAGGTTAGTTCATTTAAGTCATAAGGGAGAGAGAAGCAAGTACAAAATGTAACACAGAGCCGCAGCCATCATGCAGATTTCTCAAATACTGTCCCTAACAGAGACTTAACATTAACATTTGGGTCTTCCTGGTTTCTCTCACTCTTTTCCTTTCCTTTTTCTAAAAAAAAATTTTCCCTCCCTCCCTCCTTCCCTCCCTTCCTTCCTTCGTCATTCTGTTTTTTCCTTTTTTCTTCATTTTTTTTAAAGAAAATAATTAAAACTTAAATTTTCATATTAAAAGTAATTACATGCAGTGATAGCCTAATTTTGATGTCACGGTAGTTAACAGACAGCTGCTTTTATTTTAAATGGAATTGTATTTTTTTAAATTGCATTTTAGGTTTTGGGGTACATGTAAATAACATGTAAGATTGTCGCATAGGTACACAAATGGCAGTGTGGTTTGCTGCCTTCCTCCCCATCACCTATATCTGGCATTTCTCCCCATGTTATTCCTCCCTAACTCCCCACTCCCTGCTTTTCCTCCCCTGTTTTCCCCCCACAGACCCCAGTGTGTGATGCTCCCCTCGCTGTGTCCATGTGTTCTCATTGTTCAACACCCACCCATGAGTGAGAACATGCAGTGTTTGATTTTCTGTTCTTGTGTCAGTTTGCTGAGAATGATGGCTTCCAGGTTTATCCATGACCCTACAGAGGACACAAACTCATCGTTTTTTATGGCTGCGTAGTATTCCATGGTGTATATGTGCCACATTTTCCTTGTTCAGTCTATCATTGATTGCCATTTGAGTTGGTTCCAAGTCTTTGCTATTGTAAACAGTGCTGCAGTGAACATTCATGTGCATGTGTCCTTATAATAGAACGATTTATAATCCTTTGAATATATACCCAGTAATGGGATTGCTGGGTCAAATGGAATTTCTATTTCTAGGTCCTTGAGAAATCACCACACTGTCTTCCACAATGGTTGAACTAATTTACACTCCCATCAACAGTGTAAAAGTGTTCTTATTTCTCTATATCTTCTCCAGATCTGTTGTCTCCAGATTTTTTAATGATCACCGTTCTAACTGGCATGAGATGGTATCTCAATGTAGTTTTGATTTGCATTTCTCTAATGACCAGTGATGATGAGCATTTTTTCATGTTTGTTGGCCTCATATATGTCCTCTTTTGAAAAGTGTCTGTTCATATCCTTTGCCCACTTTTGAATGGGCTTGTTTGTTTTTTTCTTGTAAATCTGTTTTAGTTCTTTGTAGATTCTGGATATTAGCCCTTTGTCAGATGGCTAGATTGTAAAAATTTTTCACCATTCTGTTGGTTGCTGTTTTACTCTAATGACTGTTCTTTTGCTGTGCAGAAGCTGTGGTTTGATTAGGTCTCATTTGTCCATTTTGGCTTTTGTTGCCAATGCTTTTGGTGTTTTAGTCATGAAGTCCTTGCCTACGCCTATGTCCTGAATGGTTTTGCCTAGATTTTCTTCTAGGGTTTTTATGGTGTTAGGTCTTATGTTTAAGTCTTTCATCCATCTGGAGTTAATTTTAGTGTAAGGTGTCAGGAAGGAGTCCAGTTTCTGCTTTCTTCACATGGCTAGCCAGTTTTCCCAACACCATTTATTAAACAGGGAATCCTTTCCCCATTGCTTGTTTTTGTGAGGTTTGTCAAAGATCAGATGGTTGTAGATGTTTGGCATTGCCTCCAAGGCCTCTGTTCTGTTCCAAATCTTTAGATTGTTTTTCCAGTAGATTCTTAATTCACTTGTTGAAATGATAAAAGTGGAAGCCAAGCATTTTCTTTTACCTAAGCTACACTCTCTGCTTCTAGGGAATGGTACTGGAGATCATCACCTTTATATCACCTTACATGGGGTAGCTTTTCCAAGAGGAGTTAAAAAACTATTTTACAAAGCATATCAAATTAATCTTCTCAATATCCTTCCAGTGAGCTTATGCCTGGTTGCTTTTCAAATAAAGCTTCAGACATAAATATCACTCATTTCTATTTGCCCAAACTGCTACGTTTTTTAATTGCCTGTTTGAACTTCAGTGATTTAATAAATATTCTCTATTTTAAGAAACAATTTTATTCAAACTCATTACATATTCTGCATTTCCTTAAATAAAATAAAATATGTCATCTAAAAATTGAATGCATCGGAGCAAATATATAAACTATTACTTGTATGTTTATAATCCAAATAAAACATTTTTAACAAGAAGTTTATAACAGAGTTTTTTAAAATCGTGGCATTATTGCCTTTTGTATCAGATAATTCTTTGTTGTGGGGGACTGTCCTTATACTGCAGGATATTTAGGAAGACTCCTGGCTTCTATCCACTAGATGCTACCCAGTTGGAACAACCAAAAATGTCTCCAGATATTGTCAGATGTCCATGAGTGAGGGCATAGAAGGGGTAAAGTATCAGTTGAGAACCATTGGGCATATATTGCAAATAGTCTATTGTTCGCTCTTAACTTTTAATAAAATATCACAGTCCTCCTTAGAGTAATTCACCATCCACAGGGAAAAGTTGTTTACATGTTATGTAGCTGTTAATCAATATGGGCTTTAGGCAAGTCTATGCTGAATAAGACTCTGGGCTAATTCAGTGGTTTTAGGTTTCATAATAACAGAGAAACTAATATGTTTTTGGTACGCTTGAGCCAATTTAGTTACCAAAGAGTCAACAAATTATCTTGATAGAACAAATTGGATCAATAATTCTATAATTCCTTAGTGTTTTGACATAAATTTGGGGATAACACAATAAAAAACAGAAGTGATATAGCTTAGTTATTCTTTAGCCATTTCAATTCTGTTTTCGTTCATTGTTGAAAAAGAAACAATTTTCTGGTGAATTTCAATCCTGTAAAAATTCTTTGGGATGAATTTTGCCTAAAAAGGCATTATATGTTTTCTGTAGTTTTCAGGTTTGTGTTTGTGATGTTTTTGAAAAACACTTTACTTCTGAAACTCTTACAGCCCCTGTTCTGACTAGCCTTGGGGCAACTTCAGTAGTAGCAAAATTCTAAATGCAAATTAAAACATTTTAGGAAGGTAAAGCTATTCAAAATAATGACTCAGTTTGGCAGTCTGAAGGTAATTCTCCTGGAAGCATTCACACTGGGGCATTCACCAGCAATTGAGAAACACTTATTTAGGATATTGAAAGGGAAGAATGAAATTTGTTTCCAATTCTCAGCAGTGTTGACTTCTACCCTTTCTTAACTAGTCAGTTTACAAATTGCTGTGAGAGAAAGTATTTTAGGTTAAATCTTCAAGTCTTACCTGTAATGTTATTTAAGTGATCATGGTATTTGTAATAAACACACAATTGAACAGCTAATTGTTGTAGCATGACTCCAATCCAATTGCACATTCACTTTCAGGTGCCACAGGAGTCTTCTAAGCCCTAGTGAATGCTGTAAAGCAAATACATCTTATTTATCTCTTTGCATATTCTACAAATTTTACCATATAACCTATATGTAGGAGCTCTCATTCCATACTTATCTTTCTCTGTGTATATCGACAGAGTATTGACTGAGAATATAAAAATAAAGCTTGTTAGATTACCTTCGTCAAGCTTATGCTACAGCCTGATGGGGTTCAAGACACACTGTCCCAGAATATAGCTAGACAATGAGTTCCCTGAGAGCAGGATCCACCTATTTGGCTATGATAAAGCAGGTTTTTTTTTTTTTAATTCTATAAATGTTGAATGAGTGAATTGATTTATCAAAATAGTTTGTGAACATAAAAAATTGCCTTAAGCAACCAAGTTTGATAATACTAACATAACCTTGATATTAAACTGAAAAAAGTCATGTTTCAATCTCTACTATTACCACCTCTCCCTCACTATTCTAGCCATTCATGTCTCTAACCAGGCAGAATATTAAATAAGAGGGTTTACCAGGTGATGTTAAGGTATAAAGATAATATTTTTTCCCTGAATTAGAAGAAATAGTCAAAAGGAGAAAGAAGACAGGGAATATAATGAGTATGTAAGTATCCAAGAAATATTGACTGTCTGTTTTGATTTATGTAATGAAATTAAAAAGTTGAAAGTCAATTTTAAAGCATTTCAAAGTAATATCACAGAAATTAATTTGAAGGACACATTTAATGTTTTGAATCAGAATGTGTCAAGCCTGGCATGCATTTTAACTGAGTTTTTTAAAAAAGCATTCTGATGCTTGTTGTATGGATATTAGAGTTTTAAATACAGCAGAACTACCTAAGAAGTAATGACACAATAGAAATCAGTTTCCTGGCTGTAATAAAGTATTTCAGTTGAAATAATGATAAGTGTTAAAGGAAATATTCTGACATATTTAAATAACAAAATCCGTTGTTTGTAAAACCTGGTTATGCCCAATAACTTCTATAACCATATTTCTGATTTTAACTCCATTCTGCTTTTGTTAATTTTATACACACACACACACACACACACGTGCACATAAGTGTAAAGTTTATTAAATTTTCACAAACTGAATACCCCTGTGCAACCAATACTCAGATCTAAAAAGAAACATTGTCAACCTCCCAAAGGCCCTCATTATGCCCTTTTCTTAACTCTACCTGCCCTCTAAAGTAATTACTAATTATTATGAACTTAAATGATAAGGGACGTAGAGAAATGGACAATGGATGGGACACCAAGAGCTTCTGCTACAGTTTACCCCTTGTCCTAACCAGATCCTCACTTGTCTGCTATTAAGTTTAATCTATACTCTCACTGTTTCTTCATGTGGCAGTGGGTCACTGTTTCATTGAAAAAACACATTAGAGGAAGTGGGATAATAGCACTGCTTCATTGATTCTGAAGCTGAAATTTATTATTTCTCTACGTCTATCTTCAGTTTTACATTCCCTTCACTCTCACTGTTATGGATTGCTTTCCCAGTCGATAAATACAGAATTTAATCCTTCAGATGTCTGTGCCAGTGGATAGCATGTCCTTGTAAGACCATGCTTGTCATTATTACTTATTAACAGATATTAGTCAACATGGTAACACCAGGAGATTCCCTAAGGACTATCTTAAAGTTTAGACATAATTCTCCCTAGCCCCATCAGATAACAGCATTCCTAGCTCTTCATGATAATCAATTTCTATTACTCTTGTTAATACAGTCACTTTTTTTTGTTGTGCTTGCTGATCTTCTGGCAGAAGAAGTCTCAGATAATTAGACAGAAGTCCAACAATTAGGTTTTGTGGAACTTTTACTGTGTCATGTATTATTGGAATTCCCACTGAAAACCAGGACCGCCTCCAGCAGAGCTTAAAGTTATAGTCAGAAGAAGTACAAATTCCCTGTGTGAACCCTGGAAGTGTGGTAAGAAGAACCACTGTTTCCAAGATCTATTTATTCTCTTTATCAGGCCTATAAAATCATGTAATGGCCATATGTTCAACTAGATTCCACACCTTGAATCACAGAACTCAATGAATGGCATCAACTACAAGCTGGTATCCTGCTATACATTTAAGAGGCCATTTTAATATTCTGTTAGTCTGGCAGCCTAGAGCGATGAGGTATATGGGGGACTGGAGGATCCTGTGCTCACTTCCTTTTCTGTAAAATGAGTTTCTTGATCCAAGGTGACATGATATGGGATCCAATAACAATAAATCAGTTATTCTGTGAACCCTAATCAAAACTTAACTAAATTGTTGACAGGTTTCTTCCTGATGACACACCCCTCACCTTTCTTTTCTTAGAAAATTTACCTTAGAAAACAGATGAAGATTTTCTCCAGCCTCGTCCAAGTTTTACAGTCTAGGACTTTGAGGTCCCGGGAGTCATCTCATTGAAATGCAATCATTAAAGAAGATAGTGTTCCAATCTCCTAGTCTCTGTGGGAGGGCGGGAACCTACCTTCAATAAACTAAGTACCGATTAGCCAACACAGAAGGCCTGATCACATTGCCCCACTTTCCCTCTGTATTGTCTAGTACTTTTCACCAGCTCATCACAGTGCTTAAAAACCCTCCTGCCTTTTGCAATAGTGTTGAGTAAAGTCTTCCTTGCCTAACTTGTCCTGTGAAATTTTTCTCTGACAGCCTTCAGAGAGTGTTACTGTTCAAGGCACTGAAAAATAAACACATAAATCTTCACCTAGGAAATGTAAGAATTCCGCTAAAGATGAATCATTGTTCTGTCACCATGGAAGGCAACTAATGTAGTCAATTCGCCAAAAAATACCTGGTTGGTTTCCTTGAGGGGATGGTATGTGTATTAATCAGGATCCAATTGGGATGTAGAAATCATATCAGCAATTTAAACAAGAAAAATTAATGTAAGGTATTATTAATACTAACAGGAGTGAAAAAGTGTTGTACATGTAAGACTGAGAAAGAAAGAACAAGGAAGGAAAAAGAACTTAGAAGAGATACCATCTCCCAGGCTGAGATTCAGGTCTTATTAGAAAGAGTGTGGCTACCACAAAAATATGCAAAAGATCAGTGGAGAAGAAATTTGCTGGAAAATGTGGGCTTGGATTGTTGGGTAGGAAATGGCTGTTGGTGGTCAAAAAATTTACTACAGAGTATTTGCCACTAGGTCTCTGGCACACTGATTTCCTGGTAGCTACATCACAGAAAAACAAAAGTACACCAGTACCAAGGAGAGAAGCCCCTTCCTCTTACTATAACCTTGCCATGTCCTTCCATTGCCCCCTATTGCCAAAGCTGCACATTGCACCAGCTGGCAAAGGAGAAATGTTCCTGGGTTTAAGGTCCAGTATCATAGATCAGGGCAAAGAAAGGTGAACTAGGAGCTTATAGACAATAAATTAATAACGAGTGTGATATCAAGGGGTCAGTGTTGGTCTAAATTTATGACTGGTCACACAGTAAGTAGCAATTGTGAATGGCAGTTCACTCTTGATTTGGCTCTCTTTAAGTCTGTTATTGGTGTATAGGAATGCTTGTGATTTCTGCACATTGATTTTGCATCCTGAGACTTTGCTGAAGTTGCTTATCAGTTTCAGGAGACTTTGGGCTGAGATGATGGGGTCTTCTAAATATACAATCATGTCTTCTGCAAATAGAGACAATTTGACTTCCTCCTTTCCTAATTGAATACCCTTCATTTCTTTTTCTTGCCTGGTTGCTCTGGCTAGAACTTCCAATACTATATTGAATAGGAGTGGTGAGAAGAGGGCATCCTTGTCTAGTGCCAGATTTCAAAGGGAATGCTTTAAGTTTGTGCCCATTCAGTATGATATTGGCTGTGGGTTTGTCATAAATAGCTTTCATTATTTTGAGATACGTTCCATCAATACCTAGTTTATTGAGAGTTTTTAGCATAAATGCTGTTAAATTTTGTTGAAGACCTTCTCTGCATCTATTGAGATAATCATGTGGTTTTTGTCTTTGGTTCTGTTTATGTGGTGGATTACGTTTATAGACTTGTGTATGTTGAACCAGCCTTGCATCCCCGGGATGAAGCCTACTTGATCATGGTGGATACGCTTTTTGGTGTGCTGTTGTAATCGGTTTGCCAGTATTTTATTGAAGATTTTTGCATCTATGTTCATCATAGATATTGGCCTGAAGTTTTCTTTTTTTGTTGAGTCTCTGCAGGGTTTTGGTATAAGGATGATGTTGGTCTGGTAAAATGATTTGGGAAGGATTCCCTCTTTTTGGATTGTTTGGAATAGTTTCAGAAGGAATGGTATCAGCTCCTCTTTGTATGTCTGGTAGAATTTGTTTATGAACTCATCTAGACCTGGCCTTTTTTTAGTTTTTAGGCTATTAATTGCTGCCTCAACTTCAGCCCTTGTTATTGGTCTATTTGGAGTTTTGACTTCTTCCTGATTTAGGCTCAGGAGGATGCAAGTGTTCAGGAATGTATCCATTTCTTCCAAGTTTACTGGTTTATGTGCATAGAGTTGTTTGTAGTAATCTCTGATGGTAGTTTGTATTTCTGTGGAATCTGTGGTGACATCCCCTTTATTGTTTTTTATTGCATCTATTTGATTCTTCTCTCTTTTCTTTTTTATTAATCTGACTAGTGGTCTATTTTGTTGATCTTTTCAAAAAACCAGCTCCTGGATTTTTTGAAGGGTTTCTTGTATCTCTGTCTCCTTTAGTTCTGCTCTGATCTTAGTTATTTTTTGTCTTCTGCTAGTTTTGAGTTTTTTTGATCTTGTTCCTCTAGCTCTTTCAATTTCGATGATAGGTTGTCGATTTTAGATCTCTCCTTGCTTTTCATATGGGCATTTATTGCTATAAATTTCCCTCTAGACACTGCTTTAAATGTGTCCCAGAGATTCTGGTATGTGTGTCTTCGTACTTGTTGATTTCAAAGAACATCTTTATTTCTGCTTTCATTTCATTGTTTATCCAGTCTACATTCAAGAGCCAGTTGTTCAGTTTCCATGAAGCTGTGCAGTTCTGAGTTAGTTTCTTATTCCTGAGTTCTAATTTGATTGCACTGTGGTCTGAGAGACTGTTTGTTATGATTTCTGTTTTTTTGCATTTGCTGAGTAGTGATTTACTTCCAATTATGTATGTGGTCAATTTTAGAGTAGGTGTGATGTGGTGCTAAAAAGAATGTATATTCTGCTGATTTGGGATGGAGATTTCTGTAGCTGTCTATTAGGTTTGCTTGTTTCAGATCTGAGTTCAAGTCCTGGATATCCTTGTTAATTTTCTGTCTCGTTGATCTGTCTAATATTGACAGTGGAGTGTTAAAGTCTCCCACTATTATTATGTGGGAGTCTAAGTCTCTTTGTAGGTCATTAAGAACTTGCTTTATGTATCTGGGTGCTCCTGTATTGGGTGCATATATATTTAGGATCATTAGCTGTTCTTGTTGTATTGATCCTTTTACCATTATGTAATACCCTTCTTTATCTCTTTTAATCTTTGTTGGTTTAAAGTCTATTTTATCAGAGACTGGGATTGTAACTCCTGCTTTCTTTTACTCTCCATTTGCTTGGTAAAAATGCCTCCATCCCTTTATTTTGAGCCTATGTGTGTCCTTGGAGGTGAGATGGGTTTCCTGGATACAGCATATCAATGGGTTTTAACTCTTTATCCAACTTGCCAGTCTATGTCTTTTGATTGGGGCATTTAGCCCATTTACATTTAAGGTTAATATTGTTAGGTGTGAATTTGATCCTGCCATTTTGATGCTAGCTGGCTGTCTGGCCCATTAGTTGACACAGTTTCTTCATTGTGTTGATGCTCTTTACCATTTGGTATATTTTTGGAGTGGCTGATACTGGTCGTTTCTTTCTATGTTTAGTGCTTCTTTCAGTAGCTCTTGTAAGGCAGGCCTGGTGATGACAAAAATCTCTCAGCAATTGCGTGTTCGTAAGGGATTTTATTTCTCCTTTGCTTATGAAGCTTAGTTTGGCTGGATATGAAATTCTAGGTTTAAAGTTATTTTCTTTAAGGATGTTGAATATTGGCCCCCAGTCTCTTCTGGCTTGTAGGGTTTCTGCTGAGAGCTCTGCTGTGAGTCTGATGGGTTTCCCTTTGTGGGTAACCTGACCTTTCTCTCTGGCTGCCCTTAGCATTTTTTCCTTCATTTCAACCATGGTGAATCTGACAATTATGTGCCTTGGGGTTGCTCTTTTTGAGGAATATCTTTGTGGTATTCTCTGTATTTCCTGGACTTGAATATTGGCCTGCCTTGCTAGGTTGGGGAAGTTCACCTGGATAATATCATGAAGAGTGTTTTGCAACTTGGATTCATTCTCTCTGTCACATTCAGGTACACCTATGAAACTTAGATTAGGTCTTGACATAATCCCATATTTCTTGGAGGCTTTGTTAATTTCTTTTCACTCTTTTTTATCTGATCTTGCCTTCTCATTTTATTTCATTGAGTTGATCTTCAATCTCTGTTATCCTTTCTTCTGCTTGGTCGATTTGGTTATTGATACTTGTGTATGCATTGAGAAGTTCTTGTGTTGTGTTTTTCAGCCCCATCAGGTCATTTATATTCTTCTCTAAGCTAGTTATTCTCATTAATATTTTGTCAAACCTTTCTTTCAGGTTCTTAGTTTCTTTGTATTGGGTTAGAACATATGCTTTTAGCTCAGAGAAGTTTGTTATTACCCACCTTCTGAAACCTGTTTCTGTCAATTCATTAGACTCATTTTCCTTCCAGCTTTGTTCCCTTGCTGGTGAGAAGTTGTGATCCCTTGGAGGAGGAGAGGCATTCTAGTTTTGGGATTTTTCCTCCTTTTTGTGGTGGTTTCTTTCCATTTTTGTGGATTTATCTACCTGTGGTCTTTGTAGTTGGTGACTTTTGGATGGGGTCTCTTGAGTGGATGTCCTTTTTGCTGATGATGAAGTTATTTCTTTCTGTTTTTTAGTTTTCCTTCTAACAGCAGGCCCTTCCTCTGTAGGACTGCTGGAGGTCCACTCCAGACCCTTCTTGCCTGGGGATCACCTGTGGTGGCTGCAAAACAGTAAGGATTTCTGCCAGTTTCTTCTTCTGTTATCTTTGTCCCAGAAGGATACCTGCCAGATATCAGCCTGAGCTCTCCTTTATGAGGTGTCCATTTGGATATACAAGGGGAGCTGCTTGAGGAGACAGTCTGTCCCTTATAGGAGCTCAAGTGCTAAGCTGTGAGCTCCGTTGTTTCCTTCAGACCTGCTGGGCAGGCACATTTAAGTCTGCCGCAGCAGAACTCATAGCCACCTTTTTTCCCAGGTGCTCTGTCCTGGGAAGGTGGGGCTTTGTTTATAAGTTCCTGATGTGCTGCTGCCTTTTTTCAGAGATGTCCTGCCCAGCAAGGAGGTAGCCTAGTCACAGTCTGCCAGCAGAGTCATTGCTGAGCTGCCGTGGGCTCTGCCCAGCTGCTGTGAACGTCCCTGCAATTTTCTTTATAGAGATATAGTTAGAACTGCCTTGATAATGGTGGGCTGCCTCAGTAATGGTGGACTGCCTCTGTAATGGCAGACTGCCTCGGTAATGGCAGATTGTGTCGGTAATGGTGGACTGCCTCAGTAGTGGCGGACTGCCTCGGTAGTGGTGGACTGCCTCGGTAATGGCGGATGCCCTTACCCCGACAGAGCTGGACCATCCTGGGTCCAGCTGAGCTTGCTGTTAAACTCTCAGTCAAGAGCGTTTCAGATTGCTGGTCTTTGTGGGAGTGGGACCCGCCAAGCCAGATCACCTGGCTCCCTGTTTCAGTCCCCTTTTTTTCTGTTGAATGGTGGCTCTGTCTCCCAGGCATTCCAGGTGCCAGTTGAAACTGTCATCCAGATTTATGTGAGTTTTTGTGTGGAGACCTGCTGTGCTGGCTGAAACAGCCATGTTGGAAACTTGTGGCGCTTTTCAGCCCAGGAAACTCCTGGTCTGTGGGCAGTAATAACTTGTTTGAAAATGTGGTGATCGCTCAGCCTCTGCATTGTTCTTGCTGGGAACTGTACTCCAGAGCTGTTTCTATTCAGCCATCTTCTAAATCTGAATTTTAAGTTGAGTTTTTCTTCCATTCTCTGGACACATTAAATCCAAAGTATTTGGCACTTCCTATTCACCAGATCCAATTAATATGATGCCATTAATATAGAAAATCAACTATATATTCTATATAACTGTCAGATGACTTTCTTTTGACTATATGTGGCTAAGATCAGTGGAGTTAATATCGTTTTGGGGCAAGACTATAAAAACATAGTTCCGTCTATTTCAGATGAATGTAAACTGCTTCAAATCCTCTTTCCTCATTAGCATCGGGGAGGAAAAGCATATTTTCCAGATAAATAACTGTATATCAAATGCCCAAGGCTGTACTGATCTGCTCTAATAAAGTTAAATAGATGGCATAGTGGCTGCAATTGGAAATAACACCTAGTTAAGTTGATACTATTTGCTATTATTTGTTGTGCTCCATCTTTATTTTGTGTATTTTCTTTGTTTTTTTTTTTTTTTGGAAGGTTGAATGGGGCATGCAGACTGGTTCATTAAACAGGGTTAAAATAAAAATTACCACCCATTCATTCTTTGATTCTCTACAATTCTACTATTCTATCTGGGATGCAGTATTAATTTCAATTTACTAACTTGCCTGGAAGCAGGAAGCTTCAGGCGTTTTTACTTGAATGCTCCTACGATTCTTGCACTCTACACAGGTCTAGTTGCAAGTATGAGATCACTATCAATTAAGTGTTTGCATTCTGATTATGCATTTATGGATTGAGAAATGACATCAGGTTTGGGGCTGGGGGTTAGGAGCCACAGTGAGATGACTGAAGGCCAGTATTTAATGTATCATCTGGCCTCTATATGCTTACTCTCTAATTAGAGTCTACAATGACATTTTGGGTTTTCTAGTACTGTGTCGTCTAAGACCCTGTAACCAACATCTTTTAAAAGATAGGAATAGGTCCTGGAAACCTTTTCTAGTTTGTGTTGAGAAAAGATTATGGGATTTACTATTATGCTTACTTGCTTTGTTTTACATAGTATTCCTCAAGAGGATATTGCCTCTTCTGCAATAGGTTCCCTGGAAATTGGTATATGGTTATAAGTTTGCATTGTGGTAGTTGACATCAGCCTATTGTAACCCACTTTTAAGGTTTTTGTTGTGTGTATATGCTTGTGTTGTTTTTATTGCAAAATCCTCAGAAAACCACAGTCCAACACCCCACATGAATTGCTGCCCCAAACTACACGAGTTTAGTAAAAGTTTCTTCCCAAGATAAACATCAGATGAGACTGAAGTTCTGGCTGATACTATGATAGCACCTTTGTGAGATCCCAAAAAGAAACAAAGGATCCAGCTAAATCATATTCAGACTAATCCACAGAAACTATAAGACATGGGTGTTGTTTAAGCTGCTAAATTCATAGTGATTTATTACGAAGTAATAGATAACAAATACTACAAGGATACTACTTCCCCAGTTGGGCTTTGCTGAATAAAACATAGTTCCGTCTATTTCAGATGAATGTAAACTGCTTCAAATCCTCTTTCCTCATTAGCATCGGGGAGGAAAAGCATATTTTCCAGATAAATAACTGTATATCAAATGCCCAAGGCTGTACTGATCTGTCCTAATAAAGTTAAATAGATGGCATAGTGGCTGCAATTGGAAATAACACCTAGTTAAGTTGATACTATTTGCTATTATTTGTTGTGCTCCATCTTTATTTTGTGTATTTTCTTTGTCTGTCTTTGCATGTTCTTCAGGAAAAGGGATGTCATTTTCTGATAAGAAGTATGGGCCACTTTTGCTATCACAGAGAGTTCTGGGAACTCCTGGGGTTCAAGGTTCTCAAACACTCTACCCAGATATTTCATCTAAGGTCTTAAAGTCCCACTCTTTTCTTTTCAGTACTCTGACTTTTGTATAGAAGACTTGCCAGGATATGACTTTAGTCTTCTTTATAACTTTATTATTTTCACACTCAGATTCTAGGTCTGATATTCAACACATTGTGCTCTCTGGTTGCAAGAAATAAGAGTACCTTTAATACTTCCATAGAGACTTGTGGCTTACATGGTCATACTCTAAGTTAAGAATGTCATAAATTGACTTGATATGCAGTTTTTTTTCTTTAGTACTTAATGACCAAGCAATTCCACAGCTCATATAATTATTATCTCCATATTACTAGAGATATTGCATAAGCTACTGCATTTCATTCAATTTGTATTTTAATTCACCACAAGTAAGAATATTGTTTATTGTGTATTTACAGAATTTTAAGAATAATAATTATCCTACTTATTAGCAATAATGGAAACTAAGAATTATCTGGCTATTGAGTAATATAATTTTAGAATTTTATCTTAAGGATATGCTTTTTAAAATCTCTTCTGGTACTAACTGTCTTAATTTAGATTCTCTCATAAGCCACTACTGAGAAAATAATTCAAATGCCAATAGTTGATTTGTGTTGATTTGTAAGTTATTTAAGGAAATATGAGTAATGAAGTAGTACATTGAGACAGGGAGAGGAAAGAACTAATGAAGGGTGCATTATCAAGCAAGTTATCTTTGTGGGCAATTGGAGCTTAAACTACCTAAAGAAATTTCGAAGTCATTTTCCCAAGGGGTAAGAGAGTTGGGGTATTCATACATCAATTAAGATCAATTACTGGTAAAATATTGGTTTGGTGAGTCATTAATTTTCTGTGACATCCAGTCTGCCATGCACAAATGCTATTTGATCTTCAAGAGTCAGAGACTCACTCTCAGGCAAAGAGACTGAGATGTTAGCTGTTGGAAGTCTGAAAAAATGTGCCAAAATGATGAAGCAGAGAGGATAAAAGCTGGGCAACAGCAGCATCTGCTGCAATATACTGTTGTCTTTAGCCATAAAAAAATATTATACTAAGGTAAAAATTTAGGAAAAATAAAAAAATAAATGTACTCCCAACTATACACCATAGTATGTAGTGCTGTTTCTGGGAATTTCCTATCATCAGGCTCGTTGAAAGCTGTTGAGTTAACCAAATACTTCCAGTCAACTTTTTAAAAGTGTGATTATGAAGATAAGCTCCATAAAGAGACAGGCTAAGTCTGTCTCATACAATAAGCCTGGTCATGATGAATATTAAAGTTAGGCACATAGTATGTGTTCAGTAAATGTTTATTGAGTTGATACATCCTAGAATAACTTCATTGAATTCCTTTGATAATCAGAGGTTTAAATCAGTACCATAAGTCAGTCAATAACAGGTAATAATTTTTCAATTAGACAATATAAGCATAGCTCAGAATTCAGGCTGTCCTATTTTGCAGCAGCATCAGATTAAGAGAAGGAAAGGAGGAAGAAAAGAAAAAGGAGAAAGAGGAAGAGGAGAAGATACTATTTTTCTTACCTAAAACTAAGATTTCAACATACCTATTCACAGAGTTCAAAGGGTGATACCAAACACAGTAAGTGTGGGAGAAGGAAAAGTGTGCTTATTATTTTATCTAGATGTCACTGCTATTTTTTATGAATCAACTCTCTACTTTATTAGAATATGAAATATTTCTTTTGTCTTAAATTTATATATGCTGGTACAAAACTTCTTGAGAGTTATAAAATGACTATGACCAATTGTAGTGTCATTTTCAGAATCCATAGCTTCCAATTCCAGAAATGAAATGCTATTAAACATTAGCAATTAAAGATGCAGTTGTCATTATTGACCTAAATTCACCAGTTGTAGTGATATTAGCATAAAGATTTACAACATTTTTATGAAACATTAATAATCTGTGACTATGTCAAGGCGGGGCTGGGAGATAAAAGGCAATACCCTTTCCATTTCACTTGTGAAGTTGCTTTACAAGGTTTCAATTAGATCTTTCTTTTTACCCCTGAGAGAAGCTAACAAATGTATTGCATTAATTATGGTTCCAAGACAGGATCATGACAGCCAAAATGATAAAATTACAGTCATTGCAGTTGTGTAGGCTCTACTTCTCTCATTCTATGTGCCTGCAGAGTTGGAATGTAACTTTACAACTGATGTCTTCAGAGGAAGTTCAAATATAGAAAAAACATGATTTGCAGAGCTAGAGAAAGGGAAGAAATAAACTCAAGAAACATTGCCTGATTAATTGGATATGGCTTATAATATTTAAAATGTGAGATTTTTTTAATCCATTGATTACCATTTGAAGTATATTCATGTTTTTAAAAAACAGAACAAGATCATACTTCAATATATAATTACTGTACTGCCATGAAATAAAACACCACAGTAAGATAAATGGGAAAAACATCGTATTTAAAATGCTTGACAAAATGTTAACATCTTTAATCATAAATG
This sequence comes from Aotus nancymaae, assembly GCF_030222135.1. Classification (NCBI taxonomy): domain Eukaryota; kingdom Metazoa; phylum Chordata; class Mammalia; order Primates; family Aotidae; genus Aotus; species Aotus nancymaae. The sequence goes on from NW_026988471.1 coordinate 33,623,080, forward strand.
AACTCTTAGAAGTCAGTAACAAAGAGATTAACATTACAAGGGAAGTGAAAATAAAAAGGAAAGAAGAAGATGAAATAGCACAAATGACTTGTAAGGCTATATAAAGATGATATATCTTAATATTAATAGATAAAAAGGCAGTTTCATTATAAATTATATTATCAGTGCTCACAAATATTGATATCTAATGCTTGTACAGATTTAGGAAATGAAGAATTCTCAAATACTGGGAAAACTTACTCCTGTCAGGAGAATTTTATTCAAAATGTGGATTTTGCATATTCTTTGGCCTGGCAGTTTCAATTCACAGGAATCATTCCAACAAAGAAGTTGGATTAATTTATATTTATATATTTATATATAATATATATGAATGTTTATTACATAGAAAATGTATAAGTGATCTATCATCTCCCAAGTAACTACTTAAGTATCAACTGGTTTATAAAATAACAGATTGGGAGGTAGAATTAGAAAGAAAGAAGGCAGTTAAGTAAAGCTACTACATTTCACAAAATTCTATGTCCTTTGAATTCTTAAAAAAGATAATTTTTTAATGAATCAGTTTTATATTTACCCTGCAATAAGTAAACATTGTAAATATATGCATTTTATGCTTAGGAAAGCATCGAGATGAAACTCTTTTAATTCCACCATCCTGATCCTTTGTTCAATAATGTATATTCATGCTTCTATTAAATTTAGTTTAGTTTTTTACATATACGTATATATGCTTGTATATATGCAGGCATACATAGAGTGGGAAAAAGCTATTTCTGAATATATATTATTGCATTTGTGTGTGTTTATGTGTGTCTTTGCATATGTATGTGTGTGCATGTGTGCATGCAGATATAGCTAGAAATAAAGAAATAGAAACTTTTAACTATGAGTCAACAAAACTGTCCCAAATCACAATACAGCTATTTGAAAATAGAAAGGATTAGCATGGTCATTTATTATTTCCCTTAACATTTTTTAATCTAAAAACTATTTGAATGCCTCTGCTGAAAAGTACATTGTACCAATAATACACCTTTAGACTAAGGCAGTCACCAGAGTAAATTTTCACATTATTATTTAAAAAGCTATTGTCTGTAGAAAAGAAAAGTCAGCCATAAAAATCTTATCTCTCTGGATATGGGTAGTTTTTTAAAGAGAGCTGTGATGGTATTTTCTAAATCTAGAAAATAAAATTTGTAAGAAATTTCTGTATTTTAGGATATTGTCTAAACACTAAAATAAAAAAGTGTAATCTATCAAGTGATCCAGATCCACTTAGGTAACAAACTAATGCCATAAATCAAAAGGATTTACAGGCAGAGATAACAAATTGTGAGCTGATTTTTTATGTTCAAAGGAATGATTTTATTTTTGATGAAGTAAAATTTAAAAAATAATGTGCAGTCAATTAAAAATCATAATACACAGGAGACAGATTTAGTAGTATTACATTTAATTTAATAATACAAGGCAATGCTTTCTGAAATACCAAACTTGTAGAATAAATCACATTTATAGCATGAATAAATTAGGAAATAAGTGACTAAAAGAGTAGTTTAATTAAAATTAGTCCATTTTCTGAACTGGGTAAGGAAATATCTTGGTGGGCTAGTATATTAGAGTCTGGCAGTGATTTCAGCTAAAGTAATCAAAGCAGATGGACATTCAGAAATGACCCCCAAAGACTTTATTTTTGTGGTCATATACTGAGCCACAAAGCTTACCATATTATCTTTATTCAAAACATTATTATCACATGATGAATATTTGTGCAGACTAAATATTAATTGAATAACTTTTTGATAAGTAGGCAAGTTATCTATTGCACCTTTCCTTCATCTCATTTTCCTCACTTATGAAATAAAGGTAATAACAATACTCATCTCCTAGTATTTTGCTAAAGATTGAATCAAATAATGTATAAGATAGAACATTGACACAGACTAAAGCTTTCAATAAATGGAAACTAGTACATTTTAAATTGTTACCTGTGCTTTGACAGTTTTGATATAGCCCCCATTAAAGATATTTTTAGATGCAGAACACAATTATGTAAATTTTTGTTTCATTTTATGGTGTTTGGGTTTATAACAGCTTTGCAATCAGTTAAATAGATTACAACTAAGTAGACTATGCTAATCTAATCAAAGAGGCAAGGGAACTAGGCTTCCGTTTCTCTTTTCTTTAGCAGTTTTATCTATGAAGTATCCTCTTCAAGACCTTTCAGGAAAGCTTTTGCACTGTTGGAGCACTTTCAATTAATGGTGTTTTGGCTAAGGGAAGAAAATTAACAAGAGACCTCAAAGAAAATTCACTTCAAAAAGGATATAGACTTTTAGATGACATAGCACCTTACAGGGAGTTCGGAGATGGAGAAGAGTCAGCTGGGAAATAAAAAGGGATGTTTTTATGATTCAGGGACCAAAAATGAAATCTGTAATTGGAAAATGTCTACAAGATGATTATGTCTTTCAAATTGCAAACACCAGATTAACAACTTATGAGAAAGATGTTTTGGAATATGCAGACAACAGGTGATCTAGTGCTTCTATTTGTTCCTATACTATCAGAGGTCTTAGTTCACATTGCTTGTCTAATCAGAAAGAAGATTTTCAATTTATTGGCCTTATTCCTGACTTTTCATTCCATTGAAACTAAAGAATCCCACATGTTGGTATTGCAAAATGAGAAAACTTCTTTCCCAGGTAGAACTGATTTTAATTATTCTATATAGCATATTGTGTTTTAATTTTGTTTTTAGTAGGGGGAGTGGGAGAAGCATGCTGTAACATTCACAGAGATCAAGAATACACCTTATAGACAAACAGGTTTAATTCCTACACATGACACATGCATGTTGTCAATCATAACTGGGAGTTGAACAATGAGAACTGATGGAAACAGGGAGGGGAACATCACACACCCAGGCCTGTTGGTGGGGGCGGGAGGTAGAGGGAGGGATAGCATTAGGAGAAATACCGAATGTAGATGACGGGTTGATGGGTGCAGCAAACCACCATGGCACATGTATACCTATGTAACAAACCTGCACGTTCTTCGTATGTATCCCAGAACTTAAAGTATAAAAAAACTATAAAAAAATTAAAATAATAATAAAAATATTCAACTATATGACAAGATTTTTTTTTATACTGAGAGAACTATTACTGCTTTAAACATCAGGACTGATAGGAATTAATATCATTTACTATTATTTTATTTATAAACATTTTTGTCAATTATTTTGATATCCATTAGAAAAATACATATATATATTTTTTGAGATGGAGTCTCACTCTCTTATGCAGGTGGGAGTGCAGTGGTGCAATCTTGACTCACTACAACCTCCAACTCTCAGGTTCAAGCCATTCTCCTGCCTCAGCCTCCTAAGTAGCTGGGACTACAGGCACCTGCCACCATGCCTAGTTAATTTTTATATTTTTTGGTTTCACCAAAGAGGGAGTTTCACCATATTTGCCAGGTTGGTCTCCAACTCCTATCCTTGTGATTTGCCTGCCTCGGCCTCCCAAGGTGCTGGGATTACAGGTGTGAGCCACTGTGCCCAGCCAGAATATACATTTTTTTTTAATAACTGGATAAGTATGACAGAGTTTTAGGTTAGCATTTTTATAGGTTGAATGGTTAGATTCGATACAGATAAATCTTGGAAACCTAAATTAACTGAAAGAAGTTTAATTCCAGGAAACATTTTTTTGCCTCTTTTGACTTTTCCTTTCTTAAATACAGTGGGAATTTAGATGGAAGTGCCAAATGCAGTTCTGCACATGGGGATAAAATTGCCTGGTAAGAAGTTGTTTTACTTCCTACCAATTGTTTATATGTTTCCTGGATTTTAATCTGAAAGTCACCTAAACTGTCTCTTCTTTTTATTAACATACTGCTTTAATCAAAGTACTGACTAGATTTGATACAGTTTAATTTGAAACCTTAAGCATTGAGTTCATTTCAGTGGCATCTTTTTGATTGTCAACATGTCTTCTAAGTGTCTTTGAGAATTGCACTGGGAAAAGCCAGCCATTTCTGAAGTCTCCTTATAAGACTTTTCTTTATCTGTTTATTATATAATGTGCAATTCATAACTGAACTGTCCTGTATTTCTTTTTCCTGACAGCAGTTCCAGCCAGCGAAACAGTTCAGGACCATGACTTGATCCAATACCCACTGATTATCCAGTACAGGATCATGATTTTTAGCTCCAAATCAGCACTAACTCCCTGCTGACTCTAATTCAAGTAATAGCAATATTGCTTAACAAAAAAAGAAAGGACCACCTGAGACCTTCCACATTTATTCTTATACGTTAGCTTATCCTGAATTGTTCAAAAACCTTTGGTGAAGGAAAATGAAAGGGATAGAATTTTGTTTTTTATTAAACTAAAGTTATATTCAGAGGCACTCCTGTTGGCTTCATGGAAAAGGATATGACTCATTAAAAGCCTTTGTCATTGGTAATTTTGGATACCCGTAGAGGAACAGTATAACTTCTATTCTCTGGGAGCAGAAGTTGATCTATGCTCCTTTTGCCAAGAGAATTGCACCCAGGGAGTAATGACTTTTCTACCATGCCTGTTGGCATTATTTCTCTGTCAATACAGACCTACTTTCTCCACATAGCCTCTAATAGCTCTGAACTTAGAGATCTGATAGCTAGGTTCTATCACCTGAGACAACCTTGGATCTTTTAATCTTCTGAGCCCACAATCCTAAAGAAAAAAATATTATTCTAGGGAAAAATTTGGTCTGGTCCATTGGGTCTGTCAGTTTTAGCTAAGATAATGTGATTATATAAGATCACAATATCTCCAATAGGAGCCAGGTGAATGAATGTACAGGGGAAAGGAATCTTTTTGCAGTTTGTTATGTCTTATACAACGTCTCACTTCCACACCCTCTCTTCCCAATTAGAATTGTCAGTTTCTGCATAGAATCATAAAATAATCTATTTTGGACTACCAGAAACTATCATCACACCTCAGCTTGACCTTGCTTGTTAATGTCCCCTTATTGAGTCTAGAAAGTGTTATCTGAGTCCTTAATCATTCGAATTTCTCTTCTGTGTATTAAATCGCAGAACTTACAAAAGATATCAATTAGTTTTCAAATCCTGATACAGTGAATTTCTGGTATTGATTCTAGGTTTAAAATTGCACTCTGTTTCTCTAGATCCCATTTTATAATTGATCTTTAAGTGACAATTTGATATATAGTAGCACTTTGTATAATCTATGTTCATATTACTGCCTATTCTTTTGTAACTATGGTAGGAGAAATCATTGCCAACCATTCCAATGAACTATAAAGAAATAGATATACAGAAAAAGTTCTGTATATCTGTGTATCTCTGGTAAATAGATATACAGAACTTTTTCTGTATATCTATTTACCAGAGAAAACATACCAGAAATCTTCCACTAAAAAAGAGGCATGTGAATCTGTACAAGATTGTGGTACAAAACTAGCATGAACATTGGGAATCCTAAATTAAAGCTCTTAAGTTGTTGAGACTTACCACTATTTAGACTTGAAATTCCTTAAAAATTTGGTATAGCATAAAAACCAGATTTGTAGGAAGACTTGTCAAAAATATCTAAGAAACTGAATCAGAAACCTATTGGATTATTTTCTCTTAAGTAGAATACATTATTTTCATTTCATAAATAGACAACATAAACACCACCTGTGAACAGTGATTCAGTTGATTCAGACTTGCTTTTTAAGGATCAAAACTAAGCCAAAACAAAACGAAGCTCAGAACAATATTTTCCCACAATAACAGAATATTTGCACCTTAGCTTGTTATAAACATACTAAAAGTAACATGGCACATTAATTAGTCTATGAAGTCACAATTTTTTTAAAAAAATTTTATTATTTTAATTTTCATTTGTTTTTAAAATCTTTTTAAATTGTACTTTAAGTTCTGGGGTACATGTGCAGATCGTGCAGGATTGTTGCGTAGGTATACACATGCCATGGTGATTTGCTGCATCCATCACCCCGTCATCTACATTAGGTATTTCTCCTAATGTTATCCCTCCCCAATCACCCCACCCCCTGCTATCCCTCCCCTAGCTCTCCCAACTCTCAGCAGGCCCTGGTGGTGTGTGATGTTCCCCTTCCTGTGTCCATGTGTTCTCACTGTTCAACATCCACTTATGAGTGAGAACATGCAGTGTTTCGTTTTCTGTTTTTTTGTCAGTTAGAAGTCACCATTTTTGATGACTCATTCCTTTTTAATTTTTTTTTTTTTTTCACTTTAGCCTCATCTTCATTATTGTAAGTCTAAAACTCAAAAATAGTAAGACAGTGGTAATTCAATGATAAAAAGTCCAACAATGTAATTGTTTCTTACGTCATATACAAAAATCAACTCAAGATGGATTTAAGACTTAAATGTAAAGCCTAAGCTGTAAAAACCCTGGATGATAACCTAGGGTATTCTGGACATAGGACCTGGCAAACATTTCATGATGAAAGTGCCAAAAGCAGCTGCAATGGAAACAAAAAATTGACAAATGGGACCTAATTAGAGAGCTACTGCATCACAAAAGTAACCCTTAAGAGAGTAAACAGACAACCTACAGAATGAGAAAAATATTTTCAAACGATGTGTTTAACAAACATCTAATATACAGGATCTATAAGGAACTTAAATCTACAAGCAAAAACAACCCCCATAAAAAGTGAGCAAGGACATGAACAGACACTTTTCAAAAGAAAACACTTTTCAAAAGAAGACACTTCTCAAATGAAGACTTTTTAAAAGTGGCCAACAAACATATGAAAAGAGGAGTTTAACATCACTTATCATTAGAGAAATGCAAATCAAAACCACAAGGAGATACTGTCTCATACTAGTCACGATGGCTATTATTAAAAAGTCAAAAAAGAACAGATGCTGGAGAGGTTGGGAGAAAAGGGAATGCTTTACATACTGCTTTAAAAATTTTTTTTAAAAACATTAAAAAGGAATGAGTAATAAAAAACTATGACTTCTAACTGCCACAAAAATAGACTGAAATGTAAATTAGTTCAGTCACTTTGGAAAGCAGTTTAGCAATTTCTCAAAAAACTAAAACAACTACCATTTGACCCAGCAATCCCATTATAGAGAAATACAGATCTTTCTACCATAAAGTCACATGCATGTATACATTCACCATAGCACTATTCACGATAACAAAATCATGGAATTAACCTAAATATCTATCAATAATAGACTGGACAAAGAAAATAATATGGTACATATACATCATGGAATACTATACAGCCGTAAAAAATGAGAAAATAAGATGGTGTCTTTTGTGGAAACATGGATGAAGCTGGAGGCTGTTATTGTATACAAACTAATGCAGGGACAGAAAACTAAATACTGTATATAATATTTCTTATTTATAAGTGGGAGCTAAACGATGAGTACATATGAACACAAAGAAGTGAACAACAGACATCAAGGCCTACTTGAAGGTGAAGGGTGGGATAAGAGTGAGGAACAAAAACTATGTATCAGGTACGGCCTACCTGGGTGACAAAATCTGTATGCTAAACCACTGCAAAATGCAATTTACCTATACAAAAACATGCACACATATCCCTGAACCTAAAATAATAGTAAAGGAAAAGAAAATAGTTACAATAAATTCCATAATATTACTTTACTTCAAGTCTCTAGGTATTAAATATAAATTAGTTAAGTGGATTCTTTACCTATAGGTTCTATTATGTCTGCTTAATTATTTTCTTGTATGACAGTTTATTAGAATCATGATTAATTTTGAATAAAAAAATCCCTGAAACTTTCTAAATAAAAAGAATAATATTGTAGGGTTTCTAGAAGTATTTAAATAAACTTTTTATTTATTTATTTATTTAGAGACAGGGTCTTGCTTTCTCATCCAAGCTGGAGTGCAATGGCGTGATCATTGTCCGCTGCAGCCTCAAATTCCTAGGCTCAAGCAATCCTTCCACTTCGGCCTCCCAAGTAGCTGAGACCAAAAGAGTGTACCACCATATCTGGCCAATTATTATTATTATTTGCAGAGACAGGGTCTTGCTATGTCACCCAGGCTGGTAACTCTTGGCCTCAAATGATCCTTCTGCCTTGACCTCCCAAAATGCTGCTACTACAGGAATGAGCCACAACATCCACCCTAAACAAACTTAAAAAGCAATACTTACAGATTCAAGAGATGAGACTGATTATCTCAAAAGTTCCACCATGACAAAAGTGAGATTGATTATCTCAAAAGTTCCACCATGACAAAGCCCCCATGGGGACTAGTATTTTAGTCTGTTGATTTCTATGTTGTATGCCTACTGTCCCAAACAGAACCTTGGGGCATCATTGCTTATCTCTCATTTTAAAAAGAGGATGCTTCTAAATCTTCACAGTACACTTTATGTTTGCTGGAGGTTTCTAGAAGCTTCCCTTTGTTTATATGGGGATGCAGGTCTTGTTTTTTGCATATTAAGCCTTTCTTTCTTTAATATACCTTCTCTCACTCTGTCAGCCCGCCACATCTACAATGTCTTCTGTGTCTTTTATTGACAAGCAGTCGCTATTTTCATGTAATTGCATTCATTAATTTTTTGTCTTTGATTTTGAAGTTTTTGTTTTACAAGCACCTTTCTGCCTATATATGATACTTGATTTCTTTTTGTCCTATTATCTTGTAGTTTATCTTTCACATTTAAATCTTTAATTCATCAAGCTACATTTGAATGTGCTGTTAAGGAGGCATCCATTTTTATTTTCTTTTTTGAATAATTTACCTATGCCTATAAACTAATTTGTTCTTTTCCCGTTACTTTTGACTCTCCCATTATCATATATAGGTTCCCATACAAACTAACAAATTTGAAAATCTAGAGAAAAATTATAATTTCCTAAAAATAGATAATGCCAATATTTCTTCAGTAACTATAAGTTATAAACAAAATTAAAATTATAGCCACAATTTATTAACAACAAAAAAAAAGCCAGGGACAAAAGATTTTGAAGTTAGTTGACACAAAATTTCAAATAATATTAAATTCCTGTTTTATACAAATTGTCTGACAAAATACAATTAAAGACAAAGATGCCTAGTTCATTTTATGAAGCTAGTGTGCTTTTGATTGCCATAAAGGTAATGACAATATAAGGAAAGTATAGGCTTAAATTACATATGAATACACACACACACATACACACAAACATTTAGGAATATATGTGTAGCATTAAATATTAAAATATATATAGGATTAGATCTCAAAATATATACATGTAGCATTGAATCTTAATATATAAACTTATCAAATCTCAAGTTTTCTCTTATAATCACAAAGTTAGATACAAATATAAGACTGATTAAGTATCAGAAAAATTCATCAATGACAGTCAACCCATTAAAATAAAAAAAATTTTTTTAGTTATCTCTATAAAAAACATATTTTAGTTATCTCTAAAAAACCACTCTTAAATGAAGACTAGAAGAAATCTTTAACTTGATAAAAATTGTACACTAAAACTAATAGTAAACAGTATACTTGACAAGGAAATTTTAGACATACTTCTTTTAATATTGGGAACAAAGAAATATTTAACATAGTAGTGGAAGTCCTGCTGAACTGTAACAGAAAGAAAAATAATTAAGAAGTGCAAGGATTAGAAATGAAAATATATTATATGCAGATATTTATTTATCTACCTAAGGAAAACAAAACAAAAAGAAACATTCAAACAAAAAGAATAAATGAGAGCCCTGTGAGTTTTCCGGACACAAGATATGCCTATAAAAGGCAGCAACATTTCTCTACACTTTTTCCAAACAATTACCAACTGAAGGAATATCATTGCCTACAACATTTTCCTACACTTATCGAGGATGTTGGTGTCCAGAGTAAGAAAATGATTTGCCAGCTTTTGATTATGAAAGGTTTGATGTCTCTAAGCTGAGGTTTTATCTCCTGAAAGCTCCCTTTTCCCCCACTGAATGTGCAGGGATCATCTAGCCTTCTTCACATTTCCTCATGGAAACTAGGCTTCAAAATGAGTGAAAAAAACTGTTATTCTGGCTAATATTATCCCTGTGGGTAATGAATTGTCTTTTGTCTCTGAACTGAGAGTCATGTGTCTTCTGCCAGCATCCATGAAACTGTGATAGGCTAACTTATTAGCTTGCATGTCAGGAAAGAATCTCAGACCCTGTACAGTTCTTGTCATCACCTAGAAAATATACAAAATAGGACACTATCACACTAGCAACTAAAACTTTAACTCTTATAATAACTTAGCTTATCATACATACATTATGGGAGAAAAGCTATAAAATTAAGGGCATAAAAGAAGATCCTAATTTTTAAGAGACATTTCATGTTTTTAAAAGGGACGGTTTACTATTATAAATGAATCTGTTGTTCATAAATTAATCTGTAACCTTGATGCAATCCAATGACATTTCAAATTTTATATTTAGATAAGCTTAAAAAACTTAATCTACAACTTATATGGAAGAACAATTCATGAATAAACTGATCTCAAATAATAGGAGTAAAGCAGAGGTATTTGGCCTAATAGAACTAAGAAATATAAGAAAATATGCATACTGTGTGATATTGGCTTAATAACATTAACTCAAATATGTTGACAAATATATATTATATATATGATATAATGCATATGTATGTTCTATGGAGCAGAGTAGAATACTCAGAGATATAATCTCATCCTAAAAATTGAAGTTTAGTGTTCCTGTAAAACATTAGATCGTAAGTTTTATCTAAAACATTCAAAATTTTCCCAGCAGATTAAACTTAAAAGCAAAATTTAACAGAAGTACCCTTGGATTTATTTTTGATTGGAGTGTTTCCCAATCCAGTGTTGATAAGGCAGGCTCAAGGTTTAATAGCTTAAGCTAGGTAGAAAGGTATCGTGGAAAATGTTCAAGGACTGACAAAGGGAAGCCTATAAATCAGTCTGAACACAATTGAAGTAAACATAGTTAACTTTCAAATTGCTGTGCCTGTGCTAAACTTTATAAATTTGTAATTGTCATTTTTCAGAGTGTATTTTAGTGTCCACTGGTCTGTCGAAACATGAGTGGCAAATTAGTCTTCCATGAGTTGAATTATATCCATATAATTTGTCTAGTCCAGAATTTAAGAAACTTGTGAAGGGGAATTTCATTAGAGAGAGAATGTTCGCAACAACGCTACCACTTCATACCATCTTATGTAAAGTCACTCATTTATCTTACCTACCTAAGCTCATGTGTGTAAGCAAGATTGTAATTTGAGTTCTAAATCTGAAATGATGGAAGCTTTAATTGGTGCAAAAAATCCTCTACCCAGACTCAGTTTTAGGATCATCTCTGTTTTGGGATTCTGAGATGGGTCTTAGATACTTGGTTGATTTTTGTCATTTCAGAAATCAAATTTAACATGGAGAAGAAAATGAGTAATTTGCTTCCCTCTGAGCTTCATCCTTTTTCATATGAATCCTGCTCACCAGAAACTTCACAATATATTTTGCCCCAACTAACCTTATTTTAGGCTTGGCTGTTCAAGTTCACTGGATGGAGAAATTCTACCCACAAGTTATTGATCAATGTGTTTTATGAGGCAGATCCATGTTTTTGAAATGGTGTCAGAATAATCTGGCCCTTTTTGCTCTGATTAAAGTTGCAGTAGACAACATATTATTTTTTGTATGCCAAATAACTCTAAAAACATTGGTTTACATTAATAAGTTAAAATAATAGATAAAACAAACAAAAATTCACTGACAATTTCATGGATATAATAAAATTCAGAAACAGCATAAGGAGCCTCAATGGATTTATTATATTTCCATTTAATCAGTGACGCCAATGCCAGTTTATTTTAATAGTATAAGATGAATAGAAATAATAAAATACCTTTAAAAAAGGGATTCTTTGTGAGTAAAGGAACATGCAAATTATAAAACACTGGCTCTGTTATAAAAGTGGATCTCACGCTGAGTGTGCATTTAAGTTGAATTCACTGCTCTGAAGGACAAACAGCTGATTTACTCCAAAGAGTGTCCTTTAAATCTCTGAGGTTAACATGAAACTTGGTAAATTGATAGTGTAGAACCTAGTGAATGATTTGAATATAAATAGAGGTCCTCAAACTTTACTGCTGACTTTGAGATTTGGAAATATTTGTCATATTATTAGAAAGTGATCGCTTTTTGGATGACAAATTATTTGTCATGTGCGATTGTAATCATTAGACCACATGTTTTATTGTATTGATTGTTTGTGCAAACATGAGATCTAGTCAGAGTTTTATTATACATTTTTTTCCCCAACCTCTTCTGCTAGATTCTATGGTGCTTTACATATCTTTTATTTTGGACAATTGCAAAGGAAAAACAGTCACGTAGAGTTTCTTTGTTTTGATGTACAGAATGTAACATTTGAAGTTTAATTACATTATCATGGCTTTTTGTTTCCATTTTAATTACCCTCTATAGATTTTATGTCAAATGTGCTTTTTTTAAATATAGTTCATTGACAAGAAAGAGAAAATCATCTGATAAAATCCACTTGCTTGACCTTTATAGATAGGCCTTTTTTGGTATTTTTAAGAGCTCTGCCAGCACCTTCAGTAAGTCATGGTTTGCCCCTGTTAAACATGAGCAATTTCACAAAATGTCTGTTTCAGACAGTGTCACTCTGTGACTATAATGAAGTGGGACAAAACCCAACAGCAATTCATGATGTTGACTAAGGAAAGTGAAAAACCACATTACTGTACAAACCCTAAAATATCAAACATCCTCCCTTTCCAACTAAAATGAGTGACTGCTCTTTACCAATTACAGCTTTAAAGTTGCTCTAATCTTCTCTTCTTCCAATAAAGTTTATTGTTACTTGATCTTAAAATCATGTACATTTCCTGATAACATTCAATGCATACAAAAGCCTTACATGTTTGAATCCTCCCCCAAATCACCTAACAAAAGGCAGAATGTGTAAGTCATTTCTGATACCCTCTTACCAACACATTCCATTATCCCCCATGGTGTACATTCTCCTTCCCTATAGTGCCCAATAAGTTTAACTTGTTTTACTGATGTGTTTCTGGTTATCACTTTCTAGAGGACATTCTGACCCATTCACTATAACTTTGGTTTATGTTCATAAAGCACACACATGTGCACACATACACACACACAGCAAAATAACTTAATAAAATCTATCAAGATATAATTATATACCAATTACATATCAAGATATAATATCTATCAAGGAATAATTATCTCTCTTGATAGATTTATCAAGAGCTCATACCTAGTTATTATCTTGAGTCTCAATCTGTGAATTGTTTCTAGCATACTTCAGCATTCTATATATTTGGGGAGCAGAAAATTGAAGTTGAAAACAGAAAGTAATTCTAGTTATAGTCTTCAAAACTACTTTCTAAAACTGTTAAAAAGAAATCAAAAGAGAGACCAAGATTACAAATAAAAATGTTGGTATTTTTATTCTATCAAGAGAGAAACTTGTCAAAAACAATTTCCCAAACTCTATTTCATAAAATATTGATTCTCAATTAATTATAAATTAATAATGATTCTTCACAAAATCCTGCAAAATATATGAGTGGAGGCACTTTCTAACTCATTTTATAGGGTCAGTGTTACCTTGAAATGAAAACCAGACAAAGATATCACAGGATAAGAAGACTATAGACTGATACTTTTTATGAATATACATGTGAAAATACTCAACAAAATACTACAAACCCAAACCAGCAACATATAATAATTATACATTATGACCAATTGTTATTTATTCCAGGAAGGTAATATTAGTTTAACATCTGAAAATCAATTGACATAATACATTATCTCTATAGAATAAAAGACAACATTTACATGATCATCTAAATAGAGAATTTAACAAATCTACAATGCTTTCATGATAATGCACACTGAATAAACTAGGAACAGAAGGAAACATTCTCAATTTCATAAAAGCTGCCTACAACTAACATTCCACAGCTAACATATTTAATGGTGAGAGATTGTATGCTTTCCTCCTAAGATTAAGAACAAGACAAGAATGTGCACTCTCAATGCTTCTATTAGTACAGGATATTTTAGCTTGAGCGAATAGACAAGAGAAATAAACTAAAGGTATCTGGATTGAAAAGAAAAAAAATTCTATTTGCAAGTAACATAAATTTGTATATAGAAAATCCTAAAAGATCCAGTAAGTAGCTATTAAACTAATAAATAGGTTCAGCATGGTATCAGAATACAAAATTATTATACAAAAATCAATTGTACTTTCACAAGAAACAATCTAAAAATAAAATTGAGGAAACAATTCTATTTACTATAGCAATTTAAAAATAGCATAGAAATAAATATAACAAAAGAAGTGCAAAGTTTATACTCTGAAGATTACAAGCCATTGTTGAACTACATTAAAGAAGATCTAAATAAATGGAAAATAATCTATGTGCATGAATTTGAAGGCTTAACCTTGTTAAGATAATACTCACCAAATTGATCTACAAAGTCAGCAGAATCCCTATCAGAATTCTAGATGACTTCTTTGTACAAATTGATAAGATGATTCTAAATTTCATATGGAATTACAAAAAATCCAAAATTGTCAAAATAAACTTGAAAAAGAAAAAGTTAGAAGGACTTAAACTTATTGATTTCACTACAAAGCAATGGTAGTCAAGAGAGTGGAGTACTTGATGAAGAATAGACATATAGATTAATGGAGTAAAATTGAGTCCAGATATAAACACATGCATGCATCTATTCAAATAATTTTTAACAGTTGTGCCAAGACAATTCATTAGAGAGAAAAATAGTATTTTCAACAAATAGTACTGATACAACTGGGTAGCCATATGCAAATAAATGAAGTTGGACCTTACCTCACACCATATATACATATTAACTCAAAATAGTCAAAGACATAAATGTAGGAACTAAAATTATAAAAATCTGATAATAAAATATAGGAGTAAATCATTGTGTCCTTGGATTTAGCAAAAGGCTCTGAAATATGACTCCAAAAACTTGAGCAACAACAAAAAAGACAGAAAATAAAAATACATAAATTGACATCATCAAAATTTAAGTTTTTTGTCCAAAGGATACCATCAAAAAAGTTAAAAGACAACTTACATTATGGGAGATAATATTTGCAAATCTTTTTAATGGAAAAAATGACACATGAGAAAATTCTTTACTGCTTTTTAGAAAATTATATCTAGAATATACAAAGAATTCAAAAAAAAATCTAAAAACAGAAAGACAAATAACCCAATTTAAAAATTGGCAAATTAGCTATATAGTAATTTTTTTCAAGGAATTTATGAATATTATCATGAGTTTACATACTGAAGGAGGTTTAAACATAATCACGTAAATAAACATTTGAATGAAATAAGTCACAAAAGAATACGTATGTTATGATTACACTTTATAATATATGAAAACAGGTTTACTTGATGTACTATGATAGAAGTCAGGACAGCTCATTCTATTGGTAGGATAGAAACTGAAGACAGCACAGAAGTGCTTTTCATGGTGCTGGTAATGTCTTTTTTTCTTGATATTGATGCTGTTACAGAGATGTCTATTTCATAAAAAGTCATTGAGCTGTAGACTTAGGTATATGTGTCTGCATATATACTTACATCAATGAAAGTATTGCCAGTAGATGCTAATAGATGCTTTGTAAAAGTTTTCTGAATTACATTAAGCTTAAGAAACCCAACACATATTAACAGTGTGTTTTTCAATTTGATTATATGTGGTTTTTTTTGTTTTCTTATTTTAAATGTGTAATACGCTGTATTCTGGAAGAGACTGGTGCATTTCAGTGGATAAACCAAAGTATAGCAAGACAGATGAAAAGAAAGAAAAGGAGAGCTAGAAAATAGAACCATATTGATCACAGTTATTACTGGTTTTTATATATTATTTGAATTTTTCTACCAGCTTTTGTCTTTTTTTGTATGTATCATTAAGTATTCCTTTCTTTTCTTCAGCTCAGTGTATAGATACTTAATAACTAGGAAAATAAAGGGAGCATCCGTAGTCTGTTCACTGTTAGAATTTTGCCTATTTTGTATTTCCCAAGTAAAATCTAAAGTATCTCCTTAAACTCTTTAGTAGATTTCTTCTACTTGTCACTTTGTTATACTACCATGATTTAAAAATAATATGCTATTAAGAAAAACCTCATCAAAACACTGTTGGTATCTTAGACTGCTAAACTGTGATTCTTTTCTTTCCAGGCTATAAGTTCAGAGTTTCTGCTGCTGCAACTTTACAACTGAGTCAGCTTGAAAAAGATTAAAAATATGGCCGAGGCTCATTTTTAAGTGACATCTATTATTCAGATTTTAAAAAATGAAAGAAGATAACTTAAAGTACCTCCATCATAGGCTGAGTGCAGGGAGAATTCAGCTGTCATTTTGCATAAAGCTGGCTCATCATTGCATTTAATCTTCATTTATCCTTGTACCTTTTGTTAGTCTATCTGTAGATTTTACTACTGAAAGGTAGTATTGCTACAATATCAAATGAAGAAATACATTTACACATGCTTGCTGTTAATAGTCTTAGGAACCATATTTCAATTCAATTAAACTATGTTAGTTTTCTTTTCTTCTTCTTTTTTTAAAATCTCTTCACTTAATTCTATTCTAGAAAATATGAGAAGGTTTTTAAGACTCTTGCCTTTAGATAACTTGTATTTTTTGGATTACTTATGGTACCCATATAAAACTATCAAATATGACAAAGTTCATTACAATCCTTGCCCTACCAGTAGCAGCTCTAGCATCAGGGACTGCTTTATTTGAAAGCTATAAGTTAAGACAGCACAATCAGTTTGACAGCTTCGTTGTCTTGGTCAAATGGGCCATGTGATTGGCTTAGGGATTTTTCTGATGGACAAGTAAGCCAAAGTTGAAGGTTTTCTTGCTTTCAGAGTTTACTTTATATTTGCTTGGGATTGTTTTTATATTTTATAATATTTTATGGTTCTCCTGACCTGTTAGTTCTTGAATTTACTTCAAGCCATGACTGCTGTCAAACATACAAATAAGCAGACATCTTAACTCTGCAAAGCAAGAAAAATGATTCCTCTGTGAATTTATTGCCTCAAAAACACAAAATTTGGGATTTTGCTTGCTATTTCTTATTTTTTTCAAGGCAATTTATTTATTATCAACATTTGATAGAAGAGACATTTTTACAATTTACTTACAAATAGTTATACATACAAGACTAAAAAGATATTCCAGTGACAGTCACCATCAGTAAACGCATCTTTAAACAGAGGAAAATGATTAAAATATTTTGATAATAATTTCTTTTTAATGGAAGAAATGACACATGAGATAAAATTCTTTACTACTTTTTGGTTCTAAGAACCCTAGAAGGATTCAGAGGCCTGGCTGCCACTCATCATTCTGACACTGACAAAATGATATAAAATCAGTCACTTAGCCCTTTTAGAATTCAGTTTTCTCATCTTCCTTTTAAAATTAAGGACTTAGAGTAGATTACTTTTAAAGTACAGTTTATGTTGTTCTTCTTCAGTTATTACTTGTTCATTACTTAATATGCAAGAAAGTAGACTTTACTTGCACCGTCTCACTTGAGCCTTCTAATGATCCTAGGGAAATGGCTTTACCAGCATCTCCATTTTACAGATGAATAAACCATGGCAGAAATGAGGTAAACATCTTGCTCAGGGTAACACAGCTGGGCAGCAATGGAGCTAGGAATCCACTTGACTGTGTGACTCCAGTTCCTCTCCATGATATAATCCTACTCTTGTAGGAGATAGTATAGTTTCTTCCTTAAATGCATATATTCTGGAGCCAGCCTGCCTGGAGACAGCCTGTCTTACTATGCAATCCTTAAGAAGTTATTCTAGTCTAGGCCCTATGTCTCAGTTTCTCAGTTTTATGGCATAAAGGGAAAATAATTGTTTCTTCTTCATATGGTTATTGTAAGGTTTCAAAAAATTAATATACATAAGTTGCTTAGAATAATGCCTGATATAAAAGCATTCCTTCAGTGTTATTCACTGCTATTATTCTTAACTTTATTCTTACTTGAAAAAGAGAGTCCTATTGGTGACAATGTTCACTATTTGGGTGATGGGTACACTAAAACTCTAGACTTCACCGCTATGCTATATATGCATATAGGAAACCTGTACTTGTACCCTCTAAATATATAAAAATATTTTTTTAAAAAAAAAAGAGAGCCATGAGATTAAAATCACCTCATATATAGACATGGTTTGATTGCATCAAATATGTCTTTTTACTACTGTTTACAAAGTAGTCCAGTTCTTGTTTTAAAGGGAATTCTGCAAATCAAATGTAATTTCAGTCTTCCCATAATAGCCTTGCAGATTTGATCCAAAAATTAAAATACAAAATCTCTTTAAGCTAAAATAACTTTACCTGGGCTTCTAACCCTTATCAATTGCATAACAATGTTTATTGTAATGCTGAATCATTTATGAGTAGTAGACATTCAATTGAATAACACCATATAATGAGGCTTGTTTCAAAGAAGAGTGTATAGTATGCCCATGTGCATACAACTGGAATCAAATTCAGTGCGCCTGTTTGCCAATCTAACCCTGCCCTTCTAATAAATAGAAAAAAAACCCCACCTCTCATTCTTTATAGGGTTAAATTTCTTTGTCTTTAAATTAAATATAATATCTATTTTTTATTGGGGCTATTTTGAAGTTTAAAAAAGATAACATCTATATATAGTGTTCTATAAAGTGTAAATTTCTCTTCAAAACTGAACTACATTTTTACTGAAACAGTCCTTAATTTTAAAAACTCTGTTTTAAATTCAGCCTGATTTTACAAAGGCGTTTCATAATACATCAGTTTCTGAATCTGGATGCTTATATTGCTGTGCTTGTCTCTTATAAGAAATCAAGGACATTAATGTTTCTAGGGGTTACATAGATTATCTTCTGCAGTGGAGGCTTAGTGCAAGAACCCACATATATAAGGGCAAAGGGGCACCACCTCACAAATTACATTGTTCCCTCATACTTCCAGAATGTGTAATGAACTTAGAATAATACAATAAGACCCAGGAGCCTGCCTTTTCCCTGCTCACTGAGCTTTCCAAAAGAGCTTGTTAATGGGTTGCCACTCTGTGCAGAGCAACTCAGGCAGAATTTGCTCCTTAGCCACCCTCTGTCCAGCTTGCAATAGGGCAAGCTGTAACAATGATAGCTGCTGTATGTATAATAGAAACTGGTGGCCATTTTCTCTTAATTGAGTATGTGACCAAGGCTTAAGGTGGATGAATTACTTCTTCACTTTCTCTGGTACATCCTCTTAGAGGTTTATTTTTTCTAATTCTCATTTCTTAATCTTAGCCCCCAATTCTATTAGTCTTTCTTCAATACTGTATATTAAACAAGTGTACATGCCAAAATTGATTGAGTGATTGAAAACAATTCAGCCATACTTTCTCTTGATGCTGAATTAGCAAGATATCTAAAGGAACTTCTGGAGTTATTAAGCTTCATGCCTGATAACCAATTCCAAGAACCGAAAGTGTGCTAGAATGTCCTGGACCTAGGTTTTTGATCCCCCTGCCTGCCACAAAGTTAGATTGGAGTATTTTGAGGCATCGAATGTCTATGCTCTGGACTAAATATAATTACTCAGTTTGGAATATAGCCAGATACATTTGCTATTGAAATGTTAATGTCAAGTGGCAAGAGATTTCCATCTACTTTCATTTGAAAAGTTGTTGGGCATGTGTGAATCATCTTATCTGTTTCTGGAAATAACACTACTGTGTTTAAATTTTGTTTTTCAATTAATTATTTTCCATCATATTCTCTACATAATTCTATTGCAAATATATTGTTTAAAATCAAATCTGGAAATAACCTCTATTCAAGAGCTGTTTCTTGTTTTACTGAGAGTTTCTGGAGGAAGAGATGTAGTTTAATTGAATTTTAATCCAATATAATAACATCATGCTGGTAATTGTCAGAGATTCCAAGACTGGGTTAAATAAGCACATTTTATGAACTAAAAAAAAAGTCTATGGACCATTAACTTTTATAATCGAGTTTCAAAATCACACATGTACAATCAAAAGTGTTGTTTCACTTTTTATTTATGGGTTATTTTATTACTACATGATTTTGGAAAATAATAGAAACCACTGGAGAAATCATATGCCTAAAAACAGAAATAATATATTAATACATTTAGTGTCATAATGCATATTCTAATGCCTTTATAAAATTAATTTAAAGACCAACCCCTGAGAAGCCAATAAGTAATAAGAACTTGATTATAGAAATGCATATTTTATCTGGTAAACGTTAGAATTAACTATCATTGTTTTGACTATTGCAGTTGAGTAACTAATATGTAAACACTAAATTAAGTTTTTACCAACATTGAACCCCGATGTAGGGAAGTAAATATCTCTAGATTACATAACTGAGATTGCCTCAACCATCATCTCTTGAGTAATTCAGATTTGTTGCTCCTCAGATGACACTGAAAATCTTTGTCCGGTGACTATATCCTGGCCCTCAACCTGGACACATGGATCCTTTTTAGCCTTGCCACTTACAAAGTCTCTGTTTCCACAGTGCTTATTTCAAAGCCCACCTCTCATTGCTGACCCTGAATGCTTTCTCTTAGTATCTTAGTCTTGACTTTTTGCTCTTGTGGCCACACCCATCCCTGCTTCCAGTGTCTTGATAGGCTTATAGAGGAAAAGACAAGGCATTATGGAGATTGATTTTGAGAGGGCCTGCCCCATCAGTTTTCTAGGCATACTCAGATGTATATGAATTATAATTTAGACCTGAGCAAAGGCACGTTACTGTTTCCAGAGAATTATTAACCAATTCAATAGCATGCAGTGTTATATTACATACCACATGGGTAGATAATGTTCTTTACCAGCCCTGTTTGAAATTATTCTTAATGCCTTCCATAGTATACTGTTAGTATGTAATAAATAAACCTATGCTATTTAATAAAGGTCATTTTGAAACTGTTAAGGCCAACACTGAAATGTACATCATCATATAAGTCATATATTTATTCAACAGGCATTTGATAAGGACACAATTCATGTCAGCTGATATATACACATCATGTCATTGAATCACTACAATGTGACTTAAAGAGGTTAGAACACTAACCTAAAGTCACACAGCAAATAAGGTATGAGTCAGGTCAATATTTCAGGACTGTTTAACTTAAAACCTCATCCTTATTTTGCTCTATCTCATTTCATTTTACATTGCTTAAAGAGATGCAAAAACAGCAGAATAATAACATGATTGAGAATGAGAATAGTTAACACATATTAAATTCTTTCAATGCATTATTTTAATGTATTTGTTTTACATTATTTATGTTATACAATATTTATAAGAATACCTTGAAATTAATATTATTGTTTATTTAATACACATGCATAAGTTAAGCCTCAAAGAATCAAGTCATATGCTCAGAAAACATTAGTGGCAAAACTAAATTATATCCCCTGGCGGCCTTACTTCAAACTCACATGTTTAACCATAGGGGTAATACGAATGGGACAAAAGACTATCAAAATAAAACTGGAGATGGATTCTTTACAAGGGAAGATTTTAATCAAGGTAAGTCCATAAACTGAGAAAGTTCATAGAGTTTAGCTACAAATGTGCTGTATCTATATATGATGAGAAGTACTCCATCCTATCTTGATAAATATGAGAGAGGTTTTCTTAAGGGAAGATTACATTTTGAAATCATTTATGAAAATCTAACTCTTGGGAGGGAATTGAGTCAACTTATATAACCAATTCTATGTAAATGCTCTTACACAGAAATGAATGGATAAAAGCATTTGGGATATTTGACCTTTGTCAGATAGATAAATTGTAAACATTTTCTCCCATTCTGTGTAGGTTGCCCATTCACTCTGATGCTAGTTCTTTTGCTGTGCAGAAGCTCTTTAGTTTAACTAGATCTGATTTGTCAATTTTGGCTTTTGTTGCAATTACTTTTGGTGTTTTAGTCATGAAGTCTTTGCCCATGCCTAGGTCCTGAATGGTATTGCCTAGGTTTTCTTCCAGGTTTTTTATAGTTTTAGGTTTACGTTTAAGTCTTTAATCCATCTTGAGTTAATTTTTGTATATGGTATAAGGAAGGGGTTCAATTTCTGTTTTCTGCATATGGCTAGTCAGTTTTCCTAGCACCGTTTGTTAAATAAGGAATCATTTTCCTGTTACTTGTTTTTGTAAAATTTGTTGAAGATCAGATGGTTGTAGAATCTACAAGGAACTTAAACAAATTTAAAAGAGAAAAACAAACAATCGCATCAAAAAGTGGGCAAAGGAAATGAACAGACACTTTTCATAAGATAACATTTATCAGGCCAACAAACATATGAAAAAAGCTCATCATCACTGATCATTTAAGAAATGCAAATCAAAACCACAATGAGATACCGTCTCACACCAGATAGAATGGCAATCATTCAGAAGTCTGGAAACAACAGATGCTGGGCGAGGACGCAGAGAAATAGAATTGCTTTTACACTGTTGGTGGGAATGTAAATTAGTTCAACCATTGCAGAAGACAGTGTGGCAATTCCTCAAGGATCTAGAACCAGAAATACCATTTGACCCAACAATCCCGTTAGTTGGTATATACCCAAAGGATTATAAATCATTCTACTACAAAGACATATGCACATATATGTTTATTGTAGCACTATTTACAATAACAAACACATGGAACCAACCTAAATGCCCATTAATGATAGACTGTATAAGACAAATGTGGCACATATACACCATGGAATATTATGCAGCCATAAAAAATAATGAGTTCATGTTGTTTGCAGAGACATGGATGAAGCTGGAATCCATCGTCCTAAGCAAACTAACACAGAACAGAAAACCAAACACTGCATGTTCTCACTTATAAGTGGGAACTGAACAATGAGAACACATGGACACAGGGAGGGGAACATCACACACCAGGGCCTACTAGGGGGTGAGGGGAAAGGGGAAGGAGAGCATTAGGACAAATACCTAATGCATGCAGAGTATAAAACCTAGATGATGGGTCGATGGGTGCAGCAAACCACCATGGCACATGTATACCTATGTAATAAACCTGCACGTTCAGCACATGTATTCCACAACTTAAAGTTAAAAAACAAAAAACAAACAAATAAAAAAACATTTGGGATTACTTTGGATAAAGGAATTTTCTAGAACCACAGTGAAAAATGGGAAACTTTAATGAAGGAATCTAAATATAGATTAAGATTTTTGAGGGTTTTTAAGAGCATTAGGGTTCTATAGTATGCTTCTAAGATAAAAGTATCTGCCTTAGCTAATACCTTCACCTGTTTTCATATAATAGAATTCCATTATTATGATCAATACAAGAGATTCAAACATTTCCTATGATTATTTTTCCAGAATGTAACTTAAAGGCAAAGGTACAAAGGATAAAATGAAGCAGCTTTGACCAATATAACTTAATTTAGATTTCTTTATTTGATTAGTATTTCCGACTTAAGTTCACATTAAAGTAGAGAACATTTTTATTTATGCATAAAAATATATATCTCATTGTAAAGGTTAACAACTTAGAAATATGGCAGCAGTTTTCTTCAGTATTGGTGTGTGTTATATGGAGGAATATTCCGCTACTGCCAACTTTCAAGTTTATCGCTATTGCCTTTTGAGTGTTATTGAACTAAATGAAAAGGCTCTAGAAAATTTTTAATGAGAATTTTCTTATGCATGTTACTTACACTTGGATGAAGTGATTTTACCTATCTTTACTCATAAAATGGTAATGTTTGAGTAGTCTTCTTTTGAGAAGTCCTTTGTAGATATAAACTTTTTTTTAAGAGAAGGGAGAATGGCTTTTCTAAGGATCCTCATGTTTTAATCACTCATTGAAACTTTCACAGAAATTATACTAGCTATGCCAACTTTGAAATACCTCCAACATCATCAGCTATGTTAGGATCTGAGGAATGAGTAGAATAAATAACATTGTTTAATTGAAAGAGTTCTGAAATTTCAATTTTTATTTTAGATTCTAGGGGTAGATATGCAGGTTTGCTACACAGCTACATTGCCTGATTGTGAAATTTAGGGTGGGTTGATCCTGTTGCCCTGGTAGTAAGAATAGTACCCAGTAGTTAGTTTTCAACCCTTGCCCCTCTCTCTCCTTCCATCCCCTAGTTGTCCCCAGTGTTGATTTTTGTTATCTTCATGTCCATGAGTATGCAATGTCTAGCTCCCACTTACAAGTGATATAATAGGTGGTATTTGGTTTTCTCTTCTGTGCTAATTCACTTAAGATTATTGCCTTCGGCTGCATCCATGTTGCTGCTAAGGACATGATTTGTTATTTTTTATGGCTGTGTAGTATTCCATGGTATATATGTACCACATTTTCTTTATTCAATCTACTATTGATGGAAAACTAGGTTGATTCCATGTCTTTGATATTTTGAATAATGCCGTGATGAATATATAAGTGCATGTGTCTTTTTGGTTGAATGATTTCTTTTAGTTAAACAACTTTTTTATGTACTCAGTAATGGGATATCTGGGTCAAATGGTAGTTCTGTTTTAAGTTGTTTGAGAAACCTCCAAACTCCCTTCCACAGTGGCTGAGCTAATTTACATTCCCGCTAAAGGTATAAGCATTCCCTTTTCTTTGTAGCCTCACCAGCATCTGTTGTTTTTTGATTTTTAAAAAATAATGGTCATTTGACTGGTTAAGCTACACTATTTTAAATCATTGATTACTATTTTTATCTTTGTTCATCTTTTTTAAATATATATATGTACATTGGAGCTTTGATTACAGAAACTACAGCAGGCAGTATTGTAAGACATTTTGAAAGAGTATCATACTAGTATTCACCTTCTAAGGAAGACTTCATTTAAATGGGTAATTATACCTGTAACAAATAGAAATATACAATAACCTGTTTTGGGTCCCTTATTAAAATCAGTGTCAATTTATTCAGGAAAAACAAGTAAAGTAACATGATTTCACATGTCTAATAGGTACCAAGAGCTAGAAATGAGATAAAATCAAGTGCTTGTATTAATAGAAATACAACTCCCAAAATGTTATTTAACTTTGTGTTTCAACTGGACTGCTACTATAACCCTCTCTTACATAGAAAGCGTCAATTTTCTGCCTGCATGTGTGTGTATGTATGCACATGCATATATATATATATATATATATATATATATATATATATATATATGATGTATCCCATAAATATATACACTTACTATGTATGTGCATATCTACACATGCATATATATACCTATTATTTATACACATATATAGATACACACAAATATATATATGTGTGTACACATACACACACAGGCAGAAAATTCATACACACACACACGCATATATGTATAATATTAAACACTTTATTTTTATTTTTCTGGGCACATAGTAGGTGTACATATTCATGGGGTTCATGACATATTTTGATACAGGCATAGAACGCATAATAATTACATCAGGGTAAATGGGATATCTATCACCTCAATCATTTATCCTTTTTTGTGTTACAAACAATCCGATTATACTTTCAGTTATTTTAAAATGTACAGTGAACGATTGGCTGTAGTTACCCTGTTATGCTATCACATACTAGTTTTTATTCATTCTAATTATATTTTTGTATCTATTAACCATCTCTATCCTCCCATCTTCACTAGCTTTCCCAGCCTCTGGTAACCATCATTCTACTCTTTATCTCCATGAGTTCAATTGTTTATAATTTTAGCTCCCACAAATAAGTGACAACATGCAAAGTCTGTCTTTCTGTGCCTGGCTTATTTCATTTAACGTAATTATCTCCAGTTTCATCCATGTTGTTGCAAACCATCGGATCTCATTCTTTCTATGGCTCAGTAATACTCCGTTGTGTATATGTACCAAATTTTTATTATCCATGAATCTTTTTATGAACAATTAGGTTGCTTCCAAATCTCAGCTAATCTGAATAGTTTTGCAGTAAACATGGGAGTGCAAATATTTCTTTGATTTCTGGATTACTGATTTCCTTTCTATATTACTAGCAGTGGGGTTGCTGCATCATATTGGTAGTTCTAATTTTAGTTTCTTGAAGAACCTCCAAACTGTTTTCAATAGTGGTTGTACTAATTTGCATTCCTACAAACAGTGCAGGAAGGTACCCTTTTCTCCACATCCTCACAGCATTTGTTATTGCCTGTCTTTTGGATATAAGCCATTTTAACTGGGATAAATTGATATCTCATCAGTTTTGATTTGAATTTCTCTAATGATCAATGATGTTGAGCACCTTATTATAAACATGCTTGCCATTTGTATATCTTCTTTTTAGAAATACCTAGTCAGAAATTTTGCCCTATTTAAAATGAGAATATTAGATTTTTTTCTTATTGAGTTGAGCTCCTTATATATTCTGGTTAATTCCTTGTTAGTTGGATAGTTTGTAAATATTTCTCTCCAATTCTGTGGGTTGTCTTTCCACTTTGTTGATTGCTTTATTTGCTGTGCATAAGCTTTTTAACTTGAGGTGATCCCATTTGTCCATTTTTGCTTTGGTTGCTTATGCTTATGGGATATTACTAAAAAAAAAATCTGCCCAGTCTAATGTTCTGGAAAGCTTCCCCAACATTTTTTGTAGTGGTTTCATGGCTTGAGCACTCAGATTTGATTATTTAATCCATTTTGATTTGATTTTTGTCTATGGCAAGAAGTAGTGGTCTAGTGTCATTATTTTGCATATGAATATCCAGTTATTTCAGCCCTATTTACTGAAGACGGTCCTTTCCTCAAAGTGTGTTCTTGGCACCTTTGTAAAGAGTGAGTTCACTGTAGATGTATGGATTTGTGTCTGGGTTTTCTATTCTGATCCATTGGTCTGTAAGTCTGCTTTTATGCCAGTGTAATGCTGTTTGGTTTAGTGTAGCTCTGTAGTGTAATTTGAAGTCAGATAATGTAATTCTTCCAGTTTTATTCTTTTTGCTCAGGATGGCTTTGGCTATTCTTTGCTTTTGTGGTCCCATGTAAATTTTATAATTATTTTTTCTATTTCCGTGAATAATCATTTGCATTTTAATAGATATTGATTTGAATCTCTAGATTACTTTGTGCAGTATGGATATTTTAACTGTATTGCTTCTTCCAATCCATAAACACAGAATATTTTTCCATTTTTTTTTGGCTATTACACATACTACTTTCCTCTGGCTGTCGTTTCTTTTTATTTTATTTTTTTATTGCATTTTAGGTTTTGGGGTACATGTGAAGAACATGCAAGATTGTTGCATAGGTGCATATGTGGCAGTGTGATTTGCTGCCTTCCTCCCCTTCACCTATATGTGGCATTTCTCCCCATGCTATCTCTCCCCAACTCCCCACCCCCCACTGTCCCTCCCCTTTTCCCCCCAACAGACCCCAGTGTATAGTGCTCCCCTCTCTATGTCCATGTGTTCTCATTGTTCAGCACCCGTCTATGAGTGAGAGCATGCGGTGTTTGATTTTGTGTTCTTGTGCCAGTTTGCTGAGAATGATGGTTTCCAGGTTCATCCATGTCCCTACAAAGGACGCAAACTCATCGTTTTTGATGGCTGCACAATATTCCATGGTGTATATGTGCCACATTTTCCCTGTCCAGTCTATCATCGATGGGCATTTGGGTTGGTTCCAGGTCTTTGCTATTGTAAACTGTGCTGCAATGAACATTCGTGTTTATGTGTCCTTATAGTAGAACGATTTATAATCCTTTGAATATATACCCAGTAATGGGATTGCTGGGTCAAATGGAATTTCTATTTCTAGATCCTTGAAGAATCGTCACACTGTCTTCCACAATGGTTGAACTAATTTACACTCCCACCAACAGTGTAAAAGTGTTCCTATTTCTCCACATCCTCTCCAGCATCTGTTGTCTCCAGATATTTTAATGATCGCCGTTCTAACTGACGTGAGATGGTATCTCAATGTAGTTTTGATTTGCATTTCTCTAATGACCAGTGATGATGAGCATTTTTTCATATGTTTGTTGGCCTCATGTATGTCTTCTTTTGTAAAGTATCTGTTCATATCCTTCGCCCACTTTTGAATGTTTTTTTTTTTTTCTTGTAAATCTGTTTTAGTTCTTTGTAAATTCTGATATCAGCCCTTTGTCAGATGGGTAAGCTGCAAAAATTTTTTCCCATTCTGTTGGTTGCCGATTCACTCTAATGACTGTTTCTTTTGCCGTGCAGAAGCTGTGGAGTTTGATTAGGTCCCATGTGTCTATTTTTGCTTTTGTTGCCAATGCTTTTGGTG
Source organism: Aotus nancymaae (assembly GCF_030222135.1). NCBI lineage: Eukaryota > Metazoa > Chordata > Mammalia > Primates > Aotidae > Aotus > Aotus nancymaae. Next base: position 33,651,502 of record NW_026988471.1, read on the forward strand.
TTTTGGTCATGAAGTCCTTGTCTATGCCTATGTCCTGAATGGTTTTGCCTAGATTTTCTTCTAGGCTTTTTACGGTGTTAGGTCTTATGTTTAAGTCTTTAATCCATCTGGAGTTAATTTTAGTGTAAGGTGACAGGAAGGGGTCCAGTTTCTGCTTTCTGCATATGGCTAGCCAGTTTTCCCAACACCACTTACTAAACAGGGAATCCTTTCCCCATTGCTTGTTTTTGTCAGGTTTGTCAAAGATCGGATGGTTGTATGGCTGTCGTTTCTAAAGATTGTAAAGACTATCCAGGTAGCTTAAACATATCCAAAAGTATCGTCTGGCCCTTCTTAGTGATTTCATTCCATCCTCACTAGACAGATTAAGATACTGTTGCAGATTATGGCAATTCTATCAACTTAATCACAAAAAAGTTACTACTAAACTCTTTAATCTGTTCAGCCTCTCTTCTCTAGAGCTTGCTTTATGTTTCTTTCTTCTTTAGTTTTTGTGGGACCTTACTTTTGTGTCCCTTGCCTGATTTCCTTTACCTTTCATTTTTTAAAATTTAACATTTATCGATATTTTTCAATTTCTCCTCTCTTTTAAATTCATAATTTCTTCAAAATACCTTTATTCAGTCTTCAACTACTGTATGTTTGCTAATCAAATAACAACTGACCTATTTCTCATATAATCCAGACCTCTGTCTCCAGTGTTCTGTCAGACATCTTTGCTTTCATGTTAAAATGAAACAATGTGGGCCGGGCGCGGTGGCTCAAGCCTGTAATCCCAGCACTTTGGGAGGCCGAGGCGGGTGGATCACGAGGTCAAGAGATCGAGACCATCCTGGTCAACATGGTGAAACCCCGTCTCTACTAATACAAAAAATTAGCTGGGCACGGTGGCGCGTGCCTGTAATCCCAGCTACTCAGGAGGCTGAGGCAGGAGAATTGCCTGAACCCAGGAGGCGGAGGTTGCGGTGAGCCAAGATCGTGCCATTGCACTCCAGCCTGGGTAACAAGAGCGAAACTCCGTCTCAAAAAAAAAAAAAAAAAGAAAAAAAAAGAAACAATTCATGCTAAAATGGAAATAATTAAATCAACAAAATAAAGCAAGAACCTTCACATTTTCACATTTGTCAGTTTGTAAAATGACATCATTAGCCACCAAGTCACCTAAGACAAATTCACTTTTGTTTTTTAACATCACTGTCCCCTACCTTGCCCCGTCTGATGGCCATCAAATTTTGTTGATTCTACAGCTTTGACATCTTATCACGTCTATTTTCTAGAATTCTTTTGCCACCCACTTAGTTCAGACTCCTGTAATTTTTTCATACAAAATAAGGAATCTCCTATTTTGCCTGGCTGTGATCTTATCCTCACATCCTTTGCTAAACAGACATAAAAGTTGCCCATGTTCCACATTGCTGCAAATCTGATCATATCATTTCCATTAAAATAATTTTAAAGCTCCTTCAGGATTTTCTTCAGCATAGAAATTTTATGATATCCATTCAAGATCTGGAACCTGCCAACTGCCCCAGCTTCCTTCTCGTGTCTTGTGTCTGTGCATTATACATGCAATTCTTTTGCTTGAAATTTGATTCTCTCTTCCTCATCTTTTTCATCTTTCATTTTTATTAAAAATTGACCAAACATAGCCTTAAAAATATTTCTTAAGCCACAGCCAAGTGTCCACAGCCCTTAATCTATGCTCTCAGAGGATTCTGCATACTCTTCTTACATAATGGTTATCACATTTCAATGTGCTCAATAATTCACTTGTCTGTTCCCTTTATGGCCTAAGCTCTTTGAGGGCAGGAGCCCTGCTTTATTTAATTTTAAATCCCTAGAATTTATTACTGAGTCTAATAAATTTTAAGTGTTAAACAAATATTTATTAAGTAAAGATGTAATTACAAGAAATACACAGAAAAAATTTCTATTTTACCTTTCTTGGGAGAGGTGATTACTTTTTATTATTCCCTTCCCATTTCTACTATTACCTATTTCCAATTTTTCTTATAAAGTAAGACTTATCTCTGAAAAATAATAATAATTTTTAAGAGTAGTCTTTAATTCTCTGAATAGCTAGATATTTAAAATTATATAATTTCTTGAAGAACATCTGTTGAGTTAGGCCTTCTCAGGAGGCATTCATTTAAATAGCTCAGGACACAGCTAAGTTCCCAGGGGAATAAAGTTAAGAACATTCATAGGGATTACAATTTCTAGGAGAGAATATGTTTCCTATTTTTGCAACGGGGGAATTAGAAAATGAGTTGCATATAGCCTCATTAGGAGGATAGAAAGCTACTGTCACTTTTCTAAGAGGTGCTCTGAGCATCTTCTTTCTATTACTTTTTTTTCTTTTATATTGTGCAGCTCATGGAAATAGCTATGATACCATTTAGACTTTCTTTTTGGTGAAAGGCAATAGTCCTTTCTGGAGTTATGATTATTACTAGTTTTACAAATGCTCTCTGGAATCTGTAAAGTTCATTTGTGAATGTTATATTAATTCACCAACATGATTTTGTTAATTTACAAATCTAATTGCTAATTTCTGGAAAGATGTACCAGTGTTCATATATACATATATATGGACATTATATATGTGTGTATATGTGTGTGTGTGTGTATGTGTATATATGTATATGTATATGTGTGGGTGTATGTGTGTGTGTGTATACATATATTTAGAGAGAGCGAGAGAGAGAGAGAGACAGAGAGAGAAGTGGAGGAAGCACCAAAGTTGTAAGGCATGAATTCTGTACTAAAGAATTTTGACATTTTTAGGGGTGTGGTGCAGAGGAAGGGAAGATATGCAGACACAGACTAAAATAAGCTAAATGCCCAAGTATCTGGTCTTTAGGTATATTGTTCACTTAGGAACACCTGTATTCAATTTTTCTTTCTGACTCTTATGAAAATTTGGTTATTAGACAAGTTCTAGTATTTGGTTTATAATACTCAAGGATTGCTTTAAGTACTGTAGATAACAAATAGCCACTTTATAATAGAAAATATATTGTTAAAGTGACATGAAATTTCTTATAAGAATAAATAAATGTAATGAAATAGTTTCTAATAGATTATCTACAAATTAATACACTTTAAACTCAGAATAATTAAGAGTTACAAGATCTGGTCCTAACTATTGAATGAGTAATTTCGCTTTTGGAGGTTTTCCTAAGGAAAGCACCTGGAGTATATTAAAATAAATAGATATACACAGGTGATCTTTAAATTAGTGTGTGGTGGCAAACATAATAAATCAGGAAGCAAACAATATAATAGTTAGGCAGTGACCAGGCATTGATGCAGCCAATAAAATAATATTTTCTCTAAGTTTATGTCATGAGAAATGTTTTTGCTCTGATAAGTAAAGCATTCAGGAATTGGAATTATCTTTCATGTGTAAGTATGTTATAATTAAGCAAAATATGCATTAAAAGGGGTTAGTATTAAATAAATTAAACATTTACATGGCTTTATCTGAGTATTGTCAAACTTTCCATTCTCTTTTTATTCTAATTTTAAGTATTTTATATTAGAATTATGGACACGTATTCAAACTATACTAAAAATAAATTTTACGTTTACAATTACACAAAAATAAATAAAATTTAGTTAATACCTATAAAATATAACAAGAGTATTTTTCTAACTTCTGAATGACAATTGCTGGTTCTCTGTGTCTTTTAATACTCCAGTGAGTAAGTCCAAGGTCACAGAAATTTGAACTTACTGGATTCACTTTGCAGATAGTATTTTATTATAATTTATTTTTTTAAATCAAATTTCAATCAACACTGATCCAACTCTGAATTTCCTAGATAGCAAAGCTAATCCTGGTAAGAATGTTACAACTCACTCACAACCAAACTATAAACTACTAACCAATTTGTCTGCCAAGGTTGGAGTAGAGAATCATGTTGGTTACATGTATGGAGGTAAAAACTATCCTTTCTGTGCTAAAATAGCTTATGTATCACCAAAATTTTAACACCATTTATTTGAATAATTCCAATATGTACAATTGCAGAGAACATTCAATGCAAGGTTAGGACAAGAGAAAATATGTACATTAAATTTCTTATATAGTTGATATCAAAATCAATTGATATCAGCTGCAAGATGGTCTAAAAATTCAGGGGCCAGGATAAAGGTGGTTATCATTTCCACTATGTACATTTTTCAAGATCACAAGAACAAGAAGATTATTTCCTTTTTAGAAACTTTCCATCTTTGACAAACTTATAACATATAAAGTTTCAATTGGAATAATAATAATCTTGTACTTCTTTTTAGCTTAAATAACTCAGTTGGGTCAAAATGTCTATAACAGCAGACTGTTTAATTCAATTTTAAGGGGAATGAAAGAAGACCATGAGGGTAATGGAAATATACTACCCTATCAATACAAAGTGAGGAAAGTCAAGAAAGTGCAATGGTAGAGAAAACATCTGTTGAAAGAAATGAAACTAGAAAAGAGATAATTGCCTATCTACTGTATAGGAAATAATATAAGCCATATAGAATGGTCATTTTAAAAAGGGAAGCTTCAGCAATGCTTTTACAGTAGTCTTCAGCAAATCTCTACATCTATTTGTATTTAATTTCTAGGCTGTTCAATCTCATATTGATGATTGTGGCTACCCACAAATTTTCTGATGTTCATGGATGCAGGTTAAAATATCAAGCCAAAAATAGGTAAATCAAAGTGCATAAAAATGTAAGAAAATAATAGTTGGATAGAAAATAATTATTTATATTTTGGCATTATTTGAGCCATTTTAAAAGACTATATTGATATTACATTCAATTAAATGAAGCACAGGAAAACCACATTTTAGAAGTAACATAAATTTGTTTCTCCCTAGGAAGACATAGACTTGTTTTATTTAGGGCAGGGGAAAATGACTTCTATCAATATCCATTCTAGCTCAAACACAATGGACGTAAACAATTTCTTCACCTTGTTTGCTTATTTACTCCACAATACATCACCTGGAAAAAGAAGTGTAACGTTTCTTAACTAGATGTTACTCAGGGGCACATTAAGCTTATGAGGAGTCATAAGGAAAGCATCATAGGTCAGACAGTTGAGTGCGAACTTACAGAAAAATTGACTATCACTAAAAAACTTTTTAATGTCTAAGAACAATACACATAAGGGCTAAGTGAATCAAGCTGTGAGCCTGTATGTCTGTCCAATTCAATTATACATTCCAAAAAATAACCACAGAACAGTGTCCACAGGGTCATAAGTTTAAGTTACGCACAAACACACACAAACATACACAGACACACACACATGAGTGTGTGCTATAACGTAAATACCTGCATATATATATATGTATTTGTGTGTATATATATGTATATAAGGAATTATATTTTATCACCATGGAACCTATAGGTACATTAATTCAGATTTTAACTCCTATTTTATCTGTAATAACAAAATAAACAAGGCCAAGCAGACAACAAATAAACATGAACTTTGGGGAAAAGGGGGCAATTAAACTAAATTATATAGTTCTAGTTCTCCATAATGGAAATAGCAACTAGGTGTGCAACATATGAGCAAGAGTAAATTCCGTACCCTTATACCTTGTGGAGAGAGGCTGGATGGAGTCAGCATTGGTGGTTCCAAAGAAGATAATATTTTTATTAATGTTGAAATTATACACACCTACATGCATGCACAAACACACACAGGCACACACTCCCACGGAGACATTAATTCCACATATGTTTATTCAGAATTACATACACTTTCTTAATATCCTCTCATATTAAAATCTCTATGATGGATGATTGTGGTAAATTGAATCCATTATGTTGAAGAGACATAATTTTATTTCAATTAAATAAATGCAATACTATGTTTAGTCTTGTGGGAAGATCGTTCTGATCTCTTTCAAGTCTTAGCCTAAGTAAACTTTGGTACCCTAAGATTTTCCAAACCAAGTAAGCATATAGATCCCTATCTACAACATGTGCATTTTATTATAAAAATTCTAATTTCAAAAGTCATAAACTTCTGAAGGCATAAACAGTAAGTTCTGAGATATAAAGGCAGGGTCACAAAAAGATAAAGCTTTCCATCACTTTATCATCTGTTTGAGGAAACCAGTTAAACAATTATGTCAGTAAATGCCTTGCCAAGAATTTATTTCCTTTTATTATAATCTTTCTTTTTACATATGTAAAACTATGCCATATGTCAGGAGTTTTGCTCAATGCTTTTAAAATGTTATCTTCTTTCATAACAACACACTTTTTAAATATTTTATCAGTGAAAAAACTGAGGCATAGAATAACTTGCTAAGGCTGCACAATTAGTAAAGGATAGGGATGATCTTTGAATCTCAACTATAGGCTTTTAGAGCTCATTTTCTTACCTATTACATTATACAGTGCCTTACTTTATTAAATTTGAAGAAGTATGTTTAAGTAACTAACTCATTAATGATGTTTGGTACAAATTAAATTCCGTATTCCAAATTAATGATTCATTGGTTGGAAAGGAGATTCTCAAATTTATCCTAATCCCCCATAGACACAACTCCCAGAGTATAATATATCTGGCACAAGTTTGGCAATTGTTATATATTTGCTGAATCAACAAATGAAAGAATACAGTATGACTACTCAATTCAACTTAAACAGGGAGATGTTGTTATCTAAGGCTCATTATTTTATGGAATAATGGCTTTGACTCTGTTTCAGGGTGATAGCACTACTCTCCATACTGCAGTAACTCAATCATTATAAATGCCATAGACACTGGAATCATTATAATTGATCTTTGGTCTTTTTTATTGTATTCGTTAGATTGGGATTAGAGATAATACCTAAGTTTGAATAAAAGCTTATACATTTTAAAGGATGAAGATAACAAACAATATTGATGACAGCAAAAACAGAATGAAAAGGAACATTAGTTGCTAGAACTAAAAGTAGTCACTGTATGTATTTGTTGATTGATGCCTAAGATCAGTTAATTATAGTAAATAAAGTTTTCTTAACAGGATTCTTGCGCTTTTTCAGTGTACTTTAGTAAACCAAACACATTAGAATAACCTTCACTTGTAGTTTTGTTGTATCTTTTTTTTTAATGACCAAAGATTCTTTTTAATTGTAGAAAGCAATTTAATAAGCAAATATTTAAATATGAACTATATGTAGCTGACAGTCACTGACTGATGACAGATCAGACTCTACCACCATTCAGATAATTAATTTTAGTGATAAAAGAGGCAAATGCCAGTGGGGAAGTAATCTAAAATGTCTGTGTTCTCTACCATCTGTGGAAAATATCTAGGAGGGCTTGTCTAAGGGAAAGCTAGTTATTTCAAATGGCTTCTCTGTAAAGTCACAGCTTTGTAACCTCTTGTCAGATGTGTAACTTTTAGAAAAGAATTGAAAAGAGCTGTGGATTGGTGGGAAAGTGCTAGCTTCCATGGAGAAAATATGATTTGCCTCCAGATGACCGCCTATTCTAGAGAATGTTGAGGAACCCCTTGCTGAAATAGACTAAACCATAACAATTCATCTCTAATATATTTGATGAAAATTCTAGACAAAATAGCCATTCTTCATGATTTTCTATTTAATATTCTATATGAGACCATTCAGAAATGCAATGAATACTCATAGAATTTTTTTTTTTTTGAGACAGAGTCTTACTGTATTACCCAGTGGTAGGATCTGGGCTCACTGCAACCTCTGCCTCATGGGTTCAAGCAATTCTCCTTCCTCAGCCTCCCAGGTAGCTGAGATTAGAGGCATGTGCCACCACATCCAGCTAATTTTTGTATTTTTTAGTAGGGACAGGGTTTCACTATGTTGGCCAGGCTGGTCTCAAACTCCTGAGCTCAAGCGATCCGCCCGCCTCGGCATCCCAGATTGCTGGGATTACAGGCATGAGTCACCGTGTGCAGCCAGAAATATGTTTTTAAATGAAAATTATAATGATTATTTAATAATACTACCTGTCTAAATAATACTCAACACCTAGACTCCTGAAAAGTGAATTAGTCCCAGAGGTATAAATTTTTGTACATCTACGTCAATAGGAAAACAGAACAAAATAAAATACCAGTAAATCAGTTTTCTCTCCTCAAATTTTTCTTGTCATGAATCTGAACTAATTTGAATATAGCAATTTTTAAAAACAGAATAAAATTAAATTATTGAGTTTTCATATTTAATGTATTTTAGGTAAATAATATTTTCTAATGCTTTTATTGTCTAATTGCCACCTGATGATTTTGAATCATACAAAGTACAGGAAGTCTGGCAGCAGAGGACAACAGAAACGTGAGAATTTCAGGTATATTTGATTCATGCTGAAACTACTCACTTTAAAATAGGGAAATTTCTCTACATTTAAATGTAAAAGAACAAATCTTCCCTGTGAGTATGCTATTCTCTATTTTGAGATTGCCCAAATCTACTTCTTCCTTCCAATGACTGTTACATGTTTCTCAAATCTCTCTGTCCCAAGTTTTCACTTTGTTTCCATGTATCTTCTACAATATTATTTTTACTGTCTTTCTTTTGTGACTTTCTATCTCTGCCCACATCCTCTAACATGGAAACCATGAAAAATCAAGACAATACAGGTAAACAAAATAATTTAAAAATTCAAAATTTTAGAAAGAATAGTGTCTTGACCTCTTTAATTCATGTGCCCAGGCAGGCGTGATGCCTCACGCCTGTAATATCAGCACTTTGAGATGCCAAAGCAGGTGGACTGCTTGAGGTTAGGAGTTTAAGACCAGCCTGACCAACATGGTGAAAACCAATCTCTACTAAAAATACAAAATTTAGCCAGGCATGGTGGCAGCTGCCTATAATCCCAGCTACTAGGGAGGCTGAGGCAGAAGAATCACTTGAAGCCAGGAGGCAGAGGTTGCAGTGAGCTGAGATCGCACCACTACACTCCAGCCTGTGCAACAGAGTGAGACTTCATCTCAAAAAAAAAAAAAAAAAATTCATGTGCCCTTTAAATATATTTAAAAACCATAAACCTTTCTTTAGTGTTATTTAAAATTTCAAGGTACATTTCATGTGGTTTAAATAAACCAAATTTTTATATAGAATAGGTTTTTTTCTAACTACCCAAACCCTCCTTCAAATTTTTCCTCAATTTGATTTGTTATTTATGATGCTTTCCCCCAGTAGACAAGCACTTTACCAAATTTTACAAGCAATTGAACAAAGAATTCTTTTTCCATATTTAGGTCTCTGCATTACAGTTTAGAAATCCCTTTGTGAAAATATAGGACAAACATTTGAAAGGGAAATTTAAATGTTGTAAATGAAAACATTAGATCTGTAGAAGGATTTCTTTAAATTGTGCAAACTGAAGCCATATCTGTAACCAAGTAGATTAATAATCACAAGCTCATATTAATCCCTTGAAATCTGTAGGGACAAATAGCAAACCATAATTTATGGGCTAGGAACTTTATTGACTAGGAACTCACTGTAGTGCTTGTGACTCTACTGCATTGCAAATGCAAAAAGAATAGGTAAGGATAAAAATGTGAAAAAAAAACTCAAAAAACAATTGTATTAGTCCATTTTCATGCTGCTGGTAAATACCTGAGACTGGGAAGAAAAAGATATTTAATTGGACTTACACAGTTTACATGGCTGGGGAGCCTCAGAATCATGGTGGAGGTGAAAGGCACTTCTTACATGGTGGCAGCAAGAGAAAATGAGGAAGAAGCAAAAGTGGAAACCCCCGATAAACACATCAGATCTTGTGAGACTGATTCATTATCATGAGGATAGCATGGGAAAGACCAGCCCCCATAATTCAATTACCTCTCGTTGCGTCCTTTCCAAAACACGTGGGAATTCTAGGAGATGTAATTCAAGTTGAGATTTGGGTGGGGACACAGCCAAACCGTATCAACAATAAACCAAGTAAGGCAGAGTTTATTTGTTTGTTTGTTTCCCAGCCCCCTCTCCCAATCACCCCCCACCCCCACTACCTCCTCTTTCCTGGTTGTCTGGTTTACATGACAACAAAAGCATCTGAGAAATTCAGCTTGTCTAAGATGCTAACCCAAAGTGTCTCAGACAGGCTTTCAGCCATAGGACAGGTCATCACTGCAAATGTTGGACCCAGGGGTACTAATATTGGACTAAGTTAATGATTATGGGGCAAAAAATATGTTCTTTCCATAGGAATATGGAGGGTTGTAAATGGGGAGGCTGGGGGAGAACATGGACTTAGAAACTCCAAGTTGATGAAGGATTTCTACATTTCACTATTAGAAGGATGCTTGGTTATCCTACCAAGTTACTAGACTGGCTGAATCTAAGGGCTCAAAGTTCAATGCAAGAAAGAAGGAAATGTCAGTTTTCAACTGAATGGTTGGATTTAAGAATCCCAATTGAAACAATGCAGGTGGAGAGAATCCAAACTGGTAAACCAAACTCAAGTGAGGGCAACATGAGGTATCAAATTACAGAGCCAAGAAATTCAGGTATAAGAGCTACTTGAGGTAACAAAGTCCAACACATAGACTAAAATATGTTAAATGACAAGATCAAACAGATAGGTTCATATAAGTGTAGTAGGTTGAACAATGGCCCTGCAAAATGTCCCAGTCCTAATTCCCAGAATCTGTCCATCTGTTACCTTACATGGCCAATGGGTCTTCGAAGATGTGACTAAACCAAGGCTGAAGAGATAGGGAGATTATTCTGGGTTATCTGAGTGAGTTCAATGTAGTCACTAGGGTCCTTATAAGAAAGAGGCATACAGGTCAGAGTCAGAGAAAGTGATGTGACTATGGAAGAAGAGAGACAGAAGGATATATGATGACAGAAGCAGGAGTCAGAATGATGCAGGGCCACAGTTGAGGAATATGGAAGCCTCTAGAAGCTGGAAGAGACAAGTAAACAGCTTTTCCATAGCACTTCCAGAAGCAACTTAGCCCTACCAAACTATTTTAAATGTATGATCTTTACAATAGCAAGATCACAGATTTGTGTTGCTTTACCATACTGATTTGTGGTAATTTGTTATAGCAAAAATAAGGAACAAATGCAATAGGAATGGGATAGCACAAGTTAGAAACACAGGCAAGGAAAGGTAACTTAAAAGTTAAAATTCACATACTCTGGTAGTGGGAATGTAAAGCACTGCAGCCATTACGGAAAACAGTATAAAGTTTGCTCAGAAAACTCGAAATGAAAATACCATATGATCCAGAAATTTCCTGCTTGGGATATAATCAAAATAAAGGAAATTAATATTTTTAAAAGAGATACCCGCACAATGATGTTTATTGCAGCACTATTTGAAGTAGCCAAGATATGAAATCAGTGTCTACCAATGGATGAATAAAGAAAATATATATATGTACACAATGGACTATTATTCAGCCATTAAAAATGACTGAAATCCTGTCTTCTGCAGCAACATGGATGGAACTGACATGTTAAGTGAAATAAGTCAGGTAGAGAAAGATAAATGTTGTATGTCCCACTACATATGTGGAAGATAAAAAAATGGAACCTCATGGAAATAGAGAGTAGAATTATGGTTACTAGAGGTGGGAACAGGAAGGTAGGGGGAGGTAAGGAGGAGTTGGTTAACGGGTAAAAATATATAGTTAGATAAAAATAATAAGTTATAGTATTCAATAGTAACACAGGAAAATTTAGTTAAGAATAATTGTATTTTTCAAAACAGCTAGAAAAGAATTGTAATATTCTGAACACAAAGAAAATATCAAATTTTGAGGTAATAGATATCACAATTACCCTGATTTGATCATTACACATAGTATACATGTATCAAAATATCACATGTATCCCCAACGGATGTATAACTATGTTATATCAATAACATTAAAAATCTATTAAAAATGAATAAATCACACATCTACCATAAAGATAATAAGAAGATAATGATATACGTACAGGGTTGGGACAATAAGTCCAAGGAAAAATCAATAGAAAATGGCTTGTCCATATATTTGTGGCAAGAACCACCTACATTTTCCCTTTTGTGGACAGGACAAGGCTAAGTCAGTAGATATATCTGAATGGAGGTAAGGTTATAGGTATAGAAGAGAGGCAAAATTACACTATAGTTCAATAACACGCTGGAGCTGGAGTACTTTGAGGAAGAATATCAGTGCCCTCCACAATGCCATTTTTAAAAATTCAGGATACATTAAGTTGCTGCTCTTTGTGTCATCTGCTTGGATATACGTCCATCATACACTAATTTATGAGATAGATGGTTTTGCTTTCCTTTAAGGAACAGAATGACTCATTACCTCTACTCTCTTACTTTTCTTTTCCTACCTTAAATAGCTAAATTTTTTTTTTAGGTAAGTTTCCATTATGATGCCCTTCATTATTCATTTTATATCTTAATAATTTAGCAAAAACACTTACATAGCTTCACTGCAGGTTGCTGGCATCTATACCTTTCAATAAGAAGTCACTAACCACACACTAACAACCCCTGTATAAATAATTAAATATGTCCAGGGCAATGGAACCCTGTTTTACTACATGCACAGAGAAAAGAAAATAGGATCTTATTATAAGCAAATGCTGATTTTTCTATAATCTGGCCATAGCCTGTGAAAAACTTCTAACTCACCCCAGATGTAAGCATTTCTGAAGTTCTCTACTTATGGCTAAAGTACTTGTAATGCTCCACTAGACAATAAAAGAGAAAGGACATAAACAACAAAAGGCAGAGGGTGAGATCCCCTGAGCAAGATTAATTATAAAAGCCTCTCTGGCTTCTGCCCTTCCAGAGGTTGAGGGGCAGAAGCCAGACAGGCTTTCTTTCCAATCCCCACTACAGGGTTGGATTGAGAAATACACTCTACATGTGCTACAACTCATGCTTGTCATGCCTATGACGGATATTCCAAATCAATCAGAGTGCAGTTTCTTTCAGAATCTATCACATTTCAATTTTCCACTGAAGTGGAGTGCAGCCTCACAATTTTTATTACAGCAAACTAGACAGCTATTACCATTTTCTCATAATGCCCATCCCAGATGTAACCTATCCTATAGCAGGTGTCCTTCCACCTTCAAAGCTAACATGGATCCACAACTTTAGGGAATAGGAAACTACGTGTCAGTTGTTCTCAGGTAAAACCTACTTTTATGTCTGTTGTAAGGTGACTTTGTTTTTCTATTTCAAAGATAGCTTTTGCGTTTAAGTTTCAATTTTAATTTTATTATTATTATACTTTTAAGCTCTGAGGTACATGGGCAGACCATGCAGGTTTGTTACATAGATATATACATGCCATGGTGGTTTGCTGCACCCATCAACCTGTCATCTACATTAGGTATTTCTCCTAATGCTATTCCTCCCCTAGCCACCACCCCCCGCCCCCCACAACAGGCCCCAGTGTGTGATGTTCCCCTTCCTGTATTCATGTGTTCTTATTGTTCAACTCCTACTTATGAGTGAGAACATGTAGTGTTTGGTTTTCTGTTCTTGTGTCAGTTTGCTGAAAATGATGGTTTCCAGCTTCATCCATGTCTGCAAAGGACATGAACTCATCCTTTTTTATGGCTGCATAGTATTCCATGGTGTGCCACATGTTTTTAATCCAGTCTATCATTGATGGGTATTTGGGTTGGTTCCAAGTCTTTGCTATTGTCAACAGTGCTGGCAACTGAAGATTTTAGGTAGTTTCAAATTACATTTTTGGGGGTTTGTCTCTGAATCCTATTGCTAGATATTACTGGTGCTAAAGTCATCTCCCATTTTGAATCCACTGTTGATTATACACACTCTCTCTCTCTCTCTCTCTCTCTCTCTGTCTCTCTCTCTTAACCTGTTCTTAAAACCTGCAGTTTGCCTTCTCCATTAGACCACTTTTGTTGATGTTAGAAGTCTTCACTTAGTATCTTCAGCCTCAGTCTTTGTATGGCTTCAGCCTGTGGCAACAATATTTTATCTATCATTGTATCTTATGCCAATCCCTTGGCAGAATTTGGGTAGGTCTTAGATTTATTTCCAACCATTCACTTCCTGCCAAACTCCTAGCTTGGATATACCTTTCCCAGAGGGGCCTGTTATTACCACTATCTGACACAGATGATCTGATCATCGGAATATATTGTTGACAGTTAGCTAACAGATAATTGCTTTGTGATCCAGAGGTGCTTCAGAGGTATCAAAAGGAAGAGGACAAAAATGAAATGAATATGAACAAACAGAAGCACTTTCAGGACTGTTAAAAATTATGCATTCATGAACTGAGAGCCCTCTTACTTTTTTGGCAGCCTGTCTTGGAGTTTTCTCCAATATTCTGTGGTTGCTCCAATTAATTAGAAAGAGTTGTGAAGGTACTACTGAAAAGTAAGCCATCATTATTATTATTATTATTTATAATTATTATGTTGTATTTTGCTGTTGTATTATGCCATTGTATGTTGTATTGCTGTCATAAGAACATACAGTTCAATGTCCTATAATAGAATTTTATTATTTTAATGACAATTGTGTAATGTGCATTGATAGCCACTAACTGCATTTTTGGATTAAATACATTTAACAGGCCAAATAGAATTTTGTACATTTAAGGGACACTGACATTTATCATTTATAGAAGAAAAGAGATACCCTAGCCTCAGTTTACATAAAAAAATCTTTATTTGATGCTGATGGTGGCCAAGGAGCAATTGGCCAGCAAAGGCAGTTCCTGTCATATGCTTTGAAGTTCCAGATTGCCTGGAACTTCAAATTGGAACCATGCCTGTTATGGCAATTTTCAGGAGAAATGAAAAAGGAATCTTAAATATCAAAACTAATTTTTGGGACCATCTGCCTTAAATTATTTTTGAACAGGTTTTGTCATATATAAAGAAATCCTTCATGCATAAATACATGCATATTCATATATAAAACTATACAGTCAGTTCTTGCTGTGCACATTTTGATATGCATGTATTTCAGTTATCATAGTTTAGTGAAATAACACCAGTCTCTCAACAATATGGTCCAAATTTCACTTACCACCATATATTAACTATTAGTAGTTACAAGGAGTGCAAACATCTCTGCTAGCTCTTTGGTCCACCAGATATCATGTGAGTGACAGATGCACATCATGACCAGAGATTCCCTTCTTTCAACACCTGTCAGCTATTGTTCATTGCACATTTTTATGTTACTCAGTTTGCTCACAGACAGCAAAATGTGCAGTTGTATTGTCTTCTTGTCTCTTAGTGATAAACCTACGTAACACTTTACAAAAATGGGCCAAAGAGAGCATTGGCCAACAACGATAAAAGTGCAACAAATAAATTAAAAATAATCCTGAAATTTACTTTTAAATAGAATACAAATGGATTTAGAGAAAAAAGACTGCAGATATCACACAACCATTGTTCTAACATAGCCAGAGAAAATTAGTGAATATAGACTTATCGACACAAATAAGAAACATATTTGTGATGAGAATGTAGATATCCCAGAGGAAGTAACAGGAACAAAAATCTTTGCAATAAAAGTACTCTCAGAGACATTTCATCATATTGAATACACAATGAGTAAAATGTTAGAAGCTGATCCCAACTTAGAAAGAAGCAAGGCAATTACTATGTCATAGAAAAGATGTGTTAAGTTTTATAATTTTTGTAACAAGAAAGAAAATACTGTTCAAACTATCCTTGATAGTTTATTTTTTAAAAGAACACCCTTAAATTCTCAATGTTTCTATTGTCTAAAAGTACTCTGTGCTAAATAAATATTAATTTTTCTATTTTCTTCATTTCTCTATACATTTATAATCCAGCAGTAAGATTTTAAGGTGTTAAGAAAACATTTTCAAGTGTAACAGAACATTTGTAATTTTTCTCATTGATTGTTGAGATCATTTGGCATAGGTTTTGCTTTTATAGTCATTTTTATAGTATTGCACTACCTTACTGAAGGCAAGGACTGTTTCTATTTATCCTATGATAAATGGACTCACTTGGAGATCAGACCATTTGGGTAGGTTTGAATAAAGGATACAAAATCTTGAGTTGATGATAAGAAAACAACCTGCGGGGCAGGAAAGCAGAAACCATTTAATCTACCGTGAATTAGGAAAGGAAAATTGTGAAAAAGGCTCTGCTCTAGAGAAAGGGGTTCTGTAAACTTAGTTGGGTAGGGAAGGAGCTAGAATCCTAGTAATAAAACTGTTTGCTTATGGAAGTATGTGGAGTTATGGAGAAACAAATGCTGTAATTATCCATCATTCTTCACTATATTTGAAATTATCTGAAGAAAAGGAGGAAATAATATGGATAACATCTCTCTCTCTCTCTCTCTCTCTCACACACACACACACACACACACACACACACACACTTGTAATGGCTACTGACTTCACAATCCAACTCCATCTTTTATATATTTAATATGTTTTATCCACCTGGATGCCTTAATGGAAAATTAATTCTGGATTTGGAACTATAGAGTCAATAAGAAAGACATTTTTAACATGCTGGGATGGATGAAGTTCTAATAAATTACTAAAATCACACCTATGGTGAATGAATTAATGTTATCTCTTAATGTTTTTTGTGGCTTCATTTATTCTTCTTCCCTTTACTACACACTAAAAATGCGACAAGTTATGCCTTTCTTTTGTGAATTTCATTACACTGAGTGTTTTTGAGAGTGTTTTAGAAGCTAATTTATGATGAACTCTGAATCATTTTCTGTGTGTATCCACAGTAGTAATCAGTACACCTTCTTTTACAACTGAGATCTGGGTTCAGCAACTCCAACAGTTCTCTGATTTCCAATTTTATCTCTAAATTTAAGTAAGGAGCAAAATTTTATAACTGGATATAACATGTAGAATCATAAATGACTTACTAGAGAATGTTTTTTGTGATGGAGATCCTGTTTCTCATAGTTTTCAGGTGAGGAAGCCTGTGGGAATCATTCCCATCTGCCTTTCAGAATCACTTCCCTGGTTTATTCTCTGAAACCAGTGGAGTGAGGAGATAACTTACGGGGTAAGTCAGTTTCTTGCAAAGGCAATGGGGACTGTATGGCAGAGCACCTTCTTCTGGAATTTCAGCACAATAAAGACACTGTAGTCAATACTTATTCCAGTAGGATGCATGTTAGCATTATTTATGTTCATTCCAAGCCCTTTAGTATTGGGTTGTGGGAGATATTTTTTCTGACTTGTTCTGTATCCTGGGGTAAGGCCATTGCCTGACTCTGAATCTCAGCTACTTCAATGGTGAAGCATATGCTTGTGTTTTACCACTAAGTTGAAACATTCTCTGATTCTGAATTTCATTTAAGTCATGTATATACATAAATTTGTTGTTTGTCTATTCATATAAATATATACATATATAAAAATTATTTTAAAGTTTGTTTTTTTAGACACCATACTCTTTTAGACACCATTCCATGTCAGTTTATAGATGGTTCAGTTTTTAATAGCTGCCTAAT
This sequence comes from Aotus nancymaae, assembly GCF_030222135.1. Lineage (NCBI taxonomy): Eukaryota > Metazoa > Chordata > Mammalia > Primates > Aotidae > Aotus > Aotus nancymaae. Next base: position 33,668,978 of record NW_026988471.1, read on the forward strand.
ACTTTATTGTGTCTCTGTACTATAGTATACAGCATATCTCCTAGTTTGAACATTTAGAAAGTTATTTATATTATGTAATTACAAATAGCACTGCAGTAAAATATTATTTCTCCATACAATATATAATAATAAACTCAAGTACAAATGGGTTAGAGATTTAAATTAAAAAAATGAAACTGTACAAATCTTATAGGAAAATAGGAGTGATATAGATAAAGACAAAAGAGATTCTTTCTGACTGTTTATGATTCTGTGACCACATACTCTAGAGGGCATTTAGGTTTTGATGGTCAATTTATTCATAGTGAGATCATCAATGAATCAGATATTAGATGTTTTTCCTTTTCTGCACACATTTGGTATAATTTGCCAGTTTAAGCAAAGTTAGTTACCTGCACTTCTGTGTTACCACCTCACAAACTTCATCATGTTGTATGGTAGTTGTTTATCTATATGGTAGCCCTGCAAAACTGATGATTCCTGAAAATGAAGTATTCATTTTCCTTTCGGGTGCACAACATCTCCTACTTTCTGGTTCAAAAGGTCTGTACTGACACCCAGAAATCTTCATTTTAACTAAGTTTCAGGAATTTTGAAATAGATGGCCCCAAGAGCCACATTTTACCACATATATTAGGATTTGAGTTCCCTGAACGCTAGAGCTGTGTCATATTCATTTTTCTACTGTAACTATCCCTCTATACAATAAATGCTTGGAAAAAATTTTTAAATAGTTGATAGTTTCTTTAACAAGAACAAAATAAAAAATACCTTTTATAGTGACATTCTTACCTCCAAGCTTTCAAGATAATACAGTTCAGGTTACTGTTTTTTTTTTCCTCATATACTTTAGTTCCTCTGGAAATATTTTGCCTTCTATAACTGTTAATTTTATGTGTCAACTTGACTGGGCCACCCAGGAGTGGCTAGATATTTGGTCAAACATTATTCTGGGTGTTTCTGTGAGGGTTTTTGGATGAGATTAACATTTGAATTGATAGACCTATGAAAGCAGTAAAACAGATCATCTTCCCTATGTGTGTAGCCCTCATCCAATCAATTGAAGAACTGAATAGAACAAAAAGGCTGAGTAGGAGGGAACTTTTTCCACTGGGCCAACTGATCTGGGACATTGGTCTTTTACACATGGACTAGCACTTATACCATCAGCTCTTCTTGTTTAGGACTTTGGAAGCAGATGAGAATTATACAATCAACTCTCTTGGGTCTGCAGTTTGCCAACTGCAGATCTTGGTCCTTCTTGGCCTCCGTAATCACATGAGCCTATTCCTTATAAAATATTTTTATTTAAAAATAAATGCATATATATAACTATATATTAATATTTATATCTATATGTATATATTCTACTTTGAAGAACCTTGGCTAATGCATTCATCTAAGCTATTTTAGTGAAGACTCAGTTTAAAACAGCAACCCCAGATGGCAATAAAAGCAACAAATCTTTGTTTCAAATTGTGCTTTTCTTTTTGATGTTGTTTGTTTCTTTATAACTTTATACAGCATCTTTTCTAAAATGGACATACATAATGTGTACTTCAAAAAATTTCTACCTAATATTATCTCATGTGGGACTTTGCAAGCAAAATTTCATTGAAAATTTTATTTTCAGTTCTAAGATATTTATTATACTATCTTACAATTGTGTATATATATATATATGCACACACACATATATGCATACATACATAGTATATATACATATATGTTATATATAAATGTAATTGTGTGTTTATATATACATATACTATATACACATATATTTGTAGGTTGGTAGATAGATTGAGAATAAAATGCACAGCAGTTATCTTTAGAATCAACAGAGGCAAAATCCAGAAAAATATTTTTTGAGAAAACCTAAAACATTTTTGTCTGGAAATATCAAGGAAATAGAGACAAAAATGCATAGCAAGGAGAACAATAAATTTACTTGGTGCAGCCAAATGTTGGCAGATACAAGGAACTGGAAGGCAAGACTGACAAAAATGTGATGCAAGAAAAGAAATATGTTAACTTAGAAATAAAAAAGAAATCAACCTCTGCTGGTGTCTTTGTAACATAAACAACCCATAAAAGAATCTCATGTGGTGGTTTCTTATTACTGGCTCTGTCTTCAGCATGGCACATCAGTTGCTGTGCTGCAGACTGTGCTCATCCAGGCAAAGTGGGAATGACATGATTGAATGATTAACCAATACATGAGATTCATGCAAATGGCCTCTTGGAAACATCTCAAGGCAAAATAAATAATTATTTATTTTATATGCTGTGTGAATTTGTCTGTCTAAATAATGCTTGGAGGCCTCCATTTCACTTATTTTATCTACACACACACACTACACACACACACATACACACACATACAGCATGAGACTAAGCCAAGGCAAAGTAGAAAATTACGTTTCTGATGTCCTTCTTTCTGGTGCCCACATTCACTTTTAATGCCCCCTACTTTTCATGGGGTTCTTTTAGCTTGTTATTCATTACAGATATTGGCCTCTTCCCACCGCTAACTGTTGCTTGTTACAATTATTCATGTCTTAAGGTAATTCATATTAAAATTAGAGTTTTTTTGAGGATCAAAAGCCAAAGGAAAAATACTAAGAGACCATGATAGGGGAGTAGGATTTCAGGCAGGCTCATTAATCTCTATTTTTCACACAGAATTCCCATCCTGGCATGTAGACTTTGCCTACTCTGCTGACGTTTCAGGACAGTTATGCACCAGGATGCTTTAGAAAAGAAAATACAGATGTTGGCAACAGACAGACTTGAGTTTGAATCTGACATTTTATTCTATCTAGTAGCTGTATTTCTGAGCCCCTGTTTTCTGTAAAATGGTAATAAATGTATACCTCCATGATATAAAGCTTTGAGAATAATTTTTAAATGAGATTATACATTCCAAACACATATTAAGTGCCTGATTTAGTACTTGAGTGGCAAGAATTAAAATGGTTGCTATTATTATTATTAGCTATTGGGAGCCAGGGTAACATTAGGAGCAATATTCTCATTTATATGGGTTGTTTGGGAATTAAATTAATAAATCATATTTATAAAAATTGCTGTCACAGCACATGACAGATGCACCCACTCAAATGCAGCTTTCACTTACAAGAAGTACAGAATGAGATTGTTTTCATTTTATTCAGTTGAGCAATTTCTAAACCAGTTTCTGATATGTGAAGTGCAAACCAAAATAGATCTTTTAGTACAGGAATGTATTTTATTAGGATATGCTTTTGGATTTCTCCCCAGTTTCTTTCTTAACGTTTTCCCAACTCTTGCAGTTCTATTTGTTGAAAGTTCGGGGATGGTAACGACCTCCTATCTGCTTCTAGTAACTAGGATCAAAGACACTGCTTAAGTCTAAAGCAAAATACAGAGTGTGCTTTTATTCCTCAGTCCTTTAAGAAAAACATAAATTTGAGCTCTCTTTGTATTTGTCTTAAAACCTTGATTGATAAGGAAATACTTGCTATTTACAGTTAAATGGAAAAGGTACTAATTTATTATAGAATTTCAGCTATAACCAAAGTCCTTAAAGGATAAAAGTAAAATATTAATTGTGGCCATTTTTAGTTGAGAAAATGTATATTTAATTAGATCCATGCATAAATATGCCAAAATGGACCTTTATGCTCTTGTAATAAGGGAAAAATTCTGACATCACGTTTTTAGCAAATGCTCCCTCTTTTCTGCAACTCAGTTGTGCACAGCATAAAGTCATTTGGTCAATGATGGATCACGTATTAGATGAAGCCCCATAAGACTATAATTGAGCTGAAAATACTCTATCACTTCGTGAAGTCATAGCTGTGGTAACATGGCAGTGCAAAACATTACCTTTTCTATATTTAATATGTTTAGATACACAAATGCCGTTATGATACATTTGCCTACAACATTCAGTATGGTAACATGCTGTACAAGTTTGTATACTAAGATCCACAGGTCATACAATATAGCCTAGGCGTGTAGTAACACCTATGTTTGTGTAAGTACATTCTGTGATGTTTGCACAATGATGCATTTTTCGGAATGTATCCCTGTTGTTAAGTGATGGTTAACATAATATCCATATTGTTCCTCTTTATACAATGTATTCTCTGTCCCAGTATCTTCAAAGTGTGTCCTAAATTATTAGCTTCCAAAAGAGGCCGTGAAAACATTTGCCTTTCCCATCTTATTATTTTCATTTCAGAAGATTATCAAACTTCAGTCATTAATGTCTAAAGAAAAAAGCATTATTCAGATATTCACATCAACTTTACTAAAATGGAGATGACAATGTTTTGTTTTAAATAGTTGAATTGGTCTCTAGTATGTTTCTTTTCTTCTTCTTTTCATCTCATTGATTTGTATGTATGACCATGATAACATTACCAGTGACTAAACAAATCAAGTTGATCTTATTATATCTTTATTTCAGAAAGGTCACTGAATTGTCATTGTACAATAAAGCATTCAGGAAACATGACCTTGGGAATCCCGTTTTTCTTTCTTTGTGTGGAGATAGACAATTTGGTTCATATTGTAAAAGGGCAAATTTGCATACTCTCATCATTTTGGTTTTGGGTTAAGATATTAAGATTTCCCCTCCTCCCTAAAGAAAAAGCAGGCGTCTTTCTTCTTCAATTGCTCTAGCTTAATAAAAGCAAAAATTGTAACTGCTCTGAATCATTGAAAGGGCTCTTAACACTGAGTGTATTCTAAACACATCTCAGGTCTGCTGGCAACTTTGTTCCTTAACCCAAAGCCTGAATACTAATAATGTGAAATGTCTGACATTATTCAGGCCACATAACTGCTTTTCTCCTGAAATACCACCTTGTAAAGATAGAGAAAACTGTAAGTTATATTTAAAAGATGAATATTAAAATAATGCCATTGTCTCATCCAGAAGGTGGGTCAAGTTTTCTGAATTAAAGTAAGCGGATTGCCAAGAAATGACATATTACATATCAGAGTTGGTCATATCTATAGATAAAAATAGGTGGATGCCACTTGAGGGATGCCATGGTGTTAGCTATCCACACCAAACTTCCACAAAGAATGTGCTGAAGTTCCTGAAATTTCTTCTTTTGGAGTTACTCATTGGTGTTATTATTGTCTCCAGAGAGCTTTTATTAAAAAACTACTGTAAGCCTGCAAAAGAGGGTTGATGTATTATAACAAATTATTTATTTATGAGATTGGTTAGTTTTGCTCTGGAAAGAAGGCATAAGGATGTGAATAATATGAAACTAAATCCCAAGGAAATTGTTCAGTGCCTGTGAACAAGCGACTTTTCCACTAGATTGTAGCTCTCTGAAGGGTGGGCCCTGATCTTACTTATTTTTCTATCCTCCACTTTGCTCAGTAGAGTGCAATATATCCATTTAGATATTGGATTTAAGAAGAGATTTCAATTGAAAAAAGCATTAACAGGGTTTGAAATGTTTCCAAATAACTGCTTAAGAAAATCTTGGAAGTGGAGATGCAAACATGTAGGCAAGAATGAGACCATCAACCATATATTTAATTGTAATTACCTTAGACTTTTTCAGGAGGACACCCTGACATCAGTCCTCAAGCCCTCAAATAATCAGCTTTCAGTTGGGAAAGAATCTAATTAAGGGTGAAAATAGATAAGCTTTTTGCTCTGCTTAAAAACATATTGCAATAGCAGAAATGTGCTTAATATATTTACAAATGCTCAGGAACCTCTACCTTTGCCAGTAAGCTCATCATTAGGCCAATGTCAAAAAGATTGATGGGGTAGACAGAGGTAAGAAAAATAACTTTTCAGTGTCTCACAAAGCAGCATCAGTGGTGTAGCAGCAAAAGCATAAGCTCTGAAACCTCAAGATCTCGTTTTAATATCTTGGCTTCCTGGGACTTTGGAGGTGTGATTTATCCCTTATGGGGGTCAGTTACCTTTTCAAAAATGGAAACAATGAGTTACCTTTTCAAAAATGGAAACAATGACATGCATACTACTGGATTAAATAAAATTATCAAACACTAAATCTACTCTTAAATAATAATAACCTCTATTCCCAATTTATACGGCAAAATGGTTCTAAGAAAACTAAAACCATGTTCCATTATAGTTATTTTCAAGGAATGGTAAATTTAAAAAATTGTATTGGAAAAGAACGTTTTTGTTGTTCAATAACAAAGAAAAATTAAACAAGAAGAGGGATTATTTCCATTTCTGTGTTTCCCAACAAAACTTTGATTTTCCTTTACATTCTTTTTTTCCAACTGTATCATATACTTAGGTTAGCATTACTTATGTCAGGATCTTGCTACATTCTGGTTTCTCTAAAGTATGAAACAAAAAAGAAGAAAAGAATAACTGTATCTGGGTCTTTCTCATACATGACTGGACAGGTGTAAAAACAGACAAAAAACAAGTGGAAGGACTGTTTCCAACAGTAGTAACTGGCATTAAGTTGGAAAGTAGTGGGGAGGGCTGTTCATCTTGTTCTTGTTCTTGTTTATATATATATATATATATATATATATATATATATATATATATATATATAAACTGATTTCAACCATGTTTATAAAAAATAAACACTGGATGGTAAGATGACTTGATGTTTGTTATAGGGACAATGTAGTAATAGCAGAGAAGGCAAAAAGAGATACAGAGAATGCTGAGAGTGTTGATATAATTATTGGAGATTGTATCAAAAGAAACCTCACAAGCAAGATTCAAAGGAAGAGCTCCTATGAAAACCAACATTATGATTCATGTTGTTCTTTTATGCTTTTTCAGCCTGCTTTCATTACTCCTCCTTTCATTTCAAAATCATACATAGCCTTTCCTCAATAAATACACACAGACACACAGGATTGCTGATTACAATGAAAACTCACTTGGCTAACATTCTGTTTCCTCACAAGTCCTTGCTTTCTGTTGGGCTGATTCAATAAGATCTATACAAACTGAAAAATTATAATGTATCACCAATCAAAGCAATAGAATAAAATTGGGTAATGCTTTCTTTGAAACTTAACTTGCAGTGTGTGAGCAGTTAAAAGATCAGACCTGCATTCAGCACTATCACTCCATAGTCCAGATCAATTTTATTGAAATTCCCTTTTATAGAAATAGGATCTCTGACCTCAAAACATGAGAAAGAAAATTCCATATCGCAGGAGAGCTCAGAGAATGAGAAAGGAATCATGTGGAAGGATAGGGTGATCCTTTGGAACTAGAATATCTCAATAGTTTTCATTTTAGAATCCTTTTAAAATGGAATTAGTCATGCAAGGAGAAAAGAAGTAATACTTCTTGAGTGCCAGATGTGCTGGATGATATTGATGAATAAATAAATAGCTATACATATGTTCAAATACAGCAAAACAATTAACTATAGAGGTGCAGCTGTTTTACCTTTTTCTTCCGGTACATTAAGGAGTTTGCTACTTGCCCATAGTCGATTCATGGCACGATAGGAGATTAGGAATACATATGCAAGGCTTTTAAACGCAGAGGACAGTTATTTTTATCAATACAATAAGCCACATTTTTTATAAGTACAAAAAAATTATTTACTACATAAAACTTGGGTTCTAAGGAAACCAGGGTAAATAAAATTCTGCTGCTCCTATGATGATTTCTTATGGAGAAACAGAATTCTTTCATAAGCATTATAATTATATGCAGCACCTTCCTAAAATAGAGTGAACTTTAGCAGAGGATTTATCATGACTTTCCCATTTATTTAAGCAAACTGCTTCATGGAAGAACATGGCAGTTTGAGCTCTTTCCACCTCTTCATCTCAAATCTACCACTAAGTCTTCACATTTAATTAAGTTTGTATTTATGAAACCCTCCTGTCTCCAGAGCAATTCAAGGAAGACATAACTAATACAAAATCTCTAAATGTCAGCCTCCAGAGAAGTGAGATTTCTTCATGAGAACCAGGCTCTCTGCCCACGTTCTTCAACCTACACTGATACACCAAAGGACAACAGTGTTATTGCTGATCTTATGCAATGTCTTAAAATAAATGCACACGAGGCCTTACTTCAATTTATTTTCTTCTCATCTAGAAAGTTACAAAACTGCCAATTTTCAGTTGTACATTTGAAAAATTGTTCTCATCAACCTACATACAAATGTATGTTGAAAAATATTACTGGATCTCTCTCCTTTTTCATTTGAATATGCCAAGTGTTTGGTAAAAGGCAAATTTTGAAGCAATTGTGACTCATCATATTATACTCCTCCACCTGTGAGTCTAACCTTTTATTCTGTCTCCAATTAGCTTTTTACTTGCATTACCCTACTTTGATTCCCTTTTTTTCTCCATTAAAAAAAAAATTACCCATTGTTGCTGGCATGGTGGCTCATGCCTGTAATCTCATTACTTTTGGAGGCCAGGCAGGCAGATCACTTGAGGTCAGAAGTTGGAAACCAGCCTGGCCAATATGGTGAAACCCTATCTCTACTAAAAACACAAAAATTAGGGCCAGGCGTGGTGGTATATGCCTATAATCCCAGCTACTTGGGAGGCTGAGTCAGGAGAATTGCTTGATCCTGGGAGGTGGAGGTTGCAGTGAGCCGAGATTACACCACTACACTCTAGCCTGGGCAACAAGAGTGAAACTCAGTCTCAAAAAAAAAAAAAAAAAAAAAAGAGTAATAATAATTCATTGTTTTAATCACCTCTAACTCACCCTTTTGGTGAGAGAGGTTCTCACACCCTATGGCTATGGGGATGGCCACACCCTAACTACATTAGACACTAGGAAGATGAGCTCAACAGCAATTATTTATTTGTTTGTTTGTTTATTTATTGAGAAGGAGTCTTGCTTTGTCACCCAGACTGGAGTGCAGTGGTGAGATCTCGGCTCACTGCAACCTCCCCGTCCCGGGTTTGAGTGATTCTCATGCCTCAACCTCCCGAGTAGCTGGGATTACAGATGCCTGTCACCATGCCCAGCTAATTTTTGTATTTTTAGTAGAAATGGGGTTTCACCATGTTAGCCAGGCTGGTCTTGAACTGCTGACCTGAGGTGATCTGCCTGCCTCAGCCTCCCAAAGTGCTGGGATTACAGGTGTGAACCACCACACCCAGCTGACAACAGTTATTAATCACAACCACTCACAGTCTGGGGGAGAAGGACAGTGGATGCTATGCAGGACCACATGGATGTTGCATTTAGGAACAGTGGACAAGTAGAAGCTGTGGTGAAGTGACCCCTGAATCCCAGGAGAGGATGTGATTAGCTTGTTTGAAGGGCTCTGCAGGCTGGGAAGAAATTAAAACCTGCTCCTCAGGGATAAGCAGGCACTAAGCTGGGCCCCATGGGGAGGAAGGTTGTTTGGCCAGAGATGTTATCCATGGCAGCAAAGTGAGGAGGAAATCTTGTTAGACCATTGGAAGCTCTTCTGGTTTCACTAGATGTTAAGGGAGCACATAATATAGGACATTAAATTAGACTTTATACCTCAGGGATCTTCATTTATATTGGCATATATTTAATGAGTACTTACTTTATCTAAGACAAGAGACTATACCATTCCTGTAACATCTACAGTCTTGGGCTATATGTCACTCAATTTTAAAGGGTATTTGTTTTCAAGTGATTGAAAACAAAACAATAGGGAAAGTATTATTTTCGATATCTTACATATGAGGACACTGAATTTAGAGAAATCACGTTTGTTTAAGATCCCACAGCTAACCTGTAATTGGATTTGAAAGTAGTTCTCTTTTTATGAGATTACTGTACTCCTTTTCTTTCTACATTTGTGCTTAAGTACGTTTATGGTGGTCAGTGGGCTTAATAAGAAGGTTAGGCTCTGGGCTAAGTACATTCTCATGCAATCACCCAAACATGGAGAAGGAAAGACCAAGTTTTCTTTTAGGGAATGCTGCTCAGGGTGTCCTTTTTCTAAGCCACATGTACGTCCTTTGTTAAACTAAACAGTTGATCTAGAATGGATGGGAAGTATGCAGATTCAGATTTGAACATGCCATGATGTATTCAAAACATTTGCTAGCCAGTCCAGGCTTTCTGACAGAAATAGAATGGAAAGGGGCATATTTTGTTTACTTTTTTAAAAATGGTTAGGTGGCTTTAGGCCAAAGCTCCAGAACAACATTCAGGCATAATTCTGGCTGCCTGTGCTCAGATGTCTACCTGATCCTTGTATGCTTGAGCAAAATAGTTCTTCCAGCCTTGTAGCTCCAAGTACCAGTGTGCCTTGGGCAGTATTTCAACTTAAGGATAAAGATGGGCCAACATATCCCTTACAAAACCTAAGACTCAGAATTGTCTGCAAGTTTCATTGTCTCTATCATCTCTTAAGAAATTCCAGAGTTTAAATAGGTCAACAAATGATGACCCTTTAAATTCTACAATTAAAAGATGGTTAGCTTTGTCCCTCAGCTATATCACATTGGAAATGTATTGAGAACGTGAATTTTTGTGTTTACCTGGCACTGGAATATATGATTGTCTCTAGGGGAAATGGCTTTTATTTACTTTGTGTGTGTTTCTGTTTATTTTCCTTATGAGGTTAATAGAAGTTTCTGGATTTGTTGCTGTGATTTCTCCCTAAGCAGTAGATTTTTGCTGTTGTTGTTGTTGTTTGGTTGGTTGGTTTTGTTTTGTTCTTCGCTTCTTGTGCCAAAATCAAATGGAGAAGACAGTGGAAAGCTTTTTCAAAACTGCTAATAGGAGACAGTAAATGGAAAAGATTCTAAGCAGATTTATTATTTTATGCTGGCTTGTGGAGTTTCGTCTCCTTTTGAATGTGATGAAAACATTTCCCCAAATGAGTTCCCGGTTTTAAATGTGAATAGGAATACAGGAATTGACATATGTGTTTTATTCCGATAATAAATTATGACTTAATAATTTTATTAAGTCCCAAAAGAAAAACAAGCCCAAATAAATATAATGTATTGTTATAATTCAAATAAGTAACTGAGTCCAGTTTCCTTTAGGATTGTTAACCACTTCGTTAAAAAATAACTTTGGAAGTAATCTGTCACTCTGTGTACATTATTTTAATGAAACATGGATTAATATTAACAATACGTATTCAAAGATTTCCTAATCTATAAAGAACCATATGGCCTTTTAAAATTAATACAACTTCCAACTTCTGATTTCAAGGCCTTTGGTTTCCAACTTTTGGTTTAAAATATACTTACTATATAAATTCAGTCAAAATCCTGAAGCCTGGATTAGTTTGGCTACTAACCTATAATTTTATTAACTATATTGCCTATGTTCCAGAGATGATGAAGACTTTATTTTTGTTATTTAAATATAAATTAATGACTAACTTGAATTCAGTTATGCTGATAGTCACAGAAGTTAGTATACTTGTTTGGTGTAGGGTTGTGTGTGTTTATGTGTGTGTGTGTGTGTGTGTGTTTCAGTAGTACCGGAAGGGAATTCTCAGTACATACCAGCATTCAATGTTACTATAATCTTTAGATTTTCTCATCTTACTTTTCACACAATGTGTATGCACACACATACACATTCCACATACATATCCCTGTGAGTACACATATCTATTAATACTTTTCTTAGTTAGTGAAAAAACATTTTTTTCCAGAGATAAAATTGAGATTAATTAGTAGTGTTAGGTGATCAAAGAGACACCCAAGTGGGGTTCCAATTCTTTTTTCTTAATTTGTATTCTTTAATTTTAAATTGACAAAGTATAGCAATATATATTTAGGAGACATAAACTGATATTATGATTTATAAATATAATGTGAAATAAATAAAGCTAATTAATATATTCATCACCTCAAATACTTATCTTTTGTCTTTTAGATGAGCACATTTGAACTTTACTCTTGGTGACATTGAAATGTAATTTCAAAAGTATTTTTGAAATGAATTTTGAATTACTTGAATTTCAAATTATTTTGAATTTCATCTGAGGTTGGTCATGATTTGCAACCTTACCCTCGGGAGGTAAGATTTTTTTCTTGATTCTTAATTGTCAAATAAATTCCTTTTGTGATAGGTCTCTTTTTTTCTCCTGGGAACTTGATATTCTTCCTCTGATAAACAATGAGCACTTTAACTGCTCTTGTTTGCCACTGTAATTTGTCTGCTAAGTAACTAAGAAAGATATCTGCTACCCCATATTATTGCCTGAATAAAATCTCATGGCCTACATACTAACTTTCAATATTTGCCTATTTTTGTTCTAGCCCTATTTTCTATGTCCTGGTCATTTTAATATACATAATTAAACTACAATTTTGTTTTGGACTATTATAGTTTAATAACCTTGTGTCTTTCATTACTCTATCCTAAAGATTTTGGACCTTAAGATAAGAATTTGTGCTTAAAAGTACATCAACTGTAATGCTTCATTGATTTTCTTAATCATGTGACTTACGTCCAACTAGAATTGATAATTAGCTAGAGTCATTTTTGCTGTGAGAGATAGAAGAATCTTTTCATTTATCCTTCATGATGATGAATCATAGTCTTCTTGGATATACAGACAGTGCACATATTTTGCAAGCAAAAGAATAGTATATATTCTTTTATTAGTAATCTTCAAAAAATTTCTTCAGCCTTCATTAAAGCTGTGAGGAACACAATGTGTGCCATAAAGAAGACATCTATCATTTATTGAATGTTCACTTTGCATTAGACACAATGCTAAATGCATTTTATCAATTGCCTTATTTAATCTCCATCATAAACTTGTTTATTGAGTGTTTCTTTATTTTGAAAATGAGAAAACTGAAGACCCAGTGTTAAATATATGTGCATGTTCATAATTTAGGAATAATTTATTCATGAGTGTTATAAAATTGCCATATAAAAAAGTTCTCATCAAGATGTAGGTTTATTTATCCTTTATTGTAAAATTCTATTATTATGTAATCCAGAGTTAGGATGGAAACTGTGCTTACAATGTCCTGAGATATCCAGGCTCCTTTAGTCCTTATTTTTCTATCATCTTAGGTGTAGTTCACACATTCTCATATTCAGGATGCAGCACACTGCAGGGAACTGGACAAGAAAAGAATGGCCTAAGAGGGAACAAAAGGTATATTCTAGAAGTCTCTTAAGGAAAATTCAGAGAAGCTCCCTAATGGCATTTATGCTTATCACTCAGTGACTATAATTTTTCAGATGGCTACAGGACAGACCAAGCAGATTCTCACTGAACAGACTTGCACCTCATGTAGCATCCTAAGAAATAATATTCATCAAAGCAACATTCTCTAAGGATGATACTTAGCTGGATTTTCTCACATGAATCTTCACTAGAGGAGGTGATATGTTTTGTAATATTATTTTGAATTGTTCTTTACAAAACCTTTTATGAAGACAGCAGAATAATTATTTGAGAAAGATTGACTATTGCCCTTGTGGTGTTCAGTAAATGTTTACCAAATTAATGGCTGAATACATTAATGAAATGATAACTCTGTGTATTTTTCTACCATCAAATTAAATATACATATATAACAAACTAAAATCAGTGAACAGAAATATTCTGATACAAGCATATAGTTTCTCCACACTAAGTAAACAGGGAAAGTTCTTTACAGACATGCATTCATGCATTCAACAATTTTTAAAGTACCTATTATGCACCTGCATTTCTTAGAATTTGAATATAAAAGAACAAGAAAAAATAAAATCAAACAAGATAAAACAATCACTACTTTTACATAACCTACATTCTATCAAAGAAAAAAGGATATATATATTTTTTGTGATATATATATATATATATATATATATATATATATATATATAAAACACGAGCAAGAAGTAATTAATAGCATGCTAGATAATTTTAAATGCTATGCACTAAATTAAAGCAGGAAGAGGGATGGATAATGATGGCTAAGGGAATATTCTGGAGTGATTTCATACAGAAAATGGATTTTCCACCAAACAAAAATAACTAACTCACAACAGTTTCTATGAAAAAGTATAAATATTTACCTTGGATTTGGTAATTTGCATACAGGATGGCAGGATGGCAGGCAGTGTGGCAGGGAGAGATAAAGATTTCTTCTGTCACTAGTTCATGAGAAATTCCACATAAGCTTTTGGATTCTAAATGCAGTTATAATGCCATCATTTCCAAAGACTGTCTTGACTTCTTGTCTTCACTGATGTGAAAAAGTACTTGACTTATGTTTACAAGACTGTTTTCACTAAAAAGTGGAATTGGGGATACAAGGTATTTGAAATCCTGGAAGATATTGCTTCCTAGTTTTGCTATGGACTTTTGCCACAGAACATGACCTGTCTTACTGCACAAAGAAATCATGAGGAGTGATATGTTCAGAGAGAGTGGCCAACATTCATTGTTTGTTTTGAGGCTAATGATATCTACTTTTAATCCTGCATATATTTTATGTGTCCAGATAAACAGTTTATTTGAGGGATATGCTTTCCAGAAAAAGATAGTTGTCTTTGTTAGAATGTAACGCAGTTGTAGACAACAAAGAGCTAACTTTCTAATAATACTTTATAGTTTCTTACATTTGTTCATTCTTTAAAAATGTAAACATACACATTATAAATGTGTATATATACATAAAGTATTATATATATTATATTTATTTTTATATATAATACAGTCTATATATATAATATATAATCTATTAACATTATATATAATCATATATATTATATATAATCTATTAATATAGATTATATAATATAATTATATATATTATATATAATCCATTAATATAGATTATATAATAATACTATATAATCTATTATATATATCTATTACATATAGATATATATAGTCTAATATATAAATAAATATTTATATTTATTTATGTATATAATATAAAGTATTATATATAGACTGTATTATATATAAGTATTATATATATAAATATATATATAAATTTATATATAATAAATTTACAATATTAAATATTGTATATTTGTATATAATATATATTTATAATATATTAAATTTATAATATATTTATTGTAAATTATATATATTAATCTTTATATATAGATAAATATATATAAAATGAATATTTATATATATAAATATATATGCATATAATGTAATATAAATATCAATATAAATAAATATATACATTTATATTATATATAAATATAAATGTATATTTATATATATTTATATTTATTATTTATATATATTATTTATATATTTATATATAATATTATTTATATATATTAATTATTTATTTTTATATATATTTAAATTTTATATATATTTATAATTTATAGATATTTAAATATATATTTAAATTTATATGTATTTATATATATTTTAATTTGTATATATTTAAAACATATATTTTATATAAATAAAATATGCAATATGTAAATAAATATATATTGAAATATATTTAAATTTTTATATAAATTTAAAAATTTATATATTTATATATATTTATATATATTTAAATATATATATTCATATATAATATATTTATATATTATATATGTAATATATATTTATATACTATATATTATATATTAATACATATATAAATTAAATATATATTATATTTATAAATTAAATATAATTTATATATATTCATATATATTATATATAAATATATATTATTTTATATATATTATAGTTTATATAACATATATATTTAATTATATATAATAATTATATATAAATATATATAAATATATTATCATTATATATATTTATTTATAATATATCATATAATATATAATATATGATATAATATATATCATATATTATATATTATAAATATGTATATAAATATATAAATATAAATATAAATACATAGTCTCTCTCTATATATATATACACACACACATATATGTGTGTGTACTCAACCCTCTATATCCATGAGTTCCAAATCTGTGGATTCAACGCACTGTTGTTAAAACATATTTCACAAAATTTCAAAAAGTAAAACTGAATTTTGTATTCAAGTGCACTGAATAGTACATTGAATACATGCAAAGGAATTGATGCATAGGCATTATATTACATATTATAAGTAATCTGGAGATTATTTAAAATATAGTGGAGGATGTGTAGTTATATGCAAATACAATGCCATTTTATATAAGGGACTCTAGCATCTGCATATTTTGGTATTCTCAGGGGGTCCTGGAACACCAATCTCCCACAGACACAGAGAGACACCTGTGTGTGTGTGTGAGTGTGTGTGTGTGTGCATGTGTGTGTGTGTGTAATTTTGTTTTTAGAAACAATGGGGGATGGGGGATGGGGTACAGAAGCAGAAGATCATGGAGGTGGCAATCCATTATCTGCCCTAGCTCCCTCCCCTGCCACAGGTGCTATTCTTAGGTGAAGCCATCTCAGAGAGTAAGCTCTTCTTCGCCTCCTCACTTCTCACTATCATGTTTCTCTCCTTCCTGTATTTCTCAGGCTTGTGGAGCCCTAACAGTGCTTCTTGGCTCTTCAGTTTCAGTCAATAAACTGATACGTTCATCATGAAAGCTCCTATGGCCTAGAAGCTGTGCCATGCACTCTCCTTTGCATATATAAAAATATATATATGCAAACACTTTGCATAACCCTTTTAAATTACTATACTTACTGCATGTTCTTATTGTGCAGAAAACCCTACTGTTTCTATTTTGCAGAAAAAAAGATGCAGAAAATGAATAGTTTATGAAAAAAGGCCCAAGTAATACTTGAACTTTATAGATGACCTTTATATATGAAGAAACTGAAATAAATTTATTTGTTAAATTCTCATAAATAATACTTTAGGCATTCTTAAGTTGTGCCTCATTTTCTTTCCTTATGCTGTGATGCTGAGTTAGAGACAACTGGATCATTCAGGCCATACTTATTTAATATAGGTGACTGAAGGTGGATCAAATCTTATACACCACATGAAAAATGCCAAACATTGTGGTTAAGAGCTTATGTTTTAAGTCAGACAGGTGTGTACTTGAATTTCAGCTCTGTCTGTTACGAGTTTTTTGTCTTTCAGTGAATGTCTTAACCTTGTTGTGCCTTATTTCCTCATGTGCTTAATCAGAAAACTTATTTATAAGGCTGTTTAAAAAATTTTAAGATTTATGGCCATGAGACAACAATTTCTCATGCCTTATCTTAATAAATATTCTAATCCATTACATAATTCTTATAATCTTATTTTATAGGGGATATGTTTGGTACTGAGAAGGGTATAGGTTTTGGAGTAAGAACTGCATTTAAGCTTTCTCTACCAACTGCTAGCAATCTTTGAAAATCGATAGCAATTATTTAATAGAAAAGACACTCATAGAAGGAACATATTATAAGAAAATTTTTAGTTAAGTACTAATCTACCTTATATAGAACTAAAATTGAAGGTTTGGAGGCCAAAGAGGGAGATAAAAATTTAAAAATTATTAAAATTATAGGCAAAGAAAGGAAAACAATGGAAAAGTTCGTTATTTTAAAGATCCTATTTTATTCAGGTAGGGAAAGGAGGGATGTAATAGTCCATTTTCAAGCTGTTGATAAAGACATACCCAAGACTGGGCAATTTACAAAAGAAAGAGGTTTAATGGACTTGCAGTTCCACGTGGCTGGGGAGGCCTCACGATCATGGTGGAAGGGAAAGAGGAAGAGGTCACATCTTACATGGATAGGAGCAGGCAAAGAGAGTGCTTGTGCAGGCAAACTCCCGTTTTTAAAACCATCAGGTGTCAGGAGACTATTCACTATCATGTGAACAGCATGGGAAGACTTGCCCGCATGATTCAATTATCTCCCACTGGGTCCCTCCCACAACACATGGGAATTCAAGAGGAGAATTGGGTGGGGACATGGCCAAACCATATTAAGGGGATCATAAGCCCATAATGGGATTGAAGTTTTTCAAACTTTTAAGGAACATATTATGTGATTTTTATGCAAACAGTTTATCAGAATTGAAAATGTAGGAAACATGTCCCGTTTCATTCTATGTCAAATACAAACTTGATAACCACACGAGAAACAAAAAGGAAAGTTGCTAGTTGATCTCACTGATGCACACAAATGCAATTTTTTTAAAAAAACTTAAATCAGCCAGATATAGAAAAAGATAATATATGATAATTAAGTTGCCTCCTGAAAATACAAGAGTAGTTTAATATTAGGAAAGCTATAAACCTAAGTTTATGCTTGAGAAAATAAGAATAGAAAAATGCCCCTTGAGCATCTCAATAAATGCATCAAAGTTTGATAAAATCTGACTCCCACTTATAACTAAAAATATTCCCAAACCAGTCACAAGAGTGAATTTAATTGATTTATTAGAGAATATGCATAAAAACATAACCCTATAGGAGTTCTCCTGCTGCCATGACATAATGACTGGAATTAAACTAATCCTTCTACAAAGAATATCTATAAAAGCTGGATTAAGTAGATATCCGGGAGAAATAAAGAACACGAGAAAAAGTAAACATGTAAATGCCTCTAAATTACTATTGGGTACAACTCCAATTAAAATCATTTAAATATAAAAATACATGCCCAGCAATAGTACATAATGTAAGAAAGTGGTAAATAAAGTTAAAATTTTGTGAGATTCTAAATAAAGTTAATTTGTTTGTATGTGAAATGGCAAAAATCCCAACTTAAGGCAGATATTAATACATTAATGACCATATTATAATTTCATAAAAACTCTCTAAATAAATACAGGTATATCTGCAGAGATGTGTGGATTGGTTCCAGACCACTGCATAAAAGCAAATATTGCAATAAAACAAATAATGCAATAAAATGAGTTGCATACAGTTTTTTGCTTCCCAGTATATATGAAAGTTATATTTATACTATGCTGTAGTCCACTAAATATGCAATAACATTATGACTAAAAACAATGTAAATACTTTAATTAAAAATACTTTATTGCACCAGGAGTGGTGGCTCACGCCTGTAATCTCAACACTTTGGGAGGCTGAGGTGGGAAGATCACGAGATCAGGAATTTGAGAACAGCCTGACCAATATGGTGAAACCCCATCTCTACTAAAAATACAAAAATTAGCCAGGTGTTGTGGCGCCTGTAGTTTCAGCTACTCATGAGGCTGAGGCAGAAGAATTGCTTGAGCCCATGAGGTGGAGGTTGCAGTGAGCCAAGATTGCACCACTGCACTCCAGACTGGGTGGCAGCGAGATTCCGTCTTAAAAAAACAAAAAACAAAAAACAAATACAACTTTATGGCTAATCATCTGAACCTCTGGTGAATCATAATATTTTTACTTCTGAAGAGTTGTTCCTTGATGTTGATGGCTGCTGACTGATTAGGGTGGTTCCTTCCTCACTAAGCTTAATCATTTGTAGCTTTTGATTGCAAGTAAGAGACATGTAACTCTTTCACTTGAACAACTCTATTACACTTAGAGGCCACTGTAGGGTTACTATTTGGTCTAATTTCAATATTGTTGAGTCTCAGGGACTAGGAGGCCTGGGAAGAGGGAGGGAAATGAAGGAACGACCAGTTGATGGGGCAGTCAGAACACACATTTATTAAGTTCACTTGATTGGGTATGGCTTGTGGTACCCCAAAACAATTACCATATTGACATCAAAAATCACTAATCACAGATCACCATAACAGATATAATAATTATAAGGAAATTTAAAATGTGAAAATTACTGAAATGTGAGATGAAGTAAGTACATTCTATTGGGGAAATGGTGCTGATAGACTTTTTCAATGTAGGGTTGTCATAGACTTTCAATTTGTGAAAATTGAAAGCACAATAAAATGAAGCACAGTAAGATAAAATATGCCTGTAGTAAAGAATGTACTTTTTGTAGAAGGTGATAGAGAGAAGATTGGAGAAAAAATTTTGCTTAATCAAAAAATTTAAAGTCAAGAATAGAAAAAAAATAGGAAAATAATCAGGTGCTTCAAATAGTAAGATGATAAATATAAACTCAACTACATTGTAGTTACATTAACTATAAGTGCAAGAGAAATAAAAATAATCACTACAAATAAAAAGCAATTGTATACTGCTTAGAAAAAATATGTATTAAATATAAAAATGCTGAAAGATTGAAAGTTAAAGAACAAGGATATTCTATGAAAATATGAATTTAAAGAAAGTCAGTATAAAAGAAATAAGAAAACTGATAAAACCCCAGCAAAAATAATCAATAGTAAAGAAAAAATTACCAAAAGTAATATTGTCAGTATTAGGTATAAAACAGTATGATCATTACTACATATTTTCTAGAAATTGAAGAGATAATGAGATACCACTAGAAAAACCTTTATTTCAAAAATGTTGACAAATTATATGGAATGAACAAATTGCTTTTTTGAAAATATGTGACATCAAAATGTCAAAAGAAATTGAAATTTTGAATAGTCTAATATTTATGAAAAATGTGAATCTATACATTGCAGCACTATTCATAAGAGCAAAGACATGGAATCAAGTTAAATGCCCATCAATGACAGACTAGATAAAGAAAATGTGGTGCATATACACCATGGAATACTATGTAGCCATTGAAAGTGGTGAACTTAAAATGAAAGTTTAAAAAATTTAATCTATAATTAAAACCTCATACATTTTTTACCACATCCAAATGGCTTCCTTAACGAGTTTGTTCAAACTTTTAAGAAAGAAATGACAACATTATTTCCCAAACTCTTCCAAAGAATAGAAATAAATATGCCCCAATTTCTTTCAGAAGGCCAGCATAATCTCAATAGCAAAATCTTACAAGGACAACTCAAGGAAGAAAATTATAGACCTATCTCTATTCTGAACATGGATGCAAAAAGAATAAACATATCAATCCAGTGATTATTCAAAGGATTCAATATAAATAACTAAGTAATCAAGGAACAGGAAACAATGGAAAGTCACTCAAACTAGATTAAGCAGAGGAGAAATTTGTTTGTTCATTTAAGTATAACAGACAATCTTACATATATTCAAGAATAGAAATCAAAAGTACTGAGATCTCTTAGTAAATTGAAACTGGAAAGCCAAAATTTAAGGGCATACCTTTCAGATTTTTCATAGATTTTCTCTGTTTTCTTTTTTATTGTTATTATTGTTTCTCTTTACATGCACCCTTTTAGCAAGTACTTAAAAATTGTAATATTTGATATATGCAAAATAACATATGAATCCTATAAGTACATTTTAAGGTATGATAATAAATATGTATAAAATGTATTAAATGACAAGTAAATAAACTCTGTCCAGAGTATGAACTAGAATGTTTATCATGTTCCTGCTTTGTCCCAAGAGGTAAATATCACCCTAAATATCATGTTAATAATGGTCTCGTTTTTTTCCTCTGAGCTCCATTGCAATCTCAGACACAATTGAGTCCCTTTGGCAAAGAAAAAGAGGTTAATTAATACTGAATCAGAAGCTAGTAGAGTCTGACACGTAGTGGTAATTTTATAATCCTGTCTTAGGGTTTAAGTTTGAGGAAGAGTTGATTATATTTGGAGTTCAGTCATTCAGCTGCCTGTGTGGTAGGGTCTGCAGCTAGTTTTCTCCTTGGATTTGGCTTCAATCTATATGTACAGTATAGCCTTCTGACTGATAGCTTTACTTGCTATATTGTGGAGTATTCAATATTAAAGAGTTCTTTCCTTTATAGATTAACAAAATGCTTCCATAATTTCTTGGTTGTATTTTTTCACTCAACCACTCTTTAACTTGCTCTTTAAAAGTTAACTTATATTCTCACATCTCTGCAACTCTTCCCTTTATTGTCTTCAAGATCTTTTTATAGACAAACCTAATGACCCTACATATTTAATAAACGTGGTCTACATTCTAACATGTTCTCTTAATCATTTGAGATTTAAATAGCATTGTTACCTCTTCCATTCTGAAGTTCCACTTAGTGTTAGGACAGTTGACTTCATGAACAATTCTAGAAGAGAGTCTTGCACTTAAGTGTAAGTATGCAATATAGTAACTGATATTGTCATTTCTGTTTTGTAACATTATACTCCCAGTAGTTTTATTATATTTCCAACTATTTCTTACTCTACTTTCTAACATATCCAGCTATGGGTGTTACTCAAGTCAAGAGTTTCTTAAGTAAGAGAGTTCTAAGCCCTGATTCTTTTCTAGGCTCATTCTTCTTATTCTGATTTAACCAGAAACAAACTGATCAAATTGGGCTCTTTTTCTCCCATCTTTGTTGTGGTTACATGCCTCAAGTCTTTGACACTTCCTCATAGCAAGGAAAATAAAGAAAAGTAAGAAGCAAACTGTCTAAGATCAGAATGGCCCACTGCTTTGAGAGCAACTTTGACTTGAAAGCACCTATCTTGCACACATTGTAAGTGTGGTCTCTGAGTCTGCCTGTTCTGGCATGAAGGGACTTAATTTGAAATAAATTTTGTGTCTAACTGAGCTTACTGTTTCTCAACCTTATCTGTTCCTTTGAGATGAAGAATTCGTTAGCACCATATGTTGTGCTCATCTCTGCTTATGCATCAATCTAATGCCTCTCTCTTCACCCCAGTCCCACCCCAAACCTCAAGAGTGGCAACTGATCTTCTGATAATTACCAATTTGAATCTCTATTATTATCTTCTCACAGAGGCCTTATCGTATGATATCAGTATTGTAGAGGGGTATGTAGATGAGTTATGTCTACACAAGTCAGATTTTTCTGTATGCAGATGAGCTCACCTTTTCCATATTTTCTTCTAAGAAAGCTCTTATTCCAGCCAGAAGCAAAACCTTGACATCACCTTGACTGAGCAGCTTGACTTCAAAATACATTTAATTTTTTCCCTTTCCCTTTTCTCCTTAGGCTCAAGACATAACCTTCAGAAGCTTTTTCCCTTAACCTTGAAATACACTTCATGTCCTTCCCTTCCTCACCATATTCTCCCTTCACATTTATCTATCTGTGTGCTAGTATCTAATTATGTGTTTAATTAGAAGTTCTAGGGGTTAATCATGAGACAAGGAAACCAAGCCTGAATTTTACAGACCCAACTGAAAAATTCCAGAGCTTACTTCAAGGCAGCTAGTCAACAACCTGGTCATTGCTGACATGATGCCGGCCTGAACTCCAGGTGGACTGAGACCCATGATAGTCACTGAAACCAGACATACAGACCTCATAATCAGCACAACTTGATATGCCTCCTATGTCAAGTTTCCCTTTTTTCACACAACTCCTGCATGCCTTCCATATCATTGACCCCCTTTTTAAACCCTTGCCTTTTCTCCAGAAATTCAAAGTGGCTACTTTGGATGGGAATCTGGCTACTTCCCCATTACTAGTTTTGGTTAATAAATTTCTTTCTACCATACCTCACTGTTGTCACTGGACTCTGTAAGTGATGATCAGACAGAACTGCATTTTGTTACAACCTTTGATTCAGCCTTCTTCTTATGATGTGGTTATGTCTCTCCCCACATCATACGGCAGATTTTTCTCCCATGTCTTCCTCCAAATTCTACTGGCAGCATATCCATCTCAAAGTGAGATTTTATATCCAGTTTCTTTAAATGCTGCTCCAATAGCGTTACTTCTCATCTCAGAACTCTTCAGTATCTCTCAGTTCTTCATCACTGAATTTTCATGCCTTACTTGCAAGATCTTCTTTAAGCTGCTTCTGTATCTATGGCATTAGTTTACATGAGTTCTCCGGATATTTCTTTTGCTTCTTTCAAGTCGGATTGACATATGTTGTCTTTCATATACTATTTCATGCTGTTCCACAAACTCATGCGTATACGTCTTTATTTATTTTAATTTTTTGTTACAC
This sequence comes from Aotus nancymaae, assembly GCF_030222135.1. Taxonomy (NCBI): domain Eukaryota; kingdom Metazoa; phylum Chordata; class Mammalia; order Primates; family Aotidae; genus Aotus; species Aotus nancymaae. The sequence continues at coordinate 33,692,741 of NW_026988471.1, forward strand.
TTAAATGCTCTATTCTCTGCCTCCTACATTTGTATGAATTATCAAATCTCAATGTAATACTCATTTTCCATGGGTGATTGATAGTCTCCTCTTCCTTGAAGTTTATTCATTTCTATCCCCTCTGAACCAGCACCTACTGTTGGTTAAAAAAATAGCATGTAAACACTGGCAATAATATGTATTTGTTTACTCAATGGATGACTAATGTACAAATACATTATTGTTTCTGTTTTTATGTGTGTTAATCTTGTTACTCCTTGTATACTCTAAGCTTGCTAAATGGTACTTTATTTTTAATTGGATAGATAGAGATGAGAGAAAGAGAGACAATCTTTAATTGGATAGATAGAGATGAGAGAAAGAGAGACAATTTTTAATTGGATAGATAAAGATGAGAGAAAGAGAGACAGAGTGAGAGAGAGAGAGAGAGGGAAGAAGATTGATTTATACTTAAAAAAAATCCCAGATTGTATCTAAAACAGTATGGATTACAAATTCTTGTTAAATGGTTTTGCTGATTGGCATTTATAGCATATGCAATTTTTTTTACCAGAGTATCTGATGTATGTACATCTATATTTTTAGTCACAAAATAACTTGATATTTTAAAACATATTCTTTCTGATTACTGTTTATAATTTAGGATACTGACTGGGAGAGGACAGTAAAGACCTTCTGTCCCTTCAGTTCAAAATCTTGATCCAAATAATGGTTATATGATTGAATATGTATGGAAAAGTTATACTAACTTAAATTTTACATGCTTTAAGGTATGATAGATACCTCAATAAATAAGTTTAAAAGTTATTTAAACCAAATATGAGTGAGTCACTTTAATACCTACCCAAAGGAAAAACTAATTTGAAGTAGATAATGCAATATTGTAAAAGGAATGTCACTTTCAGTGTTGAAGTTAAAATCATCATTTCTACAGATTTTGAAGCACTCTATAATCTTTAAATAAAGATCTAAAATGAAAACCCAAAAGTCTAAATATAATTACATATGACAGCGTCTAATAAAATGTTCAATCAAGTCATGGCATTATATATGGACTTTATTTCTGGTAGAAATAAACAATGGAAAAGTGACGATTCTATCTTACATTTTTACAGTGTGCCTAATATATGGGCAGCACCTTGATATTTCTAGTATGTTGACTACAACCATTCCATGAGCTACTAAGACAGACAGTTTTGTCTTTATTTTATAAAAAAAAAAATGGTGAAATATCAGGAGAATACATCATTAGCACAAAGCCCTATGTTTGTTAATGGTTAATTCAGAGAGCAAATTTATGAATGCTCACGTCTTCACATTATATTAAGCCATACACCTAACTTAAGACCATTTACAAACATTTTTAAATTTATGTAAACTCCTGAGGGAGTGGGACTAAAATCTAAAAAGAATGATACTGATTTCAAATTGCTTTGTGCCCCATCTCCCATTTCCCTGACCCTGTTTCATTTGGCCCCAGTGTTACCTAGAGTTGTATTCTGGCGGTTTTCCCTGGGTGACCGTAATTTCACCAAAACATCTCTGATTGCTCACCTTTCTGGCTCTCCAAGTCCCTATCATAATATGACTATTGCATTTGTGTTTAAGTTCATGCTTCTTAACCATTTTGATAAGAAACTTATTATGAAACAATGAAAGTTAGTAATAGCATATTGGGTTATGTTCTCTACAAAAGTATCTGGCTCTTCTGGATTAAAACACCATGTTGAGGTTTTTAAGAGTCAGAATGTAGGAGATCTCTCTGTGTAGAATATGCATTATTTCTAGTTTCTTTCTTGAGCCCCAGACTTCTTTGCTGCATTGAATTCAGAGCTGAAGAATGAATCCATAGAAATTCTGCAGTTATTTGGGGTCCACTTTCATCCCTTTAGCACTCCAGAATCAAATATAAGGCCCAAGTAAGTAGCTTTTACATAAGATGAGATGGAGACAGGAGAGGAGGGAAGAGAAAGATGAGAAGAAACACAAATCTTTGCATTCAGAATGTTGCAATACCATATATCATGTAGCTTCTGGAGATCTACCTTGTACACTTGTGAAATAATAATAATAATAAGACTGGAAATAGTGTCTTAATATTATCATGAAATTATTTTTTACTTTTTGGACCCTTGAAAGGGGCACACCTTAAGAATTCTGTATCCATGATATCCCTTTGCAACTTAAGGAGGTTGCAGTAAGAGGCATTTAACAACTCTCAGTAATCTATCATAATTATATGTTCCTATGACTTTAAGAGCTGTAATTTTAAAAATAACAACTGCACACATAGGACTTGCATGGATATTGGTGTTCCATGGTATTCACTTTAGGATAAGGAGTTCTCATTTAGTGCTACCCCTCCCAAAACCTGACAGTATTCTTCCACAAACAGTCGTCTTCCAGAGTACAAAAATATCTCTTTAAATATAACATCCAAAACCATATATTATTTTATTTTGTATATATTTATATACAAAATAATTTACATATATACACACATATATTTGTATTATGTATATAACAAAATATAACAAATAATATACATATACATACATGTATACACACACACACATCTCAGTGGAATGTAGTTGAAAGAGAATATTCCATGGCAGGTGTGATTCAGGAAATAGGGAATTTTTTGTGAGATCAATTACACATTAATTTATTATTAATTTTATGGTACCAATTAGTATCCTAATATCTTTTTGCACACCTTTAATTTCAGAACGGAAGCACACAAATGTCAATGAGAGAGAAGGGCAAAAGAGTGCTCTAAAAAAAAAATCACTTAGACCCTCCTGAATGATAACATAATTCCAAAGGCTGGAACTGCTTTTTGCACAATACTACAGAGTTGCCAATTTTTTTTTCTGCTTAAACATCTTCACTGTTATTTTAGACTATGATCTGTGAATGCCAAGTGTTTGCATTCCTTGGTGTTCCCCAACACGTGTCTGTTCTTACGGATGTTTTACCCAGCAGGGGCCATTATAGCCCTCATCTCCAGATGGCAGACCACATCTACAGAGCATGTGGCATTTTGGAAAATAAAAGTGAATCGTTCTTTATTCTTTCTCTATAACAAGCTTATTTCTGTCTCCTCTGGATTTTTACTTTGAGGTGAAGTTTTCAGAAACTGAAAATTGGTTACTAATGAATGAGTTCATCTACTGAAAAATATAGAGAATAATTTGAATCAAAAAGTAATTCTGGGTCAAAATAAATCAATGACATTGTTTAGAAAAATAACTGTGCTGCTATTTTACCTGTGTAGCCTCAGTGGATTATCGAAGACATTGATTGAATGTGTTTATAACAAAACAACAGAAAAGAATAATACAGAAAAGTGTACAGTAAAATGAGCCTAGCTAATGCAATATCATTTTATGGGCCAATCAATAATCAATATATTGATTCTTTCATCATCAGTCAAACCAAGACAGATAACTAGAATTTTTAATCTGTTAACTGTCTAGGTCATCTCATACTTGTGAGCTCCATTTTGCTCATGGAATAAACTACCAAATCTAATTGCTTGAGCAAGAAATGTGTTATTTACTTCAAATCATGGACAAAAGTCTTTGCTCATGTTTTTGAATAAAGAAAAGAGAAAAGTTTACTCCTGACCAGCCTCAGAATGATATTTTTAGCTTTCTGCAGTCCATGCTGCTACTACAAGAGTGTCTTTATGCCACTTTTAAACACAGTAACAAAATGATACTTAGTTCATTTGTTTGGTGAAGGAAAATGAAGAGCAACCAGTGGGCATAATCTCTATGCTTCACTCATTGTATTAGTTTCCTAGGGATAGTGTAACAAAGTACTACAAACTAGGTAGTTTGAAATGATAAGAATTCATTATTTCAAAGTTTTGGATGCATCACCCTAGTCTTTGCCTCCAGCATCACATGAGATTCTCTGTGTGTCTGTGTCAAAATCTTCCTCTCTTATAGGAGCACCTGTCATTGGATTAAGGCCCACTCTAATCTCGTAGGAATTCATCTTAACTTGATTATATCTGCAAAGACTTTGTTTCCAAATAAGGTCACATTTACAGGTTCCAGTAGACATGAATTTTGTAGAAACACTATTCAATCCAGCACACGTGTTTACATGGCCATCCATCAGATTAACTGCTTTGATAGGACAGTCACAAAAAAATAGCTAGTGCAATTAATATTAATAAAGTTTTTCATATAAAATCTCTAAACCTGAAATATAAAATACATCAGAACATCTCCAGAAAGTAACAAAACAATGTTTTAGCCCTGCGATTTAATTAGATTTGTATATCAAATAACTGTAGCTTTGATTTTAGAGAACGTCATTGTATCATATATTCACTTGTTTTTGTCACTTAGTATTATTAACATCAAAATGACCCATGACAGCTGGGTGTAGTGGCTCACGCCTATAATCCCGGCACTTTGAGAGGCTGAGATGAGCAGATCACCTGAGATCAGGAGTTCAAGACAAGCCTAGCCAACATGGAAAACCCCGTCTCTACTAAAAATACAAAAATTAGTCAGGCGTGGTGGTGGGCCCCTGTAATCCCAGCTACTCAGAGGCTGAGGCAGAAGAATCACTTGAACCCAGGAGCCATAGCTTGCAGTGAGCCAAAATCATGCCACTGGACTTCAGCTTGGGTAACAGAGTAAGACTCTGTCTCACAAAACAAAACAAAAAAACATGGCTTTAAAACAAACCCCAATTTTTGGTCAGTTGTCTTACTCACTTTCCTTTTTATCTGGGAACAAACAAGATGGTGTGGTAAGTGAGGACACATTGAAAGAGTTAGGAGTTAGTAAGTCATTTTTCTTTCAATAGATGTTTATTGAGTCCTTGCCTTGGGCCAAGCTGTGGCTTAGATGTTGAAGCTTGGTAAGCAAACAAAACAGACAAGTTCTTTGTCTTCATTAAACTGACTTTCTAGCGAAGAAAAGTATATACTTTACTGCTAGAAACCAATTGATTGTTAATATTGACCTGTCAGAGGTCAACAACATAGAACAGGCTGGCGAAAGATGCAGATAATGAAATGACTCTTATTTTGAAGTTTGCTAAAGTTAAACAGTCTTGTTGCCTCTGTTGAATGTTTAATTTAAGAAATCTTCCTCTCAATTCACCATCTTTTCATCATTGTCAACCTCTCTCACAACTACCACAACTAATCCTCTACTAATTCTCATTAATTTTATCTCCTAAGAAAGATTTCCTAAGTATCCCTGGTTTAAACACTTATATGTCTTGACTACTTCTCTCTACTCCAGTGCCACTATCCTGAAATCTGGCTCGGTTTATACAATAGCTTTTACAATTCTAAACTTCAATCCATTTGCCTTCCATATGCTTTTTGTCTTTACAATCTATCCAGAATAAATTTTTCATAAATGGAACGTCAGCCTAATCCTTCTCATATTTAAAATACTTAATGATTAACTAGGATAGAAGAAAAAAGTCTTAACACATCCTATACATTCTTATGTGAATTGTTACCAACTTATTCCTCATTTTTGCGTATGCCTCTCTAGTCTACCATGCTTCAGCTATAGTAGCCTTCAATTAGTTTCCCAATACTCTATCGGTTGCTTATGCGACAGGGCTGCTAGGCATGTTCTCACTGACTGGAGTATACATCCCTCTCCTCTTTGTCTAACTTATTATCGTCCTTATAAGTCTCAGAGTTTTATTTGCTCAGAGAACACTTTTGACTCTTCTACAATGATGCCTCTGTTAAAAATGGTATTTAATTAGTAATTAAATGCTTATTCGCATTATTTAAATGCTGTTGGTTTCTCTAGAAAGACTATAACCTCGTTGGCACCAAGCCAATCATTCATTTTTGCTTTGGTTTTCTGTGCTTGTGGGGTGGTACAAAAGAAATTTTTGCCCAGTCCAATCAATGTCTTGGAGAGTTTCCCCAATTTTTTTGTAGTTTCATAGTTTGAAATCTTAGATTTATGTCTTTAATCCATTTTAATTTGATTGTATTTTTGTATATGGTGAGAGGTAAGGGTTTAGTGTCATTCTTTTGCATGTGGATATTTTCAGTTTTACTGCAACATTTATTGAAGAGACTGTCCTTTCCCCAATGTATGTTCTTGGCACCTTTGTCAAAAATGAATTCACTGTAAATGTATGGATTTTTTTCTGGGTTCTGTATTCTGTTCCATTGGTCTGTGTTTCTGTTTTTAATGCCAGTACCATAATGTTTTCATTACTATAGCTGTGTACTATAATTTGAAGTCAGGTAATGTGATTCCTTCAGTTTTGTTCTTTTTGCTCAGGATAGATTTGGCTATTCTGGGTCTTTTGTGGTTCCATATAAAATTTAAGATTACTTTTTCTACTTTTGTGGAAAATGTGATTGGTATTTTGATAGGGATTGCACTGAATATGTAGATTGCTTTGGATAGTATGGACATTTTAACAATATTGATTCTTCCAATCCATAAACATGGAATCTCTCTCCACTTTTTTGTATCCTCTTCAATTTTTTTCTCAGTGTTTTGTAGTTTTCATTGTCTAGATCTTTTACTTATTAGTTAATTTCTAGGTATTTAATTTTTTTGTCACTGTTTTATTTGGTATTCTTTCTTGATTTCTTTTTCAGTTTGTTTGCTGTTGACATATAGAAATGCCACTGATTTTTGTATGTTAATTTTATATCCTGGAACTTTACTAAATTTATTTATCAGTTTTGATGCTGTTTTGGTGGACCCTTAGGTTTTTCCAAATAAGATCATATTATCCGCAAACAAGGATAAATTGACTTACTTCTTTCTAATTTGAATGTCCTTTATTTTTCTTGACTGATTGCTCTAGCTAGTCCTCCAGTACTGTGTTGAATAACAGTGGTGAAAGTGAGAATCCTTGTCATGTTCCATAACTTAGCAGGAAAGCCTTCATTTTTTCCCCATTCAGAATGATACTAGCTATGTGTCTGTCATATATGGTTTTTATTATGTTGAGATATGTTCCTTCTATACTCAGTTTTTCAGGGTTTTTATCATGAAAGTATGTTGAATTTTATCAAATGCCTTTTCAGCATCAATTGAAATGATAATTAGTGATTTGTTCTTCATTCCCTTGATGTGATGTATTGTACTGTTTGATTTGCATTTACAACCATCCCTTGGATGAACCCACTAAGTCACAATGAATAATTTTTTTAATATGTTGTTGAATTCAATTTGCCTGTATTTTGTTGAATATTTTTGCATTAATATTTATCAGAGATAATTTGCTTGTAGTTTCCTTATTTTGATGTGTCTTCATCTGGTTTTGGTATCAGGATAATATTGGCCTCAGAATGAATTTGGAAGTATTTCCTCCTTTTTTTTTTTTTGAATAGTTTGCATAGGATTGGTATTAGTTTTTCTTTAATGAATTTGGTAGAATTCAATAGGACAGCCATTGGGTCCCAGGATTCTTGTTGTTGTTGTTGTTGGGAGATTTTGTATTAAAGCCTCCATCTTGTTACTTTTTGATCTGTTCAGGTTTTGGATCTCTTCATGGTTCTATCTTGTTAAGTTGTATGTATCTAAGAATTTATTCATTTCTTCTAGATTTCTCAGTTTATTGGCGTATTTTCCACATAGTAGCCAATGATAATCCTTTCAATTTCTGTGGTATTGTTTGTAATATTCTTTTTTAATCTCTGATTTTATTTATTGAGATATTATCTTTTTTTTCCTTAGTTAACTTGATTAAGGATTTGTCAATTTCGTTTAAATTTTCAACAAAACAATTTTTTGTCTCCATCTTTTGTATTGTTCCCTTTATTTCTATTTCATTTATTTCTGCTCTGATATTTATTATTTATTTTCTTTTACTAATTTTGTTTTGGTTTGCTCTTGTCTTTTTTTAAAATATGTATCATTATGTTCTTTATGTAAAGTTTTTCTTTTTTTTTTGATATAGGTGCTTACAGCTATAAATTTCCCTGCAAGTACTGCTTTTGCTGTATCCCACAAGATTTGGTATGTCTTGTTTCCATTATCATTTGCTTCAATAAATTTTTAAATTTTCATCTTAATTTCCTCATTGACCCACTGGTCATTCAGGGGCATATTATTTAATTTCCATGTGTTTGTACAGTTTCCAGAATTCCTCTTGTTATTGCTTTCTAGTTTTATTCCATTGTGATTGGAGAAGATGGCTGATAATTATTACAATTTTTTGGATGTGTTAAGACTTGTTTTGTGACCTAACATATGGTCTATTATTAAGAATGATCCATATGATCCATGAGCTGTTAGCAGTGCTGCTTGGGATCAGGGGAGGTGTGGTGCAAGCACTCCTTTAGCTTTCTCAGCTGGTGTGTCAGTAAGCCACATGCCCCCAAAATCCTCTGTCTCTGAGCCCAGGTCAGCATTAGAACTTGCAGTCCTTATGGCCTAGACTACCTTTTAAGTTTATTTAAAGGTCTGGAGCACTTCAGCACATTGTGGTGAGGCTTTTCTAAAACTCAAGTTCTGAAAATTGCGATGGGCCATACCTCTCTGGCTAAGGGGGTCTGAATGCTCCCTTTGTGAATGGGGGTCAGCTGAGTTCAGCCCAGTTTTGCTTTCTGCTGTGACAGGGCAGAACTGAGTTCAACACAGCCTCACTACCACTGTGCTCTTCTCCCAATTGCACTTCCTCTTCCAATTGTCATGCAACTGCTATGGGGGGATGGAGGAGGAGTGGCAATGGCAATTCAAGACTGTCTTTCCTATTCTCTTCAGTGCCTCTTTCATTGATATGAAGTTAAAACCAGATACTGTGAGTACCCACCTGATTTTTGGTTCTTATTTTTTAAGTTCTGGGGTACATGTGCAGATTGTGCAGGATTTTTACATAGGTATACACATGCCATGGTGGTTTGCTGCATCCATCCCCCTGTCATCTACATTAGGTATTTTTCCTAATGTTATCCCTCCCCAATCCCCCCACCCCCCATTATCCCTCCCCTAGCCTCCCATCCCCCAACAGGCCTGGGTGTGTGATGTTCCCCTCCCTGTGTCCATGTGTTCTCATTGATCAACACCCACTTATGAGTGAGAACATGTGGTGCTTGGTTTTCTGTTCGTGGATCAGTTTGCTGAGAATGATGGTTTCCAGCTTCATCCATGTCCCTGCAAAGGGCATGAACTCATCCTTTTTTATGGCTACATAGTATCCCATGGTGTATATGTGCCATATTTTCTTTATCCAGTCTGTCATTGATGGGCATTTGGATTGGTTCCAAGTCTTTGCTATTGCAAACACTGCCACAGTGAACATATGTGTGCATAAGTCTTTGTAGTAGAATGATTTATAATCCTTTGGATATTTACCCAGTAATGGGATTGCTGGATCAAATAGTATTTCTATTTCTAGATCCTTGAGTTATCGCCACACTATCTTCCACAATGATTGAACTAATTTACACTCCCACCAACAGTGTAAAAATGTTCCTATTTCTCCACATCCCCTCCGGCAACAGTTGTCTTCTGATTTTTTTAATGATCACCATTCTAACTGGCATGAGATGGTATCTCAATATGGTTTTGATTTGCATTTCTCTAATGACCAGTGATGATGAGCTTTTTTTTATGTTTGTTGGCTGCATAAATGCCTTCTTTTGAAAAGTGTCTGTTCATATTCTTTGCCCACTTTTTGATGGGATTGTTTGTTATTTTTTTCTTTAAGTTCTTTGTATATTCTGGATAGTAGCCTTTTGTCAGATAGGTAGCTTATAAAAATTTTCTCCCATTCTCTTGATTGTGGGTTCAGTTTATTTTGCTGTGCAGAAACTCTTTAGTTTAGTTAGATCCCATTTGTCTATTTTGGCTTTTGTTGCCATTGCTTTTGGTGTTTTAGTCATGAAGTCCTTGCCTATGCCTATGTCCTGAATTGTATTGCCAAGGTTTTCTTCTAGGGATTTTATGGTGTTAGGTCTTATGTTTAAATCTTTAATCTATCTGGACTTAATTTTTGTACAAGGTATAAGGAAGAAATCCAGTTTCATCTTTCTGCATATGGCTAGCCAGTTTTCCCAACACCATTTATTAAACAGGGAATCCTTTCCCCATTGCTTGTTTTTGTCAGGTTTGTCAAAGATAAGATGGTTGTAGATGTGTGGTATTACTTCCGAGGCCTCTGTTATGTTCCATTGGTCTATATCTCTGTTTTGGTACCAGTACCATGCTGTTTTGATTAATGTAGACTTATAGTATAGTTTGAAATCAGGTAGCATGATATCTCTACCTCCAGCTTTTTTTTTTTTTTTTTTTTTTTGCTTAGGATTGTGTTGGCTATGCAGGCTCTATTTTGGTTCCATATGAAGTTTAAGGTGGTTTTTCCAGTTCTGTGAAGAAGGTCAATGGTAGCTTGATGGGGATAGCATTGAATCTATAAATTACTTTGATCAGTATAGCCATTTTCACAATATTGATTCTTCCTAACCATGAGCATGGAATGTTTTTTCATCTGTTTATGTCCTCTCTTATTTCCTTGAGCAGTGGTTTGTAGTTCTCCTTGAATAGATCCTTCACATCCCTTGTTAGTTGCATTCCTAGGTATTTTATTCTCTTTGTAGCAATTGTGAATGGGAGTTCCCTCATGATTTGGCTCTGTCTGTTATTGGTGTATAGGAATGCTTGAGATTTCTGCACATTGATTTTGTATCCTGAGACTCTGCTGAAGTTGCTTATCAGCTTAGGGAGATTGATGGATAAGTTTTTTGATGTGCTGTTGGATTTGATTTGCCAGTGTTTTATTAAAGATTTTCACATCAATGTTCACCATGGATATTGGCCTGAAATTTTCTTCTTTAGTTGTATCTCTGCCAGGTTTTGGGATCAGGATGATGTTGGTCTCATAAAGTGAGTTAGGGAGGATTCCCTCTTTTTGTATGGGTTGGAATAGTTTCAAAAGGAATGGTACCAGCTCCTCTTTGTAACTCTGGTAGAATTTTGCTGTGAACCCATCTGATCCTGGACTTTTTTTGGTTGGTAGGCTATTCGTTGCTGCCTCAACTTCAGACTTTGTTATTGGTCTATTCAGGAATTCAATTTCTTCCTACTTTAGTCTTGTGAGGGTGTAAGTGTCCAGGAATTTATCTATTTCTTCTAAATTTACTGGTTTATGTGCAAAGAGGTGTTTGTGGTAGTCTCTGATGGTAGTTTGTATTTCTATGAGATCAGTGGTGACATCTCCTTTATTATTTTTTATTGCATCTATTCGATTCTTCTCTCTTTTCTTTTTTATTAGTCTGTCTAGCGGTCTATCTATAATGTTGATCTTTTCAAAACACCAGCTCCTGGATTTATTGATTTTTTAAAAGGGTTTTTTGTGTCTCTATCTCCTTCAGTTCTGTTCTGATCTTAGTTATTTCTTGTCTTCTGCTAGCTTTTGAATTTGTTTGATCTTGCTCTTCTAGTTCTTTTAATTGTGATGTTAGGGTGTCGATTTTAGATCTTTCCTTGCTTCTCATGTAAGCATTTAGTGTTATAAATTTCCCTCTAGACACTGCTTTAAATGTGTCTCAGAGATTCTGGTATGTTGTGTCTTCTTTCTCATTGGTTTCAAAGAACATCTTTATTTCTGCCTTCATTTCATTATTTATCCAGTAGTCATTTAGGAGCAGGTTGTTCAGTTTCCATGTAGTTGTGCGGTTTTGAGTGAGTTTCTTAATCCTGAATTCTAATTTGATTGCACTGTGGTCTGAGAGATTGTTATGATTTCCATCCTTTTGCATTTGCTGAGGAGTGATTTACTTACAATTATGTGGTCAATTTGGTTCTTATGAAAGTAGTATGGCTTTTTAAAATGTGTAGGTAGTTGTTAAATTTGGTGTTCCTGTGATGGGGATTATCAGTGTTCCCCAGAGAGCATCTCATTCCTGATGCACATAGAAAACTGGATGCTATACTTCCTATAAACTAATGGTATTTGCCAGAGAAAGTGACAATATTTTACATTAACATAACATGTTTCTTCTGATGAGCTCAATAATGGTTCTGTGATCTATGTTTTTCTTGTAATGATTTGGAAGTATTTACATGTTTAATATATTTTGATTCAAATAACTTTCTACTAGTGAGAAAATAGGTAGTATCAAAAGTAAGATGGAAAATGTGTTTTGCAATTAGAGTCACAGATAACAGGAAATAAACTGAAAGAAATTGTTGAAATGAATCAGCATACCTGTTGAACTGTCTGTGAAGGACAGGGCCTAATAACAAATCAGTAAAACAGGAATATATGAAACTATTATTCAGAAAAACAATATAAGTCATTTTATTTCTATTATATAAAACCATAAAGTATTTCATATAAAATATCATACTGTAAAATTATCTGTTTGAGCCATTTAACCATGTATTATTTGATTTAATCAGTTAGTATTAATTTTAATAATATCAATCTTCTTGCTGTGTATGGTAATACATGTTATTGCTTACCTTTTAATACTGAGGTTTTCTAGGTACAGATTTGTCAAGTAGATTCTACAAATAATGTTTTTACATAGCATATTGATATAATTTCAAATACCAAGTATTTCCATGTTTGTTTGTTTTTTTGTTAATTCTCCAAATTTTTATTGCTTCAAGTAATGATTCAATGTTTGGAAGAAAGTACACAGAAAAGTCATTTTTATTTATGGCTGGTTATTTTTACCCAAAAGAATATAACAAACAAGTATATTGGCCACTAGTTTTCTGACCTTATGTAAATCACTTAAATTTTATTTGCCCTGTTTCCTGATTTATAAAATGGCCACAAGTATGCTATTCTGGTATTCCTCAGAGGAATACTGAATTTAATATCAAATATATAAAAGAACTTTGAACATATAAATAAGAAACACATAATCAAGGTACTAACAGTAATAATATTAGTAAAATATTTTAATTATTTATGAATGATATTTAATAGGCCTTGCTTTTTGTTGGATGAATGTGGCTTGATGCCATGTGAATTCCCATGTTCTTATCACTGATAATATATAAAATGTATAGGTGGTGTAAAAAAGAAGAATAAAAAGAGAGAGTGACAAGGTAGTTCAAAAGTTTGCCAAATTGTTGACTTTTGATAATTTAATTAAATTCTACTCAATGAAAATCTGTCAGGGTGAGCCACTGCTGTACCTCAATCTTTAACAATTAGCCTGGCTGTTAAAAATAAAAAATGTGGATTAAAGACACTGCACATAAACTTAATTAAAGATATAAGACAAACTACATTGAACATAAATAACATCTCTAATAGAACCATGAAACTGTAATAACTTCAGATCACAACAAAATGTGTGCTCAATAGAGTATACATTGGTTTCAATTAAAGGAAGACAACAATTACAACTGATCAATATTTTCCTAGAAATAAAGTAGCAAACAGGTATCTGTTGAAAGGCTTTAATAATTATCTTTTGCTATAATCAATAAAGTCTGAAGAAATATACAGAAGTTAAGCAAATGTAGGAAGTATCTCTACACTAATTCATTACACTCTACTAAGCAAAACTGGAAATTGGGCCAAAGGATACAGTTCAGGAATATGCACATTATTTCTTCTAAACGAGTTCTGACCAGGAGAAATGATATCAACATGAGAAAAGTTAGAAAGAAGGAAAACAAATGTTAATTCTTAATTAAACCCAGACTAATAAATTCCACATCACCAAGAACTCTATGAGGCTGTGGCATCACACTGAACCACACTGACCTCATGTAAAACATGAAAATGCCAAGGATACAAGGATATAGGAATGATAAAATGAAGAGGTAAATATCCTAATTGAAATAGTGTGAAGCCCAAGTTTATCACTTCCTTTACTTAACTCTGTATTCTTGAACCATTGTTTGTTGTCTGTGCTGAAGAGCACCAATTCTATTCAAAGAAGAGGAATGTACATAAAAGAACTAACATGAATATTATGCATAACAAGAGGACGAACATGCAGAAGAAAAATGAGGATTACAATGAAAAGAAGTGGAAAAATGAAGAAAAGAACAACAACAAGAAGAAAGGATGATGAGGAGGAATAGGAGGAGAAGGAGGGGGAGAGGGAGAAGAAAGAGCAGAAGGAGGAGGAAGAAGAAGGAGAAAAAAGAGAAGGAGGAGAGGGAGAAGGGGAAGAAGGAGGAAGAGGAAGAGAGGGAGAAGAAGGAAAAGGGGGAAAAGAGAAGGAAGAGGAGGAAGAAAAGAAAAAGAAGAAGAAAGGACGAGGAGGATGAAAGAAGTTTTCACTTAAGATGAAAGCAATATAAAAGGCTAATAGCAGATAATATAGATAATAAATATTCTTTTAAAGAGGGTTTGTTATTACATTCAGTGATAAAAAATATCGAAGTGTTTATAACAACAGTGAAAACAATAACAACAACAAAAACCTAGAATATGAAAATTGAACTGGGACAGCTCAGGAAAGAAAATAATGAATATTAAGCCATTATGCTTTCCTTATTTGTTCCTGCAACCTTATTTTAGATTTTTAAAATGTGTTGATGTTACTCTTACATGAGAAAATCTCTATATATTCCCCAGAATACTTGATTTGGGTATTTATTTCTAAATCTGGATATTCTCAAGTGTCCTATTGTGATTAGTAACCCTTTAGAACAATAGTGAACTTTGAGGAAATATTTTTCAAAGTCAAGGCTAATGAACTGGTAATGGTGCTAAATGGCTTATTAACAAAGCATGAAAAACTCTAAGCCACAGTCATGAACAGGCTCACTGCGGAGGTAAGAAGAAAATTGTTCCCAGGGATCCATATACAAATACAGAAACTTTAGCTTCATGTCTATATTAGAATGTTTCATTCTTCAGGTGAAATTCTTTCTTTTTATTCCTGGAGATCCCAGGCAATTATACTTAGACCAAATCGCAAAAAGAAATACAAAGATGATTTAAATTGGTCTATCATCTTAGGCAATTGATATCAAGAAAAATTAACATGTTCAATTCCCTCAAATATTTTTTTCTTTAACCCAAATTCAGCTATTATCCCAAAAAAATTATTTATGGGATTGTTAGTGGAAAAAGAAAAAAACAATAATAGGAGTAAATAGCCAGAGAAAATTAGGATCGATATGAATTCAGGACAAAATAAGGAAAAATAATATATGGCTAAGAAGATAAAAAGGTTACATGGAACATCAAAATTCAGAACAGAATATCAAATATGGCAAAAGGCATGGAGAAAGAATCCAACTAAAGATGGTTAAAACAAAAAACAAAATAAAAAGAAAGGGAAACATGAGAGACACTATTTCACAAAGAGGGCTGCTGAAGAAAAGAGGGTGCCATCATAAACAGAACTGTGTTTCCCCCAAATTTTTATGTGGAAGCCGTAAATTGCAATGTGACTCTAGTTTTTAGGGAAGTAATGATGGTTAAACGACTTCATAAATTTGGGGCCCTAATCTAATAGTTTTGATGCCTTTATAAAAATAAAAGACACCAGGAGTCCATGCATACAGAAAAAAGGCTATGTGAGGACATCATGCAGAAATGACTGCTATAGCAGACTAATGGAGGGAGGATGGAAGTGACAGTTTTAAATCCTCAGATCCCAACTATTTACCTTTTTAAAAAATCTCTCCTTCCAATTTTCCAAGAACAGTACTGCCCTCATTCAGAAATCACATGATCTCATTGTGCATTTTAGTTGCTTTCTGAATAATCTTCTTGCTTTTAGTTCTACACCCTTCAATTTATTTTCCACCAAAGCAGTAGTTTTTTTTTTTTTTTTTTTTTTTTTTCAGAATTATAAGTATGATTCTTGGAGTTCTAGTTTAAAATCCTGCAACAATTTCCATTGCCCGCAAGACCAAGTCCAAACTTCTAATTTTGTTATAAAAGTCCTCTTAGATTTCCCTCTTTCTGTCTTCAAGGTACATAGTATCATCCAGCAATTTTTACCCATTTTATGTCAACATTCATTTTGTTACTGGAAAGGGATCAAATCCAGACACAAAGAGAGGTTTCTAGGATCTCACACAAGAAAAAACCCTAGAAGAAAATCTAGGCAATATCATTCAGGACATAGGCATGGCCAAAGACTTCATGACTAAAACACCAAAAGCAATGGCAACAAAAGCCAAAATAGACAATGGGATTTAATTAAAATAAAGAGCTTCTGCACAGCAAAAGAAACTGTCATCAGAGTTAACAGGCAACCTACAGAATGGGAAAAAAATTTTGCAATCTATCCATCTGACAAAGGGCTAATATCCAGAATCTACAAATAACTTAAACAAATCTACAAGAAAAAAAACAAACAAGCTCATCAAAAAGTGGACAAAGAATATGAACAGACACTTCTTAAAAGAAGACATACAGCCAAAAAACATATGAGTAAAAGCTCATCATTACTGGTCATTAGAGAAATGCAAATCAAAACCACAATGAGATACCATCTCACGCCAGTTAGAATGGCGATCATTAAAAAGTCAGGAAACAACAGATGCTGGAGAGGATGTGGAGAAATAGGAACACTTTTACACTGTTGGTGAGAGTGTAAATTAGTTCAACCATTGTGGAAGACAGTGTGGTGATTCCTCAAGGATCTATAACAAGCAATACCATTTGACTCAGTAATCCCATTACTGGGTATGTACCCAAAGGATGATAAATCATTCTACTATAAAGACACATGCACATGTATGGTTATTGTGGCATGGTTTATAATAACAAAGACTTGGAACCAACCCAAATACCCATCAATGATAGACTGGATAAAGAAAATGTGGCACATATACACTGTGGAAAACTATGCAGTCATAAAAAAGGATGGGTTTATGTTCTTTACAGGGACATAGATGAATCTGGAAACCATCATTCTCAGCAAACTAATGCAAGAACAAAAAACAAACACCACTTGTTCTCATTCATAAGTGGGAGTTGAACAATGCGAATATATGGACACAGGGAGAGGAACATCACACACTGTGGCCTGTTCTGGTGTCAGAGACTAGGGAAGGGATAGCATTAGAAGAAATACCTAATGTAGATGATGGGTTGATGGATGCAGCAAACCACCATGGCACATGTATACCTATGTAACAAACCTGCACATTCTGCCCATGTACCCCAGAACTTAGAGTATAATAATAATAAAAGAAATAATTCGGAGTGAGTCCATAGAGTAAAGTGAAAGCAAGTTTGTTAAGAAGGTAAAGGAACAGAGAATGGCTACTCCACTGCTTGCCCATTTTTATGGTTATTTCTTGATCACATGCTAAATAAAAGGTGGATTATTCATGAGTTTTCCAGGAAAGGGGTGGGCAGTTCCCAGAACTGAGTATTGCTCCCCTTTTTAGACCATGTAGGGTAACTTCCTGACATTGCCATGGCATTTATAAATTGTCATAGTGCTGGTGAAGGTGTCTCTTAGCATGCTGATGGATTATAATTAGCATAAAATGAGCAGTGAGAATGACCAGAGGTCACACTCATCACCACCTTGATTTTGGTGGGAATGCAGCCCAGCAGGGCTCAGCCTTATTGTATCAAGACCCTACCAAAGATGGAGTTGCTTTGGTTCAAATGCCTCTGACAATTTGATAAGGTGATAGCTCTATGAAGATATTTTGGTGAATGTATGTATTCCTAAGTATGTATTCCTAACTAAGGAATGTATGTATTCCTAACTAAGACAATAATCATAGTTAACATTTAAGAGTAAATAGAACGCTCTAGGAACTGTTGTAAGCATGGCACATAATCAAATAACTTACATTTCACTGTAGCCATGTGATGCCAGTATTTTTGTAATCTTATTTGTTGTAATTATTTTAAAGTAAAAAAAAAAAAACATAGAGAAGTTTAATATAGTCCAAGGTCACTCACCATATATACCAATGGTGTGTTTGGCATACCATCTGTTCCAAACCCCTGGTAATAGAATTGTTTGCTTTTATACCAAGAAGGTTGGAAAAGCACCAGAATCTGCATGTGGCATGTGCCCAGGCAGACTTTGAGGGGTTCGTGCTATAAGACCTAAAGTTCTTATGAGATTGTCCAAAACAAAGAACCATGTCGGCAGTGCCTATGGCAGTTCCATGTGTGCTAAATGTGTTTATGACAGAATCAAGCATGCTTTCCTTATGGAGGAACTGAAAATCATTGTGAAAGTGTTGAAGGCACAAGCACAGAAAGCTAAATAAAAAAATGAAACATTTTTGAATAATAAAAATGAAAAGACTTTAAAAAAAATGATGGTCACTATGATGACTATCCCCTCACCCTGTATAGGGAAGGGAGGATTCTGTCCCAGGTATTCTGACCCGCAATGAAATTAAAGTTTTAAGGAAGTCCCAGGAATATGAATAGTTATGGGGTTTTCCCTTTGTTTAGATTTATGTCTCATATAAAAAATTTTCAGTTCACATGAGGTAAATTTGATTAGAAATTTGACTTGTTTTGTTTTATTTTCATTTTTTTGTTTTGTTTTTGTCTCTATGTTAGTAACTTGAACTCAATTACTTGGAAAAAGGAGAATTTCCAAAGGAGATGCATCTATGAGAATTATTATTTGTTTAATATTCATAATATTCATTCAACAAGTATTCATTAAGTATTACATGTACTTTTTTAAGCGTTAGAAATATAACACTGAGCAGTCAATTCCCACTTAACTCACTGTACTGGACAGTGAGTCAGGGACAATGCAGGGATGAAGAGAAGGCTTCCTAAAAGTGATGGAAGCATTGTATGGTTAAAGCAGGAGGTGTCATAATAAAATTCATACTTTGGATATATAACTCTTATTCCAGTGTAGCAGATGTAAAATAGATATAAAAGGTTAAAAGTCCAGACAATATGGGTGAGAGACATGAGAAGTTTCCAAAGTCTCTATTGGTGGAAGGTGTATATACATGGGGACATTTTAGTGTTTGTAATAGTGGAACATAAATTTTAAATATTGAAAAACATGGCTGTAGAAATTCATTGATTTAACACTGACCATATTCCTATTATATCTTTGGCTCTATATACTATGGTAGAAAAAGAAATATAAAATAATCTAATTTGTCCAAAGGAGCTCAAAGTATAATTGGAGAAAAAGTTGTGAAATGAATTATGTAAAATTACAATATACTTACATTATTTTTGAAAGGGATATGACTCAAAAACTACAATTTCTGAATAGTAGAATTCCATTAGTCTAAGTTTTCTCCTCTTTTTTTAAAAAAAAAGATGATCGCTAAGATGTGGAACAATCTATAAAGAAAGACTAATGCCATGTAGTGAAACCTCAGGAAATCTCTACAGACCTTCCTTCCAAACAAGTCTCTTCTGTTTGCAGATCTCCATTTTTTCTTTTCTGAATTCATTTGATAATTTTTTTCTTTATTTCACTTTCATGATTCTTATAGTCTTATGACTATATCTGCTTCTAGGTCTCCTCTTTATTGTCTTTTTGTTTCACATTCTACAGTCCATGAGGGCCCTGTTATACATCTAGACCCATTTTCAGTTTTAGGAGCCCCAATTCAGAGAAAGCCCCAAGACACTGGCTAGATAGTCGATCAATTTGAATAGCTAAGGAAATAAAATTCAATTGGTCACTGTGGCTTAAAGGTTTTTAAGGTCTTAGGAATAAAGGCTAATAATGTAAGGGAGAAATATTCCAATATTAAAATTAAAGTTCCCAGAAGTCATTCTATGTTAGAAATTCTACGTGTTCATTGTGTGAGTGCACATGCAAATAAACACACACACAAATATATAAAAGACATACATCTAAGAAACAGTAAAGGAAAAAACAAAATTCTTTATGTCACAATATTCTTAGTCTTTATTAATGCAAATAAGGACTGAAATAATAAAAATATTTTAATGGGAAATAAGATTGTGTGCATTATAGAAATGAAGCTGCAGAAATGGTTGCAATAGTCTTTTAGGTTTAATTCTTTATGTTCTTCTTTTCAAAGGAATATATACTGGGTTCTCATTTATTGCCTAATGCTGTAGCTTTTATGATGTTCTAAAACAAAAGGAGAATTTTATGTGTTCATTTTTACTTGAGGAGAAACTAATTTAGATATTCTCCAAATTTTAGAAATTGTTGGGGTATTCATTATGATAAGGTAAAACTAAATATCTTTTTTTCTGTGTATATATATTTTTTTCTTTTGAGACAGTCTTGCTCTGTCACCCAGGCTGGAGTACAGTGGCACAATCTTGGTTCACTGTAGCCTTTACCTCCAGGGTTCAAGCAATTCTCATGCCTCACCCTCTGGAGCAGTGAGTAGCTGGGACCACAGGCATGCACCACCACACCTGGCTGACTTTTGTATTTTTAGTAGAGATGGGGTTTTGCTGTATTTTCCAGGGTGATCTCAAATTCCAGGCTGCAAGGATCAAGTGATCCACCAGCCTTGGTCTCCTGAAGCGGTAGGGTTACAGACTTCAGCCACTGTGCCCAGCTTGTGTCTATACATTAAGAAAAAAACCCAGAAGATTGGAGTGCACACAGTCATGGGTGACAGTACAGTCGGTGGAATAACCATTAAATCAGAATGGAAGAAATTTAAATTATAGCCAGTCTGCACCACGTGGTAGGGGCTAAGAGAAATTGTTTTGTCTCAATAGATCTCAGTTTCCCATCTATCCAATGAAAGTCTTAGATTGGTACATCTCTAAAATTCATTTAAGTAGGAAATCAATTCATTGATCGAAGTAATTAGTTATCAACTATGTATTTGTCATTTACTGCTGCCTTACAAATTGTCTATATTCAGAAATCATTCTAGAATTATTTTATTTAAAATATCTTTTTCTGGACACCTTGAGAATTACTGAGGAAGAATAATGTTAACCTGATCTTCACACAGCTGATCTGTAATAAGTTTTAAATCTACTGTTACCAGGACTCTAAAAGTTTGGGATAAATAGGATCAATGCTATATGAAAAAGAGCAGTGAGACATTTTAATAAGTACTGCTACTGAGAACAAGATTTGCTACTTCAACTCCAGTATACAAAGAGTTTGGAAGTCATCACTTCTGTCATTATAAGAAGCTGAACAATATAAAAATTAGCAACTTTTTTTAGACTATTGAAGAATTGAGTCATAAGACATTGTCATCTTGTAATCTGGAGAAAGAGGTGAATACTGAAAATCATATCAGAGATTAGTCTAGAAACTCCTAGTGCCACTAACTAGTAGAAATCCATAAACAGTAATTTTGATGACTTACTGGAGGCTGAAGGTGGAATTAGATTGAAAATAAGAAACTCCCAGTGTTCTTAGCTTGCAAGGGGGAGGGGTGGATTTATACCTTTGTTAGTTTTACTTCCATGAATTTTCTCCTTTCCCCAAGTTCTCAAAGTAAATAAATATCTTAGAAAATCCCATCCTGTTTCACTAGGGAAAGGAAAAAGTAACCATTTTGAAATATGCTCATAGTATTGAGAAGAAAGGCCTGCTCTCTATGGGAACAAAGTTATCAGAAACTTGTTTACCTTAAGGAAGGATAATTAATGAAGTTTAGACCTCTCTAGCTTTTTTGTTTCAAAGGAGAAGAATCAAGCTAAGAAATTTCTGAGTCATACCCAGGGAGCAGGCCCACTTAAATGTCTGAAATTTAATCATAATGTTGTAGAACACTAACCACAGCCAACCCTTTCCTGCTACATCAAGAAGGTTCCAGTATAATAATGGTGGATTACAAGTAACAGAGCTGAAAGATACAGATTTCATTTAAGAAGGTGTTAAGAGAAAAACTCAAAGGCAACAGGGGTGGAAACAAACAAAACAACAGCAACAAAACCTAGGCTATAGAGGACACTGGAGCCTCTACCACCTAGGGCTGCAGGAAACATCAAACAGAGACCAGCTACTAGCCAGATTAACATAAAATCTCACACTAAGGCTGTATTTACCTCAATTCCTAGTACCCAATATATTATGTTCACTTTCAATAAAAAAATCAGAAGTCATACTATAAAACAAGAAAATCACAGACTGAAGAAACAGAGCAAACATTATAACCAGACCTAGATATTGCACAGAGTTGAAAATATCAGGTAGAGAGTTCAAAATAATCGTGATTAACATGTTAATGGCTCTCATGGTAAAAATAGACAACATAAAAGAACAGCAATATAAACAGAGAAATAAAACCTCTAAGACAAATAAAAATAAAAGGCTGAAAATCTATATCACTATAACAGAAATGAAGAATTCTTTGATTTTTCTTTTATCAGTAGATGAAACATAGCTGAGGAATCTGTGAGCTCGATGATATCGATGTAAACTTCCCCAGTTGAATTGAAAGTAGAAAAAGAATTCAAAAAATGAAACAGAATATCCAAGAACTGTGAGACAATTTAAAATGTGTATTATACGTGTGATATAGTTTGACTGTGCCACCCAAATATCATCTTGATTTTTAGTTCCTAAAAACCCCACGTGTTATGAGAGGGATCTAGTGGGAGGTAATTCAATCATGGGGACGGTTATCCCCATGCTGCTGCTGTCATGATAGTGAGTGAGTTCTCATGAGATCTGATGGTTTTATAAAAGGCTTTCCCCCACCTTTGCTCAGCACTTTCCCTTCTGCCACCACATGAAGAAGGATATGTTTGCTTTCCCTTCTTCCATGATTGTAAGTTTCCTGAGGCTTCCCCAGCCCTGCAAAACTGAGTCAGTTAAGCCTCTTTCCTTTATAAATTACCCAGTCTTGGGTATTTCTTCATAGCAGCATGAGAACAAACTAATAGAACATGGAATTCAAATATTAAAAGAAGGAAAATGAAAGAACAGGGAATATTTGAAGTTACAATAGCTAAGTATTTTTCAAAATTATTGACAGATACCAAAGTATAGATACCGAAGTAGACTGAATTATTTAAAGCATTAAAAGAAAAATAAAACCCAGCAACCTAGAATTCTCTCTATGTATCAAAGTTATCTGTGAAAAGTGATGGTGAAATAAAAACTCTCTAATGACCAAAAACTAAGGGAACCCATCAGTATTAGACTTGCCTTGCAATAAATGTTAAAAAATGTTTCTTCAGAGGAAAAGGAAATGACACAGGTCAGAAACTTTGATTTACATGAAGAAAGAATGTTAGAGGAAGAAAAGAAAAATAAAATCCTTTATTTTTCATATTCATAAGTGGTTTATCAGATAATAGTTTGTTCAAAATAATAATAGCAACAATCTATTCAATGGTTATACTTATGGATAAGTGAAATGAATGACAATAATTGCTGAGACTGTCCCACAGACCCTGGTCAAGCTATGGATAAACAGAGTATGCAGACACAGGCTTGCCTGTCAGCATGGCTAAGGGGCTCCTGCCAGAGTCAGCCACAACCCTGATAAGCCAGAGACACTCACATTTATTTAGTACAGATTTAATGACACAGGTTTGGAGAAAACACAATTCGTGGATAATAAACATTGTTGATCCCTGCCCCCACTCTGCCGAGTAGAGAGCAGTCCTGTGCACAAATGATCGAAAATGGGTTTTAAGACAATGTGAGTAAACAAGCTATTTAGATAAACTCCTCTACATTCCCTTGTTATCTGCTCTTTGTTATTAGCTCAAGGTAAGAGGTTATGCCTTCAGCCATAACCCTTTCCCAAAGCTTTTGAAAAACCTTCTGGCCTTCCAAGAAGGTTTGCATCCTTCCTATAATTATTCCCACCACCCTGATCAATCTCCTACAAGTAATATTATAAGAGATAGAAGGAAAGAACTGGGAATATTTGTTATAAGGCACTTGCACTACATATGAAGCAGGGTAGTGTTATTTGAAAGTTAACTTGGGTTCTCTTGGTGGGGAGGCCTCAGGAAACTTACAATCATAGAAGGCAAAGAAGAAGCAGGCATTTTCTTCACAGCACTGCAGGAGAGACTGAGTGCAAGCAGGGGAAATGCCACATGCTTATAAAACCATCAGATCTCCTGAGACTCAATCACTATCATAAGAACAGCATGGGGGAAACAGCTCCCATGATCCAATTATCTTAACCTGGTCCCATTTTTGACAAGTGGAGATTATAGGGATTAAATTCAAGATTAGAAGGGCTGGGCGCGGTGGCTCATGCCTGTAATCCCAGCACTTTGGGAGGCTGAGGTGGGTGGATCACGAGGTCAAGAGATCGAGACCATCCTGGTCAACATGGTAAAACCCCGTCTCTACTAAAAATACAAAAAATTAGCTGGGCATGGTGGCACGTGCCTGTAATCCCAGCTACTTGGGAGGCTGAGGCAGGAGAATTGCCTGAACTCTGGAGGCGGAGGTTGTGGTGAGCCAAGATCGTGCCATTGCACTCCAGCCTGGGTAACAAGAGCAAAACTCCATCTCAAAAAAAAAAAAAAAAAAAAAAAAGATTAGATTTTGGATGGGGACATAGCCAAACCATATAATTCCACCCTGGCCCCTGCCATGAGTAGACTCTCATGCCCTCATATTTTAAAACACAGTTATGCCTTCACAATAGTCCCCAAAGTCCTAACTCATTCCAGCATTAACCCCAAAGTTTAAGTCCAAAGTCTCGTCTGAAACAGGCAATTCCTTTCCACCTATGAGACTATAAAATCAAAAGCAAGTTAGTTATTCTCTAGATATAATGGTGATAACAGGCATTGGGTAAATATACCCATACCAAATGGGAGAAATTAGCCAAAACCAAGGGGCTACAGGCACTATGCAAGTCCAAAATCCAATCGGGTAGCCATTAAACCTTAAAGTTCCAAAAGGATCTCCTTTGACTCCATGTCTCACATCCATATGACACTGATCCAAGAAGTGGGCTCCCTTGGCCCTCAACAGCTCTGCCCCCTGTGGCTTTTCCAGGACATGGTGCAAGGTGTTGGTAGATCTCCCATTCTGGGATCTGGAGGATGGTGGTCCTCTTCTTACAGCTCCACTAGGCAGTGCCCCAGGGAGGACTCTGTGTGGGAACTCCAACCCCACATTTCCCTTCCACACAACCCTAGCAGAAGTTCTCCATAAGATCTCTGCCTCTGCAGCAAATTTCTGCCTGGACATCTAGGCCTTTTCACACATTATCTGAAATCTAGGCAGAGGTTCCTAAACCTCAATTCTTGACTTTTGTACACCCACACACCCAACACCACATGGAAGCCTCCAGGGTTTGGGGCTTGCACACTCTGAAGTGATGGCCTGTCCTTTTAGCTATGGCTGGAGCAGAAGCAACTGAGACCCAGGTCACCGTGTCCCAAGGCTGCACACAGAATGGGAGCCTTGGGCCCACAAAACCATTTTTCCCTTGTAGGCTTCCATGCCTGTGATGGAAGAGGCTGCAGTAAAGGTCTTTGAAACCCTGGAGACATTTTCCCCATGGTCTTGGTGATTAATATTTTATTCCTCATTACTTATGCAAATTTCTGTGACTAGCTTGGATTTCTCCCCAGAAAATGGGTTTTGATTTTATATTGCATTGTCAGGTTACACATTTTCCAAACATTTATGCTCTGCTTTCTCTTGAATGCTTAGAAATTTCTTCTACCAGATACTCTAAATCATCTCTCTCAAGTTCAAATTTCCACAGATCTCTAAGGCGAGGGCAAAATGCCACAAGGCTCTTTGCTAAAGAATGGTAAGGGTGACCTTTAATCCAGTTCCCAACAAGTTCCTCAAAAGTGACCTTTAATCCAGTTCCCAACAAGTTCTTCATCTCCATCTGAGACCACCTCAGACTGTACTTTACTGTCATATCACTATCAGCATTTTGGTCAAAGCCATTCAACAAGTCTTTAGGAAGTTCCAAATGTTACATCTGCCTGTCTTCTGAGCCCTCCAAGTCTCTGGGAAGTTCCAAACTTTCCCACATTTTCTTATCTTCTTTTGAGCCCTTCAAACTGTTCCAACCTCTGTCTGTAATGCAGTTCCAAAATCTCTTCCACAGTTTTAGGTATCCTTATAACAGTGCCCCACTACCTCAGTACTAATTTACTCTATTAGTTCATTCTGACTCTGCTATGAAGAAATATCCAAGACTGGGTAATTTATAAAGAAAAGAAGTTTAATTGACTCACAGTTCTGCATGGCCTGGGAGGCCTCAGGAAACTTACGACCATGGTGGGAGGCAAAGGAGAAGAAGGCACCTTCTTCACAGGGCTGCAGGACAGAGTGAGTGCAAGCAGGAAATTCCAGATGCTTATAAAACCATCATATCTCCTGAGACTCACTCACTATCATGAGAAGAGCATGGAGGAGACTGCCCCCATGATCCAATTACCTCCACCTGGTTCCACCCTTGATTATTGGGATTATAGTTCAGGATGAGATTTTTGGTGGGATACAGCCAAACCATATCAAGTAGAAATAAAAACTGGAAAGGCTGTTAGAAACCTTCCCTCAAAAACTTATAAACAACACACAGCTAAGGAAAGTGTGGGTTAAAGGAGAGTCTCAAGACCAACTACAAATTATTTTGAATTAAATAAAAATAGAACATATCAAACTATTTTGGCTAAAGTGAAAACAAGTAGTGAGAAGAAATTCATAACACTGAAGACATAAATTTAAAAAGAATATCTAAAATCAATGTTTTCACCTTAGAAAACTACTGAAAAAAACAGCAATTAAGCTTAAAGCAAGCTGAAAAAATAAAAATTAGAGCAGTAACAAAGGAAACTGAAAACAGGAAATTAATAGAAAAATCAATAAAACCAAAAGCTGGTTCTTAGAATAAAATTGATAAACTCCAGGCAGATTAATCAAATACATATACTACAGTTTACATAGAAAGTGAAAAACACAACATAGTCAACACAATAATGAAGAAAAAGAAAAAAAATTGAAAGTCTGACTTTATCAAACCTCAGAACTTACTATAAAGCTACCATGATCAAGACAGCATGGTATTGTCAAAAGAATAGTCACATAGATCAATGGAACAGAATGACTAATCCAGAAAAGGTCCACGTAAATATAGTCAACTGATCTTTAAAAAGGAGCTGAGGCAATCCAATAAGAGAAAAGTTTGTCTTTTCAAAAAATAGTGCCTGAACAATTGAACAACCACATGTTAAGAAATCAGTCTAGACATACTGACCTCACATCATTCACAAAAATTTAACTCAAAATTGATTATATACCTAAATATAAAACACAAACTATAAAACTTGTTGAGATAATACTGGGGAAAATCTAGGTGACTTTAAGTTTGGCAATAAATTTTTAGGTACAACACCAAAAGCATGGTCTATGAAGAAAAAAATGGTAAGTTGAACCTCATCAAAATTAAAAACTACTCTACAAAAGACCTTTAAGATAACTGAAGGACAAGCCACAGACTGAGAGAGTCTGATGCAAAACACATATCTGATTATCTGATAAAGGGCTTGTATCTGAAATATACAATGGACTCAGAAAACTCAACAATAAGAAGACAAACAGTCTAATTAAAATAAGAACAAAAGATCTGAATGGGCACCTCACCAATAAAGACAAGCAGATGACAAACAGACTTATGTAAGATCGTCAATGTTATTTTTATTAAGTAATTGAAAATTAAACAAGGATTGCCACTATCTACCTATTTGAATGGCCTAAATTCAAAAAACCAATAATACCAAAGGCTAATGAGGATGTGAGCTAATAGGAAATATATTCATTGCTTATAATAATACACAATGATGCAGTCACTTAGGAAGACTGTTGGCGGTTTCTGATAAAGCTAAATTCAGTCAGACCATAGAACTCAGTAGTCACACTCCTAGGTATTTACCCAACTGAGTTTAAAAACTTACATCCACACAAGTACCTGAATACTAATGTTTACAGCAGCTTATTTATAATTGCCAAGAACTGGAAGCAACCAAGATGCCTTTCAATATGTGAATAGATAAAACTGTGGTACAGTGATAAAATAGAATATTATTCAGTGAAAAAAATATGTGAGCCCTGAAGCCACAGAATGACATGGAGGAACCTTAAATTCATGCTGCAAAGAAAAGAAGTGATTCTGAAAGGGCTACATACCATATGATCCTAATTATGTAACTTTCTGGGAAAGACAAAACTATGCAGTCAATTAAAAGAAGGTCAATAGTTGCCAGAGGTAAGAGAGTTGGAGGAGGTTAGGAATATAATATCTCTTTTGGGTAATAAAATTGTTTCGTATAAGTATTCTAGTGGTTGATGCATGAGATTATACACTTATAAACACCTATGGAAATTTACATAAGTGTACCTTAATATATGCACATTAGCTAAAAAATCATGTAGGAATTTGAGAAATCCCAGGGAAGATTGCAGACCATGACAAGAACATCTAACTGTATTAATTAAGCATCACTGAAGTTGGTGGAAGAAAAGGTGCTGGCCTAAATTATTTTGTAAAAACAAATAAAGCCTATAAAACTAAAGGCATAAACCAGAAAAAAACTGCACACAAATATTTTAATGTGAAGGTCGTTTCCCATGGAAGTATTAATTAACAATCCTGAAAATGCTATACATGTACACCAGAAATGAAGAATTAAGTGAATGAATGGTGGATGGTAGGAGACAGATTTCTTACTATCGAAAGAAATTTAGATTTCAAGCAGGGGCAGGAGGCTAGAAGATCCATGTTGTTATGGATAAGAGTTGGAGATATCAGTAAGAACTTGTGTTTAACTTAATATAGATACAGATTTTGCAATTATAATATAAATATTTAAAATGTGTATATATTCGGTTTAGTATATGTAAACATATATTTATTTAGTCTATAACCATGAGAGTGCCTGAAAGAAAGGACCTCCATATAACAATGAGCATACCTAGCACCTAGGCATTGGTACCTTAGTGCTGTTTTCCAAGAATCCACGGAGAAATGGCCGCTGTAGGACTGAGGAAGAAAATATACAAGATGATCCTGGAATCTCTTATAGTACCAGAAAGAAAGTGCTAAAAATATTATGACGGTATATGAAAAGTGCTCAGGAGCCAATCTAAAGGGCTCCCAATGGCCAAAGCTGGAAAAATTTGATCAACCAAGTAAACTAAGTAGTATTGGTTTATAACTCATAAATGTAAAATAAATATCCCTGAATCCATAGAGATATAAGTGTAAGGTTTGTTCTCGCCGAGTTTAAAAGGGAAGAAACTGAAGCCAGCACAAGAATATCCAATGCGAAGGGTTTTGTTCAGGCTCCTGGACGAGGTTCTGCGGTCCGACAGGAGGGGCCGGAGAAGTCGCACGGACTCCTCTCAGACATGGGGTTTTATAGGGAGTGAAATAGCTCGATTGGTTGTGGGAGAGCAAGACTGTCACCGGGTAGAATTACAAGCCTTCAGCTAGGACTTGGCTTGCCATTGGTTAGAATTACTCGGCCGCCATTGGCTAGAAAGGCTCGGCTGCTATTGGCGAGAAAGACTTGGCTGCTATTGGTTAGAAAGACTTGGCTGCTATTGGCTAGAAAGAGGCTAGGGTTGCAGCATACTGGCTTTTTAAGGGAAGGTCAGGCTGTGCGAGCATGGGAGAAGGGAACATGCCTGAGCATGTCAGAGGTTCCCCAAGCTCGTCCAGGCTTTGGAAAAAAGGAGGGGGATCTGCGTCCATGCTCCCGGCTAGGCTACCGGCCTTACAATAAGTAAATAGTTGAATAAATTAATAAATGATAGATAAAAGAAAATTCCTAAGCACAAGATTTAAAAATAAATTATGGAGGATAGAGGGTAGGTGGCCAACTAGATGCAGCCAAGATATGCCCCCCCAAAACAAACCAAAATATCCAAAATATTGAACCAACCCTCACGCTTCGAACATATCTTTTGAGAGAAAACACTGGAAGTAAGTAGGGAGTGATGTAGACACTGAGGTTGAAGAGGGAGGAAGCTGGGAGGTCTGCATGGAATCAGTATGTGCCAGGACTAGGTCTCAATCCTTAACAGATCCTAAGAAAGGGGTGAGTGAAGGCACTCCAGGGCATCAGATTCCTACCATGGCCCTCTGAGATTCTAGCTATAAGAAATCCAATGACCCCCATAGACATTTGGATTGGCAAAGGGAATTTCCCAGAAGATAGGCAAAGGTAGAACTTGAACCTGTGCAGAGCCCAGAAGGTTATGTGAGAGCAGCAGCTATGCAAGATGGTGCCCATCCCACAAGCTATCCATCTTGGATTGAGTGACTCTAGCCCCTGCAGACTGCCCAATTAGAAGAGATCAGGACTGCTTTCCCATGGGACCAGGGCACATCTAATCTGTGTGCCTCCTTGTCTGCTGACCCCTCCCAAAGACCTTGTCTGACTGCTTCTACAAGAAGGTGCAGATGGCAAAGCCTCCACTGCCTTGCCTGAGTGTTTTTTTATGGGTAGGGGAACAGTTGGGCCCCGCTACCATGGGCTTGACCACAGTGGGCCAGATGACAAAGCCAGAGGCCCAGTCCCAACCTCCCAGGGTTTGAGAACACAGCCCAGGGCTATTGAGCTGAGCTGATATCCATGGCCTGACATTGGGCAGGGGAGGAGCCCCCACTCTCAGAATAGTGAGAAGAGTGAGGCACAGAGTCGTGTGGTGGCACAGGAGCTGGGCATCTTTCTCTCTGCAAGTCTGGTCTGGGAAGGGTGCAATCTGTTAGCCAGCTAGTGCTTCTGTCCAAGGGAGCTCCATGGCCTGCACATCTAGAGCAGTCCAGCAATCTGGGAGCAAAACTAGCTGGTCAGACCTGCTCCTGGGACAGACACTGGACGTAGACACAGTTGAGAAAGCATGAGCTGGCAATTCCAACAGGTATCTTCTGGGCAAACTATTCTAGGCTGAGTGTCACATAAACTGCACATAGGTAGCACCACCACACTGCCCAGGATCTGCAACCCTTTACCCACTGCCTCACCAGACCAACCACAGACATACCCAATAGCCCACTCTGACTCTGGTAAACACAGAGTACCATTGGGTACCCTAGGAAGTTGCAGGTCTCCTGGTGACCAAACCTTTGGCTTAGGCTGCCCATAAAAGAAGGGGAGCTGCAGCCTACCAGCAGCCCCCTTTGAGCTAAGAAAATACAACTTTGGCAAAAGTGGTAAGAAGGGGCTCCCTCTAAGCCCATGAATGGACCTGGTGAGGTGGTCATCTCTCACCACCTCATGTTCCCCTCCCCAGAGCACTGGGAATACATTGAAATACAAGAGGATTGCAGCTAAGAACCTATTGGCTGGCCCTTACTTTTAAGCAATATCTGCAAAAAGCCCCATCCAAGTGACAGTAAATAAAAAGATAAAGAAACACTAGCCCTATCAGGAGGGAAGGAATTAGTACAAGAACTTTGGCAATGAAAAAAATCAGAATGCTTCCTTACCTCCAAAGGACTGCACTAGCTCCCCAGGACTGGATTTTAACCAGATTGAAATGTCTATAATTATAGACTAGAATTCAGAATGGATGGCAAGATGCTCAATGACATTTAAGAGAAAGTTTGAACACAATCAATGAAAGCCAGTAAAAAGATCCAAGAGTTAAAAGGTGACATAGCCACTGAAAGAAAGACCAAACTAAATTTCTGGAATTAAAACATTTACTACTGGAATTTTGAAATACATTAGAAGCCTTAACAACAGACTAGACCAGGCTGAGGAAAGAATTTGAGAATTTGAAAGCTCAAAGACCAGTCCTTTAAATTAGCCCAATCAGACAAAAATAAATAAAAATAATTTTTAAAAAATAAAAAAAGCTTCCAAGAAATATAGGATTATGTAAAAATACCAAACCTACAATTTATTTACATTTTCTAGAGAGAAGGAGAGAGACTAAGTTGGAAACCATATTTGAGGATATTGTACATGAAAATATCCCCAGTCTCATTAAAAGGGGTCAACACGTAAATTCAAGAAATTCAGAGAATCCCTGCAATATGGTATATAATATCACCATCTTCAAGACACATAGTCATCAGATTTACCAA
This sequence comes from Aotus nancymaae, assembly GCF_030222135.1. Classification (NCBI taxonomy): domain Eukaryota; kingdom Metazoa; phylum Chordata; class Mammalia; order Primates; family Aotidae; genus Aotus; species Aotus nancymaae. The sequence goes on from NW_026988471.1 coordinate 33,724,606, forward strand.
GGTCAACACAAAAAATTTTAAGTTCAGGTAGTGAAAAGAGTCAGCAACTTTCTTCACCGACAATATAATTCTATACTTAAGAAAATCCAGATAATTTTGCCAAAAGTCTAATAGAACTGTTCAACTTCTTCAGTAAAGTTTCAGGATGCAAAATCAATATACAAATATCAGTGGCATTTTCATATGCCAATAATGTTCAAGTTGAAAGCCAACTCAAGAAAACAATCTCATTTACAATAGTGACAAAAAAACCTGGGAATACATCTGATATGGTTAGGCTTTGTGGCCCCACCCAAACTTTATCTTGAATTGTAATCCCATAATCCTCATGTGTCATGGGTGGGAGGTAAATGAATCATGGGGTCAGTTTCTCCCACATTGCTCTCATGATAGTGAGGGAGTTCTCACAAGATCTGATGGTTTTATAATCATCTGGCATTTCCCTTGTTGGCACTAATTTTCTTTCCTGCTGCCCTGTGAAGAGGTACCTTCCATCATGATTGTAAGTTTCTTGAGATTTTCCCAGTCATGCAAAACTGTGAGTCGATTAAACCTCTTTCCTTTATAAATAAGCCAGTCTTGAGCAGTTCTTTATAGCAACATGAGAACAGAGTAATGCAACATCTAACCAAGGACATGAAAAATCTCCACAAGAACTTCCACAAGAACTACAAAACGCAGCTGAAAAAATATTGCAAATGACACGAACAAATGGAAAAACATTTCATATTCATGAGTTGGAAGAATTATGTCATTAAAATGTTCATATGGCTCAAAACAATCCATAGATTCAATGCTATTCCTATCAAACTACCAATGCCATTATTTTCACAGAATTAGGAAAAACCATTCTAAAATTCATATGGGACAAAAAAGAGCCTGAATAGACAAAGCAATCCTAAGCAAAAAGAACAAAGTTGGAAGTATCTTATTACCTGACTTCAAACTATACTACAAGGCTACAGTAACCAAAACAGCTCAGTACTGGTACAAAAACAGACACATAGAACAATGGAACAGAATAGAGAACCCAGAAAGAAAGCAACATATCTACACTACCTAATCTTCAAGAAAGTCGACAAAAAAAGCAATGTGGAGAGAAATTTCTATTCAATAAATGGTTCTGTGATAACTTGCTATCCATAAGTATAAGAAAGAAACTGGACCTCTATCTATCACCATATATAAAAATTAACTTAAAATGAATGAAAGTCTTATCCATTGAGAACTCAAACTATAAAAATCCTAAAAGAAACTGAGAAAATACCCTTTTCAACATTAGCCTTGGCAAGTAATTTAGAAGTAAGCCTTCACAAGCAACTATAATTAAAAAACAAAAAACAAAAAAACAAAAAAAGACAAGTGGGGCATAATTAAATGAAAGAGCTTCTTAAGAGTAACAGAAATTGTCAACAGAGTAAACACACAACCTACAGAATGAGAGGAAATATTTGGAAACTGTGATTTGATAACAGTCTAATGTCTAGAATTTATAAACAATTTAAATCAACAAGCAATAAATGACCCCACTAAAAAGTGGGCAAAGGACAAGTATAGGCACTTCTCAAAAAAATACATACTAGCACTCAACAAACATTTTTAATATGCTCCTTATCATTATTCATCTGAGAAATGCAAATAAAAACTGCAATTACATACCATTGCACACTAGTCAGGATGGCTACTATTCAAAAGTCAAAAAATACCAGATTAGCAGGGTTATGGAGAAAAGTGAATGCTTATATACTGTTGGCGGGAATATAAATTAGTTCTGCCACTGTGGAATGTAGTTTGTAGATTTCTGAACGAACTAAAAATAGGACCACCTTTTAACCTAGCAACTCATTGCTTTCTGTATAACCAAAGCAAAAAAGATCATTCTATCAAAAAGACACATGCACCTGTAGGTTCACCACAGTATTCACAATAACAAAGATTTGGATCAACCTAGGTAACCATCAACAATGGATTGGATGAAGAAAATGTGATACACATATACATAGCACATAGATACACTGTGCAGCTTTAAAAACGAACTAAATGGTTCCTTTGTAGCACCATGAATGCAGCTGGAGCTTATTATCCTAAACTAACTAATGCAGAAACTGGAACCCAAATTCTACATGTTCTCACTTACAAGTGGTAGCTAAACATTGGGTACATGTTGATGTAAATATGGGAACAATAGAATGAGGGCTACAAAAGCAGGGATGAAGGAATCAAGTGTTTAAAAAAAGAAGCCTATAGCCTAAACTAACTCATGCAGAAACCAGAAACTGAAACCCAAATACTATGTGTTCTCACTTACAAGTGGTAGCTAAACATTGGGTACATGTTGATGTAAATATGGGAACAATAGAAACTGAGGGCTACAAGAGCAGGGATGAAGGAATCAAGTGTTAAAAAATACCTATGGTGTACTATGCTCTCTACCTGAGTGATGGATTTAATTATATCCCAAACCTCAGCATCATGTAATATACCCTTGTAGCAAACCTGAATATGTGCCCCCTGAATCTAAAGTAAAAGTTGAAAAAATTATGTAGCTATTCAATCCTAAATGAAGGCAAGCACAACTCCTTCAAAAGCCCACAATTTTTAAGTGTGGGCTGCATTTAGTGCCTTTTTCTGAGTACAGTTTGAAAAGAGAGGAAAAAAAAGAGTAACTTTGAGAAACCATATAATGGAGAGATCTAATAAACACAACTTTAGCCAAATGATCAAGATCAATATTAAGTTATAAATGATGTTAATAGTATGTACTTATGACATGATTTGATTAAAAATGGTACTTTACCTCTTTAATCTTCTTCCCTAAAACCCATGAGAAATCATAAGACAAAATATTAGACTAATACCACTAGAGAGGTATTTGACATAATAACGGACTAGTATAAAATAACTTACACAACAACAACAACAAAGCTACAGGCCAATATCACTGATGAAGATAGATTCAAAAATTTTCAAAAAATACAAGCAAACCAAATTCATTTAGAAAGATCACTCTCTATGATCAAGTGGGAATCATCCCAGGAATGCAAGGATGGTTCAACATAAGCAAATCAATAAACTTGATGAATCACATTAACAGAATCAAAAACAAAACTATATGATAAGTTCAATAGATACTGAAAAAGCATTTAATATAATTCAATATCCCTTTATGAAGAAAACCCTTAACACACTAGGTAGAAGAAACATTTCTCAAAATGAAAAAGGCTGTATATAACAAACCTAAAGTTAACATATTCAATGTAAAAAGTTGAAAGCCCTTTCTCTAAAATATGAAACAAGACAAGGAGATCTAGTTTTATCCCTTTTATTCAACATAATACTGGAAATCCTGACCAGGGCAATTAGGCAAGTGAAAAAAATAAAGGGCATACAAATTGGAAAGAAAGATTTCAAATTAGCTGTATTCTCAAGTGACATGATGTTATACTTAGAAAAACCTGAAGACTTTACCAAAAAACTGTTAGAACTGATAAAGAAATTTAGTAAAATTTCAGGACACAAAATCAAGATACATAAATCAGTAAAATTTACATACATCAACAGGGAGAAATCTGAAAAATAAATGAAAAAAGATATTCCATTTACAATAGCTATAAAATATAAAATACCTAAGAGTTAATTTAACCAAAGAAGTGAAATATCTGTGCAAATAATACTATAAAATACTTATGTAAGAAATTAAGGAGGACACAAAAAATGAAAAGATATTCCATGCTTATGGATTGGAAGAATTAATATTGTTGACAATTCTACCAAAAGCAATTTATAGACTCAATGCAACCTCAAAAGCATGGGCAACCAAAGCAAAAATATACAAATGGGATTACCTTGAGCTTAAAAGCCCAGCAAAGGAAACAGTCAATAAAGTGAAGAGACAACCCATAGAATGGGAGTAAATATTTGCAAATTATCCATATGAGAAGGGATTAGTAATCAGAATGTATCAGTTCAAATAACTCCATAGCAAATAATCATCATCATTATTTGGTTAAGTAATTGGCAGACAATCTGAATAGACTTTTTTAGAAAAACTTGTATTTTAGGTTTGGCGGTATAAGTGAAGGTTTACTACAGAGGTAGTATGTGTCATGGGGTTTTTTTTACATATACTATTTCATCACCCAGGTATTAAGCCCAGTTCCCAATAGTTCTCTTTTCTGCTCCTCTCCCTTCTCCCACCTTCCTCCTTCAAGTAGACACCAGTGTCTGTTATTTCCTTCTTTGTGTTCATAAGTTTTTATCATTTTGTTCCCACTTATAAGTGAGAACATTAAGTATTTGGTTTCTCTGTTCCTGCATTAGTTTGCTAAGGATAAGAGCCTTCATGTTCCCACAAAAGCCTAGAGTTAAAAAGAATGATCTTGTTATTTTTAATGGCTGCATAGTATTCCATGGTGTATATGTATGACATTTTCTTTCCAATCTGTTATTAGTGGACATTTAGGTTGATTGCATGTTCTTGTAATTGTGAATAGGACTACAGTGAACATTTGTGTCATGTGTCTTTTTGTTAGACATACAAATACATGAAAAATGTTCACCATTACTAATCATCAGAGAAATACAAATCAAAACCACAGTGAGATATCATCTCACTTTACTTAAAATGACTTTTATTAAAAAGAAAGGTAATAACAAATGCTGGTAATGAGGGTGAGAAAGGGAATCTGTTTACAATCTTGGTGGAAATGTGCATTTGTTCAGCCACTATTGAAAACTGTATGAAGGTTCCGAAAAAACTGAAAATAGAACCACCATAAAATTAAACAATTCATGACTGGGTATGTATCCAAAAGAAAGAAAATTATTACATAAGAAAGATATCTGCATTCCTGTGTTTATTGCTGTGCTTTTTGCAATAGCCAAAATGTAGAATCTATTTCAGTGCCCATCAGGGCAAATGAATGGATTAATAAAATATGGCATATATATACACAATAGAATATTATTCAGCCATTAAAGCCAGGTGCAGTGGCTCATGCCTGTAATCCCAGCACTTTAGGAGGCCAAGGCAGGTGGATCACGAGGTCAAGAGATGGAGACCATTCTGGCCAACATGGTGAAACCCCGTCTCTACTAAAAATACAAAAAAAAATTAGCTGGATGTGGTGGCGCACACCTGTAGTCCCAGCTACTCAGGAGGCTGAGGCAGGAGAATTGCTTGAACCTGCAAGGCAAAGGTTGCAGTGAGCTTAGGTCGTGCCACTGCACTCCAGTCTGGCGCCTGGAAAAAAAAAAGAATATTATTCAACCATTAAAAGAATAAAATCCTGTCATTTGCAGCAATATGGATGAAAATGGAAGTCACTATGTAACCTAAAATAAGCCAAGCACAAAAAAACAAACATGGAATGTGTTCACTCATATATGAGAGCTAAAAAAGTGTATCTCATGAAGATAGACTGCTGGTTACCAGAGGCAAGGAAGGGTTGGTGGGGGAAGATCAAGAGAGGTTGATCAATGAGTGCAAATACATTGTTGATAGCAGAAATAAAACCTAGTATTTGATAGACCAGTAGGCTGACTGTAGTTACAATCATCTATTGTATATTAAAAAAATCTTGAAATGAATAATCAGAATATTTCTAGCATAAGGAAAAGAGAAAATATAAAGTGATGGATATAATTACACTGGTTTGATGTTCACAAATTATATGAAAGTATTAAATTATCACATGTACCATAAAATATATACATCTATTTTGTGTCAATAACATTTAAACAAAAAAAAAATAAGTGGTCTTCTGTTTGCGAGGTCCCACCTGGTGCTTTGCAATTGTCACTATTAAAGGGCCTTGGACATTGAACACAGAGGCTTAAAAGTAGCAAAGCACTTGATTCTAATGTATAGATCTCAGATTTCTGTGTCAAGGCCTAAACTAAATAAAATTATAATAAATATGTATGTGGTTGTAACATCCGTATCATGCACATAAAACTTTAACTAATTTATGTATACCCATGTAGAAAATGGAAGGACTATGTAAAAATAACAAGAGTTGCATTATTGTTGTGGAACTATGTGACTTTCAATATTTCCTTGAAAGATAGAAATCATGTAAAAATAAAAAAATCATTAAGTAAAAACTAAGGAAATCTGAATAACCTAAGGAATTGAGTTAATAATAGTGTATGAATACTGATTCATTAATTGTAACAAATGTACCAAACTAGTATAAGAACCATAATAGAAGAAACAAGATTGGGGTACATGGGAACTCTATATTATCCTTTCAATTCTTTTGTAAGTCTAAAACTAATGTGAAAAATAGTCTGTTAATTTAAAAAATTGTCACAGAACCCTGGTTTCCAACCAAAAAGCTTGGAGTTCAAATTTTATTTCCTGATCATCCAATTCTGTTCCAGTGTCTCTGTGGGTTATCAGCCTCCCAGAGGTACCCGGAAAATAAGCACAGGGTGCTGGAATCACTGACAACCAGGTGTACAGACTCAAAGCCAAGAACGCAAATTGGGCAGTCAGCAGATGTGTCTGGTTTGGCCACAAGCATTTTTGGCAGATTCTAATGGAATATCTGGGGAAATGTGTTGGGCATGAAACAATGTAATTTGACTCTCTAAAGTTTTGGTGCCAGCAATAAGCTGTCCATTGTGACAATTTTAATATAGGATATATGTCCCAGGTTTTGTCCATTTTGATTTCTATTTTATCTATTTATTGTCTCTCATATTTATGAGAAGCAATGTACAAGCAAGATGATATTTTTTGATGTGGGCTAGATATACCATTCCAACAGCATGGGGCTAACTTTACATGGGTTAGTTTAATTCCATGGGGTTGGCCATGCATTAAAAAAGATTGTTTTTCAATCTGAGGCTTTGAAAGACACTGGAAATATAGGTGTGACTAGAGAGGAAAATTAAGGGAGGTGGGTTAGCTTTATTCAAATGGTTGGAGATGCAATGCAGTTTGCTTGGAAAGGTGCATCAAGGTAAATATATTTTAATTTTCCAGACCTCTAATATATATTAATACTCATAGGCAATTTATGTTGAATTTATGTTGATACACACACATATATATATTTATGTTGACATATATCTCAACATAAATTGCCTATGAATATTAATATATATTATAATAATAGTATATAGAGAGAGTTCCAGAAGAAAAAGAATTTCAGATGCAATAATGATAATAATATTCAGATGACTTTTAGTAAAATTATGTACTTAATGAGCATTGGGGTTATTAATAAGTAATCAGAAACAATCAGAAGGGAAATCTGTAATGAAAGCTACACATTTTAAAGACAAATGCACCTTTTGGTGATGGATCAGGAGAGGGATAAAGACAATTCCTCAATCATAGATTATTTGTATCACAATTGGACATGAGGACTAGAATTAAGAATAGGAGCTTGATTGAACTCATAATCATGCAATTTTGAAAAACATAAAAGTATATTTTATTATTTTTTTATCTTTCTCAGGAACCAATTCCAAGTACATCAGAAATGCTCAATACAAGAGAAAGAAATTATTAAATATTGTTAGACTCCTTCATATGTGCATATGTGTTTATGGATGATTTGGAATCAGTCCTTAGTGATTTTGCCAAAGAAATCTTCTCTGGGTTTGTCAGTAGACATCAGCATATCCATGAGTTATAGGAGATTCAGTAGTCATCATGGATTAGTTAATTATGTGTTACCTGACTTTATGTAGAGAGAAATATTTCCTTTTAAAGGTCCATACTATTACTATCATTTATAAAGGTGGTTGATCTTGGTTTAAACATTAAGCATACAATAATTAGTGCTTACTGGCATATTTGTTCAGTATTACTGCAATTTTCTGTCTTCAAGACTAGATTGAGGTAAGTGAGGCCTTGGGTGCAAAATTTACAGGGGTATTAAAAAAAAGCCTTCAATAATCTAGATAAATTCAATTTTATTGCAATATTTAAAAATGTTATTATACAAACATTTTAAATAAAGACAGCCCTATGCCAAGACATACTGAATCTTGAAGCTGAAGAAAAGATGTTCCCATGTATGTAATACTAGTTTCCTGGTTTTAATGAAAGCATGCTCATCAATAATATTTTCAAAATCTACATTTGGAAAAAAATTTAGAAAAACATAAAATTCAAAAAAATTAGAGTAAATAAAATATTTAGCCTTACAATAACATGAGTTTGAATACACCTAATTTTTAATTTGTCAATACTTTTCAGCTACATTAATGTTATAGAAAAATAAGAAAATTAAAAATATAAGCTGGATTCAGTGGCTCATTCCTGCGATCTTAGCACTTTGGGAGGCTGAGGCAGGAAAATTGCTTGAAGCCAGGATTTTAAGACCAGCCTGAGCAATAGAGTGATACTCTTTCCCTACAAAATTTTTAAAAATTATTTGAATGTGGTCAGTTGATATTGTGTCATTGTAAATGCATAAAATTGAATTATATATAGTGCTTTGGTGAACCTGGGTAGTTTTTTTTCCATGTAAACCATACACTGAAGTGCACACTCTGTTCAATCAAGATTGTATATTATGAAATTTAGAAAGACACATCTATTTTCCAGGCTAGTCAAATAAGTAAATATATTCTATATCATCTTTTGGTATAAATTTATGAGGTACAAGTGCAATTTTGTTGCATGTGTAGATTGCCTAGTGTTGAAGTCAGGGATTTTAGAGTATCCATCACCTAAATAATGTACATTGTACCCATTAAGTAATTTCTCTCATCATTTATTCCCCTTCATTTGTTACCTACAATTGGATATATAGAAAGAGAAGAAAGGGAGAGATTTTTATAAGAAACTGGCTTATGTTAATACAGATGCTGAGAAGTCCTAAGACCTGTCTTTGGCAGACAGTCCCAGAAGAGCCAGTGTTATAGTGCAACTCTGAGTCTGAAGGCTCTAATTTTGTAAGTTTGAGTTCCAAAGGTAGTAGGCTCAAGACCCAGAAAGAGCTGATGTTTCCATTTGAATCTGAAGGCAAGAAAGAACCTGTGTCCTGGCTTAAATCAGTCAGGCAGAAGTTCCCTTTTACTCTTAGGAAGATCAGCATTTTTGTTCTATTCTGATCTTCAACTGATTGGATGGGACCTACTCATTAAAGAGTACTATCCTCTTTACTGTTTACTTATTTCAATGTTATTCTCATCCAGAAAACACCTAAGGCACATCCAGAGTAATATTTGATCACATATCTAGGCACCAAGAAGAGTTCTAATTTGGTGTATTTTGAGGATTTGTTTCAAGATTTAGAACTTTTAGCAGTTCTTGTAGTGCTGGCTTGATGTGGCAAATTCTCTCAGCATTTGTTTGTCTGGAAAACACTGTATCTTTCCTTTATTTATGAAGCTTAGTTTTACTGGATACAAAATTCTTAGCTGATACTTGTTTTGTTTAAGGAGGTTAAAAATAGAACCCCAATCTCCTACCTTTTAAGGTTTCTGCTGAGAACTCTGCTGTTAATCTGCTAAGTTTTCCTTTATAGGTTACCTGATGCTCTTGCCTCACAGCCTTTAAGATTCTTTTCTCTTCATCTTGACTTTAGATAACCTGATGACTGTGTGCCTAGGTGATGATATTTTTGCAACGAATTTCCCAGGTGTTCTTTGAGCTTCTTGTATTTGGATGTCTAGCTCTCTAGCAGGACTGGGCAAGTTTTCCTCATTTTGTCCCTCAAATATGTTTTCCAAACTCCAAGATTTCTCTTCTTTCTCAGGAACACCAATTATTCTTAGGTTTGGACAGTTAACGTACTTCCCAACTTCTTGAAGGCTTTGTTCAATTTTTAAAATTTTTATTTCTTTGTCTTTGATGGATTGGGTTAATTCAAAAGCCTAATCTTTGAACTCTGAAATTCTTTCTTTTGCTTGTTCAATTCTGTTGCTGAGACTTTCCAGTGCATTTTGCATTTCTCTAAGTGGGTCCTTGATTTCCAGAAGTTGTGATTGTTGTTTATTTATACTGTCTATTTCATTGAAGAATTTTATTTTAATATCCTGTATCATGTTTTATATTTCTATAAGTTGGACTTCACCTACTTCTGGTGCCTCCTTGATTAGCCTAATAATGAACCATATGAATTCTTTTTCTGGCAATTAAGGTATTTCATCTTTGTTGGATCCATTGCTGATGAACAGGTAGGATCTTTCAGGGGTTTTAAAAAACCTTGTTTTGTCATATTATGAGAATTGTTTTTCTGGTTCATTCTCATTTGGGTAGACTATGTCAGAAGGAAAATCTGGTATTGCTGCTGTTCAGATTCTCTTGTCCCACGAGGTGCTCCCTTGATGTGGTGTTCTCCCCCTTTCCCTAGGAATGGGGGCTTCTTGAAAGCCAAACGGTAGTGATTGTTTTTGGTCTTCTGGGTCTAGCTACCCAGCAGAGCTACCAGGCTCCGGGCTGGTTTGTCAGTTTGTGATAATTTGCCATGACAGCCCCAGGAAACCCAAACTCTTCCCATGGCATGCAAATGTCTTCATAGCCTAACCACCGTTTATTGCCATAGGCTCCTTTTATGATCCATATCCTATTTTCCAGAACTTCTAAATGACTTACTGATCCCTGAATATATCATGCATGTTTTACTTCCAGTTGTTTGTTCCCTTTGCCCATTCTCTCTGGAAGATGTCACCAGCCTTTCTTTGTATGGCCACTTCTTCCTTCAGTAGTACTTTAATGTTATCTCCTCTGGAAAGTCCTTCTGGACCCTTTAAAGGATTCTTACAGTATCTTGTGTCTACCTTATCACAACACAATATTATAATTGCCCATTTACTATTGTCCTCTAGACTGATTTGCTCTGTAGAACAAAGACTGTGCCTTTAACATCATTCTAATTTCTGTGACTATCACAAGGAAAGCCATCTAGAGATGACTCTATAAATATTTGTTAAATGACTTAATTGATGACACTGAAAGATGATGCATGCATGCACACACACACACAAACACATACACACATACACACACACAATCCCAGGGAAGAAACTTTTGGCGTCCAAAAGTAACAGTGCATCAATACCCTCAAGTAAAGGTAGGCTTTAGATGTATCAACACATCATAGTATGTCCAGATGAATGTGATCATATATATAAGAGCAAAAACACTATTTTATATGAGAAGCAATAGAGAGAAAGCTGATGATGCTTTCCCTATAATAAAATAGTGATACAGGAAGCATGATATCGATTTCCCTATAATACAATAGTGATAAGGAGGCAGCATATTCACTCAGTTGTTTTTCAGTGTCACCATGATGTCAATGGATAGCCACTGAAATTGTTAAAAAGTTACTGTAAGAATATATTCTGTAATTATAAAAATCATTCCAAAATCTAATGAACTTAAATGTGAAGTAATGTATATTCTCCTCCAGGGGAAGAAAGGTTGGGATAAATAAGTTTAAGGCTATTTATATAAGTGCTGTTCAGCAAGAGATTGGATTAGAAGAAAAACCAGTAATTTTACTCTAATTTTCATCAAGGAACACAAGCAAATACATTATTGATTTCTATACTCAGCAATGCTGAAGAACACTTTTTCCTGAAGCATTACTGCTCTATACAATTTGAAATTCTTTTGCTACTGTGATAACACAATAATAAGAGTTAGGGCAATTTAGTTGAATGCTTCAGTATGTTGTACTCTCATGAATTATAGGTATGCTAAAGTGAGGCAGTCCCAAAAGTATGAAATCAACTTATTTAGTTATTGTCATCTTTCACTATTGAATTGTTTTGTTAGTTATTTGATTACCTCATATTCTCACCTAAATACTAAATTTGTGTTTTTATCATTATAATAGATAATAATCAGAAATAATACAATCTGGTATTAGTCTGTTATTTTTTTTTCTAACAGACATGTTTCTCTGCTATCAGCTTTCTTAAAATTATTATCTTTCATCCTCAAAAATCACTGATTGCTCCAGGAGTCTGTTATTGGTATAAAGCATAAAATATCTTATTAAAATTTATGTCCTTGAATATAAATAAATTTGGAAAAACCCTTTTAATGCATGAGAGAAGCCTCTCGGAACATTTGTTTTCAAGTACCTGATCAGTAAAAATGATATTTGGAATTAAAATCTGAGTGAATAAAACAGTACTTTTCTGCTGAGCACACACACACACATGTGCACAGGCACACATATACACACAATTTCTCAGCAGGCTATAACCAAGGAAGCAACAGAATTCAACTGCAGTGAGGCTAATAAGGGCATCAGATACTGAAATAGAATTAAATTGAGGGTCAGGAATTAGACTTGACAGAAAGATTAATAATTCAGCTGGAAACATAAAAGCAACAAAAATGGTTTCAGCCTTTGCTTGGTGATTGTGCCATCTGAAAAGTAAATAAATAAAATAATGTGAAATGCAATCAGTCACACTTTAGACATTGATGCTTTTTGAAGTAGAGTACTGACTGTCTGACAGAGTCCCTGAAGTTAATCCTGTGCCCCATGGAAGGCTGCTTTCACCAGTTTTGCCTTACACTGATTGGTCATAGCTGGCAAGCATTAGAGGGAGAAAGAAACTTACAGGAAAATATTATACGTATATAATATGTATATAATGTATATATTACATATTATATATACATACATTTAAATGAATGCATTATAATTTTACATATTTATGAAGTATAGAGTGATATATCCATACATATAGACAAGTATAATTATTAATTTAAGGTTACTAGCATATCTATCACCTCCAACATTTATTATGTTTTTGTGTCAGGAACATTCAAAATTCTCTCTTCTAGCAGTTTGAAAATAGGCAATAAGTTATTATTAACTATAGTTATAGTACTGTAGAAAACGAGAACTGATTTCTATCTAGCTGTAATTTTGTGTTTATTAGCTGTCCTCTCCTTACCTTCTCTCCCTTCTCTTCTTCATAGCCTCTGGTAACTAGTATTCTACTCTCTACTTCTCCAAGCATAACTCTTTTAGCTCCCATGTATGAGTGAGAAAATGTAGTATTTGTCTTTCTGTGCCTGCCTTATTTTACTTAACTATGTTCTTCAGGCTTATTCATGTTGCCATGAGTGAGAAGATTTTATTACTTGTTATGACTCAATAGTATTCCATTATATATCATGCAATATATAATACATATGTTCAATTTTCTTTATCGATGTACCCATTGATTGACATTATATCTTGGCCATTGTGAATAGTGCTGCAATAAACATGGGGTTGCATATATCTTGTTGATATACTGATTTTATTTCCTTTGAATAAATATCGAGTAGTGAGATTGCTGAATCATAGGGTAATTCTATTTTTAGTTTTTTGAGGAATCATCATACTGCGTTCATTAAGATTACTAATTTACATTCTCATCCATGATGTATAAAGCTTCTTTTTCTCTGCATACTTGCTAACATTTGTTATTTTTTGTATTTTTAAAAATAGCCATTCTGAGTGAGGTGAGGTGATATTAAGGTTTTGCTTTGCATTTCTCCAATTATTAATGATGTTGAACATTCTTTTCATATACCTATAGGACATTTCTACTAGTTGTTTTGAGAAATATATATTCAGCTAATTTGCTCATTTTTAATCAGATTTTTGATGTTGAGTTGTTTGAATTCCTTGTATATTCTAGATATTACTCCCTTGACAGATGAATACTTTGCAAATAATTTCTACCAGTCTGTACATTATCTCTTCACTCTGTTGACTGTTTCTTTTGCTGTGTGAAATATTTTAAAATCAAAAACAAGCACTGCCCTTCTTACATGTATGATTCTATTACTCCTAGTCAAAATGGTAGTCAGGGAGGAGAAGCAGAGCAAGGTGGTGGAATAGAAAGTTCAACCATTTGTGCCCTGCCATGCAAGGACACCAAGTTACCAACCATCTACACAGAAAGAACCTGCATAAGAACCAAAAATCAGGTCAGCATTCATAGTACCTGGTTTTAAATTCATATTGCTTAAAAAGGTACTGAAGAGATAGAAAAAAACTGTCCTGAGTTGCTGATGCCACCCCTGGCCCAGCCTTGGCAGTGGTGGACTGGTGCAGAGAGTTTCTTGGGGCACTGGGGGAGGGAGAACACCACAATTGTGAGGCATTAAACTCAGTGCTGTTCTGTTAGAACAAAAAGGAAAACCAGACGAAACTCAGCTTAGCCTGCCCACAGAGGGGGCATTTAAGCTAGCCCTATCTAAAGGGGAGTCTCCAATCCCAATGATCCAAACTTGAGTGTCCACAAACCTCACCAGTGAGAGGCAATGTGCTCTTAGTCTCTAAGTAAACTTGACAGGCAGTCTAGGCCATAAGAACTGGAACCTTCAGGCAAGACCTAGGGCTGAACTAGGCCCAGAGTCAGTGGACCTGGGGGCACACAACATACTAATACACCAGCTGGGGCATCACCCAGCACTCCTAATACACCAGGAGTGCTGGCATCACCCATGTTCCCACCTCAGGCTGCACAGCTCATGGCTCCAAAAGAGACCCCTTCCTTCTGCTTTAAGAGAGGAGAGGGAAGAGTGAGGAGGACTTTGTCTTGCATCATGGATACCAGCTCAGCCATAGCAGGACAGGGCACTGGTCAGAGTCACGAGGCCCTAGCTCTCGGATGATATTTCTAGACACATCTCAAGGCCAGAATGAAACCTACCATTTTGAAGAAAAGGAAACAGCCCTGTGAGCATCTACCACCTGCTAACTGATGAGCCGTTGGGCCCTGAACAACAAGCAGTGATACCCAGGTACTACATCAAAGGCCTTGATGAGCCTCTGAGACTTGATGGCTTCAGGTGAGACTCAGCACATTATCAGCTGTGGTGGTTACAGGGCAAAACTTGTGCTGCCTGAGAAAAGAAGAGGGAAGAATAAAGGAGACTTCGTCTTGCACCTTAGGTATGAACATCGCTGCAGGAGGGTAGTGTACCAACTGGACTCTTGAGGTCACTGATTCTAGAATTTCACTCTTGAACAGCATTTCTAAACCTGCCCTGGACCAGAGGGGAGCCCACCAACCTGAAGGGTGAGTCCCAGGCCAGGCAACATTTGCTAAACGCTGACTTAAGAGACCTTGGGCCTTAAGGGAATATCAGTGATAGTCTGGCAGTATTTCTCATGGCCAGAGGTGATTATGGCTACCAGGTGAGGTACCTCTGCCTTAGCAAAGGAGAGAAAAAAGTGGAAAACCTATGTCTTGTGCTTTGAGTGCCAGCTCAGCCAAAATACAATAGAACAGCAAGTAAATTTCTATGGTTTTGATTCTAATCCCTGACTCCCAGATGGCACTTCTGGACCCACTCAGGGCCTAAGGGGAACTTGCCACCCTGAAGTGAAGGACATAGGCCTGGTTGGCTTTGCCACCTGTTGATTGTAGAGCCATGGGGTCTTGAGTGAACATAGACAGTAGCCCGGACATGGTTATAGCAGGCCTTGGGCAAGATAGCAGTGTGCTGGCTTCAGGACTGACCCAATGCAGTAGTAGTGGTGGTGACCACAGGGGTACTTTTTCACTCCACCACCAGATTTAGGTGGTTCAGAACCAAGAGAGAGAGACTCTGTATGTTTGGTAGAATGTAAGGAAACTAAACAAGTAGTTTAGTTTCTGACTGGTAGTACAGAGAATTCTCTGGGATCTTGCCCAAGACCATTGATGTGGTACCTGTATGTGTTTGCAATAATCACATTGTTACTGGGCTTGGGGTGCTCCCTAGAGCAGAAACAACTTAGATCACAGCTCCCAAGTCCTTTTAAGTATCTGGAAAGCCCAAAAAGGACAACTGCAAATAGGCCGAGACAGTGAAGACTACCATAAATACATAACTCTTCAATGCCCAGAAACTGAAGAACATCTACTAGCACCATCAACGTCTAGGAAAGTGTGGCCTTACCACATGAACAGAATAAGTCATCAGAAAACAATCCTTGAGAAACAGAGATACGTGACCATTCAGACAGGGAATTCAAAATAGCTGTGTTGAGGCAACCCAAAGAAATTCAAGATAACAAAAAATAGAGGAGGAGTTCATTTTTGTTCATTTGTCCGAATTTCCTCTTCTTATAAGAGAACAGTCATATTGGATTAGAGACCACACTAATGATATTATCATAACTTAAGTACCACTTTAAATACCTATTTCCAAGTGCAGACATGTTCTTCAGTGCCAAGGGTTGGTACTTCCATATACAAATTTGAAGGGACACAATTCAATTCATAACAGAGAATTTTGGATTTGTTCAGGTAGAAAACGATCTTTTATAGGAGTCCAGTTTCCCTGTCCCTCACACTCCTCATTCTTGAACAGCTAAGTGTGTTGGAGTGATGTGAGGGTGTTTTGCACATGAGGTAATGATAGGAAGATCAATTGTTCTTCCTGGTATGAGCCATTAACTCTTACTGAACAAATAATGAATTAAGTGCTAGATGCTGATGACTTTGTAAGTAATTGAAGAGAAGAAAGATGGGTGTGTTCCATGGATTCCTGGGTACTCTGTGGGCATACAATTATAATTCTCTTACAAAGCTGAGATGTTTACTTTTTTTTTGTCAATAGACATTCACATACCTCATAGAGACCCCTCTAGTGTCTGACGTTAGCCGAAGTTTTACCTCCAAAACTTTACAGATGGGTCAACACTAGAAATTCCAAAGTACAAAACGAAGAGGTGTCAAAGACATCATAATGTACACAGAGCTATGGCAAAAATGCATCTCAGTATTTTCTTCTTTTCATTATACACCTGAAAGAATGAGTTTCTGTGATCCATATATACTTGAGTCAGTTTATTCTCTTGAGACCAAATTAAAACATTACTTTACTTTTTCATATAGTCTCTTGACTTTGGGAGGGTATTAAAGTCCCTAAGCTATTACTAATCCCTTTATATTTTCTAGGTTAATACAGGACTGTCATAAAGCTGTGGTTGTTATTATAAACAGGGTGGTTGTAGAACTTAAAAATTTTTAAGTTTTATCTAGTTATTTTACAGTGGCAAAATATGATGTAACAGCCTTAGCAAAATTATTAGGTACACAGAAAAGCAGTGAAGGTAAGCAGAATTTTTGAGTATCTATTATTACCAGGAACATAACTACATCTTTCCATATAGTATCTTAATCTTCACAATAACCTTATAAGTAAATGTTATCATATACATTTACAGATGGAGAAAGAGCTGACAAAAGTAAACAGTATGCTCCAAGTCACTAGATGGTAAGGACCAGGAATGGAACAACTCTATTCTTCTCAAAATCCACACTCCTTTCATTACACATTAAGATTGCTGTTGCTAGTGAAACATCAGCCAATTCTGTATATTGTGGGTTCCTCCAAAAACTATCCATGGGACTGGTGTAACTGCATATCAGTTTCTTCTTGTTTGTCTTCTTTCTCTTCCCAGGTATTGTATTATTGATAGAGAATTCTAGTAATCACCATGGGGGTAATGCCAACATGTCTTTATTTTTATTTCATATTAAACACTTTATCAAGAAAATAACACATTTAAACTCAAATGTAATTCAGAATAGCCATCAAGTAATGACTTTTCCTTCTGCTCCATCTCTTTTTTTTTTTTTTTTTTTTTGATATGGAGTTTCCCTCTTGTTGCCCAGGCTGGAGTGCAGTGGCACAATCTTGGCTCACTGCAACAATTGCTTCCTCGGTTCAAGTGATTCTCCTGCCTCAGCCTCCCATGTAGCTGGGATTATAAGCATTAATTGCCACTCCTGGCTAATTTTTTTTTTTGTATTTTTAGTAGAAACAGGGTTTCACCATGTTGGCCAGGCTAGTCTCAAACTTCTGACCTCAAGTGATCCAACTGTCTTGGACTCTCAAAGTGCTGGGATTACAGGCATGAGCCACTGCACCTGGTCTGTTCAGTTCTTCTACCATTCATTATTCAGGCATCTGAAACACATATACACAGAGATACATGCATACTATCTCTTCACATAAGACAAACTTTCAAATAAATTTAATTCTAGCACTTAAAACAGTTAGTAATAATTAGTTTCATACAGGTCTGTGAGTGGTTAAGAACTGTCCTAAATATCTCTGGCTCTACTAGGCAGAGCGGTCCCTAAGTGTCAGGCTGCAGTTTTCTATGTCAGGAAATGACTTAAAACCATAGCCAAGAGTATAACTACATGCTCTGGATTGACAATCATTCATTTGTTTTAGTATTGGATCCATTTACCCATATTTTTAGATTCTAAAGTATTTTCTCCAGTTTCCAAGTTGGCTCTCCATTTCCTTCATAATTTCCCAGCTTACATGTGTCTAGCTAGAACTTTGGGCCAGATCTGTTTAGTTGGAGTCACTACTGATTATTTCTCTTCTCTTAACTCATTAACTTATTTATTTATAAATATTTATTAATCAATTGCAATGTATTTGGGTGTTTTATAGTTGCTGGGGGTAGAGTACTCTAAAAAGACAAAGTTGCTATTTTCATGTAGCTTATACTTAATTAGGATATGCAGATAAAAATAATGGTGTAGATGTATAAAGCTACATAGAGATTCAAAATTTAAAGATAAATTAAAGAGTATAAGGAGATAAAGAGATAAGGGGTCTAATAATTTGTTAGGGTGGCAGGGAATGTACTTCTAGGGAGCTGATGTTTGAACAAAGACCTGAATGAAGTGAGGAAGGAAACTTCTAGATATTTGGAGGGAGAGTTCCTGTAAAAAAGGCAACAAGTACACATGACCTAGAGCAGGAGCTCATTGGTGTCCTTGAAGAGGATGTGATTGGAGCATTGAGAACAAAGGAAAACATGGCAGGAACGTGAAGGCACAAAGTTGCAGAGGTATCTAGAGGCTATGTGAGCTACGGCCTTTGTGAGCTATAGAAAAACATTTAGATTTTGCTTTCTTTGCTATAAGAAGCCACTAGAGGTATTTGATTTACTTGGAATCATCTGATCTGATCATGCCTTAAAAGATTACTCTGGCTGCTGTTACTCTGACTGCAGTAAGTAGCATGGACTGAGAGGTCAAAGCAGTAACAAGAAAAGCAATGAAGAGGTCATATCTGTATGTTTACTATGACATCATGTTGTAAACCTCAAATATACACAATAAATTTTATTTTACTTTTAGTAAGAGTCTGGCATAGCAGTCTGGGTGAAACATAGTGGTAACTTAAAATGTAACAGGAACAGTGCTAGCGGTAAAAAGAGGTCAAATTCTGGATATTATTCACCCATACACATTTAGTGTCAACAGAACTTGCTAATGGAAAATCAAGAAAAATCTCAAGATTTGGGATTTGAATTATAACACTGACAGAGATGATGGTGATAGCAAAAAGAACATGTCTGGGAGGGTAATGAAGAGCTCATGTTATATTTCAGATACGTACTAGGAATCCTAATGGATATGACAATTAAGTAGTAATATATGAAAGTATGAAATATAGGAGAAAATTTGTGGTTAAACTTGTCATAAATAGGGAAATAGTACCTTTAAAGTTCTGACCTTAGATGACACCAAGAAGGGAGGCAGTGTAGATACAGAAAGAACAAAGTTTGAGAATCGAGCCCTAGAACTATCCAAGTTTTATAGATCAGAATAAGACAGAGTTTTCTACAAGGAAGACTGGAAGGAGTGGCCAAGGCAGTATGTGGAAAGTCAGGAAATTGAAATAACTTACAAGTCAAGTGGAAAAAGTGATTCAAGGTAAAGGACATGCTACATGATGCCAAATGTTACTGAGAATGTAAGATGCTGACCTAGAATGTGGAAATGTGGAGGCATTTGGTAACATTTGCAATAGCAATTCCAAAGGATGAACAGAGACACAATGCTGGTTGGAGGGAGTTCAAGCAATAATAGGAGGAGAATAAAGATAATGCATATAGATACTTCCTTTGAGGAAACAGAGAAATGAAATTGTGCATGAAGAAAAAGATAATAATACATGGGTATATATGCACATGAGTGTTTATAAACAATCTTTCTCATTGTTTATACACTCAGTAATTATACACAATGAGAAAGATACAGTAGATACAGGGTAAAATTGTAGATTCTGAAGAAAGAGGTAATTTTATTATCCACATCCTTACTGGGATCCAGTATACAAAGGAGAGATTTCGTAGGATCAAATAGATGTTATTCATCATAATTGGGGAGAAGATACAGTTGGTGTATTCAAATGTAGTAATCTAGGAAGTAGACATGGTCATGGAAACATGTTACAGTTTTCTTGGGTTTGCTTTTCCCCCACCTAGTAAAATTAAAATCAAGGTCATAAGGTGAAATGTGAACTAGCTGCCTGGGACTGGAGGAAAATTAATTGACAAGAGAAATGTAATAGGAGTCTCTGGCAGCACAGAGTCCCCACTTGTCATTGAAAACATTGATTTGTAAGTGAAGTCATCAGCTCTTCTCTAGTTATATGAGACTGTAGGGTTCAATTATGGAATGAGCAAAGAGTAAACATGTTCTGCCTTGACAGGAGAATATGTTGGAGGGGGAAAGGACCAAGAGAGTGGAATATGAATGAAAATGCATTAGTATAAAGATGAATCATGGAAACAGAGTGGATATAGATGAACCTGAGGAGGTAAAAAGAATGATGGGTAGTGAAATGTCAGTAGGGTCAATGAATCTGAAGTACTGATAGGACTGGGGATTGTGACGCTAGAGTGCTAAGTTAGAGAGACAGGTTGTCCTGTAAAAGGGGACATATGAAGTGAGTATTGTGAGGTACAATAGCAATTGGGAAATATAGTGTTCAGTAAATCATCCTGAGAATGAGCAATTAAGATGGGATGAAAGATAAAAGCATCAGTAGTGGGGAAAAATTGGATGAGAAACACAGTGAGATGAATGAATTATTTTAAAACACCAGCAATAGTGGCCAACATCAGAGTGGAGAGAGAGCAGTAAGCCAAGTGCAAAAATCTTCCATGAAAGAGTATATACCCAGGAAAAAAGGAAGTGCTTTCAAAAGAACACAGGTGAAGTATCTGATGACAGATAATTTAATGTATTTTTATCATGTTTTGTTTTAGGGATGAGGAAATGAGAAATGAGAAAAAATAAGTTCCCTTCTACAGGTCCAGCTATAGGTGTATTGCTGAGAAAACACGACCAGCACCATGAGAGGACTAGTGGGCATGTAGTAGTATCTTCAGTGAACACCAACATTACATTCAGAGCAAAAATAAAATAAAAGGGACCTTCAGAGAGGCAGCTCAAGTAGGAGGTTTTGCGGATAATAGACAGTTCGTTCTGGAGAGCGCAGTGTAAAGAACAAGACCTTGAGTCTGGCGATGGTTAGTACACTCTAATGGATATGGAAACCTTTATGATAAGGGATAGCTAAAAAACAACAGCAGCAGCAGCAACAACAACAAAAAACAACAGGCTTCTAGTGGTGACTTGGTAATCTGGGAATCAATCAGTATTAATAGTCTCTAAAAGAAATATAGACAATCGGTTCTTACATTGGTTATATTTCTCGGCACTGCTGGGTAGTTTAGAGACTTTAGGAAGGTCAGAGTTCTATGACTCTCCCTTGAAATTCTACTGAGAGCAAGACTGAGACGGTTTGAGATGCGTTCTAATCAGAAATACTTGTCCTTGGAACAGTTCTTTCCCCCTCCCATTCTGCTATCATAACCACAGGGAAAATGTGTCTCCTTTTCTTTTTTATTTTTGTGGATATAGTACCTATGTCAGAAATGATTAAAGTATATAGCTTACACTTTAACCAGAACAATAGATTATCAGCACTAGAGGTTTCTATTAGATAATCCAATCATAGATTTACTGCAATTTAACACCTACCAAATGCTTGCCAAAGACATATGATATTTGAGAGGAAGAATAGCTGGATAGAGAGACTGTATATCCATTAGGGTCTCTCCTAAGTTGCTATTCTTATAATTTATATCACTAGAATGCAACAGGGCCTAACACATAATTATCTTGGCTTCTCACTGAGCCACGATTTAGTAATATGCCTTCTCCTTTTAAAGATTCAATAGTAGATGCATGCATTTGAACATTTCAGTCTTGTAGGAAACCATGGATTATTCATTATGTTAATTGCTGTCTCTTAAGCAGAGACTTTTGCCATGAATTCATTTTAAGCTTTATTTCAAAACAATAATTAAACTCTATAAAGGAATTTTTGCTAAATATCTGGCATTTGGCCAGAGTAAAAAAATTATTTAATGACTCACGTTTTCCATTTTTTTCTAGAGCTTAGGAGGCCTGGGTCCTAGAAAGCTTAGGATCATAGGCAAAATCCCACTCTAACACATTTCAAGTGTCCAGAAATACAGTACATGCTGTGGACTTACTTCAGGTGTTCTCTTCTGAACCTCGACTGTACTATTAAACTTTATGACAGAATTCAGACTATCTCAAATTTTTTAAGAAGTAGGCTAAGAATATATACTTAGAATATGCAAAATATATCCATTCTATCAATTTTACTCTATATTAAGAAGAACTCGCATTACTTTTTATATATCATGTAAACACAGATTATCTATGTTCCCAGATGAATCTGAAAAAAACCACATGCATTTATGAGAATGCATAGATCTTACAGTAGGAGGAAAGAGGATAAAATAATGCTAATAATACTCTTAATAGCAGATTCGATTAGTCTGTTTTTTGTATGTACTTTTAAATACCTTATTTAATCATGACAACATTATAATTTATGATCATTATTGACCATGGCAGCTTAGAGAGAATAATTAACAATTTCTGCTCTCACATTGCCTATAGATAGCAGAATGGGTTAGGAATTCATGTCTGTTTGACTTCAAAGTTTATGCTCGTAACTTTTTACCTACTATCTCCTAACTTCACTAAAGATCATCTGTTTTTTCCTGCATTCATATTTTTACTACCTCAGCTTCCAGCCAGAGTTCTTGCAAAGACCCTGGTGCAGAGGTAGGGCAAGGCTTTATTACATTCCTGACCCCGTGATTAGAGAACAACTGAAATGACCCAGGAAGTTTGACAATTATCAAGTGTCTTACAAAGCTCAGTAAAAATCAGTAACAGATATTCTAAGGACCAATGCAGTATAATTTTTCCTAAGTGGATATGCTGCCTTCGTTTATTTTTCTCTTAAAAAATAACCTTAGAGGGAAGTTTCGCTCTTGATACCCAGGCTGGAGCGCAATGGCGCGATCTCGGCTCACCGCAATCTCCGCCTCCCGGGTTCAGGCAATTCTCCTGCCTCAGCCTCCTGAGTAGCTGGGATTACAGGCACGCGCCACCGTGCCCAGCTAATTTTTTGTATTAGTAGAGACGGGGTTTCACCATGTTGACCAGGATGGTCTCGATCTCTTGACCTCGTGATCCACCCGCCTCGGCCTCCCAAAGTGCTGGGATTACAGGCTTGAGCCACCGCGCCCGGCCTAGAGGGAAGTTTTATATAAGAATGCATCAGCATCTGAAACAAAAGCCAAGAGGAAAAGAGATGGGGATGGTCATCTTTGTAACATTGGGATTGTCTAAAATAATTTAAAAAAAAAATCTAAGAAAATCTTCTTCATTTGATCAGTCAATTGAAAAGCTGTGTGGCAAAATTTTTGCTCATTCTGTTGGTTGCTGATTCACTCTAATGATAAGTTTCTTTTACTGTGCAGAAGCTCTTAAGTTTAATTAAATCCCACTTGTCTGTTTTGGCACTTGTTTCCATTGCTTTTGGTGTTTTAGTCATGAAGTCCTTGCCTATGCCTGTGTCCTGAATGGTATTGCTTAGGTTTTCTTCTAGGGGTTTTATGGTGTTAGGTCTTATGTTTAAATCTTTAATCCATCTGGAGCTAATTTTTGCATAAGATGTAAGGAAGTGGTCCAGTTTCAGTTTTCTGCACATGGGTAACCAGTTTTCCCAACACCATTTATTAAACATGGAGTCCTTTCCCCATTGCTTGTTTTTGTCAGGTTTGTCAAAGATCAGATGGCTGTAGACATGTGGCATTGCTTCTGAGGCCTCTGTTCTGTTCCATTGGTCTATATCTCTGTTTTGGTACCAGTACCATTGGTCTATATCTCTGTTTTGGTACCAGTACCAGAATCTACAAACAACTAAAACAAATTTACAAGAAACAACAACCCCATCAAAAAGTGGGCAAAGGATATGGACAGATACTTTTCAAAAGAAGATATTTATGTGGCCAACAAACATATGAAAAAATACTCATCATCACTGGTCATTAGAGAAATACAAATCAAAACCACATTGAGATACCATCTCATGCCAGTTAGAATAGTCATTAAAAAATCTGGAGACAACAGGTGCTAGAGAGGATGTGGAGAAATAGGAACACTTCTACACTGTTGGTGAGAGTGTAAATTAGTTCCACCATTGTGGAAGAGAGTTTGGTGATTCCTTAAGGATCTAGAAATAGAAATACCATTTGACCCAGCAATTCCATTACTGGGTATATACCAAAAGGATTATAAATTGTTCTATTATAAAGATTCATGCACATGTATGTTCATTGCAGCACTGTTTATAATAGCAAAGACCTGGAACCAACCCAAATGCCCATCAATGATAGACTGCATAAATAAAATGTGGCACAGACACACCATGGAATAATATGCAGCCATAAAAACGATGAGTCCGTGTCCTTTGCAGGGACATGGATGAATCTGGAAACCATCATTCTCAGCAAACTGATACAAGAACAGAAA
Source organism: Aotus nancymaae (assembly GCF_030222135.1). NCBI lineage: Eukaryota > Metazoa > Chordata > Mammalia > Primates > Aotidae > Aotus > Aotus nancymaae. The sequence goes on from NW_026988471.1 coordinate 33,749,275, forward strand.
ACCAAACACCGCATGCTCTTATTCATAAGTGGGTGTTAAACAATAAGAACACATGGACCCAGGGAGGGGACTATCACATGCTGGGGTCTGTTGAGGGGTGGGGGGATGTGGGGGATAGCTGGGGGTGGGGAGACTGGGGAGGGATAACATTAGGAAAAATATGTAATGTAGGCGACAGGGGATGGAGGCAGCAAACCATCATGGCATGTGTATACCTAGGTAACAGTCCTGCCAGATCTGCACATGTACTTCAGAACTTAAAGCAAAATTTAAAAAAAGAATAGAAAAGCTGTGTGGCTCAGTGGGAATCTCGTGGGGTTTGAGCTGTTGCACCTGGGTTTTCAATTTTGATGTGAGCATTGATCAGTTGTAACAATTTGGATCAGCCAGTCACTCAGTCAGTTATTCTACACATGGGATACTCAAGAGTAACATATGATGATAAAATAATATCTAACACATAAACTGTGCCAAAGATGAAATGATATTATACTTATAAAAACACTATAACTAAGTGGTTCATGATAATTTTTTTTCTATTTTAATACACTGTGTAAATAAAAGTAACTTTTTTTGCTTGAATGAATTTTTTCATCATGATTCTATAGATTAAAAACTTTTATAATAGTATATTATTTCAGAAAATACTTTTCTCATATCTTTGGAACTCAATTTTGATAGAAAAACATGGTACAGTTTATCTCAGAAAAGAGATTCTTTTACATATACTACATCTTTTTTAATTCTTAAGAAACGTGGATTCTGAAGTGTATATGGGCTCCTTTCACTACTTTTAATTCTTTCTTTTCTGGTTCATGTCCTGAATGCTTTTGAAAAGTAAAAGATTATTGTGGAACTCAGAATCCTCTAAGAGTGTGCAGCTCATTTAATAAGAAACTCTAAGAAGTTAAATCATGGTGAGCTAGCTTTTTCTGTCTTGTCCTAAAATACATCCTGAATTTACCCTGCAACTCTTTCTTTCTTCCCATTTTTCTCACACATGCTAAAACCCTTTTTCTGTCCTAAAGGCAGGAACTGAACAATTTGAACAATGCCTTTCTAAGTAATATATATTATTTGAAAATGTGGTTTCAAAGATTAGTTCAATGCTCTGAACCACAGAGCACTGCAGAAAAGTAGTTTATCTGCAGTGCTCTGTTAGTGCTAGCCTCCTAGTATTTACATGTGACTTTACTTGAGTCTGAAATGAGTATTCATTGTATAGTAAATTCTAGCAAGGCAGGAGTTCTTATTTGTTTCTTTTTAATTTGTATGTTTGTTTATTTTTTTTTTCTTTTGGGTATGTTTATTCACCGATTAACTTCTAATACCCAAAACAGAGGTTAACACCTAGAAAATACTGCTGAAGAAGTAAGCGAATGCATTTCAATTTCAAAAACAAACTTTATGACAAGCATTTCTCAGTGATTTCAGCTAAACAATTATGGACTCATACTGGATTTCATCTCAGAATGGGACAATACATAGTAATTTTCTAGGGGAAGTAGGTAACAAGGCAAATGAAAAAGCCTATAAAAAGTACTGCCTTTTGATTTGACATTAATGGAGATTAGTAAAAGCAGCTGCTCTGCAATAATAAACAAAAAATTCAACACCCTTCTTTCCCTTGCCATTCTGTCACTCTAGTCTTATCTTTTAATTAAGTCTGAACTTTAAAATACATGTGTCTGGCTTCCAAGTTTATTAAATGGAATATCAATGCAGATTCTAGATTTTGCAATTGGTATTCTATCGAATGCCTTTTAAAAATAAATGGCCACATCAAAAGCTCTGATTTTATTGAAAATTCATTTATAGTTCTTCTAATGTAAAGAGTGAAAGAAAGTTGTGAAAATTGAAGTGGCTTGATTTTGGACTCGTTTATAGTATGTTAAAGTGCTCTCACAGATTTTATTTAAATAATTATTAACTTTTATTAAACATGGAAATTTTGCCAAGAAATGTAAAGTTCATTATGGTTTATATAATGCAAGCCAACTTGAAACTTCTGAATTTATACCTACTAATTTTTTATACACTATTTTTATGCTTTGCTTAAAAACCATCTATATTGGTCTATTTTCACACTGCTATGAAGTCATATCTGAAACTGGGTAATTTATAAAGAAAAGAGGTTTAATTGACTCTCAGTTCCATATGGCTGGGGAGGCCTCAGGAACCTTACAATCATGGTAGAGGGGAAACAGGCATGTCTTACATGGCAGAAGCAAGAGAAGTGCAGAGCAAAGGGAGGAAAAGCCTCTTATAAAACCATCAGATCTTGTGAGAATGCACTCACTATCATGAGAACAGCACTGAGAATCTGACCCCATGATCTAATCACCTCTCACAAGTTTCCTCTTCCAACATGTGGGGATTATAATTCATATTACAATTCAAGATGAGATTTGAGTGGGGACACAGAGCAAGACCAAATCACCATCATAACCAAATGCATTGAATATTATCTCAATCACATAACTTTTGAGTTAGCAGTGATCAATGGTTGCTATTTCAGTTATAATTGTATGACTAGCCAATGCCATAAACTTGTCATTAATTTAAAAAAGGTAATAATTTTGTTTATAGGAACGTATGAACCACATAAAGACACTTGATTTTTGATTTTGCTATGATATATTTAAAGAACATTGGATATCAGGAGCATGATTTTTAGTTCTGGTTCTATCACTTTGTGTGACTTTGGCTAGCTTAGCATTTTGTAACACCACTCTTATTTGTAAAATAAGAATAATGATATTTGACCTTGATTAATCCTATGAATAGGTAAAAGGATAGGAAAATATATGTTGAAATGTTTTAGATGAAGTTATATCAATGCAAAGCATTAAATATTAATCCTTCAGATATGAGATTTTTAAAACAGAAGAGATAATAGTTTTACAATTATATTGACCTTTGTTGCTGTGGTTGTCATTACTTTATCAATCTGATCTGTTATAAACAATCTATACATGCATATTTGTGAATATGCTCAGGTGTGAGTGAGAGTGCCATATTTAGGTCTTCAAATTTTTATTGTACCATTTGTATCTGCTGGGTGGAAACAAATGTTGAAAAAAGGCAAAAATAGAGAAAAAAGCAAAGGTTAATTATAGAAATATAGATATTAAATCCTACAATTGATAATATCACAGGATATGGTATTTGTCATTTAAAAATAAAATGCGTAATTACAATGTAATATCATAGAAGAAATACATGAGGTTGGTTGTATCTTTTGGTGTAATTTCATAAGACTTGCTTGTAAAGACAGACATGTATTATTACTTAGGCTTTGAATTTCAAAACATGGTTAAATACTCAAGGCAATATATATCTGGTTAGACAAATGTTCACGTAATAAGTGGTCTGCAAGCAATATTGTAAAAGAAAAGTAACTTGGACTGCTTTAATCGAATAGTTTACAGTGCTCGGTTAAAGTAGATAGTACTTCTACATTGCAGTATTAGGGTTTTTTTCTTTTTTTAACTTTTAAATTCAGGTATACAAATGTAGGTTTGTTACATAGGTAAACTTGTGTCATGGAGACTTGTTGTGCAGATTATTTTATTATCCAGGTAGGAATCCTAGGACCCCCTAGTTATCCTTCGTGATCCTCTCCCTCATCCCACCCTCCATTCTCTGAAAGGTTCCAGTGTGTGTTGTTCTCCTCTATGTGTCCATGTGTTCTCATCATTTAGCTCCCACTTATAAGTGACAACATATGATATTTGGTTTTTTGTTCCTGTGTTAGTTTGCTAAGGATAATAGCCTTAAAAGAAAGAATTTATAATTTAGTGTGTATCTGGGATGGTAAGAAATCCATAAGCCATACACACAAGGAACATGTTAAATACTAGAGGCCTGATAGAATGCCCCACCAAAATGCTATGATAGCACAATGGCACTTTATCATTCTCTGTAACCACATTTTGCTGTCAACCCTATAATATACCATGTTGCTTATCCATGTAGCATTCTTAGTACCTACTGTATATTAATTCTACAGTATTAATTTTTCCTTTGGAAAAAAAAATCTAAAATCTTATAAGATTGGTGCCTTCAAAGTAGAAATAGGTAAAACAAGAAGAAGAAAAATTAATATGGAATGCTTAAAAATATAGAACTGATCAAATGATGGCCCAATGAGATTAGTTTCAGCTCAATTTAAAGGAGGATGTTATAACCAGAAGACAAGGGTAAATATTGAGCAGAATATTTCCAAAAGCAAAACTGAACTGTCAACAGCAATATTTAACCACAGACTCAATAAGCATAGATCAAGATTATTCTGGTAAGGAAATTTCTGCCCTGGGATTGAGTTTAAGTAGCATCTAAAAGTCTTTATAGCCTAAATCTCTATTGTTACATTATTCAACTCATAAAACAAGAGTCAATAGAAATAAGCGTCATCCAGAAACAAAGATCACAGATCTTTCCCCACCAAAGATGAATCACAGTATGGACTGGTTCAGGGCTACCACAAATGGTCACTTACAGATCGGTTGGTTTCCTTACTCCATAGAAGACGGGGATCTGCTGTCAACACATTTGGGCATATCTCTTGCTCGGCAGCTTCACATTCTGCTTGTAAAGAATGGCACAGTTGCCTTTCCAGGACCTTTTCTTGCCCTGTATTTATATCATATCTCATTGTCCTTTATGAGATCATTAAAATGAATAAACACAGTAATTACATTGCCAGCAAGTGGGGTTATGCTTACTACATGTATCCTAAATGTCCTAACTGTTTTGAAAACCAGCTGGTCTGTGTCTCAAATGCTGACAACAAAGGTAATGGCTTATACACCTAGTCAAGGCAATGTTTTTCTTATATGGGATTTTAGATTTGCCACAGGGGAAAAATTGTAATCACTTCCTTCACAATGATAATAGCTTAATGTACATCATTTATTGTGATGCAGCTGAAATGGCAGTGGAGTTCAGAACTGTGCATTATCTCTGAGGGCCAGAGCAGAATTCCCATTTTTGGCAAGGAACGGCTAGCTATCCATTTCCTGCCACTTTACTGGAATAATACAGAAATTCATTTCCTTGCTAAGATTTTTTTTTTTTTTTTTTTGCTATAAAATGTAGAAAATGTGTTCTGTGTTACTGCATGATGCTCATTTTTGAGCCTCTGCTTTTGTTTCTCTCTTCAGTACTTTCTCTCACCTCTTGACTTCATTCACAACCTAGAAAGAACTGCAGGGAAATGAGTCAGTACTCCCACCTAGACTCAACATTGAAAAGTCTTTTGTTCCCTATCTGAGAATAAGATGGAAATCACTCAGAAGGGAATTATGTGAACACAGCTGCCTTATACCGATCTGTGGCCATGTGGATTCTGGTTCTTGGTTCTCCAGAAGACTGTCCACCTATACTATATAAAGGCCTACATAGCCACGAAGAGTCCCATGAAAATACTTCAAGGTTGATTTCTACTTGCATTAAGAAGGTCTACTTTCCCCCTCTTGGAAGGTAGCTAAAGTCAATAACTTGCTAAATTTTAACACCTACATAAGGAACAAATTTTCCAGCCTATGAGTGAGAGTTGAGGGTACTGAATGATACTGCTATAGTTTAGTGTAGTGATTGAGAGTGTGGTTTCTAATCAGATTGGTTGGTTGTGAATCTCTGCTCCAGCTCTTATTAGCTATGTGACTTTAGGCAATTTAATAAACTCCCTCTGAAGTAGAATTATAAATAGTACCAGTATCAAGGGATTGTTATGAGAATTAAATATGATAATGTCTCTGGAGCACTTATAACAGTTCCTATTTCATCGTGTTTAATAAATTCCAACACACTATTACTATTTTTGTCACATGGCTCCTACTAATAATATTACTATTATAGTGTAAAATTATTTAATCTCCCACAGATAACCAAGGTAGATAGCCTTATAAAGAAATAAAAATGCAGAAAATGAATTATGCACCTCACCCATTATAAGCCGTCCGTTGTATTTCTGATGGGCCCACAGTCATCCACAGATGTGCTTTTGGTGAGTTGGTAACCCAGTGTAGGCACAGCTGTTCAGGCACTTAAATGACAATCTTACCCAGGACAACATGAGAAAAGAGAAAGATTTATACTTTGTGTCATCGTTGTTTTTTTGGACATAGTTGGTTTTATTTGCTTTAAATCCCCTGCCTTAGCTCCAGGGCTTGTTGAGTATAGAGCCAGTTGGAAAGAAAAGCTCCAATAAGTACTTATTTATCCACTCCTAGTGAATAATATCCTCGATATGTTGGAGGATACAGGGAAAGGGAAATTACAGGTTGCATTTTGCCAAATATTTCTGTCATTTCACATGATAATTTTGGCTTTTCTTGCTATCAATTTGATGTATCTAAAAATATGGACAAATTGTCCATGAACAAGGCCACTCAATTGGAGCTGCATGTGTTTAGATTTTGGAGCAAGCCCAGATTCCAAAAGTTTGGTTACTTTCCATTCTCAAGCATGATTTTTTTCAGTGTCATTTATACTGAGATGTATCTGAAAATGGATGCATTAGGGAGTTGGTGGAAGTGGCATTTCCTCCAGGGAGGATTCCATTTGCAGCAACACAGTTACATCCTGGAAAGAACTCTACTTGTCTCATTGCATGATAATAACCTATTTCAAATGATAAAAAAAATTAAAACATTGCTTTTATGTGTTTGTGTCCATGCTTTCTCTGGCATATATGTAGCTTATCTTCCTGAAATAACTTTTTGAAATTCAAAAAAATAAAACCAAACAAATTGCATATAATTTTTTCATTTTTTATTTTTATGGATTTAAGGGGTACAGGTACAGTTTTGTTACGTGGATGTATTGTGTATCAGTGAAGTCTGGGCTTTTAGTGTAGTTATTAGCTGAATAGTGTATGTCGTACACATTAAGTAATTTCTCATCTCTCATTCCCTTCCTACCCTCCCATCCTGCTGAGTCTCCAGTGTCTACTATTCCACTCTCACTGTCTATGTGTACATATTTAGCTCTCACGTGTCAATAAGAACATTTGATATTTGCCTTGCTGTTTCTGAGTTATTTCATTTAATATAATGGCCTCCAGTCCCATCTACTTTGCTGCAAAGACATGATTTTATTCTCTATTATGACTAAGTAGTAAGCCTTAAGAACAACTGATCTATATTCTATAAAGAAAGAATGGATAAAATAAGCACAGAACTTGGTAGAGGCACTATCTTACCAGATAATGTTATAGATCAAACAAATTTAATGACAGTTGAAAGCAGTATGTTTCTTAAAATTAATAGTCTCAAAAAAGTGAGCATTAGAGAAAGTTTGTTTTCCAGTTGAAAATATAAAGGGAGGTGGTCAGGAATTAGAGGGAAATAAGATTTTTCAGCGGGGTTAGACACATTGAAAACAAGGTGATTTGTAGATAGAAGAAAGATAATACTCATTGTAATTTACAGACTAAAAGTGACTACGAGATTGTAATGATGGTGATGTTGAGTATGTATGAACTAAAATTTTAAATATAGGTCTCCCTTTAATCTGATCAGGACTACAGCCAAGGAAAATAAAGGAAAGGTTCAGATTTTATTTTCCAAGATAGAACAGTGTTGTTAACCACTTTGTCTCCTCAGTGTTCTTGAGCATGCTTAGTTCATGCTTCCCTCCTTATTTCATACGTTTTCAGGTATGGGAACTCTTGACCACTAGTCTTGCTCAATGTCTAATCCTCCCCTATCCTTCCTCCATCATATTTGTTTACAGTTACAGAGGTGCCCATCAACATGAAAGGAGCAGAGAGGAATTACAATTTTCTGCTATACTCAGTTTCTGCTGAGAAGTCTAAGCCTAATATAGGCACAGAGGCAGAAATGGTGAAGTTCCTCCTCTGTGCAGACAAGAGGTCAACTGACAGAGAGAGAAAAAAAAAATAGTGGAGCTAAGTGATGGAATGATCTCCTTCAAACTCATCAGCTGGGTCACATAAATAAATGTACAATCTAAAAAGAATAAAGAAAATCCCCAGAAGTTCACTATACAAAAGCAATTTGATGCCAACACAAATGAACATATAAAATAAATAAGAATGTATTATTTCTAAGCAAAATAAATTTCCAAATAAGTTCCTTGCTTTACCTTCCAACCAGATTTCTTTCCTAAAAAGAAAATCTGGAGGTACCACTGAGCACAGGCCATGGATGGCGGTTCTGGAATCTTCTTCCTCATCAGGAACGATAGAAGTCAAATTCCGTATGACTTCTGGGAACTCAAGGATGCCCCTTGCCATAGTCCCTCTCTAGCACCACCAACCCGACTTCCCAGTCAGCAGCCTGATTCCTAGCTTGTCAAGATCAGGTTCCGGGAAGGCCCCTTGGTGGCTCCTTATTCATTAATCTTCTCTATAGTTATCTCTCACACATGTTACTTGTTACTGTAAGTAACTAGAAAAATTAGCAATCTTGATTTTTGAAGTTGGTTACGTATTCAATGGCCTGGCCTCCATGGTATGCAACAATTAAAATTTGTGTGATGACATTCTGATATCACAAGTAATCTATTTTGCTTTAATGCTCTCAAATTAGACTAAGTGGCATATATTCAAGGATTAGAGAATTGTGATGAGATAATATAAAACTTCAGTGAACTTTTGTTTAGTTCTCTAAGTTTACCAACAGCATATAATAGAGAAAATATTAAACAGAATAAACTACATTTAGATTGTAAGTGTAATTTATAAAACATTTCATATGAATTAGACTTATAGTAGTACAATCTTTATATATGAAAGCAAAATAATAGGAAATTTCTATTGATTTGGCATTGGTACATTTTTTTAAATTTTATATTACATAAAATAACCTTATTTTAGGTAATTTTGCACACAATTAGAAACCTAACTAAATACTTGGGGTTGTCCTTTTCATAGTAGAGGGGAAGTTCTGCTATAAAGTGGAGAAACTGGGAAAATATTGAGATATGAGTTCTAACCTCAATTCAGACAGTTATTTTTGTAAAGGCAGCCATCTCTCTTTTGATCAGTCTTCCAATCTCCTCACCTAGTGATGCTTGCTTTGTTTCAGCTTCTAAACTTTTACTACCTGACCATTCTATTGTAAAATCCTATTAATAGATATTTTGCTAAACAGCTTGTGCTTATTAAAATCAAGAAGCATATATGATATATTTATATATCAGCAAGCCTATGATATGTGTCTTTGATTCCTGTTATCACCTTGTATACTATAAAAATGCTCTCAAGGGTTGATATCAACATAGATTCTTGTCATCATGGTGAAATTTCCAGAATGACTTTCTCTTTGAAAATGTGACATTTCAAATTGAGACATTCTTACTCTGTCAGTAAGCTGCTTAATCAAATTGCTTTGTGACTTTAACTTAATTCTTGCTCCTTGAGTCTCTCCTATTCAAGTTATGGGGTAGGGGTGAGTAGTAGGAAAGGAGGGGGTGACATATGCCACTGGAAGCTCCCGACAGGCCGATACATGGTCCTGATTATTATGTTCTGGCACCGTGCCTAGTGAATAATTGATATTCAGTAAATACGTGTTTAATGAATAATAATACACTCATAAAGTAGTGTATGAGAAAGGCTGAGGTTCTTCACAATCTCCAAATCCATTTCTAAAATATGTATTTTCTCAGGAAGAAAATTGGCAAATGAAGAAAAGACTATGGAAAAACATCATCCATTTCAGTTCTTTAAAAATAAACTAGAGGAAAGCAATTCCAGAGAAGTAGAGAAAAGACTTCTGAAAATCTTTTCCTTCCTAAAAACAATGAGAACACTGGCAAAAATGGTCAAAATCAAGTTTTTCAGAACTGCTGAAATTAGTCAAAATCTTAGAGAGTTTCTTAAAAGAGTAAAAACAGTATACTTTGTGGCAATTTAACACTTTCAAACTCATTCTATGTGGCCAATGTTACCCTGATACCAAAACCAGACAGAATAAATAGCACACATATAACTACGGACATATATTACTTTGAATATAGATGCAAAGCACTATAACAATACACTATTAAATCAAATCTAGCAGAATATTAGAAGGATTATACATTATGACAAAGTGGGATTTATTCCAAGAACTGCAAGTTTGGTTTAACATATGAAAAGCAATCAATGTAAAGCACCCCATTTATAGAATAAAGGACAAAAAAGACACAATCATCCTAACTGGTACACAAAAAAACCCTTTGACAAAATTTAAGAACCTTTCCCGACAAAAACACTCCGCAAACTAAAAAAGAAAGGAATCTCTTCAGCCTGATAAAGGGAATCTATGAAATACCCACAGCTAATATCACACTTAATAATGAACTGCTGAATGCTTTGACCCCAAGATGAGAAACAGGACAAGGTTGTCTGCTCTTATTACTTTCACTCAGCATAATACTGAAGGTGCTAACCAGGGAAATTAGAAAAGGAAGAGAAATAAAGAACATCCATACTAGAAATAAAGAGGTAAAATGATTTCTATTTGCAGATGACATGATCTTTTATATAGAAAATCCTAAAGAGTCGACACACAAAATGTAACCTAGAGTTAATAATAAATGAGTTTAGCAGATCGGCAGCATCAAAGACGTAGAACAGATATTTCTTTAAAGAACGTATACAAATTGGCATTAGTCGCATGAATCTATGTTCAATATCATTAGATTTTTGGGGAATACATATTAAAAATATGATGAAATACAACTGCAGACCCAGTGAGAAAATAAAAAAGACAAACAATAGCGAGTCCTGATAAGGAGGTGAGTCAGCTGAAATGCTTATATATGACTAGTGAGGTTGTAAAAATGCGACAGCCACTTTGAAAAAGGGTTTGCCATTTCCTCAGTTAAACACAGAGTTACAATGTTATTCATCAATTTCAAGCATAGTTATATAGCCAAGAGAAATGAAAACAAATGTTCACATAAAAATTTGTACACAGATGCTAATTGCAGCATTATTCGTTAAGAAATAAAAATAAACCAAATATGTATCAACTGATGAATGAATAAACAAAATATAAAATATCCATAAAAAAATCACTTGGCAATGTAAAGAAATGAAGTACTTGTACATGCAATAACATAAATAAACCTTGAAAATATGCTAACTGAAGGAACTGAGTCACAACAGGCCACATATTATATGATTCCATCTATATTAATATGCAGAATAGACAAATCCACAGATATAGAACACAGATTAAGGGTTATTAGTGGATTAGGGAGAGGGGACAGGAGTGAGCTGTGACTACTAAAAGGAATGGAGTTTCTTAAAAGGGGTAAGATATTTTAAAATTAGATAGTAAGAATGGTAGCATACATCTCTCTATATAATAAAAAGCACTGAATTGTCCACTTTAAAGGTGTGAGGTTTAAAGTATGTAAATACATCTGAATGAAACTGTTTTAAAATTACAATTGATAAAGGCAACACAGTTGCTGAAAATAAAATCCACACAGATCAATATTTTCTGGTTTTAAATTCACTCATTCATTTTCCAGTCATTGATTTGATACCTAAACTCTTTCAGATACTCTATGGATTGGATTATAAAATATGAATTTTGCCATATGGCAGATCAAAATCCCACACAAAGATTAGCATGTGAAAACACAAAGCTAAATAAAATATCCTAAGAAGTAACATATGCTCACAAAGTAATCTGGAGGAACAGGGTGGGGAAGATAATTTTCTTTCTACTTTGGGGTATGGAAAGTTGTCAGACATGCTTCACAGAAAAATTAACATTGAGGTCTTTCACAAAGAAAAAGCAAAAGATCTTTCAAGTCAATTAGATAAATCTGAATAAAACAGCATTGTAAAATTATGTGGCTTCTTTGGAGAATATAAGAATGTGATGTCTTCTCTGATCCTCTGTGATCTCTTTTTGTGGTCATAGAAAATTGTAATTTGTATTTTCCAGTACTAGAATAGAGCCATCGTGTTAGAGTACCTTAGTTATTTGGAGCAAAGAAGATCATTTAAAATTATAAATTGTTTTTCAAATGAGGAGATTTCCTTTTCATAAAGAAAATGTTATAATAAAGCACTCAAAGTTGAAGCGCTGAAATGCTTAATGAAACTACTTTGAAAATATGAAAGAAAAGGGATGAATAAATTTTGTGGAAAGTTCGAAGGACCATGATCTATTTGAAATTATACCTATAAGATCTATGGCTTGGATTGTACACTATTGTCAGAAAATCTCTAGAGATTTGTGGACAATATTCAATTACTTATAGGCAAAGGGAACTTTTGCATTTCATTGAGTAAATCCCGTTTTTAATTAAACTAAATGTGTAATGACATTAAAACATATCCTACCCTGTCTTCATATTAAGACATTTCTTTAGGATGTAGTATATTATAGATGGAAAAAAAGAGTCAATAACATTTCCATTTGTTCACAGTTGCAGATGTCTTGTTCTGTATCAAGTTCCATATTCATTTTTCTGATTACTCTTGTTAATAAACTAGAAAACTGTATTCATGTTGCTATTTCTGCTTTTAAACTAAAAACGTATAAGTTTACATAATGAATTTTGTGCTAAGGAACTATACTAATGAAAAATATCTGTAAGTTAAGTACCCCTTTTTCTTTCTCCAATATGATTTTTTAAATTAAGGTATAAAGTTACATACAGTGACATGCAGGTATCTTGAGTATTATAATTACATGATTTTGACAATTGGCAATGAACAGTCCTCAATGTTCTGAAGTTTTCTTTGCGATGTATTTTTCTGAATCTTAACAGTATTGTTGGTCTCGTTAAAAGACCTGAGTGGTTGGGCACAGTGGTTCATGCCTGTAATCCCAGCACTTTGGGAGACTGAGGTGGGCGGCCAAGATCAGGAGTTCCAGACCAGCCTGACCAACATAATGAAACCCTGTCTCTACTAAAAGTACAAAAATTAGGCGGGTGTGGTGGTGCACGCCTGTAATCCCAGCTACTCAGGGGGCTGAGGCAGGAGAATCACTTGAACCCTGGAACAGAGGTTGCAGTGAGCCGAGATGCCTCCACTGCCCTTTAGCCTGGGCGGCAGAGTGAGATTGTCTCAAAAGAAAAAAAAAAAAAAAAAAGACCTGGGTAGTGTTCCTTACTATTCCATTTTCTAAACAAGTTTACATAAAATTTTTCTTCCTTCCTTATGCTCCTTCTTTAATGTTTAGTATTAATAGTATTCATCAGTAATACCATCTTCGCCTGGAGTTCTCCGTGTGGAAGTTGTTACTAATAATTTAATTATATTAAAAATACAGAATTATTCTGTTATCTATTTACTTTTGAACGAGCTTTGCTAATTTGAGTCTTTAAAAGAATCTATTTTATGTAAGTTAACATATTTACTGGGATAAACATTTTCATGATGAATTCTTACTAGCTTTTTAATGTTTCTGTGATGTATGGTGATATCCTGTCTTTCATTCTAGAAATTGATAATTTATGTTTTTATTCTTGTTTACATACCAGTTAATATTTGTTATCTTGTTAGTTGTTTTGTTGTTTTATTTTATCTTCATGTATTACTTATAAAACATTATCTTTTCTTCTGGTTTTGATTGAATTGAATATTTATGATTGAATATTATCTTTACTCTTTTTTTTTTTTTTTTGAGACTGAGTTTCGCTCTTGTTACCCAGGCTGGAGTGCAATGGCACGATCTCGGCTCACCGCAACCTCCGCCTCCTGGGTTCAGGCAATTCTCCTGCCTCAGCCTCCCGAGTAGCTGGGATTACAGGCACGCGCCACCACACCCAGCTAATTTTTTGTATTTTTAGTAGAGATGGGGTTTCACCATGTTGACCAGGATGGTCTCGATCTCTTGACCTCGTGATCCACCCAACTCGGCCTCCCAAAGTGCTGGGATTACAGGCATGAGGCACCGCGCCCAGCCCCTACTCTTCAGTATCATTTCTAAATTTTCTTTTCATTCATTTATTAAGGATTTTAACTTTAACTTATGACAGCCCACATTCAAATACTCTTCTGTGTTTTCATGTGTAGTCTAGGAAATGTACATTACATTTCTTTTTATCATTCCCATTATTTTTATTATTGCTATCACTTGTTTTACTTCTACACATGTTATAAACCACACAGCACTTTATTATTATTTTTACATTAAATCGTTTTTTAAAAATCTTATACATTTACTCACATTTTTCTTAATTGTTTCCAGTGTACTTTCTTTCTGTTTTTTTAATTTTTGTTTTTGTTTTGTTTGGTATAGTTCTAAGTTTTCACTTAGTATCATTTTCTTTCTGCCTTAAGAACTTCAGTTATAGCTCCCATAATTCCCACATATTATTGGAGGGGCCTGATGGAGATAATTGACTCGGTTTCCCCCTGCTATTCTCATGGTAGTGAATAAGTCTCACCAGATCTGATGGTTTTATAAAGCATTTCCTCTTTTGCTTGGCTCTCACTCTGTCTTTGTTTGCCACCCCATAAGGCGTAACTTTGTTCCTCATTCACCTTCTGCCATGATTGTGAGAACTCCCAAGCCATGTGGAACTGTGAGTCCATCAAACCTCTTTCCTTTATAAGTTAAGCAATCTCAGGTATGTCTTTATTTCCTTATTAGTAGCGTGAGAACAGATGAATATAGGTTTTGTATGTGTTTTTATTCATATTGTTTTTGTTTTTCTTAATTATATGCAAAACTTTTCTGATTCTTTATATGCCTCGTACTTTTTATGTATTTAAAAACATTTTCAATGCTATAGTATTCAAAGTCTGGATTTTTTAGTCTTTCTTTAACGAGTATTAAGTTTCATTCTAAAAAGCAATTAATTTAGTTTTGGATTAATATGCTACTAATCAGGATTGATTTTAAGCTTTTTAAGTATAGGTTAGGTCTTAACGAATTTCTCAAGTAGTTCTCCTTTTATGGTATGAACTTTTGGAATCTCAGTTGAAAACCTGGGACATCCAGCATATTCTCCCTACTCTGACAGATTACATTTCTTATGTTTCCTCACACTTTGTGGCCTCTGAGTTCTCTGTTCAGTGCTTACCTTCCCAGTAACTTTTTTTTTTTGGCTATAATTCATTAAATTTTATCTTATATACCTGTAGTTTAGTGTTTGTACAAAGACTTAACTAGATCCATCTGCAAATACATAGAACTCCTTCTTTGTGTAGCAACCTCCTTTCCAAGACCCTACACAGCAACTTCCAGCCACTTCTGGAGGTCTGGGGTCAGATTATTGCTTCCTCAGCTCTTTAATATTACCATGCTTTGCTTAGGCTCCATTTCATTATAGTGCTGTCTGAAAAATGCTTCAAGAAAGACAACTGGGGTAACCATGGGGAATACCTCATGTGTTTCTCTTCCCTCAGTTATGATGTTTCTGCATTGTTTGTTTTTCAGTGTCTGAAAAGTATTGCTATGTATATTTTGTCCTGTTTTATAGTTGTTTATAATGGAAAGATAGTGTGGTGTGTGTTACTATATTACACCCTAACAAAAAACATTTGATTTTACTTCTGGTATTTAAGTGTGTCTAATGAGCCCATTAATTAGTTTGAGCAAAAATCATCTCTCCTAACTAGATCAATTTATTTTAAGAATTACTAATAACAGCTAGTATGTTGATAAGATGTTTGTAAAAGCATGTATACATTCATGGAAGGAACATTTTGGCAATCAGAAGTTAAAACTAAAGAACATAAAACTAGGAAAGTGGTAATTTCTTCCCTTTCACACAGCTATTTGTTTGTTCTTTAATCACCCTGGTGTGCCCATCAATAAACTTTCTCAAGTTCTTCCTTGAAAAAAATAATGAAATTATTAACCAATGGTCTTAGAGAGGAAAAAAACACACAATAAATAAGAATATGATCATGTCCAGTCAGGACTAGAATGCCAATATTTTCACTACTTATTTTAGAATGCAAAAATGACAGCAAATACTAACCTTAAATATTATTTATAAACTTAAGATATATGTCAGAACAATATAATATTTAGTTGGAATTACTAGATTTCACTGTCAGATATAACTAGCTTGGTTCCATCATGAGCGGTTTCTATCTTTGAGGCCAGTTTTTTTTTATATTTATAAAAATTAATAAATATAAACAAGGCTTTTAGGATTCTTTCATTAAATTAGGCTTTAATTTATGACTATATTTGTATACCCATCCATGTGTTCTACAAAAAAGGGCTTTTATTGTAATTAGAATACTATGTGTTAACATTAATACACACACTAAATCAGAAAGTGATTAACTAATTTCATGATACAGGCAAAGATTTATGGTGTTCTTTATAGCTGTGCAACCAAAGAGGTTTACATTTGAAGAGGTGAACATATTGTATCTTGAGAGAAGACAAAATAGCAAATATTTGTTTGCAGCTTACATGAAGTAATGACATATGATCATTTTATTATTTTAACTAAGTTGTACACCTGAATTATAAAATGGACTGGCTTCACTTTGTGGGTAGAAGGTGGCAAGAATAAGTGAAGTGATACTTATTTTCTTTTCTTTTTCTTTTTTTTTTTTTTTTGAGATGGAGTTTCGCTCTTGTTACCCAGGCTGGAGTGCAGTGGCACGATCTCGGCTCACCGCAACCTCCACCTCCTGTGTTCAAGCAATTCTCCTGCCTCAGCCTCCCGAGTAGCTGGGACTACAGGCACACACCACCATGCCCAGCTAATTATTTTATATTCTTTGACAACCTATTAGTAGACTCTGTGGGGAAATAGGTACTGGTTATTAGTATTGGTCTGAAAATCACAGCAGTTGGACATTAAAGGAACCTCGAAAAATTATTTCGTCTAGTCCTAACCATTGAACTAGCTGGAGGTGAAACATTCAAATTTCTGTTGCTTTAATTTAACCCAGGGCTTGTTTGGAGTACTTACATATATGGAATAAAGATAGTTGGCATTACTTTAATTACAGTTTTCATCAAAAGGTGGGTATATTAATTTTTATCTGTCTCCTAAATTAAGTCATTTGAAGTTATAATTATTTTAGCATATATATCAGCATATAAGCAAAGCTTGAGAAGTGGCAAAATTTCCTTTATTGTCCCAGAGCAGTTTCAGCCTCATTAATTCCTCTTTTATCTGTGCACTGATTTCTCTTTCCTTTTCTTGGCAGCCCTTCCTTCTGTTATCAGAGCTCTATTATTATAATTCTCTGTTTCTCTGCTAGAGTCCTCTTTTCACTTTCAAGGCAACTAGAATAATGTCCCCCATCCCATTCTTATCCACCACATTCACGTTATTAAACTCAAAGCCAGCTAAACAGATGTACACATCATGGCACTCTCTAAACTCTAACTTGAAGATAGTGTAACTACAAGCTCACGTATAATAAAATCAAATAAAATGTTCTTTTCAATTCAAGGGATTTTTCTGTGTGTTTATGTTCACAAGTAAACCTCTGAATAAGAAAGAAATAATTTTAGGATCATTCTTTACAGAGCAGATTTTCTACCTTTGTGAAAAATGAAAATTACAACCTTAGTAAAAACATATGGATCAGCAAATGCTCTGGTCTAAATATGACTTTGGCGTTTATAGCACAAAATACCTCCCTGTTCTGGCATTCAGATTTTTCCTATAATAGCACACAGAGAAGCAGTGCCAGCTTAAAGTGCCAAATAAGGTATTCCTCCTAGGGTCTGTTAGGAATTGGACAATGTCTGCACACTGGGCATCAGAGTTGTATTAGTATGAATATCTTGATGCATGTAACTGGGAAATCAAAAAACCAGGGCTTTTGATTTTACAAGTTTACCTTTCCAGGGTCCTTTTTGACTAGTGGACAATATTTAAGGTATAGGAAAAGTGCTGTAACTAGACCAATCTCTAAGTTAGCAGACTTTTGAATTTAATAATTCAAAAGACAGAATGAAGTCCAGGGACCAAAGGTTGAAATGAAGCAAATAACTCCAGATGGATTAAAGACTTAAACATAAGACCTAACACCATAAAAACCCTAGAAGGAAACCTAGGCAAAACCATTCAGGACATAGGCATAGGCAAAGACTTCATGACCAAAACACCTAAAGCATTGGCAACAAAAGCCAAAATAGACAAATGGGACCTAATCAAACTCCACAGCTTCTGCACGGCAAAAGAAACAGTCATTAGAGTGAATCGGCAACCAAGAGAATGGGAAAAAATTTTTGCAGCTTACCCATCTGACAAAGGGCTGATATCCAGAATCTACAAAGAACTAAAACAGATTTACAAGAAAAAAAACAAACAAGCCCATTCAAAAGTGGGCGAAGGATATGAACAGATACTTTACAAAAGAAGACATACATGAGGCCAACAAACATATGAAAAAATACTCATCATCACTGGTCATTAGAGAAATGCAAATCAAAACTACATTGAGATACCATCTCATGCCAGTTAGAATGGCGATCATTAAAAAATCTGGAGACAAGAGGATGTGGAGAAATAGGAACACTTTTACACTGTTGGTGGAAGTGTAAGTTAGTTCAACCATTGTGGAAGACAGTATGTCGATTCCTCAAGGACCTAGAAATAGAAATTCCATTTGACCCAGCAATCCCGTTACTGGGTATATATCCAAAGGATTATAAATCATTCTACTATAAGGACACATAAACACGAATGTTCATTGCAGCACAGTTTACAATAGCAAAGACCTGGAACCAACCCAAATGCCCATTGATGATAGACTGGACAGGGAAAATGTGGCACATATACACCATGGAATATTGTGCAGCCATCAAAAACGATGCGTTCGCGTCCTTTGTAGGGACATGGATGAACCTGGAAACCATCATTCTCAGCAAACTGGCACAAGAACACAAAATAAAACACCGCATGTTCTCACTCATAGGTGGGTGTTGAACAATGAGAACACATGGACACAGGGAGGGGAGCACTACACACTGGGGTCTGTAGGGGGGAAATAGGGGAGGGACAGCAGGGGGTGGGGAGTTGGGGAGAGATAGCATGGGGAGAAATGCCACATATAGGTGAAACGGAGGAAGGCAGTAAATCACACTGCCACATATACACCTATGCAACAATCTTGCATGTTCTTCACATGTACCCCAAAACCTAAAATGCAATAAAAAAAAATAAATAAAAAATAAATGAAGCAAATATGTCTAATTAAGGCAAGTTACATTATTTAGAAAGATATATGAGGCTGTCACAAATATTTTACAGGTTAAAATAAAATTCAAGGCCATGCTAATTTTCCCCATCTCAGATACAATTATTAAAATCCTCTAAATATTACCAAATAATTGTGGATCAACAGGAGCACGCTATTTGTGACAAATTCAACAGCGTCTGTGGAGAAATCTCTGTCTCTCTCCCTCTGCTGCAATGCCTGCTCCATTCATAATTGGCACTCAATCTCTCTGCTCTCAGCAGCATCAGGCAGCCATTACCAAAGAGGAAGGGTTTTAACACCCTCCACTTCAAAGATTTCTTCAGGGAGAAAAGGGGGATCGCTAAAGAGAGTGGAAGGAAGTAGAGAATGAAATAAGCAGCACCTTCTATTCTGCTCAACCCCCTCAGTCAGACTTGGAACAATGTTAAGACCTATTGGCTGACAGAGCCACGATTTCAAATGAGATGCAAATCAGAGGTCCCGACCTTGCACACCTGAAATGGATTCATAGCACTTTTTGACAGAGAAATGATCCTGGGATCTTGGCCAGAGTCCAGTATCGTGATTGCATTTGTTTACCATCCTCTCCCAGCAGTTTCTATTATCAGTGGGAATTCTAATACATTGTGAAGTGACACATAGAAAAATATGGCCATCAGTTCCAAAAAGAGTATGTACCTAAAATAAGAAGGAGAAAATTAATAAGAATTAAGCACTATTTTATTTTCCACGTGTTAATCTTTTGATATTTATGATGTATTTGAATTAAATTCTTGTAAGATACCTTTATATAACTAAGCAAGAGGTTACCATACTAAGAAAAACACTAAATAATAGAAAGCAAAGATATTTACCCAAGGTTAAGCAGGTAATCAGTAAAAATTAAAAGAAACCAAGCATGTTCCAGCGGACTGAAAAAACATGTGAGAGTGTCTCTGCTTTTGGTTATATGAAGGAAAATAAATTATTTATCTAAATGTACTTTTTAATATTGATTACACAAGAAATTAACAAATTGATTCTCTGCATAAAAAAAGAATGCCATTACCTCCATCCTGTTATATTTCTCGGAGGAAAACCAATGCTATCAATATGATTTGTTTCTTTTCGGAAAACATACATGTCTGCATAATCACATAGGCACACCTATAAGAAAAAATAGGTGTGTAATATTTTTGGTACTAGTACTTTATCTGAGCTCTGTGCATTTTTCTCACTTAACAACATAATCTTAAAACTCTGCAACATCTTTCCACTGTCACTTTATATACAGCTTCTCAGGCTAGTTACTGAGACACAAAATTATTGAGTTAATTGATGTACTCAAGTTTATTCTGAGATATCTCCAAAGTTGTTTTTGACTACATATTCGTTCTGATTCTTGTAGATTCCTATGCCTACTGCATTTCTCCCTTCGTAGCAGTTGATGTGGAGTACCCAGCCCCACTAAGGCTACAGAGCCACCCTTTAAATCCTGGTTCAAACACCAGCTTCTAGTGAAACATTCCTATCTCACAACTATAATCAAACTTTCTCTCTGGTGAAACCATACAGTACTTTATCTGTACTCATGCCATGACACTAACTATGTAATTCATTGCATTATAATCATTTATATGCAGGACTTGTCTCCCTCTCATCCCCCATTAGGTTGTAAACTCTCTAAGGGCAGAATGCATGCCATTGTTTTTATATTTGAATCCCCACATCTTGTAATTGTGTGCCTTGCATAGGATATTTCAAATATTTAAGTGAAATAAACAAATAGATAAATACATTGATGAGTAATGTAACATTTCATGTCAGGCCAGTGCCTACGAAATTCCAGGAAATGTCAGTAGCATTGTCTTTTGTCAATTTCATGGAAACTTGGTCTAATCTCTAGTTGTCATGTTTCCGTTTAATTACATATTTGCCTTGTTTATGCGTCACTTTTTAATTACTGATAATGGAAATTATCCTATGTATTTTCATGGTGGTCTTTGTTGTACGTAGAAATGAATCCTTGTAAATCATTTCTGAATTGCTTTTCTCCACCAGCACCATTCTCAGCTGCAGTGAGAGATAAACTTGTTCTAGATATTCTGAGCATGTGTTTTCACTCTGCATGGCTGATATGACATCACAACACCCTGCATCTCTCCCCCTGACTCAGTCAGCAAAAGGGATTTTTCAACCACTCAATAACAGCTGGATATCAAGATGAGACATGTTTTAGTGGATGCAGGAAAAACCTTTCTTTTCTGTCTTCCTCCTTTCTTTTCTCCTTCCCTCTCACTTTAGCTCTATGTCCCTCTTTCTATTAAAACTGGAATAAATTGAAACATGTTTGAGTTTGGAATGCATACAAATTTTAATATACTCACATTAAATCCAAAGTATTACGGGCAACTCATATGATTTTAAAGGGAAAATATTCTAGCATTTAAAAATTCGTGTAACATACCAAATGAGTATCTGGAGTTGATTAAAATTAGTTTTATGAACAGAAGTCCGGCCTTCAGCATCTCCCATCTGCAGGCTCCACTGAAACTGCCATTTGAAGATATTTTAAATAAACTTACAAAATTGTTTTCTCTAAGGTCTTCTATCTCCAATAATAATGAAAACTTTTATTATGAAACAGCCAGTATTTGTGTAGAGAACTGCATTGATTCTGACCTTTATCCTTAAATAACTTTCTACAATTCAATTCCAATAATATATTCTATATCTTAAGTTTATGGTACTATACCTGGCTTAGAATGTGAATACCTAATGGTGACTTACTCATGTAGTCTGATTTAGTCCTTCTAGATTCCATTCCATTCAAGATTCTGTAGTCTGATATAGTCCTTCTGTATCTAAAAGATGTAGAATAATAAGTTCTATATCTTAAGTTTTTGATACTATACCTGGGTTAGAATGTGAATACATAATGGTAACTTACTCATGTAGTCTGATTTAGTCCTTCTAGATTACATTCCATTCTGTTTTATGAACTTATTACAGTCCTTGAGACTTATTAAAATTAAATGTTTCTTCTATAATAGTGAATATCTTAATTCTAATATTGTGTTTTAAATTTTCCTTTCTCCCTTCTTCCTTTCCTCTCTCCCTGCCTCTCTCTTTCTTTCTCTTTCTCTGTATCCCTCTACCTGTAAGCACTGGAATCAATAGAAACAAGTTTGAATTAAAAATACATATAAATTTTAACATACTTATAATTAAGGTGTTATGAGCAACTTATATGATTTATATTATCCTTATTTATATCAACTTATATAATCCTTATTCTGCAAATAAGGATCAGCCTTAGATATAATCCTGAAACATCTGTCCATTCATGGTTGGAATAAATACATTCATTTGTGTAGATCTTCATATGTTTTCATCAGGAAGTTTAGAATTTTAATTAAGAGTAAGATTTAAACTCAATAACTAAAGTGGTGGTATTATTTCTGGTTTTCTTGATACTATTTTTAAAATATAAAACATATTTAAATTTATCTAGACCCTTATTTCTTTCCTGTTAATGTACCAAGTAAGCTCTTCAATTTATTTTTACTGTCCCAAGAAAATTTCGCAAAATCTTTCACTAATGATAAATTTGAAAAAATAAGACCTTGTTATGAAAACATTTGTTGTATGTATATTATGATAATTGGATCTTCAATTAGATTAATTAGCTCAAAATTATAATTATGTCCATTTTCTAAATTGTTACTTTTAAATATTCTACAACAGTTCTTCCTTGGAATAAGTTAAAGACTAGGCATACATAATTTACATAACGTGATAAGCCATATATAATACATTTATCTTTACTGTCTCAAAAAGAGCAAAAAGAAATTGGTCATTGCTTCTGGAGGCTGACTTTGTTCTTTGACAGATTTCTGGACATTCTTTGTGAAGTGCCTTAAAGGAGATAATCAGGGTCCTCAAATCAGGCTTTGAAATATATTTTAGGAAACTCATCTTTCAAATGCTTGAATTGAAAATTTGATTGAACACTAAACTCAACATAGGTCTTCATTTATCTTAATAAAAAAACTTCCTTTAAAACAATTTCTGTCTTTACAGCTGCCAGGAATATTTTTCAAAAATATTTATTGACTGCTTTAAAAGGTTAATTGAAATGAAAGACTGGTATTTTTTTTTCTTGAAAAATAGTGGGCATTTGACCTCCACCTGTAAAATAAATAATAGATATCTTATGACTTCTTGATTTATTAGAGAGATGAAATTTTCTTCCTCTCCATTTTAAAAGATATGTGTTTTTTTTCTTTTCTGGAAGACTGAGTTTTGGTCTCCGTTATCTGCTTTGTGCTACTTTGCAAGACAATTCTGCTCTTTGCGCTAATTGAGTACTGGACCTAGTGGTATCTTTTAGAGAGAAAGAGGATTCTTCTAATGGGGCCAATGTCTACAATTAGCTTAAGACTGTTAGAGAAAGGAACTAAAGCATATTTTTCACTGCAATAATGGTTACACAGATTTGAAAATTAAGTAGATTCTCTCCAAAACACTAAGCTACTTGGACTGACATTACAGAAGAAGAGAGATTATTAAATAAATTAAAAAAAGACAAAATGGGCATCAATATAAGTGGTATTAAAATATTTGCACATTGAGATGGGTAAAAGAATGTCCTTGCCTTGGAATATGTAACAGAATGAGGAGAAATTGCTAGAGTAGAGCATTCTTTCTCTCTCTTTTTTTTTTTTTTCACTTATATTTCAGGTTTAGGGCTATATGTACAGGTTTGTTATATAGGTAAATTCATGTTATGGGCATTTGTTGTACAGGTTATTTCGTCACCTGGGTACTAAGCCTAGTACCCAATAGTTATAGTTTCTAATCCTCTTCCTCTTCCCACCCTCCACCTTCAAGTACATCCCAGAGTCTGTTTTTCCCCTCTCTGTGTCCATGAATTCTCCTCATTTAGCTCTTGCACATAAGTGAGAACAGATAATTCTTTCCATATCATGAATCAAAGCATCATATATTTTCTTTTCTCCTTTTAGTTTTTTTATCCTTCATCACTTTTCTTCGTCTACGGAGTGACTACTATGATATAGTTACTACACAAGATATTCTCCACATTCTTCCCTTCACATCCTTTATTTTGTTTCCCCCTTGTAATTATTTTTCTTTCTGCTCATCCATTGCTCCCTGGTCCTGTGTCATCAGGCAAAGTCTATACTGGCACCTCATGACAAATACCTTATAGCAAGTTATTTGGTCAAAGGTAGTGACAAAACAAAATCTAAAGCACTAAATCAAAACAAAATTCTTGTTACAGAAAAGACAAGAACCTTAAAATTTTACTGAGTTATAACTCTATATGAGCAACTAACTGAATATATTGAGCTACTTTTGTTAGCTTTTCCTTTCTTTCTAGCTATGTAATACCTTCTTATCCATGGGATAAAATATAATATAATAGATAAAGGAAACAGGGAACACAACTGTAACTTTTGAATTGTTACTATTTGAAACTTTTTTCAGTTATACACTGATTTGATTAAATATTTTATTTAGTGTTTAATCATGACATTGTGAATTTTTAGGTCACTTATATTGTGTGTTTTAAGTGAGTTCTAGTCTAATATAGTCAGTGGGGTTATGGTTGTTGATATTATTCAGTATAGATAGCTCAAGTTTTGAAAGGATATTTCTACTCAAACTACTTATAACTAACTACATACAAGAGATGATGCTAGCATTTCTTTTTCAAGCAAGCAGTATTATGTACTTTCCATTTGGTATTGGGCTAAATATTTCAAAGTTTTGGGCATAACTTTTCACTTGACTCTGAATTTTTATGTTTGGACCACACGAGGCTGTCCACCTTCTCCAGTAGCTTCCATGAGAGGTTTGCAGATGGCAAGCATGAGGGCTATTGAGCTAAATCATCTTCATTTTTTAGTTTCTGGGTCTTAGGTATACAGTACTGAAATGTGAGGAGAATTTGGAACCCATTATTTTATTTATTAGAAATCTAGAATATATCTTCTTTCCATAAAGGAAAGAAAGATTTCTCTGTTACAACATTCCTTGAAGAAAAACAGAATTGGACGTTCTGACCCAGCTATGTGTTTTTAAAAAGTAACTGAGTTACTGAGTCACTGCATACTCTACCCTCTCTGCACAGTTCCAGACTGCTGCCACTCGGAAGCCTAGGCCTCTGAACCACTCAAATGGAACAAAGCACTCAGCAGTGGCAGATTGTTGATCCCTAGCATTCTCTGATATTTTTCTATTTATTTCTAACCAGTCACTCCTTGAATGGTGCTGTGGAATCACCACTAATTAATGTCCATGAAATGATAATATGGGAAGGTGAGGTATACACTGTTTTCATAAAGTAACTTATTTAATCATGGATGCATATGGTATGAAGAAAAAGAAAGGCACATAGAATTCAAAACTAATGTAATATGAATTATACATATACTGATTGTATATATCCATATTTGCATATGTATATATGTACAAACATACATATACATATGTAAAAATTTTCCTGCCTCTCCTCTTGCCTCTGCCTTTAGTCATTTTCCCCATTATAGCTATAGCAATCTTTCAAAAAACACGAATATCCTATCTCACACCTGTATAAACTAATGGATCCCCATTACTTTTAAGATACTGTGCATCTTCCTTATCAAAGGTTACAAGATCCTTTGTTCTTTGGCTCCTTCACATGTACCCATTCTGAGCAACTGCCACCCATTTCTCTTCCTACTCTGTGCACCACTCAATTCAATTACTCCTAATGTCACGAAGATCCTGACCCCCTCAACCTTTGCATGAGTCATTCTCTGAGTGAAGTATCATTCAACTTCTCTTCCTCCAGTGTTTTGCTGGCTAAACAGATGCATTCTTTAAAAAAAGTGTGTATTTAAAGGTATACAATATGCTGTTATAAGATACATATATATATAGTAAAATGGTTACTATTATGGAACAAATTACCATATCTATAATCTCTCTCATAGCTACTCATTTTTCCTCCTGAAGCAAGGAGCAGCTGCAGTCTACTTATTTAGCAAAAATCTGAATCCAGAACACTACTATTAACTATAGTCTTCATGTTGTATATTAGATCTTTAGACTTTTTCATCCTATGGATCTGCTACTCTGTATTCTTTGACCATGGCATCTTTGCATGTAAGCTTATATGGATAGTATTTCCTGATCACCCTTACACACCTTCAAATGCACATGGCAAACATTGCCTAGTGCTTCTGCCCTACATGTACCCTTATGATATTCTCTACTACCCAACAATAGCTCTCATTGCTTCGTGTTATGATTTCCTGTTTACTCATCCGGAGCTCTCACTAGGCTTTTATTATAATGAGGCAGGGAAAGTTTTGACCCCACTCATCATTACTTATAATGCAAGCAGCATAATGCTATCACATAGCAGAGTAGAATCAATGTTTGCTGAACAAATAAGTAAATAAATAAATGAGGTAATAGGTAGGGGTTATTTCTGAGTCATGTGCTATGTAATTAAGAAGATGCTTTTAAAAACTTCAACAAAATGGTGCTGTTTCCTTAGGTAGGATTTTCAAGCAAGAGAAGCTTACAAATGAAGGATGATGAGGATACATCCCTAATTTATGATTCTAGGGGCAAAATCCAATTATATGCTAACCTCTTCATGTAATTTATATGGTAACTGTCCACCTTTCACTCCAATCCCAACCTTCTCTACTTTCTTATACCACAAGATACGCTTT
This sequence comes from Aotus nancymaae, assembly GCF_030222135.1. NCBI lineage: Eukaryota > Metazoa > Chordata > Mammalia > Primates > Aotidae > Aotus > Aotus nancymaae. The sequence goes on from NW_026988471.1 coordinate 33,776,128, forward strand.
ATTTTGGGCTTTATGTTCTAGATATTTTGTGAAAATTTGAGGCATTATTTTTATAATTGCAAAACAAGATAGTAAGTCATTAGTACTATTATCAATTAATGAAACCTACAAATAAGCCAACAGTGAAGAACTTAATAATGAAAGTGTTAATCTACAGTCGCCGCAAAAACTGCCTGCAAAATTTTCTCCCTCAAATTTTGCTACCAATAACAACATTATGGGAGAAATAACATGGTGTTACAAAAAGAAAAGTTATAAAATGTTATTGCTCTATATTTTAGACCATCCTGGGTTGTAAAATGGTACAAGGAATTCTCAAAATGTTTTGCTGCTGTATACTGGGAGCTCGTTGTAAAATTGGTGCTGTTCTAGGGGTACATGACAGTTTTCTTGTTGGTGTGATGTTCGTATGCTTCTATTTGGCATAGATCACTTACATCTATAAATATAATGAATGAATTAGAAACAGAACCAAGAACCACATTTAATTTCCAGTTAGATTTGTTTATTAGAATTTTGTGGTTATATATCATTTTTCCTTCAGAAATGGAAATCTGTTATATTTACCTTTGAGATTCCATAGTGCCACATGTAATTTATTTCTGCATAGAGTGTATCACTATATGTTTGTTGAATTTGGTTCAAACCAAAATACCTATGAAGTATGTAAAAGAATTAAAAATATTTCTGCAGAGATTTTCAGTGTTATATATATACCACCAACATATTAAAAATTATGACCTATATGGTCTATTTGATCCAGTAATTAAAATACAGGAATCTGTCATATTAAACAATGTACATATTTGGAGGATGTGTAAATTTAATTTAGTTGCTGCCACAAAGTAAAAAGGGCAAGTGTATTGTAGTAATTTAGAATATGGCTGTTCTGGGTTCTAATCTCAGCTCTGCCACTTAATAGGCAACTTTACTTTCATCAGCCGGTTTATCCAAAAAAGAGTAATACAAATGCCAAGAAAAGCATCAGCCAGTTTATCAAAATAAGAGTAATACAAATGCCAACCCCATAAGTTTCCTCTAAATATAAGTACAACAAATGCAAAGTATTTGGCACAGATCTTGGCTCAGTAAGTCCTAACAAAACTTTGCTGTTGTTAGATACCCTTACATTATTTCTTTCTTTCCTAACCAATAGAAGGGAAGCTATTGGTAAACAGGAAAAATAATATAAAATGACTCTGCAGTGTGTAGCATAATTTTGAGTGAGCATGTGTCCTTATTTACAAATTAATAACAGAAATGTTAAGCCCAGGCAAGTGAGGAGATCTAGAATAAATCACTTACATTTTATAAATTTGTATCTATAAATTGAGAAAAAAAAAAACAAGAGCTACTTTGGTTAGCTTAAGTAATTGCCATCAAAAGTAATTTTAAAATAGAAAACAGTAAACAAATGAAATGGGCACAAAACATACTCTTGACTGTGATAGTTTGTATATAGTGACTTTCAATTTTAAATTGTACAGAGACATCACAGGATATTTAAAAAAGGGATGGCAAGAGGCAGATATGTGGAAAATTAGTTCTGGAAATAATGTTTGTTTAGATTGTTAGAGCAAGTCCAGTTTTTTTCCTTAGGCAGATATTTTGAAGGTTGTACTGGCTTCATTTTCTAAAGAGAAGGGTAAAGAACAGGGATTTAATCATCTCTTTTCATGTGTCATGTACCTTAGAAGCTGATCAATAAATATTAATTGATGAAGATGATACTGTAAGGACAATGTTTTGTGAAATTAATTCATAAAAGTCAGCCTAAGGCAACTGTACCTATGTGATTGGGTATTCCCAGCATGTTTTATTTAACTCTCTTGATAAGAAGATCATGTTAAATTAAACATGTTTGATTGGGATCCTGAGCCTAGGTATTTCCTTCCTTCCCCCCATCCCACTTTCTCTCTCTCTTTATTTCTCCCATATTTCCTTTTTTTTTTTTTTTGTATCTCTACATTGGTTGTTTATATACTGTGTACTTAAACCATAGTTCTATCAGGTGGAGATAGGAACTAAATCAGGTTTGAAACATGTTTTCTCTCTAGAGGTAGTCCTTGAATTTTTTTACTTGATAAGCTTGGAAGACCAGAGAAGAGAGATAAGCTAATGTGTTTTTCTTCACATTGCCATTCACAGATACTCAAGACTGAGATGGTATTTCTGAGAAGCTCATTTTATGAAACGTTATGTGACTATAGCAATCTGCAGACATGAACACTGGGCATATTCAGCTTGGAACGGATCTGGCCCAGAGACTGGTCTGAAACTCAGTTTAAAAAATAGCAATGAGAACACAGGGACACAGGGAGGGGAACATCACACACCGGGGCCCGTCAGGAGGTTGGGGGCAAGAAGAGGGAGAGCATTAGGACAAATGCCTAATGCATTCAGGGCTGAAAACCTAGATGACGGGTTGATAGGTGCAGCAAACTACCACGGCACATGTATTATGTAACAAACCTGCACGTTCTGCACAGGTATCCCAGAACTTAAAGTAATAAAGAAAAAATAGCAGTCTGACTCCCTGGAACATCATCTTAGTGCTATATATGCCTGAACCAGTACCCAGAGTGAGTTCCTGCCTTGTATTAATGCCTCATCATTCCACACGACTTAGGCTTACGCACAAAGGAATATTTATCACATAAAACCATAACAGAGAATGGCCACTTTTTAAAGTCTTTGTTTAACTAAGAGTTTTATTTTTCATGACATATAATTATTATTATTTTTATTTTTTGAGACGGAGTTTCGCTCTTGTTACCCAGGCTGGAGTGCAATGGCGCAATCTCGGCTCACTGCAACCTCCACCTCCTAGGTTCAGGCAGTTCTCCTGCCTCAGCCTCCTGAGTAGCTGGGATTACAGGCACGCACCACCATGCCCAGCTAATTTTTTGTATTTTTGGTAGAGACGAGGTTTCACCATTTTGACCAGGATGGTCTCGATCTCTTGACCTCGTGATCCACCCACCTCGGCCTCCCAAAGTGCTGGGATTACAGGCGTGAGCCACCGCGCCTGGCGACATATAATTATTAATGATTAGAAAGTAAGTCATGGAACTCCTGATTGTAATCTCAAAATATTTATCATGGGGCTGTAGCTTTGCCTTGAGCTCAATCTACGTGTGAAAAAGAGGGGCTTAGGTATGGAAGCGAAAGCCAAGTCTACAAATAACTAGAACACCTGACAAAATGTCTTAGACTATAGGAATAATCCATGTTTTCTAGCAGAATAGAAGGAAATATTGTTTCTGACTTGGTGAGACTACTGTCGTGTGTGTGGTATCTATTTCACAATTTTCTTCATTCCCTCTGTGGTAATTTGTCTTGATTAGATTTCTAATAGTAGTTCTCTCTCTTCTAACATGGGATTTTTTTGTGTGTATACAGGTCTGAGAACTGCCTATTTTTATTACCTTTCCTGTACATATGAGGATCTCTGTCTCTGCCTCTCTCTTTCTCTAATCTTTGAAATCACAACAGCTTATAAGAAAAAGTCTTGAAATTTATCATTTGAAATCAGTTATTCTGGAGACATGCTGTACTGTCTCTTCAAACCTTAGATTCAGACCTTCCTTTTGTTTCTGAATGGTGTTCTCATTAAATAAATTAAAATATGTATTGTTTTACTTTTCTTCATTTCTCATCTCTATAGAAGCCACATCTCCCATTTTATGTGTTTTTAATTTTTTATTTATTTTTAGTTATTTTGCTAATTATTTCTTAGTCTTGTCCATTCTGGCATTTATTTTTTCAATTGTACTCAGTCTTCTCTTTTTTTATATCTCAAAGTGACCCTTATGTCTGTGCCATTTAATTTTTCCCTTCAACTTCATCACCAAACGGTGGCAGATTTTTAAAAATACCCTTCCCCTGCCTTGTCATTTTGTCTTTGTTTTCTTTGTGTGCCTGCTTGAATCTCATGTTCTGAAGATTGATTATTACTCATATTTGAATGATTTACATTATTCTGAGACAAGTTATTTTGAAGCAGTTTATGTGAAGGAAGGGCTAGCATTCTGATCTAGAAAACATTAAAACCTGGAACAGGAAATGTGTGTGTGTGTGTGTGTGTGTGTGAGAGAGAGAGAGAGAGAGAGAGAGACAGAGAGGGAGAGAAAGAGAGAGAGAGAGAGAAAGAGAGAGAGAGAAAACAAGAGAATACAAGCGCTTTGGTTTGATTTTCTTACTTCTAGAGATTCCTTATTCTGACAGATAGCTGGCTGGTCACAACTTGGCCTCTCCTCCTATCTGCTTTACCTTTGGATAAACCCTTCATTAATCCTACTTCTGTGGATTCTTTTATTTATCCCAGCAGCGCTAATCTCTAGTATCTAGCAGGATCCAGAGAAATACACTCAGTAGCCCATGTTTCTTGTTGCCATTATTCCTAACAACCGTGTTGGTTTCTTCTCTCAAGGTCTCAGTCTGAGGCACCTGGCCTGAGACTCTCTGGTTTCTCCTAATCCATTCTACTGCACCTGTGGCAACAGGCATGTTTGATATAAACTTTACTTGGCCTTAAAACCCTCCTCAAATGTTGTATTTGGGATTATAGTGTGTCCTAGTTAGACAAAAGAGTTTACGTGTGTACTTCGTATCCTCCCTCTAACTTCAGAGATAAAAAGAGAAGACATATCCTTATTCTTCCATCTCAAAATGTAAAGTCTTGATAGTCTTTTTTTAAATTCTAGCTATAATTTTATGAAATTTATTTGGGATACAATGGGAAAAAGAATTGTCAGTCTCTTTAGTCAGCAATCTTTACTGATGACTATTCATACATTTTGCATTGTCCTGATAACATAAACACAATGAAATAAAAATGATACTAGCGAAGGTTTGAGTGTCCTTACAATATTGTCCTAAGCCTGTACACATATCAGCTCATTTAATATTCACAATAACCCTGTGAAGTAGATGTTATTTTGGGCTGGACTATCTTTAAATACTCAGATAATAGTATATTGTGCTCGCAATGTGTAGAGTAGCAGACTTTATGTCGTATTCAGGAACTCAACTTCACCAGATATATTATTTAATTTTTACCATTGCTAAATGTGTTTCACTAAGTCAGACAAAGCGGTGAGGTCAATAACAGATATACATTTCCTTATCAATCAATCTTTAGGAACATATATGCCATTAAACGATTACCAGACATGAGAGTGGAAGGACGACAAAAGAGCTAATCCTTTTGAAATTGACAGGAGCTTGGCGATTGGGGCTGGGCAGATCAGGTAACAGGCTGCTGAGTGCAGGCTTTGGCTAATCAGGAAAAGCTTGGATGCCCACATCAGTTAGCATGATCTTTGACGAGAAAAAAGAACCCAAATAACTAAAACAGGGCCTACATCAGCAAATTCCTGTTTCTGTATATATGAGCAGCATCTCATTCTTTCCAAGTATTTTCCGGTGTTCTCAGTGTGATAATATTCTATGATGGAATGAGGAAAAAGCAATGAAGTAAAGAAGAGATGAAGGCTATTACCATGTATTTTCTGAAATATCTTTAATTTATTTGCTGTACCTAATATAGAGGCCTCCTCCTTTCTTAATTAGATGTCTGGTGATTATATGTGTTTAATTTAGTTGAAACTTTCAGGTGGTCCAGAAAAATATTGGAATTGGCTGTCTGTATATGAAGTTAGCCCAGAATCCATTCTGTAATATTTCCTTTCTGCATTATTTTTATTATCAGATCCATGCTGATTCATATGGTGCTTAGCACGGTAACTCTTACGTAGTGCAAAACACATAGTGTTTTTTGATTAAATGTAAACTCTAATATGGGTTAAACTGTTGTCCTCCTTCTGGGTATTCTGTCTGATCAGAATTCTTAATCAAGGTAAGTATCAGACTAACCACAATTATATGACTAAAGAAAAGAGAACTCATCATAGCTTCATAGCATTCTTACTGTATAACATATTGTAGCACTTAAGACCATATTCTTTAGATTCGAGCTGACTTGTTTTTAAATTCAAGAGCTACCCTTCCTTTGTTGTGAAAATTTGGGTAAATTATTCATATTTTCATTTTTGTAATTTCTAAAGTAAAGTTAATATGTGTTTCCAAGAACTTTATGAAGATTAACAGGGGAAAATTAATTAAAAAAAACACCTTTTATCGAGGCCTCACATTTACTAAAACAAAAGAGAGGAATGCTGCCTCAAAAAACTTGAAGTTCAAGAGCCTGTGTTGCCAAGGCTGAGAACAAAGTCTCTGAAATTCTGCTAATGTCCTTTTGCTTTTTATTGGGCTAAAAAACACTTTTATTGGGCCACTTTAAAGCTGTTGCTGCACCTTAAGTTTCATATATGATGGCATCCTTATAGGATGACCTAACCATTTCTGCAGTAAAAAAAAAAGATCTTTACCCTTTCTCATACCGCATCTGTAAGGCAAATCAACATGTGTTCTTATAACAACCAATATATTGAGTAAATCTTTATTACTGAGTGGGAGGGGGGCAATAAAGAAATTAGACAAATATAACACTTCTGACACTTTTTAAAACCATTGATCTCAAGACAAAATATTCTCATAATCTCAGATATGTTATGCAAAGCATGTGGTGTTCCTCTCTTCTTTTGGACCATGTATTGGGGTCTCCTGAGCTCCTTCTAGAAGCTTCCATGCTATTGTCCCCAAGAAAGCTGAGGAACATGTTTTTATCTCCATCATTTGAGAAAAGGGTTTTTAATCCATCAAGTGCTACAGCTCTGACTCATAACCAGATCTTGTTCTAAATCTTAATTTTCTACTTCTCCTATCGGAAATGGAGTCTGCCTCTCTAGCCCACCTTGTACAAGATTTCTTAAACATAGGTTCATTAATAATTAGCTAATTATTCTTAGAAAAGTTTATTATGGATTATTTCATATGTATTCCACATGTTTATCTTCTATTTTATAGCAAACTTTAGATAATAAAAAAGGAACATCTAGTCATTAGCACACAGTGATGTCTAATTCCTTTATTCATGAGAGTGCATTCTAAACAGTTTCAGTCATTTCAAGAATATCATTTTTTCTTTCCTTTTTTTTTGCTTTTCATAAAATAATTACCATAATATTCTTAAGACAGTTTCTTAACCAACATTAAACTTTATACATGATATATTCAGTTAAGAGTAACTGCTATTATTATTATTTGTTGTTTAAGATAATATGGCATTGCACATAGAGATGGTGCCCTTTCAACCAAAATCAAAGATTTATAAGGCTTTCTTGTCATCAAACTAAGAATAAACAAAATCACAAGAGGAAGGGAAGGAGGGAGGGAGGGAGGGAAGAAGGAAAGAAGGAAAGAAGGAAGAAAGAAAAGTAATGAAGGAAGGAAGGGAGGGAAGAATGAAGAAAGGAAGGAATGAAACGAAGGAAAGAAGGGAAGAAGAAAGGAAGGAAAGAAGGAAGGAAGGAAGAAAGGAAGGAAGGAAGGGAAGAAGGAAGGAAGGAAAGAAGGAAAGAAGGAAGGAAGGAAAGAAGGAAGGAAGAAAGGAAGGAAGGAAGGAAGGGAAGAAGGAAGGAAGGGAAGAAGGAAGGAAGAAAGGAAGGAAGGGAAGAAGGAAGGAAGGAAGGGAAGAAGGAAGGAAGGAAAGAAGGAAGGAAGGAAAGAAAGAAGGAAAAAAAGTCCCTGGAAAAGTCAGACAGAGATTCAATGATTGCCACTTACTAGCACTTTGATCTGAGGCAAGTTTCTTAACCATTTTGAGCCTCAATATTCTCAGCTCTGTGTACCTGTATCTCAAGTATATGGTAGTAGCCTGAGTTAACTTATATAAGCACTTATCACTGTGCATAAGAAACATAAGTCAGGCCAGGTGCTGTGGCTCGTACCTGTAATCCCAGCACTTTGGGAAGCCCAGGTGGGTGGATCACTTGAGGTCAGTAGTTCGAGATCAGCCTGACTAACATGATGAAACCCCATGTCTACTAAAAAAATTAGCCAGGTTTGTTGGTGCTCACCTATAATCCCAGCTACTCAGGAGGCTGAGGCAGGAGAATCTCTTGAACTGGGAGGTAGAGGTTGCAGTGAGTCGAGATTGTGCCACTTTACTCCAGGCTGAGCAACAGAGAGATTTAATCTCAAAAAACAACAACAACAAAAGAAAAGAAGCATAAGGCACAATGTCAGTTATTTTTCTTTTGCTCCTCCCCCTATCCTATAGTCTTGTACTTTGGTACTTGCAGAGTGAGAGAAAATATATCTATTGAAACTCATGATCCTTTTTATCCTGAGTCAAAATAATTCTTTTGGAATATTTTTTTAAAGGGAGATACCTAATGAGATAAGCCCAGTTTATAATTTCATCGGGACTGTAGTGCCTAGTACAAATAAAAGCCGTCCTCATTCAATGGTGTATAATTTTTTTTCTCTTGAGGTATATCATATACAGATGAACAAAACTGAATGCCCAGGGTCAGGGGAAGGAAACAACTATATCCCTGATAATAGGATGAACAAATATTAAGAATGTTTCAGGAAATTTGGAAAAATTCTTATTATCAGTAACTTACATTTAATTCTATTGCTCCTGTTATACCAAAGTGAATGACAAACCTTATACTTCCCCTGTGTATGTTCTTACTGTGAAAAGGCTGCCAGAAAACACAAGCTGCCATGGTCTGGATATTGGGAGTGGGATGTCCTACAATATCGTTTTGATAGGGTTCATCAGTCTAAGGATTAAAGTGAAGGAAGAACTGAGCCAGGCACGGTGGCTCACGCCTGTAATCCCAGCACTTTGGGAGGCCAAGGTGGGCTGATCACAAGATCAGGAGTTCGAGACTAGCCTGGCCAATATGGTGAAACCCTATCTCTACTAAAAATAAAAAAATTAGCCAGGCGTGGTAGCAGGCGTCTGTAGTCCTGGCTACTCAGAAGGCTGAGGCAGAAGAATCGCTTGAACACGGGAGGTGGAGGTTGAAATGAGCCAAGATCGTGTCACTGCACTCCAGACTGGGTGACAGAGCGAGACTCGGTCTCAAAAAAAAAGAAGCAGAACTGTAGGAAGGAAAAAGAACTGTAGGAAGGAAGAGGAGACAAAAGGTCTTTGGCCACGGAAAGTACAAGAAGATCATCACTGGTTTTGCCACTTAGGCAGCCACAGAAAATATTGCTCTTAGAACAGAGTGCCGTCCATTTGATCTTAGGTATTTGATGCTTGGATTTCGGAGAGGAGGGCTAATCAAGTCGTATTATCTTCAGTAGGTTCTGGAAACCCTGATGGCAGGAAATGACTTGGAAGGAAATAAATGTCTTTAGGACAGTATGTAATGTTGGCTCCTTTCAATGTTAAGCACCAGTAACCTCAGAAAAGGCAGGGTCAACAGCAGGAATGGTGACATCTTAAGCAAGTGTCAGTAGCCCAGCTTTACCTTTGGTGTTAACAGGGGCAGAAGCATTATACAATTTTGAATGAAGAAAAGTAAAAAAGCTGACTTCATGTAACAAGAGGATTTCATAGAACACAGTGGGGTCATCTATGAGGATTTCCAGAACTACTTAGGAAGAATTTGACTGTAAGTACTTTCTCATGACCCTGTAGTGATGGGAGAACATTGCAGCCTTTTTAAAAGCAACAAGTGGAATAGAAGTAAAAATATAATAGTTTATTATGCTGTTTGATATTTCTTTTCATTTTTTTCTCACATCTACATCTTATTCCCAAAATAACTTAAGAAACAAAACAAAGCTCAAGTATATTGATTTCTAAACTAGCCACATGATCTGCCTCTAGATTGCATATAGATATTCATACAAAGTAGATATTTTTAACTGTGAGTCATGAATTAATTTGCTGAATGCATAAGATGAGAGAGATGAGAGAAAGTATTAGTAGAGGAGAGTTTTCAATTATTTTATTTTTACTATTATTCTACCTCCTCCTCTTTAAAAGATTCTAATAGTAAATTTTACTTGGAAAAAGTTAGTTAACCTAAAGTTACTGGCCACACGGCCAGAGGCTGACTCGCTTGGCAAATAGCAAGTATTTCACTTTAAATGTTCACCAAAGAGCACCGCCAAAAGGGAGGAAGGAATTGCTTCTGCTTTTAAAACATGTTCTTCAAATATGTATTTTTAACACCATGTCAATTTTTGTAAACTGGATTGTTTTTCTTCTCCTTTTGAAGAAATAGAAGTTCAGATGATCAGTTATTTTTAAATTTCTTGAAAGCAAATGCCTAGTACACTTTACAATAGAAAAGGCAGATGGTCCCCACACAAAGCGAGCTGAACTGATTTCACTCCATCATTTTTGGACTATAGTAACATACTTGAAATCATGTTGTTTATGATGTGCTTGTTTTCTTCAGCCAAAATTTTGCCAGTGACTTTGAACACATTTATTAACATTTCACAGCACAGTATGTAATATGTCTTTGCTTTTGATATTTTGTTCAAAACTAACAGAAGGTCTACCTTAGAGAATATTAGACAATGAGTTGGGGAAAATAGGGTAAAAATATTCACCAATTTATTCCCTTTTTTAAAAAATCTAAGTATTAGGGGAAAGAGCTCAGTGGATCATAGAATGCAACCTAGAAGATCATGGCAACGATATCACGTGGGAACCATCAAGGTGGTAGAAACCAGATGATGTTTCAGATACTGTACAAATCTCTAACAAACTCTGTGATATCATGTGGCATCTGGGTCAGTTTGAACCCATGGCTGGAGGTTTGGCTTCTTCCTCATTTGAACTTTGTTTTCCTATTTGCTAACATAGTGGTAAAGGGGATAAAAACTCTAATTAAATCCTGGTTCTGACTTTAGTACTTGTAGGTCCTCAAACTCATAAAGCATCACTTATCTTTACAATGGCAATAAGGAAATAATAAATATTTCATAGGGCTGTCATAAGGTTTAAGTGAATTAAATAGTGGAAAGTGCTTAGCCCAGTTGCTCACACATATATAACTCTCAGCCAGTGTTAGTAATTGTAGTAAAGCAGGAGCAGGAATCATAACACAAAGATATTCTGTCCATTGTGGCCATATCCCAATACCCATCACAGTCATTGCTATTGGTGGGTTTTCCCTACTACAGAGAAGATAGGCAGCTTATCCATCTATGAAATGGCCAATAATCTCACTTTCTAAGAAAGAAAATATAGGAGGAAGAAAATAAGGCTTTATGTGTTTGGTTTTGTGGCAAAGGAAAATGATTAACCATGTTGACTTTGGCTATATAATGTTGGGAGTTCTCACATATGAAAAGAATAGGAGTGATACAAGGGTTTCTAAACTGAATGTCATAAATGAGCTTCATCGCTAGAAAAAGAAAATTTCCATGGCAGTAGCAGATTAGAAGAGAACAATAATAATGAATGGTTGCATAGTTACAGAAATATTTTTCAAAGTACATATTGATTTTTTCTTCAATTATTTTATCTAATTCCCATAGATACTCTCCATTCTAGAGTTATTTGTTTTGCTTTGTTTTGTTTTTTGTTTGTTTGTTTTGAGACAAGGTCTCACTCTGTTGTCCAGGCTGGAATTCAGTGGCACGAGCATAACTCAATGTAGCCTTGACCTCATGGACTAGGGTGCTGCTTGATCCTCCTGAGGAGCTGGGACTACAGGCATGGATCACCATGCCCAGCTAACTTTATTTTTAAGTTTTGGAGAGAGAGAGTTTCACTATGTTGTTCAGGCTTCTAGATGGTATTATTATTATATTCATTAGTTAAGAAAAAATGTGATTTAGAAAGGTTAAGTAAATTGCTTAACATCTCATAGGCAGGCCTGCTAACTTGAAACTCCACACTACACACACACATACACACACACACACATATACATTAACACATATGCATATATATGCACAACACATATTTATACACACACACACATATGATATGAGAGTGAATAAGTTATCTGTACCACTGTATTGAATATACCAAATATATTCAGCCAAATACAAACATACAAACACATAATTCGGGACCATGTAAATTAGGATGTTAGTTGTAAAAATAAAGTATTCACATACACAAACTGTACTTGAAAATAAATTAACAGTACAGTAGTTCTGCCTTATGCACAGTTTCAATTTCAATTTCAGTGGTTTCAGTTACCCACGGTGAACTGCTATCCAAAAATAGTTGATTACAATGCAATACAAATTTTGAGAAAGGGGGAGAGACTACCTTCACATAACTATTGTTATAGTTTTTTTATAATTTTTCTATGATTAATTATTGTCAATTTCTTAATGGACCTAATTTATAAGCTAAACGTTATTATAAATATGTATGTATAGGAAAAAAATATATTTATGTATATGCATATATGTAATATATATGTATAATTTAGTATTATCTGCAGTTTCGGCATCTACTGGGTAGTCTTGGAACATATCTAGGGGACTACTGTAATTTGTCCTAGCTCCCTTTGTTCAAATGATTTTTAACATTTCTGATATGAGAGTCAGGTAAGTAAAAAAAATACTGCTTATATAAAAGCACATTACCTATTAGATTCATTTTATTTGTATCTAACTTTTTTGAAGAATATAATCAATTTTAAAAAATTGAATTCATTACTTACTCTGAATTGAATTAAAATTATTTCTTGCCTGTCTTATGTGGAAGAGGTCATTGGGGTTTTCAGTCCTCTCAAACACAAGTTATGAATTCATTTCCATTCTTAGGTTGATTCTAGGTATAATGAAAGGCTTTGAACAGAATTCAGAAAATATCCTAAACATTAAGCTTTTAGCATTATTCTAAGCAAAAAATGAAATCCTGTGCTACACTACAAAATGGAATTACAATTACTGAACACTAATATGTTAGAGAGGTTTTCATTTACATTGCCTCATTTAATCCTAGTAACATCACAATACTACAACTATTATCCCCATTTGAAAATGCGGAAATATATTTACAGACAAGGTGTTCAGAATACCTTACCTAGTAAATGGCATTCAATTACATACTTTTTCCAACTCCTGAGACCATGTTACTGTTACAAAATTACTAGTTTTCTTTCTAATTGAAGTTGTCAATTCATAACCATTTTAATAAGTCAAAAAGATGAAAGATTAACATTCTTATGTGGCCACTTTTAATCCTTTCTGGCTTTCCTATTCTCTGTGAGTCCTCAGCTCTTCCTGAATTTCTGAGTGTGCATTACTATTCAATCTAGTGAGAAAGGAAAAATCCCACTTAAGTTTTACCACTAATTTGCTTGATAACCTTGGAAAAAATTTTATATTTCACTGAGTCTCAGTACATAGGCATATAAATTGAATATAATCCTGTCTAACATAATTAATTATTAAGAGGAGAAAATAAAGCTATATGTACAAAATATATGACACAAAACATTTTTATCATGTCTATTTATCCTGTTTTGAGGAATTAATTTGTTGCGAATTAGTGGATAAGGTAAGTTTGAATTTTATTTTTCATTAGAGGACCAAGGAAAAATAAAGGAATAAACAATGACTAAACCATAAGAAAGACACAAACCAACCCCCCCACACACATACACAAAAATACCAGAGTCAGAGAAATGGTGCTGGATTCCAATTATAAATTATACTGAAATAGTTCAGTAAAAATCTTGGCTAAACATCTTGACCCATGCTTCCTTTTCCTGTACAGTTTTGTCTCTAATATATATTGTTCAATGATACTCAGAGTTCTTATCAGATGTAATAATAAAGTTATTACCATTGCAGTTCTGAGAGACTATTTAGTTCACACCAGAACCTGCTTCTAGATTTTCTTTCAAAGTCAGAATTTTCAGTCTCTGCCTTGCCTGGACCTGCTACCCAGTAGGTCAGTACTTAACTTGACTTTTTCTAATTTATCTCTCTTTCTCCCTCTCTCTCTCTCTCTCCCTCCTTCTCTGTCTCTCTTCCACAAGTAAAATGTGCAGAATGTTTGTATTTCTCCAAACCTTTAATCCCAATGTGATGGTATTAGAAGAGCAGGCTTTTGGGAAGTATAATTAGGACATCAGAGCGGAGACATCATGATGGGATTACTGCCCTTTTAAGATGCACCTGAGAGTTAGCTAGCTCTCTTTCTGCCATGTAAAGGCATAGCAAGAAAATGGGTTTTGTAATCAAGAAGGGGCCTTGCCAATAATCAAATCCTGCTAACACCTTGATCTTGGAATTCCAACCTCTAAAACTGTTAGAAGTAAATAGTGATAATTTAAGCCACAGAATCTATGGTATTCTGTTATAGCAGCCTGAGCTAAGACACCACGTTATATGGTAAGTGCTATTAATACTTGGTAAAAGCCACTAAAACCCAATTTGTGCCTTCAAGTACCTAAGAACATTTTGAGGAGACAAGAGTGCAAACAGATAATTTCAATGTATTGTAAGTACAACCACTATTGAAATTTCTACAAAATAATGTGGGATTTTAGAACTAGAGCAATTATTTCAGCCTGGTGTACAGACTAGAGTTCCCACAGAGATAACAGCTTAGACTTGAAGGAAGAGTAGGTAATGAGCCAATCAATAAGGAATACAAAGGGCTTTCTAGGTAAGGGGAAAAGCAAAAATAAAAGCTCTGTTTGAGGAGCAGTATAGTTCCTGAGATCACAAAAGGCATCAGAGCCTGAAGTGACTGACATCTACAATCTTTGTCATATAGGATTAAGGTTATCTTTCTTTCTTCCTTTTACATTTTAAATTTTGATACTGATTTTTAGAAGGTGTTTACGTAACATACAAATAACCATTTTAAAGTGAACAGTTCAGTGGCATTTAGTGCATTTGAGGTAGAGAAACTGGCAGGACTTGTTCTGGTGATAACCCTACTGACCAAACCAATATTTGATTCAGACAGTATAAAGTGAAGAAACTGCCAGGAACCAGCAGATGGTGACAAAAGTGATCTCTAGCTGCCCTCATTGCTCATTGGCATAAGACACTCCCACCAGCACCATGACAATTTATGAATGCCATGGCAACCACCCCAAAGTTACTGCCCTTTTTGTAGAAAATTCTAAATAATCCACTCCTCAATTTGAATTGGCCAGCCCTTTAACCTGCATGTAACTGACAGTGGGTTTACATGAGTGTACACGCAGTTGCCAAGAGCCTGCAAATTGTCCTGGGTGCACAGCCTGTGAGTTAATCCTGCTCCTCAAGAAGTGGTACTAGTCAATAAAAGATAGCTGCCTAACACCACCAGCTCACCCTTGAATTTTTTCCTTGGCAAATCCAAGAGCCCTCTTGGGCTAAGATCCAAATCTGGGGGCTCACTTGTCCTGCATCACATTCATAATGTTACACAACTATCGCCTATATCTAATTCCAAAACATTTTCATCTCCCTAAAAGAAAACTTGTACCCACTAAGCAGTTGCTCCACATTACTCCCCGCCTTAACTCCTGGTAACAACAATCTTGTTTTTTGTCTTTATAGATTTACCTAATCTGAACATTTCATAGAAATGGAGTCACATACTATGTGACCTCTTGTGACTGACCTCTTTCACTTAATATGATTTCAACATTCATTCATGTTGTGACATTTCTCAGTACTTCATTTATTTTATGGTTGTATTTATATCACTTATAATATATAATTAAACATGATATGAACATATGCCACATGTAATCCTGATATAAACTAAAATATATAAGTGACTCTAAGCCAAGATAGCCAACTAGATGCAGCCAGTAGGAATATCTGCCACCAAGAGACCAGGACATTGGAAAGACTGGCACAGACTGAGCAGATTTTTGGAGGGAAGCATTGAGAGTCAATGAAGTGAGGACACAAATGTTGGACTGAAAGGGGAAAAAGCTGGGAACCCTGCATGGGGCTACCAAGTACCAGGGTTTTTTTCTGCCCACCCGTGACTCCTGGGGAAGGCATGAGTTGAACATGTAAGAAGCAGCCTGCTCCCAACACAGACTTCCAGAATCTGGATAGCAGGAATCCCATAACCCCCACTGACGCTTGAGCATGACAAAGAGTTGCTTAGAGAAGTGGTAGGAGCCGGACTCCAGGTTGTATGGAGCCCAGAGGGTTTTGTATAGAGCCTAGAGGGTTTTGTGTCTGAACATCTGCAGTGGAACATGACCAGTGACACCCATCTCCCAAGGCTCACCATGCTTCCTCTAGTAGACTTTGGCAATAGGGAAGCTGTTGGACCTGGACACAGCAGGACAGTCATGCCTATGAGACACACCCTTGTCTGTGGAGCTCTCCTGGGGTCCCTGCTTGGCAATGTCTGCTGGAGTGTATCAGATACCCACCCAGGGTGCTTCACAAGGTCTCTCATTATAGGACCTTCACTGACAGACTGCTTCTGATTTCACAGCTCCAGCAGAGAAGCCCCGACTTAACATGCACCAACCCACCTGCACCCTACCCCCACTGCAACCTCCCCGTGCCACTTTTCTAGCATGGATTTACCCAGACCCACTCCTCACCACTTTGCGAGAAAGCACATACAAGTGGACCTTGCCTCCCTTCCCCTATTTGCATGCGTGTGCATGTGCAACCTGTTGCTGCTGCCAGCATGAGTGCAACCCACCATTGCTCCCCCACACTAAGGGGTGGACACACAGCTGTACTGCCACTGCCAGCATGAATGCTGCATGAATGCCTGCAGCCCTGCCCATCCCTCGTGCTGACACCACTGCTAGCACAAACATGTGCATTGATGCCAGCAACTCCACCCTCTCCTGTGCTGCCACCACTGTCACTGCAAACATGTGCATAGTCAGCAATGGCCCTGACCCCTAGTGCCACCAACATCAGTGGCATGAACATGCACATGGATGCAAGCAAGCCTACCCGCCTACCCACCTACTCATACACCATCACTATTGATGATGCAAACACCTGCTTAGAGGTTGGCAGCCCCAGCCTACCAGCTACCTGCCCCCACTGCCACGAGCATAAGTGTGAGCATGGACACTGCAACCTCATCCCCACCTGCAACCTGCTGCCAGTGCAAGCATGTGCAGAAATGCCACAGCCCTGCTATCACCAGTACCCCAATCCAACCAATGCATGTGCACCTCATCATGCTGCCATGGCTACTGGCATGCATGAGCAATCACAAATCCTGCTACTAACCTCCGGATGAAATGTTTTGGCCAACACTACCCATTGGAATGTTGTGGCCAGTGGACAAGGAACACCTCAGCCCCTCCAGTGCAGCAGGTTACTAAGCTTGAGGAGCCAGAGAACAAAGATGAAGACCCTGTATCTGTCCCCTAGAGTTAAAGCATGCAGACTAGGAGTGCTGAGCTGAGCCTTGACCCTCTAAAATTTTCCTATAATAAACCCAGTTGACTGAACCCCTCTTATACCACACTCAAACTCCAAGAGTATCAAAAAAGATAAAAACAAAAATCAAAAAACAAAATTCTATCCAAAGCACAGCAACTTCAAAGATTGAAGTAACATATGCCCGCACAGATGAGAAAGAACCAGCACAAGAATTCTGGCAACTCAAAAAGACACGGTATCTTCTTGTCTCCAGAAAACCCAGTAGTTCCCCAGAAATGGTTCTTAACCAGGCTAAAATGGCTGAAATGACAGAAATAGAATTCAAAATATGAATAGGAGGAAAGATCATTGTCATCCAGAAGAAAGTTAAAACTCAATTCAAGGAACCTAAGGAGTCTAAAGAATACAATACAATGATAAAGGAGATGAAAGATAAAATGGCCATTTTAAGAAAAAAAAAAAAAAACTGATCTGTTAGGGTTGAAAACCTCTTCAAGAATTGTATAATTAACAGCAGAATCAACCAGGATGAGGAAAGAGTGTCAGCACTCAAACAGGGGCTCCCTGAAATAATTCAGTCAGAAAAAAATAAGGAAAAAAAAATAAAGAAGAGTTAGCAACTTCCAAGAAATATGAGACTATGTAAAGAGACCAAATGTACCACTCATTGGCGTTCCTGAAAGACAGGGAGAGAAAGCAACAACTTGGAAAATGTATTTGAGTATATCATCTATAAAAAATTTCCCAACCTTACTGGAGAAATTAACTTCAAATTTAGGAAATACAGGGAACTACTGTGAGGTACTATATAAGACAGCTATCTTCAATACATATAGACATCAGATTCTTCAATGTCGAAATGAAAGAAATAATGTTAAAGTCAGCAAGAGAGCAGGGGAAAGTGATCTAAAAAGAAACCCCCATTAGAAGAACAACTAACCGTTAATCAGAAACCTTACAAGCCAGAAGAGATTGCAATCCTATATTCCGCATTATTAAAGAAAAAATTTCCAACCAGTAATTTCATATCCAGCCAAACTAAGCTTCATAAGCAAAGGAGAAATAAAATACTTTTCAGACAAGAAAATGCTGAGGGAATTTACACACAAACTGGAAAATCTAGAGGAAATGGATATATTTCTGGAAGCATACAGCCTCTTATGATTGAATCAGGAAAAAATTAAACCCCTAAACAGACCAGTTGCGAGTTCTGAAATTGAATCGGAAACCTACCTATCAGAAAAAGTGCAGGACCAGATGGATTCACAGCCGAATTTTACCCAATGTATAAAGAAGAGCTGGTATGATTCCTATGAAACTATTCTAAAGAATTGAGGAGGAGGGACTCCTTTCTAACTCATTCTGTGAGGTCAGCATCATTCTGCCACTGAAACCAACAGAGACACAACAAAAGAATTTCAGGACAATATCCTTGATGAATTTAGATGCAAATATCATGAACAAAATACTAGCAAACAAAATCCAGCAGCACATCAAAGCGAGTCCACTGTGATCAAGTAGATTTTTATCCCTGGGATGCAAGGATGGTTCAATAAAATGCTAATTATCCTTAGGTGATTTTAAAATACAATTTAATCTCCAATCAAAATTGGGTGAGCCTTTAAAAAAAGAGATTGACAAACTGGTTCTGAAATTTACACGGTGAATCCAAAGGTCTAGAATAATACAATGAAAGAGAGAAAAACAATACTGGAAGACTTGCCTTACAGGATTACAAGACTTACTAAACAGTTTATTGTCATAAGGCTAGCAAATAGATCCGTGACACAAAAGGTTACCTAGAATTATATATGATCAATTTTTTTTTAAATAAATGATTTATTTTAAGATAATTGTAGATTCACATGTAGCTGTAAAAAATAATATATCTTTAGTAACTTTCCCTCAGTTTCCCCCATGCTAGCATCTTGCATAGCTATGATATCCTATTACAACCAGAAAATTGACAATGATACAATTCACTAAACGAATTCATATTTTAACTATTTTATATGCCCTTATTTGTGGATATTGTATATTTATTTCTATGTAATTTTAGCACATGTGCACATTTGTGTAACTGCTATCACAGTTAATATACGGAACAGTTACATCACCACAGTAATTCCTTATGGTATCTTTTAGAACCCCCTCTTCTACCTCCTTCTCCCATCTTGATCCACTGGCTAACTACTAATAATTTTTCTATCTTTAGAATTTTATTATTTCAAGAATGTTGTATAAGATAAAAAATACAATATAATAACCTTTTATGGCTGGATAGTTTTTCACTAGGCACAATGCAGTTGAAATCAACTCAAATAGCTGCATGTATCAATAATTTGTATAAGATTTCCAAATATATCGGGCATTGATGGTTTCCAAATTACAAACCACAATCATATGTTTTCATTTTATAAGATTAAGGATTAAAATATTGCTGGTTGAAGATTACATCAGGGGACCGTTATGTAAGAATGGTTAAGTAACATTATTTCTAATGACTTAATTAACTAGTAAAAATTATTTATTGGTGTATTCAAATTTTAATTCATATGGCACTGTAAGATTCAATAAACTAAGTGAAAAGTCTGAGAATTATTCAACAAATTTAGCAGAAGCTGCAATTGTTCTCAGGCAGAAGGATATCCTTTGCATACTGGAACAACAGACAGACTATAATAGAAATTAGTCTTGAGTAAATGCCTCTAGAACATGATCTAGCCTGAACTTTCATAGACATAATTTTTTGTATTATATACTTTTTATGAATAATATGGTTCCTAATTTCCTCCAACACACAAATGTTTTTGGTTTTCTTATTTTTAATAAGCTTTTATTTTTTAGTTTTAGGTTCATAGTAAAATTGAATGAAAGGGGCAGAGATTTTTTTTTAATTTTACTTTCGGTTCTGGGATACATGTGCCTATACCCCCTAATCCCTAAATGCATAGCTTATCTCATTATCAACTTCTCCTACCAGAGTGGTACATTTATTACAGATGACACATCATTATCACTCAGAGTCCGTAGTTTGCATTATAGTTTACTCTCAGTGTTGTATATTTGGTAGGTTTAGACAAATTTACAGTGACATGTACCCACAAGTGTAGTATCATTCAGTTATTTCATTGCTCCCCAAATCCTTTACATTCTGTCTGTTCGTTTCTCCCTTTCCCCAGTGTCTAGTAAGCACTGATAATTTTACTGTCTCCATTGTTTTGCCCTTTCCAGAATGTTATCTAGTTGAAATCATACATTATTTTTTTCAGTTAATAGTGTGCGTGTATGTAGTACTCAGTAATATGTATTTGAGTTCCCTCCATGTTTCTTTATGGCTTGATTGCTAATTTCCTTTTAAAGCTAAGTAATATTCTATTGTCTGGATGTACTACAATTTATCCATTCACCTACTAAAGGACAGCTTGGTTGCTTCCAACTTTTGGCAATTGTAAATAAAACTTCTTTAAATATCCTTATGCAGATTTTTGCATGGACATGAGTCCATGCATAATTTTTTGACTCCTCCTGGTAAATATTGTGGAGTGGAATTTCTGGGTCATATGGTAAGAATACATTTACTTTTGTAAGTAATCTTCAAACTGTCTCCCAAAGTGGCTATACCAGTTTGCATTCCCACCAGCAATGAATGAGAGTTCCTGTTGTTCTACATCCTCTCATCATTTGGTTTTGTCAGTGTTGTAAATTTTGGCCACTTTAAAAGGTGTGCAGTGGTATGTTACTGTTGTTACACTTATCATTTTGCTGGTGATGTAAGATACGGAGTGTTCTCCCATATGCTTATTTGATATATCTCTATGGTGAGGTGTCTGTTAAGGTCTCGTGTTCATTTTAAAATCAGTTTGTCTGCTTTCCAGTTGCTGAGTTTTAATAGTTATTTGCATATTTTAGATAACAGTCTTTTGTTAGATATGACTGTTGCAAATATTTTCTCCCATTATGTGGATTGTCTTTTCATGCTCTTGAAAGTGTCTCTTGTAGTGCAGACGTTTTTATTTTAACGAAGTCTAGTTTATTATTTTCTTGAATCATGACGTTGATATTGTATCTAGAAACTCACTGTCTAATACAAGCACTTGTTCATTTTGCTATGTAGGAAACTGACTAACTTCCATATATCAATCTTGTATCTAGCAATTTGGCTATAATTGCATATAAGTTGAAAACATTTTTGTACATTATTTCAGATTTTCTACAGAGGTAATTATGTCTTCTATTTCTTCCTCTCCAACCTATATCCATTTCTTTTTATTTTCTTTTTTTCTATTATTACATTAGCTAAGGCTTCTAGTATGGTGTAAAAAAAATGAGTGGTGAGAAGGGACATCTTTGCCTTGTTTCTGATCTTAGTGGGAAAACTTTGAGTTTCTCACCATTAAAACAATATTTTTGATAATATGGAAGACATAATCCATGTGATTTTGAAGTGGCATTTTGAGGTAATTGAAGGCACTGTTCCATGGAACAAAACATATATGGGTCTAATTAGTTCAGATAAGTTTTAAACTCATTGTCTATAACACTCAATCTTAGATATTTTCTATACTATTTTTTTAAGTTTGTATAATTTTGAATATTCATAAGTTTGTCTTTATGTAATATTTTTCTAATATCTTTCAATGAACTGTAGTTTTAAAATACTAACTTTTTTTCTCAGAAACTTAGCCAATTCAATCAACAAATATATGGAATCCATTTTAGAACTATCCAAATATGTGTAACTTGGAAAGATTAAAGTATCAGCTGAAAATAGACACAGAAGAAAACTTTATAATAATTTCAAAATTCTAACTTAAAGCCTGAAAGAAATAAAATGGTCCCTTGGTAAAGCCTTGAACCATGAATGTCTAACTATATAATAACTTTTCCCAAGGCAAATACTGACTATCTGTATACATTGAGAAATGAAAAAAATGTCAAATACTTGTATAACTGTGAAGAATTTTGAAGAAGAGACTAGGTGATATATCATGTTTGCACTAAGCACTACAGAAAAGTGAGGAATATATATTTTAATTGCTTGCAAATCCTAAACATATAACTTTATGATTTCATTACTGGTAAATAAGTATTATACACACAAGTTCTAGGGATGATTATTTTCTTTTCTATTAAAATAGTTAGGATAGATCTGTGTATTCCTCAAGTTAAAACTTGAGGAGAAAGATTATTCTACTTGTTACTTGAGAAAGTAACAAACTTATTACTGACAAAGATTATATAATAACTAAAAATACCAACCTGAATGCTAACTTGTTTAATGTACATTTTTAACAATATTAATACATTCACTTGTTCATAAATATTTTGGATGATTATCTAATTCTCAATTACTGATCAATACTTTTCTAATATTTACTTTTAGGAAAACAAATATCAAAATATCAGCTATAAAATAATTAAAGATATAAAGTATTATGGGAACTCTCTACACAATCTTTCAGCCAAACATCTTTTTGGCAGTTTTAGTAATAGAGTAAATTTCTGTGTATAAATTTGATAATACATTTGATTGGCTAATTTCTTAAAAGAGAAAGAAGTACTCTGGTGATAATGGTCATAGCAGGACAGTTAAAGGTTTATACATAAAGATAGAGTTGAAATTTTTAGAAATTCATGCTATTCAAGTAAGAGCAGGTCAAGGGATCTGCATTTCTATAATAATGAAATTTATGGTTGAAATAGTGGCTACCATATCTACAAGAAAATGACTTTTTAAAAATACATTTTATTGCGTTTTAGGTTTGGGGGTATATGTGCAGAACATGCAAGATTGTTGCTTAGGTACATACATGACAATGTGGTTTGCTGCCTTCCTCCCCATCACCTATATCTGGCATTTCTCCCCATGTTATCCCTTCTCAACACCCACGCCCCGCTGTCCCACCCCTAGTCCCCCCACCACAGACCCCAGTGTGTGATGCTCCCTGACCTGTGTCCATGTGTTCCTATTGTTCAACACCCACCTATGAGTGAGAACATGCGGTGTTTGATTTTCTGCTCTGGTGTCAGTTTGCTGAGAATCATTGTTTCCAGGTTCATCCATGTCCCTACAAAGGACACGAACTCATTGTTTTTTTATGGCTGCATAGTATTCCATGGTGTATATGTGCCACATTTTCTCTGTCCAGTCTATCATCGATGAGCATTTGGGTTGGTTCCAGGTCTTTGCTATTGTAAACTGTGCCACAGTGAACATTTGTGTGCATGTGTCCTTATAATAGAATGATTTATAATCCTTTGGATATATACCCAGTAATGGGATTGCTGGGTTAAATGGAATTTCTATTTCTAGATCCTTGAGGAATCGCCACACTGTCTTCCACAATGGTTGAACTAATTTATACTCCTACAAACAGTGTAAAAGAGTTCCTATTTTTCCACATCCTCTCCAGCATCTGTTGTCTCCAGATTTTTTAAGGATCACCATTCTAACTGGATGATATCTCAATGTAGTTTTGATTTGCATTTCTCTAATGACCAGTGATGATGAGCATTTTTCCATATGTTCTTTGGCCTCATATATGTCTTCTTTTTTAAAGTGTCTGTTCATATCTTTCATCCACTTATGAATGGACTTGTTTGTTTTTTTCTTGTAAATCTGTTTTAGTTCTTTGTAGATTCTGGATATTAGCCCTTTGTCAGATGGGTAGATTGCAAAAATTTTTTCCCATTCTGTTGGTTGCCAAGTCACTCTAATGATTGTTTCTTTTGCTGGGCAGAAACTCTGGAGTTTAATTAGATACCATTTGTCTATTTTGGCTTTTGTTGCCATTGCTTTTGGTGTTTTAGCCATGAAGTCCTTGCCTGTGCCTATGTCCTGAATGGTTTTGCATAGATTTTCTTCTAGGGCTTTTATGGTGTTAGGTCTTATGTTTAAGTCTTCCATCCATCTGGAGTTAATTTTAGTGTAAAGTGTCAGGAAGGGGTCCAGTTTCTGCTTTCTGCACATGGCTAGCCAGTTTTCCCAACACCATTTATTAAACAGGGACTCCTTTCCCCATTGCTTACTTTTGTCAGGTTTGTCAAAGATCAGATGGTTGTAGATGTGTGGCATTGCCTCCGAGGCCTCTGCTCTGTTCCATTGGTCTATATCTCTGTTTTGGTACCAGTACCATGCTGTTTTTGTTACTGTAGCCTTGTAGTATAGTTTGAAGTCAGGTAGTGTGATGCCTCCCACTTTGTTCTTTTTGCTTAAAATTGACTTGGCTATGCGGGCTCACTTTTGGTTCCATATGAAGTTTAAGGTGTTTTTTTCCAGTTCTGTGAAGAAGGTCATTGGTAGCTTGATGGAGATACCATTGAATCTATAAATTACTTTGGGCAGTATGGCCATTTTCACGATATTGATTCTTCCTAACCATGAGCACGGAATGTTTCTCCATCTGTTTATGTCATCTCTTATTTTGTTGAGCAGTGGTTTGTAGTTCTCCTTGAAGAGGTCCTTTACATTCTTTGTTAGTTGTATTCCTAGGTATTTTATTCTCTTTGTAGCAATTGTGAATGGCAGTTCGTTCTTGAGTTGGCTCTCTTTAAGTCTGTTATTGGTGTATAGGAATGCTTGTGATTTCTGCACATTGATTTTTGTATCCTGAGACGTTGCTGAAGTTGCTTATCAGTTTCAGGAGATTTTGGGCTGAGACAGTGGGGTCTTCTAAATATACAATCATGTCACCTGCAAATAGAGACAATTTGACTTCCTCCTTTCCTAATTGAATACCCTTTATTTCTTTTTCTTGCCTGATTGCTCTGGCTAGAACTTCCAATACTATATTGAATAGGAGTGGTGAGAGAGGGCATCCTTGTCTAGTGCCTGATTTCAAAGGGAATGCTTCCATTTTTTGCCCATTCCGTATAATATTGGCTGTGGATTTGTCATAAATAGTTTTTATTATTTTGAGATACGTTCTGTCAATACCTAGTTCATTCAGAGATTTTAGCATAAATGGCTGTTGAATTTGGTCGAAGGCCTTCTCTGCATCTGTTGAGATAATCATGACATTTTTGTTAAGTAATTTCATGGAAGTTGAAGGGACAGACATTGAATGCTAAAAGTGTTCTTCAAAGCAGCATCATTGAGTAGGTTTGGGGGAATTGGCCCATTTTTGTGCTAATATTGATACTAGCTGTCTCAATAAACTGTTTCTTTACAGAGTCTGAAAGTAAACTTATCAGTAGGCCCTTAAGTCTTAGAGGTCGTAGAAATTTTGAATTATTTTTCTATTGGGAATCACTTATTTATTTGAGAGGCCATATGTTTGTCTTAAATGCCAGTTTTTCAGTTTTTTTAAGTCCCTTTGGAAATATCCTGTTACATAATACAGATATACCAGATCTATAATTTTCCATCCCAATTTAGTCTATCCTTTTAATTTCCAAGAAATTTAGTGTTCTGACCAAATTCTCATTTAGATTTGTTACAAAAAGAGAGGATAGAGAACAATTTAGATTACTTACAAAAAGAGAGGATAGAGAACAATTTTTATCTGTTGTGACTAATATAATATATTGTCTAAAAATATCTTGAACTCAGTTACTAAAGTCTTCTGTGGATTCATCTATTCTGTGTTAAAGTTTGGATTTTATCAAATAATCTTTTAAATAAAAAGTTTTATATATATATATGGAATATATATATATAAAGAATTGTGCTACATATATCATTGTATATACATATATACATAAATATATGCATAAAGATTGCCTTTTTTATCAATATATTTTTTAAATTTATTTTACTTCTGGTGCATACTATATCTAGCATTTCTCCCCTTGTTATCCCTCCCTACCCTCCCCTCCCTCTCCACCCCCTGTTGTCTCTCCCCTACCCCCCAAACTGTCCCCTGTGTGATGCTCCTCTCCCTGAGTCCATGTGTTCTAGTTGTTCAACACCCATCTATGAGTGAGAACATATGGTGCTTGGCTTTTTGTTCTTGGGTCAGTTTGCTGAGAATGATGGTTTCCAGATTCATCCAAGTTCCTACAAAGGACACGAACTCATCATTTTTTATGGCTGCGTAGTATTCCATGGTGTATATGTACCACATTTTCTTTGTCCAGTCTGTCATTGATGGGCATTTGGGTTGGTTACAGGTCTTTGCTATTGTACACAGGTCTGCAATGAACATACGTTTGCATGTGTCTTTATAGTAGAACGATTTATAGTTCTTTGAGTATATACCCAATAGTGGGTCAAATGGAATTTCTATTTCTAGATCCTTGAGAAATCACCACACTGTCTTCCACGATGGTTGAACTAATTTACACTCCCACCAACTGTGTAAGAGTGTTCCTATTTCTCCACATCCTCTCCAGCATCTATTGTCTCCAGATTTTTTAATTATCGCCATTCTAACTGGCGTGAGATAATATCTCAGTGTGGTTTTGATTTGAATTTCTCTAATGACCGGTGACGATAAGCATTTTTTCTTTCTTCTTCTTTTTTTTTTTTTGAGACGGAGTTTCACTCTTATTATCCAGGCTGGAGTGCAATGGTGCGATCTCAGCTTACTGCAACCTCTGCCTCCTGGGTTCAGGCAATTCTCCTGCCTCAGCCTCCTGAGTAGCTGGGATTACAGGCACGCACCACCATGATGAGCATTTTTGCATATGTTTGTTGGCCATTTGTCTATCCTGGCTTTTATTGCCATTGCTTTTGGTATTTTAGTCATGAAGTCCTTGCCTATGCCTATGTCCTGGATGGTTTTGCCTACATTTTCTTCTAGTGTTTTTATGGTGTTAGGTTTTATGTTTAAATCTTTGATCCATCTGGAGTTAATTTTAGTGTAAGGTGACAGGTAGGGGTCCAATTTCTGCTTTCTGCACATTGCTAGCCAGTTTCCCCAACACCAAGATTGCCTTTTGTTTCTTGTTTTCTAATCTCTGTTAAAAATTATATAGTTGGAATTCTTACTTTTTTTGTATTCCACGCAGTGGGAAACAAAAAAAGGCTTCTACCATCTTTCTCCACTGAGGGACTCACACTTAAAAGGATAAATTAATAAAAGTCTGAGAACCCTGGAATACAGGGGTCAAATATCATATGAACTTCGGTGGTAAACTTCTTATCTGTACTCTTGTTTTCTTCTAACTTTTTAAGCAGCTCTATGAGGTATCTTTTATGTATCATAAAATTTATCCACTGTAATTTTGTAACGTGATGACTTTTACTGAAAGAATTGTGCAACTGTTACCACAGTCAAGACTATGAAATTCTGGTGACACCTGAAATTCCTTCTTGAACCTTTACAGGTAGACTCTGTATCTACCACGAGACCCAAGTGACCACTAATGTTCTTTGTGTGTTTGTATTGTTGCCTTTGCTACTAATGCCATGTAAGTGGAATTACATAAAATGTAGCATTTTACATCTGGCTATTTTCGCTTAGCATAAGAAATTTGAGGTCCATCTGTATGGCAGCATGATCAACAGTTTGTTCCTTTTCATTGCTGAATAGTGTTACGTTGTACAGATATCCTACATTTTGTTTATTCTTTCACTTGATGAACATTTGAGTTGTTTCCAGATTTTGGCTAACAAAAATAAAACTGTTACAAATGTTTGAATACAAATATTTCTATGAACATCTGCTTTCATTTATTTGGATAGGAATGATGGATTAGAATAAATGTTTCTTGTTGCAGGTGAATGTTTAATTTATAATAAATAGTCCAATTTTTTTAATTGTACTATTTTACACTCTAACTGGCAATGTATAAGGGTTCTAATTTTTCCACACCCTTGCATAACTTAGTTTTGTTATATTTTTAGTTAAAATCTTTAGGCTGGGCATGGTGGCTCACACCTGTAATCCCAGCACTTTGGGAGGCCAAGGTGGGTAGATCACCTGAGGTCAGGAGTTTGAGACAAGCCTGACCAACATGGTGAAACCCTGTCTCTATTAAAAATACAAAAATTAGCTGGGCATGCTGGTGGGCACATGTGATCCCAGCTACTCAGGAGGCTGAGACAGGAGAATGGCTTGAACCTGGGAGGTGGAGGTTGCAGTGAACCAGGATGGCGCCATTGCACTCCAGCCTGGGTGACAAGAGTGAACTCCATCTCAACAACAACAACAACAACAACAAAAACCTTTCTAGTAGGTATGGAGTAGTCTTAAATTTTGATATTAATTGCAAATTAATTGATCACATTTTGATGTGTTTATTCATCTTTCATATATATTGTTTAGTAAAATGTCTATTCAAAACTTTTGTCCATTTTAAAAATTAGGTCATTTCCTTATTTAGTTTTGAGAGTTTGTTTCATATTCAGATGTAAATTCTTTATGAGATATGTGATTTACAAATTTCTCCTAAGAAGTAGTTTATATTTTTGTTCACTTAACAGTGTTTTCAAGGAGTAGAACATTTAAATTTTGACAAATTCCCATTTATCACTATTTTAATGGATTATGCATTTGGTAGCATATCTAAGAATTTTTAGCCTAATCCAAGACCATGAAAATTTCCTAATTTTTCTCCTAGGAATTTTAGAATTTTCATTCTTACATTGAGATCTTTGATTTATTTTTAGTTACTTTGTATGCATGGTATGTGGGAAGGACTAAGTTAAACAAAAGAAAATAGATAACTAGGTTTGATTAAAATTTAAAGCCTTTGCTCACCAAAATATACTGTTAATAAAGGAATACATAAGCCACAACTGGGAAAAATATTTGCAAAATATCTCTCTGACAAAGAACCACTATTTACAATATACAGATTACTCCTATAACTCAGTATTAAAATGACAAATAATCTAGTAAAAATGTACAAAATATTTGAACATGCACTTCACTTGAGAAGATGTATAAGTGATAAGCAAGATGTGAAAAGTATCCAACTTCATTTAGTCATCAGCTAAATGTAAGTTAAAACCATATATGCAAAACAGAATGACTAAAATGAATTAATATTAACACCAACAAATGTTGGCAAGGATATGAAACAATAAATCTCTTACTCTCATGCCTTGCTGATGATGGTAGTGCCAAATGATAATATATTGCAAAATGTTCTGGGAATGCTTTCATATTTTGTATAAAAATTAAAAAGGCACAGACACTAACTTTGTAACCCAGACATTTTACTTAGGTGCTTACTCCCCAAAATTACAATATGTGCCCTCAAAAAATATTGTATAACAATATTCAAAGCAGCTTTATTTTAATATCCAAAGTAGAATATACAGATGTCCATCCATAGGTGAATTGCATTGATATACTATTAAATATAATCTTAGCAATAAAGAAGAACAAACCACTAATACACAGAATACCATGCCTAAGTTTTACCCTAAAGAGAATAATTATATGGAGATATACAATAAATAGGCAATATAAACAATGCCAGACAAAATCAAGGTAGTAATTTTTTCAGGGGCGTTAGGATTTAGATTGAATGAAGAAGGTATGAAGAAACCCTCTGAGAAGATGTCAATGCTCTGTGTGTTGATGGAGTTGGGATTATACAGGTTTTTGTATGTATTTATCAAAACTCAATGAATGTATTCTTAAGATCTATGTGTTTCACTGTATGTAAATTTCACATGCAAAACAACAAAATCTTAAGCAAATTTTGAATTCTAGTTTATAAAATCCATGAGGAATTGTTTAGGAAAAAGTATACTGATGTCTGACACTTCTTTTGAAATATATCAGAAAAATCACTTCAAATGCATTAAAATATTAGATTAAGAGATGCATTGAAGGATGGTCAAATGGATATATGTGAGAAAAAGCAAAAATAGTAAAATTTTAAGGGTTTAATCTAGGAGGTGAGTATGTAAATATCCACTCTAAATTTCAACTTTTCTTAATATCTATAAATTTTTATGATAAAATGTTGGGAAAAGATAAAGAGTTAAGTTTTCATTTTAATGAGGTGTTTATTTGTTACATGGGTGTATATCTTTACCAATGTTACTGAATTGTAGTTTTAAGATGCTTGCATTTTACTTTTATGTAAATTTTGTTTCAATGAAAAACAAGCCTTTAATTATTTGCTTTAATTTCTATTTGAACAAAGCATTTTAAATAAGAAAACTAGGCAGTAAAGACCTAACTTAAGGAATTATTATAGTAAGATTTCTCTATGTTTGTATTTTCTATTTATATTTTTAAGTAGAAATAATGATAATATCTTGATGCCCAAATGTGTAGAATATTGCACATTTACTAGATCATTTCTTAAAAACTTAACATTTATTCCATGATATTGAAATATTTAACAAACTAAACATTTATTTAGAATACAGGGCACAACGAGAAGTAAAATGAATAAAGGCTTGGATTCTTGGTATCAGGTAACTTACATTCTATTGGTTAGCTTAGAATGTAATGGTAAAGCTGATAGTCTTTTTTTTTTTTTTTGTGATGGAGTCTCAGGTTCAAGTGATTCTTTTGCCTCAGCCTCCTGAGTAGTTGGGATTACAGGTGCATACCGCCATGGCCGGCTAATTTTTATATTTTCATGGAGATGAGGTTTCACCATGTTGGTCAGGCTGGTCTTGAACTCCTGACCTCGTGATCTGCCTGCCTTGGCCTCCCAAGTGCTGGGATTACAGGCATGAGCCACCACACCCGGCCAGCTGATAGTCTTTGACATGTAGTTCTTAGCAAGAATAGTTGCAGACACTTGAAGATTAATTTCAAGGTAAGAATCCATGGGATCATGAAATACACTAACTTCATTCATTTTGTTTATGATGATCTAGAAGGAATACATTTATCTAGCAAAGAAAGAAATTTTTAAATGTTCATATCATCTTGCTTAGAATTAATCCCTATGAAAAATGCAAAACAAAGTTTGTTTCACTAGAGAGATCTGTAGGACTTAGAGTCGTTCATAGATAACAGGTCTGTTTATAATCGTTGTTTTGAGGACTTCTCACGGTGATTTTTTTAATACTGCCTTTCTTCAGTGGAGTGCTATCAACCTGGCTTTCCAGTTGTGTGCTGTTATCTCTAAGGGCATATGGCACTGTCCTAGTATAAACACAACATTTTGTCTATATACTCAACTTCACTCAAAGCTGAATAACTTAACATACTCTATTTATTTTTAGAAAACAGAAATACATTATAGAATAGAAACTAAACTTCCCAGAAAATTTTAAAATAAAATATGTGACTTCAAAGACACTTGTTTGTGCAGGGCTGCTTCACACTCTTCTCTGGCTCTCCCTGATGGCACACGCAGTCTCCTGTGCTTTGAGGGACATGTTGATGGAGAAAGAGAAAATCTGCAACTGCAATACCAGATCAAGAATGGAATTACATGGAACTCTACTGGTATAGATTTCATCTTAGCAGGTGCAGCTTGGTGAAAAAAGATACTTTTCATCCCAGTCTCAGACTGTGCTTCTATAGGGGCACTTTGATGTTAGACTTAATCATGGTAGTTAAAACCATCCAGAGAAGTGTTTAACATCTGGTTTCGAATAAAAGGCACAGGAATCTGTTATAGATTGTGAAATGTCATTGTTGCTCTGTCAAAGAATACATATAACTCAGCAAGAGAATCTGAACTCATTTCAAGATGTACTGATACAATAATTGCTTCTGAAGGGAAGAACTATGCAAGATATATTTAAATAGGTTGGAAAGATTTTACTGTCTTAGTTTCAAAGTATAATTCATGAGATCATGAATTAAAGTGTAAAATTTAACTTGGTGGCAGTTTTCAAGAACTATGTTATTTCACTTGTTCTACCTTTTTGTGAAATGTGTCCAAATTGAGGCAAGGGTGAACTAGCAAGAAAGGATAATTAAATGCATTTTTATCCAAACTGTTTGTGTTTATATTCAGAAAGTGAAATCTAAAGAAGTCAAAATGTAGTTTTTATCTTTAGGATATTACTCTCAAAGGAAATATACTGGTAGTAAAAGCAGTTTTCTAATATTTAAGGACTGGGTGATAAAAGTGGAGCTAAAAAAGAATCACAGAATAAGCTACTCATGTGCCCAGAAGAGAGCAAGCATAATGAGGTATCGTGGAAAACACATCAATGATCCCAGAATTTAGGAAGAGGAATAAGAGAAGATCATACATTCCAAGAACTAGAGAGGTGTTGAGGAGAACAAAGACTGAAAAAGAACCGTTAGATTCTGTAAACGTAACCTACTACTGACTTGGGCAAGAAGAAACTGTTAATTCATACATCAGTTGTTAATTCATCTTATATTCAGAACTTTGCTCTGCAGGTTTGGAATTATGTAGAGCTATTATTCCTAAATCATTAGATTGTAAGAGCACTATTATTGTCCAAGTAAGCTTACTCTAAGCTCTATGAGTAGAAGAAAACCATATGAGAGCAGATATATTCTGTTCTTTGTGTAATATTTTATTTCACCATAATTGAATTTAAGCAGGTATCACATTACAACAAATAATTTTGGCAAAGACAGTTCTTAGATTTTTTCTTTTTTTTAAACAACAGCTAAAACATCCCAGATACCATTAGAACCATAATATTTCACCTGTTGCACCGGTTTTTGAAATGTGTCCAGTGGAGGCAAGGGTGAGAATTTGTGAAATGTGTCCAGTTGAGGCAAAGGTGAACTATCAAGAAAGGATAATTAAAAATACATTTTTATTTAACCAGTTTGTGTTTATATTCAGAAAGTGAAATCTAAATAAGTCAAAATGTAGTTTTTAACCTTTGGGATATAACTCTCAGAGGAAAAATAGGGTGGCAAGATAAGAAAAGAATAATTAAATACATTTTTGTCTAAACTTTTTTTTTTTTTTGAGACAGAGTCTCTGCACAGGTGCCAGGCTGGAGTGCAGTGGTGTGATCTTGGCTCACTGCAATCTCCGCCTCCCAGGTTCAAGCAATTCTCCTGCCTCAGCCTCCCAGGTAGCTGGGACTACAGGCTCACACCACGCCCAGCTAATTTTTTTTGTATTTTTAGTAGAGACGAGGTTTCACCTTGTTGGCCAGGATGGTCTCCATCTCTTGACCTCGTGATCTGCCCACCTCAGCCTCCCAAAGTGCTGGGATTACAGGCTTGAGCCACCACGCCCGGCCATCAGTTTGCATTTATATCCAGAAAGTAAAACCTAGAAATCTAAAAAAGTTAAAATGAAGTTTTTTATCATTAGGATATATATTTCTATCCCAAACTCTATCTATACCAACAACTACAAAAATAAATAATCTATCAAAACATTGTAATCATTCTAAAAAAAAGATAATCCTGGAGAAAACAGATTCTCTACAAGCCTTCTAATACAACACAAGCCTTGTTTTGCCTGTATTCAGTTACAACAATAGAATATAGTGAGGTCTAGAAATTTGTCTATTAAAATTGCTCTTGACTTCTTTGGAAACTAAAATAATTTCTCATTTTCTTAAGGCCTTGTGATGAATGTAGGCCCTGACAATGACACTACTGTGTGTTATGATAGCTGAGGACCAACTGCTTTCTTATTCTATGCTTTCATTCATGATTCTAAGGAAACACACCCATCTTCCTTCCTTCCCCTCCTTCCTTCCCTCCTTCCTTCCTTCTTTTCCTTTCTTCCTTCTTCCCTTCTTCCATTCTTTCTTCCTTATCTCCTTTCTTTTTCTATTTCATCCTTCCTTTCTTTAGTAAAGCTACTACATATTTCATAAATATTTAGGAAGTGCTCATTTCATTGTCAAAGGCACATAAAGAAGTGAATAATAACAATGAAAACATTACAAATTTCACTAATAAAACTTCCCCAATTTTCTCAACCTGTAGTCTGATTTAGCTAGGCTTTCTGTGGATTTGCAATGGACCAAAGGTAGGGTGACATTTGATTTCTTGTATATTCCCTTTATACCCATTTGAAGTTTAAATCCAACCATTTGAAAATAAAATGTATCATCATTTTTATATGATTCAAACTGCTTTTGTTAAACCAGGCTTGCCACTTTGGATTAATATTTAATTCCTGCATTTTTGCTATTCCCTATTATTCAAATACTATATACATTTCTAGTTTCTCCTTACCTCTTCCATGTTTCTGCTCTTTTTCTTAAGGCGTAGCCTTTGGAAAAAAATGGCACCCCAGTTTGAACACCTTAACTTTGTGTTTACTATCTACTCCCAAGTAATCGAAAATAAGAAATAGAAATTCTACTTAAAAACAAACCAAACAAAAACCATGATTCCACTGGAGTAGTTATAGTCTTTCCCTGAAAGTCTTCAAGCTAAATCAGAATGACCTCTACTTCAGGATACTAAAAATGTAGAAGAGTCAGAATTAGTATCTGCGTAGGACAGGGATTTGAATTTGATGCTCTTTCAGAAATTTTTCTCATCTTAGGTTGTCTGATTTTATTTCTACACCTTTATCTCCCTTAACTCTCCTACATGAACTCTGTTATCCTTCTCAGAGTCAGAAACTCATTATTTCCTGAATATGTCTTGTGCCTTTCTGCATCCATGCATTTCCTGAAACTTAGCACCACTACCAGATAAGCCTTTTGATGTTACTCTTCAATTGTCCATGCCCCTGCTATAATTGAAGGAATGTAACGAAGACTAGCTGGCTGTTACCCATAGGAAAAACTAAATGCTTAGACTACAAAAATCAGCTTATCAACCTTAATAAACTGGTTGGGATGTCCTTATAAACTGGTGATATCTAGAAATTTGTCTATCAAAATTGCTTTCTGTTGGAAACAAAAAACAAAAACAATAATCAAGATCAGCTTATTAATCTTAATAAACTAGGAGGGATACCCTTAATAAACTGGTAGCCCATCCAGTTTATTAAAGTTAATAAGCTGATCTTGCAGTCTAGGGCATTGTCCCCCATGCATGTCTTGTTTAACTCTGTTTGCTGTGAAAAAGACAGCAATGAATTAATTCCTATGTTTAATGAAGAAAATGACTGCTTTCAAGCTCCGTTTCTTCCATGAATCCTTCAATAATGTTCCTGCCTTCCAAAAAATTGTCAGTAAATGCCAACCTTAGCTCTTTAGTAGCAAGATCATTGCATGAATAATGGATGGGGGAGAAAAAGAAGCTTGTGGGGTGATGTAAGACATGTGATTCTTCTTCATCACTGCCTCTCATCCAATGGGCTACTGGCCCCAGTTACTCACTCAGCAGTAGTGCACTTAATTCAGTGTTAATATTATTTTTCTTGAATATAAAGAACTCATTAAGATTCTCTGAATGGTAAATTGAACACATGTATTAATTTATTCTCCTTTTATACTTTATTATAGTTAGCTAAATCACACATAAAATTTCTTTCATAAATCCTTCTAATGAACCTTATTATGACTTACACTGACCATCTATAACATGCTTGAAAGTTTTGATTTGTCTTATACTACCTCTTTCTTAAATAATCAATTAAATTGTATGAAAGAATTTTCCATATAAGATCCTTTCTCATACAAAATTACTCTTTCTTCATATCCTTCCTTGCAGAAAAATATATTTTCTATTCATAACTTTCTTTACATCTTTCTTCTATTCACTGGTTCTCTCACATTTTGAACCTCCCTTTTAATAACTTATGAATGAGACATAAGTTTTTTTAATTCCAATAAAAAATACACCTTCCTTGGCATATTTTGTATATACCTTAGAAGCAAGAAGTCCTGAACTGCCCACCAGACATTGGTATTCTATAGCTGAGAACCATTTTATAATTTTAAGATTTTTATTATACAAAAAGTTCACTGTATCCATGTATTCCATTCACATATATTTAATTTTTTTCAGTTTGACCTAGACAACCTACAAAAAGCAAGATACTATGCAAATACAGTCACCATGTAAAGCCATTTTAACCATTTTAAAGCTCATGAACATTAGTGATTTATATAGGTAAAAATCTTGAAGTTAAATTTTAGAAGACATAACATTCTCTTCAAACTAGTAAGTTTAGTCTTATTCAACTTATGAGTCCTAATTTATTTAAAAGCCATTTGATAACCTGCTAGACATAACACACATCACAATACCTGCATATACACCTAAATAAACAAATCAAATCAAACTCCCTATATATGACAACTGAATTCAAGTTATTTACAAAATTGAGATTCATCTATCTGGCCAAATCGTGTTTGTCCCAGTAGGTATCAAAAACAGAAAGAGGCAGAGAAAGGGATCCTATAACATCAAATAAGGAGGGAGGGGGTGAACTGTGTTGCTCAAGGGAATATTTTGGAGTTCCTGAGCCACTGCAGAACTCACCCAGCAGTGCTGCCACTGAACAAAAATATTCAAGTGGCCACTTGTCTTCTACTGTGGAAAGCTGTTTATCATATCAATGGTCAGAGACCCCAGTAAACTTAATTGAGCAAGGGAGCTCTCTGAGCTAATGAAGATGGCTAACTCTAGAATTGATGGGGTGCTTTTATTTGTCTCTCACCAGGGACAGTTAAGATATTCTCATTGTCAGAAGCCCTCTGGCTTATAGTAGTAGGCCTACTGATTCTGGTCCATGGGCTGGCAAGTTAAGGCCTCTTCTGGGGACCTCACTGATCCCACAATACTTTCTCAAAATGGGTAATCCTAAGGGGCCATGGGGCTTAAACTATCAGCTAGTATTTGTAATTTTTGGCTATTTGTTTGTCTTATCTACCTTTTTTCCCTGTCCCTATTGCTGCACGCTTTAAATATCATGCTTAGAGTTGACTTATAGGAGATT
Organism: Aotus nancymaae; assembly: GCF_030222135.1. Taxonomy (NCBI): domain Eukaryota; kingdom Metazoa; phylum Chordata; class Mammalia; order Primates; family Aotidae; genus Aotus; species Aotus nancymaae. The sequence continues at coordinate 33,813,037 of NW_026988471.1, forward strand.
GAGGTAGCACTACTGCTTTTTGTAGCTTCCTTCTGATGTTAGATGCAGATTAAGTATTAAAATGTATACCAGGAGTTTGCCCTTCTGGGATAGTCTGAGTCTGTATTAACATATTTCCTGAATGCCTCTACTGAATGACTTTTCCCTGAGCTATTTCTCTAACCTTGTCATAATTGACTGGCTTAACCACACACTTTTTCCTCTTCTTTTTTTCTCACAGCACAGAAGCAGATGCCAATATTTGTGAGTTATGATAAGTTAAATCAAAGAACATAGTTAGATTAACAAACTCCTCCATACATTTTTCTGTATTCTCTGAAAACTGGCCAAAGTTTTCTTGTATAAAGCCAAATTAGACATAAAAATGGCACAGGTACTTTAAGTGTTCCCCCATTTCCATCAGCTCTCTCCTACATTTGACATAGGTTTGACTTTAGGGGCTGATATGGGGCCTCATTCCTGGTGGTACTAGTTGGGCTTACTTTCTTGGGCAGTGGGGTCTATTATAGGCTGGGGCTAGTTGGGTAAGGGAGAGGGGATGCCTGGTGACCTTGGAATGAGATCCTTCTTTAGAAAACTGGCTGGACTCTCCTACCCAGAACTGGATGACTGAAGAGACTGTAGGGAGGGCATAGGCCTTTTAAGGGGAGTAACTAGGAGGGGATCCCTTAGGTGCAGCTTCCAGTGACTGGAAACAACATAAACCAGTAAAGGGCCATAAAATCCTGTACATAAAGGACTTATTTCCATTTTCCTTCTTTTTTACAGAATAAGTCCAATTGTGAAATATGATTATAACTTATAGAACCATGTTTAAACTAAATCTGTTGGTTTTCTAATGGAGATTAAACACAATGTTGCAATATAAAGCAACTTTCTTTTTCTTTAAGCCAAATTTGAATTTGATCCAATAGCCTAAAAGATACCCCAGCATGATTCCTCTGTATTTTTCATCATTGTCCCTATGACTAACAAGGATTTTTACTGGACACAGAAGTTTTTCTAAGTCTAGCAAGAGGGAACATAAGTAGGCCCTTGCTATTTTCCTTTTCACTTTCTCACTTCCTGCAGAGAAAGTGTAAGTATAGATTTTAAGGTGTTATGAAAGTGGATTATAAGCATTTGCCAGTGAACGAAATACAACAAAAGAAGTATTTTTGTTAAGCAAGTCTTTTTATTAAGCAATAAAGAAAAGTAAGTGAAGTGATAATAAGAAAAGAAAATGCTGTTATAGAAAGGATAACTTTAGGGCAGAGAAAAAAGAAAGGCAAACCAAGATTCCTCCAGGGTGGGCCTCCAACCCACAATCCTAAAAGGAAAGCCAATGCTGGAAACCCTGGAGCATCCAAGGGCTGGCCAACAATACCAAAGGCCAAACACCTGGAGTACCCAAGCATCAGCCAAGTGGGGTCCCCATACCAAATGCCAGAAACCCTGGAGAATCTGGGTACCAACCAAATGCCAAAATCCCTGGAGCATCAGGGAGGTATCCAACAGTGGTATCCAAAGGCCTGGTTGGAGCCACAGAACGACATGACTCTGGCCTCCATGAGTCCACACAATGGGGGACCTCTCATAGTCAATTGTCCTACTTTAAACAATTGCCCAGGGAGTCAAAAGAAAAAGGACTTCACACAAAACATTCACTTTAGAACAGAAAAATAACATGGCTGGCAGAGCAATAAAATGGAATCAATGGAGAAAGGACCCGGGAAAGGGGTAACAAGAACATGTTTTGGGGTACTCAAATGACAATGGACTTTTAACTACTACTTAGCTAAAGGCTTTATTCCCTAGCTTTACCAATATTGGTTGGTGGGTTGCTGGGGGCAGGGGGGATCCTTGGAGGTGGGTGGCAGTCAGAGAGGACACTCACCCATCTATAGGAGCCCAGATGGCATTGACTGATCTTCCATGTGGAACCCAGGTGAAGGTCTCTCCAGGTTTCCTCAGCTTGGGTGGGCTCGGCTGCCACACCAGGGGTAATGCAGAGACAGATGACTTGCTGGCCTCCTAGTAGGAGTTATGACCACTTGCCTATTCCCTCAGCTCCACTGCCTATTGTGAAGGATGCACGTGTATGTTCATTGCAGCACTGTTTACAATAGCAAAGACTTGGAACCAACCCAAATGCCCATCGATGATAGACTGGACAGGGAAAATGTGGCACATATACACCATGGAATACTATGCAGCCATGAAAAACAATGAGTTCATGTCCTAGGGACATGGATGAACCTGGAAACCATCATTCTCAGCAAACTGACACAGGAACAGAGAATCAAGCACTGCATGTTCCCATGCATAGGCAGGTGTTGAACAATGAGAACACATGGACACAGGGAGGGGAGCATCACACACTGAGGTCTGTGGTGGGGGACTAAGGGAGGGACAGTGGCAGGTAGGGAGTTAGGGAGGGATAACATGGGAAGAAATGCCAGATATAGGTGATGAGGATGCAACAAACCACATTATCATGTATGTACCTATGCAACAATCCTGCATGTTCTTTACATGTACCCCAGAACCCATATATATATGTGTGTGTGTGTATATATATATATATATATATATATATATATAAGAGACTTTGGCTAGTGGTACAGTTCAGTAATGTTAACAGCTCTTGATTGATACAGACTCGGGGTTATAACTACAGCTTTTGATTGATACCTTGCTGTCTCTTGTCAGTCTCTGCCTCTCACTGTCTCATCTTCCCACTGTCTCAAGCTTCTTGCTGTCTCACTATCCTGCTGCCTCTCTGTCTCTCTCCAATTGCCATCTCTCCACTGATCACTGACTACTACCATCACCAATATCTCACAACCTATGGCTAGTGACTACCATAATGGGCAGTGCAAGACAAGACATTTCTAATAGACATTGAACAAGAGAATTGAACTTAGCAGAAGGTTACTGTTTGACCTTGGAGTTAGTGTCTCATGAGTTAATTATATAATTTGGATGTTTAATTGTCTCAGGCTAAGATAATGAGGTGTATGTTATGGTCACAGAAAGCATATTCCTTGTCTGGGAATAGCAAAGGTTAAGTGCTTGGACCAGGAATGTCTCTTTATGTTAAGTAGTGCCTAGTTGGATACAATCCATGTTTACCTCGTTCCTTTTTGTTTTCTAAGTCTAGTGGTTAATACATTCTTTCTTTAAACATGTTAATTTCTTCAGTCAAATTAGAGTCATGTCCTACTTAGGGAAAGTCTTCACCCTTATAGTAACTTATCTTTCCTTCCTGTATTCCACCATTTTTCAGCCTTGAAGAAGAAACTCCTTTTCTCTTATTAACATGCTTTTGTAAAACATTTTTTATCACAGCTTACAAGTACAAGTAACTGGAATCCATTTTCTATGCATATGATTGGTACCTCCTCATATAAACTCCTATAGACATAAAGCTCTATGCTAGCAGGTTAGCACACTGAAAATATGTAACCCCACAATTCTTATTTGAAAATATAAATTATACTTTAAATTTGCCAAAATATTCAAAAGTATAAAATTTATGACATGGCAATTACTTTTCATTGGTTTTAGTAAAAATAATTTAGTTCTTGGATGTTTCAAATATATTTTATTTACAAACTGTATAAAATATTAATAATTGCTTTATACATGTTTTAGAAATTCAATAAGATAATATGCAAAATACATACATTATAAAAATATTTATAAATGACTATATTTAATATCACTAAATATTTACCTTTTTTGAATATTTATCTTATTTTTTAACAAGTATGTAAAATTGTAAAGGAAATTTCCATTGGTATGTGTCAGCAAACATTTATAGTTTAGGAATAAATGCATTTTAAATGACAGGAATGGACAAGAAGTGCCTTTTTAAAATGGCAAACATTTATAGGAATAATAAATATTGTAAAATTATAAATACAAATAGCATTTTTCCATTATACTGCATTTCTCAATTTTTCATCAGTTATTTTCCTGGCAAGTTATTTCAGCAAAACCTATTTTCAACATTATATTTGACAAATAATAGAAGTTTTGTATTGATAAGATTACTGGTTGGGGAAGCTGGCTCCAGGAGCTCTTCTGCTGTAAATTAGGACATGTTGTTTTATTCATCATGTGCTAAAGAAGAGATCAAGAGATCAGACAAAATTATCCTGAAGAATCTTCCTGAACTCAAACATACAGAAATAGACATATGACTGGGCTCAAATGTGAACACTCCTGTCCTTGACAGTCACTCTGCCTACCTCTTTGAAACTTAATGAAGATTTTTCTAGAACCACTAGAAGAATCCCCAAGCTTCTGGAAAGAATATAAGCTTATAAGTATATCCAGGAATCTAAGGTTTCCAAGGCCCCAGAAAATCAGATATCCTGGGTTTGAGTTCTGCTTCTACTGTTATACATCACATCTTGGACAAATCACATAATAACCTTTACCTTCAAAGTCCTCTTATAAAAGGTAAAAATAGCTTTTACCCTTCCTCTCTTACATGCTTGCTAAGATGTATGTTTATATTCACATGTGCATGTATGTATGTATACATAAAAAAATGCCAAGCAATAATAAAATGAAAAGTGTGCATATATTTTATTCAAGTCTAGAGTATTTCCTCATTTTCACTGTCAGTTCTAAGTCAGGTGTGATGCTAAGAATTTTATTTCCATTGCATCTGTTTATCTCTATGAGGTACAGTTACAATTCTCCTTTTCCAGATGAAGAAATTGAGAATTAAAAGTGTTAATTAATTACCTAAAATAAGACTGATGGTAAATGGCACAGCAGAGATTTAAAAATGGGAGTCTAGCCTAACCTCAAAGCTTGTCTAAAATAATTCTGAAATAATCACAGTAGTTTAGGGTTAAGGCTCATAATAAGTAATGATAAAAATATACTCTTCATTACTTAGAATTCTGTGAATTCTATTTATTCTGAATGTTTCCCGACATCTCTGACTGCCTATTTCATCTGTGAATTTCTAAGCTCCTGTTACCTCACCTGCTAAATTATTTAATGAGATTCGAATGCTACCCAGGTTCCCTGCAGATATAAACATCTATTTTTGTTTTCTATTCATTGGTTTAGGTCTTTAAATTATTCCCCTATAGCAGCAAGTATTTTCTGAATTTGAGGTATTTTTTTCATCCTTCTTACCTCTCTTTCTTTCTCTACTTCCAATCTAACATCTCATCTCTATCCTCTACAGTAAAATATCTAAGTCTGTGTGCTCCACTATCCTAAAACAATGTTCTCTTGCCTTGCCTTTTAAAACAGCTAATTCTTGTTCTATAAATATTTCTTCGGTTAATGCCTCGACTTCTGAATTATATTACACAAACTTTGCGTTCTGCCTTTCTTTCCTTCCACTGCACTTGAAACTGCTCGTTCACAGTCAACAATGGCCTCTAAAATGTTTTCTTCTTTTTTAATTTACATACTTTTTCTGTGGGAATTAGCACTGCGTGCCACCCTTTCTCTACTCTTTGATTTCCTAAAGCTCCTAACATTCTTACTATTTTCAATAATCTTTATTAAGTTATTAGTTTCTACTTGCTCATTCAAAGAAATAAAGGAGAATGGCAAGCAGGGAGAAACCATGGCTCGATCTTGTCCCTTGTGGGAATAAACAAAGACAACTTACATGACAATGACCATAGGCTATTGTCTTAGTTCATTTTCTGTTGCTATCACTGGATACCTAAAACTGGATAATTTATAAAGAAAAGAAATGGACTTTTACAGTTCTGGGGCTGGGAAATCTAAGGTCAAAGGACTGCATCTGGAGAGGGACTTCTTGCTAGTCGGGACTCTGCAGAGTCCTGAGGTGGTGTGGGGCACCACATAGCAAGAGGGCTCATGACAGACAGCCAATCTGGCTTTTATAAAAATACCCACTCTCATGATAACTACCCTATTCCCTTGAAAGCCTCTTCATTCATTAATCTATTAGCCCATGAATAGATTAATACACACATGAGGGCAGAGCCAACATGACCAATCACCTCCCAAAGGTAACACAGGGCTGCATTGAGCACCAAATTTCCAACACACGAACTTTTGGGAGACACATTCAAACCATAGCACTTACTTATTTAGGTTTCAGTACAGCAAGAAAATCAGCCACCATCACTTGCATTTGGCAGAGACTCAAAGGCAAACAAGGAAGTGGAAATGCTTTATAGCAGAGGGCAAAAAACGAGATGCTTTAGGTATACCTTGAAGGTTGTTGTTATGTGAAAGCTGGAGCTGAGCTAACTAGATAACCAGCGTTCTATGTGATTGGTTTAGGAAGCATATTTTCTCACCCTAGTTGATCCTGAGTTGGAAGCAGGGATGGAAGGGATAAAAATTAGGATAGCTAATATCCATTACCCAAATCCTGATCACTTTGGGATACTTGCTGTAGAGGCTGTGGTTTGCCGTCTCAAAGTGGTGTTACCCCTGGATTGTGATTAGAATTCTATTTTTATATACGGCATAGACATTGCTTCTCTCTCACCATAAATTCCCCATAGAGGCTACTTTTGGAAATTAGCCCCTGCTTCTGACTGTGCTTTTAGTTGTTGTTTATTTGTTTGTTTCTTTGTTTTTACCATAGATCATATATAGACTGTAGCCAAACAGTGAGGACTGAATAGATATTCTCTCTTTCTAACCTGCTTCAGCTATAGATATGTTAATGGAATAGCATGTTCATTATAATGTATACAGTAACTGGGTGATCACATGAAGAGAGAGCTTCTTAAATATATGGTTGGACCACTTTGTTTTCAAATGGATTTAAAGGTAGATGCACAACTGAAAATGATAAGCATTTAATTTTTTCTTCCCACTTATACAGACCAGAAGACACCTTTAAAAAATGGGAAGACTACTTTTATCCATCTTCACTTATTTTTCTCCCAAATGATTTCATTTTTCTTCTATCCTTTAATTCTGCTTCAGAGAGAGTGATGCATTTCTATTCTGAAATCTATATGGTGTCACCTGAACCAGGTATACCACAGTGATTTGAATCAAGAAGCAGATAAATCATGTGTGATTGATAACAGAGTTATACACTGAGAAAAGAAAATGAATTACAATAAAGAATAATCAGCCCTGTCGAGCTAGAAGGAAGGTATCGTGGGGCTTAATATTGTATAAATACAAAGCCCTAAGATTTTAGAGTTTTATGCAGTACTACCATAAATCATGACACAAAACATTTCTGTACTTCACAGATGATGCACACACATTTCTTTTTATCATTTGACAGACACATTTCAAGATTCATTAGCTTAGCTTCTGCTGTGCTTCTGTGAGTAAAATGTGTCCTGTTCCTATATACATCCAAGGAGAGAGCAAAAATGTTTTAGCAGACCACATAGAAGAGCCCTAAAATACTGGGTCTACCTCCAAAACTGAGAATAGAGCAAACTACAAATTTTTATTTCAATGCTACTTACCCTTATATTGAAACAGTGATACAAAGTTATTTTTATTTATTAATGTCACAATTTTCATGTAAAATTCAATGAGTTTTGGTCATAACACTATTACATTTCTATTATATGAAAAATTTCTTTATGCAATTCGCCCACTGTTCCATCTAACCTAATCTTAACCCCTTGTCAAAAGTCTACCATTATTCTGATTTCAATTTCCATATATTAGTTTTCTCTGTTCTTGCACTTCATTTAAATTATGTCCACTTTATGCAGTGTGTATTATTTCTTTCCTTGTCATTGTGGTATAGGATTCTGTTGTGTTTATATACCACAATTTGTTTATTATCCTATGGATGGAAATTTGAGTTGTTTCTTTCCTATTGAAAAAGTAAAACTGCCATAGGTAATCCTTTAGTTATTGTGTACATATCCTCTCATTTTTCTTGGACATTGTGGAATTGCTGAGTTATGTCTGCTTAATACTATAAGAAACTGACCAAGAGTCACTTATAAGAAACTCACCAAGACCACTTCCTAGTGGCATAGCCATTTTGGAATATACCAGTGTAAACTCTACCTAGCACTATATAATAATTTCTACACTTCCATATCCTCATTAACTCTGGGTATTGTCAAGCTATTACATTATAACCATTTTGATAAATGTGAAATGGTATCTAGTTGCAGCTTTTCATTTTCATATTCCTATTGATTAATGATGTCAAGTACCTTTTTCATGTGTTTAGTGATCATTTATATATACCTTAAGTATATATTCATGTCTTCTGCCCATTTTGCTGTGTTGTTAGTCTTATTTGTCTTTTTATTATTACTTTGTTGGTGTATTCTATATATTCTTGAAACAAGTCTTTTTGTCTTCAAATTATTCTTGACCTATGTGTCCCTGGATCTCTACATACTATTACAAATTTTGTTTAAAATTAAGAAATAGTTTGTTTAAAATTCAGAAATAGTCTAGACAAACAAAAATTCACAAGAGTAATAGAGCAAACAATCCCAAATAATCTATTCACCACACCAGATATGCCAACTGTAATTCTTATAAACTAAAATACTGCAAATGCAGTCCAATTATTCTAGTACACCACTTCCTAGTTGCATTTCCTTTTAGCAACATCAGGAAAACACACAGAAAGCATTTTCATGTTAGTATTTATCATCCATGTGATTATTTAATCTTCTGTAATGCATATATATATACCTGAGGAATAAATAATATTTTGAAACCTGATTATAACAGTACTGTTATACATATTTTTCTAATATTGTATAATTTAGAAAACTTACATTTTGAATGTTCTCACCACAAAAAAGGATAAATATATGAAGTGATGGATATGCTAAATACTCTGACTTGATTTTTACATAATATATACATGTATGGAAACATCATACTATACCTCATAAATATTTAGTATTGTGTGTCAACTTAAAACAAAATTTAAAACAATATTTGTAGGGTATATATTGCAGTTGTACAAAATTAATAACAAATCAGTATTGAGAAACATGATAACATATGACTTTAATAAAGGAATCGTATTTTAATGGGAAACCGAATAATATAAATGATACAAGTGATATAAGTTTTCACAAATTTGTTTCAGGCCTATTGCAATTTCATAAAAATGTCAATAAAAGTTAAAATAATTTTACCAGTTTTATTTAGAAGAATTAATACAAAGGGTCCAATATTATAACTAAAGTAAGAAAGGAAAATTCATTGCCAAACTGTAAACCACAATGAGTTCATAGAGGTATAAAATAAAGCACCAAGATATCAATTGAAAAAGGAGAAAATTAACAAAAAGAAATTTGTAGTAATAGCCATTTAATTTATTAAAATATTAAATCCAATTATAATCAAATAAGAGCTAATCATTAGTTATACTATTATATTGCCATAATTGGGATTAGGTATCAATATAAATTAGTTAGTTGATTTTATTTAGGTTAGTGTTTGAATATTAACATAACCATTAATTTTGCTGCTCTTCCATATTGATTCTTGTGTACCTACATCTATAGATCTTTGAGTAAAACTCTGTGGAATACGTTCCTAAGAACAAAATTACTGTCATAAATAAGTTGATACGTACAGTTATCTTGCTTGGGACAGACTGGAAATAAGTTTATTGTCTCAGAATAAATATAAATAGCTTCCTCTCTCAATCTCAAAGTTATATGTTTAACCTAATTTTAAATTCTATACACACTTAAATGACTGCAGGTTACTCTTTACAATGGCTGTAGCAATCTACACTGTCTTCAGTAATGTGTCAGAGTTTCTATATATCAACATCACTGGTAGCATAAGGCAATATCCAGCTCTCTGATTCTTTTATCCAAATAGATACAAATGATAGCTTATTGTGGTTTTAATTTTTATTTTTGTAAGTACTAATGATTTTGAGTACATCTTATGCTTATTAGCATCATTGATTTCCTATCTTATAAATTGCATGTTTGTACTAATACCATTTTTATATCATTACCTCAGTATTCCTAACTTATTTCCATAATTAGAAGCAAAATATTAGCTTCAAGGAGACTATGGAATATTATGACCATAAGCAGTATTTAAGTCAAACAAATATTGCCTTGATAACAGAATTCCTCTTAGTTTTTTTTAGATGATTCAGTACATTATTATTTGTTCTCAAACATGACCTATATTTACCTCTGTACCTAATAATAATTTTTATTTTTTTTTCAGATATGTATATATTCTATTTTAGTGAGCTAGAAAAGTTTCTTATACCTGGTTCCACAGTCCTTCTGGCATTGAAATTGAAGTCAGGGAGCACAAAAAATAAGGAAATGGGGAAAATAACTATAGTCTTAGAATTGAAAGGCTAACTCTGGGCATGGCATGAGTTTAAGAAGTCTCTGTATGCAGTTGAGTTGGAACATCTGTCAAATGCTCTTGTTATAGTCAGCTTCTCCCAGTAAATTTGACTTAATGTCTAGGAAATAAGATGTAATTTCAATATATGCCCTTCAGACTCTAAGACATTAGGTTTTAAAATAGAGCTCCATAACCTTTGTTTAGGTATAAGAAAAAAGGATAAGATATCACTTACAAATGATCACTTATAAGATATCACTTATAAAAGAAGAAAAAGGATAGGATGTCACTTCCAGAGTTAATGATATGAATCAATGAAGAAAGAAATTAATTTTAATCTCTCAGATCACACAGCCAGAATCTCCCAGTTTTCTATTTTCTAACTGTCAGCATCCTCTTGTGCAGAAGATGCAATCATCTCCTCGGGAGGTTAACTTTAAATGAGTGCACAGTATAATTAAATTCTCTTTGTCTTGGAAAAAGATCCTATAATTCAAAAAAAGCACTTTAAAATGAATATTATTAGCATATTTAACTATTAAGAATTGATTTAAAAGATGTATGTGAGAAATTGGCATAAACAATTATAGGAACCTTTCTCCATTTGACCATCAACTGTGGAAATATCTCTGTATGTTATTTTATTTTTTATTATGGCATGTCTTGATAATGACTGTCCCCTTACATTAAAATAATCTTAACAGACTGTGCATGGTCAGTTTTATAAGTTTAGTCATTTTAATGGCTTATTAATATTACTTCCCCATTGGCTAGATTTATTGCTGAGCAATCAGTCTTTAATGTGACCCGAAATTCCAAATCAAGCATAACATGTTCGATTTGGTAGGGCAATTTTAACACTGCTACTATGGACACTAAATTTTTGTCAGTCTCACTCTATGTCCTTGGCCAGTTCATTAAATTTTCGGGTGGATGAATATCTTCCTCTATTAAGTTGATGATATTCTACTTGTCAAGAATAGAAGAAGAAAGAGATAATTAAAAGTATGAAATGCCTTTAATGCTAATAAGTGTAAAATAAGTGGTAAGTTGAACAGTTAAACCTTAATGTTTGTACTACACGACTATGAAATAAAATTAGTTACAATGTTCACTTTACCTTTTACCCAAAACAATTTGCAATTTAATTATACAAGGCGCACAATATAAAGGTTTGGTTCAGAATGTATATCAGGCGATTCTCAATATTAGCCAGGAGTAAAAAGGGAATGAAGATGATTGAACAGGCTCAGGATAGTAAGACATTATTCATTATATTAATGACAATAATTTTAGCATGTGAAGTATGAGTTTTTGACACTTTAAATACCCAGATGTAATTTATATGGTTGGTTGCTTAACCAATTTCACACTTTCTTTAAAATAATCTGTTTATTTTCTATTGTTACCTCTTCTTCATTCAACATATACCCCACCTCCTGCTCACTTGCACTCCCAGCTCCAAGCTTAGTTATGACAAGTCTACAAGTCAACTTTATCCCTGGTGAAAGTATAAAGTTCAGGAACTCTAATTACACCAATTACCTAACGGCATTTCTCTGACCACAGAAATAAACATATGACACAGTCCATATCAATTTTTTTAAGTAGATTTGCCAGGATTTCTGTAAAATAAGTTTACTTTTAAAAACATTTTAAGAATAAGGGACCACAAAAAATAAAAATTCTCTTTATCTTCAGATATCTCAGGATATCGTGGTATATGATTACAAATCTTGAAACAGTCATAGACATTTTTAGTGATGGGAGATGCTAGCCAGCAGCTGAAAACAATATATGGAAAGAAGGATGTAGCGCAGGCAGACCAAAAAGCTGGAGGCATAACCATGGAAGTTAAGTCAAATTTGCTTTTGTTCTACTTTAGTACTTCCAGATAAATGAATAGTACATTTAATTTTTGTTTAAGATCAAGTCCCTCTGCATATGGTTGCACAGGTTGTATTTTAAAGAACTCCAGTGGGTACTATTTGCATGGACTCCAATATGAAGGATGTTTCTGAATTGTTTACTGTGATGATCCTGAGTCAGAAGTTATGTTACCTCAGGGGAAAGCTTTCTAAATTATGCAATGGTTAATGCAACCTACAGTTAAGTTTCTTTGCAATGCTTAACACTACTAAAAGTTTAATGTTGCTAAAAAGGTTTAGGACTATTGAGATAATGGTAATATTAGCAAAAGTTTGGGCAATAGCCATAATACAATTATATTCAACTTGATTATATTAACATTTTTGCTGAGAGGTTACTGTATGCAAAATAATATACTAGATGATGCACATGTTAAAGAAAAGTCAGAAAAGTACTGTTATTACCTACAGGGATGTTACATTGTTTGAAACATACATAAACAAAAACATCATACAAAACATCACCCAAAAAAATCAACAAAAACAAAAATATCTAAGTGGTTAGTAGGAGATTTAAAGAAGTAATATATAATATATAATTTAGATTAGAAATTGCTTCAGTAAAGAGGTGTCTTGAAGTGTGCCACTTGAAAGATTTTAATAGATGTAAATGTAGCAGTGGTATTTTGTATGCAAAGTTATAGAAACTGAAAAAATCTGCAGATAAAAAAAGTATGATATTGTGAACAGATCATTAGAGAATTTCAACAATATATTTGAGATAGCAGCAGGAAAAAAGTCAGTGAATTTTAATATAGATCAAGTAGAAAGTATGCATTCTGAGGAGAAAGAAAAAAGACTGAAAAACAAATGTTTGGAGATCCATTATACAACACTATACACAACACACACACACACACAATTTACTGGGAGTCTGAGAATCAAGAGAAACAATAGCAATGTGGCGAAATAAATTTTGAAAAAATAATGGTCAAAGCTTTCAAATGTGCTAAAAATTCTTAATCTACAGATTTAAGTAGGAGAAATACATAAATCACACCTTGACACATCATAGTCAAACTGTTGAACAGCAAAGCAAAGGAAAAATCTTGCAAGATGAAAGAGAAAATTAAATAATTATTTAGAGGGCAACAGTAACACATGTAAAGGCTGACTGCTCATAATGATGCAGACCAGAGGGCAGTGGGATGGCATATTCAAACTGTAGGAAGAGACACTGTTAACCAAGAATTTTATATCTAGCAAAATTATACTTCAAAATTAAAAAAGTGAAAAAAGTCCTGGATAAACAAAATTTGAGAGAATGTATTGTTGCACAACTTACCTTTCAAAAATAATGAGAAAAAATTCTTCAGCTTTAAAGGAAATGACAGGAGAGATAAGTTAAGTACACAGAAATATAAAAAATATAAAATATATAATTCTGGATTTATACCTTATATGTACATGGCAGTAATAGCAAAAAGGAAGGAGCAGAAAGCAGAGCTGTATTCAAGCAGATTGCCATATTGTACCTAAATAAAGTTAATAAAAATCTAAAGTAGATTGTAGTATATTAATTTCCATGTAAACTGTTGAGCAACTGCTAAGAAAATAAATCCAAAAAATAATCAAAAAATTAACAAGAGTTAAAATGATACACTATAAATATTTATTTAGCACAAAAGTAGACAGCAAAAAGAAAACAAAACACATAATCAATGTGAAATATCTAGAGAAATTAAAATGTGAGAAAGTTTACTTTTTTGGGGTAAGGAAAATCACAAAACACGGAAGGCCTACAATCTTTTTATTGTTGTTGTTGTTGAGATGGAGTCTCACTCTGTTGCCCAGGCTGGAGTGCAGTGGCGCAATCTTGGCTCACTGCAACCTTTGCCTCCTGGGTTCAAGTGATTCTCCTGAAGACCTACAATCTTTATAACAAAAGGTAGTTTTTTAATTTGGAGAAAGGTGCCCACTTAAGTCAGACTCCTACTTTAGAGGCTAGGAGATAAGGCCAGTATCTTCCTTGATAATTACCTTTGAAAGGGATGGTTCCCAGGTCCTTTAGAAAGTAAAACTTGAGGCCGGGCGCGGTGGCTCACGCCTGTAATCCCAGCACTTTGGGAGGCCGAGGCGGGTGGATCACGAGGTCAAGAGATCGAGACCATCCTGGTCAACATGGTGAAACCCCGTCTCTACTAAAAAATACAAAAAATTAGCTGGGCCTGGTGGCGCGTGCCTGTAATCCCACCTACTCAGGAGGCTGAGGCAGGAGAATTGCCTGAACCCAGAAGGCGGAGGTTGCGGTGAGCCATTGCATTCCAGCCTGGGTAACAAGAGCGAAACTCCGTCTCAAAAAAAAAAAAAAAAAGAAAGTAAAACTTGAGTTGTAAATCTGCTAAAGACCCTTAGAACAGATTTGCATCTCAAAGAGGCAGGGAATAATTTACAATTACAAGTTTTCTAAACCAAATGCTATAAGAAAAGGGAGACTAGAGGCCTTGAGACAGAAAAAAACAAAAAACACCAAAAGGTGACAGATAAAACAAAAAAAGGTGACCTAAACTTTGGTCAAGCTGAGGGAAATATTAAAGGATTCTTGCCTTAACAAGCAAAGTATGTCAACAGCAAACTATTAAAAATAAAACAAGATTACACAGCATTACCAAGTTGAACTGATCCCAGGCATTTGAGGTTGTTTTACAGATCTTTGACAATGTTGACAAAAATAAACAATAAGTAAAAGACACACTATTCAAAAAATAATGCTGGGAAAACTGATACCCATACACACACGAAAGTGAACCCCTACCTCTCATCACATAAACAAATGAACTCAAGACCGATTCAAGACCAATTAAAGATTTAAATGTAATACTTCAAACTGTAAAAATTATAGAAGAAAACCTTGGAAAAACTCTTCTGGGCATTAGCATAAGCAAAGAATTTATGATTAAGACAACACAAGCAAATGCAACAAAAACCAAAATTGGCAATTGAGGCTTAATTATACAGTAAGGGAACTATCTACAGAGTAAACAGACAGCGTAAAGAATAGGAGAAAATATTTGAAAACTATGCATCTGACGAGGGACTAATATCCAGAATCTTTAAGAAATTCAAACAAATAAACAAGATAATACAAATAAGTCCATTAAAATGTGGGCAAAGGACATGAAAAGACACTTTCAAAAGAAAATGTACCCGTGACCAACAAACATAAAAACATACTGATCACTAATCATCGGAAAAATGCAAATTAAAATCACAATGTGATACTATCTCATACCAGTCAGAATAGCTGTTATTAAAAAGTCAAGAATTAATAAGTGTTGGCAAGGATGAAGAGAAAAGAGAATGCTTATCCATTGTTGGGTAGGAATGCAAATTAGTTCAACCTCTGTGGAAAGCAGTATGAAGATTTCTCAAAGACCTAAAAATAGAACTATCATTCAACCCAGCAATCCTACCACTGGATATCTACCCAAGAAAAATAAATTGTTTTTCTAAAAAGATGTCTATACTGCTAATGTTTATTACAGCAATATTCACAATAGCAAAGTCACAGAATCAACCTAAGTGTCCACCAACAGTTGATTGGATAAAGAAAATGTATGTAAACCATGGAACACTACACAACCATAAAAAAGAATGAAATCACGTCCTTTGTAGTAACAAGGGTGCAGCTGGAGGTCATTCTCTTAAGTAAATTAACACAGAAACAGAAACCAAATACCACATGTTCTCACTTATAAGTGGGAGATAAGCAATGGGCACACAGGTACGTAAAGATGGAAACAATAGACATTGGGCTCCAAAAGGTGAGGAGGGAGAAAGGAAAGCAAGAGTGGAAAATTCATCTATTGGAAACTATGTTCACTATTCATGTAATGGACTCAATAGAAGCCCAAATCCAGAATTATGCAATAGAGCCACATAACAAACCTTTAAATGTGCCCCCAAATTTAAAATTTGAAAATATAGTTAAAAAGAAAAAAGATAACACACTGCATTAATAGAATAAAGCACAGAAAGAACAGGATCATCACAGTAGACACAGAGAAAATATTTGACAAAATCCAACACCCATGAACTTTAAATAAATTAACAGTAAAAGAGAGATTTCTTAATAATATGACATTTATGAAAAAATCTGTATTTAGGGAGAAAGACCAAATGTTTTCTTTCAAAAATTGGTGGAAAGCAACATATCTTTCAGTTTTCAGGCAGTGCAATAAGTAATATAAATGAATTTAAATATATACATATATACTCAGATACTTATGCATCAACAAAAAATATACAAATTGTAAAGGAAGAAGTAAACCTATATTTGCAAATGATGCAATTCATAATATAGACAATCCTAAAAAATACACACAGACAAATACACACATTATTAGAATTGATTAGTGACTTTAGCAAGATCACTTGATACAAGGTCAAAATGTGTAATATTTCTCTAAATTTAAGAAAAATCAAAAAATGAAACTTTTAAAACATTTCTATTCCTAACAGCACTAGGAAAAATATATAATCAGTTGTCATTATTTCTGATAGTCATGTTCTATACAATCCCCTTGAACACTGAATTAATGAACATTTATTATTGTGTCTAGGAGAAACATACATAGACATATCTATATGTCTATCTACATACACCATATACTTAATATGCTATAATTTAAAATTTTAAAAACATCTTATCCTATTAGATTCTATTTGCTTTATTTTACAAATGAGAAAAAAAGGTTCATGATTATGAAGTGACTTGCCTGAAACCACACCACTTACAGATGCCAGCGCTGGGATTCAAGCCTTATACACCTGTCACCAGAACTGGAGCTTTCTGCATTGCATTGCACTGCACTGCACTCTGTATGAAAGCCAAAACAAGAAGATAGAACATTACTCTGTTCAACTTCAGCTGGACATATACATGTCAGCTGACTAAAAGTTTTTTTGTCACTTTGCACACGTCCTCAAATTGTCTCAAAAACACCATGAGTATTGATTTGAAAGTTAAAAATGAATTTTGCCAAGTCAGTGAATTCACACATACAAAATCTGCAAATAATGAGGATTACATCTTGTACCTTTTACATGTAAAGGTAAACATCTCACTTTTTTTTTTGAGACGGAGTCACTCTGTCCCCCAGGCTGGAGTGCAGTGGTGCAATCTCAGCTCACTGCAACCTCTGCCTCCCAGGTTCAAGTGAGTCTCTTGCCTCAGCCTCCTGAGTAGCTGAGATTACAGGCACCTACCACCATGCCCGGCTAATTTTTGTATTTTTAGTAGAGACAGGGGTTCACTGTGTTGGCCAGGCTGGTCTTGAACTCCTGATCTCAGGTGGTCTGCACTCCTCATCCTCCCAAATCCTAAAGTGCTGGGATTACAGATGTGTATGTGTAGTTACTTAAAAGTTTTGCTTTAGGGCTGTGTACATAATAGGCACCGGAAATACTGCTGTGAATTTAACAGCTACCCTAATGGCCTCAGTTGAATGATTATAATCAATACAGCCTTAACAGAATTAAAAATTCTGGGAGCATCTAGTTAACAGTTTCAGAATTAATAAAAAAAAAATCTCAGATCCAAAGATTTTTAAACATGACTTCTGTCTCAACAATATCAGATTATATGAGATTTTAGGTAGATAAATCTGCCTGACCCTGTCCCAAAGCAAAACTCTCATGAAATAAAGAAAATAGTTTACTTTGAATGTGTTTGGGTATGGCAATCATTTATATCATTGTACATGTTTACAGTAACTGTGTCTGAAACACGAATGAATCCCCAGTAAAGACACAGACAATTCTGGGATAACCTGTCAAGTCAAGAGATTCTAGAAATAATATACATTCTAGAGTAGCTATTCTGGTCTTGATAAGAACAAAGTGTCTGAATTAGGTATTTTCCCTCACAATTAATGAGTATATAACATAAGCAAAATGTTGTTTTGTAGTTTTAGTAGAGACAGGGTTTCACCATATTGGCCAGGCTGATCTGGAACTCCTAACCTCAAGTGATCTGCCTCCTTCAGCCTCCCAAAATGCTGGGATTACAGGTTTGAGCCACCATGCCTGGCCTGTTGTCTATATTTTCTTATTTCTTTTTTGTTGTAAATTAACGTCTGTACAAATATCTAAACTTGTAAATGATTGGTGAGTTTTTAGAATATCATTGTTAACCTATCATTTTTAGATTACATAATGTTTCTCTGTGTTTTTAGAAACTATTTCTAACAAAATAGTTGGATTATATCTCAATAGATATAACTTACTTTTTGAGGCATCTTAAACTACTAAACTATTTTTGGTTTTATAACCTTATTGGATAGACTTGGTCAGCAGCATTGACTTAATTATGTGTCCTGTATTGAAACAAGGAGCTCTTTGTGCTTTGAAAAACTGAGATGAATTTTTATTTTTTTCTAAATGATATAAAATTCAATTTAATGATGAATTTTCTGCTTTAAGAGACCCAACTAATCCTTAATAAAATTTAAAATATTTGTGATAAGAGTCTTAAAAACAGATAGTAGTTTTAGTTTTTATTGAGTGAACATGCATTTTCTATGCGTTTGTTGCTTCTACTCAAACAACTAGCTCACAAGTGTAACTACACAGAACAGATGGCAAAACCTTTGCACATTAGACTTTATATCTGAAAAAGAGACACTTTATTTTAAAATTGCCACTTGGGAACATAAAGTGCTCTCATGAGAAAAACACATTTTACACTTCTAAGGCAGTCCATAAAATAAAGGCAGATGTTTAAATGACTTCTTAATTAACACAAAACAAACATTTACCTACACCGTGAGGATGAAGCAGTGCAATCAAGATAAACCTCTTAAAACAGCCTGGGACATATTTTATGCAAAGCAATAGCAAATATTTTATCTTTTAAATTTTTCTGTCTTTTGTATGAAGATAATAGTGTTTGTCCACAGTTCACAAATTTGAAAACTATTATAAAAAAGTATAGCTGTCATTTTCTAGCTATAATGAGAGATGGTAAAAATGTGCTTACATCTATAGGATATTACAGTTACTAATAAACATTATTTTCAGCTCATTACACAATTATGTTATTCTGTTAAGCACTGAATACTTTTGTTACCTAAGGACACATTTGTTAAGAGACTAGGGAGATTATGTTATTTCTCAAAATGCCCTCATATAAAACGTATGCATAACATATTGCTTACAAAATAAACTTGCACATAGTGTAAGTGTTGGACAATCATATGAAACAGACGAAACAATAAAAATAAACCACTTTTACTCACAAGAAATTATTTTTGGTAAAAAAAGCATGCTGACATATATTGATAGGGTGAAAGTGACAGGACAGAAAGGAACACTAGCACACCACACAGGGTGACAGTGAATTATGCTTTCTACCTAAACAGGGTCTACTGTTTCAATATCTTGAAATAAAAGTTTAAAAATGATGTAAGAAACTATAAAGCCAAGAATGTATAGGCTTACCCTCAACTTCCATTAATGTCAATAAGTTTTATTTGCCTTGTTAAAGGCAAGAAGAACAAGGAAATGATGGTGTCCTGTTTGTAATAGTTGAAATAAATACAAAGAGGTCATACAAAGTAAAAGACATCCTTTACATCCAAATGGCTTTTCTTCTGCAACAAAAGGAATGACCTGGGCTGGAAAAAGAGAATAAATGTTATAAACATGTATCAACTTCAAAGTTAAGTGTTCAGGAAATTTTTTAAAAAGAAGATTAGCATCTTATATCCAAAAATAGGAGTAGTAAAGAAATTATACTGGAGATGAAGAGGATAACAAATAAAGTAGTTAATATGAAATGACTAAAATAAAAATCATGCATGGGCTTAGTGGACTCATAAAAAGAGGAAGTCATTAACTGAGGATATCTGATAACTACATTTTTTATTTTATTTTTTTAATTACCTGAAAATCTTAAGGATTTATATTAAATCTCTAATGGCCCCTTTCCCACAAATTGTCCAATGAACTATTCTAATGTTTTTGATTCGAATTGTATTGTATACCTTGGTTTTGAACAGTTAGTAGAAATAATTTCAAAACCTAGGTAGTAACGCAATCTCAAGGGCAATTCAGCAGATAAAATCAATAAAAAATTTACATCACACAATAACACAAATGAAAATTATGCACATTGAAATGGTTAATGAGATGAAGGAAGATATAGCAACAGCAGTAAAAGGAGAATTATATTGTGTAGGTTGGTAAAAGTAGAACTACAGTAATAAAATTTAGCCATCTGAATTTGAAAATGCTCAATGGATTTTAAATCACAAATTAGGCACAATTGAAAAAGAACTGGTGAACTGGAAGGCAGAGTTGAAGAAATTATATGGAATGTGGCAGAAAAGGTAAAAAAGAAAGAAATTAGGGAGAAAGTTTACAAATGGAAAGAACAACAAAAATGTCATATATACTACTAACAGAAATTCCAAAAGAGAATATTGTAGAGGAATAATGATTATCATAATAATGATAATGAAAGTTTTTGAGAATTTAAAAACAAGTGGCAATGCTTTTACTTCTATTAATAAATCTAGGTTATTCAGATCAACTTTCTTAACTGAAGACAAAGGAAGAATCTTGTCAAAACGTAGTTTAGAAAACTTCTATCAAAGCATACAAGGTCTAATACAATAATGAAAATTAACTGCTATGATTAGGAAGAGGACAGAAATGCAAAGATGTGACCTAGGTATTTAGAACATTAAATATAGATAGATAGATAGATAGATAGATAGATAGATAGATAGATAAGATATGCAACATGATATTTTAATATACACATAAAGTGAAATACTGGGCTCCTTTTGTCTTGTTAGCATTTGATATTAACAGATAAAGTTGCTCGAAGGCTGGAATATTTGTGTGTGTGTGTGTGTGTGTATGTGTGTGTGTGTGTGTGTGTGTGTGTTCAGGTGTGGTATGTAAAATGTAAGAGACATTATTAAATCACAGTTTCGGACCCTGAAAGGTATACCTTGGGTAAGGTTAAGGTCAAACTTATGCAGTACATCCAAGTCTGCATTTTAAATACTACTTTTTAACCTATAGATCACAATTCCAGAAATTTGAACAGAATAATCCTGAAGTACCCCAGATTGATGCAAATGCAGGCATTTCTTAGCATCATCTTCAGCCTAAGAATATTAACTCAGTACTTTTGAAAACAATGTCCAGTACACAAAGAGAATTAGATGCCCAAGAAACAGAAACAACAGGCAGCTTATTCTACTGAAAATGATGATCACAGGAGAATTGAAAACTAGTATAAAAAGTGAAAAAGAAGACAAGAAAAACAAATGAAAATTGCATACTGAACCTACCTTATCTGTAACTAAGATCTGGTTAGGTCAAACTAAAGAAAGAGATAGTAAACTGGAAGATAGATTAGACTAAATTAATGAGATCCAACATAGAAAAACAAAACATCATGAAATGCAAAAGGAAAACTGTTTTGTTAAGGAAGAAACAATAGATTAAAATACAGAGATTGTAAGAGAGAAATATAAATGCTACAATTTTATATATATAGAAAATCCAAATAACTTGCAGGTAAACCCTTGTAATTGACCAGGCACTTAGTAACATTGCTCCATGCAAAATATAATATACCAAAAGTATATTTTTATATAAAACAAAATGAATATAAAATTTTTAAAAGCTATATATTTTTAAATTTGATTTTTCATTTTAGATGTGTACAATTTTGCTCCATGCACAAATTTGTTACATGGGAATATTATGTAATGCTGAGGTTTGGGCTGCTAATAATCCCATTGCCCAAGTAGAAAACATAGAATAGGGGAGTTTGTCAACTCAGCCC
The DNA here is from genome assembly GCF_030222135.1 of Aotus nancymaae. Taxonomy (NCBI): domain Eukaryota; kingdom Metazoa; phylum Chordata; class Mammalia; order Primates; family Aotidae; genus Aotus; species Aotus nancymaae. The sequence goes on from NW_026988471.1 coordinate 33,835,057, forward strand.
CCATTTGGAGTTCCGAGTGTCTATTGCTCCCATCTTTGTGTGTGTGTGTACCCAATGTTTAGTTCCCATTTGTAAGTGAGAACATGTAGTATTTGGTTTTCAGTTTCTGTGTTAATTCAATCGGGTAATGGCCTTCAGCTGCATCCATGTTGCTGCAAGGGATGTAATTTCATTCTTTTTTTGTGGCTGTGTAGTATACCACATTTTTTTAAATCTAATCCACCAATGTGGGGTATCTATGTTAATTTCATGACTTTTTTTGTAATTTTAAATTGCACTGTGATAAATACACAAGTGTAGGTGTCTTTTTGATAGATTTATTTTCATTTGGACATATACCCAGTAATGGGATTGCGGGCTATATTGAATGGCAGTTCTATTAAATATTTTTAATTCCTTAAGAAATCTGCAAACTTCTTTCCACAGGGGCTGAACTAATTTGCATCCTCACTAACAGTATATAAGCATTCCCTTTTCTCCATATCCTCACCAACATGTTATTTTTGACTTTTTAATAATAGCTGTTTTGATTAGTATGAAATGGTATCTCACTGTGGTTTTGATATGCATTTCTGCATTTCTCTGATGATTAGTGATACTGAGAAATTTTTCCTATGTTTGCTGTCCACTTGTATGTCTTCTTTTGAGAAGTATCTGTGTATATCCTTTGTCCACTTTTTAATATATACTTGTTGTTTTCTTGTTGATTTGAGTTCCTTATAGATTCTGCATGTCATTTCAAATGCATAATTCACAAATATTTTCTCCCATTCTGTAGGTTGTCTGTTTACTTGTTGACAGTTTCTTTTGCTGTGTAAGAACTTTTTTAGTTTAAGCCCCGTTTGTCTAGTTTTTATTTTTTGATGTCCTCATTATAAATTCTACTGATTTTTGTATGTTGATTTTGTATCCTGAGACTTTGCTGAAATAGTTATTGGGCATAGGAGTCTTTTGGTGGAATCTTTAGGGTTTATAGGTATTTGATAAAAACTTAGAAATAAATTTAGGTATAGTTTGTCAGGATCTCTATGCAGAAAACTATACAATTTTATTTAAACAAATTAAAGAAGACCTAAATAAGCAAAGGCAAATACTATGTTCATGAATTGGTATAATCAATACTCTAGTTTTCAGTTCTTGGAGGGGTGCCTTTGTTATTGGTCAACTTGATTAAGCTGTACATTTCTCATGTTTCCTCTTTCTGTGTTTTGATTTATGGTAGGCCATAAAAGACCTATCTATCAATTGATTTATCTACCTATATTGTATATGAATTTCCTGTCAAAAGTGAAGTACTAGCCATTTAGGAACTCGCACATGACCTAACTGGTGACTTACCTCACTGGTGTGAGTAAGCAGTTGAGCCTGTGATTATTCTAAATTCTCTTGGAGCCTTCTAACAACTTCTAGGCTAGATCCTTTTTTAGCTCCATAAGGAAAGTCATTAGCTTTTCCTTCAAGTAATCCATACCTTCAAACTCAGAGGCAACAAGAACTGGATTTTTGTCTGTTCTTATAAATCAGATTTAGGTACCAATCTGGTTTTTAGATCTGCAATCCATTTACTGCAGTAGAGACAGCATCCCCATGAAGAATCCTGAAACTCTGAAATATCATAACAAATGAATGCAGAAATTATTCTCTAGTTCTTTCTTAATGGGACCTTTGACCATTTACTCTGGTAATGATACTATGGTGAGAGAGGACTGTCTAGTCGTTGATTTCTAAGCATCATCATGGTCCCAGTGTTAGATTTAAGGTGAATGAATACCTGATAACAAGTGAAATCTGAGCCCAGCTCCAGCACATAGTGTGCTCATGAAGCCCAAATATCAATTCAGTACTTGCTTCTACTTCTTGAATATCCAGTTAAAAGGAACATACTTGGTAATATGCAGACTCACTTCTTTTGGCCTGTGTGGCACAAACACTTTTATAGGAAAGACCAACTCCAAGCTTCTGAAACTGCCCTCCTCACAAGTCAAAATAGTAAATCAAAATGATATCACATCCCAGGGAAAATGGAAAAATTAGCCACATATCAGAGAATTATGCAGATGTGGTTGTTTCTATCACATTCCCATTGAATTCATCAATGTTACCCCTATTGAAAAATCCTATAAAAATATAAATCATGAAGGATCTATAGAAAAGTGCAAACTCAATTAAATCTTACTTTCCACTGAAGCTGCTATGATAGATAGATTTGATAAAATATTAACATGGTCTCAGTTATATGATATACAGCCATTCACCTGGAGCTTCTGTTTGTTTGTTTTAATCCCATTCTGGAAAGGGCATCAAAAGCAATCTGCACTTAAATTCTACAGAGAGAACTATATATGTATGTTTTTGTCCTAGTGCTATGTTAACTCTCCTTCTTTTTCAAAAAGAGACTTACACTCTCTGGACATTTAGCATAGTATTGCATTGATCCTTTTTGTCAATGATATCACATTAATCTAACAACATAAACAAGGATCAAGTATGTGGCAGACCTTGTTAAAATATTATTACCAGAGGGTGAAAAACAACACACAAAAATTCACAGCTTCATTAAATCAGTAAAATTTTAGAAGTCCAGTGCTCACGTGCATGCTAGAACATTTATATAAGGAGAACACATGGACACAGGGAGGGGAGCACTATACACGGGGGTCTGTTGGGGGAGGGGGGATAGTGGGGGGGGTGGGGAGTTGGGGAGGGATAGCATGGGGAGAAATGCCAGATATAGGTGAAGGGGAGGGAGGCAGCAAATCATACTGCCAGGTGTGCACCTGTGCAACAACCTTGCATGTTCTTCACATGTACCCCAAAACCTAAAATGCAATAAAAAAAAAAAAAAAAAAAAAAAAAAAAAAAAAACAAGTTATTAGTCCTCCAATCTCTAAGAAGCAAGCACCATAAGTAAAAGATAACTTTGAATTTTTGAAGCAGGGCATTTCACACTTTGGAGTGTACCAGGTAACACAGAAGACTGTGGCTTTGAGTGAACCCTACAACAGGTTATTAAAGCAATTAGTACAGCCAGGTGAGCTATATTGCTACAGTAAGACATTATGCTATTAGGGATATTTGAAGTGGGGAAGAATGCAATGTGGGTTTTATGGTAAGTCCCAACAGTGGAATTACAAAGTGGACTTCTAGGATTCTGGAGCAAGGCCCTTTCATCTGTAACAGAATTATACATAATTCAAAAAACAGCTCCTGGTATAGTATTTGTGTCCTTCTGGAGACAGAACACCTTGCTGTAGAATATCAAGTGACCGTATAACCAGAAATATTCTTTATGAGCAAGATTCTGTCAGATCCATTAAATCTTAAATATAGAAGCTATCCCTTATAATATCAAAGTGGCCCTGCCAGTACTGAGCAAGAATTTAAATTGCACTGCTATAAATAAATGAAGACCCAAAGGGCACAAGAAAGCTGAATCATCCACTTTTTTCATTAATAATTTTAGTGTAGACACAGTGGACTAATGAGTGAAGTAACCATTCTGAAAAACATGGAGGCTATGCATGAGTCCAACATAAAGGGCTTCTAGTCACTAAGACCAATCTAACTACTGGTTTTGCTAAATGTACCCACAATGGAGACCAGTGTTGATGTTCAGGTACAGTATCATTTATCAAGGACATCAACTAGCCACATTTTAGAGGTTAAATTACTTTGGATCCATTTCATTATGGAAAATGAAGTAAGTAATCTGCAATAAAAACAAATTACAGATATGAGTTAGTCTTCACTGCACACAGGACCTTAGCCAGCACCACTACTGAAGAGCATCCAGTGTTTGATTCACTGATGAGATTCTGTATAATTAGCACAAGACCAAAAGACTCATTTTAAAACAAAGAACCCACAGGAATGAATACATAACCATAACAATTACTGTCTCTATTCTATACCGCACCACTTGAAGAAGACAATCTGGTAGGATGAAGGAGCCATCTTTTGAAGACTCAGCTGAGTCATTAACTTGAACATGATATTCTAGGAAAATGAGACACATCCTCCAGGACATAAAATATACCCAAAATATATAACCACTGTATGGTTCTTTCAGCAATATATAAAATACATGGGTTTGGGACCAAAAGGAATGAGCTAATTTGCAATCATTTTTAGTGACCCATTGGGAGAATGCTTGAATTCTCTCCCTGCCACTCTGGGCTCTGCTGGCCTAAAATTTCTGGTTTCCAGTAAGGGAATTCTTCTTCCAGGAGAAACAGAGTCTTCTTTACATTGTGGCTGCCACATGATCACTTCAGTCTTCCTATTTCAAAAGCTTGGCAAGCATGGTCATTGACCCTGACTATCAGGAGGGTTTAGGACTCTTACCTCCTGAGGCAAAAAAACAAAACAAAACAAAAAAAAACATTTGACCAACAGTTATTTGGTGGTTGATACACTAGAGGGTCCCTTGACCCTTTCCTAACAATGACAGTAAATAAACAGATACAGTAGTGATGGCCTGGGAAGAGCATGCTCACCAGAGATTTAGCATGCTCATTCCTAAGTGTCTGGGTTATCCCAAGTTAAGAGAGTCCTAGAGCAGCAGAAATCGTAGTAAGGGGGAAGGGACTCTAGAGTAAGTAATATAGGAAGGAGATGATGAGTATCACTTGTGGCCTTGAGACAAGTTTCAGTGACTGGTCTTAGAGGAGATTCTTCCAGATAAAGTGAGCTTACTATTTATTTAAAACAAGTGGTCCTGAGTAGAGAGGCCTCAAGTGGATGCTATGGGTGCATTGCCTGAATCTTCCTAATCACTTATCCTCCAATGGCTGAGAGTGATGATTGCTGATGGAAAATGCTCTCTTGCTCAAGGTTATACCATCTTCCCAGAAGAAGCCTGCATCCAATGATAGGGAGATAAAGACTTGGCCCATTTGCCTTTGTTGGGGCTATGTCTGAAAAGCTATGCCATATTCAGAGCTAACTAAGTGACTAGCTAATGTCAATGTTGCAATTTCATAAGAGTTCATTGTGTCCCTCTGACCATCCTATTGTCTTGCTCTCTTAAAGGAGTTATTTTTAAAAGTGACTCATAGTAAGCCTCTTGCATGAAGTTCTTTGAGTATCAGTGTCTGTTCCCTAGGGTTCTGTTGGCTACGGTTATAATTTAAAACAAAAATAATTTAAAATTAAAGCTAGAACTAGAATATTAGACAAAAATACTATAGATTTGGAGAGTATAATGACTGGCTTTAAAGAATCTTAAGGTCTTTTTATAATTTAGTTAGAAAATATAAACTGAAAACCTCAGATTTTTCAAAGAAGTATTGATATAATAAACTTTGTCAAAATTAAGAACCTCTGCTAGGTAAAATAAATTGTTAGGAGAATATAAAGACAAACCATAGAGTGGGGAAAAGTATTTGAAAATCACATATGTGATAAAGGACTCATACTTAAACTATTTAAAACAAACTCAATTAGAAAGCATAATCCAATAAAAATACACAAAAATTTAATAGACACTTCAAGAACAAAAATTATGGATTGCAGATAAGCAAATGAGAAAACATTTGGCATCATTAATCATTAGAGGAATGCAAATTAGACCCATAATGAGATACTAGTACACACCACACCAATAGAATTTTTAAAATTAAAAATACTAATCACACTGAGTGTCAATAAGGATCCACTGGAACTTTAATACACTGCAGGTTGGAATATAAAATGAAAAAAAAAGCTTAATAGTTTCTTATAAGGCAGATTTTAAGACATAAAAGGAAGCTGTATGAGCCATGACCAGTAGTGAAACAGCTGAACAGATTATGTATCTTGTTCATTGTGGCATAATAGAACCGTTGATGAACTCTTAACTGCAAAAAATACCAAGATTATTCTGGTTATTCTGGATGCCATTTCAAATACCTTTCAGGCTGCTAAGAAACTAGGTAAAACTGAGAAGCTTAGTATTAAGATTGAACAATGTGGAGGCTTAGACAAAACTGAAGTTCTACAAAACCATTAAAATGAGTCTGTATATAAGGCTTAGTTAAGCTTGAGAAGTGTATCTCTTCAGAGGAAGAAGAAGATCAAATATTGTTCCAGAAACTACCTTTGAAGGCTATACCTTCCAAGTTCAGGATGGATCTCCTGGGACCTTTAACTTTAAGATCATGTAGCTAACGCATAAGTTTTTGTGTACTACGTTTGGTATTTTGTTTTATTGTTTCTCTATTAAGAACTGTTTTTCAATGTGGTTTGCTATTGCAGCACCTTTTATACTGAAACTATACTTGAACAGTTCCAACTGTACATACTATGTGAAGCTTGTCTTCTGACTAGGTTTCTTATTTCTATGTGAAATTTTATATCTTGCAGCATCCTGTAAATAAACATTAAAGTCCACCCTTTACTTCACATACATACAGAAATAATAAAGTTAATCATATACCAACCATATGACATAACCATTCCATTCCTAGGTATTTGCTCAAAAGAAATTAAAGCACATGCCCATACAAAAACTTGTACATGAAATTTATTCATAGCAGCTTTATTTTGAAAACTCAAAACTAGAAACAACCCAAATTTTATCAACAGGTAAGTGAATAAACAAGTTGTGGTATATACCTACAATGAAATACTAACAACATAAAGAAGAAATGAACTATTATTGATGCTCATGACATCATGAATAAATCTTAAAATTATTATCCTGAGTAAGTTGTAATCAGGATTACAGAATACAGATATACCTTGGTGATATTGCAGGTTTGGGTCCAAACCACTGTGATAAAGTATCACAATAAAGCAAGTCACACACATTTTTGGTTTCCCATTGCTTAGAAAAGATACATTTACACTATACTGTAATCTATGTTCAATAGCATTATGTTCATAAAACCTATGTGCATAATTTAATTAAAATATTTTAATCTTAAAATGCTAATGGTCATCTGAGCCTTCAGCAAGTCATAATCATTGTGATGGTGGAAGGTCTTGACTTCGTTTTGATGGCTGCTGATGATCAGGGTGGTGATTGCTAAAGGTTGGAGTGACTGTGGCAATTATTACAATATTAATAACACAACAATGAAGTTTGCCACATTGATTGGCTCTTCCTTTCACAAAAGATTTCTCTGTAGTATGTGATGCTGCTTGATGGCATTTTTACCTTCAGTAAAACTTCTTTCAGAATTAGAGTCAATCTTCTCAAATATTTCCACTGATTTATCAACTAAGTTTGTGTAATATTCTCAAACCTTTCTTGTCATTTCAACAATATTCACAGTATCTTCATCAGAAGTAGATGGAATAGATTCTATCTCAAGAAACCATTTTCTTTATTCATATATAAGTAACTCATCATTGGTTAAAGTTTTATCATGAGATTGCAGCAATTCAGTCACATTTCAGGTTCCAGTTCTAATTCTAGTTCTCTTGCTATTTCCACCACATCTGCAGTTACTTTTTCCACTGAGGTCTTTAACCCCTCAAAGTCAGCAGGAGAATTGGAACTGACTTCCTTCAAATTCCTGTTAATGTTGATATTTCGACCTCCTTCCATGGGTTATGAATGTCAAATCCTTTCTAGAATGATGAACATTTTTTCAGGTTTTCCATTTACTTTTCTCAGATTTATCAGAGGAATTACTATATTAACAATAATTCTGCCAAAAGCATATCTTAAATAATAAGATTTGAAAGTCAGAATTATTCCTTGATCCCTAGGCTGAGGAATGGATAATTTGCTAACAGGCGTGAGAACAACGTTAATCTCTTTGTACATCTCCATCAGAGCTCTTGGGTTACCAAGTGCATTGTCAATAAGAAGTAATATTTTGAAAGGAATCTTTTTTTCTGAACAGTAGGTCTCAGCAGTAGGCTTAGAAAGCAAGGCTGTAAACAGATGTGCTGTCATCCAGGCTTTGTTGTTTTATTTATAGAGTAGAGGTAGAGAAGATTTGGCATAATTCTTAAAGGCCCTAGGATTTTGTGAATGACAAATGAGCATTGGCTTTGATTTAAAGTCACCAGCGGCATTAGCCCCTAACAAGAGAGTCAGCCTGTTCTTTGAATCTTTGAAGCCAGGCATTGGCTTCTCCTCTCCAGCTACTAAAGTCCTAGAAGGCATCTTCTAATAGAAGGCTGTTTCATGTACACTGAAAATCTATTGTTTAGTGTAGCCATATTCATCAATTGTCTTAGGCAGATCTTCTGTTTAACCTGGTGCAACTTCTCCATCAGCACTTGCTGCTTCACCTTGTATTTTATGTTATAAAGATGGCTTTTTTTCCTTAAACCTCATGAACGATTTCCAATTTTTCAAACCTCTTCTGCAACTTCTTCACCTCTCTCAGCCTTCACAGACTTGAAGGCACTGATTTGAATTCGGTTTTGGTTTAAGGAAATGCTGTGGCTGGTTCCATGTATCTAGACCATTCAAACTTACTCCATATCAGCAGCAAGGCTGTTTCACTTTCTATTGTTTGTGTGTTCCCTGGAGTAGGATTTTAATTTTCTTCAAGAACTTTTCCTTTGCATTCAAAACTTCCCTAACAGTTTGGTGCAAGAGGCCTGGCTTTCAGCCTATCATGGGTTAAAACATACCTTCCTCACTAACCTTAATCATTTTTTTCTGGCTTTTGATTTGAAGTACAAGATGTGTGACTCTTCCTTTCACTTGAATCCTTAGAGGCAGGCCATTGTAAGGTTATTAATTGGCCTAATTTTAATACTGTTGTATCTCAGGGAATAGGAAGGCCTGAGGAGAGGGAGAGAGATAAGAGAATAGCTGGTCAATGGAACAGTCAGAACACACACAACCTTCATTGATTATGTGTGCTGTCTTATATGGGCATGGTTTGTGGTGTTCTAAGTCAACTACAATGGTAACATCATATATTACTGATCAGAGATCACCATAGCAGATATGATAATAATAAAAAAGTCGAAATATTATGAGAATTACCAAAATGTGACACAGGCAAGAAGTGACCACACGCTGTTGGAAAATGGTGCTGATAGACTTGCTTGACACACCGGGTTGCCACAAACGTTCAATTTGTAAAAACTCAGTATCTGTGAAGCACAATAAAGTGGAATAAAATGGGATATGCTTGTATATGTTATATGATAATATTCACATAATATCTCAAAAATATAAATTAATCTATGTGACAGAAACCAAGTGTTGTTAGGATGAACAGAAGATGGGGAAATAGGCAGGGAATATAAAAATGTAGAAGAAAACTTTTTGGTAAAATAGATATGTTCATTTTCTTAATTATGATGACTTGATGAGTGTTTCTTGTAAAATTATATGCCTTAAGTATTTATGTCAATTATATCAAAATTAAAAAATCATTTAATTTAAAATTTTAATTTAATTTATAATTCAGCTAATGTGTGCAAGAGTGTATGCATATATGTATGGGTGTGTATATAGATATGTATATGTGAGAATTTTTGCAAAATCAGAGGACATACAAAATTTATTCACACTCTCAATTGAAACCTCCACACATTTCTCTAATTAGGAAACTCTGTGTTGGTTTCAAAGAACATCTTTATTTCTGCCTTCATTTCATTGTTTGTCCAGTCGACATTCAGGAGCCAGTTTTTCAGTTTCCATGAAGTTGTGCAGTTCTGAGTTATTTTCTTAATCCTGAGTTCTAATTTGATTGCACTGTGGTCTGAGAGACTGTTACGATTTCTGTTCTTTTGCATTTGCTAAGGAGTGATTTGCTTCCAATTATGTGATCGATTTTAGAGTGGTGCGATGTGGTGCTGAGAAGAATGTATATTCCGTGGAATTGGGGTGGAGAGTTCTGTAGATGTCTATTAGGTCCGCTTGGTCCAGCTCTGAGTTCAAGTCCTGGATATCCTTGTTAATTTTCTGCTTTGTTGATCTAATATTGACAGTGGAGTGTTAAAGTCTCCCACTATTATTGTGTGGGAGTCTAAGTCTCTTTGTAGGTCATTAAGAACCTGCTTTATGTATCTGGGTGCTCCTATATTAGGTGTGTATATATTTAGGATAGTTAGCTCTTCTTGTTGCATTAATCCTTTTACCACATGTAATGCCCTTCTTTGTCTCTTTTGATCTTTGTTGGTTTAAAGTCCATTTTATCAGAGACTAGGATTGCAATGCCTGCTTTTTGTTTTTTGCTCTCCATTTGCTTGGTAAATCTTTCTCCATCCCTTTATTTTGAGCTTATGTGTGTCCTTGCACGTGAGATGGGGTTCCTGAATACAGCACACCAATGGGTCTTGACTTTTTATCCAATTTGTCAGTCTGTATCTTTTGATTGGAGCATTTAGCTCATTTACATTTAGGGTTAATATTGTTATGTGTGAATTTGACCCTGCCATTTTGATGCTAGCTGGTTGTTTTGACCCTTAGTTGATGCAGTTTCTTCATTGTATTGATGCTTTTTACCATTTGGTACGTTTTTGGAGTGGCTAGTACTGGTTGTTCCTTTCTATGTTTAGTACTTCTTTCAGGAGCTCTTGTAAGGCAGGCCTGGTGACGATGAAATCTCTCAGCAATTGCTTGTTCATAAGGGATTTTATTTCTCCTTTGCTTATGAAGCTTAGTTTGGGTGGATATGAAATCCTAGGCTGAAAGTTATTTTCTTTAAAGATATTGAATATTGGCCACCACTACCTTCTGGCTTGTAGAGTTTCTGCCAAGAGATCCACTGTGAGTCCGATGGGCTTCCCTTTGTGGGTAACCCGACCTTTCTCTCTGGCTGCCCTTAGCATTTTTTCCTTCATTTCAACCCTGGTGAATATGACCATTATGTGTCTTGGCATTGTTCTTCTTGAGAAATATCTTGTGGTGTTCTCTGTATATCCTGGCCTTGAATGTTGGCCAGCCTTGCTAGATTGGGGATGTTCTCTTGGATAATATCCTGAAGAGTGTTTTTCAGCTGGATTCATTCTTCCCGTCACATTCAGGTATACCTATCAAACATAGATTAGGTCTTCTCACATAATTCCATATTTCTTGGAGGCTTTGTTCATTTCTTTTCACTCTTTTTCCTCTAATCTTGCCTTCTCATTTTATTTCTTTGAGTTGATCTTCAGTCTCTGATATCCTTTCTTCTGCTTGATTGATTTGGCTATTGAAACTTATGTATGCTTTGTGAAGTTCTTGTGTTGTGTTTTTCAGCTCCATCAAGTCGTTTATATTATTTTCACTGTTTATTCTCATTAACATTTCGTCAAACCTTTTTTCAAGGTTCTTAGTTCCTTTGCATTGGATTAGAACATGTTCTTTTAGCTCAGAGAAGTTTGTTATTACCCACCTTCTGAAGCCTGCTTCTGTCAATTCATCAGACTCATTCTCTATCCAGTTTTGTCCCTTGCTGGTGAGAAGTTGTGATCCCTTGGAGGAGGTGAGGTGTTCTGGATTTTGGTGTTTTCATTTTTTTGCAATGATTTCTTCCCATCTTCATGGATTTATCTACCTTTGGTCTTTGCAGTTGATGACTTTTGGATTGGGTCTCTGAGTGGATATCCTTTTTGTTGATGTTGAAGCTATTTCTTTCTGTTTTTTAGTTTTCCTTTTAACAGTCGGGCCCCTCTTCTGCAAGACTGCTGGAGGTCCACTCCAGACCCAGCTTGACTGGGAATCACCTGTGGGGGCTGCAGAACAGTAAGGGTTGCTGCCAGTTTCTTCTGTTATCTTCATCCCAGAAGGGTACCCACTAGATGTCAGCCAGAGCTCTCCTTTATGAGGTGCCTGTTTGGATATACAGGGGTTGGGGAGCCACTTGAGGGGACAGTATGTCCCTTATCAGCGCTCAGGTGCTGTGCTGGGAGCTCCATTGTTTCATTCAGAGCTGCTGGGCAGGTATGTTTAAGGCTGCTGCAGCAGAACTCATAACTGCCTCTTTTTCCCAGTGCTCTCTCCTGGGGAGGTGGAGCTTTATTTATAAGTTCCTGATATGCTCCTGCCTTTTTTCAGAGATGCCTGCCTGGCCAGGATGTAGTCTAGTCACAGTCTGCCAGCAGAGGCGTTGCTGAGCTGCCCAGTGGCTGTGTAAACTTCCCTGTGGTTTTCTTTACAGAGGTACAGTTAGAACTGCCTGGGTAATGAAAGTCTGCGTCAGTAATGACAGACTTCCTCAGTAATGCAGACTGCCTCAGAAATGGCAGAATGCCTCAGTAATGGCAGAATGCCTCAGTAATGGCAGACTGCCTTGGTAGTGGTGGACTGCCTCGATAATGGCGGACTGCCTCGGTAATGGCAGATGCCCTTCCCCCCACCTAGCTGGACCATCCCAGGTCCCCCTGTGCTTGCTGTGAAACTCTCAATCCAGAGCATTTCAGATTGCTGGTCTTTGTGGGCGTGGGACCCACCAAGCCAGATCACCTGGCTCCCTGTTTCAGCCCCCTCTTTTTCAGTTGAATGGGTGTCTCTGTCTCCCAGGCATTCCAGTTGCCAGTTGAAATGGCTGCCCAGATTTGTGTTTTTGTGCAGACATCCATGGCACCAGCTGAAACAGCCATGCTGGAAACTTGTGGTGCTTTCAGCCCAGGAACCTACTGGTCTGTGGGTGGTAAAAACTGTGGGAGAAGCACAGTATCTGAACCAAGTGCTGGAGTGGATGGAAAAGTCCCTGCTGGCCTCCATTGGGTAGGGAGGGGGGTCCTCTGGTGATTGCACTTCCCTGGTGAAGCAGTGGCCTACCTTGCTTTGGCTTACTCTTCTTGGGCTAAACCCACTGTGCAAACAGTCCCATTGAGATATACCTGATACCTCGTTTGGAAATGCATCGATCACTAACCCTCTGCGTTGCTTTTGCTGGGAACTGCACTCCAGAGCTGTTCCTATTCAGTCATCTTGAGATAAATCTACTTTAAGTTGTTTGAGAATTCACCAAACTACTTTGCACAATGACTGAACTAGTTTACATTCCCACCAACAGTGCATAAGTGTTCCCTAACATCACTAATCATTAGAGAAATGCAAATCAAAACCACAATGAGACACCATCTCACACCAGTCAAAATGGCTATTATTAATGCAGAATTTCTAGGTAAAACTTTATTTCTTCAGAGAACAAATAATTTGCAGACACTTTAATATTTATTAAAATGTAGACATTGCGAGAAGCAATGTTTTTATTATGTGTTTTCCTCAATGCAGAATTGATTTATATCTATTCATTGCAGTAGATTCTTTTAATGCCCTCTTGATCTTCTTCTTGTCTCCATATCATCTAATTCAGGAGAAATTACCATAGAACCATGTTATGTATAATTATGATTGAATCAGTAGCCTGTAGGATGAATACATGAAAGCATTAAGGACATTATGATAATTTCAGGATTCGGCCAACCGTTCCTCTAGATAGACAGGCTGATGCTGAAGTTTTCATCTGTACCATGCAACCTTGTTTTTCTGCAGTTAATGTGGAGGCTGTAAACTGATCATGTCAGGGAGGTGTTTTAGTGTGTTCTCTAGCTCTGGATTCCAGATAGTACTTTTTTATGCCAAACAAAACCCTGGTAGGCTGTCAAGAAAAAGTTCAAAAATCAAGGATGAAATGATTATATTTGCAATATGGTTCTTGAACATTGTTTTTAGTTGCCATCTAATAAAATTTGTACTACAAACGTTGAGACATAAAAATAGTTTACACTCTTCAGTGCAGCTACAGATCTAAAATATGTAGAAACTTATTAACAGTGAATTCCAGTTGAAATTTTCAAAAAAAATTAAAACTTCCTTGAGATACATATGTTGCCACTTATTTCTGTCTGTGTTTTTTTAAAAATTGAAATAACACTTTTTTTTTTTTTCTGATAAAATCTCAGGGCTTCCACTCCTGAGGAGCAAAGGAAGGAAATAGAATTCTGGGAGAGAAATAAGGATGAAGAAATTAAGTGAACCCAACTCCATGTGAGGTAATTCTCTTCCTTTTAAAAATATCGAATTGTGTATAGCATGAGTTTTTACTTTCTAGATGCCTTCTTTAAGACAGCTCTCTAAAACTTTGAAGAAAAACTGGATTTTTTTGAAAGTTGCCTTTGAGAAATGTTCAGTTAAGTGAAATGTTATCTGATAAAGGAGGAAGATATATTTTTTTCCAACTTTGCATATTAGCTAAAATGAAAAGAAGTGCAGAAGTTTGAGTTTTTATAGTTTGTTTTCTTTGCTTTCTTTGTAAATCTGTCTCATATCCTTATTTTTTCCTCTCATATATGTAATATAGTTATTAGCTATATAATGATGTTTAAATCAATGACAAACTGCATATACCATGAAAGTCCCATATGATTAAAATACCATATATTTCTGTGCCTTTTCTACGTGTAGATACAGAAATACTTACCATTGTGTTACATTTGACTGTAGTATTCAGAACAGTAACATACTGTTCAGGTTTGTAGCCCCTAAGCAATGATAGGCTCTGCCATATAGCCAAGGTGCATAGTAGGCCATATCATCTAGATTTGTGTTAGAACAATCTATGATGGTCACACAATGGTGAAAGTGCCCAATGACACATTTCTCAAAATACACCCTGGTTATTAAGCAACACATGGTTGTAATCCATCTGGTCCTCCAGTAGATGTAATAGCTGTTGCAGTAAAAATAGTCACATCTATTGACATATATTCGACACAAAGGAAGAAACTGAAATTATTCCATGATCATAACCTGGAGACTACACAAGTTCTAACATTTTAATAAGATTTTTGATATTTATATCTGCTCTTAAATGAATATGTATAAAGCATCAAGTGCTAAAACTTATAGCTAATCAGCTAAAAATGTTGCTATTATTTGTTTATGTTTATATTTTCAAAGATCTCTGAAAATTTTGAACAAAAACTTGAACAAATCAAGAGGCTTTGCTTACTCTTACTTGACTATTCAACATCATAAAGATGTCATTTTTCCCAAGTTAATATATGAATTTAATGTTTATTAAAGTTTATCTTACGCTTGGATCTGATATTTATTTAAATTGTATATGAAAAAATGAACAATTCAGAAAAATTAAGTAAACCCAAAAGAGAAGAGCAACAAGAGAGTAGTAGTCCTACTGTTATTAACACAGTCTATGAGGCTTCTTTGTGTAAAGCAGTGGTACTGAGAATGCATTGATGAACAGGCCAGTCAAATAAAATAAAAAGTCAAAGCACAGACCAAGTGCATTTGGACATTTTGAATACGGTAAAGATGATATCTCAACTAATTGGGCAGAAAAGGGAATTTTAATAATGGGGTTGGGTAAAATAGATACCATTTGAAAAAGATTATCGAGTTCAATACTCTATACCATAGACTAATACTAAACTGATCAGATATTTAAATGTAAAAATGAAAGTAAGCAAGTACTAGAAGAAAAGATGGTGAGTTTTTCTATAATTTAGGAATGGCAATTACTTAAACTATGACTCAAAATCCAGATCCAATTAACGATAAGATTGGCAAATCAGACTCTTCTACTTAATAAAATAAAAAAAGGATATCTTTATGATAAAAATTAAAAAATAAGTAAAATAAAAAACCACATATTGGGAGGAAATATATGCAATTTGCATTATAAAGGACTAATCTTCCTAATTCATAAAGAGCTCTTAAAATTTGAGAATAAAGACCAGGCACCGTGGCTCACACCTGTAATCCCCGCACTTTGGGAGGCTGAGGTGGGCAGATCACCTGAGGTCAGGAGTTTGAGAACAGCGTGACCAACATGGTGAAATGCTGTCTCTACTAAAAATAAAAAAATTAGTCTTTGTTTGCTGTGTCCTTTCCTGGCTTTGGTATCAGGATGATATAAGCCTCATATAATGAGTTAGGGAAGATTTCCTCCTCATGGATTTTTGAAAGAATTTTGCTTTGATTGGTACCAATTTTTCTTTGTATGTCTCGTAGAAATCAGCTGTAAAGCCATCAGGTCTCAGACTTTTTCTTGCGAGATTTTTAATTACTGGTTAAGATTTCTATTTCTTCTTGGTTCAATCCTGGGATATTGTAGGTTTCCTAGGAATTTATCCATTTCCTCTAGGTTTTCTAGCTTGTGAGCATAAAGATATTTATAGTAGTCACTGATGATTTTTTGTATATCTTTGGTATCAGTTGCAGTGTCTCCTTTTTCATATCTGATTATGCTTGTTGAATCTTCTCTCTACTTTTCTTTGTTAGTATAGCCAGCAGAATATCAATTTTATTTATCTTTTCATAGAGCCAAATTTGTATTTAATTGGTCCTTAGTTCTTTTTTTTGGTCACTATTTCATTTAGTTCTTCTCTGATCTTTATTTCTTTTCTTCTGCTAGTTTTGGAGTTGGTATGTTCTTGTGTCTCTAGTTATTTGAGATAAAACATTAGGTTGTTAGTTTGTAATCTTTCTATATTATTTATGTAGGCATTTCACGCTATAAAGTTCCGTCTTTGCATTGCTTCTGCTGTCTCCCAGAGATGTTGATGTGTTGTCTCTATTTTATTTCCATTTGAATAATTTTTTAAATTTAAATTTTAATTTTATTGTTGACCTAAAGATCATTCAGGAGCAGGTGGTTTAATTTTCATGTACTCTTTTAGTTTTAAGAGTTCCTCTTGGAATTAATCTCTAGTTTTATTCCATTCTGGTCCAAGAATGGACTAAATATAATTTTGATTTTTAAAAATTTACTGAGACTTTTTTTGTGGTCTAACATATGATTTATATTAGTGTGTTCTCACACTGCCAATAAAGACGTACTTCTAATAAAGACTGGATAATTTATAAAAGAAAGAGGATTAATGGAATCACAGTTCTTCATAGCTGAGGAGCCTCACACTTATGGCAGAAGGCAAAGGAAAATCAATGGGATGTCTTACATGGTGGTAGGCAAGAGAGCTTGTGCAGAGGAATGGCCCTTTATAAAACTATCAGATATCTTGAGACTTATTCACTACCAGGAGAACAGTATGAGGGAAATTGCCACCATGATTCAATGATCTCCACCTGGCTCACCCTTGACATGTGGGGATTATTACAATACAAGTTAGGATTTGGTGAGGACACAGCCAAAACATATTCTGGGCTTACCTCGGAAAATGTTCTATTTCACTAATGAGAAGGATTTATATTCTACAGTTTTGAGGTAGAATGTTCTGTAAATACCTGTTTGGTATAAAGTCCTATTTAAGTCCAAGATTTCTTTGTTGATTTTCTCTCTTGATGATCTGTGTAGTGCTGTTAATGAGGTTTGAATTCCTCCACTTTTCTTGTATTGCTGTCTCCTTCCTTTCTTAGGTCTAGTAGTAATTGTTTTATGAATCTGGGTGCTCTGGTGTTAGGTGCATATATATTTTCCTTCATGTTGAATACATGCCCTGGTGAATACATGCCTTGGTGAAGTCCTTTTTGCAACATATCTTCCTGGAGTTCTCTGAGTTTCTTGTATCTGGACGTCTGGCTTTCTAGCAAGATAAAGGAAGTTTTCTTCAATTATTTCCTCAAATAATTTCCAAAGTTTTACTTTTTTTCTCCCTCAGAAATACATATGAATCATAGGTTTGGCCATTTTACATATTTTCATACTTCTTATAGGCTCTGTTATATATTAACCTTCTTTTTTCCATATTTTTGTCTGATGGTTAATTTGAAGGACCTATCTTTAAGCTCTAAGATTCTTTCTTCTACTTGACCTAATAATAGACTATTTATTAATTGACTATTAATGTTTTTGACTGTATTTTTAATTCCTTCAATAAATTTTTGATTTCCAAAAGTGCTTTTTTTCCACATGTCTCTTTGATAAGCTTTTCATTCACGATCTGAATTATTTTTCCAGTTTCTTTGTATTAGTTTTCAAATTTCACCTGGGTCTCATGGAGTTTCTTTAAAATCGATATTTTGGATTCTTTATCTAGTATTTCAAAGATTTCATTTTTGTTAAGATCCATTGCTAGAGAGTGAATGTGATATTTTTGAGGATGCTGCAACACTATTTTTTCATACTTCCAGAATTGCCTTTCTGCTTCCTTTTCTTACGGATAAGCTGTCTCTCCTTATTATTTTAAAATGTACTTTATTTGGATGGATTTTATTTTCCCCTTGAGGATATGACTATAAGGTATTTCGGGAACTCTCAGACACAGAAAACTGCATGCTTTTTTCTCCTTTGTCCCAAAGGTTGTCCCCTTTGGGTGCTGTACTTTCCCTTCCCTTGGGAGCTGCACTCTGCAAGGGCTAGACCACTGGGAATCCTGCAGCTTCCCTGTGCTCAGCCAAACCCGTGTGACTGCCACAATCTGAGTGGGTGGTAGGAAATATTTATGGTGGCTTTGATAAAGTGGAGACACAAGGGTTGAGGTTCTCTGGGGTGGAAACACTATCCCACTGATACACTCCAGCTCAGGTGTGTGGGAAGGGTGAATGGATCTATGAATGCTGGTGGTCTGTCCTGAAGAATTCCCCAAATCACTACCCCCAGTGTCTGGATTTGTCGGAGTAGAAGAGCTCTCCCACAGTTTGGATACCAGTAGACTACTGCAGGGGTAAGCAATGCCAAGAAGATGACTGCCACCTACCCTTTGACAAAATGTCAAGTCCCTTTGTTTCTTAGCCCATCTCTACCATGCTTTTGCAGTTGTGCTTTTTCTCTGTCCAACCTTCTTTCTGTGAGTTCTCTTCTAGATTCCAGCACTCTCCTCTTAATATTCTATTTCATTTATTTACCTAAAACTTTGGGTTTTTTTTCTAAAGAAAACTGGTATCTAATATCTCTAGTCAACCATCTTGAAAATAAATCTTCCAATGTTAATATTACTATTAAATCTTCTGATATTAATATTACTATTAAAACTTTTAATCTTATAATATTAATATTAACCAGATTCTAGCTATTTTCTCAGGCTGATTCAACTGAAACCTAGGTCATGATGCCAACTTCTGAGTTGATAAATGCCATCTCACTAGAGAAGTGGATTGAGGCTAGGAGGAACTTCCACAATCAATGTGAGGCGGGTAAGTACAAAGGGTACCAGGAATTAATGAACTGAGGTTTATACTGTCCCAGGGAGAAAGCAGGAATGAGAAGATATCAGCAAAAGTTAAATCTAGTATAATGAACAGCCATCCACTAATTTCTTCAGGCCCTCAAAGTTTTTTTGACAAATTTGACTGTTGGTTAGGAATCAAGTGATTAGTGAAGTAATCAGAACACAGGCTGTAGAGTGGTTTTTCTCAACAAAGACAAACTTGTAAACCAGGCTAAGAACAGAGAGGCCTTCACTGCTGACTGTGGTATAGGAGAGCTCCTAGATGAAAGCAGGGCAGAAGGTGGGTGGGGGAGTAGAAAGATTTTAGTGGGACATGCAAATGAGATACAAAGTAGGAATTAAGACTCAAGCACTTCTTCCTCAAGGCTAGCACATTGCTAAGCACGATATATAGGACAGTCAAGGAAGTCACTCAGTGATAGAGTAATGTTTTATGCACACAGTAATTTCAAAAACTACTTTTCTTTTTCTTTTTCTTTTTTTGAGATGGAGTTTTACTCCTGTTGCCCAGGCTGGAGTGCAACGGCGTGATCTCAGCTCACTGAAACCTCCGGCTCCCAGGTTCAAGTGATTCTCCTCTTTCAGCCTCCCAAGTAGCTGAGATTACAGGCATGTGCCACCAAGCCAGGCTAATTTTTTGTCTTTTTAGTAAAGACAGGGTTTCACCATGTTGGTTAGGCTGGTCTCAAACTCCTAACCTCAGATGATCGCCCACCTCAGCCTCCCAAAGTGCTAGGAATACAGGCATGAGCCACAGGCTTGGCTGCTGTGAGTTTATTTTTTACTGGACATTTATGAACTCTCAAGAGAAAGGCTTTAAGAAAGGCATCTTTGCATCTTTAATTAGTCCTAACATTAGCCCTTTAACCCAGCAATTATAATTACATGTGGGGGATAGAGTAAAATTCCAGTAACCAATCAGCTTTCCAGACCTCCATGCAGCCTGTTAAATGAAGGTGGTGCCAGAATGGGGTTTGTGCCCATGAGAAGAACCAAGAAGAGCCAGGCTGAGTCTCTTTTCAGAAACTTGACCTTCAAGTAAATCACTTACTTTTCACCACAGTGAGAGGTTCAGGTCTATAAAAGGCTCTGAGATCACCCGGAATGGGAAATGGGCTTGCTACTTAAGTGTTTCCCAAATCAGCACCTTAACCCAACAGAATATATTTTGAAACATTTAAGGCTCCAAAAACATTCTTCACACACACTTCCCTCTGAATTCTGTTTATGTAGTAGCACTTCCCTTCAATCCATATACTTGTGTGTTTTAGGGGGAAAAAAGGAAAAATCCCTCTAATGAGCTTATTTTTCAGTTTAGGTTTCATAATATTACCTTCAGAAAGTAACATTTTGAAAAAATTTTTTGGGTATTTTGAAAAGTAATTATGTTTGGTAAAATAAAAAAAAAATACTCTGTATCTTTTTCCCCATAAGCTTGTTCTTAAGGAAAAGTGGAGATTCTTGGACCTAGAGTCTCAGACATAGCACATGAAGCTGCTTAGGTGACATAGCTGCTGGGCTGTGGAGAAGAAACAGCTCTGTCATGATAGGAAACTCTGGCAGGTTCCTTGGCTCCCAGAGGCCCATCCCTGAGCCATCAATCCTCTCAAACAGACCACTTGTCACAAGCTGTTTACAGAGCAGGTCTGCACGGCCGAATTGCACTTCCAGGACCCCTGCTTTTTTCTGTTCTTCTTTTTCATTTCCTACATGTATTTTTCCCTTTTTAATCACTTCTTTTTTAAAATTACTTCTTTTGATTATATTTTTTTGTTCCTTTTAAAGGCTTACTACCTCCACATCTTGTCCCTCTGGAAGGTCTTCAGGGACAATAACATGCATGCATGGAGCTGTCATCTAGTATGATAACAACCTTTTGGAATACCTCCTAAAGGACCAGCCTGAGGCTGTTTTACAGTTTACTTTTTTCTACACTGGTAGAAGGAGTATACTCTACAAAAGCACTGAAAAATATAGTATAATAAATACGTAAGCCAGTAACATAGTTGTTGATTATCATTGTAAAACATTATGTATTATATATAATTGCATGTGCTATAATTTTATATATTGGCAGAAAAGTAGATTTGTTTACATAAACATCACAATAATGTGAGTAGTGCATTGTGCTACATTATGATACCTATGATGTCACTAGGTGATAGAAATATTTTGACTCCATTATAATCTTATAGAACCACCATCATATACATGGTTCATTACTGACCAAAACATTATGCAATGCAGGACTATACAACTATATACTATATATTATACACATATGCATATTTATGTACATAACACACAGAACATCATAGACGTCACTGGATTTGTTTTAAACGACAGCTTCTGGGGTTTCTACTGGATTTTTATAAAAAAAGGTTTAGGAGAAATAATTTTGATATATTGGAGAGAATGCTGGGTTGAGGATCAGAAGCTCTGGTTTAGAGTATTGGTTTGTAATTTACTACCTTTGTCAATTTGGGTTTAATGTTTAAGTTCTTTGAGCCTTCATTTATTAAAGTACAAATTGGGAATAATAGTACATGTCTCACAGAGATATTGCAAGGATTAAATAAGACAGTGTGTATAGCAGCATCTGGAAAACTCCTAAAATACTTTAAAAATTGAAGAGCACAAATAATTTCATTGATTTCTTATTAACTCAGCATTGTTAATTGAGTCGCTACAGCATATGTTTCTGTTCTTTACATTAAGATATACAGGTATACTCTATCTATCCTTTGGATATACTTTGGAGACAAATCACATGAGCCTTTTAAATGTATAATAACAGCAATACGTATTTGAATGACCCAAAATATCCTAAAATGCTTCAGAGCAGAAATGTTATAATCAAATTATAAATCTTCTAAAATGTATTATCTATATAGTTAATAGATTACTAATTACTCTCAGCAGTTCAAATTATCAGACATTCTGAATAAATGTTGTTTCATCGTTACTACAGATAGAAAGCAAGTGAAATAAAGCATCTGTATTGAAACTGTCTGTGCTTTCAATACAGATGCTTTATTTCACTGGCTTTCTATCTGTAGTAAGCAGACATCTTTTGCCCATAATTACTAGATATCTTTTGCCCATAATTACCATGCTGTTTCCTGAGTGTCTGTAATTGCTGAGTTGAATAATTGATGATCTCTTGTGGCAGAGCAAATTACCAAATTTAGTGGTTTAAAACAACAATAATCACTTTATTATTCTCTCTCATGGTTCTAGACGTTGACTAAACTCAGCTCAGTGGTTCTCCCTAATGTCTCTTATGAGGCTGTAGTAGAATTGGAGCTGGGATAGAATTATCTGAAGGCTCATACACTCACAGGTCTGGAGTTGAGCAAGGAAGTCTCAAACAAGTCGCTCTTGAAATAGCTGGTGCTCGTTGGTCATCGCTTTCTGTTTCTAGGTGTTTCTTCACATATCTCCATTACACTGGCTTCAGGGTAGCCAAACTTTTACATAGTAGCTCAGGGATCAAAATGTACCTGTACAGGAAGTGAGAAACAGGATAGATGTGTCATCTTTAAAGACTTAGCCTCATGCAGCATCACTCCTGCCATATTCGGTTCATTTAAAGGAAGTCATTAAAGCTGGATCATATTGAAGAGAAGGAAAATTAACTTACTAATTTTGCTATAAGGTATCTAAGAATCTTCAGACAAGTTTTAAAACCACCAAAGTTATTAAAATCCTAACTAATTTTTTATTGACTGTCCTATGGAAGTCTGTTATATTATATCAACATACCATCTTTTCCTACCTACAGATTGTGAACTAAAGAGGAGTGTTTACCTCTTCTGCTTATTTTAACACCTCAAAATATCAATACAGTGCTTAAAAATTCTTGCTGAAGTGAACTTTGTCTCTAAGAATGTTTTAATACCAAAGCAAAGTGACCCCAATTATGTGAGTAAAACATTTTTAGGACTGTAGGAGACTTAAATTTTATGGAGCTATGTGATAATAAAAAAGGATAAGGGGCATTGCATTTTAGCTCTGGGACATTAATATGCTTAATAAAATAAAGATGACTAAGATGCTAATGATATAAAAATTAAGTCTATGACTGGGATAATGAGCAGAAGAACATTGCCTAATATGATTGTATTCATGATGGTACTTTCCAAAGCACTTTTATCATCAAGATAACTTGCTAACACACCTGTTTTTTGTAACAATTCTGTATTTTAGGTAAGCCGATTCTGGAATCAGAAGATGAGAGTAAGACAGTAATAGTAGATAAAGAATTGATATTCTTACTGATGCTAAATTGAAACAAAACAAACAAAACACATAGCAAAATCCCCATGGCAACATGGGCTCAAGAGAAAGCACTATATCCATTCCATTTTCCTGCCACACTCTTAAATTTTGCCCACACCTTACCTTCATGATAATTTTGGTCTCTGTATTTTTAAAAATTTCTTATTTGCAATCATTTTTATCAGGTAAAATGCATGAAAATTTAAATCAAATGTGAAACGTACAAATCAAAGCCTGAAGCCCACTGAAAGTTTACGAGAGCTTCAGGAAAGATGGTTCATTTGACATTGCCACCATTATCATTATTCTTGAAGAGAGCAGGTGTTCTGACACTGGACCCAGCAGGAGGAAACATAATTCCATTGCATATCTTGTTCTTACTAAGTCATGATAAAGATAGAAATCCTGACTCTACCATTAACTACTTGTGTGGCCTTAAGCCAGTGTTTCATTTCTCTATAATCTGTAAAATAGTATGCTTATTATAAAAGATTGTTTTCAGACATTTTAAATAATTCATAAAAAGTGTTATCACAACATGAAGATCACAAGACACACTCCATAAATATTAGCTCTTATTAACAGTTCGTCATTAATAGTATAAATGCCAGGCATTAGTTTTGGTTAAAAATAATGAATTATTTGTCCATAATATTGTAAAACTTTTTTTTTTTAGATGAAGTCTCGCTCTGTCACCAGGCTGGAGTGCAGTAGGGTAATCTTGGCTCACTGAAACTTCCGCCTCCTGGGTTCAAGAGATTCTTCTGCCTCAGCTTCCTGAGTAGCTGGGACTACAGGCATGCACCACCATACCTAGCTTACTTTGGTATTTTTAGTAGGGACGAGGTTTCACCATATTGGCCAGGATGGTCTCAATCTCTTGACCTCGTGATCCACCCACCTCTGCCTCTCACAGTGCTGGGATTGCAGGCATGAGACACTGCTCCTGGCCAAAACTTTTATGCACAGTGTAGTATCTCTCTGTGAGAACTCATGTACCTGCCACTCAGGTAAGTAAGCATGGTAGAGATGCTCTGAATAAGCTTACCTGATCTCAATTCCCTGCTTTTCCCCTTATACTAGACACCAGAGATGAAAGTAGGTTTTTCCAGAAAGGATTTGCATTGGCTTCTTTCAACTCTGGAGCAATGATCACTCTGTGAATACTTTATAATAATGTTAGAGTTGAGGTTTTCAAGACCATATAAATAGTGCGAACTTTTAAGCACAAATCTATATGCAGCTGAGATTCTGTTTAAGAACTGTCCCATGACATTATTCAAGCAAGTCTGTTTGATGACTCCTCTGCAGAGGAAAATTAGTTCTTGTATACCTTTATATTGAGGTTTTAACCTAGTTTTATATGGGGATTTTCTGTTTAGACATTTCATTTTATATTGGCTACAGGCTTTATTTTATCCCTGTACCTCAGGCAGCCATCAAAAGAGAAGTCTAAAGACTCCAGTGCTGGGAAAAGACTTACCAGGGTGAAAGCCAGCTTGTTATTTACATAACTTCCAGCTCTCCAATTTTAATTTTCTACTTTAATTTCCTATCTTAACATCATTTTGGGCATTGAAGAATCATTCTCATTCACTTTATTTTGACTCAGCAAGATGTTAAAAAAAAAAAAGACACCTAATGAAAGATTATATTTACTTACAGGGAAATATCTTTGCTAGAATCTAGGCTGCCACTCTGTTGTAAACAAACATTGGATTATTAAGTTTTACACCAGGCTTTATCATCTGCAATTACCTTATAGGCAAAACACAGATGGCATACTTATGATTGCAAGTGAGCATGTACATATTATAACCTTGACAATGTCAACGAAAAGTATAGCTCATGAACTTTGGGTGGTGGAAGAGGATAAGTGAAGAAAATGGAATATTATATAGTAGTAATTTGATATACTATAGAAATTCAATTGGACGAAACGTGAAATTTAAGTATATAATGTAAAATTTTATCTAAACTCTAAAATTTATGCTTTAACATTCAACGAATAGAATATGGAAAAAAAATGAAACTGGAGAGTATAAATAAAATTAAATTATTTTCTTCTATAATGAGTATTAATATGTGACATTTATAATGGATATGTAACTATGCTATTGGTAGTTTTTTTTTAGTGACATGATTTTAACTAATAGAAGAACACATAATTGTATCTGCAAATAAAAGCAGGAATAAAATGAGTGGGGTAAGAGGTAGATAATGTCGTTCTCCCTTCAAATTTTTTTACTAACAGTTTCTGTAGTATTTGATTTTTAAAAAGTATGCATGTATTTATTTAATAAGTAAACATTTACTGAATGTCTACAATATACCATGCATAGTTTAAGGGTTAAAAATCTATCCTAAGTGAAGAAAAAATTTATTTTATACAATTGATATTCTGGTAAAGGGATTTAGAAAAATGAATAGTAAATACAACAGGCAGTGTGCAGTGGCTCACGCCTGTAATCCCAGCACTTTGGGAGACTGAGACGGGTGGTTCACTTGAGGTCAGGAGTTTCGAGACCAGCCTGGCCAACATGGTGAAACCCCATCTCTGCTAAAAAGTACAAAATTTAGCCAGGTGTGGTGGTACATACCTATAATCCCAGCTACTTGGAAGGCTGAGGCAGGAGAATTGCTTGAACCTGGGATGTGGAGGTTGCAATGGTGAGCCAAGATCACACCACTGTACTCCAGCCTGGGTAATAGAGTGAGACTTCATCTCAAAAAACAAAAAAGCAAAAAACAACAAATAAACAAATTATACAATGTGTGTGTGTGTGTGTGTGTGTGTGTGTTAACAAGGGCAAAAGAAAATGTTATAAATGAAATTCAGTCTTTAATATATACTGTGAAGCCGAAAATAGGAATTTAGTTGTAAGATGAGTTAATAAAAATGGAAAACTCTTAGTAGGCATCTTTTACTAGGGTATGTTCTAAGAAAAGGATTAGGTCCATAGATATGAAGTAGATTTTTATAACTATAATATATAGTTTTCATGAGTCCCAGTTGTAAGGCACTTCAAAGCAACTAGGTCCAAATATTCCATTAGTTTGAGTATATAAAATATGAAGTACTTAAAATCTTAAGAGTTATGAAAACGAGCAACCTATATTTGTGGACATCTAATACACTGTCTACAAGATCTGCCTCCTTTTAACTTGTCATACTTCCCTGGGCAATATGTCTGCTTAGGCCTGTATTTTCCTACACTTTATTCCTTTCCTGGTCATTTTAATCAAAGGACAGGAATGATGATCTCACCAAATAAAGAATAGCAATTTTTTGTTCAAAGGTACAAAACTTCATTTTAATATAAGTAACACAGAGTCATAAAGTAGAAAAGTTAGGTATTTAAAATTTTCTGAGAATATTACTGTGTAATTTATGTAAAGGTACAACAATGAAAGCGAAAGGATTATTTTTTGGTTTTAAGGTAGCATGTGTGTATTGATACGACTAAGTTTAAATAAAAATTAAAATCATTTGGTTGTTGCTGTTATTAGGTAGTAATTTAATTCTGCATATTCAGTGAAAATAACGTTAATTTCCCTTTTAACATTGGTGAAAGAATTATGAGAAATACAAAATATTTGTACTTTCCAATGTCTTAGCTTTCAAAAATCACCATTTATCACATGACCAGTCAAGCAAAATGAAGATAAATATGAAAATTAGACGATTCATCTCAAATAAGTATTTACCTTACGTTTCATGAGCTAGTTGTTATATATTTAATGAGTTAACTGGTGCAATTAATTAAATCTCCATTGTTTGTTTAAAATCTCTTTTGGAGAATTTCATGCCATCTGGTTAACTTACTTTAAATGACAAAAGCAATAAGTACTTAATTGAATTCCTATTAATGCACTGTGATCTCTAAACATGTGAGATTTTAATGAGCATTTCACCATATTTACTGAAAGAATATTGTCTAGATAAGAATAAATGTTTTGTTAACTCCCTTTGTTAACTCCTTTGCTGCTAAGAGTAGGTGCAAAATATTGCAAAAATGTCATTAAGAGTGGTTCAAATTGTTATTTGAAAATAAATCGTCACACTTTAGAAGTAAGTAAATTTATAAAAATGTCTTCCTCCAGTATTTCTTTATTTCCCACAGTGTATCCACAGATGTTAGATTTAACCTTCTCTGCTTTTTATAATCTGGAAAAACAATGTTGTGAACAGAGACATATACAATTATATAACCGTAATGTAACACTGAACAGAATAGTTTAAGGCTTCTGTTTTGAGTTATTCTCCAAGCATGGGTGATGTAAAACTATGGGTATGTGCTGCTTAAGAAATTGACATTTTGAAAGAAATATAGCTGGATCATTATTTATGAATGAACTGAGTTCTGCAAGTTGTTTGCAATTGATTTTAGAACTTGGAAAATTTTTTCTTTCCTAGAGAAATCATGGGAAGATTTGGTTTCTTAGCCATTCTGAAAATAGATCTAACATATATCATGCCAGAACCAGAGTTTAAAGTAGTGTTGCTCAGATTGCAGGTCATGACTGCACTAATGGGTTCTGAATAAATGTAATAAATAGGAAATGACAAATTTATTTTCTAAATAAAAATAATACAAAATATCACGTTAATTCTGTATTATAAGAATGTATTATGAAACCCTTTTAATTGTCCTGTGTATCTATGTTACGTATTTGTATATGTGTTTAAAGTTTTGCCTATACTGAGTTGTAAAATCAAATGTGTTCTGTGGGTCACTTCCAAAAAGTTTGAAAATAACTGGTTTAAGCATTCTATAAAAGCCAATCTCTGTCTAAATTCTGTCCCTGACACAGTTTCAAAAATTGCTGTCCATCAAACTATTTTTAAACATTTGAGCCTATTGCTTTGCTAGATAAGCAACATGGAACCTCATTTAGAATTACAATCCAAGGAAAAATTCAGTGCATTTAATTCTGTATATATATTTCTAAAAATAGTTATTATTTTCCTCTGTGGTAAATAAACATGAATGGCAAGTAGTTCAAACAAATGAATACAATGCATTTTTATTAATTTTTCTTAAAAAAGATACTAATACATTTCTGAGTTTAGGGAATGTTTAGAGGAATGAAGCTGCTTTGAGGCCATTCTGTAGATCTCGTATCTGTAAACTGAAGGGCTCGTGTGGGTGAAAAGTCCACTTCAGAAAAAGAAAGAGCTAGGTCACCTAGGGTATATAGAAGAGAAATTAACATTGATCAACCTCTATTCTTTCTACCAAAGATGGAAATGTGGATAAAAGGCATAATTTAACCCATTTCCCAGTTGCCCCAAGAATACTCTTGTCTCTAATCCTAATCATATACATTTCTGTTACATTAGGATTAGAAACAAGTTCTGTTTAGAAATAACCTCAATAACACTTTTTATATTTTATTTTCATATTGAAAGTCAGTCAGATTTGCTTCAGCCTCAGAGGGTGTTTATGTAAAATTAAATGAGCACCTGCATTGAGTTGCATTTTTTTTTCTAAATAGGAAATGGGCTAAGGAAGAATGAGGCCAACAGAGGCCAGTATAGAGGTAGTGCAAGTTTTTTTTCCAATAGGTTAATAGTAGAAGCATATCTGGGAAATGAAAAAAAAACAACTTTCGAAGATATTTGGTAGGAGGTCTCCTTAAGTTTTGTTTTAATATCTATCTGGATTACATTTGAAGATACTAGTCTTGAGGGAATTAGGAGAAAAAATGAAAATGTAAAGTCAGATTATGAATAATTGTAAGAAAAGACAGAACTAGGTTGGATAATCTGGCTAGAGAGAAACCAGGAGCCATGCTGACATTGATTTTGTTGCTGAAACACCCAACCTTTACCATTGAGGGTTTTTAATAATAAGCAGTGGAATCTAGCTCTTGTTAATTAAACAGAAAATAATGTTGGACTCACAGACTGTCAGAAAAACTGGAGAAGTAGAATTGAGTCTAAGCCTTGAAAAATAATATTAAAATGTATGCCAGAGAACTGATGTAATGAGAAAATCATAACTGATATTGCCATTTGCACTGCTGCCAGAAATTGGATCAAACTCAGGCAGCTACTGAGGCTAGCACTAATGCTACTTGTATAGCAGAAATTCCACGTGGAATTTCTATGCTGTCCCCCAAGGTGGACAATCTAAAAACATTACCCAGTATAAAAGACCTTTGCAAGTGCTATTTCTTATTGAAAATCTCTTCTTCAAGATCCTTAGATGCTATCTTTAGAAATCAAGAATGAAGTTCAGTATTACCTCTTTGGGAAGGTCTTTAGCCTGCCTAAAGCAGTCTCCCAACTGTTTATACTCTCTATCAACTGAAATATCTCATTAATTGTACCTTACCGGCATCAGAAAGTTTAATCTCCCCCTCCCCATTCCTCTCCCCTCCCCTCCCCTCTTCTCCTCTTCTCTCCCCTCCTCCCTCTCTGCCTCCCTTTCTCCCTTCTTCCCTTCCTTCCTACCTCCCTCCCTTCCTTCTTTCCTTCCCTCCTTCTTTAATTGTTTGTATCTCCCCAATAGAAGAAAAGATACAAGGGTAAAATTCTGTCTGTCTTATGCAAAACTCTGTTGTCATCACCAGAGGAGGGCAAGGAACATGGTAGTGATGCAGTAGACACTTGACTGAATGGTTTTGAAAAGCAAATATAATAGGAAAGTACTGGGAATCTGGAGATTCCAGGGATATATCTGTAGATTGCATGTTCTAATATTCCTATTATACATACTAGGAATATTAATGGATGTGAGAAACACACTCACCCATCCAAACCCAAAGAATGGACTTAGAGGCAGGAAGAACAGGGAAAGTGGGACTTAATAGTGGTCTTTCAAGATCAGGTGCCTGGTAGGTAGGCACACCCGGGGCAATCACAGCAGGTGATTTATCTCCTAGCATGCAAGTCCTTCCCCCACTTCCTCATTGGTTAAGTACTAGGGAGTTACAACCTTCCCAGATGTTGCCTAAGTTTAATTATCCCCCTTATAAGGTTATGCTTATGTTGATATTGACCAGGGCTTTACATTTGGGAGGAAACACAATATAAGACTAGAGCTCTGGTCCAGCCTGCCTGGGTTCAATTCTCCCATGTATTCTATGCATTAGTTATTTAACTACTATGTTTTTTTCTCTCAGTTGTACAATGGAGATTAAAATCGTAGCCCTATCACAGGGTAGTCCTGAGTATTACATGAATTACTATGTGTAAAGCAGTTGGAATATTGCCTGGAAAGTAATAAGCTATATGGAATCATTTGCTATTATTATTACTTGGAATGAGTTTTTGGTAAATTTATAATTTCTATGTTGCTTGAGCTTTACTTTCTAAATATTTAAATGACTGATGTGCCCTACTTTCTCTCTCCTGGAATCATTTCTGCTTCCTTTTCTTGAAATATTCTCTTAATCTAGTACACTGGCACAAGAAGAGGCCTGGGAAAGATTAGGAGGTTGATCTAGGAACAGATGGAGATGCTCACCAAGAACAATCTTTCCGTACTTCACTATCGGACCCAGGCCTGGCCTGTTATGTTTTTCTCTGTTCCAAAAGACAAAATAGACAGAGTTTGGCAGACACCCCTAGCCAGATACATTTATCATTTAGTTTCTTTAAGTAGAAAGAACATTTGAAACAAAGATAATGTAGAGTTATTTGAATGGTATTAAAATGCAACATAAAGCTCCCTTTTTATTTAGCAAACACGGTAGATTCAGATCCTCAAAACTTTACAACTCAGATCTATAGTCAGCAACCCCTTAAGTCCTTCCCACTATATCTCCTCCTTTGTTGCAGAGCCAAATCTGCAGTAATAAACAAATAAAATTGATTTAATTTTTTTGAAGAATGTTGCCTTATGTCTGTGTTGGAGACTAGATGTGTGTATGTGATGTCTGGTCATGTGTTTGTAAGACTATCTGTACTTATTTTAGAGCATTCTTTCTCTCACCAGCAAGTATAAGAAGCATGGACACATACCTAAGCAAAGCCTACTATTGTATCTTCTTCCCAGAGTATAAAACTAAGAAGACTCAGAACTTAGGTTTGGCAGTGGGTGGTCCATTTGAATATATTTAACTATATTTGATTATTCATATTAATTTTAATATATTAATATCTTCCATAAGTTTTCAGATCAGCATATCCTATATAAAGTTAGAGAGCTTTGCAATTATTTTATTTTATTAAACATTTTATTTAATATGTTAAAAAAACATTTTATTTAATATGGCTCCAAATATTGTTTACTACTTAGTTGTTGAACAACTAAAGTGTTGTTCAACACATTTTATATAGAAAGTGAATGTCTGTGTATTTGGCCCTATTGACCTTGTACTTGAATTGCCGGTGTGGAATTACTGGTTACAGATATATGGAAGGTGCTCATCTTTTATTCCTATTCGGATATTTTCTCCTACTTAGCAGTAACTTACTACATGAAAGCTCTAACTCTAACATGAATAACAACAGCAGAATATAGCCTGTTTATTTTCCCATCATCTTTTTCAAGGTAGCCTCCCACAAATTTAGAAAAGTGTCTACCTTGCTTACGCCAAGTTATTTCAGTTACGTGAAGGTATTCTGGCATAGCAATAAAATAACTGGAAAGTCCTTTGAGTGTGTTTGAAGTAGACATTTTTCAGTACAGTTTCTAATATAAATCTACTGTTTTCTTCTCAGGGAAGTGTGAAGGTATGCGAAGGACCAATAAAGACTTCAGAAACTCATAAGCACTGTGTTAAGAATGTTTTTCCTCTGTTCCAGAACAGAATGTTTCAGCCTGACAACAAAGATGAAGGTATCTGTCAAAGATTTAGTTGATACCTTAAAAAAAAATTGCTATGTATAATTTTTTTTTTTGCTGAGTTGAATTGCAAAACAGTAAGCAGTCACTATTTGACTCTAAAATGGAAAACAATCATTTTTTAAAATGGCATTGTTTAAAGACAACACAAGCAGAATAGCAGCCAATATTAAGCTCCATACTTAAGCTCCAGATTTGCTAATATGCACAGTTACATCTTCTTCTAGGGAAATGTGAATGCTGCTCACATGATAATTTAAAAATGAATAAACCCAGTGAAAGTAGATGATAATGAGACTGATAGGGACACTCAGCTGGAGATCTACCCTCAGGAAGTTGTTTAAAATATTGGCTATTTGGTACCATCTGTTGAATTCTGTACACTAAAAACAATGCTATTCAAAACTCAGTTTTTGTGAGCCAGGAATGAAGGATGTCTCTTACAGGGATCATTTAACAGAACTCATTGAGCAGTAGGACAACCATCAGAGAGAGTGAAATCTCTTCTGACCATTCCACACCACATTAATTTGAAATGGACTGAGAAAATATAAGCATTAATTCATTCCTGCAAACACATAATCCTCAACTCTATGCAGTAAGTAGAAACATCCATCCTATTGTGTGTAATAAGTAGGTAAAAGAAAAATAGCAATGTGGACAGATGATTTGCTTAGTAACTTAGGCAGGTCCTTACAGAATTTTATATAATATTTCTTCATCAGTGAGAGAAATTCTATTTTTCTATTCTGTATTAAATTTAGAGATCCTAGATTTACCTTTACAGTGGTCATAGTCACCATTCTATAACCTCTTTTCTTGAACTCATCGATAGTCCTGTTATGCAAGTAAATAGTCAATGATAAGAAAGCAAAGACAGTAAACAAAATATATATTTTTTATTTTGTTCATTTTCAAAAATTTTCATAGGTTTGGGAGAACATGTGGTATTTTGTTAAATAAGTAAGTTCTTTAGTGGTGATTTGCTGCACCCCTCACCCAAGCAGCATACACTGAACCCAATTTGTAGTCTTTTATCTCTTGACCCCTTCTCATTCTTTCTCCCCCAAGTCTCCAAGGTCTATTGTATCATTCTTATGCATTTACATCCTGCATCCTTATAGTTTAGCTCCCACTTTTGAATGAGAACATATAATGTTCAGTTTTTCATTCCTGAGTTACTTCATTTAGAATAATAGTCTCCAAACCCATTCAGATTGCTGTGAATGCCATTAATTCATTCCTTTGTATGGCTGAGTAGTATTCCATTAAATATATACCACAGTTTCCTTATCCACTTGTTGATTGATGGGCATTTGGGCTGGTTCCGCTTTTTTTTTTTTTTTAGATGAAGTCTTGCTCAGTCGCCCAGACTGGAGTGTAGTGGCATGATCTTGGCTCACTGCATTACAAGCATGAGCCACTGTGCCCGGCCTGGTTCCACATTTTAAGCAAACAAAATATAGAAAGCAAAAATAGTCTTTTAAAAATATGAGATTTTCCAGTTTTTATTGAAGTTTTTCACATATTTTTGTTGATGATGTTTCCTCTGCCTTTTTTTTGGATAGGAAAGTATGTATATGAAATTAACAATTAAGTATACATATGAAGTTCAGTGCTCAGCACATTGTGTGATACATAGTGATTATTAAATAAATATTTGGTGACCAAAAAAAAATGAAGGTCAAAAACCCAGGCTGATGTGAGAATTTAGAAGATTATAAAATAAAATTTATATTCTCATTTCAAATAAAATAATGAGAGTGTGATGGTTTATCTATATATATGTGACTTAAGTAGAAAAATGAAAATTATTTTCCTACTATTTTTAATTTTTTAAAGAAATAAAAAACATAAAGTTAACTTATTTGTTCTAAGAAATCTACTTCTAAGTACAATGCATGATTTTATTTATAATCAAGAGCAAAAATATTATATGTGCCATTTGTAAAACATTAGCCATTGTTGATCGGCTGATGATTGTCTTTATTTTTTCATCTATTACTGAGTAATAGGTGAAACTCTGAATAAATGAAATTGCTAAATAAGTGTCACAATGTTAAGATTAGGGCTACTCACCAGATACTTTTCTACCTAGAGAATATATCTTTATGAGTTACACACATATAGTATTATCTCTGATGACAACAGTGTTTATGCAACCAACAGAAAATTCTCTGTCACTATTGAGAGAAGAAAAGTACTTATCATGAAAAGAGTTTCTTCTTGTCTTTCCTTGAAAGGCCCCTGCTTAAACTTTTGATCAACTCAAACGATTTTCAAAGAGCACTGAAAAACTCACTAGAACATTGGTAATAGTATTAAGCATATAAATAAATGTGTGCATGTATGTAAACATGTAACCATGACTTGCCTAGTCAATGCTTTTCCTCATTATAAGGTTTCTAAGGATTTAACACAACCAATAATATAGCTTAATGTAGCTCAGACATGAAGAGTTTTGCTAAAATCATATGTTCATATATGATGCTGAAATGGAATATAAAATGTCTTTCCCAAAGAGAAGCAGAAATGAGCAAAATATCATATTCTTATTCTCTGAAAAATATTCACTGTAAAGTAAGGTAAGATCAATACTTGAGCTGCTGCGCTGAACTGAAGTAAAACGAGTGATTGTTTCTTGATGGAAGAAAACCACCATGTATTTAATTTTTATTATTATATAGATATAACCAAATAAAATGATTTATTAATGTTAACTAGTTATCAGATAGCCAGTTGAATGTTGATAGAGTTATAAATTCTGAGTAAATTTCAAAAGAGATCATGAAGGTTAAATATCCATGATTAAAGTAGAGTTGTTTCATGATATACATTATCCACAAAAATAAATAGCTCAAAAGACGTCAGCTAGAAATAAAGTAAACGTGAAACAAGTAAAGTGTTATCTCTAGGGATTTTTACAAGTTAAAAATTATAAAGAAGGCAAGCTTTCTCTTTAACAGTTGGACTTATCTTTCAAGGCAAAGAAATAAAAAACTAGGTGGTAAATCTATTTCTTGAACATTAGCAAATGTCTTTCTTTTGTCCTTTTCAATTTCACAATTTCAAATCAGTATTTTAGTTTGCTATGGAAAAAATAATGTCTCACAGTACAAATAACAAATTATTAATGGCTGAATTATTATTTTGAAAATTTACACTCTGTTTAATAATGGACATTTATTTCCTGTCTTTACTTCTTGTTTCTAA
The DNA here is from genome assembly GCF_030222135.1 of Aotus nancymaae. Taxonomy (NCBI): domain Eukaryota; kingdom Metazoa; phylum Chordata; class Mammalia; order Primates; family Aotidae; genus Aotus; species Aotus nancymaae. The sequence goes on from NW_026988471.1 coordinate 33,870,330, forward strand.
AGCTGATTATTGAGTGTGTTATTTCTACTTCTTACAAATCAGACATTAACCTTACCACTTAATATTGTAGAAGTTTTGAAAGGTTAAGAAACTTGCCCAATGTCACACAAATAGTAAGTGTTGAAATCATCTATAATTATGGTTGGCTGTGTTCCCCTCACTAGGTTGACTTTGTACACTTCCTATTGTCTTTGAGAAGCAGTAAATATTCTTTCAAAATTGATAAATATCATAGAAAAGAAACGGGAGAAAATAAAGAGGAAAAAATTGCAACATAGGAAACAAGTGCCAGTGGCTTATTATCTGCTTTCCAAATGAAGTATAAGCATGGTGAAGCAAGAATTTTGAGAATCTGTTATTTAATTTAAATTTTTAGGTAATCATTAATCAATAATAGAGGGCAATTAATGGAAATCCAAGCATAAAATGATCTTAACCATACTTTTAAATAAAGACAGTTTTGAAAAAAAGACAGCAATAACAACAAAAACAGCTTGATCCTGCCCCTTATGAGTCTTTCTGTTTGGTGGGAAAATGAAACTTTGAAATAATTGCAAGAGTGAGGATAGTTACATATAATATGGGAACTAACCAGTCCAAACATGCAGCTTGAGAACTTTCTAGTGTAAATGATATTAGAGACCTCAATAATTGGTGTGACTCAGCTTATTGAGAATGTAGGCTTGTGTTTCAGAAAGAAATAAAATATATGAAAAAAAGCTCAACAGCACTGATCATTAGAGAAATGTGAATCAAAACCACAATGAGATACCATCTCATGCCGATCAGAATGTCAATTATTAAAAAGTCAAGAAATGACAGATGCTAGTGAGGCTGTGGAGAAATAGGAATGCTTTTACACTGTTGGTAGAAATGTAAATTAGTTCAACCATTGTGGAAGACAATGTGGTGATTCCTCAAAGATCTAGAACCAGAAATACCATTTGACCCAGCAATCCCATTACTGGGTATACGCCCCAAGGACTATAAACCATTCTGTGATAAAGATAACTGCACATGTACAGTATGTTCATTGCAGCACTATTTACAATAGCAAAGATGTAGAATCAACCAAATGCCCATCAATGATGAACTGGATAAAGAGAATGTGATACATTTTCACCATGGAGTACTATGCAGCCATAAAAAGGAATGAGATTGTGTCCTTTGGAGGGATAGAGGTGTAGCTGGAAGCCATTATCCTCAGCAAACTAATACAGGAACAGAAAACCAAACACTGCAGTTCTCACGTCTAAGTGGAAGCTGAAAAATGACAACACATGGACACAAGGAGGGGAACGACACACACTGAGGCCTATCATGGGTAGGGAACATTGAGGGAGTGAGCGTATCAGGATAAACAGCTAATGCATGTGGGGCTTAATACCTAGGTTATGGGTTGAGGTATAGCAAATCACCAATGGCACATGTTTACCTGTGTAACAAACCTGCATGTCCTGCACATGTATCCCAAAACTTAATAAAATAAAATAAAATTTTTTTAAAAAAAGTTAAGAATGCAGAATACAATTTAATATAAAAGTTGGGCAATTATGTGTAAAACAAAATTTTCAAAATCACTCTAGGTCTAAAATTTTATTGGAAGATAGAGGTTTAGACCCTTTTTTGAAGCATCATGTGGAAGATAATTGGAATTAAGGATTATTCAAGAGTCAAAATAAAATAAAGCACTGAAATAAGTCTCTAAGGAAAGTGTAAGTCCTAAGGCAGGATCAAACTTTTATTTATCAGCTTTAGAGGAAAAACATCCTAAACAAACAGAAAGCATGATCAGAGGGACATAAAACAGGCTGATTGTCCAGTAAACATCAAATCTACAGAAAAGCAGACTTGGCAAAGACAGGAAGCCCTTTAAAGGACTGTTGAATAATATGTAACTAACACATAGGTGAAAAAGTCATAAAGGAAAAAAAATTTGATGGTATCTGGTTTTACCTTCAAATCTGGCTTAAAGAATAACTGTCAAATTCATCAGCTATGCCATGCCAAATTTTTTTATAATAACTAGAGATTTGTTACTTTAATGCTAGGTTGAGATCTCTTCTAGTGGTATTTATATCTGTTATATCTTTATATTCCCAGAGGACAGCTATCCTGATTTCACTGAAGCTGCTGAATTCCTTTTGAGCTTTACGATGAGACACAATCTAATCTGTGAATACCAGTAAACAATATTCACCCCACTGTCAATGAACAAATGCTTGACACACTTCAGTGACAGAACTCTGATGATTACTTGAACATTTCTGGTGTCTCAGATGACTTGCTTTCAGAATATAGATCACAAGTCACTAGCCCAATATAATTCAGAGACTTACAACATTTTAGAACATAAAGGGAACTTTCAATTTTGGACATACTTATTGAATGCCTGCCAGGTTCCTGGACTTACGATGGCAAAATCAGATGATATAAAAAGCATATGATCACCAACATGGAGAAACTCTGTCTCTACTAAAAATACAAAATTAGCTGGGCTTGGTGGTGCATGCCTGCAGTCCCAGCTCTCTGGAGGCTGAGGCGGGAGAATTACTTGAACCCGGGAGGCAGAGGTTGCGGTGAGCCAAGATTGCGCCATTGCACTCCAGCCTGGGCAACAAGAGTGAAACTCCATCTCAAAAAAAAAAAAAAAAAAAGCATATGATCTTTAAGACAAAATATTGCAGTCTTTGACAGACAATAATAAAGAGCATGATTAGGTTTTAATTAGGTAGAGAGGAAGATAATGATAGTAACAACAACAGTGCATCTACTTATTGAGTACATCCTTTGTGCCAGGAGCAATGCTAAACTTTGCATGTATTTTCTCATTTGCTTCTCAGAACATTTCCTTCCACCTTTCATACGTACATACACACATATAGATTAGCATGGAAGCTAATAACACAGGGGCTTTTCATGGTGTATTCTTCACCACTTAGGAGTGGTCCTGTCACAAAGTAGGCATTCAATATAGATTTAGTGAATGAAAAAATAAATGAGTGTTCATGGATAAAAAGTCTCATAAGTAGATGCTATTTTATCCTCTAATTATAGGCAAAAAACCTGAGGATTCCAAATATTAAGCATATGACATAAGAAGTGAAGACCTGTGGGGGCCTCATTTGGCATATATATCAGTATAAGATAAACAGGTGAAAGGAAACTGATGTCAAAATGGTAAATTGGATCAGATTTGAGGTTCTGATAAAGAAAACAATTTTTCCACTATATGTAATAAATAGTGAATTATGGTATCAAATGGATTTGAAAGAATTCTGACATTTTTTAGATATGACAGCCAGCCATCTAAATATGTAAGTTTTACTATCACTGAATAGAGATGAGTAAATGTCATATTAATAAGGTGGACAGAGATGATATTACAAATGAAAGTTGAGGCAAGAGCCAAATAAAAACATCAATTTTCATTTTTATACATTATTAAAATGAAATTTTGTTAAAAGACTGTATTAATTGGCACTATTTAATATAAAGGCAGAAAGCAAATGGTGGACTCAATTTGAATAGGACGGTGGCAGAAGTGCCAACCTTCTTGACCACTGCTTGCCGCCATTTCTTAAGGACCTACATAGTATAGCATATTAAGCCTAAACTAACTCGTCCTTATGTAAGCTATCTGAAGAGTAAAAAGACGTACTGTTCCAACCACAGAGAACAGTTTGATATGGAGCTTAATTAAAACTAGACAAAATTAAGATATCAATTTCTTGATTTACATAAAAGATAAATTGGGGAATAATATTTATTTGTTCTAAAATACTTTCCTACATTGAAAAATAATTTATAACTAAGTAATTTTGAAAGCAGTTTTTCCCAGGGCGTAGAAATAGAATTGGATTTACTAATATTTGATGAACAATGCATTTGTAAGTAATTGTTAACTGCATAAAATTATATGCTAACTTATTCCAATCTAAAAAATCATTTAAAATAGGCAATAAAATCTTATTTCCATTGAATCTAAAAATTGATAGTCTAAGACATGTACGTTGTGTGTCTAGAAAATAAAACTATTTCAAAATTTTAGAAAAAACAGGTTTATAATTTCAATTCAATAATATTCTGAGTATTTTATGGATATGTGTATAGAGACATACATGTTTCTGTGTGCTTTGTAAGGACAAATTGCCCTTAGTGAGGACGTGACACAAAGCAAACCCATGATATAATCACCTAGTCTAGATTTAGAGCCTGTTAGAACTTTCAAAAGTATATTTGGGTTTTGGTTTATGAATGGTTAATACTAATTAATAAAATAAGAAATAGATTTAGGAAATTGAATCTCATATAGAAATGTAGGTATATTTAACTACACACACACACACACGCGCGCACACACACATACATACACACACACATACACACACACACATTGTCTTCTAGATAATTGGGATCCTATAAAGTAGTACAGTATGCCTTGAATTAGTCCTTAAACTCTCTATATTTCCACACATCTTAAAACATTCTAGAAAAACCTCAACTTTGCAGCAAAGCTTATAATTTGAAGTCATGGTGATTTAATTTTTTGAATTTTTAATATTAATACTATAATGTCTGCATTTTTGTCAAATCTTTATTAATTTTTTGACAGATCTCTTCAGACTGAATTACTGTGCAAAAAGATATAGACATAACTTTGGTGCTTTTGTTACCTATTGAAGGAAATTTTTGAGAAATATTTTACACTCCTACATTACTTATATAATGTATTGCATCTCTCATTACCTACTGGCAGAAAATAAAAATTGATATTTAATAACTCCAAATGTCATTGGTGAAAAACACTCTCATAATAGTTTAGTAGAAATTGTTTTGTAGTTTTTATTAGCAATGTTAATTTTTATATTTACCCAAGTTCCATTTTATTACATACTTATCATTACCCCTTTGCTGTCATTTCTCTCCTTTGCTGATCTGGTTATTAGTTTGTCAGTTTTATTAACTTGAAAGAACTATTTATTATATTAAATGTTTGACTTTATATTTTTCACAATTATATTGCTTGCTTGATACATAACTTATAAGTATAAATACTGACTTTTAAAACAAAGATTATATTTTTAATGTCATGCATATGCATTTTTTGTTTTCCACATTGGCAACACAGAAGTATTTAAAAGACTTCTCTTGCAGTTAACCATGATTAAAAAATCTGATGTTGATTCTTATTACTGCATATTAAGAACCAGGCAAGTTTATGACATGTTCCACTAGAGTCTGGAAGTCCAAGGATAAGCTACTTGAAACTATCCTGACAGCCCACAATCAGTCTGTGTCATTTCTCTTCTGATCCCAAACATGAAACTTCTGCAAGAAGTAGAATCTTTTTTCATGTCTGAAGCATCATTCAAAACAAACAAACATAAGGAAACCAAACAAGTAACAAAAATAGCAAATATGCAAAATCAGTAAGTCTCAACTCTGAAATTCTAATTCAATGTATTTTCCTGTAAAGCTGTTTCTTTTGATTTTGCCACACATTTATACACTAAGTAAAGCTTACTGAACCTCAAATAGAATACATTAGTTAAAAGGGTTTTTCTCAAATATTATCTCAAATATCTTCAGTTCCTGACAAGTGTCTGTGTTGGTCTGAATTAATCTGACTTAAGGTTCAAAAGCTTGATGTAACACAATGTTTAATCTGGTATAGGCTGCTTTGTTGTGGTTGCTGATACCTGAAAGTCACTATAGGCTGTTTTATTTCTGTAAGTTGATTTCATTAGCCAGTGAACTTCTCTGATAAGAAGAAAACGATAAATGAATACACTGGTGTTAACGCCTTGAAATAGAAAGCAGAAAGTTTTCAATATGGTGTGGTTATAGAGTTCTGTTGTGTTACTTTACAGCAGAAGTCAAGAATGCCATAGCCACAAAATAACTGGCCTTCTCTATAGTGTGTGCTTGTAAAATACCACTGCATTTATCTCATCAGAGAATAGATGATGTGGAGGTGTTCCTGCCTACCAGACTTCCCTCCTCTATTAATGACTAACCTCACTGACCTCCTAATCCCTGCTTCTGACACAATTTTAAGCCATAGGTTTGGAGATTCTGAGACACTCTATGTTAGGAACTCATCTGAATCTGTTGCTGGTCTTGTTCTGATCATAATTACTTGTCCCTGTGGTTGAGGTATCTTTATCTCAGAGACTTGAATCATGGTATTTCTCTGTGGTTAAAATCTCTGGCTTATTTGGACTTCTGTTAATTTTCTGTTATGTTGATTTGAAATAATTTCTTGTGAGAATTCAGTGGAATACTAATAAAGCAATCTCCTGCTATGTAGCCAGTGTGTGCAGAAACGGTAGTGCAAATAAGAAGAGCCTTTTTTGGTTAACTTTTCACAGGACCATTTGTCAGATTTCTTGTGTACCTTTTTGCTAGTTTGGCAGTTGGGATGTTAGGTTGCACGGTGGTCTTCTCATGCTGAGTTGGTTGCTAGAATAATTGTTTACTTGAAAACTCTTCTGATGTTGCCTAAAATCTCAACATCTGCTTATATTTTACCTTCTTATCTGCTCTTTAGATTTTATACGTTATTTTATAAATTATATTCCCTGATTAATTACTAATAATATATTTCCCTAGAAATTTACCCCCAACAGTTTCCTAAACATGTTTAATACGAAATTCAAGATATTAGCCAAAAATATGGCACAGTTAAATTTTATAAATATCTTTCATTTGCCAAAAGGAAAGGTTTTTCCTAGGTATTTAAGAGATGTGCAAGACATATACTGATTCCTTGACAATTATTATCATTCTAGTTTGACATAATCAGGTAGAGACATGGTATCATAATAATCTGTGCATTCTTAAAACTCATTTTATTCTATATGAATGAATATATTGTATTGAAATGTCATGGCCTACTCTGATGCTCCCTTAAATTACTTTATTTTGAATTATGCTTGCCTTTTTAAATTTACTTAACAATCTCTTATCGCAATATAGAGTAAAATATTTTAAGATTACAAGTCCTAGCTACCTCACAAGGTTGCTGAGGTTCAAATAAAATTCAGTGTTTCCCCTTCCACACTCTCTCATGGAAGCCTGTCTTCTCCTCCTAAATTCCATATCTCTCTATTCCCTAACACTCTCGTGGAACCTGCTTTCCTCTCCTGGATTCCATCTTTCTCGATTCTCTCACTCAGTGTGAGAGTTAGCTGTTTCTTTCTCTCTCCTTCTACTGTTTCTCTCTCTCTTTAAATAAATCACTTTCTACAAACAAACAAACAAAAAATCAGTATGTTAAAACATATGACATTTGTCCTTAGCCTTAACTGCAGCCATAATCTTCAGAGATTTCAGCAGATTTCCACTTTGCTATCCAATTCAAGGGTCCTATGATTTTGTTAGCCAAAATAGAGTAGGATAATATAGGTGGCCAAAAATTTTATGATAGTGCTTAGAATCTGGGAATAAAATAATTCAGACATAAGAACCAAAGGTGTTATGAATCACATGGGAACTGAAAGGTGGATAAAGCAAGAATATAAGAGAAAAATGCAGACTGTACTAATTTAAAAGTTATCTTTTACAGATTTTTATATGTTTTTGCACACTGTGCAACAGTCTTGCAGTATGGTTGACTTGTAGCCTGTAAATGTCAGCTAAAAAGAGAATAAAAATGGAAAAAAGAATGGCCTATTACAAGCAGATCTGCACACAAACAAGGCCTGACTATGCAATAGACACCATTTATTAATGGTGGTGCTTTGTCACTCTGATTTCGCTTAGCCTCACCCATGTCAATATTTCTCCACCTGGTCGGTGAGATGCTAGGCCTCCTCAAGGTGTCTTCTGGCTAAATTGTCTCATTAAAACCATCATAGCACCATGTTCCCAGGTGGCAACTTGAAACTGATGAATGGCAAGCCTATTTTAACAAGTATATGTAATCAAACAGGACCATTAAGATGGTGAGAATGATGACCTTGATAAATAAGATTCTTTACTTTTTAATTAATTTGCAGATTTAAAAAGACAAACCTCATCTCATTATTTTATGCCTTTCTACAAGTAAAAAGGTGTTTACTAAATATCTGAATGTGAAGTGTGGCTGAAATCTTTTCATATTGGACGTTGAGTTGCTTTGCATTGATGTTTCATTTGCCTTTTGCACTGTTCTTTAAATAGGTTGATGTGAATGCTAATCAATATCACCTTAAAAAGCTTAATTTCCTAGAACACATCATTCACGCTAAAAATCAAATGTATTGTCTTCTTCAGTGCTATGCATCTTGTAGGCTAAGAGAATATAGTAGCAAATAAGTGCTACTCTGAAAGATAATTTAAATGAAAGTATCTTTGATGAACAGGATCCTGTTCTTTAAAGGGGCCAAACATCAATGACTTTGAAGGGAAAAAGACAACCCAACCTCCAAGGAATGCATGGTAGAGTTAATATTCATACTACCAGGACCAACCACAAGATTTAGGGGAGGGAACATGTAAATGGTTTGCAATACAGGTTGTATGCCATCAAACACCTGTCAGATGCCAGTAAGCAAGGGCTTCATGGTAGAGGTTAGGAGACAAATGTTCTTCTTTCTTGTTTATTTCTGAACATAATGAGATAAAATGATTCTAGCATAAGAATTTAAACTAACAGTTCAATTTCTTTCAAAATTTTACTGAGGTAGATTTTAGATACCATAAAATTAACAAAACTAAAGTTTTTTAATAAATGGCTTTTAGTAAATTTATATAGTTGTCTATTTGTCAAGCAATCAAGCATTAAAACATATTCATTATTCTTTAAAATTCCATTAAATTTGGTTGCAGTAAATTTCCATCCCCACCTCTCACTAGCCAGAGGCAACCACTGATTTTCTATGTGTCATAATAAATGTACCTTTTTCAGGCATTTCTTATAAAGAAAATTACACATTTTATAGGCTTTTGCAACTGGCTTCTTTCACATAGCAAATTGTTTTTGAGATGAATTCATATTAAAGTACATATCAGTAGTTTTTTTTAAATTTTGTATTATAGAATAGTATGTAGGATGTATAATTTTTTTTGTATTTATCTATTCCACCAGTTGATGGTGTTTGGCTTATTGCCAGTTTTGACTATGATGAATAAGGCTGATTTTAACATTCACATAGAAACTTTGTGTGTATATATAGTTTAATTTATTTTCTGTAGATTACTAAGAGTGTGATTTCTATGGTGTACAGTAAGTTTGCCCATAACTTTATAAGAAATTATAAAACTGTTTTCCAAAGTGGTTGTCTCATTTTATACTCTCATGTATGAGGAATATATGAGGGTTCTAGTTGCTCCATATTCTAACCAACATTTGTTCTTTTCTCACCTTTTAATTACAGCTATTCTAGCAGATGTATAGAGATATCTCATTGTGGATTAAATTTATGTTTTCCTAATGACTTATGATATTTAGACCTTTCCATATGCTTCCATTAACCTTTAAGGAGGAATATGATAAACAATTTTATGTGAGCACATTGGAAAACAGAATGAAATTTCTAAAAAGACAGAAAGTACTAAAACTGACTCAAAAAATATATAAAATCTCAATATATCCATAACAAACAAAATCCATAATTAAAAATCTTATCAAAAAAATAAGTTCAAGCCAGATGGCTTCTCATTTTATATACACATAAGCACACACATACACACACATGCACATGTGCACATGCACACACACACACACACACAAACACCCTTTGATGACTGCTGCTCACAATATGGCCAGGCCTTTTTTGTAATTGCTCAGGTTTTTTTTTTTTATTGCTCATTCTTTTTTCATTCCTATTTTCTTGTTAGCTGATGTTTAAATGCTACAGGTTTACCGTATTAGAATACTATTGCACAGTCTGTAGGAAACTTATAAAGTCATGCTGAAAGATAACACAAACATATTAAATCAGCGTAATCTGCTTATTTATTTTGTAGTCCTAGTTTATCCAGTTTCCAGATACCATTTGATTCAACCTTTCATCACTCCTTTAGGTCTTATCTTTGAATTATTTTACTCCTATATCCTAAACCCTATCATACATTTTTTTTAGTCATCTATATTATATTACTCTACCTTGACTAACAAGATCATGGGAACCTTAATTTGGATAGCAATCTTCAAATCTGCTGGAATCCCTGGAAATTGTGGCTACAGTCATGGTTAGAAAATAATATCATAGGTTTAACATGCTTAATTTTGTTTTAACCTCAGTAATATTGTTATGATTTATAATTTTAACATGCTCTACTCTGTCATGTAGGGAACATTTATAAAATAAATCTGAAGTCAGTTGTAATTGAAAGAGGCTTTTAAACACAAATGCAATATTTAAAGAGAAAATATTCATAAACTTTTTAAAGAAATGATTAATAGTGGACACTTCACAACTCATTCTATAAAGCCAATATTACTCTAACATCAAAGCCATTATAAGAAAACAACGTTATAGTACAACCATCCCTAATCACACTGATGTATAACATACAAATATTAAATAAATAGCAACACAAATTCAGAGATATACAAAAAGTAATTATACACTATGGCCAGTAAAATTTATTTCAGGAATATAGTTTGTTTAACATCCTAAAATCAAACAATATATTGCACTGTTTTACTATAACAAAAGGCAAAACCATGTGATCACCTCAATAGATGCAATACAACTGTATGGCAAAGTCAAAAATCAACTTTTATAACAAATGTCAACAAGTAAGAGTGAAAGGTAATTTCTTCAACTTGATGTAGAACACCCATAAAACACCAAAGCTAATGTTACTGGTAAAAGACTACATGCTTTCCCTTTGAAACAAGACAAGCAAATTCTGTTCAACATTATCCTTGAGGCTTTGGCCAGTGAAATAGAACAATACATAGAATTAAAGACATCCAGAATTGAAAGGAGAAGGTAATGTGGTCTTTGTTCAGGTAACATTATCTTTTACATATAAAATTCCAATTTAAAAAAGCCTACTTAATATAATAAATAAAGAAGTCTACTCAAATAATAGTGGACACTTCACAACTCAAATAATCTCAATCTAATAAAAAGGCCATTAAAGTTACTAAATCTAAACCTAATAAAAGGCTACTAAATCTAATAAAAAGACATTCTAAATCTAAAAATGAGAGTATAAACTATTAAATTTTTGGTCAATTGATTATTAATAAAGGTGCCAAGACAAGACAATAGAAAAAGAATATTATTTTCAAAAACTGGTGCAAGAAGAATGTGATATGCATGCACACACACACACACACACACACATTTAGATTTAGATCCTTAACTCACATAGTACACAATTAAGACAGATAAGAAACATGCATGTAATATCTAAAGCTATAACATTTCTGTTGGAAAATATATAAGAAAATCTTTATGGCTTTGAATTAGGTGAAACGTTCTTAGGTGTGACAACAAAAATATGAACTACAAAAGAAAATTAAACAAATTGACTTTTATAAACATTAAAATTGTTTTTACTTTAAGAAACCATTAATAAAATGAAAATACAAGCTACAGAATGGTATAATATTTGTTGGTTGATAGCTAATACATAACATATATTCAGAGTATATAAAGAACTTCCACAATTCAAAACAAGAACATTGGCAAACTGATTCAAAAATAGGCAAAAGACTTGAATAGACATTTTAACAAGGAGGACATACTAACAGTTGAGTTTTATGGCACTATTTTGAAAAAGAAATTAGGTGTACCTTCGAATTATTACAGTTTCCAAGCCTATAAATGATGACTGACAATGAATTAGCATAACTACTTATAATTCTGGCAGAAAGGCACATGCTCTATATACGGCCCATTTGTTGCCACCTGACTGATTTTTTAAAATGTATTCCTTTCCACAGAATGGTATAGTGAGTTTGTTAATGCAGTAACAAAATCTATATTATATATTTAAAGAAAAAAATGAGTGGTAAATCTTGCTTTAATCTAAGAATTTTTTGAAGTAAATAATCATTCCTGAAATTTTTAAGTGGGAGAAATATCAGACTAATTCCAATTGAACAGCAGAATAGTAATCAAATTTTTAAAAAGGGAATTTATAAATGTGTTTATTTTACTGAGATTGGTGACATTAATTCATTAAACTTAAATCTTTGCATTCTTAGGCAATGTCTCTATAGGGCATTGAGCATAATAATGCATCAATCATCAGAAACTGCAAGTTCAGTTCACCCACCAAAATTATAGTGCTGAATATACCCTGGTTACAATCAATTATGTCACTGCTATTACTTTTATAGTATTGCTTTATTATTACAGTTTTCCAGCTGGTCATGTCCTTTCCAGTCTATTTCTAAAGCATATATGTATTACTTTTTTATAAAATAGGCAATTCTATTTGTTATCAGAAAAATGCTGATATTGATTAAATTAATGGTAAATAGAATCATGAGAGAGTTAATTAAATGGATTACAATCTAGTCAATTGTGTGGTCCTTTTTATAAGCACAGATTTTATTTTCATATGATTAAGTTTATAGAGTGCAGCTGATGTCCTTTTTCAAAGAGACCAAGGGAAAAATGTAGCCATCAGCACTTATAGATACTAATTTGATGGTTGCCATAAAGTCACAAGCCGTTTGCCCAGAACAATAAAGTTTATGATATAGAAATGGACCTGATATCAATAAGTTGTATCTGATCTGGGTGTGGGATAGTAACAATTTATTCAAGAATAAAAATACTTTCTCTTTGCCGGTGAAAAATATATACTGCCAAGCAAAAGTATTGAACATAGAATCTTTAGAGGCTAAATTTTATTTTGTTGTAGGACACAAGCTATCAATATTAAAGCTGTATTTGCAGATAGTACTTTAACTTCATTTTCTGGAGTTCCACCTAAACAAATAACATAAAATAGATTCTTTTCTTATGTATGTTGGGAAAAAAGGCCTCTAAAATAGAGCAATAGTCCTGAGCGTGTGGGTGTGGGGGGCTCCTGAGTAGTGTGCACAGGCATTCTGGTCTTCAGAGCAGATGTTTCCGGTCTCCCAATTCATCAACCAGGCTTCTGACTTTCAAAATATTTTAAGACGAGCGTGGGTGGGAGTCACTGGCTATTGCCAGGGTCTAATTATCCCTCAAGCTGAAGGGAAGGGTCTGTAGGACCGAGGGACCTGTGCTAGCTCAGCATCCCCTCACGTACAAACTCTCAGAACTTGCCATGGACCAGCCTCCCTGATCTCTGGGACCCTGAACCACCCCCCATCTCAGTATTCCAGACGCAGGTCACCTCTTCATCCAGAAGACATCCTGGCCCACAGGGCATCTCTCCTAGGGTAAGCAAAGAAGCCCTGGAAAACATGCCCCCATGTTTACCACCTCTACTTAGGAAAACGGACGGAGTGTCCTAGCGCCTACGACCAGCTTTTACCACTCTTGCCCAGGAAGCTTAGCATCCTGAGATGAAAGCGCTGTTCCCCTGGGGGTGTACCCCCAGGGCTGCGCTAGCACACTCTCCCAACCACACAGCAGCAGGTGAGGGGACCCTCATCCATATGACCTGAGTGCTCCTGCCCATTTGCTGTGGGGACGGGATCAGCCTCTGCTCCTTAGGAGACCTAATATCAACGATGCAGAAGCCTGGGGAGAGCTCACTTCTCCTAGCTGGGGAACTGGCAGATGGGTAATAAGTCAATTAGTTTTGACAATGTCACACGTGTAATGTCTTGAATTTTACCTTAACAATTATAAATTTTATCCAGTTGACACTGAAAACTTAAGGCTTAATGGAGGCATGAGCCATTATTACATCATTATTTTTAAATTCCAGTTAGTAACAATGGTTAGAAAGTAGTTGAGGTTGTAGTACAGATAAGGAGTTTCCTGCAATTTTGTCAAATTTAAGGAAAATTGCTTTATAATGCATTATATAAATTTTATTCTAGCAAACCTAGGAATTCATGTGAGAAACAATTGCAAAGCTAAGAAACACATAAAATGGCAAAATGGCAAAAAGAAAATGGCAAAATGGCAAAAAAAATGGCAAAATGGCAAAAATGGCAAAATGGCAAAAAAATGAGAGAAAATGGTAAAAAAATGGCATAAAAATGAGAGAAAATAAAGATGACTAAAATAAATAGAAATACACACTGGGTTTATTGATGGGAGACTTAATATTGTTAATGTGTTATTTTTCCACGTGATGAACTAAATAAATCTCCATAATTTTGAGGTGAGAGATTGAGATTCAAAATTGATAGGTGGATTGAAAAATTAAAAGAATGTAATATTGCTGCAACTAATTTAATATTTTTTCAAAGAAGAAAGTTGCAGGACATGGAACACCCAATTTTGAGCTACATTAATCAAGAACGATGGTGTTTGTATAACATATAGATAACTGTAATAGGAAACAGTGTCCATAGACAGACCAACAAATTATCATCGATTGATTTTCTACTAAATTACCAAAGTCTTTCAAAAAATCTTCAGCAAATGATATTAGAACAACTTAAAAACCATATGTAAACAATGGACTTTTATTCCATACATTGAACCATAAACAAAAATCGATTTAAAATATGTCAAAGGCCTAATGTAATACTAAAACTATAAAATTTTATTGAAAACCCAGGAGATAATCTTTTATATGAGTTTGGCATAAATTTCCTAAGACAGACATGAAAATATTAAGAATTAAACTGCCAAAGATACCAAAAAACTGACTTATAAAAGTATGTGACTGCTCAAAATCTAAAATGAACCTTGGGCTCCTAAAATTTTATGGGCAAGAAGAAAACCGAGAAATCTTTACAGCCTTCAAGCATGTTTTCCAATGTTCACTTCAATGTTCAAGGTGGCCGAGAGGGATAAGAGAAAAGGAGGAATCTCCCTGAGCATTAAGGCAAGGACCAACAACAAAAATATCAAAAATTGGAACTGTTCCCAGGGAGCATAATGCAGGTCTAATAATGAAATGTTACCTACATCTGTAGTGAGCTTCCATCAAAATATCTACTAAGTGGGATTTTCCTGAGTGGGAACTCCACATCTGTGGTTTTCCCCATTTCTAAATGTGAATATTTGTTCTGATTTTAGTTTCTGTTTTATTATTATACAATGAATATGTGCAGTACAATAAACATAATTTTATTTTCTACAGACCAGTTTCACCTCCTAATGTAAAACTACTTTGTATCACCAGATATCCTACATTTAAGCTTGATTTATTTCTTAGACACTTTTAGATTGGCTTACTTAAGGAGGATCTAAGAGTATTTCAGCCAAAGAAAACTGAATATGCCAATACTTGGTAAACAGAAGGGTAGACAGTGATATTCAGGAATGATCTTCACACAATATATTTGAAACTTCAACTTCTACTGTAATGAAGAGCAATGTTCTGTCTGACCCTACGGTATGTGACACAAAGCAGTGTCCTAGATACACCTTTGATGTTTTAAACCTCTGGTATTTTAAATATGGTTTATTACCATTCCCAAATTAGCCTATCCTGATTGATACTCCAGTATGATTTTTACACCAATATCTGAATAAGCCTTTTTAAAATAGCACGTTGGAATTGTAGACACAAAACGTATAAATAAAATATCAGTAATGAAAGTCTAATACTGTGTTATCAAATAACAAACTGAGACTCAGAGGATTTATTAGGAGAATTCAAGAAGGTTCAAACTCAGAAAAAATCAACACAATTTATCACATAAAATGTTAAGCATATCACTGGATATTGAAAGCATTGGATAAAAAATTATAAACCATTTCTAACAGGAATGAAAGGGAACTACATAAATGTGTAATAATATTTGACTCAAAGCAAAGCAAATATTCTGATTTACAAAACACTGAGTACATTTCAGTTTCAATTAAAATTAGACATTAGAAATGGTTTTTGTTTGTTTGTTGTTTTGAGACAGAGTTTCACTCTTGTTGCCCAGTTTGCAGTGCAATGGCGTGATCTCAGCTCACTGCGACCTCCGTCTCCCAGGTTCAAATGATTCTCTTACCTCAGCCTTCTGAGTTGCTGGGATTACAGGCATGTGCCACCACTCCCAGCTAATTTTTTATTTTTAGTAGATGTGGGATTTCTCCATGTTGGTCAGGCTGATCTTGAACTCCTGATTTCAGGTGATTCTCCTGCCTGGACCTCCCAAAGTGCTGAGATTACAGGCGTCAGCCACCGCACCCAGACAGAAATGCTTTCTTTTATTCCTATTATTATTGCTAAGGTATTTATGTCAAGCTAAACATTAAAAAAATGATTTCTTTTTTCTAATTGTTTCCTAGGTACTGTGCTAGTGCTTCAAACCCTTTGTGTTCTAGAACCACAACAGATGCTGTTATTAATAATTTTCCAAGATTTTCCAGCTAAATTCTGTTTTTGAAAGTCTGGTAGGCTTTCAAAAGTACTTTTTTTCTACATTATCTCAACTAATTTTCAAAATGACTCTTCCAGGAAATATTAACACCTGTATTTTATACTTGCAGATATGACTGTGACACGTATATAATTCTGATATATATTGTGTTTTTATTCACAACCTAGGATGTTAATGTACTGGCATTAACATTTCCACTAAAGCACTTCCAGAAAATTTGAAAAAAACACATTTTCTTCTTTGAATCCGTTTTTCTTTGCTCTTTTATGATTACCAGCCTTCTTATAAGCTACTGTCTCTTTTATGTTTTTATTTTTCCCAAGGCCTCTATTAAGTTCTACGCCTTTCATTAAAATGTTTCTGGTTTGTGTAGCTTCTGATTGGGTCATTATTTGAAAGTTAATTCATGTAAAATTTAGTAATTATGCATTACTGTTTTTATTTTTACTAATCTCTCTCCCATTTCTTCTCCTCCTCTTTTTTTCCCTTTCCCTCTCATTTCTTCTCCTCTTTTTTCCTTTCCCTCTTTCTCTTAAGTTTGTGTGTTGTGCCTATATTTTATCCTTCCATTCTCAAACAGTAATTCTGTTAATTCAGCAACACACACTGTCTCAGACTTCTCATTCTACTCACATTCATTTATATGTACATTCAATGCTATTCATATTGATTGACAGATTTAAACTTGTGCAAATACTTTATTTGGTGCCCTGATGAAATACATCTGGAATTTCTATTCCTATAATAGCAATATACTGGCTATTTAACCATGATTAAAAATGCCAGAAGCAAATTGAAGGGTTTTTGAAAGGGTTTCAGATTCATATAAATTTGCATATAAAGTATAATGTGTTCAAAATGTATATATAACATCCTACAAAAACAATTCAATAAGACATCAAATCTGTACAGTCATTTTAATTTTATTTTTATGGAAAGAAAAGAAAAATTGATAACTTTTAAACGTTTACAGTGTCCAAGGCCTAGTATTAGGTGATTTTTCTCTACATTATCATCTCCACTAATCTTCAAAATGACCCTTTGAAGAAATATTAACACCTATATATTATACTTGCAGATATGACTCTGACATATATATAATTCTAATATATATTGTGTTTTTATTCACAACCCAGGATGTTAATGTGCTGGCATTAACATTTCCACTAATTAAACTATGGATTCTTATAGTCCACATAATTCACTATATAAATAGGTCGTATAGAAATGTTGTCATACCCCTGTTTTTGCTTACTGCAGATTATTTTAAAACACATATGTGTTTAGTATATACATATATATTTTTTATACACACATATTCATATATATTATACATTGATGTCTCAACTTTTGACTTTAACCATGAGTTGACTGTTCATAGTAGATAATACTTAATGTGTCTGTTTCAGTTACATCAGAAATATCTGAATGTTAAGCATACAGGATAAATAAAAATTAATGTGACTATTCTTGCACTGGTTAGATCAGGGTTTGGCAGAATGCTACCCATGGACCAAACCACATGAATTATTTTTCAATTGCCATCAAGGGAAGCTGCCTTTTACACCTTAAGTGTTGTTAAAAACAGAAAAGAATATGTGACAGGGACATTACTTACAAAGCTTAAAATGTTTAAGTGTCCCTTTTCAGAAAAAAAATTTCTGATCTGTGGTTCAAGGATGCATAAAGATATCAAAAGAAGAAAATGAAAAACAGATTTTATTGTGAATTAACATCAACAATTTTAATGGAAGCACCTTGATTTTCTAGTGGTCATCTTTAATGACCTAACTCTATAATTCTTCCACAGATTGTGTTTTATACTATTGAAACTATCATGTAATAGTGTAAATCCTTCGTTGTGATTTAAAATTCTTAAGCACAAATAAAATATTTACATAAATTTGGTGCAGAAAATTGTAACCTATATTAAAATAACTAGAGTATCAAAAGAGTTATCTACTCTCTCTACATGAAAGTGAGAAGTGCTGAATGCATAGAGACCAAGACACCAATATTTATAAAGCTGTTTCAGCTAGGAGGAGAAAAGTATATCTTTCGTAACCTGTGTTTGTAGTATGTGTTTATATAAGAAAAAAAGTCTTCAATTAGATTAAATTCAATAATTATGGAGATCTAGTTAGTTGAGAAATTTTCATCAACTCTTACACAACTTAAAAGATACTCAACAAAACAAAAATTGTCCTAAATGTTGAAAGAATAAACACTTCATGAAAAAGAAAAAAGAAACAGTGGCTAGGACTTGAGGAGTTTATTTAAAAGAGTAAGAACTAAGGTTTTAGAATAGTACTACTTCCGTATAACCAAAATAAGAATATTGAAACACTGTATCTAAGTAACAACTTTGCTAGGGTTGATTGCAGTGACAATGGCAAGATTTGAAAATATACCACCTGATCAGCCATTTAAATGGATTATATCTAAACATTTTCTGTGGTAAAGATATTTTGCAGTAAAAATAAGTGAGAATTATAAGTGGAATAATTTTAGCCATTAAAAGCAATGACAACATCCATGTCATAAACTGTTGTGATCACAAACCATAACAAATTTTACAAATGAGGATTTTAATTATTTACGTAATATAGTGCAAAGTTACCATGTTTTATAAAATGATAATTGCCCCACAAATGATTATATTGTTGAATTTACAACTATGTTTATAATTTAAATTTGCTACACTAAAAGAGTCAACCACTTTTTAATGTAATCCAACTGTTAGATGAATAACATTCATCTAATGTGAATCTAATGTTCATCTAAGATGAATAACTGTTAGATGAATAAATGAGAATATTTTACACAAATATTAACTGACTATTCTAAATAGATATTGAGTAGGAATTTACATAGTAGTTGTTATATATTCAGTTTTTTATGTAAAACTTTAATTATCAAAATTTGATGTTTTATTATTGAAAAATACCTTGAAAAATCTGTGTTCACTGCAGTGTAAATATAAAAGAAAGACTAGCTTTAGAGTTAATTAAAAATATTCCTTGATATAGACTAGAAAATCAACAAAAATTAATCACTATGAATATCAGTGTGACATTGATATGAATTCCTGGAGCTTGAAGGTTATATATCTTAAATATATTATGAGATTTTAGATTTATCTACAAATATGTGTGTTACCAATATCACTAAGATTTTAGCTAATGGTTTTTGCATTATAAGATGGAGAAAGAGAAAAAAAAACTGCCTAAAAATGATACCAATGAGACATCTAAAATTTGCATTATTTTTTGAAGTCTAGAAAAAAAATGCATATTTATCTCTAGGGTATTTGGTAGGAAACTGAAATTTTAACTTAAAAAATACATTCTGGTATTTATGTTGCTGTTGTGCTACCAGAAATTTCTTTATTACTAAGTAGATTCATAGTATATATAAATGGGTGAAAATAAAACAAACACCAAAGGCTGGGAGCATGATTTGGAGTACAATAATCTTTCTTTACTCTCAGGAGATTTGTCCAAGACCCTGAAGTGGACACTTAAAACCACAGATAGTACTGAAACCTATATGCACTATAAGGTAAGAGATTAACAACAATAGCTAATAATTTTAAACAAACAAGTGTAATAATATACTGTAATAAAAGTTATGCGAATGCGGCCTCTATCAACATATCTTGTGCTATATTTACTTACTCTTCTCCTTGTGGTCTATCTGATAACCAAGACAGCTAGTAAGTGACTATTGAATGAGGAGCATAGACAGCATGAATTCACTGGACAAACTAATGATTTATGTCCTGGGCAGGACAAACTGAGATGGCATTAGATTTTATCACACTTCTCAAAATGGCACTCAATTTAAAACATGGTAGGGGAATCGCTTGAATCTGGGAGACAGAGGTTGCAGTGAGCCAAGATCATGCCACTACACTCCAGCCTGGCAGAAGAGCAAGACTCTGTCTCAAAAAAAAAACAAAAAAACATGGTTCTTTATTTCAGGAATTTTCTGTTTAAAATTTTTGGACCCCACTTGACTATGGGTAACCGAAACCACTAAAGTGGAGAGAGGGAGGAGGTGGAAATCTACTGAATTCCTTAATACCTAATTGCATGTTATTTTAAATAGTATCATGTAGTAAAATTTACTTTTCAAAAATTGGTATACAGTTTTATAAATTTTAAAGCATTTAGAGTTGAATCAACACCACCACAAACAGAAAGCTATATAGTTCCATGAGCTGAAACAATATTCTCTCAAATATGGTTGGGATCTTCTATACTCAAAGAGAAAGCTATATAGTTCTATGAGCTGAAACAATATCTTCTATGGCTTTTCCTTTATAATTAACTTATTTGATAAATTTGATAACATTTTTAAAATATATTTATTGAAAAAGAGTTCACATACCATAAAATTTGCCAATTTAATGTGTACAATTTGGTGGACTTTAATATATTCAGAGAATGTACCACTATATAAGTCAGGTTCTGCAGAGAGACAGATCAACTAGGAAAGAAAGCAGAAATAAAAGAAAAGAGAAAGAGAGGAAGAGACAGAGAAAGAGAAAGGGAGAAAGGGAGGAAGGGAGGAAGGAGGAGAGGAAGGGAAGAAGGAAGGAAGAGAGAGAGAGAGAGGGACGATTAGGGAAAATGGATCACACAATTGTGGAGACTGAGAAGTCCCACAATTGGCCAACTGCTGCAAGCTGGAGAGCCAGAGCAGCTGGCAGTGTGGCTCAGTCCAAGTCTAAAGGCCTCAGAACCAGGGAAGTCCATGGTGTAACTCTCAGTCTGTGATCTAAGGCCTGAGAACCCAGGGGGTGAGAGGGGCATAGGGGTTGTGGTGGTGCAAGTTCCAGTGTTCAAATGCCTGGAGTTCTGACGTTCAAAGGCAGAAGAAGGGTGCCCCAGTTCTAGAATACAGAGTGAATTCACCTTTCTTCTGCCTTTTCATTGTATGTGAGCTATCATCCCACTGGATGGTGCCTGCTTACATCAAGGGCGATCTTTACTCAGTTCATGGATTCAAATGCCAAACATTTTCAGAAACACCCTCTCATATATGCCTAGAAATAATGTTTTACCAGCCATTTGTATATCCCTTAATTCAGTAAAGTTGATAGCTAAAATTAACCATTGTAATGACCATCATCACAATTTATTTTCAGAACATTTTCATTACCCTCTAAAAGACAATGTACCCATTAGCACTCACTTTCCACACTTACCTCCCATAACACTAGGCAACCACTAATCTACTTTCTGTTTCTAAAGAGTTGCTTTTTCTAGACATTTTGTATAAATGAAATTGTTACTGTAAATTTAATTTTTTACAACTGAATTCTTCCCCATAGCACAAAGTTTTCAACTAATTAGTTACTCATGCAGTAATCTCACAGAATCCTTAGGGTGTCACTTCACCAGCCAGAAACCTCTGTGGCTTTGGGACCTTCTGCCTGAGTGTTGCTCCTGCCCATTGGGTTCATTCTGCTCACTTGGCCTGGCAGGCTATGCTCAGTTCATGCTACCGGCCTAGATTCCATACCAGCCAGGGTGAGCCAGACACAGAGCAGCAAGGCATGGGTCAAGACAACTGTACACAGCCAGGTGTGCCAGCTGCAGGAGGGTGGGCAGCTCCAGGCCCTGGCACAGGTGCTGGCTCCATGTGAGGCTATGGCTGGACAAGGCATACCTCAAGTGGCTTTCACTGCAGGCACCAGGGAACTCAGTTCCATCTAGAAGCTTGGAGGCAGAAGGAACCACAGAATCCCAGAGAGGGTATCACACCTCTGGCCTTGGGAGACCTTAGATCTGGGCTTCCCAAAGGGATGCCGCTCTTATCTCCTTCTCATCTCCTGCAACATGGTGACTAGAGGGCATGTTTCAGCCCTGTTTGTGTTACAGCTCTTTAATTCTCACCATTTGGTGAGTCCCAAGTTCTTGTCCCACATCCAGGAAGTACGAGGTATGTGGACAACTGGAGGGTGAGCAAGGCAGAGAGATGCTTCATTGAGTGACAGTTCTCAGGTGACCCAAAGTGGGTAGCTCCTTTCTGCAGGCCAGTCATCCCGACCAGTTACCAGCCCTCAGTGGAGAGACCAGAGGTGGTAACTCCTTTCCAAAGAGGGTAGTCCCAATGTCTGTGTGAGTCTGGCTGAGTCCAAGGCTTTTATGGGCTCAGCAAGGAGGATGTATGTGCTGATTGGTCTGTGGGTGGCCATGGGTGGGCCCAGAAAAAGCACAAGTTCTCACTCTGGCCAGTAGACTCCACCTAGAGCTGGCAGCCCTACCCCCAGGCTTCAGGCCCTTCCTGGCTTGCAGCTACCTTCAGGTTTCTCCAGAACCCATCCCTTTCTGCTCAGGAACCTGCCTAGCTCCTGCCATAAACATGCCATCCATGGCCACCAGGCTGTTTGTGCTGAGGGGTGCATGCAGGTCCATGCCAAGCTGCCCTTAGACTCCCTGTCCTTTTTCCCTGAGCTCATTGGTGCCAAAAGTTTCAGAGGGGGCCAAGGTGGCCGGGATGGGGCTACATGCCAGTGCCAGCCTCAGTGTATGCACACCTGGCTGAGTCACAACAGAACCTGGGCTTGCCTTCAACTTTGCTCTGAAATTGGAAGGGGCACCAGGAATAGTGAGAGGCCAGGGAGTGGGAGCAGGTATTTCCAAGCCTGTAGGGCCTGGAGGCTTCCTGGGGCCCCAAGAGTGCAGGGATGCCCAGGTATGGAGCTGCAGCTGGACAACTGAAGCTATAACTAGGAGCACTAGGCTCCTGCCCCTCCAAGTTAGTAGGGGTCAGGGCTTCTGCCTGTTCCCAGCTCCTGCCAGCCTTGTGGAGCATGCAACCCCAGTCATGCCTTCCCCACTGAAGCTGGTGTTTCCCAGCAGCTGAACGAGATGGGCTGCTGCTGCCATCAGTAACCAAAATGATTTGATGCTTAATGATCTTTGCCATTGCTATACTAAGTAAAATAGTTGGACAACATATTAGTTCATTTTCACACTGTTATAAAGATACACATGAGACTGGGTAATTTACAAAGAAAAGAGGTTTAATAAGTTTAACTGACTCACAGTTCCACATCTCTAGGGAGGCCTAAGAAAACTTGCAATCACAGTGGAAGGGGAAGAGGCACATCTTTCCTGATAGCAGGCAAGAGAGACAGAGAGAGAGAGAGAGAGAGAGAGAGAGAGAAAACAAGAGACAAGAGAAGGGGGAAGAGCCCCTTATAAAGCCATCAGATCTCGTGAGAACTCACTATCATGAGAACAGCATGAAGGAAACTGCCCCATAATCCAATCACCTCCCACCAGGTCCCTCCTCAACCTCTGGGGATTATGGAGATTATAATTTGAGATGAGATTTGAGTGGGGACACAGAGCCAAACCATATCAGACAACCTACTAAAGTCTTAATTCACACTGACAGAAAAATTCTATGTCTGGTAAACAGAATTGGGACTTGAATATACACAATAGAAAATCATATCTCCAAACAAATGTCCTTTTATCTAAATGGTCCACTGGTGAATTCTGCTTCCCATTCTTGTGACTGCCTTGGAGAACTAGAGGTTTTATTTCCCAAGGAGAATTTTTTCCCAAATAGACAAAACAATGGTTCCCATGTCATTGTCATGGTGTTATGCTGAAGATTTCATATTTTCATTGCTTTCTCCCTCTGTGTTCAAATACTTTTTTTACTGCTGGACCTGTTTACCTGAAGGTGGCACCCCTAGGCAATGTAGAGTCACTAACAACACTTGGCTATAAACTCACAAAAGCAGTAGCTATGCACAGGCAACAGCCTTCTAGAAATTTCTAAACCAGTCTCCATCCCACTCCACTCCCACATGTGTTTTGTAGTTGTACTATAATAGCAGCTCATAATTAGCTTCCAGACATTCTTATAAACTCAGTTTTTTCCGTCTACTCCAATAGTACAGGAAATCTTGCTAGTCACATTTCTTTGATTTTTAACTCTCTTATTCTTTGCTTTCATTATTTTGTTTGAACTCTTTTGCTTTTGTAAAAATACATTTAGATATCTTACTGTATTTTAGTTTTATTTTTGAAAATTACAGTTTATTAAATCTAAAGTTTTAACTTTTTGTTCATTAAATAACTTCAATAATACAATGATTAACCATTTACTGATGACTTTGAACAAAATTTAAAGGACTCATAAAAAACACTCAACAAATTATGGGAATTTAGATTGATTAATAAAACAGTTCTTAAGTCAAGTAATTGCTGAAATCAAATTGATAACAGCAGCAAAAAGAAAAAAGTGCATTTTTATTCCGAAGTATTTCTATGTATTTAAATGTCTGTTTGCACAAAATTTGCAGTTCCTTGTAGATACCTTAAAAGTATCTTAGAATTGTGATTGTTTAAAAAACATTTCTAAATTTTGAAAACTACAGCATCTGTATTTATTGGTTTTGTAGTTTGCTTAGATGTACTTAAACAGTAAGTATGCACTGCAATAAAACTATAGTACATTTCTTTTCTTAGTTTTTAATTTGGTAACACTAAGAAAACTGTTTGTCATGTCACTGTTTTACCATATTTATGTTTGTATTATCACTGCAAAATAGTATTAATGTTAAATTTTTAAACTTCATTTACTATAGCATTTATAGCAATCACAAATGTTTAAATATGAGAAAATAAACCCCCAAAGCTTTACTTTGAATTATGAATAAAATTTAAAAGTAAACTTTATTGTCATTGTCTTTAATGGTTTTTTTTTAAGAATCATCTAATAAATTATATAACAGACATCATTTAAGTGTTTGTGATCTTTTTCAGCTAATGAAGCCAACACGGAAACAGCTCTTTCATTTTTAAGAGTGCACACAAAAAATCTTTAGACTTGAAAATGAATAATATTAACCGAGAAACACAGTAAATTGTTCTAAAGAAAAGTCAGACTTTACAAAGTGATATGCAAATATATTTTCTATAGCTTTTGAAATGCCTCATCAAAATGAGACTAAATTAGCTGGCCCTAGCAATGCTGTAGGTTTTGTCATCAGTGAGTAGCCTCCATTCTGCCCTTGAGAAAAAGTACTAATTATGCTAAATCTAAAAAATTTGTGAAACAAGAAACTGGTTATTTCCTGTGGATATTCATATTTTACTGCATTTTAAAGTGAATTTAGTTCACTTTTGTGTACTCTCCCATATTACTGGACTGGTGACTCTCCAACTGTCCATAAGAGAAAAAAATGTCTTTGTAAAATAAAGTCTAAGTCAATTAGATAATGAAACAAAATAAAAGAGTGAGCATACAAAAATGTTGATTTTGTCATTAGAGATTAGAGATAGAGACAGTTAGACAATTAGAAAAGTTTCAAATTATTACTAGTCTTTCAGAATTAGAATCTCACTCAGGTGCCCAGGCTGAAGTGCAGTAGTACAACTGTAGCTCACTGCAACTTCTATCTTCTGGGCTTAAGTCATCCTCCAGCCTCAGTCTCCTGAGTAACTGGAGTTACAGACATGCAACACAATGCCTGGGTATATTTTTTAAATTTTTTGTAGAGATGGAGTCTTGGTATGTGTCCCAGGCTGTTTTCAAACTCCTGGCCTTGAGACATCCTCCTGTCTCAGCCTCTCAAATCATTGGTATTACAGGCATGAGCCACCATACATGGCCTATGTTTCATATTTTTGAACCATGCATTTATACTTAAAGACACACAATAAATACACAGCTCCAAAATTCATACAAAGTAAATAGATTTTTTAACCACTAACCATAAAAGAGTGTTATTGTTTGTCAGTAAAAAATTCCCAGCACCCTAGAATTCCTGTCTGTGGCCCTTTCTCAGCCAAATACATTTTTCCACATAGGCTATTACTCTCCTGATCTCTGTGACTGGTTTACTTTCTTTAAAATGTCATAGAGAAAAATCACACATTCTGTACTATTTGGTGTTATTTTTCCTTCATGCAATATTATCACTGTGAGATATGACTGTGCTATTATTTCTATTACTGTGTATCCACCATTGTATAAATAGCTCTCAATGTCATTGGTCACTTTTCTTTTGAGAAACATTTGTGTTACATATAGATTTCTGGGAGAAATACAACCACAATCAGATAGTCTAGATTATAGACAATTGTATTTGTTTTCTATCCTGCTATTAGCTTAATAATTATTATAAATTTATCAGCTTAGACAATACAACTTTATTATCTTTCAGATCTCTAAGGCATTAATCTGACATGATCTCAACCAAGCTAAGACCAAGGTGTCAACATGACTGTGTTCATTTCTGGAGATTATAGGAGAAAATATAACCCCTTCTCATTTGGGTTGATGGCAGAATTCAAGTCTACGTGGTTGCAGAACTATGGTCCCTGTTTTCTTGCTGGCTATAAACTGAAGGCCATATGCAGCTTTTAGCAGCTGCCTCATCCTGTGGTTCCTGGACCATTTTCTCCGTCTGCAAAACCAGAATTTGTGGGTCTAGTCCTTATGTAGCTTCTCTCTGATTCTCTTTCTCTCTCTTCCCTCTCTGATAAATTATCTCCAATAACTGATGTAAATAGATTGGACCCACTCAGAAAATACAGATTAGTCTCCCCATCTCAAGGTCTATAAATTTAATCATATCTGCAAAATCATTTTTACCAGATAATCTACAACTTCAGGGACTTAAAGTATGAACATATTTGGAAGGCCATTATACCTACCAAAATAATGCAGAAGTCCAACTATTGTAAATACTTTCCAATAGTTTTCTAATTGTACCAATTTATACTTTTACTAGCAGTGTGATATGGTTTGGCTCTGTGTCCCCACCCAAATATCAAATTGTAATCTACACGTGTCAAGGGAGGGACTTGGTGGGAAGTGATTGGATTATGGGAGCAGTTTTCCCCATGCTGTTCTTCTGATAGTGAGGGAGTTATCATGCTATCTGATGGTTTAAAAGTGACAGTTTCCCCCGCACTCTCTCTCACTCTCTCTCTCTCTTGCTGCAACGTAACATGTGCCTTGCTTCACCTTCACCTTTTGCCATGATTCTAAGTTTCCTGCCTTTCCAGCTATGTAGAGCTGTGAGTCTATTAAACCTTTTCTTTTTATAAATTACCCATTCTCAGGTAGTATCTTTATCGCAGTCAGAAAATGGATTAATACAGCAAACTGGTACTGGGAGTGGGGTATTGCTATAAAGATAAATGTGGATGTGACTTTGGACATGGGTGACAGGCAGAGGCTGGAAGAGTTTAGAGAGCTCAGAAGAAGATAAGAAGATATAGGGAAGTTCTGAACTTCCTAGAGACTTGTTGAATGGTTTTGATCAAAATGCTGAAAGTTATATGGAAGATGAAGTCCAAGCTGAGATGGTCTTAGATAGAGATAAGGAACTTATTGGGAACTGGAGCAAAGGTCACTCTTACTATACTTTAGCAAAGGGACTGCCAGAACTTTACTCTTGCCTTTGAGATATGTGGAACTTTGAACTTGAGAGAGATGATTTAGCATATCTGGTGGGAAAATTTCTAAGAAACAAAGCATTCAAGATGCGACCTGACTTTTTCTGAAAGCATGCAGTCATATGTATTCACAAAGAGATGGAATGAAATTGAACTTATGTTTAAACAGGAAAGCAGAGCATAAACATTTGGAAAATCTGCATCCTGACCAGGTAGTAGAAAACAAAAACTCATTTTTTGGGGAGAAATTCAAGCTGGCTGCAGAAATTTGCATAAGCAATGAGGAGCCAAATGTTAATAGCCAAGACAATGTGAACAATGTCTCTAGGACATGTCAGAGAACTTTATGGCAGTCCCTATCATCACAGGCCCAGAGGCCTAGGAGGGAAGAGTGGTTTCATAGGCGGTGCCCAGGGCCCTACTTCTCTATGAAGCTTTGGGACTTGGTGCCCTGTGTCCCAGCCTCTCCAGCTCCATCTCTGTCTACAAGAGGCCAAGGTACAGCTTAGGCCATTGTTTTAGAGAGTGCAAGCCCCAAGCCCTGGTGGCTTTCACATGATGCCGACCCTATGGCTGCACAAAAGACAAGAGTTGAGGTTTGGGAGCCTTCACCTAGATTTCAGAGGATGTATGGAAACACCTGGATGTTCAGGCAGAAGTCTCCTGCAGTGGTGGAGCCCTCATGGAGACCTGCAACCAGGACAATGAAGAGGGGAAATTTTGGGTCAGAGCCCCCACACTGAGTCCCCATTGGGGCACTACCTAGTGGATATCTGAGAAGAGAGCTACCACCCTCCAGACCCCAGAATAGTAGATTCACTGACAGCTTACACTATGCACTTGGAAAATGCACAGGCACTCAACACAGTGAGTGAAGCAGCCACACAGGCTGTACCCTGCAGAGTCACAGGGGAGTAGCTTCTCAAGGCCCTGGGAGCCCACCCTTTGCATCAGCTCTGGATGTGAGACATGGAGTAAAAGAAAATTTTGGAGATTTTTTTTTTTTTTTTGAGACAGAGTCTCGCTCTGTCACCAGGCGCCAGGCTGGAGTGCAGTGGCGTGATCTCGGCTCACTGCAGCCTCCACCACCCGGGTTCAAGCAATTCTCCTGCCTCAGGCTCCCAAGTAGCTGGGACTACAGATGTGCACTACCATGCCCAGCTAATTTTTATATTTTAGTAGAGACAGGGTTTCGCTATGTTGGCCAGGATGGTCTCAATCTCTTGACCTTGTGATCCGCCCGCCTTGGCCTCCCAAAGTGCTGGGATTACAGGTGTGAGCCACCATGCCTGGCCCAAAAATTTTGGAGTTTTAAGATGGGAACATTCATCCAATGTTTGTACCCTCATTGTATCTTTAAAGTAACTAATTTGTTTTATTGTTTTACAGACTCATAGGCAGAAGTGACTTGCCTTGTCTCAGATGAGACTTTGGACTTGTACTTTTGGGTTAATGCTGGAATGAGTTAAGACTTTGGGGGACTATTTGGAAGGCATGATTGGTTTTGAAATGTGAAAAGCACATACAATTTGAAAGGGGCCAGGGAAGAATAATATGGTTTAGCTCTGTGTCCTCACCCAAATCTCATCACAGATTATAATCTGCACCTGTCAAGGGAGAAACCTGATGGAAGATGATTGGATCTTGAGGGAGGTCTTTTCCATGCTGTTCTTATGATAGTGAAGGAGTTCTTTCAAAATTCGATTGTTTAAAACTGGCAGTTTCCCTTCTCTCCTGCTTCCATGTAAGTCACACTTTGCTTCCCCTTAGCCTTCCACCGTGATCATGACTGTTAAGTTTCCTGAGGCCTTCCCAGCCATGTGGAACTGTGAATCAATTAAACCTATTTTCCTCATAAGTTACCCAGTCTCAGTTTGCATCTTTACAACCATGTGAAAATTAATACACAGAGCTTAGAAGAGCTCAAGTTATTTCATGTATCTGTTAATATTAGATATATGTCTCATAAATTTAATCATTTTGAAAGGTATATATGTATGTGTGTATCTAATAATAATTTTAGTTTATACTTACCTTATAACATGAAGTTGAGTACATTTTTGTACATTTACTGGCCATTTGGGTATCTGCTTTTGTAGATCTACAAAGCAATGTTACACTTTTGTGTGAGGTAGGAGTCAACAGTAATTTATATCACAAGAATATCCAATTGACTAAGTGCCATTTATTGAAAAATATTATCTTTTTTAATAAACCAACTATTCATAGATGTCCAGGGTTATTTCTGGACAACTTTTGTGGTTCCATTGGCTTAGCCATCTATTCTTGTACCAATACTACTGTTTTCCTTGCTATAGTTTTATAGTAAGTTTTGACACATGGTAGTCTAAGTTCCACAAGGTTTTGAATCTTCAAATTGCCCTTCTTTATTAGCTTATTGCACTGCCACATGTATTTTAGAATTAGTTTCTCTATTTACACAGACACACAAACATGTGTGCACACACACACTTTTTGGGATTTAATTATTTTTATATTGAAATATTAGATCATTTTGTGGAAAACTGAAATCACTTCATGGTATATCCTCTTATTTATTTAGTGTTTATTTGATTTCTCTCAGTAGTGTTTTATTGTCTCCTGTGTACAATTTCTATATCTATTTCATTTGTCTTACATCTTGAGTTCATATTAGATGATATTATAAAACAATTTAAATATAATTGTATAATTGTTTCAGCTTCATAAAATATAATTGATTTTGGGGTTTGTGTTTATCATTGATGTTTTTCTCTTATATTGATATTTATGTAATGCCAGCCTTATTAAATGTGCTACAAATTGTTCCATACAATCATTTTTCCTCTATTTTCTGACATAGAGTCTGTGAGATTGAAATTATTTCTGTGTTTGATAAAGTTTACCAGTGCAGTCTACTTGTCTTGACATTTGCTTTCTGGAAAGATTTTACTTATAAATTATTTATAAGTTCAGAATTATTTACTTTTTTTGTTCTTAAGTTTTAGTAATATGGGTATTTTAAAGAATTTTTCTACTTCATCTATGTTAATTTGCATGAAGTTGAATTACATTTTCTTTCAGTATTTTTAGGATATCTTGGGATTCTTTTTCATTGTGATATTGGTCATTTGTGTCTTTATTTTTTCTTGATCAATTTAACTCTAGGTTTCTCATTTTTATTGATCTTTAAAACATTTTGGTTTACAAAATTTTCTCTAATATACTTCTGATTTCTATTTCATCTTTTATATTAATGTGGGCTTCATTTGCTCTCTTCTTCATATTTTTAAAGTATAAACATAAATGACTATTTTGAGATCTTTCTTATTTTCAATATAACAATTTGTAGGTCTAGGTTTTCCTGTAAGCACTGTTATAGGTATGTCTAAATATTTCTCATATTTTTATTTTATTCTCATTCACTTTGCTTAAAATTTTTCCTCTAGGCACATAGATTTTGTTAAGTGGGTTAACTTTCAAATATCTCATTTTTTCAGATATTTTCTGATGTTGATTTAAAGTTTACTGCTATAGTTGAAAAAAATGTAAGTCATATAAGTTGGTTATTTTTAGTATACTATTTTATGCCCTAGAATTTAGCCTATCTTGGTGAATGCTCCTGCGTACCTGAAAAGGATGTAGTTTGGTATTTGGGAATGAAATTGTCCAATAAATATTAATTCTGGCAAGTTGCTTTATTGTGTTCATCAGGACCTTTATATCCTTAAAGATTTTCTCCAGTTTTTTTTAAATGAACTACCTGGAGAAGATTATGGGAATTTCCAACTCTAATTTTGGATTTTTCTAACTTACTTTTCTCTTTTATCACATTTTGCTTAAATAATTTTGAAGCTCAATTAATGATCTTATATAAAACTGAGTTTTTATATATTTTGATAAAATCATGTCTTTATCATTATGAAATATCCTTATTTATCCTCAGATGTATTTCTTTTCTGACGTCTACTTTATTGGATATAAATATAGCAACTTTACTTTCTTATGATAAGTTATTGCACAGTAGAACTTCTATGCCTTCATTGTTATGCAATATGTGTTTTCTTAATTTAAAGTGGGGTCCTGTTAGTCAATTGTTGGGTATTGCTTTTGTTGAATTCCTTACCTCCACTTTTTATTAGGAGTATTTATAAGATTTGCATGTAATGTTATTACTAATATTGTTAGATTTCAATCTACCACCTGCATATGTATTTTGCCTTTGTACACTCTGTTTACTATTTCTTGTTTTCATTCCTTTATTCATTTTTTTGGACCGAGTAAGAATTTTTTTAACCTTTCCATTTCCACTATTAACTGTACAGTTGTTATATATGTTTTAAATGATATTTTGGTGGTTTAAAGTGGAAGGCTAAGTCAAGTTCCTGGTATTTCACCATAGATGGAATTTACACATGCGTTCAGTAGGCTACATTTGACGTAGCTAGTGTAAGAGAGCCTACATTGGAGGATTACTTTACAAAATTACTTTTTTTTCTATCAAAGTAATGATTTTTCAACATAAATACTCGATATTTATTTTCAGATCCATAATCTATGCCTAATATGTTCTGAGTTCTACCTACCACTAACATGTATGTGTTGGGATCAGTGATTTAGCTAGTAGTCATAGATGTAATTAGAATGTTTGTTTTGTATATTCATTTATAATAAAACAATATTTGAAAGTTCAATAAAAATGGCATTTTGTTTCTTATTAAGGTGTTTCCGTATTAAGACATTTATAGGAAAATAGCTATGCCATGGTACCCCTACCAGATATTGAATTTGAAGACATATTCTTTACGAGTGCTTAGCATTGCAGAATATGTGTCACAAGATAAAAAGCATAATTTTCCCAAATTAATGCTAATGACTGTTATTAACATTAACAATTTAATTGTATTGCCCTATCTGTACTCATTTAGTAATTAAATCTGCAATCAGCTGTTTGAATAACATTTGCCAATTTCATTAGATTTTAAAAGTAATATAAATAAAAATATTTTAAAATATAGATAAATACTGCTTACAAAGATAGCCACCAGTAACATTTTAGAGCATATTGTGTTTTTCTTTCAACAAAATAGTTCATATACTATTTGTATTGTTTGGCAACCTACTCTTGCAATTGAACTAATCTTAAATAAGTCCCATGTCACTAAGATGTATTTTCATAGTAAACCTAATTCATTTAATCATGTTGTTAGATGCTTAGGTTGTTTCCAAAGAAAAAGCTCACATCTTACTAATGAAGTAACAGTCTATTTTAGTAGGGGAAAAATGACTTGTACTCTTTGTAATTTTTGCTGGGTACTGTGAGATTTCCATAATGTGTATTCAATACATATACATGTAATATGTACTCAGTAAATAATGTTAGTTAGAAAATTGGAATATATGGGGAATGATATCTGCTATACTCATTTTAAAACTAAGTAATGTCATATATAGAATTTTATTGTCTTAGCTTTAAAACATTTTATATAGGCAGATGTTCTTAGTTTTATTGTTTATGTAGAATACATTTTTCCTATAATTCACTTGACTCAAAAGTTGACCTATATAATTTTTGTGATTTTAATAGAATATCTATATTGAATGCCCACACTGTGCTGTGCAGTATAGTAATCACTAGAAGTACAGACTAAAGAAAACACATTATCATTTATCTCAAAGACCCTATGCCCTGAAAACTACTGGTTTAATACAAGACAAAAATTATTCTCATTACTCTGGGATGACTAATATAGACTCAGAATTAAAGTAACTTCTTGCCTGGCAAAGTGAAAAGATTACAACTTTGCACTTTAATTAACTTCAGTAAACAGAAAATCAACCTTTTCTCTTGAGGGGGAATTCAGTTGCCTAATTTAAAAATGTTAAATAACATTTCTTGAATATTATGTAATTTATTCAAGCATAAAAGTAAATTATGGCTGTCTTTCAAAATTCAGCTCATAGTTATGAATTTTTAAGTATCAAATGGTGTTATGTGCACAAACACTTTCCCTTTAAACTGATGAATTCATGAAAAAATTTAAGAGAAGAAATACACAAGTTATATTTAGGTATTAATATATTTTCCCTTCAAAGGTGGGGAATGGGAAATGGCAAATATTATTTTCATAAGTCCCAGGAAATCACATTACATTCTGTTGAGATTAAAAGCAGAAAATCCTTGCATTTTAATAGTTGAGTAGCAAATGCTCTTATAATTGATCTCTATTTTTAAATTAGATACAATTATGAAAAATCTATTAAGAGTCTAAGTGAATATATTTACTCTAATAACATTTCAAATGATTTACTATTTCTTTAAGTGTCTGGCTGAGATCTACTTTCTATAATAGCTAACCTTTACTGAATATTTCCTATCATATAAAGTCTTCTATGAGAAACATAGCATTTTATATTCAAATAATAATAGAAAGTTCATATACATATATATGAATACTAATGTAAAATTATTTTTAACTTTATTTTATACAGGAGGACACAGACTTAGAAAGTTGATGTAGCATAAACAGAATAAGCATTTTCTATCTCTCTCTTCTGAGATTCCATATGAATGATAGTTACTATTTTTCTAAGTATTATTCTTCATCAACAAAAAACAGGAGAGTCTAATGATAAATCTCAGGATTTGAATGTTTTCTGGGGAAGAGAAAGTAGAATCTGGAGGAATACAGATGCATTACCATCAGAGATGAAAGCTACAGTTAAGAAATGCCCTTGACTGGAGTGCATGGACAAGAATACTGGCCAGCATGGTGGTGCCCAAGAGGAGCTTCAGCCTGAGGATGGCAGGTGCAACAGAGAGCATATTCAGGAACAAGAGTGAAAGGAATGAGATATATATTGAAGTCTTTTATATGAACTGCCAACAACTCCCATGTCTAAATCATGATTTCAAGAATATTTTTCACTAAAGCTTAAGTCAAAAGGTGAGTGTTTCCTCCTTTTAAACCTAAAGAACACTGTCTTAACTTACCTGAATTGTCTTGAGAAGATTAGTGTATATTGTTTGTAGTGGGTTGAATGGTAGCCTCCCAAAAGATATGTCTGCTCAGAATATGTAAGTCTGTCCTTATTCTTAGAAAAGTAAAAGGCCTTTCAAATTTAGTTAAACTAAGATCCTCACCATAAGATTATCCTGGATTGTGCTGGTGGTCCCTAAATCCAATGAAAAAGTGTCCTCATAAAAAGAGAAGACAGAAACAAAGAGAGCCATATGAAGGTGGAGGCAGAGGTTGTAGTTGTGCAACATCAAGCTAAGTATTGTCAAGGACGGATTGGAGGCACCAGAATCTGGAAGAGGCAGTAATGATTTTCATTTAAAGTCTTCAAGGGGACTGTGACACTGATGACACCTTGACTTCAGATTTTTGGTCTCTAGAGTTGCGATGGAACAAATTCCTATTGTTTAAAGTCATCAGATTGTTGTAATTTCTTACAGCATTCCTAGGAACTAAACCACTGCTACATCAGGTAAAAAGCCCTCTAATTTCTGGCAATTTAAATTCAAAGACGTAATGATCAGCTATGTGTTGTAAACAAACGACAGCACGTACGGGGGGCTCTGAAACAGACATCTCTGCTTCATTCTAAAACATGACTGAATCTTAAATATTAACCAGTTGCTTGAAAAAAGTCTATAGTTGCAGAGAAAGATCAAGATAAACCAAGAAGAAAACTTTTGGAAGAAAATAAGTGTTTTAGAAACAAGATGATTTCAATAACAATAATTTAACCACAATCTTCAAGGGCATTTAGGTTGATATTAGGTATTAAATCTATAAACAACAATAAGACACTTTTGAATAGGAAAATTCAGAAAAATATAAATATGAAGGTTGCCCAAAAAACTAAAAATAGTATTACCATATGAACCAGAAATTCTTCTTCTGTGTATTTGCCTGAAAGATTTGAAATCGGTATGTTAAAGAGATGTCTACATTCCCATGTTCACTGCAGGGTTGTTTACAATAGCTAAGTTATTAAAGTGACCTAAGTGTTCATTAATAAAGGAACGGGTTAAGACATATGATATATATACAAAATGGAATACTTTAGCTTAAAGAGAAAAAAAAATCTGTCACTTTTGACAACATTGGTGGAATTGGAGAACATTATGTTAAGTGAAATAAACATAGACAAACACTGAATGTTCTAACTTATATATGGAATCTAAAACAATTGAAGTTGTAGAAGTATAAAGTAGAATAGTGATTATGAGAGATTAGGGGAGGGGGTTGGGGGAATAGGGAGATGATAGTCAAAGGGTACAAAGCCTCAGGTAGAAGAAATAAATATTTTTAGAAAAATAGCACAGCATGCTAAATGTAGCTAATAATTGAGTACTGTACATTTCAGCATTACTGAGAGTAAATTTGTAATGTCTTTGTCACAAAAAAAGTCAAAATTGTTTTTTCAAAGTTTTCAATATGATATGCAAATTAATATATTGACTAGATAAATTGAAGGGCTAATAGATAGCATAAGAGGCCCCTCCAAAAATTCAAAAACAGACGCAATGCTATGGGAAATATTGCCAACATGCAATTAATGCTTACAGAAAAAGGGAACAGAGAACACAAAGTAAAAAATATATATATGTCAAATAAACAGTAAAAGAATGGTCTAAAGAATTCTGAAGCATATAAATCAGGAAATACCAAACTTTATGTCATAGTGAAATTCAAGAATATAAATTGTAAAAGGAAGACTCTGAGCACTTCCTAAGATAAAGAAAAAAAGCAGGTGTTTTACAAAAGGAACAATGAGATAAAGTTCAAATGTCTCATGACCAATTCTAAGTACTAGAACATAATAGAGGAAGCCCTTCAAATTTGAGAGGATAAATATAATTAATGTAGACTGATTATATATCCACAAAATGTTGAATCAATTATTATTACAGAATAAAAACATTTCTTCACATGCCATGCCTCCTTAAAGTTTTCTTCTGAAATACAATTTTTAAAAGTCACCTGAGAATAGAGTTTATTATTAAGAAAGTGACCTAGATGGAGGAATAAAAGGTATGCAAAAATATTTGACGTAAGGAGGAAAACATTGAAGAGAACCTTCAATTTCAAAAGTGTTATAGGCTGAGAGGATCAGTCTAATAAAAATTGAGGAAGAGAAAAACAGGGTGCTCATGTGAAGAAGGGAATATTTGATAGGACATATAAGATAATTATAGTTTCAAATTTATGTCTCTGCAAATTAAGGTTAAGACTAAGAAAATTTGCAAGTGAATGCAAGTGAAAATAAAATATATCAAGAAACTTGAGAATAAACCCTACTGGTTCATGACATTTAAAAACATATCACTGAATTTCACTGGCTAAATTTGTACTTTTTGCTAAGTTTTAAAATTTGGAATAACGTAAATTCACAGGAAGTTACAAAAATAGTATATTCTTTTCACCATGTTTCTCCCAATAGTTACATTTTTGTAACTATAGTAGAATATTAAAAAACTGACAAACTGACACTTATACAATGTGTATATAGAAATCATTGTCAATGTTTCACATGGGTAGATTTATGTGAGCACCACAGCAATCAAAATACAGAATTATTTTATCTTCCTAATGTTGCTCCTTCTCACCCACCTTTCCAGTATCCAGGCAACAAATAATTTATTCTCAATATCTACTTTCTTATTTCAAGGATGTTATACAGATGGAATCATATAATATGTGACTTTTTTCACACACTAATGCCCTTGAGTTCTATCCACGTTTTTAGATGTATAATTTTGTTTTTATTGCTGAATAGTATTCTATGATATAGATGTACGATAGTTTGGTACATTAATCATTTATTTATTGCAGTGTGTTTTAGTTAATCCAGTTTTTGGCTATTACAAATGAAGTTGTTTTGAAATAACAGTTTTTCTGTGGGTATAATTTATTATTCTTTGAGATAAGCATAAAGGCCAGGTCATATGGTAAGTATATGTTCAGTATTTTAAGACATCATGAAACTTTCCTTCATAATAGCTGTACCATTTTTACAACTCAACCAGTCAGTAATATATGAGTGATCCAATTTATTTGCATCCTTGTGAGAGTTTATTATTATATTTTATATGTGCTTTTCAGATAGGTAGGCAGGTAATATCTCCTAATGGTATCAATTTGCATTTTCCTGGTGGCTAGTGATGTTCATCATCTTTTATATGTGCTTACCTGATATCTGTATAACCTGTTTAGTTAAATTTCTCTCCATGTCTTCTGTCTACTTTCTAATAGAGATATTTGTATTTTTTTCTTATTGTTTAGTTTTAAGAGTTCTTATGTATTTGAAAATAAGTTCTTTTTCAGTTATGTGATCAGAAACTATTTTTTTCTAGATTTTATTTTATCTTTTTGTCTTTTTAACCAAGTCTTATACAGCTAACATTTTAAATTCTGCTGAAGTCCAATTTGTGAAATATTATTTTTATGATTGGTGCTTTTGGTACCATGGTAACATCTTTTTGTGAAGATCTAGTACTGAAATATTATTTCCTATAATTTTTTACAAAAGTTTTAAAATGTTACATTTTACTTTTAAATCTATGATAAATTTTGAGACAAATGTTCTGCAATTTATGTGGTTTAGATAAATAGTTGTTTTTTTATATGAATATCCAATTTTCCCAGCATACTGTATTGAAAAAATTATCCTTCCTATATTGCTCTGTCTTTGAACACATTGAAACTCAACTTGATATATTTGTGTAGGGTTAATTCTGAGTACTCTATTTGGTTCCATTGATCTATGGATTACTGTATCTACTTCTCTTGAAATTGTTAAGAGTGATTCATAAGATTATGTTATCCTTTTATAAAATTGTTTACTTTTATTACTTCCTTTGATTTCCATATAAATTTTAGAATACTCATGTCTATATTTACAAAAATCATCCTGGGATTTTAATAAAATACCCAGGATAAGTCATAAAGAGAGGAGGGCTCTTTGGTTCATGGTTCTGCAGACTGGACAGAAAACATAGTGCCAGCGTATTGCCACACCAAATTTTATCACATAGATATATACAATGATTTTTCCATTATGAAGAAGAGTTATTTTTAATTAAAAAGTAAAGATAAAAAATTCTAGTTGTCATCTCTTACTTTAGGCTTTTCCAGAATCTTCATGCATGTTCCACCTTACTAGTAGATGTATGTACTTAAAAATGAATAAAACACATTTTTTCCAAACTCAACAGTCAAAAATATCTCGACTTTTGCCAGTCCAAACACTGTAATCTGGTGTTTATTTCATAAAAAGAAATGGCTATTTTATAATAAAACATCAATTATCCTACTCAAATGTGAGGAATGAAAAGCTAAATTCATAATTTGGATTCTTATCACATGAATTCACATTTAGCTATCATTTTAAAATTACTTTTATCTTACTTAGATACATTTTTATATATCTACATATGCAGATCTGCATTTATTCACACACTACAGAATTTCTGGAAATTCTGGTTAACTCAGTCAAGCATAAGCACACTATAAAATAGTCATTAAAGGGCACTTAATAGAGTAACCATAGTAACTTAAGTACATATCTATTATGTGATTACTATATTTAAGTTTAATATGGTTTTCTTAAATAAGCATACAGCACATACTTTATATAGAAACAGTACTTCATACAAAAAGATTATTAACAGTGGGCTAGGACATTTTGCAAAGAGAGGCATATCACATAAGAAAAGAGATTACATTAATGAGACTGGGATATTGTTAAGTGAAATGATAAAAAGAACTTGGAGAAAATTTGGCATCAACTGCCAAATCAAAATAAAAATTTACAAAGCAGAAGCTGTTCAAACTAAAATTTTCAGGAGATTAAAAATAATATTTTCATATTAGAATTATTTTGAATAACATTGGTACACCTAATTACTGGACAATTATAACATTAATGTATCACCACAATATTAAAAATAGCTATCTGTCAAATACCAGAACTCCTCTAATCCCAGGAAGATGAAGTAAAGATTGAATAAAAATTAGTTCCTCTGGGCCTGTCTCTACATGATAATGAATGACATGATAAGAGCTAAATGACTTTTATGAACTAGAGGAGGATAATCACAAGTAGGGTAGGATGAGTGCTTTATAGAAAAAGACAGGTATGCACTGAAGTTAGGCAAAATTATATATGACAGTGAATACTGTCAGATGGCCACCTGTGACAGAGTGTATTAGATCTCACTAAATGAATGGTGTCTCCAGGTGATTGGAATTAATATTTGTATGCAGTCATCACTGTGTAGTTATAACAGAGAGATAAATTTTAAAAGTCTCTAATCAATGTTATTATAACATGGATTAAAAAGCTCTCATTCTGCATGATTAAAAATACGTTGTACTTTAAATAAACATTTCTTTTCTTAAAGCAAGTAAACCAAACCAAAACAAAATGATACTAAATAGTTTAAAAATCTAGAGGACTGAATTTCAGACTGAATCTAATATTGATTTGACTACTATTTATTTATTCCTTTATTTATTTTACTTTTGTGTGCTTCAGTTTTCTTATCTGAAAAATAATAAATATCTGAGGTCCCTTTTGGCCTAAAAGTCTGTAACTCTAATGTTCACTTTAATAAGTTACATAGAATGTCTTCCACATATGTGCAGAAAAACATAGTAAATGCCTAATTCTTAAATAGGAAAAAATTTGGCTGCTATAATTAGTGTGAACTGTATTTTACTCAGTGATTTGTGCCCACATTATGCAAATTATTCTAGTTTCTAAGTTTTACACCTAAAAGAGCAGAAAGCAAAATAAAAGCCAGAATGATGGATACATACTCTATTAAATAGTGATGGTCTTTAGAGTCATTAGAAAACAGAACTTCTCCCCAGAGGGAATGAAGAACTATGATTATAACAATAGATGATTAATGGATACATAGTAAATAGTCATAGCAAAGTAATATATACATGGCCAAGTAGAAAGGTGGGAAATGTCAAGCACAAATAGCTACTTGATTCGTATGTAGCTCCCCATTGAACGGTGTTTAGATATTAGTCAAGGCAAGAATAGAAGTATGTTCAAAGACCCATCCGCTAAATGACTAAGCCAATGTGGCAAAGTCAGTACCAATAATTCAATTGCAATTATCTTCATCTATTGAGTATCAAGAATATTAGACCCCAAAATGAGATAAAACATTAAAACTTCAAATTCATGGGCTCATAAGTCATCATGAAATTGCAAACAGAATTGATAATTTGCTTTTTTTTTTATTGAGACAGGGTCTCACTCTGTTGCCCAGTTACAATGCGGTGGTCTGATTATGGCTCACTGCAGCCTCCACTTCCCAAGGCTCAGTTGATTCTCCTGTCTCAGTTTTCTGAGTAGCTGGGACTATAGGCGCTCACTAGCACATCCAGCTAATTTTTGTTTAAGCCCAGGATATTGAGACAAGCCAGGGCAAGAATACATTTCAATGAACTTCATAGTCTTCTATATATTTAAATAGATCCAACATTGGTGTCAAAGAGCTACGTCTGGTTTCAAATCTAGATGGAAGTGAAGTGGGGGTTTCTGCCAAAGCTAAAAAAAATAAAGAAGAAAATTCAGACTAAGCATCATAAATCTTTGACTTCAAATCTATTCTTGTGTTTTAAGGACAAAAATTATGTTAAGGAAGCTCTCCTTCATTGGGCTATCTACAAAACAAATTGAAAATGGTGAAATTAAATTCATATGTGTGTATATAACTGATCATTAACTATTTTTATGCAAGATTATTGGGAGTTATGATAATAGAATGTAGTATCTTGGGCCGGACACAGTGGCTCATACCTGTAATCCCAGTATTTTGGCAGGCCGAGGAAGGGGGATCATTTGAGGTCAAGAGTTTAAGACCAGTCTGACCAACATGACAAAACCCTGTCTCTATTAAATACAAAATAATTAGCCAGGCATGGTAGCGCATGCCTGTAATCCCAGCTTCGTGGGAGGCTGAGGCAGAATAGCTCAATCCCAGGAGGCAGAGGTTGTAGTGAGCCGAGATTGCGCCAGTGCACTCCAGCCTGGGCAATAGAGTGAAACTCCATCAGAAAAAAAAAAAGTAACACCTCATGTCTCTAGTATATTGAGGAACCAATCAGCAAGTAAAGGATATGTGCTATATTTCAACTGGGATTCCTAGAAGCATTCTGTAATGGAGGACATGAAAATGGCTAAACAATTGGTTTTTTAATATGAAAACTATTGTACACAAAAAGAAGAATTAATTTTTATAATGAAAATAAAATAATGGCTCAAAAATAAATAATTCAAACCGGAAAAAAATTACAAAATCTTATATTCCTTTAAAAGAAACCTATAGCAAGCATTTAAAAAGTTAACAAGGATTTCATTTTGACAGATAACAGGTAGACATTTTCTACCATTTAATATTTGAATATTTCTTTGAGCTAATTATGTAAATAATTAGCTCAAAGAAATATTCAAATGAAATAATATTTTAGAGATTTTATTGCTTTAAAATTACATTCTTGAAAAGTTATATATACATACACACATAACAGAATTAATTAAACAGGTTTAAAATCAGCCTTTAAGGACTTCTGCTTCTGGGAAGATTGAGTAGATATGCTTTTTTCTATTTATTTCACTAAATAAACAAAAAACTCTAAATTACACATAGAACAGCATAGAACTCTGAAGATAGAAATAAATAAGGCACACTAGCTCTGGTCTCAGGACACAAGGAGCAACAATTGGGGACAGGTTAGGTCCCTGTGTTTTGTTTTGTTTTTTTCTCATGTATTTTTGAGCTGGAGCTGAAAAAGCTAGCAATATGTAAACACTAATAAGCATACAAAGGGAAAATAAAACTCAAGAAAAGCCTAACTTCTGTCAACAAAGTACCAGGAAAGGGACATCTTGACAGGACAGAAAATTTTAGACAATAATCACTTTATTTTAGCCAACCATCTAAAAATTTGGGGGGCAACAATTATCATTACATCAACAAAAGCCAAGTAGGAAGGCTAGATTTTTACACTCACCAGAATGTAAGGAAATACGCCAAGCTCACAGCCATGGTGATGTCAGAGAATATTAAATAGGGAGCCAGGTATAGCTTTAAGTCTCTAAAAAAGCTACCATATTGGATGGTAATAAGCACCATTTTTCAATAACCAGTAAAAACCATATATGGAGCTGGACCCCTCCCACTAGCAGAGACAAGGAGTATCCTCTCAGGTCTCAACAGAGGCTAAGTGAAGAACCTGGAATTCTAGCTGACAATAATGAGGTAACCTCTCTTTCTCCAATTGGATCAGTGTCAGAGGAAACCATTTAAACAGAATATTCAAATAAGATTCAGAGTCTCATAAGATAACATTCAAAATGTCCAGATTTCAGTAGAGCATTACTCATCATAACAGAATGAGGAAAAGCTCATACAAAAATGAAATAAAATAGGCAATTAATAGATGACAACATGAATATGACAGTTACATTGAAATTATTGGAAAACTTTTAAAGCAGATATCCTAAAATGCTTTAATCAAAATAATAAATATGCTTAAAACAAAAGAAAATTTGAAAGTCTCAGCAAAGAAATAGAATGCATAAATATTTTAATGGCTATTTTAGAACTGAAATATAACAATTACCAAATAATGACATTGTGGAAAAGGTAAAATTACAGCAACAGACAACTGATCAGTAGATGCTTGTGGTCAGAGATAACTGTAGAAGGACATAAGGAAACTTTGTGGGGTGATGGTAATATTGTCTAAGTTGATTGTGGTGGCGGTTATGCAACTCATATGTGGTACACACACACACACACACACACACACACACACAGAGATATCTATGGATAACTTCACTTTGTTCTCCAATGTTCCTTTGTTCCACACACATTCACATTTCTATTATGTTTCTGTTTGTTCATGGAGGACTAATTTGATATATTTAATTCAAGGGTCTGAGGCATCCTTAGAATCACTATTCATATTAATTATAATTTTTATTCTTGTATCAATTTTGTGTCAATTGTTTAAGTTTTTATTCTACCATTTAAAAAATATTTTAAACAATTTTTT
Organism: Aotus nancymaae; assembly: GCF_030222135.1. Taxonomy (NCBI): domain Eukaryota; kingdom Metazoa; phylum Chordata; class Mammalia; order Primates; family Aotidae; genus Aotus; species Aotus nancymaae. The sequence continues at coordinate 33,914,231 of NW_026988471.1, forward strand.
AGAGATTTAAAGAGTTTTCAAATGTTCAGCTTCTTTAGTCATAGAGAACAGATTTAGTGAGCAATGTATATGCCTTACAAAATATTTCGTGTTATACTTAAGTTCATGGATCACATACAAAGCTTTAAAATTAGACAAGGATTGGGTCCAAGGGAAAAAATGGTCATACACTTGCACATCATAAAACTCAGTTATCTTGTTCATTTTGATAAATCATGAGAAATGAACTAACAGTCTAACCTCAAACTCACTTTTTGTTGTTGTTGTTTGCAAGTTATTATAAACTTCATGCTCTTATAAAATAACCAACTTTTCCCACAGTTTGGTAATATGACTCAATATAAAAACTTGTGAGAATTATATTTTTATAAATTGAAATAAAATTTTCAATACAATTCATGTTCATAATCTCCTTTTGAAAAGAATAAAATACACAATACTGCATCTTTTTCTTTTTGTTAAAATGGATAACAGTTTAATGAATACTTAATGATTATAAATATCTTCATGTTATGAACTTTATTTTTATTGATGATTTTTTCTTCTTTATTGCCATTGCTATATATTAAAAAATGTATGTAGTATTTGAAGGTGTATTCTAATAGTTTGATATTTTTCATTTGTGAACTATAATTATATCTCAACCTAGAAAGGCAAGTTGATCCAATGACTTCTGTGAAAAATAAGCCTAGGATGCTATATATTCCTCTCTGCTTCCTTTTATTGAAGCAACCTTCCTTGAATAATTAATCAATGATAGAATCCACTTATTTCCATTTTGTCCATTTGACTCAACTGAAACTATTTCTAAAGTAAATTGCTACTTTTTTATTGGTAGGTATTAACAGCTTTCTATCAGTATTTTAACCAGGGTTTTAGATCATTTTATCACTTGAAATTCTTTGTTCTGGAATGAATTTTTACATTTAATGAATAATAGAACAAGTCATGTTTCCCGCTAATTACTTAGATAATAATTACATTAATTTGAATAAATGAGTAAGAATATAGTACTTCCAGTTAAATTGCTATTCTCTTACCTAACCCATCTCAGTATTCAGCAAAGAGGCAATATTTGCATTTGAACTTTCTGGATAAAGAATTGCTACATAATTATATTCTAATATATTCTGATTAATTTGAGAAGCTTTGATGTTGAAACTCAAGTAGAGGGTATGAAAGTTCTCAGAGGTGTGAAATTTCATTTTGACCCTATATCTTTCTGTGATTGCAGATAATACTGTTCAAATCACATAATGAGACTGAATATTTTTTAAACCTAAAATAATATGAATACCTATTCTAGTAATTCAAATAATAAATTCTTCCATTGTGTCATCTAAGCCAACCCAATTCTTACAGATAAAGTAAGAAACTTACACTGGACACCTTTTAAAACTATGTACAATTTAAAATAGCTTAAAGGGTGTAATTACATACACATCTTAAAAAGATTTTAGTCCAACCTGTCTATACTTTGACAAAGATGGCTTTCATGGATATAGAGCTAGCTATAAAACATAATGCCAACAAATTATCACTGATATATAGTTTCATGTAAAAGAAGAGTTAGATGTATGGGAGAAAAGCCACAGTCATCTTGAGTAAATTGTAGCATATTAGAACCAGTCAGGGTAATTGGAAAAGTTCAATCCAATGTATATTAGATTATGCCCCCCCAACCTATTAGTGCAGCTGTCCAGATCCCTCATTAAAAACATTAGCCAACTGGACTAATTAGTATTTTACTATTGTTTTCTCTTTGCTTGGTTATACATAAATGCTTGATTTCCTCTTACAATTGGTCCTTTAGTATTTCCCAATTGAACACTTATTTTCAAATTACTAGCAGCATAAATCAAGAAAACTATCACCCTTTAAAAATCCCTAAACCACAATTTTTCACCCATTAAAATACCTATAAATAATTAGTAAATACTTACATTAAAATGATGGGCATTTTTATCTTCAGACTAATATTTTGCATTATTTAACTGATGACTGCTGCTCAAATAACCTGGTGGCCCATCAAAACAAAAAAAGAGTAAAACTGAAAGCAAAATAGTAATGTATCATATTGATTTGCAAACAGCTGCTATAAAGAGGAAAAATGAAAACAGTGAATAGATAAGCCAGTAAGTTGAGAAGCGGCACTGATATCTTTTGAATCTGGCAACCCAGAGTCTTTTCAGATAATGTATTTGTTTGTTTTGATTTGCAGAGGAAATACTACTTTATACAAATGGGTAAGAAACTTATGGAACACATTGCAACAAACTATGTACTGGTAGGATATGTAATTTTAAACTTAGAATAGAAATATTTAGGCTTATTTACAAAAAGCAGATCAATAAACAGTGACTAAAGGAAAACAAAGTATCCTGACTATTGAGGCTTCTGCTTGCTTTCAGAGCCCCTGTTAACAAGCAAATATTGTACCAGGAGGACCATAGTTATAATCTAATATATAATTTCTTGTATTTCTATATTGTAATTATCATCTCCTTTCTCAGCACTAGCAATATATAAGCTCTTCAGAATTTATTCCAGTGAACCCTCCCTGGATTTTGAGCTACATTATTATTCTTCATGGCTCTTCATCCAGTTTATAATACTCTATATATTAAATGTTTGGGGTAGTGTTTTATGCCTTTATGATATTAGTGCAAAAGGTGATGAAACTTGCCAAATCTGTGATATATCTCCAACAATAAAATGAACAGATTTACACACAAAAGATAACATGCTAATTAATTTGCCATAGTGTGTTAAAAGTCACCCTCTGTTTTCAGCCCTCACAGATTCTGGAAAACAAACAATGTATCATTATGTAACAGTTTTAAAATTCATTATTTTCTGGACGTTATATTTATTAGCTATTCTAGAAGGTAATATCTATGGCATATTCCTTGCCTTAATAGTAGTTGCAATCCACTTGGGGACATTAAACATAAAATAATTTTTGCTTATTTTATGAACTGAGAAACTGATTTTGATTGGTCAGTTGAATGATACAGAGTATACTTTCTACAGCAGTTTTATAGGTAAATGTTATCACTGGGTATAAGTACATTAAATTAAGCCTCCATAGAAGATGCAAGGTCTGAGATATTCTTAAGGCAAACTAGAGTGTGAAGAGGTGTCTGGCATGAGTTAACAGAGTCTACAAAACACTTGGTATTATGAGAAGTGGTATGGATAAAAAGTTCAGCTGGCCACAAGCAATGAAATAATTCACATCCCAATGTGCCAGTTCTGGACATGTTTGCCCTCAAATCCATTCTGTTGGAAATAAGAGCTCAGAGTCGCAAGGAAAACAAGCATTCAAATAAAGAATTTCTCAGCAAGGCAAATTTACTTCTGCAGAGGGGTGCTGCTCATTCTTCTGCTCACTGTGAGAACACACTGAACAAGGGAGGGAAGGGGGTTTTATACTTAACACAATCAGTCCCTGCAACTGTGTCCAGTCCCCACTGGCTAGGGTCAGACTGCACAATCTAAGTTGATCCCAATTGGCTACTTCAAATGGAGCAGGGGTGGGGGCTACAGTGGTGGGAAGAGAAGTTTCAGAACTAAAGATGCCAAATAAGGAACAGATGTGGGTTTCAGAGTGGGAATGGATGTGGGTTACAGATTGGGAATGGATGTGGGATTGGGAATTGCTGGAAGGTTGTTTACTATAACTAGGGGCAAGGAGGCAAGTAAGTTAGGCTTTGAAAATGGAGGACAAGCAAAACCTTTGAAGAAGAACTCACTGTTTCTAACCCATTTCTACCTTTTTTTTTTTTTTTTTTTTTTTTTTTTTTGCTATGCTGCGTGCAGCAGGGAGGATAATGAGCTTCATGCACATTGGTTTTCATCTAAGTTAAACCAATAGGAGACACTGGTGAAAAATAGGAGGGTGAGAGCAAGAGAAAAGCAAAGAAAAATTTGCATCTCTGCCTCCGGTGGTCTGTCTAGCAGTGGCTATACCCTAGGCTTTAGGTTCTAGTAAATCACAACATCCATTTGTCCTTAGAGAATACATCTAGAAGATGGCTTTCTGCTAATCCCCATCTGTCTCTCCTTTTTGGTTTACCAACTTTTCTTTTACTTGTATTAGTCCATTTTCATACTGCTATAAAGAACTGCCTGACACTGGGTAATTTATAAAGGAAAGAGGATTAATTGACTCACAGTTTAGCATGGCTGGGGAGACCTCAGGAAACTTACGATCATGGTGGAAGGCAAAGGGAAAGCAAGGAACCTTCTTCACAAGATGGCAGGAAGGTGAAGTGTCAAGCAAAGGGGGAAGAGCCCTTTATAAATCCATCAGATTTCATGAGAACTCAATAGCATCATGAGAACAGCATGAGGGAAACTCTCCCCATGATCCAATTGCCTCCGCATGGTCTCTCCCTTGACACATGGGAATTATGGGGATTACAATTCAAGATTAGATTTGGATAGGGACACAAAGCCTAATCATATCACTTGCATAAAAATTTTTTTATCTTAATTCCATCTGTTTTCAATACACAGAAAGGTTTCTCAGATTATTATTTAACCAGTGCAGGCTAGATTCCAATTAATATAACTAAACTAAAGAGTTAGGATTTCATATAGACAATAAAGTGCTCTTTAGGATCATAGAAGGAAGACTTTTATTCCTTAATTGTCAAAAATTTTCTAAAACAGTTTTTTACAGGGTAACATTTTTAGAAACAGTGCGGTTGTGGTACAATTTACATAATATAAAATTCACTGGTTTTAAGTGTAACAAGTCAATAATTTTTAGTTAATTCTCCCTTAGTATAATATATTGAATGTTCAACCATGTTGGAACATGTATCTGTACTTCACTTATATTAGCAAGTAATATGTTTTATGTATGCAGCACATCATTTATTCCATTCAATAGTTGGTGAACATTTTGATGATTCTGACTATTAGGAATAATGCTATGATAAAAATTTGCCCAAAAGTCTTTGTGTGGATCTATGTTATTATCTCTCTTTGATATATACCTAGGAGATGAATGATAGGGTCCTAGGGCAAATCTAACATTTTAAGACAGGAGCTTTCTAGATATTTTGGCATAACGCATATATTACAGTGAGAAATTTCCCATGACACTCTAAAATTTTGCCAATTTAGCAAAGTCTGTGGCATGCTGGATAATACTTCCTACAGTGAATTTCTTATTGCTCAATATTTTAGTGTTAAGAGGGAAGCACAATGCGTGTTGGGGTCTTTTGCATTGTATTGGAACTATGTTCCTATTCAGGAGGTAAGTTCTTAACTGATTTACCAAATAATGCAAATGGCTTCCAGGTCTGAATGGGCTGCAGAGCAAAAGGAGACTTTCTACATGGTCCAGGCTTACTGATAAGGAGAATCTACTGATTGGTAATCTATGACCTGACAGGTTCATGGGCCTGAATGATATATCTTGAAGCAGATATGGAAGTCTCAAGCAAGATCTGACCTGTGAATCACAGCACACGTTCTGAGGATTTTGTAGTAAACTAACATTGTCTTTGGCAGTTCTGAGGGTTTTTATTTGCTTGACAATGGGTTTTTAACAGATCCTATGATAAGCCTTAATGGAAAAATCAAGAGGAGGCTCCCAGGATCTCAACTGGTAAATAGACATTATCATTTTTAGAGACGGCTCTTGGCTTCTTATAGAGCTCTCATGGAGTATGAGTTCCTGGCAGTGGATACCAGGAAAACTTTGACTCAAGCAGCACATCGTAATTTGGGAACATAAAATTAGTCATGCCATGAAATACTTCATCAATAAATAAAAAGGACATTAAAATAACATTGGCCGATATTCAAAATGAAGTTTCACTCTATGTTTTCATTGTTCTTTGAAAATTAGAATGTGATATAACAGGGTCTAATAAACTGAAAAAACAAAAGCTAACTAATTTTCTAGTGATCCTAAATTTTAAAAGCAAACAAACAAAACCCACAAACTTATAAAATGCACAATTGCATTCAGTTTGTTGAACATTAAAACAGGATTTGAATGTGTTCTCTGGCTGGTGCTGCGCATTGTTACGGTTTGCTTTTATTTTAGCAAAGTATTTAAAAATTAAAAATAGATTCATGTTTTCAAACCATAGCTGTGTCAGACACATTTATTACTGTCTGTGAAGCAAGACTTTTTATTTGAATAATACATCATCATTTTCACATGCCAGATATACTGTTGCTTTAAAGCATTTCCAGAGAAATAAGTCATGAGTTTGTAACTCATTTTATGCTGGAGAAAACAGCTTCTGTTTACAATAATTTCCTCTTGTAGCATTAAGTGAAAAGAAGTAATATTTGTTTTAACAGCAGGGGTTAGCCATTTGATAAAAAGGGTACTTTCTTTTTAAAAAAAATTCTGCCTGAATAATTGCCAAGAGAGTCATTTTCACATTGTGGGAGTAAAAAGGTAGCTTCTCACATGGTTTGAAGCAAAGAACAACTCATCTTAGAAAGTTCACAGCTGGAGCAATTCCAACAGTGAATGATAAACTTGCTTGATATGACACAGTAGGCAGCTGGTAGAAAAAGTAATATTGATTTAAAATATTATGGTAACTTCTTATTAAAGGATTTTAATAATAACAATGCTTTGAATATAGTTCTTCCTGGTTTTCCAAGATATTCAAATTAATTTTTATGTCTTGCCTCATCAATTCTGGAATAAAATTGTATGCAGTAAGTACAAAATAAATACTAGATTTTCTTTCAAAAAGAGGCAAGGTGAGCTCAAACGCTGCCACAACTGTCCCAAAGGCAACAAACAAATTTATTACAGAAATTAATTGGAGGCATGAGTAATTTCCTGAAATTAAATCAATCTCTTCAGGAACACACTGTAAACACCACTTAGATAATCTTACTACTTTTTTCCCCCATTAATTCTCAATCTTGCATTCAGTGTGTTGTTCAAAATCTACATATATACTCATAGTAAAACCAACTGATTCAATAACATCACAAAAATTCCTAATTTTTTTATTTGAATAATGCCTCATATTCCTATATAAAATAGATTGATGTTTTAAAACTTTTAAACAAAAATAAGTTATATGCTAGAAAAATACTTTATAACACAAAATTGCATCCATCTACATACAAAAGAGTCCAGAGAATGGCAAGAATCTTGTAATGATTGGAATGGTATCATTCAGGAATGGTTTTAAACAGTTCTTGAGTTGTTTATAATCAACATATGCAAATGTATAAATGTAATCCACCACATAAAAAGAACCAAAGACAAAAACCACATGATTATCTCAGTAGATGCAGAGAAGGCCTTCGATAAAATTCAACAGCCCTTTATGCCAAAAACTCTCAATAAACTAGGTATTGATGGAACATATCTCAAAACAATAAAAGCTATTTATGACAAGCCCACAGCCAATAACATACTGAACGGGCAAAAAGTAGACACATTCCCTTTAAAAACTGGCACTAGACAAGGATGCCCTCTCTCACCACTCCTATTCAACATAATATTGGAAGTTCTAGCCAGAAGATTAGGCAAGGAAAAGAAATAAAGGACATTCAATTAGGAAAAGAAGAAGTGATATTGTCCCTATTTGCAAACAACATGATCATATATTTAGAAGACCCCATCGTCTCAGCCCAAAACCTCTTCAAGCTGATAATCAACTTTGGCAAAGTCTCAGGATATAAAATCAATGTGCAGAAATCACAAGCAGTCCTATACTCCAGTAAGAGACTAACAGAGAGCCAAATGAAGAGCGAACTCCCATTCACAATTGCTACAAAGAGAATAAAATTCCTAGGAATACAACTAACAAAGGATGTAAAAGACCTCTTCAAGGAGCTCTACGAACCACTGATCAAGGAAATAAGAGAGGACACAAACAGATGGAAAAACATTCCATGCTCATAATTAGGAAGAATCAATATTGCGAAAATAGCCATACTACCCAAAGTAATTTATAGATTCAATGCTATCCCCATTAAGCTATCATTGACCTTCACAGAACTGGAGAAAAACACTTTAAACTTCATATGGAATCACAAGAGAGCCCACGTAGCCAAGACAATCCTAAGCAAAAATAACAAAGCTGGAGGCATCACACTGCCAGACTTCAAACTATACTACAAGGCTACAGTAATCAAAACAGCATAGTACTGGTACCAAAACAGAGACATAGACCAATGGAACAGATCAGAGGCCTTGGGAACAATGCCACACATCTACAACCATCTGATCTTTGACAAACCAGACACAAACAAGCAATGGGGAAAGGATTCCCTGTTTAATAAATGGTGTTGGGAGAACAGGCTAGCTATATGGAGGAAGCTGAAACTGGATCCCTTCCTTATACCTTATACAAAAATTAAATCCAGATGGATTAAAGATTTAAACATAAGAACTAACATCATAAAAACCCTAGAAGAAAACCTAGACAATACCATTGAGGACATAGGCATAGGCAAGGACTTCATGACTAAAACACCAAAAGCAACAGCAACAAAAGCCAAAATAGACAAAAGGGAACTAATTAAACTTAAGAGCTTCTTCACAGCAAAAGGAATAATCATTAGAGTGAACTAGCAACCAACAGAATGGGAAAATATTTTTGTAATCTACCCATCAGACAAAGAGCTAATATCCAGAATCTACAAAGAACTAAAACAGATTTACAAGAAAAAAACAAACCCGTTCAAAAGTTGGTGAAGGATATGAACAGACACTTTTCAACAGAAGACATATATGTGGCCAACAAACATATGAAAAAATGCTCATCATCATTGGTCATTAGAGAAATACAAATCAAAACCACATTGAGATACCACCTCACGCCAGTTATAATGGTGATCATTAAAAAATCTGGAAACAACAGATGCTGGAGACGATGTGGAGATAAAGGAATACTTTTGCACTGTTGGTGGGAGTGTAAATTAGTTCAATCATTGTGGAAGACAGTGTGGCAATTCCTCAAGGATCTAGAAATAGAAATTCCATTTGACCCAGCAATCCCATTACTGGGTGTATACCCAAATTATTATAAATCATTCTATTATAAAGACACATGCACATGAATGTTCGTTGTGGCACTGTTTATGATAGCAAAGACCTGGAACCAACCCAAATGCACATCAATGATAGACTGGACCAAGAAATGTGGCATATATGCACCATGGAATACTATGCAGACATAAAAAATGATGAGTTTGTGTCCCTTTAGAGACATGGATGAATCTAGAAACCACCATTCTCAGCAAACTGACACAAGAACAGAAAACTAAACACCACATGTTTTCACTCATAGGTGGGTGAAGAACAATGAGAACACTTGGGCACAGGGAAGAGAAGAACACTCACTGGGCTAGGTTGGGGGAAGAGGGGAGGGGAGGGGTGGGACAGCAGGGGTCAGGGAGGAAGGGAAGGGATAACATTGAGAGAAATGCCTGATGTAGGTGACTGTGGGGTCGGGGGGATGGAGACAGCAAACCACCATGGTACATATGTACCTATGTAACAATCCTACAGGATGCAGGATGTACACATGTACCCCAGATCCCAAAGTACAATTAAAAACAAAAATTATTCCTGACTGTTGCCATTGCAATCATTGAGTTGTTAAGTTCTTTATGGCACCAGTATATAACTCAAATTTTCTCCCAAGTTTACTTAAAATAAGCACACACAACACAGACTACAACAAGAATGAAGGAGGTAGAACAAGGTGGGGCTAGTTTGCACTCTCATACTCCCAGTCCTTCCTCAGTGTTTTCAGGGCCCCCCCAGAGAGCTGAAACTCCACTCCCACTTGGCTTCACACACATACCTACAAATTTACAGGACTCAGCCTAGACCTAAGCTTCCAACTTGCCCTGACAGCAACACGGTGGAATGAAGTGTTTTCAGCAGACACTATAGTTGGCACTCTACTCCTCCTCCAACTTAGTGTGAGCAGGGTCCAGATGGGACCTGAGTTTCTGCCTTCCACAAGGCAATAAAATGAAATGAGGTGATACTGGATAAATGCTTCATTTTCCACCCTTTTATGTCAGCAGAGCCCAGAGTGGGCTGAGCTTGCACCCCTACTGAGTGAATGAGACAGTGCTAATTGAAATAACTTTTACTGGGAAGGTGTCAGTGTGGTTGTGGGGAGAATTGTCCTCTTCCATAATCCTCTTCAATGAGGCAAGGTGAATCAGTGCTCCATGTTTAGTATGATTTTAATGGGGTCTAGCAGAGACATGAACATATATCTCCACCTGAACCTGTATGTAACACCTAAACAGGGTGACCTAAGTGCTACAAATGAGAATAATGAGGATCCAAAATCTTAGAACATAGTACCCAAAATGTCCAGTGCAAAATCAGTAGTCACTTATCATACCCAGAGCCAGGAGAACCACAACTTGAGTATGAAAAGACAATCAATGGGTACAAACACTGAGATACAATAAATGTTGGAATAATCTGGCAAGAATTTTAAAGCAGCCATCATAAAAATGCTTCAACATGCAATTATCAATACACTTAAAAAATAAAATAATAGAAAATATTAGCAAATATTAATAAATAGAAAATACAGAAATTATAAAAGTAGAATTACAAAACTTAAAAATAAAATAAACAATTACTGGATGGACTCAATAGTTTAGTGACAAGAGTGGAAAGAATCTGTAAATTCAATGACAGATAATTGGAAATAAGTATTAAAAATGCAATACTACTTACACTCTAAAAAAAGGTAAGAAAAATATCTAGTTATAATTAAATTGGTAAATTTATCTAGTATAATTAAATTGGTAAAACATATATACGTTCTACATACTGAAATTTACCAGATACCAATAAAATTAATTAAATAAGATCTCAGTAAATGTAGATGTACCTTATTTAAAAATCTGAAGATCTAATGTAGTAATAATATCACTTCTTCCCAAATTGATTTGCAGATCAGCACAATACCTACCAAAATCTTAGAACAATGTTTTGAATAGATAAGCTTACATTTAAATTTCAACCAAAAGAATGAGGAACTAAAATGCTAACAAAAAATTTTAAAACAAAAACAAAGTGTGAATTACTCAATTTATGCCGAGATTTGTTATATGTCTGCAGTTGTTAAGTCAATATGATTTTGCTGAAGGAATAGCCATATCGGTCAATGGAATAGAGAATGCAGAAACAGACTGACACAAATAAGACCAGTCCACATTTGAGGAAAGTGCAAAAGCAATTAAAATGAATAATGGACAGTCTTTTCAATAAAGGTGCCAGAAAACTTAGATATCAGTGACAAAAAAAGGAGAAATAAGAAAAAATAATTTTACATTACCTAGCCAATATACACAAAAATTAAAATAAGTCATGGACTTAAACATAAAACTTTTAAACTTTGAGAAGAATGCATAGGAGAACATATTTGGAACCAAGCACTAAGCAAAGGATTCTTACACATGACATGAAAAAAATGATTCGGAAAATAATAAATTGGACTTCATCAAAATTAAACATTTTCTTTTTTTTTTTTTCTTTTTTTTATTGTATTTTAGGTTTGGGGGTACATGTGAAGAACATGCAAGATTGTTGCATAGGTACACACGTGGCAGTGTGATTTGCTGCCTTCCTCCCCTTCACCTATATCTGGCATTTCTCCCCACGATATCTCTCCCCAACTCCCCACCCCCCGCTGTCCCTCCCCTATTTCCCCCAAACAGGCCCCAAAACATTTTCTTCTAGGAAAAACCCAGTTAAAAAAAGGAAAGGAAATGGCAACTACAGATTTAGAGAAAATATTTATAAACCACATATCTGAAAAAGTCTGGTATCTAGAATGTACAAATAATCCACAAATCTCAACAGCAAAAACAAACAATTCAATTATAAAATGGACATATATACAGACATACATTTTCCCAAAGAGGAAATACGTATGGCAAGTATGCACATGAAAAGGCTATCATTAGCCTTTAGCATTTGGTATTGCTAAAGATAGCAAAAGGCTATCATTAGCCTTTAGGGAAATGAAATTAAAAACAATAATAAAATATTGCACACATATCAGACTAGTTAAATTAAAAAACAGTGATAATACCAAATGCTTGTGAGGATGCAGAAAAACTGGATCTCTCATACATTATTGATGAGAATGTAAACTGTTATAACCACTTTGAAAATAGCTTGGCATTTTCTTATAAAACTAAACATGCAGTCACCATGATTCAGCAATTGCTCTTTTGTATATTTAGCTCTAAGAAATGAACTTATATTTGCACAAATATCTCCACATGAATGTTAATAGAAAAAGAGACAATACCCAACGTTTATATATAGTAGAATTCCTTTTATATAGCATTTTCAAAATGTCAAAAATACAGAGATACAGAATATATTAGTGGTTGCCAGCACTATGGATGAGAATGCCAGGAGATATGTGTACGTACTAAAAGGTAGCATGAGAGGGATTTCTTTCATGGTAATGAAAATATTCTGTATCTTGATTCTGGTAGACGTTATATAAATCTCTACACTGGATAAAATTGCACAGAACTGACTGGTCGCAGTGGCTCACACCTGTAATCTCAGCACTTTGGGAAGTCGAGGTGGGCAGATCACAAGGTCAGGAGTTCAAGACCAATATGGCCAACATAGTGAAACCCCATCTCTACCAAAAATACAAAAAAAATTGAGCTGATCCTGGTGGCAGGTACCTGTAATCTCAGCTACTCAGGAGGCTGAAGCCGGAGTTACAGTGAGCCAAGATCACACCACTGCACTCCAGCCTGGGCAACAGTGTGAGTCTCCATCTCAAAAAAAAAAAAAAAAAAAATGCACAGGACTTACACATAAATACACACTAACAAATGAATTCATGTTATAAACATGGAAGCTGAATGAAGTTTGTAACTAGTTAATAATTATACACTGATGTCAGTCTTCTGGTTTTAGCATTGTACTACAGTTATATAACTTACCACTAATGGGGTAAGTTAGGCAAAAGGTACGTGAGACTCTGTATCCTTTTTTTGTATATAATTATTTTCAAAAAATGTTTTTAATAAAGAACAAAAGCCAATTTAAAGTTTAGAGGACAATTTTGCCTTTTCAAAATGTGGACAAGTCCAAATATAAAATGAAATTCTAGCAATATCTCAGTTACGTTATCTTTCTACTAACTGAATGAAAAGAATTCTAAATTTTGTATCTGTTAAGATTTTTTTTAATTGCCAGAATTATGCTAGGATGTGAAAACTTCAAGTTCACAACAAGGAATTGAAAGAGTTTTCCTGACAGAAGCAATTATACTACATTTTAACTAAAATGTAAAAGAATTATTTATAATGATCTTAATAAATTGCAATGATTTTATTTGCAAGTTTTATCATCCCCTCACCATACTGGTTAGACACACACTGATATGGCCTATGTTTTTAGTCAAAATTATTCTAATACTTGGCACAATCAACCTGATAGATATGAACTTGCCTAAAAAATTTCTTGAGGAAATTTAAATATCCAATAAATAATTAAGAACATATGGGGAGGAAGGCAGCAAATCACACTGCCACGTATGAACCTATGCAACAGCCTTGCATGTTTTTCACCTGTACCCCAAAACCTAAAATGCAATAGATAAATAAATAAATAAATAAATAAATAAAAGAGAAAAAAAAAAAACGAACATATGATATAATAGGGGCCATAAAGAATGAATACTAATACATATCAGACCTTTACATCTGGTCTAAGATGAAAACTGGGCAAGTTTAAAGCTATTGCAGGGATATATTTTTAAAGGGTGTCGTCGAGATTAACCTTGCTTTCTCTTATAGTCCACATCTACAGGACCTGCAAATTCTGTTCACTCTTCCTTCAAGATTCGTTTAGTATCCAATTTTTTTCCTGCCATCCTGATATATGGTACAATCAACTGTTTCCAGAATTACTGCCATGATATTCTAAGTGGTTTTTCTCATTCTGCTTTTCTTCTTACATTTAGTTATCAACAGAGAACCACAAGAATACCTTTAAAATGTGAGTCAGATCATGCCATTTCTCTGCTCAGAAGCCTCCAATGTTATATAACCTCAATAAGAGTAAAAGCGAAGTTCTCGAAATGTCCTACAAGGTATGACCTGGCCATCTACTGCCTGTCAGACCACCTCACCTCCTACAACTCTCTCAATCACTTTATCCAGCCACATTAGCCTTCTGACTATTCTTTAGGACAACAAGCATGCTCCTGATTTCAAACCTTTGTACTTGTTATGTGTTATGCATTGAACACAGTTCTTAAAAATAGATTCATGGTTCTCCTTTTTTGACCCTTTCAGGTGTGTCTGATCAAGGGTCAACTTACCATTGAAGCCTTCCTTGTTTACTTTATTTAAGATAGCTTTATCTCCCTCACACTGCCATTAAGAAAACAAAACAAACAAACAAATTCCATGACACTTAACACAATCTGATACATTTTACTGGGTTGTTTACTGAATGTTTCCCATTTTCTCCCATAATACATGTGTTTGTTTACTATCTCCCATAACAAACACACATAAAAATAGGATCTACCAAAATATTTGCTTAATTTCCAGTGGCATCATTCTTTTTATATCAATTAGAATTGAGCCATCAGCCTCTTTAAATTGTTCTAGAGCGTAGTTACTATGAATTCAACTCTTCAAAGAAGTACTTTGCCAAACACAACTTTTCTTTAAACTTCTGTATATTTTTCCTTTCCTCCACCCACATTCATTACAGAACCTTGAGATATATTGAAAACAAAACAAACAACATTTGTTTAAAAGTTTTGAAAACTGACGAACTCTAAAGGAAAACATTTAGAATTCATTTGAAGCAATAAAAGCAATATAAAATTGCTTAATTTAATGAACTGTATTTATGAAACATGTTTGCTCTATTTACTGACCAAAAAACTTATGTTTGTTAGGGCTTTATTACATATACATATTTACTATACACATATGTGTGTGCTTGTGTGTGTGTGTGTGTGTATTGCATTTAGGGAACCCAGAAATCACAAGGATTTAAAAAGATTATCATCATTTTAAAGATCAGGAATATTAGTCTCAGAGATTAATCTGGAAATTAATGTGTTACAATAACCCTGTCTTTCTGTATCCAAAGTGCTTTCATTTTGCTGCTGCTACTATGCTGCTCCTTAATAATGACTTTTTGAAAATTGGGAGTGGTGCTTATAATTTCATAATTTATCATAATAAAAATAAAGTAAGCATTTTTATTATTTTTATAACTGAAAAAATTAGTAAATAAACATAAAGCCATTTGGTCTTAATAATTAAAATAATTTAAGACACTGGAGATATGTTTAATGATAATATTCAGTGATGACAGCAGTTCAGTGAATAGACACTTTTTTTTCTGTTTCCAGAAATTATAAAAAGAACTATCTTTTGGAGGTCAAATTGGCAATGTATATCAAGAGTATATTATCAATGTTAATATTTTTTACTCAGTAGGTCAACTCCTGGCATTATGGGATTATGTCCTAAGAATAAACACATGATTCTACATAAGGCATGTTCATTACAGTTACAAAATAAAAACAAAAAAATGGTGACATCTTCAATACAAATGAGGAAAACATTATCACTATTGAAATTCCATATAAAGAATTTTATTCAGCTTTAATGTCATGGATTTCATGATATTTCAATAACAAGAAATGTTTTTGATATAATCTTAACTAATGATAACAATTTATAAAATTATATTTTGCCATATCATTTTTTTTCTGTTAAGTCTGTTTCTTGCTATATATGACTGAAAGTCAGAAAGTTATTTTACAGCCTCTTCGTGTTGACGATGTTTATCTCTAGTGTTTCATCTAAGCAGTGATAAGATCACTGAGTAATGGAGTAGAGAGGGGGAGGCAAAACTGATTACTTTGTCCCTAAAGGAGTTCCCATAAGAAGACTGAGAAGTAGTTATTGTCCCAAAATAAGCAACTACCCCAGGATGAGCACCAAAGGGAATTACGTAAGATAAAAATAAAAGACATCCATATTGGAAAGGAAGAAGTTAAATGGTCTCTGTTTGCAGATGACATGATCTTATATATAGAACACCTTATAGACTCCACCAAAAAATTATTAGAACTAATAAACAAGTTCAATAAAGTTGCAGAATATATCAACACACAAAAATTAGTAGTGTTTCTATACATCAATAGCAAACTATCTGAAGAAGAGATCAAGAAAACAATCTTATTTTAATAGCTACCAAAATATTACTTAGGAATAGATTTAACTAAGGAAGTGAAAGATTTATAAAATAAAAGATATGAAACATTGATCAAAGGAATTGAAGATGACAAATAAACAGAAATAAATCTCATGTTAATGGATTGCAAGAAACCAATATTAAATTGTCTATCCTACCCAAAGCCATCTACAAACTCAATGCAATCTCTATCAAAATACAAATGACATTCCTCACAGCAATGAAACAAAAAACAATCCTAAAATATATGTGGAACCACAAAAGACCCTGAATAGCCAAATAAATTTTAGGTGAAAAGAGCAAATCTGAATGTATCACACAACCTGACCTCAGAATATATGGCAAAGATATAATAGTCAAAACAGGATTATACTGGCATAAAAACAGACACATAGACCAATGGAAAAAAATAAAGAGCCAAGAACTAATCTATATATTTACAGTTGACTGATTTTTGACAAAGGTGACAAAAACATACTCTGAGGAAAGGACAGTCTCTTCATTAAATGGTAAAATTTTATCAATGTGCTAAAATAAATTTGGAAAACTGAATAGCCATATGCAGAAGAATTACAAATGTGTGACATTACTAGAAGAAAATGTATCTGAACAGCTGTACAATACTTGTTTGGACAACAACTTTTTTTAGATGAACTCAAAAACACAGGTAACAGAAGCAAAAATAGACAATTGGTATTACAGTAAACTAAAAAGTGTTTGTATAGCAAAGGAAATAAGAAAGAGACAACCTACAGAGTGGAAGAACTTACTTACAAATACACATTTCATAAGGGATTAATATTAAAAATACATAAGGAAATCAAGCAACTCAATAGCAAGAAAACAACCTGATTAAAAAATAGGCAAAAGATCTGAAGATTTTTCAAAAAAAGACATGTCATGACCAAAAAGTATATTAAAAATGCTTAGTCTTCAAAGAAATGCACATTAGGACTATAATGATGTATCACTTCATACTTGTTAGAATGGATATTATCAAAAGAGAAAAGATAATGTGTCGGCGAGGATATGGAGTAAAGGGAATTTCCACACACAGTTGGTAGAAATGTAAATTAGTACAGCTATTATGGAAAACAGGATAGAGATTCTCCAAAAAATTAAAAATAGAACTACCATATGATCTAGCATTCCCACTAGTGGATATGCATCCAAAGGAAATGGAATTAGTATGTTGAAGAAATATCTGCATTCCCATGTTTATTGCAGCATTATTCACATAGCCAAGATATGGAATTAACCTAATGGTCCATCAGAGCATAAATGGCTAAAGAAAATATGGTGTATATATACACAATGGAGTACTACTCAGCCATAAAAATAAGGGAATTTTGTCATTTGTAACAACATGAATAAACCTGGAGGACATTGGGTTATGTGAAAAATAAGCCAAGCACAGAAAGATAAGCATCACACAGTCTTACCCTTTTGTGGAATCTCAAACTTTGACCCACAGAATTAGAGAATAGTGTGGTGGTTACCAAGAACTGGGGCAGTGTGAGGAGAGGTTGGGGAGATGAAAGGGCATGGGGAAGTGGCAGTCAAAGGATATGAAATTGCAGTTAGGAGAAATAAGTTTGAGAGATGTATTTCACAACATGGTGTTTGTAAACATCTTATGCTAAGAGAGTAAATTTAAAGTTCTCACCACAAAAATAAAAACTATGTGAGATAATGCATATGTTGATTGGCTAGATTTATTCATTGCTCAATGTATATGTTCTTCAGAACATGATGTTGTACATCGTAAATACATATAGTTTTATCTGTTATTTAGTTTATCTGTTATTTAATTTTATCTGTTATTTAATTTATCTATAATTTAAAAACTTTTAAGGCTTTTCTTTTGTTTCATTCTATCTTCTTAAGGTCTTTTACCATCTTCTATGGAGTATTATCTGTAAAATTTTTAATTCTGCCAGAAATCTCACCTACTCTATTTGAGATTAGACTATGATATAAGCTCACCATTTACATGTAAGCTATTTGTGTTTTTAAGAAAATCCACTTATCTGTTATAAATATCTATATCTTTGCTTTCCAATAGGATGGAGCCAGCTCCAACTGGCTTCTTTTATAGTCCAAAATTTATTAAAACATAAATGGCAATGGTAATGAGCAGCTTATCCCATAGAGACATGCACTCCACAGTAACTCTGATAGCCTCTTAATAATAGGTTCAGTAGTGAATTAAACTTTTTATTCTTTCTATAATCTTTTCTATTATATTTTTTATTATTTTGTATATTCCCACATTTTAAAATGAGCATAAACTTACATTTCTTTTATACTTAGAAATATATTAATATTGTACCAATATACTCAAAAAATTTCAGTAGTAATGTTTGAAACAATTACCTACAATTTATTTAATATCTCCATAGAATAACAACTACCAGGATATATTTGTTTTACTCAAAGTGAGATATAATAAAAATAACATTGGCTTGGGAGTAAAATCTATGTGACCTTGGACTAATCACTTGACTTCAGAGCATTTTTGCGATTTAAAAGCCCAGATTGGCAACACTTTCCTTCCACAGTTTTTGTGAGGTTGAAATAAAATAAGTTAATATGAAAAATTATAATGAACAATGTTTATTTTATTCTAGGTGGCTAGGAAGAAAAATGATAAACTCTAAAATTAATTATTTTTTTGAAAAGTTATGATTCATCAGAGTTTTTTTTCTTGTTTTCCGTGAAGTACCAAATGTTTACAGACAATTTGAATTTTAATGGCTTCTACCCTGCCCCTGCCAACCCTCTATCATCCACTTCCTTCCAAAAATTGATTTTATTGTGGCATAGATGTAAATGAGTAGTTGTAAAGTATGTCCTAAATTTCTAACAACCTGCAGGGTTCAGGCAGTTTGAATATTTTAAAGCAAGTATTTCTTATCAAAAATTCCTTGAAACATAATAAGACTGTGATTCCTGGTCTAACTCGTGAGCCAGGAAACTAAATCACTATTCTGAATGTCATTGTGGTGGTAGACTTGCTTCTAAGGTACCTGCAGTAAATAATTATCCTAAGAAGATAATTGAAATATTCTTGTGAGAAAGGAAGCTATCAATTGTTGATAATTATTGAACAGATTGTACCTTAACATAAAATAGTATAAAAGCAAGTTGAAATTCTGCCTGTTACAAATGATACTTTAAAAGTATATATGGTTCCTGAGTGACTCAATCCTCATTATTTGAACAATTTCTCTGTTCTGAGTCAGAGCAAATATTATGATGTAGAAATTGGGATGGAAGCCAGATAACTCTGAAAAGTTGAAAGCTTGCCTCCCATTCCTAGAAGAATATCCACTGAAATAAAGTAAGCCCTTGTCACCAAGACTAAAAGAACATTCAAGCAAATTGTCACAATCAACACACACACACACACACACACACACACATGCACACAGAGAAATATTTTATATTAGACTATTGGTAACATAACGAGCCTCTTTGAACTAGTGAGATTGAAGCCAGGTTAGAAGTAGGAAATGAGATTCCAATGCTGTCATCTCTAGAAGCTCAGAAAAGCAGAATTGTTAATAAGACATACAAGGACACCAAGGACAGTCCTTGGACTCTCTTGAAAGGTATTCAAGCTGTTGGGACTTGACCTGGCTTTGTTTGATAAGATTGAATGTAGTTTGCACAGTAATGGAAAACCACTGTAGGATTTTAAACATGATTTTCCTGAAGTGACTATTCTCAAGTAGATATGTATATATACAAAAATTGGTATAAATATAATGGTAGAAGTTTAGGGTATAAAGATTTAATTTACTAAGGTACTAAGACAACTGCAAATTAGATGCAGTAGTCAAGATTTGCAAGGCCAATATTTGTAAAACCCTCCTTTAAGAACAAACATTAAGACATTCTTGAAGAAGCAAGATGGTATCTCACTGTGGTTTTAATTTGTATCACCCAGATAATTAGTGATGTTGAGCATTTTTTCATATGTTTATTTACCATATATATATATATATATATATATATATTTGAGAATTGTCCATTCAGTATGGAAATTCCTTAAAGAACTAAAAGTAGAACCACCATCCAATCCAGCAATCTCACTACTGGTTATCTACCCAAAGGAAAAGAAGCCATTAAATGAACAATGCACTTGCACATGTATGCTTTCAGCAGCACAATTCACAATTGCAAAAATATGGAACCAGCCTAAATATCCATCAACTAACAAGTGGATAAAAAAAATATGATATATGTAAACCATGGAATACTACTTAGCCAGAAAAAGGAACAAAATAATGGCATTTGCAGCAACCTGGTTGGAATTGGAGACCATTATTCTAAATGAAGTAACTCAGGAATGGAAAACCAAATGTCCTATGTTCTCACTTAGAAGTGAGAGCTAAGCTATGAGGATGCAAAAGCATAAGAATGATATAATGAATTTTGGGAACTTTATGGGGAAAAGTGAGAGGGAGTGAGAAATAAAAGGCTATACACTGGGTGCAGTGTACACTACTCAGGTGATGGGTGCACCAAAATCTCAAAGTCACCATTAAAGAATTCATCCATGTAACCAAAAATCACCTGTTCCCCAAAGCTATTGAAATAAAATATATAGTACTTTGAGGGGAGGATCTTCAGTGGGGAAGGGTGAGGGGGTGGTGAGAAGTAAAAGGCTATACATTGGGTAGAGTGTACACTACTCAGGTGGCAGGTGCACCAAAATCTCAAAAATCACCATTAAAGAATTCATCCATGTAACCAAAAACCACCTGTTCCCCAAAAACTATTGAAATGAAATATATATTACTTTAAGGGGAAGATCTTATTTAAATCAAAAATATAAAAAATAATTTGACTGCTCATAGTTAGTGGAACTATATTAGAACATTTGTTTGCATATTGGTACAAATTAAAGAAAACTTGTATATAAATGTTGTTTCTTTATATCTAACATAACATTACATTATAAACAATTTCCATGTCATTACATTTTTGTAAACATCATTGAGTAACTAGATAATATTTTATATTGCATGGATATCACATAATTCATTTTTTCATTCTGAAATTTCACTAATGTAATAAAAATTGTTTCATTCTGAAATTTCACCCTCATAATAAAAATTCAACAAATGACTTCTACATAAATATTTGCCAGAAATTATTTTTAGGTTTATTTCCAGAAAAATAACTGTCTCTAAGGTTATGAAACTTTTTTTATGTTTTGATTTATACTGGAAAATTCCCTATTAAAAGTGCAAAGACTTACACACTTACTTGTTGGGTAAGATTATGTTATTTTTAAGCATGTACTATTTAATACTGAATATTATAATTTTTTAAGGATTTTTTTCTTAGTGTCACTTTATTTGCCAATACTTTGATGATTAGTGAGAGTGAGCATTTATTTTTTACATATTTATTAAGCATGTATTATCAATGTGTCTTAGTTGTTCAGGCTCCTCTACAGAGTACCATAGACTGGATGGCTTATAAACAACAGAAATTTATTTCTCACGGTTCTGGAGGCTGAAAAGTCCAAGATCAAAGTTCCAACAGATTCATTGTCTGTTGAGGGCTCACTTCATAGTTGGCTGTCTTTCTTCTTTGTCTTCACATGGTAGAAGGGACAAGGAGTTCTCAGGAATTTCTTTTATAATGGCACTAGTCACAATCATGGGGGCTCCACTCTCATGACCTAATTATCTCCCAAAGTCCCCACCTCTACATGCTATCATGTTGAGAGTGATATATCAACATACGAATTTTGGGGGAACACAAACATTTAGTCTGTGTCACAAAGCAAGAATCCAGATCAAAGTAAGCATTCAGTTATTCATGCAGGGCAAGATCTAAGTCAGGTTGGTATTGGACAGGTGGCAACTTCATACTGGCACAAAATATGGGGTGAGAATCTTTCCAGATTAAGGTGATATCTCATCCTAGTGAAAAGAGAAAGGCTGAGCTTGCAAGTCAAAGATTTGCGACCTCAGCTGTATATGAAGACACAGGACTCAGAATCTGGGAAACCGGGCTATTAATGGTAAAAGGTAAAAAAATGCATTTGAATTTGTGTTTATTCTAATCATTTAATCTGTTGACCAGTCAATAAATATAAAATATTTATTTTAATACTTATGTAAACTATAACTTGTCTAATTGATAAATCTTGGCACCCTAGCAGATTAGAATATATACTGAATTACAGTTCATAAAAAATTATCCCTTTTGGACAAAGGAATCTGTTTTCACACTGGTTTAGGAAATGTTGCACTTCCCATTTTTCTCTTGGGAATTTGTGTTGCTCATTAAAGTATTAAACATTTTGAGAAATATTGCAGTAAACAATTGTTTAATTTTAATGCAGAATTTACAAAATGTAATGTCAATTTTATGTGGCGAGTTTGTTGGTATGTAACATCTATTTGCTTCCACTAAGACTAATACTCTTTATAAAACACTTTGAAAAAGCTGATAAAACAAATTAAAATATCAGATTTTAGAGCTATTTAGAAATACATTTATGTCCTGATGCTGCCACCCATGAATTATATAACTTACCTAAAATCTCTTGGATAATTACTTAATTTTTCTGAAAATTCATTTTCTTATCTACAAAATTGAAATTAATAACAATATAATAATTGATATATAGGGCTCTTGTTAAATTAGCAAACCACATATCTATCTATTATGAAACATAGTAGAACTTTAATAAAATTTAGTTATTATTGTTAATGTAGATGCCTTTTAAAGTATTCATTTTTAACTGGAAAATCATAAAATTATAATTTTTTAGATAAATAGGCATTTTGTGGTAATTCATACACTTAGTGTTATGTAGGGAATTTTGGTATTTTGAAGTAAACACCCAGTTCCAGACATAGTCATTTACTTTTTAGCATCCATTTGAATTTAAAATATTGGCTTACAAGAAGATATCTACCATATTTAGGAGCAAGACAGTTTTAACATTATTATAGATTAATTGAATAATTTAAAAGTGTATATGTTTTTCACACATTAAAAAACTGACTAAAATTAAAATCACCTAGTTTTCCTGTGACATAAGTAATTCACTAGATTGTCTAGGTTTTCTCCTATGAAGTTAAAAACATGAATTCTACATATATAATATTTACTACGGGGCACTTTAGCTTATTTGCATTTAAAATTCACAAATAAAGGATGACTGTTTGTGAATATATCATATTATAGACATGACCTTCAAAATTTATAGGCTTTTATAGATAGATGAGAGTACTGATATCACCTCATTGCTCTATGCATATTTTTGGGAAAACAACAAAATGGCCCATAATAGCTGGGGAAAAAAAAAGGCATAGGCATCACGTGTTATTCATGTACACACAAATTCTAGTATTGAATTACACGTACTCATATTTCATTACTGTTCATCGTGTTAGAAATTCAAATTAATCATAATGCCTTTCTGCTGTTCTTGATGACAACAAAACTCCCTGAGCGTTTCTCTCCCTTGAGGCAAAAGAAGATGAAACTCATTTACATCCAAAAATACCATTACCTTCAAGATTTTATATTGCTTGTAACTCTCTCCAGCTTTTGGGTGGTTAGTCATGAAATTATGCCTGCTTTATAACTATTTAATTTTATCCCATAATGGAAAGTGATTATAGAATAGCCAAAGGCTAATATAGTTAAGTAGCTCTCAGAATACTTATTTTTTGTTTTTTTTAAACCATTTTATAGAATTTATGTTAAATTCATTACAGAATATTCCAAGGAATCTCCCTTTCTCAAGACCAGATAACTCTACCTTTACAAAATATATTTGAATTTTTGCATACACTTTGGTTAGTTCTATAGTCAATTGTGATTGGTATTGAATTTTAGTGAAATAGAAGAACTCATGCTACTCTGGGTTTACTTGATTAAGGTAGTTAGACTATGTAGATAAAATGCAAAATTTTATGAATTAAAATATTCATAAGTTTCTTCCTTAATCAGAATACTTACTTTTAATAATAGAAATACGCTGTTTCAAACGGATTGAGAAAAAACTCCCAGAAATATAATTTAGAGCAAATAATTTATTAAATGCTCGATTTGGCGAAGAGTATTCTTTCTAGTGATAAGACATCATATCTACTTATGTTGAGAAATTTCTGAGACACTTTCCTCAGCCTTTGCCCTCTCCACATGACTTGCCTCAAGCAGACTTCTTAAAATCCATATCTTTTTGGCCACAGGTTTGAAATCCACATATTCAACCTCACTGGACATGTCCTCTTGAGCATGTTTCAAAAGAGACTTTTTATTTTCCTTTTACTCTGCCCTCTGTGTAACTTCCAATTCCTGCTAATATTGCCAAAGGTCATTTTTTAAAAAATATTTTATAAATAACCCCCCAAAAAAACCAACTTGCAGAGATGGTTTTACAAAAAAAAAGGAATGAGCCCCATTATACTTTACGGAATATAATTCTCCCAGACAGCAACTGTGGGACTCTACTCTCTAAACCAGTGCCTAAGTTTTACTTATGCACAATTTTGAAAATCATCACACTAAATTGCACTAGCTACACATCAGCATCTTTTTCTCTTGGAATTCAGGACTGTTAGAACTGTTTTCCAAACTGTGGCTATGGTCTATATAACTTCAAATCCAATGTGCAGAATAATTAAAAGCCATTACATAGGGATTACTTGGCTAGAAAATATGAAGAAAAAAGTGTTCTATATCTGTGGATTGCCTGCCAAAACAGCACTAACAATGTTTTCAAAATTAATATTTAATAAAGTATATGTACTATATGGTATTTTAAACTCAATGTAGTAATTTACTCTTTGTATTTAAATTGCATCTATGTATATTAAATAATATTATATAAACTAGAAAATGTATATTACTTCAATTTTTATCCTCAACACTGGGCAATGTCTAGCATTCTGTTTCCTATTATATAAAATTACTCAAACATGTACTTTATTTAGAACTTTGCACAAAGATTGAAAAATTATCATTGCCAGGCTTCCTCTGACTATTATATTGAGGAGAACATAAAAAGCATACAGAAGCCTTCATCGCCAGCTGTTCATTTAAACAATAACCTCAACGTAACCATATATCCTGGTGTTGATAAAAATGTGCTTTTCATAAAAGGAAACTTCAGTCTCCTGTCCCCCTCTCCCTTCAGATATCTTCTTTCCAAATATCATACCAGTGCAAGGGAATTAAAAACAAAACTAAAACCTTCTTTTGAACCGATGTCTAGAAAGTACAGTTACTCTCTGTTGTTTATTTGGCATAAGCTATCAATCTTACACCATTAACAGCAATAACCTATCTGATCTAGAGGGCAGAATTAGTCTGAGTAATTTAAAGTTCAGATTTTTCTCTTTATAAAAAGATACGCAGTTATCTGTAATTCATGATGTGTTCTTTAGGTATCAGTTTCTCCAACAATGGATATTTAATGAGTATATCTTGAATATCACGCATTGTATTGAAATAGTACATCATATAAAGTGAGGGTTACACAAGGCCTTAGAGTTAATCCCATTTAGTTCTTTAATATAGCAAAGGAAAAACATCATATCACAGACAATCGGTTTTGAAGCTTATCGGGTACATTTCAGCAGGCTGCTGGGATGGGAAATAGCTAAAATTTGAATGAAGTAACAGCAGGGCAAGCTGTAGGACTTCCCTTGAGGAAATTAAGCAGATTGGCAATTCAAAGTTACTTTCATCCTTTTGTTGTTAGAGAAAGAGGCTCATCATCATGGCTAGGATAAGAAAGTAGCATTTCTTTTTTTCTCCAACTTTTAAGTTCAGGGGTACATGTGCAGGATGTGCAGGTTTGTTACATAGGTAAACATGTGCCATGGTGGTTTGCTACAGAGACCATCCCATTACCTAGGTATTAAACCCAGCATCCATTAGTTGTTCTTTCTGATGCTCTCCTGATGCTCTCCATCCTCCTACCTACCAACCTCCTGCAGGCCCCAGTGTGTGTTATTCCTTGTTAATGACTGTACTTGAGGACTGTGTGGCAGCACTGTGATTCTACATAAGTAATACTCTCTGGGAACAAGGCACTTATCAGGGCCTGTGAACCTGGGGAGAAGGATCATGGCAGGTCATGGGCGATACGAAATAAAGATAGAGGAACTCCAGTAAAATTCCCTAAAGTAGTTGACATCTGAATAAAGGACATTGAGTAGAGTTTACATGACATCTCCATAAAGGTAAGAATAAGGAGGAAATAGGACTTGGGAAACGTCTAGAAATCCAGGGCTAGCTCAAGACTCTCTGTATATCTGACTTTCTTAATTCCAGCCTGAAATTATTGGTAGGAATAATCCTGTGAGAACCTAGGTGTGGCTGATTTTGTAGGACCAAGTATCAGTGTCTACAGACAATGCAGATGGCAAGACCTAGCAAACCAGTGAAATCTATAGAAGGAAAATAATTTCTCCAAGGCAATGAAGCAGGTGAGTGACTAATTTAGGGATGAATCCCAGATCTCTAAATTTTAGGATCATAATTATTAAACTATATCTCTAGTCTTTTTGTTTGGAGGATGGGGAAAACACAAATGTTATGAAGGTAAGTAGAATGAAGAATCAGGTCACATTGTCTGTTCAGTAATGCAGTAAAGAAAGAAAATATAGAAATTATACAATAAACTGTTTCCTAACTGTCTCTGTCCACCCTGCTCTGCTTATCTTACATTTAAGTCAGAACAATCTAAAATGCAATAATGTCAGGTAGACTCATCCTGTATATATTTTTATTCAGTTAATCACCAAATTTTTGTTTCTCTCAGTAATCATTTTTTAAAGTTTCTTTAAAAAATGAATTTAAAGTTTCTTTAAATTCATTTCTTTTGAAGCCTGATGCTCTTGAAAATTATGGTGGACAATATCTTAGGAAGATTAAAACAATACAAAGGGCATTTACTTGAATATAAATAATAAACTATGTGCAGTTTTACAAGCCAGGATAAAAATTACAAGGGTCATCAATCCTTGTGTTTCAAAGAGTAAAATGATAACCAGCTGGAGTTAGGAAAAAATTTTCCCCTGTGGTGTAATATTGAACAATTGGACAGGTGCTTTATGAAAGGTAATTTTTTTCTGGCCATCCACTGAAGCATCTAGTTTAGGTCTTTATAAAATGCCAGTCTAATGGGCCATTGATCTTTTCAGCAAATGCAATTTGTAGGAATCTCACTTTTCCAGAAGTAATCAATAAGAATCTTAAACCCACATTGAAAAAAAAAATAAAACCATACAAGTGATTTACTAGAAGACCTATTTGGAAAAGAGATATGCTATATTGAAACTTAATGATCCTATAGTCACCAAAAAAGCAATAAAAGAATGATCATGTTATATATGAAAGTACATTTATAGTGATAACATTGGAAACATTTATACCTCTATGTACAACATCGTTCAGGGAAGAAATGAGTTTACTTAGAGATATAGGAGTGGAAATGTGCCTATATGAAATTTTCAGCATGTTTAATATAAGTCACACGTATTTGAAATGAAAACAAAACAGATTTTGAGTTTACTGTTTAGAATCATTCTGAGTTCTTGTTTCTTCTTATATTCGTATTTGATTATGAATAGAGTTTGGATGTAATTTCCAGGCTTTCCAGCTTCTGTTGTAAACAATTCTTAAAAGTTTTCATTATGCAATTGAAAAGAATAGATAATAAATTTGTTTGAGTGAGTGCATATTTAGTATATGTTTCACTGTACTTTCTGTGCAATCTGAAATATAGCAGGGGGCTTTTTCTTCAAACCATATAATGCTGTATTAGTTAAGACCTTTGCATGTTCTAATGCTCTGTTCAGCCTGCCTGAAAAATCAGTGATATAGTGAACATTCAGAGTGAAACATCCTGACTTCCTCTCAGCATCATGGAAAACATTGAAGTAGTCTGTGACCATCTTATCCAGGAACCACACAGGCTGGAAAGAGGCAGAACCATGTGAAAGAGTGCAGATGTTCCATAACCTCCAAGTGCAGTTTCAGAGAAATATTGTCAGCAATAATCTGTTCATTCATTTACAATATTTGCAACTGTATAATTAGAAATCAACTGCCAGGCGCGGTGGCTCACACCTGTAATCCTAGCACTTTGGGAGGCTGAGGTGGGTGGATCACCTGAGGTCAAGAGTTCAAAAAATCAACTTGGAACCTTCTTTTTCCATTCTAACTTGTTTTCTCAAAGCTGGACTCTACTTCTGATTTAATTCCTTCAAATTGCTTCAAAAGTCCAATGGGGCGTGGGGGCCATGGGGGCTGTATCGAAATCCTGAAGGACAGGAAGAGCCACCTAGCCCTACACTTGCTCTTCTGTCTTCTATCCTACCCTCTCTTGACAGACAACTTAAAGGCTTCCACTTGCAGATTAAACACACATTTCCCAGATGCATCTTGGTTTTTTGACAAAATTGAGGCAATCCCAATTTTGCAGTTAAATTTTGCCCCTTTGCTTTTTCTAGTTTTTCAAATTCACCTTTTTCCCATTGCAGCATGTTGTTTTTCTGGGGTGCGATGTTCATGGTAGGAGGTGTGAAAAATATTTGCAGAGGAGGCTTAGAGAAGATGCTATTGTTTAGAAAGCTACGTTAGCTTGAGAGGTAATTTGGTTTCTACAGTTGTAAGAGGATACAGGTATGGAGCAGAATAGGGGATTTGGATAATTTTTCAAATTCTCCCATTTCAAATCTTATATCTTATGGTGAATTTTTAAATTACGCTCATATTCTGATAATCACAACTCACTGATAGAGGACAAATATAAGTTAATCCAAACTTTACAAGGCAGGATACAAATCCCATTGTTTAGAAATGTACACTGGCATTGATTACCTACATTAGTACAAGTATTATATAATTTATCATAAATAATTATGTTCCCTCTGGGTAATGATGAGAGATTTATGTTATGCAATATATATTCTGTCACTGATAATACTGCTATGAGTACTTAAATGTGGTGATATTTAGTGGGTGTGTATTTATAGATAATGAATATGGTCTATCCTCTCAACCAAGACAATGTCCCATATATGTAATTGTGTATGGCACACTTCTGCTTGGATGTACTGCTCTCATATGAAACTTCCCACCTTCAACGATAAACTCTTGATCTTTGTCCCAGACCAATATTCCCTTTGGTTAATATTTCACCTTTTTCTGAGTCACTTGACCTGAAGTCCATGAATTCATCTGTGATTAACAGTTTCTCATTTTCCTTTGTTTCATATTTTTAACCCTCAGCACTCAAATTGATGTAGTAATGACCCATTCCTGGAATATTGTGATGCCCTTCTAAATGATCATAACACATGTTGTTGCAAAAATAATACTCTTAAAGTATGTTTTTGGTCCTATTGGAAACAGAGAATGGACACGCATATATAAGCATGTTCTAAAACAATAGATAGTGAATGATTAGGAGCGTGTGTTAAAAATTTAAACCTAAAAATAATCAAATAAATACATTTAAATATCAAGATTAATATTCTTATATTCCCGTGGTATAAAAATTTAAGAAAAACCATAATGCCCTAGATTGGCAAGTGTAGAGGCATTTAAATCTTACGCTCTGTTGATGGATGTCTACATTTGTAATTTTATTTTGTTTTGATTTGTGTGTGCAATTATAAATTTTTACAACTCTTCTGAGAAGTATTTTTAAAAATATTCTTGTGATTCTCAAATATTGTACTTCTAAAGTGTGTTATCTTGATCAAAATAAGAACTATATTTATGAGAGCCTATTTTAGCATTGTTTATAATTTTTGAAAGATCTAAAACTACCAACCATCCACCAACAGAAAATTGATTACTATTATTATGATACGTACTTGTAGCAATGTGATATAAATCCATTAAATATTTTTTTCTGTAGGAAAGAACATACAGATGATTAATTATATGTCATATAAAGCCATTAGGGAAGAAAGGTTGGCAAAGACTCCTTTTAATGAGGCTTCTTTGTTATGAGATCTAGGTATAAAAATGTGCAGTTGTGCAAACAGGAAGGAGAATTCTGATTAAGTCTCTCAATAATTGGGACCAAGAATTGAAGAAAATGGGATCAGAGACAGAGAACAAATGTGAGCTAGAAAAGCTCAAGCAGTAAAACTAACAAGAAAGTTTAAACTATTTTTTAAAGCCTACTTTCACATAGTTTATTTTAGTAACTGTAAATACTAAAAATGAAGTTATTCATAAAGATTATTTGAGTTGTTTTCTGATAATTAAATAGCATGAGAAATGGAAGGAATTTGAGATATAGCAGTCAGAAAGAGAGCAGTGCACCAAAGTTATTCTTAACTTAAAAGTTCATAATTTTATTTAAGGTAAGTCCTAATGTGACACCATCTTAAAGCTGAATTAGACAGGAATATTGCAATGAATAAGCAATGACTATTCACAATATACTTAGCATAAAACAGGTTCAATAAAAAAAGGTTCTGCAATAACACTTTATGTAAGAGTTTATAGAAAAATTAATAGAATAAAATTGATGTAACGTCTTATGTACTACTGCATTTTACATATTCTAAGGCAATGTGAAGGCTAATTACATGAAACTCATCAACATTTTATAATGAAAACAATGGCTAAAGTTACTCATATTACCACAGAATATAAACAAAATAAATTAATTTAATTGGCCATTATATCAACATTATTGGAATTATTTAGTATTAATAAAATATTTCATTTTGGAATGTGTATGTAGTTATTACAGGGAGTAGTGCTATCATTAAAATAAACACCTGTTTCTTGTATTGGCTATAAAATCTTCTAGCTCAGCAATTTAAAATAAGCTGATGTTGCTTTTTCAGTATTATCTGCAATTTTCTGCATGACTTCTTAACAATTTTGAAAACAATATACTGTGTGGGGGTTGCAGAAATTGCAAAAAAAAATTTCCTATATTTTTATATCAATATGAGCAGATAAATTTATACTTTAGATGATTTACTCCCAAAAAGGATGCTATTCTGTTTTTTGTTTCTTATGGCTCATACATATACCTCTAAGATATTCAAAATAATTAAAAAGAAATCTAGATTTTGAATTGTTTAAAACTTAATAATATAAGAGAATAGACATGTATTATCACAGTATATCTTATATGTCATATTTAGAATAAAAGATATTTGTTGTTTCTTACATGTCATATGTACCTGAAGTTTTCCTTGTCCCACATATCTAATCAAGCTTAGCTTTATGGATTCCTATAAGACTATGTTATCATAATTGCTTCTCTGAAATTATGAAGCCATGATTAGTGTTATTTACACACACTAAGTAGTTTACAATAACAATTATCTTTTAGTGTTTATGACTATTTAACAGCATTGTTTTGTTATATTCCCACCGAAACTTTGGAAATTTGTATTTTATACTCTCTATCATAAAGAAAGTAAGGATCAGAGAGCTAAGGTAACACACCCAAGGTCACAAAAACAAGTAAATAATAGAGCACAAACTTGAAATTATGGCTTGTAGACTCAGGTTTAACACTTTTCAACTATTTAATTTCTGTGAACTTATTAAAGATTTTACAATTTTTCATGATTTTACAATTTGAAAGTTTTAGATATAGTAAAATATCTAAAACTTTTAGATATTTGTTAGTTACATCTATTGATGTAACTAACAAAGTATATTTATTCTATCCTATCATGTTTTTAAAAGGAGTAATACCTATCAAAATGGCTAAAATTTAAAAAAATATATACCAAATGTTGATGAAGATGAAAAAACCCAATCATACTTATGATTTACCAGTAGAAATTTAAAGCGATATAACCACTCTAGATGACAATTCAGCAGTTACTTGTAATACTAAATATGCACTTACCATATGATGTAGAAATATCATGCTTGGGCATTTATTTCAGAGAAATAAAAACATATATTCATACAAAAATGCGTGCATGAATATTCATAGCAGATTTATTTGTAATACTCCCTGAACTGAAAATGATCCAACTGTCCTTCTAAATGTGAATGATTAAGCAAATTGTGATACATCTGTATCATGAAATACTATTCAGTATTTCAAACAACAAACTTGATACATACAACAACCTGGATGGAATCTCTATATAAAAAAGCCAGTCCCAAAATATCAGGAATGGGTGTGTGAATATAAAGGAGCACCACACCAGAAACTTGTGGCGATGGAATAGTTTTGTGCCTTGATTGTGGTGGTTATTACACAAGTTCACACAGATGATAAAAATGCATAGAACACATGCCAATGTAAATGAATGCATCTAAAACAGAGTTTTAAATAAACTCTGCGGATTATACCAATTTCAACTTTCTGGTTTCGAAATTATACTGTAGTTAAATGGAAAATTATCATTGGGGGAAACTAGGTGAAGTGTATGCAAGTCCTCTCTATACATTATTTTGTAACTTCCTATGAATCTATAACTATTTAAAACCTATAAAGGTTTAAAGAAAATGATTAATGAAATCACAAACTTCTGCCGTAAAACCTTTCTACTGGGAATGCCTGAAAATTTGGGGATAGCAAAATTTATTAATTGGTGATATCACTAGTTTAAAGAAGACATGCACTATATTATTTGTTGCCTTTCAGGGCTACTTCATTTAAAAAAAACAAACAAAAAAACAAAACACTTGCCTGTGTTATGCCATTTTCCCAGTCACTTTCTAGATGAGAGTAAGAAGATATTTTGACCATATCACTGCAGTACTTGGTTCTTCATCTAGGCATAAGCTTTGATATATACATGTAGCTTCTTGGAGGATGGGAAGTAAAATCAATTTTTTAACAATTTTTTAACAAGTAAATTTTAAAATTTCTTGACAAAAAAAAGAAATGAAGAGATATCATGCCACAGTATGGCTAATGCAGCAAAAGCAGTATTAAATAGAAATTTTATAATAACAAACATGTATATAAAAATTGTAAAAACACTTCAAATCAACAAACTAATGGTATATCTCAAACAAGAAAAAGTCAAAACCAAAATTAGTTGAAGGAAAGAAACAGTAAATATCAGAGCAGAAAATAAATGAAATTGAGACTAAAAAATACAGAATATCAACAAAACAAAAAATTGGTTGCCTGAAAACAAACAAAACCAACAAACCTTTCTTTAGCTATAATGAGACCAAAAGAGAGAAGACAAAAACAAAGTAAAATGAAAAATAAGACGAAACAACTGAGTTTACAAAAGTATAATACAAAGAATCATTAGAGGCGGTCATGGAAAACTATAGGCCAACAATCTGTAAAAATTATAAAATTTTTAAAAATTCCTAGAAACATAAAACATATGAAGATTGAACCAACTAATAATGAGTACTAAGATTGAAATTGTAATAAGTTTATTATTATGGAAAAGCTGAAGGCCTGATGGCTTCACTGCTGAATTGTACCAAACATTTAAAGAAGACTGATACCTATTTAACCCAAAAACTTCAAAAAATCCAAAGGGAGAGAATACCTCCATATTAATTATATGAGATCAATATTACCATGATACCAAAATTACAAGAAGAAGAGGAAACTATAGGCTAATATCAGTCATAAACATAGATGCAAAAATCCTCAACAAAATATTAGTAAACCAAATTAAACATGTTAAAAAGACCATTCACCACAATCAAGTTGGATTCATCTCTGAGACGTAAGCTTGAACTTGGGAGGTGGTGGTTGCAGTGAGCAGAGATGGAACCACGGCACTCCATCCTGGAAAACAGAGTGAGGCTCCATCTCATAAATAAATATTTCACTTGATACTTAAAAAACACATTTGATAAAATTCACATCCCTTCATGACAAAAACCCTCAATAAATTGGATATGGCAGGAACATACCTCAACACAAAATAAGCCATATACAATAGACCGGCACTAGCATTATACTGAAGAGGGAAGAACTGAACACCTTTTCTCTAAGATCCAGAACACGACATGGTCGCCCCTTTTCACCATTGATATTAAGCATAGTACTGGAAGTCTTAGCTAGAGGAATCAAAAAAGATTTTTTTAAAAAAAGATAGACTTGAAAGGAAGAAGTAAAACTATCCTTGTTTACATCTTATACTTAGTAAAAGCAAAGAAAGACTCCACAAAAAAATCTATAACTGATTTAAAAATCTATAACAAATTTAGTAAGGTTTCAGGATACAAAATCAACATGCAAAAAGTCAGTAGCATTTCTGTATGCCAACAGTGAACAATCTGCAAGGAAATTATGAAAGTAATTTCATTTATAATAGCCACAAATATTATAAAATTAAATACCTAGGAATCAATCAAAGAAGTGAAAGACCTACACAATGATATATAAATCCATGTATTTATGACCATTTCACTTTTTTATAAAGGTACCCAGATCATACGATAGGGAAAGAGCAGTCTCTTAAATTAACAATGCTGGGAAACTGCTAACTATACATAGAAAAAACAACATAGACTTCTGTCTCTCACCATATGAAAATCAAATAAAAGTAAATATGTCATAAATAATAGCTGAAACTTTGAAACCTCCAGGAAAAAAAAAATTTGGATAAACACTCCAGGACATGTCCTGGCAAATTTTTGGTGTGTAAGACCTCAGAAGCACAGGTAACCAAAGCAAAAATAGACAAATGGTATCACATCAAGCCAAAAAGCTTCTGCACAGCAAAAGACACAATCGACAAAGTGAAGAGACAACACAAAAAATGGAAGAAAGTATTTGCAAACTGTCTGTCTGATAAAAGCTTAATAACCAGAATATATAAGGAACTCAAGCAATTAAATAGCAAATAAAAGTCTGATTTAAAAACATGCAAAATGTCTGAATAGGCATTTCTCAAAAAAATTCTACGAATGGCTAACAGATATATGAAACAATGCCCAATATTGAATATAATCAGAAAAATGAAAAAATCTCCTCAGTGAGTTACCATGTTATCCCAGTGAAAATGGTTTTTATTAAAAAAATAGAAAATAATGAATGCTGGTGAGGATGTGGAGAAAAGAGAACCCTCATATGCTGTTTGTGGAGATGTAAATTAGTACAGCTGCTATGGAGAAATATATGGAGGTTTGTCAAAGAACTAAAAATTAAACTACCATATGATCCAGCAATCCCACTGCTAGGTATACAGCCTGCAAAAGGAAATGTGTATATGAAAGCTATGTCCGCACTCTCATACTTACATAATAAAGTTTGAGAAACACTGAGCTCACACACCTGTAGATTGATGAATATATTGATTGATTGATGAATATATTGATTGATGTTGATATTACAAGTCTAAATCTTGTTCACTTAAGAATTGAGATTTCTGAAAATAAAGACGCAACTTATTAGGTTGGTACAAAAGTAATTGCAGTTTTGCCACCGAAAGTAATGGCAACAACTGCAACTACTTTTGCACCAAGCTAATAGAATGTCTGAATGGCACCCTTTAGTCCAATGTGCATTTGGAGTATTCAGGTCAATCAGGTTATTTGAATGCATAATCTCTAAGAATCCTACAAATTTTGAGATGAAGAGATTCTTTGTACAAAAACACACTGATAATTAAAGGTAGACCTGAGCAAGGAGCCCAGACCTCCTGGATGTATGTCTAGTGTTCTTTTCACCCTACCTATTTTTTCTCTGTTAATCAGGTATACTGGACGATAAAAACTGCTTGTTAAAAGTTGGTTATGGGGCTGGGCGCGGTGGCTCACGCCTGTAATCCCAGCACTTTGGG
Source organism: Aotus nancymaae (assembly GCF_030222135.1). NCBI lineage: Eukaryota > Metazoa > Chordata > Mammalia > Primates > Aotidae > Aotus > Aotus nancymaae. The sequence goes on from NW_026988471.1 coordinate 33,950,240, forward strand.
AGGCCGAGGCGGGTGGATCACGAGGTCAAGAGATCGAGACCATCCTGGTCAACATGGTGAAACCCCGTCTCTACTAAAAATACAAAAAATTAGCTGGGCATGGTTGCCCGTGCCTGTAATCCCAGCTACTCAGGAGGCTGAGGCAGGAGAATTGCCTGAACCCAGGAGGCGGAGGTTGCAGTGAGCCGAGATCGTGCCATTGCACTCCAGCCTGGGTAACAAGAGCGAACTCCGTCTCAAAAAAAAAAAAAAAAAAAGTTAGTTATGACTGACATTTTCAAATAAAGTTCACATTTCTTACTTTTTATTACTTACCAATAGTTTTGATGTTAAGTAATTAATTATTGTCCTCTGTCTATAAACTCAACATAGCAAAACATTTATCTACAACCATCTATTATGAATGTGCAAAAATACCTCATGTCATTCAAATTTTTCAGTTCTTTTATGTAACTTTGTAAATTAGAATGATAGATTGAAATAGGTGATCTAATTCTTTATTCAGCATAAAGTATTATTATCTAAATCATTAGGCATAGCATTATTTCCAACACTGGTTTAATATCCTTAGTCATGTGTCTCACAAAATAGGCGCTTCAGAACATTAAATTTAAAAAATATTCTATAAAGGAAAGTTTCCTGTTTCAATGCATTCAGTAAATACTGCATATTCTGTATCCCAAGTTCTTAATATTCAATATTAACAAAATTGCAAACTCTGAAAAGCCCTACAATGAAGAATCCTACTCTTCTATGCAGTTTTCCAAACTTAATTGATCATAGAATCTATTTTTCCTGTACAACATATTAACATCCAATATAAATGCTGTTCTATAGAAGATAATTAGTTACACCTTTCTAAATTTGCTGGATAAATCTAATAATTGTTAAGATTCTAAATTACCATACATCCAGGGATCTTCCTGTCTGTCAATTCATATTAGCATCTTAATTCCCTCTGCTACCCAGCCTGGGTCTATTCCTGAGATTATCTTCAGTGTGTTGGTCAGTCCTGTTAATTCTACACCATGGGAATGAATTCATATACCATCTACAAACTGTATACCCTTGTTTCCTGCCACTATTGATTTCTACTGTATGCTCCAGTGATTCACTGACATGAATAGTACTTCCAATTTTTTAGATATCTACTCTACTATACTATAATCTCAGTGAGGATGGGGGTCCTTTCTCTTTAGTCATCAGCATATTCTCAGAATCTATCATTGTATCTGGCACTGGAATGTATTTAGTATATGTTCATTGAATTACTGAATGAATGAATAAATGAAATAATGCATTAAATGGCTAATGAGCAAATTAGGGCTACTCAATGCTTCCACAGAAGATTGCAGCTGTGGGTTGCAGGGAGATTGTACCTTTCAAGTGCTTTCATTATTTTTAATCATGTATTTTGTAATTACTATTCACAGTATCCTCAGACAAAGGAGGCTTAAAGGTAACAATTGTATCTCCTTAATTCTCTAACCCCACATGTCTTAATACAGTATCTAAACATAATAATACTTAATGTTAAGAAAATAATACTCTATACTGCCAGTGTCTCCTCAACCAAGCAAAATACTATTTTAGGTACAATGTGGTGACTTTACCCAAACCAATACCTGTGATTATTTCCAAAGTTTTTCTCCAAATATGTTTATTAAGTGTACATATACAGTCCTAAATTAATAGGTAAATACGATACTTTTTCAGATGGGAAAAGTCACATTAAAAGATAGGTATAAAACAGAATTGTTAAGTATTGACTCAGGTCCTTTTTAAGAAAAATTAGTAAACACACCTCTAAATCTCGTTCAAGGCCCATTCAATTATTTGACATCCTTGTCATGTTGTATGTCCTAAGAGCACTTTATCCTGTACCCAAACCAAATATTCAATGCCCCATGTGTTGACTGTTTTATGTCCTATATTAGAATTAGAATTTCTATCCCACACTAAAATTCTTCTTCTTCAATTATTATAGTTATACTATTAAGGTCAAATTAATATATGCTAAAGTGTTAATGGAGATACTCTATTACTCTGACCAAATATTGTCAATTCAATGTAAGGCAATAATATAAATGAGAAATCAAGATTGAAAATAGAACTTTAGACATTGTAGTTAGTCTAATTCAACCTCTGGATTTAAAATTTTGTGCGAACTAACTGTTTGCTAGAACTTCACTGTATCTATTATATCAAACTACTTACAGGCCACATGCAAGTCCAAAATCCAGCTTGGCAGTCAAATCTTAAGGATCAAAAATTATCTCCTTTGATTCCATGTCTCACATCCAGATTATGCTGATGCCAGAAGTGGGTTCCCATGGTCTTGGGCAGCTCCGCCTCTGTAGCTTTGCAGGATACATCCTCCCTCCTGGCTGCTTTCATGGGCTGGCATTGAGTGTCTACAGCTTTTCCAGGTGCACAGTGCAAGCTGTTGGTGGATCTACCATTCTAGGGTCTGGAGAATGGTGACCTACTTCTCACAACTCCACTAGGCAGTGCCTTAGTGGGGATTCTATTTGGGGGCTCTGATGTCACATTTCCCTTCCACACTGTGCTAGAAAATGTTCTCCATGAGAGCCCTGACCTGCAGCAACCTTCTGCTTGGACATTCAGGTGCTTCCGTACCTCTTCTGAAATCTTGGCAGAGGTTCTCAAATCTCAATTCTTGACTTCTGTGCACTCGCAGACTCAACACCACATGGAAGCTGCCAAGCCTTGGGCTTGCACCCTCTGAAGCCATGGCCCGAGCTGTACCTTTGGCTCCTTTTAGTCACAGCTGGAGCTGCTGGGACACGGGGAACCAAGTCCTTAGACTGCACACAGCATGGAGGTCATTGACCTGGCCCAATAAAACATATTTTCCTCCTAAGCCTCTGGACCTGTGATGGGAGTGGCTGCCGTGAAGACCACTGACATGGCCTGAAAAGCTCCATTGTCTTGGGGATTAATATTAGGCTCCTCAATACTTATGCAAATTTCTGTAGCCAGCTTGAATTTCTCCTCAGAAATTGGGATTTTCTTTTTTATCATATTATCGGGCTGCAAATTTTGTAAACTTTTATACTCTGGTTCCCTTATAAAGCTGAACACCTTTAACAGCACCCAAGTCACCTCTTGAATGCTTCGCTGCTTAGAAATTTATTCTGCCAGATACCCTAAATCATCTCTCTCAAGTTCAAAGTTCACCAAATCTCTAGGGCAGTGGCAAATTCCCACCAGTCTCTTTGCTAAAACATAAAAAGAGTCAGCATTGCTCCAGTTCCCAACAAGTTCCTCATCTCCATCTGAGACCACCTCAGCCTGAACCTTATTGTTTTATCACAATCAACGTTTTTTGTCAAAGCCATTCAACAAGTCTTTAGGAAGTTCCAAACTTTCCCACATTTTCCCGTCTTCTTCTAAGCTCCCCCAAACTGTTCCAACCTCTGCCTGTTACCAGTTCCAAACCTGCTTCCACATTTTGGGGTATCTATTCAGCAGCACCCCACTCTACTGATACCAGTTTGTTTTATTAGTCCATTTTCATGGTGCTGATAAAGATATTCCTGAGACTGGGCAATTTCCACGTGGCTGAGGAGGCCTCACAATCACAGTGAGAGGCCAGGAGGGGCAAGTCACATTTTACTTAGATGGCAGCAGGGAAAGAGAGATTGTGCAGAAGAACTCCCATTTATAAAAGCACCAGATCTAGTGAGACTCATTGACTATCATGAGAACAGCACAGGAAAGACCCACCCCCATAATTCAATCACTTCCTACTGAGTTCTTCCCATGACACCTGGGAGTTGTGGGAGTTACAATTCAAGATGAGATTTGAGTGGGGACACAGACCAACCATATCTGTCTCCATTTATAAATGCTTTAGAAAAGACAGTCTTCCTTGCTGTATTAGTTAGCTGGGGTGTGAAGCTTTCCCAGCTCTTTACTTGAACAGGGCAACTCTTCCAAAGCCCCATTAGAAGGAGTCCATTACAGTTCTCTGCTCAGATTGTTTCATATAATTTACATTCTTCAACTAAGTATAGGAAATGATAATAACAACAATAAGAAGAATTTGTTAATAGAGTTAACCAACATTACATAGGTTAATTTCTTTTAATATGAAAAGCACTTGGTAAACTAAAGAGTGCAATATTTTCATTTGTTATTTTGTCAAGCCGTATAAAACAAAGTAAGTAAATTAGTGATATTTTTTCTGCTCCATTAAACTACGTAGACATCCAAATCTTATTACATTATTGGTTTTCAATTACTAATGCTGATTGTATTATCAAAGCAGTGTTAGGAAAAAAAGTTTATTTTTGTAAGGTGGTGTATACAAAAAATCTTCTGTAATAGGTAACCTATCTTAATATTGTGATAAAAAATGTGAATAATATTTTATACATTTTCATGGATTTCTTTTAATATTCTTGACTCTAATGAGTGATTGTAACTTTTTCACTGTTAGCCAATATTTATTAATTTAGTGGCTTTTATTTGGATGTGTCTCATAATCTGATTCATATAACGCACCATGTTTCAACGAAACATCAAGATTAGTTTACACTGAGAATTTAGGGGAAGTATTGTGTGTGTAGACATCACAAAATATAGTGTTAGAAATCTAAATGTAGATGCCCACTCACTTTCTACTGGCTGTGATCTTAAGGTAAATTACTGATATACCTTTGTTTATCTCATTTACATGAAAGTGACATAGGGAGAGCTCTAATTACTGTTGAAGACTGAAGCACTATGAATAAACATGTATTGAATATTGGACAATGAATAACATGTTCATTGTCCAATAACACCCTGAGTATAAAAAATGTGTTAATAATTCAAATCATTCAAAAGTTTGACTTAAATAGAATCACTGTAATTATCTTATTCTCAATGTCAAATTATTTTATTCTCAATGTCAAAAAATAAGAAAAAAATAGATTTCTGTTTCTGACAATATACATAGAAGATTGGGTTTAAGAAATTCCACTTTATGAAAAATTCAAAAGCATAACTTCTATAGAATGGGAATAGATAATTTAACTACTAAATTTGAATGGTGTTGAAATCAGGTTTATTAATGCATGATATACACACAACAATATCCACCATTTTGTAGACAGATACATGAGTTATGAGAAAAGTATATACTTTCTTAACTACCATATTGATTGAAATAAAGAGCACTTGTATCCCCTGCACCCCTATCAACTTACTTTTATCATTTTGTAGTCAATTCTTTTATCAGTCCCAGTCTCCTGGCAACCACGAATCTTCCTTCTGTCCCCATAGTTTTGGTTTTTCCAGAATGTTACATAAGTGGAATAATATATAGTATTCAGCATAAAGTATGAATATGGCTTCATTCATTTAGCATAATGTATTTGTGGATTATTCATGTTGTTTTGTGTATAAGTATGCTAGCTGGTTTTTTTTTTTTTTTTTTTTTTACTGATGGATATTCTGTTCTTTGGATGTAGCACAAGTTATTTATACTTTTATTAGTAGAGGTGCATTTGGGTTGTTTCCAGTTTGAGGAGATCATGAATAAAGCTGCTAAAAAACCAGAGTGTGTGTGTGATTTTTACGAATGTCAGTTTTCATTGTTTTATGGCAGAAACTTAGTAATGAAATTGCTGACTAATATGGTAAGTGTTTGTTTAACTTTATAAGAAACTACCAATCCAAAGTAACTATAGGGTATTGCATTTCCAGACAGGAATTATAAACATTCCATTTTGCATCATGTATATACTAGCACTTAGAATTTACAGTGTTTTTGGTTTTGTTTTGATTTTTACATAGCTATTCTAATTTTATTATATTCTAATACTCATTAATGGTATAGTGATTCATAGTGGTTTTCATTTATATTTTTCTAATGAATAATGATGTTTAACATATTTTCATGTGCTTATTTGGCATCTGTATATTCTCTTTGATGAAGTCTGTTCAGATCTTTTCCAAATTTATATTGGATTGTTTGCTTACTTGAAATCTGATTTTAAGTCTTTCACCAAATATATGTTTTACCTATGGTTTATTCCAGCTTGGAGCTTGCATGTTAATTCTATTAATCATGTCTTTTGAAGGGTGGAAGATTTTTTTACTGTGGTAAGAATTACCCTGTTGATATATTTTTAAGTGCTCAATACAAAATTGTTTACTGTAAGCACGATGTTGCCAGAAGATCTCTATAATTTATTCATTATTAAATTGCATAACAGAATATATGTACTTATTGATCAGCACCTTCCCATTTTCCTGTTCATTTATCCCCTGGAAGTCTTCATCCTACTATCTGTTTCTGTGAGTTTGACTATTTTCAATATGTCATATAAATCATGCAGTATCTGTATTTTTTTTTTTTTGAGATGGAGTTTCACTTTTGTAACCCAGCCTTAAGTGCAAAAGTGCAATCTTGGCTCACTGCAACCTCCACCTCCTGGGTTCAAGTGACTCTCCTGTCTCAGCCTCCCAAGTAGCTGGGATTACAGGCGCACAACACCATGATTTAGTAGAGATGGGTTTTCACGAAGTTGACTAGGCTAATCTCAAACTCCTGACCTCAGGTGATCCACCCTCCTCAGCTTCTCGAAGTGCTGGGATTACAGGCATTAGCCACTGTGCCCAGCCTAGTATCTGTATTTGATTGGCTTACTTCACTTACTATAATGTCCTCCAGGTTCATCCATGCTGTCACATGTGGCAGGCTTGTTTCTTCTAAGGCTGAATAATATTAAATTTCTGCATATATCACATTTTATTTATCCATTATATGTCAATGGATAGAGATTTATATTGTTTTATAAGCAATAGAAAACAATTTATATTGTTTCTATATCTTGGCTATTGTGAATAATGTTGCCATGAATAAAGAAGTGCAGTTATTTCTTCCAGATCTTGATTTCAGTTTTTTTGGATGTATTTCCAGAGGTGAGATTGCTGGGTCATATGATAATTCTATTTTTATTTTTTGAGGGACCTCCATACTGTTTTTTCAGAGCAGCTCAAGCATTTTGCATTCTCAGATTCTCACCAATAGTACATAAATATTCAAATTTTTCCACATTTTCACCAGCACTTTTTATAGTTTATTTTTTACACATATAATAGCCATTGAACAGGTGTGAGGTGATACTATATTGTAGTTTTGATCTGTATTTCCCTTTTGAATTGTGATGTTGAACATCTTTTTATACACTATTGGTGAAATGTATGTCTTATTTGGTGACATGTTTATTCAAGTCCCTTATTCACTATTAATCAGGTTTTTTTTTTAAATTTACTATTGATTAGTAGGAATTTTTAATGTATTTTGGAAACTAACCTCTTCTCTGATATATGGTTTGCAAATATTTTCTTGTATTCTGTATGTTGCCTTTTCACTCTGTTATCTCATTTTCTGCACAGAAACAATTGTAGTTTGATGTAATTCAACTTCTCTATATTTTTTGCTATTTTTCTTGTGCTTTTTAATTTACATTTTGCATAGTTCATTGTTAATATATTAAAACTCAACTAGTTTCTGTATATACATTTTGTATGTGAAACTTTACTGATTCTTGTGTGAGTCCCAATGTTTTGCGAGCGTGTGTGTGTGTGTGTGTGTGTGTGTGTGTGTGTGTGTAGTCTTTAGGGTTTTCTGCACATAAGATTTTATCATCTGAAAACCAACATAATTTTACTTAGTTTTTTTTCCTGATTTTAATGTCTTTTATTTCTTTGCCTTGCTTAACTCTTATGGCTAGGACTTCAGAAGTGGCAAGAGTAGACATCTTTGCCTTATTCTGAATGTTAGAGGAAAAGCTTCCAGGTTTTTATCATTAAATATGTTGTTAACTGGAAGCTTTTCATATATGACCTTACTTAGGTTTAAAATCTTATCATATGCAGTTTGTTAAGAGCTTTTGTTATTAAGGTCTGTTGAATTTTGTCAAATGCTTTTTTTGTATCTATTGAGATGATCATGTGACTTTTATCCAAGACTAAATTATAAAGAAATACAAAAATCTGAAAAAACAATAATAAGTAAGGAGAGTGAGTAATCACAAACCTCCCAACAAAGAAAAGCCTAGGAATTGAAGGCTTCATTAGTAAACTCTATTATACATTTAAAGAATTAACACAAATTATTTTCAAACTTTTCCAAAAAACAGTGAAAGAGAGAGCACCTCCACACTCATTTTATGAGGACAACATTTATCTCAATACCAAGGCCTGGCAATTAAACTACAAGGATAAAAAATATTACATTTTTCTGTTTCCCATTTCCTTGTCAGATTTTCCTCTATCCATTTATTTTGAGCCTATGTGTGCTATTGCATATGAGATGGGTCTCTTGAAGACAGCATACCAATGGGTCTTGGTTTTAATCAAGCTTGTCACTCTGTGCCCTCTAATTGGGGCATTTAGCCCATTTACATTCAAGGTTAGTATTGATAATATGTGGATTTGACCCTGTCATCAAGATGTTAGCAGATTATTTTGCAGATTTGTTTATGATTGATATATAGTGTCACTAGTCTAGTGACACATTGAACTAGTAGTTCAATGTGTTTTTATAGTGGCTGGCAACAGACTTTACTTTTCATATTTAGTACTTTCTTCAGGAGCTCTTGTAAGGGTGATCTGGTGGTAACGAATACTGCCAGCATTTGCTTGTCTGAAAAGGACCTTATTTATCCTTCTTCTTATGAAGCTTAGTTTGGTCAATATGAAATTCTACATGGGAATTTCTTTTCTTTAAGAATGTTGAATATTGGTCCCCCGTCTCTTCTGGCTTGTGGGGTTCCTGTTGAGATGTCTGCTGTTAGTCTGATGGGATTATCTTTGTAAGTAAGTGAGCTTACTTTTCTCTCTAGCTGTCTTTAACATTTTTTTTTTTCATTTTGACCTTAGAGAATCTGATGATTAACTGTCTTGGGGATGCTCTTCTTGTGAAGTATCTTTCTGGGATTCTCTGCATTTCCTGAATTTAAATGTTCATCTCTCAAGCTAGGTTGAGGACGTTCTAATGGATGATATCACTAAATATGTTTTTCAAGTTGGTTCCACTCTACCCATCATTTTCAGAGACAGCAATGACTCATAGATTTGGTCTCTTTACATAATATCATATTTCTCAGAAGTTTTGTTGGTTCCTTTTTATTCACTTTCTCTATTTTTGTCTTACTGTCTTATCTTCAAAAGCCAATCTTCAAGCTCTGAGATTCTTTTCTTTGTTTAATCTATTCTGCTATTAATACTTGTGATTGCATTATTGCATTCCTGTAGTGTGTTTTTCAGCTCGATTAGGTAGGTTACATTAATTCTTTTCTACACCAGCTATTTTGTCTTTCAGCTCCTGCACTGTTTCATCATGATTTTTATCTTCCTGGATTGGGTTTCAGCATACTCTTGTAGCTCAATTATTTTCATGCCTAACCATATTCTGAATTCTATTTCTGTAATTTCAGCCATCTCAGCCCAGTTCAGAACCCTGTTGGAAAGGTTATGCGGTCTTTGGAGGAAAGAAGGCACTTTGGCTTTTTGAGTTGTCAGAGTTCTTTTTCATATTTGTGGGCTTATCTTCCTTTGGTCTTTGAAATTGCTAATTTTTGGATTAAAAAAAATTCTATTTAATGACCTTGAGGTTCTCATAAAATGGATTCAGCCCTGTAGCTTCCTTTCTGGAAGATTTTAGGAGGCCAATGCTCAGCTCCCAACTCCTGGACTGCAGGTTCTAACTCTGTGGGACTTGTCTTGACACCCAACTTTGTTCTCTGTCCTTTTGTGGTTAGGAATCCACTGTGCTGTGGGGAGGGAGGTGCTCCCAGAGTGTTGGTCACTACATTCCAATGGATAGTGCCAGCCAAAACATTTCATTGTGTAGTGACAGCAGGATTCATCCTTGTGTGCATGTGCCACCAGCAGGTGTAGTGGTAGCCGTGGCAGAGTGCTAGCACGTACTGGGTGCTTGTCTCCCTGTGGGCATTCACCACAGAGATGGAGGGAATGCAGCTGAGTTGGGGACTCCTGCTACTGACTGTGTGTGCAATGGCGCTGGAGGTGGTGTTGACTCAGGGGTGGGGCATTTGTAGGCACATATCTGGGTGCCTTCTCTGTGCTCTCAAGCAGAAATAGTCACTCAGGGCAGGGGAGAAAATGCTGTTTTTTGTGCAGTGTTAATGTAAGGTGGGGCACTGGCAGGGGTAGGGCTGGCTATTGTGTGAGCCCCCAGGGCACCCACGGATACTCCACAAGCAAGTGTGGTTAGGCTGGGGCCCCCCAAAAGGGCAAAAGATCAAGGGGTGCTCAGGTAGGACTGACCTCATCTGATGGACAAGACTTCTTTGCAAAGTTTAAGACTGATAGCTCCCTTAAAGCTAAAGCCTACACTGGGAGCAAGTCCAGCCAAGAGAGGAGCATCCCTGGCCATGCAGTGCTACAGATACTGCACCAAACCCTCTGGGCTCCACATCAGCTGGCTTGCTGCCCCTACTTCTTCTCTAAGCAGCTCTCCATGCCAACTTGAGTGTCTGTGGTAGTCAAGGGGTCTCCTCTTGCTAGGACTCTAGAGGCCCATGGAGAAAGCAGGTTGTTGCTTGCCAGTTCAAGTCACCAGTTCCTCCACAACTGTTGGGGGCTAAGAGCGAGTCCAAGTGTGCTGTAGCTCCATGTAGGATTATCAGCTTTCTCTCCCTTCAGCCCAGCTTCTGTGTTTTTCCATTGATTTTCAGTGCTTCATCCTCTGAAGAATTGTTAGAAGTATGCCAGTCATCTTATTCATTCCCATAGTGGGAGTTGTTCCACTTGGCTTGTGTCTAGTCTGCCACCTTGCTCTCCAGCATCTATAAAAAATTTAAGCAAATTTACAAGAAATAAAAAATCCATTAAAAAGTGGGTAAAGGACATGAAAGGGCAGTTTTCAAAAGAAGACATACATGTTGCCAAAAAAATCTCAACATCATTGATCATGAGAGAAATGCAAATCAAATCCACAATGAAATACCATCTCACATGCATCAGGATGGCTGTTACTAAAAAGTCAAAAAATAACAGATGCTGGCAAGGTTGTGAAGTTAAAGAAATGCTTATACACTGGTGGGAGTGTAAAGTAGTTCAACCATTATGGAAGACCGTGTGGCGGTTCCTTAAAGACCTAAAACAGAAATACCATTTGTCCCAGCAATCACATTACTGGATATATAATCAAAGGAATATAAATCATTCTATTCTAAAGACACATGCACACATATATTCATTGCAGCACTATTAGAATTAACCTAAATGTCCATCATTGTTAGACTGGATAAAGAATATGTGGTACATATACATCATGGAATACTATGTGGCAATAAAAAAGAATGAGATCATGTCCTTTTCAGGGACATGGCTGGAGCTGGATGCCATTATCCTTAGGAAACTAACACAGGAACAGAAAACCAAATGCTGCTTGTTCTTACTTATAAGTGGAAGATAAATGATAAGAGCACATGGACACACAGAGGGAAACAACACATCCTGGGGCCCATTGGAGAGTGGAAAGTGGAGGGTGGGAGGAGGGAGAGGATCAAGAAAAATAAGTAATGGGCACTAGGCTTAATACCTGCATGATGAGATAATCTGTACCACAAACCCCCATGACACAAGTTTACCTATATAACAAACCTGCACATGTACTCCTAAACTTAAAATAAAAGTTAAGGAAAAAAACAACTATGGGTCTATATCCTTGATAAATATAGATGAAAAAATTCTCAACAAAATACTAGCCAACTGAATTCAACGACACATTAAAACGATCATATGCTGTGACCAAATGGGATTTTATTAGTGGGATGCAACCGTGGTTCCGTATTCACAAATCACAAGATACATCACATTAACAGAGGTTGTAATTTTTATCAAGTCCAATATCAATTTATTTTCTTTGATGTCATAACTGATACAACTTTGCTTAATTCAAGATCACAAAAATTTTCTGCCAGACTTTTTACATTAACAACTTTAGATATGAGTTAATTTTTCTTTTCTTTTTGAGACGGAGTTTCACTCTGTCACCAAGGCTGGAATGCAGTGGCATGATGTCCGCTCACTGCAACCTCCTCCTCTGGGGCTCAAGCGATCCTCCCATCTTATCCTCCCAAGTAGCTGGGACTACTGACACCACACTATGACACCCAGCTTATTTTTTTTTATTTTTAGTAAAGGCAGGTTTCACCATGTTGCCCAGGCTGGTCTCAAACTCCTGAGCTCAAGTAATCAACCTGTCTCAGCTTCTAAAAGTGCTATAATTTTTCTATATGATGCAATCTATGGGGTGAATTTTACTTACTTATTTATTCATTATGGATGTTCATATTCGCCAGCACAAACTGGTTAAAAGACTCTCTCTATTCTCTCCATTCTTTCTCTACTGCATTGATTTTGTACCTTCCTTGAAAATCAATTATGTATATGGACCTATTCTGGGACTTTCCATTCTGCTCCATTTATCTGCAGGTCTATTATTTTGCCAGGTACTGTATTTGTGATGTATATTGACTGGTAGTTTACATTTCTTATAATGTCATTGATTGATTTTAGTGTCAAGGTAATACGAGCCTTATGATTTTGAAATTGTTCTTTCTACTTTCATTTACTGTAAGTTTATAATTTTTTTGAAGGGGTACTAATGAAATGAGGGAAGCTATTTCATTAGCACAATAAAAAGGAAATACTTTTACTTTTAAATTAGGTGTTTCTTCTGACATGTTTAATGCACACAACTAGATTGATTTAGAAAGCAGCTAGAAATCTGGATATAATTATTTCCTAACTTTTTGCTTCTAAATTAATATTCTACTTTAAAGAGTATAAAAGAGTACATGTAGTTGCTAGTGAAGAACCAGATTTGTTAAGTACCAGAGGCAAAGCCCTGAAATTCTTGTAAATTGGTGGTGGTAGTGGTGGTGATAGCCTCAGGAGAATGTGGGTAGAGAAGATGAAAAGCCCTATGCAATTTTTCTCCTTGGCCTACAATTAATTGTTTTTTTAAAGTAGTGTGAGTACCAAAAGGGTCTTTTGAGATGAAATAAATGGAGAAATTCATTTTAATTTGAATGGCTTGATCATACCCTCTAATATTCTTACCAGCATAGTATTATTAATTTTAGGGCTTTAATATTTAAACAATTAAGACATTTTCTGAACTCTTCTAGGTATAGTTGTTTTTCCAAAGAATATGATAATCATTTTATAAGCATTTTATTTATTTATGAGTTTCATATAACTCATCTAGCATACTACCTCCAATCTAATAAGTGTTCAATATACATCAGGTTCCTTGTCTCTTTTAATAGATTTCAAGTAAATTTTACATACTAGACTTCATTTCTTATAACCATATTTTGGTTCAGAAAGAAATACATAAGTATTATAATTTACAGATGATACTATGTCTATATATACAGAATACATATTCCAGCTAATATTAGGTGATTGATAACTGATATTATAAATGTAAAATAATTTAACTTGCTAGCACATTGTATTTTCTTAATTCCAAGTGACACTGAAATATTAGGCATAGTGAAAAATTAAGACATTGGGTGAAAAACTAGAAAACATTTATAATTACAGAAAACAACATTTTTAAAAGAGGGATCTTCAAAGTGGCATGTGTAAACCCCAGAGGGTAGAAAACATAGTCTATTTTGATAAAATAAGGAGTAGGTAGTATTTGTTATTATTCTAGGCACTAGATATATATTTGTCAATAAAATTCTCATAGCAACCCTAGAGTATAGATATTTTATTTCAGATGAAGAAATTGAAGCACAAGTAGTGAAGCTAATAAATATTATAATGTCTGTAAATATTTATTATTAATAAAAGAACAATGTTTAGTTTCAATGATACTCAATGTTTGTATTAATATTAGACTATGTAGCTTTTAAATAATAAACATTTATAATTTATCAATTCATAAATTGTTTTTAAAATATGTGATTGAAAATTTTAGAGACTTCCAATGATTTTAGAGCTGCTAGCTCCATTTAACCTGAAGGAAAGATATTTAAGCTGTCTTCCGCACATCTAAAACTGCTGTAACTATTCTAATCAAAAACTAAATGAGTTAAGATGTTCTCATGGATACTATTTTCACAAAGTTCAATTTTAACTTAGAGGCCAAATTAATTAACAAACTATAAAATTATGGAAACAGTTTTATGAACTTGGGGTCACAAAATGAGTCTTATTTTCAGGTTATGTCTGTCTTTATTTTGCTGAAATTATTGCTGTATTAAGATGTATCATTATGGCTTTCCAAAGGCAATAAGAAAATGTAATTCCACAAGTGAAAATGAAGTTTGAAGACTGGGAGACTATTTTCTTTTCCCAAGAACTTAATGGTTTACTCTATTCAAAGTAAGATCATTTTCTACTCTTTGAGTTGTCAGTCTCAAGATGTGCCTATTTTTAAGGCTGACTATTCCCATTGTGGCTAGCTTTCTGTAGTGATTAGAATATTGCAATTATTTCCAAATTTCTTCTATCTGATCATGGTTCTCTATAAGAACTTTTCTCATCCCTGATTAAATTTTAAAAATAGATTTTTAAAAAGAAAATAAAAACTTTGTCTCAATATCTAGCAATATTGTAATATTGCAGAAATGGTAGGAATATCAAAAGAGATTTTCTTTCAATTGGTATACCAATAGATGTAGAGAGTTACAGAAAATTTCAAAGGAAGTCACACAAGAATTAAGGAACGATTTATGCAGGAAGTGGATTTGAGTTAAAGGAAAATGGAAATTGGACAAGCAGATAAAGGACATGGGGTTTCAAAAGAAATGCAATGAGGAATAACTTGAACGTAGAAAATTGGAGAACGTAGAAAATTAAAGAAAATTTATTTTCTTTAAAATGAGTTATTTAACAAGTTTACATGTTACTTGCGTATACCAGTTCTTAACATTTTAGAAACATTAATCTGCTTATAATTATCCCAGTCCTATGAGCAGATGTTAATGGCTTTGTTTAAATGACTAAGTTAAATGTTTAACTAAGTTATGCCAGGTCACAAAGCAAGGAACTGGCAGAGCTGACATTT
This sequence comes from Aotus nancymaae, assembly GCF_030222135.1. Taxonomy (NCBI): domain Eukaryota; kingdom Metazoa; phylum Chordata; class Mammalia; order Primates; family Aotidae; genus Aotus; species Aotus nancymaae. The sequence goes on from NW_026988471.1 coordinate 33,965,319, forward strand.
GATTCCAGATAGTTTGGTTTCAAACTCTTTGCTCATAAATGTAACTCTATAATTTATCTTCCAAAATGGAACACTTTGGGGAGCAAAGCAATCTTTGCTAATAATTAAGGAGGCACAATGTGTGTAAACTAGGACTGCTGTATACACAGGATACATGGTCATTCTGACTACAAAGTTAGTCAAGCAAATAATATGAAATAGATATTTTTATTTTTCATCATATGTCTTGTGGGAATGCCACATATTATATCCAAGTATAAAGTCAGTCTAATCCTTTTAGTCCTTCCTGGGCCAAATGTACAGTTGTACATTGAATGAAGCGCCTTAACAGAAAATGAACATGTGTATATTCGCATTTGCAAATATCCACACACGCAATTTTTAGGTTTACCAATCCCTCAAAACCATTCACTGTCCCCGGAGGGACTAACCTCACACACAAATTATGAATTCCTAATTTAGACATAGAAAATAATATAAACTTATCAAAATTATCTATTAGTTCATTACTATTGTTAACACTAGTAACACTGTTACTGAACTGTGAAAATATTTGACCTTAGTTTGCACAAATCTTTATTAAGTATTTTGGATTGAGGTCTTCTGTAAAGAACTGTAGTCAGTTAATCGTGTAATAAATTTTATTCCTTCAAAGATTTTTTGTCAGTTTGAAAGTCTAAAATGTATAAAATAATATTTTATACCATTGGAAGTGCATGGAATAACTACAAGATGAATTCAAAAAGGAGTACAAACTCCTGCAATCATTATTTCAATATCCTTGTCAAAAACTATTTTTATAACAAAAAACTTATTTTCATTTTCAAGTGGTGAAAATGTATAATTTGGGGTTATGATAAGAGGCCCACAAAACTGCAGAAAAATGAAATTAGCATTTCAAGAAAAATGACTGCCTGCTAAACAATTTGTTGATTTGGAATTGACCACCAACGTGACATAAATTGTCATATTTTACTGGCAAGTATATCAGTTCCACCTTACATAGCCACTTTTAAAGTAATAAAAATACAGTTTAAATTGGCTAATATGACATTTCTAGGCCTAAAAAGTGATGAAGAATTGTAAATATTGAAATTGAAGCTAATCTTTTACATTTGAGAATGTCCATGTATATAAAAGGATTAGGATCATTAGACCAAATTCAGAATCAGAACAATTCAGTTAAAATCGTAGCTGATGAAGAAACGAACTTTCCGTAATTCTACAAAGCTGAAAGCAGTGGCATTGTTCAAGAGCACAAACTCTTCTTTCTGCTCTGGATGAGCATGTGGCTTTGTTGATGTCACTCTGGGCTTAAGAGGATTATGGATGTCTCCAAACATATCCCAGTAAGTGTATAGGTGTATCAGTTGTTTGTGTCAGTTTTTCATGATCATGATTATTTAACTCAAAGTATCAAAGGCTAAGTGGCATAGCAAAGGTTAAACTTAATGATTCCAGCCAGGACTCACCTTGCATTTATGCTGTTGCTGCCAGGTGCCACCCCTCCTTAACATCTCTAAAAGGTGCCCTATTGAGAGATGCTGCCTCTGCTCCTGATTTTTGTGGCTATTTCACTTCCAGTAGAAATGTATATACTTAGATTTAGAGGAGAAAGTATTATAACCGTATATATGTGGTTGCATATATATACACACACACAAATATATACGTGTATACATGTGTATATATCTGTCTATATATTAATTACACTTGGAAAGTGTAGGTATTCCAAATATAGCCAACATTTAAAAAAACAAACATATTTATTTTAAAATCTTGTGGATAAAATAATTTTGAATTAGATAAATCCTTTAAAGACTTTTTCACCATAAGATGGGCAATGCTTTAATTAACTATAATGCTGTTAAGGTTCTTAAAGAATTTCTTTTACCTACACTAAAGATGTCTTTTGAAATTTTGCATGCTCTGGTGCATTTTAACACTTTTATTTTTTTAAAAAAAGTACAACAGTAAACAGAAACTCAATCTAGATTAAATCTCAGCAGTTCCAATTTAGGAGAATTGAATTGCTGACTTTTAAGATACAAATTACTTCCACTATTACAAGAAATGTTTGAGAGTAATTATAATTTATACTTTCTTATTTGCAGTATTAGTTACCATTAGTCACTATAAAATAAAACTGCCTTAAAAATATTACAGAACTTGGACATTTCCAAAAGCACTAGTCCATTTCTAACAGTAATCTTGGAAGCATGCTCTCATTGTATGAAAATAATTTTATAGCACTTTTGGGGATTGCTGCTTCCTTTTTATGTTTATGATAATAGAGAATCTTTGCTATTGATGGATGAATTTAAATTTTGGAAACAGTCAAAAATCACTTAGAGCTAATTCTGCTCAATGAAAATTGTAATTAAGAAAAATAAAATTGCAATATTGTTTAAAGAATAGTTTTAAAGATAGCAGCACACCATGAATCAGAAGTGTTTTATGGCGAAAACACCATACAAACAAAACCAGAGCTAAAAGCCCAAGAAAGAATGAAAACTAACAATTTCAAGTTTTGTTGCACTTAAGAATTAGATACATTTTAATATTTAAGATACTTAGCTACTAGGACCATCCTTGACTTTTTAAAAATTCAATCCTGCCAGTATATTTTTTAAAATTCTTAATATTGTGAAAAATTTAGGTTGATACAGGGTCATTAGATATGGAAAACCTTTTATTTGTCTAAGTGATCTCAATCTTGGCTATGGAATGCTAAGGTTTATGTAATTATTAATATTATTTGCTATTTTGAAAAGTGTGAGTAAGGCAGTCAATCACTACATGGTTCAACTTCAGGGACAATGAGAGCAAACATTCATCCTACTTGCTTTCTTATATTCCAGAGAAAACCTAAACAATCATTAACATTTCATCATTTTAGAACCTAAGATTCTGATCCTGTTGAGCAAGCACTATGTCTTTGGGATGGGACATGCCACTTTCATCTATTATCAGAGTACACACACATACACATGCCAACATTAACACAAACATGGTAAACAGGTTATATGAATGGAATATCTATGAAGTACTTTTTCTGTTTTGATAAAGAACAAATTAAAATGAAAATGTGAGAAGAAATTGACAGTTGGAAAATTTAGCACCATCAAAAGGAGCAAAATGTTATGGCAAATTGTAAACTTCCACAACAAATATTTTCAAAAATACTCCTCCAAATTAGACTGTATATATCTTATCATTACTGTAATTTTAGCAACATTTATTTAATGAGTATTGAAATACAATCAATCAATTTTCGAAAAAGATGTTAAAGTTCAACAAAATCTTAAATTCTTAAGTTGACAGACTGCTCCGAGTAAACATTGGACATTTCAAAATTTAGTCTATTTGTTTTCTTTGTATTATTTTAAATATTTACTTTTTAATTTATATTTTTATTAAACTTTCTTCTGAAAAATTAAAATTCACTCTACTTTTTAATCTCTATATTTTATTTCACAATATGCTTTAAAGGTTACATGTCTGATAATATTTAGTCATTTAACTTATAAAAACATTATTATCTGTTTCTAATTATAATTTTTCTGACATTCGATTTTATTAAATTCTATCTTAAATGAGAATTAAAACTAGCTTTCTTTATTCCATTCCTGCCACCTCTGTCTCATATATAGAGGAATTGTCTTATGTCTTCTTGGGATAACAACAAAATATTTCAATGGTACTTCCACTTCCATATATAACCAAATAACTGGTATCAAACGTGCCACAAATAATTTTATGTAGACACAATATATTTGAGGCAATTGTTTCTGTCATAGGAAAATAGGTAACACATATTGTAATAATACAGTGTTCATGGGTACAACCAATTCTTTTGAACTTGCAAAGAAAAATTTTATTGCATCGAAATGAAATAAATATTATCTTCTAACTTTCAAGTGGTTAAAAACATTAGATATATCATTCCCTTTAAGCTGATCTTTATTTTCACTGTATCTTCCTTTCTAGCTCCTGCTTAATGACCTGAGGAACCTTGGTATTGGTATTTTTATAATTGTAATCAACTATAAACATAGACTTCGAGATCATTCTTTTGTAAACATTTTAAATTGCCATTCTAACTGTAAAATAAGAACGTTATAAATCTAGAATCTTTAGTTAATTGTTTATTTATTATTTAGTTTTATGTTTAGAAATAAATGTGTTTTAACTTTTATGCAGGATATAATCTTTACCAATATATTCATATAAAATGAAATTAATCCCATGATGTCTGCCATTTTCATGGAAAGTAAGCCCTGTCTTTTCACTGAGATCATTTATCTCAGTGAGACTATAAAGACCTATGGGCTTCGTACTTCAAGTGACATAAAAAGATGTTTTTATTTCCCTAGTTTCCCATGGATCATTTATTTTATTTTAACATATTTTCCCAAATTTAACTAAAACCTGATCAATTTGTTAATATTAAAAGGCAGTTTCTCTTTACCATTTTAAAGTCTATTCACAAAAAATAAAATTATATCAAAACGATGATGTATACAGGTACTTTACTTTTAAACGTATAAGTGTCTGTAATGAACATTTAAAGGCAAAATAAAAATGTCAAAGGGTGGCTGGGTGTTTGTAATTCCAGCACTTTGGGAGGTTGAAGTGGGCAGATCACGAGGTCAGGAGTTTGTGACCAGCCTGGCCAACACAGTGAAACCGCGTCTCTACTAAAAATACAAAAATTAGCTGGTCATGGTGGCAGGTGTCTGTAATTCCAGCTACTTGGGAGGCTGAGGCAGGAGAATGGCTTGAATCCAGAAAGTGGAGGTTGCAGTGAGCCAAGATAGTGCCACTGCACTCCAGCCTGGGCCACTGCACTCCAGCCTGGGCAATGGACGTAGACTCCATCTCAAAAAAAAAAAAAAGAAAGAAAAGAAAGTCAAAGGGTATTATTTTAACAAACTAAAATAAAAACTATTTGATTTACATGTTTTGTGTGTCATTGTGTATGCCTTAGTTCTGGTGTGTACCATATAGGGTAATCTTCAGCATTGTGGAATGTGGAACTATTACTCAACACATCTGCATTTATAAGAAAAAGTTATATGTGCAAATAAAGTTAATTGGAAGTATTGATATTGTAATGTCATCAAGGTTATCAAAAATGAATTTTTATTAGAGTTTTAGAATGAAGTACTTTTTATTTTAATGTTAAAATTTTGAAAATATATAATTACCTCTCAAATAATTGAGGAATTTGAGTAAAGAATCTAACATTATGAATGCTCATCAATAGAGTGTCTGCAATGATTTTCAATATGCTAGTAACTTAAAGTATTATTTAGAGCTTCTATACTTATTACTGGAGATTCTAATTTATAATTAATGATTAAATATACTTATATTCATAGATATTTATGTATATATGTATAAACATATAGAGATGCTTGTTCTTTTTAGCTCATGTAAACACATTTATCTTCACAAATGTATGTGCATATATATATTTGTCTCCTGTTTGCTGACTGGAGATCTTGGGATGTGTAAGTCTCCATAATTGTTGAACTAATTCTTTATAATAATTTTTTTCTATACATGATACATCTTACTGGTTTTGTTTCTCTGGGAAACCCAGACTATTATAGGCAACAATCATTATGTTACTTTAGAAATACTTGTAAGATGTAATCCCACCTACTAGGGAGGCTGAGGCAGGAGAATCGCTTGAACCAGTGAGCTGAGATCAGGCCAAGGCACTCCGGCCTGGGCAACAAGAGCGAAACTTGTCTCAAAAAGAAAAGAAAAGAAATACTTGTAAGAATTGTGACCTCATAAATCATTCTTCAAAATCTATATATACATTTTATTTTCTCTTATGTATTGTGTAATCCACAATAAAAACATGAGACATATAGACAAAAGAAATAGTTGCCAATGTTTCTTAAAAAGTAAACTTATTTCTCTACCACCTTCTCTTCTTCTGGAGTCTGTTACACAATCTGCTTAATACAGAAATGGCTACCCCATAATAAAATTCTTCCCTAGGAATTAAACTTTGAATTTTCATCACATATTTTATACTTCTTTATTTAAAAATATTCATTTATTTTTATCTGCAGTAATCTAGGTAGTGAGTTTTAATTCTTATAAAGCATTGGTATGTAAATATCTGTGGTTTTTTTTGTTTGTTTCTTCTTCTAAACGAACATAAGCGGCAAAAGAAAGGGAAACCATCAAAATACATAGTTTAATTTTAGCTTAAGATAAGATGAAAGTTTCTCAGAAAAATATGTATCTGACACATTATTTCACTGGCAAATTCAACACATATCTGAAATCTCAGTGGGCAGATGGACTCCCATTACTACAGTGGCTTCAGAGAATCTTTAAACTCTTTGTAATGTATGCAAACTTTTGTGTATAATATATTTCTGGTCAGAAATTATATGGCTTCCAACATATTCTCAAAGATATCTCAGAACTGCCACAATACGCGACTATTTCAATGTTCTGGAAGTGCTGGTTACTCCATACTACTCTTAAATATGGTGTTTGAATTACTAGCAGAATATTAGATTAGGATTGATAATGGGCGACAGATGTAAGTGTTAATTATGGAACATGAGAAATCCTGTTATAATTTCTGTCCCTCAGAAGTGATCATAATGTAGTTAAACTCCTGTAAGATATATTTATAAGAGAACTACATTACATGTTTGACTTGAGTATAGAAATGAATAGAAAGTATGAAGAACAGTCAATCTTGTCTCAATTATATTGTTTCTTGGTTCACAGGATAGATGATTATACAGACTGAAAAACAAATGCTTCAAATTACTAAACTATCTCTTTTTTACTTGACAACTTTGATTATTCAAGGTTGTTTTGTATTATACTTGCCTACATATCCCTAAATCCAGATTTTCAGGATTCAAGCAATACCTTGAGCTACCTGATACAATTTTATTATTTTGATCTTTTTCTTAAATCATTAAAGCTAATTTTTGTTTTTTGTATCTAAGTACCCTGACTGATATATATTAGGATTTTCCTATACCTAGACTGATACTTTCATTCTTATTCCTCCTCCAATACTTCCATTTTTGTTTTGAATCCATACCACTTAGGACTTTGCTCTTGGCAATGCTATCTTTGCTGTGATTATCAATTTTACTTCCCTACTGCCTTAGTATTGTCCTATCAGATCAAAAACATGTTTTCATTTAAAAAAACACTAAATCATGCCATCATATTCAGCTACTTTCCTATTTCTCTCTTTAGCCTAACTACAAAGATCTTCCAAATTTCTGTACTTGCTGTATTCACTTACTCATCTCTCAATTGTTTTACAACCAACTTGAATCAAACTTTTATAGCCACAATGTTATTGAAATGCTCTTCAAGGTCACCCATGATTACCCTATACCAAAGCCAATGAAAATGTCCTGATCTTTCCTAGGAAATATGTCAACAGCATCTAATATGATTTACCACTCTTTTTTTTGAAATAATTTATTTTATTCATTTCAATAACAACAAATCTTCCTACTTCAGTGTTCATGTTTTTCTTATCTGTTGTTCAGTTCTCCTCCTCTACCAAACTTTAAAATTTTGTACTTTCTTTCCCTGGTATGACTTTCCCCATATATTTCTGCCTTCTTTTCATCCTTCATTTCTGGCATCATGTGTTACCATTCAACATCACTCTCTACGATATTGCTCAATTTTATTTTCTTTGCATAACTTAATACTATCTGTCAGGCTTACCACCTGCAGCAGTCTGTCCTGCACACCCTGACTTAGCGACGGATAAATAAATTCACTTATACATAGAATATAGTAAATGAGTGGGCTGGGCATCCATGGCCTCTTACAGACTTTCTGGAAAGTGCTGTAAACAGCTGCAACAGCTGGCCTTGAGCAGCCAGTGAGACTCACATTTATTCAGTACAGTTCAATTGACAAAGTCTTGAGTCAACACCACTATAGTGAAGAGATTAAAGGACAGGTTCTGAGTCCTAAAGCAAACACCATTAGTGGGTAATATCCCTGGTCAACCTTCCCCCAGAGAGAGCCATCTGGAATGATCAAAGGTTAATTAGTAAAAGAGTTAGTTAGGTAAACTACTCACATTCCTTTGTCTTTGTGCCCTAATCTCTCTGGCTCCTGCAAAGAGACTCTGGTTGCCTTCAGCCAAGAACTATAGAAAAAACCCTTAGGCCTTCCAAAAGGGTTTGAGACTATATTCTATAACTTTCTCTAATATTTTCCCCTTAATATTTTTGCCACCACCCTGAGTAAATCCCCACACTCTCAGACACATTTTAATTTTAAAATTATATATAAGTATATTTTCTATCTCATAATTCTGGAAGTAATTGCCTTCGAGGGCAGGAGCTTTGATGGTATTATTGTTTGTATCCTCATATATAGATAAACTGTTAGCACACAAAAAACACTCTCTATATATTGGGCCAGTATCCACCAGTCAAGTTCTGTGCCAGCTATTTATAATTAATTTATTCTATCTCCATTTGAGTGCATGGAAGAATGAAAATAAAACTGAATAAAAACTTAGCTATCATCTTTTCAGTAGAACTGAATATCTCATACAAACAATTTTCTTCCTGCACTAGAATAATAAATTATGCTTTTATCACATCTATATTCCTCCAAGAATTTAGTTTGCATAGTCAAGTAATTTTGGAAATTATGCATAATGTATAATCTTCTTAAACAGTCCCTATTTAAATACAGATATTAAACATATAAAAATATTTTAATGAAATCCTTGTTTAATTATTTCCCTTTAGAGTATCTTAATGTTTTAAGATACTTAATGTTTTATTTAGTATTTGATTTTAACATTTATTATTTTTTAAGTGTATATTATATTTTTAAAATTACATATATATTTAATTAAGACCACTTAAAAATAATAAATGTTAAAATCAAATGTGTATATATATATATATATATATATATATATATATAACCTTTCACAGACTGCTTAGTCTTAATATTATGCCATGTCAAGTAAAATGTAGAAGACTTAAAACCATATCTCCCTTTACTTTCTGCTATTGATGTGATAATTTTCCTATATATTATATCTATAATAATTGAAGTTCCACCACACGATGTTGTATCTTGTGATTTCAGCAGTCATGTATATTTTAAAATATTAGAAGAAAAATTGTTAGTTAACCCAGATTTTACTACTTTTTATTTCTTTATTTTCCTCTTGAAGTTTTGTTTCTCTGTGGTAGCATTTCACTTCAGCATAAAGAACTTGTTTTAGCATTTCTTCTGTTGCATGTTTGCTGTTGAAAAATTTTCAGTTTTCCTTTATTTAAGAATATATTTATTTTGCCTCATTCCTGAAGAATATTTTTGCCGGCTTTAGAATTCTAGGTTGACAGTGCTTTTCTTTTCAGTACTTTATAGAAGTTCCACTGTCTCCTTACCTCCATGGTTACTGTTGAAAAAAATCAAAGTTATTTGTATTTTTATTTCATGGCATATAATATGTAATTTTCATCTGACTACTTCCATTTTGCTTTGGTTTTCAGCCTTTCATAGTACTTTTCTGACCATGGTTTTCTAGAGTTATTACTAGTGAAGTTTGTAAACTTCCTGATATGGTAAATTTATATTTTTCATAAAATTTTAGAATTTTTAGTCACTATTTCTTCATATAAATTTTCTGAATCAACTCAATCTCCTTTCCTTCTGGGACTCCATAGTCATGATTGTTAGAGCTTTTAATATTGTCCCACAGGTCCAAGACTCAGTTTTATTTGCCTTCATTCTCTCTGTGCTTTAGATAAAATAACTTCTGCTTCTCTATCCTAAAGCTATGTCTCTCCTCTATCTTCTTTATTGTGTTATTAGGAGCATCCAATATTTCCAATATTGTATATTTTATGTCAAAACCAGCATTTAGTTCTTTTTAAGTTTCTATTTCTCTTTGAGGATGTCTATCTCTTTATCTATTTCAAGATTATAACTGTACTAGACGGAGCACAGCTATAATAGCTGCTTTAGAGTCCTTGATAATTCCCACACCTGAAGCATCTCAAGGTTGGCTTCAACTAATTGGTTTTTCTTTGAGAAATTGCTACTTTTCCCTTTCCCTCTTCTGACATTGTCATAATTCTTTGTGTGTTAATAACTTTAGGTAATATCTCAAACATTTTGAATACTAAACTGTGAGATTCTAGGTCCTGTTAAAAATCTCTGAAAAATATTAACATTTCTTGTTTCATTCTGTTTAGTCTTGTTTTAGCAGGCAATAAATCCAGTTGGTTTTAGACTACAGTTTTATTTTCTTTTCGTGGACAGCAGTACTAGCCGCAGTTCAGTTTTCAAAACCTATTCTATGCTAATTTGGGTTGGCTCCATGCACATAGCACTGTTGGGACTTTGATCGGTGGTTTATATGATTGTTTACTTTTCATGCCTTTGCTATGCTGATGTAGTTATATCCTGCAGTTTTTGGACATATCCTGAGCATGAGACTTTGGTCATTTCATGCAAAGATGGGGGATGTTTTATCTTCAGCTCTCTTTTATAAGGAAAGCTTTTCATACTCTTTCCTATGAGGTCCCTTTACCTCTTCTCTCACCACACACTATGGATTTCTCTTGGAACTTTAGTTTTCTGTGCTGCTATGGCAGCTGCAACTTCAAAATTCTGACCTGCCTCTAGGGCCAAACTATAAGAGAATAAAACCAAAAAGAAAAAAAATGAAAACAGGCAGATTTTCCCATATATGGCTTCTTCCAAGTACTCCCTTTCTTCACTTTCTGAACAAAAAGAAAAGTTTATCTTGGAGTTTTTGCTTCCACTGAAGCTCCCTTCTGCTTGATGCAACATCGTATCAGAGAGTAAAATAGAACCAAACAACAACAGCTACAAATATAAACTGGGAAACACAATCGTATGAGTCACTTCCTCAGTTTTTTCTGGTTTGGTTTACTTTTTTAAATCCTCACAGAAGTGCTGTTTGTATTTGTCTGCAGTTTAAGTTATAATCTTTTTCCACTAGTAGCTTATAAGATCCTCATTTCCAAGGGGATCTTCCCCATTCATAGGAGGAATGAATGCTACAGACAGGTCAAGAAGAATCTGAACAGAAAGGCGTTGTTGGGTTTACCCCTCAGTACTAGCATTAGATCAAACCCTTTTTGTCCAATCTTATTTCTACATGGCTATCCATTCTTCACTGAACCTAAGCGTTAAAATAAATAGTTTACCCAGTATCTTTGGGTCTTCATTCTGAAGGCTCCTATAAACTTTTGATTAAATAAATCAATACTTTTGATTAAGTATGTTACGCTTTTCACTTGACTTTTGTTACAGGAGGGTCAGACATGACTCTTATGATGAGAAAATGTGTGATACCTTTTCTCCCTTCAAAAAAAGAAAGGCTGAAATTCTCTGGTAGCAATCTAGCTGCCAGAGAGATTTGATTGGCTCTAGGAGTTAAGCTGGCCTAGGTGGGAAGATGACCTCTGGCAACTCTGGAAGTTAGAAACCAGCGTAGTAGCCTGGAGACTTCAGCTGTCCTGAGTTAATAGGAAGGAAGTATTTTTTTCTTTTTTTCTAAGTACTTTCCCTTCACCCCGGACCTTGATTCAATCAAATGTGAAATAGAGAAGACAATACTACTTACTCAGGATTGTTTTGAAGATTAACCGAGTTTATAAAGTGTTAAAAGAGTGACTGACATACGGCAAGCTTGCAATAAAAAAAAATTCTGAAATATTTCTTTGTGTAAGCAGTTTCACAGAAACATAAATGGTAATACAGGTTTATAGGGATATGCTGATTATTTGTGAAAGAGAGCCTGCAAATATTGGTATAAAGCTTATTGACACCAAAGACTTTAAATTTAGGTTTCCTAAGAATAGGTTTGGGTACTATTTTAAGGGCAGACTTTAAAAAATATTGGGAAATATCAACATCAATACAGCATGGATTTTCAAATAAGTATGTGCTCAACAATACTAAAACAGATCAAAAATAGTAACCCGAAGTTTGGACTATGTTTATGGTCCATAAAGTGTTGGCTGGATAGTTTTTATTTTTCTTCCTTAATTAACATTTAATTAAATGTTAATAAAAGTTAACAATTTTGCACGAAACAATTTGTTTTTATATGTTAAAAAATCTGAAGATTTGCAACTCTGGTGCTGCCTTCTTAGATTGCTCCAATTTGAATGGGCTGTGCCAGTAGCTTTAGCTTCCTGGAGATGGAGCTTGGAGTCTCCAAATCTCCAGATAGTTACAGCCCTTCTGCTTGCTGTTGTTTCCAATACACTGAACAAGGGTGTGAATTTCCTTTTATCATCAAGTCTCTACTCTTACTTATTTGTTCAAACAGTATGATTAAGAGAAAAATTATACACACATAACCGTGCCCCCAACACACACACACACACACACACACACAGACTGACATGAAGGATTTCAATTGTGAAGCTACAACACTAAGAAAGAAAAATAACTAAATCTCTGTTAAGTTTCTTGGCATCCCATTGATTTAGTTAGAAAACTTCTATACAATTCTAAGCCTATTTAGGCCATTGCTTTTCCAAGTTTAATGTCCATGTGACTCTCCGAGGATCTTAAGAAAATGCAAATCCTCACTCAGTAGGTCTGGAGTGGGCCTGGGAATGCTGCAATCCCAATTGGTTCTTGAATGATGCTAATACGAGGATCTGAAAGGTCCACATTGGGTAGCAAGGAGTGGCCTGCAAGATCTAACTCAAACAGTAGTGTGTTGTTGAAAATAAACCAGTTAATAAAACTTTCTATTTCTTGAGGGACTCTATAAGGCAATTTTCTTTTTCCCTAAATAATAATTTTGGATACAAGAAAAATCCTTTCCTAATGATTTGTTCAAAAGTAGTTATTTCTAGCAGATTTTGATGGATGTACATTGATGGATAGCCACATGGATCCAGAAAATAAAGAAAAGTAAGTACCAGAGTAAATTAAGAAAGTCCTAGGATTTTAGTCAGTCCATGACTCTCCAACTAGCTTATCTGTTTGCATCTGAGAACTTCTACTCTGCATATTGACTATAGCAGAAGATATGCAAGGAAGCTCCATCTCTCAATTCAGTGGATTCTGAAATTTATCCTGCTGTCTTCAGCTACTAAGGCTAATTTGCAAATCACACTGTGCATGGGTAAGCATAAACTGTAAGCATATATATTAATCTTCATTTTTTATTGTAATTATTCACATGTAGGACTGGTCTACACAACTTAATTTCTTTCTTTCTTTGCTTCATGATTTTTTCTTTTAAACATTTTGGCAGAAATTGCTGTGTTCCAGGTACTGAATATATACATGAGAGTCAGATGTGATATTTATTCTCTGACATCTCATAGCCTGGTCTCCAGGTACTGGTCGAGCTGTTAGTCTCCTGCCTGGAGACAGTAATCGAAGTTGAACCTTTTGTTTCAACTTCACCAGGCCCTTTCCCAGGAACAGGGACCAGGGAGACCCAGGGACCGATCTCTTGTGTCTCAACTTTCTGAGACTTTATTGTATGAACCATTTTGAACATTAAAACTCTTATCTTGAATATTTTCACCACTTGGATGAAGACCTATGTTTCCATTTACTACCTCTAGATTGAAAGATTTGGGATAAAATTCCTGGCCCAAATTTGATTCATGTTTTAATATCAAATCTGTTTGGCATCTCTATTTTGGGCCAATGATACCCTCCTCACTTGTAAGCCTCAGAGAGCAATTGCACTTGGCCTTTACTATTTCTGAACTCTATCTCCAAGTATCTATATCACAGCTCAGACACATTAATATGAAAGCATAAGGTGGCATGATAAACCAACCCTTTTTAATGTTTTCCCATTCCTGGATGCTGTGTCATTGTCAGTTATATTAATCCTCTTTTTTCTTTCTTTTCTTTCCAGTTTTATTTCTCCCAATAAATATAATATTCTACATCCTCTATTGTACTGAGAATTTGGAAATTAACCCCAGTATGCTGATTAATAGTCATGACTACATCTAGATTATAAAATATGCATGTATATGAAGGAGGCAGAGAATGGGGGAAGGCAGGTGAAAAGTTTTTTTGATCCTAATTTCTTGAAACTCTGCCTTTGTGAGTCCCTGGACTACTCTTACATGTGCATTGTTTTCTCTCTTGTGATCATATATGCTTTACAATATGTAAAATTCATATGAATATATTTTATGCCTAGTTGCATTTTAGTACCTTCCGTCAAGTGTTCCAGGGTGACACAGGAGCACTTGGGAAGCACTGCAATAGGATGAATTTAGTGCTTATTCAGCATATTGATACTTTCCTAAAATAACAAAAAATGTTGACAGCAAATTGAAGATCTTAAAGGTAAGACAGACTGATCATACTTTATTTATAAAGCTGAACTTGTACATATTCACACTCAAGTTTGGAGGAAATGAATTCTTATATAGAGTATTTCTTTACCCAGAGTTGACTGATCATCTTGAGTTAAAAAAAAAATTAAAGAATGAAAATGAGTCTTCATCATTTTATTCCTTTCATTTTCCGACTATCAACTTTTACATTATTTTCTAATATTTTTCTGAACTTTCTTGCCAATAATGAAGATTTTGAAGTGAATAAGTTGTTTTAATGTCAGTTAGTTCCTTACTAAAACCTTTATTACAACTTTTTTTTTTCTCACTTGTCTCCTGAGCAAACATGACATGAAGCATTTTCACAAGAGCCTGTTCCCAGAGAAATTAAGGTCAGTAAAAGGCCAAATCAAATGGTAACAGATTTAGAAGGAAGGATGAATGATGCATTTCTTAGTTGTACCAGGGAAAGCAAGTTACATACCCTTACTTCTTTTACTTTTGCAGACTAGAAAAATGCAGTTTTTATACACAACAGCATGCAAAATAATCTTCAATCCAGTATTCTGATTTGTTTTAGGTAGTATGTATTAACTAATAATTTTCAATTGTTAGTTGTTTTTCTGTTAAGAGAAACATAAATGGGATAAATTTGAATTTGAAATAATCAAGTATGAATGATTAAATGATTAAATTATTAGAGTCTAAAGTTCAAGCAGAAATAAAATAAGAAAATTAGATTATGTGGATAAATATTGACCAGATAAACAAAGAACCTCATTATTTCTTAGTAATGATGGTCCTCCTTCCACAAATGCCATCATCACCTTGTAGTCACTCAGATGTTAAGCCTAAAAATCTCCCTTGATTCAGCTAAATGATACATTGCTTCTGGTCCAGTTGATTCATCTAATGAAATATTTTTCCACTTCATCTCACCTTTTGCATTGATCCTGACAAAACTCTAGTCTAGGTACAACCTTTGCACATGACCAACTGGTTTTCTTACTTTCCAACCTTTTATCCATCCATTAGGTCTATAATCAGTTTTCTAATCTCAAAACATCCATGTCATAAGCATTCTTCCATGCTTGAAAACCTTCAGTATTTCCAAACACTTATATAAGTCGTTCAGCATTTGTATATTATTTAACATCACCTGAGCACTTTAATTAAATGCAGGTATTAGACACCCAGAAACAACTCTAGATATTCTGTTTGAAAAGATTGTTTGGCCAAAATTGCTTTTTAAATATTACTCCTGGGTGATTAGAAAGCAGGTGGTCCAAAGTTTACACAAGTGTTATTCTACAAGATAAATGTTAATCATTGCCTTCCATAAGCAAAAGCACAATGGACCTTGCTAAACTATATCTCTTATTCAACAAAGCAAGTTCTTTACTTTAGCTGAGATTCATATTGATTCTCTTTTCATACCCTCTTTTTCATTATTGTCTTCTCCCACTTATGAAGAAAAGTGTGAACCTTACTCGTCATGAATCTTCTATAGTGCATTGAGGGGCAAATAAAAAGACAAGCTTATATATTATTATCTGAGAAACCTCCTTTAACAATGGCACCATCCTTTTGGAAGGGCTTTATGACTTTAACTGGCCTGTATGTCTGTCTGTCTAGTGTAAGGCCTGGAATGGAATTTGTTAGAGTGTTTTGAAATCAATTTAAAATATACAGTACTTTAGAGTGACTATTAGGAGCAGTGACAATTTCATTTGTATAAGTTTAAAAATAGCATTTTCCAACAATTGTAGAAAAATAGATGGTTTCTGACAGAGAGCCTCAAAGTTGCTAGAAACCTGATCCCCCCATATATATATATATGTATATATGTACATACATATGTATGTGTATATATATGAAGTTTATACAGTAAACTTATGTATATGAATTATATTTAAGCTTATACGATATATACTTATCATTTGTATGTATATAATATATGTATACTTATAAACATAAACTTTTTATCAAAAGCCTTCCTTTTTTGTTAACATCTACAAAATGAATAAAGCTGTACTCTTAAAAGCAAGATATCCAACCAAAGTATTTAGAAATTTATAAATATTTCTAAGGTTATAGGAGGAAATGAAATATTATTAAGCCTTAAAAAAAGGAGATTCTACTATTTGATACAACCTAAATGAATGCGGAGGATGTTACTTTGTGAAATAATTCAGTCACAGAAGCCCAGATACTGCAGGATTCCTCTTATATGAGACATCTAGAAGTATACAATAGATTGGGGGTTACCAGGGAGTGAAGAAAGGGGGCTATGTGTAAATGTAGTTCATGGGTATAAAGTTGGTTATACAAGGTGAGTCAATTCTGGTGATTTGCTGTACAACATATCACCTATAGATAACGATAAAGTATTTTTACACTTAAAAATTGTTAAAAGGGTACATCTTACCTTTAATGTTTTTACCACAAACAAAGAGACACAAAAGGAAACTTTTGGAAGTGATGGATATATTTAATACTTTGCAGTGATGGTAAACTGGATACACACGTTCAAACTCAGCAAATTGTACATTAATTATGTACAGTTTGTATCACAATTTTATTTCAATACAGCTGAAAAAGCATTGTTTTGTATTTTTAAATGTTTATTCATATATATGTCTATTATTTGGCTTAAATGTTACTCATGTTCATTTTTCCCTATTATGCTCTGTTGCCACAGTGAAATCGTAATCTATTGCTGAACATGGATTTTCTTTCGCATTTTAGTCATTTTCTCTGATACTAAAAGTGTGTATTCAATAAATTATTGTTAAATTGTAACAAATACTGAATTTATTTCTAAAAGCACAATATAACATCTCATCTTTACTTACGTAGAAGACATAAAATAATGAAAATAGATACAAACTGAAAAAAAAAATTTTTTCTCTGAGTATTTTAATAATTTTTAACAACACTCAGAAAAATGTCACACTTCCTTGCCAGTGCTAACTGAATTTTGAAATAAAATACCAGTCAAACAAGTATTAACATCTTTCTTTTCATTTATTTTCTTTTTCTTTTTTTTTTTAAATTTATTTATTATACTTTAAGTTCTAGGGTAAATGTGCAGATTGTGCAAGTATACATGTGCCATGGTGGTGGTTTGTTGCATCCATTGCCCTATCATCTACATTAGGTATTTCTCCTAATGTTATCCCTCCCCAATCCCCTCAACCCCTGCTATTCCTCCTCTAGCCCCGCTACCCCCCAGAGCCCAGTGTGTGATGCTCCCCTCCCTGTGTCCATGTATCCTCATTATTCAACACCCACTTATGAGTGAGAAAATGTGGTGTTTGGTTTTCTGTTCTTGTGTCAGTTTGCTGAAAATGGTTTCCAGGTTCATCCATGTCCCTGCAAAGGACATGAACTTATCCTTTTTAATGGCTGCATAGTATTCCATGGTGTATATGTGTCACATTTTCTTTATACAGTCTATCATTGATGGGCATTTGCATTGGCTCTAAATCTTTGCTATTGCAAACAGTGCAGCAATAAACATACATGTACATGTGTCTTTATAATAGAATGATTTACAATCCTTTAGGTATATACCCAGTAATAGGATTGCTGGGTCAAATGGTATTTCTATTTCTAGATCCTTAAGGAATTGCCGCACTGTCTTCCACAATAGTTGAATTAATTTGAACTCCTACCAACAGTGTAAAAGCATTCCTATTTCTCCACATCCTCTCCAGTATTTGTTTTCTGCTGATTTTTTAATGATCGCCACTCTAATGATTTTACATCAGAACTATAGAAAGACTTTCAGAATCAAGAGAACTGTGAAACAGGAAACCCGATTTTCTATCCCAGCTATATTACTTATTTTCTGTGACCTTAAAACAATTTCTATTCATCTTTTTCCTGAATAAAAAATGTAAACTATTATGACTAATTCATCAGATATCTTTAGGTTAAAAATCCAAACAGAAAGTATTTCCACATTTAAGACTTCTTGTTATTACAGTGTGGACCAGAACACACAGAAAATGAAAGCAAGTCAATTCCCTACGCATCTTTTGAAATTTTTTTTTCTTAGAGAGAAAGTTTGGAAAACTAATGGATTCAAAATCTATCTTCAAAATACAGCATTGGGAAATAAATCTTACCCATTTCTTCTCATTGTCAAGAAATGACTATACTAGAGTTCCAAATGTATGTAGTACAAAATAATTTAATTATGGATGTCTTCACATTTAATGTTGTGACACACCTGGTAAGGTCAATGCACTTGACATAAAGGCTGAAGATTGCTCCATGAGCAGATATGCCACACTTCTGTCTATTCTGGCAGCTTCTATTAAAGTTTGATGTCAACTCAGGACAACTCTTCATGACTTTATGTCATGTTGTATTCAAAAACATGTCAACTCTAATGATCCATCATTTAGACATTTGTAATCATTCTGGTTAATTACCCTTGGAAGTCACATCCCATTTTCATTTCCCCTACTGCCACATAACCAAGCAGGCTCAATCAACCTCAAATTCATTGCAGCATGGCAACAGAAAGATTTGTCCTTACATGTTTAACTATCATTTCCTTATTTATCAATGAGAAATTATATTTTCCCATAAATTTCTAACAGTATCTATCAAAAATCAAGCAATTATATATTTCTGATGGCAATAGAAGCAGAGAGAAAACTTAACAACTTGGACGTTTTCCATATTAAATTTAGAATCTCTTACCCTCTTCACACATAGCTTGGTAGAATTATCTAACAAAGAACACAACTGAAACTTCAGTATATATATATTAGATTGGTTCAATATAAAATATCAACATCAAACACCAATATCAAATCAGATTTTTTTTATTGTACTTTAGGTTCTGGTGTACATGTGCAGATCATGCAGGATTGTTGCATAGGTACATACATGGCAATGTGGTTTGCTGCCTCCATCCCCCCATCACCTATATCTGGCATTTATATTTTCCTTAGCAATAACTAGCAATGTGATTGGAAATTTACATTCCTTAGAGTTCAATGAAACCTCAAGCTTGAAATAAGAGATACTATAATATTCATAAGGTTGAATAAGGGAGATTAATCATTATCTAATATTTTATATTCAATAGTAACATGTTTCTATTCTGAGGAAGATTATTTTTGGGGCAAATTTATGAAAAATAAAGATAAAAATTTTCAAGAAAGATGTCAATCAACTCAACTGAATGTCACAAATTTTTAACAGCAGAGGGCAATCTTCTCCAGCAATAGTATATGTAGGGTAAAATCTCTGGCTGTAGATTCTTCACTGTTAATCAACATATTTTGTCTTATTTCTCCTTCTAAAATAAATAAATAAATACATAAATATATATGTATATATAATATATTGCTATAAATTATGCACTAATCTTATGTGTTTGAACATTTATTATTACTATTATTTTAAATAAAGTGTTCAACAGTAAGCAAAAAGGGGCAGGATGAGATCTGTTATATATAAAGGTATAAAATATAACATTATTATCTAATTTATATTGTTTATTAGTACGTGTGTGTTCCACACCTGCAGTACTTCAGCATTCTGAGCTAACAAAGAAGACAGTTGGCTTATTGCATCTGAAAAAGGTTTATTGATTTCGTTATTGCTACAACTATCATGGGAGCAGAGGCAGCAATTTCTCAAGCCTAGTTCCAAAAGGATTAAATCTGACTAACATTTATATAAGTCAAAATCTCTGTATTCTGTCAGAACCGTATAACAGCATCTTCTTCTTCAGTTTTACCTTCCTTGCATGACCCTAACAGAAACAAATGAAGCTAGAAGAAATATTAGGAGGCGACTGAAGAAGCAAAAGGACCCATGCTTGCTTTTCCATTTTGATTCCAAAACCAGAAAGGAATTTTCTTGCTTAAAACCTCATGTAGCAATTGGTTGTTTTTATGGGTTCTTGGCATACAAAATAACTCATGCCAAGATATTATTGCTTTTTCAAAAGAAAGGCTGATATTTGAGTTTTCATCTGTGCCCTGTATTGGGAGAGCAGATAAATATTAAGTGTAAAAACATGAAACACAGTTTAAGGGAAATTTATTTTTTGACAAAAGAAAATATAGATTATCTGATCCAAAATATCTATCACTGATATGCTATGACTGTCCCATCATTGCATTTTGGAAAGAGCTAACTTGTATTTTGAGTTTCATAGGTTCACAAATTGGGTCTCAGGATGGATCACACCCAAAGTCTCACTCACACCTGACATATCTGATTTAGATAATTTAGATAATGAGATGTGAGGCTGTTTAGCTGATGAAATTTAGATAAGATTTTAGGCTTGAGTTGTAATGATTGAGACTTTTGGAAACCTTGGGATAGAATACATTTTGCATGTGGAATTGACATGAATCTTTGGGGGCCAAAGTATGACTGGAAGAATAAGGATCCCAAATAATATCCTTGTTTGAATCTCCAATATCTGGAAATGTGTTTCTTACTAAGCATAATACAGTTTCCAAACATGATTAGGTTAGGGAAATTGAGTGAGAGAGCTTATTCTGGATTATTTTAGTGATCTCAGTCTAATAACATGACACCTTAAAATCAAAGACCTTTTCCTGGATGGAGTCAGAGGGAGATATGATTATGGAAGAATAGTCAGAGAAATTCAGTGTTGCTGGCTTTAAAAAATGAAAGAAGGATGTCCCGAGTCAAAGATTATGGGTGGCTTCTAGAAGCTAGAAAAGACAAGGAAATGGATTCTCCCCTGGAGCCTTTAGAAAAGAATGCATTCCTGCTGACACCTTGAAACCCACCCCAGACATCTAACATACAGAAATCTAAAATAATACATTTGTATTGCTTTAAGCCTTAAATAGAAGGTAATTTGTCACAGCAGCAATTAAAAGTAAGACAGATTATAACAATATTAACTAGTTGTAGAGATTACATGTATAATATATATACATAGTACTTGCTATATATAGGCATAGTTTTAGTTATGAGCATTCCATGACTTATCCCAGGACATCTAGATCCTGTTCATTCCTAATTTCTTCAGTAATATATGATTTTACCCTTTCCTACACTGTACCTACTTTATTTATATTTACTATGGAATAGACCTTAACTTTTCTATTTAATTATACCCTTGTTAGTGACAGAGTTGAGGCTCGTTTTTGAAACTCCTTACCTTCTTGTATACGCTTACTGTGCCAATAAATATCTGGCAGAAATATATTTTAGACTATAAAATCTATATAGTCTATTCTGTAAACTTAAAATAGTCAATAAATCAGACTCTGTCATTCTGCATTCATTCATTCTTTATGACAAGCCTATCATTTGCTTTTTAATGAGTGTTCTCAGATAAAAATCTGATTAAAATTTTACTCCTATGCATTATTGCTGCCATTACTGGTTATTTTTGTTATTGCTGCTGATTTTTTAGAATAAAAATATTATTGATTGTAGATCTACTCTGCTTTAATTTTATATATTTATTTTTAAGAATAATGGCATTATTTTTCTTTGGAAAAAATATACATAGGCATTGTAAAATATTTAACAATATAAAAATACAATTAACAGTTAGAAACATCCCTATATGTGTAACAAAGAAATGTCCATCATTACTATTTGACGACTATCATTTTACATATCCAAAAAAAGAGAGAAATCAAGAAAAAATAGAGAAAAATAATTTTATAATAGTGAGACAATGATACACATTTTATTTATAAAGCATATTAATATAAGTCATATATTTATATATTCAAAGTATAATTATAATAAGCATGTACAAAATATTATATAAAAACTGCAATTAAGAGGATTGCTGAATTTGTTGGATTTGCTCTTGACTATTACCTCCTCTGAATATATGTGAATTTGAAGTTCCCCAAGGATGCCTGTTAGATCTTTTCAGACTTGTTTGCTTATCTTGACTGCTCATTTGCTGATGAGTAAAGGTGTGTAAAACAATTCTTCAGAGTAAATCTACTCCTAATCTCCTCACCTTGCATTCAGTTATCAGAAAATTTATTTGTATAGACAGCAAAAGTCAACAATGCTGAGACAAGTATACCTGAGGGGTTTGTGTATGTGTGTGTGTGCATGCGCTCCCAGAAACAAACTGTTCAGTGGCTGCGAATTAACTCCCAAAGATTGATGTACTGAAGAAGGATGACCTCCCCTTGACACCAATGCTACTAGGTAATAACAACCACTGTGACCCAGAACAAATTCGATGGGAGCAGACAGTGAAGCTTCTGGCTTCAGGTGGTACTCTTTCTCCTGATCTTAGCATACCACAAGGGTGAAACTATTCTGTGGCCTGATGGTCTTAAATTGATCAAATTAATACTAACAAGCAGAAAAGAAATTCTCTCTCTTTTTATATATATGTATGTGTGTGTGTATATATATATACTTATATACTTTTATATATATACTAAATATATATATATTTATACTTATATATATATTCTCTCTTTCTCTCTCTCTCTCGTTCCCCAAGGATGCCTCTTAGTTCTTTTCAGACTTGTTTGCTTATCTTGACTGCTCATTTGCTGATGAGTAAAGATGTGTAAAACAATTCTTCAGAGCAAATCTACTCCTAATCTCCTCACCTTGCATTCATTTATCAGAAAATTTATGTCTATAGGCAGAAAAAGTCAACAATGCTGAGGCAAATATACCTGAGGGTTTTCTCTGTGTGTGTGTGTGTGTGTGTGTTTGTGCTTCCAGAAACTAAGTATGCTTATATACTTATATATATAAGTATATAAGTGACTATTACCTCCTCTGAATATATGTAAATTTGAAGTTCCCCAAGGATGTCTCTTAGATCTTTTCAGACTTGTTTGCTTATCTTGACTGCTCATTTGCTGACAAGTAAAGGTGTGTAAAACAATTCTGCAGAGTAAATCTATATGTAATATATAAGTATATAATATATATAGTGTATATATAATAAAGTGAAATATATATTTTTTACTTAACATGTATTTTATATTTATATATATTACTTTACAAACATAAAATATAAAAAATATATTTTACTTTATTATACAAAATATATTTACAAGTAAAACATATGTTACAAGTAAAAAATATGTATAATATACATATTGCTGAAATAAATCAGATGCATGAAGTATGTTTGTGTGAACTAAGTACCAATCATAAGTTTACAGTAGTTAAAATTTCTAGATTTCTATTTTCACGTAGTGGAAGAGAAATTTTAAGAATTGGCAGGTTTTTCCTCATGTTTAGACTTTGATTTTGCTTGATTAATCTGTTTTGCAAAGTGCATTTTATCATTCTTATTAGTCATGGGTTAAGATTTAGATTTCCTGAGCGATTTTGCTACCACACTGCAATTTCTGTCTGTGTTGCACACTTATAACAGGGTCATTTAGGTGACACCTTATGTCAGGCTGATGAGTTTCCACAAGTGCCAAGCAAAGGGACAGAATGTCAGGGTTAGAGTCCCTGGGAAATAATCCAGAACATTCTATTAGAAATAAATAAACACTGGCCAGGCGCGGTGGCTCACGCCTGTAATCCCAGCACTTTGGGAGGCCGAGGCGGGTGGATCACGAGGTCAAGAGATCGAGACCATCCTGGTCAACATGGTGAAACCCCGTCTCTACTAAAAATACAAAAAAAAATTAGCTGGGCATGGTGGCGCGTGCCTGTAATCCCAGCTACTCAGGAGGCTGAGGCAGAAGAATTGCCTGAACCCAGGAGGCAGAGGTTGCGGTGAGCCGAGATCGCTCCATTGCACTCCAGCCTGGGTAACAAGCGAAACTCTGTCTCAAAAAAAGAAAGAAAGAAATAAACACTGCCCCTCTATAGACTTATAACCCTCATACCGTTTAACATTTTACATTGGAGACACTAGCACTCTCCAAGCCTAAAACACCTTTCCCTGGAAATGAGTGTTAAACAAAATCCGAAGTAATGGCACATTAATCAGTTTAGGTAAATAAGAAAGATATATTTTATTACTATGGATAATATAGTAAATGATACATATTTAATTTTATTTTCCAGTCATTCATTTTTATCACATAGAAAGACAATTCATTTTTATATTGACTTTGTATCCTGCAGTATTGTTAGTCTAGTAAGTTTTTGGAATATCATATACATGCAATTATGTTACAAGTAAAATAGTTTAACCTTATTCATTTTAATCTATATTCATTTTTTTTTTTTCTTGCCTATTGTAGTGGCTAGGACTTCAACTATCAAGTGGTATTAACAAATATCCTTGCCTTTTTCCAATTTCTTATTATTTCACTGTTAAGTAATCTGTTAGCTGTAGGTATCGATAGATTCCGCTCATGAAACTGAATACACTTTCTTCTACCCCAGTGTGTTGAGCAGCTTTTATTATTCATAAATATCAAATTTGCTTGAATAGTTATTTTGCTTCCGCTGACATAGTCATATGGTCATAATTAGCATTTCCCTGGTAACTAATGACGTTGAGTAACTTTTCATGTGCTTACTGTCCATATAGATTTTTTTTTGTGACTTGTCTCTTCAAGTTGATTGCCCTTTTTTACTGAATTGTTTTGTAAATGTTTTTTATATATTCTATATATCAGCCTTTTCTATGATGTATGTTTGTAAGTAACTTCTCCCAATAATGACTTCTCTTTTCATTTTATTAGCTGTCTTCAGAAAAAATTTTTAATTTTAGTAAAATTCATGTATTTTTTAATAGTTTGTACTTGTTGTTCTCTATTTAAGAAATGTCATTTGCCTATCTGAAAACCAAAAAATTTTTGATACGCTTTGGCTGTGTTCTCTCCCAAATCTCACTTTGAATTGTAATAATCCCCAGGTGTCAAAGGCAGGGCCAGGTGGAGATAATTGAGTCATAGGGGCGGTTTCACCCATACTGTTCTCGTGGTAGTGAGTAAGTCTCAGGAGATCTGATAATTTATAAATGGGAGTTCCCCTGCATAACCTTTCTTGCCTGCCACAATGTAAGACAGGACTTTGCTTCTCCTTTGCCTTCTGCTATGATTCTGAGGCCTCCGCAGCCATGTGGAACTGTGAGTTCATTAAAACTCTTTTCTTTATAGATTACCCAGTCTTGTGTATGTCTTTATAGAAGTGTGAGAATGGACAAATACAAAATGTTTTTTCATATTTTCACATAGAACATAACAATTTTAGTTATTAGGTATAGATGAATAATTTATTTTGAGGTTTTTTAAATGGATGACTTAAAGACAAAGTTGACGTTTATTCTTCCTCCTCAAATGGATATTCAGTTATCCCAATACCACTTGTTGAAAAAGTTTCTTTTATCCAGTAAATTGTCTTCACAACTTTGCAAATAATTAATTGACCATGGAAATGTAGATCTATTTCTGGATTTTATTTTTTCCCTTTCCCTACTAGGCCAATGCCTTGTCTGGCTTTGATTGTTTTGATTACTACACTTTGAAATGTCTTCTAAATTGTTCTGCTTTTCAAAGGTTCTTTTGACTTTTCTAAATCTTTTCCTAATATGTAAATTTTTAAATCAGCTTGTCAACCTCTCACAATAAAAGCCTACTAGAATTTTAAGTAGGATTGAATTCCGTCTACAGGTCAATTTGGACAGAATGGCCATTTTCAGCAATAATGAATCTTTCAGTTCCCAAACACGATGTATTTACTCCATTTACTTTTTTTCTATTTCTCCTTGCAATGTTTATTAGTTTTCCATTTACCAGTTTTATACACTTTTTGTTGTTTATTCCTAGTATCCTAGTATATTTTTCTAGATACTACTAATAATTAAACTTTCATTATTTTTTATCATTAGACTTCAGTGAAACTTTGTATTTTGAATGCTAATCTTATATCTAAAAATCTTTGTACATGCACATAATAGAGATGGTGGCTTTTGTGTAAATTTCTTAGTATTTTCTATATCAACAGTTATACAGTCTATAATATTTTTATTTCTTTTCTTTTCTTTTCTTTTTTTTTTTTTTGAGACAGAGCCTGTCTCTGTCGCCCAGGCTAGACTGCAGTGGCGATCTCGGCTCACTGCAACCTCTGCCTCCTGGGATCCCGAATTCAAGCTATTCTCCTGCCTCATCCTCCCAAGTAGCTGGGATTACAGGCATGTGCCACCACGCCCGGCTAATTTTTGTGTTTTCAGTGGAGGTAGCGTTTCACCATGCTGGCTAGGCTGGTTTCCAACTCCTGACCTCAGGTGATCCCTCCACCTCAGTCTCCCAAAGTGCTAGGATTACAGGTGTGAGCCATTGCGCCCAGCTGACATTTCTTTATTACCTTGCTTTATTGCACCGGCTAACAATTATAATTAAATGCTGAGTAAGAATAGAACAAACATTTTTGCAGTTTTCCCCCTGACGTGTAGGATTCAGATTTTAACCACTAAGAATGATTATAAATGTTTTTTATTTGTAGATGCCTTTCCATTGATAAATTAAAGTTATCTTCAATTACTAGTATGCTGAGGTATTGTCATGAATAGATTTTGAATTACATCAAATATTTGTTGGGCATTCATTTACATATCACTTTATTAATATGGTTAAATATGGTAATTAATTTTCTGAAGTTAATAGAATATTTTCAATATTTGAAATACACCACCATATTTGGTTCTGATGCATTATCTTTTTAAAGTAACTGCTGCAATTCATTTGTTAACATTTTGTAAGGATTTTGTAAAACTCTGTTTCATTTCTGTTAATGTCTTTGTTTGACATTGGTATCAGAGTAATGCTGACGTAACAAAATGAACTGGAAAATATTCCCTCTATTTTCTAAAATCCTTTTGAGGGTGATATTATTTATTTGTTAAATATTTGATAAGAGTTCACCAGTGAAACAATCTGGGCTGGGACTTTTGTTTGTTTTCTACTTGTTAGGAGAGTTTTATCACAATTTAATTTATTTAAATGGCATAGATATTTAGACTCCTGTGTGTTACCTCCTTCTGAATCAGTTTTGGCACTGTGTTTCTTTCCAACATTTTTCTGTTTCATCCAGATTCTCAAATTTGTTGGTATAATTTATTCATAATATTCTCATATTATCCAGTCTTTTTCATTATCCTATATTGTACAATTTGACTTGCTGGATTTGTCATGACATTCTCTTGCATTACTTATATTGGTAATTTGTATTTTAGATTTTGTATATTTATCAGTCTATTTAGAGGCCAATTAATTATATTGATCTTTACCACTACTCATTTAATTTCATTAACATTCTCTATTTTTTATTATATTCCTTTTTTTCCCATCATGTTTAATTTGCTTTCTTGTTTCTTGAGGTAGAAAGTTGTATCATTAGATAATGGATTTTTAAAATTTTCTTCTACTTTAAACATTCATCATTATACATTTCCCTTTAATCATTGATATTTTCTTATTTGTATTGTTATGAAAATGTTTTTATTTTTCTTATTTCCTCTTTGACTCATGGATTGTCTAGAATTATATTTTTAATTTCCAAATAATTGGGGTTTCCCTAGTTTTCTTACTGCAGTTGATGTCAATTTTAATTCTATTGTGTTCTCTGATTTTATTTTAATCTTTTCCATGTTATTTTTTTTTAATTGGCCACAATATGGTCTGTCTTAGAAAATAGCCCATGTGTATCCAAAAAGAACAAGTATGTTACAAGTTTTGGATGTATTGTTCTATTGAATTAGTTTTGTACTGATGGTGTCAAAAATTATCACTTATTTAGTGACTTAAAAACAATTCCTATTTATTAACTCACAACTCTGTAGGTCCTTAGTCCAGGCAAAGCATGGCTCAGCTATCATAGGCCACAGGAAATTGTCTGCAGAGCTGTACTCCTTTCTGGGTGTTCGTAGTGTGAATCCACTTCCAAGTTCAGTTAGGTTGTTGGAAGAATTCATTTTCATGCTATTGCAGAAATGAGGTTCCCCATTTGCTTCATAGCTGCTGGTGAGGAGTTGTTTTTAGCCATTCATTAGTTCAATATTTCTTTCCTCCATCTCAGAATCCAGTAATAACAGTTTGTGTTTTCTTCATGCTTCAAATCTTTCTGACCTCCCTTGAGCCTTATCCTCATCTCTTACTTTCTTTCTTTCTCTTCTTGTACTTTTTCCTGGTTTACTTTTCTGCCTTCCCCTTCTGCTTTTTAGGTCTCGTGTGACTGTACTGGGCCCACCTAGGTAGTCTAAGATGATCTCCCTACTTTAAGGTCCACTGTTTAGTAACCTTAATTACATTTGCAAAGTCACTTTGTAGCAATTAGATTAGTGATTGACTGATTTATCAGATGATAGAAATCATGTTGGAACATTTTTAGAATTTTGTCTACTATAATTGGTAACATCTTTAATCATAATTTTGTGGTTTCCCATTTCTCCATTTAATTTTGTTATTTTATGGCATGTTTCATGAAGCACCTATTTATTAACCCACACACATTTATTTCTTCCTTATGAATTCACATTTTTATCTCAACGAAATTCTTACTGTGTCTATGTAGTACTTTTTTGCCTTGAAATCTATTTTATGCAATTTATACCCCTTTTTGCTTTCTTATTTTATTATTACAATTTGTATG
Organism: Aotus nancymaae; assembly: GCF_030222135.1. Classification (NCBI taxonomy): domain Eukaryota; kingdom Metazoa; phylum Chordata; class Mammalia; order Primates; family Aotidae; genus Aotus; species Aotus nancymaae. The sequence continues at coordinate 33,994,247 of NW_026988471.1, forward strand.
GTATGTCTTTTTTCCATCCATTTACTCTCAGGGTATCTGTATCTTTATATTTAAAATGTTTTTCTTATAGAGAGAATATGGTCAGATTATAACTTTTAAAAATGTAACTTCAGGTAGTTCTCTTAGGGTTCCTAAAACTAGTATGCTAGACTGCACTTGGTCTTTAGACATTTGTTAAAAATTCAAACTTTCTTAAAAAACATCTTCATCCATAGCAGTTCCAACCTTATTTTACTACTACTCTCAGGATAAAAGCAAACTTAGTTTTTTTAATTTTACACTGAGAGACTAACTATTTTCTTTTCCAAATTCCTTTAGCAGTCTAAATTATCATCTTTCTGGTGTGTTTTAAATATATTAAAACATTATGACATGACATGTGATTCTAGAAAATATGGAGTAAAAGGAATCAGGTTTACTTCCACTTCACACAACAATCTTCAAGACTTTGGGCACATAGCAATAGAAGCCAGCAATCCCTGAGCGAGAAGAAATGGGTGAACCCTAAAATTTGAGGGCTAACTGCATGGAGACAGTATCCAAAAAGGAGGGTGGGTAGGTGGAATTCAATTGGAGTCCTGTGGTACACTTTAGTATACTAAATCATGATGAAAATAATAATGTAACAAAATCATAATTTAAAAGCTATAGATAAAAACTGTGAAACACAGAAAATGCAATAGTTTGATAAATATGTATATTCTTGTACACTTAGAAAATGATATGTGATTATAGTTATTAAGGTATGTTTTCAACTGTATAACAAAATAAAAAATTAGAAGGGAGAAATAAAAATGTTGTTAAGATAGGATTAATATTTAATAAATAGAATATATAAACATAGGTTTAATAAAAACAGAATTCAGTATTTGAAGGAAACTAATAATATAAACAAACCTCTAGAAATTTGATCATGAAAAAGAAAGAACTCTCAAGTAGCATTTAAAATAAGAACATAAATGTATGTTTTAAAAATGCTTAGTAAACTGGGAAGGATATTATCTACTCTCTTTGTAGATAAGAGTTTGAGTCCATTTTCATACTGCTATAAACAACTGGCCAAGACTAAGTAATTTACAAGCAAAGGAGGTTTAATTGACTCATAGCTCTGCATGGCTGGGGAAGCCTCAGGAAACTAATATCATGGTGAAATGCAAAGAGGAATATGGTACCTTCTTCACAAGGCAGCAGGAAAGGGTAGTACAGAGTGAAGGGGGAAGAGCCCCTTACAAAACCATCAAATGTCGTGAGAACTCACTCATAGAATGAGAAGAGCATAGGGGTAAACCGCCCCATAATTCAGTTATCTCCACCTGGTCTTTCCCTTGACACATGGTAATTATGGAAATTACAATTCAAGATGAGATTTGGGTAGAAACGGAAAGCCTGACTGTATCAATAATCCTTGAGTAGCATCTAGAAAACCTTACAAATTTTTGCATGATCAAACACAAGAAATATCTTTTAAAAAATCAGGAAGAATTTTCAAAATTAAATCTCTTATTTAATATTTTGAAAATCTTCTCTAATGGAGGTAAACAAACAAAAAACATGAAAAATTTGGAAAGAAAAGATATAAACTGTTTAGAGGACATTTTAAAATCTATATACAGGCAGATGGTTAGAACTAATGCTAGAGATTTGTCAGGTGGATATTTCTATAATCAATATATAGAAATCAACTATACCTCCATAAAAAAGAACATGAAAAGTAAAACATGATTTTAACAAATAAAACATAATTTTAACAAAATATATTTAAAATATCAATTTAGATAATGCTAAATTTATTTTATATTTTATCTTTTTTATTGTACTTTAGGTTCTGGGGTCCATGTGCAGATCATGCAGGATTGTTGCATAGGTGCATACATGGCAGTGTGGTTTGTTGCCTCCATCACCCCTGTCACCTATATCTGGCATTTCTCCCCATGTTATCCCTCCCCAACCTTCCCACCCCCCCCACTGTCCTTCCCCTGGTGCCCCCAACAGACCCCAGTGTGTGATGCTACCTTCCTTGTGTCCATGTGTTCTCATTGTTCAACACCCACCTATGAGTGAGAACATGTGGTGTTTCATTTTCTGTTCTTCTGTCAGTTTGCTGAGAATGATGGTTTCCAGATTCATCAATGTCCCTACAAAGGACACGGACTCATCATTTTTTATGGCTGCATAGTATTCCATAGTGTATATGTGCCACATTTTCCTTGTCCAGTCTATCATTGATGGGCATTTGGGTTGGTTCCAAGTCTTTGCTATTGTAAACAGTGCCACAATGAACATGTGTGTGCATGTGTCTTTATAATACAATGATTTATAGTCCTTTGGGTATATATCCAGTAATGGGATTACTGGGTCAAATGGAATTTCTATTTCTAGGTCCTTGAGGAATCGCCACACTGGCTTCCACAGTGGTTGAACTAATTTACACTCCCACCAACAGTGTAAAAGTGTTCCTATTTCTCCACATCCTCTCCAGCATCTGTTGTCTCCAGATTTTTTAATGATTGCTGTTCTAACTGGCATGAGATGGTATCTCAATGTAGTTTTGATTTGCATTTCTTTAATGACCAGTGATGATGAGCATTTTTTCATATGTTTGTTGGCCTCATATATGTCTTCTTTGGAAAAGTAACTGTTCATACCCTTTGCCTACTTTTGAATGGGTTTATTTGATTTTTTTTCTTGTAAATTTGTTTTAGTTCTTTGTAGATTATGGATATTAGCCCTTTGTCAGATGGGTAGTTGCAAAAATTTTTTCCCATTCTGTTGGTTGCAGTTTCACTCTAATGATTGTTTCTTTTGCTGTACAGAAACTCTGGAGTCTAATTAGGTCCCATTTGTCTATTTTGGCTTTTGTTGCCAATGCTTTTGGTGGTTTAATAATGAAGTCCTTGCCTATGCCTATGTCCTGAATGGTTTTGCCTAGGTTTTCTTCTAGGGTTTTTATGGTGTTAGGTCTTATGTTTAAGTCTTTAATCCATCTGGAGTTAATTTTAGTGTAAGATGTCAGGAAGGGGTCCAGTTTCTGCTTTCTGCACACTGCTAGCCAGTTTTCCCAACACCATTTATTAAACAGGGAATCCTTTCCTCATTGCTTGTTTTTGTCAGGTTTGTCAAAGATCAGATGGTTGTAGATGTGTGACATTGCCTCTGAGGACTCTGTTCTGTTCCATTGGTCTGTATCTCTGTTTTGGTACCAGTACCATGCTGTTTTGATTACTGTAGCCTTGTAGTATAGTTTGAGGTCAGGTAGTGTGATGCCTCCAACTTTGTTCTTTTTGCTTAGGACTTTCTTGGGTATGTGGCTCTCTTTTGGTTCCATATGAAGTTTAAGGTGTTTTTTTTTTCCAGTTCTGTGAAGTAGGTCGTTGGTTGCTTGATGGTATAGCATTGAATCTATAAATAACTTTGGGCAGTATGGCCATTTTCACAATATTGATTCTTCCTAACCATGAGCATGGAATATTTCTCCATCTGTTTGTGTCCTCTCTTATGTCCCTGAGCAGTGATTTGTAGTTCTCCTTGAAGAGGTCCTTTACATCCCTTGTTAGTTGTGTTCCTAGGTATTTTATTCTCTTTGTAGCAATTGTGAATGGGAGTTCGCTCATGATTTAGCTCTCTGTTTGTCTCTTATTGGTGTATAGGAATGCTTGTGATTTCTGCATATTGATTTTGTATCCTGAGACTTTGCTGAAGTTGCTTATCAGTTTCAGGAGATTTTGGGCTGAGATGATAGGGTCTTCTAAATATGCAATCATGTCATCTGCAAATAGAGACAATTTGTCTTCCTCCTTTCCTAATTGAATACCCTTTATTTTTTTTCTTCCCTAATTGATCTGGCTAGAATTTCCATACCATGTTGAATAGGAATGGTGACAGAGGGCATCCTGGTCTAGTGCCAGCTTCCAGTTTTTACCCATTCAGTATGATATTGGCTGTAGGTTTGTTGTAAATAGCTTTTTTTATTTTGAGATACCCTCCTTCGATACCTAGTTTATTGAGAGATTTTAGCATAAAGGGCTGCTGAATTTTGTTGAGGGCCTTCTCTGCATCTATTGAGATAATCATGTGGTTTTTGTCTTTGGTTCTGTTTATGTGGTGAATTACATTTATAGACTTGCGTATGTTGAACCAGGCTTGCATCCCCTGGATGAAGCCTACTTGATTGTGATGGGTAAGCTTTTTGATGTGCTGTCGCAATTGGTTTGCCAGTATTTTTTTGACAGAAGATTTTTGCATCTATGTTCATCATGGATATTGACCTGAAGATTTCTTTTTTTGTTGAGTCCCTGTCAGGTTTTGGTATAAGGATGAGATTGGCCTCATAAATTGATTTGGGAAGGATTCCCTCTTTTTGTATTGTTTGGAATAGTTTCAGAAGGAATGGTACCAGCTCCTCTTTGTACATCTGGTAGAATTTGGCTGTGAACCAGTCTGGACCTGGACTTTTTTGGTTTGTAGGCTATTAATTGCTGCCTCAACTTCAGCACTAATTATTGGTCTGTTCAACATTTCAACTTCTTCCTGGTTTAGGCTTGGGAGGGTGCAAGTGTACAGGAATTTATCCATTTCTTCCAGGTTTACTGGTTTATGTGCATAGAGTTGTTTGTAGTAATCTCTGATGGTAGTTTGTATTTCTGTGGAATTGGTGGTGATATCCCCTTTATTGTTTTTAATTGCATCTATTCTCTCTTTTCTTTTTTATTAATCTGGCTACTGGTCTGGCTATTTTGTTGATCTTTTCAAAAAACCAGCACCTGGGTTTATTGATTTTTTGAAGGGTTTTTTGTGTCTCTATCTCCTTCAGTTCTGCTCTGATCTTAGTTATTTCTTGTCTTCTGCTAGCTTTTGAGTTTTTTGATGTTGCTCCTCTAGCTCTTTCAATTTTGACAATAGCATGTCAATTTTAGATCATTCCTTGCTTCTCATGTGGGCATTTATTGCTATAAATTTTCCTCTAGACACTGCTTTAAATGTGTCCCAGAGATTCTGGTATGTTGTGTCTTTGTTCTCATTGCTTTCGAAGAACATCTTTATTTCTGCCTTCATTTCATTGTTTATCCAGTCCACATTCAGGAGCCTAATATTGACAGTGGAGTGTTAAAGTCTCCGACTATTAGTGTATGGGAGTCTAAGTCTCTTTGTAGGTCATTAAGAACCTGCTTTATGCATCTGGGTGCTCCCGTATTGGGTGCACGCATATTTAGGATCATTAGCTCTTCTTGTTGTGTTGATCCTTTCACCATTATGTAATGCCCTTCTTTGTCTCTTTTGTTCTTTGTTGATTTAAAGTCCATTTTATCAGAGACCAGGATTGCAAATCCTCCTTTTTTTTGCTCTCCATTTGCTTAATAAATCTTCCTCCAACCCTTTATTTTTAGCCTATGTGTGTCCTTGCACATGAGATGGGTTTCCTGAATATAGCACACTGATGGGTCTTGACATTTTATCCAATTTTCCAGTCTGTGTCTTTTGATTGGGGTATTTAGCCCATTTATATTTAGGGTTACTATTGTTATGTATGAATTTGATTCTGCCATTTTGATGCTAGCTGGATGTTTTTCCCTTTAGTTGATGCATTTTCTTTATTGTGTCTATTGCCTTTACCATTTGGTATGTTTTTGGAGTGGCTGCTAGTGGTTGTTCCTTTCCTTGTTTAGTGCTTCTTTCAGGAGCTCTTGTAAGGCAGGCCTGATGGTGATGAAATCTCTCAGCAATTGCTTGTCCATAAAGGATTTTATTTCTCATTTGCTTATGAAGCTTAGTTCGGCTGGCTATAAAATTCTAGGTTGAAAGTTATTTTCTTTAAGGATGTTGAATATTGGCCCCTACTCTCTTCTGGCTTGTACGGTTTGTGCAGAGAGATCCACTTTATGTCTGAAGGGCTTCCCTTTGTGGGTAACCTGACCTTTCTCTCTGGCTGCCCTTAGCACTTTTTCTTTCATTTCAACCCTGGTGAATCTGACGATTATGTGCCTTGGGGTTGCTATTCTTGAGGAATATCTTTGTGGTGTTCTCTGTATTTCCTGGACTTGAATGGTGGCCTGGCTTGCTAGTTTGGGGAAGTTCTCCTGGATAATATCCTGAAGAGTGTTTTCCAGCTTGGATTCATTCTCTCCATCACATTCAGGTATACCTATCAAATGTAGATTAGGTCTTTTCACATAATCCTATATTTCTTGGAGGCTTTGTTAATTTCTTTTCACTCTTTTTTCTCTAATCTTTCCTTCTCATTTTATTTCATTGAGTTGATCCTCAATCTCTGATATCCTTTCTTCTGCTTGTTCAATTCGGCTACTGAAACTTGTGTATGCTTCATGAAGTTCTCGTGCTGAGTTTTTCAGCTCCATCAAGTTGTTTATATTCCTCTCTAAGCTGTTTATTCTAGTCAGCATTTCATCTAACCTTTTTTTCAGGGTTCTTAGTTTCTTTGCATTGGGTTAGCACCTGTTCTTTTAGCTCAGATAAGTTTGTTATTATCCACCTTCTGAAGCCTGTTTCTGTCAATTCATCAGACTCATTCTCCATCCAGTCTTGTTCCCCAGCTGGTGAGAAGTTGTGATCCGTTGGAGCAGGAGAGGCATTCTGGTTTTTGCTGTTTTCATCCTTTTTGTGCTGGTTTCTTCCCATCTTCGTGGCTTTATCTACCTGTGTGGTCTTTGTAGTTGGTGACTTTTGGATGGAGGTCTCTGAGTGGACGTCCTTTATGTTGATGTTGTAGCTATTTCTTTCTGTTTCTTTTTTTGCAGGGAGTGGGGTTCAATCTTTCTGTTTCTTAGTTTTCCTTCTAACAGTCAGGCCTCTCTGCTGCAGGACTGGTGGAGGTCCACTCCAGACCCTGCTTGCCTGGGGATTACCCATGGGGGCTGCAGAACAGTAAGGGTTGCTGCCAGTTTCTTCTTCTGTTATCTTCTTTTCCAGAAGGGTATCCACCAGATGTTGGCCTGAGTTCTCCTTATGAGGTGTCTTTGGTATAAGGGGGTTGGGGAGTTGCTTGAGGAGACAGTCTGTCCCTTATAGGAGATAAGTGCTGTGCTGGGAGCTCCATTGTTTCATGCAGAGCTGCTGGGCAAGTACGTTTAAGTCTGCTGCAGTGGAACTCATAACTGCCTGTTTTCCAAGGTGCTCTGTCCTAGGAAGTTTGGGCTTTATTTACAAGTTCCCAACATGCTGCCTTTTTTTATAGATTCCCTGCCCAGCATGGAGATAGTCTAGTCACAGTCTGCCAGCAGAGATGTTGCGAAGCTGCCATCAGCTCTGCCCAGCTGCTGTATGAACTTCCTTGAGGTGTTGTTTATAGAGGTACAGTTAGAACTGCCTCGGTAGTGGTGGACACCCTTCCTTCCACTGAGCTGGATCGGGACGACCCGGTCCAGCTGCACTTGCTGAGAAACTCTCAATCCAGAGCATTTCAGATTGCTTGTTTTGTGGGGGTGGTAACCTCTGAGCCAGTTCACCTGGCTCCTTCTCTCAGCCCCCTCCCTTTCAGTTGAATGGGCAGCTCTGTCTCCCATGCATTCCAGGGGCCAGTTGGAATGTCTGCCCAGATTTGTGTGAGTTTCTGTACGTCAACCCGGGGCACCAGCTGAAACAGCCATGCTGAAAACTCATGGCGCTTTTCAGCCTGGGAATCTCCTGGTCTGTGGGAAGTGACAACTCTTTTGGAAATGCAGTGATCACTCACCCTCTGGGTTGTTCTTGCCGGGAACTGCACTCCAGAGTGGTTCCTATTCAACTATCTTGGATCTGCATCGATAATGCCAAAATTTATTAAGAGAAAGTAAAAAATACATAAATAAGTGAATACAGATATGTTCTTCATTGAAGGAAAGACTTACTACATTAAGACGGTTGATTTTGCTGAAAATGAGTTACAGATTCTATGTAATTCCAGTAAAAATTTCAGTATTTAAAGGAAACTGACCAGCTACTGCTAAAATGCAAATGGAAAAAAAGTGCAAACCTTAGAACAAAGTAAACCATGAAAAAGAATATTAAGACTATGTATTTATTATAACATTTAGTGAAACATTATGAAGTTACAGTAATTTATATCCTATGGCACAGGTGAAAAAATAGTAAAGCTTATCAATAAAACAATATAAATAGCTAAGAAACAGATTCAATTAAAACTTTTATAAAGATACATTACATATTCCTGAGAAAGGCTGAACCCCACAAAAAATAATGCAGAGCCAATTAGTTATCTATATAGACAAAATATAATAAATAAAATTTGATACTAACTGAATTTTATGTGTAAAATTAATGTCAAATTTTTCAAAAGAAAATTAAAAGCTGTGTGACCTTATAAAGAGAAGATAGTTTTTACAAAACACACAATAATTGGAATAGAAAATATTGATACATTCAACTAAAATTAAAGATTTCAATTTATCTAAAAGAATCCATTATTTCCTGAGAACAAGCCCAAGACTGGGAGATTGTGCAACTCACATACTGAATAAATAAAAACTAGATCAATAAACAAGTAGAGCAGTAGACCAGAAATATAACAGGAATTTCACATAAGAGAAAACATAAAAGCAAATAAATATATGAATAATCAGGAAAATATAATAAAAATATTAGGTCTAGTAGTGAACCATATTTTCATATCCATTAGATTCATGATTCATAAAATAATCTGGTGTCTGGACAATGTGGAACAACTGGGATACTTATACCACATTCACAGAAGTGTGTATTGGTACAATTTCTTTGAAATTATAACATGCACATAGCCTACAACCTGGTATTCCCCACAATGAGTAAATAAAGTATTTGGAATCTTCCCCTTTTCACTGAGGAATATGTAGAAGAGTATTCAAATCAGTATTCTAACCTAGAACAATGAATTAAAAACAGCTATGAACATTCATAGAATGTGCATATAGTTTCAGATTCACTCAATTTCACTCAAGAAAAAAATAAATGAACTGTTATACACTAGTATAGTTGAGTCTTCATATTATATAATAATGAGTGAATGAGGCAACATTCAAATAAGTAGAAACTGCGTTATAATAATTTTGAAAAGGAAAGTAAAAGGAATGGAAATGGAGCTCACAGGTTTCTTCACTGGCCCTATTAATATTCTATTTCCTAGAGTTCATGAGTTACACCTGCTACTATTTTAAAAAATACATACGTAAGGTTTTTGCATTTCATATATCACATAATGAAATAAAACATGCTCTAGATTAAACAGCTAAGAAATGGAATAACTGGAATGCAATCAGATATCAGCTTCAAAAATAACTCTATTTCCTCAATATCACTTAGTCTCAGTGCAAATGTTGGAATTTCATATTATCTATTTAAATTTATTGCATTGATAATGTATGCTGAATGGTTTCTCAGTTAATCATCTTCCTATTTCTTAAGTGTTTGGATATGCAAGATGAGTCAGCATAGTAACAAATATTAACTTTCAAGCAACCCATGATTTGAATCAAGTCATGTTAAAGGAAAAGAGCGCTGTACTAGAAGTTAGAAGTTATTTCTAGGCTTATCTCACTATACTCTCTTTGTCTCTGAGACAACTTCTGAGAAATTATACAAGAGGAAATAGGTATTTTTTAATGTTTTATATTTAATGGTTCTTATACAAGCATTGCATTCACTGAAACACCAATTTACTAATTTAGTAGTTTGCCAAATGTCTCAACTTTCATTGCATTACCTATTGGAAATTATTCAATTCAAAATGGCAAAGCAGAAAACCAAAATCAGAGATTTGCTTTTTTAAAATATTGTGAAAAATATAATCCTTCTACTTAAGACAAAATATAAAAGTGTTCAGTCTCTTAGCATTCCAGTTTATCAATATGTTGCCTCTTAGCACAAAGTTCATTCTTCAGTATCTCTTTCATTATATGATTGCACAATTTAAGCACTTCTTTACAATGAGAACAATATTGTAAAGAAGTCAGTAAAAGATGCTGGAGAGCCATTTCAGGAAGAAGGGGCTTTTCTCTCTTGTGCCATGTACTATACAGTACTCATTACTCATTCCTACACTGGCACTCTGAGTCCCTCTGCATGACTGCTCACCAGCCTTGGTCATCTGTACCCCAGAAGGTTGTTTCCTGTTTTCCTGGAAACTCTACTGCAACCATGTGAACTTTACCATCCAATGGTGGACAACCATATTCTCTCCAATGAAGTCTGATCCCCAGCCCAGAGGAGGAGGCTTCCTTTCAAGTTTGTTCCCCCTTGAATACTCTTCTTTAGTCCTAGGAAATTCTTTAAAGTTCTTGATAGTTTTATAGTTACTCTATCATAGTTTAATAATGTTTTTTTATTAAGTTTTCTTCATTTAAACTACTGTGTGGTTTCTGTCTTTAGATTGGACTCAGTCTTATACATATAGCAACCATAGAATCATTATCTCCATTAGATTTCAATTTCAAAACATTTCTCTTTATTTACATGGCATTTATTTAATTCACTTGATCTGATTTGGTGGCTATTAAATAACTTACAACAAGAATTGTGAAAGTTAATAAATAAGCTGAAATACACATACTAACTGACATATATAGAGGGGACTATTTTCATTCATTTAAAAAGGCAACTTTGTTTTTGAATTTGTAGGTGACAAAAAAATGACTTCCGAAATGTTTTGCTTACAAGACGATAATCTACTTAAGGTCCTGCCCAGTAGAAGAAAAAACTCCAAAGTATTTTGGAAAGAAAGAAAAGACCTCTTTTATGACACACATCTACAAAAGACATAAAGAGTTATAAGTTGTCAAGTGAGAAAGACAATAGCCCAAATTTATATGGATATTTGTACTAGAAAGTGTTAGTGAAAGAGACTAAGATGTTAGAATTTCCCTTGGAGATAGTTTTCGTCTTACTATAACCGGATGGCTTTTTTGTGTATCTAGTGTAGTAATAAGTCATTTTCATCTTTCATAATAGAATCCCTTTGGAGGAGTCCCAGGACGATTTTGACTCACAATTAACCCTTCTTTATGGGGACTAAGAAGAGAGGGTCATCCCACTCTAATTTCCCTATATGGTTTACTGTATAATTAATGAAGCCCTTATCCTGGCAATCTTTGTCCATTTTCTACCACTTGCAAACCAGTTAAAAATTTCTGCATATTTTCTTCCATGAGTAATTTACCAATGACACAATGTGGGAGGGCATTTTATAAAAATTGGCAATAGAGTGTCTTTTATAAAAAAAAAAAAAAAAAAAAAAGCACACACACACACAAATTCTCTGAAATATCCAATATACCCCTAGGAAAAATGTCAGTTCTGAAACACTTTAAAAATCTCCACAGTTGACTAGAAATGACATTTAAACTAAAGGCTTAGAGAGATTTGACAGTGCTCTCTCGAAAGCATTATGACAGGAACCCCTTTATTTCTATGAATTTTATATGAATGACATTTTTTTCTTGACACTGACCGTTGGAGATAGATTGTGTTATTACTGAAAAGTACAGACATGTCCCTTTTGCTAAAAATGAAAACACCCATTAGTGACAGATAAATGTTTCTTTTCCCTATTACCTAATCTATTTTAAGTTACTAACCCTCAAGAAAATATGCCTAGAATGTAAACAATGTGTTTTTTTCTACAGCAATTGTTACATACAATGGGGATGACGTGTCACTGCTTCATCTAATTAATTGTCAAGTATCTAACCTATTCTGTGAATCAGTTATCACAGTAATACTCTAGCTTATAATGAAACAATACTACAACTGTTCTGAACTCCTATTTTTCATTCACTTCCCTAGTTAAAGTTAATATGCAGTTCAGAAAGATGTAATTGACCAACCATGGGAAAGGAAAAAATGACAAAGAAAATATATGATACTCAGAATATCTAAAATAGAGATTGAAATGTCCAGAAGAAAAGTGTTTTTAGATATATTTTTCTTTTCTTTTCAAACTGACTGGAACAGTTTTCTGTTAAATAATGGCAGTGGGCAAATAGTATCCTTTTGTTTGAAATGCATGTATTCATGTGATACATTCCATTGTACTTTATTTGCCATACAAATTACTAGAGTAAAAATAAACACCCCAGATTAAAAAAAAATTGGAATTATCCTCATTTTAAAAATGTTTGTGCAACATTTAAGCTTCTTCCGGATTTTATTTTTTATTATTTTCACCAGCATGGTTTTTTTTTTTTTTTTTTCCATTTGAAAGTTGATAAGTTTAGAACAATCAGATTGGTAGTTTCTTTTTTTGCAAATGAAAGCAATTGTTTTATTTCACGCTTTGTGTTTTATATTCTTTAAGCTGAGTCTGCATTTTGTCTTATGAATTATATGAAGCCAGTTTTACTTTCTTGTTTGTTAAACTGTTCAGGTTGTAATAAAGTTAGGCGTAGTATGCACTATTGAATATAAATTCTAGATATTATCCTCTAAGAGAACATAAGACTAGAGAAGTAGTTTGAAAAATGTTACATTCAATGGATCTACAACATTTTCTTAAATGTTTCCAGTAAATATGTGGCTATTCCTTTGTTGGTAAAATAGGAAATGGCTTTCGATTATTTTTAAATGAATTTTACTAACTAATCAATAATAAATATAACTCAAATATTGACAATAACCAACAAAAATACAAAAATAAGAACAGCATAGTCTTTAAAACACTCAGATAATTTCATTAGTTTTCAATTTTAAAAAAGATGAACCTAAAATTTTGTAATGATACTCTGTTTTCAGTGGACATGAAACAAATAGAAATAATTGGCAATGTAATGAAATCTGTATATATATTTTGGAAATAAAATTATAAAAACAGTAATAGAAGAGGCCTTGAAAAACTAATTTCCAGGCTTTGGCCTGGTGATTTACAACTGTTGTGTTGATTCAGCTTTGTAGAATGTAGCTAAAATTTCATTTAGTTTTTTAACAAATAACTAGCATAAAGGAAAATTTATGATTTAGAACATTTTCATTTAAATTGAAAAACTATTTAAATTAAAATAAGGCCTATGGCTATAATAAAATTAGTCATAGAACTATATCTTTCCTTGTTTACTTTAATTCTTAATATTTATCTCCCATTATACACTTTTAAAATATATTATAATTTCTTTAATTAATTACTCAAAAATTGACTGCTGAGTTATCATCATTTTGTAGACCATAATTTGACCTGGAAAATGAAAAAGATGGAAGAAGAAAGTTTGCTCATTAAAGATGTTTTTTAAAATTCAGGTAAGCCAAAGCATATTGGCTGACCTATTTGATATGTACTAAGGAATATCAAGCTTGAGTGGATCACTATCTGTGAGCCAGGTTAAATGCACTTATATCTGTGTGCCTTTGTAATTGGAATAAGTTGAAGCCTCTGTAAGGTCACTCCGTTTCTGAACTCAATACAAAAATTTCTCCCTTTTTTTCTTATTCTGCCTCTTTAGCCACATATATACATACATCATGTCTCTTCTTCCTAGAAAATTAACTTTTTCACACAACTCTGCTATTGCCTTACTACTTGTGATTCTCTGCTATGGTTTGATGCTCTGAGCAGAGTTTGAAACAGAGAGAATCAATTTTCTCAGACTCGCAATTGGATGAGTAGTCTACACTGTAATGGAAGATAAGCTGTAGCTAGATTATCTTCATGTAAGGATTCAGATAGAAACAATTTGGATTAGTCAGAAAGGGAGTCTAGAAATAGGGGAATAGGCAGAAAATTCATGATCCAATGTCATATGACGAACTAATGTCCAAGGGGAGCAAATGAACTTGAATTAGACCGAAGATTTTTCTCCTTTCAACACTCTCCACTGCAATATAAACTGAAAGCATGCAAAAATATTACTTTTGAGTCTTCAACATCTAGAAAAATGTCTGCAAACTGTGCTCAATAAATATTGATGGGATAAATTAATAGACATTTTGTGAAACATAATTATCAGAATAATCTCATGTCTATATGAAGGTGAGTAGATCAGAAAGAAAATGCACAGTAACTAAAATGGCTTATAATAATTAGCAGTAGCATTAAAATAAGAAACAGCATTTTAAAATAAAATAACATTTACTTGCTATAAATCTTATTGAATCTCAGTTGTATCACTTTTAAAATGGAAGTGTATATTATAACTACAGGTACATATTAAAGAAGTACTCTAGGACACTGTCCCCATAACTCCTCACTAGGTTCAGATGGGAGGCCAAGGTGCTATTTATTAACCACTGGAAGTAAGCCTACATCATGCAAAACATTGAAAACAGAATAAGCTACATGTATTTGCAAAAATATTTTATTGTTGCCACCTGTCTGGATGTTAGTAACACTAAAACATTTCAGACACATAATTTTGAGTGACTTTTGTTTGACAGAATGAATGGGAATAGAAGGCTAGAACAACCATCACAGACAGAGAATCACATTAAATCCAAAGTGGTTCTCCTGCTAACGAGGTCCCCTTTCATGCTCTTTATAAAAATTTTTGAGGTTAACATAGTAGAGACATTTATGTCTACCATAATACATGCCATTTGCATATCAATGACCTTGCCTTTAGAATATGAAATTTTAGCTGCTTTTTTCAGTTGTTGATAAAGATGGGAAATTTACAACATAGACATAATGTTTGGGGTGGAACATTAAGGAACCTTGACCTGGATGGTGATCACACAAATATGTTCAATTTATAATAATGACCAGAGTTTATATTATTATTTATATGAGACAAATTTATGTTGTTTGAAGTTCACAAAGTACTTACCTTTTATAATTAAATATAATTGGAGTCATATGCATGTATTGTTAGATTTCTGGCTTCTATCACTACTTTCATCAACATTGAGAAATGTGTGTTATGACATAATTTTCATTACTGTACAGTGTTTATTGAATGAATATAATAAAATTGATTTACTTATTCTTTCTAATTGATATATACTTGAGTTCTTTCAAATTTAAAGTAATGCTTCTGTACATACTTTTTGCATACATTTTGGCACATTTATTTTCAGCATATATTTAGGCATAGTAAGTTGAACTTTAAGAAATAATGTCAGTTTTCTAAAGTTAAAAGACATGGAATCAACCAAGATTCCCATCAGTGGTAAAATGGATAAAGAAAATTATTCACAGCCATAAAAAAGAATAAAATAATATACTTTGCAGCAACAATAATGAAGCTGGAAGCTATTATCCTAACTGAACTAACACAGGAACAGAAATCAAAATACTTCATGTTTCACTTAAGTGAGAACTAAACACTGAATACACATGGGCATGAAAATAAAAACAATAGACACTAAGGACTGCTTGAGGTGTGAAGACAGGAGAGAGACATGGGCTGGAAGGCTACCTATTGGGTAATATACCCACTACCTTGGTGATGGAATCACTTGTACACCAAGCTTCATTGCCATGCAATTTTCCCATGTAGGAAATCTGTACATGTACCACCAAACCTAAAATAAAGCTACCAAAAAAATAGATAGATAAATAAAGTGACTGTATATATATATATATATATCTATATATGTATATATATACACACACACACACACATATTCCCACTAGCAATGTACTACAGTTCAAGTAGCTCCTCATCTTTGTCAATACTTCTAATTTTAGGTCTCCTCACTGAGAATCAGCGGTGTTGGTATTACACAGTTGTTTGAACTTTAACTTTCTGATTAGTAATAAATTTGAAGCAAATCTTCATGTTCCTATGACTATGTTACGTGTGAATAGTTTCTTTAGTGAAGTGTCTATGTATTTCACTCAATTTTATTGGGCTGTCTTTTCCTTATTCATTTGTAGAAGTTCTTTATATGCTCTGGATATAACTAATTTTTCAGATTTATTACTTGGAAATATATCCTCGTGTTTTGTAGTTTCCCTTTTCATTCTAAGAGTGTCATAGAACACTCTTAGAATAAGAGATTCCTTATGAACACACATCTTCAACTTCAGTGTAGTCCAGTTTATCAATATTTCTATCATAGTTTTACGTGATTGCTGTTTAAGCAATCTTCATATTCTTCAAGGTCTTGAAGCTATTTCTATCTCTGTGACTATGTTATAATCTAGAATTTGTATTGTTTTACTTTCCACATTAGTTTAAAATATAAGTGTGAGAGCACAGATTGGAGTAAGAAAAGAGAGGACACTCTTTCTTTTTTTTTTTTCTTTTCCCTAAAAGAACACCAACATAGTAGTAGATGAGAGAGAATAACTACATTGGTTATGTTTGTTTATTGATGTGTTTTTATTTTTATGTATTGACTTTCAAGGCATCAGAAATTGTCAACTTTAAGATGAATCAAAGAGAAACAGAGAAATTCATGACAAAAGCAAAAGGAATACGTGTAAGATTGAAGTCCTTGTAAGGTGAGTGATGAGGATTTGATATTCATTACTCAAGCCCTGGAATTTTGCACTGACAGGAACAAGGGGCTTTCTTGTCCTATAGAAGAGTGACAAAAGAGAACATGTGCATTAACATAGGCAAAAGAAAGACAGTGTCTCTTTGAGTACCCTTATTTACTAACTAAAGTATGATGCAGTGTCATTACTTGAGAAGGGTTGGTAAGAGCATGACTTTAATCAAGAGAAGACATTATATAACTATTAGCAAACATGGGAATGCAAATTGTTGCTCTCAGCTAATGTCCATAGTCTCCCATATATTTTGCATTCCCGAGGGTGTGTTTGAGAACGTGTGTATGTGTGTGAACTAAATTGAATACATTTAAAAAACTTTAGAAGTATTTCAATATACTATTTCTTATCCACTGTCTATAGTCCTAGATGTATCTTTTCAAGATAAACAGCACTTTCTATTCTCAAGAGAAGATTTATCAAAGTAAAAGTGACGGGTCAAAACATGTGTGAACTTGAAGTGAAGGATAATGGTGTTTTTGACCCAGAACCATGCTGAAGTGCAATGAGAACTGGTTATGAATTATCACTATGGTATAAGTCCTTAAACCATGACCCGTTGGCCCACTGAGTGCTACCAAGTGAACCATAGCAACAAGGTAATTTCCTACCAGGGTGTAAGTCACATATTAAAAAGGTCCAAGGCATTCTCTCCACAACTGTACTGTAACAATTTGAAAGCTCTGTAGCAGATGGAACATATTGAGAAATATAAAAAGCATTTAAAAAATCTCCCAAAGAAATCTTAAACCAAAATATGGTAAATTGCAACTTAAATTTTTTAGGGATTTTTTATTTTGCTTATTTTTCCATACATCATGACTGTTGATTCAGAATTTGTTTAAATTTGTTTTTCTTCCTTAGCATTACTAAGTACTGGATTTATAAAATTATCCCAAATAACACATTAAAGATAACTTTGAGAGCATAGTGAAATTTACGTAAGGGAAGAAAGGAGATATATTTCATTTTACTTTGAGATAAAACTTATACTAGAAATTCCTTTTTTAAAATGTATTTATTTTGGGGGGAGTTTTTTTGACTTCTCTCCATTGGTTGCCTCGCTTCTGCTATTTTCTTTTTCTGAATTCTTGATAGATCCTTTAAGTGTAAATCTATAGGTGGAAGCTTTCAAACATACATTGAATCTTCAGAATTAAAAAAATCAATTACTCCTTTCTTCTTTTCTCTGTCACTTTTTCCCTTTTATCTCCTTTGTTCTTTAATAATTAATTTGGACAAAATTTACTCTATGATTATATCTCACATCATCTAGTTAAAGAGTAAATGTGACAGATACATTACTGTAAGTCAGTAGCCTGCCATACAAATGACATTTTACTGACTAAACTCATTAATTTATTGGTCCTGTAAAATGGAGAATTTACTGGACAATTCTATGAAAGAAATAACAATAGTGATAGTTTTCCCACAGCCACAGATGAGGCCCATTCAGTGATTTGAAGCAATAGAAAATACTGGTGATAAACAAGATCTTAAACTAGACTGAGTTTTAGCTTTTTCATTAAGTTTTTATATGACAGTACAAAAGTTACTGAGACTCAGTTTTCTCATGCATGAAAGAAGATACTACTAGTACTTTTCAAATGAAACTATTGTGATTAAATCATATAATACTTAAAGGACTTGTTCTGTTGCTTAATATATAATAAAGGTTGAATAATGTTACTTAATGTTATTGTTAATTGAAAAAAAATTTGATTAGCTTTTTCCCCAAACATTTCCACAGTGATACCATTCTTTTTTTTATTGGCAATATGGTAGGCAATCAAAATAGTGTTTTTACATGTGTTATATATATGTATATACATATATGACACACACATATAATATATATATATAGTTTCAACCAACTAGATTTACATTTGTGTTGTTCTCTATAATGATCCTATATCTTCAAGTAGTAATAATGAGAGACTATTACTCAATTTGGGAAAGATCTGTAAAATCATAAAAACTTCTAATGTTATAAGGAACATTGTGTTATAATATAGATTGAAACAGTATATAATTATGTTAAAATATTTACCTTTCTCAATTTCTCAAATATGGAGGAAATTCTAGATTAAAAAATACTGATGATTATACTGATCACTATAATTTCTAAGATTTTAAAAGATTTTTGTTTCTCTTGATTAGGCTTTATTTTATAAAGCAGTTTTTGTTTTTTTAATTAGACTTCATTCTATAGAGCAGTTTTAGGTTTATAGTAAAACTGTGTTGAAAGTATAGAGTTTCCATACACTCCCTTATCCCCATGTTTGTACAAAATGTCTCCTACTGTTACCTTCTTGCATTAGTATAGTGCATTTTCATGACTGATGAGCTGCCATTGATCCATTATTATTCACTAAATTCCATAGTGTACATATTCTTTTCATAGCTGATAGCATATTTCTTTTTATCACAGAACAATACTTGATTGCATGGGCATATTACTGTTGGATTATGTATTCATCTGTTGCAAGACATCTTAATTGCTTTCAAATTTTCTGAATTATAGGTGAAGCTGCTATAACATTAGTGTATAGATTTTCATATGAACATAAATATTCAACTATTTTGGTTAAACAGCTAGGAGAGTTGACATGGTTTGGCTGTGTCCCCACCCAATTGTCATATTGAATTGTAGCTCCCATAATTCCCACTTGTCCTGGGAGGTACCCAGTGGGAGGTAATTGATTCGTGGGGCCGGTCTTTTCCATGCTGTTCTTGTGACAGTGAATAAATCTCACAAGACCTGATGATTTTATAAAGCGGAGTTCCCCTGCACGTGCTCTCTTGTCTCCTACCATGTAAGTTGTGCTTCTGTTCTTCCTTCACCCTCTGCCATCATTGTGAGGCCTCCCCAGCCATGCACAACTGTGAGTTCATTATACTGCTTTCCTTTATAAATTACCCAGTCTCAGGTATGTCTAATAAGTAGCATGAGAACAGACTAGTACAGCAAATTAATACCAGGTAGGGGGACACTGCTGTACAGTTACCCAAAAATGTGGAAGCAACTTTGGAACTGGGTAACAGGCAGAGCTTGGAAAAGTTTGGAGGGCTCAGAAGTAGGCAGAAAAATATAGTAAAGTTTGGAACTTCCTAGAAACTTGTTGAATGGTTCTGACCAAATGCTGATAGTGATATGGACAATAAAGTCCTGGCTGAGGTGGTCTCAGATGGAGATGAGGAACTTGTTGGAAAAGGGAGTAAAGGTCACTCTTGCTATACAAAGAGACTGGTGGCTTTTTTTCCCTGCCCTAGAGATCTGTGAAGTTTTGAGCTTCAGAGATGATTTAGGATATCTGATGGGAGAAATCTCTATGCAACAATGCATTCAAGAGGAAGCAGAGCGTAAAAGTTTGAAAAAAATTGCAGTGGAAAAGAAGACCAATTTTCTGGGGAGAAATTCAAGCTTACTGCAGAAATTTGCATAAGTAACAAGGAAAAAAATGCTAATTAATAAGACAATGGGGAAAATGTCTCCAGGGCATGTCAGAGACCTCCATGGCAGCCCCTCCCATTATAGGCTCTGAGGCCTAGGAGGAAAAAATGGTTTCCTTGGCTGGCCTCAGGGTCCCACTGCTGTATGCAGCCTAGGGACCTAGTGCCCTCTGTCCCAGCTGCTTTGGCTGTGGCTAAATGGGGCCAATGTAGAGCTCAGGCCGTTGCTTCAGAGGAAACAAGCCCCAAGCCTTGCTGACTTTCACATGATGTTGAGCCTGTGGTGCACAGAAGTCAAAAGCTGAGGTTTGGGAACCTCTGCCTAGATTTCAGAGAATATATAGCAATGCCTGCATATCCAGGCAAGTTTGCTGCAGGGGCAGAGCCCTCATGGAGATCCTGTGCTAGGGCAGTGCAGAAAAGAAATGTAGGGTTGGAGTCCCCCACAATGAGTCCCCGACTGGGCACTGCTTAATGGAGCTGTAAGAAGAGGGCCACTGTTCTCCAGCCACAGAATGGTAGATCCACTGACAGCTTGCACTGTGTGCCTGAAAAAGCTTCAGACTCTCAATGCCAGCCCATGAAAACATCCAGGAGGGGAGCTGTACCCTGCAAAGCCACAGAAGCAGAGCTGCCCAAGACCATGGAAACCCACCTATTATATCAATGTGACCTGTATATGAGAACCTGGAGTCAAAAGAGATCATTTTGGAGCTTCAAAATTTAACTGCCCCACAGTCAAGTATGGACTTGCACGGGGCCTCTAGCCCCTTCATTTTGGCCAATTTCTCCCATTTAGAATGGGTATATTTACCCATTGTTCATACCCTCACTGTATCTAGAAAGGAACTAACTTTGCTTTTGATTTTACAGGCTCATAGGTGGAAGGAAATTGCCTTGTCTCAGATAAGAATTTGGACTGTGGACTTTTCAGTTAATGCTGAAATTAGTTAAGACTTTGTTGGACTGTTGGGAAGAGCATAATTGTGTTTTAAAATGTGAGGGCATGAGACTTGGGAGGGGCCAGGAGCAGAATGATATGGTTTGTCTGTGTCTGCACCCAAATATAATCTTGACCTGTAGCTCCCATAATCCCCATGTGTTGTGGGAGAGACCAAGTGTGAAGTAATTGAATCATTCTTGTAACAGTGAGTAAGTCTCACAAGATCTGATGGTTTTATAAAGGAGAGTTCTCCTACACACATGCTCTTGCCTGCTGCCATGTAAGACGTTCTTTTGCTCTTCCTCCACCTTCCTCCATGGTTTTGAGTCCTCCCAGCCATGTGGAACTATGAGTCCATTAAACCTCTTATTTTACAAATTTTTAGTAGACACAGGGGTTTCTCCATGTTGGTCAGGCCGGTCTCCAGTCTTGGGTATGTGTTTATTACCAGCATGAGAACAGACTAATGGAAGAGTGATGGCTGAATCATAGATTAATCCTTTAATTTTTAAGAAATTTTCTTCATATATGAAATAATGCTTATCATCACTGGTAATTAGAGAAATGTAAATCAAAACCACATTGAGATACCATCTCACACCAGTTAAAATAGCAATCAGTCAAAAATCTGGAGACAACAGATGCTGGAGAGGATATGGAGAAACATGAACACTTTTACACTGTTGGTGGGAGTGTAAATTAGTTCAACCATTGTGGAAGGCAGTGTGGTGATTCCTCAAGGATCTAAAACAGAAATTCCATTTGACCCAGTAATCCCATTACTGGGTATATACCCAAAGGACTATAAATCGTTGTATTATAAAGACACATGCACACGCATGTTCATCATGGCACTGTTTACAATACCAAAGACATGGAAGCACCCCAAATGCCAATCAATGGTAGACTGGACAAGGAAAATGTGGCACATATACACCATGGAATACTATGCAGCCATGTCCTTTGTAGGGACATGGATGAACCTGGAAACCATCATTCTCAGCAAACTGACACAAGAACAGAAAATCAAACACTGCATGTTCTCCTTTATAGGTGGGTGTTGAACAATGAGAACATATGGACACAGAAAGGGGGGCATCACATACCAGGGTCCATTGGTGGAGGCTAGGGGAGGGATAGTGGGAGGGAGGGTGGGGAAGGATAATGTAGGGAGAAATATCAGGTATAGGTGATGGGGGGATGGAGGCAGCAAACCACCTTGCCACGAATTACCTATGCAACAATCTTACATGATCTGCACATGTACCTCAGAATCTAAAGTACAATAAAAAAAAAAAAAAGAAATTGTCAAACTGTCTTCTGAAGTGGATGTGCTTTTTACATTTCCACTAGAAATGAATACGAGTTCTTGTTTGACATTCTTGCCAGTATGTGGTGTTGCAGTGTTTTCAATTTTAGCAACTCCAATAGGTATGTAAGGATATGTCATTGTTTAAATTTTGAATTCCCTGATGACATATGATAGTAAGCATTTTTTAAATAGGCTTATTTGTCATTTGTGTATCTTTGGAGAGGTTTCTGTCAGGTATTTTAGCCACTTTGTAATTAGGTTGTTTTCTTATTGTTGAAATTTGAGTTCTTTGTATATTTTTTTTTACAAGTTGTTTATCAGATATGTGTCTTTTTTACATTTTCTTCCAGTCCTCAGCTTGTCCTTTTATTCTTTTACCAATTTCTTTTGCAGAGCAGTTTTCAATTTTAATGAAGTCCATCTATCAATTTTTCTTTATTAATCATTCTTTTGGCATTATATCTTAAAACTCTTTGCAAACCCAAGGTCACTTCAGTATTCTCCAAGTTACATTCTAGGGTTTTTTTTTTTTGTTGTTGTTGTTGTTTTTTGAGATGGAGTTTTGCTCTCCTTGCCCAGGCTAATGTGCAATGGCATGATCTTGGCTCACCACAATCTCCACCTCCTGGGTTCAAGCCATTCTCCTGCCTCAACCTCCTGAATAGCTGGGATTACAGGCATATGCCACCATGCCCTGCTAATTTCGTATTTTTAGTAGACACAGGGGTTTCTCCATGTTGGTCAGGCCAGTCTCCAACTCCTGACCTAAGATGATCTGCCTACCTCGGCCTCCCAAAATGCTGGCATTACAGGCATGAGCCATTGCACCTGGCCCTTCCGGGCATTTTATTGTTTTGATTTTAACTTAGGTATATGATTCATTTTGGATTAATTTTTGTGAAAAACATAAGGTATGTGTTTAGATTTTCTTTTTTTTTAGCATGTGGATGTCCATCTGTTCCAGCTACCATTTGTCAAAAAGACAATTTCTTTTCTCTTGGATTTTCTTTCTTCTTTGTCAAAAATCAGTTAAGAAGATTTGTGTGGATTTATTTCTGTGCTCTCTGTTTGGATGATGTCTGTCTGTTCTTTCACAAATAGACATTGTCTTGATCACTGTGGTTTTACAGTAAGTCTTGAAGTTGAGTAATAGCTGTCCTCTAACTATGTTCTACTTCCTATTGACTATTCTGTGTCTTTTGCCTTTCTGTATATTTGTTAGAACGAGTTTTTCATATTTACAAAGCAGCTTGCTAGAATTTTAACGTGGATCACATTAAGTCTATAGTCAATCTGAGAACTGACATATTCTCATATATGAATATGGAGAATTGCTCCATTCGTTTAGATCTTTGTGTTTTTTTCCTCTCAGAGTCTTAAAGTTTTTCCTACATAGATCTTGTAAAATTTTTGTTAAGTTTGTACCTAAGTATTTTTTCGTACTAAGGTAAATGGGGTTGTATTTTTTATTTTAAATTTCAGTTGTTCCTTGTTGTTTATGTTTATTTTCTAGGGTTGGCATAATAATATAACACAAACTTGGTAGCCCATATTAGCAGCAATTTATTTTCTCACAAGTATAAATCCTAGAAGTCTGAAATAAAATTGTTGGTAGGGCCATACTTCCTCTGAAAATTTTATGGAAGGGTGTGTTCCAACAATGTTCCAACTGTGTCTGTGGAGATATAATATTACCTCTATAATGTCAGTGAAATCAGTAATCATGGCTCCTCTTTTACTTACATTATTAGTATTTGTATCTTTTCTCTCTTTTTTTGCTTAGCCTATATAGAAGTTTGTCAATTTTATTGATATTTTCAACAAATAAGCTTTGGTTTTGTTGATTTTCTCCATTGCTTTATTGTTTTTAATCTTGTTAATTTCTACTCTGATTTCTGTAATTTATTTTCTTCTGGTCAATTTAGGATTAAATTTTTCTTCTTTCTTTAGTTTTCTAAGAAGCAAGTTGAAATTATCAGTTTTAGATTTTTCTTCTTTTCTTATATATGCATTCAAGCTATAAATTTAGATTTTTCTTCTTTTCTTATATATGCATTCAAGCTATAAATTTCCCTCTAACTAGTAATTTCACAGAGTCTCCCAAATTTTGATAAATTGTATCTTCACTTACATTTAGTTCAAAATAGTTTTAAATTTTCTTTTAACTTTTTTTTCTTTCACCTACATGCCACATAGAAGCATGCTGTTTAATCTACAAACATTTTGGAAAATTCCAGCTATCTTTCTGGTATTGATTTCTAGTGAAATTTCATTTGGTCTGAGTATATTTTACATAATATTTTCTACTTTTATATTTGTTAAAGTGTAGTTTTTGGCCCAGAATGTGGTCTATCTTGATGAATCTTTTTATGTGAGCATGAGGAGGATGTGAGCTCTGCTGTTGGTGGTTGAAGTACAGGTTGAACATCCCTAATCTGAAAAGTCAGAATCCAAAATGCTCCAAATATGAAACTTTTTGGCTGCTGACTTGGATGCCCAAGACAGAGATACCTCTGCTTTCTGATTGTTTAATGTACACAAACTTTGTTTCATGCACAGAATTATTTAAAAATATTGTATAGAATTACCTTCAGCTTATGTGTATAAAGTATATGAAACATAAGGAAAATTTTGTGTTTATACTTTGGTCCCATCCCCTAGATATCTTAGTATGTATTCATTACAGCAGGAGGAGAAGCATTTGAAAGTTCTTTTAAAAAATAAACATCAATGTTTACACAATAATCAGCAGTGAAGAGTAATTGGAATGTAGTTTGCCTGGGTGAGAGTATCAGGGGATGAAACAGATAAGATCTATTATGAATAAACCTCAAAGAGCTATGCAGAGCAATATGCACCAAATATGAAACTTTGTTCTAAGCCACAAAATACTATTTGCTTTTTCATGAAACTTTGTTCTAAGCCACAAAATACTATTTGCTTTTTCTTTTCCTAAGAAGAGACAAAACCTAATATAATATGTAACCTGATACAGTGTGAAGGCAATCAAACTCCCTGGCTGTTTTTCTTTTTCTTTTTGGTCTTTTTTTGTAAATAAAGTTTTATTGGAACACTTATTGGAACACAACCACATCTATTAATTTACATGGTGGATGGCTGCTTTCTCATTACAGCAGATTTGAGTAGTTGTGTTAGGGAATGGATGCTCTGTAAAACCAAAAATTCTTACTATCTGGTCTTTTATAGAAAGTTTGCTGACTTTAAAGAAGAGAATATAAAAGCAGGAAGACCAACGCAGGGATTGTTGCAATGCTTCCATCAAGCATGGTGATGGTATTGAGTGAGATAGATGTGATAAGATTAGTTCAGTAATCATTTGTAGCAACAAATAAAAGAAAAAAATAGGAATGGTTCTGTCACATATAAGAGGACTAAAGGCTTCATTAAAATAGCCAGCAGTAACTCTTAATGGCTGAGAATTTTAGATAATGTGATTTTTAAATTTTTAGAGGAAAGGAAATATTCCCACATGTATTAATCAGGGTTCTGTCTTAGAGGGACAGGACTAATAGGATAGATGTATAAATGAAAGGGAGTTTATTAAGCAGTGTTGACTCAAAATCACAAGGTGAAGTTCCACAATAGGCCGCCTGCAAGCTCAGAAGTAAGGAGGCGAACCTGAGTCCCAAAACCTCAAAAGTAAAGAAGCTGACAGTTCAGCCTTCGATCTGTGGCCAGGGACTTGGGAGCCCCTGGAAAACCACTGGTGTAGGTCCAAGAGTCCAAAAATTGAAGAACTTAGAGTCCAATGTTCAAGGGCAGAAAGGACCCAGCACGGGAGAAAGATGGAGAGGCCAGAAGACCTAGCCAGTCTTGTTCTTCCATGTTCCTCTGCCTGCTTTTATCAGAGCCACCCTAGCAGCTGATTAGATGGTGCCCATCTAGATTTAGGGTGGGTCTGCCTCTCTTAGTCCACTAACTGAAATGTTAATTTCCTTTGGCAACATCCTCACAGACACATGCAGGAACAATACTTTGCATCCTTCAATCCAATCAAGTTGACACTCCATATTAACCATCACACCGCAGTAGAGTCTATGATCATTTTTGCATGCTCCAAAGATGATACAAAGTTAGTAAGTATTCCTGCTTGTTAAGAGAGGTGTGATTTTCTTCAGTGAGAGCACCCTTCATCCTCAAAACTGTTCTAGAGCTGTAGAATTTTATTCCACAATCTTTTCTTCATGACAAAATTCTGAGTTTTATTTAGAGAAAATTTTAAAGTAGAGATGCTTATGGCAGGTGACTTTTGTACTACTGACAAGGCAACTGTGGATTTAACAGAGCAAGAAAAGTTCGCTAAATTAATCAGGAACTGAGTGAAAGCAGATTCCAAATGAATCCTGGGAATATGAGGCAACTTCAAAGACAATTTGTCACTGAGTGACATTTCACCATTCAAAGTGATGAAGGAATAAATGACCATGAGAGAATTTATGTTTTTACTCTATTGAAAAACATTAATCATAAACATAATTTTTAAAACAACATATAAAATAAGTATAAACCAATATTCAAAAATAAATATAAAACTTATGAGTAAATAGAAATTCTCCAGTAGAAACATAAATTATTGGCAAGGACTATACTGTTTTATGAAAATTTCAACAAAATTCTGAAGTCATGATCAAATAAATGAATATATATATTTATGTATATTCCATATTTATATTCCTTTCATCATTTGTTGCTGGGGAGGAGTATCTTCTATCATTAGCTAGAAGTATTATTAAATTAAAACCACTTGTGCCCAGTCCTAGCCTTGTCCTGTCCCACTTAGGCCTTGGAAAAAGTTATCAGCCATTTTTTTTTTCCCTCTCTCTCTGGGACTTTCACAAATCCTGAGAGATTTTTCCAGTTTTCATGCAACACAAAACATAAGGTCTTGGAATCAGAAGTCGTCAATCTTAGAGCTTGAAAAAAGGTCATAAATATCATATTTAAGGGTATAGACTTTTGAAAGCCAAGTGGATCTGGCTTCAAAACTGGTCTCACAATCTAACTCATTTAGCAGCTTACTTAACTCTCTGTTTCCATTTTTATGTATAAAACAACAGAAAGTCTTTCCTGGGTTTTTGTGGAGTTTTAAATGTATTTTTGTACATAAATCATTAAGCCTAGTTTCTGGCACATAGTAGATGTGCAATAAACAACAGCTTATGTAATTGCTACACCCGGATTCTGCTGATATTCCATTTTTTGAACTCTGTTGTTCCCTCTTGTACTATGGTACTTTTTTACTCCGATACATAAAATCCCCTGTTTCTGCTTTCTTTGCTTACTCTTCTATCCACCACCCTACTATCCTTGACCCATTGTTTTCTTGGCTGAGCCTTTGTTGTGTATGCTACATCTTTTCTGCCATGCCACTTCTGGAGGGCTGTAAATATTTACATGTAATTCCTCCCAGGCTGCTAGAATCTGTCTGCTTTTTAAATTAAAAAAAAAAAAGGTGTTAAATATAAGTGTGGTGACCATACAATTTACAATCACACAGGGATAATTTGAGGATCAAAGTGAATTCTCTCAATAATTACAGCAAGGCATCTGGTATTACCCAGAACCTTCCTAGGCAAACAGGTAAATATCGTCACCATATTTATGAGCGAAGTTACTGCTGAAATTTTACTTTGAAAGCACAGTAAAATGCATTTCCTTATTGCCATCTATCATTCAGGACCTTGCAAACGGTTTCATTTTCTAAAAAGTGCTGATTGTTATGGTTTCTGGATGCTCAGATCAGCTTTATGTACTGAAATGGGAACTGGCTCAATGCCCCCAAATACCTGCAATTAAAAGATGCAGGTGATAGTATCAACAGCAGAAAAAAACTCAGAGGAAATATAAGGCCAGGTAATCACTGACTCTGTGTGTTATCATATCACATCGACCATTTTCACTGCTGTGTTTTATAGTGATTCATTTCATTGTCCAAATAAAGATTGATGTAGATGGCCAAAATTAAATTCCCCTACTTTTGCTTACTAAAATACAAACAGTGCCAAAACTCATGAATGACTGCAGCAGCAATTAATCTGAATCATGCATCAGATAGCCACAGTCAGTGCAGTTTCCCTGTGAATGCATTAGACTTAATTTAAAATGGCAAAATAAGGGTAAATAAATCAATAGGTTACTCTGCTAGACTTCTGTTGTGTGTGTAGAGTAGCTCAGCGATAG
Source organism: Aotus nancymaae (assembly GCF_030222135.1). Classification (NCBI taxonomy): domain Eukaryota; kingdom Metazoa; phylum Chordata; class Mammalia; order Primates; family Aotidae; genus Aotus; species Aotus nancymaae. Next base: position 34,022,561 of record NW_026988471.1, read on the forward strand.
AATTGGCAGAAGTTCCCATTAAGTCGGTGAACATTTATTGAGCAGATGCTGTATGTCAGGCACAGTGCTAGACACTAAAGACAGTGCTCTTGATGCTGGAGAGGAGCAGGGTAAGCACCTTGTCATGCCTGTCACTGTGTTTCACTTAGTTTGCTGGGACATAATTATCAACTCATTTTTTCCATATATCACAGATATGTAGGGTGAGGAGGACATAGCATTTTCCTCCTTTGAAAATATGAATGAATCATGTATGTCACTTGGTGAAAGTTGGCAATATTTGCTTGTTACCTGAAAATTGAAAAGTAGCTTGCCTCTGGATGTTTTATATGTTGCTGGAAACTACACTATTGCCTCAAACATAACCTCTTTACCACAATCCTATCTCAAAGGTATGAGACGCTGTATGCCTACTGGATGGATGATTTGTGTCCAAGTCATGCCTCTTCTCTTCCTTAAGGCAATCATATCATACTTCCTTGTTTTTTGTTTTTTGTTTTGAGACAGTGTTTTGCTCTTGTTGCCCAGGCTGGAGTGCAATGGTGTGATCTTCGCTCACCACAACCTCCACCTCCAGGTTCAAGTGATTCTCCTGCCTCAGCCTCCTGAGTAGCTGGAGTTACAGGAATGTGCAACCACGTCCAGCTAATTTTGTATTTTTAGTAGAGATTGGGTTTCTTCATGTTGGCCAAGCTGGTCTTGAACTCCTGACCTCGTGATCCACCCACCTTGGCCTCCCAAAGTGTTGGGATTACAGGCGTGAGCCACCGCACCTGACCCTTACCTCCTTCTTAACAACCAATTACCTCTTTCATTAATTTAAGTTTGATTTCTGTCAGAATTATGGATAGCCAGACTACTGTACTAATGTATCTGATTTGCTCCATGCATTCAGAATTCTGGTCATTATTGATACTTTCCTCCTATTATGCAGCATTATAAAGCTGTCTGAGAGGCTTAGAGTTCCTAACCAGCTTATGTAGTAGTTTCCTAGTACTGCCATAACAAATTAACACAAGTTAGGTGGCTTTAAACAACAGAATCTTATTCTCTTACCTTCTGGAGGCTAGAGCTCTGAAGTCAAGGTGTAGTCAGGATCTTGTGCCCTCTAGGACTATGGATAGAATAGAACCTTCCCTTGCATCTTCCTAGCTTCTAGTGGTGGTCATCAGTCCTTAGCATTCTTGGACTTGCAGCTACATCACTCCAATCTCTGCTTCTATCATCACAAAGTGTTCTCCCTGTGAGTCTTTCTTCACATACTGTTTTCCTCTTACCAGGATACCAGTCATATTGGAATAAATTCACACCGATGACAGCATCTTAATTTGGTTATATCTGCAAAAACTATTTCCAAATAAAGTCAGAGCCACAAGTACCTGGGGTGAGGACTCCAACGTTTATTTTTGTGGGACAAAATTCAAGCCATAACGAACGATGACATTTGAATCTCCTACTGGAGAGTCTACTGGAGAGCTGGTTCTCCAGCAGGAGATTCAGATGTCATCATTTGTTGTGGGTTGAATTTTGTCCCACAAATGCATAACCAAATAAGGCAAATTCTTCATTTACTGAAAGTCTTTCCTGATATCTAGAGCAAAGTGATTTCTCTCTTAACTCATACATTTATGTCTATTATTATTGTCATTACCATGAATTGTTCATTGTCAGCCTCTCCCTCCAAAGTGTGGGAGGGGAGTTCTTTAAAAGCATCATAAAAAAAAGATGTGCCATGAAGAAAGAATCATTTTCAACTCTAATGTCTCACTAAGCAGGCTGTAAGGGATACTATCTAGGAATTCTACACTGCTAAGTACCTATTCAGGGCTTACCACTCTGTTCTCATAAGGAGACTTGGATGAGGCTCACAGCACTAAAGGAAAGGCTTTAACACAGACATCTGAGGTAAACAGTAGCCACATCTGAGATTAGACCCCCAGTCGTGACCACATAGGCAACAGTCGGGATGAGATGGTCAGAACAATAGTACTAGTTTCTACAACAACAGGGGACCAGGAAAGTAGCTCTCAGTCTAGGTACATAAGCAAAAGCCTCCATTGCCTGGAGACACAGCCTTGACATTAGTCCATGGCCAAAAGTTTCCATGTGAACTTTCAGAGTGAGAGAGGAAAGGCATTAGCAAAAAACTAACTCAGGGAAAGAGAAGTTAAAACACTTGGTCTGTTACATTTTTCTACTGATTCTTCGGTGATGTTGACAAAAGAGAAAAAAAGAGATAAAGTTGTTTAATTTTCTTGCAAACATGCTGATATTTACCTCCAAAAAACTAGACCTAATATTTTCTAGAAGGAGAGTTCTTATCTGTCTAATATTTGTAATGGAATATTTCTCATCTAGGATAAATTGTTGTAAACACTCTTAGAATCTATGGATTTATGATGCGTAGCTTCCTTGAAAATGTCACATAAACTAAGCAATAATTTATGGTAGAAAATGAATATATTTCATTACCTAAAACCTTCTGCTGTGCAAGATTATTTTCATCTATTACCCTGGAGCAGATAGGGTATCCAATGAGGACATGTGGAACTCAGAGAGCCATGTGCAATGGCTCTCCCTCACCCTGTTTTCCTGTGTTCTTATTTGTGTTTCTTTGATGTTGTTAGTGAAGCTTTACAGTGGGCAAAATTTCTGATCCAGATAAGTTTGATGTGTCAATATAATCATTTATGTACACTTTCCTGCTGTGTTCTAGTTGGAAGCTTTCAGGAGCTTCCATGTCTTTCTCTGGGTACAGCAAAACAGGAAAAGGAGGCACAAGGATATGGGGACTCACAGTTTTTCCTTAAAGATGAAGGATATCTGGAATTTACCATGGATAAAAGAACTACTAATGGATAGAAATTCATGAGGTAGACAATTTTGTGCGTTTAAGATTCTCTAAGGAAAATGGGTTTTTTTGCATGTTTTTGCACAGTAACTACTGATACATCAAGTTTTATTTCTGATTACAAAAATAAAAATTTGGAAATTCTAAAATATTTAAACATTCATAATTTTGAGAGAAAGAAGTATTTTTGACATTTTATTAGTTTAATAGTTTCAATTTCTCATTCTCTCATTTTATCATCTCTTTAGTGATTTTAAACAGAATTGGGATTGCGATTAATAGTGTTTTAAAACTTGCCGTTTAACTTTCCATATATATTATGAGAATTTTTTAGTGCTAAAGTTCTATAAAATCAAAAAAAGATTTTCATAATTTATATATTATAGAGAAAAATATTAACCAACACCCTATTAATCATTTGCATTTTTGACAATTATGAGGAAAGCTGTCATGACTGTCTCTGTGTTTATATAATTACTCACTGTCATTCCATAAAATAACCAATTACATAAATTGATTATTATGACTATGCTATACTTTATTTTTCTATTCTGTGGTACAGGGGAAATTGAATAGTTTCTAGCTTGGCATTATGCCCAAATATTGTTTCTATGAAGATTTTACTGCATGCCCCTTGGTGAATATATGTGTATGTAGGAGCGTAATTTTTGGATCATAGGGTGTTGTCATTTTTAGCTCCTCTCTCACTTTTATCTGAACCTAATGTTGCCTTTATTGTTTCTATGATAAGTTGAATCATATCCCCAGCTTTTTCTTTTCTTGGGTGGGGATTTTTCTTGGAAGGAAATTTTGGTCATAGTTGTTTAGATTTTCCAGATTGCTACAGCTCCTTCACGCCTTCCGCAGAAACCTTTATGTTCAGCTGCTGTTGGCACATGTAAAATGTTTTCTAGTTTCAGCTGCTTTTTTCAAGTTAGTACATTGGTCTTTCCAATTAATATTTTTTGAATTATGGGGTTCTCTGATGTTTCCTTCTACTTCCTTTTGCACAGATGCTGATAATGTGCAGTTCTTACAGTGGTGGGTGTTTGTCCTCACCCACATATATTTTTGAGTTCCCTGGAATATAATTTATCATCTTACTATCCAGTTGTGCTGGAGATGTTACCCACAAACATTTGGTTTTGCTACTACTGTTGGTGTGTCTATTAGAGTTAGAGTTTAATAAGAACGAAAAACAGGCTTCCTTTGCTATCACCTCTCTTCAACACTTCTTTAAAAAATTAAGAGAGAGTATTTTTATTTGAGGAGATTGTACGTGAGAAACTGAAGTAACCATTTAAGCCTTTGGACAATGTTATATTTCTCCAGTATTGACTTTGCTCTGGCAGGAAGTTAGGGTACAGGACAATCATAATAATCCCACTGAAGATTAGGTTGATAGAGCTGTGAAACCAGTCTATATATAGCTTACAATTCCTCCTAGAATGTAGTTCTTCAGGACTTTCAAATGAGAGCTTGAAAGTCTGTTAAGATACCTCTTTTTTAAGATGCTGATCTTCATTTCTTGTTTCCTCAACCATGTAAACCTTCCAGAAGCCCTTTATGTTTTTCTTGTAATGATATATTGCATTCGTTAACTTATGAGTGTTAAATAAGGTTTGCATTCTTAGTATTAGCCACATTTGATCATGTATTATTCTTTTTATATATTGCTTTTTGATTTGCTCTTATTTGTTCAAAGAGGTTTGTGACTATGTTCATGAAATATTGGTCTGTAATTTTCTTGAAATGTTTTTATCTGGTATGGTATTTAAGTAAGGCTGCCCTTACTTAAGGCTGAGGGAGAGCCAAATAAGTTCGGAAATGTCCTCTCCACTCCTATTGTTTCGAAAATGATAATGTGGAGGTGGTATGATTTCTTTCTTATTTATGATTTCTTTCTAAAATATTTTTATCTTATACATCTATGCACCAGTAAAACTGTCTTGGTCTGATGTTATCTTGCTATTGTTTCGTCCAGTGTTTGGAATGTATTTACTAATTCAGTCCTTAATATCTCTAAGTTACAGGGTTAAATAGGTTATCTGTTCCTTCTTGAATGAGCTTTGTTACTTTGCTTCTTCCAATAAATTGGTCCATTTCATCTCAGCTATCAAATTTATAGACTTGGGAGGTCACAGTAGTCTCTTATAATCTTACTAATTGCCAGGGGATCTGTACTAATCACTTTTTTTAAAATGTGCTTTTTTGGTAATTTTATCTTCTCTCTTTTTATTCTTGGTTATTATTTTTATTTTCAAAGAACTCTATTTTGTCTTACTAATTTTCTCTATGCTCTTATTATTTTCAATTTTATTGATTTCTGCATTAATTTTCTTCCCTCTTGTTCTATTTCTTTAAATTTAATGTACTCATCATTCTTCAATGTCATAAGATGAAAGCTTAGGCTATTAATTTTATGCTTTTCTAGTTTTTAATAGACATTTAATGCTACAAAAATATACTTTCTAGCACTGATTTAGCAACATTCTATATATTTTGATGTTAAGTTGTCAATTTTAATTAGTTATAAAGAAGTCTTATATTCTCTTTAGACATCTTATTTTGGGTTATTTGCAGATGTGCTGGATCACTTCCAAATACTTGGAAATTTTTCATCTATCTTTCTCTTTTTAACTTCAAGTTTAAATCTATTGTGGCCTTAAATTACATTGTGTGATATCTATTCTTTTACATATGTCAAGCTATGTTTTATATCTATTCTGGTGTATGTTCTGAGTGAACATCAAAAAATGTGTTTTTATTCTGTTGTTTGAATTTGGAATGTTCTATAAATGTCAATTAGGTTGATATATAACCCTTTTCAGATCATCTATATTCTTACTGGTTTTCTGCCTGCTTGATAAATTAGTTATTGTTATGTGGTATTGAAATTTCCCACTACATTTCTGGTTTTGTCTATTCTTTTATTTTTTTATCAGTTTTTATCTCATGTCTTTTGATACTCTGCTGGTGTAATACAGTCTTTTAAAATGTGTCAGGACCAATCTCTGAGGAATCTGACTAGTGTCTGCTTCGTCATCTTCTTGAGTAGATAAGTCCATGCTCCCAGCCACTTGGGCTTTCTGAGTCACTGTATACAGTCTCTAATTGCCCCAGGGCCAGGTACCAGATACAGGAACAGCCTCTGTGTTCCAAAGTCTACTGATATTTTTCAAACTAACCAAACCTCAGCCTGTTTAAACAGCCTTGCCCTTTCCTTCTGAAGAAAACTGAGTGGTTCTGTGTGACCTACTATGCTATTGAGTGGAGACTATGAAACTACACAACTTTTTCCAGTTTCTCTCTCTTCATCTGTGTCTGGCTTCACGATACCATATCTAAGCTAATACGGTTGAAAGAGTTGGTCAGTACACACATGTTTAGGATTGTAATGTATTTTTGGAGAATTAATTGCTTTATCATCATGTAATGTTTTTCCTAATTCCTAATGATCTCTGTTGACCAGAAATCAGCTTTGTGTGAAATTATTATAGCTACTCCAATTTTCTTTTGATTACAGTTAGTATATTTTATTTTATCTCATCTCTTTACTTTTCGCCTATCTGCCTTTTAAAAATTTATCACAAATATTATGTAGACATCATTTAGATGAATCTTCTTTTCATTCAATCTGTCAATCTCTCCTTTTTAACTCTGTGTTTAATCTACTTACATGTACAATTATTTAAAATATATTTCTATTAAAATATTATGACTCCTTTCTATTTATTGCATTTGTTTGTTATTTCTTTTTTGGCCTTCTCTATTTTCATCGAGAATTTTTATGCTTTCCTTTTATGTAAGCTATTAACTTATATACACTGAGAAAATTAGTTTTGATCTAAGATTTATAATGTAGACTGTTGTTGAAATCCTCCCTAAAATAGTACTCTCATGTTCATTTGTAATGTAAGTACCTTATAGTAAAATACTCCAAGTTCCTCCCTCCCATCTCTTGTGACATAGTTGTAATTTATTTCCCTTTTATATAGCTTTAAGTACCCAACACATTGTTATGTTATTTACATCATACATGTAATTTGTAAAATGAAAATTTATATTAAAATAGTGTTATTTAAAGTTATCTTTTAAATTTGAAATAAGAAAAATTAATATAAAATATTGTATTTTACCTTCATTTATAACTTTTCTCATGCTTTTTTTTTTCAGTATAAATCCATGTCTTATCTATATCATTCTTTTGCCTGAAGAAGTTCTTTTAGCATTTTTTTCTTGAGGCTGGTCAGCTGGCAACGAAGACAATAAGTTATCTATTTTGTTACTTGAAGAAAATGTTTAATTCACTTCTATATTTTAATAGTTGATATATGATATCTGAACATATTAGGTAGGTACATCTGATATTTGATTGATATTTTCAGTGTTTCAAACAAACAATATTTTCATTGTATTTAGAAATTTAGATTTGCAGGGTTTTTCCCCCAAGACTTAAAGATTTTATTCCACTGACATCTTGTTTTCAGAATTTGTTACAAAAAGTCTGTTTTAATTCTTATTCTTGAGTAGAAAAAAAGTCACCCACCCTCCTTCTGGAAGACTTTAAAATGCTCTCTTTTTCTTTGGAAAATAGGATTTTTGCATGAGGAATTATGTTGATCTGGCTACAAGGGGGTTTTGTTTGACAGTTTTTGTAGCTCTGTGTTCCAGAGATTTCTAATATCATAATGGCTATTTTTTGATTCCTTGATTAGCTTTGGAACTTCCCTTTGTTGTCCCTTAGAGAAAGTTTGTCTCTTGCAGCTTTCTTAACTGACATCCACTGTCCATTGGAGGCTTACTAGCCTGGTGTTAGAATGTAGGGGAAGGGCATTCTCTAATCTTCTTTTTAAGTCTAAATTACTGGAGTGCACTGTTGACCTTTGTCTTAGCGGTGTGGTCTTCACAAGTATCCCTCTTGCAGGAGAGGAGGTTGGTTCCTTTTATCGTCTAGTTCTTTCTGTGACTGCAGCAAGTGTTTTCTAGGGTCTCCAGTCAATGCATTTGAGCCCCTTCCCCTAGAGTTTATGGCTTCTCATACCCCTCCACACATAGGTGAGACAGGGAGGCTAAATTAAAGTTGGGGTAGAATGAAATTAACTTCTAGCAGGAGTAAGATTTCACTTTTGTCTTCGGGAAAGTCCTTCTCTGGATTAAGCTTTTTATTTCCTAAGCATGTGGTTGGTTTTTTATGTATTGGTATTCCTTATTAATCAAATATCAGTATAAATTGTTCTTCAGATATAGTCCCAATTTTCCCTGGCTTAGCGGTCATTTGTTCTACTGAATGCTCAAAGAACATTGCACACATCTTTTTTTATAAGTTCTCAGGCAAATCAACATTCCAATTGTTTGTTTGGTACTAGAGTCTCTAAATAAGTTGTTTTACAAATCAGAAAACTATCTTTGCCTTCATAACTTTAACACCATTCCTAATGTATAATAGATATTTTATAATACAATTAATTAAGTCAGTCAGTCATTCTGTGAAAGTACATTGAGGTCTTACCATATAAAGGCATTGTTTAAATTATTGGAAATACATCAGTAGACAAAACAAATACAATTTCCAACCTCAGGGAGTGTATATTCTGGTAGGAAGAAGACAAGTAACAAGCAATGAATCAAATACAGTATGTCAGGTAGTGCTAAAAGTAAGAAGAGTAAATTAAATAAAGAGTGACGGAGGTTGCGCTTTCACTGCTCTTGATAAAATGATCAAGGAAGTGCTCATGTCTGAGTTGGCATATGAACATACTTGAATGAAGTGGGAAATTAACTAAACACAACTATAATAAGAGTTGAATAGTAAATGAATTACAGAGACAGGTGCATTTAAGGGTTCCATGGTTTTCTGCTTGTCTTTGACTACCTTTCCCTCATAGTTTCTGTTTCCTTCATATTGAGATAATAAGCCAAGTTACAGTCAGTTATTTTTGGGAGGGTCTTCAATATGCCCGAGTGATATAATATACTTCTATCAGTTTCAGAAAAGCAATTTGGTCACAGGGAGTAATTTTCACTAGTAGAAAAATCACTGCCTACTTTTCCAATCCTACAAAAAATTATTAGATATTGGAGTCATAAATAAAATGTAATCCTTCCATCCTTAAGTGATATCTATATGCTTTACCATTTAGACCTTGATTTTCCTGAAACAGACAAACTTAATCTGCAGCTCTATTTGGCATTTGTATAATCTGCTATTATAACAGTTAGTACATTGTTTTCAAGTTAATTGCTTATTCCTATATATCATCTATAAGTGTGGGAGTTTTTCCAAAGCATGGATTGCATCTTACTCATTAGAAAATTTATCAAGATTCCTGGCACAGAGTTCCTATTAAATAAGTGTTTGTCAAATTGTATTGATGATTAGCCAGTTCTACATTTTAAGTACATTTGCCATAATATTGAACAAGCAAATAAATCCAGCGTAGAAACTTCTTTTAGTGTTCATGCAGGGACCTCTTGAAGTATATTTGTTGATTAATATTTTTCAATTGTCCCTTTTTAATTTTTTTAAAATGAAGAATCTTAATAATGAAAGGCTTTATCTTGAATCTAAGTGGCATACAATAATTTACTATTATTTTTGGAGACTTGGAAATCTAAAACTGTATAATATTGTCAGCTTTTGCCTACTGAAAAAGCATCTTCATATTCTGAGATTACTTCAGATAGGATACACTGCCCTGTCATTTCATTCTGCTCTATTAAAAGGTTCTTAATTAAAGAAATCATTAAGAATATTCTAATTCTATTGAATTCTGCATGTAATATATTTGGCAGATTTCTGATGGACATAAAGATAAATAATATTAAATATTTTAAAACTTGGCTCAATTTTCTTTTTCTTTGCTATTATAACACTTCAGGAAATATTTTTTAGATGTATGAGGCCCAGATTCAGACTGGCACAATGAAACGCTACTCCTCAATAGATACACACACATTGAATTTAATATTGACAAACATTCTCTACCCACCTTTTACTAAAAGCCACTCATTTCATGTGTACTTTTCTGCAGGTAATACATCCTGACTGATTCTTTACTATCTAAGCCAATGCAAAATAAAATAAAATTTGAAGCATATATTCACATTTCCATGAAACAGTAAAATCATGAGCAACTGTATAATTTTCCCATTGCTCATATGAGATATAATTGGCTCCTTCTTAGAGTTGAAATAATAAATAAAAAGCCTCAAATTCCCACATTAAAAATGAATATATCTTTTCTCTTCAGGAGAAAGATTAATGTTAAAGGATCAAAACCACAGACATTCACTCAGGAAAGTTTTGGCGATCTGTGCCTAGAGAACGTTTACTATGCAACTGATTTAAATTTCAAAGTAACATGGGATTGAATTGTTGTAATGAACAGAATAAAAAAGGTTCTGCTTGTCCAAATAATAGAATATGTGAGGTTATATATATTTAAACTATTAAAAGTATATCTGAGCCCATAGACTTGGAAAGGAAGAGCCTAACTGTCCTAAATACAAAAGAAAACAAAACAACAGAAAACACCCCATGTCAATTTGGCTAACCAAGAATCAAGTTAAACAACACATAAAGTACAATAACCATATAAGATAAATTGTAGGTTGAGAATGAGACACCCACAAAAGAAGAATAAAGGACTATGTACATTCAGTAGTAAGAATAAAGATCTCAGTCTGAAACTGGATTTTAAGAAACGACGTCCTCATATATAAACACTGGTATAGGGTTGTATTGTGGAAGTCAGAGTAAATGAAGTCACAAAAAATTGAAACCCAGAGCATAAGATACAAAGTTTCAGAGCTCAACTTTGTGCAAACCACCTGGTAAAGAAACCATAAGTCTAAAAATCTCAATTATTTAAGAATTGGTGAACCCATTAGGAAAGAGGTGAAAAACAACCATAAAAATCATGCTCTGGAAGGTATCACAATACACAAACCACATGAGACTACTGAGGATTTAAACTCATGGTAGTTGAACTCCTAGACCACATATATGTATAGCCAATGGCCATATAAGAAAAATGCAATGCTAAGAAAGACAACCATAAATTAATTAACTGGAAGGATTTATGACTGGGGATTTGAGATATGAAAGTCACTTGAAAAGAACTTTAATATACATATTTAAAGTGTGTAAATAAATAAAGGGAGTAGTAACATCCAAAAAATACAAAGGGGGAAATTAGGAAGCAAGATGAGACAATATAAATCAACAAAGTAGAAATTTTCTTTTTCTTTTACTTTTTTCTTCTATTATCTCAGAAGAAACTAGAAGAGAAGGTAGAAATCTTAGAAGTAAGGATTACTCACTGCCTAGGAGACCTTAGACATGTTACTTAACCCCGTTTTTTCAGTTTTCCAATCTGTAAGATTGGATCACTAATTGAGGTGATGTGGAATTTAACATAGTTAAAGCATTTAGATTAGTGCTTGGTGCAATATAATCAGTCATTATATATTAGCACTTATATAAAATAATGTAACATTTGTAAAATATGAAAAGGTTAAAATGAGCAACTAGGGAAAAAGGTTCTTGCCTATATATATATATATATACACACACACACACACACACACACACACACACACATGCATACACACATGTGTGTATTTTTAATATGTATTTTAATGGCTCCCAAAGTCACTTTCTTTAACAAAGGATGAAAGACAAAACAAAATTTATTTTAACACCCCCACATTGTTCCACACTTCTCTTCTGTGGAAATACTTCACCTGGAACTCTCTCTTCCCTTTTGCTAACAGCTTAGTGTCTAAACAGTAAGGTTGGTGTCCCTGTTCCAGGAGGCCCTCTTCTTAGTCTAAGGGATAATTTCAGCTGCACTGAGTGGCCAAGCTGACCCTGTTCATATGGGAAAGGAATTTGATCACAGGGCCCCTGGCTTACCCCACATGCTGTCAATTTCAGCAAGAAATACTGAATGTCCTTGTGACTTTTAAAAATTGTTCAAAAATGAGGCTGTGATAAACAAAAGCCAACCCTTCTGCTCAGATCCGTGGATTAAAAAATGTTTTTTAAAAATCCGTATGATTCTTACCAAAAGGATGGCTATTAAATATAAACCAAGAAATATCCAGAAACAGGTTTCTTGGGAATGGTTGGGAGGCATTCCAACATAGTGAAATGATTTTGCCATGTTCTTTTATCTATGGGGAATTCACTTTTATCACAGCCCTGTATATAAACCCTCCTGAAATCCCTTCAGTAGATAGCATTCCAATTCAGACACCAAAGTGAAAATATCTTTGAAAAGTGTGAGGTGGCTGGGAAACTATGCACATCTTGGCAAACATTTTTCAACCCACCTGTGAGAGAGGAGGCAGTTAGAGGTTGATTAGGCAGATAGAGAGGGAAGGTCTTGGGAGTAGAAAAATGCCTGTGGGACCACACCTGCACAACCCCTGTAGCTAGTGGAAAGAAATTTGGTTAAGAACTTCCTCTAATGCCAAAATGTTTGCTCAGAAAGGAGCATCTCAGCCTAGGAGCGAGTGCAGTAGATCAACCTAAATGTCCTTAACTTGACCCAACTCATTATAATGTCCTTAGCGGGACATTAGCATTGTGGTTTTAGTTTCCCCATGGGTTTTGCTTAGCCATTCATGGGTAATAACCAAGATCCAGTCATGCTGGCCAATCCCAAGCATGCGCAGATGCAACAACACAAGGAAGAACATTCCCCCTCCCATTTGGGCAGAACCCACAGAAGACTTCCTTGTCTTTGCCATATAAAAGAACTCAACCTCATTTCTGGCAACCTGCTTTCAGAGCACCTTTCTTTGATGAGAGCTTTCTTTTGCTTAATGAATCTTACTCTACCCATGCTCTGCTGGCTGTGTGCCTTACTGTTTTTGGTCATGGGACAAGAACTTGGACGTAGCTGAACTAGGGACTAAGCAGACTGCAACACCAGGAGCTTAGGCTTTCTGTGAGGATCATAAGTTTTCTGGTTAAAAACATTCTTGAAGCCATCAGAAATGGAGGAACAGAGACTTAGCATCCAAGAAGGTAAGTTCCTGGTTCCATGTCTGGTAATTCCATATCCAACAGCCAAACGGCATAATCATGTAGCACATCATAAAGACGTTCCACAGGATGATGAAGACTCAAAATATCTGAGGCTCAGTAAGAATTCCCTAATGTTGTCACCTGTGCTGTGCTTCCACACCTCCTTCCCAAAGCCCTGCATGTCCTTCTTTTTTCATTTTAAAGTTGAGTCCTGCCCCAGCATTCATCAGCAACATCCCAAACAGTAGGATGTCTCTGATCATCTTTATGGCCAAAGCATACTGAGATAAATATATTTAAACAGAAAATTAAAAATCAGAAAAATGGGCAAGGCTGAGAGTCAATATAATAATATTGTATATAAGGCTAGGGAAGTTTCACAGAAATTTAAACAAAAGGGCTTAGATTTGGAAAACAAGAGAAGGATCAAGGCATGCAAGGATTAGTTCTAGAAATTCCAGTAGATTCATAATATAAACACAGAACACAGGAGAAGGTTAGGAATAGTTTATTAAATAAAATAATTATTTTTCGGATTTAAAAACCAGTTCTAAAGATAATTAATAAATCTACAACTGAACTGCAGATATATCCAAAATTGCATGAAATGAACAATGTGACTTATATACTTGTAATACTCACTTTCTACTACTGTTCTTCTTATTATAATTATTTAGGCAAGAATGAATATTCTTTCCTCCCTAAGATGAGGCTGGTAGAAAATTTTGATGAAATTTTATGTTAACAAAGTTAAACTTTCATTTTAATGAAATTTTATTATAAAATTTTGTTTTAATGAAAATCCACTTAGACTAAGGATCATGGATTATTCCATTCTTGTTCTCTAACATCTCTTCTCATGTGGACTATCAAAACACCTAGGGAAACCTGATATTATCAATCTCTTCTCCCCAATGATCCATGAATCTTAGTCTTGACATTATTTGAATGCAGTTGTTCCAAGAATTTCATCATTCAACAAACAATAAGAAGATGTCACAGCCTGTATTGCACAGGTAAAGCAACAAACTGAGACAGTGGTTGTGTAGCACAGAAATAGTTTAATTATCGAAAGGCAGCTGAGCAGTAGGACAGGATATATTTCTCAAATCTGCCTCCCCAGGAGCTCGGAGGCTAGAATTTTTGAAGGAAATTTAATGGGCAGGGGACCAGGGAATGGGTGCTGCTAATTGCTTGGGGATTAAATCAGTGTCCAAACTGTCATTTCATGTTGAGTCAATTTTTGCTTGGAGGTCATAGAACCACAGGTTCATATGAGTCACAGGTCTGGGTGGCATCAGTTGGAATGCCCAAATGTAAAAGGCTCAAAAATATCTCAAAGACTAACCTTAGGTTTCCACAACAGGTATGTTATCTCTAGGAGCAATTGCGGAAATTACAAATCTCGTGACCTCCAGCTACGTGATTCTTGAGCAGTCAGCAAGCCAGAGAACAATGGCTGGTTATTGCTTAACTATGCTTATAGCTTAACAGAATTCAGGCACCACTGTAATTCTAACTTAGTGTCCTTTTCTTAATTTTGAAAACAAAGGGGTTTTCAGTCTCTGAACAAGGAGGACCTTCTTTTCAGGAAAAGACTATTGTCATCCTTGCTTTAAGTTAAACTATAAACTAAATTTCTACCGTAGTTAGCTTGGCCTACATCCAAGAATGAGAAAAGGCAGTTAGCTTGTGAAGTCGGAAGCAAGATGGAGTCTGTTCATGTTAAATTTATCTTGCTGTCATAATTTTTGCCAAGGTGGTCTCAATGATAAGGTGATTTATTTATTTCTTTTCTTTCTTTTCTCTCTCTCTCTCTCTCTCTCTCTCTCTCTGTCTGAAAGTCTTTTCCATAGGGTAGTAATTGGATTCCTTAACAAACGTTAATGCAGATATGAAACCCTAGAATTGTCTCATAGCTATTCTGTTCTGATATGAGCTTTCTATATTATAATTCAAGTAGCCTAATAAGAGTAAAAGTAATCATATGAAAAAGAAAGTTTCACTAGGATTGAGCATAATGCTTAGAGTATGGTAAAATCATTTTTAGTTCTTCAGAGTTTTAATGTGTTGAAGAGTTATTTTTGGTTTGTTTGCTTTATTTTTGAAAATAACAGACTTTTTTCAATCAAAATGAACACAAAAATTCTAAACCAAAAATGGAATTTAGCTGGACAAGGCCCTTACTAAATGTATCCCCACTGTTGTGATGATGCTAGATTTCACACACTATAGACTGCATTATCATTCTAAAATAATGGTGAGTCTATGAATGTTCTGAATCAGGTATTTTCTGTGTTTTGAGATCAAGGCAAGTCTGACCATAATAGATATGGTCATCTTCTATCGTACTTTACTTTGGAAAGGCTCTTACTGTCGCACACTTAACCCAATTGTCACAACATATTTCAGTAGGTAATAAATTAATTATGAGCCAGTTTAGTTCTGAATGTGCGACAAAGGGGATAGTCATACATCCTTTCTTATTTTAAAAACACATTTTAACAAAATGCTAGTGTAGATGACCCAATGAATCCAAGAGACCAAGAAAGAGCAGGGGAGTAAATAAGGGCATGTTTTGAGAACACATGATTTTGAGATTTGCTGAGAGGAATTTATTTTCTATCATTGTTTTGTATTTATTTATGCATGCACATAATGTATAGAGTAGTTATGAGGCAGCATAGATTATAAGTGATATTAATCTCCTCTGATGGAAAATTCTGTGGGTTCATGTGCTAGGTCACCATGTTTCTTCATCATCTGAGAGCAGAACTTAGCCCAATATTGCTAATGTCAATTAGTGCTACTCCAAGAAACATCCTGTTAGTTTTCACATACACACATATTCTCCAAATAAATTCAGAAGATTGAGTTAAAATGTTGGAAGCTGGGCCAGGCACAGTGGCTCACACCTGTAATGCAGCACTTTGGGAGGTCGAGGCAGGTGGATCACGAGGTCAGGAGTTCAAGACCAGCCTAGCCAACATGGTGAAACCCCATCTCTACTAAAAATACAAAAAAACTTAGCTGGGCATGGTGGCACGCACCTGTAGTCCCAGCAATTCAGAAGACTGAGGCAGAAGAATCACCCAAACCCAGGAGGTGGAGTTTGCAGTGAACCGAGATTGTGCTACTGCACTCCAGCCTGGGCAAGAAAGTGAGACTTCACCTCAAAAAAAAAAAAATGTTGGAAGCTGGAGACTGCCCCAAGACAGGACAATGTTCAATTGAGACTGTGCAATTTTGATTTTATGAGGTGAATAAGATGTGATGAGAAATTGGAAAATAATTAGTCAATTTATCAGGTTTGTGAATAGTGTTGTAAGGCAAACTTGAAGATTTTTATGGAGCAATTGTAAAGAGAACCTTTAAAGTTGATAATAGGTCGGGCGCGGTGGCTCACGCCTGTAATCCCAGCACTTTGGGAGGCCGAGGCGGGTGGATCATGAGGTCAAGAGATCAAGACCATCCAGGTCAACATGGTGAAACCCCGTCTCTACTGAAAATACAAAAAACAAATTAGCTGGGCATGGTGGTGCGTGCCTGTAATCCCAGCTACTCAGGAGGCTGAGGCAGGAGAATTGCCTGAACCCAGGAGGCAGAGGTTGCAGTGAGCCGAGATCATGCCATTGCACTCCAGCCTGGGTAACAAGAGAGAAAGTCTGTCCCAAAAAAAAAAAAGAAAAAGAAAAAAGTTGATAATAAATTGTCTATACACATCCATAGCTACCAATTCTATCTACCAATTTCAGAGCACAAGATCCTAACCAGTACCTAAGTAATATTAAAAAATGCTGCCAGAAGCTAAGAATCAAATACATCTCCCATCTCTGATGAGTTCATAGGACTTTATGTCATTGTATTTGGTACTATAACCTTTTTCCTATTTCCATTTTATATTGCTATCTCTATTTAATTACATTAATGAGCAATTTGTATTTATGTAAGGTGCTTTAAGTTTATTTTAAAGTTATTTGAAAGTAACTTATTGAAAAAGTTACTCAAAAATCATAATATTATATGTATTTTAAAATTCTCACAATAAAATATATTGAAGATGTCTGCATCTCACATGCAATACACGGCTGATTTAAGGCAGGGACAGTGTTTTATACACCATACTATACTGAATACCTAAAAAAATGCCTGACACATGGTAAATGTTCAGTAAACATATTATTTTTGTTCAATCTGGCTATTGACTTGGCAGTAGGAATATAATACTATGCTAAGAATAATTTGATCAATAAAAATACTGTAATAATATTCTCAGGTTGGTGGGGATGATTGAGAATAGAACAGGAAATACCAGAGAAAAATATCCAGTTGTCTCTTCTTCCCTACTCAGCTTCAGGTTTTACTTTTTAAGTGTAGCTGAAGTACTAATCATTTTGATAGGGAAATCTACCTCGAAAACACTTTCTAATTTGAATAGTATCTATTTAAATTTACATATTTTTTTCTTTTTGGTACCAGTTCTTTTAAATTATTTAATAGAATAGTCTTAAGGCATTGAAAGGGACCCATTCAGCAACATTTAAGCCAACAAATCAGTCAGCAGTATCTGGTCCTCTCACAAAGGAATTAAGCATTTTATTCAGTCTGTGTATATGATATTTCACGGGCCTTCATAATAGAGCTATCAATTTTCTGATTTGCAAGCCAGTTGACAGAGTTAATACCCCAAAGGGCTATTTCAGTGTTAAGCTCCTAAAATTGTTTTAGACTCCCCCATAAATTAGACTAAAGTCCAATCATGTACAATTTTATCCTTTTGCTTTTTAGAAAAGCATGAATTTTGTGTTCCAGAAACAACACGCTTTTAGAAGAGTAGCCCATTGGTTCTATTTATTTATATTTTAACTTTTAAAAATTCAGATTCACCATAACATGCTATAAGTCTCACAAGTAACAATAGAAAATTGCTTAACCTAATATTTTTTAAGTTGGCACTTTAAATACTGGCAGAGCCTAACATAACTGATCTGTCTATGGTTGTTTGCTTTTGTTAGCTAAAATGAGTAGGTTTATAAACAGGCAGGCATAAAATTTTGTATATTATAAGTAAACTACAGATTTTGGCCAAAAAATTATCTTTCTTGAGAAAAAAGAAATCCCTTTAAAAATATAGAAGATGACAGAATATGTTTTCTCATGTTCATATTTTACTCGTAGGATTGCCCTGCCCAAAATATGTTTGTGGTTTGTTAAAAATCAGCTCTATGTCTGACAAGAAGTTTGTTCCTGGATTAGTGTGTATGATTAAGGTTAATGATATCAGTTATATAAACAAACATACTTACGCATTTTATGTCATTGTTTGTTAGATTTTAAAATTCTGGCCATGAATAGTTTTAATAGGACTCTTGAGAGAATTTTTTTCTGATTAAATAAAATTAAGATGAAGAAGATGAAAATATGTATACATCCATCTGCTGCCTATACATACATGCACAATTATATTAGGCTGGTACAAAAGTAATTGCAGTTTTTGCCATTACTTTTAAAGGGCAAAAACAGCAATTACTTTTGCACCAACCTAATAGTAGCAAGAATCACACACCTGGTCCAGCCCACTTCCCCTCTCCACTACTCTCTTCTCCAATTTAGCTCACTCTAAGGCCCCCAATTACATCCTGATTACCAGATATTAAGGGTATGTTCTAGCCCCTATCCTACTGCACATTTCAGTGCTTGGTTTTATTGAGTGGTCCTCATTCCTGCCTCCCAAACACTATCTTTTTGAAGAGCTCCTTTATGATGCCTTTCTTTCCAACTCCAATATCTGTGTATCCCATCAAGTTTTCTTCTCACAATACTATCTATAGTCCTGATTCTTCAACATTAATTTCTCTAAGAAGTAGGTCCTCCTCTTCTCTCTTCAATTTAACTCACTTCTCTTCACCCCTCTTTTCTATCTTTTCTTCTCTTCACTTTTAAAGCACTTCCTCGGGAAACAGTCCCCTCATTCATACCAATAGCTTTGACTGCTACCCACTTGCAGGTTAGAATCTTAGAGGGGGCTAATAAATGACACCATTTTTTCTCCAGCTAATTTCTGGCCATACAGAGGAAAAAAAGACAGAGGCTTTGGCATATAGAAATAAGAATATCAAATTTATGTTATTTAAAGAGTCATGTTTTGTGGTCTATATACTTGGATATGTAGGAAAAAATAATGAACCCCAGTGTAATAGCAGCTTCCAAAAAATGAATCCTCTATTACATTGGGGTTCATTAATTTATCCTACATATCTAACTATGCTTGCCAACTCTCTGGTAGTAGTGAGTCACCAAGGTCTGATCTGTGGAAAAATGATTTTTCTCCAAAGCACACAATACAGCAAAGAACATCAAAGACAACATATTCTCTGTCGACAGGATGAAACTCAACACACAGGAGAGTGTCAAAGATTCTGAGTTTTGCACACTCACTTTTCCCTTTTAAATACTCAGATGTAAATAAAAAGATGGAAAGAAGGAAGGGTGATTCAGAAGTAATCTCCATCCACAGCAAAACTCCTTTCCACTTTAACATGAATGATAACTCTCAAATCAACATGTCTAATGCAATCCTGTATACTCAGCTGTAGTCTCAGGAATTCTATAAACTAAAATAATTTTACTCAATTCTGTAATACAGCCTTTAAATTCAATATGTTCAAAATTGAACTTACCATAACTTACCATCATTTTACTCTTCTTGTGTTCCTATATCAGTGAATAATATATTATTTAGCTAATTATTAAAATAATGAAAAATATAATCTTTTACTTCATCTCCCACATGTACTTGGTCAATAAAACCTATCAGATCAACTTCTAACTATCACTTGATCTTAGCTCTTTCTACAGTGCCTTCTATCATGGATTTATTTCATGTTGTCTTAATTTCTTATCTGTATACCAACAAAATCATTTAAAAATGGTCTCTGTTCAAAATGCAAATCAAAACCACAATGAGATATCTCACACCAGTCAGAGTAGCTATAATTAAAATATCAAGAAATAACAAATGCAGACAAGGTTGTGGAGAAAAAGGAATACTTATACACTGTTGGTGGGAATGTAAATTAGTTCAACCATTATGGAAGATAGTGTGGCAATTCCTCAAACTCCTAAACACAGAAATACTATTTGACCCAGGAATCCCATTACTGAGTATATACCCAAAGGAATAGAGATTGTTTTATTATAGAATACACTTAACATGTATGCTCATTGCAGCACTATTCACAAAAGCAAAGACATGAATTAACCTAAATGCCCATCACTAATAGACTGGATTAAGTAAATATGGTACATATACACCATGAAATACTATGCAGCAATAAAAATGAATGAAATTATGTCCTTTGTAGGGACATAGATGGAGCTCAAGGCCATTATTCTTAGCAAAGTAATGCAGGAACAGAAAACCAAATATCACATATTCTCACTTATAAGTGGGAGCTAAATGATGAGAATAAATGGACACATAGTGAGGAACAAGAAACACTGAAGCATATTGGAGGTTAGAGGGTAGGAGGAGGGAGATGATCAGGAAAAGTAACTAATGGGTCCTAGGCATAATACCTGGGTGATGAAATAATCTGTTATAACAAAGCCCCATGATGCAAGTATACCTATATAACAAACCTGCACATGTATCCCTGAACTGAAAATAAAAGTTAAAAAGAAGACCTAGTGTCAAATAGATCAGTAGAGTGACTATAGTTAATAATAATTTACTGTACATTTCAACATAGCTGGAAGAGAATAATTTAAATGTTCTTAGCATCAAAATATCACATGTTCCCTGATCATCTATTCATTTATTATGTAGCAATAAAAAAAGAAAGAAAAAAATCAAGAGAAAAGGTCTCTATTTCTGTCTAACTATTCTACAATGCTTTCTCCAAACTGAAACCAAAGTACTATTTCCAAAACAAAAAAGTAAAAATAATACTTATTATTGTGGTGGTAGTGATATTGATGGTTACCATCTACTCTGAATGTACTGTATATAAGGCGTAATTTAAGTAATCTCACTGATTATGTACACACATGCATGCAAAGTAATACAGGTAGCATTAATACTCCCACTTTAGAGGTGAAAAGTTATTTGTCAAAAGTCATACTCTAAGTGGTAGAAAAGGAAATTTGACTTCAGAAATTTAGCAATTAAGTACTTTGCCATGCTGCCTGATTTCGAGAGAGCAATTGAGTATTTTCTTGAATAAATCTGTAAGTGGTTTCTCTTTGCCTTTAAAATAACATCAAAACCCTTGGCCCAAACGTTTGTAAACTGCTCAGATAATCTGTTTTCTCTTCTCGTCTCAGTTTACTTTCGTTATGACCTCATTTCAGATATGGCTTCCACGGTTTTGGTTGTGCTATTCTCCTTACTTCGAAATCCTGATATGATTACCCTCCTTAGGTAATATAAGGAATATTTGAAATTCTTCATAATTAACCCTACTTTCATTTGCCTCTAACAACTGAGAAAGTGTTTATCTTATATTCATATTCTGTGATATAGATGGGCCACATTTACTAATGAATGAGATCACTATTTACTTTGAAGTATGCTCAGAGGTAATTCCCAAACACTCCATCCACCGTCTCTTACATGCACATACACTGACTTACTCTTTGATACTCTCTTCCTTTGTATCCTCCCTCTACCTTGTGATTAGCATATTAAGATCTTCCCCGTGGCCTAACATGCTTACCTAGGACTCTCTCATATGGTCTCTTTTCTCTTTGCTTCATTTCCCCAGCCTTTCACTGAATTAGTATACTCACTTCCAACTGAACAGGCCTGGCTGAATTTGGGATCCATACTTCCAGTCTTCTAAGTTTGAATCTTATAGGTCTCCGTCACTGATCTCTAAAATTGATAAGAGAATTATCTTAAATTTGTAAGATCAGAATTTTAATATGGCTTTGCAAGTTATTAATTATATAGTATATAAGCCACCTTCCCTCCATATTAGCAGTTTTCTTATTGCAGAATGTTTATAGAAATAATTCTACCCTATGTAGTTATTTTGAGAACTATCTGAGATAATGTATTTAAAAGCAAACAACACAGTGCCTTACCAAATCATAGTATGTGAAACCTGCAACTAAATATATAAAATTTACACGTAAATACATACAAATGTGCACAAAATGATTTAGTGAATTATGGAAATAATTAAGAAATGTTCAGTTAATTTCAATTGGGAATATATACTATCATGTTTATTCTCAAAATATTGAAAATCTAATTTCAATAATAATCTATGTAATGAAGTAATATTCTAAACAGCTTTGACTAGAACATTGATATTTCATGAATGTGGGCATAATTCTTAATAATCTTTCTCAAAACATGGTTTGCAGTATCATTCTTTGGTTTCTGGAGTTAGTAACATTTTCAGAAAAGAGAAAATGAATGACATGAGAATTTGTATTTAGGCAAACCTTTCTCTACCATGCCACTATTGACATTTGGAGACAGATGATTCTACATTTCAGAGGACTGACCTGTGCATTGTAGAATGTTTAGCAACATCTTTGGATTCTACCACAAGGTACCAATAACAGTTGATGTTCTCACCTCCAGTGTGATGACAGCAAAAGTCTCTGGTTAACAACCACTGACTTATATCAATCCAAAATAACTAATGGATATCTCTCATAAAGTAATTTGGGGTACAACTGATAACTGTCAAAGTACTGCTCACTTTAAGATGAAGCCACCAGTGTGGTAAGTATAGCAACATCAGGGTACGCCTGAAGAATTTACTCTGGTTTCTATATCCTTTCTTATTATGTCATCCCTTAATAACAATATTTCTAATCCTCCAGTAAATTTCATATTAGCATAATGCTTTTTGTGGGTAGAATTTATTTTAACATAAAGGAATAGTGTGATGAATTTAAAGATACTTTCTTTATTTGAAGTAACTGAAACATACAGCTTTTAAATCTCCATGGATGGGACACCTCTACCCTAGTCAGTGGAATTCTCACAATGTGACTTGGGGAAAACATTATTTAAAAATGAATACATAAACTAAAAGACAAAGACATCTTTTTCAAAGAGTTGAAATGAGCATCTGACAGTTTTTTTTCCCTTTTTTTACATGGTCACATAAATATGCACTGGGTATAGAAGAGAAAAAATTTTAATAGTCATTCAGTAAGGAACTGCATTAGCAATTTTCACTGACACAAAATTTTAGCCCACATAGCCATTTTGTGGATGAGCTGCTTTAGAATAAAGCCATTTCCTATAAGTATCTAGTAGAAGACCGTAGAAGTACATACATATGTGCAAACCAAGACATGTGTGAATATGTTCTCTCTCTCTCTCTCTTTCAAGCCCCACAAGCTGGTCAGCTATAAAGTTAAAAAGTTCATGAATATAATGAGTATTCCATGGGCGCATAAAAATTTGAGGTTTGCATTGCAGCTAACAAAAGTAAATTTAATAGAAATAAATCCAATTGTAGGGGAAGAGACTACAATTAGCAAAAGTCTATGCAGACTCCGGCGTTTTCAACTTGGCTGTAATTTCTCTTTGAGTCATCACAGTGATGTGGCTGCCTAAAAGGCTAATGCAATTGTAGACCACATTGATAGAAATGTAAATCTAACTCATGGGGGAGAGTATATTTACCACTTGGTGCCAATTAGCCTACAGCTATCTTTGGGAATTCTTGAAAAGTAATAATAATAATAAATCTCAGAGTTATAGTGGATTCTTCTCTTTAGAGGTGCTGATTTTGCTCTTTAAGATTTCTGTTATTTGATTCTTCAAGATTAGCAATGTTTCAGTTCCCTTTCTTACTGCTTTAAGCAATGTTAAGGCTCCAATTTCATGATTATCTATTAAACCGTACCATTCTGTGAAATCTTTATTGCATTATTTTCTCACAATTTAAACAATTTTTCTCTTAATTACTATGTAACTATGCAGGATTTGTATAATTTTCATAATTTTAAATCTAATAAGTCTAGAATACTGAAAGATTGTAGGCAATCCTACAGGATTTAGATTTATGTAAGGAAAGAAACAATTATTCAGTTGTTAAGGCAAGGGATGCAAAATCACTTTTTGTGGAAACTAATACAACTATTTATGGAGACCTTTGAGGATACATATCTCTTTATGGTGGGCATACTCATTATCTATGCCCCTTTGATAATTGTATCCTCCAAATTCATTCCATCCCTGCCTGCTCCTTACTCCTTAAACTTCTAATCCTAAAACAAAATAGATTTGAGAAAGGATTGTAAAATTCCTCACAGCAGAATGGCTTCCATATAATCATAAATATATTTTTTACTTATTTCTGCGTGGTTTATAAGATATTGATTCTTTTGTATTGGTTGAGGCTTTATCCGTGATAAATATATGGTCAATTTTTGTTTAATGATTCATGTATGCTTTAAGGTATGGTTTCTTCTATAATTGTTGGCTATAGAATCCTTTACTCATTAGAACAAAAATTATGATAATACAGTTCTAATTTTCTCTTTGTTTGCTAATTTTTGCCTATCAGTTTTAGATAGTGTGTTACAAGTCTTTATAAATGATAACAAATTTATCAAATTCTACTCATAATGTTTTTTTTGCTTTACATCTTTTGATTCAGATGTTAGTGCTTTTCATCTGATAATATCATGACTAACTCTCTTTGGGTTATTCTGCATTTTTATTTCTTGTTTGTATTTTTCTATTCCATCGTTTTTAGTCATGCTGCGTCATTCTGCTTTAGTTTAGAAAAAAAAAAGGACATCCAGTTTCATTCCAATATGGAATGAGCTTGGAAGTTATCATTACTATCCTATCAAGAATACAAAAGCTTAACAAACTATATATAAAAATCAGAAATATCAAATCAAAGGGAAAATTGGTAGTTTTTATTATGTTATATTTCACTCCTTAAAAAAACCTTGAGATATGCATTGGATGTTTTAAGGCCTCCAAATCTCATATTGAAATGTAGTCACCAATGTTGGAGATACAGGCTAGGGAGAGGTGTTTGGGTGATGGAGGCAGGTCCTTCATGAATGGCTTGGTGCCCTCCTCACGGTAATAAGTGCATTTGAACTCTGAATTCATCTTTAAAACAGTGTGACACCTCCTCCTTCTCTCTTTTGCTCCCTCTCTTACCAAGTGACATGTGTACTCCCCTTCACCTTCTGCCATGATCAAAAGCTTCCTGAGGCCCTCACCAGAAGCATATGACATCACTATGCTTCATGTACACCCTGCAGAACTATGAGCCAATAAACCTCTTTTGTTTATAAATTTCTCAGTCTCAGATATTCCATTATAATGATAAAAATGGACTAACATACTGCTTTAAAAAGGTATGGAAATTAAAAATATGGTGACTCACAGACTAAATAAACTGACATGCATTTTTAAAAAATGAACAAAGCTAAATTCAAAGTAGAAATGTCAAAAATAAAGGTAAAAGCATTTTTCACAATTGAGCAACATTGTAAGGTGATCAAAAGTTAGGGTAAAATTAATCATGGATAATATTTTTATAGTAGGAAAAATCTAATAATAGAAATGAAGGAGAGAGAAGAATAGTCAATAATGATCTTTCCTAAAAAAAAAAAAAGTGCCTAATTTAATGAACTTTTTAATGTTAGAAATATAAAGGCTAAGTAAGATGGCTAAATGTGATGAATGAAGGAACACACACACACCATTTTCTCTTTTCAGATTATTTCATCTATTTCCTATGTGTCTCATTGGTTTTCAACACCAAGGTGACTTCTAGAACTCCAGCCACAAAACACAAGCTTCAGAAAAGAAAAAATAACAATCTATCTTTAAAGATAAACAATTTCTAAAATCTAATTTCAATGGCCAATCCTTCCTCATATTTCACAAGAAAAATATTAACTAATGAAAGTAATTAGAGTCATATTTTTAAAATATAATTAAATTATAGGCATACCCTAACTGTACCAAGAAACAGCAACATTCAAACCTAGCTCAATTCCTGATTAGACTGTCTCAACTAATGACCTGACAGAAAAAGATATTTTCATTACTCAATATGAGTACTTTTTAACCTTAGTCTACATTGTTCTACAAATAATGCCTAAAAATCATTAAAACATTAAAGATATACACAAAAAAGTAATGAAAACAGACCATTACCAAGACAGAAGGTGATCAGTAGACTCTGACTGACAGATCAACAGGATATTAAATATTTAAAACAAAGATTTTAATATAATTACATTATGACATGTTAAAGGGTTTATTGGAAAGGGCAAATTACTTGCCTTATTAGATAGAGGTTCTAAGAGGGGCATCAAAGATATTTTTCAAATATCAAATAAAAATGCTGGATATATAAAAACATCATATCAGAGATGAATAATTTGTTTAATGGACTAATCAGTAGACTTAAAAAAGAACAATTAGTGAACTTGGAAATAGGTCAAACAAAATCAACAGCACTGAAACTAAAGAGAACAAAAAAGTAGAAAAGGAAAACAAACAAGATTTAAGAGCTATGAATTGTGCTACAATATCAAGTGATTGAATGTAGGAGTAATTGGAGCTCTAGAGAGAGAATAGAAACAGAATATGGCAGAAAAACGTAAAGGTCAAAATATTTCTGAAATAATGAAAATGATCAACCTCAGAAATGAGAAGCTCCATGAACACCAACTTCTAGACATGTTATATTTAACTTGCTATAAGCAAAAGGTAAAGGCAAGATTTGAAATGCTGATAAAGGAGAAACAAACCATATTTTATAGAGAATCTAAGATAACAGTTGGAGCATTTTTCTCATTAGAAAATAGGAATACTACCAGAAAAAAAGAGGTACATTTAAATTGCAAAGAAATAAAAGGCTGTTAAAACAGAATTCTAAACTCAGTAAAAATGTTTTAAAATGAGGGTAGAGGGCAGGCACAATGGCCAACTAGATGCAGCTGGTGAAACATTTGCCACTGAGGGACCAAGATGACAGGCTTGCTCCTAATAGATCTTCAGAAGGAAGGCACCAAGAGTGGATGGAAGGAAAACAAAAAAGGTAGGCTGAAGGAGGAGAAAGCTGGGAACCCTACATGGGGATACTGTCCACCTGGACTCATTCCTGGCCACCAGTGACTCTGGGAGAATGAGTGAATTGAAATGGCAAGGAACAACCCACAGGCCTCTGGAACCCCAGCAGGATGGGGAGAATATTTTTCAGGGACTAAAGGAAGAAACCAACTTGGAAAACATTTTTCAAGATATCATCCATGAAAACTTCCTCAACCTAGCTAGAAAGGCCAACATTCAAATTCAGGAAATGCCAAGAACCCTATAGATACTTCACAAGATCATCCCCAAGACACATAATCATCAGATCTCCAAGGTGGAAATGACAGAAAATATGTTAAAGGCAGCTAGAAAGAAAGGTCAGATCACCTACAAAGGGAAGCCCAGTAGACTAACAGCAGGCCTCTCAGCAGAAGTCCTATAAGCCAAAAGAGATTGGGAGCCAATATTCAACATAAAGAAAATAATCAATCCAGAATTTCGTATCTGGCCAAACTAAGCTTCATAAGCAAAGAAGAAATAAAATCCTTTTCAGAGAAGCAAATACTGAAGGACTTTGTCACCACCATATCTGCCTTACAGGATATCCTGAAGGAAGTACTAAATATGGAAAAGAAAGATTACCAGCCACTACAAAAACACATACTGAAGTACACAGACCAGTGATACCATAAAGCAACCACATAAACAACTCTGCAAAATAACCAGCTAAAATCATGATGACAGGATCAAGTCTACACATATCCATACTAACCTTGAATGTAAGGGGCTAAATGCCCCAATTAAAATGCATAGAGTGGGAAGCTGGATAAAGAACCAAGACTCAAGGATATGTTGTCTTCAAGAGACCATCACACATGCAATGACATACATAGGCTCAAATT
The DNA here is from genome assembly GCF_030222135.1 of Aotus nancymaae. Taxonomy (NCBI): domain Eukaryota; kingdom Metazoa; phylum Chordata; class Mammalia; order Primates; family Aotidae; genus Aotus; species Aotus nancymaae. The sequence continues at coordinate 34,050,397 of NW_026988471.1, forward strand.
AAAGAGATGGAGAAAAATCTACCAAGCAAATGGAAAACAGAAACAAGCAGGGTTTGCTATCCTAGTTTCAGACAAAACAGACTTTAAACCAACAAAAATCAAACAAGACAAAGAAAGGCATTACATAATAGTAATGGGTTCAATACAAGATCTAACTATTCTAAATATATATGCACCCAACACAGGAGCACCAAGCTTTATAAAGTAAATTCTTAGAGGCATTCAAAAAGACATAGAGTCCCACACAAAAATAGTGGTAGATGTTAACAACACACTAACAGTATTACATAGATTATAGAAACAGAAGATTAACAAAGATATGCAGTACCTGAACTCAGCTCTGGATCTAATAGACCTGATAGATCTCTACAGAGTCTCCACCCAAAAACAACACAATATGCATTCTTCTCATCACCATATGGCACATAGTCTAAAATGCATTACATAATCAGAAGTAAAACACTCCTCAGCAAATGCAAAATAACTGATATCATAACAAAAAGTCTCTCAGACCACAATGCAATTAAAAAAAAATACAAAACCTCAAGATTAAAAAATTCACTCACAATCATACAATTACATGAAAATTCAATAACCTGCTTCTGAATGACTTTTAGGTAAATAATAAAATTAAAGCAGAAATCAAGAAGTTCTTTGAGAACTAATGGGAAAAATATATACAATATACCAGTATTTCTGGAACACAGCTAAGGTAGATGTAAGAGGGAAATTCACAGCACTAAATGTCCACATCCAAATGTTAGATCTCAAATTAACAACCTTTCATCATAACTGAAATAGAGAAGCAAGAACAAATGAACCCCAAAACTAGCAGAAGGCAAGAAATAACCAACATCAGAGCTAAACTGAAGGAAGTCAAGACATGAAAAACCATTTAAAAGATCAATGAATCCAGGAGTTGATTGTTTTAACAAAATATATTTAAATAGATAGACTATTAGCTAGACTAATAAAGAAGAAAAGAGAGAAGATCCAAATATACATAATCAGAAATGAAAGGGAGATACTATCACTGACCCTACATAAATAAAAATAACCATCATAGAATATTATGAACACCTCTATGCACACAAGCTAGAAAATCAAGAAGAAATGGACAAACTCCTGGACACATACACCTTCCCATGCCTGAACCTGAAAGAAATTGAATATCTAAACAGGCCAATGATGAGATCTGAAATTGAGTCAGTAATAAATTGCCTACTAACAACAAAAAGTCCAGGACCAGACAGATTCACACTGAATTCCACCAAATGTAAAAGAATAGCTAGTATCATACCTGCTGGAACTATTTCTAAAAATTGAGAAAATAGGGACTGTTCTCCAACTCATTATATGATGCTAGCAGCATCCTGATACCACAACCTGGCATGGACACAACAAAGAAAGAAAATTTCAGGCCAATCTCCAGGATAAACATCAACACAAAAATCCTCAACAAAATGATGGCAAACCAAATTCAGCAGTACATCAAATTGTTTATCCACCATAATCAAGTAGGCTTTATGCCTGGGATGCAAAGCTGTTTCAGCATACAGAAATCAAAAAATGTAATTCATCACATAAACAGAACTAAAGACAAAAACCACATGATATCTCAATAGATGCAGTAAAGGATTTTTATCAAATTCAACATGCTTTATGCTAAAAACTGTCAACAAAGTACTGAAATAATAAGAGCCATCTATGACAGACCCACACCCAACATCACACAATAAGCAAAAGCTGGTAACATTCCCATTGAAAACTGGCATAAGACAAGGATACTTTCTCTTACCACTTCTAGTATTGGAAGTCCTGGCCAGGGAAGTTAGGCAATAGAAATAAATAAAGAACATCCAAATAGGAAGAGAGAAAATCAAATTATACCTGTTTGCAGACAATATGATCCTAGATCTAGATAACCTTTTCATCTCGACCCAAACACTCTTTAAGGTGATAAACAACTTTAGCAAAGTCTCAGGACACAAAATAAATGTACAAAAGTCACTAGCATTTTTATACATCAAAGTCTAGCCAAGTGCCAAATCAGGAATGAAATCTCATTTACACTTGTCACACACACACACAAAATAAAATACCTAGAAATACAGCTAACCAGGGAGGCAAAAGATCTCTGCAAGGAGAACTACCTGGAAGAGAACCTAGGCAATACTGTTGTGGACATAGGAATGGGCAAAGATGTCATGATGAAGATGCTAAAGGCAATTACGACAGAAGCAAAAATTGACAAATGGCATCTAATTAAATGAAAGAGTATCTGCAGAGCAAAGAAAACTATCAACAGAGTGAACAGACAATTTACAGAATGGAAAAGAAAATTCACAAACTATACATCCGACAAAGGTCTAATAACCAATATCTATGAGAAACAAACAAATTAACATGAGAAAAACAACCTCATTAAAAAGCGTGCAGAAGACATGAACAGACATTTTTCAAAAGAAGACATATATGAGGCCAACAAGCATATGAAGAAAAGTTTATCATGACTAATTATGAGAGAAATGCAAATCAAAACAATGATAAGATACTGTTTTACACCAATCAGAATGGTGGTTATTCAAAAGTAAAAAAATAACAGATGTGTGTTGTGGAGAAAAAGGAAAGCTGATACACTGTTAGTAGGAATGTAAGTTAGTTCAACTGTGTGAAAGACAGTGTGGCGATTCCTTGAAAATCTAAAAACAGAACTACCATTCAACCTGGCAATCCCATGATTGAATATTAAATATATACCCAGAGGAATAGAAATCATTCTTTCCTAAAGACACATGCACGCCTTTGCACATCACAGCACTATTCACAATAGCAAAGACATGGAATTAACCTAAATGCCCATCCATGGTACACTGAAAAAAAATGTGGTACATATACACCATGAAATACTAAGCAGCCATAAAGAAGGATGAAATCATGTCCTTTGCAGGAACATGCATGGAACTGAAGACCATTATCCTTAGCCAACTAATGCAGGAACAGAAAACCAAATACCACATGTTCTTACTTATAAGTGGGAGCTAAATGATGAGAACACCGGGTCACAGAGAGGAGAACAACACACAGGGTGCCTATGGGAGGGTGGAAAGTGGGAGTAGGTGGAGAATAAGGAAAAAAGAAAACTAATGGGTACTAGGTTTAATACATGACTGAAAAAATAATCTGTAAAATAAACTTCCATGACACAGGTTTACCTATATAACAAAACTGCTCATGTACCCCTGAATTTAAAAGTAAATTTTGGCCAGGCGCAGTGGCTTCCACCTGTAATCCCATTACTTTGGGAGGCCGAGGTTGGCGAATCACCTGAGGTTGCAAGAACATGCAGTTCCATGCATGTTCCTGCACAGGACATAATTTGGTCCTTCTTTATGGCTGCTTAGTATTTCATGGTGTATATGTACCACAATTTTTTTTTCAGTTTACCATTGATGGGCATTTAGGTTGATTCCATATCTTTGCTATTGTGAATAGTGCTGTGATGTACAAAGGTATGCATGTGTCTTTAGGATAGAGACCAACATGGAGAAATCCCATCTCTATTAAAATACAAAATTAGACAGGTGTGGTGGCACATACCTTTAATCCCAGCTACTCAGGAGGCTGAGTCAGGAGAATCACTTGAACCCCAGAGGCAGAGGTTGCCATGAGCCAAGATCACACCATTGCACTCCAGCCTGGGCAACAAGAGAAAAAACTTTGTGTCCAAAAAAAAAAAGTTAAATTTTGAAAAGTAATTTAAAAAATAAAATGAGACTAAAATAAACATCTTGATGGAGGAAAATGGGAAATGAGAGAATTCCTTGCCTATGCTATTCAGATTCCTGAAGAAAGTTCTTAAAAAAGCAGAAAATGATAAAAGACCAAAATTTGAATTTCTACAAATAAATGAAAAGAATAAGAATTAATAAAACTTAATAGATATCAATATATTTTTCATTAATTTTATTACTTTAAAAGACAATTTACTATCAAAACCAGAAATAGTAACAACATGTTGTGGGAATTCATACATATATATCACAAAAATACATGAAAAATTAGAAGAAATAATTTTAATATATGGTAAACTTATTACATAAATCATTAAGTGGCAGAATATTATCTGAAGTTAGACTATGTTAAATTATATATTATAAGCTGTATGCAAACCACTGAAAAGCACAAAATGAAGTATAAAATAAAGCCATGATGGATATTAACTGAAATAATGAGTAAAGCACAATTCATTAAAACTCCAAGAAAAAAAAAAAAAAAGCAAGATCCAACCACATGCTGCTTACCAGAAATATACTTTAAATATACAGGCATTGATAGGTAAAAAGTGAAAGGATGAAAAAAGGATATAATATTAAAAAAATTAAATTAAACCTGGGATGACTCTATAATTATGAGTCTATAGATGACTCTATAATTATAGATAATTTTATTACAAAATTATAGATAATTTTATCTATAATTATAGATAATAAAATTACAAAAATTATTTTGTAAATAGACTTTACAAAAATGAAATTTAATAATTATAATTAATAATGTTACTTAATGATAAAATAGTTGATTCACAAAGAGTATATAATGATTTCAAACAAGTATGATTCTTTAAAGAAGCCTCAAAATGCATAAAGCAGAACACAATGGATTGAAAAGAATAAATGGTCAAGTACATAGTTATAGCTTAATACCTCAACTTTCGTCTGTCTGTAATGAATAAAACAACTAGAAAAACAATAACTGAAGATATATTAAACTTGAACACTGTGATCCCCATTTTTAAAATTAGTGTTTACAAAGGTCCTGCCTAATAACTTCATAATTTATAATTTTTTGAAATGCACATGGCATACTAGCAAAGATTCATGGTATTCTAGACAATTAATTTTTTGTAATTTAACTCAACGAATTTAAAATAATTGGAATCATACACAGTATGTTCTTTGACCAAAATAAATTTGAGCAGGGGATTAATAATAAAATGATATCTAGAAATGTTCAACATATTTAGAAATTAAACAACTGATTTCTCCATAAGCCATAAGCCCAAAACAAAAATTGAAAGAGAAATTAGAAATCATTTTGGATTAAACAAGAATGAAATCACAACAAATCAAAATTTGAGACTTGCAGATAAAACAATGTTGAAAATTGAATTTATAGTATTAAATGCTTATCCTAGAAACAAACAAATAATGACCTAAGGTTCCATATTTAGAAGTGAGAAAAGAAAAACAAATTAAAATCAATGCAGCACAATAAAGAAAATATTGAAGAAAAAAATCAGTGAAATTGAAATAGAACATACAATGGAGAAAATCAATAAATCTAATAAATCTTTAGATTTTAATCATTACAAAAGTGAAGAAATTCAAATGACCACTATCAGAAATGGCAGAGGAGATATTACTATAGAACCTGTGGACATTAAGAGGACAATAGAAATATTTAAAACTATGTGCCAAGGAGTGCATCATCTTATATAAAATGAACAAATTACTTGAAAAAGAAACTAACAAAACTCACTGGAAAATGAAGGAATATTCAGAGTAATCATAAAATTATTAAGATAATAAATTTTAGTTAAAAATCTCCCAACAACACAACAAACAATTTTCAGGCAAAACTTTGGAAGGAAATTCTATCAATCATTCAAGGAAAAAACAATATCTTATTTTTCAAAAAAGCTTCCATAAAGTTACCCTGGATATTATAACTTTCATCACATTTTAGGAAGCTAGAATTATCCTGTTGCAAAATGTAACAGACATTAAAAGACATTAAAATAAAAGAAGATTTAAGTCTGCTATTTTCCACAAATTTAGATTAGATGGTTGTAGATGCATGGTGTTATTTCTGAGGCCTCTATTCTGTTCCATTGGTCTATATATCTGTTTTAGTACCAGTACCATGCTGTTTGGTTACTGTAGCCTTGTAGTATAGTTTGAAGTCAGGTAGCATTACACCTCCAGCTTTGTTCCTTTTGCTTAGAATTGGCTTGGCTGTATGGGCTCTTTTTTGGTTCCATGTGAAATTTAAACTAGCTTTTTTTTCTCATTCTGTGAAGAAAATCAATGGTAGCTTGATGGGAATAGCACTGAAACACCAAAAGCATTGGCAACAAAAGCCAAAATTGACAAATCAGCTCTAACTAAACTAAAGAGCTCCTGTACAGTTAAAGAAACTATCATCAGAGTGAACAGGCAACCTACAGAATGGGAGAAAATTTTTGTGTTGAATCTATAAATTACTTGGGGCAATATGGCCATTTTTGCAATATTGATTCTTCCTATCCATGAACATGGAATATTTTTCCATTTCTTTGTGTCCTGTCTTATTTCCCTGAGCAGTGGTTTGTAGTTCACCTTGAAGAAGTCCTTCACATCCCTTGTAAGTTGTATTCCTAGGTATTTTATTTCCTTTGTAGCAATTGTTAATGGGAGTTCACTCATGATTTGGCTTTCTGTTTGTCGATTATTGGTGTATAGGAATGCTTGTGATTTTTGCACATTGATTTTGTATCCTGAGACTTTGCTGAAGTTGCTTATCAGCTTAAGGAGTTTGGGGGCTGAGACAATGGGGTTTTCTACATATAAAATCGTGTCATCTGCAAACAGAGACAATTTGACTTCCTCTCTTCATATTTGAATACCCTTTAATTCTTTCTCTTGCCCGATTACCCTGACCACAACTTTTAATACTGTGTTGAACAGGAGTGGTGAGAGAGAGCATCCTTGTCTTGTGCTGGTTTTCAAAGGGAATGCTTCCAGCTTTTGTCCATTCACTGTGATATTGGCTTTAAGTTTGTCATATATAACTCTTATTATTTTGAGATATGTTCCAGCAATATTTAGTTTATTGACGGTTTTTAGCATAAAGGAATGTTAAATTTTATCAAAGGCCTTTTCTGCATCTCTTGAGATAATTATGTGGTTTTGTTATTGGTTCCGTTTATGTGATGGATTACACTTATTGATTTGTGTATGTTGAACCGGCCCTGCATCCCAGGGATGAAGCTGACTTGATTGTGGTGGATAAGCTTTTTGATGTCCTGCTGAATTTGGTTTGCCAGTATTTTACTGAGGATTTTCATATCAATGATCATCATGGATATTGGCCTGAAATTTCCTTTTTTTTGTTGTGTCTCTGCCAGCTTTTGTTATCAGGATGATGCTGCCTTCATAAAATGAGTTAGGGATGAGTCCCTCTTTTCTATTGTTCAGAATAGTTTCAGAAGGAAAGGTACCAGCTCCTCCTTGTACCTCTGGTAGAATTTGGCTGTGAATCCATCTGGTCCTGGGCATTTTTTAGTTGGTAGGCTACTAATCACTGCCTCAATTTCAGAACTTGTTATTGTTCTATTCAGGGATTCAAATTCTTGCTGGTTTAGTCTTGAGAGAGTGTATGTGTCCAGGAATGTATCCACTTATAGATTTTCTAGTTATTTGCATAGAAGTGTTCATAGTATTCTCTGATAGTAGTTTGTATTACTGTGGAATCAGTAGTGATCTCCCTTTTATCATTTTTATTCTGTCTATTTGATTATTCTCTCTTTTCTTCTTTATTAGTATGGCTAGTGGTCTATTTTGTTAATCTTTTTAAAAAAAAAAAAAAAAAAACAGCTCCTAGATTCATTGATTTTTTAAAGCATTTTTCCTGTCTCTATCTTCTTCAGTTCTGCTCTGATCTTAGTTATTTCTTGTCTTCTGCTAGCTTGTGCATTTGTTTTCTCTTGCTTCTCTAGTTCTTTTAATTGTGATGTTAGGGGGCCAATTTGGGGGCATTTATTGCTATAAATTTCCCTCTAAACACTGCTTTAGCTGTGTCCCAGAGAGTCTGGTACATTGTGTCTTTTTTCTCATTGGTTTCAAAGAACTTATTTATTTCTGTCTTAATCTCATTATTTACCCAGTAGTTATGCAGAAGCAGGTTGTTCAGTTTCCATGAATTGTGTGGTTTTGAGTGAGCCTCTTAATCCTGAGTTCTAATTTGACTGTGTGGTGTTCTGAGAGACTGTTTGTTATGATTTCCATTCTTTTGCATTTGCTCAGGAGTGTTTTACTTCCAATTATTTGGTCAATTTTAGAATAAGTGTGATGTGGTGCTGAGAAGAATGTATATTCTATTCATTTGGGGTGGAGAGTTCTGTAAATGTTTATTAGGTCTGCTAGGTCCAGAGCTGAGTTCAAGTCCTGAATATCCTTGTTAACTTTCTGTCTTGTTGATCTGTTCTCCTGGATAATATCCTTAATAGTGTTTTCCATTTCTCTTCCATTCTCCCTGTCACTTTTAGGCATACCAATCAAATGTAGGTTTGGTCTTTTCACATAGTCCCATATATTTTGGAGGCTTTCTTTGTTCCTTTTCATTCTTCTACTTTTTTTTTTTAATCTAATCTTGTCTTCTTGCTTTATTTCATTAAGGTGATCTTCAATCTCTGATGTCCTTTCTTCCAATTGATTAATTTGGCTATTGATATTTGTGTATGTTTCACGAAGTTCTCATACTGTGTTTTTCAGCTCCATCAGGTCATTCATGTTCTTCTCTAAGCTGGTTATTCTAGTTAACAATTCCTCTAACCTTTTTCAAGGTCCTTAGCTTCCTTGTATTGGGTTAGAACATGCTCCTTTAGCTTGGAGGAGCTTGTTATTGCCCATCTTTTGAAGCCTACTTCTGTCAATTCATCAAACTCATTCTCTGTCCAGTTTTGTTCTTGCTGGCAAGGAGTCATGATCCTTTGGAGAAGAGGCGTTCTGGTTTTTGGAATTTTCAGCGTTTTTACACTGGTTTTCCTCATCTTTGTGGATTTATCTACCTTTGGTCTTTGATGTTGGTGAACTTTGGATGGGGTTTTTGTGTGGACATTCTTTTTGTTGATGTTGATGCTATTCCTTTCTGTTTGCTAGTTTTCCTTCTAGCAGTCAGGCCCCTCTGCTGCAGGTCTGCTGGAGTTTGCTAGAGGTCCACTCCAGACATTGTTTGCCTGGGTATCACCAGCAGAGGCTGCAGAACAGCTAAGATTGCTGCCTGTTCTTTCCTCTGGAGGCTTCATCCCAGAGGGGCACCTGCCAGATGCCAGCCAGAGCTCTCCTATATAAGGTGTCTGTCAACCCCTGCTGGGAGGTGTCTTCCAGTCAGGAGACATGGGGATCAGGGATCCACTTGAGGAGGCAGTCTGTCCCTTAGCAGAGATTGAGAGCTGTGCTGGGTGATCTGCTGCTCTCTTCAAAGCCAGTGGGCAGGAATGTTTAAATCTGCTGAAGCTGCGCCCACAATCACCACTTTCCAGGGAGATTGGAGTTTTATCTGTAAGCCCCTGACTGGGGCTGCTGCCTTTCTTTCAGAGATGCCCTGCCTAGAAAGGAGGAATCTCAATAGGCAGTCTGGCTATAGCTGTGGGCAGTTCTTTATAACAGTATGAGAATAAACTAATACAGGCAGACTCTGCCATAAGTTTTAAGACCAGAGTAATTTGACCACAAACAAAGGAAATAAAAATTATCAACAACATGCTTCTTCCTCATTTCCTGAAGTTTTTACTTTTTAAAATTTGTATACATTAAATGGTCTAAGTGCAGTTTTTTACCTGGCTATTTGGGGTTTTGGTGAAGTCTGGGCTTTTAGTATATCCATCACCCAAATAATATAGTAATATATTGTACCCATTAAGTACTTTCTTATCACCCACAACCCTCCACCCTCCCATACTTTGGAGTCTCCAATGTCTGTGATTTCACACTCTATTTCCACGTTTCATCATTATTTACCTCCCTCAGTTTATTTTAACAGAAGAGTATAAGATTTGAAGTCATACATAATTGGGTTTGAATGCTAATTCTAATAGTGACTGTCCTTAGCTAGTTTCTTGAACTAACAAAGCTTCAGTTTCCTGATCTAAAAACTGGGATTATATGTACTTCATAGATTTTACTTTAATTTGAGTCAATTTATGTAAAACATCTACTAGGCTGATGCAAAAGTAATTGTGGTTTTTGCCATTACTTTAATGGCAAAAACCACAATTACTTTTGTATCAACACGATAATATTCCTAGGGCATACTAGGTCCTCAGGCTAATCACCTTTACTTAAAGAAGTCAAATTTCTTTAAAAATGTAAAAACATTGTTTAAGGCAAGAATCTATTTAAAAACATCCTTTTTTATTGGAAAATAGAAAATATTAGATAATACATATCATTTGTGATTACTGCATATTATTAAATATAGAATTAGCAGATATTATTATTTTAGAATCAAATTATTATTGAGTAGATGCTAACTGCCATGTAAGTACTGTCCTAAAGTGGAGAAAATAGTGAATGAATGAGTAGGCCTAACTCTTCCATAATGTAGCTTAGACCTATGAGGCCCTCACAGCCTTATTAAAATTAATTTAACCTCTTTTTTTTTCTTAGCTGAATTAGTCTTTCTATAAAGACACAGAGTTGTGATTGAGGCAGATAGGGATTTTACATTGGAATGAGAGGCACGGTACAAGAGATTGAGTTGATCCAGGGCAGGCATATGCAGTACATGTGTACCTAGAGGTCTGGGAAAGTGAGATTGAAAAGGTAACCCTACAGTCCTTAAAGGGACAAGATAAGTTATCAAAATCACAGTTATCTATTTTAAAAATTCTACTTACATTTATCCTAAGCAAAGTTAGTCTTTCCATTTTTCATTGTCTTCTGAACTATAGCATCATTGATCTCAGGATATATAACTTACAGTAGTGAAATCTGACTGGGAAATCAAAATTTATTGCATTGATTATGTAAGAAAATTTACCCTAACTTCTAGGCAACCAATTTGTGTATGAATTTTTTGACACAACCCATTTATATATTGGAAACTGCCTTTATTGACTGTCCATATATCATTTCAACAGAAACTAAACAGTAACCCTGTGTAAAGAGTTATAAATTCTTGCCATGTTATCTAACAAACACAGATATCCCTTCAACAATAACAACAAAATGAATTTAAAATGATTACATTCACTGTCAACATTTGAAAAACTTAGAGTGTGACAAATATTTAACTTTGAAAGCATCACAAAATGTGTTACATGACTAAGATCTCAAGTGATAGAATTTGACAATTACAGATGAACCATTAGTGGCTATGAACTTTGTAAAAGACTTTTTGACACCTACAGTGCTGAGTTTGATTTAACACAAAATTATTTGGATAAATAAACTGTAGGAACTAAAGATAAATTCAGTGTTTACATTCATATAGGAACATGTGGTTTATAGTTCATATCTCAGAAACTAATGTGATTCTTAGGTAGGTTTTATGTGTCATTAATGTGGCAATATGACAGAAGCTCAGAAGAAGGAGGAGTATCTCAGCTTTTCTTACCTGCAAAGCTCATGTACAGAAAGGAATTCCCTGTAAGACAGAGAACGACAGTAGTAGGTCAGAGTAATCTACCTGCATTTTTTCCTATTTCATCTCATTTTACCCTATTGCCTTGGCTAGGATCCAAAACAGGTAAATCATACCCATAAATAATTTTATACCCAGGAATAAACAGGATCTAAGAAAATATCTTGAAAATGATTTTTTGAGGACAAACCTGCTTTCCCTCATTTGACTACTTCTATCACAAAAAAGATACTTTTTTCTTACTTTAAGATTCACCAAGAGACAGCTTGGCACTTAGCTGAACCTGGACTTCCTGTACCAGCACTTTCTTTCAAACAGAACATGGGAAAGGCTTGGCTGTAATCCACCTTTATGTATTTTAGTACAAGCACTACCTAAGATGTTTAAAACCTATTAGAAATAAATGACTATATCATCTGCCCAGTCAGGGCAGAGATCAGCTTGCTCTCTGGGCCATAAGTTTAATAAGATGAGGGAAAAATGATTAGGAGCTTTCAAAATGTCAAAATAGTTTGAGAAAGCTGGCCTGTGCAAATGCCATTTCAAAGACTAATGGCAATAATTGTTTTAGAAACCCATCCTTAATAAAATACAATAGCCTTCATGATAAAGAAAAAGAGAAGCCTTTACGGAATTATTATCTTCCTGCTGAATATGACACTTTCAGCCAGCAAATATTTCCATCCTGACACCAGAGTTGATCTGCACTAGAAACATATCCATTGTTTTCAGTTCCCTTGAGGGAGATTAATATGCATTCTGTCTTGTACCGGAAGGAGTGTCATTAGAACATGACCTTAACTCAGTAGTGATAGTGACATTACTTCAGTCATCAATACCAACTTTTATTTGAAGAATAGCATGCCATTTCTATTCACAATATGTCAACTCTTTCTGAAGACACTTAACTCAGATTCTGTGTGACAGAACTTAATATTAGAAGCACTGATCTTCAGCAATCCTGTATGAACATGGTTGACAGGTATAACGGTCATAGGAAGTGCAGATAATTAAATCACAAAAATGAGTTTTTCACTGTACAGAAATATACTTTCTCTTTCCCCACAGTTTCATTAATATTATTCCATTCTCATGCTGCTATGAGGAAATACATGAGACTGGGTAATTTATTTATAAAAGAGATTTAATTGGCTCAAAGTTCTACATAGCTGGGAAGGCCTCAGGAAACATAACCATGGCTGAAGGTAAAGCAAACATATCCTTCTTCACATGGTGGCAGGGGAGAGAAGTGCTGAGCAAAGCAGTAAAAGCCCCTTATAAAATCATCAGATATCATGACAGCTCACTCACTATCATGAAAACAGCACGGGAGATACTGGCCCCATGACTCAATTATCTCTACCTGGTCCTGCCCTTGACACATGGGGACTATTACAATTCAAGGTGATATTTGTTGGGGTGGTGACACCACCAAACCATATTATTCCTCCATTGGTCCCTTCCAAATCTCATGTCCTCACATTTCAAAACACATTCATGTTTTTCCATCAGTTTCTGAAAGTCTTAACTTATTCCATCATTAACACTAAAGTCCCATTCCAAAGTCTCATCTGAGACAAGGAAAGTCCCTTCTGCCTATAAACCTATAAAATCAAAAGTAACTTTGTCACTTTCTTGATACAATGAGGATACAGGTATTGGGTAAATACACCTGTTCCAAATGGGAGAAATTTGCGAAAATGAAGGGGCTATGGGCCCCATGCAAGTCTGAAATCCAGCAGGGCAGTGAAATCTTAAAGCTCCAAAATGATCTCCTTTAACTCCATGTCTCACATCCAGATCATGCTGATGCAAGAGGTGGTCTCCAATGGCCTTGAGCAGCTCTGCCCTTGTGGCTTTGTGGGCTATAGCCTCCCTCCTGGCTGCTTTCACAGGCTGGCTTTGAGTGCCTGTGGCTTTTCTAGGTGCACAGTGCAAACTCTTGTTCTGTCTACCATTCTGGAATCTGGAGGATGGTGGCCCTCTTCTCAAAGCTCCACTAGGCAGTGCCCCAGTGGGGATGCTATGTGGGACTTCTGACCTGATATTTCCCTTATGCACTGTCCTAGCAGAGTTTCTCCCTGAGGGCTCTACCTCTGCAGCAGAGTTCTGCCTAGGTATCCATACAGTCCCTGAAATCAAGGTGGAGGTTACCAAACCTCAATTCTTGACTTGTATTCACCATCAAGCCCAACACCACATGTAAGCCACCAAGGCTTGGGGCTTGCACCCTCTGAAGGAACAGCCTGAGCTGTATCTTTGCCCCTTTTAGCGATGGCTGGAGTTGAAGCAGCTGACTCAGGGCACCATGTACAGAGGCTGCACAGAGCAGGGGGGGTCCTAGGCTCAGCTTTGAAATTATTTTTCCTGCTAGGCCTCCAGGCCTGTGATGGAAGCAGCTGCCATGAAGGACTCTGACATGCCCTGGAGACATTTTCTCCACTGTCTTGGTGATTAACATTCAGCTCCTTGTTACTTATGCAAATTTCTGCAGCAGGCTTGAATTTCTTTCAAGAAAATGGGTCTTTCTTTTCTGTCATTTCATCAGGCATCTAATTTTCCAAAGTTTTATGTTATTCTTCCTCTTAAATGCTTTGCCACTTAGAAATTCTGCCAGATACCCTAAATCATTTCTCTCAAGTTCAAAGCTCCACAGATCTCTAGAGCAAGGGCAAAATGCCACCAGTCTGTTTGCATAGCAAGAGTGAACTTTATTCTTTTTCCCAACAAGTTCCTCATCTCCATATGAGACCACCTCAGCCTGGACTTCATTGTTCATATCACTATTGGCATTTTGATCCAAGCCATTCAACAAAGCTCCAGGAAGTTCCAAACTTTCCCTCATCTTCCTGTTTTCTGAGCCTTCTAAGTCTTTAGGAAGTTCCAGACTTTCCCACATTTTCCTGTTTTCTTCTGAGCCCTCCAAATTGTTCCATTCTCTGCCTGTTACCCAATTCCAAAGCTGCTTCCACATTTTTGGGTATCCTTATAGCAGCACCCCATTCCTCACACCAATTTACTGTTATCAGTCCATTCTCATACTATTATAAAGAAGTGCATGAGACAGGGAAATTTATCAAGAAAACAGGTTTAATTGACTCACAGTTCAGCATGGCTGGAGAGGCCCAAGAATTTTTCCTTCTTTATTTCTCCCTACAATGCTATGACTTCTATGAGGCTTAAATATTCTAAGTGCAAGCAAGATTCTTCTCTGTAGAGTAGGATGTGAGCATGCTGGCTTTCATTCTAATATACAGCCTCCAAAGGCTTTCTGTCATTAGTAACTTACCCAAATGCATTGCAGTCAACATGTCCATGTTCACCTTTGCTATCCAAATGTCAATTCTGTAATTGTTCTCTTTTCTTCTCCTCATATAAATCCCACTCTTCCAAATCTTTGTGGCATATTAAATGGATGAATCTTCTTGCACAGAAGATCATGCAATCAAACCTTAGAATAAATTTACCTACTTCAGGATTACCAATGTGACTTCTATAGAAGCATGTTGGACAAAGTGAACTCTCTGACTTGCTGGCTCTATCACTTTCTCTCAAAGAAGAAGTCCTCTCTCCTCCCAGATCCCATGGAATTATTGGCGATTTCTAATGGCAACTCCCAGTCATAGTCCAGGGATGAGATTTAGATCCTATCACAGGGACATTAATCCTCATGTTTCATTGAATTGTTTTTCTTTCATTCTGTAATCAAAATTTGATCTCTGTTTATGTGAGGCAAAATCAATCTTTCATCTTCACACTTTTATATTCTTTTATATTCTATGGAATAAATATTACCTTCTGAAACTTTAATATAATTATTTAGAATTTAAAAATTACACACACTATACATAGAGAGAAAAAATTATACTCTTTCTCTCTATATATATACATACATCTATATATAGAGAGAAATATCTATATATCTAGATATCTTGATAGATATACAGATATAGATACCTAGATATATCTATATCTAGATATATAGATATTTCTATATATATACAGATATCTAGATATATGGATATTTCTCTCTATATATCTAGATATCCAGATATAGATATATAGGTAGATATCTAGATGTCTATATCTATATAGATTATACTCTCTCTATATAAAAAGTATAATTTTTTATATATTATTTATTAAATTATATAATTATTAATTAAACATATATAGAGAAAGTATGATATATATATATAAAATACATCTTATATATGGAGGAATGAGAGAGTATAATTTTTTTGAGACATCATCTGGCTCTATTGCCTAGGCTGGAGTGCAGTGGCACAATCTGAGCTCACTGCCATCTCTGCCTCCTGAGCTCAAGCCATCCTCCCACTTCAGCCTCCCAAGTAGCTAGGACTACTGCAGGCACATGCCATCACACATGGCTATTTTTTGTATTTTGTATAGAGACAAGGTTTTGCCATGTTGCCCAGGGTGCTCCAGATCTGAGCTCAAATGATCTGCCCACCTTGGCCAGCCAAAGTGCTGGGATTACAGATGTGAGGCACCATGCCCAGTCTATATTTATTTTTCAGATAAGCTTTTATTTGCCTCTAAAATGAGTCTCAAGAAACTTTTTGAAGTCAAAGACAAAAATTATATCTATCTCTCAGTTTTATTAGCTCGCTCTCTAAGTGTAGTGTACACAGACTAAAATCATTGCTGCTTTTATATTGAATAAAGGGTATTGGGATCAAGTTTCACAGAGCTAAAAGATTAGGAGGTTGGGTAGCAATGCTGCCTATTATCTGAAAATCTCAATCTGTCACACATTTAGAAAATGAAACACAAATGTTATTACAATTAACTTTTTAGAATATACTTAAATAGCCAAAAAGAACACTATATTGCAATGAAAAAGAAAATTATTCACAATGTAACTGTTTCTATTAAAATGCATTTGTATGCATAGATAGGAAATTAAACACAGAGTATAAGTTGTCCTTACATAAGAGTCTTAGGTAATTTTTCATTTCTTAATTTTTCATTACTCATGCTTTATGAAATGTCTATGTGAAAAACTTCATTTTTATGTTAAATATTACTATTTCATATGAACTATTAAAATGTTATCTAAACAAAGTTAGAATCATATATTGTTGAAATTGTAAACATGATAAATTGAAGTGCAAGCACCAAGGAAGAACAAAATGCAAACAACATAGAAAAAGATGATGATTATAACAGTATATAAATCCATTATGTCAGCAAATGTTTACTCATATATATGTAGTAGAGAGAGATCATTAGTTATATCAGATTTTCAAATGAATCTTTGATCTCCAAAATAGATTTAAGCGTTTGACTATAGACCACACTAATTCTATAACATAGATGTGAAAATTTTAAATTAATACTGGTGATTCAAATTTTTCTGTATTTCACTTGTGTGATGTATCACAAATAGTGTTTAGCCCAGTAAAACAATGATGATTTTGTTACTATTTCTGCCAGCCCTAGGTGTTGTTTTCACAACAATTAAGCCACAATGAATATCATTCTTTTACTTTTGGAAGAGAATACACTTACTCTCTCTCTCTCTCACTCCCCTTTCCCCCCCCTCACACATACACACACACACACACACACACACACACACACACTTTCCATAACCTGGATTTTTTTTTCAACTTTTCATCTTACTAAAATTGGACACATTCTTCATGTCTCAAATTAAATGTTTTCCCTTCAGGGGCACCTCCTGCTCCATTAATTATTCTATATTTCATCTGTTCTCTACTCATTACCATGAAACCATTTTATAGTTTTTTTTTTTAATTTAAATTTAGTTTTATTTACTATGCCTTTTTTGAACATCCATGACTCCATGTTTGGATGTCAAGAACAAATTAAATTCTGAGAATATGAATAAAATAGATAATGATGAATTATATTAATAGAATGAATAATATTAGGTATATATTAATATAATAAAGGATATTGATGTGTCAACAATAGGGAAGAAGTACATATGATTACCATAACTTCAAACAAAAAAATCATTTAAAAAATTCAGATTCAATGCCTATTCATAATGAAAGATACAAACACACACACACACACATAAATCTTGAAACCTTGAAGCACAGAATATTTCTTGAGAATCAAGGAAATAAGAGAGGACACAAATAGATGGAGAAACATTCCATGCTTATGGCTAGGAAGAATCAATATGGTAAAAATGGCCATATTGCCCAAAGTAATTTATACATTCAATGCTATCCCCATCAAGCTACCAATGACTTTCTTCACAGAATTGGAAAGAACCACCTCAAACTTCATATGGAACCAAAAGAGAGCCTGCATAGTCAAAACAATCTTAAGCAAAAACAAAAACAAACAAACAAACAAACAAAAACAAAAACAAAAAAAAAACAAAGTAGGAGACATCACACTACCTGACTTCAAACTATATTATAAGTCTACTGTAATCAAACCAGGATGGTACTGGTACCAGTACCAAAACAGAGATATAGACCAATGGAACAGAACAGAGTCCTCAGAAAGAACACCACACAACTACAGCCATCTGATCTTTGAGAAACCTGACAAAAACAACCAATGGGGAAAGGATTACCTATTTAATAAATGGTATTGGGAAAGCTGGCTAGCCATATGCAGAAAGCTGAAACTGGATCCCTTCCTTACACCTTATACAAAAATTAATTCTAGATGGATTAAGGATTTAAACATGAGGCCTAACACCATAAAAACTCTAGAAGAAAACCTAGGCAATAGCATTCAGGACATAGGCATGGGTAAGGACTTCATGACTAAAACACCAAAAGCAATGGCAACAAAAGCCAAAATAGACAAATGGAATATAATTAAACTTAAGAGCTTCTGCACAGCAAAAGAAACTATCAATAGAGTGAAACAGCAACCAACAGAATGGGAAAAAAAAGTTTGCAATCTACCCATTTGACAAAGGGCTAATATCCAGAATCTACGGACAACTTAAATTTACAAGAAAAAAACAACCCCATGAAAAAGTAGGCAAAGGATATGAACAGATACTTTTCAAAAGAAGACATTTATGCAGCCAACAAACATATGAAAAAAGCTCATCATCCCTGGTCATTAGAGAAAGGCAAATCAAAACCATATTGAAATATCACCTCATGCCAGTTAGAAGGGTGATCATTAAAAAAATCAGGAGACAACAGATGCTGGAGAGGATGTGAAGAAATAGGAATGCTTTTACACTGTTGGTGGGAGTGTAAATTAATTCAACCATTGTGGAAGACAGTGTGGCGATTCCTAAAGGATCTAGAAATAGAAATATCATTTGATACAACAATCCCATTATTGGGTATATACCTAAAGGATTATAAATCATCTATTATAAAGACACATGCACATGTATGTTTATTGTGGCACTGTTCACAATAGCAAAGACTTGGAACCAATGCAAATGCCCATCAGTGATAGACTGGACAGGGAAAATGTGGCACATATACATTGTGGAATACTATGCAGCCATTAAAAAGGATGAGTTTATGTCCTTTGCAGGAACATGGTTGAAACTGAAAACCATCATTCTCAGCAAACTGACACAAGAACAGAAAACCAAACACCACATGTTCTCACTCATAAGTGAGTGTTGAACAATGAGAACACATGGACACAGAGAGGGGAGCATCATGCCCTGGGGCCTGGGGGGTAGGATGCTAGGGGAGGAATAGCAGGGGGTGAGGGGATTAGGAAGGGATAGCATTAGGAGAAATACCTAATATAGATGATGGGGCAATGGATGCAGCAAACCACCACCATGGCACATGTATACCTATGTAACAAACCTGCATGAACTGCACATGTACCCCAGAACTTAAAGTATAATAAATACATTTTAAAAAAAAGGAAGAATAAATTTTTAAATAGACCCTAATAATAATTTATAAAAAGACATTAGATCACAAAAAGAAATCAAATCTGAAATTATAAATGATTTATAGTGTGACAACCTAACTTCTGCTAGCCTGACCAACTCCATCTTAGCTGTGAGTCTGACTGACTCCATCTTAGCTGTGAGTCTGACTGATTCCATCTTAGCTTCTCCCGCCTGCTGTTTCTCCCTTGAGTGCACTGTGCTGGGTCATGTTGTACTTAGAACTATAGAAACATATAACCATTGTAAACATATCCTGCTTGACAAGCCCCCTTGCTATTGTGAATACCCCCTTGATTGTATGGAAAGTACCGAATGCCCCTCTTGGTAACCAGCAATCATGGGAACCAGTTGTGTATACCCTCCTTAGTTAATCAACAATCATGGGAGCCTCCTGGCTCCTAGTTACCAGCCTCCTCCCTTAACCTGCCTATTCTGCTTCTGTAAAATTCTGCTTCAGCTGGGTTCCCCCTCCCCTACCCTAATCAAGGTATAAAAGAAAATCAAGCCCCTTCCTCAGGGCCGAGAGATTTTGAGTGTGAGTTGACTCTCAGTCGCCGGCAATAAAGGACTCACAGTCCGATCTCAGAGAGTGGTGCTTTCCTAACAACTTGCTCAGATACAACAATAGAAAGAAGTGAAAATAAAAATACTTAATCAAAAATCTAAGCATCACAATAAAAGCTGTGTTTATGATTTAAAAACAGACTACTTCTTGAGCGTTACAGAAAAAATTAAGTTTAAGCCAGGTGGCAAAAAAATTAATGTTAAATTATTAAAGCACTCTTACTAAAGTCCAAAGAAATATAAAAATGCCTGTCTGTATATTTACATAGTTTTTGGTTTTTAATCAATTTAATATGATTTGAGGCAGAAATAAGAGTTTAGTGTTGAATGAAACACGGATAAAATTTTGACCATCTTTAGATGACATAATTATATGCTTTAAAATCCCAACTGATCTAAAAATGCAGCATATCCCAAACTATAGTCAGTCTTTTTCCTACTTCTTCAAATTGTGATCCCATTAGAGGTCAGCTAACTGTCCAATTTATGTCTCCTTATGTGGTATTGAGCACAGCTGAGAAATCCTAGATAATTTGTAAACACTCATAGAAATAGTATGATGTGAAATATAAAACTTCACTCCTATTTCTTTCCATGCCATTCCATCCTCTTTCCCTGAAACACTTCAGTGATAAAAGCATAACATACTACTCTATAAGAAGGGACAGACCTTTCAACAATGACTCTGTAACCATGGATACTAATATTCACCTCTTAATATTCAGGCACAAATTATGCACAATAGTATTCTTTCTGAATGGTTTGTTAATGAAGGTGTCTTCATGGTTACTTATCTAAATAGGTTTTTAAAATGTAAATTTTAAAAAGAGGCAATCATATATTGTGCCCACAGCTAATGTGTAAGTATAAATGATCATATTCATAATAGTAATAAATTATTTTGTTTCTTGTCAAATAGCTATTAAAACAATTATATGTTATTAACACATTGGAATAGCACATCGATGTAAATATATGTTATATGGAAATTTAATTTCTATACATTTTGGCTTGATTAGTGTTTACAAAACTAGACAATGTGATTTCTTAAAAAGTTTTAAATGTATACCTTATCCTGTAGAGATTTATATTATTTTGAGAATTCTTATAATTTTGGAATTTTGAGGAACATCGCTTCACTTAAGCAAATAGGACTTCTACTTTGAAATAGAATTGATAGAGACAGAAGGCAGAGAAATTCCAGGCAGAAAGGGGCAGGATCTCCAGAAAAGCCCCACCCTCAAGCCTGGAACTGTGGTCCAAAGTTGGAACATGCATTCCTGTTTTCCCACTCAACTGTTACAGGATGGATGTTGGAGCCTGTGGTTTGACATTGTAGAGAAGCAGCTTGACTTCAGAGGGATGGATTGATGGCATTGCTTCAGAGAGGAATCTGGCCAGGGACAGCCAGACTCTGAGTAAAGATCACCTTCCCACTCCATTTCTCTGCCAGCTCCCCATCCCTCAGTAAAATCCTTTGTATTCACCACCCTTCAATTCATTCATGTGACCCAATTTTCAACAATGAGCAAGAGCCTGGCTGCCACAGGTATAGACACTGAAGGCTGATACTGACCCTCTGTCTTCACAAAAAGGCTGAGGGCTCACTGAGCTGTTTAATACTTAAGCAATCTGCAGACAGCAAAGCTAAAAGAGCACTGTAAAACACAACCTCTGGGGCTTCAGGGGTCATGGGTACCCCTCCACAGATGCCAAAGCAAAGCTGCACAACGTTTGGCTCCTGATGGTACCCAAAAGTGCTTGCTCAGGCTTCCACACCTGCTCACCTGTGTGCTCCCTTTCCTGTGAGGGGTTGAGAGCTGCGGGCTGAGTAAATAAGACACCCCTGTTGCGAGACTTATGAAGGGGTCAAGGATAATTTCCTGTTTCAAGATGAGGCACCATGACAAGAGCAATAACTAAACTTATAAGAAATATAGAACTCAATTCTATGAAGGCAGTAGTTGAGTTACTGAGGCAAGTAGAACTACAAGAGCTAACTGTGGAAAGAGACAAACCTAAGTTTTACCAGGTGGTTATTTGTTAATACTATGCGTGCAAAGGAGGCTGAAAATTCAGTTTTTTTACAAACCTTATACAGCAAAGCATTTGGTAGACACCAGTGGATTCAAGCATACGGCCACTTTTGCCACCTTATTCTGCAAATGTATGGAGTGAGAGAGTAAAAACTTAAGCCTCAATTCTTGGAAAAGCAGAGAAGAGCTTTTGGAAACAGGGAAATTAAAAGAAAAAAAAAAGAAATTGAAACCTTCCAGAGTGAGGAGTCTCAAAATGTACCAGGATTCCAAGATCTATGTGGAAAACACTGGAAGGCCACTGGTAACCTGGAAGTTGACTGAGCCTCATGTGGCATGAGACCCATACCCTTCTATTGAATTAAGGTGGTCAGCCACCACTGTATTGGCTTAGTAATAGAAATAATGGTGAACTCATTCTCTAAAAAGATAACATCACCCTGAGCCAGTACAAAAAGCAAAGGTATAAATCATCAAAATTCCCTAAGTAAGCTTAGAAAAAAAATGGTAGCAGCCTGAAATAGACTTTTCATCTTTACTGGAAATATCCTGCATGAAAAAGAGATGGAAACATGGTAACATCAGTTCTCACAGTGCTATAAAGAACTACCCAAGACTGGGTAATTTGTAAAGAACAGTGGTTTAATCAACTCACACTTCCACAGCTATACAGGAAGCGTGGCTGGGGAAGCCTCAGGAAACTTAAAATCATGGTGGAAGGCAAAGGGGAAGCAGACACATCTTCACATGATGGAGCAGGAGAGAGAGTGAAGGGGGAGGTGCTGCATACTTTTAAACAACCAGATCTTGACAAAACTCACCTACTATCATGAGAACAGCAAGGGGGAAGACCCCGTGTTTCAACCACCTTCCACCACGCCCCTCCTCCAACACAATTCAACATGAAATTTGGGTGTGGACACACAAACCATATCAATCTCCTGACTGTTTACTACTGAGAGTATTTTTGTATATGGAGTGCCTTTAACAATATACTGGATCTGTGTAGTTTATTTATTGTAAATAAACCTGGAATTTGTGAAAGTATGGCTAAGTTCTTTGAAAAATGCCAGATAAGCCACAGAATTAAAATAATAAAAATAAGATTCTTAAATAAATTATTTTTCCCATTCTATTCAAGCAGTGTGTCATATATACTGACATTGTGATGAAAACTAGAGCAAAATGAATTCTTTAGTGGATTTTTTAAAAGATATTTTATAAAGTAAAGAATTTATGACTGATTGTTTCTGACCTTTCTAAGAGAAGACTACTGGGCCTGTCTTTACCTCTTGCCAGTAACCTTCAAAACATTAGAAAATGTGGTATTGTTTAAAATATGTGATTTGTGTTAAGCCTAATTTGACAATCCAAATGTTTGTGTTATCTCAAAAGCTGTAAGAGTTAACATATGACTGAACACTAAGATAAAATAAAAACAGTAGAAACTGTGCCCAACATATTATAAGAGCATTAAAATGAATATAAAAATATATTCTTATAATCCATTGAAAGATATAAGAGTACACGAGTAGACACTGGTATAACCAAACTAGCAAACCAAAAATAAGTATTGAAATGAAATTAGAAAATACCATTTTGTCAGGCATCAAAATACTGGATTTAGACAAGAATATTAATGAGTTAGAAAACTAGCAGGGAAATTGTGAGAGAAACAAGGTAGCTACATAATAACAAACTATATTCTTACAGGTGACTTATTAAGAATAAAAAATAAAATAGTAACTGTGCAATTAAGAAAACTGACACCACCTTAAACAATAATCAAGTTGAATAACAACAATATTTAGTCAAAATGATACCACATGCTTCCCCTTCTTATATAATCTACTAAAAACAACACAACATTACATCTATGGTATTCAGGTCAAAAGTATATAACCTGTTCATAATGAGGTAGTATTAAAAAACCAACTGAAGGACAAGATACTATACGTATATTTATGTATATATACATACCTACACGCACAATATTCAAATTAACCGGCCTGCCACTTTCAAAATTTTCAATATTATGAAATACACAAAAGGATTACTTGCTGTTTTATATTTAAAAGTAACAAAGACTCATGGCACCTGAATTAGATCAATAATGCTGAATTTTCTTTTGAAGAGGGATTTTTGCAAAGTTGACCAAGCCTGAATCACATTTGATATTAGATAATATTGTATCACCTTTAGTTACTTGATTTAGACAGTTGCCATGTGGTAATTTAAGAGCATGCTCCTATTTTTAGGAGAAACACATGGAACTCTTTAATGAGAAAGGGACATTATATCTGAAACTTACTTTCCAGTGCTTCAAAAAACATATTTGCATGCTGTGTGTATAATTATATGAGGTGTGTAAGTACATGTGTGTTTGAGAAAGATTGTGTGTGAATGTGGAGAGACAGTGAACATACTGAGAGAAAAAGAGAGAGAGAGAGTAAATATAGTAAAAATAAAGGTATCCAAGAATTATTTTTCTATTCTTGCAATGTTTAACTAAGTTTCGCTTTTTTTTCAAAATTAAAAAAATTGTAGGGAAACAAAATGGAGATAAAGAACAAATCTTAGAGTCTTTATTACCAGCAAATCTTCTCTAATAGAAATACTAGGCGGGGCATGGGATCTCAACCTGTAATCCCAGCATTGTGGGAGGCCCAGGCAGGAGGAGCATTTGAGTGAGAAATTTGAGACTAGCTTAGATAACATGGCTAAACCCCATATCTACAAATAATATAAAAATTTTACCTGAGCATGGTAGAGTCTGTCTTGGTTTCAGCTATGAGCCTGAGACTAAAGCATCACTTGGGTCTGGGAGATTGAGGCTGCAGGGAGCTGCGATTGTGCCACTGTACTCCAGCTTGGGGGTCAGAGTGAGACCCTGTCTCAAAAAAATGAAAATAAAATAAAACTAAATCCTAAAGTTTCTTCAAGCATGAGAAAATGATCTTTGAGATTAACTTGGAATTTTGGAAAAAATAAAGGGAAATTGAAAGGGAAAATATGTGGATAAATATTAGTAAATATTGACACTATTCACTGCCAAAAATGACAGTTGTGGGAGAAGTAGAATTAAAATGCATGAGAATATTAATGCAAAAGTAACTCAGGCTATATGAGTCAATGTGTTTCTGATTACTAACACCAGTGGGGAAATGGCAAATGTAATATTTTCTTTTGTGCTGTAATAAATTCATGTAAAGTCTCTCTTTTTTTATTAAGATGGAGTCTCACTCTGTCACCCAGCCTGAAGTGCAGTGGCATGATCTCAGCTTACTGCAAACTTCTCCTCCTGGGTTCTCAGCCTCCCAAATAGCTGGGACTACAGATGTGTGTCACCACACCCAGCTAATTTTTTTTTTTTTTTTTTTTGAGATGGAGTTTCGCTCTTGTTACCCAGACTGGAGTGCAATCGTGCGATCTCGGCTCACCACAACCTCAGCCTCCTGGGTTCAGGCAATTCTCCTGCCTCAGCCTCTTGAGTAGCTGGGATTACAGGCACGCACCACCGTGCCCAGCTAATTTTTTGTATTTTTAGTAGAGATGGGGTTTTACCCTGTTGACCAGGATAGTCTTGATCTCCTGACCTCGTGATCCGCCTGCCTCGGCTGCCCAAAGTGCTGGGGCTACAGGTATGAGCCAGGCCAGTGAACTCTTAAGATATATATATTAGTTAAATCCTCCAAGGCAACTAAAATTGTAAAGGCAAAAGGAACAATTAAAATATTTAATTATTCCACATAACATAATAAAGGAGAGAAACTAGAACTTTAAAAATGCATTAAATAGAAAATAAACACAATATACGGAGACACAAATACATTGATAATTACTTTAAATTAAATCGAACTGAAAACGCTAAGTAGTACTCTACAAAACTCAATTGTAAGCATCTTGTCAAAGAGATGCATTGTATACAAAACATGAAAGAGTTGAGAGGATATAATAATAAATCATAGAACATGATACACCATGTACCCAAAAATATAGTTTTAAATACATAAAGCAAACATTTGTAGACTTAAAAAATAGTAGACATAAACATAGTGAAAGATTTTAAACATATATGTCATAAATGAGTGTCAGAGCCATTTCCACCTATTGCTTCTGGCCAAACGGCCAAATTAGACTCATTATCCAAAAGATCTGCTGCTTTTAGCATGCTACCATATTGAAAAATTATTCTAAATTATATGATCAGAAGTGCAGTCTTTTATTATGAAAGAAGTGGAGACAGAGGAAGTGTGCCAGCATTAATTTAGTCTAATCATCTAATTTTTATTTTTATTTTTGAGACGAACTCTTGCTCTGTTGCCAGGCTGGAGTGCAGTGGTGCGATCTTGGCTCACTGCAACCTCCACCACCCGGGTTCAAGCTATTCTCCTGCCTCAGTATCCCAAGTAGCTGGGACTAAAGGCACATGCCAACAGGCCCAGCTAATTTTTGTATTTTTAGTAGAGATGGGATTTCACCATATTGGCCACGATGGTCTCAACCTCTTGACCTTGTGATCCACCCACCTCGGCCTTCCAATAATCATCTAAATTTTTAGGTACAGAAACTAAAACCAAGAAAGGTAAGATTTTACTAAGATCTTGTAACTCTTCATACGAAGCAATAACCAAAGCCAAGTTTTCTAACATTAAATCTCAAATATTTTATCACATTATATCTCTCAATGAAACTCATTTAAGTATAACTAATAAAAAACAATGATAAATATTATGACAGTCTACTCCACAATTGACTGCAAGAAATCGATGACTCATGGTTATTCTCGACACACAGTTTTTGAGCTCTTGAAAAAAATATTCTCCAGATACTCAAATCAATTGCTGATATTTTGTCTTTTTTGTTGTTGTTAGTATTCCTTTTCTTTGTTTTGTTTTTTGTTTTTTGAGACGGAGTCTCACTCTGACGCCCAGGCTGGAATGCAGTGGTGCAATCTCAGCTGACTGCAACCTCTACCCCCCTGGTTCAAGCAATTCCCATGTCTTAGCCTCCCAAGTAGCTGGGATTACAGGTGTAAGCCACCACGCCCAGCTAATTTTAAAGTTGAGCTGTTCCTGAATTTCCTCAATGAAACAGATTTATTTGTTATGCCTTCTTCACAGGCAGAGTCATGAGAATTCTTTCTATATATATATTTTTTCATTTGTGTTCATTGAGGTGTCCTTAGTAGTTTC
Organism: Aotus nancymaae; assembly: GCF_030222135.1. Taxonomy (NCBI): domain Eukaryota; kingdom Metazoa; phylum Chordata; class Mammalia; order Primates; family Aotidae; genus Aotus; species Aotus nancymaae. The sequence continues at coordinate 34,077,495 of NW_026988471.1, forward strand.
TGGTGGTTGTTTTATTTCTGTGGGGTCAGTAGTAACATTCCCTTTGGCATTTCTAATTGTGTTTATTTGGATTTCCTCTCTATTCTTCATTACTCTAGCTAGTGGCCTATTTTATCATTATTTTTTAAAATTCAACACTTAGATTTGCTGATCTTTTGAAGGGTTTTTTATATCTTGATTTCCTTCAGTTCAGTTCTAATTTTTGTTATTTCTCATCTTCCACGAGCTTTGGGGTCGACTTTTTTTTTTTTTTTTTTTTTTTGTGCTTCTCTGATTCTTTCATTTGTGAAGTTAGGTTGTTAATTTGAGATCTTTCTAATTTTTCGATGTGAACATTTAGTGCTATGAATTGCCCTCTTAACACTGTCTTAGCTGTATCCCATAGATTCTGGTATGTTGTTTTTTCAAAGAACTTCTGGATTTCCACCTTAATTTCATTATTTACCCCCAAATCATTCAGGAGTATGTTGTTTAATTCCCATGTAAATGCATGATTTTGAGCGATTTTCATAGTCTTGACTTCAATTAAAAATTTTTTTTCAATGTTGGATCTTTTAAGATAGAATATATATAGAAAAAGAGACCATAAAATCTGGAGACATGTATGAAAACATTTTGCTTACAAAATGCATCAGTACCACATTAAGTTTGCATATGGGCGTATATTTTGAGTTAGCCATTTATTAGCTTCTCACCCAATGATACTAGCCAAAAACCTAAGAGTCATTCCTGGCTCTATCTTTTCTCTCAATCCTTTAATAAATTACAACACTTGCTATTTATATTACCTAATAACCATCCTTAATTTTGTCATTTTTAATTTCCATCCCGACTATATTAGTCTAAATTAACATAATCTTTCATTTCAATAATTGCCATATTCTTAAAATGCAAAATTGATTATGTTTTTCATGCTGCTTCCATCATTTCAAGGGATTCCCAGTGTTCCCAGAGAAAAAAGCAAAAACCCAAATTCAGCCTAAAGCAGTCCTATAATTTTATCCTAATTACTTTTTTATCTTTATCCCAAATCATGTTCCATCTGCTTTTCTGCACACTCCCAGAATTAGCATTATGTTAGTTTTTTTGTATTTACTATGATCTACCTTGCCCAACATACGTTGTACCTCTGCTAAAATGCCCTTCTCTCCTCAGTCAACCAACTCTTTGAAATGATTACATTGTGCCTTGTGTATTACATCTTTAGAAAATCCCTTAACCTTTCTTACTGGGTCTAAATCTCATCTCAAAGTATTCTTTTAGTAGCCCTTAGAACAGTTGGAAACTTATATTTGTATTTGCAGTATTATAATTAATAACTGTCTAGTTATACAGAAAATAATTGACATAAAAGCATGGACCATGTCTATTTTTACTTAAAATTTTGTGAACATTGTCTAACTCATAGTAGACACACAGAAAAAAGATTTTGTAGAATAAACATATGATCTTTGCTCTAATTGAAATAGCATATATCACATCTAAGCCTCCAATCATTATGAACAAACAATGTTTAGTTAGGTTCAGGTTCCTAATGGTAACACAGATGCTATGATAAAGCTGCACAGCAACCAATGCCAAAAATCTAGTACCTTGTATAAAAGCAATCATTTATTTAGTGTTTATGGATTTATAGGTAAGTTACAATTTGATTAAGCTCAGGTGGAATTACCTGGGCTCTGTTGAACTAGGAAAAACTACTAGCTTTGAGTTAAGTATATATATTTGGTTTTCATATGTTACTCATTGTTACTAATGTTTTAGGTCTGAAAAAGTAAATTGTTGCTACACAGTATAGTGATATGAACATACTAAAAAAACAACAGTAGCAACAGCAATAAACAGCAATAAACCACATTTAAATGTGGTCCAGCTAAAATAGTAGTATATTAATTAGATCTGCTACGGGTAAATCCTCATTCTAGGAACTAAGCAAAGGCTTCCTGGGTATGGATTCTGTATAACCAAGGCCAGCAGCCCCAAGAAGGCAGGTGGTGCCTTTTTGAGAATTCAAAAATCTCATGTTGAAATTATTTTTGTACATATTCCATAGTGTAAAGCAACTCACATGACAAAAACACAAATTAGTGGGCAAAAATGTACATTCTACCCACAGGGAAGCTATGGCAAAAGTGGAGAAAGCAGGAAGAACTGTGGACAAATAATAAAACCTATACTAGCTGATAAATTGTAACAAGGTTAAAAATTTGTCTTAGTTACTAGCATATAAAAAATTAAAATTCTAAATTGTTATCACCAGAAAGTCATCAAAATATCAAAAATAACCTGAGAGATGCTAGGTGCTACCTGACTATCCAATTAAGAATTATCCATTTACCTGAACTCCAACTTCTACTCAGAATACACATTTCATCCCATTTCATTCACTTTGGCCCTCTAGATATAAACATTCCTCTGACCCACTTTGATTGCTATTTCAATATTTATCTCTGGAATATACCTTCAGCTATGTTAACTGTATACTGGATTTGATACAGAATGGCATGATCCTGTCTTTTGAGCCAATACTAACAAGCAGTTGCCATTCCATTTTCAGCTGCCTATCCCTAACCCTGTTGATACATTAAGTTGAACTATTGGTAATAATAAAACTGTCCAGGAATAAGAAAATACTCTTAAATGTGGTGCAGCTCAAATAGTAGTATATTAATTTGGGGGCTGAAAGAGAAAATTTTAAAAATATAATAATTATGGCATAGGTTTACGTAAGTTTTGGACTGCCTGCCAGTAGTGTTTTCCCAGTCCCTAACAGTGATAGGTTTTCAGTTAACCTTTACTATAGAAATTCTAGCATCACAGATATTTTTCAATATGATTGGAAGCTATGCACAAACTAGTCCTACTGGAAACAAAACATCAATTAATGTTCTTTTAAAAAATAATTTAACTGTCTTTAAGAATGAAATTTGATTATATATGTATACATATTGGTTTCCATGTTACTAATTGTTACTGATGTTTTAGTCCTGAAAAAGTAAATTGTTACTACACAGTATAGTGATATGAAGATACTAAAAAAAAACAAAACAGCAACACCAATAAGCTTCCATATTTAAAGAAAACAAAGTTGATTAGCCTACTAACCACAATTTTTAAATGCAGCTACAACATCCTAGCCAGGGCAGATTCTTTCCCCGTCCTTGAATACCCCCAAAACCAAAAATACATACTATCTATCTTCTTCTTCTTCTTTTTTTTTAAGTTCAGCTTTTTATTGAACACATTATAAAAGAGGTTTAGTCAAAAAGACCAAAGCCCATGTCATCATCAGACTCCTCGGATTCTTCTTTCTTTGCTTCCACTTTCTACTCCTCAGCTGGAGCAGTAGCGGTGGAGGGAGCAGGACCTCCTGCTGGAGCAGGCCCACCAGCCTCTACATTGCAGGTGAGGCTCCCAGTGTTGACGTTGGCCAGGGCCTTTGCAAACAAGCCAGGCCAAAAAGGTTCAACATTTACACCGGCTGCTTTAATGAGGGCATTGATCTTATCCTCCGTAACGGTCACCTCACCGTCGTGCAGAATGAGGGCTGAGTAGATGCAGACGAGCTCGGAGACAGAGGCCATGGTGCGGGTGAGAGTGGGGCTAGCGCTGCCTGACGTGGTGCTAGTTGCCGGATGAAGTGAGGGCCTCACCCCAATGCGGCCTTAACTTCCTCAGAAGGACCGAGCACCTTGGTGGCAGCTGAGAAAAGCATACTATCTTCTTTCTTTCTTTCTTTTCTTTTTTCTTTTCGTTCCTTCTTTTTTTTTTGAGAGAGAGAGATGCACTCTGTCACCCACGCTGGAGTGCAGTGGCTCCATCTCAGCTCACTGCACCCTCCGCTTCCCAGGTTCAAGCGATTCTCCTGCCTCAGCCTCCCAAGTAGCTTGGATTATAGGCATGCACCACCATGCCCAGTTAATGTTTTGTATTTTTAGTAGAGATGGGGTCAGGCTGTTCTCAAACTCCCGACCTTGTGATCTACCCACTTCCGCCTCCCAAAGTGCTGGGATTACAAGCATGAGCCACTGTACCCAGCCCATACTATCTTATTTCTATTACAGAATAAATTCAGATTGATTTACTATTTGCATGAATAAATAATAAAAACATTTTGTCCTTTAGACTCCATCAATTTGTCATTGGTATGTCCCTTAGTCTCATACTTAGCTACTTTGCTTCCTGCTTCATGTGATCACCCTTGTATTATTTGTAAACATCTAGTAATCCTGCACCAAGATGTAGTCTATTTTCCATAATAAGCATTGGCACTTATTTCTTCCTTTCTTCTTTAATGATATTTTAAGGACTATAATCCTCTACAAATGCATACACTGGCAAACATTATAAACTTGGTTTTTGATATAAAATGCAGTAATCAAGATGTGGTATGGCCAGGTTGGAATGTGCCTAGAGCCGACTTTATGCCAAAACAGCCATTAAAATACCTTCAGCATCATTAATGCAGTTATTCTAAATCTCCTCATAGTTGCCCCAGAGGTAAAATTTACATACACTGAAATGCTCATATCTTAAATTTTATAATTCAATGAGTTCTCATAAATGTACACACCCAGATTACCAACACCCTGTTCAAGATTTGACATTTTTCTCACCTCAGAATACAATTTAATCCCTACTAGTGGGTCCTGATTCCACACAGGTTAGAAAATATTCGGATTTCAGTTTCCACTTACTGGTGCAGTCTGTTCTAAAAATTCAAATAAACTAAAAACTGCAGTGTGTACTCTTTGTGCCTACTTTCTTTTGGTCAACATAATTTTTGTGACTAATACATGTTATTGTGTACATTTTTTTGTTAATTTTTTTTTAACTTTAAGTTCTGGGATACATATACAGAATGGGTAGGTTTGTCACATAGATATACTATATGTGCCATGGTGGTTAGCTGCACCTATCAACCTGTCATCTAGGTTTTAAGCCCCACATTACATCAAGCTACAATTGAATTTCTTGATAGAATTAGAAAAAAACTATTTTAGATTTCATATGGAACCAAAAAAGAGCCCATATAGCCCAGGCAGTCCTAAGCAAAAAGAACAAGACTGGAGGCATCACACTATCTGGTTTTAAACTATACTACAAGGCTACAGTAACTAAAACAGCATGGTACTGACACCAAAACAGATATATAGACCAATAGAACAGATCAGAGTCCTCAGAAATAACACCACACATCTACAGCCATCTGATCTTTGACAAACCTGTTTGTTAAATTTTTATTGCTGTAGTAGTGTTCCATGGCTAAAATATAAGACAGTTTGTTTCTCCATTCAGCTGTTTGTGGATATTTAGGTTATTTCCTGGTTTTGCTGATTAATAAATCTGCTTTGAACATGTTTGTATAAGTTTTTTAATTTTTGTTTTTTTACTTTTTATGTAAAAAAGAATGTTTTAAAAAAATTTTTACTCAGTGTGGATGGCTAGGGTAAAAAGCCTGTCTCATAGGTTAATATACAGCTAACTTTAGAGGAAATATTCAGATAGTTCAAAATTTGTCATATCATTTTATACTCCCATCAGCAATGTGTGGGTGTTTTAGTTGCTTTACATTCACCAATACTTGTATTGTCAGTCTTTTATATGTTAACAGTTCCACTGTGTAAGAATTGATAATACATTTTTACTGTAATGTGAATTCCCTTGATCACAAATAAAGTGGAATCTATATTTTTTGCCCCGGTGTACAATATTGTTTGCCTTTTTACTACATTTGTTAATGCTCCATACATATATTTGACATGAATGATTTATTCTTAATAGAATTGTGTATTCATTTGTTATGAATATTTTTCCATTCTATAACTCTCCTACACATTTTATTTTTATCTTTTGATAAAGTCAGAATCTATCATTCTGTCCTATTACATGATACATTTAATTTGTATATAAAGTCAGATGGATAAAGTTTTATCTCTTCATTCTTTTGCATGTATATATATATATGTACATTTATATATATATACATAAATGTAGAATTGTTCCAGCACCATATGTTATAAAGATGTTCTATTGAACTAACTTCAGTCATCATTCAAAATAAATTTACTGCATAAGGATAAGTATCTTTCTGAGTTTTTCTATCTGTTCCATTTATCTGTTTGTCTACATTCAAAGCAATACTACATTTTCTTGATCAATATAACTTTATATCTAAATATATAGTTGTGGCTTCTGCTGCTGTTTGTCTCTGCAGTTATTGGCTTTCATCTTATGCATCTTGAGCCTGAAAAACTTCTTTTGACATTTCCTGTGGTAGAAGTCAGCTCTACGTAAGTTCTCTTAACTATTGACTGAAAATATTTTTACTTTGCCTACATGTTTGAAGGATACTTCTTCTATATACAGAATTCTAGGTTGACAGTTTTTTTTTTTTTTTCTCTTTAAAGCTCTCATTCGATAATCTTTAACCTTCAGGTGAGAAGTCAGCTATATCTTGTCAATATTATACGGTCTATAATATGCCTTTATTTTTCCCTCTAGCTGCTTTCAATAAATGTTCTTTCTCTTTGGTTTCAGCAGATTAAGAAAGACATCACAAGGTGTACTTACTTTCTCTCTCTTAGATTGAATTTCTTCAAATATTTTTTCTGCTCCATTCTCTATCTCCTCTTCTTTTGAGAAGAAATGTGTGCATATTTTAGGGTATTTAATATTTCTCCATATGCACTGAAGGCTTTATTGGTTTTTCACTCCTTTCTTCATATATCAGTTTGTCTTCAGGCTTACTCATATTTTCTCATGCTGACAGGTCCTTATTAAGCCTTCCAAGTGAGACTTTTATTTTTATATCTTATTTTTTCTAGTATTTTGATCTAGTTCAACTTTAAGCTTCCATCTGCAGAATATTTCAGTAAGTTCATTAATAGTTTTCCCTTTTTATACTGCATCCTTTAATATAGTTATCTGATTTACTTTAAAACCTTTTCTGGGCTGGGCGCGGTGACTCACGCCTATAATCCCAGCACTTTGGGAGGCCGAGGCAGGTGGATCACAAGGTCAAGAGATCGAGACCATCCTGGTCAACATGGTGATACCCTGTCTCTACTAAAAATACAAAAAAATTAGCTGGGCATGGTGGCGCACGCCTGTAGTCCCAGCTACTCGGGAGGCTGAGGCAGGAGAATTGCTTGAACCCAGGAGGCGGAGGTTGCGGTGAGCCGAGATCGCGCCATTGCACTCCAGCCTGGGTAACAAGAGCGAAACTCCGTCTCAAAAAAGCAAACAAACAAACAAACAAAAACCTTTTCTGATAATTAGAACATCTGTAACATTTCCTTTTCTTTCTTGACCATGGGTCATATATTCTTGCTTCATGAAATGACTTGTAGTTTTTTATTTTTCTTATTACTGTATGCTAGACATCGTGAGATAAGGAAATGTAGAGACTGAAGTAAATAATATTTTTTCCCACTGAAGGCAAATATTTGCAGTGATGCTGCAAGTCTGGAGTGCTAAGTCAATCCAGTCCATAGTTAAGATGAATCTCTGCTTTGTAGTATATTTAGTTTGGATTCATTTCACTATTAAATGCAAATATTCTAAGTACAGAATCATGATTTTCCTTTCATTGGATATTAAAATGTAAGCACGAACAAATTCCAGAGATTTTTTTTAAATTAACTCCCCAACTCTCAACTTTCCCAAAGGAAGGAGGATTCTGCTCTGCTTTTCAACCCAACTGCTAGTTTTTTTGGATTCCTACAAGTTCTTTCTGCTTTTTAATTCTACTCATGACTTTCTGCACCTGAAGACGTTACTTCCTGCCTCGCTGCTTTACCTAAGCTTCAAAGGTTGTTGCAGTTTAGTGTATAGGCCCAAGGTTTCTCAGAAGTATTTTTCTGAGCTGCTCTGCCTCGAAACATTCTTAAGAAGGGTCTGATTCTCACTGGAAAAATATCTCATTGCTTCAGAACAGACTCTTTCAGCTTCCTTACTATGTATCTAGTCTTCATCATATTATATCATTCATGTGAAAAAGCATGTGAGCAAAAATAATCAGGTAAACTTAAACTCCCTTTTTTCTCCAAGATGAGACTTGTCGCTTATGGTAGTTAGTTTAGTTTTCTTTGCAACCTCAGTTCTCTGATCCTTTTAAGTCTCGGACTTTGCAGATTTTTGCAGATTATCAGGCAAGGTTTTGCGGTTAGAGTGAGAAGCATAAATTCGTGTGACTTCCCTTGTATTAATTGGTGGTCAAAGTTTAGCCCCCCACATTTTTACTTGCTGTCTGGTTTATTTTATTTCCACTTGTTTTATATAACAAACTTTTTTTTTATTTCCTGATATTTTCTATCTTGAACAATGTATTTGGTTTCAAGCAATGTATTTGAATCTCAGCAATCCTTAGATAATTTAGTTTCTATTTACCTTTGCATCTTTGTATTTTTGCTACCATAGTACTGGTACTTAATACCCCTGAGTACTTGTCCTTTTAGCTCCCAGTTCTCTTTGCTGGGAGAAGTTTTAATGGTTTCTGAGATCCATTAGCTTTTCATTGGACACATCATACTTTTTATTTATGTAGGCTTATTATTGGAAATTATCCTGAAGGTGAGTTCTAATACTGTTCTGAAAAAAAAATAGTATGGGTATATTAAATGCTCTTGAATATTACTGCTTTTGGCTGTTAGCTCATATATATTATATTTGCTTATCAATCTAATCAAAACTCTGTTGCTGTCCCTTCTGTGTGAGTGATTTTAGTTAAATTGAGCATTTCCCATTTCAAAATAACACCTCAAAATGCTATGTGTACTTTTATTATTGTACTAGTAAATGCTTAATTTTTAAGTGAGATATAAAACAAGATTATTGTTTTTAAAGAACTAAAATGCAGTGACTATGCTACATTGAAAATTAAAATATGCAGAAAAATTACTAGCAAAATCATGTTTACAATATGTTAAGGATGAAAGTTATATATGCCATATTTTCCTAGTATAGTTAAATCTAAATATATGATGAAATTTATGGAAAAGATAAAATTTTGGATTCATATTTTAAGTATATATCCAGCACTTTTATGATATATTGAGAATTACAAAGCTTCAAGCACACACAAAATACTCAACTTTAAAGAGTGTTTTATAATCCAGTATGTTATACTGTTTCAGAATTAAAAGACAAATTTAGATTTACCTTCATCTAAACTCTCTAAGGATTGCTGATTTACCTTCATCTAATTCCTCTTCCTTAGATACTTCTCCATCTAATCCCTGGATATTCATGGCTGCAATAATGAATTCTTTTAATCTGTGAACGATGAATTACAATGGTAGAAGTATAAATGTGTATTTTTTCTTCTGTTCACATGTACAATTGAAGAAGCCATGTATAACTTTTATCCGGAGGTGAGATTTTATAGTTATTTTAATTTTTAACTGACACAATAATTGTACATATTTATGGAGTATAATATGACGGTGCCATACATTTATACATTGTGTAATGATTAAAGGTAATCAGCATATCTATCACCTCAAAAATTTATAATTTCGTTATAGTGGAAACATTCAAAATTCTCTCTTTTTGCTATTTTGATAAATGCAGTCTCCATGTGTTGACTATGGTAATCCCACTCTTTCAACAGTACATGAAAATGTATTTTTTCTTCTAATTCTAACAATATGCTGGTTAACCAACTTCTCTCCTTTTCCCCTATCCCCTGTTCTTAGTCTCTGGTAACCATTGTTTTATTTACGGTTACTATGAAATCAACTTTTTTAGATTCCGCCAATAAGTAAGAACATGATATTTGTCTTTCTGCGTCCAGCTTATTTCACTGAATATCCCCCAGGTTCATCCATGCTGTTGCAAAAGACAGAATTTCATGTTCATGGCTAAATATTATTCTATTGTGCATATATACCACATTTTCTTAATCAATTCATTTGTTGTTGGACAATTGGGTTGACTCTATATTTTGGTTATTGTGAATAGTGCAGCAATAAATGCAGGAGTTCATTTCAACATATTGAATTTATTCTTTCAACATATTGAATTTATTTCCTTTGGATATATATGCAATAGTGGCATTGTTGTATCAGAAAGTAGTTCTAGTTTTAATTTTTTGAGGAACCTCAATACTGGTTTTCATAACAGATGTCCTAATTTACATTCCCACCAATAGTGTGTAAATGTTCCCTTTTTTCCACATCCTCACTGACACTTGTTACATTTGTCTTTTTGATCATAGCCATTTTAACTGGAGTGAAGTGATATCTCATTGTGGTTTTAATTTGCATTTTCTGATGATTGGTAATGTTGAGTATTTTTTCACATACCTTTTGCCTATTTGCATGCCTTTTTTGATAAAAATCTATGACAGTTTTTTTGATCATATTTTAATTGGATAATCATTTTGTTGCTATTGAGTTGCTTGTTTCTTATATATTATGGATACTAATTCCTTGCTAAATGTATAGTTTGCAAATATGTTTTCTCATTCTGTAGGTCATCTTTTCACTTTCATGATTGCTTTTTTTTCCTGTGAAGAACTTTTGAAATTTGATCTAATCCTGTCTTTTCATTTTTGCATTTGTTGCCTTGCTTTTGCATTCTTACTCAAAAAAATCCTTGCCCAGTCCAAATTTATAAAACATTTACTTCTAGTAGTTTTATACATTCAGTTCCTACATTTAAGTCTTTAATTCATTATAAGTTGATGTTGATGGTGAAAGGTAGGTGTCCAGGTACATTCATTTGGGAGTGGATATCCAATTTGTCTAGAACTGATTATTGAAGAAACTGTTCTTTTTTCAATTTGTTTTCTTGGCAACTTTATTGAAAATAAGTTGGTTGCAGATGCCTGGATTATTTCTAGGTTCTTTCTTCTGTTTCATTGATGTATGTGTTGTTTTGATGTCAATGCCACACTGTTTTGATCACTGTAGCTTTGTGGTATGTTTTGAAGTCAGGTAGTATGATGTCTTCCACTTTGTTTACTTGCTCAAGATTGCTTAGGCTATGTGAGGTCTTTTGTGGTTCCAAAGTTTAGGATTTTTTTTCTATTTCTATAAAGAATGCCATCAATATATTGATAAGATTGTATCACATTTTTAGATTGCTTTGAGTGATACAGATATTATAACAATGTTAATTCTTTAAATCCATGAATACAAAATCTTTCCATTTATTTGTGTCTCCTTCAATTTCCTTCATTTATATTTTATGATTTTCAATTTGGAGAATTTTCATTGATAAATTCACTTCTAGGTATATTTTTGTGGCTATTGAAAATAAGATTGTTGATTTGATTTATTTTTCAAATAGTTTATATTAGCATATAAAATACTACTGGTATTTTATACATTTACTCTAAATGTGTTTTAGTGTTCTAAAACTTTATTGATTTTCTTATTAGTTATGAGAGTTTTTGGTAGAATCTTTAAGGTTTTGTATACATAAGATCATGTTGTCTGTAAGCAGGAATGACTTGATATTTTCTTTTAATTGTAATGCCTATAATTAACTTATCTTGCCTAATTCCTCTGGCTAGGACTTCCAGTTCTATGATGAATACAAGTATGGACAATAAATTGGACATCCTTATCTCTTTCTAAATCTCAGAGTAAAAGCATTAGATAGTTCTCTATTTAGTATAATGTTAGCTGTGGGTCTGTCATGTATGGTCTTCATTGTGTTGGGGCACTTACCTTCTATACTTAATATGTCGAGGGCTTTTATCATTAATGAATGTTGAATTTTATTAAATACGTTTTTGTGTCTATTGAAATGCTCATATTGTCTTTGTTTTTCTGTTAATGTAACATAGGACATTTACTGAATTACATATGTTAAATTATCTTTGCGTCCCTGAAGTGCATTCCACTTGACCATAGTGAATGATCTTTTTCATGTGCTATTAAATTCAGTTTGCTAGCATTTTGTTGAAGATATTTGCATGTATGTCCACTAGGGATGCTGGACTATTGCTTTCATTTTTCATTACTTCTCTGGTTTAGGTATTAGAATAATGTTGACCTCATAGAATGCATTTATAAGTATTCCTCCTTCAGTTTTCTGAAATGGTTTGAGAATATTTGGCATTAGTTTTTCCTTAAGTCTTTAATAGTTTAGCAGTGAAATTATCAGGTCCTGGGCTTCTCTTGAAAAGGTAACATTTTATTACTGATTCAATTTCCTCACTCATTATTGGGCTGTTTCTATTTTCTGTTTCTTCATAAGCCATACTGGGTAGATTGTATGTGTCCAGGAACTTATTTGTTTATTTTAGGTTCTCTAATTTGTTAGTGTATAATTCCTCATAGTAGCCTCCCAAGATCCTTTGTGTTTCTTTGGTATCAGTTGTCATGTCTCCATTTTCATTTCTGATTTTGAGTAACTATTTTTTTTCTGTGTTAGTCTATCTAAAGTTTGGTTGACTTTGTTTATATTTTTGTTAAAAAAAAAAACTGAGTCTTTTTAAAAAAAATTTTCAGGCTCTATTTCATTTATTTCTGCTCTGACTTTGTGATTTATTTTATTTTACTAATTTTGTGTTTGGTTTGGTGTTTTAGTTTCTTTCTTTCTTTCTTTCTTTTTGTTTGAGACAAGTCTAGCTATGTCACCCAGGCTGGAGTGCAGTGGTGTGATCTCGACTCACTGCAACCTCCATCTCCTATGTTCAGGTGATTCTCCTGACTCAGCCTCCCAAGTAGCTGGGATTACAGGCATGTGCCACCACACTCAGCTAATTCTTGTATTTTTAGTAGAGACAGGGTTTCACCATGTTGGCCAGGGTGGTCTCAAACTCCCGACCTCAGATGATCCACCCGCCTTGGCCTCCCAAAGTGCTGGGATTACAGGCGTGAGCCACCATATCTGGCAATGTTAAGTTGTGTGAGATATTTCTACTTTTTTTTATGTAAGCATTTATTTCTATAGACTTCTCACTTAGAACTGTTTCTGCTGCATTCTATGGGTTTTGATATAATGTGTTTTCATTTTTATTGGTCTCAATAAATTATTTAACTTTCTTTTTAATTTCCTCATTGACCTATTGGTTAATCAGGAGCACATTGTTTAATATTTATGTATTCACAAAGTTTTCCAAGCTCCTCATGTTATTGACTTCTGCTTTTTCACCACTGTGGTGACAAAAGATACTTACTGTGATCTCTATTTTCTTAAATTTGTTAAGATTTGTTTTATGTTCTAACATCTTATATATCCTGCAGACTGTTCCATTTGCAGTTGAGAATAATGTGTATTCTGCAGCTCTTATATGGACCATTCTGTAAATGTTTGTTACACACACTTGTTCTAGAGTGCAGTTTAAGTATGATGTTTCTTTGTTAATTTCCTGTTTGTATGGTCTTTCAACGGCTGAAAAATGGGGTGTTGAAGTCTCCTACCATTATTGTATTTTAGTTTATTCCTTTAGAGCTCATAATGTTTACTTATATATTTGAATGCTTATATATTTGAGGTGGTAAAGTCCATCTAATTGTCAGTCTAATGGTAGTCATCCATTATTGGATGACTACATATTTGCAATTATTATATCCTCTCAAGGAGTAATGACGTTTTCTGTCAATTTTTATAGTTTTTGACTTACATTTATCTGATTTAAGTACAGATATTCCTGCTCTCTTTTGGTTTCTGTTTGCATGAAATATCTTATTCTATCCCTTCACATACAGTCCATGTGTGTTCTTATACGTGAAGCAAATAAATCACAGACAGCATATTGTTTAGTCTTGTTTTTATTTTCATTCAGTTACTCTATAATTGGAGAATTTAATCAATTTAAATTTACATTCAATGTTATTATAAATAGGTAAGGACTTACTCCTGGCACTTTGTTGATAGTTTTCTGATTATTTTGTAAATTCCTTTTTTACTTCCCTCTCATTGATTTCCTTTGTGGTTTTGTGGTTTTCTGATGACTTTCTCTTTCTTACTTGTGTATCTGCTGCAATTTTTTGTGTGAATCTCATGAAGTTAATATAAATAATATTATAGCTATAATTTACTATTTTAAGCTGATAATTTAACTTTGGTCACATAAAAGTACTCTAAAATTTTAATCTACCCTCTACACTACAATTTATATTTTTGTTGTCTTAATTTACAGCTTCATACTGTATGTGTTCCTTGACAACTGATTGTAGCTCTAGTTATCTTTGACCATTCTGACTTCTAGCGTTCTTACTAGAGGTTAGAAAGAATTACAATTAAGCAATACAGTGCTTGAGTATTCTCAGTTTAATTTTGAATACAGCTATACTAGTGAATTTTATACTTTCACATATCTTCACAATAGTAATGATTGTGATTCTTTCCATTTTCAGTTGTAGTATTATCTTAAGCATTTCTAGTAAAGTCAGTCTAATGGTGGTAAATTTCTTCAGCTTTTATCTGTCTGGTAAAGACTTTATTTCTTGTTCATTTTCTAAGAATATCTCTGCCAGGTATAACATTCTTGGCTAACAGTTTTCTGTTTTTCTTTTCTTTTTTGTTTAAAAATATATTATCTCATTGTCTCTTTACCTGCAAGTTTTCTGCTGAGAAATCTGCCAATAGTCCCATGGGGATTTTCTTTATGTGACTAAATGGTTTTCTCTTTCTACTTTAAAAATTCTCTCTGCATTTGCTCTTCAGCAGTTTAATTATACCATGCCTATAACAAGACACTTTTTCATTGAATTTATTTGGTGACTTTTGAGCTTCCTAGAACTACATAGTCATCTCTTTCAAGATTTAAGAAGACTTTAGCTATTATTTTGTTAAATATGTTTTCTGTGATTTTTTCCATCTCTTCTCACTCTAGAAATTCCATAATTTAAAAGAGTGTTTGCTTAATGGTAACCCTTAAGCATTCTTCATTCATTTTTATTATTTATTTCTTTCCTGACTTGGTTATTTCAAAAGATCCATTTTCAACCTCAGAATTTTTTTGTTCTGTTTGACCAGGTTTATTGTTGATGCTTGCAACAGTATTTTTATGTCATTCCTTGTATTCTTCAGTCCCAGATTTCTGTTTGTTTCTTTTTTTATGCTATCTAACTCGTTATTAAATTTCTCATTTACAGCTGGGTGTAGTGGCTCATGCCTCTAATCCCAGCACTTGGGAAGGCAAAGGCGGATGGATCACCTGAGGTCAGGATATTGAGACAAGCCTGACCAACATGGTGAAACCCCGTTTCTACTAAAAATAAAAAAATTAGCCAGGCATGGTGATGCATGCCTGATATCCCAACTAATTGGGAGACTGAGGCAGAGAATCACTGGAACCTGGGAGGCGAAGGTTGCAGTGAGCTGAGATCGCGCCATTGCACTTCAGCCTGGGTGACAAGAGGGAAACTGTTTCAAAAAAAGAGAACTTCTCATTTACATAATGTATTCTTTTCTTGATATCATTGAATTATCAATCTATATTCTATTGTGTGTCACTAAGTTTCCTTAGAATGATAATTTTAAATTACTTTAAAGATATTTTATAAATTTCCTTTTCTCTGGGGTCTCTTGCTAGATAATTATTGGGTTATTTTGGGGCTGTCATGTTTTCTTGTTTTTTCATGTTTCTTATCTCTCTACTTTGATAGATGCACATTTGGTTGAACAGTCATCTCTTCCCTTTTCATGGTTCTAAGATGTCAATTGGGTAGAGTGTGTTGGACTTGGTTCTGGCTGGACACAGCAGTGTAGTATCTGAACAGTTTTCAGCTGAATTTGTGTCAGTCGTTACTGGAGTGCCTCAATGGTCTAGGCTCTGGAAGTTTATTGTGGCAGTGATGAGGCTTTTCTGGGCGCTAGACAATGGGTGCTGTTTTGCTTTTCAGACCGTGTGAGCTCATGTGGTGTGTTTACTAACTCAGGGTCAACCTTGCTGGGGGCATGGTACTTGGTTAGTTCCAGGAAAGGAGTATGTGTCTGTTACGGGTTAGCTAAGAAATGGGCTTGCTTGGGACCAGGCTGCTGAGCTCCTTCTCAGGCCAAAGGTACACAATATAGCACATGGCAGTTCAGCTGACCTGGAGTTGTTTTTCTCACTGTATAGGGCTGCCTATTCGGGGCAGTATACCTTATATGATTGGGCACTAGAGTCACAGCCATTCTGCTGGCTGTCAGCTCTAAGTAGCTTGGGGGATCTTGGTACTGTGGCAACCTATGTGAGCATGATGGAATGATGACACAGCCTTAAGAATTAAGAGAATGAATGACTATAAACCTCCACAAAAGAGGACACTCTAGAGGCAACTCTGGCTTCAAGATGATGTCATGCTGTAGTAGTTTAGACCACCAGACTTGAGAGGTACACAATGTAGCCTCCTACTCTGGATCAATACAGCCATTTGAACTCTAGGCAACTCCATAAACTGGGTGCAGAATTTGCGGGGAGTGGGGGTTTCTCCTGTAGCAAGAACTGCAGGTGTCTGGAGTGGTAAAAGAGGCTGTGAGGGACCTCCTGCTTGCCTTTTTCCCAAAAGAGAAAATTGTCTTAGTTCAGAGTCACTTTAGCAAGAAAAATGGGATGGCAGAGAGAGGGTACTTTGTTCCCTTTTCTATGCTGACATCTTCTGTCTCTGTGCTTCACAGGGATTCTGCCAGTTCCTTGCTGTACTCCAGCACTCTTTTTCAGATATTCCAGACAAATTTTAGTTGCTTGTTTCTTGTTTATTTCCTTACTTTATGCAGAAGATGACTACCAAGCACCTCTCATCAAACAGCTAGCTGACCACAGGTAAAATTTTGATGATCAAAATACCCATGCCTGGCTTTCCTTGCAACTACCCAATTTGGAGTCCAATAAAATTCCTTGATCTGTTGGCTGCTGTTCTTAATGAATTTATAAAATTTTTCATTAAAATTTCTTTATGTATAGTTTCCATACCACTCTTCCTTCTCTCCATTTCTGAGATTCCAATTATATTTTTTGTGTTATTCTTCTTGACAGTGTCCCATATTTTATTGAGGTTTTGTTCATTTATATGTAAGGTAGCATAGCCAGCTTTGTTTTGGTTTTTAGATGACATTACAAATGCGATTGCAAAGCAAAGAATATTCTTATATCTGAGTGCGCACAAAGAGTATAATACACATTCAACCAAAGTGCTTCTGTATATTGTCAACTTTTTCAATGAAAAAGTTACTTACTATAACAAAGTAAAATGCAATATTTTCACAGAAGTATATATGGTAAATATTTTCTCCCAGTCTGTGTCTTATTTTTCTTTTCTTTCCCTAATGCTATATTTTCAATAATTGTATATATTAATTTTTATGAAGTCCAATACTGACTTTTTCTTTTCTTGTTAGTTCATTCTGTCCTAAGAGATGCTTGCATATTCAACTTTGCAAATAAATTTTGATTTAAAAAATATATGTACTTTTAGCCTTTCACTTTAGAAATATAATTCTGCTTGAGTTTTTAAAATTGTTCTTTAAGTGTATGGTATAAGATTAACGTTTTCATTAAAAAAATTCAGATACTGCTTAAGTTCCCAGAAATATTTATGAAAATACTTAATGTTTTTTCATCAAAATAATTTGGTAACTTTATAAAAAATTAATAGATAACGTATGTATGTATGTAACCTGACACTCTTTTGTATAACTGGCCTATGCCACACTGTCTTCATTTCTGTAGTTTTACAGTAAGTCTTGAAATTAGTATAATTCTTCCTACTACATACTTATGTTCCAAGATTGTTTTATTATCAAATTTTTTATATTTACATACACATATTCTGACCTGTTTAACATTGCCATTAAAAAATGCCTGCAAAGATGCTGATTAAAATGTCATTGAAATTGTTGGCAAGTTGGGCAAAATTGGCATATCAATATTAATCCTTTAAATACGTGAGCATAGTACGTGTCTCCATATATTTCAATTTACTTTAATAGCACTCAGCAATATTTTATAGATGTAATATGCAAGTTTATACATATATGGCTAAATCTATTCTTTGATATTGTGTGTTTTTATGTCATTATAAATACTATTTTAAACATCATTTTCCAATTTTTCACTGCTAGTGTATATTAAAATGTATTTTTATATCCCACATACTTGCTAAATTCACTTATTACTTTAATGTCATGTATTTGCTTTTCAACAATATTTTACTGAGATAATCATGTTTTCTATAAATAAAGACATACATACTTATTTCTTTCCAATGTGTATGCATTTTATTTTTCTTTTATTAATTATAGGTTAGGACCCAGACCCCTAGCACATACTGAATAGATTTGATAGTAGTAAATAACCTTGTTCATGGCATGCATCCTTTTGAATTAAACTCGATTTGTTTTGCTAATATTTTGCTAATATTTTTGTCTATCTACATAAAGGATTTTGATTCATAATTTTCTTTGTATGTGAAATATTTGTCTGGTTTTGTTATCAGCACAATGCAGGCCTGCTAGAATGAGTTGAGAAGAATACTTACTTATTAACAATGAATTACTTCTTTAATTTTTAAAGATTGAATTTTCTTTGGGGGAAGGTCTATATTTAAGATTTAATTTTGTAGTCTTTCTTTAGTAAATTCTCATTATTTGTACTTCCAAGAAATTTGTGTTTTTCATCTTAATTTTGACCTTATTTTTGTAATTATATATAGCAGAAATTAAGTAGCTCAAAACAGATATTCTGTTTTAAATTTTTTTTTCTGTCCATAGGTGTGGATGATCTCTATTGACATTTACTTATTTTTTTTTTAAAATTTCTGTTGTGTCTTATCCTCAATTAATCCTGTTGCATGGAATTTTATTATATTTTTAAGTAAGTTACTTCTCAGATATCCATTTGCTTCTTTTTATATTTATAAATGTCTTCTAATAGTTCTTAACTTTTCATATATAAATTCTTTTTCATAGATCTTTATTATAGTAATCTGAGCTTTCTTAAAGTTATTTTCTGCTTATTTTGTTACCTGGGTTTTCTCTGGATATGCTTCAAATAATAGATCTGGCTGTCAACTCTATGTTGTATTTTCCTACTCTTAACATGTCAGTGATTTTATATTACATATTGTGCAAAGTGTACAGAATCTGGGTACTCTTATACTACTTTGACTATTTGGTTATATTCTTCTGAAAATCACTGCCTTTTATTCATGCAGGTGATCGACATTGTGGAAGTTTAGTTCAGTCCCTGTTAGAATAGATCTATTTCTGTTTTTCCTTAGTCTTAAAATTCTTCAGTTCTTTGGTGATATTTGTAATCCTAAAGTATGGACTAGAGTTTTCATTAAAAAACTGAAATATTTTGTAAACCCCCCAAAATTTGTAGGACTCAAATTTCTTTTTTTTTTATTGCATTTTAGGTTTTGGGGTACATGTGAAAAACATGCAAGATTGTTGCATAGGTGCATATGTGGCAGTGTGATTTGCTGCCTTCCTCCCCTTCACCTATATGTGGCATTTCTTCCCATGCTATCTCTCCCCAACTCCCCACCCCCTGCTGTCCCACCCCACTCCCCCTCAACAGACCCCAGTGTATAGTGCTCCCCTCCCTGTATTCGTGTGTTCCCATTGTTCAACATCCATCTATGAGTGAGAACATGTGGTGTTTGATTTTGTGTTCTTGTGTCAGTTTGCTGAGAATGATGGTTTCCAGGTTCATCCATGTCCCTACAAAGGACACAAATTCATCATTTTTGATGGCTGCATAATATTCCATGGTGTATATGTGCCACATTTTCCCTGTCCAGTCTATCATCGATGGGCATTTGGGTTGGTTCCAGGTCTTTGCTATTGTAAACTGTACTGCAATGAACATTCATGTGCATGTGTCCTTATAGTAGTAGAACGATTTATAATTTTTTGGATATATTCCCAGTAATGGGATTGCTGGGTCAAATGGATTTCTATTTCTAGGTCCTTGAGGAATTGCCACACTGTCTTCCACAATGGTTGAACTAATTTACACTCCCACCAACAGTGTAAAAGTGTTCCTATTTCTCCACATCCTCTCCAGCATCTGTTGTCTCCAGATTTTTTAATGATCGCCATTCTAACTGGCGTGAGATGGTATCTCAATGTAGTTTTGATTTGCATTTCTCTAATGACCAGTGATGATGAGCATTTTTTCATATGTTTGTTGGCCTCATGTATGTCTTCTTTTGTAAAGTATCTGTTCATATCCTTTGCCCACTTTTGAATGGGCTTGTTTGTTTTTTTCTTGTAAATCTGTTTTAGTTTGTTGTAAATTCTGGACATCAGCCCTTTGTCAGATGGGTAGGCTACAAAAATTTTTTCCCATTCTGTTGGTTGCCGATTCACTCTAATGACTGTTTCTTTTGCCGTGCAGAAGCTGTGGAGTTTGATTAGGTCCCATTTGTCTATTTTGGCTTTTGTTGCCAATGCTTTTGGTGTTTTGGCCATGAAATCCTTGCCCTGTGGTTTTGCCTAGGTTTCCTTCTAGGGTTTTTATGGTGTTAGGTCTTATGTTTAAGTCTTTAATCCATCTGGAGTTAATTTTAGTGTAAGGTGTCAGGAAGGGGTCCAGTTTCTGCTTTCTGCACGTGGCTAGCCAGTTTTCCCAACACCACTTATTGAACAGGGAATCCTTTCCCCATTGCTTGTTTTTATCAGGTTTGTCAAAGATCGGATGGTTGTAGATATGTTGTGTTGCCTCCAAGGCCTCTGTTCTGTTCCATTGGTCTATATCTCTGTTTTGGTACCAGTACCATGCTGTTTTGATTACTGTAGACTTGTAGTATAGTTTGATGTCTGGTAGTATGATGCCTTCCACTTTGTTCTTTTTGCTTAGAATTGACTTGGCTATGCAGGCTCTCTTTTGGTTCTATATGAAGTTTAAGGTGGTTTTTTCCAGGACTCAAATTTCAAACACAAATGTCATTCAACCTGTTTCTCTTTTTTTCAGGTTCAAACTTCTTGCAGTTTCTTCATGACATGGAGTTACATTACATACATATGTAAGTAAATTCATATATTGCAAGACAAAGTGAATTTTATTCTAAAATCTAATCCTAGAAATCTATGTTACTGCAAAGGATATGATCTCATTCATTTTTATGACTGTGTAGTGTTGCACTGTGTGTATGTATCACATTTTCTTTACCCCGTCTAGTGGTGATGGCCATTTTGGTTGATTCCATGTCTTCGCTATTGTGACTAGTTCTGCGATGAACATACAAGTGCACATTCCTTTATTGTAGAACAATTTATATTCCTTTGATTATATACCCAATAATGGGATTGCTGGGTTGAATAGTAATTCTGTTTTGAGTTCTTTAAGAAATCACCAAACTGCTTTCTACAATGGTTGAACTAATGTACATTCCCACCAGCAGTGTATAAGTGTTCCCTTTTCTCTACAGCCTCCCCAATATATGTTATTTTTTGATTTTTTAATGATAGCCATGACTGGTATTAGATGGTATCTCATTGTGGTTTTGATTTGCATTTCTCTAATGATTAGTGATGTTGAGCATTTTTTTTTTTCATATGCTTGTGGGCTGCATATATATCTTCTTTTGAAAAGTATTTGTTCACGTCCTTTGTTCACTTTTTAATAGTATTTTTTTGGCTGGTTCACTAAAGTTTCTTAAAGATTCTGAATATTAGCCCTTTGTCAGATGCAAAATTTGCAAATATTTTCTCTCATTTTGTAAGTAGCCTGTTTATTCCATTAATAGTTTCTTTTGCTGCACAGAAGTTTGTTAGTTTAATTAGGTCCCATTTGTCAATATTTGTTTTTGTTGAAATTACTCTTGGCAACTTTGTCATGAAATCTTTGCCAGGGCCTATGTCCAGAATTGTATTTACTAGGTTATCGTCCAGAGTTTTTATAATTTTAGGTTTTGCATTTAAGTATTTAATCCATCTTGAATGGATTTTTGTATATGGTGTAAATAAGAGGTCCAGTTTTGATCTTAGGTCGATGGCTAGCCAGGTATCCTGGTACCATTTATTGAATAAGGAGTCTCTTTTCCATTGCTTGTTTCCATCAACTTTATCAAAACTTACATGGTTTTAGGTGTATGGCTTTATTTCTTGGCTATCTATTCTGCTCCATTGGTGTATGTGTCTGTTTTTGTATGAGCACCACACTGTTTTGGTTACAGTCATCCTGTAGTATAGTTTGAAGTTGGGTAATATTACACCGCCAGCTTTGCTCTTTTTGCTTAGGATTGCCTTTGCCTTTGCTCATTGGCCTCTTTTTGGTTTCATATAGATTTTAGAATAGTTTTTTCTAATTATGTGAAGAATGTCATTGGTAGTTTGACAGGAATAGCATTGAATCTATGAATTGCTTTATGCAGTATCACCATCTTAACAATTTTGATTCTTCTTATCCATGAGTATGGAAAGCTTTTCCATTTGTTTGTGTCATCTCTGAATTCTTTGAGCAGTGTTTTGTAATTCTCACTGTAGAAATATTTCACCTCCAAAGTTAGCTGTATTCTTAGGTATTTTATTCTTTTTGTGGCTATTGTGAATGGGATTGGATTCTTTATTTGGATCTCAGGTTGGGTATTGTGGGTGTATAGAAATGTTATTGATTTTTATACATTGAATTTGTATCCTGAAATTTTGCTGAAGCTGTTTATCAGATCAAGGGGCTTTTGGACAGAGACTATGGGGTTTCCTAGGTATAGAAACATGTCATATGCAAACTAAGATGGCTTGACTTCCTGTCTTCCTATTTGGATGCCTTTGTTTTTTTCTCTTGCATAATTGCCCTGGCCAGGATGTTGAATGCTGTGTTGAATGAGCGTCTTTGTCTTTTTCCAGTTCTCAAGAGAAATACTTCCAGTAGTTATTATTTTTGTGGTGAAAAGTCTGGATATCTACTCTCTTAGCAAATTTCAAGTATTAAATATATAGTATTATTAACTATAGTAACCATGGTGTATATTAGCGTTCCAGAACTTCTTCACTTTATAACACAAGGTTTGTATTTTTTGACCAACGTCTCTCCACTTTCCCACCCCCTAGCAAACACTATTCTGAGTCTACAATGTTTTAAATGCCACATATAGTTGAGATTATAGAATATTTGTCTTTCTGTGTCTGGCTTATTTCACTTAGCATTATGTCCTCATGGTTCATTCATGTTGTCATAAATTGAAGTAATTCCTCCTTTTATATGGCTAAATGATATTCCATTGCATAAATCATATATTCTTTATTCATTCCTTGAAAAACACATTGGTTGTTTCTATATCATGGCTATGGTGAATAATGCTGCAGTAATCACTGGGGTAAAGATATCTCTTTAGGATAGTGATTTCATTTCTTTTGGATATATACTCAGAAGTGGACTTGATAATGCTTGTAACATTCTGTTTTAAAATTTCTGTTACTTTTTTTTAATACTTTAAGTTCTGGGGTACATGTGCAGAACATGCAGGTTAGTTACATAGGTATACACGTGCCATGGTAGTTTGCTGCATCCCAGCCATCTACATTAGGTATTTCTCCTAATGTTAGCCCTCCTCAATCCCCCCACACCCTGCTATCCCTCCCCTAGCCTCCCAAACTCCTGACAGGCCCCAGTGTGTGATGTTCCCCTCCCTGCGTCCATGTGTTCTCACTGTTCAACACCCACTTATGAGTGAGAACATGCAGTGTTTGGTTTTCTGTTCTTGTGTCAGTTTGCTGAGAATGATGGTTTCCAGCTTCATCTATGTCTCTGCAAAGCATTTTTTTTACTTTTTTAAAGCTTCAAATGACCTTTGTGCATTGAAATAATTATAGACTTATACAAGAAGTTGCAAAAATAGTATAGAGAATTCTCATGTACTTATCACCAATCTTTCTTCTATTGTTTAACTAAAGTAGATTACTAACATAGATTACCAAAATCAAGACCTTGACAATGAAACAATATGATTTACAAGACTGCAGGCATTACTGAGATTTCACCAGTTTTTGTATGATTTCATTTATTGTATGTCTTTGTGCATAATTCTATGACATTTTGCCACATACATAGATACATAAAACCATCACCACAATCAAGGTACAAAACTCCCTTGTTACCATAAATAAACCTCCTCATGCCATTATCCCTTTACAGTATATACTTCCACTCCTTGCCTAACCATTAACCACTGACTTGCTCTTCATCTGTATAATTTTGACTTTAAAATATTTTATAAAGTAAAAATAATTTATTAAGTCAAAGTTAATGATACCAAGTATTCTACAGCAAAATATGACCTTAATAAATATCAATGTAGCCTATGATGTTAGTCTTTTGTATTGCTATAAAGAAATACCTGAGACTGGGTAACTTGTAAAAAAGAGAGATTTATTTGGCTCATGGTTCTGTAGGCTGTTCAAAAACATAAAATCAGCATCTGCTTCTGGTGAAGGCCTCAGGAAGCTTACAATAATAGGGAAGGTAAAGGAGGAGCAGGCATATTAAATGGAGAGAGAGTGTGTAAGGGAAAGGGAGAGGAAGTACCAGTCTCTTTTAAACAACTAGCACTTCTATGAACTAAGTGAGAACTCAGTCACCTCGAAAAGGGCAAAAAGCCATTTATGAGTGATCTGCTGCCATGACCCAAACACCTCCACTAGACCCTGTCTCCAATATTAAAGGTCACATTTCAACAGGAGATTTTCAGGGAACATACATTCAACCTGTTATCACCTACTAATATAACAAGCATGATTTTAGGTGTCAAATTAAAACCAAATGGATATACATTTTATTTATAAATGCAAACAAATCTTACAAAGTTTCAAGCTGATATTTCAGCCCGACTTCACCCATTTTACATTTCTCTATTTTTTTATTTCATATTATTTTACTCCTTGTAATACATTCTAAAAAGAGTACTTTTACTGAGCCACTGAAGTATAAAATTACAACACATACAAAACTCCACTAAGACAAACTAAATGGTTTTAAACCATAAAGAAAATGCACCTGTGGATATTCAATCTATTTTAAAATATGCTTCATATTTTTTTCCAAAGTCAGAGGAAAGCCTCCACTCATCAGTATGTACATAAGAGACAATTACAGAGGTTCAAGGGTCACTTTTTAATATGGAATTGAGTATTATAGACCAGATTCTATCAGAATTTAGAAATTTGGCCTAATATAGTTTGAAAATGACACATAATTTCTTATATTCTATAGTTTTTCTGGTAGAGTCATCTGAAAAATGGAAGCCTAATGTCCGCATGAGTTATTTCGTTGTTTTCTCAAGGCTCTCAGAAGTGGAACCACATGATGATTACTACACAATGCCATTCTGGGTTCTGAGCCTTCTGGAGATCCTTATTGCTACTATTGCTGTAAGGAAGCATATGCTGTTGTGCAACATCACTTAAAAAACAAAAAACTGTAGAGTCAGTAGAAAGGCTGTCAACTTTTTGTTATTGATGTGTTCATCTGGTTAGAAACTGTGGTTTAGATTTATGAAAGGTGTTACCCTGGCATGGAGCGATAATAGTTTATAACCATATAATATTGTGAAAGATTGTCCTCCAGGCCCGAAAGCTTGAGGGGATAACTCCTCCCTCCTCAGGCCCGGTCCCAAGGCGCAAGACCACTTGTGCCAGCAGTGTGCACCAGCAAGAGAGCAGAAGCCAGAAGAGGGCAGGCTGAAAGACACGTACCCACTGAAGGTCGCGAGAGAGGCCGATGGGATACCACATAACAGTTACATCAGACTGGACACTTCCTGTTTACTGAAGACTATAAGACCCCTGCTTCGCCCTCACCTGGGGCTGACACCATTTTAGGCCTCAGCCTGTGTGCACCCGGGAGCTCATTAACACACAGCCTCCTGTTGTTTGTTTGCGCACTCTGCTACTAGCAGGCATATCCCTTCCCAAGCCAGGAAAAAATGTTTGTAGATCAAGGAGAACGCATTGCACTTAACATGAACGTGCCCAATTGCTGGGTATGCGGGGGAGCTCATATGAGTGAACAGTGGCCATGGTATGGGATAGATACGCCCCCTTACTAGCATCGCAAAACTCCAGCCTCACTTTCACTCCTTAGGAATGACCGCAGTCCTGGACCCTTGCAAACCCAGTAAGGGGGAGGGTATGCATATCCTGCAAGGGGACTAATACAACCGATCACACTGTAGGTGAAAGCCCCTGTCACCAAACCCTAACACTCAAGGCCTCCACAGCAGAATGGTGGCCAAAGTTACTCCACGGAGCCTGGTACCCTTCTAACTTAAGCTACCTCAATTGTGTCTCGTCAAGAGGTCTGGTACTATACAAACACCACAACCCTTAGGCCGCGTACCCATGCCTAAGTGCACTGTGGGACAATCCTATGGACACCAGCCTACAATGGATTGCCCCTGATGGATTCTTTTGGGTATGTGGAACCCAGGCTTACTTATGGCTACCTCATTACTGGAAAGGTACTTGCTTCCTAGGCACGATTAAACGTGGATTCTTTTTACTTCCAAAGCAGGCGGGCAACACCCTCAGAGTCCTTGTGTATGATAACCTAAACAGAGCAAAACGATTCTTAAAAATAGGAGGAAGCCAAAGATGAAGCAAGAGGAGGAGTGGCCTCCGCAACGGATCATCGAATATTCCGGTCCTGCCACTTGGGCTGAGGCTGGCGGCTCATGGGGTTATCGTACTCCCATATGTATGCTAAACAGAATAATTAGACGACAGGCTGTTCTAGAGATAATCACTAACTAGACTGCCTCAGTCCTGAAGATGCCCACAAAGCCAAATGTGCACGGCAATTTATCAAAACAGGCTGGCGCTAGACTACTTATTAACAGAGAAGGATGAGTTTAATATCTCCAATTGTTGTCTTAACCTAGACGACAAGGGAAAAGCAGTTCTAGAAATCACTTCAAACATCATAAAAGTAGCCCGTGTACCAGTCCAAACCTGGAAGGGATGGAACGCGACAAACCTAGGAGGGTGTTTCTCTAACTTAGGAGGATTTAAAACGCTGGCAGGGACAGTAATCTTCATCGTTGGGTTCCTCCTGTTTCTCCCTTGCGTTATCCCACTGATAATAAAAGCCATTAAAACTCTTGTTGAAACTACAGTTAACCGCCAGACAATCCAGACAATGCTGCTGCTACAACGACAGGATGGATGCCAACCTGTCTCTCAAGAATACCCTAAAAATTAAGTTTTTCTCTTTTTCCGAGGTGCCCACGCCACCTCGCATGTCACACCTTAAGTAGTTATTGAGAAAGTCGTCCCTTTTCCCTTGTCCTATGACCAAACAGAAGGGAATGAAAGAGTCTCCCCGGGGCCTGAAAGCTTGAGGGGATAACGCCTCCCTCCTCGGGCCGGGTCCCAAGGCGCAAGGCCACTTGCCCAGCAGTGGGCGTCAGCAAGATAGCAGAAGCCAGAAAGGGCAGGCAGAAAGACACGTACCCCTGAAGGTCACGAGAAGCCGACCGGTATCACGTAACAATTACGTCAGACTGGG
This sequence comes from Aotus nancymaae, assembly GCF_030222135.1. Lineage (NCBI taxonomy): Eukaryota > Metazoa > Chordata > Mammalia > Primates > Aotidae > Aotus > Aotus nancymaae. Next base: position 34,104,889 of record NW_026988471.1, read on the forward strand.
ACACTTCCTGTTTACTGGAGACTATAAAACCCCTGCTTCACCCTCACTCGGGGCTGACGTCATTTTAGGCCTCAGCCTGTCTGCACGCAAGCGCTTATTAAAACAGCGTGTTGCTCCACACCGCCTCCTGTTATTTGTTGGCGGGCTCTCGGTTAGAACCGGTAATAGAGCCTTGCACATAGTTCAAATGGTTGTATGATTTTATGTCAGCTTAGCAGCATTCTCTACAATTATAGTGAGTGATCTGAAAGTAGCCACCACAACTCTGAGTGGAACAGTTTCAACTAACCCCTTTCACACCCACTTTACCTTCCCAAATGTGCAGAAAAATGAGATAGAAAGCAAAGTAGATGAAAATTCTAGGAACCATTACTACAGAAATACAAACCCACCAATGAACATATGTTGCTGTTTACATGTAGACAAAAGGTAAACACTGAATAATTCAATTTAAAAGTGATATTTGCCTGTATATTTTACCCAAATAGTAATTTTGTTCATCTCGTCCTGAGAAACTTTAGATAAGGGACTCGACTAGAGTCCTCGATAATGATTAAATAGCAAAAATCAGAAAAGTAGCCCCACCCGCCTTAATGCACAGGCAACCTTGAAGAAATATAACAGAGGAGGAGATGAGGGTCGCTTATGAGACGGTCAGAACAGTCACAAGTGAGACTTCCACTGGCCAGAGGGAACAGTGCCGGAGCCAGGAAACAGATACCCAAATAACCTCAAAGGAGTGCTTTCTACAGAAGCAGCTCAACTTCTGTGGCTATGACCAGAGAAAGCTAGAGCATTGTTTGATTAACCATATATAGGACCTTTGAGTCAGCAGAAGAAATGACAAAAGCACATTTTGCCTTAATTTAAAAATGAATCTATTGAATATTAAGGGATTTTTGAACGCAGCCAAACGAATGTGAAGAGTTGGAATAATTATCAGGTCAAATGTAAACAGGGCTATCAGAGAGAATAGGTACTAATTGAGAACGAAAATGTGCTACTTGTTCCAGGTTCTGGCAGGTTTCAAGAGATGAATAAGATACATTCTATTGTCTTAAATACAGTCTTTAAACTTATATTCTACAGGATTAAAAAACGCACATTTCAACACATTTTACATAGAACATAATGAAGTGACTACACATAAGGCCTAAAAACAATCGAAACGTAACTAAAGAATAAGATGAATAGCTTTTATAATGTTTCCCTAGAAAAAAAGATTGAGAGAAAATTTCCCAAATATTTTGAATGTTATAATGATGGATGTAACCTTATTATTCTTATACATGTTTTGTTTCTTTAGGATGCATGGCTTTTTAAAAAATTTTAAGACTAATACTCATATATGACAAATATGTGCATATTTAAGACAAATGTATATATGCACATATATGTATATATATACATACATGCACACATAAATATTGTCAATGCATTAGTTCAATTACAACATTATAGGAAAGAAAGAATTGGGTAGTCTGCCAACTTCTCTCAGAGTCACTTTGATTTTGAAACTTGTCATTGCTGATGTTTTAGTACTGAACTTCTCACTACTGATGTCTGTCTCTTTAAGTCAGCTTTGCAGATAGCAACAAACCAAATAAAATATATGTAAACCTTTTCAACTTTGCCAGGGACTCAGAAATGCTGTATCTGTCAGTGTTGAGCATTTGTGGCCTAAGGGAAGTGCTGAAATTGTTTGGCAAGTCTCATTTTCCATTTTGATGGTATTTTTATCTTGCTAAAAGAAGCTGTAAAAAGAGCGATTAGGCAGCAAGACTGTGGGTTTCTAATTGATGCCCTGGCCTTTAAATTTGCCTTCACACAAGCTGTGATGTCTTAAAGAAACACTTTACTCAAGGGGCCATTAGGCAGAAATGCTCCTTCCTGATAAACGATGTCCTACCTTTTCAATTTGTCTTTCTCAAGGTGGCTCTTTATTTAAGGGGTATCTTGAAGGAGGAATAAGGAGAAATGTGAAGGACTGAAATGTATTTCTTACCATAATAGCCCACTTTTTACATTTTTCTTAATTAAAATAGGTACTTAAAAAAGGAACCCCTTTCATTGTGAGAAATTTCAGACCAATGACATCTTTACTTCATGTACAATCCTGTATTATTTTTAAGGGGAAAGATGGGATTGTCTTGTGCTTACCTCAAGCCTAGTGAGAATGGATTCATGGAGGCCTCTCACTGCGCTTGATATATAACCCCTGGAAATACATGGAGAACAATGGACTAGTGCCTGACATGGATCTGAAATCCAAAAGTGTGAATATATGGCAATGAACCTGAGCTGGCAGAGAATAGATTCTGTTGCATTGGGAAATAGCTACTCTTCTGATGGAAGCGGATTAGTGGCATGGGATATGTGTGTGTTTCATAGAACAGAAGTGGCATATACAGAAGAGAAAGGCTACAAAACATCATTTAATATTCTGCCCCAAAGAACCACCTATAAAGATATTTGTGACCCATCAGAAACAGTCTGGAAAACAGGAAAATGGAAGTAATTTTTGAAAAAAAAAAAACCTGAGTAACTGAGAGAGAGGTGTAAACACACCACTCATTATCACTGAGAATGCAGCTGGATGCCGCAAAACAAGTCCTCTGAGGCACCCAGGGAGATGCTTCTCAAGAGAAAGACTCAATTTTAAAAACTTACCTTGCACAAAAAGGGCAAATCCATCCCTAAGTTTCTGTCTGGTGTGAATCTCACATTCCCCTTACCTCTTCTCTTTACCCCAACTTAGACACTGATAGAATAAAAACTTTTGATTATTATTGTGAAGGAAGATAATAAATAATAGAAACAGGAAAAGAGAAACAGCCAACTATATCCTCATCCATGCATGGATTACAGTGGTACCTACATACATGTAACCAGCCCTGGCTGGCCTGTGTTAGCTGTGAATATATTTAAATTGATCAATACTGTGGGCAAGACGCTTGTAATTACTGACTTGATTTAAAAGGATACTAGCATTTCTTTAAAGTGATGGTAAATTTCTGAGTTCCCCTGAGTCCTTATCCAGTGACAAAATGAGAACTAACCCAGTAAAACATTTGCAAGACAGAAGGGGGCAAAAAGTGAAAGTATATTTTGCATATATCCCGTAAGTCCTGCTGCTTTACAGTAACAAGTTCAAATTAGGGTTACAAATATATTTAATTTCACTTTCTGATTACCTAAATCTTAGCTCATTATGATCTTTTCAAAGATTTTTTTCTGATCATTATAGCAACATAACTATATACCCTCCTTAACTCTCTGTCACATTGCTTGTTTCATAACAGTTGCTGAGCTCCAAAATAATCTTTCTTGGGTGGTTTTTCATTGTCCTTCTCATGGTTCTCAATAGACTGTAAGTTCCTATGAGGGAGATAACTTTTTTATTTTATTTATAACTAAGTTCCAGAGACAAAGTACCTACATGAATGACTGGGGAAAAGGTTTTTAGACTGAATGGGCAACCACTCGGGAAAATTAACTTGAGAGAAGCAGCCAATACTCCTTGACAGTCATGTAGCTGAAGAAACAATAAAAGAAATGAAAGTTACTGTGGACCAAAGGTATGGTTTGTTTTTTGCTGGGTGTGTGTGTGTGTGTGTGTGTGTGTGTGTGTGTGTGTGTAGGGGTGGTTTTGGAATTCTGTGATTCTTGCATATTCCACAGAGAAAGAAGAGAGTGTACAAAATACGTTAGATTGCATTTCTGGTTGGCTGGATATGTGAAGCAATGGAGATATTTATTTTTTTAGAAAAAAATAAGAAATGTATGAATTATTGTACCTTAACAAGGTAGACAACAACACTCAACCATATTTATATCTACAAATACACAAAACACTTAATCATAATATTTATAAATATAAATACCCACAACCTTTCTTTTTCTTGCTCTCTCTCACCTCTCCATAAACATGTGTGTGCGCGTGTGTGTGTGTGTGTTTGTGTGCATGTAGGGATTGTGTTTTATTTCATTTATATTTTCTCACTTTAAGAAGATAATTGAACTCTTCAGGTGACATTTATTTATGTTGTTTAATGAGGTTATTAATAATATCCATCTCTTAGGACTATGAGATTTGTGTATATCAATATGAATAGTATACAAAATTTATTTTACAAAAATTAATAGAAAAATTAGCTATTATTTATATTATTATATAAATAATAATCCAAAGATCTAGTTATATGCAAGAATATTTTCATATTTGACATGGAAAAAATCTTAAAGTGTTGGCAATCCTCGACCTTGGATACTTGAAGGACATTATATTAATAGAAAGCTATCCAGAAGATCCAAGCTTAGAGAAGTACATCTAGTGATCAAAATTCCACATTATGAATGAGAAAATAAAATCAGGTGAACATCTGTGGAAATAGAAAAGGTAAATAGAGAATGATTGCAAAAAGATGAGATAGAAGTTAATAACCAAAGAAAGGAAAAATAAGGCAATATTAAAAGAAGATTTGATTCAGCATTATATGCTTTTCAGAAATTAACTTTCACAGATTTTTTTAAAAATTCAGAAAAAAAGAAGGAAAAAATATTAAGCCCTGCTTGATAACTGAACCTAATCATTACTTCTCCTAACTTGTTTGTATATAATATAGATATTCTATTCAAATATAGATATTTTATTGCCCACTGATGGATTATGGATTTTATGATATAAATTATGGATATAACAAAATCATATTGATTATGTGTTCTATAACATTAAATATTGGAAATAGGGCATGCATTTTTATTTACTTTTTTTAAAAAAATTTTTATTTAAACTTTTATTTTAGGTTCAAGGGGTACATGTGCAGGTTTGTCACATGAATATGTATATTGTGTGACACTGAAGTTTGGGGTATGAATTATAGGTGGTGAGCATAGTACCCAATAGGTAGCTTTGCAATCCTTATCCCCACTCCCTCCTTCTTCCCTCTAGTAGTCCCCAGTGTCTATTATTGTCATCTTTAAGTCCAAGTGTACTTAAAATTTAGTTCCCAGGTATAAGTGAAAACATACAGTATTTTGTCTCTTCCTGCTTTATTTTGCTTAGGATAATGGCTCTGAGCTGCGTTCACGTTACTGCAAAGGACATTATTTTGTTCTTTTTTATGGCTGTGTAGTATTCCATGATGCATATATATCACATTTGAAAATTTTTATTTTTATAATTTTAAAAAATTAAATGGCTTTGGGGTGCAAGTTGTTTCTGGCTACATGGATAAACTATATAGTAGTGAAATCTGAGATTTTATTGCACCTGTCACCCAAGTAGTGTACATTGTACCCAACATGTAGATTTTTATCCCTCATCGCCCTCTCACCCTCCCTTTTCTGAGTCTCCAAAGTCCATTATACCGCTCTGTATGCCTTTACGTACCTGTAGCTTAGCTCACACTTATAAATGATAACATTAGGTAGTTGATTTTCTATTCCTGAGTTACTTCACTTAGAATAATGGCCTCCAGCTCCATCCAAGTTGCTGCAAAAAACATTATTTTATTTGTTTTTATGGTAGTATTCCATGTTGTAGATATATCACATTTTCCTTATGCACTCATTGGTCTGTGGGCACACAGGTAGGTTCCATATCTTTGTAATTATGAATTGTGCTGCAATAAACATATGTCTGTGCGTTTCTTTGAGATAATAACTTCTTTTTCTTTGGGTAGATACCCAGTAGTGGCATTGCTGGATTGAATGGTAGATTTACTTTTAAGGACTTTACACTTCCTCCAGTGGTGTATAAGCATTCACTTTTCAGCACATCCATTCCAACATCTAATGGTCCTTGACTTTTTAATAATGGCCATTCTGCCTGGTAAGGTGGTATTTCACTGGGGTTTTCATTTGCATTTTCCTGATGATTAGTGATGTTGAGCATAATATATTCATATGTTTGTTGGTCATTTGTATATCTTCTTTTGAGAAATGTTTATTGGTGTCATTTTCCTACTTATTGATGGCATTATTTTTTTTCTTGCTGATTTGTTTGAGTTTATTGTGGACTCTGGATATTAGTCCTTTTTCATGTACATAGTTTGCACATATTTTCTTTTATTCTGCTGTTTGTCTATTTATATCGATGATTATTTTGCTGTACAGAAGCTTTTTAGTTTAATTGGGTCTCACTTACTTATTTTTGTTTTTGTTGTATTTTGCTTTTAGAGTCTTAGTAAAAACTCTTTGCCTATGCCAATGTCAAGAAGAATTTTTCTAGGCTATATTCTAGAATTGCTATGTTTTCAGATCTTAGATTTAAGTCTTTAGTTCCAGCTTGAGTTGACTTTTGAATAAGGTGAGATATAGGGATCCAGTTTTATTCTTCTGCATGTGGCTATCCAGTTTTCCCAGTGCCATTTACTAAATAGGGTGTCCTCTCCCCAATTTTTGTTTTTGTATGCTTAAAGAGCAGTTGGTTGTAAGTATCTGGATTTATATCTGAGTTCTCTATTCTGTTCCTTGGTATATGTGTCTGCTTTTATACCAGTGCCATGCTGTTTTGGTAATTATAGCCTTTCAGTATAATTTGAAGTCAAGAAATATGATGCTTGTTATTTGGGCTCCTTTCTTGCTCTATATTAATTACAGAATTTTTATTGAATTATGTGAAAAATGATATTGCTATTTTGATAAAAATGGCATTGAATCTGTAGATTATTCTAGGCAGTATTGTCATTTTCATATTTATTTTTCCAATCCAGTAGTATGGAATGTGTTTCTATTTGTTTCTGCCATCTATGATTTCTTTCAGCACTGTTTTGTAGTTCTCCTTGTAGAGATCTCTTACTTCTTTCGTTAAGAATATTTCTAGGTATTTTTTTTAGAGTTATTGTAAAATATATGGAGTTACTGTTTTAATTCTCAGCTTGGTTATTGTTGGTGTACAGCACTGTTGCTTTAAAGTCTTATTTATCTGATATAAGAATAAGTGCTCCTGCTTACTTTGTGTGGAATATCTTCTACCCCTTTACTTTGAGTTTATATGAATCCTTATATATTAGACAAGTCTCTTGAAGACAGTAGATAATTGGTTTTGGATTTTTATCCATTCTGCCAATCTATATCTTTTAATTGGAACATTTAGGCCATTTACATTTAACATTAATATTAAGACATGAGGTAATGTTCCAGTCTTCATGTTGATTATTATCTAGTTTGTAGTTTTTGTTGTATTATTATTATTATTATTTTTTTTTGAGACGGAGTTTCGCTCTTGTTACCCAGGCTGGAGTGCAATGGCGCAATCTCGGCTCACCGCAACCTCCGCCTCCCGGGTTCAGGCAATTCTCCTGCCTCAGCCTCCTGAGTAGCTGGGATGTATGCTTTCAAGATATATTCTGGTGCATATCAACCTTTGGTTTCAAGATTTGAAACTTTCAGCATTTCTTGTAGGACTGGTCTGTTACTAACAAATTCTTTCAGCATTTGTTTGTCTAAAATTTACTTTGTTTCTCATTCATTTATGAAACTTAGTTTTGCTGGATATAAAGTGCTCTATATGTTGATACTTTTTCTATTGAAGAAGGCTAAAAATAGGACCCCAATCCCTTCTGGCTTGTAAGGTTTCTGCTGATAAATCTGCTGTTAGTCTGATAGGTTTTCTTTTATAGGTTACCTGATACTTTTATCTCACCGTTCTTTAAATACTTTTCTTCATGTTGACTTTAGATACCCTGAAAGTTTTATGCCTTAGTGATATACTTTTGGCAATGAATCCCAGGAGTTCTTTGAGCTTTTTGTATTTGGATCTCTCTAGCAATACTTGGGAAGTTTTTCTCAATTATTCCCTTGAATAATTTATCCAAACATTTTAACTTCACTTCTCTCTCAGGAACACCAATTATTCTTAGTTTGGATCATTTTATATAATTCCATATTTCTTGGAGGTTTTATTTATTTTGATTCTTTTTTCTTTATTTTATACTCAAAAGCCATGTCTTTGAGCTTCGAAATCCTTTTTTCTACTTGTTCTAGTCTATTGTTAGAAATTTCCACTGCATTTTGTAATTCCCTAAATGTATCATTCATTTTCAGAAGTACTGATTGTTTTTTGATTTTTTTTTTGAAATAATTTCTTTAGAAAAGTTTTCATTCATATCTTGAATTGGTTTTTTAAATGTCATTATATTGTTTTCACCTTTCTCTTGTATCTCCTGAAGCAGCGTAATAAGCAACCTTTTGAATTTTTTATCTAGTACTTCAAAGATTTCATCTTGGTTTGGATTCATTGCTAGAAAGCTAATGTGATCTTTTGTCAATGTCATAGAACCATGTTTTATCATATTGCCACAATTGTTATTCTGATTCCTTCTCACCTGAGTAGTATATTTCTTCTCGTTGTTCTTGATTTGATTTTCAATTTGATTTATTCGTTTTAACCTATTTTCTCCTTTAAGGATGTGACTTTAATGTTTATAGTCTATTGTAGCCTACCTTGGTGCTTTCAGGAGTGAAGAGTGTATAAGTTTATTTGTTATAGAGAGTCTTTGTATGATGGTTTTCTCAGAGGCAGGTTGCAGTAGCAATGTGCTCAGTGTATGAGTAAGTTCAGTATCACCTATGAGGATGGAATGGCAGAGGTCTCTTGAAGCTTATCTCATTTCCCTATGGTGTGCCCTTTTTAATTTATTTATATTTCCCCAGTATTTACTGGGTTGAATAGTTCAGGCTTTGGGCCAGTAGATACAGTGCTCTTGCATAGAAATCGATTGTGGCTAAGGCAAGTGGGTAAATGAAATACCCAATGGTGGGCAGAGGTCCCAGCCTTGACAGAGGTGGTTGGGAGTGCTCTAGGTGAAACACACTGAGGTCTAATCAGGGGGAGAGTTGGAACCAACTCAGCTCCCCTGGCAGTTCAGCAGGAAAGCAATTCACTTCCCAGTCATACTCCTGACCCAGTGTTCTGACTATTCATATGACACAGGCACCTCTTTCTATCTTCAGGATATTGATGTTTCAAGTAGCGAGGAATTGTGACTCTACCTCTCATACAAGCCTTAACCTTGACAGCACTCCATCTGTGGGGGTGCAGTCACCCTGAAGTGTTTCAGAAAGGCTGTCCATAGGTGTACCCAGGCTGAGCTCCCATGGAAGAAGCCCCATATGTGCCAGCTGTGTCTGCAGGGGTGAGCAAGGAGGATAAAAAGACCCCTTTACCAAGACCCTTCATGAGCACCAGGGCTCCCTGACTATTGGGGTAGAGCTGCACACTTTCCCCACTGAGCCCAGCACTGCACCCATGCCTCTACCAAACTAAACTTCCCAACAGAGGAAACTTCTAGGACTCAAGGCCTGCCATCTGAATTCTTTTGTCCCACAGGGTGTTCCCTTGATGAGATGTACTCCCCCTTTCCCTAGGAGTAGGTGTCCCTAAGAACAAGACTACTATAAATGCTGCTCCTCCTCTGAGTTTCACCACCTGGAGGGGATGCCTTATTTCAGGCTAGTGCTATGAAATGCCTGCAAGAGATCCAGTGATGTGATCTGTCATCAAATCTGCCAGTAATGAGTAGTAGCACCAGCTCTGATGAGAGTCGAAGGGGAGAATGTAGACTCTATGAGATTCCTCGTTTATAAATAACCTTTGGACATTAGCTTAGTGTGTTGGCATTCTGAAATGACAGTTGCAGTAGTAATGAACTGGTCATGTGCAAAGGCTTAGGACCTCCTGTTTAGCCGGAGTGCTGCAGGCAATGGTGAAAGCTAAGGACATGCACAAATGTTCTCCTTTCTTAGAGCTATGTTATTCTACCTGGAGATGCTATATGGACTGTGTCAGTTGGCCTGCAGCCAATAGGTGATGCCTAAAAAAGAACACAAGTTGCAGTAGTAGCAGTGGAATTTGTGTTTGCCTTATGTTGTCCTGGGATGGTATTCTGGATTATCAGGAAATGGGCAAAGCCATAAATTTCCCAAAAGTTTCTGTATTTATTGTGGTAAACTACTAGGGTGAGTGGAGAGGCAAAGCCAGGTGGGAGTGGGGACAAGCAGATCTGTGTTCTTGTTCTCCATGCATGGGGCAAGCAGTGGCCCCAGTGGGGATAGAGAAGTGATTGTCTGTCCACTGGGATCATCTGCCAGAAATTAGTGCAGTTGCCTCTGATGCACAGAATTCACACAGGGAGTGGAGTAGCAGATGGCAGTAAGCCCCACCCATCTGCCATTAATGTGACAAGGCAGGTCTCATATGGCTGTTTGTTCCACAAACAGCAGCTAGCTAAGTTCTAGGCAGCCTGCACCTAGAACTTAAAACTGCCCCAGATCAGAAGCCTTCCCAGTGGAGACAGCTACTGTGGCTTTCAGGACATACTCTTCCCAGTTCTGCAAAGCCAGGTACCCAGCTCCTGCATTCATGGCTGTAGCACACTTCCCATCTGCCCCCAAGTCCTGGTCAAGAGTTTGACCCCATTAGAGACTATATCATCAGTTTTAGTTGGAAGCTTCTCTCAACCTGGGATCACTGCCTGAGTTAGCTGGCTGACTTCTGCAAGGTACTCTGTGAGGTAGAATCATAAATTGCTTCCCTTCACCCCTGTTGGAGACTGGGAATGGATTCAAAGCTCTTCCTGCTGCTGCTTCTACCTTCATATTCCCCAGCACTCCCTAAATCATTTCCAGTATAGGGTTAAGGCCTTCCTTTGTGGGTTGATTTGCCAGGTTCCCCTCTTGGGAGTGTTTATTCTGGAGTCAGTTTATCCCTTCTCACAGTCTGAGAACTTAGTTTTCTGCCTGGCTTATGGCGTAGGCTGCAACCTGCTGCTTCTTTCAAAGGGTCTGTGATTTCTTTCAGTTTTCCTGTTAAGTTCCTGTGTTGCTTCTTTGAAAAAAGTTCACAGTGTGAATCTCTACATGCTAATTTGTCTTTCTGAGAGAGACAAGCATGCTAACAATGCCTCCAATCTGCCATCATGGAAGAAAAAAAGTTGTATTTTCTTTATCCAGTCTACTGTTGATGGGCATCTAGATTGATTCCAAGTTTTTGCTATTGTGAATAGTGTTTAAATAAACATATTAGTTCACGTGTCTTTTTGGTAGTTATAAGTTATTTGAGAAAGCTCCTGCTTTCCACAGTGGCTAGACTAATTTACATTCCCACCAACAGCTTATAAGCATTCCCTTTTCTCCACAGCCTTGCCAACATCTGTTGTTTTTTTGACTTTTTAATAATAGCTATTTTGACTGGTGTGAGATAATATCTCATTGTAGTTTTGATGTATTTTTTTCCATTTTGATTTGCAATCTCATGTTAGACAGGAGATGTTGTTTGTTTAATTTCTCTCTGAATTCATTGCTCATTTTCTAACAAATTTGTTTTGGCTCCACCAGTGTCCTGGCCACCGATCCAGGGATAAATCTTGTAGTGCTATTTTGGATTTCTATTTCATTGTTGGGTCACTGATATTGCAATATTTGCCCCATAGCTGGAGAAAAATATGTTTTAGTGTCTGGTCACCAGCTATGTTTTCTTGTCCCATTTCTCTATACCTCAAAATTATCTTTAAGTCATTGCGCCAAACAATGGTAAGTTACAGCTTTTGTATACCCATTCAAGAGCAGGGAATGCTGCTCCAGTTCCTGTCCTACAGAATGGAGTCTGCTGTTGTTCAGAAGAATAAAGAGTACTTCGGGGATAATTCTCATTCTTGCATTAAGGTAGAAATGTCTGAAGAACATTTTTAAAAATTGTTGCTCAGACTCCATACTTGTTCTCTAGTTTTTTGTTTGCTTGTTTGTTTTTAATTTGTTCTAGAATGGGGACTATTAAGGGTAACTGAAAGTCACTGGTGATTCTAGTGCAGTCAGTGTTGAAATTTGAGGCCTGAAGCATAGTGGATCTCAACTTTAGCCCCAACCATCATTTTGTATACTTTGTTCCTGTTCCACAGAGCTGTTTACAGTCATGAACTATTGTTTGATAAGCAGTCCTTTAGTCAGTGCTGAAGACGTGGTTGGCGTTCATTAAATATTTGATTGTCAGCATCTTGAGGAAGTTGACTCATTCCCATATTCCCTTGCAAAAATGTTACCAACGTTCTCGTTAATGTGACGTTGTTTATTTATTATCTAATGTGTGCTAAACTCTATATTAAGAACAATAGACAGAACTGAAAAGTCTTTAAAATTAGACAGGGAAAAAGATAGACAAACAGGTAAACAAAATAAAGCTTAATAAATATTTAAACCCTGGAAGCTGTAACAAGATGATTACAATTGCTTTGTTAATCATGACTTGACAAAAACTAAAGAAAAAGGAGGTAAGCATAGGTCCAAGTTCATAAAACAATGCATTTAAAAATGGAATTTTGAGAAAGCACAAGAGAAATACATATAGTTTAGTTTAATTTGCTGGGAGCTTTGAATGCAGGCATGGGAAAGAACAAGGGAGAGTCTGATGCCTCAATAAAATGTTCACACTTTGGGAGGCCGAGGCGGGTGGATCATGAGGTCAAGAGATCGAGACCATCCTGGTCAACATGGTGAAACCCCGTCTCTACTGAAAACACAAAAAATTAGCTGGGCATGGTGGCGCGTGCCTGTAATCCCAGCTACTCAGGAGGCTGAGGCAGGAGAATTGCCTGAACCCAGGGGGCGGAGGTTGCGGTGAGCCGAGATCGCGCCATTGCACTCCAGCCTGGGTAACAAGAGCGAAACTCCGTCTCAAAATAAATAAAGAAAGAAAGAAAGAAAGAAAGAAAGAAAGAAAGAAAGAAAGAAAGAGTTCATACCTATAAGTACAAAGCGTTTAAAAAAATCTTTTTTTAAAGTAAATATAGAGAACATTTAAATCACTGATTTCTATCACTCTTTATATATCTTTACATATCTTTATATTTTATATATTTTGTAAAGGTATATATTTCTAATAAAGTTTTATGGGAAATTACAAGGTCTAAAACAAGTCAAGCCCAGGCGTGGTGGGTCACATCTGTAATCTTAGCACTTTGAGAGGCCAAGGAGGGCAGATTGCCTGAGCTCAGCAGTTTGAGACCAGCATGGGCAACATGGTAAAACCCCATGTCTACTAAAATACAAAGAATTAGCCAGCCATGACGGCGTACATCTGTAGTTTCAGCTACTCATGAGGCTGAGGTCAGAGAATTGCTTAAACTGGGAAGTGGAGGTTGTAGTGAGCCAAGATCACGCCACTGCGTTCCAGCCTGGGTGACAGAGGAAGGCTCCATCTCCCAAAATAAATAAATAAATATAAAAATGAAATAAAACAAGTCAAATCCAATGTGATCTGCTTTAAACTGGAAAGGGTTGGCAGCACAAATTCTCTCCAGGACCAAGCGTCCATGGAGGCTACACCAAAGAAGTCTCACACTCACATGGAGACCACATTGAAAGCTTTTGATATGGAGAAATTTGGAACTAATTATTTTTCCAGCTTCCAATCAATGTTTATTTTACTTGGTTTTCTGTAAATCCCTATATTATCATTCAGCAGTACCTTACATATTTCTACTACCATGTGATCCAACGTTTTGGGTAGCTAATGCATAGTAGAACAATTACCATAAAACATTTTCTAATGTTTAGCATAACATTGACCTTGCTAGTAAGTACATTACTTAAAATATCTTTTCTGACTTATGAGGATAATTAGTCCCAAGTTTATTTTAAAAATATTTTTATAGGTCACATATTAATTTGTTCCCAAAAATAGCTCATTGTACTATTTATCAGATTATTACAATCCTTTTTCTCAAATGTTCTATACTGATGAACAATTTCTCAAATATATGTGTATATATATACATATTAAATATGTCAATAGGTACACATATATGCTTATAAATAATACATATTTTTAAAATCCATTTCTGTGAGTAGATCTGTCTTTTAGTTATAAAGGTCACTTGAAATTAATTATGCATTTGTTTTAAATGTATATAAAGTTATATCTTTCATTAATACCATAAATGGAAAAAAGCAAACTATAAAATACTTTAAAGAAGTTTGTTCTGAACCAATATGAGGATCATAGCCTGAGGAAACCCAGTCTTAATTGTCCTGAGGAAGTGTGCCCTAAGTTGTTGGGTTATAGTTTGCTTTTATATGTTTCAAGAATACAGAAGTTGCAGGCAAAGACATATGCATGTGTTTAACCAGAAAAGGTGGGATATCTTGAAGTGGCAGCTTACAGGTTACAGATGGATTCAGAAATTTCTTAACTGGCAATTGGTTAAGAGCTTTAAAAGATTAAAGCTCTGCCTAAAAATCTGGAGTCAGCAGAATGGAATCGTTAAGATAAGGAAGCCTGTTAAGCAATACACTGGATCAGAGTGACTTGCAGGAGTGTGTAGCCTCACTCTTGTCTGGCACGGCCTTAAGTCAAGTTTTTATTTTGGTATCTTCTTGTCACAAGGAATCCATTTTGTTAGTCTGTTAATATTAACACTGCTCAGTTGTTCCTAAACTCCAAAAGAGAGGGACTATAACAAGGTGTGTCCAATCTCCCTTCCCTTTATGACCAGGAATTCAGTTTGTAAGGTTTTTCTGGGATCCCTTTGGCCAAGAAGGGGTCTGTTCAGTCAGTGGGGACTTAGGATTTTATTTTTAGTTTTCAATATAGTGGGAGGCATTTCTAACGGCTGCATGAAAAGCTCATGAGAACTGACCCTCTATATCAAAAGAAGAGGATAAATAGCATATATAGACTTAAAAGGGAATATGTGCACTACATATGTGGTTGGTATAGGATTAATGATACAAACACAGTTATTTGATAAAAATGTAATTAATAACCAATAAATTTAAAATTATCAAAGGTTATTGGGTCAAGTTTGCAAGTGTTTTCTCTCAAATCAAGCAATTGAAAAGCTTTGTAGGAGGTAGGTAGGTATTTAATCCTTTATAATGGATTTCAGATCTTTGATTCTGGGTATTCTGAGCAGTCACCACCTAAACTTCACTAGTTATTACCCAGGAATATTCTGGAATTTCTTCTTTCATATTAAAAGTAAAGAGAGGTGGGAGAGCAAGAATACATATGAGACAGGAAGGGGAGGCAGAAAGGAAGAAATGAAGGAAGGATAAAAGAGAAGGAAGGAAGGAAGGAAGAGTTAAGAGCTCAGTTTCTTAAACCAAATAACCAAAAAAATTGTTCCTGGTGTTGCCTCCAACGTGTCCAGCAGTTTTAATATATAAACTAAGCGTGTAAACTTAAAATGATTGTATGAATTTCCCTAGAGAAAAAAAATCCCAAGAATGATCTGTCGAAAATAATAGAAATAGAACTTTGTCATTCAGTCAACCAAGGCCCAAAGGAAGTTAAATTAAAGCAGTAGAAGAATGTGTTGCTTTTGGCTGACAACATTTCTGATGATGCTAATTATCGTCTTGAACATAAGCATGACTCAGTGGTAAAAGACGGGCAGAAAGGCTGCCAGGTTCTGAGACTGTGTGTACACAGGCCCCTGGCATCTGACATGGTTGAGAAGTTTGCTCCTTCCAATTTGCTTTAGGCTATTTACATGACTGAATAGCAATAGAGTCCAAGAAAACATGTTCTGCCCCTTACTTGATCATAGGATCACAAGAAGCACAATGCTCACTGTTGTTTCCCTTACTCAAAAGTTGTATTGGTTTAGATTTTTTTAAAAAGATAAATCTCTGTCTGGGAATCTGCTACCTTAACTACCCTCCTTGAATTTATTTTGAAAAATAAACTCTCTAACTAGGTTAACATTTGAATCTGTACATGCAAGATTATAGAGGGGTTAGTTGTTAAAACCTAAAGAGGCAAAATATAAATGCATTGAAGTAGCTTTTTACCATATTAGCATTTACATGCATAGAGACATTACCTGCATTATCTGTGTGTGTTTGTAGTGTCTATAGAAGAAAAAGAACATATTTAAAATGAGGTATAGTGTAAACAGCCCTGTACTGGAGTCCTGTAGTCTTTAAGCTATTATGAAACAATGATGATTTACCTGATACAACTTAAGGGATAGAGCTTGGAGTTGACCTAAGATCTTCCGATTGTCAGCTATAAAGTGTCTTTATACTAACTGTATCTCTGAAATAAAGAGCTAAAAAGGAAACTCTGTAAACTTCTGAGTTAAGAATAGTTCAAGTACTATATCTACTTCTCACTAGGTATGATCTCAGATAAGTCATACAACCCCATTGAGTTTATTTGTTAACGTATACAATTGTGATGCCAAATGTACCTCAAAGAACTTTTAACTGTGACAATGGCTAGACAATGAAGCACCAGGGTAGGAAAATGCTCACAAGCACCCTGGCTACCATCTTTCCACGTGAGAAAGGCTTTTAGATAGAATTTTACAAAGTATCTTGCAAACTTAAGTATAATATTACATTGTAAATGCTGCTTCCTCTCTTTAAATATAAACTTGACCTTATTCATTGGTGATGCTGAATACTAACAAAATAGGAATGGTTTCGAATATGCCTATTAATTCTCTTTCTATGAACCAGAAACCACTCCAAGAGTTTTACATGTACAAATTCATTTTATTCATACAATAGCCTATAATACAGCCACACTTTTTATCATCCCCATTTTACAGATAAGGAAATTGCTGCACAGGGAGATTTGCCCAAGGTTCTTCAGATAGTAAATAATGGGGTAGGAATTTAAATTCAGACAGTCTAGCTCACAGTTATCAAGACTTGAAACCTTAGAGTCACATTGAATTTTATTTTATGCAATATTCTTTTTTTTTTTTTAACCCATTTAATGTCTCCTATCTGTGAACTTTGCTAACCAGTGATAAAAATCCCCTTGATTTAGGACCTCCTGCACAGCTCACTGCAGTCCCTGCCTATTTGAGATCCCTCCTCACACTCATTGTCCCTCCCACAATCAAGTTTATCAAGTTTACTTACAAAGTAACCAAGTTGATGTTTTAAGAATCAGATCTTCTCTCAAAAACCTTGAGAGTTCCTTTGGCTTTTCAAATAAAATATGAACTTTTAAATCTAGTGCTCAAAGCTTCCCCTGTGTACTGAACCTATATTTTTCCCTTCTGCAAATCAACCGAATTATAGTTCTAAAATTGAAGTGTTTAGCAGTCCCTAAAAATGTCTTGC
Organism: Aotus nancymaae; assembly: GCF_030222135.1. NCBI lineage: Eukaryota > Metazoa > Chordata > Mammalia > Primates > Aotidae > Aotus > Aotus nancymaae. The sequence continues at coordinate 34,121,968 of NW_026988471.1, forward strand.
TCTTTTTCACATTATGTCTTTGATAGTGCCTTAGCAATATCCTCTTTTCTCAAACCCAATTTCTGCCACTTGGACTCTAATCTCTGATTAAGGTACAATTTAAATGAATTTTAACCATTAGACTTCACCAATCCTCTCAGCCTAGAAGTGGCTTTCTCTTTTCTGAAGAAAGTGGCACAAACTTCATGCTTTTCACAATGTGGTTACATAAAGGCCTGATGTGTTTATGTAAACCTGTTTGAGTATGTGCATGCATTATAATGAGTCTTTTGTCTGATTTGAAGATTTAAATATTACACATCCTTATACAATCTCTGCTGCATAATCAATATACTTGGATAAACTAGTTTTCAAAAACGTTTGTTGAATTGCTGACTGAAAGAATAAGTCAACTGTGCTGACACTGATGGGTTTTCTACTAAGTTAATTCAATTGTTGGTTTATTTAATAGCACTTCAAAGGTTTTGTTATTACATTCTACATATATTAGATAGTTAAAAAAGAGAAAAAGCGACTTTGGGAAGTAAACTCAACTGACATTTATCATTGTTAGTTATTGCAGAAGCCACATAACTGCATAGATGTATTCTTATCTTGGTTCTATTAAAACATTTTCAGTATATTAGCAGACTAGTAACGACAATAGCCATCAATTAAATAATAAACTCTAACACTGATACAAAAATTTCAGGTATAATCCATAAAATCATCAATCTTTAAATGAAATTAATCCTTTGATAAACACATCTGTTAAGTTTTAGAAGAATGAAATTCAGAATTCTGTGATCTCTAAGAAAGTCAAGATCAGGCAGTAATGATCTAATACTTAGGGAGGTGTTGTATTTTAAAGTAACTACTATATAATATGTACTAATGTGTACAAATGTATGTGCCTATAATACTTTTAAGCAAAAGTTTTGTTTAAATACTAAAAAGTAAATAAACACCCATTCCGTTGTATGAAGGCAAGATGAGAACATCTGAGAACTACACAGATAAACTTAAGAGTCAGCTCCAAACTGACATCTGAAGGCTTTGTATTGTTCTGAGCATTTGTGACAGATACTTTGTCTGAGGATGACAGCAGTCTATCACCTTTATGAGAATAAAGCGCTCTTTCAAATATTGGTGCCAACACTGTTCAAATATGTCAGTAAAGTAGAACATTCAATGAAAACCGCGAACGGTGAGATGCCTATTAGGTGTAAAGATGCCAAGTTTTGCTCATGAGATCTGGAAAGCAGGGAGGTGTCTGGGCTGATGTAAATAGCAGTTTCCGAAGCACTCACTTATTTTTTTTTCTAGTCCCACCAATTTTCAGCAAGTTTTAAATTTCCTTGTTTTTTTGTTTTTTTTTTTTTTTGGTTTTTTGGTGGGTGGGCATGGTTGAGTTTAGTGGTAATGTATCATCATCATATACACAGCCTGAAACTATTTAAACAACTTATGTCACTGTTCTTATTAAATAATATGTCAAAACCACAGTCAAGCTTAGAAAATCTATTTCTTTTATTTTACCTGGATATTAAATTGAAGCATTCCTTAGTACAACTCTCCATTAAGTTTATATTGAGAGGCAGTGGGAAAGTTTCAGCCTCTCATCACAGGTCAGTAAAATAAAATATATGTATGTGAATCTGTATGTCAATGTTTCCTTCTCAAACCCTAAAATTTATATAACATTTCATGTCTCTCTTTTTTCAAAATTTTATCTCAGAAAAGTAATTAAGTAATTATTAAATCATCATTAGATACTGGTGAATTATATAAAATAGCTACTAAATATTTTATATGGTATAATCAAATTTAATAGAAAAGATAAGCAGTTGATATGGTTTGGATGTTTGCACCCTCCAAATGTCATGTTGAAATGTAAACCTCAGTGTTGAAGGTGGGGTCTAGTGGTGGGGTTTGGGTCATGGGGGCAGATTCCTTATGAATAACTTGGTGCTGTCCTTGTCGTAATAACTGAGTTCTTGCTCTGAGTTTGTGCAACATCTGGTTGTTTAAAAGAATATGGAACTGCTCCACTCCCTATCTCTTGCTCCCTCTCCCACCATGTGACACACCAGTCCCCCTTCACCTTCCATCATGAGTAAAATCTGCCTGGGCCTTGCTAGAAGCGGAACAGATGCTGGTGCCATGCTTGTACAGCCTGCAGAACCATGAGCCAAATAAATCTCTTTTCATTAGAAATTACCCAGCCTCAGGTATTCCTTTACAGCCTCACAAATGGAGTAACACAGTAATGAGGCGGCAGGGATATGGTATTAATGGCACCAATAGCAGGTCAGCCTTTCATGGGAAGGGAAGAGAATATCTCTTAAGCAAAGATGTAAAATAGCATGGCAAAATGCACTGAAAACCTGGAAGTATCTTCCTAGGCTTCTGAGGACAGCTGACGTGCAGGAATTAAAATGAAAGGGTAAAAACCAATCTAATCACTTTCCCAAGTGAAAGTAATCATAATACACACCCAAACACACACACACCCAAACATACACATGTGTTTTAGTATAGGAGTGAGGGAAAATAATGTTTAACAAGTCCCCATTTTAAGCCTGACAGTGAGTGTTGGGTCTTTACATCTAATTTAAGAATTTAGTATTTAATTTAAGACTCACAAACACAGTGAGAGATAAATATTGTAATCCCCGTTTTACATATACTCTGAAACATAAAAAAGTATCCAACTTAACATAATTTCTCAGATTGAGAAAATGAGCTAGAATTCTAAGTGGAGCTAAATGGAAAATATTCTCTTTCCTCTCTCTCCCTCTCTCTCTCTCTCTCTCATACACACACACTCACACACACACACACACACACACACCCCTTGGAAAATGGAATAAATATTAGATGACAGAGTCAGAATTGAGTTAGTTCATGTCAAATTGAAACCGCATGTGCTATGATTTAAAATAGCTTAATCAATATTAATTTAAAAACTATCAATATATTAAATTTCAGCAAACTTCACAAGAATTGAAAAAAGAAAGTATTGTTTCTTTTTTCAAGTACCATGTACAAGAGGACAAAAGGGTTTTAGTTGGCAGAAGCTCAAAAGGACTCAAGTGTGTAATGTGACTATCAAAAACTAATAGAATTTTGGCTGCATTAAGAGCAATACAGCATCTGAAGCAAAGGAGGAATAAATCTATTTTGTATTAAATAAATCAATCATACAGTAATTTATTCTGTTAAGTTCTGTTTAGCATATTCATCAACAGATATAGAAAAGCTGGGGCACGTTCTAAGGAAAGCAATTACAATATTGAAGAGACTAAAAACTACAAGGAGAAGCAGATGAAGAAACTGAGAATGCTAAGCCTAGAAGAAAGAAGACTCAAAATAGACTGATAATTTTTATTTGAAAGATTACTATATGGATTATCACCGAGTGAAATTTTGGTTGTCTGTATAAAAAAGAGAAAAAAACTATCTGTCAAATTATACAGATAAAACATTACAGAAAAAAGAGAAGACATAAACAGCAAACAAATAAAATACATCTGAATATCTTTATGATTATAGAAAAAGTAATTTCTTAAAACACATTCAAAGAAGACACAACACATAAACAAATGAAGAACAAATTTGATTACAAAACTTAAAGTAAATGTATTACTAAAATTTCAACAAATTCCAAATTTCAACAAATGGCAAGATGTCATTTACACTGTTTATCACTGAAAAATATAGTTGTTATCCAAGTGTAAAGAGAACTTATTGAATCAATAATAAGATATCATACAGTTCAATATCAGCAATGTATATCATTTCACATAAGACAAAAGTCATTTGTAAAATAAACACTTAAGAGGATGCTCAAATCACTATTAATAAAAAAAACAGGGATATGTTTCTCTTATCCATATGATTTGAAAAATTTACAAATTGCAAATTACTGGAGATGATGTGAGATAACAGGAATTTATATACTGTTAGAAGAAATATAGTTCACTGCATATATTTTATATGGATTTTCAACAATTTTATTAAATTAAGAGTACTGCTGCCAACTCAGAAATTTTACATCTAGGTCTATAGAAGTCTTGAAGAACAATTTTCAAAATACCATTTTTGGTTAGAAACATAACAACCATCTAAATGCACAGTGACTGTGAATAGGTAAAGACATTATAACCACACAGTAGACCACTGTATCTGAATTCAAATGAATAAATGAGCTGTATGGATATGAGCTAATATTTATAAATATTGAAACAAGAACAAACCATAGTTGAAAAAATACATTATGATGTGAGAGAATTCACATTAAAAAACAAAATAAAACTATATTTTATGAATTTATATGTTTATGTTTTAAAGTGCATAAACATGAATTCAAAAAATATACATGAATTTATAGTAATATTTTTCTCTGAGAAGCATGTGAAAGAAATGGGTTTGGGGAGGAATATAGAGAGAGTTTATCTTTTTCTACTATTTCTGCTATGCTAAAATTAATCTGAAGTAAATATGAATGACAATTTCTTAATGTTGGGTAATTCTGAACAATGAATACACAGGAGTTTGCCATATTAGTTTTTTGACATGTTGTTTAAATTTTTTCTAAAAGAAGAAAATTGTTTTTTAGAAATGTTCTGTCTAATCTCCAAGAAAGGGTGACACTTAGTAGCTATCAGGTTATAATTTTTCAGATATTGAAAGGACGGCTAAAAAGGATCATGAATCCTTATCTTGAAGATTTTCAAGGCAAGTTAGAATCAGAACTTTCTGCAAAAGTAATGGAATTGGATGTTGAGTTAAGCTGAATTTTGAGGGCCCAACTAACTTGGAGAAAACATAATCTAAATGTGTGATAGATTTTAAAATATCATTTTATTTAATTTTTTTTGCTTGTTCTTATCTTGCACTGATAAACATAGATACTATTATTAAATTAAAAAAATAAATAAAAGTAACACTTAAATCTGTATCCCAATAAAAGAAATAGGTGAGATTTCAAATTTTAAGCTACAAACTATTTTGGCCTTCTTATTTCCAGCCACAGTGTGACTCTTAGATTCAGATTCATCAATCATCTTTGAATTTATGGGTCTCGAGGAGGTAGCTACATTGTAGCAGAATTTTACATTTCAACATTTAAATATGGGCATGCCATCAAATTTGGGATTACTTGTCTGTCACTCTTCACTGATTTTATTTGCTTTTTCTTACTCTGAGCCCTTTCAATTCCTCCCTGAACATCTTTGGAAAAGATTAGTGTGGCATTCAGTCATCCAGGAGAGCTTAACCAAGAAAAAGTTGGCCAGTTTTATTCATAGAGATGAAAAGCAAGGAGTTGCATCAATGACCATGACAAGAACCAGCTAGCCAGAGAGAATGGCTAGCCTGGACTCATTTCTCCAATGGCCAGCGATGGCTGTGGGATTTCCTAGGATCGGTGGTAGAAAGTAAATGTCAGTTCAGCTGCTGGGTGAAAAAAACAACAAAAGAGAAAAAAATGCCAATTGAGGTTTTCTTTAAAATCTTGGAGCATGTTTAATCCTTTCATCCCAAATGCTGCGTTTTCAAGCTTTGTCTCCCTATGGCAATGTGGGTGGAAATGAACAAAAAACAAATTTTAAAATGTACTGGCTGAAGGCTGCGTTCAAGCCGCTAGAAACAAGGCATAACAATCAGAGGCCTGATGCTGCATTAAAGCCATGCTAGACAGAAAAACTGGAAGAGGAAAGGACAGCACCTCTCATTCTAGAGAGCTCTGGCGTGTGTCCCTGGAAAGACTCATGTAGGATATTTCACCTCCTCATGAGACAGATGCAAAACACATGCCACCTGCTCATCTAAATCATTTGGTAAGAAAGTAGTCTTAGTATAAAATGGAGTGAGTGAACAAAACCCTAGAATCAACAAAATGAGCACCCTTGGGGGGAAAAATTGATAGATTCATTTTCTAGTTTTCCAAATCTTTTCCGTGGTCACCAAGAATCACCCTGAATATTTATACAGAAAGATGGGAACTTTACTACATTTGCAGTTTATTATCTAGAACTATTTCTTGAGTTTCAGAAAAATAGTCTATTACATATAAGTTGTATAGGGCTTTATTGTCACACTTCTTTTAATATGTATACTTCGGAAAAGTTATTAATATCATTTTACTGAAGGAGAAACTCAGACACCCATGCAAGAAATGCCATTTCCATGGTTATCAAACTAATTGGTAGTAAAGTCTAATCTAGACTCCAGATTTCCTGGCTCTATTCTAGGACTTTTTTTCCTTTTATTATACTGAAGTTTTATTACTAATTCAAATTTTAAACATCTGTCACAAATACATAATTATAGGGATCAGACAGATAGTATCAATGTCTTCATTGTGTATAGAATGATGGGGGAAGAGCATGAACCAGAGAGTACGGACACCACATAACTCATTCAAAGCATTTTTTTTAACAACGCATGAGATAAACAAATTACTTATATATGTCTTATACAGTAACCTGAAAAACATGTGGTCAGCATTATACATTGCAGTTTTTCTTGGTACATTATGGGAAATCACATCCAAATCTGTGATGAGAATGAAAACCAAATCAACATTATCATAAACAACAGAATTATATTACAGACTTCATGTGTCAAAAAAATGTTGGAGAGACCTGAATCTTTCTGTGTTGCAATAAATATTTTTCACTGAATGTACATTTTTATTTAACAATACTTATTACGAATCTTTCTTCAACAAAACAAGCTCGGTACACATAGGACAAGACAGAGCATGTAGACAAACTATGGGGAAAACAGTGAGTTTATCTAGATTTGGAAATGTCAGCCTCAGGGTTCCTAAAGGTATAATGACTATTTTCCAATCGAGATGTGTTTGAGAATGAAGTGGAAGCTCTTCATAGGTATTCTGACACCTCAAATGTGACTTGACAAGTGTGGTTCATGCCTTTTAAACAGACCATTAGTATTGTATTGAGATAGCAACACTTTTCCATTTAAATCCAGGCACTAGAAATGTGAGAATAGCCCTTTTGACTAACTGCTAACAGACCAAAAGAAGTCCCGTGGCAAGAATGAGAGTGTCGAATGTCATTTTAATTTTTATTTTAATTTGTCTCAAGTTAGCAGACTGAAATAATGCTGCGCTTGACTTGTTACATCAAAATCAGGTTTTGAATCCGATATGATGAATACAAAGATTTCTACCAGTTTATTTTCTTAGGTGCCTTAAAATCTTTATTATTCTTTTTATTGAGTGTCCACTTTCATTTTGAAAACCTGCAAAACATTCTACATTGGTTCTGCTCAGTGGTTTATAACATTCCTCATTAGTACCAAACCATTTCTATCTCCATTTCATACAATTCTTCTGATATGGTGAGAAAAACATTTCTTACCTTTTCCAGAATTTGAGCTAATCCTTTCTCCAGACACCTTGCTACACTGTGAATGAGTTTCATTTATCACCAGAAAACTGTCTACCAACACAATTCAAAGTCAAAAATGCTCTAACTCTCTATATTGAACCTGTATACAATTTTATAAAAATACATATTAAATACCATCTTTTTACTAACACTTGATTTTCTTTTTATCATTATAATGAAATTAACAGTCATGGATCACGATGAAAGTTTTTATATCTTTTGCAACAGTATTTCACCTTTTGAATAGAGCATAATTTTACGACATGAAAAAAAATCCTATTATGACCTTTCGTAATCCAAGACAGCAAGCACACTGTTAGGAATTGCTGAGGTAGAATAGACTCTTCAGTTTAATTTATAAATTTGACTTAAGGATTCATTTTATTTTCATTTTCATGAGCTATGACACTTCATTTAGTCATTGTATTCACCACAGCCTAAACAGTTTCACACATAGTTTTGCTCCTTTTATAAAGGCATAATTTTCAAACAATCTAGGTGTACTTTTAGAAAGGAAATCCATTTGCTTGATACTCTCCTTACCATATGTCTTTTCTACTATGTCAAAATGGGAAAGAAAAAAAATAAAGCCAAGAACTCTCATTTTACTTGCTTTGATTTCATGGTATTTTTCAACCAAAGTCATTTGAGTTATTTTTTTCTGATTAACACGTTTCTTCATCAACTATAATTGCAAGCCATTAAATTAGATTGCCTTTTAATCTTTGCTGGCTTCAGTTCTCTTATGAGGGGGAATATGTAAACTCTCAAATTTAAAATATATATATCATTCTTAGTATGCAGAAAAAAATGCTTAATAAAATGACTTTTCATCATAATATACCTTAATGTTACACAATTATAACTTAAACTTTGGACAGGCCTAATAAATGGACAATTTTTTAATTAAAGAAGAAAAGCTAAATATCATATGAAAGCAGATGGCATTTTTAAATGCAGTCTCTCTAAGTCTCTATAGAGACTTTATGTTTAAAGAAGGCCTCAGGCAAGAATGCTGCAAAGCAAAGAGTAGTGCTTGAAACACCAATTTATATTCCAGTATAAAGCTTATCAAAATATATTTCAAAAGTAGGTAGTGGAATCATCATGAATCGATTGTATCATTTGACAAATAATGTAGATAATGACAATTCTTTATCTAAATTTTAAAAAGAAAGTCTGAACAGTATTAGAAAATCTTACTCAGAGTGGATTTTGTTCCTGTCTTGGTTTACTATGGTAAAGTATTTGCGATGGCTACTGAATAGGAAAAGATAGTGTCCTCTGTTATTGTTATTTCTATTTATAGTACTTCTGCTGGAACTAATATCTGGGCATTTAGTATCACATAGATAAAACATCTGGAAATGTTAACTATTTCTCATTTGTTTTGATATGCTATTCTCACATGAAGCCAGTATAGGAGACAAATCCATAAATTCTTGTTGGCTTTACAGAAAGCCCAAGAAGGACTAGATTAATAAGAAGATTTGTACAAAGGAAAGTCATTATCTCACTGTATTTTTTAATCTAAATTTGTTCATATACATTGTTATCAGTCATGCATATTATTTTAAAGGTAAAATAAAATAATTCACCTGGTGAAATACACCTCATTTTTTCCTTACATTCATCTCTTTACAACACCACTTATCAAAGTCATAACATCCTTTCAAGACTCATTTAAAAAAATGAGCCTCCGTGAAGCTTTTCCAAACCAGGCCATTCCTTCTACACACGTCATATTTGTGTCATCTTTCGTATCTAGGATTACTGTCTTGTAGAGTTGTCAATCAAATGTGTGTAATTCAGGGGTCAGCATGCTTCCCTTCTGACCCTCCACTGCCACAGACTGGCCAGGGTTATCTTTTTCTAGTATAGTTAAAAGAGAAGAACATTGTCTCAACTCTATTACTGAGTCATTACCCAGTTGTTGCTCTTCCCCATGGCTGACTCTTCAGTTCCAGGCCTTTTTACTTTTTGAGGCTTAGCACTTCCCTAAACTAGTGGCTTCAGTCCACTGCATAGGCTCTTGATCCTTATACACTATTATCAAGGGTTGGGAGTAAATCAAGGGAATCCGTGCAGTATAGATATAATATAGAACTATATGCTTCACATGACATTCCCCACAGATTAGAGAAAAAAATATGAAGACACAAATCAACTTTATAGAGGACATTTGTTTATGCATATCTCAGGACATAGTTACCTTTGAGATTTTCACTCCTGTGTGAGTGATTCTTTCAAACTACCAAACAAGTATCACCCCGTTTTAGAAAGTCCCACGTCTCCCCTTAATTACTAGTTATGTAACTGATCCAACCCATTTCCTTCATTTTAAGCACTTGAAATGTAATAATCTTCAGCAGCATATTTTGTGAACCAAAGCAGTTCAGTCCAGTAGTTCATCATCTGAAAGGGTGGGATAGAGTAGAAAAGTTTAAAATAAATGTCATCATTTTGGGTATTTTCTTTTTACTATGAGGAGTATTACATATTCTTCTTGTATCTAATTCAGAACCTCAGAATTGATTCTAACAAGCAAGCACACACACACACCCCACATATCAAATACTGACCATATTAATATGCTCAAAAACTGTCAAAGGAAGAAAATCACTTTTCTAAGCATAATATACTTTGTTTGGTACCCTGTCTATAATGAGAATATTGCTTCAAAATAACTAGAATCAAAATATTTCTTCCTCATTGTTATAAACACAAGACACATGCTTATTACAAAATATTAATGGTTTACTTTCTAAAGATCTGGTAGAAGATTTGAAACTAATATTTTTCTGTACCTAAAGACAGATTTCAATGTTAGGGTAGGTTTACCCAGAATTATGTTTTATAATAATGGAGGCAAATGAGAATTTATTTATCTCATATGAAAACAAACTTCCAGATGTTAGAAGAGTACAAAAGTTTACCTTCAGCTCTATGAAATGTATCATTTCCTCTACAAGATAAGCTTCCTTGAACTTTCCTTATTCATATTTGTAACTCTGATGGTTATTACACAGTTGCCTTTTAGTAAATGCTTATTTAAATAGTGATCATAAAGACACACACACACACACACACAGACACACACACAAAATTGGTAACACAGGATGGACTGAAAATGGAGAATGTACCGTAATCCATGGAATAATTCATTCTTTTTCTATTCACTCTCTCATCTTGTTTGACATCAGTTGAATAAAATTTGCAGGTAAGTGAAGAAGTCATATATGTTAAGAAGCTCTGATATGATAATGGAAGAGGCTTTATCATAGCACTATCAGACACTAGGGAAGCATGAGGAACAAATCTGCCTGGGACCAGAGGAAACTTCCATGAAGATGATTTTTGTGGCAAAATGTTTCTGCTGATCTTTCAACCATCATATTATTTTGTCAAGTCTTTTAAGATATATTCGTTGTCCATTCAGTGTTTTCTGAAAGACTGATTGACTGCCGGAGATGGGGAGATGTATTCAGTTGAAGCCCTCAGAAAATGCAACCATTGAAATAATGTTTTGTAATTCAATGTTTTGCCCAACAACCTAGAAAAATAAAATTATAAGATTGTAGACATTCATATTAAAGATCTGGATAATGAAAGTTCAATAAAACTTTTACACTCTGACACCTCAATTTATAGGGTTACTTTGTTTTTCTTTTTGTGTTACTGTGGTTGGCTTTACAGCCAATATAACGATTTGAAACCTCCACAGATGACCCTTAAATGAAACCAATACTTTTATACACTTTAAATCTCAGGCTAACATATCTTATTTACATTTTCACAAAGGAAATTGTTTTTTATTTCTTTGCATTTGATTCATTCTGCATTTAAAAAAAAAAAAACCTCAAGATTCTGAGTACTATAAGTTGCCCTTCCTGGGATAGTTTTTCATTGAAACTGTTATATTTGTATACATATTATATATATAATAAATCTGAAGTACACCAAATCCTAAAAACATAATAAACAAACAAACACTGCTGTTGTAGCACTGACTGGTCAAGGTTCTTCATTCAGGTATCTGTTCCACCCATTGGGTAAATACATTCATATGCTTAAAACTTTGGTAATAATAGAGGTGGCCATAGAGCCCTTGTGCGTGATTATTATAAGCCATCATTCCATGCTAAGATTGTGGTCACATCTTATGATACTTATTTTAACTAATAAATAAAAGTTATATCTGGCTAATGTTTCTTGATAAGGAAATTATACTGGGCTCAATTGTTATTATGTTATTTGTCTTAACAAGTTATCTAATGCAGACAACAGCAGACTTGTGTTCACATCTGAGAAAGAGCACAGCTTTAGAGGGTGAATTGGCCCATGCACAGCATCAGTAGAGCTTCTATTAACTGCTCAGTGGATTGAAAATGTAGCACGCTAATCTCTGTGGGGGACGAAATGTTACACCTAAATAAATTCCTCAAATAAAACTGTGTAAATTACACTACACTTTGTAAAAGCTGCAAAGCTAGATAAGACACAATTCCTGTTCCTAGAAACTTCTCATGCGATATAGAGACAGGCATAGACTAATAATCAACTGCATTCAATGAAAATAAATTTTGCTATAATTGAGGATTAGCAAAATGATGGGGAGGAGGTCAGAACATACTTCATCTAGGATGTGGCATTTGACTTGAACCATTAAAGCATATGGCTATTTTGAAGACTGAAGGAAAATCTTCTGACTTTTTATTTTGGAGGAATAAAATGAGATAAGGCTAAGAAATTGACTGGTTAATAGACAGCACTGAAGGACAGTCAAAATAGTTTAGGGTTTCTTCCATAGGTAATGAGTAGACATTGAAGAATCTTGAAGAAGTGAGTGATGCAATCTGTCTTATATTTTAGAAAGATGAGGATAACTGGCTTGTGAGTAATTAATTGCAGAGACATTTAATTGCAATAGGGCAGAATAAAGAGGGTTAAAGCCTGGGGCATCTATGTAAAATATAAGAGAGATGAGAATAGAGGTATTGAATAAAAGAGTAGCATGTGGTGAGTTACTGATGTAGAAGATAAATACGAAACAGTAAAACTAACTCCCAAAGTATTGTCTTAGGTATCTAGGAAGTCATCAGCCAAATTGGGAACCCAGATAATGATAAATTTGAAGGACAAAATGACTGGATTACAGCTAAACCCTTTTGAAATTAGGGAATCTAAAGTTAGAATCAAAATAAAATATAGACCTGATGTTCCTAGAAGACAGAGGGAGTACATGGAGATGTGGAAAGTATTTACAGAAGTTCTAATAGTTTAAACAAATGGTCTTGAGCCCAGAAGGTCTGTCTTTGCACATTATCTTCATTTAAAGGTCTAACAATGATGGACCCTCAAAATGAAATACAGAAGTAATGGTACAACAATTAGCAAACTGCTGTGGAGCAGATCAGAAAATACTTTATCTAGGAGGTGGTATTTGAGTTGAACAATTAGATGAATCTGGAAATATTAAAGCAGATTCATGGTCATTAAAGCAATTATGGTCATTGTGAAGACTGAAGGAGAATCTGACATTTTTTGTTTGTATAAAATGTGATAAGGCAGGGAAATTAATTGGATATTAGAGGGCATCGAATTAAAAGATTTTTAATTCAAAGAATGTAATTAACTCACTTCTTTATTTTCTTTGATTCAATTTATATGATTTTACCTATAATGTAGTACGTTTTTACTAAATCCGAGGTATGTAATAGTAAATAAAACATGCAAGAATTCCTGTCCCAATGGTTATCACATCCACCTCTTAATAAAACATAGAAGCAGAGATATAATTTATGCCCCTCAAATCAAAGGGGAACTAAGAGAGACTCATGATTTATTTATCTTTTTATACTGAGTAGGAAAATGAGATATATTTCTTCTTCCTTATAGATGAGTATTCACTTGTCAGGCAGTCTCTTCTCCAAATTCCAATTCTGATACTACCCTAGAAAGGTTTATACATGAAGTACATAGGCCTCAATTGCAGAGAGTACCTAGTAACACCAATAGATTCTCAACTAATGACAGATGAAAATGGAGAGGTTAAGGTTGAGGGGAGGCAATGCACCCCTCAAAAAAGTACAAATCCAAAAGCCAAAAGCCAGCTCTCCTTGAGTTTTTCCAAGTTTTTCCTTTAGAAACAGACAAAGAAGAGCTGTTCATGTACTTCAGGTCACTTCATAAAACTGGTAAGCCACATCTCAGAAAACATATTTTAGAAGCACTTGTTTCTTTTTAAACTATTAGTATAATACAATGAAAGTATTCAAAACATTTAAAATTTATTTAATTTTATGCATGATTTGCATTAAATAATTAGAGAACACATTCTATTGTATGAAAAAAGATGAAATTGATGGAGGTATCAATTATGTGTTTATTGTGAATTTGTTTAAAGTGAATTTATTTTTAGAAATTATTCCCTGCATGATCTAGAGATGAAATAGTGCTGGCCATAATTACACTGTAGGGATTTTTAAAGCGGAAAATTTCTGGAAATTATTTAGTTATTATCATTTGGTTTTGGTTATCAAATTGGATGTGGCTTTCTAAAAGAGGGAATTATAGTGAAAATAGAAAAGATAAAAAGGATTAAGGTAATTTACTGCTTGATGAAGGACTAATGAATATTTGAAAATCTCATTTGTGGCTTAGTTCAACTTGTACTTAAGCATTTCATTGAGGGTATTCATATATAATTGGAAATAGACATTAATAAGATCCATATCTTGTGTATTTAAAACAAGTCATTTCATTATCTTACCGAACATTTATTGATTTCTCAGAATGTTTTTTGTAGTTTCTGAAGATACACATTTTAGTGAGATGTGGCACCTAAATTCAAATAAATTAAAGAGCAGGGCAGCAAACAGGCAAGTCAACCACCAATTACTCTGGGAGAAGTGGAGACACCACTGTCATCAAAAGCAAAATGGAAGGGCTCATAATCAAGAGGAGGGGAGTAAAGCGATGTTTCCATAGACCACTGCTATTCAGCTACTCACTGCCTGTAATATTGGCTATATCATATCTGAGCTTTATTCCAGCTCCCCAAATGTAGAAAGTCTAAGATAATTGCAATACACTTTAAAAAAAATCTTTAAAACAAGTAGAACAAATAACAACAATTAAAAGTTTAGTCACAGTCTTGGACCATTAATACTCTTCATGAGTAAATTCATAATTTGTTCTTCACCATGAGAATTACTCAGGGAGAAATGTCTTAAATCTGCCTGTGGCACACTCTGGTTGAAAGAGATAATAAATTCATGAAAGAAACAAGAAAATTAAAACTTGTGTTATGCTGGTGGCATGATTTGGGTTACTGTAGGGAGCCAGCCCCCACACCCCACCCTTGGGTACCCTGAGTTAGGTGTCAACAAAGGAAAAAGACAGGTTAAGAATGCATAAAGTGGGATCAGGGGGTCAGTGCATAAAGGAGGCTGCAAAGGCCCCAAGCTATGATCTTCCACAGTATTTATTGGTTACAGTCACTTTGATCTATGGGGTAGGTGGTAGAGTGATGGTGGGGAGAGAGTGACATGATGGTGAGGTCAATCAGTAAGCCGGAACTGAATCAGTGAGCCAGAACTGAATCAGTGAGCTGGAACTGGTGCGCCATTCTAAAGATTGATAAGAGTGGTGGTTTGGGAGTTTCACAAAGCAAGAACATGTGGTTACCTTCAGCCTGTTACCTATGTGCAGCTGGTAGAATGCGGCCTTACAAGGAGCCTATAAGTCTGGTTACATCTCAGTGCTACGAAGGGGTTTTATGTCCTTGAGCACAATATTTATGGTAACAGAGCCTAGGTCACCCTGCACCGGAATGTGAGGTATGGAGAAATTTGTCTCCCCAGAAGCCTCCTGCACTTTGCCGCAGTTTCTTGTTCCCAGTTTATATGTTACTCATAACCAATTTATGCAGGCACTCTGTAAGTCCTTTCTCCTTTGCTGCTTCCCCCAAAAGGTTACTGAGTGTTATAGTGTGTGTCCTAGTTAGAAAAAGTTTTTATTTCTAGTTACTGTATGCTTTTCTTGGAGAACATTTTTATCTTTATTCTTCTTGAACCATATATTAAAAACTATTGAAGACAAAAAACTATTCTGAAATATGACATCCTAAAAAGAATAAGGTTTATCATTTTCACTCCATCAAGACTACTTATATATATATATGTGTGTGTGTATATATATATAGAGAGAGAGAGACAGAGAGAGAGAGAGAAAGAGAAAGTGAGAGAGAGATTTAGAATATGTGTCACTTTCCTAAAAATTTGATTATCATTTGAGAGAAGAACATAAGCCCTGGAGCTACTGTCATACGAGATAGAATATGATAACAGAGATACAGATGTGTGGAAGGAGAAAAGTATGATTATGTATCATGGATGATTTGCTGGTGAGCAAAACATTCTGACCAGACCTTAACCAGTCTTAGGGATTTTGTCAAAAGATAGAGAAGAGTATTGAATAGAGCTGGAGCAAAAGTAACTGAGTATACTTTAAGAGCTATTATTTATAGATGGATCAGAGAGTAATTATTTCAGAATGAATACTGAAAGGTAGGGTTATAATTTGAGACAAGTTTAGAAAGCTAGGTTAGCAGAGGAAAGACTAAAGAAGACAGATTCTAGGACACCTTGGCTAGAAACTAATGAAGATTATCAGATTAGCATTGATGACATTGGTGTTTCCTTTCAATGCCATGGGTTTTCTTCTCAAGTATAGTAGTAATTGGACATTTTCTGCACTTCCAAGTTTTTCACATTATCTCCTTTCTTTGATATGATGTGGGTTTATTGCAAAGAATCGTAGAGGAAATGAGGAATCATGTGATCATTATATGTGGAAAGAACATAGCTTATTTTGTTCCCAGAAATTTAGACACAAGAATTTGTCAGAATTTTAAGAATGATAGGAAAAGTTTCTTTTTGTTCCTTAGGGTATATTAGCTACTTCAGTGAGTCAGTTCTCTTTAAGCATTTTCAGAAGACAATATAATTTCCTCCTGTTATCTTTTCTATGTGGACCTCACTTCAATGTTTCCTGATTCGATATAGAATACCATTGGGCAGTCTTACATCAAATCACCCCTTGCTGGTTGATTTTTTTTTAAATTACCAATTAATTCATGATCGTCTGTGGCTCCTGATTCAATGTATTGTGACCAGGGCAAAAGAACACCAAAAAGTAAGAAAAGTCTATGCAGAATTAACTTTTGTGGCTTGTTTCCTCAGAAGGAAGTGGCATGGTTGGCACCTAGAATTTTAAGAACTGCCCTCCATGACACACAACTAAATATATTCTTCTTCTCTGGATTAAAAGTCATATAATCAGCATCTGCCACAGAAAACATAAAATCTGTACACTCTGAATTTGATGTTAATTGCCCAAAATAAGACTAAGGATAAAAATATCTAACTCCAACTGACAGCTAAATTGGCTTGATCTGCAGTAGCTATCCCCTTCCTAACACACACACACACACACACACACACACACACACACCCCATTCAGTCTTTCCATTCCTTTCCAAGTATTACTAACACTATTTAAGCTTAGAACATAACTTACTAATCATTTGAACTGAAAATGTTATTAAAATTTGTACATGCTACATAGAAAATGATCTGTTTTTGAAAAAGAATGATAGAATTAAGATACACATTTAACTAATTTATATTATTGATTTAGTAGAGTCTTAAAATCTATGGTAGTCAAAATATTGTTTCCATTTCTTCATGCCTGTTTCTAAACTGCAGGAACACATCAAATATATTCAAAAAGAAGGCAACTCAGGAAAGTGGCAAAGGGAGCCACCCTTTGTACAATGCCCAGTGGTTCTTGGAGAAGATTATTAGGATGAAGTGCCAGGGTTTAGATTTATATTTATGTATTTACTCAATAATTCACTCCATACATGCTTTGACATGTATTATAGTTCCCATTCCTTAGCAAAGTACTGCTCCAAAGTTAGTTTTTGAGGCCTGAAGTCAACATCTAGATATATAAACTGTGGAAGATAAGGCAGATTATAATTTTACAAGAGTATGTTAAGACTTTTATATGCCAAAAAAATGAGTCCAATACCACAAATCAAAAGTTCTCATGATATGAGTGGTATATTAACTCTCAATAAGTAGAAAATAAAAATTTTATCCTAGAGAAATGAATTTTCTCACATTGTGTTTTTCTGAAGGACATTGTTACTGCCAGTTATGAAGTATAAGGTAATTGATGATGATGCGTGCAGATAATTTTAGTGACACATAATTATCTCTTAATTTTCACAACATCTAAATCAGTGCATACTGCAATTAATCGTACCCTGTGGCCATATAGTTACAAAATACACCATTTGATCATCTGTGAAATGAAAACTGTTGATATAAGCTTTCATGCACAAACTAGCAACCTCAGTGGGAGTCCAGTGAAGTGAACAGTAGAGAAGGGATCAAGCCCTCACCTGCGGCATGACTTTGGGTAAATCTATTCTCACATCTAACCTTCAATTTTATGAGCTGCTTTGTGTAAATAATGGTGCCTTTCTTTTTCAGTCAGACTCAGTGAAATCTCATCCAATTCTTATCAAAGAGATGTAAAATGGTTGAAATCCTTTTTGAGAATTAATGTCATATAAAGACAGCTGTATGTAATTGTCGTATAAGGAATTGGGACAAAGGTATCTCTTCCCAGTCTTCTCAGTGGCTAGCTATTTGACTTTGGACGTGTTACTTTAGTCTTTCTCTTATCTGTAAAATGAGTACATTTAACTAGATGTTTAAAATAATCTTTTCTATCTCTAAACATCTATGACTTTAAATGTAAGTTAGTAGTCTGATTTTTTAAAAACCACTTAAATATTTAAATATCTTTTTGCTCCTGAATTTTTCAAGTATCAGAAATACACTTTTGATATGTGCAAAGCTGATAAAACATTTCTTGGTCACATGCTTGAAATAAACATATTATTCCAATAAGCAAATGAAGAACTAAAGTCTCTGTTTGTAAGTAAATGAATATAGGTATGTGCTGCAAGAATTTAAAAATAAGCTGACTTTAATTTTACAGATTGGAAGTTCTGGATGTGACTGGAAATGTAATGATCCTGAACCTAGTCTGCATTATCCACAAAGCTATTAATCTTAAAATGTTCCGAAACATGCAGGTTTTACTTTGCTGTCTTAACACATTTTTGCATTTAAAATCATTCACTTTTACCTGATAAAAAGACTAGAGTGGCCATAGAGTTTTCAGTACGCCCCAAGGTGCTTTTTATGATAAGGTTGAATTGGAATGTGCTTTAGGAGACTATCCTTATATTAAGTCTTATGGGTGAGTGCACTGTGTCACTATGATTTATGGTACTCAACTCTGCCTGGGGAGAACTTGGGTCTTTTGAGGAGTCGCGTTCATATTTTGGAGAATCAGTCTGAGGCTGCTAATTGGAAATTGTCAAAATGTGTTGCTCCAGTCCCATGAGAACTTACCAGGCTTACTTTACCAAACCAGCAGTAAATCTGATAACACCTATAATTCATGCATAACTGCTCATAGTTTTCAAACTGGGTTTTTAACTTGACTGAAGATAGTTTGACTGTGAGTGACATCCTTGGTCAAAGTATCCTCAGGGTAATTATAAATGATGGAATAAATTCATTTTGGAAATAGCAGATGGTATTAACCCTGAGATAATTCATTCATTGTGTTTGAAAAAAGTTAGTAAATTTCTGGCCTTGAATAATTTATACTCTATTTTAAGGGTCTATAAAGGATATGCATTGGGTTTTTTTTTTCCAATTTGGTGGCCTAAATGGTCACAGTAGTAACTAGTTAACTCAGTCATTGTTGACCTGAATACACATTATGAAAAAGATAAATAATTGGGTATGGGTTTGTTCTAATAAACCATTATGTTGAAAAACAGGCAGCCCATGGGGCATAGTTTGTCCCAGTAGTGTGCCCTCTTATGAAAAGGGAATACATGAATCTAAATCAAATAAGAAAAGCTAAGCCAAGCACAGAAAAGTAAGAAAACTGTTGATATACATAAGAAATGACAGGGTTTTCAAAGAAAAAGATTTCTTTGGGTGGAAGAGGTTCCTGCCGGCATCAAAGAGTAAGCAGGCATTCAAATGGTTTTCTCAAGCAGACAATACTTTTGATACTCTTCCTTAGGCATGTCTGAATAAGTGGCTACTTTTGCCTTCTAATTTAAGCCTTACCCCCAAATACTACCTTAACCTGATCCCTTGACTTACTTACCCTGGAATAGGGTAAAGACACTTAGAATTAGGACACTTGAGTTCAGAACTGTTATTTTATGCACTGCTCTGTGATCCCATGTTAGTTAAATTTTGTGACTCTAAATATGTGAATAAAATACACCAGGAAAAGATGGGCTTTCAGATTTACCAGAATATACACTGAATCTAAAATTATTACAAATGGTTGTTCACTATTTGTAAATTATCTATTTATAAAATTTGATATTGCTTCAGTTTCTAGTTCTCCTCAATAATCTAGATCCTCTCCTTAGCACATTATTTGTTCTCCATCTTTGTCTTTACTAAACCTGTCAAAAACTGATTTCAGGGATAATCTTAGCACTAATATGCAACCATCTAGCTTTTCTCCTAAATATGTATCATGGTTTTGTTTTTATTGCATTTGTGGACCCAATTCTTTACCCACTTCTCATATCCATATTCTTTGACATGTAACTTTATACTTTCTCATAGTCTATGCCCCCATTTCTTGAATATGAAATTAACCCTGTGACTTATTTGACTGATAGAATATTAACAGATATGATGCATGACATAAAAAGAACTTTGACAACATACTTGCAAATATTTGCTTGTCTATTTTACATGAACTATAACCATGAGCTAGCCTGTTGGAGAAAGAGAAATATAGAGAGCACTCATGTTTCCTTAATTTTCAAGGTTATTCTAGATTGGCCAACAGCCACCTGACACCCAGATACATACATAATTTTAGTCCAAATCAGTAGAATAACCTAGACAAACCACAGATTAGTAAATAAATACATGCTTATGTTTATACAACTGAAATTTTTTTATGCAGGTTTGTTAGCATGAATGTGATATTAGATAATGCAGACACAAGCTATTATGTGAAAATGCAAGATACTAGTTGCATTGCACTCTAATATTTCAGATCTGGTGCATTTTTGGTAGTCAGAGAAGTCATTTGTCATGAAAAGCAGATAAGAACTGAACTACATAAAATTATTGGAATAATCTCAGTTATGAATCTTTACTCACTCATGAATAAAGATTTCCTAAACACAAAATCAATAAACCATTTCTATAAGCAGCAGGATAATAATCACATAGGTAATGTCAGCAAAACCAGTGGAGTAGAGAACTCCAGTGGCCTGGAAACATGGAACTGAGGGATTGTGTTAAGGAAAAAAAAAACTTCTCTTTGTGAGTCCACAAGGCACATGGTTTCAAAGGCAGGAGTTTCCCAGGGCCACGCCTCCAGGAAACTAGAGTTCTTTGTCTGACTTTCCCTGGGGCAGGGGCTAGGTAGAGAAATCCAGGTGAGCCTCTTTGTTCCAAAAGCCCACCGAAAGTTATGGGAGGAGGGGCCTCTGCTGGGGACCAAGTTGCCAATCCAGTATCAAAGTAAAAGATCAATCACTCTAGTGGGAGTTTGAAAGAACTCTTCTCATTGGACAAGAACATGAATGGGGCGGGAATAACTTCAGGGTTTAAATCCCACTGCTCCTTACCTATCCGGATTTTTCCCTTGGATCCCCTCCAATGGTAGCCTAGGAGCTTGCTCTCTCTTTCTTTCTCCCTCTCTCTCTCTCTCTCTCTGCCTAATAAATTGCTTCTCTGCAAAACTCTTTGGGTCCGTGATACTTATTCTAACGGTAAGCTCATTGTGCCTCAGGGGCCTCTTTCCCCATTCCTGGGGTAAGAGAGGCCAAGGACCTGGGCATATCTGAGCGGAGAACTAGGAGCATTTTCAGGATGCCCTGCTCCCTCCCCCAGTTACAGAACAAGTGGATAAAACTATCAGAATCAGCCTCATGGGAACTCTGGAAAATAGTCGAGGATTTACAGTAGCCAAACGAATGTTTAATCAGAATAAAGGCTCATGTAACATAGTGGGAAAGCTTTATGGTGTTTTAACTTACTCTTGCTTCACTCTCTTCCCTTCCCCAAATGAGGACAGTCCATGTGCCTGATGCAGATATCTGGTTGGGAAGAAAGTAGAATGAACCTTGTTTCCAAGGAATTTTTTGTCTGTCTGACCTGTTTGTGAAAATCCCTGAAGGAGTAACAAACACAACAGGCTTACTTTGTTTCACCTAACTTGGCATTCTCATGCTGCTGAAATGACTTAGCAAAGAATATGTTCTAAAATATTAGAGGGCAAGTAAGTAAGTCACTCCTACATAGAGCAAAAGTAATACTCAGGGCAAGAAACAGATATGCCAAAAGTCTGGAAGGAAATTTTACATTATATATAATGTAAAATATGTGTGTGTGTGCGTGTGGGGGGGGCATGTGCATGCATGTGTGTGTGTGTGTGTCAATTGCAAAACTCAGGGTAATCACCAAGAGAAATCAATACAAAATTAGAAGGGAAAATGATACATAAGTAAGAAAAGCAATGAAACACAAATAACACAGATTTAGGGCTTCTTTAATTTCATTTAGCAATGTTTTGAGGTTTTCTTCATACAAGTCTTTTATTTCCTTGATTAAATTTATTCTATTTTATTAGTTTGTGTGTAATTGTAAATAAAAATTATTTTATTAAAATAAAGCAAATAAAGCAATTGAGGAACAAAAAAGATGAAATATAAAGAGAAAACATAAATTTAAAAAGTCTGCTTTATTATCAGTTACTTTTAATGTAGTGGATGAAGCTCTCCAATTAAAGGCAGAGAAGAAAATAATGGACATATAAAATAATCCATCTATAGGCTGTCTGTAAGATATTCATTCAGTGTAAAACCAAGACACAAATAGGTTGAAAGTGAAATGGTAGAAAAAATATATTCAATGCAAATAATAAACAGAAAAGAAGTGGCCTGTCATACTAATATCAGAAAAAATATACTTTAAGTCAGAAATTGTTACAAGATATCATGGAGTGTAACAAATATCAACATATACACCTAAAACTTGAACCACAGAATATATGCAGCAAAAGAATCAAAGGATATATAGACATTTATAAAATTATATTTGGGAATAGCAATTTCACATTTCCAATGACAAATATGCTAATTAGAAAAAATAACCAAAAAGAAAGAAGAGTTGAAAAAAACAAGCAAACTGTAAAATCAATTGGACCTGACATACATAGAACACTTCATCCAACAACAGTAGAATACCCCATTTCTCAACTGCACATGGACCAATCTCTAGAATAGCACATATATTAATCTGCAAAACAAGTTTAGTAAAATATATTAGAGCTAGTAAATTCTGCAGTTTCCAGATACAAGATTAACTTTCTATACACTTGAGCAATTCAAATAGAAATTAACCAATAATTTTATTTAACAATGACATGAAAAATAATAAAATAGGAACAAATTTAATCAAGGAATGAAAACTTGTATAAAGAAAATGTCAAAATATTGCTAAATGAAATTAAAGAAACCCTAAATAGTTGGAAAGATATTCTTTGCTCCTAGATTGGAACATTTGAGAACGTTAATATGTCTATGCATCCCAAAGCAACTTACAGATTCTACACAATCTCTTTTTATTTTTTTTGCTAAAAATAGAAAAGCTAGTCTTTAAAGTCATATGAAATTGCAAGAAACCCTGAATAGCCAAAATAAATTAAAAAATAACAGTGTTGGAGGGCTTTATTTCCTGACTTCAAAACTTACTACTGAGTAATCAAAATGGTATAGTACTGGCATAAGGATAGGCACATAGACCAATACAAGATAATTGAGAGCTCAGAAACTCGTATGATCTATAATTGACTTTTGAAAAAGGTGTCACAGTCACTCAATGGGGAAAGAGCAGTCTCTTTAACAAATGGTTGTAATAGTTACATATCATATAAAATAATGAAGTTGGATCTTAATTTCATACCACATACAAAAGTTAACTCAGCAGCATTGAAGAACTAAATAAAAGAGCTAAAACTCTAAAACTCCTAAGATAGAACAGAAATAAATTATTATAACCTTGGATTTTACAATAGTTTCCTAGGTATAGAACCAAATGCACAAACAACAAAAGAAGGAGAAAAGCATAATTCACCAAAAGGTTTAAGAAATGTACATGTAAGGACACTACGAAAGAAGTGAAAAGACAATCCACAGAATAGAATACGAGAAAATACTTGCAATCATATGTCTGATAGATATCTATTATCTACAGTACATAAAACATTTTACTGCTCAACAACAAAAAGACAAACAATGTCATTTAAAAAATGGGCAAAAGACGAGTAGACATTTCTCCAGAGACTAATCACATGTGTTCATCAAGCAAATAAAAAGATGTTCAATGTCATTTGTTAGGGCATATTTGTATAGCACAATATTACTCATTCATAAAAAGAAATGAAATACTGACATATGTCACAATATGAATGACCCTTAATAACATTATGCTAAGTAGAAGAAGACAGACACAAAGGGTAAGTGTTGCATGATTCTATTTAGATGAGCGATTCAGAATAAGCAAATCCACAGGCAAACAGACAATTTGTCCTCAGACAGTGAGTACAGGTGGGAATAGGGAGAGACTGCTTGATGGGTATAGTGTTTGTATGTGAGGCCACGAGAAAATCTGAAACTAGATAGTGTTGATAGTTGCACAATGTCATAAAGTATTTAACCACACTGAATTGCACCCTTTTAAATGGCTAAGAAGTTAAAATCCATGTCACGTGAATTTGACCACAATAACAAAACAGATAATTAACAAATAGTTGTGTTTATAGCTTAAGAATACATAAAATATGGCTGGGTGCAGTGACTTATGCCTGTAATCCCAGCACTTTGGGAGGACAAGGCAGGTGGTCACCTGAGGTCGGGAGTTCAATATCAGCCTGACCAACATGAAGAAACCTGGTCTCTACTAAAAATACAAAATTAGCCTGATGTAGTTGTGCATACCTGTGGTTCCAGCTACTCAGGAGGCTGAGGCAGGAGAATCGCTTGACCCTGGGAGGCGGAGGTTGCGGTGAGCTGAGATTGCCCCATTGTACTCCAGCCTGGGCAACAAGAGTGAAACTCCATCTCAAAATAATAATACATGAAATACAACAAACACATTAATCATCTAATGATTAACACAAGAGTTCTGATAATCTCAATATATGCAAAGAAAGTGATACAATGAAATACACATTGAGGATTTTTTAAAAAAATCTTAGCAGGAGAATCATGGAAAAGAATTTACTTAATACTTCAGAGGATATCTACTAAATTTTTTCTTCAAATCTTATCCTTAAGGTGAATTATCAGAAGAATTTTATCTAAATTTCAGGACAAAATAATGATCTATTATGACAGCTTCTATTCATTGTACTAGAAATGCTAGGTAGGAACATAATAAATTTTTAAAACAAAACAATGTAAGTTTAAAAAAACTGAAGAAGAATGAAAAGTATAATAATTGTGGATGATTTAATTACATATACAGTATATCCTAAAGAATCTATGGAGAAATTACTCTAATAAAGCTCAGAAAAGATGCTGCCAGTATCCATAGAATATTCTAGTTACTATGAAGAAACATTTTTTTAAACAAGTTTCTACTAGCACTCTTCACAGCTTCACAGAAGCAATAAAATATATAAAAAATATTTTCATTTCCAGGCATATAATCTAGAGAAATTCTTCCACATACATATCAGAACACTTGTACATTAATGTTTATAGAAATAATTTTTATGCAAAAAAATCAGAAATAAATATTCACTAACAAAATGGAATATGATATAAATAAAATATTAACAAAACCATACCATTTGGAACAACACAAGTAAATTTCAAAACACAAAACTGAGTAAAAACTAATAAGACACAGAAAACCATAAATAGTTTTATATTTTTTTAATAGGGCTCAAAAAAGAAAATCTAAATAAATAATGCCTTATGTAGGTATTCTTCCAATATTAAGAAAAATAAATAATTTTTAAGATAGATAGATAGTTCATAGTGTGTAAGTTGTCAAAATCAAAATGAAATCACTTATGTTTTAAAAAACAGGAGAGCACTAGGGAAGACCGCACAGTAAGGGTTCTTACACTTGTATGCCTAATAACCAAAGTTATCACAAAGGACTCTACACAATCCTCACTCTTGCACAAAGGTCATCATGACCTTACACAAAAAACACTTCTGCAAATGTATCTGCCCAGCAACTGCCTGTCCAACCTCGGACTGCTGTCCTTCATGTTCTTAGTCCTTATAGCCAAAGATAATCATTTCAAGACAATTATGTCATCCTCATTTTCTCTTTAAAAACTGTCCTCCTTTACCTCCCTGAATATTCATATAGTTTATTATGGTATATGTATTACCATTAGAATGATCTATTACTGCATAAACATCATTTTCTTTCAGAGACTCCCTCTATTTATTTAGGTTGACATACATGGTGTCTGAAACCACAGCTTGGCTTTTCTGCCTTGGTGAGTCTTCTCTCAGGCTGAGCCTCTCTCTTTTTATAGCAAAATATCAGAAATAAATCTTCATTGCGTAGAGGTTCTTTATCTTATTTAGGATCTGATTTGGATGTAGTTGCCTTAAATAAAGGACCTTCCATTTCTCCTGAGATGATAAAATGCTTTTTGTCTGATAAGTCCTTGGGTTGAGCACTCTGACTTCTATAGAATTTACATTCTGCCTGTAATGCAAGGCTTATCTAGGCACACTTTTCATCTTTGTACCTAGTTTAATCTTTTGTTTCATTTGCATGCCTGGGTTACATCTTTTGTGAGTACTCATGATGGGTCCTTTTAATTTTCCCTTGCTTGTTTTTAAAAGTTTTTTTGAGAGAAAAACAAACATTATAAATGGTTGATACAAGATAGTTAATTAAAGGCCATCTAAAGCACAGTTTTAAACTCCTGACATTCTCTGACAATAAGTAAGACTTTCTTTGCTCTCCAGAGATTAATAAGAAATTGAATGGTATTCTGAATCATTAAGGCATGCCACATTTTCTGGAACTATACCTGGTTATATACAATGATAGCTCACTCTTGTGCACATTTTTAAACTGATGGGCAAATTTAATCAAGGAAAATTCATAGCTTAAATGGTCAGTATTTGAACTCTAAAAACCCCTGCAACTATACTGTTAACATGTAGCGCCATCTAAGTTTTCTCTGCTTTTTCTCCTGCTTACTTTGAATCTGCTGACTTTTCTGCTAGTGTTGAGATACATTCCAGTCAAGATTAAAAAAAAAAAAAAGAAATCTTAAAAGTTTCAAATTAAGGACTACAAATTACCACAGCACCATGGTAACCAACAGCCTAGACATCTTTTGGAAATGTAAATTTAGATTTGCTTGACTAACAATTACTTAGGGTGATGGAATTGTTAATTGAAAGATTAATGATCTAAAAGAAAAAAACTGGGAAAATGTGCAAAAGGCTCTCAGATCAAACAAGTCAAAATCTTGAGCTCAGAGAAATAGCCTGGCATATCTCTGTCTGGCATAAAAGTGTTCATTTAAATTGCCACGCAGGAGCCAAAAAGAAAAAGCCAGGAAAAAGACTAAAATACCTCCCCATCCACATTTGACTAGTCAAGCAAACAACACCAACAACAAAGAGATGGATTCAAGGCTATTTAGAGATTAAAAGAAAAAAAAAAATCAGCCAGTCCTAGATAAAATGTAAACATTGAGAAATTAACCTTACACTCGTATGAAACTAAAAGGCAAAAAAAGGTTTTTGTTTGTTTGTTTTAAATCAAATAGCTACAGAAACTGTTTTCATCAAAATTTGGGGCCACAGCTTTCAGTAGATTACTTATTGGGGCAAATAAAGTTTACCCATGAATTATTATTATTTCACAATGATCTGTGATTCTGTTTTGGTCAAGTATTTTGAACATTTTGATATCTTTGGCAGGCTACCCCAGAATCAAAATCCTAAGTTAAGTTTTTGACCTAGAATTAACTTTGGGATTCTCCAGTTGGGCCCCTGGAAAGCATTAAAGAATGTATCTCTCATCTTATAGATATATTAAACTTTTAGGCTTATTTGGTAAATTAACTAATGGGAAGCATTTTCAAATAGTAAGGGATACTAGATACTCTTTCAGTTACATTTATGGGTATGTTATTAATAAAAATATTTCAAAAAGTATATACATTTATAGAAATATGATATATTAGTCCTAGTTTTGGTTATGTTAAATCTTTTTTAAAGTTACATTAACATGGATATCTTATTGATATGAGTGCTCTAAAGGTTATGTAAAATTTGCAAAGGTCTGATGGTCCTGAGGTGGAACTGTTAGTCAAGATTTTTGTTATTATCTTAAAATGGTTCAAATAAATCTTAAGTTATCTTTAAATAACTTAATTTTCTCTTCAACTGGAAACTTTTATCAGATTTTTACCTATAGCAAGTATAAGTGTTTATCATCTACAGTTATTGTTTTGAATTCTTCTCTGAAGACATTTTCAATTACCTATAGTCTAATATTGCTTTTCATGCAAAGAACTCTAACAAACACTCTTGAATGCAGATTTCTAATAATTTTAACATTAATAGACTACATAACAATTTTCCAGAACTCTAATAAAACTGATGGGCTCATGAAACTAGCAATCAGGATCAAGCAGAACAAAAATTAATTACATGAATGATGAAGATATCTTTAAGACTTTTTATATGTAACATTACTAGTTCTTTACTTAAATGTTTCCTTTCCAGATTTAAGGATATTTTCTCTCTTAAACTTTATCTAGTTTGCATCAATTTGGTAAAGTATACTTTTGTGAATAAAGGTGGAAGCATTTTGTTTCACTTCTTACTTTATTCTTCCAAAGTTTGGAATCTATTTGTGAGTATTCTTATTTTTTATAATAGGGTTATTTGCATAAGTTGAATAAGTCTGATTTATCTTTATAGCAAGACACAATTAGAAACATTAGGTTATTACCAAGACGTTGTCAGGAATACTATATTTAAGAAGGTACCTAGAATGCCTGATTTTGAGGATTCTCAGCTTAACAGTGAGTGAATAAAACATTGTTATTTCCCAGCAGGCCCAGGAAACATAAGTAAAATCTGTCTTGGTATAGCTTCCTACTCTCAAGAGGTTTTTAAATCTGAGACTTCTATGTGATCAATGTAGCCAGAAATAGTTATGTGTCTAAAACAAAACAAGACGAAACAAAACTATAATACACCTATGTAGCCCTGCAGACTCTTTTTATATTCTTCTTATCTACTTGTAGACTAGACTAGATCCTGAAGTATTCTAGTTTCCTCCAACCCAATTTTCTTCCATGAATTTACTAAAAATGAAAACTGTTCTGTTCCTAACGCCCTGCAAGCTGAATTAGATAAATTTTAAGGAATTGACCTTGTGCTTGATATATAAGCCACACCAAAGTTCACCAAACCACCCAGTGCTATGACCAGAGATATTCAAAGTAAAAACCAAGATGAGGTCTTTGACCAAGACATCAGTACAACATTCATCATTATGAGATTCTCACCCCACTTAATACCGCCTTTTTTACTTGGCAGGGTAAGGTGTAATTGAAATTTCACAATTAACTTCTGCTGGTAACATGAAAAAACATGGCCTAGAAGATTCTTCAGTATCCATTGGTTAAAACTATTGTCAGTAATCCATGCTGAACTTTAATAAATTTTGGGGGGAAAGTTGAAACCCATATATACAATGCAAAAAACCCTGGCCACATGGTTACAACAGGTGTCACCTAATTCCTTGTGGCCATTTAATATATTCAACTTGTTGTCTTTAAGCCTAGGTTTATGGCTCAAGATCATTATGCCAACTGAGACTGTCATATTATTATTGATTTTTATTTTATCTTTATGTTAAGCTTTGTATCTGTTACTTGTTAAATGTTTGCAGAATTAAAACCACTAACAGAATAATTGCTGGTCCAGTACTTTGAAATAATCGTAAAGGACTATAGAACAGACAAAATTAAACTTAATCCTGGACTACTGGTGAACTTAATCTGAGAGCCATTCCCTTCAAACCCCTCTTTTTGCTTAAATGTTGCTAACAGAGTTTTGTTACTGATTTCTATTGCCAATCACTCCCCAACAAAATGGAACAAGAACAGCAATCAGAAAAGGCCCATGCTCCTATCACAAAATATGAAAACCTAGCTACAGGGTGATCAGTTATGTTTCTGAAGAAAGATTGTCATCAAAAGGAAGAAATGTGAAAGTTATCAGAATAAAAATTAAGTTACTATTAAAAACATCCCTGCCAAATAGAGCTAGAAAACGTGTGAAGAGAGGGTTCTCATGCTTGTATGAACAACAAAAATTATCAAAAATGACTCTGCAAAACCCCAAAATCTGCATGAAGGCTGTCACAGCCTTACAAACACACACACACACACATACACACACACACACACACACACAAATACTTCTGCAAGCAAATCTGCCAAGCAACTGCCTTTTCAAACTTGGATTGGTGCCTTCTCGTTATTAATCTTTATAGCCAAGGATAATATTTTCAAAACAATTATGTCATCATGTTCATTTTTTTCTTTAAAAACCTTGGTTTTCCTTTACCTCCCTGAATATGCTCATAGTTCACACTATGAAATGTGTATTCCCATTACAATGTTCTATTCTCAAATAAGCATCATTTTCTTTTAGAAAGCCTCTCTCTGTTTGCTATTTAGGTTGACAGTAGGTAAATGCAATTTTATATGTGATAATCTGATTATGAAAGTAGAATTTATATGTTTGCTTTATGTTATATTTTATAACTAATATATAAATTGTATACATGCATTTAAATACACATATTGTACCTAAACATACTTAGAAATAACATACATTCTTTATAAATATACTTGTATATATCAATAGAATGCCATTAGAATTCTCCAAACAATAGTGTAGCATTAGATTTCTGACACAAAAAATTACCTGTTGACAGAAATAAAATTGGAAATTTGTGAGCAGTTAGAGTACATGGTCTAATGAAGTTGTTGCAGTGACACAGAACAGAAGTAATGCAGGCCTCAGACAGTGACCATGGACCAAAGTAAATGAAATTGAAAGGAGATACAGACACTTGCAAAAAATAATCTGCAGCAACCATGCACCTTGAGAAGTAAGAATGAGACAGGGTGACAAAAAAGGGTTTGATGACAGTCTGCTTAGTTATATCTCCAGGACCTGTTCCCAACTGTTCTTGTCTAGGCTTTCTCTCCTACAAACCCCACAAAACTGAAAGAGTTTTGCCAATAATTAATGGCATCCCTATTCCCTGAGACACAGCATTATTGAAATTAGACCAAATAATAAAGCCACAATGGCTGCTAAGTGTCCAAGTGAAAGGAAGAGTTGCACATCTTTCACTTTAAATAAAAAACTAGAGAGAGAGAGATCCAAGATGGCTGATCACTAGCAGCTCGGGCTTGTAGTTCCCAGTGAAAGCGCAGAGAACGAGAGGACGCCACACTTTCAGACGAATATTTGTTGCTCACGGACCAGGAGATTCCCAGCAGAGGAGCCCCACGTGTCGCCAGAGCGACTCTTGTGGCCGGCGCGGCGGTTTTGCTGGTGCCTTAGCGCTCCAGTTTTTGGTGCAGAGTCCGGAGATTCCCGGGCAGAAAAGCACCATCAATCTTAACACCGCTGTTTTGGCCGGCGCAGTGGATTGCTCAGATTTCGGCGCTGGGAATCAACAAGTTGGACGTCAGCTCAGAGACCTAGTTAGAAAGTCGGTAATTACAAAGACAACAGATGGATAAATATATAATGAAGGGAAGGAATCAGCATAAAAAGGCAGAGAATACTCAAAATCAGAATGCCTCTCCCTCTACAGGGGATCGCAATTCCTCATCAGTAACGGAACAAGGCTCAATAGATTACGAGTGTGTTCCAATAACAGAAGCAGGTTTCAAAACGTGGGTAATAAGAAACTTCTGTGAATTAAAAGAACTTGTTCTAACCCTATGCAAAAAAACTAAGAACCTTGAAAAAAGGTTTGACGAAATGTTAACAAGAATGGACAATTTAGAGAGGAATATAAGTGAATTGATGGAGCTTAAAAACACAACACGAGAACTTTGTGAAGCATGCACAAGTTTAAACAGTCGAATTGATCAAGTAGAAGAAAGGATATCAGAAGTTGAGAACCAGCTCAGTGAAATGAAACAAGAAGACAAGATTGGAGAAAAAAGGATGAAAAGGAATGAGCAAAGTCCCCAGGAAATATGGGACTATGTGAAAAGACCTAATTTACGTTTGATAGGTGTACCTGAATGTGATGAAGAGAATGAATCCAAGTTGGAAAATACTCTTCAGGATATCATTCAGGAAAACTTTCCCAACCTGGCAAGGCAGGGTAATATTCAACTCCAGGTAATACAGAGAACACCACAAAGATATTCTTCAAGAAGACCAACCCCAAGGCACAAAATTGCCAGATTTATTAGGGTTGAAATGAAGGAGAAAATACTAAGGGCAGCCAGAGAGAAAGGTCAGGTTACCCATAAAGGGAAACCTATCAGACTTACAGCAGATCTCTCAGCAGAAACCCTACAAGCCAGAAAAGAGTGGGGACCAATATTTAACATCCTTAAAGAAAAGAACTTTCAACCCAGAATTTCCTATCCAGCCAAACTAAACTTTATAATCGAAGGAAAAATTAAATCCTTTGCAAACAAACAAGTACTTAGAGAGTTCACCAACACCAGGCCTGCTTTACAAGAGCTTCTGAAAGAAGCACTATACATATAAAGGAACAACCAATATCAGCCTTTCCAAAAATATATCAAAAAGAAAAGAACATTTACACAACGAAAAATTTACACTAACTAATGGGCAAAACAGCCAGCTAGCATCAAATGCCAGTATTAAAGTTATATATATTCTAATCGGATAAAAAGCCAAAACCCATAGGTATGCTGCATTCAGACCCATCTCACATGCAACAATACACAAAGACTCAAAACAAAGAGAAGGAGGAAGATTTATCAACCAATTAGAGAGTAAAAATAAACAAATAAATAAAAAGCAGGAGATGCAATTCTCACCTCTGATAAAGTAGACTTTAAAGCAACAAAGAGCAAAAGAGGCAAAGAAGGACATTACATAATGGCAAAAGGATCAATGTAACAAGAAGAGCTAATGATTTTATAGATCAACGAGACAGAAAATTAACAAGGACATCCAGAACTTGAACTCAGACCCGGAACAAGTAAACTTAATAAACATTTATAGAACTCTCCACTCCAAATACATAAAACATGCATTACCACCTCACACCTATTCCAAAAGTGACTACATAATTGGAAGTAAATCACTCCTCAGTAATCGCATAGCATTTCATAGGTTTAAATGAAATATTGGTTGGCTGCTCGTTTGTTATTTTCTTCCCTTATTCCTTCCTGTTTACATCAAGTATAATTATTGGTATAAAAGAGGTTTTCAATACCCATTACTAAAATGCATTCTAGCCTGGGCAAGAAAGCAATACTCCCATTCTCTCTCTCTCTTTCTCTTCTTTTTTCCTCCCCTTCTTTATTCTTTTTCTTTCTTTCTTTCTTAAAAAAAAAAAAAAAAAACTAGAAACAAGCCTAGTGGAGAAGTCAGGTTGAAACCCGAGATAGGCCAAAATCTAGCTTTCTTGCACTAAGCAGGTGGCCAAGTTGTGAATGCAAAGGAAAGGTTCTTGAAGACAATTAAAATTTATGTTCCAATGAACACATGGATAATAAGAAAGTAATACAGTCATAGCCAGTTGTTGAACAATGAGGACACATAGACACAGCGAGGGGAGCATCACACACTCGGATCTGTGGGGGGGAAATAGGGGAGGGGCAGCGGGGGGTGGGGAGTTGGCGAGGGATAACATGGGGAGAAATGCCAGATATAGGTGATGGGGAGGAAGGCAGCAAACCACAGTGCCATGTGTGTACCTATGCAATAATCTTCCATGTTCTTCACATGTACCCCAAAACCTAAAATGCAATAAAGAGAAAAAGAAAGTAATACAGTCTTGTTGCTGATATGAGTCCATGTAGAAGATTAAATCAGCCACAACATTCCCCTGAGACAAAACCTAATCAGTAGCAAGGTCCTAAATGTCTTCAATTCTGTAAAGGCTGAGTGAGTTGCAGAAGCTACAGAAGAAAAGTTTGAAGCTAGTAGAGGTTGGTTTGAAAGGCTTGGAAAAAGGAGCCACCTCTGCTGTGACATTAAAGTGCAAAGTAAAGCGGCAAGTGCTGATGGAGAAGATGCAGCAAGTTATCTATGAGATCTAACTAAAATCACTGATGAAGGTGGCTGCACTACACAAAAGATTTTCAATGTGGACAAAACAACGTTCTGTTAGAAGATGCCATCTATAACTTTTATAGCCAGAGCGAAGTCAATCCCTGGCTTCAAGTCTTCAAAGGATAAGATGACTTGCTTGTTAGAAACAATGCAATGCGAACAAACAAATGCAGCTGGTGACTTTTAGTTAAAGCCACCGCTCATTTACCATTCTGAAAATCCTAGATTCCTTAATAGTTATACTAAATCTATTCTGTTGGTGCTTTATAAATTGAACGACAAAGACAGAATAATAGCGCCTCTCTGTAAAGCATGGTTTACTGAATTTTTTAAGCCCACTATGGAGACCTATTGTTCAAACTATAGGATTCCTTTCAAACTATTACTGCTTATTTACAATGCACAAAGAAACCCAAGATCTCTAATATAAAAGAACAAAGAGCCATCCATTCTGCAGCCCATAGGTCAAGGAGTCATTTCAACTTTCAAGTATTGTTATTTGAGAAATAACATTTCTTAAGGTGATGGCTGTCATAGCTATTCCTTTAATGAAACTTAGAAAATTAAACTGAAAACTTTCTGGAATGGACTGAGCATTCTAGATGACATTTAGAACATTTGTGTTTGATAGGATGAAGTCAAACAATCAACATTAACAGGAGTTCGGAATAAGTTGATTCCAACCTTCACGGATGACTGTGAGGGGTTCTAAGTTGCGATGGAGGAAAAACTGAAGATGTGATGAAAATAGAGAAGTAGCATTAGAAGTAGACCTGAAAATGTGACTGAATTATTGCAGTCTCATGATAAATCTTGAACAGATACAGTCTCTTCTTATTGATAAGCAAAAGAAGTTGTTTCCTTAGATGGAATCTATTCTTAATGAAGACATTGTGAATATTGTTAAACCACAGGGATTCATATCTTTATTTATAAAACAGTGGCAGGATTTGAGAAAACTGAGTTTAATTTTGAAAAACAGGTAAATGCTATCAAACAGCACTGCATACTCTAGAGAAATCTTTTATGAAAGGACGAGTCCATTGATCCTGCAAAGTGCATTGTTGTCTTATTTTAAGAAATTGAAACAGCCACTCCAACTTTCAGCAAACACCATCCGGATCAGTCAGCAGTCATCTATGTGAATGCAAGACCCTCCTCCAGCAAAAAGATTACAAATTACTGAAGGTTCAGACAATTGTTAGCATTATTTTAGCAATAAAGTAAGTTCTTAAATTGAAGTATGTACTTTTTAGACAAAATGCTAGTGCACACTTAAATGACTACAGTATAGTGCAAAGCTAACTTTAAGGCACTGAGAAACCACAAAATTCATAAGACTCATGTTATTGTAATATCTGCTATATTGTTATTGTCTGGAACTGAAGCATACCATCTCCATGGTAGGCCTTTATTTTCAAAACCCACAGAACTATACAACAAATGAGCACACTCTAAGGTAAACTATGAACTCCAGTTTCCTCCCCCTTTTGCCCTTTAAACTGCTTTTCTTTTTTTTCCTTTTCTAAGTGAGAGGGATGCCCCTCCAGATTTGGGAGGGAGAGCCCTCTCACTTAGAAAAGGAATGACCCCTGCTGGCTGATAACTGCAAATTCAGCAGGGCACATTTCAGACACTCTAACAAAGAGCCTCTAAAATACATTTCCAGTCCCGAACTTGATTCCAAGTTTCAGGTTGAGGCCCTAGAAAGAAAAACCAGGTCTGAGTGCAGGCAACAGGCACAATGTACATGGGCAGGACCAATTTCTGCTGACTAAACCCTCCATCCCACAGAAGGAGACCATGCTCCATGGCATAAACAGGCCCAGGGAACTCAAAATTTGCCAAAAGCAGGAAGAAAAAGAGACATAGGTGAGGGTACTTAACTCCTATTCTCTAGGCTTTCCCTGCTTCATGGGTACATACCACATTGGTACCTATGACTGGCACCTGCCAAGGTCTCTGGGGCTCAGGGAGAGGAGGTAGAAGGGAAAGGAAGGATGCTCACTGTCTCTCTCCATCATACCCTCCGTTTTCACTGAAAGAAGGAAGGGAAATGAAGGGCATTTCTATTCCCTGTCTTTCAGAATGGGCAACCAGTTCTCTTCGCCACCCCTAGCTTAAACTCCTCTGGAGTGTATCCTGAACCATTGGGACTGCTTTGACCCTCAGTGTCTGGAGGAAAATTGCCTCATAGCTCTCTGCACAAAGGTTTGGCCAAATTATGATTTACAGCAAGGACCTTGGCCTCAGGAAGTAACCATTCATTTCAATACCATTCAGCAGTTGGAACTTTTCTGTGGACATGAGGACAGATGGTCTGAGGCCCCGTAAGTGTAGGCTTTGTGTGTGTGTGTGTGTGTGTGTGTATATATATATATATATATATATACACGTTGCAAAGAGCACTTTTTAACACATGCCCACTGGGGTTTCAGCTGTAAACATTCACCCCTAGACACAACAACCTGCCCATCTGCATGCTTCCCCTAGAGGTTTGAGCAGCAGGACACTGAAGAAGTGAGCCACACTCTCATCACATGCCTTGTAAGGAGGATGAGGAAACTTTTCCCGTTTCACAACCATAATAAAGCTAAAGTGGCTATGATAATATCAGACAACAGTGTATTTTAAAGCAAAGAAAAATCTACTATAGATGAAGAACATTTTATAATGTTACAAAGGTCAATCCATCAGGAATTAATACAAATAATAAACAGTTGAACCAAACAACAAAAGCAAATTACAAATTCCCCAAAATATGTAAAATGAAAACTAAAAAAATTTCAGAAAGAAAGAACATTCAACAATAATCAATAATAGTTGTAATCCTCAGTATCTAACTTTCAACAGTGGATAGAACTAGGCTGATAATCAATAAGAAAATAGAGGACACCAACAAAACCCACACACACTAGACCTAAAAGACATCTGTAGAACACTTCACCCAGAAACAGCAGAACACACATTCTTGTCAAGTGTATTGTGAGCAATCTTCAGGATAGACCAGGTGTGAGGCCACAAAACATGTCTCAGTAAATTTGAATTAGTTGAAAACTATAAAGTAAAATTTCTGATCACACTGCAGTGAAATTTAAAAAATGAATAGCAGAAAAAAGAGGAAATTAACAAATACATAGAAATTAAACAACCCACTTTTAAACAAAGAACAAGTTAAAGAAGAGGTCATAATAAAAATCAGAAACAGTTTCAGAGAATGAAAATGAAGACACAACTTATTGAAACATATAGAATTCAGCTAAAGTAGTGCATAAATAGAAATTGATAGCCATAAATGTGCATATTTTAAGAAAAACATCAAATCAACAACCTAACTTTCTACCTTAAGACACGGGAAAAAGAAAAAAATATATATACCTGGCAATTTGAATGAAGAAAGTGATAAAGATTAGAGCAAAAAATGATGAAATGAAAGATAGAAGACAAAAGAGTGAACAAAATAAAAATTCGTTTATTAAAAACAATTTTTAAGTGGCAAACCTATATAGTTAGACTGAACAAGAAATAAGAAAGAAAGATTTACATTATTAATATCAAGAATAAAAGGGTAGACATTCTTACCAAACTTAAGGAAATAAAAAGAATTCTAAGAGAATGCTATTTAAAAAACAATATGCCAGCAAATTAAACACTTAGATGAAACAGACAAATTCCTTAGAGGTGACACACTACTGAAACTGACTCCAGAGGAAATAAAAAATTTCGAATAGATATTTAACAACAAAATAGAGTTTGTAAGTAAAACATTTATCAAAAGGGAAAGCCCAGGACCAGAATACTTCACTGGTAAATTCTACCAAAGAAGAATTAATTAACAGTTTTTGATAAACTCTTCATAAAATAGAAGAGGAGGAAACACTTCCCAACACATTTATGAGGCCAGCCTTGATACCAAAGCCAGACAAAGATACCATATGAAAATGAAACTAAAGTGGATTATTTCTTATGAATACATATTTAAAAATCCTCATCAAAATACTAGCAAATGAAATCTAGCAATTATACATCATTTAAAAAGGGATTTGTTTCAGGAATGTAAGTTTAGTTTAACATTTAAAAATAAATAATTGTGGCCGGGCGCGGTGGCTCAAGCCTGTAATCCCAGCACTTTGGGAGGCCGAGGCGGGTGGATCACGAGGTCAAGAGATCGAGACCATCCTGGTCAACATGGTGAAACCCCATTTCTACTAAAAATACAAAAAATTAACTGGGCATGGTGGCACGTGCCTATAATCCCAGCTACTCAGGAGGCTGAAGCAGGAGAATTGCTTGAACCCAGGAGGCGGAGGTTGCGGTGAGCCGAGATCGCGCCATTGCACTCCAGCCTGGGTAACAAGAGCGAAACTCCATCTCAAAAATAAATAAATAAATAAATAAATAAATAAATAAATAAATAAATAAATAAATAATTGTAACACTTCTCAATAAAATAAGGGACAAAAACCACATAATTATCTCAGTAATGCATTTGACAAAATTCAATGCCATTTCATGATTTAAAAAATACTCAACAAACTGGAAATAGAAAGGAACTCTCCCAACAGAAAATATCATGTACACAAAACTCACAGCTAAGATGATGCTAACTGATAGAAGGCTTAATACTTTCCTCTTAAGTTCAGAAATAAGAAAAGGATACCCGCTCTTATCATGTCTATTTGACATGGTGCTAGATATTCTAGCCAGAGAATTCATTCAAGAAAAATAAATAAGCAAAAAGTATCTAAGTTGGAAAGGAAGAAATAATACTCCTTATTTGCATGTGATAATCTCTTATACACTGAAAATCCTATGGAATCCATTAAATAATTTTTAGTCCAAATAAACAAGTTCAGCGAGGTTATAGAACACAAGCTCATATCGCAAAATCTATGTGTTCTTATAAAGTAGCGAAGAGCAAGTCAAAAATGAAATGAAGAAAACAATTTTATTTATAATAGCATCAAGATGAATAAAACCATTTACAAATAAATTTAGTAAAAGAAATCTAAACGTATACCTTGAAACCACAAAACGTTGTTGACAAAAATTAAAGAAGAATCTAGGAATTGAAAGGCTTTTATGATTCAGAAGACTAAACATTTTTTGAGGGGATAGGGATAATGAAAATGTTCTAAAATTGATTCTGGTAATAATGAATGCTCAACTCTTTGAATATATTAAATGCCATTAAATTGTATAACTTAAATGTCTGAATTATATAATATGTGAATTATTTTTTAATAAAACTATTCAAAGATAAAAGTTATTTTTGAATAAAACTGTTTTAAAAAGTTTATTTATAAAACTGTTTTAAAAAGTTTATTTTTAAAACTAAACAGTTTTAAAAATTATTTTAAAATTATTTAAAAATTGAATTATCTCTACAGTACCCTGTACAATAAATGAAATAAAACCAAATTCAGTATCCCTGAAATATAAAATCTTCTCATGAGAAATGCAAGTCCTAAAAAGGAATTAAAAGGAGAATGATATCTAATTTCTCAGAAGACATGAAACAATGTCATAAATATTTTTTAAAAATATGTTTATCCTTGAATTATAGTCCCAGAAAATCATTGAGTATGCATGCACAATGAAACCATTTTTCAGGCATTTACGTTCTCAAAATTTTACTTTACAACTTCTTGTAGAACAATATTATAAGATATATCCAACAATATAAAAGAATAAGAAAAGCAAATGAGAGACCCGTGACCTAGAAATCAAAGGCTCAGAGGGGAGACTCAGTATAATAGTGTGGACACAAAGAGTAACGTCTCCAAGAAAATATAAGACAGATAGCACACTTGATAGATTTGACCAAGAGTTTATAATATTAAAGAACAGCGTGGAAGAATAAATGATAATGAAATAGAAAAAACAAGTGAAAAAAAGAAAAACAAAGTTGCAAAATAATGTGACAATAGTAGTAGTTGATGCAGGTGTGAATAATTCTTCATTAAAAAATATAAACACTGAACTTTGAATAACCAAAAATAGTTTTATGAGAAGAGAAGAAGTATGAAAATAGAAGAGGATAAAATAGTAGTAACTAAAAAATACAAATATAAACAAATTATTTAGGGATGTGGAGGCAAATGTTAGAAGTGATGGCTTAAAAATATGGTGCTGCCGAATCCAGCAATCCCACTACTGAATGGCTTCTTTTACCCAAAAGGAAAAGAAGCCATTATATGAAAAAGATACTTGCACATGCAGATTTATAGCAGCACAATTAGCAATTGCAAAAATATGCAACCAGCCCAAATGCTGATCAATTAATAGGTGGATAAAGAAATTGTTATACACACACACACACACACACACACACACACATATATATATATACTATGAAATACTATTTAGCTATAAAAAGGAACAAAATAATGGCATTTGCAGCAACCTGGTTGGAATTGGAGACCATATTCTAAGTGAAGTAACTCAGGAATGGAAAACCAAACATCATATGTTCTCACTCATAAGTAGGAGCTAAGCTATGAGGATCCAAAGGCGTAAGAATGATACAATGGACTTTGGGGACTTGGGGGAAAGCCTGGGAGGAGAGTGAAGGATAAAAGACTAGAAAGTGAGTGCAGTGTATATTACTCGGGTGATGGGTACACCAAAATCACACAAATCACCACTAAAGAACTCACTTGTGTAACCAAGCACCACCTGTTCACCCAAAACCTATGGAAATTTAATAAAAAAAAGTGTTGATGCAGATTCATAGATGGATATGGATGAGGTACCAATCCGTATGTAAGTTTTTTACTTAAATCTTACAGTCTATTTGACTTCCTAAAGTGTTTGTATTACATCATAGATAAAATATGTTATATTATTTTTACATTTGAAAATACTTGTGTTGGAAAACAGCATCAGGTCCTGTAAATAATAGTTATAAACACATGTACGGGACTAAAAGATTGCTTTTCACAAAGTGAGATGGAATGTATTAATTTTAAATATTGAAGGACATTAATCACCCTCTTGCTTGCTCACATTTTTGAACACCTTCACGTATACTACTCATCCAGATTTCAACAGTTGTATATCTTATTTATTATAATGAAAACGAGAGCACCCAGGCTGACATGGCAGCTGTGTATTGACTGAGAGAGTAAAAGGCTAAGCAACCAGTGGCCATAGGTTTGCATTTCTTGCAATATTTCTAGATACCCAGCTTTGGCAGACCATATAATATACATGCTTAGCAACAATATATTACCTGTCAAATTAAAATGCACATTCATCACAGATACCACAAAATTAAAAATTATAATTATTTTCTTAGAGAGATGATATGTTCACTTTTTTCTATAAATTTCCTTTAACTGATTCTATGATGGATAGCTTGGTTGTGATCCTGTTAGTTTCTTTTATTCTTCTTTATTTTTGATAAATTTCACTAACCTGGCTTACATTTATTTGTGGTCTGGAATGAGAGGAACTATTTGATAGCTATATTAAATCTCTATATTAGGATCAAATATTAAATCATTTTAAT
Organism: Aotus nancymaae; assembly: GCF_030222135.1. Taxonomy (NCBI): domain Eukaryota; kingdom Metazoa; phylum Chordata; class Mammalia; order Primates; family Aotidae; genus Aotus; species Aotus nancymaae. Next base: position 34,163,390 of record NW_026988471.1, read on the forward strand.
AAGATTTTTTTACATCTAAGTTTCTCATGGGCTCTATCACAAGCCGAATTTACAAGCATATTACACTAAAAAACTGAGAACTTAAAATGATTCAGCTTGGGAATTAGGGATGAACAAATTCCTAATCCATTTATTTATTGCTTTTAGATCCAGAAATGATTTCATCACATTTTGTCTCAACTTTCAGGCATGATTTGCAGATGACTGATAACAACCTTGATGTTTTGGAAAAGAGCACATCTCTCAGAAAGTTACCTATGTGCTTCAAGTTTTTGTTTGCCCACTAAGCCCAGATATTTTATCTACTTTGAATTCAATTTCAGTCTCAAAATAATAGGCTAAAACTCTTCAAGAATTTGATTATATTATTGAAATATTCCATTTGTTCAATGTACAGGAAATCATATAAATGGTATTTACTAGCATTAATATCAACAAAAATGTTATTCCATCCATTATGTACAATGATTATTTTAGTACCTTGACTGCTTGATGTTGGTTTACTTTAAAATGGAAAAGCAAAGTTTTTCGCTGACTGACAATTTCTTCAAAGAGTGCACTGAAAACTATGATTTCTCTATGGCTAGGGTTTTACTGTATTTATAATTTACATTATTATCTTTAATATAGAAACAAGATGAGGTAGAGTTTTATTATCTTCCCACTGTTTTCTGTGAATAAAGCAGTGAGTGCACAGGTACTCAGGTGTACATTTTTATTTATGTCACAGCATGCTTCCTTGCATCATCGCTCCATCAGCCTTGATTCCAATGAAACCATGTATATCTACATCAAGGCTTATAAATAATAAGTATGTAGTACTCACTATATACGTGCCAAGAATGAATTCATACATTGCACAATTATAGCCAAATTTAAGTTTAAATGTCTGCAAGTCCACACACATGATAGTACTTGCATTTCCAATTAAAGTACTTAATATACGGTTTTCAATGATGGCGTTTGATAAAATATTTTGGCAATAGTTGTTCTCTTTGTTTTTCTACAAGGACACAGTTTAACTTTGTTGCCGGTTTCATGAGCTACTTTAAAAGGAATTGACTCTAATTTTTGTCAGGAAAAACAACTTCAAAAGGCACTTTTATAGATTTGATGCTTTCTCTTTCTTTAGTGAGTTTTACCTAGCAAAATCATCCTGGGCAGCATTACCCTGCAAGTGTCCAGGAAAATCTATTGACATAACAGAAAATTTACCTTGCTTTATTTGAGAATGATAGAAAAATAATCTATGGTTTCAAGGCACTTTGGCAAATTTTGTTTTAGCAGACAAGATGTTGGGGACTAGGGGAAAATGATTGATTTTACAAAAAGAAACCGAATTTGCAGATATCTGTATTGCACGACGCATTTGTTTCTGTTTTAGATACAAAGTCACCCCCCTACATCTTCACTTTTAAAGAACAAATAGATTCATTTTTTTTTATTAATCAGATTTCTGAACTTTATTATGTTTTACTGATAACTTCATTTTTCAAGGTATCATTTTGAGCTAACGGAGGAATGCTTACTACAATTTAAGATATAAAGTTAAAAAAAAATGGAAATGCCAATTTGGACAATGTAAACAATAGCCCTTAAGAGATGGGAAAATACTTTGGCCAAGACAAGAGTCAACCTGTAAACTGAAAGCTAAGTAAGAAAAACTACTCAATGTAGTCCTTGATCAAAACAGGTGCAATTTTTAAATGTATAATGGTATTTGGGTGAAAACCTGAATCTTATATACAACAAAATCTGTGAAATAACCAGGGACAAATCATGTCATTAATTTTAATCCCCAAAGTGCTAAATTGTTTATTAACCACTTGAGAGTCCAGCAGTAACCTCCTGAATACACTTTGGAAATCTCTGCATTATGGCCTTCTGCAAACCCTAAAAGCTGAAAGCCTGCAGCTCATCTGTTTCTTGCCTGTGGAAAATATTTCACTCTTTTATGCATAAATTTAAAAAAAAAGAGCGGGGGGAAGGCAGATGGAAGTCCTTAACATCCCTTCTTACAGATGCTTAAAGGAAAAAGAGAAAAAGACAAAACAGTTGCTGCATATTGATAAAAAGCAGAACCTGAGCCAGATGGAAATGCATAAACCCTGGAAGCACTGGAGTATTTGATAAGAAAGCCCTAACTTCTGTGTTCTGCATCTCTGCCTGGTCTCCCTGCAAATTTTTATTGCCCTCTCAAGACACTTTTATATTATTTGTGAAGTGCTTTGGATGAGGAAGAGTTTGGAACAGTAAATTAAACAATCCACACGTCTTACTGGGAACAATCCTTATTGCTTTCTCTTATATGTTGTACAGTTCTATAATGAGCATTAGCAATATCAATTTTAACTAGAAATTTAGCCAAAATTGCAATGAAGTAATTAATTGGCTAGGATCAGAAAATAATTAGTGTCTGATCAGTGCAATTTAGACACTTTGCCTTTATTGCTCTTTGATATGAGAGAGCTGCCAGTTCCTGCTAGTGCATACTGAGAAGGCAGATTATTATCACCCATGCTGGCTTTGGTAATCAAGGTGAATTTGATGAAACAATTTTACACAATTACAATTTCTTCAATCAATGTATAATACATATAAGTCTATATTTTACCAACAAAAATCCGTAAATTGACAAATTGCAGCACATTCCAAGATGCATGATTTATATTTCTTCTTCATTGTGAAAATTCATCTTTGAATTTCATGATTTTTATAAAGGTTGCTGTGCTTTCAACATTAAAAAACAAATAGTAACAACCCAGCATCTCAGAGGCCGAGACGGGCAGATGACTTGAGGGCAGGAGTTCCAGACAAGCCTGGCCACATGGTGAAACCCCATCTCTACTAAAATTACAAAAAAAATTAGGCCAGGCACAGTGACTCACGCCTGTAATTCCAGCACTTTGGGAGGCTGAGGCAGGTGGATCATGAGGTCAAGAGATCAAGACCATCCTGGCCAACATGGTGAAACCTTGTCTCTACTAAAAATACAAAAATTCTCCGGGTGTGGTGAAGCATGCCTGTAGTCTTAGCTACTTGGGAGGCTGAGACATGAGAGTCACTTGAGCCCAGGAGGTGGAGGTTGCAGTGAGCCGAGATTGCACCACTGCACTCCAGTCTAGCAACAGAGTGAGACTCCATCTCAAAAAAAAAAAAAAAAGAAAAGAAAATTAATTGAGCGTGGTGGTGGATGTTTGTATTCCCAGCTACTCTGGAGGCTGAGGCAGGAGAATCGCTTGAACCAGGAGGTGGAGGTTACAGTAAGCCAATATCATGCCATTACATTCCAGTCTGGGTAACAGAGGGGAAAAAAAATAAACTATTTAATATTAGTTATAAACTAAATAAAAAAGACTATAACAGGTAGCTTATTTATTTTCAGAAGAATTTCGTTTTATGGGTATTTTGAGACAATAAAATTAGTAATGCATTTAAACAACCTATCTACAACCTATGCTACATTATTGTGTTTGCAGATAGTCAATCTAATTGATGATTAATCTAAATTGACCATCAGTTTTAAATTGCATGTGTTCTAACACGTACGATCCTTGACTCTCAAATACTGTCTATATGGGTAAAAAATATAACTCCCCATAGTTGAAAATCATGATTGGAGATTTAAATATATTTATGTTTTTGCATTCTTAAACCCTTATATTAAAATTTTATGGATGATACATAGCTAATATGTCAACTTTTCATGAAAATTTATCTACATCATATCTAACTGCAAACAGTGAACTTTTAAATTTCTGCAATAATCATCATTACTCAATCAGTGCTTATTCTGCTCCAGTTACTGTGCTAAGTCCCTATATATATTGTTCCTAACTCAACCAGCTTTATAAAGTGGACATCATTAATTTTCCTTTAGAGGTGAAGAAACTGAGCCAGAGAAAGGAAAAATAACTTGTCCAATTTCACACACAAGACAAAGACTTAAGATAATTTTTTTCTTGTAATTATTGTTTATCTGACTTGAAAGACAGTGCCAGGCTCTATAAAACTAGCTGTGTTACACATATAGACATTTACCTTGTGAACACTAATGTTATAGTATAATTGCTTGTACATGGACTGTATTTCCTCCATTGGACTAGGAAGTCCTATAAAGCTATACACAAGCTTTCTTTGCATACCTTAGGCATATTCGAATGAACTATCCAGGTACCTTGTTATACACAGAGTCTGATTCAGTTGGTTTGAGACTGCCCCAATAATCTGCATTTCTAAGAAGCTACTAAGTGACACAAATGCTTTTTGCCATAAGAATAAATTTGAGTTGCATAACCTTACACACTTAGTCACACAGATTTTCACATAAGTATTCACTTAACAAGTGTGCTTGAATGCAAGAATATAAGATTTCATGAATGAACAAATAGTTGTCTCAAAGATAACTAGGCAAATTCGCAATGTCAGTACCTGGGTAAGTTTCCATAGGCAGGTAGGGAGTTACTAAAATACTTACTCATAACATTTACAAAACGCCTAGCCACCCTCTGGGACAGACTCTGAGCCAAATGTAAATAGGTTTCTACAATATTCTCTGATTCTTTGGTCACAACTTCCTGTGCCTGTAATGTTATCCTCCTCTCTGCTCATTACAATCAAATCCCGTCATTTATTCTACATCCAGTTGCTGTAACTAATATTTCCTAAACCTTTATCTGATCAATAATTCATCATTCAATTTGCCATGCACATACTTACAACAATTTATCTATTTGTCTTTCAATAAACATTCATTGGGTACTGACTATGTACCAAGCTTTATGATGGATATTCACCTACTATACAAGATATAAAATTTTGTCACACTCATTTGATTTTTAGTCTTCTTCTATGCATATGGAAGACAAATATTAAAGCCTTATAATTTTTGCACCCCCAGTACAATTGGGGTATCTTGGTTACAAATAAAAATGTGTGTTTGCTAACTAGGAAACTGTCAAAACTTTGGCTATCTTAAATATAATCTAAATGTGATATAAAAACCAGTACCTTTGATGTTCATGCAAGTCTTGATTAAAATCTTAGCCAATAGATGAGACCCCTGGGTACACACTTCACAACATTGCCACTCATGGCATCCTTCAAAAATATGTTCTTCGTATCATTCACTCCACTTCTGCCAATTTTTTTTCACCTCTTTCACAACCAGTTTTCTGAGATAGCTTAGGGCATTTTTTGATACCTTTGTGAGAGTTCATGTGCATTGTTCACTATGTGTTTAAGAGATATGCATGCCTAGAGATTAGGCAAGAGTCCGTCAATCTGTTGAAAAGATTGAGGCCTACTTAATGAGAGACTGCAAATCATATCCCTTCAGGTTAAATTGTAGTTTCCATCAGCTTTTGCCAATCGCCTACACAATTATTGCACATGATGATTCAGAGGTCCAGAATATAGAATCTGATTATTTGAAAGACTGGGAAATATGTGGAAGTTTTGAAACTCAGCAAGAGAATAAAATAAAGAGTCACATCAAGCAGTTGTGGCCTGATTTAAAACAAGCACTGCTTTTATTTTCTTCTCTGACTTAAGGCTAAATAAACTGCTTGTCCTCCTAATTTTATCTCTACACAGTAATTGAAGCTAAATTTTTATTCTATTCTAATAGAAAGAAGAATTTTAGAAATAATAATCTTTCTATGCAAGTTCAATAACAGGTTTCTTGAGCTACCTAGTTCTTGATTGGGTGGGTGGCAGTGATAAATGGGAGACAATGCCAGGCTTGTCACATTCCATCAGTGACACAAAAATAAGCAAACCAAAGAATATAGAGATTCTTATTTCCAAAAGAATAATTCCAAATATCATTCCATGTAGAAGTAGATAGTTACAACCATTTTTAAGTACAATTAGACCTACAATACTATCTTTGGACCTTATTGTCATGGAATTTTTAGGGTGTTGCTTCACCAGCCAGAATCCTCTGTGGCTGGGGGCACCTGTTCTTGGGGTATGCTTGTGCTTGCTGAGCCCATTCCACCCACTGAGTGCATTCTGCCCACTTAGCCTGGCAGGATACACTCAACTTGCTCTACTGGCCCAGATCCCATGCCTACCAAGGAAGGGCCAGGGGCGGAATGGTTAGGGGTGTGTGAGCAAGTGAGTATGGGATCCAGCCACTGCTCACAGCCCAGGTGTGCCAGCTGCAGCAGGGCAGGCAGCCCTTGGACCAGAGGTACTGCAAGTGGCTTCTGCTGCATGTCACAGTCCTGGCTTGGGATCTCCGAGGTCTGGGATCCCAGAAGGGCCACAGCTCCTCTCTCCTTCTCATTACCCCAACATGGTGACTGGGGAGCATGTTTCAGCCCTGTTTATGTTATAGCTCTTTAAGTCCCACCATTCAGTGGGTCCAAAGTCCTTGTCCTACATTCAGGAAGAATGAAGTATTCAGACAACTAAAGGGTGAGCAAGGTGGAAAGAAGCTTCGTTGAGCAACAGACAGCTCTCAGGAGACCCAAAGTGGGTAATTCCTTTTCACAAGCAGGTTGTCCCAGTGAGTGTCTGATTGGGAGACACTCATTGAGTGTGAATGAGTCTGGCTGAATCTGCGGGTTTTATGTGCTCAGAATAGAGAAAGTGAATGCTAATTGGTCCATGGGTGGCCAGAGGGAGGCCTGGAAAAAGCACCATCTGATTGGCTGTATCATCATCAATGAAGTTCTTACTCCGGGCTGTGGACTTTGTCCGGAACTGGCAGCCCAGTCCCCAGGCTTCGGGCTGTTCCAGACCTGAAGCTGGGGTTTCACCGGGGACCCACCCCTCTGCCTAGGAACCTGTTTGCCTTTAACATCCACAGCACCCAGGCTGTCCATGTAGAAACACACCCACAGGCTAGCACCAAGCTGCCCTCAGTACCCCCAGTACCCCACCCATGCTTATAAGTGCCCAAAGGCCAGAGGGGATTGAGGCGGCAGGGGCTGGTATGTCAGTGCTGCCCTGAAAGTGTGCACACCTGTTCAGTTTGCAACAGTACCCCAGTTTGGCCACAGCTTTTCTCCACCCCAAAGAAGGCACTGGGAGCAGGGAGAGGCCAGGGAGCAGGAACAGGTACTTCCAAGCCTGCAGAGTCAGGGGGACTTCCTGGGCCCCTATGAGTGCAGAGATGCTGGGTCCAGAGGTGGCTGGACAGCTGCAGCTGCACCTGGGTGCATGGGGCTCCTGCTTTGCCAACTCAGTAGGGGGCAAGGCTCCAACTCATTTCCAGCCCTCACTGGCTTGGTGGAGCACGCAGCACCCAGGCCCCACTGTGCCTTCCGCACTGCAACTGGCATTCCCACAGTGGCTGCTCCATATGGGTCACTGCCATCAACATTATCAGGGTTCCTGCTCCTTGAAAGTCAAGTGTGTTCATGTGTTGGGGGTTGGTGATATGGTGGTGTGGTTAATTTCTCATAGAGTTTACAGCATTTCCAGAAGGAGTCATGTTTCAAGTAGAGGAAGCTGAAACACAGAGTGGTTAATGAATTTCTGTAATAAATGAAGTACATTGCCAGCAAAATGAGCAGCAGGATTAAAATCTGAGGACTCGAAGTACAGTTCTTTTTATACTATTATTCCACTTTAATTATAAATCACAACTGCAAAATTTCAGATGATTAGTTGAATAGTTTTCTATTTTAAAAAAGCAAGTTGTTTGGACAGCATCATTTTTTACCTTATGGTCTTTTAAAAGTCACTGAGTAGATGTCTTATTTTAGTAAGGAATCAGTGTTTCTCTGGAAGAAAAATAAAGAGACAAAAAGGAAATTATGTTACTCTTGGTTGCACATTTATTGAGATTTACCTATTAGGAGGCCTTTGACTGCAAATACCAGGATTTCCAATCAAAAGTGGCTTAGAAGAAAATGGTAACTGTTTTCTAAAAAGACATGGCTACTCCCAGGGAAGATGAAGACAAGCATTTTTCCTTATATCATTTTGGAGAATTTTTTTTTTTTTTTTTTCTCCAGAAAATCACCAGTTGGCTTTCCCTCTAATTCCATTGCACCGAATGAGGTTTCCATCTGGCAGGCTAAGAAATAAAGAATCTAGAATTTTGAGGTCTATGGAGGTAGATAGGATCCAGCATAAATAAGGTGGTAGAGGGATTGGGCCACAGAAGGTGTATGACATACAAAAAGTTCAGGTATTTAAAACCGATACAATTATTCATCCGAGGGGCTACCAAAATGCAAATATCATTGGTAATGGTATTCACAAGATATTTTTAAACCTTTACAAACTCAATTTTAGAATTTAAAATTTTAGCTTCTAAATTTACTTTTACTATGATATTTGTATATTTCCATATAAACCCAGCAATTTATGTCTGTGAGAAATAAGCAAATTTCAAACAAATGAACAAGAGGCAATTTGTAGATAAGGCTAATAGATTCATACACACACACACTTTAACATTAAACATTTTATGACATGTTCTGTAAACATCAAATAGACATTATTTGAAAAATAACATAGAATATCAATATTTCTTCTTAAGGGATATTGAAATAGATTTCACCACTAAGTGGGTTGTTGGTTAAGATTAAGGGCACAAGGTACCTTTATTGAAATGTTTTGTTTCAGCTATTCTAAAATGTACATGCAAGGGCAAATAAACTGGAATAATTTCAGCAATTTAAAAAGAGAAACAAGGTTCAAAGAATCACATTGCCTGATTTTAAGACTTACTATAAATCTACTCTAATCTAGAGAACGGTATTGGTGAAGAAAGGAATATATCCCCGAAAAGTAATAAGCAATATCTACGTAGATCCAAACAGATGTAGCCATTTGATAGTTGACAAAGGTTAAACAATTAAGTAAAAGGATAGTCTTTGTAACAAATGGTATTAAAACAATTGGTTCTCTATAGACAAAAACAATGAATCATGACCTAAATTTCAAACTCATGAAAAAGTCAACTGAAAATAGATCCCAGATGTAAATGTAAAATGAAACACTATAAAAATTTTAGAATAAACTGAGAAATTATAACCCAGAATCAGGACTAGAGTTCTGAGAAATAATACTAAAAGCATGTTCTATGACAAATATGATAAATAAAAGTTCATCAAATTTACAAACTTTTGTTCTGTCAAAGATACTATCAAGAAAGTGAAGAAACAAGCTATAGATTGAAACAAAGTATTTCCAAACCATATATCCACAAATAATTTGGTATCAAGTCTATACAAAAAACTCTAAACAACTCAATAATAAGACAACAAACAATTTAAGAAATGAACAAAAGGCTTGATAGACTGTTTACCATAGATGATAAAAAGATGGCAAATAATTACACAGAAAGATGTCCAACATCATTAGCTACTAGGAAAATACAAATTTAAACCACAATAAAGTACAACTACACAACTCTTAGGTTAACTGAAATAAAATTACACACAATATAAAATGCAGACTGGGATGCAGAGCAACTGACTTTCAGGCATTGCCAGTGGCAATGTGAAATGTTATAGCCACTCTGGAAAATTGTTTAGCAATTCTTATAAATTTAGGCACAGATTTAGCACTTAATCCAGCAATCTCATTCCTGAGTATTGTACCTTTGAAAAATGAAAATATTTGTTCATACCAAACATACACATGTATATGTATAGCAACTTTATTTATCATTTCTAAAAGTTGGAAACAACCCAAATGACCAGTAAAGGGTCATTTGTATAAACAAATTCTGGTATAACTATAACATGAGACATTATTTAGCAATTAAAAAAAAATTGTCATGAGCAGCAATTTGGATGAATATTAAGAACATTATGATGAGAGAATCCTGTCCCCAAATTTAAGAATATCAAGGACGCAAGTACTATTAAAGACAGCATAGGTTGTGGGAAAGACAGAGGAGTGTGTTTGGGAAGAAACACACAGGACAGGAATTCTGGGGTAGTCGGCAGTTTTTTCTTGATCTATATGATGGCTGCAAAATTATTTGACTTGAAACAGTTTATTAGGTATGAATTTGTTTTCTATGGCTTCAGGTATCTGTTTTTTCAAGAAAATAAGTTTTAATATATTTAAATGTAAACAACAAAAGACTACATTCAATATGGGTGTATTTATTAGATACTCTCAAGAAGAATATGTTCTGTTGTTTTACTGTTTTCAATGTCAATGATTTCTATTTACTGCTTCTTTTCTTTGGCTTCTTGTATGTTTATTTAGCTCATTTTAAAATTTCAATAATCTATACTATGGATTCATGTGTTTTTTTCTTTTTAACATAAGAATTCAGTGCTATATATTTCACTTTCAGCACTGTTTAGGCTGACTCCAACAAACTTTGATACACTGTATTTTCCACTTTTTAATTAAGTTTAATATATTTTCTATATTTTCCTTGAGACAGCCTCTGACCCGTGGATTACTCAGAAGTGTACTGTTTTGTTTCCAAGTATTTGGGGATTTTCCTATTAAGTCTTTGTTATTGACTTCTAGTTTGATTCCACTGTTATCAGAAAACATATTCTGTGTTATTTCAATACTTTTCAATTTAATTAGTTTTTTAATTATCCAGGAGATGTTGTATTTTGGTATATGTTCCATGGGCTCTTAAATAAATGTGTTTTCTGATTCATTGGGTGTATTGTTTTATAAGTGTGGATTATACCCTGTTGGTTGATGGTTGACAATGTAATTATGGATTTGTTCCTCTCAGTTCAATGAGTTTTGCTTTATATATTTTATAGTTTTTTGTTTTATTATACACATTTAGGATTATTATATTTTATCAGATTGATCTTTATTGTTATGTAATATCTCTCCCTTTTCTTGGTAATTTTCTTTGCTATGAAGTCTACTTTATTTGATATTAATATAGCCACTTAAACTTCCTTTGGATCAATGTTGCATGATATATATTTTTACATTCTTTTGATTTCAAAATATCTATATCAATATATTTGAAGTGAGATTCTTGAGACAATACATACTTAGTTGTTAAGTGGATTTCTTGATCCACTCTGCCAATTTCTGTATTTTCATTGGGAAGTTAGACTTTTAATATCTAATGTAATTATTGATTTGTTAAGACTTAAATCTTCTCTTGTATCTTTTGTTTGCTGATTATTCTCTCTTTTTAAATTTTCTATTATGGAATTATAATAATTTATTTATATGCCATAGCCTCTGAGAACATTCACCTCATATTATCAGTATTTGAGTAGTGTGTTTAGTGACAATATAGGAGGGGAAAGCTCAGGATTACATAGACTTTTTTACATTACCTGGTGTGGAGGGGAGAAAGAGTGTAACATGTAGAGGTTTCTGTTGCATAGCTAAGACAAACCAAGACAAAAGACTGTAATGTTACTGAATCCTTAACTGCTAGGACTCTAAAATATTTTCTAATGAGAATGAATACAATACTTCAATTCTGAATAAACCGACCTCACATCAACTATATAATTGTGCTAATTCTGTGGCCCTCCACCTAGACAGATTAAGATGTTACTGCTCATTCAGAGACCAATATATGGGTAAGACTTCCTCTGCCATAGGAGCCTCATAAATGTGTTGGACAGAGGAAGGCACCTGATTTAAAGTAAACAATCAATAATAAGGTTATTTGTTTATAATAACCTTAGAATGAGAAAATAAATTAACCCAATTAGATTTTATTTCTTTGAAATATGAATTGTGATTTTTAAAAAATAGGAATACAAAAATTATGAAAGTTAAAAAACTCTAATGAGCTTATATTATTAAACTATTTTGTATAAAGAAAATATAAGAACATGGAAAAATAAGTACAGATTAAAAATTGTTGATGATAAAAATAGGGAATAAAGCACTAATAATTGCTTAAAATTAACCTGTTCTCATATCAATATATCTACAGAAAACAATGCTATTTGGAGTCATCCTACATGTAGGATAGTGAGGATATCTGCAATAAACATGAGTTTTCTAGACCTTCTTGAACCCACTTAACCTTCATTACTGTTCATCCCTTTTCTCCATTATGTTAATTAAGACAGCAAATTAAGTTAAAACTTTTAATGTTGTATAAACTCCAAGAGTTATTTAAAAACATATAAAATCAATCTGAGCACAGTGGCTGATACCTGTAATCCTAACACTTTGGGAGGCCAAGCGGGCAGATCACCTGAGATCGGAAGTTCAAGACCAGCCTGGTCAACATGATGAAACCCTGTCTTTAATAAAAATACAAATATTAGCTGGGCATGGTTGTGGGTGCTTGTAATCCCAGCTACTCAGGAGGCTGAGGCAGGAGAATCACTTGAATCTGGGAATGGGAGGTTGCAGTGAGCAGAAATCGTGCCATTGGACTCCAGCCCAGGTGACAAGAGTAAAACTCTCTCTTTCTCTAAATAAAAAAATACAATGAGCATATGAAATCAATGCAAATCTGTGCTATTTTATCATACACAGTTTATCTTTGACCATTAAAATCAATCTCTTCTTCAAAAATTGTATGTCTGAGGTAGAAAAGGTCCAATATATTACACAAATGTAAAAATGCCTATAATAAATAATACCAGTCTTCAGGGAGAATCCATTAGCCTTCCACTGTGCATCATTCCAATAAAACAATGGATTTCCTTTTCCTTTATCTTTTAATAAATGCATTGCACCAGCTTTGAATGTAAATATAAGAAAGTTGATCAAATGAAACTTTGCAATAAAGGTCATTTTCATTGAGCACTTGAAAATTATAAATTCTTAGTCAACACTTTAGTGAAAAAGAATTAATTGGATAATTACACTGTAAAAACATGAGAATGTAAATCTTAACATGACACATGATTTAGTTACTAACAGATATAATCTATTTAAGGAACTCAGTTTGCATTTTGAAATATTTCTGTTTTCAAGATGACTTCACATTGTTAGCCACAGAGCATCTCAAGTAACAAAAATATAGATTTTCATTTTATGTATTTCTAAAGATATATAAAAATACTACATTAAAAAATAAGAACTTGTCAAGTGTTGTTATTCATATTTTTATAGATCTCATCAAAGTGAGATAACCCTGGTTCATTTTCTCTAACATGGAACATGATATTAATTTGTTTGCATCAATAGTTATCTGTAAAATAAATATATGGAAGATATAGGCATGGATACTTTTTCAAAAGAAGAATTTTATACTGCATACTTACTATTATATATATCAGAGCAATGAAAGCCTTTGAAGTAAAATGTCTAATCTATGTAATCACAGCAGCTTCAGATGATTTACATGCACGTGAAAATGGACTGCTTATAATAGTGTATGTATTTCTAAGTAGTTGTCAATATTATAAAGCCTCCTAAATTATATTAGAAATATACTGATATTAGTTTTATTTGTATTCATTTAGCATTCAAAAATATACTTTGAAAATCTACTTTTTTCAAGCACAGTTTTTTTTTATTTATTTATAAAGGGCAGTGCTTTATTTCCAAATATAAATAAATATTTCTTTTAATATCTGTTCAAGCAGATTCTTCTTCCCACAATTTCCTCAATTAGGCTCTTTTAGGGACTATGCTAAAACACATAGAAGTAATAAGGAAGATATTTAATATGTCTATGTTTTAATGCCATAGCAAAGAACCAAATGAGCAGTGTCTATTTAATAAGCAGCCTCTATGCTGCCTCAATCTTCTGCATTAATACATCAATAGTTTCTGAGATTAAAAATTTTTTTTTCTGCAGCACTTTGGCAAGGTGAGTAAATAGCCTAAGCTGACATTTTTAAGTCTAAAATAAAGATATTTCATGTAAAAATTATTTGAAAAGCTTTGAGTATGGGACCCCCAGTTCTGAGTGAGATAGAGAGGGCAAACTTCTTTCCCACTGATTTCAAATATAAAACCTGGACAGAGAGCATGGAGCACATAGTTGAGGACTCAAAAGCGTTTAGTGGACTGGAGAAGAGCAGCAGAATTCAAAGTACTACCAGTACAGTTGTTCTTCCAACAGGCAAGGCCAATTCTATGGATTTTCTCTCTCTCTCTTTCCCTCTTCCACCTCCCACCTTCTCTCTTTCTGCCACTTATCTCTCATTTTACTGCTTAGTCTCAGACACAAAATGGTAATCCCATAAAGTTGCTTACAAACCCATGATTTTACCTCCTTCCCATAAATTACTCAATTCTGCTCCTTTTGGGACTGTACTAAAATGTATAAATTGACCTCCCTAGCTGCATATTTGTATATTTAATCCTAATTATTATTCCAAAAACTCGGGAAACTGAGCTAATGGATAGACTTCCATCAAAGTCCCAGGCTGACCAATAGGTATAAATTAGTAATAGCACTGCAAAGGCTTTGAAGACTTAACTAGCTTTCAACACTGGAACCATAGCTCACTGAAGGTGGGTTGAAACTTGTATCCAAATCTATCCAGGATAACTGGTGAATAAAAAAATATTAAACCATTTGTCATAGCATAAAAATTTCATGTGTCATTTCAGAAAATGTAAATGCAATTGCAGGTCATCTGCATTTAATTACATGCCTACATAACTATTAAGTGTTCACAGTTGAGATGAGAACCCTTGATCTTTCAACCTGGATAGAACGAGATGCTTTGCCAGTCAATAGCAAAAGGAATCAGGCCACTGCCTGCCTTTTATCTCACCTTGTGCTTTAAATTTAAGTTGAGCTTCTTGCTAGTGATATTAATTCCTTGTGAAATATTTAAATTGGCATCATTTGATATATTGTTTCTCTATATGAAGATAATTTATTACGGTTGTTTGCATACTCAGAATTTTCTTCTGATCATTTCTCAGATCACAAATAGCTATTTTTAAAGCACAATTTATCTGTCAGTTGGAATAACATTGAAATCTTGTTGCATACTGTGTCTCTCTAATGGCTTAAACTTGTCAGAAACTGTTATATATTCCACTGAATTCTTTACTGCCATTAGTTTCTCACTGGTTTGGATTCCTTCACTTATTCTCTCTCAAAATAAAATAAGGTTATGAAATCATCTTTCATTCTCATCTCTAAGTGAGACTATTAAAACACACATGATCAATATGTTTGGTCATATGATTTTATTAATAAGTTTTAAGAAACCTTCGCTTTGCAACTTTGAATTAGGTTTACTCTCTTTCATATAACTACATTTAAAAAATTGTGCATGTTTCTTTTCCACAAGAATTCTCATTGGACTATTGCAACTTCGATGTTACTGTACCAAAACTTTCTTCACTCACTTTTTTGGCCATGTTTATTTGCTGGCGTTAAACCCAAACTCCCAAAACACAAAATTTTTCAATTACAAAATTGTACATTATATACACTAATTTTGCTGTACTTGCATAGTAATCATTAAATGTTTGTATCTTCTCTAAGATACATGAACAAATTTCTCGTGGACAGATTCCAAGATTTTCCATTTTTGTTTGTCTATCTCATACCACAATGATGGTGAATAGTAGATACTTAGTAATTGTGACTCAACTGTAAAGGATCTAAATCTATAAATATTTATCCCCTGCCCCCTTTTTATACTTACTTTATTATTTTTGTAAATACCATCACAAAGTGTTCAGATATCTTAGACAGTATTATTATTATTCTCTTCCCATTGTTACATATTATACATTATACTTAAGACAATTAACTGTTCATAAGACTATATTAATATATAGAAAAATTCATTAGTACAAAAAGAGCTATATAGGTCAACCAAATGAATCAGATTTTCTACCCAAGTAGATCCTCAGTGGTAGCACCAATTAAATATGATGTGATTATAATTCTATCAAGACATTCTGATTCTCTGCTTGATAATAGCTCCTAAGTTTTCCCAGACTCTAGAAATGAGTAACATTCCATTTCTACTCTGCAGATAGTTTCTACACACATTCCTACCATATTTTCTGCTAAACCCCTAACTAATAAAGAATAATCCAATTTTTGAGCCTACAGAAATACTTTCTGTATTTAGGCCACCTATATTTACTATGGCATTGCTTCTGATGCTCTCATTGTTCCTGGGTTGTGGCAGAGCAAAGTGGGCACACTTTTTCCACTGACAGATTTTATAGCCCCTCTCCTTAAGTCTGGGCAGGCCCTGTCAAAACTTTGCACAATATAGTACAAGTGACTCTGTGCTACATTTTTAGCTGAGGATTTAAAACTATTATTTTCCATCTTCTGTCCTTTTGAACATTCACTCTTAGAACCCAGATGCTATGCTTTAAGAAAGCCCTAGCAGCCTCATGAAGAGGTCCACACAAAATGCAACTGAAGCCCCTTGCCCATTGCCTTTACTAAACTCCCAGGAACCACTAATATGTTACCCCTATGAAAGAGGTCATTCTGAAAGTGAATTAAATAATTCATTCCTATTCCCATTTCCCAGCTTAAACACTAGATGGAGCAGAGGAAACCATTTCCTATTATATCTTGCCTACAGTGAAAATTTAGGGTCAAAATAAATTATTGTTGCTGGCTGCAGAAATTTGCATAAGTAATGAAGAGCTGAATGTTCATCACCAAGACAATGGAGAAATGTTTCCAGGGCATGTCAGACACCTTTGTAGTAGCCCCTCTCATCACAGGCCTGGAGACTTAGGAGGAAAAAATGGTTTTGTGAGCCCGGCACAGGGTGCAGCTGCTGTGTGTGGTCTAAGGAGTTGGTACCCTGCATCCCAGCTGCCCCAGCCATGAGTGAAACATGTCAAGGGCTGTTGCTTCAGAGGGTGGAAGCCCCAAGCCTTGGCAGCTTGGATATTGTGTTGAGCCTGTGGGTGCACAGAAGTCAAGAATTGAGGTTTGGGAACCTCCGCCTAGATTTCAGAAGAGGTATAGAAATGCCTGGATGCCCAGGAAGAAGTTTCCTGCAGGGGTAGGGCTCTCATGGAAAACCTCTGCTACAGCAGTGTGAAAGGGAAATGTGGGGTCAGAGCCTCCACACAAAGTCCCTACTGCAGCACCGCTTAGTGCAGCTGTGAGAAAAGGGCCACCATTCTCCAGATTCCAGAATGGTAGATCCACTGACAGCTTGCACTGTGCACCTGGAAAAGCCACAGACACTCAATATCAGTCTGTGAAAACACACAGGGTAGGGGGGACTATACCCTGCAAAGCCACAGGGGCAGAGCTGCCCAAGCCCTAGGGAGCCCACCTCTTGCATTCGTGTGACCTGGATTTGAGACACAGAGTCAGAGGAGATAATTTTGGAACCTTAAGATTTGACTATCCTGCTGGATTTCAGACTTGAATGGGGCCTGTAGCCCTTTGTTTTGGCCAATTTCTCCCATTAGAAATGGTTGTATTTACCCAATGACTGTACCCTCATTGTATCTAGAAAGTAAACTAACTTCCTTTTGATTTTACAGGCTCACAGGCAGAAGAGACTTACCTATGTCTTGGATGAGACTTTAAACTCTAGACTTTTGAGTTAATGCTGAAATGAGTTGAGACTTTGGGGGATTGTTGGGAAGGCATGTCTGGCTTTGAAATGTGAAGATATGAGATTCGGGAAGGGGCAGGAGTAGAATGATATTGTTTGGCTTTGTGTCCCCACCAAAATATCATCTTGTAGCTCCCATTATTCCCACATGTTATGGGAGGGACCTAGTGAGAGATGACTGACTTATGGGGGTGGGTCTTTCCTGTGCTGTTCCCATGATGGTGAATGGGTCTCATAGGATCTGATGGCTTTAAAAATGGGAGATGCCCTGTACAAGCTCTCTTTTTGCCTGCTGCCATCCTCAAAAGATGTGACTTGCTCCTCCTTGTCTCCCATCATGATTATGAGGCCTCCCCAGCCATATGAAACTCTAAGTACAATAAACCTCATTTTTTTGTAAATTGCCCAGTCTTTGGTATGTCTTTAACAGCATTAAATGGACTAATAAACCAATGAACCTTACTTTTGCTTTAAATGCTCAGTGAGAAAGTTCACTAAAGGACTGAATATGTACATTGCAAAAGGTTAAGTTAGGAATTCAGAATTTTACTTTATGGGAACCCTTACCTTTGCCCATTAAAAGCAGGGTTAGTATGTAAAAAATAAGTAACATTTTAATTAGCCCAAATTATAAGCCTTTGGATTTTACATAATTGCTGAAGGTGGTCACAAATTTGGTTCTAATCTATTTAAAAACTACTGCCATATATTTAGACACTGTCACTACAGCATATTTTATAACACATTAACTATTACGTATATCTATTTTTTCCAGTGGACTTAAACTTCAGGAGATGAGAAGCTTTCATTCAATATTTTTACTTCCACAGGGCTTGGTTCAGAACCCATCATATGGCAGGTATTTTTCTGATGAACTAAATAAAATTTACACTTGGATTTAGTGCATTCTATACCTCTCTTATTTTCTGTTTAGGAAAAAAGTAGTCTTACTATTATCAAAGAAAGTTTAAAAACAGCTTTTACTTTATATTTTAGGAGTTACTTTCTTTCTTGCATATAAATCCAGTGGATTTTTTACTTCGTAGTATGTATGGGTACACACACACACATATACATACACAATCACAAACTCACATGTATGTTTTAATTATACATTTGTACAGAATTATTAGTACCTGGCTTGATAAGGCATTTTTGTTACTTTCAATTCTTGCATATATTCTGCATGACAAGGTTAAAATTTCATTCCAACATTCTGTTGCTGTTGTTTCTGGAGAAAATACAGATAATTATAAATAATGTTTATATTTCATATTTTTTTGTTGCAGAATATGGTAACAGAACTGATATTTTCTATTCCCTATTCACCCCTTGTCCTAACACAAACAAATTAAATCACACATTTTAACAGTCCCATATTACATGCTAATCTTAAGGCTTTACCCCTTATAGCTCACTAGTTTTGTGACTAATGTGAAGTGCTCTGAAAACAAACTCATTATATAGTGACTGTCAATAGTGTAGCATTATTCTTTCCTATATACCCTGCTACATTCTATAAGTTCAAAGGGAAATTCTAATGTTAATTGTCTGAGCTTAGGACTTTTAATTTTACATATAAATACTTAGATATTTGTACTTGTTTTATATGTACTGAATTACCAGGAATCTGGCTATATTAGATTTCCAACTACTTTCAATATTGAATATTAATATGCTGAAATATAAGCTAATATATTCTAAATTATTATCTCTTCTTATTATCTTTAGAACATTGTATTGATTTGTTTTTTAAAAACTACATGTATATAAGCTAAATTATATAACAATTTCATTTCAGGGTAGTAAAGATAGCTTTATAAAAATTACTGCATTTTAATATTTAATAAATTTCTATAAAATGACCTAGATATTTTTTCTAAAATCAAAAGAACCTGAAATTCATAACCCATTAGGCTTTTCGTAACCCATTAGGCTTTAACTCCAACCTTCTCAGTCTCTGGAAGATTTATATTGCCAAGTCATATCTAATTATGTTGAGCATGCCTATACTTGGCTATTTTTACAAGTCTTTGAGGCTTTCTTTTGCCACACTTTCCCTTGTCTCTTTGACTCCTATTGCCACTTTGTTGTTTACTTTCCCACTTCTGCATTCCTTCTTCAAGAGCCAGTGAGCCAATTAGCCTCATTTCCTTTGGCCCCTCCCTTTACGCTTTTCTTCTTGCTTTCATGGTTCTCTTCTGTTCTTTGCTATGGACTTCAGGATCATGCATATATAAATATTTAGAAGCAACAATGATCTTATTGCTTTTCTTCAGAATTCATTTGTTTCTGATATGTTCTAATTACTTTTTAAAATGTTTATTTCTAGCTATTTTATTTTTATTCTTTGTGTGGTCTGTTTACCACAACCACTATATGAAATATTAATGCATTTCATTTTTCTCCATTTATTGCTAAAAGTCCCTCCTTCATGTTTTCCTTCTTATGAAGGTCAGGTAGCTTCCCTGTCATTGTTCAAAGAGAAGCCATCAATTCCTGTAATGCCTTTAATTTTGGCTGACTTCAGCTACCTTATTTGGGTAGGATTGGACTTTCTTTTATTGTACATTGCTCTTTCAGATATTCTGTATAGAAATCAAAGTTATAATTATGTTCTCACAAAAACAAAATGCACTGCATTCAATTCATATCTTGGGTAACATCTGATATATCTTTGAGACCCTTTTATACATTACATCATACTTCCTACCCATAAAATGAAAATACACGTGAAAGCCTCAGTTAGTTTATGTGTCTTGGTGAGATTTCTAGTATAACATGGTATAACTAGATTTTTTCCAGCAAGGGCCTGTGGGTTAAATACTCTGAGTGGATGGAATTGGGTATCATTCTTTCTGCTGCACTGAAATACATTTTTTTCTTAAGGATGGTGTTAGTTAAAGCTTTATTGTATCTGTCCCCACATGGATTTATTTTCATCTCCATAATTATATGGGAGAAAGGCAGGGCTAGATGTTGGCATGGAGTAAAATAGGCATGCTATTCATTTGGAGCTCCTTCTAGTCTATATTTCATAAATATGCAACATTAAAAATAATCTAGGTGTTATATAAATGAAGAGTAACAGTATGCAAGTTTGTGAACTTTGTACCAGCAATTTATCTTTAGCTCCAACATGTTTATCAAATGCGGGGTGGTGAGATGGGGAGCCCAAAACTTGGCTGTTAATAAGATCCATCTTCATGCAAAACAGACACTCATTATACCTTCTGCCAAAGCCAGTAGTTAGGCCCCTCAGTTGTGACTGACTTGGTTCCAGCTTTGTTTCTCTTAGCACAACATTCTACAAACTCTGTGATCGCACCATTAAATACCTCCTTCTTTCTCCAGGTAGTTTTACCTTCATCTCTTTTCACTCCTTACCTCTAGCTATGACCATGCTGCCTGCTTCACAACAAGCATGGCCTCCTCACAAGAAGGGTATACTCTTCTATAAGGTAATTAAAACTGCAAATGTATTCTTATTTTGTAAACGAGTCATCTGTAGTCCAGAAATATTAATTGACTTTCGTATCAAGAGAAATGACTTCCAAAGAGTAGACTAATTTCTCAGACTCTAGAATCCTTAAAATACTCTCATTAGCCATTTAGCCCTATGATAAGAAAACCAGATAAACTGAAGCTTCTTCTAAAAGACTGTTTTTCATTTTCTTCTTCTAGCTAGGAAATATACAGTTCACAGATAAGCCTACTACAGGATACAAATAAATTGTCACACATTAGTTATATTGTGATTATCAAGTGTTATTGTGTGTGTGCTAATGAAAAGTGATTGTAAACTAGACATTTTATGAAAGTTCAAAAGCACAAAATGAATTAAATCTTCATCTACCCACAGTTCAGAGCTCCTCTATTTTCTATAGAAAATAAAAATGTGTGTCTGGAGGAGGAATGGCCAATATATATCTGTAAAGGGATGACAACTTGAAGCATTTCTCCTGAATATTATAGAACAGAGACACAAGGTACACATTTTTTCAGATGCAGCATACAAAAACTGAACTCATTTATTCACAGACAGAATTATCAAATGCATATTAATTCCCTTATAGTTGTATTCCTAAACATCCAAATTTCTTTATAAAGATACTACAGTGAATCATATTAGAAAATAGCTGAGGGTATGTGTATGGAAAGGAGAGTTACAAGGAGAGAAGCCAATGGGCTGTCTTGGTCTGTCATCCTTGGCCACAGTCTGTTCTGATGGTATGATTCTTGACATAATACCTAGAAACTGAGAGAATAAGCTGAATTCTGATCCATATGGAATTATTCTCTCACTGTACTGTAAACACAGCTTGTACATTTTCACACAGCTGCCTCCCCTTCTCCCAATCTCATTGTAATAAATTCCCTTGTGTCTTTTATTGTTCTGTATCCTGAGTGAGTATTTCAGAGACATACCTGAAATTACTTCCTCCAGTAAGCATTTTCTACATTATTTTTAGAGAATGCTCTCTAACTGATATGATTTGGCTCTGCATCTCCACCCAAATCTCATGTTGAATTTTAATTCTCAGTGTTGGAGGATGGTCATGGTGGGAGGTGATTGAGTCATGAAGAAAGACTTCTTCTTTGCTGTTCTGGTGATATAGCTAGCATGAGATCTGGTTGTTTGAAAGTGTTTAACACTTTTCCCTTCTCTCTCTTTCTCTCTCTCTCTCTCTCTCTCTCTCTCTCTCAATCCCTGGCCATGGGAATATGCTTCTACTTCCCCTGTGCCTTCCACCATGATTGTAAGTTTCATGAGGCCTCCCAAGAAGCAGATCCTGTACAGCCCATAGAACCATGAGTTGATTAAACCTTTTGTCTTTATAAATTACCCAGTCTCAGACATGCCTTTATAGCAGTGTGAAAACAAACTAATACAGAAAATTGGTACTGAGAAGTGGGGCAACCTAAAAATGTGGAAACAGCTTTAGAACTGGGTAATGGGCAGAGGTTGGAACAGTTTGAAGGGCTCAGAAGAAGATAGGAAGATAAAAGTTTAGAACTTCCTAGAGACTTGTTGGATGGCTGTGACCAAAATGTTGATAGTAATATGGACAATAAAGTCCAGGCTGAGGAGTTCTCACATGGAGATGAGTAACTTATTGGGAACTGGAGTAAAGGTCACTTTTGCTATGCTTCAGCAAAGAAACTGGTGATATTATCCCTCTGCTCTAGGTATCTGTGGAACTTTGAACTTGAGAGAGATGATTTATCATATCTAGCAGAAGAAATGTCTAAGCAGCAAAGTATTCAAGATTTGGCCTGGTTGTTTCTAACAGTGTACACTCATACGTGTGCACAAATAAAGTATCTCAAAATGGAATTTATATTTAAAAGAGATATCAAGCATAAAAGTTTTGAAAATCTGTAGCTTAACCATGTGATATTAAAGAAAAAAACATTTTCTGGGGAGGAATTCAAGCCTGCTGCAGAAATTTGCAAAAGTAAGGAGGAGTCAAACGTTAAGGACAATGAACAAAGTGCCTCTATAGCATTTGAGAGACCTTCACAGCAGCCCCTCTCATCAGCGGCCTGAAGGCCTAGGAGGGAAATATGATTTCATGAGCTAGACTCAGTGTTGCACTGCTCTATGCAGCCTCAGTACATGGCACCCTGCATTGTGGCCACTCCACTTTCAGCTATGGCTAAAAAGGTCCAAGGTACAGCTTGGGCTGTTCCTTCATAAGGTGCAAGCCACAAGCCTTGGTAGCTTCCACGTAGTGACAAGCTTGTGGGTTCACAGAGGGCAAAAGTTGAGGCTTGGGAGCCTCTGCCTAGATTTCAGAGAATGTATGAAAATATCTGAATGTCCAGGCAGAAGTCTTCTGCAGAGGCAGAGTCCTCATGGAAAACCTCTACTAGAGCTATGTGAAGGGAAGATGTGGTGTTGGAACCCTCACAGAAAGTCCACACTGTGGCACTACCTAGTGTAGCTGTGAAAAGAAGGGCCACTATACTCTAGACCCCAGAATGGTAGATCCACCAGCAGCTTAAACTGTGCACCTGGAAAAGCCACAGGCACTCAACACCAGCCTGTGAAGGCTGCAGAGAGGGCTTTACCCTGCAGAACCACAGGGGCAGAGCTGCCCAAGGCCTTGGGAACCCATCCTTTGCCTTAATGTGGCCTGGATGTGAGACATGGAGTCAAAGGAGGTTACTTTGGAGTTTTACAATTTAATGACATCCTGCTGGGTTTCTGATTCATATGGTGCCTATAGCCCTTTTGTTTTGACTAATTTCTCCCTTTTGGAGTGGGAGCATTTACCCAATACCTGTACTCCCGTTGTATCTCTGAAGTATCTAACTTGTTTTTAATATTACAAACTCATTAGTGGAAGGGACTTGCCTAGTCTCAATTGACACTTTGGACTTGAACTTTTGAGTTAATGCTGGAATACTTAAGACTTTGGAAGGCTATTGAGAAGGCATGATTGTGTATTGTGAAATGTGAGATGTACATGAGATTAGAAAGGAGCCAAGAGGAGAAGACTATGGTTTGGCTCTGTGTCCCCACCCATTCTCATGTTGAATTGAAATTCCTAGTATAGGGGGAGGGGCCTGTGGGAAGTGATTGAATTATGAGGGCAGACTTGCCCCTATTCTTGTGATAGAGTTCTCATGAGATCTGGTTGTTTCAAAGTGTGTAGCACTTCCCACTTCTCTCCTTCTCTCTCTCTCTCCCTCTCTCCTGCTGCCAATGTAAAGATGGACCTGCTTTACCTTTCACTTCCACCATGATTGTAAGTTTCCTGCCACCTCCCCAGAAGCAGAAGCCTGTATATCCCACAGAACCATGAGCTGACTAAACAAACCTCTTTTCTTTGTAAATACCCAGTCTCAGGTATGCCCTTATAGCAATGCAAGAAGACACTAATACACTAATCCTTGATTCTTTTGAGTTGTGAGTAGTCAGTCCTCTGACTGACTAGTGAGCAGTCAGGTTAAGAGTACCTACATATGATATACAAGCTTTCCTCAATTCTAGCACATTCTTTTCTGATTGTCATTCCTCTCCTTTATTTCATATTGTTTTTATTTTCCTTCTTCACTACGAAATCCCTCAGACAAACAAGTCTACATTTACCATCTTCAGTAGGGAACCACCTACTTCTATATTCTTGGAAATCAGTTTCTATCTATTCCACTACACCAAAGCTAATTTGTAAGATAAAAATGTGTGGTGTAATGCAAGTGTGAAATGAATATGAATTTTGTATGAGATACCAGGGTTTGCCTGTTGGTTCAGCTTGTACTAAATATGCAATTTTGAGCAAGTTATTGATTCTAAATGAGCTTCAGTTTTGTATTTATCAAAGTGGATATAGTAATAATTCCATGCATATATAAAGATAGGAATGTATATATATTTCTTGCAAATATGAGGTAATCAAAATTAGGTATAGTCTCCTGCCTTAAACATTAAAAAAAATTTGAACAAAATATATACAAAACAATAGTTTCAGCACAAGGCAGTGATCTGTAAGATAAAGGAAACTAACAAACTGATTCTTATGATTTTCCACACTGCTGCCTGGAGACAGTTTCCAGGCAAACTAGGGGAAACATACAGAACAGCACAGCAAAGGGGAACCCAAATAGGGCTTGCAGATTCTCTAAGTTGACAAGATACATTTGAGATTTCAGAAAGCCAGTTTGACTAGAACTTGTAGAGCACAGTACAAAGAGGACAGAACTGGATAAAGAGGAAAGAATCACATAGAGAAGAAAGTGCTGCATGGAGAGAAATCTGCAAGAGAGCTAGCCCTTGAAATAAGCAAGGTGTTCTTCTTGAGGCCTCAGTTGAGTGTTGCATGTAAATTCAGTGCATATAAAGAGAACACTCAAGACTGGGAAAGAAGCACCACAAAGGACAAGGTGATACAGTCCTCAGAGCTCACAAAGGGCTGAGAATAGCTGAGGTTCCCACCAACTATAGTGAAAAACCTCATGATACACAGACCCTTAAGTAAAGTGCTCAGAAAGTTTTTATCTCAGTAGTGGAACAAAACTATCCCTAGACTTGAAATCACTCTGGTTCCACTTAACAGATCTTAAAAGCATGCCTCAAATGTCTTAAAATGTTTCCAGTTAATTTCATATCAGTCAAAAGCTCACTATCAAAACAACCTGCAAAATTATATAGTATTCAAAAAGGTAAAAACTGTCTGGCCTCCAATTAAAAATTACTAGACATTAATAGAATCGGGAAAATATAATCCATAGTAAGGAGAAAAACCAAGCAATGGATTAAAACCAAAATATTACACAGATGATATAATTAATAAAGTATAAAACAGTTTTTGCAGCTATATGCTGTATATTCAAGAAGGTAGAGTGAAGCATGAAAATGTTAAAGATGCCCCTGGCACCTAGCCCTGTCCAGAGAGCCATGCCCCCTAAAAAAAAAAAAAAAAAGAAAAAAAAAGCAAATGTTAAAGATACATGAAATAAATTAAAAGACCCAAATTGAACTTCTAGTGATGAAATAGCATATGCAAAATCATCCAGGTGAGTTGCCTATAATCCTCATTTATCTCAACTTCTTAGCAGCTTAGAGCATACATACTAAGCTTTATTTCAAATTGCTTTTGCCCTTCAACTTCCACAGACCTCTATGACCAACACTGCCAAGTACCCTGGGCACAGGAAGTAATAGCAAGCTTAATTGGTCCCTGGTTGGAAACATAAGTCAACATCAGCTTCCGAGTTTAATGTTCTATTTATAGTATTTAGCACAGTGTCTGGCACAGCGTAAGCATGCAATAATAGAAATGAAGTGAAAAAAAGCTGATAGAGATACGGACAGAAATCAAGGGATACAGAAAAGAAAAGAAGTAAGAAGGAAAGGCAGTTAAACCAAAGGAAGGAAAAGGAAGCGGAGAAAGACGCTGACTTAGCCATAGTACAGACAACCACTTCCAATACTTTAAAAAGCTCAAGAGAATTAACTCAACTCAGAGACTTAATGTAAATGTATAGATTCATTTGCAAGACCGGATCAAACAAACATATTTAATTATATCATCTTCCTTAAGTGAAGGCAAATTGAAAGTATTCATTATGCAGTAGTTTAAATTCATTGATTTAAATACCAAAGTGATATGTAATTTAAGTGTGGAACACTCTAAAATATTACAAGCATATGCTAAAAAAGCAGTAAATAAGAATTTATAGAGAAAAGCAAAATCTTCAGTGATGGATTGGGTACTTCAATCAACTAAATCACTCAGAAGCTAGAATTCAGTACACAAGAGAAACACCTTATTAAGCTACCTATAAACATCCTGACTCATGAAGATGGACCATCTAGAGACTGCAGAGGCTGCTCTACTGA
Source organism: Aotus nancymaae (assembly GCF_030222135.1). Lineage (NCBI taxonomy): Eukaryota > Metazoa > Chordata > Mammalia > Primates > Aotidae > Aotus > Aotus nancymaae. The sequence goes on from NW_026988471.1 coordinate 34,190,147, forward strand.
ACAGGAAGCACATTTGAAATAACTGAGGAGCAGTCCTGCCGGAAAGTAGAAGCAGGAATTTGAAGTGATCTCTTCAGGCTTGAAAAATTCTTTGACCAGAATCAAGACAGTACTTGGTTCTATTATTCCTTTTGTGAAGGAAGAAGCAAATTATCATAAATCATGCTGTGTGTGTTTGTCCCACAGACAATGGATTGTGCGTCCCATCACAACCTCGTAGAGGGAACTGGTACTTCCTTAGGGGAAATAACAAGAGAACAATTACACAACTCTTTAGCAGCCTGATAGTTGAAAAAAAACTGTAAACAATATCATGTTTGGGTACAGTACTTACACTATCATATTAGGGCTTATTTCCTCAAGATTGTGATACTCCACACCAAAACCTTCTAGTGACTCTATACCTCTATTTTTGACACATATAATTAAGGTGTATTTTGAGCTACAACAGGGCAGTTATTTATTCCAGAAACACTTATAGGGTAAATAACAGTAGGTAAACCCTTGCTTCAGAAATGTTTGGTATCTTATAATAGAAAGTGTTTTTAACATAAATTTTTAATCACACAGCAAATTTGATAAAATAGTATATTAAACACAGTTATATTATCAGTTATTAATATTTTGCTAATCTTGTTACATCTACTTCCTGCCCTCCCACCTTCTTTCCCTCCGTCCCTCCTTCCCCTCCTTTCCTTCCTTCCCTCCTTCCTTCCTTCCCTCCCTCCCTCCTTCCTTCTTTCCTTCTTTCTTTTGATAAAATATTTTAAAGTGAATCCTAAGCAACCGATTGTCAATAAATTACTTCAAGAGAGCTTTGAAAAAATGAAGTTTCCTTAAAGACAAATACATAATTTTTAAGATACACCTAAAATAATTAATCTTCATTCCTTAATATACAATAACCAGTTTATAATAAAATTACCATAATTATCTCAAAGAATATATATTTTTCCTGTTACATTTGTTCTAATAAGGATAAGAACAAAATATACAAATGCATTTGGTTGCTACGTCTTCTAACGTTTTTAGTTTCCCATTGCAAATTTGTAACTAATTTATTTGTTGATGAAATTAGATTATTTGACTTATACACTTTTCTACTTCCTAATGATTACATTATTATATATGCATTTTAAAAATCTATACATTTTCTTTTCCTAATCATGCCGTGTGTGTTTGCCCCATCCAAACTCACACTTACAAAAGTAGGTAGTTAGATCTAAAGGCTTAGTGATATTTAGGTTAAATTATTTTTGTAATAGTAGGTGTCATTCTGTACTTCCAATTGCATCATACCAAAGAGTATGTGATCTTTCTGGTTATTTCACTTTTAATGATTTTGACTTTGGTCAGTAGACTTAGGTGTTGTCAGCCTAATCTATTCATTATAAATTCATCATCAACAATTGTCTTAATGGTTTTACATCTATTCTTAATGACTCTCAAGACACATTAATTTATTTGGAGTTAAAACATGGTGATTTTTCTAACTCCATACTCCTTCTGCATTTATTGTTGTGAGACAATGATTCATGTGTCTCCTGCATTTCTTCACATTTTGAGAGCAGCTGCTCCAAAATACCTTTTCAAAGATATAAGTATAATGAACAGGTTCAAAAGATAGGGATGACAATTTGTCTGGAGCAGAGAGCAGGGTTTTTTGTTTTGTTTTGTTTTCTGTTTCCTTTTTGCTATTCAATGTAATAAAGATAACAACTTCTTCTGGCTCAAAAGTTGAATAAGTTTGTTTGAAGTTCATTGATGATAAAATGATATTCACCAATGATAAAAGATCATCATTTCTAAAGTTTGAGGTGCTTCTCTTTTAACATAATTCAGTGTATGCTGATGGCACCTCTCTTTTAACAGAATTTATTGTGTATGCTGACATCACCTGACCCTCATGACATTACTCTGTAGAAGTTGGAGTATGGGAAACTAATGTAAGAAAATGGCTACTGCTATTGATTGGAGTAATAAGCTGTTTTTTTGTTTTGTTTTGTTTTTTCTTCCTTGGTGTTCCCCAGGAGACACCTCTCTCCCACCGGCAACCCCCAAACTGGTAGGCTATACTTCTGGGGTTTCAAGTAAAGTATCAGATCTTATAATTCTTTTTTTTTTTTTTTTTTTGAGATGGAGTATCGCTCTTGTTACCCAGGCTGGAGTGCAATGGCGTGATCTCAGCTCACCACAACCTCCGCCTCCTGGGTTCAGGAAATTCTCCTGCCTCAGCCTCCTGAGTGGCTGGGATTACAGGCACGGGCAACCATGCCCAGCTAATTTTTTGTATTTTTAGTAGAGACGGGGTTTCACCATGTTGACCAGCATGGTCTCGATCTCTTGACCTCGTGATCCACCCGCCTTGGCCTCCCAAAGTGCTGGGATTACAGGCGTGAGCCACTGCGCCCGGCCCAAATCTTATAATTCTTAACATTAGCTGGAACTCTTCTACAAAGAAGAATTTTATTTTATTATATATTTATTACATATTTGGTTCCTCTAGTGGAAGTTCCTATAGAAAAAATAGGATTATGTTTATTTTCCATTTTTATACATAAGTTTTGAGAATAAAGTGCTGTGCATCAAACCCCAAAAATTATCTATTAGTTTTCTTTTATATTTTAATTTTTTTAGTCTCACTATAAACTCATGAAATTTTATATATTTGAGTTGTAATCATCAAACACCATAGTTTTGATGCCAAATTGTCCCATCTTCAGCCAGTAGGGACCACTGAAGTTAGTTTTGGCATTCATCTGATGTAATCCTATAGTGTTTGATAGATTCCTTGCTTTCTGCTTCAAATTTCTTTTTATCCCTTTCCAGTCACAGACCTGAAATCAGCAATTTCTCCAAAGAACCTGTTTGTTTTTGTGGGAAATTCTATTTGGAGATTACAACTGAGATGCTAGAAGTTTTTATTGCTAATGCTTTTGTTGTGTCTAAATAATGAAATATGTGTGTATTTTTAGAAAAATATATGCGTTTATAATGATATTTCCAGATGAATATATTAATATTTTAGGGATTTTATTTAACTTGGATGATTTTATTTACATTTGTAGGTATTTTCTCTTATGCTGCAAATATTGGTTCCTAGTCAAATTAGCTACTGATTTACTATGCTGATGGTACATAAGTGACAGATAGATGAATTTTAAAATAGCAATATTAATATTACTCTGAAAAATCATGCTACTGAATAAAATTTTTAAATTATGTGTTGTCCTTTTGTCCTTAAGATATATACTCAAAACATTATGTAGTCTAACCCTAGGTTTTATCATTAATTGAAATAATTTTATGTGAATAAGATGCCAACTTGACATATAATTAAATTAATGTTTCTATTTATTTGTAATTTGCAAAAATTTTATACAGTAAATTTTCCTTTCTTGGTGCACAGTTACATAAATTTGTACACAGGCATTGATTATTTTAACTACTATCACAGAAAGGATATAGAATGATTCTAACATTCTCAAAGAATTCCCTTCTTTATAATCAAACCTGTGCCCCACCCCTAAATCTGCCCTGAGATCTGTACTGTTGAACTGATAATCTAAATGTGAATTGCAGCCAATAACAATATGTGTTCATAGTTAGCAAAGCAACCCAACAAACCCAACAAATCAATGTGTTGGGTTTGTTGGGTTGCTTTGCTGACTATGTTTTATTTAAGCTGATACTTAGAGATTATTTTTTCTTAGTTCATTGTGTTTTTTTAAAAAAGGAGAATTTAAGAATATTCTAATAGTTACACCTTTGCCACTATCTTGCATCTGTTTGAACACCAGCTGTGTCCCACTGAAAAGAGAGTCTCATAGTCACGGTGCACCTAACTTATTTGAAAACATGCAGTTTTCTCCCAGGCAGTAAGAAACCAGAAATATTTGTGTGGTGCCTATTGTATGCCTAACATTGTGCCAAGGATTTGTTTACTGAAACCTTCCCAAATTTGGTGAAAAATATTAATATACAGATACAGAAATCTCAGCAAACCATAAGCAGGATAAATAGAAATACAACCACACATAGCACATCATATTCAAAGTTCTGAAAATCAAAGATGAAAAGAAAATTGTAAAAGCAGATGGGATAAGAGTATAATATATTATATAATGAGGAATAAAAGTATAATTATTACCCAACTTATCAATAGAAGCAATGGACATACAGGACAATGGAATGACATATTTAAAATGATAAAAGAAAAAATAGCCTACAATTCTGTATTTAGAAAAAAATACTGAATTGAATTTGAAATATAGATATGTTCAGAGTAATAAAATCTAAGATGCAAAAAACACTTGTTTTTAAAAAGTGTGAAAAATATCTTCAGACTGAAATATTATAGATGATGTAATTGTGTAGAAAAATATTAAAAAACTAATAAAACTAATAAGTTCTACAAAGTCATTGTGTATAAGGACAATGTAAAAACAAATTGTAGTTTTACATTCCAGTGGAAAAACCATTGTCAAATGACAATTAAAATTTTTGAGACATTCCAGTGGCTCATGCCTATATTCCCAGCACTTTGGGAGGCCGTGGCTGTAGGATCCTTTGAGCCCGAAGTTTGAGACCAGCCTGGGTAGCATAGAGAGACCTCATCTCTACAAATAATTTTAAAAATTAGAAGGGCATAGTGGCATGTGCCTGTGGTCCCAGTGACTCAGAAGGCTGAGTGGGGAGAATCACTGGTGCCCAAGAGGTCAAGACTGAAGTGAGCCATGGTTGTGCCACTGCACTCCAGCCTGGGACAGAGAACAAGACCCCCATCTCAAAAAAAAAAAAAAAAAAAAAAAAATATATATATATATATATATATATGTATATATCAGAATTAAAGAAAAGTAAAGTACTTGAAAATGCACTTAAAATCTTGCAATGCCCCTGCACAGAAACTGAGAAACTGCTGAAAGAAATAAAAGATAACAAATAAATGAAAAGATGTTATACCAATGGATTGGAAACTATTATATTGTTTAGAGGTCATTTCTCCCCAAACTGATATATAAGTTAAATAAAATTGCAATCAAATCTCTACATATTTTTTGAAAGAAACTGGCAAGCTGATTTTATCATGTACATAAATACCTAGAATAGCCTAGAGAATCTTATAGAAGAAAAACAAATGTGGAAGCCTTGTTAGCTTGTTTAGAGCTACAACCTATAGTATTTACAACGTGTAGTCGTGAAATAAGTACAGGCATGTATCAGTATAATAGGATATACATACCAAAAATAGACTCACACTTACGTAATCATTTGATTTTGCCCAAGGTGTGAAGGCAGTTTTCTGGGGAAAAGGAGGTGTTTTTAACAAGTAGTGTTGAAAAACTGGATAAACGTAAACCAAAATGATCTTAACCTCCATCTTTGCTATACCTATCTCTAATTCATAAGATAATGGTTATTTTAAAATATTCTTCTTTGAAAATATATATAAAATCTTCTTAATTACAAATTTATGAACTAAACAACTTTATTAGCAAAAAATACCTTTATGGTTATGCTAACAGAAAATAAAGTAGTACATTTACCTCAGAGTGATATGTAATAACTAGTGGCTGGCCATTATTCTTTTAATGGCCAATAAGTAGAAGTATCTTGATAAAATTCAGGAATCACATTTTTTAAAAACATCAGAGGGCTATGGAAACAAATATGACTAGATAAAACAAAATCCTCTAGAAAGAAGAACTATTCTTCAGTAAGCTGAGGTTGACAACCAGTTTCTCCTCTGGGGACTTTTGACTGGCTGAGATTTGGGCTGAAATGTGAAGATGGTTTAGCAGAGTGTCTTCTCTAGTGGAGGAAACTCTGTCACCTTGGGGGATGAAGGTGTCTTGGAGCTTGACTGTAGTGATGGATATACAAATCAACACTGTGATTTAATTGCAGAGAGTACACACATAATCACGTGCACATAAGTAAATGTAAAACTAGGGAAATCTGAATAAAATAAATGTATAACTCTAAAATTTATTAGTTTTGATATTATACTATAGTTGCTCATTTATAACATATTGACCTTATTCCAGCCCATCTCCCTGTCCCTAATTCCTGACAAGGACTAATTTGTCCTCCTTCTATAATTTTGTCATAATAGTTCTCTATTATAGATTTTTATAATACTAAAACATTTTATTTCATTTTATACCATAAATAAGCACAAAACATAATAAAATATCATGTTAGAAACTACTGTTCTTTTACTTGGCCTGCATTTACATATTGGAATTTAATAAATTACTATACTCTATGTGCTTCTCTTTTTATCCCATGTATTATGAGCATTATTATCCTCACCTATAGCTTTAACTACTACCAAGTTCTGGAAATCCCTATAACTTTACCTTTACCTAGACACTTTCTTCTGAGGTCCAGACCTGTTTACCACATGGTCTAATGATCTCTTCATAGCTATTTCAAATACAGCACATCCAAAATTGAATCTACCCTTCTCTGCTTTCTTCTCACCTCACATACCCATACCCTATTTTCTACAGCTATAGATAGAGGATAGATAGATAATAGATATATCTGCAGAAATATACAGATCTGCATATGAAATGGGGCATGTGAGGTGTTTTATATATACATGACACCTCACATACAGAAATGAGGGTATGTGAAATGTGTGTGTGTGTATCCATATATATGTGAGGTGTATATATATCCATATATATGTTTCTATATATATATGTGAGGAGATATATATAATATATAATATATATGTGAGGAGATATATGTTTTATATAACATACATAATATATGTTATATATTATATATAATACATATTGTATATAATATATGTAATATATATAACATATATATGTTATATATGTTACTATATATATACAGAAACATATATATGGATATATATACATATATATGTAAGTATATATATCCATATATATGTTTCTGTATATATATATATGTGAGGAGATATATATATAATATATATATAACATATAATTATATATTATATATATAATTATATATATAATTATATGTAATACATATAATTTCTTTTGTAAATTGTATATAATATATACAATTTATATATTATATAATATATACAATTTACAAAAGAAAGAGGTTTTTGTAAATGGGCAATTTACAAAAGAAAGAGGTTTAATGGACTCACAGTTCCATGTGACTGTGGAGGCCTCACAATCATGGCAGAGGATGAAAGGCACATCTCACATGGTGGAAGACAAGAGAAGAGTGAGAACCAGGTGAAGGGGTTTTCTCCTTATAAATCCATCAGATCGTGTAAGACTTATTCACTACCATGAGAACAGTATGGGGGATACTACCATCACAATTCAATTATCTCCCACTGGGTTTCCCCTACAACATAAGAGAATTATGGGAGCTACAATTCAAGATGAGATTTGGGTGGGGACACAGTCAACTGTATCATTCATCATTTCATATTTTCCAACACATTGTGAAAAAGCTCACTTCTTTTATGACAAGTCCATCATTTTACTACCTGTTTAATCTTTTAGGTTTCTCATTTATAAAATATTAATAATATAAATTCCTACAAAAAGAAATAGAATTTATGGATTTATTTAAATGTTATCCAGAAATGCATTTCCTTGCTCTGAGTATGTATAGTTTGGGATAGGATTACTATACCTTCCATTTGTTTTAAGACACTTATCTCAGATGAACTGATGATTTGTTTTCAATAAGAGCTTTCAATCCTGTGCTGACTTTACCTCACTTTTTTTTCCTTTTAAAAATTTTGTTGAAAGAGGGATATGAATAATGAACAAAATTCTGTGTTTTCAGCTTGAATGATGGGGATTCAATGCAAATTTGGGAAGGATGAAGGATTTTATGATTAGAAATATTAATTACCCTAGAATTCTTAAGTATAGCAAAGAAGGACTTGAGAGGCCTTCAAATATCATCCATTAACATGGGCACAGAGAGATCAAGGACAGTAAATATAAAACGTGAGAAAGTAAATACATTTAACAGGCAAAAATGTCTATAAAAAAGCTGAGTAAATGGAATTGAAGGGCTGGATGTGGTGGCTCACACCTGTCATCTCAGCACTTTGGGAGGCCAAGGCAGGAGGATCGCTTGAGTTTAGGAGTTGAAGACAAGCCTGGGCTTGCTATTGTACTGTAGTTACTCATTTACAAACCATAGCAAATCCCCGTCCCTATCAAAAGTAGTAATAATAATAACAATACAAAATATTAGCTTGGTGTGGTGGTGCAAACCTGCAGTCCCAGCTACTTGGGAGGCTGAGGTAGGAGGATAGCTTTAGCCTAAAAGGTGAAGTTTGCAGTGAGCAGTGATAGTGCCTCTCGGAAAAAAAAAGAAAGAAAGAAATTGAGAATTCCCATGGGCTGATTTGCTTTGAGAAGTACTGGACTCCTTACATATATTATTAAATATTCTTTAAAAAACGAAGTCGGCTGGGCCTGGTGGCTCACGCTTGTAATGCCAGCGCTTTGGGAGGCCGAGGTGGGCAGATCACGAGGTCAAAAGATCTAGACCATCCTGGCCAACATGGTGAAACCCCGTCTCTACTAAAAGTACAAAAAATTAGCCAGGCATGGTAGTGCATGCCTGTAGTCCCAGCTACTCGGGAGGCTGAGACAGGAGAATTGCTTGATCGTGCCACTGCACTCTAGCCTGGTGATAGAGCGAGACTCTGCTGTCTCAAAAAAAAAAAAGAAGTCAAACTCTGTTTTTTGTATATATGAGAAAAGATTCGAATCAGTAGAGGAAAATTTTATTACTATATGTATGTATTATTAAGAGATAATGTAAAAGTAATTTTATAGAAAAAAAACTGAGGCATTAAAAATGCCTAATATGAATAGTATAGTAATTAGGCTGGGAACATTTTCTAGAAGTTAAGAAAAATATTAAACTCCATAACTTCAGGTGGAGAAGATTAACAACTTATCTAGTATTTGAACAAATAGATGATTTTTTTAAAAAAACCAACAAAAATAGATTAAAACAAATTCAGTAGAAATTATCTTGTCTGCCATACTCAGATAATTACCCCCAATTTTTGAAATAATTTACTTTTCTAGCTTTACAATCACTGTTCTATCCATTATATTCTTTCATCTTTAAAACAATTAAGAGAGTTAATTGTGCTTTTTTTCTGGCTAAAATAGTGAAATCATTGCTAAATCTCTACAATTATTTTTTATGAGATTTGTTCACAAGGAGGGCCAGGCTATTATACTTGCTTTATTGGAAAGAAGCAAATATAAGAACATTCAATTTGTGTCTTATAGTATTATTGCTAAAACTTGTAATTGTTTTCATTTTTGACATTTTTAAACATATTATCATTTTATTTGTTAATATTTTCCTAATTTAATGCAATTATACACTAATCTATATGGAAATTGCCACGTTTATAAAAGTACAGAAAAATAACTAAAATAAATGTGCTACTTCATGACCCAACTTGATGCTTCAGTTAAACAGAGTGCAAGAAATGTGAAATAACAAAGTGGTTGAAAGCTGCATCACTCCTATCAGAGACCAGGATTTGAGTTCTATCACTGCCACTTATGAACTGTGTGACCTCAATAAATTTAATTAGCATTTCGAAGCAATCATTTTATCATTTGTAAAATGTGGATAATATTTTTTATTTACCTTACTCATTGCCATGAAAGTTCAATTTACCTTAAGACAAACAACACCAAAAGACACACATACACACAAACTAGAAGGTATAACTTGCTATAATAGAAACTTCAGATTGCTGTGAGTAGTCACAGAATTTTCTTTGAGGAGGTCACATTTATAGTTAGTTATTCTATGAGTGCTATTATTAATGAAGATTAGATCTATTTGCTGGGATGCCACAATATATATCGCTCATAAGGCTAAAATTAAAAAAAAGAAGGAAGTTTTGTCAGAGTTTTGAAAGTTTAAAAAGTTACTCAAAATAAGCTGTTTTATGGGATATTAACTTCCTTTCTTCATGGTTTCTCTTTCACAGGTTATGACTAGTTCTAAAATTTTCAATGTCTATTATATTTTTTCTGTCCTCCCTAGACATTGTTCTATTTGTATTCCAACTGTCAAATTTAATCTTGTTCTTAAACCTATTGTTAGGCATGGTAGCTCATGTCTGTAATCCCAGCACTTCAGGAGGCCAAAGAAGGCAGATTGTTTGAGGCCAGGAGTTCAAGACCAGCCAGGGCAACATGGAAAAACTCTGTCTCTACAAAAAAATACTAAAATTAGCCAAGTGTGTGTGGTGGTACGTGCCTGTAGTCCCAGCTACCTGGGAGGCTAAGGTAGGAGGATCACTTGAGCCTGTGAGTTCAAGGCTTCAGGGAGCTGTGATTGTACCACAGCACTCCAGCCTGGGCAACAGAGTGAGACCCCTGTCAAAAGTAATAGTAATAACAACAACAACAAAAAAAAACTTTGAAAAAATGTAAATCGAGGATGTACAATGAGTAGCTATTAAGGTGATGGTAGAATTGTATATAATTTCAAAAGAAAGTGAATTACAATAATTATGGGGTGTTTTGAACTTAGAAAAGAGAAAATTTTAGGCAAACTATAATTGCTCAAAAGATTTGAAGAACTGGCATATCAAAAAGCAGGTATACATATTTCCTCTTGCTCATAATTTAAAAAGGCTGAAATTTTTAAATTATTAAGTAGAAACATTTAATTCATTATTGGGAAAACATTGTTAAATAAATAAAAGTTTAAAAATTGATTGGGTAATTGAAAAAATGTGAATATTCTACTGTTACAGATTCTCCACCAGAAAACACATAATACTATAAAAACCACTTGGTTAAAAAAAAAGAGAAGAAATTCATACTCTGCATAGGAGGTACAAAAGGACTTTAATATTGACTCTTAACTGCAATGATCTATATCTTCATTAACACTTTGCTACTTATATTTACTGTATCAGTAAGTCCTCTTAACTGTATCTATATAATTCCCTTTCCTTTGCCAAAGTATAGTTGCAAAAAAAATTAAAACATGACTAATTTACAGAATAATCTATGTCAAAGATTTACCTAAATTGTTGAGGATACTAGTTGAATGAAAAAGTTAGTTTAAAGAAGAATTAGGAAAAATGTGTTTTATATATGCTACCAGAAAGGACATACTGAAATAAGTTTGCAAAATTAGAGGTAAAACTAGTTAATGTCCTGCAAGGCAATACACTAACTATGTAGCTAACTTTTTACAGAACAGGGATCATTTGCATCTCAATTGGTCAATAATCTGCAAGTTATCCTCTATTTTCACAGAGTCTGTGTTCTAATCAATGGAAAATAACAGGTCAAATAAGGGCACATCACCCTACATAATTAAATAGTTCTTTGGTAAGCCTGTATGACAAAGTTCTAGAATTATATTGAAATGACATGGAATATCTTTTGTGTCATTTTTACAGGTTTTCAATGTCTTTTTTTTTTTAAGCACATTTAGTTCCCACCGTTTTTTTTTTTTTTTTTTTTTTTTTTTTACTGTATATTATCTGATCATGCCATGTATAATTGCACAGCTTTCAGACTGACTTAATGACTCCTGGTTGTCATTTCTCTAATTAATTTTGAATATTACCATCCTATTAAACTTTCTTGCCTACAAGACACTGTTCTTTTGCCATCTTCTAAGAAAGAATATTCATCTTTTAAGGTTTTTTTAATGTCTAAGTCAAGATCCATGCTCTGATGTGTCACTGCACTCCACCCTGGGTTACACAGTGAGACCCTGTCCCCCACAAGAAAAGCCAAAAGAAAAAGTGGTTCATATTATCTTCCCTACCAGAAGATATGGTTTCAGAAATGTGAAGAAAAAAACTGTCTTTTAAACAGGACAGTTTGAAACTTAGTGATTTATCTTAAGCAATATTGCCAGCATCACAGCCCACACCTGTAATCCCAGCAATTTGGGAGGCTGAGGTGGGAGGATCATTTGAGACCAGGAGTTGAGACCAACTGGCCAACATGGTGAAACCCCACCTCTGATAAAAATACAAACATTAACCAGGTGTGATGGCTGCAATTTCAGGTAGTCAAGAGACTGAGGCACAAAAATCTCTTGAACTCGGGAGATGGAGGTCCCAGTGAGCCCAGATTGCACCGCTGCACACCAGCCTGGGTGACAGAGTTAAACTGTCTCAAAAATATATATTTACATATATCTTAAGTAATATTGACGTATATATCTCCAACTTTGCTAATTCTGTCATAAAACACAATTTATTATTAAAATCTTTATATTAATACTAATGCAATTAAAATAACAATGTTCTTGTTTTAGTTTTGCTTTAAGAAATTATTTAGGGTCTGTAGAATTATTTTTTGTTTATTTCTAGCGTCATGATTACTAGCTACATTAACTTTTTCAAGTAAGGATTTTATTTTCATCGGGTCCACACATTAGACTAACAAATGAAAATGAAACTGCTAAATGAATATCTGACAATATATAATCGATGAATAGAATGTGCAGTCTCCAGATTTTCAGAAGAAAGTTCAACGGAAGATAAGGGAGAAATTATTCTTGAGTGGGTAATGTACACCAATATGTATTATATAGCTCTATAAAATTTTATTTATATATATACAGAAGTAACTACTGTCACAGTATCCTTTGGGTATTGCTTTTCCAGCCAGAAACCTCTGTGGCTGATGACACCTCCGCCCGAGTTTTGTTTAGGCTTGCTGGGCTCATTCTGTCCATTTGGCCTGGCGGGCTGCCCTCAGCTAGCGCTACCAGCCTGGATCCCATGCCTGCCAAGTACAAGCCAGGCGTGGAGCAACAAGGGGTGCATGAGCAAACAAGACGCGGGGGGGCGTCTGGCCACTGTGCTCAGCCCGCTGCTGGGGTAGGGTGGGCAGCTCCAGGCACTTGCACAGTCACCAGCTCCATGAAAGCCTGTCTGGAAGCGGGGAACACAGTGGTTCTGGAAAGCTTGGACATGCTAGAAATTACAGAGCCCCAAAAAGGGTGTCACATCCTTGGCTTGGAGAGCCCCTAGGTCTGGACTTCCTGAATGGCTGCAGCTCTTCTTTTCTCATCACCTGTAACTTTGTTGGGGGGTGTGGGTGTGGGGGATGGGGGGTTGGGGAGGGTTTCAACCCTATTTGTTTTCAGATCTTCAGTCCCAGCCGCCATTTGGCGGGTCTTGAGTTTTTGACCCACATCTAGGGAGAATGAGGTATACGGGTAACCGGAGGGTGAGCAAGGCAGAGAGAAGCTTTACCGAGGAAAATAACAGCTCTCAGGAGATCTGAAGTTGACAGATCATCTAGACAAGTGCAGGCATATCACCCCACCGGTGGAGGAGATCTAAAGTGGGTAGCTCCTCCCCACAGCTGGTAGTTCCCCAATCTGTGTAAGTGTGGCTGAGTCGGGGTTTTTATGGGTTCAGAATGGAAGAAGTGCATGCTGATTGGTCCATGGGCGGCAATGGGCGGCCTGGGTAAAGCGCCGGAAGTTCTCACTCGGGCTGCGGACTCCATCCGAACTGGCAGCCCAGCCCTCAGGCTTCAGGCTGTTCCTGGCTTGACTGAGGGGTTTCACCAGTCACCTGCCCCTTCCCACCCAGGAGACTGTCTCCTGCTGCCATCAAGACGCCGTTCAGAGCACCCCACTCCTGCTGACTGCCCCAGGGGTGCCTACAGGCCCATGTTGAGTTGCCTTCAGCATCCACTCGGCCTTCCTCCTGGGCTTGTCGGTACCCGAAATCCAGAGGAGGCCAAGGCAGCAGGGGGCTGTCTGTCAGTGAGGCCCCCAAGCATGCGCACAAGAGACCAGGTCGCGGTCTGTCGGTGCTGCCCTGAGCATGCGCACAACAGACCAGGTCGCGACAGTGCCTGGAGTCGGCCACAGCTTTGCTCTGCGCAGGAGTGGCGACAAGAGAAGGGAAGAGGCCAGGGAAGGTAAGCAGAGACTGCAGGGCAGGGGCTTCCTGATCCCCTCGAGCGCCGGGATGCCTAGGTCTGGAGATGCAGCTGGGTGGCTGCAGCTGTGCCAGGGAGCACAGGGCTCATGTCCCACTGACTCAGTAGGGGACAGGTCTTCCGCCTGTCCCCGGCCCCCCTGGCTCAGCAGAGCAAGCAGCCCAGGCCGCATCTCCCCTGTTGCAGCCATCGTCGCAGTGGCTACTCCTGATAGGCCACCACTGCCGTGGCTACTACCCGGATTAAAAACTCCAAAGTATTAAGCAAGAGAAATATTCTTCTACGCATCTACGAGCCAGACCCTCTCCAGAGATAACCAGTATTCTGATTTTTATCACCTTTTATTATTTTTGCCTGTTTTTCACTTCATATAAATGGAATTACAATAATTATTCTGTTTTTTACTTTGTTTCCTTTGCTCAAGATTTTCTCTGAGACTTGTGTTTTTATTTATTTATTTATTTTTTATTGTGAGATGGAATTTTGCTCTGTTGCCACGCTGGAGTACAATGGTGCTATCTCAGCTCACCGCAACCTCTGCCTCCCGGATTCAAGGGGTTCTTCTGCCTCAGCCTCCCAAATTGCTGGGACTACAGGCGTGTGCCACCACGCCTGGCTACTTTTTTTTTTGTAATTTTAATAGAGACGGGATTTCACCGTGTTAGCCAGGATGGTCTCAATCTCCTGACCTCATGATCTGCCCGCCTCAGCCTCCCAAAGTGCTGAGAGTACAGGCGTGAGCCACTGTACCCCTCCAAGACTCATGTTATTTCTTATGATGATAATTAATTATTTTTAATGTGTGGTATTCCATTTGGCAAATATACCACAAAACATAAATTTCATTGTTTTTGGACAGTTGTTTCCTGTTTGTGCTATGATAATGCTACTATGACTAATACATTGTTATTTTTACTTTAAATTGTCAATTATATTTTATAGATTTTTTAAAATAGAAAAACATTTTATATTTATCAACATATTTGCCATTCATCCACTTTATTATTCCGTGAGTAGGTCAGAGTTTCCATAAGCTATCCTTTTCCTTAAACCTGAAGAATTTCCTCTAATAGTACTTACAGAGTGAGTCTGTTGTCCACTAAATCTTTTAACTTTCACTTGTCTGAAAATGTTTGTGGTTAAGCTTTCTTTTTGAAGGATATTTTTTATTGAACAGAGAATGATAGATTGAGGGTGTTTGGGGTATTTTCTTTTTCTTACAGTACTTCACAGATCCTGTTCCTTTGTCATTTGTTCTGCTTAGGGTCTACCTAGACATCAATGGATGCTTTTATCTTGATTTTTTTTTGTAATGTCTGATTTGTCTGCTTTTATGCTTTTCTTGTTTTCATTAGTTTCCAGAAATCTAATTGTTATGACCTTATGTGTGGGTTTCTTTGTATTTCTCCTGCTTGATTGTGGTTGGGTTTCACAGATCTGTGAGTTTATAATTTTTTAGCACATTCGAAAAACTTTTGTTGCTTTTTCAAACAGCACCTTTTTCTGGGACACAGATGTTAGGTCACTTGATGGTATCCTGTAGGTCACTGAAACTCTATTAATTATTTCTTAGCCTTTATTTCTGTTTCATTTTAGGTAGTTTCTATTGATAGGTCTTCAAGTTCACTTCCACAGTATCTACAAACTGCTGATCAACCTACTTAATAAATTTTTATTTCAGATATTATATATTTTACTACAATTCCATTTGGGTCTTTTTTAATGATCCTCATTTCTCATGAGGATTTTTCATGTTGTCTTTTACACTTGATTAGCCCAAAAGGCTGAGAAGCAATCATGTTTTCCTTGAACTCCTCAAGTATATTTATTATAGCTGGTTTAAACTTTGGGTTTTGTTTTCGTTTTCTGCTAATTCTATCATCACTATCATTTGTGTCTATTGCTTGACTTTCCTCATGTTATGGATCATATTTTGTCCTGCACCCCTATCTAGGGTTTTATTTTCATTGAATTCTGGACAATGAATATGTTACATTGTGGGGTGTCTATATTTTGTCAGCTTCCTTTAGAGAGCATTATTTTGGTAGACAATTATGTCATATTCAGATCAGCTTGATATTTTCAAGGCTTGATTTTAGACAGGAGTTTCTACAATAGCTATTAAGCTGGAGATTATTTAGCATTACTAATAAGGTACAACCCCAACCCTGAATGTCCGCATTCAGGGAAGTTTCTCTACTGTGCCTGGTAAGAGTTTGAACATTTCCTATGCCTTTGTGAACTGTGAAGATTGTTCAGGTTACAGTCCCCAGCATTTGTTCTTTTTCTGGCTTCATGGAGTTTCATCTTACATGTGAAAAGCTTTGGGTTCTGTGAAAGGCTTGAGTACTTGATGAAGACTTCTAGAATTCTTTCTATGTTAGCTCCCTATTTTCCAGTTTCCTGCTCCACAATTTCTAACTTTCAAACCCTCTTCCAAATTTTATTTCTGTCTCCTTAACTCAGCAAGACTGTCATGCTCCGTTTGACTCCCTGTCTGTGATACAGGGTGCAGAAAATACCTCAAGTAAGAAAAGTACGTTAATCATAGGGCTCACTTTGTTTTGTTTTGTTTTGGTTTGTTTTCATTGTCTCACAAACATTTTATTTCACTGCCTATTATCCCACATCTAAAAAGAGTTGTCTTACATATTTTTGTCCAGTTTGCCAGTTGGCTGAAAGCTATTGGTTGTTGTAAAATCTTTGTTTGCTAACTCTAATAACTGTATTAACTGAGCTTCTGGTCTCATTGACTTATTGACTCAGATTTTTCTGTATCTTGGTATATCTCATATTTTTGTAGTATAATGGATATTAAGTACAAAATAACCATAAATACTAAAAGGAATGTTTTTCTTCCCTGGGAGAGTATACCATTAATTTTTTCTCTTTGGCAGATGGGGAGAGTTTGGTCAACTCAAGCCAAACAAAAATAAACTAGTTAGAGGCAGAGTGGAAAATAAAGTTAAACTCTGTACACATATTTTCCAGTGGTCTGAAGTGCAACATTTATCATGTGCTTGGTGTATAATCCTCCCTTCAGCCAGATTATCTCCCTTAAGTGCCAAGATCATCTGTCTAATTTACGTTATTGCTAAATGGGAAGAAATTTTATAACGAATGTTGACTGGTGCTAATACTGATGATTATAAAGACATTTAAAGATCACTAGGGCCCAGGGAATTAGCAATATGTTTATTATATATAACGTATAAGACAATACATAAGGAATCTGTATACTGTGGATAAGAGCATGTGGCACTCACAATGTATATATTATCTCATTATCAGCCCTTATAATAACTTTGTTGAGTACTTACTAGTTTTTAGGTTTCAGTATGCTTACATTGTTATTTCTCTTGATAGCATATTTCAACTAAGGTTTTCCTAAACTTAATATTTTAATGCCTAGGCTCTATTGCTTGATAGTAAGAATTCTTTGCATTAGTAAGCCTTTCAATTCTCCTCAAATCACTCTCTGTAAATGGTTCCTATTCTCATTCTAAGTAATGGTCCTCAACTTTTGATTCACATCAGAATTACTTGAGTAGCATTTAAAATCCTGATATTTGTGCCACAAATATAACCAAGTGTTGGGAAAAGCTGCAAAGGAGAAAGCACTTACAGAGTGCTGACATAAACTGGTTATGAGTAACATATAAACAAGGAACAACAAACTGTGAAAGGCCACAGGAAGCCTCTGAGGAGGAAGGCCTCTTCATGCCTCATGTTCCGGAGCAGGGTGACCTCGGCACTGTTACCATAAACATTGTGCTCAAGGACATAAAGCCCCTTCGTAGCACTATGACGTAGCCAGACTTGTAGGCTCCTTGTAAGGCCCTCATTCCATCAGCTGTACATAGATAATAAGCTAAAGATAACCACATGTTCTTGTTTTGTGAAACTCCCAAACCGCCACTGTTATCAATATTTAGAATGACACACCAGTTCTGGTTCACTGATTCAGTTCTGGCTCACTGATTTGCTCTACCATCAACCTCTCCCCACCTCACTCTACCCCTTCCCTGTAGATCAAAGTGATTGTAATCCACAAATAGTGTGGATGATCAGAGCTTGCGGCCTTCGCTGTTTCCTCCAGAGTAATAAAGTGATGGCCCTCTGGTCCCACTTTCTCTCTTAATCTGTCTTTTTCTCATTTCTTTGTTGCCACTGAACTCAGGGTACCCATGGATGATGTAGGGCTGGCTCCCTACAACCAAGTATATAAAAATCCCTAGGGGATCAGTATTTTTAAAAGATTCTCAGGTGATTCCAATGTGCAGTAGAGATTGAAAACAGAAACACTGTCTTAAACTTTCTTTTGTTTGGTCCTGTAGCTAATTTCTATATGTTTAGAATATGATTATTTCAGAAACCATTGATAAACTTACTTTTAATATTTGTTCCAATTCTGTTTATTGATTTGTCTCTCTAGAACTTTTTACATGACCAGGATTTTGTGTATATTAATTTGCATGTGTATGTCATTAAAATGTTGTTACTTTTTCATAGATGACATATTGCCCCTTGCACAAGATTGAAATTCATTGTCTTTGGGTTGAGTCATTTTTTGTTTTTATTATTCTCCTTCTACCCCTGGTAAAATGTGCTGCATATTTTGGTGATTTATTTTATCATAAACTCAAAAATATTTCTTACTTTCTTTAATTTACAACTCATAGAATGTTTTTGATGAATTGTCACTTGTTGAGAAAATTCCAAGGCTAGGTTTACAGACTTCCAAGCTAGCATTTCCCAGTATATAAGAAAAGAATTAGAGGACATAATACAACATCCCATAAGTGTGATTCACGGGAATTATCCTTAAAATAGAATCTCTGAAGTAGATGGCATTCTAAATCCCTCAAGTATTAATAATCGTAATTCTCAGATATAACCCTGCCTTTTTCCTCTCTACTTCTTTCTAAGCTATACATTTTTAACCTTTATTTTATCAGAGTTGCCTCCTTTTACTTCAGGTATCTTCAGATTTGGAATATCCTTAATTTATGATTATTTGTATTTCCAGAATCACGATCTCTTTTTGGTCTTATGGTAAGGAAAGTATGCTTTATGCAATGATTTTCAAGAGTTTGAAAGATTACAAATTTCTTACATACTTTGACTCAAGTTCAAATAATTCTGAGGGCATGCTTGAAGAAATAGGACCTTTAGTGAGAAGTATTCATTAGGAGTAGCAGAGCCGAGAACTAGGAAGAAGTAGAGAAAAAGCTACATTTTATCTTCTCTAAAGAAAAGGTATTTAATTATTGGAAGTCTAATATGTTTACTTTTAATTTTTTCTTCTATGCTTCATAGTTCAATGATTTTGCAAGTGAACAATTTTCTACATTTGGCATTCTTTTGAATGTTTGGGTGAACATTTTGCACTTTTTCATATGTGATTCAAAATGCGGTGTTTAAAACTAAACACAATAAGCATTTGTATTATCATTAATAATATGATGGTATTCTTCATGGGATCTCTCACATTTCTGCATGCCTTTTCTTCCTTCCTTTTTTCTTTCTTTCTCTCTCTTTCTTTCTTTTTCTTTCCTTTCTCTCTCTTTCCTTCCTTCTCTTTTCTTTTCCTTCCTTCTCTTTTCTTTTCATTCCTTCTCTATTCTTTCTTCTCATTCTGTTGCCCAGGCTGGAGTTCAGTGGCATGATCTCCACTCACTGTAACCTCCGCCTTCCAGGTTCAAGCAATTCTCCTGCCTCAGCCTCCCAAGTAGCTGAAACTACAGGCATGGGCCACAATGCCCAGCTAATTTTTTGTATTTTTAGTAAAGACGGGGTTTCTCCATGTTAGCCAGGATGGTCTCAATCTCATGACCTCGTGATTTGTTCACCTCAGCCTCCCAAAGTGCTGGGATTACATGCGTGAGCCACTGTTCTTGGCCAAAGTATCCTTTCAAGGATGTATGTATAGCAAACATCCTTTGAAGCTATTGTGTCTGAATCCACATTGAGGAGTAGGTTTGTTTACTGTAAATGATAAACCTCAGAATTTTTCTCCTCTAATGCAACTCATCGCATGTGCGGGTGTAGCCTGGCTCTCTTTACATCATCTTGTGGGAACTAGAGTTCAGGGAACTGTTAAAAATGGTGACATTCTGGTCATTGCTACTAATAATGAGTAATAAACTAACCTTTGTCTTTGATCTGGGTGTCTCTTGTCTTCTGCCAGTGTCTATAAAACTGTCAGCCTAAGTTCTTGCTTGCAACTAGGGAAAGATATCAGAAACTATTTTTTTCAGTTTTTGACACTTTGTTAACTTTACACATAGTCTTATTTTAAGTCTAGTTATTTTCATAAATTTTCCTGTGAAGTACAACATGGTGACGATTTTTTACATCTTATGTGTGGGAGACTGATTATTTTGACAACTGTTAACTTACTTCATTAAAATCTCATCTTATGATTATAGTCTGTAGTTTTATTCCATACATTCAGAAGGTTTTTTTTTTTTATTTATAATATGTTCACTGTCTCTCAAATTTTTGGCATTGACAAATATAAAATTCATATTTATGTCATTAACAAAAAGAGTTGAGACATGACTGGGGAGAGAAAGTAGCCCTAAGGCATGCCACTCAAGAACTTTCTTAGGAATAACAAATAAATTGATAATCTTCAGATGTGTCTGTCAAACTAGCAACAAATGCCTCACACAGTGTCATCAACTGCTTTTTATGATCTTCTCTAAATTTGTCATGTAAAGCATTTCTACTGAAGTTATGATATAATATTTCTAATTGATTCCCTTCATTTAGAAGTTTAATAACCCTGTTGTGAAAGGAAAATGAGGTTATTTTGCTATGCTCTGTCCTTATTAAACTCTTTTTTGCCTCAATGTTCACATCATTCAGTGCTAAACATGACTAAACATCTGTTTGAAAATAGAGTACACTGCTTTACAGTGTTTAGAAAACATATCTTCTCATTAAGAAAAAGGAAAAAAGTATCCACATGTCTTTATTATACTAGCTCCTTCCCTTTTTCCTATGTGCCATATATTTTGGTGAGTAACCAGATTGTAGCAGTACATTAAACTTTCAAGCAACTCAATGCAATAAGTACAGTTACATTTTTTATATTCCAGATTAGAAAATTACTATCTATGACAATGGAATAAATTTGCCATGGTAATACAACTAGCAAGTAGTTCATGTAGGTTTTGATATAGATAGTCTCAGACAAGAACCCATGCTCTTAACTACATAATTGCTACCATTGTATTTTTCAATCAGCCAGTTATAGAGACACATAATTCCTGCTCTTCCTGGACCATAGTAACGTTCCTCCTGTCCTCTCTATTTTCATTCTAACAAACTTTTCTGGAAAAATCAAATTCAAAGATTTATTTCCAGGAAAATTATCTGTTCTGCCTATAATTCTATCTTCTATTTCATATGATAAAATGTGCAATATGTAATTTAATGTATAATATACACTATCATACAGTATAAGTAAAATGTCATTATTCATTAGTTATCCCTTGATGTGACAAATTGCCCCTAAATTTAGCAGCTTGAAACAACAAACCGGTCCTGTCTCAAAGGTGTGTGTGTCATGAATCGGAGCATGCCTTCTCTGGGTGCCTGCTCAGTTTCTCTCACAAGGCTCCATTAAGGTGTCCACTAGGACTGCAATCTTCTCAAGCTTGAGCTGTGGTGAAATTCACTTTCAGGTTCACTGGTGGAAGGCTTAAGGTCCTCACTGAATTTTATATAAAGTTAACTCTAAAAATCTGATGTAATGCCTTTTAAATTATTTTAATAGTCCCTGATAAAACCACATTAAGTAAATTTAATGGAACAACTACTCGTAATATGCCATCTACCACAAATGCATTCTTTTTCTATTTCCATAGGTTTTTGGGGAACAGGTGGTATTTGGTTACACGACTAAGTTCTTGAGAGGTGATTTGTGAGATTTTGGTGTACCTATCACCTAAGTGGTATACATTGAACTCAATTTGAAGTCTTTTATCCTTCATCCCCTTCCACCCTTTCCCTCAGAGTCCCCAAAGTCCATTGTATAATTCTTAAGCTTTTGCATCCCCCTAGCTTAGCTCCCACTTGTAAGTGAGAACATACGATGTTTGGTTTTTCATTCCTGAGTTACTCCACTTAGAATAATAGTCTCCAATCCCATCCAAGTTACTGTGAATGCCATTAATTTATTCCTTTTTATAGCTGAGTAGTATTTCATCATATATGTGTGTGTGTGTGTGTGTGTGTGTGTGTGTATCTATTATATCTATATATCACAGTTTCTTTATCTACTTGTTGATTTGGGCATTTGGGCTAGTTCCACATTTTGGCAATTGTGAATTGTGCTGCTATAAACATACATGTGCATGTATGTTTTTCACATAATGACTTCTTTTTCTCTTGGTATATACCCAGTAGTGGGATTGCTGGATCAAATGGTAGTTCTACTTTTAGTTCTTTAAGAAATCTCCACACTGTTTTCCATAGTGGGTGCACTATTTTACATTGCCTCCAGAAGTGAGGTTCCCTTTTCACTGAATCCACTGATTCTGGGCCTTGTGGGTGGCATCTGCTCATGCAACCATGGAGTCATGTCTGAGAGAGAGCTGCCTCGAGGCCCATCCTTCCCACGTGCACTCTGTCCAGGAACACGGAGCGTGGGAGTGCTGGTGGGGGTTGGGGGGTGCCATCCATGCCAACATCTATTATTTTTTGATTTTTTGATTATGGACATTCTTGTGGGAGTAACATGGTATCAAATTGTGGTTTTGATTTGTATTTCTCTGATAGTTATGCAAAAACATAGATCTGGCTTCAAAGTACTTATAGTCAAAGAAAATAAGTTAAACAGGTGCACAGATAATTATAATATTAAGCAGACTTTAAGCATTACCATAAAAGCTGTATACTTAAAATAGTAGTTTAAAAGAATTATTTCCCTTAAGGGAACTAGAAAAAGATACCCTCTCTGTAACGGATAGGCATTGCACTTGATGTGATTGGGTGTACCAGTCAAAGCCTTCCCATTTATCTTCTGTTCTTCTATAACTTTTTATTTTCCTCACATATTCTTTAGATTTCAAGATTTAATTGATAAGATTTGTTTGTAATATTAAATCAATATTTTTTCTGGACTTAGAATGTTTGATGAAGGAGTGGACTGACTTAATCCAACTCTAATGCATTCTGATTAATTATCAATGTAAAAATATACTTCTTTTAATATATATGCCTATAGCCATTTAAAATTTGCATTTTAATGAGTGATCATGCTTTTGCCATTGAGATTGTTAATAAACTAAAAATTAAAAACTTCTATGGCTTGCTTAGAGCATTGCAAATTATTTTATTATATAGCACCTATTTTATTATACAATATTATAAATGACTATGATAGTGAATTTATATATATACATATTTATTTTTGCATTCTTAGTACTTAGACTGTGGCTAAGCCAAGTATTTGTTTTAAAATAATTAGAAAATACAAGAAATATTATTAAAGCAATTTTGGAATATATTTCAATAAAGAGCTTACTCATTGAATAATAAAGGCTTTAAAATTTATTTTGACAAAATAAACACAAAATTTTAAGATTTTCTCAGGAAACAAAAAGCCAGAGTTGGAATTTTTCAGTTTGTCATCCATATGACTCTTGTTAGTACCTAGTACCCACCTAGTAACATAGAAAGAACTGGAAAATATTTGGGTTCTAAGGTCATGCCCTCTTACTCTACAGTAATAACACAAGAAAGATGCATTATGTGTAGTAGTCAACAGCACAGCCAATAAAATCTTCCAGAATCCAGCCCCAGTTCCAATGGTTATTAACTTTTTTGGCCTTGGGCAAGTCATACCACCTTACCAAGACTCATTTATCTTACTTAAAAGAAGCTACTCCTAATGCTATATGAAACAATATGTGCAAAGTTCTTAGCAAACTATTCAGGACATGAAAAACAGTATATATTAACTGCTATAATTAGCCACTAATAAGGTATTTTGTGTATCCAGTTACCCATGCCTTTCCATCACACGTACTTATCCCCAAAGGCATATTTCAACTTGAGAATAAAATGTATATATGTCATGTGAAAAAAGACTACCTTCATAAATATTAAAGTGTTGCTTAAAACAGTATATTCTGTGTTATGTAGTGCTGTATGAGGTAAAATTGCTACATTTCAACCCTTTACAAATATAAATGCATGTGATAATTCTTTGTTTTGTATAAAGGTACATATTTAGTGTGCCTGCAGATACAGAATTATCATTCAATGGTGTTCAATTTATGAAGATCTCAGTTCACAATTTCCTCTATACTTCTGCTTTCATTCTTCAGGTGGCTGGCCTTATGAATCATATATCAGATGTTATGTGGCCCTATAATTGCTGGATAGCCTGCTTCGCCAACAATTCAAATTAAGATGAAGCAGCCTAAGAATTAAGAGAATGAATTGATTTGACAGTACTCTATTAAATCAATTTAGGCTACCATAAAAGTACTTGTAAAAGAATTATAAGTATTTTATGGTTGCTAGAATTCTACGACCAGTATCTCTTGAGAAAACCATAATATCCTCTATATCAATGTATAAGACTATGTGATATCCCAAATTCTGTTTCTGCCACTTTCAACTTAAAGGCTTCAGGCTTGTTTTCAGTGAAAATACACAGAATATAAAGCCTTCCCTGTGTGGGATTCTCAAGGAATATACCTTTAAGATCAATAAAGGGTTTTGCTCCAGTCTATTTTATTTTAGCAGGGGTTCAATAAAGTTTTTCTGAAATATTCTGTTTATATTCCTACTAAAAATGGCTATAAACTAAATCTAAACTATGGATTTACTTGAGATGGTAGATTTCAAAAATGTAGGGTGCAAACTCAAATGTCAATAATGTCTTGGCAGGTAATGTCCATGATTAAATATCTCTTTTTAAATTATTTTTTCCTCATTTCAAAAAGAGTGAGGGAACACCTGCTCTTCAGCTCCTTTCAGGTGTTACCATAGAGAAATGTGGGCCCAGTTTTCTTGGAGAGATATATGAAGATATACTATAATTCAGATTTTTAAATGTTGTCTAACAAGACAAAAGGATATATTTTGTCAGGTTTTTATTTTTGTTGTTGCTATTTTTTCTATGAGCTCCTCTAAAGCAAATCATCTTCCAGCCATGTAAAAATGATGCTGGTTAATAAGACTTCATCACAATAAACTGACGTTCCTATCAGTTTCAAGAGTGGCATTCTTGTCCCTGAACTTCTCACTCCCATCCTCGTGGTTGAATACAGCCTCAAGAAAAGACTAGATAGTCATTATATATAGAAGACTCATTAATAAACATATGCAAATATATCACTTAAGGCATGAATGAAAGGAAAAAGTAATTGACAAATAGAATCTGAATTTCAAAACCTCACTAGAAAACAAATATGGCAGAAAAAAAAGAATTTCAGAGCTTAGACATAACAGAAATGTCATATCTCTCGAAGGTAAGCTCTTCTAGCAGAGGTTGGAGATTAATTAACAAATGGAAAGGATTATAAAATATACCAAAAATTAAAGCAAGGTTTTCAGACTTGCATATAAGGGCCATGAGAATTTAGTTTCTTGGTGACACCTGATTAGCAACCCAAACTGCCTTCCAGCTCACTAAAATAAGATACTGCTCTTCTCTGAATGCACTATGATGACAGACCATCAGAATAAAATAATATTGGGGGTTCATTAACTTATTTAATAAGCATATAATGAATGGGCCAAACACTTGACTACATGCTGAAAATATATCTGTGAACGCTTTGCCCCTACACAAACACACACCAAAAGGATCTCTGCCTTTGAAATAGTTAAATCTGAAAAAAAGTATAATCGTGATGTGAAGATCTGTCCTTATGTCTTCTTTCTGGGAATTCAGCTTTGGAAATTATACTTACTTTTTTTAACCTGAGAATGCTTTTACCTGAGCTATGGCTCAACTTTACAGATATCTCCTACCAAATAAAGCATTCTTTTTCTTCGGAATTTATATAGATAATTGGCTAAATTTAGGAATTTATTAGTGATAGGGCAAGGTAAACCCTTCAAGAGTAAGAATTTTTTAAGGCAGTAGGATTGGGTACAGTGATTGTGGAGAGCTTCTTCCAGAATCTTAGCTCCTCTGGAGATCTAACAGTTCAAGAAATGAAAAGTCTATATAGATAGATGGGTTTCTCCTGGCTTGTTTAAAGAGTGTCATTCTGTGTACTATGGTGAAAATAAACTATGAGGGGCAAGCATGGATAAGGAAATCCAGTTAGGATTTTGCATTAATCCAGATGAGATATATGCAGCTTCCAAAAGTTTTTTAGCAGTGGAAGTGGTTAAAAAATGACAGAATTTGCTAATGTATTGAGTGTGGACCATGAGGGAATGATAGGAGTAAGGGATGATCCAAAACTTTTATCCTGAGCAACTGGAACTTGTGGAGAGAGAAGCGATTAGTTCAGGGCATGTTAAGTTGGGATGCTTATTAGACTTTCAAATTAAAAGGTCCAGTAGGCAGAAGTCAAGCCTGGATTTGAGAGAATTGTTCTGGATTGGAAATATAAATCTGGCACATAACGGGATTTCTCATATGTTTATTGAATCAGTAAATGAATATCCGTAGAGAGATAAGTTAATTCTGTAGTAACATATTCAATATTGCATAGTAAATGATAATGTAGCTGTGTGCCAAGATACTGATGATGGTGTTATGTTTTTAGAAGCTGGCTGGGAGGTTTTTAAGATTAATATAATGGGGAATCTGTCTGGATTATGAGCAGGAAGGAAATCTTTTAAATCTCTGATTGTAGCCTTGGGATACATTCTGAAAGATGGGACTAATGAGTAAAATTTTTTTTTAAGTACACTACCAATATGATTTCTAATAAAAGATATATCAATTTATATTCCCACTAGAATAGTACCCAAGTTCTATTTTCACCTTGCATAGGCCCGAGTTTTATTACTGCTTTGGCTCATTTATCACTAAATTGACAAGGAAAATTATTCATTAAGGTAATGGGTGATAAGGGCACTTTCTTTACTGTAAATACTCATCAGATGTGATAATATATGTCTTAGTCAGCTCAGGCTGCCATAACAAAATACCCAAAACCGAGTGGCTTAAATAACAGAAGTGTTTGTGTCACAGTTCTAGAATCTGGATGTCCAAGATCATGGTGCCCGCCAGTTAGGTTCCTTGTAAGTGAACTCTTCCTGGCTTGCATGGTCACCTTCTCACTATGTCCTCCTCACTTGGCCCTTCCTCAGTGCTTGTACACAGCCAAAGAAAGAGATCTTTCTTTCTCTTCTTTTTCTCATAAAGTACTAGTCACATCATTTAAGACCAACCCTCATGATGTAATCCAATCCTAATTATCCCTGAAAGGCCCCACCTTCAAATAACATCACACTGGGAAATAGAGCACTAGTGTATGGATTTTTTGGGGGGACACCAACATTTATCCCATAACAACATACAAACTTAAAAAATAAAAATACATGGATGTCCAGAATAAAAAGATGAACAAATTCTAATGTAATATGAGGAGAGAAATACAAAAAGATAAAGATGACTACAGTATGATCATGTTAACCTCTAACCAGAATTAGGCAGATGGAATGGAATCTGAGTTCCAGAAGGGAAATCAGGGAATTTAAGAGGCTCACAGAGAGAAGAATGAAATTTTTTTGCCACTACTTGAAATCAGCAGTTTTCTAGAATGCCTTGCTCTGAAACTTCTCCCCATATATTTGAAGAAAGGTTAGGAAAAGCCTGTGATTTGTTGCAGTCAGAGAATATGGCTTATTTAAAGCTCCTTACCCAGGAAGGTGGGAAAAGCAGAGTCTTAAATCCAGGAACAGGAACACAATGCACTGCCGATTCTCTCCCCTGTTTCCCTTTCTCATTAGCTTACTGGGTTTTGTTTATTTTTGTTTTCCTCTGAGTTACTTGTTTTCCAGAAAATTAACTTTATGGAAACTACTTGAAATATGGGACAAAGTTAATTTCTTCCAGAGATTTACACTGCTTCTTCCAGGAGACAGAGGGTACCAGAGCTAGATCATGTTAAAGTGATTTCTTCCCTTGAATGTTTTTACAGCACCACATGATAGGTATTTGGGCCACAAAACTGGCTAAAGACTCACCTGTTTTTCCAGCTTCTCATGGTATTCTTTTGTTCCTTCTGTTTTTTTTAATAACTAGATTTGAAATAATAAATTTTTTCTGTGTTAGCATCTGTAATGAAATTATTTATGTATTTGTTTTTGAGATAGAGTATCACTCTGTTGCCCAGACTGGAGTGCAGTGGCACAATCTCAGTTCACTGCAACCTCTGTCTCCTGGGTTCAAGTGATTCTCCTACCTCAGCCTCCTGAGTAGCTGGGAATACAGGCATCTGCCACCATGCCTGGCTACTTTTTGTCTTTTTAGTAGAGACGGGGTTTTACCACGTTGGCCAGGCAAGTCTCGAACTCCTGACCTTAAGCGATCCACTGCTTCATCCTCTCAAAGTGCTGGATTACAGTTGTGGGCCACCATGCCTGGCCTATTTTTTTATACTAATTTTGTAAATTTTGTATTTTCAGCTTCCTGGATCGACACTCACCAGATTGTCCAACTTGGGTGGACCCTCTTGTTTCCTCTGTGCTCTGAGACAATAAAAAACAAAACTCAAGGTCATGATTGTTTATCACATGGCCTTAAAGGAACAAACTTGACCGAAGTTTCTACTTACCTAGCTCAGTTCCTATCTTCACTTAGTCTTTTGATCTGAGAACTGCTTTCTATCCTGCTAGCTTATTAATACATTGAAAAAACTTTTAAAAAATTGTACTTTAGATTTTAGTTGATGCCAGTGGGACAATCCAGGTACTTAGCCCACTATATTACTAAAACTGAATCCTGAGTTGAGAAGGAGAAAATGAATCTTTTAATATCTGTCTGAACGGTTCCTTAGAAACAAAGATTGTAGCCTAGTTTCCCTTTGGAAAAGGAACAATTACAACCTTTTAATTTTTTATCCCTGTAGTCCATTAAACTTACCAACAACTCAATTAAATGCAGATATATAAAAAAAATTTAAAAAACATACTATGATGATGATGACAATGATGGTAAAAGTAGTAAATCTGAAACCAAATAGGAAACTTTTTCATTGTAATCACTTTTAATAAACATATAGTAATATATAGTTCATAACTATTGTAGTAAGTACATGTATTTTGATGAGTTTTTAACATATTTGAAATGCATAAGTGATATTTTCAACATAAAATTATAGTTCAGTTTTCAGAAAAATAAAATAATATTGTGAACTTTAATATTTGGGAAAACATAATGTTCTTGCCATTTAAGTCCTGATTTGTTAGATGTATAAAATGCATTTAAATATTCAAAAGACAATCATTTAATGTTTAAAGGAATATTAATTTTTCACTTGTCTTATGAAATTAAAACTGATTTCTAAACAGTGCACAAGTAATCATGAACATCCTTCGCTGTCAGGAAACCCTTGGGATATTAGGTCAACAGGACTCAAAAGACCAAGTCTTTGGAAAAACCTACAAAAGTGACTATTAGTCTTGGTGGTTTATGAAATTCTTGCATGGTCAGGGTGTGTGTGTGTGTGTGTCTGTGTGTGTGTATTGTGTGTATGTCTGTGTGTTTTGGCTGGTGTTGGCACAGATTGAGTTTTTATGTTTGAGTATTCAGAAGAGTTAAATTTATAAAGTCAGACTTTGGAATGTTGGGTAACTGTTCAATATTCCATTTTTGTAAGAAAAGGAAATAGTTTTGCTTTTGTTTTTGTTGTTTTTCATATAGCTACCCACCTACAAAAGTATTGAGAGCTTAAGATTTGCTTTGAATAAATACAGCTCCTCATTTTAAATTGTAGTCTGGTTTCTGGGCAAGTTCTTTCATCTCCTGCGGAGAGCTCTTTACTGCCTGTAGGGGACCTCCTATAGGGATAGGTAATGTTTTACTCATTCCTACAACAGTTCCCCCTTAGGAGTTCAGAATCACCATATTTTACTGTTCTAACAGAAGGTGCTACAGTAAATATTAAGTTGTTGGACTTCACTCTTCATAATATGGGCACATTATTTCATCAGACTTATTGTTACGACGAGAAATACTTTAATTTTAACTAACATCTGGAAAATTAGGACAAATGCAATCAAGTTGATTACAAGAGTGTCGTTTGGCTAAGAACATTTTTAAATTGTTAGTTGTCTTCCTTGTAAGGCCCAACTCACTTTCAATTTCCTCCTTCTATGATACGTGACTACAGTACCTCATTCTCATCTTGAATTTTGCTTTCCAAAGTTTGAGTTACCCATCATCAACTGCAATCTGAAAAACGATGAGTATGGTGCATTAAGATATTTTGAAAGAAACAGAGAGAGATCTTGTCCACCTAACATTTATTATGATATATTGTTATAATTGTTCTCTTTTAGTCTTAGTTATTATTATTAATCTCTTACTGTACCTAATTTAAAAATCAAACTTTATCATAGGTGAGTATGCAAGGAAAAAAACTGTGTGTGTGTCTGTGTGTGTGTGTGTGTACAACTTGGCACTTTTTCTTTTGTTTCAGACATCTACTGGGAGTCTTGGAAGGTATACCTCGCTGACAAGGGGAGACTCTTATATGTGCAGATAGTTATTTCTGAGCACATACATTGAATATATCAACCAGTACTTGTAAAATATCTGTGTCATTTCTTCCCGTTAGAAGATTGGTTCAATTGTTATTTGAATGAAAGTAATAAAAGATGACACTGTCTTGTCATTTTCTGAATATTAATAATATGAATGTATATTGACAGCTTAGTATATGTCAAGGCTTCTGCTCATTTAATATCTTGTTTTATCCTTCCAGGAACAGTATGAAATAAATACTTATTACTATTTTACAAATGGGAGAGGAGACTTAAGCTCAAAGAAAGTAACTCATCCAAAGCCACATGGTTACCAAGTAAGGAGTCAAGGCAAAAACCTAGGTCCGTATGGTGTTAAAAAAGAGTATTCAATGACACTTGTAACAACATGATAAGAAGACTTTATTCAGGACCATTCTGATAGGTATAGATACCACTGGAACAGGGTCTTACAGTGGTGAAGAAAGATTAGGCTCAATTCCGAATACAGCATGAACATGTGGGAATTTATAACCAAGGATCAGGATGGGGTCAATAGATGAAAAATTACTAAGAGAAAGCAGTGGTAATATGGTTTGGCTCTGTGTCCCAACTGAAATCTCATCTTGAATTGTAATCCCCACATGTCAAGGGAGGGACCTGGTGGGAGGTGATTGAATCATGGGGGCAATTTCCCCCATGCTGTTCTCATGATAGCAAGTGATTTCTTAGGAGATCTGGTTGTTCGATAAGTCTCTGGCATTTCCCCTGCTCTTTCTCTGTCTCACCTGCCACCATGTAATACCTGCCCTGCTTCCCCCTCATCTTCTGCCATGATTGTAAGTTTCCTGAGACCTCACCAGTCATGCAGAACTGTGAGTCAATTAAATCTCTTTTGTTTCTAAATTACCAGTCTCAGGTAGTATCTTTATACCAGTGTGAGAACAGACTAATAAAAGTGGCAAGGGGGATTCTGGCTAAAGTGACCTAACAGGATTCTTGCCAAAGACAAACCAGGGTAATTCAAACCACCTGGGGATAGTAGAAGATGAGGAACCTGATCAGTTGCAAAGGGAGGTGAGATATAAGGGTGTGAGGTCTTGACAAACTGACTTAGCAAAGTCAGTTAAAATTGGATTGCTAAAATTAGATTTTACAAAGAACTACACTGATGTTTCTAGAGAATGTTCAGGAGCTTGACTAAGGTTTGACTAAGCAGAGAATCTTTGTCAATAGATCCAGTGCATTTTCTTTATCACTAGACTATGGTGTTTCTTTTAAAAACTTAATACGATCAAAAATACCTGAATTATCACTGAAGAGTTTGGAAAGATGGTTGTCTTTGTTATCTCAATCTTATATTCTAGTTTTGCTATCAACATCTGGGAAATCTTTCTGGCTCTGGGTCCATGTGCTGCGCCCCCTGGTGGCTGGGAGATCCTTCTGTATATATTCTGACCTTGCCTCTCCTCATGAAGTTCTGTTTTTTCAAAGCTCATGTTTGTTTCTGTATTAATATTAATCATCTGATTATTTATAATTAGAAAGCTGATATAATTTCAGCATATAATAAGTGTACAGTGAATATGATCAGTTAGAACGGTTATATTTTCATAAGGAATACAAGTATTTTAACAGGAAGCTATGGTTTCTTAATAGTAGAAATGGAGAACATGTAGAATCTTGACACAATATTCTCTCTGAATATTTTCTTTCTAATTTATTAAGATAATTTATAACATTTAATTACAATACATTATTTATTCCAGGAAATAGTAATAGTGTTATTTTGTTCAATACTTGAAAATTTTCAAAGACAGAAAATTCTAGTTTCCTATAAAAAATATCTGGAAGAAGTTAACTAAAACAGATGTAGAAGACATAGCTGGAGACAGACAAAATTACAACATAGAAAATGCAGTGCCCTTTTTATTTCCCTATTTGAGTAACCTTTTCACTCAAGTAGGGAAATTTCCATGGTCTTATAAAGCCTAAGGTGTAGAGACAAAGGTCATAGTTGACTTGTTATAACAAATAGAAAATATTTTATCTTAGAGAAAGTACCATGCTTTGCCAATATTTTTACCATAATGTCCCTTAAAAGGTTCAGAGAATCTAGACCAAGCTGTCACATGCTAGTGAAAAACACCTTTTCATTATCCTTATTTTAACCTTAAAGTTAATATAAATTTTACATTCTACTCCATATGAATGTAATAAATGTATCTTTGCCAGCCTCCTTGCTATATCATCTTCCCCTTCTTGAATTCCAAATACAGTGGTGTAACAAGACTCCAATCCTTGGCTTCTGTCTTTTCCTATGAACTATCTCAAAGCAAGCTCTCTACTTAAATTCGTTTTATACTATTTATTTACCTGGAGATAATTTCTGTAATTATAGCTATCATTTTACTTTCTACCGTAAGTTACATACACACATATCTATTGTGCTTTCTGACAACTACACTTTAGCATCTAGCATGTATAACAAGGGAAATATATCTATAAAAGAGCTCTTGACCACTTTAACTTTTATCAATGCCCTGAAACTTTCCTCATACTGTGAAGTTATGTTATATTGAGAGTTTACCCAATATTCAATACAACATTCTTTGATTTTTTTTCTTCTCCTATTTCTTCATTTCTAACCAGTAAGTTTACTGAGTCTAAAATAGTGACATTAATAGCTGATATATTTCCTGCTTGCTATGTATCAGACTCTGTTCCAAGTGCTTTATATAGATTATTTTATTAATCTTAAAAACAGCTAGGAACTATTATTCTTTATGTGACAAGGATGAAAAAACACAAAGATACATTAAAGGATTTGCCTATGTTGAACTTTTAGTATGATTTAGAGCTAGATCTTAAACCCAGCCACTTTTATTCCAGATTCAATGATTTTAGCTATGACACTCTACAATCTCATGTAATCTACAGTCTAATCAAGCATGTTTACTTTCTTTATTGCTGCTTCCCAGCACAGTTACCTCTCACTTAAATTGTTGTAATAGCCCATAAGCAGCCTCTCTGTTCTCACTTTTTCCACCCCCTCTGTGTTCCCCTATTGAGCAAGAATTTTTTTTTTTTTTTTTTTTTTTTTTTTTTTTTTTTTTTTTTTTTGAGACGGAGTTTCGCTCATTACCCAGGCTGGAGTGCAATGGCGCGATCTCGGCTCACCGCAACCTCCGCATCCTGGGTTCAGGCAATTCTCCTGCCTCAGCCTCCTGAGTAGCTGGGATTACAGGCACGCACCACTGTGCCCAGCTAATTTTTTGTATTTTTAGTAGAGACGGGGTTTCACCATGTTGACCAGGATGGTCTCGATCTCTTGACCTCGTGATCCACCCACCTCGGCCTCCCAAAGTGCTGGGATTACAGGCTTGAGCCACCGCGCCCGGCCCCAAGAATATTTTAAGTATATATTGTGTGACTTCCCTTTTTAAAGCCTTTTGAAGGCTTCCAACTCCACTTGGAATAAAGTCCCCACTTGTTAGAAGACCTGCCTAGAGATTCTTACATAATTTATTTTCTGCCTAACACTTTGATTTTATCTTATGCCTCCTGCCACTTCCCTTGATTCTATCTACTACACTGCCCCTCTTTTCTTTCCTTATTACCACCATTTCTTCATCTTCAGTCTCTGTACTGTTATTTTCTCTCCTTACCGAGACTCTACCTTGCCTGTTTTATGGCTTTTTGTCATTCTTTAGATTTCAGTTCAAAAACAACTTCCTCAGAAATATTTCTCTGCTCAACTTATGTCAAGGAGACTCACCCAAAATACCCAGACTGTCACGTGTTATTTGCTTATTTTTCTCCCTTGCATTTATAACTATCAGAAATGATTTTTGAAATGGAATTATGTGTTCATTATCTGGATCCTAAAACTAAAATGTAAACTTCCTAAAGGAAAAGCCATAACAGTTCTATTTATGATTGTGTCCTCATTGCCTAGAATGTTCTTCAAACGCTCATTTCATGAAATGGGAGTGTTAATGTTAAATGTTTGGTCAAATAAAAATATAAAATTGAAGATGTAGACCAGAAGTGGTTGCTTACGCCTGTAATCCCAGCACTTTGGGAGGCCGAGGCAGGCAGACCATGAGGTCAGGAGTTCGAGACCAGCTTGGCCAACATGGTTAAACCCCATCTCTACTAAAAATACAAAAATTAGCCAGGTGTGGTGGCAGTCACCTGTAATCTCAGCTACTCTGAAGGCCGAGGCAGGAGAATTGGTTGAACCCGGGAGGCGGAGGTTGTGATGTGCTGAGATCGTGCCACTGCACTCCAGCCTGGGGGAGAGAGGAAGACTCCATCTCGAAAAAAATATTGAACATGTAATGTTTTATTTTAAGATGTTTGGTTTTCAAACAAACCTATAGGTAAGCAGAATAGAAAGAAAGAATTAAGGAAGGAAAGAAAGGAAAGGAAGGAAGGGAGGGAGGGAGGGAGGGAGAGAGGAAGGAAAAAGAAGAGAGGCAGAAAATACTTACTATTGTATTTTCTGATTTCTTAAATCCTCTAGCAGAGACTAATGTATATCTAAGGATAATCAACCCCTAATTTTGGAGGCTTGGACCAAGAAAGTAAAATGGAAAGCTAAAGATATAAAAACCTCCCATATGCTGTCAAGAATAACAAACAAACAAGAAAAAAAGAATCGATAAAGAGATTCAAAAAAAAGCCTTGGGAAAGTTGAGATTAACCATGAAGTCAAAAAGATTTTTGTTGCTTATTTATAACAAAGAGTCTTAAATTAGCTCTTGTGTTTTAAAGGTAGATTAACTTTTATTTTGGTGTATTTATTATGATTTTTATACATAGGGATTAATCATTAAAGTAGTTTAAGCCCCATTAACTTGATTTTCATTTATTAAACTCATCTTTAGGTAGATTGTATCACTGAACTTTTTTTTCTTTATCGAGTGATAAAATGCACTTCACCTGTTTTTCTTTTCTTTTCTTTTTCTGTTTATTTATTTATTTTATTGTACTTTAGGTTCTGGGGTACATGTGATCATGCAGGATTGTTGCATAGGTACACACATGGCAGTGTGGTTTGCTGCCTCCATCCCCCTGTCACTTACATCTGACATTTCTCCCCATGTTATCCCTCTCGGACCTCTCCCCTACCCCCCGAAGTCCCTCCCTTGGCCCCCCTCAACAGACCACAGTGTGTGATGCTTCTCTCCCTGTGTCCATGTGTTCTCATTGTTCAACACCTGCCTATGAGTGAGAACATGCAGTGTTTGATTTTCTGTTCTTGTATCAGTTTGCTGAGAATAATGGTTTCTAGATTCATCCATGTCCCTACAAAGGATATGAACTCATCATTTTTTATGGCTGCATAGTATTCCATGGTGTATATGTGCCACATTTTCCTTGTCCAGTCTATCATCGATGGGCATTTGGGTTGGTTCCAGGTCTTTGCTATTATAAACAGTGCCACTATGAACATATGTGTGCATATGTCTTTATAATAGAATGATTTATAACCCTTTGGGTTATAAGTAATGGGATTGCTGGGTCAAATAGAATTTCTATTTCTAGGTCCTTGAGGAAGTGCCACGCTGTCTTCCACAGTGGTATAACTAGTTTATACTCCCACCAACAGTGTAAAAGTGTTCCTATTTCTCCACATCCTCTCCAGCATCTGTCGTCTCCAGATTTTTTAATGATCACCATTCTAACTGGCATAAGGTGGTATCTCAATGTGGTTTTGATTTGCATTTCTGTAATAATTAGTGATGATGAGCATTTTTTTCATATGTTTGTTGGCCTCATATATGTCTTCTTTTGTAAAGTATCTGTTCATATCCTTTGCCCACTTTTGGATGGGTTTGTTTTTTTTTTTTCTTATAAATCTGTTTTAGTTGTTTGTAGATTCTGGATATTAGCCCTTGGTCAGATGGGTAGATTGCAAAAATTTTTTCCCGTTCTGTTGTTGATTGCTGGTTCCCTCTAATGATTGTTTCTTTGGCTGTACAGAAGCTCTGAATTTTAATTAGATCCCGTTTGTCTATTTTGGCTTTTGTTGCCAATACTTTTGGTGTTTTAATCATGAAGTCCTTGCCTGTGCCTATGTCCTGAATGGTTTTGCCTATGTGTTCTTCTAGGGTTTTTATGGTATTGGGTCTTATGTTTAAGTCTTTAATCCATCTGGAGTTAATTTTAGTGTAAGGTGTTAGGAAGAGGTCCAGTTTCTGCTTTCTGCACACTGCTAGCCAGTTTTCCCAACACCATTTATTAAACAGGGAATACTTTCCCCATTGCTTGTTTTTGTCAGGTTTGTCAAAGATCAGATGGTTGTAGATGTGTGGAGTTGCCTCCAAGGCCTCTGTTCTGTTCCATTGGTCTATATCTCTGTTTTGGTACCAGTATCATGCTGTTTTGATTACTGGAGCTTTGTAGTATAGTTTGAAATCAGGTAGTGTGATGCCTCCGGCTTTGTTCTTTTTGCTTAGAATTGACTTGCCTATGTGGGCTCTCTTTCTGTTCCATATGAAGTTTAAGGTAGTTTTTTCCAGTTCTGTGAAGAAGGTCATTGGTAGCTTGATGGGGATGGCGTTGAATCTATAAATTACTTTGGTCAGTATGGCCATTTTCACGATATTGATTCTTCCTAACCATGAACATGGAGTGTTTCTCCATCTGTTTGTGTCCTCTCTTATTTCGTTGAGCAGTGGTTTGTAGTTCTCCTTGAAGAGCTCCTTTACATTCCTTGTTAGTTGTAGTCCTAGGTATTTTATTCTCTTTGTAGCAATTGTGAATGGCAGTTCATTCTTGATTTGGCTCTCTTTTAAGTCTGTTATTGGTGTATAGAAATGCTTGTGATTTCTGCACATTGATTTTGTATCCTGAGAGTTTGCTGAAGTTGCTTATCAGTTTAAGGAGATTTTGGGCTGAGATGATAGGGTCTTCTAAATATACAATCATGTTGTCTGCAAATAAAGACAATTTGACTTCCTGTTTTCCTAATTGAATACCCTTTTTTTTTCTTGCCTAATTGCTCTGGCTAGAACTTCCAATACTGTATTGAATAGGAGTGGTGACCTGTTTTTCTATGCCATGCCTCTCTTTTACTCTGCACCTGGTGGCAGCTACTACAATTGCTGGCACAAAGTTGAGAGGTATTAATATCCTTCTGTTCTTATTCCATATTCTTTAAGACACCTCAATAACTTTTACATATCTTTCATCATCAGTTTTCATAGATATTCCTATTTCCTCCTCTCTCCCACCCCACAAACATCCATAGAAATATCAGAAAATAGAACAGCCTCTTTCACATTTCCTTGCCCCACACTCAGAGAGCTGCTGCAGGTATTCCTACAGCCAAGAAAGGAGATTACTTAAATGCAAGAATGCTTGCTATGAGAACACTGAACTGTGGAGAAGGCGTTCAGTTATCAATTCCTGCTTCTGAATTCTGTTCTTAGTGTAAGCTATCAAATAAAATCATACTTTTCTTTTTTTCCTCTCTACTCTACCTTTGAAAATGAGCACCATCAAGCTGTCACGTATTTTCCATGTTTCATCTTCCAGTGACAAGAAAACTTGAAAACATAATGCAGTCATTTCTAAACCCATTCCTCCTTCCCTGTGCACCTCCTTGACTCCCTTCCCCTAATGTAACTCAGGGAGAAATACCAAATTGTCTTATGAGTTGTATGGAGTTCTATACTTTGTACATGCTCGCTCATTGAGTTGCAGCTAAATGTGCTGCCTATGAGGCACTGTGCTGGCAGTGGAGAGGAAATAAATCATAGCTCAGTGGGAATGATGAAGGTACCTGTGTCACAAGGAATAAGATTCATCCCTTTTATGAATGCTTTATAAGTTGTAAAGTTCTTATGTGTTAAGTCAAGCATTAAAATATTTTTTCCCACATGACAACTTCACAATACATAACATTTGAGGGGGTGGGAAATGTATCAATCAGCCAGAAGTGAGGTAGCCATTTATTTTTTATGTTTTTATTCTTACCAATCTATCCTCTACACATCAAAATAATTATCCCATAGTAAATTTCCATTTATCTCATTCCGCTTGTTATTTAACCTGATATTCCCACTAGAAGAATCCTCAATTTCAAAGACATTAAATTAGAAATTGCTTTAAAACATTCTCCCATGGAATTAATAAATTCTCTTTTCCAGTGCATAGCATTCTCCTTGCCAATAATTCTAAAGTATTGCTAAAACAGACAAATAAAACTACTTCAACAACTGCTAATATTTCTAGAGCAAAAATTTCCCTGAAAACTACTTTTGTGTGGATCCCAGCTAAAATGAACAAAAACAACAACGTTTCTTAAGGAAAAGTACTTTCAGAAAGAATAAGAAAGAAAGAAAAAAAGAGATCAGTTATTTGAACATAGCTATGTTGTACCTGAAATAATAAGAAACTATGGACTTCACAATCTAGCTTTCAATATATTTTACTTACAAAAATTGATAACATTATTTTATTAAGCGAATTAGATAACATTATTACATAAAGCACAGCATTCTGGCTTCAGCTCCACATTTTAAGAGCCAAGAAAATCACAAGGGAGCTTTAGAAAACATGTGTCACTTACTACTTTCTTAGTAAGTCCTTTGTGTATAACAAAGAATAATCTTTGGCAAGGGGAAGAAAATAGAAAATGCTAAGATTCTAGTTCTAAAAACATATGCAGAGGTGACTTAATAGTTGATTTTCTTTTCCTTTATTGCCGTTGGATTTTTTTTCTCCAAAGGACACAGCAAGATTTTGTAGAACATTGTTTATTTCAGCATTAACAGATCACCTGTTGACAAGTTTATAACATTAAATCTTAGAGTTTGAGGCTCCATGAGTAATTACTAGCAATATAAAGTTTTCTTTTCCTTTGGTTTAAAGCTAGTGTGTATATAAATGTATGTGTACGCGTGTGTGTCTATACGCACACATCATTTAGTCACAGAACAAAGGGTAATCTCTTCTGCTTTTGTTATTATAAATTTAACAATAATTTACTAAGTGATTGAAACCATAGAGATTTCTGAACAGCTGTATTATTTAATTCCATGTTAACATATACTGAAGAGTACTCTTGCCCTATCCTCAAATTGTTCATAAATCAGTAAGCAGATGGACACCTTATGGAGAGCAGTATTCTGTGAACTTTTGACTCTACTGTGTGATTCAGCAAAACGTAGAAATATTATTATTTCAATAAGTAATTTTTTCCTGAAGAAAACCAGTAAATGACATGAGATAATAGAGATTTAGATGAAGTATGAATAGAGGGTCCTGAAACTGGATAGACATGATACAGTTCTGTAGGTGAGGAAGGAACTGAACGTTTCAGGGTACATAATTCTTCTTTCTAACTCTTCAAAATCTGAAGAAAATATATCACAATAAAAAACAAAGAGAGAGAGAGAAAGAGAAAGAAAGAAGGAAGGAAGGAAAGAAAGAAAAGAAAGAAAGAGAGAAAGAAAGGAAGGAAGGAAAGAAAGAAAAAGAGAAATCATGGAGGAATCAACAGAGTGAGGGAGTAAAAGAGGGAGGGAGGGAGGGAGAGAGAGAGAGAGAGAGAGAGAGACCAATTACTAGAAAATCAGGCATCTTTATCTATTTATCCCTTGGTAGTTCTGTTACATTTTATTTATATTCCGTGAAACCAGTCAACATTTCTTGAACTCTTAATACTGTGCCATTCAGGACTGCTTTAAAATTTTGCTTGTGGACACTCTAGTCAATAAATGCTGCTAAAAAAAGTTGGGTAACTATATGTAGAAGAATGAAACTGAGCTCTTACCTCTCACTATATACAAAAATTAACTC
Organism: Aotus nancymaae; assembly: GCF_030222135.1. Classification (NCBI taxonomy): domain Eukaryota; kingdom Metazoa; phylum Chordata; class Mammalia; order Primates; family Aotidae; genus Aotus; species Aotus nancymaae. The sequence continues at coordinate 34,230,601 of NW_026988471.1, forward strand.
AAGATTGATTAAAGACCTAAAGGCAAGACTGTAAACTATAAAAACCCTAGAAGAAAACCTAGGAAAACCTTTTCTGGACAGTGGTCTAGCCAAATAATTTATGACCAAGTCCTCAAAAGCAAATACAACAAAAACGAAAATGGACAAATGTGACTTAATCTTCTGCAGAGCAAAAGAAACAACCAAAAGAGTAAATGGGCTATAGAATGGAAAAAAAATTTTGCAAAGTATGCATCTGACAAAGGGCTAATAGGCAAAATCTTCAAAGAACTCAAATAACTGAACAAGAAAAAAAAATTTAAAGTGGACGAAAGGCGTGAACAGACACTTCTCATGCAGCCTGCAAGCATACAAAAATATGATCAACAGAGCCAATCATTAGAATAATGCAAATCCAAAATACAATAAGATACCACCTCACACCATTCAGAATGGCTATTACTAAAATGTCAGAAAATAACAGATTTTGTTGAGATTGTGGAGAAAAAGAATGCTTATACACTGTTCATGGGAATGTAAATCAGCTCAGTCACTGTAGAAAACAGTTTGGAGATTTCTCAAAAAGCTTAAAACAGAATTACCATTCAATCAAGCAATCCCATTATTGAGTATATACCCAAATAAATATAAATTATTCCACCACAAAGACACGTGCATGCATGTCTGCATCACAGCACTATTCACAATAACAAAGACTTGGAGTCAACCTAAATGCCCATCAGCAGTAGACTGGATAAAGAAAGTAGGATATGATTCCATATATATTACATATGGAATACATATAGAATATACTTACAGGGTGTGTGTGTGTGTATATATATATATACACCATGGAATATATATATATATATATTATTGTGTGTGTGTGTGTGTGTGTATATATATATATATATCTACCTACCATGGAATATATATACACACACACACACACACACACACACACCCCATGGAATATATGTATATTTTCCATGGTATGTGGAGAAATATACATATAAATATATATATATATTCCATGGTGTGTGTGTGTATATATATATGTATTCCATGGTGTGTACATATATATATATACACACACTATATATATATATATATATATATATATTCCATGGTGTATAAATATATATATACACACATATATATACACACACCATGGAATACTATGCAGCAATAAAATAGATGTCATGTCCTTGGCAGGGACAAGGATGGAGCTAGAGGCCATTATCCTTAGCAAACTAATTCAGAAAAAACAAACCAAATACCACATATTCTCACTTATAAGTGAAAGCTAAATGATGAGAATACATAGACACATAGAGGGAAACAACATACACTAGGGCCTATTGGAGAGTGGAAGGTGAGAGGAGGGAGAGGATTAAGAAAAATAATTAGTGAGTACTAGGCTTAATGCTTGGGTGATGAAATAATCTGTATTAAAAAAAAAGACACAAATTTACCTATATTTAAAAAACTGCACACATATCCTTTAACTTAAAAGTGAAATAATTTTTCAAAAGCTACCCTCAAGAAAGCCAGATGAGATGACTCAGTGGAAAATTAGGCAAAAATCTTGATCAGATATTTCACATGAGTTTATCAACTGGTTAATAAACATGTTAAGAGACTTCAAGACAGCCTCCAATTAGCTATCATGAAGTTGAGAAAGAACATCACATGGTAAAGAACTGAAGATAGCAGTATACATAAAACGTCTATCTAAGAAACCCTAGGAATGATTACTAGCACATGGAACTACTAGAAACACATCAGTATTGTCTTTGCATTGTCTTTAAGGTTTCGTGAGTCTGATCTTTAAAAATCTAGTATCACTTTGTACTACTCTTCTCCTTCTTCTTCTTCTTTTTTAAAGACCCTAAACCCCTTTAGAAGACACAACAGTAAACTTCAGCAGTATCTGCATATTGTTACCTCCACTGGTGCACAGAATGCACATCTGTGGGAGCATGGCTATCTCCACCTAGGTTTCAAAGGATGTCCCAGAGATTCTCAGGGCTCAGGCAGAGAACTGCCCCAGAGCAGGGCCACTGCAGAGAGCACCACTAAGACAATGCCTAGTGGAGCTGTGGGGATGAGGCCACTACAGAGAGTCCCCACTAGGACAATGCCTAGTGGAGCTGTGGGATCAGGGCTTCCTCTGAGACCCCATCCTGGTGGGGCCACCAGCATGCAACTCTAGCCTGGGAGAGCCTCAGGTATGCAACTCTGAGGTATGAGAGCTTCTATGTAGGCTGGGTCCAGCAAAGCCATCAGGGTGGGGCTACCTAAAGCCTTGGGGGTCCCAACCCCAGCCCTAGTGTGTCTGTGGAACTTCATGCCAAATAATATTATTCTGAAGGCTTAATGATTGCCCTGCTGGTTTGAGATTTGGTACAGACCTGTTCATTTTTCCTCCTTTCCTATTTCTCCCTTTGAGAATGTCTGTCTGTTCTCTGACCATCCCATTATGATATTTTGGAAGCATGTAACTTGTGTATTTCACAGACTATCAATTGGAGGGAAATTTGTTGCAGGATAAATCATACCTTTGAGTCTTGCTTATATGTGATCTAGACAACATTTAGATGAGACTCTGAGTTTTAGACTTTTTAGTTGGTGCTAAAACAAATTAAGACATGTGGGGCTACTGAGATGGAATGCATGTATTTTGCATGTGAGAAAGACCTGAATTTCAGGCAAAAGGTGGACTGTTATGCTCTGAATATTGTCTCATCCCCAAATTGATATATTAAAACTTAATCCACAATAGAATATTATTAAGAAGCAGGGTTTTTGAGAGATGATTAGGTCACCTCTCCCTCTCTGGAAATGGGATTAGTGCCTGTCTTTGTCCATTTAGTGCTGCTATAGCAGAAGACCTGAAACTGGGAAATTCATAAAGAGATTCATTTTGCTTATGGTCCTGCTGCTGAAAAGTACACAAGCATGGTGCTGGCACCTGCTTGACTTCTGACAAGGATCAAAATATGGCAGAGAGGGTGATAGGGGAAGCAGACATGTGTGAAGTAAACAAACAAACAAACAACAAAAAAAAAACAGAGGGGTGACCTGGCTTTGTAACAACTCACTCACAAAAACTAATCCATTCGCATCAGAACAAACCCAGTCTTCCCAAAGAGAGAATGCACTATTATAAGAATGACACCAAGCCATTCATGGATCTGCACCCATGACCCAAACACCAGTCACTAGGCCCTATCTCCAAACACTGCCACATAGGGGATCAAATTTCAACGTGAATTTTGGTGGGAACAAACAAATCACATCCAAACTATAGCAGTGCCCTCATAAAAGATGTATGAATTAGCTTGCTTTGCCTTCTGCCATGTGAGGAAACAAAGAAGGTGCCATCTACGAGAAACAGGCCTTGATCTTGAACTTCACAGCCTCCAGAACTGTGAAAAGTAAATTCTGGTTGTTTATAAATTACCTATTCTAAGGTATTTTATTATTGCAGCAGGAATAAACTAAGACAGGTCTTTTCTCCTTGTGTCTTCAAGTGGTCTTTCCTCTTCTATGAATCAATGCCATATTTTCTCTGCTTATAAAGGCATCAGTCATATTAGCTCAAGACTCACTCTAATGATCTCATTTTACCTTAATTACCTTTTAAAAGACCTCGATCTCCAAATACAACCACATTCTTAGTTACTGGGGGGCAGAAGTTCAACATTTGAATTTGGGTGAACATAATTCAGTCATAAGAAGTCCCTCAAAATTCACAAACTCCTTTCCCCACCTTGAATTTGAGCAATATAATAATGGACAGGGGAAAACTTTCAGAGAGTAGATGCAGTCAAACAACATCAAAAACAATGAGCAGGGGAATTCTTCCCAGAGAGCAAAATTGCATGACAGGTGAAAAGTCTTTACAAAATCTGTCTAGCAAGATTTCAGATTTACTATGGCCTGATAACTGCTGTGTCTCCGCTCTCACCCTGTGTACTGTGAGCCACTGTTGTTTCTTTCAGTTATGTTTTCTACCACTGTACATTGGTTATGTGTTGGAGGATCACTAGGTCACAAGAGTTTTACAAAGGTAACTTGCTCCTCTTCTGGAGATTCAGCACTTTGAAATGGGTATATTGACTTTGGGTAAGACTTGCAGAAATATGAGAGTGTATGTGGGTATGTAGGTATAGGAGGGGGTAGTTAAAGAATGAGACAGGCATTTGAGACTGGAAAAGGAGGACTATGACTTGGATTAATATGTGTTCACCAAACCCCATTGTCTTTTCAATCTAACACACAGCTAGAATACATTTTTATTTTCCTTGATGTCATGTAATCTGGCCAATGAATTATAGATGAAAATTATGTATGACATTTGTGGGCCTGCCCTTCTGCTCTTCCTCTGTCAAACCTATTTTTTTTTTTTCAAGAAAATAGCAAATTTAGCTGCATACATAATTTTCATGTAGAGTAGAAAATGGAATCACTGTTTTAGGAGAGTTGGGAAAATAGAGAGGATATACAGATTGTGTGGAATTGGAGATGAGCTGTAGCTACATTTAAGTATCTTTGGGACTTGTATGCTATAGATGTACTCATAGTTGTACTTTAAAAAACTTATTTTCATTATTTGCAGCTGTTTACCTGTAACATGGGAGTGAATGAATTGGGCAGGAGTGGTAAGAGAGAGGAGAAAAGAGGGTTGCCCTACTGGCTGGAGTTAAAAGTAACAGAAAAAAAAACCCAAAAATACAAAAATTGTTATACTGGTTTTATCTGTGTCTTTGCTAAGCGTCTCTCAAACTGAAGCAACTTAGATGATATCAGGTCCTATGTAAATTTCGTAAAAACCCTGGAACTCAGAAATGATTGTCTTATTTAAGGTAACTCAGCAGGTATGTGACAGAGTATGGATTCAGTTTGGGTGTTTTGAGGCAAATGCTTGCACTCTTTCTATTCAGTACCACACAATACTGAATATCCTAATAAATTTACGTGCAGAGAGCTAAAGGCCTTCCTCATCCTGATGAGTTAACAATAGAAAGAGACCCATTAGATAGTGTATACATAATTCTTTCCCATTCGGAATCAATTTATCTGTGGTATCTTATGCTATATATTTATATACCAGTAAATCACCCATTTTTCAGTTGAGGCTTTTCTTATTGCCATCAAACAGTAGGGCTAACATAGCAGCATGTGGCCATGATTTTTTATAATCTGCCTTGCAGAGAAAACCACATTAACTTTGCAAAAACTCAGTCCAATAATTTTGTAGTGTTATAATCATGTAAAACGGTGCACATAAATATATCAATGAAAAAAGCTTGGGCTCTTCTTTCAGAGATACTATGGTAGGATTAATTCAAGTTAAGACATAGTTCAGAATCAGAAAAGCTGATATAAAACCATGGAACAAATGGAGCAACCATAAACCAGGGGCTGAGCCTAGACAAGTGTCTAAAATAGGAAGCACGAAAGTCCAGGATCCAGGAAAGAGCACATGAGGGTCATCAACACTGAACTATGGAGATGAAAGGTACTGACATGAGATGAGATCAGGCAGAGGGGTTATCAGGAGCATGTCTGGTGGCTTAAAACCACAGAAGTTCCTAGATGACTTCCATTCCCTAGATAGTTGGTTATTTTTTAAGTGTTAAGAAACATGGATCTAGGTTAAACGTTTTTTGTTTGTTTTGTTTTTTAAATAAAAAGGAGATACAAGAACAAACTGGAATCATTATTTTCTTTCTTTGTGTTTTAACTTTTTTTATTTCGGTAGGTTATTGGGGAACAGGTTGTGTTTGGTTACATGAGTAAATTCTGTAGTGGTACTTTGTGATATTTTGGTGCGCCCATCACCCGAGTAGTATACATTGCACTCAATTTGTAGTCTTTTATCCCTCACCTCTTTCCCACCTTTCCCCCTGAGTCCCCAAAGGCCTTTGTGTCATTCTTATGCCCTTGCATCCTCACAGCTTAGCTCCCACTTATAAGTGAGAACATAAAGTGTTTGGTTTTCCATTTCTTGTGTTACTTCACTTAGAATAATAGTCTCCAGTCTCAACCAGGTTGCTGTGAATGCCATTCATTCATTCCTTTTTAGGGCTAAATGGTATTTCACCATATATAATACTACATTTTCTTTATCCACTTGTTGATTGATGGGCATTTCGGTTGGTTTCAGATTTTTGCAATTGCGAATTGTGCTGCTATAAACATGCAGGTGCAAGTATCTTTTTTGTATAATGACTTATTTTCCTCTGGGTAGATACTCAGTGGGATTGCTAGATCAAAAGGTAATTCTACTTTTAGCTCTTTAAGGAATCTCCACAATGTTCTCCATAGTGGTTGTACTAGTTTACATTCCTACCAGCAGTGTAGAAGTGTTCCCTGTTCACTACATCCATGACAATATCTATTATTTCCTGATTTTTTTTGTTATGGTCATTCTTGTAGAAGTAAGGTGATATTGCATTGTGGTTTTGATTTGCATTTCCCTCATAATTAGTGATATTGAGCATTTTTTTCATGTTTGTCGGCCATTTGCATATCTTCTTTGAAGAACTGTCTTTTCATGTCCTTAGCCTACTTTTTGATGGGATTGTTTATTTTTATTCTTGCTAATTTGAGTTCTTTGTAGGTTCTAGATATTAGGCCTTTGTCAGATGTATAGATTATGAAGATTTTCTTCCACTTTGTGGGTTGTCTATTTACTCTGCTGACTATTCCTTTTACCATGCAAAAGCTCTTTAGTTTAACTAAGTCTCAGTTATTTATCTTTGTTTCATTATTTTATTACATTTATATTTACATGTTTAAAGATTTTTAGAAGGTGGTAGTTTTCATTTTATTAATAACATTTGCATTTAATTTTGTCCAAATATTCTGTTATTTCAACCCATCATAAATAAATCCATAAGCAACAAGTATTTGTAAAAAGCATCCTATATGCATAAAACCAAAGTAGGTATTATCAAAAAAATAAAAGGAGATTAAAATAAAGTTCCTATCATTGGAGACCCAAAGATTCTGAAAAAAACATTAACTAGGTGATACTGATTATAAACTATGGCACAACATAATAGAGAGATCTGATTCGTTTGGATATAATACTTTCCTTGCATGATTTGGAACTGGGATTTAGTGAGGATTAGATAGGCATAAAGTGAAAGCAAGTCAAAGGAAAATATGAAAAAGCAGCATTCTAGTAAAACTGAAGCATGTAAATATCTCTGTCCCATAGTATCCTACAAACAGATCTTTGTGAACTTCTCTGATGGTTCATAGATGTTGTATTAGCCAGAATTCTCCAGAGAGACAGAACTAATAGAATATATGCATATATGAAAGAAAGTTTATTAAGGAGAATTGACTCTGAGGAGCAAGGAAGCCAATAGTGGCTCAGTCCGAGTCCCAAAGCATCAAAAATAGGAAAGTTGACAGTGCAACCTTCAGTCTATGGCCAAAGGCAAACCACTAGTGTAAGCCCGAGAGTCCAAAGGCCAAAGAACCTGGAGTCTGATGTTCAAGAACAGGAAGCATCCAGCATGGGAGAAAGAGGAAAACCAGAAGGCTCAGCAAGACAGCTTATTCCATCTTCTTTTGCCTGCTTTTTCTAGCCGCCCTGGCAGACAATTGGATGGAGCCAATAGCCTCCTCTTTTCCTAGTCCACTGACTCAAATGTTAATCTCCTATGGCAACACTCTCAAGGACACACCCAGAAACAATACTTTGCATCCTTCAATCCAATCAAGTTGACACTTAATATTACAGAGGTGCATCTAAGTAAGGAAGGTTCTTCCTCTATCTGGAAGGATGTATTCTTCAAAACAGAGATGCACAGGGAGTGGAACAGTGGGAAACTCATGACTGCTTCACAGCCAGTTAAGCAGAATCAACTGTGGCACAAATAATATGCATAAAATAATAGAGTTACTGTCCTCACTTGAAGTAGAACTTTAGAACAATTCCGCAATGCTGAAGGGATACATAGGGGAAGCTAGTTCTCCCTGGGAATTAAGTAAGAAATGTTTGAATAGATTATACAGTAACTTGAACACTAGGCAGGGGAGTTAACATTTGATGCAATTACCCTCCTCTCCTCCACTCCAAAACAAACAAACAAAAAACAAATTAAACAAGATTTTTAACAAAAAGCCTAGACTTTTGCATGGGGTGGTGGCAGTGGAGTAGTTGTTATTGACTCCATTCTTTGCCTAAATAGATCTATTTATATCCTAGTGTTCAGCAAGAAAAAAATCTAAGGCTCCCATATGTTATATCGCCCTCTTTTTACATTAAACTCTCTAGTTTAGAAGACATATCCATTAGTCTTCTATTATTGTTTTTATGAAGATTTGCAAAAATCTCTCTTCACAGTAGGAGATGTAAAATAGCCCTATGTTTCTTTCTACAGCTAAGCAACTCCATTTAACTATTCTGACATTTTTCAAATGAATAAATTTACACTGTGAAAATCCAAACTTAGCATTTTTATTTGTACAGGATTCCTATTAATATTTCTCCTTTTCATTTTGTTACCAGTTTGAAATATTTGAGTTCTTTTTAGAATGTGCCTTTTCTCTCATCAAATCTGAGGTTTTTGTATGTTACTGTCTCTTATATATTCTCTCTTTCTTTTAATACCAACTGCTATTATCTCTGAGTGACTTTATCATTTTACTCGGGCTAATGGTTTCTTGCCAACAATCAGTGATTAATTAATGTTGAACACTTGCAGTAATCTTCAAGTTTATCTTATCATAACACATTCTTTTCAATTAAATCTATTCTGTGCCATTCTGCTGGATTTTTCTTACCAATCTATTCCTGTCCACTTATTCTACATGCTTCTTTCCATACTCCTGCTCCTTAAAGCACGTCAACACTTTTCAAACTTGTTTTTATAAAGCACATGTATGTTTAAATGAAGTCTTACATTGGGTCCCTAAATGCATGCAAACAGATGAGAAAAATTTCTGTGGATAAGGTGTGAGATGGAGGCCAGGCACTGTGGCTCACCCCTATAATCCCAGCATTTTGGGAGGCTGAGGAAAGTTGATCACTTGAGGTCAGGAGTTAGAGACCAGTCTGGCCAACATGGCGAAACCCTGTCTCTGCTAAAAATATAAAAATTAGCTAGATGTGGTAGCACATGCCTGTAATCCTGACTACTTGGGAGGGTGAGGCATGAGAATCATTTGAACCTGATAGGAGGAGTTTGCAGTGAGCTGAGATCACGCCACTGCATTCCCAGCTGAGTGAGGGAGTAAGTCCCTGCCTCAAAAAAAAAAAAAAAAAAAAAAGGGGAAATGGGGATAGAGGAATATTGATAGAATATACCTTTCAAGGACCCTCTGTCATTTATGTCTCTCCTTTCCACTATAGTAAGCCAGGAGCATAGGTGAGAGAGTGTGCTATTCAATGCCTATGAAGCCAAATTTGAAAACAACAGAATTATAGCTCTAGTCAAATCAGTCCCACATCTTCTTACTAATTCATGACAGGTATTTACTCAACTAAAAACTCTTGCTCATGTCAATCTTATTTTTCTCTAGTCCTCTTCCTTACTCTCTGACTTGTGCTTTTTCTAAAATTCATGACTCTCTTTCTCTATGAAATTGAGGAAGTAGAAGCTATTAATGTTTTGTTTTTTTTTTTTGTTTGTTTGTTTTTTTGTCAAACCTATGCTTTTTGGCCAAGCTGTACCAAATGCCATGTCAGAGGCTATAGAGTTTTTCAAGCTAGCAAGGAGCTGAGTTCTCTAGTTAATAATAATAATAGTAATTTTGATTTACTTTGTGATATTCGTGGTATTTGTCAGCTTTTCAACATTTATAATTTGTTCACCATTTTTCTCATTCTAAAAAAATATTCATTTCCATCCTCAATTTGGTATTTGTAGTTTTAAATTATTTTCTTAAAAAGGACCTTCCGAGGAGTTTAAACACCAGGGCCCACAAAACCTGAATCCATTCCAACAATAGAAAGGAAGAAATTATAGGACTGTGGCCAAAGACCTTGGAATCACTTTTATTTACACAAGCGTAATCTGTACAGGACTCAAGGTTGGGACAGACTTAAGGCAAGGTGTTGAGGGTTACTTGTAAAAAATGTCAAAATGTGTGCTTTTTTTTTTTTTTTTTTGGTTATGTATTGTACTGTAAAATCTTGGGAAACATAAAGGAAAACAAGGATTTCAAGAAAACTTTCTCCAGCTGTCAATGGTATCCAAGTGGTATCAGACAGGAACATGCAGGGGCTTGTAGACCATGGTATGACATTTATCGATTCTTTTGCTTGTACTTGCAGGCTTTACATTTATGAAACTGTTTAATTCAATGCCTTTTAAATCTTTTGGATATTTTTCCCCCTGTGGAAAAGTCATCGCTGATGATATTCACATATGTGACAAATTAAAATGGAAGTGGTCAGAGGTAGACACAATTATTAGAACAACAGCTGTAATTCTACCCATTTATTTTTTACTGAAAGAAAAGTTAGACTGAATAATAATAATAAATAATGAGCCTCTTTCTCCCTAGTGGCTATAATGTGAATATAATCCCTTGTTTTATTATTTTGTTTGAATTCGTCTCTCATTGGCCAGAATTTTTTAACAATACTACAGTGATTTTAGGTAATCTATATCTTGTCCTAGTTTTAGTAGAGGTGATTGTTAAGAATAATATGATAATTGTGTTTTAGAGAAACATTTATTTTTATCTTATTGGGGGAATCTTTCCATTCTTAGTTATCTGAGGACTATGTTTCCTTTTTTCTGAAACAAAGGCTTGAAATGTTGTTAGTGCCTTTGCTACCTATTACTAAAGTGTTCTATTCTTACTATCATGTATTCTCATATAATATATACATGTACTATCATATACGTATCATATGCAACTACCACATCCTTCTGTCAACCAGGTTATATGTTAACCATGTTATCTCATTTAATACACTGATTTTATGAATTAAATAATATATACTTTTTTGTGGTCATTTCAAGATAGTTTTGGTTTTATAAGGAATATTTTAATATGTTTCCCTTATAAAAAACAAAGCTTTGTCAGTTAAGACTCAAGTCCTCACTTCATCCCAAATTTCTATCTCAAATCCTTAAATAGCTGTGGAAGCTTATATGCCTTTTTTTAATGAACTTTTATATATTTACATATATGACCATATAACATATTTTTATCATTATGATTGCTTACATTTTATATAAATCATATCATGTATATTTTATTAAAACAATTTTTGTCTTAAACATATAGTCTGGGTATCTTTTCTAGATAGTACATGTCAATCTTCTTTATTATTTTTAATTGCTACTAAGGTTTCTATAGAAATTATCACACCAGAATTTATTGAGGCATTTCCCAGTTTAGGCTGCTTGAATATTTTACCATAGTAAATGTTACTAAAAGTTAATTTTTTGTTCATGCTTTCCTCTGCACAGGATCTATAGTCAATATTGCAAAATCATTTTACTGAGTCATAGGATATATTTATCATTAAAGTTATTAAAATCTTTCAAATTGCCTCCAAAACTCTTACACCACCAGCTGTAATTGAGATCACCAATCTCCCCATATTCTTGCCAAAACTGGTATTAGGCGACTAAAAGCTTTGCTAATGTGGTAGACTGAAAAATGATTTCTGACTAACTTAATGATTGATATGATAATAATTACTACTACTAAGTTCCAGTCATATTTTCATTGACCCTTTGCATTGTCTGGTTTGAATTGCTTATGCATACACTTTGCTTGTTTTTAAATTGAATTATTTGTCTTTAAGAAAATGTGTGAACACTAATAATTTGTCTGACATACGTTTCAGATATTTTTTTGACTCTTTACTCTTTAAGTTTCAGTATACAGATGTTTTAAATACTGAATTACATAAATTTATCTACTTTTATCCTTCATGTACCATTTTTGTTTCTTTAGTTCTTCCATAAAAGACATGATATTTTTCTTTGTATTCGTTTACTATTTTCTTAAATAACAAATATCTTATTTAGAGTTCTCATGTAAATTTTATCATTGTTTTTAGTATCTATTTCATGAATTTATTCTTATGAAGGTATTAGATATAAAGCTAACTTAATTTTTCTGATAGAGGATTTTCCTAACACCATTTGTTGACCAATTGATCATTTCTATACTAACATTACATATAATGTTTACATTAAATTGTGTTATATTTATGAATTTCTGAGCCCCATATTATGTATTTTCTTACTTTGCTAGCTGTTTATATATAAATCTAAATGCTGAGAGTACAGCTTTAATTACTACAGAGTTGAAACATAGTTACAGGGTACAATATGCCTTCCTGTTTCCTATGAACCCATGGAATTTACTCTCCCTATCAATTCTCCAAAAGTTTTTTGGCTACTCTTACAAGCTAATTATTCCATATATATTTTTTACATTGATTTGTCAATGACATAAAAAAATCTTTTTGGTACGCCCTCTAAATCTAGCTCACAGGCAGGTCATTGGTACAGGGAGAATGAAAGATGAACAAAGAATACCTTGTCATCCCGGAAAATAAGAAATGATCAACACACACAAGGATGGGAGCATGTCAAAGGACTTAGAAGCCAAAGTGAAAGAGGTCCCAATGGACAAAACAGGAAATATTAGAGTAACAAAATAAATAAGGTAGTGCTGGATTATAACTGAAAGTATAAAATGAATGTATGTGAACCCACATATATAGATAAATGAATGGATAAATAGGCAATTAAATGTGAGGAGAAGAGAAAAATCTTCTGTATAGGAGAACCCCCAATAATAATAATATATGTAGACACCTCTGCTTCTTGCAGATTAATTATATCATTCTTGAGAAAAATGCAGACTTTGTCATTTCAGGCAGTTCTCACAGTTGGACTCAAACTTTAAACTCTGTTCTTTGGGATCAGCTAAGATCTGAAATTCAGTTATTCTGTCATTAGATGGGCTGTCTGTATGTGTGCCTCAGGTTCTTCCAGAGGCTGGGACAGAATTTATACACAGAATTTCAGGCTTTCCTTCTGGCTCTCTCTTTTTCATGATCCTCCTTCCTTCACTGATTTCTAACAATTATGATTGCCTGAAATGTGTCCTTTGGTTCTTTAAGGTCAGAAAGACATGATTGAGGATGTTTTTATTGAAGTTTTGGCCACTCTGCATCATGTCTGTGGCCTGTCTGCAGCTGAAAACTAGAAACATGGGTAACACTGAGCCATCCTCATTTCCAAGTGTCAACAGCCCTCTAAAATCTGCTTATATTTGCTAATTATCCAGTGCCTTCAGATAGCTTTTACTTCTTGTTGTTGTACAAGTTGGTTCTTATTTATGGGAAGGTGAGTGATATCAGAAGCAGAGTCCAATTATATCTTTAAACTTTTTGATCTTATAATAGTTGTAGATTTATAGAAAATTTGCAAAGAGAGCAGAAAATTCAGAATTTATGTATGTCTTTTAGGAGACATAATGACTAAATGCAATGAAATAGATCAAATCTTAGACCATTAAAAAAAAGCATGTTCAACAAACAATAAATGAAATATACATAAATTCTGAAGCTTATTAATAGTACTATAACAATGTTGATTTCTTAGTTGTGAAAAATCTACCACAGTAAGGTGAGAAGTTAACAATAGGGGAAAATGATGTGAGTATATGGGAGTTTTCTGCTCTCTTTGTAGTTTTGTGTGATGCTTTTCCCATAGTTATAATGGGGTTGTGATTTTTAGGAAAAAAATACCTCAGAAGTAAAATGCCCTAGTCATTACATTATATTAGGGGTATAAGCCAATGGCATGACTTATCACCAATGATGTTATCTTTTATTACCTGGCCAAGATAGTGCCTACCAGGTTTCTCCACTGTAAAGCTGGTTTTCCTTTCATACTTTAGTATTTGAAAACAAGTCATTAAATACACCCTGAATCTAGGGAGGGAAGGGAGAATGGGAAATTGGACTTCACCTTCAGGGGCAGAGAGGGAACATCTACATAAACTTTTGAAATTTTTCTGTAAATAAGATTTGATTCCTTTCTACATTGTTATCTTTCAATCATTTATTTGTATCATATGTACTCATGTATATTTATTTCATACTTTAGGTTATAATTCAATATTATTCTGTTGCTCAAATTGTCTGACTTTAACCATGGCATATCTTCTTCCAGCTTGATTCTTGTAGGGTTTTTTTTTTTTTTTTGACTGTTTGTTTGTTTTTTGAGCACTTCTTTATTTTCTGACTATCTCATCTGTGAAATGGGATATTGTATTCGTCCATTTTCATGGTGCTGATAAAGACATACCTGAGATTGGGAAATTTACAAAAGAAAGAGGTTTAATTGGACTCACAGTTCCACATGGCTGGGGAGGCCTCAGAATCATGGTGGAAGGCAAGAAGCAAGTCACATCTTACATGGATGGCAGCAGGCAGAAAGAGAGCTTGTGCAGAGAAACTCCCATTTTAAAAACCATCAGGTCTTGTGAGACCCATTCATTGTCACAAGAACAGCATGGGAAAGACCTGTTCTCATGATTCAATCGTCTCCCACTGGGTCCTTCCCAAAACACATGGGAATTATGGGAACTAAAAGATGAGATTTGGTTGGAGACAGACAGCCAAACCATATTATTCCACATCTTGCCCCTCATAAATCTCATATCTTCACATTTTTAGACCAATCATTCCTTCCCGACAGTCCCACAAAGTCTTAACTCATTTCAGCATTAACTCAAAAGTTTACAGTCCAAAGTCTCATCTGAGACAAGACAAGTCCCTTCTGCCTATGAGTTAGTTACTTCCTAGGGACAATGGGGATACAGGCATTGGGTAAATACAACCATTCCAAATGGGAGAAATTAGCCAAAATAAAGGGACTACAGCCTGCAGGCAAGTCCAAAATCCAGTGGCCAGTCAAATCTTAAAGCTTCAAAATGATCTTCTTTGACTTTTTTGATGTCTCACATCCAGATCATGCTGATGCAAGAGGTAGGTTCCCATAGTCTTGGGCAGCTCTGCCTCTGTGGCTTTGCAGGGTACAGCCTCCCTCTTGGCTGCCTTTATGGGCTAGCATTGAGTGTCTGCAGCTTTTTTAGGCACAGGGTGTAAGCTGTTGGTAGATCCAGCATTCTGGGGTCTAGAGGACTTCTCGCAGCTCCACTAGGTAATGCCCCAGTAGGGACTCTGTGTGGGGGCTCGCATCTCACATTTCCTTTCTACACTGCCCTAGCAGAGGCTCTCCATGAGAACCATGACCCTGCAGTGTTTCTATACATCTTCTGAAATCTAGGCAGAGGTTCCCAAACTTCAGTTCTTCACTTCTGTGTACCACAGACTCAACACCACATGGAAGTTGCCAAGGCTTGGGGTCTGCACCCTCTGAAGCCATAGCTGGAGCTGTAACTTGGCCCCTTTTCCTCATGACTAGAGTGTCTGGAATGCAGGACTCCAAGTCCGTAGGCTACACATAGCAAGAGGACCCTGGACCCAAGCACAAAACCATTTTTGTATTCCTAGGCCTCTGGACGTGTAATGGAATGGGCTGCCATGAAGATCTCTGACATGCCCTGGAGACACTTTTCCCATTGTCTTGGGGATTAACATTTGGCTTCTCATTACTTATGCAAATTTCTGCAGCTGGATTGAATTTCTTCTCAGTAAATGAGATTTTCTTTTTTATTGCATTGTAGGGCTGAACATTTTCCAAACTTTTATGCTCTGCTTTCCTGATAACTCTGAATGCCTTTAACACCATTCATGTCACCTTTTGAATGCTTTGCTGCTTAGGAATTTCTTCTGCTGGATACCCTAAACCATCTTTCTTAAGTTCAAAGTTCCACAAATCTCTAGGGCAGGGGCAAAATGCCACCAGTCTCTTTGCTAAAACATAACAAGAGTTAGCTTTGCTCCAGTTCCCAACAAGTTTCTCATCTCCATCTGAGACCACCTCAGCCTGCACCTTATTGTGCATATCACTATCAGCATTTTTGTCAAAGCCATTCGTCAAGTCTCTAGGAAGTTCCAAACTTCCCCACATTTTCCTGTCTTCTTCTGAGCCCTCCAAACTGTTCCAGCCTCTGCCTGTTACCCAGTTCCAAAGCCACTTCTACATTTTTGGGTATTTTTTCAGCAACGCCCCACTCTCCTGGTACTAATTTACTGTGTTAGTCTCTTTTCACATTGTTGATAAAGACATACCTGAGATTGGGCAATTTACCAAAAAAAGGAGGCTTAATTGGACTCACAGTTCCACATGGCTGTGGAAGCCTCATAATCACGGTGGAAGGCAAGAAGAAGTGAGTCACATCTTACATGGATGGTAGCAAGCAAAAAGAGAGCTTGTGCAGAGAAACTCCCATTTTTAAAATCATCAGCTCTCATGAGACCCATTATCTGTCAGGAGAAGGGCATGGGAAAGACCCATCCCTATGATTCAGTCATCTCCCACTAGTTCTCTCCCACAATACATGGGAATTATGGGAGCTAAAAGATGAGATTTTGGTGGGAACACAGAGCCAAACGATATCAGATATTCAAAGTACTAAATCTATAGATTGATTATAGAAATAAGTGACTTAATACATATGAAGCATGAAGAGAGTCCTTAGCACAGAGCAATCTCTCATTAACTATATTTGTGCTTTTCATATTTCTTCAAAATCTGTCTTTTTCTCAACCACATTTATTTTCATGTTTTTGGTGTTCTCTTGTTTTATAAAAAGATATTTTCTGTCATCCTTTGAGAATACAAAAAGATTTCTATAATTTTTTCTTATATATAAAGTAAATGATGTTTAGTTTAATGATA
Source organism: Aotus nancymaae (assembly GCF_030222135.1). NCBI lineage: Eukaryota > Metazoa > Chordata > Mammalia > Primates > Aotidae > Aotus > Aotus nancymaae. The sequence goes on from NW_026988471.1 coordinate 34,247,400, forward strand.
GTTTAATGTAGAGAGTATACAAAGCTGGAGACATCTTATAAATGCAACAGATTTTACCTTAAGGTATGTTTGCTTATCATCTCTTGAATATGTTACATATAGTGCCTTGCATTTCTCTCTCTTTTATTGTTAGTCTCATATATCTTGAGTAATAGGGTCAAATGTAGAAGAGCACAATATATTTTGAAACTGCTAAGTCATAATTAGACATAATAAAATTCATTAATACATTACTTAATGTAATACTTAAAATCTAGATATACCTAGGTTTCTAAAGTAGTTTCCCAGCATTGAATTCTCAGCATCCTCAGAGCCTTACTAGCTTAACTAATTCACTAATGTTTTAAAGTCATTTAAAATTAGCTATGAATGACTGACAATGGTAATAATATTGTGTAGTGTTTAGTGTTGTAAGGATTAAATGAGTTACTATATCTACACATCTCAATCCCATGTCTGATAGGTAGCTGTGTTAGAATAGATAGGTAGGCAAATGTCAGGCAACCATCAGGTGACAGTCAGGTGGTTGTTATATTGTCTGTCTAAAATAATAATTTGTTGCAGCCAATCCCAAATAAAGCATCTCCCAATAGATAGTAAACACCTGAAGCTGGTGATCAGTAGCTTCCCAATAAGATTTCAAGAGTGGGATGAGTGGCCTCAAGCATGTACATTAAGAGGCATTTAACTGTATATGATCTTACCCTAAGAATGCTTTACTGGTAAGGGAAAATGCCTCAAATGAGCATGTGTACAACTTTAGTAAACATATTGTGCGTACAGTCCTTCCCAAGTGCTGGCAGGCCACTGCACATACGGACAGCCCACCCTGAGGGAAAACTCAGGGGAGAAGAGTCACGAACCCCAGAACCATGGCAATGTATAAAACCCCCATGTCAAGCATCATACAAGGCACTTGGATCTCTTAAGTCGCCCACTTGGCCCTCTTCCAAGTGTACGTTACTTCCATTCATTTCTGCTCTAAAACTTTTTAATAAACTTTGACTGCCACTGTAAAACTTGCCTCAGCCCCTCACTCTGTCTTATGCCCCATGGACAAAATCTTTCCTTTCATTAGACAAGAAATGAGTTTCTACAAACCCATACAGATTTGTCTCTGCTAACAGTTGTTCTATAAATACAGGTTCTTCTTAAACTAAAAATTGCCTTCTTGTGCCTTTTTGTCACAGAATATTTTAATAATAAGCTAATGTGATAATTTAAATAAAAATATATTTTTGGGAATTAAAAAATACTTTTTGTCTGAGGCCCTTATGTTATATAATGTCACTACATTGGTCAAGCCACTGTACTCAGGTGTTTAGTCAACAGACCATTGTTCTACCATTAACATGAATGAACAATGTTACAAAATGCTTGCTTAAATCCTAGTCTGTGCCAGATACTGCATTACACAGTGTCCACCAAGCAGCCCTTCAGAAAGTTATAATGTTTGATATATTATTTCATTCTATTATGCAAATAAGGACATAATCTTGTCCCAGTAAAGCCCTCATTTTACAGAAAATATATATTTTTAATTCTTGCTCTCTGTTGTACCACTAAGGTTCTAAAGAAATGCTTCTATTAAAATGCAGAGTGTCTCCTTCCAGTGTAATGATAACATCAGCAAATTTCAGAAGCATTTCGGCAAAATGGCTCTAATTCAATTGATTAGATGTTGAACAGGTGTTAAAGTTCAGCCCCAGTGATTCATTGCTTTCTTCAGGAGCTCTACCTATCTCATTTAACGTTCCTAGAACTTAAAACAGTCCATATGAATACTTATAAACATGAGATTTCTTTGTATTGGAAAATCTATTCGTACTAATTCTAATATACATGCAGCGAGCTATTTGCTAGATTCAAAGCTTAGTAAGCAAAGCAGGGAGACCTGTGGTCTTTGCTAATTAATTTGTTGTCATTCAGTGAAGACTTTCTCATTGTCATTTATCATTAAACACCAGGACCTTGACCCATATGAAATTGTGATTTAAAAACAGAGAAAGAGTACAGCACTCTGCAGAGATGAACAACTCAGAGAATAGACTTTCAAGTTTCCACACTAAAAATGTCTTTGGGTCAGTAGTCACTACGAGTTAGGAAAGTAAATGTAAGCTTCTCACTGCTTCTATTTCTAGTTACATTATTTTTGCTTCTCTACAGTGGGTTGGGATTCATAAATAATAAGTCATATATATTCACATTTATATATTTTAATAACAATTTCTTTAGTCATTTAAGAAAGCAGGCATCAGTAATGGTGTTGTCAGTAACACATCACAACAATAGGGTGTTTAAATGTGAGTATCCTATGTGCCAGGGAATATGCTAATCCCTTTAGATATTTTTATTTATTTAAACCTTACATTTACTCTCTGTAGTAGGTATTACTATCCTGATTTATGGAAGAAAAACAATTTCAGAAAGTCTAGTTACAGTAAGAGAAGGAACAGATACTTCATATTAAGTCTAAGTGACTCCACAGTACATGGTTTTAAATAATATACAAAGAGTCCCTCCTCTCTGTGACTCTATGTCACAGCTTAGGGTTGAACTCTGGGAAAATAATAAGGAATCTGTAATGGAAACCTAAAATTAAATATTAAGATTGAGGTGTTCATGCTATCCCAATTAGGAGTTCTTATAAAGTTGCCAGGAGCACTGGCCATGTATTTATATAATAGAGTCCATTTTTCATATTTCTACTGTTGCCATTTCTTCTACTCAGCTTTCCTACATCTTTAGATTTCACTTTGGATTCTTGCTTCTACTTATATTGTGCACCTCTCATCTCATTCTTGAAAAAATATTCTTATTTACTCTTGATTCTCAGGGCTGGTATGAGTGATCCACTCATGTGCCAAGTCACAGAACTTGCTATTTTCTCTTAATTTATTGATTGATTTCTATGATTCACTAATTCTAAGCTGCTATATAACGAGAGATTTCCAAAAATAAGGTCTTAAGGGGAAGGTAGAACTTTGAGGAATCATTCTCATCCTTCTATTTCTGGGTAGCTTCTATTTCTGGGTTAGTTTATTTTCTGGAGATCAGAAAAGAGAAAGAGGAAGTGAAAAGCAAGCAGCTTCCTTTTTAAAGAAATGATCCAGACATGAATCATCATTTTTTCTCATGTGCCCAAAACTGACAGCAAGGGAGTCTGGAAAATGTAGTCCAAAATTGCTACTCCTGGATTATCTAGCTGAAACACAAAGGGGACTCAGTGCCGCAGTCCTAAACTGAATAAGTAGAAAATGAATACCGACATCAATCAACAGCCCCTTACACAAGATTCATGCACTTTAGTTAAAGGTAAGAAGTATACTCTGACATTTCTTGTCTCGTATTCTGACAAGAGCAACCAGCTATGCGTGCTTCCTATCCAGCTTCCTTTACCTACGTGTCTCCAAATCAAAGAAAGGATAGTTTTTAAAGTTCTAAAACAACAATCACAACACTCAGCAATGTGTTTAAACTGAACAGAGTTGAAAGCCAATGCAATAAACAGAGTCAGACAAAAAGTCAGAACAAATGAAATAAACATGGAACTACATAGGCAGGTACATATCAAACCAATCTGTTTAAGAGTGTGAAGGCTTTTTAAAAATAGGTCTTACCAACAGAATTATCTATTGTTTAGCTTATTGTTCTGGTCTCATTGTTTCTTATAAAAGTTCGTATTTGACATATAGAATACATCAGACAAGTTGTAAAATTATAGAGCAACAGAGGGTTAACATGACTAATTAGGAAATAATGCTAATGTCCAATAATCCAATTTTAATGGTTAATTGGAATAAATTCCTATCTTCAAAAACTTTGCCTAAAAACTACTTGTATGCTGTTCAAGTGGAGTTTTTCTCCAGATTGTTCTAGATCCAACTAGATCTTTTTTGATCTTTTCAAGTTTTTAAATGTCCTCCTTTCAATATGATAACCAAATCTGAACATAACAGTTCCTAAATGGAGTAAATAGACAAATGTCATGTGTCTACTTGCACAATGGGTTTTGTTTGGTTTTAGCAACCACAACAGTGTCACTGTTGAACCACATGAGGTCTGTGGCCCAAGAAAGTTTTTACATAATTCATATAAATTTCCAGAAACCAAGAAAACTATATTCTGTATATGTGACAATAATTTTTTACAACCTAAATTCAATATATTACATTTCATGGCCTACCACCTCTAATCTCATTCACAGCCATCTATACACACTCTTTCAGCACCCTAAAATTTTACATATGTGGTTCTCTTTACTTAAATAACTTCTCTCTTTCCATCTCATCAACTGCTATTTGTACTTTAAATTCCAATGCAGGTATACCTTTCCCTTAGTAGACTTGCGTTAATTAACCCCAAGTAATAGGTGCAAACATTGTTGAATTGAGTTGCATTCAAGTCCTAAGCTGTATAATTTCAAACCATGGTCACAGTTGCTAGAAATGTGCTCTGTTGTTCCTTGTTGACTATTCAATCTTAAAGGATGAGTTAGAATCATAAATAGGCTAAAGGAGTTGTTGAAGTAAAGTCTACTATTGAACTATATTCTAATAATGTGGCAATAGTAATTAAAGAAAACAAAAATCGTTGTTTATCTATTTTAAAAATGATTATCATATATGACATCAAAAAGAAGACATTTGCAAATTAGAAGAAATTATAGAATACTTTTAATAACCAATTGTGCTAATGATCACTTTGTTATTTTGGGAGGCAAAGTGAATGTCAATTAGCAGTTAATTGAATATCCAGATACTCAAGGCAACTTCCTGGGAATTTTATCGTACATTGTTCAATAACCAGGACAACTCTCCTTTAGACTATTGTCCATCATTTAGAAAAATAAAAATTGAGAATCAGAGAAGACACACAACATTTTGTTGTAAGATGGGGCTTAGAAGCCAACTCCAAATCCAAGATTAGCACACAAGAAGTTTCTTAGGTAGTGCTCCTAAAATCACCATCTTTAGTGGAAGTAAAGAAAGCAGAACTGGCAAAGAAATAACTTGAGTAAATGCTGTCTTGATAAGGATTCAGTCAACTATGAAGGGCTGTGGATGTCCCTGGAGACATGTCCTGATTTGGAGATGAGGGAGGCAAATACTTTATACCACTGCGTTGACCAGACATTTGATACAAGATGCCTTGAAATATGGTGGTGACCTTATTTTCAAGGGAATTACTAGACTTCTTTTTGCCCAAAGGAAATTACTAGAAAGGACTGACAGCTGAGAGCTTCAGTTGGCAAATTCCCTAGCAGCTGGATCGAAGAGAAATCTGAACAACAAAGTTAAGCATTTGATGTTAATTTATTGAGCTGTTCTGTTACACTTGATTTAGATGAGTTCCAGAAGTATTTATCTCAAAATTTCATCGTCTGTGGCCCCTTTTCCTTGGGAGGTTCTTATAATAGGCAGGACAGTGAGCCAAACCAAGGCCCTGCCCCTGCGGTTAGTCTTCAGAATGTACCTAACACTTAATATAACCTTCTTAAAATGTTCATTCTAGATTTCACTCACCCTTGGCTAGTACCTTTACTAGCTTAGTTAGCTTTCCTTGTGGGGTCATCCAGACCCTCATTTTTGAGAGATATGATCTCTTGCTTACCATGACATCTCAGATGTAGACTGCCGAACTTGTCCTTTTACTATCAGTTGGATAAAAGAGTAATATACAATTTCCAAGTGGATCTCTGCAATCCTAAACATATTCCTCCCTTCCCTAGCAGAAACCTTGTTTAGCATCAGTTATGTTTCCTCCTTACCATCAGGGTCAATTACCTACGTTAAGAAGTTTTTCTTCTTGCATCCTTGTCCTAGATTGTGAGGACTCAAAACACCCAGGTGGAAATGTATTAATAGCTTAAAGTTCAATTGGAATCTTACTAAGTCTCCTGGTGAAAGTGTTTTTTCTTTGTAAATCATAACTTTTAAGCCCAGAGAACCCAGAGCTGTAAGGACAGAAAAACACATTTCTCCAAAAGAGTCACTTATAGTGAGTAACCAGGGCTCCTCTTCACTCAACTACAAATTCTGTCTATTATGAAAGCAGCACAATATAATGGTCATTGATTCAGTGTGTATGTGCCTTCAAGAAGATTTTGCCTCATCTTCATAGGATATTGTTTCTGAACTGAGACCTCAGCTGCACCATCAATCTGTCATCCCATTGCTGTTACAGGTTAGCCACTCTTGGACTATATAATATGTGATAGAACAATAGAATTCCATTGTGTTGTTGTCACTGTATATCTTCTTTGCTATACAATGTACATATAATATTATTTGAAATGCCATATAAATGTATCAAATACTTGTAAGTCCCTGGATAATGGTCTTAAGTGGGGCCTTTAAGCAGGAATTAAAAACCTATACCTGAAATATGTATCAATTCTCATCAAAATAAATCACTGTTTCTTCTGGAATGAAGCAGCCTAATGAAGTAAACCTTCCTCAAAGGGGATTATTGGTCTCTTTGAGTAACAGGACGATATCTAGAGGTTTAGACTTTGTAGCTAATAGGATGGACATTCATCAACTGTAGTATCTGTACCAGATTGTTAAGTGGGAGCTGATACCATTGGGCCTATCTCTGCCTCCATGACTATTCTGTTTATTTATTCATTGTGCCAGAACTGAGGGAGAGAGGAATAACAGAGACTGGCTGATGTCAAATATCCAAGGTATTCTCTATTTGGCTATTTAGTCCCTCGTCCATGGTGAATAATCACTAGTGAGCATTGACATTCAATACAAAGATTTTCATACTTTGTACCCATTTCTGTAGGCCCATCCACGTGCAATTATTCAAGACTTCCTCACCAATGTTCCACATTTTCTTTTTTAGATCTCTGATGAAATTGCCAAACCATTTATTTTTCTCTTTTCATTCTCTGGCCATTCCTTAAGCCATTTACCAATGCTCATGCATCTATAAATACATACTAATGTCAAGCCATGTCTATTTGAATCCAAAGTGGATTGCCAGCTGTGATCCATTTTCAGCTTTTGGTGACTTTCACTCACTCTGATCAGTGAAATAAACATGGTCTTTTTTTTTTGTTTTTCTTTGTCATTTCGTCATAAGAGAGCAACCTTCTGACCACAAAAATGAGCAAAGGGATAGATGCTGAATCCACAGAGTGTATAGCAGAGAGTCTGGGTAACTTGCTTATGTAACTGATTTGTGGTTTCTGGTTCTGCTAATGCTCAATCCCAAATACACAACTTCCACTTCACAATGGATTTCTGCTGATCCTCTTTGATTTCATGACTTGGTAGGTCACCAAACAAGCTGTAGGATGGGTAGTTCTGGTCACATGATAACTTGATATCAGTCACTCTGTATCAACCAGGGCACATTTACCAGTTAATTTGTGCTAAAGGCTATAGAGTCTCCACCTACCACCAGTTTCTTTATTTCCTGCAGCATTTGGGTGCTCTGGCTTCATAATCTCATGTGCCTCCTCAGACTTCACCTAATATTGATCTTTATAGGAAGCAGGATTATGAAATGGAAATTACCATGCTGAAAGTTAATTCAAGATTACTCTTGAAATCGATACTTTGGGGAAGGGAAGGAATCAAGATTAGACAGGGGGATAATTTGGGTTGTGGAGTAGTCACAGTAAGGCTCAGGCAACACTACATGGAATTTCGAAGCCAGGATAGTCCTTCAGAATTGTCTTAAGTTGGGACAAGAGGTCCAGTCCTCTGCACAGCTTACTGACTAGCCATTGGGTGAAGGCTGTCCTGGGAAGAGTGTGTGACTTTGAGAGAGAGAACTGTCTTTAGCCAAGGGGAATTTCTTGAGAGGTCTGATAGGTGACACCTGCTAACCTTCCTTCCACAGGATTCAGAGGGAAGGATAAGCCTAAAAAGGATGTGAGCCAGCACCACATTTGTGACACTTTGAAAAATCACCCTATCAGGATGGGACAGAAATTTTAACCCAAGTTTGTTTGTTTATTCTTTATTTTTTCTTACCTCTAAGACCTATGCTTTCTATCACAACAAAGTTTTATTTGTCATTCCCCATACAGTATTAGAAAAATGTCAAAATATTATTCAAAGGCATGCACGTGCACACACACACACACACACACACACATAAAGACACACGCACATAAAGACACACACACAGCTATAATTACTTAAATGCAATTTTTACTCCACTATTTCTACTTAAAAACATGGCATAAACCTTTGAAATATATTTTTCAGTGTGTTACTTGCTAGAAATTTGTCTTTGTTTCTTCTTTGATATATTTTGGAAGTTGAGATTGTAGAACAGTTTTAGAATATTTGCATACTTACTTTAGGTGGGTAATTCTGTGAATTATGTTTAAACAACTTCTAAAGAGATTATAGCTGCCTCTGTGGACATGATCAAAACAAATCAATCATGTTCTGATCAATCTGCTTGTTTATTTAAACTATTATTGTAGATCCATGAACAATCAATTAGATTGCTACATGATCACTGTGATTTTATAATTAAATTGTCTAAAATAACATGGATAACCCAGGAAGTCCATACTGTCATATCAATCATTTACTCTGAGGCATACAAGGAAGTGAGGTAGTATCTTACCTGAAAAGGTAGAATTAATAATCTCCTTCTTACCTGTGACTCTAGATAGTTAAGTATTCCAAAACCACTTTTTAATCACAAGAAAAAAACTGTTCTATCACTTTTTAATCTCTTAGCTAAGAGGTCAGAAGGGTTCATACCTGACCTGAAATTCTTCCGCATCTCTGAGATTTCAATATCTAATTTGAAGTGTTTTCCTAAATAAAACTTTACTTTTTTCATTACCAACACATCAAGCCCTGAATTGTCTTTTATTTATTTATTTTAATGTATTTATTATACTTTAAGGTCTGGGGTACATGTGCAGATCGTGCAGGTTTGTTACATAGGTATACATGTGCCATGGTGGTGGTTTGCTGCATCTATCACCCCATCATCTACATTAAGTATTTCTCCTAATGCTATCCCTCCCCATTTCCCCCATACCCTCCTATTCCTCCCCTAGTACCACACGCCTCAGGACCCAGACTGTGATGTTCCCCTCCCTGTGTCTGTGTGTTCTCATTGTTCAACACCCTATTATGAATGAGAACATGTAGTGTTTGGTTTTCTATTCTTGTGTCCCTTTGTTAAGAATGATGGTTTCCAGTTTCAACCATGTTCCTGCAAAGGACATGAACTCATCCTTTTTTATGACTGCATAGTATTCCATGGTGTGTATGTGTCATATTTTCTTTATCCGTCTATCATTGATGGGCATTTGGGTTGGTTCCAAGTCTTTGCTATTGTGAACAGTGCTGCAATAAGCATATGTGTGCATGTGTCTTTATCATAGAATGATTTTTGATTACCATTACTTTACATGTGCTCCAGTGATGGGGGAATTGCAAATTTTAATATAGGACATATATGCTAACTTTTGGCATTATTTTATCTCTAATGAGATTCCAACAAAGTATTTACAGTTTACTAAATATAGACCAGGGGTTATAAATATTTTCTGTAAAAGGTCAGATAGTAAATTTTTTAGGCTTTGTGGACTATGGTTTCTGTTGCAACTACCAAATTATACTGAAAGCAGCACAGACAATGCATAAATGAGTAAGTATGGCTGTATTCCAATGAAACTTTATTTACCAAAATAAGCAGCAAGCCAGATTTGACCTGTGGGGTATAGGTCACTTGTGGGTCATAGTTTGCCAATTCTTGATTTATACAATTGCCAAAGAACTGAACTAGATAAAAAGAGAGTCATTCCATTAATTGAGTGTTTGGTTTACTAAAACCCAACATTTTGATATTTGAAAGTACCCAACAGATGGATTGAATGTATTTAGCTTAAATCTGACTGTTTGATATTGTGTAAGTGGAGCCATCTATCTGTGCTGTCACAGACTGTGGATGAAGGTTGTAGGCAAACCAAATAGTCTGAGCTTCTATTTGTCCCTATGAAAGTCAGCAGTAAATTCAACTGAACAAAAATGTAAGTGCTAGACATTGTTCTAGACACAGAGACCTAAAACTGCAGGTACCCACTTTTTGTAGTAACTCGATATACCACATCATTATACACATTTTTGAGTTTATCTAAAATTAAGTGGACAAAACACAATTTTCATCATTCTAGTCTCTCCCTCAGGCAGTTACTTCATTTTATGTGTGTGGGCATGATTTTTCTGGAAATAAACATTTGTTAAATGTAGCAAAAAGTTAATTTTTAATCATAAAAAGGGATTTCCTTCAATCACCTCCTAGCTTTGCATTTTTAAATTTTCTCTCCCTCTATAGGTTGATCTGACAGATCAGAGAATTCAAAAATCTTGTTATTTCTTTCTAAAGAAGTCACAAACTGATCTATCATTTCCCCTTTGAAAAATACGAGGATTGCTTTTGAGATGTAATGGCTCTCAGATTTATTTATTATATTTAATTTTGTATTTTTGACACATCAAATTCCAAGCTAATGTTTTATGCTGCTTCACCCACAACTTACTATTCAATTGGTGCCTTTAGCATATCATTTCTCTCATCTGCTAAGTGTATCTCAGACTGTTATATGACTTTTCTCTAGATCTCTGAAATCATCACTATAGTTTATGTGAAGCATGAAATTTATCTATTTTTGACTAGTTCATCTTTGGAATGTAAAATTTGCTGCTAGACAGCAAAATAAGAGTCAAAATTTTATCTGATGGTTAATAGTGTAATCCATGCCATCCTTATATAATGTATGTTTTTGTTTCTGCTTATAAAAGATTATATATATTAAATATTTATTACTTTTCTAATATTGTATTTTCTTCACATCATAAGTTATGTCAGGCATGCCACTTAACACACTGGTCAGTTGAAGACTGACCTCGTCTTCAACTATGTATTTTTGTTTTATACCTAGAGTCCTTGAGATTTTATTTTTATTGAGATAGGTTTGTCATTGCCCTTAAGTAGGTAAAACCCAAAACCTGGGCAGCTATTAATATAGACCACCTTTGTCATCTTCATTATCTACAACAGAAGCCATATATTGAATCAGATTGACCCATTGGCTACAGAACTTTTGGTGGTGTTTTCTGGTTGAAAAAGATGCAAGCGACACAAAAAGAGTAGTCTTGAAAGGGAAGCCCAAAGTTTTGCAGGCATTGAAGTTATCACTGCAGGAGTGTGCGTGTAGGGGGTGGACATGTGTGTACAGAGTAAAGGAATGAGCTAGAGTAAACTTTATTTATCTTATTTTATGTGTTAATAAAAATATCTCCCTTTTTTGTGAAATATTTAGGCAGTATTATTTGTGTCTGCTAGTCGCAGCTGCTGCTTCTCTGTTCAAAGGAATAGTTATGTAACTCATGTTAAACCAGTCATGGTATCTTATCTCATGGCAATGATGACTTGTTAAGATCTCCCTTTTTTTTCTTTGTTTTTCATACAGGTATATGTATTTAGGGTCCCCCCACACAAGATAATCCAGAATAAGCCACTCCTCTCAGAATCCTTAACTTAATCACATTGGAAAATACTTTTCTTTCTTTCTTTCTTCTCTTTCTTTCTTTCTTTCCTTTCTTTCTTTCTTCTTTCTTTTTTTTCCTTCAAAGTAAAGCAGCAATTCCTTACTTGGAATCCAAGAATTAGGACATGAACATATGCTTTTAGAGGGTGCCATCTGGTTCAGTACAGTACCTTTCCATAATTTGGTTATGCAAGCTAAAACTTTCTTTCTCACTGCTTTAATTTTTTTCAGTTATTATGTCAGTTGAAATTAGGTGTTTACCAATAGCATCTGAAGGAACCCCAGAAAAAAACAGATTTTATTATGAGATATCCTGCTGGATTCAAGGAAAAACACAATGTATGTGTTAGAAAAAGAAAAAATGAATTTATACACATAAAAATTTTGACCAATAGCCATCTATGGTCAAGAGATCAGTGAAACTTCATTGACTCAGCTGCATTTAAGAAGCAATAACATCACAGTGTTCTTTTTAACCAAAAAACACCATATAAACAATACTCATGCAGTAAAGAAGATTATTATAAAATAAATTGTGTTAACTTATATTTCATATAAGTAGAGAAATAAAGACTTTTAAAATAATTGGTTTGGGTCAGGCTTACCATTTTATTATTTGCACCAAAACCCAACCAGATTAATTAAATTTTCTGGGTAAAAATTGAATAAAGTATTATAATAAAAATGTGGAAAATGATAAAAACTTTTCAGAAGAAAAATATTTTAAGTGTATTGCCAAAAGAAGGATATAGAGGGTAAAAAAAATATTTAACATTTAAATTTAAATATTTAAACTTTATTTATGTTAGAAATGACATAAAACTAAAACCTCAACAATAACTGAGATGTTATGCAAGTATATGGCAAAAATCAAGTACTCTTAAAATACTAAATACTATTTCAAATAAAAAAATTACATATAATGATAGAAAAATAAGATGATATAACAAGTCATTTCGCAAAAAAATGGCTAATTATTGTCTACTATTAAAGAACTGCAAAATAGAGCAATAAAATATATACACTGTAATGTTTTGCATTTAGCAATAAGCATTAGATATTTTCCATATCAGGTAGCACATATAAATCTAATCCATCCTCATCAATGTTGTCCAGTATTACATAAAATAAATGTACCATTTTAGTTTTCCATTTCTCAAAAGTAAAACGGTGGAATTATAATTATATCTAGTCTCTTATCCTGTTTTTCTGGCCCTGTATGGTAGTAACATTTATTGATGTTTAATATGTCAGTACATAATTAAAGGTCTTAACCATATACATGCTATTTGACCAATCAGTTTTACTTACTGGATTATTCCTATATACCTATTTAAAGATGAGCACAAAGATTTAGTAGTATTTATAATAGAAACTAATATTATAACAACGGATAATTAGACTTGCTTCTCTGATAATTTAGAAGACTGGCTATACTGAATGTCTTGATTAAAACAACTAGAAATATTGTATACACTTTTATCTATATTTTAAAAAATATAGCATTAAACTGGCAAGAAAAGAAGCATTTTCAGAGGCAAAATTCTAAGTGAAAGTCAGGATCTAAAGAAATAAGTGTAGCAGTGAAGCTACATTTGCCCCGTGGGCACTTTTCAATTCAATCAACTTTAACTTTGATTTTCATGGCTTTGCAGTCCATCAGAGATGAGATATAGAAGATCTAGTAGGAAATGCTCTTCGTAGAACTAGGATCACAATAGCCTAATCTCTCAATTTATGGGCAAAGCAAAAATTCCATCGACCTCCACACCCATATGAAATATATTCTTAGAAGAGGAAAAATAAAAACAAGAATAAGCTCAAGAAAATATCTTGAGTTTTGTTCCTGGATAGAAGGAAAGGAGAAATCTATCTCATGCAGTTTCCCCTTCCAAATTCACACTACGAAGGTGATCTAAAAAAGGTCAAGCCAAGAATTTGATTTCAATAAGCTTCAGATTTCCCAGGTTTTTAGGTACCTGGTAGACAAATATTGCAAAATTTTAGGGAGTAACCCAACTTCAAAAGGAGTCTCAAAGGAACCTCGCTTGAAACTTCATATAACATTATTTTAACAATTAGGGGAAAATGAGTGAAGAAACAAAGCATAAATGAGACTAAGCAGGAGAGCAAACAAAAATAAATCTCCCTGGGCATAGAATATAAAATAAGCACACTTACTAAGTGCAAAAATAAATAAAATGAGATATTCTACATGTAAACATGTACATATTACACACACACACACACACACACACACACACACACACACACACAAAACCAAATAGAGAAATAATCCTTTTAGGAATTAAAATGAATGAAACTGAAAGGGCAATAAATTGACCAATAACAGATTAAATTTAGGAAAGGATTTAACTTCTTTGAGCCAGTTAATTCACCTATGAAATTAAAATACTTATAACTGATATTTCACGGGTTTCTGTGTGAATCTAATGCATTGTATGGGAAAGCATTATAGAAAAAAACAAATCACTATTTGAATTCCATCATTTGTTTGCTGCTATATATCCATATATTACCTGTTATCTGTAATCTTTGCATTACCCTTCCACCTCAAAATATGGTCAGGCCATTATTCTCCTCTCCTTTACCTAGGAAAGATAAAAGACAGTCAGATAACCAGATAACCAGGGTTGGGGGACAGGGAGAACATCAAGGAATCAAATCTTGGTCCTCAGCATAGGAAAGGAGACATGAAAGAAGATGTAATCGATCCTAGCCATTTTGAATAATTTTAAGAAAAGCAGAGTCCAAATCTCACTGCTCTTAGCATAGAGCTGGAACAGTGTCATGGAGATTACATGACTTCAGCCAGAACATATAAGAAGAGAGAGGGCCAAATTGAACTTCATTCCCACCAAATTCCTTGGAAATTTGAAAACTCTGACATAATTCAGATTTTCTTTGAAGAAAGAGTAGAAATAACCTGAAATTGATAGAAATTTTATTTTTGGGGGGCAGAACAAAAGACTGAAATAATTATTGGTTTTGAATATTATAATCAAGAAATAGGTTTTCTATTACTTAAATTTTCAAATATGTGGCTCAAGATTTATATTTATTATCACACGTTCAGTGTTCATCAAGTATTTATTGCATGCCACAATAGTAGTGTTCAGACACTATATAAGCGTAAACTAACACAACATTATGCAACTCAGAGAGTGCACATTCAAGAACTTTAATAGAAGAGCCACCATTATTATTCACTACAGGAATTTTATTTATTTTAAAATGTAAACATCAATTCATTATATTTCCAGTCTAGTACTCTACTCACCTATTCAGCTCACATTTGGTATATTTTTACATGTATCTCATGCACTGCATAAGGATCTTTGCCATGAAAATAGTTTGTGTTGAAGAGTTTTCAGCAAACTACAAAGAAAAAAAAAGAAGATAAATGCCTAGTGATTGCTTCAACATCAGCAGTTTTTCAGAGGTCAGCTACCTATATTAAATGTTTAAATATTTATATTAAACAATAAATATTTAAACACTACAATCAGGTTGAAAGGTCTGTGTGAAATAAAACTTAGAATGAGATTTCAATGCAAGTATATAGAACAATGTTTCAAGCTCAATGACTGATTAAGGTTAAAAATTTCTCAGAAACATTTTGATATTGAAATATATTTTAATAACTTCATAAATAGATTAACAACTAAAATAAGAACAGAAATGAGAACTATTTATTTCTGAGTAAAGCCAAGTATAATAACCACATCAACACTTCCCTAATGCTCAGATTTTACCCTCATCAATTGTTAAACACACTTTGCTTTATTTTTGTATGTTGGCTGTTCATTGCTGCATGAACAGTATCAAAATGTTTCTGAGAAATATATAACTTTAATCAGGCATATTTAATCATTATAGTCTTATCTCCATGACGGTACTATTTAGTGATACATAAGTTGTTTGATTTTGGTCCTACCTACATGAATGTTTTGTTTTCCATATTTTTATTAACGTTGTAGATACAACAAAGGATATATTTGATAATTCCAGGGAAACTCTCAATGACCATGAAACATATAGACAAAAGCAAAGGTGGGCATGGACGCAACTTCCAGCTGTGAAAGACAAGCTTGTATATTACTAAGAATTAGAAAAGTTGAGTACCAGATAAAAATATTCATTTGAAAGCCTCAGAGAACTTGGAATTGGGGGGGATCAAGATGCCTAAGGGAAGGAAATCAAAGAGATGAGTACAGCATTCAGAGCTGCTTTACCACAAAACACATGCTGGTTTTAAAACGGTAGCTGAAGAACAGAAAAGCTAAACAAATCTTTAACCAGCCTCATGGAATGGTGGTAGAAAATTTGAGTTTAGAGCTAAGGAAAGGGAGGGCTTGGTAACTCCCCCAAACATTTAGTTAAGGCCAAAGGATTATACCCAAGATGAAGTCCAACTAAAACAAAGAGTGATTTTTTTTCCAGAAACTAAAACTCAGCTTCATATAATTTCAATTATAGACTAAATTAATTAATAAAAAAAAAGTTGTGAGGCATGATAGGAGACAGACCTAAGGGCAAAACTGAAAAAAAGAATAAAAATACAGAAACAGACCCAAAGAGTGTCCAGATATTAAATTTATAAGAGAACTCTATTTACCTTCATTACCATGTTAAAAATTGGACAAAAAGATGAAGAATCTCAAGAAAAACAGAAATATATAGCAAATACTCAAATAGAATTTTTAACAAATACAATATTTGAAATCATCAAACAGTACATTGGATGGAAATAAATGGTGGCTTATTGAAATGGGAAATAGGTAAGTAAAAAAAATTCAACTTGAAGCTAAAATAAAGCCAGAGTAGGAGGTATATGTAACATGGTGAAAAGTTCTAACATGTATAATTGGAGTTTCACAAAAGAGAAGAGAGAGAGAATTGGACAGAATATCTGATAGAATATGTTCTGATAAATTTTGGAAAATTTATAAAACTATAAATTCAAGAAGTACTAATTATTAAACAGGATTAAATTTTAAAAACACATCTAGGTATATTGCGGTTATACTTTTAGAAAACAAGAAGAAAAAAAGAAATATTACATTGAAAGAATAAATAACACCATTAACATACTTTTAAACAGTCAGAAAAAAAAATGAAATGACGTATTCAAAGTGTTGAAAAGGAAAAATCTACCCACAATTTAATACCTGCAAAATGTTATTGAAAAATTAAGGAAAAATAATGATACTTTCAAACAATCTGAGAAAAGATAGCACCAATAAATCACATCAAATAAAATTTTAAAGTAAAGTGTTAAGGTAGAAGAAAAATAATTTTAAACAGAAAAAGAAGAAATTACATTTACTGAGGATAAATATGTAGATAAATCTAAAAAGATTTTGACTATCTAAGGCAACCATAACAATATCTGCATATTAAATATATACAGATATTTGAATACAGGTGAAAAAAGCCCAACTTTTAGAAACAGGGATAAATGTTCTATGGTCTTTACATTGTCCAGAAAGTGGTAAAGGGGATAATTTATTAATTTATATTGGACATTAATAAGTTAGGGATGTATGTTGTACTCTCTAAAATAAGTAGTAAAATAATGGTTAAAATTATAATTAATAAGCAAGTGGAATAATAAAGCTTTCTGATTGATTTAAAGCATATTAAAATATAGAAGAAAGAGAAAAAATATAGTAAAGGTAGAATAAAAAAAGAATGTGTTACAATGGCCAATCTAATGCAATATATTAGTAGTTATATTAGAAATAAGAGACTAAATGTCCCACTTAATAGTCAATGAAGGCAGCTCTTAAACAAAAATAAAAAAGAGCTGTATGATGGTTATAAAATATATGCATTAAATATAAGAATGCATAAGTTTAAAAATAAAATAGTAGAGAAGTATTCATGCAAATGAGCCAAAAGAAACTTGATTTTATATTAATAATATGCACAATAGACTTTAAGCCAAGAAACATTATTACAGATAAAGAGGAATATGTCATAATGATAAATGGTTCAATCCATTGGTGAGATTAAACAGATTATAAGTCTGTAAGTATCTTAAAATATAGCATCAAAATGTATACATTAAAATAGAAATGAAAGAAAAAATATACAAATTAGCAATCATGATGGCAGATTTTTACCATACCTCTATTAGTAACTGATAGAACAAACAGAAAAAGAATCAGTAAATGTACAGATTCAACAATATATTTAACAAAATTATATAACTGGCAGATCTACATTAATGCCACCAACAATAGAAAAATACGTTTTTTATATGTATACTAGGAATATTTCTCAAAATACACTGTGTACTAAAAATAAAGTAAATCTCAACAACTTTCAGAGGATTAAAATCATATTGAATATGTTCTCTCTCAACAATGGAATAAAATAGAAGTGAAAAAAATCCTTGAATATTGGAAACCATGCCATTTATTATAATATCAAAAATAATAAGTACCTAGGAATCAAGAAAAAATGTGTCAGATTTTTATACTAAATACTGAAAAAAATGAGATTAAAAATCAAAGAATACCTGAATAAATGAAAATATACCATGCCTCTGGTTTATAAAACTTGGTATCTGTGAGGATATCATCTCTTCTCACCCACCTACCATCATTGCTTAAATGGTGGTTTTCAATTTGAGCAATTTTTACTCCCAGAGGACATATGACGATGTCTAAAGATGTTTTATTACAACTATGGGTGGGGATAAGATACTAGTATCAAATGGAGAGAGGCCATACATGCTGCTAATATTTACAATTCACAGAGCACACATAATAAAGAATAATCTGACCAAAAATATCAATAATATTGAGGTTGAGAACCTTTGATCTACATCACTGTGAAGCTCAAACCTCTCTATAAATTCAATCTAATCACAATTAATAATTCAGCTTTTATTTTGTAGAAATTGACACGATGTTTACAAAATTTATGTGAAAAGTCAAAGACCTATGCTAAGTAAGATGATGTTGAAAAAGAAGGACAAAAGGGGAGAAGTTACATAAACAAATAATAAAACTTACTAAGAGAATAAAACTTCCATTATTTTTAGAAAACATTATTGCATATATAGAAAAGATAAAGGAATAAATGATATTAAATAAATATTTATCCAAGATAACATAGATCACCAACCAATATTAGGAAAACAATATAAGAACAAAATGAGAAGTTCAACAAAAAGATAAACCATAAAAAAGAAGCAAATACAATTCTGAAGCTAAATAACACAACAAATGAACTGAAAAATATAAAAGTTTTTAACATCAGATATGATTAAGTAGAGGAAAGAATCAGTGAACACAAAATAATTATTCTAAATCAGTCAGAGAAACAAAAATAAAAACAAATAAGTGTGAAGAAAGCCTATGGGACTTATTTAACCTCATCATGTTCACCAGTATATGCAACATAAGAAATGAAAGAAAAAGAGCAGAGAAGGAGAAAGGAAAATATGACTCTTTTAAAGAAACTGTGACAGAAAATGCAATGATCTTGAAAAGAGAAATAAACATCCAGAAACATGAAGCCCCCAAAATTTATACAGTTTGAACATAAAGGGATCTTTAATGAGAAATATTATGATCAAAAGTCAAAGACAAAGAAAAAAATTTGAAAGCAGAAAAATAAAAGCAATTTATTATATACAAGGGAGTCCATATTAGACCTTCAGCAGATTTTTCAGCAGCAGTCTTGCAGACCAGGAGACAATATAGTAAGACATTCTTGGACAAATGAAACTTGAGGGAGTTTATCAACACTAGAAATTTCCTACAAGAAATGCTAAAGAAAATTCTTCACATTGAAATGCAATAATAATAATTAACAATAAGAAACATACAAAAATATAAAACTCACTATAAAAGTAATATTATAGCTAAACTTATGCATATAAATATATAAACGTAAGATTATAGAAACTATGATTGTGGTTCATAAATCACTTTTAACTTTAGTGTAAAAGTTGAAAGATAAAAGTGTCAATGATAACAATAGCTATAATAATTATTGATGGATATGCAATCAAATGGATGTAAAGCAATAAAACAGATGTAAATTGTAACATTAATAACAAAATGAAAGTGAGCACTAAAAGTATAGAATTTGTGTATGTAATTGAAATTAAGTTGTTATAAGCTTAAAGTCAACTGTCATAACTACAAGAAGCCTTATGGTAATTACCAAGATAAAACCTGTAATAGGGATTAAAAAAGATAAATAGAAAGGAATCAGAACATACCACTATCAAATCCCAGTGAAACACAGCAAGAGAGGAAGCAAAGGACAAAGGAAGATCAAAATAGTCAAAAAACAATGAACAAAATGGCAGTAGTAAGTTCTTACTTATCAGTAATAACTTTAAATGTTAATGAATTAAATTCTCAATCAAAAGGCACTACGTGGTGGAATTGATTACAAAAAAGATTCAGTAACATGTGACCTATAAAAGACTTACTTCAGCTTCAAATAAACAGATAACTGAAAGTAAAAAGATGAAAAAGATATTCCACAAAAATGGTAACCAAAAGAGAGCAGAGGCAATCATGCATATTCAGAAAATAGACTTTAAGTCAGTATCTTCACAGTATCTTAGACAGTATCTGACTAATTCTTGAGGAATTAGTTCCTCAAGAGGATAGACCCAACTTAATATATACACTCAACATGGGAGCACCTAAATATATAATGTAAATATTAACCAAACTAAAGGGAGAAGTAGACTTCAATACAATAAAAGTAGAGGACTTTAATACCTCACTTTCAACAATGGATAAATCAGCCAGACAGAAAGCCAATGAGGAAACAATACATTAAAATAACATTATAGATCAAATGGACATAACTGACATATATAGATCATGTTATTCAAAAGCAGCTTCTCAAGTGCACACAGAACATTCTCCAGGACAAATTATATATTAGGTCACTGAACAAGTCCTAACAAATTTAAAAAGATTGAAATCACATCAAGTATCTTGTCTGACCACAATGGTATAAAGTTAAAAATCAATAATCAGAAAAAAATTGAAAAACTCACAAAAAATTAAACAGCACACTTATCAACATCAATAGGTTATAGAATAAATCAAAATGAAAATCAAAAATTTTGTTGAGAAAAATAAAAATTAAAGCACAAATATCATCATTTATGGGATCCAGCAAAAACTGTTTAATGAAGGAAGTTTATATTGATAAATGCCTACTTCAAGAAAAAAGAAAATCTTAAACAAATAACCTAATTTCATTCCTCAATAAGCTGTAAAAAGAACAAACTAAACCTATAGTAAACAGGAGAAAATAATTAAGATTACGGCAGAAATAAATAAAATACAGACTAGAAAAACAATAAAAAAAAGACCAAAGAAATTGAGTTGGTTTTCTGAAAAGATAAACTTGACAAACCATTAGCTAGACTAAGAAAAAAGAGAAAAACTCAAATAAATAGAGGTATAAAAAAAGAGAAGATATTACAAATAAAGCTGCAGAAACACCAAGAATTATAAGATACTATTATGAATAATTAAATAAAAACAAATTGAGTAACCTATAAGAATTGGGCAATTTCTAGAAATGTGTAATTTACCATAACTAAATCATGAAGAAATAGAAAATCTTAATAGACCAATAATGAATAAGAAAATTGAATCATTCATCAAAAATCTCCCAAAACTCAAAAAATCCTGGACCACATGGCTTTGCTGTCAAATTCTACCAAAGAGCTAAAGAATTGATGCCAATTTATCTCAAATTCACAAAAATTGAAGAGAAGGGAACACTTCAAATTGCATAAGGCCAGTAACACCTTCATACAAAAGCCAGATAAGGACACTACAAGTGAAGAAAATGACCGACCAATATATCTCATTAACATAGGTGCAAAAATAATCACAAAATACTAGAAAATCACATTTAAAAGCAAATTTAAAAAGTCAGTTACCATGGTCAAGTGGAAATTATCCTAGGGATGCAAGAATGGTACAATTCTCTATAAATTTGATATGCCACATTAACAGAATGAAGCTTAAAAGGATATGATCATCTTAATAGATACAGAAAAAGCATTTGACAAAATTCAATAATTTTTTATAACAAAAATTCTCAACAAATTAAGTATACAAGAAATATACCTCAATACAATGCAAGTCACATAACACAAGCCGACAGCTAACACCATACTCAACAGTGAAAAGTTGAAAGGAACAAGACAAGGGTATATACTCTTCACACTTCCATTTGACATGGTACTGGAAGTCTTAGCAGAAGCGATTAGACAAGGAGAAATAAATTAAAGGCATCCAAATTGGAAAAGAAGGAGAAAATTTTTCTGGTTTGAGGTGACAGAGTCTTTAACATAGAAAACCAAAAGACTATAGAACTAACAAACAAATTCAGTACATTTGCAGAAGACAAAGTCAAGATAAGAAAATCAATAGCATTTTTATACACTAAAAACAAACTAACTGAAAAGTAAGTTAAGAACATAATCTCATTTATAATAACATCAAAAAGAATAAAATAAATAGCCATAAATTTAACTTAGGATGTGAATCATCTGTTCACTGAAAACTACAAAATATTGATGAAAGTAACTAAATGTAAAAATATCCTGAGTTCATGGATTTATTGTTAAAATGTCCATAATCCACAAAGCAATGTACAGATTTAATGCAATCCCTATAAAAATTCCAGTGTCATTTTTCACAAAAATAGAAACAACAATCCTAATTTGCAAGGAAGCACAAAAGACCTCAAATAGCCAAGACATTCATGATCAAGAGAAACAAAGCTGGCAGCCTCACACTTCCTAATTTCAAATTATATTACAAACCTATCAGAATTAAAGAAGCATGAAACAGTGGCATAAAACAGAGAGCCCAGAGATGAACCCATCTATAAACAGTGAACTAATCCATAAGGCTACCCAGAATACACAATGAGAGGAAGGCTAGTCTCAATAAATGGTTTCAGGAAAACTGAATATCCAACCACATGTAAAGAATGACATTGAATGCCTATCTTAGAGGAAAAAAAAAAAACTCAAAATGGATTAAAGACTTAAATGTAGAAGCCCTGAAACCATAAAACTCTAGAAGAAAACATAGGAATAAAGCTCCTTGACACTGGTTTTGGCAAGGATTTCTTGAACATGAAACCAAAAGTACAGGCAACAAAACCTAAAACAGACAAACAAGACTACATGAAACTAAAAAGCTTCAGCATAGCAGTGGAAACAATCAACGAAATAAAAGGACAGGCTAAAATATGTAAGAAAACATTTATTTGCAAGCCATAAAATGATAAAGGGTTAACATTCAAAATATATAAGGAACTCCTACAACTCAATATCAAAAACTAAAAAAAAAACTTAAAAGTATAATGAGCAAAAGATCTAAACAGACATTTCTCGAAAGAAGACGTACAAATGATATATACATGAACATCATCATCAGTAATCATCAGGAAAATGGAAATCAGAACCACATGATATCACCGTGAACCTTCAACCTGTTAGGATGGCTGTTGTTTAAAACAAACAAAAAGTGTTTGCAAAAATGTGGATAAAAAGAAATACTGTTGGTAAGGACATACATTTTTGAAGCTATCAAGAAAAACAGTATGGAGGTTCAAGAAAGAATTTAACA
Organism: Aotus nancymaae; assembly: GCF_030222135.1. Taxonomy (NCBI): domain Eukaryota; kingdom Metazoa; phylum Chordata; class Mammalia; order Primates; family Aotidae; genus Aotus; species Aotus nancymaae. The sequence goes on from NW_026988471.1 coordinate 34,270,608, forward strand.
TAAAATTATCACATGATCTAGTAATACCACTTCTGGGTATTTATCCAAAGGAATTAAAATGAGCATATCAAAAAGATATTTGCACCTCTATGTTCACTGCAGCATTGCTTGCAATAGCCAAGATAATAGACAAGATATGAAAACAACCTAGGTATCTATCAACAGATAACAGATGAATGAATAAAGAAAATGTGGTGTATATATATATATATGTGTGTGTGTGTGTGTGTATTATATTGTATTTTATGTATATATAATATATAATTACATTTTATGTATACATATACATACATAATATATAATTTAACATGAATGCAAATAACATTTTTGGAGTAGATTATTGTAATTGTTATTTCATAATTGTTTATATAATATGTATATATAATATACACACATAATATATATAACATGTATATATATTATGTGTGTATATATATTATGTATATATATTAGATACATATTATATATATTATGTGTAATATATGAGTGTAATATATATTATATGTATCTAATATATATACATTTTATATATATACATAAAACAATATTATTCAGCCTTAAAAAAGAAAATCCTGTCATTCAGAACATAGATGATATTCTGCTAAGTGAAACAAGCCATATACTGAAGGAAAAATATTACATATTCCTACTTATATGGGGGATCTAAAATAGTCAAAGTTGTAGAAGCAGAGAGTAGAATGATAGTTGGCAGGGCTAGGAAGGGTGGGAAGTGGGGAGATATTAGTCAGAGGGTACAAAAGATAAATAAATCTAGAGATTTATTAAACAGTGTAGTACTTATACCTATCAATACTGTATTTTATACTTAAAATTGCTAAGAGGTCAGGTCTTAGGTTAAGTGTTATCAAAATTATAATAATGGGGGTAGAAAGAAACTTTTGGAGGTGAGAAGGTTATGGTTTTGATGGTGGTGTTTCAAGTGTGTATATTTATCCCCAGATTCATTGAGATGTACACATTAAATATGTACAGTTTTTTGCATGTCAATCATACCTCAATAAAGTGGTTAAGTAAGAAAATAGTTGCTTCAAAAATATTTGCATAAAAGAAATTAATTAGGGATTTAGATATTTTGCCTAGTATTCCTCCAAATATGTATTTCTGCTGATGCAGTCTATAATATATTCAAGCATTAAAGTGAAAAGAAATGAACCAGTGTTTCAAAAATCAAATTTAAAATTAAGTGTATGATAAAGATGTTGGTGTTCCTTCAAATGTCGCTTATCAGAGAAAATAGTACACACATCTCTTCAAACTCTGTTAAAATCATGTATATATGCTCTCACTGCCTGAGGCTGTCATATTAATATCAACAAAATAATCAGATCATAACTTAAAATTATATGTGAGGTAAGCAAGCAAGATTACAAAAGTATTGAAGGCTACCACGTATACAATCAGAACTCACTTAAAGTGGAACTTCGTAATATTTAACACAGATAAATTGCCAATGTTGGAGCCTCACAAAACATTTTTGGTTGAATTGTTGCTAACATGAAAATGTGCCTTTCCTTGGGAACAATTATGAAATGACAATGACAATGATCTACTCCAAAAATGTTATTTGCATTATGTTAAATAAGAGCATAAATTTGTATCTTTTTATTTGTTGTTTCAATACCTAAATTATGAAACTTCTATTATGCTGAAGGCAACATATATAATATATAAAACTCTAATATTAATTAATGAATTAATATGTATTGTGTTAAACATAGTAGGTATATATACAGTAAAGTGCATAATCAAATTTATCCATTCAAGTAGGTAAATGAGGGTTGTGAAGCTGCTATATGGAGGGACAGATTGAACATCTCATCACATGCTTAAACAATCATTTCCAGAAGCTAAAAAAATGAATTAGTACTGATCAAATAACTAAACTGATATTTCATTAAACAAAGCAAAGTAATCAGATTTTATCTTATTCTATTTTAAAGATCAAATTAGATCACTCAGGCTGTGTCCCCAATTGTCAGATAGTACAGCAAGAAGAAAGAAAGATTAATTCCACATCTATGTTTAATAAGCTTATGTAAAACTTAGTGCATAAAATGTACCGACTGAATGAAATATTCTAAGCTTTCACTGTACTAGTTCATTTTTATGCTCATGCAGCCACTCTATTTCTGTCCCATTATGTCTTCCCTCATCTTGCACACACATCCCTTGTACAACTATTCCTTCACTGCAAAATGCATCAAGATCAGAGGCTGTATATAAATAATTGATACCATGATAGAAATATAGCATAAATGATATTCACAAAGATTATGTTCTCATGCTTGATCTAAAAACTTCTAAAAGTATTTGCCTTCAGGGCTCTTGATTATCTCTAACTATAATGCTGCACAGTTATGATGAGGAAGTGGCACATTTAAGAACTGTGAAAGATTTATTTTTTAAAAAAGCAGAAGGAGGAATTATGGGCTGCCGAACTATCATATAGAAAAAAAAATCCATCCCACTCTTTTTGCTATTATATTGTTTAAGAAGTTGCAGTAAATCTTCACTTTGGCTACCATCCTATTTTATTTTACTGTAACTATCATCACTTTTACTATGGAATACTTTATGGGGCACTTTAGCCCTCAGCGTTTTTGCTAAGCACTTGTGCAGATACTGTGAGATCTATCAAGCATTTTAACCAGTTTATTCTTTGCATTCAGACCATGATGAGAAACCATTATTATGGCCTCAAAAAAGAATATTTGGACATCATATCCCCAGAAAAAAAAAATCCTTACTTTGATCACATTTTAGAGTATCTCTTCTCATTCTATAATAATGGAATTTTCTGTGAGAATAAAACTACCAGAAATTTTTTTTAAAGTTCTTGACTGGAAAGATCCTCTTTTTCCTCTATGCTGTATTAGCACTAGCTGAAGAGCAGTTGACATAAATTTCTTGTTGCTTAGGGGCTGATCCTACAGTTATATCTCACAAGAGTCAACAAGAAGTATATAGTTGGAAATGCTCTTTGTTCACACTCCAATCTCTCAGTTCTTTATTTTGCCCAACATGTGTTTTTTTTTCTCCTGGGTGCTAGAAAGAAATTTTACAGAAATGACTCAAAATTTAATCCTTTATGTTGACCAATTAAGTTGCAATTCCATTAAGCTGTAATTATTCTTGACCTAAGGGACTATATCCCTTTTGTTCCTATATTTCTGGTGCCAAAGATTATGTCTGGTGCAAAATAGGGACCCAATAATTAAATGAATATATGATGAAAATTACTAGAAAATTTAAAGATTTATTTGTGTTTGTGAATTTCCTTAAGAATTATACAGAAATATCCAAATGAGAATGTAGATATTAGTGACTTTAGAGAAAACAGCAACTCTAAATTAAGCATTAAATTATTGCCAGCATCTCTTGAAAATATAGCAAGTTCATCATTTATAACATGGGTCTGCAGCTAAGGCCCATGAGTTGAATGAGACCCACAATCCCTTTGTGTAAATAAAGCTTTATTGGAACATAGCCATACTCACTTGTTTACATATTGTAGTAGCTTCTGTACACTACTTACAGCAGAGCTGACTAGCTGCGAAATACCATATAGTCCACAGTCCACATAGCCTAAATATTTGCTATCTGGCCTTTACCAAAAAAAAAAAAAAAAAAAAAAAACCGAAAAAACAAAAAACAAAAAATAAAACAAGAATATCCACAGGAATTGGGGCCCAACTCTTAAACATTTCATAGAGGTGAATTCCCATCCCATGCCGAGGGAATTAGCATGACAACCTTATCCCAAACTCCTATTTTCCAGGCTGTAGATACCAGAAGGCTGTGGATACCAGTGTTCTCCTACTACCATTTTTATACTCCCAGTTGCTCCTGTGTTATATCCTGCTTGGAGTTCCAACAATGAAAAGCCAGCTTCCTTTCCATGCATTCAAAGGGATGATGTCTCTGATTCTGATCCTTTGTTGTAGTGCCACATTCCCAACCTTAACCCCTTTTTTTTTCTTGAAACAGAGCGCTCTGTTACCCAGGCTGGAGTGCAGTGGCACAATCTCGGTTCACTGCAACCTCCATCTCCCAGGTTCAAGCTATTCTCCTGCCTTAGCCTCCCGAGTGCTGGGATTACAGGCAGGTACTACCATATCCAGCTAATTTTTGTGCTTTTAGTAGAGACAGGGTCTCACCATGTTGACTAGGCTGGTCACGAACTCCTTACCTCAAATAACCCACCCACCTTGGCCTCCCAAATTGCTGGGATTACAGGCGTGAGCTACTGCACCTGGCTCAACATTAACTTCAAGCCATTGGGCCGGGTAGGTGCTCTCTGTTCCTCTAAGCCATACTACTCCTTATTTTCATATCTGAGCCAGTTTCATTCATTTATAGTATCTCTGCCTGATTATTGAAAATATTTGAATCTATGCCCCTGACACGACACATGACAAAGCTTATCATACAGATATAACTTCCAATTTATTAAGTAAAGTATCACACAAAACTTGTGTATTCTAAATATCCACTCATCCTAAGCTATTTCATAAGCTATTGTCTATTTTCATAATGAGCCCACAAACTGCTCAAACTTTTGTTTCAAAGGAAAATATCCTACCACATTTGGGAAAACCCAGAAGATATGAGTCAAGGGAAATTCCTGTAGTTTCAGTCAAGGGCATTCTTCGGGGCAGGTCAAACACTCAGACCTACCAGTAATTTTTCACATTATGACAAGTTTGCCTGGGGCACTTGGTCAGGGTTTTCTGAACCCTTATGCAACTGCTATATGAAGCTCTATTTTTAAAAAATAGTAACACATAGGATTTAATTGAAAGGAAATGAAAGATAAAATCTTGAAAGAATTTTTTAAAACTAGAAGTAGTTGGCAACCTTGAGTGGGTTCTAAAGGTTGTATGTATGTATCCTAAAGAGAAAACTATAAAGCAAAATTAGAAAACTGTGCTAATGAGGCCAAGGCCTCTGCTTGCATCCGTGTGTGGGTTTATTAGCTTTGCACAAAGAAAAATGCAACTTAACAATCACTATCGGAACCTTTAACACAACCCATAAGCCTATAACTACCTGCCACTGCTCAGGAGGGAGACCAGAGTCTTGAAATGAGTCACCGTCAGCCAGTGTTGGAAATAGATGCTCAGTGCCGCAAAGAAAAATTAGCACTGAGACAAAGGATCTTTTAACAACACAATTTTTGCTTCCTGGACTGCAGGAAGGGTACTCTCACTAGCCATTTTGCTACAAGAGTATAAACAACAAAGGAAAACACACAAAGTTATCCCTTATGCATTTGGGATCATCCTTACTGCTGTGTCTGATTTCTGTTGTTTAGAGCCAGACTCTCATGGCAAGATGGCTAGTGAGTACCCTTCCTGCAGTCCAGGAAGTAAAAATTGTGTTGCTGAAAGATCCTTTGTCTCAGTGCTAATTTTTCTTTGCAGCACCGAGCATCTATTTCCAACAGCCCGCCATCTCCAAAATATCTGAAGCTTTAGTGTGTTTAGCAATGCCATCATTCTTGCTATTTCTAATGATCAGTTTTCAGGAAACTGTGGTTTGGCCTTTTGATGAAATTAGGCACAACTGACCATATCATTTTTTTAAATACATTTTCTTCATTGACATCCGGATACATTACTTCCTTGAATCCCCTCTTTTCTCTCTGGGCACTCATGTAACCCTGTCAAAATACAGGTTACATTGTGCCACTCCTCAACTCAACACTCTCTAATGTCATTCTGCTCAGACATTGTGAAAGCCAAGGTCATCTTTTGCCCTACATGTCCCCCTGAGCTGTGGGGTATCACTGCCTCTCAGACTCAATCTAGTTTCTCTCTCACTACACTGCCCAGGCACATTTCTGCCTCTATGTCTCTGCACTGCCTGTTCTGTGTGGCTGGAAGCTCCCCCCTCCACATTCAGTCATATCCAAGTACTGTATTTCCCTCTTTCTTACGGCCTTATATCAATGTTATTTTTCCTGCCTGCGCTTTCTACGATTTTATTTTCTCTACTCTGATACCTCTTCTTTGCTTTGTTTTTCACTTAGCACTTGCTATTTTTTATATTGTAAATTTCTTTTGTCTTAAGCTTGTCTTTACCTCTAGAGTGTAAGATTCATTAGGGTATGATTTGTTTTCATAGCTTCTGTGCTAGAATATAGAACGTAATAGACTAGGGCCAGGCGCAGTGGCTCACATCTGTAATCCCCGCACTTTGGGAGGCCTAGGCAGGTAGATCATGAGGTCAAGAAATTGGGACCATCCTGGCCAACATGGTGAAACACCATCTCTGCTAAAAATACAAAAAGTAGCCAGGCGTGGTGGTGCATGCATGTAATCCCAGCTATTTGGGAGGTTGAGACAGAAGAGTAGCTAGATCCTGGGAGGTGGAGGTTGCAGTGAGCCGAGATACTGCCACTGCACTACAGTCTGGTGACAGAGTGAGACTCTGTCTCAAAAAAAAAAAAAAAAGAACATAATAGACTGTTCATGTGTGTTGGGTGCATGTATAATGGAATAACTCAAGGGCACCAGTCATCTTGGCCGAATTTGCTTTTTCAACTTCTTTTATGTTGTTGTTTTGCTATGCTGTAGATCTGAATATTCCAGCCTGTTTCCAGAAATCTCCTCACTCTCCTTTTCCTCTATTACTTTTCAGTTTTACAAATGTCCCTAATCTTCAACACCTTCGTGGAGCATTGCCTGCTGCTCCTTTGCCTTCCTCAGAGCCCTATGCAGATTTCTATCGCCTGACATAAAATGTTATTGCTGGCATTTGCTGACTTGTTTGTTTCCTTTCTTAGCCTTAAGCTCAGAGAGGATATTTAGAGTAGATAATAAACATCATGCAAGAGCAGAGACATTTTACCCTCTAGCTTATATCTGCTCAAATAGATAATATATATGCTAAAAACTCTGAATGCCTAAGTAGTTAAGAGTTTGTTATATAAAAACAAATCAGAAGGAAAAAGGTATGAAGGTAAAAACCAGAGTGAGGTGACTTAACATGAATCTTTATGTTTTAGAAAACAAATTGCTTACTTATTCAGCCATTAATTCACCAAACGTTTATTTGTCTACTAAAATAGGGGATATTCTACTAAAATAGGGGAACGTGAAAGAGAATAAATTACATCCTCCAACCATGATGGAACCCATACTATGAACAAAAAGAAAGCCTTGTAAGAAGTATAGCCAATCATTGTTTCTCCATTCCATCAAAAGCATTAAAATAAAACAATAACAAATCTCCCTTCTTAAAAAGAGAAGTTGAATAATGAAATTATTTATTTTTACACAAATTTGTGAGAAATATTTCATACTTAAAACACCAGTTAATGATTTTAAATCTCCCAGGAATATCTATAAGCTCACAATTGTTGATAAAACCTTCAATTCTAACTTCTGTATATAAGTGAGGTAAAACATGAAAATATAAATTTAAATGATATCAATTAATGATGACATAATTTAAATGACAGCATTGTGTAAGAACTGCTTTTTATAAAAGTTGTTAGTGATGTATTAGTGAACATATTAGTGTTATATTATGTTCATTAGTGTTATATTAGTGTTAGTGATGTATTAGTGAACATAATATGATTTTACAGGTTAGGAATTTTTCTTTCATTGAGATTTCAACAAGGGATGAAACAGATGAACACTCTGCCCTCATGCAAAATTATATTTTGGTGGAATGAAACAGAAAATAAACAAAAATTACAATAATTCAAGTGACAATAAGTTCTATGAAGAAAACTAAAGGTAGGGAAGGAGGGAAGAAGGATAGATGTAACAGCTTTATGTGTGTTGGAGGCATTGGAAAGAAATACTACTTGTACAGAGTGGTTAGAAACATGTCTCTTATACACTTAATCAAAACCCTAGATAAATTGAAGGAGAAAGTTATGAAGAAATTTAAGGGGAAAATCTTTGTGTATATCTGTGAGTGCACTGGCATGCTTTAAAGGCATTGTAGGTTCTGTTTCAGATCACAGCCATCAAGTGAATATCTCAATAAAGAAAGTCTCACAACTTTTCTGGTATTACAGTGTATTTAAAAATTATGTTTACATTTGACTTGTACTGTAGTCTAGTAAGTGTGTAACAGAATTATGTCTAAAAGACAATATACATAACTTAATTAAAAATACTTTGTTGTGTAAAAATGTGAGCAACCATCTGAACCTTCAGCAAGCCATCATCTTTTTGCTGGTGAAAGTTCTTGCCTTGATTTTGATGGCTGTTGACTGATCAGGGTAGTGATCTGAAGGTTAGAGTGGCTGTGGCTTTTCTTAAAACAATAATAAATTTTGCTGCATCAATAGACTCTTCTTTCATAAAAGATTTCTCTGTAGCCTGTGATGCTGTTTGACAGCCTTGTAATCACAATAGAAATTCCTTCAAAATTGGAGTCAGTCTTCTCAAACCTCACTGCCACTTGATCAATTAAGATCGTGTATTAATCCAAACCTTTGTTGTCATTTCCATAGTGTTCACAGCCTTCTTACTAGGAGTAGATTTCAATTCAAAAAATCACTTTCTTTGCTCATCCATAAGAAGCAACTCCTCATCCATTCAACTTTTATCATGAAATTGCAATTCAGTCGCATCTTCACACTCCATTTCTAATTCAAGTTCTCTTGCTATTTTTACCACATATGTTGTTACTTTCTCCCCTGAAGTCTTGAACCCCTGAAAGTCATCCAGGATGGTTGGAATCAACTTCTTCCAAACTCCTGTTTATATTGATATCTCAATGTCCTTCCATGAATCACAATGTTCTTAATGAAATCTAGAATGGTGAATCCTTTTGAGAAGATTGTCAGCTTGCTTCCAGATCCATCAGAGGAATCACTATCTATGGCAGCTCTAGCTTTATGAAACATATTTTTTAAATAGTAAGACTTGAAAGGCAAAATTACTTCTTGACTCATGGACTGCAGAATGGTTGTTGTGTTTTCAGGCATTAAAATAGCATTCATCTCTTGTATATCTCCATCAGAGACCTTCAGTGACTAGGTTTATTGTCTTTATCTTTTAAAAGAAATATATTTTTCTTATGACTTCTCAACAGTGGGTTTAAAATATTTAGTGAACTATGCTGTAGACAGATGTACTCTCATCCAATCTTTGTTGTTACATTTATAGAGCCCAGGAAGAGTAGATTTAGTATAATTCTCAAGAACTTTAGGATTTTCAGAATGACGAATGAGTATTGGCTTCAGCTGAAAGTCACCAGCTGTATTAGCCCATAACAAGAGAGTCAGCCTGTCCTTTGAAGCTTTGAAGGCAGGCATTGACATCCCCTCTCTACCTATGAAAGTCCTGTATCTTCTTCCATAATAAGGCTTTTTCATCTATATTGAAAATCTGTCCTTGCCACCTTCATCAGCAATCTTAGCTAGATCTTCTGGATAACTTGCTGCGTCTTCTCTCTCAGCTCTTGCTGCTTCACTTTGCACTTCTGTTGTGGAGACAGCTTGTTTGCTTAAGCTTCATGAGCCAACATCTGCTAGCTCCTAACTTTTCTTCAGCATCTTCCTTACCTCTCTCAGCTGTCAAAGAATTGAAGAGAGTTAGGGTGCTGGATTAGACTCTGGCTTTAGAGAATGTTGAGGCTGGTTTGATCTTCTATTCAGATTCCTAACACTTTCTCTATATATGCAATTAGGCTGTTTCATTTTCTTATCATCTGTGTGTTTAATAGAATAACACTTTTAATTTCCTTCAAGAATGTTTCCTTTACATTTAGAACTTGGCTAACTGGTGCAAGAGGTCTAGTTTTTGGCCTGTCTCAGCTCTCAACATGCCGTTTTCAAAAGCTTAGTTAGTTCTAGCTTTTGAGTTAAAGTGAGAGATGTGTCACTCTTCAGTTGAACACATAGAGGCCATTGTAGGGTTATTTATTAGCCTAAATTGATCGCTATTATGTCTCAGAGAATGGGGAGATTCAAAGAGAAGGAGAGAGATAGGGAAACGACCGATTAGTGAAGTCAAAACACACAACACTTACTAAGTTCACCATCATGCATGAACACAGTTCATGGTACTCCAAAACAACAATGGAACAAATACAATCAAAGACCACTGCTGAAAGATAACCATAACAGATAGAATGATAATGTAAAAGTGTAAAATACTGTGAGAATTACCAAAACGTGGCATGCAGACAGGAATCACTTCACATACTGTTGGAATAACACATCTGCTATTGGAAAAATGACACTTACAGACTTGCTTAATGCAAGATTGTTACAAACTTTTAACTTAGAAAAAACACATGATCTGCAAAGCACAATTCAATGAATCACAATAAAAGAGTTATGTCTCTATTTCATAACCATTTTATTATATATAAAATTGAAATTTATCTATTTGAGGAGATCTCATACTATTTTATTGCAAATTAAACTTTTGTTTTCTCTTTTAAAAATGATTATTGACCTCAGTGCCTCTATTGTTGAATGAGATATTGCATTTTTTTCAAATGTTGGGAGATTATTTGTTGCATGTCCATTTTTGTTTAAGAGTTTTCCACATGTACTCCTTCAATGTATTGAACATCATCTCCAGTGATCTCAGGGGTAAAAATAAAATATGCATTTATAACTAATCGTCTGGGTCTGGGATGCTGTGCCTATTTTTTATGGCCCTCCTGGGCATTTACCCATCTGTTTCCTGCTGATTTTAGGTACAGCAACCTGTCTTCTCATTCTTCTTCGAGGTACGTAGGCCATAACCATGATGGCTGCCTTCATCTGCCATCTCAATGCAAAAGCTATTTCCACCTTACACATAAACCCTCCTCTGTAAAAATTTTGGTCAGTATTTCCTTCTGTCTTTCAAGATCTCTTCAGATGTTTGGGTCTATGAATTGTATGTCACGTTTTGTTCCAGAGCTGTAAGATAAAGTTTTTCTTTTTTTTTTTTAAGTCTTGCCCAGAGGAGGGAGATGGATGTGCTCCTCTTGATCACACTAAGAAATGCTTTCACTAAAGAGTATATAAATGCAATATAAATTCATAATAAATGAAACCAAGTAATAAAACACAGCTATACAAAGTTTGTGTCTGTGTGTATATATTGTATGTAAGCTATGTATATATACACACATGTATATGTACAGTGTAATCGCTATAGTTAGTTATATTTACAGAGATACCAAGCTGCAGATAAAAATCAGTGGGTTTTGTTATAAAATTTCAATAACTGTACACCATTTCATACTATCTTTGTTTTTTAATCATTATCTTCTCTCAAACAGAATTTAAACAGAAATCTCACTGTACTGAAAGTATTACATACATCCTTAGTTAGCTGCATCTAAGAAAACTTTGACTTCTTTTTAATTTCACTTTGTTTTTCCTCCACTGTCTACTGATTTTTCTATGCCCTGGGTGTGTCAGGGTAGCCATTCTCTTATGTCAATCTTCTTTATAGTAGATGCAGAAAATTTGTTTTCTCTTTGGGCAGTTGCTAAAAGTGTTCAGTAAATGTGAAAAAAATGTAAGAATTATTGAAGTGTATTCAGTTATTGATGTCTTATACTTACCACCTTCTATGTACTTTGCATGTCATAATTTGTTATAATAGCAATAGTTAAGTCAATTTTACTACATGCCAGGCAGTGTTCTAAGCATTTTACGTATATTAACTCATTTAATCCCCACCATTGTTACATGAATTAGGCACTATTATTTGTTTCCACAGGTGAGGTATATTACTCAGCAAAAGGTTAAGCAAGTCACCTAGCTCACTAATTAGAAATTAGCAGAGCTAAGACTCAAACCTAGGCAGTTGTCTTTGGCATCTCTGTTTTTATTACTCTGCACTCGTTCATGATATCAGGTAATATATGAGGATGCAGAGAAGAGCATGGCAGGGGCTTCGTCCCCAGAATTTTATGATCTAATAGGTAAAAACTATCATATCCCTAAAGCTTCTTCTTTTCTTAAAGGTCTACATCCTATGACTGCTAATATCAGTTGAAGTGTTAAATGGCAAAATGTACATTTGCTAATAGGAAGTTTTAGTATTACCCTTTCCAGATGGCTGTACTAAAGCAGCACTGCCCACATAGTGTTTCATAGGAAAGAGATTCCGTAGGATGTTAAGAAGTAAAATACAAGAAGTATAATAACAACATCCCATCCTCACTCATGGAATGGAAAGTGGTGGGTTAATACTCTAGGGTACGGAGCTGGTAAAACATCACATAGTTGAAAGCACACTCATCATATGAGTTTGAATACAGGGACTAGTTTGGAAATAAGGTTTAGAACACTGAAGAAAAAATTACTGACTCCAGGCCAAGAAGTGTAGATACAATTTTATAATTTTAAAGAAATAAAAAGAAGTATAAAAATGACATAAAATGACTTTGTTTCCAGTTTACTTAAGTACAAAAAAATTTTTAGCATTCTAGGTCTTTGGCCTATCAGAATGCTATCTGCAGTAAGGCTAATACCTTGTATACTTCCTTTCAACATTTTGCAAAATTATCTTCAATGTATCTAATAGATAGAAAATGGCTTTTATTATTTAGCAATACAACTAGGACCACAGAATAAACAAGTTCTAAAATCAAAGCAATGAATTTTGATTCTTAAATCAGTATCCCTTTAAAAAATTGAGGGGATACTTTTATTTGAATGGTATCGTAGTCCTATAATATCTATAAATAACAATGGAAATGACTTAGTATAAAATAATTATGTGACTTTCTTTTTCCGACTATAATAGGAAAACATGTTAGGTTTAATCATAGAGCAACAGTAAAGCACTTAAATCCTGATAAGGATCATTTGAGAGGTTATAAGCATATTCTATTAGCTTAATATCTAGAAAGAAAAATCTGCATGTATAATGATATTTGTGTCTAAAGATATAAACTGCAATATTTCAATCCATGTGAAGAAATTTCAAGTAAAATTTGTTCATGCTCATAAACAAACATGTCTATTTGCTATTATCAAAATCTTCAAGCCCTTAAAACACTTACTTTACTTATAATTTAAAATATTAGAATATAGAGTATTCCTGATCACTCGTATTTGGATTATCTGGGAGTTTCATTCACTATGACCCTCTCTCTATTTGACTTGAGAGGAAATTGAGAAGAAAAGTTACTCATAGGGTAAAAGGAAAAGAACATGGGAAAAGGAGAAGAATATAGAAGACTTGCTTTTTTATCCAAGCTCATGTTCCATACCTCAGCCAAGCACAGTCAATTGTGCTTTTAGTTATGTGATGTTTTAATAGCTCCCTACCCTACAGTACTAACCCATCCATTTCCATTCCATGATTGATTCCTTTGCTGTTGTTATTATACTTCTTTTTTTTTTTTTTTTTTTTTTTTTTTTTTTTTTTGAGACGGAGTTTCGCTCTCGTTACCCAGGCTGGAGTGCAATGGCGCGATCTCGGCTCACCGCAACCTCCGCCTCCCGGGTTCAGGCAATTCTCCTGCCTCAGCCTCCTGAGTAGCTGGGATTACAGGCACGCGCCACCATGCCCAGCTAATTTGTTATTATACTTCTTAACATCCTACAGGAGCACTATACTATAAAACACTATCTGGGCACTTCTTTAGTATACTCATCTGGAAATTATACCAAATCCTTCGAGTACAACATCTATATGAATCCAGGCAAACATCAAATCCAACACACTCAAAGAGTTATCTATTAACTGAGCTGTAAACCTACCTTTCTACTGTAAACCCAGCCCAAGGTAGAAGACTCAGGTGTTAAACATTAGAGGAAAGGTCAACATCCAAGTACACATGTAAACCAGGTGAAAGCATAAGCAATCTGGGCAGTGAACCTCATTGCTAAGCTAGGTCTCCTTTATCCAGCAGCTTTTTATAAGCAAATTCCATTACTGAACAAGATCTCATCTCAGAGTGTATGAGTGCAATCAAGTTCACAAATGCAGACAGAAAATGGTTTCACCTCTTAGGAAAGAGATAAGATACACAGTGATAGTTTCAGCTCATAATTCAACAAATATACACAATATTGACAAAATTTACAATAATAAGATGAGATTAGCTCAAATATTAAGTCTTCAAGAACCTCAACTAATGAACTCCTACCTCCCTTAACTATCTGCTTTATACAAAGTGTACAACATCCATGTGAATCTAGGCAAACATCAAATCTAGAACTATTAATATAAGAGTATGAATAATTATTTTTAAAATCCAATTATCACATAGTAATAAGAAACGTTTCATGATTTATATGTCACTTAATAATTAAAGCAGCTTTATTTAGGTAAATATTTGGGACAATATATTCAGTTTGTATATTTTAACACTATAATCCACAAATTAGCAGCTTCATGTTTAAAGTCATGTTACTTGATTATGCTAAAGCTATAGATATAACCTACTTCTTTAGCTTTCTTTTTGTCTTTATGTTGCTATACTTTGCCTAAGAAGAATTATTTTTATTGGCATGAAGTAGTGTAATACAAAAATACCAAAACTTCTTAAATATAATGGGAATCAATTTCATTATTTACATAAATAAATTAGAAAAATAAAAATCATTTCTTTACAATAATATAATTACTCTGAAATAATAAATGTAACAGTTTTAAACATCCTCCTATTCTTTTATAAAACCTAAGACGTTGTGTAAGCTGAAGTGATGCCAGTTTTATGGTAGTATGCACCAGTGAGTTTTTGAAATTGTGAAATATAAATAACACTTATTCACTTCCTGATTCATTTGGTATTATTGTTTTGCTTAGAACACAATTTAAAAATAATAAATGCTTGCTGACAAAAATGGGTTGTTTGGGGAAGAAATCTTACTCAATTGTGATAAAAGTTTAATAATAGGAAAACCAAATGGACAAACTCAAATGGTAAATAATTAGGAATTTGCCTTTTTAGGTTAGAGTAATCATTTATAAAAATTGTAAAGTTATCATATGTATCTTTGAGGGAGAGAGGCATAATAATTTTTTGTCTTTTCTCATTTGGGTTGAAAAATAATATTTTTCTCCTGAATCCATTTATAAATTTGCAAGCACTGAGATATATGGTTGCATCTGTAGAATAATAATTTTAATGCATGAATTATACTGAATTTTATAGTATGTGCTTGTTTCCAAAGTTCTGTCATACTCAGGGACCTTAGATTCTTAGTCTCAGGTGAGTTATTTGCCACATCAGCAATCTTGTGCCTACCTAAATCACAAATCAGTTTTAGCCTAAGAAAAGAGACAGGAAATGAATCAGGATGAAAATCTTCAAACTCTCATTTATAACCATGGCATAAAGCAAAAACTTGATCAATTCAGAGGTACAAAATTAGAACAACAACATTTCTCAATATATATTACTAAACTATGATTTTGGTAAGATTAATAGCATGATTTTAAATGAATAAATAAACTGCAAATATCTATTTAGTTATTGCTTGACTAAGATTTATTCTGCCTGTATATCTACAGATACAGATACTTTTCCTTTTGAACAACCCTTTGGAAATAGATAGAGTAGGAAACTTACCCTACATACCAGAGTAAACTTCACATAGAGCAGACAATAAATAGTAAAGAAAAAGAAACCATATGAATTTTGAGAGAAAGCTTGAGTGAATTATTGTCTAACAAGTTTAAGAAAAGTCTTTAAAGTCCTGACTTTAGAAATAAGAAAAGCTTAGATTAAGAAATTTTATGACAAAAATTTAAAAGTTTCAAGATAAAATTCAGCATAAGCAGACACAAAAGTAACAGGCTAGGATAAATAATGTATATACCCATTAGAAAACTAACGTTCTTTACTTATAATAGGTTCTTATAAGGTACAAAAATATTTCAGAAAATGGATAAATTATGCAATCAGAAATTTTACAGGAAAAGAACACTTCAACATATAAAATATGTCCTACTTCACTTATAAGAAAATGCAAATTATACTAAGACAAAGAAGATGAGAAAAAGAAAAAAAAATAGAACATGCAAATTAAAATGTATTGTAGTACTGCTAGAGTTTGAGTGTCCTCTCCAAAGCTCATGCTGAAATTTAATTGCCATTGTAACAGTGTCGAGAGATGGCACCTTTGATAGATGACTATAGGGTCATGAGTCCTTTGCCCTTATGAAGAGATTAACGCTGTTTTTGCAGGAGTGGGATAGTTATTTCAGGGATGAGCTCCTGATGAAAGGATAAGTGTGTTCTATTTGCATGTGCTTCCTTACAATGTTATGCCTTCCACCACACTGGGTTGACCCTCTCCAGATGTCAGTGTCGTATTTTTGGACTTTCCAGCCTCCAGAACCATGAGCCAAATATATTTCTGTTATTATAAATTATCTAGTCTGTGCTATTCTGTTATATAAGCAGTTGAAAATGGACTAAGATAGGGCCATTTCTTACCTATCAGATTGGCAGAAATTTATAAACCTGCTAACAAGTTATTGGTGAGGGTTTGTTACATTAATATACTCACATTGTTACTAAGGATACAATATGTTAAAACCTTGTAAGTATATGGAGAGAAATTTATCAATATATAACAATACTATGCATGTATTTACTGTTTACCCCAACGAATTTTTTTAGAATTTTACCTAAACAATTAGTATCTACAAACATAAAACATCATAGGCAGAAGTATATTTTGTCATGCAAAAATTTTGTAATTGTGCATATTACTTATCCCAGAAAAATGAAAGCACACAAATATGGAATGAAGAAAAATATGTGATGTGAGATTTTAATTCAAAGTCACCCTAAGTTCTGACTATAAAATAGCACTTATAGGCAGTGGCAACCTGGTAATAGTGAATACTTGATTTCCAACACACACACACAAATATGCCAAATGGCAGATTCAAGCTATCTGGTCAAAAAAGTACAAGGTAAGCTTAGAAAGATTTAAAACCAAACAAGTTAGGTCTAAGTTCTATAAGGAAACTTGACGGCATTCCTACTGGCCAAATCTGAGGCACTCACTTTGAGGACCAAATAAAACAATTAAAGGATTAGAACGATTTAACAACTGCAACTACAAGATTTATAGATTCATAATGTTATAGTGTTTTTAACAATAATGACAAATGAAAAATAAATGGGAGACAGAAAGAATAGCATGGGGCAGGATTGGGGGTGGAGAAAGAAAAAAGAGAAAGAATGCAAGAGATGAATGAGTGTATAAAGCATGTCTTTAAAAAACAATCCTAGTCATCAAATACAGAAGAAAGGACAGAATTAGAAATCATCATTTTTAATCACCAATTTAATAATGGAAACAAGCAATTATCATTGGTAAATCCTAAAGGGTTTTCAGGCAGAAAATATTTGTTGGGTCTCAAGGTCCGTCTCAACTAAATTCTTATTTATTACAAAGGAGAATTATTATTTGACACTGGAACTATTTTGTGATTACCACCTAAGCAATCAGGTTAAAAGAAGGTTAAACCAACAATGTGTGTCTCCTGAAGGGATCCAATCATGTTGTTTATTCAATTAGAAGTGCAAAAGAAAGAAATGGTTCTTCTATTCCTGTTGAACTTGCTTTGTTTTCAATTTTAAGATGAAGCCAGTATATGGCAGAAGAGCAGAGCAAAGGGAATTGCAGCAAATTAATGCAAAAGTCCAATTACACTGCAATTAAAACTTTTTAATGTATAGACTTCAGCTATTTATAACACATCCTTTATGTTGGATTCAGTTGAATTAGAGTTTCTTGTGATCAACTTACATGATCCTTCACACAAAGTAAAAAATTCCCATTCCTTTGCCCCAAAAGTTGCTCCAGTTTTTAGCCCAAATAATCAAGTCAGTATAGACATCATTTTCTAAAGTATGTGAATACTTAGCATTTGTTCACAGTGATCATAGTATAATATTTTAAAGCTACTTAGAAGCTCCCTAAACTATCAAGACTAAAGTGACACAAGTCTCTTTTATTGTGTTTTATATAGCTCAATACAGTGACAAATGGAGCATTTTTATTTTCTTCTAAATAAGGGCTTATTAAAATATCATAAAATATGGAATGGACTTTAACCTTCCAAAGCTCCCACTGATGAAGGATAATAATATGTCATCCAAATGCTCACATACCATTTGACCCTGGAATTAGATAATTAAACAAATGTGATAGATGTCAGACAGTAATGCATTTTGAAATATAATGTTTTAGCCAAAAAACACTTAGGAAAATGATTCTGAACACACACATAGACACAGTGTGGTAAATGTAGTTAATAATAGAGTATTGTATGTTTCAAAATTGCTAGGAAAATAAATTTCCAATGTTTTCAAAACAAAAAATGCTAAGTATTAGAGGTAATAAATATGTTAACTAACTTGAATTAATTATTCCACATTGTGTTAATAAATTATTAACACCTTTTCATATCCCATAAATTTATACAACTATAAAGTGTCAATTCACCAAAAAAATTAAAATATAAATTTAATATGTATAAGGTATTATTAATGAAATATATTGTCAACAATCTTTTACCAAATGTTGTATTTTAAGATATTGCTAATATATTCTGGCTTAGTGTGTTCTAAACTTTATTCCATAAAAATATTTAAAAAATAAATACTGAGCAAAATATGTCACAATTCTTACTGATATTAAAGAACTAAAAATATACCTCAATTTTAAATATAGACAGAACAAACTTATTCATTCTAAGAAAGGTCATCTAATATTTAAAAATTATTAGAAACATCTGTGAAAATAAGTGCTATAATAGGAAAGTCAAATGAACCAATTAATGCTGCAAGAAGAAAAACTTAGATGTATTTCTTTCAACTGTATGTAAGATAGTAAAATACCCTAATATCTAAGTCTTTTATAATAATTAATATAATAACATAAATATTTGTTGACCATAATTGTAATTAACTTGATGCTTATGGTGTACAGAATATAGTACGTTTCACATAAGCTTAATTATTCTTATCATAAAAAAGAAAAAAAGAAGTGGCATTGGCTCATTTACATCTATCTATAGTTAAGGACGCATTCTTATCAAAAAAGGTTATATATATATATATATATATTTTTTTTTTATTGCATTTTAGGTTTTGGGGTACATGTGAAAAACATGCAAGATTGTTGCATAGGTGCATACGTGGCAGTGTGATTTGCTGCCTCCCTCCCCTTCACCTATATCTGGCATTTCTCCCCATGCTATCCCTGCCCAACTCCCTACCCCCCCGCTGTCCCCTCCCAACAGACCCCCATGTATAGTGCTCCCCTCCCTGTGTCCATGTGTTCTCCTTGTTCAACACCCGCCTATGAGTGAGAACATGTGGTGTTTGATTTTGTGTTCTTGTGTCAGTTTGCTGAGAATGATGGTTTCCAGGTTCATCCATGTCCTTACAAAGGACGTAAACTCCTCGTTTTTAATGGCTGCATAATATTCCATGGTGTATATGTGCCACATTTTTCCTGTCCAGTCTATCATCAATGGGCATTTGGGTTGGTTCCAGGTCTTTGCTATTGTAAACTGTGCTGCAATGAACATTCGTGTGCATGTGTCCTTATAGTAGAACGATTTATAATCCTTTGGATATATGCCCAGTAATGGGATTGCTGGGTCAAATGGAATTTCTATTTCTAGGTCCTTGAGGAATCGCCACACTGTATTCCACAGTGGTTGAACTAATTTACACTCCCACCAACAGTGTAAAAGTGTTCCTATTTCTCCACATCCTCTCCAGCATCTGTTTTCTCCAGATTTTTTAATGATCGCCATTTTAACTGGAATGAGATGGTATCTCAATGTAGTTTTGATTTGCATTTCTCTAATGGCCAGTGATGATGAGCATTTTTTCATATGTTTATTGGCCTCATGTATGTCTTCTTTTGTAAAGTATCTGTTCATATCCTTCGCCCATTTTTGAATGGGCTTGTTTGTTTTCTTCTTGTAAATCTTTTTTAGCTCGTTGTAAATTCTAGATATCAGCCCTTTGTCAGACGGGTAGGCTGCAAAAATTTTTTCCCATTCTGTTGGTTGACGATTCACTCTATTGACTGTTTCTTTTGCCGTGCAGAAGCTGTGGAGTTTGATTAGGTCCCATTTGTCTATTTTGGCTTTTGTTGTCAATGCTTTTGGTGTTTTGGTCATAAAGTCCTTGCCTACGCCTATGTCCTGAATGGTTTTGCCTAGGTTTCCTTCTAGTGTTTTTATGGTGTTAGGTCTTATGTTTAAGTTTTTAATCCATCTGGAGTCAATTTTAGTGTAAGGTGTCAGGAAGGGGTCCAGTTTCTGCTTTCTGCATATGGCTAGCCAGTTTTCCCAACACCACTTATTGAACAGGGAATCCTTTCCCCATTGCTTGTTTTTTTCCGGTTTGTCAAAGATCGGGTGGTTGTAGATATGTTGTGTCGCCACCGACACCTCTGTTCTGTTCCATTGGTCTATATCTCTGTTTTGGTACCAGTACCATGCTGTTTTGATTACTGTAGCCTTGTAGTAGAGTTTGATGTCCGGTAATGTGATGCCTCCCGCTTTGTTCTTTTTGTTTAGAATTGACTTGGCTATGCGGGCTCTCTTTTGGTTCCATATGAAGTTTAAGGTGGTTTTTTCCAGTTCTGTGAAGAAGGTCATTGGTAGCTTGATGGGGATAGCGTTGAATCTGTAAATTACTTTGGGCAGTATGGCCATTTTCACGATATTAATTCTTCCTAACCATGAACATGGAATGTTTCTGCATCTGTTTGTGTCCTCTCTTATTTCGTTGAGCAGTGATTTGTAGTTCTCCTTGAAGAGGTCCTTTACGTTCCTTGTTAGTTGTATTCCTAGGTATTTTATTCTCTTTGTAGCAATTGTGAATGGCAGTTCGTTCTTGATTTGGCTCTCTTTAAGTCTGTTATTGGTGTATAGGAATGCTTGTGATTTTTGCACATTGATTTTGTATCCTGAGACTTAGCTGAAGTTGCTTATCAGTTTCAGGAGATTTTGGGCTGAGGTGATAGGGTCTTCTAGATATACAATCATGTCGTCTGCAAATAGAGACAATTTGACTTCCTCCTTTCCTAATCGAATACCCTTTATTTCTTCTTCTTGCCTGATTGCTCTGGCTAGAACTTCCAGTACTATATTGAATAGGAGTGGTGAGAGAGGGCATCCTTGTCTAGTGCCAGATTTCAAAGGGAATGCTTCCAGTTTTTGCCCATTCAGTATGATATTGGCTGCTGGTTTGTCATAAATAGCTTTTATTATTTTGAGATACGTTCCATCGATACCTAGTTTATTGAGGGTTTTTAGCATAAAGAGCTGTTGAATTTTGTCCAAGGCCTTCTCTGCATCAATTGAGATAATCATGTGGTTTTTGTCTTTGGTTCTGTTTATGTGGTGAATTACATTTATAGACTTGCGTACATTGAACCAGTCTTGCATCCCTGGGATGAATCCTAATTGACCATGGTGGATAAGCTTTTTGATGTGCGGTTGTAATTGGCTTGCCAGTATTTTATTGAAGATTTTTGCATCTATGTTCATCATGGATATTGGCCTGTAGTTTTCTTTTCTTGTTGAGTCTCTGCCGGGTTTTGGTATCAGGATGATGTTGCTCTCATAAAATGATTTGGGAAGGATTCCCTCTTTTTGGATTATTTGGAATAGTTTCGTAGGAATGGTACCAGTTCCTCTTTGTATGTCTGGTAGAATTCGGCTGTAAACCCATCTGGACCTGGGCTTTTTTTGGGTGGTAGGCTCTTAATTGCTGCCTCGACTTCAGACCTTGTTATTGGTCTATTCAGGGTTTCGACTTCTTCCTGGTTTAGGAATGGGAGGAGCCTACTGTCCAGGAATTTATCCATTTCTTCCAGGTTTTCTAATTTATGTGCATAGAGTTGTTTGTAATAATCTGTGATGATGGTTTGAATTTCTGTGGCATCTGTGGTGATATCCCCTTTATCATTTTTTATTGCATCTATTTGGTTATTCTCTCTTTTCTTTTTTATTAGTCTGGCTAGTGGTCTGTCTATTTTGTTGATCTTTTCAAAAAACCAGCTCCTGGATTTATTGATTTTTTGTAGGGTTTTTCGTGTCTCTATCTCCTTCAATTCTGCTTTGATCTTAGTTATTTCTTGTCTTCTGCTAGGTTTTGAGTTTTTTTGATCTTGCTCCTCTAGCTCTTTCAATTTTGATGATAGGGTGTCAATTTTAGTTCTCTCCTTTCTTCTCATGTGGGCACTTATTGCTATATATTTTCCTCTAGAGATTGCTTTAAATGTGTCCCAGAGATTCTGGTATGTGGTGTCTTCGTTCTCGTTGGTTTCGAAGAACATCTTTATTTCTGCCTTCATTTCAGTGTTTATCCAGTCAACATTCAGGAGAAAGTTGTTCAATTTCCATGAGGCTGTGCGGTTCTGGGTTGGCTTCTGAGTTCTGAGTTCTAACTTGATTGCACTGTGGTTTGAGAGACTGTTTGTTATGGTTTCCGTTCTTTTGCATTTGCTGAGGAGTGATTTACTTCCAATTATGTGGTCAGTTTTAGAGTAGGTGTGATGTGGTGCTGAGAAGAATGTATATTCTGTGGATTTGGGCTGGAGAGTTCTGTAAATGTCTATTAGGTTTGCTTGGTCCAGGTCTGAGTTCAAGTCCTGGATATCCTTGTTAATTTTCTGTCTCGTTGATCTGTCTAATATTGACAATGGTGTGTTGAAGTCTCCCACTATTATTGTGTGGGAGTCTAAGTCTCTTTGCCAGTCTTTAAGAACTTGCCTTATGTGTCTGGGTGCTCCTGTATTAGGTGCATATATATTTAGGATCGTTAGATCTTCTTGTTGCATTGATCCTTTTACCATTATGTAATGTTCTTCTTTGTCTCTTTTGATCTTTGTTGCTTTAAAGTCTATTTTATCAGAGATGAGAATTGCAACTCCTGCTTTTTTTTTGCTCTCCATTTGCTTGGTAAATCTTCCTTCATCCCTTTATTTTGAGTCTTTGTGTATCCTTGCATGTGAGGTGGGTTTCCTGGATACAGCACACTGATGGGTTTTGGCTTTTTATCCAATTTGCCAGTCTGTGTCTTTTGATTGGGGCATTTAGTCCATTTACATTTAGGGTTAATATTGTTATGTGTGAATTTGATCCTGTCATTTTGATGCTAGCTGGCTGTTTTGCCCATTGGTTGATATAGATTCTTCATTGTGTTGCTGCTCTTTACCATTTTGTGCGTTTTTGGAGTGGCTGGTGCTGGTTGTTTTTTTCTATGTGTAGTGTCTCCTTCAGGAGCTCTTGTAAAGCTGGTCTGGTGGTGATGAAATCTGTGAGTACTTGCTTATTCACAAAGGATTTTATTTTTCCTTCACTTATGAAGCTTAGTCTGGCTGGATATGAAATTCTGGGTTGAAAGTTCTTTTCTTTAAGGATGTTGAATATCGGCCCCCACTCTCTTCTGGCCTGTAGGGTTTCTGCTGAGAGATCTGCTGTGAGTCTGATGGGTTTCCCTTTGTGGGTAACCCCACCTTTCTCTCTGGCTGCCATTAGTATTTTCTCCTTCGTTTCAACTCTGGTGAATCTGATGATTATGTGCCTTGGGGTTGCTCTTCTAGAGGAATATCTTTGTGGTGTTCTCTGTATTTCCTGGACTTGAATATTGGCCTGCCTTGCTAGGTTGGGGAAGTTTTCCTGGATAATATCCTGAAGAGTATTTTCCAGCTTGGATGCATTCTCTTCGTCACATTCAGGTACACCTATCAAACATAGATTAGGTCTTTTCACGTAGTCCCATATTTCTTGTTGACTCTGTTCATTCCTTTTTACCTTGTTTTCTCTAATCTTCCCTTCTCGTTTTATTTCATTGAGTTGATCTTCGACTTCTGATATCCTTTCTTCTGCTTGGTCAATTCTGCTGTTGAAACTTGTGCATGCTTCACGAAGTTCTCGTGTTGTGCTTTTCAGCTCCATCAATTCACTCATATTCTAAGTTGTCCATTCTCGTTAGCATTTCATCAAGTCTTTTTTCAAGGTTCTTAGTTTCTTTGCATTGGGTTAGAACATGTTCTTTTAGCTCACGGAAGTTTCTTATTGTCCATTTTCTGAAACCTGATTCTGTCATTTCATCACACTCATTCTCCATCCAGTCTTGTTCCCGTGCTGGTGAGGAGTTATGCTCCCTTGTAGGGGGAGAGGTGGTCTGAATTTGGGTATTTTCATCCTTTTTGCGCTGGTTTCTTCCCATCTTTGTGGATTTATCCACCTATTGACTTTGTAGTTGCTGTCTTTCTGATTTTGGTAATTTTAAGTCTGCAGCAGCTGAACTCATAAACCCCCTTTTCTTCCCCCCAGGTGTTCTGGCCCAGGGAGTTAGGGCTTTATGCTTTTCAACTGTGTTGCTACCATTTTCCCTGCCCACAAGGTGTCAGTCTAGTCACACTCAGCCTGCAGAGGCTTCGCTGAGCTGCTGTGGGCTCCGCCCAGCTTCCGTGTGTGCTTCCCTGCAGTCCTGTTTATATGGGTGTAGTTAGAACTGCTTCCGCTATGCTGGCCCGCCCCTGTAGTGACGGAGTCTCTGTAGTGGCAGGTTGTCTTGGTTACGGCAAATTGCCCGGGAACTGCAGGGTGTTTCCCGATGGAGGACGCCCCTCCCCCACTGTGCTGGACCTTCCGGAGTTCAGCCGTGTTTCCAGTGGTGCCCTCTTTGCCCGGGAATCTCTTGGCTTGCCTCCTTTCCTCAGCTCCCCTTGCTGGCCCAGAGGGGACACAGTCTCGTTCACTTTGCTCCAGGAGCCGCTGCTCCCTGCCCCCGGTGCAGGCCTAGCGGCTGCTCTGGTCCAACCAGCGATGCTGGGAACCCATGGAGCTTCTCCGCCTGTGAATCTCCTGGTCTGTGGGCAGTTAAAATCCGCTGCCCTGTGTGCCGCTGCATCAGCGGAAGCAGCGGCTCTGAGATTTGTGGTGCGCCCTTGCCCGGGGGTCTCCTGGCTTGACTCCCTGCTTCAGCTCCCCTTGCTGGCTCAGAGGGAACTCTGTCTCTCTTGCTCTGCATAAGAAGCCACTGCCCCCTGCTCCAGGGCGTAGGCTGAGCGGCCACGCCGCTCAAACCAGCGGCGCTGGCGACCCGTGGGGCTTCTCCTCCTGTGAATCTCCTGGTCTGTGGGCAGTAAAAATCCGTCTGGAAATGCGGCATCCACTCACCCTCTGCGCCTTCTCTCGGAGCTGCAATCCCGACTTCCTCCTAAGCGGCCATCTTCCAAAGTACTCCCCAAAAAAGGTAATATTTAATCTGAATTCATATTATCCTTATTATCCTTATTATCCATATAACCCTTATTCATATAACCCAATGTAAGAACTTATTTCCAAGAAACTTCATTAGTAGTAATATACGTTTTCTATTATTACAAAGAAATATATACCCTTGATAAAGCAATTATAGAACACGGGACAAAATAAAAAATAAAATATCATGCTTTGTATTGTCCAAAAATAATTGAGAGTTGACTTTTAACATGTTCACATATATCATTCTAGTTTGTTAAAATAGTTTAATTTAAAACACTTTAAATTTATGATATGAATGCCAATATATAACTTAACCCTTTTACTTTTTATGTACATTTTTACTATTTTATGTACATTTCATATTCTAAGGTAGCATAATGAGTAATCAGTAGCTACAGAAATTTTATGTAGCAACAATATTATTTTTTCTCTTTATTTTATTTTGTTATACAAGTAATTCTTGTTTCTTATAACTACAAGAAAATCAGTATAAATCCTCCAAAACACCAGCCCTGCTAACACTTTATGTATACATTGCTTTAGTTTCTTATAAAAATATATTCACACGCGATGAAAATGGACATTCAATAATTGAATTATTTTCATTTAACAACACATTTTAAAATTATTTACAATTTAACAATACAATGTGTGTTGGAATGTCAATAGAAATGGATTGGATTCTATGTAGTAAAATATATTATTTACCTATAATTAAAAAAAAACACTTCATGTTTTAGTCAGAAAGCAAATGATACCTAGGCGACATTTCTCTACAACAGAACAACAATGTACACTTTCCAGGTTACAAGTAGTGATTTTCAAAGTGGCTTTTATTTTAACTCTTTCTGAAAATATCAGGATTTAATTAAGAAAGCTAAAATCACTCTAGATATTTCTAAGCAGAAAAGAATTTCTTGTTTGTGTCTAATTAATCATATTTATTTGAAAACAATAAAATTACATTGCACTGGGTCAAAAAATGTATCTTGAGACAAATGAAAACAAAAATATAGTATATAGCATTCCAAATTTCATAGAATTCAGTGAAAGCAGTACTAACACGGAAACTTAGAGCTGCAGATGATTAAATTAAAAGGATCCCAAATCAACAACCTAACTTTACATTTCAGGAAACTAGAAAGAGAAGAACAGACTAATGAGAAACCAAATAGAAGAAAAAAAATAAAGATTAGAGCACAGATAAATAAAATAAAGAGAACAGGAAAAAACAACAAAACAGTTTTCTTTAAAGATCACTAAATTAAACCTTAGCTAGACTCGGGGGGAAAGAAGGAGAGAAAAACTCAAATACTAAAACCATTAATTAAAGAGATGACATTACAACCAACGCCAAGGAAATTAAAAAGAGTCCCAGAGAATTTTGCAAGCAACTGTATGCCCCAAATTGGATGACCTAAAATAAATTAATAAATTCTTAGAAACACATAAACTTCTATACTGAATCATGAAGAAATAACCTCTTAAAAAGGTACAAAAAATGCTTAATACCATTAGATCTGGCAATGATTCTTTTGGTATGACATTAAAAGCATAGGCAGCAAAAGCAAAAATAGATAAATAAGATGTAGAGCAACACAAAGTCTTCTGCACATCAGAGATCACAATCAACAGAGTAAAAAGAAACTGCAGAATAAAAATAATAGTTGCAAGTCATATATCTCAGATGTTAACATTTAGAAAATATTAAGAACTATAATTCAACAAAAATGCAAATAACCTGTTGTTTTTTAATGGGTGAAGGACTTGAATAGCCATTTTTTCAAAGATGATATATAAATAGTCAATAAGCAATAAAAAGACACTCAACATCACTAATTATTAGAAAAATGCAAATCCAAACCACAATGATATATCAGTTCACAAATGAAAAATATCAAGGGTTGGTGAAATTGGAACCCTTATACAATGTTTGTGAGAATGTAAGATGTTGCAGCTGCAATGGGAAATAGTTCAGTGGTCCTTCAAAAAATAAGAAATACAATTTCTGTCTGATCCAGCAATCCAACTTCTATGTTGCTGCTATGAACATGGGCATACAATAATTGATAGGGAGATCTTAAAGAGATATTTGTATGCCTATGTTCATAGCAGCGCTATTCACAAGCCAAGAGGTAAAAGCAACCCAAATGCTCATCAACAAATGAAAGGATAAACAAAATGTTTATTCCCAAAAGGAATATTATTCAGCCTTAAGAAGAAAGGAAATACTGGCATATTCTATAACATAGAACCTTGAGCACATTATGAAAAGTGAAATAGTGTGAAAAGTGAAATTGACTGTTGTAAGTGGGACCATACAATATTTTTTGTTCTGCCACTTACAGAACAAAAAAATATTGTATGGTCCAACTTATAACAGTCAATTTAAAAAAAAAAAAAAACTTTTATTTTAGGCTCAGGGGTACATGTGAAGGTTTATTACATAGGTAAGTTCCTGTCACAGGGGTTTTTTGTGCAGATTATTTCATCACCCAGGTATTAAGCCCAAGACCCAATAGTTATCTTTTCTGCTCCTCCTACCCTCCACCTTCATGTAGACCACAGTGTCTGTTGTTTCCTTCTTTGTGTTCATGAGTTCTCATCATTTAGCTCCCACTTATAAGTGAGAACATGTGGTCTTTGGTTTTCTGTTCCTGCATTAGTTTGCTAAGATAATAGTCCTCAGCTCCATCCATGTTCTTGCCAAAGACATATTCTTGTTCTATTTTATGGCTGCATCGTATTCCATGTTGTGTATCTACTACATTTTCTTTATTAACTCAACAGTCAAATTTTTAATAAACACAAAGTAGAATGGTGATTGCCAGAAGCAGGCAGGAGAGAGAAATCAAAGTTGTCAGCTGATGGGTATAAAGTTTCAGTTTTCTAACATAAACAAGTTCTGGATATTTGCTACACAATAATGTGAATGTATTTCCTACTGAACTGTACACTTAAAAATTGTTAAGATGGTAAATATTATTTTATGTGTTTTTTTAACAAAACCTAAAATAAAATATATTATTTTTGAGAATTATTTGTTAAAATCAATACATGAATCAAACTGGAATATTAAATATATTTGAAGTTAGGAAAGGAAATACAGAAGACCAAAAGACAGATGAGACAACTAGAAAATAAGTAGAAAAATGGCCAACCTGACTCCAATCTTATAATTAGTTTAAATGCAATTTTACTAAATTTATTTTAAATTTTACTTTAAGTTCTAGGATACATGTGCAGAATGTGCAGGTTTTTTACATAGGGATACGTATGCCATGGTGGTTTGCTGCACCCATTAATCTGTCATCTAGGTTTTAAACTCTGCATGCATTAGGTATTTGTCCTAATGCTCTCCCTCTACTTGCCTCCCATTCCCCAACAGACCCCCTGTGTGTTGTTTGTGTTGTTAGCTTCTCTGTGTCCATGTATTCTCATATTTTAACTCCCACTTATAAGTGAGAATATGTGGTGTTTGGTTTTCTGTTTCTGTGTTAGTTTGCTGAGAATGATGGTTTCTAGCTCCATCCATGTCACTGCAATGGACATGAACTCATTCTGTTTTATGGCCGCATAGTTTTCTGTGGTGTATATGTGCCACATTTTCTTTATCCAGTCTATCATTAATGGGCATTTAAGTTAGTATGAAGTCTTTGTAAATAGTGCTGCAATAAACATACATGTGCATGTGTCTTTATAGGAGAATGATTTATAATCCTTTGGGTATACATCCAGTAATGGGATTGCTGGGTCAAATGGCATTCCTGGTTCTAGATCCTTGAGGAATCCCCACACTATTTTCCACAATGGTTGAACTAATTTACACTCCCACCAGCAGTGTAAAAGTGTTCCTATCCTATTTCTCCACAGCCTCTCCTGCATCTATTGTTTCCTGACTTTTTAATATCACTATTCTGACCAGCATGAGATAGTATCTCATTGTGGTTTTGATTTGCATTTCTCTAATGACCAATGATGATGAGCTTTTTTTCATATGTTTCTTGGCCACATAAATGTCTTCTTTTGAGAAGTGTTTATCTCCTTTGTCCACTTTTTGATGGGGTTGTTTGCTTTTTTCTTGTAAATTTGTTTAAGTTCTTTGTAGATTCTGGATATTAGACCTTCATCAGATGGATGGATTGCAGAAATTTTCACTTATTCTGTAGGTTGCCTGTTAAATCTGATGCTAGTTTCTTTTGCTGTGCAGAAACTCTTTAGTTTAATTAGATCTAATTATATCTTCATCAATTTTGGCTTTTTTTGCAATTGCTTTTGGTGTTCTAGCCATGAAGTCTAAAAAGAGCCCATATAGCCAACACAATCCTTTACTAAATATTTTTAAGGCAGAGACTGTCAGAATTTATTGTAAAGTGAGATCCAACAGAGGCACACTTTAAATACAAGCACAGAAACAGACAAAAGGATGGAAAAGGACACTAGACAGAGAGTAATCATAAAAAACTTAAATAGAGATATTGATACTATGCAAAAGGGAGTCCAGGACAAAATATATTACCAGGAATAGAGTACTTTCACAATAAGATTACATGTGAAGATGACATATAACCATTATACATGCATCTATGACTCAACACAGAGCCTCAAAATACCTGAAACAAAACCAACAGAAGTAAAGCAGAAAATTGACAAATCCCACAATTATATTTGGAGAATTAATACTCCTCTGTAATTTGTTGAAACAAGTAGATTTTTTTTTTAAATTTGGAAAAACCCAGATCTAAATGAAAAAATCTTGGCCTAGTTAATATTTAAAACACAATAAAACACACACACACACACACACACACAATGTGGAACATTTGTGGGACTTTGGAAAATATATATTTTTTAGTAAATGTTGGTTTGTTCCTTACACCACAAATACTAACTGATACATCCATGTCCCCAGAACTCTAGGTTTTTAACAAAATTCTGTGGTAAAAATAGTTTTCATTTTCATTCAAATATAATCAATAAAACTTCACAACCACATGTAGAAGTATTGAAAATCACAATATCTGTCAAGTGGATGGACTTCAGTGAGGTTGCTGGCACTAATAGAGGTCATGTAAATAACAAAAAGTAAATAGTTGCAGATCAGTATGGCTCACGCCTGTAATCCCAGCACTTTGGGAGGCCGAGGTGGGTGGATCACTTGAGGTCAGGAGTTCACGACTAGCCAGGTGAACACATCTGCACTGACTTCCTCCACTGAAGTTTTAAACCCCTAAAAGTCATTTATGAAGGTTGAGGTTAACTTCTTCCAAACTCCTTTTCATGTTGCTATTTTGTCCTTCTCCCATAAATTAGAAATGTTCTTAATGGCATCTAGAATAGCGAATCCTTTCTAGAAGGTTTTAAATTTACTTTGCCCAAATTCATCAGATAAATCACTATCTATAGCATCTATAGCTTTACGAAAATATATTTCTTTAATATTGAGGTTAAAAAGTCAAAATTAGTTATTGATAATGGGCTGAAGAATAGATGTGTTAGCAGGCATGAAAACAATCTTGTTGCATATCTTTATCACAGCTCTTTGGTGACCAAGTTCATTGTCAATGAGAAGTAATATTTTTAAAGAAATATTTTTCTGAGAAAGCAGTCTCAACAGTAGGCTTAAAATATTCAGTAAACCATATTATAAACAGAAGTGTTGTCTTCCAGGTTTATTGTTTCATTTATAGAGCCCAGACAGAGTACATTTAGCATAATTCTCAAGAGCTTTAGGAATCTCAGAATGATAAATGAGCATTGCTTATTTCATTTATCAGCTGAAAGTCACCAGCTGCATTAGCCCCTAGTA
The DNA here is from genome assembly GCF_030222135.1 of Aotus nancymaae. NCBI lineage: Eukaryota > Metazoa > Chordata > Mammalia > Primates > Aotidae > Aotus > Aotus nancymaae. Next base: position 34,301,643 of record NW_026988471.1, read on the forward strand.
AGAGAGTCAGCCTGTCCTTTGAAGCTTTGAAGGCAGGCATTGACTTTTGCTCTACATCTATGAAAGTTCTAGATCTTCTTCCATAATAAGGCTCTTTGATCTATATTGAAAATCAGTCTTTTAGTGTAGCCACTTTCATCAGCGATCTGAGCTAGATCTTGGGCATAACTTGCCACATCTTTTCCATAAGCACTTGTTATTTCACCTTGCACTTTTATGTTGTGGAGATAGCTTCTTTCCTTAAACCTCATGAACTCTCCTCTGCTAGGCTGTAATTTTTCTTTGCAGCTTCCTCACTCTTAGCTGTCACAGAATTGAAGAGTTAGGGTGCTATTCTGGATTAGGCTCTGGCTTTAGGAAATGTTGAGGCTGGTTTGATCTATTCAGACTCCTAACTCTTTTCAGTATCAGCAATAAGGTGCATGGTACAATATTCCCGAAGTTACTAAATGTGTCCTCAGTGATGATAATTTCTCTTCTGTTCCCATCACAATTCTACGTTGAGGTCCTGTAACACAGAGATCAATTTGAAGGTTAATTATCAATACACCTTATAAAATATGGCAGTAGAAAAAGAGGAAAAGCAGATGAAATTGGGCTAGGGATAGAGATAAGGATATGTGCATGCATACTTCCTACAGTTCAAACAATGAAATATGAAAAGCTACTAAATACCTTGTTTCTTTTCTTTACTACACAATTCAAGTTCCATTTCCCTCCACCCAGTAGATTCACTGGCCCGCGTTTTATAGTTGGTGTTGTGACCCAAAACTAGATTTTTGAAAAATAAGGGCCCTTAGTATACCTATTTTGTTTTGAATTAAAATCGTATAGTCGACAATTTGTATTTCTATCAGTTAATAATTGATAAAGTATGTGGTTGACTGTGACTATGTTATGTTACTAGAACAAAGTCATTGTTTCTTACAACGAATGTAGTTATGGGCAATCATTAGTATCTTCTATCACATTCATCAAGCAAAAAGTTGTGTTGAAACTGCTTGAAGTTTATATTTCCATATTAGCAAAGGCAGATGAGTATGCCATGATCCAGAAATAGATATTCCACTTACACATCCAATATCCCCAGCCAGTCCAGTGCTTACCTAATCAACTGATCAGCAACACTTATTCTGCCTTTGTACCACGAAACAGGGTCTTCAATCTTCAGTCATTATAAACATCTTTCTTTTCTCCTCCTTCAGTTTCACTCTGCTTTGCGCTGAATTGAATTCTCTGCTTAGTGGTAAAACTTTGCCACTCAGCCCTCAATCTCTGGTCTCTTTGTCTTCACTTTTTCTTTAATAATAGAATAATATTTGCTAAAAGTTCTCTGAAAAGGGCATTGAATCATACAACCAAGACCTTGGTAAAGGTTAAAATGATGAATGTGAGGAATTTGCAGCTCCTTAAAAGATAGATACAAAATGTCGTTACCATTCCGAAATAATTCCCACTTTCTAACTCATCAGATACCTTACAATAGAGTGCTAAGTTTTTAAAAAATTAAACTGTGCTAAGAATTTCTGAAAACACCAAGATTAACCACATACATTCTTCTGTATGTCATGTATACACAATTTTAGCCCCTGAGATAATTTGTCTTTGCAGGCAATTATCTCTTCAAACTTAGAAAATCTGCACAGACTGAAGAAATTATCATTATGGCCACGTAGTGGACTGAATTCCTTAGAGTAAAAGATGAGTAAAGAATGAAAGATTCCTTAGAGTAAAGAATAAAAGATGAGAGGAATTTGTACTAACATTGGTTAACAGTTATTGAGCAGCTTAATAATTGCTCGGTGCTGTCTTGAGTACTTTGTATGATTATCTTTTTTAATCACCAAAATATTAACCTAATTTAAGTTCTCATATAGGTCATTATTTAAAGCTGAGTAATGCATTTTTTTAAAAAAAAATCAGGCCATTCTTCTAACTAATTTATTGTAAACAAGAATATGAGACAACAGAAGATTTAAGAAGTGCTACATTTTATATTGGCAATGAGGATGATAATTGTAAATGCATTTGTTCATAGTTTTATCTATGTTTCTAAAAAGAGTTAATTATCTACATAAACCAAGTTTCATGCGTAGAACTTTGAACAAGACAGACATGTTCTCTATCCTACTAAAGGTTATTTTCTGGCTATAAAGGAAATACAGAGGTGGCCCTAATTATGCATGCTAAGAGGAAAACACATCAGATATGAAAATATATGCAGGAAATGGGGAAGGCAACCAATTTAAGAGTCAGAGAACGTTCACATCAGAAAGAGATATGTAAACAAAAAACTAAAAGATAAAAAAAGAGTTAGTGGAAGATGAGAATGCAAAAGTCCAGGGACAAAAAACAAGTAGGCACTGAAAGAAATTCCATTATGCAAGGATAAAGGCAAAGTATTGAGAAAGAAATTGGAGACAGAGACAGGAACTAGAAATTGTAAGGATTCTCAAGCTATATTAAGGACTTTGGGATTTATCCTAAAATGATAAATAAAACAACCCTGATATGGTAAATAAAAGCATCAACTTATAGCCACAAAAGCAGATTCCAAAATGTTGACATAGATAGAGGAAGAATTCACTGGAAGAATTTTAGAATGTAGGATTTTTACCTACATTCCAAAATTTTGACCATAATTTTATAGTATAGAGCCTCAGAAACTTGAATCAGTACCTATCTGTTATTTTAGGTTTTTCTATTTTTAATGCTTCTTTTTAGGTGAGAATAAGAATTCTGTTTTCTTCAGTTTGAATACCAAAATATTTGTTTAGTGAAAATCTTATAGCAGACAACACTTCGAATACCAGTCACCTTTTTTTTTCTTTAAATTTTGAAATGTTCTTTTTGTTTAGGGGTTGGAAAACTTTGTGTGTAAAGGACCAAATACTAATATTTTAGGCATTGCAGTCCATATAATGTTGATCACAACTACTCAACTCTGTCACAGTAGCAGAAGCAACCACAGACAATATGCAAATACATGGGTATCACTAACGGAAATGCATTTGCAAAACTAAGCCACTAAATTGGACCAATGGTTTGTCAAGTCCTGCTCTAATTCATCTGTCCCCAGACTGTAATTTGTCTCAATATGTTGCTCTTCTAAGTACCTGTCTGGGTGTCTTATCCTAGGAAGAGTATCACATTTTGGACCTCATTGCTTCTCTACAACTTACCCCTATGAAAGTAATAGCATCCAGCTGATGTTATACTAGATTAATATTTGAGGACAGGATATAGTACTACTTATTATTGAGTTTGCAATGCATTTGCATTATTGCCCATGATACAGCCCATATTTCTATCCAATCAGGGTTTTATGGCAGACTCCTTACCTTGTGTCCTATTGTCTTTGGTTCTGATTTTGGTTTTCTATTCCAAAGTTGAATCTGAACTACAATTCTCATAATTATTCAGTCTTCTGCAATTTAGTGTATTGCCTGTGGCTGGATTGTCTAAATACTCCTCAATGCCTCTTTGAAAGATCTGGACATTGTGTCCATGTCTGAACCTCCTTGAATCTGTGCTTTCAGTAGCTATACTTCTTCATATTTTATGTATTGTATCATACTTCCATCAGTGTTTGAAGTTCATCAGTAGCTCTGCAGTCCTCATAGCAAAGAAAAGAAATAAAAGGGTTTAAACAGCAGTTCAAATCCCTTTCATAAGAATGTCATTATACAGATCTTATTTTATTTTTATTTTGAAATATGCAAAAAAGGCTATTACATTTTTAGTTGGCATTGCATGCAATTCTTATTTGGATTTAACAATGTATCTTATATTATTTTGCTCAAAATTGCATTTTATATATCAGCGTTTTCTTTTATTTTTTTATTTTTTTTAACGAAAGTGTTTCCTTTTGTTTTTCTTTTGGCAAAAATAATATAGGTATTTTATGCCTGTAGATTTCTGTATTTTGCCCTAAATTTGCAAATATTTTCCCTTGGAATTTTGAAGCTGTTCTTCTTTGTTTATTTTTTTCTAGCTCTGTCTTTAATGTGTAATCTTAATCTAATTGCATTTGGATGAAACTCTTAGAGCTGCAGCAGATTCTATTGCCCCCATGCAGGCAGCTTCCTGTGCTTCAGCTCCAGGCCATGGCACCCCAGAAAATTCCTCTGTTATACTGTGGACTACAGCCACACTCTCTTCAGTGAGATCTAAAAGCCGGCCTTAGGGGTAAGGGTGGGAATAGAGGCTTTTCCAAATTTGATCCTTCCTTGAGTAATCTCAGTCATCCTTAAATGCAGTGTAGTCTCCCTATATTTGCTATTCCTAAATTATTTGAAGTACTCTTTTACTATTTTTGATGATAGTTAACCTTTTTTACTAGTTAGTAATATTTTATATCAGGGGCCAGCAAACTATGGCCAATAGACCAAATCCTGCCTGATGTCTGTTACCTGTTCTGCAAATAAAGTTTTACTGAAACACAGACGCTCCTATTCATTTGCATTTGTTTATGGCTGCTTTTATGATGCAAAGACAGAGATGACTGAGTAGAGAAAGAACGCAGATCTATGGCCTGCAAAAAAAAAAAAGTAAAACATTTATTATCTTATCCCTTACAAAGTTTGCCTACCCATTCTTTAAATAAGTTTTGCCGTTGTTCAAACTAACAATGAGTAACTTCTGTCTCTGACTTATATCGTGGTAAAAGAAGTAGTTCTAGGAGACACAACTTCAAAGATGAGTTTTTATATTGGTTTGGTCATGCCTTGGGCTTGCTGGTGGGAAATGACTTACTCATAATTCACAAAATATAGCCACAGTGAATCAAGCTACTCTCTCCAGGGATACTGCTCAGATGGTGCCAGCTAAGTGGAGTGAATGACTAACCTTGTTGACAGTAAATTTTGCATATTCGAAAGGACTTTATAGCTGAAGTGTTCCATCCTCACTTTAGATCATTTGGATTTATTTTATTATTACCATCATAATAACCAAATTAAATCTGAAATGTGATGATCTTATGAGAAGTTTTCTGATTATTTTTGAACAGGGTTGGGGGAGGGACATCAGGAAAGAACACAAACCCAACTAAATATACGACCTTGTTATTTCCACATAGAGACAACGTTGATTACTTTTTATATATAATGTTCACTGTGAAGCTAGACAAATGATGGTCTTTTAATATATAATATGCTTAGCTTTCATGAGATTGACACCAATACATAGATTTCATGTATTGACCCCAAGATACTGTCATAGCTCATTTAATTATCACAACCACCTTTGAAGTGGCTAAATTTTGTTCTTATTTTATATAAAAAGAATGTGAGAGGAATCATATTACTAGCAACTGAGAGAGTCAGGACTAAATTCATTGTTTTATGACGCAAAAAGTGGAGCATTATTTCCCATAAAATATTCCGTGTTTCCTTTGACTGATTCCTTTATTGGCATAGCTTAATAAATGATGATAATAAAGACTGCTCTGTAAATTCCTTTTCCAAAATAAACACCTCCAGATTTTCTATAACTTTAGTAAGCCATGCTAAAGGAAATAATGATTTCAGATCACGAGACTATAGTAGATTATTAAGACAAATAAACTTACTCTCAACTCAGTTCTCTAGTAAGCACTGAATGAGTTCCTTAGAATGCTCTACTTAATGTGAAATTGTAAAAGATAAATACTACAGTATATGGTCCATGTTGTCAGACAGTTAACGATCTGGTGATACTAACTTGCATGTATTGCACACACATTCTGACTTAAAGGTCTGTTAACACATCCTGAATACAGTGATCATTTTTCAACATCCTAGCGACCAGTTCAGTGTCCTGACATAAAGTTTGATGGTGAGGATAATTTAGCATCTTAGAAACAAAGCTAAAGCTATGTTATTAAGTCAAAGACAATATATTAAAAAGTTAAAATAAAATTTTTCTAATAAAAACGTTACTATTGTTGACCTCACCTTTCAAATCTCAATCCTTTCATTATTTATTAAATTGTATTTTGAAAACAATTTCAGTAATATTTCCTACAAAACAAAGTTTTAACTCCTGTCTCCAGGTTACTGAGTTTGTCGCGCCCATGTGTTACAGAAGATAAAGTCTATTCACAGAGGAGCTAGGCTTCCTTATGTATTCCTAATTAATAAATAAACATAAACCAGGAAAAATATCTCAAGAAAAATGTACATCAAATATGTATATTTGAAAAATAGTTTCTCAAGTAAATATATGTCTGACATATAGTAAAAGTCCACAAGATATGAAATGGACTAGTGAACTAAGTTTTATATTAATAAATAAAATATCACAGCCAGATTTTAATTAAAAGAGGTCTTATTTCCATTTCAGTACATATGATAATACTTAAGGGCTGTATTTGTTAATGTAAGTATTTTCTATCAAATAGAATGTAAGAGAACAACATAGGTTATTGAATGAAGAAGGAAAAATAAAACTTTCAATGCAGGGGTATGCTTGCATGCTTCTGATAATTAGAGTAATCTGATAATTGACTTCTTTCTCCCTTCACAGTAGGGTGCCAATTAAAATAAACTACAATTGTGCTATTTGGTTTTTAGCATCAGAGCAGATGATGTTTGAGTTTATGGCCAGTTTTCTCAATGTGTTGTCCAATTAACCTCAATGGGAATGATTCACATCAAATCCCTGGGGTTTTTGATGAAAGGGAAAGTCAGCCAGGCTGCTACAGGGGAAACAACTTTTATACGCACTCTATAGCTCACTGGTGGGCCATTCTAGTGAAAAACTTGTGCCAGTAGAAACATTTTACTATTGAGGTAAAAGCCCCCCAGGGTTTTTTTGTGTATCATTGAGGTAGAAGAACCGAACTCTAAGTGAGACAAAGGGAAATTGGGCATATCAGTCTTAGTAGAATTGGATTCATTCCATCAAAGAGCTGAGAAAATGTGTACAATTCCACACAAACTAAAAGAAGTCATGAAGGATCAAATCAGGGAAATGTGTAAGACTTCATGAGAAAGGACGTTTGAGATGAAGTGTTCTATCAGAGAGCAGAGTAAATCATTATTAAACTTAAATATCTGCTTAATTTCCTAATGTATGTTAGATATTCAGAGTCAACTACAATTATGTTTTAGTTATTAGGATTAGTTAATAAGTAATCAATAATATTAACTCCAAAGCTAACTACACTAGCTTTGCAGCAAAACAAAAAGAAAATAATCACATATAATTTTTATGATAATTTAATATTTATGAGGAATTTATCTATTGACATCAATGTGGGATGAAAGAATGTTCTTATTCATACTAAGTTTGTTCACACTAAGTTCTAGTTATTGAAACCCTTAAAGTAATGGTGAACATTAGCCAATTACTGAATGTTCATTCACTCAACAAATAATATTGAGAATTATTGTGAGCCATGTCCTATATTTGGCATACTAATTATTGTGAGCCATGTAGTAAACTGGGGATAAAATGTTGACTGCTTTCAAGAGTATTTACAAAATGGAGAAGAAAATGACAGATACGTGGGCAATTAATACAAACAGAGTGAAATATTTTGAAGAGACAAATAACAGAGTCTTGTGAGAAAACAGGAGGGACCAAGAAGAAAAAAAGAATTTGAATAGCATAGCTATATATATGATTTAATAAATACATAGGAAACTCTAAACCCAAAGAAGCATAAGCTACTGTTTACAATGAGACCTATAGAACTGGAAGGCATTGATGATATTAGGCCACAAAGAAAATATCCATCAATCTATGAAAGATGTCATACATGTATTTTGGCTTAATATGAAGAACAAATAAATTTTATCAACTTGGCCACAACCCATATTTATTCACATACACATTTGTATGTATGTTTAAAGTTTGGTAATTTCTGTGCATATCTGTATGCATTCATCTATATATGAAAAATAAGAGCACTATGTATCAAATCCAAGAGAAAAATAACAAAGATATTCTCAAAAGACAATTTGAAACCTAATATGTATTTTTTAAAACTAAAGATAATGAGAGAGAAGCGTGTAACATTAAATTCTTGTTTTCAACTTTAAAAAGTTATGAAAATATTGAAAATATTTATTTTTACAAACCAGATACTGATGACCAAAGTAAAGACTGAGAAAGGTCAATTTATAACATAAAAACTGTTTCTAACCAACTTTAAACTCTTAAAAAACAAACATTTGCTTTTCTTAATCTAGACACAAAAACTCAGAATGTTTAGAGTCTAGCATTTAACTTTCTGCAAAGCAGAATTAGCAAAGGAAAACAAACAAAAACTATAAAATAATCTTATATATGATGAAAATTTCATTTATGATGCTCAATGTGAACATGAATACAAATACTCAAATTTTAAAATATATCAAATAAATTCAGTAATTTAAAAGTAATTATACTTTTTGACCAACTAGAGCGAATTTCTGAGGTTTAAAAAAGGTAATTATCTTTAAGAGATGGGTTTTCACCATGTTGCCCAGACTAGACTCAAACTCCTGGGTCAAGCAATACTCTTGCCTCAGCCTCCCAAGCAGTTGGGACAACAGGTGTGTGCCACCACACCTAACTATGTATTTTTTAAAAAGGTAATTTAAAACAAAATCTTACTGTAATTCAACTCTATCAACCACACTTCAAATCCAAGAGAAACATAACATAATTGTATTTTTTTAAAAAGTAATTTAAAACAAAATCTTACTGTAATTCAACTCTATCAACCACACTTGAAATCCAAGAGAAACATAACATAATTGTATTTTTTAAAAAGGTAATTTAGAACAAAATCTTACTGTAATTCAATTCTATTAACCACACTGGAAACATAGCAATTTTTTTAAAAAAAGAAAACCGCATGTTCTCACTCATAGGTGGGTGTTGAACAATGAGAACGTGTGGACACAGGGAGGGGTACATCACACACTGGGGTCTGTTGAGGAGTCGGGGGCTAGGGGAGGGATAGCGGGGGGTGGAGGTTGGGGAGGAATAATATTGGGAGAAATCATGATGTAGGTGACGGGGGATGGAGGCAGCAAACCACATGGTATGTGTGTTCCTATGCAACAGTCCCGCAAGGTCTGCCCCTGTACCCCAGAACTTAAAGTATAATTTAAAAAATTTTTTTTTTCTAAGGCACTTCCCTAATGCACTTCTACAAAAATCCATAATATCTCAGATCTACTTAAAATATTTTCAACAATTGTTACCATTGATCAATTCCTTTAGATTGACAAATAAAAATTGTATGTATTTATGGTATACCACATGATGTTTTGATATCTCTGTCAAATCATTGTGAAATGGCTAAATCAAGCAACTTTACACTTACATTACCTCACATATATTTTCTTTCTTTCTTTTTTAAATTACACCTTAAGTTCTGGGATACATGTGCAGAACATGCAGGTTTGTTACATAGGTATACAGGTGCCATGGTGGTTTGTTGCATACATCAACCTGTCATCTACTTTAGGTATTTCTCCTAATGCTATCCCTCCCTAGTCTCCCACCTCATGACAGGCCCTGGAGTGTGATATTTCCCTCCCTGTGTCCATGTGTTCTCATTGTTCAACTCCCATTTATGAGTGAGAATATGTGGTGTTTGGTTTTCTGTTCCTGTGTTAGTTTGCTGAGAATGATAGTTTCCAGCTTCATCAATGTCTCTGCAAATGACATGAACTCATCCTTTTTTATGGCTGCATAGTATTCCATGGTGTATATGTACCACATTATTTTTATCCAGTCTATCATTGATGGGCATTTGGATTGGTTCCAAGTCTTTGCTATTGTGAACAGTTCCACAATAAACATGTGCATGTGTCTTTATAATAGAATGATTTATAATTCTTTGGCTATGTACCCAGTAATTAGATTGCTTGTATATATGGTATATATATATTATAATATATGGTATTTCTGGTTCTAGATCCTTGAGGAATCACCACACTGTCTTCTACAATGGTTGATCTAATTTACACTTCCACCAACAGTGTAAAAGCATTCCTATTTCTTTTCATCCTCTCCAGCATCTGTTGTTTCCTGACTTTTTAATGATCACAATTCTAACTGGTATGAGATGGTATCTCATTGTGATTTTGACTTGCATTTCTCTAATGACCAGTGATGATGAGCTTTTTTCGTATGTTCGTTGGCTGCATAAATGTCTTCTTTTGAGAAGTGTCTGTTCATATCCTTCTCTCACTTTTTGATTTTTTTTTTGTGCAAGAAACTGAAAATTCACTCAGTAATTTTTGCTATAGTCATCATGCTATACAATAGAATGCTTGAACTTATCTCTTCCATCTGAGATTTTTGTATCCTTTTCGCTAGACCAATCCCCTAGCTTCTGGAAACCACCATTTTGCTTGTGTGAGTTCAACTTTTTTAGATTCCATACATAAGTAAGATTATGTGGTATTTGTCTTTCTGCTCCTGAAATTTCTCTTAAAGTAGGTTCTCCAGGTTCTTTCATGTTGTCATCAAGAACAGGATTTCCTTCCTTTTTATGGCTCAAGTGTTTTCCATTGTATGTATACACTACATTTTCTTTATTCATTCACCCAACATTTACCACGTTATGAGAAGAAGGCAATTCCTCTGTTTCATGAATGGAATCCTCTAAAAACTTCAACACACATATATGAAATTTCAGAAACATTCTCATTAAATTGGGGAAATGTGAAAGAGGGAAAGGATGCCCTCTTTCACAGTGTCTATCCAGCATCATCTTAAGGATCTAGCCAATACAATAAAATTGAAAAAAAACTTACATATATTGGTAATAAATCACCCAAACATATTTTTTCAAAAAATATAATTTTTATACGTAGAGTCAATGTACTCATCTGTGGCAAAGCAAAGTTAAAAGAGTTCTATAAGGTATCTAGGATCAAAACACAACAATTTTCACATATGTGTCAGCTATTAGGTTGGTGCAAAACTAATTGTGGTTTTTGAAAGTAACTTGGTGAAAACCACAATGACTTTTGCCCCAACCTAATACATCAACAGTTGTGGAAAGAATTTTAGCTTTTCACTCTATGTTTGTACTGTTTCAGTTTGTGTGCATATATGTTGTAGTTTATATATATGTATTACTCTTGTGAAAAATCAATCTGGTGCTCGCTTTGGCAGCATATACTAAAACTACAATGATACAGAGAAGATTAGCATGGCCCCTGTGCAAGGATGACATGCAAATTCATGAAGTGTTCCATGTATTTCCTATGGGATAATCATCTTCAGTGACCTGTAGGCCCTTGGGGTGGGCTGGGTGGTGGAAGGAGAGGCCCTCCTGGTAGAAGCAGTGTACAGAAACCAGGATTTGGAGTGGGAAGGGGGATTGCTCCATGCCAGTCAATCTTCATGGATCTTCATGCAGCCATACAAAACTTAGTTCCTACAGAATGGTGAATTTCTTCAACCAGCCATCATGGAGTATGGCCACAGTCTTAACTGCTTAAGTTTGTATATTTAAAAAAAAAAAAAAAAATCTGGCTGCTGTGTGGAGAACAAATATAAGGAGAGAAAAATGAAGGCAAAGGGATTTAAAATGGCTGGTTTAGAAGCCTATGAATTGGACTAAAGTTGAAGGAAGACATCAAGATAGAGACAAGTGGGTGTGTTTAACTTTAAAATTAGAATTGACATATTTTACTTATATGAGTGGTAGGCATGAATGCATTATTAAGAATAACTCAGATGTTAAAAGGGAAACAATTGCATGAATGTTAAGGTTATCAGGTAGGCACAACCCTGAATATAGAGTTGTGATGCACTGAGGAGAAAACTAGGAAAGCAGTAAAATTTGGGAGTAGTTGACACACAAAAAAGGCAGAGCACAATTGAAGGGATGAGAAATAGACGTGAGGAAAACCATCTCTTCTTTTGTGGTATTGACTAATGAGGAAAACATGGCTACAGATGTATCATGCTCAACAATGTACTCATTCTATGTGGGTACCCATAGAAGCCATGCACGTTAGAAACAAAGATGTTAACTGGTTAGAAGTACAGGTTTTGAAGGCATATAGGTCTGCTATCAGTATCAACATTTCTGCTTAATATCTGGGTTAGTGACTTGGGACAACTTATTTAATCTCTTTAAGCATTTGTTTCTTCATCTGTATTGAAAAGAATAATGCATATAGCATTTCCCTCATTATAAGCCTGTGAAGATCGCTAAATATACCACATGAACAACAAATTATGGTCACTCATACATAGGTAACATTCAGTGAAAGTTTTCTCGGACTGTTAGAATTTTGTATGTTACTATTATGTAAGAAATCTACAATTGTCCATTAAACCATACATTATGAAACATAAAGAAAACTATGTAGTAAGTTTAACACTGTGCTTGATACCATTGAAAAAGTGTAATAGTATTAAATTAGATTTGAATAAATTAAAAAAGTAAAATAGTGCTTAGTAATTCAGACTTAAAAACTTCCTATTCCATGATAACTCATTAAGTTAAAGACAACATATGAAATATTTACACACCTATTCCCAGGTGACAGGCTATTAATTTTACTAAAAACTTTAAGATTTTCTGGATAATACATGAATGATGAGGAAAATTTTTTTTCTATTTGGATATAAATTTGGTTTCTTTTTATAATAAAATTTCAATAGGTTGTATTGTCTTTTTTGTGTTAGCTAAGTGGATTACTTCTATTTATAATTCCTTTCGAAATCAGTGAACTTTCTCTAGAGAAATGAAAGATCGAACAGATGATATGGAGAAACAACTGTTTTACCTTTAAATAGGAAATGTAAACGGATAGGAGTCACTGTTATTCCAGACTAGAATTAATTTGGTTTGTTACCTAAATAGAAAGGAACAACTAGTACTGATTTAGGTACTATATAATACGTTTATCTGCTCATAATAATTTGACATACACATGCTCTTGAATCAAGTTCAGATATTTGAATAACCCCTTTTTTATTTGATGCTTCATAGGGAATGCTTCATAGGAATTTTTCCTAGGGAATAAAATTTTTATTCATTTATAAATTCATTCAATTGGCCTATTTGTATTCTGAACAACTAACTTTGTAAACTGAGTTCTATTTTTTTGATATCTAAATTCCATTAGTTTTGGCATAGTTTTACAGTGTTCATGCTCCTATATTCTTAGTTAGTAAGTGGATTTGGCAGTTTAACAATGACCAATATTCTGTTCTGCACATTCATTCACTTGCCATGCTCTTGCTTTTGCAAGACTGTCTTATATTCTTGTGATTCCTAGTCTGTCATGAGAATTCTGCAGTTGAGGAAGTTATTTCCCCAAGGAGTTTCAAATCAAGATCTCTGTCTTTTAACCTCAAACATTACGAAAAACTCTATGTCAAAATTTTGGTTCATTTCATGGAGGAATTGGGCTGTATTATTTAGTGGTCTTCTCTTTTAATGTTTAAATTATTATCAGAGTAATTTTAACCATTTATCTCTTTTGCGATTTTTTTCATTTTAGGTAAAATTATTTATTAATATCAGTATTTCTTAAGTCATGAGTTATAATGTTCAAACTGCTTTAGATTTAAGTGGAAATAGGTAAGTTCATTTTCTGTATGTTTTTCTGACTTAAGGCAAACATTTTATTTAGAATAACATAGAGCACCATTTTATTATACGCATGGTTAATCTGACACTCTCTAAGTAAAAGTAAGCCTCATCAAAATTATGTTTATTAGATGTCATATTTTTAAGGAGCAAAACTGTCTTGGAGATGGGATATCTGGGCTTGAACTTCACCTCTTTTTGTGGTACCCTAAATTTTTCATAGTAATTATTTTTCTCAAAGCTTCAGACCAAATTACTTAAGAAAAAATATATTACTAAAATAATAATAATAATATTATGAATATTTTTCCAGGAAAGCAAAAGGCATAGAGTATAGTCCTATTTTCTACCGTTATTTAGTCATATGTCCGTGTTAAAAATCAATCTCTGAGAAGGAAGTTTTCTCATCTCTAAAGGTTTTGAATAGATGACTTTTAAAATTACCTTCAGATCTAAAAAATCTCAGATTATTTATTGAAGAAAATTGCTTGCTAGGTACAGGAAAATCACCTATATTTTGAAAAAGATTCAGAAATGAGAATTATAGTCTTTCTTATAAACAGTGTTCTACTTTACATATAGTAGTATCAATCACTATTTCTAAATTATTTAAAATTTTTATATCTTTCCTAATATATCCCTGTTTTATTTGGATCACTTATATGATTCTATATTTTTCTACCCACCGTGTGTTAGCATAAATTCTAGATAAAAGCAGGGTCTGTTATAATATGTATGAGGCGTTTAATTTCCCAGTATGGTTTTCTTAATGAGTATTTTTTAAATTAGGAAATTAAGTCAGCAACACAAAATAAAATACTTTTTAGAGCACAGATTATTTTTATTAAACATCACAGTACAAAATATATCATGATCTGTCATTATTAGAGTGAGCACAAAATGCTTCCAATATACTAATGATCAGTTGGATGCAAACTTGAATTTTTACCTGAAGAATCACAGGAATGAAGCTTCACCTCACTAAGCTACTTGTTTTCCTTAAGTCAACAGTTCAAATAGTGAAATTATGATTACCCAATACATCATTATTAATATTATTTTATGATACAGCTCCAATATCAATTGCTTTCTTCCTAAACCAATTCTTATTTTGAATTTCTTTAGGGCAATGTAATTTCTATCTAAGATGCTAGTTTTTTATATACAGGCTGAGAATAAATGATCCCCTACTTTCGCTACTTTCAGAGGGTTGGGAGCAACCCAGTCCCTTTACCAGTCTAGTGGAATGTTTCCAGGCGAGGCTTAGAGTAAACAAAATGGTTACTGGAACTTGCTGACATAAAGTTACCTCAAGAACCAACTAGTAGCTACACACCAAAAATAGACAGCATTGAGGGTAAAATCAGAGAAGCAGGATTTCAAACGGCCAAACAGGGTAAATGGCTTGAAACCAGAGAAAAACTAAAAGATAACAAGTTTGAAAGAGCCTGAAAAAAAGTAGGGCATGAGAGAGAACAAGAACCAGTCTGGAAGTAGAGTAAATGCATCTTCTTCAGGCCATTTCTCATACCAAATTGAATTAAGTACTCTTACTTAATTCAATATGGCTAAGAAAGTTCTAGTTTTAAGGCACAGACTGAGAATGAAAATTAGAGCTCCTTAAGCAACATGACATATTTATCTTCCCATCTTTACATTTGAATACCTGAGCTTGGCATATAATGTCATGAAGGACAAGAAGTAGATAGAGAAAAATGTAAAGATAAACTAGGATAAAAGATACAGAAAGCAGTACTTTAAAAGGTAAAGAGAGAACTAAGAATAAACAGTGAATGTAGCAAAGACTGAAGGGTCTCTAATCTTAAAGATATGAGCAAAACATCAAAGTAAATATTTTGTTCACTATATTTTTATAGTTCAATTACAATCCCATTAGCTGTTTTATTCCTTAACTTATATTGTACTTTACAGGTAGCCTAATGAAACTTGAATAATTTAATCCTCTCTTACCACATAACTCAATCCTTTGCTTTTTTGTCCAGCCACTAGTTGCTAATAAACATGGGAAATAGATGTAGAAGGTCATTTTATTATTTTTTCTTGGTTGAATTGTATCAGGTCTCTAGCGGTATGAAATTGTAGCTGTGTAATCCTTTGACTGCCTTAGATCATACTCATAAATCCAAGATAAGCATTTGTAATACATGTTAGTTTGCACAAACATATTCTCAAAAGGCAAAGTTTACTAAGCAAAAATCTGGAACAGTTTTTAAAAATTTTGTTTTCAATGCAATAATATAATTAGATGAGTGGTAATTAGAAGTCAGATAACCTGGTAAGATTTTGAATCAGAAATTTTTGCTTTTTAAGCTTTTATTTTAAACAAGCATTTATTGGTTATATCACCTACCAAATTATCTCATCTATAAAATTGGAATACTAGCATTTGTTTTGGATACTTCAGAATATCATTTTTAAGAACCTATGAGTAAGGTTCATAATAAAATGGAAAAGCATTATGAACTACTTAAAATGTTATGCAAATTAAGTTCAAATACTTAACTATTATTGGCATGTCACAGATATGTCAAAGACTCTAGTAGATTTAAGGATGCATATTTATTTTAAATTCAGTTAAGTTTATTTGTTCCTCATTATTGTTAATGGATTAAAAAAGCATTAAATACTCATTTTTTAGCTAATAGTTGTTTTAATTTACAGAAACTTGTGTCTATACAAGTCACACAAATATTTATATCATTAAATATTCCTTTCAGCTATGTTCTGAATATAAACTGTAGCCATAGAAAACATTTATAACAAAAGTTCTATCACAAATTTATGATTCTATTTTTAATATTTTTCTACAAGTTTATAGTGTGCAAGAAAAATTTTAAGAGGTGGTAGGTCATGAATAGATATTTCTTTAAGAAAAAAAAAGGCATCCAAATGGCCAGCAGGTATATGAAAAAATTCTCAACATCACTAATCATTAGAGAAAAGCAAATAAAAACTACAGTGAAATATTGTCATACCCAGTCAGAATGGCTAGTATTAAAAATATCATGACTTTCTCTTGGATGGGCTACACAATTTATTTTGGCATATACCTAATGTTAAAAAATGAACCATAAGCTTACTATCAGAGTGACCATTTCCGTTTTTTGTGTAAAAATACTTATCTAAGCTTATATATGTAAGTTATAAAACAGATACAACATTATCATTGATATTTAAACTCTCAGATAAATATTTTATCTTTTTGTTGTTGTTGTTATTGTTGCTGCTAGTGCCTCTCTCCACCTCCATGTATTCACTTGAAACAGGTCAATAGCTGCAGGAGTGCTTTTTCATATCCCAGTGGCATCTGGAACCCCAGCTAGACAGAACTGTTCACTCCCCTGGAAACAGGGCTGAAGCCAGGGAGTCAAGTGAGTAATCTCACTCAGCAGGTCCCACTCCCATGGAGCCCAGCAAGCTAAGAACCACTGTGGCTTGAAATTCTCACTGTTAGCCCAGCAGTCTGAAGTCAATCTGGGAAGCTTGAGCTTGGTAAGGGGAAAGGGCGTCCACCATTCCTAAGTGTTGAGTAGGCAGACTTTCCCTGAAAGTGCAAGGAGGCCTGCAAGTTCAGACTGGGCAGAACTCACCACAATGTGGCCAAGTGGCTGTGTCCAGACTCCCTCTCTAGATTCCTCTTCTCTTGGCAGGGCATCTCTGAAAAAAAGGCAGTAGCCCCAGACAGGGGCTTATAAATAAAACTCCCATCTCCCTGGGACAGAGCACCTGGTGGAAGCGGTGATCGTGGGTGCAACTTCAGCGAACTTAAATGTTCCTGCATTCTGACTCTGAAAAAGGAAGCAGATCCTGACAAGGAGAATTCTCCTAGCACAGCATTCAAGTTCTGCTAAGGCACCAGACTGCCTCCTCAAGTGGACCCCTGACCCCTGTGCCTCCTGACTAGGAAAGATCCCCCCGCATGGGTCAATAGACACCTTCTATAGGAAAGCTCCAGCTGACATCAGGCCAGTGGCCCTCTGGGATGAACTTCCAGAGGAAGGAGCAGGCAGCAATCTTTGCTGTTCTACAGGTTCTGCTGGTGATACCTTGGCAAACAGGGTCTGAAGTGGACCTCCAGCAAACTGTAGCAGACTTGCATATGAGAGAACTGACTGTTAGAAGAAAAACTAGCAATACATCAACATCAACAAAAAGGACTCCCACACAAAAGCACCATCTAAAGGTCCTAAGCCTCAAAGATCATAGGTAGATAAATCCATGAAGTTGAGGAAAAAGCAGTGCAAAAATGCTGAAAATTCCAAAAAAGAAGAATGCCTCTTATCCTCCAAATAATCACAATTCCTCTCCAGCAAGGGAACAAAATTGGATGGAGAATGAGTTTGACTAATTTACAGAAGTAGGCTTCAGAAGGTAGGTAATAACAAACTCCTCTGAGCTAAAGAAGCATGTTCTAGCCCAATGCAAGGAAGCTCAGAACTTTGATAAAAGGTTACAAGAACTTCTAACTAGAATAACTAGTTTAGAGAAGAACATAAAAGACCTGATGGAGCTGAAAAACACAGCACAAGAACTTCGTGAAGCATACACAAGTATCAATAGCTGAATCAATCAAGCAGAAGAAAGGATATCAGAGATTGAAGATCCACTTACTGAAATAAGGCATGAGTACAAGATTAGAGAAAAAAGAATGATCAAGGCCTCCAAGAAATATGGGATTATGTGAAAATACCAAACCTACAATTCATTGGTATACCTGAAAGTAATGAGAGAATGGAACCAGGCTGGAAAACACACTTCAAGATATTATTGAAGAGAAGTTCCCCAATCTAGCAAGACAGGCCAACATTGAAATTCAGGAAATACAGAGAACCCCACTAAGATACACCTTGGGAAGTGCAACTCCAAGATACATAATCATCAGATTCTCCAATGTTGAAACAAAAGAAAAAATGTTAAGGGCAGCCAGAGAGAAAGGTCAGGTTAACTACAAAGGGAAGTCTATCAGACTAATAGCAAATCTCTCTGCAGAAACTCTACAAGCCATAAGAGAGTGGGGGCCAACATTCAACGTTCTTAAAGAAAAGAATTTTCAACCCAAAATTTCATACCCAGCCAAACTAAGCTTCATAAGAAAAGGAGAACTAAAATTCTTTATAGACAAGCAAATGCTAAAGGATTTTGTCACCACCAGGCCTACCTTACAAGTGCTCCTAAAGGAAACACTAAATATGGAAAGGTAAAACTGGTACCAGCCACTGCAAAACCACACCAAAACATAAAGAGCAACAACACTATGAAGAAACTGCATCAAGTAATGTGCAAAGTAACCAGCTAGCATCATGATGACAGGATCAAATTCACACATAACAATATTACCTCTAAATGTAAATGGGCTAAATGCCCCAATCAAAAGACACATACTGGCAAGTTGGATAGAGTCAACACCCATCAGTGTGCTATATTCAGGAGACCCGTCTCACATGCAAAGACACACATAGATCAAAATAAAGGGATGGAGGAATTTTTACCAAGCAAGTGGAAAGCAAAAAAAGAGGAAGGGTTGCAATCCTAGTTTCTTGTAAAACAGACTTTAAACCAACAAAGATCATAAAATACAAAGAAGGGTATTACATAATGGTAAAGGGATTAATGCAACAAAAAGAGCTAACTATCCTAAATATATATTCATGGAATACAGGAGCACCCAGAGGTTTATAAAGCAAGTTCTTAAAGACCTACAAAGAGCCTTAGACTTCCACACAATAATAATGGGAGACTTTAACACTCCACTGTCACTATTAGACAGATCAACCAGACAGAAAATTAAAGATATTCAGGACTTGAACTCAGCTTTGAACCAAGTGGACCTAATAGACATCTAGCCAACCCTCCAGTCCAAATTATAAGAATATACATTCTTTTCCACACCTCATAGCACCTATTCTAAAGTCAACCACATAATTGGAAGTGAAACACTCCTCAGCAAATGCAAAAGAATAGAAATCATATACAGTCTCTCAGACCACAGTGTAATCAAACTAGAACTAAGGATTAAGAACCTTACTCAAAACCTCACAACTACACGGAATCTGAACAACCTTCTCTTGAATGACTACTGGGTAAATAACAAAATTAAGGTAGAAATAAATTCTTGGAAACCAATGAGAACAAAGGGACAATGTACCGGAATCTCTGGGACACAGCTAAAACAGTATTAAGCAGGAAATTTATAACACTAAATGCCCACATCAGAAAGAGGAAAAGATTTAAAATTGATGCCCTAACATCATAATTAAAAGAACTAGAAAAGCAAGAGCAAACAAATTCAAAAGCTAGCAGAAGACAAGAAATAACTAAGATTAGAGCAGAATTGAAGGAGATACAGACACAAAAAGCCCTCCAAAAAATCAATAAATCTAGGAGCTGGTTTTTTGAAAAGATTAACAAATGGATAAACTAGAGTAATAGGAGTATTACTGTTTTTATTTAGGTGCTATGTAATTTCTCTCATCAGTATTTTATAGTTTTTAGCAGGCACACCTTGCCCATATGTTTTTAAATATCAAAGTATTTTATTTCACATGCTCACATTTATGCATGAAGAAAGTCTAAAATTATTGACCTGTCTCCACCTTAAGAAATCATAGAAAGAAGAGCACAGTAATTCCAAAGCAAATTTTAAAAAACAGAAATAAGAACATAAAACAAAGAAATAGAAACTACAACAACAACAACAACAACAAACAGAATTGGTTTCTTTGAAATAGTAGAAATAAAACAAGATGTATTCCTACAAAATATTAATCAACAGAAAGAAAAGAAATGATAAACAGAATAACATAAAACAGAAAACAAAACAGAATTACCAGCCAGAGTAATAAAGAAGAAAAGAGAGAAGAATCAAATAGACACAATAAAAAATGACAAAGGAGGTATTACCACTGATCCCACAGAAATACAAACTACCATCAGAGAATACTATAAACACCTCTATGCAAATAACTAGAAAATCTAGAAGAAATGGATAAATTCCTGGACACAATTAAGAATCTACAGAGAGACTTAGACTCCCACACAATAATAGTGGATTTATCAACCTGTGGTCTTTGTAGTTGGTGATTTTTGGATGGGATCTCTGAGTGGACATCCTTTTTGTTGATGATGAAGTTATTTCTTTCTGTTTCTTAGTTTTCCTTCTAACAGTCAGGTCCCTCTGCTGTAGGACTGCTGGAGGTCCACTCCAGACCCTGCTTGCCTGGGATCACCTGCGGCAGCTGCCGAACAACAAGGGTTGCTACCAGTTTCTTCTTCTGCTATCTTTGTCCCAGATGGATACCCTCCAGCTGTCAGTCTGAGCTCTCCTTTATGAGGTGTTTCTTTGGATATACGGGGGTTGGGGAGCTGCTTGTGGAGACAGTCTGTCCCTTAGAGAAGCTCAAGTGCTGACCTGTGAGCTCCATTGTTCCACTCAGAGCTGCTGGGCAGGTACGTTTAAGTCTGTTGCAGCAGAACTCATAACTGCCTTTTTTTCCCTGATGCTGTCTTGGGAAGGTGGGGCTTTACTTACAAGTTCCTGATGTGCTGCTACCTTTTTTCAGAGATGCTCTGCCCAGAGAGGGGATAGCCTATTCACAGTCTGCCAGCAGAGGTATTGCTGAGCTGCTGTGGGCTCTGCCGTGAACTTCCTTGTGGTTTTGTTTATAGAGATATAGTTAGAACTGCCTCGGTAATAGCAGTCTGCCTCAGTAATGGTGGACTGTCTCATATTTACTATTCATTAAGTGGAAGTGGATCATTATAAATGTCTTAATCTATGTTGTCTTCATGTTGAACAAGCTGAGAACGAAGAGGAAAAGGAGGACTGGGTCTTGCTCTCTCAGGGGTGGCAGAGGCAAAAGAAGTGAAGGATGTGGAAGGGAAGACAGGAGAAGTAGGCACACCAAGTATCACTTTTATTGAAAAAAATTCATGTGTGAACAGACCTGCTCAGTTCAAATTCATTATTCAAGGGTCAACTGTGTGTGTGTGTGTGTGTGTGTGTGTGTGTGTGTATGTGTGTCTGTGTGTATGCATCTCCATCCATATATATCTCTCATGAACTTGACACTTGTGGTTTGAATTTTTACTTGCCAAGTGACTAACTGTATGTGTGTACGTTAAGCATTTTTATGCCATATTGGTTATTTATTTATTACCTTTAGATAGTATACTTCTTTCTGTTTGCAATCTTAATTTGTTTGCCTATAACTTTAATTGTTATTTTCTGTGGATTCCTGTTTCTGTCAATTCATCAGACTCATTCCTCATCCAGCCTTGTTCCCTTGCAGGTGAGGAGTTGTGATCCCTTGGAGGAGGAGAGGCATTCTGGTTTTGGGTGTTTTCATCCTTTTTGTGCTGATTTCTTCCCATCTTTGTGGATTTATCTACCTGTGGTATTAACATAGAATGTGCTATTTATTTTTATGTTTTTGTTTGAATCATTTGGATTAATCCAGTTTTATTTTCAGTTTTCTCTGTTCCCCTTTCACTTTATTGTTTCGAGAATTATGCATTCAATTTATTCAGCGTTTATCTTTAATTTTCAAGAGGCATATCAACAATGCCTAATGTTAATCAATATTTCTTTATTTCCTCTGACTATATGGAATTATGTGTACTATAGGGGCCATCAATCATTTCCATTATCAATATTGTATATAATTTGGGTTATTATTATTAGAAAATTAAAATTCATTTAGAAAAAGCCTCATTCCAGCAGTACTCTCTGTTAATATTTTTCTAAAAATCTGTGTATTTTGCCTCTACTCTTTATACTTTTTAAATTTAAAAAAAGTAAAATTATAGAGCAGTGGCAAAAATACTACAAAAATTTTGGTATATACTTTACTCAGATTCTTCAGTTCTTAAAAGCCTGTCATTTTCATTCAAAATGACAAATAAATCATCAAAGTCAAAAATGTAATATTTACTTATTACTACTTATCTAATCAAAACCTCTATTTAAATTTTGTCAATTTTCTCTAGAATGTTATGTATACTTAGAATCAAATTCAAGATAGCATGTTGAATTTATATGTTTCTCATCCTTCTTCAAGTTAAAATTATTTCTGTCTTGTTTATCTCTCATGCACTTAATGTTTGTGGTAATTTTCACTTTCCTAGTGACTAACAGTGTTGAGTATCTTTTTGTTTGCTTAATTGCTTTCTGTATCTTCTTTGGTGAAGAACCTGTTCAAGACTTTCACATATTTTCATTGTACTGCTTGATTTTCTTTTTAATTATTGACTTTTGAGGGTTCCTTATCAAATAAGTGTTTTGCAAATATTTTATCCTACAATGAAACTTAATCTTAAAAATATCTTCAAGAAACAGAAGATTTTTATTTCAATTAGACAAATTAGTCATGTTTTAAAAAATGATTTGTGCTCTTTATATTATGTATAAAGAATAGTTTTTAAATTCCAAGTCACAAAAATATTCTACCATAATGTATTTTAGAAGTCCTGTGTTTTAGGCTTCACATTTGTGTCTGTGTTCCATTTGGTGATAATTTAATGTGGAGCAAAACACAAATACAATTTTATATATTTTCATATAGTATCCCTATAGGTATCTTTTTATTTATTCAATATCATTGGTTGAAATAAATATTTTCTTCTCTTTTGAATTAACTTAATGCCTTTGTTGAAAATCAGTTAAAGCGACATGTGCAGGCCTATTTATGAACTTTCTCTCCTATTTCATCAATCCATTGTATATTCTTGTATATTTACTATCTTGATTAATGTAGTTTTGAATTAAGTCTTGAAATCACATAATGTGAGTTCTCTATTGCTTTTCTGTTTAAAAATTGTCTGTTGTACTTTTAAAATTAATGACATATAAATAGGTATTTATAATTAAATCAATAAATATTATAATTAATTTATGATTTTCTGTAATATAAAAAGCCTGCTAAGATTTTGATTGTGACTACATTGGATATTTAGATTAATTTGGAGATAAAACAGCACTACTGAGCCTTTCAATTTATGAGTTCAGTATACCTCTGTATTTATTTAGGTGCTATGTAATTTCTCTCATCAGTATTTTATAGTTTTTAGCTGGCACACCTTGCCCATATGTTTTTAAATATCAAAGTATTTTATTTTTGTGACATTGTGGTAAAATTGCATTATTTTAAAATAGTTTTCAGTTGTTCATTTTTAGTATATAGAAATATAGTAAATTATTTTTATATATTGTTTTATTGTATCCCATCCCTTGCTGCACATATTTACCAGTTTTAGGATGTCTTGTAAAAGATTTAGGATTTTCTTCCTAGTCAGTCATGTCATTTATAAACAAAGACAATTTTACTTTTTTCTTTCAAATTGATTCCTTATTAGATCTTTAGTATGATGTTGAGTGTAAGTAGTAACAATGGACATCCATACCCTGTTCCCAAACTCAGGGTGCAAGTATTAAGTCTTTCACTTTTAAACATTTTGGCATCTGTAGGTTTTTAATAATATCTTTCATCAATTTGAAGAATTTTCTTCTAAATCTTTTTTTACTTAGAGTTTTATCATGAATGAGTGTTGAATTTATATTGAGTTAAATATATTTTCTAATTTTGTTTTGCCTTGTGAGTTTTTGAAAAGAGTCTTGTTTATTTACCAAATATTTTGTAGTTTTTCAGATATCTACATAACAAGTTTCAATAAATGTGAAGGAATTAAAGTCATACGAGGTACCCAAGATAGGTTCTTCCACCAAAATGGAATTAACTTAGAAACAAATAACATTAAGATATCTAGACACACACACTACATATGGTGACTATTTATATGTATATATATATTTACAAACATATATTTACATATATATATGTGCCAAAGTAGAAATCTTAAAACAAATAAGAAAATATTTTAAACTGGCTGATAGAAAACATATATATCAAATTTTGTGTAGTAAAGGGGTACTGAGAGGGAAATTTGTAGCTTAAAATGCTCACATTTATGCATGAAGAAAGTCTAAAATTATTGACCTGTCTCCACCTTAAGAAATCATAGAAAGAAGAGCACAGTAATTCCAAAGCAAATTTTAAAAAACAGAAATAAGAACATAAAACAAAGAAATAGAAACTACAACAACAACAACAACAACAACAAAAAACAGAATTGGTTTCTTTGAAATA
The DNA here is from genome assembly GCF_030222135.1 of Aotus nancymaae. Taxonomy (NCBI): domain Eukaryota; kingdom Metazoa; phylum Chordata; class Mammalia; order Primates; family Aotidae; genus Aotus; species Aotus nancymaae. Next base: position 34,326,348 of record NW_026988471.1, read on the forward strand.
GTAGAAATAAAACAAGATGTATTCCTACAAAATATTAATCAACAGAAAGAAAAGAAATGATAAACAGAATAACATAAAACAGAAAACAAAACAGAAAAAAGAAAATGTAGAATGAAATGAGATACATGAACCCTAATATATTGATTATTCCTTTAAAAGCTCTAAATACATTAATTAATTAGAAGCCAAAAATTTAAATAATAAAATAAAAACAGCTATATGCTGCCTACAATATATTCACTTCAAACACAATTGTATAGGTAGGTTGAGAGTAAAGGGTGGAAAAATATACATTAATAATAATAAGAAAGAGTTTTAAAGCAATGATTATTTTATTAATATCAAGTGAAGTAGATTTCAAAGAAATTACTAGGGCTAAAGAGAGACATTACCCAATGTTAAAAGGATCAATCACTGAAGAAGACATAGATAGCAATTTTAAATGTATATAAACTAAAAAACAGCTTCAAAATATATGAAACTACAACTGATAGAGCTGTAAGGAAAAATATTCTAATTCTTAATTATTGTTGGGTATTTGAACACTCCACTCTGACAATTACTAGAATTACTAGACAGAAAAAAAATTGCAAATATATAAATAAACTACACTATGCCATTCAATGATAAGATCTGGTTAATGCTGATGAGCATTCCAAACACATCAAAGTACACATTCTTTTTTTTTTTTTTTTTTTTTTTTCTTATCAATAACTCAGGAACATTCACTACGAAAGACAGTATGCTGGGTCACAAAAAGTCTTCACAAATTTAAGGAACTAAAATTATACAAAATGTGTTCTCTGGATGTTATGAAATTAAACTATGGATAAATAACAGAAAAACAGGAAGTATTTCCAAGTATTTGGAGGCATTTCAAGTATTTGGAAATACTTGGAAACCTAAAAACACATTTCCAAATAATATATAGGTCAAAGAGGAAATCTCAAAGGATATTAAAAAATACACAAAACTTTTTCATGAGAAAAAGCAAATTAAAATCACAATGAGATATTACTTCATATTTGTTGAAGTGGCTAGCCTCAAATAATAGAAGGTAAGAAATATTGGAGCAGATGGAAGGACAAAGGAACCCTTGCACCCTATTGGTGGAAATGTAAAGTAATGCAGTCATTTTAGAAAACAGTATGCAGGTTTCTTTAAAAACTTAAAAATGGTACAACTCTATGATCCAGCAATTCTACCACTGGGTATATAACCAAAGAATATGAAATTTATATGTCAAAGACCTATCTGTACTCTTATGCTTATTGCAATACTATTTGCAATAAGCCAAGATATGAAATTAATCTAAGTGCTTATCAGTGGATGGACTAAAAAATGTTGTTATAAATATAAAAATGGAGCACTATTCAGCCATAAAAATGAAGAAAATCTTGTCATTTGCAACAACTTAGATGCAGATGGAGGACATTAAGTGAAATGAACCAGACACATGCAGGCAAAAACTGCACGATTTCACTTATATGTGAATTCCAAAAGGTCAATTTAAAAGAAGTAGAGAGTAGAATGGTGGTTACCAGAGGCTGAGGTTGTTAGATGAAAAAAGAGGATGGGAGATTTTGTTCAAGTCAAGTCAAGGTCAAGTAGCCTACAGAGAAGACCATATCGAAAAATCCAAATTCCCTGGTCCTCAATCTCTGTAAACACTTTTACAGTCAAAAGCAACTTGTAAAACCCTGTGAGTGAGTCATCTTAGAAACGAATCCAGTAGTATCCAGTCAATTCACCCCCGCTGACATTGTATGAATCTGACATGTGGTTTTCTTTCTGAGTCTTGCAGCTTTATGAGCCAAACAAATTATTAGTCTTGTTCTAAGAAAAGAACAGCTACCACTACTGCTAAGGAAATGAAAAGACAACCGTTAAACTCAGAAAAAAAGAATTACAAACCACATTTCCAACAAATGACTTATATTCAAGCTATAAAAAAAACCCTCAAAAATCATTTAAAACCAAATAATTATAACTTTTAAATGGCAAAAGGTAACAGTGACTTCATCCAGGAAGGCATATGGAAAGCAAATAGACACATGAATAGATGCTCAATATCATCACTCATTAGCAGAATGTAAATTAAAGCCACAATTAGATACTATTACACAATTGTTACAATATCTAAATTGAATATGATTAACTAATGCATCCAATAATTCCAAATGCTGATAAGAAAGAGGTCAAACTGCTGTAGAAATTCTCCATTATATTTTCTTCTTCCGAAGAGTATTGATCTTGATTTCGATGTTTAAGTAAGCAGGTAACTCGGCTGAACTCAAACTGTAAAACTCTGTACCCTTATAATAGTCAACAACTCAAATTTCAGTTTTACTTAGCCCTAGATGAGTTGAATGGAGATTGTCCTAATTGTACAATTTAAGGATCATCCTGAGAATTCAGTGTGTAGTCTGAATATGTCATTTGTTGGATATGTGATTTGCAGAGTTTATGAAAAGAATTTGTGACTCTACTTTCTCTCTCCTTTCTTGGATGAAATTTGCATGTCAAAGACCTATCTGCACTCTTATGCTTATTGCAATACTATTTGCAATAAGCCAAGATATGAAATTAATCTTAGTGCTCATCAATGAATAAATGACTAAAAAATCTTGTCGTAAACATTTTTAATCTCTGGCTGCCATGTTTGTCCTTGTGGCTCATCTCTGAAAGCCATCCAGAGGCCAACCACAAAGACAAACACAGTAGCCCTCTCTGCCAATAAGACTGCAGGTTTTCCACTGGATTTTGACCCACCTCATAGAGTGCAGACTGGTATTCAACTTTAAGAGCAAAATAAAGAAGAATTTCACACTATAGCACTCTTTTCTTCAAAGTGTCTACTTTCATCCAGATTTTATTTACTCTTTAGATAGTTTTTTAAATAATTTACCCAAAGTTTTTAATTGTTAACTGTGGGAGAGCTGGTTTGATGGACATTTTTTTCCACATCTAGTCTTCTTCACTTTAATCAGGTGATTGCATTGCTTTTAACTCCAAGTACCTAACCTTTTCTATAACCTTTTTACCAGAAGGAATTCCATATTTTTCAACTAAGAAGGTCTGTTAGATTTTGTAACCTGGTACCTACTTTGTATATTTTTAGAAAATGATTTAAGGTCTTTTAAAATTCTGTATGAAGTTACTTTTCCAAATTTATTTCCTGATACTCCATAATATACAGGATATTTATTGAGAACTCACTGCTTCTGAAATTCACCATAAAATTTTACATGCTTACACTTCTTTGCTGATTAATTCTGTAGTTAGAATGATCTGTCAGTCTGAAAAAAAATCCATTTGTTCAGTTCATATATAAGTACCCCACCAGCAAAAATATTTTTCTCATATATGCCTCCAATGAATACTTATCTTTCTTTGGCAAAAACTTGCCACATTTTATGATGATTTGTACTAAATATATCTGTCTTCTTCTGTAAATCATCTCATTCTTGATTAGTCATTCATCTTTGTGCCACAATGGCATCTAGTAGAACTTCTGTCAGATGGTGAGTGCTTGATAAATTAATATTTCCACCTATATTCCTACACATTTTTCCCCCACAGCTTTTTGGCTAGATGGCTTTTTACCGTCTTCCCAAACATGGTTTATGCCCTTTACTAGATACTCTGTTATTTCAACTATTAGCTTTTAGTTTACCTTCTGATTTTGACATAATACTTTCTTTGATTATACATGTGCTTATGCACACAACTAGCCTTTCAAACTGACCCATTCATGGTCTTTTCCTGCTCCTAATATATGCCTATTCTTCTAACTTGGAATTCAGTTTTCCCTGATCCACAAACTGTATGTGTAGAATATTGTGCCTTCCCAAATAAGGCAGGAGTCTAAAAACTTGGATATAATTAAAACTCTAACCATTCACAAAAAAACAAAAAAGCAACTCATAGCTTCTCTCACCCAATATAGAGCTTTAAAATAGGTTAGTAATTTCCTTATTACAGGATGGGTTTAGTAAGTCATCCAGGTGTAGTGACAGGATTATAGTAATTACCATGTTTCCTCAGTCATGTTTTCTCTTCCAGTGACTTTCTAATATTCATGCAGCTGCATGGGTTCTAAATTTTTGTTGGTGTTCATCAAAGATATTAACTGAATAATCAATGCTCTTGATGAAAAAGGCCTGCCTTTGTGTCATGTGAATTAACATCCAGAAAGTAAAAAGAATCATAGATATTTCACTCTCTGGAGGAAGACTTATTTCCAAGGTAAAATTGAATTTGACTGAAAAAAATTGAGCAATAAAGTATTTTATTTTTCATTAAGTTATTGCAAGGAATTTTTGGCAGCAATACAAAAGGGATTCTCAGTAGAGTTTGGGCCCAGGAGTCTAGATGAGCAGGAAGAGACTACAGCAGATTTTACACTGGAAAGAAACCAGAGCAGTTAGCAGCACTAGACAGACTGAGTTACTGTCTTGAGGTAGGCAGTGTAGTCCGCAAATACAGTGACTGTCCAATTAGCAGGACCTATGTCCATCAGAAAGGAAGTAGATTGATTGCAAATGTGGTCTCAATTATTCCTCTTCCTTTGTCCACAAACCTGTCACTTGATAGCTTTTTCCATGAAGAAGTGGAGTCTATTTACCTATTCATGGTATCTAAAATGGCCTTGTAATTATCCCCTGACAGTAAAATGTGGTGAAAGTGATAAGTCAACTCTAGACTTAGCCCTAGGAGATCTTGTATGCTTTTTTTTTGCTCTCTTGAAAACCTGAAATATTAACATGAGAAAAAGAGGTTAACCAGCTGGATGAAATGAGACATAGGATTCCCTCACTCTCTGAACCCCAGAAAATAACACTAGAACTCCAAAGCTGTGAGGTCAATCTAGATAAGCCCTCTCATAGCCATCCTGCCAGCTGATCACATATGGAAGAATAGGCCTAAACAAAAGAAATCAAGTCTGGACCAGATTAGAAGAGTCTCCTATTGGATCTGAATAATTGGAAATTAATTAATTACCAATTAATTATGTATCCCACTGACATTTCATGGTTCTTTATGTAGTAATGCCGAAATAGCATAGTGAGACACAGTAGAAAATCAACCCAGGTACTATACATTTAGATCAAATCTGGAATGCAGAAAATTTTCCTAGTAACTTTTAATAAAAAAGATGTGTGAACTTTTATCCTGGCACAAAACATTTTTTCCCTTTGTTTTGTTTAATTCATTTAATCAGTAGAGGGAGTTCTGGTATCAAAGGTAGTCATATGCCTGCTAGCAAATTTTCTCCTTAACTTAGATCTGGAGTTTTGACTCCATTTCTTTACATTGGACAAAATCAAGAAGCTGGCAAGTTCAGCTACATTTGGTGAGACTTTGAGGGCTGTGCACAGATATGAGAGCCTAGATCCCAGTCAAAAATCAGGCAGCAGGACTGGGAGAGGCAGGTTACCTTATTGGTTATTAACCTAAAGAATTATACTGACAGGAATAAGAATATATTGTATAGTTAGAAAGCAAATTAGGTGTATTTCCATTCAGAAGTGTTGATTGAGAAGGTCCTGAAATTGGCAGACATAGCAGCTAAGGAATGTAGCAAAGATAATAAATGTAATAATTATAAAGATAATAAAGATAAGAACAGATTTGGGAACTAAGTCCACATAAATCAAATACTTTCTAGATTTCTTTAACTGATAACAACAAGTATATAGAACAAACAAGTCCACAATAAGATTTTAAAATAAAGGCATATATTAGTAATCTGGATGTCATTACCGATAATAAAACAGGGTAATGATAACAGAAATTCCTTTAGTCTGATGAAAAATTTTAAGTAAAAATAAACTCAAGATAATTGTGGAATAATGTCCTTTACATATAAAGATTGGAATAGCAACTTTGGATAGTACCATATGTGAATTGAAGTTTTTCACAAGCAATAGCAATGGTTTCACCTGGCTTCACCTAGAAGTGTCTATTTGGTATTCCTTTTGACATGTCACATACTTCCAAAAAGGTCTGGCCATTATTAAGGTGCCCTTTTTGACCATGGAATGGTTTCCCTCTTTGCCACCCATACAGCAAATCTTACTACTTTTCCTCTAAGAAGTCAATCACTAACCCTTTCCTGATAATTATGATATTTACACCACTTTCGGTATTCATGCAGATTTCAATATATCTCTGTTTCTGCAGCAATTATTCCAATCTTCCTTCTAAACTGAAAAAGACATGCTGCTTCCTGTATAAGAAAAAAAACAATCTCTCCTAACTTTCCCCTGCGTTCCATCATTTCATGACTCTTGATGAAAACTTTTCCCTCTACTGTTTCTTTTCTCTTTGTCCTGAAATATGCAGGAAATACTTCATGTTGAAGATGTTACATAACTTTATAAACAACTTCATGTGTAAATGGGAAGAGGTAAAAATATTTATCTCACATCACCGCTTTTTACCATGGAGATAAGGCAATCCAGGAAAAGGACGGGATACTCAAAGTAATTAAGGAAATTCAACAAGGGATCTCTTTATGTGCATGTAGGAACAGTAAGGAGAAACCAAGAATGATAGTAAGTCACCTCAAGGCAAGCAGCAGCAGAAAGATGTGACCACTTCCTAGTGTGAAGGTGAGAGGGCAGTTAATGGAACGCAAAGACATAGCTGTAGCTTAAAGAGAGTCCTCCCTGGAAGCAGCAGATAGAACAACTCTCCATGTTTATAGTTTTCACCAAGTAGCACCTATTGACAAGTAACTATTCCCTCCAGCCAAGGGCTGGAGAGGGGGAAAGAACTGCTTTTCATTGCTGCTAAACTTCTAGTACTTCACCATCACTCATTTGTTTCCTAACTCTGCCCAGACATTTGCAAATATTCACTTTATTAAAATATCTTCCCATGAAATGCCTGGGGTAAATTCTGCAAGTAAAATATATTATTACATATTTGAAGATCTTTCCACTTTAACACATTCTTGTCTCTCTGAAGTAATTGGTGCTGAAGTTTAACTCTTTCTACTTCCAATTCACTTTTCTTGTGACTTCTAGACTTTAACTGCTCTATGGTTCTACATTAGCCTCGCTTTTTGTCAATCCATTTGCGCATATGTCTGTCTCCTCACAGTTGAGTGTACCCCCCTATAAATCTGCATTTCTTCAGTAGTGAAATATTTCCTCATATTTCACTACTTCAAATAGCTCATGAATATTCATTGCTATAATGATTCTTTTGAAATCATGATTCTCAAATATTTATCTTTAAACCTGTCCTCTTACCTGAGTGACAGTCTTAAAACATAATTATAATAGATGCTTTAAAAATGCCTTGTGGAGTACATGAAATCCCATTATTACCATAGCTATAAATATTCTAACATTCCCCTTGCTGCTGTCCAAATTTCTTATTGCAAAATATGTGGATTATTTGTTTGATTATAGGCCTTTATTCTCCATTTCCACTTGTAATTACTTTCTGAAATACTATGTGCATTATATAATTTCAACACATCAGCTTTTCTGTCACAGCTTTGATTGCTGTAAATATTTGCAAAAGAGCTATTTTCAACCTCTGTAGTATTACAAGCAGCTTCCTGATCAAAAACTGAGCTTCAAAAGACAAATTCACACAATCTCTCATATCTGGGTGGTAACAAGATTCTTCTTTTGTAAATCATTAAAATTATTTCTTCCACATTAATCCCCTAACCCAATAATGAAATAAAAAGCAAGATAGTTTATTCACATTATATTCAATAATTCCTATGTTACATGAGTAGTCAGGTATTATGCTTCTTATTAGCAATTTTGTTATGTTATACCTTATGTCCAAACAAAATGTTACAGATAGAAATTAAAATGACCACATTAACAAAATAATCAACCTTCAAGGAATAATCTAACATTATATTTTTATTAAGCACCTACACAGGCCTTGAAATCTAGTGTTTAGATTCTAAAAATGTGACATCACAGTGCTTGCTCTAACACACACACACACACACACACATTTATAATTTTATAGTTGAACAATGTGACCCTACATACCATAAATCTATCTAAATACTGACAGAAAAGAACATAAAATTATTTGGCTGTCTAAGATAGAACTAATGATTACTTTAATTTAAATGTGCTGCCTAAGATGCTTCACATAGTTTTAAAAATTCATTATTTTCCCACCAATTTCCATTTATTATATGATACACTTGAGTTTCTAAATAACAAATATGTATATGATAGGTTCTATTTTAACATAATTTAAATTGATCAACATGAGTTATCATCTCTTCTGGTAAGCAAAAGAAAACAAATTTTCTTCATAACTGTAACTCCATTATAAACGTCATAGTCTGTATTCTATTTCAGTGGATATGTCAGGAAATACACAAAAAGCAAATCACAAAATATTCATTGTATGGTTGACACAGGAGGACAGCCATTGCCTGCATGTGTAAGGCAACTTCTTGACACAGCTCAGATGAGGAATGAGTCTTTATCACTATAAGGTGCTTTACCATTTCTAGTCTGTATGTTAAGAATATACAGAGTATAATGTAAGTACATAGGCCATGATGTATACATTTAGTCTACTATACGAAATATTGAGTATTTAAGTCAGGAGTTGAAATACACCTGATACTTGCTTGCCAAACAGTGTACTCTGATACAAGTTTGCATCTGTCTAGAGTAGGACACTTTTTCTAATCTTCTAATTTAAAATAACCCACATGATAACTGCTAAAACAAAAAGAGAAAAATACAAATTTCTGATATAAACAAAAGAAAAAGGAACAGAACTACAGATCCTACAGTCATTGCAAAGTTATTAGGAAGATATTATATGAAACTTTATGTCCATGTTATCCCAGCTAGTTGGGAGGCTGAGGCAGGAGAATCACTTGACCCCAGGAGACGGAGGTTGCAGTGAGCCAAGATCGTGCCATTGTACTTCAGCCTGGGCAACAAGGGTGAAATTCCATTTGAAAAAAAAAAAAAAAAAACAGAAAAGAAAAAGAACTTGGACCCCTCTTATAGAACATAGACAAAAATCAGTTTTATATTAAATATAGATATAAATTTAAAAGCTTAAAAATATTTTGAAATAAAGCTATCTTCATGTCCTTGGAGTAGGAAACATGTTCTTTAAAAAGCTGCAGAAAGTGCCAATCATCAACGAGACAGAAAAGATTGACTTCATCAAAATTAATTCTAGTTAATCAAAACACTAAAAGAGAAAAAAATGCAACCTACACATACATTTGGAAGGGATATTTACAATAAAAATATCCAACAAAAGATTACGATGATCCAGAATTTCTGTGTGTGTCCAAAAAAAAAAAACTTCACTTTCTCCCTAATCAGATCCTTATAGTTTTGTTTTTGTGAGAAGAATCAAGCAAAGGATGACAGCTACACCATTGTTTCCCTGTCCCTTGAAGGCATAATTTAAATAAAATTTTCAAGAGAAGGTAAATTTAAGCATAAATATGCACTTATATTCATTTTCAAATTTTTCTCATCTGACATTTAATTTATTCAGGCCTACTTATGGTAGGTTTCTTCTTTAATTAGAACTCTCACAAAGATAGAACACAATAACTTGTAGAAAAATTTTTAAAAAGCAAAGAGAGGGAGAGGACAAAGGAAAACAGAACAGGAGAAGAAGGAGGAGAAGGAACCTGAGGAGGAGCAGGAGAAAGGAGATGACAAAGTCAGACTTAAAGAAACAGGATGATTAGTATTTTCAATTTCCTATGAAATTCCCAAATGTTAATTTCAGGGACAAGGAAATGATTGTGCTTATGAGAGTAAACTTTCTTAGCAAACCCAGCCCAGCCTTTAAAATCTTGTAACACTTTGCACAAAATACCTTCATTACTTTCTCCCATTTTCTAGCAACTCTCAAGATAAGTTTCTCGTTAGATATTCTTACTAATTTATGAAAGCAAGTCACCAAACATCATTGTCCAATATATCTTCAGGAAAGTCTAATTACTTTTCAAGTATACTGTGACACTTTAACCTTTTAGTCATTGTATTCCCTTTATCCTACCTTAAATTCAGTTTATCAAGCAACTCTGTTCAATTCCTACCTGCTTTGGCATTTATAGCCCTGATTTTGCACATATTTAACTGTTTTATACTTCTCATTGTTCTTTTTTTAACCAACAACATCACATCAAATTTTTCCAATAATTTCATTAGCTTTGTAAGGCTCTGCTATGTGCTAAACATTTTTTATTTGTAAGTCTTTAAAGAATATATGCATCATTATCCTTACCCATTGTTTATTCATTTACATATTCTCTATTGTGTTTTTCAAGGTTGTTTTATTTATTATTTAAACATAGCATCCTCCGACACATAGAAGCACATACACCCTTTCAATAAGCTTTATTGACTCTGTATACTGATTCTGTTTCTTCAATCGAGCTTAATCAAAACAAATAAAATGATGTAACGTTTATTTAAGTTTCTTGTGTAAAAATGACACATGTTCTGGATGTACTAAAATAGAAATATTGGTCCAATTCTTCTTGTTTTATTCTGTACTTCAACCCAGAATCATTTTGCTTCCAAAAGTATTTCTGCACATACATTAACTGACCCATTCTTAACCATAATGTCCTCAGAGACCTACACCAGTCTTCATTTTCTCTACTCTCTTTTCATAGAACTTTTCCTCTTTAAAATAAGATATATTTGTAAAATATATTTCTATGAGCATATTTATTCTTGCCTTATTAGTGGCTGCAAAGTGACTTTCACAATCTTTACCACTGTGCCTCTGATTTCTGTATGGTCTTTCAATTCTGAGGATTAGCCCATATGGGTCTCCTACTTGAATACATGGTCAAAATCAGATGTAGTTGGTCAGTAAGGTAATAAATAAATTAGCCTCCATCTGCCATTGTGTTGTTATGTTCAAATTATCAGACTCCTCTTGAAGCAATATTAGCATAACAATCAAATCACATAGTTTTAACTGAGATTGTATTATTTTGTGGTGGCTTAAATGTGTGATGGTTGGAGGTGGGGAGGCTGTATCTGCAGATCTTGGGGCAGGGACTGAAGTCCCTACTCCTAGTATCAAAAATTTTCCTCCTTAATTCTATTATTAAGAAACAGTAAAAATGCTATGATTGCTAATATCTTCCATGACAAATCCTTATGCTAGCTCATTTTGCTAAAGGATTCTATGTGGGGTTTTCCATTCTATGGAAACAAGTTTGGCTTCTACCAATGACTCATTTGAGCTAGAGGCACAGCCCACATTTGTCCTTGGGAGCTGTGGGTACACAGATGGTCCCCAAACGATGTTTGATTAAATGTCCATCAAATTTTTGTTTAACTGTTACCCTTAACAGAAAAACCTTCTCTGATTACCTTATCTAAAATTCCAACTCTTTGACTCATCTTAGCAATTTTATAACACTTCCTACTCTTAGCAATTACATAACACTTCCGTAGTACTTAAGACCTTCTAAAATGATATTTAAATTATTTTGTTTTTTGTTTCTTTCTCTTCACTATAAGGTAAGTTAGCACAGTGTCTTCTAATTAGTAAGTATTCAATAGATGTTTATTGAATAAATAACCTTGAGCTAAGCCCAATTTAATAAAACCCTTTGGAAGTGAATTAAAATTGTTTTAAATGACTGCTGCAAACCTTTTCACAAATAAGGTGCGTTACTAGGTGATTCTTAGGCCTTGTGACTAATTTTTCAGAAAGCACTGATATTTTAAATAGGTCTCAGAACCCTCTGGCTCATATAATATAGTGTAAAGACGCCAAATGATCTCCAAGTAATGTGGTGTTTACAGTTATCCTGATCTGAGATGTTCTAGAGTTGGTTGAGCCCTCTCAAATCCTAATGCAATGTTCTGTTCTTTACACCATGAACAGATCCTTCCAAGGAGCCAAACTAGTTATTACAAAAATAAATTAGCCTCATGAAGAGATGAATATATAGCAGAAAACCACTGCTTATAATTGTCCCATCTTTCATCCATGAATTTTGAAAAAGAGAAAAATTAAATATATGTAGAGACAGGCCCTCCTCAACCTAGAATTTTCACTCTTCTTAGAGAGAATAATTCTGTGATACAAGCTGAAAAGCTAGCCATACAAGCAACATGAAAATTAGCAATTCCCTGAAGATCACAGAGGGGTAGATGCTTAGCTCTTTGAAGACAGGATCTTGTTTCCTTCCTTGGGAAATGCATATAAAACTGAGCAAGCAGGCACAGATAAATCTCATCCAATGATTATATCACCCATGCTTTTGCTTTAAATGCTTGTAATTTTCACTTTATAAATTGGCTTTTGAGTTTGGGGTCATTACTTTTACTTTACTGCTTTGTTTAATTCATTTGACAGTGTTAGATATAAGAATCAATAGCTTGAAAAAAACTTTAAACAAAGATGATTCTCAATAGGAAAATGTGGTTTCTAGTTAGACACATACTAAATTTTCATGAGTCATCATTACATAAAGTCTTATTAGCAAATGTGGAGATAATAAAAATGTATTATTTTAGTCCTCATTTTAATAATCAGTTCTACTAAGGATATATCTGAATCAGTGGCCTTAAACACTTAACTGTTGAGAACTTATGTGGACTAAGTGGCCCACCAGTTCATCTACCCTAGTCATTCTTGCTTTGAGTTGGAATAGAACTCAAATTATAGAGAAACAAAAGGATTAAGTTGCAGGAAACTTGTGGCTAGCAATATAAATAAATCACTTATGTCAAAATAGATAAGCAAATATGGCTCAATTACAAAAAGAAAACTATGACTCATGGGCCAAATCAAAACTTCCACCTGCTAATTTACAAAAGCAGGTGGTAGTTTTGATTTGGCCCATGAGTCATAGTTTCCTAACCTCAAGCTTTAATAAATAAAGTATCCTAGAAGAAGAAATTATGATATATTGTTTAATGCACCCACTTAAAGTGTATATAGCTAACACATACAGTTCTAATTATGTTATAGTCATATATCATATATTAATTCTAAATGTTTTATGAATATTAACTTATTATTGCTCAGAACTCCTGTACTTGTTCTATGCAACAGAGAGGGAATTGGGTAGATAGAGAAGTTAGGTAACCTGTCTATATCAGTTTATAGGACTGCTATGACAAGTTATATAAACTGGGTGGTTTAAGACAACATAAATTTATTCTCTGTATGTTTGGTTGCTAGAAGTTCTAGAATCAAGTAGTCAGCAGTGCTATGCCATCTCTGAAAGCTCTAGGAGGTGATCCTTCCTTGACTCTTAGCTTTTAATCCTTGGCATTTTTTGAATTGCAGATGTATCACTCCAACTTCTGCGTCTGTCATCATGTGACATTATCTCAGTGTGTTCCTATCTTTTCCCCTATTCTTATAAAGGCACCAGTCATATTGGATTAGAATCTATACTAATCCAGTATAATCTCGTCATAGCTGAATTACATCTGCAAAAGCATGATTTCTAAAGGGTTGGGGGAAGGGGTTAGAACTTCAACATTTCTTTTTGTGGACACAGTTCAATCCACAACATTGCCTAATAAAATTTTACATTATTTTAATAGTACATAGTCATGAGTACATAGCATCAATGATTTTTTCAGTGTAAGCATAATTAAAAGAATATTTCATATTTTCTTCATTGATAAATTATAATTTCATAATATATTGTTTAATAACGTTGAATATTTTTGTTATAAAATAAAGATCCTATGTTTATCTGAGCACATTTTAGAATTAAGTAAATGATGCCCGCAAATTATATTGATATTTATTGGTAAAACTAAATTTTCAGCCAGGAACAATCATGACCATTTATTCTAGAGTTGGAAAAGTCTGAGGATGATTTGGGGGCATTTTGTTGTCTGGAAAACATTGTGGGAAAGTTGGATATGTTATTCCAGGAATGTCAAAAGCTATGCAATGCAGAGGACAACTGTACCAACAAAAAACTGTCTTTCTCAGAGTGGCAAAAGATAAATGATAAACTAACCATACTTGATCATTCTGAAGTAGCTTATGACAGTCACAACTAAGTCAATGGAGCACTGATAATTCTTAGAAAATCAGAAGAATTCCAACTACGTAAGTGACTGTGTAGGAGGAGCTTTGCAATTTTACATTTTTATATAATACTATATTACCATCTCACCACGTTCTACTACTGAGCTAATATTGGTTTATGCACACCAACTTTTAGTATTCAAAAGAAGACCTTGCTCTTCACCCCAAATAGATCTGAATGAGATTATTCATTATTTATGTATAATAACTAAAAAAAAAAAAAAAAAACCCGGGCCGGGCACGATGGCTCACACCTGTAATCCCAGCACTTTGGGAGGCCGAGGCGGGTGGATCACGAGGTCAAGAGATCGAGACCATCCTGGTCAACATGGTGAAACCTCGTCTCTACTAAAAATACATAAAATTAGCTGGGCACAGTGGTGCGTGCCTGTAATCCCAGCTACTCAGGAGGCTGAGGCAGGAGAATTGCCTGAACCCAGAAGGCGGAGGTTGCGGTGAGCCGAGATCGCGCCATTGCACTCCAGCCTGGGTAACGAGCAAAACTCCGTCTCAAAAAAAAAAAAAAAAAAAAAAATCTCGAGTTTCTGAATAAATACCTTACCTATTAGGAAGGCCCTATTGGCTCACTAGTGGATTTTGAGCTGTAACTTGAAAACCATTAGTCTACTGTTTTAGACTGCTAAAGACTAATTTCCTGGTTTTTAAGAGCAGGGTTTCAACCTTTAGCCAAAGAGGGCCTTAGGGATTAGAGAGGTCACAAAGAATTATTAAAGAGGCATAAAACCAAAACAAGTTTTATTCGTCACCTCTTACCTTATGGATACCAAAACTTAATGGAAGGGGATGGAACAGAAAGTCCCTATTTCTTATGAAAAAAAAAATACAATTCGTTTTTTTAGACAGTGCACACAAGTTTATAGGGTAAATAAAGGGGAATAGGAGTCTTCTACTTCTTTTGGGGATCCTTGAGTCACTCAAATTTAACCCTTCTGGTTAGGAGAGGAACTTCACTTCAGTCAAGAGATTATATAGCAAGTAATGGCAGTGATACAGCCAGAGGACAGTCTGTCCTTGAAAATACTGTCCAGTATTTTCAAGCTGTCCTGAATAGAAAATATGCCTTTTTAATGGGTCTAATTGGGAGTATTTGGGGCTCTCATCTAGAGTAGCCAGATACTCAAAGTAGAGGCCACAAAAACACAATAAACTCACTAGTCTCCTCAAATGGCATCACTGAAAACCAATCACACTCATAATTCAAACAATATTTGCATGTGAATTTATATTGGTGCACTAAAGCAAAGCTGCATATACTTGGTTGTAATTTTGGGCAGTAGATGTCAAATAATTTATGGGCACAGCATGCTAACTGAATGCAAGCCTTATTAGCAAAAGTAGCTTTTGCATAGAGGTCCTAGGGTTTGCAACTGCAAGGACCATCAATATAGCTAAACAATGGCAAAAGAGGATATCTTCTTATTCATTGTTTGAAAGATGCTTCAAAAACCAAATCAAAACCAACTTCTTCTTCCAAAATACTGTAATCAGTTCTCCTCCCCCATACACATGCACACACACACCCTAAACAAGGGAAAAAGGAACTCAGCTAACAATGAGTCAAGTCATATATTACCATTGTATCTTTTACCTTCTACAAATTTTCCCAGATAGCCTATACCAGACCATTTAGACCTAATTAAAATACCTGGAGAGCAAAAGAAAGAAATTCCTATCTCATACAGGCCCATCTTATTACTTATTAATTCTCCAGTGTGGAGAAAACCGACAGAATGTTCAGTAGGCAGAGCAAGCATTGTTGAAAATGTGTCATCATCAATTACTATTGATTAAGAGTCATGATTAGTGTCTTAAGGACTTTGCTATCTAGAAAAATCTGTTTATCAATCTTAGCCATACTTTTTTCCCTTTTTCTCACAATCTGTAGCACAACTTCTCAGTTTTTGTTTTTATTTTTATGTTATACAACAGCAGAGGGCAAAAAGCTTTGCTCATCAATTTAGCATTAATAAGGAGTGTGATGTGCTTTAACATTATTCTCTAAACACACCAATGTTCCTGTTTTCTTTGCTTTCTTCTCCTTAGTGGAAAGCTGTCTTCTTCGCTAATTAAAATTCATTATCTCCTCCTGAAATGAAGAGGCTGAAAAATTACGAACTGACTACCTCTATCACGCTTAACAAATCTCTGGAGAACAAACAATGTCCCTTTAGGGGGGTTCTTTTTAACTTCCAATCTCTTTGGTGACATAGTAGCTTCAGTTATGTTGTTTGGTTTGCCATTTGTGGCATCCAGCTATGAACATGAAGTGGTCGGATAATCACGATTTATAGCACTCCCTCATATCCTTAACAAGCACGTTTTCAAATATATAGTTCACATTGACTCTTCACCGCTGCTTGCAAAATTCTTATATAATCAGTCTATCTTGGTAAGCAAAAAAACTCTTGATAAGCTATGATCTTATTCTTCAACATTAATAGTCCTAAAATTTGGGTATTTACCCAGCTTGGCTCAACCCATCTGACCTTGCCTCTTTTTCGGTAGATATAAATTCATTTGGTGCGCTTATCTTCGTTGTTTCTTCTTTACTGCCGATAACACTCCTGTGAGGTTTCTCCATCTGTTTGGTCTGTATCAGACAAGCTTAAGTGGAAGTGTGTGCTTGAGAGTTTGAGGGAGAGACACTTTGACACTGGGAAGCTACTGATCTGCTTTCTCATCACTTACCTATCTCAATCCACACTATTCTGTTGTTTTTCTTGGTTAAATTAACCAAAATTCTTAACTTTGTCACAATTACTAGCGTTGTAAACTAAGTAAGAATTTGCATAAGATATAAAATAAAATAGAAAGATTAAGATAATGGCTTTGAAGCCCAAAGACATTGTTGCTCTGTTTCTTATTACTTATAAAATCTTTAGCAAGTTACTGAATGTTCTAGATCTCAGTTTTCTCATCTGCAAGGTAGAAAATAATATCTTCTAGTACAAATTATTGGTTTAAATTAATATGAATGCAACCTGTCTAACATGGTGAAACCCCATCTCTAGTAAAAATACAAAAATTAGCTGGATGTGGTAGCAGGCAACTGTTAGCCCAGCTACTCGGGAGGCTGAGGCCTAAGAATCGCTTGAGCCAGGGAGTTGGAGGTTGCAGTGAGTCAAGATTGTGCTGCTGCATTCCAGCCTGGGTGATAGACCAATACTCTGTAGAAAAAAAAAAAATTAATGTGAACCATGCATGCAATGCATGCAGTTTACTGGTTGGAATAGGTTATAAAATAATACTCTTTTTAATAATGACTTGTTTTTTTTTTTTTTTTTTTTTTTTTGAGACGGAGTTTCGCTCTTGATACCCAGGCTGGAGTGCAATGGCGCGATCTCGGCTCACCGCAACCTCCGCCTCCTGGGTTCAGGCAATTCTCCTGCCTCAGCCTCCTGAGTAGCTGGGATTACAGGCACGCACCACCGTGCCCAGCTAATTTTTTGTATTAGTAGAGACGGGGTTTCACCATGTTGACCAGGATGGTCTTGATCTCTTGACCTCGTGATCCACCCGCCTCGGCCTCAAGGAGTTTTATGTCACCCAAGCCTTCCATATACCTGTGAAGAAAGTAGATTATCTGTGGAAACATAAAATCTATCAAACTCTTCTTAATGACTTAGGCTACACAGGAAAAGGATGCGGCCTGGGCAAATGATAAATGAGATGTTTTGACAATTTCATATAGAAAGGGAAAGTCAACATTTGGAAGCTTTACCACCATCTTGATACTTCTCAGAGACATCATTATTAAATTGGCAGTTTTGTTTTCCAGTATTTTTTCTGGTTTCTGTCTCTCAAAAAAGTACTCAAAGAATCACTTAATTTCTAAAGTGAAAGGGATGTGTCTTTTGAAGAGATGCTTCCATATCAACTTGTCTCAGTATGTCTGGATACCCTGGTTTAGTGTCCCTAGAAATTTGGCTTCACGAAAAACAATGTGTTGAGATATTTTATTTACATATAACATAAGAGTAATTTAACAGGACTTCTTAACCTGTCCTCTTATACCACCTCTAAAATCAACTCAATTTTATTACCGTCACTGTTCATGCTTTCTTGCTGTTTTTTCTCAAAGTCTGTTCTATATAATTGCAATTTGTATTTCCACAATTACCTATCTTTTTCATATTTGTCTAATGACAGAATGAGTACCAACTCAATACCTAACATTAAGGAGAATTGTATACTATTTCTATGGGTATCTGGGGCTTAGATCTGTTCATAGACACACAAATACTTTTCAGTGGGATGATAATGGTCTACAGTTGAAATGGGCCTGTTCTTGATGGAACATGATGCTCTGATGGCCCCTTTACTTCCCTCCAAACCTTGTGATTCTAACATTTTACTACATTTTTACCCTCCACTTGGAACTTTTCCTTTGAATGTGTGTTGGGAAAATGAGATATTGGGTGTTGGAATAGTTGACCCTTCTTGAGCATGGCCTACCATTCATGTTGTTTTATTTTTAACTGGAAAGAGTCTGCATTCAACTGGTTCTGATGCTAGAGGACTTATTCTGATTCTCAGCTCTTGTATTTCTCTGGCATTCCTCCCTCACACATTTGCAGGCTCTGCCTACCTATTCAGAGCAACTGCTCTCATTTCCTCCTTCTCTTGAGTTCCTACAAAGAATGAAAGAAGTTAGTTAAGGAGTTATTTAAGAAGCAAACTCTCAATAGTATCTAGCACATGTGGACCAATGTCAGAAAGAGAGGAGCAAAGGATAAGGGAGAGAAAGAGAGAGAGAAAGAGAAGAGAGGAGAGAGAATAAATAACGAAGAAAGAGAAGAAAGGGCCAAAGTTACACTTACTGAGTCCCTGTTTTATCATCCCATTTACATGGAAGAATGAGTAAAGAAATGACTGGATGTACTCTTGTAATACTATTCCATCAAAAATGGAAGCATCTTTCTTTCAATGGAGGGTGAAGAATAAAGAAATAAGTGCTTTTCAAGGAGGTGTCCTCAGATCAGTCTTACGTGCTCCACATAACACAAATCTACATAATGATTAGAGACAACTTCAGCTGATTGTCCCATAGGCAATTCAAACTAAACATGACCAAAGTTGTAATTATACCCATCAAAAGCAGCCTTTCTGTAAATAAGTGGCAGATATCTCAGCCATTTCTTCTTCCTCATTCTGCTCTCTCTATTCAAGTACAAAACAACATTCTATATTACCACTTAACTACTAATAATTGAAAATGCATTATATCTCAGATATTATGTTGAATACTCCATCTTGCTCAATTTTTTCTACAACTCTATAGGGTAAGTTGCATAATCTCCATTTTATGAATGAGATAACATAAAATTAGAAAGGTTAAGCACATTTCTGAAATAATATGCTTCTCAAGTATATGATCTTAATCAATGTGGACAACCACTGCCCCATACCACTCCTCCTTACACATTCTGCCATCCTTTGTTATCTTGTGCCTGGAGTCTATTGCAATAGATGAGCAAATTGACCCTCCAATTTCAGACTTGACTCCTTATAATTCATCCTCCACAATCACTGCCTCAGGAGCCCTAATTCTAAAATGCAAAGCTGATCTAGTAAATTTTCTGCCATAAAAGTTTCATAGACTCCCTGTCAGGACACAGTTCCTGCTTATTTGTAGAATTTGATCTTTTTCCCTTCTCCCACACACGTCCTAGGCTCTGCTGATGCTGAATTGTCATTCTCAGGAAATACCAGGCTCACTCCTGGCTCCTTACTTTTGTGTGTCATTTCTTTCCCCTGACTGAAATGCAGTTATCTCACTTACTACACCCAAGTCTTTGAAAGGCAAACAATACTTAATTATGAGTTTAAATTTTGCCCCCTCAATGAACCTATCCTTAAGCATATTTCAGCACACACCTGTCAGATTGCAGGCATTACATTAAATTCCATTATAATTGCTATGTAGCAGGTATATCTGATTGTGAAAGCCTTGGATAACACAGAGAATTTTTATGTGTGTGTTCCTTGTGTCCAGCATAGTGACTGGCACATAATAGGTGCTCAATATGCCATGTATTCCATTGAATAAGGATATTCCATACCTCTAGAACTGTATTTAAGATCCCCCTCTTAGAAATGAAACCTAATATGGAATTCAATCTATCAATATTCTGCAGATGACCATGTGAGCTCATGCTAGGTTGAAATTAATAGTAAGGAAAATGTACATTGACTCTTTCACTTGCAGCAGGAACCCTTCTGAAAAAGCCACCTTCCAGAGCAAATGGTTTTCTTTCCCACAAAAACAAGCAAATTGTAAACAAGTACAAATATATGCAATTATTGAATTTCTGTTGTCCCATGAAAAGCATAAAAGCTGTGATGATTCGCCTAATTAGAGTTTGAGGAGTTGTAAATATATTGTTTAGGGAGCCATGAAAAATATAGCCATTAGTAAACAAAATGTTCGGAAGGATTGAAGGGTATGCTGACTGCTGCAAGGTATAGAACAAGAACAGAAAGAAATGAGGTAGGGAAGGCATTACATTATATTTATGAAACCATGAGTTGTATATACCCTGCCTTCTTAACCTTCACAAGGTGCTGGTAAATTAATAAGGGACTGAGTTTCAGAGTATTTAACATCTTCCTAAAGTCACACATCTGGTGAGTGTTTTCCAGCCTCACTTAAAATTCTATGCTCCTTCTGATTTACTACCTGGGTTTAAACTGGAAGGAGCTTAGAATGGGTTTGTACTGGTTTGAGACAAACCCATTATATGGGTTTCAAACCAGTACAAAGAGGAAAATACAAACTGTGAGTCATCTAAGCAAAATGTCAAGCTATAGCTTGGCTAAATACACTCATATCCTAGTAAATTAAAAGATGGCGGCTGGGCGCGGTGGCTCACGCCTATAATCCCAGTACTTTGGGAGGCCGAGGCGGGTGGATCACGAGGTCAAGAGATCGAGACCATCCTGGTCAACAAAGTGAAACCCTGTCTCTACTAAAAATACAAAAATTAGCTGGGCATGGTGGCGCACGCCTGTAGTCCCAGCTACTCAGGAGTCTGAGGCAGGAGAATTGCTTGAACCCAGGAGGCGGAGGTTGCAGTGAGCCGAGATCACGCCATTGCACTCCAGCCTGGGTAACAAGAGTGAAACTCCGTCTCAAAAAAAAAAAAAAGATGGCTGTCATTCATGCCTCCAGCATTTATGTCAAATCAGTAAACTCCAGGTTCACTGAAAATAAATAATAAAATGAAATTTAGAAAGTAGGGTTTCTAATTTATGGAGACTTATCTAGTATTTTAAATTTCTTCCAACTCTCATTCTAACATTATTCTGGGTTCACCTTTGTTTCTCCATTTAGAAAATGTTTCCAATTCAAGATCTTTGGGGGTAAACACAATTTAGGTATTTTAATAGTTGTGATAATCCAAAAGCCAGCTGATAGAAATTGTAACATTTGTTAGACTAATGTGGAAATATATTTGTGTCAATTCTCAAAAATTTTATATAATAATTTATGGGAAAATATACCATACAAATGTTTTATGAGGTTGTTCTGTCTCTGACTTTCTAGTAAGATGATAATAATTCAAAAATAAACAGGATGCTTACAACAAAATATAATTCAGAACTTTACAGTGCACTTTTACAATACTGGAACAAAATAAATAGTATTGATCCTCCCCCAAATTTTCTTTATATTCATAAAAACATCTACACAGACAGATCTTCATCTATGTAGCTCACTCCAACTTAAACATAGTTTTTTTTTTTTACAAATACATACACCCAGTAAAATAAAAACAGTGTCTATAATATGGAGAAAATAATTAAAAGTTATTTTGATTATTCTCTATCAGTTTAACAGCAGTGACGAAGACAAATTAATGAATTTTTGTTTATTTCTCAGCTTTGGTGATCTTGGAGCTGATGTGTGATGAAGCACTCTCCAATATGTAGTTCATGATATCCATGCATTGAATAAATGATACAACCAGGTGTGTTGGCATTCATCAGTAAAGGATGTGGTCCAGGCCAAGCCTATTCATCATCATTTACAACAAGTTCATGAGACATATTTGCAAAAAACTTTAATACCTTATCCCCAAGTAAATTTTTTTTCTCTGCCCATCTCTCTGATAGGCAAAAGAATAGGTAGGCTCAAGGTGACAGAGAAAGCCATAATTTTTAGAAGCAAGAACTTTCCTGGAATCATTTGCGGCAGGTCATCAAATCTTCTTAAAAAAGAGCATTTCTCAGGGGACAATATCTTCCTTTAACTAAAGATTGTCTACTCAATCTCTTATGAGATAAGGGTAAGAAAAAAGAATGAAGAAATTGGCTTGGTTATATTATCAAGCTACTGTTAAAAAATCTGGTATAACATATTTATTTTTCTTGTGGGCATTAATTGTTTTGGAGGGATTATTCTGCTTTAGTAACCATGATGAGTAGCCTTACTTTTAGCAGAAAATATGTTCTAAATTCTAAGTAGTTAATAAACATAGCAACTTTCAGAAATCAATTTTTATGTTGAAAACTTCTTTATATGGTTTCTTGTAGTTTCTAAACAAATCTATGATGTTCAGATTTATGAAAATGTAAACTAGTGATTTTATACAAGTTTTTTTTAAGATAAAGTATAAATTGTTTCTGCTTGCTACTAATTTAGAATCTGGAGTTTGTACACAGACCCACAGGCTTAAAAAAAATGTTTAATTTTTCTTCATAGACATTTTCAAAATTTACCATATGGCAAATATTCAAACTGTGGCTTGTGGAATTTTTCTGGTGGGTGAAGAGAGGCCATTAACATTTGAATATCAGTTTTATTAATGACAAAAGACACAGCTGAATTTTTTTTTTACGTTTATTTAAACAACAATTCTATGTAATTAAATTCTTCATGAAGCTGTCTTTTATCAACTCAAGGACTTCCTGGAATTTTCTCAAGGTTAGGGCCTTTAAATGCCATTACACAGGTGATTTTTTTTTTTTTTAGCTCTGGGAATCTCTATAACTTATATAGTTTTACATTTCTCAATCCCTATCATTTTCCCTGTTTTTCTCAGTCACAAAACTGGAATCTACTTCCGAGATGTTCTGCCTGAATTGAGATTTGAATTATTTCCCAGTAAAATTCACAAATACTGACCAGGTCTCTGTGCCTCTTCTCAATTCCCTCTTCACATACTTGAATTTTAATTATAATTTGATATATGATCCCAATGTATTGCTCTTATATATAAATACATATCTCTATATAGCATCCTGTATCAGGTTGTTAATTGCTACCAATAGTGTAGCAGATAGACATTTAAAGAAGTAAATAAAGTTAAATTTTCAAAATTTTCAGACTATTTGAGATAAGTACTCTCTATGCTCTCAATATCTACTGACAGGAGTCTAAATTGATATAAGATGTTTTTGGAAAATATATATTAAGGCTTTGAAATGTTGCTACCCTTTTGGCTCTGTGATTGCATTTAAGATAAGCCATATTACACAACAATTATTAATTCTAAAATATATTTTAGCACTTAGATGCTTCTAGCAGCATAATTTATAGAAGTGATCTAATTAATCACAAGTAGGCAGATAATAAAAAAGATTATCCTAAAATCATAGGACACAATGTGATCCAGTTAATGAAATATTTAGAATGAATTATGATGTCTTTGACAAAATTTTGCATTGCAAATATTGAGTTCAGGTAGACTACAAAGTTAAGTGTTTACTAATGTATGAACTTTGCAAAATATACAAAGGTCAAGAATTAGATAAAAAATGCATAAATATTAATAGCTATGTTTCTAGGTAGTGATATTTACATTCTGCTTTTACTTTTTGTAAATTTGTGTATTTTAAAAATATTCAGCAATAAAAAAGTAAGATTTTATGGCTATAAGAAAAACTAATTTAATTTTAAACATTTTTATTTTCTTTTTTGTGAGCATGTAGTAGATGTATATATTTATGACATACATAAGATATTTTGATATAGGCATGCAATGAATAACAATCACATCAGCATAAATGGAGTATCCAGCATCTCACACATTTATCCATTGTGTTACAAACAATCCAATTATACTCTATTTTTAAAAGCATAATTAAGTTATTATAGACTAGAGTCACCATGCTGTGCTAGTGATGCAGGATTTTTTAGTCCTTAGTTCAAGTAAAATCTGGGATCTTGTCTACCAGGAAAAATTAGGTACACAGACACATTGAAATGTGAGGAGGGTGGAATTTCTTAAAAGAAAGTGCTCAGTGAAAATAAAGGGTCTTGCATATAGGATTCCACCTCACATACTAAATACCAGACCACCACATGGGAGCTGAAGAGGCCAGACTCCTCCCCACATCACAAGGCATGAATTCCTGGTGGCTCCACCCCACTCCCCCAGTGTGCAGGCGGGTCACCAGTCCATTGTGGGCATGCCCAGATAAGACCCTGGGCAGATTCTCTCATCAGCACAAAAGTATCTGATGTAAACACTGCCGGACAAGTCAGAGATTTTCTAGGGACCCTCCCACATCTGCCTCCTGCATCTGTAGCTAGCAAATCCTAGGTCTTATTCATTCATTCTAGCTATTTTTTTGTACCCATTAACCATCTCAGCTTATCCCCCCCACACACCCAGACTACCTGTCCCAGCCTCTGGTTATCATCCTTCTACTCTATTTTTCTAAGTTTAATTGTTTTAAATTTAAGCTCCCACAAATAAGTAAGGATGTGCAAAGTTTGTCTTTCTGTGCCTGGCTTATTTCACTTAATATAATCACCTTCAGTTTTATCCATCTTGTGGGCAATAACAGGATTTCATTCTTTTTAGGGCTGAATAGTACTGCATTGTGTATATGTACCACATTTTCTTTATTCATTTCTTTGTTGGTGGACACTTACGTTGCTTCCAAATTTTGGCTATTGTGAATGGTGCTGCAATAACATGGGAGCTCAGGTATCTCTTCAAAACACTGATTTTCTTTATTTCAGGTACACATTCAGCTGTGGAATTGCTGGATTGCACAATAGTTATATTTTTATTTTTTTGAGGAAACACCAAGCTGTTCTCCATAGTAGTTGTAGTAATTTACATTCCCACCAACAGTGTATAAATGGGTTCTCTTTTTTTTCACATCCATACCAGCATTTATTATTGCCTTTTCACTGGAGTAAGATAACATTGTAGTTTTTATTTGCATTCGTCTGATGGTCAGTGATGTTGAGCACCTTTTCATATTCCTGTTTGTAATTTGTATGTTTCTTTTGAGAAATGTCTATTCAAACCTTTGGCCCATTTTCAATTGGATGAATAGATTCTTTTTCCTATAGAGTTGTTTGAGCCTCTTTAGTATTCTGGTTATTAATCCCTTGTCAGATGGGTAGGTTGCAATTATTTTGTCTGACTCTGTAGGCCGTTTCCTTTTTAAATTGTTTTCTTTGCTGTGCAGAAGCTGTTTAACTTGATGTGGGTTTGTTTGCCCACTTTTGCTTTGGCTGACTGTGATTGTGGAATATTAATCAAGAAATCTCTGCCTAATCCAATGTCCTGGAAAATTTCCCTAATGTATTCTTCTGGTATTTTCATTGTATAATGTCTTAAATTTCAGTGTTTAATACATTTTTATTTGATTTTGCATATGAAAAGTAATAGGGGTCTATTTTCATTCTTATGCATATGCATATTCAGTTTTCCCAGCACCATTTGTTGAAGAGACCATTTGTTTTTCTGTAGTATGTTTTTTCCATGTTTGTCTGGCTTCTCTGTTCTGCTATACTGATCGATGTGTCTCTTTTTATGGTGCTGCCATACATTTTGGTTACCATAGTTCTGTAGTATAATTTGAAGTCAGGTAATACAATTCCTCCAGCTTTGTTGTTTTTGCTCAGGATAGCTTTGGTTATTCTGGGTCTTTTGGGGTTTCATATAAATTTTATAATTTTTTCTATTTCTGTGAAAAAATGTCATTGGTATTTGGATAAAGGTGGCAGGGAATCTGCAGATGACATTGGATAGTCTGGACATTTCAATAATAATGATTCTCCTAGTCCATTAATATAAAATAATTTTCCATTTTTTGTGTCTTCTTCAACTTTTTGCTTCAATGTTTTATACTTTTCGCTGTAGAGATCTTTCACTTCCTTAATTAAGTTAATTCCTAGGTATTGAATATTATTTGCAGATATTGTAAATGGGATTACTTTTTTGATTTCTTTTTCTAATTATTCACTGTTGGAATAGAGGAATTCTTGATTTTTGTACGTTGATTTTGTATCCTGCAACTTTAGTAAATTGGTTTATTAGTTCTAGTGCGTGCGTGTGTGTGTGTGTGTGTGTGTGTGTATGTGTTTTCTTGCTGGAGTCTTTAGGTTTTCTAAATACAAGATTATACCATCTGCAAACAAGGATAATTTGACTTTCTCTTTAATTTGGATGCCCTTCATTTTGTTCTCTTGTCCAACTGCTCTATCTCAGACTTCCAGTACTATGGTGAGAAGCAGTAGTGATAGTAGGCATCTTTGTCATGTTCCAGATCCTAGAGAAAAGATTTTCAGTTTTTTCCCATTCACAATGAGATTAGCTGTGAAACTGTTGTCTATGCCTTTTATTATGTTGAGATATATTCCCTTTATACCCACTTTTTTTAGTGTTTTGATTATAAAAGAATGTTAAATTTTATTAAATGCTTTTCGAGCATCAGTTGAAATGATCATATGGTTTTTGTCTTTAATTCTCTTGATATGATTTATCACATTTATTGATCTGCCTATGTTCAACTCTCCTTGCATCCTAGGGATAAATTCTACTTGATCATAATGAATGATGTTTTTAATGTGTTGTTGAATTTGGTTTGCTAGTATTTTGTTGAGAATTTTTGCATGAAAATACATTACATCTGTCAACCTGTGATTTTCCTTTTGTGTTGTGTCTTTGTCTGATTTTGATATTAAGGTAATACCAGCCTTGGTGAATGCATTTCGAAGTAGTCTCTCCTCTGCTATTTTTTTGAAACAGTTTGAGTAGAATTGATATTAGGTCTTCTTTTAATGTTTGGTAAAATTCAGCAGTGAAGCCATTGGGTCCCACACTTTTCTTTGCTGTGAGGCTTTTTATTACAGCTTTGATCATCTTATATTTATTGGTCCATTCAGGTTTTGGATGCTTTCATAGTTAAATCTTGGTATATTGAATGTGTCTAGAAATTGATCCATTTCTTCTCAATATTTTAATTGATTGCTCCTAGTAGATGCCAGGAGCGATATAGATGCTCCTAGTAGACACTAATGAACCTTTGAATTTCTGTGGTTTCAGTTGTAATGTCTCTTTTTCATCCCTGATTTTATTTATTTGAGTCTTCTCTTTTGTCTTCTTAAACTGGCTAAACATTTGTCAATTTTATGTTTTCAAAATACATTTTTTTGTTTTGTTGATCATCTGTGTTTTCTTCATTTTTGTTTATTTCTGTTCTTACATTTATTATTTGGTTTCGTCTACTAATTTTGGGTTTGATTTAATCTTGCTTTTCCAATTATTTATGATGCCTTGTTGTTTATTAGATGTTTTTCTCCTTTCTTTATATCAGAGCTTTTAGCTACAAATCTATCTTAGTACTGCTTTTACTATATCCCATAAGTTTTGATATATTTCCATTATCATTTGTCTCATGAAAGTTTACAAGTTTTTTATAATTACTTCATTAACCCACTGACAATTCAGGAGCATATTGTTTAATTTCCATATGTTTGTTTAGTTTTCAAAATCCCTCTTATTAATTTCTAGTTTTATTCTACTGTGGTAGGCAAGATTCCTGTTATTATTTCAAGTTTTTGAATGTTTTAAGTCTTGTTTTGTGACCTAACATATGATCTATCCTTGAGAATGATCTATGTGCTAAAAAAATGTGTATACTGCATCTGTTGGATACAATATTCTGTAAATGTCTGTTAGGTCCATTTGGTCTATACTGTAGATTAAGTTCAGTGTTATTTTGTTGACTTTTCTGTCTGTAAGATCTGTCCAATGCTGAAAGTGCGTGTTAAGATCTGTCCGGTGCTGAAAGTGTGTGTTGCGGTTTGTTGAGGTTTCCAGCTATTATTGTATTTGTGTCTATCTCTCTCTTTCTCGCTAATATTTGCTTTATGTATCAGAGTGTTTCAGTGTTGAGTGCATATATATTTAAAATAGTTATGTCTTCTGGATTAATTGACTCCTGTATCAGAATGATCTTTGTCTCTTCTTATGATTTTGTCTTGAAATATATTTTTTCTGATGTAAGTATAGGTTTGCCTGCTCTTTTTTGGTTTCCATTGGCATAAAATATCTTTTTCCATCCCTTTATTTTTAAATTATGTCTTTATAGTTGAAGTGCAATTCTTGTAGGCAA
Source organism: Aotus nancymaae (assembly GCF_030222135.1). Lineage (NCBI taxonomy): Eukaryota > Metazoa > Chordata > Mammalia > Primates > Aotidae > Aotus > Aotus nancymaae. The sequence goes on from NW_026988471.1 coordinate 34,354,800, forward strand.
CAAATCATTAGGTCTTGTTTTGGATTCATTCAGCCACCCTGTATCTTTTTACTGGAAGATTTAGTACATTTATATTCCTTGTTTTTATTGATTAGTAAGGACCAACTCCCACAATTTTGTTGTTTCTTTGTTGTTTTATTGGTCTTCTCTTCCTTGTTTCCTTCCCTCCTGTCTTCCTTTTATTGAAGATAATTTTCTCTGGTGGTATGCTTTAAATTTCTTGCTTTTTTATTTTTATGTGTATCCATTGTATCTTTTCATGAGACTTGAAAATACTATCATATGACCCACTATTGTAAACGTGACAATTTTACACTACTTGCATGAACAAAGTAGCAAAAAGAAAACTAATAAATATTCTACACTTTAACTTCATTGCCCCACTTTTTAACTTTTTGTGTTTTCTATTCTGTCTGTGTCTTACAAAGTTGTTGTAGTTATTATTTTTTGTTGGTTTATCTTTTCATTTTGCTACTTAAAAGTTGTTTGCACATCACAATTACAGTGTCCTAATATTCAGTGTTTTTCTGTGTACTTACTATTACCAGTAAGTTTTGTACCTCCAGACAAGTTTCTCACTTCTTATTAACATCCTTTTCTTTCTGATCAGACAACTTCCTTCAGCATTTATTGTTGATTAGGTCTGGTGTTGATGAAATTTCTCAGTTTATGTTTGGGAAAGTATTTCTATTTTATGTTTCAAGGATATTTTTTACCAAATGTACTATTCTAGGGTATTTTTTTTCTTCTACACTTTAATTATGTTATGACACGCTCTCCTGCCCTTTAAGCTTTTCACTAAAAAGTCTGCTGTCAGATGTTTTGGGGCTCTGTTGTACACTATTTGTTTTTGTTCTCTTGCTGCTTTAATATTTTTTGGGAGTTCGATTGTTGAATATCTTGAGGTAATCTTCTTTGGGTTAAATCTGCTTGGTGTTCTAGAACCTTCTTGTACTTGGATATTGATATCTTTCTCTAGGTTTGGCAAGTTCTCTCTTATCCTTAGGAATAAAATTTCTATCACTTTTTCTCTACCTCCTTTTTAAGTTCAGTAACTTACATTTGCCCCTTTGAGGTTATTTTCTAGATCTTATAGGCATACTTTATAATTTTTTATTCTTTTTTCTTGTATCTCCTCTGATTATGTATTTTCAAATAGCCTGTCTTGAAGGTGACTAATCCTTTCTTCTGCTTAATCAATTCTACTAGTAAGAGACTCTGACATATTCTTTAGTATGTCAGTTGCATTTTTTAACTCCATAATTTCTGCTTTATTATTCTTAATGATTTCAATCTTCATGTTAGATTTACCTTATAGAATTCTGAATTTCTTCTCTATGTTGTCTTGAATTTCTTTGAATTTCCTCTAAACAGCTATTTTGAATTCTCTTTCTGAAAGGTTGCATATCTCTGTTTCTCCAGGATTGGTTTCTGGTACCTTATATTTTCTGTTTGGTGCAGTCATGTGTTTCTGGATGAACTTATGCTTGTGGATGTTTGTCCTTGTTTCAGCATTGAAGAATTAGGTATCATGTCCTTCTTGAGAAGGCTTTCCAGGTTTTCAAAAGAAGGTGGGTATTGTGTTCTAAGCCATATCTGCATTAGGTTCACCCCAAGCCCAGTAACACTTTGGTTCTTGCAGATTTACAAAAGTATTACCTTGGTGGTATGAACCCCAAGAATCTGAGACAGGTCACAATTAATGTAGGAAGTTTATTTTGCCAAGGTTGAGGATGCATGCCCATGACACAGCCTCATAAGGCTCTGGCATGTGCTCAAGGTGATCAGAGCACAGTTTGGTTTTATACATTTTAGGGAAACATGAGACATCAATCAATACATGTAAGATGAGCATTGGTTTGGTCTGGAAAGGTGGGATGACTAGAAGCAAAGGCAGGACAACTCAAAGCAGGGAAGGGAATGCCAGGTCATAGGTAGATAAGAGACAAATGATTGCATTTATTTGAGATTCTGATTAGCTTCTCCAAAGGAGGCAATCAGATATGCATTTATCTCAGTGAGCAGAGATAGACTAGAAGGGGAGGCAGGTTGGCCATAAGCAGTTCCCAGCTTGACTTTTCCCTTTAGCTTAGTGATTTGGAGGACTCAAGATTTATTTTCATTTCATAGTGGTCTTGGATAAGTTCTGGAATAATTTTCTGGGTTACCAGGCAGAGACTCTTCTTCCCTTTCTTTACTTTCTCCCAAATAAACAGTCTATCTCTCTGTGTTGAGCCACATAGAGCTAGGAAAGGGATGATATAAACACCCCTGTGACCCACAACAACTGGGATTGCACTGGGTGAGACCTGAAGATGGTAGACCACTGGATCTTATCCAAGGCCTATTCTAACAACTACCTGGCTATCACCTATGTTTGCTCCAAGCCCTAGTCTCTACTATCAGCTGGTATTGAAGACAGCCAGTACTGTGTCCTTCTAGTCAGGGTACCAAGTTCCCTTAGACTCTGGGATAGTCTAGCAATGCTTTCTGGGAGCTGTGGATTGGAGTAAAAAATGTTAGGAATCTACCATATACTGTATTCCAGTGTAGTGATCTGTCACTCAAACCACAAGAAAAAGTCCTTCCCACTCTTCCCTCTTCTTAGAACAGGCAAAAGAACCACATCTCCTGGCTACTACTATCACAGGCTCACAAATATAACTGCCAAGCTACCACCACTATTCACTTTGGGCCCAAGGGCTCTTTAGTCAGCAGGCAATTAAATCCTGCCAGGACTAGATCTTTCCCTTCAATACAGCAGGTTCTGTTCTGGCCCAGGGTGTGTCTAGATATGCCATCCGGGTGCTAGGACATGAAATGGAGCATCACAACTCTGCCCAGTGCCCTATCGTACTGTGGCCGAGCTGGTGTCCAACATGCAAGACAAAGTCCTCTTTTCTTTTTCCTACTCTTTTATTATTAAAACACCAGGGGTTTCGTCTAGGTCCTGCTACTCACACACAAAAAGCCAATCACTAATGTGGTGAGTATTGCCAAGGAAGACGGGTTTAATCAGGTGCTGCAGTCAAGGAGATGGAAGGTCAGTCTCAAATCTATCTTTGCATGGAACAACGGAGCTCCCAGCCAGCACTTGAGCTCCTATAAGGGACAGACTGTCTCCTCAAGCAGCTCCCCAACCCCCGTATATCCAAAGAGACACCTCATAAAGGAGAGCTCAGGCCAACATCTGGCAGATATGCTTCTGCCAGATGTTGATAACAGAAGAAGATAACAGAAGAAGAAACCGGCAGCAACCCTTACTGTTCTGCAACCCCTGCGGGTGATCCCAAGGCAAGCAGAGTCTGGAGTGGACCTCCAGCAGTCCTGCAGCAGAGGGGCCTGACTGTTAGAAGGAAAACTAAGAAACAGAAAAAAATAGTTTCAACATCAACAAAAAGAACATCCACTCAGAGACCCCATCTGAAAGTCACCAACTACAAAGATGAAAGGTAGATAAAGCCAATAAGATGTCACAAAAAGGATGAAAACACCAGAAACCAGAATGCTTCTCCTCCTACAAAGGATCACAACTCCTCACACGCTAGGGATCAAAGGTGGATATGGAATGAATCTGATGAATTGACAGAAAAAGGCTTCAGAAGGTGGGTAATAACAAACTTCTCAGAGCTAAAAGAACATGTGCTAACCCAATGCAAAGAAACTAAGAACCTAGAAAAAAGATTAAATGAGATGCTAACTAGAATAAACAGCTTAGAAAAGAATATAAGCGACTTGATGGAACTGAAAAACACAGCATGAGAACTTCACGAAGCATACAGAAGTTTCAATAGCCAAATTGACCAAGCAGAAGAAAAGATATCAGAGATTGAAGATCAACTCAATGAAATAAAACAAGAGGACAAGAATAGAGAAAAAAGAGTGAAAAGAAATGAACAAAGCCTACAAGAAATATGGGTTTATGTGAAAAGACCTAATCTACATTTGATAGGTATACCTGAATGTGACGGAGAGAATGAATCCAAGCTGGAAAACACTCTTCAGGATATTATCCAGGAGAACTACCGCAACCTAGCAAGGCAAGCCAACATTCAAGTCCAGGAAATCAGGGACCACCACAAAGATATTCCTCAAGAAGAGCAACCCCAAGGCACATAATCATCAGATTCACTAGGGTTGAAAAGAAGAAAAAAATGCTAAGGGCAGCCAGAGAGAAAGGTCTGGTTACCCACAAAGGGAAGCCCTTCAGACTCACAGTGGATCTCTCTGCAGAAACCCTACAAGCCAGAAGAGAGTGGGGGCTAATATTCAACATCCTTAAAGAAAAGAACTTTCAACCTAGAATTTCATATCCAGCCAAACTAAGCTTCATAAGCGAAGGAGAAATAAAATCCTTTACAGACAAGCAATTGCTGAGATTTCATCACCACCAGGCCTACCTTACAAGAGCTCCTGAAAGAAGCACTAAACAAGGAAAGGAACAACCAGTACCAGCCATGCCAAAAATGTACCAAAGGGTAAAGAGCATCAACACAATGAAGAAACTGCATCAACTAATGGGCAAAACTTCCAGCTAGCATCAAAATGGCAGGATCAAATTTACATATAACAATATTAACCTTAAATGTAAATGGGCTAAATGCCCCAATCAAAAGACGCAAACTGGCAAATAGGATAAGAAGTCAAGACCCATCAGTGTGCTACATTCAGGAAATGCATCTCATGTGCAAGGACACACATAGGCTAAAAATAAAGGGATGGAGGAAGATTTATGAAGCAAATGGAGAGCAAAAAAAGCAGGAGTTGCAATCCTGGTCTCCTGGTCTCTGATAAAATGGTCTTTAAACTAACAAAGATCAAAAGAGACAAAGAAGGACATTACATAATGGTAAAAGGATCAACACAACAAGAAGAGCTAATGCTCCTAAATATATACGCACCCAATACAGGAGCACCCAGATACATAAAGCAGGATCTTAATGACCTCCAAAGAGACTTAGACTCCCATACAATAATAGTGGTAGACTTTAACACTCCACTGTCAATATTAGATAGATTAACAAGACAGAAAATTAACAAGGATATCCAGGACTTGAACTCAGATCTGGACCAAGTGGACCTAATAGACATCTACAGAATTCTCCACTTTAAATCCATAGAATATATATTCTTCTCAGCACTGCATTGCACCTACTCTAAAATTGAGCACATAATTATAAGTAATTCACTCCTCAGCAAATGCAAAAGAACAAAAATCATAACAAACAGTCTCTCAAACCACAGGGTAATCAAATTAGAACTCAGGATTAAGAAACTAACTCAGAACCGCAAAACTTCAGAGAAACTGAACAACCTGCTCCTGAATGTTGACTGGATAAACAATGAAATGAAAGCAGAAATGAAGATGTTCTTTGAAACCAACAAGAATGAAGACAAAACATACCAGAATCTCTGGACACATTTAAAGCAGTATCTAGAGGGAAATTTATAGCAATAAATGCCCACACGAGAAGCAAGGAAAGATCTAAAATCAACACCCTATTATCAAAATCAAAAGAGCTAGATGAGCAAGTTAAAAAAACTCAAAAGCTAGCAGAAGACAAGAAATAACTAAGATCAGAGCAGAACTGAAGGAGATAGAGACACAAAAAAAAATCCTTCAAAAAATAAATACATCCAGGAGCTGGTTTTGTGAAAAGATCAACAAAATAGACGGACTGATAGCCAGATTAATAAAAAAGAAAACAGAGAAGAATCAAATAGATGCAATAAAAAACATAAAAGGGGATATCACCACCAATTCCACAGAAATACAAACTACCATCAGAGATTACTACAGACAACTCTCTGCACATAAACCAGTAAACCTGGAAGAAATGGATAAATTCCTGGACACTTGCACCCTCCCAAGTCTAAACCAGGAAGAAGTTGAAACCTTGAACAGACCAAAAACAAAGGCTGAAGTTGAGGCCACAATTAATAGCCTACCAACCAAAAAAAGTCTAGGTCCAGATGGGTTCACAGCTGAATTCTACCAGATGTACAATGAGGAGCTGGTACCATTCCTTCTGAAACTATTCCAAACAATACAAAAGAGGGAATCATTCCAAATCACTTTATGAGACCAACATCATCCTGATGCCAAAACCTGGCAGAGACTCAACAAGAAAAGAAAACTTCAGGCCAATATCCATGATGAACATAGATGCAAAAATCTTCAATAAAATATTGGCAAACCGATTGCAACAGCACATCAAAAAGCTTATCCATCACGATCAAGTAGGCTTCATCCTGAGGATGCAAGACTGGTTCAACATACACAAGTCTATAAACGTAATCCACCACATAAACAGAACGAAAGACAAAACCACATTATCTCAATAGATGCAGAGAAGGCCTTTGACAAAATTCAGCAGCCCTTTATGCTAAAAGCTTTCAATAAACTGGGTATCGAAGGAACATATCTCAAAATAATAAAAGCTATTTATGACAAACCTACAGCCAATATCATACTGAATGGGCAAAACCTGGAAGCATTCTCTTTGAAATCCAGCACTAGACAAGGATGCCCTCTCTCACCACTCCTATTCAGTATAGTATTGGAAGTCCTAACCAGAGCAATTAGGCAAGAAAAAAAAATGAAGGATATTCAATTAGGAAAGGAGAAAGTCAAATTGTCTGCATTTGCTGATGACATCATTGTATATTTAGAAGACCCTATCATCTCAGCCCAAAATCTCCTTAAACTGATAAGCAACTTCAGTAAAGTCTCAGGATACAAAATCGATGTGCAGAAATCACAAGCATTTCTATACACCAATAACAGACTAACAGAGAGGCAAATCATGAGCAAACTCCCATTTACAGTTGCTACAAAGAGAATAAAGTACCTAGAAATATCAAGGAGAACTACAAACCACTGCTCAAGGAAATAATAGAGGATACAAACACATGGAGAAACATTCCATGCTCAAGGTTAGGAAGAATCAATATCATGAAAATGGCCATACTGCCCAAAGTACTTTATAGATTCAATTCTATCCCCATCAAGCTACCAATGACCTTCACAGACCTGGAAAGAAACACTTTAAACTTCATATGGAACCAAAAGAGAGCCTGCATAGCCAAGACAATCCTAAGCAAAAAGAACAAAGCTGGAGGCATCACACTATCTGATTTCAAACTATACTGCAAGGCTACAGTAATCAAAACAGCGTGGTACTGGTACCAAAACAGAGATATAGACCAATGGAACAGAACAGAGGCCTTGGATGCAACACCACAGATCTACCATCTGATCTTTGACAAACCTGACAAAAAGCAATGGGGAAAGGATTCTCTGTTTAATAAACCGTGTTGTGAAAACTGGCTAGCAGTGTGCAGAAAGCAGAAACTGGATCCCTTGCTGACACCTTACACTAAAATTAACTTCAGATGGATTAAAGACTTAAACATAAGACCTAACACCATAAAAAGCCTAGAAGAAAATCTAGGTAAAACTATTCAGGACATAGGCATAGGCAAGGAATTCATGATTAAAACACCAAAAGCATTGGCAACAAAAGCCAACATAGACAAATGGGACCTGATCAAACTCCACAACTTCTGCACAGCAAAAGAAACAATCATTAGAGTCAACCAGCAACCAACAGAATGGGAAAAAAATTTTGCAATCTACTCATCTGACAAAGGGCTAATATCCGGAATCTACAAAGAACTAAAACAGATTTAAAAGAAAAAAACAACAAACAAACCCAATTAAAAGTGGACGAAGGACATGAACAGACACTGTTCAAAAGAAGACATATCTGATGCCAACAAACATATGAAAAAATGTTCATCATTACTGGTCACTAGAGAAATGCAAATCAGAACCACTCATCTCACACCAGTTAGAATGGTGATCATTAAAAAATCTGGAGACAACAGATGCTGGAGAGGATATGGAGAAAGAGGAACACTTTTACACTGTTGGTGCAAGTGAGTTTAAACTAGTTTGTAAACTAGTTCAACCATTGTGGAAGACAGTGTGGCACTTCCTCAAGAACCTAGAAATAGAAATTTAATTTGAACCAGCAATCCCATTACTGGGTATATACCCAAAGGATTATAAATAGTTCTATTATAAAGACACATGCACAGGTATGTTCATTACGGCACTGTTTACAATAGCAAAGACCTGGAACCAACCCAGATGCCCATCAACAATAGACTGGACAAGGAAAGTGTGGCATATATACACCACAGAATACTATGCAGTCATAAAATTGATGAGTTCGTGTCCTTTGTAGGGACATGGATGAATCTGGAAACCATCATTCTCAGCAAACTGACACAAGAACAGAAAATCAAACACTGCATGTTTTCACTCATAGGTGGATATTGAACAATGAGAACACATGTACATAGGGAGGGGAGCATCACACACTGGGTCTGTTGGCGGGGAGCCAATCAAGGGACAGTGGAGGGTGGGGAGGTTGGGGAGGGATAACATGGGGAGAAATGCCAGATGTAGGTGACAGGGAAATGGAGGCAGCAAACCACATTGCCATGTGTGTACCTATGCAACAATCCCGCATGATCTGCACATGTACCCCAGAACCTAAAGTAGAATTTAAAAACATGTATTTACTAATGTAAAAACAAATATATTCAATGTTAGTCTTTAATTTTGTTCTGTGTAAATCTAGAGTATAAATGTTAACAAACAGAAATGAGCACACATATATATATACACAAAAACATGTACACTACCACTCATAGCAGCATTTGAATAATAGCCAAAAAGTGAGAATAACTCAAATTATCACCTTGTGAATACATAAATGAAATGTGTTTTTCCATACAATGGAATACTATTTAGTATTTTAAATGAATGAGCTACTAATATATTCTACTACTTGGATAAATATGAAAAACATCATTTTAAGTGAAAGAAGCTAGATACAAAAAAATGGTATGATTCTCTTTATATACAGAATCGAAAAAAGAAAAATTAATATAGAGACAGAATGTAGATCAGTGGTTTCCAAAGGCTATGGTAGCGTGTGGTGTTTAAATGAAAATGAGAATGAGAATATTTTGGGCTGATGAAAATATTTTTAAAACTGGACTGTGGTAATAGATGTACAAATCTATACATTTACTAAAACCATTTATTATATACTTACAATAAAGTGTTTTGTGATATGTCAACTATTCTACAGTAAAACTAGTTTAAAAAGCATAATATATAAGCACATACACACACACTGATACGTATGTGTGTGAATATATACACATCTACATGTATGTGTATGTGTGTATAGATATATATTCTGTTTTCACACACACACAAAGAAACATATGTGCAAGAATATACAACTTGTTTCCCTAAATTGCATAAAGAAACTTATTAGTGGTTACATTTGGAACAAAATATTTGAAGATATGAGAGATTTTCTCTCATAATGTTTAGCTGTTTAAATAAGTTAAATTTTCTAAACTTATAAATGTAATATTTTAATTTAATAATAATGTCAAAAACATTTGAATTAAAATATGTAAAAATGGAAGCCTCACTTTTCATCTGATTTCCAAAACTTGACCTGTTCTGTACATATCTTAAATTAAAATTTGTCTGATTCTTACAGTGACCATGTATACTTGCTAGACATGAAACATTGAACACCATTGGCTTAATGTCTTTTGATGACTATGATTTTGTCAGAGATAATGCAGTTTTTCATTGAACTCATTATATTTAATATATTATTTAATTATCTGCTGAAAACAAATTTATTTATCTTTATCCAAAATGTGAAGTACTTTCCAGGTCACTTCATTATGTTTATCTAAATGTGCCTATATTTCTATTATGCACCAGAATAAGCTGGGGAGCTTATTAAAAATACATCTTCCAGATCATATCCAACATATTTCTGTGTTGTAGTTTTATATTATATTCTGGAAACTGATTAAAACAAAAACAACAACAAAAAAAAATAACAAGTGATTTTGATGCAAGTGGCCCTCAAACTATGCTTTGCCAAACATTGGTTTTGAGTAAGTCAATCAATTGGATCTCATATCTAATTGAGGGGATCTCAAAAAAGTCTATTTATTTGGAACTAGGTGTTATCCAATACATTTGTAGGGGAAAATACTACACTGTGATGTTCTTGCCCTCAAACATAGGTAAGCTAAATAGCAAAAGCTAGGCTGTTACAGCCAGGATGACACCTCCTACTGTCACTCATGATACACAGTGGCAGAGTGACTTCTGAACAGCAAATATCCTCTCAATGATAGAAGAAGAAACTACACTTAACAGTTGTTACTTGAGCAATTCCAAGTATAGATTTACAGGCTTTGTGTAAGTTATATAACACATATCATCCTGAGACACAGACCAAATGGAATGCAGAACAAGAGAACCAGTAGAATAACACAATAACACAAGAAGAGACATTTCCCTCTTACCTGTTTCTCCAAAAGGAGCTCACAAATTCGCTTATTGCAAATTGGTAATAACTTAGAGTTATTACCAAAATTACATGGTTATATCACTAGTAGGTTACCGTATATCTTATTCATCTGAATTGCCTGATTAAATCTGAGCATTTTATTATCTACTACAATTCGTCATTAACTGATCCTTTTATTGTCATATTAAAATTCAAATTAAAGAAATCCTTTGAGTTTATTAAAAAGTGAGGGCCAGGTACGGTGGTTTATGCCTGTAATCCCAGCACTTTGGGAGGTGGGTGGATCACCAGGTCAGGAGATCGAGACCATCCTGGCTAACATGTTGAAAGTCCATCTCTACTAAAAATACAAAAATTAGTAGGGCATGGTGGCACACGCCTGCAATCCCAGCTACTTGGGAGGCTGAGACAGGAGAATCCCTGGAACCTGGGAAGCAGAGGTGGCAGTGAGTCAAGATCATGCCACTGCACTCCAACCTGGGCAACAGAGTGAGTCTTCGTCTAAAAAAAAAAAGACAACCATACAATACAAAATTTACCTTTTACAGGAAGAAATAAAATGTAATGAGAAAAGGAGAAAAGGACTAGGATACAGTTTAACTGTCAATAATAATATTCTGAGATTTGACTTAAGAGATTTGATTCAAAATACTACTACATCACTCTGCCTCAGCCTGCTTTATTCTTTGGGAAATTTGACACAACTCACCAATTTGAACAGCTCCTCCAAAGCAAAGGCAGAATATTCCTTTGATTCCTTGATACATGACTGCCTGACATAGTTGTGACACAGAGATAAAGATTATACCATCACTCTTCATTTATGAATTACAGAACTTCTTGTAAGCCACTGAGAAAACAATCTGATTTCTCTGGTTTGTCTCATTTTAAATCCTAAACCAGAAACATTATAGGAAGTTCTTTTTTATATAGTACAAAGCAAAGTACTTCAGGTCATTATTTTCCAGTGTATTTTCCTAAAGACCACCTAGATCAAAAAACTCAGATTTGCTGATTAAAAATTTCTGTAATCTTGTATTGAAAACAAATTCAACTGAATCAGAATTTTTGGATTAATGTCATAAATTTTATATTTTTAACCAGTAGACTAAGGGATTCTGGTGAATACTTAAGAATAACCCTCTAGATGATGAAGATGATGATACAATTCTGCTGTGCAAGTCTAATTCAGGTTCACTTACTGATTTGTACTTATCATTATTGCAGGCTAAATAATTATCACACAAAGATATCTGTATCTTAATTCCCGAAACCTGTACCTGTTATCCTCTAAGGAAAATGGATCTTATCAGATGTGATTTAATTAAGGATCTTGAGATGGAGTGATTACAGTGGATTATTCAGGTAGGTCTTAAATGTTATTGAAAATGTCCTTATAAGAGAGTGGCGAAGGAGATGTCATATAGACTGACAAGAGAAGTGATAGGCTGATCGAGCAGAGAGAGATTTAAAGAGGTTACTCTTGAAGGTTGGAGTGGTGGAACCACAAGCATAGAAATTACAGTCACCTCCAAATGCTGGAATAGGCAAGGAAGTGATTCTCCCCTAGAAGAGAAACCGTTACCCAGCTGACACCTTGATTTTGTTCCAGTGAAACTAATTTCAGACTTCTGGCCTCCAGGACTGTAAAGGAATAGATGCATATTATTTTAAGGCACCAAGTTTGTGGTAATTTGTTAGAGCAACCACAAGAAACTGGTAAAATTCTCATGGGACAATGAACCAATTAAGCAACAGGTAAATTGACTTAATTCTACTTTGCTTTACTGGATGAAGGAGAAATTACCTGACTTGTCAGGTTTTCTGCGGAAGCTTTGGGCAGTAATCAGAATGAGGGCAGTCATAATGGAAAACCAGTAAAATTTTTATTGCACTCTAAAAAATGGTCAGTGAAAGTCAACTAACATATTAATGGGACAATTATCCCCTTATTGTATCTATGAGTTATATTTCTTGCTAGATCCAAGATGGCAAATGGAAGAACAAATTGTCGTAGGAAGAAAGGAAAGAGATATGCATATAGAAAGTGCCATAATTAGTGGGGAAAGACCACAAAACAGAAAAGTATGAAGAAAGAAAGATGGCCCAATGTGTAAGAGATTGAACCATGCATTTATAAATTGAATCTCAAGCATGTAGTAAAAACCTAGCACAAAGAAGACAATTAATAAATGATTGCTGAATTCATGAATAAAACATTTTTTAAGGTTCCAGTCTAAAGTATGCATGGCAAAGTGTTAAGAGCCCAATATATAGGCAAGAAGAAATCAGAATGTAGATAATGGTATTTACTGTAACTGAGTCATGGGCTATAGTGTGCCCTAATCATTGTTGTGATATGTAAACTGTAGTCAAGATTCATTGTGAACTCTATTTAAAATATTATGAACATCCTCCAGTGGTGTCTTATAGGGACAGTTTAACCAATGGTAGTGCTTACTTTTGCACCAGAATAGAGAAGTAAGTAGAACATGGATTATTCAGTTGAGTTTTTGATAAAAAATTAATTGGGAAATGGGTAAACAATTACACATCTTAATCTAGAAAAAATAGGCACATATAAATAAGTAGCAGGATTAGAAGAGTAATTTTAAAACTTCCTTAAATTAAGCAGTATTATTTTACTATTCCCAAGGATTCTGAAAGTTTTTTTGAATTTTTTTATCTTTCATTAAAATTTCCTGTCAATGTTTGATTTCACTGGAGATGTTAGCTTATTTCATTAGCGTAGAGCTCTTTATAAGTAACCTAGAACAGAGCTGATCAAGAAAGCTATAGTAAAACTGCCTCTGAAAACCTTTAATAAGTAATGTAATATTACTCATTAAAGATAATACCTATAAAATGGAAATGGGAGGGACATTTGCGTTTAACTTGGAGCTACTGGGAGCGCGCCTTCTACTACCACACGCGGCTGGATGACCACCCGACAGTGCGCCCGCACTTGCAGGAAGGCTGGTGATGCTCGTCAGCGACCCCAGGAAGTCTGAGCTGGAGAAGTTTAAAGAACTGGCCAAGTTTAAGGCCGAAGTGGCTTGGATCACAGAGTATAAAACAGATCTGTTTGCCTTCAGAACTGAAGGACAGAAGACACAATTCTTTCAATACCAGAAAGGATTTTTAAACAGGTTTTGTGAAATATTGGAAAGCTTTAGAAAAATCCACAGTGGTACATGTACCACAGGGGAAGATGCTGTGAGACCAGTCAGCTTTGGTAGTACAGGGGCTTCCAGAAGGTGTTGCCATTAAACACTCTGAGAATTATGATCTTGCAACCCTGAAATGGATTTTGGAGAATACAGCAGAGATTTTATTTATTATTAAGAGTGAACCACTAGATGCACGCTTCATATAAAAAAGATATACAGGGATTGGATCCAAGATGGCCGGTTAGGAGGAACTCGGGATTGCAGGTCTGAGAGAAAGCGCAGAGGGTGAGTGGATGCCGCATTTCCAGACGGATTTTTACTGCCCACAGACCAGGAGATTCACAGGCGGAGGAGCCCCACGAGTCACCAGCGCCGCAGGTTTGGCCAGCACGGCTGCTTGGCCTGCACCCTGACACAGCAGCTCCCAGTGCAGAGTGAGCGAGACTGAGTCCCCTCTAAGCCAGCAAGGGGAGCTGAAACGGGAAGCCAGGCGAGGAGATTCCCGGGCAAAAACGCGCCATGAATCTCAGAGCCGCGGTTTCAGCTGATGCAGCGGCTCCCAGGGCAGAGCAAATGAGATGGTGTCCCGTCTTAGCCAGCAAGGGGAGCTGAAACAGGGAGCCAGGCCAGGAGATTCCCTAGCAAAAAAGCACCGCAGCAAACACAACTGAACCCGGGATGGCCCAGCTCAGTGGAGGAGGGGTGTCCGCAATTACAGAGGCACCCTGCAGTTCCCAGGGCAATCTGCCATCGCCAAGGCAACCCGCCACTACAGAGACTCCATCACTACAGGGGCGGGCCAACATAGCGGAAGCAGTTCTAACTACACCCCTATAAACAGGACTGCAGGGAAATTCACACGGAAGCTGGGCGGAGCCCACAGCAGCTCAGCGAAGCCTCTGCAGGCTGAGTGTGACTAGGCTGCCACCTTGTGGGCAGGGAAAATGGCAGCAGCACAGCAGAAATTCATAAAGCCCTAACTCCCTGGGACAGAACACCTGGGGGGAAGAAAAAGGAGTTTATGAGTTCGGCTGCTACAGATTTAAACTTACCAAAATCAGAATGACAGCAACTACAAAGTCGACAGGTGGATAAATCCACAAAGATGGGAAGAAACCAGCGCAAAAAGGATGAAAACACCCAAAACCAGAACACCTCTCCTCCTACAAAGGATCACAACTCCTCACCAGCAAGGGAACAAGACTAGATGGAGAATGAGTGTGATGAAATGACAGAATCAGCTTTCAGAAAGTAGATAATAAGAAACTTCCATGAGCTAAAAGAACATGTTCTAACGCAATGCAAAGAAACCAAGAACCTTGAAAAAAGACTTGACAAAATGCTAACAAGAATGGACAACTTAGAGAGGAATATAAGTGAATTGATGGAGCTGAAAAACACAACATGAGAACTTCGCAAAGCATGCACAAGTTTCAACAGCCGAATTGACCAAGCAGAAGAAAGGATATCAGAGGTCAAAGATCAACTCAATGAAATAAAACGAGAAGGCAAGATTAGAGAAAACAGGGTAAAAAGGAATTAACAAAGTCAACAAGAAATATGAGACTATGTGAAAAGACCTAATCTATGCTTGATAGGTATACCCGACTGTGACGAAGAGAATGCATCCAAGCTGGAAAATCCTCTGCAGGATATTATCCAGGAAAACTTCCCCAACCTAACAAGGCAGGCCAATATTCAAGTCCAGGAAATACAGAGAACACCACAAAGATATTCCTCTAGAAGAGCAACCCCAAGGCACATAGTCGTCAGATTCACTAGGTTTGAAATGAAGGAGAAAATGCTAGGGCAGCCAGAGAGAAAGGTCGGGTTACCCACAAAGGGAAGCCCATCAGACTCACAACAGATCTCTCAGCAGAAACCATACAAGCCAGAAGAGAGTGGGGCCGATATTCAACATCCTTAAAAAAAAGAACTTTCAACCCAGAATTTCATATCCAGCCAAACGAAGCTTCATAAGTGAAGGAAAAATAAAATCCTTTGTGAACAAGCAAGTACTCAGAGATTTCATCACCACCAGACCAGCTTTACAAGAGCTCCTGAAAGAGGCACTACACATAGAAGAGAACAAGCAGTACCAGATACTCCAAAAACACATGAAATGGTAAAGAGCATCAACACAATGAAGAATCTGCATCAACCAACAGGCAAAACAGCCAGCTAGCATCAAAATGACAGGATCAAATTCACACATAACAATATTAACCCTAAACGTAAATGGACTAAATTCCCCAATAAAAAGACATAGACTGTCAAATTGGATAAAAAGCCAAAACCCATCAGTGTGCTATATCCAGGAAACCCATCTCACATGCAAGGATACACAAAGGCTCAAAATAAAGGGATGGAGGAAGATTTACCAAGCAAATGGAGAGCAAAAAAAAGCAGGAGTTGCAATTCTCATCTCTGATAAAATAGACTTTAAAGCAACAAAGATCAAAAGAGACAAAGAAGGACATTACATAATGGTAAAAGGATCAATGCAACAAGAAGAGCTAACAATCTTAAATATATATGCACCTAATACAGGAGCACCCAGATACATAAGGCAAGTTCTTAAAGACTTACAAAGAGACTTAGACTCCCACACAATAATAGTGGGAGACTTCAACACACCATTGTCAATATTAGACAGATCAACGAGACAGAAAATTAACAAGGATATCCAGGACTTGAACTCAGACCTGGACCAAGCAAACCTAATAGACATTTACAGAACTCTCCATCCTAAATCCACAGAATATACATTCTTCTCAGCACCACATCACACCTACTCTAAAACTGACCACATAATTGGAAGTAAATCACTCCTCAGCAAATGCAAAATAATGGAAACCATAACAAACAGTCTCTCAGACCACAGTGGAATCAAGTTAGAACTCAGAATTGAGAAACCAACCCAGAACCACACAGCCTCATGGAAAATGAACAACTTTCTCCAGAATGTTGACTGGATAAACAATGAAATGAAGGCAGAAATAAAGATATTCTTCGAAACCAACGAGAACGAAGACACCACATACTAGAATCTCTGGGACACATTTAAAGCAGTCCCTAGAGGAAAATATATAGCAATAAGTGCCCACATGAGAAGAAAGGAGAGATCTAAAATTGACACCCTATCATCAAAATTGAAAGAGCTAGAGGAGCAAGATCAAAAAAAACTCAAAACCTAGCAGAAGACAAGAAATAACTAAGATCAAAGCAGAGTTGAAGGAGATAGAGACACGAAAAACCCTACAAAAAATCAATAAATCCAGGAGCTGGTTTTTGGAAAAGATCAACAAAATAGACAGACCACTAGCCAGATTAATAGAAAAGAGAGAATAACCAAATAGATGCAATAAAAAATGATAAAGGGGATATCAACACAGATTCCACAGAAATTCAAACCATCATCAGAGATTATTACAAACAACTCTATGCACGTACACTAGAAAACCTGGAAGAAATGGATAAATTCCTGGACAGTTGCCTCCTCCCAAGCCTAAACCAGGAAGAAGTCGAAACCCTGAATAGACCAATAACAAGGTCTGAAGTCGAGGCAGCAATTAAGAGCCTACCACCCAAAAAAAGCCCAGGTCCAGATGGGTTTACAGCCGAATTCTACCAGACATACAAAGAGGAACTGGTACCATTCCTTCTGAGACTATTCCAAATAATCCAAAAAGAGGGAATCCTTCCCAAATCATTTTATGAGACCAACATCATCCTGATACCAAAACCCGGCAGAGACTCAACAAGAAAAGAAAACTACAGGCCAATATCCATGATGAACATAGATGCAAAAATCTTCAATAAAATACTGGCAAGCCAATTACAACAGCACATCAAAAAGCTTATCCACCATGGTCAATTAGGATTCATCCCAGGGATGCAAGGCTGGTTCAATGTACGCAAGTCTATAAATGTAATTCACCACATAAACAGAACCAAAGACAAAAACCACATGATTATCTCAATTGATGCAGAGAAGGCCTTGGACAAAATTCAACAGCTCTTTATGCTAAAAACCCTCAATAAACTAGGTATCGATGGAACATATCTCAAAATAATAAAAGCTATTTATGACAAACCAGCAGCCAATATCATACTGAATGGGCAAAAACTGGAAGCATTCCCTTTGAAATCTGGCACTAGACAAGGATGCCCTCTCTCATGACTCCTATTCAATATAGTACTGGAAGTTCTAGCCACAGCAATCAGGCAAGAAAAAGAAATAAAGGGTATTAAACTAGGAAAGGAGGAAGTCAAATTGTCTCTATTTGCAGACGACATGATTGTATATCTATAAGACCCCATCATCTCAGCCCAAAATCTCCTGAAACTGATAATCAACTTCAGCTAAGTCTCAGGATACAAAATCAATGTGCAAAAATCACAAGCATTCCTATACACCAATAACAGACTTAAAGAGAGCCAAATCAAGAACCAACTGCCATTCACAATTGCTACAAAGAGAATAAAATACCTAGGAATACAACTAACAAGGAACGTAAAGGACCTCTTCAAGGAGAACTACAAACCACTGCTCAACGAAATAAGAGAGGGCACAAACAGATAGAGTAACATTCCATGTTGATGGTTAGGAAGAATCAATATTGTGAAAATGGCCATACTGCCCAAAGTAATTTACAGATTCAATGCTATCCCCATCAAGCTACCAATGACCTTCTTCACAGAACTGGAAAAAACCATCTTAAACTTCATATGGAACCAAAAGAGAGCCCACATAGCCAAGTTATTTCTAAGCAAAAAGAACATACCGGGAGGCATCACACTACCGGACATCAAACTATACTACAAGGCTACAGTAATCAAAACAGCGTGGTACTGGTACTGATACAGAGATATAGACCAATGGAACAGAACAGAGGCGTCGGAGGCAACACAACATATCTACAATCATCCAATCTTTGACAAACCTGATAAAAACAAGCAATGGGGAAAGGATTCCCTGTTCAATAAGTGGTGTTGGGAAAACTGGCTAACCATATGCAGAAAGCAGAAACTCGACCCCTTCCTGACACCTTACACTAAAATTGACTCCAGATGGATTAAAGACTTAAACATAAGACCTAACACCATAAAAACCCTAGAAGGAAACATAGGCAAAACCATTCAGGACATAGGCGTAGGCAAGGGCTTTATGACCAAAACACCAAAAGCATCGGCAACAAAAGCCAAAATAGACAAATGGGACCTAATCAAACTCCACAGCTTCTGCACGGCAAAAGAAACAGTCAATAGTGTGAATCGGCAACCAACAGAATGGGAAAAAGTTTTTGCAGCCTACCCATCTGACAAAGGGCTGATTTCCAGAATACAATGAACTAAAACAGATTTACAAGAAAAAAACAAACAAGCCCATTCAAAAATGGGCGAAGGATATAAACAGATACTTTACAAAAGAAGACATTCATGAGGCCAACAAGCATATGAAAAAATGCTCATCATCAGTGGTCATTAAAGAAATGCAAATCAAAACTACATTGAGTTACCATCTCACGCCAGTTAGAATGGTGATCATTAAAAAATCTGGAGACAACAGATGCTGGAGAGGATGTGGAGAAATAGGAACTCTTTTACACTGTTGGTGGGAGTATAAATTAGTTCAACCTTTGTGGAAGACAGTGTGGTGATTCCTCAAGGACCTGGAAATAGAAATTCCATTTGTGCTGGGTATATATCCAAAGGATTATAAATCGTTCTCCTATAAGGACACATGCACACGAATGTTCATTGCAGCACAGTTTACAATAGCAAAGACCTGGAACCAGCCCAAATGCCCATCAATGATAGACTGGACAGGAAAAATGTGGCACATATACATCATAGAATATTGTGCAGCCATCAAAAACAATGAGTTCGCATCCTTTGTAGGGACATGGATAAACCTGGAAACCATCATTCTCAGCAAACTGACACAAGAACACAAAATCAAACATCGCATGTTCTCACTCATAGCCGGGTATTGAACAATGGGAACACATGGACACAGGGAGGGGAGCACTATACACTGGGGTCTGTTGGGGGGGAGTTGGGGGGACAGCGGGGGTGGGGAGTTGGGGAGAGATAGCATGGGGAGAAATGCCACATATAGGTGAATGGGAGGAAGGCAGCAAATCACACTGCCACAGATGCACCTATGTAACAACCTTGCATGTTTTTCACATGTACCCCAAAACCTAAAACGCAATAAAAAAATAAAAAGAAAAAGAAAATGTAACTCCCATTGTCTGAGTATGGGGAAGTTGGCCAACTGCTTCTCTTCACTATGAGAGTTTCTTTGAAATGGCAGAATACTCTGGTGACAAAACAAACACCCAAGCCCTATCTTAATGTTTTTGGCTATGCATTCCTTTCTCTTGAATGACTGGCTTTCCACCCAAGGAAATGTGTCATCTCTCACTATTTCCCTCCCTCACTTCTCACATTCCATCACTCTTAAAGACAAAGAAGTACTCTTTCTCCAACCTCTTGTTTCCTAAAGATGACATCTCCATTTATTTTCAGGTAGGGACAAAATTTTCATTAACATTACCAATTAAAATTTTCAGTACCTAGATTTGCTTATCACTATGGGAAAGAAGTGACTTCTCCAATTGGCAAAGTAGATTATATTATTTTGCTAGGTAGACTAATATGAAAAGCAATGCTTGTGCATGGTTTTCCCTCGTATTGCTTATACTCTTCCCTGTTGTTAGCCTCTCAGGTCTAATTGTACCCAAATGTGATGAACTCATCTTATTCCATGTAGAAGACCTTAAAAACACCACCACCAACAATAACAACAAAAATCCTTAGTTCTAAGAGGCCTGGTTAAGATTTTTCTCTCTTAGGTCTAGTTTCTCCAACTGTGATTGATTTAATAAATCATGACAGCTCTTTACAATGTCTCCAAATGCCTTTATTGGGAAGTGAAAAAAAATCAGGAATCATCATATTAGTCTCTGGTTCCTGACTCTTTCTTTTATTTTGCTTCTTATGGAGTTTTATATTTTGCATAGTAAAAAGATATTTAATTTTGAGCTCATCCTTCCCTATAATTACTCTCTCTTGGTTAAGAACCAGGAAGGAGAAGATGGTGTTTTATTAAACTATACCAAACCTCCCAAACTGAATTAGCCCTATTAATTTTATGGTTTTAATAATTATCTCTTATTTTATTTTGTTTTCTTGCCTTATTTTGGGATATTGAGGTCTCTAGATGGAATAACATCGATAAAATTCTAACCAATCTTCAGTCTTTTTAACATTCTACTGATGTTATGCTCTTTGTGAGGCATATCTTAGTAGATCAGTTTCATAGGTATGTAATCTATATAGTCACATGGGACCCTGCGCTCCGAAGGGCTCTTCACTTGGTTTGATGATCAGTTATTTTTTCTAGTTCTTAATTTTATCTTAGAATTTGTGTTTTGTAAGTGGAAACTGATTTAAAAAAAATGGGGCAGGCATGTGGGCAGAGGAAATACATGCAATATGTGCTCTCTGTTTCTTGATTCATTCACACACAGAGTCAATGATGCCCCATGAATACAAAATTCTACTGGGTCCATAAGCATGGGAGTTCAGTGAGAATGAAAGTGAGTATAAGATAAGTGTATTAATTTTATAGCAGAGTAAGAAAAGTGAATGACAGCTCCAAGAAAGCAAGCTTTCATTTTGAACCACAACTTGCTTAAGTTGCAGAAAGAAGGTTATTGATGACATTCTAAAAAAAATACAAATAACTGAGAAACCTTATCATAGTCCTTTTTACTGGTGACACTTTATCTCTTTTATTAGCCAGCCAATTACACTAAGCTCTATAAGCATTAGTTGCAGAAATACCTAAATAAAATATTAAGATATTAAGTATTTCTTTTATGTATAGTAAAACATTAAATTTCAACTATAATAAATTATATTATTTTTGTCATATGCAATATATTGTATCATTTGGTTGGTCTCTACATTATTGCATATTACAGAAAGCATGCATTTCTTTTTTACCTATTATATTTTGTAAAAGTTAAGCTTTTATTATATTTTTTTCTATTGCTTATGATACTTATTCCCACATATAGGTTCTTCTTCTATGCTAATCTCTAAATGAAGAAAGGGCATATGTGTACAAAAAAGATGAAATTGATTGTGGGCATCTTGGAGATAGCTGTCACATCCATTCTGAACCTCAAACATGAATAAATAAAAATATTATTAACAGTTTTAATAGCATATTATATTGTTACTTTTGCTCTATACTTTATGAAAGATTCCATTGGTATAATTCCATATAATCCCATCAACACAAAGATACTATCATATCTATTGCAGAGAAAATGTGAATTAGAGCTTTCATTGTACCAAAACTTTAACACTGCAAAATTGCAGCTACTATTTATATTACATAGCTTTACTATTATATCATAAAAGATTTTTTATTTTTATTGAGATAAAAGTTTGAAAATCATTTAAAAGAGTAAGAGATGTAACCAAAACTGTGCACAAGAATTAAAATATGCATTTTTCTAAAGATCACCAATGTAGTTTATATCATAAACAAGAATCCATATTTTTCTAAAAATGAAAATACCAATGAATATCATGCAAATTATGTTCCCTGAAACAATATAAATAAATTATATCTATAAAAATTAGATAATAATCGGGAGTTTGAGTTTCCAATCTAGCATGTTAGGGACTTGGAAGTTATCACCTTGTCCTAACAATAAGTAAAAAACTGACCAAACTGAAAAATGAACTTCTCTTTTTAAATTTGTCTAAGAAGTAAGTTTATAGAGTAGACTGCTGCCCACAAATTTGGGAGACAGATAGACAAATTTGGAGAATCACAATTTACTGAAGCAAAAATCCTAAGCAGAAGCCTCCATGAAAACCAGTAATGAAGTAAGAGAACCTGAACATAATTGATAAATTACTGGAAGCTCAGAGTAAGCTTGTCTGAGAATTAAACATTTCAGAGAGCCCCAGTCATAGACCCTGACACTGAGATTTACATCTAAGAGCTCAACCATGTTCTCTCAGTGAATATAAGAGAAAAATCCTCTCATGTTTTTGGCAGGAGGAGGGGAAAATAAACCATTATGAAATACACCAGGGCATTTGTTTTTTAATAGGCCTACCCGCAAAAGAAACTATATCACTAGAGCCTAGACTATTGGGGTTTTAATAAGACACTATTTTGGGAAAGGGAAATACTTACTCAAGCCTTCTCTGGCCTTCCATGTGGGAAAAGGGATGTGCCTAACTCCACCCCACTTTGGCTGTCCTATTACACCTAAGGTGGGTGCGCAGAGGCTCAGAAGCACTTGTGAAGTTCACAGTTAAGAGAGGCAGGTTCACTAAAAGACCAAGACCTATCATATGACTATAGACTGCCTGAACAATGTTTACTCATATCAAGAAAACTGTAAGGAATAAAAGCCTGATGCTCATCACTTGGAGAAAAAAAAACTGAAATTTTCATTCATCAGCATAATACATAGCAATGAAAGTAAGATGAATACAAGAAAATGTATGCATGAGTTTTAAATGTATTCTTATAGTTAGAAAAATAAATAAAAGCAATTCTAAATGACTACCTTCAGTGCAATGCCATATTTATAAAACATGAAAAGAATAAAAAAAAGCTAAATTATGTGTTGTTTAGTGATAAATAATGAAATTAGGTAAACTCAATATTTTAAAAGTATATGAGTGATAAATATAATATATAAGACAATAATTATTTCTGGAATGATGAAGGGTTACAAGACTGGAAAGAAGCATGCAAGTAGTCTCCTTAAATTGACAGCATTCTTTTTCAGTAATTTGCATGGTTTGTGATATGGTTTGGCCTTGAGTCCCCACCCAAATCTCACTTCAAGTTGCAATCCCCAGGTGTTGAAGGAAAGACCTGGTGGAAGGTGACTGGATCATGGGGGCAGTTTCCCCTATGTGGTTCTCATGAAAAGGAGTTCTCACAAGATCTGATGGGTTTATAAGGGGCTCTTCCCCTTCACTTTCTGTCTTTCTCCTGCTGCCTTGTGAAGAAGGTTCCTGCTTCCTCTTCACCTTCTGCCACAATTGTAAGTTTCCTGAGGCCTCCCAAGCCATGCAGAATTGGAGTCAATTAAACCTCTTTCCTTTATAAATCACCCAGTCTCAGGGAAGTTCTTTATAGCAGTGTGAGAATGGACTAATACAATATGTTCAGACACACTCATTACACTGTGTGTGTGTAGTATGTGTTAAATGAATTTAAATGTTAGTCGTTTGGATAAAAAGCTTCCAAGCTTTTACATGAGTAACTAGAATTTCCCAGCTTCACTTTATTTTACACATAACTTCATATTTGACAAGATTCACAGAAGCATGGGCAATGCTAAAATAATCAGCTAAGTAGAAATTGATTACTTGTTTTACATTAAACTTGTTTGATGCAATTGATATTGACAGAGGTATAGAAAATAGAGACCATACAGGGCCCAGAGGTCACAGAAACTATGTCTGTCAGTAACTTAGAATTATAATCACAATCTTATCCAGTTTGTCAGATAAATTATATGGTACCCATACATGGAACAAAGCATTTCATTAGGTAATGAAACAATTCTAAAGAAATAAGAGAGGAGTATTTGCTCTCAGATAACTCACAGTTCAGTTGGGACAAAGAAGAAAATACTCTCCAGGCATTCACCTTATTGCACAATCAGCAGAAGCTATCTTTTTACATTAGGTGCTCTGTAGTTTCTTTTTTGATGTTTGTTGTGTCTTGTTTTAAAATTTTATTTTCCAGATTTGTTGCTGGTATATAGAGATAAAAAATTGTTTTTAATGAATTTGAATAATTTTCTTGCATAGGTGTATTGGTTTGGGTTCTCCAGAGAAATGGAACCAACAGGGAACAAACATACATACACATACACACATGCATATATATATGTGAAGATATTTACTTTGATAAACTTGATGCATTCAATAACGAAGGCCCAAAAGTCCAGGATTTGCATTTGATAAGCTGGAGACACAGGAAAACTGATGACTGATGGGAACAATGATTATGTAGCTTGCCCATGTGAAATACAATTCAGGAAATTTTCAGCATTTTTGTTACTTCAATTATAGTGTACAAAGTTCAGCTTGATTAATTATGACTAGATTCATGTAAACAAAAATGTTATGTTTGCTACAGTAATAATGAATTTTCATTTATCAAGAAAAAAAAATCAGCTTCATCCATTGGAAGAATTCTTTTTTCTTTTTTTCTCCTCTTCAAAAGTACAGATTGACTTAAATTCTAGAAAAGAGCTTAGAAAATTATATTACATAATGAAATATATTAAATGCCACAAGAAATATGAGTTACCTTCAAGAGATACATATAAAATTGTTTGATGATAGAGGTTTTTATTAAGTGATGGAGGAGAATTTGTTAAATGAGAGCTGGATCGATTTACCCTGTTACAAGTTAGCTAGACTGTCTGAAATATGTTTAAAGGTGATGGAGGTTATGCTTTGGGACCAGAGGGTCAATAATATATCTTCCAAAAAAGACTGCATATCTACTATTCACAAGAATAGTAGACCTAGGATAATATCTGTGCTGCTTGTGAAGCTGGAGGATCTCCAGTTCTGTACTGAAACTACAGGTAAATTCTAGTAATTGAATCCAGGACAAATGGGGTAAAGTTTCTGACAATGAGAGCTTGGCATATCATTTTTAGCTGCCGACAGCCAAAGTAAATTATATTAATTAGACTGAAAATCACAGAATAAATTATGGTTAATTAGCCTGATCCAGACACATTATAATGAAGTCAAATGAACTAAGTGAATTGCAGCAGATCAGGCAGGCCAAGACACTTCTAGATTATATTCTCAAATCTGAAATTCTGGTATTCTGAATCTTTTATGGAGGAAAATCTGGGACTTAACTGAATCCTATTTATATGTCAAAGCTTTTTGTGAGACAGGGTCTTACTCTGTCACCCAAACTGGAGTGCAGTAGTCCAATCTTGGCTTTCTGCAACCTCTACCTCCCAGGCTGAAACAATCCTCTTGCCTCAGCCTCATGGGTTACTGGGACCACAGGTATGTGCCACCACGCCTGGCTAATTTTTTGTAGAAATGAAGTTTGGCCATGTTACTCAGGCTGGTCTTGAAAACCTGGATTCAAGCAACCTGTCCACTTCAGTTTCCCAAAAAGCAGGGATTACAGGCATAAGCCACCATGCTCAGCCAGTGTATGCCAAAGTATTAATATAATTTTAAAAGGCTTTATATTATTTTTCCCCAAATAATATAAAATCTTTATACAAGGAAAATGAATAATTTGATTAATAATTAGGCACAGGACTTGAATAATAATAATTAGGCAAAGGACAGTAAGAAACTTCTTGTTGCTCTGGATTTTCATTTTATCATATGGTAGAAGGCCTTCCAGTTGTCATATCAGAACAAAAGAAACATGAGGCAGGATGGGAAGGCACAATGTTGTGGGTGTGGCTGAACACAGATGGGGGCCAATAGCCTTTTGCTTTCTCCCTCATTATCTCTCTTTTTTCCTTCCTTCCTTCCTTCCTTTCTTCCTTTTTTCCTTCCTTCTTTTTCAACTTTCCAATTAGAAAATTGTGTTCAATTACTGGGAAAGAACCAATTTCCCCATAATGGCAGAAGATGATGATGTGAGGCAACAGAGACCAGAGGATGGTAGTGGCCAGAGGATCATATAGAGCTAACAAATGATAATGGTTAATTGATTGTCACACAAAAAATACAACACTTGGTGCATATACGATTGAATTTTCCAACTCTAGAAAATATTACACATTTAATAAATTCAGCATCAAACTTGGTCTTGGCCAGATTCCAGCCAATATCATAGAAGATTTTTAATTCATTCACTCGTTTATTTATTCACTCAAAAAACATTTGATTATCTTTTATGTGTGAAGTTACTTGCCCCATATCAGAATAAATAGGCAGGTAGGACAAAGATTTAAACATCTAAGACCAAGAACTGTAAAACTACTATTAGTTTGGTGCAAAAGTAATTGCAGTTTGGCCAAAACTGCAATTACCTTTGCACCAACCTAAAAGAAGAAAACAGAGGAAAAGCTATACAACCCTCATCTCAGCAATTTTTTGTTTTAGTTTTGACCCCAAAAGTGCAGGCAACAAAAGTAAAATTAGACCAATGGTATATATCAAACCAAAAAGCTTCTGTATAGCAAAGAAAACAACAAAATAAAGAGACCCTATGAATTGGGAGAAATTTCTACATTCAAAAAAAATCTAAAAACTTTATACCAAGGACAATGAATAATTGGATTAATAATTAGGGAAAGGACTTGGATAAACATTCCTCAAAGGAAGACACGTATATTGCTAACAGATAGGCAAAAAAATTCTCAATATCACTGATCATTGAGAAAATGAAAATTCAAAATCACGATGAGATATCACCTTACACCTATAAGAATAGCTAATTTAGAAAATTTTTAAAAAGACAAAAGGTAAGTATATAGCAAAGACATAGATAAAAGATAACCCTTGCACATTATTGATGGGAATGCAAATTAGTGCAGCCACTATAGAAAGCAATATGAAGGGTCCTCAAAAAGCTAAAAATAGAATTACCAAATGATCCAGTAATTCAGTTTCCGATTATTTACTCAAAAGATCTGAAATTAGTATATTGAAGAGATGTTTGTGCTCCCATGTTTACTGATGCATTGTTCATAATAGCGAAGTTATGAAAGCAATGTAAGTGTCCATCAAGGGATGCATAGATAAAGAAAATATGATATTTATAGTTAGCCCTTTATATCTGCAGGTTTGGCAACTGCAGAATCGACCAACTGCAGATTATAAATATTTGAAATAAATAAATATTGACAGTACAACAATAAAAATGATACAAATCTTAAAATACAGTATAACAGCTATTTAGATAGCATTTATATTGTATTAGGTATTATAGAAAATTAGAGAAAATTTGAAGTATATAGAAGAATGTGCATAGGTTATAGGTAGAAACTACACCACTTTATATAAGGGGCTTGAGCATCCATGGATTTTGGTATGCAGGAGTTCTGGAACCAATTCCCCATGGATACCGAGAAATGACTATATACACAGTGGAATACTATGCATTCATAAAAAGGGGAAAAAATATGTTATTTGTGACAACATGGATGGAATTAGAGAATATCACCCAAAGTGAAATAAGCCAAACACAGAAAGACAAATATTGCATGTTTCCATTTATATATGGAATCTAAAACAATGGGACTCATAGAAGCAAGAGTAGAATGGTGGTTACCAGATGCTGGTAAGGAATGTGGAGTTGATAGTCAAAGGATACAAAGGTTCAGTTTGGCAAAGGGAATACATTTTATTTTTTTTTTTTGGATCAATAGCACAGGATGGTAAATATAGCTAATAACAGTACTGCACATTACAATGTCACGAAGAGTAACTTTCAAATATTCTAATCACAAAACATGTTAAATAGTTGAGGTGATACATTGTTAATTAGCTTGATTTAATTATTCCACACTTTATTCAAAAATTGTAACACCACTTTGTCCCCCATAAATATATACAACTATAATTTGTCAACATGCAAGGAAAAAACACAAAGGAAATAATACATATCTCTCTGTGTTAGACATGATTCCATTTTTCCAGATACCTTTAACCGTAACGTAATATATACAGACAATACTTATTGTCCATGGACTAGAGCTGTCAGTAAACTCTTTGCAGTAAGATCTGGCAATTCAAATGGCTCTTTGAAAGATAGCAAGAACCCTTTTAACTAGAATCACTGTGGAGAATTTCTGAGCCTTGAACACAAGGCTACCTGTGTTCAAGACTCAGAATTCCATTATGTTGAGCAATCCCGAAATCAAAAAAGAAAAGGGAGAAGCTGACTTGCCAGCATAGTAATTTTTTTATGATAAAGAAATATAATTCAAATCATTCTTTATCTCTAAAATATGTAATTTATACCTAATTTATAGTAAGTAGTCAGTATTTATATGTGACCTCTATTTATCTAGACTATCCCTTAATTATGCAATAAATGTATTGTCTAGTCGTAATTTCAAAATGGCATTATTTTGGGTACAGAATAGACATGTCTTTATTATTACAAAAGCTTATCCTCAATAGATTTTTTTATGATGTGCCTCTGTAACCCCATTTTGCACAAAAAGAATCTCCCCATGAGGTCTTTGGAAAATGTTTGGTAAAGATCTTCAGGTGGTTTTGAAGTCCCTTTCTTACTACAAACAATTGCTATAGAGGAGCCTTCCTGTGTTTGTCTGTATAGTCTAAGGTATTTAATTCACATCACAAGGCTGTTATTTTTATTTCTAATCCAATCTACCTGAGTCTTCATCCACAAAATAGTACCAACGACACTGGAATATTATTTAACCACTACCGATTTCCATGAGGATGGATTTTTTTCCTAAGAATAACACTGGCTTATTCCCACTTCTTTATTCACTCTGCTAGTAGAGAGTGCATTGGAGAGCCATGTAGATGTTTGACACAGCACTCCTCCCTTCACTTGGAAGGATGTCTCCTAAAAAAAAAATACTTTATGCAATAAGTCTTACCATGGCCATTCCCTTATATTTTATATATATGACACCAACAGTAGCTCATAATTTATTATTTATATGTATTAGTACAGTTTTGTTTGGATTAGGCAGGTATAAATTGACCACTGGCAAAGTGAGTTGCTGATTCATTCCTCTATGAAAGTGGGGCACCATCCTATGAAAAGGATGTGCATGCATTATCAGTTCCTCATTAAAGAATGTAAAGTTTACTCTCTTTAACAGTCATTATAAAACAGGGAGAGAACTGGTCATGGGAACAATAAAGAATTCAATGATTTGCCCACACTACCAAATTCACATAATTTGGGTTAGTCACAAACTGAATTGTAAAAATTTCTTATGTGGCTTTTAATAATGAGCCCTTGAGGGTGAAAGTGGTTTCTTACCACAGAGTTATTTTAATACTACAAAATAAAACAGTATTAGCAAAGTACGTGACCAGAGCTCTCTGAAATTTATGTTCAGACCCCAAATTAAAAATTGCTCTCCTGAAGGTACATGGTGTTATTCAGTCCCCTACTTTTCTGGGGAAACACTTGTTTGATAGACATATGACATAAAGACTATTAGACACTTGTAAATCTATTTAGCAAGAGAAAGAGGAACAAGAAAGTCTGATGCAGGAAGGATGCTACAGGAAAACAAATTAGATGGAACCCGTTGCTAGGAAACAAGGCAAACTAAGTGCACTGGAGTAGTTAGATTTGTAACTCTGCCAGAATAACAACCTTGCACACACATGCAGAGATGGAAGTGGAACAGATTTGCAGCTTATGTTAGGGAACAACACAAACTTTGAAATATGGCCTTGTAGGTACAGAGAAACCTCACTTTATACATATTCTGAGCCAGAAAGGAAAGAAATGAGGAAGAGAATAATCCAATAATTTTATTTGCCTATGTCTATAGTCCATCCTTAAATTAAAATTTAACATAGCCCAATTTTATTTCAAAGTTATGATATTTCTCACAAGCTCCATTGTAAAGTAGAAATATTCCTATGGAGTAATAATTTATACTTGGAGCAAAAATCAAGGGAATCTTGACAACAATAATCATAGTTGAAGGTGGTAAAATAGATGGGGTATTTCCTGGGAAATGAACTAACACACTCAGTTTTCAGTTTCCACTGGGGTTTGTCTAGTCTACATGGTACAGACAAGAAGTCCTATACCATCTCCTTCCTGAATTTCATCTCTATTTTCTGTCTCTCATTAGCGCTGATCATTCTTGTGCTCTGGTCAATGCATTTAGGGTATTTGATTGTAATATGAGTTTCTAAGAGTAGGTGTCCTCTCCACTTACTTATATTAATAACATCTAGATAGAGCCATGGGTGGCAATAAATACATAAGAAATGTTTACTGTATATTTGAAACAATGACTGAATATTTTATTATTTATATATTTTCTTTTCTTTCTTTATATATGCATATTCTATCTTCCTGAAAAATATTTAAGCCCTTTAAGAATAATACAGAGTATCTTTATTTTTTATTCTTCCCTTAAAGTAGTTTAAAATTAAGCAAAAAAAAACAGATATTTAAAGAGTACTCATTATGTTAAATTGAATAACTACAGTCAGGTAATTCATTTGGAGAAAGGGCAAAGCTATGTGAGTGAGACTCGAAATACATTTTGAAAACAGTTTAATAGCCTCAATATTTTAATGAGATTGCTGCAGTTTGTAACAATGACAGTGACAAAATAAAGTAAAAACAGTAAGAGTAAACATTCATTAAATATCTGAGCAACATTCTAAGCACCAAGAATATGGAAAAAAATCAAATCAGACAACAACCTCTGCCTTCGCTGAACTTACTATCCAGTTGGGGGAGGCAGACAATACACTATAAAATATAGAGAGTGCTAAATGATGATAGATCCAACGGAGAAAAATAAAGCAAGAAAAGGGAAAACAAGGACCTTTAGATCTTCAGTCTAATGCTCTCCCAACTGGAAAGGAGGAAGTCAAATTGTCTCTATTTGCAGATGACATGATTGTATATCTAGAAGACCCATTGTCTCAGCCCAAAATCTCCTGAAACTGATAAGAAACTTCGGCAAAGTCTTAGGATACAAAATCAATGTGCAAAAATCACAAGCATTCCGATACACCAATAACAGACTTAAAGAGAGCCAAATCAAGAATGAACTGCCATTCACAATTGCTACAAAGAGAATAAGATACCTAGGAATACAACTAAAAAGGAATGTAAGGGACCTCTTTAAGGAGAACTACAAACCACTGCTCAACGAAATAAGAGAGGACACAAATGGATGGAGAAACATTCCATGTTCATGGTAAGGAAGATCAACATCGTGAAAATGGCCATACTGCCCAAAGTAATTTACAGATTCAATGCTATCCCCGTCAAACTACCAATGACCTTCTTCACAGAACTAGAAAAAACCACCTTAAACTTCATATGGAACCAAAAGAGAGCCTGCATAGCCAAGTCAATTCTAAGCAAAAGGAACAAAGTGGGAGGCATCACACTACCGGACTTCAAACTATACTACAAGGCTACAGTAATCAAAACAGCATGGTACTGGTACCAAAACAGAGATATAGACCAATGGAACAGAACAGAGGCCTTGGAGGCAACGCCACACATCTACAACCATCTGATCTTTGACAAACCTAACAAAAACAAGCAATGGGGAAAGGAGTCCCTGTTTAATAAATGGTATTGGGAAAACTGGCTAGCCATGTGCAGAAAGCAGAAACTGGACCCCTTACTGACACCTTACACTAAAATTAACTTCAGATGGATTAAAGACTTAAACATAAGACCTAACACCATAAAAACCCTAGAAGAAAATCTAGGCAAAACCATTCAGGACATAGGCGTAGGCAAGGACTTCATGATCAAAACACCAAAAGCATTGGCAACAAAAGCCAACATAGACAAATGGGACCTAATCAAACTCCACAGCTTCTGCACAGCAAAAGAAACAGTCATTAGAGTAAATCAGCAACCAACAGAATGGGAAAAAATTTTTGCAATCTACCCATCTGACAAAGGGCTGATATCCAGAATCTACAAAGAACTAAAACAGATTTACAAGAAAAAAAAAACAAGCCCATTCAAAAGTGGACAAAGGATATGAACAGATACTTTACAAAAGAAGACATACATGAGGCCAACAAACATATGAAAAAATTCTCATCATCACTGGCCATTAGAGCAACCAAAACTACATTGAGATACCGTTTCACACCAGTTAGAACGGCGATCATTAAAAAATCTGGAGACAACAGATGCTGGAGAGGATGTGGAGAAATAGGAACACTTTTACACTGTTGGTGAGGGTGTAAATTAGTTTAACCATTGTGAAAGACAGTGTGGTGATTCCTCAAGGACCTAGAAATAGAAATTCCATTTGACCCAGCAATCCCATTACTGGGTATATATCCAAAGGATTATAAATTGTTCTACTATAAGGACACATGCACACGAATGTTCATTGTAGCACTGTTTACAATAGCAAAGACCGGGACCCAACCCAAATGCCCATCGATGATAGACTGGACAGGGAAAATGTGACAAATATACACCATGGACTATTATGCAACCATCAAAAACGATGAGTTCGTGTCCTTTGTAGGGACATGGATGAACCTGGAAACCATCATTCTCAGCAAACTGACACAAAACCAGAAAATCAAACACCGCATGTTCTCACTCATAGGTGGGTGTTGATCAATGAGAACACATGGATACAGGGAGGGGAGCATCACACACTGGGGTCTGTTGGGGGAAAATAGGGGAGGGAGAGTCGGGGGTGGGGAGTTGGGGAGAGACGGCATGGGGAGAAATGCCAGATATAGGTAATGGGGAGGAAGGCAGCAAATCACACTGCCATGTGTGTACCTATGCAACAATCTTGCATGTTCTTCACATGTACCCCAAAACATAAAATGCAATTTAAAAAGAAAGAAAAGGGAAAACAGAATATTGGAATGTTGTAATATTAAATACTATGATCTGGGACAAATGTTATATTTGAGTTAGGATCCACACCAGGTAAGAGAAGAATTGGAGTATCCTGAAAAGAATTCTAGGAAGAGCAAAGAGCAAGTATAAATGTCCTGAATAGGAGTGTGCCTAGTATAGGAGCAACAGCAAGGAGGGAAGTGTGGCTAGAGCTGAGTGAGCAGAAAAAGGGTAATTGGAGAAAATGTCAGATAATTTACAGGAGTTAAATCCTGTTCAAACTTGATGGTCACAATAATGCCTTTGGCTTTTTCTTTCTTTGAGTTGCTGGGTAATTGGAAGGAATTGAGAACAGTCATGTCATGCTTGGATTTTATAATAGAATCTCTTTGACTTCTATTTTAAGAAAAGACTGAAGAAAGACCAAGAGAAAAACAACTAGATCATTAAAAAATGTGACAATAACCTAAATTTGGTTTGGATCAAAGTGTTACGATGGAAGTAATGAGAAGTGGTAAAATTCTGGATACATTTCAAAGGTAGGAAAATCGGATTTCCTGACAGTGTTAATGTAGAAATTTTGGTCTGAACTACTGTAATAATGATGTTGTTCCTATCTCTTTGACAGAGATAGGAAACACTGTGGCACACAGGTTTGGTAGTAAAGGTATTGGGAGCTTCTTGAGGGATGAATTAGGATCTTGGTCCTGTATACTTAAAGACTGCATTGCTTATTAAACAATCAAGTGGCAATGTCTACCAGGCAGCTGGATATACAAGTTTGATATTCTGGCAAGAGGTCCTACCTATAGATATAAATTTGAGAAAAATATGAGAATTGATTGAATTATGTCCTTATTCATGCAAGAGGTGATGAGATCTATTAGGTAAGTTGAACTAATTGCTTTTATCAGCTACACAGTGAATTTACCTTTATTATTAACTGAAGAAAAGTTAGTATAATTTGGAATAGATTCAAGTAAGCGTTAGACGTGATAGACAGTTTATAGAAGTTCTCTTTAATCTTCCATTATTTTCTCAAATAAATAGAAAACAAGGTTAAGAACTATGATGAGAGTTTAGGGTTGTCAGGTATTTTTTTATATTACAAACATGTTCTGGATCGAATACTTTTCCCCTGTGTCTTGTATTGACTG
The DNA here is from genome assembly GCF_030222135.1 of Aotus nancymaae. NCBI lineage: Eukaryota > Metazoa > Chordata > Mammalia > Primates > Aotidae > Aotus > Aotus nancymaae. Next base: position 34,389,142 of record NW_026988471.1, read on the forward strand.
TGTCAGGCACTCTAGATGTTCTATATTCAGTATTTTTTCCAATAAATGACAAAAATTTGGCTTTTGGAGTGATTTTTCAATCACACCCACTGGCAGCTTAAATCGCTTAAATGGCAACACAAGCTGAAAATCATACCTCTACAAATAAAGATCCAGAGAGTCTCTTAAGTTTCTTCCTGCAGGTTTGGCTGAAAGAAAGCCAAAAGAAACAAGTAAGAATTAAAATTATTTATTTTTCATATTTAGGAAATGAAAGATTGTTCTTTGGCCAAAGTTCCAAGTCGTGAATAAGTAACCACTATTAGAGATAAGATCAGATCAGTACCCATGCTCTGAAAATCAGTCAAACACCAGTCTGATTCATATAACTATGACTTCTGAAAGCCAGTCAATCAATTGTTAAACTTCATTTTTGAAAATAGACTAATAGTGATAACCCCATGCTTCTACACATTAGTCAATCAACAAATGTTTCATTGTATTTTCTGTGTTTCTAAAAGTCAGCTGGTGAACATCAGCCTTAGTACAATGACCACACCAGTACAATATAAAGTTCTGTAATCCCTAAACACTCCTACCTCTCAAAGTCTGCCAAGCTTTGATAAGCCAGGCTTTCTGAAACCTTATATAATGTCATCTCTGACATGACATGAAGACAATGCCTTACAAATACTGCTATTACTTGTAAGCAAAGGAAAACTTCACCTTTTGCTCCAAATATTAGTCAATTTTATTGTTAGTTTGCAAGTTCAAAATCCTTTCAACAACTCAACCCTTGTTACGGTTACTTATTATTTTGGACTTGTGAATCACAAATGCAATGAGCCTTCCCTGAGATAATTAAATTCAGTCTTTCAGTTATTCTTGTGGTGGTTTCTATTATCTATTAGTGTTTTTGTATATTTGAATCCTCAAATGCCAAAACACAGAAATAAACTTTGTGATGCATTTTCTGAAGAGTGACATTTACTAAATAAAGAACATGCTCTTTTGGAGCTCTGTGTGTAGTATGCAATTACTCATACAATATGGAAAATGGTGGAAAATCAGATATAGACCAGCATATACACATAAGTGATATATAATTTCTTACTAGTACTGTAATTGTAACAAAAAATAAAAGTTTGATTAAGGGAAATTCATATGAAGCAGTAGAAGGTGGAATGCCTTACATACTATATACATCAGCACCAGTATTTCAGTTCAAACGTCTTTTGAACATACAGCTACCAAAAGTATTTTCTAATTCTAAAATTACAAGCAAATTTTTAAGTACCAAAATTAAATCTATTGCAATAATACAAACATATAATAGCTATATTTACTATGGCAGAGATAATAAAAGATCTAAATGATTCACCATTTTACAAAAGAGCCATGGTGAAAATAATCACAAAGCAGAAAAAAATTTCCTTTTGCCTGTGAAGTATTTCCTCATGAAAAAGTCTTTTTTAGAAGGTTATGAAGTATAAAATTCCTTTTAGATGAAACTTCAGAAACAACAGCACATTTTTGCAGACTCTTTTTTTAGTTAGGAGGTAATGAGAAAAATTGTACTGCTTTTAGTAGAAGTGATAAACATACAAATAAACGTAAATGTGTATACATGCAAACAAAGTTTATTTAAAGTTGAAGCAAAGCATGAATGATTCTTTGTAAGGTGTGAGCTTTTTGATCCATGTTGTACTTGACACTGCTCAAAGAACCTCATGCTATTGGCATCGAATATTTTCTATTAGTATTACAGAGATAACATGAAATTGTTTTCTAAATTCAGTATGTATGCTGTCAAACCCAGTGACTAAAGGACTTTTGAGATTTTGTTGAAATTCAAGATTGTTCAGTTCTCTCATATTCAGAAGCCCATTGACTCTCTTTTAACAAATACAGTGATAGAATATCCAGCTTATTGAAATTATAGTTTAGTTCTGAACAGTCCCCTCTCGATGCTTGTCAACTTTCTAAGTAATTCATTGAATCAGTTCTATTTATTCCTTGTTAATATTTTTCAGTATCTCTTTAACAATAGGATTATGCAAATTGAAAGAAAAGCAAACTGTGTCCTAAAATACTCCATTGCTTAAGAAACTTGTTGCACATGTTAAAACAAAAAAAATAAGAACAAAAAAAAGACAAAATATCCCTTTGAGTGTCAAGGCTGTTTTAAAAGAGATATTACTTATGAACAAGAAAAGAAATTTCATCTTTAAGTGTATCATTATTATGGCATTTGCCATGAGTATCTTTTGATCATATTTTACACTTTGCAGACTTTGATTTTACATAATGGTTATGTGGTAACAAGTAGCATCCTCATGTGTAGTGTTGAACAGCAAGCTAATACATTGGAATCAATATTTGTTCTCTCCAGGCCACAGCATTTGAAAAGTCATCATTCAACCAATGCTATATAATCCTGATAATGGAATGGAATGAATAAAGTTATGCCAAAAAAAATATGGGATTGTAAGTTTCCACAAATAAGTTTGAAAAGCCAGAGACTTTGTGAACTTTATGCCAGTACATGCTAATATACTGGCTCATAGTATATGTTGAACTTCATGCCAGTACATGTTAATATACTGGCTCATAGGTAATGTTGGAAGATGTGTTATATCATTAACAGTTATTCAGTGAACAAATGAGCAAAGTTAATTGGATATGACCACTATAGAAGTGGTGTTATTATGTAAATGAAATACATACTTTGAGGAATTTTATAAGCAAATTCTGTGAAACAAAAAACCATTTAAGAGAATCAAGCCATCAGGGAATATGATTTTTAAAAACACGTATATGATTTACGTACTTGCTATTTGTTATAGATAAACAATTATTTTTTAACTGTGAGTATTTCACATGCCATCTTCTTCTTTTATCTCAGTGTACATATACATAAGCATTTAGATTTAATTCAAATTTTCCTGAGCATCCTGTATTTGTTTGGCTAAATCTGGCAACTTTAAAAGGGTTGAGATTTTTGAGAAGACATTAAAAGGAATGAGTCACCCTATAGAATTCCAGAAGAAATGAACCAGAAATATATAAGGTGATTTTCAACAGCATTTTGGGGCCATTGGAAGTCGCATATTCAAAATAAGACTAAACGGCATGGGTATGTGTTATCTCCAACCCCCCTCAGCTATGTGGGAGAGAGCATGAATGGAGACAGAGATGTACATAATTAATGTTATTAGTGTATATTAGTTTTACCAATTAGTGTTTCAGTTTTACTAATATTATTATATTAGATATATTTCCATTAAAAATAATTATTATTTGACTTCAATCTGCACTTTCAACCAATATACTATACTCCCTCACAATGAGAGGTAATTATTTAAGATAACTCTTTCTTCCTTAACATTGTAAGATCTGAAATAAACCAACAAAGGAAAATCAAACCACATTTAATCAAAAGTAATTAGTAAACCAGGCATATTGAAAATGTAATCTCCAACACTAAAAGATGGTAGAAATTTCTGTTAGCCTTTGTCTCTATATCTGCTCATGTTCTTCTCAAAAAATACAAAGAAGGTCACATTCATTAGGATCTAACAAATTAGATTAAAAATTTTAATCTTTATAAAAGGCAGAAATTAGGCTAGAAGTAAGGATTTAGGAAATGTAGTTTTTAATTTTGTCCATGTGTTAGTCTATTTTCACACTGCTATGAAGAACCACCTCAGACAGTGTAATTTATCAACAAAAGTGGTTTAGTTGACTCACATTTCTGAATGGCTGGGGAGGCCTCAGGAAACTCACAGTTGTGGTACAGGGTGAAGGGGAAGCAAGTCACATCTTAAATGGTGGCAGGAGAAAGAGAGCAAAGAGGGGGAGATGTCACACTTTTAAATCATCAGATCTCATGAGAACTCCCTCACTATCAAGAGAACAGCAAAGGGGAAATCCACCCCAATGATCCAATCACCTCCCACTGTGCCCTTCCCCTGACACATGGGAATTATAATTTGAGATGCGATTTGGGTGAGGACACAGAGCCAAACCATATCAGTTCATTTACCAAGTCAATATCATAGGGATATTTTGATAATACCACCAGCAAATGTGGCGTCATTCTCAAGATAATAGACAAATGCTGAAGAGAAACATAATCTTACTTGGCACATCGTAAGCTTCTCTGAAGATGGAACAAGGTACCTGCAAGCAGAATCATTGAGCTAAAACTTTCCTTCAGAATACTATCTGAAGTTAACTGTCATTTCTTATAATAATAAGGTTGAAAACAAACTTTTTAAATTATTAAATTATTTCATTTCAGATGCTTATATAGCTGAGTATTTCCCAATGAATTTTGACTATGGGTAACATATATTTCCTGTCTAAAATATCTGCCTTATATTGCAGGGACAGAAAATATTCTCTATTTTTCTGCTAGTCCCATAATACAAATGCTTTTAGACATCCAATGATCTATTTCTTTAGTAAGTCTCTTTCTATTTTAGTGTTTATGCATGAGATTGATCTAATGCCCAAAGGAGAAATATCATTGTCAGATTTTACATTTTCAGGAGGGACCATATGCATTTTGCTCCTCTTTTTTATGAAGCTCTTTTTACTGCTTTCTCTTAAGAACATATTATGAAAAATCCAATTTCCCTGCAGATATGTCAGACTGTACTGTTTCTTGAGAGCTAGAACCAAACCTACTTTTGAAATGACTTATGTAATTTGGAACCAAATAGGTGGGTGTTCAGTTTAAGAAATTCTCATATAATTATCACTTGCAGTACTTCCACAATCTGGAACCATTACTCATTGATTATTTTTCATCTGTTGTGCATCCACTAATGAGAATCGAGGCACCACACTGAGCAGAGATTGAACAAACTCATGCATTGTTTTGTACTAAATAGCTCAGTGAGCTAAAGAGAAAATCATAAGGATATTAAACAAATGGCCTTATAATGGAGATATGGAAGAAGTAGGAAAGGGACAGTGGTACAGGGAGTCATAAGAAGGTTCTAGAGAAAATGACATTATCATCTTTCTTCTCAACTCACCATTGTTTTGTGTGCATATTTAATATTTATTGATGTTTAATATAATAATGTTAGGTATTACATTTTAACATAATAGTGTTTAATCCATGAAAAAGTGTAACCTACATGTATTATATACTAAAGCACAGTAATAAAATGAATATCCATGAAACCACCATCCAATTTATAAAGTAAAATTTTACAATACCATTTCATCTAAGTATTCCTCCTTATAATTGCCTCTCCCACAAATATGAGTGCACTATAAATGCTATCTTTATGGCTTTTATTTTTCTTTACATACAATACTTATATATTCATTCATAAACATTTAATTGCCAACTTATCTTTTTTTGACTTTTGTAAAAACAGTATCATACTATAAGTAAGTTTCCTGGATTGATCACATCATATTCGTGCATATTGTACCACATATCTTCATTTCATTCATTTCCACATGCAAAATATCCTAGTGGGTGAATGAATACTTTTTCTGAATATTTGAGGTCTTTCTTTCCTTTTTTCTCTTTCCTTTCTTTTTTTCTTTCCTGCATCTCTGTTCCCTCTCTTATTCCTTCCTTCCCTCTCTTCTTCCTTTTATTCTTCTCTTTCTTTGTTTCATTCCATCATTTCTTCCTTCCTTCTCTTTTTTCCTTTTTTTCTTTTTTTATTACAGCAGTTTTACAATAAACATCCTTATAGCTCTCTTGACATTTGACAGAAAGAAAGCATAGAATGTATTACATGAGAGGAAAATTGTTTTGCAATTGTTGTGGGGATTATCATCAGTGGTAATAAAATCACGTCAATAGGTTTTAAATGCTAATTTGTATTTCCCTTAGTACTAATAAAGTTAAACACCTTTTCATGAGCTTGTTTGCAACATGATTCCTCTTCTGTAAGATGCCTATTTGTGGCCTTTTTTCAATTTTCTATTGAGTTTTGTTCTTTTCTAATTGATTTGTAAGAGTCTTCCTAATCCTTTGCAAATTTCATGTACTGCAGACATTTGTGTTTTGTCTTTTCACCATCTTTAGGTGGTTGATTTTTTTTCTGTAGAAAAGAAGCTTATAATGAACATAAAGTAAAATTTGTCCATTTTAAATGCTTAACATGTATTTTAATTTGTCTTTCCCTAGCTCAAATTTAGAAAAAATATATTATTTATTATTTTCTTTTAAGGTCTCAAATATTCTGCTTGAACCATTCCCCTCATCCTTTCTAGAAATAACTTTTGTGTATGGTGTAAAGTAAGAATCAAATTTAAGGATCCAATTTATGTGGGCAGTTAATTGTTCAATCTCTCTTTTTGAATATTCTTTATTCCACAGTGATCTTCAATTGCACTTTTATGGTATATTAAGTTGTAAAACACAGTCTATTTCCCATATCTTCATTTTGTTCCAGGTGTCAATGTTTTTGTATCCCTTTGCCAGTAACATATTGACTTTATCACTCAAGGTTTATAATATACATTCATATCTGATAGGGTACATTCCTCACTTTTGGCCATTTTAGGTCTTTTGCTCTTCCAGATAATTTTTAGAATTAGTTTGTCAAGATTTATAAAAAAACCCTGTTGGAATTTTGGTCAAAATTGCATTGAATTTCAGATAAATTAAGGGACAATTGATGTATATGTGATTTTGAGCTTTCATATCTATAGGAGTAGCATAGATTTTCATTTCTTTAGGTCCTTCAGAAAAATTTGGTTTGATCTGGAAAATACTTTCCTCCACCAACTCTACAGCTTAGCAAAATTCTGGCTCAGCTGGTATGAATTCAGTAAAGCTCTAGACCAGCATTATCCTTTCCAATAGATAGGTTATGCAAACTACATGCATAATTTAAATTTTTTTGGTAGCTACAGTATTTAAAAAGTAAAATGACACAGATGAAGTTAACCGTAACAAAGTGTTTACTTAACCTACTATATCTAAAATATCATTTTGATATTAAAGCAATATAAAAATTAATGATATATTTTCCATATTATTCAAATTTTGTCTTCAAACTCTAGTGTGTATGCTTAAAGCATATCTCACTTTGGATTAATCTCATTGCAAGTACTCAATAGCCATATGTGACTAGGTGCTTCTGTTTCAGTGCACTGGAAATCTCCCTTTCTATTTAGGTCATTCTTCTGAACAGGAAATGTCCTTGAATACACAGTTACATAGAGGTTCCTTGGCCCTTTTTTTCAGCTATAATTACTAGGGAAAGAATCCTCTACTGGAAGTTCATTCATGAAGAAATATATACAGTGATATTGAAACAGTATAAAGAAGAGACTTGGTCCTGGTACATAAGAGACAAGGTTATCAAGGCCCATGGGTCACACATGTCTAGGACTATCTCCCTAACTACTTTTTGCCTCTCTTAACAAGCAGACACAAATTACATATCAGAAGAGGGGCCTCTCCTAACTTAGCTGACCAATCTGAATTCCTAACCATAAAAAGAAGAAACCAACTCTTTACCTCTTTGAGTAATGTCTTCCAAGGTTACTGAAGTTAGACTGGCATTTCCAGAAAGAACTAGACCAGATCCAGCCAGCATGAAGACAAGATAGACTACAGTCCTGACCTTTCAGGAGTTTTTTCCTCACTATTATCTCATAATACTGAAAATCACACCCAAGTGTGAAGACTCAACATACTAATGACACATACAACACACTAAGAAACATGTTGTATTAGTCCATTCTCACACTGCTGTAAAGACATACTTGAGGCTGGGTAATTTACAAACAAAAGAGATTTTATGAGCTCATGGCTCTGCAGGCTGTACAAACTTCTGCTTCTGGGGAGGCCTTGGAAAATTTACAATCATGGCAGAAGGCAAAAAGGAAGCAGGCACATATTCACATGGCTGGCAGGAGAGAGAGAAAGAGAAGTGCTATGTACTTTCAAACAATCAAACGTCATGAGACCTAACTCACTATCAGGACAACAGCAAGGGGTAAATCCACCCCATGATCAATTCACGTCCAACCAGGTTCCTCCCTTAACTTTGGGGATTACAATTCAACATGAGATTTGAGTGGAGACACAGAGCTAAACCATATCACATGTTAAAGTGCAGCATGTGCTGAAAGTTCCCTGCCTCAAGATGCCTACATGTCACTCCTTTTCTGGCCTCAGTTTATTATTATTATTGTATTTTTTAAATGAAAATGGAAGGTTTTTTCTTTTTTTATTATATATATACACATTATTTTTATTATACTTTAAGTTCTGAGGTACATGTGCAGATCATACAGGATTGTTAAATAGGTATAACATAGGTATACACATGCCATGGTGGTTTGCTGCATCCAACCCCTCATCATCTACATTAGGTGTTTCTCCTAACGTCATCCCTCCCCAATCCTCCCACCCCCTGCTAGGTGGGAGGATATGGTCCCCCACCCCCCAATAGGCCCCAATGTGTGATGTTCCCCTCCTGTGTCCATGTGTTCTCATTGTTCAACACCCACTTATGAGTGAGAACATGCGGCGTTTGGTTTTTTGTTCTTGTGTCAGTTTGCTGAGAATGATGGTTTCCAGCTTCATCCATGTCCCTGCAAAGGACATGAATTCATCCTTTTTTATGGCTGCATAATATTCCATGGTGTATATGTGCCACATTTTCTTTATCCAGTCTATTTTGATGGGCATTTAGGTTGGTAATGATAAGAGCCAAGACCTTCAGAGAGCTGGCACTGGGGTCTTTTTCCCATGCATTGCTCCCTTGCTTTGCTGAAGCTGGAAGCCTATCAAACTTGCCTGAGAAAAAGTAATTGGATCATTGGGGTGATTTCTCCCATACTGTTCTCCTGATAATGAGTGAGTCTCACAAGATCTCATGGTTTTATGAGCGTCTGGCATTTGCCCTGCTGGCACTCATTCTCTATCCTGCTGTCCTGGGAAGAGGTACCTTTGCCATGATTGTAAGTTTCTTGAGGCCTCCCCAGCCATGCACAACTGTGAGTCAATTAAAACTCTTTTCTTTATAAATTACCCAGTCTTGGACATTTCTTCATAACAGTATGAAAATTAATACACATTTTTACAAGTTATTGATATAGGAAATGGGGTAGTGTGTATTTGAAAGTTCCCTCACTTCTGCAAGCCCAGTTAACACATTAAAAGTATGCTTTATTAAGGTTTTACTTGTTTTTCTGCAGTAGAGTCCTTCAGAATCTAGATTTCCCTCTGGGAGTAAAACTTCTTTATTTGTATTTTTAAAACCACTTTTGCTTTCTACAGTTTCCTTTCACCACCTAAAAATCCTGTAGGAAATTAATGGCTTCTCTCTTATATTTGTATAAAAATTGGTTTCCAAGTTGTCTTTTGATTTTTTAATTGAGAGTTTTCATTTTTTAAAATAAAGTTCAAAGCATTTATATGTCAAAGCTATTTAATTAACTCATGTCTTCTGGCTTCGTTTCCATATTTATAAAATCTCCCTCAACACACAATTCCATATATATTTATAAACATTTTTCTGGTATATTTATGTTTTTATTAACATTTGTATTTAATTTATCTAAAGTTTATTTTAGAGACACCGCTGAGTAGGAGTTTCATTTAATTTTTACTGCAGTGATTATCCAATTTTTCTAAATTTATTAACTGCATAAATCATTCTTTCATGCTGATTTTAAGTGCCATGTCTATCAGAACAAATTATCCTTATTTATTGGTCATTTTTCTGGTTCTGCTATTCCAACCATCTCGTTTTTTTTTTTCAGTATCTTTGTGTCTTAATTAATTCAGGTCTATAGTAAAGTATTAATGCAGATATTTCATTATGATTTTTCTTTTTGAATTTTCTTGACTCTTGATATACTTTAAATATCCTTCAATGGAGATAAAAAATATGTGCTAAGGTTATGATTGTTAAATTTTAAAATTAATTTTCAGATAATCTTTTCATTAACAGTCTTATTCAGGCAATTATTTGTTTCTGGGTTTATGCAACTTGTTAGTGCCCATTATTAGAATTTTGTATTCTCGTTAAATGGGTCCCCTAAAGTTTATTCTGAAGATGAGTGTATTTATTTATTTTTTTTCATTAGGGAAAATTGCAAACATGGCCAAAAGTTAAAAGAATAGTACAATAAACATTTTTGTATCCATTAGCTGGATTCAGTACTTATCAACTCATGGTTACTTTTGCTTCAAATATGTTCTTGTTTAAAACACCCAATTTATTTTGAAGCAAATTCTAAAAACTGTTTTTTTATATGTGCTAATATTTCAATAAGTATCACTAAAAAGATAAGGGCTCATTGTTGTAAATATGTTATCATCACAAATCAAAAATTAAATATAACTTCATAACAAATAAACTCTATAAGCTATGGTTTTCTCATCTAAAAATGGGAATAATATGATCTATCTCAGGTTTATAAAAAAGTTACTAATATTATTAATAATACATAAAATGATCTTTTTTATATTTCATCTTTTTCTGATATACCAAGGGTTTCGTTGATGTGTTTTTATGTTGAATCATCATGCATTAGAATGATGAAGACTCTCTGGTAATTACATATTGATGTTATATTTCTGGACTCCAGTGATTAATACCTTATTTTGTACTTTTACATCTATCTTATAAGTAAGATTACTTTCTAGACCTTTAAGTTATTTTTCTCAGTTATTTAATTCATGAGTTTTTTTTTTTTTTTTTTTTTTTTTTTTTTTTTTTTTTTTTTTTTAGACAGAGTCTCGCTCTGTCACCAGGCTGGAGAGCAGTGGTTCGATCCCGGCTCACTGCAACTTCTGTTTTCTGGTTTCAAGCAATTCTCCTGCCTCAGCCTCCCAAATAGCTGCACCACCACGCCCAGCTAATTTTTTGTACTTTTAGTAGAGATGGGGTTTCACCATGTTGGCCAGGATGGTCTCGATCTCTTTACCTTGTGATCCACTCACCTCGGCCTCCCAAAGTGCTAGGATTACAGGTGTGAGCCACCGCGCCTGGCCAATTCCTGAGTTTTAATAGCTCATTTTACTAGTTTTCTTTATTTCATTGGAGTGATGTGAGTTTTATCAGATGTATTTGTTATTAAAATATTTGAAGCTTGTTTATGAAAACAGAAAATATCTGGTATTGACAATATTTGGGAAAGTCGTTATTTTTCAATTCCTTTACTTGGCTTCATTTCTTTTCTTTCTGCCTTTCTTTTTTTCTTTCCCTTATTTTTGGTCAACACGTAATACAGTTGACCCTTGAACAACACTGGGGTTAGTGGTGCTGACTCCTTGTGCCATTGAAAATCTTTGTATAGCTTTTGACTCCCCCAAAACTGAATTACTAATAGGCTATTATTGACTTAAAGCCTTCCTATAACATAAACAGTTGATGAATACCATATTATGTATGTGTTATTTTCTGTGTTCTTATAGTAGAGAAAAGAAAGTGTTATTAAAAATCATAAGAAAAAATACATTTACACTGCTGTGCTATATTTATTTATATTACAAGTTTACGTAGTCTGTTTAAAAGATGAATTGCCTGTATGAAATGATGAGTAACTGCAACTGCACACCTCAATCTACAGTACATATCAAGCAATTCGATTTTTTCTTGTAATGTCATGACTTTTTCCTGTTTCTTGGGAGCACTTCCAGCATCTCTAGTGGCACTTTGTATGGGTCCCTTGGTGTCATTCAAGGTTTACGGTATTGCACTAAACACAATGAAAATTATGTGAGAACTAAAAGAGAACAATTATTGCTACAATACGCAATTTACTGTCGAGATGAACTGTTCATACAGAGATAATTAGAATCTCACAGTATTTTAAACAGATACTTGCACTTGCAACACTTGAGTTCACCACGACAGCAACAGGAGATGGCTATGACATTATTATAGTGTTACAGTAGCACTACAGTTAATTTTTTGCAGTTATTATTTAATACTGCAACTTTGTGTGTTTACATTTGTCTTTACTGCGACTGACATCACATACAGTCTGTAAGTGTTTATGTGCATAAGTTTCAGTAAATACTAACTTTGTGTAATGGATGTGTGTACTTTATGGTAGTAAATGATAAAGTAAAATAGTACCTACATATATTTTATGCATTCATGAGATACCTTATTGAATGAATCCACTCATCATTATGTAATGAGATCTTCTTTGTCTCCCTTGTTTTTTGAGTTAAAATCTATTTTGTCTGACATAAATATTTGTACTCCTGCATGCTTTTGCTTTCTGTTTGTGTGAAATATATTTTGAGTGGAATCCTGCAACTTTGCTAATTTTGTTGATTAGTTCTAAGAGCTTTTTGGTAAAATTTTTAGGATTTTCTATATAAAAGATCATGTCATCTGCAGACAGGGACAATTTGACTTACTCTTTCCAATTTGGATGCCCTTTATTTATTTATCCTGCATAATTTCCCTGGCTAGGACATTCCAGTACTATGTTGAAAGTGGGCATCCTTGCCTTGTTCCTGTTCTTAGGAGGAAATGCTGGAAGGTTTTCAGTAGGATGTTAGCTTTGTCTTTGTCACATATGGCTTTTATTGTGTTGAAGTATGTTGCTCTTATACCTAATTTGTTGAGAGTTTTTATCAAAAGCTTTTTCTACATCGAGATAATTATATTGTTTTTGTTCTTTATTCTGTTGATGTGATGTATTACATTTATTGATTTGTGTATGTTGAATTATTCTTGCATCCCTAGGATAAATTCCACTTAATCACAATGTATTATCTTTTTGATGTACCGTTGATTTCACTTTGCTCGTATTGTACTGAGGTTTCTTGCATCTATCAGTTCATCAGGGATATTGGCCTGCTGTTTCCTTTTTGTTGATTTTATTTGTCTGTTTTGTTATTAGATTAATGCTGGCCTCACAGAATAAGTTAGGAAAAATTCTATCCTCATCAATTCTTTTGGAATAGTTTGAGGAGAGTTTGTGTTGAATTATCTTTAACAGTTTGTTAGAATTCAACATTAAAGCCATCTGGTCCTGTGCTTTTCTTGGTGAAAGACTTTTTATTAATTGATTGAATTTTGATACTCATTATTGGTCTGTTCATATTTTTTATTCCTTGCTGGTTCGATCTTGGTAGGTTAAATGTGTCTGGAAATTTGTCCTTTTATTGTAGGCTTCACATTTTTTGATATGTCATGTTTGTTAGTCTAATTTCTTTGGTATCAGTTATAATGCTTCCTATTATATTTCTCATTTTATTTATTTGGGTCTCAACTTTTTTCTTAGGCTAGCTAACAATTTGTCAATTTTGTTTCAATTTTCAAAAATCTAAGTTTTCATTGATTTTTTATATTTTAGTCTCTTTCTTTTAGAGAAATGGTTTTATTATTTCTTTCTTCTGCTCTGATCTTCATTATTTCATTACTTCTATTAATTTTGGGTTTCATTTGTTCTTGCTTTGTAGTTCCTTGAGGTACCTCATAATATTGTTTACTTAAAATCTCTCTGCTTTTTTGATGTAGGTGTTTATTGTTATCAAGTTTCCTGTTTGTACAGCTATTGCAGTATCAGAGAGGTTTTGATGTGTCTTGTTTTATTTTATTTCCAAAGAATTATTTTATTTCTTCTTTGACACGTTAGTAATCCAGAAGCAAGTTATTTAATTTCCACATATTTGTACAATTTCCGAAGATCCTTTTGTTCTTGATTTCTAGTTTTCTTTGTCATCTCAGAAGATGTCTGACATGATTTTGATTTTTTTTTAATTTGTTGTGACTTGTTTTGTGATGAAATAATGAAAATAAGTAATGAAATAATGGTTGATCCTGAGAATTTTCCATGTGCTCATGAGAAAAATGTATATTCTGAAGCTATTGAATGAAATGTTCTGTAAATATCTGTTGCATACATTTGGTCTAAGTCCATTTGATCTCTCTATTGTAGTGTAAGTTCAGTGTTTCTTTGCTGAATTTCTGTCTAGATGATCTAATGCTGAGAGTATCTGATGCAAAAATGGCATTAAATTCCCCAACTATTACTGTATTGGGCTATATCTCTCTCTTTAGCTTTAATAATTTTTGCTTTACATATCTGGGTGCTCTGAGATTATGTGCATATATATTTACAATTGTTATATCTTCTTGCTGAATCTATCCCCTTAATGACCTTCTTTGTCTCTCTTGTTTTCTCAATTAAACCCTATTTTGTCTGGCATAAATATCTGTACTCCTGCATGGTTTTGCCTTCTGTTTGTGTGAAATATCTTTTTATGTTTTTGTTTTCAGCCTATGTATCTTTAATTGTAAAGTGAGTTTCTTATAGACAGCATGTAGTTGGTTCTTACAGTTTTATTCATTTAGCCAATCTATACCTTTTAATTTAAAATTTTAAACCATTTACATTAAACATTATTATTGATAGGTGGTGACTTAGTTTTGTCATTTTCTTAATCTTTTCTGATATTTTAAATATATTCTTTGTTTCTTCCTCTCTTACTGATTAAGAGAGCATTTTGGTAGGTTTCTGTAGTAACAATGTTTGTTTTCTCTTTCTCCTTTGTGTATCTGCTCTACCAGTGGGTTTTATACTTTCACATGTTTTCATAATGGTAGATATCACCCTTTTACTACCTAATGTAGGACTGACTTATACATTTTTTTGATAGGGACATTCTAGTGGTGATAATTTCTCAGGTTTTGCATAACTCTGAGAAACTTTATTTCTTCTTTATTTCTGAAAGATAGCTTTGCTTTATGTAGTATTCTTGGTTAACAATTTTATTTTTTTCAGCAGTTTGAATCTATCATCTCATTCTCTTCTGGCCTGTATCTGGTGGGGATTCTCTTATATGTAGTTTACTGCTTTTTATCTTGTTTTTTGTTTGTTTGTTTGTTTGTTTTAATTCTCTCTTCCTTTGACTTTTGACAGTTTGACTTTTGACAGTTTTACCTCAGAATTCCTCAAAGAGGACTTTTGGTTGAATCTATTTGAGGATCTTTAAGCTTCTTGTTTCTGGATATCTACATCTCTCCCAAGACTTGGAACATTTTCAGCTATTACTTCACTAAATAAGTTTTCTATGTGTATATTTTAAAAATCTCTTTGCCTTCTAAAATTGCCAAAATGCAAATTTTTTTTGCTTAATGTTGTTCCATGTAATACATAGGCTTTTCTCATTTTTCAAATCTGTATTTGTTTTTTTTTTTTTTTTTTTTTGTCTAACTGTGTTGTTTCAAAAGACCTGCCTTCCATGTCAAATAATTATTTCTTCTGATTAAATGACCCCATCATTTAAGCTATCAATTGTATTTTTAAATCTTATTCCTTAAATTCTACACTTCTAAGATTTCTGTTTGGATCTTTATTTATACCATCTATTTCTTTGTTAAATTTCTCATTCTGATCATGAATTGTTTTCCTGATTTATTTGAGGTCTATCTATGTTCTCATGTATCTCACTGAGTTGCCTTAAGATCACTGGTGTCTGTTACCAGACAATATTGTGTTCCTTTGGAGTTTTCATATTTCCTTGTTTTTTCATATTTCTTGGGTCCATACATTAACATCTGTGAATCTAGTTGAACAGTCACCTCTTTCAAGTTTATACAGCAGCTTTTATAGGAAAATACTTTCTCTTACAGATTTGTCTATAGTGTCAGTTAAGTAGGGTATTTTGGCTTTGATTCTGGGTGGGCACAGTAATGTAGTCTCTATATAAAATTGAGTCTATCATTAATGTTAGTGGTGTTTGTGTGTTACTCAGTGGCCTAGGATGCTATTGTTTCTGGAGGCAGTGGCCTGACTTGCTGGAAGAAAAATGCTAGACCCCTGATGGTGCACATGGGTGGGCAGTGGCCCCAGTGTTGGAGGGATACATTTTTTAGTGGTACCAGTGGCAGATCCAAGTAGCCTGATCTTTAGGCCCCTGGTTGGCAGGCACCAGCAGTGCCCAGCCCCAAGTAAGCTGTTTTTTTGGCCCTAGGACAGCATACTCATGTGCCAGTGGTGGCAGCAGCAGGCTGGTCCTATGAGCATTTGAGGGGTGCACATGGACACCAGCTATTGTGGCAGCAGGCCCCAGCGAGGCTGATTTTCAAGCTCCTAGTAAATGCACATGGGTGTCAGTGGTGGCAATGGGCTTTACATGGGTTGATCTTCAGGCTTCTAAACGGTATGCATAGGCATTGGTGTTGGCAATAGTGGGCTACAGGCAGGCTGATCTGTAGGATGTGTGCAGGCACTGCTGTTGTCAGCAGTGGGCTAGTCCTTGGGACCCTGGGTTGTGTGTACTCACAATGGCCATGGCAGCAGCAGGCCCCCAGGGTTGGTCTTTTAAGCCACAGCTTAGTTCATGCAGGTACATGGTGACCCACTGCTGGAGGCACTGGAATTGCTGTCCCCACTGGCAGCCTCAGGTAGGCAGCTCTCAGTCTCTGGGAGCATGTCCATTGGCTGTCTGTATTCTGAAAGCAACCACTTTGATATTCTCAGGCACCTATTCCTCAGGGTGTAGGATGCTGCATGGGTTTAGATACCAGAGATATGGCTTCACCCTTGAGTCTAGCTGATGTCATGATGCTGTGGCATTTTGGGTGGATGTGGGGGAACGTCAGCAGGGCCTTAGGAATGTGAGGTTCAGGGGCCGTTAGTCCCAGAACAGATTGTACTCTGGTGGTGGCCTTGCTCTCAACATGTCACCATGCTGCAGTCTGGGCCGTAGGGTGTGGGGGGTACCCAACAAGAATTCCCACTTTAGAATAGTGCAGTCACATGGACTCCAGGCAGCTCTCTATACTAAACCTAGGGCCTGTGAGGCCTGAGAGGCTTTCCTATAGCTAGAATTGCAGGTGTCTGTGGTAGGAATGTGGACTGCTGGGGATCTCCCACTTACCTTATCCCTGAAATGGAGAGTCACTCTAAAGGCAAGGTGATCAGGCTAGTTGCTTCATTTCTCTCTCTATGCTGCCATTTCAAGTTTACATGCCTCAGAGTGTTTTTTGTCTTTCCATGCTGAATTCCAGTGTTCTCCCTTTAGGTACTCTATTTGATGTGCAGTTATCTATCTGCTGTTTTGGTCCTTTTTTTGGAGGAGGTAAGTGCTGAATTCTTCTAGTCAACCATTTTGATGTTCTCTTTCATAAAGTCAGAGTTCTAGTTAACATGCTCCCTAATACTCTAAAGGATATTATGTATTAATACAGTATTTGTGGGGTTGTTTTTATTTTTTATTTTTTTTGAGATGGAGTCTCGCTTTGTTGCCTAGGCTGGAGGGCAGTGGCAAGATCTCAGCTCACTTCAACCTCCACCTCCCAGGTTCAAGCAATTCTCCTGCCTCAGCCTCCACAGTAGCTGGGACTGCAGGTGCACACAACCAGGCCTGGCTAACTTTTGTATATTTAGTAAAGACAGGGCTTCAACATGTTGGCCAGGCTGGTCTTGAACTCCTGACTTCAGGTGATCCTCCCTTTTTGGCCTCCCAAAGTGCTGGGATTACAGGTACTAGTATTGTTTTTCAAAGACGTGAGCCACTGCACCCAGCCCCAGTATTTGTTATGTGATTTTTCTTTATGGTTTTTCTCTCCCATAGAGTGATAAACGATTTGTGACAAAATACTTTCAACAAATGTTAACTAAATAAATGAATAAGTAAATATATATATGTAAAAGATGTAATATTCTGGCTGACATAGACATCAGCTTTTTTTGTTTGTTTTTACCTACCAAGAATAAAATGAAACTTCAATCACAGATATTTAGGATAAAGATGATAATCGGCTCCAAAATCATTTTGTTCTTTTGGAGTCCTTAAAACACCAGAGTTTCTAAAATATGTGAATTGCCTGTCTTTGGTTACCTTTTTCTACAGATATATAGATAGATACAGATGTATAAACATATATAAGTTTTATGCATATATATCTGTGCATATATATCTGAATCTATCTATCTATCTATATATACATCTTCTACAGATACATAGATATATGTATCTGTAGAAAATATATATATTCCCTGGTCTGGGTTTCCTAAGGAATCTAAATTGATAAATAATAATATGTACTGAGAATAAGAGAGAAACAAATATTTGAAAGGATAAGTGAGAAACAAACTTTCTCAAAATCACAAATTATATGGTAATGCCATCAAGCTTTCTTCATGCACCTTGAAAGTAGACAAACTCAGCAAGTGATGATGATAAAGGCTATACATTCATTTTTCATTTGCAGGGGAGTTGCTTTCATTCCTGGGGGAAAATATTCAGTATGATTAAGACTCAGTGTTTTTATTTCTTACACGCAATGATAACATGTTTTACAGGGATTTAGCCCAATAACTTAATAATAATTAAAACTCTGAAAAAAAATGAAGAACAATTAAAAACTGTTAAAATAATTCCAGACATTATATAATAATAAAATAAGAATTTTAGGTCATCTAAAAGCTATGTTTTTAAAATGTACTTAGTATTAAGGATGAAACTGAAATGTCTCAGGTTTTTGTTTTAGACCTGAAAATGAATTCATACACACCAGCAGTTTTTGTGAGCTTTATGGCTCAGTATAAAAATTAATCCTGGACAGGCAGGGCTGTTTCTCAATTTCAACTGTCCTAAGAAGAAAACAATTTTTTTTCAATGAGTTATGCACATTTTGCTTTCATTCAATATCATATGCTAGTTCATGCCCTGCACATTTGAAACAAGTACTTGCTTAGATGATGTTCTGGGTATTTCTTTCATATTTTTCTTGGTTTCACTATGTTTAATTATTTTGTTTTTGTTTTTATGTCTCCATTTTGAGGAAGTTGGGAGAAAGGATGTAGCTTGCTATGTATACAGAACAACTATTAAAACACTTTATGGTAAAAATTAAAGTTTCCAGAGACTCACTGAAAGCAATTTATTCCTACTGAATCTTTCTTATTCACTTTTCAACTTGTTATCTATCTGATACAGGAGCCCCCTTCCATACAAATAAGTACAATGAGCATAGATGAATCTATGATCACATTTTGCCCTTCAGGCCGTGTTAAAGACAACTCTGAAAGCCCAATTACAGAAACTTAGTAGCACTCATCAAATGGTAATCATCTAGTGCCCATCTGTTCATGTCAATGTAGTCAATATTCTACAGAACAAGTAAAACAAAATCTATCTTTTGTTCAACACAGGGCTACAAAATAGTAGGACCCTTAAGTTAGCAGCCAACACTACATCTCCAGTATGTCTCATTTTACAAATTAAACCTAGAAGTTTAACTCATAAAGCCATTTTTCATACTACCTAGTCTATCCATTTTTAACACCTCCCATTTTATTTTTCCTTCACAAAGCATTTGTATCTTAAGCACAAAGATGCAAAACATAACATTATATTTTTCTAGTATTGTTTCCCTCAAATAATGCTTCACCCTCTCACAGCCCTGTGAGACATGGATATCCCTTCCTTTTAGAGATGAGCATAGCTTTTCTCTTGCCAGTTTCCAGCAGTTTTCCTGACATCAACTATAAACACACAGCTGGAGGTCCATGGTTGGCTTTTAGAGAATGAAAAGTCAAAGCTAAAGCAGGTGCTACATCAGTTTGCAAACAGGATTTTGTAAAGCCTCTATAATTAGCACCTTTTCCAGTATTGCATTACCTTCAGCAGTCCTTGTTTTGAGATTTTCTAATTTCAAGAGACACTTAATTTATAAAACTAGGTGTTAATTTACATATAGCAGCAGTGCTAGACAAGATGACTTTTGACATAATTACCACCATAACTGAAAGCATGTCTGAAGACTGGGATATAGTTATTTTTGTTTTT
This sequence comes from Aotus nancymaae, assembly GCF_030222135.1. Lineage (NCBI taxonomy): Eukaryota > Metazoa > Chordata > Mammalia > Primates > Aotidae > Aotus > Aotus nancymaae. Next base: position 34,408,889 of record NW_026988471.1, read on the forward strand.
AAACCATATTTGACTTAACCAATAATATTCAAGTATTATAAAAATTGCCCAAAGACCATTAACAAGATTTAATAGTCAAATGCCAAAACTATAAAAGAATTAACTGTTCAAAAGTGTGTTAATCCTTAATGCCAATTTTATAAGGCCACTATTAGCTTCTGAGGAAAAATCAGCATATTCAACCAAATTTGTAAAGTCCAATATTTTTAAGTACTGGAACATAAGCTGAGAAATATCACAAATACATGCTTAAGAAATATTGCTAGTATCATAGTTTGAAAGGATAGAAAATGAGGCCTTGCTGAAATGATGCTACACTTTGGTTTCCCCAGGAAGCAGACTTTGAAATGGAAATTTGCTTGAAGTAAATGTATTAGGGAGAGCTTTCAGAATTAACACCTGTGGAGAGAGTGAAGGAGGCAAGATTGGGCAGAAGGAGAAGCTGAAATGCATGCAATCACACCAAAGGCCTTAGCGGACTCTGTAAAAGGAGCTCTGGAATTGAGATAATCATGAAAACCAAAAGGTGTTTTGTCAAACTTAATTGTATTGAAACTCATTAGATAATGGGTTACTGTTACAACACTCAAATAGTATTTGGGTTTGACATTATTGAGCTGACTCACTTGAATATTGTTACCAAAACACCAGGGGTTTCATCTAGGTCCTGCAGTTTACCATACATGAAGCCAATCACTGAGACAATAAGTATTGCCGAAAAATAAGGCTCTAGAGAATCAGGTGCTGCAGCAAAGGAGATGGGAGATCTGTCTGATTCATCTCCTTGACCTACCAAAATTGGGAGTTTATACAGTGAGGAAGGAAAATAATAACTATATGTGGGCAAACATAAATTAGGGAGGTGTAAGAAAGAGGAGTTGGTCTTCAGGAAGCAGGTGTTCAGTTAGGCAATCTTGATGAGTGACGAGTCTAGTGTTTCATTGTCTAGATGCAGTGATCTGGTATATTTTAATTCCTTGATACTATCTGAGGGGCCTGATGGTTGCTTCCTGAGAAATGAACTAAGATTTTAAAAATATAACTTTCTTACATTTTAGGACTGAAAGGGTCTATGTTTGTTCAAAGAAACCATAAACATCAGTTCTACCAGATAATTGGGCTGGTTTCAATATTGTAATTGGCCCCGGATTACAATTTGGAGCTCATTTGTATTGTGGTTCTGAAAATTACATGAAACTCAACTGCCTACTTACGATAATGGTTTCATACAATTTTTCTTCATTTTATATTGAGATTGTTGTTACAAAGACCATGTTTATTTCTCAATGCTCATACCAATATCCTAGAAATCACTATTGACTCCTCTTTCGTCCTCATATCACCACCCAGATCCGTCCTAACCCTTTCAAGGTAAACTACTAAATTTCTCTTGATTTTTCCTTTTTTCTATCCCTTGTTACTATTTCCTTAATTTAAGTCATTAGTTTGTCTTCCTGGGTCTGAAATAATCTTTTAACTGGTTTCTCAGATTTAATTCTTGTCCTCTTGGTTTTGTTATCTTCTCATAGTCAATGTTATCAATTAGAATTGCAGACTTGGTTATTTCATGCTTTTAAAACTTTTTATGGTTTCTTTAGCCCTTGGTGTGTGAGTCCAACACAATTAATAAGCATACAGCCCCTACAGAATATGGCACCTGCCAACATGTCTTTTTTTTTTTCTTTATTTTTTTGAGACACAGTCTCACTATGTCGCCCAAGCTGGAGTGCAGTGGTGCAATCTCAGCTCACTGCAACCTCCGCCTCCCAGGTTCAAGTGATCCTCCTGCCTCAGCTTCCCAAGTAGCTGGGATTATAGGCACACACCACCATGCCCAGCTAATTTTGTATTTTTAGTAGAGACGGGTTTCACCATGTTGGCCAGGCTGGTCTTGAACTCCTGGCCTTAAGTAATCCACCTGCCTCGGCCTCCCAAAGTGCTGGGATTACAGGTGTGAGCCACCACACCTGGCCTTCTGCCAACATGTTCATTCTCATGTTAGAAAAGCCTTCCTCTCTCCCTTACTCCTAGTTCAGTTCTTTTCATGTGTCATCCTTTCTCCCACTGTGGGCCTTTATCCATTGTTATTCTGCAGGTGAAAATATGCTCCCAGAGCATCCATAACTTTTTCTCTCCACACAAAATAATCCTGCCCACATTTATCTTTTGGGTCTCAATGCAAATATCTATTCCACAGGGAGGGCTTTCTTTCATGACTGATTAAATACTCTGCTGCAGTTCTATGCCATGCTGTTTTTATGTATTATAAAACTCATTACACTTTGAACTATTTCAGTTCTCTGCTAGATTGGATGATTCTTTAGGATATAAACCTCATCTGAATTTTTCACCCAGAAAAGTACTTAAATACTAAGAGACCTTGATTGTACTCTTTTTTTTAAAAAAAAAAAAAAACATTTTTCTCATTATAAAAGGAGAAATGACACACATCCTTTGGGGAAAACGGCAATACAGATGCTATAATGCATTACAAAATCATGCACATCCAGTGAGGAAAAATGAAAAGTAGAAAAAAAGTTCAAAATTTAAAATGATTTATCATCCCAGTCAAATGATCAGCACTGTTACTCTGTGAGTGATGTCATTCCAGCCTTTTTTCTAAGAACGTGAAATCTGTATGTGCGTATACTTTTTGAGTATGCTTGGAGGGGCGTGTGCACATGTGGGGTAAGGGAGAAAACTGTATTCTATAGAGAATTTCACTATATGGATTTTTAAAATATTTAATGTAAAACTATTCCTCTATGTCACTGAATATTCTCTTCAACTATGACTTTTAAGAATTCTGTACATATGAACCTACCATCATAAACTATATGTTCTCTGTTTTGGGATATTTAATTTGTTTCCAATTGTTGCCTTGTCTACATAATGCTTAATAAGCCTACTGAGATCATTTCAAAAGGGCAACTATGATTATTTAATTATATAAATCAATCTTTGTTAAGTTATTTAAGTAGATTAGTTCCAAAGAAACAAATTATTTTTTTAAAAATAGACACTTGTTTTTTAATGGTAAAGTAAATCTTGATGTTGTTGTTTTGTTTATTTTATTTTTCTATTTTCCAAATTAGGGGAAGGAAATAGGTAACGATTTCCGGGTATATCTAGTAGATAAGTATCATGGCAGGTTGCTCAGCTTTGTGAAAGTTTTTAGCAAAAACAAACACCTTCAGATATGGCAATTGGCCTTTATTACACATGCTTCTTACAGTTGTTAGGTGGGAAAGAAGATGATTATATATAAATATAATACATATATAATATTGTGTATATAATTGTAATAGTACATTTGTAAAAATATAAGACATATATCTTGCAACAATAGAAAAATTATATAATACACATATGTGTAATAAAATAACAAGTCTATTATTAAAATAAAATTTTTAATAAACAAAATATTATGATACAAGGTTCACTGTTGTACCAACTGCCATTATGAACCAGAAACAAGTCAAAAACACAAGGAATCTGAGGCTTGTGCCATTCCAGGGAATGTAAAGTCATTGACTCTAACAGCATTGCTAAGTCACTTTTAAAACTTAGAACATCGGCAGGGCGTGGTGGCTCATGCCTGTAATCCCAGCACTTTGGGAGGCCGAGGCGGGTGGATCATGAGGTCAAGAGATCGAGACCATCCCGGTCAACAAGGTGAAACCCCGTCTCTACTAAAAATACAAAAAATTAGCTGGGCATGGTGGCGTGTGCCTGTAATCCCAGCTACTCAGGAGACTGAGGCGGGAAGAATTGCCTGAACCCAGGAGGCAGAGGTTGCGGTGAGCCGAGATCGCGCCATTGCACTCCAGCCTGGGTAACAAGAGCGAAACTCTGTCTCAAAAAAAAAAAAAACCTTAGAACAGTCTTACATTGAATGATTTCAACTTAGTCAAGGCAGTCTCTCTGAATGTATTAGAAAAAGCCAAGGGGAAAGAACTCCAAATAGAAAAACAGACTAAAAATCTATAGTTGGATGTAGAGGCTTTTCTGGCACATGCTGACCTAGGCCTGGTCACTTCTCTGTCTTTATTTTTCTCACCATGTTCCAGCTGCAATGTGTTGGTAAATATCTGCCATTTCAGAGAAAATCTCTCTCTTTTATTTCACAGAATATTTGTAATTTTTTCACTCAGAAACCACATTGCTATTTAATTCTCTAGGCAATTTAATAATAAAATGATTTATTCAGATGCCATGACCTAGATTAAAATATACTGAGGAAAATTGTTTATTAGAAGATAACTGAGGCTGGGGTTGGTGGCTCATGCCTGTAATCCCAACACTTTGGGAGGTTGAGGCGGGTGGATCACCTGAGGTTGGGAGTTTGAGACCAGGCTGACCAACATGGAGAAACTCTATCTCTACTAAAAATACAAAATTAGCTGGGTGTGGTGGTGCATGCTTATAATCCCAGCTACTCAGGAGACTAAGGCAGGAAGATCACTTCAACCTAGGAGGTGGAGGTTGCCGTGAGCTGAGATAGCGCCATTGCACTACAGCCTGGGCAACAAGAGCAAAACTCCATCTCAAATAAACAACTCAAACAAACAAATAAAAACACCTGAAAGCACTGATTTATCATATATTCTATATCACTCATAATGATGAGAATCGTAATACACTTACACTGTTCATTATATACACTCTTCTAAGCAGTTTTTGTGTTTAGCAATTTTGAATAATCCTCAATAAACCAAACCCTGTGATGCTGAAATACTTTATGCCCAATTATTGATAAGGAACATGAAGCACAGAAAGTAACTTAAGCAGGATCACTTAGCTGGAAAGTAGTAAAGGTAAAATTTGAACCCAGGAAGCTTGAGCTCTAGAGCAAGTGCTTTGAATTTTTACATTCTGCTGCCTCTCATCAAGAGAACTGCTATCTTCCTAGGTCATCGGGCACAAAGTATTGGATTATTGTAATTTAGGCCAAAACTTGAACCCTAAACCAGAGCTTAAATCAAATGCTAATCCCAAAACAATTTGCCAGCAAATCTTAGCACTGCTCCTTCTAAATCACCACCCTGCCTTTGTCACTTCTTCTGAGAGCACCAGTTCTACATATACACATTTAACATCTTCACAAATGAATGCTTGCCACACTGCCCATTTTGGCCTCCAGTCTATTTGATGTCCATCTCTTATCACCACTATTAATTCAAACATCTCTTGCATAACTCAAACTGCATAGTTAACATCACCTAAACCACAAAGCAGAAAGAATTTATGCAGATGTGTACAGCTAACCTGGAAGTTCATTGTTTTCCTGGGGTTAAATGTAATGAATTCTAATCTCAAATTTTATGTTCATGAATGTGGAGAGAGACTAATAGTAATAAACATTGTCAAGGATCACATCTGAGAAAATGGCATGCAAAAGATTATAATATAATAATGCCACAACACTGCAAATAAAGGAAAAAATAAGTTTAATATCCAGCTCCCTCTGTAATACATGCAAAACTTTAAGCAAGTTGCAGAAACACTATACCTCAGTAGTTCCAGAAGTGTATTAACTATGTATATAATCTAATATATTTTGTCATATAAGGAATGTGTTTAATGCCATGACAAGGCATTAAGAATCTTTAAACCAATGTGAATTGAATTTGTTCTCCTTTAGTTTATTGATAGTTATCCTATTAAAAAAAAAAAAAAGAAAAAATAAGAGAAAAAATCTTGTATATTTCTGCTTTATATAATTAAATTTTGAGAGATGTTATGGAGTGAAAATATGCTTAAATAATATAGTATTCAGGGCAAAATCAGAAAATAGAAACCATAAAGCAATATGATCGATGAATGTTTATTTAATACAAAGGATTATTAACTAGCAACAGAGGAATGACTACCAAAGGGATAAAGTAAAATCTGAGGCATAAAGGACCTTCAGATATAGGGAGAAACTATTAATACTACACCTAGGGTCAAGGCAGAGTACCAAAAAGGTAGCAAACTTGGGAGAGGGGTCCCCTTCACAATCTCCCTAAAACTTAGATTCAGACCTCATTTTAAAATGTATGGCTGTAGGTTACTGAATAGCTAAGCAGTTCATTGAGGTAGCACAGGCTGAGATTTGCCAGCAGAAAACTACTTCATGGAATGCTGAAGAAATTCACCTAGAAGCTGCCTAGGGTTGGTGTTGTTGAACTTAACACTTTGGCTGGGACACCAGAGATATTCATCAAGAAGCCACCTTCGAAGACCACAGCTGGAAAGTTCATTAGGGTGTCCAGGAACTACAGGTGATGCATGGCAGGCAAGGCCTCAGGGTAGAGCTTAGCCCACAAGGGTTCTTGGCTTTACCCAGGAAAAAAATTCCAGGGCAAGCCAGAAGTAGAAGAAAACAGCTTTATTGAAGAGGCAGTGTTAAGCTCTGTGACTGCTCCTGCAGATCAGGGCTGTCCTGTAGGCAGAGAGTAGCAGCTTGGGACAGTTTTACAGTCACATTTATACTCCTTTTTAATTGTATGCAGATTATAGAGTAGTTTATGTAGAGATTTCTAGGATAGGGATAATAACTTTTGGGTCATTAGGTCATTGCCATGAAAAGAGGCAGTAACTCCCAGGTATTGCCATAGCAACAGTAAATTGACATGCCACACTTGTGGGCATGTCTAATTTCAAAGCTGTTTTACCTCCCCTCCTACCCCTCAGAGCCTCACCTCTGGGGTCAAGTCCTGCCTCCTACCTCCTACCTTGTTCCCCTCTCAGAGATTAGATACTCCTCCTAATCTTTTTTCTTTTTTTTGACACCGGTCTCACTCTGTCACCCTGGTTGAAGTGAACTGGCAAGATCTCTGCTCACTGCAACTGTCACCTCCCAGGTTCAAGCAAGTGGTCCCACCTCAGCCTCCTGAGTAACTGGGACCATAGGCGTGTGTGACCATGCCTGGTAATTTTTTTTTTTTTGTATTTTTGGTGGAAATGCGATTTTGCCATGTTGCTCGGGCTGGTCTCAAACTTCTGAGCTCAGGAAATCCACCCACCTCAGCATCCCAAAGTGCTGGGATTATGGGTGTAAGCCACCACACCTAACCTACTCTTAATCTTAATGGTGCTGCAGAAGGGCAGAAGTATGTGTCTTGCAACTACTCTTGCTGAACTTGTGGACATAGGCCCTGCCTAGCACCAGAAATGTAAATATCTCTAGGTACTTGATCTAAGGGGCCACAAGGCAGGATGCTTTTATTCTCCAGGTTAGTAGACAGGACGGGTTGGAAGCCACGTGCCAGCATTGTTTTTACCTGGAATCATTGTAATCTAAAAGATGCAAACTGTACTAAGAGGTTAAACAAACAAGGGCTAAAAATTAAACAACAAGATAGTTATCAAAAGTGCTGAGAGAGTTAAAAACCAGGTGAGACTTGCAGAGGCATCTTTAATAGTTAACCAGATATAATTAAAAACCAGGTATAACCAGGATCAGTGCCCTGGTTATACCTATGGAACCAGGTAGCTTACTCACAGGTTTTTTTTGAATTTTTTTTTCTTTTTGTTTTTTTTGAGATGGAGTCTCACTCTGTCACCCATGCTGGGGTGCAATGGCATGATCTCGGCTCACGGCAACCTCCATCTCCTGGGTTCAAGTGATTCTCCTGCCTCAGCCTCCTGAGTAGTTGGTATTACAGGGACCCACTACCATGCCTAGCTAAATTTGGATTTTTTTTTTTTTTTCAGTAGAGACAGGATTTCACCATGTTGGCCAGGCTGGTTTGAACTCCTGACCTCGGCCTCCCAAAGTGCTGGGATTATAGGGGTGAGCCACCGCACCTTGCAAGGTTTTTTTGAATGTTAATTTCAACTTGTTAATCTCCCTTTTTTGAATGTTAATCTCAACTTGCTCAGAGTTGTTAATATATGTGCAGCAAGTTTTATTAATAATAAAAGTGCACAGACTCCACCTTGTTCAGCTAGTAAATAAACCAATGCTGGTTTGTTATCGTGGACTACATTTGCCAAAGAATCTAAGGAATCTTAAATTTCCTTTAATACCCAACCTGTGTTGGTGGCTTAGGTTGCTAGGGTTTGAGGCAAAGCTACCGCAGCCAGGGTGCTGCTTATCCTATCATGGCCCCAATTCCTGCCAGAATTAATCCTATTTCTCACTTACTTCTGGTATAATTTAAGTCTTATGAGGTTAGAGACAGTGACCCCAGGAGGGGCAAGGGTGGCCAACATATATTCCCCTCTGTTTCAGGTTTTTTATATATAAGGGGAAGGTACTCCTAAGAGAAAAGGTGACTCCCTAGAGAGTCAGGAATGGTTACAGGCTATAACTTCCTCCTTTTCATTGCCACAAACCAAACTAAGCCCAGGTGTAGCACAAAAAGAAGCCCAACAAGGTGTGATGTTTATCCTTTGCTTCTAAGTTGGGTCTGGAGAGATATTTTTCCCCTGTACCACTGGGGTTTCTTAGATAGTCTTTGTTTTCCAGAAGGGGGAAGTACTCCCACTTTCCCAGACTAGGCTGTAGCCTCCAACAGACTGAATGAGTACCCCACTCCTAGCTGAAGGGAATGAAGTTTGGCAGGCCCCCACCAGCCCAAGAGCCCTTCTAAGCAATATAAGAGTGAACAACCAAAAGTTAAAATTAAGGTTACACATAAAGAAAAAACAAGAGCATAGAATTAAGCCATACTGGGGGAAAACACTGCTCCCACAGACTTCTAAGACAAAACATTGTAGCATTAGGCCACAACAGCAGTTATGATGAGAGAAGAAAAATACAGGAGCTGAAAAAAATTGCTGAAACAGAGAATTAAATGAATCTGAGAAAGTTAAAAAAAATAAATTATAGGATTATATTGAAAAGCAAAATTTCTGTTAATGTAGCAAATTAATATCTTGAGAAAAATTGATTCCGATATATAGACCAGTTTTTAGAGTCTACCAAAATTTTCTTTAATCTTAGCAAGTTTAATTATACACAAAATTCTTTTCCTAGATTCCCCTTATGAACCTTATTGTGATTTACACAGGCCGTCTACAACATGCTTGACCTTTCTGACTTGTCCTATACTACCTCTTTCTTATATAAGCAGTCATTTTACTCTAGGACAAGATTTTACTATATAATATCCCTCCTCATATAAGATTACTCTTTCTTTATATACTTCCTTGCAAAACAAAACACATTTTCTATCCACAGCATTCTTTACATCTTTCTTTTTTACTCACTGGTTCTCTCATATTTTCAATGTTCCTTTTAATAACTTATGAATTAGACAATTTTTCCCAATAAAGAATGCATTTCTCTGGAACATTTTATATAAATCTAGGAAGCAACAAATCCTGAACCGCCCATCAGATATTGTCATTCTATAGATGAAAATTTTTGCACCATTAACACTTTAAACCACACAGTAAACTCAATATTTAAGCACCTGTTCCATTCACATGTATTTAACAGTTTTACATCACTTTCAACAGTTTTATCTAGACCACCTCTAAGAACCAATATATCACACAAAGCTAGTCACCATTGAAAACCATTTTAGCCATTTTAAAGCCTATTAACATCAGTGATTTACCTAAGTAAAAATCTTAATGTTAAATTTAAGTCATAACATTCTCTTCAAACCAATAAGGTTTTGACTAATCTTATTTAATTTATGAGCACTTTTTAAAAATATATAACACAATTTGATAGCATGATAAACACAACACATATTACAATACCTGTATATACACCTAAACAAACACATTAAATAAAATTACCCATACAAGACAACTAAATTCAAGTTACTTACAAAATTGGGACTTATTTACCTGACCAAATTTTATTTGCCCCAGTAGTTATGGAAAAGAGGAAGAGGCAAAGAAGGGGATCCCATAGCACCAAATAACAAGGGGAGGGGGCAAACTGCATTGCTCAGGGTGAGATCCCAGAGTCTCCAAGCCACCAGAGAGTTCATTCAGCAGTGGGAAAACAAACAAACAAAAATGTTCAGGTGGCTGCTTGTCTGCCACTGCAGTAAGCTGCTCGTTGGGTCAAGGATCCAAGACTCCTGGCAAATATACTTAAGCAAGGCAGCTTGTTGGGGCTAGTGGAAGAAAGTTAGCACTAGTATTGATGGAGGCTTTTTTTTCCCTCTCTTGCTGGGGACAGTTAGGACATTCTCATTGTCAATGGCCCTCTTGCTCATGGTAGGCACACTGATTCTGTCCCAGGGCCGGTGAGTTCAGGGCTCTTTTCTGGGCACAGATTTTGTGACATTTTCTCAAGACAAATAACCTGGAGAAGGGGGAAGGGGATTAAAGCAACTATTAACATTGCTCTTTTGGCTGTTTCTTTTGGTTTCATTTTTTATTTGTTTGTTTTCAACTTTTTTGCTTTTCCTCTATTGCAAGCTTTAAAGGTTAAATTTAGGAGTTGGCTCATAGGGGTTTGAAGTCCCATTGCTGCTTTTTGTAGCTTCCTCCTAATGTCAGTGTCAGGTTGAGTAATAAAATGTATGTTCCAGAGATCCTGCCCTTTTGGGGAGTCTGGGTCTGCATTAGTATATTACCTCAATGCCTCACCAAACAACTTTGAAACAAAGTGAGATTTTCTTCTTTGCCCCATTTCTCTAAACTTGTCATAATTCACTGGCATAACCATATACTTTTTCCTCTACTTTTTTCCCACAGCACAGCAAGTGGATTACGCTATTTGTAAGTCATGAGATCTTAAATCAAAGAATATGGACAACTTCACAAACTCCTCTATAAACTTTACTGGATTCTCTGAAAATTGTCCAAATTTTTTCTTGTATAAAGCCAAAGTATACAAAGAAAATGGCATCTGTAGTCTAAGTACTCCCTCACTTCCATTAGCTACCTCCCACAACGGATGTAGATTTGACTTCAGGGGCTGATATGAGGCCCATTCATGGTGGTACTGGTTGGACTCACCTTCTTTGGCAGTTTAGGGCCTAGGCTAGGACTAGTTGAATAAGGGGGAGAGGTACCTGATGATTTTGGAATGGAATTCTTCATTAGAGAACTGATGAGACCATTTCCTGAAATTTGGGGGACCGAAGAGACCCTGGAGAGGGCACAGGCTTTCTATGGGGAGTAGCTTAAAGGGGATCCCTTAGGCATGGCTTTCTGGAAGTAACATGAGATGGTAAAGGCCATAAAAACCTGCACATAAGAGACTTCCTCCCATTTTCTTTCCTTTGTACAAAATAAGTCTAATTTTAAAATATCATTATAACGTATAGAACTATTTTCAGGCCAAATCTGTTGGCTTCCTAATTTGCACTGAACCCAAATGGTGTTGCAATAGAAAATGAGTTTCTCCTTCTTTAAGCTGAATTTGAACTGGCTCCAATTGCCTAAAAGACACTCTAGCGGTGAGTCCTCTGGGATGTTTGCTGTTTTCCTCATGTCTAGGAAGGATTACTACAAGGGGTTTCAGCTAGCCTAAGTTTAGCAAATGCCTAGACACTTTTCCCTTTTAATTTCCAACTTGATAGCAAGGTGTTACAAAAGTGGACTGCAAGCTTCAAATGGCAGTTAGATGTTAAGTCTAAATTCCATAGACAGCAAGGGTTACACAGAGAAGGGGCTAGACAAATGGTTACTGTGCAAGGAAGGAGGGGAAAGGTGTAAACAGCATTTCCTAGGGGGAGACCTTTGAGTCCTTGACTCATTAGAGAACCTACCCACTAGCAGAGAGACTAAAACAATATTCAGGTGACTACTTGTCTAGCACTGTAGGTAGCTGTCCATCAGGTCAGAAACCTGGAAACTCCAATTCCATTGACCAAGAGGGTCTTGAGCAAGGCAGTCGTAAGATAGCACATAGGAAGGGGGCTTGCAACCAGCTATTAGGAAAATAATACTTCTAACTGGTAGAGCACAAAAAAGGCAAGACTAATAGTCTCCTACAGAGAGGGGTTATAACCCACAATCGTACAGGGAATGTCAATGCTGAAACTTCAGAGAATCTGGAGGTGGTCGAAAATAGCAATGCTGAAAACATAGAGTGCCCAAGTTTCAGCCAATGAGGGTCCCCTCAACAAATGTCAAAATCCTGTAGCCACCCAGGAGCTGCCAACAGTGAACTCAACACCAAGTTGAGGTTGCAGAAACAACATGACTCTGGCATCCCAGAGTCAATACAACCAAGTGTCCTCCCTTAATTGCCCACATACAACTATTAGGAAGCTAAAAGCAAGCAAGCATAAGACTGGAATTTAGACTCAATATCTAACTGCAGGCATATTTTAGAACTGAAGGTAAAATGACTGATGGAATAACACGATGGAGTCAGAAGAGAAAGGACCAGAGAAAGAGGGGACAAGGATGTGCTTTGGGGCACTCAAACAATGAGGGACTTCAAACCGATCACCTAGACAAAGGCTTTTATTTTACTCCCTAGCTATCCTGATACTATGAGGGTAGATGAAGCTTCAAAGTGTAGCTTAGCCCACAACAGTTCCTTGCTTTGCCCAGGAAAGGATTCAGGTGTAAGCCCAGAGGTAGAAGAAAACAGCTTTTTTGAAGAGGCAGGTTGCAACTTCAGCAGTGTTACAGCTCCATGATTGCTCTTGCAGAGCAAGGCTACCCCAGAGGCAGGAGTAGCAGCTCAGAGCAGTTTTACAGTCATTTAGACCCACTTTTAATCGCATGTGGATTAAGGGGCAGTTTATGCAGAAATAACTAGGGAAGGGGTAGTGACTTTGGGGTCATTGCCATGGAAAGGGGCGGTAACTCCCAGATGTTGCCATGGCAATGGCAAATTTACATGGCACACTAGTTGGCATGTCTGATTACACAACTTCTGCTCTGGCTCTGTTTTGGCTAATCCTCAATCTCCTCCAGTGTTCAAGCCCCACCTTTGGAGTGGAGTCTCGCTTCCTACTTCACATGGATTGGTAGAAATGTATTTTGAAAATATAAATAATGCACCCAAATTTCAACATAGTGGTTACTTCTGGGAATAGAGAGAGGGAAATGGTATCACGAAAAGATTCACGAGGAGTTTTAACTTTGTATGTAGTATTTTATGTTGTAGGCTGGGGGGAAATACATTGATAGCCAATGAATCTTTTACTTGTATGTCTCTAAAATTATTTTTAACATATTTTTTAATTAGAGAAAGGTTTGAGGGAGGTATATGGCCATACCAATATTGGCTAGTGAGTATGTTTTAGAAGACCATGATGTACAAACATTTTGTTATTCTTTCTTTATAAATCACAGCTCCTGAGAATAAGTCCTTGGAGATCACTCCCATAAGGCGGAGACAGGAATTTTTTACAGCTTGAGGAACTAAGTAATTTTTGTTTCATACTGGAGGAAACATTTTGATATTATAAATAAAAGAAGAAAGGACAATAATAAAAACGGGGTGTAGATCACAATGCCCAGTGCACCAAGGAGACTAGAAGTTAACCACTCACTTTTTACTGGATTTCTTTAATATTAAGATCCAAACTTAACATCTGAATACTGTAGCTAAAGAAGTTTACTAAACAAGCAAATTTCATGACAATGAACAGAATCAGTTGAAGAATTCTACGTGGCTACTATAGTATAGTGTCCTGTGGTTTATATCAGTTCCCTGATTTTGGACATGTTTTCCTGTGCTTATTAATAGTTTCTATATCTGTGCACTGTTTTAAACTGAGATTTTTGTCTTTGCATTATTGAGCTGTAAAAATTCTATATATATTCTGAATTCAAGTAGCTGCTTGAAGTATACATACATCTTAAGCATCTTTTCCCAGTCTGTCACTTGCCTATTCTCTTCCTTAAAGACGTCTCTTGATAAGATATTTTCAATTTTGTTTTAGCATAACTTATCAATTATTTTATGGTTAATGGTTATTCTATTTAAGAAACTTTTTTCTACACTAAGATAACAAAATAGAGATGGTGGCAACTGTGAACCCTTCCAAAAATGTTTCATCAATAAATGTATATACAAACAGATGGGTGCATGGTTTGGTGGGTGAATAGAAATGCAAAATTAGATGAGACATAGCTTAATATATGGAGATGTAGAAAAACAATGTTATATTTAATTACCTTTATTGTATTTTGGTTAACTGGGTGTGGTGATGTACACCTGTAGTCCTAGCTACTTGGGAGACTGAGACAAGGGAATCACTTGAACCTGGGAGGTGGAAGTTGCAGTGAGTTGAGATCCTGCCACTGCATTCTAGCCTGGTGACAGAGCGAGACTCCATCTCAAAAAAAAAAAAAAAAAGTTCTTTGTAGTTATGAACAGACACTTTTCAAAAGAAGATGCAGCCAACAAACATATGAAAAAAAGCTCATCATCACTGGTCATTAGAAAGATGCAAATCAAAACCACATTGAGATACCATCTCATGCCAGTTAGAATGGCTATGATTAAAAAATCTGGAGACAACAGATGCTGGAGAGGATGTGGAGAAATAGGAATGCTTTTACACTACTGGTGGGAGTGTAAATTAGTTCAACCATTGTGGAAGACAGTGTGGGGATTCCTCGAGGATCTAGAAATGGAAATACCATTTGACCCAGCAATCCCATTACTGGGTATATACCCAAAGGATTATACATCATTCTATTAAAAAGACACATGCACACGTATGTTTATTGCAGCACTGTTTGCAATAGCAAAGACTTGGAACCAACCCAAAGGCCCATCAGTGATAGACTGGATAAAGAAAATGTGGCACATATACACCATGGAATACTATGCAGCCATAAAAAAGGATGAGTTCATGTACTTTGCAGGGACATGGATGAAGCTGGAAGCCATCATTCTCAGTAAACTGACACAAGAACAGAAAACCAAACACCACATGTTCTCACTCATAAGTAGGTGTTGAACAATGAAAACACGTGGACACGGAGGGGAACATCACACACTGGGGCCTGTTGGGGCATGGGGGAGCTGGGGGAGGGATAGGAGGGGGTGGGGGTATTGGGGAGGGATAACATTAGAAGAAATACCTAATGTAGGCGACGAGAGGATGGATGTAGCAAACCACCATGGCATGTGTATACCTATGTAACAATCCTGCATGATCTGCACATGTACCCCAGAACTTAAAGTATAATAAAAAAATAAAAAATAAATAAAAATGTTATTTCAAAGTTACTTTTTGCTTTAAAAGCTTTGTGAAGGACTACTACATGTAAATGATACGATGCTGGCAGATATGTTTTGCTAATATGTTGTAACTACCTGATTACAAAATACCATTCAGCCCACTAAATTTGCATTTGCCTTATTAATAAGGTAAGTGCCAGGCTTTGTTCATGGGCATCTCAGACTCCCTTTGCTGTTTCCTAAAGAACAGACTTAGCATATGGGTATCTATTTTAAAAACTACAATTGAAAACTGCTTTCTTATAATAATTTCTATAAAATTTAATGCTACATGTGAAAGTAGTATAAGAAAAACATATTCTTTATTTTGTGTCATTTCTGTTTTACATCTTTTGCTATTATACACACACAATCTAATTTCCTTAAGTCTTTTTTTCTACTCCTAGCTAAAGTTAAATTTTGAATACACCCTTAATAATGAATTAAACATGTATAATTAAGAAGTAAAATTAAGAGTAAATAACAAAAACTTAATTATATATTAGGTAGAATCAAAGCAAAATAAAAATAATTGTTCTCTGTTGTGAAGTTCAGGCTAATGTGACATGTGTAGAGCAGAAAAGGAATGAATTCTACTGATAATTATTCTCCTTTTAAGTCATTAAATTTAAAACCTAAGGATAAGATACAGTAATTTTTATCTTAGTGTGTTTGAATGAAGAAAGAAAATCTTGAGCTGATTTCCTAATTGTACAAAGTAGGAGAAAGTCACAAAGGAAGCTCCGAGTACTATATTCCCTCCAAGTAGAAATAGAGATAGGGCCACCCAAGGACCTCAACTTTCGCCCTCACTACCCCACCCCGCTGGGCCTGATGATTAGGTAGTTAAGCAAGGTGAAGAGAAGAAATTTTGCACACAGTGAATGGCAGATTTAAATGGGAGAAGTGTTAGTTATGATTTTGGCAAAACAGCATTAATTGGTTACACACATTACATGTACTAGTGTCATACTACAGTTGAACAAATTGAATTCTCAATATTTTCTACTAATTCAATATTTATTAGGCAGCAAAAGTTCATTTTATGTATTTATGTAATCACATTTGAATGCACATGTAAATTTACTCAACATTTGAGGAGAAATCAGCTTTTACTAGTTGTCTCTAATAATATATGGAGGTTTGGGAACAGACCAAGAACTGTAATTGAAAGAAGTATGTTGATGAAGATAACATAAACTCTGACAGTAAGAATTGTGGTCAAAACACTTTGGGAAATTTTCTTCTTATGGGTCCTTGACTCATCTCTCCTAATTATCCTAAATTTTTTTATCCATCCCTGACTCCCTTGAATTATCCCACCAATAAAAAAAATAGAAGTTGCATGAAAAAAATTAGATATTGAGCTAAGAATCAAAGTTTTGAAAAGGTTTTAGTAATCACTAAGCCATTTACTTTGTTTAAGCAGTAGATAAAGAATATAGTCCAAGGAGACAAGAGTATAGGAGTGATTCAGAAACCAATAAAGAAGGAATAACAAATAACATCCTGAAATAAAAATAGTATAATCAGTGAGAGGGAAGAAATATCTGGATAAACAACCCATTTATGGGATTGTTCACCAACCTAATGAATTATTGATAAAATTCATACATGAGAACCTTCAAAACTAGTTCTGTTTATGTACAGTTTCTGTGAGCAATGCCAAGTTAATTGTTATATTTTATTTCCTTAATAAATTGAAAATGAAATCTTTGGTATTTGGCTATTATAAAAATGTATAATATATGTTCTCCTACTCTAATTTTAAAAATATTTCATGATTGAAGAATTTTATAAAACCTTCTGTTAGAATATAAAAAATTTACATTTGTGCTTTAAATTCTTTTATGGTTTGGAATAAAAGATATCCACTTTCAAATCTTCCAAGCTTAAATTAAATTATCTTAAAATTATCCAGGATCGTGGTGTTTATAACATAGAAATGTGTTGACTAATAAAATAGTCACCAGCCATCTGTAGCTAGCAAGCACTTTAACAGTGTCTGGTTTAAATTGAAATATGCTATAAGTGTAAAACACACACTGGATCTTAAAAACTTAATATGAAAAAGAAGAATGAAAACATATTTGTTAAAGACCTATGTGATTACATAAAGCAATATTTTGGATACATTGAACCAAATAAAAAGATTAAAGTTAATTTCACCTTTTTATTTGTTTTAAACATGGCTACTAGAAAATACAAAATTGCATATTTGGCTCATATTTGTGGCCAGCATTATAGTTCTGCTGAACAGTGCTGTATAGAGAACATTCAAGTGTCATAAGACAAACACTATCCCTGGTTTGTTTACTGCTGCATCCCATGGAAAAATAACTTTGCCTGGAACATAAAATAATTAAATAGTTGTTAAATGAATGACAAGAGTCAAGATGTTTTGGGCCTGCCTACCATATGATCCTGAAAAGATCTTAAAAGCATTATAGAGAGGATTAATAAAAGAATTAAGTCAATCAAATGGCTATTACTCCAGAAAATGCTTCACAATGAAAAGGCACTCACGTTGTTACTGTTTTACTTTAAATATTTAAGTATACAAAACTTCTTAAGGTCAAAAAACTGTGTGATCAAAAGGTATAGTCAGAATATTCTGGATTTCAACAGTGTGATGATTTTTAACAAATGATATTTTGTTCTACTGTTAAATTATGCTTAATTTCACAAATAAAAATACATTTTGAGATTTTATTGCAAATACATTATAAACAACACACTAGAACTGAAAAGTTAAAAATAGAATCAAAAATACAATTTCTGACGGTAAAATATAATAAGTAGATGATAATAAATATAGTCAAATGAAATTCTGTGGTATCAAAGGGAACATCTATTATTATAAAATAGTTTATGCTTAAATTATGCATAGTTCAAAATTCTCTCTAAATGATGCATTATAAAGATGATTGTGGTGGGAGTTTAACCAAGCATTAGACAATGGCAAATTTCTTTGCTATATAAGGTAATGTAACTAAGCTTCATTTCTAAAAAATTCACACTTTTTAAAAATATAGTAGGCAAAGACTTTCAGATTCAAACATTAAGTATTTATTTACTTATAAAATGCACACCTGTGAGGTCTAAATGAAAAAATAACATAACGCAGCATTCAAATGCTCATGGTAGGCATCAGATGAAGGTAAATATTAATTCAGCTTAAGTGCTTCTTTATGCATTGCTCTTTATTGACACAGGAAACACAGATAATCTAAAATTATCTTCTTTGTAGAGATATAAAAATTGGGAGACTATATAAAGTGCCCTCTCTTTCAAATGTGGACATTAAGTACACAACAATGAAAGTACTATTATGTCAGATGAACACAGGAGCCAACTGTGAAAGAGCTCCCAATGCCCAAAGCTGGAATAATCTGAACCAAAAAGTAAGTAATGGCTAGTATGGGAATATAAGCAAAATTATGAAATAAATTTCCATGAGTCCATACTAATATAAATAGATAATTCAATAAGTAAACAAATAAATAAATAGCAGATAATAGATGAATCTTCCATGCTGAGTTCCAAAATTAAAAGTATGTGTATACTCCTCGTTCAAGAAGATGGCATATAGGCCTAACTTCTTGACTACAGAATGCCACAATGACTTCATTTAATAAAGGAGAATAGAGAAAGGCCAAAAAGAGTACCTTTAGAGGAGAGAAAACTGGCAAATAATTCCACAGCCATGTTGATCATGGTCTGCATCAACAGTGATAAATCATATTGACAGTATATACATTTGATAGTGATATGATGAGAATGTCACATTATCTCTGTGGCATTTCTCCCAAAAATCCATAATGCCAGTTTAATCATGAGAAAAAAATAAACAGACAAAATCCATTAAGACATTCTATATTCTACAAAATACCTGACCATACTCCTCTGTCAAGTTAAAATTTAAAAAGCTGAGAAACTGTCAGTTTCCAGGAGCCTAAGGAGACATGCTGACTAAATGAAGTGTGAAATCCTGAATGGGATCCTTCCACAGGAAAGAGACTTTAGGTGAAAATTAAGGAAATTTGAATCAAATATGAACTTAGTTCATAACAATGCATCAATATCACATCAGTACATGTGACAGTTGTACCACACTAATGTGAGATACTAACAATAAGAGAAACTGTATATGAAATATATGAGCTCTTTCTCACCACTTTTCTGTAAATCTGAAATCATTTCAAAATAAAAAGGTTATTTTTATTTTATGTTATTTTATTTTGGGACAGGGTTTCACTCTGTTGCCCAGGCTTAAGTACAGTGGTATAGTTGTGGCTCACTGCAGCCTCAATCTAGGCTCAAGCAATCCTCCCACCTCAGCCTCCAGAGTAGCTGTGACTACAGACACGTACCACTGAGATAAGTTTTAAATTTTTTTTGTAGAGAAGAGGTATTACTATGTTGCCCAGGCTGGTCTCGAACTTGGGCTCAAACAATTATTCTGTCTTGGCATCCCAAAGTGCTAGGATTACAGGCATGAGTGTGGTAGTATCTAGCCTGAAAATATTATTTTTAAAAAGGATGATATGGCTGTCTATTCTTCACTATCACTTGGCATGTGGTAAAGGCAAGAATTAAAGAAAAAAAATCTAAGCTGTTAGGGTGTCCATGTAAACAATTATTTCTCATGTACATTTGTAAAATGGCGGTGATAACATTACTGTCCTCAGACGCTTGGAAAACTGAGTTATAACAGCATGGGTAAAACTCTTGTAATTGTACATATCTAGAATGGAATCAAAATTACTTTTATCAATATTATTATTGGTAGTAGCAATATCACTACTCTTGTACTATTTTCCAAAAAGCTGGCATTTGCTACAAATATTTGAAGTAATTTTCTTAATAAGGACACAATGTTAGAATTATCACTCATTAACTGATTTTATCAGAAGGAATGTTTTCTCAGCAAAGTTAGAAAGCTATCAAAAATCTGAGGTAAATACAGTTATTATAAGACACATGATCATCTGATTAAAGATCATTTGAAACTTAAACATAAGGAGATGGTAGAGAAAAGAGTAAGTAAAATTGTAAATTTTGGATCCTGGAAAAGTTCACTTCCATGTAATCATTATTTTTTAACATTCTTGAGTTCCCAATATAATGTGCTAGATTCTGAATAGGACATAATGATAAGTATAAAGATGTGGCCATTCCACAAGGAGAATTTTATTATTGGTGCACTAAGCAGTGGTCCACAAAATTACAACCTTCCAGCTGAAAAATTCAAAACATGTATGGTATCTAATATCTGTGGTCAATGCTGTACATTTGGAATACTTAGGAATTGGAAAATGCTTTTTCCAAGATTCTCCATAGCTTGAGTGATTTATATTTAATGTCTATGTAATGGACCTATGTCCACAAGTTTATGGTAAGGTTGTGGTTATCTTAATCTCTTTGTTTAGGGACTATTTTTTGTCTTTCTTTTTTCCTTCCTTCTTTCTACATCTGAATATCCAGCTGTGGAGCTGTATCAGCTGATATCAGCTCCTCCTTTCCTTTTCTCAGCCTTGCAAGCCTGACTTCCTTACTCTATTTGTTCTATTGTTACCAAAACACCAGGGGTTACTGAATAGAAAGTCAATCACTGAGACAACAAGTATTGCCAGAGAAAAAGGTTGTATTCAGGTGCTGCAGCTGAGCAGTTGGGAGATCAGTCTCAAATACATCTCCACTGGTTAAAATTGGGGGTTTACATAGCATGGAAAAATGTAATCAAGTATGGGAAAAAAGGCATTAGGTAGGGGCAAGGTAGAGGAGTGGTCTACAGGAAGCAGGTGGTCAGTTAAGCAACCATGATGCCTAAGAGGTCTGTGTCTCATTGTCCAGATGCAATAATCTGGTAAGTTTCAATTCCTTGATACTATTTGGAAGGTCTTATGGTTGGTTTCCTGAGAAAGGTACTCAGATAAGACAAATACAGCTTTCTTAAACTTTAAGACTGGAAAGGTCCGTTTCTATGTTTATCTAAAAGAAACCATAAACATAGTTTTATGAGACAATTAGTCCAGTTTCACTATCCCTATATTCAGTTTCAAAACCCCACAAAGAATATGGGACTTTATATGTATGATTGAGGGAATTTAGAACCAATCACTTAATTAACGACAGATTACCAACTACCATCAGTGTATCCTTGATTACAGTTCATTGTAAAGTTTACACTATAAATTTCTCCTGCCTCTACTTCCGCATAATGAAAGCTGTGGGAGAGATTCAAAAGACATTTGAGAAAATTCCCTAGAAATGAATATTTTCCATTCCCATCAGGTCTGACATTGCTGCTTGGCAATAATTCTAAACAAATTGTTATTTCCTGCCAACATGCCTATTCCAATTCTTTCCTATTTACTACAGTAAATATCTCATTCTCTATAGAGTATATTTTACCCACTTCTCTACACAAAAATCTTTAGCTTTTTCTCTCTCTTAATTCTCTCTAGCTTCCTTCTCATCTCAAAGGATGCAGCCTCCCTTCTTCTGGTGGGTTTGTCCTCTTCTGCTTTTGATTTCATGCTCCCTGCCTAGTTCATCAGCTATCTTTTTTCTTGCATTCTACCTGTCTTTACTAAATTACATACATTTAAATACAGAATACACACAGAAAAATATACCTGACTACAGCATACATTCCTATGTAAACACTATGTAACAGAGCCACTCACTATAGTATCAGCAGGATTTGGCATTACAGAATTATTAATTTAGCATACAATCCTAATTTAAAATTTTTAACGGAAAATTTTTGGCAAAGTCAAACACAGCACTGCATCTCTAAAGGTTTCTTCATCCAATTTCATTCTCAATGCCTCACAAACTACAGCTGAGATTTTTCTCTCAATGCCTCACAAACTACAGCTGTCTCCAAATCAATCATAAACAACTCCTAGTTTCTAGAAACACCCTAAAAAATCCACTTGAGTAGACTTTTATCTTTTTCAACTCTCATTCTTGCTCAGGTATTTATTTAATATATTTTATCCTTTTTATATCTTACAATATCTCTATTTCTCCATTTTGCAGGTTCTATAGAAGTCAGAGAAGTCAGTAACTTAAAGGAAAAGCAAGAATCCTTTCATTCTAGAAAGGTAGGGTTCTGGGAAAAAGATAACAAAATTTATAACATAGTGAGATTTCTTTTACATTCTAACTTTTAAATGCCCCATCTTTGAATCAGTAAGTTCCTAAAAATTTAGCCCAGTCTTTGTTCTCACTAATTAAAAAATATGCTTATATATTTGCCTAATAATAAATGAATTGTTTATGCATTACCAACTCATTACTTAATTCATTGTACTTAGTCCCTCAACTCTGTTAAGATGCTGCTTTTGAAATTCACTAATGACCTCTTAGGAATCAAACCAACCACTTCCTTTCAGACTATAATCCTCTTGATCCATATTCATTTTTTGATCTTGATAGCAGATTTCTCTATAAAATTCTTATCTTCCATTGACTTTGGATCTACAGTTGTCCTCTGACCTGGCTCCCCTCCATTCTCTCACCTTGTGAACAAGGGCACTTCATTGTCTTGTCAGCTATCCTTTTCTTTTTGCCATCTTTTTGCCCCAATTGGCATACTTTAATTATTACCTCCACATATATTTCTCAATATTCAGTATTTGCTGATGTTCAACCAGACAGCTTGGTTTTCTTGGAGTATACACTAAGCCTTTAAAAGTTAGTCCCACATGCTTCTTTACTATTTTGCAAGCCTAACTTTGATCTCACTCTGTCCTCCTCCCAGGATACTTTTTTAATTATTCAAACAAGATGAAATGTCTACCTCCTCTAATATCACATAGTACTTTATCTCTATACTTCTGTCTCATACCAATATAAGTACCTATGCAGTATATCAACTATGATATTTTGCACATCATAGGCACTCAATTTGGTGACAGTAAAATAAAAATAGGGATTAGCAGAGGATAATATAATAAGTGGTACAGAAGAAGAGAGACATTAAAGGAAAAGGGCTGATGTATAATACTGGTAATACTAAAAACTAAAGCAGCATCGTACATGTGGAAAGTACTCTCCATCTTTTACCAAAATGTGAAAAGAATAAGAGGAAGCCTGTCTTCTATTTGAGAGAATTGTTTTAGGGAAATAGTGTCAGCAGAAAATGATAAGTTATAATTTATTGAGGGTAGTAGTGATATTAGGGGCAGCCTGTCTGGAGCCACCACTGCCGTGATGCTGGCTGCAGTGGGGGAGGTGCACTGCATGGGAGTGGGGTAGCATGCTCCATAAGGTTGGTGGGAGCCAGGAGCAGAAGTCCTGCCCTCCAGGGCACAGCTGCAGTTGTCCAAGCCTTGATTGTAGACCCAGGCATCCCTGTGCTCTTGGGGGCCAAGAGCCAGCAGGACCCCCACCATCCCAAGCACAGCTGCATCCACCCAAGCTTCCCAAACCACTGCTGTGAACCTGGGCATTCCTGTGCTCTTGGGGTCAGGAGCAGGCAGGAATCCTGCTCTCCCAGGCACAGCTGTAGCTGCCCAAGCCTCAGCTGTGGAACTAGGCATCTATGCACTCTAGGGGACCCAGGAAGGGACCCCTTCCCCTGAAAGCTCAGAAATGCCTGCTCCCACTGCCTGGCCTTTCCTCACTCCTGGCGCCTGCTCCAATTGCTGAGCAATATGTGCATGCTTGGGGAAGTGTTGACTTTGGACTTTTGGCACAGACAAGCATGGGAGGTGAGGGGCTGCTGAGGGAAGCTCCATGCTGGCCTGTAAGCACCCCTCAATACTAACATCCTGGGTACTATGAAGAGAGGCAGGAGGCAGTCAAACTGTGTGGTAGAAAGGGTTGAGTCCCATGTGAAGACCAACCTTCAAGCCAGGAAAGAACTGAAGCCTGGGGGCCAGCTTGCCATTCCCATGAACAAGATTGGGAAATTATGGTGCTTTTTCTGGGACTGCCTATGACCGCCAATTGACCAATCAGCACACACTTCCTCCCTTCTGAAGCCCATGAAAACCCTGGACTCAGCCAGACTGGAGGAGATGGCAGGACGACCAGCTGCAGAGAGAAACTACCTACTCCAGGGTCTCCTCTCTGCTGAGAGCTGAGCAGAGACAAGATGACTAGCTGCAGAGAGGAGCTACCCACTCCACAGTCTCCTTTCTGCTGAGAGCCAAGCAGATGTTGGAACTACCAGTTGTAGATAAGAGCTATCCACTTCAGGGTCTCATCTCTGCTGAAAGCTGAACACTCATTGGGACACCCTGCCTGTGGAAAGGAGCTACCGAATTTGGGTCTCCCCTGAGCTGTTCTTTTGCTCAATAAGTCTCTTCACCTTACTCACCTCCAACGTGTCTGCGTACCTCATTCTTTCTAGATGCAGGACCAGAACTCAGGACCTGCCAAATGGTGGGACTATGCTGTAACACAAATAGGGCTGAAACATGCCCTTTGTTTGCCACATTGTGGGCAACAAGAAGGAGAGGAAAAAGGAGAGGAGAGAGGAGCTATGGCTCTTCAGGGAGCTCAGACCTAGAAGCTCCCCGAGCCAGGGCTGTGACACCCTCGTTGTTGTTCTGCGGTTTCTGGCATCTCCAAGCTTCTGGGAATCACTACATTTCTTGATACCAGCCATGAAAGCTGCTTGCAGTATGCCTGGTCCAGATGCCACCTTGCAGGGAGCCAGTGCCCAGGCCTGTGTCTGCAGCTGCCCACCCTGCTGCAGCTGGCATGCCTGACTGTGCACAGGGGCTGGACCCCATGTTCACACACCCCTTGCCACTCCACTCAATCTAGGTGGGCATGGGATCTAGGCCAGTAGCAAGAGCTGAGCACAGCTGAGTGGGCAGAATGAGCCCACTGGGCCTGAGCAAAACTCGGGCAAAGGTGCCACTGACCACAGAGGTTTTCAGTTGGAAAGGCATCACCCCAGGGATTCTGTGACAGTAGTGGGAAGGCAAGAAAGGAATAAAACAATGTGACTTTGGAAAGGCATAAATTGCTAGAATGGAAGAAGATTTTACAATGAGGAAGGCATGCAATAAAATTATGTGGATGAGAGAAAGCAAAGAATGAAATTATATGTAAAGATGGGGGAGGGGTGCTAAACAGAAGGAGACTCTTGAGAGGAAGTTTGTAAAGGTATACTCAACTCTAAGAAGAAACAGGAGGAAGTGTGAAGGGGGATGGCTAAAGAGGATGGTATTTCTAGTTGATGGCTACACTTCAGTGCTCAAACAAGATGAACCAGTTTTTCCTCTTTTTTTTCAAGTGTTGATCTCGCCCATTGTTTTCAACTGTGCTATGGCTCCTCAGGGGAAGTTTCCAGATAAATTTCTCCTGATGGGCTGCCAGTGGGTCAGGTTTATATCCTGCTTTATATTTAACAGAACAGATAATATATTTTGAAAAGTGGAAAATATTTTCTTCTTGCTGAGGGGAGCTGTACCTATCCCAGTTGGAAACATAGCTATGGGCAACAGCCAGGGAATTCTCAGGTGCACACAGATCCAGGTCCATGCAGAAACGGCAGGGATGGAACCTGCCCTCCTTTCCATACTTCAGAGGTTCAATTACCAGCATCCTTTCAGCTGTAACCAGAATTGAACTCAACAGTTATCTGAAATGAGGAACAACAAATGATAGCTTAAGAGATAAAAGTGTTTTATACAATGAGTAAAAAAGTCTATGATAAACATATTAAAATATATTAGGCAGCAGAAACAAATAAGCAAATAGCTCTTAGAGTTAAGATTTTTCAAAATCAAAGGGATACCAGAATCATTACCTTGTGCAATGTAGCTCTGGCAGGATATGGGGTATGTTTATACACCCTGTCTGAATGTAGGACTGTGTGATGTTTGCGGGGAATATTTGTAATTTGACAATAGGTTTTCCCAAAAACTCTGCTGTTTACAAACCTTGCTTAAGAATCACTCTCCTAGAGGGAATATTTTCAAAGAACAAGTGGAACTGGGCACACAAGGGCAGCCTTTATCTTTGACATGTGCTCAAAGTGCCCATGTTGCATTAGTGAAACTGGTATTTTATCAATATTTTATCAAATATTTTTAGAAGGGTTTCTTTTTACAAATTCTGGAAAGTATCTTTCAGAAAAATCCTTTTCAAAACATCTTTTCTGAAGCACCAGCTCAGCTCCTTTTCTCTTTTTCAAATCCCTTTGTAACTGTGAGCCATGAAGACTTTCACTGTCTATAGAAGTTCATCAACCCAATCTTGCTATCCGCTTTCTACTCAGAACTATTTAGTTGTCTTGCTGCTTCTTCACTTGGCTTAGGTCTTTTCTAATGAGAAGTCAAGGTAAATGAAATACGTGAATATGCCCATGTCAGATTCTGCCTTGTCCTTTTGTGCCTCTTTCTGTCTCTTATAAGTCATACTCTCTGTAGTTTCAGGACTGGTCACCCTCTGAGATTACTTCTGACCTTGGACTCAAAACCCTACAATTGTTATTAACTGCATATTTTGCTGATGATACAACTATTCTGGTTATGCTGACCTCTTGAGAACCAGAGTCTTGTTGCCCAGATTTTGCCAGCTTTTCTCATAATTCCTGCTCTGTCTTCTCTGATTTCCCTGGCCTTGGAATTTCTTATCCACCAGATCCTGTGTGCACTGACCTGCCTGGGTTGCCAGGTCTTGACTTGACCCTCTTTCACATGCACTGTTATTGGTAACAAACATGTTCATCTTGTCTAATTGCCTCCTAATGCCAACACTTTTTACTTGCCCTGTCCTGTGGTTGCCAATGTTAACTATCACACAGTCATTCATAGAATCATCCCTCAGTATCCAGTAGGGATTATTTCCAGGACCTGTCTCATACCAAAATCTGTGGATTTTGAAGTCCCTATATTAAATGGCATGGTATTTACATATAAACTATGCACATCCTCCTGTATACATTAAATCGTATATAGATTACTGCTAACATCTAGTACAATGCAAATGATATGTAAATAGTATACTATATTTTTTTGTAATTCCCATTCTTTTTATTGTCATATTATTTTTTATTGTTTTTAAAAATATTTTTGATTCATGGTTGGTTGAATCTGTGAATACAGAACATGCAGATACAAAGGGCTACTGGGATGACTGTCCACCTGACAATAAGCTCTCAGGAACTTAGTCATTGACCAATCTTTTTAATTGTAGTGTGACTTTAACTTCAAATTTGAACGTTTAAAATGAAAGAAAACTTAGAGATTTTGCAGCCCTTCAATCTTTTTGTCCAGGAGATTAGAAAACTCAGAAATAACAAATATTTGGCATAGCTAGAAATACAACAAGAGATTTCTAACATCCAAGCCAGTGCCTTTGCCACTGAACCATGCTTTTCTTTGTCAAGTATCTTAAAAAAAGTCACTTAACCTCTTGTGGCTTTATTTTTTTTTTTTTTCATTTTTATAATAGAAGTAGCTTCTAAGGTTTCTCCTGAATTATGTTTTATATTTCAACACTGTATCAATAGCACAAATCTTTTTAATTTCCACATGTATAGAGACATTGGTTCAATGAACAAATGAAATGTTTGTTTTTTAAAAAAAATTATGGAGAGGGCAGGCAGAGTTGCTCATACCTGTAATCCCAGCACTTTGGGAGGTCAAGGAAGGAGGATCACCGGATGTCAGGAATTTAAGACCAGCCTGGCTAACATGGTGAAAACCCATCTCTACTAAAAATACAAGTTAGCCAGGCATGGTGCTGAGCACCTGTAATCCCAGCTACTCAGGAAATTGAGGCAGGAAAATTACTTGAACTTGGGAGGTGGAGATTGCAGTGAGCCAAAATCGCACCACTGGACAGCTACCTGGGCAACAAAGTGATAATCCATCTCAAAAACAAAAAATAAAACAAAAAAAATTATGGAGAGTTAACAGCATATTTATTTCAAAATATTTTTGCAAAAGAAAACTTATGGTAAAAATAAATTTAATCAATGTCTTTTGGTGATTATCAAGAGTTTTAGATAGAATTTCAACATCTCTTTAATCTTTTAGGAAAATTAATGTTTACCAATGAATATTAGCATCTAATAAAGTACAGGAATTTATTTTTATGGCAAGTCCTTTTTAGTGATAAATTGGCACTATTGCACCAAAATTTCAAATAATTTTAATGTAAACAACAAAACCAGGATCATCAAAGAATCATGGCTATCTAGAGTAGCTAAGATGGGCTTCTTGCCCTCTGTGAGCTTAAAATTTAAAGTCATCATATAACTGCTGAAATGATTATAGGTAAATGGCATAAAGAAAACAGCACCTAATTAGGACAAGTTCCATTACACTAAATAACATTACCATGAATGATTTCTAAGCCACAGATGCTAGCTTGTTTATTTCAACTAGTGCTTAATAATAAAGTTTAATTCGCTTGGTAAGAGAAGGATCATATACTGGCTAGAGATAATTGCTTAAGTTTCTAATGCTCTTACCTGGTTGGCAAAACTTGGAAATGGAAAGGCAGGAGATAGCAGAGAGATTTCAGAATCTTTTCAGACATCACTGCACAAAAAGGAGTGTGGTAGTGTGAAACTATTTGCAGTGAGCTTCAGAAGAAATTATCAGAGATGACTGAAAAGAAATAAGGCATAGGAAGAATGGAGACCAGGAATAAGACAGTAGTACTCTCTGAATTATATGGTCTACATTTGTGATGAGAACACTAACAATGTATAGTGCAAGTTAAGTTGGTCTTTCAGAATATTAATAAAATACTTAAGACTTGGGGAATGGTTCTGTTTCAGCTGCATTCCAACCTACTTGTCCCCATCAAGTGTACAGATTTCAAATACCAGCACCTCAGGACATGGTCACAGAATAAGATTTATTAAATTCATCATTTCAGAAGTGTGGTAATTCTAGATGACAATAGCATTCAGGAAGTGTTTGTGGGACAAGATGGTTCAGAATGAATTGGCATGTAGATTACTGCAGGTAAGAACATATTCTTTGCTAGACATGTATGAAACAGCTCAATGTCATTATATGAAATGAAGAAAGAAAAAAGGCAAAAAATAACCTTGAGGCATATCAATCTAAAAATTCAGAAAATGTTGGCATGACTCCAGAAGCTGATGTTTCTCTGCTCTCTGAGGCTTTCTCTTAATACTGCTGCCCATCAGAACACCTACACTTTTACCATCATTTCCTTACATGTCTGACTTTCTGCTTGATTATAGCTATTTGGAGGCAGAGATATTGTCTCTTCATAGTCTTATTGACAGTGCAGTTCCCAAAAGACAGGAGTCTATCATTGACCATGTTGATTTCTACCTCCTAGTGCCTCTCAAATCCATCTTCAGTGTCAGCTTTGGAGTCTTATCATATTGGGCTCAAAGTATAATACTCTACACTCTCATCCCTCTCAAATTCATCCTCTCTTTTCCCACAAGGGTCATTTTTCTAAGAAAAAAATATTAACGTGTTGCTCCTCTTCTTAAAACCCTAGAGAGCTCCCCTCTTCCTACAAGAAAAATTCCAGGTACCTTGGGGTAAAATTAATACTATTTTTCTTTTTCTTTTTTTTTATACTTTAAGTTCCGGGGTACATGTGCAGAACATGCATGTTTGTTACATAGGTATACGTGTGCCATGGTGGTTCGCTGCATCCGTCACCCCATCATCTACATTAGGTATTTCTCCTAATGCTATCCCTCTCCAATCCTCTCACCTCCTGCTATCCCTCCCCTAGCCCCCCAGCCCCCAATAGGCCATGGTGTGTGATGTTTCCCTCCCTGTGTCCACGTGTTCTCATTGTTCAACACCCACTTATGAGTGAGAACATGCTGTGTTTTGTTTTCTGTTCCTGTGTCAGTTTGCTGAGCATGATGGTTTCCAGCTTCATCAATGTCTCTGCAAAGGACATGAACTCATCCTTTTTTATGGCTGCATAGTATTCCATGGTGTATACGTACCACATTTCCTTTATTCAGTCTATCATTGATGGGCCTTTGGGTTGGTTCCAAGTCTTTGCTATTGTGAATGGTGCCACAATAAACATACACGTGTGTGTCTTTATAGTAGAATGATTTATAATCCTTTGGATATATACCCAGTAATGGGATTGTACGTTTTCAAGTCAACTCTCATAGCTTTAAACACTGCCTCTTTCCTCTCTTATTTTTGTGCCATTTATGACATTGTTCTCTCATATGGAATTGTCATATTCACTTACCATATGCATAATTGTGCTTCAAGGTAATTCTCTAGACTGTTCTCTAAAATAATACTTTCTTCTAGCTTTTATAATATTTAAAAATCTCTATTTGTAACACTTTGGCATTTTATTTGTATTGTTAAGTGACAAATATTACTGAACTTGAATCCTCTCCTTCTGGGCTTATGGATAGAATGTACTTCCCCATATCTTTGACAGTAGGTATGAACCTTGTGACTTACAATGTACAGTCAACTCTTGGAGGAAGTGACCTAGACAGAGGCATTAAATTGCCCATGCCTAGCTCTCCATTTCTCTCTTTTCTTTGTTGAGCTAATAGTAGAATCACAGTTAGATAAAGAATTGCAATACTGAGCCACCTCAATGGAGGACAGATGCCCTAGAGAGTAAGCCCAGGCCTTTGGCAGACTGCATCTCAACTGCTTCAATTTGGAAGTTGTTTTTTTTTTTTTTACTAGTATCTCTTAAATGGAATAATTAGTTTATATTTCCTTTCTCTACACTGCACTGTCAACTTATTGAGAGCAACTACTGTGCTCACAGTGTTTTGTACAAAGGAAAAAAAAAAAGAGAAATCAACTGAATGATAGAATTGCCTAAGTGTGGCTAACAGACATTTATCCGGTTTCTTTTCATTGGCTGCAAAACTCCTTGTAGTTTTATTATCCTCTGTCCCCACTTGTTCATGATGTGAAGTCAGTCTGACCAAAACCAAGGCAAAATCCACAGTTCTTCATTTCCTGAGTTGCTACTTTAGGCTATTATGTGTTATAAAATGAGGTATATGAGGAACCAATTTCGCAAGAATGACTGTAGTAATATATATGCATCCTGAAAAAAAAAATCAAGGTAAAATTGAATTCATTTTCCATGAAAATTTCATGTACAACTACAGAGAAAAAAAGTAATTTCTGGCCGAACCATTTTAAGGGCAAAAAGCTGTAGGTGCAAATAATCCAAATAGTAAATGGATTTGCTCTCTCATCTTGAAGGTAAATTTCATCTTTTCAGCACTAAAAATTTATTAGTACTATTTTTTCCCCTCTTCCTTAGCTCAAGTGGACACAGTAAACCTTTGCATAAAGTTTTGGACTACTGCCAATGCGTATGCAAGTTTGATTCACTCTCTCCCGATTCTGTTCAGCTCAGGATTCTTCGCATAGGGAGTTTGGGATTCATCTCCCAAACCACTTTCAGGGATGAAATTTATTTACCTAACTATGGTAATTGGGGCATTGGTGGTCTTGTTTGTAACCCTTAAATTCCAGTCATCAATCTACACCTCATTTAGAAGACTTGTCAACTGGATTTTGGCAATTTGCCAATGATTAAAATGCACAGTCAAAATTTCTACATGTGAAAATGAGAAAAAGCAGTCTTGAATTAAGCTGTCAATCCTTAAGCACATTCTAATTTGCTCTGAAACCTTAATTTAAAAATCACATAGTTGACTTTTCTTCACCTATAAAACAAAACTTTATCTGAGGAATATTTTTTCTAATGGGATAGAGATAACAAAAATTAAAACAATCAGCAATTATTTCTTAGATGTAATGAAAATCAGACAACCTATTACAATCTAATGAACTTCCTGTTAAAAATATTATGTTAAAACTAAATGTTGGGATTCCCATTTATGACTTATAACATCAAACACTATGTACAGTGACTATATTTTTCATTCTCAATCCTTATATTTCAGTAGTGATATAAATGAAAAAAATAAATTTCGCTATACATTGCACTCATGTGTACACCAGAACTTAAAATTCTGCAACTTATAAATAGTTCTGTTTATCTAGGTTTATGATGAAATTATTTTAAGTATGTTTTAAATCCTTACTTTATTTTAATTTCATTATTCAATATTTGCAATCTAGGGAATGTGATGTGGCTTCTTTAACTATAGCCGTTTATAGGAGAAGATAGTTTCAACTGTCTTATAAGACAAGTCCTTAAATGTCTACAACTTCAGCTTAATTCTAGGGGGTGTACTTGGATTTCAAATGACACCTTGTCATCTTTCAGAAGAGAGTAGGTTTCTCTTTTCTACAAAGGCAGAATGAAAAGCATACGTCTCAAATTTGAAAAAATATAGTCAAGTTGATTTAAGTGTATTTTCTTGCTTTAAATGATATTAAATAGATATACTCTTTTTATGTTTCATCTGTAGTAAAATGAGAGTCAGAAAGAACGGCAAAATTCATTTACTCTTCAAAAGACCAGAAGCACCAAGTCCATGCCTTTTTTTTCCTAGAATTCACTGTATGGAGAAGAGCTATCTGTAGCTGCATAGAGAAAAGCTGCCACCCTAGGAAAGACTTTGAGCCATCCAGCCTGTGCTGTCTGTTCTGTAAAGTATTTGATTTCAAGGTAAGGATATGGGATAAGTTATGAAGCTCCCTCAGTGAGATCAAAAGATTAAACCAAGCATAAGTAAGTTAAATGGAGGAGAAAAAGATAATTTAGATATGAAAAATATGAAGGATACCAAATTTGACCTGTATATTTAATTATTTTAAATAGTGTTCCATAGGACTATTTTTATTAGATTCACACTTAATAATATTCCTATTTGCATCTGCATTGAAACAAAGGATTTTATTTGAATCTCTTTATGTAGGTGATTTGAAAAACATACTGAATTATTTTTAGTTATCTTAAGCTATCTATGGTTTCTGTCTGGCATGGCTAAATAAGTGACCAAAAGAATGCCAGCAACAGATGTCAGCCTATGATTATAGTCTTACTTTTTACTAGGTTATTTAAACCCCTCAAAGTAAATGTACATGGTGATAAAAATGCATGTACAGAATGGAATCTTAAACTGTTTTTATACTGCAGGCTTTTACTCTGGCCTAGCGGAACACAATCTGATTCAGTAAATGTGATCTAATAATGGGACAGAAATTAATAATTAAATAAAGCCTTTGGAAAATTTGACTCTGTTTCTTTGGAAGATTGATTCATGTGTGTGTGTAAGTATGTTTAGTTAACACACACAAAAAAAACCCTTAATTTCAAAATTTAAACTATGTTCATCAAATTGATTGCGAACAGAGCTAAGATGTGATAGAACGATGGATAGACACACATACAGATATATGTGCAAGTATTTGTGTGTGTGTGTATATATACATATATGTGTATATATATACACATATATGTATATGTGTGTGTGTGTATATATATATATATATATATAAAACAATTAGATAATAAGGATTCTATCTGTAATCCTTAAGAATTCAGAGGACGGTGGCATAATGAACAAACCAAGGCCGCAATATTTTGCAGCTATTCTCAGGGGATGAGTCTATTTCTCAAGCCTTTGAATCTGATCTTAGTTAAATGACTTGTTTTGGCCAGTGAGACGTTAGCATATATAAAGCAAGCAGGAGTTTAAAAATGATTTCACATTTGGTCTTGCCCTCTCTTCCTTCTTCTTGGAACCCTGAGACCACTATCTAAGAAAGGATTGCCTAGGGGAAAATGAGAGATACCTGTAGCAGAGGCAAACTACCCCAGCCAGTGACCCTGACAACTGTCAGACATATGAGGGAATGCTTTCTAGAACATTTTGGCCTACTTGAATCATTAAGGGATTACAAATGTTCAGCTCATTTATGTATTTTTGGTAGAGATGGGGTTTTGAAAGAGCAGAAGTAATGCTAGATCAGAAGTAAGGCATAGCTGACCAACAGAATCACAAGGAAATAAGATGACTGCTGTTTTATGCCACAAAATTTAGATGGTTTGTTATGCAGAAAAAGGGAAAAACATGGTAATTTAACAGAAATATTATCTATAAACAATAAGATTATATCAGAATTCAAAAAAACAAAAATTAAATTGTATCTCTTCTTAACGTAAAGTCTCAGAACTGTTTTGGAAAATCCTGTTTCCTGAGAATGCACAGCAGATTTGTAAGGAGGGAATGATGAATATGCAGTATGGCACAACTCTACTCAGAAGTGACAAGTAAGTTCCATATTACATATCAATGTGGGTAAATTAAAAGTGGATTCTTGGAGTGCTGTGTGTAAAGGGATTTTGGAATCAACAGAAAAGAGCACCATGACTCATTAGAATTGCTATTTAAAGACCTCTCAGGGCTGGGTGCAGTGGCTCATGCCTACAATTCCAGCACTTCGGGAGACCAAGGCAGGTGGATCACCTGAGGTCAGAAGTTCGAGATCAGCCTGGCCGACATGGCAAAACCCCACCTCTACTAAAAATACATAAATTGGCTGGACATGGTGGCAGGTGCCTGTAATCCCAGCTATTTGGGAAGCTGAGGCAGGAGAATCACTTGAACCCAGGAGGTGGAAGTTGCGGTGAGCTGAGAATGCGTCACTGCACTCCAGCCTGGGCGGCAGAGCGAGACTCTGTCTCAAAAAAGACCATTTCAGGTAGGTCAGGAAAGACTGGACATTGAAACATCAAACAGTAAGGAAAGACTAAAGGGTATATGTTACCTTCATGCAGTAGTCAATCCAAATAGAAAAGAATAACACTGTTTAAAGCAGATGTTTTGCAAATCCCCATGAAGTATCCTAAATTAAATTCAGAGATAATGTAATCTCTGCACATGTATTATTTAAAAGCTATCAGTAGAAGATTATAACATAAATATAAGTGAAAAATAGAAAGTGATTTATGATAAAAGCTAACAATTAGATACCTTAATATTGGCCAGTGCTATACTACTATCCATAATGGATTATTATAAAGAAGACAGCTAAAAATATAGAGAGATCTAGGTATGCTGTATCGGCGAGGTAAATATCACAAAAAACATTGTCATCTCTGGCATTACATAGAATTTTCATTCCTGGAAAATGCAGTGTATATTAAAACCAACTACTGGTGATTATATATAAAACAGAGTCAAGTTCAAGTCTCAAATGATTGCAAATTGATTTTTCTTTTACCTATAGAAACATTTAGCAGGTTATTTAAATGTGGGCTATTTGAGGTATTTCTGGCTGGCAATGTATCCTTCCATGTAGAAAGTTCAACAAGATAGTTAAAACCAGAATGTTTCCTTAAAATAATTTTTAAGGTCTAATAACCTATCATAGGAAAAAACAGCTCATCAGTAAGTAAAATTGTACCATATTTATTCTCTATTCATAATTCATATGGCACTAATTTATTTTTTTAATCTTCATGATTTTGTATTTGACAAAGTATTACATGCAGATAGTCTGATTTCTAAATACTGCTTTTGTATTGCTATCTGATGTTTACCATTCAGCACTACAAAATGACTACCTAACATGGTAGGTGAGGATCCAATTTCACTTACTTCCAGTATCGTATTTGCTTCTGGTTAAATCTATAATCATTGTTTCCAGCATTACATCTCTGTAAATATTATCATTCACTGCTGAATGTCTTGTAGAATATATTTTGATCTGCAGTTAATTTTTTTCCTGGAGTTAATTATAGTTTTATTTTTACATTTGTTTAGTTTTCTTTGCATATGTAAATTAATTTTCCAGCTTGCTATAATAGTTTCATAAAAAGCCTGTCAAGAAATAGCAATTCAGCTTTTCTTCTTTCTTTTGAAGTTATTGCTTAGGTATCCTCCAATTGTCCTTCTACAGTTGGATTGATTATTCTCCTGGCTTTCAACACAGGTATCACCATGGACTTTCCCTTTTCCATTATACAGGGAATTTTCCTCACTCTTCCTCTAGTTTGATTGCCTGTTTTAGCTTCTTTTTCTGGTTTACCACATCATTTTAGTAAAGCACAACTTACATTTATTCCCTGAAAAGTAATAAAAGATGATCCTTTATATTTCTGTGGTATCATCATTATATCTCTTTTTTCATTTCTAGTTTTATTTATTCAGGCCTTCTCTCCTTTTTCATGTGTTACTCTAACTAAAGTTTTGTCAATTTGTTGATCTTTACAAAACGCAACTTAGTTTCATTCATATTTTCTATTGTTTTTCTAGTTTCTATTTTACTTATTTCTGCTTTTTATTCCTTCCTTCCTTCTTCTAACTTGGGGCTCAGTTTGTTCTTTTTCTAGTTCCTTCAGTTATAACATTAAGTTGCTTATTTGAGATATTTCTTAGTTTTTGATGTAATTTGTTGCTATAAACTTCCCTCTTAGAACTGCTTTTGCTGCAACATCTATTTTTATTAGAAGAATTGGCCTATATCTTTTTTCTTTCTTAATATTCTCATTATAATTTGGTAACAAGGTTATGATAGCCCTTTAAAATGATTTGTAAATGTTTCCTATTTTCTTTGCTGAGGTAAGTTTTGCATAAATTAGTGTTATGTCTATTTTAAATATCTTGAAAATTCATCAAGAAAAGTATATGGATTGAGATTAATTAATTTAACTCTGGGAGATTTTTTTAAAATTTTTCTTGCATCCATTATTTTGATATGTTGTATTTTTCACAGAGGTTATGGTTATCAGTTTCATGTAGAGGTTCAAATTTATCAATAAAACATTCATTATACATTCTTATTTTCAAAATGGAGGATCTTTACTGATACTCGTGTCTCTCATAATTAATAATTACTAATTAGCTAATAATAATTTGCTCTCTCCTATCTCTCCTTCTCTGTTTCTTATCCTCTTTCTCTCTTTCCTATCTCTTTCACTCCCTTTCTCTCCATTATTCTTATCACAATCCAGATGATCATGTTAATTTTATATATTTTCAAATATCAGCCTAATGACTGTGTTTCTATATATATTTATTACCTTTCAAAAATTTACCCTTATCTGTATTATTTTCTCTCTTCTACTTTCCTTGAATTTAATTATCTCTTTCCAACCTGTTATAGTAGATACCTAAATATAATGAATATTTATAAATGTATTTGAATATATGAATTTTAAGATATAAACTTATCTTTAAACACATTTAGCTGCCGGTTTGATATATTTATTTTATTTATTATTATTTAGAATATTTTCTAACTTTCATTATTATTTCTTTATTCACTTATAGATTGTATAGAATTGCATTTCTTAGTTTCCAAGCTATATCTGGATACGTAAATATTTCAAGTGCTCATAAAATATTTTCCAAAACTCAGTACACACACGTTCTACATGCCCTTGAAAATTCTGTGTATTCTTTCATTGTTGAAGGAAGTAATCCATTTTAACCAGGCAACAATTTTGATCACAATGTTTACATTATCCATATGCTTACAGTTGTCATTTGTTTTATGTTCTTGTTATTTTGGTTGGTTTATACTATCAGTTATTGGGAGAGTTCTGTTAGTTTTCACTATGATTGTGATTTGTTTTCTTGTGTAAGTCTGCTAATATTAATATTATGTATTTTGAATCTCTGTTGTGAAGTTTATAGAAATGTAACAATGTTATGTCCTTCTATTACATTAATCTTTGTATCATTGTGAACTGCTGCTAAGTATCTCTTGCCATATTTCTTGTCATAGTCCCCTTTGCTTCTATCATTGACAAGGTAGCTTTTGTGTGTGATAGCGCTTTTCCCAACAGTTTGCTTTTAACCTTTTGTATGTCAGCACTTTTCCCAACATTTTGCTTTTAACCTTTTGTGTGTCACTATATTTAAAGTGTCTTTGTCAGTAATTTTGACCATATGTTTTAAAATACATACTTTTTAAATCTATATTTTAAAAATTATTCTATTTTAATTAAAACATTTGTCTACTAATGCCTAATGTATTATTTAACAATATTTGCTTTTATATTTAGCTTTTACTGTTTTTTTCTGTTTGTCCCACGTTTCATGTTCTTTCTTCTCTCCTTGTGATTTAATGTTTATTATTAATCAATTTTTATTTAATAAGCTTCTCA
Organism: Aotus nancymaae; assembly: GCF_030222135.1. Lineage (NCBI taxonomy): Eukaryota > Metazoa > Chordata > Mammalia > Primates > Aotidae > Aotus > Aotus nancymaae. The sequence continues at coordinate 34,447,008 of NW_026988471.1, forward strand.
GCTATATATTTTTTCAATCATTTCAGTGGTTATGATATGTAAATTTGACTTATTATCGTTAGAAATAATTTATTTTTTACATCTTATCTGAAAATGTGATTATCCTGAAATACATTTATGCCATTAATTCTTTTTGTGTCATTTCATCATGCATTTTTAACTCCACATATATTTTGTGCTTCTCAATACATTAATATTATTGTTTTGTACAATCAATATCTGCCCATATAACAAGTTTTACCAGACTCTTCATTCCCTCATGCATTTCTTAGCTCCCAACTATGATCAATCACATTTCTGTCTAATAAATTCTTTCTTTTTTAGTGTTTTTTTCTTTAACTGAAGATCTGCTGGCAGTAACTGTTTTAGTTTTTGTTTGAATGGAAATATTTTTATGTCATTTTTATTTTTAAAGGATATTTTTTACCTACAATGGAATTCTTTTGAGACAGCTATTTTCTTTTGCCTCTTTAAAAATATCATTTCATTGCATTACCATTTCTTTTGTTTTTGTTTCAAAGTCATTTGTTGATCTCAACGCCCTTTGACATCTCTGCATGCAAGATTTTTCCCCTTGTTTTCTGTTTTCAAGCTTCACAGAAATATGCTTAGGAATAAATTTCTTCATATGTAATGGGCCTAGAATTCATAATGTGTATTGTTTGTTTAGCTTGGGAATTTTCACAAGTTGAAGAAATTCTCAACCATTATTGCTTCAAGTATTGCTTCTGCCTCTATATGCCTTTCCCTTCTGGGATACCAATTACCTGTATTGTAGTAGTCTTCACTGTGTCCCATAGGTCTCTAAGTCTTCTCTAATTTCCACATAATTTTTTTCTTCTTTTCTTAAGCCAAGATTAAGATTTCTTTCAGATGTAATTGATTCTATCCTTTTTTAGGCAACCTAAGCAGGAGCAGATTAGTTTATTCAACCAGGTAATGAGTTTATTTGAGGTACAGTTGATGCGGTACAGTTTTGGGAAAGCTTTGTGGACCTCTATTTGCTAGCTCCTTAGTTTAGCTCTCAGAGATCGCAACTGAGAGCCTGAGGAGTGTTTACAGAAGGTCCTGCTTCTTTGCTCGTCAAGAAATCCCATTTTTGTTTCCCCTTTACCATGTCACACATCATAACTGTATTGATTTTCAAGTATGCTTTTAGCTTATCTGTCTCTTTCCCCAAGCACCTTAGGAATTCAACAAATGCTACTGGGGGAAAAAAACAAAAATATTTGTCTCCTTTCTTAGTACCTCCCTTTTCTCCCAGATTTTGGCCTCTCAAATCTTGGCTGCCTTGGGACTTGCATTCCAATACCATCAGGCTGCCAAGCTCTTCACTTCTCTGACTCTTGGCAACTCCACTCTGCCTGATTTCTCAGCCTCTCACCTAACACTGAGACTTGGTAATTCTGTTGCATGGCAAACCTATGACAAAATGGTGCACTGTTTTCTCTATGGCTTCCCCTTCTCTAGGATCTTGTGTCTTGATGTTGTTTACCTGGCAGCTCTGGGTGACTTCAAATAGATCTTAATATGTATTTTCCCAACTTTTCTCATTGCATTTAGTAGCAACTTTGGTCTGCTGTAACCTGTTCATCACAGCCTTCTTCCATGTCTTAATATATTTTTTGTAGCTCTTTAAATTGTCTTTAGCCAGTGAGTTGATCCAAGTATTCTAATAATTCTATTATCTTGATGTACTTCTATATACATATCAATTTCTACATGCCAGTTCCAGTGGAGATGGTGGCATTATTTCTACATTTTATAAAGGTTCAGAGATTCTGTTACCCCTTTTACAAAATAAGTGGCAGAGTTTAGAAAAAATCAGTTTTATATGACACCAAGTCTTAATAGTACAATAAGCTTATAATCCCCCATGATTACTAAAAAGTTCAAGCAGTGGAGTTATACATTATAGGCTATTCCTGATTTGGTTAACTAATAATTATTTGCTACTTTTTTGTTCACATGATAATCTACTAACACTCAGTAGAAGATAATGATAGCAGATACCTTCATTGTAAAGTCCAAATACAAAGAAAAAGATGTTAAACTAATACAATTCTATCAGCTTATTTTTTCAAGAAACTAGGATTTTCTTTGTTATCATGATATCTAGCCAACTCTTACAGCACAGAGTAGAAATACTCTGATGACCTCTTTGCTGTATTACAGCAGTAATCTACATATTCCATTTATTTAGTTGTCTGTTCATTTATTGATTTATTTATTTATTAAGAAACTCTCATCTGGATACATTAAAAATATATTATTCACTGTTAGCAGATTTGGGATTAGAATTTTTAATTTTTTTTAATGTAATAATAAATACCAGAAATTGGTGATTAAATAGTATAAGATATGGTCCTTGCTCTCTAGGAGCTCTCAGTTTAGTATATTAAGTGCCAAATGAATGGTATAACCAAAAGCTGTATGAGGCCTTATAAGATTTCAGAGAAAACAGAGATCAGTTTGGACAGTATTTATCAAAGTATGAGAGTTTTAAAAATTTGCAGGAGTTAAGTATATCAGGAGGAAGAGGCAATGAATTTCAAAACAATCAACAAGATATCTTAACAACTATGTCAACGCTTAGTTCTGTGCCCATTGTATAGAAATAGAAAGAAATCACAAAGAGAATGAAGAAATACCTCCTGAGAGCTGTAGACTAGAAAAAATTTCTTGTATGCTTTTAAACAAACTTTGAAGCCAAATTCTACTTTAGTGGGGATACTACACTCCATGCTCTCTGCCACGAAAGGAAGAAGGGTACTTATCAATCATTCTGTCCAGTTGTTGGGTCTTTCAATGTCTGTTCTCATCTCAAATCTTACTACACAATAAGAAGAGAAATTGGTTGGGCAACAAGAGGAATGTAGGACTGTGGAATAAACATTTTTGTTTTAATTTGACACATTGCAGAAAACCGCATGTTATCTATGATTGGTTTTTTTTTCACAAGTGAAATACCTGTAATAAAATTTATGTTGCAAGAGAAGAAATAACCTGAGGGTCTATAATACGGCAGAGCAGCTTTCCTTGATAGTGAGGCTCATCTCAGTCTTCAGGAAAATAGAGTGTAAAATAGATTGTATTCTTTAGTGAGACACTAGGCATTTATTGTGCAACCAGACGATGTAGAATGTTGGGAACTAGCTCCAAGACAAATGCTGAAGAAGAAACCCACCATTACAAATACATAAAACACATTATTTATGTATTTGGAGAATTTTTATTTATTAAACAATGGGATTTCAATTTAATAGGTTTTTTTTTGTTTGCCTTCACACTTGTCAGCATTGCTGCACTAAAACCAGAAATATAGCCAATAATTTTTGACTAAAATCAGAAGAAAACTCAGTGTTTTGTTAAAAAAAAAAAAAGATATACATATAGAAGAGTATAAATCACCTGAAAGAAAGAATAAAACCTGCTTATTTACATCTTTGCTGCTAAAAAATACATAGATTACAAATGACTTGTTCTTGGAAAGAGTGCCTCAAATCCAAATTGTAGCATATCTCACAATCAAAATAAACATGAAAATGCTTTCAAATATGATTCTCAGTCCCAAACATCCCATCCTCTGCATTAAAAATGAATGAAATGAGAGAAAGGAAAAAAAAAATCTGCAATTTAGATTTACCATTCTTTTGTTATCTTCATGTAATTCATGATAAGGTGGCTGGCAAAGTACTGAAAACCCTTCAGGAATTCAAAGGGGGTTCATGGTTGCAATTTTTATATTTTGGAATAACCCATATTTTGGAGTAAACAGCCATTAAAGTCTGTTGTTACCTAGTAGTCATTTTCCCTTAGGCTACAAGCCCATTTCTGCTACAGCTAAAATAAAGAGCTGTTAGATATTACATACTGCAGTGAGAGAAGAAACAGGAAGAAAATTTCACGATCATTAGTCAGGGAGCACTGATCTTTGCCTTGAAATTTTGTCAAAACTTACATGTTCTGGATCATTAAGAAAAGAACATTCAGCTAAGCATAAAGTACAAGTCAGTAAGAGCCACTGGGTTCTCCGTTCTTAATTACTTACAAAGAGACTTAGACTCCCACACAATAATAGTAGGAGACTTTAACACCCCATTGTCAATATTAGACAGATCGACGAGACAGAAAATTAACAAGGATATCCAGGACTTGAACTCAGACCTAGAACAAGCAAACCTAATAGACATTTACAGAACTCTCCACCCCAAATCCACAGAATATACATTCTTCTCAGCACCACATCACACCTACTCTAAAACTGGACCACATAATTGGAAGTAAATCACTCCTCAGCAAATGCAAAAGAACGGAAATCATAATCAACAGTCTCTCAGACCACAGTGCAATCAAGTTAGAACTCAGAATTCAGAAACTAACTCAGAACCGCACAGCTTCATGGAAACTGAACAACTGGCTCTTGAATGTTGACTGGATAAACAATGAAATGAAGGCAGAAATAAAGATGTTCTTCAAAACCAATGAGAATGAAGACACAATGTACAAGAATCTCCGGGACACATTTAAAGCAGTATCTAGAGGAAAATATATAGCAATAAATGCCCACATGAGAAGCAAGGAGAGATCTAAAATCGACACCCTATCATCAAAATTGAAAGAGCTAGAGGAGCAAGATCAAAAAAGCTCAAAACCTAGCAGAAGACAAGAAATAACTAAGATCAGAGCAGAACTGAAGGGGATAGAGACACAAAAAACACTTCAAAAAATGAATAAATCCAGGAGCTGATTTTTCGAAAAGATCAACAAAATAGACCACTAGCCAGACTAATTAAAAAAAGAGAGAATAATCAAATAGATGCAATAAAAAACGATAAAGGGGATATCACCACAGATTCCACAGAAATACAAACCATCATCAGAGATTATTACAAACAATTCTATGCACATAAACTAGTAAACCTGGAAAAAATGGATAAATTCCTGGACACTTGCATCCTCCCAAGCCCAAACCAGGAAGAAGTTGAAACCCTGAACAGACCAATAACAAGGTCTGAAGTTGAGGCAGCAATTAAGAGCCTACCACCCAAAAAAAGCCCAGGTCCAGATGGGTTCATAGCCAAATTCTACCAGACATACAAAGGGGAGCTGGTACCATTCCTTCTGAAACTATTCCAAACAATCAAAAAGAGGGAATTCTTCCCAAATCATTTAATGAGACCAACATCATCCTGATACCAAAATGTGGCAGAGACTCAGCAAGAAAAGAAAACTTCAGGCCAATATCCATGATGAACATAGATGCAAAAATCTTCAATAAAATACTGGTAATCCAATTGCAATAGCACATCAAAAAGCTTATCCACCATGATCAAGTAGGCTTCATCCTGGGGATGCAAGGCTGGTTCAACATACACAAGTCTATAAATGTAATTCACCACATAAACAGAACCAGAGACAAAAACCACATGATTATCTCAAGTGATGCAGAGAAGACCTTTGACAAAATTCAGCAGCCCTTTATGTAAAAACCCTCAATAAACTAGGTATTGACAGAACATATCTCAAAATAATAAAAGCTATTTATGACAAACCAACAGCCAATATCATACTGAACGGGCAAAAACTGGAAGCATTACCTTTGAAATATGGCACTAGACAAGGATGCCCTCTCTCACCACTCCTATTCAATATAGTACTGGAAGTTCTAGCCAGAGCAATCAGGCAAGAAAAAGAAATAAAAGGTATTCAAATAGGAGAGGAGGAAGTCAAATTGTCTCTATTTGCAGATGACATGATTGTATATCTAAAAGACCCCATTGTCTCAGCCCAAAGTCTCCTGAAACTGATAAGAAACTTCAGCAAAGTCCCATGATACAAAATCAATGTGCAAAAATCACAGCATTCCTATACACCAATAACAGACTTAAAGAGAGCCAAATCAAGAATGAACTGCCATTCACAATTGCTACTACAAAGAGAATAAAATACCTAGGAATACATCTAACAAAGGATATAAAGGACCTCTTCACGGAGAACTACAAACCACTGCTTAACCAAATGAGAGAGAAAACAAACAGATGGAGAAACATTCCATGTTTGTGTTTAGGAAGAATCAGTATCATGAAAATGGCCATACTGCCCAAAGTAATTTACAGATTCAATGCTATCCCCATCAAGCTACCAATGACCTTCTTCACAGAACTGGAAAAAACCACCTTAAACTTCATATGGAACCAAAAGAGAGCCCGCATAGCCAAGTCAATTCTAAGCAAAAAGAACAAAGTGGGAGGCATCACACTACCAGACTTCAAACTATATTACAAGGCCACAGTAATCAAAACAGCATGGTACTGGTACCAAAACAGAGATATAGACCAATGGAACAGAAGAGAGGCCTCGAATGCAACACCACACATCTGCAACCATCCGATCTTTGACAAACCTGATAAAAACAAGCAATGGGGAAAGGAGTCCCTGTTTAATAAATGACGTTGGGAAAACTGGCTAGCAATGTGCAGAAAGCAGAAACCGGACCCTTTCCTGACACCTTAACTCCAGATGGATTAAAGACTTAAACATAAGACCTAACACCATAAAAACCCTAGAAGAAAACCTAGGCAAAACCATTCAGGACATAGGTGTAGGCAAGGACTTCATGACCAAAACACCGAAAGCATTGGCAACAAAAGCCAAAATAGACAAATGGGACCTAATCAAACTCCACAGCTTCTGCACAGCAAAAGAAACAGTCATTAGAGTGAATCAGCAACCAACAGAATGGGAAAAAATTTTTGCAATCTACTCACCTGACAAAGGGCTGATATCCAGAATCTACAAAGAACTAAAACAGATTTACAAGAAAAAAACAAACAAGCCCATTCAAAAGTGGGCGAAGGATATGAACAGACACTTTGCAAAAGAAGACATACATGAGGCCAACATACATATGAAAAAATGCTCATCATCACTGGTCATTAGAGAAATGCAAATCAAAACTACATTGAGATACCATCTCACGTCAGTTAGAATGGCGATCACAAAAAAATCTGGAGACAACAGATGCTGGAGAGGATGTGGAGAAATAGGAACACTTTTACACTGTTGGTGGGAGTATAAATTAGTTCAACCATCGTGGACGACAGAGTGGTAATTCCTCAAGGACCTAGAAATAGAAATCCATTTGACCCAGCAATCCCATTACTGGGTATATATCCAAAGGATTATAAATCGTTCTACTATAAGGACACATGCACACGAATGTTCATAGCAGCACAGTTTACAATAGCAAAGACCTGGAACCAACCCAAATGCCCATCGATGATAGACTGGACAGGGAAAATGTGGCACATATACACCATGAAATATTATGCAGCCATAAAAAACGATGAGTTAGTGTCCTTTGTAGGGATATAGATGAACCTGGAAACCATCATTCTCAGCAAACTGACACAGAACAGAAAATCAAACACCGCATGTTCTCACTCATAGGTGGGTGTTGAACAATGAGAACACATGGGCACAGGGAGGGGAGCACCACACACTGGGGTCTGTCAGGGGGAAATAGGGGAGGGACAGTGGGGGTGGGGAGTTGGGGAGAGATAGCATGGGGAGAAATGCCAGATATAGGTGATGGGGAGGAAGGCAGAAAATCACGCTGCCGTGTGTGTACCTATACAACAATCGTGCATGGTCTTCACATGCACCCCAAAACCTAAAATGCAATAAAAAAAAGATACTACTTTATAAGCCAAATTCTGCATTCTGCAGCTCTTAAATCAACTGTGTGGCAGATGAAAGTGTGTGTGTGTTTGCACGCATTCATGTCTATGAGTGTAGGACGTTCTTGGGTCACCTTGCTTCTACTCCTGTTGTGTTGGCTACTCACAGAATGGTTTCATTCATTCTGGTGCACCAAGAATAGATCTCTCACTTAGCAATTGTTTTCAATAAGAAAATAAGTACAAGGAAACCTGGAAAGTGCTTAGTTGAGGCATGTGAGCCATTGGAGCCTGTGCCACAACAGGCCCACAAATGATAGGCATGCACAACTGATTGCACAAAGTCAGGGGAGAGACAACTGGAGTGATGTATGTGTAAATACCACTTGGTGCTGGGTTTAAATTGAGCAACATTGTAAAGGAGCTCATACAGTTTTTTGACCGACTATAAATATATCATCAGCTACTGTTTGTAATTGAAGAATTCATTTACTTGTCTTTTTTCCTATTGGTAATGGAAATTTAAGCCCTGCCAATAACTATTCTCTCAAGGACAACCAAAGGAGGATGTATAATGCTGCAGTTAAAAACAGGATTATTTAGTTATGTTTACAGAGCCAGGTGTCCAAAATATCAGACAAAATTTTAAAAAATCAGAATAAAAAATTTCCATCACAGGGTAACTCAGTGCCCACCCCACCCCCAAACAATAATAAGCTACAAAGGGAGATGTAGAATCTAGTTTCTGAAGAACATTATAGTTAATTTCTTCATTGATTTGATCCTTTTTAATACAGTAAAGAGGAGAGAGGTAATCTGACAAAACAAGGAACAATAAATCTTTGCTTTGTCAAATTTATATTTAATTTTTGGTATATATCTAGATATGCTGGTGACTTAGCCCTACCCTGAACTATAAATTCTATTCTATAGTTCAGGGTAGGGCTAAGTCACCAGCATATCTAGATATATACCAGAAAATAGGCCTATAGAAAGTTGAACATTCAGCAAGAAAGTTGTGTAGTATACAACAAAAATATCAGCAGCCATTTTATGAATCAATTAAAGAAAGTAATGGATTATCTGGGTGTATCTAGCACTTACACCCAGAATCCAAATGAAAGATATATAACATTGAAACAAAACAATGTTGCCAGAAACCTCTTAAATTATTTCTGCTAGGTGAGCATCTACTCTCCAGTGTGAGGTGCTTTTGGCTTGCAAAACTGTAGACTTGGAAAATGGCTAGATTTGTCCAGAATAGAAGTAAAAAGGAGCATCAGCTAGGATGCAAAAGCAGATGCTAACACAGCATTGGGAAGCATACCAATGTGAATATTTTAAAAGGGAAGCCCTATGAGTTGCCTGGGCCAGTGGTTCTGAACTCAGGGTGATTTTCTCCTATTTGACATTTGACAATATCTGGAAACATTTTAGATTATCCTAAACTTGGGGTGCTACTGGAATCCATTACAGTAGAGGCCAGAGATACTGTGAAACATTCTGCATTGTACAGGGTGGCCCATCACCCAAAGAACTATCAAGCCTCCAATGTGATTAGTGCTGATGTTGGGAAATCCTTGGTTAGCCCAAAGGCAGTGTTATTGCAATGGAAAAAGAATGCTTCTAAACATTGTCATTTTGTCTGTCTGATCTACTCAAATTAAAACTTCTTGCAGGTAGGGAATTTGTCTCTATTGTTCATTGCTTTATGACTAGCACTTATGACAATGCCTGGCACACAGTAGCTACTCAATAAATAAGAAATTAGTGAGTTGAAGATTGAGAAATCACAGCAGGAGAGGCCTTGGCAGTGCTCTAGTTGAGCTGACAGGGACCCCTGGAGTGTCAGGTAAGTGTTTAGGTACCCCAAAAGTCCTAACATTGTCTACCTTGTCTGAATATCCTAAGAAACCAGTACAAAGAGCTAGCACTAAAAATAAAAAAATATATAACATAATATTATTACTGTATATATTTTAGGGGTACAACACAATGTTTTATATACATATATGTAATGAAATTATTGCTACAGTCAAGCAAATTAACATACCCATCATCTCACATACTTATCTTTATGTTTGTATGTGTGTGTGTGTGTGCATGTGTGTGTGGTAAGAGCACCTAAAATCTTTCTTAGCAAATTTCCAATATGTAATGCAATATGTTCACTAGAGTTCTCATGCTGCGTACATTAGATCTCTTGACTTATTCACCCTACATCACTGCAACTCTGTACCCTACATCACCCCATCCTCCTACCCCTTGTATCCACCATTTTACTCACTATCACTGTCTTCTGTTTCCAGGTCCTATCCCACTGAAAGTTCTTTAGGAGAAAATAATAACAAACATGGAGCTGTCATCTCCTATGATAACAATGCTTTCTTGTGGAATACATCCTGAAGGACTTGCCAGAGCCTGTTTTACAGTTAACATTTTTCTCTTTATAAGGAGTACACTCTAAAATAACAATTAAAAGTATATTATAGTAAATACTAAGTGGGGATAGGAATTTTTCAGCTCCTTTATTATCTTACGGGACCACCGTCATTTATGTTGTCCGTCATTGACAAAAACTTTGCATGTGATGTACGACTGTAGTTAAAAATAGTTATTATTTAAAGTCAAATAGCTTGATGTAAATATTATTAGGTTGATGCAAAAGTAATTGGGGTTTTGACATTAGAAGTAATATATCCCACCATTAAAGACATTTAAAAAATATTCCTCAATTCATATTTGAATTAAACATCAATTTTTATAACATTTTTGGAAAATCCCTGGAGCTAGGAATAGGAGCACAACTATTACTGACACCAGAACCCAGAACTGCCCCAACAATATTCATACTGAGAAAAAGATAGTGTAGTCATGTGTAGCCAGAACCTGTCCAAACTGAATAATGTGAGGGCTGGTTTCTACCTACCCATTCTTCTTTCTCAAATCATGATTGGTAATCAAGGGTGTTTAGTCTTTGTCTATATTTAAGTGATTTCATATTATTATGGATTGAATGTGTGTGTCTTCCCCAATTCATACGCTGAAATCCTAACCGCCTTCCACCATGTGATGACACAGTGAGAAGACAGCCTTCTATGAACCAGGAAGTAGGCCCTTATCAGACATCAAATCTGCCACCTTAGTCTGGGCTTCCCAGTCTCCAGAAATATGAGAAATATATTTTTGTTATTTAAGCCACACATTTTGTGGTATTTTTGTGATAGCAGACCAACTGACTAAGAAATATATACACCACTGGTCCTTTCACTATAGTTTTCTCATTCTTGAGTGTTTTACTTTAACCTGTTTTCTCATTGGCTGGATTTGGTTGTTGAGTAGTTTTGTTTGGAGAATTTGGGTTTTCATTTTTGGTAAGGACTCAAAGATATTTTATTCCTTAAATGATCTCAGGGAAATCTAAATATCTGAAAATATCTGTCCATAGCTTCTACACCTGGATAAAATTCTGTATACGTATTCTAGTACTATACTTTCTTTTTCTCAGAATGATGTGTTTCGTCACTGCCTTTGGGCTTTGAATGTTGTTGTAGAGAAGTCTAAAATCAGCTTGATTTGTTTTCATCTTTGCAGAAAAATTTTCTTCTCAGAGTTCTTTTTTTTCTCTTCAAGTTTGGTCTCTTATATAGTACAATTCTCTGTATTAATTGTCTGTGTCTATTATAATTTGAACATAATTTTTGCTTTTGACCAGCAGATTACACTCAGAAGGTTGTCTTCCATTAAATTCCAACAGTCTCTGCTCCTTTTGTGTGGTTTTCTGCTTCTGGGAATATTTACAATAGATTATTTCTCTTCCATATATTATTATATTCTCTATACTTTGTGGGCTTTTTCCCTTGTTCTTCACCTTAAAATAGGAAAGTTTTCTTTCTACATAATTATGTTTTCCTCAGGTGTGTCTAGTCTGTTCATTGATATTTTGAATTTCTTAATTAGCTGTTATACTGTTGCTCATTTGGCTGTCAGCTTTGTTTTCGCATTTTAGCCTGTTACCAATTGTCTTACGCTCGAGCTCTGATATTTTATTTAATATACTTACTAAATTCTTTGCTAATGAGGAGGTCTCTTGAGGGATTTGCTTCTGCTTCTTGGACTTATGTTTCACATTGTATTCTTCATCTGACTTTTTGGCATGTTAGGTTTCTGCCCACCCTGGCATGCCTCATGGTGGTGTATTTACATAGTTGCCATGATTTTCTTTATATTCTCCTCCTTTCAAGTGAGAATATCTGTTAAGATTATCTATGTGCTGTGTAGGTTGAGATTGTATTCTTCCCACCCCCTTCCCATAGCCCCTGAGAACGACTCTACTATGCCTTCCATCTACAGTTTGTGGTCTAAGTATTTTATTCTCTGGCCATTATTTTCTGGAGCCTCAGGATTTCAAAGCAATTCAGAGCAGTGCAGAGCTGAGCACCGGTAATATTTTTTGCCTTAAATAGGATTATATTGTACAAACATTTTTGTTATTTTTTTAAAATTTTTCCCACTTCACACTATATCTTGGAAATCATTCCATAGCAATACATTTAAATTTACTTCATTATTTCTTTGATAATTAGCTGCATAAAAACTTACTAAAGATATATGGATAGTCAAGTTGTTTTAAAGAGGGATTTGATGATGACCATAAACATATGTAATAAAAGTGATTGGAAAATGTAAATTCAGAAATGATGACTGGGGAGAAAACAGAATACAAATAGAAGAGCAGGAATTATACAAAAGAATTAGAAATAAATAAAATAGTCATGCCATCATTTCAACTTGCTTTTTATATCTCTAGTTACACCATATTAATTACATTGCAGAATTTATATATGTATTACTATTTCTCTAGCTATTTTTTAATCGTTATCAAGAGTGACTATGGTACTTTTACAAAGTGGGATTATCATATAAATTTTATTTTATACAAATAATAGCTCATTCAAAATGTTAGATTATTTGTTATTGTCTCCCTTTACATGAATTTGTTGTTTTGCCTAATTCATTTAATTCAACTGAGCTCACTGGTGGTACATTTATACATGCAAACATATAGGTATTCCATATACCTTTCCACTCCAGATGTTGCTTATTCCAAATCTGCTTATTTGATTTTGAATGTCTTAATAGTGAGTACAAACATGGATTTTCTTATTTTGAGGGCATAAATAAGACAAATAATTTATCAATAACATTCTCCTGGTAATAAAACAGAAAACAAATTCGCATATCTTAAATCATATACTTAAGAGAATGCTGTAATTTTTGTAAAAGTTTGCATGAGGGACAGTGGAGGGTGGGGAGTTGGGGAGGGATAACATGGGAGAAATGCCAGCTATAGGTGATGGGGAGGAAGGCAGCAAACCACATTGCCATGTGTGTACCTATGCAACAATCTCTCATGTTCTTCACGTGCACCCCAAAACCTAAAATGCAATTTTATATATATATATATATATATATATATATATATATATATATAAAATGATAATAATAAAAGTTTGAATGTAGTAGCTGATCATTACAGAAGGTGGTTGTTGTTTTTCTTTTTGGCCCATCTTGTCAGTCCTACTTTTTTTTTTTTTCGAGATAGTGCCTTGCTCTGTCACCCAGGTTGTAGTACAGTGGCACAATCCCAGCTCACTGCACCCTCTGCCTCCTGGGTTTAAGTGATTCTCATGCCTCAGCCTCCTGAGCAGCTGAGATTACAGGCATGCACCACCATGCCCGGCTAAATTTTGTATTTTTAGTAGAGATGCAATTTCACCAAACTGGCCAGGCTGGTCTCAAACTCCTGATTTGAAGTGATCCACCTGCCTTGGCATCTCCCAAAGTGCTGGGATTATAGGTGTGAGCCACTGTGTCCCACCGGTCCTATTAATTTTTTAACGCTTCCACTTCACCACAAACTATACCATGCCTCTTTTACCTCCCAAGTTTAGTAAACTTTTGGCTGACAGTGATAGCAATTGGTGAGTAATTTGAAGAATACTCTGATTTATATCTCTTTCTTCCACATTGTCTTCCTTTAAAAGCATATTATAATGTGGGCTTCATATTTTCCTTTACTATTGTTAACTTTAACACAGTTTATTCTACCTCAAACAATAGTTTTTATATTCACCAACAAGTTTACTTGAGAAAGCCCTTACTATTGTGCATTACTATTCATTATTTAGTCTTCTCAGGACAATTCACTATCTTTCATAATCAATTGTCTTTCCCTTCCCATCCATCTCCTTCCTTTTCTCTCACATTCCATTTATCATATTTAATGCTTTCAAATTCATCAGATATTCTTTGTTTTATGTTTTTGAGAGAAGGTTTCACTGTGTTGCCCAGGCTGGAGTGCGGTGGCACAATCATAGCTTGCTGCAACCTCAAAATCCAGGGCAAAGGGATCCTTCACCTCATTAGCCCTGTGCCCAGAGTAGTTGGAACTTCAGGTGTGCACCACATTGCCCAGTTATTTATTTATTTTATTTATTTATTTAGAAATGGCATTTCACCATGCCATGTTACTCAGGCTGGTCTCAAACTCCTGGGCTCAAGTAATCCTCCCACTTTGGCCTCCCGAAGTGCCGGGATTACAGGCATGAGCCACACTGTACTTGACCTCATCAGATATTCTTAAGGTAATGATCACGGTTCACTACACCCAGACAATGGGACATTATAAACTTTCAAATAATATTCTAGAAATTAACCTATATATGTCACCTATCTAAATAATCCTTAGAAGTTCAAATCTTCCTAAATCTGTTAATCTTGTGTACACATCTACTTAATATCCATTTTCTCCAGTACCGTTATTTATGATCAATATAAAACAAAACAGTAATATGTTACTATAATGTTTATTTTATAATTTACTTTCACGTATTTGTTTCTAAAATTTTGTTTCTAGTATGTTGTCATTTAACTTGTTAGAAAGTAAGTATATGCATTATGTATAAGCCAGCTTGGGAGACTACACATATATATTTAATTTGTTTTTACAAGATATGAGTCAAGAAATACATTGATGACCTACAAATGAGTTGTATTTTTTAAATGTACTTGAACATTGCAGATTCCACGTACAATGAGCATTCCTCCATTATTATTTTGGATGTGAAGTAAAATGCATCGTTCTATTGTGTAACAGCTTCAGAGATGGTGAAATAGGTCCAGGAAGGGAGAAAGCAAGTTAGAAGGTGGATCAAAGATAGATCTGTGTTAGAAGTGTGGTGGCACTGAATTTAGCAACATTTAAGGAGATTATGAAAATTTGCAGCGAATTACAGACAGGTGAGGAGGTCAGTTTTTAAATGACACCACTCAGAGCCATAGTTCTGTGACAACATATTTAGAAATTGGAAGCAAATTCTATAGTCTAGTAGATCAGTTCTGTAGTGAGGGAATCAGAAATGGTCAGAAGTAGATTAATTGTACAAAGAGGGAAACAGCAAGATTCAGGCAGTTAGGCAGGAACAGGTACCAGAAGTTATGGTAAGGCCAAAACCTAAATAGATTTTTTGTTAGAGAAGAAATGGGTATCAAAGTAAAAGCAATGCATGTAGGCTCTAATCTCTGGTGACTACTCATTTTGTGCTTACTCTGTTCCTGCAGAAACAAATTATGTATTAACTCTCCCTTTCACTGACCATTTCTCCTGTGAATAATTCCCTCTCTTCTTTCCCCACTCCACAACTGTGTATTCAATCTATCTTGTATTCTAAGATGTTGCTTATTATGTGTTAACATGTGCTAACCTATTATTATATATTTTTAAATTCTTTTATCCACAAGGTAGAAACTTTCAACCAACTTTCTATCAGTAATATTTCTCTTTCATTTGAACACTTCAATTTCTGGTTATATATCCCTTCCAAGCTAATGAGAAGAACTTTCAGCTAACTGACTTTTGCTGCAGTAGAAATTTTCAATCTCATCAAGTCTCAAGAATCTTTCTTCCCTACACAACATAAGAATTTCAGTCCCATCAACACATGTAATTTATTTAAAGCATGTAGCAAAAAGCACGTAGACTATGGGGTTAAACCACTATTGTTCAAGACTCTCCTCTCCTGTTGAGTAGATGTGTGACTTTAGTTCAATCACTTCCCCTTTGTAAGAACGTTTGGCACTCTCACCTGTAAAGTAGGAATAAAACTAATCACATTTTGGGAATTTTGTAAAGGTTACACAAAATGTTATACGTTAAAACCTTTAGCATATGATTAAAACTAAAAAGATCTTAGAAATTTGTCCCTTTTACTTCATCTCTCTCAAGTTCAAAATTTCACAGATCTTTAGGCAGAGTCAAAATGCCACCAGTCTCTTTGCAAAGGCATAGCATGAGTCACCATCATTCCAGTTCCCAATAAGTTTCTCATCTCCATCTGAGACCACCTCAGCCTGAACTTCATTGTCTATA
Source organism: Aotus nancymaae (assembly GCF_030222135.1). NCBI lineage: Eukaryota > Metazoa > Chordata > Mammalia > Primates > Aotidae > Aotus > Aotus nancymaae. The sequence continues at coordinate 34,463,121 of NW_026988471.1, forward strand.
TCACTGTCAGCATTTTGGTGAAAGCCATTCAACAAGTCTCTAGGAAGTTCCAAACTTTCCCACATCTTCCTGTCTTCTTCTGAGGACTCCAAACTGTTCCAACCTCTGCCTGTTACTTAGTTCCTAAGTTGCTTCCACATTTTTGGGTATCTTTTTATAGCAACATCTCACTCTGCAGTACCAATTTACTGTATTAGTCCATTTTCATACTGTTATAAAGAACTACCTGAGACTGGGTAATTTATAAAGGAAAGAGGTTTAATTGACTGTTCAGCATGGCTGGGAAGGTCTCAGGAAACTTAACGATTATGGAGGAAGGCAAAGGGAATTGTGATATATATTGAAATATTGCATATATTACTGCTATTTGATTTTATACATTCAACAGATAGACATAGAAAAAAGACCTTTATATTACATAATGCAAGATCATCCAACACTGATCTCTAAAGAAACTTCTAAATTAAAAATTCATAAAAGACACAGCTGTAAAATGTTATGAATCAGATTAAGCAATTATATAAATAAAAGGATTTTATTTATTTCCACAAAAGCTATATTTTGACAACATATAATAGCTCATCTAAAATGTATTGTTTCCTAAAATAATGTATTTAAATATCAGTGTTTATTAAGCAATCTTCAATGTTACCTGCAATGAAATAATGAAATATTGACTTTATCACATCATAAAAGATGACAAAGGGACTTAATACAAAAATAACTATTTAACTAAATGATAAAGATAATTTAGTTAGTATGTAACAGTATAATGTGCATTCCATGATAATCAGCAGCATATTTTGAAAATATATTGAAACAATATTAGTGTCTCTGTGGAAAGGCAATAGTTAGAAGATGCCACCACCGACTTCAAATTTCTGAGTAAAAAATTTTTTGAGTGCCAATATTTTAGCTCACATTATATATTTAGAGAACTTGATTCTTTCATTGCCATTCTCACTAACAGATGGATGCCATAAAGCATCCAGAAGAGTTAACTTTAAACTTGATGTTTTCTGTTGTTCTTCTACAAGAGTGACCCTGTTGTAAGAGGAACAAACTATTAAGCTTGAGCATTTGTGAACATAGGTAAGAATGGACAAGAAAGAAAACAACAAAGTGATGTTGACAAGCATCAGACTATGAAGTCTTTTACTGGGCTTTGAGGTACATAATATGCAATGTCTATGATTGACTATGATGAAAATTGCTTTCAAGCAGGTTAGTCAAGCATACCTGGGATCAGCTTCTGGGAGAAAAACAGAAGTTAAAATGTATCTAGTTGCTCTGCTATTCCATACAGATGCCCAGGTCTCCATAGCTGTCTCTGGAGATTCTCAGAGCAAAAAACTGTGACACAAAATTAAATGTCTCAAATAAGTTCTTCTCAAACTTCAGTATGCTTAACAAAATTACCTTGACCACCCCAATATCAGGGCCTCAGCAACAGGAATTCTGATTCAATCCAATAAGTCAGTGTAGAAATCTGCATTTATAAGCATACCATGTCAATAAGATGGGGGATCAAGAAGGCTTCTAAGAAAAATTGTACATAATATTCAATTTTATCAGATCTCTCAATCTTCTGATACTTGTTGGTTTCAGCAATATTAAGATGTTGAGGATGACCTTGTACTCAAGTTCCATACTACTTGAGCATTTAGTTCTATCAAGTGGAAAGGATGAGGTGATCTTTATTCTGCCTCTGTTCTTATCAACAGAGAATCCAAATGCAAGGCTCAAGGAGTATCAGGAAGAACAACAGCTTCCTCTAATTTATTTTGATACATTCAGGCAATTGTCTCTCACTAGAAAAAGTATTGGCAAGTAGACCATAGGCATTGATTTAGAATTCTACAGTGGTAAAAGGAAAAGCCTCATGAACAAGACATTATCATGGTCCAGATGCTAGGATGCAAAGAAAGACCTTAACTGATGTAAAATGTGTTTAAGTAGTATGTGTTAGAATATAGGGAATCTATGGGGTGGTGTAAAGAATTGATTTAACAAATTTCTCTGGAATTTCCTGCTGCCACTCAGGACAAATATTCCATAGTGAACAAGACTTCTATAACCTTTCTACAGGACTGAAAGCTTTCTTCCACTTTCTGAAGACTGCAACTGGTGATAAGGAATCTTGTTAGGAATAAAGAAGAAAGGAAATACATACTGATCTCTCTGGATGAAAAAAGCTCTAGTATTTTTAAATCATTAAGTCTTCATCATAACCCTGCCTGAAGGGGATAACAGAGCCATTTTCCAGTCAACAGCACTTTTATAGCATCATTTTAATTTTGAAATCATGAGTAGTTCAAGTTATTTTTTCTTAATATCTCTTTGTATGCTATTATGGTGTTGTTACCATGCAAATTGGGAATTAGGTGACAGGGTATGAAAATGTTGTACATGTGCACATTAAAATGTTGCCATATAGCAGAAAGCAAAAACATTTTCCATAAGTATGCTGACAGATGAAAATTTTATAGCGGACATCTCTCAGAAATCATCTCCATTTAAGTTAATATATGAAGAAATTATATCGTGTACTCCCTAAGAAAAGAATGGCAATTATGAAAACTAAAAAAACAAAAACCTAGTCCTTCTACTTGGCCCAATTCACAGGCCAGTGCCTATTACTCAGTATTTTTTGTGTCCTTTCTCCACTTGCAAAGGAAAACATCCTAAAATGCTTTGACCTGCAATATTTCAATATGATTGTCCAGTAAGCCTCTCCTTTTAAGCCAAAGCTAATAGAAAGTAATTTGGTAACACAGTATCTTAAAAGTACTAAAGGCTTTGCAGAATATGAATGCATAAAATGCTCACACTGAGTTTGCAGAAGTGTGCTAATGAGTCATACTTCCATTCTGGAATGTTTCTGCAGTTTTTTTTGTCTATATGATCCCAAACAGCTTCTCATTTTTAAAACTAATATTTAATAACTTTTGTCTAGACATAATCATTATTAATTCTAGCAAATGTTCTGTAAAGTTTCTACAACTAAAACCAGATGTAGCTTGTTTTATGTGTATTTAATATTTACAGAAAATGAAATTACTTCAATGTATTCAAATTTCCAACATTATTACAAAGGAAACCCCACCAGTACGACTTCATATCAGAGCCTGCATAAATAACTGTTCATTCTCCACATTTACATTGTTACTCCTGCACTCATTTTTTTTTTGATGTTACATGTTCAGTGAAAACTTCATTCACGTCAGTCATTATTGAGATCCCACTCTCTTCTGAGTATTACACTAAGAAATAGAAATAGAAAGTGTTATCTCAAGGTTCTATCTCCTTTCTGGTCTGCCCCACCACTCTAAGGAATTGCACAGGAACCTGAGCAACAGTCAGTCTCAACTAGTGCAGAATAACTTTTCTTTCATGCAGTAAATTCAACAACTGGGTAGCATCAGTGAAGCAATGTAGAAAAATCGCTACATAATTATTAATGTAGCTGACTTTATTGGAGTAAGAATGAGCAGCAATGGGCTTATAGAACTTCATAATTTTTCAAATAAGCATATTTATACTAACAAATCAATTTTCCAGTCAACTGTCTACCCACAAACAATCATTTCTTTTTCTTCTTTACTTCACACAGTTTTCCACTTGATGTCAAGAGGAGACTGACAAACTGTCTGTGCAGGTCTTTGTGTACCCAATTTAACCTTAGAATGTCCCTCCTTATATTACCATAACTTACTATGCAGAAGACATGGTATTCTCTGTACCTGTTGGATCCAACATAGTGCTTTCTTGGCATCTTGGTCATATTACCTCACATTATAATTTAAGGTCAAAGCTATCAAAATGATAAGATGCTTTTTTATAGATCCTAGGTTGTGTTAAAATGTTAACAGTTTTTAACAATGCTTGCACTGTCCAAATCACTTTTTGGTACAGGCATTATCAAAATTTATTGAGGAACTATAATCTAGACTTTAACCTAAAAAATGTATTTTATGAATTTTATCAGTTTTTTCCTCCCCGCAATAAAGTTCAATAAAATAGACTCCAGGTATCCCAGTTAATTTTGCTCATGACTGTGAGCAACCATTATCAACCAACATTACAAGTTAAATATCCTTCTTCCTTAAGTTGTAATATTGCCATTTATACTTCAAGACAGAAATATGTATGTGAAAATGATGTGTTTGTTCATAAGCTAGATGATATATATGTACTAAAATAAGCCTGCAACTCTACCCAGTTCTTTAGGTCTTCTGATATATACTAGCATGGTTTGAATTGATGACATAATTTTTGATTCAATTACTTAACTGAGGGGATTTAAGAGACTACTCTCTGACTAAGAGGAATTTCCACTTTTGGTGGTGACCAAAGGAAGAGCACTAATATAGCTAGCTCCAGCTTCATGCTGAAAATTTCACGTTCTCATCTTTATTTTAATACACTTATGAGACAGCAGAGCCCAGAGATAATTAAGATTGTCTTGGATTTGTTTTGCAGGGGTGTGTGTGTGTGTGCAAGTGTGTGCATGTGTGTATATGATGTGCTTTACTTTATGTTTCTTTTTTTGGTGGGAGGGCAGAGGCGGGAAGATGGAGTCTCACTCTGTCACCCAGGCTGGAGTGCAGTGGTGAGATCCTGGCTCTCTGACTGCAGTCGCTGCCTCTCAGTGATCCTCCAACCTCTGCCTCCTGAGTAGCTTGGATTATAGGCCTTTGCCACCATGCCTGGCCAAATTTTTTTATTTTTGAGTTTCACTTTGTTGTCCAGGCTGAGAGTGCAGTGGAGCGACCTCGGATCACTGCAACCTCCGCCTCTGGGTTCAAGTGATTCTCCTACTTCAGGAGATTCTTCTCCAAGTAGCTGGGATTACAGGTGCATGCCACCACAGCCGGCTAATTTTTGTCTTTTTAGTAGAGACAGGGTTTCACCATGTTGGCGAGGCTGGTCTCAAACTCCTGACCTCAAGTGATCTGCCCTCCTTGGCCTCTCAAAGTGCTGAGATTATAGGCATGAGCCACCATGCCTGGCCCCCAGGCTAATTTTTGTATTTGTAGTAAAGATGGGATTTCAGCATATGGGCCAGGCTGGTCTCCAACTCCTGGTCTCAAGTGATCCACCCACCTCAGCCTCTCAATGTGCTAGGATTACAGGTGTGAGCCATGACGTACAGCATACTTTACGGTTCTTTGGTTTGCTTTGACCTCAATAAAGTCAGGTAAGAAATACATGCTAGTCTCTATATATTTATTTAAATAGATGTTTCTGACTTTAAAAATATTATGCTACCCATGGTATTGCTAAAAAAAAATCATTGCTACCTGTGGTTTTCCAAAACCTTTTGTTTTTCTTTATCTGTAACTATTATGTTGGTAACTTAATTTCCTCTGTACCAGAGGTGTTTGGTGTGTGTGTGTGTGTGTGTGTATGTGTGTTTTTAACTGTAATGCATATTTTACTATTTCCTGCTTCTGAATTCATTGATATGATAGCTCTGATAAATCAAATCTTTCTAAATAAGAAAGGTGTTACTAACAGACAGATCACAAAAGCTTATGTGCCTTCAAATGAATTCAATATTTCTAATTCCCTTTTCCCTCAAGAATGCATTTGCTTTCTACATTGCTTCAGAGTCGAACCCTCAATCATCTGTCAGCATGTGTTCTTAGGGCAACATTTCTGAGGTGATAAAAGAATTTTAAACAGGAAAAAGAATCTTAACAACTACATTTAGTCTAAAAATCTGTCAAGTAGATGTTGAATGGCTACATGGATGTAACCTGATTAGCTCCAGACGAGTGTGAGAAACATAAAATATAATTCAGCTAGGCTGTGTATCATATTCATTTATACTGGATAGTCAATCATAATGTATTTACTTTAACTGAGTTAATATGGAGGGTGCATGTATTCAATTCCATCGCATATTGTATTCTAGACTTGAGAAAGTACTTAATGTGCGTTATCAGATTTAATTCTCACAGCATGCCTGAGACAAATAGTATTACACCCACTTTACAGATGATGAAACTGAAATTCAAAGAAGTGTTAAGAGGTTTACCCAGGTTTACACAATACCAGGAGAGCAAGAAGCCAGCCTAAATTTGTTTTGGCTCAGAACTCAGCTGCCAATTACATTAGTCTAATGCTGAGAAGCTCTGGGTCCAAGGGGGAGTTAAGTTAATCAGTCACTTCAGAGGTTTTTCTCTCTCTGAAATATGCATTTAGAATCTTTGTTATATAACATTTATTCATTGATATTTACAAAGAGCAGTATTACAATTGTAGAAGCCTACCTGTAAAGCTCTCATAGGTTGCAGAAAAACAAAATAATTGTCAACTTGACTATGAAATATTGAGATAGCATGAGAAATCCCAAAGAACCGTATGTCTACATTCATGAAATATCATTTATTCCCAGCAGGAATTAGTCAAAAGAACCAATAAATGGGTCTATGATTTTTATTTGGTTTCTGAAATACACAGATTTTGCAGTACCAGTCAGTATCAATCTCTGATTGCTCCTAATAGCCAGTAAAAGTTCCAATGATCAATAAAGCAAAACCCAAACACATTTTAGAAATTTATATCATTCCATTTGCATATCACTAATAATGGTTCAATTAAAGCATGATTTCTTGCTTAGAATGACTCTGAAAACAGATGTCATCAGCAATAATAGTAAACATTTCCTTCCTTTAGGGAAAGAAGTATTTTTAGTTTATTGGATTCATTAATGACATGTTAAAATTTGGAAACCATGTATATACCTTCTTCATAAACACTATTTTTACTGGTTATAAATGGTAATTCATAAATGTAAACAATTTGGCAAAATTCATTAGAAGCATAACAATGTGAGAAAATGTAATGTAATATAGAGAGAAAGAATATCAGTATAAAATATGGTTACAATACTACTTTAAAAGTTAAAAATAGAAGTTAAAACTAAATTTAAAAATAAAAAATAAGGTAAAACCAAAAGAACCCCTAGTTCATATCGAGAAAGGAATATCATATTTAATTTTCATAACTTTATTTTACTTTCAAAGTCATGTTAGTCTAGACATTAGATAGAGAGATAAAAAGAGGAATTTAAAATTGGAACTTTGATATATAAAACAGTAATTACAATGCAATGTAATCAGCAGTATAAAAAAGCTAAGTACAACGTTCTTTAGACATGCAAAGGATTATGTAACCTGTACTAGATTTAAAGAACTAGAATATTTGCTATTTGGAGAACAGATCATTTCAGACAAAGAAATCTCAGGTATAATTATATCAAGTTATAAAGAAGCATTGATATTATTAAATTTTTAAAATACTTTTCAGTCTCCACACACAAGCCAATTACAGTGCTACCTGTAGCGTGATTCCACAAAATCAGTAGATATTTCCTGACAAAATCATAGCTTCTCTATATGTCTGAAGGACTGTCTCTGTGTGTCAACTCAGATCGTCAACCCTGAAGGCAACTGTAAAAGTTAAAAGTCTATTTTGTTTGATGAAAATAAGCCATTTCACTTTTTAACATCTTAAATAGAATAATTTTGTATTTTTGCAAAACAGCATAGAAGGAAGCAGAAGATGAGAAAAAGGGAAACAGAAAAGTTGTGTAGATAATTCCATAAGCAGCCACAGACATCACAAGAACTCAAAGAGCAAAGCACTTGCCAGGGTATGGGAGGCATTTTGCAAACAAGCTTGCCATGCTACAAAAATTGTTCTTCATAATGGGTTTAGTTGTGAGCTGTCTTCTTATTTTGCTTTTGTACTTATCCATGGGAAATCCTTTACTTTCATGCTTTCTTATTGGCAGAGAGCACAGGGGACATGTCTGTTGGATTGAAAGTTTAAAGAGGACTATAGAAGCACAAAGAAATAAGGGAAACACAAGGTGAGAAAGAGAGAATGAGCATAGTTTTGGAAAGGTCACCAATTCTAGAATTAGGCAGTCAATGAAACCAGTACTCATTATCTACAAGCTCTGACCAACAATGGACAAGGTACTTAACTTCTTGATATCTCAACTATAAAAAATAAGGGTAATTTTCTGCTTTCTTTGGGAATTTTGAGCACTCTGTAATCCTTTGCTTTTTCTTCATAACACTTAAACGTCACTTGTCATAGTACATATTTACTTGATTAGCTGTTGTATATCTCTTCGAACTAATATAAGTTCCTGGGGTCAGGGACATTTTCTTTGTTCACTGCTGAATTTCCAGCACCTAAAACAGCCGCTGCTCATAGTGGGAGCTTGGTAAAGAGTTGTTGCATAAATTAATTAGCTTAGTGAATAAATGAAAGAATACAAACCAGAGAACAGAATGCCAGATACAGCTTAAGCATTTACTAAATGTTAGATAATTGAGGCAAACTTAGATTCAAATGTTGGTGGTTTAATATACTAATTATATATCCTGTGGTTTCTTAACTGGAAAATGGTAGTGGGGAAGAATTAAAATACCTATTTTGATATGGTTCTTGTCAAGGTGAGACAAGTAAATGGGGTGAACAATGCCTGGTAAAATGCTAACTACATGGTAGCAATTATAGTATTTCAAAGTAAGGGATTTGTCCAAAGAGATTCTGCTAAGTTTCTGGACAGTCAATGTTCTCCATAGAGAAAATAGTCCAGTTGAAAACGCCCAGAGAAGGAGACAAGAAACAATATGAGCATATCGTGTTCTTCTGAAGCTAGGATCACTATAGGACAATTAGAAAGAAACTAAATTTTTAAGTAGAATGTAGCCACAGAAATCTAAGCTTTGGGATTCAGAGGATTATGCATTCATTTTTATTCATAATTACGTATGAAAATTCTTGTTTTTCTGAAGTATGCCTTCCTGAAGGGACTCGCATATAACAAAATGAACATGTCTAAGGCAAAGACGTTTTCATAAAACAAGGCAATACAGAGTTAGATTACTCTTCATTTCTTGTTGATAAGAAGGCATTCTCACAGCATGCTGGATTTAAGTAAACATCTTAAGAAGTAAACATCTTAAAGTGAAAATTGAGCTATCCTTGGTCTTAGGGAATGAAGGGAAGGAGTCAGTCGCATGCCCAATTTAGATCTAATAATTATCTGCAAAGCATCTGTTTTTCCTAATTTTCCATGCTCATCTAGTTGTTCAAAGCAATATTTGAAGATAGAAAAGAAAAACGTGAATTTATTTAACTGTTACTACACAAGCAGTGTATGTAAAAGAACCATGACACAATTCACATGTGAATAAGCATGTTAAACTTCAGTAAAGTGCTCATATTTTTAAAGGATGATGGAAGATTCAATATTATTTATTAATGTATTAAAATTGAATTACACAGCTTGTTTTGTTTTGCTATTTTTTTATATTCTCCCAGTACACAAAATTGATAATGAAAAAAACTTCTGTTGACAAATGTATAAACCCATTTTTATATGTATAATATCCTATAAATATCTGAAATGTTATAGTAAAAGGTCAAAATTACAATTCTACTCAGATACAAAGAAATGTAAGCAGTCACATGAATGTTTTAAATATATAAATAAATTTACTCTTGCCATTGTTTGGGTACTCTAAGAAGCATGCTGGAGGAGGAGCTTAGTTTGCAGGATGTCTGTTAGAAAAAATTCTTGGGATCAACACATGTTGTCTAGAGGGGAAGGAGGCATAATTGGTCAGATTAAGTCAACCTGTGATCGTGGAGAGACAGCCTCGGATGACTTTACAGATAACTCTGCAGCTAAATTTGGCATTATAATTGCCCAAGGAAAGCCAAAGTAGCTGGGCCTTTATATTTCAACATTGAACAATCTTTAGATATGCCCTGTCCAGATTTTGGAAGAGCATTACTTTGGAAAAGGTAGCTGTCTGCAGCAAAGGTGGTCCTGGAAAGATTGAGAGTCGAAGGCTATCTGTCAACAGCACTCATAACAATTACAGCAAGGAGGTCTTCCTTCTTTGAAAGGGGATCTAGGTGATGCTTATCATCTCTAATGTTTTTCTAATTCTTAAAGGACATCTAATTGCACCTGTATAGTTTGCTGTATATTATAAAGATTATCCTACAAAAAAAAAAAAAAAAAAAAAACAGATCCAGACTAAATCATACTTTTTCTTCTGGTTGAGAAAAAGATAACATTTATAAAAGAAAAAGATAACACAAATTTGAGTTCAGAAGTAGATGCTTGAGAGCACTGCATAGTAAGTTTTTTAAAAAGTAGAAATACCCTTAATGAAAATGCTAATATCAGCACTATGCACAATCTGCACAGCAAGACTTGGACAGAAGCAATCTGGAAGGGCTAAAACTGATACTCTTATGTTAAATACAGATTCCAAAGGTGACTGTAGTGGATAGTGCCATATGCAAACTTGATTCCTTCTTCCAGACTGAGACATTCATTCCCGCAGCTGCCAGAGTGCAGAGAACTGCTCTCATTGGACGGAAGCTAATTAATGCAAAGTTATGCACCACTGTGAAGGGAGCAGATCTATAAACTAGTTGATGGGAGTAGGGGTGCTAAGATAAAAGTCCAGCATTCTTCCCTCAATTTGGGGGAACCACACCAAAGGTGCATTTCAGGTCCAGAATTCCACATGGCATCAGCTGAGGCCTGTGCTATAACTGTATTACAGCTCAACTTCTCCATCTGCCTAATCCTACTTCTGTTATTTCTTTACTGTTATAATTCCCAAGAGCACTTCATAATAAACCTTCTGCACGGAAATCTCCATCTCAGAATCTATTTCTTGAAGACCCCTCAGCAGACAGTTTTGTACTAGAAGTGGTCCCAAGAAGGAAATTCTAAAATGGGATTTTCAAATTTGGATTTTGAGCTGACCAACTGGCATGGGGATCTCAACCTTAGTAATAGCTAGGATACTGATAAGTCTAGCATGCTGTAGTGATGCTATTATTAAAACCTCCTCCATGGTAAACTAGGATGGGAAATCACCCAGTGGAAATGAACACACTGGCTTATGAGATATCTCAAGAGTTTGAGAGATATAAAGGAATATTAATTTTACTAGACAATTATGGAACTGATGTTGGTTACTAAGAGCTCCTGATAAACTGAAGATAGTGTAAAGTTCAAAGTAGCTAATCAACAACGTAAGACAAAGTGTAATAGTCAGAGAAGGTCATCTTTACAGTGTATAAAGAGACTCTCATATTCAGCAGCAATAGAAAAAATCCATTTTAACCCTTTAGTTCTACAGAAATTACCCATTCTTCCCTGTTAATGGCTAGTTCTTACCTCATTGTTAATCCAAGGAACTCTGCCTTACAAACCAACCTGCTCACCCCCATCAGAATCTATCCCTTCCTCCTCTTCTGGCACCAGACCCGTAATGTAAATAAAATCTCAATATTATCTACCTGGGTAAGTGCTGGACTGGCTAAGAGAAGAAAAGGACTATATTCCAAAAGAGCTGTAGGACCTAGTTATCATGCATCGACAAGATCTGTGGGACTATATGTGGGCTGGATCCTTATGGTAATGGAGCAAAGAGGGTAAAATGTCAATTAGATAAGGGAGAGTTTGCCAGTTGAACAAAAATATTTATATCATGGCGAGAATTCCAACAGTATACTACTGGGATGGAAAGATTGAAAGATTGGATAAACGTGATGAGCGACAAGAAATTGACTAGAAATACTAAATTGAACTCCAGTGGCAGGCAGTGGAGAAAAAAAAATCAAATGGCTAAGAGAAGTGGTCATGCTAGTTGTCATGAATATACTGTGTTAAGCATAAAACCCAAAAGCTGACTATATCTTAACAGTATTACCGGGAACATACCCTATTTATCAAAGAGATAAGAATTGGGCCAGTGAGAGAGCTACCAGCATTGTTGAGAATCTAATTTGCCTGCATTCTATAGGCTATGTCTAACTATAGGAGGTACTTGTGTTGTATTGGGCTTATTAATGGAAATGGTGATGATAGGTAATATCCAAAACGTAACAAACAGCAGATGATGGTACTCAATTATCAAAAGCAAAGGAGGTACAGTTATTTTAATGAGTAGATGAAAAAAAAGTGGCAGCCAGGGTATCTAACTTGAAAGCACTTATGGCGATGTTTAATAGAAGTTGAACTTCCCAGAAGCCAAATAAGTACATAGTCAACCACAGTTTTATTGATAATCCATACCAGTGTTTCTCAATAAGGAGCAAATATGCTACCCCTGTCTTCCCCCAAGTGACAGTTGGCAATGTCTGAAGTCATTTTTGGCTGTCACAACCTAGAGGGTGCTGTCATATCAAGTAGGCAGAAGGCGGGGATGTTGCTAAACAGTCTACAAGGCTCAGGACAACTCCCACAACAAAGACTTATCTGACCGAGAATGGCAATAATGCTGATGTTGGGGAAAAAAAAAGAAAACATGATCTATACAAACAAAAGAAATCAAGGATTGTGCGTCTGCAAGCTGAGGGAAGGTGCTTAGAAAAAAGAAAAAAAATAGCAGTCTAGACCTCAGCCAGTTTTCAGATTTGGAGCATATTGACTAATAAAAGGATCCTATAACTCCGCAGCTTGGACAAGTAGTAATGATTCACCTAGTCCTTCTCTAGTGAGACTCATGGCCATTTACTTATGTTACAACACACTAGTCAAAGGTGATTACATACTCAGTTATTTCAAGGACTGTGACACATAGGTCTGAGTTGACATTAATCTTTCAGGACCAGAGGTTTATATTTTTGTTGTTGTTTCTTTTTGCTTTTTCATGTCCCTTTCTTTATAGTGAATAGTACAGATTTAAGGTTATAAATGGAGTTTGGGTTCAAGTTGTGCTCACAGTGCATCTACTAGGTCCATAAAACAATCTGGTGGTTTTTTTTTTCTTTTTCCGTAATATACAATGTAGTGGACATACTTGATAGTTGTCAGAATTCATATTGTTCCTTTGCTATGGGATAAAAGTTACCATGATGGTAACAGCCTATACTACAGCAAAGAAAATAGATTTACACTTTGGGGGACAATAAAATATTGTCTAAACCCGAAGAGATCAATCCATTCAGAAAACAACTAAAAACCTGGACATAAGGCAATACAAGACACGACTTGCACAAGTTTACTTGAAGAACAAGGGAATAGGAGCCTCTACAAGTAAATTCCTTACTACCTGATTTTAGCCTCAGGAGAAATGTCATCCTGACTGTACCACAGCAGCAGCAGAGTCCAGGCAAAAAATGCCAGTTTTTCTATCCTGGAGTACCAAAAAATAGAAACTAGGAAACCAGAAATGCTGGAATAGATAAATCCTGTAAAGGAAAATTCCAGAGAGGAAATTCCTAAACTCTGTCATTTTACATCTCTGGTTGACCTTAAACTGTGCTTGTTGAACAGATTGAAAGCAACTAAGTTAAAATTAAAAAGCCAGAACCAAGACTGGATCACTTGACCAAAGGAAGGGCTTACAGTTCAAGGCCAGACAACAAAATCACTTGTTAAAGCAAAGGAACAAACACTTATTCGACAAAACTAACAGAATTCAGATTCTACATAGCCTAATATCCAGAGTGTTAACCATAGACTCTAAAATTAACTGACATACAAGAAAATATAAAAGATAAAAGCAATTAAGTGTGGTCCCAAAATGACCAGATGTTGGGACTAAGTGAAAATGATTTTAAAGTAACTATCCTCAATAAACAATATTTTAAAGTATAACTATCCTCAATAAACAAGACAAAATATGAGATAAAAATCACAGCAAACAAAAAGAAAGTTTAATCAGAAAGAGATAGAAAACAAATAGAAATTCTAAAACAAAAAATAAAATTTCTGAAATAAAATTTACTGGTGAACTTATCAATAGCTAATGAATACAGAAGAAAAAAGAGTAAATGAATTTGAAGATAGAACAACAGAAATTATCTAAGATGAAGAAGGAAACATAATTAAAAAGAACAGAGCCTCAGACACTTGCTAGATACTATCAAACTATAAAACATACATGTAATTGAACTACTAGGAGAGAAGAATTAAGCAAAAAAACAAGTATTATAAATAATTGAAATTTATTTCCTAAATTTGACTAAAGACAGAGATTTGCAGATCCAGTAGCCTAAATGAACACCAAATAGAAAACACATACACACACATGCACACACATGCACGCATGCATACATATGGTGCTAAGGTACATTGTAATCAAACTGTTGAAAGTCAACGATAAAGAGCAAATCCTGAAAGAAGCAAGAAAAACGTATTACCTACAGAGAACAACAAATTGATGATGGCCGGCTTCTCATCAGAAATATAGAGGACACGTAAAACAGCATTCTTGAAGTGCTGAGGAAAAAAATGTACCCAGTGAAAATATAATTTTTGAAATGAAAGACATACGCAGATAAAAGAAAGAAAACCCATCACCAACTGTCCTGCTACACAAAAAAAGTATAAAAGTAAGCTCTTTAAGCTAAAGAGAAATAATACCAGATGAAAATATGGATCCTCAGAAGAGAATGAGAAACCTCAGAAATAGTAAATAACGGTGTTAGTGCAAAATACTATGTTTCTCTATTTGCCTTTTCCCACTAATTTATTTATAAATTATATAACTTTTCAAAACAAAAATTATAACATAAGTTTGTTAGGTTGATAATTAATACAGCATTATTACATGTAACAGTTACGAAGACAAGGATATGTGAACATGTAGGTTTGCAATCTATAAATTACAGAAAGTAGGACATTATTAAATCTAGGTAGGCTGTGAATAGACACATATAAATATGAAATCTTTAAGATAGCCATTTAAAAAGGCAAAGTAGTTTACTGTCTTAGTTTATTTGTGCTGCTATGCAAAATACCAGAGACTGGGTAATTTATAACAAATAGAAATTTATGTTTTACAATTCAGGTACTGGGAAGTTCAACATAAAGTTGCCAGCATCCATTAGCAAGGGCCTTCTTGATATGTTCTCACTTGGCAGAATGGGTAAATTCTATATTCTCACAGGGAGGAAGGCAGAAGGGCAAAGGGACCTAGCTAGTTTCTTTGAGCCCCTTCATGAGAGCATAATCCATTAATGAGGACAGAAGCCTCATCGCTTAATCACCTTTTCAAGGTCCCATCTCTTAATAGTGTTAAATTGGAAATTAAGTTTCAACATAAATTTTGGAGGCACAGAAATATTTGAACCATAGTATATAACAAAAAAAATTAAAATTGAATTCTAAAAAAATTTTAATAATCCCAGAAAAAAGGAGCAAGAAAGGAAGAACAAAAATGAAGATAAGTCAAGAAGGAGAAACAACATGGTAGACTCAAAGAAAATCATACCCATAATTTTGTTAAAAGTTAGAGACCAAACTATATAATTTAAAGGCATAGATTAACAGAAAATATTAAAAGCAAAGCAACACATAAAAAAGATAGAATATTATGCTTATAACAAAAGAGACTAAAATCATAAAGATAATAGTAGGCTAAAAGTAAGTGTATATAAAATCAAATATCATGTCAACAGTGAGTATAAGAAAGTAGAATATTAGATAAGATAGGTTTCAAAACAAATACATAACCAGAGATATAGAGACACTTTGTAATAATAAAGGTGTCAACTCATAAGGTAGACATAAAAAAGGTTGCTCGAGCAAGCTGAAGTAACAGAGTTTCAATATATATAAAGCAAAAAAAAAAAAAAAAAAAAAAGACAGAATTAAAGAGATAAGTAGACAATTCCACAGTTATAACCACATTGAACTAATGGATATTTCAGAACCCTAAACCCAACAAAGGCAACATAGATATTATTTTTATTTGGGCACAATATATTCAGCAGAATAGACAATTCTGGATAACAAAAGAAGCCTCAGTAAATACTAACATACTGAATGCAAAAAGATTATATTCTCAGACCAAAATGAAACTTAAATTAAGAATCAATAACAGTAAAATAATCAGAAATGCTCTAATATTTTTAAATGAAAGAATATATTTTAAAATAAAAATTGAGTTGAAGAAATTGCAAGAAAAAGAAAATATTTTAACATAATGGTTAAAAAAATACAACTCTTTGGGATTTGCTACATAGAGGAAAATGTAGAACTTAAAGTATATGTTTGAAAATAAGAAAAATCTTAAATCAAGTATCGAAATTTTTATGTTCAAAAACATAGAAGAGAAAATTAAACCTAAATCAAGAAGGGGAAAAGTAATATTAAAGGTAACAGCAGAAATCAATGAAATGAAAAGTACAAACACTGTAGAGAAAAATCAATGAAATCAAAATGTAATCATTCAAAAAATAATAATGATTATAAATCTAGCCAAAATTATCAAAAAAGAAGGAAAGAGATAAATTACTAATATTATGAATTGAAAGAAAGGATATCATTACAGATCCTTCCAGCATTAAAAGGATAATAAAAGAATATCGTGAATAACTTAATATGAATAAATTAATAAAATGGACAAATTTTTTGAAAGACAACATTACTAAAGCTAACTCAACAAGAATTAGAAAGTGTAAATAGTCCTATACCAGTTAAATATATTAAGTTTTGTATTGAAATTATTTTCACAATCAAATTCCAGACTAGATGGCAACAATGGTAAGCTCAATTTAACATTTGGGACACAAATAATACTAATCCTATGCAAAATATTTTAGAAAAGGCAGGAGGAAGTAACATTTTCCAATTTAATCTATAAGACCAGTTTCCCTAATTCCAAAACCGAATAAAATTTAAAGCTTTAAAAGCAAAAATAACTACAAACCAATACTCCTTATAATAAAAATGCAAAAATATTTAACCAAATTTAATCAAATGAATCCACATACATATACCAGGACCAAATGTCTTTATCCCAGAAATGCAAGGCTTATTAAGCATTTGAATATTAATTAATAGAATTTATCATATTTATAAAAGAAAGGAAAATAACTCCATAGTTTTTTTTTTCAAGACATGCGAAAGAAAGCATTTAACTAAGCCCCATACCATCTATGATTTGGAAAAACTGCTTTCAAAAAGCTAAAAATATTAAGAACTTCCTTGACTTGATTAAGGGCATCTTAAAAAGAAAACAACAACAACAACAACAAAAACTACGGGCCTATGGCTGATAGGATACTCAAGGCATGGCTGTCCACTCTAACCACTTCTATTCGATATTGTACAATAAAACAAGAATAATAAATAAATGATACTCAGATTGTCTCATTTATAGACAAAATGATTATTTAGAAAACCATAAGGACTATATAAAAACTACTAAAGTCAGCAAGCATATTTAGCAAGATTGTAATATGTAGGGTTAATAATCAAAATACATCCTTGTCAACATGGTTGAAACCCCGTCTCTACTAAAAATACAAAAAATTAGCTGGGCATAGTGGCGCGTGCCTGTAGTCCCAGCTACTCAGGAGGCTGAGGCAGGAGAATTGCCTGAACCCAGGAGGCGGAGGTTGCGGTGAGCCGAGATCGCGCCATTGCACTCCAGCCTGGGTAACAAGAGCGAAACTCTGTCTCAAAAAAAAATAAATAAATAAAAATAATCAAAATACAGTTACATCTCTCTATTTTATCAACAAATAATTTAAAATAAAATAATTCCAGTTATGATAGCCTAAAAATACAAAAAAAAAACTTAGAAATAAAATTAAAATATATGCAAAAACTATACATTGAAAGTAATAAAGTAGAGGCCAGGTGTGGTGGCTTATGCCTCTAATCTCAGCACTTTGGGAGGCCAAAGCATGTGAATCACTTGAGATCAAGAGTTCAGTGTGGAAGACAGTGTGGCGATTCCTCAAGGACCTAGAAATAGAAAGAAAAAAAAAAAGAGTTCAAGACTAGCCTGACTAACATGGTAGAACCTTATCTCTACTAAAAACACAAAAATTAACAGGCCATGTTGGCACATGCCTGTAGTTCCACCTACCAGGGAAGATGAGGCATGAGAATTGCTTTAACCTGGGAAGCAAAGGTTGCAGTGAGCCGAGATCAGGCCACTGCACTCCATTCTGGGTGACAGAGCAAGATTTTGTCTCAAAAAAAGAAAAAGATAACAATAAACTATGTCACAAGGAAAAAGGAAATTAAATAACACCTAATGTTTATAGACCGGTAGATTTAATTCTGTCAAGATGGGCAATTCTTCTGTGATAGTTAATTTTTTGTGTCCGCTTGACTGGGATAAGAGATGACCAGACAGTTCATAAAACCTTCTATCTGTGTGCATCTCTGAGGGTGGATCTGGGGAGATTAGCATTTGCATTGGTAGAACAGCCCTCACCAATGTGTGCTGGCATCATCCAATCTGTTGAGGGCCCAAGTAAAACAAAAAGACAGAAGGGGGACACATTCACTCTCTCTCTCTGTTTGAGCTGGGATGTCTGTCTTCTCCTGCCCTCTTGCTTCTCGGGGCTCTAAACTCAAATTTAGTTATATGAATTATACGACTGACTTTCCTGGGTCTCCAGAAATAGACCCACACTTATATGGTCTATTGACTTACAACAAAGATGGCAAAGTAATTTAATTGAGAAAAGATCAAAAGATTAAATAGTGCTGGAACAACTGGATATCTGTATGGAAAAACGTGAACTTCAACCCTCACCTCAGGCTGTACACAAAAATTAACTTAAAATTGATTATACAAAAGGTAAAGGTAAATCTGATAAAGTTTCAGAATAAAACATTAGGTTAGATCTGGATTTCTAAAATGGATACAAACAGCACAGACTATAAAAATAAATTTATAAAACATTATACCATGACTAAAAATGTTTGCTTTCTGAATGACATAGTTAAGAAACTAAATAGTTTCAACTAAATTTTTAGTTAACAACTAAATTTTTTAAGTTGGTAAAAGATTTGTACAGATCATTTTAAAAAGAACATATGTAAATGAGTAATAATTACGTGAAAAGATATTAACATCACTAGGCTTCAGAGAGATGCAAATTAAAACCACATTGACGTAAAGTTACACACCCACAAGAACAGCCAAAGTAAAGTAGACTGACTATACAATTTTGAGAAAGATGCAGAGTAACTAGAATTCTCATACATTGCTAAGGTGAAAGTAAAATTGTACAGCCACTTTGGAAAATGATATAGCAATATCTTATAAAGTTAAACAAATATCTTTATCCACAGACATTTCAATCCTACATGTACATTCAAGATAAGTAAAAACATAACTCTACCCAAAGATGTGTACAAGAATATTCATGTCAGTGTTAATTATAATAGATACAACTCAAATACCATCAAATAGTCATCTAAAGTGAACTATTACCCTGTGACAGAAATAATTACTAATACATGCAACACCATACCTCAATCTGAAAGTCATTATGCTAATTATAAATCAAACACAAAATAATATATGCCATATGAATCAATTTATGTAAAATTATAGAAAAGGTGAAATGATGGTGACAGAAATAAAATCAGTATGTTCCTGTACCTGAGAATGGGAAAGGAAATCAACAGCAAAGGAGCATAGAGGAAGTATCTGAAGTGAAGAAATTGATCTGTATATTAACCGTTGTTTGTACAGGCATGTGTACAGTTACCAAAATTCATCAAACTGTATACTTAAACAGATGAATTTTATTGTAATTAAATAATACCTTAATAAACATTAATGTTTTAAAAATGTGAAGAAAGAACCCAATATCACATCCTTGAGAGAATGACAGAGATTAGTGCAATCTTAAAGACACAAAGATCACTAGAGTAGTGTTTCCCAACATTTCTCTATTTAATTCAAAAGTCTGGCCTTTTCTCCAGACTCGAAATAGATACTGGCATATGACAGTTGACTCCTGCAAACTTAACCAAGTGATAGCCTAGTTTGCAGTTACTGTCTCAAATATGATACCCTTTGAAAATATATTAACATAGGTTCAGGTGCATGGTATGTGGTTTGGGGTGAATGAATTTCTTTCTATCTCTATCAGGAATTAAGATCAGAAGCAGTTCACATTTATATGGTATAATAATATACATTTACTGTTCATCCCAGTGATAGTAATTCTTCCACTCTCCATCCTAATAGAGCTCAAAGGAACTTGGGTCATCTAGACATTTCACAGAAACAATTAATTAGTCTACTGTATAAAGTGTCACATAAATTGAACCAGAAGAGCTAAAACTAGCAAGTACGTTGGATGACTTGTTAAGACAAGTCATTCGAGAAAATGAAATATAAAAATAATGAAGTTTCGGGGGCTTATGACATTAGTCATGTGTGAGTATTCCATGGTCTGTGTCATGATGAAACATTCCTACAAATGTATAAAAAATTATCTGATTTTATACTTCCCTCTAATAAGAAACACATGCTTAAAATAACTCTTTTCGTTCTGGAAATAGAGTATTTTACTCTTGGGATTTTACTCTAAACTATTTAACTAGTAACAAGGAAAACTTCTAGCTTGGAGTGGAGTCCAAAGCTAAACTAGATCTACAGAGAAACAACCTACAGAGAAACAACGTGCTGTAATACAGTCCAAAACCTTGATCCATATGAACTGGCAGATCTTATCATATTAGAGGTAGGGGTGGTAGGAAAACATCCCTAGTGGAATTTACTGCAAATCCCAAGAAAAGAATAACAATATAGATCCCTAGGGCTCTGCAGCAAGGTCATTTCTTCTGTAGTATTTAACTCTGGACCAATCAAAACAGCATCTAGCACTGTATTTGGCTTCATAAAGATCAAACAAACTAACCATGAAACCTCAAATGACCATGTGACTTAATCTGCCATTCATGAGCATACATTTGAAAAGACCCAGCATCATTCCATAATAGAATAGAAGATACATCCAGAATTTGATGTGAGTAGTGTGAGAAGACACAGATAAACTGTACAAGCAAATGACTCAGAAACTTTTAATCCACTAATGCATTATTGCCTTTTCTTTAGCCCTGAAGACTTGGCACAGTGTTCTGGAGAAAAATGTGTATTGCCATACTTGTGGAAATGTACAAAAAGTAGGAAGATGCTTGGTTTTGGGCCATAATCCCCAAAAACACAGTCCAAATGGCATAATTTAGTATGACGAAATCCTGAAAGTCTAAAATCTTGAAAATAAAAATCTGAAGGATCAAAATCCTGAAAATATAATTCTGAAAATAATAATTTCTGAAACACTTTTAAATACATTAATTTGCATTCTAAATGGGGATTTATTTGTTAAACATACAAAAACACAACAGAACGCTTCATAGACCACTTTACACAATAAAATAAGAAATAACATATATGTTATTTTTGCAAGCATAAACACTCAGGTATACTAATGATAGTTGCATGGGTATAACAGTTATGAGCTGATGAAAATATTATAAAGAAATAAGCCAAATAATGAAAAGTATAAATGCATATCAATGTAGTTGGTAATTGCATGCACCTAGCTTTATAACTATCCATGATCCCTGAAATACTGTAATAGACAAGTCTTTAGGCAAGATGGATCAAAAGCTATGATGGGTCACCACCACAAATATGCAGTCACTAAAAGAGCTGAGCTCTTCAGAAATTTTATCTTTCACAATTCCAGATATGCAAAAAGGATATCTCCATATGTTGAGGAAGTTTCAACATTTTTATATACATGCATGCATAATGCTTATACAAAAAGTCAATGTTCTGATAATGTACTTTCGTAGAGTTAAATTTGCAAAGAATACGTAAAAATAATCAAGAGTCCTCTAAAAGTCTTTACATCATTTATACCTTCAGTACTGAAAATGGTACAAAGATGAAATACATAGCATGGGTAATTATTTTTTTAATGCTAACGATTTAAAAGAGTAAAAGTTTTAAAATAGAGAAGAAAAGAAAAAATGTGAAAAAAACAAAAACTACTTCAACATATATATTTTTAAAAAATGTATTTTAGGAGTATATTATGGGCAATGGCATAAGGGTAATCCATAAGAGCTGGCTAACTTTTATCATCATTACTATATTTTGAAGTCTTACATTGCAATATAGCTTCTTTTCTTTGAAAGGATGGCTCTCCTTGAATTCATTTTTTATCTGGCATTGATCTTTTGGAAATGCTTCTGTGATTGGATATACACCCATATGACATTCCCTCTTAATTTTTCCATCTTCTGTGGCTTTTATTTGGTTTTGGGTACATGGAAATACATTTCTCTTATGCACTCTTATACAGACCACAAATGTGGAGTAAACAATACTGTTGATCTAACAGCAATATTTGCATGTCTTCTTATCCTACTGTACAAGTGATTATTTTTGAACCAGTCAGTAACTTCACTAGTTTCTTCAGGCAAATGTAACTTTGATTCATTAAAAACCTGAAATTTTATCAGCTGGAAGGACTGACAATGCAGACAAAATGACACATTTTTAAGCTGAGTTTAGGTTTTAAGGATTTTAGACTTTAGGGAATTTGATGTTTTGAGACTTTTTAACATTTGGGATTATGGTATTCGGGATTATATCTTTTGGGATTATGATAGGAACCAAAGACATTTATATCACATGATTATACCCACCAGGGAGAATCCACTATGGAGGAAGCATTAAATAACCCAACAGGCCAGCCGTAGTGGCTCACACCTGTAATCCCAGCACTTTGGGAAGCCAAGGCAGGCGGATCACTTGAGGCTAGGAGTTCAAGACCAGTCTGGCCAACACAGCAAAACCTGTTTCTATCAAAAATACAAAAAAATTAGCTGCTCATGGTGGCACATGACTGTAGTCCCAGCTACTTGGGAAGCTGAGGCATGAGAATCGCTTCAACCTGGGAGGTGGAAGTTGCAATGAGTCAAGATTGCACCACTGCACTCCAGCCTGGGTGACAGCGAGACTCTGTCTCAAAAACAAACAAACAACAACAAAAAATACCAATAGAAGGATTTTCATTAGTTGATATCAGCCAGCCTCTGTCATTGGCTACCCCTGTGCTGGCGTGGACCCATGGATGGAGTAGCCATGAAGGTAGAGGTGGAAATTATGCATGAGCCCAAAAACATGGATTTTTTTTCCTGACCTAGGACTTAGGCTGATACATTTTCTTCCACTGCCAGTGTCCAATCTCCCAGCAATAGAGACCAATGCTTAGCCTTCAACATAGCATTGTATCTTGAGAAATCCAATCAGTCGTATCAGGGCAAGTTTATTATATTGAACCTCTTCGACCCTGGAAAGTACAGGTATTTATCATAACTAGAATCAGTATGTATCTAGGAATGCTTTTGCTTAACTTTCTCGTAGGGCCATGGCTAGCACCACTATCTAAAGCCTTTTGAAAGTGTCGTCCACTGAAACTTTGGGATCCTACAAAACAATGCCATGGAATAGGTAACAATTTTACAACAAAGCATATGCAGCACTTGGCATCTGTCCATGGTGTCCACTCTCAGCCTACAGAAAACTGAAATGGCTTTTTGAAGGTGCTTCTTAGAAAGGCTGTTCTGCAGGAGGGAAATCATCTCCTAGGATGAAGTATATGCCCTTCATCAATGACCACTCTATGGTGATGTTTTTCTGTAAGTAGCATACATATTTCTAGGAGCCAAGGCATTTAAGTATGATTGGTACCATTTACCATTACTCCCAGTAACCCACTCAGATAATTTATCAATTTTCTCCCTGCAAATTTAGGCTCTCTTGGTTTAGAGACCCTGAAGTCCAAAGAAAGAAGGCTTTCATAAAAGGATGTAGTAAGAATCCCATTACAATTCAAGCTATGATTACCAGCCACTCATTTTGAACTTTTTATGACAAAAGACAAATAGTCAAGGAAGAGTCACCATACTGTCAGGGGTAATTGAATTTGATCATCAGAAAGAAGAGAATTGTTGTTAAACAATGGTGTAAGAAATAGCATGTGTGGCTCCCAGGCAATCCACAGGGGCTTTAGTTGATAGTGTCCTGCTAAATTTTGATGATATATATATATATATATATAAGATTGAGTACAACATTACCAACTAATAGTGATCAGGAGCTCACACTCCTCAGTGATAAAAGTCTGTGTCACATCACCAGGTAAGGTACTGAAAATAGCAGAGATGCTAACCAAATGTGAGAGAAATCTAGAATGATTAGTGGAACAAGAAGAAAATTGTCAGTAAAGCCTTGATACCAACTGCAGTAAGTGAAAACTATAGCTTTTCCATCAACTTTCTTTATATATTTCCTCAGGATATCAAACAAACCTTAGAAGAGATTTTCCAAATTAGTGATCTTACCAAAAGAAGTAATTAGATCTGAGCAGTGCAAGAAGTAGACTATAGTAAATGTTGTGATGTCCTTGACTCTTCAGGAACAAGGCACTTATTGCCTGAGCTTCTGATACAGCAGATTGCTGATGGCTTGCAGTTTTGTCCTTGTTCATGCATGAATTGCCCTTGGCCAAAAAAGTTGTATCACTCAATCTCATAGTCCCACTCCAGTTGATACCAAATCTAACAACTCGTTGATGCAGGGATGCAAATGATCAGCCCCCTTGCCTTAATTTGATTGACATTTCTAAAGTTATCCAAGCTCTAATGAGATCAGGTCAAACTTCATCACTGTTCCACTGCTCCCTCTGCCATATCCTGTTTCCTTCTCTTCCTCACAGGTTTTGTCCCCAAGAGCACTCTACAGTAAACCTCCTTATGCAAATCTCCAACTATGAGTTTGTCTCTGAGATTCTCTATCTAAGACAGGGACCAAGCACCACCTGGCTTCAGGAAGAAGCAAAGTCAAATATTTTCTGGAGAAAAGCGGGTCCAATTTAGGCCTATAAAATTAAGATAATAAAATATTAACCCTGTCAAAAAGAAATAACTCATAAGAGAACAAACCACCATAAGTGAGAGTTAGAAAAAACAAACAACAAAACTTAATATTGGAATTACTAGAAAAGAATCTTTTAAAACCTGTAAATGAAATGCTTAAAAAACACAAAATCATAAATATGAGAAAGGAAAAAGAGATTATCAAAATGACTTATAAAAGAAATAATTAAACTTAAAAGATAAAAACATAATTAGATTCAATGAATATGTTAAATATTAGATTAGTCCAGCTAAAGAGAGAATTACTGAACTGAAAGTGAGCCCTAGAGAAATTTATAAGAATGTAGCACATAGTCAAAGAGAGCCAAAATATGAAAGCAAGGTTTAAGTAATATGAAGTATAGAATGAAAAGGTCTGAAGACACCTCATCACAGTTCAAGAAAAGTAAAAGAGAGAAGTCAGAGAAGCAATATATGAAGATACAATGGCTGACAATTTTTCAAAATTCTGGAAACACTAGAATCTATAAAGAAACATGTCATATACTACATAACAAATAATTAGAAATCTACATCTCTAAACATTCTAACAAAAGTGCAGAAAGCAATTATTAATAAGATTAAATTGGGCCAAATGAAAAGAGAGACCACAGATAAAGAAATGACAATTAGACTGGCAGAAATAGTGAGAAATAATAACCATTTTCCTAGAATTGTGTCTCCAGCAAAACTATCATTCCAAAATAAATACATGCTTTGTTTACCTCAATTGAAGCACTTATGTTTTGTTTCCTGTTTGTTTCCCCATTGGCTTGAAGTTGAATTCCTACATCTCCTTCCAACTCTACCAACCTTTCTCTTTCTCTTTTTTTTTAAATTATGCTTTAAGTTCTGGGATACATGTGCAAATCATGCAGGATTGTTACAGAGGTATATACATGTCATAGTGGTTTGCTGCATCCATCCCCCTGTCACCTACATTCGGTATTTCTCCTAATGTTCTCCCTCTCCAATCGCCCCACCCCCTGCTATCCCTCTCCTAGCCCCCGACCCCTAACAGGCCCTGGTGTGTGATGTTCCCCTCCTTGTGGCCATGTGTTCCCATTGTGCAACACCCACTTATGAGTGAGAACAGGCAGTTTTTTGTTTTCTGTTCTTGTGTCAGTTTGCTGAGAATGATGGTTTCCAGCTTCCTCCATGTCCCTGCAAAAGACATGAACTCATCCTTTTTTATGGCTGCATAGTATTCCAGGGTGTATATGTACCACATTTTCTTTATCCAGTCTATCATTGATGGGCATTTAGGTTGGTTCCAAGTCTTTGCTATCGTAAACAGTACTGCAATGAACATACATGTGCATATATCTTTATAATAGAAGGATTTATAATCCTTTGGGTATATACCCAGTAATGGGATTGGTATATACCCAAAGGATTATATGGGTCAAATGGTATTTCTATTTCTAGATCCTTGAGGAATCGCCACACGTCTTCCACAATGGTTGAACTAATTTATACTCCCACCAACAGTGTAAAAGCATTCCTATTTCTCCACAACTTCTCCAGCACCTGTTGTCTTCTGGTTTTTTAATGATCACCATTCTAACTGGCGTGAGATGGTATCTCAATGTGGTTTTGATTTGCATTTCTCTAATGACCAATGATGAGCATTTTTTCATGTTTGTTGGCCTCATAAATGTCTTATTTTGAAAAGTATCTGTTCATATCCTTCACTCACTTTTTGATGGGGTTGTTTTTTTCTTATAAATCTATTTTAGTTCTTTGTAGATTCTGGATATTAGCCCTTTGTCAGATGGGTAGATTGCAAAAATTTTTTCCCATTCTGTTGGTTGCTGGTTCACTCTAATGATTGTTTCTTTTGCTGTGCAGAGCTCTTAAGTTTAATTAGATCCCATTTGTCTATTCTGGCTTTTGTTGCCATTGCTTTTGGTGTTTTAGTCATGAAATCCTTTCCTATGCCTATGTCCTGAATGGTATTGCCTGAGATTTCTTCTAGAGTTTTTATGGTCTTATGTTTAAATCTTTAATCCATCTGGAGTAAATTTTTGTATAAGGTGTAAGGAAGGGGTCCAGTTTTGGCTTTCTGCACATGGCTACCCAGTTTTCCCAGCACCATTTATTAAATAGGGAACCCTTTCCCTATTGCTTGTTTTTGTCAGTCTTGTCAAAAATCACATTGTTGTAGATGTGTGGCATTTCTTCTGAGGTCTCTGTTCTGTTTCATTGGTCTATATCTCTGTTTTGTACCAGTACCATGCTGTTTTGATTACTGTAGCCTTGTAGTATAGTTTGAAGTCAGGTAGCACGATGCCTCCAGCTTTTTTTTTTTTCCTTTGGTTAGGATTGTCTTGGCTATGTGGGCTCTTTTTTGGTTCCATATGAAGTTTAAGGTGTTTTTGTCCAGTTCTGTGAAGAAGGTCAGTGGTAGCTTCATGGGGATAGCATTGAATCTATGAATTACTTTGGAAAGTATGGCCATTTTTACAATATTGATTCTTCCTAACCATGAGCATGGATTGTTTTTCCACATGTTTTTGTTCTCTTCTATTTCCTTGAGCAGTGGTTTGTAGTTCTTGAAGAGGTCCTTCACGTCCCTTGTTAGTTGTATTCCTAGGTATTTTATTCTTTGTAGCAATTGTGAATGGAAGTTTGCTCATGATTTGGCTTTCTGTTTGTCTGTTATTGGTGTATAGGAATGCTTGTGATTTTGGCACATTGATTTTGTATCCTGAGATTTGCTGAAGTTGCTTATCATCTTAAGAAGATTTTGGGCTAACATGATGGGGTCTTCTAAACATATGATCATGTCATCTGCAAATAGGGATAATTTGACTTCCTTTTTTCTTAATTGAATATCCTTTGTTTTTTTTTTTCTTGCCTGATTACTGTGGCCAGAACTTCCAATATTATTTTGAATAGGAGTGATGAGAGAGGGCACCCTTGTCTAGTGCCAGTTTTCAAAAGGAATGCTTCCAGTTTTTGCCCATTCAGTATGATATTGGCTGTGGGTTTGTCATAAATAGCTTTTATTATTTTGAGACATGTTCCATCAACATCTAGTTTATTGAGAGTTTTTAGCATAAAGAGTTGTTGAATTTTTTGAAGGCCTTCTCTGCATCTATTGAGATAATCATGTGGTTTTTGTCTTTGGTACTGTTTATGTGATGGATTACGTTTATAGATTTGCGTATGTTAAACCAGCCTTGCATCCCCGGGATGAAGCCAACTTGATTGTGATAGATAAGCTTTTTGATGCGCTGTTGCAATTAGTTTGACAGTATTTTATTGAAGATTTTTGCATCAATGTTCATCATGGATATTGGCCTGAAATTTTCTTTTTCAGTTGTGTCTCTGCCAGGCTTTGGTATCAGGATGATGTTGGTCTCATAAAATGAGTTAGGGAGGATTCCCTCTTTTTGTATTGTTCGGAATAGTTTCAGAAAGAATAGTGTCAGCTCTCTATAAGTCTGGTAGAATCCAGCTGTGAACCCATTTAGACGTGGACTTTTTTGGCTGGTAGGCTATTAATTGCTGCCTCAACTTTAGCCCTTGTTATTGGTCTATTCAAGGATTCAACTTCTTCCTGCTTTAGTCTTCGGAGGGTGTAAGAGTCCAGGAGCTTATCCATTTCTTCTAGATTTATTGGTTTATGTGCATAGAGGTGTTGGTAATAATCTCTGATGGTAGTTCGTATTTCTGTGGAATCAGTGGTGATATCCCCTTTATGATTTTTTTATTGCAACTATTCGAGAATTCTCTCTTTTCTTTTTTATTAGTCTGGCTAGTGGTGTATCTATTTTGTTGATCTTTTCAAAAAAAAACAGCTCCTGGATTCATTGACTTTTTGAAAGGATTTCATGTCTCTATCTCCTTCAATTCTGCTCTGATCTTAGTTATTTCTTGTCTTCAGTTAGCGTCTGAATTTGTTTGATCTTGCTCCTCTAGTTCTTTTAATTGTGACAATAGGGTGTCGATTTTAGATCTTTCCTCGATTCTCATGTGGGCACTGAGTGCTATAAATTTCCCTATAGTCACTCACTGCTTTAAATGTGTCCCAGAGATTCTGGTATGTTGTGTCCTTGTTCTTATTGGTTTTGAAGAACATCTTTATTTCTGCCTTCATTTCATTATTTATCCCATAGTCATTCAGAAGCAAGTGGTTCAGTTTCCATGTAGTTGTGTGGTTTTGAGTGAGTTTCTCAATCCTGAGTTCTAATTTGTTTGCACTGTGGTCTGAGAGACTGGTTGTTATGATTTCCATTCTTTTGGATTTGCTAAGGAGTGATTTACTTTCAATTATGTGGTCAATTTTAGAGTAAGCATGATGTGGTGCTGAGAATAATGTATATTCTATGCATTTGGGGTGGAAACTTCTGTAGACGTCTATTAGGTCCACTTGGTCCAGATCTGAGTTCAAGTCCTGGATATCCTTGTTAATTTTCTGTCTCGTTGATCTGTGTAATATTCACAGTGGAGTGTTGACATCTCTCACTATTATTGTGTGGGAGTCTAAGTCTCTTTGTAGGTCTTTAAGAACTAGCTTTATGTATCTGGGTGCTCCTATATTGGGTGCATATATATTTAGGATAGTTAGCTCTTCTTGTTGCATTGATCCCTTTACCATTATGTAATGCCCTTTTCTGTCTCTTTTGATCTTTGTTGGTTTAAAATCTGTTTTATCAGAGACTAGGACCACAACCCCTGCTTTTTTTGCTTTCCATTTGTTTCATAAATCTTCCTCCATCCCTTTGTTTTGAGCCAATGGGTGCCTTTGCACATGAGATGGGCTTCCTGAATACAGCACACCAATGGGTCTTGACATTTTATCCAATTTGCCAGTCTGTGTCTTTTGATTGGGGCATTTAGTCCATTTACATTTAAGGTTAATATTGTTATATATGAATTTCATCTTGCCATTTTGATACTAGCTGGTTGTTTTGCCCATTAGTTGATACGGTTTCTTCATTGTGTCAATGGTCATTACCATTTGGTACATTTTTGCAGCAGTTGACACCCATTGTTCCTTTCCATGTTTAGTGCTTCCTTCAGGAGCTCTTGTAAGGCCTGCCTGGTGGTGATGAAATCTCTCAGCAACTGCTTGTCTATAAAGGATTTTATTTCTCCTTCACTTATGAAGCTGAGTTTAGCTGGATATGAGATTCTGGGTTTAAAGTTATTTTCTCTAAGGATGTTGAATATTATCCCCTACTCTCTTTTGGCCTGCAGGGTTTCTGTTGAGGGATCCTCTGTGAGTCTGATGGGCTTCCCTTTGTGGGTAACTCAACCTTTCTCTCTGTCTGCCTTTAGCATTTTTTCCTTCATTTCAACAATGGTGAATCTGACGATTATATGCCTTGGGGTTACTCTTCTTGAGGAATGTCTTTGTGGTGTTCTCTGCATTTCTTGGATTTGAATGTTGGCCTGCCTTGCTACCAACCTTTCTCTTAACTCCATTTTCTGCTTTAGCATAACATGTAACAGAATTAATCTTTGAGGAAAACATTTTTTATCAAGTTATCTTAGTTTGTTTTGTTCTGCTATAACAGAATACCAAAGACTGGGTAATTTAGAAAAAAACAAAACTATTTCTCACAGTGTGGAGGCTGAGAAGTCAAAGATCAAGTTGTCTACAGAGTTGGTGTCTGGTGAGCGCTGTTCTCATCTTCCAAGACTGTATCTTGAATGCTGATTCCTTCCGCAAGGAAAATGCTGTGTGCTCACTTAGCAAGAACAAGAGGGCAATGAACGTGAACTACCTCTGCCAAGCCCTTTTATAACAGTCCTAATTCATTTATGAGGGCCTAGCCTTCATGAGCAAATACCTCTCAAAAGACTCCACCTCCCAATACTGCTGCATTGGCAATTAAGTTTCCAACACATGAATTTTGGAGGACATGTTCACTACTCAAGATATGTATCTCAGAAATGTACAGCGTCTGTCTGACTCAATAACTGAGAACAGAGAGTTCATTGTGATATACTGCATGTGGCCCTTTGACATCCATACCCTCTGTTACTCACAAGTTAAATTCACCCAATTACTTTTATACAGAGAGATCTTACACCCAGAATGTTGTCGTTACTAAGAAATATACCTCTGGGACAAGATATAGTTGCAGCTCTTCTTCTATACCTGGCTCTCTTAAATCTCCTGTAGAGTGTGCTCTACTGCAGCAATATTCCCGGGGGCAGAAATATTCACTCATCACCTTTGGTCCAATTAGATCTATATTGAGCAAACCCTTAGCATGTCCTTACTTCTCATTTTTTATAAGCAAAAGATAAACTTCTTTATAGTCAAGGGACTTTTCTTAATTATCTTCCTCATTCTTTCTCTCCTCAGACCTCAGATTTAGTAAACAAACATTCAGATAATAGGCACTCCTTAATTATCAAAATTTAAGACAAGATAAAAGATCGTTTTAATAGACATTTTGTTTTTGTGTTATGCAAAGGCTGCCTAAAATAAGCTCATTAGATTAAATGACAGTCTTGTGGTAAATTGAGAGTTATAGCTTGTAATTATTTAACACACTATTTCCCATGGCAAATATTTTCATTATTTGGCCTCAAAAATACAACTGAAATTAAAAGAGAAAGAGTAAAATGATTTGAGTCTAAATTAAATAAGCATACTCCCATACCTCTCAAAGCAAAATTTAGTCAATTATTTTTCTGACATGGTTTATTATATCAGAAAGCCCATGTGTAAATTGATGGCAGTTTTCCTGGCAGAATAACAGGTAAGCTAATTTGACTTTTTGGCAATATTCTTCTACTTTCTCATTTAGATGCATCATTATATTAGTCATCAAGAAACAATGAACTATACCAAATTGGAAAAAAAGAGAAATCAGATTACCCTGTGAGCATTAAAAATGATGAACACTTAATTGTAAGCCATAATCAGTTTTCAGATGCTTTTGGAATTTCCAGCTGGAGGTAAAGATATATTGATGATACAGATGTAGACATAGATGATGAGATATAGATATAGATACAGATATGTAGATATAGATAGATATAGATGCTCAGATGCCCAGTGAATACAAGCCACAGAGTTTGTATGTAAATTGGAGTGACCAAATTCCTGCTACAAATAATTCAGATAATTCTTTCCATGAAACTGAATATTGATGCTTTAAGATGAAAAACAGAGTCATAGCATAAAAAGGTAGTAATGCTATATTCCATAAACCACCCACAAAGTCCACTTCAAAAAAATCTATATGAAATCCATACTTTTGATCATTGATACCCATGAGTATGTAATAAATTGGGCTTAAACCTAACCCCAACCCAACATTAGTCAATGTCCACAAATGGGCCTTTAAACAAAATAATGAAACACAACCCCTAACTTCATTTCCAATAAAATCTTGAAACTTCTAAGATGCCTTCGTTGAATTTAAAGCTCATTGACATATTTATTTATTTAATCCTCAAAAATGTACTCAGCACTCAATGTCTTCTGGAATTGCATTAGTTTCTAACGACAAATAAATGAATAGTACCTGCTCTCATCTGTTCAAACTGTGCTAAGAAAGTCAGAAAAAGCACTAATAGCAGATTGACGTTTTATCCAAAGAAATATTAAATTATACTTAGTTATTTTTTAATTCATTTTCAGTTTTCCAAACCCAGGCAAGTTATTTTTTAATTCATTTTCAGTTTTCCAAACCCAGGCACACATTTTTGTCCTTAGCTTTTATATTCACAGGTAGAAACAACGAGCAAATCTAATGCAATATTTATTATATTTAAATATAAATTTTTCTCAAAATTCTTGTGCTAATTCAGTACAGCAATTTTAACATTTACATAGCTTGAATACCTCCTATGAATAAATCATCAATTTACAATATTTTCTGGTGACTAAAGGCTTTTCATATGCTCAGTGTCTTTTGCAATGGAAAAACTACACCAGATAAATAGAATTGTTCTATCTGGCACTAAACCATTCAGTGCCTCCTTAACAGTAGGTTACTATAATTGACCAGGAATGAACATATTATATATTGCCACTTTGCTCCATTTCATAGAGGGCACAATTGACCCATTTCTGTCATTGTGTTAATAGGATAGCATTAACCATCTCTAAACAACCACTGCTGCTGAGTAACAACTGCTTTACAGACAGAGAAATACAGGTAGAGATCCTGAATTATTTAAAAAAAAAAATTTAGCAGACAATCTGTGAATAAAACTGCTCTATAGAGGAGGGCATGAAATCCCTATGATATAAAAGAAAATAGGTTAAATTAAAAATATTCTTAAAAGAAAAGGAATTTGAAATTAATAAAAAGCCAAGAACTAATATTCTCCATATAAAATTAGTCAACTGCAAATCTTTCACGAGAGCCACCTAACTATGTAATTGTTCAACAGTTCATTTTTCATGAGTTTCACTTTGGAAGGATATGTTGGAGAGTTATTTTATTAAGGATTGTCATTTTTGCCCATTATCATTTTAGAATCACTGGAGAGATTAGTGCCAGCTCTAATTATTCTTCAATATTAAGAAGCACTAAATATAAATGTGCACATTTAAAGAGTTCAAGATCGTAACATTTCATTAATATTCATGCAATATATGTCAATGCATAACTTACCCCATCCCAAAATAACAAATGAATTTCTAGGTGAACAGGGTTCTGCTGCTTTTGAATGTATCTATCTAGTTGGTGACTATAGACACTGTTATCAAATAGGCAAGATATTCTTCTTTATTTTAACTCATTGCATAGTCCATTTTGTGTTGCTATAATGGAATACCTGAGGCTGGGTAATTAATAAAGAAAAGAGAACTATTTTAGTTCATAGTTCTGCAGACTGTACAAGAAAGGTAGTACCAACTGCTTCTGGTCAGAGCCTCTGGAAGCTTTCAATCATAGTGTAAAGTGAAGGGAGGCAGGCCTGTCACATGGTAAGAGAAGGAACAACAGCACTGCTAGGCTCTTTCAAACAACCAGCACACATGTGAACTAAGGGAGTGAGAACTCATTACTATGATGGGGACACTTCGTGAGGGATCTGCCCCCATGACCTGAACACCACCCACCAGGCCCCACCTCCAACATTGGGGATTACATTTCAACATGAGATTTGGAGGGGACAAACATCCAAATCATATTACCTATATACATACATTTATTTTTTTTTCAGTGAGTTGCAGTTAGAATTAACTAGAATATGGAAGAATCTAATATCTTTCCTCTGTTCTACTATGTCTCATTACACTTTCAAGTATTTTTCACTTGATTTTTATAGAACAATGCCAACAATTTGTTTTCTTTCCTTTTTCTATCATGATTTAATTTCACACGTTGTATAACATCATGAAGGTCAGGAATGTTACCTCTATTTCTGCCAGATACTGCTGAGAAATCAGAAGAAAATCAATGCTATATCTTTCTTTAAAAAAGGGCAGAGAATGGTAATTGAGAAAAATAATTTCATTCTTCTGCTTATTAGTGTGTTACAGATCCACATTTGAAGTAGCAGGACTCGGCCAGGCATGGTGGCACATGCCTGTAATCCAAGCACTTTGGGAGGCCCAGGTGGGTGGATTATCTGAGTTCAGGAGTTTGAGACCAGTGTGGAACAATATGGTAAATCCCATCTCTACTAAAAATACAAAAATCAGCCAGATATGGTGGTGCATGCCTGTAATCCCAGCTACTGGAAGGTTGAGGCAGGAGAATTGTTTGCAACCAGGAGGAAGAGTGGCATTGAGCCAATGTGAACCCAGTGAGCCGACACTGTGCCACTGCACTCCAGCCTGGGCAACAGAGCAAGACTCTATCTCGAAAAAAAAAAAAAAAAGAAAGAAAGAAAATGAAGTAGTAGGAATTTAAGAAAGAAAATGAAGTAGTAGGAATTAAGAAATAACATATAGCATTTATACACATGGGATGTGATACCTTAATGTCATTCCTCATGTGGCTCCAGCATGTAGGCAGACCAAAGTATGACAAACCCTTGGGACAGAATGTGGGTATACCAATCACAATACTTGATATTTAGATGTCACATTACAGTTTAAGACTTATTGCTGTTCCTGCCATTTGTTAACTTCAAGACAACCCTGACACACAGTAAAAAATAATATTAACATCTGGTGTTACCATTGCTACAAAAATCTACAGTATGAATGAAAATTTTTCCAAATCCATTTAGAGTTAGAGACTTTCTTCACAATGAGAATAAATCTAATTAGAGTGAATAGCAGAGAAGAAACACTGGGAAGAGATGTAATTATGCAACTGAGGTGGTTATATTTTTATATATAGTGAGTGTAACAGAAGTATTTATTTTCTATTAAATACAAATTTATTAAATATTTGCTTAATACCTAGTAGGTACCCTGCACTATATTACGTACTCTGGGATGTGCAAAAATCAAATGACAGAATTATTACCAGCATGGAGTTTATCATCTCCTGATAGATAAGGTGTATTCACATAAAGTAGAGAAAATATGAGAATAAATGACTCTCCCAACAATGTAAAGATTGCTTACCTGTAGTCAAAGAAAAGAAGCTGTTAAACATTTTCTAATCTTTTGTATAAATGCAGCACATATTTTAAAAACACACCAAAACTAATGCTGAGAATGGTAAGCTCTCTTTGTGTGGTAAAATCTTATTTTGCTGATGTCACTGATGATTACATTGATCATACTAGCCTTTATTCAAAGAGCATTTCATTGTTCTTTCTGATGCAGTGATAAAAAAAAAATAAGGCTATATTATTGACCATATGCATACATAGTTGAAATAATATCACCTCCTAATTTTTAACAGTACATTTTCTTTCTCATATTGAAATGAAATTTTAAGTGATTACTTCAAATGTGCTTGAGTGTATACCATTGTCAACTTAGAAATCAAACATATGCTTCAGTAAAGGGATTCATTGGGCAGAGACTGGTGGAGAAAAATTGGGTGGTCAGTGCCAGTAAACCCATCAGCACAATAATAGTTTGGGATATTTATGGCAGGGCAGAGAAAACTGTAGTAAGCTCTTTGATTTAACCATCCATATTGCCTTCCTTAAGGCAAAGTGATAAAAGTCAACATTTTATTTACATCTTTATGATGTAATGTTATTTGGGGAGCTATTTGTAAAGTAGCCATAAATAGCTTTTTTGTTATTTTGTTAGTTTGGTGGCATAGCTCAACTATTACATGAATTCTTCCAACATTAAACAAACTTCTTCCTAGTTATTTCTTTAGTTTCCCACTTTGTGCATAGAAATCTTAATAAAATATTTCAATGTGCTTGCATACATTATTTTTACTGAAACAATAGAGTAACCGCTGATGATAATATATTCTCCTCTCACCACCAGGCCTAGGCATGTGTCTGCCAGAGTCTGTGAATGGAAAGTGGGTGTTGAGGTTAGAATTATTAAAGCAGGAATGCAAAAAGTTCATATGTATCTTCTGATACCTGCAGTTTCTGTGTGTCTGTGTGTCTGTGTGTCTGTGTGTGTGTGTGAGAGAGAGAGAGAGAAAGAGAGAAGGAGGGAGAGAGAAAGAGAAGGGAGGGTAGGGAGGAGAGAGAGATTTTTAAAATTCTTTTTTCCATGTCTGGCGGACTCCTAGGAGAATGTAATGTATAAAATATTTTTAAAACTTTTTAAAAGGTTCTCATACCAATCCATCCCCTCAACTTCTGCTGCTTAGAATTGTGAAAAGAAGCAAGAGTGTGGTGAATAAGTACATCACAGCCAGGATAATCCTCATTTCCTGTTTATTTTCTGTATCATCCACTAAAATTTAAGCTTCATAGGGGCAGAGACTTTTGCATGCTTTGTTACTCACTCTGTCTTCAGTGCTTAGAATGACACATTGTAGGTGTTCAACATTATTTGTTGAATGAAGTAAATGAGTTTATAGCTTTTTCCCTCTTCATAAGTGCAGAGATTATATCCAATTTATTCTCCACTGTATTCTCATTGCACAGCATATTTTCTGACACTTAACAGACACCCAAAAATGTGTTATATAAAGAGAATATATTTTTGAGCACAAGTAAAGAAAATTAGCAATCATCGTTTGAATGTTTTGTTTTTTGCCATAGTCACTAGAATTGGAAAATTATAAGAATGGAAATAACTCAAATCCTTTCAACACATAAATTATTCTTCTCATCTATGTGCTGAGATCAGAGTCAGGGAGAAGTAGGATACAGAGCTATCTCTGATGGTTGTGTTTTATAGGACATTTGTTATGTCTTTGGTCCTGTCCTGGGCTCTTAACTTATATTACCCTTTTAATCCTCACAACCCTACTGATATGGTTTGGCTGTGTCCCCACCCAAAATGTCATCTTGAATTGTAATCTGAATTGCAATCCCTATGTGTCAAGGGAGTGACCTCATGGGAGGTGATTAGATCATGGGGGCAGTTCCCCTGGGCTGTTCTTGTGATAGTGAGTGAGTTCTCATGAGATCTGATGATTCTATAAGAGGCTTTTCCTCATTTCACTCTGCACTTCTCTCTCCTTCCACCATGCTTCCCCTTCTGCCATGATTGTAAGTTTCCCGAGGCCTCCTCAGCCATGAGGAACTGTGAATCAATTAAACCTCTTTCCTTTAGAAATTACCCAGTCTCGGGCAGTTCTTTACAGCAGCATGAAAACAGACTAATAACTAATACACTTACTCAGAGTTATGATTACCATTTCCCAGATGAGGAAACTGAGATTCATAGTGGTTTAGCAGCTTGTCCAAGTCCTAAAACAATTAAGTGGTGAAATCTGACCTCAGGTCTCTCTGACATCATAATTCTTACCTGCTTTTCGACTTTACTTGGATTACCCACTTAGGCATGTACTGTACTATGCCATTTTATAAAAGGGACGTGAGCGTCCTTGAATAGCGACATGCATAGGGGGACCCTAGAAACAATCTGCCATGGATACAGAGGGCCAACAACTGTACTCACATAACAGATGGAGACTGTCTCCTCCTTGAACGGGTACTGATTGGGTCCCAGCGTCCAGCCCGTTTGCTCATAAAGTATATCCACTCTGAAATCTGGGAAGACCAGACCCAAAACATTTAGTAACATAAAACCAATGGACCTAAGAGAACTATAATCTCAAAATACAACTTGCCTTCTCTGAAAACTTCTTCAAAAGTTACACAGTCATGTTCAGCTTTTGCTTTATTAATCTCTCACCCTCCCCTGAAATTAACTGCAGTCAGACTTAAAAAGTTACTTAATATTTATGCTCTCCACTTCCCTTGTCTGTAAAATGGAAATATTACTTACCTTGCAGGGCTTTTCTAAGAATCAAAAATGAGTTTTTTCAAATTTCTGAATGGTAGTAAGCTCTTAAAACTTGGCAGTCATTATGATCAGATGAGGCATATTTTTGTCTCTTATGAACAAGGTTGGATACAAACAAGTACATTTAGAATAGAAATAAAGATAATCTTTTATAGTCTGCTATGGTGTAAAGCTCCAAAAGGCAGGACAATAGTACCTGCCACCCTTATCCATGGGTAAAACATGCTAAGATATCCCAGTGGATGCCTGAAACCACAGACAGTACTGAATTCAATTGCCATCAATCAAAACACATTTCTGTTCATGTCATTCACCCACAAATGTATTGCCTTTTCCATATTAACTAAGCATTTATGCACTATGGCCATAATTTTCAGTATGAGGTGCAATAGCAAAAGTATTTCTTTTTTAAAAAATTTCAACTTTTATTTTAGATACAGGAGGTACATATGCAGATTTCTTACATGGGAACATTATGTGATGCTGAGGTTTGAGGTATGGATCCTGTCATCCAAGTAGTAAGCATAGTACCCAATAGATAGATTTTTTTAACCCACTACCCCAGCATTCTAGTAGTCCCCAGTGTCTATTGCTTCCATTTCTATCTCTGTGTGTGTTCAATGTAATTTCCCACTTATAAGTAAGAACATGTGGTATTTTGTTTTCTGTTCCTGTGTTTATATGTTTAAGATTATGGCCTCAGCTTCATTCATGTCGCTAAGAAGAGAATATTATTTCATTCTTTTTTATGGCTGCATAGTATTCCATGTTGTATATGAACCACAATTTCTTTACCCAATCTACCACTGATGGACACCTGGGTGGTTCCATGTCTTTGCTACAAATTTATTTTCCCTTCTTTCTGATTTCAGTCATCAATGATTCTTTCTTACTACAGGTATTAGTAATCTCAGCAGACAATTATATTTCTCTTCTTATTAAGTCACAAACTTCAACGTTGCACTTAAAGGAGTTACATTATAGGCTTCTCTTTGGCACATTCAAATTGCCAGCATCACTACACTAATACTTATGGTTGTTGTTAAGTAAAATAAGGGTTATTTGAATCCAAGCATTGAAATTCCATGATATTCAATGTGATCATTAAGATGGCTACTAAATGATTAACAGGCAGGTTGCATATACAGTGTGGATAAGCTGGACAAAGAAATCCATCCTGGTGGGATGGCATGAGATTTTATTATGATACTCAGAAGGGCACATGCACAATTTAGAAAGCTAAATTGCTTATTTCTGAAATGTTCCATTTTAATATTTTCATATTGTAGTTGGTTACAGGTAACTGAAACCACAGAAAGTAAAACCACTGATAAGGGCTGGAGGCCACTACTATAATTCCTTTATTTTATCAGAAAAAAAGTGAATGAAGGAGACCCCACAAAAAGTGGAATAGTATTTCTAACGTCCAGTGGAATCACTCTGATTAATATTTTTCCCTTGGATGTATCAAGAACTTTTCTTAATGACTTCAAAACATTTTATCCATGCCCAGTTTAGGTTACTTTACATGGAATAAAATTCAGTAAATACAGTGTTTACAATCATCCACGTATATGGCATAGGGAAAAATAAAATCAACCCTATAATGATTTAATAGCATTTTTTTGTTTTTCTTGATGCTACTTTTCATCTGAATTCTTTTTTAGCTTTTTCATTTTTAATTTTCATGGGTACACAGTAGGTGTATATATTTATGGGATACTTGAGAAATTTTTATACAGGCATACAATGTATAATAATCACATCAGGGTATATGAGATATCTATGACCTCAAGCATTCATCATTTATTTGTGTTATCAACTATATTAGGGTTCTCTAGAGGGACAGAACTAATAAGATATATGCATATATGAAGGGGAGTTTATTACAGAGTATTGACTGACAGGATCACAAGGTAAAGTCCCACAATAGGCCATCTGCAAGCTGAGGAGCAAGGAAGCCAGTCTGAGTCCCAAAGCCTCAAAAGCAGTGAAGCCAACAGTGCAGCCTTCAGTCTGTGGCCGAAAGCTCAGAGCCCCTGGCAAACTATTGATGTAAGTCCAAGAGTCCAAAAGATGTAGAACTTGGAGTCGGATGTTAGAGGTTTGGTAACACCCACACAGATACAGGCAAAAACAATACTTTGCATCCTTCAATCCAATCCAGTTGACACTCAATATTAACCGTCACACAAACATTCCAATTGTACTCCCTCAGTTGTTCTAAAACGCACAATAAATTATGCTGACTGTAGTTACTTTGTTGTGCTATCAAATAATAAATCTTTTTTACCCCCATTTTCCTCCATCCTTTCCCAGCCACAGATAACGATCATGCTACTTTCTATGTCTGTGAGGCCAATTGTTTTACTTTTTATCTCCCACAAATAAGTGAGAACATGTGAAGTTTGTCTTTCTGTACATGGCTTATTTCACTTAACCTAA
Source organism: Aotus nancymaae (assembly GCF_030222135.1). NCBI lineage: Eukaryota > Metazoa > Chordata > Mammalia > Primates > Aotidae > Aotus > Aotus nancymaae. Next base: position 34,503,614 of record NW_026988471.1, read on the forward strand.
CAGTTTCCAGTTCACTCCATGTTGTTACAAATGACGGGATTTCATTCTGTTTTATAGAAGAGTAGTATTCCACTGTGTATATATGCCGCATTTTCTATATCCATTCACGTGCTGATGGACACTTAGGTTGATTCCAAATCCTGGCTATTATGAATAGCACCGCAATAAACATGGGAGTGCAGATAACTCTTCAATATACTAATTTCTCATCTTTTGATTATATGCCTAGCAGTGGAGTTACTAAATCGTGTAGTATCTCTATTTTTAGGGTTTTGAGGAACATCCATACTATTCTCCATAGTGCCTATACTAATTTACATTCCCACCAACAATGTACGAGCGTTCCATTTTCACATCATACTCGTCAGTACTCATTATTGCCTGACTTTGAGATAAAAGCCATTTTAACTGAGGTGAGATGATATCTCGTACTTTTGATTTGAATTTCTCTGATGATCTATGATGTCCAGAAATTTTTCAAATACCAGATTACCATTTGTATGTCTTATTCTGAGAAATCTCTATTTAGTTCTTTTGCTGATATTTTAATCAGATTGTTTAGTTTTTTTTATACAGTCGTTTGAGCTCCTTATATATTCTGCTTATTAATCTCTGGTTAGATGGATAGTTTGAAAATATTTCTTTCCCAGTCTGTGGTTGTCTCTTTACATTGTGGGTTCTTTCCTTTGCTGTGCAGGAGCTTTTTAACATGATGTGATCCCGTTTGTCCATTTTTGCTTTATTTGCCTGTGTCTGTGGGGTATTACTCAAGAAATCTTTGCTCAGATCAAACATCCTAGAGAGTATTCCCAGTATTTTCTTGCAGCAGTTTCATAGTTCTGTGTCTTAGATTAAAGTCTTCAACCCATTTTGATTTGATTTTTGTATACAATAAGAGATAGGGGTCTAGTTTCATTTTTCTACATGTGAATATCCAGTTTTCCCAGTACCACTTATTGAAGACACTTTTCTTTGCCCAATGTATGTTCTTGGCACCTTTGTTGAAAATGAGTTCATTGTAGATGTATGGATTAATTTCTGGGTTCTCTATTCTGTTCTGTTGATGTATGTGTCTTTTTTTATGCCAGTACCATGTTGTTTTGGTAACTATCGCTCTATAGTATAATTTGAAGTCAAGTAATGTAATTCTTCAAGTTTGGTGTTTTTGCTCAGGATGGCTTTGACTATTCTGGGTCTTTTGTGGTTCCATATAAATTTTAGAATTGTTTTTCTATTTCCATCAAGAATGCCATTGGTATTGATAGGAATTGCATTGAATCTGTAGATTGCTTTTGGTAGTATAAATATTTTCACAATATTTATTATTCCAATTCATGAACACGAAATATCTTTCCTTTTTCTTTCTTTTTTTTTTTTTTTTTTGATGTTCTCTTCTACTTCTTGAATTAATGTTTTATAGTTTTCATTCTTGAGAACTTTTATGTCTTTGGTCAAGTTTGTTTCTAGGTATTCTCGGTATTTAATTCTACTTGTGGCTATTGTAAATGGGATTTTTTAAAATTTATTTTTCATATTGTTTGCTCTTGGCCTTTTAGAAATGCTACTTATTTTTGTATGTTGATCTTGTATCCTGTAATTTTATTGAATTTATCAGTGCTGATCACATTTTGGTGAAGTCGTTAGGCCTTCCCAAATATAAGATCATATCATCTGCAAACAAGGATAGTTTACTTATTTCTTTTCAATTTAAAAGCCTTAATTTCTTTCTTTTGTCTGATTCCTCTTTTAGTTACTAGGAGTCCGATCTAGAGGAATCAGACAAAAGAAAGATTCAGTATGATATCAGCTGTGGATCCATTGTATATGGCTTTTATTATATTGAGATATGTTCCTTTTATACCCATTTTAACAGTTTTCATCAAGAAGGGATGTTGAATTATATCAAATGCTTTTTCTGCATCAATTGAAGTGATCATATAGTTTATAGTCTTCATTCTGTTGATATAATGTGTCGCACTGATTTGTGTATATGGAATCATTCATGCATCTGTGCGATATATACCACTTGGTTATGACAAATCATCTTTTTAATGTGTTGTCAAATTTGGTTTGCTATTACTTTGTTGATAGTTTTTACATTAATATTCATTAGAGACATTGGCCTACAGGTTTTTTCTTATTTTTTTTTTATGTGTCTTCATCTGGTTTTGGTATAAGAGTGATATTGACCTTGTAGAATGAGTCTGCTAGTCTTTCCTTCTCTATTTTCTTTTGTTTTGAAATAGTTTGATCAGGACTCATGTCAGTTTTTCTTTAAATGTTTGGTAGAATTCAGCAGTAAAACCACTGGTTCCTGTGCTTTTCTTGCTGGGAGAACTTTTGATAACTGCCTCCATTAAATTATTTATTATTTGTCTATTTAAGCTTTGAATTTCTTCATGGTTTAATGCTTGTAGGTTGTATATATCTAGGAATGCATCTGTTTCTTATTGATTTTCCAATTTATTGACGTATAGTTGCTTATATTAATCTTTAATGATCCTTTAAATTTTTTCAGTATCAGTTATAAATTCTCTCCTTTCAGTTGTAATCTTATTTATCTATGCCTTCTCTCTTGTTTTCTCAATTAGTCTGGTTAAGGATTTGTCATTTTTATCTTTTCAAAAAACCAACTTTTCATTTCATTGTATTTCAATTTTATTTATTTATGCTCTAATCTTTCTTTTTCTTCTAATTTTGGATTTGGTTTGCTCTTGCTTTGATGGTCCTTGAAGATGTTTCATTAGGTTGCTTATTTGAAGTTTTTTTACTTTTTTGATGTAGGCACTTAATGCTATATATGTTCCTCTTAGTAATGCTATTGGAGCATCCCATGGTTTTGGTGTGTTGTTTCCATTTTTGTTAGTTTCAAGAAATATTTCAATTTCCTTCTTAATTTCTTCATTGACTCACAGGTCATTCGGGAACATATTTTTAATTTCCATGTATTTATATGTTTCTAAAATTGTTTGTTATTAATTTCTAGGTTTTTTCCCATGTGATCAGAGAAGGTGCTTAATATTACTGTGTAATTTCCATGTTTTTTATAGTTTTCAAAGTTGGTCTTGTTATTGATTTCCAGTTTTATTCCATTGTAGTCAGAGAAGATACTTGACATTGTTTCAAATTTTTTGAATTTTCTAAGACTTATTTTGTGACCTAACGTATGTTCTATCCTTGAGAAAGATCCATGCACTGAGAATGTGGAGAATGTGTATTTCACAGCCATTGGATGAAATATTCTGAATTATCTGTTAGGTCAATTTGGTCTGTACACAAATTTTTTTTTCTGTTTTTCTTTTTTTTTTTTTTTTTGAGACAGAGTCTCACTCTGCCACCCAGACTGGAGTGCAGTGGCACGATCTCGGCTCACTGTAACTTCTGCCTCCTGGGTTCAAGCAATTCTCCTGTCCCAGCTTCCTGAGTAGCTGGGACTACAGGCACCTGCTACCACTCCCAGGTAATTTTTGTATTTTTAGTAGAGATGAGGATTCACCATATTGGTCAGGCTGGTCTCAAACTCCTGACCTCAGGTGATCCACCCACCTTGGCCTCCCAAAGGGCTGGGATTACAAGCGTGAGCAACCGCTCCCAGCCTATAGTGCAGATTAAGTCCAAAGTTTCTTTGTTGATTTTCTAACTGAATTATCTGTCCAGTGTTGAAAGTGGTTTGTTAAAATATCCTTGTATTGGGGACTATCTTTGTCTTTGGCTCTAATAATATTTGCTTTCTATATCAGGGTGCTCCAGTGTAGGGTGCAAAGTATTTACAGTTGTTATAGCCTCTTGCTGAATTGAAACTTTCATCAATATAAAATGAAATTCCTCTCTTTTTATAGTTTTGTATTGAAATCTATTTTGACTGGTATAATTATAGCTACTCTTGTTCTTTTCTGTTTTCATTTTCATAAAATATCTTGTTTCCATCCCTTTATTTCAGTCTATCTGTGTTGTTATAAATGTGTGTTTCTTATTGGCTATAGATTGTTGGGTTTTGTTTTTTTAATATATTAAGTCACTCCTTTTTTTGGATTGGAAAATTTAGTCCATTTACATTGAATGTTATTATTGATAATTAAGGACACTACTGCTGTTTTGTTATTTGTTTTCTGGTTGTTTTATTTTCCTTCCTTCCTTCCTTCCTTCTTTACTTCTTTCCTGTCTTCTTTCCAGTCTTCCTTTATGTGAACGTGATTTTTTCTCGTGGTATGTTTTAATTTCTTGCTTTATATTTGTTTCTAGGGTTTTTTTTTTATTATTTTCAGTTATCATGAGGCTTACAAATAACACCTTATAACCCATTATTTAAACTAATGACTACTTCTGCTTGCAAAAACAAACAAGTGATTAGAGAGAAAACTAATAAAATTCTATACCCTTTACCTTCATCCACCTCCAACTTTTTATGTTTTTGTTGTTTCTATTTACATTTCATAAACTGCTTATGTCTTAAAAAGTTGTTGCAGTTTTTTTATATCTTCACCTCTTAATATTACTGCTTAAGATATAAGTAGTTTATACACCACAATTACAGTATGTGTTAGTTCATTTTCACACTGCTGATAAAGACATACCCAAGACTGGGCAATTAATAAAAAAAAGCTTTAATTGAACTCATAGTTCCACATGGCCAGGGAGGCCTCACAACCATGGCAGGAGGCAGGGAGGAGCAAGTCATATCTTACGTGAATGGCAGCAGGCAAAGAGAGAGCTTGCGCAGGCAAACTCCATTTTTTAGAGCCTTCAGATGTCTTGAGACTTATTCACTATTGCGAGAACAGCACAGGAAAGGCCTGCCCCCATGATTCAGTTATTTCCCATCAGAGCCCTCCTACAACACATGGGAATTATGGGAGCTTCAAGATGAGATTTGGGTGAGAAGACAGAACCAAACCATATCACAGTGCCGTAATAGTAATATTCAGACAATTGTACTATGTACTCACTGCTACCAGTGAGTTTTGTGCCCTCAGATGATTTACTCATTAAATGTTCTATTTTTTCAGATTAAAGATCTCCCTTTAACATTTTTTATAAAGTAGATTTGGTGTTGCAGTCCCTCAGCTTTTGTTTTTTGTCTTGGAAAGTCTTCATTTCTTCTTCATCTGTGAAGGATATTTTCACTGGATATACTATTCTAAGATTAAAGGTTTTTTTGTTGTTGTTATTGTTTTTCCTTTAGCACTGTAAATATATCATGCCACTCTCTTCTGGCCTATAAGATTTCCACTGAGAAATCTGTTACCACATATATTGAAGCTCTTTTATATGTTATTTTTTTTTTCTGTTGTCTTGCTGCTTTTAGGACCATTGATTTTTATTCTTGGCCTATTGGAGTTTGATTATTAAACGCCTTGAAGTAATCATTGAGTTAAATCTGGTTGGTGTTCTATATATGATCTTCTTGTACTTGAATATTGATATCTTTCTGTAGGCTTGAGAAGCTCTCTACATTCTCTTTAAGGTCAATAACTCTTAGATTTGTTCTTTTGAGGCCAATATCCAGATTCTGTATGCATGTCTCATTATTTGTTTTCTTTTGACTCCCCTGACTGTATTTTCAAGTAGCCTGTCTTCAAGCTCACTAATTATTTCTTCTGCTTGGTCAATTCTGCTATTAAGAAAACTCTTATTATTCTTTAGTTTATCAATTTAATTTTTTACCTGTGGAATTATTGCTTGATTCTTCTTTTAATCTGATAGGACTCTAAATTTCTTCTGTGTTTTTCTTGAATTTTGTTGAGCTACCTCAAAACAGCCATTTTGAATTCTCTGTCTGAAAGGTCACAAATGCCTGACTCTTTAATTGGTCACTGATGCCTTATGTAGTTTATTTGGTGAGATCATGTTTTCCTGGATTGTCTTGATGCTTATTGATATTCATTACTTTCTGTGCATGGAAGATTTAGGTATTTATTTTCATTTTTGCCATCTGAGCTTATTTAGAGCAGTCTTTCTTGAGAGGCCTTTCCAAGTATTCAAAGGGAATTGAGTGTTGTGATCTAAGTCTTAAATTACTTCAGTCCTTAGGTGGTACCCCAAGCTCAGACTGCCTTTCAAGTTTATTTAGAACCTAAGAGCACTTTAGCCTGAGTGACAGAGCTTGCTAGAACTTAGGTTCTGACTTCTGGGATGGACAATTCCACACTGGCTAGGTTTGGACTAAATGCTCCCTCTATGGGCACAGGCCAAGTCCTGCACTGTTTAGCTCTCTGTTGTAACAGGGTAGCACTATGTTCCAATGCAAAGTCCCATAATCGCTTTGTTCTCTTTCCCCCAAGTGTACAGATTCTCTCTCTGCATGCCACCCTATGCTGTCAGGAGATGGAAAAGGGCTTGTGTCGGCAATTCAAGCCTGTCTTTCCTACCTTCTTCAGTGCCTCTTTGCTTGATATGTTGTTAAAACCTGGTACTATGATCACAAACCTGATTTTTTGTTCTTATGAAAGTACTCTCTTGACTGAATAGTTGTTCAATTTAGTGTTCCTAGGGACAAGTGGGGAAGGAGCAAGCACTGGAGAGTTCTATTTGGCCATCTGGTTCTGCCTCTTTCATCTGGATTTTGCATTGAGCATATGGACACAATCCCTTGGAACCATCATGTTTATTTATCTAACTGCTAGAATCCACTGCTTTAACTCATATTTTTCTATAAGCCTCAATGTTTAACTCTCCAGGCTTTTAATTATGAGAAATATTTACTTCTGAGATCATCAAATCATATACCTCACCCATATATAAATACTCTGAGAAAACAGTCTTTCTTTAAGTCCAAATTTTGTAGTTTCAACTCTTAAAAACCAAAGTCATTGATATTAACACGACTTCAACAATTATTTTGTGTTTAATAATATTTTATTTATTATATGCAAATTAAAATTAATAGTTTCAATAATTTTAAAGTGTATTCTTCAGGAATTTCCATTTGCAAATTATTGTTATCTGTAAAGAGAAATGGTTTTGCTTCTTTCCTTTTCAACTACATGTCTTTTATTTATCTTGCTGAAATTTCCTGGCCATAATCTCTAGTACAATGTGGTGCAGAAGTGGCAAAAGCAGATATCTTTGTCTTGTTTCTGATCTTAGGTGGAAAACATTGAGTCTCTCATCATTAGGAATAATGTTAGTGTTAGCTGTGTGTTTTTGAAGATGACTTTTATTAGGTAGAAAAAGTTACTTTCTATTCCTACTTTGTTGAGCATTTTTACCATGAAAAGTTGAATTTTTTCAAATGTTTTTTCTGCATGCATCTATTGAGATGATCATAGGCTTTGGTTTTACTGATTTTTGGATGTTAAACCAACTTGCATTTTGGGGATGAGTCCATTCAGTTATGATATACTAGTCTTTTTAAATGTTGCTGAATTTGGCTTGCTAGTGTTTTGTTGAGGATTTCTGTGTCTATATTCATATGTATATTAGTCTGCAGTTTTCTCTTTAGGTTCTTGCTTTTATATTAGTTTCCTATGGTTACCATAAAAAGTCATCTCAACATTGGTGGCTTAAAGTGACAAAAATTTATTCTCTAACAGTTCTGGATATCAGGGGTCAAATATCAGTTTCACTGGTCAGAAACTAAGGTGTTGGCCAGGCTACACTCCCTTCAGAAGTGCTAGAGGAGAATCCATTTCCTTGCCTTTTTCAGATTCCAGAGCTGAATTCTTTAGCTCATGATCCCTTTCTACATTTTCAAAGCCAGCAGTGTAACATCTTCAAAATTCTCTGCTTTCATTATTACATTGTGTTCTGTCATCTGTCCATCTACCTTCCTCTTAGAAGTACTCTGGTTATGCCTTTAGTGCTCACCTGGAAATTACAGAAGAATCTCCTCTTCTCAAGGACCTTAATCCCACTTGCAAAGACTTTTTTTGTCACATAAGGTAACACTTTACAGGGGTTAGAAACTATATATATATATGGAGGCCATTAATTAGCCTGCCCTGTTTTGTTTGGGTATTAGCTTAATATTAGTCTCATAAAATGAATAAGTGGAGGGGACGTGGGGGAGTGGGGATTGTCTGTTAGTGGGTACAGTGTTTCCTTTAGTAAGGAACAAAATATACTAAAGTCGGTAGTGATAGTTGCACCACCCTGTGAATATACTTTTAAAAGCACTGAATTAAATGTTTTAAATAGTGAGTTATAAGGTATATGAATCATATCCTGATAAGGCTATTAAAAATAAATTAAGTAAGGGCTTTGTTTTCTCTGTTTCTGTAATATACCTACAATGGACAATTTCTTTTCTAATAAATCACATTCAGTTAACAGTACGAGAAAATCCAAAGTAATGCAAAGAAGTGAGACTAGATTATTTTTGGCAGCCAGTGGTAAGATTTAGAGTTTGCCAAACCTCTGATCTCTTCTTAAACCTCCAGCTTTCTTAACATTCCATGAAGTTAAGATTACATTACTGACATTTTAATTAATGTATTAAAATATATTAATTCCTTATTGAATATGTATGCCATGTATGTATTGACTTAGCAAATTAGCAAATAAAATTCAGGATGCCACAGTAATGGCAGTACGTGGCTCACACTGGAAGTAGTATTCTAGATATGTCTAAAGAGACAACTGGTAATCTAGATATGAAGCTAGACTCAGATGTCATAAACAGAAAACCAGTTTAGAAGAAACTCTATAAAAGGAAAAAATCCCTAGAAAAGTATGGAAGGTCTGGATGCAATAAAGTTAGGCATTTAATGAATTTGAAATCAGTGTCTAACTAGGAGATAGAATGTGAGGATAGCGGGTATTAAGGAGGTTGGGAGATAAATAAAGGCAATGGCACATCATGGAAGAAGCATGAAAGTAACTGGATTTTATCCTCAAACAATGAAAATGTATTGAATAATTTTGAACAGTTGAGTGATATAATAATATTTGAATACTTAAAATAATACTTTTGCAACATTTTTCTCTTACGTTGATGAGAAAGAATGCAAGACCTTATTTAAGGATTTCAATTTTGAACCTACTTTGGCAATATAGGTAGGAGAATGTAGTTTGAATTATTCTAGGGTCAACTGGGACCAAAAACAATAGAATACAACTAAGAGAAACTTAGGAAGCAGACTAATAGTAATTGAGAATGCATTAGATGTTGCAGAAGTAGACAAACTGGAGTCATAGAAATGCCTATTACCCCTGTTATGACTTGGTTAACAAGGAGGATAGTATATTCTCAGTGAGAAAATAGGTTTGGGGAATTAGAGAAGTAAATAAAAAGTTCAGTTTATATACATGATGACTGAGATGCCTGCAGGAGACATACAAGTAGGTAATATGAATAGGAAATTCATGAGAAAGGTTAGGACTAATGGTGCAGGTTGGGGGGGGATGCCGTCAAAATGTGGGCAATTTGAACCATAGGACTTCCATAAGTTGCACAGTGAGAAGAGAAGTAAGTCCTACATAACACTGACATTTCAGGATGAGGTTCTGAGTGAAGAAATGAGAAGTAGCCTGCGACAGAAATGGATTATAATAATTTTAATACAATAATTTTGCGTTGTATTATTTATAATAATTTTATATTATAATTTTACTATGAAAAGTACCAAATTACCAAGAGTTCTCAGAACAATTACAGGTAGTTATAAGAGCTTCCCTGAACTGATGAAACTGTCTTAAGATATGCATTCCATAAACACAAATCCTTAATAAAGTAGGCTGTGAGTTACTGACATAAAGTTAGGTTTTGCTGAGACCAGCTCAGCCATGGAGACCCCAGCTCCTTCTTTATAAAATGAAAATCAAAGAAAGCAACAGAAGAATGGAGTAAGAAACCACAGATTCATTGAAAACAACTAACAGAGCAAGCAGCTTGTACTAACTTTACCCCTCTTTTAGCAAATGACAAAGGAAACTAAAATAAATTTCTCATTTACTTGAACCTTGCCCCATTTGTTACCCTGATTCTTCTGAGCTCCCCCTAATTTACCTGGGAGATTTTTTTAAGAGTTCTTGGGTATCCTTCAGTGTAGATTAGCTTCTCCTTTCTCCATCACGCAGGTGACCCTTTGTCCTGGGTTCAAGCCCCACGTTGGGTGCCACTTGCTGAGGCCAGCTCGGCTATAGAGACCCCAACCCAGGCAGCACTGAAGGAATTAAGAAACAAACACAGAAATAGAGTGTGAAAGGTATTTTCAGAGTCGGACATCAAGGGTCTCACAGCATTTTCCAGCTGAGATCCCAGAGCAGACTCTGACCCACGTATTTATTCTTTACATTCCAGTGACAAGTTTAACAAGTGGATGCTCTGTTCTTTCATTGGTTAAAGGTAAACTAACCAGGCAGCTAGTGTATGTTCACTATAGGTTAAAAATAAACTAGAAAGCACTGTTTACAAGGGAACAAAGGAAAGAGTCACATATTCTATGTTCAAAGAACTAATTCATCTGGTGTAAGGCATATTCATATTGGTTGCTGTTTTATAATGTCTTAAGCAGTTTTCTGCTTTTGGGGGGTTGACTAGGTTTTCCTTGCTGCCACCCTCAGCAAACAATATGATATATCACACACATCAGAATTGCTCTCAACAATGTTTACTCTTGGCTATGTTATGCTTCATTTTCTGGTCTCATAACTAGTGAGATCCTTAGATAGATGGTGGTTGAACTATTTCTTTATAGTCTGTAATGAGATAAGGACCTTGTGTCATAATATAAATCAACTAAAGCATGTAAGGAAAGCAAATTAACTGTTTGGTAAAGCTAACATTTGTAGGGTGGGAGACATGTAAGAATTTTTAGGTGAAGGAAGCAGTGTTGGTGTGTATTCTTGCACAAGCTTCTGAACTCACCATGGACTAATTATATAAAGTTGTCTGGGAGTCTATTTGAGCAACAATGCCAAGAACTTCCCTTTCTGGCCTCGATAGAACAGCTTGAATTGGACCAAATCTCCTTCTCGAAACTACTATAAAACAAAACAAAACATACAATTATTAATAGCTTTGCATGTATCAGAATGCAACCAAAGCAGTTAGAATTTGAGGAAAACAATATCCCTAATCGAAAGTAACACAATAAGGTGAGTCCTACATTTATCATTTTGCTCCCTCAGGATTTGCTGATTTCTCAACTACACGTGTTGGTTAAGAAGGAAAGAAAGGCATTGAAAACCAGCTTTTAAGAGGTGAAAGTCTAAGCATAGTTTTTAGCCGTGTTTTTCTACTATGGAAACAAAAATATGAGCAGGAAAACTCCTTGCAGAGTGTTGTAAGAATTAAATGAGATCATGTATCTAAAGTGTGGGGTGGGGGAATACTTATGAGAGAAAAAAGAGAGTTTACTTGGAAGCATAGCAGGTCAGGGAGACAGAACAATACCATATATTATCCTGGAAGATAGTTAGAGAAGATATTTTCCATAATGAAAGAAAGGTCCCAAGTCTCAGAATTACAAAAATATTATGAACAAGAAAGAAAATGAATAGGCATCTAGTTCAGATAATTAAGAGTTCTTTGGTGAGAAATCTCGATAAAGTAATGAAAATAGAAAGCACATTGTTAGCACTGCGTGGAAGCAGAAGTAGGAAATATTGAGCACTCTCAAAAAGACTGGTAATGAAAGAGACTATATATTTTTAACATGATGAATTATTGATCCCTTGACATTTTCTAACTACTCTGAATTTACTAGCAAATGAATTAAAAAGTTCTTTTGATTCCTTTTTACATAAAGGAGAGCCATACTTACACCTAGGTAAAAAAAAAAAAAAAAAAAAAAAAAAAAAAAAAAATTTCAAAGAAAGGATAAATTATCTTACAGAAAGCTATAAATTATCTTACAGAAAGTTAATCCTAGTTCACATTTCTCTAATCACTATATGATACTGCCATAGATGGATAGCTTAAGTCTATGAGAATTTGTCCTCTATTTTGTAATTTTTTAACATTTTTTTCTACACCATATGTGCATTTTTTACAGTAAAAATATATAGATGTTACCTAGGGAAAATATTTTTTACCATCCTTTTCAGCAGAGTATCATGTACTTTTTGCATTCTCCAATGTTACAAACATAATTGGTAACTAAAAATGTTTTATTTTCACTCACAAAAGAAGACTTTCCAAATAACTTCAAAAGCATACAAATGTATTTTTTGCCAGAGATTTTTATAGAAAGCAAATGGATCATTATCAAAGGTACAAATCTATGACAATGAAATGGTATTGTCACATTTAAATAAATAAAACATAATTATGAGTACTTTTTTTCCCAGAAATGAGATAATTTCAGTTTCTCTTTACTTTTAGCCCACACATGTTTAAGAGAAGTCTTCTCTCACTGAGCACATTAATTAGCAAATTTTGTTAATGATACATTATTCAAGAATACATACTGTTAAATAATTAAAGGTTATTCATAGTGACAAAACGTCTAATACTTGACACAGGAAAGGTAATTGAATGCATTAAATAACTTTTCTTGAAATAATTATTCAACATGCCAATGATCCCTTGAGAAAAGGAGGCAGTATATGCGTGTGATGTACTGAATGCTATCCCCTTTTTTAAACTAGACAACAGTAACAAAAACTTAGACCAAAATAAGCCTAAAGAAAACCAAAGTAAACTTTACTTTGTATTTAAGGAAATCATAGAAAAGCAGTCCTGTCTTTCATCTGTCTTTTTTCTGTGCCCTATTTTAACTTTACTAAAGTCCTAAAGCTCTGGAATTATCAATACTGATTATTCCCTTTGGAGTAGATTGTTAGCACATATTTTCTGAACTATAAAATGAAGTTTTATTAGGGGTGATATTTCAATATTTTCATATCTGGACTTGCAAATTTCTAGTAAAATCGATACCTCATAATTTCTAAATAGTTTTGAAGTATTTTCCTTCTTTCATTTTAACTCCACTTACCCCTTGTCTAGTTCTGAATATGCTTCTCTCATGCCAAAGAATTTTAAAGCCCCTTATGGAAATACATTCCATAAATCTAAGCTCAGTGTGTCTACCTTTAGCCTATGAACACTACCTGCTCTTGTCTCCTTCTCCATGCATACTTGGATAGCTAATCTATAATACTAAACAAATCATTGTTCAAAATATTAGTGAGTGACTGGAAATTATTTTAGTTATTCTTTCATTGAATTTACTTCAGTATACTTTGAATGTGAATTTTCCATAACAGTTACTGTCCTAAAATGCTGATAACACATAGATGAGCAAAATGAAATCCCTATCCTCAGTAGTTCTCAGACGAGAAAGCTATTAGGAAATAATCTGCCATATGCATTAAATCTTATCTAGGAAAGCACTGAAAAGCATGGTTGCAAAGAGGAAAGAGTGTTCACCTCTCTCTATCATAAAGCTTTTACTGCCATTTTGACAGGCATACTCTTGGAGAAAAATCCTACATTCATGGGTATAAGAAAATAACAGTCTAGTAGAAAAACAAAGAAAGATTTGGGATAGGGCAGAAGGCCTTCCTGTGGCCCTCAAATCATATCACATGCAGTGTAGCATTCTGCCCACTCCCTCCAGACATGAGGATCTTAAAAGGGTTTTAAAATAACTTGTACACAGACATACTCAGCCTCCTGATATTTTATAGGTAATATAGAAGAATTGTCCATTTTTGCATCCCAAAAGGTTAATGCTTGTCAGAAAAGAGGTTAATGCCAGTGTAGATAGGCTGTTCATAATTAATGCCCAATATACTTCTCTTCGTAGGATAAACTGTTTTTCCTCAGGGTACTACTAAAGAGAGACGTTCCATATCTTGTTTTCCTACAGTGAAAGGACAGCTGACAGACAAGTGGGAAAGCCCTAAGTCAAGGGTAGTTAGAGCTTAGACAATGCCGTGAGCTGTGTGTGGTATGAACTATTGCAGAAAGCTTATCTGTGCCATCGCACTCCTTCAAACTTTGAGCTAGAAGAAAATAAGGAGGTCTTGGCAGTTGATAGTGAGACGGAAGTTAGGAAAATGCTGTGTGGAAAAATCAGAATCTGGCCAGGTCAAAGCCAAGTACAAGGCATGAGAGAGCTAAAACCTTGGAGAAGCTGAGAAGAACGTTGCTTGACGATATAGAATGAAATAATACTATTGACAATCCTGAGTCCTACTGTATCCAATACCCAAATCTTACTGCCAAGAATCCTAGATACACCATAAATCCAAAACCACCCTCTATCTATGGTCTTCTTGAGCCCTTAAGTGATCCATTTCAATTCCAACATTTACATGATTCTGTGTGTGTCTTTTCACAAAACTATTTCATAAACTACTTAAGTAGATCTCTGTGCCATGGTTTCACAAAAGCTAGCAACAAGTGTGTGTGTGTCTGTGTGTGTGTGCACACACACACACAAAGTGGTAAACTGTGATGAAGTTGTTGAGAGACAGGGTCAAAAATACCAAGCCAAGTGGTCACACAAAAGAATTAAAGAATCAGACTTCTAAATGGGGTGATAAAAATGAAAATCAAGACCCAGGGCCCTAACAAGATAACCAATAAAAAATGCAGCAAATTATAATAAGGGTAAAAGGTGAAAAATAGGACACAGGAAAGTGGACCATGCTTGTCAGTAAGCTAGGATTCTAAGAAAGAGAAATTTGGAAGAGAACAGAAATTTGGTAGAGAAGAGAAATTGAAAGAGAATTTGGAGAAACACCACTCTAAAGACGCAAATGAGAGAAAGAGAGAAGAGAGAAGAGAAAGAAGGTGTGGAAGATGTGTCTGAGTTTTTTTAATACATGACTACATTTGCTAACATCTCTAAATTAATTTTACCAGAGTTAAGAAATTATTGTTATGTCACTAGTTCTCTCATCAAGGGTAACAATTCTCATATTTTGGTGTACATAAAAATAGCCAGTTAGGGAGATGTTTTTTTTTTTCTTTTAAGTGAAGGCAGGAATACCTAGTTTTAAAGAAGTTCCTCGAGTCATTCTAATGGATATTGAAGTTGCTTGGAGAACCACTGATCTAGCACAGAGAAATAGACACTCTTGTTTGGAGCACCAATTGTTTGTTTTCCCTTTTTCTTTTTAATAAGTATATATGATTGCAGAGACAGACAAAGCAATGATTAGACAAGTACTAGTATTTATTCAAACAGAAATTTTTCTGCTAGAAATAATACCTGAGTAACAAAGTTTTTTTAAGTGATTTGAAAATCACTTTGTGCATTAATTTGTAGCTGAATTTGTTGTATGGTTGAGATCAATTTAGACTACAAAATCAAACTGAAATAATTTGAGATACTACCTAACGAGAAATTGTAACTTGAATCCTTATAACAGTTCTGCATTTTACCTTTGATTCTCATTCTTACACCTAAGCGGAAAGATAAAGTGAATTATCTAAGGTCTCCCTGACAATAAATGCCCTAGCCTGTATAATTGCAAAGTTATGCCTATCTTAGTTTCAACCTTGGATCCCTCACTACTGAAGTTCATAATACTTTAGCCAGGAATGGCTAGCGACATAGATATTTAAACCTTGCACCTGCATCTTATATGGTAATAAATCTTCTTATAAAAGCTATAAGAGATTTTTCCACTCTTCAACTTATTCAAGGCATATTTATTATATTATCTGCAGCTACTATACTATGTGGCCCTGCTCTATTAAATTATCAACATCTATTTAATGTCTACTACCTGACAAACACTATGTGACCTATTGAAAAAAATATAATCTCAGTCCTAAAGAAGTTCAATCCTAAAGATGTTCAAGTTTTCTTGAACTCTGTAATTCTATATACTCTCTATATGGTGTTTACTATGTGCTAGGTACTCTTCTGAGTACTCTATATTTATTAACAATTCTAATAATCACCATGTAAGTTAGGTACTCATCTATCTCTGTTTTCAGATAAGGAAATTGAGCCCCAGCTATTTTAACAAACTATCCCACACCAATATTACTAGTGGGTGGCAGGGCTAGGATTTGAATCCAGGCAGTCCAGCCAAAGGTCCCTGACCTTACACACTACATTACACTGACTTTCAACTTTTGCACTCAGATCTTTCAAGAAACTACCTGTAACAATGAACTTAGCACTGAAAAATGGTTCTGATATGCACACCTGAATTTTTGTAGACATACAAATTTTGAGAGTACTTGTGTCATGCTGTAAACTACTCAGCATTTTCATCACTCTTCATTTGAGAAAACAGAGCCAAGAATTCAATTTTAGAAAATCATTCATGATATAGAAGCAAATAGGCAATTTTGTTTTATTTGTTTAATGGGCTGAACCTGACAGCACCAAAGTGAATTGTTTTGATGAAACCTAGTTCTCAGCAAAATTATTCTAGAAAAAATGATTGGTTTTTATTCTCATATCCTCTAATTTTTGATGCATTCATTGTTTTCATTTCTTGACTTAGATGCATAACATTGAAAGATATCTACTTAACTTAAAAATGTATGTCTTTATGACTATATAGTACTATTGTGTGTGCTTTCAAATCTACACATAAATGCTTTTACATTTCTCATTTTAGCTTTTCTTTAACTTCAACATGATGTTTAACTCAGTAACTGTTAATTATTATAAATCTAGTTCCTAACTTTTATTCTTACAATATTCCATGGCAGGAAGATAGTATAATTTATTATTTCTCAGCACTATGAACATTTAAATATTTTTAATATTTCAACTTTACAAATAATGTGGCCCTAAATATTCTTGGACATATCTTCTGGTCTAGAGAAATGAAAGTATATCTAGAATATATAACTGGAAGTGGAATTGTTGAGTCATAAAAAAATAATATTTTAAGATTTATTAAATTTGTGCTCTAGCACTCTTTAAAGTAGACCCTAATTTTAGAAAATATCTATTATTTCCCTTGCTAATTTTTAAACTCAGCTTTTCTACACTTTCTTGTTAAGTTTGTAGAAAATATGAAATATCTATATCATTTGAATACAAATATACAGACATTAAGACTATTTCCTTATGGTTTGTTATTTGGCTATGACATTTTAATTTTGGGGTTTTTTTGGTATATGGATTTTAGTACAATTTAATAAAATTTAAAATATATTCTTTTCTTGTTAATATCATGAGTTTCACATTCATTATTGGATGTATTGGATGTTACAACTAGAACTCATAGCATAACATGAAACTAATTTTTTTCATATGGTTAGCCACTTATTAAATAACCTCATCAACAACTGATTTATGTAGCACTACATAAATAAATCATAAAGGCATGTTTCTTAGACCCATTGTATTCTATTCTTTGTCTAATACTTTCCAAATACTTTACTGTTTTACTTATCATAGCTCTGTAATACCTCTTAATATCTGATAATATTAAGTTATTTTACCGTGGCATTCTTTTTAAAATTCTTGTAATTTTTCTGTATTATCTTTCTTAAACAGTATCAGTCAAAACTCACCCACTCAAAAATAGAGCAACAAATAATCTTATTGTGACTGTAATTGCACTAAATTATTATTGAAATTCCAAAGAACTAATGGCTATACTGATGGATCATCTCATTCATGAATATTTTGTATTTCTGCATTTATTCAAATCTTTTTAAATGTCTTTAATAAAGTTTCAAATTTTACTTCATGAAATATTTTCACATTTTTGTTAGTGTTTTTCATTTATATTCCATCAATTCCATAACTAATGAATTTTTTCTATTATATTTTCTAATTAGTTAATTCAAGTATAAAAGAAAATCAACACGCTTTTAAATGATGACCCTGATTTCAACTAATTTCCTGAGCTATTTTCTCAATTTAATAGTCTCCATATTGGTTATTTTGATTTTTCTGTTAAAATTACACTACTGTCTACAAATAATGACACATACATATAACCTTTTTATATTATTCACTTTTCTTGTCTTAATTCGGTGACTGTGATCTGCTACGCTGTATTAAATGGCAGTTGTGATGCAGGAATACTTTTCTTTATTCTAACTGCATCATTAGAATTATTTTAAAGGTTCAGCATGAAACCTGTCCACTTTTCAAGCTTGATAATTTTAAAATTCTTGATCAAATTTACTGAAATAGAATTCCTTATCAATTTCACAGAAATAAAAAGAATTTTTTGTACCATAAGTTAGATGGATAAGAGACTTATTTGCAAATAAATACTATGTTAGTAAAATGGCAATAGCATTAAATAGTGGTGCACCTGTATACATGGAAAAAGAGTTGTCAATGCAGCACAGAACTCCAAATAAAATTAGAGAAAATAAATAACAAGGATGAACACATTTTCTGTGTTTTATTATGAGGGAAGAATTGAGAAGACACTACAAATGAACTGTGAATTATTACACATTTATTGAAAAAACACTCAACAATAATTTAACAATTATTGACTTCAGTGAAAGTATACTTGTGGGGGTAAGAGATCTGCTGAGTGAAGCCTAATCCCTTACCATGAGGATAGACTAGACTTAATCACTCATTTCCAAAGAATAGAGTGGGAATAGGGAAAGTAGTAACTTTACAATACAGAAACCTGAAGAACACTATCTTAACCAAGTGATGAAGGTAAACATCACCAGTAATGTCATGTGATGTCACCCCATATCGTATGACAAAAAGGGACCTTGAATCATGTTAATTCATTTCCAAACACTCATAATCCCAGTCTAATCATTAGGAAAACAACAGACAAACCAGATATGAAACATTCTACAGAATACCTAGCCAGTACTCTTCAAAACCATCAAGGTTATGAAAAACAGCAAAGATGGAGAAACCATCACAGACCTAAGGTGACTGAGGGGATGTGAAAACTAAATGTAACACAGTAATGGATGTTGTAAAACAGAAGAGCACATTGTAAGAGGACATTAATAGAAAAACCAGCAAAAGCCACACAAAGTCAAGAATTTAGTTAATAGTTATATACAGATCTCAGTGTGTTCATTTTGATAAGTAAATCACAGTAATGTTAGCTGTTAAGAATCAGCAAAACTGGGTGAGATGTGTGTGGAAACTCTGTACTATCACTGCAACTTCACTATAAATCAAACATTACAAAATAAGATTAAAAAAAAAAAACAGGATATTGGTATTTTCTTGCTTTTGTTTTTGTGAGATTTTTTAAATTCTTTATATGATTCAGTTGTTTCAGGCTTTTTTAGAATATAGAGATACAGAAATAGTCATTGTCTTACCTCTTAATTATATTATAGTAATCAATTAACTTTTCTTGATATGAATTTCCCAGTATGAGCCCCATTACTAATTTCTAGATTAGAAAAGACTCAAGAATAGTGGTAAAGCAACAGCAGGATGAATTTAGACCCCAGAGGAACTGGACTATGCATTGCCCTTCTCTCTTCCAGGAGACCAATTCTGCCATCCACAACTTGGGAGTGCAGGCTGTTACATAGTCATGGACTGAAATTTCTATAGAAGTGTTCTATTTGTGCATTAGAAAAATAAATATAATTTAAAAGATAAATAGCAGGTTTAATGCAATTCACTTATAAAGTTATGTCTGTTTTGTGTATTATTTGATAAATCTCTCTTTTTTTAAATCACACCAGCTATTCGACAAAACACTCTAGCAAAGATGCAAGTGAGAGAAAGAAACAAGAAAGAGAGAAAAAAGAGATAAAACCTTTGTTTTCTGATTTCTACTTCTAATCAGAATATGTTGTTTTGAAAGACTAAGCTACGCTGTTCATTTTTGATATGCTGTCCATCTGAAAGCTGGTTGCCAGGACTCCCAAGGTATCCATAAAACAGATGCCAGTCTATGTAACTATTCTAGTTATATCAGGGCACAACTGAAGAGGTGCCACCTCTCAATATGTTCTATAATTTGGATCAAAATTCTTCAATATTTATTCCCAAACCCAGTATGGCAAGAAAATTCATGTGTACACTTTGGCAATGCATAGAGTGAAACCAGAAAAATTCAGAAATCATCTGTCTGCCATCATAGCAAGGTCCGACTCTTTGTTCCTTTTTTCCTCCTTGCAATTTGCTCTTTGAAGAAACTGGACCATTTGCTCTGTAGATTTTGCACAGTCTGTATTTTGCAAATTGCATTCCATGGTGTTAACATGTTCCTCTCAACTGCCCCATTACCTGAATTGCTTTTGTAATGAGATTAGCTTCCCCATATAAACTATTTTGTTATGCTGAGCTATAGCTTATACAGTAAAGGCAGACAAATTCTTGATTCTTTCTCTTTATCAGGTTTCCAAAAATAACTGGTTCCCTAGAATCCTTCAAATGTGCTTATTAAGCTTTTTAATTTTTTTAAGCTTCATTATTAAATCATGGCTTTAAATATATTTGAAATGTTTTAATCTACTTGTAATGTTATTGTATTCATGCTCAAATTGATCCAAATTTTGTCAGCAGTGCCTAAATAAATTGATTCCTAGGTCCTTTGACTCAGATTCAGAAATCTTTGATAGCTTCTTTTTGTTGTTGTTAATGACAAAATTCGCCCAGTACATTTCAGATATCTCTAGATCTGGAATCAGCTATTTCTCCAAAGAATAGTGGTAAAGCAACAGCAGGATTAATTTGGACCCCAGAGAAACTGGACTGTGCATTGCCCTTTTCTCTTCCAGGAGACCACTTCTGCCATCCACAACTTAGGAGTGCAGGCTGTTACACAGTCATGGACTCTGAAATTTCTGTAGAGATGTTCTATTTGTGCATTAGAAAAATAAATATAATTTAAAACTAATATATTTAAATTATATTTATATATAATTTAAAACTCTTCTCCAAGAGTCCTAGTTCATTTTAGTGAGATATGCTATTTAGAGATAGCAATCTGAGCACTATGAGTGGTTACTGATTGTTTTTAGACCTTTTCAGTGAAAATAAATCAGGGACTAACAGTTTTTGACAACATACTTCATAAGTTCACATTGGTATTTAACTTAAACTCAGGACTTAGAATTTTGACATAACTTCTTTAATCTTATATAAATTTCTTAGTTTTTGCATTCTGAAAATCCCAATCTCAATGACACTAACTTAATTCCCTTTTTGCTTCAATACACACTACAAACATAATAGTCTCAAAATAATAATGCCACCATTATACCAAAACAATCATTGATGGAAACACTTTAAGATTTTTGTTTTGTACTTCTTTTTGTCCTTATGTTTATACCACCTCGGATGTGGCAACTTTAATCCATTTATACACAGTTAGAGTCACTCATCTATAACTTTTTCTCTTCTCAGTAACTATAACTAAATTTTGATTTAGAATTACAATTGTGTAAAGTATGTATTTTCAAAAATAAAATCCACAGAACAAATTACCTTTAGGAAAATCTAGCTTCTATTGCCTTATCCTCTACCATACCCTTTCTTTCTCTCATAATTGAACTTATTTACCTTTCCAATTAGATATAATTAAATATACGCATCTATTGAACCATCTTTGTTAGATGGATAGATAAATAAATGCTAGCATACTATGTATATTTTTCTCTACCTTGCTGTGTTTCATTAAACACAATCGGAAGTCCTACTATTAAACTATTTAGAAATATCCTTCATAGCTTTTTTAGTCGTAAAGTGCTCCATTCAGGAATATACCATACTTTGAGTAGTATTGTACAAATGAACATAAAGTTGTTTTCTATTCCTTTGCCAATATAAATAGATCTATTAAAGGGTCTTGTGAATATATCCATTTGTTATTATATTAGTGGGATGAATTCTTAGAAATGGAATAATTACTGGGTCAAAGGTAAATGTATGTATAATTTTTAAAGATTTTTTTCAATTTCTTCTTTTTGATATAAGATTGTAACATACTTGATATCAGATCATAACATTTTGCATACACTTAAACAACCACATACTAGTACTTATTTCCTCACTAAAGTATTGAGTTATTGCCCACATTGCCAATATAATAATCACTCAATTTAATTTACATTTATTCTAAGTGAGGCTGGGAATCTTTATATATTTCAAGAGCCATTGTGGGTTTTTCTTTTTCTTAGCTGTAAACTCTCTGTATCTTTTCTCTACTGTTCTACTAAGTTTTGGGGTTTCCTAAGTTTCTGTATTTTTGTTTGTTTGTTTGGGATTTTTTTGGCTTTTTGTTTTGTTTTGGTTTTGATACAGGTTCTCGTTCTATCACCCAGGCTGGAGTGCAGTGGTGCAGTCATAATTCACTGCAGCCTCCAACTCCTGGCCTCAAGTGATCCCCCCATCTCAGCATTCAGAGTAGCTGACATCACAGGTGCTCACCATCATACCTGGCTGATTTTCTTTTTTTCTTTTTTCTTTTTTTTTGTGGGGGGGCATTTTTTGTGGATATAGTGTTTCACAATTTTGCCAGGCTGGTCTTGAACTCCTTGACTCAAAAGATCCACCTGCCTCAGCTTCAAAAAGTGCTGGGAATACAGTTATGAGTCTGTAAATTTCTTTATTTTATTCTCCTAGTTCAATATAAAGTCCCTCATTCACTGTGCTCTCCCTCCCCCATATGCAATTCTTTCTCTGCACCATATGGTTGCTTCCAGGAGATGGGGGAAGAGTGGCATCAGTGATTCTAGACTATCTCTGCACTCTTCAAAGCCTCTTTCACTGATATGAGGTTAAAACCAGGTACTATGATTGCTCATCTGATTTTTGGTTCTTGTGATGGTGCTTTTCTGTCTGGAGTAAGTTGTTAAAATTTGGTGGTTCTCATTGTGGGGTGGGGTGGGGATATGAATGGTGTTGGCTTCTATTCTGCCATCTTGCTCTGCCCCTCCAGATTTACTTCTTTCTTTACAATTTATACCTATAATTTTTTCTATTTTCTATTGAAATATTTCAAACACAATGTTGAATAATACTTCCTATTCAATATTAAAGAAAAGTGGAAGAGTGAACATCTTCATTGCATTTCCAACATTATCATTAAGGCCTCTAATGTGTCCCCATTAAGTAAGAATATGGCCCTTAGGACCACAATTCATACATTTTATAATATTATTGAATTATCTATTCATTTTTACTGTTAGCATACATACGTTTCAAAATTCGTATATTATTTATCTGCATCTAAAGATATTGCCTTAATTTTTTTCTGTTAATATGATAAATTATCTTGATGAGTTTCCTGATATTGAACTATCCTTGTATTACAATAATTAACCCTACTAACTCATTATATATTATTCTTAATGTGTCACAGGATTCTGTTTGCTAATATTTTACATATTTCTTATTTTATCAATAGCCATAATAAATGAAATTTGTGGTCTTCTTTTATAGTGTGATCTTTGTCAGGTTTTGAAATTAAATTTTCATTAACATCATAGAAAGAAATAAGAGGTTTTCCTTCTTTTCCTATTTTTTGGTATTTTTAAATTAGTATTTGTTGTATTTGCTGGCAGAAATCCCTTTTGAAACTTCCTAAAAATGATACATTGAAGAGATAGTACTTTAAATTCTGTATCTTCTAAACCAAGTGTGTTTTTAAAATTTTTATGTCTACTAGTGTCACTTTAGGTAGTATTGTTTTTCCAGAAAATTGCTTTCTTTTAGATTTTCAAAATAGTTTACAGAGATTGGGTAAGATACTTATTTATTTTGAAATAACATGTAGATTTGTTCCATAACTTTTCTTTTGATTATATGGTTATGATATTTTCTACTTTATTAATTCAATATTTGATATAGTTTGAGTATTTATCCCTGCCCAGATCTCATGTTGAGATGTAATTCCTGATCTTGGAGGTGGGGCCTCATGGGAAGTATTTGGATCATGGGAGCATATCACTCATGAATGGCTTCAACAAACCCCTTGGTGATAAGTGACTTCTCACTCTGAGTTCACACAAGATCTAAAGTGTGTGGTACCTCCCCCACACTATTTTGCTTTTGCCTTTGCTTTTGCCATGGAATGTGCCTGTTTCCCTTTGCCTTTCACCATGATTGAATGCTCCCTGGGGTCTCACAAGAAGCTGAGCAGAGGCCAGCACCTTGCTTCCCATAAAGCCTGCAGAACCATGAGCCAATTAAACCTTTTTTCTTTATGAATTATCCAGTCTCAGGTATTTCTTTGTAGCAATGCAAGACTGGCCTAATAAAATACCCTATATCTGATTGAAAAAGTTAATAAACTAGAAATCATTCCAACCATATTATTATGAGAAAAATAGGCACAAATCTAAAGACTATTTCAAAATGTATAGCTATATCACATAATCTTATGCAAAATTTATTACTTCTATTGAGCTTTTTGGTATATTTGTTTTTACATAAATACTATGTGTGTACGTTCCCTCTTTCTTTGTTTTGATTTTGTAATATTTTGTTATTTTGCTTTTTAGATTAAGTGCTAAGGTATTTATTTTATCTTTTTACATTTTTATTTAAAGTTTTTAATGTTATAAGCTTTTTCTCTAATAATTGACTTATTTATGTTATATAGTTTATCATACATTAGTTTTTGTCATCATTTTCTAAGAAAAAAATCAATTTTTTGCCAAATTTTCTTTTAATCCAAAAGTTGGTTGAAAATAATTATCTAAGTTTTAGAGAATTTAAAGTAACTTTTAAATTATGTTAAAACTAATAATTTTGTTATACTGTGCTTAGAAATGTTGCTTATGTTACTGTTCTATTTTGCATTTTATGAAGCTCCTCTTGATGCTTAAGACATAGTCAACTTTTATGAATATTATCTACTTAATAAGCAAAGGAGGTATGCTAAAAATTATGTTTATCCACTTGAATTTCACGTATTTGGTATACTTCTACTATTAGTGGTCCATTTTCTCTCTCTCATTACATCTCTGTAACTACTTTAAGAAAGTTTTTTCCTTTTTGTACGATGCATAAATGCTAGTAACAATGATACCGTCATTGTGTTTTTTAGTCAACTATGTTTAGTGTACTTCTACTATCAGTGTGCCATTTTCCCTTTCTCGTCACATCTCTGTAACTACTTGAAGAAAGGTTTTCCTTTTTTACAAGATGCATAATACTAGTAACTATTATGTCTTTATTGTGTTTTTTAGTAAATTACAACATAAAGTTCTATTTTTTTAATTTTTTGTTCTGAATTCCACAATGACTAATATCAGATTTATGATGTCTGTTTTTTAAATTGAATTTGTTTGGGCTATCTTTCTCCATCTTTTTACTTTTAATCTTTCCAAACCTCCTTGTTCTAGAATCATTTTTCTAAACCTAATTGATTCATTATGTATCTTGCAAAACCCAGTTTTGTATTTAAATTTGTCAGTCACTCAACATAAAATTTAGGTTTTCCTTTTAACAAGTGAGCTAAATTTATTTTTATATACATTAATGTGATTGATATATTTAGCTCAGTTCTGGGATACCTGTTTGATATACATACACATAGTCTTTTTTCTATAAATGTATTACTTTATATGATCTCATTAGTTTCGCACACCCTTTGTTATTTAAATGGGCTATTTAATAATCTTAGAAATATATTTTTAAAATATTTCATTTTCATCCTAATGAGTATCTTCTTTACTTTTATTATAATATCATTAATCACCTCTTTTTGTTCATTCTGTCTCTTGGTTCCCTGCATTAAGCAACATTAAAATTAGGTAAAAATCTCTGTTTTTCCTTTCCCTTCCTTCTCATTCACTAATCAATGAGTAAGCTGATTCTACCTTCCATGTAATCTTCCATTTTCCCCTTATTTAAAAAAGCATATTTTATGTATATGTTATCTGAGCATATATTTTTGTGTATCTTGAATACATATTATACAATATATATTCTACAGTACATGTATTAAATATCATTGCAAACTTTCTTCCTAGAGTCATCATTTTATTTATAAGAAAAAGTATCTATTGATGGTTTAACAGCTGTCCTTATGCTAATACTTCTCCAATCTAGGCTATCTAAAGTTTACTTGCTAGAAGTAGATTCCTTAGTGTAGGCTCATGAGAAAACTATTCCCTAATTTATTTCATGTTTATTTCATGTCTTTAAGATATTGAGATAGTCACAAAAAGAAAATGACTTTTAAATATACTCTATTGTCTTCTGGCAAAATGGTTGCTCTTAAAAAATTTGATGTGAATCTGATTGTCCTTTTCTTTATAAATAATTTAGTCCATTTTGTCTATATATTTTTAAAAGTCACAATTTCCCTGGTGTTGGCTGTTCTGAATGCACCTATTCAATGAGACTTTTCAAAAAGTAAGTTCAAGTCTTCTTTATAAAAATTTATTCATCAAATTATAATATTTAATAGTTTTATGTGTTACCTAGGTTTTGGTTTTCTATTTAGAGATATATTTCACATATGTTGGATTAGATAGATAGATATGGATATAGATAGTTACAGATGAAAATATAGACAGATATATAGATAAATTATCTTTCCCACTTTCTGCAAAATGCTTCTATTTATCTAATTCTTTTTGATTATGTAAAAAGAAATTTATTCTTTTTCATCCTCTATATATCTTGTGATATTATATTTGCTCTAATGTTTCTCTTAGCTTAATCATTATTTCAAAGCAAATTATCTTTGATTTTAATTCTATCCAGGGCTCCATCAGCATTTTTTACAAGTCTTTTTGTGTCCCATCATATCATTTCAGGATTTGTTTAACTATGAATTATGCTCTTTTTTATTATGTCCATTATTATCTTAAATTTCATATCATTTTTGAATCACTGTATTAACATTTTCTTCTGTTTTGGGTCATGTTGTTCTTTCATAATTTTACTGTCTATAAAACTAGTCTCATTCTCATTCTTATTGTTTTAAATAATAAATTTTATAGAACTTACCCAGAATCTTCTTATGTTGCTTCATTTCAGCTGAAGTATTTTATACTTTTACAGCAGAGGGAGGTTTAAGATAGATTTCCCACATTCATATCTCTTCTGATTACTCTCCTGATACTATCATTAAGCACTCAACAATTGCACCTTTAAATTCTAAACTTTCTTATCTTTCTTTTATATACCCTCTTTTATCTGGCTTTTCTTTCTGCAGGTGAAACCTGTCTCATTCAATTTAGATTCTACTCTTTGCAGTTCCTCCTCAATCTGTGGCACTGTCCTGGAAGTAAGGTCACATCTTTAGTTTCCAAAATTAATTGGAACCATCCTACCTGGCTCTGTTCAACCTTTTCTTCCTCTCTTTGTTCCCACCTGTAAATTGGAGCCTGCAACACCTGTGCAGAGTTTGCTACTCTCATATTTATTCACTCACACTTACTACGTTGAGAGAGAAGCCCTCAGTTTGGGGAAGAATATTTTTTGTGATATTATGTTAGATTGTCTGTCTCTCAAGGTCATCAAAGTTTACTTTGCTTTCCTTACTTCCCGCTGCATAATTATTTATACAACTGCATTTTATTTCTATTGGTGGTTTGGAATTATTCAATATTATTTTGGAGTTTACTTTGTCACTCAATTTTTTTTTGAATGTTATCAATGCAATTTCACTTTTTTAATTACTGTTGATTCTGTCTTTGCTGTTACAAACTAAAGTACTAGATTTTGGAGGATAAAGAAAGAAATCAGGTAAAGTTAAAAACTTCACTATTTCTGCCACATTCTTGCTATAAAGTTCTTTTACTTAAATTTAAATTAAAAGAATTAGACCACACACACTCAGTAAATTAGAATCTTTCTTGTTTTAACAATTTAAAACAAATTTTACTATGTTTCACATTTCAATGGGCTTTAAAAAAACAGAATACTAAGAAATGGCAAGCATGGGAAGCTGAGAAATATGTGACAAAATTAGTCAATTTGGAAAGTTATTCACAGTACTTTTCAGAAAATTTAAATGAAGTAGTAAATTAAAATTTAAATTAAAAATAAACTATTAAGGCTCCTTATGTTTTAACTTAGGAATATTATTTTCTCTCATAATATTTATCATAAAAACTTGCATTATTCTTTTTCACTACTAAGGTCTAATCTATAATATTGAAAATAACTTTTTGCCAACCATTAAGCTATGTCCTGCATTCAAGAAATTATTTTGTTCAGATTAAGCCAATTCCTAATTGACATATTGGAAATAAATACACTCAAATTTCTTAGGATATTCTTATCATTTTATCAAAAGTCTATAAAATCTTAACACCTGTTAATAGAGTTTGGTGGAGACTGAAGAAAAATATACCACAATTTACTTAGTGATGAGATCTTGTTTACCCTACATCATGTTTAATTATGCTATTTCACCCTATTTATTTAGTCAGATATATTTATATGTTAACATCTGAATTAAAAGAATGATTAAATTCTATTCCCTTTAAAATAGATGGTACTCTTTTTTAATATAAAAGTGATATTTAAGTTGTAAACTGTGATGTTTCAACTTAAATCTCATGTATGTGAGTTATGCAAAAAATAGACCATGATTTATTTTTATATCATTCTATTATGACCTGCAAAAAAGTCTTTTTTTCTCTATTTAGATTGTATGCAAAAAAAATATTTGAAGTAGTAAGTTTAGAAGCTAGTTCTTATAGACACATGAAAGAGAAACAGTACTCAATTGTAAAAATAATAGAAAAACATAAAAGTCTAGAATAAAAAAGTTGATATATTAATATATAGTTAACAGAGTAAAATATAAGATATTTTATGCAAGAATATGCTGATAAATCTGACAGCAAATAAATGGATAATTTCTGTAAAAACTTACTACAATAAGATTACTAAATATTAAAAAGCTCTAATTCTAAAAGTAAATAAAACTTGCAGAAAAGCATCAAATTTTCCATTTAAAGTGGCAAATGATTAAGGTGCTGTAAAAACATCTCTTCTAATTTACTTTCATTGCAGCACTGTTTACAGTAGCAAAGACTTGGAACCAACCCAAATGCCCATCAGTGATAGACTGGATAAAGAAAATGTGGCACATATACACCATGGAATCCTATGCAGCCATAAAAAAGGATGAGTTCATGTCCTTTGCAGGGACATGGAGGAAGCTGGAAACCATAATCCTCAGCAAACTGACACAAGAACAGAGGCCAAACACTGCATGTTTTTGCTCATAAGTGGGTGTTGAACAATGAGAACCCATGGACACAGGGAAGGGAACATCACACACTGGAGCCAGTTGAGGGATGGGAGGGGTAAGAGAGGGATAGCAGGAGGTGGGTGGAATGGGGAGGAATAACATTAGGAGAAATACCTAACATAGATGACGGAGGGGATGGATGCAGCAAACCACCATGACATGTATACCTATGCAACAATCCTGCACGATCTGCACATGTACCGCAGAACTTAAAGTGTAATAAAAAACAAATAACAATAAAAATACAAAAATAAAAGCAAAGATAAATACATTGCATAAGACTGAGAGACAACCTGTTGATAGTAAGAACATTTTTTCTACCTTCAAATTTCTGAAGTAGGGTTATAATCCTAAATGTGAAAGCTAAACTCTTAAACTTCCAGATGAAACTTTAAGAGACAAATCTATGTGATATTATCTTAGGCAAAAATGTATTAGGCAAGACTTAAAAAGCACTCCACATAAAAAATTATAAATCGGTCTTCAACTAAACTTGCCAGACACCATTAAAGAAATGACAAGGTAAACCACAGATTCAGAGAAAATATTCTCAATGCATACATCAGATAAAGAACTCTTTTGTTCAAAATATAGAAGTAATTATTATAATCCAATAATAGAAAACAAGAGACCCAACCAAAAATTGGCAAAACACTTAAACATACACTTCAAAAAGAAATATATAAAAATAGTTAATAACCATATACATAGATGCTCAGCATTTAGTCAGCAGCAAGTTAAAACAGTGAAGGTATCACTACACACACATTAGAATGGCTAAAATTAAGAAGTCTGACCATGCCAAGAGCAGAAGTTCTCTTACTTGATTTTTTATTCTAGCCTCTCAGCTTGAATCATTCTACTGCTTCCTCAACCTCAGTAATCTGTTTATGACAAAAAAGGAACTGTGAGTAAACATACTGACAATAAAATTGAGCACTGATTTTTCAAACGTTAGTAATAAAGGGAAAAGTTCACATTAGGTTTCTCTCCTTCATTGTTAACCTTTTATGATCTGGAATGTTTTAGGTTATAAGATAATCAGTAGATTTTCTTACAGCTGGTAATAACAGTGTGATGAATAAGGAATTTTTTTAAAGTAATTCTTAGGGAGACAAGGTTATGAGATCCAGCCACTTTTCTCATATGGAAACTTCCATCCATAGGTCATCTTGGAAGTTCTTCATGTAGCCTTCTTAAAGAAGTCAGCAGCTTCACACAAAGTGTCCAATATTCCATGCATTTAAAAATTGGGGAAAAGGGCATAATCATAGTCAGTGAGGGAGAAACATTTACCTACATGGGTAATTTTTAAGTGTATGTACCCAGAACCCACAACTATTCAGAAAAGTCACTGAAGTTAAAGTCTTAAATATATATATATATATATATATATGAGACACAAAACTAAGGTTCATGAGTCCATTACAAAATATTTTAATATTTTCTTGGTAAAAAAAATGTGCTGGATAAGTGCAGTTTGAGTAAAAGTGCATCTGGAAAATTGTTCAATGGCTTGCAGGAGAAATATAAGTAAAGAAATCTGAATTAAATAATGCATGAACATGTGTACTTGTCACTCTCTCCTTGATTTTGCTTAAAATAATGCCTTGCAAAGTGTAGTGGCTTATTAAATATTGATAAATGAATGAGGAGCACATATTTAAATTCAAATACGTAAGTTTTAAAAGACAGTTTCACAACGACGATATGTAGAAGGGGAGTAATGCCTGGGGAATAATGCCTTCAATTTTTAATCATCAGGATAACAGATTCAATTGCCAGGTACCCAACACATTGAAAAATTTTTTAATCCTCATTTGCATCATTACAGTAGTGATGAACAAGAGAGAACGTAGTGTTAATAATAAAGTTTCTGGTTACTTGTGTGGAAAAAGTAACAAATTAATTTGATCATCAAACTGACTTTTTGTCTATATTTCAGTCAAAGGCATAAGTTTTCCCTCCAAAAAGCTCTAAAACAAACTATTCTTGCATGATGCTAAATTCAAAATTTCTATTTAAATAAATAACGTTAAATGTACATGTGAATTGAATATTTCACCTCTAATCCATCAAATGCCAATAAATCTATTGCTTTCTAAATCCTTCGTCCTAAATACAGAGACCCAAATACATTGATGTCTTTCTTTAAAGTGAAAATATTTCTATTCATTCACTTTGTATAGTTACTGTAAATACAATAACAAAAATCCTTAATTGTTCAGTGTCACACTTATTACTATTAAAAGAGTAAGATAAATTTTCTCAAGAATTTCAAATGTATTAGCCTATCTTTGAATTTTCATTCTATTTTTCTCCAAAAATCTTCTTATCCTGTTTGCACTAGCCTCTTAGCAACAGTGTCTATTGAATTCTGGATGACAAGACTTGCAAAGGCAAAAGAGGAATGTGTGCTAACAAACCAAAACGTGTGGTTTGGAGATGTAAACTCTTTTCAGGGAAATTGATCAATTCATAACTATGTTTACCATTAAAATTCAGTTTGAAAGCATCATGGCCATAATAAACTTAAAGCTCCTGCTGGCTCTCAAAATAGGCTTTAAAAAAAAATTAAAGGCACAGGTACTAAGGAGCATTTATTGTCAGTATATTTAAGCCTTGGCCATCTATTTCTGAGGATTCCATTTGTTCTAACACATCATAATAAAATGTTTAATGTTAAGACTGACAATATTCCCAACTCAATTGCATAATACAGTTCTAATTTTTTCTTATGGAAAATTATTTCATTTTATTTCATCAATCTCACAAAATCTTTATTTACTACTTATCTATTTTTCCTTTTGCTTAAAAATGTTTATTCTTTATATTATTAGTATTGTCAGAAAGGAGCTATTGCCCAGCATACCTAAATTAGACATTTTACATACTTGGCTACATCTCTTTCCCATTTCCTTTCTTGAATCCTTTGCCAAACCTTTGCATTATTTCATGATTTTGAGCACACTGTCTTCTTCCTTTCCCCCTGCAGACTGTGCTTTGCAAGATAAATTTTATTTCTCCTCTACAGCTTCTCTACAAATAACTGATCTTTTCAATTCCCAAGTTTGTACTGATTGGAGAATCAATATTTTTGCTTTCCTTAGTCCAACATGTTTCTGAATACAAGTGTCACCAGTCTCCTCATAAAAGCTCCCCACCTTAATTTATGAGCCTGATTTTCTGGTTGGTCTCTTTTGACTTTATAATTGCTCAAGGTAATGCAATAATTTGCCAATAGCTTTCTATTTTCAGATTGCCTTATGTAAAACATAAAATTATTTTTCAAGCACATTATTTATACAACCAAAATGATATTATTTTTTAAAATTTATTATAGCCCACTTTATCATGCTTGATTCTCATTTAAACTTGTAGAATATTTTGGAAAACTACAGGAAGTGTAGAGTATCAGGATATCACTGAAACAAAAGGATTAATTAATTCATATTAAAGCTATTTAAATATCCATGGTAAGCAACATATTTTAGAATGGCAGATGGACAATAAATAGCTTAGTATTGACCTCCTTAAATTATTCAAACTTCTTTTTTGAATCTTGCTTAATTTTTAACTTTCAATGTGGCTACCTCATTTCATAAAACAAATAATCATTGCAGCATTTGGGGGTCAGTATTTTGCTATTAAAGAATTTGTGAGTTTTCCTTCAATATTACATTTCTCTTTTCTTCATTCTGCCTTCCTATATGATTGAACATCAAACAATTTAGCAGCACTAAGGATTCTGTAACAGTTTTTCTTTCTCACTTATTGCTAAAGACATCGAATAGATTAGGCTTCACACAAATCCTTCTGATACCATCCTAAACACTTCCATTGGTCCCCACAGTTCAGTCAGCATGCAGTACAGATGAGCCTACCTCCACTCTGTTTGTAAATGAAAAGAAAACATGGCAGTCAACTGAGAATAGAGGAAGACAGAAAGTTTTCTATAAGGAGGGGAATAAAGGCAAGCAAATACTCTGAAGACAAAATACGCTTTGCTGGAATATGATTGCTTCTGATGCATTTGCCAACCTGCAGCTCCCAAATGCCCTGACATACTCAACAGCCTGACACAGAAAACTTTATTGGTGAGATTCTTTTTCTTTTACCTATTCTAAAATATTTTGAGTCTAGAAAATGCTTACCTGATAGATTTTGCTGTTGTTATTGAGATCAGTGATTAGTTGACTCTAGGAATACTCTAATTTTTAAAAATCTGGTCATTTTTAGTCTTTGATCCAAATAATTGGTTGACTACATTAAATGATTATTGTTTTTTGTTCTTTTTCACGGGCTGATTGAGTTGAATTGATTTGAACCGTTTTGTCTTTTCGTCCTCATTCCTATAGATGCCACATGATTGCCCTCTTCTATTTCTTTCCCAGTGGATGGACAGTTGACTTTTCCCTTTGAAGTCCATTTAGCTTTGTTTTTGTTTTGGACCAGCCTAAGACAGGGATTACTGGCTCTAAATTTTTTGTTGTTTGAAGCAAATCTTCAAAAAGAATCAGGGCTGCCAATTCTTCAGTGCTATGACAGGTTTCAGCATATTAACTGTTCCAACATCACAACAACTTGTTGCATGTATATGGATGTTCAACAGCCAGTTGAGAATGAGATTACTGTTTGTGCATACTCAGGTCACCTAACATCATTAATGTCAGGATCTGATCTTTTGCCAGATTATTTGCCTGTCAGGTTGCAGAATTGCAGAGTATATTTGAAGAATGTGAACAGAATAAGATACCAGTTTTTATTCCTAGGGAGTTGATCTAACAAGGGGATTAGCAACATACTTTTCCTGAGGGTATGGCTGAACAGTATTAGGCAGTAATGACTCAGGAATTATAAGAGGAAGAAATAGAATGAGATTGTAAATGAGAAAGGTTAGAAAGTGAGAGATGGAAAAGAAAAATACAACTATTGGCAAATCATTATATTACATAATAATTGCATCAGACATTCCTTAGTGCCATACTCTAATTAGATACATTCTCATTGCTGCTGGATATAGGCTATTTAAGCCTATTCTATATTACTAGAACCTAGAGTTGGGTTATTTGTCATATAATGTAGACCCATCAACTGGTTTTATCTTTTAAAACTTTTATGAGTTTTAAAAACTTTTTTTTTTTTTTTTTTTTTTTTAATTGCATTTTAGGTTTTGGGGTACATGTGAAAAACATGCAAAGTTGTTGCATAGGTGCATTCATGGCAGTGTGATTTGCTGCCTCCCTCCCCCTCACCCATATCTGGCATTTCTCCCCATGCTATCCCTCCCCAACTCCCCTCCCCGCTGTCCCCCCCACTCCCCCACAACAGACCCCCGTGTACAGTGCTCCCCTCCCTGTGTCCATGTGTTCTCCTTGTTCAACACCCTCCTATGAGTGAGAACATGTGGTGTTTGGTTTTGTGTTCTTGTGTCAGTTTGCTGAGAATGATGGTTTCCAGGTTCATCCATGTCCCTACAAAGGACGCGAACTCCTCATTTTTAATGGCTGCATAATATTCCATGGTGTATATGTGCCACATTTTTCCTGTCCAGTCTATCATCGATGGGCATTTGGGCTGGTTCCAGGTCTTTGCTATTGTAAACTGTGCTGCAATGAACATTCGTGTGCATGTGTCCTTATAGTAGAACGATTTATAATCCTTTGGATATATGCCCAGTAATGGGATTGCTGGGTCAAATGGAATTTCTATTTCTAGGTCCTTGAGGAATCGCCACACTGTTTTCCACAGTGGTTGAACTAATTTACACTCCCACCAACAGTGTAAAAGTGTTCCTATTTCTCCACATCCTCTCCAGCATCTATTTTCTCCAGATTTTTTAATGATCGCCATTCTAACTGGTGTGAGATGGTATCTCAATGTAGTTTTGATTTGCATTTCTCTAATGACCAGTGATGATGAGCATTTTTAAAAACTTTTTATGAGTTTTAAAAAAAAGAATGTTTTTATAAAATAAGTTATTTACTGCCCAGCATCCCTATCATGAACTAAAATAGTGTAAAGATGAAAGAACAAAGATTTCTAAATCAGAAAACAATATACCAATTACTGTGAGCAATTTAATTAACCTCTCTAAGCCTCAGTTTACTCAGTCATGCATCTGTAAAACAGAAACATTAGTGCCCTTCACAGCTATATGCAACACACACTCAATAAATACTTATTGTTTATAATAATATATTATTGATATTGTTGTTCCTAACACAAAAAGAATATTTCTATAGCAAAATAAATGAGAAAAATCTCTGTGGTCTTGGTTAAGTAAATGTATTTTATATGGGATGCCTAATTAATTAATTTTAATAAATCAATTTATATCCTGCAAGCTTGATAAACTTATTATAATCTAGTATAATATAACAGCTGTTTTGAAATTCATGAAGATTTTCTCTATTTATGGTTATGTCATCTTCAAATAATGCAATCTGTGTGTGTGTGTGTGTGTGTGTGTGTGTGTGTTACTATATTAGTCCATCTGCATAGCTAATACCTGAGGCAAGGTAATTTATTTTAAAAATGATATTTAATTGGCTCATGGTTCTGCAGGCTGTACATGAAGTGTTGTCCCTTGTACTGATGAAGAACTCAGTAAGCTTATAATCATGAGAAGGTCAATGGGGAGCAGGTGGGACACTTGGCAAGAGTGGGAGCAAGAGAGAGAAGTGGGGAGGTGCCACACCAAGGGGATGGGGCTTAACTATTCATGAGGGACTTGCCCCCATAATCCAAACAAATCTCACCAGGCTCCACCTCCAACATTGGAAATTACATTTTAACATGAGATTTAGAGAAGATAAACATCCAAACCATATTAGTTACTTACCAAATCTGTGTAATTTTTATTTATTATTTTGCCTTTATCTTTTGGCTAGGACCCAAATACAATTTCATATATGAAAATAAATATCTTTAATTGCTTCCCAATCTTATAAGTGTTAAAGCATTAAGTAAGCAGTATTTCATAGTTTATTTTAATTAATTTGGAAGTTTCTTCTACTTGTATACTGAGAGCTTATTTTTTAATAATGAATGGATGTTAAATTTTGTCAAAAGCTTTTCTGTATCTATTAAAACAATGATAAACTCTTCCTTTTTTAGTGTAACAATGATTTTTTTTTCTATTAAACCAACTTTGCCTTTGTAGAATTAACTGAACCTGAGTTAATGTGATCATTCTAAATATTTATATGTTAATATTTCATTAAGTATTTTTGCATCTATGTACATTAAAGATATTTCTATGTAGTTTTCTTGTATGTTTTGTTGTTGTTTTGTTGTTTTGTTTTGTTTGAGACAGAGTCTTGCCCTGTTTCCCAGGCTGGCATGCAGTGGCATGATCTCAGCACGCTGCAACCTCTGCTTCTCAGATTCAAGCCATTATCCTGCCTCAGCCTCACAAGTACCTGTGCCTGACAGGTGCCTGCCACCACACCTGGCTAATTTTTGTATTTTTATTAGAGATGGTGTTTTACCATGTTGGCGAGGCTACTCTCAAACTCCTGACCTCAAGTGATCTGCCTGCCTCGGCCTCCCAAAGTACTGGGATTACAGGCATGAATCATGCACCTGGCCCTTGTATGTTTTCATTTGGTTTGTATATTAATGTAATGTTGGCCTTATAAAATGAGTTGAGAAGTGATTCTTCTCTTCTATTTTGTGAAAAAAAAATTGCTTAATTTAGTAATAATTCCTATTGAAATAATTGATAGATTTCACTCATTTGATAGAATTCATTTGCATCTGGAGTTTTCTTTGTGGAAAGGTTTTTAATTATAAATTATTTTATTAAATATGCACCTATTCCACATTTCTGTCATTCTTTGCTTAGTAATGGTAATTTTTGTCTCTCAAGGAAGTTTTTCATTTCATCTGCTATTAAATATATTGGCAAAGTTGTCCTTAATATTTGATTATAAACAGTTTAAATCTGTAGATTCTGTAATTATTTGATTTTTCAATTCCTGATTTGGTGATGTACATTTCTCTATTTTTCTTAGTCTATTTAGAATTTTATCTGTTGCATTCTTTTTATTTTTCAGTTTTATTAAATGTTTATCATTGTTCATTTTCTTTTTTTAATCTACTATCCATTTTCTATTTCACAGATTTTTAACTCCATTTTCTATTATGCCCTTCATTTCATTTGTATTTAATTTGCTATTTATTTC
The DNA here is from genome assembly GCF_030222135.1 of Aotus nancymaae. Taxonomy (NCBI): domain Eukaryota; kingdom Metazoa; phylum Chordata; class Mammalia; order Primates; family Aotidae; genus Aotus; species Aotus nancymaae. The sequence goes on from NW_026988471.1 coordinate 34,540,798, forward strand.
CTAGATTTATAAAGTAGAATCGGATTATTGATCTGAAATGTTTCTTCTTCTTAAAATTAGAATCTGTATCTATAAACTTACCTGTATGCATTGCCATAGCTATATTTCACAATTTTGATATGATATTTTTATTTTATTTCGGTAAAAATATTTTCTAATTTTACTTGTAATTTCTAATTTAGCCTATTTGTTACTTGCCAGTACATTTTTGATGTTCAAGTATTTTGAGATTTTAGACATATTGTATTTTAATATTTTAGAAATTCTATTGAGGGCTATTAATAAAACATACTCTATAATTTTATTTAAAGCTATTAAGATGACTTCTATGCCTCAGATTATGAACTGCTATGATGAAAGTTCATAAGTATTTGGAAAGAATAGGTACTCTTCTGTGGCTGGGTAAGATATTCTATAAATTTCAGTGGATCAAGTAGTTTCATAGCATTGTTCAGGATTTTCATACTTCTACTGATTTTCTGTGTGCTTATTTTTCAAATACTAAGAAATGAATATAAAAGTATCTAGATAAAGGAATGGTTTTGTGTAACATTCCTTACTATTCTATTAGTTTTTGCTTTATTGATTTAGCAGCTTGGCTATAATATATGTCCACAGTTTGGATTTTTGTTTCTGTAATCAATAAGACCAATTCATGTGAAGTCCTGTCTATTTAATAAGTCAACCTTTAGTCTAGTAAGTAAACTTAAGTAGATCATACCAAAATTCTGAGGATGTGACTAGGACCACCTCTCATGTGATACATTGTATTCTAATTTGTGTTTGCCTCTCTGCTCTTATGAGACTGACAAAATATCTTTTCAGATTCTCAGTCTCTCAAGGAATGCTTATACTTTCAAATTAAAAATTATGACAAGGAAAAAAGTAGAAAAGTAGAAAAAATTTAAGCTCTTATCTTGTGGCTTTCTCCTTTTACAAATCTTTGCCATGGATATCTCCTTGCCCTTGTAATTCTCTCATGTCTTTAAATAGATATTTAAAAATATTTGTTGACATTTCTAATGATTTATTACATAATTAACCATGATCAGAATTGATACTTGTGTTTTATTTTATCTGTTACAAAATTTTCAAATTTGACAATATATTACTGCTATTTATTTTGCATGTGAAACAAGAGGTATATGATTTCTAGATTCTCTAGACTTATAAAATTGGGTCTTAATTGCCTAGGTGTTCTTGTGAACAGATGATAGATTCCATGATATGATTAGAAGAAAAATGTAAATTCCAAGGGCTCAGCCATTTTTAATATTCTAAAAGATATTAATCTAGTTTTAGTCTATATTTTTAAAATGGAATTGAAGTAAGATACAGTGATAAAATTTGTTTCTGTGTTTGTGTGTGTACCTGAATATTTGTGTGTTTAGATAAGAGATGGAACTCTTTTGGCTTCAGATTTAATGCACTACACGTGAGTGAAGTGTTTAGTTGATCTCAGATTTAATCGTTAAATGCAAAGTGTTTCTGGTTTAAAAACTTGTGATAATTCATGATAAATTCTCTAGTTTTTTGGACCATTAATTGAAAAGTTTGTTTTAGAGTATCTTCTCCATTTGCATCTACTCAAGTCAATATGTTTAATTTTGATTAAAAAAGATATGTAGAGTCACAGTTTTTAGATGACATGCATATTATATCTGTCTAAATACAAGATGAGGTACGTTCCCTACATTTGCTTATAAAAAAAGTATTACATTTAATATTTAAATACATTATCCATTTTGAATTCATCTTTATGTAAAGTATGAGCTTTAAGTTAGGATTTAATTTTATTTGCATATGAATATACAATTGTATAGCATCATTTGTTGAAAAGACTGTCCTTTCTTCATTGAATTGCCTTTGCGCCTCTGTCAAAAATCAGTTGCCTACATTTCTATAGGTATGTTTCTGGAGTCCCTACTCTACTCCATTGATCTATGTATCTATTATTCTCCCAATAGCACACTGCATTGATTTATAATAACTTTATGTTATAATGCATTATTATAATTGGGTTATGATTTACATTATTATAATTGGGTTATGATTTCTCCAATATTACACTTCTTTTTAAAATTGTTTGGTTACCCATGTCATTAAAAATATTTTATCAGTACTAAAAATTAGTCATTATTGAATTTACCAGTTTATTCAGAATTACCAACAATAGGAAAACAAATTAACTTTAAGCTAAAAAACTGAGCTATGAGCTACAATTATGCTTAAGGTCTAATGTAGCAATAGTTGAGCAAACCAACCTGCCTTCCAAGCAACTGTTAGTTGAAAATAACAGTGGAAGAACTCAATTAGCAAAAAGTCAGCTAGAATATATAAAATATAAAAGAAAAAATTCTCCAAAGATCTAATTAGTATGAGTGTATTTGTAGAACAGAAATTGAAAGGTAGCTCCAGGAGCAGTATAAGGTATAAAGTTTAAAGGCCAAAGTGTTATCATTAAAATATTCCCTATTTTTAGGTTACCTTCATTGAACTACACTTACACACAATAAACTATAACCATTTTAATTGCAAAGTTTGATGAGTTTTGACACAAAGAAAATTATCATTAAATTATTGCCACCATCAAGCTATAAGATTTTCCTTACCTCTAGAAGGCTACCCTGTGACTCTTCAGTCAATCCACATCGCCAACCCTGAATCTTTGCATCCCGTAATTTGCTATCTATCCCTACAGATTGAACTTGCCTATTCTAGAATATCATATGAATGCTATTATACAACTTGTACTCTTCTGTGTCCGGCTTCTTTAGCACAGCATAAAGTTCGATAGGTTCATTCACATCATTGAATGCGTCAGTAGTTCATTCCTATTTAATTCTGATTTGTATGAATATACAGTTGTTTATCCATGCACTTGCTGATAGACATTTTTTACCACATCTTTCGGATTTCTGCCCACTTATATTTGAGCCTTCTGAGTTCTTTATATATTCTGTATATAAATCCTTTGTGAGATATACGAATATTTTCTTCCAACCTCTGGCTTGCTTTGTCATTTACTTAGTAATGTCTTTTCCTCATGCGTTTTGTGTCATATCCAAGACTGTTTGCCTGTACAAATTGGCTATATTTCTCCTATGTTTTCTTCTAAATGTTTTTAGTTTAGCTTTCATGTTGAGGTCTAATATTTATTTCAAGTTAATTCTTGTATCGTGAAAGGTAAAGATTGAAGTTTATTTCCATATGGTTACAGAATTGCTCCAGCACCTTTTGAGAAAAAAAAAAAAAAAGACTTTCATTCCCTCATTAAATTGTCCTGTTATTTGGTCAAATATCAATTTACCTTTGATGGATTATATCTGGCTTCCTTATTCTGTTCCATTTATCTAAATGCATATTATTTTACTAATAGTATGCTATTGTAATTACTCTAGTTTTACAGTGTATCTTGAAATTAGGTACTGTTGGGCCAGTGACTTATTTTTGTAAATAATTTTTTTTTCTATGGCTGCTTTCCAGATACAACAGCAGAATTGAAAAGCTGCAGCAAAGACCCACTATGGTCCTCAAAGATTAAGGTATATACTATCTGATATTTTATGAAAAGTTTTCTGACCCCTGCTCTATTAAAAGCTAAGTTTTAAATAGATCTTCACTAAGTGATATTTATTCAATAATATTGCTATTGCATTTTGTAGTTAATTCAATTATTTAAGAAAAAAGATAAAATTTAAATTAATTAAAATAAAAATATATATTTTTCTAGTGAATATAAAATATATTAATGAGGTCAGAGTAAAATTAAAAGCAACCCAAAAAATCAAAATTTTCAAATGAACATATGAAAAAATTAAATAAATGCTAACAAAAATAATTATTATAGCACATACTATATATTAACACACCAAATCATTGTATTGCCCAATGCTGTTGAGATTTTAGTAAAACTGTTACAGTAACAGATACTTTGTGGCAACCCAAATTGATTCAACTTTCTTGAATGCAATTTTTTAAAACATTAAGGTGCATAATATTGGTCAAGTCATTTGATTCAGTAGTCTCACTGTTAGAAATGTGTTTCTAAAAATTCCACATATATGACACTATTGCCACATTATTTCTAAAAGTTAAAAGTTGATGACAAACTGAATATCCTGAGATATGGGGAATATTTATTCAATAGGATGATATGATGCCATAATAATGAGCCTTGTCAGCCCTGTGAGTTCCATCAGTTTTTATTTACAGTATAATATAGTTATTTAGAAATTTTTTAAAGGTTTCTTCATTATATTTGAAACCACAATTCTATCTGAAATGGACCTCAAATCCTCAGCAATCTTTGAAATTAGTCTTGGCTCTTACTTCAGTGCTAAATTGCAATGGTTCCAAATACTTGCAACTTCTTGGACAGCAATTTTTTCCAACTTTCCTGTCTTCCATCTTTAGAATCAGCTGCACCAGCACCTGTATTTAACTCCCTCCCAGAGGAAGCCATTTTTCTTCTGAATCTTCAAAGCTAAAATCTTCACACATTAATACAATACAGTTACTTTTTTCATACTTTGAGGACTTGCTGTTTTATATCATATCTTCCACAAATTTCTTCAGCCCCTTTAGTGCATTAACTACAATAATGAGCATAGCAATGTCTCCACGTGTAAGAGAAAACATTTTTTTCTTTGAATCCTTTAAGCTTCACTTAAAAATATAGTAATCTACACATACAAATTTTAATTCTTCAACCCTCAGTCTGCTATTCATTTTAATCTTCTTTACTTAATATTATTCAGTTCAAAACGCCATGAAAAAGTTTATTAATGAATTTTTAATATTTAAAGCTTTAACATACACCTTTCCCCTGACTAAGCATCTTCATTCTGCCTGTTCACTGGCTAACTGATAAATGGAAGCCTTTTCACCTGCGTCCTTCTCTAGGGAGAGTTGTTTATCTCCTCCTCTGCCCTTCCACAGCACTCTACCATACATATATATGGCAGAAATAAAACTATATAGAGACAGTAAGACTAATAGGTACCAAATACTGAAAGCTTACTATGTACCAAAATCCCATACTAAGCTCTTTACATTCATAATTTTATTTAAATTTTATACAAACTTTATGAGTTAAATTCTAATATTTATATCACTGACAGGTGATAAAAGAGATTTTAAGAGTTGAAATACATTTCCAGGTCACACAGCACTAAACTAAGACTGAATTTGCCTCCAGGTCTTCTTTACAGACATCACGTCCTTACCACTCTAATCTTTTGTTTTAGTTCTATGTCTTACATCATGTATTATATGCATTAAAGAAAATAAAGCCCATTTAGCAACATATATTGCCTGTTTTCTCATGAATTCAGATATTTTTACTCAGAAGATTGGTATTTTGATTAAAGATGGCATTATCTCTTTTATCTCACAGGATTTGCTGCAATGATAGTAAATAAATAGAAAGGCATAAGTTCAGAAAAATGAGAAAAATAGAAGAGGGCCACCTCAGGCAAGAGATTTAATTTTTCCCCTGAAGTTTAATACACAGATAAACAAATATTGATCAGAAAAACAGCATAGAAAAACAACTACTCAGAACACCACAGAGAAGACAGCAGCCAAGGCATTTTCAGGCCTCTAATCATACCTTGGAAAGATTCGGAATTTGGAAATACACACACTAGGAATGCAGGAGGGAAAGGTGATGCTAAATACAGGAGAATTTGTTGACAATCTTTAGTGGAACTTTTATTTTTCCTCCATCATGAGAAAAAAACAAAGCTACAGTTTAGTGTTTACACTGCAGGCTAAAAGAGAAAAAAAGAGAATACATTCTTAATACAAACAAGAGACTACCTTCTGGCAAGGAATTAGGACAGGTAATGTAGTGATTGGTACCCAAGATGCTTGGGGAGCATTCAAGCACCCTTATACCTCAGGATATCGACCAGTCAAAAGAAATTCATGTACATACTTCTCAGGGTGGTTCATATATTGACCTATCCCTAAGGATGAATAGAAAATACAAACTTCATTTGATTAAATCCTAAGCATGAAGGAGCAGGTGCAAAATTTAAAAAGAAAAGAAAGCACTTAGATAATAAATGAAAGAAGAGGAAAATATATAAACAATATCTTTTTATGAACTACTTTAAAAATATTAACATATTTTTATAGACAGTATTTAATGCTGTCATAAAATAACAACATGGAGATATAGAAAAAGAGAAAACAGGAAAGAATTCTAAGTAACTAAAGTTATATTACAAAAATTATATTCTTAGGAATTGTCCAATGATCAAGTTAAAGAAAAATATCCCAGAATACAGAACAAAAATATGCAAAAAATATTAAAGAAAATGTAAATCAGTGGGCACAGTAATCTTTGAAATTCCAGAAAGAAAGAATGTAGATAAGTATTCTAAAAATCATAACAATAATAGAAAAAAGTGATTCAAAGCTAAAGTTAAACACGATTCTTCTAATTAAAAGGACCCAATACTAACTATCAAGTAAAATGACAATCAGCTCACTTAACAACCTCAATATGAAATTTCTAAACCCAAGTAAATACAAAGACCTAAAACCTATAGAAGGGAATTAAAACACACACACACACACACACACAAACAAACACACACACACATACAAAAAGCAATCAGACTGGCAGCAGACATCTCAGTAGCAATATTGTTTACTTGAAGGCAATAAAGAAATACTTTCAAAGGTTCATCAAAAATTTCCTTGCATTCTATAGTCATCCTTGCAATCAATTAAAGGTGAATGTAGTTATTTTAAATATGATAAATCAGAAGATTTAACTTCCAACACATCTTCTCTTGGGAAATCATTTGATTTATTGGACTGGAATAAAACAAAGATGATAGAGACATATAATTCAGAAACAGGTGAACAGAAAGTCACAACTTTGCAAAAGACAAGAAACATTTAATTTAAAGAGACAAGGCATATGCTATAGTTTGGCTCTGAGTCCTCACCCAAATTTTATCTCAACTTGTAATCCTCATGTGTGGAGGGAGGGACCTGTAATCCCCATGTGTTGAGGGAGGGAGGTGATTGGATCATGGGGGCAGTTTCCCTCATGCTGTTTATGTGATAGTGAGTGAGTTCTCACAGATCTGACGCACCTGTAAGGGGCTCTTCCCCCTTCACTCTAACTTTGCTCTCTCTCTCTCTCTCTTGCCGCCTTGTGAAGAAGGTGCCTGCTTCCCCTTCTGCCTTGATGGTAAGTTTCCAGAGGGCTCCCCATCTATGCATAACTATCAGTCAATTAGACTTCTTTTGACTCACAGTTTTCAGTATTTCTCTATAGCAGTGTGAGAATGGACTAATGCAGCAGAGAATTTCAAAGAAAATTCTCAAAATAATAAAAGAGCAATAGATGGGATGACAAAAAATTTAATAAATAAAATTATTTGATTAATAGTTTGTAAAAATTTAGATTATGATGAAGGTTTATAATACAAATAAAAATAATTTTTTAAAAATAAGAAAGACTTCCAGAAAGCTCAAGAACAAAATTAAAGGTTGGGCAAGAAAATCATGCTTTTTAAGTATAGACCAAATGGGCCAGATGGAAACAGTGACCATCAAGGAGAAGAGTGGAATGGGATCCAAGGAAAGCTGGAGTAGATAAAAAACTGGAAGCTATCAGGGATGCTGGGGAGAAGAATAAAGGATGGAAATCAGAAAGTCTAACAAATATTTAAAATAAAATTAACAGTATATATGAAAAGTAAGACATAATATGGCTTGAAATAGCATGATAAAGTACAAAAAAAGATTGATATTAATATTTTTCTTGGAATGGCACAAAAGCTTACTGTAGAAAAAGAATATATAATAATGGAAATCTACTTGAGATTTTCAGTAAATAATCATTATACTATCATCACTACTTAAACACATTTTACTGGAGTGTTTGGGGGGCAGAGGAAGAATTAATCTAGAGCTAAAGATTTTATTCCTAAATTATAGCTATGGCATAGAAAATAAATGCAATCAACCTTGATAATGTAAAATTTGAAGTACAAATGACACAAACTGGGAGCTGAGGGTGGGAGGAAAGCTGGGAACCAAATTGGAAAGAGTATGAGAGTATAAACAACAAACTTCTCATTTATAGCAGGGAGTATACAGATGACTTTGTAAGTTTACAAATCAAGAAACAGCAAAGTAAGCATATGTTTTAAAATATAGATGTAAAGCAAAAAATGTTTTTTTATTATATGGCATGTTCTATTTAATTTTTAAACTGTGTGTGTATATATCTATATGTATGTATATATATATATATAATCATATATAACTATACATATATAAATTTGATAAAAATTTTTAAAAACTCAAGCACTATATGTCATATAATCTATAATAGTTTGGTGCTTGCTTGTGTTTGATCTTCACATGTTTTGACCACAATTTATTCCTAGTTGACAGCAATTGTAAGATATTGTCAACTGTAAAATGCATCTGAATTTCAGAGATATTTACATTTGAAAATAATAAGTGTTTTAGAATCAGTGCAATTGGATAGATCAAATTTAATTCAGACAGATGTCCCTACTTACGAGAAAATGTAACAGAAATAACTGCAAGGTTTAACAACTAATAGTGAAAAATAATGGTTCATTTCAGAGAATCACACATCAGCATGTTATCAGAGCTGCAATTGGTGATAGTTCATCAATATATGACCTTAACTCTGGACAGTAATACACAGATATTGCTGATGAAAAAGGCCTCATTCTCTAAAATGGTGCTGTAAGAAATCTATACATATTGAATGGTTAGTCTACAATTAGGCAATAAAACAAAGGAGCCTAATTATCCATTTACATAAGAGAAAAATTAGTCCCCTGTGAGAGCTCCAAATAAAATTATCTGAGATTGACCACTGCATGCCATAAATTTCCAATCAGTAAAATGATTTTGCTATACTAAATTAAGGTAATAAATATTTGCAGGAAAAATATGAGCTGTGACAACTCTTCTGCTCATTGCAGTTATTCTCTGCTTGACAAAATTTGCCTCAGTAAAACCAACTGTAGGATAATCCATGGGGATCCTATGAAGATGCAATCATTCATTCATTTTTAACAGGGGACCTCAGTAGCCACATCTGTCCAAATGAGAGTAAACAGTAGGTTCTGAGATGTTTGGGGGAACATTATTCCAATATTGAATTTTTTAAGGCATGGTTAGACTATTCTAAGTATTTAAAAAGTTTTCAAGTGTTTTAATGGTACTTCAGAAACAATCCAGCCTTGTTCTTCATGTCAACAATGGATTACTATACAAACTAGTTTAGCAGCAAGTGGCTGGATTGTTGAAGTTACATGGTTTTGTAACAGAGGAGAGTTGATTGTTTCCTGGTTTTGGTCATGAATAAAATTACAAGTTTCATGTACAATAAATTTTTGAAGTCTGCCAAAGTGCATAAAACACATTTGAGATATTTAAGCACTGAGAGAGAAATAGAGCAAAAAAGCGGATTAGGATTCTCCAGTTATCATCTCCCTGCACAAACATCTATTTGAGCAACTATTCACACCAAAAATATCTTCACAAGAGCTATGAAAAGCAGGTAAAAGATCACATTACCTGATTGTAGTACAATAATAAGAAAAGATACATTGAAGAGGGTAAGAAGGACAGTTTTACATTACCCATGTCACCACTCCCCCTACTATAAGCGATATATACAAAGAGAGACTCCATGTACTTGGGAAAAAGGGAGGAAAGTGAGCACAGGATTTTGCCATGGACTGCAACACTGAGTCTGCCAAAGTAAAATCTGCCACCATATTCCAGGCTGGGACTCACAGAATGAGCCTCAGGATCCACCATGGTACCAGGCAAGACCACACAGCCCCAGCCTTCAGGCTTACGTGGCAGAATTGATCTCTAGCCTGCATACTGACAGGCCTATTTTGGTAGCCTGCGGTTCTACAAAGCCTTCAGTGTTTATCTGTATTATGATGAAATTCACTGAGCCTTCTTAAAACAATAATTTTGAAGACTCTGGACAGGTCTTAGTGTCAGGCAACCTCAGTGACCCCAGACTTCTGGCACATTTCAGTATCACACCAGCTGCATCTGTCCTGGGCTTCTGCCAGTGCCAGGCCAGTCACAGTGTGCCCCAGATTATTAGCATGCCCCAAGGCTTCACTGCCTGCATCTTCCATGGGCTTCTGGCCCATCCCAGTGCCATGCCTGCTGCAGGAATTTCACAAAGCCAGTGCTTGAAGACTAAAATAGTACCTAATTCAAATGTGCAAAAATCAGTGCTCCATCACAAAAATCTGGGAAACAAGTCACCACCAGACAAAGTGATGAGTCAGTGACTGACAGTAAAGAAATGGAGATCTATCAACTGCCTGACAATTAAAAATAATTGTTTTGAGAAAGGTCAATGAACTTCAAGATAACACAAAGAAATATATCTACAAAATAAGGGAAACAGCAAGAGACCAGAATGCAAAATTTGATAAAAAGATTGACATAATTGTAAAAGTAGACAGAAATCATAGAGCTATAAAGGATAATGAGCAAAAGAATAAATACAATAAAGAGAATCAATAGCAGAACTGATCAGCAGAAAGAAGAATCTGTGAACTTGAAAACAGGTTATTTAAAAATATTTAGTCAAAGAAAAGAAAGAAGAAAAAATGAAAAGGAACAAAGAAAGCTTATGGGATTTATGAGACATCAGAAAAGCCAATTTTTGAGTCATAGAAATTTAAGAAGGAGAAAAGAAAAATGAAGGAATAGAAATCTTATTTAAAAAAGAGTAGCAGTTCCAGAGACTTGGAATGGAATAACAATTAAACAAAAATAAAAGAAAGACTAGCAGAAAATGTTCTAAACCTAGAAAAGATGAAAATACCTAGGTATAAGAAGGTCCAATTCCTCAAACAGATTCACTCTAAATAAAACTACCCTAAGACCCTTTAATCAAAATGACATAAAAGTAAGCCAAAGAGAGGATGCTGGAAACAGCAAGAGGAAAAAAACACAGAGCTTATAAGGGAGTTCATATACAATAGTAGCAGACATCTCAGGAGAAACCTCACAGGCCAGTAGAAGGAGGGATAATATACATAAATTATTAAAGGGAGATGAACTGTGAAACAATAAAACTGTACCCTGAAAAGCTGTCCTTCAAAAATGAAGGAGTAATACTTTTCTAGACAAGCAAAAACTAAGGAAATTTATCACCATCAGATCTATCTTACAAAAAATGCTAAAGAGTTCTTCAAACTGAAAGAAAAAGATGCTAATGAATAACACAAAAACATCTGAAAACATAAAACTCACTGCTAAATGTAAGTAAACAGTCAAATTTATAATACGCTAATACTGTAAGGGTGGTAAGTAAATCACTTGTATCTTTATAATAAATGTTGAAAGGCAAAATTAATAAAAATTAAAATACCTATGATAATTTTAAGGGATATGCAAAATAAAAAGATGTAAATTGTTACATCAAAAATTCAACAGTTGGGATGGGTAGTAGAGTAAAAATGTAGTTTGTGGGTATATGCGTGTGTATGTGACTGTGTGTGTGTGTGATCACTATCAACCTGTTTTTAGATTAAAACAATCTGATGTAACTATAAATGGTTTTTGTTTGCTTCATGATAACCCCAAAGCAAAAATCTATAGATCACAAAAAAACAAAAAGCAAGATATCAAAATATACCATTCATGAAAATCACTTCACCACAAAGGAAGACAGAAAAGAATGAAAGAACAAAACAAAAAGTCTTTAAAACAACTAGAAATCACTTAACAAAGTGACAGTAGAAAATGCTTACTTATTAGTAATTACCTTGAATTTAAATAAATTTTCCAATTGAAAGATACAGAGTGGTTGAATATATTAATACATTTTGGGATTAAGTACATTCAATTTCTATCAGATTTACCACTAGGCTTTAGATACAACTTGATGGGATTTATAAATTGAATATTATAAAGTTTCATTGTTTTTCCTGGCAGACAGAAATGCAATTAACTCTTGCATTTTGTTATACATCCAGTAACTTACTTCCTAATTCTTATTTGTAGATTCTTTTGGATTTTATGTATATAAAGTCATATATTTGAATAATGATGAATTTATTTCTTTTCCAGTTCTTATTATTTTTAATTCTTTTTGCCATCCTTGCTGACTACAAACAAGCATCCTGTCTTACTAATTGGAGAGAGAAAGCTTGCAACATTTCACCATTCAACTTTATTTTCACTGCAGTACTTTGCAAAATTCCTTTATCAAATTGAAGAATTTCCTTTCCATTTTGACTTTACTAAAATATTTTCTTTTTAAACCTTGATTAATCAAATTCAATTTCTGTATCTATTCAGTTATATGTTTCTTTTTCTTCCTTCCATTAATATATTATACTACATGTATTGATTTTATTATGTTAAACCAAACTTGAATTCCTACAATGAATCTACTTTGGTTGTATTGTCTTTTTAAATATATTACTGGATTAGGTTTCTCATATTTGAAGATGTTTTTATCTATGTTCTATGAGTTACATTGGACTACAATTTTTCCTTGATATCCTTATCAGATATGTCGAGATAATATTCAACTCCTAAAATAAATTCAAATAGATGTCTTATTTGTTTACTTTTTAGAGACAAGGTCTTACTCTGTCATTTAGGCTGGATCACTGTGGATAGAAGCTGTGATCCCAAGAGGGCACTCTAGCTCTGAACTCCTGGGCTCAAGTGATCCTCCGACCTAAGCCTCCTGAGTAGCTATAACTACAGGTGTGCACAACCAAGCCTGGCTAATTTATTTTTATTTTTTCGATAGACAGGGCCTTGTTATGTTTTCCAGAGTGGTCTAGAACTCCTGGGCTCAAACAATCCACCCCCCTTAGCCTTCCAAAGTGTTAGGATTACAGGAGTGAGCCACCTCACCTGGCTAGATTTCTTATTATTTCGAATTTACATATAGTTAGCTATTTTAACTTTGTAAGGATTCAGCAATAAGTTATCTGCATCTGTACTTTGCTGGAAAGTCTTAAACTGGAGATTTAATTTACTTAAAGTTAAGAGATTACAGTTTTGAAAGAGTTTAGAGAACTACTCAAAATTTTAATTTTTTTTGAAATTAGCAATAATTATTCTTTTGTAGAAATCTGTACATGTCATCTATAGGGCTAATGTATTGGCACAGAATTGTTTACAAAAATATGGATATATAACCTTATAATCTCTCTTCAACATTGTTTTTGTATTAATATTATTAATATCAGCAGGGCTTGCAGGATGTTCACTTTTTTTCACCTTAATAAATCTACTTTAATTCCAAAAGAAATTAATCCAGATTGGACAGTAATATACAACACACACTTTAATGTTTCTTTTATAAATATCTAACCTAATACAATTTTCCTTATTTGTATATATGCTACAAATAATAATTTTATCTTAGATTTCAGAGTCTTAACAGGATTAAAACATTTTCTTGCAACTACCACTTGTCGCCTATGAAGGGTCTGAACTTGTAGTGTCCTCCTTTCTTAAATCCCAGTTAATTACAGTATCCTCTCAAGAAGAAGATTTTCATAAATTATTAATGGACTGATTCCATTTTTAAAAAAATGGTTTTGGCAAATGTGAACATAGAAAATTCTGTTGTTCTCTATTGCTTCATGATATGAGAAAAAAAGATGATGCACACTTCAACAGAAAAAGTAGGTTTATCGGGCAGTTCTGATAGCATTTTACATGGTAAAGTATAAAAAGGTCTAAGAAGCAAACCCCTTGCTCAGGGGTAAAAGTTATTTCAAAATATTTCTCTTCTGAATTGCTCAGTACTTTCAAGTGCTTTTCAAACTGATAGGCAGATTACTGGCATCAAGTTCATCAAATTTACACCTGTCATGAACAGTGACATTATAGAAATCAAGAACATCTCTAACCCTGCACAGCTGGTGAAGCCTGGAGTTAGGGACTACAATGGCCATCATCAGCTAACTGTGACAAGAGATTGAACTTCAGATGACCATCTTCCAGGGAGCTATCCTCTCAATTACCAAGAAAAAATGAACCAAAACCTCTTACGCTACCTCAGCTACCACTGGCTCTTTCTCTTTCCTGGCTCGAGACCAAAACTGCTATTATTTTGACTTCTTGAGATGAACTCCTAAATCATTTCTTTTCAGCTATCGTTTTATTAGTCATTTAAGACCAAATACCTGTCTAAGCATAGCTTTAGCTGGGACCCATATGCTTTGATACACAGTATTATATCACTATTTAGCTCAAATATTTTCTGGTTTCCATCGTGATCTTTTTCTTTGAACCATGAATTATTTAGAAATGCATAATCTGCAAACTTTTGAAGAGTTTCTAATTAATTTATTAATATTGTCTATTTTAACGTTTTGGGTTCAGACAACATATTTTATATGGTTTCAACCATTTGAAATGTTTTTTAAGATGTATGTTGAAGCTATTCATATGTCCAATTATGGTAAATATTTCATAAATACCTAATTCATTCTCTAGTTTTTGAGATTCGAATGTTCATCATACAGTTTTCGAGATTCAGCATTTCATATGTGTCAGTTAGATTTATTTTGGTAATAATATTGCTTAACTTTATATAATTTAGTGCATTTTTATCTGCCTATTTTATCAGTTACTAACAGAGTTGTATTAAAACATCCCATTATGTCTATGGATTTTTCTATTGCTAATTTTGATTCTGCTAAAGTTTGACTTTTATATTTTGAAGTTAGGTTGTAAAGTACATGCAAATTTAGAATTGTTCTGTCTCTCCTGAAGAATAATCTATTGTCATTGTAAAACATGACAGTTTTATCTCTAACTTTTTGCCCTAAAGTTTATATGTTTGATATTAAAGTTATGTTCTGCTGGGTAGTGTTTGCATAATAAACATTGTTTCATCTATTCTAAATCTTTTGGTACTGTCTTACAGACTAGTCAGTGAACTTAAATATATTATTGTTATCTAAACTCCTTGAAAGCTTTATGCTGTTGTTATATATTACAGCATATATAAAAACATTCTTAAAAAATTAATATTATTGTTTCATATCATCTATTTTCTCTTAGATATACCACCATGTTTACTCTTTCCCTTGCATTTTACTTTTGTCAGGAGAATACCCTTGATATGCCTTGTGGTATAGGTCTTCTGATAAAAAGTTCTATGAGTTCTTGTTTATATAAAATGTCTTTACCTTGATTTCCATCTTTACTTTGAAAATAATATTGCAAAGTTTTTTAGCTTTTTTTTTTTTCTGTTGAGAACTTAGCTTAAGTATAATTTATCTTTCTTTGAAAGTAATTGTTTGCCTCTTAAGATTTTTCTCTTTCTCATTGGTTTTCAGAAGTTATAATGTTCTACATATCCGCTAGAGGTTTGTAGTGCTTCATGAATTTGTAGCAGTGATATTCATTATATCGACAACACTTCAGGCATTGTCAACTAATTATACTGACAATATCTCAGGTATTATCTATTTAAACATTACCCCTGTCTAGTCTCCCTTTTACTTTCTAGGATATCAATTGCATGAGTGTTGGACATTCTCACTGGATCTCCTATGTCTCTTACTCTTTGTTATGTATTTACTTTTTTGGTTTCTGTTTTGTTTTGCTTTTTGTGATACAGGATGGTTATTTCTGTCCTAGAGAATCTACTGAGTATTCACTACATTATACACACATTGCCAGAAGCTTTGGAGAGTGAAGAAAAAGCAAAAATCATTACATCTGCTCTTAAGAACTTTTTAATCTCTTGGGAAAAAAAGCAAAACAAACAAACAAAAATCTTGGGCTTTCTGAGAAAAGGAGGAGTCTATGTTTACATGATATTCTGAGTGAACAAACATTCCAAATTTTACTAAATGATATAATTTGTGTTTCTCTCATCTTTCTCATATTAACCTGCACAGAGATGGAGAAGCTTAGCCAATCTAGTACACATTGTGATGCCTCACTGACAACCAATCTTGAGGCGTTTGTCAAAAAAGTTACCATTTCAACAGTAAGGTGCAATCCAAATAAAAATAAGTAATTTTTGAAGCATTTTTTAATGTCAAAAGACAGGTCTTTTATTGCATTTATCAAGACTGTTGCTTTTAAAATTATGTTTTCTGATTGAATAAGGTAAAATACTTAACTCCATCCTGGCCAGATTAGAATGACTTTTAGTGAAATTATTTTTTATAAAGCCTTTTGGTTAAAACTCTACCATTTAATGACTTACCTTTACAGAGCGCATTGCTCTGTTTTATTCCCAACTACAACATTTGCGTAAAGTATGATGCTCTCAATTGTGTGTGACAAGCTACACTAACTACTCACCTCCTCTTTGGTAGAAGAATATTAGGAGCTGAATGCTCTCTGAATATTCAACCTTTTTTATTAATTGCCTTCATCATCAAATCTTGATTCTATCTTGTTATCAAGACTGTCTCTGCATCAAGAAGGAATTTGTTACCAGCCAAAAAAGAGGAGGTTTTAATTCATTGCTTTCTCTCTCTAAACATCTCAGGCATTGCAAAAATAAAAATAAAAAATAAAAAAAGCTACTGTGGTTCCCAGCTATGCCTTTGGAATTTGCTATAACCACCTAATCCCTTATGTTCTCTGGGGTGAGAGTGGTAAACATAGGGTTCATCTTTCCACATTCTTTCTGCCAGTTATGTTCCAATGGCAAAAATACTAACACAATGGCAAGAACAAAGAATAAACTAAATTAATATTGAAATAATATCCTCTCCTTCATTATCACATATCTGTCACATTTTGGCTTTTTGAATAAATTTATAATTATTCTTAGTGAGCACCAAATTATCTGTAACCACTATCACTACAGCTATAACAAGTATTTTAGGCACTTTTATTTTGCAAGGGATAATGCAAAATATATCTTAGTCAAATTTTTTACATATTCACATTCTTTTCTAATTACTTCCCCTGACCCTAAATTTCTTAAAAACTACTTTAAATTCACCAATACATGTGTATGCCTGATAGGATTTTTCTTCTATGCGCAATTTCTGTGACTCAATAAAACAATGTGCTAAAATTGAACATGTACCATTTGTAGTGATAGGGGCTTAGGCTTGACTTCCAGCTTTGATACGTGCTGGCCTGGTGGACCTGAGCTAGTCAGTTAATCCCTGTTGCTTCTATTCTTTCACTCATTAAAGGAGGAAATAGGAGCTTCCTCACAGTATTGTTCTGGGGATTGGAATTAACATATTTATAATTATTGTTGAATAGAAGCTAATCAATAATTTTGCCATCAATATAGAATAAGTATTGTTTTGATACACAGTATCTTTCTTTTGATTCATACTATACATGAACATACCTTGTTTTAGAAAGAGATTTGTTTTCCTTCTCATCATAAAATGAATAAGAACCAGTATGAATAACTATTCTAAGGAATTGTTTTGCTGTAGAAGTCCATTCACTATCTCTGATAATTTTTAAAAGTAGAATTTGAAAGTAGAGTAATAGATAGAAAAGTAAGACCTTAATTATTTTTAATGGAAGGCTCTAGAAGTCATGAGGATTAGAATTGCCTTCTCCAATTCTACTCCATTTACCACAGATTCACGGAGCTCTAAATTATAGTTAGAGATCACTTTCATTTTGCTACAATTTTTTCATGCAGCTTTTTTTCCCTCAAATAAGATTGTCAGGATAGTACTAGGAAGTAGAGGAGCGCTTTAGTTCTAGGGGAGGCATATTCAAATTACGGGTAAAATGAAATCAACAATTACTATTTGTGTGATATCCAAAACTGAGTATAGAGTATGTTTCTGAGATTAATCAGCAAAAAATTGAATATAATATTAAGTGTTGAGAAGCGGGAAAATAACTTACCTATACCCCCAGACTTTTAAGCCAAGCCTGGAAAAGCAAGAGAAAAAAAAAGACAAGAAAATAATACAGAAAGGAAAAAAATTAAGTGAGTATATCTTTAATTTTCTTGTTTGTTCTAGCCAGAACTTTTCATTAGGGGTATGTCTACCTTTCTGACTAAAAGTAAAATTGGAAGTAGAATAATAAATACAAAGTGAGCCCCTAATTACTTTTAAGGGAAGGTTCTAGAAGGCGTTAGAATTAGGAGTTTTTCTTCCAAACAAAATCTTTTTTACCACAGATTGATATGGCTCAAGATTTCAGAGAACACTTTCCCTTTAGTTATGATAGAACAGGGCTCAGTAACTGCCTTTTATCCACATGATAATTAGCCATTAAATCTGATTCAATAATTCTTCAAGAGGTGGAAGAATTTTAATGGCATTCAACTTAAAGATCTTTTCTATCTTTTAAGGCCTGTGGACCTTACCTTATTTGCAATACAGTCCCGAGCCCACTGAAGAGCAAATACTTCAAGGTACTTACTCATCTTTTATCCAGCTCTTCTACCCTTGCATGCATGTGTACCCCACCCCACAGATATGTGTTATTCCAGAGTCCCAGTATTGCAGTTTTACAATATCATTATACCTTCAATGTGATTTCGAAGAATGGGTATATTGGTCCATCCTCACACTGCTATAAAGATACTACCCAAGACTGGGTAATTTATAAAGAAAAGAGGTTTAATTAACTCACAGTTCCACATAGCTAGGGAGGCCTCAGGAAACTTACACTTATGGCAGAAGGCAAAGGGGGAAGCAAGGACTTTCTTCACATGACAGCAGGAAAAAGAAGAATGTATGTAGGAAGAAATGTCAAATACTTATAAAACTATCATCTCCTGAGAACACACTTGCTATCATGAGAACAACATGGGGGAACACCCCACCCCATGATCCAGTCACCTCTCACCAGGTCTCTTCCTCAACACTTGGAAATTAGAATTCAAGATGACATTTGGGTGGAGACACAAAGCCAAACCATATCAATGCATAACATTTATTGAGGTCTTGCTCTTCTGTAATAACTGTGTTAAGATGTGTTAATAATTGTTTACATTTATTGAGGTCTTACTCTTCTGTAATAACTGTGTTAAGATGTGTTAATCATTGTTTTACATAAATTCACCAGCAACCTGAAGAAACTGGCAATATTTTAAGATCAGGGCTAATCTCTCCAATGTGACTACCTGTTAAGCAGTTATGAGTAGAGTTGCTGGAAAGGATGGAAGTTGTAGCATGATTAGAAGTAAGTTTGCTTAGGGACTCAAGACAAAGATGGATATGCAATGCATGTGGAAAAACAAGGCTCCGGGTGAAAACAGAGAGTGCTGACAGAGCGTACACAATTATGCATCTTTTTCCAATGCAATATTATAGATAGGAAGCAAAAGGCTATAAAATAATATGAATTTTAAAACCTCAGTCAAAAGGGACGTTTGAAGTCATTTTGTCCAGTATTCCACTTACCATAAAAGTCACCACTGGGAAAAGGTATAAAGGTAGGTTAATTCGTAGAGTCGAATGATGAAACTTTAGGTATTAAACTATGGCCAACAACTGCTACTAAAAGCAAATACAACATAAAGAGGGATTGTGAGAGAGCCAGTGAAGACATTCGCATAACAAAAAGACTATTCAAGGAGGAGTTGTGTCCTTGGTGGTGAGACTCAAGGCATGGTCCTTCCAATGATCAGATAATATAAAGTGGACATAGAAGTGAATGGATGCCAGCAGTGTCAGAAGAGGTACCTAAATCAGGGTGTGACTGAAGGACATGCTGTCAGAAGAGATGCTATAGAAATTAGTCAGTTGAAATACAGAAGGACATTATAGGCTAAAAGAAGTAGGGGCAAAAAATAAAGAGGCAGAAAAAAATGTAAATATTGTATTGCCAGCACCTTTATAAATGACTAGCCCTTACTCAAAAATCATACAGTGAAAGCACCTCATGATAAGTCTAGCATATCAAATATAAAAGCTTATATTTATCCTGAAGACAAAGTAGAAATGGGGAATATTGATTGTGGTAATATTTATTTTAAACCAGAAGAATTAGCTTGAAGTTATTTCAGAAATTCCTATGAGAAATGTTAAATGTTTGAAACCAGACAGTGGTGGTGAAATACAGAGGATTTTTTAATCTGTTAAATTAATAGAGCTGTTGATGTAAGCAGAGTGGCATTTTCTGGCTTAAACTGCCAGGAAAACTGGTATTTTTCATGAGCCTCAGTCTCTAAGTCATTTAGTATTTTTTTTAAAAAAATCACTTAGCAAGGGCTGTGTGTAGAGGGATTCCGTATTAGATATGTTAATTTTGAGCAACCTCAAGGAAAGAGATGTCTGAAAGTCAATTGAATAAACAGCATGTGACTTGCAAAAAGAGAGTTGGGCCAAATTCAGTTTATAATGAAACACTTAGAAGAGTGAACTAATTACACACACACACACACACACACACACAGTCATATCTTAATAGTAACAAAATGTGTTTGAGACCTTTTTAATTCTCATATGGGAAAGATATTTAATAGTAAATCTCATCTTCATTTTCTTTGAGAGAGAAAAGCTATGCCCTGGTTTCCTACATATGGTAGTTGTCCATTGATATCAGGCTATGCTTTTATGCTTTCACTGTAAAGCTATCTTTAGATATATGTAAGGATTTTTTTAGGATTTTATTATTAATGTAATGTATCCATCATTAAAATTTATAGATAGAAATGAATACATATTTGATTCTTGCCCAAGGGATCCAAAACTACAGTTTGTTGTGTTTATTGCTACTTCTGGCAGACTCACAGAAGATGTATGTTTATATATAAAACTCATAATAATAGTTGCACTTATTACTGCCATTGGAAACACATTAGGTATAAAATCAGCAAAAAAAAAAAAAAAATGCTGAGCTTTCAGGTTTTTGGAGCAATAAGATGCTTATAGCCAAATTGAAAAAGCCTTAACTAAAGAGTTGTGCCTTGCACTATGAGTTGAAATTCAATAAGCTGAGGTTTTTATTGAACCATGAGAAAACAGAGTATCCAAACTTTCATAAAACATGCTTTTTTTGTAAGTCACATATGTTTTTAATCTAGAAACCATAGCTACTGAATTGTACAATGTGAATTTAATCAGTGGCATATTACTACAAATTAAAAACAATCAATAAATCAAATATAGAGATCAAAGTAAAATCTTCAGATTGTGACAGCTAATATTTATTTAAATGCTCAGCTTGAAGGTCTTTAAAATTGAAATAGAGACAAAGAGAATATAAGACTTTATTGAGTTTGGCATGAAACCTATACTTTCAACACCAGAAACCAAATATTCATGACATCAGAAAAGTGCTCCAGGCTATAGACAAACCTAAGAATCTAAGAGAAAGAAGAGATTAAGAATTTCTAGTTATGATCTGTATGCTATAAACAGATTATGTTTACACCTCTTTATTCCAGTGCCTGGTACAAAGAGTCTATCACTTAATCAAGAGTGGCTTATCAATTCCTGCAGTAGAATAAAGAACATCAAAGAAATATAGAACATTTTAGTTGTCCAGAATACGAATCCAGCAAAACACAGCCATGATAATGATAAAGATAAAATGAAAAATACCATTAATCTGTTCAACATGTCATCAATACTATAAATGAAGAATCCTCTTCTACCATAAAAATTTCAGGAAAAGCCTTCTCTACTATGGGATGCTTCTCATCTCTTCTCAAATATGTATAATGGAAAGTGATAGCATCTTTTAACATCTGCCCATCTTCATCAAGTTAGAGTCAACTGAGTAAAACGACTAGGTGGACATTATCTCCTAAATTTATTCCTCATTTCTATGATTTCCAGAACTATGTGATTACTGTAAAAGTAACTTTTCCAGAAGGCATGTCAATCTATCAACTGTATTGAAATAGCTGTACTCTCTAGCTAAAATTTCTAAGTTCTATGATGTTAATGTTTTCACTTTTCAAAAATCTTCTCAAATTATGAACTTAATGGATACTGTTTTAAAAAATTGAAAAGACTTTCCTACTCATAAAAGGAGCAGACTAAAAATGCCCAACTTGCCCTCCACAATTTTGATTGTATATTCTTTACCTACTAGGAAAACAGAATCCCACTTTATTAATAATATTGGTAAGGAACATATATTTAGGATAACAAATACTATCTCGTTCTTTCTTCTGTACAACTAATAACACCTCTCAGGAATCACAATTTTGAGCAGTACAATGTAGTTAAAGATAGAAATATGTAAAAGGTGGTATGAATTTCAGAATGTAAAAGTCACAATGGGAATTGATGGATTCTGGCCAAGTCATTAGTGTACCCTTAGGTTTGTTTCACTATTTCTGGTACAGATTCAATATCAGACTACATTAGATTAACTAGAACAACCTCTACTTTTCATAGTAAAATGCCCAGGCTTCAGGATGAAAAATATAGCCTCAGGCTAGAAGATAAATCCAACCTTTAAGTGTTTAAGTTCAGACCTTTTTGATACCAACCAATGTAAAGAGTCTTAGGGGTCCAAAATACACCAGGAAAAGCAAAATGTAAGTAAAAACTAAAAAAAGAAAATGTACATTGCTAAGGAAAAACCAGGAATAACTCCCAATTATAAGACTATTATGGTCTATACCTGCAGATAAAACAATAGGAGAAATACTTCCTTATTGTAAACATAGGGTCATTTGTTAATGATACAAAAACTGGAAAACAGGAAAAAGTCTAATAAGAATCCAGATTAAAAATGTTAAGAGTTACATAATGTTATATAAACAATCAATATATGTTGAAAATCTGATAAAATTACAAAAATAAATTTAAGTACCAAGAGGGGCCAAAATGGCTAACTAGAAGCACCTGCAGTCTGTGGCTCTCACGAAACGGCGAGTGAATTCTGTACCTTCAACAGAGGTATCCAGGTTCTGACATTGGGACTGAGTTAGCAGATTGCTTGACCCATGGTGAGTGAGGGAAAGCAGGTTGATGCCAGAAGAGGCACGGAGGCAGGGAAGCCTCCACTGCCAGCCAAGGGAGGTGATGAGTGATTGTATGACCCTTCCCAGGAAACCATGTTTTTCCTATATATCTTTGCAACGCAAGGATATGGAGATCATCTTGGGAGCCCAAGTCTCAACAGAGTGGCCACTCACTCAGGCATGCAGGGAAACCCAGGATTTTTGCATTCTCCACCTTAGGAATTCTGACAAGGCAGGAGATCCCATGGATATTTCTAGGAAGGCACCTGAATCCAGAGAGCCAAGTAGTGTCGTTCTGCAGGCTCCACTCCCATAGCACCTCACAAATTAAGACCCACTGGCTTGGAATTCCAGCTGGCCAGCAGCAGCAGGCTGGAGACAGCCTGAGATGGACCGAGTTCCAGCAGGAGGGACAGCTGCCACATTTGTGGTTCAAGTTGGCAGTTCTAGCCTGCTGGCACCAGAGACCAGAAGGATTCTACCCAAGGAAGCCCAGATGCTGTGCCTGATTGTGGCCAGTCTACTTCTTTAAGTGGGACCCCCCCCCCCCCAGTACATCCCTCCTCACTGGGAAGGGCCTCTCTGAAGGAATTTCAGCAACTCCAGTCAGAGTTATACAAATAAAACTCTGATCTTTTTCTGGGATGGAGTCCCCAGGGCCAGGGGCAGCTGCTGTCTCTGTGATTCAGCTGACTTAGTCTTTCCGGGATGCTGGCTCTGTAGAGGCTGGGCAGTCAGTTCAGTGCACCTGCTCTGCCAAGGGACAGCCAGACTGCTTCTTTAAGTGAGTCTCTGATTACATTTCTCCTGGCTCAGTGGGACTTCCCAACAGGGGTCTCCAGACACCTCCTATGGAGGTATTTAGTTGGCATCAGGTCAGTGCCCCCCAGGACAGAGTTCCCAGAGGAAGGAACAGGTTGCCATCTTTGCTTTTTGCAGCATTCCCTGGTGATACCTCCAGGTGCAGGAGGGCCTGAGGTGAGTAGGTTCTGGAGTGAAACCCCAGCTGACTGCAGCAGCCCTACTGGAAGAGTGGCCTGACTGTTAAAACAAACAAACAGCAACAACAACACCAACAAGAAAGACCACAGAAAAACCTTATTCAAAAGTCAGTAATCTCAAAGATCGAAGGTAGATAAGCCTATGCAGATGAAAAAGAATCAAAGCAAAAATGCTGAAAACTCAAAAAGCCAGGGTGCTTCTTCTCCTCCTCCAAATGACCACATCTCTCCAGTAAGAGCACAGAACTGGGCTGAGGCCAAGATGGCTGAAAGTAGGCTTCAGATGGTGGGTAACAACAAACTTTGTTGAGCTAAAAATGCATGTTCTAACCCAATGCAAAGAAGCTAGCAATCAAGATAAAACAATACAGGAACTAATAAGCAGAATAGCCAGTTTACAGAGGAACATAATCAACCTGATGGAGCTGAAAAACATGAGAACTTCACAAGACAATCACAAGTATCGATAGCAGAATAGACCAAGTGAAGGAAAGACTCTCAGAGTCTGAAGATTATCTTTCTGAAATAGACAGGCAGACAAGCATAGAGAAAGAAAGGATGAAGAGGAATAAAGAAAACCTCCAAGATATGTGGAAGTATGTGAAAGACTGAAGCTATGACTAATTGAGGTACCTGAAAAAGATGGAGAGAATGGAACCAAATTAGAAAAGATGCTTCGGGATATCATCCAATGGAACTTCACCAACCTAGCAAGACAGGCCAACATCTGAATTCAGGAAACCCAGAGAACCACAATAAGATCAGCCCTAAGACACTTAATCATCAGATTCTCCAAGGTCAAAATGAAAGAAAAAATGTTAAGGGCAGGCAGAGAGAAAGGCCAAGTTACCCACAAAGGGAAACTCATCAGACTAACAGCAGACCTCTCAGTGGAATACCTACAAGCCAGAAGAGATTGGCGGGCCAATATTCAACATTCTTAAAGAAAAGGATTTCATATCCAGCCAAACTAAGCTTCATAAGCAAAGGAGAAATAATATCCTTTTCATACAAGCATATACTGAGGAAATATGTCAGCACAAGGCCTCCCTTGCAAAAGCTCCTGAAGGAACGACTAAATGTAGAAAGGAAAATCCATTACCAGCCACTACAAAAGCACATTAAAGTACACAGACCAGTGACACTATGAAGTGACCACATAAACAAGTCTGTGAATTAATGAACTAGCACCATGATGACAGGATCAAATTCACATATAACAATAGTAACGTTAAATGTAAATGGGCTAAATGCCTAATTAAAAGACACAGAATGCCAAGCTAGATAAGTAGTCAGGACCCATTGATATGCTATCTTTAAGATATCCATTTCATGTACAATGACACATAGGCTCAAAATAGATGGATCAAGGAAAATTTACCAAGCAAGTAGAAAACAGAAAAAAAGGAATTCTAGTTTTTGACAAAACAGATTTTGGGCCAGGCACAGTGACTCGCAACTGCAATCACAGCATTTTGGGAGGCCAAGGCAGGTAGATCAGGTCGGGAGTTCAAGACTAGCCTGGCCAACATGGAGAAATCCTGTCTTTCCTAAAACTACGAAATTAGCCAGGCATGGTGGCACATGCCTAAAATCCCAGCTACTCGGGAGGCTGAGGCAGGAGAATCACTTGAACCTGGGAGGCAGAAGTTGCGGTGAACCGACATGGCAGCATTGTACTCCAGTGTTGGCAACAAGAGTGAAATTACATCAGAAAAAAAAAAGACTTTAAACCAACAAAGATCAAAAAAGACAAAGAAGGTCATTATGTAATGTTAAAGGGTTTAATTCAACAAGAAGAGCTAACTATCCAAATATATATGCACCCAATACAAGAGCACCCAGAATTATAAAGCAAATTCTTAAAGACCTTCAAAGAGACTTAGACTCCCACACAATAATAGTGGTAGACTTTAATACCTTACTGACAATATTAGACAGATCATTGAGACAGAAAATTAACAAAGATATTCTGGACCTGAACTCAGCTGACAATCAAGCAGACTTGTTAGGTATCTACAGAACTCTCCACCTAAAAACAAGTGAATATATAGTATTTTCATTGCCACATGGCATTTACTCTAAAATTGATCACATAATTAGGAAGTAAATCACTCCTCAGCAAATGTAAAAGAACTTAATTCATAACAAACAGTCTCTTAGACCATGGCGTAACCAAATTTGAACTCAAGGTTGAGAACCTTACTCAAAACCACACAACTACATGGAAGTTGAACAACCTCATCCTGAATAACTCCTGGGTAAATAATGAAATGATGGTAGAAATCAAGAAGTTATTTGACACTAATGAGAACAAAGAGACAATATACTAGAATCTCTGGGATGCAGCTAAAGCAGTGTCAAAAGGGAAACTTATAGCACTAACTGTCCACATCAAAGAGCTAGAAAGATCTCAAATCAACAACTTAATATCACAACTAAAAGAAGTAGAGAACCAAGGGCAAACAAACCCCAAAGCTAGCAGAAGAGAATAACCAAGATCAGAGCAGAACTGAAGGAGATACAGACACAAAAAAAAACCTTTTAAAAATATCAATAAATCCAGGAGCTAGTTTTTTTGAAAACGTCAATAAAATAGACCACTATCTAGACTAAAAAAGAAGAAAAGAGAGAAGAACCAAATAGATACAATCAGAAATGATAAGCAGGATATCACCCCTGACCCCACATAAATAAAAATAACCATCAGACAATACTGTAAACACCTATATGCATATAAACTAGAAAATATAGAAGAAATGAATAAATTCCTGGACACATACGCCCTCCCAAAACTAAACAAGGAGGCAACTGAATTGCTGAAGACCAAAAACAACTTCTGAAATTGAGGCAGCAATAAATAGCCTACCAACCAAAAAAAGCCAAGGACCACATGGATTTACAACTGAATTCTATCAGAGGTACAAAGAAGCATTGGTACCATTTTTACTCAAACTATTCCAAACAATTGAAAAGGAGGGACTCTTCCCTAACTCATTTTATGATGCCAGCATCATCCTGATACCAAAACCTGGCAGAGATATAACAATAAAGTAAAACTTCAGGCCAATATCACTGATGAACATCGAATGCAAAAATCCTCAATAAAATACTGGCAAAATTAATCTAGTAGCACATCAAAAAGCTTATCCACCATGATCAAGACAGCTCCATCCTTGGGATGCAAGGCTGGTTCAACATATGCAAGTCAATAAACGTAAGCCATCACATAAACAGAACCAATGACAAAAACCACATGATTGTCTCAATAGATGCAGAAAAGGTCTCCAATAAAATTTAACATCCTTTATGTTAAAAATGCTCAATAAACTAGGGATTGAAGGAATATGTCTCAAAATAGTAAAAGCCATATATGACAAACCTACAGCCAATATCACACTGAATGGGAAAAAGCTGGAAGCACTCCCCTTGAAAACTGGCACAAAACAAAGATACCCTCTCTCACCACTCCTGCTCAACATAGTATTTGAAGTTCTGGCCAGAGCAGTCAGGCAAGAGAAAGAAATAAAGCATATTCAAATAGAAAGAGAGGAAGTCAAACTGTCTCTATTTGTAGATAACATGATCCTGTATCTAGAAAACCCCATTGTTTCAGCCCCAAATCTTCTTAAAGCTGATAAGCAACTTCAGCAAAATCTCAGGATACAAGATCTATATGCCAAAATCACTAGCATTTTCATTTACCAGCAACAGGAAAGCTGAGGCCAAATTATGAATGAATTCCCATTCACAATTGCTACAAAGAAAATAAAATACCTAGGAATATAGCTAACAAGGGAAGTGAAGGGATTCTTCAAGGAGAACTACAAACCACTGCTTAAAAAAATCAGAGAGGACACAAACAAATGGAAAAGACATTCTATGCTCATGAATAGAAATAATAAATATCATGAAAATGGCCATACTGCACAAAGTAATGTATATAGATTCAATGCATCCCCATTAAACTACCATTGACATTCTTCACAGAATTAGAAAAATCTAATTTAAAATTCATATGGAACCAAAAGAGTTCATATAGCCAAGAAAATCCTAAGCAAAAAGAGCAAAGCTGGATGCATCATTCTCCCCAACTTCAAACTATACTATAACACTACAGTAACCAAAGCAGAATGGTACTGGCACAAAACAGACACATAGACCAGAAACATGAAACAGAATAGAGAAGTCAGAGGCACACCTACAGCCATCTGATCTGTGACAGAAAATTGAAACTGGACTCCTTCCTTACATTTTATACAAAAATTACCTCAAGATAGATTAAAGACTTAAATATAAAACCCAAAACTATAAAACCCTAGAAGAAAATCTAGGCAATACCATTCAGGACATAGGCATAGGCAAAGATTTCATGACAAAAACACTGAAAGCAATTGCAACAAAAGCAAAAATTGACAAAAGGGATCTAATTAAAGAGTTTCTGCACAGCAAAAGAAACTATCATCAGAGTGAACAGACAATCTACAGAATGGGAGAAAATGTTTGCAATCTATCCATCTGAAAGAGGTCTAATATCCAGAGTCTACAAGAAACTTAAACAAATTTACAAAAAAAGAAAACACCCCCATTGAAAAGTGGGCAAAGGACATGAACAGGTACTTCTCAAAAGAGGACACTAATGCAGCTAACAAACATATGTAAGAAAATCTCGACATCACTAATCATTACAGAAATGGAAATCAAAACCACAATGAGATACCATCTCATGCCAGTCAGAATAGTGATTATTAACAAAGTCAAGAAACACTAGATCCTGACAAGGATGTAGAGGAAAAGAAACCCTTTTACACTGTTGCTGGGAGTGCAAATTACTTCAATCATTGTGGAATACAGTGCAGTGATGTCTCAAAGACCTAGAGGCAGAAATAACATTTGACCCAGTAATTTTATTATTGAGTATATACCCAAAGGAATATAAACTCTTCTCTTATAAAGATATATGCACATGTTCACTGCAGCACTATTCACAATAGCAAAGACATAGAATCAATCCAAATGCCCATCAATGATAGACTGGATAAAGAAAATGTGGTACATAAACACCATGGACTACTATGCAGTCAAAGAAAGGAATAAAATCACGTCTTTTGCAAAGACATGGATGGAGCTGGTAGCTGTTATTCTCAGCAAACTAATGCAGGAAGAGAAAACTAAACACTGCATATTCTCACTTATAAGTGGGAGCTGAATGATGAGAACACATGGACACATGGAAGGAAGAATACACACTAAGGTGGCCTGGGAGGGGGCCAGGGAAAGGGAGAACATCATGAAGAATAGCTAATGGACTCTGGGCTTAATACCTGGGTGATGGGTTGATCTGTCCAGCAAACCATCATTACACGTGTTTACCTATGTAACAAACCAGCACATCTTGCATACGTACCCCCGAACTTAAAATGAAAGTTAAAGAAAAAAAAATGAACAAATCTATAATACATAGATTGAGTTAGTAATTAAAAATGTAACCACAAAGAAAAGCCCAAACCCATATGTCTTTATTAATAAATACAATCAAACATTTCAAAAAAATCATTATCTGAATTTTTCACAAATTGTTACCAACAATATAATGGGAGGAATTTCATCTCAACTTATTCCATGAGGCAAGTGTTATCCTGATATATTAATGAGACAAGGATTCTTTTAGGCATCAAGATGGAGGTGGGAGTACTACATACTATTATCTCTTTTTATTATCCACAGAAAATTCCTTGAAAAGATACTAGTAAAGTAAATCTAGTAATTTAAAAAAGAATTACATACTATAAATAATAGAATTTATCCCAGGACTGCAAGGTTTTTTCAACACCTGGAAATCAATTAATGTAATACACTCTATCAATAAAATAAATGACAAAAAACACATGATCATCTCAAAAGGTATAGAAACAGCATTAAACAAGATTCAACATTTTTTCATGAAAAAACCAGCAAAATACAAAGAAACTTCCTGAACCCAATAAAGGTACCTACAATAATAATCATAATAATAATAATCCCAACTAATGCCATACTTAATGGAGAAAGACTGAATGCATTTCTCTGCAGATAAGAAACAACAAAAGGATGTTGACTCTCTCACTTCTATTTAACATTGTGCTGGAGGTACTAGCCAGAACAATTAAGCAAGAAAATTAAATAAAAGTCATCCAGATAGAAAAAGAAGTAAAATTCTATTTATTGGCAGATCTCATCATCTTTCATTTTAAAATTTATAAAGGTCCAACTAAGCAAATGTAAGAACTAATAAGCCCAGTGAAGTTGTAAGATAAAAGATCAATATATAAAAATTAATTATATTTGCATGTTTGCAACAAACAATCCAAAATTGAAATAAATAAAGCAAACCTATTTGTAATGGCATCAAAAAGAAGAATAAACATAGATATGAATTTACCAAAGTCCACACAAAAATGTTGTTCTTAAAACTACAAAGGACTGTTGCAAGAAAGTAAAGAAAAACTAAATTAATTGAGATAAATCCTATATTCATGAATTAAATGTTACAAAAATTATAACATTCCCCAAAATTGATCTATAGATTCAATGAAATGCCTATCAAAACTTTAGCTGACTTCTGTGCAGAAATTGACAAGTTTATCCTAATATTCATATAGAAATTCCAGTTGCATAGAAGAGCCACACACAAACACAGATGAGCAAAATTAGAGGACTCACACTTAAAGATTTCAAAACTTACTACAAAACTACAGTAATAAAAACAATATGTACTGGCATAAGGATAAACGTGTGTGTGTGTGTGCGCACGCACGCGCACGCGCCTGTGCATGTGTGTGTGTGTACTTTTTAACTAAAAAGGATTAAAACCCCAAAATAAACTTTTGCCTGTATGGTGAATCAATTTCTGAAAATGGTGCCAAGACAATTCAAAGAGAAAAAGAAGTCTTTTCAACAAATGGTGGTGGGACCATTGGATATCCACAAGGACAAAGTTAAAACTCATTTCTCACACTAGACACAAAATCACAAATCTACAAAAATCTGATCATAGACCTAAATATAAGAACTAAAATTATAAATTTCTTTTCTTTTTTTTTTTTTTTTTCTTTCCAAATCGGAGTTTTGCTCGTTACCCAGGCTGGAGTGCAATGGCGCAATCTTGGCTCACCGCAACCTCCGCCTCTTGGGTTCAAGCAATTCTCCTGCCTCAGCCTCCTGAGTAGCTGGGATTACAGGCACGCGCCAACATGCCCAGCTAATTTTTGTATTTTTAGTAGAGACGGGGTTTCACCATGTTGACCAGGATGGTCTTGATCTCTTGACTTCGTGATCCACCCGCCTCGGCCTCCCAAAGTGCTGGGATTATAGGTGCCCGGCCCAATTATAAATTTCTTATAAGAAAATATGTAAATATACATATTTACATAAGGCCTAAATATAAGAACTAAAATTATAAATCTCCTAGAAGAAAATATATAAATATATCTTTAAGATTTTTGGTTAGGCAAAGCCTTTTTACATACAACACCAAAAGCATAATCAACAAAAGAAAATATATAAAAATTGGGTTTTGGGTTTAAGATTCACTGTGCTTCAAATGATATGACATTAACAAAGTGAAAAAACACCACAGAAAGAAAAAATATTTACAAATAATATATTTGATAAAGGAAGGACCTGTATTTTGAATACATGAAAATTATTACAACTCAATAATAAAAAAAATAATGTTTGAAAATGGGCAAAAAATGCGAATAGACATTTCTCCAAAGATGATATACAAATGGCCAAATGCATATGACAAGATGCTCAATATCAGTAGACATCAAGGAAATGCAAATCAAAATCATAATCGTATAGCAAATCAAAACTATAATCTTCACA
This sequence comes from Aotus nancymaae, assembly GCF_030222135.1. NCBI lineage: Eukaryota > Metazoa > Chordata > Mammalia > Primates > Aotidae > Aotus > Aotus nancymaae. Next base: position 34,572,583 of record NW_026988471.1, read on the forward strand.
ACCACTAGAATGGCTAGAGAATAAAAAGTGTCAGCAGATAGTAAAAAGTGTGGAAAAACTTAAATCCTTGTATAATCCTGATGAAAAACTAAAATAGTGCAGCCACTTTGGAAGGCAGTCTGTTAATTCCTCAAATGTTATACATGAAGTTACCATATAACCCAACTTCACCCCTTCTATATCTCAAGTGAAAATATATATTCACATAAAAATGTGTGCACAGAAGTTTGTAGCAGCACTATTTACAATAGGAAAAAGTGAAAACAAACCAAATGTTCATGAACTGAAGACAGTATATAATATTCATACAATGAAACATTTTTTTTTATTTTTTAAGTTTTTGTGAGTATATACAACTACTAAATATATAGTAGGTATAATATTAATAGGATTAAGAGATGTGTTGGTACAGGCATACAACATGAAATAAGAACATCATGGAGAATGGGGTATCCATTCCCTCAACCATTTATCCTACAAGTTACAAACAATCTGATTACATTCGTTATTTCAAAATATACGATGCAAGTTCTATGCCATTTTGTGTAACAGACTTGAGCATACATAGATTTTGGTATGGTGGGTAGCGGATTGCGGGTTGGGTCTGGAAACAATCACACATAGATAACAGAAAGGACGGTATTGGGTTGTGTCATAGGAAATACCTGGAATATTCTCTCTTCATCATATTCCTGGAGCACTTCTGAGTTCTTAAAGAATTGCCTTAACTGGAAGTATTTTTTGAACTATACTTGTAGTTCAATTGGGATTCCTCAATCAGCAAGATCAGAATAACAAAGGTAGCTTAAAATAGTTTATTGTCTTAGACAGTATTAATTTCAAAGGTGGATGGTCATTCCAAAATTGGTTCAGTGGCTCAAGGGTCTTTTGTTTCTCTTGCCTCTTGGTTTTTCTTTTAGGATCATGTGGATATCTACAGCAATTCCTAAACAACTGCAATCCAATCAGAAGAAGAGGAATAAAACAATTCTTTATTTCTTTATGCTCACCTCATTCTTTTATCAAGAAGGCAAGTCTTTCTGAGAAACTTCCTTTAAGGTCTCAGTCATAACAGAGTATTTGCCCACTTGCAAAATATAAGGAAAATTGAATTATTATAGTTATTTACACTAATAATAATTTATCCTTGGGGTTGGCCATGGGTCAGCATTCCCTGCAAAACAACTCATGCCCAAACAAAATTTGGGTTCTGAAAAAAGTAAAAAGAAAAAAAATAATAAGGTGGTAGGTAACCAGCAGTGATGATCACTTATAAATATCAATTATAATCTTTAATTTTTATATCTTCTCTTTCCTCCTGTCAGTTTGTACACTCTTTAAATCAGGCACCATTTCTTACTGTTTAGGGGCCTGCGATGCCTAGTAAAATACTTGCCATATAGAAGGTACTTAATACATATTTATTGACTATTAAATGGATGTGGCTACATTGAAAATATATTCATTGTACTCATGTGCAAATCAAAGTAACTTTCATTGTTAAACATAACTGAAGAATCTTTCTTATAAATATTCATACCAGCTGATACCACAAAGAAAAAATTCTTCAATTTGCAAATTAAAAGTAACAGTGCCTTTTGAATAATCATTTTCTTTAGGAATTTTCTTCCACATTCTCCAATCTAAAGTGACATCTGAAGGAAATGGGGAAACTCCTGGACACACATCTGGATTCTTCCTATTCTCGGTTGTAGGAAGTCTGGTCTTGGCTTATTCTTGGCACCAGCACTTATCTATTGTGGTGAAATGGATACTGCTAGGTTCTTTTGGATGATGTACCGCTGAGCATTGCCAAAGTCTGTGGCCCTTGCCCTCGACCAGAAAAGATCCTTAGCTCAATGGTAGCTCATTTTTACCCCAAGTTTCCTCTAATCACCTGGTCTTCTTATCACCCATGCTATCCTAAGAGGGAGGCAGAAGCTAGAGGCTGTTTCTCCATACCATGCAGCCCTATAAAGGCACTTTGTTTCATCAACTTCTCTTAGCCATTGGTCAACTACCACATGGGTAACATTATACTATCACATCATACTGAATGGGAAACTTAGCTAATACACACATTTTTCCACTTGACATCTTGAGTATCAAGGAATATGCACACTATGATCTACACACACACATACACATCACCACCACCAACAACAGCAATACCAAGAACAACCACCTAAGATATTCCTGAAGTTTCACAATGGGCAGAAGCGTACTTGAATAACTCGCTCAGGTGCTTGCCTCTCTCAACTCGCTCTCTTTTCTGACTGCAAGTTTTTTTATTTCTTTGTTGTCTTTTCCTCTGTGATGGAAAGTTTTTTTTTTCATTGTATCTAAGTTCTGTACCTATGGCTTATAATAAAACATTATGTTCCATTCCCCAAAAATTGCTCTTAATATTTAAAGGAGATTTCTGAAATTTAGAAGTTTCTCTTAACTTTCAAAAAGCACAGTTTTCTAGATTGCTATTTCATGGGATATACTCCCCCTTTTCTGGAAACATTGAAACTCACTGATTCAGTTAATAAATAAATGTAAGGAATCATAATTTTTAAAAGAAATGATAAATGTATGTTTTAATCTTTTCAAATTTACTGAACTCACTGCAGAATACATGAATGAAAAATTTTCTACATGATGTGGGGTTAAAAGCATGAACAAGATAAAAACACTACCCACAAAGCCATTACCATTCAATAATATAAATAAATATAATATATAATCTAATAAAGGTCAGTTTATAAAGAGTGTTTGGGGAGTTCAGAAAATAGATTAGTGCCATGCTTTTGTTACCTGTTCTTGCTACAACACTCATGAGCTAATGAATCAAGCACCTTGTTCATATTTTGGGCAATCAGAGGATGCAGAACATTTTCATAAAGAAGGTAGAATTTGAAGTGGACCTCCAAAGTAAAGATGGAAAAAAGTCAGTAATTTCTGGTATGGAGGAAAATATAAACAAGGGCATAATTGTGGACTTACACATGCTTATTTGGGGCCAAAAACAAGATGGATGAATTTGATAGAATCATTAGAGCATAAATAGAACAATGTGAAATAACAACAGGATAAGCAGTTGAGGATAAATAAAAGAAACTGTTTACAAGAGGATTTAGAGCCTGACTTTACTCTGCAAGCAATAGTAAAGAAGTACAATTTTCTAACGATGTGGTAATTTGCTCAGAGCTGATCCTTATATAGGTTACCCTGATGCTGCAATGAACAAGGACTTGGATAAACCTCAGGACTAAAAATCACTTAGAAGGCAAATTCTGAGTCTAAATTAGAAAACTGCAACGGCATTGGAAGGAAAATGTTGATATAGGCTGTGGTTGACAAAAAATTACCCAGATTTTCCCAACCAGAGATGATAGTGTAGAGTAGGGGACAGATGAGAATGGAGTTAAGGGGGACTCCAATGTCCAGCTCAGGTAGCTGGCGGTATGATAAAATTTACCTATGAACACAAGTTAATATGTTAGATACTTTAGTGAGATCTAAAGTTTACTCTCATATTCGTTCATGAATCCCATAAGGAGATGATAATTTAGAACATACATAAATTCTAATGAAAATATTGTGCAAGAAGCAAGAGTGTAAGACAGAATGTGTTCAGAGTTAATGGCAGAGGTCTAAGGAAATTAAGTTAATTTAAATTGTGTCCAGTTGTTTTTCTATTTGTTATGAGATTCATAACGTGTGGAAAATACAGAAAAGTTATTGGTGATTGAAGAGATTTTAAGAAAGGAAAGGGAATAGAAATAGAAATAAGCTCCCAACAACTTTGCCTGCATAATTTTCAGAATTTTTTTCTGAATGCTTCCCTGGAGCTCAGCCCTTGAATTGACTGGCATTAAAAAAGGGAAAAGATGCCTGAGTCAACTAAAGAAAGGAGAAATAATGCACTTACAAATGAGCTTTGATACAAATTGCCTGTAAAAGACCATTTTTGTTGTGTCTTCCATAGGCTCATAACTTGAAAGTGAAATCTGCTTAACTAGTTGGGGTTCAATAATTCCTCTCATCTCAGGGAACACTGCAGAGTCTACCTAGAGAACATGATTAATAATAAAGTAGACATATCTTCCCCTCTCATGACTTGCTTTGCTTTCTCACCCTCGTGATAAACTTTAGTCACCTGAGCCCAACCCATGGACTTCTCATTTTTTGTTACCTATACTCACCATAACATTCATACATTAGTAAGGCAAGTATTTTTTTGCATTTTTCGACATAATACTAAGCCCTAAATTGGAGTTACCTGTGTGACTGCTTGCTTCGTCCATTATTTTGTGACCAACCAGGGGATAGGAACTGGAGACTGTCTGGAAGAATAACTGAACATTGACAATATCACAAACATATATAAATGAATGCTAACTTTGTATTTTCTGACTACATAGCAGAGTTTTTAAGAAAAGCATATAAATCATTCTATTTGTATAATACAATAACAGACAACTATCTATTCTATAAATCAGGTGGGTTTTTGGTTTTTTAAGGTAAGACTGTTACTCTAAAGGCATAACCCTATCCATCTGGGAAACTAGAGAACCCTTGGGCCAAAAATTTCTGTGATCTTTGAACACTTGACATGTTCTATTTGGAAAGCAATTTTACCCAAGGAAGACAAGTCCAGCAGTTTGTTAGGATAGGTGAGATTTAGGTCATGATAACCAATAACCTCCATATCTCAATAGCCTAAAACAGCAGAGGTTTACTTTCCACTCATGTACATCACATGATTGCTAACTATAATAAGTAGAAATACATTTTTCAATTGATGAAGATTTTTTAAGTAATTCTGAGGTTTAGGGTGGGAAAATCCAGTTCACTATAGAGACACTGTAATGGCTGTATATGTTTCTCACATCTCCATGATCCATTCTGTAACTTAGATATATAGTAATGATTGAGGAATTATACCTAGCAGCTTGCAATGTTTCTTGTTTAATGCTTACAATAACCTCCTGAGAAACTATTCAAGTAAAATCATATGGCTTGTCCAATATCTCAGGGCATAAGTGGCAGGTTTGGATTATGAACAATAAACACAAATGTACATTAATTATCATTCTGAGAACATAAATTCATAAAGGCAGACATTATTACCAGATGCCTTTGTAATAACTATAGTATTCAACAAAAGAGATCAACAACTGATTTCTGAACAAATAATGTATAATTAAATAATGTGAAGAATTTTATATTATTTATAAGATAAATGGGCATAGATAGATAGATAAGCTGTAAGATATTCTCTATAGTTGCAAGGCCCACATATAACATTATAAATATGAAGAAAAAACATGAAATGGTATTAAACTTTTTAAAAATGATGGCTCCATTATCTTGGAAAAATTTATGCAAATCACAAATGTTTAACAGCAAAGACTCATGGAAATAATAATCCAGAAAGAATCACTGACCTTAGACAAGCCATGAGAAGAGATGACCCTATGGGTTATGGAGTGGCTGCTCTTTAATGATAGGCCTGATGAACAACCCTTGAAGCTCTAGCTGTAGACTGAGAAATCTGAAGCTATAAATAACCTAAGGCATCTTTAGACCCAATCTGAAGTTGAAAGCTATTTTTCAATAGCAGAGTATGTACAAAAAAAAAAAGATAACAAGCTAATTAAGCCAAAGAAGAGATTAATTGAACAGAAATGATCAAAGTAGAGTTTGGCTAAGTTCCTGGTGAAGAAAGGAAAGGGGACTAGTCACTACTAAGAATAATAATTGTCTTGCCTTATATAGCAGGGAGCAAAGAAGCAAGTTTGGTGACATATTAAACTTTTAATAATGAGCATAACTTGATTGTATAATACTACCCAGGTAACATTTTAACATTTTAAGAGCATCTTCAAATATCCCTGGAAAGGCTAAATAAATATTTTCTATATAGAGTATGTTTCTCTAAACCCCAAAACCAATATACAATACACAAAATATAAACTTACAACTCTCACTTGAGAGTCTAGCTCTGAATTACAACACATTTCTTTGCTGATGACAAGATTTATAGAACATTATTTTAAATATTTAGCTAGAGTACTATATTGAACCATTCCAGCTTCTCTGCCTACAACATCTTACAGATTCTTCTGTAATCCCATAGTTGACATTTGTCTTGATATGTTCCACTGTGGACTTCAACATAACCCCCTTCTCTGAATCAGTTAAATACAGTACAAGCTAAACCCTTACCTAGGCATCATATTGTCATTTCCAGAGATGAAAGATTTAGGGTGTGGGGAAAAAAAAACCTTAATTTTTCCCCTAACATCCTCTGGATTATACCCAAACTCATAGAGATTCATGCTTGCTGCATTAGCATTTAAATAATTTTAAAGAAATTCTTTGCTATCACTATGTCCTTAAATGTCCTTACACCTGTACTAGGTAGTCCAGTGAAACTTATCATGTAAAATTACCTTTCAAACATTATTATTCGTTAGAAAACAAAACCAGCACACATAAAACAATATCAAGCACTACAAGCACAGACAAGCCATTCTTCTTGAGTTAAGTTGGATAGCAGAGTGGGAAATGCATGGGCCAAAGCTGTAAGTCCAGCTCTGCCAGTTACTAACTTTATAACCTTAGGTAAAACCCTCAACATATCTCTGTTTCAGCTTCTGTGCTTTATAAATGAAGACTATAACTTGCAGTGTTTCCTGTGGTTGCATCAGGGGCCTGTGAGACATCCACAATTGTTCTCCCAACTTCCTAAAAATTCTGCAAGTTACCTAAGGTACAAATTACAATGACAGTAAAAATGAGAAAACAGAGAAAATATGAATATGAGAGGCTTTTTAAAGGAAACATGATAGGGCATGATGACTAAAAAGGGTCTGTGATTAATTTAAAAAATTAGCTTAAGATCAATTACTCTAAGTCTAGGAGAATAGAGACTCATTGACAAAGGCAGAGAAGTTAGGTACAGGGACTGGCAAGTGAAGTTTAAGGAAAGAAGAAGGACGGTTCCAATATGAACTTGTTTAATCTAAATAGACTTAATTTAAAATATGACATGAAAGTGTAGGAAATTATTTACTAAAGAGAGTTAAACCTGTGTATAGCCATTTCTTTGAGATAAAGTAACACTGTAATAGAAATTGCCACCATATAACTATTCTTTCTGAAAGTAGAATCAATAGTATATAATTTCCACCTGTATCATAGCATATCTCTCATTAGGTAAGTTCATTTCTCTTTTTTAAACTGACATTAATTGTCCTCAACTCAACTTTAGAAACACAATACATTAAGAGAAAGAGAATCTAAATATTTTTAAAATACATAAGCCACCTCTTGCTCATACTCAGAAGGCAGTAAATTTTTGTGAAATGCTTTAGCTTCATGGTGGCATGTAAAAATAAAAATATACATTATCACTATTGAGTTTGAATGCAACACATTCATTCATTAGAGTTTCATGCCATTAAATTCAATCTAGTGTGTGGTACAGGAACACGATATGTAATATTTAATACATCAGATGCACAGCAGATAAAAGGACTTGAGTGACAACTGGATTCTGCCAGCTAAAATATGCACCCAAGCTTTCTTGTTCCTGTGTTGGCATTCAAATTACAGTAAGGGCTAAGAAAAAGTTACTCTTTGATCACCCACCCAAGAACTCATTTTTACTCATAATTAGATGTTGACATGTTGTAAAACTGGAACTTTAGAAATGTCAATACCACTGCTAATCAAGATGCTGAATTCATATTGATCTACTTAAAATAGAGATTTTTCATTATAATACGCATGCCACTGTATGCCCTTTCAGAAACCCATAAAACCATGGTTTAAAAAACCCAAGAGCTGGCCGGGCACTGTGGCACATGCCTGTAATCCTAGCACTTTGGGAGGCTAAGGTGGGCAGATCACGAGGTCAGGAGTTCAAGACCAGCCTGGCCAATGTGGAGAAACCCTGTCTCTACTAAAAATACAAAAATTAGCCAGTCGTGGTGGTGGGAGCCTGTAATCCTGGCTACTCAGGAGGCTGAGGCAGAGAATTGCTCGAACTCAGGAGGCAGAGGTTGCAGTGAGCCAAAATCACACCACTGCATTCCAGCCTGGGTGACAGAGTGAGACTCTGTCTCAAAAAAACAAAAACAAAAACAAAAAACAACTGAGAGCCAAGTCATATATATACACATTATATTATATATATAATTTGTGCCCTGAGTACCTGATATGGTTTGGTCATGTCCCCATCCAAACCTCAACTTGAATTATATCTCCCAGAATTCCCACATGTTGTGAGAAAGACTCAAGGGGAGGTAATTGAATCATGGGGGCTGGACTTTCTCATGCTATTCTCTTACAGTGAATTAAGTCTCATGAGATCTGATGGGTTTATCAGGGGTTTGGCTTTTGCTTCTTCCTCATTTTCTCTTGTTGCTGCCACGTAAGAAGTGCCTTTTGCCTCCCACCATGATTCTGAGGCCTCCCCCGCCATGTGGAACTATGAGTCCAATTAATTGAATCATGGGGACTGGTCTTTCCTGTGCTATTCTTGTGACAGTGAATTAAATCTCATGAGATCTGATGGGTTTATCAGGAGTTTCTGCTTTTGCTTTTTCCTTATTTTCTCTTGTTGCCATGTAAGAAGTGCCTTTCACCTGCCATGATTCTGAGGCCTCCACAGCCATGCAGAGATATAAGTCAAATTAAACCTCTTTTTCTTCCAGTCTCAGATATGTCTTTGTCAGCAGTGTGAAAATGGACTAATACAGTAAATTGGTACCAGAAGTAGAATGTTGGTCAAAAGATACCCGAAATGTGGAAGCAACTTTGGAACTGGATAACAGGCAGAGGTTGGAACAGTTTGCAGGGCTCAGAAGAAGACAGGAAAATGTGGGAAAGTTTGGAACCTCCTAGAGACTTGTTGAATGTCTTTGACAAAAATGCTGATATGAACAATAAGGTCCAGGCTGAGGTAGTCTGTCTGAGATGGAGATGAAAAACTTGTTGGGAACTGGAGTAAAGGTGAATCTTATTATGTTTTAGCAAAGAGACTGGCAACATTTTGCCCCTGCCCTAGAGATTTTTGGAACTTTGAACTTGAGAGAGATAATTTAGGGTATCTGGTGGGAAAAAAATTCTAAGCAGCAAAGCATTCAAAAGGTGACTTGGATGCTGTTAAAAGCATTCTGTTTTAAAAGGGAAACAGAGCATACAAGTTCAGAAAATTTGCAGCCTGGCAATGCAGTAGAAAAGAAAAACCCATTTTTTAAGGAGATACTCGATCCAGCTGCAGAAATTTGCACAAGTAGTAAGAAGCCTAATATTAATTTCCAAGATCATGGGGAAAATGTCTCCAGGCTATGTCAGAGGCCTTCAAGGCAGCCCCTGCCATCAAAGGCCTGGAGGCCCAGGAGGAAAAAGTGCTTTCATGAGCCAACATAGAGCTTGGGCTGTGGATTCAGAGGGTGGAAGCCCCAAGCCTTGACAGCTTCTATTTCATGTTGAGCCTGTGGGTGTACAGAAGTCAAGAACTGAGATTTTGGAATCTCCACCTAGATTTCAGAAGTTGTATGAAAATGCCCAGATGCGCAGGCAAAATTTGCTGCACAGATGGGGCCCTCATGGAGAACCTCTCTACTAGAGCAGTGCAGAAGGGAAATGTGGGGTTGGAGCCCCCACACAGAGTCCTTACTAGAGCACTGCAGAGTGGAGCTGTGAGAATAGGGCCAACATCTTCCAGATCCTAGAATGGTAGATCTACTAACAGCTTGCACTGTGCACCTGGAAAAGTTGCAGACACTCAACGCCAGCCCATGCAAGCAGCCAGGAGTGAGGCTATACCCTGCAAAGCCCCAGGGGTGGAACTGCCCAAGACCATGGGAACCCACCTCTTGCATCAGTGTGACCTGGATGTGAAACCTGGAGTCAAAGGAGATCATTTTGGAGCTTTATATTTTGACTGCCCCACTGGATTTCAGACATGTATGGGTCCTTAACCCCTTTGATTTGGAATGGCTGTATTTACCCAATACTTAAACCCCCATTGTATCTAGGAAGTAACTAGCTTGCTTTTGATTTTATACAGGCTCATAGGTGGAAGGGACTTGCCTTGTCTCAGATGAGACTTGGACTATGGACTTTTGGGTTAATGCTGAAATTAGTTAAGACTTTGGAGGACTTTTGGGAAGGCACTGTTAGTGCTGAAATGTGAGGACATGAGACTTGGAGGAGCCAGGGGTAGAATTATATGAATTGGTTGTGTCCCCACCCAAATCTCAACTTGAATTGTATCTCCTAGAATTCCCACATGTTGTAGGAGGGCCCCAAAGGGAGGTAATTGAATTATGGGGGCTGGTCTTTCCTATGCTATTCTCTTGACAGTGAATTAAGTCTCACAAGATCTGATGGATTTTTTAGGGGTTTGCACTTTTGCTTCTTCCTCATTTTCCCTTGCTTGCTGCTGCCACGTAAGAACTGCCTTTCACTTCCTACCATGATTCTGAGGCCTCCCCAGCCATGTGGAACTGTAAGTACAATGAAACTTCTTTTTCTTCCCAGTCTAGGATATGCCTTTGTCAGCAGCATGAAAACAGACTAATATGGTACCTTCTAAATATAATTATCACCTCCCTCCAGTGACATACAAAATCATATTTTCTTTCATTTTTAGTGAACTACCTAATCATAAATTGGGAGGTGACATGATTATGCGGAAAAGCTACAGAATTAACTTTAGGATTCTGGATGTCTGTCCTAGATCTGATGCTTATTTGGTCTATTTATTCACAAAGTTTCTTGGGTGATCAGAAGGGGACAAATATCTGCATCATTCAATTAAAAATATAGTTAGGGGAGCTGAAGGCTATTCAGGGTCAAATACTTAATAGATGCTTTCTGGCAATTTTGATTAGCACTTTGTTTTTAGAACATTGCCTTAAACAAAGTAGCTGTGATTTCAGCGAAATATTTTTCTGCATTTCTTGAAATAAATTCTTCTCTTTCTGCAGTACCTATGGTTTTCAAACACATTGTTTTATTTGCTCCACAAAGCAGCACTAATGGGTAGGAAAGATAATAGATGCTTTCAGTCTTTTGCTTCAGCTGGGGTGTGCCTGGTAACAAGTAACTCATTTTCTCTCCTTACATTAGTTTCTTCATTAACAGTGTTTAAACCAATCTGGTAGAAATGTAATAACAGGATACATTAAGCTGTGTTTACCATAATGATGTCTTTGTGCCTACTCTGCCTCCCACCCCTCAATCTATCTTGGATTTTTAGAGTCTAATGCATATTTTTTTTGATACATTTCTTTTCTCCCTTAGCTTTCTAATGACTTTCCTAGAGCTCTATTAGAAAACTGATAAAAAGAGAGGAGATGCTATAGCTGCCATGGGCATAGAAATGGCAATTCTGCCTTGGGCCACCATAGACAATAGAATTAGGCTAACCCAAAGTTCTATTGTCCTCTTGACTCACTTTAAATGTTAGAAATATTGTCCCTTTGTTTATTATGAATAAATATGTGCTCATGACTGTTTTCATTTTAAACATTTTTAATAAAAGCTCTTGTAAACTCTGTGATTTAAACCCCCAAAAAGGGAAATTTGGTGAAAATAATGTAACTTATTTATCATCCAGTAAATAAGAAATTAGTGTCTTATCTCTAAATCCACATAGAATTAGAAATGGGAATCTGATATGAAAAGGAACTTCTCTATGTATTTATTCATTCACACAAGTGGCTATCAATCATTCGTTATTCAACAAACAAGAACTAAGCTCCCATTATATAAAACACATCTTGTCTCTTTTTGCATTGTCATATGGGGGAAGAATTATAGAAATATATGCTTGGAAGTGGACATATTCCACTTCCAAGGACAAATTTAAAACTAGCTGTAATAAAATGTTATATTAAATGTCTTGTTAGTCTCTCCAGACCCACTTTCCACCTTACTTACCCTGCTGTTAGCCTCAGGAAGTTGATCTACATGGGATGCATTCCTGGGCTGCCAGCTGGGTTTGACCAACAGGGAGACTCCTGAGGGCACGAACAGAGTGAGGTCAGGTGTTTACTTTCCTACAATTCCTCTTTCTCCTCACCCTCATTTAGCTCCATCTCTCAACTGATGGCTACAGCACCATCATGTGGCTGTCTCCTAAAGCTCTATGTCTAGCAAATTCTTCCTCCCTTTGCTTCTTCACTTATTGAGGTAGAAAGTCAGTGACTGCTATTGCTAGCCCTAAGGCACCACACTATCCCTTGTTAACTTCCATAAACCCTTCTGTGGCAGTTTAAAACATGTGCAAATCTTTTGTCACTTCTCCTATCGATTGGGGAAGAGTAGGACACTTCTACTTGAATCTGGCCTGACCTTAGAGACTTGTTCATAACTAACAGAACACAGCAGAACCAGGATTCTGTACCTTCCAAGGCTATATCATAAAGGCCATTCTACTTCTGCTTTACTTGTTAGGACTCTTGTACTTGGAGTCCTAGAAGGCCATGTAAAGAGCTCCACTAACCTATGGAAAGTTCCTGTAATAAAGCCCAGCCAGGCTACATGGAAAGACCACATGTACGTGCTCGAGGCAATAGCTCTAGCACAAGTATAGACATGTGAATAAAGATGCCTTCAGATGACTCTAATCCCAGCCATCAAGTTATTTCCCCAGCTTTAAAGCCTCAGACATCATGGAGAAGAAAAAAACCAATCTCTTCGTGTCCTTCTTTAATTCCTGACCCACAGAATCCCTGGGTATAATGAAATAGTTGTTATTTTGTATCACTAAGTTTGGGGTGATCTGTTACACAGAGATGTGGTTCAGACCACCTACACACATCTTTGTAAATAGTCCTTTTATTCAATTCTTCTCTAATTGCCCAATTTGAGTGGACTGTCTGTTTGATAGAATCTTGAGGATACAAAAAATGCCAAATGCCATATGAGGGGTATGAACAATTCACTAGTTGGCATAATCAGGAAATTCTCCACATGTCTGATTTTGCAGATTATCAGTAACATCTCTTGAATTTTGCTGAATGAGGAAGCAAGATTTTTACTAGGCCTTGAGAAACAGCTGTGATAGGATGGGACAATATGAGAAAGTATACTAATATAGGCAGAAAGAATTGTAAAAACAAACAGCACAACAGCAAGAACCTGCATTTAAATAATGAATTTTATATTAGATTAGTCAAGCGGGCACTTAGGCCAGAGTGACTTCTCTACGTATTTTTCAGTCATTTCCCTTAGTGCTCAGGTGAAAATGCAAAGTTCCTAACACTGCACTCTAAATCCTTCTGGATTTATCTGCTTCTCTGCTCTCATCTTTTCTTACCAGGTATCCTGTTCCCACCTGTACGGCAGCCACATTAGCTAACCACAGATTCCACTTGTATGCCTTTATAATTTTTAACATGCAGTTCTTTTTTTTTTTGGACTAGAATATTCTGCCTTTCGCCTTCTTCCTTGTAACTTGCATTCACCTTTCAAATATCAAAACACTAGTCTTCTTCGCTAGTCTTCCCAGACACTTTCCATGTGGCCTATTTATTCACCCTAATTGTTTGCATAACTTCCTGTGTTCACTCATATTGTAGCACTTATAATATTGTTTTACAAAACCTTTTATTTTTTTGGTCTGGCTAGATCATAAACTTCTCAGACATGGACAAAAATTTAGATCTTCTTATGCTTGGCAAAATAAATTAATTACTGGGATGAATTAGCGGTTGAGTAAATAGTACTCAATTAATGGAGAGTAAATATTAAAGTAGTGAGTTGACAGGTTTTGTGCAATAGATTATCTGTCTCCATGACTGTACACTTGTTTCTGTTCACTTCAGTGGACTGGCACCTAGAAGACTGTCCATGACAAATTTGTTCGTTTAATGAATAAATGCAGCATTAATGAATGGACAAGAATGAGGAAGAGGGTGGAGATTATCACCTTTTTTCATACTGCCAGGAGGCACAGCCATTTAGAATTATTGCAGCATTGTCAATCCCCAAAACCTTTGGGAAAAGGGCTCAGTTAATTAGATTGCTGTGTTTCAGTCTATTTAAAGCATGAAGGAATTTTAAAAAGAGCAACAGGGTGATATTTCTTTGGCTTTTAGTTCCTGCTTCCTCTGTCATTGGTCAAGAATACAGTCCTCAAGTACTGAGTTTAATTTACACTTTACTCAAGGGCTAGATTTTGTCTGAGATGAGGTTCCTGGTTTATCTTTCTATAGCTATGGATAAGGGCCTGGTTCAATTCACCTAAAATGTTTACACAGTTAATGTGCATTTAGATTTTGGTTTTCTTTCATGACTTAAAGTTACCTATCTGAAAATGCTTCTATTTGAAATACTAGTTTTATGAAAAGCTCTAATTAATGAAGTATCTTAGGTGTCTTGCTTTTAAATGCCATTTATATACAAATTTAAGATCTAAAACAAGTCCAGTGTGCCAATAGCTAGTTAATTCTGTTTTTTAAAACAAACTTTAATAGTTTGCATTTAAATTATTCTTGAGTTTACTGCTATTTTGATAGAGCTTTGTAATGTGAAAAGTCAAAAGCTCTTAAGTTTATTTTAAATGAATTCTAGTTTGGGGAATTATGAACAATTATCCTGAAACACTGTACCAACTCTCCTATATTCCTCAGAGCAATGCTTCCAGTTTTCAGTGAACCAGTTGCTCTTCGTGACCCTGAAGGAAAATATCTATCTGATCTTCAGTAAAATTTTACCAGAATCATGATTTTAAAAAATTTTAAGCTAGTTTTATTGTAATTTGAAGTTACTATGGTTGATCAAAGTTATCTAATAACCAAATAATCTCTAATTATTATCGCAAATACATTTCACTTCATTTGAGCCAGACTGCTCTATAATGAATGAATTTCCTTGAAGTCTCTATAGCTCTATTTGGCTTATTTTTCTCCCCATCACTTTTGTTTTCTTCATTGACCAAGTTTCAACTGTCCTACAAAATCACAATTTGAAGCTGTTCTTTGAATTTAAAGTTTGCCTCACGTAGCATGTGTTGATCTTTGATTTATGATTTGTGCATTGTGAACTTCAAACCATAGAAGATAAGACATTCATTTCCTAGGCCTTCCCAGATAGGTGATTTGGTTAAAAATTTCCTTAACAACTACAGAGAATCAAAATCAAATGAGCTAGCTAGAGATAATGTCTCTTCTACCTCAGAAGCAAAAGTTGCCATTTAAACAATAGCATCTAGCCTGGAAGCTTTAAAATTTTAACAAAGTGCCTGGAATCCAGCTGTTTGCTTAACTTGCATTTCTCTACACTCTTGAGGCAAATATGTTCCACATGTGAAAATATTTTCTAATGGAAACACCAAAGCAATATTACGTAAAGGAAAGCTCATTGGTCTCAGCAAGGATCACAAAATTGTCCATGTATTCCGAATGTTCAGAGAGCTGGTTCTACCCACTTTAATTCTTCTGTCTTTCAGGGCTGTGCAATTGCTTCTAAACAGAGTAGCAGATTTCACTTACAAAATAGACTGTAGTGAGGTTTATCCCTAAGTGTGTCCTCATGAAAACCAAGACGATATCCATAAGAAAAAAGAAAAAAAAACAACCACAAGGATTTCAATAAGTCTGGTCACCAAATGAAGCTCAAAACAGCTGAGTAGGAAAGGTATCGTTTGTGCCTATAAATTGATTTGGTCAAAGACAGCAGAGAAAGAAAAGTCAGTATTGCCTGTCCCACCTCCTAATTATTTGAAAGAATTATGTAGAAGATAAACTTCAAGTTTTGACTTTCAATTGAATTCTCATCCCCAGTTAACTACTTTGAAATCTATATTGTAAAATGTAAGAAGAAATAAATATAAGGGTCTATTTTACTCAATATAAACTACTGTAAGGAAAATGGATGTGCTGTAGCCAAGAATAGGCCAAGGCAGACATCCGATCCAGCGTGACTCCGTGAGATTGGAGCACAGGCACACCACTCCGCTCATTACGTAACCACACCACGTGAGGGACATTAGGTGATCACCCACATGAGCTTCTGCTTAGCTCGGAGCCGCTGTTGTCTGTGAAAGGTATAACTACCCTGCTAATGCTATACAAATAGCTTGCACCTGGCCTTGCTCGTGCCGAGAGAGAGACAGTAAAGCCATGTCAAAACTGTTTATGATTCCTCGAGTGTTTTGCAAGGTACCCACCACTTGCCCACTGACTTCCCTCGGACTTCTGTTAGAACGTGACAATTGGCGTCGCCAACAGGATCCCAAGCTATGCTGCTTGAATGGGCTCTGGTGGAAACCTGGGCAACAGTAGATAGGTCCTCCATGAGCATGGAGAAGGTGCTGAAGCGGCTGGAAGCGCAGAGCACTGAGAAGCAGCAAGCTTTTGCTGGCAGAGTTGGATGGGCATTTCTGACTGCACTACAAGAAGCACACACCTAGCCCCCGAGGGATGCAGTACAGGTAAGTGTCCTCCAGGCACAGGAGGGCTACCTGGAGGCCCAGCTACACAGCTCAGAAAAAGAGTTAGAAGTTGCCGTGAATGGGGACCTTCAGGCGCAGGAGGGGTGCCTGGAGACCCGGCTCCAGAGCTTGGAAATGAAGTGACCACTGCTATGGGGGCTCTTGGGGAAGCAGAAGGCCATAGGTGGCACTGAGGGGGTCTGCCCCAGAAAGAAGGGTAAAATGCCCCACCTGCAGAGGGACCCTCACGGGAGAAAAAGGGGCCTCAATGAGTGGCATGCTCACAGATGTGGATAAATTTGATATTCTCTGGGACTGACCAAAAGAAAATCGATAGGCAGCCCAATAAGGTTCTCTTAAGTTTGTTGAGACAGTGGTCTCTGAAGCAACAGTTCCAGCAAATGCTCAAGGGGGAGAAGGATATTGCTGCATGACCCAGTCCTGCCTGGGCACTCCAGCTCAAAGACTATGGCCTGTAGCCAGGTGGGGGTGTAAAACCTTTTCTGTTTGATTGATATATGGATGTCTTTTTTTATTTCTGGCACATGAGTACCCTCACGTGAAAATTAATCTTCCTGCTGAAAACAACTACAAACACTTGATTTTTTTTGTAACTTTTTAAAAAGTTTTTACAAGAATGCAAGAGATGCCCTTGACAGTCAAAAACAAAATGAAATCCGTTATCCAGGGACTTAAATAAACTCTAAAGCTACCAGCTACTTTGAAGGCACCTGATAATCTCTGGTGACCTTAAGTGGCATTTTTGATGGCTGCATGGGAAGAGGAAGATAGAGCCTAGGACCCACCCTGGAAGTGGAGTGTGTCAGATTTAAAAACTCCCAAATAAACAAGAGGCCCTAGAGCTATGTCTTCAGGAAAAAGCATAGTAGTATCTAAGTTCAATCAACCAACCAACCAGTAGGTAGGTAGGTTGGTAGGTGGGTGGGTGGATCGATGGATGGATGGAGGTATATTTAATCAGTTATGAGCAGGGCAGGAGAGGGCTCCCCCCAACAC
Source organism: Aotus nancymaae (assembly GCF_030222135.1). Lineage (NCBI taxonomy): Eukaryota > Metazoa > Chordata > Mammalia > Primates > Aotidae > Aotus > Aotus nancymaae. The sequence goes on from NW_026988471.1 coordinate 34,590,050, forward strand.
ACTCCCTAGGAGTGCTGGGCAAACATCAGGTGATGGTCAGGCATTTAGCTGTCTAAAGTAATACTTGGTCACAGCCAACGCCAGGAAAATGCAGTCTCCTAATAGTTAGAAAACACCTGAAACTAGTAATCAGTAGCTTCTTGATAAGATCTCAGGAGTTGGGTGAGTGAGGAGAAGCAGCATCCCAGAAGTATGCCAATATCTAGAACCCCAAGTCAAAAGGTCAAACCGTGTACTTACCTTTCATGTCGCTCAGTTGGCCCTCTTCCAAGTGCGCATTTCTTCTTTTCATTCTAAGGCTTTTTAACAAACTTTCACACCTGCTCTAAAAGTGGCCTCAGTCTTTCCTTCTGCCTCTGGGGGAAAATTTTTTTTCTGAGGTCTCAAGAATTGAGATTGCTGCAGACCTGTATGAATACAGATTTGCAGAGAGAGAGAGAGGAGAGAGAGAGAGAGTTAGTCAGGTATGAGCAGGGCAGGAGAGGGCTCCCCTCAACACACACTCCAGGAGTGTTGGGCAACCATCAGGTGATGGCCAGGTGGTTGTTAACGGTCTCACTAAAGTAATAATTGGTCACACCTGATGGCAGGGAAAGGCAGTCTCCTAATAGGCAGAAAACACCTGAAACTAAGTAGCTTCCTGATAAGATCTCAGGAGTTGGGCAAGTGGGGAGAAGAGGCATTCCAGAAGTCTGCTAATATATAAAACCCCAAGTCAAAAGGTCAAACCACGTACTTACCTTTCATCTCGCTCGCTTGGCCCTCTTCCAAGTGCACTTTTCTTTCTTTCTAAAGCTTTCTTTTCTTCCTTTCATTCTAAGGCTTTTTAATAAACATTCACTCCTGCTCCAAAAGTTCCCTCAGTCTCTTCTGCCTTATGATCTTCAGTCAAATTCTTTTTCTGAGGTGTCAAGAATTGAGATTGCTGCGGGCTTGTACGAATACGGATTTGCTGCCAGTAACATAGATAGAAGATGATAGATACAGAGAGAGATGGACAGACAGATGACGGATAGATAGATAGATATAAGTATAAGTATTTCTTTCTTTTTCTAGCCTCTGTTAAAAAGCCATAGCAGAGTTTTTAATAGTTTATGTATTGTTTTCTTTTTCTACCCTATGTTAGAAGCCGTAGCAGAGTCTTTAAGAGTTTTCTTTGCTTCATTGTTTAGTGATTTAATTTTAAGAGAAATTATTTTTCAGAGAAGTATTGTAAGAAAATGAAAAGGACAAAGAAGTTGAGCCTGGTTCTTTAAACATGAGGTATCCTTATTGTTTCTTAGATGGAAAACTGCCTTTGCTATAGACTGGAAATTCCTCTTTTTAGAACAAAAGTTTGGTTCCTCATACAGTTATCTATTTTTAACAACTCCAAAGCTTAATTGCTGAAACAAAAATTTATTTTGCTTAAAATCTTTAATTTGTGCACAGCTATCAGGGATGGGTCATCTCTGCTCCACTTGGCATCAGTTGGCATAGTTCAATGGCTAGGGACTAGAATCATTTGAAGCCTTGATTATTCAAATCTCTAGTGGCTGATGCCAACTGTTACCTGGGACCTTAGTTGGAGCTAACTGCCAGAACGTCTATTTATAAACCAAAGGATTATAAATCGTTCTATTATAAAGATACATGCATACATACGTTCATTGCGGCACTGTTTACAATAGCAAAGACCTGGAACCAACCCAAATGCCCATCGATGATAGACTGGACAAGGAAAATGTGGCACATATTCACCATGGGACACTATGCAGCCATAAAAAACAATGAGTTCGTGTCCTTTGTAGGGACATGGATGACTCTAGAAACCATCATTTTCAGCAAACTGACACAAGAACAGAAAATCAAACACCGCATGTTCTCACTCATAGGCTGGTGCTGAACAATGAGAACACATGGACACAGGGAGGGGAGCATCACGCACTGGGGTCTGTTTGGGGGGAATAAGGGAGGGACAGTGGGGGTAGGGAGGTTGGGGAGGGATAACATGGGGAGAAATGCCAGATATAGGTGACAGGGATGGAGGCAGCAAACCACATTTCCGTGTAGGTACCTATCCAACAATCCTGCATGTTCTGCACATGTACCCCAGAACCTAAAGTGCAATAATATATATATATATTTATAAAGGTCAGGCAGACAAATGTGTTTTTCTGTCTAAAAGAGCCTCTTTAGAAGAACTGGTTCAAAGTTATTTTAACTAAAAAACCTAGTAAGAATACTTTCCACAGTGGCAGTAAGTATGGAAACTGGAGGAACATGGACATGTGAGGATGTAAGCCTCAGGTCACCCTGCTCCATGGGGTCAAATTTCCCTAGCTCTTCCAGCCTCACTTCATGACATTTCCTCTGCCCTAATTCTTTTAAATTTTAGACCCATTCATCAAAACTCTCTTCTCCTTCCACTCTTTTCTGTATTTTCTTCAGCCCAGCTATCAAAACTAGACCAGTGTTACTTTAACCAAAAGGTTTCTATCCAAATAAAGAGCTAAAGTAATTTTCCACTAAAGTGTTTTAATCACTGCATTACAGACTGCACCTAATGAAATCAAACACATCAGCTACAGACTTCCCCTGCGTAAAGAGAACACACTGGGTATAAAGAATTCCAGCAAAGGTTGTTAAATCAGACTCCATCTAAACATATGGGGCCAGCTTTTTCTAGCACTTGGGGTCTGGGAAGCCTGAAAACAGGAGGAGGAATTAGGTAGAGTTTCTTTTAGCTGACTCCCTACACTCCCTCTCAGTGGCCTTGTCTGCTTCCAAACACCGAACGCTTTCTCCTTTGCTTGATTGCTGAGAATGCTCACAGTGAGCCTCACAAAACAATTCCCTCCCTCTGACCCACTAAAACTTTTGCATCCAAGTCCTGTTCTCTCAAGCCATACCCCTCAACAGTCCAATATATAATTTCATGCTGGGATATTAGTATCTATTTATGGTTAAATTAATTTTTGCCACTCTTAAAATTAGGGTTGCTAAAGTAATGCTTTTATTCATCTCAGCAAACTGGAGTTTAGAACATTTAGCCAGGAGACTATGTGGCATAGTTCAATCACACTGGGCTAAAAACTATCTGGTCTCTGACAATAAGAGTAATTCTGTTCACACTGCTCTATATTATAGAAAAGTGAATAAGCTAGTTCTCCATTATTATTGATCCAACATCACTGTAAATCAAGCAAATTGTTGCCTATTTACATCTCTATTGTAATGACTTTGGCTATACTATACTACAAGTATATTCTTGTTGAATTCAGATTGACCTGACATCCGTGCCTAAGCTACTCACTAATCTCTTTGCCTCTATCCTTCCCCATTACACACAGCGGCCAGAAGTATCCCAGTGAAAGTCAGATTAGGTTGCTCCTGTCTCCCTCAAGCAACACGTTATCTCTCAGATCTTATCCTCTTGCTCACTCCCCTCTAGATAACCTCTTTACTTTTTCTGGAGCTAACAAGGCCCATCGTCACCTCAGGGTTTTTGTATTTGTTCTTTATTCATCCTGATTCTTTCTTCCCCAAGATACTATCATTGCTCATCCCTTCTCCATCAGTATTTTGCTTAAAAGTTGCCTTCTCAGAAAGGTAACAGAATATTCTATTTAAGTATGTCTAAACCCCTAGATCCACCTTATCTTGCCCTAGTTTTTTCCATAGTTCTTATTTTCTTTTATTATTGATTTATTTAATTTCATATATTACTGCTGATTTACCTCTGTTAGAATGTAAACTTCATGGAAGGAGGAATTTTTGACAATTTTGCTCTCTGATGCACCCACCAGTTCCTATAAAAACAGCCTAGCAAACAGTTGATGTTCAACAGATAAATATTAAGTGAATAAACATTTTCTCATTTTGTATCTTCAGGTTCCATAGGAAAAGTAAAACTTATTCATGTTCCAAAATTAATGTCAGTTATAAATGTGGCCTTTAGTCAGCTATGTGGTCCAAAGCAACTCTCTTCATCATGCAGTAAGATATTTGAAAGTACATTCTTCTCTCTCCAGTAACCTTTGCTTACTTAATGCAATATGAATATATTTTATATTCTAGGCTTACCTAATATGATCACACTATTTCTGGGCACTATGTCTCCTCTCTAAATGCCAATGCAATTTATGAGTCCTGCATAGCTCAATGGAGTTGAGTTATGAAAAATTATTTGAAAATAAACATCCCTAAATGATTTAGTCCCTTAACATCTTGTTCAAATATTTGCTTCATAATATAGTGACGTTATGGAACTGTGACAATGGAGTCACAGATGTGCAAACAAATGTGAATGTGAGTATATATAGAAGGATTTATATATATATAAAAGTGTCTCAATTCTTTTAGTAGCAGTTCTGTAGCAAAACTTTTAGTCATATTGTTAATTGGTTGCTCATTAGGCTTTAAATTCACAAAAGTCAGAGTTTTACATAACTGCACTGAGTTGTATTCAAGAGACTGAAGCAAACAGAGGAAGTAATATTAAGGCTTTCCAAGGTAGGTCCCACCATGCATTTCTGTCTAATTACAGAAGGTGCTTTTTTTATTTAGCAGACTACAAAGACCACTGTCACAGAGATCAATCTTGCTTAGTACAGAGTTTTCAAAAGCATTCCGTCTGGAAATATGCATTGGCTTTATGCACATGCAACAGAGCCGTGATTTGCTTTCCAGGCTATTCACACCTTATTCTACTACTGCTTTTTCACAAAAATGGATTAAGAGGGCACAGGTTTATACCTGCGCCAACACATATAAAAGGAAACCAAAGGGAGACTGAAAGCAGACACAAAATATATCCGGTTGTTTTTAGGCATGATGCCCAAATTTCAAGACAACCACTCCTTAAATTCCTTTAGACCTGCACTGAGGATGCCTTCCAGCTCAAATGTTCTATGCTTCACTGAATCTTTCAGACCCTTAGGATATTGATGTAAACTAATTTGTGTGGCTGAATTAGGATGAGGCTTCTGATGCTTAAACAATGACAGTTTCACAGTGCAAGAAATATAGGGACAAGAAGACTAGCTTGGTGGGAAAGAGCTTATTCTGTCAGAATTTTCTCTTTAAAACATAGCAGTGACTCTGTTCAGGTCTAAGCAACTCAAATTTCCCCTGAGGCTGCCAGTCCTTCGACATAGGGAAGGCCTGGTCCGCAGGAACAGGAAGAAAGGTAGAAACAAGTAGCAGGAAAAATAGGACATGCCAAGGGAGAGAAAAACAAAGGATGGTGTTCTACTGCACAGATATTAGTAGAATCTGCTTCATTGCTTTACCTGGTTGAGTTAAAAGGTGATGCAATTAATTGAAGAAGGAAATATTGATTTTGGAGTCAGGAAACCTAGATAATGCAATCAGCTAGTTTGTGCAGGTGTCTTAATTTCTCTTAGTGTTATTCTCCTTAACTTTAAAATTAAGAAATTTGGCTCTAAAGAGTTAAATGGGTTTGTAATACAGAAGTTCCTGGGTTTCCTGGAAGGAAAGAACATCTAGTTTAAAATGTAGCTATTTGGTTGAAATAAAAAAGGAAACATAGAAGCATCTGCCACCTATTAGATTCTTGAGTAATATTTTTTAAAACAACAAACAAATCTCATATGTAATTTGAGGAGGTGGTCAGAAAGATCAAATAGAAACAAATTAAGACAGAATAATTCTAAAATTATTTTTCTTTTAACTTATTGTGTGTTATGCTTTTAGTTCTAAATTATACATGACACTGAGTGACTCTGCACATAAGAAAAACTTTTCTAAATGGTGGCACATTGGAAGTCCCAGGTTGCAAGAGCTTATGAAACAAGAGCAGTTTTTAAAAGGGATAGGGAAAAACAGACAGAAGCAAATGACTGATGTGTTTCAGAAAGAAGCTAAGAGTATAAAATACCAGGCCCAACATATGTGGTGCTCTTGATTTCAATCTGAGCCAGAATTCAGGTTCAAGAGATCTGCCTTGAGGAAGCATGGCAGGGCACAGCTCTAACTGATGGATGTTTTAGGTGCAAGCAGAAGTTTAGGCCATTGCTGGCTGTGTCCATGGGTGGTTCTAAGAGAGTTATCCAAAGCAAAGGACATTTGGGGGTCCAAGAAGCAATTCAGGGATTTAGGATCTCTTAAAAGAGTCAGGGTCAGGCTCAGGCCCATGCCCCAGCCCAGAACATGACTGGAATGATAATATGTCAGAGTCCCAAGTGGAAGTCTAGCCATGAGACTGGAAAGGACACCCACCAAGAAAAAAGGAAGAACTGCAAATATGCCATCAGCCTAGGCTCTCAGTAGTTTAAGGATTAGATAATTTTGAGCCTGCAGGTGGGAGAGTTTTAGAGCCCACAGCTGTGGAAAATGGCACTGGCCCTAATGGGTAACATCTGCAGATGTAGCCAAGCATACACTCTGCCACCAGTTGTAACACATCCCCAACATTCAGCAACTACAAATATTACCCAACTCCCAGAATGCACCCTACCTACAGTAGTATACAGTATGTCAGTGAGCAGGAAATTTACCACTACAAGGACCCAACTGAAGGGGAAACTAGAAGAGGAGGGAAATGCAGAAGGTAAGTGCCCGGTACTTTCTCATAAAGTTTGATCATGCAAAGGAGTGTCAGGTATATCTAACACTGGCTTCACTCGAATATCTTTCCTTGCATGATTTTCACAAAACTGAAGGTGTAGATGACATTTAGATTCCAAATCCAACCCACAGGCATGTGGCAGAGGCTGGAGGTAGTATTTGATCTTTCAGGCTAAAATGGAAGAGCAAGTGCAGATGGAGTGATTTCCTGTGCCAACCAGAAAGCAATAAGCAATGTGGTATCCAACCGGGCAGGGTTGTGTACCTCACCCATCCCATTAAAAATCCCACACACAGGAGAGGAAGTACCTCAGCAGATACAGGAGCCCTGATTTTATCAACAATAGTCCTCTGACAAAGGGACTGAGTGATTTGCTTCTAAATGAGAACAAATATTTCACAAGCACAGTTGGAAGAACCTAGCAGTTCAAGCTGGCAGTTTTAAAAATACAAACAATTAAATGTTTGGCTAGAAAAGAATTTCAGAAACTTTATTTAGGACCAAAGCCAGCTCTGGTAGTTTGAAACAAACATAGTGTGTTTCATTAAGGGGCTCAGGAAGTAACATAAAATATTTTCCACCAAATTTGCCTCCAGGTAGTTGTACAGAAATTCAGTCAGCAATTTTAGTATAATTTGAGAAGAAATAGCAAGCAGTCCCTTCCACAATTAAAGACACATCTCAAACGATAAATAAAATGGAGTTAAAGCAGCTCTAAAGGTAATCCTGCATGGCACTGAGAGTAGAAAGAGTAAAGTGGTAAAGGCAAAAAACAACACTAATCTTTACATAAAGGAGTTAAGATTCAGTGCGGATGAAGAGTAGGAAAGCCTGCGGAAGAGATGACAAAACCGGCACTCTGCTGAATTCTAAGCAGAATAAGTAACTAGAACCCAAATGGGAAACAGGTAACACAGTCAATCTGTCTACAAACAGATAACAGAATACTAATGAGATTGATTGTTGCTGTTTCAGAAATGAACCAAGAGAATTTATTTTTAAGAGTTTTCAACAGGTTCAGACCACCTCTAGCCATCAAAACAGAGAGAAGTTCATTCAGCACCCACATGCCAACCTACTCCAAGACCCTGGAAGGGAGTATTCTTATATTTCTCTGACATCCAAACATTATTAACCTTCTAACAGTATATGAATATAACACAGTATGGTAAAATGAATATACCATGGATTTGGTAGCCGAGAATTAAAGCTTAAACCTAATTGTGTAAATGTCAAGGTATGTAACCTTGGGCAGATTCCCTCACCCCTCTAAGCTTCTATATATACAGGTATTTTCAAGAGAAGACAAGATCTACTTCGTAAGAATGTCTTTAGGATTAAATGAGGCAGAGGCAGATTTGGAAGCCAACAGAATACTCCTTGATTATTGAAAATTCTTGAGGATATGTTTTATGCAGATCAAAATGCTAAGTGTATATATGTGTGTGTGTGTGTATATATATGTATATATATAATTTTATTCAATTAGTAAATCTGTCCTGAGATTGAGTTACATTATCTGATTTCACAGATGAGGAAATTGAAGCTGATTTCCTAGTATCCTTTCTCTTTTCAAAGGATGCCATCCAAATCAGAACAGATAAAACGAATCTGTTGAGGCATAGAGTCATCGATTGTCTGTGCAAGCTTTTTAATTGTCAACAAAAGACCTCAAACCCATTAAGAATTCTGAGGAATGGAGCCTAATGCCCTTAGAGTCTCTTCTTAACACTGTACCAATTTCCGGCTCACCACTGTTTTTTATTTGCTTGTTTGCTCACTTGTTTCTCCCCTAGGAGTTTGATCAGTTTTGCTGTTTTACTGATACTGTTGGCTTTACTAATCACTTGCTTCAGTCTGAGAATAAAATAGGAAAATGGAATCCTATTATTTATCTCCCTATAGAATAATTTTGTAGTTTAGTTTGAAATATCTAGACAATCTAGAAAAATAGACAAGAAGCTGTTAGACTCGAAATGTAGACAGGCACAGATCAAAACAAACACAAATCTATCAGCCATCACTAACACCCTGTGAAATAATGTAATCTTATTTTCAAAGATATAGAGTTGTCAAAATCCCTTATAGTTAAGAAGGAATCCCCAATTTTAAGACATTTATCTCTCAGGTTCTTCTTCTGAGATAATCATCGTAATGTCTATGGAAGTAAAGAAAACGGAGTTGGATATACTGGCAATGTCCTAGAGGAAACCCCAGCTGGCTGACCTGACAGGCACTAAGCAAGTGACAGTAATTAGGGGAGTCTATATGGTTCATGACTTAGCTGTGACCCACTAACAGTTATTCCCATCTCAGTTTATTTCTGCCCTGTTTGCTCTGTCTGGAGGGTATTCTCTAGCCAGTTATTAAAACAAAGCCACCATACAGTGAAGTGAAGCATCTTTATTTATTACTCTGAGGAAACCAGCATTGCCCAGACTCACCAGAGTTATGTAAACTCCCTGTCACTTTGAGAGCCTCAGACAGAGTAAATCGATGGAAGACAGTGGTCTAGATTCCACACCCACTCAGACATACATGCTTTTTTTGTTTTTTGTTTAGGTTTTGGTTTGTACCATTTGGTGGTCCCTGAGTACAATCCTCAGGAATCTCTCCTAGAACAACAACAACAGTAAAGGAAAACTCACTGCCTGGTGCGGTGGCTCGTGCCTGTAATCCCAGCACTTTGGGAGGCTGAGGCTCAAGATCACTTGAGGTCAGGAGTTTGAGAACAGCCTGGCCAATATATAAAATCCCATCTCTACTAAAAGATATAAAAATTAGCCAGGCATGGTGGTATGCACCTGTAGTCCCAGCTATTTGGGAGGCTGAGGCAGGAGAATCACTTGAACCTGGGAGGTGGAGGTTGCAGTGGCCAGAAATCACACCACTGCACTTCAGCATGGGAGACAGAGTGACACTCCATCTCAGAAAAAGAGAGAGAAGGAAAAAAGAAAACTAAATGAGGCATATTGAGGAGGGCGGGTAACAAGATTGACAACACCTGTAAGGTCTATAGAGCTGTGGAAACTTGTGCCAATCCCAGATCTATCAAATTAGAATCTGTAAGTTACCAATATCTTAGGAGATATCAATATGTGTTAAAGCTGATAAATGCTATGTTTAGGGCCTAAACTTTAACTTGAGATAGTTGAGAACCATGCTACCAAGTTAAAATAAGTCAAAAGGGGATGTGTGAGCTGGGAAAATCTGTTAAGACTATCCAGTACTATGGGATAAAATTATTGGTTATTCAGCTTATGTACTGTGGTTTTTTTAAAAATATAGTTCTATTACAATCTAATTGGAAGGGCCTCCTCAATTCCCTTAACTGAGAGGCTCCACAAAGACCAAACCTTGCTGCTTTTTCTTACACTGGCTTTTGCCTGTGAGAATAGAGTGGCAGGATTCTCCTGCTGCCGCAGAAGGTTCATACTCCTCTTCTTCTCACTACCTCAAGAGCCTGGTTCTGATAACTTGCTCCAGGGCAAATCTCTTTATTCTGGCTCCCCTGATGGATGATTTATCCATCTTACCAGTATATGATGGGGAGGTCACTAGGCTGACGTGAGTTGTAGAGGAATATTCAGGAGAGGTATGTTTGGTTTATAGTTGCCATAGCTGATTAATCAGTTGGGGCTGATAAATGGCCATCCAGGCTAGAATTTAGATAAATAGGTAGAAAATGGAAGTGAGGGATTTTGTGATAGCTGCCCTGTATTCACTGCAGCAAGCAGTTAAAATGTGTCCTTTATCTGAAGGACTGAGTCCTGCAACCTACAATTGCTAGACCTCTTTATCCACTGGCTTCCAGTTACATTTGACAAATGAGAGTCACTGGAAGGGGATTAGATGGGGCAGAGGAGGGGCAGAAGCCATAGAGTCTCTCTCATGGCTCTACTTTTAGACTGTCTCTGGCAATAGCTTTGTCTCCTTATGGCTGAATTTCACTGGAGTCCTTTCACCATATTTTCATCTCATGCAAGGACTTTTCCTATCATAATTCCAGCTCTGGCTTAGCAAGGCCTCATCCATGGTAATTCCAATTCTTTCTCATGGGTTTTGGTGACATCACCTCCTCCATTGTCCTTCTCCCACAGGGGCTTGGAATAGCATCCAATTACTGACCCTTCAGCTCTTCTCAAACCTTTTAACTTGTTCCTCGTATTTATTTTCTTCTACTGAACAGTTTAAAATGGTTTCCATTTCACTGGCCTCACTCTGACTGATACGCTGCATTTGTATTCTACAAGCTTAAGCATCAATGGCCTCTCTCTGGGAAATCTGTCCTAGTAGGAAATGTCATTGAAAGTAACCTTCAGGCATACAATGAGGAACATAGAATTTGGTTTCTAGAAAGAGGTTTTGGAATTATCTAAGACTGTTATTTCAGAAATGAGGAGCTATTCCCTAGACACCATAAGTTCCGTGCCCAGTCTTAAATACAGCTATTAAATGGGAATGCCAGGACAAGCTCTGTCCATATTCAGTGTGCTTCCACTGTTCTGTATTTCTTCTGTGGTGTATTTGCTGCCTTCATAAAACCATATGCATGGTTGATACCAAATGTTGTATATAGATATATATTTCAGTGCTACTTACCAAAGTGGTATTAGAGGAAATTGATGAGAAATTTCAGGGTTATGTGCTTTACATATACATAAATTTTTACTAAATTTGTAGAAACCTATCAAATATAGTTGAAATTAGTAATGACAACCTAAATTCATAATATAGGAGACATTTGTTTTTATATGAATGAAGATAAAAGAGACTGAAAAAAGAGTTAAAAATGTTTTAAAAAATGACATAAATGAGAAAAAAAGAGCATCAAGACCATAAAATACCCTGTTCACAATTATTGGTGGGGGATTTCATGGGAAGAGAATTACATCAGAGTTAAGTAAACATGCCAAATCAAGAATTTAGAAAAGCAGTATGGGATTTACAAGAAAATTGTGCAACAATCTTTGTTTTAAGGGAGAAACATTGCTGAATAAACACCAGAAGAAGTTAAAGAAAAATAAATGTTTGCATTATTGTATAAGGCACAATGCTAGAAATGCTGCATAAAATCATCAAACTGAAAGGCTCAATTTAGGGCAGAGATCAATAGAGAAGATAAGAAAAAAGGAATAAAGATCTTTGAGTGCATTTCTGACATCTACAGCAGTTCTGAACAGGTGGTGTAATGTTAGAATTAAAACTATAAAACCCAAAGTCAAACTATTTGGATTCAAATATAAGCTCTGCCATAAACATATTGTGTATATTTGTTAGGATAGCTCAGGATTCAATTAAAAAAAAAAAAAGTAGGGTGAGTGAGGTGCCACCACGGCCTGCATATTTTTGAGTGAGTTAAGTGCATGCATGAGCAAAGGAGTGAAAAGGAAAGTGCAGGGTGGCACTGGGAGCCTGGGCTGAGCGGTTTTGAGAGATTACCTGAAGTTGGACTCAAAAGCAAGATTTACTACTAAATTTGAAATGAAATAAAGCATTGAGAAACCATTGATGGTTTGGGGGCAGGTGAAGATACTTGTTCGGATAGTTGAGGCCTGTCCCAAAAAGTCATTGTAGTGTTAACTGCAATAGGTTGATTTACAGTGGATGCACTCTGGAAAGCACAAAAGTAGAGCATTAAACCACCAAAACTAAGAACCCTCAGGGAGTCCATTGCACTGCCGCCACCCCACCTTGACCAGAACAGGCACTAGTATCCACAGCTTAGAGACTCATAGATGCTTCACATCACAGGACCCTGTTCAGACAGCCCAGAGCTGGGTAGACTTGCTGGTTGCCTAGGCCCAGAAGAGACAACAATCACTGTAGTTTGGCTCACAGGCAGCCATATCCATAGGAAACTGGGGAGAGTACTTCATCAAGAGAACACCCTGTGGGACGAAAGAATCTGACAGCAACCTTCAACCCTAGACCTTCCCTCTGACAGAGCATACCTAAATGAGAAGGAAGCAGAAAACCAACGCTGGTAATATGACAAAACAAAGCTCTTCAACACCCCCACAAAATCACACTAGTTCACCAGCAATGGATCCAAACCAAGAAATCACTGATTTACCTGAAAAAAAATTCAGGAGGTTAGTTATTAAGCTAATCAGAAAGGGACCAGAGAAAGGCAAAGCCCAATGCAGGGAAATCCAAAAAAATAATACAAGAAATGAAGGGAGAAATAGTCAAAAAAATAGATAGCTTAAAGAAAAAAGCAATCAAAAATTCAGGAAACTTTGGACATACTTCTAGAAATGTGAAATGGTCTGTAAAGTCTCAGCAATACAATTTCTTTGTTCTACTTGTTCAACTGTATTGCATCAGAGCTCAAAGACAAAGTCTTTGAATTAACCCAAGTCAACAAAGACAAAGAATAAAGAATAAAAAAAAAATGAACAAAGCCTCCAAGAAGTCTGGGGTTATGTTAAACAACCAAACCTAAGAATAATCAGTGTTCCTGAGTAAGAAGAAAATTCTAAAAGCTTCGAAGATATATCTGGGGAAATAATCGAGGAAAACTTCCCTGTCTTTGCTAGAGACCTAGACATCCAAATACAAGAAACACAAAGAATACCTGGGATATTCATTGCAAAAATATTTTCACCTAAGTGCATTGTCATCAGGTTATCCAAAGTTGAGATGAAAGAAAGACTCTTAAGAAAGCTACAAAGGAAACCTATAAAGGCAAACCTATCCGATTAACAGATTTCTCAGCAGAAACTTCGCAAGATAGAAGGGGTTGGGGCCCTATCTTCAGCCTCCTCAAACAAAACAATTATCAGCTAAAAATCCTGTATCCAGTGAAACTAAGCATCGTATATGAAAGAAAGATACAATATTTTTCAGAAAAACAAATACTGAGAGAATTCACCATTACCAAGCCACCACTAAAAGCATCGCTAAAAGGAGCTCTAAATCTTGAAAGAAATCCTGGAAACACAACAAAGCAGAACCTCTTTAAAGGTGGATATGTTGTTGGATTTGGTTAGCTAGTATTTGTTAAGGATTTTAGTATCTGTGATCATCAAAGATATCGTTCTGTAGTTTTTTGGTTATGTCCTTTCCTGGCTTTGGTATTAGGGTGATGCTGGCTTCACAGAATGAATTAGGGAGGGTTCCTTCTTTTTGTTGAAGACGAGGTTTCACCATGTTGCCCAGGCTGGTCTCTACCTCCTGGGCTCAAGCGATTCACCCGTCCAAAGGGATTTTCTCTTCTATAATACTTGGATAATAATAGTGTTCTTACATGTAAAACACTTAGAATAGTAGTAAATAATAAGAACCAGTTGCTATGTTTTTATTAGTCCATATTGGCTATTTTTGAAGTTCTGCCCAATACTTGTACCATTCAATGGTAATGACTCCATTCTTAAAGATTCACTAATGTCTATTATACACATTGTCTATTATACTAACAGAAATGTCTATTATACAAATGGTGTTTTCCAAGGAGCCTGGTTCTTAAATGTCCATGTGCAGCAGAATCACCTGGAGGTTATTAAAACCCATATCACGGTCTCTGTGGTACAATCGGTTAGCATGTTTGGCTGTTAAAACCCATATTGCTGGACCCCACCTGGAAGACTTCCAATTTAGTAAGTCTAAGAAGGAGACAGAATTTGTGGTTCTAACAAGTCCCACGTGATGCTGATGCTGGTGGTCTGAGGACCATACTTGGAGAACCATCACCCTTGTCTAGGACAAGAGACTGAAAAAGCTTAACCGTACCAAGGCTGACCCTGCTTTGACCATATCTAATCAAGTGTATCCCTGTAATACTCCAATGTGTCTTAGCCCTGCTTCCTCTTTGCAAAGAGGCTTATAGAATCAGTATATACCTTCCTTTTTTTCCTTCCTTTGGCACCTTAAGGTTCTACCAGAGAAGCTAAATCTGCCCCCTAGTAACTTAGTAATATACTAAACAATATTTATTTTCTGTGATCTGCAATTCACAATATACACATTTTCAAAACTCTGTGAGCAATTATCCATATTGTAAGGAGTTGTTTTAATATGCTATCTCATATTGCTTAGTATATATTTGGCAACCTCCCCAACCCTCACTTTGTAGGTGCTTATTGGAATGCAAACTAACTTTGATATTTGCTATGAAAATCAACTAAGAATATTTCAGCAGCCATCAAGGAGGAAATTGTGTACTTTCTACTCTCATTGCTTGAAAAACAAACTCCAAATTACTTAAATCTCATGTGGCAAAATCGTGGCCAACTTGAAATTCACTGGCAGATGTGGTGTTTCACCAGCATATTATTTGAAAAGGTTTTGTATTTGAATGTTTAGCAGGGTATAAATGCACTTAGTAAGACCATGTCCTTACCCCCTCTATCATATTACAGTTTGCTCACTGTACTATCCTGCCCCTTAAATATATTTGAACCTGTACCTTTTGCTTTGATGACTCTTAGAATCTACGTTTGTAATTCTTCACTCTCCTTGCCTCCCACTTCCCATAAGACTTCCTTTGCTTTGCCTAAATTTACTTACTTATTAACAGGCAAATATAAATTTTGCTTCAGCAATATCAAACTTGCACTTCTAACACAGCCTTACCTGGCTCCAAACACCTCTATCTTCATCTATAAAATGGGAATAATGATAAAATTCTTTAGGTCTTTCAGACAAGATGATAGTTTAAACAGATATAGGTATCTCCCCAACTGTCTAAAAATATGTAGTGCTTTTTGATAAAATAACTTTTTAAAATCTGAAAGAAAAGTTAATATCCAAAAAAGGGAAATGTTCCATAGCAAATGTCATAAAAGAGAAAAAGCATAAAAAATGGTAAGATAAAGTTACCATCTCCTACAGAGGCACCAGGATCAGAAACATAGCTTAAAGGCTAAGTTTTTAATGTTTGAGCAGACAGAAGTTACAGTCAGAAGGCTAAGAACCAAAAAACAACAACAAAAAGATTTCCAAGTCTGTGACCAGGAACCAAAACAGCTGCATCCACAAGCCCAGAGCTTTGTTAAGCCTCAGTCAGTCAATCATGGCTGTGAACAGACCTGGGGCCCAGAGTCAGAGCTAAATATAGGGAAGGGAATAAAAGTGAGACTACCAGAATGATGAAGAAATCCTGCACCAAAAACCAATTCAGAATTTTTATAGATCAGTGAACCCAATAGGACTCTGATGGAAACTTCCTGAACCAGCCCATCATGGTCTGCATGACTCAAGGAATATGTGGGGTTCCCCTGAAAGACTAACAATAGTCTCTTGACTTCAAAAGCATTAAAATAGCTAGAAGAACAACAGTGATAGTAGCAATGATTGTATTAAAATCATCACTTATGGCTGAGGTTAAGGAAATTACTAACAAAAGAATAGAGGTCATAATTAACTTTGGATTTTAAAAAAGAGGTATTCTGAATTTTACATTGGTTTGTCTAAATTTTCTTCACCCATCCATTGCATTTGTCTTCTGCCTCTAGCCTAGCAAGTTATGGTGCCTCACCCTTGTATTCAGCTTATGCCTCCTTTTTTGTTACTTAGAAGAGCTTCTTTCAGCCAAACAATAAGATTCTATTATTTTGTAAACCAATGTTTTTTAGCTCTGTCTTCATCAGAACCACCTGAGATAATTTTTTAAATGCCCTCCTCAAACATAATGAATCACTCTCTGGGGGTGAGTTCCAGAATTAACAAACTACCTACATGATGTTTACACACATTAGATTTGATGAACCACTCTTTGCTATGGTCCTCAAAACTTCCCTCTGAAAATAGGTCTTCCTAGCTGCACCCATTCTAAGTTATTCCAGTGACATAGAGATTATTAATTCTTCACTGTCTAGAACAGCACTCATTTCCCCATTATTGCCTGAAGATATCTAGTACAACAATTTACAAACAAGAAAGGATCATTACCAATTTACCTTGCTTTCTCAGAATGTAGAACTTTCACCAAATCTCGAAAGAATTTACAATGGCTAATTTTGGACCTTCCTTCCCAGATTGTCCTGATTCTGTTAAAATTATCCTTTCCTCTGTGAGTTTCAAGATATCTTGAAAACTTATCTTGAGTTTCAAGATAAGGAGCCAAGGAAGATACAGGATATGTATCCTGTAAGGAAAGTGTTGTTACTCTGTTTAATCTTTCTTTAAATACTTAGGCTTAGGATATTATTTATAATAAAGAAAAATAACACAATTGGTAACTGAATGATAATGATTATTTTTAATATCAAATCTCTTAGAGCCGATATGCACTTCAAGATCCGTACAGTCACTTGATTAGGTTCTTCCATTTGTTTTTTCAACTCTGGGACACATTTCATCATGCTCATGAATGAGAACAAAACTGTCCATGGCCTTTACCAATCAGGGAGATGAAAGTACAGAACCACAGCAGGGGCAAAAGCTCTGCTGTTCATAATGACCCTGTGAAATTACAATTCTTCTCTCTAGATACTCCACCTGCCTCCCTGTCACAAAGGGCTGCTCATTCTCTCCTCCCTGACCTCCCTGCCCTTGCTGATGAGTTTCTCTGCTTTCCAACCTTCTGTTGTCTCTACAGATTTTAGGAGAGGAGGATATCTATAAAGCTTTAATAACACCAATTGCAAATACATGCCAAAGGGAAACCAAGAAACAAAATTAAGCACGACATTTTTTACTGAACTTGGCCGTGACAGTCTACTCTTTTCCCACACTGTCTACAACGTTCTGTTCTGTAGTGAATAAACCAGAATTCAATTTAACAAAATTATGCTCAAGACCCTGAGACTATGCTAAGAAACAAAGGGGTAGGGAAGAGCAGCAGGTTGTGAGAGAAATTCGAACTCAGCTACAGTTCAGCAACTTTCTGTACATTCTAATTTTCAGTTTTTCTGTCTGTAGAATAGAGACATATTCAGTGTAATACAAATGTGGGAATGACGTGTTAATTGTAAAGCATTATAATGTATTATGCATGAAAGAGCTGCCTATTGCCTACAAGAAACTTCTTTAATAGTTTCCATTAAATAAGTAGCATGAGAATATAGAACATTAAATAAACTTTAAAACTTAAAAACTATTAAATAAACTTATTTAATAGTTTCCATTAAATTGTGAGGTGGCATGAGAACATAGAACAAGTCTTAGTCTGCAGGGTTGCCATTATAGTTTGGATATTTGTCCATGCCTAATTCTCATGTTGAACTGTAATCCCCACTGTCAGAGTTAGGGCTTGATGGGAGGTGTTTGGGTCATGGAGGCAGATGACTGGTGTACTGCTGCTGTCATGGTAGTGAGTTCTCATGAGATCTGGTTGTTTAAAGTGTGTGGCACCTCCCCAACTCACTCTTCCTCCCACTTCTGCCATGTGAGATGCCTGCTCCTGCTTTGCCTGCCACCATGAGTAAAACTTCCTACGGCATCTTGGAAGATTAGCAGATACCAGCTTTATGCTTCCTGTACAGCCTGAAGAATTGTGAGCCAATGAAACCTCTTTTATTATAAACTACCCAGTCTCAGACGTTTTTTATATCAATGGAAGAGTGGCCTAACACAGTTGCCATAACAAACTACCATAGACTGAAATGGGTGGTTTAAATGACAGAAACTTATTTTCTCACAGGTCTGGAGGCTGGAAGTCTGAGACCAGGGTGCCAGCATGGTCAGATTTTAGTAATGCTCCTCTTCCTGGCTTGCAGATGGCTGCCTTCTCATCATGCTCTCACCTGGTGGAGGGAGAGTGTGACAAGTTCTCTGGTGCCTTTTCTTACTTGGTCCCGTTTCATCATGGGGGCCAAACCCTCATGACCTCAGTTATAGCCCAAAAGCCCCATCTCTAAATACCACCACATTGGAGATTGGGACTTCAATATATGCATTTGGGATGGACACAAGCATGCAGTCCAAAACAGACACCACCATGGCCCATCTACCATTTGACTTCTAACTCTTGACATTGATGTTACATACTTTTATCTAACTAGAAATAAAGCTGCTCAAGACATCATATTGGAGAAATCTGAAAACTGTCCTTAATTCCTATTCCTTTTTGTAGTATAGTATAACTCTTCTAGACTTAAGAGTATGCACCATTAATATCTTTAATACACAGGGGCTGATGAGATATGCCTTCACTATGCGTTCAGGGTCAACAATAAGAGGGGGTTATGTATCGTACTATTTCTGAAGGACTTCAGTTAACACTGGAAACAAATCCTGTAAAAATAAAATCAGTTCTTCTGTCCTCAGTTTATATAATTCAACTGCAGTGTTGGGGCTACTAGGGCTGAAGCTAGGGTGCTTCCTCATCTCACCAGAACATGTAAGATGTAGTGGGTTGAATTGTATCCCCCCAAATGGATATGTTGAAGTCCCCAACCCCACTACCTAAAAACGTGAGCTTATTTGGAAATAGGATCTTTTCGGAGGTTAATTAGTTGAGGTCTTACTGGAGTAGAATGGGTCCCTAATCCAATATGACTGGCATATTATAAAAGACAGCCATGTGAAGACAAAGACACATATGGAGAACACCATGTGAAGACAGGTATTCGGAGCGATGCATCTATAAGCCAAGGAATGGCAGAGTTTCCTGGAAAACAAATGGAAGCTAGGAAGAGTCAAGGAAAAAATCCTCTATAGGTTTTAGAGCATGGCAGTGCCAAGAGCTTGATTTTTGAACTTCTAACCTCCAGAACTTTGAGACAACAAATTTCTATTTTTAGCCACTCGCTTTGTGATAGTTACCACAACCCTAAAAATGATGCCATTTGGTAGCGTGTCATAGGAGCTAAAGTAAACAGAATGTTCCCTGCCTTATTACTGGGTAATAAATCTATTATAAGACTGTCAAAACTAACTCCACTTCTACCTTAGGATGTCTTAGGTCCAAAGCAACACTGAAGACAAAGTAATATAGCTTGAGATTCTTCCAGTGGACTCTGGGCTTTTGCCTTTTGAGAAGGAAAGCTTTCAGGTGATCTGAAGGAGAGATCTCAGTACAGGAAGTATGTTCACTGGCACAAATCCCTTCCACGCTGAGATTCCCTGATTCTCAGAAATGCATAGTTTTGTGGAACACTGCTCTCATCTGTCTCTGTTCTGATAGTTCTGAATGTTGGGAAGAATTCTCTAACTAGTGCTCCTAGTGACTCTGGAATGTGGAGGGATAGGAGGCTAACTCTGATTTAGCTACACAGAACATTAGGATTTATCTACCAGAAAACTGCCGTCCTCTTTAGGGCCTCGCTCAGCCTGGACACACCTAGTGCCCTTTCGTCTACTGCCAGGCATTGCCACCTACCAAGAGAATGGCCTGGAAAGGCAGTTAAATGAGCCCCTCTCCTCAGCTCATATTTCGGTTACCCTACCTTTCCTATTCCCATAAACTTTCCAGCCCCCTTCCTGAAACCTCAGACTGACTTTGGTCTTGCCACCTCCCCTTTCTTGCTTGGAAGCTCCGTTCCCGTTTTCCAGTCCCTGCCTACTGTGTTGTGGATGTAGACTCCTCTGCTGGAGCTGCTGATGCACCTTGTCTCTCCCACAGCTGAGTCCTACCTGTCTAATCTCCTCTCTGCTGCTCAGATGGTTCTGGCTCTTGGCATTGGCTTCTTATGCTGTGTTTTCTAGGTCCTCTTGTTCATTCCCTTAAGCCAATGTCAAAAAAAAGCATCCACATTCTTCTTTTAGCAATGCCCTCTTAAGGTGGTGGTGTTTACCTCTTCAGAACTCGAATAGCTGACTTCTGGCTAGAATGTGCAGAAGCATAATCTACTGCAGGCAGTTACCCTGCCCTGTGAGAAATCTATTCTGTCTTTATGCCCACCTAGAAGTATAGGTGGGCATAAAGACAGAATAGATTTCTCCGTTTGTTTATGAGATAGAAAAAGTATGCCACATGCTTCTGACTAAACCTGACATGTTTTGCAACAGCCCCAGACAAAGGAGAATGTCTCCTGAATGGTTATGTGTATGTGTATATGAAGAAGGCTAAATAAAAATATGGCCCTTGCTGAACTATTTTCTTTACTTATTAATTTTTCTGCCCTTCCCTGTTACTCATTTCTCTGCCACACCCTGCTATACTCAAATAGCAACTTACTGGAGAGAGTTTTCATAGATTGTCTTGGAAAGACAACAAAATGGCTAACTCATTCACCTATTGCTACAGACTGAATGTGTCCACCCAAAATTTATATGCTGAAGTTCCAATGCCAAATGTGAGATATTTGGAAGTGGGATATTCAGGAGGTAATTAGCCTCAGAGGTCAAGAGATGAAAGCTCCTATGATGGGATGAGTGTCCTTACAAGAAGAGACTAGCATTTATAGTATTCTGCCATATGAGAACACAGCAAGAAGGCAGCCATGCACAAGCCAAGAAGAGGGCCCTCGCTAGAACCAGACCCTGCTGCCACCCTGATTTTGAACTTTTAGTCTTCAGACTGTGAGAAATAAATGTGTGTTCTTTAGCCAACCCCCTTCCCAGTCCATAGTATTTTGTTTTAGGAACCTGAGCTATCACTGATCGTTTTATAGAAAATAAATTTACTAAAACCTACTTTTATGGAAAAAGCAGAATAAAGAGGGAGTGACACAGATAACTAAGAAGATCTTATGGATGGTGGGGTTGGTAATCCTATAATAAACCATTGGCTTGATAAACTGCTACTATGATTAGGAAGCATAATTCTGCACTCTGAACATGAAGACATTAAGAATGTGTGAGAGGCTGAGAAAGGACAGATGCCACAAAGACAATGGGAAGACAAAGAAATTTTGGATACATGACAGTTTCCCTAGTGAAGTCATTTCTCATAGTGTTTTGCACAACTTTGCTTCTCCCTTCTAGGATAGATAGAATCAACCCAGGTGTTTTATAGCCCTGCTGGCTGGGTGAGGGCTGGCAGACTCAGCCAGCCAAGGGCTCTTCAACGTTTGATTTGTGGCTGTAAGTCTAGCTCACTCCTGAGATAAGTGTGAGGATCCAAAAAGATGCAATTTCAAAAGAAAAAGAAAAAGAAAAACATAGCTTTAAAGGTTTTTTTTTAATCACTTGCTATTCTGATTTAAAATTTCATTCTTTATCCAAAAGTAGTTTTGTTTCCAGAAGTTTGAAGTAAATTTGAATCAAAATTACGGTTTTTAAATGTTACTCAGTTTAATTCACTCTCTTTAGTTATATAGCTGAATATTTGTTTTGTAATCATTTATCATTTTAATAGGAAAAGCCTGAAGGGGAAAAAAAGGAGTGCTTGTTAGGATGTATTTTATTGTAAGAGGTTCTAGTCCCTTGGTCCCAGAAATTGTCTCTTTAGCTCATTCTCCTAAGTCATACTTAATTTACTTCAGAAGCAATGCATATTTTGTGTCACATAGTCTATTTAGCAGAGTTGGGTTGTTTATTACCCAAACTATTTATTCTGTGATATATAATCATACACAAAGTGAAGGACTCCTTTTATTGTATAGTGTTTTCTATTCCATCTCCCATTCACAATACATTGCTTAAAAATCAAATACAACTTAGATGTTTGTTAAAAAAATTATTTCATATCCAAATAAACATTATAAATGTACTAATACAATTTGCTAATGTATTTGTTTAAAGAGTTATAGTTTTCCAAGCATGTGATTTCGCTGAGTTTTTTTGTTATGTAGCTTTTAATAGGTATTACACAGGTAAAGAAATGAGGCTGTAGATTGTATAATACCAAAAATTACATTGGTATTTAGGCTACAACATATGTTTCTCTGTCTTCTCCCTAACTTTTAGAATCTTTGATTCTCGGATTTCCACATTGGGCTAGGCTGTGATAGTCTTCTCCAGGGGTTACGAACACTAGTCCATGAGGAAGTATGTGTGGACTGATATAATTAGTGGAATCTTAGAAGTTGTGATCTTAGAGACAGACAAAGTCATGGGAGATATGCAGAATCCAATTGTAAATCTCTTTCTTTTTTGAATTTACTTTTAATTGCATGTAAAAATTCTATCTATTTATCTTGTACAAGCTTTTATTTTGAAATATACAACATTATAAAATCACTAAATCAAGCTAATTAATATATGAATTATTTCACATATTGATCCTTTTGTGGTGACACTTAAAATCTCTCAGCAATTTTCAAGAACAAAACACCTTGTTATTAACTATAGTCATCATGTTATACAGTAAATCTCTTGAACACATTCCTCCTATCCATCTAACAGAAGTGTTTTATGCTTTGCCCAAAGCTCCCAACCTTCCCTGCACACCACTTCAGCCCTGGGAAGTCACCATTCTACTTTCTACTACAGGTTCAACTGTTTTATTATAGATTTCACACTTGAGTGAGATCATGCAGTGTTTTATCTTTCTGTGTTTTGTTTATGTCACTTAAGATAATGTCTTCCAGGTTCATCCATGTTGTTGCAAATAACAGAATCTCCTTTTGTAAGGCTAAACAGTATTTCATTGTATGTTTGTCTGTGTATATATATAGTATATTGTTGTATAAAATACTATATACTATATAAATACAATAAAATACTATATAGAAAATAAATTTACTAAAACCTATTTTTCTCTAAAAAGCAGAGTAAAAAGGGAGGGACACACATAACTAAGAAGATTGTGTGGATGGTGACATTGATAATCCTATAATAAAGCTCCTGTCACCATCCTATAATAAGCCATATTTATATTATAGTATTTTATTACATTTATGAAATACTACACACACACACACACACCCCACGTTCCCTTCATTGAGTCAGCCACTGATGGACACTCAAGTTGATTGCAGATCTGGGCTACTGTGCATAATGGTAATTGCAGGTCTGTCTTTTTAATATCCACAAAACAGCTATGGCTAGTCAGAAAGGAAAACCATAAAAATAATCCCTAATTCAGTTAATCAGTGAAAGATTGTTAAAAGAAGTTATCTATAAGCTCTTTGAGATTTTGCAGACTCAAATCAGAAAAAAATATTGGTAATCTATAACTTAAAACTAACAGAAACCAACTGAATTTGAAGAGTTTATGTAACTGAGTACCCCCATTTTCTAAAAAGGAGAATGAGTTACTTATTTATTTTCTCTGCTTTTCCTTTTTTTCTGTTTCTCCCTGTTCCTGACTTTCTACTTCACCTTTTAGAGATTATAACCTTTTACCTGTCCTTCACCAGGCACCTCCTATAGGGCAAGTTCATCTAAATAAGTGCTTTGAAACTCCAGAGCAGAACTCTCTCCCACTAAGGGACTGCCTTGCAAGATAACAGTTTATTTACAACCCAAAGTATGTCTGCTATGAAACTGTCACACATCAGGAGGTTGCCTTGAGAAACAATAGCCAATCTACAACCTAAAGAAGGCCCTCTATGAAACACACTCCCACCTGGAGAGTTTTCAGCTGCTTTTACAACCTAGTCCTGCCCATCAAGGCACCAGCAGTCACCAGCTTGACTACGTGGTAAATAAGGCAGCAAAGCTAGCATACGGACCCTCCACCTGCTCACTTCCTTCCCTGTGTGCCATTCATGACAGGCACCTTTCAAAAGTACCTGCTTTCTGCTCCAAAGGGAAGGTGGTACCATTTAAGCAGAAAGCCTGTACTTCTTCCCCTGAGCTAGCTTTGAAATAAAAAGTCACTGTCTTTATACCAGACTTCACTCTTGTTAATTGGACTCTGCAAGTGGCCAGCAAATGAATCTGTGTTTCAGTTACAATTAGACTAAAAATTGCTGTTATAAAAGCAACTACAAGGCAGAATATATGTTCTCTCAGTGCTGGAAGATGAAAAGCCTTAGGTCAATAAGCTGTCTCAGTTCTTGTGGGATGGGAACCACAACATACCTGGAATAGTAAAAGCCATATTCACAGTGGAAAAGTCCTTTTCAATGTTGGGAATACTTGGAATTAGGAATACAGATGATTAAATTTACTTTGTACTTTGGAAGGCTTTGTAAAGTTAGGGGATTAAAGAATTTACACATACTGTAAAGGTTTAAAAGAATTTAATAGAGAGTTGTAATGAAACTGATTATTTAAATAAGTTTATTCATTTCAATTTGAGTTTATTGAATGTTATTAACCCCCCATAGTGATCCTTAAAGTTTACTAGATTTATAAATGGTATAATAAAATTGATATGCCGAATTTAAAGGCTTAAAGGAAATGAAGCTTTAAACTATTATATTAATAAACTGGATTCTAATGAAAGTCCCAAGAAGCAAATTTTTTTTCTGCTTATAGAAGCCTCTCCCCCAACACCTGGGTGAAAAATAAGAAAAAAACACCAATGTATGGCATTCTCATCAGCAAAATACCTTCCTGTTCCATATTGAGTAAATCACCAGGCAGTCCTGGCTGAATGTCCATTGTCTCCATTGTCTCCATTGTCCCCAGGGCCACCTGGAGCCAGCAGCAGCCATTACCTTGCCCACTTTTGTTCTCTCTCAGCAGGAAGAAAAGAGACGAAGCAGCTACTCCTTGACTTCTCTTAGTTCAAAAAGAATACTTGAATTATAACAGAAATGGGTGAGTGAGAGTGAATTTCAATATTCTCACTGTGAAAGACAAAATACACAGACAATTAAAGAGATTATTTTGTTCAGCTCTTGTATTGGGAGGAGAATGTTCAGTAGTGAGAACAGTGTCGAGGACGAGAGGCAAAGAGAACCTAAGGTTTTATAAAATGAGAGTGTAGTTGAAGAAGGGTGGAGATAGGTCACATCTGGGAATATGCTAGGTCATAGTTCTCAACTGTATATATAGCAGGGGTCTTAGGTGTCAACCCAGCCATTTCTCAGAACAGAAAAGCCTGGGGAGAATTTCTTGACCACCCTTGCTTTCTAGGAGCACAGGACTCAGATAAAATTTGACATTGCTGTTGAAGGATGTCAATATATTTTATGCCAAAGTATATTTTTCAACATATTTTAAAATGGCTGCCATGGGGCCAGCAGACCAAAATGTCCCTGCAAAGCTGTCTTTTGTGGGGGAAATTTGCACATGTAGAGAATCTTCATTAATGTAGTCAAGCATTCCCTTTCTAGGTCTTTCCCACATCTAGGAGTAATTAAATGAAAGTGACACCTTTCAAAGTCTGAAAAGAAACATTTACCATCTGTTCTCTCTGAGGGCTACTATTAGGGAGGTTTGTGTACATAACAAGGCCACCTGTGCTAGCCAAGCCTCTCCCTTTCTCCCTCCATAACCTGTCGTGCCACTAAGACCTGTTTTTGGCCAAGCTCTGGGCCCACATTCTTTCTGTACCCTATTGGAGGTTTGAGTCTTCATTCTGAAGGATCCCAGGTATACATGTGAAATAAGTTTGTATTTCTTTCTTTCTTTCTTTCTTTTTTTTTTTTGAGATGGAGTCTCGCTCTGTCACCCAGGCAGGAGTGTGATGGCACAATCTCAGCTCACTGCAACCTCCGCCTCCCAGGTTCAAGCTACTGTCCTGCCTCAGCCTTCAAAGAGGCTGAGATTACAGGTGCCTGCCACCCCCACACCACCCAGATAATTTTTGTACTTTTAGTAGAGACAGGGTTTAGCATCTTGGCCAGGTTAGTCTCAAACTCCTGACCTTAGGTAATCCACCCACCTCAGTCTCCCTCGCCTGTGCTGGGATTACAAGCATGAGCCACCGGGCCCAGCCTCAAATTTGTATTTCTTTTCTCCTATTTATTTGCCTTTGGTGAGTTGATTTTTTTTTCCAGCAAACCTTCAGAGGATCCTTGGTCCTTACATTATCATAAATAGACCCACCTGTAATTAGATTTTCAACAATGTTTGTGACTTTAAAAATTAGTGTCCTGGAGAAAGCTGAACATTTGGTTCTCACGTTCTTTTTTTTTTCTTTCTTCTGTGAACCCTGAAAATCTGAAACAGGTCTCAGTTAATTTAGAAAGTTTATTTTGCCAAGATTGAGGACGTTTACCCATGACACAGCCTCAGGAGGTTCTGAAGACAAGTGCCCAAGGTGATCAGATCACAGTTTGGTTTTAGATATTTTAGGGAGACATGAGGCATCGATCAACATATGCAAGATAAACACTGGTTCAGTCTGAAAAGGCAGGACAACTCAAAGCAAAGGCGGGAAAACTTGAAGCAGGGAGGGGGCTTGCAGGTCATAGGTAGATAAGAGACAAATGGTTGCATTCTTCTGAGTTTCTGATAAGCCTCTCCAAACAAGGCAATCAGTTATGCATTTATCTCTGGCAACAGAGGGGTGACTTTCAATAGAATGCAGGCAGGTTGGCCCTAAGCAGTTCCCAAGTTGACTTTTCCCTTTAGCTTTGTGATTTGGGAGCCCCAAGATTTATTTTCCTTTCATACTTATTTCTTTTTTTCTTCCTTCCTTCCCTTCTTCTTTCCTTTATTCCTTCTTTTTATTTATGTTCCTATTAAAGTACATCAACTTAAAATACTTTGAGCACAAAAACACATACAAAACAAAATTTAATGTAAGTGTTCTGCGTTTGGAATTAACAATGTATCTTCTTTCATGAAAAACACTGTTCTTTGAGGTTATATTCTCTTTTTCTTAAGATTTTCTTTCATTTTTAAAATGATGCTACATGATACATTTTTGCATGTCATTTCTTTTTAAAGTAGAAAGGTTAATAACTATATGTTTATCCTCCTAAGTTTTGGTTAATCAATTTAGTCATTTGAATCACACCCTATGGGAGATATTTTTCTGTAAAGTAATGCAGCAGAAGGTGCAAAGAAACCTGAACATTTCTCAAGCATCCTTCCTGCAGTGCTCCTTTATCACACAAATATTCTGGGAGAATTAACTGGCTATCACTAACAGCTCAGTATAGAAAAGCTTTCCCATCAACTTCCAACTGGGATGACCTGGGGCAGTTAGAGCTTACAGAATGTTTTAGAAGCAAAGGGAGAAAAAGAGACGGGCCACCTCGGGAGGAGATGGAAGGGCACTCATAAGACACTTGACTTGCATTACAGTTTTGCCAAAGGCCACATTT
The DNA here is from genome assembly GCF_030222135.1 of Aotus nancymaae. NCBI lineage: Eukaryota > Metazoa > Chordata > Mammalia > Primates > Aotidae > Aotus > Aotus nancymaae. Next base: position 34,617,563 of record NW_026988471.1, read on the forward strand.
AGACACTACTTAGCTACAATTTAACATTTTAAGTCTTTTGTTCTTATATGCACATAAAACAAACAATATAATTATTCAAGCTCATTATCCTCTATTCTTAGAGTATAGGCATGAAAGTTGAAGAATCCAACATAAGAAAATCAGTTAAGTCAAAAAAGTCAGCGCAGGGGTTCAGTCAAGAGTATGGATTAAATCAGAATTGGCCAGCATCTAGCAGGAGGAGACTTACTTGGAGCAGTCTTTCCCTTCCTCATTCAAGCAGGGTAAGTGCACACCATCAGCCATGGCTAGGTACAAGTAGCTGATTTCAAGTATATTCATAGTGAGCAAGAGGCAGGCACTAACGTTAGCACTAAAAGAAATACAGGTCAGAAGTCAGAGTTGGATAGATGAAACACAGAAGAAGTGCATGGGACACAAAGTTGGGATGCTACATTCTAAGAGAAATGCACAGAATAAAAGAGACTTTATGAAGATCCAAAGAAAACCAAGAAATGCATTCAGGCCTGATAAAATGAATAGGAAATCTAGTTAACTGTAGCACATGGACTGATTATTAAAACCATCTTAACAGTCAGAATAAGACCAACAACAGCTGGCTTACTGTAGAATCTACAGGTCTCCAAGTATCTATATTTTTCCCATTGGGAGCTAAGTTATTTCTGCAACCTAGAGTGGAGCAAGTGCTTTAAGTAAAAGTGGCTCGCGCCAAAGGGAATAGAGGAAACTGTCACAGAAATAAACAAGTGGTTTCAAAATCAGAGCCATGTGGCAGTTTATTTGGGCACCTAGAACTGGGATCTAGAGAAGATAACTGGGAAAGCTGTGAAGGTCATGAATCAATGATGAAAGATTGTTATGCATTACTCAAGTCACAAATTATATAGTTCTAATGCAAGAAAGGAATTAAACTCAAAATGTAGAAAAATCTGAGACTAGGGTAGGAAAAAAGATGAAACTTCTAAATGAAATGGAAAGATAGGATACAGTGCAAGGATTCCCTAATAACTTCCAGGTCCTAAGCTACATTAGGAGAAAGAAAATGTAACTAAAAGTAAGCAATATAATATTTTAGGTATATTCTATTTCCTAATCATATTAACCAAATGGTCAAGCTATGTCTAAGAGTATCTATATTTTTTTCCATTAGGACCCAAACTATTTTTAGAAAAAACTATTCTATAACAAGATGTAAGTGAAAAATAATACAGTTGGCTACAGTTACATATATAGCTTTTTCTCACATGTATTTTATATTTCCCATGATATTTTAAAGAAGTCCTTCAGGTATTAAAGTTCCTCTCTTAACATCTGAAAAATAATATACTCTTAAGCTGATTGAACTGAGCAGGCCCCAGAGGCTCTAAATATGTCTATCATCCCCTTTAAGCAAATATTTTCTGCACTGAAGCCATAATTTAAACACACAAGTTTGACTTTTTAGTGTATTGCAACATTATATGCTACACACAGCAAAGCATTAAAAAATTGCATTAAGAATTGCCTGACCCTCCCCACAAGAAGAACAGAGGGGAAATAACATTTATTGAATATCTTATACATAATAGGGTGTTAAGGCACTTCTACTTGTAATGTCTGCATGTGTTTGTCATATCTCATTTATACCTCATTTAATTCCAGATGAATTTCTCATGTATTTTTCATTAGGTACTTCTACATGTATTATCTCATTTATTTCTCATAAGAGACTGGGGGTCAAATGTTTTTATTCCAGTTTTATAGATAAGAAAACTGAGGGTCAGACATATTAGATAACAAGTCATAAATCACCATTAATGAGCACTAAGAAGGAAACACTTTAGCCTAGACTTGCTGAACCTAAAAAATCTGTTTTTCTAACATTTCGCTGTTTTTTAGGAATCAACTCTCCAAAGCAGGCATTTGCACACAATGGCCAGCATAAATATGAGGTAGTTTTCGGTATCACTGTAATAGTTGAGATCAGAAAAGCCATCAGAAAATGATATAATAGAAATGATCTGAGTTTTTGGTTCCTATCAATTCCACTTTTCCTTCTGTGATGTTGTGATGTAATAAGAAATATATATTTGGCCTTTATCTCCAGTTCCTGGCACAGGATTCTGTCTCTACTCAACCATACTGGAGTTTATGCTAATGAGATGACAATAGGAGGATGGAAGCAGGTTGCCAGAGGAACCAACCATGTGATTTTAGGGTTGAAATTTTCAGCCCCACCCTCCCTCCTGGGAAGGAAGACAGGCGTTGGAGTTGAGTTTAATCATCAGCGCCCAATGATTTGATCAAGCATGGCTATGTAATAAAACCTTCATAAAAACTATTTAAAAAAAAAAAAGAAGGTGGGTTCAGAGAGCTTCTGGATTGATAAACACATGGAGGTGCTGGGAAGATGATGTGCCTGGAGGGCGTGGACAATCCCTGCCCCTGCCCCTGCCCCATACCTTGCCCTACGTACCTCTTCATCTGGCTGTTTCTCCATACCCTTTGTAATATCCTTTATACGAAACCAGTAAATATAAGCAAGTGATTTCCTGAGTTTTTTTGAGCCACTATAGCAAATTATCAAACCCAATGAGGTAGTCTTGGGATCCCCAATTTATAGCTGGTAGATCCAAAGTTCCAGAGGCCAGACTAATCTAAATGGGGCAGTTTTGTGGAACTGAGCCTTAACCTGTGGAGTCTGCACTAACTCTAAGCAGTTAGGATCAGAATTAAGTTGAATGGTAGCACATTCAGTCACTATTCACTCAGAGCTGAATTTGTTGGTTGGGGAAAAATAAAACCCAGCACATTTGGTGTCAGAAGTGCTGTCCGTATCAGTGTTTGTTTTCCTTTTGCCTTCTTTCTCCACTTCACAAATTTTCCCTTCCATGATGCATTTCCTGAATTTCTCTGCCTGCCTCCCCAATACTTCTCTCCACTATATTCACATCTGTGTGTATATGATATATGTTGATAAGTCACATCCAGTATATGAGTTGGAATTAGGTTTGGCTGCATATAACAAGAAATCCAGGCCAGGTGTGGTGGCTCACACCTGTAATCCCAGCACTTCAGGAGGCCAAGGTAAGTGGATCACCTGAGGTCAGGAGTTTGAGGCCAGCCTGGCCAACATGATAAAACCCCATCTGTACTAAAAATACAAAAATTAGCTGGGCATGGTGGCGGGCACCTGTAATCTCAGCTATTCAGGAGGCTGAGGCAGAAGAATTGCCTGAGCCCGGGAGGTGGAGGTTGCTGTGAGCTGAGATCACACCACTGCACTCTAGCCTGGGTGACAGAGCAATATTCTGTCTCAAAAAAAAAAAAAAAAATCCAAATGCCATGTTTACGTAAGACAGAGGTTTACTTCAATATCATATTAAAAAGGCCAGAGGTAGGGCTTCCAGGGCTGGTATAGCAACTTTCAACAGGACCCATCTACCCAGGCTTCTTCCACAGTTCTCTACCATCCCTAGCATGTGGATCCCATCCTCAAATATGCCACATGGTTTAACATGCTAGCTGGAGCACAGATTAACATAGTCAGATTTCCAGTTAAATGTCAGCCTCATATAAAGAAGTATTCCCTCTTGAAAACTTTTCATTATACTTCTATATTAGGTCCCTAAGTCTCCTGTAATAACATGTAAAAACTAGGTGTTTTAAAACAATAGAAGTCTGTTTTCCTACAGTTATGGAGGCTAGAAGTTAAAAATCAAGGTGTCAGCAGAGCTATGCTCTCTCTGAGAATCCTGGGTGGAATCCCTCCTTTTCTCCTTTGAAGGCCTCAGCCAGTAGTTCAATCCTCGATGTGCCTTTCATCTGCATCGTGAAGATCTCTGCCTCTGTCATTACATGGTGTTGTTCCTTTGTTTGTGTCTTCACATGGCATTTTCTGTGTCTCATCTCCTCTACTCATAAAAACACCAGCCATTGGATTGAGCTCCCACACTCCAAAAATGGCCTTATTTTATTACAATTACAAAGACCTTACTTCCAAACAAGGTCACATTCCAAAATACTAGAGTTTAGGAATTCAGCATATCTTTTTGAGGAACACAAGCCAACTCATAAGAACCTCATTAGACAGGATTAGTTGTGTGGCCACAACAATCCGCAATCAAGAGAGGAAATGTCATCGTTAGCTAGATACATTGCCATCTGAAATTAAACTGGTGCTATTACTTAGGAAGAATAGAATAGATGTTGATTCCCTGTCTTAACAAATAGCATTTGTCATTGATCAAGCGCATAGTAACACCCAGTACAGTGCATAGCATATAATAGACCCTCACTAAATATTTTTTTAATAGACAAGTGAATGAGCATTCTAGAATTCTGTTGATAAGAACAGAGCACATGGTAATGGGATATATTTATAAAGTACAATACTCTGTAAAGTCCCATCTTGATATTGAAAGTGCGAATTTTATCTAGAGAAGATATTCTTTATAAACTTTAGAAGAGCTTGTCAAATTCTGGTCCCATTTGCCCACAAACTAAAAACACTATAAGCCATGATCAAGGAGGCAGAGGGCTTTCTGTCCATACCCTACCAATAGGCATTAAACCCTAGCAGTGGTTGGCCTTGTCCAGATGAACATACAAGGACTAGAAGCAAAGGTTTCAAGCAAGAGCCAGGAGACAAATGCAACTTGCAGAGGTCTTTGGTGTGCTCTAGTGTTTTCTCGAATTTTTAATTTATTGCCTACTTTTAAACATGGTGAGATTTCAGATAGAAATACGGATTTCCGATTTAAACCCTGAGGATCTGGTGATATTTAACTTATATAAATACATAGCAATTATAGGCTGAGTCTGAGTAGGGGATGTCTACTTCAGATGGGGTAAGCATTTCTAGTTTTTCAATGGCCCCTCTTCACAAATTTATGCCTTTCTCTTGAACTTTGAAGGCATTTGACTAAAGTCATCTACAGTATTCAATGTAGGTGATTTGCATATGTGAAAACGTCATCAACTTTAAAGTATTAGTAATCATTAGGAAATAAACTACTGTAGCAATGGCTGTATGACATGAAATATAAGTGAGCTCTAAATTGTGTAATATGTTATTTAATATCGTGCATCTATAATTAAAAATATATTTATATAAATTAATGAAATAATATATATTTAATAATAAATAATACACATATATAAATTAATAATGAAATAATACATTTGTTCAGGGTTCTTTCCTACCAGACTGTTGACAGTAGAAAGATATGCCTTTCTTTTCATCTCATATTTTGGTGCCATGAACTAGTAAGTTGACCAATGAACAAAGGGAAATGAATGTATTAGATCTAAATAAACCACGCATGGATATATCTATTGACCAAATGATTGAAAAAATACTTTCTGAACATACTTCCTAGCATTTTCCTGATGTTGGATCTTAGCAGTGAAAAAAAGAGACTCAAATATCTGCCCTCATAGATCTTGTTGTCTAGTGTTGGTGTTTAGGGAGAGCGAGGAGACAAATAGGTAATAAACAAGTAATTTATAATATAACAATCAAATCATGATGACTGGTTTTAAGAAAACTAAAGCAAAAAAAAATCAATATAATTTAAAATAAGGTAGTCAGGGAAAGTGTCACTGAAAAGACAACACTCGAAGGTATTGAGGAAATAAGCCATGCAAATTTTTTAAAAAAGAAGCTTCCAAACAGGGAAAAACAAGGACAAAAGGCTTGAGACTATGTAAGCATGACTGGTATGTTCAAGGAATGGAAAAGAGGGCAGTGTGTCTGGATGAATGAGCTAGAGGGAAAGTAGTGGAAGGTGAGGCCAGGGATGAGGTGGGAGGGTGAATCATGTAGGCTCCTATGTGACATTTTAAGTATCTGTGCTCTATTTTGAGTGGAATGGAAGCCAAGAAGTATTTAGAACAGAGGTGTGATATCACCTGATATTATATTTTAAAGGGATAATTTTGGCTGCTATGTTGAGTTAGACTATAGGAAGGAAAGAAGAGAAAACAAAACAATTACTTGAGAATATCCAGCCAGGAGAGAATATTGGCTTGGGCCAAAATAAAATCAATGGAAATGATAAAGAGTCTTTAGATTTAGAATATATTTTAAGGTGGGATTTGGTCATAGATATGGTCAACGTTTTTAGACTTGAGAATTTAGAGGGTAAATTAGTCATTCACTAAGAAGGAGAGGACTAAAACAATTCCATTTGGAGTGGGGTGAGCAGATTTGTATTATTCAGGCTTCTCCAGAGAAACAGAATCAATAGAGTATAGATATAGGTATATGAAGAGATTTAGTATAAGGTATTTGCTCATGCAGTTGTGAAGGCCAATAAGTCCTACCATCTGCTGTCTGCAAGCTAGAAATGCAATGGTGGAGATTCCTGTCTGTATCTGAAGTCCTGAGAACTAGAAGTCTTAAGGGGAGGAGGAGATTGATGTCTCAGCCCAGAGAGTAAGGCAGGGAGCCAATGCAACCTTTCTCTGCATTTTTTATCTATTTAGTTGCTCAACAGATTGGATGAAGACCACCCACATTGGGAAAGATCATCTGTTTTATTTTGCCTACCAACTCAGACGCTAATCTCTTATCAGAAACATCCTCCCAAACACAACCAAAAATAATATTTAACCAACTATCAAGTGGCTCATGGCCCAATCAAATTGACATGTAAAACTAACCATCAAAGATGGTAGATCAAAGTTTACTTTAGGACACAAAGTGTCAGATGCTTATCAGATAATCAAATGGGCTAAAGATGTATCTTTATTCTATTATTCTATTATTATCTTTATTCTATTATTCTTAATAGAATCCCTTGATTCTATTATTTAAGGATATTAATTAAAACCATGAGGCTGGATGATATTACCAAGGGAGTGTGTGAGAAAGAAGAGTAGAGTTGTGAGGATTGAATATTACAACTCAGTATTCCAATACTTATAGTTTGAGAGGATGGGTAAAAGTAAAGGGGAATTCAGTGAGCTGGGAGTGACCCAAAGTGTGTGGTGATCTACAAACGAAGTGTGAAAGATATATTGAGGAAGAAGGTTGACATTTAGGTCAAGTGCGGCTGATATGTCAAGAAAAATCAAGACTTGAAACTGATTATTAGGTTCAACAAAGAAAAGGGATTTGGTTCCTTGAAAAGAGCAGTGTTTATAGAGTAGTGGGTAGAAGAAAACCCTGACTGAGGAGTGTCCCTGACAAAAGCTGGACATAATTAGAGACAGCAGGTATATGCACTGATTCAATTATTATTCTCTAAAAGGTGACAAAGAAATGAAAAGTGATCAGAGAATGAGGGGCACTTAGTTTTTACTTTGCTTGTTTGGAAGAAATCACAAAGGCTTAAAAATCAACTAGTGCAATCTAGTAGAAAGGGGGAAACTTGAATCGGGAGAGCAGAAAATATTTAGATGGATGTCTTGAGTCGGGAAGGTGGGAGAAGAATAGATCAATTACACAAATGGACATTTCATTCTTACTAGATGCATAGTTCAACCATGGAGATGGAAAGCATAATATATGGGTGCAGGCATAGATAGATGCAGTGATGAGTGTTTGTAGACATTGTCTGCTAATTGGCATTATTTTCGCAGTGTATTAGAGTAAGAGATAATTGGTTAAGGGTGAGGATGGAAGAAATGGAAGTTTACAAAAGAGAAGGTATTAAAAACTGTCTATGAGAGTGATCGTGGATGAACCAGGGCAATAGAAGAGGCTGGCTCTGAAGTGCTGAGGGTTCATTTGAGATTAAAGGTCATGAATGTAAAGTGAGACCAGTCAGCTTGGTTTTATATATGTTGCTCCAACTGCATTTTCTGTATAGATGCAGAGACAGTGAAGGTGGAGAGTAATATTTAAGCAGGTTTAACATGTTTCTCAGAAAGTATAATAAAGTGAGATGGGTAAGAAAGTGGAGAATATGTGTAAAAGAAATATTTGATCCCACATGATAGAATCTAACCTGGGTAAGAAAGCAACTACAGATGTGAGAGGATGATGAAAGGGGGTGAAAAAGTGGCAGAATCCATAGATTATACCAATGAGATCGAAGACTTGTTGAATTGGCGATATTAGGAAATATGAGATGAAAAGACATGAAAAGGTATTTTTCTTTTTGTTTTTAAGACAGAGTCTTACTCAGTAGCCCAGTCTGGAGCAAGTGCAGTGGCACGATCATAGCTCACTGCAGACTAGACCTCCTGGGATCAAATGATCCTCCTGCCTCAGCCTTGTGAGTAGCTTGAACTACAGGCATGTGCCACCATGCCTGGGAATGTTTAATTTTTGTAGAGACAGGGTGTCACTCTGTTGCTTAGACTGGTCTCAAACTCCAGTCCTCAAGCAGTCCTCCCACCTTGGCCTCTCAAAATGCTGGGATTGTAGGTGCAGACCACCACACACAGCCAAATGAAGAGATGTTGGAAAAGTGGGATGCTTAAAATTAAGGCTATAAATGTGTTGCCTTTTGATAATGATGTAAACTATGTTATGGCCACAGAAATGAACAACTGTGCTAGGGTGAAGGACGAGATCATTGGAGTAGAGTTAGGGAAAGAATTTTGTGACTAGGTTATTCAAAGTTTCATTGAAATGGATATTGAAATCAGCAAGGGCCATAACTGAGAAGGACAAAAATATTGGAGTCAGTGGCTGACTACAAAAAAGAAGTGTGGTTTATGGCATGTTTATATCACATGATAATCAAAATTAAGTGGTTACAGAAAGAAGGGAGGAAAGGGGGCCTGGACGTAACTGTAGTGGACAAAGGCATCTACCCCATCCCAAGGTCAGTGCTATAAGAAGTGTGAGAAATAAAACAGCCAACACTAGAGAGGACAACAGGGCAACAGGAAAACCATGGAAAAAGTGAAGAAAGCATTCAGAAACAAGCTTGAAGATACAAGAGATAAAATCTCGCAATATAACTCTTCTAAGCTCTTAAGTAACTGTGAATTCTGGAAGGCAGGATTAAAGGGAACAGTGGGATGGAGTGAGACAAGGGAGAATCCTTGAGTTAGACAGCTCAGGGTAGGAAACCTGGCATTCCTGCGTCAACTGACATAAACAGAGATAAAAGAAAAAAATGGATCAATCTAGACATGTCTGGGATTTGGGTCAGGGGAGACTGAAGCACTGACTTCAGTGGCGATATTTAAAGTAGTGCCAAATTACAAAATCCATGATAAACAAATAACCATGAGCAAGCAATGAGTTTTTGAAAAAGAAAAAAGATCAGAATTTTAGTAAAAGCAGAATCAGTATTACCGACTTTTCCTTTTGTTCCAGACTCCAGTGTGGATGGGCATGGCACTGTTATTAATCCATAGATTTTTGCAATACTTCTGATTTTTTTAAAACATTGCATTAAAATAATGTTGATCTTGATTGCTGAGATTTACTGGTGCCTCCTTAAGTTTTTACCCCTGAGGTCATGCCTCTGTGACCTGATTCTAGTCTTTCCGTGAGGGTAGAAAATGGTGGGGAAGGCCTGTGAGTGCTTTATGAGTAGGGAATAGCAGAGCATGCTGAGTCCTGGAGTTCTGCTAAACATGTTGTGGTGGTCATTGTTCTCAACTGGAATCCTCAGATCTTTCTCTTGATTCTTGACCACAAAACGTCAAGGCCAGGGGAGGACCCATCCCACCACCACTGCAAATTCATTTATCTTCTTTGGTAATCAAGCTCTGAGACCTTGAATCAGAGGACGTGATGTATTTGGTATGCCCCGAAGAATTAGATGCTGCTCAATTGTCCAGAAAAAACGGGGAAAGAGCATGGGCCAATGGCCAAAATCTATGCCACTGTTTTTCATAAATGTGAGTCATTGCTTATAAGAAGGACTAGAAGCATTCTCAGGAAAATATAATTGCAAATGTGTTCATCTCAAACTTGAATTTTCCAAATTTGATCTTCTAATTTCCCATCCTCACCCCAAACTCCTGCTCCTGCGTCTGCCTCATCTCCATAAATAGCAGCTCCATCCTTTAAGATCCTTAGGACACAGTGTGTGCTGCACTGTTTCTCTAGGGAGTATGGGGTGATTAAGATATAACAGGTATACAAATGAATAAAACATGTATTATGAACAAGATAGTGTATTTTTCTGTGGCAGAAATAATATATGATTAAGACATGAATGCTCTCATGGGAAAGCTTATAATTGAGTAGAGTTGATAAGAAAAGGCATAAAATCTATCTCCATCTCATTCCAAAAAGATATCAGGCCGGGCGCGGTGGCTCACGCCTGTAATCCCAGCACTTTGGGAGGCCAAGGCGGGTGGATCACGAGGTCAAGAGATCGAGACCACTCTGGTCAACATGGTGAAACCCCGTCTCTACTAAAAATACAAAAAATTAGCTGGGCGTGGTGGCGCGTGCCTGTAGTCCCAGCTACTCAGGAGGCTGAGGCAGGAGAATTGCCTGAACCCAGGAGGCAGAGGTTGCGGTGAGCCGAGATCGCACCATTGCACTCCAGCCTGGGTAACAAGAGCAAAACTCCATCTCAAAAAAAAAAAAAAAAAAAAAAAGCTATCAATCACTCTAAAGAGATTGATGCAATAAAACTAGTTTTAAAAACCTAGTGAAGATTGAGAGATGTTAAAGTAAAATAAGGGAAAGGAAAATGAAGTTATGAAGTTAGCAGTATCCCAAAGTTATACCAAAGGTCAAGAAGCTTTTTTAGAGATAAGTGGCAAATTTGACTCTGAGCTTGCTGATAATATAAAGTGTAAAGTTTATTTGAACATTCAGTTTATCATTCTCCTAAGAATTTAAAATAGTAATGAATAGTAATAACCTTTCTTTAAAGAAGAAAATCTGCTCTTGACAGTGAGGCCTGAGGGAATTTCATCCCATGAGACCTTATAAAGGGGGAAAAGTTTGACTGTAATAAATCAACTTTTTACCAACATTCCTAAAGTACATTTAGCAATGTTTCAACAGTCTATTCCAGGAAGTTCCGTGATGAAGGACAATGACTGTCACAAAACTAGAACTCAATGAAAGCCCAAACATTGTGTTCCAAGACCATAATGATTTAATCTCATAAATTACACCAAGATTGAAATTTAAAGTAGCTAGAATAGCAACTGCTTTCTCCTTTTGAAGATTTAGAAAACATTGTTGAAACCCAGTGTTTCACAAATAAATTAACTCTGAAAACTTTTCGAACACTGATTTGGTTCAAAACTTCATCTTGCATTGTAATCTCCAGGTGTTTAGGGAGAGACCTGGTAAGAAGTGATTGGATTATGGGGCGGTTTTCCCCATGCTGTTTTCATGATAGTGAATTCTTATGAGAACTGCTGGTAATAAATGGCAGTTTTTTACATGCTGACACATCCTCTATCTGCCACCATGTAAGACGTGTCTGCTTCCCTCCACTGTAATTGTAAGTTTCCTGAGGCCTTGTGGAACTTTAAATCAATTAAAGCTCTTTTCTTTATAAATTATCCAGTCTCAGATATTTCTTTATAGCAGTACGAGAATGGACTAATATAAACACCTTAACTCTTTTTACCTTTTATTTTTATTTTTTGTGGGTATACCATGATTCAGGAAACCTAGTTTGTTCTAATGCTATACACACACATACACGCACACACAAACACATAAAAGACACACACATACACACACTTTATATAAGCTTGTATATATTATATATACATATAAAATAAGCTAAAGAGACAGAGAATTCTCCAGACAGCCTTCCACAAATAATCTTCTGATAATTATTTTCTAGACAACTTTAGAACAATTTTCTTACAACCAATCTTTTATAAATATTTGGTAACAAAAATTCTGAGATTATAACCTGAAAAATATTTGGACTACCATAGTCTGAATACTAATTTAATATAAATCCTTTTATTTGACAGGAAGTATAGCTGGGGACAGAGCTGATAGCGTCTTATGACCAGTTAAAGAATATAAGCAGGGCTTATGCATACACAAATGGTCACGCCACTTCATAATAATTAAAATATAATGAGTTAGGAGTGCTATCTTCAAGGGTAAAAGACTTTTTACAGAAGTATAATTTAAAAAATAGTCGTCTATAGATGGTCCCCACGTCATAATAGTTCGACATAATTTTTCAACTTTACAATGTTGCAAAAGCAATATGCATTCAGTAGAAACTATACTTTGAATTTTGATTCAAAATTCTTTATATGTCTATTATAAAATATGCTTTATGTTAGATGATTTTGCTAACCGTGGGCTAATCTAAGTGTTCTGAGCACATGTAAGGTAGGCTAGGCTAAGCTATAATGTTGAGTAGTTTAAGTATTTTAAATACATTTGCAACTTGAAAATTTTCAGCTTACAATAAGTTTATCCAACCCACTCTCACATCAAGCAGCACCTATCAAGGTGCTCACATCAAGAAGCACTTTTGAGGAAATGTTCATGTCTGTGGCTGAAGAAATAAATCTTTATGAATTTTTTAAAGTTTGTTATTTTATTTTATTTTATTTTATTTTTTAGACAAAGTCTCACTCTGTCACCCAGGCTGGAGTGCAGTGGTGAGATCTCAGCTCACTACAACCTCCGCCTCCTGGGTTCAAGAGATCCTCGTGCCTCGGCCTCCTGAGTAGCTGGGATTACAGGAGCCTGCCACCACGCCCAGCTAATTTTTGTGTTTTTAGTAGAGACAGGGTTTCACCATGTTGCCCAGACTGGTCTTGAACTCCTGACCTCAGGTGATCCACCCACCTCGGCCTCCCAAAGTGCTGGTATTACAGGTGTGAGCCACCACGCCCAGCCTATTTTTATTTTCTAAGATATAAAATTAACAATTTTAATGTACTTAGTAACAAGGTGATCTCCAACAGCTTGAACAAACAAGTAAGCTAGTCAAATAACTCAAAGAATCTAAAACCTCTGAGTTTCAGCCCACAATCTGACTGCCAAGCAGCAAGTAACAAGCACTACTCATCAAAAACTAAGAAGAAACACTTAACTTTATTCACTTTTCTGTCCATATGACAGGTTAGGTGAATGTAAAATAGATATGAATGAGAAGGGAACAGTTCATGATCTCTTTACTGAAAAATCAATGAGGTGAGAGCAGACAAGTTAGTACTTACCATTGTGCATTTGCTATTCTTAGACAGAATTCAACATTTAACAGCATTAATCTGTACTACCTACCGCGGTTCTTACCATCTCTTTCAGCTCTTGCCACTTCCTAAGACTCTGCTTCCCAAACACAAACACAGCAGCTTTTTCTTTCACTCATCTCTTCTAGACTCTTACATAGTTTTGAGCCATGCCACATGGCTGAACTAGCATTATGCAACTACTACCACTAAAATTTTCTGGAAATCCGTGTTAAGAATGCAAGAAAGATGTGGAGAAATTTGCAATGATTGTGATGGATGTTAGCAATTGATGCTCTGAGCTTAATATTCAGAACCCAGAAGACAAAGGGGGATTTATTGAAAAGATATTCAATCTGCTTCTAAAAAAATTATTTGTTTCTACTCAACACACCAAGCCAGTCATTTAAGAGTGCTAATTAAAAACAAAGTGTTTGACATATAGCCCAGGTCTCATCAAATCATTCTTGGGAGTTTACCAAAATGACCAAATGCCTTCATATTTGTGTGCTTTTTGAGAATTGCTAGTGACCCAAAGAGGTATTTGAGGAGAGTTTGCAAACATAGGGTCTATAATCTCTGAATCCTCATTTCCTTCTTCCTTATCTAGCTTCCATGCACTGTTTTATAGCAGCAATTTTTTATGTGCTTATAGGTCTCCTCCCTGTCATTAGCCTTTGTGACCAGATCCCCTTTATTCTTCTACTTATTCATAAACCATGAGTCCCTCTCTTCGGAAGCCTTCAGTCAGAGAAATAAAAAGTACTTTTCAACACTGTCCCTAACCATCCTATAGGCTGACTTCTTAAGTTTAAAAATAGTCGTAGTGGAGGTATAACTTTTAAATTGCTCCTTCTTCTCATGAGTTTGTTGTCGCTGCTTCCCACTGCTCCTCATTTAAAGATATTCATCATGAGAAGAGTAACAGAAATGTAAATTGTTATGACAGCTGGATTGCCGGAGGATACTTATTCTTACAAAACTTGAATTATGCCAGGTACCCACTAATTTTAAACTATATTCTTTTTTCCCATAATTAAAATGTTCATGTGGCATAGACACAGGAAATCAATCATATGGTCTACCTTTCTTGCTTATCGGAAAGAAACAATAATAATTAAAGAATGCCTTCAGCATTTTGTATGACAGGTATTTCCAAATTTACGATTGTAAAATAATGATCTCCCTTTTGGGCAAGATCATGCTTTGCTATTGTGGTAATAATAAAAGCGTGATGAATATCAGAATAAGAGAAAGCTTTCCTAATGCTTCAAAAAATAGTTTTCCGACAAATTCTATCTTGCTAGGAGGAGCACAGCATATGAAAAAATGTATTTAAGTGGAACCTAATCATCCGTGAGAACCAAGATAGAATACTGAAGATGGGTAGAGCAAAATAATTCAGACTTATTCAAGGAAGATGCTCCAAAGTTTGAACTGACTGCATAAGAACACTAAGGGGGAGATATGAAATAGTCTTCACAAAGCAGAAACTTCAGACAGGGAGGTATAATTGCTCAGAGTTTCTTTCATCATGCCAAGATGTCCTGTATTTATGTCTTTTTAAACAGTATTGAAACTTTGGCAGAATGCTGGGAGGGACTAGATACCTGCAGAAAGCCACATACTCTACATGTAGGGTTCAACTGAAAAGAACACTGAAAAATAAAGGCAAGAGTGTTGCTGTGTCAGATTTAAAGGGGAAAGCAACACATCAGCTGGCAGCAGAGGTCCATTGGGAAGTGTCTTTCTTATCCTCAAAATTAGCTCGACTAGGAACCCATTAACAATTATAGAAAAAGTCCAAGCATGTGACTTCCCTCTTCTCCCACAGCCTTGCCCTTACAATGGTGCAGGATGGCCCCTGAGAAGAGTTAATTCACACAGTTGAAAACAATAATGGGAAGAATAATTCTACACTTCACACATGTCTGAAAGTTCATCTTCCTCCTCAACACCCTCCTGGCACAAGCTGGGGCCAAGAGCTGTTCATTCTATTCATTTTTGTCCCCTTTAACAAAGAAGCAACATTCTCTGAGTACAGAGGGCAGAGGAATTCCTTGGCCCTTTTATCCTTTCTTTTTCTGTTGGAGCCTGAGTTCTTGTTTATAAGCTTACATTTATAAGCTCAGCTCCAAAGACGGGTTTCTTTCAGGTATTTGGCAGACTGCTTTCCTTTAATCTTTCACTTTTTTAGAGTCATTTCAAAAGCAGCAGAAACAAAAGTCAAAGGCAGTTGAAAAGAGGCTGCTATTCCACTAGCTGGAGATATCTTCATGTTTTCTGAAAAACACAGACATGGGTGGTTTCCTGTGAATAGTTCTACAGAAGAAAAGGCAGGCTCTTTCTTCTCAGCTCATCCCCACAACACACCCATCACAGACGTCAGTGAATCAAGTCATCTAATCTCACTTGATGCAGATTCTTCTTTTAATTCTGGAAGTCCAAAACAGTTTTTTCTCAACCAAGTTTATCCAAGAAAGCCCAGGTCCAGTCTGCACCTAGAGGCCTTAGGAAATCTGTAAGGAATGAGGCTGCAATAGGTAATTTATTCGGCCCTCTAAGGTTATGTTTGCAGAGTAGATAGAAGACTATCACAGTAAGACTATCCATTCAGTATCCTATGATTAATCAGATTTTGATGTTTAGAAAAATGCAATCATATCATAGAGGATACAGAAGAATTGAAAAAAACTGATTACTGGAGTTCTTGCAAATTTACAAAGATGACCAAAAGAAAAAAAAAACCCCTAGCAATATTGGTGAAAAATGCCATTCAAAAAATAACCATCTCTGATGAAATCATTTATTGCTTGCCTTAAGAGAATTTTTCTAAGTAAGAAATTTTTCCAAGTGGAGAATGCAATAGTGGCAGTGACATTATTTGCAAATCATTGTAATGTGATTCTACAGGCAAATTATCACATTCCAAAGCAATTTCCGAATGTACCCAGCAATAGATTAAAATATGACAAGAAACGGAACTGCAGTGATAACAGAGTAAAAAATTATAAATAGAACTTAATATAGATTGTGCATAATTTAAGTAGATATAGATGTGTAGATATAGTATTCTGAGTTTAAACTTGAATATGCTATCTTTAGTCCTAGTCTTCACACATACTGGATGCATCACTTAGTTGTAGTGCTGAAGATATTACTACACATATGTAATGGAGTTTTCTGTTACAGTTGATGTAACATGACCAGATCCATATCTAGAGCTACTTTAATAATCAATTCTATCTCATCTTCAAAATTATTTTTCTTCTGAGAAAATAAGGCTATTTAGACCAGGGGCTGACTCTCCATTAAATGAGTCCCTATAACACTTCCTACACTTTAGAAAATGTTTCTCCAATCACTTACCCACATACCATCAAGCATGAACATTATGATAAACTTCATGCGCAAACCTCTATCAATAAGTTTTTAAGCCATAATATGTTCCATAAAAATTAATAGAGTCTAGGTCTAAGATATTAGCAGGTTTCTTTTGCTTTCCATGAGGAACAGCAAGATATGGGACTAAGGAATCAGTGTTCTGGGAGTCTATGGTAATAATTGACTCTACATGATAAATCAGATAGCCACATTGCGGCCATGTAGCAGACATTGTCTATTGCCTGTACAACTTTCCCCCTTGTTTTTCCTTCTAACTGAACCCCATTTTGTTTACTTCCTTTCAAATAACTATGATTTTCAGGGAGCCGCTTTCAACATTATTGGAGAAGACTGAATCTCTTGACTTGTCTAAGTCTATTGCAGAGGTCTCATTCCCCTTTCTGGGAAATGGGTTCAGGCATGAGCATAGGATAAAATTCTGTGATTTTTTTTTTCTCTTTTCACAACCTATGGATGCTAATTTCTGCCTGTGATGCCTGGGAATTTGATAGCCAGGAAGGCTTTCAAGGGATGGTTGCATTTGAAATCAAAGGTGTGATAGGCTCTCTAAGAAAACATATCCAGAAAAGGGCTTGTTATATTTTGACAATTAATAAAGACCAAAGAAAGAAAAGAGCTTTAAGTTTATACTACTAAGAGAAGGAGAACAAGCCAACAGACACCTTCAGCAGATTTTTTGATTTGGATGCAGTTCACTTAGCTGTGTCTTTGGTATTTTCCTCCATGTAAGCCAGAACTAGGAAGAAAAGTAATTTTCAACAACTGAAGACATTTTGGTGCAGAAAAGTACTGCAGTCATAACACATTACTTAGAATGCCAAATCTAATGAATGAATTATGTCTCCTACAATGCAATGTTAGGGAGGACTCTGAGGCCTAGCCACTGTCTGCTTGAAAGATTGGTGCTGAGGGATGGATGTCTGCCTGGAGCCCAGTGTTGAAGAATGAGCTAGCATGCCAAGTATTTGTCATCTTTAGTTTTGTTGATTTAATTAAACTGTGTAATATATGTGTATTGTACATCTATTGAATCTAAAACTATCAAGTAACAACAATTAATATTTCCAAAATTTCTGTTCATTATTTATTTATATAATCAGTAAATATGTTGGGATGAAGAAGAAATAACCAATTATTTATAATGCATAGCAAGAAGTGCTAAGTGGCAAGTACTATAACAAAGAAATGAAAAACATACATCATTCCCTAAATAAAATTAAAGAGTTTGCAACCTTCTCTCTGAGATTTGATAGTTGACTCCTCAAGGTATCTTCAGCATTTTAAACTCATTTGCCTTTTAAAACCAGATAACGTTGCAATTACACCTAAGCCTAAGGCATAGTCAAGAGAAAGTGAAAAAGGAAAAGGAGGACATAGAAGAAAGTTTACAGAAGAAAATTTGGGAAAACTGAATGGCAGAGACAAGAAAGTAGGCTGGATGCAATGGCCCAGGCCAGTAATCTTAGCATTTTGGAAGGATGAGGTGGGCGGATCTCTTGAGCTCAGGAGTTTGAGACCAGCCTGGGCAACATAGCGAAACCCTGTCTCTACTAAAATGCAAAAATTAGCACGGCATGGTGGTAAGCGCCTGTAGTCCCAGCTACTTTGGGGGCTGAGACAGGAGGATCGCTTGAACCCGGAGGTTGAGGCTGCAGTGAACCAAGATGGCACCACTGCACTGCAGGCTGGATGACAAACTGAGACCCTGTCTAAAAAAAAAAAAAAAGAGAGAGAGACAAGAAAGAGAGATTGTGGAGAATAATCACCAACATTTCTTCATGTGCCATTCAACAACCACCCAGGCAGTCTCATACTGGCCTTACCAGTGTTAATTAGTATGATGTTTGTCTTCTGGACACCTTGTGAATTCTTGATATTTTTGAAATAAAATAGGACTGCACCAAAAAATTCTCACTTAACCTAACCTATATTACCAATATATTGTTACTGAAGCCCATTTTCAAAATCCAAACATAAAGCAACTTCTAGTGTAATGAGAGAATCACTAATGTTTCTAACAACTCACATACAAAAGATTAATTCTGGAAATGGTGATAAGCCCAGTTTGATGTAAAGTTTCACCATTAGATAGTATCATCTATCAGTTTTTAAACTAGAATAGTTTTTTTAAGCCATAATATTTTAATCATTGAAATAAACATGACAGAAATTTAAAAGAATTTTTAAAAGTATCTTCTTTGTGCTTTTCTAAACTGTCATAAAGCTAGTTTTCAGTAGAGTATAACAGAGTAAAAAATATCAGAATGCATAGTCTTTGTAGCACTTTTATTTCTTCTATGTATATGTATTTGTATATTGAGTCATGTTGATTTCACAGTGTTTTTTTATCAGTTGTGTTCAAAAAAGTTTGAAAGTCACTAAGTTACACTAACTAAACAAACTTCCCTACTGCTGTTGATCTATTCGATTTTTTAATGGAATCACCACTAATGATGTGTATATATAAGGATGTAGGGGATGATTGAGAACAATGACGATATATTAAGTCTAATGTAATGGATTTTTGTTAATGTTGCATCCATACACTTTTAATTTTCTCAGACAAAAATCTCAAATACAAAACAGAAAAAAAGCCTACACAGAATTGCTCCATTTGGAGAAGGGATCTGCTCCCTGCTCCTAGCCACCTCTTTAGAGTCTCCGTGGAGAAAGTATTCACAACATGTGTCTCAGATCTCAGCTCCTCCACAGGGATGTCTGTCATCTTCAATAAGTTTTTCAGCTTCTCTGGACTCGATTGTTCCATCTGTAGAATGTAGGATTTATAACCCCATTATTTTCACAGACAAATCGTGAGCATAAATTACATGATGGATTTCATCTCCCAAGTTCCTAAGTTGTTTCTCTGCTATTGTTTGGTGCCAACTCAATGTTTTTTCAATCATCACAAAGGGTCTTAAAAATGTATCAAATAAATTTCAAATAACTAACACCTTTAGGTACCTGCAGCCCTTTCTCAAGATGGCTGAAGACTGTTAATGTTATCAACCTTTTATAAAGCCTGACTGAGAGACCCAGGAAAAACAGATGTCCTGTCTCTAGCCAGTGTCTGATCCCAAATGGAATTATGTTATTTTAGCCTAATTCCTTTCGATCAATGCCTATATTGCATTAAAATATAAAAAAATCAATGAAAATATTGCAAGGGAGAGTAAATCAAATCAAAATTACTGAAAATGTAACTTAGGCACTTTTCTAGGAAGACTTTTTTTTTCCAGAGTACAGAAGTAAACCTAAGGGCACCATATGCCTAAAGATAAAATAATAATACCTCTGAGTTAAATCAAAGAGGAAAAGGATAAATCAAGCATCAAAGAAACTTTGTCTACCACTATTAATGATAATTCATTTATTTTGATAATAATACCTTACATTTGCATTTTGCTCGGTAGTTTACAAAACTATAGTACCTCCTATGTTACACTGACTCAATCCCTGTAATATCCACGTGAAATATTCAGATAAAGCTCTACAAATTTTTTTTCCTAAAATGGCTAAGTAAAGTGAATCTAAGAAAAGGTTGAGTAAATTTCCTAATTTCAAAAGTTAGTAAGTAGTAAAATTATAACCTGGGAAAAGAACCTAGGCCTTTTATGTTCTTTAAGGTATATGTGCCTTCTCATTTTGCATGTAAAAAAAAGTCGATCTTGAGTGAAACAAACATATGAGGTATCTCAACCCTAATCACCAGAAACAGGAGCCCAATAAACTCTTTGAAGGATAGAAGGATATACCACTTAGCACTATATTTACCTTTAAGTTTGCAGTTCATTAAATTGTTCCCCAGTGGCCTTTAGAAAGTTAATGTAGCATGCTTATTCCATAGTGCCAGGGTAGGTCTCTCTCAAGAGGGAATTGAGTTCTGAAAAAAAAAAAAAAAAAAAAAAAAAACCCTAAACACAACACAAAGTGTATTACTACTTGTCCTTTAGGTACAAGGAGTTTCAACATTGCCATAAATGAAAAGGGAAACATTGCTACCAACATTTAACAGAATATCATATTTATCAACAGTGAAAATCATTGAATAAACAAGCAGGTATAGCCTTGTAACATGGGGTAAAAATTTATCTTTAACTTCAACACAGTATTTTTATTCTCCAAGTTGAAAAGCTGCTATAAGAAAAAGATAATGGATATATTTGATTAGTTGACACTACTGAAAATGACAGAGAAAACATGAAAATGAATTAACAGTGTGTATCTTTAAATAGCATTTCTGAAGAAATGACCTTGTGAATCAAATGGAGTTTACTCAAGGCTCAAGGGCACTGTTAAAAATGTTTACTATGTTGCTTCTGTTTTCAGTCCAGGAAGTGGTTTACCTAAGGGCTACATTCACTGATATTCAGTTTGCTTTATTAATTCCGCTTGATTTGTGCTCTTATTCTTTAGTTATTCTGGCTTAGCATTGTGAGATTTCTGAAGTACTCTGTTAGGGCTATCAACAGTGTTGTCTCAGTAACTCTCATAGATCATTACAATGTGGGGAAAAGATAATGTGCCGCACTGAGTTTTTTAAATAAAGGTATTTCTGTTCTTAAAGCCATAGAATATTTTTAAAACTTCTTATATATTATGACGATTGTCTAAACTCAGCCCAGATAGCTGAGCAGACAACTGTCCTTGCAATTTGACTTCAGGGATCTAACTGCAACATGATATTTCCCTGACCCCTTCGGGGATTCAGAACAGGGGTTCCTTGTTTACTCAGCCCACCGCTCTCAACTCATCGCAGGAGGATGTCAATGAACAAGGCAGGGAACTAGGCAGGAACTGGAGGACAGGAGTGCTGGAACCAGCTGGCCACTTCAGCATCAGAAGGAGGGAACTCCACTCACTTGGACCTGCTACGTTTCATCCCTCATGGGAGAGACTGCAGAAGTGAGGCCGATTCAGGATCTGGGCCAGCGCTTTTGGGCGCCCGCAGGAGCAAAATCTGTGCAGGACCTGCAGCAGCATCCGGCAGGGGGTGCCTGCGACTCCTGAAGCCCCAGAGGGTGTTACAGTGATATTTTAGCTCTGCCATCCACAGATGGCTAACAGTTAACAGCTCAGTGGGCCCAGGCTGCCCTCCACCAGCGAGGGCAAAGAGCCAGTATGACAGCCTTTTTGCATCCGAACTTGTGGCTCCTGAGCTCTTGTCCAGTGTCTACAAAAAAGGAGGTCACATGAACAAAATGAAGGATGGTAAATGCAGGGAATTTTATTGCCCATAGAAGTGGGTCTCAGTGGGAAGGGGAGCTGAAGAGGGGATGGGAACGGAGGTAGGTAATCTTCCCCTGAAGTCCTACCGTCTCCGGGTGGATTCTTCTCTGCTGTCCCTCTGAAGTCAAGCTGCTTGTCTCTGACATCCTGCCATAGTCTTTTATGTCCAGCTGCTTCTCCTCTCTGCTAGCGGAGTCTGGGGTCTTTATAGGCACAAGATGGGGCAGGACAGGGCCATGGGTGGTTTAGGAAAAGGCAACATTTGAGTGGGAAAACAAGGATATAAGTTCTCGCTTTGGGCCGCAGTCTCAGGCTTTTCGGCTTCAGGATGGGGTTTTCGCCAGGGACTTGCCACTTTTCTACCTAGAATTTATCTGCTTCCTATCCCTATCACAACTATCAACTTCCTGCTCCCTTCAAAATAACTCGTCCTTCTCCTTACTGGTACATGGAATTTAACATTTACAGCTGCTTTTAGCTAAATATTATTGTTCATTTAATCAAACATTTCTTGAAAAGTAGATATTTAATTGTACCCTAATGTAACCAAAGACATTATTGAACTCATTGTGTAAATATGCCTTTCCTGCATAGAAGAAACATTAGATGCCTAGGTGGAGTAAAAACATTTTACCTATCAAAAAAAGATATAAAAATATTATAAATGTTACATTTTTTAGTAAGTTTACAAAGTGAAATGCCATATGGTCCAAACAATAGCAACTTTATATACGGAGAAGTTCCTTCAGCTACTTTCCTCTAAAAATGATGTGAGTAAGCGATACACTAAAAATGTCCTGTGAATAACCAGGTACATTAAAGAATTCAAATGCACGAAGAAACCAGAAAAATGTGAGCTCACTCATGTGAGGAGTGACTTTGAAATAAGATTTTGGTTTTGATAATCTTTGTTTTTAAAATTTTTCTTTTAAGATCATTTCAGACTTATTGTACAGTTGGAAAAATAGCACAGAGGGTTCCTGTATACCTTTCTTCCAATTTCCCCTCCGTTAACATCCTATATATCCATAGATGATTAATCACATCTATGAAGGTAACCTTGCTATAATAACAGCCAAAGTATAGAATTCATTTTGATTTCACCAGTTTTTCCATCAGTGTCATTTTTCTGTTCTGGAATCTAATCCAGGATCCTATGTTGCACACAGTGGTCATGTCCCCTCAGTTTCCTCCAACCTGTGAGAGTTCCTCAGTCTTTGTCTTTCATGACCTTGATACTTTTGTAGAACACTGGTTACATATTTTGTAGAATTTCCCTTTATTTGGGTTAACCTAGTGTTTTCTTTTAATAAATCAACATTATTAAAATGGATACCACAGGGTGGTGTGACCCTTTCAGTACATTATGTCAGGATAAATGATGTTGATATGCATTGTTGTTGGTATTAACATTGATCACTTAGCTTAGGGTAGTATCTCTCAGAATTCTTTGTACAGTTACTACTTTTTGCTTTGAAATTTATAAACATTAGGGGGAGATACTTTGAGGATATCCAGATGTCTTCTGCTTAAAAGTTTACCCAATAATTTTGGCATTCATTAGTGGAACTTAACTATGGCAATTATTACTTGGGTGTTTTAATAGTTATTTTCTGTTTTCTTCATTCCTTTACATTTATGAATTATAATTCTTCAGTAAGAAAGAGCTATCATTTCTCCCCCATTTCTTTAATGTGTTGTTTATTTGTATCAATATTGACTCATGAATATTTATTTAATTATTTTGCTTTTACTACAATACTATTATTTTGCTTAGATTGAGCAAAATTGCTTTAAGTTGTATGAAGTCTAATTTATATTTTTAAAAATATTACTCTTTATGTGTTCTCTGAGAAATCTTTACTTACTCCCAAGGTTGGGAAAATATTCCCCTATGTTTTCTTTCTTTTTTTTTTTTTTTTCCTTTTATGAGACAGCCTCTGTTGCTCAGGCTGGAGTATAGTGGCATGATCTCAGCTCATTGCAACCTCTGCCTCCTAGGTTCAAGCTATTCTCATGCCTCAGCCTCCTAACATAGCTGGGATTACAGGCATGCATCACCACACCTGGCTAATTTTTGTAATTTTAGTAGAGATGGGGTTTCACCATTTTGGCCAGGCTGGCCTCTTAACTCCCCACCTCAAGTGATCCACCCACCTCAGCCTCCCGAAGTGCTGGGATTACAGGTGTGAGCCATGGCCTATGTTTTCTTTTAGAGACATTACAGTTGTGGTTTTTTTTTTAATATTTTATTTTTTAATAGCAGCTTTAAATTCACAGAAAAATTGAGAGGAAAATACAGAGATATCCCATATGCTCCCTGTCTCCACATGGGAACAGCCTCTCCCATTAATGTCTTTCACCAGTTTGTTACAATTGATGAATCTGTATCGACACATCCTTATCACCGAAAGTCAGTAGTTTACATTAGGGTTCACACTTAGAATTGTACATTTTATGGGTTTGGGCAATATATGATGATATGTAGCTACCATTATAGCACCAGAGTAGTTTCAACATCCTCTGTGCTCCACCTATTCATCTTTCTTCCTTGCCCATAGCAACCACTGGTCTTTGTACTCTCGCCTTAGATTTTGCCTTTTCCAGAATGTCAGGTCATTGAAGACATACAGATGTAGCCTTTTGAGACTGACTTCTTTCACTTAGGTAATGTGCATTTAAGATCCCCCATATATTTTAATTTTTTATAGTGCATTTCTTCATAGCACTGAATAAACTCCATTATGTATATATACCACAGTTCATCTACCCATTCACCAACTGAAGGGCATTTTGGTTGATGCTAAGTTTTGGCAATTATGAATATAGTGGCTGCTAACACCCATATGCAGGTTTTTGTGTGAACATAAATTTTTAACTCCTTTTAGTAAATACGAAAGAATGTAATTCCTGGATTGTATGGTAGAAATATATTTAGTTTTATAAGAAACTATCAAACTGCCTTCCAAAGTGGCTATACCATTTTACATTCCCACTAGCAATGCAGAAGAGTTCCTGTTGCCCCACATCCTCACCAGCACTGGTGTTGGCAGTGTTCTAGATATTGGTCATTCTAATAGGTGTTAGTGGTGTCTCATTGTAGTTTTAGTTTGTATTTCCCTGATGTGTTTCCCACACATCACAGTTTTAATGTGTATTTCCCATATGTTGTGGAACATCTTTTTATATGAGGATTGCCACCATGTATCTTCTTTAGTGAAGGGTCTGTTAATGTAGTTGGCCCACTTTCTAATCAGGTTGCTTGGGTTTCTTCTTGTTGTTGTTGAATTTTAAGAGTTCTTTGTATATTTTGGATAATAGTCTTTTAACAAATGTCTTGTGAATATTTTCTCCAAGTCTATGGCTTGTTTTTTCATTCTCTTAAAAGTGTTTTTTGTAGAAAAGAAATTAATATTAATGAAGCTCAGCTTACTAGTTATTTCTCTTTCATGGATTGTGACTCTAAAATCATATCTAAAAAGTCATCACAAACCAGAGTTATGTGGCATTTTTCTTACGTTAATATGTAGTTTTATATTTTACATTTAGGTTTGTGATTCATTTTTAGTTAATTTTTGTGAATTTCACATGGATATCTGAAGCATTAGAGTTTTAACTTGAATGTTTCAGTGTGTGGTGCAACCCAAATTGATTAAGAATTTTTTATTTCTAATTATTATGGATACATCCTAGTTGTACATATTTATATAGTACAGGTGATATTTTGATACGAGGATTCAATGTGTAATAATCGAATCAGGGTAACTGGCATTTTCATTACCTCAAGCATTTATCAGATAATTTCTTTGTGTTAGGAACATTCCAAATCCACTTTTCTAGTTATTTAGAAATACACAATAAATTATTGTTAGCTATAGTTGCCTTCTTGTGCTAGATCTTATTTTTTTCTTTTCTTTTCTTTCTTCTTTCTTCTCTCTTTTTTTTTTTTTTTTTTTTTGGAGATGGAGTCTCGCTCTGTCGCCCAGCCTGGAGTGCAGTGGCACAATCTTGGCTCACTGCAACCTGCACCTCCCAGGTTCAAGCAATTCTCCTGCCTCAGCCTACCAAGTAGCTGAGATTACAGGTGCATGATGCCACACCCGGCTAATTCTTTGTATTTTAGTAAAGATGGGATTTCACCATGTTGCCCAGGCTGGTCTTGAACTCCTGAGCTCAGGCAATCTGCCGGCTTCAGTCTCCCAAAGTGCTGAGATTACAGGCATAAGCTACCGTGCCCAGCCAACTATTTTTTCTTTATCCTCCCATTCCAGTACCCTGTTTACAGTACCCTTCCTAGCCTCTGATAACCATCATTTTACTCTCTATCTCCATTAGTTCAAATTTTTTCAGCTCCCACCTATTAGAACATGCAATATTTGCTTTTCCATGCCTGGCTTGATTTCTGTATATTATATGAACTTGAGGTATATTTTATTGTTATTTGGTTTTTGTCATCTATCCAATTGATACAGCAAGATTTGCTGAAAAAAAAAATGTTTCTCCTTTAAATTGCTTTGCTACTTTCATAAACAATTATTTGAATTACTAGTCTGGTCAATTTCTTGACTTTCAATTTTGTATTTTTATCTACTTGTGCTTAACATGAGCTATTTGGAAGTATTGTGCTTAATTTTGGAATATTTGGGTGAGTTTCTCAAGTCTTTATTGCTGTTGATTTCTAGCTTAGGGACAGAGAATTTATTTATGAGCAGATAACTTACTTTGTATATTTTTGATCCTTTAAAATGTATTAAGTTTTTTTACGTGGTCCAGGATATGGTCTATTTTTATGGTAATTCCATATTTGTAAGAAAAAAATGCACACTTTGTTGTCTTAGATTGTAGTATTCTGGTAATGTCAATTAGATTAATTTGATTGATAGTGTTAATCAACTCTTCTATATACAAACTGATCTATGTGAATCTGTCCTATTACTGAAAGAGGTTTTTACGAAGATCTCTAAATATTATTGCAAATTTGTATTTTTTTCCCTTTAGCTCTGACAATTTTTTTTTTTTTTTGAGACAGAGTCTCACTCTGTCGTCTAGGCTGGAGTACAGTGGCATGATCTCAGCTCACTGTAGCCTTCGCCTCCCAGGTTCAAGCAATTCTCCTGCCTTAGCCTCCCCGAGGAGCTGGGATTACAGGCACCCACCACCATCCTTGGCTAATTTTTGTATTTTTAGTACAGGCCGGGTTTCACCATATTGTCTAGGCTGGTTTCTAACTCCCAACCTCAAGTGATCGCCCACCTCAGCCTCCCAAAGTGCTGGGATAACAGGCTTGAGCCCCTACATATGGCCAGTTCTGACAATTTTTGATTAAGAAATTTTGAATATTTATGTTTGATTCATAACACATTTAAGATTAATATGTTTTCTTGAGTATTTGGCCCTTTTACAGTGACACATTGCATTTGCTTTCTAATGCTCAGTCTTAGCAAGGAATGTATATATATCTGTCCTTTAACTTATACCCTGGCTGTGTTTCTGTATCTTTGTCTTTAAAGTATTTCTTGCAAACAACATTTAAGATTATTCTCACTTTTTTAAAATCCTGCCTGATAATCTCCATCACTTATTTGGGTTCTTTATGTATATTTAATCTAACCATTGAGATGTCTGTGTTTAAGTCTATGATCTTGATGTTCACTATGTATCCTGGAGCTCTCTGTTCCTTTGTTCTTCCTTCCATTCCTGTTTTGGAGAGTGCTGTAGGAGACATCAAATCAAGTGTCTTCTAATATCTCATTTTATGTCCTCCACTGATGTTTTAACTATGACTTGTTTTTATTTTTAGTGCTTACTGAACAGATTGCAATATCCATCTTTTAACTTTCAATTTACCTTTAAAATTCTTGTCTTCTATCATTAAATCTATGCGATCAATTTTTTTAGCTCCTAATATGAGTGAGACCATGGGATATTTGTCTTTCTGTGAGGCTAGCAAGGGTGGAGGAAGGGAAGAAAAGAAGTTGGTTAATAGGTACAAAAATAGAGCTGACAGACTAAATAAGTCTAGTGTTGACAGTAGGCCACTGTAGTTAACAAGAATTGATAGTATAATTCAAAACAGCTAGAAAGATTTGAAATGTTCCCAACACAAGGAAATGATAAATGTTAGAGGTGGTAGGCATCCCAGTTACCCCAATTTGCTCATTGCACGTTGCATACTTGTATCACAATATCACATGTACCCCATAAATATGTACAACCATTATGTATCCATTTTTAGAATACAGAAGAAAAACAAGTATGTCTTTGCTATGCCCAAATAGCTTTATATTTGTACATCCTGTTCCTTTTTCATGGACTCTTCTTTCCACAGACATTTTCTAGGCTCTTCCCCCTTTCTTCAGATCACTGCTCAGAAATTATTTACTTAGAAAAGTCTGCCATGTTTCTTGTCTATAAAATTATAACCCACCTCTCTGAGTTCACTATATTTTGTACCTTGCTTTATCTTTCTTTATAATATGTTTATGTTTAAGGATATTCGATTAATCATTGAGACTGATTGCTTAAGGGGATTTAATGTGTTCAATTTGAGTTTATCTAAATTAGTTATTCTAAGTCAACATGGTGGTTGATTTTTAACACATTTCTAAATACTGTTTCAAAATCAATAAATTGAATTTAAAGGCTTAATACATATTTTCATTTTATAAATTCACTACTTATTTAAAAGTTAACTAACTGTAAATAATGATTTAAATGTCCAAAATCCTCTCTTAGATCTTCTTTGACATCCCTCATTTTTTATATTTCCACTTAAAATTAACTTCTTTGGAATTTTGTTTAGCCCTCAAGTCTGAGTTAAAACTTCTTGTATATGCTTCTTGAACACCCTTTTCTTATTTATCCCACAGTACTGTTATTAGCAGTTTGTCTCTCTGTACCTCGTACAGTCTCTGGCACATAGCAGGCACTCAAGAAATGTGGAAAGAAAGAGCAAGAATACAAGGAAGGAAGAATGGGAAAGCTGGAGAAAGGGAATGTGGGGAAGGAAGGAAGGAGCCTTTCTCTACTAATGGATAATGCACCAGGCTGGAGTGCAGTGGTGTGTTCTCAGCTCAGTGCAACAGCGGCCTCCTGGGTTCAAGTGATTCTCCTGCCTCAGCCTCCCAAGTAGCTGGAATTACAGATATACACCACCACACCTGTCTCTACTAAAAATACAAAAATTATTTTTGTATTTTTTTGTATTTTTAGTAGAGACAGGGTTTCACCATGTTGACCAGGATGGTCTCGATCTCCTGATCTCAGGATCTGCCTGTCTCGGTCTCCCAAAGTGCTGGGATTACAGGCGTAAGCCACCGCACCCAATCATCCTGCATTCTTTTTAACCTCGCCAAGATATCAAATTTTTCACAGTGAAATATATTAAAATATAAGCACCTTTTCAATTCAGTTAGACCCCATATAATTTAAGTTTTGCATTCAAGCTTAAGAAAAAGAGAAAAAAATCATTCTTCCTGGCTGTCAAGTAATGCTTAAACAAATTCTTATTGGTTTACTAAGGCTACATCCACATGGAAAGAATTTCAGAATATGAGATTCTGTTACTTTTGAATGTTCCATATAGGCCTAAGTACAATATACACTATTATGAAATATTAAATAAAACACCACTATTTCTTGACTTCACACTTTTTAATCTTGTTGCTTGGTTACTTTGCCCTCAAATTTTCAACTCATCCTTGCCTCTTGAAGCAGAAATTTTAAGGAGAGGAGAGGTTTAAGGATGATGCCTCAGTTCTGCAATCTATCCAAGTCTTTCAGAAGACCCTTAAAATACTTACATGTGCAAAAGCAGACTATCTTTCTACTTCTCCAGCAATTCACATCAGTCCTCCTCCCTTTCTCCTATCCTTTGTGCCAGTGCCATTCTGTTCATCTTTCTTTAAATACATCATAATCACTAATGCCTCCACATCTGCTATGCCTGTGTTCTGAACTGCCCACCTCACTTACACTTCTTTGATCTCAACCTCCATATAAGAATCAATCACCCTTTCCTCTGTGTTCCCAAAGTCTAAACTACATCACTTATGTCTACTATTTGTTATTTATGATAAACATAAATATATTTAAATCTAGCAAAAATAATTTTTCCCACCATACTATTGTTTTAGAACTATGCTATGTTTGGCATAAATTAATATGCAAGCTCATTTTACATAGAAAGGCAAACCTTGAGGGGACTGAGCATGAGCAGAAAAATTACACAATCTTTTCTGAGGAAGAAAAAATAATTTGCTAGCTTCTTCTCTGGGATAGGAAGGAGCGGGGCAAGAGATAAAGGAAATGGTGATAGATGATGGAAAGCTGATTTAAAATGTGATCCCTCCCATATATTGCTACATATCTATAGTAAAATTATAAATTTATGAAATGTTTGCATGACAGGGATTTTGTGAAACAATGGTGAACTTTGGAATTTTCCACTCATGTGGCAGAAGCAAAATTATGACAGAAAGAATAGAAGCAATTAGAGGATGACTAAGAGAAAGTATGTAAAAATAAAGTAGTAAAGTTTGGGGGGTTTGAAGCAATTTTATACAAACTTCTCTCAGCCTGTGTTCACTCAAGTTTCATTTTGGGTTCCCTGTCTTGGACCTTATGATCTAGTATGTATTAGCCAGCTACCTCTTGTATGTAATCATCTACTCTCAAATGCAAGCAAGGTTGTGCTTTCTTTCCTTGACTCCCATCTGTTGAAAAAAAGTGTATAATGTTATAGAGCAGCTTTACCAAACATAAGTCCTGATTGCTCTTGGAATACAGCCCAAAGTCAAAATACAGTTTCGAAAAGTACGCTTACCCTGTTTCATGATGTCAAGCAAGGCACATAGAAAGTAGCCTGTGAACTTGTTAGACTGAGTAAATCCAAGTAGCTCCTATATCAGCAGCTGACTGGAAGTTGTTTTCAATACCGTTTAATTAACACACCATGTTTTAAGAGATTTAAGAAATATTTCCTAGAAGAAGAGATAAAAGTTTGTTGCAAATGCATTTAAACTGTTAAGTTTCTCTCTCCTGTTTTGCCTATTGAGAGAGACGTCCCTAGTACTTGGACTGTTACTGTATTATTGCTTAGCACACAGATATTGGAATCCCTAAACAAGGCTACAGCTATTTTAAATAAGGAACGTTTTAAAGCAGCATGTACTTAGAGGATGCAGATGAGGATTTGTGTCGCAGAGACAACGAGCCCCTGAAATGTTGCAATATAGCCACTGGTCTTGAGAATGAAGAAGTGATGGCAATCAACAGAAAACTGGAAAGATATAGCATATGGTCCCAAAGCCACCAGTGGAAATACTCTGCAAAGAAAGTATCTTATAATACTAAAACAGGTATTCAGAAAAATAGAGAAATTCCAGAATTGAAGGTCAAATATCATACTACCATCAGTAAGAGAATAGGCCAGAAACATTTAAAGACATATGGGTCTTCTTAAATAAGCCATTCAGCAAAATGCTTGGAAGTCATTTTTAAAAATTAGACCCAGAGAGCAATTTATAATAATTCTTTAATAGAAAAAGAATGGACAGGAGCAGGTTTAGAGACCACAAATTCTTAGAATTAGTGACGGTAGTTCAGAAAAATTAGAGTGATGTGGCATTAGCTAGTCTATGCAACTAAGGAAAAACAGTTTGCCAGACTGAACCTGTGGGGAATTTAAACTGAGACAAGTATGGTGCAGCTGCTAAACGGTGAGCTTAAGCTGGTCCTTCATCCTTAGTAAGAAGGCATAGCAATTATAAGTAGCACATAGTGAAAATTTCTTTTCCTTCTCTCTCCCTGGCACATGATAATATTGCTGTCCCCCATCTCCTTTGCAGTTAGGCATTGCCACCTGACTGGCTTCAACTAATAAAATTAGAGTGGAAGTGATGGAGTCACTTCCAAGTCAAAGACACTCAGAATCAGTACATAAGTTGTCAATCCCTTTTCCCACTGCTGCAGTAATCAAGAAAGCACATGTCAACATGAAGTTATGAATCAACCTAAATGCTTATCAGTGATAGACTGGATAAAGATAATGTGGTACACAATACACTGCAGCCACAGAAAATACCGAGATCATGTCCCTTGCAGGGACATGGATGGAGCTGGAGGTCATTATCCCTAGCAAACTAACACAGGAACAGTGACATGTAAGTCCATTTTCATACTGCTGTGAAGAAACAGAAATACCTAAGACTGGGTAATTTATAAAGAAAAAGAGGCTTAAGGGACTCACAGTTCCACATGGCTAGGGAGGTCTAACAATCGTGGCAGAAGGCAAAAGAGGAGCAAAGTCACGTCTTACATGGCGGTAGTCAAGAGAGCATGTGCAGGGGAACTGCCCTTTATAATACCATCAGATCTCATGAGGCTTATTCACTATCATGAAAACAACACAGAAAAAAACTGCTTCCATGATTATATTACCTCCCACTGGGTCCCTCCAACAACCCATGGAGATTATGGGAACTACAATTCAAGATGAAATTTGGGTGGGGACACAGCCAGACAATATCAAACAGAAAACCAAATACCACATTCTTACTTATAAGTGGAGCTAAATGATGAGAATGCATGGACACGTAGAGGGGAACAACACACATGGGGGCCCCTCTGAGTGTGCAAGGTGGGAGGAGGGAGAGGATCAGGAAGAATAACTAATGGGTACTAGGCTTAATACCTGGGTGATGAAAAATCTGTACAATAAACCCCCATGACACAAGTTTACCTATCAAACCTGCACTTGTGAGCCTGAACCTAAAAACCTTAAAAAAAAAAAAAAAAAGTCTCCATCAGCCTCAGTCTCTGGTTGTCCTCAATGAACGTGGGCATATAATATGATTTAAAAATAAACCTACAGTTTTGTAAGCTCTGGTAGACACACCCCAAGGTGACACTTAGCACTGTGGACCTCCTGGTATTTATGATTTTCCATAATATCCCTCCCCTTGAGTGTGGATGGAATTAGATTCTATGATTGGCTTATAACCAATACAATTTGGTAAAGATGATGGAAGGTGATTTCTGTGATTATGTTCCAACATATATATATATGTTTTTATATATATATATATTTATATTTATATATATATATATAAAATTCCAACATATATATATATATATATATATATATGGGAACATAATCACAGAAATCACCTTCCATCATCTTTATATATATATAAAACTCTGTCTTGCTATCAAATGCACCAGAGACTTCCCGCTCTGGCCTTGAAGAAGTAAGCTGCCATAAGAGTCTCTGCTGGAGAAGCCTGTTGGAAAGGACTGGAGGCAACACTTAGGAACTAAGAATGACCTCAAGCATAAAACTGAATTCTCAGTCCTAGGCAAAATGAGATAAACATTGCCAACAAAACTGGGGAGCTGGGGCCAGGTGCAGTGGCTCATGCCTGTAATCCCAGCACTTTGGGAAGCTGAGGTGGGTGGATTGCCTGAGGTCAGGAGTTCAAGACCAGCCTGGCCAACATGGCGAAACCCCATCTTTAGTAAAAATACAAAAATTAACCAGGCATGATGGCGCATACCTGTAATCCCAGCTACTTGGGAGGCTGAGGCAGGAGAATCACTTAAACCCAGGAGGCAGAGGTTGCAGTGAGCCAAGATCACGCCACTGCACTCCAGTCTGGGCAGCAGAGCAGGACTTCATCTCAAAACAAAACAGAAAACTGGGGAGCTTAAAAATAGATCTGTCTTTAATCAAGCCTCTGATGAATCTGATGAAACTACAGCCCCAACCACCATTTTAATTGCCACCTGATAAGACTCTGATGCAGAGAATTCAGAACCCCAACTTTTTTTTTCTTTAACTTTTACTTTAAGTTCCAGGGTACATGTGCAGAATGTGTAGGCTTGTTACATAGTTACTGAATGGTGCCATGGTGGTTTGCTGCACAGATCAACCCATCACCAAGGTATTAAGCGCAGCATGTATTAGCTATTCTTCCCGATGCTCTCCCTCCCCAGCCCCACCCCTGACAAGCTCCAGTGTGTGCTCCTTCCCTACCATGTGGTCATATAGAACCCCAACTTCTGACTGGAAGAAACTGTGAGATAATTAATGGGTGCATTTTAGGACCCCAAGTTTATGGTAGTTTGTTATGCAGCAATAG
The DNA here is from genome assembly GCF_030222135.1 of Aotus nancymaae. Taxonomy (NCBI): domain Eukaryota; kingdom Metazoa; phylum Chordata; class Mammalia; order Primates; family Aotidae; genus Aotus; species Aotus nancymaae. Next base: position 34,651,411 of record NW_026988471.1, read on the forward strand.
AAAAATAATATATAAGCCACTGAGTTTTGGAAGTTGTTTGTTATTGCAGAATAACCTATTCCATTTCTTCTGACTGAAGCAATCAGAATAAGGTCAAATTTTCTGTTCATATCTGGGTGCAATATACCCACGTAACAAACCTATACATGTACTCCCTATATCTAAAATGGTGACAGAGCAAACTCTGTCTCAAAAAAAAAAAAAAGTGTGTCCAAGATTTTGCCTGCAAATTTATTTACAGTATGAATGGCCCCAGCAACTAACAAACCCCAAAGATCCACTGATTTTGTTTTCCTAGGTATACATAGTATGCTATCACATGCAGTGGGATTGCCCCCATATATGTGAAGCAGATCCAAAGTAAAAAAAAACAGCCAGGAATTCTTTGAGATAGAAATGCTCACCAGCTGATTTAGATCACAATGAGCATGGGCCTCTTAAAACAGTATGTATGACATAAACTTGATTTTCGTTTCCCAAAATTCTTAAAGTGATTTGAGAATAATGTGCCGTGTTTATTCGCACCACTTTACACCCTCTGGAACACTACCGCATACCCTCAGATCTACATGCCTCCTTCTTTGAGATGTGCAATCATAGCTACAGGATAAATGCACAGTGAGTAACTTCTGTGTAAGCAAATCTCTTTAATACTAGACTGAGGCTTCAGAAAAGGGACCTGTCTCATTTAGCTTCTTCTCTAGGCTTAGCATGGTATCTGGCAGTTGGTTCATGGTTATTGAAATGGAATGGAGGGAAAAGGAAGGGAAGATAATAGAATGGAATGCCCTGATGATTTTTTTTGACTGTTGCTCATTGGCTTGGATGTTGATAGATCTGTAGTTCCAGAATGTGATTTCTGGTGAGGAAAGAGTAAGAAGACATGGCCCTGCTACTGAAAAGGGAGACACCAGATGCAAATGAGATCAATCAGGGTTTGTTTCCAGAAAATTTGGAATTAGGATTCACTGAAAATAGAAATTCTCAATTGTGATATAATAATTATGTGCTTTCTTATTTATGCATTAAATAACACTATTTAGTGGTGGGTCTAATACCTACCTACCATCACTAAGTTGTGATCTACATTAAATAATAGGTCAAGATTTCAAGAACAATCATAGTGAGATATGAAAATGTCTGATTTCGATTGATGACAAAGTCACAGTTATTCCTTTACTGATTATATTCCTATATCCATAATTGAAGGAAATTGCCATTTTTTTATGCAGAGATTGATAAAGCTACGGGTATCACAATTCAATTAGGTCATTTGAATTGAAGGGAAATAAACTCAGCACCTGTGTAGGTGACCATATAAACTAAGGAGGGAAAAAAAGTTACAAAGCAGAAAGAATAGGGTTACCACAAAGACAGTGCAAAATGAGAACCAGGCAGGAAGTAGGAGAGACAGAAATAAGTGACTGACTTCTTGATGACTGAAGACTTCCCATTCCATCCTTGGGTTTATTACAATTAAATAATTCTTTTATGCGTAAGGCAAATTTTGTCTATTTGAAGTATGGAATTCATGAAATGTATCTCTAGTATGACATGCTGTTTCCCCAAGGTCTGGTAATTTTTATGCTAAATTCTAATGTACTATATGGCATGAGCAGGATTCTCCAACAGAGGCTAAAGGATAAAGCAAGGCACTTAGGAAATTTTAAGTGGTAAGAAGAGATTGCGTCTAGCACCACCTACCAGAAAGCATTTGTGTTTAATCTTCATATCTTCCTAGTGGAGCCATGGATAGAATTCAGGTAGTCCACAAACTTGGACAGGAAAAAAAGATACCCTTAGCTTTATCAAACTCTACCTGAAAAATGGCAATTTTCTTCAATTATAAATGTAGGAAAATAATCAGTAATTTAAAAGAATAACTGTGACTTTGTCATCAATCGAAATCAGACATTTTTATATCTCATTATGATTGTTCCTGAAATCTTGACCTGTTATTTAGGTAGATCACAACTTAATGATGGTAGATAGGTATTAGACTTACCACTAAATAGTGTTATATAATGCATAAATAAGGAAGCACTTTAATTACTATATCACAAAATTGTTTAATACTTTGATTCTACATTTCAATATAATTGACTTTCTTTGTAATCCTATGTATCTTACTATATAAATGTTAAAACATTATTCTAAGAAAACCTTCACCAGATTTCCAAATAGGTTACAGGGATCATAAAAGATTAAGAACCCCTACTGAGGATACTAAAGACAGGGGAAAATTAGATAATTTGATTATGAGGAATTAAAGAATCGAATCAACAGAAACCAGGGAAAAACAAGGCAGAACTAGACTCCTAAATTTTAATGTTAAACATTTGACTGTATCTTTGAAGGATCTTAGCAACAAATATAAAAGATGAAGCATGTTGTTTCTGCTGTAGTTTAAGTCTCTGTATGTTACAGCTGATGAGACATCAGTTTGTATTATACTGAGTCAAATCACTCAAGTGGACTACCAGCTAAAGAACAGAATTGAATTTGGATTTGGAAGAAATAATGAAAAAAATGTAAACCTCATCATATCCATTATTTATTTTCCCTTACAAAGAAATGGTAAAATCATTTTTTCATGACTTAACATATATAGTCCAGTTTTGATTTTAAATAAGCATTTTGTCAGCCCTCAGTTATCACCTAAACTAATTTGAGAAACAGAATGTGTGACTAGAATTACAAATGAGTGGGTTTGCCACTTAGGGAGTGAAGGACCATCAACAGTAATTACTTCATTTCCCCTTGAGGGCCCCTGAGAAGGAAAGTATAGCATTTTGCTACTGAGGAAACTCAGTGTTCAGTAGACCATGCACAATTATAAAATTAGCTAATTGATAACTTATTAACATTAGAAGCATGCATGTTCATCAGTAGACTTTTAAATACATTTCTGTTCCAATTCCAAATGAATATTTTAAATGAGACCTATCAAGAAACTTTGTTTCAACTAATTTTATATTTTTTCCTTTGCATTAAGTTTATCTCTGATCAATTCTAGCTCTTTTAGAAGTTTAAGTAAAGAAAGGCACCCACTGTGCCATCTCTGAAGTTTCCTGCAATTACAATTTAATCCTTGGCATTATTCTAAGAATACTGAAAATCATCAGCAAAACTATAATAGAAAGCAGCCCAGATAAAGACCACTTCTGACTTCCTTCTTAGCATAGGAAGGCACAATCCTTGGTTCTTGACTGTATGAGGGCAATGAACACCGTATAAAGGAAGAATAACTGATAGGTGCGTAAGTATGTGCTCAGTATCCCTGAATTCAATTTTATGAAAAGACAGTTTGAACCATTCTGCTTGATCTTCAAAATTCTGTAGTAAATTTTGCTCTGCTGAAAATAAGAATGAAGGGAGAAAAATACCTTAGGAAGAGATTCCCTCTATATCGTAATGTTTACACAAAGGTTACCTAAACAATGAAAACTCTTCATTCTAAAAATCTCTTAATGCTGTGGTTAATGGAAGTGTTTGAAAGCTACTTAATGGAAGGGTAAAGCTAAATGTCATCGGGAAAATAATTTCATGAGCCTCAGATAACTCATGCATGAAAGGAAAAATTTAACAGTCCTTTCGCAGGGATGTTGTAAGGATTTCAGGAAACAAAGAAAGAACAGCGCCTAGGAAAGCGCCTGACACAGCAGATACTCAACACATTTTAGTACTCTGCCTTCTTCCACCGTTTCTTGTATCTCTACTGCCCATCGAGCAGAGTGATACAAACAAGAACAAATGAAATGCATGTTGATTTCAGGTGAGGTAAAATTAAGAGGAAAAAATGAATTTAAAGTGATTGAACTTGAAAAGGGACTAAGTCTAAAGGAAGTAAAGGAAAGAGACGGCAACAAAGGATTACATCTCAAATGAGTAATAAAATAGCTCACGTTTAGATGTATTTAGTTCCTACTTTGAACCTGGGGTTTTTTTTTTTTAAGTTTCTCCTGAGTCTATAGTCTCTGCAGTATTCTCCATCAATTTCCAGGAAAATCCTTTTCGTTATGATGTTTCCAATAATGTAAAAGATATGAAGTACATTTCAAAGATTATTGTGTACTGCTGATATCTTAAAGATATGAAGCATTATGTACAGCAGTACACAATAATCTTATTGCTTAGTGTCTTGGGGTAGTCATTAGAGGATGAAATTTTCTATGCTAGAATGCTTCAACAGTCTAAATCTGTATCCCCAAAATTCATATGTTGACATTTTAACCCCCAAGGTGATGATATTAGAAGGTAGGGCCTTTGGGAGGTAATTAGGTCACGAGGGCAGAACCGTCCTGAATAGATTAGAGCCCTTAAAAGAGAGGCTCCAGTGAGTCCATTATCCCTCCTGCCAAGTGAGAACATAGTGACAAGTCAACAATCTGCAACTTGCAAGAGGCCTCTCCCCAGAATTCAATCATGTTGGCACCCTGATCTCACCTCTGGACTTATGAGAAATAATTTTCTGTTTAAAAGTCACCCAGTTTATGATATTTTCTTATAGTACCCAAGCAGACTAAAACAATGCCATAGGCTGAATGGCTGCCTCATTTAAGTTAGAATAAGAGAGGAGAAAAAGAGAAAGGAAAACAAAGAGATGAAAGGACAGAAAGAGAGCAGGAGGGAGTGAGATAGAGAAAAAGGCCAAAAGAATGAATATAGTACACTTTTGAAAAATCTAATTTCAATTAGGAGAACAGGGTGGCTTTGAGAACAGAGACTCAGTGTGCTTCTGTAAACCGAAGTCCAGCAAGGCATGGATTATTTGCAAAAATACAAGAAAATACATCACCCTTCCCTTCTACTTCTTCCTCTAGAATCCTATTTATACTTCTTTGTTGCTGTACCTCCAGGAATGCAAAATGGAACTGGTAGAATTCCAGAAAAGGAAAACTAAGGCAATCACAAGGATTCAGAGTGGGAATAGCTCTAGGGAAGACAGCCAGCAATGCAAGAAGAGACTGAAAGGAGCAGAAAGACAAAATCAGGATGCTAAGCAGATTAAAATCTTAAAAATATAAAAATGTGATGATTGATGTGACTAAAACAAGCATAGACTTAACTTTCAAAATCTGAAAGAGTAGGGTGCATTTCCTTTAAAAGATCCTTTTAAAAACTAAGCAAGGTAAACTTAGGACAAAAGGGAGCAGGGAAAAGGAGTACTTTTTATACAGAGGATAATAATATTCTGAAACTCTTAACTCCCAAGAGGTACATAGTGACAGCAAATTTAAGTGGATTTTAAAGGGGATTAGCTGGCTTTATATACCACAGTGCCATCACTGGAGATTACAAGGAGCTGATGCATGCTCTACCTGTAAGGTTGATGGCAGGATGAAAAATTACATCCACACATGGTTCATTCCCTATGGCCATAGTTTGCACAGATTTTGGGGCTGGATGAAACATTAATCCATGGTTAATAGTCATGGTTACTTCTAAGTTTTTAAGCCGTATTCTCCTAATTTAAAACTTATAAAGTTACAAAATAAGCTGGAAGAAAACTTAGAGCCTATCTTATTTAACTCTCTCATAATATTCATAGACAACTTGAGTCCCAGAGTCATATTGACAAACCCCAGGTCACCTAGTTGATTGATAGAAGAATAAGAAAGGAAGTCAGTTCTTCTAACTACCAGTTGGAGAATTCTCCAAAGTTCACACATGATGGCATTGACTTCCTTCTTTCCCCATTGCAAACTATGAATAAAAATATAGGACATAATAGAGAGTATTAGAGGGTATCAAGATACATACCCAGAGCAAGAATCACTGTGGTTCCTTCCTCAATTGGAAAATTAATTTCTTGGTTATAGTTTAAGGAATTCCTTCTACCTCTTCTATCATATGCCTTGAAATTTACATAAATTTAATTTCTTGACTAACTTCTTCAGTTCTTAGTGTTGAAGCTTGAAACAAGGCAAAAACCTCCAAGCGAGAGTATTCTGTTAAAAGAACTTGAAATTATGGACATCAACATCATCCATTTCTCACTGATTTGTAATACTCGACCTAGTGAGCAGTTGTACAGAAAGTAAATGGTATGGCTACTAAGGCTTTCCCTCTGTACACATCTCCCATAGCCACTGACTTGGACTAAACCATAGTAAGCATCCCTTCCAGGCTATTCTGAGAATGTGGAACTACTCAGTGATAGTAGGTGAGCATGTTCCCTCTTAATTAATTAATTAATGTGGATGCACATATTTTCAGCCATTTTATAGAGAATTGTGCTATTTGGTATTTCTTCTGCAGACCCCATTGAAGTGAATGGTCTCAGATACTTACTGAAAACACATAGACTATTATTTTCCATGTAAGATGTATGTTGTACATTAGCTCACTGCAAGGATGTTGTAATTTTATTTTACTCACTGATATTTGGACATATCAAATCCCATGTAAAATTAACCAGTCAAAACCCAGTAAAACACTGGTCATCAAAAAAAAATAGTGGAATCCTATATTAATGCTAGTTATCAGAACTTAGTAACCAAAGGATGTGCAAAGTATAAGCAGTATATGTTAATTAAAAACATGAACTGCACAAAATTATACCTAGCATACAAATGTCCATGAGTATAAAAGAATATGAGAAGACTGTGAAAAGAGAAAAGCCTGTTATTCTGGAAGAATGCCATCCAGCTAGGGTATGAGTTTTGCCTAAGGACTCACTTGCTCTTTAGTACTTCTGAGTGAGTCTTTAGTTAGATATAACATGTAAATGTAAAGTGGTGTGTCCATAGAACTGTTGGAACTGTCCAGTGTTAAGAACAGGTCATTGGAATTCTTCGTCCATGATAGCCAACAGTGCCTTCTCTATACTCTGAAAAATTCTAGGACTTCATGTTTTATACCTAGTTAATGACTAAGTTAATTAAGTTGATACTTAGTTTTATGTCTTGGGTTTTAAAAAATTAGATTATAACCTACGTAAGGATAATAATAATATTTTAAAATATTTTCAAACTCATTTTGCCCACATGGGACCTGGCATAGCCCACTGAGAAATCACAGATTGTGATAGGTAATCAAAATGGAGCTGGCAAGAGAAAAAGGGGCTGTATTTCAAAGCACATTTATATTTATGACCTGACCTTTAGATTTCTTATAGAGCTTTATAAATGATTTTTTATAAGATAAAATTATTTCCATGTGTAGTAAATCTGCTATGTCTGACATTTTGGAATAAACAGAATTGCTACTCATCAGAAACACATATTTAAATATATTTTAAAAAGAAATTCAACTCCTGCCTGGCTATGATGTAGTAATAATGTTCAAATAATTTTTTCATTATAAACAATTCCAAGAGTGGACAGAATAGATGAAGCTACTGTTTTCAGTCACTGGAAGACACATATTATAGAGCTTTGGTCACTGAAAAAAGTAGTTGTTGGCTTTCTGCCAGTAGGCAGTTTCAGCACTGGACAAACGGAGGAGGAATCCAAACAGAGTCTACTCTCCTTGTCAGTTGAGGAGACAGAGATATACATTCAGTGAAGCCAAGGCAACTAAAATTTGGCAGGAAGAGGGATAGACATATTCATATGGGCCAGGCAAAGAACAACTTTAAGGAAAAGAACAATTATTGAGGATCAGTATGGGGAATAACTCCCAGAGCTCATGCAGGGCAAGAAATCATTTGAATTTCTACCAGCGAGAATGGAAAGAACTCTCTGTTAATATATGGGGCATTCAGTAGATGCCCCAGAAAACTTATGCTTTAATAATGAAGCTAAACAAGCCTTGAAACGGAGCTACTCTATAATGTCCCTGACCCACAAAGCTTGAAAAAAAAGCAGAAAGACATCAAAATGATCAGCGAGTAACTGTATTGCTTGTCGGCATAAATTGTATCACTCTTCAAATAAATGCAACAAATTCAGTACTCAAAAATGTAAAATCATAGTGCTTAACAACTAATTAAAACTACTAAATTGTAAAGAGGCAAGAAAATGTAGCCTAAACCAGGAGAAAAAAATCAATTAACAGGTAGACATAACGATGTCTTTACCATAAATGATAAAGATAATGGAATTAGCAGAAAATGATACTAAAGCCATTTATTATGTTCAATATGCTCAAAGATGTGAAGAAAAACATGAGAAAAAAATAGAAAATGTAAGAAAAGACTCAGAAGATACTTCTAGAGATGAAATGTTTAATACCCGAAATGAACCTATCACTAGAAGGAATTAACAGCAGCTCTGACACTGCAGAAAGGAAGGTCATGAAATTGAAGATACCCCAAATAAAGCACTGGGAAAAAGAAAAGACTTTAAAAAAAAAAAAAAAAGGAACCTCAGGGACTTATGAGTTAACAGTAAGACATATAACAAACATGTAATTGGAATACCAAAAAAAAGGAAAGAAAAATATTTTTAGAAATTAAAAATTCTACAATTGTCCAAAATTTTTCAGATTTGGTAAAAACTAAAATCACATATTCAAGAGAGATCAATGAACAGCAAAGATCATGGACAGAAAATAAACCACACCAAATCGCATTATAACCAAATTACTAAAAACTAGAAATAAAGGGAAAAATCTTAAAGGCATATGGAGAAAAAAAAGACACATTTTCTACAGAGCGGAAAAAAATGACCACAGACACATCAAAAGCTCAGTCAACTAGAGTCAGTGAAATGGAATCTTTAAAATGATGAAAGAAAAAACAACTGTCAACTCGAATAGAGTCAGTAGAAATATCTTACAAAAATTAAGCAATGAAGACATTTCAAACAAACAAATCAGAAAGAATGTTTTTTCAGTAAGTGTGCACTAAAGGAAATGTTGAAGGAAGTTCTGCAGATACAATAAAATGATACTGGTTGGAAAAGAGATAATCAAAAAAGCACCAAAAATTATAAAAGCATCTTTATTTTATTTTTTAAAAGTATTTTAAAATAATTTTTGCTCATTTAAAGCAAAAATATGACGTAGGTTTTAAATACACACAGGCACATACACACACACACAAAATGTACCTCAAGAAAAGCATAATGGATTGGAAAAGAAATGATTAAGCCAATAGCAGAGATAAAATAGAATATTAACAGAACAAATTTGATTAATAAACAAAATGAAGCTTGATTAATCCAGCAGAAAGAAGAAGAAGAAGAGAAAGGAAAATCGAGTAGCATGATGGTAGATTTAAATCTGGGTCAAAAATTATCCAAGTGTAAATGGCTTATGCACTGTAAAAAATCAGATTATCAGATTGGACAAAAAAAAGCAATGATAAACTATATATAACCTGTTTACATTTTAGGTACACTCATTTTAAGTATAAAGGTATCAATAGGATAAAAGTGAAAGGATTATAAAAAGCATATGATGCAAATACTAATATTAAAAAGCTACAGTGGCTACAGTTAGGTAAACTTCAAATAAAGAATTAACAGGGCAATAAAGAGGCATTTTATAATGATAAATGGGTCAATTCCTAATGAAGATATAACAATCCTACATTGTGAATGCCTAAACAGAATTTCAAAATGTATGAAGCAAAAACCGGCAAAACTGAGAGGAGAAAGAGAAAAATCTACCATTATACTTGGAGATATCAACGCTCATATCTTAATTATGGTAGAGCATGTAGATAGACTATCAGTGAAGATACAGAAGACTGAGCAGCACAAACAAATTGACCTAATTGACACTTATTTATAGAACACATTACCAAAGAACAGCAGAATATACATTATTTTTAATTGAACAGCACATTCACCAAAATAGACCATATGTTGGGCCATAAAACAAGACTCATTCAATTTAAAATGATTCCAATTCACAGTATGGTCTCTGACAATAATAGCATTAACACAGAAATCAACAAGAGAAAGTTATCTGGAAAAATCCCAAATAGTTGGACATTAAACAATACACCTCTAAATAAATGTGTCGAAGAAAGAATCACAGAAAGAATTAGAAAATACCTAATACTTCACAAAAATGAAATAATCAAAACATCAAGATTTCTAAGATGCAGCTAAAACAGTTCTTAGAGAGATATTTATAGCCTTAAATACTTATATTAGAAAAGAAGAAAGTTCTAAAACTAAATGAGTTAAGCTTTTAAGAAACTAGGAAGAGGGAAAATAAACACAAATTAGCATAATGAAAATAATAAACAATTGAAAATTAGTAAAATAGAAAAAAAAAGAGAAAAATCAGTTAAAACCAAAGGTGTTTCTTTGAGAGGACCAAAAAACTGATAACTTTCATACTAGATTGTTTATGAATAAAGAAGGGAAAAGATACAAATTATCAAGTGATTCTCTTGCCTCAGCCTTCTGAGTAATTGGGATTACAGGTGCCCGACACCATGAGCTAATTTCTGTATTTTTAATAAAGACAAGGTTTCACTATGTTAGCCAGGCTGGTTTTGAACTCCTGACCTCAGGTGATCCACCCATCTTGGTCTCCCAAAGTGCTGGGATTACAGGAGTGAGCCATCGCACCCGGCCATACATGAAAATTTTAATGACTATATGATATAATATTCTACCTTCAAGAAAAACACAAATTGCTAGAAAATCACAACAAATCAAAAGTCACTCAAGAGGACATAGAAAATCTAATTAGCATAATTTTCATTGAAAAAAATTGATTTCTCTATCCAATATGTGTCTGCAGATATCTCTAAGGTTGCTGATTTCATTTTCTCTGAGTATATTCCCAGAAGAGGGACTGCTGTGTCATTTAGTAGTTCTAGTTTTAATATTTTTGAGGAACCTTCATATGGTTTTTCATATAGCTGCACCAATTTACATTCCCACTAGGAGTGTACAAGAGTATATTTTCTCCACACACTTTCCAACACTTGATGTCTCTTGTCTTTTTTATAATAGCTATCCTACCAGATGTAAAGTGATATCTCACTGTGGCTTTGATTTGTGTTTTCCTGATGATCAGTGATGTTCAGCGCCTTTTCATGCACCTTGGCCATTTTTATATCTTCTTTGAAGAAATTTCCATTCAGATCTTTTACCCATTTTAAAATCATGTTATTAGATTTTTTGCGATTGAGTTGCATGTGTCCCTTATATATTTTGGATATTAACCCCTTATCAGAAATATGGTTGGCAAATACTTTTCTCCCAACCCACTGGCTCTCTTTCATTTTGTCAATTGTTTTCTTTACTGCATAGAAGGTTTTTTAATTTGATATGATTAGGAACTTATAGCGATATCTGTGCTGTCATGTTCACTGAAACATTATTCACGGTAGCCAAGATATGAAACAACCTAAGTGTTCATTGATGGATGAATGGATACAGAAATTTTGGTACATATATTATGATGGAATATTATTCAGCCTTTTAAAAGGAAAGAAATCCTGTCTTTGACAACAAAATGGATGAAACTAGAAGACATTATGCTAGGTGAAATAAGCCAGGCACAGAAAGACAAATACTGCATGATCTAGCTAATGTGTGGAAAGGGAGTGAGGGAAAGGAGGGAAGGAAGGAAGCAGGGGAAGGGGAAGGGAAGGGGAGGCAGAAGGGAAGGGGAAGGAGAAGTCGGAGGGAGGGAGGGAGGGAGGGAGGGAGGGAGGGAAAAGTTTAATACATAGAAACATAGAGTAGGAGGATGGTTATCAGGAAGGCGGGGATGGATGGGAAGATGTAGGTCAAAGGATAAATAAGCCTAGAGATTTAATGTGTAACATGAAGATTACATTAATAATATTGTATTGTTACAATGTGGAAATTTGCTAAAACAGTAAGTAGATTTTAGGTACTCTTACCACCAAAACAAGGGAGAGGTAAATATATAAGATGATTAGTATGTTAATTTGATTGATACAGTAACCATTTTGGTATGTATAAATACATCAAAACATCATGCTGTACACCTTAAATATATGCAATTTTTAAAACTTAAATCTTTCCAGTAAAAAGCTAAGAATCTTATTGTTTCAATAGTAAATTCTGTCAGTTATTTATGGAAGAAATAATACCAATCATACACATACTTTTTCAGGAAACAGAGAAGAAGAGAATACTTTCCAAATCATTTTGTGAAGCTAGCATCACCCTGATACAAAATCAGACAGAGACATTACAAATAAAAGAACCATAGGCCAATATCTATGTATTAGATGAATATATATGCAAAAGCCCATTAACAATTTATTGTAAATAAAATCCCACAATATATAAGGATAACATAAGGGGTTTGTCTTGGGAATGCAATGATGCTTTTTCATTCAAAAACCAAATAATATAATTCATCACATTAAAAAATTAAGAAATATATCATTATCTCAAAAGATTCAGAAAAAGTACTTAATAAATTTCTAGACACCTTCATGAAGACTGTCAGGAAATGGTAATAAGAGAGAACGTCTTCAACCAACAAAGAGATCAATGAAAAACCTATTATCATTATTATCTAATTTCATCTTAATGGTGAAAAATTGAATGCTTCCCCTCTGAAAATAAGGACTAAGTCATAGATAACCACATTCACCATTTCTATTATGTTGGCTGCTGAGTTCTATATATGGCGATGAGTTCAGGTTGTTTATTAGATTGTCTGCTTGATCAAAGTGTATTAAAAAATATTACCATCAGAATTCAGTTTGGGAAAGTTTGGGTAATTCTGCCAATTTTTGCCTCATATGTTGGAGGCTACATTGTTGGATTAATAAATTCAGTATTCAGTATTGTTATAACTTCATGGAGAATTGTTATTTTTATTAAGTGATCATCCTCATTACTCTTAGCAATACATTTGTCTTGCGGTCCATCCATTCTGATAATAGTGCTACATCAGCTTTTTTGGATTGGATTTTTAAATTTTTCAATCACTTATCTTTCAACTTTCTATACCATTATATTAAAGAGATGTATCTTGCAAAATGCTTATAGCTGAATTTAATTTTTGCTTTTGTAGTCTCTCTCTCTCTCTCTCTCTCTCTCTCAGAAACTCTCAACATGAATGATTCTTATATTTACAATTGTTGTGATAACTGATATATTTAAATTTATTTTTCCTTTAAATTTTTAATTCTCCTTTTTAAGTATATACTGCCTTTAGTTCATAATATTTGTCTCTAGTTGTGTTTGTTACAGAACTGTGATTTTTCATTTGAAGCTCTTAAAAAGGCTTTTCTAAAAATACATATAAAAAGAGGTGTAAAAAGACACCAGTTAATATCTGTTTCTTAATTGAAATTACCAACATTTCTTCCAATAGGAAGATGACATATTTGTGAGAACTTCGGATCTAGAAGGAAACTCAGACAAGCTGACATTCATTTTACATGTGAGAAAACTGAAGCCTGGAGTGTTTTGATGTTCAAGGTCACAGAGTGAGTAATTATCTGATTGAATTGAAGTCGCCTAACTCTTTGTCTAGAATTCTTTCCATGGTGTCCTTTTAGATTTATGTTGTACAGACTGTTGAATATCATCATTTCTGCAATACAATAGTAGCACATGTCTTCCTGAAGGAGCTTGTAAATTGAATCAATTCTGAGATATGCATATTAAGTTAAGAAGCATGCAAAGCAGATGGCAAAATGCAAATGGATTAAGAGCTCCAAGGTTATCCAGACTAGAATCTATTTAAAGAAATGATAGTCTGTTCTAAGTTTTATCTGTGACTTTGAAAACAATAGGCTCAACCATAATGAGAGATATGAAATATATTCTAACTTGAAGTTGCCCTTTGTGAAAAGTGTTTTATCTTAATATCTAGTTTATTATTTCTCATTTATGTATACCCTGTAGTATTCTTTCTCTGCAGCTTCTACTTTTCCACTGAGTATTTACTTTTATTTTTTTTAATCATTTATTTCCCCTCAAAGACATTAACCTGCTTGGCATTAACTTGATTTTCTAAGCCATATTTCATTTTTTGTTGTTACTTTTCCAGAAACCTAAATGTTAAAAATAGTATTTCTAGTTAATACCACCACATGAGACATGAAATGAAAACCCTGTGTACAGAGTAATTACCCTGTATTTCAAAATGCACAACTGCTGGGGTAAATTCAATGATGAAATATTGTGTTATCAGCTCTCACAGTGTTGACAATAGAAATGTGGCAGTCATATTCAAAAAAAAGCTTATACATTATAGGAGAAGAAAAGGGAAACCCTAAAATCTACTTTCAAATTGCACTTCAGATTCTAGTTTAGCCTTCTCTTCTTAGGACATAGACTGCCAGACTTCCCAGCTCAGCAGATCTTTCAAAACCAGCCTTTGAGATTTCAGTCTAGGGCTGCATTCTAACCATACTCTTTAGTGCAGACAGACCAATTTGGCATTTTTCTGACAGCAGCCAATGTCGTGGGGCCTTTATTAAAGTTCTGTCACATCTTGTACTTATGAAAATGAACTGCGTCCTTGGGAATTTCAAAAGGTAACAAGGCGTGGGCCGGAGAAGAGCACCAGAGGGAGACAGAGCACAGAGCGCGTCTGTCGTTGCAGGACTGCGATGGGGGAAATCTGGTTTCTAATGATGGTGATGGTTCTCTATGGTGCATAGGTCTAAAGAGGCTGAATCAAAATGCAAACTTCATGAATTCTAATATCTGGAATAACCTAATTTTTGATAAAACTCATGTGTGCCACCAAGTAATTCTGAGAAAATGTAGATATGAAATTGTGTCTATTTTATTTTATATACAGACATATTTAAACCTGAGAAAGGGCAGACATGAGCTTTCCACACTGTTGAGCATACCCCATATTGTGTCTGTTTCATGTCAGCTCCAAACTCAGCCTTTCGCCCCTTGAACTAAATGGCTCACTGAATGATCAGTTTATCCTGAAGTCTGTTCCCAACCTCTGGAGCTCGTCTCGTTTTACTTTTATCCTTTTCCCTCTGTTGTTTTCCTTCCTGTCCTAGTCTCAGTCCTGCATTTATCTGTTCATCCTCAGATTCCCTGGAACTTCACTCTGAATGACCAAATCATCCCTTTTTCCCAGAGATGCTCCCAATCTTAGTACTGAAAGTCCCGACTCCTCATCCTTTCTAAGTTGCTCTGAAAATTTATAGTTTTCTTCAAACCCACTAAGGGACCAACCCTGCTTTGTATTCATTCTTTCAACACGTTTCTTCATCTAACAAAACACCAACACACATACCCAAACACATACCCAAACACCACACGCGCGCGTGCGCGCACACACACACACACACACACGGAGTAGAAATACACTAAATGGACGGGGCGCGGTGGCTCATGCCTGTAATCCTAGCACGTTAGGAGGCCAAGGCGGGCAGATCACCTGAGGTTGGGAGTTCAAGACCATCCTGCCCAACATGGTGAAACCCCGTCTCTACTAAAAAATACAAAAATTAGCTGGGTGTGGTGGCGCATGCCTGTAATCCCAGCTACTCTGGAGGCTGAGGCAGGAGAATAGCTTGAACCCAGGAGGCAGAGGTTGAGGTAAGCCAGGATCGCGCCATTGCACTCCAGCCTGGGCAACAAGAGCAAAACTCCATCTCAAAAAAAAAAAGAAACTAAATGAACTGAGGCTTCACTTTACTGTGGTTTGACTTAAATGGCACCTTTCTCTTTGTCCCTTCAATACTAACTAGACCCTCATTTACAAAATTTGCTTTACTCTGCTTTGTGTTTGTATTTCATGCCTCTGTGCTCCCAGGTCAGTCCTGTGCTTAGTAGGTGTTTCTGTCCCTTTGACTCATTTCCTCAAGCTTTCAATACTCTCTGACCCTTACTTGCAGGCTCAGACTTGCCTTGAATATTGAGCCAACCTCGGAGAGAAAGTTTATATGTCAATAATTGCTCCCCTCCATTCATCCATAAAACGGAACGTGGAATTAAGTCACACTTCCCAGCTGTGGAATTTACTGGCCAAAAGTAAACATTCACCTTCTCTATGTGATGTGCTTTCTTCTTCCCTTTTTAGAAGCTTTTAAGGTCTTCCCTTTGTCCCTATCGTTCTGAAGTTTCACGACTATGTGCTTTGGTATGGATTATTTTTCATTCATTGTGCTAGAGACTCAGTGGGTCTTTCATTTTGAAGATTCATGCCTGTTGATACTTTTTTTTAAATATTGCTTTTCTATTAATTTATACATTGTCATTTTTCTTTCTAATGGTTATTGTTCTCTTCATCACATATGACATTCTGTTTTTTTTTTTAATGGATGCAACATTTTCTCATTAAGGTGATCATAAAATATAATGCATTTATTGAATATGTATTATCTTTCTAATAATTAATTTATTAAAATATACCTTACAATGCCTTTGTTTTAGTTATAAGTTAAATTATACAAGTTAAAGACTTTCATTTTATAATATTAAGAGTATGACAATATATAGTTAAGTGAAATTGTTGACGTTGCTCAAAGGACTGTGGAAACGTTTCTGGCCTCTCAATTCACAGCCTTAGAATGCTGGTGAAAACTGAAAGCAAACTTAATATATCATGTATTTTGTAGCTGCCAAAACAGAGATCATCCTAAAAGAGTCACCTCTCTTTTCTCTAGTCTATAGAGGTCAGTCAAAGGACTCACATGCTTTAATCCTTATCAATGTGTTGAATAAAAAATACAAGAAGAAAACAGTTCCACATAGGGGCAGGTTTTTTTAAATAATAAGAGAAAAAAAGAGTGATCATAATTATAAATGAACCAAAGGCCAAATGAATTTTAAGTAAAATAAGTCCCTGGGGATAAACCCCAATTAAAAAGTTCTTAATGCCCAGGAGTCCTTAAACAAGGCAGGGAAAAATAGTGAGTCAGCATTGAATTAATAACAAAATGCCTTCTCTGTTGACAACATTATACCACAGTGCAACTGAAAAAGATGACGTGGGAAGTCACTTCTGCATCAGGCAAGGTTAATACTGTAAGAAATATTATAGAAAAATTAGTCCAACCCTTGTTTTAATAGAGAAACAACTGAGACCAAAAGAAATAAGGAACTCATTCATTCCCTTACAAGTAGTTAATGGCCCATACAACAAGTGTGTTGCTTTCCTAAGATCAAACCCTTTAGTCTCTTTACTCCATAAACTTCTTCAGTATTCTCTTCATTGTAGCAAATGGTCCTATAAGGGAACACCTATTTTAACTATAATTCAAATTTCAGTGAGAAATAATTGACAAATACTTACTATGGCCCATGTAATTCAATGTGCAATAAAATAAAATTTCAGCAAGAGGAAGACAATTCCAGAGCTATGTTTTAAAGAGAACATCATTTAGAGTGAAACTTGAGATAGTACAGATGAACAATAAAAGTAAGAATAAATTAAAAGGGAAAGCAGGGAACATTTGTGAAGGCAATTAAAGGAATTTGGGCTGTAAAATTTAAAGAAAATTTAAAATGGCTTTCTACAGTTAAGACAAATCTTGGCCATCATTCCTCATCTTCACACAGTTAAAATTTAGTTAGACCAAAGTGAACATGGATGAAACCAAGAAGCAGTTATTGAGCGTAGAGTGACTTAAGTCTAGCCCATTCCCCAGCTAGTGAAATAAGATGATGATGGTGGGTGGATCCCTAGAGATTTTAGGGAAACAGACTAACAGTAATAGATCAGTCACTTGATTTTTTATGCCCAGGGTCTGGAAGGTAGCCCAAATGAACACAGTGATAGGATAACACCAGAAATCAAGCTACCTCTAATCCAGAGAATAACATGTTGAGTACTCCCAGGGCAAAGACATACTGTAATGATGAAGCATACACACTGAGAGGTGAGAATGTCTAGGTTCAAATCTCAGATTTTACTACTGATTATGTGAGTTAAGCAAATTAAGGTGTCTTGGCTTCTTATATGTTAATTAGGCGAGAGGTGTTACCTACCTCAGAGGATTTTGGAACAATTCTTGGGATAGCACTGACAAAATAGTAAGTTATTATTATTTCCCAAATGTTGGAACTAATTCTATGTGATAGATCTTATTACTTTACAATAACTATTGAAATTATCAAGATAAGACAGAGCATGGTGGCTTATTCCTAAAATCCCAGTACTTTGGGAGGCCTAGGCAGGAGGATTGCTTGAGGCAAGGAGTTTGAAACTAGCCTTGGCAACATAGCAAGACCCCCATCTCTACGGAAGAATTTAAAAATTAGCTGGGCATGGTGGCATGTGCCTGTAGTCCCAATTACTCAGGAGGCTGAGGTGGGAGGATTGCTTAAGCCTGGGAAATCAGGGCTGCAGTGAACCATGATCACACCACTGCACTTCAGCCTTTGCAACAGAATGTGATCTTGTCTCAAAAATATAATTTCAAGATAAAAATGACAATTTTAAAATTGCCTATTAAAGGCATCACCAAATTGATTTCAAGGAAATACAATGTAGCTAAAGATATTTCACAGCTTGTATTACATCAGAATGACAGGTCAAATGAGCAGTGGGGAATACCTTGCCTAAATCATAGACAGTAAATTTTTGACCATAATTCTTGGCATTTGTTTTTTTCTGAGTAGAGTAGGGCTCTGTCCACATGAACATTAATGAGGCAGTTTTCCAATTATTTTTGTTAAAAACCATGAGGTAAGACCATGCCTCTCTAAATATAAAATTCTACAAATATTCATAGCCTACATCCTAAAAGTATATCTTGCTTTCAGATAGCTAAGTCTGTGGTTGCCAAACAAGCTGTCAGCTGAAAGCATGGTAAAAAGTACAAAGAATCTAGAATTAATAGACATAAATAAGAGAATATTTAACAGGATGGCTTGGTAGCCGAAATGAATTTTGGTGAAATGTCAAAGTCTTAAAACTATTTGTGGCATGAATCTCAGTCACATTTTAGTCTGTGTCTGGCGAAATGAATGTAGAGTAAGAAGAGATACTGCAATCTTAATAAAATGTACCGATACAATCTGTTTGTTCTACAATAACATGACCTAAATGTTCTTGGAAATCACTGCATTACTCTGCAAAATTCAACAATAAAAACCACTAGGTTTATGGGAAAAAAAATAGTCTAGAAGCACAACACTCGCAATTTTCATCAGTAACACTTTTTTTTTTTTTTTTTTTTTTTTTTTTTTGAGACAGAGTTTTACTCTTGTTGCCCAGGCTAGAGAGCAATGGCGGGATCTTGGCTTACCACAATCTCCGCCTCCCAGGTTCAAGGGATTCTCCTGCCTCAGCCTCCTGAGTAACTGCAATTACAGGCATGTGCCATCACACCCAGCTAATTTTGTATTTTTAGTAGAGACGGTATTTCTCCATGTTGGTCAGGCTGGTCTCCAATTCCCAACCTCAGGTGATCTGCCAGCCTTGGCCTCCCAAAGTGCTGGGTTTACAGGTGTGAGACACCATGCCTGGCCCAGTAACACTTTTTAAAAAGATAAAAACCTAATGAATATGGCCAGAACAATTTTACAAATATTAAATAGTTAAGAAATACATAAATACCACAATACATAAGACACTTTAAAAAAAGACCCACGTTTACCTATGGAGGTGAGCACTGGAGAGTTTTGTCATACAAGTTAATGACACACAAGAATGACTTGTGTGTTATTGTAAAGATTTTGAAGGATTTATCTGTTATCTGAAATCAGATATTGTTGGGTGTGGTTCATATCACACAGTGAATTGAATTAGCTGGAAGATGCTTGAGAGGGGTGTGTGGGGTGTGTGTGTGTGTGTGTGTGTGTGTGTCTGCAAGCACACATTTTATGTATTCCTTCCTGAATATATTTAGCTGGGCACCATTTTCTGTGTTCATCTAATGTTTCTCATAGATAAAATCATACATAAACAAATGCAAAATTCACATCATGCTCAAATTGTTTCCTAAAATACAAGGGAGCAAATTAGTTTTCAAAACAGGCATTATGTATATGACAACTTAATCATTGACACAAAGACTTTTCTGACGGAGAGTAAGATTGCCAGGAAAATAAAACAGCATTGAATTTCCTAGGATTGAGGAGCTTGTTGCATATATTTGCCAATTTAAACTGGAAAGACTAGCACCTTAACAATTTTTTTTCTTGTTCCTTTCTTGGAATATTTTTGTTATTTTTCTGCCTTTTGCAATTTCATATTACCATATTACAAAAGGTAGAAAAATAGCAAAAAATTCAACCAATTCAACCATTTCCTAATATATTTCTAAATTACCCCTCTTCTTTTCTCTTAATATGACTTTTCCTCTTTTTGTCACTTTACTTCGTGTCCAAAGTGTTTTCTAACTTTGCATTCTTGATTTTCTTTCTTCTAAACACAGCATAACTTTGATGTGAGAATAAAACATTTTAATAAAAACTTTTTATAATAACTTAAACTTTTTTATTGTGTCAAAATTTAATTGAAATATTTATTTTAAATATAAACACTCTACCCCTGCACTTTCTCATTTCCTCATCATGGGTCTAAGCATCTTTGTCTTGTGAAAAGAATACCATCTGATGTAGCATTTTTTAGAATATTTAATTTATGCATTGCACAAATGTTTAGCAAGTTTTTTTCTTAACAAAAGCATCATCAGATACATTCAGGAAATACTTCAGAATATAGTGGTTACCCAGAAAATATTTGTTGATTAGTGAATAAATAAGAGAAAAGGAGAACTTGTTAAACATGACTATGTCTTATAGAAATCAGTCTAAAAATCAGTCTCATTGTAGTGTTATCAAAAATAGCTTTTTAGTATATCTAGTGTTTCTTTTTATTCATCACCTACTAGCTGAAGAGACCTTGGGCTGCAAATAACCAGCAGTGATACCCAGACACTATGTTGAGGGCTTTGGGTGAGCCTCTGAGACTTGCTGGCTTCAGGTACCAACATGGACAAAGGAGGCATACAGTAAGAACCAAGCAGACTGTTGGGGCTCCTGACTCTAGAACTTGACTCTTAGCATTTCTGCAGAGGATGGGAGGGGACCTTCAGTGATTCCAGACTGTTTTTTCTGTCTCTTCAGTACCTCTTTCAGGAATGTGAAGATAAAACCAGGTACCATGAGGGCTCACCGATTTTTTAGTTCTTATAGAGATGTTTTTTCTGTGTAGGTAGTTGTTAAATTGGTGTCCTTGTGGGTGGTATGATCAATGGAACCTTCTATTCCGCCATCTTTCTCCACATCTGCCCACCTAGATTGATTAAATTTTTATTCTTTTTTTTCCCTTGATGTTTCAGAGATTTGATTATCTGAAAGGAAAGACCTGTGCCCATGTCTGTAAAATTAGTGTTCTGGGTTACAATTGACTCAGTGGCAAATTATTGTAATTCTACCTGAATGAGGAATGAGGTACCAGAAATTTTGTAATAAGGTCACTTCTGTGGCTTATTTTTGGTTGTTGCTCCTGGCAGCCCAGTTCCTAGCCTGGTCCTCCAGCCTTCTACAATTCTGTTAGCCATCCAAATAATTATATGCTTCACTCAAAATAGGCATTTATTGCTTATACTTAGGCACCTGACTAATACAATTGGCACAACTATTACACAGCCCTTAAATTAATTACCAAGCAGACCTCACATGGTCTCTTTCTCTAAAGCTTATTACTACTGAGAAAAAGTAGTTTTTTAAGCACATCTCTTTCCCCAATGTGCATTTTTCAGTAATCTTGCATTTCATTGTCAACCTGGTATCATGTGTTCTGTTTCTTTAAAAATGTGTCACCATTTTCCTTTTTGGTGTTCATGCTCAGGTTTCTAAAATTCCTATGTATTCCATTTTCTTTTCCATATGTTTTCATGAGATTTTGGCTGGTAGGAAAAGTAAATTTTATGACTTGGGAAGCCATATCGAACTAAAAGTTATTTTATTTTCTATATTTTTTCCTGCATAATTTCCAAAAATAGAAATTGCTGTGTAAGTATAGTTAAAATTCTGTTTATTTATGTGTATGTGTCTGTCATATATATGTGTATATAAACTACATAGATCATTTGAAGACCTATAGAGTTTCTAACTTAATAAGGACAAGATAGAAAACAAGCAAAGGCCATGGTATCCCATCTTATTGCACTGATAGGAGGCTGTCTGTTATTATGATTAATATAGTCAGGTTGCTTTGAAGTTATATTCATTGTCAATCAGCTAGATAAACTTTCCATCCAGACTTAGGCCACAAAGCTCCTTATTTGCTTTTGGCAACAATAATCTGCAATGTGTTTATTTTCTCTTTTTGCTTGTATGTTTGTTTCCCTAAATACTTACTTTACATGGACTCATGAAAGATAGGGTGGTGTCTATTTATTATGGTAAATTTGGTATTTTCTGATCTCCAGGTCTTCTAAGTAAATCATTACCTAGCTTTACTCAACATAGTGGTTCATTTAATTTTAAAAATAATTGTGCTACCAAAAAACCTTGAATAAAATAAATGTTTTGTAAACTGAATCCCACTTTAAGTATAACCAAGTTCATTTAAGTGAATATATTTAAAGCTAATAAAACATCTATACTTTTTAATGCAAAGTCATGGACACATAGCAGATACCCAATCATAATATTTAGATTGATGTTCCCTTCCCCTGCCCAGGAAAAAACTTCTAATTTACCTGATTTTTCTTTTTTTTAAGTTTTAAATTTTATATTCTTGTATTAGGTTTTCCAAAGGTAAGACACACCTGCATATATCTTTTAACAGCTAAATTTTTCATTTGCCTCAATGTCACATTTCCTATTACAGCCCTAAAGGCATTCTCCATTTCTCTGTTTCCCTTAGCTTTGCTAGTTTTCTTCCGGTGAACTATTTTTTGAGCACTCTATTTTTAATGTACTTTAAACTTCTGACTTTACTCTCTGAATTTTCCTGCTTCTCTTTAAACTTGAGTCAAGCTGTCAACACCACTTATTGAATGCCTGCTGTGAAACAGATACAAAAGGAATCAAGACAACATTTTCTTTTCTAGGAGAATGTAAATCTACTTGATGAGACAGACTATATGTCCCAATTAAAATCAACTAAAACATGCCAAAATAGCTTGAAATAGGCACGTATTAGGTTAGTATAAGTGTTATATGTATTCTGAAAGAATAGCATGTTATATAGTACTGAGATAGATTGATTTGGAAATTCCTTTTACATCTGAGTTTGAGTCTCAAACCTATCAGATGTCATGCCTTTTTATATGACACACATTTTATGATGCACCCATTGTTATCCTGAAATGAAATTAATAAATAATAAAATCTAACAATGAACATCATTTTAATGAAATTAATATAATACTACACAAAAGAGAATAAAACAAAAATAATTCATTATCAAATAATATGTTTTTCAAAATAAAACTGGTCAGACATGCACACCAGATGACAACGTAGCATCAGATGACAGATACTTCTCCCATTGAGAATAATTGGAAGTAGGAAAATAGATCTTTAATGAACAATGGGCCAAGCATTACAGAGCCTTCTTGTTTCAATCTCCTTGGTTCCCAAATGTTGTTCCTTTCAAAATCGTATGAGAGAACTTCTGATTTATCTATAAACACATGCCTACATCCTGCTTACTGTGCCTGAAAGTGTTACAGATACTCAACAGATACTACCTTATTTAATCCACTTAACAACGCTTTAACATAGGTTCTATTATTGCTTCCACTTTATAGATTAAGAAACAGGGGCATTGAAGGATTAAGTGATTTCCCTGGTCACAAAGCTAATAAATATAGAAGACAAGATTAAAATCTAAAGTGTTCTGGTTTCAGGGTAAATGCTAACTAGCATGTGGATGCAGCAGCAGTCTAGATCCCCATCCCCAATAATGTTGATTCAGCAAATCTAGGGTAGTGACAAAAAAATCTTTATGTATGTGAATAAGACTTCTACATATAATGAGAAGGGCACTGTCTGGTATTTGAGAACCACAGCACTAAACCACAGCTCAGCTGGGGGAGTTACAAGAAGTGGACCTATATGACTATACTCAAATCTCTGTGTCGGAGTATACAAAGAAAGCTCGGAAGAACAGTGGGTGGGGGACTATTTAGATAGAACCTTGAAAGCCAGGCTAATGCACACCACTTTTATAAAATGGTCAACAGGGAACTATGTATTGTACAAAAGAATGAAATATATTGAAAATGTGGCATCGGCAGAAGAGTATAAACAGCATTAATAAACATGAAAATGTAAGTATAATGCATTCAGCAAACAAGTAAAAGTAAAAATCTGAAGCTGGAAAAAGCATATTAGGTTGTATTCATGATGTTAAAAAAAAAATGACAGTATTATCTAACTAGTTACTGAACAGCTTTCAGTTATGAGACGGGCAAGCCAATCAGAATTGCAAGATCATAGATGGATCATGGGCACCGGGAGTTAGAAACTGCTTTTGAGAGCATTTTCTGGAGATCACAAACGCAATCATTTTGGGATCAGGCAGACAAGGAAGCAGAATACTTATAACTCAGTAGCAAGTCGTGGAGACAATGTCAAATGAGAATGTCCATAGAGGGCAGCTGTGACTCTACTCCAGGCAATGACTCAGTGATTATGCTACTTTAATGTCAGTAGTTACTCTGATTGTTAACAAAAGCCAGAAATTCAGATTTTAATCAAATAATTCACATCCTACCATGTTATCCTCGAATATATTTTGGAAATTTTATCAAGCAATTTGTTGAAATAAAGCCTTTTTCACCTCTTCTAGTTTTTATAATATATCAAAAATGGTATGAGAATATACATTCCCATTAAAACCAACTAAAACATGCCAAAATAGCTTGAAATAAACATGTATTAACTTATTAGCAGTGTTAGATGTATCCTGAAAGAATGCTATGTTATATAGTACAGAGAGAGATTGATTTGGAAATTCCTGTTACATCTGAGTTTTGAATCTCAAGCCTATCACGTCATGCCTTTTTATACAACAAATATTTTATGATACTCTCATTATTATCCTGAAATAAAATTAATAAATGATAAAATCATAATTTTAATGGAATTAATATAAGGTCTCATCTGCAACATAAAAGAAAATAAAACAAAAGTTTTTTATAGACACTGATAGTGACTATAAAAATAGGGACTTTATAAGGTATTTCTGGATGCTCTCTTACTAATTCCTCACTTATGACAGGTTACAATAAACAAAATTGGCTGTTCCACCTCTAGTGATCCCTGCAGTCATAGTGACTGGTGATAATAAACTATATGACCTGGGAATCATAAAAAATTAAGTCCAGACTCATGCCTTTTATTTAATAAGCATATGACCTCTACCAATTTACTTGAATTTCTGTGCCTAGTATATAAATTGGAACTTATAATTCCTAATCTATGTTCCTTACAAGCTTGCTATCAAAATCAAATGATACAATATATATGAAACATATTGAAGCCCTGAACAAATGCAGTACATTGTAAATATTACTGAACTGCAAATTAGGGAATCTAGTCAATTAGTATCTAGACTGATTCTCTTATAAAATGAGCGTGTCGATCTTGAGCAGTGATCTCTAACAGAAATAAAATGTGAGTCACATATGTAACTTTAAATATTCTAGAACCCAAACTGAAAAAGGAAAAATAATAGATAAAATTAATTTTAATAATTATTTAATCGATGATTCCAAAATATGTCAAAATATAATATAAAATTATTATTGAGAAATTTTATATTTCTCATGCAAAATACTTGATATCTGATATGTATTTTATATTTATAACATGCTTCAATTTGGATTAGTCACATTTTAAGTGCTTGAAAACCACAGATGGTAGTGACTACTGTAATGGACCCCTCAACTTTACCTTAGTGTATATATCATTATTACATATCTCATTATGTCTCAATGTTTTTAAATGGCTAAAGTTTAAATTTGCATCAAGACAAATTAAATTAGGTCTTGAATTGTTTTTGAATTAGGTTGTAAAAACCAGGCAAAATTGTTCTTTTCCACTTCCATAATAAAAGTTCAGAATTTCAGTTTGTAAATAATGCCATTTGATATATTTTAAACTGATGTAGTAAAAAATAAAATTTTATTGAACAGAAAACTGATTCAGACCTTTCATTGTTTAGAAGGGCATACACAATTTCACTCATATGAGCAAATAGCTCATATGAGTGAAACTGTATATACCCTTTTAAACAATGCAAAATAAATAAAAAATTTCTCAATAATTTTGTATTAATTATATTTTGACATGATATTTTGGAATCATTAATTAAATTTGTTGTCACATCAGTTGAGTGCCAGACATATAACTGAATTTTGAAATCATCAGTCTGCTCCAGGAGATAGCAACCACCACACTGGCACAAAGAATTTACATAGTACAGGTGCATCTATCCATACAGTGAAGAAGAAAAAAGATGCATAGAAAAAGTGCCTTTTTCCTGTTTTTGGCATATTGAAATATTGTCTTTCTTTTTGAATATCTTACAATAATTTTTTACAGGACGCAGTGGGATCCCATCAGATTCCTTAGCTAATGGAACCTTGACCCAAAATGCAGGCAATGAGTTAATCATTAACTAAACACCAGCTTTCAGCCCTGAAAGTAAGATGAAACTTTCTGATGCTTAGAAGCAATGATTGCAGAGGTTTCCCCTTGGCCTTCTTTAGGACCAATTCTTAAGTCTATAAGCATTATATTTGTGTTCTAAAGAATGCCCTAAATTCAACTTGTCATGCAGAGAATGCTGCTGGTGCAATGCTGTGGTCCAAGCTAGAGGGCATCATTCACCTTTTATTCTACAGAAGCTGCTGTCATGAGACATAAACAGGTGTTTGCAATGTGGCAACTTTAATTGACTCTATTTCTCCCAAGAACGTTTAAACGTACCTTCTATGTAAATGTATCTCAATTCGGTATCCATTAGCCCAAGTTATTTAGTTTAGAGGCACCTACACGTACTTTCTTCCTGTAAGTTTTCAAAGTACACATTTATAGTCACTTGTTTTGCATTTCATATTTCTTTATCTGAGAGTCCTAATTCTTTTAATATTTAACTAAGAAGCTCTCACTCATCATCCTCTATAGTTGATTAAAATGGCAATGCAGCATCTTCCTTTCTTTACCCTTCGAATGCTGTTTGAAATATAAATATCAGTGAAAAAAAATAGCTGGAGGTGAATTATCCATAAAACGACACTTCATAGCTAATTGCGTATTTGCTAATTTTATTATACTGTTTCTATCACAAGTAAATGAAGCAATCTGGTAGAAATGTATTCTGTGCATTCTATCAATGAAAACATAAAGTTCACTTTAATTATCACAATTAGCATTACTAAAATCAGAATATTATTTAATTGTATACATTACATATATTTTTGTTTGCATATCTATTCTAAAACAAGATACAAAGTGGACTGTGTGTGTATTTGGTATATAGTCTGCCATTAGTCTGAAAGCTATAATTTCTTGGAAGTTGAAAATCTCAAAGTGATACAAGAAAAGAATAAAAAAAGTTAAAGATCTAGGATTAGATCTAAAACTCCCAGTAAGAAAATCTCACTTCTTAGAAGGTGAGCAATTTTTAATAAAAGCTATGCATGTGTACAAGAGAGCAAGAGATAAGACACAAAAACAAGATAGAAAAGAGCAATGATATTCAAACAAGTGATATCAAGGTGGTATTATTTTAGTTGTTTCTGTCTATCAAGCTTCATTCTTAAATATTTTTTTTTCTCCTGAAGAGAAAGAACTAGGTGGCACGTGCAGATCCAGGCTTTTACTCTCTTCTTTTCATAGAGTAGATATTGTTGGTGAAGTTGAAAGATATATGTCCATTGCTTGAGGAGGATTATGAGACTTACAACAATTAGAAAGTGAACAGTGTCCGAGAGGTCACTTAAAAAAAAAATGATGATTACTTTGTTCCTGAAGCTGAAATCAACATTGGCCTCTTTCACTTACTTCATTGCCTCTATTAGCAAGAATAAAGTGAAATCCGCTTTCTTAATCAGCTTTTATGTCAGGAGGTAAGAAAAAAATCAGGTGAGGTCATGTCCTTGAATATTTTGGGAATAATTTGGGATAAAGAAAATACAATAGTTAATTACTTATTAAACTGTAATTTTATTTATTTTATTTTATTTTATTTTATTTTATTTTTTGGAGCCAGGTCCCCACTCAGTTGCCCAGATTGGAGCACAGTGGCGTGATCATAGCTCACTGCAGACCCAACCTCCCCAGGCTCAGGTGATCTTCACCCACCTTAGCCTCAGTAGCTGAGACTACAGGCACATGTGACCACACCTGGCTAACTATTTATTTATTTATTTTTATCTTTTTTTTTTTTTTTGGTAGGGACAGGGTTTCATGATGTTGCCCAGGCTGGTCATGAACTCCACCTGCCTCAGCCTCTCAGAGTGCTGGGATTACAGGTGTGAGCCCCTATGCTGGCCAATTTGCAATTTTAGATGGCTTACTTTTACATATAAAACTTCTGTAATGAATCTGGAAAAAGCTTTGTTCCCTACAGATTTCTCAGAAACTTCACATATGTACAATGGAAATAATGAAAAATTTGTCTGTGTGCAACATGAATTTAAAATAAAGTTGAGAATTCACCTTGAATTTATATTAAATTTACAGAAACAGATACAAATTATATACAGTGGTAGTTTCTAATATACCTTCTTCACTCTGTAGGATGCATGTTTTCTACTCTGGAAACAAATGGATTTTATAATTAAGTATTCCCTCTACCCTTTTAACAGTAGTTAAATGAATTATTACAAAAGTATTTAGATATGTTCAAGACTCTTACCATTTAAGAGAATGAGACCAAACCCCTTGATCCTACTATTCCCTTCTAGCTACAATGATGTATTTTTCTCTCGAGTTATCTAAACTCACTGTAACCATTTCTTTAACCATCATTCGCTCTTCAACCATTCAAACCTGTCATACTCAGTTCACCACATCAAAACCACTCTCATAAAATTAATGATTTTCAAATTCTGCAATCCAGTGAAATTTTTTATTCACATAACACTTGATCTCTATACAGCATTTGACACTATTGAGTGTGCTTCTCTTATTCTGAGTAGCTTCCATGATCTCTCATTCTCCAGGTTTACCTCCCATCTCTCTAGCCACTATGGTTTATACTTCTTTACAGATTTATCACTCTGTAACTGGACTGTATATATGGGAACTCCTTAAGGCCTAGGTTGATGATTTCCAAATTTATACCTCTGGGACCAGAAACTTACATCAAGCAGCTTATTCATCTTTCATTCTTAGATGTCTTAAAATAATACCACAGAGTCAACATTTCTGAGAGAAAGTTTTAAAATCCTGAATCTGAAATAAAATCTTGTTATCCTTTAGTGTTTCATATCTCACCAAACAGGGCTCTCATTCTTCTGACTGAGTAAGTCTGGAATACAGGAATTATCTTGACTTCTTAGAATCATCTTTCAATTCTCCCGCTATCTCTTTAATTAATTCACTCCTTTCCACATCTACTCTACATGCTCTATCTAGTCTCACCTAAACTACCATGTTCACTGCCTTAATGATGCCATTCTATCCACTTGACTGATCCCACCGTCCCTCAGAAACTTTTTACCCTAAAGCTGAAGCAAACCTAATAATTTAAACGTGACCTGATAAGACTCCTGCCTAAAATCTTCAATAGTTCCCTATTGAACCTAGGGCAAAAACCAGAAACCTCAAAGCAGGCTGTAGTCTCTGCTCGTTCCAGACAACTTTTTCAGCTTCATGTCATGCTCTACACTTCTCTCATTCTATTCTTCAGCCACCCTGGCCTTTTGATTCCTAGAGCTCACCATACAAGCACCAGTCGCAGGGCCATTTCATATGCTATTCCCATACGTAAAGAGACGTGCCTTCTTCACACCCACCCTACAAATTACTTACTTAGCTCTAACTCACCCTCTAGACCATAGCTTGAGACTCTCCTTGGAGAAATTTCCCTGACAGTCATGTCTATGTGATATTCCTTGGTTATGCACTCATGCAGGACTGTTTCTTTCCTTCAGAAAACTTACCAAAATATCTTATTATGTGTTTGTTTTGGTGTCATGTTTTTAATGGCCAACTTCCCTGATACTCTGTAAGTTCCAGGAAAGCAGAATTTCTGATTTTACTCACTGTTATATCTCTAATGAGTAGGCTTTTATTGATGAGGTTCTGATTTGCTTTTAAATTACAATATTTGGCTGAGCGTGGCTGTAATCTCAGCAATTTGGAAGGCCAAGGCAGGCAGATCACGAGGTCAGGAGATCTAGACCATCCTGGAAAACATGGTGAAACCCCGTCTCTACTAAAATACAAAAAATTAGCCTAGTGTGGTGGTGGGCACCGGTAGTCCTGCTACTCGGGAGGCTGAGGCAGGAGAATCGCTTGAACCCTGGAGACAGAGGAGTACACCAATATCGTGCCACTGCACTCCAGTCTGGCAACAGAGCGAGACTCCGTCTCAAAAAAAAAAATTAGAATATTTTCATTTGTAGAATATTAGTAAATGGTATTTGAAATAAAATAAGTTGATCATATGTATAATTACATACCAATATTAATATCCCATCTTACGCAATGACATATAATGTAATATTGTTTAGATTTTGTTAATTAGGAAAAGCAATAATAGAAATGTAGATGTGAACCTGTAACTCATAAAGATGGAGCTAATAATAACTTCAGAACCAATAAATCACTTTCCTTTACTATTGTAAGTATAGATTATTTTTACTGTACCTATAACATAAATTTTTTAAATTGCAGAAAAATTTAGCAAAAACCTGGGCACACACAAAAAACTATGCCTATTTTAAATTCTTGCAGGCACTTAGCTTACCTCTCAGTATTTTTTCCTCACTGTGAATTTACAAAAGTCATTCTGTCCAGAATTTATCTCTCAATCAAGAAAACTTTTTGAAAGAGCTACCAAATAGAAAATACATGTTCTGATTAGTTTCTTTCTCTCAAGCTTTGTGAGTAGAAAAATCTCCCAGGATAGTAGTGGAGGTAAATTCTTTTGCTTAGTTTGGTTCAGCTAGAATCTCATAGTTGCCAACCTCAATGCTTCCAAAGGTTACCCTTGTCAGAAGCAGGTTCTCTAAGCTTCGTGCTCATTGGCAAAGATGGGCCCTTAAGTCCCATGGCACTGGGTCCAAAAGTAACATTAATGTCAATAATCAATAATTTGATTGTTACCCAATGATTTGATACATAGTTAATGGACATTGTCTGGATTTTATGCAATAGTTAGTGATAAAGTATTTAGTGTACAAGTGATAAAAACTTTACAACCAGGCCAAACACAGGTATCTTAACCTGTGATCACCTAGCAGAAATAGAGCCAGATGGAGAGGCAGAATATAAATCCAAAAATCGATTCAAAAATCAACAGCTAATAAAAATCATCAAAATGAGTATAAGAGTTAGGTAAGAAGTGAAGGCCAACACTGAAGAAGTCCACAAACAGGCAGGGAACAAGAAGCGAGAACAGCACTGTAAAATGAGGTAGACTATACAACTGCTCCCCTATTCTATGAGAGAACTATACATCTCACAGGTTGCCGTGAGCTTTCAGTATATCTCTGTAGGCAGAATTTACGTCTTGCCTCATTGCTAAGCTAGGCCATTTGACTTGCATTGGTCAATGAAATGTGAGAAGCAGCAGCATTTGACTATTCCGAGCACAGGATTTATAAACCATTCCATGCTTCAGTTAGCACTCTTGCTCTTTTCTCTCTGCTACAAGATGGGTAAATCAAAATTAGGGGCTATTTCTTCAACCTGGATATTGGAATGAAGAAAACACAACAGCCACCTGACCTGTGACCACTGCAGCTTCTGTAGTCAACAAATACCATTCATGAGAAATATACCTATACTGTGAGTCAATGAGATTTGGAGATTGTTACTGCAGCCTTACCTAGTGGAAGGAAACTGATGCATTGTGCATCTACCAGGACTACTTTTTGTGTGTATAATCCAGAGAACTTCGCCAAGTCAGGATTGGAATCTTTAAGAAGTCAGGTCTGAACAAGCATGAGCAAGGCTCCCTGTAGAGACTTGAAAGCAAGGTAGTTGTTTTCAGGAAGTGTATCTTTTTGGGAGAATTTTAAGACCACTAGGCTGTGAATGAAGACTGCAACATGAAGGAATCAAATACCAGAAAACTTTAGGACTTACTCTCTCCAGAGGGAAATCATGAGACGTTTCATAGGAAAATTAGAATTTAATGTAGACTTTGAAGGAGGGAAGGATCAACTCCTGTAGGTGACTAGGAGGAATATTCACATTCCTGTGACTGTAAGTACATGAGTGATATAGGAGTTAAAAAGAAATTATTTAGGCAGATAGTGAGGGTAAGGAAGTCCTCGGTAAGGTTTTTCTTTTAATGAAAAGCAGCCCCAATCATTTTCTTTTCTAACAAAAAAGCAGCCTGTAAAATCAAGCTTCAGACGTAGACTAGCAAGCTGGAAGCTTACATGGGTGAATGCCAGCAGTTGTGCCAATAGAGAAAGGCTACCTGGGACTAGGCATGTTCAAAATGGCGGCTCCATCTTCCCTTTTCCCTTCCAACCATGTGTGCAGTTGGGAGCAGACAACATGGCACCAGCCAAGTAGAAAGTCTCTTTGCATACTAAGAAGATTAGGGTGAGGTGGCCAGCTTCCCCGAAGCTATGTAAACGCCACACCTGGTTCAACCAACCTGTGGGCCAAGGTAAATCAGACACAGAGGCTCATCAAGCCTGTCTATATAATCCAGTGCACTCTGCTGCAGGCCAGAGGTCCCACAGGGGTGCCCCTCTCTCTCACAGAAGAGAGAGCTATTCTCTGTTCTCTTTCTTTTACCTATTAAACCTCTGCTCTTAAACTCACTCCTTGTGTGTGTCCCTGTCCCTGATTTCTTTGCCATGAGGCAATGAACCTTGGGTATTTACCCCAGACAATGCTGCTTCATAAGCAAAGTTATAACCTAGGAGAGAAACATAGGTAAACATGTAAGAGTGAAGGTTACAAATAAGAGAGGATATTAAAACTAGAAATAAAGACCAAGATCAATTGTACAGTGCCTTTAATTCCAGACTATAGAACACCCATGCTGAGTTTTACCAATTAATTCTCACAGACACTTGAAAATGACATCAAAAGTGATCATTAGACCCCTTACAATATTTCTGGACAGTGATCCAATTTCAATTTCCCTGTCTTGAGCTACAACCCAGAATAGAATAATTTAGCTCAGGAAACTCATACATGGCCTGGTGTTAAGTGAAATCTGTTGGACATATCTGTAGACAATCAGATCTGCTGGAAATCTGTTGGACATATCTGTAGACAATCTGTAGACTGCTCCTTCAGAATTATAAAACTCTGATCTCCAGTGCAGATCTCTGTGGAAATCTGCTGTTTTAAACGCCCAAGTAGGAAATGGAACAATATGAAGCCATTATATACAACATTTCAATTAGATGTGACTATATATCTATGTACATGTGTTTTTTAATGATGAATTTTAATACTAGACAAAAATATATTCTTTTTATGAATTACTTTAAATTGCCCATAATTCTATAAAACAAGCATTTGATTTAGTAAGCTATTTTTTTCCTTCCACTATTAGAATTATCTTACCTTTTCTGTGAAAAATAAATTAGAAGGAAAAAAATACAGATTGTAACTCTGCAACTTTATAAATGAGGTTCCAAATATACAAAAATATTTTTATGAAGTATTATAGCTACAATTTCTAGTGCTAAATGTGTTTTGTTACATAGAATATTCAACAACTGTGAAGACAATATCACAATGCTAATTTAACAGTTTAGTACTTCTTGTGTTATTTTTATTTCAGGTCACATCTTTAATATTTCATTAACATTCTAGTAATAGTGTACATTATAAACATCATTATGAATTTTCATGCATCTCTTCTTTAGAAAATCACAAGAGTGATGCTAAAATGTTAGGTTGGAAATAACTGGTTTGAAGTAATTTACTGAATAAGTGCTTAGGACTGACTCAAACCATTTTATAATCAATTAACTCTGTACATGCAGTATCAAATGAAGAATAAAAGCAATTTTCTAAATAATTCAGGTAAAACTTTAAGATATATTTTTTGTTCATTTATTTTGGTTCTTTGGTTTTTTGTGCTAAAATTACATTTACCCTGAATACTACCAAAGGTATTAATCTACAGTTAACACTTTGCATTAGATATATAGACATGATATCTATGCTAATTATGTTTTTGCATAAACAGAAAAAGTTATAAGTAAAATCTCAGTAATTTCCAGAAGACTAGTATTATTGTGCCTATATTACAATATCAAAGGAAAAAGATTTTCCTTAAACAAATACAATGGTTACAGTGAACCTATTTAAAATTTTTTAAAAATTTCTTATTTTTGTGGGTGTAGAGGAGGTGTATTTATTTATGGGATATATGAGATTTTGATACAGGCATATGATGCATAATCATCGCATCATGGTAAATGGGGCATACATCACCTCAAGAATGTATCCTCTCTTACTGTTATAAAAAATCCAATTATGCTCTTTTAGTTGTCTTTAAATGTGCAATAAATTGTTGACTGTTGCCACCTCGTTGTGCTATTAAATAATAGAAAGTATTCATTCTATCTAACTACATATTTGTACCTATTACCACACCCACTTCCTCTGCTCCACCACTGTCCATCCCAGCCTCTGGTTACCATCATTCTTGGCTCTATCTCCATGAATTCAATTGTTTTCATTTTTCAGTTCCCACAAATAAATAAGAACATGCAAAGTTTGTTTTTCTGTGGCTGGCTTCTTACACTTAACATGATCTCTGGTTCCATCCATTTGTTGCAAGCGACAGGAACTCATTCTTTTTATGGCTGAATATTACTCTATTGTGTGTGTGTGCTGGGATTGCTGGATCATATGGTAATTCTGTTTTTAGTTTTTTTGAAGAACCTATAAAGTCTTCTTCATAATGATTGTACTAATTTACATTCCCACCAACAATGTATGAGAGTTCCCTTTTCTCCACATCCTCACCAACATCCATTATTACCTCTCTTTTGGGTAAGAGCCATTTAAACTGAGATGAGATGATATCTCATTGTTGTTTTGATTTGCAATTCTCTGATAATCCAAGATGTTGTGTACCTTTTCATCTACCTGTTTCCCATTTGTATGTCTTCTTTTAAGAACTATCTATTCATATCTTTTACCCATTTTTAAATCACATTATTAGTTTTTTTCCCCATTGACTTGTTTGAGCTCTTTATATATTCTGGTTATTGACCCTTTGTCAAATGAATAGTTTGCAAATATTTTCTCAAATTTTGTGGGTTTTCTCTTCACTGTGTTTTTCCTTTTGTTGTTGAGAAGCTTTTTAACTTGGTGCACTCCC
This sequence comes from Aotus nancymaae, assembly GCF_030222135.1. NCBI lineage: Eukaryota > Metazoa > Chordata > Mammalia > Primates > Aotidae > Aotus > Aotus nancymaae. Next base: position 34,686,694 of record NW_026988471.1, read on the forward strand.
ATTTGTCCATTTTGGCTTTGGTTGCTTGTGTTTTTGGACTATCGCTCTAGAAATCTTTGCCCAGACCAATATCCTAGAGTTTCCACAGTGTTTTCTTTTAGCAGTTTCATAGTTTCAGATATTAGATTTAAGTTTTTAAAATATTTTGATTTGATTTTTGTATACAGTTAGAGATAGAGATCTAGTTTCATTCTTCTGCATGTGGATATCCAGTTTTCCCAGCACCAGTTATTAAAAAGGCCATCCTTTCCTCAATGCATATTCTTGATACCTTTGTTAAAAATAAATCCACTGCATATGTGTGGATTAATTTCTGGGTTCTCTGTTCTGTTCCACTGATCTGGGTTTCTATGTCTGTTTTTATGCCAGTACCATGTTGTTTGGGTTACTATATATCTATAGTATAATTTAAAGTCAGGTAATGTAATTCTTCTAGTTTTGTTCTTTTTATTTGAGATGGCTTTGGCTATCCTGGGTCTTTTGTGGTTCCACATAAACTTTAAGATTATTTTTTCTACTTTTGTGAAGAATGTCATCAGTATTTTTAGAGTAATTGCATTGGTTCTGTATATTGCTTTGAGTAGTATGGATATTTTACAATCTAATCCGTGAACATACAATATCTTTCCATTTTTTATATGTCCTCTTTAATTTCTTTCATCAAAGCTTTATAATTTTTATTATGAAGATATTTTACTTCTTTGGTTAAGTTTATTTCTATGTGTTTTGTTTTATTTGTAGCTATTGCAAATGAGATTACTTTCTTAATTTTTCATATTGTTCTCTGTTGGCATATAAAAATGCTACTTATTTTTGTATGTTGATTTTGCAACTTTTACTGAAATTCTTTATCAGTTCTAATAGTTACCTGAGGAGTCTTTAGGGTTTTACAAATGTAAGATTTTATCTTCTGCAAACAAGGATAATTTGACTTCTACATTTCCAATTTAGATGACTTTTATTTCTTTCTCTTGTCTGGTTGCTCTGGCTAGGAGTTCCAGTACTATGTTGAATAACAGTGGTGAAAGTGGGCATCCTTGTCTTGTGCCAAATCTTAGAGCAAAGGCTTTCCATTTCTCCCCATTCAGTAATGAAACTAGCTGAGGGTCTGTCACATACAGCTTTTATTATGTTGAGATATGTTCCTTCTATACCCAAATTTTTAAGGGTTTTTATCAGGAAGGGATGTTGAATTTTATTAAATGCTTTTTCATCATCAAATGAAATTATCATGTGCTTTTGTCTTTTATTCTATTGATATATTATACTGATTGATTTGCATATGGTGAACTGTCCTTCCGTCCCTGAAATAAATTCCACTTTGTCATAATAAATCATCTTTTTCATGTGTTATTGAATTTAGTTTACTATTTTGTTGAGGTTATTTGCATCAATGTTCATTAGGGATATTGGCCTGTACTTTTTTTTTTTTGATGTGTCTCTGTCTGGTTTGGTATCATGCTAATATTGGCCTCATAAGATGAGTTCAGAAGTATTCTCACTTCCTCTGTTTTTCAGAATAGTTAGAGTAGAATTGGTATAAGTTCTTCTTTAAATATTTGAAAAATTCAGCAGTGAAGTCATTGTTTCCTGGTCTTTGCTGAGAGATCTTTTATTATGGCTTTCATCTCATTACTTGTTATTGGCCTATTTAAATCGTGAATTTCTTCATGGTTCAATGTTGGTAGGTTGCATGTGTCTAGGAATTGATCCATTTCTTCTAGATTTTCCTATTTATTGGTATATGATTACTCATAGTAGCTACTAATAATCTTTTGAATTTCTGTGGTATTTGTAATATAAAAATAAAATAAATAAAAAATTATTATTACAAAATATCTCTGATTTTATTCATTTGGGTCTTCTCTCTTCTCTTCTTATTTAGTCTGACTAAAGGTTTCTCAGTTTTATAAAACCCAACTCTTCATGTTGTTGATCTTTTGTACTGATTTCTTTGTTTCACTTTCATTTCTGCTCTGATCCTTATCTTTTCTTCTCATTTTCAATATGGTTGGCTCTTGCTTTTCTAGTTCTTCAAGATTTATCATTAGGTTGTTTTATTTGAAGTTTCTCTGCTTTTTTATGTAGACAGTTATTGCTAAAAACCTTCTTAGTATTGCCTTCACTGTATCCCATGCCTTTTGGTATGTTGTGTTTCCATTTTCATGTGTTTCAAGAAATTTTTAAATTTCATTAATTTCTTCCTTGACCCACTGGTCATTCAGGGAGATACTGTTTAATTATTATGTGTTTGTATGGTTTCCAAAATTCCTTTGATTTTTGATTTCTAGTTTTATTACATTGTGGATAGAGAAGATACTTGATATGACTTCAATTTAAAAAAATTTTTAAGACTTGTTTTGTGACCTAACATATAATCTCTTCTTGAGAATGATCTATGTGCTGAGGAGAAGAATGTGTGTTCTGTACCTATTGGATGAAATGTTCTATAAAAATCTATTAGGTCCATTTGGCCTATATTGCAGATTAAGTCTGATTTTTATTTGTTGATTTTCCATCTGAATGATCTGTCCAATGCTGAATGTGAGTTGTTAAAGTCTCCAGCTAGTATTGCATTGGGGTCTGTCACTTTCTTTAGCTCTGATATTCACTTTACGTATCTGGGTGCTCAAGAGTCGAACACACATATATTTACAATTGTTATATCATCTTGCTAAATTAACTCCTTTATCATTATACAATGACCTTCTTTATGTCTTTTTGTAGTTTTTGTGTGGAGATCTATTTCGTATAATGTAAGTATAGCTACTTTTTCTCGGCATGGAATGGTCCTTTTCCACACCTTTATTTCAGTCTTTGTGTCTCTTCATAGGTGAAGCGAAATGTGTTCCTTGTAAGCAACACATGTTTGGGTCTTGTTTTTATATTCATTCAGTCACTCTATTTTTTTAATTGGAGAGTTTATTCAATTTACATTCCATGTTATTATTGATAAGTAAAGACTTACGCCTGCCATTTTGTTATTTGTTTTCTAGTGTCATGTGGTCTTCTCTTCTTTCTTTCCTTTCTCTCTTTCTTTTAGTGAAAGTGATATTCTCAAATCATATGTTTTAATCTCTCATTTTATATATTTAGTGGATCTGTTGTATATTTTTTGATTTGAGGTAACCAGGAGGCTTACAAATAATACCTTATAATCCTTTATTTTAAACCAATGGCAATTTATTGCTAATTGGGTAATAAAAAACAAGTAAAAAGAAAACTAATAAAAACTATATACTTTAATTCCCCCACTTTTTAACACTTTGTTGTTTCTATTTATGTTTTCTTATATTGAAAATTTGTTACAGATATTATTGTTAGTCTTTCTATTCATGATTCGAGTAGTTTATTCACCACAATTACAGTGTTATGCAACTTTTTGTTTTTCTGTGTACTATTACTGCTGAGTTTTCTAGCTTCAAATGATTTCTTTTTGCTCCTTGATGTCCATTTTTTTTCAGTTGGAAGAATTCCCTTTAGCATTTTTCATAGGACACAGTTTTTCTCCTTCTACACTTTAAATATATCATGCCGCTTTCACCTGGTCTGTATGGTTTCCACTGAGTAGTCTGCTGCCAGACATATTGGAGCTCCATTATGCTATTTGTTTCTTTTCTCTTGCTAAGTTTAGGATCCTTTCATTTTTCTTGACCTTTGGAAGTTTGATTATTAAATGGCTTGAGGTAGTCCTATTTGGATTAAATCTGCTTGGTGTTATGCAATCTTCTTGTACTTGAATGTTGGCATCTTTCTCTAGGTTTGCCAAGTTTTCTGTGATTATCCCTTTTAATCAACTATATAACCTGATTTCTCTCTCTACCTTCTCTTTAAGGCCAATACTTCTTAGATTTGCCCTTTCAGTCATTTTCTAGATCTTATAGGCATGCTTCATTTCTTTTCTTTCATCTGCTATGACTGTGTACTTTCAAATAGCCTGTCTGAAAGTTTACTAATTCTTTCTTTTGCTTGATCAATTCTGCTATTAAGAGATTCTGAGGCATTCTTAAGCCTATCAATGGCATTTTTTAGCTCCAGAATTTCTACTTGATTCCTTTTAATAATTTGAACCTCCGTGTTAAATTTATCTGGTAGGATTCTGAATTTCTTCTCTTTGGTGTATTAATTGTTGTTAAACTTTCCCAAAACAGCTATTTTGAATACTCAATCTCAAAGATCACATTTCTGACTCTCCAAGATTGGTCACTGGTGACTTATTTAGTACATTTGGTGAGGTCACGTTTTCCTGGATAGTCTTGATGCTTGTAAATATTTGTCAGTGTCTGGGCATTGATGAGTTACATATGTATTATAGTCTTCACAGTCTGGACTTGTTTATACCTTGTCTTCTTGGGAAGACTTTCCAGGTATTTCAAGGGACTTGGGCATTGTGATCTAAATCTTTGGTCACTATAGCTATATCTGCTTTAGGGGGCACTCCAAGCTCAGTAATGCTCTGTCTCTTGCAGACTCACAGATGTACTAGCTTGGTGGTCCTGGGTAAGATCTGGAATTATTCCCTGGATTACCAGGCAAAGGCTCTTGTCTTCTCGTACTTCCCCAAAACAAATAGTGTGTGTATGTGTGTGTGTGTGTGTGTGTGTGTGTGTGTGTTGGTGTGTTGGGCTGCCTGGAGCTGGGGGGAGGGGTGACACAAGCAACCCTGTTGCCACCACCACTGGGACTTCACTGAGTCAGTCCTGAAGCCAGCATAGCGCTGGGTCTTGCCCAAGGCCCACAATAACCACAGCCAGTGTTCACTCACGGCCCAAGGGCTCCACAGTGATCAGGTGGCAAATACAGCCAGGCTTGTGTTTTTCCCTCAGGGCAGTGAGTTTCCTCAGCCTTGACCAAGTCTTAAGATGCCATCTGGACACCAAGGCCTGAAATCAGGAACCTAAGGAATCTACCTGGTGCCATATTCTACTGTGGCTGAGCTGGCACCCAAGCTACAAGACAAAGTCCTTCTGACTATTCTCTCTCCTTTCCTCGAGCAGAAAAATCTCTCCCTGTGCCCACCACTGCCTCTGGCTCACAGCAAATACTGCCCTGTTACAGCCAATGTTCACTCAAGGCCAAAGGGCTCATCAGTCAGCTTGTAGTGAATGCTTCTAGGCCGGAGTCTCTTTTTTCAGGGAAGTGTGGGCTCCCCTCTGGCCCAGGAAAGGTCCAGAAATGCCATCCAATAGCCAAGGCCTGGAATTGGGGACCCCAGGAAGTTGCTTTGTGCTCTACCCCACTGTGACCCAGCTGGTACCCAAGCTGCAAGACAAAGTCTTCTTACTCTTCCCTCTCATTTCCTCAACCAAATGGAGAATCTCCCTATAGCCACCACAGCTGGGAATGTGTTGGATCACACCTGAAGCCAGCACACTCTGGGTCTCACCCAAGGCCCACGCTGAGTACTGCCTGGCTACCGCCGCCAATTATTTAGGGTCTAAAGGCTCTTTACTCAGCAGGTGATAAATCCTACCAGGACTGGGTCCCTTCCCTTCAAGGCAGAGGATCCCCTTATATCCTTTATTCCAGGGGTATAGGGCTACATTTAGAAATGTAGTCTTGTAATTAGGGTCTGCAATGGGGGCCTCAGGGCCCAGCTTGGTGCCCTATCCTACTGTGGCTGAGTTGGTATCCAAGTTGCAAGACAAAGTCCTCTTTACTCTCCCCTCTCCTTTCTTCAATTGGTGGGAAGGAATCTCTCCTGGAGCTGAGCTGTACTACCTGGGCTTGGGGGAGGGTACACAAGCATTCCTTTGACCACCCCAGCTGGCGTCTCACTAGGTTACATGCAGCCTAAGCTCACTGGCTCTGAACCCATAGAACCAGGACTTGCCCAGGACTTGCAGTCCTTGTGGCCTAGACTGCCTTTCAAGCTTATGCAGGACCTCATAACCCTTTAGCCCGTGATGGTGAGGCTTGCTGGAACTCAGGTTCCCACTGCTGGGATAGATAATTCACCTCTGGCTAGGGAAGGTCTAGATGCTCCCTCCGTGGGCACTGGATGCGCTTTCCCCTATGTTGCTTTCTGCTGTAACAAGGAAGCACTAAGTTCCAACACAAAGTCCCACAGTCGCTACACTCTCCCAAGCACACAGATTATCTTCCTGTGCCACAAAGATGCTGCCGAAAGATAGAGGAGAGGGGTGTTGTAGGGGATTCAAGACTGCCTTTCCTACCCTCTTCAGTGCCTCTTTCCTTAACGTGTTGTTAAAACCAGGTACTGTGATCACTCACCTGATTTTTGGTTCTTATGAAGATACTTTTTTGTGTGGCTACTTGTTCAATTTGGTGCTCCTATGGGGATTGTTGGAAACAATTGCTGGAGGCTTCTATTCAGCCATCTTGTTTTGCCTTTCTCCTGTTTCTTAGTAAACTCAATTTGCAAATAGTTATTGAGACTATACCATGAAAATGTCCCCTTTGCTAGGGACTGTAGCCAGAGAGAAACTAGAAGCATTTAACATCTAGGTAAAGAGAAAAGGCTCGATACCTCAAGCCAAGTTTAAAACAGCATTTCAAGCTAATTCTAAATTTGTTCAAGTCACTTTCCTATGGAAATTCCTTCAACAAAATCCCACTATACTTGCCTTCTGCTTACCTCTTTAGTTTCCCTCCTAGCCACTCCAGGAGCTAGAGACCCCTTAGATTTCTAAAAATGTTCAATATACATGACCATACATTATTCTCTAATACAGAGATTAGTATTTCTTCCTTGTCAGTCATTATTCATTTTATGTCTTTGGTCTTTTCTACACAGCCTTATTTTTAAAATTATAATTATGTAACAAACATACAAAAAAATAAAAAAGGCAAATACACAAAACAACAAATTGTAAAAATAAATATCCTGGTTGTCCCACCAATATCAAGAACCAGTGCATGGCCAGCAACTGGAAGCCCCCTGGGTGGTCCTTCTTTATCATAATGTCCTCCCTACCCCCCCGTGGTAACCATACTACTAAATATTCTGAAATTCACTTTTTTACAGTGTCACTATCTAATTATAGATCTCAAAACACCATGGTTTAGTTTGTTGCCTGTTTTTGAAATGTGTATATTTAATCATATGGTAGACTTTTTTTAAAGTCTGGCTTCTTTCACTTTATATTAAAAACATTTAATCATCTTTTACATGTAATTGTGTATATTGAAGTCTAGTATTTTTATGAATGAATATTCAATAGTTTGTTTACCCATTCTAATGCTGATGAACATTTGGGCATTTCCATTTTGAGAGTATAATGAACAGCCTTGCTCTGAACATTCTTGTCCATGTTCCCTAGTTCTTATACATGGGATGAAAATTGCTAGATCATATAATATGTGTGTTTTTATCATCTTCCAGATAGTGTCAAGCTGCTTTCCAAAGTGACTATTGCCATTTCATATCCTCATTATTAATTTGTGAGTTGTTGTTCTACAAATTCGCCAATACTTGATATTTTCAACTTTAAAATTTTGTCAAGTAGTAAGTTGTAAAGTGGTATTTAGGTTTTATGGTTTTGTTTTACATTTTTGTTCTTCTCTCACAATAGTTACACATATAGTTTTCTCTAATGCAGCACTGAAAGTTTAAATGATGATAACATGCAGCCTTCTGTTTTCTGGCCACCAAGAAAATGTTTCCCAGGTTGTGCAATTAAATGTAATGCTAGCTCTAAGTTTTCTGTAAGATACACTTTACTAAAGTTTTCTCATTTTCCTAGTTTGTGAATTTCAATCATAATTGTATATTGAATGATAACAAATGTTCCTTTAGTAGCTAATGAGATAATCTCATGATTTTTCTTCATTATTAGGATAATGTGATAAATTACATTTTTTTCATATGTTGTAAAACTAGCTTTGCATCCTGAAACAAATTGAACTTAGTTGTGATTTATTATTCTTTTTATTTATAAATAGACTTGGCTTACTCATACTTTATTTAGAGTTTTAGTCCTTTATTTTATTTATTTATTTATTTTTAAAGAGAAAGAGAGAGAGAATAGGAAGGAGGAAAAAGGAAGAGAGAGAGAGAGAGAGAATGGGAAGGAGGGAGAAGGAAAAGAAAGAGGGAGAGAGAATGGGAGTATTGCTTTCTTGCCCAGGCTAGAATGCAATTTAGTAATGGGTATTGAAAACCTCTTTTATACTGATAATTATACTTAATGATGTAGTCAGGAAGGAATAAGGGAAGAAGATAACAAACAAACAGCCAACCAATATTTAATTTAAACCTATGAAATGCTATGCGATTACTGAGGAGTGATTTACTTCCAATTATATAGTCACCTTTGGAATAGGTGTGAGGTGGTAATGTATGTTTTGTGTATTTGAAGTGGAGAGTTCTATAAATGTTTATTAAGTTTACTTGTTCCGGGTCTGAGTTCAAGTTCTGAATATCCTTGTTAATTTTCTATCTCGTTGATCTATAGAATCGTTAGCTCTTCTTGTTGCATTAATCCTTTTGCCGTTATGTAATGTCATTCCTCACCTCTTTTGATCTTTGTTGCTTTAAAGTCTACTTTATCAGAGGCGAGAATTGCATCTCCTGCTTTTTGTTTATTAGTTTATTTTTACTCTCTGTTTGATTGGTAAATCTTCCTCCTTCTCTCTGAGTCTTTGTGTATTGTTGCATGTAAGATGGGCCCGGATGCAGCATACCGATGGGTTTTGGCTTTTTATCCAATTAAAATATATATAAGTTTAATACCGGCGTTTGATACTAGCTGGCTGTTTTGCCCATTAGTTGATGTAAATTTTTTATTATGTTAAAGTTCTTTGCTTTTTGATATATTTTTGGAAAGGCTGATATTGGTTGTTCCTTTATATGTATAGTGCTTCTTTCAGAAGCTCTTGTAAAGCAGGCCTGGTGGTGGTGAACTCTCTAAGTACTTGTTTGTTCGCAAAAGATTTAATTTTTCCTTCGCTCATAAAGCTCAGTTTGGCTGGATAGGAAATTCTGGGTTGAAAGTTCTTTTCTTTAAGGATGTTAAATATTGGTCCCCACTCTTTTCTGGCTTGTAGGGTTTCTGCTGAGAGATCTGCTGTAAGTCTGATAGGTTTCCCTTTATGGGTAACCTGACCTTTCTCTCTGGCTGCCCTTAGTATTTTCTCCTTCATTTCAACCCTAATAAATCTGGCGATTATGTGCCTTGGGGTTGGTCTTCTTGAAGAATATCTTTGTGGTGTTCTCTGTATTACCTGGAGTTGAATATTACCCTGCCTTGCCAGGTTGGGAAAATTTTCCTGAATGATATCCTGAAGAGTATTTTCCAACTTGGATTCATTCTCTTCATCACATTCAGGTACACCTATCAAACGTAAATTAGGTCTTTTCACATAGTCCCATATTTCCTGGAGACTTTGCTCATTCCTTTTCATTATTTTTTCTGCATTCTTGTCTTCTCGTTTCATTTCACTGAGCTGGTCCTCGACTTCTGATATCCTTCCTTCTGCTTGATCAATTCGACTGTTTAAACTTGTGCATGCTTCGCGAAGTTCTCATGTTGTGTTTTTCAGCTCCATCAATTCACTTATATTCTTCTCTAAATTGTCCATTCTCTTTAACATTTCGTCAAACCTTTTTTCAAGGTTCTTAGTTTCTTTGCATTGGGTTAGAACAAGTTCTTTAAATTCACAGAAGTTTCTTATCACCCACGTTTTGAAACCTGCTTCTGTTATTGGAACACACGTGTAATCTATTAAGCCTTGTTCCGTTACTGATGAGGAATTGCAATCCCCTGTAGAGGGAGAGGCATTCTGATTTTGAGTATTCTCTACCTTTTTACGCTGGTTTCTTCCCTTCATTATATATTTGTCCGTCTGTCGTCTTTATAATTACCGACTTTCTAACTGGGTCTCTGACGTCCAACTTGTTGATTCCCTGCGCCAAAATCTGAGCAATCCACTGAGCCGGCCAAAACAGCGGTGTTAAGATTGATGGTGCTTTTCTGCCCGGGAATCTCCGGACTCTGCACCAAGAACTGGCGTGCTAAGGCACCAGCAAAACCGCCACGCCGGCCACAAGAGTCGCCCTGGCGACCCATGGAGCTTCTCCACTGGGAATCTCCTGGTCTGTGAGCAACTAATATTCGTCTGAAAGTGTGGCGTCCTCTCGTTCTTTGCGCTTACACTGGGAGGTACGTGCCCGAGCTGCTAATCATCAGCCATCTTGGATCTCTCTAGAGTTTTAATATCTATGTTCATGATAGAAATTGGTCTATAATTTCTTTTCCAGTAAAATTTGCCAGGTTTTAGAAATAAGGTTATGTAGCCTTCAAAATATGAATTGAAAAACTTTCATCTGTTTTTTAATTCTGGAAGAATTTATATAAGAATTAGAAATACTTCTAAAATATTTGTTAGAAATTTCTGGTGAAGATTTGGGGTCTATGTTGAGTCTGTGTGTGTGTGTGTGTGTGTGTGTGTGTGTGTGTGTGTGTCTGTGTGAAGGATTTTAAATTAGAGTTCTTTAAAAAATATGATTAAAAATATTTTTATTGTATCAGAGTTAAGTTGTATTTTTCTTAATGTGTTCATTTTATATAAATGTTAATATTTATTAGTATTGTTTTGCATAAGATTCTTATGTTTTCTTTGAAATTTCTTTAATAATTCTGGTGGTAGGCCCCTTTAAAATCTCTATTATATGATTGTATTATATGTAGTAAGTTGTGTTCTTTTCTCTACTGTTTCCTTCCTTCTACTTTCTACAAGTTTGTTATTCCGTATGTCAGCAATTTCTAACTTATAGCTTTAGCTGCACCCCATGAAGCTTGAGATTTAGCATTTTGATTTTTATTTCAGTATGTTATCTAATTTCCATTTTAATTTTTTTAGTCCATGAGTTATCTAAAAATGACTGCTTACTTTCAAATATGTCGAGGTTTCCTAAATATCCTTTTGCTTTTGATTTCTAAATGAATTATTTTGTGATGAGAAAATATACGTTGTAGAATTTCAGTCCCTCTTTTTACCCAGTGGGATAGCATACTATCAATTTCTGCAAATATCTATATATGCTTAAAATTACTAAATATTTTGTGGCTGTTGTGTATAAGGTTCTATGTACGTGAATTTGATCAAGTTTGTTAAGTGTGTTACTCAGTGTTTGTGTTAGTGACTCTCTTTTCTTGTCTGCTTATTCTGAGTTATGGAAAGAGTTATATTAAAATCTCCTATAATGATTATCAATTTGTATATTTCCCTTCAATTATGTTAATTATTTCTATATGTATTTTTGCCATACAATTTAATCACCACTTTTCCTTGTAAACTGAATCTTTTATCATTATAAAGTATCTCTCATTACCTCTAGTAAAGATTCTTTAAATTTGTTTGCTGTATTTTGTCTGATATAATTGCATCAAACCAGTTTCCTTTTAATAATCAAATCTTTCCATCTGTTTACTTTCTGTCTTTCCATATCTTATATTTCTCATGTGTCTCTTGTGAACACTATTTTTTTGATTTAAGTGTTTTTAAACCCAGTGTGATAACCTTTGACTTTTATTTGGAGCATTTGGACTATTTATAGTTTGTGCACTATATTTTGAGTATACTAGTATATTTGAGTTCATACCTACCATCTTACAATGTAACCTCTATATGTAATGATTGTTCTATGTTTATTTTCCTTTTTTCGCATTTAATTCGCATAATGACTACTATACTAGTTAGAGTCAATTAGAAAGTCAGTATCATTAGGAGAGATGATGATATAGATAGATATATTATAGATTTAAAAGAATTTATTATATAGACTTGACCTTATGTAATTATGAGAGTTGGCTAAATAGTCTCTATAAGGCCGTCATCTTCACATTTAATGCTAGAGCTTGAAATCTATGCAGCAGGCAGTTCGGAAGGAAATATGGAAGTAAAGTAAAGAGAGCAAGAACAAGTTAAAACCAACAATCATAAGCTAGCAGCCACAGCAAAGACTAAAACCATCTCAATTCTCATTGTCTAGAGCCTAGATAGTGTCCTGCAGAAGTCAAGAACCTTCAATATGGAGCTAAGTACACACATCCCTTGCTCAAAAGTCACAGAAGCTGAAGGAGAATCCAAAGAGAGCTGGAGCAATTTCAGGCCTGGCCACTGAGTCAGGCCAATGGGGTAGAACAATAGGTGAAGAGCCACATGTGTGAGCTACATAAAGGCTGGTGCTTTGCTCCCTCTTCCAAATCCCTCACCAGAATTTCTCTATGGAATATCCTAAGAAATGTATAGTTTAGGAATACTGGGAAATGTAGTTTAGCCTAGCCAATTTCACATATTGCAAAGCCACCACAACTGTTTTGTGAATTTCATGTATTTCATATTTTGGAATTACACACACATTTATATTCTTTTAATGGCTGCCCTAACAATTAGTTTGTATGAATACTTTATTTTGAAAGGCTAATATTATTTGTTCTTTTACGCTGGTCCCAGTTAATGTTCCATATTTTAACTCCGTTTACCCCCTCCAACATATATGCTATTGTTGTGGTATATTTTTATTATTTCTCTATTAAAACCCACAAGTAAATCAGTGCTAGGTTAGATTTCACTAAAATTTACCATTTTGTTCCTCTTCATTTCTTCCTGCATCCTAAGTTCCTATCTGAGAATATTTTCTTTCTGTCTGAAGAACCCCCTTTAGAATTTCCTTTAGTGTGAGTTTGTTAATTTTGAATTTTTGCATTTTTCTTGATAGAGATTTTTTTTCTATTTAATTCATGAAAGAAATTATTTTTTACTTTTTAAAAATGTTAATTAGCCAAACTTGAGCTAATTGTTATTCCCATGAAAATAATCTACATTTTTCGCTGTTGTATGTTTTTTTAAAGATTGTTATCTTTGATTTGTTTTATGCACTTATATGTATCCAGATATAGAATTTTTCATTATTCCATTTGACCTTTTTGGGCCTATTAATTACTTTTCAAAACTTGGCCACTATCATCTCATCATCTATTGCTTCTTCCTCATTTTTTTCTCCTCTCCTCTAGGAATCTAACTAGTGAATACATCTTAGACAGTCTTACTTTATCCATTATAAGTACCTCCTCAACTACATTTCTGTCTTTTTAATTCTCCATGTTTCATTCTGCATTTCTTATCTATTTTCTTATTCATTAATACTTCAGCTGTGTTTCATCTGCCATGAGGGTCATCTCTGAGATGTTAATATAAGTCATATTTTTCAGTTACATCATTTCCAGTTGGATTCTTTTCGAATCTTCAATGTCGTATTTTGCTGTTTCCAATGACTCACAGAAAATTTTCATATTTAGTTTTTATTTCCAAGAATATAAGAAACATAGTACCATTACGTTCTGTGTTGATTATTTCCATGTTTTTGTTCTTGTGTGTTTCTGTTGGTAATTGTTTCTGCCGATTTTAATTGATATTTCATTGCCTTGTATGCCTTATACATTTTAACTGGTTGCTGGATGCTGTATTTGATAAGTTATATTTAAGGTTAATTTGAGGCCTAGGGTATTATCTTGTATCAGAAACTATTTTAGCTATTTTTTTGTCTAGGTGAATCTAACTGCCCAAGTTCAAGACACCAGAATTTTATGGGATACCTGGATGACCAGGATACCCTTCCTATTTCCACTCTATAGCATAACATTTTAGGTCCTCACCCAAAACAGAGGCCATCTAACATAAGATTTCAATCTTTGGAGGGGACTAAAATGTGATCTTTTCCTTTCAGTTCTAGGAGTTTGTCTCAAAGTTTTGATACCTCTTAGCAACTTTCCTAAGAATGGCAGATGAAGAGGGGACAGGTGATTTTCTGAAACCTTTGCTCCTAGCGGCCCCAGGACCATGAGTCCTCAGTTCCTTAGTTATCTATCATGGAGCCCTAGTGCTATCCTGCATTGGAAAAACTCCCCCTAGGGAGAAGCAGCTCTGCTTTAATTTGCTGGCTATTATTAACCCTCTTTTCTTGGCCTGGTAATACCTTACTTTACTATCTTACAGATTGTTTATACAAATAATTTATTTTTAATTTTTAACCAGTTCTTTTAGTTATTATTACTGTAAAGATTACTCCAAACTATCTAGTTAGCCATTACTGGAAGTGAAAGTCTTACAGTCAGCTTTTATGTCAATAACTTAAAGTCTTCCTTTTTTTTCTCCAATACCATTGAAAATATTTATTTCATCAGCATGTATATTCTCCATCCGCCTTATCTGACCTGTCAGTTGAGTCTCAGACATATTCTCAGACTTCTTGAATTCTTTCTTAAATACTAAAAAAAAGTTTTATAATCACAATTGTAATCAAAATGAATTGTATAATTGTTTAAGGTCATTAGATAACCACTACAATAATATATCGATAATAATTAACATTTACTTATGCTTATCCTGAACTAGACAATCTTCTCAGCAATTTCTATCTGTAGGCTCAGAGAGCTTAAATAACTTGCCCCAGGTCATGTAGTTAGTAAGTGATGAAGCCTAGACACAGATCTGAGCAGTCTGGTTCCAGATTCTATTCTATAAACAATTTCACCACAAACTCCCTGGAAACAGTAATGATGGTATCTCATTTACCACCTGTCTCTACTGCTCATCCGGTGACTTATACACAAGTGCTCAGTAAATATTGTTTGGATGAGTACATGAATGAATTCAATAATTTTTATATCTATTGTAAACATGATAATTTTCTATAAAAATGAGAGAAAGATTGTATCAGGTTGGATGGTCAGAGAATACATTACAAAGCAGTTAGATTCTAAATTAAGTCTAGATGACTGAATCTTGAACACTAATTATTATTTGAATAGGAAAATAAAAATAATTGAAGCATAGAGGCATAAAAGCACAAATACATCCAAGATCTTTTATAAATATGTTTGCAAGAAGTAAAATATCTTGGAAGTATTATATATATATTTACCTGTAAATATATATGTAATCTTAGCATTAATAGTAATATTTTGAACAAAGGTTCTGGACCAAGTATTTTATATAATTTTATCACTTAATATTATGAAATAGGTATAATTTATTTCCATTTTATAAATGAGAAACAGACACCAAAATAAAAATTACCTCAAAATTTTACAGCTAGGAAATGGTAAAACTTGAAAGTACAGAATGAGTAGAAGAAAATGAAAGAAGAAAATTAAAGGCTGTAACTCAGAAGATTTTCTGTGCCTTCCTAAATCATTTTGATTTTATCCAGTTGGCAAAGAGCACAGAAATGCTACTTTTGAGGAGTGAAATGGCCAAAATCCATGTGTATGGAAGAGAAGTCTTGTAGTGGTAGGCATGATGGAATTTTTATCTACACTAAAGTTAAAATGAGTTTTCATTCTTTGCACTCTTTCTGATTACACTGGCATTTGTCTATTTGTGGCTGTTGTTCATCTGCTTGTTACTCCGTACATGCTGTTGCAACAAATGCATATCTAAATGTAATCTGTGTCAGACATGGCGTTGGTTTCCAGAAACACAAAGAAGGAATGGAAAACAGACAGTGCAAACAGTTCTTTTTTTTTTTTTTTTTTGAGTTGGAGTTTCGCTCTTGTCCCCCAGGCTGGAGTGCAGTGGCCTGATCTCAGCTCACTGCAACCTCTGCCTCCCAGGTTCAAGCGATTCTCCTGCCTCAGCCTCCAGAGTAGCTGGAATTACAGTCACTCACCACCATGCCCAACTAATTTTTTGTATTTTGAGTAGAGATGGGGTTTTACTATGTTGACCAGGCTGGTCTCGAACTCCTGACCTCATGATCTTCCCACCTTGGCTTCCCAAAGTGCTGGGATTACAGGTGTGAGCCACTATGTCCAGCCAACAATTCTTATGCATTACAGTGCATGATTTCCATTTAAGAAGTAGAAATGGGATGCTGATGCTGATGCTGTGTGGGGGTGAGGGATAGAAACAAGGATTACTTAGTCTATCTTGGTCCAGAGGATGTCTGGCAAATGTTTCTAAAAAGATCATACCTAAGCTGATTTGATGAATGGAAAATATGGAAGAAAGTTACATTCCCAGGTAAAGGGATAAGATAGGGAAAGGCACAAAAATATGAAATAGTCTGGCATATAGGAAACTAGTTCTCAAATGTGTTAGCAGAAGAGATGGCCAGAGCTGCATCGTGGAAGCTCTTAAATATCCCAAGAACCCTTACCTTTATTCTACAAGGTGTCTGGAACCACTGAAAGATTGTACCCAGGGCTTGGGCATGGATAACTATCAAAATATTTAGCATATGACTCTAAATTTGTCCTCAGTAAGTTCTTATTAAGAACTTTCTACATGCTCTGTGTGAAGCCACTCCACTTCCATTCACCACACAGGGTTTCAATTTTGGTGCCTAGATATTTTATAAATTAGAATTGCTTCTCCTTCCACAGAAGCCACTCAGAGATTTTTTAATTTGCAATAGTCCAAAGAGAATGTGTCTTCAGAAGGAGACATAATGGGATAAATCACCCCAAGTATGACACCTTACTGAGTCATGAAAAGTATTGAGGGAGAAAATTCTTAAACAAAAATTAAGATATGAGCCAGGCATGACAGCTCACTCCTATAATCACACCTTTAATCCCAGCTACTTGGGAGGCTGAGGCAGGAGGATTGTATGAGGCAACGAAGTAAGAACCTCCCCATTGTTAAAAAACATTTTTGTCAATTAGCTGGGTGGTGTGTGCTTGTCTGTAGTCCCAGCTACTTGGGAGGCTGAGGCAAGAGGACACTTTGAGCCCAGGAGTCTGCAGCTGTAATGAACTACAGCTGTGCCATTACACTCCAGCTTGGATGACAAGTGAGACCTCATCTCAAAAACAAAATTACAAGATAAAAAACTGTATGAAAAACTACAAGGGAGGAATTTAGGATTAACAATAGCAATGTAGATGTGAAAAAGAAAAAAAAAAGGGGACTTCCTCTTCTATCACTGTCAAATGCTTTATTTGTGCCAGATATTTGCAAGTGGAGAATAACAAAGCTATAGCCAGCGAAGTGAGTAGCTTCAGAATCAACCTCCCAATAAAGGTTCCTAAGCAGCTCTGATGAAATTCACAAGAAATTATCACCAGAATCAGTGTGACGCAGCAATAGCTGCAGATACAAGGCTGCCTGTAAGCTGAAAACCTCTTATTGATCACTGCTTTTATGGGATGTTACATGCCTGGTACAACTTATGTCAGGAGCTGGACTTGGATACCGGGAGGAGAATGGAGACAGAGTAAAAGCTTGTCATGAAATAAGTGTCCATAGGGCTTATGGATCTCTTGCCTGCAGCCAACTCCACTGTAACAAATGAGAAACCTAAGATGCTTTTTCATTTAATTGAGTAAAGTTCATTTTCTACACAGAACAATAATCCCATTATAGTCTATCTTCTCTCCCTATATGTCTCTATAAACTTTATATAAAATATATTCAAATTAAAGATTTTTTTTGAGACGGTGTTTTGCTTTCGTTGCCCAGGCTGGAGTGCAATAGCGTGATCTCGGCTCACTGCAACCTCCGCCTCCTGGATTCAAGCGATTCTCCTGCCTCGGCCTACAGAGTAGCTGGGATTACAGGTGCCCGCCACCATGCCCAGCTAATTTTTATATTTTTAGTAGAGATGGGGTTTCACCATGTTGGTCAGGCTGGTCTTGAACTCCTGACCTCAGGTGATCTGCCTGCCTCGACTTCCCAAAGTGCTGGGATTACAGGCGTGACTGCACCCAGCCAAAACACTACCTTTTATACTTTGATCATTTATACGCATTTCCCCTTTAAGAAGAACTGTCCCTGATAGTTACACACAGATTTTATTCATGTTGGCATCACCTTGACCAGGTAGTAGATTTCTAAGACTTTTAGATAAAGATTTGTAATAAAAGATGTTTGCTTCCAATGACATAGATACTAAAAATTCTAATTGCTGTTGTTGGACTTCGAAATGCATAGTTTTGTCTATTTCATTACCTTCACATCAATTCTACATATAGTCAGAGAAATGTGGCATCAATTAAGTAAATAGAGTGGAAAAAGTTTCACAGATTTTAAAGTTTAAAAATCTAGTTATTGGCCAGGCACGATTGCTCACACCCATAATCCCAGCACTTTGGGAGGCCAAGGCCAGTGGATTACCTGAGAATAGGAGTTCGAGACCAGTCTGGCCAACACAGTGAAACCCCATCTCTACTAAAAATGCAAAAAAAATAGCTGGATGTGGTGGCATGCGCCTCTAATCTGAGCTACTCAGGAGGCAGAGGCAAAGGAATTGCTTGAACCAGGGAGGTGGAGGTTGCAGTGAGCCGAGATTGTGCCACTGCACTCCAGCCTGGGTGACAGAGTGAGACTCTGTCTCAAAAGAAAAAAAAATCTAGTTATTAGTTAACCTTGTAGAACAAATTCAAAAGCAACTAAAAATCTTACGAAAAATAATGGCAAGTTTAAAAATATTTTCCATATTCAACCATACAACTTTAAGGCCAATTCAATGTGTATAAGTAAAAACCAAAACAAAAGGTCTTATTCTGTATGGTACTAGATAAGTTAACTGAAGGCATAGCACATGAAGGACATGCTTCTAGCTGAAAGCCTTAACTAGCCTCAGTAGATTCTGTCTTTCTGGAGTTTCTTCTCTCTTTGCTTCGTTAATTGTGTGAGGTTTTTGCTGAAAACTAACAGCGCATCTCTCATTAGTGCCGCGGACAATAGCTGCCTGCATCCATATTACAGGCTAACATTCTCCTTAGTGTCTGGTACTGAGGCATGTCTGCTTCCTCTCTTTGTGACCAACCTACTCCTGTTAACCAGGCAGGTACTACATGATGTCCTGCTGCCAGACATGCTTTCAACATAACCAGTCCAAAAGAGCAGAGTCGGCCCAGGATTTTATATACATGTAGTAACTCATTGGAAATGTAAGTCATTGTAAATTAAACCCAACAAAATGGGAGGATGATCAAATCAAAACAGACGCACTGATAGCACATGATGCTACCAAATTATAATGTACTCCTCCTGGTCAGCTTAAGGAAAACAATAAACAGCAACAAAATCTAAAAAGAAAGTATTACTCCCTGTAAGTGGTTTGGCCAATTCTCAGATACAAGAAAAGGCTCTTTGAAGGTACAACTGCAAATGATGAAATAGCCTATAACTGCAAAATCTAACACAAAACAGACCGAATCTAGTCCCTTGAGAGATTGAAGTTGAAGAGACTCACAGTGTAAACCACAAATGAAGAATGTGGAAAATTGTCACCATCAATTTCAGTGGCTTTGGAAGGCATTTGGCAGCCTGTGCAGGAAGATCAAGTAATACCGAGTGATGGATTTAACCCTGTTGTCACTGCTGAGCTGATGGATACAAATCACCCACCTTTCCAAGTTGCAAAACTAGGATGCGTTTGAGCTGTAGGGGGATCAAATGAATGAATGTTGGATACCGGCAGATCAGAATGTGCATATCCCAATGTAGTCTGTATCAATTTTCTTAAATTGGTTGCAGTAAAGAAAATTAATGTTCTCACTAAATTGTAAGAACTGGATTCTCATATCCGATAGTTTTATAATGATAGTGGAAGGAAAGGCAATGTAGTTGATGCTTCAGGTAACGGACATTCCTAGGATGAGTTTCAATATAGCAGGTAGGTGGGCCTGCGCCACTTCTGCATAAATCTGAGTAGAGGACAGAGTGTGAGCCAAGGTCATTTACCAGCCATGTGACCCTGACATAGCCATGTCAAAGCAACGTAAAAATGTAAATAAATATAATACAAGGTTGTCTGAGGGTTGAAAGAATTAATTCTGCAAAAATGCACTGAAAGGTGTACATCTAAGAATGGCCATTTAAAGCCAATCAACCAATTCTTCTTCCTCCCCAAATTTCTCTGAGATGACTAAAATAAAAATTCAATTTTTATTTTAAAACTTTATTAGTGATGAAAAACAGGAAAGATTTGTAATTAATACAAAAATTCTAAGAGATTTATTTAAGATGTAGTAAAGTAGGATCAGGTTATGGAAAATAACCATTTGTCAAATCAATCAAAGTGATGGAGGTAAAGAAGGAATCCTATTGGGTACTAAGTGGGCAAGACTTTCCAACAGAGCTCTGGAAACTACTGAGCTAAAACTGGCAGGAGCTGTGCAAATTCAAGAAATGAAAAGATTTCAGAAACTGCCCCAGTACCCACCCAGATATATAGAAACTGGCTGCAGCACTCATTGCCATCCTTCCAACTAATGTGGCCAGCCCACAAGGTAAGCAATGGGTGTTGCTGTTCCAGACTCATGAATACACAGCCATGTCAGTTAGAGAAGGTGTGAGATCTCACACACACCCATAAATGGTAGGGGGGTTAGGTCAAATCCCAATTTCTCTGATAGCTCTTTCCATTCTTCCCTTGAACAAAAGATTTTTTTGATGGATCACAGGCATCCCAGCCTTCCATCCTTGGGGTGGTGGGTGGGGGATAGGCCATAGATCAGGTGACAAAATACAAATCACATTAACAACATCAGGAACTGCAAGTATAACTATAAACACACAACCCTTGCAGCAAAGCTGATTTTCCTGCCAAAATACAAAACGTTTCTTTCTTGTAGCCAACATCCTAATTCCCAATTTCTAGCACTAAGGATAATACAGGAAACAACATAGATACAAATTCCCACTCCTTCATGATCATATTCTAAAATAAGCTTATTTTGTTTTCTACCTAAAACCGGCCCTCCAGTTTATATTGCAGCCAGGGAAAGAAGAACTGCATCTAGAAAAATATCACAATTATTGCATCCATAAAAAGATAAACCAAAGACAAGGAAAGAAGTTTTCCAGATGAAAAAATATGACAGCTAAACTAAAAAAAATTGAGCTGAGGCGGTAAAGAAGAGTGGATACTGTAGCAGAACAAATATTTGATTCAGAAACAGGAATCATCAAACTTTGCCTATAAGGGATAAGCTTGTAAATATTTTAAACTATAGATTCTACATACAGTCTCTTGTGCTACTGCTGCTGCTTCTCCTTCTTTTCTAATCATTCAGAGAAAAAATGTTTACATCCAAAAAAATTATATTCACATCAGACTTTTTTCTTGTTATTAATTACCAGAGGACAACAGAGCAGTATCTCCGTTTTTACCAGTTGTGAATCTAGCCAAGCCGCGCCTTGCAGGTATCAGAACAACAGAAAGAGTTTCCAATGTTTAATAACCCAATAGTATACTAGCTGCTTACCCTTCCCAGATAGAAAAATCTGAAGATGTACTTAGATGATAGAAAAACACGTTTTTTCAAAAGTTGCTCAAGAAGAAAATAGAGGCATAAAATCTGGTGACAAACTTTTGAGAACATGTTGGCATAAGCCTGAGTTTAGGAAAAACATTATATTATTTGAAATAGAAAAATATTAAAAGACTAAAGACATGAAAGTAAAAGACTGGGAAGGACTTCAGATCCACAGTTCATGCTCTGGAGTGCATGCCTCAAATACAGAAGAAGAACTTTCACAAATTTAGAGAGGATATCAGGTTTCCAGCTTCTGAGGATAACAGGATTGGCTCACTTAGTCATTTCTTTCTGTACCTCAAGACATGCCAGTCAAGGGCTTTCTTTAGTTATGCTTTAATGCACTTGTGGTTGCAATATTCCTGTGGGAAATATCCCAGAAATATTCCCCAGGTTGTAGGGGTGGGCTTTAACAGACGAACACACTACATGACTTCATTCACCAACTCACTTACGAGATCTACCATACCAGGCACTTGCCAGTGCTAGGGATAAAAGAGAACAAAACAGACACTAATATCTGCTCTCACAGTGCCTATCTTCTAAAGTAAGCTCTTTTCTCTTCTGCCTGAAGCCTCAACCCCATTTTGCATTGCAAAGAAAAGCAGGGCTGCTGGAAAAAAACCCAACCAACAAGAGCTATTTGTTTTCTTTTTCTTTTTTCTTTATCTCTAACTTTGATTCTTAAAGTGTTTAGAGTAATATCTCCAAGCAACCCCACTTTGCTCGTGAGAAGTAGAAGTGACCACGGGAGAAAGCAGTATATTAGCTAAGAATGAGAGGTGTGGAATCAGGGTATCTGGCTTTGAACCCTGATTTTATCAATCAGAGATACTATCTGTAGGACCTCAAGCAAATTCCTAAATTTCTATGGGCCTCATTTTTCTTGTCTATGTAATAAAGACCGTGATAGGATTTGCCTTAATGAATTTGTTATGGGGATTGAAAAATATATATGGTAAAAGAGCCGAGAATAGTATCAGGTATGTAAAAAGGTGCCCAGTAATCCCTCCACTCACATTGAATTGTTACAGTTAATCCAGAATAATTGATGTGCCCTTTGAAATATGGCTAAAATAATCTAGTAGTAACAATGATGACTAATCATTGAACCTTTCTTTCCTTATTTTTTAAATGGACGTAATGAGTACTCCTAATCCCCTCCCTGCAGCGTGCGCACACACATGCGGTTGTGAAGATATAAAGAAAAAAAAGAATCATCACTTAGAAAGCATTACAAGCCAACTATAACTTGAACTCAGGTAATTCTGACTCCAAAACTTTTCAGTTCTGCTTGTGCTGCCTCCTTAGAAAAAGTATCTGAATCCAATAGGCCAAATAACCCAATTCAACTTCATTCCCTTGAGACAATGCAAAAGCTTTGAGCTGATCGTTGCTTACCCTGGAATTTTTTTTTTTTTAATGACAAAAGGCTTTTATAAAAAGAAAAGTACAGTTTAGAAAATGGCATTATGACATTATAGGATATAAAAATAAAGCAGACCGAGCCCTTTGGGAAGAACCCATTGCCCTCAGAGAAGAGCTTAATATGTCACTCTCAGAGAAAAGCAATCCTTAGAAAAGGGCAAGACCGATCATCTGAGAGGAACCACACACAGGATAGGATGCTGAGCTACCAGCTCAAGGGCAGAGAAAGAGCAAGAGACACAGGGATGAGGTCATGACAGAAGGGTGCCATTGGAAGGGTCACTGGCCTTACAGTGGCCTCTACATCTGTTTAACACCAGTCGTAGCAATAGTAAGCACTTACTGCTGTTTTAACACTATTAGTATCAATAGTCAGCACTTATAAAATGCCTACTCCAAGAGGGGCATCGTGCTGATGGCTTTATCGCATTGAAATCTCACATTATTAAGGAAGGTCCTATTGTTATTCTCATTTCTAGATGAGAACAGTGAAGCTCAGTGAGGTTAGAATATTTGCCCAAGAATATAAAACTAATAAGTAGAGTTGCTAGGAACTAAATGAATTCTTGAGAAGCAAGTCACTAAATTGAATTAAATGAAATTAATCATTTTTATTTAATTAGCATGAATCATTTTTCAAGGAAGAAAGTATACTATGACACTGATTTTAACACAATTTCTTTATAATCATTTCATTACTCACTTAAATCATGCACGTATGCATTTAGCCAACATTTTCAATGGGGCTATTAAATACAAAGCACTCCGCTTGGCAGTGTAGAAGGTTGGGTTTTATAATCACAAAAAACTATAAAGTTACAATAGAAGATACTCCTAACATTCCCAGAAACTACTTAACCACACCAGGAGTGCGCATTGGCTAAAATAGTGTAATGTAGAAGCCCTTGAATAACCTGTTGCCAGATTCATGCACATCCATATCCTGCCTTCCTGCACAGCCTAACTGCCTAAACCTTCTCCCACAGGAGAACACAGACTCATGCTGTCTCAGACTTTACTAGATCATATTAAGATAAGTTTTCTGACTTTAGTGCTGTGATATTTAAGAAAATGCTGAGAAATTTCAGAAAATGTTATCTACTAACTAGAGGGCAATTTTGTAAAATGTAAAGATAAAAGGAAGAGAAAGAAAGAGATTAGGCAGAAGGAAGTGGAGAGGCAATGCAGTCCCACTGAAATCTCAGCCAACCCCATAGGAAATTCCAGTGCTAGATGCTCCTTCAGAGTTATCTTCAGTAGGGGTAAAGGGGTCAGTCAGACTCTCATACCTCCATGTTGGTTAGACAATGGATGCAGGTTGCCCTTGAAAGGACCTTGTATTAGCCAGGGCTCTCCACAGGGTCTGGACTAAGAGAATATATATATATATATATATATATATATATATATATATAAAAGGAAGTTTATTAAGAAGAATGAACTCACATGATCACAAAGTGAAGTCCCACAATAGGCTGTCTGCAAGCCGAGGAGCAAGGAAGCCAGTCGTGGCTCAGTCCAAGTCCCAAAGCCTCAAAGGCAGGGAAACCAACAGTGTAGCCTTCAGTCTGTGGCCAAGAGCCCGAGAGCCCCTGGCAAACGGAAGTCCAAGAGTCCAAAGGCCAAAGAACCTGGATTCTGGTGTTCAAGGGTGGGAAGCATCCAGCCTGAGAGAAAGATGAAAGCTGGAATATTCAGCAAGCCAGCTTATTCCACCTTCTTCCACCTGTTTTTTCCAGCCATGCTGGCAGTCAGTTGGATGGTGACCACCCATGTTAAGGGTGGGTCTTCCTCTCCCAGTCCACTGACTCAAATGTTAATCTCCTCTGGCAACACCCTCACAGACATATCTGGAAACATTACTTTGCGTCCTTCAATCCAGTCAAGTTGACACTTGATATTAAACATATTAAGCATCACAGACCTTCAGTAAAACAGTGTTTCTCCTGGCTCAATTTTCCAAAAGAAATTCTCAAAGATGGCTAATAACTAATTGCTATCTTTCAGAAACTCTCAAGAGCTAATGAAATAAATCCTTAATTTCTAACGAGGGGAGGTCAAGGCAGTGCACCACAATCACAACAGTTCATACCATGTGCCCCTTGGATACTTTCTTTCATATCTTCTTTTCTGAGAGCAGCTCCTGCAGGGTTCCAGTACTTTTATCTTCCTAGGGGAAATGTAGAAGGAGAAATTTAGTGGAATGGCCTATAGCTCCTGTTGCTGAATCTGGTCTTAGAGCCATAGCTACTAACATTGTCTTCCTTTTCCTCCCAGTCTAAATTCCCTTCACCCTCATCCTGCACAAGGCTGATCTTATTGATGTAGCTGCATGACCCAGACCCTCATCCCTGATGGGGTTTGCTAAGCCCCTAATAACTATGCTTTTCTCAGGCCATGGTTACTAAATTTGTCCTTCCATCAAAATTGGTCAAAGTTTTATCAAGAGATGTCCAAGTGATCACTTAGATTCTAGAGGTAATCTTCCCTTGCCCAGTGAGTAACAGCAGCCCTGTTTCCCATAATGATCAGAATCAGTTGCTCCTACAGCATGGGACTCTAGTTTTGCCACTGCTCCCTTGGCATGAGAAACACAATGTACATAGGCAGCAGCCATAGCTATAGTTTGATGGAACCCTTGCTATGACTCTTAACAGAATTCTTTCCTTTCTCTATGAACGTTCCCTTATAAACTTTCATAGCCCTGAGTTTCAGAATGGAAAGCACAAATTTCCTAAGTGGGCCATTAGAAGGATGGTAAGTAGAGTTACTCCTGCTTCTGACCCTTGGTACCCAAGAATCATTTATTACACGTATTTTTCTATCTACAAATATCTGCTTTAAATTGAATCACTTCAGCCTGTGTGATGTTGCTTCATCTTTTTATTATCACTTCTGATCTGCAGCTTCAGCTATGCCATCAATAGGCCATTCCATCACACCATCAAGCTGTCAGCTTCAGCATGAGGCAACAGTCCCATTGCCATGGGCCTACTCTCACTCTCACACCTCCTTTACTGAAAATTAGCTAACCAGAAGCAGTATTATGTGGAATGTCATGCTGGTAGATTAAAAACTCTGTAAGTATGCAGTTACTGCTGCTGGCTCAGGAAAGGCAAACTCTTACTGTGAATTCATGTTTCATCTTTTCAAAATAAATATCTGCCCCTTCCAGAAAAGAAAAAGTCTACAATAGTTAGAGTAGCTAGTTGGTGACCTCAAGAGATGACATCATGTCGAGGGATCACTGTTGGTCTCAGTCACTGACAATTGGCCATTCAGCAATATCAGTAGTTAATCAACCATGACACGTAGGAGTTCAAATTGCTGGGCCCATGAATGCCTCTATGCCTGTCACCAAGGCTACGTCATCCATATGACCATTGGACCAGCATTACTGTGGCTGATGACAGACTTAGTGGACATCAACTGGCCAAGATATTTTGTCTATCTGACTTTTTATTATCTCTTCTTTGATGAATACTCTTTACTGGTATTCACATAAAATAGGACAGTCTTCACATGTTGTGTCCACTGTCCTGTGTCCACTCACATGCCTCTAATCCAGACTTCCTTGTCCTCTATTTTCTAATATTTGTTCTTATATGATTTTGATCATGATACCCATTCTCAGGATCATGATATTCATTCTCTGCCATTGTGAGCATTCTTCTTATCTCTTTCAAGGCTACACTGGAGAGAGGTTTTAGTGGGGCCTCCATTCATTTTTGGTTTGCACTACTCAACTGGCCCATTGATGAACCATATTCAGACCTTTTCTGCCTCTGTGAGATTGTAGCAGTCTCACAGAGGCAGGCAATAGGAGCTGAGGGAGAGACACTGGAGGAACAGTGGTAAATAACTTGGGCCTCTGAGTAACTGCTTACACAGCTTGTTTCTATCTTCCAGTCATAATCAGGATTGATCCCACAGTTATTGATCCCATTATGCAATGAGTTGTTGTTAGCTCTCACAACTTATTACATGGTAGTTGACATGGTTTCACTCTGTGTCCACACAAAGCTCACCTTGAATTGTAATAATCCCCATGTGTCAAGGGTGGGACCAGGTGGAGATAACTGAATCATGGGAGCTGTTTCCCCCATGCTGCTCTCATGATAGTGAGTGAGTCTCGGGAGATCTGACGGTTTTATAAGAGTCTGGCATTTCCCCTGATTCTTACACTCATTCTCTCTCCTGGCACCCTGTGAAGAGGTTCCTTCCACCATGACTGTAAGTTTCCTGAGGCCTCCCCAGCCATGTAGAACTGTGAGTCAATTGAACCTCTTTCCTTTATAAATTATCCAGTCTTGGGCAGTTCTTGACAGTAGCGTGAGAATGAACTAATAGAGTAGGTCTAAGAGAAGAACATTCATAAAAAGAAGTTATGGCTTCATGGTTGCTTGGGTGTCCCACAATCATCTGCTCTGTCTGTATCAAGACCCAGGAGAATGCCAGAAATTGTTTCTTCAAAAGGTATATGATATTATACAGCGTATCATGCATTGTCTTGCTCCAAAATCCTAGAGGGTCTGTATAGTGGTTCTCTCCCTGGGGCAAGCCATAAAATCCATATGGCATCTTATCCCCAAAACGATACAACTAATAGCTTCTATTTGCTTAAGTGTTGGGTCATCCCTGTTGCAATTAGTGATTCCAGTTCTATAATGGTGATCACCTACTCTCAGCCCTGGCCCACAGAAGAGAGCTACTACTGACCATCTAAGTAATATTAGTGTCCCTTTTTCCAGTACATTCTTACTGCTTTAGTAAGTGACATGCCCTCAGGCCTTTTCTGTGGACTATTTGGTGGGTTTTATTGACACTAATTGTTGAATGCATTCTATTATGCCCATTTATCTGAGCCTAAATTCATTCTTCTATCTTCTGTGGAAATTCTAGTAAGTCTGTATAACTTAGTTTAAATCATTGCTTTCTTTGTATTAACATATTTAGGAGTTATACTAGCAGTGTATTCACTCAAGGGAAACTTAGCAGGGTGATCAAATACATATTTCGGAAAGTGCTTATAACCTACCTAAACCCTTTTTATCCAAACTTAATCCCACCACCTTTGGTCCAGTGTACTCAAAATCCAGTCCCATGCTTCTGAAACAGTAAGTCCCAGCTTCTGCCAGTGCATGTTAGCTGGTCCTTCATTCCTTTGAGAGATAGTTCCTTTCTTCCCTTAGTAGGCTCAATACTTCCCCAGATGGGTTATGAAGTGACTTTGCCAAGTTATTTCCTCAAAGCCCAGGAATGGTGGTTAGGAGCATACAGGAGAGGGAAGTACCTGTCATGTTGTGATGGAGAGGCCTCTGCCTCATCATCTAGCAAGATAGGAGTGCTATCCCTTTATAAGATTAAGTGGACTTCTTTCTCAGGCTTATAGGGTTAAGGAGAATCTTGAAACTCAACATAATCAGGCATCAATCCAGACAGCCTCATCCCATGTGCCAGGATCTCAGTCATTGCTTTGGTTGGGAATCGAAACTTTAGCTTGATTGCTGTTATGATTAAGTCTCAGACTGAGTCCTCAACTTCTCTTCCCTTCTGCTACAGGAAATGAGAACTTCTTTACATGCTACCCAGCAGGTCCTCTAGCTTTCACACTTAACTTTCACTTGCCAATTGATTACTTTTCCAGAGCATCAGTAGAGCTTGGCAATAGCTCCTCTGCTTTCTTCATCCAGTCTTGATACCAGCTGTAACATGGTAGGTTCTTTGAGAAGCAGAGTTTGAGATAAGAGATTATCATACAGGACATTGAATAGAGAGTTCTCTTGGTGTCAACAATATTGGAAAGGAAGAGAAGAAGGCAGGATATTTAGAGGGTAAAGTTGAGCTGCAATGCAGTTCCAAAAAAATCCTCAGCAAGTGTGCAAAAGGAATTCTGGAGGTGGGATGGGCCTCAGAGTTGTCCTGATTTAGAACAAAAGGATCAGACCTTTATATCCCTTTGTTGATCTGTATTTGAGTGTGGCCTGCCCCTGGAAGGAAGTATGACCTTAAGAAAGGCAATGTTCTTCATTCAAAGCAATCCCCAAAGAGGGCTAGCAGCTAAGTGGCTCTTCCTGCAACACTCTCAACAGCTGGGGAATAAGATCTTCATTCCTGATGGTAGATCTGTTAGCATTTTGCAGAACCTTCTACTACAATCAGCCTAAGTTCCCTGAAGGATACGGTATCATGAGAATGTCTTTAAAAGGGACATACAAACCAAACTAGTCTGCTTGCTTATTACCTGTCTTCTCAGAGAAAGTACATTATGTTGGACTAATCCTGAAATAGCTCTATAAAAAACAATTATTTATAAGTGTTTATTTTAAGCTGTCCCCAGCGCGGTCCATTATATCTCCCTAGCTCACACCTGTAATCCCAGTACTCTGGGAGGCTGAGGTGGGAGGATCACGAGGTCAGGAGATCGAGACCATCCTGGCCATCCTTGCCAACATGGTGAAACCCCATCTCTACTAAAAATACAAAAATTAGCCAGGCATGGTGGCGCGTGCCTGTAGTTGCAAATACTCAGGAGGCTGAGACGGGATAATTGCCTGAATCCAGAAGGCGGAGGCTGCAGTGAGCCTAGATCACGCCACTGCACTCCTGCCTGGGCGAGAGTGAGACTCTGTCTCAAAAAAAAAAAAAAAAAAAAAAAGTGAAAAATTTCATAAGGGATACAATATTATTATGAGAGAGGAAAATATTTCATTATTTCAAAAAAGTGGTTTGCAAATTTCTGCTTATCCCTTCATTAAAGATAATGCACTTAACAACTTAATGCCACTGTTGGAAATCACTTACAAGTTGTCAGTTACATAGTTAATGCCATAGAAACCCTGTCTGACTTATTTTATTGTCAACATCCACAATTTTTCACTATAACTTATTTCTAAAAATAAAATTGTCATTACTATAAGAATATGTCTTAGGAATAATCTATCACTCTAGCATGTTAAATTTTGCTCTACTTTTTTCTCTCCATTTTTAAGCTCTTCCAATATGAACAATTCCATTTTACCTGTTAAAGATCAAGGTGTATGTTTCATTTCCTTTGTAAGTAAATGCCAATGTCCTACATGGCTTTAATTTCTTATTTTTACTACTTCTGATTTATTATAGAGCTATTGTTATATATAACCATTGTTTCTTATATTTTTCCTTCCTTATCATTAGATTAGTTCATTTATTATCCAATTATTTGTAAGTAAGCAAAACAGAAGGAAAAAAAATAGAGGTTTCAATGGGCTCTCCTTAAAGACTTGCACTGAGCACACATGGACATAAGTATGAGAACAGTAGACTCTGTGGACTATTAGAGGGTGGTGGTGGGGGTGTGTTAAAAAACTACCGAATGGGTACTATGCTCACTACCAGGGTGACAGGATTCATATTCCAAACCTAGGCATCGTGCAATATTCCCATGTAACAAATCTGCACATGTATCCGCTGTGTCTAAACTAAAAGTTGAAATAATAAAACAAGTCTAACATCAAACTAAAGGAGCCTCCCATAGGTTAATGCATGACAACAACTTAGTCTATGGCATAGCCAAGGAGGAACATTAAATATACATACTGCAGATCTGCAGATTTCCAGTATCCACTTTTTTCAGAACAATGCGTAGTTCTTATTCCATTTCTAATAATGGTATCAATTGCTTATGAAAATCCTTGACATGGTATTTATTGTATGCCTACAGCCCACAGATATCCTTAATTTTGAAACTGAAGTGAAAGGACTTTTTCAAATACTAGGCTCCTTTATCATTCTAGTTTTTATTCTTAAGTCTTTAAAAATCAGACTGAGGAAGTTGTAGCTAGCTACTGTTTGCTTCCTGCATTCGTTCCATCCCAAGAAATAATAACCATCTTCTAAAACCATCCCTTCCCATTCCTTCCTCTCCAGCCCCCACATAATTTTCCTCATGAATAGGCTCCGGTTGGTTAAATAAATCAGGAGATTCAATCTCTTTGGCCAAATAGGTTAGTTAAGGAATGGTCAAGTAACCCAATCAGAGCCAGTGAAATCTACAGGCATGTTTACTAGAGCTTTCAAATTCTTTTTTTCTTCTGCAACTGGGATTTGGAAGAGGTAAAGCTTGGTGCCCCTATATCCATATTGCTATCACAAGTGGAACCAACCTAAAAATGTCAGCAATCACTGAGGAAAGTGCAAACAACAGGCTCAGGGAATTTGTTCCCAACAACTTTGTTTAAGCATCTGAATTAAGCCATGCTGAAAGTTTGTCTTAATGCTAGACTGTCAGTTTTGTGACCTAATAAATTCTCCTTTCTGTTTAAGCAGGCTCAGTTAGATTTTCTGGCCAGAAGCCAAAGGAATACTAACTGAAACCTAAGGGAAATTGGCCATTGATCCAAAAAGCAATTGGGGTAGAATTAGCTCTTCATTAAAAATAGGCAAATGGGAAATCCCAAACACTATGTTAACCTTTTTACTCCTTCTAGAATGTTTATGTATCACCAGTAACTCTTCAACAGGAATGACGTGAACAAAAATATACACAAAGAAAGTTAAATAGGGAGTCATCAGGGAAAATATAATTACCTTGCAGAAGAGAAATTACCTTGTTAAATTAACCAAAAGCCAGCCAGGCGTGGTGGCTCATGCCTGTAATCCCAACACTTTGGGAGACCAAGGCAGGTAGATCATGAGGTCAAGAGATCAAGACCATCCTGGCCAACATGGTGAAACCCCATCTCTACTAAAAATATAAAAATTAGCTGGGCATGGTGGCATGCACCTGTAGTCCTAGCTACTCAGGAGGCTGATGTAGGAGAATCGCTTGACCCAGGAGGCAGAGGTTGTAGTGAGCCGAGATCACGTCACTGAACTCCAGTCTGGTGGCAGAGTGAGACTCTGTCTCAAAAAGAAAAGAAAAGAAAAGAAAAATTCACCAAAATCCGAGTTCTGTTTCTCAGGCTTGCATATCTAGAAATTGAAATAAAATAAGTTAGTTTATCCTTATCCGTCTTTTGATGAGTACCAATAGCAAACAAATTCACACAAGGGTAATATATAAAATCTAATGGCAATTTTGTAAAAAACAGTTCTTGATTCATTTAATTTCCAGGTGTTTAAATTCTCTGTTCAAAGTATTTCTTACATTCCTCTTCCTTTTTTTTTTTTTGGTGAACATGGATATAAAGCCAAAAGAAGGCATAATCCTGAGGCATATTTCAATGTTTCTCAAACAAAGACAGTAACTACTCCCAGAAGTATTTGAATTTAACAGTGACTGGTAGTATTTGTGGGATTATTACTGGGACTTAGTGACCAGAGCTAAGATGCTATTCACATAAAAACATTCACATCCTGACCGAAATGCCAATACATACTAAGTTTGTAGTGAGGCCTGTCAGAATGTGCAAATCCCCAGATTTAATACACTTTTCTTTTTTACTTACTATGTGCTGACTCTAGAGGCAATGACAGTCTATATAGCCATGTGGTCCCCTAGCACACAGCATGTGGTCTCTGAATATCATTTTGCACTAACAGAAACTAAGTGTTCATAAGAGAAAGAGCTAATTCCATGTCTGGCACAGGAAATATACAAGATGAACTCTGGCCATCTTGTGTCAGAAAGCAAGGAAGCTATCAAAGACTAATGAGCGAATGTCACAGAGACAGAGGAGCCACATTAAAGGGACTTCCAATGGCCTACAAGAGAGTCAATGAAAAATCAGAAAAAAAAAGAAAGAAAAGAGTAATTACAATGGATTGCAACACATGGAATGTATTTTTAAAAACTCATGAATTCAAAAAATAACACATTTTGAAAAATAAGTAATTGTTTACTATAATGGACCAACTCGAACTTCTACAAATTAATAAATAAAAAAAGAATCAATATTTATGCTTTTCCTCTACGTATTTTATTTCAGAATAACCGATATTTGTTTATTCTGAAATAAAATATGTAGAGGAAATTTGATAAGAGAACGTTTTTTTCTATAGAATTCCTGATAATAAATACAAGACTAGTAAAATTAGAAAATCATTCTTTTGTAAACTCAATTTTAGTAATAGTGGTTCTAAGCAATAGTCATAAATAGGTGCAAAACCTAATGGTGCAATAGAAAGCAGTAAGTGCCACCTATGTTTATTTTGTCCCAAACTGCTGAAGTTAAATCAAATGGATTCTTTAAAAAAAAAAAAAAATCAGTTTAAAAGAATAAGGACAGAGAAGCTCATTTTTAAAACTCCTCTCCTGAAAGAATGATCAGCCCAATTCACAATATGGTGCATCCTACAGGACAAATGGCCTGGTTTCTGCAAAAATAAATAAATAAATAAATAACTCAGAGATATGGAGAGAAAAGAAATTAAAAAGACTTAAAAAGCTTAATAATCAAACATGATATGAGGCTTTGTTTGCAATTTGATTTGAACAAATCAACTGTTAGTAGCTAATTTTGAGACTATTATGGAAATTTAAACATGGCTTGAGTATTAGATGGTGTTAAAAAACAGTTGTTAACATTTTTGAGTATATAATGTCAGTAGGGGTACATAAAAATTTTATGGTCAATTAGTGAAGCATACTAATGATTTAGGAAAAAAATAACATGATAGCTAGAATCCTTTAAAATAGTTCAGAAAAATAAAAAAGTTTGTGGAGGGAAAATAGAAGATAAAAGACTGGCAAAACATTAATAACTATTGAAGCTGGTTTATTATATCACTTTTTATACTAATGTATATGTCATCCTTAATAAATTACTTTTCAAAAGAAAAAGAGAGTACTAGAGATAATAGCCAAAGTTTGTTTCTGTAAGTTCCATTTTGATATGTTATGTCATTAGGTAGATGATATGATTTGGCTGTGTCCCCATCCAAACCTCATCTTGAATTGTAGCTCCCATAATTACCTGTGTTGTGGGAGGGACCCAGTAGGAGATAATTGAATCACGGGAGTGGTTCCCCCATACTGTTCTAAGGTAGTGAATAAGTCTCACAAGATCTGATGGTTTTATAAGGGGAAACCCCCTTTCACTTGGCTCTCATTCTTTCTCTTGTCTGCCACCATGTAAGACGTGCCTTATGCCTTCTGCTATAATTGTGAAGCCTCCCCAACCACGTGGAACTGTGAGTCCATTTTTTTTTAATTACCTCTTTTTCTTTATAAATTACCCCATCTTGGGTATGTCTTTATCAACAGCATGAAAATGGACTAATACAATAGGTTCATAGTGATTAAGCTAAAGGTAGTCTTCATGGCAGCTTAATTCTTTCAGTTGCTCAGGACAAGATATCTTCTTTGATATTACTATTTTTTTTTTGTATCCCACAATGACTTTATCAGTAACTGTTGGTTTCACCTTTGACATGTATCCTGAATCTGACTCCTTCTCATCACTTGAACTGTATCCTTTTTCCAAGCTACTGCCGAATCTTGTCTGAATTGTTTCAGAAGATTCCTAACTGGCATCCCTGCTTCTGTCTTTTTGCTCTTTTGGTTAATTTTCAACAGAGCAGCCAAAGGGGTCCTGTTCAAGGCTAGGTCATGTATGACCTTTGTTCACCAACTCTGCTTCTTCTGTGTTTTCTCATATCACTAATAGATAGATAGATAGATAGATAGATAGATAGATATAGATATAGAGTTAGTTAGATAGATAGATATAGATATAGATGATATAGATATAGATATAGATATAGATATAGATATAGATATAGATATAGAGTTAGTTAATAGAAGTTTTCCCATAACTGAGAGACTTCTGGCCCTAACTATAGGGTCGCTGCTCTAACAATACATGCACATTTTGTAAATCAGAGCTTCATCATTGTTTTAAAATACTTAGATTCAAAATACTTGTTTATCACAAGGAAAAAATGTGCGTGCGTGTGTGTGTGTGTGTGTGTGTGTGTATTTTTTTTGAGACAGAATCTCACTCTGTCAGCCTGGAGTGCAGTGGCGAAATCTCAGGATTGCTGTAACCTTTAGCTCCTGGCCTCAAGCGATTCTCCCACCTCAGCGTTCAGAGTAGCTGAGATTACAGACATACACCACCATGTCTGGCTAACCTCTCTTTGTACTTTTAGTAGAGACAAGATTTCACCCTGTTGCCTTGACTGGTCTCAAACTCCTGACCTCAAGTGATTTGCCTGCCTTGGCCTCCCAAAGTGCTGGGATTACAGGCTTGAACCACCATGCCCAGGCTACATCTCACTGAGAATTAAAAATCTCCAACATAGGCCAGGTGCAGTGCTCACACCTATAATCCCAGCACTTTGGGAGGTGGAGGAGGGTGGATCACTTGAGGTTAGGAATTGGAGACCAGCCTGGGCAACATGGTGAAACCCCCATCTTTATAAAAAACACAAAAATTAGCCCAGTGTGGTGGTACATGCCCATATTCCCAGCTACTTGGGAGGCTGAGGTGGGAGGATCGCTTGAGCCTGGGAGGCAGAGGTTTCAGGGAAGCGGAGGTTGCAGTGTGCCGAGATTGCCCCACTGCATTCCAGCCTAAGTGACAGAGGTAGACCCTGTCTCAAAAAAAAAAAAAAAATCTTTAATATAGCCTACACAGTTCTATGTGATGGCGACCACTATTTCTTATTACTCTCCTCTCCTCTTTACTCACACCATTCTACCCAGACTGGCCTCCTTATCATTTCGTGGGCATAACAGTATGCTCCAGCCTCAGAGCCTTTGCATCTGCTATTCCCTCTGCCAGACATGCACTTCCCCACACACCCATAGGACTTGCTCTTTATCCAAATAACATCTTTCCAGAATTTCTTTTTTAAAATTAAATTCTCCGGTTCATTCTATTCCTCTTCAATGCCTTATTTTTTTAAAACCCTCTCACAAACACCCAACACATATACGTTGAACTTATTTATATTGTTTATTTGCATGTTCTCTCACTTTTTTCCACAAGGAATTTATGATGCTTTTGTTCACTGAGACCTTAGCACTCAGAAAAGTGCGTGAGACATAGTAAGTATTCAATAGTTATTTATTGAATTAATAAATTAAGCTATTATTCTAGTAGCATTTTTCATGACCCTCAAGGTTTCTTATTCTCTGAACTGCATGGCCTTGATTAGTTTTAACAATCAGGTCAAGCTTACTTCTTTCATTATTCATTCATTCATTAAAAACATATTTATTGAGCTCCTTCTATTCATTAGGAACTGAGAATACAGTAATTAATTGGATAGATATGTTATGCACTCTCCTACAATCATCTCCCTTAGGGAAAAAGGGACACTTCACTGTTATCCAGTTTAGTCTATATAGGTGTTCAGTCAATTGTCCCAGGCCCTAGGTCAAATCCTCATAAAAAGTCTGCAAGTTGTGCATCCTACAAAAGAATTACAGTAGTACATGAGTTATACACCGCTGCGCAGCGTTTAGGAGGGTGTGAAGCTGGTTGAAGTCCCAGAGCTAATTGCATCTTGCCATGAAATTCTTCATCTGGGGCTCTTGTAAGAGCAGTTCAAGAAGAGCAAAGAATGACAGCAGTCTCCATGACCTCCTCAGGTAGTGAGCAATACAAACACACCCAGCACTCACTGTTGTGCCCTGATGCTCCTGAGGCGCCCCCCAGACAAAAGGACAGTGTCACTGCTGGGAGCACTCAAGGAGAACCACACAGAGCAGCAGCCCAACCTACAGCTAAGTAGGGGAGAAGGAAAACTCCCCAAGGGTGCAGTTCCATGCAATTATTTAATAATAGAAGTCTTCCCATAACCCAGAGACTTCTGGCTATTTGTGTCCTTGTAGTGGTATCCACCCTAACTATAGGGTCGAGACTCTAACAATACACACAAGTTTTGCAAATCAGAGCTTCATCATTATTTTAAGATACTTAGATTCAAAATACTTGTTTACTATCACAAGGAATTTTAACTTTGCATTTGTCAGTGGAAGAAAGGGGATACTATATTCTTTAAGTCTAATTTCAACTGTCGTAAATTTTTGAATTGCTATGAGAATGGTTTTACATTTTTATTATCTATTTGTGGAAATAAAGTTACTTGATGAGAATTATTGAAAATTTGAAGACATCATCATTTTGAAAAGTCTTAATCAGAAATTGCTTATCATCATTTCAAATATAAAAGCTGATACAAAATAATAGCTATGTTCACTGAAGCAAAATTAAGTTACTCATTTAAAATTCCAAGATTTTATTTGGAGATATTCTTCCAAATAAAGATAGTATTTTCATTAAGACTTTACTTTAGAAAGAGATGTAATTATTTTCATCACCATGTCCTACATATTCCAATTTTTTAAATTTATCCAAGTAAATATTATCATCTTCTATATGAGCTTTGACATGAAACAAGGTTGGGAAGCACTCCACTTGGGAAACTTGTAGGCCATGAGTGAATCCATTTGCCTCTTACATGTAGACATTTTCAGACAGCCAGTATTTCCCAACAGCATTTCAAACTCCATTCTCTGATGGTCTGATTCCTGTGCAGACAGAGGCAAGCACAAGTGACAGGAATAGCCTTCTTGAGCTATCATTCAATTCCTCCAGTCCCTTAATATGAGATCAATAAAGCTTCACCCTTTTGAAGGCAAAATTATATCACTGTCTTGGAATGTCACTAGAGACAGTACATGAGTTTAGTAAGAGGATGTATTGAAGGTGTAGATTCCCTGTCCAAATTAGACTACTTCAGGGTCAAAGAAGTAAGCCAAAATAATTTCAATGCATACCAAAACATCATTTGCCACATTTATTACGCTATATCAGCCTATGCCACAGGAAAAGAGTTGTAGGTTGAAATTACCGTTGCTGCCTTTGATATCTTTGATATCTTTTAGGCCTACTTACCTTTATTTTTTTTAAACCAAAGAACTCAGAACTTTAGAATCTAAGAGCTACCCTTATTAGTAATGAGATTCACTTCCTGATTATTAAAATGTGTATACACAAAGCGAAGTGACCTCAGCACGATGAGACAGGTGTGCAATTTACTATGTGGTGGCAGCTGCTTTCCCATTTGTAAGTGTTTCTTTCCTATTTGGAAATGGAAGGACCATTGAACCCTAGAGGAGGCTTTATCTTCTGCATATCCATCATCACTGTGGCTTTTTCAAAGATGGGATCTGTGAATGGTGTAATAGGATATTTCTCTAAGTATTAAGACAGGTAACACCTGAAAAGTAATAATCATAGTAGGAAAAATAAAAATCAGTTTTTTAGATTTTTTCAAACTTTAGAAAGATAAAGTTTTTCCTCTAAGAAAAATCTAAACTATTTATTGATTTGAGGGAATAAAATAAAGATGCAAAATTGTCTTTAATATTTCTGGTACACAAAGAAGACAGGGCTGATAGTGCTGATATTCAGTCTTTGTTCAGGCATGAGGGAAAATTCTGAACAGTGAACCCGCTGAAACTTTCTGACCTGCTAAAACCTTAGCTAAACAGGTAATCCTGTTCTCTCAGACTCACGGCTTCCATGCAAAGCTATGTACTGTGATTTCATTTTTAAACAAGACATTCTTTCCTGCTGCAGAAATGGAGAAGCTGAGTTTATAGAGAGAATGCCTGGCATACTGCTGAGTGTTCCCGTCAGGAAGGCAGAACTCCATAGACTGTAAACCAGTATATTAATAATGATGCTCATACTAGCTCTGTTATGTGGCTGGATAGAGCAAGACACTCTACAAAATATCCCACACATATTCTCATTTGGTCCTCAGAGTGCTCTTACACATGTCCTATTTGTATCACCATCTTACCATCGAGGAAAAGAAGACAGAATTCGAACGAGCATCTGAACCCACATATGTCTGACTCCAAATGTCATAGCTGCACTGCCTCTAATAAATGCATGTTAAAGTCCTTACATTTTACACATCAGACCTAAAAAAGCTTTTCCATTCTATGATAGCTTTTTAATTCTTTCACCCTTTTTGGAAAAATACAGTAAATTATACTGCTTTACAAGCTTGTATTAATTGTTAAATTGCAAAAATATTTTTTACCTTTCGGAAGCCCTTTTGTTAATATTTAGAGTCGATCTGAAGGAGGATCTGGGTATTTCAGTATATACTTGCAGAAATGTTAAGCACTGATCACTGAGATTGTAACCACTGTGTGACAAGAGGATACCCAAGGCCAGAAAGGTCAAGAAGAAATTTTCCAGTTCATTGGCTCTGCCCAGAACTGCCTCGGTGAATCGCATTCCACACAGCCTCTCGGTGCTGAGCTAGCATCTATATAGATCAAAGCTATGCCCAGAATGGCTAATTCATGCGCTAAACCCAAATGTCAAAATTTGTTAAACACGTATTCCTTTAGGAAAATTATCTAACTGGGGAACCCACTGGAAGAAGGGATGGAACGAATTATTTGTCTAGATTCAGATTTACAGGTTTTTCTTTAATAGCAGTGGCATAGTAATAGACTGGCTAGGGAAAGAGTGAGAGTCTTCAGAGACAAGAATGTAAAGAGAATAGTGAGACTGAAGTTTCTAGTGATTCATGATGCGGAGGTTCCTAATAGATTATCCCACCAGTCTTTCCTAAACACATTGAATATGAATGCATTATCGAATGAATAAATCAGTAGCTAAATGATATAAAGGCTTTCAATGTATCAACCCGGTCGCTCATTCTTAATCTCTTTGCTCCTTTTCCTTACCCTTAGTTTGCTTCTCTTCCCTCTTAGTGAAGAATGCATTATGACTACAAAATGTGATAACGCCACCACCGCCGCTACCACCTACACACCCTCATTTCTCCTAGGGCAGAATACTTGCTAGGCAGCCTCATTGATCCAAAGGCAAAAACCTGTGTCTCTCTCTCTCTTTACCTCTTTTCTTCACCCCATTTCAAACACCCAGCTAACTACAAGAAAGCACATATGGAACTGCTCACAGTGACTTGCCATCAACATGTTCTTTAAACCTCTCATAGTACTATCAAAAGTAGTGGTGTTTGGACAGTCACAGTATGACAAAGTAGGAATCCTGTCTACCATCTCTCACAGCTTTAACTCACATAGGAAAAGGAGAGGAAAAGTGACAAACATTACCCAAAAGGTTGTTTGCAGTATGCTAGACACAGTGCCAAGTGTGTAAACTGTAACATATTATCTGGGTTGACATGAGATTCTCATATAAAGTTTGTGCAGTGTTCATTTCTTGCCATCCTCACTAGTTCTACAACCAGTGATTCCTATGTACTCTGGATAGACAAAGCCAACATAATTATATATGACGTGTTCAGAGATACAGAAGCTGGTGCTTAGTTGAAATCCTTGATTTCTCTGGACCGAGAAGCCCAGTGAGAAATA
Source organism: Aotus nancymaae (assembly GCF_030222135.1). Taxonomy (NCBI): domain Eukaryota; kingdom Metazoa; phylum Chordata; class Mammalia; order Primates; family Aotidae; genus Aotus; species Aotus nancymaae. Next base: position 34,726,657 of record NW_026988471.1, read on the forward strand.
CTTAAATCCTACACTCCTCAATTAAGCTAAACCCTTATATACACATGTCTAATGGAACAGGGTAGGCATGAGTGGTCATGGCAGAAAAGAACATAAGTCTCCAAGATGAAAGCATTGCAAGTGGTAAATGAGTTTGAGAAGGCAGAACTTATCAAATTCATTTTTACAGGATGTTGGAAAGAACATGTTGTTAGTGTTAGGTGTGAGGCTGCATATAATCCTCCATCTTTGCTAGTACTTATGCCAGCTGTGAGTTAAAAATAGAAGAGATTATGAAACTAGGGGCTTTGGTTCCTTTGCTTGAGAATCTCCTTAATGAACAAAGTAGTGAGCAGCTGAGCTCTAAAAAAGGAAGGAGAAACTTACAAAGAAGTTCTGGCATTATGCAAGAATGTCAGGTCCAACCTTGCAGAGACGCAAGGTATTTGGTCCAGTCCTTAAACATTCATCACAAACAAAGATTCACAAGGATTGGTAAATTCCCTCAGGCCAACCATAGATTCCTGGCTCATGATTTTCTGATTTTAAACTTTCTTTTTAATATTGGCCTATGTCAGTTTCCCTTATGCTATTATGAGCACAGTCATGCATTTAAGAAGATGGTTGTTATATTTTATACATGATTCCTAATTGTTTTCTAATGGAAGCATTTTCATATCCCAATCTCCATATTCCACTAAATTTAAGTGCCTTTGTTTTTCATAGAACTCTTTCTAAAATAGATTTGTGTAAGGCTGTTGTTGAAACAATAAATTAATTGATTTTTGACTGGGCTTTCAGTTACTTTAATGTGTTCTTGCCTAATGCTATTTGTTCTCTGAGAATACCAGCAGATTTTTCTGAACTTCAGAGTCCATAGATGTTGCTCCCTTTACTTACTACTAATACATGGGTATGCATTGATTAATTAACGAAATGATTTTATAAGGCTTAGGGGAGGTGTCACTTAGCTTATCAAATCTTTTATTTTAAACAGAAGCTGTCTCTCTCATTCTGTATACTCACTGGCTTTCTCAGCCTTTATTTAAGGGGGAAAAACGTGACATGAACTATGTAACCACTCACTTGAAAAACAATTTGACATTTGGTTCTTTCTAGGGGTATACAATCTGGAGACATGGCACAAAGAAAGTAGTGCATTGAGGAGGCTGTAAACAATGAAGTAGGGCACTAAAATGCTGCTTCTCATATTTACCTACCCTGAGCCAGTTTCCCAGATTCCCATCATACCTTGATAGAAGTTCTACAGGCATATAAACTGTTCCCTGGTGCACATTAAACACTTTCAAAACTACATTCTCTTAGGCTTCTGTGGAAGTAAATTCATTAAAATGGGCTTCCCCACTAGACTGAAAAACTGAATGTAGTTTTGTTAAGTACTCTATAAGCAAAGGAAAGATGACTTTTCAAAAGTTTATTGATTTGGCAACCATTCTGGGCCTTTTGTTCAACACCCCATTCTTGCTCCAAATTTTACAGCCACATAGCTCTAGAGAAGGTTAGCCTGGGTAAATTCTCATAAGAAGAATTCCATGGCATGGAGCATAGTGATGCTTGCCCATCTTTTCCTCTCTGATTCCTGTGTAAAACATCAACAATGGAGTGATTGCCTGGGCGGAGCAGAGGGAAGCTGAAAAATAGGGACACAGAGAAGTAATGAGGAAAATTGGGAAAACACATGGAAACAAGACAATTGTGGGATTCTAGGTTGGCTGCAAACTCAGCAATGGATACGTGGATCTGGCAAAAATATTAGACCCAGGCTAAGAGAATAAGTACATAGCCTTCTCCTAACTACAAACATATCTCTTTTGCAAATAGATTTAAAGGAGAGAAAGAAAAGAGTCACACAGAGTTTTGAAAAAACAAAGACGACAAAAAATAAAGAAGGGAGTAAGTGGAGCTTCAGTGTACTTGAAGAAAGGTGATTAGAGGGCATGAGATGTTAAAATAGACTCACGCAACTTTAACTGTGAACATGAAAGTAAACTGGTGGGGGAACAAGAGGGATATGTCAACATTTTTTAAAGGAGGCCTCAAAAATAATCGGAGAACTTTTAGATTAGGTCCAGAGATAGTTACACATAAAAGCGACTGAGGTTCTGGTCTTGCATCCAATTTACCTACAAAGTTCCCTTTGAAGACCTGCAAATTGTGGTTGATACAGGCAGTACTATAAACTTAGAATAGAATTGGGCTTGGGACAACATTTAGGAATATTTTCTGCAAACTTCAGTAGAAATGTAAATAGGCTAAAAAAAAAAAAAAAGCACTTAAGATTCACATAGGATTGCCTCCAATGTGAGCTAAATCTACATGCCTCAGAAATAAGAGGGTCTTAACGTCAGAACAATGTTCATATTCTCACCAATAAAAACATCTTAATATAGTAAATGTAAACATTTGCTTAACAAAGTATATATAATCATTTACTTTGACCCAGAAGTCTACTTACAGGACACTACCGAAGATACACTTAAAAATGTAGAAAGTGCTTTATGCACACATATATTTACCAGAGAGTTATCTTTAATTGTGAAACATAAATGTCCAACAATAGGCAGATAGTTAAATGAAATTTTTTAAAGATCTATAAATGATATTTACAAATCCAGGCAATAACATAAAAAAATTATTACATTTTAAATGCAGGCCTTAATATAGAGATGCTTAAACATTTTTAGTATAGTGAAAAAAATCCTAAGCATAAAAACAAATAATGGAAAAATCACAAAACTGTCCATTTTTGCATTTGGATAGTAGGGCTACAGGCTTTAGTCACTGTCCTCCTCCTTCAATTCCTCCTCTGCTTTCTCATCTTTATTTATTTTTTAATTCTCATCTTTGATTTAACAAGCCTGTACTGTTTTTTAGATGATTTTTTAAAGGTAAGATAAAGAGAAAAGCCTATCTGAGTTCATTCATACAGAGAATGGGTAGTCTAAGATGGTTAACTTAACCACACATCAGAATCATCTGAAGTTCATCATTCTGTAGGTCTGGGGCAGGACCAGAGATTTTGCATTTCTCACATGTTCTCAGGTAATAGTGATGCTGCTGATCAAGGGACCACACTTTGGGAACTGCTCTAAGAGAAATGCTAATTTTCAATCCCCCTGATTCTCAAGATTTTACCCACCCATCCAATCATTTCACCAGAAGCCCTACACTTGTAGTGTAGTGAAACTGCCGCTACAAAATTAGGATGCAACATTTTGCCCCTGACTCTTCTCCAAGGTCAAAGCAAATATAACACTTTTCTTTTTCTTGGAAAAGGAAATTGAGAACATCATTTTTTGTGTGTTTCAAGGTGACTTTAAAAAGGTCTATGTTTCAAACACTTTCAGAGAACAAATAGGAAACAGTTTAATCCCTTATTATTAATTTATTCAACAATAGGAACTGATTTATAACTGTACGTTTGTGTCTCTGCTTTATTCTTGGTTTTAAGATGGTTTCTAAAAATATAGGAAAAACATAAGACATAAAAAGTTACAAATAAATAGGTAAGGAAATCAGGACAAACAGACTACATGAACCAGATGGCATAACCCTTCTTTACTTTGGGTAGGTTTGCATTTGCCATTGTACTGAGCTTCCTCAAGCTTGTTTCTCTATATGTTTTCTATATTTAAACTCCTCTTATTTCCTCTTACTCCCTTCAGAGCAGCTTTGAGGATTTTTTTTTGCAGACAGTTCTTCCTTCCTATCCCCACCTTCCCATCCAGCTATCTCAAATGACAGAAAGATGCTTATACTCCTGTTCCTCACATAATCAATCTTTGACTAAATGTCAGTATATACAAGGTTATGTTCAACTGGCAACACAAATGAAATTAATATTTAGGGGCAAGAATATTTAAATCTGTTGCCTCCAATACAGTTTCAAATATTTGTTTGACTATCTCAACAAAGATTTGAGAAACAAAATCTTCAAGACTATGAAAACCCCTCCAAGATCAAATAAAAGTGCTACAGGCATTATAATGAACTTCACTCAACATCTCAAATCTAACCAGCTGAAAATGTTTGTTTTTCCTTTGTAAGCAGCACTCTATTCAACTTTTGGAAATGAGGATCCTGTCCAACAATGGAAAAGCAGCATATTGTCCTATAAATCGAACAAAATGTCCTTGACTCACTCGACCTCCAGAGGAGCCCTGCCTTTTGGTACCAGCTACTTAGCATACATTAAAGGAGCAGACTCCAGTAATTTTGCTTTTGTGCTAAAACACCAGAGGCCTCTTTTTGTTTAAAATAATGAAAAATGTCCCTCTTATTTCTAATGTACTGGCTTCTGCTTACCTAAACTCTGGAAACACTAGTCTCTAGTTGCATAAGGACACCCTCAGAGCTCAAAAGAAAGAAACAATTTTAAAATTAGTGAGTGAGGTAATTGCACATATTAGGAAAGAGAATATTGTAATCCAGGAGCAAGTAGGTCAGCAGCAAATTTAAGTGAGACCCACTGTACTGTAAATACCTGCTTGCTTCTTGCTGATTTTGGTAACACATGATTATAACTCAGATAACACACTAAAATTATAATTGGCAGAATCAATAGAACAATAGAACCCTATATAAGGGAGAAGTTTTCATGTTCTATTTTTTTTAAACAGCAAACCACATGATTGGTGTTTGCTTACTTTAATAAGACTGTTGGGGATAATGTTTTCAGAGTTGACACATTATCAATTCAAATCAGTAATTTGATGTACAGATGAAACTTGTCAGTGATATTCATATGGTTCAGAGTTGTTTGGAATCAAAGTAAGCTCAGAATGAAGTGTTGATAGAAATTATTTTAAAGAAGTACTTATTAGGTTCCTGCTGCATAGAAAGACTTGAATAAGACCCTGGAGAGACAGATAAATTGTAAACATCTTTGAGAAATATTGTGTACAAGGATAAACTGACAGAACTGCAACATGGAAAGAATTCAATGTGTTTGTATTCCATTTTTTAAGGGAAACATTCTGACATAATTGGTTCAGAGTTTGCCCACTAGGGAGTACAGAGCACTCACCGGGGGTCAGATGCTTGGTATAAACATTACCTCATTTAATCCTCACAACAGTCTTGAAAGGCATTTTGTACCATTTTACAAAAGAGGAAAAAATGAAGCTCAAAGAGTTTAAGCAACCGTCTCAAAATAGCAATGTTAATAGGAATCAGAATTAGGATTTGAAGCCAGGACTGCCTGATATTTTTTCAAAATTCTGTTTCCTGCAATAAGCCAGGCTTCCAAGCAGCAGTCTCCCCCATATTTTGAGGACTTCATCATTCAGTGCCTCTGTGATTTCTCATGTCTAAGATAAAGATTACTCTGTTCTTAAGAAACACCTCAGATCTTATTTTCCTGAAGCATGAAATACTAAGGTAGCTTTCGGAACAAGAGGCACTTTCTATAGGCACATGGACAGATTTACAAAGCCATCAGTTGGAAATTAAAACCTCCTCATACCTTCCTTCTAAACAAAATGAAGAAGTTTGAAACTATTTTGAAGAAACACATACGACCAGCTTAATCTTGATGTCTCAGGAAAACTATTTTATAAGACCACATCATATATTAAAAAAAAAAAAAAACTCTTCTGGAGTACATTTACTCCTATAATCAAGCCAAATCATGGATTGATGGCACCATCATTGTGTACATTTGTGAAGTTATTCAAAAAACACTCATTGTGTACTCACTGTGTGTGAATACTCACCCACTGACACCTTACCCAGCCAAATGCATTCTGAATCATACCAGTTTCCACTAGCCGTTGTGCATACTTGTGTTTCCATGGGCAGTGTCCCACCTGCATTAGCATCCCTATTTTAGAAATACTAATTTTTTTCAAAGTAGGGGAACCGAGTCTTGCTTTGTCTCCCAGGCTGGAGTGCAGTGGCATGATCTCGGCTCACTGCACCCTGTGCCTCCCAGATTCAAGTGATACTCATGCCTCAGCCTCCTGAGTAGCTGGGATTACAGGCATGCACCACAATGCCCAGCTAATGTTTGTATTTTTAGTAGAGACAGGGTTTTACCATATTGGGCAGAATGGTCTCAAACTCCTGACCTCAGGTGATCCACCTACCTCAGCCTCTCAAAGTGCTAGAATTACAAGCATAAGCCATCACGCCCAGCCAGAAATACTCATTTTAAAGATTCAATTCAAGAGATGCCTCTTCTGCAAAGCTTTTTCTTTTATCCTCAACCAAGTGTAATCTTTCTGTTTTAATTCTCATAGAATGTTATCACTCTACATGGTAATACATTCTATTCATTTATATACAGTATATTGATTCAACAAACATTTATTGAATGCTTTCTACATGTTACTCTAAGTCAGTACTAAATTCTGAGTCCACAGAAATTAGAATTATGCAAAAGATACTCCAGCTTGGATTCATTACCTAGTGGGAGATGCTCAGCTTTATGACTCATGTAAGACTGAAAATTGTTTGATGTTTCAAGTTATGTCATGTTCATATATGAAAGTATTGCAGAAACCAGCACATGCCTTTTTCCACAGCCACTTTGAAAGTAGTTACGTTAACTGATTTGGCTTAAAATAGCATCAATACTTGCTGCAAAAAACAACAAATAGTTATGTATAAGGAGAATGCAGCATTTGTACAATTATCTTCTTATTTCATGGTACCTGAAAGTAACATATTCATTTTTTCTAGAGTATAAAACTAAGAATAGACTTACTAAATGGATGAAATTCCGTGTTGATAAACATACAGGAGGGCTCACTAGATCCTTAAATGAATGCAATTTGACATTAAATGAATTTTGAATATATTACTGGCTAAATTAAATCTCAAGAAACATTAAATAAATTACATCACAAAAATGTCTTAGGCAGAATGCTCACAGGGGAATATCCACATATAACAATTGATAACACACAAAAAGCATGTCCATTTCTTTCTCCCAGTGTTGTAAATGCATTCCCCTGTATTTTCATTCAAATAAAAAATGATAAGAGAGCGATGCTAATTTCAAGGTTGATTTAAATTTTGTATGGGTAGATAAGTTGATTCTATATTTTAGCCTGCCTCAGTCCCATTGTTTTAAAGTCCTAATGTGGGTCATTCAATTTTTTCAATACTTTTTCTATCCTTCTAAGCCCTTACTCCTTATAGTTGATTTCTAGATCTAAATGACTTGCTATCTTCAGACACTTTTTCCACGAGTACCACAAAAGAAGAGAGTACGTATATATTACTCTTTGAAAGGGTTTTCTTTCATTGACACCACTTAAGTCAGTGTAGAAGATCTGGAGAAATGGGTCTTTAAAGGGTCTTTTCAAGTGAAGGCTAAATGTCTTGCATCATTTATTAGAAGTTTACTATGTCAATAATTTGTAGAACACTCAAATCTCACCTTTCATATTCTACTTACTCATATTTCTCTAATGTAAGGCCGGTTGCCTCTCTGGGAGCACAGACGCACACACCTCCCTGCCTCGCTGGGAGCTGGGACAACCCCCACTCTCTCGCCGGGAGCTCAGACACACCCCCTTCCCTCACTGGGAGCTCGGACACACCCCCCCCCTCACCGGGAGCCCGGAAAAAAGCCCGCCAGGACCTACCCAATACCATTTTGTCCCATCCGGGCCCCACTCCCTGCCTACCATTTTGTCCCATCCAGGCCCCACTCCCCGCCTACCATTTTGTCCCATCCAGGCCCCACTCACCTTGGCCACAACCAATCAAACGTCTCCACTCCCTATAAAACCCCACGTCTAAGAGGAGTCCGTGAGACTTCTCCGGCCCCTCCTGTCAGACCGCAGAACCTCGCCCGGTAGCCTGAATAAACCCTTCGCATTGGATCTTGTGCTGGCCTCAGTTTCTTTCTTTCAAACTCAGCAAGAACCCAAAGAACAAACCTTACATCTAACAGAGTAAATTCAAATTGTTAATTTAATCTAATTTTAGTCTCCCATGGAAATTTGGCAAAATAATAAGATAAATGGTGAAGATGGGGAAAAGTTTTATACACGTTCTAAAATGTAAACTTTGATAACCTTGCAGCCTGATAAATTCAGTGTTTGGGGGATCTTTCTGCAATTTTCAAAGCTGAGGCAGAGTCAGACATGAAAAAACAAATGAAAACAGAGGGGTTATGGAGACAAAGAAAAGATTAGCAGAGGGGCAAGCTGGAAGAAGGCGGCTGGTGCCCTGTGCCTAAAAGAAGTCAATAAGAAAGCACACTTCAGGTTCTAATAAGGAATGAATGAAAAACAAATTTTGTTTAGTTTTCTAAACATCACTTGAAGGTAAACAAAAAGGGGTGGAAAGGAAGTAAGGCATTTACTCTTGGTCAAACCAAAGATCTCTTTAGTAACCTGTAAACTCTCTTCCAGTCATCTCAGTAGTAGAAGAGAGTGCATTTGAAAGCTTGTAATTACTCAACTCCTGCTGAGCAGTCCCGAACCAGGTTAGGTTCAGCAGGTGTATCAATCAACACTTCAGACCAATACATCTAATTAAAGATCTTCATTACATCCACTTCTGGCTATAGATGAAGCTATTCCCAGCTTGATATTTTTATTCCCAGCTTGATATTTTGAAAATCCTCAAATTGAAAGTTGAAAGACTAATACAATAAATACCCGAATATCCTTCACTCATATTCACCAATTGTTAGCATTTTATCACATTTTCTTTTTCTGTGTGTATGAATATTGAATGTATATTACACTTTTTTTCTGAACAATTTGAAAATCAGTTACAGAAATCATGACACTCCACTCTTAACTATTTAATCATGCATCTCATAAGGATAAGAACACCATTATGCAAAAGAAAATTAGCAGTATTATTTACTATCCAAAATGTCCCCAATTATTCCAAAAATGTATTTTATAACTTGTTAATATAGAGGATTTAATGAATGTCAAAGCATTGCATTTGATTGTTACGCCTTTTTAGCCTCTTTTAATTTAGATTTCATGTACTTTCATGTTTGTTTGCTTTTCAAGACACTGATTTTTTTTTTTTTTTTTTTGAGATGAAGTCTCACTCTGTCACCCAGGCTGGAGTACAGTGGCACAATCTCGGCTCACTGTAACCTCCACCGCCTGGATACAAGTGATTCTCCTGCCTCAGCCTCCTGAGTAGCTGGGACTATAGGCATGCACCACCACACCTGGCTAATTTTTATATTTTTAGTAGAGACTGAGTGTCGCCATGTTGGCCAGGCCTGATCTTGAATTCCTGACCACAGGCTATCTACCCACCTCAGCCTCCCAAAGTGCTGGGATTACAGGTGTGAGCCACCATGCCCAGCCAAGATACTGATTTGTTATCAAGAGATGTCCTAGCAAGTTATTAAAAAGAACAGATCACATTTGGATTTTCTGGTTGCTTTCTAATTAATGGATTCAGGTTAAACATATTTGGGAAGAATAACATAGGTAGTATTGGTACTTTTTATTATATTGCATTAGAAGACACAAAATGTCAGGTTGTCACACTAATAGTGATGTTAAGTTTGATTGCTCGGTTAAGGGACTGACTGCTAGATCTATTTATGAGTACATTTTCCCTCCAAAATTAAATTAGTAAATAATTTGTGGAGTGAATCAATTGAGTTTGACTAAATGTTCTGTATACCAACCACCTTCCACCTGAAAGTTTAGTATCCACTGAAAACCTTGCCAAACTCAGTTACTATATTTGAGGTTGTCAATGGTGATCTTCTAATTCCTAACATCTGCATGAGTTTGGCTAATGGGAATTGTTAACCCTCAAATATTATAAAAAGGCTATTTAAAAAATAAAGACTAGTCTCCTCCCTCCACCCAAATTAACTAGAAAACTCTAGGTATTTACTACCTAGAATGGTAAAAAAAGTTATAAAGAAAATTGAATAGCATAATTATCAAAGAAAAGGGAAAAGATGGGTGAGACAAGGTGAAATATTTTAAAATTCCAAATAAGAGATAAGCAATTCAAATTGATATAGAAAAAATATAGTAAAGAAGAAAGCAACTTTAAAAGTCAAAGCAGCCATGAAAAGACACCAAGAAGCCTTAAATGCATATTACCAAGTGAGAGTGGTCAATTCAAAAAGGCTATTTACTGTATGATTCCAACCATACGGTATTCTGGAAAAGTCAAAACTGCACCAAAAATAAGCAATGCCAAACAAGAACCAAGGAATATGCTTGGGAAGAAACAAGCTCATACACGAGCTCTCAGTGACTTCGCAATTAAATTCAATTTAAGCTAAACACACAAAAAAAGCAAATCATTTTGATGGCAGAATTGACTCAAGATCTTTCAGGAAACATTAGTGCCAGTCAACTAAACACAATAAAGAGAAAAAGTAAATAAAATCAGACACATGCAAGTTTAAAAATCAAAAGAAATACAAGTTTGATTATAAAAGGAGCCCAACCACTCACCCAAATTATCTTCTATTGTTGAAAAAAAAAAGGGCAATGAGATGGGATATTTTAAAAGAGCATCAGAAATCCCCAGTGAACATTCCAGTAAGTTAGAGACTTTCAGATACCATGTATATTAATTTTTTTTAATTTAAAGCTTACCCTTCTAATGATAAAAGGAAATCAACAAGCTATATCCATTTGTAACACAAATTTTAATGAGCATAAGTTCCTAGGCAGAGCATAGGAAAGTCCAATTCTATTTACATACATTAATCTAGCAACTGGACAAGTCAAAACCCTGCTAACAATTTCTGATTATTTAACTGAAACATGATCTATGAGAGGTTGCTCTACAGGCAACCCTAAACGTACCACTCTTTTGTGGCTGCTTGCACACATCTACATTGATAGGCAGAATTCTATTCTCTGCCTCACAGCACATATATTCCATACCTTGATCCCAAGAGCCCTTGAATATGATATATCAAGCTCATGAACATGCTATGTTAGATGGCCAACTGGCCTATGCAGATGTAATTAAGGCTATGAATCAGTTACTAATCAGTTAACCTTAGAATTGATTATTCTCAACTATTGGAATGGATCCCATGTAATCACGTGTTCTTAGATGCAGAAAAGAAATTCAAAAGACTTGACATGCTATTTTTCCTTAAAGATGGAGGAGGGGACCATGTGAGAATGAAGAAATGTAGATGACCTCTAGGAGTTGAGAGTAGCCCTTTCTGACAACCAGCAAGGAAGCAGGGACCTCAAAAATGTAACTCTACAAGAGCTGAATTCTGACAAGAAGCTGAATAAGCCTGGAGGTCATTGTTTTCTAGAGCCTCCAAACAGGAAACCAGCTTGTCTGATACCTTGGTTTTCGTTACTTCTCAGCTGAACCTGCCAAACTTCCCACCTCCAGAATGGTGAGATAATAAATCTGTCCCAATTCAATCCACTGCATGTGTGCTCATTAGTTATGCAGTACTAGAAAATGAACACACCACAGACCACCACTCCAAGAGCATTCCTCTAAAACCCCAAAGGACAATAGTTCCCTCATTACTCTCATTACGAAGCACCCACACACATACACCTTCACCTTTGTCTGCTAAGCAGTGATATAATATACATTTGCTAACCAACAGCCAGTTCATGGTGTTTACCAGAACTTGCTTGACTTCTCTTTGCTAAACTGTGCAAGCCTCTACTCTAGGCTAACTTCTGAGTCTTAAACAAATGCTCTACTTTGCTGTTATTGACTAGAACTGCCACTGCTACCCAACCATGAATGTCTTCTTTGTTGGAGCAGCTACCACACTGGTCAGTGTAGCAGTACATGACTTATGCTGCTGGGTTGCAGCCTTTGCTACACGCTCTATTGCTGCTGGTGTAACCACACTGCCATTGTGCCTGATACCACCATCCACAAACCAGAAAAGGCCTCTGCTTATCTCTCTTCCCTTGCTTTCAAACTAATAGATCAAATACAGAGGGATTTCAAACCTCTACCTTTCCATTTCCGGGCATAGGGTTTACAATAATCAGCTCAAGCTGCCATAACAAAATAGCATTGACTGGATGACTTAAATAACAGAGATTTATTTTCTCATAGTTCTAGAACTGGAAGTCTAAGATCAGGGCATCAGCATCATTGAGTTCTGGTGAGGACTCTCTTCCTGACTTGCAGACAGCTGCCTTCTTGCTGTGTTCTCACATGGCAAAAAGAGAAAGCAAGTTGCCCAGTATCTTTTCTTACCAAGGCATTAATGCCATCATGAGGATCCCACCTCATGACCTCATCTAAACTTAATTATCTCTCAAAGGCCTCTTCTCCAAATACAGTCACATTGGGGATCAGGGCTTTAACATGTAAATTTTGGTGGCCACAATGCAGTCTATAGCAAGGTCTTCCTAGAAAAACAGGATAGGAATTTTTGTTTTCCTCCAAGAAATTATCAATTTATTAATAATAGGTACTTTATTTCACTATCTTAACTCTAAACTTGAACAGTGATTCCCTATGTCCTCTTTGAGTGTCAGGATAATATTATTTCCTTTTAACTCTCATCCTTCCTTCTTTATATCAATATTCTAACTTTCCATTGGGAGCAATGTCTCTCTTCCCTCTATACAAGATTAGGACATATGTAGAAGGTTTGTAGCTCTCGGTTCATGTTCTCCTCTTTACTCTGTGTAATCCAGTGGTGTGAATCCCTCAGAATATTTTTATTGACTAAAAAATGGCAAAATAGGTCTACAATTGGGGACAAGAAAGGCTATATACTACATGTTGGCAAAATTTTCTGTAAAAGTCCAAATAATAAATATTTTAGGCTCTGGAGGACTCTGTCACAGCTACTCAACTGTGCCCTCACCATTTAGAAATGGTCATAGAAAATGTGTAAACAAATGGGCATAAATATGTTCCATTACAGCTGTGAAGGCTGGAATTAGAACAGCACATATTTTTATGTGTCACAAAATTCTTCTTCTTTTGATTTTTTCAACTGTTTAAAAATGTAGAAAACACTTGTGCCCTCTAGAAAACCTGGCAGCAAGCCAGATTTGCCTCTCAGGCTGCAGTTTGTCCATGCCTGCCATAAAGGAAGAGAGAGGAGCTTCAAAAGAATCAAGAGTCTCCCACCACTTTTTCTCTCTCTATTACTCTGTTTACTAACTCAGAGCCTTTGCTAAAGTCTTTTCTAAATGTTCCCCGTGGGCTTCAGCTGTTCTGTTGGATTTACATCTCAGGACAGAACACTAAAGAGAAAGCAGGGCCCCCAGGGCCTGACAGGTAATAAGAATGCCCTAAAGGGCAAAGTTCTTATCCTGAGCTCTGCTCTTCCAGCCACATAGAGATTTTTATTTAGCTATGTTGGAGAATTACGGTTTGTGTTTATCAAAGGAGATAAGATTTCAGGTTTTCCTTATAGTCACTGGGCTTTTTCGTTTTAAGTTTCTTCCTGGTCATCATGAGGAATCTCTTTTCCCTTCAGTCCTCTTTCCAAACAAGATGATACCACTTCCTTCCTTGTCCCATGGATGATCTAGCATTCACAAAGAGAAGAAATCTGTAGTAGGAGCTTTAGATTCACTCTAGTGTTGGCTCCAGATTGCATCTTGGATGTTACCTCTGTTGATTCTTTATTTTTGCTCCAACAATTCTGCATCAACACGTAAGCCTGTGTATATGGGGTGTGAGGATTCAAGTGCCAGTTATTTTTATGGTATCTTTCTGGTACCCAATCCTCACAGCTTTCCTATATTTATAACAGAAAATGCACAGTAGATTTGAAGTCAAACAATCTGGTGTTTAGCTTCAGTTCCTCCTTGTAAAGGTACGGAAAGTTGAGAAAATCAGTTGGCCTGTTGGCCCTCAGGACTGAAGGAGCATAATAATGCTTTCTCTATTCCTATTTTGGGGTGGGTGAGAGGAGCAAATAAAACAACATATACCAATGCCTTTTGGAAAATACAAGCTGCTATAAAAATTGGGGGTCCTGTGATTACTATTACTCATTTGTTTTAATATCTGATCTGATATTTTGGCTTTAAAAGCTTGTCCCAGAAATTGCTAAAAATGCTTACACTCTTTAGCTCTCAGTTAAAAATGTCAACTAAGCATTTAACGATGTAATATGTCCAACCTTGTATGTGTCTTATAAAGTCAGAAACTCAAAGTTTGGTAGGCCCCAGTAGCCTAGGGAATAGGCTGGCACTGGAAGATTTGGAGTGAAAAGGCCTTTGATGTCGGCCCTCACTCCAATTCAGCAAACTAAATTCCTTATTTCATTTCCTACTCCCAATGAATTACAATGTGGCAAGGTACTCTGAAAAAGCATTTAATCATAGCACAAGTCATAAGACAGGTTATTAATAAGTGATTATTTCTCATAACAAAGAAGCTTGTTATAATCAGAGCTATTGTTTATACTTACAAGAAATGCTCTTCTGCTTAAAAGGAAGTTTGTTCTGATTTTTAATAGAGTAGGAGTAAGTGTGAGTAATTAGACATAAAACTGGATGAAGTGACACAGAGCCCTCAGAAAGGTTCACAGACTCTTTGCCACATGATGATAATGAGCCAAATATCAACCCATAGAATTTTTAACTTTCTCAGGCTCAGATGCTGCAATCAACACACACATGTGTCCTCTATGAAAGATCATACTCATAGAGACCTGAAATGAACAGAACCAGGGAAGTAGAAGAGATCTCAAGACTGTAAGTAGCATAATCAACAAAAAATGCAATTGAGACCTAGCAGGTAAGTGTTTTGCCCAAGTTCATAATGAAAGTCGGTGAGAGAACAGGTCTAGTGTCCAGGTCTCCAAACCACAGGTCCCGCACATTTCTGCTCCACGAACTTATCTGTAGAGCGAGGGTGGACAATGGTTATATGTTAGAGAGTTAAACTAAACAGCGCAAGTGGTGAACAAACGGTGGTTGGGTGTAGCGGAGAATAAAAAGACAAATGAGAAGAACATAAAAGCAGAAGAACAGGAATTTCTTCCTGATTCTTATTTTATTGACCAGAAATCATGTCCCTAACATTCATCTCTTTAAGGCTATGGTGTTTCTGGGATTCTGGCTGATGTTAGAGACTTAGGAAAGAATGTTCTCTAACCACTTCCATGCAAATAATATAATAGACTGCCAGTCTCTGGACACTTGTGCCACCTGCAAGAGCATCATTATCCTATTGTGCTTATGTGTTTGGACAAGGGTGACACCATGCTCAGACCCTGGAAGCATGAGCACAAGAGTGAAGTAAACCCTTGATGATGATTTTTCTCAGCGAATACTGTTGTTCTTGAGACTAGAACATATTGAACTCCTAGCAAAGGTTAGTGAGTATTGAGTCTCCCCTTCCTTTGCTTAAGGATTACTGAGGATTTTCATTGCAGGGAGAAAAGAGCGTTCTTGTAGAAATAAGAACACACACAAAAAAAAAAATCTATAAAGAAAATTAAAAATTAAATCCAAAGTTCATATCACAGCGAAAAGACGGGTTTTGCAAGAATATATACAAACAAAAGATCCATATTAAATACATTAGAATGTGTTCTTGCAGTTGCAAAGGAAAATAGAATTGTGGATAAAGGGAATAACTAGAGAAAAATAAACAAAATAGAATTTTAAAAGTATTTTTTGGGAGCGTGGAGTGGCAGTGACAGCAGCACTATTTTCCTATAAGAAATATCAATTCATTATGAACCATATCACTTAACCTGACTGCATAAGGAACTCAGGTGTCAAAGTTGTTAGGTCCATGGCACAAATTTGTAGTAAAATCTTATATTCTGTGGTTTTTATAAAAGTGTCCTGTGAGAGCTCTATTAAAATGCAAAATGCTGTGAATTACTGCATTCAACCAGGAGACAGAGACAGCTGGGAGTGAAAGGAAAAAAATGCCAACTGAAACACATTGTTGGCCAGTTGGCTTTACTCTAACACCTAAGGTTCCACAGGGGATTCTAAAATGACCATTTGGGTTTCTTTTTATAATGAGCTACTGAGAATATTCGCATCCTGGCAATTTTTATATATGGGGTGAACACAGTATGTGGCAGAGATGAGAAGGAAAAAACCCCGGGGAACTGAGGGGGAGCCTCAAATGAAGGCTAGGGTTTAATCTTGAAAAGTGGGTGGAAAGAACAAAGATTGATGCACGCGGAACCAGGGAACCTACTGAGACACAAGGCTTTCTGCCAACAAGGAGTTTGTTTTTTGCAGGATGAACTTATACGTTCAGGAAATTCAGCAGCAGGTTTAATTTTTAGTTAGCTATTTTTAAATATGAAACATAAGAAATAGCCATGCCCCTCAAAATATATGGCCCTTGGAATCCAAAGTAGGTTGTTGTCATAAAATTTAAAGCTTAATGCAACTTTCCATAAAAGCTCTTATTTTCTGGCCCTCCACCTTCCCCCATACTCCATGAATAGCCTGTTTTCAGCGGTTTTCATTTCTGTTCCTATGCAAAGTATTAGCTCACTCTCTTTTCCCCTTGGCCTCTGGCCTTGAGAGAGACTCTGAGTACTGCATGGGGGAGAGCAGCACAGGGCAACTCTTCAGCCGCTCCACTTCCTCCTCAGGTGTCAACCAAGTTCACCCAGCACCTCCTTATTTAAGAAGCCTTGTCCAGAAACCAGAGCATACTGGGAAGAGTGGTGAGCCACACGGATTGGCTACATTCTAAACCATTTAACAACCACCCTTCTCAGAGCAACACTAGAGAAAAGCAGGCTGGCTCCAAGAGGCTTCTTGACAATGTGGATTAAAAGTCCAGAACAGTCCCTCTGTACCATGTCTGTTCATTAGAATCACCCAGGGGAGCTTTAAAAATATACCCATGCTCAGGTCCACCCCAAACTAATTAAATCAGAATATCTGAGGGTGGGGGTGAGCCTGAGTATTATTAAAGCCCCTTGGGTAATTGTAATAGACAGTCAGGGGTGAGAAACTATTGTTCTAGAAGATCTAAGGAACAGATAATTAATATAATCTAGCTTCTTATTAAGGGCGGTTTTCTAACAAAACATTTAATTAGTAGCTAATCAAGGCAGCTGAAATGGAGAATTAACCCCAGGCTTTGTCTCACTGCAGTTTTTGAGATCAGAGGCAGATGCTAATTTATAAAGTGACAAATTGCAGAAGGCTGAGAAGAATGGAAGGGAGTAAGGTGTGCTGGAAGGTGGGTGGACTTCAGCAAAAGGGAAACTTCACAGCTTCTGAGAGTGGGAGCTGTTTCAGTCATCTTCGAATTCTTCTCGCCTTACATGGCTAGTGTCTCCACACAGCAGGTTTATAACTCCCACAATGTGACTGAACACTCAGGATTCTTTTGGTCTGTCCAGTAGATCCAGATTTTCACGTGTTTTCTTGATGAAAATCAGCATCCTTTCAGTGGCCACATCCAGGCAAGATGGGATCGAGATATGAGGGCACGTGGGACTGACTGATAATTTGGTGCCGCTTACAATTGATAATTGCTTTCAGTGTTGGCTGGCCATTGTTTAGAAGAAGCCAAAGGCTCCATTGGGGAAGGACAGAGAAAGTGCTGGTAGTAATCTGGCTCTCATTTAGTGTATAAACCAATCAGCTCTGGCACCAAACTTGAATACAGAGCTTTGCAAAACAAAAGCCCTGTAGTTAACTCATCTACCCTACTCAAAGTAATTTAGTGACAATCTGTTGTCACTTAAACTTGTTGCTGGAGGTGTCATTCAATCACCCCCAAGGGCTTCCTTTTTCAGTATTTCTACTAACTACATCAGTATTTTCCCTCCAAAGGACCCTGGGAGATAAAACTTGGTACTTGTTTGTAGTTCCTTGGTTCCCCAGGGAGGTACCTATTCCTGGAGAAGGTACATATCGAGCTTATTTTCCTGATTAATTTTCCACACTGCCACATTGCAAGGCAGAAACTCAGACATTTCCTGGGTCCTACAGGAAATCTCATTTTCATTGCCAGATCCTCTTTCTCATCTTCAGGTTTTCCCACTTGAAGCATTACTCAATTCCCCCACTGCTCTTCCTTGGAAATTCTGTGCTTCCATCATACTGTAATATTTGACTATCCATGAATTCAACCCATTCTTTGCCACCAGTGAACATTTTATCATGCTGCTTCTTACCTTTCATGTCTGCTACAAAAATCTAATCTAAAAGCTTTGTCTCAAATGCCATCAGGTAATAAAACTCTTCTAGAACCAATTATGATTTTCTTTTTCCTGAGCCTCTCTGACATTTGCAATTCTTTTGTAGCACTCATACCGTTTTACTCCATGTACGTGTAGGTCTGTAATAGTTGGAATCTTTCGGTTACAAGTAACATAAAACTCACTCATACTGCTAATACAACACAATATTTAACTGAGAAGTTGAGAAATAGAACAGACTTCCAACCATGGTTAAAGCAGAAGCTGAGGTCCAAATATCTATGACTCTTCAATTCTTTTCACTCATTTCTGTGTGTTGGCTTTGTTGTCAGAGATGACTTTCTTCATGGTAACGTGTTGGCTGCTGGCAGCAACCATAACTTTCTCCTTCACCTATGTCAGATACAGGATATATTATCCCATAATAACTGAAAAAAGAAATTTTAAGTCTATTGCTGACTGAACCTGTTTGCCAAGAATGTCTTTAATCGCAGAAATGTCATGCATTGATTGGCTCCAGCCTAAACCAGTCACTGTAGCACTGGAGTTTGTTTTAGATCAGGGGTTGGCACTGCCACAAACTGCACAGAACAAAGGGAGCAAATCTGGCCCACAATCTGCTTTTGTAAATAAAGTTTTATTGTAACACACCCATACCCATTTGTTTATGTTCTCACTGTGGCTACTACCAGGACAGAGGTAAATTGTGACAGAGACTATATAGCTCCATAAAGCCTAAAATTGTCACACTCTGGCTTTTCAGAGAAAAAGTTTGCTAATCTCTGGTTTAGACAAATTAGGGCACATCCTTGAAACTGGGATTAGGGTCATTTAACTGCTACATAAGAAAGGAGAGGAGGGTCCCCAAAGGAAAATCTGGGTCTTACCAGGAAAGGGGGAGAGGATCTTTGAGAGCACTGACCAAACTGTACTTATTTTTTAATGCTGTCTTTATAAATTGTGTTGAAACAATATACTTAATTTACCATTAATATAATCACAGGTAAAATATATTCTTCGATACATACAATGGGCGTATTTTTTTTTTTTTTTACTTTAAGTTCCAGGATACATGTGTAGAATGTGCAGGTTCGTTACATAGGTACAAATGTGCCATGGTGGTTTGCTGTACCATCAACCCATCATCTAGGTTTTAAGTCCCACGTGCATTAGGTATTTGTCCTAACATTCTCCCTCCCCTTGCCCTCCACCCCCCTACAGGCCCCGGCGTGTGATGTTCCTCTCCCTGTGTCCATGTGTTCTCATTTTTCAACTCCCACTTATGAGTGAGAATATATGGTGTTTGCTTTTCTGTTCCTGTGTTAGTTTGCTGAGGATAATGGCTTCCAGCTTTATCCATGTCCCTTCAAAGGACATGAACTCATCCTTTTTTATAGCTGCATAGTATTCTATGGTATATATGTGCCACATTTTCTTTATCCAATCTATCATTGAGGGACATGTGATTTGGTTCCAAGTCTTCGCTATTGTAAATAGTGCTGCAATAAACATACGTGTGCTTGTGTCTTTACAGTAGAATGATTTATAATCCTGTGGGTATATACCCAGTAATGGGATTGCTGGGTCAAATGGTATTTCTGGTTCTAGATCCTTGAGGAATTGCCACACTTTCTTCCACAATGGTTGAACTAATTTACACTCCCACCAACAGCATAAGTGCATTACTGTTTCTCCACAGCTTCGCCAGCATCGGTCATTTCTTGGCTTTTTAATAATTGCCATTCTGACTGGCACAAACTGTACTTATTTTCATGCTTTGCACAATGATTTGAATCAAATTCAACTCAATAATTTTATGGCGAATAGAGCTGAATTGTTGCGTTCTTTCCTTTGAACTTCCTTTTCCCTTTCCTTTGGAAATGTAGGTATTGAATATTCTAGAAATTCTCTTGGGTGTAAAGCAAAGTTTCTCCAGCTTGCTTTTTCCATTGTTTTCTTGAAGGAAATTAATAGATGTGACTTTGGACTTATAATCACCTCTGCTTATGTGCCCCCATCAACCATAAACCCTAAAAATACTGCAGGAACTTCAAGAAGGGAGAAGGACATGTGTTTCTTAGAGAAAAATAAGACTGAAAATTCTATAATTATGCTAAGTAAAATCTCCTTGTTTTATCTCACAAACTTTACAAATATAGGTTAAGCTTTAAAGTGCACTCTTCCTTTTTTATAATCCTGTAGTAAATTCATATTTTCATGGAATAACCAAGACAGATCTACAGATTTTAGTTTAGATTTCCAGGTTTCTGAATGATATAATTCTCATTATTTGAAGTGAAAATAAAGCTAAAAGTACACGTAATCATTTAATATTCACAGTTCTGCCAAGAGGAAATCTATACAGCTAACTGAAATCTTTTGAATATAAATGAAGCCTATATTCCTAAATTATTTTACTGAATAAAAATGCCAATTGTTTCATAAAATCAGTTCATCAACTGTCATTTCTGTTAGGTTATTACCAGGTGTACATTAGCCTACTGCTTTAGCCCTCTTCTACAATGCTAATTTAAAAAAAAAAGTAAGGGCTAGGATAAGGACCGAGTATGGAGGGCAGCCAAAATTACATATTAATTGCAATAAAAATCACAGCATTATAAAAAATACTTATGGTATGCTAAGAACCAAAATAGTCAATCTTGTATGTGACTATCAAACTGAAAAAATAAAAAGTAAAAATAACCTAATTTTTTCAAAACAAACTGCATAATTTCATGCTGAAAGCAGAAATTGAACAGATGAGAATTTGATCCCATGACTTAATGCCAAGTTTAGAAAACTGCAATTTTGAAGGATTAAAATACTAGAAGATTCAAAACTGCAATACTGTTTGACATTTGAATGGTCATTTACTATTCAGTTCCCTCCTTGATCACTCGAAAGAAACAAGTATTCTCTGGCTGCAAATTGGAGAAGACTGCTCCTGCGCCCCCACTGCACAGCACAAAGTGAAATGTCTTGCCTCCTAACACCTAATGTCTTCACTCCCTGTTTGGATTATGCGTTGTCCACAATGGATTTCAAAACAACCTTGAAATGTTATGATATGAGAAACTCATTACCTGATATTTCCCACTGATTCTCTTCTGTCCAAAATAGAATTCTATGTTCTTAATGTCTCAGCATAAACAAACCACTTTTGATACCTGTGTCTACTTACACACTGTGGAATTGGTTATAACTCAGATTCAGCTGTTTTGATTCACCATGGCTCTTTAAGGCAGCCTCTAGAGTCAAATATTCTGTTTCTTCCTTGCAAACAGTAACCCACCCTTGCCTTAAAGCTATGTGTAATTTGTCTGATTTTGCAAAAATATGCAGCCTGTAGCACTATCAATTGCAATGAAACATAGAAACTTTTACTTTGGTTTAAACATTCAATTTCCTCAAAAACCAACTTTAGTCTTTCAAAATCTTTCATCCCCCAATAGTTTTTATGGTTCCTGTCTATATATTGTCAATAGCTTCTGGCTCTTCCACTCTACTTCCCACCCTGTTACTGAGAGTAAGAGTTCCAGACAACAGAACTAAGACTGTTTCACCTATTTTATAAAACATCAAAGGTTAGGGTGAAACTTATATCACTTTTTTTCTTCCTCAGTAGCTTTCTGCTTCCTTCTATCCTACCTGATCTGGTCTTCAAGTAGTCATTCATGAACTGTGTTGAGAGTTCTATTTTATTTTATTTTATTTTTGAGACAGAGTCTCACTCTGTTGCCCCGGCTGGAGTGCAGTGGTGTGATCTCCGCTCACTGCAACCTCCGCCTCTCAGGTTCAAGTGATTCTCCAGCCTCAGCCTCTCAAGTAGCTAAGATTACAGGCATGCATCACTACACTTGGCTAATTTTTGTATTTTTAGTAGAGACGGTGTTTCGTCATGTTGGCCAGACTGGCCTCGAACTCCTAACCTCAGATGAACCGCTTGCCTCAGCCTCCCTAAAGTACTAGGATTAAAGGCATGAGCCACCACACCTGGCCAAACGTTCCTTTTATGTTCAAGTAAGACTTTTCATCAAGACTTGCTATTCCCTTCACTTTCCTCTGCTTACCTAGGGCTATATATTTATTTTATCCTCAGAATGAATAATCGGCTAGATGTGGTTCATATGGCCCTACAATTTATTTATTTATGTCTTTATTTTTGAGACAGAGTCTCACTCCGTCACCCAGGCTGGAGTGCAGTGGGGTGATCTCAGCTCACTACAACCTCTGTCTACTGGATTCAAGCAATTCTCCCGCCTCAGCCTCCTGAGGAGCTGGGACTACAGGCAGGTGCCACCACACCTGGATAATTTTTGTATTTTTAGTAGAGACAAGGTTTCACCACATTGTCCAGACTGGTCTCAAACTCCTGACCTCAAGTGATCTGTGCAACTCAGCCTCCCAAAGTGCTGGGATTACAGGCGTGAGCCACTGTACCAGGTCAGCTCTACAATTTAGATGTGGCTGTGTTGTAATGTTGTGTTCTATCATAGACATGAAAAAATTGGATATATATACACACACACACACACATGTATGTGTGTGTACATATATCCACATATATGTATATGTGCGTGTATATATATATATATATATATATATAAAATATGATATTCTTCTTAGATGCTATGGTCCACTGCTATTTAAGATTTCACCTATGTAAAGCAGGAAAAGGAGAGAATAATGGCATGGGACCCTCATATTTGAAGTTACATGGAGATACAGATGAGGGTATCAACTCAGTTTGTGTGTGTGCGTGTGCATGTTTGCATGTGTATGAGTGTGTGCATGTGCCTGCCTGCCTTTGTGTCAGTGTGGGCACATCCAAGTAAATCCAATTGACAAAGCGGAGATAGGATAAAGATAATATATTAATAAAGATGTGTCAATAAATTATGGAAAGGAGAGAACCCATACAATGTAGTCCTACAGATATGTCAAATTAGTGTTGAATGAACAAGTCTATGAGATAAGACAGCATGGAATTTGCTAACTCTAATGAGTGAGAGTCTTGTAGGGGGCAAAGCAAAGTCTGACTCCTTGAGATTTCACTAGTCTGGCTTCAGGCTGATTTTTTAGTATGGGAGCTTGACTGGGATGAAGTAAAGATCTTGGTATAATAGCTTGGGATCCGTAGAAACAGCAAAGTGGGGATTTTGAGGTGAGAGTTTCGAAGAGTGTTGGAAAGTATAACAGACCACTGGCCCTTTCTATTGAAGAGGGAATGGGCCAAGAAATCCCTGGAATGAACAATAAAGTTAATCACAATTTTCATCTTCCTCGGCAAGAGTCTCCTGGAATAGTAAAGTCCTGTTGACACAGACATAGTGATAGCAGATCCTACAATTACTATCTCTGTAAACTAGCAAATCATTTACCCTCTGTATGTCTCATTTTCCCCATCTTTAAAATGAGAATATTATTTACCTCACAGCTTGCCTGTAAAGACTAAATGAGGTATTTGTTAAGTTTTAGGCATAGTATCTGACATAAAACAGGTCTTCAACAAATACATACTTTCCTTCCCTCTTCCCTAATTTCTGGACTCTTGCTCCAAGGACTCAGCCAGCTTTTACATCTAACTCACGAGTTGCCTCTCCACTTTCCTGCCTCCAAGGACAGCTGTCAATAATGACACAACCCTCCCAAATGTGTTTTGCTGGGTGTTGTGGGAAATAAGTACATGAGACCTTTTCATTTTAAACTTTTAGTTTTAATCACTGTGGGGGAAATAGAGGTGAAGAAACTGTACAAGTTCCAAATAACTCAGGAAATGCATGTCCTAGTTATTCCCAGGTTTATTGACACATCCAAGCTAGGCCTTTCTTCATTTTGCTTGGCCAACTTACTTCTTAGAAGTGTCCTATATTGTTTTTATATTTGTATTATATTTTTATTTATTTTTTAAATTTATATTTTTAAAGTGACTGATAACAGCTTAATATGTCACCTGTTACAAAGTAATGTGCATATCAAATGAGAGGCTGTATATACAGACTGACAGTGACCAGACCATGTATGAAAATAGAACTCTGACGAGCAGCCTCTGCAGCAACCAGTTCAAGACACCAAACCACATGACTTTTGCAGTAATTGCGTGGCCCAAAATGGTCAAGACTTGCTTACCAACTGCCAGATTCCCTAATTTTTTCCTGTCCCCAACTCAGAAGAACAATTCACAGAATGCCAAATATATTTTCCAAACCAATCGTACAAGATGCCACATTTCTAACTAGCACACCTCCAGCTTTTCTGTGCCAACAGGAAGACTATAAGCACGCTTGCAGTCTTCCTTTTCATTTATTTATTTGCTATAAAGCTTTACCATTTCCTGTCCTGTCTTTTATTCTCTACCAAATGCAAGGCTTTTTTTTTTTTTTGAAGTAATTTGAACAGTTTTAATACATAAGTCATACAAAATAGAATGATTTCTGACAAAATGTTAAAGTCAGCCATTAAGCTGTCTCCTACTCTCCCCTAACCTTCCAACTTTAACTTCCGCTTTTCACAACACAGCTAAGTATTTCAGGAGAACTAGTTGCTATTTCCTGACCTCTGAACAGTGGGACATGGCTTTCCTCCTGCCATGACTTTGTACATTCCAGCCAGAAGGCCAAGGTCTCCTGTAGCTCCTTGATCCCGACGTGGAATCCAGGACACTTGCAGGACAGCTTCTTTTACTATTTCTGTTTTCCCTGACTAGTCTTCCTCTTTGAGCTTTTGAGGTTCTCTCTTTGGAATCTTTTGTCACCCTATACCCTCTTGTATGACTATTTAATCAAGGTCCATAGCTTTGAGTACTACTTCTCTATGTCCATCTGCCAAGTCTTCCTCCTGAGCCCTCTGACTGCATTTCCAATTGCAGCAATGTCTTGGCAATGCAAATGGAGCATGCCCAAATTTGAACTTCCTCCATTTCCCAAGCCAAACTAGATCCCCAAATCTTGATTCTTCTATTTTTGCTAATAATACTATGAAATCTCCCAGTTTATTCTTCATACACAGAAAAAACAATGATCTTTTAAAATCATCTTTCTGCTTAAAATGGCTTCCCATCAAAGTTAGGAATAAAACCCAAACTTCCAAATCCAATTGTGATATGATTTATTATTTTAAAAGACAGAGACAGGGTTTTCACTTTGTTGCTAGGCTGGTCTTGAACTCCTGGGCTCAAGTGATCCTCCCACCTCAGCCTCCCATGTGGCTGGGACTACTGACACATGCCACAGGTCCCAGCTCAGGAGCATGTCTTATATCTTCTAATCTGTATAAAGTATAGTAAATGCCAGGTCGATATGAAAAGGTGGAAGGTTCTAACACTATGTCACTCTAAGTATTAGCTGTTATAAACTTAAGCACTGGATATTGTACAGGACAGTGCACTGGACTTCAGGCCCCATTTTAGTTGGCCAGAAGAACACTCATGTGCCTTCTTAGGTTTGAATAGATTTTAAGAGTGTGTGTGTGAGAAACAGAGATTAAATTCTCAAAGAAACCCTATGACATCAATAGGTGAGAAAACCAAACTCAATGACATGAGCATATCCAAAACCAAACTATCTGGCTGCTATTAAGGACAAGTGCATATTGCCTGATTCTGTTATGACCTAAAGAAGTATATAGTGTGTTTCCCAAAGAACAAGTTCACATGAGAAAACCAATATCAAGCTCATGGAAATGTGAGACATATTAAGTTCCACCAACTCATGAATTTAATTAGCTCTTTCAGCGTGCCTGATAGAGCAGGGGATCTATATATTTTACTGCTCTTATGGCCCTTATCACATTGCTCTGTAATCATCAGACGTCCTTCAGGCTCTCCTTGGTGTTAGAGACCACAGTGTATTGGGGTTTTTTTTTTTTTTTTTTTGTATCCTGAATCTTAACACAATTTGCAGCACATTGCAGACAGACAAACTATAAATGTTTGCTGAATTAATGTGGAAATTTTGTGAGAAATTCAAGAGGTTTGAGACAGAGGTCTCTACTGGCACAAAGTACCTATGAAAATCAGGTCAGCTAACCTATCTAAGGCAGAAGAGTCCCCCTGACCCCCCTCGTGGGACTTGTGACAGGAGTGGCTCATTTACCTGGCTGCCATGCTCAAACCCCTTGTGGGAAGGGGAGCATGCAAATGAATGGGTGCAGGAGCCGGGATGAATGCATTTGAGTGCTGGTAAAAACAAACCCCATACTGGCCTTCAGCAGAATCGGGGGGTTACCCACAATCTCTGGAACCCCAGAGGGCATGTGTTACAGACAATGCCCTTTTAGCATTTGCCATCCACAGACAACTAAGTATTAAACCAGCTCAGTGGAAAGTCAGGGTGACAGCCTTTTATGCCCTGCCCTCTTGGTACCCAGGTTCTTGTCTGGCATCCAGGAAGAATTGGGTCACATGGAGTTGAAGGATAATGAAGGCAGAGATTTTACTGAGTGGCAGAGGTGGCTCTCAGTGGGTTGAGGCACTGGAAAGGGGATGGAGTGGGAAGATAATCTTCTTCTGGAGTTTGGCAGTACCTAGCCAAACTCCTCTTTGACCATAGTCTCCAATGTCCAGCTGCCTCTTCTCTTCTCGATATTCAGACACTTTCTTCTCTCCTCTCCTTCTTTGACATGCCACTCTGCTCCTCTGCCAGTGGAGCTTGGGGTTTTTATGGGCACAGAATAGGGGGCACGATGGGCCAAAAGACAACATTCGAGCAGGAAAATGGGGATGTTACATTCTCATTGAGGGCCATGAGTCCAGGCTTGAGGGTGGAACTCTTGTAGGGACCCCACACTTTTCTACCTAGTATTTTCCTGCCTCCAGTCCAAATCAGTCCTGTTATACAATGAGGGACTTGCCCTAAATCAGTGCTTCTCAATATTTTTTGTTTCATTATTATTCCCTAAGAAGTCACTCTGCTAGAAAATTCTATCATACTTATATTACAAATAGGTTTATGGAATGTATTAACCTGTGATTTATAAGATTTTCTTCATCCCCTGTCTGATTTCTTAAATTTCACCAATTATCACAAATTGTACTTTAGCCTTCAGGGAGGTGAGGAGCCTTATGAAATGAAGTCCATAATTTTGACCATAAAAATTATAGGGTCAGGACAGACATGCTTATTCTAATTATACATAATCAGTTTCCTCCTATTCTAAGAACATTGCCTTTGGATCAGGGAGCAGGTAGAAGTCTCATGGTACTGCTTTCTGTTTCATACTATTTATCTCCCAAGGGGCCCCCGTGCTTCTTGGCCTCACACAGAAATGATGTACAATAAAGGAGAAGCTGCCACTCATGAATCAAGTCCTGGAGTGAGCAAGCTAAAGCCTCTGACTGTGAACTTCTCAACAGGAACTCTAACATCACACATTTAATCTGAACATTCTGATTTTTTTCCTAAGTATTTAAGTCTCTTGGCTTAAAATCAAGGAACAATCATACACTTGACAGTAGATTTAATTAATAATTTGTGCCTGAATTTATTTATATTGCATTACAATTAAATAAAGACTAAAATAACAGTTTGTCTCCTCTAATACAACATGCTGTGCTGAAGTTATCTAGGCTCATTTTTACATTTTTATTCAATAATATGATTCTCTGTTATTTCTTCTCCCCCAATCTCCTTTCCTCCATCCCTCAGAATTCTCCCTCTCCTTCCCTCAGAATTCTCTGGTATGATTGATGGACAAATGAAATCTACAACAAATCCAAGCTATATCATAATAGGTCATGAGGGAACATTAGAGTGATACTGACTTCAAAAATATTGCCATGGTAACTAGGAACATTTGGTTTTGAATACAGTGAGAGAAAATGACTGTCTCAACAAACAAAAGAAAAAATATCAGTCAAGGATATAGAGTGATTTTGCCTTGTAACCTGATTAACAAAGCACTCTGTGAGGAGCCCCCTCAGTGCTAGCATTGTCCTTCATTTCCTTGGCTTTGACATGAATAAACAGTAGGACCAGGAAAACAAACTGGGGCTGGGTAGTAAGCTAATGAAAGCTCCAGTTATAAAATGTAATATTTGGGGCTGGATTGCCAGAGACTGGGCTTTGAGTGAATAGATTTCGGTACTTGTTTAATATCAAAGGGTATACTAAACCAGCAATGTTAAAACCCAGTTCTGGTCAATCTCTGTTAAATTTAGTTCACGATAGTCAGAGGTCCCTGCTGAACGTAATTTCAAAGCCTATGCTTTCCTCTCATCACACTTCCTAAATATACCAAGTCAAACTAATTCCCTAAAGGTGTGTGTGTATATATATATATATGTATGTATGTATGTGTATGTATATATATTCAGATAATCTCTTCATATCCCACCCAATCAGATGGGCTTTCCATACATTTTGTCCTTTTTTAAAATGTTCAGCTTTTCAGATTTGGCTTTACAAATCATTAGAATACGCTTGTCATTAAAAGATATATGTGCTGTTGCATATTTGATGATATTGTTTTGAAGTTAGAGCCATCCTGTTTGAAAACAGCAGTTTCCATAGAAACAAGTTTTCCAACTAGATCTTACAAGGAGAAGTATGTCATAAATAATTGGCAATGCCCTGAGGGAGCTGTTAAACACCCAAAGAAAGCCAAGAAAAGAAAAAGAAGAGAGATTCCAGAGGACAGCCACACAGCGACGTTCCATAAGGGTAAGGCAAATGCTGTCTAAATACCCTTGATATCGATTGAGGTAATACATTAAACTTTCAGATTCCAAATCAATACCTGAAATGCAGTGCTGAGTTAATTCTAGTGCAGAGTTAGAAGAAAAGTGGTAATAAATAAAAGACCAAATCACATTCAGTATTAATAACTCTTCTATCCAGGAGTGAATTAATGGCACTCATTTGCCTATTACATAAATTAATAAGGCAAAAAAAAAAAAAGAGCATATATTATTGTTCAATGAGGCTCACTTAAATGCAAAGATTTCTCTTCAGGAAGAACTACTCAGCCATAAAGAACTTGGCAGCTGGGATGTAGGAATCAGCCTGGTGGTATGACAGAGATGGGGACAGTGACCACTTAGGCCCTTTGCTCTGGGCTCTTCCTTTTTTGCATAGAATGTTGATTTTTAATCTGATCTTTTCCTTTCATGTTCTCTCCAAGTCTGCTCCTCCCACTTTAATCTCTAGCTATCGCTCTGTCTTTGCTGATTTCCCATAGGGAAAGTTGTCACTTGGAATTTTAAAACTAGCTAGAGGGGAACCAAAAGAAAGACCTATGGCCTGTATCTGGGATTCCTGTGAAGTAAAAAAAAAAAAACGTATGTTGGGTCCAGCATGGTGGCTCATGCCTGTAATCCCAGCACTTTGGAAGGCCAAGGTTTGTGGACCACCTGAGGTCAGGAGTTCAAGACCAGCCTGACCAACTTGGTGAAACCCCATCTCTATTAAAAATACAAACAATTAGCCAGGTGTGGCAGCGAGTGCCTGTAATTCCAGCTACTTGGGAGGCTGAGGCAGGAGAATCAATTGAACCTGGGAGGTGGAGGTTGCAGTGAGCCAAGATCTGCAGTGAGCCGAGATAACGCCATTGCATTCTAGCCTGTGCAACAAGAATGAAACTGTCTAAAAAAAAAAATAAAAATAAAAATAAAATAAAGCTATTCTTTCAGCTTCTTATTTAGGAGATCGCTCTATAAGGACTCTACATGAACTCTGCCCTCCCTTTAGTTGAAAACTGAAGAAAGAATTAGACCCTGACTGTATCATGAGTTCCTTCTCTTTCAGGCTCTGTCAATTCCATAGACCTCTGCAGGGGCAGCTGCTCATCCAATAAAATACTATAGCCCCTCACACAGCCTGTTTTCTAAGTTCTCCTTACCATAGCTGTGGCAGGCCAGCTTTTTTTTTCAGGTATAACTCCACTATATACTAGGAGAATTCAACAAGAAAACAATTCAAGAAAATGGGGACCTCATATCTACAGAAAAGTTTTCAAAGTCCATGATCATACAAGGAAAACTCCCTAATCCCAAAGTTGTCAGAAGGTGCTTGTCCTAGCTTTGTTTCTCTGCTATCTTCGTGTGGTTTACATGGAGTTAAGATACAGAATTCTAGGTTTTAATCAGAGGAGTATATGTGCTGTACTGCATAGAATGAATCATTATGCTCAAAGATTTTGGCAACAATTAGGATAACTTTTTTGCAGTTTAGAGCCAGAGAAAGGGCAGACAAAAGATCCCTTTGAAAATGAATTGCCTGAATTAAAAAGAGGAGAAAGAAAGAGGAGGAAAAACATGACAAAAGGTTTTCTAAGTGTTTTGTAGGAAAACAACTTTCTTAAGTTTTCCATGATTAAAGCCCAGAATGTATGGTGGATAAGGAATCTCTTTAAAAAGTCCAGAAGCTGGGCAATTGCACACCACGTGACTGAGAATTGCCTTAATTTACTCAAATAAGTACTGGGATAAAGTGTAATCTGGTCTCAGAAAGAAGAGGAGAAACCAGAGCAAATCGTGATGCAGATATTGCTTTTAGCCACCAAGGATTAAGAATGTCATTATTTTTCAGAGACAAAAGATATGAAAATATGTATTATTAAAATTAACTTTAAATAGTAATAGTGTTTAACTAGATATAGTTTTCATACTATTTTATCTCAGTTTCCTTTGATGGCCTCCTCTGCTTACAGACCTCTAGAGGAGAAACTATGGCTTACTTTCTGTGATGGACAATTTTGTATATCAACTTACATGGGCCGCAGATGCCCAGTTACTTGGTTAAACAGTATTTCTGGATGTGTCTGTGAGGGTGTTTCCAGATGATATTTGCATAAACTGTGTAAAGTAGATTGCCCTCCCCAGTGTGTGTGGGCCTCATCCGATCCATGGGGTATTGCATAAACCAAAAAGGTAGAGGAAGGAAGAATTTGCAGTCTCTGCTTAACTGCTTGAGCTAGAACATCAGTCTTCTCATGACCTCATACTGGGACTTACACCAGCTTTCCTGGTCCAGCTTTCAGAAAACATAACATGGGACTTAGCCTCCATATTTGTGTGAGCCAATTCCTAAATATTATATACACACACATATAATAGACACATATATGCATAGATACATAGTGTATGTGTATATATGTATATTTTTAAAACCATAATATGTGTGTGTGTGTGTGCACGCGTGCACGCACATTTCTCTGGACAACCCAGGCCCTTTTCCATGTTTATATCCACTTTCTAGAAAATGATATCATCTAGTTCAATGGTTAGTTGTTGTTGCTGTTGTTTTTGAGACAAAGTCTCACTCTGTCTCCCAGGCTAGAGTGCAGTGGCATGATCATGGCTCAATGCAGCCTCGACCTCCTGGCCCAAGCGATCCAGCCACCCCAGGCTCCTGAGTAGCTGAGACTATGAGTGCGAGCCACCATACTTGTCTTTTTCTTAATTATTTTTTGTAGAGACAAGGTCTCCCTGTGTTGCCGAGCTGGTCTTGAGAACTAGGCTTAAGGGATCCTCCCACCTCGGCCTCCCAAAATGCTGAGATTATGGGCACGAGCCATTGCACGCGGCCCAGTTCAATGGTTTTAAATGATCTCTATACACTGAAAATTTGAAAATTTGTCTATTCCATATGTCCCCTAGACTGTAGATTTGACTATAACTACAGTCTATACAATATAACTGCCTATATAATATATTCATTTGTATAACTCATAGGCATCTCAAACTTATTATGTCAAAATAAACTTGATTTCTCCTACAAATCCACTCTTCTCATCTTTTACATGTCAATAAAAGGCAACAACATTATTCGCCTAGCTAGGTTGGGAACTAGGTATTATATCTGACCCACTTCTCTCCCAAAATTTACATTCAGTCTGTCAAGAAATCCTGCTGGTTCTTGCCTTCAAGTTATATCCAGTATTCAATTGCTTTCTATAGCTTTCACCTTTACCTAGTGAACTCTAATAAATCACACAGCTCCTCGAATCCATACCACTTTGTAATATGATTTTGTGTCTTCTTCCTTCAGTAGGTGGAATCTATTACCCTAACTGTTGATCTAAGGGCAGGATTTATGATAAATACAAGCTCTTACACAAGGAACAGTAGATAAAATAGAAATCTTAGAGGTACTCCTGGAACTGGGCTAATCAGAAGTCACCATGGTGAATTAGCATCCAAGGTGGATTGCTTTAGCCTCCACACTACTCCTTGAAAGTTGTAAGTTGCTTTGACCAAGACCAAGTTCAATGCTTCTCTCATGGAAAAGTACTCACATTATTCTTTTTGTTGTGAGCTAAACTAGCTGGTTTATTTATGAAACCACATTTTAACTTGAAAACGTATCTGACAAACTATAATTATTCAGTTATTTGGAAGAATATTTTCCTTAAAAATTAACAAAGTACCTGTCACTTCAAGTATAAAAACTGACAGGATTTGATTCTGGTCATAAAACTTTGAGTTTACGAGGCAAAATTAGAATTTTGGAAAACTTGTATTTACTACTATGAGATATGTAGCATTCCAATACTTAAGGACTATACTAATGAGAATGGTGGTAATATTAACAAATTGAATTTCTGCATATTATATAATAATGTGCATCAATGTTTTCATAATCTGTATAACTCAGAGAACCTAATATTTTCCAAATGACCAATGCATGTTGTCCCAAAATAACATTCAAGTATAAGATAGACCAATGGATTTTAGCATAACAGTATTAAAAGCACATTGATATGGTTTCAGATGTATCATTGCAACTAACCTTTAAGAATCTAACACTTGTAGAATTTTAACATAGTATCAAAGAATATCTATAATTATTTTTAAAAGCTAATAAAATACTTCTTACCAAACGTTTTTGTGAGGCTGACTTTTCTTAGAATACTTCAACCCATATAACCTATAACAATTGATTGAATTCAGTGGCAAAGATGAAAATCCAACTATCTTCTAAGAAGAAAATAAATTTGCAATAATTGCAAGAGATTTGCATTGAAAGGATTTGCAGCAATTTAAAACAATGCCACTCACTAAATATTTTATTGTTTTAGAAAACATAGGATTTTTTCATATAATGTTATTTATGCCAACATGCAAAGAGTTTATTGTAATTCTAACTGAATTAATAAATGGATGCTTTTAACTTTTGTCAGTTCAATTTCCAATACATGTAATACATATTGATTAATATAGCTCACACAGAATAGAGTTCTCTGGTAATAATTTTTAAGAAGCTAAAGAGTCTGAAAACTCAAAAATTTTGAAAATTGATCATTTAAAAAATTCTGGTCTAGACAACTAAGGGATAAAAGACTGAGAGCAACCAACTTCCACACATGTATATCTGACTGTGTGAGACCAATGAGCCCCCTGCTATCTTGACAACTGTCTGAAAATACACAAGTGAGCCATGAACATTTCCACCTCAGGTTATCTCAACTTGTACTCTGCCTGGCATGTGCTTTCTTCCAAAACAGAGCTGGCTTGCTCCCTCACTTGATTCTGGTGTCTGCTCAGATGTCACTTTATCAAGGATACCTTCTCTGATCACCTTACATGAAACAGCAGATAGAACCTATCATTTTCTATCATGTTATTCTGATTTCATTTTTCTCTTTTAAATTTTAATTTTACTTATGAAAACCTCAAAAGTACAAACAACAGTATAACAAACTCCTGATACATTCATTACCTGAATTTTTAATTAATAACATTTTAACTGAATCTATTTTGTTCTTGATGAATTATTCTTTAAAGAAATCTAGACATCATGACAGTTTACTCTTCTTATTCAGTATATGTCCCCAAAACATAAGGATATTTTCTTATATAACTACAAGATTGTCATCATAGTTAACAAAATTAATAATTTTTAATATAATATTTCTCCAGCTGACAGAAAATGTTAGTTGTTTTGATTATAGATTTTTAAGTATAATATTTATAAACTGTTAAAGATTTTAACACTTCCGAGAAAAAAATGACAGTTCTAATAGTTCTGTATCCTCCACAATATTAGATAATACCAGTCTTTTTTATTGAATCTGTGCTAACGGATGTGTGGTAGTATCTTTTCGTGTTTTTATTTGAATGTTGAATGATGGCATTGAACGCTTTTCATGTTTTTAGTTGTCCTTCATGTCTTTGTGATGCAAAATGCTTATTGGTCTTTTGTCAATTTTTTCTTGCTGCTTTTTGTCATTTCTCAAATAAACATTTTATGAATGTTTTATCATAGTTCCCATTCTATTTTCTTAAAGCTGTCTCTATTATGAACAAAAGTTTTAAATTTTAATAGTATCTAGTTTATTATTTATTTTTGTGAAGTTTGCTTTCTGTGTCCTGAGAAATCTTTGCCTAATCCATTCACAAATACATTCTCCTATGTTTTCTTCTAGAAGCTTTATAGTTTTGCTTTTATGTTTATTGTTCATCTCAAATTACTTTTGGTGTATGGTGTGAGGTAAAGGTTGAATCTCATCTTTCTGCATATGTGTATCCAACTGTTCTATGTGTTGAAAAGACTTTCTTTTCTCTGCTAAATTGTACTAAGAAAAGGATAGCTTCATTACTGTGGTATTTGTGCCAAAAATAATTACCTGAATCTGTGTTTGGTCATCAGGAAACATTAAATGGACCAAGGATGAAGTTTATAGAATCTAAGGCTTGTACTCTTTAAAACTATTAAGGATATGAAATCCAGGACAATCCTGAGACATGCTGCAAGACAGAAGAGATTGAATAGAAATCATGACCAAATATGGTATTTGTTCTTGGTTAAGATTCTGGAACATTAAAAAAAGAATCTTTCTAGATCACTTGATGTAATTTGAATGTTGTCTGTGGATTTGAGGGTAGTGTTGTATCAACTACACTAATATCTAGCTTATTATTTATTTTTACGATGTTTGCTTTCTGTGTTCTATCTTGGAAATTTTCTGATTAGGAAATAGGTATGTGGCCATGTACTTTGTTCTGGGGTATTTATGGACAATGAGTCATTAAGAGTACAATTTGCTCTCAAACATAGTCTTAAAAAAAATGAAAACGGAGAAATTAATGAGGCAGCTGCAATGAAATAGTAATCACTGAGAAATCTGGTTGGAGGGGCAGGAAGGGTACAGTTCTTTGTTCTAAGCTTGCAACTTTTCTGTTTGTTCAGTGGTTGTGGCTGTGAAAGGAGACATTTTGAAAAAAAAGCAATGTGATGTAGTCATTAAAAAGTGATGAAATGTAAGTTAACTTCAGAGTTTTGAACTTAGAAAATTAGCAAAAATTATAATTATTGACTGAAAAAATAATTGAGAGTGGAAATTTGTTTTATGGTAGAATGATGAAGTTACCCTTGGGTATATTTCATCTAACATGACAATTAACTTAAAACTGTTTATTTGGGAGTATCATGGTAATACAGTTCAAAGAGGATGGAATGTGTCCTTTTACTTCTAATTTCAAGCTGACATGTTTACTGTATATAGTATATGATTTTATATTAAACACTATTTTTGATATTCATATGTGTTGATGCATGTAGCTGTGGCTTCGTTTTCTATGATATATCAACATATGAATATACTAAAATATAGTATACCCATCTTACTGCTAATGAGCATTTGTGCTGCT
The DNA here is from genome assembly GCF_030222135.1 of Aotus nancymaae. Lineage (NCBI taxonomy): Eukaryota > Metazoa > Chordata > Mammalia > Primates > Aotidae > Aotus > Aotus nancymaae. The sequence continues at coordinate 34,762,311 of NW_026988471.1, forward strand.
TCCACATTTTTGCTATTACAACATTTTGCACAGGATGGTGCTATACACATTTTCAGGTGTATACATGCCCATGTTTCTGTGAGATCTATATATTTACAAGTGAAATTTTTGAAGTCCTTAGTATGGAAATTTTAAAATTTAAAAGATAATTTCAAACAGTTTTTCAAAGAGCTTGTTTCAAAATACAACCCATGAGGGTTTCCATTGCTCAATATACTTATCAATATTTAGTTCTATCAAACTTATAAATTTTAGCCATTCTGGTGAATGAAAATCTTATTATGTTTAATCTGCCTTTTCCTGACTACTAACGGGGCCAAGCATATTTTCATATGTTTCGTGAGTCATGCATATTTCCCCTAGCAAAAGTATCTATATATACTTACTGCCCACTTTTCTACAATGTTGTCTTTTTAAATTTATAGCCATTCTTCACATAGTATGGGTATTAATAATATCTTCATTATGATGTGTGTCAAGTAGCTTCTCCCAGTTTTTGGTTTATCTCTTTCTCTCAATGATCACTTTGAAGACTAGAAGTTTTTCATTTGAATATAACCAAACTTCTCAGTCTTTTCCCTATGAACCCTTTGTGTCTTATATAAAATTTATTCTATATCCCAAGGATCTACGTTTATTCTCCCTTATTCTTTTCTGAAGTTTTAAAATTTTACCTCTCTTACTTGTTATTGTTCCAATTGAATTTGATGTTTGTGTATGTTATGAAGTAGAGATTCATATTCATTTTTCCATATTAACAGTTTTCCCAGCATCATTTATCGAGGAGTCCTTTTTTTACTCTCTGTTTGGCCACACCAACTCCTTTAATTATCATATTTCCATATTTGAGCATGAATCCATTTTTAAAATTATTATACTTTAATTTCTAGGGTACAGGTGCAGATCTTGTGGGTTTGTTACATAGGTATACACATGCCATGGTGGTTTGCTGCATCCAGCCCCCCATCATCTACATTAGGTGTTTCTCCTAATGTTATCCCTCCCCAATCCTCCCACCTCCTGCTATCCCTCCCCTGGTCCCCCACCCCCCAATAGGCCCCAATGTGTGATGTTCCCCTCCCTGTGTCCATGTGTTCTCATTGTTCAACACCTGCCTATGAGTAAGAACATGCAGTGTTTGTTTTTCTGTTCTTGTGTCAGTTTACTGAGAATGATAGTTTCCAGATTCATCCATGTCCCTGCAAAGGACACAAACTTATCCTTTTTTATGACTGCATAGTATTCCGTGATGTATATGTGCCACATTTTCTTTATCCAGTCTATCATTGATGGGCATTTGGGTTGGTTCCACGTATTTGCTATTGTAAACAGTGCCACGATGAACAGACATGTGCATGTGTCTTTATAATAGAACAATTTATAATCCTTTGGGTATATATCCAGTAATGGGATTGCTGGGTCAAATGGTTATTTCTAGTTCTAGATCCTTGAGGAATTGCCACATTGTCTTCCACAATAGTTGAACTAATTTACACTCCCACAAACAGTATAAAAGTTTTCCTATTTTTCCACATCCTCTCCAGCATCTGTTGTCTCCAGATTTTTTAATAATTGCCATTATAATTGGCATGAGATGGTATCTCAATGTGGTTTTGATTTGCATTTCTCTAATGACCAGTGATGATGAGCACTTTTTCATATGTTTATTGGCCATACATATGTCTTCTTTTGAAAAGTGTCTGTTCATATCCTTTGCCCACTTTTGGATGGGGTTTTTTTTTTCTTGTAAATCTGTTTTAGTTCTTTGTAGATTCTGGATATTAGCCCTTTGTCAGATGGGTAGCTTGCAAAAATTTTTTCCCATTCTGTTGATTGGTGGTTCACTCTAATGATTGTTTCTTTCGCTGTGCAGAAACTCTTAAGTTTAATTAGATCCCATTTGTCTATTTTGGCTTTTGTTGCCATTGCTTTTTGTGTTTTAGTCATAAAGTCCTTGCCTATGCCTGTGTCCTGAATGATTATGCCTAAGTTTTCTTCTAGGGTTTTTATGGTGTTAGGTCTTATGTTTAAATCTTTAATCCATCTGGAGTTAATTTTTGTATAAGGTAAAAGGAAGGGGTCCAGTTTCAGCTGTAGCATGAATTCATTTTTAAGCCCACAATTCCATTCCATTGTTCCATGTGAGCTAGCAGATTTCCTTTTTAAGTTGCTGCTATAAGTATAGTCCTACTCCCTATATTTTCTGGTCTCTGTGGCTTTTTAGACTTTCTGGCTTTAAATCCCAGTTTCATATTCATGAAAAGAAAATCCAGTGGGCCCAAATTAATCAGATGTCTACTCCAAGTCCCATCAGATGTAACAAGGGATCAGAGTCTCCACACAGCACATATATGGCCACTAGGGGCCCACCTCTACCTCCAGAGAAGATGAAGCTATTGTGAGAAAAAAGAGACTGCTCAGAGCGTTTTGTTCTCAAGAATGGTAGAAGCATCATACTGTAGCCATTCACAATAGCAAAAAAGTTTGATGAAATTCTTTTCAGAAGCTTCTCAGCAAAGAGTCCCCAAAATAATTCTGACAATAAAATATACTTATTAACAAGACAAGGATTTATTCAAATGAGAATTGATAACACTCCAGAGGGTGTTATGGAAGGAGCAGGTGTATGTTGATGGCAGGAACTTAAGTCCATACAACTTTTCTAGAGAGCAAGTAGGTAGTATCTATTAAACATTTTAAAAAGGTGTATACCTTGTGATTGAATAAATCTAAGACATTATCTTATGAGAATAATCATAAGTTTATTTAAAGGTATCTTAGGGCAGTTTTCCCAGACGCAGGGATTTTTTGCCAGTGATTTATTAAGGAAGTGCTCCCAAGAGAAAGTGGTAAACAAGTGGAGGAAGTAGAAGCAGAGAAAAAAGAGGAAACCAAGCAAGGGTGAGATTTCAGGGAAAGTTCCAGGCAAGCATCAGCTGATTCTTCAGGGAAACTCTGGAGTTGAAGTCATGCCTTGGTGTTGTCCCATCAGAGACAAAGTTCCTATGCAGTCATAGCTGGACACCTGCCAGTCATTGTTTAAGCACTGAATTTCCAAGGCGCTTAACGACGTTGTTACAACAGGTGTTTTGTTCACAGAGTCAATTGTAATGGCAAAAAGAAACCAAAACAAAACTGAAATGATGTAATTAGCACTAAAAATAATAAAAATGTATTCATTAAACATCTAATACTTAATATTTAATAAAATGGCAAAATGATCATGACCATGCATTTTAAATAGCAAAATATAAAATTACACATGTATTAAGAGCTAAATCATATTGCAAGGAGAGAGGGATCCCACGTTAACATGTATGAATATAAATAGGTAAATCGCATCAGGCTTGGTGCCAAGTCCCTTGTGGACTATGGTCAGTTAGAAACTATTTGGAAAGTGCTTTCCTTACCTCATCCTTAATTAGTCTAGCCAACATCTATTTATTTATTCCCTGTTTATAGGACAAGATGTGTACCATAGCCTTGACCTAAGACATCTTGATGATCGTAAGTGCTGTGGCTCTGTGTGTGTGTGTGTGTGTGTGTGTGTGAGTGTGCATGCTTAATTTCCACAGGATAACACAATGAATTGTCCCATTTGGTACATTAGAAATTGTAACTTGGAGCTGTTTCAGAGAAGACAAGGGGGTGGATTGGACAAACTTTAGAAAGTCCTCAGTGAGCTAGAGGCCTCATTCTCGCATTGCTATAAAGAAATACTGGAGACTGGGTAATTTATAAAGAAAAAATGCTTAATTGGCTCATTATTTCACAGGCTATACAGAAAGCATGATGTTGGCCTCTGCTCAGTTTCTGGGGAGGCCTCAGCAAATTTACTATCATGGCAGAAGGTGAAGGAGGAGCAGACCCCCACCTGGCCGGAGCAGGAGCAGGAGAAAGAGTGAGCATTTTAAAATAACAATATCCCAGGAGAATGCTCTCACTATCATGAGAAGAGCACCAAGGGTATGGGGCTAAACCATTCATAAGAAACCTCTCCCATGATTCAGTCACCTCCGAACAGGCCCCATCTCTAACACTGGGGAATACAATTTGACATGAGATTTGATGGGGACACACATTCAAATCATATCAGAAGAGCTGAGCAGCTTGGGGCCACTGATGGTCACAGGACGAGCTTCTGATCTGCCATCTCCCAGTAGACAGTGTTTCACAGTTGCTGATGTGGATCTTCACAGGAGAAGCCCCGAGGAGTCTGCTAGGGTAGCATCCTGCATGAGCCAGTCGTTATCCCCATGGGCAGGACACCTCTTTCAGTAGGTACTTGTTTGCTCTTTCCAGTCCAAATTATTCCAAGTCTAGTAAAAGCATTACTTAGAGCTGAATCTTTCAGATGATCTAATTTTAAAATTATTTCGAAAGCACACTTTAACAGACAACGTCCTTTCACATTTGGATGCCTCAGAATTGGCCAAATGAAGTTTTGTGTAACCTCACAATATGTGGCTGAAATTTAGATGAAGCATGAAAAATTTCAGCAAACAAGATTTTAAAATATATATATAAGAAAGAGAAAATAGGAATTCAAATGGAAATGACTTTTTCAACCTTCGCTATAGGATTGGCACTTTCACATTACTGTACAACCCATTTAACATCCTTGGGCAATAAGGACTTTGTCACCCATGGTTTTTACCTGTTTCAAGCAGCATTTTTCTGACCTCTTTTAAAAAGTGAATTATACCAGATTATGTAATAATATACATATATATACAAGACCCCATCACATTCCTTACATTAGAGTGTATTTTACTATAGTAACAGTCCGCACAGTAAAGCAGAATCTGAAAATCCATGTAGAACTGTAAATTAAATGTTAAATAGCTCGCTTCATTTTATTGCCCCTAACAAAAATGAATCATTTATTTTAAAGTTATTTAAAGGTTATTATTCTAGAGATATGTAGCAAGAGCATTATCCTAACCATGGGTAAGAAATTTGCTTTAAAAGATACTTTATTTGTTTTAAAAAATTATCTATTTTAATTTGTTTCAAATTTTTACATATTATTCCCCACTTGTGAAATAGACTCTATTCTTCTTTCATGTTTTCAGATACTATTTATTTTCCAAGACCCAACTCCAATCCCACCTCTGGTGATATTTCTTCAAATATGTTAGCTTGGATTTCTCCTCATCTCTTCACTTATAGGCAGTGCTACACAGTTTACTTCCTGAATGGTCTTGGTTTAATATATACCTTACATCTTGTTTTGCACCCAACTAGATGGTAAAATTAGAGAGGGTAAATATTCTAGATTCTGTTCTTGTCTATATAGCAACCATTACAGTTAAGGAATTATAGTAGGTTTGACTATGTGCGTGTGTGCGTGAGTGTGTGTGTGTGTGTATGCATAGACACATATATATGCTTTGGCTATAGCAATATCTTACCTTGTCTCTATTCTATAGAAAATGATTTATTGTCTAGTTGAATAAACAGCCAATGAAATTAATGGTTGCAATATGCTTGATAGGTCATTTTAGCATGAAGAACAGCCATTATCAAATGTGGAACCACTGAAAGATTTTACCCATAGAGTGATATGATTAAGTTGCATTTTTTAAAAGTCACTGTTGGCATGATGGCTGGAGATGGGGAAGCTACAGTGATAACCCAGGCACTTGTCTAATGGCAGTGGATTGTAGAGAGACAAAGAAATTAGATAAATACTTAGGGGATATAATTAATAGGCACAACTGTGGAACATAAAGGGAGGTTTAAATGGCAGTTTGCAGGTTTGAACAGTGGAGTGGACAGACATAGTATTTAAGAGAAAAAAAGAACACATATGGGAAGATGATGACTTCATGTTTCATCATGTTGAATCTGTGGTATTGAATAACCAAGTAGAGACGTTCAGGAAAATATGCTAAGATGAATGTCATGAGAAAAATGTCTGATGAAGTTGAAGATTTGGAAATCACTTGCATATAGATATTAATTAGAATTTGAAATCATGGAAGTAGATGGGCTTTACCCAAAAAAGAGGACATAGTAAAAAGAGAAAGGACCTAAAACCCCAAGAAGTACCAACATTTAAAAGTTAAATAGAGCAAGAGCTCTCAAAGTAGACTGAAATGAGAGACCAGCAAAACAAGGAAAATCAGGGGAGTGAGATCTTTTGGAAGACATGAGAAGCGAGCACTTAAAGGAGCAGTTAGTGGTGTATAATGTTAAATGTTCCCAAATGACCAAACGAGAAGAGGACTGAAATCTGGACATTTAATTTCTAAATAAAGGTCATTGGTGACTCAAATGATTGTGGTGATGTAGCAAAGGCAGGGCCAAATGGCAGTAGGAGGAGTGAATGGAAGGTAAGAGAGTAAATACGTCAAGTAGAGAGAACTCTTTCAATTGCCTATTCTATTTACACTGTAGAGTATACTACAGAGTTCATTGGTTTTCTAAGGTAGTATAAGGTCCAATCAAGATTAAAGTTTATGCAGATTAAATGTTATTTTTAACAATGATCCATTCATCTATTAAGAAGTCTTTAAAACAGATTACAAGGACTTCTTTGATTTGTCCCTTACGTGGCTGAATTTCTTGATCTGTGAGGCCACTCCCCAGCATTTCATCATGTTACATCCAGTTGCCCAAATAAATACCAGAGTGTTTCATGCTTCCCATTTTTATACACAATGCTTTTCTCTGCATGCATTGAATTTCATGTCATGCTTTCTCCACCTGACAAACTCCTCAGCATCCTTTTATGACTCACTCAGATCCCCTTCCCTTCAAAGTGTCCCATGATATTTTTCTCCTCCTATGTAAGACAGATGCCTCTACTACTAACATCATGCTTTGTAACTGTCTCTTTTATGGCAATTATATCATCCAAATTCACACATTTTGAGTATTTCCTTAAAGGACTTTACCACATCTTTTTCAAAAGAAACAAATTCCTCAGAAAATCATAGTTAGCAATGCTTAATTTCATTATAATTCACTGGGATCTTATATTTTCCACAGCAAAGAGTGGCATTTTATGTTATGATACCTAAAAATAATTTTCAGTTATTTATAATATTAAGCAGAGATGACTTAAGTATTAATACCATCAGTATCTGAAATGAACTGTAGCACCCACTTCCATAATAGAAATAGTTCTTAATGTCAATTTAACTATTTACCGAATTTTTTACATGTTTTGCAAATGTTATCAGCTTTAGGAAGTAATGAGTGTGTCACTCCCAGATGTAATTTAGAAGCATTAGGAGCTACCATGTTGGAAGTGAACATGAGGGGGAAAAAAGCTCTATAGGAAATAAGGATTTGGAATAAAGTAAAGAATGATCTTTCTGTCCCTCAAGGAAGGAAACAACTCTAATAGTGATGCTATAATATGCAAGAAATGGTAAAAAAAAAAAAAAAAAAAAAAAAAAGGAATCATCTTCCAAACTATTAGCCGTCATTAAGTGGAAAATAAAAGTAAAAATAAAGAAATTAAATTATGTAATCTTCAAATTCAGCTAAAGTATTGATAAATTAAAATGATAGAAAATAAGATAAAATGCATTGTTACTAAAATGCATGAAAGGATGATTCCATCCTCAATATAGATACTAGTCAGATATCAGAATTACAGAGATTATTATGCAAGATATAATCGTTCTGGGGGAAAATAATATGATCAAGTTCATTAAAACCTATTCAAACCTATTTTGTAGCTCATTATAGAATAGAAAAGATAATTAAACATGTAAAACTGCTACTAAATCTAGTCTCAAAGCATTAAGCCTAGAAATATTTATATTCCTTTTAAAAATAAATCTCACATAGGACTGTAGATTCAAAGAGTATGAAGCAGAACGGATAAATAATGCATCCAATTTAGTTAATAATTTTTCTGTTTTTTCTCTGGGCTGAAACTCTGCACAGGCGTGGAAGCAAATTGCTTCAGAGACTATGAGAAAGGAAATCAAACTAGTAATATGGAATTGGACCAAACATAGACTATGATGTCAAAAGTATTTTTTTTCAGAATCAATAGGTGATGAAAGACTTATGAAAATCATCCAGAGATTTATTTGATCAAAACCATATGGCTTCCCAACCGAGGCAGCTTTGTAGTAAAACTAGTCAATTTTTATATGGTTGGTGCTCAAAGCATGCCTTTTTTGTTTTTAACAACAAAAGTAATTGCTTTTCAGTTTCCAAAATATAGCGTGTTAATATTATTTTTAAAAATTTTGAATTGGTAACACACTCACACTTTTCAATAGTACAAAGTCTGATTTCTCTTTTTGTCCCTTACTCAGTTAAACTTTTGTGAGTTTCTTGTTGCATATCCTTTCAGTATCTTTATGGAAATGAAAGTGAATATGAATATACCATAGTGTTTTCACCCTTTTTACACACAAAAAGTTATAGCCACTATTTCTCACTTTATTTTTATTATTAAATGTGTATCTTGGAAATCTTTCTATAGCAATAGCTTTTTTAGATTTATATAATTAGATTAGGGAAAATATATACTATCTCATATTTATGATCTTCTAATTTTCACTGTTTCCAAATTCTACTTTTTTTCTATTTTACATTTTTACTTTCTTTTTTCCTTGATAAAGTTAGATTGTGGTTTATCTGTCTTATGATTTGTTGAAATACAAATAAATGCACATAAAAATATATACATATATGATTTCAATGGAAATTACACTATACATTAATTTGGAAAAACTGACTTCTTTGTAATTTTGATCTTCCCATCCAAGAACAATAATATGATCTTAATTTTGCCCAATCTTTTTTTGTCATTTAGTAAATTTTATTTTTTATATTGGTTTCTTACTTTCTAATTAAATATCTTACCTTTATTTTGAATCCTTGAATATTAGGAGTATAACAGTTGAATAAATATTCTTCTTTATATTCAGAATGGTTCACAGTACTGGATTTGTTTTTTGTTTTTTGTTTTTGCAAAATATAGTTATTAATTGAAAGTGTTTTGGAGTCCATTAGGTTGTCTTTGGACCCATACCTCACCATTTTCTAACTGTAGGACTTTGGGCAAGTTATCTAATCTCTGTAGGCTTCATTTTTCTCATCTGTGATATGAGAATGATTATAATAATAGTGCTTTTATCATAGGCTTGTTGTGATAATTAACTGAGTAATAGATATAATGGCCTAGTAATGTTCCCCTAGCTTATTATGTTTCATAATAAGTGTATGAAAATGATAATGATGATGATGATAATGATAAAGTAGAAGAGTAACTTGATTTGATCACCCCGGCAAGGAATGTCCAAGGGGTGGGTATGTGTGTTTGTGTGTGCCTCAATAAACATCTGCTCAAACAAATTTAATTTGCTTCCCTTTAATTGTCACAAAACTCACTTACTACCAATTATCCTCTTTCTCAAGCGAAAGTTGAAGAAAGCACCCCTTATTCTTCTTTCTCACATACCCCCGACACACAAGCAATTCCTGTGGTTTTTCCTCTAAAATATAACCTGATTCAGACTCCTGTGCATTCATCTCCAGCATGATCTGTTGTGTTCATGTCCTAACACGTCTTCCTAGCTCCATCTCTCATCCTCACATAGCCTTTTCATATAGCAGCCATAGTGTTGTTGTTGTTGTTTTAATTTACCTGAAATTGGATCTCATCATTCCTTGCCCAAAACTTCCTAGTGGCTTCCCATCAGATGAACTCCAGCTTATCTACAGAGGCTTAATGGACCTCCATGATGTGACTTCTGCCTTTATCTCCAACGCAAACTGGCATTCAGCTCCTCCCTCAAACCACACCAGCCACAATGGCTTTTCTGCTGTTCCTTGGACAGCCATGATCTTCCAGCCACAAGACTTTGTATTTGGGTTTTTTTTTGTTGTTGTTCATTAAATCTTAAAATCTATCTCTCAGATCTACTATATAGGCGGTTTCCTCACTATTTTCAGGTTTTGGCTCAAATGTGGGGTTGTCAGATTCAAAAATACAAATGCAACACACCCAGTTAAATTTGAATTTCATATAAACAATAAGTAATTGTAAGGACCAAACATTGCAGGTGACATACAACATACTCATGCTAAAAAGACATTTGTCGTTTATTAAAAATTCAAATTTAATTGCTCATCCTGCATTTTATTTGACCACATTACAATCACCTCCTCAGAGAGGTCCTCTTTGGTTACTCTGTATACAATAGACTCCTCCCTTTCTATCTTACTCTCTAATTTCCTACTATCTTTATTTTGCTTCATAGTACTTAAAACACCTGAAGTTTTTTACTTTTTGTGCTTATGAGAGAATCTTTCTATGTAAAAGTGTAGATTTTGTGAAGACAGAAAATTTATCTCTTATTAAACCTTATTTCCAATGCTCAAAATGTAACAGATGCTCAAAATATATGTAATGAATGGTTGACTGGGTGGCAAACAGGCTAAACTTAACACACCCAAGATTCTTTTGTGCATTTTTTTGGACATGGACTATTTCTAAAGAAATATGAAGCTAATTTCATCATACAGACTCGGACAATTTGAAAATCAATGTGAGACTGTTCCTTAAGCCACTTTCACGGACAAACCGTAAAACGTTATCTTCTTCACTTTTATGTTACCCTTATGCAACATCCAGCCTCAGTTAAGATTCTTTCTTAGATGGTTAAAAACAAATTAAAATCTAAGGCAGAACATTAACTTGTAAATGTAGGAGAAAATTAGGTTTCAACTGTTAGAATAGAAAGTCTCAGAAACATAAAAGATTTTCCCAATGCCATGAAGTTAACATAAATTAACTTTTTGGTTTTTTAGTTTGTTTGTTTTTGAGATGGAGTCTCACTCTGTCGCCCAGCCTAGAGTGCAGTGGTGCATCTCGGCCCACTGCAACCTCTGCCTCCCGGGTTCAAGCGATTCTCCTGCCTCAGCCTCCCTGGTAGCTGGAATTACAGGCACCCACCACCATGCCCAGCTAATTTTTGTATTTTTAGTAGAGATGAGATTTCACCATATTGGCCAGGCTGGTCTTGAACTCCTGACCTCAGGTGATCCACCTGCCTTGGCCACCTGAAGAAAAAAATAATTTATCATATCATAAATAAGCCCCAAGTTAGAAGTATTTAATTAAGTCACAACATCCACATATAAAAAGAAAATTCCATCTTTAGTAATTAATTGACTCAACCCTCATAAAATGATGTAGAAGAAACACAAAGCTTTACATTTTCTTTAATTTATATAAGAGTAGATTTATGAGATCAAATACTACTAGTGAACATCCTTGAGGCATATCAAATAATAACCTGTCTTCAGTATATTTCAATAGTCATAAAACTTATGCTTACTGTCTTGCTAAAAGAACAACTGCTTTTCTAAAGGATTTGATGACAGGAGAGAATCTTAGGAAAGTAAAATAGAGCAAGTATTATATCTTCAAAGATGAGCTATGTTTTCAGAAGTATAAAATCAGGGGATTTTTGAGTAGGCTGGAAATACATGAGTGACAGGGAAGCACAGGGAAGGTGGTCCGCCTAATGCTTATAGGGTCTGATAGATAAACGAATAAAACAGGACACCAGAAGAATACATGTTTTACCTAAAACTACGATCTCTACTCATCAAGAAAAAATCATGGCCCTACTATGGCCAGATCTTTCAATTATTTAAAAGAAGTTAAAATTTCTGATTTTATAAAAATAAGAAATCAGTTGTGTTATAAATATAAGTCAAAATTGAGAGTTAGACTGAATATGGATGTGAGAGATGAAATAAACATACAGAAAAAAGAAGTTGGATATACAGATAATATAGGGAGAAAAATAATCACTTTTTAAAAAAAGATGCTATTAAATTATTTTTTTAAAATATGAAAGAACCTTTGAAATGAAAAACATTATAGGCAAAATGTAAAATTAATTGTGTGAAAAAAATCACTTGAATGAATGAAGGATAAAGTCAAAATAGTCTTTCAGGCATTATAACAAAAAGGTAATAGGAGAGAAAAAAATAAGAGAATTAGAAGCTCATTCAAGGATGTCTTTCCTCCATATTACAGGAGTTTCAGGAAAAGAAAAATTTGAAAATGGATGGGAAGATATTGTCAAATCAGTAGTACAGAATAATTTCAGAAATGAATTTCCAGTTTGAAAGGACTACCAAATGCCCAACAGAATACATTTTTAAAGGTCCACATTTCATTGTAAAACTTCAGAAGATAGGGAATAAAAGAAACCTCTTAATATTTTCAAATGGACTTCAGTAGCCCTTCATTGCAGAACTACAGCTCATAAACAATGAAACAGACATCATAAAATGCCCTCAATGCTTTCAAAATTCTGTGGAAAACTGATCTTCAAGCTAGAATTCTACACAAAGTCAAACTATCAATAATTATGGTAAAATTGTCATTTTCACAGATATATTTAATAACATACTTTCTATGCTACTTTAAATCAGGAAACAAGAATATATATAATTCAAGAAATAGAAGATTCAACAACATAAAAAGATGTCCTAAAACAAGTGTGCTATAGTCTTGAAGAGGAATTAGTTCACGTGGGAGCGGGAGAATAAAGGATAAGAGAGAAGGAAGTCTCTGGTACAGAGGAGAGGAATGCAAAGTGTTTCTGTGTTAGAGCAGCATTTGTTTTGCAGGATGAATGAGTGAGAGAGAGGCAAAGAGACAGAGATAGAGGAGGAAGAGGAGGAGCAGGAGAGGAGGAGAAAGAGGAAAAGAAAAGGAGGGGGAAAGAGAGTAGTTGAGAAAGGTTATTCACAAGAAAGTTGATAATAATGAATGAGGGAATCTATGCTGAGGAAGGATACAAGTGGAGACCATGAGTTATCATACAGAGAAAATGGAAAACTCTGTCTTGAATCTTCAACTCTGTCTCCTAAATTTTAAACTGATTCCCTATCACTTCATTTGCATGTTTACTTGAGTACTCTGCAGGTCCTTAAGCAGAATTTCCAAAAAGGAAGCCATGATTGTCCCCAGATGTTCTTCTCCTCATGCAATCCCTCTTGAAATTAATGGTTTAAAATCTAAAACTAGGAAGTTATGATTATTGTCCTGCAGCTGAAACATACTAAATATTTCCAAAGTATATTATATCCTTTTCATCTTCCCGGACATTGCCTTAAAGTTCTCATCAATCTTTACTGATCTTTTATAATAGCTTCCTACCTTTTTCCCTGCTCCTAATTTCTCACTCTTTCAATATAACCTCTATATTGACTTTATTATTACCCAGAAGAAACCATTTAATAGTCTCTTGTTACCATAGAATAATGTCCATCGTGGCTAGTGAAATATTTAAAGAGAATTTCAATCTATCTTTGAAGCTTCATTTCCTATTGTTCCAATCCCCCTAAATGACTTGACATTACCTAATGTATTTTTTCTCAGATCCCTGTCTAACTAAAATACCCCAAAAGTTAGTAGGGCTGGAAAAATGATTCAGAAAATGATCCATTTAGCTATAAAAAACCAGTGTGAATAATTCATGTATTAAATCATTTGTACTGATGGTTATTTTGTAACTATATGTATTTCTCACAGCAAATCTGGATTTTGGGATTATTATTATCATTTCACAGGTGAAGAAAATTATTCTTATGAAAGTCAATTTAATCAAGATAATAAAGCAGTAAATGACACAGGGCTCATATTAACCAAAATTCTATGTAAATTAAAAGCCCATTTTTCAGAGATGGCATGATCTCTTGTATAAAGAAAATCCTAAAGAATCCACTAATAAACATTTTAGCAAAGTTGCAACATGCATCAATATGCAAAAATAAGTTGTTTATACACTAGCATTAAAAAAATCTGAAAACAAAATAATAAAATATTCCATTTACAGTAAAATCAAAAATTAAAATATTTAGGAAGAAATTTAACAGAAAAAGTACAAGGTTTGTACACTGACAGCTGAAATAACATTATTGAAGTGAATTACAGAAGACTAAATAAATGGAAAGGCATCCCATGTTCATGAAAAGATTAAACATTATAAAGACAGCAGTATTCCTTAAATTTTTCTACAGATAAAATGCAGTCTCTATCAAAACCCCAGCTGCCTTTGTTTGCAGAAATTGGCAAGATGATATTAAAATTCATATGGAAATGCAAAGGACTCAGAACAGTCAAAATAATTTTGAAAAAGAAAAAAGTTGAAGAACTCACACCTTAAGGTTTTAAACTGCAGAGTTACCATAATCAAGACAGAGTTATCAACATAAAGACAGACATAGATCAATAGATCGATGAAACAGAATTTAGTTTCAGAAATAAACCCTCACATTTATGGCCAAATGATTTTGAACAAAAGTGCCAAGACAATTTAATATGAAAAGAATAATCTTTTAAATAGATAGTGCTGGTACATTGCCAAATGCAAAAGAATCAATTACCACTACTTAATGCCATGTACAAAAATTAACTCAAAATAGATCAAAGACCTAAATGTAAGAACTATATAACTACTAAAAGAAAACATAGGCATAAATCCTTATGGCCTTGTGTTAGGTGATGCTTTCTTAAATATGACTCCAAAAGCATAAGCAACAAAAGAAAAATAAATTGTATTTCATCAAAATCAAAAGCTTTGTATTCCAAAGGACACTATTAAGAAAGTAACAAGATAGCCTACAGAATTGGAGAGAATATTTGCAGGTCATATATTTCATTTGGGACATAAATTCAGAATATATAAAGAACACATAACTCAATAATGAAAAAACAGATAACCCAATTTTTTAAAAAGCAAAGAATTTGGATATTTTTCCAAGTAAGATTTACAAATGGCCTATAAGCACATGAAAAGATGTTTAAAATCATTAGTCATGAGGAAAATGGAAATCAAAACCACAGTGAGAGAGAACTGTACCATTGCTAGGATGGCTATAATAAAAAAAAAAGTAGAAAATAACATATCTATGAGGATGAGGAGAAATTGAAACCCTCCATATTCCATATTTTTACATTGTTGATTTACACTGCTGACGGGAATGTAAAATGGTATGGCTGTTTTGGAAAACAGTTTAGCAATTTCTCAGAAAGTTAAACATAGAATTACCATATGACTCACCAATTCCACTAGCAAGTATATATCCAAGACAGTCAAAAACATATACTCACACAATAAGTTGTACATGATGACATTATTCATAATGGTCAAAAGATTAAAATAACCCAAATGTCAATGATGAATGGATACACAAAATGTGGTATAACCTATATAATTGCTGGTTGAAATTAGTGAAGTACTGATAATGCTACAACATGGGTGACCCTTGAAAACATTATACTAACTGCAAAAACCTAGACACAAAGGCCATGTATTGTATGATCCCGTTGATAGGAAATGTCCACAACAGCAAATCCATAGAGACAAAAAGTAGATGAGTGGTTGCCAGAGGCTTGGAGATGGGAGATAGAAATAGGGAGTGATTTGCAAGAGGTTTCTTTTTGGGGTGATAAAAAGTGTTCTGGGCCAGACGTGGTGGCTCATGCCTGTAATCTCAGCACTTTGGGAGGCTGAGGCGGGCAGATTACCTAAGGTCAGGAGTTCAAGACCAGCCTGGCCAACATAGTGAAACACCATCTCTACTAAAAATAGAAAAAAAAAATTAGTTGGGCTTTGTGGTGGGCACTTGTAATCCCAGCTACTCATGAGGCTGAGATAGGATACTCGCTTGAACCTAGGAGGTAGAGGATTCAGTGAGCCAAAACGGTGCCATTGCACTCCAGCCTGGAAACATGAGCGAAACTGTGAGTCAAAAATAAAATGTTCTGGAGCTACATAATGGTGATGGTTGTAAAATATTGTGAATATACTTAAAATCAGCAAATTATATAATTTAGTAGAGTTAATTTTATGGTATGTGAATTGTGTCTTTTAAGTTGTTTTTTTTTTAAATGGTCATTTGGTTCAGAGTATGACCATCATTCACCAATGAGCCAAATGTTTAAGACCAACAACTAGAACTTTGCTAGAGATTTCTAAGGTGACACAAATCAGGAAAATAAAATAGTTTAAGTATTTAGCTTTAATCAAAGCAAACAAAAAGTTTGCCTCTACTTTCGGAGTTCAAATGTGCCCCAAGCAGAGAGAATGTCCGTGAGAGAATGGAACAATAGGAAATAGGACAATTGTTTTGTATGCTGGGAGTATAAGATGCGTATGGTGGAGTGATGGGTAATACTTGGTAAAATATAGACAAGAGTCTATTATGATAGGATAAGGAAATAAACCAAGTAGTTCTAAAACTAGCACTACTTAAAAGTTAGCTGGGAAAAATTTGAAAGTTGTGTACTTTCCTCGGTGCTATCACTGCAGAGCTGTTGATTCCATACATCTCATAGGGTCCATAAATCTGTGATTTCAGGTGATTCTAATGTGTATAGGTTCCACAAATGCTCTGGTAGGCAATGCCTGTTATGAAAGTCCTGGTAAGTACTGAGGAGGTTCTGAATTAAAGCAGTAGCAGTGAAAGTATAAAGGAAAGAAAAGATTAGAAGAACATTAAAGGGGCTTAGTAAAATTCATTTCACACTCACTCTTTCAACATATTTTTATTAAATGAGTACCTGCTCTGTAGGAAGCACAGGGTCTAAAATGGTAAAAATCAGTCCTCACGGAGCTTTTAATCTATTTGACAAAATATATGATTACAAAAGAGGAAGAATTTAAGTGAGAATGTTAGGCTATCTAGGAAGTCTGGTTGAATAAGTGGTTGACGTTGGCATCATTCATTAGAATAAGGAATATAATGATAGTAGCAGCAAACCTTTGTGTGTCAGATAGGGACTTTACCCATATTCACCAAGATTGAATGAGTTCCTCATAGTGGCCATATCTGTATCATCATCCCTGTTTTGGAGTTGTGGAAACTCTGGCACCGGGAGGGAAGCCCACTGCCTCATATGCCACTCCTGGGGCTGAGAAGATGGAGCCATATTTGGACAAGTTCTGGCTCTAGAGAGCCAATAGTGAAGTCAGTGTTCTACTGGCCCAAAATTTCATTTTTGTTGGATTACCCCACCCTTAACTCCCATCACCAGAGTCCTCAATATTTATTCTAGAAGTGAAATTCTTCATTTAAGGTCTACAGATGAGTTTCAGGAGGTCCATGAATCCTTGAAATGGAATGGAAATTGTACAGGTGTGTGTGTGTGCTTACTTGCAATCTTCTTGGAGAGAGATTCCATAGCTTTAGTACAATGACTCTATATCCAAAAATGTTTAAAAATCTGTATTTTTCACCCATTTAGCCCATTTCATCACATGTATGACAAAATTTGTAGGAGAAGCCTTCCTGTGCATGGGTCTCATCATGACGTTAGGCTGGAAGCCCCTCCTTTCCCACCCTCCTTCCTAGCTCTCTCAGAAACGCATTGCCAAACAAGATACCAAGTCTTTCTGCATGCTGCATCCAACTTTAATGCCACAACTGAGACCTTCCAATACAGAGAAAAGCATAGGTGTGTTCCTTTGCCATGTTCTTTAATACTAAAGTTTTTTCTTGTCTCTAAACAAATTACTACTAAATTTCATTAATTTATTAACAGGTCTAAAAGTGACTTTTCTGAGCCACTTGTCTCCTATCTTGCACTCGCTTTGCTCTCCTGCAAACTGTATCTGACCACAGTTCCCACTGACTTCAAAAAGAGCTCTCCCCTTGAAAGAGCACCACAGGTTGAGGGGGCCACATCGGTTGGTCCTTGAGTATTTCTGTCGTGTCTGCTTTGCCTAGGAAAGACATGTTTTTTTCTAATAGTAGCCCAGTCTTCTAACACAAAGTGCTAATTTCAGAAAATTTTCCAGTTAGGTTTAATTTTTAAAGAACATTTCTTAGTAATTACATTAGGCTGTTCTTATATTGCTATCAATACTTGAGACTATGTAATTGTTTTTAAAGACTATGTAATTGTTTTTAAATCCCCCCTCCCTGTATCATTTCACTTCCAACTATTTATAAAGAAAGAGGTTGAATTGACTCACAGTTCTGCAGGGTGTACAGGAAGCATGATGTTGATATCTGCTTGACTTCTGGGGAGGCCTCAGGTAACTTAGAGTCATGGCAGAAGGTAAAGAGAGAGTAGGCATTTCACACGGCCATAGCAGGAGCAAGAGAGCAGAGGGAGGTGCCATAGACTTTTAAACAACCAGATCCCATGAGAACAGCACCAAGGAGATGGTGCTAAACCATTCATGAGAAAACCACCCCATGATCTAGTCACCTCCCATCAGGCCTCACTTCCAACATTGGGAATTACAATCCAACATGAGATTTGGGTGGGGACACAGATCCAAACCATATTAGCAGTTTTTCAAAAGTAGTATCTCGTGTTGCTGCATATCTTGGGGGTTGGGGGAAAGAAGGAAGAGAGAGACATTTTAAAGGCCATCTTGGTATATGAGCATTTTTTAAAATGTGGCTAATGGGTCACCAGTATTAGAACCACCAAGGATTCTTGTTAAAAACTACAGAGTTTGGCTCACTACAGTGGCTCACACCTGAAGTTCTAGCTACTTGGGAGGCTGAGATAGGAGGATTGCTTGAGCCCAGGATCCCCAGAGTACAAGGCTGCCATATGTTATGATTGCATCACTGCACTCCACCCCAGACAACAGAGTGAGACCCTGTCTTTATAAGAAAACACAACAAACAAACAGAAAACAAACCACATACAAATAAATGTTCTGAACTGAACTCTTCATTGTTAACAAGCTCTCCAGTGATTCTTATGCAATCTGGATGTGGCCTAAATGGCAGAGAAATATGGGAAGGTAGATTTCATAGTGGAGTACTGAAATTGTGGGATGCTATATCATATTTCTAGAAGTTGTTCAGCCAAACTGCTAGTTCCCTTTAATTTCTATACAACCTCAAGGGCAGAGAGATTGATGCAGACTAGAGGCAGGCACTGGGTGGTCCCCTATTGCCACAGGGCTTTCAGAGTCACTAACTAAATCCCACCTCGAAGCAAATGCTGTGGGTTGGAAAGCTCCAGCTTACACTTTCTCACAGTCCTGACTTCCTCGCAGCAGGTTTAGCAGTGTAAGTTTTGCAAGCCAAGAGGCTCTATTGGGGTAAACATATTTCAAGAGCTTATGAGAAAAAAGGGTTTGGGGCCTAGAGATGAAAGAAAGAATTGTTTTTAAATCCCCTCTCCTTGTATCATTTCACTCCCAACTATTTACCCTGGAGTGAACTCAAAAGTGAAAGTGGGGAAGAAAGACACAGCTTCCAAAACTGAACAATCTGGGTAAATAACATTGAAATGCCCTCCCCTCCTTTGCCTAACTGCCAGATCTTACTTTGATCTCCTTAGTTTTCAGTCAATTCTTCAAATACTCCCCTAACTCAATCTTTTCGGTCCTCTGACTCTCTCAAAGGCTTAACCTCCAGCTCACCCCCAGATGCCCTCCTATCTTGCTCAATCCCAGAACCACCCACAATCTCCGTTTTAATGACTCATCCCAACAGGCACAATCTCCCACAGAGCCAACCTTTGGGCTCTGCTCATCCTCTCCAATGAACAGCAGGTGCAGAGTCCTCCTTTGTTCTTTGGTCTCCTGTAGCAATTAAGGAGAGAACTAAAGGGCCATTTGCTGAGCGGAATCGTGCTGGTCAGGAGCAAGCAAGCCTGAAGACAGTGCTTACTTTTCTCTAATTTGCTTTGATAGAGTTGCCACGGCCCACTTGTGTTACAGTCACAAAGTTCCTAATCATAACCAAACTCTAATTTTAAAAATAGCTAAATTCCATGCTGCTAGCTCTGTGTTAACTGCTTTAAATACAGCATGCCATTTAATCCTTTCAACCATCCAGTAAGTTGGACTCCATTATTATCCCCATTTTAGAGATGAGAAAACTGAGGCTTAGAAGGGTTAAGTTACTCAGTTAAAAATATCATACAGGTATTAATTAATGAAGCTGAGATTCAAATTTAGGACTATTTGATTCCATAGTGCAAACCCCTTAACAGGATTATGTTAGTTTTGTATCCAATAGTATGGTTTTTCCTGCAAATAATAAAATACCTTAGACAAGATGGGGTCACTATTTCAAATAACAAGACTGGAGTCACATGTTTCCAGGATTAGTGAAGTCATAAGCTCTCCAGTGTCAGGGCATGGGTCATATTCTCTGAAATGTTCTCGCCTTCATCCTCAGGATCATAAGACGGCTATCATGTTGCCAAACATCGTTTCTTCCTGTGAAAACATCCAAGAGCAGAAAATAAATGGGGAAGATGTCTCTCATTACATGTGTCTATTTTTGTTGTTGTTGTTTTGAGACAGAGTTTCACTCTTGTTGCCCAGGCTGGAGTGCAATGGCACAATCTCGGCTTACCGCAACCTCCGCCTCCTGGGTTCAAGTAATTCTCCTGCCTCAGCCTCCTGAGTAGCTGAGATTATAGGCATGCATCACCATGCCAGCTAATTTTGTATTTTTAGTAGAGACAGGGTTTCTTCATGTTGGTCAAGCTGGTCTTGAACTCACAACCTCAGGTGATCCACCCGCCTTGGCCTCCCAAAGTGCTGGGATCACAGTCGTGAGCCACCACACCCAGCCTGCATGTATCTATTTTTTTTTTTTTTTTTTTTTTTTTGCCAATGTCACATCTTTTATCTTTATGACATGTGTCTATTTTTAACAAGAAGAAAAATATTTCCTAGAATTCCCCAACAGACACTTCCTTCTAAGTCACTGGTCAGAACTGAGTCACCTGCCCTACCTTTCCTTAAGCAGTTGCTGGTGAAAGGGAATAGAATTATCTTGCCTTGTTTAAGTCTAACCATGATTTACCCTATGCAGCCTGAAAAAGAGCCCACCCTTCCCTGAGCACATTGCTACCCACTTGAATGCCTGAAAAAAATCTGTCAGCAGAGAATGAAAGGGCAAATGGCTATTCTGTATTGCAGTGTCTCCCACACATATTTTCCATTTCCATTTGCTTATCCAGGTTGCTGAATCTCCTGTCCAGTATGAAAATGCACTGTGCATTCTATACAGTTTTAACCAATGAGAAAAAAAATACTAAGTATGAAAATGTTGGTGTCTTTTGTTTTATCTATTTTTTTTTTTAATTTTTATTGATTGATTTTTGAGACAGTCTTGCTCTGTCACCCAGGCTGGAGTGCAGTGCTGCAATCTCGGCTTACTCCAACCTCTGCCCCCTAGGTTCAAGCAATTTTCCTACTTCAGCCACCTGAGTAGCTGGGATTATAGGCATGCACCACCACCTGGTTAATTTCTGCCTTTTTAGTAGAGACAAGGTTTCACAATGTTGGTCAGGCTGGTCTTGAACTCCTGACCTCAAGTGATCCACCTGCCTTGGCCTCCCAAAGTGCTGAGATTACAGGCATGAGCCACCATGCCCAGCCAAATTTTAGTGTATTTTAATCAAATACACAATATGTTAGTCAAATGATCATGATATGGCTATTATCCTCAAATTATTGTCAGACTAAAAAAAGTCAAATTATCTTTCAACTTATAGTATTCCTAGTCTATCTATGTCACATAATCCTCTTCCATAGCTCTTTACTGACTTTTCATAGAGCTTCTATTTTCTCTTATAAACTTCTTATTTCTCTATATTTCTTCATGGTCTACCTCAGTTTTGTATGACAACAGTTATTTATGGATGAGAGAGGTTATAAATTTTGTTATTTTTAAAAATTGTTCAAATATTTCCACAAAAATAATGCTATTTTTATGTTATTTTCCAAGTTGGTCCAATACCTTCACAAAATATAAATTGACCTGAATAATTGGAAGTGTATGTAATTGTGTAGTTCCTCACACTGAGACATTCTGATTCTATATGTTGGGTAGTTGGAAGCTTCTAAAAAAGAATATTTTATTTATGTGTGATTTCTTTTCTTGTCTCTTTTATGTAACAAATCTCTTCAACCCATTGGAAGCACTTGGGAATAGAGAAGCTTCTGTCATCTTGCATCTCCCACAGTCCTGGCCCATATATACCATACACAGTGCTGCAAGTGCATTTATCTTCTTGCTGCTCCTAGCAGTTAGTTCTGTCACATTTCCAAGTTGGCCTGACTCCACTCAGCCCCCTTTTTGCTTTATTTTAAAACATTAGTTAGAAGTTTTTTGAAACTTACCTGTTTTTAGATAAGTACCTCTCATTCCAAATCATTCTTTCCACTCCAGAAGTCACAGAATTATATTTTCAGGTTAAAAAGAATATTAGAACAATATTGCCAACTTCTTCCATTTTATAAATTAAAAAACCTGGGCCTGAAGTGAGGCTGCTTGTTCACCACCATGCAGCTCCTTCGGAAGGTTTTCTGCTTCCCCAAACTAACAAGGATAGGGATGACAAAAGCAAATGGGACAACTGGTAGGGGCATCAGCGAAGGTAAAGAAGTAATATAGAGTAGAAGGTCTAGGAGTCCCAGCAGGGGCAGGGCAGAGGAGAACTTCTATCTAAGGGCCGAAGAAATGGGGCGGCATGGACTTAATGTTTCCTCGTCCTAGACTATAGACCAACTTGCAAATAACTCCCCTCCAAGAATTCCATGCTTTTGACTAGGACCATCTCCAATTCAGTGCTGCTAGGCAATCCATTACTAAATTCTTCAGGGTAAACCACTTTGTTTTCTGAAAACTCATCTCAAAAAATATAAACCTGTGAATGAGATTCCATTACTTATGTTTCTTAATTGAAAGTGACTGAAACTTACATTTCATTTGTGTATTAAGCAATGAAGTGCAGATACCAAAAATGTTACCTGCCTTCTTGCACACCATCCATCATCTCTACATTTCATAGTGATATACCAGCCTCATTATTTCACAGTGATGATGAACTTGGTAAGAAGCCTTGCAGCCTCACTGGCAAAGGAAGAATTGACCCCTACTTTCCCTAGTTCCCCAAGCCCAGTGTGAGTCATGGGCCTATTCTTCCACCCGAAAAAAATAATGCAGGAGAAGAGAAGTACCTGGGGTGTGCAAGACCTCAGCAGCAGCCATGTCCCGAGGGACAGGAAGCAGGAGAAAACCTTCTTAGTAGGTAGGAAGAGTGGTGAGGTGCTGAGCAAATAATTTATTAATTGTCTGTTACAAGCTTGTGTTTGGGAGGCAGTGATAAAAGAGCTCTATTCAGTAAATATTTCTTTAACATCAAGAAAATATAATGGTTTTTCAGGGCTTTATAATATATAAGTATAGGTAAATAGATGTCAGATAACGTGACCAATAACTGGTAAGAAATCTGATATAGGGAACCAAAAATAACAAATGTAAAGTTAAAGCAACAAAATCACTACTCATAAGAATATCCTATTGATCTCAGTACAGATATGTCACACTTTAATTAAACTTGTGACATTTGCTTTGAATACCTATAGGATGTCATCACTTAAATATGTGTACATAGTTGTATTTAGATTTGTGTGTTTAGTTGCATCTAGATTACCTTTTTGCATTTGACAGAACCTTTCAATATTTTAAATATGGACACATACTCACAAATGTATACTTATAAATTATAAATATTTAAAATTTATTTTATAAGTAATTAAAATCCCAATTCAAAGCAACTTAAACAAAAAAGAAGTATATTTGTTTTTATCATAATTAGCAGTACAAACTGGAGATAGTTGCAGTTCCATCCTAGAATGGTTTGAATTTTCTTTATATATATATATATATATATATATATATATATAATTGCACTTTAGGTTCTGGGGTACATGTGCAGATCATGCAGGATTGTTGAATAGGTATATACATGGCAATGTGGTTTGCTGCCTCCATCCCCCCGTCACCTATATCTGGCATTTCTCCCCATGTTATCCCTCCTCAACCTCCCTACCCCCCGCTGTCCCTCCCCTATTCCCCCCCAACAGACCTCAGCATGTGATGCTTCCCCCGCCATGTCCATGTGTTCTCATTGTTCAACACCCACCTATGACTGAGAACATGCAGTGTTTGATTTTCTGTTCTTGTGTCAGTTTGCCGAGAATGATGGTTTCCAGATATATCCATGTCCCTACAAAGGACACAAACTCATTGTATTTCATGATTGCATAGTATTCCATGGTATATATGTGCCACATTTTCCGTGTCCAGTCCATCATCAATGGGCATTTGGGTTGATTCCAGGTCTTTGCTGTTATAAACAGTATTGCAATGAACAAACGTGTGCATGTGTCTTTATAACAGAATGATTTATACTCCTTTGGATATATACCCAGTAATGGGATTGCTGGGTCAAATGGAATTTCTATTTCTAGATCTTTGAGGAACTGCCACACTATCTTCCCCATGGTTGAACTAATTTACACTCCCATCAAGAGTGTAAAGTGTTCCTATTTCTTCGCATCCTCTCCAGCATCTGTTGTCTCCAGATTTTTTAAGGATCACCATTCTAACTGGCGTGAGATGGTATCTCAATGTGGTTTTGATTTGCATTTTTCTAATGACCAGTGATAATGAGCATTTTTTTCATATGTTTGTTGGTCTTATATTTGTCTTCTTTTGAAAAGTATCTGTTCATGTTCTTCACCCACTTTTGAATGGGTTTGTTTGTTTTTTTTCTTGTAAATCTGTTTTAGTTCTTTGTAGATTCTGGATATGAGTCCTTTGTCAGATGGGTAGATTGCAAAAATTTTTCCCATTCTGTTGGTTGCTGATTCACTCTAATGATTGTTTCTTTTGCTGTACAGAAGCTCTGCAGTTTAATTAGATCCCATTTCTCTATTTTGGCTTTTGCTGCCATTGCTTTTGGTGTTTTACTCATGAAGTCCTTGCCTATGCCTAGTCCTGAATGGTTTTGCCTAGGTTTTCTTCTAGGGTTTTTATGATATTAGGTCTTATGTTTAAGTCTTTAATCCAGCTCAAGTTAATTTTAGTGTAAGGGGTCAGGAACGGGTCCAGTTTCTGCTTTCTGCACATGGCTAGCCAGTTTTCCCAACACCATTTATTAAACAGGGAATCCTTTTTCCATTGTTTGTTTTTGCCAGGTTTGTCAAAGATCAGATGGTTGTAGATGTGTGGTAAACTGCCATTCACAATTGCTACAAAGAGACTAAAACTAGGAATACAACTAACAAAGGAGGCAAAGGACCTCTTCAAGGAGAACTACGAACCACTGCTCAAGGAAATAAGAGAGGACACAAACAGATGGAAAAACATTCCATGCTCATGGTTAGGAAGAATCAATATCATGAAAATGGCCATACTTCCCAAAGTAAATTATAGATCCAATCCTATCGCCATCAAGCTACCTATGACCCTCTTCACAGAACTGGAAAAAAACACCTTAAACTTCATATGGAACCAAAAGAGAGCCCACATATCCAAGACAATCCTAAGCAAAAAGAACAAAGCTGGAGGCATCACTCTACCTGACTTCAAACTATACTACAAGCCTACAGTAATCAAAACAGCATGGTACTGGTACCAAAACAGAAATATAGACCAGTGGAACACAACAGAGGCCTTGGAGGCAACGCCACATATGTACAACCATCTGATCTTTGACAAACCTGAGTGATTTGAATTTTCCTTGACTGCTTTTGACTCTGATGAATAAAGAAATGCATTTATCTCCCTCTTACTCATCATTGGATATTACTAATTTTTCAGAAACTTTCCGTTTTGGTAATAGTTTCAAGTTATAAATTTCTCTATTAGTTAGATTTAACATGTCTTCATATACTTATTGTTTATATTTTCTCTTCTGGAATTGCCTGTACATACAATTTGCCCATTTCTCTATTTATTGGTGTGACTTTTTCTTACTTTTAGGGAATAACTTTATTTTATCTGAATTGAACCTTTGCCTATTATTTTATTGCAAATATATTCTTGCTATGTTTGTTTCATGTTACCTCTTGCAATTCAGACTTTATTTTTATCTGCTCAAATCCATTATATTTGCCTTTATGGTATGTATTGCATTATTTATAACCAAAAGTTATTCAAAATTTTCTTGTGTAGTTTCTTCTGATAAATTATATTTTATTTTTCTAATGAGGTTTTTCATTCATCTGGAATTTACTTTGATATTATATAAGTTGAATATCAAACTTTATTTTCTTCTAAATTGATAGTAAAAAATATTTATCAAATAATATTTTTCAAATATTATTAGTCAAATAATATTTTTCAAATATTATTAGTCAAATAATATTTTTCAAATATTATTAGTCAAATAATATTTTTCAAATATTATTAGTCAAATAATATTTTTCAAATATTATTAGTCAAATAATAAAAAGGTATTTATCAAATAAGTCATTCTCTTCTCTACAGAATGAAATCGAATCTCTAGCATATATTTTATTCTCATGTATACTCAAGCTTATCTGGGGCCCTCTGTTCAAATCTGTTGCTCTACTTGCTCATTCCTGCTTTTAATCAGTACCTTTGTTGACAATTTTAATATCTTGGGTAGGACAAATCACCTTATATTACATATCTTTTTCCATATTTTCTTAGCAATGCTATACATGATTCTTTAACATGGCATTTGATGTCCATGTTTGTCTTTACAGTTTCTCCCCCTTTATCCTTTTGCTCTGTATGTTGGGATTCTAACATCTGTGGACTGTTTCACCCTGAATCTCTTGCCTCTTGTTTCCATTTGAGTTTGGCCAATGAGAGGCACTGAGAGGAAACTGAAGGGCAGGCATGGTATTTGTTCCCTCAGCTCCTTTCCAGCAAGGCTACCAGTCCCTCCTGGTTTCCTTCCTATAGTTCTCCAGTGGTCCTCTCCTGTAGCTGTGGTTGGAATTCTGGTCACAACTCCCTCTCATGTCTCCTTTAGGCCTGGGGATGGTAATGTGAGTCCCAAGTGACTTTATTGTCTCCTGTGTCCCTCTTGACCCTACCCAAACCTTTGTAAATCATTCCTTCATTAAACTTTCCTTTGTTACCCTATTTTAATGTGCCATCTGTTTTCTGCCAAGAAGCTAATGATACCTAGGGAATTGTAGAAATGAACTCAGGAGATACCACTGGGATTATTATAGGAACACATTAAATGTATTTAATAATTTGGGGAGGATTTCTATGTTTGTTAGTGCATATTCCCTTTGAGAGCATGGTCACTTCTCATTTTTTTGTTCAATAAATTTTTAAGCAGTTTTTTTTTTTAATTCATGTCATGCTAGTTTATTTCTAGGAAGCATATGAATTATGTTGCTATTAAGGTTAGAATAATTTTTAATTTAAAAAATTTTCATTCTAACATGTTTCCATCACTATAAAGTCATTAAGTTATACATTTATTATGTATCCAAGTAACTTACTCTATTCCCTTACCATTTATAATTGACTTTTTTTCTGACTCGTAATATTCTAGGTTTACAAACAACTCATATAAAAATGATGATAATTTTATATCTTGTTTTCAAAGGTTGATGTCATTTACTTTATTCTTTTGTTAGTTGCATGACCTAAGAATGCAAAATAAAGTTGAGAATAGTTATTTTTAGGAATGGTTACACACTTGTATTTGGTTTTAAAGTTGGTTACTGGTATTTTATCATTCATTAGGTTTTATTTTCCTTTTTCCTGTAAAACAATTCTTACCATTTTTATTCTCTATTTTTGTTCGTAAAATCAGTTACTTTAATTCAATTATTTCTCATCGTCTATCACTACTGAGATGTTTTTTCTCTATGACTTAACATTAGATCTTAATTTTGAAACATTTTTGCATCTCTGGAATAAATTCTATTTGGCCACAACATATTATCCTTATTACTTTAGAACACTGCTGAATTCTATTTGCCAAAATTATAATTAGGATATTTCAGTCTATATTCACAGGTGTCCTAGACTAAATTTTATACTATTCTTTTAAACTTTTGTTCTATTTACATTTATATTGAAAAGTGATATGTTTGTTCTCATTTCCATCTCATTTTATGTTAATTTTTTTGTACACTCCTTTTCTTCTTATGTTTTCCTACTTTCCTGGGCTTAATCAAATTATTGTTGTGTTCTGTTTATTTTGGTTTGTATTTAAATTGTCCCCTACCAACAATTTGAAAATAGTTAAATGTGTTTAACTTTCTTATTAAAACCCATACTTCTCTGCTATTTTGTTGAAAATAATAACACCTTGATCATTCCCCATAACGACAGAAATTTAACAATATGTTACTTTCCCACTCCCTCGCATCATTTCTAAATCCATTTTTTTCAAATTACTTCAGAAATGTATTATTATTTTTTTTAAGATGGAGTCTGGCTCTGTCACCATCACCCAGGCTGGAGTGCAGTGGTGCAATCTTGGCTCACTGCACCCTCTGCCTCCCAGATGCAAGCAATTCTCCCACCTCAGCCTCCCGAGTAGCCAGGATTACAGATGTGTACTACCATGCCCAGCTAATTTTTTATATTTTTAGTAAAGACAGGGTTTCACTATGTTGGCCAGGCTGGTCTCAAATTCCTTCCCTTGTGATCCACCTGCCTGGACTCCCAGAGTGCTGGGATTACAGGCATGGGCTACTATGTCCGGCCAATTTCATATTATTTTTAAGTTTTTCCTTAGAGTATACCTCTTCTCTTCTTTGTGTGTTTAACACCAGCATTACACTTTGCTGTCACTTTATCCTAACCCACATAGGCTCACCTACATACTTTACTGGATTCATTGCTCACAACCTATTTATTGTATTATTTATATTCTACTTGTTTTAGATCTCTTGTTTTAGATTTAAATTTACTATTTTTTATGCTGGAGTATATCCTCTACTTGTTTTAGATTTAAATTTACTATTATTTGTGCTGGAGTATATCCTTAAGTAATTTTGAATGGAAAAATAAATAGAATACTTTAAGTTTCTACATATCCCAGAAATTTATATGAATGATAACCTTTCAGAAAGTAGGATTTTATACCACAGTGCTTTCTCCTTCACAAGTTTATAAACATTATTCCACTAGCTTTGAGTGTAGCATATAAGAAGTCAACATCGAACTTGTTTCTTTCCCATTTTATGTAAACTTCTCTATCTGTCTGAAAAAAATATATTTTTTTTCTATCTACAGAGACCAGAAATTTTGCAGAGATATGTCTAGTTGTGGCTGTTTTTATACCCTCTGCCTGGCATTTACCTAGCCCCTTTGATCTTTTTTTTTCAGACCTGGAAGCTGAAGATTATTGCTTTGATTATTGATTCCATTTCCATCTGCTCCTTTTGCTCCTTCTGGAATGCCGATGATAATTTGCATGTTATTTCTCCAGGGCTGTCCTCCGTGTCTCTTATCTTTTCAGTCATGATTTACATCTCTTAGGATTTCTCCTTTGTGTTGAAAGATGGTTTCTCCATTTAATCTGCAGATCACAAACCCAGATTTTCACAGTATTGATTCCATTTCCACTCTTTCTGGTGCAGCTTCCCGAGGTGGAGACACCTGCTTCAGCTTTCCAGCTGTGTCTCCTTCCTGAACTTTCTTAGTCTGCTCCTGTTACAAATGAGAGTCTCTGCAGCATACACTTTCATCCCAGCTCTTCTGCAGTGGTGGACTGTAAGGCAGTGAAAGATAAAAGAGTGTCTCCACCAGCAGATGGAAGCTAACAGGGCTGAATGGCTTCTCCAGTGTAGAGAAACATCCTCCTTCAGCTCCATGGAAAAGGAATAATTCTGCCCTACCTACTCATTGCCCTCAGACAATTGGTGTCAACAGGAAAAACATTTCTTCTGGGGATGCACGTACAAGAGGACAGATCTGTTCTTCTGTCTGCATTGGCTGAGGTGCTCCATCTGAATTAACTGTGAGTCAGAGGTACTCACCATGGGCTTTCCAAAGAGGCAGTGCCACATTAAATGACTCAATCAACTTAGCATTGACAACAGTGGTGCCTTGAACTTGCATCTTCTCATCAGTGAGTCTGGCCAGATGTAACATTTATCATCTCATCCAGATTTGCCATTTCTAGAGCAGACTTAGGCTAGTACTTTAGGGACCTAATAACAGGAAGGTCATAAGGATATATGATCAGGCCATTTTCACAAATTAATGTTAATCTTTATTGTTTTGGGGAGGATTTCCTTCTCGCTAAAACATTATTCATTTTGTACAAAGTTAAAACATTTGGGAAATATACAATGTACTAAATATACAATGTACTAATGGGGGTGTAGGATAATCCCACATCCCCATTCTACTCCACCCACCTGATTTCTAAATCACCATTAATGATTTGATATGATTTTTCTTAAGGTTCTTTTTCTATGCATCTACTGTTATGATAAGTATAAAATTTATAGTCAACACCTTAAATATATGAAACAAAAAATGAGTTATCTTTATTCTTATAATGAATTCATATCTGGCTCTGAAACCTCAACCTACCTAATGCACACATTTTACTGTGATCGATTTCAGGATTAAATATACTGATTTCCCAATGGACTCAGGTTTATGATTCAGTCACATGCTAGCTTATGGTTTATTCCCAGGTTTTTCTCTGCCTCCACTGTTGTCTCACTTGTTCTGTGTTCTTATGGGTTTGCAAGCCGGCTGCCCAATAGGATTAGTAAGAAGGAAGAGGCTATTCTTTAATCTGGAGTCATTGTCAGGCAGCAGGACTCTGCAGATCTGTCACTCACATCTGTCCCCACACTTCCTAGAGCTTCCTCAGCTTTCAGCCCAGCTAGTGTTTTCTGCATAGGGCTTCTTTGGAGATTTCCACCACATAGGCTGACCATCCATGACGTGAGCTGTTTGCTCCTCACTGCTGCTATGATTTTCTCCTCACACTATGATTCTGCAAATTCTTGGCAGGCCTCCTGGCCCTTCCTCTCTGTTACTTCTGTATCCCACTTGGGAACAGTTCAACTCTCTATTCCTTTTGGAAGCCAAAGGAAATGCTCTCCTACATCCTCCTTCTCCTATCTCCACAGCCAGTCATTTCTTCTGTTCTTTCATACCTTATTGTCCTTGACTACGTTAAGTAGCTTCCCCTTAAAGAATTACCCACAGATTTCCTTGCTCTTAGATCTTCTCAAACAAGGGGAAATCTGGTTTTCTTCTGTCTCCACTCCATTGTTGGTGTGTGCGTGTGTGTGTGCACGTCCATTAGTGGGGTGGAAGACAGGAAAAAGCAACTAACTAAAACACTCCATATTATCCCAATTCCCCCTGCTTTTTCTGCCAAAGTCAGCCACCCTCTTTTCATGCTTTACCAACTCATCTTTCCTTTCACACTAGGAAAGAAGAACAAAACTAATAGTTGCCATAACAAATTATGGGTATCAAAGTATTAGTCTATCACAAATTAAAACCTTACATAGCAAGAAAACATACCAACACTTTATTGTTGCACTCGGAGATATACAAATATGTATATACAATGTATGCATAAGTTTCCTGTATGCATAAGCTTTTTCCCTCACCCACATTACACAAATATTGCATGGAATATACTAAAAAATTATTCATAGTTTATTTGAAATTCAAATGGGATACCTGTGTATCCCATACTTTTGCTGGAATCTGCAGTAGTCACTTCCAAATGAATACGCTTCTGACCAGTCTATATTTTCAGTCATCTATATACTACCCTGTGGGATCATACAGCCCAGTGTCAGCCTTTCCTCCCTATGCCTCATTGTCTTCAAAATTCTAATTTGGTAATTCATATATTTTATCTGTTATCCATTTGATCTCAGAGAGAGGGTTGACATTGAATTGCCTATCATATCTAGAAAACATAAGCTCCCTTGTTTATTTCTGAACCTGTTCCATACTGTGTCTACAAGGTGTCAAAGGGTTGCTACCCATGTGACCTCAGGGGTTTTATTTTTGACCAAAATAATCATCCTAGAAACAAAGTAAAGTAGTGGGCCCTGCCCCAGACACTGCGCTGGCTGTGAGGACTTCTCACTGAGGGAGGGTACCTCCAAGGATGTAGTGTGTATGGCAGCCGGTCTCAGAGGGATAAGTCACCTCTGGACTACTTCTAGCTCCTCAAGTAAGCACCGAAGCTTTGACCTCCAGAAAATCAATAAAGCTTCCTCTCTGCTCCTCCCACAATGTTTCACTAAAAATGAGAATTTGGGGACTCCTCCAGTTTCTGGTAAAGTATGGATTTTTCCAATAAGACTCTGAACTGCTCTACTCAAACCTAGACTCCAAGCTGCACTACACACACACACACACACACACACACACACACACACACACACACACACGGCTCCATCCAGAGTCCTGCTGATACATGATATATATTTAAGGTGGGCAGCCTTCCACTTAATCATAAACCATTCAGGTAACGTTAGACATTCAGCCACAGAAACAATGTTCAATTCTAAATTACACCCTGTAAACTGCTATCTAATGTTGACAGACCGGTGACATTTCAAGGGTATGTTTCAACCACAGTTCTTTACAATAAGATCATATTATACATTCTATGTTGCAATTTAATATCTTTGTGAAATCTTCTTATGTACATACACATAGTCCTATCTTATTCCTTTTAACATATAAAATGTTTAATTGCATTAATATGCCATATTTTTGACATTACATTAAAATTCAAAATTGACAAAGTTTTTCTTATAGTCTTATAAAAAATCATCTTACTACATATATTTAATTTGATGGAATAATGTAACTGAGAAAAATGGTATGTTTCTTCTAATCTCCCAAATTAATATCTGGGCATAATTAAGCATTAGCAGACCAGCGGCAGCTTTATCAGCATGTATCCTGAAATTACATCCTGGTCATATTATAAACCTGCACAGGCTACATGGCTCTGGGAGCCAGAGGGTTGTTCATTATTGTTTTCCTTGTCCCGAGTCAGCCTTCTTCACATTCCCTGTGGCAGGTGCTCTAAGATGCTATGATCCCTTTTAAGCCTGCTTTCCCAGCTCCTCACACTAAATCGCAATATTGCCTGTGTTCCTCAGGGAAAATGGAAATATTTGAACAGAACTCTCCTCACCTTACTTTACTGCTACCTCTGACTGACTTAATACCTTCTCATCCTTTATGCTAGTGTCCTGTCTGAGCAAAAACCTTTGTCTTCTCCACTTGCACTCCATGAGATGGTCAGATGCCACAACGGAATTCAAATAAATATATAGATACCCAGGTGATAAACTACATGTAAAGTTAACATGAGTGCTTGACCTGGAAGGTATGAAATGGAAGAAAACTGCATGCTGAGAGGAGAAAGGGAGGAAAGATGAACAATATATTAACAATACTACACCTAAAATACAGGACTTCCTGATATTACAGAGTGAAATAGTTATAGAATTCAAGCAGAGATCTCCCTCTGTGCCTAATAATACTTAACATTCTGAATGACAAGGGTGTGTGATGTTAGCTGTGATTTTATAGAACTGAGACAATAAGAGGACTTCTCAAACCATAGAAAAAAAAAAAAAAAAAATTTGTTCTTATTAAGCCCAAAGCAGAGATTACCTGTTTCAATATTCAAGATTATTTCTCCTTTTAAACTAGTACATGTATGATGTGAAAGCTTTTTAAAAGACATTGCAATTATCCAAATAAAGCACAGTGAAACATTTTGGAAAATATAGTCAAACATCATAAGGTTATATACATTTATCAACATACAGATTATATGTTACAGTCTTTAAATATTAAGGGACTGGAATCCACTACTCTTTGTGGATCCTTAGGGAGCCTGTGTGAGGAGTTATTTGGGCTTGGAAGTTAAGAAAAAATGCTTTGAAGTTAAGCAAACCTGGATTCTAAACCCAACTAGACCACTTGTACACCATATAACCTTCTACAGATACTTAAATTACTTATAAGTAGTTTTCCAAGCCATGGTTTTCTCACACATAAATAGGGCTGAGAATAGCATCTCATAGCATTGGTGTTATGAAGATGAAATAAGCTCATATACACCACATAGCTTAGCATATAATTTCATCAATAGTAGCTGCTATTAGTAGTATCATTAGAAATAACTATTTAAAACTAATACCAGTTGCATATACACGGCTTGTGTTCCAATCTGTTTTAAAGTTTGTTTAAATTAAACTCAGTTTCTGAAATACTAAATAGGCTACAACTTGCTTTATTTACTAAATGTAAAATGTATTTTAAGTGGGATTGAACTAAAATATACATTTTATGTATGCATATTTATGTATACATATTTATATTATTTTATTACATATTTATACATTTTATGTATGCATATTTATGCATACATAAATATGCATAAAGTTATGCATATTGTTTCATAACTTTCTACATGTATGAAATTCATGTAGAAAGAATGAAGATTCATAACTTTCTACATGTACTACTATTTTGCCTGGTTATCAGAAAATACCACAGGATAGAAGCAGAGAGCCTGGAAATCCCCAGAGGTTAGCAGCAGAAGATAGATGGAGCTAGAGAGATAATAGTAGCACCATATAAGAGCACAACTATGATGATGCTGTGGGAACATGCATTTGAAGGCAATTATGTTTCCTCTAATTTTGTTTTACCTTTTTATGTTGCCATCCCTGAAAATATATTTTTTTAAGTAATACAGCTTTCTAAATGACTGGTGCTAGTTAGTCAAATATTTAGAAGCCAAGGGTCTTTAATCACCTAAGTGCTTTTCTATGAATACTGATGTGACAAAGGTTCATATTTAATTTATTCCAAAGTGACTCTATGCTAAGTAATGGTTCACTAAAGAATTTGAGAGCCTAGTTACTCCCAATTAAAAAGTATACATCTTCTTCTGTGTCAGAGTTGTTACCAGACATGTCAGAGCAAGTCACCAGGTCACCAAGACCACGTGGACAGAAGTAGTAAATATAAGCATGTGTGTATGCATTTGTGCAGCTGTGGGAGGAAGGATGGAGAAGCAGGGACTTCCAATTATTTTTAAAATTTGCCTTATAGATCTAAGCAAATTTCCTTTGAAAGGCCCTAAAGTCACAGGTAGATGACTTGATCAAAATGTTCCATTTTGAAAATGAAATACAAGAACACCAGCATAATCTAAGTTTACCAATTACTGATACTAGAAATACATGTTTTGTTGCAGCATAATGAATCCCAACAAGGTCCGTGTTGTCCTCTAATCTTGCTAAAGGGCACATATATATTTCAGATATTCATAAATATTTCCTCTACTATTAGCATTTTTATTATTGCAAGAGCTACATGTAAATCTCAGAAGCTCTATTCCATTAATGTGTAAAATTACCATCTTCTCACATCGACCTATCACTGTAATCATTATTCTAACTAGAAGCATGCTAAAATGGTTTGAAAGCCAGAAGAGACTAATCAGTGATTTAGATCACTTGTCTTATTACCTATTAACAGAAACCACCAAGAAAAGTTGACTTTTAGGAGAATCAGAGCAGCTGGAAAGAAAGATAAGGAGACAGGAACTAGTGGTGATTGCCTATTTTCCCTGAGCTTTTTTGTGAAGTTTAATGAAAAAAATGTTGTATTCTTTAAAGACATTTTAATTCCATTTTCATAAAGGTGGAGGAGAGCATTTATGATGCCATTTCTTTAACAAATACTGTATTTATGATAAATATTAAATTCAGCTGATGTTGCCAAGAAATCACCCTCCTAGGGAATGCATTACTATTATGTGTAGCAAAGTCCTTCATATGTGAATTTAAATTATCTTCAATCACAAAGCTGTTGTATGTTTCGCATTTAATTATGGCTTTGATGATTATAGTAAAGAAAGGCTCTCCTCTTACCTCCCCACACACATATAAACATAAGCATAAGAATATATACAAGCATATCAGAAGCACACTAACAGACTTTAAAAGTTTAGTTTTGCTGTTTACAGATGAGTACAGTAGCTTTTTGAATTGCATCCTTGTAAAAAAGACAATTCTTCAACCTATCCCAAATAGCAATCAAATTTTTCAGGACTAATGACATGAAGAAAAGAGTCACTCTCTTTAGACTTCCTAAATGTTTTAACTAAATGGAAAAAAAATAAGTAAGTGACAGTTTTGATCAGTTAAAACTTTTAAAAAGTTATTTCTTTGTTGAGAAAGATGTTATTATTTCATTCAATTTAATATATAGGTGTCATGGACCTAAGATGTGCTGTATAATATTCTCACCATTGTAAAAGATAATAAAGCTCTGACCTTTAAGGAACTTCATCATTTGTTGAGAAAAATTAAGAAGGAAATAATTCAAGATCAATGAAAATCATAATATCAGGCACCAAAATAATTGCAAATGTCTCACAATATAAAAAGAGAGAGAATGGAAATTGAATATGGAAACTGAGTATATTAGAAGTCTTTAAGGAGAAGCCTGGGTTTTAAAGATTTCTTAAAGGAGATTTACCATTAGAAAGGAAGAAAAGATGGCATGTTTTTCTTTCTCAAGATTACTATTTTTATTGAATGTTTTCTATTTTCCCTTCAAATATACATTCACGATATTATATTCTAGTATAAACCAAAAACAATATACTCTTGATATTTGAAAGAGATATACTGGAGAACTTTTTACTCTTCAATTCACAAATGCTGCACTACCATAAAATTTTCCCCATAAAATAAAGTAAAACTGATTAAATATTTCAAGTTGCCCTTTCTGTCCCTTAATAAGATTTACTATATAGGAGAAAACTTTGAGAAACACTGCAATTGGGAGTGCTAGATTCTCTTTCTGGCTCAGAGAAAGGGACACATTCATAGAATGACCTCACCAAGATGACAAATGATGGACCTTCGGGTTACTCAACGGTTTAGAAAAATCTCTTTATCCTAAGGGTTTGCACTTTAATCAACGGTGAAAAAAATTTATGCGCACATCTGAATCATGCCTAGAGCTTTTTAAAATACAGATGCTGTGTATGCCCTCTTGCACATTCTGAGGAGGACTGAGGCATTTGCATTTTTTAAAAGGTTTTTTTATTGAGAGAGTGTCTGGTTCTGTCACCTAGTCTGGAGTACAGTGGTGCAGTCACAACTCACTGCAGCCTTCATCCTCCCATCCTAGCTTCCTAAGTAGCTGGGACCACAGGTACACACCACCACGCCTGGCTAATTATTTTGTAGAGATGAAGTCTCACTATATTTCTCAAGCTGGTCTCCAAATCCTGGACTTAACTGATCCTTGTACCTTGGCCTCCCAGAGTGCTAGGATGTCCGGTGTGAGCCACTGCACCCAGTCTTAAAAGTTTTACAATGGATTCTGATGTTCATTCACCTACTAGAACCACCTACTAAAACCACCTACTGGTTGAGCATTCCTAATTCAAAACCCAGAGTCAGAATGCTGCAAAATCGGAATTTGTTTCATGCACAAAATTATTTAAAATATTAATATTAATAAAATTACCCTCAGGCTATATGTATAAGGTATATATGAAACATTAATAAATGTTGTGTGTAGAATTGGGTCCCATCCCCCAAGATATCTCATTAAATATATACAAATATTCCAAAATATGACAAAATCCAAAATGCTTCTGGTCCCAAGAATTTCAGACAAGGGATACTCAACCTGTACTAGAAAAGTGGTCTGCCCAAATTGTCTCATTAAATCATATTAAAAATAGGTGTCTCATATTAAAAATATGCATGAGGAAATTCTGATGAGTACTTAACTCCACTCCGACATGTCAGAATATCCTCTTACATATACTTCTGAAACACAAATCATTTTTAATGTCTGCATTGAAACAGTTACTTGGTTATCAAAAACAGAACAATTAAACACCAAATGCTTACCATAAGAGATGAGTAGGTATAAACTATCTAGAAACCTCAGAGTTATGAGGTGGTCATGAAAACATTATTTCAGTCTTAAAGAATTGTTTTGTTTATACTCTAAGCCAGTGTTGAAGAACTTGTAGTATTTTAGAGAAATAAAACAGCTGTATATTTACATTTATTCATCATCTGTAATCATATAGTGAATAAAACCAGCTCACGGAAGAGCATTTCAAAAGAATTTGGGTGTAATTGTATTTATTTAAGCTAACCTTGTTTAAGGAACCCAGTTGTTGCTTCTTATATATTATAGAAGTTCACCTAAGTTAAATGCCCATCTCCGACCAATCTTAATAATAACTCATTTTCCCTCTGTGCTTACCCACAAGAAAATTACTTGATAAAAAATATGTTGCTGATTCTCTGAAAAATGAAAATCTGTTTCATTGAAAATATTAGTACAAAAAGTTTCTCAGAAAGTCTATAAATTTTTTCTCAAAAAGAAAAAATATGTTTTCTTGGAAAGGAATATTGAATATTTAAATATGTAAACTCTTTAAATATTAGTGGGTGGCATTAATCGAAATTCAAAAAGAAATATCTCAGGAACAATTTTATTAAATTGATGTATTAGTTTGCTATGGCTGTTGTAATAAATTACCACAAACTTGATGGTTTAAAAGAACACACATTTATTCACATACAGTTCTGAAGATAGAAGTTCAAAATCTGTTTCAGGTTGGGCACAGTGGCTCATGCCTGTAATCTCAACACATTGGGAGGCTGAGGCAGGTGGATCACAAGGTCAGGAGTTCGAGATCAGCCTAGAACAACATGGTGAAACCCCATCTCTACTAAAAATACAAAAATTAGCCAGGCATGGTGGTACGCACCTGTAGTCCCAGCTACTTGGGAAGCTAAGACAGGAGAACTGATTGAACCCGGGAGACAGAGGTTGCACTGAGCCAGATCACATCACTGCACTCCAGTCTGGGCAACAAAGCGAGACTCCATCTCAAATACATACATACATACATACATACCCGTTTCACTGGGCTGAAATTACAGTGTTGGCAGGACTGCACTTCCTGGGTAGCATCTGATGGAGATTCATTTTCTTAACCTTTTCTAGCTTGTAGAGCTGCATTTCCTGCATTCCTTGGCTCAGGGTCCCTTGCTCCATCTTTAAGGCCAGCAGCATGGCATCTTCAAATCTCCCTGTTCTCTGTAGTCAAATTTTTCTTTGCCTCCCCCTTACGAGGACTCCTGTGATTACATCTAAAGCCTACTGTAATTATCCAGGACAAGTCCCCCACTCAAACGGATTGTGGATTATCTCTTAATTTAATCACATCTGCAAAGACCCTTTTTTCATATAAGGTAGCATTTACTGGTTCCAGGAATTAAGACCTGTTTATCTTTGAGGAACGTTATTAGCCAACTAGAGTTGAAAAGATGATTCTTCATTTATTTAGAAGAATAAACAAGTAATAACAGGTGAAAAAAATTCAAACAACAGCAAGGAGGGGAAAATTTTTAACTGGGTACTAAAATATGACTTAAACCTGGAATAATTACAGAAAAAGGCACCAGCATAGGTTTCCAGCTAGCCTTCTTGAATACATGAGAAAAGAATAGGTGTTTTTTTTAAAAAAAAGGTATTATAAACCAATGAGGAGGAAATGAATAATTCAGAAAGTATCGAGTTACTCTTTTTTTTAAAAAAAAAAAAAAAAAGACAAATTGTATCATTGACACCATACCATGGGAAATATTTTAAAAGACCTAAAGGGTTAAATAATAAGTGGGAATAAAAAAGAAGTATGTTCAACAAAATCTACGTGGATGTTTCACTTAGTCACATGTTAAAGACCTTCTAAATATAAAAAGGTAGTGGGAAAAGACCACAAAGGCAAAGATTGGTCATTGAGTATACACAAATTTTAAAAGATTATCATCTAAAATTGTAAACAAAATGAAAAATCAGCAATAAATTTGAAAAATCTTTGCAGTAATGTTTTTTATTTTTTTTATTTTTTTTACTTTAGGTGCATACTATATCTGGCATTTCTCCCCATGTTATCCCTCCCCACACTCCCTTCCCTCACCACCCCCCATTGTCTCTCCCCTACCCCCCTCACCTGTCCCCTGTGTGTGATGTTCCTCTCCCTGATTCCACGTGTTCTCATTGTTCAACACCCACCTTTGAGTGAGAACATACGGTGCTTGGCTTTCTGTTCTTGGG
Organism: Aotus nancymaae; assembly: GCF_030222135.1. Classification (NCBI taxonomy): domain Eukaryota; kingdom Metazoa; phylum Chordata; class Mammalia; order Primates; family Aotidae; genus Aotus; species Aotus nancymaae. The sequence continues at coordinate 34,802,235 of NW_026988471.1, forward strand.
TCAGTTTGCTGAGAATGATGGTTTCCAGTTTCATCCAAGTCCCTACAAAGGACACGAACTAATTGTTTTTTATGGCTGCGTAGTATTCTATGGTGTATATGTACCACATTTTCTTTGTCCAGTCTATCATTGATGGGCATTTGGGTTGGTTCCAGGTCTTTGCTATTGTACACAGGGCTGCAATGAACATACGTGTGCATGTGTCTTTATAGTAGAACGATTTATAGTTCTTTGGGTATATACCCAATAGTGGGATTTCTGGGTCAAATGGAATTTCTATTTCTAGGCCCTTGAGGAATCGCCACATTGTATTCCACAATGGTTGAACTAATTTACACTCCCACCAACTGTGTAAGAGTGTTCCTATTTCTCCACATCCTCTCTAGCATCTGTTGTCTCCAGATTTTTTAATGATTGCCATTCTAACTGGTGTGAAATGATATCTCAGCATGGTTTTGATTTGCATTTCTCTAATGACCAGTGATGATGAGCATTTTTTCATATGTTTGTTGGCCTCATATATGTCCTCTTTTGAAAAGTGTCTGTTCATATCCTTCACCCACTTTTGAATGGGGTTGTTTTTTTCTTGTATATCTGTTTTAGTTCTTTGTAGATTCTGGATATTAGCCCTTTGTCAGATGGGTAGATTGCAAAAATTTTTTCCCATTCTGTTGGTTGCCGATTCACTCTAATGATGGTTTCTTTTGCTCTACAGAAGTGCTGGAGTTTAATTAGATCCCATTTGTCTATCTTGGCTTTTATTGCCATTGTTTTTGGTGTTTTAGTCATGAAGTCCTTGCCTATGCCTATATCCTGGATGGTTTTGCCTACATTTTTTCTAGTGTTTTTATGGTGTTAGGTTTTATGTTTAAATCTTTGATCCATCTGGAGTTAATTTTAGTGTAAGGTGACAGGTAGGGGTCCAGTTTCTGCTTTCTGCATATTGCTAGCCAGTTTTCCCAACACCATTTATTAAACATGGAGTCCTTTTTCCATCCATTGCTTGTTTTTGCCAGGTTTGTCAAAGATCAGATGGTTGTAGATGTGTGGTGTTTCTTCTGGGATCTCTGTTCTGTTCTATTGGTCTATATCTCTGTTTTGTTACCAGTACCATGCTGTTTTGATTATTGTAGGCTTGTAGTATGGTTTGAAGTCTGGCAGTGTGATGCCTCCAGCTTTGTTCTTTTTGCTTAGGATTGTCTTGGCTATGTGGGGTCTTTGGTGATTCCATATGAAGTTTAAAGTAGTTTTTTCCAGTTCTGTGAAGAAAGTCATTGGTAGTTTGATGGGGATAGCATTGAATCTATAGATTACTTTGGGCAGTGTGGCCATTTTCATGATATTGATTCTTCCTAACCATGAGCATGGAATGTCTCCATCTGTTTGTGTCCTCTCTTATTTCCTTGAGCAGTGGTTTGTAGTTCTCCTTAAAGAGGTCATTTACATCCTTTGTTAGTTGTATTCCTAGGTATTTTACTCTCTTTGTAACAATTGTGAATGGGAGTTTGCTCTTGATTTGGCTCTCTGTTCGTCTGTTATTGGTATATAGGAATGCTTGTGATTTCTGCACATTGATTTTGTATCCTGAGACTTTGCTGAAGTTGCTTATCAGTTTGAGAAGATTTTGGGCTGAGATGATGGGCTCTTCTAGATATACAATCATGTCATCTGCAAATAGAGACAGTTTGACTTCCTCCTTTCCTAATCGAATATGCTTTATTTCTTTTTCTTGCCTGATTGCTCTGGCTAGAACTTCCAATACTATGTTGAATAGGAGTGGTGAGAGAGGGCATCCTTGTCTAGTGCCTGATTTCAAAGGAAATTCTTCCAGCTTTTGCCTGTTCAGTATGATATTGGCTGTAGGTTTGTCATATATAGCTTTTATCATTTTATGATACGTTCTGTCAATACCTAGTTTATTGAGAGTTTTTAGCATGAAGGGCTGTTGAATTTTATCAAAGGCCTTCTCTGCATCTATTGAGATAATCGTGGTTTTTGTTTTTGGTTCCATTTATGTGATGGATTATATTTATGGATTTGTGTATGTTGAACCAGCTTTACATCCCTGGGATGAAGCCTACTTGGTCATGATGGATAAGCTTCTTGATGTGCTGTTGCAATCTGTTTGCCAGTATTTTATTGAAGATTTTTATGTCGATATTCATCATGGATATTGGCCTGAAGTTTTCTTTTTTTAGTTGAGTCTCTGCATGGTTTTGGTATCAGGATGATGTTGGTCTCGTAAAATGAGTTAGGAAGGATTCCCTCCTTTTGTATTGTTTGATACAGTTTCAGAAGGAATGGAACCAGCTCCTCTTTGTACGTCTGATAGAATTCAGCTGTGAACCCATCTGGACCTGGACTTTTTTCGTTTGGTAGGCTATTGATTTCTGCCTCTACCTCAGCCCTTGTTATTGGTCTATTCAGGGTTTCAGCTTCCTCCTGGTTTAGTTTTGGCAGAGTATGAGTGTATAGGAATTTATCCATTTCTTCCTGGTTTACTGGTTTATGTGAGTAGAGCTGTTTGTAGTAATCTCTAATGGTAGTTTGTAATTCTGTGGGATCAGTGGTGATATCCCCTTTATCATTTTTAATTGCATCGATTTGATTGTTCTCCCTTTTCTTTTTTATTAATCTGGCTAGCAGTCTATTTTGTTGATCTTTTCAAAAAACCAGCTCCTGGATTTATTGATTTTTTGAAGGGTTTTTTTGTGTCTCTATCTCCTTCAGTTCTGCTCTGATCTTAGTTATTTCTTGTCTTCTGGTAGGTTTTGAGTTTTTTTTATCTTGCTCCTCTAGTTCTTTCAATTTTGATGATAGGGTGTCGATTTTAGATCTTTCCTCTCTTCTCTGGTGGGCATTTATTGCTATACATTTCCCTCTTGACACTCCTTTAAATGTGTCCCAGAGATTCTGGTAAGTTGTGTCATCATTCTGGTTGGTTTTGAAGGACATCTTTATTTCTGCCTTCATTTCATTGTTTATCCAGTCAACACTCAGAAGCAAGTTGTTCAGTTTCCAAGTGGTTGTGCAGGTCTGAGTGTGTTTCTTGATCCTGAGTTCTTGCCTGATTGCGCTGTAGTCTGATAGACTGTTTGTTATGATTTCTGTTCTTTTGCATTTGCTGAGGAGTGATTTACTTCCATTGATGTGGTCAATTTTAGAGTAAGTGCAATGTGGTGCTGAGAAAAATGCATATTCTGTGGATTTGGGATGGAGCGTTCTGTATATGTCTATTAGGTCTGCTTGGTCCAGGTCTACATTCAAGTCCTGGATATCCTTGTTAATTTTCTGTCTCATTGATCTGTCTAATATTGACAGTGGAGTGTTGAAGTCTCCCACTATAATTGTGTGGGAGTCTAAATCTCATTTTATGTCATTAAGAACTTGCTTTATGTATCTGGGTGCTCCTGTGTTGGGTGCATATATATTTAGGAGAGTTAGTTCTTCCTGTTGGATTGATCCTTTTACCATTATGTAATGTCCTTCTTTGTCTCTTTTGATCTTTGTTGGTTTGAAGTCCATTTTATCAGAGACTAGGATTGCAACCCTTGCTTTTTTTTTCTTTTCTTTTTTTTTTGTTCTCCATTTGCTTGGTAAATCTTCTTCCATCCCTTTATTTTGAGTCTATGTGTGTCTTTGTATGTGAGATGGGTTTCCTGAATACAGCACACCAATGGGTTCTGACTTTTTATCCAGTTTGCCAGTCTGTGTCTTAATTGGGGCGTTTAGGCCATTTACATTCAATGTTAATATTGTTATGTGTGAATTTGATCCTGCCATTTTGTTACTGGCTGGTTTTCTTTCTCATTAGTTGACTCATTTTCTTCATTGCATTTTTGGTCTTTGCCAACTGGTTTGCTTTTGCAGTGACTGGTACTTGTTCCTTTCCATGCTTAGTGTTTCTTTCAGGAGCTCTTGTAGGGCAGGTCTGGTGGTGACAAAATCTCTCAATAATTGCTTGTCCATAAAGGATTTTATTTCTCCTTCACTTATGAAGCTTAGTTTGGCTGGATATGAGATTCTGGGTTGAAAGTTCTTTTCTTTATGGATGTTAAATATTGGCCCCCACTCTCTTCTGGCTTGTAGGGTTTCTGCTGAGAGATCTGCTGTGAGTCTGATTGGCTTCCCTCTGTGGGTGACCTGACCTTTCTGGCTTCCCTTAGCATGTTTTCCTTCATTTCGACCCTGGTGAATCTGACGATTATGTGCCTTGGGGTTGCTCTTCTTGAGGAATATCTTTGTGGAGTTCTCTGTGTTTCTTGAATTTGAAATTTGGACTGCCTTACTAGGCTTGGGAAGTTCTCCTGGATAATATCCTGGAGTGTGTTTTCAAGCTTGGATTCATTCTCCCTGTCATATTCAGGTAGACCAATCAAGCATAGATTAGGTCTTTTCACATAATCCCATATTTCTTAGAGACTTTGCTCATTTCTTTTCACTCTTTTTTCTCTTGTATTGCCTTCTCTTTTTATTTCATTGAGTTGAACTTCAATCTCTGATATCCTTTCTTCTGCTTGATTGATTCGGCTATTAAAACTTATGTTTGCTTCACATAGTTCTCGTGCTGTGTTTTTCAACTCCATCAGGTCGTTTATGTTCTTCTCAAAGCTTATTATTCTAGTTAGCATTTCATCTAACCTTTTTTCAAGGTTTTTGGTTTCTTTGCATTGTGTTAGAACATGTTCCTTTAGCTTTGAAAAGTTTGTTATTATCCACCTTCTGAATCCTATTTCCGTCAATTCTTCTCACTCCTTCTTGGTCAAGTTGTGATCCTGTGTTGTTAAGGAGTTGTGATCCCTTGAAGAAGAGGTGTTCTGGTCTTTGATGGTTTCACCTTTTTTGCACTGGTTTTTTTCCCATCTTTGTGGATTTACCTGGCTGTGGTGTCAGGGAGCTGCTTGATGAGGTCGCTTGTCTGCCTGTGGGGGCGCTACTGGGTTTCTAGGAACTCCTTCAAGTTACTAGGGAAGCTTCCTGTGTCTTTTTTGTTTATACTGGAAGATTAGGCCTGCCTCTTCCACTGACCTGTAGGGGCTGCTGGGTTGTCAAGAACACTGTCCCTTTGCTATGTAGGCTTCCTGTGTTTTTTGTTAAAACGTGTAGTCCAGTCCCACCCCTCTAGTAGTGGGTTGTGCCCTTCCTCCACTGGGCTGGATCATTCAGGGTTCATCTCAGACCGTAGCACTGGCTACACAACCCACTAGAGTCAGAGCTTCAGCCCTCTGGGGTTTGTGGAAGAGGGTAGGGATGTGTCCAGCAGCACTGGGCAATCTCCCTCTTTCAGCTTTCTCTCTCTTAGGTCATGGGGCAGGGGCCTGCCCAGCTGCTCCTGCTTACAGCTCCCTCTGTCTCCCGGCGCGGGGAAGGGGCGATAGCTCAGTCTGCAGACTCTTATTCAATTCCATGCTTGTAATTCCCGGTGCTTAACTGGCAAGGATCCCCTGTTCTGTGTATTGCTGAGGCTTTGGGGGAAGTGCTGTATCTGGACTGGAGCACCAAAGGTGGAGCCTCCGACTTGCTGGTCAGATGCACTTTCTGGGTGAAGCAACACCCCTCCCCACCTCGGTCTGCCCTGAGTGGACTTTGCTCACCCTTGGACCAGACCTGTTGAAATGCACCTGGTACCTTGGTTGAAACTAAGAGATCTCTGGGTTTCTGTGTCTCTCTCGCTGGGTGTTGTGCGCTGGAGTTGTGTCTAATCCACCATCTTGGATCCCACTTCCCTGCAGTAATGTTATAGACAAGTATTTCATAGTCTTCATATAAAATTGGCTCTACATATTAATAAAAAAAACAAAATGGGAAAGTGCACAAAAATCTCATAGCTAGAAAAAGAAATACAAATGTCTAAAACAGATAAAAATATGATTACTCATGAAAAATCAAATAAATGAAAGTTACAATCTTTAAAAATGCCATTTCTTGCCTATAAAATTGCATTATTCTTGAAGAATAATACTCAGTGCTGCTCATAGTATTTAAGACAGGTATTCTCAAATGCTACTCAAGGGAATTTAAATTGGAATCTTTCCAGAAAGATAAAATTTTTCAACATGTGTCAAGTCTTTAAAAGGTACACTCCCTTTAATCCTATAATTCTACTTCCTATAGTGAATTCTTAAAAAAATAATTAAAGGTATAAATTTTTTTCTACAAACATGTTTATAGTAATGTTTCTTAAAATAATTTTAAAACGTGAAAAGAAGACATGCTATAATACAGAAGTGGTTAAGCCAGTGTGTTCCATGTGACCAAATAATATACAAATATTTAATAGTTATGTTTAGTTACATTATAAATACACTTTCAATGGTAGTGAAATATATATTGTAAACTGCTAGGTTATTATTATTGTTACATAATTCAAAATTAAATACATATCCAAACAGAAACTCATATTGTATACAGTTCTCAAAATTTTGCTGCACAAATCTTATGTGAACAAGTGAATTCCATCAATAATAAAATTTAATATCAACTGCAATATTGGCTCTAAAAAGACAGAGACTAGAAATAGAGATCACTGAGATGCAAGGGAAGTCTCCTTAGATATTTATGAAAGGCTTCTCTGAGGTAATGACATGTAACCTGAGACCTGGAGGAAAAAAGTAAGAGACCCAGCAAAGAGTGTATTGAACAGCATTCTGGGCAGAGGGGTCTGCCCATTCTCGAGCTTTATGGAAAAAAAGACTTTAGTAGATTCAAGGCTTTAAAAACAGGCCAGTGAGACTGGAAGGAGTGGGTAAGAGCAGAGAGGCTTGGGACATGTTGGTAGAGATAATAAGCACCCACGTGGTGCAGCCATTCACGCTACTGCGGTGCTTACACCTAATGTTCATGATTCCAGTTATTTAATATGCCATATTTGGAAATATCAGTATTCTTCAACTAGAAATCAAGATTGATCAATACTTGAGGTCCATTGTTAAAAAAAAATCCCATTTAACTATTATTTCCCCATTTTATAAGTGAGGAAACGGAGGCTCTGAAAGTACCTTAGCCAAGATCACATCGCTAGCAAGTGGCAGAGTGGAATTTATACTAGGGTTATGACAACACAAAGCCTGTGCTTTTAGCCACTCTCTCATGGTGCTTTTCTAGAATATTAACACATAATTTAAAAATTGTTATTTGGTGATGAAAACAGACGAGTACTTCACAGAGACATTTACTAATTGTGTCATTTTAACTGTGTGTCTCTAGGCCTCATTTATTTACTTATTTTTATTATACTTTAAGTTCTGAGGTACATGTACAGAACGTGCAGGTTTGTTCCATAGGTATACACATGGCATTTATGCAGCCAACAAACATGAAAAAAAGCTTGTCATCACTGATCATTAGAGAAATGCAAATCAAAACCACATTGAGATACCACCTCACACCAGTTAGAATGGCGATTATTAAAACATCAGGAGATAACAGATGCTGGAGAGGATGTGGAGAAATAGGAACGCTTTTACACTGTTTGTTGGTGGGAATGTAAATTATTAGTTCAACTATTGTGGAAGACAGTGTGGAGATTCCTCAAGGATTTCAAAACAGAAATACCATTTGGTCCAGCAATCCCTTTCATGGGTAGACCTAGAGGATTATAAGTCATTCTATTATAAAGACACGTGCACACATATGTTTATTGTGGCCTCATTTATTTTTATCTCTAAATAGGGCCAGTCACACACACTTACTTTACAAATAACTAATAACATACAGTATATCCAATTGTTCTTTGTAAACTGCATATGAAGGACAGTTATTATACATCTAAGAGAAAGGAGATTGACTCAGTGTCCCATCACTATATGAAGAAGCTCACAGATGAAGCAACATGCATGAAATAGTTTTTTAAAATTCAAGAAATAAGTTCACAATAATAACTCAACGGATGCTGGAGAGAATGTGGAGAAATAGGAACACTTTTACACTGTTGGTGGAAGTGTAAATTAGTTCAACCATTGTGAAACACAGTGTGGCAATTCCTCAAGGACCTAGAAATAGAAATTCCATTTGACCCAGCAATCCCATTACTGGGTATATACCCAGAGGATTATAAATCGTTCTATTATAAAGACACACATACACATATGTTCATTGCGGCACTGTTTACAATAGCAAAGACCTGGAACCAACCCAAATGCCCACTGACAATAGACTGGACAAGGAAAATGTGGCACATATACACCATGGAATACTACGTAGCCATAAAAAATCATGAGTTTGTGTCCTTTGTAGGGACACGGATGAATCTGGAAACCATCATTCTCAGCAAACTGACACAAGAACAGAAAATCAAACACCACATGTTCTCACTCATAAGCAGGTGTTGAACAATGAGAACACAGGGACACAAGTAGGGGAGGATCACACACTGGGGTCTGCTGGGGTGGGGGCCAAAGGAGGAACAGCGGGAGGGTGGGCGAGTTGGGGAGGGATAACATGGGGAGATATGCCAGATGTAGGTGACAGGAAGATGGAGGCAGCAAACCACATTACCACATGTGTACCTATGCAACAGTCCTGCATGATCTGCACATGTACCCCAGAATCTAAAGTACAGTTTAAAAAAAAAGATTTGCTTCCAATTACAAAGCTCCATTAAATCAATTGTAACATTTCTGTTATTACCACATTATATGGCCATAATGAAGATAATAAATACCTGGCATTTACAGAGTTTCTTTCTTCTAAATATTCCCATAGAGCTCAATCAACTTTATGTGCAAACTGATTATGAGCTATCTACAGGTGAGAGAGAACAGGAGTATAAATCACACTAACAATGTGGTTCACTCTTCTTTCCACCAGTTTCTTTCAAGTTTACTAATTGATGCATGAATCAGAGCCAAATGTTTTTTAAAATAATAAAAATGGAAGATAATTCTAACAAGCCTCTTATCAGTGGCCCACATTCTAGCAAAAGGAGGTAGAAAATGGAATACTTTGATATAGTTATCATCTATTTAATGATTAAGACAGGGCTATACTGTAGAAGAGAGGTCAGCTTTATAAATCATCTGAATATGAGAGAAAATGCAGAACTTTCTTCCTGGCAGACCATGACAATGCTGCTCTATGTACGTCTCCTGGCATTTCCCAAACAATGAGAACCAAATGTCCATGCTTTCATGTTTTCATTGTTTCATGTTTCAAAAGGCAGAGTACAATTCTCACCTCATAATCTCAGCAAAATAGTACATGAATCCTAATGTTACTGGAATATTTTTAATTGTTCTTAGAACAACCATATATGAATCCACTTTTTTAACAGAAAGTTATATAAAATCTAAATGTAGGTCAGATATTTCTGATAAAAATTTAGCATCCAAATTGAGATGTCCTGAAAGTGAAGTAATGCATGCAAGATTTGAAAAATTAATAAGAACAAAGAATGTATCCCAGCACTCTGTGAAACCCAGGTGGGAGGATCACTTGAGCCCAGGAGTTTGAAACCAGGCTGGGCAACAAAGTGAGATCGTGTCTCTACAAATAAATAAATAAATAAAAATTAGCTGGGCATGGTGGCATGTGTCTGTAGTCCAAGCTACTCGGGAGGCTGAGATGGGAGGATCACTTGGACGTAGAAATCTGAGGATGTAGACAGCTATAATTGTGCCACTGCACTCCAGCCTGGAAGACAGAGTAAAACTCTGTCTTAAAAAAAAAAAAAAAAAAAAATTAAAATATTGTATTAACAATTTTTATTTTTATATTGATTACAAGTTGAAATGATAATGTTTTAGACATATTAAAAATATATTTTTTAAACTATTTCTCTTTAACTTATTTTTAATGTGGCTATCATAATATTTAAAAATTACATGTGCAGCCCTTATAATATGTGTATTGGACAACTGTTTTGGAGGTTTGTATTTTTATTTCCATCTTCCTGCATTTCCTCATGATGGCAGGAATCAGATGTAACACAGAGAGCTCAACACAGCTGAAGAATGCAATATATGTTTTCAGTGTTGACCTGAACAGTGGGATGCAGTCCTTCTACCCTTGCGTCATTGTCCCACTCTCTGGGCCCATCCTTCAGCTTCCAGACCTTTATCATATCAGTTTCTTGGCCCTTTTTTGGCCTCCATCAATGTCTTCAGCTGCCCACACTCACCTTTTACAATCCTAGCTCTTTGCTCCTGAATCCTATTAACCCACTCATAGGCAGGCCATTGAACCCTCTGTAGAAGCTATTGAAACCCTTTTCCAGGTCTTCCCACGTCCCCTGGCCCTTACCCACAAACCAACAGTTTGAGAGAAATTCAAGGCCAACAGGTTTCTTAGCTCCCTTCCTCTTAACCTCAAAGACTTCCTAAATCATTCCCTGACTATATCTTTTTCTTTCCATTTTTTTCTTTATTCAAATCCAGTGACCTGCTCTTCGCTCATGTATCTCCTTCCTCATCCTAAGTGGCTAGGCTTAATCAACCATCCCTCCTCAGCCTCTCATTACTTCAACTTCTTCCCATCTGTTGATGACCTCCTAACCCATTCAGATGGGTAGGCCCTGACCCTACTCCTGGACAGAGCAGGGAGACTGACCTAAGAAATAATAGGCTTCTTTGGCTTCTCTGAGCCCAGATCCTTTATACAAGCTACAAGGAGAATCATATGTCCCCATTCTACAATTCAAAGTTTCTTCCAATCACTAATACTGACTAGTAAGACAGTTAGTGACCTTATTTCACAATTACATGACTTCTAACTGAATACAGATTTCATCCCAAAACAGAGAGTAAGGCCTGCAGTACCAAAAAAATATCAGAATATAAGCTTATATTTATCTATTTTTGCAAAACTCCACAAGCCTCCCTCCTTTGTTCTGTCTTTACTCTCTCCAGGTTCCTGCCCAGGACTTCCCCAGGTTTCCATGCTGGAACCAGATCAGACCCACACTTCCTGCCATTATCATGTCATTATAATACCAGGAGGGGCTGGTGCCCAGGCTCCCTTGTTTAGCCCTTCTTCAGCCCTTCCTTGGAGACAACCTTATTGCTAGTTGGTTTCCCTCCAAGTGTGTGCACACCACATGTGACCAAAACTCCTGTGATCAAAACTACTTAGAGCCAGATATTCTTTTCTAGCAGAGTTATCTAATGCCCGCTGATGTTAAATTAACATATCTATTTTCCATTCTTCTTATCCTCTGGGCCTGTGTTTTAGCAGAGATCTACTACTTTCATTTGCTTATATCTATCTATTTCTCCAGCATGATGATAACTAATTTTAAGTGTCATTAATTCTCTGTGATAATCCTTTCCTTCCTCTTCCACCTACACATACATTCTAGGCATACTCCCAGAATTAGCCCTCTGACCTGTTTCCTTCTCAAGTTCCTATCTTACCTCTTGCCTTTTATTAACTCCTCCACCTCATGTAATCTGAGTTCCTCCCTCATTTCTCAAGGGAAATTGCTTTTCTATATTATTAATATCTACCTGATTAGCAAATTCAAGACTTCTTCACATTCTTCATCTACTCATTCTTTCTGTCTTCTATTCATAACTCATTTTCTTAGCTTTCTTGATAGGAAATACTCCTAGTTTCATAACTGGGCTTAGCCAGCATCTATTTTTCAGCCAGATTTTCTGTAAGTATACCTCAGGACTCTAGGCTCTCTCTTTGCCCTCTACTCTCTGTAACTTTATTGTTATTGCTCTGTAATAGTTATTCCCAAATATGCTCTTTATATCTGATTCAATCCATGCATTTTTAATTACCTGTGGAATATTCCATGGGTAACCTATAGGCATTTGAAAATTAATATACACAGCACTGAACACATTATATTCTCCTGCTAGTTGTTCCTTTTACTCCCGAACTACCTCTGTTCTATTCTGTCTCTCAGTAAATAGAATCGCCCTCCCACCATGCATTTTCAGGCTCAAAACGTTGGAGACATCCTTAAGTACTTTATCTTTCCATTAAAGTATTTTCTTTCCATTCTCTATCCAAGAATAAAATCCTATCAATTTGTTCTTGAGGTATCTCTTATTCTCAGTCTTTCAGTCTGGTCTCATTGACATTGTCCTAGGTCCAGCCATCATTAAAGCTTATCAGGGGCATTACTGAGAATTTCCTAACAGCTCTCTCCTCTTCCACCCTCTCACCAAAGTTTAACTCTAAACCTAGGCCCTATCATCTTATATATCATTACCCTTCTCAAAACATTCAATAGTCCCAATGACACATAAACTAAATATACATGATGAACTGGATGCAGCAGATTTTCCACATTACCTCTCACTGTGCCACCCCTGTCGGAACTGGTGCTGTGGTCACAAACACATGCATTGCAAACATTTCCTACAATTTCCTGACTCTGTGCCTTTCCCGTGATATCCCCTGAGCCTTCAGTAACTCTGACCTCATTTCCCACTACTGAATTTCTACAGTCTTTAAGCCATGTTTCCTCTATCAGGTCTGCTAAGGATGCCTTCAGACAAAGCTAATCTCTCGATTCTCTTTTCTCTATTGCATGTTCTACCTCAACTCTAATTCTCGCAATAGGATGTAGTGTTTCTTCTCTTGGTGACAGTCTCCAGTGAATTGTGAGTTCCTAGAAGCAGAAGCCATATTTCATTCAACTTCATATTTCTTACAGTGCTCCTTCAGAGTACTTCCTCTGAGTAGTTAGATACACAATAAAGGTTTACTCAGTCATTAAGAAACTAGATTGCAACAAAAGACAATTGTTCTTTAGAACTTATATGATTCTAAGAAGAGCACTAATATTTGCCAGACTGGTGAGGGTGCTGGATTAAATATCCTTCTTTAAAGCTAAACAAACACTCAGAAGTCCTGAGTGTGGCATGGCTTTTGAAGATTAGAATCACTTTCCATTGAGAAAACTTAATTTTTCCTATATTTCTTCCCCTTCTCTTTTTGTCATTTTAAATAAAAAAATGGAACTGCATAAAATTCGCAAATTCATGTTAAAAAGTGAAAGTATGTATACTTCCTATGAGTGAACTCACAGGGGCTGTTCTACAGATAATATTAATATCTTGGGTTCCTTTATATTTTGTCCTTTTACATACTATTCATCCTGTATATACCAAGGACATGATATGATCCTAAAGTTATGCACAGCATTTTGGTGATTGAAATAATACAAGATACAGACCCAGGTGAAAGTTAAAAAAGAAGTTCCCATGGAACTGAGCCTTAGGAAAGGCTCAGGCCATGAATAGATAATTGGATAGATGGAGAAAATGGAAAGGGCTTTTCTAGATGGAAGAATAAAAAAGAAACCATGAGCAAAGGCAAACAAACAATTATAACGTGTGTTATTAAAGCATGGAGACAATCAGGTAGGCAGACTGATCAGAATAGGTGGTTTATCCTAGAACAATAATAATATATTAGTCACTAACCTCCAGTGAAATCAGATGAAGGAGTGCAGTATGTAAAACAGAGCTGGAGCTACCACCATAAAGAGAGGATGGAAGTGAAAGACTGTGACCTGACTGCTTGCTGAGTTGCCTCTGACAACCCTCTCCCCACAGTCCCAGGCCCTCCCTTGAGCTCCTCTCAGTGAAACTGGAAAATCACCAGCCAAGTGAAAAACCAAATATAAGGTCAAATTGGTAGAATGGGGACCAAATTATGGGGCACCGTGTTACCTGATATTAGGCCGTACTCTTAATTCAGCTCTCTTTCTCACACAGTACATGTTGGCACTTTATAATTTATATGCTAAATAGATCCCTCTTTGTGCCCACATGGCTTCTTCCATGCTTTGTACACATCTAGTAACCCCCAATATTTTAAAATTGTTTAAATGGATGGCTGAGTGAATGCCAGCCTCCACCGAAGTAAACAGTAAGTTTTCCCAAAGCCTTTGTCAATGGTTTTCTGCAATCTAGTTTATCCCCACCCACTGCTAGCAGGAAATTAAGCTTTGGACATGAATGTGCAAGCCTTAGGCTGAGCCAGCCTTACCAGAAGACTCCACTGTGACTCCACCTATATCAGAGCTTAAAGATGCACATCCAAGGGCTTTATATAACAATTCCTAAAGGGGAAAATAATCCCAAAGCCTCAATAATTCACAAACTTCTTAAAGGTACAGGGTTCTATGTTAGCTACTTGACAGACCTCAGAGGAGATGCAGATCCTTTATTAAGAAAGATATTTGTTCATTTAAAAAATTAATTTTAAAAATAAACAGTGAGAAATACACTGCCGGCACAATGTGGTCCTAGCTCTAGCCAAAACTTTAGCACATACAAATAACCTTAGTGTGTGGAATAGACATCTGGGAGTGGGCTTTAAAGGATGACAACAGGCTGTTTTCTATTACGTTCTTGTAACCTGTTGGACCACAGACACATATGCTTGTGTTCTTTCAACCTGGAGATAATACAAGTAGAGAGGCATCATGATTAAGAAAGAATTAATGCATTCAGGGATAGGGCCAATAAAAACGATAGGTTTTGCATTTCATCCAAATAGAAAATTTTGAAAACTTCCTAGATTTATGGGGAAAGAAAAACAGTGGTTTGATTTTTTTAAAAAAATAGGTCAGGCGTGGTGGCTCACACAAATTAGCTGGGCATGGTGGCGGGTGACTGTAGTCCCAGCTACTCTGGAGGCTGAGGCAGGAGAATTCCTTTGAACTGGGGAGGCTAAGGTTGCAGTGAGTCAAGATCGCACCACTGCACTCCAGCCTGGTTACAGAGCAGGATTCCATCTCAAAAAAAATAAAAATAAATAAATATTTTTTTAAAAGGCTACTATCATTTTTAAGATACTTCAGTCTTCCCCTAAGTAACTGTTACCTCTCTATAGGTCTCTTATGTGTGAGAACAAAAGAAAAAGCCACGCATCTAAAATTATAGTTTTAAAATTTCCTTCTTTTTCTCTTTTACTTTGTATCTACTTAGATTTTTCTCACTATATAGCTCATTTTTCTCACTATATAGCTCATAATCCTCTATATTTGGATTTCTGACTAATCAGTCTTATTCTCAGCTAGTACAAAACATTTATTCAACATTGTTTTATGAGGCATCTAGTTGGTGCCGGGCAAGATGTTAGTTGCTGAGGACACACTAATTTTAAATGAAGAATTAAAAAAAAAAAAAAAAAAAAATGCAGAATCCTTACTTTTCGAAGTCAGAGTCTAGGATGGGAAACAAGCATTAAATAATCGCAAAACAAATATAACGTCACAATTTTCACATAAGATATATGGTACCATGCAAGGATAACAGGAGAATCCACCTCTTTGGTAAAGTCACAGAAGCCTTCGCTGAAATGTAACATGTGCTTAGAGAGAAAGGATGTATAGAAATGAACTAGATAAGAGAGTGGAGTGGAGCAGGGCATAGTAAGGATGAAACTCATAACCAGCAGAAGAGATGGAATGTCAGATGATGCTGCTCTCAAGGCTCTCATTGGGACCAGTGGGTTAGTACAGAGATGGCAGGAGAGTGGCATGGTTCAGGAAGAGACTGAAGAAGTAAGAAGCAGACAGCCATGCCATGCAGCACATTGTAGGTCATGACATAAATTTTGGTTTTATCTTAAGCACAATGTGAATCTTGTGGGAAGTTTCCAGAAGTCATCAGGGATGAAGTTCCATAATCAGATTTGCTTTTTGAAAAAGTTGCTTTGGTTGCATTATTTAGGGGCAGGAAAGCTTTGAGGTAATTCAGAAATAATAGTTTGCACTTTGGGAGGCTTAGGTGAGCAGATCACAAGGTCAGGAGTTCGAAACCAGCCTGGCCAACATAGTGAAACCCCATCTCTACTAAAAATACAAAAAATTAGCTGGGCAAGGTGGTGGGTGCCTGTAATCCCAGTTACTTGGGGGGCTGAGACAGGAGAATTGCTTGAACCTAGGAGGCAGAGGTTGCAGTGAGCTGAAATTGCACCACTGCACTCCGCCAGGGTGACAGTGCAAAACTCTGTCTCGAAAAAAAAAAAAAAGAAAATAGTTTGGACTAGGGTTGCAGTTATGAAGCTAGAAAGTAGATGAAATATAAAGACATATAGAAGGAAAATCTACAGAACACTGACAGTAGGAATTGAGGGAGAGAAAAGTATCTAAGAGGGATAAAGACTTTATAAAAGTAAATGGATTTCAAAATGAGATAACATTACACACCTAAAATTTTAGACTGGATTTTAGAATGGCTAAAATACAAAGCTCTGGCATCAAATGCTGACAAAAATGTGTAGCAATAGGAACTCACATTCATTACTGGTGGAAATGCAAAATGGTACAACCACTTTGGAAAACAGGTTGGCAGTTTCTGACAAAGCTAAATATAATCTTAACGTATGATCCAGGATTAAACTCCTAGGTATTTTTCTAAATGAGCTAAAGAATATGTTCACACAGAAACCTACACACTAATGTTTATAACAGCTTTTATTCTTAATTGTGAAAATCTGGAAGCAACTAAGATGTCCTTCAGTAAGTGAATGAGTAAACAAACTGTAGTACATTTATATAATAGAATATCATTTGGCAATAAAAAGAAATGATCTATCAAGCCACAAACAGACATGAAGGAAACATTAATGCACATTGCTAAGTGAAAGAAGCCAATCTGAAAAGGCTATATACTCTATAATTTCAATTATGTGACATTTTAGAAGAGGTAAAGCTATGGATACAGTAATAAATAAATAAATAAATAAGTGATGGCCATGATTCAGGGTTTCGCAAAGGGATGGAGGAAGAAGTAAGTGGACCATGGGGGATTTTTAGGGAAGTAAAACTATTCTGAAAGATATAGTAGAAGGTGAATATATGACATTGTACATTTGGCAAAAACAATAGAACTATATATACAATACCAAGAGTAAATCCTAATGTAAACTATAGACTCTGGTTAATAATAATGTATCAATATTGGTTTATAAATTATAACAAAAGTACCACATCAATGAAAAATATTAATAATAAGATTAACAAATATTAATAATAAGATTACAGAAGGAGAGGGTATACAGAGAAACTCTCTGTACTTTCTGTTCAACTTTTCCCTAAACCTAAAATGTCTCTAAGAAATAGAGCCTATTAAATTAAAAAAAGAAACTTCAAATACAGTTTTTTTAAAAGATGACAGATGGGAATAATGTTTCTTAAGTAAGAATGACTGGAGAAAAGCCAAGTTGGGAAAAAGAACATCATATTTGTTTCAGATACATTGAGTATAAGATACCTTAAAATAGCTAAAGGATATATGAAAGAGCAGTTGAACTTCAGGCCTAGAGTTCAGAAGCTAAAGGTATAAGCCAAAGATATAAATAGTAATCATTTGCAAATGGATCGTATTTGACACTAAACACAGTGATGGAATCTCCCAGGTGAGATTACACTGAAGAGCTACATGCCTCAGCCTCCATGCCATGATTTGGAACTGACTACTAAAAACATAAGGGACAAGAAAGGGAATGAGGGAGAATGGCTGTATTTTGTATTGTGTCTGTTCATGTTTTTGTTTAAGTTTGTAAAAAGCATGTGTTGGAGGAATTTTGGAAGTAAGGCTCTCAGAAAACTGGGCAAGAAATAAAGAGAAAAAGATGAGCCTGGAGACCAGAAATAAGTCTCTTAGCTGAAGCAAAAGTCACAGAGGAGAAAATACCCATGGTGAAAACCAGTTAAAGAACTAGTTGTCATCTCTTCTGGTAAAATTAAATAGGATGTTAGTGATTCATTAAAAACCAGGTTGGGCACGCAAAGACTACTATATTATCCGTGGATCCTTGGCATGAATATAAGGTGAATTGAGAGTTTCATAAACCAGTGGGGATTAAAGCCGGTGATAGTAGAAATGGGGGTGAGAAGTTTAGCTGGGACACATTTCAGGAGATATTCTCATGCTAATACTTATGACATCTATAAAGAATAGGCCTGAAATAGTTGTATTATATATCCCCTTGAAAAGATATTCAGCTTGGCTTCTGAAGGAAACAGAACTTAGTGCCTATAAAGAGACCTTAGGAAATCTGGGAGAATGGATAGTCTGGAAACAGGAACAGGTTGCAACTCAGTTTTACACACACATTTAGGAAGGCTGACATAATCATTTCAGGGTAAGATGACTAGGGCTTAAAGTCTCTCATTTCCAGGAACTCTCAGTATCTACATGCAGCCTATGGAACTTATTTCCCATCGCTAATTTTTCTTCAATGTGAGTAAAACATTTTGATATGGCTCTTGGGAAAAGTGAATGCCTAGTATTCCATGTATTTCTATATACACTGCTGCAAGGACTAGAACACTCCGGGAATAACCTATAAAACAAAAAATTATATGCACATATTTTTTGAGACAGTGACCTCTGTTAATAGCAGACTGGATAATTTAAATCATCTTTCCCCCTTTGAATAATTAATTAAAACTACTAGACATCAGAAAGCTAATGAAATAGTGACGAACTGTCAGAACTTGATATGGGGGAGCACAGAACATAGAAGTTGAGCCCAGCTTTTCATGCTCCTTTTCCTTGGAAACACTTGTCAATTTCAGAGAGGATGGCTAAGAAAGTAAGGAGTGTTTTGGGTCATCTTCTGGGGCAACACAGATAGAAACTGGAAGTCATAACCTACTAGTAGAGGCTCTGGTCACTCCCTTTTCCCTTGGGTTGAGAGCATAATAGGAACAAGTAGGAATAAGGGTGAACTCAAAGGAGGAAGTACATAGGTCTTCATAGGTACTAAAAAGCTCAGTTCCAAATATGTTTTATCTCTAAAATTGGAATTAAACTGTTCCTAAATTGCCAGTGCCCTCAGGTACCTGGCAGAAGCAAATTATAAGTCCCTCTCTGAAAGAAGATAGCATTATCTAAGCCATACAATGTTTCTACACACAGTTTTGCAAATATAATGCCTCACATACAATCAAAAACAACAGGGCATATAAGGATGAAGACATAAGACTATATGAACAGACACAATAGAAGCAATAGACAACAGAAACAGACCCCTGGGGCTCAATATACTGAAATTGTCAACACAGACAAAAAATAACATACTGTGTTTGTGCAATAAAAGATTAGATGAAAAATTTTACCATAAAAGTAAAAACTTGACATAGCATCAAATGTAAATTCTAGAACTGAAAAATAAAGTAACCAAAAATAAGAAATCAATGGGTTTAAAAGCAGATTCGACATGGCTAACGTAATAGGGACAAACTAGAAGATTTTTTTTAAATGCCTCAAAGGAAATATAAAGAGAGCAGACCACTGAAAAAAATAAAAGGAAGGGGAAAAAAACAGACACATAGAAAACAGTCATAAAGTCTAATATACACAGATTTGGAGTGGCAAAGGAGAACGGGGAATGAGACAGAAGCAACAACGAAGAGATAAGTGTTGAAAAATTTTCAAAACTAAAGAAAAACATTAAGCCACGGAGTCTAGAAACCCTGATAACTTCAAGTAAGATAAAATTAAATTAAATAAAACAAAACTACACATAGGTACTTTATATTAAAACTATTAATACTAAAATGAAGTTAAAGACCTTAAAAACAAGTTAAAAAATTATCTTTTAAGGATCAAACATTACAGTAACCTCTGACTCCTCAACAAAAACTGTAAAATTCAGAAGACCTGGGATATCTTCAAAATACTGAGGGAAAAGCTCAGATAATGTAAAATTATATTCCAAGTGAAAATTTCTTTTAAAAATTAAGGTAACCATAAATAGATTTTCAGAAAAGCAAACGTGACAGATTTATTATCATCAGACACATTAAATAGTAAAGGGTACTTTTTAGTGAAGAGTACATTAAAGAAAATAGTTCAAGATAATAATCTTAGATGAGAAATATTCAAAAAAGAAAGGAAAAGAAAGCATTGAAATTCAGGAATATATAAATTGACATTATTGAGTACATCAATATTAGTAATGTCTTGAAATTAGAATATACATTAAAATGAAATACAGGACTTCAGTGGCATATAGGTTTGAAGGGGAGATAATTAAAATGTTCTAAGTTGACTGTATTGTCAATAGTTACTTACAGGCAAGAATATATGTCCTTACATAGACAAGAGTGTATATACATACATCTACTCTTGTCTGTAGATAACTATTGAGAAGATGGTATAAGAGTGTACATCCTCTAACACACTGAAGAAAATAATAGAATGATACAAACAGACAAAAAAGGAGAGAAAAAGGAATACAGTCATGCACTACGTAACAACGTTTCAGTCAATGATGGACCACGTATATACCACAGTGGTCCCAGAAGATTATAATGGAGTTGAAAAATTCCCATTTCTTACTGACATTGTAGTCATCATAATGGTGATGTAACATCATACTGCAACACATTACTCATGTGTTTCTGGTAATGCTGGTGTAAATAAATTTACTCCACTGCCAGTCATATAAAAATATAGCATATACAATTATGAACAGTACATTGTACTTGATAGTCATAAGTGACTGTGTTACTGGTTTATGTATTCCCTATACTATACTTTTTATTGTTATTTTACAGTATACTCCTTGTGTACTTAAAAAAAAAAAAAGGCTAACTGCAAAACAGCCTTAGGAGGTCCTTCAGGAGGTATTCCAAAGAAGGCACTGTTACCAGAGGAGATGACAGCTCCATAGTTGCTACTGCCCCTGAAGACCTTCCAGTGGGACAAGGTGCGGAGGTGGAAGACAGTGATATTGATAATCCTGACCCTGTGTAGGCCTAGGCTAGTGTGTGTTGTGTCTTCATTTTTAAGAAAAAAAGTTTAAAAAGCAAAAAATAAATTTAAAGATTTAAAAATAGAAAAAAGCATATAGAATAAGGATATAAGAAAAGAGAGTAATTGTGTACAGCTCTGTGATGTGTTTATGTTTTAAGCTAAGTGTTATTATAAGAGTCAAAAAGTTTCTAAAACTTAAAAATGTATAAATTTTAAAAGTTACAGTAAGCTAAGATGAATTTATGATTAAATAAAGAAAATCTGTTTTATAAATTTAGTGTAGCCTAAGTGTACAGTGTTTATAAAGTCTGTATTAGCATAGAGTGCAACATCACAGAACTTCACATTTACTCACCACTCACTCACTGACACACAGATCAACGTTCAGGCTTGAAAACACCATTCATGGTAAGCACCCTAGATGGTGTACCTTTTTTTTGTCTTTTATACCATACTTTCACTGTGCCTTTTCTATATTTAGATACACAAATACGATTGTGTTAAAAAATTCAACAGTCCTTTATGCTAAAAACCCTCAATAAACTAGATGTCGATGGAACACATCTCAAAATAATAAAAGCTATTTATGACAAACCAACAGCCAATATCATACTGAATGGGCAAAAGCTGGAAGCATTGCCTTTGAAAACTGGCACAAGACAAGGACACCCTCTCTCACTACTCCTATTCAACATAGTATTGGAAGTTCTGGCCAGGGCAATAGGCAAGAAAAAGAAATAATGGGTATTCAATTAGGAAAAGAAGAAGTCAAATTTTCTCTATTTGTAGATGACATGATTGGATATTTAGAAGACCTCATCATCTCAGCCCAAAATCTCCTTAAGCTGAGAAGCAACTTCAGCAAAGTCTCAGGATACAAAATCAAGGTGCAAAAATCACAAGCATTCCTATACACCAATAACAGACAAACAGAGAGTCATATCATGAGTGAACTCCCATTCACAATTGCTACAAAGAGACTAAAATGCCTAGGAATACAACTAACAAGGGATGTGAAGAACCTCTTCAGGGAGAACTACAAACCACTGCTCAAAGACATAAGAGAGGACATAAACAGATGGAAAAATATTCCATTCTCATGGTTAGGAAGATTCAATATTGTGAAAATGGCCATACTGCCCAAAGTAATTTATAGATTCAATGTGATCCCCATCAAGCTACCACTGACTTTCTTCATAGAATTGGAAAAAACCACCTTAAACTTCATATAGAACCAACAGAGCCCACATAGCCAAGACAAACCTAAGCAAAAAGAACAAAGTTGGAGACATCACACTACCTGACTTCAAAATACACTACAAAGCTACAGTAATCTAAACAGCATGGTACTGGTACCAAACCAGAGATATAGACCAATGGAACAGAACAGAGGTATCAGAAGTAACGCCACACATCTACAACCATCTGATCTTTGACACACCTGACAAAAATAAGTAATGGGGAAAGGATCCCCTATTTAATAAATGGTGTTCGGAAAACTGGCTAGCCATGTGCAGAAAGCTGAAACTGGATCCCTTCCTTACACATCATACAAAAATTAACTCAAGATAGATTAAAGATTTAAATATAAGACCTAACACCATAAAATTCCTAGAATATGCCATTTAGGACATAGGCAAAGACTTCATGACTAAAACAACAAAAGCAATGACAACAAAAGCCAAAATAGACAAATGGGATCTAATTAAACTTAAGAGCTTCTACACAGCAAAAGAAACTGTCATTAGAGTGAACCAGCAACCAACAGAATGGGAAAACAATTTTGCAATCTACCCATCTGACAAAGGGTTAATATCCAGAATCTTCAAAGAACTTAAACAAATTTACAAGATAAAAAAACAACCCCATCAAAAAGTAGATGAATACTATGAACAGACACTTCTCAAAAGAAGACATTTATGCAGCCAACAAACATATGATAAAAAGCTTGTCATCACTGGTCATTAGAGAAATGCAAATCAAAACCACATTGAGATATCATCTCACGACAGTTAAAATGGTGATCATTAAAAAATCAGGAGAAAATAGATACTGGAGAGGATATGGAGAAATAGGAACACTTTTAGACTGTTGATGGGAGTGTAAATTAGTTCAACTATTGTGGAATACAATGTGGCGATTCCTCAAGGATCTAGAACTAGAAATACCATTTGACCCAACAATCCCATTACTGGGTATATATCCAAAGGATTATAAAACATTCAGTTATAAAGACACATGCACAAGTTTTTTTATTGCAGCACTGTTTACAATAGCAAAGACTTGGAACCAACCCAAATGCCCATCAGTGATAGACTGGATTTTAAAAATGTGGCACATATACACCATGGAATACTATGCAGCCATAAAAAGGGATGAGTTCATGTCCTTTGTAGGGACATAGATGAAGCTGGAAACCATCATCTTCAGCAAACTGACACAAGAACAGAAAACCAAACACCACATGTTCTCACTCATAAGTGGGTGTTGAACAATGAGAACACATGGACACACAGAGAGGAACATCACACACCAGGGCCTGTCAGGGGGCTAGGGGAGGGATAGCGGGTGGGGGTGGGGGGATTAGGGAGGGATAGCTTTAGGAGAAATACCTAATGTAGATGATGGGGGGATGGATGCAGCAAATCACCACGGCACATGTATACCTATGTAACAAACCTGCACATTCTGCACACTTGCCACAGAACTTAAAGTATAATTTTTTTTAAAAAAAGTATTCAGTACAGTAACATGCTGTATAGGTTTGTAGCATACAAGCAATAGGCTAGACAATATAATCTAGGTGTGTGTGGGCTATATCACCTAGATTTGTGTAAGTACACTCTATGATGCTTGTACAGTGATGAAATGGCCAAACAACAAACTTCTTAGAATATTTCCCCTTCATTAAGTGATGCATGACTGTATAGAACAGTAAGATTTCAAATTTAAACCACAGTACATCAGTAATTAAAGCAAATGAACTAATTATTCCAATTCAAAGACATATATTGTCATATTGCATTTTAAAATAATTTTATATGTCATACATAAAACAATAAGGATACAGTTACTTGAAAAGCAAAGATCATTACCAAGAAAAAGCTTGTGTCACTACATTAATATCAAAGTAAAATTTAAGAGAAAAAGCATTACTAGAGAGAAAAAAGTACACACCATAAAGACAAAATATTTGATTTACCAGGAGGATATCAAAATTCTAAATTTTCACCACATAATAAAATAGCTTTGGCTGGGCACGGTGGCTCATGCCCGTAATCCCAGCACTTTGGGAGGCAGAGGCAGGTGGATCATCTGAGGTCAGGAGTTTGAGACCAGCCTGGCCAACATGGTGAAACCTGATCTCCACTAAAAATACAAAAATTAACCAGGCATGGTGTTGGGCACCTGTAATCTCAGCTACTTGGGAGGCTGAGGCAGAAGAATTGCTTGAATCCAGGAAGCAGAGGTTGCAGTGAGCCGAGATTACACCATTGCACTCCAGCCTGAGTGACAAGAGTGAAACGCTGTCTCAAAAAAAAAAATCTTCAATTCTTTGATGCAAAATCTCTATAGTACTAAAAGAAGAAATAAACAATTCTACGATCATACTGGAGGATTTTTTAACACATCATTCTCGGTAATCGATAGAGCAAGCTGACAAAATTCTGCAAAAATATAGAATATTTGAATACCACAATTAATTAATTTGATCAGTTGAACATATACTGTATAGAACAATATTCCCCCAAACTGCAGAATAGCTATTTTTTAAAACTCACAGAACATTTGTAAAAATTAACTATATCCTGGGTAATTAACAAGCATCAACACATTTTAAATAATTGAAATCACAGTCTTGATCTCTGACGACAATTTCATTTAGCTAGAAGTTAATAACGATGGTGCTGTGTGCCCGTAGTCACAGCTACTCGGGAGGCTGAGGCAGAAGAACTGCATGAGCCTAGGAGGTAGAGGTTGCAGTGTGCCATGACCATGCCACTACACACCAACTTGGCTGACACAGCCAGATTCTGTCTGAAAAAAGAAGAAGAAATTCATAACGAAAAGATAGCTAGAAAAATCATATTTTGAAGCTAAGAAATACAGTTCCAAAATAAGCCATGTATGTCAATGTAAAAAATTGCCATGTAAATCAGAAAAAATATTTTAAACTAAATTATTGCTATAGTCTGAATGTCTGTGTACTCCTCAGAATTCTTGTTGAAATTCCAGCCTGAAGGTGATGATATTAAAAGCTGGGGCCTTTTGGGAGGTGAGTAGATCACAAGGGTAGAGCTCCTATGATTGAGATTAGTGTCCTTATAAAAGAGACCCCAGAGAGCTGTCTTGCCCCTTCGATGAGGTGAGGACATAGCTAGAGGCTCCATCTATAAATCAGAAAGCAGACCTCAGCAAACACCCAATCTGCCAGGTTGTTTACAGATACACAATGGAATCTTGTTCAGCCATATAAAAAGAAAGAAATCTTATCCAAAACAACATTGATTAAATAGAGGACATTATGTTAAGTTTTTTAAGTCAATCACAGAAAGACAGATCTCACATGTTCCTCTCATGTGGATGCTTTAAAAATAATTGAACTCAAGAGAAGATCCAAGATGGCTGATTAGGAGCAGCTCAGGACTGCAGCTCCCAGTGAAAGCGCAGAGGGTGAGTGGACACTGCATTTCCAGACGGATTTTTATTGCCCACAGACTAAGAGATTCCCAGGTGGAGGAGCCCCACGGGTCGCCAGCACAGCTGTTTTGGTGGGCACAGCTGTTTTGCCGGCGCCCCAGTGCGGTGGTTCTCTGTACAAAATACTCTGGTCTGGGTGCCATTTTAGCTGGCCAGAGGAGCTCTGGGAAGGCAGTCGCCCATTCAGCTGATTTAAAAAGGGGACTGAAACAGGGAGCCAGGCCAGGAGATTCCCGGGCAAAAAAGCGCCACGAATCTCAGCGTCGCTGTTTCAGCTGGCGCAGTGGGTCGCCACACAGGAAATCACACAGATCCCGGCACCTTTTCAACAGGCGACTGGAACATCTGGGAGAGAGTCAACCATTCAACTAAAAAAAAAAAAAAAAAGGCTCGAGGCAGGGAGCCAGGTGATCAGCCTTGGCTGGTCCCACCCCCACACACAAAAAAAGCAATTGGAAGCACTCTGGGTTGAGAGTTTCACAGCAAGCTCAGCTGAACCCGGGATGGTCCAGCTCTGTGGGGGAGGGGCGTCCACCATTACCGAGGCACTCCACCACTACGGAGGTTGTCCGCCATTGCTGAGGCAGCCTGCTGTTGCCAAGGCAACCCGCCATTACAGAGAAAGTCCGCCATTACAGAGGTGGGCCACCATTGCTGAGGCAGTTCTAACTACACCCATATAAACAGGACTGCAGGGAAGTTCACATGGCAGCTGGGCAGAGCCCACAGCAGCTCAGCAAAGCCTCTGCAGGCAAACAGGGACTAGGCTGCCTCCTTGCTGGGCAGTGCAACCCTGAAAAAAAGGCAGCAGCACAACAGAAACTCATAAAGCCCTAACTCCCCAGGGCAGTACCCCTGGGGAAAAAAAGGGGTTCATGAGTTCTGCTGTAGCAGACTTAAACGTACCTGCCCAGCAGCTCTGAATGAACAACAGAGCTCACAGCTTGGCACTTGAGCTCCTATAAAGGACAGACTGTCTCCTCAAGCAGCTCCCTGAATCTTGTATATCCAAAGAGTCACCTCATAAAGGAGAGATCAGACAGACATCTGGCGGGTATCCTTCTGGGACAAAGACAGCAGAAGAAGAAACTGGTAGCAACCCTTACTGTTCTGCAGCTGCTGCAGGTGATCCCCAGGAAAGCAGGGCCTGGAGTGGACCTCAGCAGTCCTTCAGCAGAGGGGCCAGACTGTTAGAAGGAAAACTAAGAAGCAGAAATAACTTCATCATCAACAAACCAGACGTCCACTCAGAGACCCAATCTGAAAGTCAGCAACTACAAAGACGACAGGTGGATAAATCCACAAAGATGGGAAGAAAGCAGCTCAAAAAGGACGAAAACACCTGAAACCAGAATGGCTCTCATCCTACAAGGGATCACAACTCCTCACCAGCAAGGGAACAAGGCTGGATGGAGAATGAATGTGATGAAATGACAGAATCAATCAGGCTTCAGAAGGTGGGTAATAAAAAACTTCCGTGAGCTAAAAGAACACGTTCTAACCCAAAGAAAAGAAACTAAGAACCTTGAAAAAAGATTTGATGAAATGCTAATGAGAATGGACAACTTAGGAATATAAGTGCATTGATGAAGCTGAAAAACACAGCACGAGAACTTCATGAAGCATGCACAAGTTTCAACAGCTGAATTGACCAAGCAGAAGAAAGGTTATCAGAGGTCAAACATCAACTCAATGAAATAAAACAAGAAGACAAGATTAGAGAAAAATGGGTAAAAAGGAATGAACAAAGTCAACAAGAAATATGGGACTATGTGAAAAGATCTAATCTACGTTTGATAGGTGTACCTGAATGTCACAAAGAGAACGAATCCAAGCTGGATAATACTCTTCAGGATATTATCCAAGAAAACTTCCCCAACCTAGCAAGGCAGGCCAATATTCAAGTCCAGGAAATACAGAGAACACCACAAAGATATTCCTCAAGAAGAGCAACCCCAAGGCACATAATCGTCAGATTCACCAGAATTGAAATGAAGGAGAAAATGCTAAGGGCAGCCAGAGAGAAAGGTCGGGTTACCCACAAAGGAAGCCCATCAGACTCACAGCAGATCTCTCAGCAGAAACCCTACAAGCCAGAAGAGAGTGGGGGCCAATATTCAACATCCTTAAAGAAAAGAACTTTCAACCCAGAATTTCATATCCAGCCAAACTAAGCTTCATAAGTGAAGGAAAAATAAAATCCTTTGTGAACAAACAAGTACTCAGAGATTTCATCACCACCAGGCCCGCTTTAAAAGAGCTCCTGAAAGAGGCACTACACATAGAAAGGAACAACCAGTACCAGCCACTGCAGAAACATACCAAAAGGTAAAGAGCACCAACACAATGAAGAATCTGCATCAACTAATGGGCAAAACAGCCAGCTAGTATCAAAATGGCAGTATCAAATTCACATATAACAATATTAACCCTAAATGTAAATGGACTAAATGCCCCAATCAAAAGACACAGACTGGCAAATTGGATAAAAAGCCAAAACCCATCGGTGTGCTGTATCCAGGAAACCCATCTCACATGCAAGGATACACAGGGGCTCAAAATAAAGGGATGGAGGAAGATTTACCAAGCAAATGGAGAGCAACATAAAGCAGGAGTTGCAATTCTCATCTCTACAAAATAGACTTTAAAGCAACAAAGATCAAAAGAGACAAAGAGGGACATTACATAATGGGAAAAGGATCAATGCAACAAGAAGAGCTAACGATCCTAAATATATATGCACCCAATACAGGAGCACCCAGTTACATAAGGCAAGTTCTTAATGACTTACAAAGGGACTTAGACTCCCACACAATAATAGTGGGAGACTTTAACACCCCATTGTCAATATTAGATCAACCAGACAGAAAATTAACAAGGATATCCAGGACTTGAACTCAGGCCTGGAACAAGCAAACCTAATAGACATTTACAGAACTCTCCACCCTAAATCCACAGAATATACATTCTTCTCAGCACCACATCACACCTAGTTTAAATTGTCCACATAATTGGAAGTAAATCACTCCTCAGCAAATGCAAAAGAACAGAAATCGTAACAAACAGTCTCTAAGACCACAGTGCAATCAAGTTAGAACTCAGAATTCAGAAACTAACTCAGAACCGCACAGCTTCATGGAAACTGAACAACTGGCTCTTGAATGTTGACTGGATAAACAATGAAATAAAGGCAGAAATAAAGATGTTCTTCAAAACCAACGAGAATGAAGACACAACATACCAGAATCTCTGGGACACATTTAAAGCAGTTTCT
Source organism: Aotus nancymaae (assembly GCF_030222135.1). Lineage (NCBI taxonomy): Eukaryota > Metazoa > Chordata > Mammalia > Primates > Aotidae > Aotus > Aotus nancymaae. Next base: position 34,830,888 of record NW_026988471.1, read on the forward strand.
AGAGGAAAATATATAGCAATAAGTGCCCATATGAAAAGAAAGGAGAGATCTAAAATTGACACCCTATCATCAAAATTGAAAGAGCTAGAGGAGCAAGATCCAAAAAACTCAAAACCTAGCAGAAGACAAGAAATAACTAAGATCAGAGCAGAACTGAAGGAGATAGAGACACAAAAAACCCTTCAAAAAATCAATAAATCGAGGAGCTGGTTTTTTGAAAAGATCAACAAAATAGACCACTAGCCAGATTAATAAAAAATAAAAGAGAGAATAACCAAATAGATGCAATAAAAAATGATAAAGGGGATATCACCACAGATTCCACAGAAATTCAAACCATCATCAGAGATTATTACAAACACCTCTATGCACATAAACTAGGAAACCTGGAAGAAATGGATAAATTCCTAAACACTTGCCTCCTCCCCAGCCTAAACCAGGAAGAAGTTGAAACCCTGAATAGACCAATAACAAGGTCCAAAGTTGAGGCAGCAATTAAGAGCCTACCACCCAAAAAAAGCCCAGATCCAGATGGGTTCACAGCTGAATTCTACCAGACATACAAAGAGGAGCTGGTACCATTCCTTCAAAAACTATTCCAAATAATCTAAAATGAGGGAATCCTTCCCAAATCATTTTATGAGACCAACATCATCCTGATACCAAAACCCAGCAGAGACTATCAAAAAGCTTATCCACCATGATCAAGTAGGATTCATCCCAGGGATGCAAGGCTGGTTCAACATACACAAGTCTATAAATGTAATTCACCATATAAACAGAGCCAAAGACCAAAACCACATGATTATCTCAATAGATGTAGAGAAGGCCTTTGACAAAATTCAACAGCCCTTTATGCTAAAAACCCTCAATAAACTAGGTATTGACAGAACGTGTCTCAAAATAATAAAAGCAATTTATGACAAACCAACAGCCAATATAATACTGAATGGGCAAAAACTGGAAGCTTTCCCTTTGAAATCTGGCACTAGACAAGGATGCCCTCTCTCACCACTCCTATTCAATATAGTACTGGAAGTTCTAGCCAGAGCAATCAGGCAAGAAAAAGAAATAAAGGGTATTCAAATAGGAAAGAAGGAAGTCAAATTGTCTCTATTTACAGATGACATGAATGTATATCTAGAAGACCCCATCGTTTCAGCCCAAAATCTCCTGAAACTGATAAGCAACTTCAGCTAAGTCTCAGGATACAAAATCAATGTGCAAAAATCACAAGCATTCCTATACACCAATAACAGACTTAAAGAGAGCCAAATCAAGAACGAACTGCCATTCACAATTGCTACAAAGAGAATAAAATACCTAGGAATACAACTAACAAGGAACATAAGGGACCTCTTCAAGGAGAACTACAAACCACTGCTCAATGAAATAAGAGAGGACACAAACAGATGGAGAAACATTCCAAGTTCATGGTTAGGAAGAATCAATATTGTGAAAATGGCCATACTGTCCAAAGTAATTTAGAGATTCAACGCTATCTCCATCAAGTTACCAATGACCTTCCTCACAGAACTGGAAAAAACCACTTTAAACTTCATATGAAACCAAAGAGAGCCTGCATAGCCAAGTCAATTCTAAGCAAAAAGAACAAAGCGGGAGGCATCACACTACTGGACTTCAAACTATACTACAAGGCTACAGTAATCAAAACAGCATGGTACTGGTACCAAAACAGAGATATAGACCAATGGAACAGAACAGAGGCCTTGGAGGCAACACAACGTATCTACAACAATCCAATCTTTGACAAACCTGACAAAAACAAGCAATGGGGAAAGGATTACCTGTTTAATAAATGGTGTTGGGAAAACTGGCTAGCCATGTGCAGAAAGCAGAAACTGGACCCCTTCCTGACACCTTACACTAAAATTAACTCCAGATGGATTAAAGATTTAAACATAAGACCTAACACCATAAAAACCCTAGAAGAAAACCTAGGCAAAACCATTCAGGACATAGGCGTAGGCAAGGACTTCATGACCAAAACACCAAAAGCATTGGCAACAAAAGCCAAAATAGACAAATGGGACCTAATCAAACTCCACAGCTTCTGCACGTCAAAAGAAACAGTCATTATAGTGAATTGGCAACCAACAGAATGGGAAAAAAATTTTGCCGTTTACCCATCTGACAAAGGGCTGATATCCAGAATTTACAACGAACTAAAACAGATTTACAAGAAAAAAACAAGCCCATTCAAAAGTGGGCCAAGGATATGAACAGATACTTTACAAAAGAAGACATACACGAGGCCAAAAAACATATGAAAAAATGCTCATCATCACTGGTCATTAGAGAAATGCAAATCAAAACTACATTGAGATACCATCTCATGCCAGTTAGAATGGCGATCATTAAAAAAATCTGGAGACAACAGATGCTGGAGAGGATGGAAATAGGAACACTTTTACACTGTTGGTGGGAGTATAAATTAGTTCAACCATTGTGGAAGACAGTGTGGTGATTCCTCAAGGACCTAGAAATAGAAATTCCATTTGACCCAGCAATCCCATTACTGGGTATATATCCAAAGGATTATAAATCGTTTTACTATAAGGACACATGCACATGAATGTTCATTGCAGCACAGTTTACAATAGCAAAGACCTGGAACCAACCCAAATGCCCATCGATGATAGACTGGACAGGGAAAATGTGGCACATATACACCATGGAATATCATGCAGCCATCAAAAACGATGAGTTCGTGTCCTTTGTAGGGACATGGATGAACCTGGAAACCATCATTCTCAGCAAACTGACACAAGAACACAAAATCAAACACCGCATGTTCTCACTCATAGGCGGGTGTTGAACAATGAGAACACATGGACACAGGGAGGGGAGCACTACACACTAGGGTCTGTTGGGGGGAAATAGGGAAGGGACAGCAGGGGGTGGGGAGGTGCGGAGAGATATCATGGGGAGAAATGCCAGATACAGGTGAAGGGGAGGAAGGCAGCAAATCACACTGCCATGTGTGTACCTATGCAACAATTTTACATGTTCTTCACATGTACCCCAAAACCTAAAATACAATTAAAAAAAAGAAAAAATAATAATAATTGAACTCATAGAAATAAGAGAGTAGAATGATGGTTAGCAGAATCTGGGAAGGGTAGTGGGGCATGGGGAATTGGTTAATGGGTACAAAAAGATAGTTAGATTGAAGGAATATGATCTAGTTTTTGGTAGCACAATAGAGTGGCTATAGTTAACAATAATTTATTGTATATTTCAAAATAACTAAAAGAATGGAATTGGAGTGTTCCTAACACAAAGAAACAATAAATACTTGAGGGGTTGTGTATACCAACTGTTCTGATTTGACCATTACATATTATATGCTTGTATCAAAATATCATATGTACCCACAAATATGTATACCTATTATGCATCCATAAAAATTTAAAAGTATTTTTTTAGGCTGGGTGCAGTGGCACAGGCCTATAATTGAAGCACTTTGGGAGGCCAAGGAGGGTGGATCAACTGAGGTCAGGAGTTCAAGAACAGCCTGGCCAATATGGTGAAACCCTATCTCTACTAAAAATACAAAAAATAAAATAAAATTATCTGAGCATGGTGGCACATGCTGATAATCCCAGCTACTCAAGAGGCTGAAGCCAGAGAATCGCTTGAAACCAGAGGCAGAAGTTTAAGTGAGCCAAGATTGCGCCATTGCACTCCAGCCTGAGAAACGAGTGAAACTCAGTCTTTAAAAAAAGTACTTTTTAAAAAAAGAATCGGCAACACAGATTTTGCATATACCTGCCAAAGAGAGTGAGTGAATGTGACACACAGAGAAAAAACAATGAGAATAAAATAAATACAATTGCATAAAAGCAATTACTCCGGACTTTTAAGGAAGCAAAAGAAAAAAAGGAAGGAAAAAGCAAAAAGCGAAAGAAGAAAGAGAGATAGAGGGAACCTGAAAAGAAAAATAATTTTTGCTTTATCCCTTAAGGTCATGCTTTCAATCTTTTCTCTCCCTCATGTGGTTTAAGGGTGCTCACGTGAGGCCTAAAAATTTTTCAGCCAAACCTCGAGGAGTAAGATAGGATTTAAGAGAAGAACTCAGTGGGCTGGGTTTGGGGATGAGTTCCTACCTCATTTTCAGCAGAGTAGCTCTGCTTTTATCTGTCTAAATGTATTGGGCTTCTCTATAAGACTAGATTTGAAGGGATTTTTTTTAAGCGTTAATTTTGTAAATAGGGAAAGCAAGTCTGAAAGGATGGAGTGACTACCCCAAGGCTGTACAGAGACACTGGCAGAGTCATCTGGCTAAAGTAGGTCTTTTGAGTCATCAGCACATGCTTTTTACACTGCAAGAGATGCCAATCATTATGTTCTCTTGGGGTATGAAAGTAGCCCTAAAATAAAACAAGCCAACAAAGGAAGAAAAAAATGCCTCTGTTGTTTGCCATGACCTGTGCCTGTTTTAGTACGTTACACTTTTTGTCAGGAAGATCTCTGAACTTCACCTCCCCAAGTCTGCAAAGACTGCTTGTGCTCTCTGAACTTGATCCCTTAACTCCCTTAACCTGTTGACTTTCCTGACGCACAACTAACTAGCACTGAACTGTTGCCTATCACACCTCTATGACTATAAAAGAGAAAAGAAATATATCCTCATCTATAGACTTTCAGAAAGTTCATCCACATGATTAAACCACTGAATACCATTGTTAAAAGCATTCAGAAGTGTTTACAACTTAAAACGTAAAAACATTTCTATGAACTAAATAATTTGTAAAGAGTGTGACTTTTGTAAAATAGTAACTATATATACTGCTTTCTGATAGCAAATACTTTGCTTAAAAACACTATCACTTAGTGGTCCAAAGAGACTGGCATTATATATGTTTCAATGTAGTTGAAAAGGAAGGTTCATGATATTTTGACCCCCAAATGCTGATGATTAATGAGAGCTTATTGCCTAAAGCACAACTAGATAGCAAAATAAAATCAAACTCATCAAAATCAATGAACAGTTGTTGACAAATTCCATCCATCTATTTTTTCTGGCAGATATGTGTTTGTGACTTTCATTTTAAGATGTATCAGTCATTGGCATGGCTCATGCCTATAATTCCAGTACTTTAGGAGGCTAAGGTAGACGAACACTTGAAGCCAGAAGTTCGAGATCAGCCTAGGCAACATAGTGAGACCCCTGTCTCTACAAAAATTAAAAAATTAGCCAAGTACGGTGGTATGTCCCTGTAGTCCCAGCTACTCGGGAGGTGAAAGTGGGAGGGTTTCTTGAGCCCAGGAGTTTGAGGCTCCAACGAGCTATGATTGTGTCCTGCACTCCTCTGGTACATGTTGCGTCTCATCAATAATTCCACTGATATATCCTACAGGGAGCATAAACAGTCTCTCATCTCATGATTTGATGACATAAAAACGCCTATGTCTGACACCTAGAGATCTAGCCTGCCCTTTCTGAACCAGATGGGCTTGCATAGAGAAAGAAATGAAAAGATCTCAGTCTCTGGGTTGACAGAGTGACACCATGTCTCCATAAAATAATAATTATAATAAGATTTATCAATGGCAGTTATAGTATGATGTCACTGGATGCTTAATTCTAAGTAAAAAGCAGTAAAAACTGCAAAAACCACTAAAAAGCTTTTTTTTCAAGAATGTTATTCCTGAAGATGAGTTTCTAAATGCAACAGCTCATCTGTACCATCAGGTACTAAAGCATTAGTTACACAAATTATAGAAGGTTACTGACACTGGGGGCCAGTCACAGACATGCTAAGCTCATAAACCAGTATCTAGTACAAAATTTTAGGGAAAATCAAAAAACCCTCAGTAATCCAAATAAATAAAACATATTTCAATGAAATTTTTAAGAATTGATGCAATCAAAATCCATTGTCAAAGAAATTAAAATTTCAAATAAAATCAGGATATTTCTGATTTTTACTTTTGTCTCAGTCTCCAACATGCTCAGCACAGCACTGCTATCTCACTATGTCATTTATAAATGACTTAGTAAAAGAAATGTCCTATCTTCCCTTAAACCAGAAGAACTGAAGATTAATAGCAAAACCGAATTCAGTAATTTTGGCACTGTGTACATATCTTGTAAGAGCATAGGCTTTGGAATAGCTTTTTCTCCCTCTTGTTATTTAAAAGCCTCTATTCACTTACTTGTGGAATTCTGGAAGATGGTTATAGTTACCAGAATTCACTATTCTATATCAGTGGAGTATTGTATTCATTCAATAGTGTCCTCATCGGACTCCTCCAAACCCATAAAGCTATCTAAATATAAATGTATCTTCAAAACTCATAAATGTACATGTACACCAACATTTCTGGAGTGCCCTGACCGGTTCAGCAAACACTTATGGAGTGCTTTGTAGTCATCAGGTGCTGTAGGATTTAAGGATTCAAAAATTGAAGGGAAGAAATCCCTATGTTGTCTACAATATTTTTAAACACTCATTTCTCAATTATTTGTGGAACTGAAGGGTAAAATTCTGTCTTATGGTTAAATCCCAGGTGAACTGATAGTGGAATAGCTAATATTCCAAGAACAAAGAAACCTTTCACAGTAAATGCAGGATTGAACCATGTTTAAGTCTTCTGTCTCAATGGAATAGGAACTGAGAGCAGGTGCAAATGTGGGACGAATGTCTGGAAGAATAATGATACAGCAGTGTCTGGGTATTCTCTAATCCACCAGGAATAAGATTGACTGGATTAGCACTTTCCTAGGGAGGAGGGGTCAGGGAACAAAACCCGTTTCCTTTCTGTCTCTAGGCAAGCCTATCTGGTTCAAAAAGGGCAGGGTAAACCTCTAAGTGTCAGATGTAGGCCTTTTTATGCCTTCAAATAGTGAGATGAGAGGCTCTTTATTCTCCATGTAGGGTATCAGTGGAATTGGTGATCAGAGGCAATATGCATCAATGAAAACTCATTATGACTCATCCCTTTGCAATTATTTAAGGGTCTCCCTCTGTGATAAAAAAAATCATCAAAGAAATAGATCTTAGCTGATATAAAATTTCTTTTATGTCTTAAAGAATTGGAGGTTCCATAAAGTTGAATCACATCAAAAGTGAGTCATTTGCCTGCATCATTGACGAGCTTTTTTTCCTGCCAATGAAATCAGAGAACCACATTTATTTGGCTTTAAAATGTAGCTTCAAACTGCTTTCCTAATCGCAGGCAGAACATCAATAATCACCACCTGAATTTGTAGTAGAGACAAATACTATATTGACATCTGCAAGCAAGGTTCAACTAATGTAAACTCTAGATTGTAAAAAGATGTGTGATTGTTACCTTAATTTAGAAGTAGCCTGGTAAAATGGAAAAGCATGAGGGATCTAGGAAAAACTATTCTCTTATTTTGGGGTTTGTTTTTTCCTCCTGCAGCACTTCCCATCTTCTTGTCTACTTTCCTGCCCATCATCTTTTCTCTCAGAGAATCAGGAAATCTACAAGAATGCAATTTACTGTATCCCAGGGCCCCTCTGGGGATGGTGTCCACATTATCCAGACAGTGCCTCTTTGATCTTTAGCTATTATTTTAGATTTTCCAATCCATCCATTATCAACTCCCCTTGAGGGGTGCACATTGCTATTTTTTTTTTTAACCTAATTGCCATTTATAAGACATTACACCGAAGAGCAATAAAATATACAATCTTGAAGTAGACTTGAAACATTTACCTAGAAAAGACCATATTCTGGGCCATAAAACAAATCTTCTTAATAAACTTATAAGGACTCAAGTCATACAAGCATTTTCTCTGAGCATAACTTTAAAAAATAAAAAACAATAACAGGATGATATCTGAAAATTTTCAAACTAGGAAACTAACACATTTTATTTTTAATTAGCAAATAAAAAGTGTATATATTGATGGTGCAATGTAATGTTTAGATTTATGTAACTATTGTGGGATGATTAAATCAAACTAATTAATATATCCATCACTTCACATAGTTTTTTTTTGTGGTGGGAATATTTAAAACTTACTCTTAGCAAGTTTAAATTACATAATACATTATCAATTGTGGTCACCATGCTGTTCAATAGATCTCAAAAACTTATTTCTCCTACTAGCTGAAGCTTTGTACCCTTTGACCAACATCTCCCCATCCCTCACCCCATCCCCAACCTCTGGTAACTATCATTGTACTATATATTTCTATGAGTTCTACTTTTTAAAATTCCACATATAAGTGAGATCATGTAGTATTTGTCTTTCTTTGCCTGGCTTATTTCACTTAGCATAATATCCTCCAGTTTCACCCACGTTGCTGCAAATGACAAGATCTCCTTCTATTTTAAGGTTGAGTACTATTTTATTGTGTATATATACCGTATTTTCTTCATTCATTCACAGACAGATGGACATTGAAGTTGATTCCGTATCTTGGCTATTGTAAATAGTGCTACAGTGAACAGATAATGAGTGCAGATATCTCTTCCACATACTGATTTCACATCTATTTTAAAATATTGCCTCAATCCTTCAATTAACTATAATTCCTCAATTTTTACAGTCAATCAAGTTTCCATCAAGGACCTACTGTGTGCACTACAGTGATGAAAACCCATCAGGAAGCTGCCTCTTATAGTTTTAAGTCCTCCCATGGACTTGTGTGTGTTTGGCCCATACCATGTTTTGTAAAAAAAAAAATCAAATAACTTGCCAATCTTTTTTAGGTTAGAAGACTAAATAAAAACATAAATTAAAGGTTTTTTAGGTTAGAAGATTAAATAAAAATATAAATTACCTTTTAGAGAAATTGAACAGTAATATTAGGACTGTACTCCATATGGCAACATTGCCCGGGGCTGAGTAGGACCTGCTGGTTTTAGAGGTACAGGCTACTCAATTTGCCACAATCAGTCCTAATACGTGTTACTCACATTATTACTAGACAGCCTTTGGACACAGAGTTTATAATCCTTACGACTGGTGAATCAGTGGGACTATTCATTAGAGTGCAAAATGCCAGGCACTAGGACCTAATATACTTATCTCCAAACCACTGGTAGAAAGTCATCATCATTATCATCATCAACATTTTTTGACATTCACAACTCATAATAAACATTTACTGCTAAGCACTGCCTTAAACATTTTTATAGATTAATTTATTTAATTTTCACACAATTCTGAGAGAAATACTAATATGACTCATATCTTAAAAAAAAGTAAGAAAGCTATGGCACAGAGAGGTTAAGCGATTTGTCTGGTCAGATGGCTCGTAAGTGGTAGTATTGGAATAAAGTGAGATAATTGTGAAGCTGCTCTGAAAAAAATTAAGTGCCATACAAATCTAAAATCTATTGTCATTGTTATCACTGGTGGGACAGCATACGTATTTCAATAATTTATCTGGCAGCAAGGCACAATTCTTATTACCAAAAATGTATATATACAGATTGCCAGATCGATGTTCATTATTAAATTTTCTTCCTACAAATGAATAAAGGAATGTATATGAATAGAAAAATACATGAGACGTATGCAGAAAGAAATAACTTGGGAAGGAAATAAAAGTGTAGCTATGATAATAGATTAGGTTATGGTAGATTGTTAATTTAGCCTTAAAACTTAAGATTATCACATTAATTATGAATTTTAATTTACCTAGTTTTTGTTTTACAAATAGTGCTGGACATTTTATAAAACCTGACAGTATGCTTTCCATGCTACTCTGATGCAGATATAATGATTGAGGCTAAACTAACACCCATACAACCTTTCTCTTCCTTTCAGTCCTTACACTTATCTCAATGCCTTTCCCTGGGTCTTTTTACTCCTGCAGTAGCATAAGGCTATTTTCAACAACAAAAAAGTAAAATATGTAATCATAGCCTTTCTTCAAATAAAACCTCCTCCTCCTCCATTTGCATTCCTTGGATATGAACTTATTTGATGTCCCAAAAGCCTAATAGTAAAAGCAGAGTCTGGAAGATAGTAATGGATGTAATATTTCAGTGCATACATGTTATTAATGACTGACAGTATTTCACTTTACAGTTTGAGAATTTCTTTCACATTTTCTCTTTAATCTTCACCATAGCCCTGTAAGATATTAATGCATGAGTGATTGGTAGTATCACAATATAAATGTGACTTATCTTGACATAGAACATAATGTTATATAAAAATAAAGGGCATCAGCTGTGAATTTCTGAATTATTTAGATTGTTATTATGATTTCATTATTTGGATCCAGGAGGGACTTTACGGATCCTCTGGACCAACTACCTCATTTTCCAGAGAGGAAACAAATTGGAGTTAGTGGCAGAGCCAGGGCAAGAAACACAGTCCTGATTCCTATTTCAGATATCTCTCCACTGTAACACACCTTATTTTCTGAAAATAAAAAGGTAAAAGAATATACAGTTTTCCTCTGTTTGCAAAAGTAGGTTCTTTTGCAAAGAGTACAGAGGTAAGATATAAGGAAGAAATTTTAAACAGCCATAAAATATAATTAATAGAACACCGATATGGGCAAAAAACAGATTTATTTCATCAGCAAAAGAGATAGGAGGTTGGGGGGGAAAGTAATAACCTCCATTTCACAGACTGTAGTTTTCAGTAAAGAAATCTCACTTCTGAAGGTGAAAGTCACACTACATACCGATTTCATAGCTTACCACACAGATTTTTAATTGTCACAATTTATTAACATTGCTCATTCAGTGATTCAGTTGTCTTCTCCTTGACAGCTGAAATGCAACTCACTGTATCAAGTTTCTATGTTCAACTTTATTAACCATTACTTACTGAGATTTATACTGTGCTTAGCAGTACTCAGTATATGCAGGTCCAGAATAAAAGTGTCCCTGTCACCAATCAGTTAGCATTCCAACCTCTTCACAACTTGAGTTACAATTGTGGATGGATTGTTTATGCTCCCAAGGGCAACTCCTCTACCTGTGTCTGCCTCTCATTGCCTCTCATTTATGTCTCAGCAATGTTCCAACAATTGTCCCTTTCTCTCCTGCATCATCAGTTTATCTTTCTCTATTAGTTAGCTTCCATCAACCCACAGACATGCTGCAATTTTTTCCACCTTAAACTTTAAAAAATTCCTGGTGTCTCACCTCCCTCTCCAACTGTCCTATTTTTCTGCTCCGCTTGATGGAAACATTCCTAGGAAGACGTGTTAGTACTTTTCCCATTTCATTTCCTCCATTCTCTACTGACCCATCACCAGTGAGGCTGCTCTTTCAAGGCCACTAATGACTTCCTCATTTCTATATTCAGTGGTGAATTCTCAGTCTTCATTTTCATTTACTCCTCAGCAACATTTGACTCTATTGATCACTCCATCTTAAAATGCCTTCTTCACACAGCCTCTGACATCACTCTTCTGGTTTTTCTCCTTTTTCTCTGGTGGCTTTTTCTCAGTCAGTCTCCTTGCTGGGTGCTTATCATACCCCTATCTTTGAATAATGTCTCTGCCTACAGTCATCTTGCCTCTGCATACAGTCATCTGAGTATTTCTCATCTCTACCTGCCCTTCTCGTCCTTAAGGATTACATCCATTTTTTATGATTTTATGTATCATCTGTATGATTTTCAAATTTGTATCTCAAACCCAGACTTATGGATTTCTCTATGAAATCTGAAATCTTATATTAACTTTTATTTACCACTCAGAATTGCTCTTGCATATCTGATGAGCATCTTGAAATTAATTGGTCACAGATCTCACTCATTCTCAGACCCCAACAAAACAGCACATCTCCTCCCACTCTTCAACTTCTCTTTAAATAATACTCAATCACTGAAGCTACACAGATCTCTTATTGGGTCCTGATCACCCTTTATAGCAGTCACATCCATTACCCTGACAATACCTATTTGCAAATGTGTGTGTGTGTGTGTGTGTGTGTGTGTGTGTGTGTGTGTGTGTGTGAGAAACAGGTTCTCACTTGGTCACCCAAGCTGGAGTACGGTGACACAATCATAGCTCATTACGGCCTCAAACTGCTGGGCTGAAGTGATCCTCCTGCCTCAGCCCCCTGAGTATCTGGGACTATAGTCATGAGCCACTATATCTAGCTAATTTTTGTATTTTTGTAGAGATGGGTGTCACTTTGTTGCCCAGGCTAGTCTCAAACTCCTAGTCTCCTACCTTGGTCTCCCAAAGTACTGGGTTTGCAGTGAGCTCAGCCCTATTCTTCTTTTATATTAATCAGCATTCTCCAGAGAAACAGAACAAATGGATGGATGAATGGATATGGATAGAGAGAGAGAGAGAGACAGACAGACAGACAGACAGATAATTTCTTATAAGATATTGGCTCATGTAATTATGAAGGTTTAAGAAATTTCATGATCTACAGTCTGCGAGCTGGAAACACAGGAAAGCCAGTGATATAGTTCTAAGGCCTGAGAGCTACAGTCCGTGGTGTACAAAAGTTCAAAGTCTGAAGGGCTGAGACTCAAGACCTCCAAGGGCAGGAGAAGAATGATGTCCCAGTCCAAGCAATCAGGCAGAGAGGGTAGATTCCCTCTTTCTCCACCATTTTGTTTTATCCAGACCCTCAATTGGTTAAATCATGCCCATCTATATTGGAGAAAACAATTCCACTTCACTCAGTCCACTGAATAAAATGCTAATCTCTTCCAGAAACACCCTCACATACACATGAAGAAATAATGCTTAACCAGACATCTGGGCATTTTATAACCCAGTCAAGTTAACACATAAAATTAACCATCACACTTTCTCTGCTTAATGTTTCCTCTTAGACACTTACCACTACCTGGCATATAAATACAAGAATGTAAACTCCATGAGGGCAAGGGCTTTGTTTGTTTTGCCCACTATTGTATCCTGACAGCCTAGAACTCTGTATTATAACAGGTACATAAATATCTGCTAAATGAAAGCAATCTTTTAGAAATAAATATTCCTTAACACATAGTCTTCTTTACAAATAAAAATTCATCATAACTCTGTTAGCTCCTCAAATCCTCCTGAGTCTTTCATTTCCTCTCTACATCATCCACTCCAGCTACTCATACCCAGTGGCCCAGCCTGAACCCTACCACCACTCAGAAATGCACCGCCTTGGAAACCTCTAGCAACCGATTATCTGCTCATAATCTTCTGGGTCCTCCGTAGGTTACCAGTACGACATTTTTTCCTGCTTGGGCTTATTCAGCTTGGACTGCATTGTTATTCCCCTGAACAGTTCTATGAACCATCATAACAGTTCAATTCCATTGCCTTACTGAAACTTCCTGTAGGGTTTTTGTTGTTGTTGTTGTTTAGTGTTTTTGTTTGGTTGTTTTTTTGTTTGCATTTGACCATTCAAGTCCCTGATTTAAAATAATATACCTACAAATATAAGCAAGCAAGCGTAAGCCCACTCTCTAAGTCAGACCGCCTGGGTTCAAATAAATATTGGTTTTAACACTTAACAGTTATGTACATTTAAGCAAATTTCTTCACCTAAAGCCTCAATTTCCTCATTGGTATAATGAAAATAATAATTGTGCTTATTTCAGAGGCTACTTATGAAGACTAAATGAGCTAATCTAAGTTCTTATCATAGTAGGTTACTATTGCCATTATTGTACCCAAATTGTCGAGCATGGCAAAAGAAGATCATAAAAACACCACACATATTAGTGCCCCTACAATGTGTGGGACTTCCAGTCTGGCTCAGCACTGCATTTATTTATTAATCCTTAGTTATTCGTCCCCTCTCCTCTAGCTGCCCTTTATTCTAAATCTTTACTCTCAAGTACTTAACTTCTAAGAGGGTTCATGTTTCCATCCATCATTTTGTTCAAGGACAACTTGTCTATTTTTGCTCTTGATATCTTCCACTCTGCTCCATTCTCCTTCTCTCACTGAATCCGTAGTCTATTCTTCACTTCTGACACTATCTCTCAGCTTATTAAAATAATTAGGCTTATCTTACAGGTTTTTTGTTTTCACCTTTTTAAGTTTCCTTCACTTTGCGATCCCTCTTACATACGGTCCTCCTGATCGCAATCTTTTCAGCCAAACTTCTTGAATGAGTAGTCCTCACATTATCAACTCTTAACCTCTTAAACTTATTTTTTAGCATTTTCCTTAAAGAATATTTTTGAACACATGATTTAAAAGTTAGCTAACATGTTCTAAATTTTCACATCATTTTAAAATTTTCATCTCCCAGAATAGAAGTATTTTTGTAGTGTAATAAACTACTAATAATTTCTATTGATAACAGTGGAGTCAGCAATTATAATTTTTCTAGCATCATTTAGATGAGTTCTTTTCACATGAAAAGGTTTGCCTATATTTTAAAATATATTCTCAATGAAATGAGGCCAGTTATTTTTATTTACATTCTTTGCATTTTTGTCACAATATTAGCCTTACCAACTTTAGCTATTTATTGAATATTTATTGTTAATACATAACTAATAAATTTTAATTTCAAGTTTTATGAGTAGACTTAAATAATACTTGCGATGATTGATAATACATTTGATTTCTGTTTATTTGCATTTGCTGTTTTGTGGTACTATATTTCATTAAACAAAAAAACAATGCAGTAGTCTTTAAGATTCCTTTTTGAGGCAGCTAGAAAGTACTAAAACCATCATTCAATTCAGTCAAGTGAAACTGATCAAATGGTTAATTGCTCCAATGAAAAAGAGGTTGATTGGTTTTTCCACTTTTTCAGTAAGTTAATTTTACTTTGTGAAATCACCTCTTGAAGACAGCTTTCTGAAGCTTCAGACATTGGCCTCAGACTGTTCATCATTCAACACCTTCTAAGTTGGAAGTAGAGACTGCAAGAAACTCACTTGGTAGAAAGGGAAATTATATGGAGGAGTGGAGTGTGCCAGTCAATTTGTCAGGTTCTTTCTCATTAAGGACTTCAGAGACAAGGGTCAGTCTTTGGGAACAGATCCTAAACATACACTTTCCTATTAAATGGTTTTACAAAAAGCCAAATTCCAAACCATTTGGAGCTTTGAAGATAAGGAGACACACATTGCCAAGTTCCTATTAACTGAGCTGCCATTGTTATTAATTATTGTAATAATGGCTCACACACAAGCGGCATTAACTGACATGCATTGACTCAGTGCATTACCAGTGTGGTCTCTACAAATGGAGAGACCACAAAAATAACTGATGTGGGGGAAATGTAGCAGTTTCTTTCCATCAAATGGCTTCTGTTATGCATAATCAAAATTTTTATATTTAATTTAGTCCAATTGATACAGTTTCATTGTTTTCTTTAACTGAAAATGACTGTCCAACATTGATAACATTCATTAGATCAATAGTTTGTAAATATCTATAAAGAGAACCAAAGGGACTGCAAAGATATAAAACTCAGGTCCTTATTCTGAAGTATTTAATAGCCAATAGGGGAGCTAGGTAACATATACCACAATACAAAGCCACATATGGCTGACGTGAGCAGTACAGAGTGACATCATGGGTCAGAGAAGGATGGGATCCCTTTCATCTGGGGAAATCAAGGCAAGCCCATGAATTCTTTTTGGATGGTTAGAACTTCAGGATAGATGACTGGGACTGCAAGAGAAGAGCACATTCAAGTGAGGAGAATAAAGAGCAGAAGGGCCTTCATGCATATTTAACTAGTGGTGAGTAGACCAGTTTGCCTAGAAGACAGGTTTTTTAAGTGAATGAGAGATAAAAATGGAAATGTAATTTTGGAACATATGAAATAAAAAGACCAGAAATAGGGTAATGATGTTAAAATAAAAAAAGGGAATGTATCACAATAGCAAAGACATGGAATCAACCTAGGTGCCCATCAATGATAGAGTGGATAAAGAAAATGTAGTACATACACACCATGAAATACTACACAGCCAAAAAGGGATGAAATCATTTGCAGCTTCATAGATGCAGCTGGAGGCCATTATCCTAAGTGAATTAATACATGAACAGAAAACTGAATACCACATGTTCTCACTTACAGGTAGCAGCTAATCATTGGGTACTCATAAAGACTGCAAAAATAGAAACTGGAAACTACTAAAGGGGGAAGGAGGAGAGATGGCGAGAGTTGAAAAACTAATTACTGGGTACTGTGCTCAGTACCTGGGTGACGGGATCACTCATACACAAACCTCAGCTTCATACAGTATACTCAGATAAAAAACCTGCACATGTACTCCCTCAAGATAACATGATTTTTTTAAAAAAAAAAGGAACGCCATTTAAACTCTGTTTTAATATATACCAAGGATAATTTCCAAACTTGTAATATATCCCCAAATAGATTTAAAACCAAAGTGTTCACAGTCATTCCACAATTCTGTAAATACTTTCATCTTTATTTTCCTTTGTTTTGAAATTATCACAATCACTTTCTAGCTATTTTACATCCCAGATTTAGGTTATCCTTATGTTCATAATCTTTTCTGTGTGTTTTTAAATATATTTTGTAAATAAGCTTTTTATTTTAGAGTAGTTTTAGATTTACAGAAAAGTTGCAAAGATATTACAGAGACTTCCTACATGCCAAGCATCCATTTTCCTCTGTTAAGATCTTTTAGTATATGATATGTTTTTCACAAGTAATTTCATAACCAATACCAATACATTATCACTAAGTAAAGTCAATGTTGTATTCATATTTATTTAGTCTTTATCTAATGTCGTGTTTGCTGTTCAAGGATCCTATTCAGTATACCACATTATATTTAATATTCCAATTTATTTAGACTGTGACAGTTTCTCAGGCTTTCTTTGGTTTTGGTGTCTCTAAGAAATAGTGGTCAGATATTTTGAAGAATGTTCCTCAATTTAGGTTTGTTGAATATCTTCCTCATAATTGGACTGGAGATGTGGGGTTTGGGGAGAAAGATACAGAGGTGAAGTATCATTTTTATCACATGATGTCAAGGGCGCCTACTATCGGTGTGACATCAATATTGACATTAAGCTTGATCGCATGGTTGAGATACTGTTTCTCAGGTTTCTGTACTGCAAAGCAATTATTTTTCCACATTTTTCATACTGTATGCTTTGGAAAACAGTCGCTATGTTTATCCTGCATTTAAAGAGTGAGAAAATTATGCTTCACCTTCGTGAGAGTAAAGTATCTACATAAATTATTTGAAATTCTACACATAAGATTTGTTTATTGCCTTTCATTTATCTATTCAATATGTTTATATCAGTATGAACTCAGAGGTATTTATTTCATACTTTGATTATTTGTTGCTCATATTGTTCCAACTTTAGCCATTGAGAGTTCTTTCTTGGTTTCTGGATCCCTTTGATGTACTTCCATCAGATTTTCTCTTTTTCTTTAATTTCTGTTACTACAATATAGTCTAAGCCCATTTTGTGTATTCCCTGCCCCTTCTCTAGAGTGAGCCACTTCTCCAAGGAGGCCTGGTTTCCACACATAGAGAATGGCATTAGAAACCAAGGTCTGGTCCACACCGCGATTGTGCCGTGGTGGCCGTCGGTGCCAGCGCACCCAGGTGGGGAGCGGGTATTGGAAGTGGCTGGAAGTCGGAGGCAGGGTAAGGGTCACTCGCTGCGAGCATGGGCGACAGCCAGCAGACGGCGCAAAGTTGAGCGCAGTCTTCAGTCTGAGCCTTTCTGTTGTCCTCCAGCACCACCAGTACCACAGACTCCACCCTGCCGCAGCCCCTCAGCCACGCAGTGCAGCTGCCACTCGACCAGACCCCAGATGAGAATCTCGGGAAGATCCATAAAGCTGCAGCCAGGAGAACGCCTGGAAGCTGCAGTGGAGCCTCCAGCTCAAGAGAAAGGACCTATCTGAAACCAGAAGAACAGTAGTGCTTAAAGTATCATTGTATTAAGAAGAATCCATATAGCAGGCAGGGCCAAAATGGCTGAGAGGAGGCAACATCGGAATGCAGCTCCCAGCAAATGAGACACAGAGGGATAGAGGACTTCACGATTCCAAGTGAGGTGCCAGGTTCGTTTGGGGGGACTGGAAAGACTCTGAAAATAGCCCAGGAAAGGAGCCAAAGCAGGGCGAGAACCGCCCAGGGAAAACAAACCAAGACAGGGCGGGGCACATCCCCACCTGGAACATGCAGCTGGGTCAGAGGGTCGGGGGCTTCACCCACTCAGTGCTCCGATTCAGATCCTGTGCTTACTTCATCTCTCCTGCAACCCATGCTCCGGGAGAGCCCTGACAGACTGAGGGGAGCCATGGGTTGTCGATGCAAATCTGAGTGACGGCTCCCGCCTGGTGCCACAACTTGTTGCGGGACCTGGGCAGAAGTTTGGACTAACGCCAGCAGGATGGAACAACCAGTCCCACAGAAAGAGGCAGAGTTGAAAGCAGAGAAACAGGTCATAAGGCCTGGCCGGCCCCACCCCCCACAAAACTCAAACTGAAGCCCGCTCGCCAGAGAGCTTGGCAGCAAATACACCAGTTTGACCCCAACCAGGAAGATTGAGCTCAGGGAAGGAGGGATGCCATTAGGAAGGTGGGGCTAATTTCACCTGCAAACAAACCCCAGGAGAAGACTACCCACCCAGCAACCTGACTGAATCTGAGACAGCCCAGCAGCACCTCTACAGGCCAAAAAAGATACAGCTCCAAGTGCAACAAAAAGATATCCACTCAGAGATTTCTCCCAAAATCACCAACTTCAAATATCCACAAAGATGGGAAAAAAACAGCGCAAAAAGGATGAACACTTCAAAGACCAGAACACCTCTTCCCTCCCAGAGATCACAACTCTTCACCATCAAGGGAACAAAATAAGGCAGAAAATGAGTTTGATGAATTGACAGAAGCAGGATTCAGAAGGTGGAAAGTAACAAACTTCTCTGAGTTAAAAGACCATGTTCTAACCCAATGCAAAGACACTAAGAACCCTGAAAAAAGGTTAGATGAAATGCTAACTAGAATACCAGCTTAGAGAAGAACATAAATGACTTGATGGCACTGAAAAACACAGCACGAGAACTTCGCGAGGCATGCACAAGTTTCAACAGCTGAATCAATCAAGCAGAACGAAGGATATCAGAAATAGAAGATCAAATCGATGAACTAAAATGAGAAGGCAAGATTAGAGAAAAAAGAGTGAAAATAAATAAACAAAGCCTTCAAGAACTATGGGATTATGTGAAAAGACCTAATGTACACTTGATCAGCATACCTGAATGTGATGGGGCGAATGAATCCAAGTTGGAAAACACTCATCAGAATATTATCCAAGATAACTTCCCCAACCTAACAAGGCAAGCCAACATTCAAATCCAAGAAATACAGAGAACACCACAAAGATACTCCTCAAGAAGAGCAACCCCAAGGCACATGATCATCAGATTCACCAGGGTTGAAATGAAGGAAAAAATCCTAAGGGCAGCCAGAGAGAAAGGTCGCGTCACCCACAAGGGAAAGACCATCAGACTCACAGTGGATCCCTCAGCAGAAACTCTACAAGCTAGAAGGGAGTGGGGGCCAACATTCAACATCTTTAAAGAAAAGAACTTTCAGCCTAGAATTTCATATCCAGCCAAACTAAGCTTCATAAGTAAAGGAGAAATAAAATCCTTTACAGACAAGCAATTGCTGAGAGATTTCGTCACTACAAGACCTGCCTTACAAGAACTCCTGAAGGAAGTACTAAACATGGAAAGAAACAACCAGTACAAGGCACTGCAAAAACGTACCAAATGGTAAAGAACAATGATGCAATGCAGAAACCACGTCAACTAATGGGCAAAACAACCAGCCAGTAACAAAATGGCAGGATCAAAAAATATGAACATTCAATGTAAATGGCCTAAATGCCCCCATCAAAAGACACAACTGACAAACTGGATAAAAAGTCAAGACCCAATGGAGTGCTGTATTCAGGAGACCCATCTCACGTACAAAGACTCACATAGACTCAAAATAAAGGGATGGAAGAAGATCTACCAAGCAAATGAAGAGCAAAAAAAGCAGGGGTAGCAATCCTAGTCTCTGATAAAATGGACGTTAAACCAACAAAGATTAAAAGAGACAAAGAAGGGCATTACATATGGTAGAAGGATCAATACAACAAGAAGAGCTAACTATCCTAAATATATATGCACCCAATGCAGGAGCACCCAGATACATAAAGCAAGTTCTTAATGACCTACAAAGAGACTTAGACTCCCGCACAATAATAGCGGGAGACTTTAACACTCCACTGACAATATTGGACAGATCAACAAGACAGAAAATTAACAAGGATATCCAGGACTTGAACCCAGATCTGGACCAAGCAGACCTAATAGACATTTACAGAACACTCCACCCCAAATCCACAGAATACACATTCTTCTCAGCACCACATCATGCTTATTCTAAAATTGACCACATAATTGGAAGTAAATCACTCCTCAGCAAATGCAAAAGAACAGAAATCATATCAAACAGATGCTCAGACCACAATGCAATCAAATTAGAACTCAGGATTAAGAAAAGCACTCAAAACTGCACAATCACATGGAAAATGAACAACTTGCTCCTGAATGATGAATGGATAAACAATTAAATGAAGGCAGAAATAAAAATGTTCTTCAAAACCAACAAGAATGGAGACACAACATACCAGAATCTATGGGACACATTTAAAGCTGTGTCTAGAGGGAAATTTATAGCAATAAATGACCACACAAGAAACGAGGAAAGATCTAAAATCAACACCCTGTAGTCAAAATTGAAAGAGCTAGAGGAGCAAGATTTTAAAAACTCAAAGGCAAGCAGAAGACAGGAAATAACTAAGATCAGAGCAGAACTGAAGGAGAGAGAGACACAAAAAAACCTTTAAAATATCAATAAATCCAGGAGCTGTTTTTTTTAAAAAAAAAACAAAAAACAAAATAGACAGACTGCTAGCTAGACAAAAAAGAAAAGAGAGAAGAATTGAATATATGCAATAAAAATGATAAAGGAGAGTTCACCACCGATTCCCGAGAAATACAAACTACCATCAGAGATTACTACAATTCACAGTTCTATGCACATAAACCAGTAAATCTGGAAGAAATTGATAAATTCCTGGACACTTGCATACCCCAAGACTAACCCAGGAAGAAACTGAAACCCTGAATAGATCTGAAGTTGGGGCAGCAATTAATAGCCTACCAACCAAAAGAAGTCCAGGTCCAGATGGGTTCACAGTCGAATTCTACCAGACATACAAACAGGAGCTGGTACCATTCCTTCTGAAACTATTCTGAACAATACAAAAAGAGGGAATCCTCCCTAACTCTTTCTATGAGACCAACATCATCCTGAGACCAAAACCTGGCAGAGACACAACTGAAAAAGAAAACTACAGGCCAATATCCATGATGACACATTGATGCAAAAATCTTCAATAAAATACTGGCAAAACGAATCCAACAGCACATCAAAAACCTTTGCACCACCATCAAGTAGGCTTCATCCCGGGGATGCAAGGCTGGTTCAACATATCCAAATCTATAAACATAATCCACCACATAAACAGAACCGAAGACAAAAATCACGTGATTATTTTAATAGATGCAGAGAAGGCCTTTGACAAAGTTCAACAGCCCTTTAAGCTAAAAACTCTCAATAAACTAGGTATTGATGGAATGTATCTCAAAATAGTAAAAGCTATTTATGACAAAACCCACAGCCAATATCATACTAAACGGGTAGAAACTAGAAGCATTCACTTTAAAAACTGGCACTAGGCAAGGATGCCCTCTCTCACCACTCCTATTCAATATAGTATTGGAAGTTCTAGCCAGAGTAATTAGGCAAGAAAAATAAATAAAGGGTATTCAATTAGGAAAAGAAGAAGTCAAATTGTCCCTATTTGCAGATGACATGATCATATATTTAGAAGACTCCAATGTCTCAGCCCAAAACTTCCTTAAGCTGATAAGCAACTTTGGCAAAGTCTCAGGATACAAAATCAATGTGCAGAAATCACAAGCATTCCTATACACCAATAACAGACAAACAGAGAGCCAAATCAAGACCGAACTGCCATTCACAATTGCTACAAAGAAAGTAAAATACCTAGGAATACAACTAACAAAGGAGGTAAAAGACCTCTTCAAGGAGAACTACAAACCACTGCTCAAGGAAATAAGAGAGAACACAAACAGATGGAAAAACATTCCATGCTCATGGTTACAAAGAATCAATATTGTGAAAATGGCCATACTGCCCAAAGTAATTTGTTGGCCATACTATCCCCAACAAACTAACAATGACCATCTTCACAGAACTGGAAAAAACCACTTTAAACTTCATATGGAACCAAAAGAGAGCCTGCATAGCCAAGACAATTCTAAGCAAAAAGAACAAAGCGGGAGGCATCACACTACTTCACTGACTTCAAACTATACTACAAGGCTACAGTAATCAAAACAGCATGATACTGGTACCAAAACAGAGATGTAGACCAATGGAACAGAAAGAGGCCTCGGAGGCAACACCACACATCTACAACCATCTGATCTTTGACAACCCTGACAAAAACAAGCAATGGGGAAAGGATTCCCTGTTTAATAAATGGTGTTGGGAAAACTGGCTAGCCATGTGCAGAAAGCAGAAACTGGACCCCTTCCTGACACCTTACACTAAAATTAACTCCAGATGGATTAAAGACTTAAACATAAGACCTAACACCATAAAAACCCTAGAAGAAAACCTAGGCAACACCATCCAGGACATAGGCACAGGCAAGGACTTCATGACTAAAACACCAAAAGCAATGACAACAAAAGCCAAAATGGACAAATGGGATCTAATTAAATTTAAGAGCTTCTGCACAACAAAAGAAACAATCATTAGAGTGAATTGGCAACCAACTGAATGGGAAAAAATTGTTGCAATCTACCCATCTGACAAAGGGCAATATGTACAAAGAACTAAATGTAAAAAGAACTAAAGCAGATTTTAAAGAACAAACAAACCTATTCAAAAGTGAGTGAAGGACATAAAAAGACACTTTTCAAAAGAATGCATATATGATGCCAACAAACATATGAAAAAATACTTATCATCATTGGTCATTAGAGAAATGCAAATCAAAACCACACTGAGATACCATCTCATGCTGGTTAGAATAGCTATCATTAAAAAATCTGGAGACAACAGATGCTGGAGAGGATGTGGAGAAAAAGGAACACTTTTACACTGTTGGTGGGAGTGTAAATGAGTTCAACCATTATGGAAGACAGTGTGGCGATTCCTCAAGGATCTAGAAATAGAAATTCCATTTGACCCAGCAATCCCATTACTGGGTATATACCCAAAGGATTATAAATTGTTCTATCATAAAGACACATGCACACGTATGTTCATTGTGGCACTGTTTACGATAGCAAAGACCTGGAACCAACCCAAATGCCCATCGATGATAGACTGGACAAAGAAAATGTGGCACATATACACCATGGAATACTATGCAGCCATAAAAATTGATGAGTTCCTGTCCTTTGTAGAGACATGGATGAATCTAGAAACCATCATTCTCAGCAAACTGACACAAGAACAAAAAACCAAACACCAAATGTTTTCTCTCATAGACGGGTGACAAACAATCAAAACACTTAGGCACAGGGAAGAGAACAACACTCACTGGGCTAGGTGTGGGGGTGGAGGGGAGGAGAGGGGAGGGAAAGCAGGTGGGGCAGGGAGGATGGGGAGGGATAACATCAGGAGAAATGCCTGATGTAGGCAACGTCGGGGGATGGCGGGGGGGCAGGTGGAGACAGCAAACTACCATGGCATGTATGTACCTATGCAACAATCCTGCAGGATGTAGGATGTGCACATGTACACCAGAGCCCAAAATAAAATAAAAATAAATAAATAAATAAATAAATAAATAACAGGAACCTAAGTCTGGCCTCTGGATGTGCTCATTGCAACTGGAGCATCATTGTTTGTAGGCCCTCTCGGTAAATCGAACTCAGAAATATATGTATATGCACTAACTCATGTATGTATATCTATTATTATTTCTATATTTAGTTATTTGTATCTATATTAAATTGAATATGATTTCATATTGATGTATCCACCTGCAATCCACCAGTACTAAATGACTTAGTCTTGCCTTCCCCCTTTGCTTACTTGTAACTTCCTATTACAACAGTAAGAAACCTCCTGCCATCCAGACATACATTACCTATTTGTTCAATCCTAGTATAGACATGCATGGTGGTTTCAGAATTGTTCATCTGTACTGCCATAAGAAGCAACGTTATTAACTAGACCACAGCACTTATATGTAGTTCCTTTTGTCTTTACTCAGTCTCCACTCATTTCCAAAGTTATTTAGGTCAATGCCTTTTCTTTTAATTAATACATTTTATTTTTTAGGGAAGCTTTACATTTGTGGAAAAATTGAGCAGAAATTACAGAGAAGCACTTTATGCCTCTTTTCCTGCATGCTCACTGTTTTCATGTTATTTCCTATTATTAACATTTTTCATTAGTATGATACAATTGATAAATATTGATATATTATTATTAACTAGCATCCACTGTTTACATTAGGGTTCACTCCTTGTATTATACAGTTTTATGAGTTTTGACAAATGTGTAATTTCATATATTCACCATTACAGTATCATATATAATAGTTTCATCACCACTAAAAATCCCATGTTTCATCTACCTAATCTTACTCCCTCCTCAAAGCTCTGGCAACAACTGAACTATTTAGTGTCTAAAGTTTTGCTTTTTCTGGAATATCATAAAAAAATGAAATCATAGAGCATATGGTTTTTTTAACCTGGTTTCTATCACTTAACAGTGCGCATTTAAGGTTCTTTGTGTCTCTTTGAGGTTCAATGACTCATTTATTTTTATTATTAAATAATATTTCATTGTGTGGATGGATTATACTTTATCTACTTCCCTACTGAAGGACACCTTAGTTGCTTCCAGTTTTGGTGATTATCAATAAAGTTACTATAAACACCCTTGCATATAAAATTCCAAGTCAATTGGGTAAATATCTAGGAGCATTATGGTATGGTTTTAGTTTTGGCAGAAACTACCAACCTGTCTTCCAAAGCAGCTGTGCCATTTTTCTTTTCCACCAGCAATGATTGAGACTTTCTGTTGTTCTGTATCCAGAGCAGTAATTGATATCGTCAGATTTTTCGATCTTAGTAATTCTAATATATGTGTAATATATTTCATTGCTGTTTTAATTTGCAGTTTTTTTAATGGCATGTTATGTTGGGTATCTTTTTTCATGTGCTTATTTTTTATTTGTATATTTTCTTTGGGGAGGTGCCTATTTGATCTTCGCCCATTATTCATTAGATTGTTCTTTTTGTTTAATAGTTTTTTGATATGTTCTAGATATATATATGCATATGTATATATGTGTGTGTGTATATGTGTATGTATGTGTGTGTGTGTGTGTGTGTGTGTGTGTGTGTGTGTATGTATTCAGAATATATATACATTCTGAATATTCTGGATATTTATCAGGTATGTGATTTGCAAATATTTTCTCCCAGTCTATGGCTTATATTTTTTATTCTTTTAATAGTGTGTCTTGCAGAGTCATTTGTTTTGAAAATTTTGAATGTAATGAGTAATTTAACACTTATGAATTCAGCATTATTTTTGTACTGGTCTAATGTAAATTTACTCTGTTCACATCTTTCAATTATTCATTTATTTATAATCTGTTCAGATGGAGTTAGTCTCCCAAAAATATCTTTAACCCAGTTTGATTCTAAATTAAGAGAACTAGAGAGGACGCATCATCATGGAAGACCATAGCATGCTGTGCTTTCCTGGTAACGTCACCATTCCTTTCCTCATAGCACTCATTTGGAAGAATGTCAAAAGGGAACGCTTGTTTTTCTGAGAGTCATCTCCAACTATAATTCCATCAAAGAAAAACAAGAAGCCAGTGAAGTAAAAAGAAAATAGATTCTATACCATTTAAAACGATTGCACTAATTTTATGTAGTGGTAAATATCAATTTATTCAGCAGTAGATTTCAATTATGTTTCTAATTTGCAAATGCTGCCCTCCAGTAGATCTCAAATTAGAGGGCTAAGCACTAAGGAATGGCAAGGCAGACATTGCAATTAGAAATTCCTCTAAAATATTCAATTAACTATTTGGGAAGGTAGTAAATGGTTCACCTTATTTATTAATAAAAGACATATATGACATTTGATTTATATTGGATTCATAACAATGTTTCTGTGACTGGTTTCCATTTTCTGTTTTGAAGATATCTAGTTATATCTGAATCTGCCCTGGGATGGTTGATATTTGAGTAAGTTTGAAGATTGCCATGGAAAATAATTATTTGCTTACTCTAAAAGATATTACAAGAATTCGTCTAATTCTTATTATAAAGGGATTTGTTGTGTGCAACAGAGCACCAGAAATAAGAAAGCCATTTCCATCATATTCCCAACATTGTAAGAAGATACTCAAAAGAGATCCTTGTCTAATCGTTTTAAATTTTTTTTTCAGATTCCCTATCATGTTTTGTAGCCTCTCCAATCCCAAAGAAATGTGAGAGTCAGACAGAACAGTATTTACAGTCATAGTTTAGCTCAAACAATTTGGGAATTTCTCTCTGAGGCTTAGTTTCTACAACTAAGAAGGAACTAGGAAAAATGCATGCCTTATAAGGTTATTGCGAGGGCTAACTGAAATAATGAAGATGAAATCCGCACAGCCACCAGGGTAATGTTAGCTCCCACTTCTTTGTATGTTGAATTTTCTTTCCTTTGAAATACACTCACCATAAGCTTTCATAGTTCACATAGGATACCAGAGTCATGAACTTAGTGTTCTATTTCATTTCTTTTTAAAAAATACCAAATCTCACACACACATATGGTCCAGCTGCCCTCTTCCACTTTCCATGTGCCTACCCTTCATGTGGAAGCTCCCACCCCAAGGTCTCTCTCCATGGCCTCCCCTGCAAGCAAGCTCTGAATGAAGGATATTACACATTCCAGCATACTTTGAATATCATTTGCATATTTATTTTCACGAACGTAAGAATTGTATCCTATATGCCTCAGACTAACATCTTCACAGTAGTTTCTCAGAAAGTGTTTAGGAATTAACAAAAGGTAGAAAGAGAGGAAGAGAGGTAAGGAAGGAAGGGAGACAGGGAAGGAAGGAAGGGAGGGAGGGAGGAAATTAGGGAGGGAGGGAGAGAGGGAAGGTTGTAGTTAGTTAGAAGACAAACATGAAGAGACTTCTCCCTTTTGCAAGCACCCACCTAGAGAATAAAGCAAACTTTTTTGTTCTTTATTAGATCAGAGGGAACTGTTAAGAAACCTGCAGCACATTAGAGTAAAGGAAGTTCTGTTTCGCTTCCTCTATTAAGCCTAAATGACTCCTCATGGTTTGTCTTGTTATCACTCTTAATATTTATGCTGAGATCTGGGCAAAACTTTCAAGGCTTTGAATTCTCTGAGCCCTCAAATTTCTTCTTGTATTACTCTAATAATATAAAATTCTCTGGATTTCTTTTCACCCTGCAAATGGTCTCAAGCATCATTTATGCATGTGGCTGCAAGGAAAGAACACAGGCTTCACTCCACCTGGGCAAGTCTGTTTTGTCAGATCTTTAATTTTAATGAAGTCCTATTGAATAAAACTTAATGCCAGAGAAGGGTTTTATTTATTTGTTTTTTTAGCTTCCAACAGATATCAAGCATTTTATTCAATTATTGAACAGAAGCAACAGATTACAGCAGCATTAACAAGACCTGGGACATCATCACCAGTCAAAATCACAGATATTTCATAGCACAAGAACATTGTTTCAGAATCTCGAAGTGCTCCTCCTATGCAACATGACTTTGGAATTGCAATAGTTGTTAGACTTGATACTGCATTTTAATATATAATGTGTTTATAAAGAGGCACATATATTACTCTTCCAGAATTATAACTCCATATGCATTTCAATATAATTGGTTTCCTTTGTCATCTTCTGAATTTTATGTATTTAAAAATATTATTCTGATGTTAAGAATGCACAATGAAGTAAGGATAGAATTTTCAATAAATGGTGTTGGAGAAATTGGATATCCGCATACAAAAAATAAAAATAAAATTGGATTTTTATCTTAAACCCTACACAGAAATTAACTCAAAATGGATCAAAGACACAGACATAAGACCTGAAACTTTAAAATTCCTAGAAGAAAACATAGGAGATGACATTGGTCTGGGCAATAACTTTTTGGATATGACCCTAAAAGCACAAGCAATGAAAGCAAAAATAGACAAACACAATTACATCAACTAAAAAAGCTTTCACACAGTAAAGAAAGCAATCAACAGCATGAAGAGACAACTTACAGGATGCAGGAATATGTCTGCAAACCATACAGCTGAGAAGGAGTTAATATCCAAAATATACAAGGAACTCAAACAACTCAATAGCAAAAACAAAAAACAACAAAAATGAACCAAAACCAACTAACATATCAATCAGTTAACAATGGGCAAAAGAGCTGAATAAACGTTTCGCAAAGGAAGATATACGAATGACCAACAGGTCATATAAAGATATGCTCTACACCACTAATCATCAGGAAAATACAAATCAAAACCACAATGAGATAACCCCTCACACCTGCCAGAATGGCTATTATCAAAGATAAGTGATGACAAAAGTTGGCAAGGCTGTGTAGAAAATGGAACCCTTGTACACTGTTGATGGGAATGCACATTACCACAATCATTATGAAAAACAGTAAGGAAATTCCACAAGATACCAAAAACAAAACTACCATATGATCCAGCAATCCCACCCCTGGGCATACTTCAAAGGAAATGAAATCAGTATCTTGAAGAGGTATCTGCACCCATATGTCCACTGCAGCATCATTCACAATGGCCAAGACATGGAACCAATCCTAGCATCCATCGACGGATGAATGAATAAAGAAAATGTCACACACACACACACGCATGAGCAGATATTATTCAGTCTTGAATAAGAAGAAGATTCTGCTATCTGCAACAACATGGGTGGACCTGGAGGACATTATGCCAAGTGAAAGTAAGCCAGACACAGAAAAGCAAACACCGCATGGCATGATCTCACTCATGTGGAATCCAAGAAGGTTGGACCCAGAAACAGAGAGCAGAAGGCTGGCTACCAGAGGTAGTGGCAGGATGAGAGTGGGAAATTAGGAGGTGTTGATTAAAGGGCACAAACTTTTAGGAATAAAATGAATAAGGTCTTCAGAGCTAACGTACGGCATGGTGACTGTGTTAATAATAATGTATTATAGACTTGAAAATTGCTAAGAGAGTAGATCTTCAGTATTCTCACCACAAAAAACGTTGAACTATGTGAAGTGATAGATACATTAATTAGTTTGATTGTGGTCATCATTTCACAATGCATATATGCATCAGAACATCATGCTGTATATCTTAAATATATTCCATTTTTATTTTTTCAATTATAACTCAATAAACCTAGAAAAAACTAAAAATAAAAATATCAGTCTGAAAAGTGGTCTGCAGGTTTCACTAGCTGCTGAAAGGGGCTATAGCACTTCCTAGATGCCGGGCCCTATTCTATCGTTTTCCATATATTATTAAGTGAATCCTCCCAGTCACATTATGAGGCAGGTATTAATCTACTAAAAATACAAAAAAATTAGCTGGGCATGGTGGCACGTGCCTGTAGTCCCAGCTACTCAGGAGGCTGAGGCAGGAGAATTGCTTGAACCCAGGAGGTGGAGGTTGCAGTGAGCCGAGGCTGCACCACTGCACTCCAGCCTGGTGCCTAGTGACAGAGTGAGACTCCGTCTCAAAAAAAAAAAAAAAAAAAATTTTAAGATGAAAAAAATTAAGGCTTACAGAGTCGATAAATTTCCCAAGGACAAAGCCAGTAAGTGACATAGTTAGCAACAAAATCTAGAAATCCAGGCCCCTAAGCTTTCTGCACCTCTCCTTGATGAGGTAACAACCTTACCATGGTCCAGTGAGAAGGCAGTGGCCAGACCTGTCCCAAGCCCAGTACTTCCTTCCCTCAGTGTTTCCTTCTCCCAGTGCTGTTCAGAAAGAGGCCAAAAGTGAGCAGATGCCCCAGGCTCAACTGAGGGGCCCAAGGCACACTCAAGAGGGAGGTGCTATTGCAAGGACAAAAGACGTCCGCCAAGGGCTGTGCAGAACAAGGTTTGCTTTCACCAAATGCTCCTGGAAAAGTTCCACAAACTTTTACTTTCTATGATCAATTAATGAACATTTAACTTAATCATGGACTAATCTCAGGTAAATTTTTTAAAGGTGTTATCAGAAATTTTCCAACAACAAAGAGGAAATGCAGTGTTCTAGGTTAGTAATAATAAAATCTGTTTCTAACAGTGAGAGAGGTGATATTTTTCTCTTTCCCTAAAACCTCTCCATCCCTGTTGATGATAGAGAACTCAATCCAACAAGAGGGTTTCTTTCTGCATTTTTCTTGTTTTTCAAATTGAAAGGTAAAAACTACATATTTATGGTGTACAACATGATGTTTTGATATTTGTATACATTTTGGAATGGTTACATCAAGCTTTTTAACATAGGCATTACTTCATATACTTATTTTTGGAGTGAGAACACTTAAAAATCTACCCTTCTAGAAATTTGACAGTGTATAGTATATTACTATTAATTGCAGCCTCATTATATGTAATAGATCTCTTGAACTTATTCCTCCTGTCTAACTGGAATTTTGTGTCTGTTGACCATCATCTCCTCAATCCTCCAACCCCCACCGTCTAGTAGCCACCATTTCTACTCCCTGTTTCTGTGAGGCTTACCTTCCTAGATTCTACACATAAGCGAGACCATGCAGTATTCGTCTTTCTGTGTCTGGCTCACTTCACCTAGACCAATGCCCCCCAGATTCAGCCATGCTGTCACAAATGACAGAACTTCTTGGTTTTAAAGAGCCCTCATACTCTTGCTCTCTTAAGTTCTCTTGTTCTTCTGCTTTCTGCCACGGGATGAGTAGCAAAAAGGCCCTCACCAGATGTAGCCCCTTGACCTTGGACTTCAAACTCCAGAACCATAAGAAATAAATTTTTCTAAATAAACTAGCATGAGGGATACTTTAAAGGTTGAATAGTATTTCTTTATCCACTCATCCATCAATGGACACTTAGGTTGATTCCATATCCTGGCCACATGAACAATGCTGCAACAAAAATGAAAGTACAGACTTCTCCTCAAGCCACTAGTTTTTTCTTTGATTATATGCCCAGAAATTAAATTACTGGATCATAAGGTAGTTCTATCTCTAATCTCTTAAGAAATCTCCATACTGCTCTTCACAATGGCTGTATTTTTAAAATATATTTTATTATACTTTAGGTTCTGGGGTACATGTGCTGATCATGCAGGATTGTTGCATAGGTACATACATGGCAATGTGGTTTGCTGCCTCCATCCCCATCACCTATATCTGGCATTTCTCCCCATGTTATCCCTCCCCAACTCCCTGCCCCCTGCTGTCCATCTCCTAGTCTCCCCCAGCAGACCCCAGTGTGTGATGCTCCCCTCTCTGTGTCCATGTGTTCTCATTGTTCAACACCCGCCTATGAGTGAGAACATGCGGTGTTTGATTTTCTGTCCTTGTGTCAGTTTGCTGAGAATGATGGTTTCCAGATTCATCCATGTCCCTAGGACACAAATTCATCATTTTTTATGGCTGCATAGTATTCCATGGTGTATATATGCCACATTTTCCTTGTCCAGTCTATCATCGATGGGCATTTGGGTTGGTTCCAGGTCTTTGCTAGTGTAAACAGTGCCACAAGGAACATATATATTCATGTGTCTTTATAATAGAATGATTTATAATCCTTTGGGTATATAGGTTTTTTAAAAACCTTTCTGCAGATGGGATTCAGGAAGATGTTGGAAAATTCCCCACTTGACACTGAAAATTTTCCCCAAGCTGACACTAAAGGTCAGTAGTTTTAGGAAGTGGTGGATTAGATAGGATCCCTAAACTGGTCTTTATCAGAAAGTACCACTGAGAACTTGGAAGTGCTCTTCAGCACAAAGTGGGGCCAGCGCTGGAGCTGCTTGGGTTCACGCATCACATGCCGAGGGTAACTGACTTGGTTTCACACCATGAGTTTCTTAGACCTAGAGCTACTCCACCAAAATAGCAAGTCTCCCAGAACTCCAAGCCTACTGTGTGCTCCCTGGCCCTGGCCCTTTCTCCTTTTCTGATTTTAGTTCCCTTGAACTCTATCGTCTGGTTCCCAATCTCCCTTTCAGTGTATGAAAGAAATCTGCCTTGAAAAAGTCTATCTAAACGAGGAAACAATTTTTAAACTTTCTGGACTGCAAATTATTCACAAACTATTTATTGAGGTCGGTGCAATGGCTCACATCTGTAATCCCAGCACTTTGGAAGGCCGAGCCTGGAGGATCACTTGAGGTCAAGAGTTCAAGACCAGCCTGGCCGAAATGGTGAAACCTTATCTCTACTAAAAAAAAAAAAAAAAAAAAAAAAA
Source organism: Aotus nancymaae (assembly GCF_030222135.1). Classification (NCBI taxonomy): domain Eukaryota; kingdom Metazoa; phylum Chordata; class Mammalia; order Primates; family Aotidae; genus Aotus; species Aotus nancymaae. Next base: position 34,863,400 of record NW_026988471.1, read on the forward strand.
AAACACACACACAAAAACTAGTATTCACAGCTACTCAGGAGGTGGAGGCAGAAGAATTGCTTGAATCTGGGAGACAGAGGTTGCAGTGAGCCAAGATCATTCCATTACACTCCAGCCTGGGTGACAGAGCAAGACTCTACCTCAAATATATATTGAATATATCGCACATCACAGGAAGTAAGATAAGCTCAGACACAACTTCTATCTTTGCAATGCTTATACTTATAAAAAAAATCCTAGTTCAATGAGGATTCTTTTTTCACTTATTAGTTCATTACTCTCTCACTAAAGGTATTTTCTGTTTCCAGTGTGTTAGGATTTATGTAGGGTAACAAAAGAGGGTTTTCTCTTTTCTTCATCTTTTGTTAAATGTTTGCTTTGTTTAAAGCTAGTACAATGCCATTCTAGTTAAAACGCATTTGCTTTTAAAATATAACTGTCATGTCAAAATGACTGTATTATGGTGGAAGTTAGTAAATATAAAAAATTGCATTTTCAGAATAAAATGACATAAAACTCATTTTCATTTTATCTTTCAACTTTCCCTAAGTATGGATCTTCCAACAAAGAACTACATCTTATTTTTTTCTCTTTAATTTTTCTCAGGGTCATTTGCCTGTCTCTCCCTTCCCTGTACACAAGCACAGACACCCGCCAAAGGCAACCAATGAGTCGCTCACCAGGATCAGAGGCAACACAGTCATGAACATGCCTGCTGAAAACCTAATGCTTCAGGGACATGGTTGTCTCCTGCTCTCTCTAGAGGTAGTGAAAAATCCAAAACTGATACACATTGTGAGCTCCCCAGAAATGGAAAAGCTTTGGGTCATTTAATCATCACATGCACATACGATATTATGTGGCTTCTTCTAATTGAACTTCTTTGTAGAACACCGTACTGCATGTTTGCAAATGGGAATGAACCCAAAGCTGTTTACTAGGGCATATTTTACCCCCAGTACTGATAGACTCACACCAAGTACAAATACAAAAGACGGACTTGGTCCTTCATGCTAGAGGTCTTCTTTAATGCAAGGGTTATATATTGTAGATTGCAATACGTCTGTAGGTGTTTGATGTGTAAACATAAAGAAGTACTGAAAACAACCTTTCAGTCTGTAGACCAAAAAAACTTAAAAGTTAATTCACCAGGATCTTTATTGGATTGGCGAGCAGTGTCTAAAATAAATGTTTCCTTTGTCAATTTTTCAGTGAACTTGTCAAAAACAAATAGAAAGATTTTCAGTGAGCTTTATTCTGTGTGTAAACACAGTGCTATTTATTCATGAAAGAAAACTACTCATGAAAACCAAATTACTACTGTGCCAACCAATTTTGTCAAAGCTCTCTTAAGGTCTATAAAATTTTTTGCACTGCATTTTGGTTTTAGAAAGATGATGGCGATTCTTTCCTCTAGATGATGTGGAAGTAATAGCATATGATCTATACGACTACAGGGAAACATAAAGCACAGTTTGACCCTTCCTGGCCACCTCTAGTTTCAGTCAATATTGCAACTATTATATAAGCAAACATAATCAAATCATTTGGAGTCTTAAGCCCCAGAGGATTGCAAAAGGCTCTGTAGGGGGTATAAGGACCCTTTGGATTCTTTCAGATTGACTGGGGAGCTGCCTCATCTTAATGATGCTAACTCAAACTGAAACCACTCCAAAAGGAGAGAAATGAGATATTAAGACACAGATGACCTTTGAATCTATCCACACCTCTAGGCAAAAACATCAGTGAGGCTGTGAGGAGTTGTGAAGGCTATTCTTTAAAAAGAGTCTTGAGTGGCCTGCATCTGCTTGAAAACTCGGAGAGCCACAGGAAAGTTTTCACAACACTGGCCTTCTATTTTTCAGGCAAACTCTGCCTCCAAACATATGAACAAAAATTTATTTTGCTTTGTTTTGTTCCATTTTTCAAGAATGCAATCATCCTATCATCTTTCTGTGTTGTTATCTCCAGTAATTAGACCCAGTGTCTGGGACCTGTCAAAAGCACTGTACTAGTTAGCCATCAAGTCACTTTAATTAAATTCAATAAATAAAGCAGTAAACATTGTTTATGGCTTATTAAAAGTACAATTGATTGCATACTGAAATATTCAGAAACCTCTGAATAAATCAACTACTTAGAAAATTCAGTATCTTCAGACAGGGCAAATTTATCCTATAAGTACATGCAAAAGTAAAAACTATCCCCTTGTAATCTTATATGTTCAACTTTATGGAATAAGTGAAAGGCTTAGAGGGAAATTTAGAGACATTTTTTATTCATGTAAGACTAACTTATTCCAGCTTAAATTACCCACATCTTTAGTCTAGAGAGTTTCCCAAATGATTCAAACATCCTATTCACCTATCCCGATGTCTCATAAAAACAAGACTTCTTATTTAACTTAAATCCTTTCTCATACAATTATCCCCAACCTGTGGAATGAAGGGAAATTGAGCCAGTAAGAACCATAATGAAAATGCTGTGTATCTATCTTGTCCTCTCTATTTGTGCAGTATCCTGCTCTTTTGGCTCTCCACCTGCAGGACTCTTGCTAAGGTCACCACTTACCTGAGTATATGCCCCCCAAAATAGACATTTGTTAGTTGATAGAACTAAAGTAAGATCTAAGTTCCCAATATCTGTAGTATATCCCAAATCAGTCCAATAGATCTGTTGATATTATCTTACTATATTTAACTGCCTTTCTGAAAAAGATATCTGAGATTGAAACCCAAGAGGCTGAGTGCTGCCAGCCTCTTTTGAATTCTCTTCTTATTTGATCTTATTGCAGAATTTAACACAAATCATCCTCCCTCTTTACCAGGCTTCCCCACATCACTCCACATTTCATTGATTTATTTCCTTTTGCTTTTCCTGTCCTCTATCCTTAAACTCAGGTAATTTATTTCCTTTTGCTTTTTCTGTCCTCTATCCTTAAACTCAGGTAATTCAATTCTCTTTTTTCTACAGTCCTTCGGTAATCTCATCACTTCCAACGGCTTCATCAACCAGTTGACATTAACTCTTAGATTAATAACATGGGCTTTATCTTTCCTCCTAAACTCAATACAATCTCCTGCTGCTTACCAGAATTCCTAAGAGCCTACGAGGTATCACAACTAACAAATTTCTTTCTTTCCAAACCTGTTATGTATTTATTGGTAACATCACTTTTCATATAGTGGAAAGCCCAAACCAAGAACCTCAGCATCACTTTCATCATCCCTTACTTCCTTACCCTCTAATTATTGGGTCCCCAGAATACATCTTTTATGCTAATACAATGTCTCTCAGTATATCTGCTCTTCTCTTTCCACTGCCACTGACTTGGTCCTCAGAGTCTCTTGTCTGATCTACTTCTATAGCAGGTTACCTCATCATTCTTAAATCTGTTTCTCTCCTTCTGACACTTATGCCTCAGAGATCCTTCAAAAGTTTAAATCCACCTTGCAAAACAAAAACAGAACTGACAAAATTTCTTTGATAGCTTACTTTTGCCTACAGAAACAGATTCAACTAGCCTGTGGTAAGCACGTTACACCCACTAGATATTGTAGTAGTTATCACAGCATTCATTACATCTAACGAGCATCACATTGAAGGTTCGAAAAGTAGGTTCTCATCCCACATATGGGTCCATAAGTTCCTCTCCAGTCCTAAGTTTCACCATTTGTAAATGAAATGGTTGTATTAAGTGAAAGGGTTGTATTAAATGATTTCTAAAGGTCTTTCAACCCCAGATATCATTTTGGGCGGTTAAGTATACTAAGACAATGTCAACAGATCAATTAGACTGCTTTGGGACATCGTTACAGATATGGAGAACTTAATTCTTACTTTAGTTCTATCAACCAACAAGTGTCTATTTTGGAGGTAATCTATTTTGTGTCAGGCAAGCAGGGGGATGTAGAAGCACCTAGAAACTTCTGATCTAGTTGTGAAAAAAAAAAACCAGATTGTGTTATTAACCAGACTATAAAACACTCATAGTCTATAATGTTTAAATCAATGACTGAGTCAACTCATAAATAAAGAGAACAAATAAATATTCTGCGCAGAAGCATTCCAACTAGTCTGTGTACATACTTTCCTTCAAGGAGGTAAAACATAACTCCCCAACCATCAAATATGAGCTACACATCATGATTTTCTTCCAAAAAGTACAGTGTGACAAGATAAGAATTTTTTTAAAAAGTAACTTTACAGTGGAGAGACCTGACAAACACTACCTGGGCCAGCTGATCAAGGTTAACATCAACAATGATAAGTCATGTTGACAGTATGTACCCTTGACATGATGTGATAAAAATAGCACTTTATTTCTGTGGTCTTCTTCCCCAAAACCCATCACCCTCTTCTAATCATGAGTAAAACAGCACACAAACCTGAATTGTGGGACACTCTACAAGATACCTTACCAGTACTCTTCAAAACACAATCAAGGACATAAAAAACAAGGAAGTCTCACAAACTGTCAGAGTCAAGAGGAGCCTAAAGAGACATGATGACTAAATGCTGTATGTTATCCTGCATGAGATGCTAAAAGACAAAAAAGACATTAGATGGAAACTAAAGATACCTTAGCAAATTTCAGGTATATAATTAATTGTTATCAACTATAATCACTATGCTGTACACTAGGTCTCCAGGACTCATTCATCTTATAACTGCAAGTTAATACCCTTTGATGAACATCTCCCCTTTAGCAAAGAACTACACTCTTGCAAAGATCTACTCTTTCTACTGAGAGAGTAGATCTCAAGTCTTCTCATCACACAGACACATACACACGCATACACACACACAAAATGGTAATTAGGTGAGGTTTAATGAATATGTTAGTTAGCTTGATTGTAGTATCATTTTACAATGTATATGTATATCAAAATATCACTTTGTATATTTTAAATATAATTTTTGTCCATCATATCTCAATAAATTTGAGGGAAAACAGAAAAAAATGAAATCTAACCATAGTATGGACTTGTATTAATACTACTGTGTTATCAGTTCATTAATTGTGACAAATGTATCATATTATGTGTAATGTTAATAATAGCAGAAACTGGGTATGGGGTATATGCCTGTCTATACTAGCTTCTCAATTTTTTGTAAATCCAAAACTATTCTAAGATTAAAAGCTTATTTTAAAAATAGAATATTCATTCATTCATCCCACAGATATTTTTTAATGTTCATATTGTTTCAACAACTTTGCCATGCACCAAAGACAAAGGAATAAATGGCATGGAGCATGCTATATGATTTAGACCAGTGACAGAGTGCAAACATGTATTAGACCATTTTCATTCTGCTGATAAAGACATATCTGAGACTGGGAAATTTGCAAAAGAATGTGGTTTAATTAGACTCACAGTTCCACATGGCTAGGAAGGCCTCACAATCATGGCAGAAGGCAAGGAGGAGCAAGTTATGTCTTACATGGATGGCAGCAGGCAAAAAAAAGAGCTTGTGCAGGGAAACTCCAGTTTTTAAAACCATCAAATCTCATGAGACTGATTCACTATCATGAGAACAGTGCAGGAAAGACCCACCCCCATAAGTCAATCACCTTCTGCCAGATTCCTTCCACCACATGTGGAGATTGTGGGAGTTACTATTCAAGATAATCTGGGTGGAGACACAGCCAAACCATATCAAATGGTAATTCAGAGGAAGGTGAAGTCACTTCTGGCTGGGTCTTGTAGCGGAATACTGGAGATGAAGGAGTTAAGAATAGGCTACATCTACTTTACAATATATGGGTGAGTTTTAATTATGCCTACAAGGCAAGGAAATTTCCCTGGGTGAAGAGAAAAATAAAAATAGAATAATCAAGAAAAACAAACTCTGCACAGATCATGCAATTGGAAAAAAGTACTAAGGTTCCTTATACAGGTGTCCCTCAGCAGCTGGTACACAACTCAGCTGATGAGTGGTTTATATCAGTGTTTACAAACACTGAATATTTGTGTCCAACCCCCAAAAAGTCATATGTTGAAGACATAACTCGTAATGTGATATATGTGAAGGTGGGGCCTTCTGAAGATAATTAATTTAGCTAAGGCCATGAGGAAGGAGCCCCATGATGGAATTAGTGCCCTGATAATAATAAGAAGAAACCAGATCTCTCTTTTCCTCTTCCGTGTTAGAACACAGCAAGACACAGCCATCTGCAAGGCAGGAAAAGGACCATCACCAAGAACCTGACCACTCTGGCACCCTGATCTTGAGCCTCTCAGCCTCCAGAACTATGACAAATAAGTGACTGTTGTTTAAGCCAGCCAGTGTAAGATATTTTGTTATGGCACTCCAGCAAGACTAAATAAGTCAGCTGCTTATCAACAATGCCCATCACAAAATCCTTGTGTTATGAATGTCTTGGGTTTGTACTCAGTTGGTAGAAGAAACAATATTCCTTATGTCCCCTGTGAAAGTCTTTTAACTTATAATATACCCATGTTATAACATTGCCTGAATAGTATCACAAAACAAAATCATCATGTTTGTCACTCCCCCCAAAAAGGTGAGACAATTAAACAAGAAGCATGTTTGCTGCTAAGGAGGCCAGCCCTGAAAGTGAAGGATCCATCATTATGCACCTAAGACCCCCAATTATTAAGTAGTAGACATGGAATGAGAATCTACTTTTCTTACCTCCAGTGTAATGCTCTTTTTTTTTAATGTTTTTGTTTTTTCAAAACCTTTTGAGTTCAAGCGTATATGTTCAGGTTTGCCGTATGGTAAGCTGCATGTCACAGTGGTTTGATGTGCAGATTATTTCATCATCCAGGAAATAAGCATAGTACTACATGAGTAGTTTTCTTATCCTCATCTCACCCTCCACCCTCAGATAACTAGCCACCTTATATGTTGTTACCTTCTTTGTGTTCATGTGTACTCAATATTTAGCTCCCACCTATAACTGAGAGCATGCGGTATTTATTTTTCTGTTCCTGTGTTAATTTACTTAGGATAATGGCCTCGAGCTCCCTCCACATTGCTGCAAAGAACAAGATCTCTTTCTTTCTTATGGCTGTGTAGTAATTCCATGGTGTATATGTGCCACCTTTTCTTTATCCAGTCTACTGTTGGTGGACATTTAGGCTGATTCTGTGTCTTTGCTATTGTGAATTGTGCTGTGATGAACATATGTATGCATGTCTTTATTGTAGAACAATTTATATTCCTTTGGGAATATATCTAATAATGGAATGGCTATATCAAATGGTGGTTCTTTTTAATTTCTTTGAGAAAACACCAAACTGCTTTTCACATTGGCTGAACTAATTTACATTCCCACTAGCAGTATACAAACATTCCCTTTTCTCTGCAACCTCACTATCATCTGTTATTTTTTGACTTTTCAGTAATAGCCATTCTGACTAATGTGAGGTGGAATCTCATTGTGGTTTTGATTTGCATATCTCTAATGCCTAGTGATGTTGAGTATTTTCTCATATGTTGTTGGCTGTGTGTTTGTCTTCTTTTGAAAAATATCTATTCATATCCTTTGTCTATCTTTTAATGGAGTTATTTGTTTTTAGCTTGTTAGTTTGTGTATAGTTAGGTTCTTTATAGATTCCTGGATATTAGACCTTTGTCACATGCATAACTTGCAAATATTTTCTCCCATTCTGTAGGTTGTCTGTTTACTCTGTTGATAGTTTCTTTTACTGTGAAGGAGCTCTTAAGTTTAATTAGATCCCATTTGTCAATTTTTGTTTGTAATTGCTTTTGGAGTCTTCATCATGAAATCTTTGCCAGGGCCAATGTCCAGAATGGTATTTCTTAGGTTACCTTCCAGAGCTTTTATAGTTTTAGGTTTTACATTTAAGTACTTAATCCATCTTGAGTTGAGCTTTGTATATGGTATAAGGAAAGAGTCCAGTTTCATCTTCTGCATATGGCTAGCACAGGGAGTCCTTTCAACATTACTTGTTTTTGTCAATTTTGTTGAAGATCAGATGGTTGTAGGTGTGTGGCTTTATTTATGCCCATAAATATCTCCCTTTATTTATGCTGGTAATGGTCTTTCCTTTCCATGTTTAGCACTCCCTTAGGAACTTCTTATAAGGCAGGTCTGGTGGTTATGAATTCTTTTAGCATTTGCTTGTCTGAAAAATGATCTTATTTATCCTTCACCTGTGAAGCTTAGTTTGGCTGGATATGAAATTTTTGGTTGGAATTTCTTTTCTTTAAGAATTCTTGCTGGGAGTGGTGGCTCATGCCTGTAATCTTAGCACTTTGGGAGGCCAAGGAGGGTGGATCGTGAGGTCAAGAGATCGAGAATATCCTGGCCAACATAGTAAAACCCGGTCTTTACTAAAAATACAAAAATTAGCTGGGTATGGTGGTGCATGCCTGTAGTCCAGCTACTTGGGAGGCTGAGGCAGGAGAATTGCTTGAACCTGGGAGGCAGAGGTTGCAGTAAGCCAATATCGTGCCACAGCACTCCAGCCTGGGCAACAGAGTAAGACTCTGTCACAAAAAAGAAAAAAAAAATCTCAATATACCTCCTCAATCTCTTCCAGCTTACAGAATTTCTGCTGAAAGGTCTGCTAATGGATTTCCCTTTTCAGGTAACCTGCCCCTTCTCTCTAGTTACCTTTAACATTTTTTCCTTTCATTTTGACCTTAGAGAATATGATGACTGTGTGTCTTGGGGATGGTCATCTTGTATAGAATCTCACTGGGAGTCTCTGCATTTCCTGTATTTGAATGTTGGCCTCTCTAGTGAGGTTGGATAAATTTCCATGGATAATATTCTGAAACATGTTTTCCAAGTTGTTTTCTTTCTCTCCTTGTCTTTCAGGGATGTCAATAAATGGTAGATTTGGTCTCTTTACAAAATCTCATACTTTGCAGAAGTTTTGTTCATTCTTCTTTTTTATTTTTTCTTTATTTCTGTCTGAGCTATTTTGGAGAACCAGTCTTCAAGCTCTGAGATTCTTTCCCCAGCTTGGTCGATTCTGCTGTTAATACCTGTGATCGAATTCTGAAATTCTTGAAGTGAGTTTTTCAGCTCTATCAGTTTTGTTCTTTCTTAAAGTTTAAAATATGTCTTTCAGCTCCTATATCATTTTGTGTTCCTTAGATTTCTTAGACTAGGTTTCAACTTTCTCTTGAATCTCAATGATCTTCATTTCTATCTATATTCTGAATTCTATTTCTGTCATTTCAGCCATTTTGACCTAGTTAAAAACCAATGCTGAGGAACTAGTGCCATTGTTTGGCATAAGAACATACTCCAGCTTTTTGAGTTGCCAGAGTTTGTGTGCTGAATCTTTCTCATCTGTGTGGGCTGAAATTCCTTCAGTCTTTGAAGTTGCTATCCTTTGGATGTGATTTTTTGCTTTTATCTTCTTTGATTCTCCCTTCCTCTGTGTTCACTGGGGGCTAGAAACAAGGCCTGGTTCTTGGTAGCCCCATGTTGAGTTCCCCATTTCCTTTTACCCCAGCCTACCATCTGTGTCCTCCCTCCATCCATTCTTGGTGCCTTCCATCTGAAGATCTGCTTGGAGTGTGTGTAGCAGTCTTTCTAGTGTCCCAGCTTCTTGATGGGAGATGTTCCTTCTGGCTGTGCCTAGTCAGCCATCTTCTCTTATTTTTTGTGATGCTCTTTGGATAAATTCATTAAATGCATTCATTCTCCTTCCTCCCTCATCACCAGCCATTCTACCATCAATCTCATCTGAGACATTGAGGTAATATCAGGAGTTAAAAAAAAAAAATTAAGAATTAGCAATGCTAGAAGAGTTTGGCTTCCAGACACACCAGGATGTTAGAATTTGACGTTAGAAATTAGAACAAATGACCTGAAATCAGCCTGAAAAGCTGAATAAGGTTATCTACCTGCCCGGCACAATTGTCTGAGGGTAGGTGAACTTGGGCTTGAGAAAGTTAATCATCAAAATCTAAAGTCAATTATGTTTGATACACAGGCTTAAAGGCATCAACATAGGTTCCAGGCAATACCTGAAGGCAAGTGGTATGAACACATTGTCATTCAGTGCAGGAAAACAGGAAGTGGAGACCAACTAACTAAGATCTGGACTAGAGTATGGTGAGGACAAAGTCCATGTTTCTCAGGGAGATGATCGGCAGGACCAGAGAAGGTGAGAGCACTATCCAATCACACTAGAGTTGAATTAGCCTTCCAGTTCCCACAGAAGAACTGAAATACTAAACCAGAACCTGAGACCAGACCAGGATTAGTGAAGGCCAGCTCTGTAAAGATGCAGCTATGAGTTTACTTCAGCTACACTAAATATCACACTACATAAACATAGCTAACCCTGGACACTACCTATTGCTGGGGGTCCAGGGTTAGCTGGAACCCCCATGTGTTCTTTGGTCTGCTTAGCACCAGATCAGATGTTTGGTAGGGCCAAGTCTAGGGAAAGAGGCTTTCTCTATCCACAACTGAGCAAGGCTAGAGAAGTCAGGGGCCAGCAAACAGGGCCTGTAGCTGCACAAGAGAATGATGAGTCCTAAGCAGACAAAGGGAATTAGATTAGAAAGTTTCTGTGGCCAGGCATAGCTATAGCTCTCCCTAAGTACCCACTCCTATGGAAGAAACTTACATGAAATGAATATACAGTAATATTTGGGCAAATAATACAAGCTAGATTTTCAACAAATATGTGTTCTGGGTATCTCCTGCTGAACAGATGGTACCATTTGCAAAACATTCAGTCTTATGGGAAGGAAAGGGGGAATATGAATTCCTTTCATCATATAAAGGGAACTACAGAAAATTGAGAGAGGATACATACCTACCCTCTAATTTTAGCCAAACAGAGCCTTGTTGTTTAGAACACTTTTTAAAAAATTGCCCTCAAAAAAAGAGATTCCCCAAACCTATATCTAGTAGATTGTATTCCGTGTTAAAGTACCAAATGAAATCCAACAACCAGAGGGCTCATTCAGTTCTTTTAGAATCAAGCCAAACACAATTATTTTTCAGGGTCCCACAGTGATTTATCCAGAAGGAATATTCCCTTGACTGAAAGTAAAATGTTCACCTCTGTGTGTCTAATTAGGTTTTCCAGGGCACCCGGCAGACAGTGGCAATAGCCATGCTGTGAAAGTGAAATTAAGAGTCAGATCATTGTCTAGCAAGTGAGAAGTGTATCTGGACAATCAAGAGAGTATTTTGGTTCCCACAAGTTCTAACTTTTCCAGCAGACACTCTTTATTATATTCCCTAAAGAAAATTTCTTTTTAAAATTAGGTTATATGAGGCTGTAATGGTAGTGTGAGCCAAAGGATGGCAAGGCTGCTGGTAGGGCAAAACTGGGGATGGGCAGGACATACTTTTTTGATCGATCCCCCAGTGAGGAGCAATCATGGCATCTGTCAATTCATGCCCCTTCTGCTTAAAGTGTCTGGAAGGCACAGAGGGTATCAGGGAAGTCACAGCACCTCCTTGAAAACAGACCAGTTCTAGATGTTGTCCTAAAGTAACTTATATGTTACTTTCCAACTCAAGGATTTTCTTTACTTTTCTCTTTCACTGCGAAAGAATTTTTTGTGAATTCATTTCTTTTTATTAGCTCAGTCTGAAGACTTGTTCATTTTAAAGATTAAAGATATGGGCACTGGAGACTGCATGGAAATGCTGTACTGCTGGTGCCTTCTGCTTCCCCCAGTATATAGTGATCAACTGTGTTCACATTTCTGAAAATGAATGCATCCTGGAAAGGGATTGGAGAAGGATGACTTACTAGAGGGGGTAAAATAATTCTAGGCACATGGATTTACACCAGAACATCTGCTTTACAGATCCTCTACAAAGAAAGCTAGAGAGTCTTGAAAATAAGAACACAAACTTTCAGATCTGATCAAGAAGACACTTAAGCAGCTGTAGCCTGGGTATACTTTTATCTTTGTTTTTGTTTTTCCCAAGGGCTATAAAAAACAAAAAGAAAATCTAGTCTTTCTTTCAACAAAAGAAACATTTACTGACCTATCTGCTGTCTAAAGCATTAGGTTTGTGGCTCTCCAATTACCTGTGCATATTCCATATTTACTTCTCTTCCTCTGCTCTTTAAAAACAAGAAACTTCTCTATGGGAGAGATGAAGACATTTCTGATTCTGAGGAATATGTGCCAATTCCCCCAGCTAAGGACCTTGAAAAAACATGATAAACATTTGCTTACTTACAGCCTATCACTTGATATTGTTCAGTCTCCCAGAAATGAAAGACTTAGATGCACTCGTCAGCATGCAAAGCCTTGGATTTTGTTTTCTTGTGTTAGTATGTGAATCTGGGAAAGCCTAATAATTATTTATTTCCAAAAGAATATTTAATTCTGATTTCCCATTAGTAGGTACAAATATGATATTTACTTTAAAAGAGAGCTTAAAAGCTATAGGAATGAATAATATGAGTTCTTAAAATACATAATAGAGTTATAGATAATATTTATTTTCATAAATTTATATTACAACATAAGTCCTTTTTAAGCCTATTTGTATTCTAATTTTCTCAATAGTTTACTCGAGAGATCAATTAGCAAATCTCATCTTCTAAAATGAGATTTTAGTTTCCATCTCTTTAAGAGAAGGTGATGAATAATATAGATATTGATTTTCAAATTTGTTGATTTCAGGGAGAATGAGATGCAGAGAGGACCTTAATTTTCACATAATTGATGTTTAAACAACCCATTTCTACTAATAATTTTTGATAAAAGATTCATTAAATTACATGAAAATAGTACTGACACATTAGCATAAAATATGGTGTATAGGATATTTTGTAGTCTTAGGTAGTCATTATTCTCTTCAAGACCAAATGTTTAAAATAAATTCTCAACACAATTGCAGAGTCAAATAACTTCTCAATGCAATAAACATTTACTCTAAATGCTGGAGGGTAAAATCTCTGCCCAGATAGTTTGGAAAAAGTAATGTCCTTTTGCTATTTACTATGTGAAAAAGCAGGAGGAAACAGGGACCTAGAAGAGGAAAAAAAGGATCAGGAGTGGAGAATCTTCCCTGGATCACTGTAGGGCCAGTCTCTTTTAAACTTGAAAACTCCATGACTCTTAGATGCATTACAGTGGCCTTTTAAATTTTTTTATTATACTTTAAGTTCTGGGGTACATGTGCAGAAGTGCAGGTTTGTTACATAGGTAAACACGTGCTATGGTGGTTTGCTGCACTCATCAACCTGTCACAAGCATTAGGCATTTCTCCTAATGCTATCCCTCCCCTAGCCTCCCACCCCCAGACAGGCCCCAGTGTGTGATGTTCCCCTCCCTATGTCCATGTGTTCTCATTGTTCAACTCCCACTTATGAGTGAGAACATGCGGTGTTTGGTTTTCTGTTTCGGTGTTAGATTTCTGAGAATGATGGTTTCCAGCTTTATCCATGACCCTGCAAAAGACATGAACTTATCCTTTTTAATGGCTGCATCATATTCCATGGTGTATATGTGCCACATTTTCTTTATCTAGGCTATCATTGATGGGCATTTGGGTCAAGTCACTCAGATATATGCCTGCTCTCTCAGTAACCACTCCCCAACCCAGCTTTAAAATAATCTCCTTTTTCTGATTCTTTCCCTCCCTTGAGTTGCTGTTGTGGATTTCTAATGTAACAGTAAATAATCTGATATACTCATTTCCATCAAGTGCTATGAATTGGGTTCTTGGTTCATGAATGGTGACTAGATTTTTTATGAAGGAAGGAAGAGGGAGGAAGAGAAAGAGAAAGAAAAAATGGAAGGAAAGAAGTGAAGAAAGGAGGGAGGGAAGAAGGGAAAGAAAGGAAGAAGGGAGGAGGAAGGGAAAGAAAGAAGAAGGAAGGAAGGAAGGAAGTGTGTGTGTGTGTGTGTGTGTGTGTGTGTGTGTGTGTGATTCCAGAAATTATGAAAGTGAGGTATATCTCCAAAGAGTATACATTGATGCGGGATGGAGTTTCAAGATAATATTAGGTTTCTTTTTTGGTATTTCCTGTGCACCCCAAGTAGATGGTAGCCCATTTTACTTAACCTTGCTGTGACTCTGGGACAAGAATTTTCCCTAACACAATTGGATTATTCTTTTACCATTTGCTAGCTATTTCTTTAGGAGATATCTGAGACACGCTTAGCTCAGTTGCTTAGCTCTTAAGGCAACTGGGGTATAGAAAGCAGAATTCTGATCTTGCCATCAGAAAATGTGAATTATTCCTATTTCCAGCTATGTGACCTTGGTGAGTTACTTAAATCCTTCTGAGTCACAAAACTAGTTTCTGTAAAATTCCTTTAAAATAAAACCTAACTCACAGGTTGTATGTGCCATACCAGCTGTGAAATTGGAAGTCATGAGGTATACAGTCCAAAGCAAAAAGGACAAATTAATCTCAACTCAAGTAATACATCTATTAAATTACAGTAACTACCTGTAATGCTCAGAAGGAATGTGGGCCATGGCCAACCCCAGGTGTAAGAATATGAGTAACACATAAGTGCCATCCCTGATAACAGGTATTATTTATTATTTAACTTTTAAAGGACTATCTCAGGTGTTACCTCATTCCTCCATGATGTCCTGATTGTCAAACCTAATCAGTCTGCTCCCTTAATGTACTAGAGAAGTCAAATCCGTAATTTTACTTACTCAATTAGAAGCTATTTAAATGAAACTTCAATAAGTGTAAACAGTACTATGTTTCACCATCTTTTTCATTCTTCAAAAGCAGATAGTCTATGGAAAAAAAACCACCAACCAAAGGCATCTAGCAAACTCTTTTCTTAAGATGAAAAAAAGTTTGTAATACTTTAATTTGTGTTTTTTGTCCTTTATGGGTGGAGGGCAACATCTGACATTGTTTTCCTTTTTCACAGTCAATGTGACTATTTGATTCAAAGAGAGGATTCAAGTTCAGTAGAATAAAGATGCTAAAGAAATAAAGAAGGAAGTCTCAAATTAAAGAAGAATGGAGTGGAGATCGTGAGGAAACGCAGATCAAAGTGACAGGGTTGAGGGGAGAAGGGACAAAAGAAATGGCAGATAAGAGCAGAAAGACCAAAGCTAGGGTGAAGTGCAGTGAAAAGGAAAGAAGTTAGAAAATATGTTTTCATTTATACTACTCCGGAAGGGTATTTTAAAAGGAATATGATGTCACTTCCATGTCAGTATAGCAAAGATATTTCATAAAACATAATTGTATTCCTTTTTTCCATCAGGACCAAATTATTGCCTTCTCTAGAATTAGTTTTTCTATTTTTTAGCAGAGTTTCAAGGAAAATACTAAAATAATTTAGTTTTGTAAGAACTCATGGTTTACTTATGATGCCCTTACAAACATTCCCAAGATAAATATAAACAAATCTAATCTTATTGTCACAATGTATATCCCATGAAGATAAATTTGGAAGATACTTCCAAATTTAAATTTAGTCACTGAAGTAGAAGTACCACACAAAGGAGAATCAGTGCCAAACCTAATCTCACACTTTTTAGAATCATCAATCTTTACTTTTTAAATGAACATTCAAGCAACAAAGATGTCCCTGACACAGAAGTAATGTGACTTTAAAATACTGCATTATTTGACAAGTTTGTGAATATGAACATAATACTGGTGGGTCTTGCTAGTGATATAAAAGGAATTTCAAGTTACTTTTAGTTTTACATTTATTTGCATTTGAACATTACAATAGATTGGAATTTTGGAATTTGTCTAGACTACAAAATTTTGCTTAGGAAAGTATAGATATATTTTCCATTGCACCGAAGAATGAATTCCTACTGTACTCTGTGATTGCATCTCCCAAATGAATCTTTATAGAGGAAGACTCTCTGTATATGCCTGTATCTCATGCAGTCAGCTCAGTATGTGTGACCATCTCAGTCCTCAGCCTGCCTCCCAGGATACGATTCACTGAAGAGCACAGTTCCTTAAGAGCATCCCACAGGCAATTCTGGCCTCAACTAGTAACAGATTTTGCTAGATCATCTCAGCTCTGGGTTAAAGAAAGTGGAGGTAGAAAAGTTTTCCTAGGGGGGTGGGGGAAAAACCAAAGAAAGAAAAGAAAAGTTTCCCTAAAAATATATATTTACAAACCTGAACTCACATGAGTTATGGTGAGAATATATACTACTAGCATAGAGGGAAGGATATAAAGTTTAAAATTTAGTTTGAACTTAGTATTTACTTTTCATAAGCAAAAGAAAATTATCTTTAGAGGAAAGTAGCTTAAAACTGGTCCTCAATGATACATGATATGACCCATGTAACAGGTCTACAAATTTTTTATTAAAGTGTGACTTATGAAAAAAAGACAAAATGTGACTTATGAAACAGTGCAAACATTCAGTATAGGTCAAAGGCTTAGCAAACTAATATATATTCATTAGCTGGAATATTATACAGCCATCACAGCTTATATTTAAATGTATTTTAAAAGATACAATAATTGAAAAGATCAGAATTCAAATTGTATATATGCTATAATTGTACATATAGTGGAAATAGTAAAATTAAGCTTGTATAAAAATAAAACTAAGCATGTGTAAAAAGAAATAGACCATAACTGTGACTAGGTCGCTGGACTGTAGTGATGTTTTAATCTATTTATCTATTTATTTTTAACATTTGCTTTAATGAGGTTATGCTGCTTTAATAATGAGTATGCTTGTATTTCAAAGTATTTGACAAAAAGGCCAATTTTGTTTTTGTTTTTCCTCTTAAATTTATTTTTTACTTTTTTTTCTAATGAGAGAGGACTAAGGCAAAGCATAGTGAGGGTCAAAAACAGGAAGATTCAAGTTGGAGACCTAGGATTAGCTATGGAAGCTGCCATAAAGAGATAAGAAAGCACGTAAGCACAGCTGCAGGTTTATTGTTATAGGTCAAAGTTACAAACTGAAATTAGCCCACCAAGAGATAGAAAGAGGAACAGAAACTGAGCTCTAAGACCAGAAAAGCAGGAAAGGAAGAGGAGGCGACACCCTGGTATATCGTGGGACATCTCAAATGTAACTAATTGAGTCTTCATTATTTTCTTTCTTTCTTCACATTTCTTTCACGAACTTCGGAAAGAACAAAGAACCAGCCAGGACTTTAAACTTTGGAGAGAACTACTAACTAGCCAAAACTTATGACCCTTTAATCATTCAGTATAAATGCCTCCAGGGCCAAGCACCATCTCTGGCACCGGAGATGCAACAATGAACAAAAGAGGGCAGTCCCACACTCCTGGGGTCGATAGTCTTAATTGGGAGAGCTGACAAAAATATAGAAAAATTAATAAGCTAGATAACTAGCTAGTGTCAGAAATTAATAAGGGGATGAAGACAATGAAATAGGATCATTTGACCGGGAAGTGTACCTCCCACAGCCAGGGCAGGACTTTTTAAAGAGGTAACATCTGAATTGAAGCATGATGACACAACAACCAGTAAAGACCTGAGGGAGGGATGTTACAGTTTTAGAGGACAATCTCACATCAAGCCAGCTCCTGCAGAATGCAAGGACCTCAGTGACAGGAGATAGAACAAGGGAGGAAGTCTCTGTTAAAGAAGACAAGGAGGACACTTGGTGTCATCTCAGTTCTGGGTGAAAGAAAGTAGGAAGTAGAAAAGCTTCCCAGAAAATTTATATTTACAAATCTGAACTCGCAGAGGTTATATAGCGAGAATATACTACTAGTATAGAGGGGAGGATATAAAGCTTCAAATTTAATTTAACTTAGTATTTACTTCTCATAAGCCAAAGAAAATTATCTTTACCGGGAAGCCCCTTAAAACTGGTCCTCAAAAAGATTCCTAAGTGTTTTATGTTACATAAAACATGTGTTCACAGAAAACAAAAACAGCAGACTCATAAAGACTGCCAATATTAGAATTATCAAACGGGCAGCCTAAATAATTATGTTTAATGCAGTTATAAAAATTAAAGTATCTGTCTCAAGTATAATAGAGATCATAGACTGAAAATAATGAGACATACTTGGGAAAGAATTAAATAAAACTAGAAAAAAATAATATTTTTAAAACTGACATTAGAAAATCAACAAATGGATTGAAGAGCAGATTAGGCACAAGTGGGGAAACACATATAAAAGTACTTTTTAGAGTAAATATAAAGTACTCAACAAAATTAGGGATTAATAGAGTTATGCATGTACAGCTGGCTATCCCAGTTTACTACCAGTAGAATGTTAGAAAAGAGAGCATTCCTAGAGGTTAGCTTATCAAGCATCCTCTCAGAACAAAAATTCTTCCCAAAGCTTCCTTTTATTCAAAGAGTGTAAGCTCCAAGACACAAGGGACCAGTATGACTTATTCACCAGCAGATCTCCAGCACTGGAAATAGCTGTTGGTTAAGTGCTCAATACATATTTGTTAACTGAATGAGTGAATAAATGAATAATGACATATTTCATAATAGTTGGTAGAAGTCCTACAATGATATTTGGAGATTTTAGTCTAATTCTGGGAATACACATGTCTAAAACATCTGGTTTAAAAAAAATGAAAGATTCAGTCCATGAGAAAATAATTTTTGTACTCAATGCCAAATGCCAAGAGATTGACATAGAGAGATTTGAGTTTCTGTATATCACTGAATGGTTTGACAGTGGTTCTCTCTTCTCATGCCCTTATTTAGATGTTGTGCTGACAAAATTCAAGCAATACTCCACCTCCACAATCTGTTTCATCTCCCACACTCCCTGCACATTTTGAGATACTGAATTTAAAATGTGTAAATGCCAGTGAATGAGGCTCTGATGCCATCTTCAGAATTTGAAAACTCTTTATCAATCCTAGCAGATTAGCCCAAGTTTATCTTTAATGCAGCATATCAGTTGAGGAAGTGGCAGGGAAAATAATAAGTAAATAATTTTCACTGCTAAATCTCTTTCAGTTCATGCTGCATTGTATATTACATGCCTACTCTCCTCTGTCCACAATTAGTTTTTTCTGGTGCTCAGGCAGATGTGATTCCATCAGTACAAATTAGCTGAAAACACAGCCATTTTCATCTACAAGGCTATCTACAGATTCACAGATATGATGCCATCCCCACAGGATGAACTTTATGCTGGGCATTTCATCTACAAGGCCACCTACAAGTTACAAAAGGAGGCAAAATGGTAGCTCTCTGAATATGTATAATGGAGTCTCAGTGCTACTGCTTCTAAGCAGGGTCATTTCTGTTCACACAAGTGGAATAGATTTATCAACATGGATAGAATCCTATAAAAATGAGATAACAACCAGGCTCTGCAAATCAGCTGTAATCTTTATACCCTGAAAACCTAACTGAACTAAAACACTCAAGAGTGATAACCAGAAGTCAGGTATGTATGACAAGCTTGTAACTACATTGCTAGAAGGTTGGCATTGCCATTTTTCATGCCCAGCTATAAATGCCTATGCAAGAAGCCTTACACAATGTTTGACTCTTTTCTAAATGCTACAAGCAGAGGAATACTATCTCTTTCCTGCATAAAATGTTATGGAAGAAAGAATAGGTAGTCTAAAGTCCAAGCAATAGTTTTTCAAAGACTTCTGAGATGTAAACCAATTTCTACAGAACATTTACTAAATTCTCATTCTTTACTCACCCACAGCCCAGTTGCCTCACACAGTTTGAAATCTGATTGCAAGTTAAGAAAAGCCTCAGTCCATTTGTATTCGGCTCAGATACATTTTTAATAATGATTATAGTCTCAAATCCTGTGTGGACAAGTGCTGGAGAGAATCAGCATGTGCAGCTTTCTCCAGCAACAGGTATCAGAAAATGCCTGCAGACATAGGGGTGAAATAGCCTCTCTTGAAAGAAACAAATAAGTGTTTTGGGGCAATCTCTCAACAATCTTCTCAGTGTTAGACTATGAAGCATATAAGAAACCTGGTTTGCAAGCATAAGTTTCCAAGCATTTTTCACAGCTATATGACATAAACTTCCATAATGTCATATAAGAATGTGCTGTTTCTGATATTAATGACTTTGCAACTGCGTGCAAAGGGACAGGAGGCAGGTTGACCAGAAAGGTAAATGTGTGCCCTTCTTCTGATTGCATTTATGTTTGCACTACAGCAAGCTCTTGCAATAAATGACTAGAACGATTTGGAAATTGCTTTGATGCTATAGATATTGGTGCTGATAACAAAGGGACAGGCTTATTACTAAACTCTACTGGGCCTAAAATAAGCTGGAAATAATGCAAATATGTATGAGACACGTAAAGATGTAGTAACAAACACTCTAGTATAAAGCTGAACATCAAGCATGACAAATGTTGGGTCCCAAGTTTGCCAGAAAGTAAATTATTATAGACACAGGAGAATATACCATTAGGTTGTACAACATGGCAGAAATGCACAGAAGTTTCTACAAATATCTTTATGAAGGATTATTCCCATCCCTGGCACCTCCTCAATCAATGTGACATGTTCCTCTGGAATTGATAAGGTGTTCTAAAATTTCTTAAACCTACATCAGCACCCTGGAGGTTAGCATGGGGAAGATTCATTTTCTTAAGGTGTATAGAGCACTTAGCGAAGGTAGAAAAGGAGTCATGGCTTGGTATTTGGGAGTATGATATTAAAGTAATGGAAAAGAAGGAGGAAATTCTGTCAATCATCTATGTGCTTGATATATTCTTGAAACAGCAAACCTCTAGACATTTAATTTTTTTTTTTACATTCTGAAGTCAAAAAATCCAGTCTCTAGCCTGAATGTTTTATTTCCCTCACCACCCAGATGTTTTGATGAGGCATAAACCCAGATTTAAATTAAAGCCTTGAATCACATTTCAAAAATCATAGACAAAGAATTTATCATCTATGATTAATTTCTCCACATTAAAAATCTTATCTGGGATCTAAGCTCATAAAAGTGAGCAACTTCACTCTTTTCTTTACTATATGCTTCACTTCTGAAGAGAGAAAACATGACAATTTTAGCATCACCTAAAGTTTCATGCTTGAAACAGCACCTAAGGTATATTCATGAACCAGAAAAGGCCTTATTACTGTTATACAATTCCATTTTGGCATCTACTCAGCCATGAAAGCAGTTTCATTTTTATGTGAAATGTGCCAGATGGCATATGCACTGCATGGTTGAAACAAACACTCAGAACTCAATTCTGCTGCAAGCTCTTTACTGCAGGGAACATTTGGTCATGTGGTTATATCTCCACGTGGTACTTTAAAAGTGACCAAAGCCCTATGTTAGGAAATACTTTTGTTGGTGTTATTTCATTTTTTTTAAATTATTTTTGGCAAAAGAGGGATGTGACTTTTGGAGTTGTTGAGAATCATCCTGCTGATAACTGAACTGTCAATTGGCATTGATATGTAAAATCTGGCCCAAGCAGAGCTTCTAAAGAAACCATATTTTCCATTTAAAAAAAATCTTATGCCAGCTAATACAGGTAGAGCTGTCTGAGAAAGACACATTAGATTGTCTCTGGATGGAGAATAAAATCTCTAGATCATTAAATTGAATGACACAGGATTCAGAAGCAGGGAGAGTTCTTTTAATACTGATATTTTTTTAAAAGGAGGGACAGATGCAAACATACCTTCCTTCAAAGAAAAATAAGTGTTAAATGAATAATACTATGATCTCTATAAGCAAGAACAACATTAATAGTATAAAATACTAGATAAGAGACTATACATATGTGAGAGAGACAGACCATTGTATTAGTCTGTTTTCATGCTGCTGATAAAAACATACCTGAGACTGGGTGATTTATAAAGAAAAAGAGGTTTAATGGACTCACAGTTCCCCATGGCTGGGGAGGCCTCACAATCATGGCAGAAGACAAAAGGCTCGTCTTACATGGCAGCGAGCAAGAGAGAGAATGAGAGGCAAGCTAATGAAGTTTCCCCTTATAAAACCATCAGATCTCATGAGACCTATTCACTACCACAAGAACAGTATGGGGGAACCGCCCCATGATTCAATTATCTCCCACCAGGTTCCTTCCACAACATGAGAGAAACCCTTCCATAATGGGTTTCTTCCCCTTATGGAAGCTACAATTCAAGATGAAATTTGGGTGAAGATGCAGCCAAACTGTATCAACCATGATGACATTCGATGAAGTGAACAAATATTGACCACAGGCTACCTGCCTGGCATTGTGCCAGGCAAGATAAGAGATATATGACCTCATTTTGCTTATTATCTTAGTTGAAGAATACAAGAAAGCAACCCCATTCACAATAGCTACCAAAAATTAAAATAAAATACCTAGAAATAAATTTAACCAAAGAATTGAAAGACCTCTATAAGGAAAACAATAAAATGCTAATGAAATAAATGGAAAAGAATATTAACAAATGGGAAAATCATCCCATGCTCACAAATAGGAAGAATTAATAGTGTCGAAATGATCATACTACTCAAAGCAATCTACATATTCAATGCAATCCCTATCAAAATACTAGTGATGTTCTTTGCAGAAATAGAAAAAAAAAAATCCTAAACTTCATGTGGAACCACAAAACACTCCAAATAGCCAAATAATTTTGAGCAGAAAGAACAAAACTGGAAGGATATCAAACTTCAAAATAGATTACAAAGCTCTAGTAACTAAAACAACATGATACTAGCATAAAAACAGACACATAGACCAATGGAACCAAATAGAAAACCCAAAAATTAATCCATACATCTATAGCCAACTAAACTTTTACAAAGGCCTCAAGAACATTCATTAAAGTATAGTCCCATAAATAAATGGTATTATGAAAAGTGGATATCCATATGCAGAAGAATGAAACTAGACCACCAACTCTCACCCTATACAAAAATAAACTCAAAATAGATTATAGACCTAAATATAAGATCCAAAACTATAAAACTAGTAGAAGAAAACATAGGAGAAACACCTCAAAACATTGGTCTGGAAAAAGATTTTATGAATAAGACCACAAAAGCACAGGCAACAAAAGCCAAAATAAACAAATGTTATTGAAACAAACTAAAAAGCTTCTGCACAGAAAAGGAATCAATCAACAGAATGAAATGAGAACTTACAGAAGAGGAGAAAATATCTGCAAACTATTCATTCAAAAGAGTATTAATATCCAGAATATATAAAGAATTTAAACATCTCAATAGAAAAAAACTAAACAGTCTGATTTAAAAATCGGCAAATGATCTGAACAGACATTTCTCAGAAGAAGACATACAAATGGACAACAAATATATGAAAAACGTTCAACATTACTAATCATTAGGGAAATGCAAATCAAAACCACAATGAGACATCATCTTACCTCAGTTAGAATGACTATTACTTTTTTTAAAAAGACAGAAAATAACAAATGATGGTGACGATGCAGAGAAAAAGGAACTTGTTTGTGGTGGGAATGTAAACTAGTACAGCCAAGGAGAATAGTATGGAGGTTGCTCAAAAACTACCAATAGAACCACCATATTATTCAGCAATCTCACCACTGACCATTTACCCAAAGGAAAGGAAATCAGTATATCAAAGAGACATCTGCACCCCCATGTTTATTGTAACAATATTCACAATATCTAAGATACGAAATCAACCCATGTCCAACAACAGATGAATGGATTTTTTTAAGGTGGTATATATACACAATAAAATGCAATTCAACCATACAAAAGGATAAAATCCTCTCCACAAGATTTAACTACATAAAACAGAGCTAAAATTGAATACTATATTGTCAAATCATGAGACAATATGGTAATCTTAGCAGCTGTCCTCCCAATAAGCTGCTACAAATTCCTATGGAGATTTAAGGTGAGCTTTACCTCTCTAGGCTACCAGGGCTCTATTGCCATTTCTTGGGATAGGGTCAGAGGGGATCTAGTCTTTGTCCTTGGATCAAAAGTTGCTATTTGCCAGGTGTGGTGACTCATGCCTGTAATCCCAGCACTTTGGGAGTCTGAGGTAGGCAGATTGCTTGAACCCAGGAGTTCAAGACCAGCCTGAGCAACATAGTGAAACCCCTATCTCTACTAAAAATACAAAAAAATAGCTGGCATGGTGGCATGCATCTGTAGTCCCTTCTACTCAGGAGACTAAGGCAGGAAGATCTCTGCAGTGAGCCATGATTACACCACTACTCTCCAGCTTGGGCGACAGAGTGAGACCCTGTCAAAAAAAAGAAAAAGAAAGAAAGAAATTGCTATCATTTTGAGCTAAACTTTGAGCCAGCCTGTCCTAAGCGCACATGTCCTAAATTCATGTCCAATCTGCCCACCACTCTATTGACTAATAATTCATCTCACTTCTGCCTTCCCAGTTGTACATTCTTTGTAGATGAATACAAGTTCGAATTGTCATTTGTCATCTCTGTATCGATGAAAACAAGATTCAGATCTCTTGCAAGAGTAACGGAATAAGGAGCCCACAAGGGCACCTGAAGTTTGAAAGACCTGAAAGAAAGAGTCATCAACAAGAAAAAGGGAACCAAAATAAAGAGGATAGGCTGGCAGCAAACCTCACTCACACAGTTGCCCAGAGCAGGTTTCTCTATTTTGCCCCCAAAACTAATCAAAAACCTGATGAGTAATCACCAGTGAAGATACTTCTTAGACTCAGAACAACCTGGCTGAAAAGGACCTTGGAGATCATCTGAGTATTTTCATTTTGCAGAGTCAAAAGTAACTCACTTAAGGACATGCACTTAAGTGTCGGTGCCCTTTCTAATGTCATATGATACTTCTTGGGACATATCTGTGCTGGACACTGTGGGAGGATGAGGATGCACTTCCTGTTGGAGAAAACGAGGTAAACCTGGCAGCTCTGCTAAAGAATCAGTTCTTGGGTTTTTGGGGTTTTTTATGATTTATTCTTAATCCCCGAGTTGGTACTATGCTAATTTTCTAATTTGACGCCTATGTACTTCTAAACCAGCTCATAGCATTTCAACAAGATCAGTACGAGGGTGAGGCAAGAGACATACCTTATATGAGACTAACAGTAACTGTCTCCTTAAATTTTGCATCCTAGCTGTCTCACCACACCTTAGACACAGCCCTGCATTTTAACAAAGCTAACAAACTGCGGTGCCTATTTGTACAGGTCAAGATGGAGAATCACGGAGCTGGCTATTCAGATCATTAGGCAAACAATAACAAATATATATAAAATGAAGATGTTTTTCAAGTCCCCACTCTTTCCTGAATACTGATTATATTAGCAAAACAGAGATGGAGCCCCTATGGCTAAGAACTATGAAAATATGAGTAGTTAACTTTAGTATGTTAAAGGATTCCAAACCCAAAGTAATCACATCTCCAGCAGACTTATTTTAAGATACTTCCAAATTTCAATACCTGACTTGTACGTTTTAAATTTAATTTGAAATACAATTTTCATCTAAATTATGGAAGTAATAATTACCTTAAAAAGGGAAAAACTGCTAGTGCTATTGCCATATGACCAATGGAAAAGAATAATAAATATATGGAGAACTGGCAGAAATCAAAAGGGCACATATAACATATGATCATTTGTGGGAATATATAGCCTTTGAGCTTTTAAAATATAGACTAGATTAGGATGTGACTTCTCTTTTGGATAAGCAGTGCTGTTTGAATTAGGGCACTTAACTCTGCCAGCATCAAGGGCTGAACTGATCAATAATATACATCTCATGTTGTACTGTAATGAGCCCAATCAGTCTCTCAGGCTGAGAGTATTGGGTCTAATGCTTGACAGAATAAGCAAAGCTCATGTGATGGACAACTCTTCATCTCAATCTTACAAAGTCTGAATATGAATGGCAAGGAGGAGTCAGTATGATGACAGTGAGAAGTCAGAACTAATTTTGTTGCAATATTTGAAATCCAAGGCAAACTCAAACCAGCGTAAACATCCAAAGGAAGTTGGTTGGCTCAGGGAATCCAAAGTAGAGCTGAATAATCAAAAACTAGAAAGATTGCAGATGTATTTGGGCCTCAGGAACAACTAGGGCTAGAACCAGGATCGTGAATGTCATAATGTCATGAGTCTGTCTCTCTCTCTCTCTCTCTCTCTCTCTCTCTCTCTCTCTCTCTCTCTCTCTCTCTTCCCTTCCCCCCACTTCCCTTTCTCTTTCTCTCTTCTCTTTGTGCTTTGTGTATTTCTCATATTAGATTCCTTCTCTCCCACTTCAGACCATCTTTCTCCAAACATCAGAAAGTTTAACCTGGAGAACAAGGTCATGTAAGAAAATGACAACACTAAAATAGCTACATGGAAATTTCATTGAGAAAAGAGTAGGCAACAAAGGGAGTTGCTAGAAAAATAATTCCATAGATGTCCTTTTAACAATCATTCTAAATGTTACATTAAACCAAAGACTAGTTTACCCTTTAAAGAAGAAGACAACCCCAACATATGTGGTGTTAGACTCTAGATATTTCCTTATTTTACATAATTTAAAATTTAGAGGGAAGAGAACAAGGACATTTGGATTACTTTTAGAGACTACATAATATACTTGTGTTTAGGGGCCTGCCTTTGCTGTTTTGGGGAGCCTAACTTCTTCTTGTCATGAGGGAGAAATAAGAACAGAAAAATATTGGGTCATTGATATACTTTATTGGCCCTAGTTTCAGGAAGATAAACTAGAAAAGATGGTATGGCACCCCCCTGATTACACCATCCCAGAGAAGCACCCTCCATGTCTCCAGTAGCCAGTGGGAGAAGCAACATTTGAGGCAGTGTAGTGTTGTTATTGTTATTATTGTTGTTAATTTTATTTGGAGAAATGAGAGAGCAGGAGGCCTATTGCTGTAGATCTTAAAATAATAAAATTCCTTAGAACAATGCTCCACAGATATTTCTCCACTGCCCTAATTTGAAGTAGTTCCCTAACCTGCTTAATGGATGATAAATATATTAATTATTCACATTAATTAATGTAATTATATTAATACATTACAGTGTCATTGCACATCCACAGAACTTATTAATTAATCCATTAAGTAATTATAAAATTTCAAAATTACCTGCACATGTGAAATAGAGTAATATAAACTACAGAAACCTTCCAGGGGACAATTTGCAAATATTCATTAAAATCCTTAAATTCTATCAGTCAGCAATTATCCAAAAAGATAGAAGAGTTGACTCTACTTTCCTAATCATAATAACAGCAATAATAATGAAACAACCAAGCAACATCAACAATAAGTATTATTACTTGTAAATAAAAACAACTAACATTGATTGACAGTTTTCAATACACAAATACAGCTCTGGAAGTGCTATGTGCACATGATCAGTCCATTTTCCTTGCAAAACAAGAATTCAGTTTCCAACTGAAGCATATATTCTTAAGACCCTCAAAATCCAGCAAGCCACACTTACAAAAATCCAGCCTATTAATTAATCTAATAGGCACATAAAAATGTTTAAAATCCAGTATTTAAGCAATAGAGACTCTTCACACTAGACCACAATTTCCAGAATTCTGCTGCCAAATGCTGTCGACAGAAAGAAGGCAAGTATTTGCTCCCTCAGATACTCTAGGGTCTTCCTGTATGGCAGTGATTCCTGAGTAGTAGCAATTTGTCACATGACTGAACAAATTTATCAATGTAGTCATGAGGTAATCTTGACCAATAGCACAGTCTACAGTTACTATCACACCAAAAAAGGAAAAGAAAATCCTAAGAATTAGTCACATCCTCCACAGAATCCATTTTCTGTAAAGAGATTACATTCTCTTTGCATTCTTTTTCCAATTCAGAAACTGGGCCTTGTACTTTTGGCTTCTTTTTAAATTTCAAAACTTAGTTCAAAAATATTTATTTTGTGCCTATAAGGACATAGTCCTTGAATGAGCCAACAAAATACATACTGCACTCAACTGTGCATTACCTTTAGCTCTTAAGATTTTTCCCTTAAATTAGTAAAACATACAAAATTCAGATGGCAGCATATGGTGCCTTCCATGGAAACATTTCCTTTAAATTATTGAGAATTCTGCAATCTGATTTCACTTTAATAAACACATGAAAACTACCTCTTACATTATAAATGTGTAACTAGATAAAGTATTTTCATATGCTTTGCTGATTTTTCCAATACCTTCAGGAGTTAGACTAAATGTTTTATGTTTAATCAAAAGGTATGATGCATGCTATTTATCATCTATTAAGCATCAACTTAAATATTTCTAAAATATGAAAGGAAGTGACCATTTGCATCCAGGCAAAGCAAACAACCCAGCCCTGAGGCTTAATACATTACAGTGCCATTGCACATTCACAGAACTTATTAATTAATCCATTAAATAATTGTCCTTCAAATTTCAAGATTAACCTGCACAGGAGAAATAGAGGAATGTAAATTATAGAAACCTCCTGGGGGACAATTTGCAAATATTCATTAACATCCTTAAAATTCTATGCCGCTATTTGACCCAGAAATTCTACTTCTTAGAATTCATCTTAAGAAAGCAAAAAACTACACAAAAGAATTTATATTTATCACAGCATTTTTTAAATTTTTTTATTTATTATACTTTAAGTTCTGGGGTACATGTGTAGAACGTGCAGGTTTGTTACATAGGTATACACATGCCATTAAGGTTTGCTGCATCCATCCCCCTCATCATCTACATTAGGTATTTCTCCTAATGCTATCCCTCCCCAATCCTCCCACCCCCTGGTATCCCTCCCCTAGACCTCAACCCCCGACAGACACCAGTATGTGATGTTCCCCTCCCTGGGTCCATGCATTCTCATTGTTCAACACTCACTTATAAATCACAGCATTATTTATAATGGTGTAATGGCATGCTCCAACCTTTGATTTTATAATAGGGTAAAATTTTCAATCAATTCTCAAATTATGATGGCCATTTAGCTCTTAGTTGCCTAGGCAGGAAGTAAGCTGACCTCAGATTGTCATTCAGTTATTTCTTAGAGAAAAAGATTTATTAACCTAGAAAAATATTTGTGTACATTTTTAAAAAGAAGGCAAGCAGGTTACCAAATTGTATATATAGATTGATGCCGTCTAATGCATGGGGGGAAAAAAACCTGTATATGTATACACCAAAATGTTAACAGTGATTATCGCCAGATGGTTGGGTTACATACAATTTTTATTTTATTTTTAATATATTTAATATTTCCAAATTTTTGAAACTAATGATTATTTCCATGATTTTAACCAATTAATACAGTACATATTATAAAAGCTACCAAGGTACTAAATATGGGTTGTTAGCCAGCCTCCCACCAATGACCTCCTCCTCCAGAAAAATCTATGCTTGAAAACCTTGGTTTTCTGTTTGCCTAAGAAAGCTCCCAGGAAGCTTCTGACACCAGCTTTTTAAACTGTGCAATGCCCTTCAGTTGTAATATTGTGATCTACTCACATCCCATGTGCAGTACTCCTAGTCATTTTATGTATGTAAACAAAGATGATAAGCTCGCTGGCAAAGTCACACAGGTGCATCATCTCAGGTAGAATTTACATTTGTATCAGTTAATTGTCAAGCTCATTTATTCAAGAGTCTAATTTTGCAGATTCCATTTCTCTTCAGAGTGGAGGTCCCACCAATGGAATATGGAGGCTGCAAAATTTTTCACTTTATCTTGGAAATGACTGGACTCAGGATAAATCCAGATAGGCAGCATCCTACCCGACACCTCCACTCACATGTATAAGGAGCAGTTCAAACTAAATTTGTAGAGACTCTTCCAATAGCATCCCATTGCCCATTCAATGATTTTCAGACCCCTTGCCCTGAAATTTTTCACTTTCTATATATGCATGGTCCTCAAGACCATGTCTGGCTATATTGATTTCTATTTCCAGATATGATTTTCTCTTTACCCAAACATTTTTACTTACAATAATATAAACATCACTGTTTTTCAGTTTTCATGCATTTTTTATGCTGTTGCCACTGCTTAAAATTCCCTGTTCCATATGCAGTAAGTCCACCCATTAAATACTGTGTCTTGCTTTTACCTGCAGCTACATCAGACCCAACTAGCCTAATCTAATTTCTGGTTCTGCTGGAACCCAAATCAGAGCTGCGTACATTCTTTCTAAACTTCTCAAGTTTTTAAATATATTTCCTCATTTGCTATGTAAGCAATGCCTGCATAATAATGCTGATATTATCCTAATAAAAACTTAAACATCTGCATGTAAGTTATGCTACACCATTAACAGGCTTCCAAGACAGAAAGCAGGATTTGAGAAGGGAAAATGGGCAAGTAAATTCTCATATCTATTTAATTACAGAGCACTCATGTAAAATTTTCTTTGGCTGCCCCCATCAACGTAGCAATGACTTTCATACCACTTTGACAGGACAATTTCATCTACTTGGCAAAGCAAAAGGGAAAATAAAATATCATCCATCCCTTTGATTAGATTCATTCTTTCAGTTTTAGCTTATTAGTTTGTATGCATTTCTAAGAGCCACCAAAATATAATGACATAAAAACACAAATAAAAAAATTAGAGAAACTCTTAAGTTTAATTAGATCCCACTTCTCAGAGGCAGGTGTTGAACAATGAGAACACATGGGCACAGGGAGGGGAACATCACACACTGGGGTCTGTTGGGGGTGGGGAGCTAGGGGAGGGACAGCAGGGGGGTGGGGAGGTTGGGGAGGGATAACACTGGGAGAAATGCCTGATGTAGGTGACTGGGGGATGGAGACAGCAAACTGCCATGGCATGTGTGTAATTATGCAACAATCCTACAAGATCTGCCTATGTACTCCAGAACTTAAAGTACAATTTAAAGAAAAAAAAAGAAAAAGAATGATTAAAAACAAATCAGAGAAAGGCAAGTTGTGATCAGATGATGAGTTACTTTTTTTTTTTTTTTTTTTGAGACAGTCTCACTGTGTCACCCAGGCTGGAGTGCAGAGGCGTGATCTTGGCACACTGCAACCTCCACCTCCCAGGTTCAAGTGATCCTCCTGGCTCAACCTCCTGAGTAACTGGGACTACAGGCATGTGCCACCATTCCTGGCTAACTTTTTGTATTTTTAGTAGAGACAGGGTTTCACTGTGTTAACCAGGATGGTCTTGATCTCCTGATCTCGTGATCCGCCTCCCTTGGCCTCCCAAAGTGCTGGGATTATAGGCGTGAGCCACCATGCCCAGCCGATGAGTGACTTTTAGGTCAAGCTATGAAGTTTGAAAAATAACCTGTAGACAAAAAGGATCCTCATGAGTATTTCAGGGGACTCACTTGATCAGATTTGTTTCTCAGGAAGATGGACTAGTATTGATAGAGAAATGAGGTGTAGGGCCCTATGGCAATAACAAGGCAAATAGTGAATTAAGGTATAGGAAAGTTGGAAGAAGGGGTAGGGGTGAAGAATAGAGATCAGACTATAAATGGTTCTGAAAGGCAACATGATGATTATTTGACTCTAGGGAGAGTTGTTCTATGCGTGTTGTAGAAAACTGACTTTTAAAGAATATTTTTGAAAACAAACATTTATTTGAATTTTTAATATTCTATGTCTGTTATCACCTATAGAAAAAAGCAGTCGATGCAAACCCACAGTTAGCTCAATTCTAATGCCAAAAAAGACAATGTGCACTGCAAATTGTTCTCCTGACTCTAATCTGCCCATTCGTGAGTTTGAAATGACAAAAAGTGAAAAAAAAAGTCTCCTCCAGATAGAAAAATTTGATAAAGATTGATTTCCTAATAGAAACAATAAAATACACAAAAAGAGGAAGCTATAAAGAGCAGAGGGTTAAATATCCAGTAAGTCCAAATGCCAAATGTTGAGTTGCTAAAATAGATGAGCGCTACTGGAGTTTTTCCTGAAATGAAGCTTTTAGACTGCTTGTCAGTTCCTCCAACAGCAGTTTATCACAACATAGGCTGGTAGATCACACCATATTTTTAATATTAACTCATCCACAGCTCCAAACTCAGGTGCTTCAAGAAGTCTAAAGCCCAGTGCTGTTGTGAACAGGTTTAGCTGCCTAGGTTTTCTCAGCCTTGAAGATTAACTCCCATGCCCTTGATTCATTCCCATGATGTACAGAGGAGAGGAGTGCTGGTTTCTCCAGTAAGCTCCTTTCTGTGCATATAAGATGATAATCGTCAAAAAAATTGAAAGCTGGGCACTTTAATTTTCTGCCATCTGTAATCATATGCAAACTGTGGTAACGCCAAAAATGAAGGTACTAGAGCTTCTTACATGTTATTTCTTGTGTCATTTTTGGTGGGGAGTCTATAGATCTGTAGAAAATAAGCTGTTTGCAACAGGGTAATTCAGTTATATGATTCACTCATGCAAAATCCCATTTTAAGTGACAGGGCATCATTATAGAGGAACCACATGATATGGATAGGGGCTGGCACAGATTCTAGTTAACAGCCATACTCCTTTATTTGAG
Organism: Aotus nancymaae; assembly: GCF_030222135.1. NCBI lineage: Eukaryota > Metazoa > Chordata > Mammalia > Primates > Aotidae > Aotus > Aotus nancymaae. The sequence continues at coordinate 34,895,743 of NW_026988471.1, forward strand.
TGGTTACATCATAAATCAGAGTGGACCAAAGTGAAGCTGAACCATTTCTTAAGAGTACAAACTCCATGCTCACTGAGAGTAGAGGACTGCGCAGGCAAGCTGACAATTTCTGCAGACCATGGATGGGGCAGCCAAGTTTCCACTAGGTGGTAATTTCTGATGCAATAAATGACATATCTAAAATAATAACTGAATTTAAAATACCATCTCCCCCAAGAATGCCTTTAAAACATGAAATTTCTATAGGATAATAAATCGTACAGGAAAAAAGGTTAAAATTCAAGCGTATGTGTGTTAGCAAAATTAGGCATGATATAGTCCAATTTAAATGTTTAATAATGAGTAAGCCTAATATATTGAGTCGTATGCATACATTTAAAATGTGAGAACTACTCTAAGCTCCAACTAGAGCTAGAAAATTACCTGCCTCTATGTTATAGTAACTGCAATTTTAAAGGAAGTAATTCTAAGCATCTCATTTCTCAGCAAAGCAACAAGATGTAGTGGAATAAACACAAGCTTCAGAGGCAGATGTGGGTTCAAACTCCACCTCTACTACTTAGTGACAATGTGGCTTCACTGATTGCACATGTTGGAAAACTACATTGTCTTGATTGGTTAAAGTAAAGGTAACAGGTAGAAAACACCTCACATAATTCATGTTAATTTCCTTCTCCCTCCCTCCATTTTTTCCTGCTTTGAAATCAAGCAAAGCTGTTTTAGCCTCCAAAGGGATCAATTATGGCAGCGGTTGGTCCCAAGCAAGTCTGTGTGTTAAGAGGCATCCCATGCGGTTTCTTGTTCATTTCATTCAGGGCACCTTCATTGCAGCTTCCTTCCATTTTCTGACTCTTTAAAGATGAATTTGTGTTTCTGCCTGGAATACAAATTGCTTGAGTTGCACTTACGTCAGGTCCTGACAGCTAAGACAAAATTTCATGGAGAAGTGGATTGTGCCCAGGCAGCAGCAAAGAAAATGTAACCTCTCGAATTGGCTTAATTGTACTATTTTCAAAAAACTGTTGAAACTATTACCTCCTGTTTCAGTTTTTAAAGCTTTTGATAAAAGAAAAACCTCCTGTTAGTCCCAAAATTTATACTTGCACAGAATAGATTTAAATGTATTTCCTGAGTAGGATATTTTACAAAGTATCAGGCATGACAGAAATATCAATGATGGGCTCTCTCAGATAGAAACAGAAAGGTCTTGCTTCTGTAGTTTTCATGCCAATATGATACTAAAGTGTTGCACCTGGATTTAAAAAATAAAAACACCCACATTCATGCATGTAACACAAAGAAGGGGTGTCCCCCTGCTCAGTCCCTCCTGCAACAAATTCTCAACATCCAGGGCATCCAGAAGATGAAAGAAATTCAGTCTAGGAGCTCTTTCCTCAAGTGTTCATCAAAGGCCCTTTAACCCAACACTGCTTAGACTTCCACTTTTGCAAAAGGAAGGGCACAGAGTGAGCTTATCTTGGCCTCACCTGAATCTAAAAAGGGTGATATATGCTGTCTAGTTAATTATTCTGATACCTTGATTATACAGGAACAAAGCATAGGGAGAATTTTCTCATTTTCTTGGTTACAAAATATTAACAAGATTAAACAATGGATTAATAGTCTCTGTTAGATATGATGCTGAGATGAAGTGTCCACATGCTGAGAGTATTTGTCCTCTGTTTCCAAGAAGGTTTCTTCCCCCTTCATTTTGAACATGAGAACAAAATGAGAGAGTACACTCATGGTTTATGTTCATGGCTCTGATAAGAATATGACATGTCATGAAAGAAGACAAATTTATGCCCACAGTTCAAACTATAAGACAAAAATGTTCTGTCCAGGGGGTAAAGTGCAGGTGAAAGGGGAAGAAGAAAGAAAGTAACAGTATCCTATACATAGTAGATACTCAACAAATATCAACTGTTTCTGTTGTTATTGTTGGGATCATTGTTCGGTTGTCATCATTACCAAGGGGAAATACTGGGTAAGTTGAGTAGATGGCGGTCAAAACAAAATAAAGAGAAGAAAAGAGAAATAGACAAACATGAAGAGGTATTTTAGAAAATTATAGAAAGGAAGATAAGGGAAAAAGATCAGAGGATATAAAGGAACAGAAATTAGGAATGCTTTGGAACGTTATTAAATAGGTAAGTATAGGTCAATGTCAGCCTAAGTGCTGAGTGCTTTAGAGGAAAATTTATTGCATAAATGAGAGGTTATTTTGTTCTTAAGGGAAAACACGTAGAAAATACACAGAGTATATAAAAATTCAGTCTATCTTTCTAAACGGACCTCTCCCAGGGCCTGCCTGTTTCTCATTTTGTTCTGAGCTCTGCAGAACACATTTAAGTACAGGACTTCACATATGTTGACTTTTAAAGAACTTCACTTTGGGAGTCCTTCAGGGACTACAGCAAGATGAGAAACAGAGCTTGGGTGCTTTTCATCTTCATCTGAACATTCTGCTCTTTCATTGTCAGAAACACACAGTGCCCATTTTTCAGATGCTACAGTTTCATATCCACAGCAGCTGATATACAGAAAAGAAACATATTTTAAGAGTCTTTTCTGAGACTTTTGTTAAGCACGAAACTTTTTAAGAACTTGGTTTCTCAGAATTAACTCATAATTATCTACGCTTTATGTTTTTAATGATAATTCTAGTATAACAAAAAAAGTTTTAAAATGTATTATTTTGAACCTTTAGTTTAGCCAATTACCATACCGGCCCTCCATTTTTACCCTCTAAATGCATGGCTCTGTAATTGCTGACCTTGAGTTCATAGAGGTCATGTCTCTATAAACAACATACCCTTGAAATTTGCCTAAGCATGGAATGCCAAGTGTCTTACTACCCAAATTGTACTCACCATTTCACTGAACTATTTTTCAATTTCAAGCATATTGTCAGTTAATGTGATGTTTACTGTTCAGTAAGTTAGTTCTTTATTATACAGGAATCAATCCAACCCCTTGAACACATAGAAAAGTACACAATTGCTCTTCTGAAGTAAGAAAATGTACATGCACCCATGGCAGATTAGCACAATGGTGAATTTAATTGTGGCCACAATTCAAGTCCAGGCCATTCATGTGGATAAAGCCTCCATGCACACTGAAGAGCCATCACCTGTTTTGCGAATGAACCCACTAACTCACTAAACCTTTATTATTAACATTGTTCACAATGTTCTAGACACTATGCTATAGGATTCTCATGTGACATATGTCTTATTTTCAGAAACAACACAATGAAGTGGATACTATCACTAGGCAAATTTACAGATAAGGAAACTACTGCTGAGAGAATGAAGTCACTCCCAAGGCCACACAGCTATCTGGTGTCAAAGTCGGATTTGAATCCAGGTCTTTCTGTCTTCAGAGCCATGCTCAGAAATACTCTTCACTAACTTTAGTGCACACATCCCCTGGAGGCAATTTCTTATTTGTTTCTGTACCCTCTTGAACTGGAAAGACCTTCTGCTTTGACCAACGGAATACAGCCGAACTGATGTCACACTAGATGCAGGCATAATGGTCTATAGTCTGGAATCATTTGCTTCCTGTCTCTTTAAACCAAAAGACTACCCTGATATCACCATTCCATGAGAAGCCCAGAATACAAAGAAAGGCCCCAAAGGTTGAGATAGCATGAAAGAGAGAGAGAGAGGGGGACAGAGAGACAGAGACAGAGACAGAGAGATACAGAGAGAAACAGAGAGAGAACCAACAACAGAGTGCCAAGTACCAACATGCCATACACAAGACAAGATGCCACCTTGGAAGCTTGGAGGTGGATCTTCCCCCTCCGGCCACCCCAGTGGGCACCACGTTCAGCAGAGATGAACCATCCAGCAGAGTTCTTCCTGACCCACAAAGTTATAGGCAAAGCAAATGGTTATTTCGAGTCCTAAATTTTGGAGTCATTTGTCATGGAGTATTAAATAACTGAAATGTACTACCATATGTAAGTATAAATATATGCATAAATTTATAATTTTATATATATATATATAAAAACCTATATACTGAAAACAAAATAAAAATTATTTATGTAGAATAGAATTTTAATGAAAAATCAGGGTCATTGTGTAAAATTTTTTTTCTGTAACTATTTGAAAATTTTCCTATTTTCTCATTTTCACCTTGAATGTGTAGATACAGCCATAGAATTCTGACTCTGTGGTCAAGATTTTATAATAGTTTATATATTTTAAATATCAACAAATTTGATGCACTAACATTCATAATATATTTTTCTTTAATTTTGTATTTCCCCTTACCTTTAGAGCAACTGCAAAATTATGCTGTCTTCTACAGGGGTATAAGGTACACACAAAGATCTACATTCCCCTCTTTGCACTGGCTTCATCTGCTCAGAGATAAAAGTCAGTCTAACTTATTAAATGGATTTGTATATGTTCTGCTCTAGAGAGATGAATTGGTACAGAAAATCTTCATTATCATAAGTTTCCAGATGAACACAAATCCAGAGTGAAATTTAACAAATTTTTAACTTGCATAAGCAATTGTCAAGTTTTCGTCATTATTCCATTTTCGTGCTGGAGATGGAATGGCATCTTATCCTTTTACCCTCATGCCTAGACACTCTGCACAGATAATCCTGCCTTGATCATTAAAATTGGTGCACATACCAAATCACTGAATAACTCCATTTATCCCCATCTGCTAGGGAGGCACAATGCCACATAGACGTGCTCCGCCAGAACTTTTGAGGCATAACAATCAAGCAAAGATGGGATTAGACATAAACCACGCTGATTGCAACAATAGTTCTGTCCAGTCCAACTTTCTTTTTAGCTCTGGGCAAAATATTTCAATAAAAACATTATGGCTGTTATGTGTGGACATAATCAATTACAAAGGTTTAGTGTCTTGTTCAACCTTATGGGAACTGTAAATAAAGTTTCTAAAATTTCCCACCAGGTAATGATGACCTTTCTCTTCACTATCGATGGACATGTTACCATCTGCAATTGGAACCCTGTGTCTTTCCCCTCACCTAATTTGGATCTCTACCTTATCCTAATCCACAAGGGCCCTCTGCTTGGCTTTCTTTACTTTATTTCTAAGTGAAATTTTTATGAAATCTATGCCAATCTGCCTCACATCCCTCAAATCTTCAGCTCTTCTTTCTGTCCTAATCCCTCATCCAGTTTCATGGTTTATCTATAGTTTATAGCCAATCACTTTCTCTAATAATTCAGACTCATGTACCCAACTGTTTGTGAGGCATCTCCACTTGGACACACACAGGCACCTCAATCTGAATGCATCGCAAACTGAATCCACTATCTTCAACTCACCAGTTCCCATTTTAAGGAATGGCAATACCAACCACCCAGTCCCACAGATCCTCTCCCTTCCTCCAAACCTTCTTCCATCCCTTACCAAGCCCTGCCATGTTTTATCTCCTCATAAGTCTCAAAGTCAGCCCCTGCTTGAAATTCTTCTACCACATCTTTAGTTCAAGAGCTCATTATCTCTCACTTCAACTATCGAAAAAGCTTTCAGTCTTCACACGTTACCTCATCTAAAGTAATAGCAGTTAACATTTATTGAGTGTTACCAGGGTTCAGTCCTTTCCAGGTTTCTTATACCTATTAATTCATTTATTTCTTATAGGTGCTTTTATGATTCCCTATTTTAAAGATTAAAAAAAAAAAATGAGGCAGGAGATTAAGTTACTTGCCCAGTATCACATCTAAATATGGTAGAAGCAGACTAGGAATCCAGGCAGTCTGGCTAAAGCTTTTAACTATTCTACTTGACTACCTGATCATGGCTTTCATTTTTTGAAGTGGCTGCCAATCACTCACAGACATAAAAGCAGACTCCTCAGAGAAGGTTCAGAGCTCTTTTTAATGTAACTCTTACCTACTGCTCTTAGGTATCTTCAGGCTTTTCCCTGTCCCTGGTCTTTGCTTTCTATGTGCAGATCTACTCAGGGTGCTTCAATCAACTCTGTCCCCACTCCAGGGTTCTGTATTACCTCTCACTTTCACACACTTCTACTCTCTATCCTTCCATCAATCACTCTCCGGTTAACCTTTTGTCTTCAGGCTTCCGTCATCTCTCATCTGAACATGCTTTTTTAGAATCACCAAGGCCTCTCCGGTGATTGACAAACTGATGTTGTGAAATGTAGAGCCAAATCCCTTTGAGCGCCAGCCCAGCCTCTTCCTAGCTATGTGAACTGCAATAAGTTATTTAATTCTCTGAGCTAGTAATTAGTTCCCTTTCATCTACTCTCCTGTAAAGCATATCTACCTCCCTTCTATCCTGACACTGTCAAGCTACCCCCATCCCACTTCTATCCTGACTCTCTCATCTACACCTGTTTTCCTTAGGGAGCACCCTGTACCCCAGGACTTTGCCTCTGCTTCTCCCCTTCCACCCAGTCCATGCTTGGCCACTTATTGACTGCATGGTCTTTGACATTTAGCTTCTCTGACAATGGACCCTCACATATAATATGTAAGTAATAATAACTATCCTCATACTTCAGTGTACTGTATAAGAATGAATTAATATATTACATATGAAGCTATGTTAAAAACTCTGAAGAGCCACTCACATGTTAATGTGGTTGTTGTATGAGAGTATGTGTATGTGTGTGTAATATATATATATATAATTTTAAGACAATCTCGAGCTTAAAAATTGCAAGGATAGCATATGGAACATTTTTTGAGCCATGTGAAGGAATAATGCCAAATTAATCCCCCAATCACAACCTAATACTTAGTATATATTTCTTACAAACAAGAACGTTGCCCAACATAATAACAATACAACCAACGAAACCAGAATGTAACACTGATCCATTACTACCATCTAATTCTCAGATCCTTCATGTATTTCCAAATGTCCCAATAACATCCTGTATAGCAAAATTATCCAATTCAGAATCACACATTACATTTAGTTGTCATTATTCTTTAATCACCTTCCCTCAGAACAGTTCCTCAGTTTTTCTTCTACATATATGACACTGACATACCTGAAGGTTAATGAACAGTTATTTTGTTAAAGGTCTATCAATTTCACTTTGTCTATTCTCCATGATTTGATTCTGGGTTTGAGTCTTTGGCAGAAATATCACAGAAATGACGTTTCATTCTTCTCATTGCATCCTCTTAGGGGTGCATGATTTTTATTTGTCCCCTTATCAGTGATGTTAACTTTGATCACTTCATTAAGGTGGTGAACTTACTTTCTCACTGTGAACTTACTTCCCACTCCCATCATTAATACGTATTTTGTGGAAAAAGTACTTTGCAGAAGAGGTACTTTGAAACTTACTTTCTCATCAAAGTTTTAATGTATTTATTTATTTATATCACTGTGAACGAATGATTTCTTATTTTATTCAATGACTCATTTATTTTGAGGCTTAAATCGCTCAATATTTGGCCAGAAAAAGTCAAAATATGTCACTTGAATATGCCTTCTCTTCTTTTTGCACACCTTATATTATGGTCTAGAAATCTGTTTTAGACTCGTGTTGTATTTTCCTTGTCCCAGCTCTGGGTCAGTTATTTCTGCATGGAGAACTTGTTCCCTTTAGTCCTTTGAGTGGAGAATGATGTTTCAAAGCCAAGATGTGGGCTCTGGCTCTATTGTTTGCTGGAATGGGGATTGCTGTTCCAAGACCTTCTTATTGGAGAGAGAAAACATACCTATTACCCCCACCCCCCACACACACACACTGCAAATATGGGCAAGTTTAAGAAAACATTATCTGTGAATACCCTTCCTGAATAATTCCATCCCAAAGCCACTAGGTAGGGCAAAGCAAGGGAGACAACCACATGGAAAAACCGGGCTACTGTGAGAAGTTGGAGCAGGGTGAGGAGTATGTCCATGTGGAAGAGAAGGCCCCATGTGAGATGTTGGAACTCAAACAGGGCATCTATGCATGGGAGTAGTCTGACATGGGTGTAACAGCATGGGCTGGGTGAGGACTCTGTCCATTCAGAGAAGGGGCTTGGTGAGGGATGTCAGAGTCCAGGCAGGATGAGCAGTGTCCATAACTAGAGAAGGCTACGTGTGGAACATAGGGCCTCAGGGTGAAGGGGCATCAATGTATACAAGTGGTGCATCAGAGTTTGAGCACAGTGAAGAGGAGGATGTCCAGGTGTGATGGGAAACCTAGTATGGGATGTGAAAAGGGCATCCACAGAGAGGAGTGGATGGTGGTGGTGATGGATGATTAGTTACACACAGGAATATTGATTGTTGCATGACAGATGCACTCCTTACCCTGCTTGGACGCCAACTTCTCACACCAGGCCCGACCTCCATGTACACATTTTTCTTGTTTGGGCCCACCTGATGGCTTTGGTACTGAATTATTCAGGGAGGGAAAAAGGAAAGAAAAAAGAAAGAATTGTTGTATTATTTTATTTATCTTATTTTTTAGCATCTTTTCTTCCATTCACAGCCAATATTCTCTTACAAGTTATTTGTCCATATTTGCTGACTTCATTTTCTCAGTCTTTACTGATTCCTTAGCCTACTTCCATCTGGCTTTAGCCCTCATCCCTTTCCAATGTGACCAAGTCATGAATGACTTGCTTATTTCTAAATCTGAAAGATGTTTTTCAGTCCTTGTGCTGCTTGATCTGTTTGAGGCATTTAACAGGTTCGCCTCTGAAAATAGCCTATGCCCTTGGCTTCCATGACACAGCACTTTCATGATATCCTCCTACCTCTCTGGCTACTTCTCAGCCTCCTTAACAACCTCTTCTTCCTTTGGCCCTTTCTCAAATGTTGGCACTACTAAAGGCTCAGTCCCAAGCCTTCTGCTCTTCTCACTCTTCACACTCCCACATCTCAGTACTGCCTTGGCTCCAATTCTAATCTCTATGCTAACATTTTAGAAATCTTCATCTCTGTCTCTGCAAGTCTGACTTTGAGCTCCAAAAACATACACTCCACTGTCTATCGTACATTTATTCGACTCAGCAATATTTACTGATCACCTGCTCCTCATTATGTGCACTATTCAAGGTTCTTACCAACTCCATGTACATGTCTGTAAGTCACCTAAAACTCAACACACGAGACAATGCTGTTGTCTTAACCTCTCCTCCACAGCCTATGCACACTTCCAACATTCTCTATCTCAGCAAATGCCATTGATCTCTTCCCCCATGCTGAAGTCAGAAATGTCTGTCCCCTAGCCACTCATCCTTGCATCAATCACTAAGTCTTACTGCTTCTACCTTTTATATATTTCCTAAGCCTGTTTAACTCTCTCCATCTCCACCATTATTTCTAAACTACAGCCTTCTAGGTGGCCTCCCTCACTCTAAACTTGCCCTTTTACACACACAAACTTTCAATCAAATCTCTATATGGCAGCCACAATACTCCTCCTTTTTCATTGTTGGCGTTTATTTGTTTGTCTGTTTGTTTTTGAGAGAGAGTTTCACTCTGTCACCCAGGCTGGAGTGCAGTGGCACAATCTCAGTTCACTCCAACCTCTACCTCCCAGGTTCAAGCAATTCTTGTGCCTCAGTCTCTCAAGAAGCTGGGATTCCAGGCATGTGCCATCACCCATGGCTAATTTTTGTATTTTTAGTAGAGACAGGGTTTCACCATGCTGACCAGTGTGGTCTTGAACTCCTGGCCTCAAATGATACACTACCCCAGGCTTTCAAAATGCTGGTATTACAGGCATGAGCCACCCCATCCAACCAGAATATTCCTTTTGAAATACAAATCTAGCCAAGGAAAGTGCTGAGGGACTGTGCTACCAGCCCCAGTTACTAGACTTTTCCCAAGGATTTTCACAATCTTCAGATCAGGGGATTCCCTTGTGAGCCTACGCCACCAGGACCCTGGGTTTCAAACACAAAAATGGGTGGCTGTTTGGGCAGGCACTGAGCTAGCTACAGGAGATTTTTTGTACTCCAGTGGTGCCTGGAACTCCAGTGAGACAGGAGAACCGTCCATTCCCCTGGAAAGGGGGCTGAAGCCAGGGAGCCAAGCAGTCTCACTAAGCAGGTCCCATTACCAAGGAACCCAGCAAGTTAAGAACTATTGGCTTGAAATTCTCGCTACCAGCACACCAGTCTGGAGTTGACTGGGATGATCAAGCTTGGTGCGGGGAGGCGCATCCACCACTGCTGAGGCTTTAGTAGGCGGTTTTCCCCTGACAGTGCTAAGGAGACTGGAAGGTTTGGACTGGCTGGAATTCACCACAGCATAGCAAAACGACAGTGGCCAGACTGCCTTTCTAAATTCCTCCTCACTGGGCAGGGCATCTCTGAAAGAAAGGCAGCAGTCCCAGTCAGGGGCTTACAGATAAAACTCTCATCTTCCTGAGACAGAACACCTGGGGGAAGGGCAGCTGTGGTCACAGCTTCAGAGGACTTAATCTTTCCTGCTTGCAGCTCTGAAGAGAGCTGCAGATCCTGACAAGGGAGATTCTCCCAGCACAGTGTCCCAGCTCTGCTAAGGGACAGACTGACACCTCAAGTGGGTCCCTGACCCCTCATGCCTACTGACTGGGAGAGACCTCCCAACAGGGGTTGACAGACATGTCATATAGGAAAGCTCCAGCTGGCATCAAGCCAGTGCCTCTGGGACAAAGCTCCCAGAGGAAGGAGCAGGCAGCAATCTTTGCTGTTCTGCAGTCTCCACTGGTAATATCCAGGTGTACAGGGTCTGGAGTGGACCTCCAGCAAACTGTAGTAGACTTACAGAATAGGGGCCTTACTGTTAGAAGAAAAACTCACAAACAGAAAGCAATGACAACAACATCAATAAAATAGAACCCCCTACAAATACCCTATCCAAAGATCATCAGCCTCAAAGATTGAAGGCAGATAAATTCATGAAGATGAAGAAAAACCAGCACAAAAACACTGAAAATTCCAAAAGCCAGGATGTCTCTTCTCCTCCAAATGATCTCAACTCCTCTCCAGCAAGGGCACAAAACTGGACAAACAATGAGACTGACGAATTAACAGAAGTAGGCTTCAGAAGGTGGGTAATAAACTCCTCTGAGCTAAATGAGCATGTTCTAACTCAATGCAAGGAAGCTAAGAACCTTGATAAAAGATTAAAGGAATTGCTAACTAGAATAACCAGTTTAGAGAGGAACATAAAGGATTTGATGGAGTGGAAAAACACAGCACAAGAATTTTGTGAAGCATACACAAGTATCAATAGCCAAATCAATCAAGTGGAAGAAAGGATATCAGAGATTGAAGACCACCTTGCTGAAATAAGGCATGCAGACAAGACTAGAGAAAAAAGAATAAAAAGGAACAAACAAAGCCTCCTAGAAATATGGGACTATATGGAAAGACCAAACCTACAATTGACTGGTGTATCTGAAAGTGAGGGGGAGAATGGAACAAAGTTGGAAAACACACTTCAGGATATTATCCAGGAGAACTTCCCCAACCTAGTAAGACAGCCCAACATTCAAATTCAGAAAATACAGAGAACGCCACAAAGATACTCCTTGAGAAGAGCAATGCCAAGACATATAATTATCAGATTCACCAAGGTTGAAATGAAGGAAAAAATGTTAAAGGCAGCCAGAGAGAAAGGTCGGGTTACCCACAAAGGGAAGCCCATCAGACTCACAGTGAATCTCTCAGCAGGAACCCTACAACCCAGAAGAGAGTAGGGGCCAATATTCAACATTCTTAAAGAAAAAAAATTTCAACCCAGAATTTCATATCCAGCCAAACTAAGCTTCATAAGCAAAGGAGAAATAAAATCCTTTCCAGACAAGCAAATGCTGAGGGATTTTGTCATCACTAGGCCTGCCTTACAAGAGCTCCTGAAGGAAGCAGTAAATTATGTGGAAAGAGAAAAGTGGCACCAGCCACTGCAAAAACACACCAAAATATAAAGACCACTGATACTATGAAGAAACTGCATTAACTAATGTGCAAAATAACCAGCTAGCTCCATGATGAGAGGAGCAAATTCACACATAACAATATTAACCTTAAATGTAAATGGGATGGCTCAATTAAAAGACACAGACTGGAAAATTGGATAAAGAGTCAAGACCCATTGGTGTTCTGTAATCAGGAGACCCATTTTACATGCAAAGACACACATAGGCTCAAAATAAAGGGATGGAAGAATATTTACTAAGCAAATGGAAGCAAAAAAAAAAAAAAAATATATATATATATATATATATATATATATATATATATATCAGGGGCTGCAATCCTAGTCTCTGATAAAACAGATTTTAAACTAACAAATATCAAAAAAGACAAAAAAGGGCATGATGTAATGGTAAAGGGATTAATGCGACAAGATGAGCTAACTATCCTAAATATATATGCACCCAATACAAGAGCACCCAGATTCATAAAACAAGTTCTGTCACACAATAACAGTGGGAGACTTTAACACTCCACTGTCAATATTAGACAGATCAACAACACAGAAAATCAACAAGGACATTCTAAACTTGAACTCAGCCCTGTATCACATGGACCTAATAGACATCTACAGAACTTTCCACCCCAAATCAGCAGAATATACATTCTTCTCATTGGTTTTAAAGAACTTCTTGATTTCTGCCTTAATTTTGTTTTTTACCCAGGAATCATTCAGGAGCATGTTGTTCAATTTCCATGGAGTTGTGCAGTTTTGAGTGAGTTTCTTAATCCTGAGTTCTAATTTGATTGCACTGTGGTCTGAGAATCTCCTCCCTAACTCATTTTATGAGGCCAGCATCATCCCGATTCCAAAACCTGGCAGAGACACAACAAAAAAAGAAAACTTCAGGCCAATATCCCTGATGAACATTTGATGCAAAAATTCTCAATAAAATACTGGTAAACCAACTCCAGCAACACATCAAAAAGCTTATTAACCACAATCAAGTTGGCTTCATCACTGGGATACAAGGCTGGTTCAACATAAACAAATCAGTGTCAGCACTTATTCTAAAATTGACAACATAATTGGAAGTTTACTCCTCAGCACACGCAAAAGAACCGAAATAATAACAGACTCTCAGACCACAGTGCAATCAAATTAGAACTCAAGATTAAGAAACTCACTCAAAACCACACAACTCCATGGAAATTGAACAACATGCTCCTGAATGATTCCTGGGTAAATGACAAAATTAAGGCAGAAATCAAGAAGTTCTTTAAAACCAATGAGAACAAAGAGACAATGCACCAGAATCTCTGGGACGCAACTAAAGCAGTGTTTAAAGGGAAATTTATAGCACTAAATGCCCAAATCAGAAAGCTGGAAAGATCTCAAATCAACACCAGAACATCACAATTTAAAAGACCTAGAGAAGTAAGAGCAAACAAATTCAAAAGCTAGCAGAAGACAAGAAATAACTAAGATCAGAGCAGAACTGAAGGAGATAGAGACATGAAAATCCTTCAAAAAAAAATCAATGAACCCAGGAGCTGGTTAAAAAAAAAAAATTAACAAAATACATAGACCACTAGCTAGACTAATAAAGAAAAAAAAGAAGAATAAAATAGACACACTAGAAAATGATAAAGGGGATATCACAACTGATCCTACAGAAATACAAAATACTATCGGAGAATACTACAAATACCTCTATGCAAATAAACTAGAAAATCTAGAAGAAATTGATAAATTCCTGAACACATACACCCTCACAAGACTAAATCAGGAAGAAGTCAAATCCTTAAATAACAAGTTCTGAAATTGAGACAGTAATTAATAGCCTACCAACCAAAAAAGCCCAGGACCAGATGGATTCACAGCCAAATTCTACCAGAGATACAAAGAAGAGCTGGTACCATTCCTTCTGAAACTATTCCAAACAACTGAAAAAGAGGGACTCCTCCCCTAACTCATTTTATGAGGCCAGCATCACCCCGATTCCAAAACCTGGCAGAGACACAACAAAGAAAGAAAACTTCATGCCAATATCCCTGATGAACATTGATGCAAAAATCCTCAATAAAATACTGGCAAACTGAATCCAGCAGCACATCAAAAAGCTTATTCACCACGATCAAGTTGGCTTCATCACTGGGAGACAAGGCTGATTCAACACACACAAATCAATAAATGTGATCCATCACATAAACAAAACCAATGACCAAAACTACATGATTATCTCAATAGATGCAGAGAAGGCCTTCAATAACATTCAACATCCCTTCATGTTAAAAACTCTCAATAAACTAGGTGTTGATGGAACATATGTCAAGATAATAAGGGCTATTTATGACAAACCCATAGCCAGTATCATACTGATTGGGCAAACCTGGAAGCATTCTTTTGGTACAAGACAAGGATGCTCTCTCTCCCCACTCCTATTCAACATAGCATTGGAAGTTCTGGACGGGGCAATCAGGAAAAAGAAAGAAAGCAAGCATATTCAAATAGGAAGAGAGGAAATCAAATTATCTCTGTTTGCAGATGACATGATTATATATTTAGAAAACCCCATGGTCTCAGTTGAAGAACTCCTTAAGCTGATAAGCAACTTCAGCAAAGTCTCAGCATACAAAACCAATATGCAAAAATCCCAAGTGTTCCTATACACCAACAATAGACAAGCAGACAGCCAAATCATGAATGAACTCCATTCAAAATTACTACAAGGAGAAAAAAATACCTAGGAACGCAGCTTACAAGGGACATGAAAGACCTCTTTAAGGAGAACTACAAACCACTGCTCAAGGAAATAAGGGAGGACACAAATAAATGGAAAAACATTCCATGTTCATGGGTAGGAAGAATCGATAGCATGAAAATGGCTATACTGCCCAAAGTAATTTATAGATTCAATGGTATTCCCATTAAACTATCATTGACTTTTTTCACAGATTTTGAAAAAACTACTTTAAATTTCATATGGAACCAAAAAAGAGCCTGTATAGCCAGGACAATCCTAAGCAAAAAGAACAAAGCTGGAGGCATCACGCTACCTGGCTTCAAACTATACTACAAGGCTACAGTAACCAAAACAGCATAGTACTGGTACCAAAACAGACATATAGACCAATGGAAGAGAGCAGAGACCTTAGAAGTAACACCACACATCTACAACCATTTGATCTTCAACAAACCTGACAAAAACAAGCAACGGGGAAAGAATTCCCTATTTAATAAATGGTGCTGGGAAAACTGACTAGACATATGCAGAAAACTGAAACTAGACCCCTTCCTTATACCTTATACAAAAATTAACTCAGGATACAGTAAAGATTTAAATTCAAAACCCCAAACCATAAAAACCATAGAAGAAAACCTGCGCAATATCATTCAGGACCTAGGCAAGGACAAAGACTTCATGACTAAAACACCAAAAGCAATTGCAACAAAAGCCAAAAGTGACAAATGGGATCTCATTAAACTAAAGAGCTTCTGCACAGCAGAAGAAATTCTATCTATCATCAGAGTGAGCAGGCAACCTACAGAATGGGAAAAATATTTTGTGATCTACCCATCTGACAAAGGTCTAATAGTCAGAATGTAAAAATTAAATTTATAAGAAGAAAAAAAAAACCCATCAAAAAGTGAGCAAATGGTATGAATAGACACTACTCAAATTAGACATTTATGCAACCAACAAAAATATGAAAAAAGCTCATCATCACTGATCATTAGAAAAATGCAAATCAAAACCACTGTGAGATACCATCTCATGCCAGTAAAAATGGCTGTTATTAAAAAGTCAGGAAACAACAGATGCTGGCAAGGCTGTGAAGAAATAGGAGTGCTTTAACACTGTTAGTGAGGTAAATTAGTTCAACCATTGTGGAAGACAGTGTGGTGATTCCTCAAAGATCAAAACCAGAAATACCATTTGACCCAGCAATTCCATTAATGGTTATATACCCAAAGGAATATAAATTGTTCTGCTCTAAAGACACATGTACATGTATGTTTAATGCAACATTATTACAATAGAAAAGACAGGGAACCAACCTAAATGCCCATCAATGATGGACTGGATAAAGAAAATGTGGTATATATACACCACAGAATACTTGCAGCCATAAAAAAGAATGAGATCATGTCATTTGCAAGAACATAGATGAAGTTGGAAGCCGTCTTTCTAAGCAAACTAACATAGGAACAGAAAACCAAATACTGCATGTTCTCACTCATAAGTGGCAGTTGAGCAATGAGGACACATGGACACAGGTAGGGGAACAACACACACTGGGGCCTTTAAAGTGGGAAGGGGGAAAGGGGAGGGAGAGGATTAGGACAAATACCTAATGCACATGAGGCTTAAAACCTAGAGGATGTGTTGATAGGTGCAGCAAACCACCATGGCCAATGTATACCTACGTAACACACCTGCACACTCTACACATGTATCCGCAAACTTAAAGTAAAATAAAATAAAATAAAGAAATACAAATCTAATCATGTCACTCCCCAGCTTTTAACTCTTTAATATGGGTTTCCTATGCCTTTGAGAAAAGAGAAAATGTTTGAACAAGACCTCAAAGCTGTCCATAATTGCATCAGCTTAGGTCTTCAGACACATTTCTGCTATTTCTATATACTCAACCTACATCTGCAGGCTCCAGATGGTTTTCTCTGTCCTATAACCAGCCTCCCACTATCTCCTGCTACCTGAACCTAGAAACACCTCATCTCATGCACTTTGACTGATGAACTTCTACTCACCCTTCAGGTCTCAGTGGAAATGTCACCTCCTCAATGAAGCCCTCTCTGATACATAACCATGGTTAGATCATCTGTTCACTAGAGTATCCTCATCATATCACATATCACACTTATTCCCCAGTAATTACTCCTGTAGAGGTTTGTTTTCTCAAAAGAATTGTATGAAGTCAAGGATCCTGTCTACTTTACACCATCTATGCCTCACACAGTGACAAGTGCACAGCAAGAGGTCAATAAAAATTTGCTAAATGGAGGAATCAATTACTGCATCTATAATAACAAACTAGATCCTATTAATATTAGGTTGTCCTTTTACAATTAGAAACATCATGAACTGATTTTAATGCATTCCATTAGTGTCAGTATACTAATATGTGATACTATACGGTGTAATTGTTGAGGACAGAGTTTAGAGGAAGCCTGTCCTCTTTCAAATCCAACCTCTCCCCTACTCACCGTGTGCTTTAAGCAGCTACTACCTTTCCTGCACTTTTATTTCCTCATCTGTCATATATTGTGTTGAAGATTAAATAAGACAGTATGTGTAAATCAGAATCATGCCTCGCACAACTTACACATCATATAAGTGAAAGTTATTATTATCATCATTGTGATATTTTTATTTAAACAAGATCCTTGCCTCACCTCCCTTGATCACTAGGAACAGATTTGGAAGATAAAATGTTTTAGGAAGGAGACAGAACAGTCAACAAGATGGCCCAGTATAAACCTGCTCTCTGGGCACGGTTTTGAACAGCACCTCCTTGTGATATCGATAGTATCTCAATGCTGTCTATCTCAAAGTTACCCTCAGTAGAGGATACGTTGTCATGTCAAACCTAAGCAGAGGAAACTGCAGAGCCTCTGCATGTGTTGTGTGCATGATCTCCACTCTGGCCCTATAGCCAGAAACCCTAATCCCTCCCTTGCAGGAATAAGGCTCACCATAGCAACATATACTGAGACTTCCCACTCACATCTGGGGATCATGCATTGCTCCAGGATGTGCATGACTCCTCCCAAGTGTCACATTTGTTCTAAATGGAACTTAAGTCACAGGAGGAGAAATAATACAGAAAGTGGCCAGCTTAGCAACAGAAGTGCCTTTATGAGTTACAGGCCCTATAATCTGTTCTCTTTTGATGCCATATTGATTCCCAAATGGGGACTGTCATAAGTACAATGGAAATGTACAACAGACCATGTTCTTAAAGGTGTATTTAAAAATACTGGCACAATGTTTAATGCATTAACAAAAGATATTTGCATTATTTAAATGGCCCAAAAAAAGTTGAATAGTAAGATTTAGAAAGTGGTTAAAAATTGACCTGTAAGATAGAAGTTTAGCAATTTTTTGGGTTTTAGAAACTTATGACAGACCGGGCGTGGTGACTCATGCCTGTAATCCCAGCAATTTGGAAGGCCAAGACAGGCAGATCACCTGAGGTTGGGAGTTCAAAACCAGCCTGACCAACATGGAGAAACCCTGTCTCTACCAAAAATACAAAAATTAGCCGGGCGTGGTGACACATGCCTGTAATCCCAGCTACTCAGGAGGCTGAGGCAGGAGAATGGCTTGAACCTGGGAGGAGGAGGTTGTGGTGAGCCTAGATCACACCATTGCACTCCAGCCTGGGCAACAGGAGCAAAACTCCATGTCAAAAAAAAAAAAAAATAAGAAAGAATGAAAGAAACTTATGACAACTGTTCTGAAGTGTAAAGAAGCTTTTCTCAAACTAGAAGATTTTAAAAACTCTTTAATATATACGTAAAATGAAAAGTACCTGGAAAATACTATATATTTCTAAAAAGAAAATCTAGGTTACTGTTTTAAATGATAGAAAAAGTATTTTTTATACTAAAAATAAGTCTTATTTAAACCTATGTAGCAAATCTACTGAATTAACAGAGAATTTGTAAGGAAGACATTCTTCTTTACTTCCAGAAAATATGAGCATAACAAACCTGGATGAGAAATTAGACATCAATCCCCCTAGACTAAATACACACACAATTTCTACCAGCAACCAAAATGTGTCATAGAATCAGAACCTGAAAAGATACTATTAATAATAAGTAAGGCAATGACTAGACCCCAAATCACTGCATCATCTAGGGATGAAGAGGAGGACTTTGGTCAAAACCCAGGCTCCTTCACTTATTAGAGGTGGACTGTCGTCAGTTTCTTAATCATATACACCTGTTTCCTCAGGTGTAATTTGGTATAAAGACATATTTACCTAAAGGGTTTTTGTGGGTACTAAGTTAGCTAATATTTTTAAAGTGCTATACAATGCCTAGTACATGATAAGCCTTCATGATAAGCCTTCAATAAATGTTAGCTACAACTATATTTATCAAATTAACTTCCACTGTACTCTAAGTAGTGCTTTCCTATATGCCAGTGAACATGGGCATCATTCCTGCAATTGTTTGAGATTTGAGTTTACTTGCACTTATGCCAAGAAGGAGCTTTAGCTTCAGAGTTAACAAAACCTGAGAATCAATTCCAGCTTCTTCATTTGCAGGTAGTGAAACTTTAGATGAACAGTTTTAATTCCCTTTGCTTCAGTTTCCTCATCTTTAAAATGGAATAAGACCTGACTTGTTGGATTGTAATAAATGTTTAGTGAAATCATCTGTGTAAAGTGCCAAACACAAAATGATGTTTCATAATCAGCAACAATATTATAGGAACTAAGAATAAGGACAACTATACCACTGATATTTTACTGGGATATATTAAAATGAAAATTCAAGGCCAGGCGTGGTGGTTCATGCCTGTAATCCCAACACTTTGGGAGTCAGAGGTGGAAGGATCACTTGAGGCCAAGAGTTTGAGACCAGCCTGGCCAACATGGTGAAACCTCAGCTTTTCTAAAAATAAAAAAAAAAATAGCTAGGTGTGGTGGCACACACCTGTGGTCCCAGCTACTCAGGAGGCTGAGGCATGAGAATCTCTTGAACCCGGTAAGCGGAGGTCGCAGGTGGAGGTTGTAGTGAGCCAAGATCGTACCACTGCCTTCCAGCCTGGGGGACAGAGCAAGATCCTATCTCAAAAAAAAAAAAAAAGAAAGAAAAGAAATTCAGGCAAATAGTGTTTCAAATTCACACCAGTTCAGAAAGCAGAGGAAAATTCCTAGTGAAGTGATTCTATGTCGCCCTTCTTAATAATTGGGCGAGTCTGGTGTGCTAATTATAAAATATTTTAATACCTGAAAAAAAATAGTATTTTGTGGTTTTTTTGGCAACATATAAAAAAAGCCTTACTTGGTACGATTTGCTATAATGGAATATTTCTCAGAAGAAGCTAACTTTATCCACTACAGAATACTTTTTGATGTCATTAACCTACAGAAATTATTTTGGGAAAGTAATAGAAAAGTACCCAAAGGGTGAAATGACAAGAAGCTTTCTTTTGCTTCTAAAGGCTACATTGATTAATGTAGCAAACAAAAGTCCCCTGGAATCCAGGGAGTAAGTAGTCAGAGAGCACCTGAAACAAAGGCCCTCAAAAAGTCTTCAGATCCCTTATATTAATCACATTAATACTGACTCTCAGAAGACACTGTATAATTATCAAATAATGTGACTTCTCTGCAAAACTATAAAATCTATAGCTCTAAAAATCTAAGTAATATAAATCATGATCAACATGCTCCCTGTTGACTCTGGAGAAAATAGTTTAATAAAAAGAATATTATACTTGTACTCATGACAATAAGTTCAAAACTCTACTCTGCCACATACAGATACATAGACACTGTGGCTAACCCACCTGCCTAAGTCTCAGCTTCCTCCTCTGTGAAATAAGAATCCACTGACTTCAGCACATTGTTGTGAAGATTGAATGAAACAGTACATTCATTGCTGACTCAAAATAAAATCTACAAATACACTAATTCAACTAATCATTAAATCAATTTGATTACTTTTAACATTAAATGAATATCATTATAATAGTTAATATTTATTATTTATTTACTATGTACCAGATGCTAGGTTAAACATTTTATATTAATTATCTCATGTTTTCTCACAACAAGTCCATAAAAACTGTTCTACTATAATCTCTTTTTCTCATTTTAGGAAAAGAAGATTTAGAGAGGCTAAGTAACCAGTCTATAGTTACACAAGAGCTAAGTGTCCAAACCAAGGTATGACAGATTTTTCTCATACCAATGCCTTTATGCTTCCAAATTATTAGTTTTTAAATTATTTCTTAATAGCAGAATACTTTCTTTAAATGAAATACTTTGTAAAGGCTAAACACATATCACAAATAAAGACTGACCTACTTGGATTCAATCAGGGATAGAGAATTCTACTCTCACTATGGCCTTAGACACACTTCAGAGGAACACTGGAACTCAAAAAACACAGTGCTCCACAAAACACATTATTACTATGATGATCACATCTTTTTCACATTTACGATTTTGACAGTTTGAAACCCACTGGAAAGATCTATGACAAGTAATAATTTATCATGTTTCTAAGGCATTAATTTGAATTTTGCATGGTAAAACTGTCGGGAGCTGACTTAGTTGGTAAGTGAGCTTTTTTAGAGTGTAAGAATATGCACAGGTTATGCGTGATTCATGATGCACATGTGATTTGGGAGAAAGCCAGGAGCCTACATAAACATTTCCTAATTCATGAATTAGAGGCCTTTGAAACAATTTAGGGCATACTATTAGCAAAATGTCTACTTCCTACAATACCTGGTTACTGCAAATCAGTAGAATATGTCTTTCTTTAAAAATTTTTACAGATACATGATATTTGTACATATTAATGGTATACATGTGATATTTTGATAAATATGAACAATGTGTAATTAATCAGGGTATTCAGGATATCTATTACCTCAAACATACATTATTTATGTTGAGAATATTTCAAATCTTCTCTTCTAGCTATTTTTTTCTCCCCACCTCCCCATCCCCCACTGTCCTTCCCTTATTTTCCCCCAACAGACCCCAGTGTGTAGTGCTCCCCTCACTGTGTCCATGTGTTCTCATTGTTCAACACTTGCCTATGAGTGAGAACATGCAGTGTTTGATTTTGCATTCTTGTGTCAGTTTGCTGAGAATGATGGTTTCCAGGTTCATCCAAGTCCCTATAAAGGATGCAAACTCATCGTTTTTGATGGCTGCATAATATTCCATGGTGTATATGTGCCACATTTTCCCTGTTCAGTCTGTCATCAGTGGGCATTTGGGTTGGTTCCAGGCCTTTGCTATTGTAAACTGTGCTGCAATGAACATTCATATGCATGTGTCCTTATAGCAGAACAATTTATAATCCTTTGGATATATACCCAGTAATGGGATTGCTGGGTCAAATGGAATTTCTATCTAGGTCCTTGAGGAACTGCCACACTGTCTTCCACAATGGTTGAACTAATTTACACTCCCACCAACAGTGTAAAAGTGTTCCTATTTCCATCCTCTCCAACATCTGTTGTCTCCAGATTTTTTAATGATCACCATTCTAACTGGCATGAGATGGTATCTCAATGTAGTTTTGATTTGCATTTCTCTAATGACCAGTGATGATGAGCATTTTTTCATATGTTTGTTGGCCTCATGTATGGCTTCTTTTGTAAAGTATCTGTTCATATCCTTCGCCCACTTTTGAATGGGCTTGTTTGTTTTTTTCTTGTAAATCTGTTTTAGTTCTTTGTAAATTCTGGATAACAGCCTTTTGTCAGATGGGTAAGCTGCAAAAATTTTTTCCCATTCTGTTGGTTGCCAATTCACTCTAGTGACTGTTTCTTTTGCCGTGCAGAAGCTGTGGAGTTTGATTAGGTCCCATTTGTCTATTTTGGCTTTTGTTGCCAATGCTTTTGGTGTTTTGGTCATGAAGTCTTTGCCTATGCCTATGTCCTGAATGGTATTGCCTAGATTTTCTTCTAGGGTTTTTATGGTGTTAGGTCTTATGTTTAGGTCTTTAATCCATCTGGAGTTAATTTTAGTGTAAGGTGTCAGGAAGGGGTCCAGTTTCTGCTTTCTGCATATGGCTAGCCAGTTTTCCCAACACCACTTATTAAACAGGGAATCCTTTCCCCATTGCTTGTTTTTATCAGGTTTGTCAAAGATCGGATGGTTGTAGATATGTTGTGTTCCCTCCGAGGCTTCTGCTCTGTTCCATTGGTCTATATCTCTGTTTTGGTACCAGTACCATGCTGTTTTGATTACTGTAGCCTTATAGTATAGTTTGATGTCTGGTGGTGTGATGCCTCCCTCTTTGTTCTTTTTGCTTAGAACTGACTTGGCTATGCGGGCTCTCTTTTGGTTCCATATGAAGTTTAAGGTGGTTTTTTCTAGTTCTGTGAAGAAGGTCATTGGTAGCTTGATGGGGATTAGCATTGAATCTGTAAATTACTTTGGGCAGTATGGCCATTTTCACGATATTAATTCTTCCTAACCATGAACATGAAATGTTTCTCCATCTGTTTGTGTCCTCTCTTATTTCATTGAGCAGTGGTTTGTAGTTCTCCATGAAGAGGTCCTTTACGTTCCTTGTTCGTTGTATTCCTGGGTATTTTTTCTCTTTGCAGTAATTGTGAATGGCAGTTCGTTCTTGATTTGGCTCTCTTTAAGTCTGTTATTGGTGTATAGGAATGCTTGTGATTTTTGCACATTGATTTTGTATCCTGAGACTTTGCTGAAGTTGCTTATCAGTTTCAGGAGATTTTGGGCTGAGACGATCGGGTCTTCTAGATATACAATCATGTTGTCTACAAATAGAGACAATTTGATTTCCTCCTTTCCTAATTGAATACCCTTTATTTCTTTTTCTTGCCTGATTGCTCTGGCTAGAACTTCCAGTACTATATTGAATAGGAGTGGTGAGAGAGGGCATCCTTGTCTAGTGCCAGATTTCAAAGGGAATGCTTCCAGCTTTTGCCCATTCAGTATGATATTGGCTGTTGGTTTGTCGTAAATAGCTTTTATTATTTTGAAATACGTTCCATCAATACCTAGTTTATTGAGGGTTTTTAGCATAATGGGCTGTTGAATTTTGTTGAAGGCCTTCTCTGCATCAATTGAGATAATCATGTGGTTTTTGTCTTTGGTTCTGTTTATGTGAATTACATTTATAGACTTGCGTATATTGAACCAGCCTTGCAATCCCCAGGATGAATCCTACTTGATCATGGTGGATAAGCTTTTTGATGTGCTGTTGCAATTGGCTTGCCAGTATTTTATTGAAGGTTTTTGCATTTATGTTCATCATGGATATTGGCCTGTAGTTTTCTTTTCTTGTTGAGTCTCTGCAGGGTTTTGGTATCAGGATGATGTTCGTCTCATAAAATGATTTGGGAAGGATTCCCTCTTTTTGGATTATTTGGAATAGTTTCAGAAGGAATGGTACCAGCTCCTCTTTGTATGTCTGGTAGAATTCAGCTGTGAACCCATCTGGACCTGGGCTTTTTTTGGGTGGTAGGCTCTTAATTGCTGCCTCGACTTCAGACCTTGTTATTGGTCTATTCAGGGTTTCAACTTCCTCCTGGTTTAGGCTTGGAAGGAGGCAAGTGTCCAGGAATTTATCCATTTCCTCCAAGTTTTCTAGTTTATGTGCATAGAGTTGTTTGTAATAATCTCTGATGATGGTTTGAATTTCTGTGGAATCTGTGATGATATCCCCTTTATAGTTTTTTATTGCATCTATTTGGTTATTCTCTCTTTTCCTTTTTATTAATCTTGCTCATGCTCTCTCTATTTTGTTGATCTTTTCGAAAAACCAGCTCCTGGATTTATTAATTTTTTGAAGGGTTTTTTATGTCTCTATCTCCTTCAGTTCTGCTCTGATCTTAGTTATTTCTTATCTTCTGCTAGGTTTTGAGTTTTTTTTGATCTTGCTCCTCTAGCTCTTTCAATTTTGACAATAGGGTGTCAATTTTAGTTCTCTCCTTGCTTCTCATGTGGGTACTTATTGCTATATATTTCCCTCTAGAGACTGCTTTAAATGTGTCCCAGAGATTCTGGTATGTGGTGTCTTCGTTCTCGTTGGTTTTGGAGAACATCTTTATTTCTGCCTTCATTTCATTGTTTATCCAGTCAACATTCAAGAGAAAGTTGTTCAGTTACCATGAAGCTGTGCGATTCTGGGTTGGTTTCTGAATTCTGAGTTCTAACTTGATTGCACTGTGGTCTGAGAGACTGTTTGTTTTGTTTTCCGTTCTTTTGCATTTGCTGAGGAGTGATTTACTTCCAATTATGTGGTCAATTTTAGAGTAGGTGTGATGTGGTGCTGAGAAGAATGTATATTCTGTGGATTTGGGGTGGAGAGTTCTGTAAATGTCTATTAGGTTTCCTTGGTCCAGGTCTGAGTTCAAGTCCTGGATATCCTTTTTAATTTTCTGTCTTGTTGATCTGTCTAATATTGACAATGGGGTGTTAAAAATCTCACATTATTATTGTGTGGGAGTCTAAGTCTCTTTGTAAGTCATTAAGAACTTGTCTTATGTATCTGGGTGCTCCTGTATTAGGTGCATATATATTTAGGATTGTTAGCTCTTCTTGTTGCATTGATCCTTTTACCATTATGTAATGTTCTTGTCTCTTTTGATCTTTGTTACTTTAAAGTCTATTTTATCAGAGATGAGAATTGTAACTCCTGCTTTTTTTTGCTCTCCATTTGCTTGGTAAATCTTCCCCCATCCCTTTATTTTGAGCCTTTGTGTATCCTTGCATGTGACATGGGTTTCCTGGATACAGCACACTGATGGGTTTTGGCTTTTTATCCAATTTGCCAGTCTGTGTCTTTTGATTGGGGCATTTAGTCCATTTACGTTTAGGGTTAATATTGTTATGTGTGAATTTGATACTGCCATTTTGATGCTAGCTGGCTGTTTTGCCCGTTAGTTGATGCAGATTCTTCATTGTGTTGATGCTGTTTACCATTTGGTATGTTTTTGGAGTGGCTGGTACTGGTTGTTCTTTTCTATGTGTAGTGCCACTTTCAGGAACTCTTGTAAAGCAGGCCTGGTGGTGATGAAATCTCTGAGTACTTGCTTTTTTGCAAAGGATTTTATTTTTCCTTCACTTATGAAGCTTAGATTGGCTGGATATGAAATTCTGGGTTGAACGTTCTTTTCTTTAAGGATGTTGAATATCAGCCCCCACTCTCTTCTGGCTTGTAGGGTTTCTGCTGAGAGATCTGCTGTGAGTCTGATGGGCTTCCCTTTGTGGGTAACCCGACCTTTCTCTCTGGCTGCCCTTAGTATTTTCTCCTTCATTTCAATTCTGGTGAATCTGACGATTATGTGCCTTGAGGTTGCTCTTCTAGAGGAATATCTTTGTGGTGTTCTCTGTATTTCCTGGACTTGAATATAGGCCTGCCTTGCTAGGTTGGGGAAGTTTTCCTGGATAATATCCTGAAGAGTATTTTCCAGCTTGGAGTCACTCTCTTCGTCACATTCAGGTACACCTATCAAACGTAGATTAGGTCTTTTCACATAGTCCCATATTTCTTGTTGACTTTGTTCATTCTTTTTTACCCTTTTTTCTCTAATCTTGCCTTCTCGTTTTATTTCATTGAGTTGATCTTCGACCTCTGATATCCTTTCTTCTGCTTGGTCAATTCGGCTGTTGAAACTTGCGCATGCTTCGCGAAGTTCTCATGTTGCGTTTTTCAGCTCCATCAATTCACTTATATTCCTCAAGTTGTCCATTCTCATTAGCATTTCATCAAATCTTTTTTCAAGGTTATTAGTTTCTTTGCATTGGGTTAGAACATGTTCTTTTAGCTCACAGAAGTTTCTTATTACCCACCTTCTGAAGCCTGATTCTGTCATTTCATCACACTCATTCTCCATCCAGTCTTGTTCCCTTGCTGGTGAGGAGTTGTGATCCCTTTTAGGAGGAGAGGTGTTCTGGTTTCGGGTGTTTTCATCCTTTTTGCACTGGTTTCTTCCCATCTTTGTGGATTTATCCACCTGTCGTCTTTGTAGTTGCTGACTTTCTGATTGGGTCTCTGAGTGGTTGTCCTGTTTGTTGATGATGAAGTTATTTCTGTTTCTTAGTTTTCCTTCTAATAGTCTGGCCCCTCTGCTGTAGGACTGCTGAGGTCCACTCCAGGCCCTGCTTGCCTGGGGATCACCTGCAGCAGCTGCAGAACAGTAAAGGTTGCTACCAGTTTCTTCTTCTGCTTTGTCCCAGAAGGATACCTGCCAAATGTCAGTCTGAGCTCTCCTTTATGAGGTGACTCTTTGGATATACTGGGGTCAGGGAGCTGCTTGAGGAGACAGTCTGTCCTTTATAGTAGCTCAAGTGCTAAGCTGTGAGCTCTGTTGTTCAGAGCTGCTGGGCAGGTATATTTAAGTCTGCTGCAGCAGAACTCATAAACCCCTTTTTTCCCCAGGTGTTCCGTCCTGGGCAGTTAGGGCTTTATTTATGAGTTTCCGCTGTGCTGCTGCCTTTTTTTTTTTCCAGGGCTGCCCTTCCCAGCAAGGAGGCAGCCTAGTCACTGTCTGCCTGCAGAGGCTTCACTGAGCTGCTGTGGGCTCCGCCCAGTTGCCGTGTGAACTTCCCTGCAGTCCTGTTTATATGGGTGTAGTTAGAACTGCCTCAGCAATGGTGGCCCGCCTCTGTAATGATGGACTCTCTCTGTAATGGTGGGTTGCCTCAGCAACGGCAGACTGCCTGTAATGACGGACTCTCTCTGTAATGGTGGGTTGCCTCAGCAATGGCAGGCTGCCTCAGCAATGGAGGACTGCCTCCATAGTGGTGGAGTGCTTCGGTAATGGTGGACACCCCTCCCCCACAGAGCTGGACCATCCTGGGTTCAGCTGTGCTTGCTGTGAAACTCTCAACCCAGAGCATTTCCAATTGCTGTCTTTTTGTTTTGTTTTTGTTTTTCTTTTGTAGGGGTGGGACCAGCCAGGCCTGATCACCTGGCTCCCTGCCTCAGAGCCTTTTGATTTTTAGTTGAACGGTCGGCTCTCTCCCAGGTGTTCTGGTTGCCTGTTG
The DNA here is from genome assembly GCF_030222135.1 of Aotus nancymaae. NCBI lineage: Eukaryota > Metazoa > Chordata > Mammalia > Primates > Aotidae > Aotus > Aotus nancymaae. The sequence goes on from NW_026988471.1 coordinate 34,923,393, forward strand.
AAAAGGCGCCGGGATCTGTGTGATTTCCCATGCGGCAATCCACTGCACCAGCTGAAACAGTGGCTCTGAGATTCGTGGCGCTTTTTTGCCCAGGAATCTCCTGGCCTGCCTCCCTGTTTCAGTACCCCCCCCCTTTTTTTTAATCAGATGAATGAGCGACTCTGCTTTCCCGGAGCTTCCCAGAGCTCCCCTTGCTGGCTAAGAGGGGACCCAGTCCCTTTTACTGTTCCAGTCCCTTTTACTCTGCACCAGTCCCTTTTACTCTGCACCGGCCAAAACAGCTGCACTGGCGACCCATGGGGCTCCTCTGCCTGGGAATCTCCTGTTCTGTGGGCAATAAAAATCCATCTGGAAATGTGGCATCCACTCACCCTCTGTGCTTTCACTGGGAGCTGCAATCCTGAGCTTCTCCTAACTGGCCATCTTGGATCTCTTCTAGCTATTTTAAAATACATAATATAGAGAGGGGAGATCCAAGATGGCCAATTAGACACAACTCCAGTGCACAATACCAAGCAAGTGAGACACAGAAATCCAGAGATCTCCTAGTTCCAACCGAGGTACCAGGTACATTTCAACGGGTCTGGTCCCATGGTAAGCAAAGCCCACTCAGGGTAGACTGAGACACTCCTCTGGCACTCTGGTCCAGATACAGTGCTTCCCCCAAAGCCTCAGCAATACACAGAACAGGGGATCTTTGCCAGTCAAGCACCGGGAATTACAAGCGCGGAGTTGAATAAGAGCCTGCGGCCTAAGCTATCACCCCCTCCCCCTACCTGGAGAGAGAGGGAGCTGTAAGTGGGAGCAGCTGGGCAGGCCCCTACCCCATGACCAGAGAAAGAGAAAGCTGAAAGGGGGAGATGGCCAGGTGTGGCTGGGTGGGTCCCTACCCTCCCCCACAAACCCCAGAGGGCTGAAGCTCTAACTCTACTGGGTTGTGCAGCCAGTGCCACAGTCTGAGATGAATCCTGAATGATCCAGCCCAGTGGAGGAAGGGTAAAACCCACCACTAGAGGGGTAGGACTGCGCTACATGTTTTAACAAAAAACATAGGAAGCCTAAGTAGCAACTGGATGGTGTTCTTGACAACCCAGCAGTGCCTACGAGGCGGGCCTAATCTCCCAGTATAAACAAAAGGGACACAGGAAGCTTCCCTAGCAACCTGAAGGAGTCCCTAGAAACCCAGTAGCGCCCCCACAGGCAGACAAGTGACACCACAGCCAGGTAAATCCACAAAGATGGGAAATAAACAGCACAAAAATGATGAAATCATCAAAGACCAGAACACCTCTTTTCCTTCAAGGGATCACCACTCCTCAACAACACAGAATCACAACTCAACCAAGGAGTGCAACGAATTGACAGAAACAGGCTTCAGAAAGTGGATAATAACAAACTTTTCTGAGCTAAAGGAACACATTCTAACTCAATGCAAAGAAACTAAAAACCTTGGAAAAAAGTCAGACAAAATGCTAACTAGAATAACCAGCTTAGAGAAGAACATAAACGACTTCATGGAATTGAAAAACACAGCACAAGAACTACATGAAGCAAACACAAGTTTTAATAGCCAAATCGATCAAGCAGAAGAAAGGGTATCAGAGATTGAAGATCAACTCAATGAAATAAAAAGAGAAAGCAAGACAAGAGAAAAAAGAGTGAAAAGAAATGAACAAAGCCTCCAAGAAATATGGGATTATGTGAAAAGACCTAATCTATGCTTGATCAGTGTACCTGAATATGATGGGAGAATGAATCCAAGCTGGAAAACATGCTCCAGGATATTATCCAGGAGAACTTCCCAAGCCTAGCAAGGCAGTCCAAATTTCAAATTCAAGAAATACAGAGAACTCCACAAAGATATTCCTCAAGAAGAGCAACCTCAAGGCACATAACCATCAGATTCACCAGGGTCAAAATTAAGGAAAAAATGCTAATGGCAGCCAGAGAGAAAGGTCAGGTCACCCACAGAGGGAAGCCAATCAGATTCACAGCAGATGTCTCAGCAGAAACCCTACAAGCCAGAAGAGAGTAGGGGCCAATATTCAACATCCTTAAAGAAAAGAACTTGCAACCCAGAATCTCATATCCAGCCAAACTAAGCTTCGTAAGTGAAGGAGAAATAAAATCCTTTACAGACAAGCAATTAGAGATTTTGTCACCACAAGACTTGTTTTATAAGAGCTCCTGAAAGAAATACTAAGCACAGAAAGGAACAAGTACCACTCACTGCAAAAGCAAACCAGTTGGCAAAGACCAAAAATGCAATGAAGGAAATGAGTCAATTAATGGGAAAGAAAACCAGCCAGTAACAAAATGGCAGGATCAAATTCACACATAACAATATTAACATTGAATGTAAATGGCCTAAACACCCCAATCAAAAGACACAGACTGGCAAACTGGATAAAAAGTCAGAACCCATCGATGGGCTGTATTCAGGAAACCCATCTCACATACAAAGACACACATAGATTCAAAATAAAGGGATGGAAGAAGATTTACCAAGCAAATAGAGAACAAAAAAAGCAGAGGTTGCAAACCTACTCTCTGATAAAATGGACTTCAAACCAACAAAGACCAAGAGACAAAGAAGGACACTACACAATGGTAAAAGGATCAATCCAACAGGAACAGCTAACTCTCCTAAATATACATGCATCCAACACAGAGCACCCAGATACATAAAGCAAGTTCTTAATGACATAAAATGAGATTTAGAATCCCACACAATTATAGTGGGAGACTTCAACACTCCACTGTCAATATTAGACAGATCAATGAGACAGAAAATTAACAAGGATATCCAGGACTTGAATGCAGAGCTGGACCAAGCAGACCTAATAGACATGTACAGAATGCTCCATTCCAAATCTAAAGAATGTGCATTTTTCTCAGCACCATATTGCACTTACTCTAAAATTGACCACATCATTGGAAGCAAATCACTCCTCAGCAAATGCAAAAGAACAGAAATCATAACAAACAGTCTATCAGACCACAGCACAATCAGACAAGAACTCAGGATCAAGAAACACACTCAAACCCGCACAACCACTTGGAAACTGAACAACTTGTTTCTGAGTGTTGACTGAATAAACAATGAAATGAAGGCAGAAATAAAGATGTCCTTCAAAACCAACCAGAATGATGACACAACTTACCAGAATCTCTGGGACACATTTAAAGGAGTGTCAAGAGGGAAATTTATAGCAATAAATGCCCACCAGAGAAGTGAGGAAAGATCTAAAATCGACACCCTATCATCAAACTTGAAAGAACTAGAGGAGCAAGATCAAAAAAACTCAAAAGCTAGCAGAAGACAAGAAATACCTAAGATCAGAATAGAACTGAAGGAGATAGAGACATAAAAAACCCTTCAAAAAAAAACAATAAATCCAGGAACTGGTTTTTTGAAAAGATGAACAAAATAGACAGACCACTAGCCAGATTAATAAAAAAGAAAAAGGAGAAGTATCAAATAGATGCAATAAAAAACAATAAAGGGGATATCACCACTGATCCCACAGAAATACAAACTACCATCAGAGTTACTACAAACAGCTCAACTCACATAAACCAGTAAACCAGGAAGAAATGGATAAATTACTAGACATTTGTATTCTACCAAGACTAAACGAGCAGGAAGTTGAAACCCTGAACAGACCAATAACAAGGGCTGAAGTAGAGGCAACAGTGAACAGCCTACCAACCAAAAAATGTCCAGGTCCAGACGGGTTCACAGCCGAATTCTATCAGATGTACAAAGAGGAGCTGGTTCCATTCCTTCTGAAACTGTATCAAACAATACAAAAGGAGGGAATCCTCCCTAACTCATTTTATGAGACCAAATTCATCCTGATACCAAAACCAGGCAGAGACTCAACTAAAAAAGAAAACTTCAGGCCAATATCCATGATGAACATTGAAGCAAAAATCTTCAGTAAAATACTGGCAAACAGATTGCAACAGCACATCAAGAAGCTTATCCATCACGATCAAGTAGGCTTCATCCCGGGGATGCAAGGCTGGTTCAACATACACAAATCCATAAATGTAATCCATCACATAAATGGAACCAAAGACAAAAACCACATGATTATCTCAATGGATGCAGAGAAGGCCTTTGATAAAATTCAACAGCACTTCATGTTAAAAACTCTCAATAAACTAGGTATTGACGGAACGTATCATAAAATGATAAAAGCTATATATGACAAACCTACAGCCAATATCATACTGAACAGGCAAAAGCTGGAAGAATTCCCTTTGAAATCAGGCACTAGACAAGGATGCCCTCTCTCACCACTCCTATTCAACACAGAATTGGAAGTTCTAGCCAGAGCAATCAGGCAAGAAAAAGAAAGAAAGTGTATTCGATTAGGAAAGGAGGAAATCAAACTGTCTCTATTTTGCAGATGACATGATTGTATATCTAGAAGACTCCATCATCTCAGCCTAAAATCTTCTCAGACTGATAATCAACTTCAGCAAAGTCTCAGGATACAAAATCAATGGCAGAAATCACAAGCATTCCTATATACCAATAACAGACGAACAGAGAGCCAAATCAAGAGTGAACTCTCAATCACAATTGTTACAAAGGGAATAAAATACCTAGGAATACAACTAACAAAGGATGTAAAGGACCTCTTCAAGGAGAACTACAAATCACTGCTCAAGGAAATAAGAGAGGACACAAACAGATGGAGAAACATTCCATGCTCATGGTTAGGAAGAAACAATATCATGAAAATGGCCATACTGCCCAAAGTAATCTATAGATTCAACGCTATCCCTATCAAGCTACCAATGACCTTCTTCATGGAACTGGAAAAAACTACTTTAAACTTCATATGGAATCACCAAAGACCCCACGTAGCCAAGGCAATCCTAAGCAAAAAGAACAAAGCTGGAGGCATCACACTGCCAGACTTTAAACTATACTACAAGCCTACAATAATCAAAACAGCATGGTACTGGTAACAAAACAGAGATATAGACCAATAGAACAGAACAAAGACCCCAGAAGAAACACCACACATCTACAACCATCTGATCCTTGACAAACCCGGCAAAAACAAGGAATGGATGGAAAAAGGACTCCATGTTTAATAAATGGTGTTGGGAAAACTGGCTAGCAATGTGCAGAAAGCAGAAACTGGACCCCTACCTGTCACCTTACACTAAAATTAACTCCAGATGGATCAAAGATTTAAACATAAAAACACTAGAAGAAAATGTAGGCAAAACCATCCAGGACATAGGCATAGGCAAGGACTTCAAGACTAAAACACCAAAAACAATGGCAATAACAGCCAATGTAGACAAATGGATCTAATTAAACTCCAGCGCTTCTGTAGAGCAAAAGAACATCATTAGAGTGAATCGGCAACCAACAGAATGGGAAAAAATTTTTGCAATCTACCCATCTGACCAAGGGCTAACATCCAGAATCGACAAAGAACTAAAACAGATACACAAGAAAAGAACAACCCCATTCAAAAGTGAGCAAAGGATTACGAACAGACACTTTTCAAAAGAAGACATATATGAGGCCAACAAACATATGAAAAAATGCTCATCATCACTGGTCATTAGAGAAATGCAAATCAAAACCACACTGTGATATCATCTCATGCCAGTTAGAATGGCGATCATTAAAAAATCTGGAGACCCAGATGCTGGAGAGGATGTGGAGAAATAGGAACACTCTTACACAGTTGGTGGGAGTGTAAATTAGTTCAACCATTGTGGAAGACAGTGTGGCAATTTCTCAAGGATCTAGAAATAGAAATTCCATTTGACCCAGCAATCCCATTATTGGGTATATACCCAAAGAACTATAAATCGTTCTACTATAAAGACACACGCACACGTATGTTCATTGCAGCCCTGTGTACAATAGCAAAGACCTGGAACCAACCCAAATGCCCCTCGATGATAGACTGGACAAAGAAAATGTGGTACATATACACCATGGAATACTATGCAGCCCTAAAAAACAATGAGATCGTGTCCTTTTTAGGGACTTGGATAAATCCAGAAACCATCATTCTCAGCAAACTGACACAAGAACAGAAAGCCAAACACCGCATGTTCTCACTCATAGGTGGGTGTTGAACAACGAGAACACATGGACTCAGGGAGAGGAGCATCAGACACTGGGGGCAGTTGGAGGGGGTAGGGGAGAGACAGCAGGGGATGGGGAGGGAGGTGAGGATGGGGAGGGATAACATGGGGAGACATGCCAGATATAATATGCACCTAAAGTAAAATAAATAAATTTTAAAAATACATAATATATTGCTGTTAACCGTAGTCACCCTACTGTGCTATTAAACAGAATTATTCCTTCTATATAACCATATGATTTTACCCATTCACCAACCTGTCTTCATGTCTCCAGTCCCCACATCATTCCCAGCCTCTAGGAAGTATAATTCTACTCTCTACCTCTATAAGGTAAACATTTTTAGCTCCCACAAATGAATGAGAACTTGAGATATTTGTCTTTCTGTGCCTGGCTTATTTCACTTAACATAATAACCTTCAGTTCCATCCACGTTGCTGCAAATAACAGGATTTCATTCTTTTCATGGCTGAATAGTATTCTATTGCATATATATACCAAAATTTCTTTATCCATTCATCCACTGACTGACATTTAGGTTGACCTCATATCTTGGCTATTGTGAATATTGCTGCAATAAACATGGAGGTGCAACTATCACTTTGATATATTGATCTCCTTTCCTTTGGATAAAACCCAGCAGTAAGATTGCTGGATCATATGGTAGTTCTATTTTGGTTTCTTGAGAAATTTCTATACTGTTTCCCATAATGGTGGTACAAATTTACATTCCCATCAACAGTGTAGGAGAGTTCATTTTACTCCACATCCTTGCCAGCATTTGTTATTTTTTATCTTTTTTGTAATAGCCATTCTAACTGAGGTAAAATAGCATCTCATTGTGGTTTTGATTTGCATTTCTCTAATGATTAGTGATGTTAAGTGCTTTTTCATATACCTGTTGGCCATGTGTATGTCTTATTTTAAGAAATGTCTATTCAGATCCTTTGTCCACTTTTGAATGGGATTATTATTATTATTATTATTATTATTGTTTTACTGTTAAGTTCCCTGTACCTTCTGGATATCAGTGTCTTGTTAAATGAATAGTTTTCAAATATTATCTCCTATTTTACAGGTTGTCTCTTTACTCTGTTGCTTGTTTCCCTTGCTGTGGAGTTTTTTAGTTTACTACAATAAACTACATTGAAACTAAAAAACATCCAAGACATTATCATATCATATTGGAATTTACAATAGTAAAGACGTGTAAATTTTGAGTTAAGTCACAGATGAATTCCAGGATTCAGAAAACAAAAACTTCAAAAAAACAGAAAAATGTAATTTCATGACTAAAGAATTTATAAGTGAAAATATTTACAAAAAATGAAAATGTTTTCACTATTCTTTATATATCATCACTCTAAATATGAATAATATAATGAAGAATAAAAGAGTAAGATATTAAAAAGGAAACCTATCCAGTGAATACTGACAACTCTTTGATGAACTCAGTTTCAAACAGTATGTTCAAAAATATAGGTTTATATAAATCAGTGGACACCTAGTCCTTTAGACAGCTTGATTCCTTTATGAAGAATTGTTGTTGTTGTTGTTAGTCCTGAGTTTCTTGTAGCCCAACAATAAAATAATTTTAAATTAACTACAAATCAGATAGAAAACATTGAAAATCTTCCTGATTTTTCTTTCAGTTTTGAGAGGAGAGGTGAAAAAGCTTGGTTTCTTGAAGAATATTACTTGATCCACTACTAAATATATTTTTGTTGTGGTTTGTAGCTGCTGAGAGTTGCTTACTTTCTTTTTTCCTTCATGTTTTTGCTTTCTTTCTAACACCAAAGGCATTCCAGTATTCCCTTTGTTGGATGTAAGTACTTTGTTTCTTACCACCACATGTCTCTGACATCAAAGCTGAGCAATAACATGGTTTTGAGGTTGATTTTCCTCCAAAGCAAAGGCAGGTGCAGAGATGGAAGTATGTTTGCATCAATATGTATTTTACTAAGCTTCTATTACGTAGCTTAGTTACGTAACTCAGTAGGTTTAAGGTTTGATACTAAACAGTAAAAGACATTAAAAGATAGACAACACCTAGAAATCAGTTCTACAGTAGTTGAGCCTTTCATAAATTCACATCTCTGGATTATATTTTAGACCCTACCATCACCTTACCTTGTATAGAGAGTGTTAATGAGAAATGTTCATTGCATTTTCTTCTGCATTTTATAAACGTGCTGTCAATGACATTTTACTTTTTTATCATTCCATGACTCCTTTTGGAGTCCCCACATAAAAAACATCTTAGTACCAGCCAGGCGTGGTGGCTCATGCCTGTAATCCCAGCACTTTGGGAGGCTGAGGTGGACAGATTATGAGGTCAAGAGTTCGAGACCAGCCTGACGAACATGGTGAAACCCCATCACTGCTAAAAATACAAAAATTGGCTGGGCGTGGTGGCATGTGCTTGTAATCCCAGCTACTCAAGAGACTGAGGAAGGAGAATCGCTTGAACCCAGGAGGCAGAGGTTGCAGTGAGCCAAGACTGTGCCATTGCACTCCAGCCTGGGTGACAGAGCAAGGCTCCCTCTCAAAAAAAAAGTTATATATACACACACACACACACATATACATACATACATATATATATACACACACACGTATATATATGCACACACACACATATATATACATATATATACACACACATATCTTAGTACCTAGACACATTAAGTGCCTAATGTCTAACAACAGGACAATGCATAAGTAAGTTATGATTCCAGATGACAGAGTATTATATGGCTATTAAAGTGATAATTTTGAAGACTATTTAAAAGGTGGAAAATGTGTATAACACAAGTGCCATATTTAAAACAATCACATGTATTAAAAATATATTCAAAAAAGACCAGAATGAACATTGAAATGTAAACAATATACTAGGAATAGAATTATAGGTGACTTTTCGCCTCTTAAAAAATACATTTTTTGAGAGGCAACAAAAATATAAAAGTATGATAAATGTTCTCTCTCATAACATTTGTTATTTATTCCTGATGATTCTCTTTTGGCTTTGAGAACAAGAAAGCTTAAAGCTACATATGATATTCGGTAGCAGTTGTTATGTGAGCATCTATGGCTAGCATTTGTTCTTCTGTTTCAAGACCTTGATTTTACTCCTTATCTTCTTTTTAGAAGGACTAAAAAGGAAGACAAATAAACACGTGACATCCTATCTTGAAATAGCTTGCAATATGCTTAGAGATACATTTTATATGGTTAGAGATGTTAAGAAATGCATTCTGATTAGATTGAGGCAATGAGCTGTTTGAAAGAACACCATAGCGCCCCCTTAAGTGCATCCTATAGGGGATTACATGACATTGACACATATTACTGGAGCTTATTTAGTTAAGGTGTTGTCCCCAGGTTTCTCCACTGTAAAGTTGCTACTTTTCCCTTTGTAAGTATTATATCTTCAGAGGAAGATACTTTGTGACCCTACAAACGTTCCATTTCCCTCAAACTTCCATCTACTTACTGTTAGCACCCATTAGTAGATCTCAACTATGGCAATTTTTAATTTGATTTCTACTCATTCTAATGGTAATTACTTTAATATTTATTATTTGGAATTCTTCTGTAAGGAAATTATGTTCCTTCTCCCCCACTGATATATTTATTCAGCTATTTGTTTATATAAAGATATTGTATTCTTTTGGTTATAATCTAATATTTACATGATTTATTTTGTTGCTCAAATTATTGCAGATTTAGCCAATGGGAACTCTTTGGGCTCTTGTGCCATTTAGATGTAAACCTAACCATTTTTCTTTTTTTTTTTTTTTTTTTTTTTACTTCTTTGCTTTATATCACCTCAAGATACTCCTATATACTCAATATACACCTCAAAATACATCCTGTATTTTTCCTATTCTAGCACTGGAATGGACCACTTCTCTAGGAAACTAACTATTGTTTCTTTAGTATTTAGAAACCAGGATCTGAGGAATAGGTGTGCTCATTGCTACTGGGCGTCATTGCTTCTAGGAACTCTCAGCAGACTAAGCTTCTCAGGGATACTTCCTGGCTGTAGTTATGGGCCCAGCATATTCCTTATTCCTGATCATGCACCAAGAATCCAGTCCTCCCACCACCATTCTCTTCCCCCAGCTATAAAGGGTTTTTCCAGTGTATAATAAACAACTGTGTTTGTTGCCCTTCCCCACACAGACTGGTACTTTTGTTTCAGAGGAGAAACTAATGGAAAGGGACCAGATGGGATTCTGTAGCCCTCCTGCAGCAGCTGCTTCTCTCTTTTCACAACTTCACCTTGAAGGCCACTTTCTTAGGACTCTCTCCAACCTCTTCTGTAAGTGCTCAGTAGGGTTTATGGAAACAAAGCCTGAATAGATTGTGGATCCACCCAATTTCTGTGGTTCCTAGGGGCTTCACCACCACACATTCAGCCTCTGCCAATTCCCTAATCACCCCAGTGGATTTCTTCTTACTAATGTCTACCTGTGTCTACACCAGGCAAGTCATTGTTCATTGGCCTCTCCCTTCTTATATTTTGGGACAGGTGGTTACCCTGTGACCAGTTCTCTGGCAGATTCAAAAAAAGTCGTGAATTTGCAAGTAGTCTGGCTTTGTTTTCAATTATAAGAATTGGAGAAATACTCTCTTGCTCTCTGCCTCCCTGAGCAGAAATGTGTTTTATTTGTGAAATCAGCCCTGCTGTATTTACCCAACTATTTTTGGAATAGTTTCAGTAGAAATGGTACCAGCTCTCCTTTGTATCTCTGGTAGAATTCTGCTGTAAATCTGCCTGGTCCTGGGCTTTTTTTTTCCCACTGGTAGGCCATTTATTACTGCCTCAATTTCAGAACTCATTATTGGTCTATTTGGGGATTCAATTTCTTCCTGGATCAGTCTTGGGAGGTGCATGTGTTCAGGAATTTATCCATTTCTTCTAAGTTTCTAGTTCATATTCATAGAGGTGTTTAGTATTCTCTGATGGTTGTACATCTGTGGAATCAGTGGTGACATCCCCCTTATCATTTCTGATTGTGCCTATTTGATTCTTCTCTCTGTCTTCTTTAGTAGTCTAGCTAGCAGTCTATCTATTTTATTAATTTTTTTCAAAAAACTAGCTCCTGGATTTGTAGATTTTTTGAAGGATTTTTTTTTTATGTCTCTATCTACTTCAGCTCTGCTCTGATCTTGGTTACTTCTTGTCTTCTGCTACCTTTGCATTTTGTTTGCTCTTGCTTCTCTAATTCTTTTAATTGTGATGTCAGGGTGTCAATTTGAGATATTTCCAGCTTTCTGATGTGGGCATTTAGTGCTATAAATTTCCCTCTTAACACTGCTTTAGCTGTGTCACAGAGATTCTGGTTCATTATCATTTTATTCTCATTGGTTTCTTGATTTCTGCCTTAATTTAGTTATTTACCCAGGAGTCATTTGGGAGCAGGTTGATCAATTTCCATGTAGTTGTACGGTTTTGAGTGAATTTCTAAGTATTGAGTTCTAATTTGAATGTACTGTGGTCTGAGAGACTGTTTCTGATTATTTCAGTTCCTTTGCATTTGCTGAAGAGTGTTTTACTTCCAATTAACAGTTTTAGAGTAAGTGCCATGTGGCAATGAGAAGAATGTATATTCTGTTATTTTTGAGTGGAGAGTTCTGTAGATATCAGCTTTGCTTTATCCAGAGCTGCATTCAGGTCCTGAATATCTTTGTTAATTTTCTGTCTCAATGATCTGTCTAATAATAACAGTGGGGTTTTAAAGTTTCTGACTATTATTGTGTGTGAGTCTAAGTCTCTTTGCAGGTCTCAAAGAACTTGCTTTATGAATATGGGTGCTCCTATATTGGGTGCATATATATTTAGGATAGTTAGCTTTTCTTGTTTAACTGAAACCTTTACTGTTACTTTCTGGGTCTCCCTTCAGGGTCAGCAGCTCAACTCTTTCCCTCTGGATACAAGCAAGTCAAGCTGTGTCCTGGCTCCCTCGTCCATCTGCAAAGACGGACAGTTCTGGCTCTCTCCCTCTCTTTCCCTGGGCACAAGCACACCTGTATAGTGTCATCAGGGTAACTATACCTTTTACAGACAATAGTAGCATAGGGCCAAGTGATAGCCTTCCCACGTTATGGCTACATAGCTGTGTTTACATTATACACAGAATTGTGCACTTGTGCTACAAACTCGCTGAGTCACACAGGATGTTGACCTCAGTCTATCCTGCTTGACTACAGCACAGCCATGTTCCTTACACCTTGGTTTTTCCTTTACTTGGAGGTATCACCAATAAAGGCCGTGAAACAGCAAAGATGGCAGCCTGCTCCTTGCTCTGGGACCTCCATCCCAGGGTGGGTACTGGCCTGTTGCCGGTCAGGACACTCCTGCAGGAGGTGCATGGAGACCCTGTTGGGAGGTCTGACCCAGTCAGAGGTGAAGGGATCAGGAACCTGCTTAAAGAAGCAGTTTGGGCTGGGCGTGATGGCTCACGCCTGTAATCCCAGCACTTTGGGAGGCCGAGGCGGGTGGATCACGAGGTCAAGAGATCGAGACCATCCTGGTCAACATGGTGAAACCCCGTCTGTACTAAAAATACAAAAAATTAGCTGGGTATGGTGGCACGTGCCTGTAATCCCAGCTACTCAGGAGGCTGAGGCAGGAGAATTGCCCGAACCCAGGAGGCGGAGGTTGCGGTGAGCCGAGATCGTGCCATTGCACTCCAGCTTGGGTAACAAGAGTGAAACTCCATCTCAAAAAACAAAAAAAAAAAACAAAAACAAAAAAAAGAAGCAGTTTGGCTGCTTTTTGCTAGAGTAGATGTGCTGCACTGGGGTTAACCCTTCCCCATCCAGACCACCTGAGCTCTCCAGAGCCAGCACACTGGAAAGGGCACAGAGACACCAGCTGCCCTTTCCTCCAGTGGCTCTGTTCCAGGAAGAGACCAGAGTTCTGTCTGTATAACCTTGGCTGGAGTTGCTAAAATTCTCATAGGGAGGCCCCTCCCAGTGAGGAGGGATGGATTGGGATCCCCCTTAAAGAAGCAGTCTGACCATGATTTGGCACAGCTGTGCTGTGTTGTGGGGGACTCCTCCTTGTCAGGACCATCTGGACTCCCTGGAGCCAGGAGGCTAGAACTTCTGAATTGACCAAACTACAGAAATGGAGGCTGCTGCTCTCCTTTGGGGCTTCATCCCGGGGAAAGATCGGAGTACTTTCCGTATAACCCTGGCTGGAGTTGCTGAAATTCCCACAGGTAGGCCCCTCCCAGCGAGAAGAGATGGATTGGGGTCCCACTTAAAAAAGCAGTCTGGCTGTGATCTGGCATAGCAGCTGTGCTGCATTGTGGGGGATTCCTCCTCGTCCAGACCACCTGGACTCCCCAGCTGGCTAGAATGGCTGGGTCGACCTAACTGCAGAAATGATGGCTGCCCCTCCCCTGGGAACTTGTCCATCTCAGGCTGTCTCCAGCCTGTTGCGTTGGCTAACTGGAATTCAAGCCAGTGGTCCTTAACTTGTGAAGTGTTGTGGAAGTAGGTCCCACAGAAATGATGCTGCTTGGCTTCCTGGATATAGTCCCTTCTAGGGAAATATAGATATGTCTCTCCCACCTTGCCAGGATTCCTGTAAAACTCTGGGGCCAGAGTCTGTAAAACTCCTGGGTTTCTGTGTGAGCCTGAGTGACTGCTCTGCTGAGACTCTGAACAGATCTGTGTATTGGACCCAAGGCCCTGATGGTATGGGATCACAAAGGGATCTCCTGATCCATGGGTTGCAAAGATCTGTGGAAGAAACCTGTTTTCCCCGGCGCACAATTACTCACTGCCTCCCTTGGCTGGGGGTGAGGGTTCCTTTGGCTCCACACTACTCCCAGGTGGGCCATCTCTGCTTTTCTTCATTCTCCATGGGTGCAGCCATCTACCTAGTGAGTTCCAATGTGAGAATCTGGATATTTCAGTTGAAGGTGCTGAATTCACTCACTGTTTTCATTCTTCTTCATGAAAGCTGTGAACCTAGCTGCTTCTCATAAACCACCTTGGACCCTCCTTCCCTCTGTGGATAACTTTAAAGCTCAGAAAATAACCTTGCCTTCTTTCCCTCAAGAAAAACAGTATCTCAATTATGGGCCAAGATTCTGGAAAATCTGGCAGGTAGAATAGTCCTTCTGTGGAGGAACCAGGACTAGTTAATTTTCTTGAGCCTTAGATGCTTCAACTAGGTTAAAAAAAATTAAAGCATTAACCTAATTATGTCTAACCTGTGGGTTAGCACGTAGGACTTATTTAAGGTGAAACTGTTTTTCAGGAGAGGTATCCTCCTTAATAACATTTTAGAAAAATTCTTAGGACATTATCTCTAGGTCTGAGACATGGCAACATGCTTTTGGCAGGTAAGAGAAGTCAAAGGCCAGAAAATAGGGAAAGAACTTTTGAAGAACTGGGCTCTTGTGAAAGGTAACACTGAAAGGAAAGACATTCCTGCAGAAAGTAGATTTGACAAACAAGCATGGTCTACTTCAAAAGGTGGCAGAGAATAAGCAGGAAGACTGTGCATTTGTGAGTTTCCATTCTGATGATTTTTGTTGGACTTCCAATAACTCAAGTCCTAAGAGAAGGAAAATGTTTTCTGAAAGTTATATTATCTGAATGACGGCAAAAACTACATTCGTTAGTGATATGTAGAGCAAGGACAGAATCAGTTAAGAATGGAATTGAGTGTTTTGATTTGAGTCATAGACATGACTACCCTACACAAATCACTTGATGAGAATGACGAGGATCCCAGTCTGGAAGGAAAGCCATTTAGCCAACCACTCATTTATTTGAAGTATGATTTTAATTAACAAACAACATAAATTTGGAATCTCTGAAACCAATTTTTAATTTTTCCCTCACCAAAGAATTGGGGGAAACCTCTGATCCCAGAACAACTGAGAGAAGATGTCTTTGTTCCAGTCATTTCTTACCTTTACTGTTGTGATTATTTTTTCAGGCTCACATTATTTCCATAGTTTTATTCCACACCAGCCAGCACTGAAAAAGTTTTGAAATTTCCATCACAGCCCACGGAAAATCGTCAAGTCTCTGTCCCTTCACTTGTTTCCAGGACTGAGATATACTGAATGACAATTCTAAGTGCAATTGGTCCCTTCAATAGACTCTGACAAAAGGCACGCTTTCAATTACAAGAGAACACAAAAATGACACTTTTTCCAATGTGCCTAGCCCTGCAGTTATCTCTGATCTCAGGATTCTGAATTCTAGTTGGCTATTTTGGAGTTGATGATCAGCATTATGTCTACCATGTCATTTGTTTTGGTCAGATGAGTAACTCACTGATTAGAGTTTCAGCTGAAAATAGATTTCTTGTTGGGAAGAAACCATTAAAGAGCTTCAAACACTCCTAAGCCCCCTCCCAAATACAGTGGAATTCAAGAGTTTATCATCTGACAGCCACATCAAGACATGGCTTTTTTTTTAAAGCAATGATATCGCTACCCATCTAATGAGGCAAGAAGCTCTGTAGACATCCTCACCAATCCTCAGACACCCCAAGCTAATTTAGGCAGGACATAGTAACTCCACAGGTTCTTTGATACAGTGGGAATGCTAGCAAAAAATATTATTTTTGTTAAATCTTCTGTAACAGTGTTTCTCAAACTGCAGGTTATAACTCAATTATTAGTGAGTTCTGAAATCAATTTAGAGGTTTGTAATTGCCATTTTCTTTTAAAATAGACTGGAATGAAAAAGGAAAGGAAAGAAGAGCAGAGGAAAGCCTAAAATCACATGTAAGTGTAGATTTTATTTCATGAACCTTTTGACTGTCATAAAGAATAATCAAGCACTTCACCTTTTCATTCAGTAAGCACATTTTAGGTAATTGCTTTAAACAGTTTAGTGCACATACAGATGACAGCTGAACTCTTGAGTCCTGTAACCATTCACATTTCACAAAGGAATATCTCTTCTTCCTCTCTCCTGCCTAGAAATATCCTTCCTATGAATGCCGTGGGTCTCAAAGTTCAGCAAGTTGTGATTGTACCACACAGCTATTAATAGATCCAAACTCAAGGTCAAGTCCATCCAAGGCCATTAAAGATCCTGAAGCACTGTTGCAGCTCAGGGCTGGAGTTTATTGAATGGGAAAAGGAAAAGCAAACAAAACACAGAGGAGATTAGCTAAAAAGAGACGGCAACTACTTACAATATCATACTATGAAAATAATTCTTCACATCTACTGAACAATATCTCAGGTTCTCCTTTAAATCAGGACAAAGAAACTAAAGGAAAGCACGATGGAAAAAAAAACGTAAATTCACATTACTTGATACTAGGCAGAGAGTGCCAAATAGGCTGACATATAGTGAAGCACTGTTCAGTGACAGAACTACTGGGATCCCCGGAGGGGCCAGGCTCTCAGGCAATGATAATTAACACCCATGTGCCCCTGTGAGCTCAACGTCATGCTGGCTGTCTTGTACACTGACCCTAAACAGAACACAGTCTTTTCATTCACCCAATAAAACCAGAGCAGAGATCAATCTCTGTCCCAGGGTCAGTGACCCCTGAAAATCTGGTCATGTCGTCTCTTTATTTAAAATACTCAGTGTCTCTCTCATACTCTTAGGAAGAAGAAATTCAAATGCCTTAACGTGACCTATAAGCTCCACTTGTACTGTTCCTGACTTAGCTTTTCAGTCTCACTCTCTTCTGCTTCCATCTAACCTCTACAGTTATCCCCAGTGAAGTTATTTGCCAAACGTTTCCTTAACAGCAAGTTTGGGCACATGCTCTTCAAATTACCTGAAACACACTTCCCATCCTACAAACTCCAGCTTCAGTTCTTACCTCCCTTTCTCTGCTAAACCCTCATTACCCTATGCTTTCTCTTGCCGATGTTGCTGGTCCTTCCCCTGTGTCCCTACAATAACCTTTCCTTCCAGACCATAAATTTCCAAACTATATTCTAGTCATCTGTTTTCTTTCCTAGGACCACAGCCCCACATTCCATAGGGTAAAAACACTGCAACAGCAACCAGGTCTTTCTAGTGAGCAACCAGGTCTTTCTAGTTCATGGTGCTTATTTCTTGATCCCCAGATCTTATTCAGTGATGGGCAAAAATAAACATTTTCTTATCTTTGTTGCCACTGTTACTGTGTTCTCAACGTGTACTAAACTCTAGGTCTCCTCTGGGGCTGGTTTTCAACTCACTGTAGGTATACCTTCTTTTTGCTTAAATTTGATCATCTGTGAAATGAAGGTTATGGACAGAATTCCATGAAATTTTGAAGGTAAAACCCTCAGTGCAGTTCTTGGCACATAAGCATCCCATTAGTGGTAATTATTAGGTTGATGCACAAGTAATCGCAGTTTTTGCCATTGAAATTGCAATGGCAATAACTGTGATTACTTGTGCATCAACCTAATATTTTACCCTTTTCTGTTTTCCAATGCCTGATACCTGTCTCACCTAATTGCAACTATCCTGTCCTCTCCACCTGTCTATGGAGAACACCTGGGCACTGAAAACACCTTATGTGTTCCCCTTGGCCCTTCCTACTGACTAAGGTAAAATTCTAGGAGCCAAGTTTAGCTAAGATCTTTGAAAACTGTACCCCCCCCAAAAAAAAATTGTATGGATTTCTGGATTTTAAATATCACCAGATATTTAAAAAAAGAAAGATGGCACACTCAAAGTAGGTATTTGAGGAGAATTTAATAAAAGGACTATTTACAAAGGTGTAGGCAGGATGTAGGGAAACCACAAGGCATAATGTAAACCCCAGGGCTAGTAATGGCAGAAAACCTCAACCATCTGTTCACTTTCCAGAGCCCAGAGAGGCAGGCAAGGGAAGGGGCCCCCTGACAATAGCAGTGGCTTTGGCTTGGAGCAAGCCAGCCTGAGGTGATCCCCCAGGGAGGGAATCAAGAGACTATTTATAACCCCAACCCCCACCTCCCATGTGGGTTCCTCATTAGGCAACCAACTAGAATCCAGAGAACAAGAGGGCTCACTGATGCAATCCATAAGGTCAGCCACACAGAGCATAATACAGGTAGAGGAGGATAGAGAGGGACAATCAGATGACCAGCATCCAGGGATGCTGATGACACAGTGGTAGAACCTGGGCTCAGAGAGCCTTTTTGCACATGGTGAGTTGTAATAATGCAGACAAAAACATTTTTATTGTCTAAAAGAGTTCTGCCAGACCCTTGACATTCTAGTTAAGCATAAATCATTTGCAATTCCTTTAAAGAAATGGCACTGTTACCACCAGCTATAGCAAATAAACCATAGGTTAGTGAAATATGAAAAATTTTTATGTTACTATACAATCTTTTTGGAAAGTAACTTATGGCAACATAAAATGTTTAATGTCACCTAATAACCTATGCATCTTATTATAAAAATACTTTTGATTAGATGATCTGCAGAGTATCCTTTTGAGGGCAATCTAAATTATTATTATCCAATTCTTATGTAGATTTATAATTAATCTAACAACTATGATCTGACCATGAATATGCCTTTGCCATCTGGTATCTTTACCCTGAATTTGATCATGAATAATACATAACCATCTGACAGCTGAATCCAATCCTTAATGCAGCCATACATGATGCAGATCCATCCATAGTGTGCTAATTTGCATTCTCCATCATTTTTGTCTAATTCTTACCCAGAACTTTTTCATTGAGTTTCAGCCACCAGGGGAACAATCCACCTACAGACTTGGCCATATGGGATGCAGTGCATATTCTCCAGTGTCCTGGGTCTGGTCCTAATTGTCACCAGCCGAGCCAAAATGTGTCACTCCAAACGTGGGTAGGGGTGCTCTTGGGCATTCATAAGATGCTTAATGAGGCTTTCAGCACGGTGTTGCTGACAGTGTGTGTTTTAATTAGACTTCTAAGTGCACATTTATTTTTCCCACTAGACCAGTCCTACATGCAGGTGAAAGAGACACCCACGTGACTGTAGGTGTCAGATGGTGGTTGTGGAGCACGGCCACCTTAAAATAAGTGAAGTGTAAATATTAAAATTATAGGGCAAACAAACTGTTGCCCACCTGACGTCATCACCCCACCCTCTTTTGCTGTGACACCTGCAATTTTCCAGGGAGCTGGCACTCCTCTATGGCTTCCTCTTTGAGTAAGCACATCTGGATTGGTGGAGGTTTTAAAATCTCTTCTTCATGCCTCCCATCTATGTACATTCTAATTCAAATGCTTACAAAACACAGTGTTCACCAGAATGAAAAACTTTTGTGGGCCCAGTTTGGCTAGCAGACCACCGGGTTATGAACTTTGTTTCATATGATTATTAAGCTATTTCTCTCCACCAATCTTGAGCCTGAAGCATTCTAATAAGTGGAGCCAGGAATATTTGCAATTCACAGCCAAGCTCTATTTTCCTTAACAAATTAGTTCTATACTTCCTACAAAATCTCTATTACTATGAGTGGAAATAGAGGCTTAAAGGGTAATTTCATGCAGAAAAAAATCTGAGGGCTGGACACAGTGGAGCACGCCTGTAATCCCAGCACTTTGGGAGGCTGAGGTGGATGGATCACAAGGTCAGGAGTTCAAGACCAGCCTGGCCAATATGGTGAAACCCTGTCTCTACTAACAATGCAAAAATTAGCCGGGTGGGGTGGCAGGCCCCTGTAGTCCCAGCTACTCTGGAGGCTGGGGTAGGACAATTGCTCAAACCTGGGAGGTGGAGGTTGCAGTGAGCTGAGACTGTGCCACTGCACTCCAGCCTGGGCAACAGAGTGAAGTCTCACTCTCATCTCAAAAAAAAAATCTGAGTTAAATTTTGTAGTTGTTGAATTTGAAGTAAGGGTAGGCCCACTAGCCTTTATATTTGAAAATCATACCACCTGAATTTAAAAGTGACACAATCTATATGTATAAATGTGATGGCAAGTGTTCTAAGTGGTTATTAGTTTATTCCACACTGTGTGCTTACCAAAATTGGTATTTGATATTTTTTCACTGTGTCTGTGAATAGCAGATCCTGTAGTTCCACTTCTATTGAACCTTCTTATTTCAGTCAGAGTCATTGTTGAAAAGCCACTGCATTTGTTGCTGGAGCTGTGGCCCAGTTCCCCTTGCGTGGCTCCAACTGCTCTGCGCTTATGACCACATCTTTCTGTCCACAACTAACTGAAAGGAGAATGACCTAACTCAGGGGTATAAGGCAAGCAAGCTTCATGTCAGCCAGTGGCCCACCAAGTGGGCTGCTACCAGGGCTTTGGCCTTCAGGAAAAGAAGCCCATGGGCCAAACTGATCAGCAATACATTTTTGAGCAACTTGAATATGAGATGTAGAGATATGGCAGTTGTTGATGGGGGAAGAAGCTGAGAGACTCTCAGAGAGGGCGGTAAACAAAAACTAAAAGTGGGCAGAAGCCATGATGTAAGCAGAAGAGTGGCAGGAGCAGGTGGAGATGAGACAGAATTTGAGTCATCCCACAGTGGATAGACAGAAGCAGGAGAACAGGTCATGCTGCTTGGTGAGGGAATGAGATAGCCAAGTGCTGAGCTGGGGTCCTAGTTAAATTGCCAATTTGCATATTTATGTTCTCTGTCTAACCCCAAGTAATACTTGATTGCAGTCCTGTCCAAAAAGGCCTATTTAATTTCGTAATTTCTGAAAGATGCTGAGAAAATTAATAGGTTTAAAAATGGAATAAAATTGATTTCTGTATTATCAAATTAAGTCTCTTTAATGACCAAGGGTGATGTGTACATATAATTCTTATATTTCTATTTGGAATCTACTCTTTCTGCCCTCTACTTTTATACTTAGTGATGCTGAATAGGAGCATTATGAAACTTTTGAGAATGATAATCCTTCATTGAGTAGCTCTTGTGCATTGCAAGGCATTTAGTATCATGGGCTCAATGAATGCCTAAAGTGACCCTCTGTCCTTCCCATTGTGACATTAAAAAATAAATCTACACATTTTCAAATGTCCACTGGGGAGTAGTACTGGTCCCAGTTAAGAACTATTGATCTAAGGCTTCCCATTCTTCCCGGGACAGCTCAAATCCAACCTTCTCTTTATTCCTTTGATTATTCAAGACTATATTGATTTCTGTAACTTCTTTGAATTCCAGCTGCACTTAGAGTCAATAATGCATCATTGAGTTCTTAATTGTGTTCTAATTGTTTCATGTATGTTGGTTTCCCCTCTCAGCTTGCTCATAAATTTTTTAAGAGCCACAACAGCGTCCAAGATATCTGTTGTATCACACATAGTGCCTAACTAAGTGCCAAGTGCTTAATGAATTCTAACCTGCTTCTCATAATCAGGTCTCTGCTTATCTCTTCAGCAATGTTTCCTATCATATCTCCACCATCATCCCTGGCCCTTGTCCCTCCAGTGACCAGAAGAAGCTCATTAGAGTTTCCTCAACATACCTTATTGGTTCAGTATTATGCCTCTACATAATGCTGCACCTTTTGCATGTAAAATGTACTTCAGTTGACTTTCTTCTAGGTAAAATCTTATCCAATCTTCAAATTCTGGCCTCTCTGGTGAATTACTCCCTTCTCTTTAGTTTTTATGAACTTCTATTGATGAATAACTTCTCTGTTTACTTGGTTCTTGCTCCTAAAAAGGGCAGGAGCTGTGTCTAATTGATTTAACTCCTAGCATGATGACTTGCACTCAGTAGAAGCTGAATAAATGCTGGTTCATTATAGCTGATTATACCATATTTTTAACATTCATAAGCTTGAGCCACACGTAAAGAATAGAGAAGAATGTTGGTCACTAAATTGAGGCAGCTATTTTCTTTTCCTTCACTGCACCTTGCTTTTTGCTAAGTAACTCTAATAAATAGAATGCACGTGCCCCACTACTGTTCAGAGCTTGATTCCAACTTACATATACTAGACAGTTTCATTAAAATACTTGAAGCAGTCAACTTGGTTGTGCCTTGTTTAATTTCTCTCATTTGGTTTGCTCCTTTTACATTGTATAAAGGAGCAAACGAAATACTGAAGACACATCAGCTGTTATCAGCGAGAAATTTACTCAAGCTGAACACTCAACTTGGAGGAAAAAAACCTGTTTTATTAGAATAGATTGTTTCATTCCTATTTAGCACTTGACTTGGAGAGGCCTCCTCTATGACTTCCCTGTAGTAGAGAACAGTGATATCCATATGATTATAAAGAATGTCATACAAAATAATAATAAAAAAATCCTATGGGAAACACTGTCAGCTAATACACTATCAAGGAGAGAAGGATTTGTAGATATACATGAATTAACAGGGGTTCTGGACTCCAAACTCTTTTTAAAAAGCATAGTCCTGGTGAGGAGAGTCTGGAAATCAGCAATGGCCTCTATTTGGCTCCACCAATGACTGTTGAGAAGGAAAAGGCAAAGAAATGTGTCAGGGACATACTAATTGATGATGGGCCAAAGACCTGGATCCTGCGAAGTGTTGCCAGGATCTTCACCAGGAATTAAAAAAACACGCCTCCTGCCTCCGTGTCACACTGTGAGGCCTCTTCATATCACCAGAGACCACCGAGGTGAGTGAGACCCACAGACACTAAAAGAACCAGAAGTTGCAACCTCAACATCAAGAGGAGACTGAGTGAGGAATGCAAGAGAGAAGAATTTCGGAAGCTGAACTGCAGGTCATTGCTTTCCTGATATTTCTATTTCTAAAAACTAAGTTTCCAGCAATTAAACAAGTTGTTGACAAGGCCCCTAACGTAACAGAAGTTTCACTGCAGAATCCTGGAAATGGCAGCACAATGTATGAAATGGGTTGTTGAAGAAGGAACTCTATTAGAACAGAAATGTCTGCCTTTGATGGTGCTTTTTAATATGCACATTTTTTATATTAACTTCTTTGTACTTGTATTTGTGTTTTATATTAACTTCTTTGTATTTGTATTGTATTTGTTTTATATGTGGCATGTGGTCAGGGACAGGTAAAAGCCAGCAGTCATTTCTTTTGTGAAATTGAGATAATAGTTCCCTTCCAACATTATGGTATGAAGTAGAAATAACAAATGTAATATATCACTGCACCAGACAGAGAGGAAGGGTGTAATTGATGGTTTATGTTATGATATACATCAAGGCTTGAAGGATGGAGTATCTCTGTCTCACCAGATTAACATACCATTTAACCAAATATTTTGATCTGCTAACAGTTATTCAAAGGTATCAAATAAGCCATTTGAATCCTTTTCTCAAAGGAGAGCCCCTAAAATTACAAGCAACCAACCCATTTTGCCTCAGACTCATTCACTTGCTTAGTAACTAATTTTTTTCTGAAATGTAGGAGCACAGATTACAATTCTAGCACTCTAAGAAATATTTTTAAATAGATCATTGCCACCCACCCACCTGACAGCTTCTAGATATTTCTTCCCTCATCTTTTCCAGAGACTTTACTACTCTTCTGGTCAGTGAAGGAAGCACCACAATGTAATGGAAAGGACTTGACCTTCGGTATTAGAAAGATTGGAGTTTCAATACAGATTTTTTTAATTATTGGCCATGAAACATTGACAGGTTACTTAATTTGCCTGAATCTCATTCTACTTATCTACAAACCAGTGTAGGTGGGTGTATGCAGTATTGAGGAGAGATTATAGATAATGGACTAGAGATTAGCCAGAAAAGAGGTTTAACAGTCCTAGAATGTGCTACATAAGTAAGGGTTTCTGTTGATTATTGTGTTATTGTTACATCTCTCCTCTCACCACTCCCCCGAATTATTAGGTTGGTGCAAAAGTTACTGCAATTTTTGCCATTTCCTTTAATGGCACAAAGCGCAACTACTTCTCACCAACCTAATAATAGCTCAACAATGATTTAGGGCAAGAATATTACATTAGGAGTTATAAGCCCTTCATTTTGAGGCAAGTGCTATTTATTTCCTCTGAAATATTTGACTGTTTGCTTTGCCTCTCTGAGCCTTATTTTCCTTTTCTGCAAACATGAGTTGGTAAATTGGGATTATGTAAAATGTCTCTTTTACCCTTGAAATTCTGTTCCTGTTATTGTTAATTTGGTTTCCTCCCCGAGGCTATCACCTGATTTTTTTTTTAATTTCATTTTGTTGTGTTTTGGTTTTAACTATTAATACTGAAATAATACTACATATACAGAAACTTTTCAAAAATAATGCAGAGCTTTCATATATCCTTTACCAACATTCCCCTAACATATGCATGGTACATTTATCAAAACTAAGAAATTATCCTTGATACAATACTATAAACTCAACTGTGGTTCATTCAATGTGATGACTAAGTTTATACATCATCTTGACTAGGCTAAGAGACACCCAGAGAGCTGGTAAAAACGTAGCTTCTGGGTGGGTCTGTGAGGGTGTTTCTGCAAGAGATTAGCATTTGAATCAGTAGATTCAACTGAGTAAAGGAGATTGTCTTCACCAATGTGAATGGCCATCCAATCCACTGAGGGTTGCAACAGAACCAAAAGGTAGAGGAAGGGTAAATTCTCTTTTTTTTTTTTTTTTTTGAGACAGAGTCTTGCTCTATCGCCCAGGCTGGAGTGCAGTGGTACACTCTCGGCTCACTGAAGCCTCCACCTTGCCTGCAACCACACCTGGCTAATTTTTGCATTTTTAGTAGACACCAGGTTTTACCATGTTGGCCAGGATGGTCTACATCTCCTCACCTCGTCATCTGCTTGCCTTGTCCTCTCAAAGTGCTGGGATTATAGGAATGAGCCACCTCTCTTATTGGGCTAGGGCATTCATCTTCTCCTGTCCTCCGACATAGATGCTCCTCGTTCTTCTTGGGCTTGCACTTAACAGAGACTTAGACTTCTGCACTCCCAACCCCTCAGTTCTTAGGCCTTCAGACTTGGACCAAGACTTATGCCATCTGCTCCCTGGTTCTCAGGCTTTTGGACTCAGACTGAATTATACTACCAGCTTTCCTGGTTCTCCAGCTTGCAGAGAGCAGATTGTGGGACTTCTCAGCCTCCATAATAGCATGAGTGAATTCCCATTTTAGACACATAAATATTATATTGGTTCTGTTTCTCAGGAAGACCTTGACTAACACATTCAGATTTCTCCAGTTTATTCCCTAATGTCATTTTTCTATGCCAGAACCCAAGCCAGGATCCTATGTTACATTTAGTCATCGTGTCTCTTTAGTCTCCTCCAGTCTGTGACAGTTTCTCAGTCTTTCCTTGACTTTCACAATTTTGACACTTTAGAGGAATGTTAATCAGATATTTTGTAGAATAACCCTCATTTGGAGTTTGCCGGATGCTTTCTCACGATTAAACTAAGGTTGTAGGTTTGGGGAAAAACTACTGAAGACATAAAGTGCCCTTATCATGTCCTACCAAATACATGATATTGACATGACTCATTATTGGCGATATTGTCATCTTGACCACTGATTAAAGTGGTATCTTCCAGATTCCTCCACTGAAGAGCTACTTTTCTTTTTCTTTAGATTCTCTAGTCTTTAAAGCAGGTCACTGAGTCCAGCCCACACTCAAAAGGAGGAAAATAAAATACCTCCTGAATAAAGCTGTATCAAAGAATTTGTAATCCCCTAATTATAAGCTATTTGGATGGAGCTTTCAGACAGCAAGAGGAAACCTTCCAAATACCCAGACAGTATTCAAATATATTACCCTGGGTTCCCTAATTATCTACCATGACAGAGTAAATGTTTGACTTCAACTGAACCTGTAAATACTCTTGATAATTGACCAAATCCCAGGTATGCCATATGCCTACCAGAAAGAGGTACAAGCTAATATTGAAACAGTATAGGAATAATTATTTCAAGTATTTTGGAATTATACTATAGTATGTATTAAAAGGACAAAAATAGTTTATCTCAGCACCAACTTTACCAAAGAAATATTCTCTAGATCAAAAAAAAAAAGGGAATCAATGCTATAGGGTAACTGTGTTGTTTAAGGTAAGGATACGTCTCTGATGGTAGGCATAGGGTTGGGAGAGACAGCTGTATTAACAAAATCCTGTTTTATTTATGATTTTCCTCCCTGGTACACGAAGAGACCAAATTTTCCAGCCCATTATAGTTAGATAGGAGCATAAATTCCAGATCTGGTCTCTAAAACCTTCTGTGTACTCACTCCTTCCTTTTCTGTTGCCTGCTGACTGAAGTCAGGAGTTTCAGTGGAGGCCTCTGAGGTCCTATGGGATGGAGAAGGCACTAGATAGATAGAGCCTGTGTCCCCAAATGGCTGCAAAGACCTTAGCTCCTGTTGACCCTTACTGAACTGTGAAGTGAATGAGAAATGAGGCTCTATTGTGTTAACCCACTGAGATTCGGGGGGTTGTTTGTTATAGCCATCAGATTCGCCTGACCAAAACAGATGGAAGTCCCCAGAGGGTAGAATTTGTTTCCATTAAATTGTTTGTCTAGGGCCTAGCACTGTCCTATATGCAGATGGGACCTAAATGCCTTTGAAGATGAAGAAAAGAGAATAACAAATCCCTTGGTACTGCAGAGAGGCATTTGGTTTGCTGGAATGAGTACAGCTAAACTCTGCACCTGGTTTTCTAAGAAGTTTTCACAAAGATTACCTACAAAACAACCAAAAAAAAAAAAAAACGGAAGGATCTAATTCCACTGAAAATGGTGGCAGAAGCAATAGGCTTAAAAACACCTCAGGTTAAACAAAAGTTTCCCAGAGGTTTCTGATTCACAATTTCGAGCCAACATAGTAGCTATTATTTCAAGTATTCTTGAGTTACACTCTGATGTGCATTAATAGCACAAAAAACTGGTTATCTCAGCACCAACCTTAATAGTGGCAAGTTGGATGGGAAATAAAGCATAATCAAACTTAGTGAAACAGAAGTTGAGATACTTACTTTACTAGATTTCTATAGTTTTCTAAGAAACTGCCTACCTGGTTATTGTAAAGACCTTAATTCTAACAACCCCACATACTAACACCCTCTGAGAGTTAACATATTGATATTGAATAGTACTTTCTTCGGGCATTTGGAGGCTTTTTTCTTGCTGTCTGAAAGCTCTATCCAAATAGCTTATAATTAGGGGATTACAATTATTTGATGTAACTTTGTCTGGGAGGTGGAGCTTTCCTTATTTCCCTCCTCTTGAATGTGAGCTGGACTTAGAGCTTCTAAAGAACAGAGTGTGTTAGGGAAAAAATAGTAACATTTCAGCGGAGAAATCTGACAGATACCTTAACCAAGTAATCAAGGTGACAGCATTACCAATAATATGTCATGTTGGTATCATGTACTTCTCGATATGTGTGTGATGAGAAGGGACTTTACTTCTGCAGTATTGCTTCCCCAAACTCATAGCCCCAATCTAATCATGAGAAAACATCAGACAAACCCCAACTGAGGGACATTCTGCAACTCCATTTCATCAAGATGTTGGTGCCTTTCCATTGCTTGTATATCTCATAAAAAGCCCCATTCTGCTATATTAACAATAGGAACCCAGTTTTTGTGATCAAACCTCAATACTTTATATTTCACTGAGTACATTATTCTTTTCCTACTTGCATTGTATAGTAACACTTATTTATAGGAAATCTATTTTGTTGACATTTCATGTACAGCCAACACTGAGGTCCATCCTGACTTCCCTCTTCTCTCATGTTCTTGAGAATATCCCAAAGACCCAAGCTTTTTGCTCTGACCTTAAGAACTTGTGTCCAGAAGGAATGAATTCACCAAAAACTTCTAGACTGACTGACTACAATTCTCACATTTAGTATCTCCATATTTTGCAAACACTGAGGATTTTTAGTGGGCCTGCAGAGAAATGTTGCCACCCTCAGTGGAGCAAGTTACATAAGGAAGTTTGTGGCTTCCTGCCTTCTCTGGTCCAGCCTTCAGAGGAGTGACTAAGAATGGCTGAGCTTTATGCATCATAACACGTTTCACTGATATTGAAGAGGGTTCCATGTTATCACGTATGTAGTTGTAGTTGTTTTAAGCATAAAAGACAAAACCCAACATATACTTCAGGAAAAATGCAGAGGACAGACATAGCTAAGAAAGAACTAGCTCCCCTACGAGAGGTAATTTAATCACCAATTCATTAATTTAATAGTTGCTATGCACTCATTCATTGATGACCAGCCCCGTGCATGAACTCCCTCTGCGAGCTGACATATTGATATTGGCAAAATGGATTCATGTTGACTACAATAAGCTGTGAACAAATTCTACTAAATTAACTCCACTCCATGTCATACAATTCCTAATATTTAGGGCTGGGTTCCAACGCCTGGATGGATATTAAAACAATCCAGACATGATTGGAATTCACCTCAAATTTTCTCTGAGGAAATCAGTCTTTTATCCTAGCTGCTGCCTTTGGCAGAGTAAGCTCAATGAAAATGTCCTCTTTGGAGTAGTTTTTTCTAAATCTAATTATGCTGCCTAGTTTGCAGATCCTGCTGTTTTCTATTTGGTTTCTCTGTTTTGTTTTTTTTCTGGATGTGAGGGGTGTTACTTCCTTAGTATTCCTATTATAGAACAAGTTCTCCTCAACCCCATTCATCTCTTGTGTACATAAGAAATCATTAGCCTGGCGCTTCAAGGGCTTTCAAGTGGTCTTAGTCTTACCCGGGGATTAACCATTTGGATGTCTATGTAAGGGTGACTATATACTTTATCTTCCAAATTGGGACACTTTTTAGAGAGCTATTATTGATTATGCCTTGACAACAGGCATAAACCAGGGCTGTCTTGGACAAACTAAGGCACATGACAACACTACTGGGAATTCAAAGCAGAGCTCTGTGCTCCGATGCCTCAAACATTAGAAAATCTTCCACAAGACGTTTATTTCCTTCAGGGGACTTACAAACAGACCTGCTAAAGACAATGTAGTACAGTGTTTGAGCACAAAGGCCCTGGCTCCCACCATCACCACCACACCACCTGCCCCTAAGCTTTGAATGATGCCTTACTATCTCCCAGCTAGAGAACCAGATCTCCTGGGCTCAAATTCCAGCACTTTCATTTCTGAGACATGTGACTTTGGAAAGTCACTTGGTCTTTTGAGTCTCAGTTTCCTCATCTATTAAATGACAATAAAATTTGAAAACAATTCATAAGGTTCTGAAGAATAAGTGAATCGATAAATGTGAATTAATTATTTGAAGGTCTGGCATGTTGTAAACACTCAGTTATATATTGGTAATTGTAGTTGTCTTTTTCTTCATAAGAACATATCACGGGTTACGGGTTCTTGTCTTTCCTGCTTGTAAATGCTTGATTATCCTGACTGTTTGGTCAGGCAACCCTTCTGGCTCAGTACTCTGTGCTGATGTGACTGGTTATTTTGGGCTCTGATTATTGCCTAGGCATTTTTGTCTTCGCATTATTCCTTCAGACACTGGCTCCTTTTTATTTTCAGTATTTTTATAAAGTTGCCTCCAGCCAAGTACACTGAGTACCATTTCACCATTCAGTCACTTGATACAATAAAGTGTTAAGGAGCATACCAAAATGAATCTGCAACTTCACTTTCAGTGACACATTACTCTGTCTCCATATCTTATATCAGGCATTGGTTTCTAGTCTATTACAGCCTGAAGGTTACAAAGGAATGCATCTTTAGAATCATCATTAATATCTTCTGCTAGAATATGCATGACTCTCTGTGACAATTTATTTTACATGAAAATTATAATGGAGCCACCTTTTATCAAAGAAATGTGAAAAAAGGGGGGGTTTCCAGGTCTCATAAGGAACATGATCGTTATTCTTGCCTGTGTATTGTGCCCCTGGACACAACATCTCATCCAATCTAAAAGTAGAAAAAATACCTTCCCTAATCTCTCAGTAGCGTGAAGTTGAAATTATTTATGTGAATCATTATTAAAGGAAGGAGAGAAACAAATACGCTACATTGTGCTCTTAAGCATTTTGTTTATTTACATTCATTTATTAAGCTGGTTAGGCTCAATTTCAACATCGTATTTTTAACTTTGCAGGAATGGGAGGGAAGCGAGGGGGGAATAGTCCTCACAGCCATAGAACATATAACCCTCGTCCACTCCACAATCATCATTATCATCATCTTAATTGCAATCAGCACCAACAATTACTGAGCATTTCTCCACTTCTCGCATTTTACATGCCTAATCTCATTTAATCCTTAAAATAATTCTATGAGATAGGTTCTGTCAGCAGCTTCGCAGTACAGGACACAGTATGAGGAAACAGGTATATTAAAGTTAAATGACTTGGCAATCCATGAAGTGACACATAAGACCAGTCAGAATAGATTTAACACTCACATTAACTACGAGGTTATATCTTGTGTCTTCATGAGGGGAGATATGGAATTAATATTCCTGTCAAATGTACAAAATACACGTTTACTGACTGGAAGTCAGCACAAATAGTTTTAATTCATGAAGAGTAGCATGTAAATATCACACCTATACAATACTATTTTACCTTAGTATGCAATTGTTGAGAATCCCAGTATGCTATTGCATGCTTTGCAAGACAGATATCTTGGATTTTGAAAGTAATAACCAGCTGGTAACCATCTTTCTTAAAGATATTTTATTCCTCTGTCCAACAAAGT
Source organism: Aotus nancymaae (assembly GCF_030222135.1). Lineage (NCBI taxonomy): Eukaryota > Metazoa > Chordata > Mammalia > Primates > Aotidae > Aotus > Aotus nancymaae. The sequence continues at coordinate 34,954,108 of NW_026988471.1, forward strand.
ATATGCCAAAGTTCAAGACCAAGAATGCTTCTTCACAGAGTTGGACCTTGCAGTTGTTTCTTTGATGAATGACTTCCATGTCAGAGAGACTAGGCAAATGTTCTAGAGTGGTTCACTGCCATTGTGCCTTAAATGTTTTAAGATTGGTTACATCTGTACTCTCATAGAAGGAATTTTCTAAGGAGCAAATGGTATGTTTTGGAAGCTTCGGTGTAAGACTAAGCATAAAAATTATCATAATAAGTAGCATTTAAAACACTTAATAGGTCCTAAGCACTTCATATATATTAATTTACTTAATCATCCCAGTAGTCTTATGAAATAGTGGCAGTTTTAGTTCCATGTTACAATTAAAGAAACCGAAAGGTTGTCACTCTAAGTGGTGGAGCCAGGATATCTTGGGAGGAAAAATTATCAGCATTAATTTGCCTTGGTGCCAAACCAGGGCAGAGCTAGGTTAGACCAGAAATATGAACCTAGACTGGGCTGGCTGTCATTTACCGAGCATTTACAATTCCTTGGCATAGCAGTAAGTACAATAAGAATGGTATCTTACTGCACCCCCACTTAAATCCTTCATGGTAGGAATTGTCATTCCAGTTTTACAGAGATGAAATTAAGATTCACAGGATTTAATTGCTTGTTGTCACACAAAGATAAGTGGCACAATCAGTATTTAGACCCAGGTGTATTTATCTGTAAGTCTGTGTTTTAACCTCCATGACACAGCGGAGACCCTTATTTAGATCAAATTTTCTTCTGCCACTTGAATGTTACATTTTTGCTTTTTTCCTTCCAGAGATTATTCTTAATTTGCTATAACCCATTCTTACACATAGTTTTCTTTATCTCTGCTTAAGTTTATTGATAACCGTGTCTCCCAAACAAATAAAAAATTTGAGCACATCTTTCCTTAAATCTCCTTTGCCCTTGCATTGGTAGTATTATCTAGCATGTTGATTCTTTACTGGTAAAATACTACAGCTTTTTAAATATCATTTTTAAAAATCATATCTCCTTCAGCCCTTAATAAGCTTGATCAACTTCTTTATAAAATTTTATTTCCCATATCCATTTCTCCATCCAAATTGATTACAACAGACTGAATGTTTGTATTTCCCTAAAATTTACATGTTGAAATTTTCCTCCCCAGGGTGATGTCATTAGGAGGTCGGGCTTTTAGAAGGTGATTAGGTCATGAGTGTGGAGCACTCATGAATAGGATTAATGCCCTTATAAGAAGGACTCCAGGTAGGACATGGTGGCTCATGCCTGTAATCCCAGCACTTTGGGAGGCTGAGGTGGGCAGATCACCTAAGGTCAGGAGTTCGAGACCAGCCTGACCAACATGGAGAAACCCCATTTCTACTAAAAATACAAAAAATTGGCTGGGCATGGTGGCACATGCCTGTAATCCCAGCTACTAGGGAGGCTGAGGCAGGAGTATCTTGAACCCAAATGGCAGAGGTTGCAGTGAGCCAAGATAGTGCCGTTGCACTCCAGCCTGGGCAACAAGAGCAAAACTCCATCTCAAAAAAGAAGAAGAAAGAAGAAGAAGGACTCCAGAGAGCTGCTCCAAGCCCCTTCCTCCATGTGCATCTACAACAAGAAGAGGGCGCTCATCAGATCCTGACCATGCTGGCACCCTAATCTCAGACTTCCAGCCTCCAGAACAATAAGAAATAAACATATATTGTTTATATGCCACTCAGTCTATGCTACTTTGTTATAACAACCCAAGTGGACTAAGATATTAATCTTGCTTTTTGGCAGACCATGTCTCCCAGGAGCATTTCAAATAGAATCTTTTCTTTTTTTTCCTTCAACTTTTACTTTAAGTTCTGGGGTACACGTGCAGAATGTGCAGGTGTGTTACACAGGTAAACGTTTGCCATGGTGGTTTGCTGCACAGATCAACCCGTCACCTAGATATTAAGCCCAGCATCCATTAGCTTTTCTTCTTGGTACTCTCCCTCCACAAGCCTCCACACAGGCCCCAGTGTGTGTTGTTCCCCACTCGTGTCCATGTATTCTCATCATTCAGCTCCCTCTTGCAAGTAAGAACATGTATTGTTTGATTTTCTGTTCCTCCATTCATTTGCTAAGGATAATGGCCTCCAGCTCCATCCAAGTCCCTGCAAAGGACATGATCTAGTTCCTTTCTGAGTGAGAAACTTTCTTAAACTTCGTAGGTTTGAGAATTTACTTATTAAAATGGTAGTTAATCTGGGCATACAATCTAAGTTCAAAGTTTTTCCTTGAAAACTCTGAAGACGTTATTTGGTGTTAACTATTGAGAAGCCTGCCATAATCTGGCATTTCTTAGCGTCTTTTCTTTTGACCTAGAAGCTTTTAAAATTTTCTGTTTGTCTTTATGGTCTTAAATTTTGCTATAAACTGTCTAGATATTCACTTTTTCTTTTCACAGTCTTGTTTCGTACTCTATTAGCCTTTTTATCCTGAGCTCTTATCTTTCTTTAATCCTGAGAAATTCTTGTTGATATTTCTTCCTCTGTTTGGTCCTTTTTTACTTTCTGATAATTCTATTTTGTGGATTTTGACACTTTTACCTCTGTGTTTCATTACTCTCGACACTCCTCATGGGTTCCGGTTCTTCCTGATATTTTCCATTCCCAGACACTTTCAGGTAGTTTTGTGACTCAGACCTTACAGTTCACTAATTTGTATGTCAGCCATACCCATTCTACAATTTCAACTGTTCCTCTAATTTTTTTATCTGAAAAGTTATATTTTCAAGGCACATTTTAAAATTAATTCTTTTTCCTGCTGCCTGCTTTCAAAAGCTTCCCTTATCTCTCTGAGAATGTTCATTTAGGACCATTTTACATTCATATTCTGTTTCATTAGCTCTGCTTTCTCCGGAAAGCCCTATAATTTCAGTTATCATTTGTATTTAGAAATATTTAATCTTTTTTTCCTTGGGAGCACTTATTTTATTCATGTAGGGCAGTGACTTTGGCCCTAGCTTAGGTTTGTTCAGAGACTGGAGGTGCAGGGGAGTTACCTGGGGGCAGAATACAATTCTAGTGCTGCAGTGTGGACTCAGCTGTTCCAGTCCAGCTACCCGAGTTCCCTGCTGCTCCCAGTCTCACAGGACTTCTCCCGTGGGTACTGTTCTTGGCATCAGTGGGGCAGCCATCTCTTGTTATACTTGCCCAGTATAGGAGGATGGGGTAGGAATGGAGGGAACACACAGTGGCCAGTTCATCTACCTGCCCCCCTTGCGGTGGGCTTTCCATCCTAGAAAGACACCTGAGAAGTTTCTGTTAACTTGTGCTATGTGTGTGAGGAGAGGTGATAAACTGCTGTGACCCCCACATTGAATTTTCAGGTTCAGCCCCACGATGAAAATATGAAGGAAGAAAAACATTATTTGGAGGACAGAACTTCATAAATTCTATCCCATCATCTTTCTTCTGTTTCCTGACTCTGCTCTCTCACCAAAAATAAGACCAATTCTCTCTGTCTTTTTTTTTTTCTTGTTTTGTTTTATTTTGTTTTGAGACTGAATCTTGCTCTGTCACCCAGGCTGGAGTGCAGTGGTATGATCTCAGCTCACTGCAACCTCCGCCTCTCAGGTTCAAGCAATTCTCCTGCCTCAGCCTCCTGAGTAGCTGGGACTATAGCGAGTGCCACCATGCCTGGCTTATTTTTTGTATTTTTAGTAGAGATGAGGTTTCACCATGTTAACCAGGATGGTCTCAATCTCCTGACCTTGTGATCTGCCCACCTCAGCCTTCCAAAGTATTGGGATTACAGGCATGAGCCACCGTGCCCGGCCCAATCCTCTCTTTCTAAGCAAGTTTCCATTTTGTGTTAGTTACTGAGACTTTCAATGTCCCTATATCTCCTGTGCTGTTTCATGGGTGAATGACCTATGTGGTTACACAGGATCCTGCACTTACAAAGGCCCCACACACAGTTTAATAATCTGCTGTTCCCATCTTGAAATTCTAGATGCTTTCTGAATAGGGGGCCTAGAATTTTAATTTGTGGATGCATCACAATTATGTAGCCATTGCTGCCTGTGGCATTTCTAAGTTTGACTTCAGCAGCTTGTATCGAATCATGAAGTTATCCAAGACTAACTAGAGTTATATTTCTGGAGAATTCACTCCAGTTTCCTCCACATAGTTAAGCAGTGACTATATCTTCAGCTTTCACAGAGTTCTAACAAATTACTATTGGGGGAAGAGGGATGGTTCAGAAGAGCATCTCTTGCTATCTAAAAGAGGCAGCACCTATAAACCACCTACCTCAGATATTGAGAGGAATTAGAGGATGCTGAAATAGCCACCATCACTACCACCACCCATTTCCCACCTCCAGCCTTTTTGTTTTATCTTGGTAAATCTGAGTCTGGGAATCACAAACCTTGGTAGATGAAGCTTCATGGTTTATTGTAACTCAAAATAGTCTATAGATACATGCAAAACCATGCACATGCTTCTAGACACATCTAGAAAAACGTTTTCCTAGAAACAGGGCATATGGTTTTTACAGATTATCAAAGACGTTCAGAAAAAGAAAAGATTATAAAGGTAACTGCAATCCATGGTGTGTGTGTGTGTGTGTGTGTGTGTGACAGAATTCAGCTTTTCCTAGATAGATGCACACACACACAGAGCACAACACATAAAAGATTTTCCCACCAGAGACTATATTGTCTTACCATGAAGATATGATCTAATTACTGATGAGATATAATTGAGATTAGAATATTCTGCATATGTTTTGCTTCTAATGTCAAATTTAAAAAGGATCAACAAACACAAATCCTGCTCAGAATGATCCACTTCTTGTCAATCCTCTTTCTAGGTTTCCTTTCTTTACAGCTTTCTAATTGCAAAAATCCAAATAATAATTATTTTCATAATTTTCCCAATTGTGTGTGACAATGACTGAGGCAATTTATTGCAAGGGTTTTCATTTATGCTAATTATAATATGTTAGAGTTGTCTATTAGCAAACATTTCTTTAAAGTAAGGAAATGCCATTCATTTTCAGTGTTACTGAATCCACTGCTTTTCCTTCCAAATTTCCCTACCTTCCCAACCACTGCCCTGTTCCACCTCAGCAGGGCAAAGTCCTGACCACTCCAATTAATAGCTTTCAACAAAGAGAAGAAATAAAATTCATGGCTTATTTTTTTCTAGCTCCCATGATAATTATCAGAGTCGAAGGTTAGAATTGTACAGTGATGGGCATTCTGATGCATTCTCTAGCATTAGAGTCAAAGATTAGTAAAAGTTTGTAAAAGAAGAAAATGAAGCAATAAATCAATACACACTAGTAACAATAGCTGACATTTATAGTGTATTATTTTCCTGATATTTTATAAATATTTTCAAACAACCTATACCTAAAGAGTTATCATCATCCAATTTACATATGAAGAAACTGAGGCACAGAGAAATAAAATTATTTGACCGCAATCAAATAACTAGTCAGTAGGGGATTCAGTACTTGACCAGGCAGTTTGATTCTAGAAGTCAATGCTTGCATCCTATCTGCTTCCAGAATCAGAGCTTCTTGTTATAATGAGAATGCCGGAGCTACCACACATCTCATGTCTTTGTCAATTTGGGTTGCTGTAACAAAATACTATAGACCAGTGACTTAAACAACAAACACGGATTTCTCACAGTTCTGGAGGCTTGGGTGACCAGCATCAATGTGCTGGCAGAGCCAGTGTCTGGCAAGGGCCTGCTCCCTGGCTAGTGCACAGCTGCCTTCTGCATCATCACCTGGCAGAGAAGGAGAGCAAGCAGACTCTCTCCTGTCTCTTCTAATAAGAGCATCAGTTCTATTTATGAGAACTTCACCGTCGTGCCCTGATCACCTTTCAAAGGGCCCGTATCCTAATACCATCACATCTGGGGTTTGTAGTTCAATCTAGTTAATAGAATTCCAACTAATAGCAAACAAATTAGATCACATGATTAGTCTATGCAGATTTATTAAAGGTGAACATGAAACATCCTATAGGATTTTCGAAATGATGAAAACATACTACAGAGCCCTCTGACGCATGCAAAGAGTGCGGGAAATGCCAAGTTGGGGGAGCACAGACAGGGGTGTATCCTACACCCCTGAGCTTCTAACTCATGTCTAACTTATAGTTGGAATTGAATAAACATTTGCTGAATTGAACTGAATTATCATGATTATTATTATTATTTGAAATGGAGTCTCACTCTGTGGCCCAGGCTGGAGTGCAGTGGTGCATTCTCCTCTCACTGCAACCTCCACCTCCTGGGTTTAAGCAATTCTCCTGCCTCAGCCTCCTGAGTAGCCAGGATTACAGGTGCCCACCACCACACCTGGTTACTTTTTGTATTTTTAGTGAGAGGTCTCGAACTCCTGACGTCAAGTGATCCACCCACCTCTGCCTCCCAAAATGTTGGGATTACAGGCGTGAGCCACCGCACCCAGCTGAACTGAATTAAATGTAACTGCACTAGTCACATGTCTGAAGCTAAGTTTCTCCACCTGTAAAATGAAAAGGTGAATCTAGATCAATGGCTTTTAGCCCTGGCTGTACATAAGCATCACCCAGAGAGCTTACAAGAAGCATTCATGTTCCAGCTCCACCACAAGATTTTGGTCTAAGGTAGGTTACACACTGTGCTACTCTTTTAAAGACTTCCAGTGATTCTAACATGAGGCTAGAGTTGAAAAACACAGACTAGTGATTCTCAAAACTGTGTTGTCTGGACAAGCAACCTCAATCTATCAATAACTTAAGGTCACACTGAAAATAGTTCCCTTTTATCTTGCCTAGAGGTGCAGACAGATGAGAAATACTTCCCATAGAACAATTGCTCAATTAGCTAGCATATTTAATTTCTTACAAACCCTTAGACATGTGTGTTACAGTTAGTTCCAGTACTATTATCTGGTGGAGACCCCAGACCTAACTTCCCAAACCCCTTGCCACCCACTGTAACCAAATTTCTTGGGAGGCAGAGTTGATCAGTATGCTTGAACTGAGATAGTTACATCCCAGCTATTCTCTTTTCCCCTTCTTGACCTACTGGAGGTACTTCTAGCATCATTCATTTTCTTCCAGCAACTGTCATTTTTGAAGTCTCTTATTCGAGGAAAATTTAGAAAAGGGAGCTTCGACTAGAAGTAAATGGAGAAAAGTTTAATTACCCTCTCCTCTGATTAGATACTCAAATTTGGAAATTTATGAATGTTTCCAGCTCCAAAATGCTTTTTAAAGTCATTTACACAATCCTACTACGAATGCTATATGAGTAGTGGATCAAAGGCCTAGTCGTTACTCTTGTGACTTTCATCCCATCCCGAGATTAGCTTCCTTAGCATGCTCTGAGAGCCAATGGACACTTTCCTCTAAACCTAATGCAGCACTAGTAATGTTTTTCTCTGTAGATTTGGAATGTTAAAATAAAGATTATGCAACCACTTTTTTTAGAAGCAATTTATTTGGAGGGCAGAGTGCTCTGTCTTAGGTTAAGCAGTTTCATTTTCAGCTATTTTGCTAGCAAGAAGAGATAATGCTTTCTAAGAACATAAGTGTGTGTATCTTCCATACCACTGTGCCTCTCTGATTTTGACTCAGATGAGATCCTCAGTCTCATTTCTGAAACAGTCCTGAGGGAATTTTTTTAAATGTTTCTGAGAACAAACAAATCTCTGATGTGATATTCATATTTATTACATTTTTGCACTTTGTAAAAAAAGGAGATAGACAATTACCACAGTGAAGAAAAAAAGTATTTTAAACCCACAAATGCACACATGGATAAACATGAATCTGCCTGTGCGTATTATGAGTAGAATCAGAGAAAGCTTAGCAATAGTCCAGGTTCTGTCACTTACTAATTGCCTAATTGTGGATAGGTTATTTTACCTCTCATCATTTCTGTTTTTCTTCTTATAAAAAATGATAGCATAATAATAACTGCACAAGCTGTTGTCAGTATTAAATACATCACTCAGAGTCCTTATTTGAGCAATATAGTGAGACCCTGTCTCTATAATTCTATCCAGGTGTGGTGGTGCACACCTGTAGTCCCAGCTATTTGGGAGGCTGAGGTGAGAGGATCGCTTGAGCCTGGAAGGCAGAGGCTACAGTGAACTATGATCTTGCCACTGCACTCCAGCCTGGGCAACAGAGTGAAATCTTATCTCAGGGAAAAAAAAAAAAAGTCCTTATTGCTGTGCCTGAATAGATAATTTCTTTTTTAAAAAAAATTCAATAGTTTTGGGGGTACAGGTAGTTTTTGATTACATAGGTATTTAGCAATGATTTCTGATATTTTATTGTACCTGTCACGTGAGCAGTGGTGTACACTATACCCAATATGTAGCCTTTTCTTCCTCACCCACCCCCCAGCCTTTCCCCTCCGAGGTCCCAAAGCCCATTATTTCACTCTTATGTTTGTGCATCCTCATAGCTTAGCTCCCACTTATGAGTGAGAACATACAACATTGGGTTTTTCCATTCCTGAGTTACTTCACTCCGCCTCCATCTAAGTTGCTGCAAAAGACATTATTTCATTCATTTTTATGGCTGAGTAGTATTCCATAATGTATATATCTGAATAGGTAACTTCTTAATCAAGTTTGTTAAGAGGCTGGGAGTGGTGGTGGCAATTCTTGTACATGTGAGTTTTATATATATATATAAATATATATATATAAATACACATATATATGTATATATATAAATGTATAAATACACATATATATATACACAATTTCAACTTTTAGATTCAGGGTGTACATGTACATATGTATATATGTAAAATGCATGTTCCTTTATGAAATTTGTTAAAAGAGTTCTTTTATAATAGTTGTTTCTGTTCCTAAAAAAACACAGTACAAAAAAACTCACATGTACAAGAAAACCTTTATATATACATAAAACATGTGTATATATAAAGGTTTTTTACATGGGTATACTGAATGATGCTGAGGTCTGGAATACAAATTACCCTGTCACCCAGATAGTGAGCATAGTACCCAACAGTTATTTTTTCAACCCTGGCTCTCCTCCCACCCTCCGCCCTATAATTAGTCCCCAGTGCTTATTGTTGCCAGTAGATGTGAGTTTCTATGCACCATGATGGTACTACATACCCCTACAAATCAAAGACATCCTTTGATTAATTCTTCTAATGGTAGCGATGAGCTTGACTACTCATTCACATTTACCTACTGATGTGCTGTATATTCAGTAACTGGCTCTTGGGGGTGGAGGATGGAGAAGCCCTGATTTGTAGCATTTCCATGGTGTAAATACTCCCACCATGGTAAATTTCAAGCCACCAACACAAGGTGACATCACTGAACAACGATGGGAAGCACCGCTCATGACTGGCTCTTGGGCTCTGGCTCCAGCATACTGCTACTCCATTTATCAGACAGCTCTGGATACCAGCAGTACAGGATTGCTCAATGTGACTACAGATTGTTCTCTCTCAGGAGAAACTAAATATTTCACAGGGATTAAATTAGTCCATGCTTATATTACACATGAAGTAGCTGAATAAAGTACCTGATAAATATGACTAAGTCTCATCTTGGAGTCTTGGTCAAGAGAAGAACTGTATAATATTAGAGCATGGAAGTGCCAGAGATATCATCAAGCCTCCAATACAATCTCTAATTCCGAAAAGGAAAGGTGAGCACCAAGAATTATGACATTAGGTGACTCACTCACATTCCTACTGCTGTTTACTAATAATAGTTGGATTAAAAACCTTATCTGTTTGCCTCCTGGTTTTTTTTTCTACTACTCCTGCCAGCAAAGCTTGTACAGTCTCAGGTCACTCCGTGACAGAACTCAATAATGGGGAAGAGCCTGTATTTATTTGCTGCAATTCATCATGGAAAACAATGCATTTTTAATCAATCAATAAAAAATACTCAACACTACTATGCATTAGAAAAATCCAAATCAAGACCACAGTGAGTTACTATCTCACACCAGTCAGAATAGCTACTAGTAAGTTGAAAAATAACAGATGCTGGTGAGGTTGCCAGGGGCACAGGGGAGAAAGGGGACACTGCTGGTGGGAGTGCAAATTAGTTCAGCCATTGTCGAAAGTGGTATGGCAGTTCCTCAAAGAACTTAAATCAGGATTACCATTTGACCCAGCAATCCCATTACTGGGTATATATCCAAAGGAATATAAATCATTTTACCATAAAGGCACAAGCATGCTTATGTTCATCACAGCACTATTCACAATAACAAAGACATAGAAGCAATATAATGCCCATCAACAGTAGACTGAATTTTTTAAATGTGGCACGTATACACCATGGAATGCTATGCAGGTATAAAAAAGAATGAGATCATGTGTTTTGCAGTCACATAGATTGAGCTGGAGGACATTATCCCAAGCAAACTAACACAGGAACAGAAAATCATAAATTCCATGTTATCACTTATAAGTGAGAGCTAAACCATGAGAATACATGGACACAAAGAAGGGAACAACAGACACTGGGATCTACTTGAGGGTGGAGGATGGGAGGAGGGAGAGGATCAGAGAGATACTTACTGGATACTATGCTTAGTACCTGGGTGATGAAATAATCTGTACATGAGACCCCATGACACAAGTGTAGCATATAACAAACCTGTACATCCTTGAACCTTAAATAAAAGTTAAAAGAAAAATAAATGAAAATAATAGAAAATATAAACGAAAAGCCAAACAATAATAATAAAGCATGGGTTTGGTTTTTTTTGGTTTTGTTTTACAAATAAGAAGTATTTTCTCAAACAACTACAAAGGGATTTAGCTATAAGACTGGCTTTCGGGAGCACTTTACATGAGGTAGAATTAATGAGATGCTCTGGGCATTATCAGAAAGGAGTCCTCTTTAAAAATAAGCACACATGGAAGGGCCTTACAGGAGAGATCAAACTATGATAAGACTTGGATGTCTTACTATTTTCCTTTTAAAATTAATTTGTTTAAAGTTTTTAAATATATGAGCACCTTTATGTGCCAGACATCACTTTTCTAGGTGCTGCAGATGCAGATGAACTAGGCAGATGAAGCTCTTGCCTTTGGAGCTTATTTTCTGGGTGGGGACTGGGTGTAAAGATTAAGAAAAACACAAAATAATTAATAATGTATCTTATAGTTGCAGCAACTGTATATGCAAAGAAAAGGGAATCAAAATAAGGAGAAAGAACAATGACAGGTGGTGGAAGAGGATGCCATTTAAATACGGAGATCAGAGAAAAGACCTTTCTGAGGAGACGACCTTTTGACAGAGACCTGAAAGAAATAAAGATCTGGAGGAAATCTGTCCCAGTGAGAGAAAAAAAGTTAAGTGCTAAGGCCCCAAACTTGCTTCTTTTGTTTAAGGAATGGCAGATGGGCTGAGGAAAGATTAGTAAGAAATGAGGATCCTGTAGGGCTAGCATCATCATGGAAATTTGTTTTGGAATTTATTCTAATTATGATGGGAAGCCTTAAATCAGGGAAGTGACTTCCTGGCTCTGGCTGCTACATTAATAACCAGCTTTTAAAGAGCTAAGGGCAGAAGCAGGGAGGCGATTTGGCTCTAGCAGTGGTCCAGTTGAGAGACAATGATCTCTTAGACTACCATTGCTGTGGAGATGCTGAAACATGATTGAATTCAGGACAGATTTTGGAAATATTGCTATTAAGATTTTCTGGCAGACTGGACATGAGCTATTAGGGAAAAGGATGAATCAATGAGGACTCCTAGTTCTTAGGCCTGAGCCCCTTAATTTCTGGAGCTCAGGCCCCATCATTTCATTTATGATGCTGCCAGTAATAGAATGGGTAAAACTGAGGGAAATGCAGGTGGAAGAAGACAGGAATAAAGAGTACTTCTTCAGACATTCTAAGTTTGAGATGACTAGGGTAAAAATCTAATGATAAATACAGATGGTTAACTGAAGGAAGAAGTTTAGTCTAGAAATATAAATGTTAGTGTCATCGACATTTAATTGACAATTAAAGTCAAAAGGTTAGTAAAACAACCCAATATAGAATTTAGAAAAGAAGTCCAACGACTGAGTCCAAAGGTATTCCACTGTTTAGAGGTCCGGAAAAGAGGACGATGCCACCAACAGTCTGACAGTTTCCAGGGTGGGAGAAGAACAACAGGACATGATGTTACCCAGAAACCAAGTGAAGAAAGCACTTCCAGGAGAAGGTAATAAGTAATGATGTGCCTGTTGGAATTTGAGTAAGGAGACAAGTTGGAATTAACAAGTGGGTTTTAATAGAGGTCAATGGTAATACTGCCAAGAACAGTTTTAGGGTAGGAGTAGGGAAGGAAGGCTGACTGAAGAGAATTAAGGGGAGAGCAGGAGATTAAGAAATGAAGACAGCAAGAACTGACCACTCTATTTAAGAGAACAAAATTTTTTGAGATGGAAGCTATTTCAGTATGTTTGTATTCTCATGTAAGTAATCTAGTGAAGGGGGCAAGAGTTTATGTTGAGGAAAATATAACTATAGATGTAATTCCCTTGTGCAGATGAGAGAACATGGGTACTAAAAGTGTACCAAAAGGGACTTAGATAATTGCAATAACAGTTTGTCCATTATGGCAGGAGGAAGACAGAGCACATGGGCAAAAATGTGGGTAGACTGGAAAGTGCAGTGAGAAGATATGTTGACGCTCTCTACTAATAACTTCTGTTTTCAAAACCGAAATAAGATCCTAGATGACCAGCTAAGAGTGAGGTTGATTCAAAAAGTGTGGAGATTTCATAAGGAAAACATAAATGTGACTAGGGTAGTAACTGGATGATGTAGAGTGGAAGCAAGATCATCAAAGGACAATCTTGGGTAGAGGGGAGGGTATGGGAGTGCACTGTTTATGTGAATAGTGATGTTACCAAGAATTATGACAGAATTTGGGGGAGAAAAAAGACAAACCAGGTATATAAACATTTAATAAGTTAGGGAGAGTGTCTAGGAAGGGAATTGTTGATTCCAACATGGAGGGGTAGTAGACGGTACAGTCTGAGGCAGGTATGTCAGAGAGCCTGTGTAAGCCAAAAGTCAGGGAAGTAAAACTATTTACCTAAAATAAAATAATAAAATGGCACATAGTAAACACACCCAAGCACATACACACATAAATGCCCAAGTGCACGTACACATAGAAGTGTACAACATACATATATATATACACAACTAGAAATCTACACACCACACCTCACTCCTCCTATCCTCAGTATAAGAATACATTTACAATCTCTAGCAACTCCATTGACCTTAAAAGAGTTTAACCACCAAGAATTTGACATCATACATATATGAAGAAAGTTGAAGACGAAGATCAAAGTGAATTTTCCTTCATTCCTTTCTTACTCATTTAGATTTTACTTTCTTCTTTCTTTCTCTCTTTTTTTTTTTTTTGTCATGTATAAAATAGAGCCACACTCTACACATCGTGAATCCTGAAAAATCAGGAAACTTATCCTTAATCAAGTGCTGTTACTTCTTCTGAGTTCAATTCCAAGTAAGTAGGGAATTTGGGAGCACCAGGTAGAGGGATGCCTTGTCCCCAGGATCAGCCTGCTCAATTCCCAGCTGGCCCTCACTTCTCTGCAGAGTGCAGAGGCATGACAACAAGGAAGAATACAGTACTGAATCCACAGCATTGCGGTTGTCCGCTGCAGGTCATGACTGTTTAGTAGATTGTGAAATCAACTAATTAGGTCTTGACCAGCACTTTTTTTTTTTAATAAAATGCAATGAAAATTTATTTTTTTAAAAAATGGAATAAAAAATTATGAGTGCATTAAATGTAATAAGGGTAAAATTTCAGGGAAGACATAGCTTACATTAAAATTATATATAAATGTATGTGTGCATATGTTGTGAAAATATACATGAGTACTGAATAATGATATAAAATATATTTCTTAATATGGATCATAGTCAACAATGTTTGAAACTGACTGCCCTAGTGAATCCTATCAACTCTGATAGATACAGAATTCCAACTTCTTAATATAAAAAAAATGGATTCCAGAAACTGTATCTCCTCCCCTATCCTCTTTCCACATTTCCGTGTATATGCCTATCTGCCTACTGAATATCCCACCAACTCCTAAATTCAAGTTGCTCTTTGACTACCACCTTTATTTCCACCCAGAGAGTCTCCTCAACATGACTATGTCTCTGACATAATTCATCCATTCACTCATGCAAACCTTCAGAGTTAGTCAGGCAGCTGCCAGGATGTTTAGACTCTCCTTCTCAGCTGCATCTGTTCTGATTTTGTCCTATCCATGTAAATGCCAACACCTTAATTTACCCCCAGTACTGCTGCACTATCCTAGTACCAGGTGTACCGGCCTATAATCTAAATTGTATAGCCCATATACCACAGCCAAGTACATTCTCTAAAACACCATGCTAATAAAAGGTGCCCCAATCAAAAATATTCAGTAGTTCCCCCAAATTTATCAAATAAAACCCAAATATATCTTTTCTTTTCTTCAACTATTATTTTAAGTTCTGGGATACATGTGTAAGACGTGCAGGTTTGTTACATAGGTAAATGTGTGCCATGGTGATTTCCTGCACAGATCAACCCATCACCTTGGTGTTAAGCCCAGCATCCATTATAAACATACCCTTATGGGCTGTTGAACTGTTTGTGCTTGGAGCTCAAACATCTTGTGTTACATACCTTAGTAACACTCTTTCAACCTAACAGGGTAATTATATAAAGCAGGCACACAATAAATGTTTAAAGAATGACTAATAGATACAAAACACTGTTATTAAATCATCAGTATATAAAATAAAAATAGAAAGCTCTCCTTACTAATTAATACTTCTATTAATCAGAATTTCTTCACCTGATCCAAAACCCTCAAATTTTTAAGAAGGCTAGAAAGAGATTAGATCAGTTGACATTATATTCCAAGCTATCTAGATAAATACCACTCAGTCAATGCAATATATAAAGGAGCATGGCATTAAAACTGAATGAATGAATTCATTTGTATAAAGAAATGCAATTATTTATGTCCATGACATTAGCACTATATAGATTTTCATTACGTTATTTAAATTATGGTTAGGTCTAACAAAGGGTACAAAATAAAGGTTTTTATATAAATAAATGTTAGACTGTTTGAAGCAGATGTCTCAAGTCTCTCTATGTATGTTTCTCATATGTATGTCCAAACTATGCAGAAATGATTGACAGGATGGCCAAAAATTACTTCTACTCTCATAAAAAGCACATATTAAACAATAATGGGAAAATAATCTCAGTGCACCAACTATACATGAAAACTAGGCTGAAATCAAAACTGACAGCTCAGTCCCAAAATGCACATTCAATCTAATAGGAAAGAGTGTCAGCAGAAAATAATTACCCATTACTCTCACCCTGTTTTCAACAAAATTAACATGAAAGTGTTTCAAGTCGTTGGAGAAAATTTCAACACACAGGTTAATCTTATCTTTAACTAGAAAAAAAAGCGGTGCACAAATTTTTAACATGCAAATTTGATTGTATATACTGAGTTTGGGGAAGGTTTGCCATCTTGGAGAAAACATCTTTCTTTTGGAACAATGGTACCAGGTGCTAACAAATGTGTTTCTATTTTTGGTTGTAATTTAATTCTACTCACAAAGGAATGTGTAAGACAGAAATAAAGGTAAGAGAAAATTACATCTAAGTTTTGTTTAATTTTAGCATTAAGTATATGGGTACATATGAATATTTGTATAAAAAGAATTCTAACTTGACAAATATATTAGGAAGCATCATATTTGGATAGTATTTTAGAGTTTATAAAGCATTTTATAGGTGCTGCCATACTCTCCTTACAAAACTTTTAGGGCTAATACACTGGTGTGATGCTATAATATTATCATGTCATTTAAAAATGATGTTGTAGGAGAATAGTTATGTACACAATCATATGGTTGTTAATACTAGAGTAGAAATGACCTTCAGAATGGCAGAGAACTTTCTAGTTAATTCTTTCTTGCATTTTCCTGCTACCTGTTCGACATTAACTCCTTAAACTAAAATGGCTCAGTAACACAAGGCAATTGCAGAAAAGTTTTGTCCTTGCTGTCACTGTTGTACCACAATAACTAATTTCTGTAGAGAACACTCTGTGATTTCTCCCCAAACTACCTATTTAAGTAACTGTGCCTCAAGGAGACAACATAGTACCATAGCCAAATATTATGGATAGATCTGGGCTGCCTGGGTTGAAAGTCAAAAGTTGGCTCTGCCATTTACTGTGTTCTCAGGCAAGTTTCTTAACCTTTCTCTATAGATGCATAAAGTGGGGATAAGAATATCTCCTATAAAACAAAAATTTTAGGCCAGGCACAGTGGCTCACATCTGTAATCCCAACACTTTGGAAGGCCAAAGTGGGCGAATCACTCGAGGTCAGGAGTTTGAGACCAGCCTGGCCAACATGACAAAACCCCGTCTGTACTAAAAACACAAAAATTAGCCAAGCATGGTGGTACATGCCTGTAGTCCCAGCTACTTGGGAGGCTAAGTCAGGTGAATTGCATGAACCACAGAGGCAGAGGTTGCAGCGAGCCAAGACTGCCCCACTGTACTCTAACCTGGATGAAAGAACAAGACTCCTTCTCAAAAATAAAAAATAAAAACAACACAAATTTTATGAGTACTTCTGGTTCTGAACAGGATGGAGTAGACACATTTCTCCCTTTTCTGCTGCCTGCCAGATAAGCTAAAACCCTTGTCTACAAAATCATAATTCATAAAAGATCAATAAATAGTACTTTATAAAAATTAAAAGTTAAAAAGTTAAACTTCACACAAAGATTTTCTGTGCAAAGAACTCTGTGAAGGGAATTAAAAGACAAGCTACAGATTGGGAAAAACATTTACTAGCCACATTTCTGAGGACTCATATCTAAGTATATAAAGAACTTTCAAACTCAACAGTAAAATACCAAACAATTAGTTCATTCTCACATTGCTATAAATAACTACCTGAGACTGGGTAATTTATGAAGAAAAGAGGTTTCACTGACTCACAGTTCCACAGGCTGTACAGAAAGCATGACTGGGAGGCCTCAGGAAACTTACAAGCATGATGAAAAGGTGAAGAAGAAACAAACACCTTCTTCACATGGCAGAGAGGGAGAGAGAGAGCAAAGGGGGAAGTGCTACGTACTTTCAAACAACCAGATCGCATGAGAACTCACTATCATGAGAATATCAAGGGGGAAATCTGCCCCCATGATCCAATCACCTTTCACCAGATCCTTTCCCCAACAGTGGAGATTACAATTCAACATGAGATTTGAGTGGGGACACAGAGAATTGCTACAGGAATCCATATGTGATAACATAGCATAGAAATACACATACACATTGTACCATGTCGGTT
The DNA here is from genome assembly GCF_030222135.1 of Aotus nancymaae. Lineage (NCBI taxonomy): Eukaryota > Metazoa > Chordata > Mammalia > Primates > Aotidae > Aotus > Aotus nancymaae. The sequence goes on from NW_026988471.1 coordinate 34,971,519, forward strand.
TACTGATATTACTGTTCTATATTTATGTAAGATACACTCTTTGGGAGAAACTGGGTAAAGGATCACTCTGTACTAGCTTTGAGGACACGTGTGCTTGTTGCTGTTGGGTTGTCACAGTTTCTGGGCTCTCTTAGAAGACAAAGCTAGTAAATAATATGATTGATTTTTATTTTCCTCTTTTTTTCTTATCCATATTTTCTAAATGTCCTGCAATAAGTGTCATCTCTGTTTCTTCTTGCTGCTGTAGCAAATTACTACAAATTACCACCTTCTTGACATCAGGAAGGTGGTGAAGCAGGCATCGGAGGGCCCCCTCAAAGGCATCCTGGACTACACTGAGCACCAGGTGGTCTCCTCCAACTTCAACAATGACACCCACTCTTCCACCTTCGATGCTGGGGCTGGCATTGCCCTCAACGACCACTTTGTCAAGCTCATTTCCTGGCATGACAATGAATTTGGCTACGGTAACAGGGTGGTGGACCTCATGGCCCACATAGCCTCCAAGGAGTAAAACCCCTGGACTACCAGCCCCACTGAGAGCACAAGAGGAAGAGAGAGGTCCTCACTGCTGAGGACTCCCTGCCACACTCAGTCCCCCACCACACTGAATCTCCCCTCCTCATAGTTTCATGCAGACCACTTGAAGAGGGAGGGGCCAAAGGAGTCCCACCTTATTGTACACCATCAATAAAGTCCCCCGTGCTCAGCCAAAAAATAATAATAATAATTTTTAATTTGTGCTGTAACAACTTACCACAAACTAAGTGCCTTAAAAAGCACAAATGTATTATCATACAATTTTGACATCTACAGGTCTGAAGTGGTCCTCACTGGCAAAAATTAAGGGGTCTGTAGGGCTATGTTCCTTTCTGGAGGCTCTAGGGAGGGAAGAAGAATTCACTTTCTTGCATTTTCCAGCTTCCAGCAGCTGCCCACATTCCTTGGTTTATAGTCCCCTTCCTCCCATCTTTAAACTCGGAAAGAGTGGGTCAAATTCCTCTCACATTGCATCACTCTGACCTCTTCTGCTCCCTCTCCCACTTTTTAGGACCCTTGTGACTAAATTAGGCCCTACTGGATCATTGGAACAATCTCTCTATTTTAAGGTCAACTGATTAGCAACCTTAATTCTACCTACAACTTTGAGTCTGTGTGCCATGAAAGGGAACACATTCACAGGTTCTGGGAACATAGGCATCTTTGGCTGTGGGAGTGAGGATGAAGGTGGGAAGGGAGAATATATCCTGCCTATTGCAAATGTAAATTATTTGACAATAAGAAAAATAAATAAGGACTTACAAATTATTCATCCATAAAACTTGCATCCAATCAGTAATTTTGTTTTGCTCTGCAAATTTTCAAAAGTGCCTTTTCCTCAAGATTACTTCCATGTGATGGAATGTTATTATAATATACTGATTTAGTTAGATCAGGACAGTAATAAATAAAAATCTACAATGTCTATAATTGCAATATATTTATATATAAATCCACAATGACTATTACACAAATGACATGCCCTTATATGTGGTGCCATTGTGCAGTATATGGCCTGCTCCAGCATCTGCAGTAGTCCAGAGGAGAATTAAGTGAACTACCTCATACCAAGACCTACATTGGGTGCTTTCCATCCAGCAACTTTCTCAATGCTCTTACTACTCTGCTAGGTGAGAATTAGTATCCCATTTAATTTAGATGAGACTGCAAGTAATTTGACTTCAGTTAATATCTCATTTAATTTAGATGAGTTTTCAAATAATATCAAGCTATATGTCAGAATTAGATTTTTTACCAATAATAACAATAATGTGTTGGAAAAGATGTGGAGAACCTTCTACACTTCTGGTGGGAATGGAAAATGGTGTAGCTGCTATGAAAAACATTGAAAATAAAATTACCACTTGATTCAGTATTCTCACTTCTTGGTATATACCCAAAAGAATTGAAGTCAGGATCTCAAAGACATATCTCCACTGTCATGTTCATAGCAACATTATTCACAATACCAAGATGTGGAAACAACCCAAATGTCTAGATGAATGGATAAAGACCCAAATGAATGGATGAAGAAAATGTGGTGTATACAGACCATGGAATATTACTATCAGCCTTAAGAAAAAAAGAAATCTTGCCATTTGCAGTAGCATGTATGAACCTGGAAAACATTATGCTACATGGACTAAGCCAGTCACAGAAGAAACAATACTGCATGGTTCCCTTATATGAGACACCTAAAATAGTCCAACTCAAAAAAGCAGAGACTAGAATGGTGGTTACCAGTGGTTGAGGGGAAGAAGAAAAGAGGAATTGTTCTTTGATCAGTATAAAGTTTCAGTTATGCAAAATGAATTAGAGATCTGCTGTACAGCATAGTACCTATACACAACAATACTGTATTGCGTGCTGATAAACTTGTTGAGGGTAGGTTTCTGCCTGTTTGTTTGTCTGTTTGTTTGTTTGTTTGTTTGTGAGGGGTCTCACTCTGTTGCTCAGGCTGGAATGCAGTGGTGTGATCTCGACTCACTGTAACCTCCGCTTCCGGGGCTCAAGCAATTCTTGTGCCGCAGCCTCCTGAGTAGCTGGGACTACAGACTTGTGCCACCACACCAAGCTAAATTTTTTTGGTATTTTAGCAGAGACAGGGTTTTACATGTTGCCCAGAGTGGTCTCAAACTCCTGACCTGCCCGCCTCTGCCTCCCAAAGTGCTAGGATTGCAGGTATGCCCAGCTGGTTTCTACTTTCTTAACGGTATCTTAGTAGCAGTGTTCTTGTGGTACTACATGGTAATATGGTATTGTTCTTATCACGAATAAAAGGGGGGACACATATAAAAAAGAAACACATATAAAATGTTGAAGATGATGGATATGTTTATTACTTGGATTGTGGTGATGATTTCTTGAGTGTATGCATATGTCCAAACTCATTAAATTGTACACATTAAAATATGTGCAGGTTTTTAACATCAATCATACCTTAATAAAGCTGCTTTAAAATGCAACAGACCTAACAGTAGAATCTTCATTCTACAGCGGCTCTCTACAATTGTCACCCTATATTCTTCAAAAACAACAGAAAACAAAGCCACTGCCCCCCATATAAAGATGCTAGTAATGCAGATTCAGGAAATTCCCAGTCTTCCCAGTAAATCAGGGCTCACAGCACCTCTATTCTGCACCACCCCACTCTGCCACCACCACAATCTTGTAGCTTAAAATAAAGAATAGATTTTTTGTTCTGTCAGACTATCAGGGCAACTATTTTTAAAACTCGTAGTGACAAGTCATAATGGAAGTAAGTAATAGAAACTATAACAATATGTGGTTGGAAAATAAACCTTAATAAGGTAAAATTTAATAAAAAAGCACTAGGAAAAATGTTCACTCTTACCAGTTTATATAAATTGAAGCAACTTTTATGATGCATTTTAAAATAAGAAAAAGGCTGAGATTTTTTAATAGCTCACAACTTTTGGGGTAGTTCCTGTGGAATTGCAATATTCATTTATTGCTGGTTGGCACTGGAAATTGGTACAACCATTTTTAGACAGCAATAGAAAATTACCAGAACTGTACAAATTTTCAAGAATTTGATTCAAAAAATTCTTCTCCTGGAAATTAAGAATTATTCAATAATATTTAAAAATCTACATGCATAAAATATTTGTCAAAAACCTAGAAACACCCTAAACACACAACAATATCAAAATGATTTAGAAAATTATAGTATATAAACTTGATGGAAAATTGTGTAGTCATTGAAATGATCATTATAAAGTAAATGTAAAAATACAGAAAATATTTATGGTTTACTGTTTGAGTAAAAAAAGAATATAGAGAGGCATGTGTTCTATGAATGTAACTGTTAAAATATCTATCTGTGTAGAACTATATCACATTTTCTCAATTCTAAAAGGCGAATTTTTAACACATCAACAGCTATGAAATAAGGATACATCTTACAATCAATATTATCTTGTGTTTTAATTGGAAGAACTTTTTCTTAGTGGTAATAAAATAGTGATACATCTTAGATTAGAGGAAAGATGATGCTAGAATAAAATCTACAAACATAAGACTGTTGTGTTAAACTTGAGAAATTCTAAGGGTTTCATTTTGCCTTTGTTCAAAATTGAATTTTCTCAGCACTAACTTTTAAAGAATAACAAATGAATAGAGTTAAATGGTTTTGACAAGTGGTGGAAAATTCTAGCGGTCTATGCATCAGGAAAAAAGGGTCATGCTCAGTGAGTAAGCCTTCTTTTAAGAGGAGGAAGAGTATGGAAGGAATTCTAAAGGAAAGAGTCTATTTTTAGCAAGACAGAGGAATGAAGAGAAAGGGGACTTCAAAATGTTTCCTAATCTACCTTGTGCTTTGTGGGATGCAGTTTTCTTTTATGTCTAACTTCAAAAGGATCAGGAATCTTGTGCCATGGAGAAAAATTTAAAAACTAAAAATAACTAAGTGACTGTCTTCTTTATCACATTTCATAAAAGTGATTCCAAATTAAACATAATTAAATTTGGCATGAGGGATTTAAAAGTAAGAAGTTTTAATGTTATACAAAAATCTTGCTGAAAACAATGATATAAATTCATGTGAGGTCAAAAATAGTCCTCAGTTTTCAAAATATAAGTAAATGGTAAAGACTATCAATGTCAAAAGAAAGTATTTATGCAGACAACAAACATGAAAAAATGCTCATCATCACTGGTCATTAGAGAAATGCAAATCAAAACCACATTGAGATACCATCACATGCCAGTAAGAATGACGATCATTTAAAAATCAGGAGACAACAGATGCTGAAAAGGATGTGCAGAAATAGGAATGTTTTTACACTGTTGGTGGGAGTGTAAATTAGTTCAACCATTGTGGAAGACAGTGTGGGGATTTCTCAAGGACCTAGAAACAGAAATACCATTTGACCTAGCAATCCCATCACTGGGTATATACCCAAAGGATTATAAATCATTCTGTTATAAAGACACATTCACACATATGTTCATTGTGGCACTGTTTACAATAGCAAAACTTGGAATCAACCCAAATGCCCATCAATGATAGACTGGATAAAGAAAATGTGGCACATATACACCATGGAATCCTATGCAGTCATAAAAAATGGTAAGTTCATGTCCTTTGCAGGGACATGGATGAAGCTGGAAACCGTCATTCTCAGAAATCTGACACAAGAACAGAGAACCAAACACTGCATGTTTTCATTCATAAGTGGGTGTTGAACAATGAGAATACATGGATGCAGGAAGGGGAACATCACACACTGGGGCCTGTTGCGGGGTGGGGGGCTAGGGGATGGATAGCAGGGGATGGGGGATTGGGGAGGGATAGCATTAGGAGAAATACCTAATGTAGGTGACGGAGGAATGGATGCAGCAAACCACCGTGGCATGTGTATACCTATGTAACAATCCTGCACAATTTGCACATGTACCCCAGAACTTAATGTATAATCAAAAAAAAAGAATGAAAATATTATTAGGAAAGCAACAAATGTCACTATATTTAGTGGTAAAATGTATTATAAGCATGTTAAGTTTTTAATGAACTATAATCAGAGTGAACAAAATAAATGAGATGTCAATAATGTCTTTTTCTTTTATTTTTTTCCTGTAAGAACATATGATACAAGACTTATTTAGATTTGAGGTCAGGAGTAGGTGCAACCCATGAAAAGTAGGCTAAGTGAGAAAACTAAGTTGGCAAAATATCTCCTAAACCTGTAACCATCAGAAACTAGAAATTCTAATTATAATTATGTGTTTCAAACGATGTCCGTAGCTCATACACTGCCCGTATCCATCCTCCATTTCTTCCTCAGTGGCAGGAACAGTCTCAATGTCTTAGTCTCAATGTCTTAGCCTCCCCTGCAGTCTTACAGCTAAGTTCAGGGTAATGTGATATAAACCAAAGATTTTTATGACCCACTGGACCCCTCTTTATACCTCTCTTATAAAGGAGGCATGAGTAGACTTTCACCATTCCTCAGTTTCTCCTGTTGTCAACCTGCACTGGATGTAATGGCTGGAATTTTAAGAGATATCTCAGTTCATAAAGTTGACACAATGACTAGTAGCCAGTGCTGGGACTGATGGAGCAGAAAGAAACTTTGAACCTGATAATGCCATGGATCTGCTCTACCAGCTTGGAATGATTTACCCCTAGATGTCCACTACACATGAGAAAGAATAAACTTGTCTTGCTTAAGCTACAACTGTTTCTAGTATTTGATACTTACAGCTGAACCCAATTCCTAACTGACATATCAAATATAAGTTATTTTGTTATAGCTTTATCAAGAACTGTCATAATATTCCTCTGAGAATATGTGGGGTTTTTAAACCTAGCTTCCCAAATTGAAAAATTAATCCGTAAGTACCAATACCCACTAGATGTTCTATGCTCTATTTTTTTTTTCTCACTCTGTCGTCCAGGCTGAAGTGTGGTGGCACGATCTTGGCTCACTGCAACTTCTGCCTCCTGGGTTCAAGCAATTCTTCTGCCTTAGCCTCCCGAGTTGCTGGGATTACCGTTGCATGCCACCATGCCCGGCTAATTTTTGTATTTTTAGTAAACACGGGGTTTCATCATATTGGCCAGGCTGGTCTCGAACTCCTGACCTCATGATCTGCCCGCCTCAGCCTCCCAAAGTGCTGGGATTACAGGCACGAGTCACTGCGCCTGGCGCTATGCTCTACTTTTATGGATTGGTACAAAGGGAAAACAAGATGAGAAGGAACTTCGAAACAAAAAGGATGTAGCTGGATAAGGTGGTGAGGAAGAAGAGAGCCAACAAGTCTGGATCCTCTCTTCCCTGACTAGTATTCATCGGGTTTTAGAAATGTCTTTGGTAGACTTGACAGCTGGGGAGAGGCCACTTAAAGCTTTGGATTTGAGTCAGAAAACATTCTTAGTTTTGGCTCTGTGATATTAGAATCTTTCTGAAGCTACTCTCGGATGCTTTCCACACATAATCACATAATAATCTTTACTAGATGGGACATCTTCTGGATAAAATGAGATAATATTTGTAGAAATGTCCATTTTTATCATTTTTGTGGGCCTGGATTTCTTAAAATAAGAAGGTTAGACATGCTTTCCCTATCAAGACTTCTCCTAAACACTGCTCTTTGTCTAGAATTCATTTTCTGACCATACCTTCATCCTGTCATTTTAAAACTTTCTGAAGTTTCACTTCCTGGATACAATTCTTTTTTTTTTTTTTTTTTTTTTTTTTGAGACAAAGTCTCACTCTCTCGCCCAGGCTGGATTCAACCTCCACCTCCTGGATTCAAGCGATTCTCCTGCCTCAGCCTTCTGAGTAGCTGGGATTACAGGTGCCCACCACTATGCCTGGCTAATTTTTGTATTTTTAGTAGAGACAGATTTCACCATGTTGGTCAGGCTGGTCTCAAACTCCTGACCTCGTAAGCCACCCGCCTTGGCCCCCCAAAGTGCTGGGATTATAGGCATAAGCCACTACACCCAGCCCCTGGACACAATTCTTAAAACCATTTTCTCCTCAGCTTCCAAACAAGATATTTCATGTGTATGCACCTGATTATGAAAAATTCTGCTTATCTCTGAATACATCTTTGGTGCCTACTTAATGGTTAACTTCCAGAGAAAAATAAACAGGCTTATTTTCAACTGTTCATTCGATTCATGTTTATTAATCATCAACCATATGCTTAACACTGTGGACATTAAATAGATACTTTCTGAGGACAGAAGTGATGTTGGTGGAGATGCTGGAGATAAGAATAATGTGGCATGCTGTGTGACTAACAGCAAATTAATAATTAATAATCACCCTCAGTTAATAATGAAGAATCACTCATAAAAAATGCAAGCATGATTTCTGTGCTTTCTACTTCATATCTAAAGCCTGATGGAAGAAGGAGCAATTAATAGAGGACCTTTTGAGAAATAGTCTTTCCATTTGTTTTAGCATTTCAGACTTTACCCTCAAACCAAGCTAACCCCTCAGGAAAGGACACATTTAGCCTGAATGATTCTGGCCTTTCAGATGGGACTTGTCTCTGTCACTTACTGAGGAGTGATGCTAGAGTCACACAGCTGCGTGCGGTGTTTTTGAGAACATCCACTGCCCTGAGGGGAAGTTCCATGTTAGCAATTTGTTTAGATTTTAATCTAGTGAAGTATTTGTTTCTCACCAAAATTGATATAATTATCCTCCCTGGACATTAAAACTATGTTCCAAACCAACTTTTGTTTTCCCTCTTTGGCTGCCAGAAAAGGTAGAGTCCAGTTTCCTGTTCACCTCTAGCAACTACGAAGACCCATCCAATAAGAATATGTATGGGTCTTATGATTTTCTACTTCTTCCTGTTCCCCAATCCCAGTCTTAACTTTTCTCTGACTCGCACTTACATTTGCTCTAATTCTTCCTCTACTATTTACATCTCATCATTTTGAGGTATGCATTTGTCATTAGCAACTTACAATGAGTTATGGAATAAGGCAAAGAATACATGAGTATTTAAAATAAATTTTAAAATAAAATGGAAATCCAAATTATATATAATTCATACAAAGAGTGAATGTCTTGAAGTATTCTAAGGACTTGACTTCTAAGGTCTATTTCACCCTGTACCATGCCTGCCTGTCTAGACATGCTATCCTGATATTGTGTAGTTTTCCTACAGCAAATCAGATCCTGTACAATAGCCTCTGAAAAATATCCCTTATTTCATAGAGTTGGAAACATTGACAAGGAAAAAAAAGGCCTTTTTCTCCCAAGGAAATTGGTGGAATTTCATACAATAAGAGTTCTTAGAGGTCATCAGCTCTGGTTTTACCATACCATTGAACTGGTCTCCATAGATGACCACAAGAAAGTGGGTACACTTTTGCACCAGAGCCTTTTCCAAGAAAGTTCCCATATAGAATGCAGGTCTCAAATTATAAAGTCACTTGCTGAGTTTTTAATTTGATAAGGCAATTAAAAAGTTGACAATTGAATTCAAGCCAGTTAATAGCTGATTGGGGTGAACTATTCCATAACAAATGTGTACTCTGTCAGGTAATAATTAAACATTAACTAAGCTTCTACTATTTGCAAGCTGCTGTACAGGACAAAATATAAATACATCATAAGTACAACACTTGAAAAGCTTATAATGGAGTGAAGAAGAGTAAACTAATACTCAAAAGCCCATAAATATTACACCGATAACTCAGTCCTCAAATGCTATGCAAGAAGTATAAAGTGCTTCCATTACGTGGAATATGATTTTTAGAAGCCATGAATTTTGAGATAATTCTTGTAATAGCATATTAGCAGGTAAACTGAAGTATGACAGGTAAGGGGAAAGAATAAGCAAAAGGTAGCCAGCCCAAAGGTAAACCACTTGGCTCATCATGCTATAAAATGCTGGAGAGTAAAATTAGGGAAGAACATTGGCATAGACTGATAAAGTTTGTTCTTCAGTCCCCATGTTCTCTACAGAACTGGGAAGACCTTTACATACAGCCCTCAAGCTGTATATAAAGCTTTCCAAGCCTGGAGATTGTAACCTAGGGTGGGTGGGTGTGTGGGTGTGTGTGTGGGTGTGGGTGTGTTGTATTTTATGTCAAAGTAAAACCACCAGTCACAAAAAGACAGACATTGTCTGATTTCACTTTTATGAGATACCTAGAGTAGACAAATTCATAGAGACAGAAGTGGAATGGTGGTTGTCACGGACTGTGGGGAAGGAAGAATAAAAAGTTGCTGCTTACGGGGTTCAGAGTTTTCATTTTCCACAATGAAAAGAGTTCTGTAGATGGATGGTGGTGAAGCTTGCACCGTAATATGAAAGTTCTTAATGCCAATAAACCACATACTCCAAAATGGTTAAGACGGTGAATTTTGTGTTTATTTTACCACAATTGTAAAAAACAAATATTTGAAAACCACTGATCTCAATAAACAACAAAAAAGTTTTCAAATGTTTTTGTTCTTAATTCAGTGGAAAGTGAGATATTCTTGAATGTTTCCAAAAGGAGTGATGGCATCAGACATTTCTTGAGATGTTTTATCTGGAACCAGAGAGAGGGATGGATTGCAGGTGAGAAAGAGGTGGTTGGAAAATGAGTAAGAGACTAATATAGTTTCCTATATAAGAAGTATTTATTTAATACCTTACTATACAGCAAATGTTGATTCTGCATCTATTATGTACACTGCATACAAAATCACACACAAAATCACTGCTAATAAACTGACACAAGAACACAAAATCAAACACCACATGTTCTCACTCATAGGTGGGTGTTGAACAAGGAGAACACATGGACACAGGGAGGGGAGCACTATACACGGGGGTCTGTTGGGGGGGAGGGGGGATAGTGAGGGGGTGGGGAGTTGGGGAGGGATAGCATGGGGAGAAATGCCAGATATAGGTGAAGGGGAGGGAGGCAGCAAATCATACTGCCACGTGTGCACCTATGCAACAACCTTGCATGTTATTCACATGTACCCCAAAACCTAAAATGCAATAAAAAAAAAAGAAAAAAAAAATCACTGCTAATAAACAGAATAATTTACTAGATGTTCAACAGCCACAGGTTTCTGAGATACAGAAATCTGTGACCATAGCATAGTTTAACTATCTCAATCATTTCAGTTGCAAAGAAATCAAAGATTTCCAATACTTGTCTTTGCACTTTTTTTTACTCTGGCAATCATAGCAGCAAAGGTCTGGCTTTCTGAACATCAGTGAACAGAAATGTTTACTTTAGTAAATTCAGCCTTTGCTTTCTAAATTAAAGTGGTTCCCTTCTAACTCACTAAGTGCTTTTACTCTATGGTCACACATCTGAACAGCAGAAAAACCTTCAAAAAGGTGATTTCTATCACACTCGGGACCAATCTGAAATTTAAACCTAATGTCAAAAGTAATTTATTTCATAAAATGCAATTAGCCACAATCATCGCATATATCCAATTCAACAATTTTTTACTTAAAACTACTTTGGGCACATTGTTTTAAAATATTTTGCAGGTCCAAGTTTATTTCAATGTGTTTGCAAAGGAGGCATTTCTGTATGCTGCTATCCATTTATTGTCCCATAGTATATGTCCTGCATACCTTATGACAAATTTCTGTCGAAGCTAACCCTCTGAAACCCTATTAGGCTCAGCGATCCCTTATACCACATACAGGAAAGTTGAATTAAAATGTTTCAAATTTCTCCAGTTGTTAAGTAATGGTGATGTACTTTTTCAACGATATTTTTTGAGAACTTAAAAAAAACACCAGGAATAAAATAAAAAGCCTGTTCCTGTCTCTCTCTCTCTCTCTCTCTCACACACACACACACACACACACACACACACACACACGATGCTATGTTAACATTTTTAAAATACGGGTTTTTTTTTAATAAACGTTCTAAATCAAATGAAAGCCCTCTTTCTCAACTACCCTCCAACCAGGTTTCTTCCCTACTTCTTGGAAGCAAATCCATCAGTGATTTGCTATTTAACCTTCCAGTCCATTTTGATACTTGGATACATATGCAGGCATCCATAAATACTACATACTGATATTTTTGTGTTGCTTTTTTACATTTAAACATTTTGCATCATAAAATCATATTGTTTTGTGTTATTTTCACTTAATATTATATTTTTGAGATACATCCAGATTTAGGTAGAAAGGTTCATTCTTTTTACCACTGGATTGTATGTATTCCAGTGTATGAACAAGCTCTATAATATTTATTCTTTTAGGATATTTTATCATTTTTTTCATTTAGGTGGTTTCAAATATTTTCTTTCACAAACACTACTGAATGAGAAGCAGCTTTATGAAGACCCACTTGTGCATTAGAAGAGTTTCTTCAACAATTAAAAAATAAAAATACCTTTTTTTGAAAGAAGAGTTTCTTTAGGACACAGAAGTAAAATACATGTGTATTTTTCAGTGTTTGTTAATTTGTTTTGAAACTTCCAAATCACTCTACAAAATGGTTGTATCATTTATACCTCACTTACTGTTTCACTACTTTTCATTTTTTGATACTCTGGTTAAAAATGTAACTAATTATTGTTTCCATTTGCATCCCCAAGATCATTAGTAAGGAAGCCTGAGTGAAGAAAGCCTCTGTGACATGTTGGGGAACTGACCTTGACTTAAAGAGATGGCAGCATTGGCAGCAGCTCTGTCTTGGCAGGAACTTGTGTCACAGTGCGTTGCAAACCCCCCACAGGCTCAAAGAGGTGCCAGAGTGAGATCTCCAGCCTGCAAAACTCCTGCACAATGTACTATGTCTTCCAGTGTTGCACAAAAATATGAAGCAAAGAACTTTCCTCCTGTGGGGAGTGATAGAGTGAAGAGCAGCCTAAGTACGACGGTCTACCCGAGAGTCACATTTGAAAACATAGAAATGTTCTGTTCAAAGCAGTAGGCACCATCATGCCTCACTGAAGTAAAAGCTTGAAATGGGGCCATAGATGGTGGCTTATGCCTGTAATCTCAGCACTCTGTGGGGCCAAGATGGCTGGATCACTTGAGTCCAGGAGTTGGAGACCAGCCTAGGCAACATGGTAAAACCCCATCTCTACAAAAAAATAATAATAATAATACAAAAAACATTAGCTGGCGTGGTGGCATGTGCCTGTACCCCCAGCTACCTGGAAGGCTGAGGCAGGAAGATTACTTGAGCCTGGAAGGTCAAGGCTTCAGGGAGCCATGATCGCACCACTGTACCCCAGCCTGGGCAACAGAGTGAAATCCTGTCTCAAAAAAAAAGTCTGAAATGGGACCTGGTTTTTAATTTGGCTTCTTATAATACTACTTCGAGCAACTCTTCCCTTTCTCTTTTTTTCCTGTCTTCCTTAATGCACCATGAAACCTCCCTCCTTAGACTAGCACGCCATAGTGAAATAACAAAACTAACTAGAACTCAGACGTTAGCCCTGGGGCCAGCATTTCTGGAAAATTAAATAATGCAACACCTTGGTCAAAATATTTTTTTCTGCTGCATCTTTTCTTTCTTATGATAGGATAAAATGATGCCAAAGGCCAAAATCTAAGATTTGATGACTCTCTTGGTCTAGTGTTCCCTTCCTCACGTCTAGCTAAGCTCAGGATTTGGCCCTGTCTGCTGACCTCCCCCTGTCTGTGTGTGTGTACACACGCACACAACCATTACCTGTCTCAAATTGCTTGCTTATCACACCCCATGGGAGCCAGATGGCCCCATCATGGCCTCAGTAAGATTCAGTCACTGACCTTCTCCTGCCTTTACAGCCAGGCTCCCTGTACCTTCCTTGGTGACAGTTTATTCACCTTTTGCTGATCCCCTCTATGGGAAGCAGGTGAACTAAAGAAAATCCCAGGACAGTCTTATTCCCCCATCACCCGCAACAGTTGGTGCTCCATCTGTCATTAATCCCACAAGGAACTAGCTAAGACACAAAGACACAAAGAATTAAGTAAGACACAGATTCTACCAGGGAAGAGAAAATCCATGAAAATGTGATTTGTGTAAATTGCTGTAATGAATTTGTCAAGCAGTATGTTCAGAACACCATATGAATGCAAAAGCTTTACTTTATAGAGAAAGAAGAGGATCTATCCATTGGCGAGGTGGGGGGACAGGAAAGCACAGGAAAGGGGGTTGCATGTGCAAAGGGGTGGAACCAAAAAGAACATAGCACATTCTAGTTTGTACTGCTAAAGTAAAGGAGACATGGAGATAAATGGCAGAGCTTCATTATATCAATGATTCTAGTGGAAGACTTTCAGTCCATACAAGCAACAGAGAATGAGGCAATAGCAGTTAGCAGAAGGTTTTCTAGAAAGCCTCAGCATCTTCAGTGAGGAGACTTCACTGAAGAGGGGTAAAATATACCAGAGGGTTCAGCACCAGAGACAGAGCAGCAATAAATCTACAAGTCTATGGAGAGCACCTTAGAAAAGAAATATGGCCTTGAAATAAATCTGTCTAGTCAGAGATTAGGCCATGAGCAATTTCCTCTACCCCTTGGTCTAATTCTGCTATAGGGAAACAGAGGGAAATTAATGTAGCCCAAGAAATCCTAAGGGTTATTTTTCCCAAGTAGCACACATTGAAAAACCCTAAGTATACTCATATTAGAAAAGGCATATACCAACATTCTAGCTATCTCTTATTGCATCCCTCAAAATACCATCTCTTCAACATGCCATGAGTATTTCTGATATGTGGTAGTACCTTACTGGACCTCCAAAATATCGCTTTGGTGATTATTATTTCCCAATCACTTATCCAAGAGAAATAAAAACATGTCTATCCAGAAACCTGCATGTAAGCTTGGAAGCAGCTTTATTGATAATTGACTCAAACTGGAAACATCTCAACTGCTTAATGAAAAAACAAAATGTGGTATATCTGTAAAATAAAATATTCACTAGCAATTGAAAGGAACAAACTATTGACATGTGACAATTTGGATAAGCCGCAAGGGCACTATACTAAATGGGAGTAGAGGGGAACCCAGATTCAAAGGAATTCTTACTATGTGGCTTAACTTACATGACATTCCAGAAAGACAAATTATACTGCTGCATGATATGTGACTGTTTTTTCTCCCTTCACCTGTTGTGACAGATGCTAAAGAAGTGCTGCTGTTCCCACTGATGGATTGAGGACAGGAGCTTGCCTGGTTGGTCAGGAGAAGACAGATGACCACCCGATGACCACAGTGGGAAGAAGATGGACAGATGGTGCTCTAAAGAAAGGAGATTGAGGCCACCTGCTTTAGAAGAGAAGAACCAGGGCAAGTTGCAGCTTTACCTATTAAAGGATGCAGTGTTTAACCACGATGAAAATGCAAGACTGCTCATATGACAGGTCAGAGCTGAGAACAGCATGTGAAATCTGGAAGTGAGGCAGAAGATGTGGGTCTGGGAAATGCACTGCACCAGAGTATTTTCAATTACTATTGAACTTTCGCATTCCTCTTAGGTGGCAACCAAACCATGTGCAGGAATCTCTCTGGCACAGGGAGTAAGGGAGAGCACAAAAACCACCCAGGTTTTGCCTAGACATTTGTTTATGTGTCTGTAAAGTTACTGCATGGAGAGCATGGCAGACAGACTGGCTCCATGACCCCTGCCTCTTGGTATTCACAGCCTTGTATTATTTCCTCCCTTTGAGTGTAGGAAGGATCTATGACCAATAAAATATGACAAGGGTAATAGGATGTCACTCCTGTGATTACATTATATAAGAATCCATCTTGCTAGCCAACTTTCTCTAGGGTTTTCCTTTCCTTGTTGGCTTTGAAGAAGCAAGTTGCTGTAAGTCTTATAGCAACAAAAAAGTGAATTGTTCCAACAACTTGACTAAGTTTGAAGTGCCAAAGCCTCCAGAACCCCAGTTGAGCCTCCAAATGAGAATGGAGCCTTGACAGACACCTTGATGGAAGCCTTGCAGAGAACACAATTTTGTGGACTCCTGACCCAGAGAAGCTGTGAGATAATATGTACTTTTTTACACTGTTGAATATGTGGCAACTTAGTACACAGCATAGAAAATTAATGCAGATGGGTGCACTTCATCTGTGGTTTCTTATACATCCAATATGGTAATATATATATATATACACACACACACACACACACACATATATGTATATATATTTATATATATACATATATATACGTGTATATATATATATATACACACACACACACACACATATATATATACACATATATATATTAAATCCTATGTACAGAAAGAAAAAGGTCATACTATGCTGGTTCTTTCAGCCCCACAACAGCAAGACACTGCATAGCCTCTCTGCTTTGTAGGTAAGAGAGCAAAATCCTAGACAGACGAGCCTTCAGTATGTGAAACCAGACTAGTCAGTGATAGACAAGAACTGAACACTCTCAGGTCTTGTCCATAGCACCCAGCATTCACAGAAGAAATTGGTGAAACAAATTATAGGAAGTGTTTAGAAGGTTAAATCATCAAAGCAAAGCATCTTTCTACCTTTCAACCTAGAGAGGGATATTAAACACTAATCCCCACCTGCTGTTTCTGATTCTGATACAACTCAATCAAGCTAGACTGCTGCAGGTGAGTTCTCAATGGAACTACAGTAGAGAGAATTTTTTCACTGTGGGCTACACATATCCTACATAACCATCTTGCCCCAGATTTCTATACTCCTGTTATACCTTCTTTTAGTGTTAGTACTTACCTTGCTTCCTCTTGCTATGGGGCATTTGCACATGTTGACCCTTGACACGCTATTTTCTCTGATTTTGACATAATTAATTTCTTTTTCAGATCTCAGCTCAGAGATCTCTGGAAGTAGACCTAATGCCCAATGACAGGTCATCAGGGTACGACAAATCGCACCTACTCAACACTCGTCACAGCTTAACCATCCATTGGCGTGTGTGATTCCTTTCTTAATGTGAGCTTAGTGATGAGCCTCTTTCTCAGCCACGTGAGCAGGCACAAGGACAGATTTTGATTCCCATTGACTTTCCAGTAACTTGTCAGTGTTGAGCTGAGAGCTTGGCAGATAGTAAGGTTCAATAAGCATTCATTCAATAAAGAACTGAATAAGACATAGTCATCTAAAATAACTGAAGAAAAGATGAGCCAATGCCTGAAAGTCAGGAGACCTGGGTGTGAATCAGCTTTCCACTTTTGCTCCTCAGCCTCCCCAGTGCCTTGTGAGTTCTTTAGGTCTCTGATTTACTGACAATATCATCAGCACTATTAGTTACTTGTTACTGACATTGTCACCACTGTCCTTTTCTTCACTTTGCCTCTTCAAGGAAACAAAGATGGAAAGACCTTTGAAATTCTGTTTCATTTCCTCAGACCTCTCTACACATTTTCAACAAAAATTTCTCAAAAGGACTCCAGGCTGCATGCAAACCACAGGGCCCATTGGGGCCTAAAGTTAAAAGGTCATGTTGTGTAGAATGGTCCTCATAGTCATCTGGGAACAATAACTAAAACGTATAAATTACAGAACAGTGATGGCTGGCTGCCGTATCCATGGAAACAGATGTTGGCTTGGCCAAAGTGCTTTATAATGATTATGATTAATCATCCTTGAAATCACTGTTATTTATTGGCGTAAAACTGATGGAACCATGTTAGAAGGGCTATATTGCACAGTTTTACAAATTTTCAGTTGTTAGAGCTAGTACCCTGACAATAAAATAGAAAAAATTTGTTCTTTAAAATGTACTCATTAAATATCAAAGAGAATGGGAAAATATAAAATCCACAGCTTGGAATAATAGTCAATAAAAACATTGTGCTAACACAAGTCACTATGTTCAAAATAAATTTTCTTTTGTGCTCCATATAAACTGAGTGCTAAAAGAATGTTTAGATAAGTGGGAGCCCTGTTTTGTGAGTTCTTTCTAAATCTTTTTCACAATTCTGCTTTATCTATGTTTAAGTCAGAACCATAAGACAAGAAAAAGGTTATGAGTTCATTTATTGTTGGCCCTTCCTTTAGCCAATCTTCATCACTAGCATTTTTTGATTTTATGATGTTACAGATATTCTGAATTTGAATCCTTCTGCATCACACTACTTAAGTGTGATTTATTTTAATTCAATTACATGTACAATTAAAGTATGACCAGATTTTAGAAAGAGTCTTTACTCAAACATTTTTGGGTGGAGCTAGGGGCACTTTGTAGGAAGCATCTTGTTCTTCTAGAGCTTTCTTAGCTTCTTCATCTTCTGTCCTGATTCCTCATTCCCACCCTGACCAATAAGGCCGACAGGCACCTAACAAAGCATGCATAACCTTGACTTTTTCTCACATCTGCCGTGACGTACACCTGAAACAGGGAAATACTAAAGGATGTGCCAACAACCCCCGGGGCCACTATGAGCTTGGGTGCATTCCTGATGCATGTTTTCCCAGAACACGTCCATACTCCTCAAATACATGTGGCATTGTTTTCAGTGACAATAGAAGGCTGTGAGGAAGGGCCATAGCCTTCGGTGCTGTTAGTACAAGTCTTTCCTAAACACATCCAAAAGCTACTGCCATATCATTCTTGATCTAGTGCCACAAATAAACAGCAATGCTTGGGCCCTGGGCAATGCTCTTTGAACAGCTCTGGGATTGTTCTGAACAATGCTCTGATTGTCTGTGGGGTGGGGCAGCTAGAGAGAGTGGGAGTGGGTGCTTAGAGTCGTGCTAGAATAAGTTCCAAATGCCATGAGTAATAGCCACTGCTAACATGCAGAGAGGCTCTGAGATGTGTATATGGCCACATCACTGCAAACCTCCTGTCCTGCTCAATACTCAATAGACCTAGAAAGTGACTCAGAATGTTGGTGCAGCTGGGATTGATAAAGAAACCTGGGTAAATTGGAAACTCATAAACAAAGCAAAAACATTTTAAAGGAGGCAAGATTTGTGACTATTCACCAGTAATTTTGACTAAAATGTCCCTGTATGATACATCATAGAAGGACAAAAGTGGAGATTGTGGGCTAACTATTTATACATGCAGGCAAGAAGGAGGGCTGCCCCAAGGAGGTATGCAGAGCTTCTGTGTCTTCAATCCAGAGAATGGAGAGGTATCTCCAAAGGGAATTTGATCAAACTCTCTGAACCTTCCAGAACTGAGAATTACCATTCTCTATTTTTAAATTGCCTCAGAAAGAAGACTCTATGATCTCATTTCAAAGTATAGTCAAGAGATTTATTATAAAACGTAATGAAGAGAAGTGCTATTTGATATAAATCTATTCCAATGGTTCTCAACCAGGGATGATTTTTGCTCTCTGGAAAACATGTAGCAATGTCTAAAATGTTTTTTATTGGTACAATTGGTGAGGAAGGCAGGTGCTCCTGATGTCTAGTGGTAGAAATCAGGGTTGCTGCTAAACCTCCTCTACACAGCACAGCCTGACATGATAAAGATATATTCAGCCCAAAATGCCAAAGCTGCCAAGATTGAAAAGCACTGATAACCAACGTAGCTAAATTATTCCTCTCTGAAACAGTTGAGTAAGGGCAAAAGATTCATAGTTTAAATACCTAGATAAATCATTAAAGGCATCTGTGTATACAATGCCATGGTCCCAGAATACCACATTAATTTTGTTGAAGGATATTATTGATAATTACTCAAGTAAAATGAACAGACATTTTTTAGTGCCTACTAACCATGTAGGCAGACTTTGTCTTTACAAGGGCCACTATCTGAGAGGTAGGGAATGATGTGCATGGGAAACCCTTTATAGGTATTTTAGAGGAGGAAACAATCCCATTAGTTTGAGTAATTGTAATATGGGAAGATGACTTTGAACTCTTAAGCTAATGATGCCTCACTTTCTAATAATGTAACTTGGGCATAGTTTGGAATTCTTGATTTAATTAATACCATTCATTATTCTAAACACTTTGCATTCATTATTCTAAATACTTTGTATTATTTTATCATATTCTCCAAACAACTCTATGAAGTAGGAACTGTTATCCTCATCTTACAGATGAGCCAGAATTCTACCAGGGACTGTCTCCAGAGTGAGTGTGCATAACCACCATGCCACAGAGCTTTTGTGGAAATGAGGGGCCAAATGATTTTGGTCAAATGACATCACCTCTCAATCATTGTCCCCTCACATCCAAGGGAAGGCGCTAATGGTCCTTCAAGTCCTCCTAGCACCAGTATTTATTATTCTAGCACCAAAATGAAGACCACTTTTCAACAAAATAGTCATCTTGGCATAGGCTTCACGCTGTGGAGGTAAATTTTCAAATTATCTGTAAAACTGGTAATCTGGGATATTTACTCTAAAAGACATTTTATCCTCACTTATACTTTTCAAATAGGATATCAGTCCTTGTCATTACCTCCGCAAGGTCAAATCAATTTGATTATAAAAATATAGTCTACTATATTTTTAGATATAATATATATCAATAGATAGTAACTGTATAGTTACTATCTAAAAAATGAATACCTCATGTTCATCTAATTCATTCATTCATTCATTCATTCAACAAATATATACTGATTTTCTACCACCTGCCGGTCAATAGGCTGAATACTTAAGATATAGCAGTGATCAACTAGACATAAACCCTGAACTTCATGGAACTAATGAATGAAAATAGAGCCTTGAAAATAAAATATTTCCAGGTAAATAGGGTAGGCATAATGTTTATCTTTGAATTATTTGAATTTTGGCCATCCTTATTCACCTGAATTCCCAATTTATACCTATTTTCATGATAAGGTATAGAGTTTTTATCACATTTGTTTTTGAAATAGATATAGGTATGACCCATGGAAGGCATGAATAAAATTGGAAGAATGCTGCCATTTAATTCTTTCTTAAACATTAAAATAACATAAAGATGTATTAAGCAAAAAGATACTAATAGGATTTTCTTATTGCAATGATTTTTTTCCAGAGATCTTCTAGGTTTCACTCAAATGTAAAGCAATGAAAATTTTTTCACAAATTTATACTTAAAATAAAACGTATCAGGACAAAGGACATCACCTCTTAATCAATGGCCCCTCACCTCCAAGGGAAGGAGCTGGTCTTTCAAGTCCTCCTAGCACCAGTATTTATTATTCTAGCACCGAAAGGAAGACCTTTGAGAGACATTAAAATCAATTTCATTTTTATACAATGCTCCTTTGCCATGTTCTATTTTAAAGAACTTAGCTGAGCCGTTTGCTATATCACCTTAACTATGATAAGGAAGATTTTTTTTTTAACAGATCCCTTGTCAAAACCATTTACTCTTCCTTTATGTCTTTCATGTTGCTCCCTGCATCTGGAAGCCCCTATTTTTCCTTCCCCGATAGCAGCAGCGTTCACTTCAAAGCCCTATTTGAGATTATTTCATTTACATATGTGTGTTTATTTTTATACTTTGATCTAGCCCAAAAATATTTGAAGTAGACGATAAGATACGTAGAAGATGACCCAACAGCATCAGTTAAAAGTGGGGCAAGAGAAGAAAGTAAAACAAGAGTAGAGATGAAACAGAGCCAGGAATGAATCTAAAAATGCATGTTACTATAACCCACATATGTCCAATGGGTGGGCCATAAATCTGGCCCTAAATTTTCTGGCAGCCAACATGAAAAGAGAAATCTTATCAGTTATACAATTCATAGTAACCATGATACACTACCAATCCAAATTTCCCAAGGAAAGTGAATTATTCTTGATACTCAGATGAGACGAAAACTCTCTCTGGGATCATCATAAGTGGGTGACGTAATGAACAATCACCGCAGCTCCTTACTGTTCGTAGAAGATCCACAGGTCTGCTTATTAGGATGACTCTTGAGGTAGGCTGGCAGCACATGCTTGAACACTATACAGGGAAAGGATGTTTTTCCAGTAAAGAGAAAAGACAGGAATGACTAATACAACCAAAGCAGTATTCCAGCTTCCAATGATCAGCTTTGACCTAGATCTTTAATTTAGAATATGTGGAGGCAGATAAAACTTAGCAATCTTCTCTTCATATTGTTCCTCTTTGCTTTTGATCCACATTATTTGGTGACAAACTTGTTATTAAATATGGCAAATGCATTGAGAATAGCTATTCCATGTGCCATTGAGTCTGTCCTCCAGTATCTGAACAGACCAAGAGCAAGGCTAGGGTTCCTATCCTCTTGCAGAAGCTGAGGAGTTCACAAAGGCACATATTCAACAGACAGCTGGGCCACCCTCCTATGAGGCGAGCAGAGAGACTACTTGCAAGAAAGACCAGGATTATTCCTAGAAAGTTATTGTGAACCCACTGCATACCCAGATAAACAGGAATTGAGGCCCCAAAGTTTCTATTCCATTTAGTATGTCCAAATAATATGCCCATTTAGTATGCCCAAGTATTAGCCCAAATAAGCCAAAGATAACTAGACACTGCCTTGGCCAAAATAAAAATCAGCATGGCACTGAAAATATCATTATCTTTAAACAGAATATTTCCTATTGTGTGTCCCAAGATAAGCCATTATGAAATGCACATCAAGAAAATAGCAATAAGTTGTATGGGATTGTTAGTTATTTATAAGCCAGCTAAAAGATGATAATATCTAGCAAAGACAATCACTTGTTTAGAAAAAGGAAAAAAGAAGAAAAGGCTAAAAGGCTTATCAGTGGCCTTTCTTTTGGACAATAATTGGCCAGCAGGGTCAGAGGCCTATTGAGGTCACTCCTTGTTTAAAATAATAGAACCATAATATTCATGGAAAAAAGAATGTGCTACTTTTCTCTATACCAGGAGAGGGAGGGGTTGAAGTTAGCTCAACCAGATCATTAAGAACCAAGTCTGAAAGAGGGGAACCTACACACAGTCCTTTGTAACCCCAAAGACAATGGTCTGCTGTGTCAAAAGACTATTTCTACTGGCTCTGATCCCAGCAGAATCATAATAGGGTCAGTTTTATAAAAACATCTAAACCTAGGGCTCTGTCTAGATTGCACACATACACTTCAAGCAACCAAATCTTGTATACAAGGATCAAGACCAAGGAACTGTCGATAAATTCAGCAACAATGTGGTATTTCTAGTGTGTTTCTCCACAAGGCAATAATAAGGATAACAGTGGGCTATAAAAAGAGGAAGCTTTGCTTTGTGCTTTGTGCTCCTCATACAGAACTCTGGCCTATGAAAACTAAACTTGCAATTTGACAGTCAAATACCTGGCATACAATTTAGGGCCACTGTCCAATAATGGAACGCTATAAGTTGGAATAGGTATTGTCCTTTTAGAATATAGAATAAAATCAAACTATTCATTTAATCAGGCAGGGTTGTGCCTGTAGTATGACTAATGGTCGAAAAGTAGGTGAGAGTGGTCCTTGAACAGATTTGGAGGAAAAAAATCTTCCCTAGCACATAACAACCTTGCCTAATGCAATGACTTAACTCAGATTCTGACATAAATTATATTTTTAAGTAAGTTTTTTGAGGTGTGATAAACTTGAAAAAAAGTTTTCAATTGTATAAGGTTCCAAGTGGTTACATGAGATTTTTGTTTCATGTGATACCTCATTAACCTCACTGCAGAGTTTAAGTTGTTCCACTTTCTCTGATATTGGAAATGAGGTACCCTCTTGAGAGTTTAAATAGTCCTCAACTAGTAAGAGGCCACTTCACGCACTCAAAAACCACTTTCAACCTGTATTAGTTCCCTAGGGCTGCCAAAACAAAGTAACTTGATTATCTCCATAAAGGCCCTGTTTATAAATAAGGTCATATTCTTAGATACCGGGGTTAAGACTTCAACATAATTTTTTGAAAATGAAACCCATAACACAATGCCAACTGACCTATTCTGCAGGATCAAAAAAGATTCTTCATAACTGACTGCTTTAAGCAGTGATGAGACCTTGCCCATTTAACTACAAATGATCCTGAAACTAAAGAACAAAGAACAATGACCCCTCTGCTCCCCACTACAAGAAGGGGATAGCTCTGTCACTCCTTTAAGAGCTGCTATGAATGTGACATGTGCTCTTCTTTTCTTTTCCACAGATGAGAGGCAGTATGGGGTTGTGACTGATGGCAGAAAAACTGGAGCCATGAGGCCTGGGTTCAAATCCCAGCACCACTACTTATTAGTGGTGGAACTTTCAATAAGTCTTTTATCATCTCTGATCTGCACCTAACTAGTCTGCAAAATGGAAATAATAGAACTTGCTTCCCGAAGATCTTGTGAGATTAAAATGACTCTCTCTCTCTCTTCATATGTGTGTGTGTGTGTGTGTGTGTGTGTGTGTGTAAATACATATACTGGAGTCATACACACACACACACACACACACACACACACACACAGTACTTACAACAGAAACTGGCAGCCAGTCAATTAAGTTAATGTTAGGTATTTTAAAGTTAGACAGTTTAAATAAATATATTATTTTTAATTACGAGGAGCAATGCTCACCATCTCAACAGGGAACTGATTATCAAGGAAGCTAGATTTCCCCAGGCACCCCCTTAATGACTCTCATTTTATATCCTCTCTACTCAACTGTGATTCCCTTTTTTATGCCTTTCCTCAATTAAAAATTATAACAAAGAAGCCTCTCTGTCTCATTCCACCTCACTCTGATCATTTTGCTCAATGTGATCAACGCATCAATATTAGAAGGCAATTGCTTCTTGAACTAGTATCTTCATCTCTGGACAACTTGCTGCCTCCAGATTACCATAAACAAGTTCCCCAAAACTTGCTTGTTTTCCATTTCTTCTACACCCTATAAAACTTACAGGCGTGTGATGCACATAAGCAAGTGCTGGGTAAATCTCAAATAACTGGAAGGTAAATACAAACCAAACTTAAGCAATAGGAAGAGGAGCTTTTATTGCAAAAAAAATTTGCATATCCAAGGATCATTTTTCTGAATGCTTATTGTTCACAAATGTTCAGAAAACTCGAGCAAGGGCATAGAATGAAAACCTGAGGAAAGATGATGGCTGGAAAAGATTGGCTTCATGCCTAACGTTGCTTTATCATGGTTCTGGCAGGTAATCAATAGAAAACTCTGTTGCATAGACATAAATCATAATTGAGTTTTCATCAGGCCTCTGCCAAATCTGTGCCTCTATGAAATCCAGGATCCTGGTGCCAAGGTGCCTTATCAGTCCATATGCAAATATGCCTTTTGATGAAATCAAATAACAGTAGAATTCAGATGAGACTGAAGCCTTGTGCTGCCAAAGCCAGGTAGATACTTAACTCTTCCATTGGCCAACGACTAAAGAACGACCGCAAAGGGCAGCCTTTCTCACACGACATTGATCCTTAGCTGCTCAAGGGGATTCAGAAATGGGAAGAAAATCAACCACACTGGTCATTCTCCGTAAGAGCCTATGTGCAAGGACCTTTCTCCAAAATCCCTGAAACCTTTATTTGAAATGTATTGAAAGACCATCAACTAACACGGAAGAAAAGCACATTGTTTTCTCAAGGCAAAAGACAAAACGTGGTATTAAAGATTTATCTCCTCTAAATGTTAGCAAAGACGACAAAATTTCCAGACTTTCATCCTTTTCTCAAAGATAATACATCTGAAACTCAAGTCAATTTAAAAGGAATAAATTTAGTTCTATTCCTATTTATTTTAAGGGCAGATGATTACATTAAGATGCCTAACTACTATGCCTATAGGTTTATAAGGATCGGTATTTTTGGAGTTCTTTTGAACATTTCTTAAAATACACTTTTTTAAAGATCAACCTTCAGAACTTTTTTAAATCCACTGGCGAGTGACTAGCCTGGAAAAAAAAAAAATCTTACCTAGATATTTGTTCAACCATCCAAACTACCCTCCCTGCTTTCCCACAGCACGCACACAAAGAAAAAGATTCCCCAGATCCATACTGTCCACTACAGCAGCCACTATACACAAGTAGCTATTTAAATTTAAATTAACTAAACATAATTAAAATACAAAATTCAGTTCCTCACTCGTGCTAGCTATATTTCAAATGCTCCATACTCATGTGGCTAGTGGCTCTCATGCATTGCAGGCATAAAACATTTACATCATTGCAGAAGTTGTGTTGAATAGCTCTATAAGACTACACCATTCCATTTTCTTGCAGAAAGACCTGAGCTTTGTCATCATAGAAGGTGGGGCTCCTTTTCTCTCCAGGTTCTCCAGAGAAGCCCAATCTCACTAGCAAATAATGTGCCCCACAGAAAGGGCCACAGTTTCCATTCATTCATTCATTCATTCATTCATTTATTAAGACGGAGTCAGCTCTGTCCCAGGCTGGAGTGCAGTGGCTTGATCTCTGCTCACTGCAACCTCCGCCTTCCAGGTTCAATCGATTCTCCTGTCTAAGCTTCCCAAGTAGCTGGGATTACAGATGCACACCACCAGGCCTGGCTGAATTTTTGTATTTTTAGTAGAAATGGGGTTTCACCATATTAACCAGGCTGGTCTTGAACTCTTGACCTTGGGTGATCCACCCGCCTCTGCCTCCTGAAGTGCTGGGATTACAGGCGTGAGTCACCACACCCGGACCAGAAAGGGCCACCACTTTCTTTCCCTGAGCCCAGATGCATAAGGAAAGAACTAATAGGATTTTGATCAGGCCTGCAATAATCAACTGGATTGAGGAAGGACAGTCAAATCAAATTTACTATGGGTGTTTTTTCCATACATAGACACATTTGAGAATTTCTGAATATTACAAAACATTTACCAATAGGGCATTATTGTACTTGCAAAAGATATGAGTGCTAAAAAGGCACTAGAAACTACTTACTTAAATGACTGGTAATTATCATAAGAGCAGCTATTTACTGACAATACTATTTTCTTGAAACTACACAACATAATTTTTACATATTTTGGTTTAATTTGCCACAAAAACCTTTGAGATAGGTATTACTGTTATCCCTACTTTACAGGTCTGAAAGGCTGCCCAGATCACACAAGCAGTACATGGTGTAGGTAGGCTTAATACCATACCTGGATGATTCTAAATTCCATGCCCTTATGCATTCCTCTAAACCTCCTCCATGATGTGCAAACGATGGACCATACGGCATAAACAGCTCACCTAGAGTTTGCATATGGTCTGCATAAAGTTGGAAACCTTTTATGTTCCTCATAGAGAAGTTCAGTTCGGGCCCATGAATAATCTAATTCAAACATTTTCAGCCCTGCCCACAGGCAATTCCTACTTGCTCCCTATACTCCCATACAAACCTAGTTGTGCCTTTTTCTGACTGGAGTCTTTGATGCTCTAGCCATCAAGACTGACAGCCAGGGCTCTGGCTCTTGGGCTGACGGTTGTGTCATATCCCTGGTAAGTGTGTCAGTGACTTGCCATGCTGTGAGTCAAATAGGTAATTTTCTAAATATCACATATACTCTTATATGGATGCAACTAGGATGAGACAGAAAAGGCAGATGAAAATTATTTTTCAAATAAATGGACCTACTGTGTCCTTTTTGTGTACCAAGCATATTGCTCCTTTCCTTGTTTGCAATAGAACGTTTTTAAAGAATGAAAAGCGGTTATTGGAGAAAAAAAGCATATTTTGCAATTAAATAACTTAGAAGGTAAATCAAAGGAAGAAAATGCCCTTTTCAAAAATATTCAATAACAAAAATTGTTTATGTATACACTATTACAATGAAATCCTATAGTGTCTAGTTATATATTTTCTGAAATATTTACCCAAACAAAGGAAAGCTTTAAATGATATGGAAATGAAATCATGCTTAACCATTGTTTCCAATATTGCATTCTCTGACTTAAAAGATCATTTTAAATTATGTGTGTGTGTGTGTGTGTGTGTGTGTGTGTGTGTGTATTAGCCCTTCCAATGTCATTTATATAAAATTTAGAGGTACTGAAAAGAACAGCAAAGTGAATAACGAAAAAAGATAAAAATGGAGATGGCAGGGAATGACTACTCACTATTATGTAATACAAAAGGCAGCACTTACTAAACATTGTTAACCTATTTTTGAAAAAACAAAATTAAGCAAAAAGTGCTGAAGCAAAAGTCAACAGAGGCAATGATGTTCAAAAAAAGGTTAGTGCCTGTTGTTTGGTAAGCAAAATAGACTATGAGAAGTCATATTGTTCCAGTTAGTTCCAAGATGTTTGATTAACAGGAATTGCAAACAAAATACAAAATGCCCATAGGAATGGGGCAGATAAGATAAAGAGTGAAGAAAGCTGATAATACAAAAAAAAAAAAAACAATATATTTGCAATAATTATTGGCAGAAAGATTTGTGTGGGAAAATGTCTTGTAGAGCTTGGCAAGATTTTCCAAGTTCTACCTGACATCTCATCATCGGGATGAGCTTGATATTCCATTTTGTTGTTTTTAAAACTGGGAGGGTGGGTGACTGACAAAATTCTATTCCAGCCTTTTATTCCCCAAAACCAATCAAGTTTCCTAATTTTTCTTGAAGTTAAAAGCAACCTGGGGGGATAATCATCTGGGATGCTGACTCCATGACCCTTTCCCCAGCGAAACAACCATAACCAGCTAAAATTAAATTTCAAAAAAATGTTAAATCTTTGGAAATTGTGCTAATGTCATACAATAAATGGTGAGCCATTTATTGAGAAAATTTATTAAGTCTCTATAAGAATAGTGAGTCTGTTACATTTGAGCCATAATCTGTTCTTCCCCATACCAGATCAGCAATACAGAAGCAGATTCAGTCAAGAACATAGGGTTCCCTCTTCCTTTAGCTCCCAGTCTAAGGTGACAGTATCGCCCCAAAGAGAGAAGCCACCAGCCTTTTTATATTCCCTAGCTCTGTGCTGCAAAAGCTCTAAACCAGATCAGAGTAGCTGAGAGATCTGGGATTCCCTTCCTAAACTCAACCCCTGATCATAAGGCGGAAGCCCTGCCCTAGGCATGCCATAATGAGAATAGCAAGCCCTGGTCAACTTCAACTGAGCTCATTCACAGGGCAGAGTCTCCATACCAATAAGACCAGATGCTATCATTCCAATCCATATCCCTTTTGTAAAGCAGTGTTGTCACTCTGAGATCAGACCACAGTTCTTACCTCCATCTCTAAAGCAGTGGTACAAATATTATTCTCAGCCAGAGAGGAAAGTCTCAAGAATAAAGCACTCTGTACATATCCCTAAAAGGACTGACTTTACTTGGAACAGAGCATGGGAAAGTTTAAGTCTAAGGAAAATGTTCAAAACAATGGAAATTTTGGTGGTAAGCAATTAAGAGGGATTGGTAGCTCCGTGGAAGCAATAAGCTAAACCTTATACTAGCTATAAGTTTAATAGAAAAAAAAAAGGAAAGCAACATCTAAGAAAAGCCTTTGTGGTGTCAAAACAAGCCTCAAAACTGGCCTCAAATATTGCCCGTTAAAGGGGACTGAATTTAATTGAATCAGACTGTAGAGCAATTCGTGCACACAATGTATGTTTTGCTATGACACCAAAAGCACAAATAACAAAAGAAAATAAATAAATAAATCGGACTTCATCACAATTAGCAAGTTTTGAGGTGGGAGGATTGCTCAGTTGAGAACAGGAGTTCAAGGCCAACCTG
The DNA here is from genome assembly GCF_030222135.1 of Aotus nancymaae. Lineage (NCBI taxonomy): Eukaryota > Metazoa > Chordata > Mammalia > Primates > Aotidae > Aotus > Aotus nancymaae. The sequence goes on from NW_026988471.1 coordinate 35,000,589, forward strand.
GGCAACAAAATGAGACCCAGTCTCTAAACAAACAAACAAGAAAAACCCATTTTGCACTTCAAACTACACCATCCAGAAAATGAAAGGAAGAAAATATTTGTCAAATAATATATCTGACAAAGGACATGTATCCAGAATATACAAAGAACTCACACTCAGCAGTAAAAAGACTCGTAACCCAAATAAAAAATAGGCAAAACATTTGAACAGACCGCTCTCTAAATATATATATATAAATAACCAATAACATATGAAGACATGCTCAACATTATTAGCAATAAGGAAATCCAAATCAAAACCACAAGATGCCAATTCATACTCACTAGCATAGCTATAATAGACAATCTAAAATGGCATGGCCATTTTGAAAGAACAGTTTAGCAGTTCCTTGAAGCATAAAACATAGATTTAGCATATGACCCAGCAATTCCAATTTTACATATATGCCCAAAGGAAATGAAAACATATGTCCACTCAAAAACTAGTACACAAATGTTTATTAAAGTATTATTTATAATATCCCCAAATTGGAAACAACCCAAAATGTCCATCAACTGATGAATAAATAAATAAAACTCGGTACAGCTATGCATTGGAACATCATTCGGCACTGAAAAATAATGAAGTATTGATACATGCCAAAACATGAATGAACCTTGAAAACTTTATGCCAACTTAAAGAAGACAGCTAGTAAAGATCACATACTGTATGATTCCATCAATACAAATTTTCAGAAGATGCACTCTCTATAGAAAGACACAATAAAGTGGATTGAGAGAAATAAGGAGTGACTTATAATAGGTATAGAGTTTCCTTTTGCACTGAAAACTATGTTTTAAAATGTATCATGGTGATGGCTACACAACTCTATGAGTATACTAAAAACCACTGAATTGTACATGTGGGGTAAGTTTTATGGTATGCAAATTACAATACAGTAAAACTGGCTTTTGTTTTTGTTTAAAAATCCAGCAATTCAGGATTATAAAATAAGATTATTTTTTAAATGAAAACAATCTGGAGATGTAAATATTCTCATATACAACTTGAAAATACTTGCTCAGATAAATAACAAAATTTGCAGTAATTTTGCAGAAGACCAGTGAAAGGAATATATATTTAGCTTAATCTTTTACAAATTGACTACAAAAATTAAATTTTGGCTTTTATTTCTTATATTTTAAACATGTTTAATGAAACACTTGAAAGAAGTTATGTAACTCAAAAAGAATTGATTCTACAATGACACTAGAAAGTAGCAGATTAACAAATATGCTTGGCTCATGTCAACTATTTTGTAGCTTCCTTAGACCCCTATCTTGAGAAATGAATGAGGTAGCATCAGGTAGTACAATAAAAAGCAGGCCCAGCCAGGCATGGTGGCTCACGCCTGTAATCCCAGCACTTTGGGAGCCCGAGGCGGGTGGATCACGAGGTCAGGAGATCGACACTATCCTGGCCAACATGGTGAAACCCCATCTCTACAAAAATACAAAAAATTAGCTGGGTGTGGTGGCACATGCCTGTAGTCCCAGCTACTCAGGAGGCTGAGGCAGGGGAACTGTTTGAACCCAAGAGGCAGAGGTTGCAGTGAGCCGAGATTGCACCGCTGTACTGCAGCCTGGTGACAGAAACTCCTTCTCAAAAAAAAAAAAAAAAAAAAAAAAGGCAGGGACTTCAGGGTAAAAGGTCAAAAAGGACACTTTATATTCTTAGACAACCTAAAAATTAGAATTTTTACATTACCTCCAAGTGAGTTTATAACATAGACATGGAAGTATGCAAGCACACTGTTAGGATCAAAACAATGTTCATCATGCATCTTGTGATGGTTGGTTTTCTATATCAGTGTGACTTGGCCACAAGGTGCCAGACATTTGGTCAAATATTGTTCTGGCTATACCTGTGAAAGTGTTTCAGGATGTGATTGATATTTGAATCAATACACTGAGTAAAGCAGATTGCCCTCCCTAATGTATATGGGTGCCCTCCAATAAATTTAAGACCTGAATAGAACAGCAAGGCCAAATAAGAGGGAAGTCATGCTGGGACTTTGTATTTCTCCAATGTCCAGAATCAGACTAAAACATCAGCTCTTTTTTGGTCTCAAGGCTGCCTGTTTTCAGATGAACTTATCGCATAGGCTCTCCTGGTTCTCAGACCTTCAGACTCAGACTGGAACTACACATGGGCTCTTCTGGGTCTTCAACTTACTGACTGCAGATCTTGAGACATCTCAGCCTCTATAATTGTGTGAGCCAATTTTTTATACAAAATACAATTATTTATAGGATTATTATATTTATTTTAATAAAAACAATCAATAGGCTATTAAAGAGAAATTGTTTATTGGTTATTTTCTCTAGAGAACCTTGACTGATACACATTTTTAGTTTTTTGCTATTTTACCAGATCACAATTCTTATAATAGCCTATGAATAAATGTTGTCAATCTTTTAATTATATTGTTGGTAGTGTGATTACATCATATAACATAGTGTTAGTGGTTTATGTGGGTTGAAAATATTTTTCACTAAAGTAATATTTATAATATCTTACAATTTTTATAACCTTATTTTGGCTTCCCTGGAAGTTTTAATCTCTAGGAGTATTACATAATAGTAATGGTTCAATTGTTTTTCTCAAGCTTAGAAAACCTCTGGTGGAAAAACCTTGACCACCAGTCAGAGCACTTATCCCCCCATTAACTTGTAGTACCATGATGGATCTTAAACTCTTATACCTTGGAGTAATCAAATGGATGTTGATGGTGATCATTCCCATCGTTCTTTGCCAGTAGGGTTTATATGAGGATCAAATTGGATAAGAGATATAGAAAATGCTTTTAAAGAAGGAGAGTATACAATAGTGATTAAATTTACTGTGTCTAGCAGAGATATAAGAATAATACAATGAACTTCGGGGACTCAGAAAAAGGGTGGGTGAGGCATAAAAGACTACACATTGCGTACTGTGTACACTGCTTGGGTGATAGGTGCACCAAAACCTCAGAATCCACCACTAAAGAAGAACTTATTCATGTAAACAAACACCACCTGTTCCCCAAAAACCTACTGAATTAGTAAATAATTAATTTATTAAATTTAAAACATAGATGAATAAACATAGATATAATTTTTAAAATAAAATTTATGGTGTCTAAATAGTTACATGTTATTAATATTTTGGTATTGACTGAAATATTTTAAGGACAATAGAGAGGAAAACCTAATGTTCAGGTGAAATAAAATGAAATCTATAAATTAGAATAAAATTTGAGTTTACTGAAAGTGTATAATGCAAAAAAAGCTAGATCATTTTCTGCTTCTTTAAAGTATAATTTGGAATGAGAAGTAAACTTGCTATATCCATGTGGCAGGTGAACTATTAAATTAATTTCATGAAGGCAAACCTCATAAGAAACAGTGTTGTTTATTGACATGGAAAGGGACTCCACTTAGACTATGATACAGATGCTTATGAATATAGGGATTTTCATGTAATACCACCAAAGAAAAGCCTGTTTCACAGAGAGAATCATGTTGTTTGAAACTGCCAAAAACTTTGAAGCCTGGTGCCAGGTATTGCATAAGTGCCTCATTAATATTTGTAGACTGATTAGAGGGAAAAAGCACTTATGTATAAATAAGAACATGGAATATAGGACTATGGAGATAATTCTTTCACTCGGTATTTCAATACCATGTCATTTGGAGCCTGAAACGTAAGTGAATAGAGAACTTGGAGAAGTTCCAGAAAAATGCAATGAAAATGATTAAAGAGTCGGAAAATGGGATCTATAAATCATGACTACAGGAATTGGGAGTTATTTAACGTGAAAAGAAAAGCTACATGAATGCACCAGATTCATGTATCTGAAACTCAGAGATGGTGAGATTTGCCATGACCCATCCTACAGCTGTGCAAGCAGAAAGAAATTCAGAAGCAACAAAGATTTTTTTCAAGTATTACTATTATTTCTGTAAATATCTATTTCTCTTGTGATTTTCAAAGAAACCAACAGCAGCCCTGGAACAAGGGCTACAAACATTTTATCAGGTGCCACTGAGGGCCAGGCACCTTGCTAAGAATTGTGGAGAAAAATGAGTAGGATATGGTCCCTAATCCCCAGGATGGTGGGGATCAGCAGAGGAGACAAATGTGAAGAGAGACTTGAAGGATGTCTGAAAATCTCCTACAATCAAAGAATATGCAAAGTTTTTGAGTGGTTCTAAATTGGTACCATCAAGTTAATGTGGGAGGCTGGGGTGAAGGAGCTGCTTCACAAGAGTCTTAAAGCTGGGAATGAGCTTGCTGGGAGAAGCTGGCAGAAGAATGGTAAGGCCATTCTCTGAGGGTGGCAGAGCAAATGCAAAACATCCAGGTGAAAGACGATGAGAGCCTGAACCAATTGGACTGGGAAGAGCATATATAAGAAATGTTACCACCTCTACTTTGCAAATGAAGAAATTGGGGTTCAAGGATCTTGGTAACTTATGAAACATAAGCAATAATTAATATTAGAGCTGGAATTTGAATCCACAATTCCTGATTTTCTACAAATCCCTGTTACTCATTTAGCCATCCTAGTATTCCATGGTTTAGCAGATAACCACTTCTTTGCATTAGAAATAAAGTTGTTATCAGGGCCGGGCATGGTAGCTCACGCCTGTGATCCCAGCCCTTTGAGAGGCAGAGGTGGGCAGATCACAAGGTCAGGAGTTCGAGACTAGCCTGACCAACATGGTGAAACCCCATCTCTACTAAAGATACAAAAATTAGCTGGACATAGTGGCGCGCACCTGTAATCCCAGCTACTTGGGAGGCTGAGGCAGGAGAATCGCTTGAACCCAGGAGGTGGAGGTTGCAGTGAGCCAAGATCGTGCCACTGCACTCCAGCCTGGGTGGCAGAGCAAGACTCCATCTCAAAAAAGGAAAGAAAGAAAGTTGTTATCAATAGAAAATCCATCTTATTGAGTAATTTGGTGGTGTGGGGGAGAAATGTCATAGTCACACACACACATGAGTTATTTGTAAATACAAAGTATAATTTAGTCAAACAGTCATTTAACAGAGAATAAGCTTTATTTGTTCTGTTATACCTCCCATCGTGAAGAGAGATAAACTGAAATTTGATGTTTTAAATCAAAATAAAATGCAGTATCATATTTGTGCTGTTAGGAAGTCCTTTTTGTTACTACTCCTGCTGCAGCCTCACATCATTCTTTTCCTTGTGTTTTAAGTGGAACTGTTTTTGTGGGCTGTGAATCAATGTAACAATATTAAAAAAAATTCTAGACTAATACATGCAAAATACAGGAGAGGAGTTAGCTTGGTAGTACAGGTAAATGGCAGGACGAAACAAGAGTTAGTGTATTGAGGAGTTAGCAATTTAATTTCTTATATTATTTTATATTTTTCTCCATAGTCTGAGCCTGCCAAATAAAATTACTCCTGAATTTCTGCATTTTAAGAATCTATTATTCTTTAAATCTCAGTTTTATGTCTCAATAATTGACTGGAATGAAGAAAAAAAATCTAGTCCTGTTCTTTTTATATCTATTTTGAAAGTTTCAGTAGGATAAACTTTACAGGAAAAAAAAATACATTGACCAAAATAAAATAATACTTTGAGACACCCTGCTATTTCTTAGAAAGTTCTCAAGCAATCTCCCAGTTAAAGAAGTTGCTCTAGAAGAGCTCATACCAATATTCCTACCTGACCACATCTTCAAAATGTCCTTCTTTTATCCTGCCACATGTGATAAAATCACCTCAAAATTTTGTATTAGAGCATGAGCTCTCTTTGTTCAATTTCCAAGTGTCCTAACGGCAATTCTGTCACATTTGCAGGTAGCAGCATGAGGATGTGAAAGCTGCCCTGTCGCCACACTCGCTCTCCTGCCTCTCCTTTCACAGAGCTTTATAATAAATGAGAAACGCACAATCAGGCCTGGGGTTCCCACCTGCTTGTGATTACCTCTATGTACTTGCCTAAAGGAAGACACTAGAAAGTCACTGAAAAGCAGGGCAATTTCCTAGTCATTAGTTTGAAAGAATCGTGGCTGCCCTGATATTATTTAGAACATGAACACCATGACCTAAATGTTCTCAGAGGGTATTAATCTCACTGCCCTGCCCCCTTTTGGGGAACTCCTGGGTTATTTTCCAAGAAAGAGTGAATGCTTCTAAAAGCAAATCGTTCAAAGTATAAGCTTTAATACACATCTGAACTCTTGACTGCATTTGGTCAAGATAACCCAAAAAATTGAGAAATTCTATCGTATTCCATTAGTGAACACTGATCAAGTCTGATGCCACTGAGGAGAGAATTGAAGGTTAGAGAATTCCAGGAGCTGATGTCTATACGCTGGCAGGGAGATCACACAAGCTGGTCTCTGCAAGGACAGGTCTCCCAGGGTGAGGGTGGGAGGCAGAAGCTGCAGGTGCATGAGCCAGAGGAGTAGTATGAACGCATATCCTAAGAAAAATAGCTCAGGTTAAAATTGCAGAAATGCATTTGAACATACCATCTAGGTAAGGAGATCTTGGGGTATGAAACAAGACCTGGAAAGAAGAGAGAGCAAAGGAGGGTGTTTGGGAAAATTACATCAACAGGATTATATCCATCTTCAATGGTATACAGTGTGGATAAGCTAGATTTATTTAAAGGTTAATTGTTGGAGCTGAGCTTGCCCCATGAGACCCTCTCCCCCATAGGGGCTGAGTTTACCTAAACTGGAGTATATGCCTAAATCAGGGATGCATTCTCACACTGTTATGGAGACTGTGTTCTTTCTGTTTCATGGATGAATGGGGTCCAAGGATCTGTTCGAACATATTCCAGCTGCCTCAGAGAAAATAGATGTGAATTACTGGACTCTATTGGAATTGGCAGGATTTCAGCAGCAAGGCCAGAGGCTGGTAAACCATAGTTGTAAAGCATATGAGGAAAAGCAATGGATTCAGCTGCCACAGGTACATCCCACTCATTCTTGGCCTAGGCAGGTACTGTCTGTGTGTCAGGAGAAAGAAGTCACAGAGTCTTTAGGGTGAGCTGAAATTCTAGCAACTGCCAGAGTAATGGTGAAACCAGAAGGTACAGAAAGAAGTGGAAGGAATGCCCCAGGGATTAAAAAAAAAAAAAAAAAAAGCAGTGGAGTTTCATGTGTGAAATCCACAGGGGCTGCTGAGTGGACCAGTCATGTGACCTTTAAAACACAGTTATGAATGCATTCCTCTCAGATCAGGTTGATACACTTGCTCTGGTCCTTAGTCTGCAAATTTTGGAAAAGTGAATGGAAGCATAAATAAATAGCATCCTCCAAACTGGGATGTAAGTGATCCCAGGTTGTTTTAGGATCCAGGAGATTTTCTAGATGTATAGAGCGTCAGGATACGGTGCCCCTGGTGGGAAGGTCTGGAGTAGGTAACAAGCCAGCATCTGGTTTGTTATGGAAGATGCCTGCATCAGGGAAGGCTAGGATATGAGTTAGTAAAAATGATGCCAAGATCTGAATGGCTTAAAAGAACAGAGTTCATTTATCATTCAGGTATATGCCCTTGGGGGTCATCTGGGGCACAGGAGAAAGCACTGTATTTTACTCATTCTCATTCAGGGACTGAGACCAAGGGAGATTTCCTCTGTGTGCTGCTACACTCACCCTGGCAAGAAATAGGAGAATGTGGCAAATCCTGCACCAGCCTTAAAACTTCAGTCCAAAAGGGATATTTGTCATTCCTGTTCATATCTCATTAGCCACAGCATGTCATGTGGCCCTAAGGGGGCAGTGAAGCACAATATTTCCACATGTCCAAAAGGAGGGCTAAAAATATTTCATAAACAACACAAATGACTACCAAAATACATACTTCATTAAGATGGCTCTTGTGGGGGGTAGGGTCTGAAATTATGGTATGGCTGAACAGTTTAATAACTCAGTAGACAAAAGACAGCAACTCAGGCATTGCCACCCTCACCTGATCTCACTCCTCTCCTCGACCTGGAATAGATATTAAGTATCAATTTCTGTGATAAGCTGAATAATGCCACCCCCAAATATGTCCACATCCTAATCCACAGGATCTGTGACTATGTTACCTTATATGGCAAAATGGACTTTGTAGGGGTGATTAAGGATCTTGAGACAGGGAGGTTATCCTGAATTATCCAGGTGGGCCCCATGTAATCACAAAAGCACTTAGAAGAGGGAGACAGGACTGTGAGTCAGAGAAGGAGATGTGATGACAGAGTCAGAATAAAAGAGAAATTGAGAGATCCTGCACTGCTGGCTTTGAAGAGGGAGGAAAAGGGTAGAATCCAAAGAAGGCAGATAGTCTTTAGAAGCTGGAAAATATAAGAAAGTAGATTCTTGAACAAAGCCTCCAAAAAGAACACAGTCCTGCCTACACCTTGATTTTAGTAGTTAGAGCATTTTAGACTCCTGAACTCCAGAACTATAATTTGTTCCAGTAGCAATTGGAAACGAATACAGTGTCCCAGAAAATGTGATGTAAGATGTAGAGGATCAGATGACAGTCAGAGCCTGGAATGGACAAGGTTAGATGACCTGAAGCTTTGCTGCAAAGATGCAGCATCTATACATGATAAATAAGAGTTCCATTCCCAGCACTCAAACCTATTGATCTGGGAGAGCAAGCAGCTCCAACTCCAAAGGTAGTTCCAATAGGAAAAGTTATGTTTGAAATGAATAAAACACAACCTCAAATGTGTAATAAAACATGTTTCTTCTTGCTTTTCTTCCTCCTAACCTTCCCCTCTTCACATTTCCTCTTCTCAGCCTCAATTCCTTTCCATTTTAGTTGAACCCAGCATCAGAAGCCAAAGCTGAGCAGGGTTCTGCCATTATTCAAACACCTTCAACTGCAGACTTAGTTTCAGCATCGGAATGCATAGTTTCAGCATCGGAGAGGATATTTTAAAAGCAATAGGGCCAGCCACACATCCAAAATTTAAATCTGCTCCAAGGTTAATAGTCAAACACCTTTGATGAGTGGGAACTCACTGCTTCTCAAGATAGTCTTGAATGGCTTGTTCTGAAATTTCATCGTCAGATTAGTTGGTTTTCACGTTGCAGTAATGAGGTTCTTTTGATGAAGTAGATGGAAGAAGACTGAGACCTAGACATCCTCCAGGTGCTAGAGTTCCCTATAAAAATAACCTACAACACAGGTTCCAGGGTAATGAAGGGAGAGGAGGAGAAAACAGACCCTGGGAGATAGGAAGTGTAGCATATCCCAAGAAAGAAGCAAGTCAGAATTGCTCTTGACCTGGGGCAGCGTGTTTCTTCCTGTGTAGGATCAAAGAGGCTACCTTTCAAAAATGTGTCCTAGAATAAATCAGCCCCATTAAGTTATCGCATATGCAGTAACATAGCAGCCACAAGACTTTGAAGTAACTGCTATTGTTTTTAGAATTAATTGTCCCAAATTTATATTTTCCATTCACTTCCCATCTAAATCCATTCCAGGCCTTTGTCTGCTCTGGTCCGATTCTAACCCAGGAGGCTAATCTGGGAGGCTAACCCAGGAGGTCTTATCCAGGAGGCTAACCCCAATGGCCAGCATCATGCAAGATCACTTGCCCTCTGGTTTCCGGTTGGATGTGGCCAATGGGAGACACTTACAGAAGATAATAAAGTGGGAGGAGATGAGATTGGGTGATTTATTCTCCTGCTTAGGCAAATCGATTCTGATAATCGCCCAGTTCCTCCCCTTAGCTTCACTTAGCCTCTCGTTCCAGTAACACAAATCCCTTCCCCTACTCCTTTAAGTCCCAGGAGGATAACAATTTCCTGTGACTGTTCTTCCCTGGGTGCTTGAACATCCCTTAGTAGTCCTCTAAATCCTGCCCACACATTTGTAAGTTGCTCCTTTATTGAATTCTCTTTAAAATCCCAGTTGAAGGCACCTTCTGTTTCTTGTCAAGACTCTGGCTAATAGACTGGTCTTTCTGCTTGCACTGTTGCCCTTCCCCTAAAAAGTTATCATTTTAAAACATGTGCCACATCATGTTATTCCTTTACTCAACACACTCCAGTGGCTTCCCCTCTCACCAGGACTCCTAACAATGATATATGGCCCCTATCTCAACCTCATCTAACCAACCACAGCTTTATAGAACAAATGTTTTAATTGTCATCAAACGAAAGCACATAGTGAGATGGTTTAGTTGTGTCCCCACCCAAATCTCATCTTGAATTTTAACTCCTACAATTCCCATGTGTCATGGGAGGAACCCAGTGGGAGGTATTTGAATCATGGGGGCAGTTCTTTCCTGTGCTGTCCTCGTGATAGTAAATAAGTCTCACAAGATCTGATGGCTTTAAAAACAGGAGTTTCCCTGCACAAGCCCTCTTTTTGCTGATGTCATCCAGGTAAGATGTGACTTGCCTTCCACCATGATTGTGAGGCCTCCTCAGCCTTGTGGAACTGTAAGTCCAATAAATCTCTTTCTTTTGTAAATTGCCCAGTCTTTGGTATGTCTTAGCAGCAGCATGAAAACAGACTACTACTCACATTATGCAACATACCTAAATATATAATTTCAAAACATATTAATATAATGGCCTAAGGAATAAAAGAAAAAAGTTTGTAATAAAATAAATTTCAGTTTCAAAATACTCAAGCACAACTACACTAGAAGGCAAAATAAAGTGGTCAGAAGGTTGCACCCATATTCAGAACCACCAAAAACAAATACAGACATATTTAATTGGCAACTGACAAACTGGCAAAAGACAAATGGATTGCTATCAGTGACATGATTTTTCCTATATGGTTGTGTCAGTTAGCAATCCATTGCCTTTCAGTTCCAAATCTATCCTTCACTGCCTGCTCCATGAAAATAGAACTGAGTCCTTCAAATAATTTTTTTCTTTTCATGTTAACCTATGCCAGTAGAGGGTACAGGAGGTAGGGGTTTCCTTCCTGGTTCCAATGTGCTACTCTTTGCAAGGTCCTGTAGTGCCTTGGCTTTTACAACATATAGTTCTTGCAGCATTGGCAGCTTCTTCAATGCCAGCTTCCTGCAGCATGACTGCTTCTCTGGGGTCCAGATCCTGCAGTGCATGCAACTTGCAGCTTCTTCAACACCCAGCTCCTGAAGTGCCTGTAGCTCCTCTAGTACCAAACTCCTGCCTAAAAGGATCCTCCTGCCTCAGCCCCCATCAAGTGCTGGTATCACAGGGACAAGCTACTGCACCCAGCCCTCTCACTCATTTTATAATAGATTACTTCTGAGAAACATTTCCCAATGTCTAGCTTTCCCCAACACCTGATTTTTTTATATGTCCCAAGTGGTGGATTCTCAATGCTGAATCCCAACAACTTCTTTACTATCCAATGGGCCATGGTCATGCCCTCTCTAACAAGTACTGGCTGTCAGCATGCAACCAACCTGAGTGGGGGGTCTTTCTTGCGTGTTCTCTCTCAGCCCTAGGGATAGTGGTTATCATATCTGCCATTCCTGTATTCTTTAAAATGCTCTTCCTACTGATCTGTCCCTTATTATTCTAATTCCATGTTATAGTTAATAATACATTATATTAAATTTTTCCTATTTAAATTACCACGTGATTTATTTCTGATTAGATTCTGACTTACACAATTGTGAGTAACTCTTAGTAAAGTTTCTGAGAAAATAAAACCATTTTCTTTTATATACATAGTAGTTGCATTCCTAAGAAATTCTGTAACTATAAAATTCTACCAAAAATAAGCCCTTTGTGGCCAGGCGTGGTAGCTCATGCCTGTAATCCCACCACTTTGGGAGGCCAAGGCAGGAGAATCACGAGGTTGGGAGATTGAGATCATCCTGGCAAACATGGTGAAACCCTGTCTCTACTAAAAATACAAAAAATTAGCTGGCGTGGTGGCATGCGCCTGCAATCCCTGCTACTTGGGCGGCTGAGCCAGGAGATTCACTTGAACCCAGGAAGCAGAAGTTGCAGTAAGCCGAGATCGCCCCACTGCACTCTAGCCTGGGCAACAGAGTGAGGCTCCATCTCAAAAAAAAAAAAAAAACCTTTGTATTTATATGTAAAATAGAGTTAAGTTCTAGACTCAGAAAACTTTAGTTTTTCACCTGTGTTCAGGGATTCCACTTACAATTCTATAGATTGTGCCCAACACAGTCTCATAGGGCCATCATGCCCAGCTGTTACGTATCAATAATGCTTCCAAAGATTCTTCCATCCACATCTTGCACAATTATATGTAGCATCTCTACAGTACACAAATACTCATCCACATATTTGAAAGTTACATGAAATATAAGACATCTCTTCACTGTGCAGGACGGTCCCACTATTGCAGTCCATCTAGCGTCCCTGTCCTCCATTCATTCTATGACAATAGCACACCCCAATCATTGTGACAACCAAAATATTCCACAAATTTACAAATTGCCCCACTGGGAACAACAGCTAACACATGCTTCTTTTTTTAATTTTTTTTTTTTTACTGTGTTCATAACACTTAACAGGAGGTCTACCCTCTTAACAAATTTTTAAGTGCAAAATACAGTAACTGTAGGCACAAAGTTCTACAGCAGATCTCTATAATTCATTTATCTGATCTCATCTTTTAAACTCTCATTTTGGCTTGCATTATACCAATCTTCTTGGGATTTTTTTAAGCAGTCCATGTTCTCTCCTTCCTCAAGAGTCTTTACAACTTACTGTTTCTCTGCATGGAACAGTTTTAGCCTTAATATCTCCAAACATTCCTTTACTGCCTTCAAATCCCTGCTCAAACATTACCTTATCAAAGCTACATAAATTAGTAATTCTGCATCCATAGCAGCACTTCTTTCCCCTCTTATTTTGCTTTCTTAACATCATAATCACTGTCTATGACAGCATTTATATTTGATATATTTATTTTCTTTTCCCCTCACCAGCACTTAAGTTTCATGAGGTGAGGGACTTGACCTGTTTTGTTCACTATGGTACCCCCAGCACCTAGAATAGTGCTGTACTTGTGCTAGGAGCCCAGTAATTATTTGTGCAATGAATAATGACACGTGCTCATAACAGCACTCATAACACATGCTCAGTAACAATACTTTTTCCCTTTATCCATGTCAATAAATTCAGTCACTTCACTTCCTCTATCACTTCCCAAAAGAAAAGAAGATCAGAGAGTCATCAAGTTCCACTTTAGAATATTAGATTACATTGATTTCTTGTTTGAGAAGATGAATGCAGAGTAGTGTTCACATGAGAAGATGTGTACTCTAGCTAAGTTCATTTAAGATAAGCGTGCTTCCATAGAGGTTTGGAAGGAAAAGATAAGGATATAAACTGATCCTGGCACGACACAAAGCATTTGACACGCATTACCGTATTTAATCTGTACAGAAATCCTGAGGAAAATAAAGAAACTAAAACTATTTCATCTAAGAGAAAATTTAAGCTCATTGATATTAAGTAACTAGAATGAAATTCAAAATCATGTTCATCTGATTCCAAAATCTATGACTATTTTACCTCATGACTAGAATGAGACAATGAAATATATTGAACACAAATGCAATTTCCCCAGAATTTGGGCATCATTTTAAAGGTCACAATTTCTAGATAAATATCCTGATTTATTTCCAAAAATATATATTCCATGTCATTTATGTGTATTATCTAGAAACACTTGAAAAATAAAGTCAACTCTTCTTTTTCTTTCAGTGAATTATGCAAGATTTTGGCTTACTCATGGCAAACTTTTGTTTAAAGTCAACGTATTAATTAAAGCACCTATACTGCTGAATGAATTGCTTTGTTGATATTACTGACAGTTTGTATTCTTTCTTAATTGCTGTGTTCCAAAATAATCCATTTCTTTTGTCATACCAAGGCCAAGGTAAAATTATGAGACAGGTAGATTCTTCCATGCTTCTTTTCTTGTTAGAATTTGGCTAAAGAAGAACAGAAAAACAAAGGGAACATAGACTGCAAGGAGAGCTGTGCTACTCAACAACAGGTCTGACCCCTAAATGGTAGTAACCAGAATCCAGGTAGACCAATATCCATTACAGTAGCCAGTGCTCAGATGGCTTTTGGCCAGTGTTCTTATCCTTAGAAGTCAAAGAGATATTAATCACTCCTATGTGTGTTTTCTACATTATTATTTAATCTTCATAACATAAAGATTTATTGCTAGCTCCAATTATAAATAAGAGGCTGAGAACCTCAACTAAACTTAGATATAAAAGAGCTGGAAGGCAACCCAGGTCCATCTGACTCAAGGGCTCATGCCCTTGGCCACTGAACTGTCGTGCAGGATAAGAACAATCCATACCAGAGAGGGAGGAGCATCACAATTCCCAGTGACCAGTTTTTGGAAGCATGATCCTTAGCTAGTGGCTGAATAAGAAAGAGCTAGAATCTGTACCCCTGCGGAAGAGCAAGACACAACCAAGTGTATCCAGGCCCCAGCTAAGTGTGTTAGGGTCCAGAGCAGGCTCAAAATCTCATCCAGGAGCCGGAATGCTAAAGCAAGAAACAGACTCAGGGCCAGACACAAGAGTAAATCAGCACAGCAAGAGTAAAGAAATGCATGTCAGGTATATAAATGCCTAAGCGTCTTCCCAGGTACACCACTTCCCCAGTAACATATTTAATCTGGGATTCCACAGGCCAGTGAATCTCCTTCATGTAAGGCATTGAGCATGGCAGCTTGTGAATGGAGCTCTATACAAGGGCTATCCTGTGAATAAGGACTACAGAAGATGATCTTGCAACCCAGCAAAAATTATCAAGACCCTTAAACATGTACCTTGTTGACTTGATTCATTCAACTAATATATCTTGAGTACACACAGTGTACTAGACACTTTTTCAAGTTTAGGCTTTTGAGATTCTACTCAAATTCTTTTTTCTTTTTTTTTTTTTTTTGAGATGGAGTCTTGCTCTGTCACCCAGGCTGGAGTGCAGTGGCGTAATCTCAGCTCACTGCAACCTCTGCCTCCCAGGTTCAAGTGATTCTCCTGCCTCAGCCTCCTGAGTAGCTGGGATTACAGGCGCCCCCCACCATGCCTGGCTAGTTTTTGTATTTTTAATAGAGATGGGGTTTCACCATGTTGGTCAGGCTGGTCTTGAACTCTGACCTCATGATCCGCCGCCTTAGCCTCCCAAAGTGCTGGGATTACAGGCGTGAGCCACTGTGCCCAGCCGAGATTCTACTCAAATTCTAATAATCTAAATATACAGTTTTGTTCATCCTTTTTAGATTTCCACCTATTTTTAACTGCCTATATTCCTGAGATATGTATCCTGAAATTTAACCTAGTAAAGATTTTCCAGATAGAATAAGGGAATGCCAGGCCAGGAAATAGGTGGTATGAACAAATGTTCTGTAATGTGAAAGATCTCTGGGGAAAGGTGAGATATACAAAGTGTGTGGAACATAAAGTGGAGAAGATGGTGCTTGGGGATGACAAAGTCACCATCTTTATTTTACTCTGTGGGAAATTTTCTGGTAATGGAGGAAAATGATGTAGAAATAGCTGGAGTCAGGTGAGACTTTTGTACTATACCTCATATTACACTCGTTCTTCCTGTCACTTTAGCTTTGCAGTTCATGTTACTCTGTGGAGGAATGTGCTTTGAAATCCAATCACTTCAGTTTAGGATCTCTTCCAAGGAAGGTTTGATTTCTGGGAGAAAAATCTGGATGGATTCCCAGCTTCTCCTCAGTCTAACCTTCATTCATAGCACAGTTTCCTCATTCTCTTTGATCATGAATTTTCAGAACATCAGATATAACCAATATTCAAACGTAAGTTCAATAAACCTATCCAAAACCAAATTAAAATGTTTTCACAATATTTTTCATTTTAGATTTAAGCTCAAGGCCATGTCTTGAACTTATTCACTCACCAGACTGAAGAGTCATCTCCTTTTGACCATCACTGCCATGCATTGCCCCCGAACAGGAGTGTGCAACAGGGAATAAAAGTGGAGGCTAACATCCAGCACCAGCTCTGCTCTTCAAGTTGTGTAGCCTGGAAAAAAAGGCAGTGTACACCTCACAAATAAAGCATCTGGTTTTTCCTATATGAAGAAACTATTTAGGCTACTAGAGGTTTTGGGGCACACCAGAGCAAAACAGGCTTATATGACACATTTACTATTACTATTTCAACAAAAAAAACAGTGACAAAAGAGAAATAGTTTGTCTAGAAGAAAATGAGTTGAATTCCAGTACAATAACAAAAATGTAATTTTGTATAAAATAATACAACATATGTAAATAAGTGCCTGCTATTGTCATAAGAGCAATGATGGTTACTTATTATTGTTTGTAATAATGTTTGCATTATTATTATCGTTTTGAGGGTATTAGGAGTATTTATGTAATTGACTTTTTTGAAAGTTGCAAATGAATCCATGGCTAATGTGCTGTTATTTCACCATAAATTGAATGTAATGTTTCTGACCTATTAAAGAATACTTAAACTCATGATTTTTTTAATCTGACATAAATATGGCAAGGTTGTATTTTGACAGAACTGGGTGGAATGGTACTCTCAAGTTTTATTTTTGTTAATTTTCAGGATGCCTGAAACATTTTATAATTTTAAATAATATACAAATACTCAAATTTCCCCTAATAGAAAAGACAGCCTTGATACTGGGAGTGGGCGCAAGGAGTCTCTGGCACTAAGTCAAGTACCTGAGATCTGGTCCCGTTTACTACCTATGTGACCTTGAGCTGGTCAATTTACTATCTCTCTGACCAAGAGTTTCTCACTTATAAAATACAGGAATTGGACTGGATGATCTCCCGGGTTCTTTACTCTCAAATTTTATGACCAAGTCTATTTTTTGACAGCTAAAAAAGATGGGGCTAGTTTTAATGCATATTGTCCGTCCTTATATCTTGCATATAACGGATTGCAAATGCCTAGAAGCTAAAATGAAGGGTCAAAGAAGTGCCATGTGCTTTTATTACCGATTATATTATGAAGCAGCCTCAAGTTTGTTTTTTGTCAACGTTTAGCGAAAAACACAAGTTGGCAGGAAATGTGTTGGAAACAATGTCGCCCCCACACGTTTATTGAATAATTCATAACCAGTATATGATAGAAGCATAATTTTTAAAACAGCATATTCCTCAATACCTGAGTGTTCTGACATCAGTAACAAATGATTTCTTTGGCATTACTTTGAAAATTACAGTGTTTAAAGAGGATATCTCAGATTCAAATTTATTTTATTCTTATCAATTTCCAATGAATCAATTTTGCTGTACTATACTGGAAAAAATATTTGCCATAGTTGACTACCCCCCCTTTATTAGTTTTTATGCATCCTTTTTCATTTTTTCCAGCTCTATTGAAATATAGTTGACAAAAATCGTGTACATTTAAGGTGTGCAACATGATGTTCTGATATGTATGCATTGTGAAATGATTACAATTACACTAATTAACACATCCATTATCTCACATAGTTACCATTTGTGTGGGAGGGAGAGAACAGGACACTTAAGACCTACACCACCTTAGCAAATTTTCAAGTATACAGTACAGTATTAACTATGGTCCTCATGTTGTATATTAGACCTCTAGAATTTAATCCTCCTACATAACTGAAACTTTGTACCCTTGAATCAATATCTCCCCATTTCCCCCAACCCTTGGAAACCACCATTCTACTCTCTGCTTTTATGAATTTTCCTTTTCACATTTTACATATAAGTGAGATCATACAGCATTTATCTTTCTGTAGTTAATATTGCACTAAACATAATGTCCTCTGGGTATATCCATGTGGCTGCAAATAGCAGCAGTTCCCTCTTTTTGAGCTAATATTCCACTGTATATATACGCTGGATTTTCTTTATCTGTTCATGCATCCATGGATACTTAGGTTGTTTTCATATCTTGGCTATTCTGAACAGTGCTGCAATGAGCATGGGAGTGCAGATATCCCTTCAAGATACTAATTTCACTTCCTTTGGATAAACATTCAAAAGTGGAAGTGCTGAATCATATGATAGTTCTAGTTAAAGTTTTTTTGAGGAAACTTCCATACTGTTCTCCATAATATCTGTACCAACTGGTATACCCACCAGCAGTCTCCAAGTATTCCTTCTTTCCATATCCTCACCAACATTTGTTATATTTTGTCTTTTTGATAATAGCCATTCTAACATATATGAGGTAATATCTTGTGGTTTTCATTTGAATTTCTCTGATTAATGATGTTGAGAATATTTTCATATTCCTGTTGGCTATTTGTATGTTTTATTTGGAGAAATTTCTATTCAGGTACTTTTCTCATTTTTTAATCAGTTGATTGGGGGGTGTTGTTATATGTTATTTTGTTTTTGAATTTTTATGTATTTCAGATATTAAACCCTTATCAAATATATGGCTTGCAAACATTTTCTCCCATTCTACACATTGACTCTATTGACTGTTTCCTTGTCTGTACAGAAGTTTCTTAGTTTGATGCAATCTCATTTGTTCAATTTTGTTTTTGTTTCCTGTGCTTTGGGGGCCATGTCCAAAAAAACATTGCCTGTAGCTATGGCAAGAAGCTATTTCCCTATGTTTTCTTCTAGCAGTTTTACAGTTTCAGGTCTTACATTTAAATCTTAATCCAGTTTGAGTTGATATTTGTATAGGTATGAAATGAGAGTCCAACTTTATTTTTTTGCATGTCAGTATCTAACTTTCCCAACACCATTTACTGAAGAGACTGTCCCTTCCCCATTGTGGCTTCTCGACACCCTTTTCAAAGACTATAAATAGGTGTCTATTACTGTAAACTTCCCACTTAGAACTGCCTTTGCTGCATCTCATAAGTTGTGTTATGTCGTATTTTCATTTTTGTTTATGTCAAGGTATTCTTTTATATCTCTTTTGATTTCCTCTTTGATGCATTGGTTCTTCAAGAGCATGTTGTTTAATTTCCACATATTTGTGAATTTTCCAAAATTCCTCCTGTTACTGACTTTTATTTTCATATCAATATGCTCAGAAAATAAATTTGATATAATTTCAAACTTCTCAAATTGGTAAGACTTGTTTTGTGACCAAACATGGTCTATCCTGGAGAATGTTCCATGCGTGCCTGAGAAGAATGTGAATTTTGCTGCTGTTGGGTAGAATGCTCTGTGTATATCTATCTGTTAGGTCCATTTGATTTCTAGTGTCATTCAAGTCCACTGTCTCCTTATTGATTTTCTGTCTGGATGATCTACCTATTGTTAAAAATGGTACGCTGAAATCCCCTACCATCATTGTATTGCTATCTATTTCTTCCTTCAGTTCTGTTAGTATTTGCTTTATATATTTCAATGCTCTTATGTTGAGTGCATACATATTTGCAATTGTTATATCCGACTGACAAATTGACTCCATTATCATTATATAATGATCTTCATTGTTTCTTGCTGGCAGGTTTATTATTTAAAGTCTTTTTTGTCTGACATAGGTATAGCCACCTCTGCTCCCTTTTGATACCATTTGTATAGGATATCTTTTTCTATTTATTTACTTTTGGTTTATTAATCTCTTATAGGCAGTACAGTGTTGGATACTGTTGTTTATTTTTTATCTATTTATCCACGCTATTTCTTTTGATTGGACAATTTGACCCATTTATATTTAAAGTAATTATTGATAGGTAAGGACTTACTATTGCCGTTTTATCAATTATTTTCTTTTAGAGTTCCCTTGTTTTTTTCTTCCTCATGTTCTTTCTATGTGATATGAAGTTTTGTTTTGTTTTTATAGTGGTATACATTGATTTCTTTTTGTGTGTGTATCTGCTGCAAGGTTATTTTATTGGTTTTCATTTGTTTCTGCATTTGTAGTTACCATGAGGCTTATACAAATATATTAGTCTATGTTAAGCTTATAACAACTTAACTTCAATTGCATAAACTCTACACTTTTACTTCTCCATACTCCTCAGATTGTATTGATGTCACAATTTATATCTTTTATATTGTGTGACCATTAACATGTTACTATGGCTATAATTGCGTTTAACACTTTTGCTTTTTCATTTTTACACTAAATTTAAGATATTAATGTACCACCATTATAGTATTAGAGTAATCTGAATTTGACTATATACTTACCTTTACCAGTGAGCTGTATATTTTTATATATTTTCATGTTACTAATTTAACATCCATTTGTTTTAACCTAAATAACTTACTTTAGCATTTCTTGTAAGGCAGGTCTAGCAGTAATCAACTCCCTGAGCTTTTGCTTGTCAGGGAAAGTATCTCTCCTTCATTTCTAAAGGACAATTTTGTATGCTATTGCTGGTTGGCAGGGTTTTTTTTCCTTCAGCATTTTAATGTATCATCCCACTCTGTCCTGGTCTGCAAGGTTTCTGCCAAGAAATTTTCTGATAACCTTATGATGGTTCTGTTGCATGTTATGAATTTTTCTCCTGCTTTTCTATTGCTGCTTTCAAATTTGTCTGAGTGTTGATAATTTGATTATAACATGTCTGAGTATATCATCTTGGGGCTCATTCTATTTGAGATCAAGGTTATAAAAAGTTATAAAATCTGGTAAAGTGCTAAGGCAAAAGTTATTATATAAAAGATGGTAAAGTGCTAAGGCCAATCCACAAAAAACTATTTAACTGGCAACAACATTGCACATTGCTAAATTGCTAAGTTGACTCCAAAGTTCTGCCTCAAGCTTTCTGGGTCCTGCATGTCTTGGGACCTTCAGAGACTAGTTCCCTAAACTGCTCTGAGCTGGGGCCCTCCTGAGCTATAACCCCTGATCTCTGCAACTCCAGGCCAGAGAGCTGAGCAGCCATTGGGAGTAGTGCCTGTGGAGGCTCTGTTACTAGGCAGCCTTCACCTCAGGAAAGTGAGATTTAAAACATGTGGACACATCAGTAATATTTACTGCCTTAATATTCCCTCTTGTTTATACTCTCAGAGTCTAATTTTATAACACCTGATATTTTGCACTTTTAAGGTATTCCTAGTATTATTATTTTTTTCTGAGTCTTTTAGTGGCCAGTTTTTTAGAGCCAATCTGAGGAATTTTAATATGCAATTACAAACCCACAATGGTCCATATATCTGGTTCTTCCTTTTCTGCCACGAACAAATTGAGCCCTGAAATCACCAATAATCGACTGGAAACATAATTGTTGGTGATTCAATGTGAATAAAAGAAAGGAAATGGGTAAAGAAAACTCAGACATATTGAAGTCACAATATCTTGAAAATGCATGCATTGCAGATCATTCATTCTTTTCTGGTTCATTCTCAGCTCCAATGTAATCTATTCCCAGAGCTTTTCCTGATCCCACCTCCATCTCCAGGCTTGTTATGAGTCTCCTCTGTGCTTCTGTATTTCCTATGTCTCTCTATATAATTGTCCTTACCATATGGCATTAAAACTATCTACTTATATACCTATCTCTTCCATTAGGCTATAACCTTCTTGAAGGCAAGAACTTTGACTTATCTGTCCTTTAATCCACAACACCTAGCACAGTATCTATATTTAGTAAGCGCTCAATACATTTTTATGAATGAGTGTCTATGAGGTACCAAACATTTTGCTGGGTGTCTTATAAATATTCAGATTTATATAATATTACAAAGCATAATCACATTTAATTCCAGCAAAAACCTTATGAGATAGGTATTACTATAGCCAATTTAAAGGGTTACCTTCAAAGGGATCCGACCTGGAACTGAAATCCAGGTGACAGAAAATGCAAAGCCCAGTGCCTATCACCACTTCCTGTTGCTTCTGTGAGCTATTGCCACTGCAAGATACTGCATTATGCACTTTTTCTTTCCAAAAATAAGCCATCTATTTGTTCTCTTCCATTAATAGGTAATCAAGAATCAGTAAGATTTGCTGGCAATTATCTTGCCTTAAACATTACACTTAAGAATCTAGTCAAGTACACATTTTTCTACTGATGTCCAAGTGACAGCATTAGCCATGTAGCTTCAATATAATAACTGAGACATAACTCTTTTAGAGATCTCATGATCTGTATAAGCTCATGTATAAGTTGTATAGGCTTCATATGTAAAGCCCTGTCTTTTTTGTTACTTATAAAATCTTGTTTTCATCAGCTGTAAAAAGGGCCTAGAGATGATATGAAAATTCCTCTGGCCCCTGTGGGTACCATCATCATGAATTAATAGATGAAATATAGTCTGCCCAAATACTTAGAAAATACCGCTATTTGTATTCTCTATAGTCTCACATTTTTCATTCACAGGCTACAGGATCAGAAAAGAAATCTGGAATCATTAAAAATGACAGCAGAAAAAAAGCAGAAAAACAGAGCTCACCCATTTCCAAATGGCAACAAATTGATCAAGAGACCAAGTTTCAGGACCCTAGTGCCCTACACCTGAGAGTGACAAGATTAAAAAGGATAAGACATTGCTGCTAAGGAGAAGAACCATCTCAGAAAACTTGGAAAGTGACTCCAAGACATATGGTCAGAGCATGGACTTCTAGTCAACTTCTTTGATCCAGATGCAAGATGAGGTCAGCCCCAAGGATCAAGATGAAGGCTCCAGGTTGGCATAAGAATATGAGACACCTGAAAGGATACCCTGGATTGCTGCCTCAGGCAGGAATTGCTTTCATGGTATCTGAAGTCAAACCAAACACTTTTATTCTTGGAGGCCTAAGTTTAGTCCATCATTGTTAGAAGGGAGTCATTCATGTCCATCAGTTTTCACCCTTTCAATTTCTGCCTTCAGTATTCTCCATGGGATATTAGAGCCCATTTAGGGACTACAAGGAGGAATCCATGTTTCCAGATGATCTAGGAACCTCATCCAAATAAAAAATCTTCATCCTTTTTCTTGGCAATTCAAACTCTGGTGACAAGTCCAAATTCAGAGCTCAAAAAAGAAGTTGTTTCTATCTAGTTCCCTTGCCCTGCCATAAACTTAAAATCTGGCTCTATCAAAGAATAAGTAATCAAACTCTTTAGATAAATAAAACTTCTTTTTAGTTTTAGTGATTGTTTTAGTGTATAGGAAATTTTCTTCTTTAGTCCAACAGCAAGCAAGCACATTATCTCTCCCTCACCTTCCACCTTCTTCTTCTTTTTCCTCTCTAATTCCTACTTTTTCTACACAATATTGTGCAAATGACAAGTTGAAGAAGACAGTGCTTAGCAATACCATATATCTGTGGCTTAAGATGTCACAAATTCAAACAATAAAAGAGGTTTTGTTACCACTGAGAAGAAACAGAAAAAAGAGTCACCTAAAAGATTCAAAAATATGCATATTTTACTAAAATTTTCTGAATGCCCTACTATGTTATGCAAAATTCTTTAAGTGTCATGATGACAAAAACTTTCTGAGTTGCAAATAATGGCAACAGAATTTAAACTAATATATGCAAAGTCAAAGGAGTTCATTGGAAAACCTCTAAAGGGTTGCACCAAAGCCAGAATAAAGGATTCACACTAGCTCAGGAATAGAGCTGGGACTAGGGTATCTTCCGACCCAGAAGAACCAAATAGCCCATTAGTCCTTTCCCAGAGAAACAGAAAAAAGTTCTCTTCTCTCAGTAATTTATTTCTGTTTTTCTCTATCTGCTTCATTCTTCTTTCTAACTGCAGACATTCTTCTGCTCATAAGTTTATAGGATAGACCATAACCACTGATAATCACTTAGTTTTATATTCTAGAGTATAAATACTCAGAAAGAAATGTCTCCCTATTTCTCTCTGCTCCCATTCAAATTTCAATCTAGACTCTTCCATGAGTCACTGAATTAAGTGTCCCTGAAGTAGACTTCAAGATAGCAAACTGCCAATAAAAAATATAATTTAACCAATTTCTGGAAATATAGGACAACATTTTCATGACATTTTTAAGGATGTGATGATAAAAGAAGAAATAAGATATTACATTAAAACCACAGGGTTTACATCTTTGAAAAGTACAATAGCTTGAACGTTCCTAACTGGAATAGCAAAGACCTATGAAAAATGAAAACAGTAGAAAAACAAGAAAAATATTATTAAATATATGTGGGGGTGCATAGCAGGTGGGTATTGGACACTCTGGAATGCAGACACAGAGATGAGGTTAGGAGTGCACGAAGTTTTTGAGAGGGTAACACCTGTGAAAGATAAAAGGAGGAGGAAGCATCATTGGGGAGGACAAAGCTCAGATCACAATGCAGATTTGACCAAATCTCAGCCAAAGTAAAGGGAAGCTCTGCAGCAAAGATTGCCTGTTAGAGGAGGCCAGCGCTAGATAGAAATGGCCAGGGCGGGGGTGGAGATCCAAGATGGCCGCTTAGGAGGAACTCGGGAATGCAGCTCCGAGAGAAAGCACAGAGGGTGAGTGGACGCCGTATTTCCAGACTGATTTTTACTGCCCACAGACCAGGAGATTCACACGCAGAGAAGCCACACGGGTCGCCAGCGCTGCTGGCGCCGCTGGCTTGAACGGCGCAGCCGCTGGGCCGGCACCCTGAGGCAACGGCTCACTGTACAAAGTGAGAGAGTCTGAGTCCCCTATAAGCCAGCAAGGGGAGCTGAAACGGGGAGCCAGGCCAGCGCCACGAACCTCAGAGCCGCGGCTTTAGCCAACGCAGCGGCTCCGGAGGCAGATCAGATGAGACGGTGTCCCCTCTTACCCAGCAAGAAGACCTGAAACACAACTGAAACCGGGACGGTCCAGCTCTGTGGAGGAGGGGCGCTCTCCATAGGCACCCTGCTGTTCCCAGGGCAATCTACTAAGGCAATCCGCCACTACAGAGACTCCGTCACTACAGGGGCGGGCCAACATAGCGGAAGCAGTTCTAACTACACCCAGAAGTTCACACGGAAGCTGGGTGGAGCCCACAGCAGCTTAGCGAAGCCTCTGCAACCTGAGTGTGACTAGGCTGCCACCTTGTGGGCAGGGAAAACAGCAACCGCACAGGGGAACATCATAAAACCGTAACTCCCTGGGACAGAACACCTGGGGGGAAGAGCAGGGGGTTTATGAGTTCTGCCACAGCAGACTTAAAATTACCAAAATCAGAAAGACAACAACTACAAAGTCAACAGGTGGATAAATCCACAAAGATGGGAAGAAACCAGCGCAAAAAGGATGAAAACACCCAAAACCAGAACACTTCTCCTCCTACAAGGGATCACAACTCCTCACCAGCAAGGGAACAAGACTGGATGGAGAATGAGTGTGATGAAATGACAGAATCAGCTTTCAGAAAGTGGATAATAAGAAACTTCCGTGAGCTAAAAGAACATGTTCTAACCCAATGCAAAGAAACTAAGAACCTTGAAAAAAGACTTGACGAAATGCTAACAAGAATGGACAACTTAGAGAGGAATATGAGCGAATTGATGGAGCTGAAAAACACAACACGAGAACTTCGTGAAGCATGCACAAGTTTCAACAGCCGAATTGACCAAGCAGAAGAAAGGATATCAGAGGTCGAAGATCAACTCAATGAAATAAAACAAGAAGGCAAGATTAGAGAAAACAGGGTAAAAAGGAATGAACAAAGTCAACAAGAAATATGGGACTATGTGAAAAGACCTAATCTACGTTTGATAGGTGTACCTGAATGTGACGAAGAGAATGCATCCAAGCTGGAAAATACTCTTCAGGATATTATCCAGGAAAACTTCCCCAACCTAACAAGGCAGGCCAAGATTCAAGTCCAGGAAATACAGAGAACACCACAAAGATACTCCTCTAGAAGAGCAACCCCAAGACACATAATCGTCAGATTCACCAGGGTTGAAATGAAGGAGAAAATACTAAGGGCAGCCAGAGAGAAAGGTCAGGTTACCCACAAAGGGAAGCCCATCAGACTCACTGCAGATCTCTCAGCAGAAACCCTACAGGCCAGAAGAGAGTGGGGGCCGATATTCAACATCCTTAAGGAAAAGAACTTTCAACCCAGAATTTCGTATCCAGCCAAACTAAGCTTCATAAGTGAAGGAAAAATAAAATCCTTTGTGAACAAGCAAGAACTCAGAGAGTTCATCACCACCAGACCAGCTCTACAAGAGCTCCTGAAGGAGGCACTACACATAGAAAAGAACAACCAGTACCAGCCACTCCAAAAACACATGAAAAGGTAAAGAGCATCAATACAATGAAGAATCTGCACCAACCAAAGGGCAAAACAGCCACCTAGCACCAAAATGACAGGATCGAATTCACACATAACAATATTAACCCTAAATGTAAACGGACTAAATGCCCCAATCAAAAGACACAGACTGGCAAATTGGATAAAAAGCCAAAACCCATCAGTGTGCTGTATCCAGGAAACCCATCTCGCATGCAAGGATACACAAAGGCTCAAAATAAAGGGATGGAGGAAGATTTACCAAGCAAATGGAGAGCAAAAAAAAGCAGGAGTTGCAATTCTCATCTCTGATAAAATAGACTTTAAAGCAACAAAGATCAAAAGAGACAAAGAAGGACATTACATAATGATAAAAGGATCAATGCAGCAAGAAGAGCTAACGATCCTAAATATATATGCACCTAATACAGGAGCACCCAGATACATAAGGCAAGTTCTTAAAGACTTACAAAGAGACTTAGACTCCCACACAATAATAGTGGGAGACTTCAACACACCATTGTCAATATTAGACAGATCAACGAGACAGAAAATTAACAAGGATATCCAGGACTTGAACTCAGACCTGGAACAAGGAAACCTAATAGACATTTACAGAACTCTCCACCCCAAATCCACAGAATATACATTCTTCTCAGCACCACATCACACCTACTCTAAAATTGATCACATAATTGGAAGTAAATCACTCCTCAGCAAATGCAAAAGAACGGAAACCATAACAAACAGTCTCTCAGACCACAGTGCAATCAAGTTAGAACTCAGGATTCAGAAACCAACCCAGAACCGCACAGCCTCATGGAAAATGAACAACTTTCTCCTGAATGTTGACTGGATAAACAATGAAATGAAGGCAGAAATAAAGACGTTCTTCGAAACCAACGAGAATGAAGACACCACATACCAGAATCTCTGGGACACATTTAAAGCAGTCTCTAGAGGAAAATATATAGCAATAAGTGCCCACATGAGAAGAAAGGAGAGATCTAAAATTGACACCCTATCGTCAAAATTGAAAGAGCTAGAGGAGCAAGATCAAAAAAACTCAAAACCTAGCAGAAGACAAGAAATAACTAAGATCAAAGCAGAATTGAAGGAGATAGAGACACGAAAAACCCTTCAAAAAATCAATAAATCCAGGAGCTGGTTTTTTGAAAAGATCAACAAAATAGACAGACCACTAGCCAGACTAATAAAAAAGAAAAGAGAGAACAATCAAATAGATGCAATAAAAAATGACAAAGGGGATATCACCACAGATTCCACAGAAATTCAAACCATCATCAGAGATTATTACAAACAACTCTATGCACATAAATTAGAAAACCTGGAGGAAATGGATAAATTCCTGGACAGTAGCCTCCTCCCATGCCTAAACCAGGAAGAAGTCGAAACCCTGAATAGACCAATAACAAGGTCTGAAGTCGAGGCAGCAATTAAGAGCCTACCACCCAAAAAAAGCCCAGGTCCAGATGGGTTCACAGCTGAATTCTACCAGACATACAAAGAGGAACTGATACCATTCCTACTGAAACTATTCCAAATAATCCAAAAAGAGGGAATCCTTCCCAAATCTTTTTATGAGACCAACATCATCCTAATACCAAAACCTGGCAGAGACTCAACAAGAAAAGAAAACTACAGGCCAATATCCATGATGAACATAGATGCAAAAATCTTCAATAAAATAATGGCAAGCCGATTACAACAGCACATCAAAAAGTTTATCCACCATGATCAAGTAGGATTCATCCCGGGGATGCAAGGCTGGTTCAATATACGCAAGTCTATAAATGTAATTCACCACATAAACAGAACCAAAGACAAAAACCACATGATTATCTTAATCGATGCAGAGAAGGCCTTGGACAAAATTCAACAGCCCTTTATGCTAAAAACCCTCAATAAACTAGGTATCGATGGAACGTATCTCAAAATAATAAAAGCTATTTACGACAAACTGACAGCCAATATCATACTGAACGGGCAAAAACTGGAAGCATTCCCTTTGAAATCTGGCACTAGACAAGGATGCCCTCTCTCACCACTCCTATTCAATATAGTACTGGAAGTTCTAGCCAGAGCAATCAGGCAAGAAAAAGAAATAAAGGGTATTCAATTAGGAAAGGAGGAAGTCAAATTGTCTCTATTTGCAGACGACATGATTGTATATCTAGAAGACCCCCTCATCTCAGCCCAAAAGCTCCTGAAACTGATAAGCAACTTCAGCAAAGTCTCAGGATACAAAATCAATGTGCAAAAATCACAAGCATTCCTATACACCAATGACAGACTTAAAGAGAGCCAAATCAAGAACGAACTGCCATTCACAATTGCTACAAAGAGAATAAAATACCTAGGAATACAACTAACAAGGAATGTAAAGGACCTCTTCAAGGAGAACTACAAATCACTGCTCAACGAAATAAGAGAGGACACAAACAGATGGAGAAACATTCCATGTTCATGGTTAGGAAGAATTAATATCGTGAAAATGGCCATACTGCCCAAAGTAATATACAGATTCAATGCTATCCCCATCAAGCTACCAATGACCTTCTTCACAGAACTGGAAAAAACCACCTTAAACTTCATATGGAACCAAAAGAGAGCCCGCATAGCCAAGTCAATTCTAAGCAAAAAGAACAAAGCGGGAGGCATCACACTACCAGACTTCAAACTCTACTACAAGGCTACAGTAATCAAAACAGCATGGTACTGGTACCAAAACAGAGATATAGACCAATGGAACAGAACAGAGGCGTCGGAGGCAACACAACATATCTACAACCACCCGATCTTTGACAAACCTGAAAAAAACAAGCAATGGGGAAAGGATTCCCTGTTCAATAAGTGGTGTTGGGAAAACTGGCTAGCCATATGCAGAAAGCAGAAACTGGACCCCTTCCTGACACCTTACACTAAAATTGACTCCAGATGGATTAAAGACTTAAACATAAGACCTAACACCATAAAATCACTAGAAGGAAACCTAGGCAAAACCATTCAGGACATAGGCGTAGGCAAGGACTTCATGACCAAAACACCAAAAGCATTGGCAACAAAAGACAAAATAGACAAATGGGACCTAATCAAACTCCACAGCTTCTGCACAGCAAAAGAAACAGTCAATAGAGTGAATCGGCAACCAACAGAATGGGAAAAAATTTTTGCAGCCTACCCATCTGACAAAGGGCTGATATCCAGAATTTACAACGAGCTAAAAAAGATTTACAAGAAAAAAACAAACAAGCCCATTCAAAAGTGGGCGAAGGATATGAACAGATACTTTACAAAAGAAGACATACATGAGGCCAACAAGCATATGAAAAAATGCTCATCATCACTGGCCATTAGAGAAATGCAAATCAAAACTACATTGAGATACCATCTCACACCAGTCAGAATGGCAATCATTAAAAAATCTGGAGACAACAGATGCTGGAGAGGATGTGGAGAAATAGGAACACTTTTACACTGTTGGTGGGAGTGTAAACTAGTTCAACCATTGTGGAAAACAGTGTGGCGATTCCTCAAGGACCTAGAAATAGAAATTCCATTTGACCCAGCAATCCCATTACTGGGCATATATCCAAAGGATTATAAATCGTTCTACTATAAGGACACATGCACACGAATGCTCATAGCAGCACAGTTTACAATAGCAAAGACCTGGAACCAACCCAAATGCCCATCGATGATAGACTGGACAGGAAAAATGTGGCACATATACACCATGGAATATTATGCAGCCATTAAAAACGAGGAGTTCGCGTCCTTTGTAGGGACATGGATGAACCTGGAAACCATCATTCTCAGCAAACTGACACAAGAACACAAAATCAAACACCACATGTTCTCACTCATAGGCGGGTGTTGAACAAGGAGAACACATGGACACAGGGAGGGGAGCACTATACATGGGGGTCTGTTGTGGGGGAGTGGGGGGGACAGCGGGGGGGTGGGGAATTGGGGAGGGATAGCATGGGGAGAAATGCCAGATATGGGTGAAGGGGAGGAAGGCAGCAAATCACACTGCCACGTATGCACCTATGCAACAACCTTGCATGTTTTTCACATGTACCCCAAAACCTAAAATGCAATAAAAAAAATAATAATAATAAAATTTAAAAAAAAAAAAAAAAAAAAAAAGAAATGGCCAGGGCCTAGGACCCCTGCCATGCTTATTTATGAACTGGGGGCTGCCAGAGAAGAGTGTAGCCTCAGCTTGAAAGCTGAGGCAAGCCCTGAAAGCATTTGCAGCAACAAATGGTCCACCGACTGCACTCCTTGCAGATGTATAGCAAATTATTTCTTGAGGAGAAATTTAAGTGATACAACTCCACTTTAACAGTATACAAAAGTAGAATGACAGGAAGGTGGAATAAAAGCAGGCATTCCCAACAGCAGAGAAAGCATTTTCCTTTTCTTGCACATTTACTCTCATTGGATAATATTAACATTGAATATTATGTGGGTGTGGTATTATTCTTCAGATTTTAAGATTACTGGTATAAAAATATGCATAGTATATTCGTGTGTGTGTGTGTGTGTGTGTGTGTGTGTAGATATACACTTCCATAACTATGGTTACAAAAAACAGTAGAATGACATTTATCTTCTTTTTTGTAACTGCACAGAATCCATTTATTTTTGTAAGAGCATTCTGTTTTGTCTTGTTTTGTTTTGTTTTTTTTCTGGGAGAATCATCTCTCTTGCACGTTGTACTGTCAATGAACGAGAAATGCCAGTATTTAGGCTAAATTGTGTCTTCCCACTCCCCCGCAAAAATTATGTTAGGCTGGGTGCAGTGGCTCATGCCTGTAATCCCAGCACTTTGGGAGGCCGAGTTGGGTGGATCACCTGAGGTCAGGAGTTCGAGATCAGCCTGGCCAACATGGTGAAACACTATCTCTACTAAAAATACAAAAATTAGCCAGGTGTTGTGGCCCATACCTGTAATCCCATTTACTCTGGAGGCTGAGGCACAAGAATCGCTTGAACCCTGAAGGCAGAGGTTGCAGTGAGCTGAGATTGCTCCACTGAACTCCAGCCTGGGTGACAGAGGGAGATTCCGTCTTTAAAAAAAAAAAAAATTAATGTTAAAGTTCTAACCCCCTGTAACTCAAAATATATACATATTTGAAGATAGTATCTTTAAAGAGGTAACTTAGTGGAAATGAAGTCATTAGGGCAGGCCTTAATCCAATGTAACTGGTGTCTTTATGAGAAGAGGAAATCGGAACACAGACATGTGCAGAGGGCACAGGAGCAGAAGGTGGCCATCTGCAAGCCCAGGATAAAGGTGCGGATCAGATCCTCCTCTCACAGCCCTGAGAAGGAAGCAAACCTGCTGATGATGTCTTCCATCCTCGTGAAGCATGAGAAAATAAGTGTATTTAAGCCGCTCTGTCAGTGCTACTTTGCTAAAGTAGCCCTAGAGTACAGGCAGTTTTCTCATTCCCACTACAAAAGAAAAGAGGAATAGATCCTTACCTCACGCTCGCAGATGTAACTGGGGAGCAGGCACGTGATCTAAGCCCCACAAATCAGAAGACAGTTCTCAAGACGCAGAATCCCAGAGTCACCAAGACAGAGGCACAGTAGAAATTATTCATGGTTATAGCAGGGGTGGTAGCTACGCTGGCATTGTGCTAGGCTTATTTTGGCTCTGAACAGCTTGCTATGCTCCCTAACTTCTCAGACATCACCCCCACCTATCATCTGCTTCATTTCTTGTGTTTATTCCCTTCCCCCACAACATCCCTCCAGTGAGTTCCCTAGATAAGATTTGATTCTGTTGGTTTCAACCAGGAACCACAACTGATACAGAAACAAAATAAACCAATTGGGCAACAAAATTTGGGGTGGAGACAGTGTTCATTATTGGGGTAAAAAATAAAAATGTTATCTATCTTCCTCAAAACAAGACAAAATGAAAAAGCATTTCAGGAGGTAGATATAAATTGCTTTTTTTTTTTTTTTTTCCAGACAGTCTTGCTCAGTCACCCAGACTGGAGTGCAATGGCGCGATCTCGGCTCACTGCCACCTCCGCCTCTCAGGTTGAAGCCATTCTCCTGCCTCAGGCTCCCAAGTAGCTGGGACTATAGACACACGCCACCACGCCCAGCTATTTTTTGCATTTTTAGTAGAGATGAGGTTTCACCATGCTAGGCAGGCTGGTGTCAAACTCCTGACCTCGGTGATCCACCCACCTCGGCCTCCCAAAGTGCTGGGTTTATAGGCATGAGCCACTGCGTCCAATCAAATTGCTGTTTTTAACGGTTTAAAAAGCAACCTTTGAGGCATTACTGCTGAGACTTTCCCATAAAAATTATGCTGTATAAATCATATCTGCTTTTTCCAATTTTAAACCATTCTTTATAAACTAAAAGAAGTTTAATACTATTTTTTTTTTTTTTTTTTTTTTTTTTGAGCAGTCTCACTCTGTCTCCCAGGCTGGAGTGCAGTGGTGCGATCTTGGCTTACTGCAACCTCCACCTCCTGGGTTCAAACGATTCTCCTGCCTCAGCTTCCCGAGTAGCTGGGATTACAGGTGTCCACCACACACCTGGCTAAATTTTGTATTTTTAATAGAGTTGGGGTTTTGCAATATTGGCCAGGATGGTCTCAAACTCCTGACCTCAGGTGATCCTCCCACCTCAGCCTCCCAAAGTGCTGAGATTACAGGTATGTGCCACCACATCGGCTATACATTTCAACTTGCCTTCTTCCTCATTTCACTCTAGCAAGCCACAGGTAAAGGTCTGTAAAACTTACTAGACTTTTCACAATTTGTTGTAGCATTTAAATTTTCGGGGGAGAAGGTTTTTTATTCACATTAAAAGGAAAAATACAAATCAACATCCTCCTGCACTGCCCCACAGACCAGAGCTCACAAATATATAATCTCAGTATCTCAGAATTCTCAGTTTACACAGCAGTATGTTACCTGTATTTGATACTACTTAAAAATTATATGCTAATAATGTTGATTAATGTTGCCATTCTACTCAGAAGTAAATCTCTAATAGGGTAAATTTCCTTAGTCATATTTGGTGAATAATTTTTTCAGGGCCTCAACAAAGATATAGGAAGTGTCCTTTTCAAATAAAAGAGGCACAAAACTGAAAAAGATAACCAATATGTCAGACACAAGCTACAACTTAAAACGGCACTGACACAGAATGAAAAACGAAAGGTGACATTTTAAAATTTCTTGAAATATTTTGAAATCTTAAATTTAATACCAAAATTCCAATGACAATACATATGTTTTCAAAATGTTCAAGGCAAACAATCTAACTGAGCAAGGTATAAGGAAACTGAGATGCAGAGAACATAGAAACAATTTCCTATTTTTATAAGAACATAGACATGTATGTATAAATACATGCGTGTGCATGTATATAAATGCATAAAATTAGGATCAGAAAGATAAGCACTAAATTGTTGAATGCTTAGCTACAAATGGGAATGTTTTGGAAGATGTAGTGAAATAAAAGAATCTCTTATTTTCTTATTTCATAAGTTATGAAATTTTTACAGAAATAATTTTTATGTATTAATTATATAATAAAAGATTAATTAATCACATGTTAAGAACTCTGAATTTCACCTTATGCTTCAAGGTAAAAATTTTATGCCCAAATTACAGGAAGAATTAGCCCTGTCCTTCACTGAGCTCACCAAACCTCATCGGGAAAAATGTGTTTGATTCTCAGAAGAATTTTTGCCAAAGTAAGGGGTCTGCAAGGAAGGAAAATCGTTAACGGTTAGGGGTTTCAAATCTACTCCATAAGTTGAAAGAAACTGAACTGATTAACACAGTGAAAAATGAATCGAAGAGATATTAAAGACTTTGCAACTATTTTAAATGACATCAAGCAAAGGGGTCAAAAGTTTTAACTAGAGGATACAACTAGCATCAGTGGAAGAATAAGGAGGCAGATTTTTGTGTCACTATCAGAAATTCTAACAATTATAGCTGCCCCACAATGCAGCAAGTCATTATGAGGTAATTAACTCCCCATCTCTGGGTGGGGCTAGGTGACCATTTCACAAAGATGCTGAGAACAGAACCCTTGTACTTTAGTGTTGTACTAACTATATAATGTCTAGACTTATTCTAGAATAAATTTTATCTGGAGTACCCTTTCTTCATAGATTCAAACTATCATGCTCATGTTCTGTATTAGTTTCCAAGGACTGCCATAAGAAACTACCACAACTGGGTGGCTTAAAGGAGAAATGTATTGATCCACAATTTTAGGAGCTAGAAGTCTCAACCACAATGCTGTCGGGACACGCTCCCTCCAAAGGCTCCAGGGAAGAATGCTTGCTATATTTTCTAACTTGTGATGATTGCTGTCAAACCTTAGTATTCCTTGGCTTTTAGATGCACCAGTCTGATCTCTGTCTTTGGTTTCACATGACCTTCCCTCCTGTATGTCTGTGTCTGTTTACTCTTATAAAAACACCAGTCATTGGATTTGAATTCATCCTAATCCAGGATAACTGCATCTTAAGCAGTTCCATCTGCAAAGACTGTATTTCCAAATGAGGTGACATTCTGAGCTACCAGTTGGACATTTTTTGGGGGGAAGGCAGGGAACACTATTCAATATAGTGTGTGTTGAAATTATAAATTTTGGAACGCTTTATTCTGAGTGAGTTGGTGCTGTGCTTGAAGCCCAATCTTATGCCCATAATTCTGAAGGTAAATGGATAAACCATAGAGACTGGAAACGGAAGGCAAAGTAGAAGTACTGCACATGGAAGATGCAGAAGAACCTGAGATGAGGAGCAGAAATAAGTGTGGATGCGTATGCCTGAGATTCTTCTGAAGCAACTACAAGACCGAGGCAAAATACAAGATCTTCTGTAAAATTAGTGTGATTTTTTATAACTGTAATTTTAATATTCTTGGATGCCATTTACATGGCACCATGTATAATATATATGTTCATATTAGTTTGCTTTCTTTGTAATCAAAGATAATGCTACCAAGAAAGCAACCTATTAGTGTTTATAGATGTGGACTCTTGGCCATTTCCTGGCATCCCCCTGCAGCAAATTATGGAGAGCTGGAATGATTCCCAGGAAACTATATTGAAATTTACTCTATTTTCTCATTAAAGTCAGACAATTGTAGTGTATGGCATAAATTATACTTCCATTTAAATTACACATATTCCTTTAAACAAGAAAGAATTCTTTCCTACTGTAATCTTCAGAAGTCTATCTATAAATCCATAAGTGAAAGGGAGAGTTTTAAAAAATATTCCCAAATAAATTTTAGCATGAAATTTTGCAATATGCTAGCATTACATTCAATCTTACCTAATTGAGAAATGACTATTCCATATAAGTGATTTTTCTAGTTAATTGTCAGAAACTCCTAATTGAGTTTGTTTTCTTTGAAATCTTAACTATTTTTATGAGACCACCCCTTAAATGTATTAAACTGGCATATATTTATGAGTAAAGCTTAGTACATTATATTTAATATTATTTTCATTATTTCAATTGAAAGTTGTATATTTGCAGTGGGCCAAGTAGTGGCTCTGCAAAATTCATATTGTGAAGCTTTGACCCCCAGTACCTCAGAATGTAAATGTAGTTGGAGATAAGGTCTTTAAAGAGATGATTGAGCTGGGAGGGGTGGATCATGCCTGTAATCCCAGCACTTTGAAAGGCTGAGGAGGATGGATCACTGGAGCTCAGGAGTTCAAGACCAACCTGGCCAACATGGTGAAATCCCATCTTTACTAAAAACACAAAAATTAGCCGGGCACAGTGGTGTGCACCTGCAGTCCCAGCTACTTGGAAGGCTAAGGCAGGAGAGTTGCTTGAGCCCAGGAGGCAGAGGTTGCATTGAGCTAAGATCATGCCACTGTACTCCAGCCTGGACAACAGAGCCAGACCCTGTCTCAAAAATAAATAAAAATAAATAAAGAGGTGATTGAGTTAAAAGGAGGCTGTTAGGGTGGACCCTAATCCAAATTTATAAGAAGAAGAAATTTGGACACACAAAGAAACATCAGGTATGTATGCACACACAGAAGAAAGATCATGTTCTCACATTCAAAGCACATGTCCTCACATGCAAAGCCCATGTTCTCACACAGCAAAGAATGTGGTCATCCATAAGCCAAAAGGACAGGCTTCAGAAGAAATCAAACCTAAACTTTGACTTCTAGCCTCTAGAACTACGAGAAAATAAATTTCTGATAGTAAAACCCTCAATCTGCGATCTTTTGTTATGGCAGCCTGAGCAAACTAATACAATGTTCACTTCTGAAACCTGCAAATAACACCTTACATGGCACAGGAGTAAACAGTACTTTATATGGCAAAGATGTGATTAAGTTAAAGATCTTAGTGAGGAGAAAAGCAGATCCAGGATTATGTGAGTGAGCTCCAAATGCCATTACAAGTATCTTTATAAGTGAGAAACAGGTGGGATTTAGAGACACACAGAAGAAAAAAGAATGTGAAGAGATCTGCCAAAGAAAGCCCACAGCCATTAGAAGCTGGAAGAGGCAAGGAAGAGAATCTCCTCCAGAAGATCTGCAGGGAGCATGGTCCTGCCAACTTCTGGCTTTCAGACCTGTGAGAGAATAAATTTCTGATGTTTTAAACTACTATGTTTGGGGTTACTTGTTAATAACTGCCCTGGGAAACCAACACAACAATACATTCAATTTTGATATAGTCATGTCCTCATGACTCTTAGCATAAGGAGAATTTCTAATTGACTCCAGACTACATTGTAGTTATAATTGCACTGGAAGTATTTGCTCGTTGTTGACACTATCACTGATAAATATGTTACTTTTATAATTCATTCATTCAAGATAAATTCATGTATCACAAATTATTTAAGAGTCGAGGTGTCTTATGACCTTTCCTTTCCTCAACTTTTCTAATCTGTTTTTTCCCTAAATGTATTAAATATAAAACTCCACATATTTAAAGTTAAAAACTGGATTTGCTTTAAATCAATATTAGACAGCAAGGGGCACTCCATCTTCTACATGGGGTAAAGTTTATGGCTTCACAAGTATCATTTTTCTTTTTGAACAGCATTTTGCTTAACTTCCAATGAGTTTATTGTTATTTACCATATTTTTGAGGTTTCCGGAAGTCTGATTACCAGCTACTAACACATTAGTGTCAATTTATCAAAAAATTTTCTAAATAAATATTGCTTTATGTCTTCACAAAATGAA
Organism: Aotus nancymaae; assembly: GCF_030222135.1. Lineage (NCBI taxonomy): Eukaryota > Metazoa > Chordata > Mammalia > Primates > Aotidae > Aotus > Aotus nancymaae. The sequence continues at coordinate 35,037,944 of NW_026988471.1, forward strand.
ATTTTACCCTGCAAGTATGCTATTTAATACCTGTATTAATCCTTTCAGACCCTGTTTAAAATCTTAAAAATCTAGAACAAACACTTTAATTTATTTGAAGGCCAAGATTGAAGTTTGGATTGCCAATATAAAAGTAAATTTATCTTCATAAAATTATATTTGCTTCAGTATAATTTTAGCTAAACATAGAATTACAGTGCTCAGTAAAGAAAAAGTTCATTTGGAAAACACTACCGCTTAAAATTTTTCTGTAGTAAGTTAATAACCAAATTGAATCAACCTCAATCTCATAAATATTTCATATGTAGCTACTTGATGCCATGCACACTGCTAAGAACTGCCAGGGATTTATAGATGAGTAAGACATCCTGCCTACAAGGAGTTAATAGTCAAGAGAATGGTTTGCAGAGAGATTGATGTCAAATGAATGTGGTCTTGTAATTTCACACTTTGAGTCTTCACCAAATAGGCTCCACAATTCTGAAAATATATCAGAGAAAGAAAAAAATAATAAAAAAAGAAAAAGGTCAAAATAGTATTTAAATATAAATGTATATCCCTACTCATTTGTATCTATTGATATCTACCTATACATATCGTGCATGTGTGTGTGTGTGTTTGTGTGTGTGTGTGTGTGAGAGAGAGAGAGAGACAGAGACAGAGACAGAGAGAGTGCGAATATCCAGATCTGCTGAGTTCCTGGACCAGAAGTTACCAAAGGCAGCCAATTTCCTCGGATCTTAGTGAATAAAAAAATTGAAGTGCTTCATGAACACAAGACAAACATTAAGTCTTACTGTTCAAAGCTGAGACTAGAATAAGACTCCAATACCTGTGACAGGATCCTGAAAACCCCTGTACCTAAAAACTACCTGGGACCATATTTTACATAAACCTGTGTATCTAAAGGAGACAGATCTGACCTCAAGGTCAAGAACAGGAACAAACTGTCATCTAGTTTGTTGGCTGGATCTTCAATATTGTCACTGTCAGAACAGGACCTGAACTCAGTGAATTTGAAAACAGAAGATCAATACCAAAAATCAACAAAAGACGATTCTTTGAAATGTTCAATAAAATTGATATGCCTCTAGCCACGTTAATTAAGATTAAAAGGAAAGATGACACAAATTGCCAATATCAGAAATGAAATAGGGACATCACTACAGATCCCATGGACATTAAATGGATAATAGAGGAATATTATGAACAACTCTATGCCCACAAATTTTATAACCTAGATGAAATGGACCAATTTATTTAAAGACACTATCTACCAAAACTCACACAAGAAAAAATAAACAACTTAAATAGGCCAATATCTAGTAAAGAAATTGAATCAGTAAATAATAACCTTCCAAAACAGAAAAAAAACAGACCTAGATAGGTTCAATGGTGAATTCTAACAAACATTTAAGGAAGAAATTATATCAATTTTCTACAATCTCTTCCAGAAGATAAAAGCAAAGGGAATACTTTCTAACCCATTCTATGAGACCAGCATTAGCCTTATACCAAAGCCAGACAAAGATATTACAAGAAAAAAAAGAAAAACTACAGACTAAAATGTCTCATGAACATAGATGCAAAAACTCTGAAAATAAATTAGTGAACTTAATCCTACCACGTATAAAAAGAATTATACAACATGACCAAGTGGGATTTATTCCAGATATGTAATAGTGGTTCAATGTCCAAAATCAATTAATGCAACCCATAAAATTAACAGGCTAAGAAAAAAAGTCACTTAACCATATCAATAGATACAGGAAAAAGCATTTGACAAATTTAACAGCCATTCATGATAAAATCTCTCAACAAACTGGGAAGAGAAAGGAACTTTCTCAACTGGACAAAAATTATCTAAAAAAATATTATAAAACCCTACATCTAACTTCACACTAAATATTGAGAAACTTAAGTCTTCCCACTATGATCAGGAACAAGGCAAGGATGTCCCTTCTCACCACTGATTTTCAACATTGTACTGGAAGTCCTAGCCAATGTAATAAGGCAAGAAAAGAAAACAAAAGACATACTGAATGGGAAGAAAAAACAAATCTCTCTTTGTTCACAGATAGTATAATTGTCTACATAGAAAAATTCAAAAGAATTCACACACACAAAAATCTGAACTAATACACAATTATAGCCAGGTTGCAGGACACAAGGTTGACGTGCAAAAGCTGATCATTTTCCTATATACCAGCAATGACCAGGTGGAATTTGAAATTAAAAACACAATGCCATTTACATAAACCTAATAAAATATATATAAGATATATATAAGGAAAACTACAAAAGTCTAATAAAGACATTTAAAAAACAAATGGAAATATATTTTTTATTTATGGATAAGAAGACTGTATAGTGTCAAGATATCAGTTTTTCCCAACTTTATCTACAGAGTCAATGCAACCCCAGTCAAAATCCCAACAGTTACCTCATAGATATTAACAAACTGATATAAAATTCTATATAGGTAGACAAAAGACTCAGAATAGCTAACACTATATTGAAGAAGAGCAAAGTCAGAAGACTGACACTACCAAACTTCAAAATTTACTATAAAGCTACAGTAATCAAGACAATATGATATTAGTAAAAAAAAAAAAAAAAAGAACAATGAAACCAAACGGAGACCCCAAAAACAGACCCATATATATTCAACTGATCTTTGACAAAGAAGTAAAAGCAATACAATGGAGAAAAGATAATATTTTAGGCTGGGCAAGGTGGCTCACACCTATAATCTGGGTACTTCGGGAGGCCAAGGCAGGTAGATCACCTGAGGTCAAGAGTTTGAGACCAGCCTGGTCAACATGGTGAAACCCCATCTCTTCCAGAAATATAAAAATTAGCTGGGCATGGTGGCACACCCTGTAGTCCCAGCTACTTAGGAGGCTTAGGCAGGAGAATTGTTTGAACCTGGGAGGCAGAGGTTGCAGTGAGCCCAGATCATACCACTGCACTCCAGCCTGGGCGATAGAGCAAGACTCCATCTCAAAAAAAAAAAAATCTTTTTAACAAATGACGCTATGATACTGCAATAACTAAATATTCAATGAATCTAGACATAGACCTTGCATCCTTCAAACAAAAAAAAACTCAAAATTGATTATAAATCTAAATGTAAAACACAAAACTTTAAAACTCAAATACTAGAACATAAGAGAAAATCTAGTTGTTCTAGAATATGGCAATGACTTTTTAGATATAACACCAAAGGCACAATCTATGAACAAAACAATTGATAAGCTAGACTTCATTAAAATTGAAAACATCTGCTCTACAAAAGACATTATTAACAGAATGAGATGACAAGCCACAGACTGGAAGATAATATTTGCAAAAATCTTTATCCTTTACCTAATATGGAACTATTACCCAAAATATACAAAGAACATTTAAAACTCACCAATAAGAAAACAAAACAACATGATTTAGAAATGAGGAATTACACATGGACTGCTTGAGTAATCATCTGTCTGCCTGGGTGACAGAGTGAGACCCTGTCTCAAAAAAAGAGGTTGCGAGGGGGCCAAAACATCTGGACACCTCACCAAAAAAGACATACAGGTAGCAAATAAGTATATAAAAATATGCTCAACTTCACTGATATTAGGAAATTGCAAATTAAAACAACAATAAGACACTACTATACACCTATTAAAATGATTATAATCTGAAATAAAAGTACCAACAAATGCTGGTGAGAATGTGCAGTAAACAGCAATTCTCATCCATTGCTGGTAAAAATGCAAACAGTACAGCTACTTTGAAGACAGTTTAGCAGCTTCTTACAAAACTAAAGATATTCATCAGATGATTCAGCAATCATACCCTTAGTATTTACACAAGGGAGTTGACAACTTGTGTTCACACAAAAATGTGCACACCAGTGTTTGCAACAGCTTTATTAATAATTGCCCAAACTTTGAATCAATGAAGATATCTCTTAGTAGAAGAATGGATACAATACTGTGATATACATAGACAATGGAATTTTTTTGCACTAGAAAGAAATGAACTATCAACCCATGAAAAGACATGGAGAAACCTTAAATGCATATTACTAAGTGAACAAAGCCAATCTGAGAAGGATACATATTTGACATTCTGGAAAAGGCAAAGCTATGGAGACATAAAAAGATCAGTGGTTGCCAGGGACTAAGGGAGAGGGAAAGATGAGTTGCAGAGCACAGAGGATTTCTAGGGCAGAGATACTACTCTACCTGATACTATAATGGTAGATACATATGTCAAAACCCATAGAAGGTACAACACCAAATGTAACTCCAATGTAAATTATGGACTTGTAGTGATAATGATGCATCAACACAGGTTCATCGATTATAATAAATGTGCTATCGTGTAGGATATTCATGAGGAAGGCTATGTATGTGGGGGCAGAATGTATAAGTGGATCAAATGTCCATCAACAGATGAATGAATAAACAAATTATGGTGTATGTACAATGGACTATAATCCAGACTTACGAAGGAAGTTCTGACCACATGCAATAACATAGATTAACCTCAAGAAAATATATTAAGTTAAATAAGCTAGTCACAGTAAGACAAAAACTATATGACTGCATTCATATGAAGTATCTAGAATAGTCAAATTCATAGAGACAGAAAGTTGAATGATTGGTTTCTAGGGGCTAGAGGAAGAAATGTATCAGTTTACTATGGCTGCCATAACAAAATACCAAAAACTGACTTGCTTGAACATCAGTATTTATTTTCTCACAGTTCTGGAGGCTAGAAGTCAAAGAACAAGGTGGCAGGTTTGCTTTCTGCTGAAGCCTCTTTTCTTGACTTTCAGACGACTACCCTCTTGCTGTGTCCTCATATGGTCTTTTCTGTGTGTATGCATGCATCTCTGGTGTCTCTTTCTGGTTCAATTTACCTCCTCTTATAAAGACACCAGTCAGATTGAATTAATGCCCACCCTAACAGCCTCGTTTTAACATAATCATCTCTTTAGAGACCCTATCTCCAACGACCGTCACATTTTAAAATAAGGGGTTAGAACTTCAACACATAAATTTTGGAGTGATTCAATTCATCCCATAATGGAGAAATAGAAAGTGGTTGTTTAATAGGTATAGAATTTCAACTTTACAAGATGAAAAAGTTCTGGAGATTGCTTGCAAAGCAATTTGAATATACCTAACACTACTGACTGTACACTTAAAAATGGTTAAGACAGTAAATTTTATGTCTATCTAACCACAATTTAAAATACTAAGTTTTCAAAAAGGTTAAAACATACCAGATTGAAGACAACAGAGGAAAGAACCAGGGAAACTAAAGCCAAATCAATAGAAATTGCTCATTTGAACAACAGAGAAAAAATTAACTGCAAATAAACAAATAAAACCCCAGAGTCTTGGGGACCTATGGGATAAGATCCCAAAATCTAACGTGTTTATTTTTGGAGTCCAATAAGGAGAAAAGAAGTTGAGATGGAAAAAAAAAGTGAAGCTGAAAATAATATTTAAAGGCAAAAGTTCTAGTGTTTGACAGCATGGTAGCGTGACTACAATCAACAAAAATATATTATATATTTAAAAATAACTAGAAGAGAACATTTAAAACATTCCCCACACAATTAAATGATAAATATTCAAGGCAATGGATATACTAAATACCCTGAATTGCTCATTACACATTGTTTGCATGTTGATATGCAAACATGCATATGATATGTAATGATCTATATCAGAATATCACATGTAAAAGATAAATGTGTATAAATATTATGTAGCAATAAATAACAAAATGAAAGTGTTCACAAATAAAATCCACAAATGTGTAAAAAGAATTATGCTCCCATGACCAAGTTAGATTTCCAGGTATGCAAAGCAGGTTCATCATTTGAAAATCAATTTAATATATCAGATCAACAGGATAAAACTTTTTTAAAAAATGGTCTATCAATGGATGCAGAAAGAGCATTTGGCAAAATCCAATACCTATTGATGACAAAAACTCTCAGCAAACCAGAAGTAGAGAGGAACTTCCACATCTTGATAAAAATCATTTAAAAAAAAAAAACCTACAGCTAGCATCATACTTAATGGTGAAAGAGTGAATGTTTTCTGAGATTAGAAACAGATCAAGGATGTGTACTTTCACTGCTCTTACTCAACATAATACTGAAATTTTTAGCCAGCACATAAGGGAAAAAAATGAAAAGAAAGAAAATAAAAGGCATATAGATTGAAAAGGATGAAATAAAAAGCCCTTTTTATTTGCAGATGATATGACTGCCTACATAGAAAATCTCAAGCAATCCACCAGTAAACAAATAAATAAAAACCTCAGTACTAAATAGTTTAGCAAAGTTTCAGATTGCAAAATGAACACATAAAAATCACTAGGGTTCTTGACAATAATAATGCAGAAACCAAAATTTAAAACACATTACCATTTTTAACTATTACAAATAAAATGAAATATTTAGATATAAATCTTTTTATTTTTTTGGAGTACAGAATCTGCATGCTGAAAATCACAAAATGCTGATAAAAGTAATCAAAGAAGACCTAAATAAACAAAGAGACATTGTGTGTTCATTGATTAGAAGACTCCACAAAGATATCAATTTTCTCCAAATCGATCTATAATTTCAATGCAATTTCTATCAAAATCGTAGCAGAGCTTTTGTATAATAGACAAGTTTATTTTAAATTTTATGTGGAAAGGCAAAAGACCTAGAATAACTAAAAACAATTTTCCGAAAGAAGAATGAAGTAGAAGGAATCACTCTACATGCTATTAAGTCTTCCTATATAGCTGCAGTGCTTAAGATGGTATGGTATTGGCATTTTAGACCCAGATCGATGAGATGAGAATTAAGGAACCCAGAAACAGACCCACACAAATATGCCCAACTGATTTTTTAACAAAGGTTTAAAATTAATGCAATAAATGTTGCTGGAGCTTTTTAGCATTCATTGCAGAAAAAAAAAAATGAACTATCACCACCTAAACTTGTATCTTAAGACAAAATCTAACTCAAAATGGATTATGAACAGTAAACAATAAACAATTCAACTAGAAAATGGACTAAAGACTTGAACAGACATTTCACTGATGAGAATATAGAGCTAACAAATACGCACATGAAAAGATTTTCAACATCTTTAGCCATTATTAAGAATATGCAAATTAGAGTTACAATGAGATGTCACTACGCACCTCTACGAGTGACTAAAATAGAAAGTATGATAGCACTAGATGATGGTGTGGCAGTAGAGACCCTGGATCACTCATGCTCATATTGGAAACATAAAATGGTACAGCTCATGGCACAGCATCAGAACACATTCTTAGAGTTCTGGTTTTCATAAACCCCTATTTCTGGTGACCAAGGATTTAATTTCTTTTTACTTTTTTTTTTATTTAATTTCTTTCTTATGAGTTCAGATCAACATTTAATTCTGCATTATCTTAGTCTTCCATTTTACAGGAACCACAAAAACTTGTTTGAATTTCCTAATACATACATATCAAGCAAAACTCTACATATTTTTTAAGTTTTTTTTTAATTAAATTTATCTACCCGTGTATACCCACACACACACATAAACAACTTTACTTTTTTAATGCAGAGTTTTTCTAAGAATAAAGATTTTGCTAATTTTTATTTTGTTCGTTTTACCTTTCTAAATTTAAAACATGGGTGGGCAAGGGGGGCGCCATGATGGCCAAGAGAAGCCAGGACCGGAATGCAGCTCCCAGTGAATGAGAGGCAGAGGTCTAGAGGACTTCACAATTCCAAACAAGGTGCCGGGTTCATTTCTGTGGGACAGATAGGGCTCTGAAAATATGCCCAGGGAAGGAGCTGCAGGGCAAGAGACCCCCAGAGGGGGCAACTAGAGACAGCGGCGGGCGCGTCCCCACCTGAAACGTGTAGCCACCTCGGAGGAGGGTCAGGGGACTTAACCCCCTCGGTGCTCCAAATAGGATTCTGTGCTTACCTCATCCCTCCTGCAACCCATGGTCCACGAGCGCCCTGCCAGACAGTGGGGCACCATGGGTAGACATGCAAATCTGAGAAGCGGCTACCTCCAGCTCGTCTCAGGGACCTGGGCGGGAGTTTGGACTAACGCCAGCAGGATGGACCCTCTGACAGAGGGAGGCCGAGTTGAAAGCGGGGAAACAGACCATAAGGCCTGGCAGGCCCTCCCTCCACAGAACTCAAACTGAAGTCCTCGCTAGAGAGCTTGGCAGCAAATACACCAGCTTCACCCCAACCAGGAAGATCTAGCTGGGGAAGGAGAGACGCCATTGGGAAGGCGGGGCCAATCTCAGCTGCAAACCCTCCAAGGAAGGACCACCCACCCAGCAACCTGACTGAATCCTAGGGAGCCCAGCAACACCCTCTACAGGCCAAAAAAGATACAGCTCCAACCTCAGAAAAAACGACCAGAGACTCCTCCTGAAATCACCAACTTTAAAGGGAGATAAATTCACGAAGATGGCAAAAAAACAACAACAACAAAAAAAAAAAAAAAAAAAAAAAAACAGTGCAAAAAGGATGAAACCATCAAAGAACAGAATACCTCTTCTCCTCCCAGGGATCACAACTCCTCACCATCAAGGGAACAGAAAAAGAGAATTATCTGGTGAACTGACAGAGGCAGGCTTCAGAAGGCGGGTAATAACAAACTTCTCTGAGTTAAAAGACCATGTTCTAACCCAATGCAAAGAAACTAAGAGCCTTGAGAAAAGGTTAGACGAAATGCTAACTAGAATAACCAGCTTAGAGAAGAACATAAATGGCTTGATGGAGCCGAGAAACACAGCACGAGAACTTCATGAGGCATACACAAGTTTCAACAACCTAATCAATCAAGCAAAAGAAAGGATATCAGAGATAGAAGATCAAATCAATGAAATAAAACGAGAAGGCAAGATTAGAGAAAAAAGAGTGAAAAAAAAATGAACAAAGCCTCCGAGAACTATAGGTTTATGTGAAAAGACCTAATGTACACTTGATCAGCATACCTGAATGTGATGGGGCGAATGAATCCAAGTTGGAAAACACTCTTCAAGATATTATCCAAGAGAACTTCCCCAACCTAACAAGACAAGCCAACATTCAAATCCAGGAAATACAGAGAACACCACAAAGATACTCCTCAAGAAGAGCAGCCCCAAGGCACATAGTCATCAGATTCACCAGGGTTGAAATCAAGGAAAAAATCCTAAGTGTAGCCAGAGAGAAAGGTAGAGTCACCCATAAAGGAAAGACCATCAGACTCACAGAGGAGCTCTCGGCAGAAACCCTGCAAGCTAGAAGGGAGTAGGGGCCAATATTCAACATCCTTAAAGAAAAGAACTTTCAACTCAGAATTTCATATCCAGCCAAACTAAGATTCATAAGTGAAGGAGAAATAAAATCCTTTACGGACAAGCAATTGCTGAGAGATTTCGTCACTACAAGTCCTGTCTTACAAGAGCTCCTGAAGGAACTACTAAACAGGCAAAGGAACAACTATTACCAGCCACTGCAAAAATGTACCAAATGGTAAAGAACAATGATGCAATGAAGAAACCATGTCAACTAATGGGCAAAACAACAAGCCAGTAACAAAATTGCAGGATAAATTCAAACATAACAATATTAACATTGAATGTAAATGGTCTAAATGCCCCAATCAAAAGACACAGACTGGAACTGGATAAAAAGTCAAGGCCAACCATTGTACTGTATTCAGGAGACCCATCTCACAAGCAAAAACTCACATAGACTCAAAATAAAGGGATGCAAGAAGACTTACCAAGCAAATGGAGAGCAAAAAAAAAGCCAGGGTAGCAATCCTAGTCTCTGATAAAATGGACTTTAAATCAACAAAGATCAAAAGAGACAAAGAAGGGCATCTCATAATGGTAAAAGGATCAATGCAACAAGAAGAGCTAACTATCCTAAATATATATACACCCAGTGCAGGAGCACCCAGATACATAAAGCAAGTTCTTAAAGACCTACAAAAAGACTTAGACTCCCACACAATAATAGTGGGAGACTTTAACATTCCACTGACAATAGTGGACAGATCAGCGAAACAGAAAATCAACAAGGATATCCAGGACTTGAACGCAGATTTGAACCAAGCAGACCTAATAGAAATTTACAGGACACTCTACTCCAAATCCACAGAATACATATTCTTCGCAGCACCACATTGCACTTACTCCAAAATTGGTCACATAATTGGAAGTAAATCACTCCTCAGCAAATGCAAAAGAATGGAAATCATAACAAACAGTCTCTCAGACCACAGTGCAATCAAATTAGGACTCAGGATTAAGAAAAGCACTCAAAACCACACAATCACATGGAAACTAAACAACTTGCTCCTGAATGATAAATGGATAAACAATGAAATGAAGGCAGAAATAAAAATGTTCTTCAAAACCAACGAGAACGAAGACACAATGTACCAGATCCTATGGGACACATTCAAAGCAGTGTCTACAGGGAAATTTATAGCAATAAATGCCCGCATGAGAAATAAGGAAAGATCTAAAATCGACATCCTATCATCCAAATTGAAAGAGCTAGAGGAGTAAGATCAAAAAAAAAAAACTCAAAAGCTAGCAGAAGACGAGAAATAACTAAGATTGGAGCAGAACTGAAGGAGATAGAGACACAAGAAACCCTTCAAAAAATCAATAAATCCAGGAGCTGCTTTTTTGAAAAGATCAACAAAATAGACTGCTAGCTAGACTAATAGAAAAGAAAAGAAAGAAGAATCGAATAGATGCAATAAAAAATGATAAAGGGGAGATCACCACCGATTCCCCGGAAATACAAACTACCATCAGAGATTACTACAATGCACAGCTCTATGCACATAAACCAGTAAACCTGGAAGAAATGGATAAATTCCTGGACACTTGCACACTCCCAAGACTAAGCCAGGAAGAAATTGAAACCCTGAATATACCAATAACAAGATCTGAAGTTGGGGCAGCAATTAACAGCCTACCAACCAAAAGAAGTCCAGGCCCAGATGGGTTCACTGTCGAATTCTACCAGACATACAAAGAGGAGCTGGTACCATTCCTTCTGAAATTATTCTGAACAATACAAAAAGAGGGAATCCTCCCTAACTCTTTCTATGAGACCAATATCATCCTGAGACCAAAACCTGGCAGAGACACAACTGAAAAAGAAAACTACAGGCCAATATCCATGATGATACACTGATGCAAAAATCTTCAATAAAATACTGGCAAACTGAATCCAATAGCACATCAAAAACCTTTGCACCACCATCAAGTAGGCTTCAACCTGGGAATGCAAGGCTGGTTCAACATATGCAAATCTATAAACGTAATCCACCACATAAACAGAACCAAAGACAAAAACCACATGATTATCTCAATAGATGCAGAGAAGGCCTTCAACAAAATTCAACAGTCCTTTATGCTAAAAACTCTCAATAAACTAGGTATTGATGCAATAAATCTCAAAGCAGTAAAAGCTATTTATGACAAACCCACAGCCAATATCATACTAAACGGGCAAAAACTAGAAGCATTCCTTTTAAAAACTGGCACTAGACAAAGATGCCCTCTCTCACTACTCCTATTCTATATAGTATTGGAAGTTCTAGCCAGAGCAATTAGGCAAGAAACCACTAATCAAGGAAATAAGAGAGGACACAAGCAGATGGAAAAACATTCCATGCTCATGGTTACAAAGAATCAATATTGTGAAAATGGTCATACTGCCCAAAGTAATTTATAGTTTCAATGCTATCCCCATCAAGCTACCATTGACCTTCTTCACAGAACTGGAAAAAACCACTTTAAACTTCATATGGAACCAAAAGAGAGCCCACATAGCCAAGTCAATTCTAAGCAAAAAGAACAAAGTGGGAGGCATCACACTACCGAACTTCAAACTATACTAACAAGGCTACAGTAATCAAAACAGCATGGTACTGGTACCAAAACAGAGATATAGACCAATGGAACAGAACAGAGGCCTGAGAAACAATACCACACATCTACAACCATCTGGTCTTTGACAAACCTGACAAAAATGAGCAATGGGGAAAGGATTCCCTGTTTAATAAATGGTGGGAAAACTGGCTAGTCATGTGCAGAAAGCAGAAACTGGACCCCTTCCTTTCACCTTATACAAAAATTAACTCCAGATGGATTAAAGATTTAAACATAAGAACTAACACCATAAAAATCCTAGAGGAAAACCTACACAAAACCATTCAGGACATAGGCACAGGCAAGGACTTAATGATTAAAACACCAAAAGCAATGGCAACAAAAGCCAAAATAGACAAATGGGAACTAATTAAACTTAAGAGCTTCTGCACAGTAAAAGAAACAATCATTAGAGTGAACTGGCAACCAACAGAATGGGAAAAAATTTTTGCAATCTACCCATCAGACAAAGAGCTAATATCCAGAATCTACAAAGAACTAAAACAGATTTACAAGAAAAAAACAAACAAACCCATCCAAAAGTGGGTGAAGATATGAACTGACACTTTTCAAAAGAAGACAAATATGAGGCCAACAAACATATGAAAAAATGCTCATCATCACTGGTCATTAGAGAAATGCAAATCAAAACCACATTGAGATACTATCTCAGGCCAGTTAGAATGGAGATCATTAAAAAATCTGGAGATAACAGATGCTGGAGAGGATGTGGAGAAATAGAACACTTTTACACTGTTGGTGGGAGTGTAAATTAGCTCAACCATTGTGGAAGACAGTGTGGCGATTCCTCAAGGATCTACAAGTAGAAATTCCATTTGACCCAGCAATCCCATTGCTGAGTATATACCCAAAGGATTACAAATCGTTCTATCATAAAGATATGTGCACACATATGTTTATTGCAGCACTGTTTACAATAGCAAAGACCTGGAACCAACCCAAATGCCCATCGATGACAGACTGGACAAGAAAAATGTGGCACATATACACCATGGAATACTATGCAGCCATAAAAAACAATGAGATCGTGTCCTTTGTAAATACATGGATGAACCTAGAAACCATCATTCTCATCAAACTGACACAAGAACAGAAAACCAAACACCACATGTTTTCACTCATAGGCGGGTCATGAACAATGAGAACACTTGGACACAGGGAAGGGAACAACACTCACAAGGCTAGGTGGGGGGGTTGGCGGGGAAGGGAGGGGAGGGACAGTGGGGTGGAGTGGGGAGGATGGGGAGGGATAACACCCGGAGAAATACCTGACATAGGCCACGAGGGGCAGGGGGATGGAGACAGCAAACCACCATGGCATGTGTGTACCTATGCAACAATCCTGCAGGATGCAGGATGTGCACATGTACCCCAGAGCCCAAATACAATCTTAAAAAATAATAAAATAAAAAATAAATATACCATGTAAAAAACTTTTAAATATAAAAATAAACTATTTTTAAAAATAAATAAATGCATTTGATATCAACAAAACCTTCAGGATCTAAGATAATTCCTACATTTATCATCTTTCATTTAGCTTTTAAAAATGACAAAAATTCCAAAAATTTCTTTCCCACCTCTTTATTTCCATTCCTCAACATTATCCATATGTTAATTTTTCATTAATCAAAGTAGGATTTGGATCTTTTAAAGCCTACTTCGAAGTGTGTTACCAGTTCTATTAAACCAGTCATTTCCTAATTTCTTAAAATCTTTTCCAATTTTATGCCTCAAAAAGAGGTCATTATCTAAATTCTGGAAGGCACCTGAAGACAGAAATATTGGCCAAAATTAATTAAATGATCCCACTGCATAAAGTTCTTTTGCTCCCTTATGGAAATTTTGAGTTATATGTAACACTATTTTAAAAGCAAAAATCAAATGGTAAAATTAGACTAAGGGAATACCATCATATCAATTTTTACATTGTCCTTAGTTCTGCTATTTTGACTTCTGTCCTCTTATTCGTAGACTTTAAGACTTAAAAGCTCATATAAAAGATTTCAATCCCAGTTTTCCTGATTTTAACACTCCCCAGAAATGTGAAGTTCTTTCATTTTTATTCCCACTGTGGGGGTATAACAGTTATATTATTTCTAGTGAATTCTCCCAATGTTAGCATTCAGTCTGAATCAATTCGGATAACAAATCTTTGTGCTATATCTATACTCAAAACTAGACACTTAATTTTCAAGATACCATATTTTAATCAGTCATCAGGGGACTCTTATCTCTCTCCAGTCTGGCTGTTTCTGAGGTAATTGTAATTAACAGAGCACTGAGGTGATTCCCAATCTAATTTCAATGTTAGCGAATTAGTGTGTCTAAAATTGTAGATATAAAATGACCCTGAACATCTAACCTCAGAAGTGGTGGCCCAAGACCAAGTCTGAATATTCTTATGGAGAGAACGCTTTATAGGCTTACCAAGGATGGAAGAAAAAAAAAACAGTGCTTCTACTTTTCACAGGAAAAATAACAAAACGGTCATCCATATGTCCTAGACTAATCCCAAATATTCATCCTGCATCATTGTCAGAATATCCAGTCAAAGAATAGCACCAGGTCAGTATTTTTCAGCTTCTTTAAGGTAAGTATATCTTCATCAGGAGCTGAATCCCTAGTAGAGAATTAGAAGGTCTTCCCTTGTATATCCATTTTATATATTGTATCAAGTTATTGCAAATGGGAAAATGTCTTTTGAAAACAAGATGATAAGCACTAAGAACAGAGTTTTGCATTTATGAAGTGCTCAATTAATATTTGTTAAATTTAACTGAGAGATTAAATTGATCCAGTGTCAGTATGTTAATAAAAATTTAAGAACTGAGGTAGAGAGGTGGAGGGCAGAAACAGCCCCTAATTTGTAGTGCTGCAGATTTCTGTGATGAAAATATTTGCACCATGGTTAATGCTTCCAACATGGAATTGGGAAAAGATGCTAACTAATAGCTCTCACTGGCTGGTTGCATGGCTGGTTCCAGTACTCCACTGTGAATGAGACACAAAAAAGACAGTCAAGAAATATGGGTTAAGTGCCTATTAGGTGCTGGACTATACCTTGACCATCATGAGTAATTTAGGGACAAGAGATATGTTTCATTCACCTCTGCATATTCCTTCAGAATGTCAAATACGGTGCACATTACATAGTAGATGCTCAAAACACATCTGGGGACAGAACTAGTAAATTCACTTTTCACTGACAGTATTCATGCCTGGAGTTCTGCATGGCTCCTTCAAGATTCACCCCAGTGTACACTTCAGCCTACATTTTTCAACCCCATCACAACTAACATTGATGCCCAGCCAATGTTTATATTTTCTCCTGGTCCTGCCAGCTTGTCAGCTAACCCAGCTCTTCTCAGCTTGCCGTCTAAGATTCCTCTGCTGGCTACATGTTCACCACTTTCCCCACATCTGGCCCTCAGTGCCTTCCAATCCTTCCCTCCCATATACACCCCCAGGCAGGTCCCACCCAGTCAGCTGCACAAGCAGGATTCAGATACCTGAACACTTTTTTTTTTAATTGTGAAAATCTTTCTTTTATTACTGTCTCTTGTGACAAAATAACATTTTATACATAAGTCACCTAGTTTACTTTGGACACAAAGACAATAAATACTGGAATGTGGATCCTGGGTGAAGTGGGAAGGAGGAAGAAGGACAGATCAGGTCACTGATGCTTCTTATATTCTGTAAAAAATAGATTTACAGGAAAAAAAATAGACTTTCACAACTTCAATGACTTTACACAGTCCTTTGTAAAACAAGGGGTAAATCCACCTCCACCAGATCCTTCTTGAGGCTGAGATGTTCCATGACATGGAATGTGAGTAACACAATGGTTCAATGATTAGGCTCCTACACCAGGTACAGCAGCACCTTATGACACAGGAATCCTCATGCACTGGGACAAGGAGTCTGTCCTGTGAACTTCAGGACACAGTAACCTCACCCCCAGACCTCACTGACATCATAGTGACACTGGGCATCAGAAGAAAGTAACTTTACAGAGGGGAAAAAAGAATACGCTGGAAGCCTAGCAGGGGGGCAGGACACACTAAGACAGGACTCACCCAGTTTGTACATTAGACACAGCCTGTTAAATCCATTCCAGAAATGAGTTCCACTTCAACTGAATAAATAAACTCACGATTGCCCAATCACTGCCATTTCACGAATTTCCAGTTTATGGTCAGCCCCAAATCACATTCTTCCACCCTGTGTATTGCAAATCAAATGGCCCAAAGACTGAGGTGTCTTCAGGAAGTATATGCTGAAAAAATACTTTCTCTCCAAAATAGTATTGAGCTAATACATAAGGAGACAACAGCCTACTTTAGCCCAAAACTTCTTTTACTTGTTATGTCCTCTAACGTTTAAAACATAGAATGAAATAAACTAGGATCTTCTGCTTTTTGAGATCACCAAACCTTGCGTTTCAGACCAGGAGGAGGAGAAGGAGGAAGGAGGTGGAGACGTGGGCATCAGTGCAGGACGTTTCGTTCGTTACCAGTTCACCCCGGCGTTTCTCCGGGGCTACGATGGAGTTCACAGTGGGAGACAAACCTGTGTCAAATTTCCGGATGATCCAACGGCACTCCTTCCGGGAACACTTGCTGAAAAAGTCTGACTTTGATTTTGGCTTCTGCATCCCCAGCAGTAGGAACACTTGTGAACATATCTATGAGTTTCCCCAGCTTTCGGAGGACGTCATTCGTCTGATGATTGAAAATCCTTACGAGACCCACTCTGACAGCTTCTACTTTGTTGACAACAAGCTGATAATGCACAACAAGGCTGATTATGCCTATAATGGAGGCCAGTAAGTGCTGCAGGAGTAGACAGGGGAGGTGCTTTGCCTTGGCCACAAGATCCTGGCACACAGGGGCGATTGAATCTACAGTATGTCAACACACATCTGGAACCTGGCCCCAGGAAGCCAAGGCTGGGGTGGGAGTTGCCTGTGTGCCAAAGGAGGTGCCCAACAGTGCTGTGTTTTCATCCCCAGTATTTTTTCTTCCCTTTTTTTTTCCCTGTCCCTTAGATCACAAAGGTGCTATAGTAAAATAAAAAGTTAGGATAAAGCTGCTGGAATCCAGATAAAAAAGAAAGTTTATTTTTCTGTAGTTCTGGCTGCCTGTTGGTTGTCTTGACAAGCCCTTCATCTCTCCAGGCATAGCTGTGCCTGGTGACAAGGCTCCGGCCAGGCCTACTGGCAGGTCTGCAGCTCTTAAGGTTCCTGGGTGCTGTGGGAAGCCGAAAGGTTGGCCTCTTCCAGGTAGCTTCTCCTCTCCCCTCCAGAGTTGCCATCAGCACAGTCTGCCCTTGGTCTGTGTGAAGTCTTACACCAACTGGAAGAAACTTGAAAGGGTGGGGGGTGGGAAGGTTCCAAGAGTGGAGGCACCAAGAGATGGGGATGCTGCCAAACTGAAGGATCTGCTTTGTGGAGAGGCTGCTGCTCCATCTCACCTCCAGGGTCCTCAGCCAGCCCTCCTGGAGACAGACCAAGGTTTCAGCCTGGCAGTGCCTTCTGTTCTCATTCTGGAGGACAGACAAGCTTGTTCCCCTTCTCCTGGCTCCTCCCTTCTGAGTCGCTTATGAAATAGAACATGTCAGCTCTGCTCACGGAACAGTAGTATCTCGAGGCCAAAGAGTAAGACTTGAATTTTGTTTATTTCCAGACTTCTTTTGGGGAGGTTTTATAAAATGACTAGTGTTCCCAGCATATGTGATACGTGGTTAGACTTGTGATAGTATTAATTAGCTTCCTGGGCTAATCTGGCTTATCTTTGAGAGGATATGCTTACAAATCAGCAGCAGGCTTCTAAGGGAGAGATTTGACTTTTCTCTGCACTGCACAGCCTGGAGGATTGGCTTTTGATGGGGATTTGCCTCCAAAGCTCTTTGGAACACTCTTAACACATCTTTCTTTTATTCTTCTTGATTTCTCACCCTGTGTTGGGGAATTTTGTGCAGGGACTAGTGAAATCCATCTCTCCCTCTTTTTTTTTTTGTTTGTTGTTTGTTTTGATACGGAGTCTCACTGCTGCCCAGGCTGGAGTGCAGTGGCGCCATCTTGGCTCACTGCAGCCTCTGCCTCCCAGTTTCAAGGATTCTCCTGCCTCAGCCTCCTGAGTAGCTGGAATTACAGGTACCCACCATCATGTCTGGCTAATTTTTGTCTTTTTTAGTAGAGGCAGAGTTCCACCATGTTGGCCAGGCTGATCTCAAACTCCTGACCTGAAGTGATCTGCCCACCTCAGCCTCCCAAACTGCTGGGATTATGTGAGCCACCGCACCCGACCCCATCTACCTATTCTTTATTCTAATGTTTGGCCTTCCATCTCATTCCCCAAGGGAACCACAGCTTCTTCCTGAAAAACCTCTAAGCTTCTGTTATTGCTTATACCTCCTCAGGTGCTTTTGCTCTTTACTTTGGCATTATGCTGGGTTACTCTTAAAATTCCTTTTAATTAGCTATGTTTGAATCTGATTTTATATGAATATTCCCTGAGGTATGATACCGATTGACTCTTTTTTAATGAGCAAAATTAATAAAATGTCCACTGATTGGATTTGCCTATAGTACTTAGTAAGTCATCCTCTGTCAAACCAGGCTTCAATCAAAGATACATATCTTCACATTGCTGGGTTACTGCACAATGATTCTTCTTTTTTGGTTTTCTTTTAATTCAACCACTGTATCCCATTCTTATCCAAAAATATGAAGAATAAGAATGTCTTATTTTATTCTGCAAATTAAATCCTAGAAGAAAATTAGAAAATTCAATTAAGTGAACCCAATAGGAGGTGTAAAAACTAAAGACTAAGAAAATGTGTAGGTATTATCAACTGTACTAAAGCTTTCACTCTAGCTTTCCTTTGGAAGCTTCCTTCTCTGCCTTCCCCAGCTAATTTCTCAAAGTGCTAGACTGCATTGAAAAAGAGCCAGGCCCTGCTCTGATGGAGCTTAGTGAAACTGGGACAGAGATCACATCCAAACTCCAAGCTCAGTTGATTCAAGTAGTGACGATAAAGCATTCAGGTCAAAACACCTGCTGATTTGGGAAACCTGGTCTTTAAAATCTGAGGGTAGTCTCTGTAGCTGCTCAAAGGCTAGTACAGTAACCCTGAAAGCCTAGGTTCAAGCTCAAGTTAGAAGTACACGGTGAAGTTAAAGAGTGAAGGGAAAATCCCAGGTTCAGCTTTAGAAACTAGAAGGTAAAAATCGGAGAATCAAGCCAACCATAGAGGGGAGTGCCCCAGGGTCTCAAAGATATTCTGTGCCTGAAGTCTGACGTGATTAACATATAAAAGCAATATATATTTAATATATACAACTTGTTGAGTTTAGATATAAGTATACACCAGTGAAACTATCAACAAAGTTTCCTCCTGCCCTTTTTATGTTTTAGTATTTGTATGTGTTTATGTGTGTTAAGAACACCTAGTATAAGATCTACCCTCTTGGCAAATTTTTAATATACTGGCAGCGGCCTTTTCAACCACATGCTTGCAATTGGGTTCATACCTATTAGCATAAAGTTCTTGCAGAAACATGAATTCTTGAGGTCAAATGTATTGATACTATTCAACTTTAGAAATAATAATTTATTTTTGTATTTTCATGTATGAATTTACTGTTTACCATTTATGAATCAGGTTAGTATTTCTGTATGGTGGAGGAGTACATGGAATGGCTGAGATATAATGAAATCTGACACTCAAAATAAATGTTAAAAATAAGAATTGCTGGGCACGATGGCTCACGCCTGTAATCCCAGCACTTTGGGAGGCTGAGGCGGGTGGATCACGAGGTCAAGAGATCGAGACCATCCTGGTCAACATGGTGAAACCCCATCTCTACTAAAAAATACAAAAAGTTAGCTGGGCACGGTGGCGCGTGCCTGTAATCCCAGCTACTCGGGAGGCTGAGGCAGGAGAATTGCCTGAACCCAGGAGGCGGAGGTTGCGGTGAGCCGAGATCGCGCCATTGCACTCCAGCCTGGGTAACAAGAGCAAAACTCTGTCTCAAAAAAAAAAAAAAAAAAGAATTATAAGGAAATAACCTCCATAAAATAAATGTTGTAATAAAAGATCTTAGATCTTCTAAATAGAAAATGTTTATGTTATTGTTTTATGTTAAATTGTTGAATCTTTTAAAAAGTCTATAAAATGTAAGGAGGAAAAGGTTTTAAATTGAATAGTGTTAAAACTATGATATTTTAGTGAATGGTATTTTGGGTCAAAATTTTGTATTTATAATGAGGTTCAAGAGTACACATTTTTTTAATTATATGCTGAGATAATATTTAGGCTAAAGAGGCAAATTTTGCCAAATGTGCATACGGAGATGAACCAGCAAACTAAAGAGATCCCAACAAAAGGGCTCTATTTTATAGTATTCCTAAACCTTCATTGATATTCCCCATTCCTGAAGTCACAAAGTCCTTGATTACTTCAGTATATTGGTTCATCATAAGACTGTTATAAATATGGGGTCTTAAAACTCTAGTTTGAAAATTATGAATTCTGGTTGTTAGCTGTCTGTAGGCATCAAAGTATACTTTCCAGAGGGTCAGTGTTTTACAAATAGATGTAGAGCCACAATAAATTAAAACTTAGAGTAAAAATTAACTCTAGTCTTTTGAATTATGGGAATTATAAAATAAAACTTTCCCACTCTGGAGATGGCATTGCCAGCATGTGTTTTTTAGTCATAAACATGTCACATTTCAGTGTTTCACACCAGTCTCCAAAACCACACTCTTCCCTCATACAAGAGGAGAATCTGTCTGCCTGGCAGTTAGGTGCTGGTAAACAGTGTCAGAAAAGCAAGTCTTCCATTATTTAGTCATGAAAAAGCATCAGGAGAGGTGGAACTGAGAACCAAACGTCGGTGATGTTGCCATTTTCTACTAAGCCACTGAAACGGCAACTAATCCATATGTCCATTGTTGGCTCTATGACAACAACTGCTTCAAGAAAATCCCACTGAGTGATCAGGCTTATCCCAGACCACCTCGGAAAAACTCAAGAAGCACAAAATGAACAAATCACCTGACCTCAAGAGAAACCAAAATATCCATGACCATCCCCGGCTCAAAGGGGAGAATTTGGCCACAGTAAGTAGAGACCTGATATATTTAGTAATGAACTGTTGTGTTTATTTCCAAATTCTTGGTCTACTTCTCCTACAGCACCTTGCTTATCAGCAGCCTTCAGTCACTAAGGGCTAGCATTAGCAGTGGTAAGGCTATGGCAAAAATTCTCAAATCTCAGTTGCATAGTGTGTTTCTTGAGCATATACATGGGTGACTGCCAGTTCCATTTCTTCCTAACCCTAACTTTGGTTAGGAGGATCTCTATTCTTAAAATAGCTCCCAAATGGCTCCGTACTACCATACAGCAGACATCAGCTCTGTCTCAGGAATTTTTGTTTTCAGTTTAACTTCTATGAGACACTATTTTAAAGTAATTCACATATTTTGGAACAGATTTCACATTACCACTTTGTGAAAAAGTTAATGAGCTTTCATCGCTATAAGTAATTTGGAGTCATTAGGTATTAAAAAAGGGCATGGTCCATTTATTCCAACCCGAATCTGTTTGTATCTTATTGACCTTCTTTCTAGTAAGCATTTGCCTTACTATCCATAGAGCAAGCATAATGAGCAAGTCCCCTTGTGCTGAGTTCATGCAATCTAATGTTAGGAAGACATGAGAAGCAGGAAGTACCTTTCAATTCCATTCAGTAAGAATTCACAGTATACTTTCAATTTCCCTGAACTATGCTAAGCATTCTGAGACTTACAAAGCTCTAAAAAAGATTCTTTGACCTCGAGTTGCTTATAATCTTGTTGCAGTAACTTATAAATCAACTGACAACACAGGAGGTAGTAAATTATTAATATAACCAAGAAATCCCTCCCACATGTGCACACACACACACATACACACACACACACACACACACACACACACTTTGCACTGTGGAATGCTGAAAGGATTCCAAGACTGTAAATTCCATCTTCCTTCTCTTCTTCCAAAAATGGCCCTGTGCTTTCACAGTACACTGGATTGTCAAGCCCTGAAGGAATAATGCTTAACATTCCAAAAAATTATCCCCACTTTTCCCTCATGTCATTGGGCAGTTGGCATTTATCTTTATACATAGAGGTAAGAGGGTGAAAACCAGAAATGGGATTTGTATCATGGAATTCAAGAGAAAGGACTTTGAAAAATACAAAGAACTATATGAGTATAAGAAACTGTTAGATGATTGTCTAGAGGCAGGAACAGAAAGACAGCATCAGAAGGCTCATTTTCTTCTCAGAAAAAAATTGCAGGAGTGTCTACCCAAGCCTGTAGTAGAAAATTGGCCTCTGGAGTTACAAGATTGGTTACAATATTTGATATAAAAAAATCTCATCTCACCTATCAATCATTCCATGTGAACTATATCCAGTATAAGCTATGTTTATACTAACTGGTTAAACAAAAGGATCAAACATAATTATCATTTAATCTGTAACAGTGTTTTTCAATTAGATTATAATGGATGACCCTAGTATATATGAATAAAAAATTATCAACAAATTATTACATATATAAATGCATCACAGAATATTATATTTAAAGGCACATTATTTGTTAATAGAAAAATGGTATCCATGTAGACCACTCTCCATGAGTGCTCAATGCAATAACTGTATCCCTTACTAGCCCAAGTTGAAGGGAATGAATGAAAAGACCACTATGCTGCAAATCACCTAGAAGCAGAATTTAGTTAATTGAGAAATTATATTCAGGTTAACCCGTCCAGAAACATCATATCTATGTGGGGTAAGTTAATAGGAATTCCTTGCTAGCTCTGTGACTTGGTTCAATAACAGGAAAAATAAAGATGAGAAGAAAGAGAGAACTGCTAATGTGAAGTGACAGGTTTCAAAAACAATTTCTTTATACTTATTCAGAGCCCTGAATTCCATCCATACACATCACGGGAAATGTGACAATGTCCACTCACATATCATTAGATTCGCTCTCCAAAATATCAACAACTACCAGAAATTAAACTCTTACTGTAGGCCAGCTTGGTTTATAAACACTATGTCTAATCTGGCAGCAACACCATGACACAGGCTTTATTGTTGTACCCGCTTTACAGATAAGGACATTGGGACTCAAAAGAGTTAAATGAGTAGTCCAAGGTCACAAAGCTATTAAATGACCAAGACAAGACTGGGATGAAGGTCTTGAGTATAGAGTTTGTGCAACATGTCCACTATGACTAGCTGTATTAGTCCATCTTCACATTGCTAATGAAACATACCTGAGACTGAGTAATTTATAAAGAAAAAAGGTTTTATGGACTCATAGTTCCACGTGGCTTGGGAGACCTCACAATCATGGTGGAAGACAAAAGGCACATCTTACATGGTGGCAGATAAGAGATAATGAGAGCAAAGCAAAAACGGAAACCCCTTATAAAACCATCAGATCACGTGAGACTTATTCACTATCACGAGAACAGTATGGGGAAAACTGTCCCCGTGATTCAATTATATCCCACCAGGTCCTTTCCACAACACAAGGGAATTATGGGAGTTACAATTCAAGATGAGATTTGGGTGGGAATACATATCTTGAACTCCTGACCTCAAGTGATCCGCCTGTCTTGGCCTCCAAGTGCCTGGATTACAGGCGTGAGCCACCACGCCCGGCACCAAACCATATCACTAGCTGTTTGCCAAGTAACAGAGAGGAAAAAGATTCAGAAATAACATATGTCTCTGTCTGGGCATTTGCCTTGAACTGAAAGCTCCTGGAGGGCAGGGCAGCATGTGTTCCTACCTGGTTCTCCTTATATAGCACTGAGCAGTATGAGCAGGTGCTGTGGAATGTCATTTGGTACTGAGAACAATAAAGAAGCAAGAACACAGATGATGGTAGGGGCCTAGCTTGCTGTCTTGCCTCTGAATTTATAAAAGGTCTCAGGAATGACGTGCAAGATAGGGAAATATACAGCCTCTGAGCCTTGGTAACTACATACAACTCACGATGCACACTGTCAATCCTGCTATGTTAACCGGCAAATGTCTGAAGGAGGCATTATATCATCGCCAGAGACCACTCAGCTCAAATTACGTTGTACTGCAGAGGGAGGAAGGGCAATTTCAGAGTCCCACCTTCTTCCAAGCCCCATGCACTCTCCTCTATGTCTGCCCCGCAGCTCAGGCCTGGGATTTTATGTGCAGCAAAAAATCAAAGGTAAAATAAATGCTGAACAGCGATTGCTGTCATTGCCTTCCCCGCAGTCATTTCACTATTAGCTGTTGGCGGAGCAGATCGTGTAGGTTGACGAGATCTGAGTAAGGATGAGAGATGAGATGTCAAGGTAAGGAACGCGGCTGCCTGTGCTAGGCGGCTTTGACATGCGCTGCAGACAGCACACATCAGCTCGGTGGAGACGGCAAGCAAACCCAACTGCAGCCGCAGAGAGGAAGCAAAAGAGGGGTGTGTGAAAAGATCAGCATATTCAGCCTGCCAATTATTTTCCTCTCTCTCCAACCCCACCCCCAAACACAAGTTCCTTAATATTAATAGTGCTGGAAATTGCAGCAATGAGCATGTTGTTGGGGTGAAACGGAACATTATTCTCCAAATGAAACCCTGGGTATGAGAGCAAAGGGCCCTCTCTGTCTCCCAAGTCAGAATATTCCCGAGACCAGCACCTCTGCAGCAGTTCTTAAGCTCAAGAGAAGGGATTGGCATTTCTGGCTTCCCAATAAAGCCACAGCACACCCTGGGACTGTTGAAATTAATGAATGCACACACACACACACACACATACACTCAAAAGAGATTACTAAGTTTGGGCTACAGCTTAAGTGGCACTCTCTTATCCCTCTGACTTGAATTCCTACACCTGTTACCCAAACCTCCCTCATTGTTTCCCTCCACAAAAACATATCATATCTTTGACATTAATATCAGTTTTGATATCAGAAGAATATGTGCCCAGACAGCAGCATGACATATGTTGAAAGAGCTGGAACACTTGCAACTCCAACCTACTTTTATGAGATTTTTTTTTTTTTCTGCATAAGAAAGAAGTCCCTTAGCCCATCCTTAAAGAAATATGACCAGCACCCATTACCATCATTTAACTTTCCCAGATTAGAACTGAAACCTTTTCCCAACTGTACTGGGGAGGTAGAAACTAAGAGTTCTTTTTATAGATTACACCCTCTTTACCTTGAGGTAAAGAAATAAATATTATGCTGCTAAAGGACGAACCCCAATCTAATGTCTATTAAATTCTTTCTGGTGGATCTTCCAGAGATACAAAGGACAAAAGGAAACAATAATATTTTCAGTGTATTAGATAAGTGTAGGCAGGATTGGAGGAAAATAAATGAAGAGTACTTGTATGACGCTAAGATTGCTAATAACACTGGAACATGATCTGAAGGGTTATTTAACCCCAAAGAGTTGGGGCTAGTAATGGAGGCCTCTATGGGAGTAGGGCTTAGTCTCTGGATAATAGACTGGGAAGGCCCGGGAAGGTAGCAGTGCCCCAGCAAGCAAGATGCATCTAATGGAAATTGGGAAGTCATCTATCAGTAAAGAACTGAGTAATCTTATCATGGGTTAGAGAGAAACGAGCAATTTTAGGAGCATAAGGGTAACTGGGATTTTACACCAAGTACATAAAATACCAGGGTTAGGGTTGTAAGACTGGTGCAGAGGCCCCTGATAACTATTTATTCATGCATTAAACCATTATTGTGTGCCTATTATGTCCTATGCTCTGTGATCACTGCTGCGAATGCAAAGACAAACAGGATGTAGTTTTTAAGTAGCTTTAGTGGGAG
Organism: Aotus nancymaae; assembly: GCF_030222135.1. Classification (NCBI taxonomy): domain Eukaryota; kingdom Metazoa; phylum Chordata; class Mammalia; order Primates; family Aotidae; genus Aotus; species Aotus nancymaae. Next base: position 35,063,827 of record NW_026988471.1, read on the forward strand.
AGACAGTGAAGAGTCAATACATGACAATTTCAGAAGGGAATGCTTCTGAAATGGAGTGCGGGCCTCTCCCAATTTAGGAGGGCATGAGTATCGACAGTAAGCAGAAATTGATAACTCCTTTACACATTTTTCTAAAATCTGCCACATTCCAAATATATTTATCCCCCTAAAAAAAAAAAGCCATGAGAGAAACTTTAAAGGAAATGTGAACTAGTAATTGTATTATACAAGCTAATCCCACAACTAATCATATGAAACATAAAAAATTTCATTAATACCTTAGCCCATCTGTATTTATTTTTTCATTCAATAGCACATCATGACTCTGTTTCCATGGCTCCAAAACAACATGTAAATTTGGTCAGGTCAGTCAAATAAAAAGCCAAATGAGTTTTTAAAAGACAAAAATACGAAAACGAAATGGTTGGTATCTTCATCCTGTATAGCCACAGTCTAAAACATATTTATTTCTCCTTATTGGCTGTTTGCTCTAATACTGATTCTCAAATCCCTTTTCTCTACTATTTTATATAATACACAACTTTGCCTGAGTTAAATTGCTTACAATATCTTAATACATCATCTTCCAACCATTAATTTTCATCTGAGAATGTCAGCAAGGAATTATGTCAGATTACTTGGGCCAGATTTTTTCTCGTAAATCCATTCTAACTTCTATATAGCCTTCCATTCTATCAGACATTTTCCATCACTACTGGAAGCTTCTGAATTTTTTTTTGAAATTAAAGTTAAACTTATTCAAACTGCTCTTGTCTTTCTTCTTTATTGAGTTTCTATTATTTGAAAAGCATTGAATGAAATATTGAGGACAAACACAGTCTCTGATTTATAGGTAGAGTGAGACTTTTCCATGCTGTTTTGAAGAAAAGGCAAAAGTTATCCCATAATGACAAGAAGTTGTTCTCAGTTGAAACGGGAACCAGCATCTCCTTGAAGGACTTGTTGAGAGGCCCAGTGCAGAATTTCCACCGACTGTTCAACCCTCCACCAATCCCTACATCAAAAAAAAAGTAAACCACGGGGCCAGATGAGGTGGGTACTACAGTGTTTATGAAAAGAAGATAAAGGAATAAGAGATGCTTCCACTGTGAGAAGCCAGATGACTATTTGTGAAGTCTAGAGGTTCCAGAAAGATGGAGTTACTGACAACCGGTTGCCTGACTGGGGGCTTGCTGAGCTGCATGCCCACTGGTCCAGGCTGGCAACGCCCCAGAGAGAAGCATGCTAAGGGATTCTTAGGAGAGAGTTCTGGAACTCTGAAGGTATGTTGCTGTTATTTTTTGGTCTGTTTCCCCAACTGTGGAGAGGAGGAAGTAAGTATTTCACAGGTTTATCTTAAAGTTTATAGGTCATTCTTTAATATAAAGAAAGCTGCCTGTTTCTGTCTTAGAGATTTATAAGGGATAGAAACCACTGAAGCAGCCCATGCCAATGGAAATTAAAGGGTTTGGCACTCCTAGGCAGACTTTCACAGCTTTCACAGTCCTCAGAGCATGTAGAAAAGCATACCTTCATAGAATAGAGCACAGAGATGAGCTGAGAATATCCCAGCAGTTTCTGAGCCAATAGATAGAATGTCTAATCCAAAGAAGTGTACTGCTGCAGAAGTGAAGGGAGACATGCCTAGTCCTTGAGGGAATGCATCAATGACAGAGAACGATAAATACCACCCAGTGAAGACCAAGTACAGCATCTGGTTGGAAACCTTAATGCCAGCAGACACTATCAACATCATCAGCTGCAACCAGATTGGCCTAAGGGAAGATGTGAACCCACCACACACAGGCAGTCAAGTAAAAACACTTCTGCCTCCCCATATGCTTGCTTCCATCTTGCCTACCACACAATAGAAGTCAATGCCTAGGGAAGGACTGTGGGGAGAGGGGACTCAGCACCAGGCCTCAGCCCCCACCTCCTTCACATCCAGCTTCTACCGCAACAGCTGAGGAGATGACATTTGATCCAGATTAAGAGTAAAGCTTTTAAAATAAACACATTTAAGTCACTAACTAGTGGTCATTATTTCATAAAATAAAACAATTTCTTGATTGGTCAATTAGTTGCTACCTATACACATATAAATTTATTTTAATTTTTCTGTAATTTTTAAATATTTGCGGGGACAAGTGCAGATTTCTAACATGCACGAGTTGCATAGCGGTAAAGTCTGGGCCTTTTGTGTACCCATCACCCGAATAGTGAACATTGTACCCAATAGGTAACTTATCAGCCCTTTCCCCACTCCCACTATCCCACATTTTGGATTCTCTAATGTCTGTTATTCCACTCTGTATGTCCCTGTATCCCATTGTTTAGCTCCCACTTATAAGTGAGAACATGGGGCATCTGACTTCCTGTTTCCAAGTTATTTCACTTAGGATAACAGTCTGCAGTTCTATCCATATTGCTGCTAAAGACATTTCATTCTTTTTTATGGCTGAGTACTATTCCATGCTATACATATGCCAAATTTTCTTTCTCTAATCCTCCATTCAGGGACACAGGTTTATTCCATACTTTTATTATTGTGAATAGTGCTGTGATAAACATATAAGTACAGTTATATTTTCTTTTTTATTTGTTTGTTTTGTTTTGTTTGTTTTTTTGAGGCAGTCTTGCTCTGTTGCCCAAGCTGGAATGCAGTGGTGCAATCTTAGCTCACTGCAACCTCTGCACCTCTGCTTCCTAGGTTTAAGCAATTCTCCTGCCTCAACCTCCCAAGTAGCTGGGACTACAGGTGCCTGCCACCAAGCCTGGCTAATTTTTGTATTTTTAGTATAGACAGGGTTTCACCATGTTGGCTAGGCTGGTCTTGAACTCCTGCCCTCAAGTGACCCACCTGCCTTGACCTCCCATACTGCTGGGATTACAGGCATGAACCACCATGCCCGGCTGAGGTATCTTCTTGATATCATGATTTCTTTCCCTTTGGGTAGATACCCAGTAGCAGGATTGCTTACACACATAGAAACTTAAAAGTTGCATCAAATGTGTGGTTACTTCAACATATTTAGATAATTGGCATTTTTCCCCTTTCATCAAATTGTTTGTCATCATCCTTCTGTTAGTCATTGAATATGAGTTATTGTAACTAGAAAAGACCACAAAGCATATACTGAAGATCCTAAAATAAAAATTGATTTTAATGGATTGGTTTGGATCAACATATTCAAATGTATTTTATTTTCAGTTTTCCAAAAATGTTACTAACATATCCTTTAAAATATTCACATTAATAATAAATATTATATTTCAAAAAGTTATATTCATTAAAGAAGTAAAATGAAGCAATGAAGTACAAAATGTATAAAATATTGCTTCTCGATGACTTCTTGCAAAAATTCTTTGTGTCTAGGTACAATTGATTACTCTAGCATAGCTACTTTGATGCAAGGAGAATAAATAACATTGCAAGTAAAGTGAAGTGTATATTAAGAATACAAAAGACATCTTGTATCTCAGAACTGGTGGAGAATTTTCCAGACATTTCAAGAACCTAGAAACAAGGAAGATTTATAATCTGTCTCGGGGCATCTCAAATTCTCTCTGGAATCTTGTTCCATTGTCAGCTTTTCACTATAGAGACTCTTACACTGTCATGGTTTATACTGGCTCGTAAGTTTGCTACAACACTCAGTATCCTGACTCTTTGACCTCAGGCTCCACGACCAACTGGCAACTTCCCTTTATGTTTCTTAGTTCAAAGAAACAAGTGAGAAAAACGTACTGGTTCATATTTTTGCTCTAAACCATGAGATAACAGCCAAAGCAGAAATGGGCTACCCTTGGATCTTCATCACTCAGAGGTTTTCAGCGAGGTGGGACACAGTACCTGAAGAAATTCAGCCCCCGGTGAACTCTAGTCCTAGGTCCCACCATGGAGAATCATGTAACATCTGAGAAAAGGATTTTGACTAAACTTTATTTATATTATGCATAGTTTTATTTTTATTGAATTTGATTACAAATAAAATCACCTTTATAAAATCCATCTTATAATCTCACTTTGAGGCAGAAATTGAAGCCCTTTAAGAAAGGATTCTCCATCTTATATTGGACCATGACACTACTGGGGTCATCAAAGATTTCCAAGACCCTCCAGGTCATCTATCCCATATTTTCTCACTTATTAGACCCCAAATTTTACTGGAATTTTAAATTTTTTAAATTGCACATAAATTATTTACACACAGTAGAATGGAAAATACAAACATTTTATAGTACAGGTAAAACAGCATTTAAATCACCTGAAGAAAAAGTGCAATTGCCTCTGCACTCTAAAAACCACTTCCTGCATGGAAAAGAGAGCTCATGACCACAAAAGAAATTCTACCCAGAAGGAAACTCTTTCTGTCATTGAAACTAACCACATCCCCTCTTGTTCTTTACTCAGTGGAAATTAAAAATAATCTTTCTCAAATAAGCTAAGAAAAGCAACACCCACTTTCTTACATGGCCCCCTCTTATTAAGTGCATCCTGAATTAAAGACTTCTTTTTTTAAATAGGGCTAAATTTGACTCAAAATTTGGAGGTCCTCATGAGCTCCATTTTCCCTTATCTTAAAAGGTGCTCAAGATCAACTAAAAGGGACTTCCTTGAAGCAAATCCAAATGGCTTTGCCTTTTGGGTACAACACCTTTTCTTCATACAGCACCCTCAGTTTAACCTCATGAAACAATGAAGAATAAGAGGGCAAGGATAAGTGGCTTTTACAAACTAAATGTAAGTATTTTGTTTCCATATGATAGGCCTAACTGAAATATACTAACTAAAACATAAGAATGTCTTCTTATTCTTTCCTGCTTTTGAACAGAAAATGACCAAACTATCAATTCTATCTAATTAACAACGCCATGCTTATTCCACAATAGTATTTCCAAAATGACACACAAGGTGAATATGCTTCCAGAAAACACTAAAGATAATTCATTTGCAATACATTTCCAAAAATGAGACTCCAAGAATAAGCAATAACAAATGCAGATCCAAGTGCATTTGGAGGATCAGGAATGAATTGAACAGCACCCCCATTCTCCCCAGGTAGGACAGAGTCGATGGGCAAAATTAAGTAAGTTAAAATGTTCTGACATATTCCTGAAGTATGAGCAGCATCCCCCAGCCACCTCTAGCTCATTCTCCTCCAGTACATTTTTTCTCTTCCCAGCCAGGGACCCTGAAGCTGGTGTTCTTACAGGAAATGCAGTCTTATCAATAATTCCCACACACGGCTGGGCACCAAAAGCATCAGGATTAATTGCTAAAAACACAGAATCTTGGGACCGCCCTGGTCATTTTGAATCAGAAAACTGAAGATAGGTATAGTTCATCTGTATTACCAACCTAATTCCCAAGCAACTAGCCTGGTTCCAAACCCAAATCAAGCACTTGGGAGCTTCTGCCTGGATATAATGTTTAGGTTCCCTTCCTCAGGTTTTGTGGCTATTGGCAGGAGAATAAGGAAAACAAGAGGATTTCAGTAAGCCAATAGCAAAATTGGCAAAAGGAAACAACACAATTTACACACACATACACACACACACATATTGTGCAAATGGCTGTTTAACACATGAAAAAAAATAATCTTCTTCACTCATAACAAGACAAATACCTATGAAACAACACTGAGATACTATTTCCTACCTGTCAGATTGACAAAAATTAAAAAGTGTGACACCACATTCTGTTGGTGAGGCAGCAGGGATACAGGAACTGTCATACATTTTTAGTCAGGATGCAAACTGATGTGATCTTAATGAAGGGGAATTTGGCAATGCCTAACAAAATTACATACAGTATACGTTTGCATCTGAACCCAGAAATCTCTCTTCTAGGAAGTTACACTGAAGAAATACTTCCAACAATATCAAAATATGTGTGCACATCTGTTTCTAATAATGGCAAAATCCTCACTCATCCTCTATCATTTTACCTGTGCCCTGTTAATGGCTAGAAAAACACATTTCAGTCAGCGAGAGCACATTAGTGTAGATAAGATCCTAGAGATATCTAAATTTGTGGTATGAGGAAAACGAAAGTTACGCTTTAAAGATATGTCCCCCCGAAAAAAAACATACCTGACAGAGGCGGCACCAGTGCTTTCCAGAAACATTTTCCTCATGTATGGAATGTTCTTTGGATGAGATCCACCCTAGAAAATTAAATATGAAGAGAAGGAAGATTTCAGATCTTCTTCAGAGTCTCTCTGCACTGATTCTGAGAAGCCATCTCGGCCTTGTAGATGTTGGCCTTCCCACATGGGTCTGCCTCTGGCTCTGCCTCCCTGCGGTGCTCTTTGGTTTGAGCATCTGGTTTATACACAGTTTCATCAAGGGCATTAAAATTCCCTCACCAGGCCCTTAAGGAAGCTTCTCTTCACATACCCACCCAAGAGCCAAGCAACTGGCTTGGAATGTACTTTTTTGTTAATTAAAAAAAAAATACGTTACAAAATTAAGGCAGAGATTACTGCGTAATGACGACTATAGGAAGTAGAAAATGGTGGCAGATAACAGCCTGCATTCTCACTACTCAGAATTAAGCTTTTTTTCTCTCTATTTACTTTCATTTGATAATTTTTCTGTAATTGATTTTTTAAAAGTTTATGTATGGTGTACACTCTGATGTTTTGATATTTGTATGCATTGTGGAGTGATTAAATCAAGCTAATTAGCATGCCCATCTCCTCACATACTTATTTTTAGCAGTAAAAACATTTAAAATTTACTCTCTCAGCAATTCATATACATACACATTGTTATTAACTAGAGTCAACATGCTGTCTAATAGAGCTCGAGAACTTACCGATCCTGTGTAACTGAAACTTTTTATCCTTTAACCAAATCTCCCCATTCCCACCCATCCCAGCCCTTTGGAACCACCATTATACTCTCTGCTTCTGAGTTCGAGTTTTTGAAATTTCCGTATAAGATCATGCCATAGTTGCCTTTGCTGTCACACATGACATGGTTTCATTTTTTTTTTTTTTTTTTTTTGAGACGGAGTTCCGCTCTTGTTACCCAGGCTGGAGTGCAGTGGCGCGATCTCGGCTCACCGCAACCTCCGCCTCCTGGGTTCAGGCAATTCTCCTGCCTCAGCCTCCTGAGTAGCTGGGATTACAGGCACGCGCCACCGTGCCCAGCTAATTTTTTGTATTTTAAGTAGAGACGGGGTTTCGCCTTGTTGACCAGGATGGTCTCGATCTCTTGACCTCGTGATCCACCCGCCTCGGCCTCCCAAAGTCCTGGGATTACAGGCGTGAGCCACCGCGCCCGGCCTCATTTTTTAAGACTGAATAGCATTCCACTATGTATATATACCATCTTTTCCTTATTCATTTATCCATTGATGGACACAGGTTGATTCTCTATCTCAGCTAATATGAATAATGCTGCAATGAATGTGGAAATGCAGATTTTAAGACACTGATTTTATTTCCTTTGAATATATCTCCAGACATGGAATTGATGGATCATAGGATCATACGGTAGTTCTATATTTAACTTTTTGAGGAATATCCATACTCTTTTCCATAATAGCTGTACTAGGCTTTTATTTTTTTACTGCATTTTTTTTCAGGCATAATGTCTCAGTAACTCTCACTTAGATTAGTAATTCATCATTAAATGATGAATTCAAATTTATAGAACTTTAATGCAATTTAAAGATATATATATATAGTGCTAAATTAACCAGAAGAGCAAGTGGTCAAAAATTTAGTGCATCCTAATTAGTTTATTCTATTCCTCCAAAAGTTAGGGCCTAAAATCATGCAGTAACTTCTGGAGTAGAAGCAATATGTATACTGGATTATGCTTTCTTGCGAAAGTGATTTTTTTAAAAGGCACCAAGTAGAAAGAATCTGCATCATTTAAGAGTCCCCTGTGTGGAAGAATCTGTTCTATTTTATGTTTGTTGATTTGAAAGGGTATTTCAGAAAGAATGGGAAAATGAGCCCAGGAAATCAATATTCTGAACAATTAACCTATAAACAAATAAATAGCACAGTATATGAGCTACTTAATGTCACATCTCTATAGACAGACAACAATACATTTGTAAGCAAGCTTGACATGATGGATATCACTAGATTAGTGGCATACTTTGCCGAAACAAAAGCACGTGTGTGCTTTCTTTCATTGTTCCACATTGTGAGCGATGCTCTCTGTCTTTCCCTCTCTTTAATCCTCTCACCCTGATATTCATCAATAACTTGGACATTCATATAAAAGCTTTGCAAAAGAATAGGCAGAGGCAAACTTACCCATTGTGAAGCTCAAGTTTAAGCCATATTTTAGGACTCCAACAGAAATACCACACAAAAGACTTAAGAAGCTATGGCTTTCCTAGTTTCCTGAAGATGATCTTGGACCCGTATGTGCACCCACAGTTTACCATTTTGGTTACAAATCAGTGGTTCCCAACTATTGCTGTACATTAGAACCTACTCTGAGGTTTGTAAAAATACTCACTTCTCCCCTCACCTACCCACCCAGCCTATTGACATGGAATCTCAAAAAGTTGGGCTGAACACCTTCAGTTTTTAAAAACTCTCCAGATTTTTTTTAAAATCTATCCCTGAGGCACAGGGATAGTTGAGATCAACTTCATTAAATGAAGAAACCTCCTTTTTGTTCCAGTCCACAAACAACATCAATAAGGCCAAAACCTTATAAGCCACCAATATTACCCTTTCTTGCCTGCTGGAAAAGTCTCAGTGAGACTATTATTCAAGATACTTTGACTGGATCTTAGGAAACATAGGTTCTGAAAGATATTCATTTAGGCCAGAAAGAAAAGTTATCATTAAAACCAAAATAGAAAATTTTAATGACCAAGAATTTGCATTATCTCCTAGAGATAAACCAATTTCAGTAAATTTGAAATATACATCTATTTTTATATTTTAGAATATATATTCTAGCATTTTTACCTACTTGTTTAGGTGTTTTGAGTGCATGAAATCTAGGAATCATATTAATGTAGAATTAAGAAATTTATATAAAATGTAAAACCTTACACAGTTGTCCTAAGTGAAAGAGAAGAAATGCAATAGATAAAATGTGTTATTTTCCTCGTTTTTAGTCCTTCTCAACTCTTTATAATCGTTTCCTTTTCTACGAGTGGTAAGAATTCATGAGATTGTAACATGGAACAAATCTTCCAAAGAGGATGACATTGCTTTTTACATAACAAAGACTAGATTAACTATTAAAGGGAAATATAAAGAAATTTACAAGGGAGACATTTCATGAAAAATAGCTATCTGTTCTTTGAAAGTAAAAAAAGGTGTAGCATATTCTTTATCAACTACGTCCTCCTCTGGGGGAAAAGAGAGGTGAATGCTTTGACAATATTTATGTGATCAGGATAAAATAATGGAGACAATGCCAGCTGCCAAGGAGATGAAATCCATGGAAAAGAAAAATACAAGTAGTAGATGTGGGGGTGGGGAGAAAGAAAAGCATTAAAAATTAAAGCCAGACAACTGCAAGAGAGAATTTAATATCTGAAAAGACTTTTGAACTACAGATAGTGCTAACAATAGAAGATATGTCTAGAGAAAACAAGGTAAGGGAAAGAGCAACCGAAAAGAGTTAAAAAAAAAAAATAGCAGAAAATTACATCATTCAGTTTTATCATTTTAATGAACATAAGCCAAAGAGTAAGCTTACAGGCAAAGGTTTATTTCACCTCTGTATTTTCATCAGTTCCCAAATCAACAAATATGTGGACAGAGAATAAAACAATCTTTAAAGCAAAAAAACAATGGAAATAGGCACTAACCCTCAATGCGTATGTTATTGTTGATATGTTCAACCTTAGCTTTCAGATACTTCAGAACATTTGCTTGTGGAATCTTGTGTCTCAATCTGTATTTGACTTAATAGTACATTAGCCAAATTTTTGTTGAGGCTTATTTTCAGCTTTTTCAGTTTCACATGGCAAGGAGAACACTGGAGTAATCTGCCTGCTTTATAAAGGAAAGTCCAACTCAGCCCAACCTGCTGTTGCTTTGTAGGTTGCCTTAGCTTAGAGTGGGAGAAGTGTTGTTGCTGAAAAGAGAGAAGAGACTTCAGTGGGAACCCCATTTTTCTGCACACCCACACCAAAGCAATGTGCTGCTTCGAGACGAAATAAAATTGTATATTGTGGCATAGGCCCATCTTGCCACTCTGTTGGATAGTTCTCACATTCATCCCTCTCCATCCCCGATCTATAAAATAAAAATATGATGGTTTTTGTTTTGTTTTAATTCATCATTTTTTTCATTATGTTATTTTCATTCATTATATTATTTTCTTTGTGGAAGATGTGACTGTTGGTGGCAATTTAGAAAACTGGTACTTTTTGTATACTTGAACTAAATATATGTTTGTCTTTTATTATTTCAGCTTGGGGAACTCTACTCCTAGATCACTGCCCCATAGGACTATGCAATAGGTTATAATAATTGACATCAAAGAATACTACTGTACATGCATTCTATGCAAAGAATGCTATTATACATGCATTCAATCTAAGGCAGTGGTAAAAGGAACAACTGTTATCTGAAATCTTTGCTCAGATTTTTTTAGTGTACATATAAATAAGCTCAAAACACTAACAGGAATTTATTTCTATTATTCTATAAGTAAAACATTCACTTAAGACTGTCTTTTATATTAACTAGTGATTAATAAATAATTCAAAATTCCCCATATAGATACTTCAGATTTTAGTTAAAGTTATCAATAATCTTTGAATTTTTAGTTTCCCAGAAAACAATGGGTGACTACTGGGAGAAAAAGAACTTATAAGTAAAAAAGCTGTGAATGTTTATGCAACTAACCTTGTACTATTGAGTTTAGTCAACAGCTATTTATTAAGCATCTATTCTGTGTTTGGTACTTTTCTAGATTCTAGAAATGATTTTAACAATCATTTCTTAGCCTTGTCAATGAAACGGAATTTTATCTGCCTCCAATAAACTCCTAAACAAGAGGAGAAACAAAAAGTTAAACCATTCTTATATTAGTGGTCCTTATAGAGTGATCCCAGATCAGCATCACCAGGGAACTTGCCAAATATGTAAATTGAGACCCTACCTCAGACATTCTCAATCAGCAATCGCAGAGTAGAACCCACCAGTCTGTGGTTCAGCTTCTGTAGGTGATTCTAATGAATACCAAATTTGAGAACCACAGTATTAACACATGTATTTTGAGGCAGTCGCCATACCATGAATAACTAATGAAATGTGGGAACTAGTTCACTCACTTCCAGAGGTCATTATTGAGATCTGAAAAGTGAGGCAGATGGTATGGGAAGGAAGTTGCAGGCAAAAATCAATGGGATGAATAAAAACCTATAAGAAATTATTTTGCATGTAAGTTGTAAATGTTTGTTGTATCCGGTTTAAATGAGATTGTTTAAATAACATCCTTGAGTAAGTTGGTCTTGTAACTGCAAGCCCTAAAACAATATATTCTAGTTGTGCAATGGTTGCTAAACAGACATGAGACAATTCCACGTAGCCGAAGAGCAAAGTCCAGGTAAGTTGCCTCCATTAAGTTCTGCTCACTGGACAATTTATCTGGGGCTGAGAAACTTTTAACTGTTGAAAATGTTGTCATGAGTTTGATGTGCTCCTGACATGCAGGCACTGTGTCTCTATTATTCTCACATTTTGGCTTCTGTCTTTGGAAAAAAATAATTGATGGTAAAGGACCTCAGAAAATATATGTGTATTTTATATCATTCTAAGTGGTCAACGCTGAAAGCAATATTCAGCCAAAGCTGCAGTTGATGCTGAATATCCCACCACAGCTTCTGGGATTTGACAATAAATCTTAAATTTTAACAAAAAATTATTACTACAATTTTATTATTAACAGTTGAGGAGTCAATTTTTAAATGCTTGATATAGTACAGGAACAATCATTTCTTAGCCTTGTCAATGGCTGAAATGCTTCTGTGGTCACTGTACTGTAAATTTATGATACTAAGTAGACACTTAATTTCAACCAAGATAAGTAAAAGAACAAGATATCTCGTGGGTGTCTCATTTTTCTCCAGCACTTATTTCTTTTCTTCATACTCTTTACAATTCTAAATCAAAGATGATTTATTATAGATGTTGTTGAACAAGATTCTGAACACTTTTTTCTTCATAAAATATTAAAATGGAGAAGTTGGCATTCTGCCTTAATTCAACCTCAGATGATGTGAAGAATAATCAAATAGACTTTTTTCTTGAAAGACAGGACTAATGCATGTGGCAACAAAGCTAAAAGAGAGCAGAAATTTGTTCTGTTCACTGATGCGCCCAAGTATGTAGAAAGGTGGTAATAAGCACATAATAGGTACTCAATGAGCACTGGTGGAATAAATGGAAGGTCAAATGAATTTAAATAACTACAAACTAAAAATGATTCTTAAAGTTTATTTATTTTTATTTTTATTTTCTTGAGACAGAATCTCGCTCTGTCTCACACAGGCTAAAGTGCAGTGGCGTGATCTCAGAGCACTGCAGCCTCTGCCTCCCAAGTTCAAGCAGTTCTCCTGTCTCAGCCTCCTGAATAGCTGAGACTACAGGCATGTGCCAACACACTTGGCTAATTTTTTGTATTTTTAGTAGAGACGGGGTTTCACCATGTTGGCCAGACTGGTCTCGAACTCCTGATCTCAGGTGATCCACCTGCCACGGCCTCCAAAAGTGCTGAGATTACAAACATGAGCCATAATGCCCAGCATAAAGTTTATTTTTAATATTACAAATAGTAGTATGCCAAACAACTCCACAGTATTCAAACTATGGCATATAGTCATGAAAACTATTAAAGAGAAGATAATGAGGATGAACCAAAAATTAAAGCATATTCTAGAGCCACAATAATTAGAACAGCAGGATAGTAATGGAGGATTATGTGGACAGACTAAAGGAACCAAATAGGAAGTCTAAATGTAGCCTCAAATACATGTGGGAACTGAATGTATGATACAAGTAAAATCTCAGATCGAGACCATCCTGGTCAACATGGTGAAACCCCGTCTCTACTAAAAATACAAAAAATTAGCTGGGCATGGTGGCGCATGCCTGTAATCCTAGCTACTCAGGAGGCTGAGGCAGGAGAATTGCCTGAACCCAGGAGGCGGAGGTTGCGGTGAGCCGAGATCGCACCATTGCACTCCAGCCTGGGTAACAAGAGCGAAACTCCGTCTCAAAAAAAAAAAAAAAGTCTCAAATCACTTGGCACAAGATGGGCTTTTTAATGAATGGAGTTGAGACCTATGGGTACCCATGTGATAAAAGATCAAATTGTTTTCATACCACATACCAAAGCAAAAGCCAATGAATCAAAAATGTATGAGAAGAAAATATATTAAATGTTTTTATGATCTTGGGATGGGAAAGACTTTTCTACCTGTGACTTAAAATCCACAAGCTATAAAATAAAATGTAAATTCAAATGCATAACTTCTCAACACAGGAAAAAAAAATCCAAGCTAAAAGATGTTTATGATTCCTGTAATGGACAGAGGTTTAACTTGTTAATACATGAAAAGCTCTTTAAAATCTAGCAGAAAAGCAATAAAAACCCAGTAGAAAAATGGGTAATGGATATAATAAGAGGGCTCACAGAGAAAAAAATGATAAAATTGTCCTGAAATATACACAAATGTACTCAACTTCAAACATAAGAGATGCAATTTTTCATCTATTATATTGGCAAAGATCCAAAAATTTGACAATACATTATGTTGATAAGGCTTTATAGTAATAGGTGTGAGCATATCTTGCTAATGAAAATATAAAATAGTACAATCCCTATGGAAATTTGGCAGTGCATGAAAAGTTTACAAAAACTTTGACCAGACAATTTAGAAACTTATCCTTGAACACTTGAATTGGGTAAGATTATACATAGTCTAATTTTAAAAGAAAATATGCAAATGTCCACCGAAAGAAAACAGTTCAACCAGACTATGATGTTATCAATGGAACACCACCTAACCATTAAAAAAAGAATGAGGACGCTCTCTTCATACTGATGTAGACAGACCTTCAGGTTATAGTGTTTAGTGAAGAAAGAATGATTGTTTACATGTTTACAGTATGCTACCAGTGAGTAATAAATTAGGGAAGGTCAGAATGTATATTTGTATTTGCTAACATCTACAGTAAGAAATACTGAAAGTACATGCAAAAAGATAGAGAGGTAGAAGAACTGGCAGAGACTAAAGTAAAGCAACTTTGATATGTTTTCTTCTAGTACACTTTTGATTCACTGGAGTTTGTCCTGGTATGTGGTATGAAAACAATCTGATCCTTTACCCTACGGCTACCCATAGGTCTCAACGCCATTCATTAAAAAGCCCATCTTTGTGCCAAGTGATTTGAGATTTTACCTTTATCATACATCCATTCCCACATAAAGCAACTTCAAAGGGCACACATTTAGTATATATTTTTTCCAATCATACATTATATTTTAGATGTAAAGAATTGGAAACAATAAAAATAAATTGTGGCATAATCTAATCTATATTGTTCTGCTCTGTGTTATTTAAATAATTCTAAAGATATATTAATTGACAATGACTAATTTTTTCTGAAATTATACTCACATTATTTTTAATATTTACATTAACCATAATTTTCTCAATTTCAACTTTAAAACAAAAATTCTTTTGTGATTATTAAGATTGTAGCATTTTACTATTTTATTTGTTTTTATTGATGAAAATTTTTTGATATAACTTCAACTTTTATTTTCAATTCAGGGGGGACATGTGCAGATTTGTTAAATGGGTATATTGTGTGATGCTGAGGTTTGGGATATAAATGATCCCATCACCCAGGTAGCAAGCATAATACCCAATTGTTAGTTATTCAACTCTTGATTTCCTCCCTCCCTCCATCCCCCTCCAAGTAGTCCCCAGTGTCTGCTGTTGCCATCTTTATGTCCATGAGTACCCAATTTAGCTCCCACTAAGCAGTGAGAACATGCAATATTTGGTTTTCTGTTCCGGTGTTATTTCACTTAGAATAATAGCCTCCAGCTACATCTGTGTTGCTGCAATAGACAAGAATTCATTCTTTTTTATGCTGTGTAGTATTCCATGGTGCATATGTACTATATTTTCTTTACCAATCCACCACCGATGGACACCTAGGCTGACTGCATGTCTTTGCTGTTGTAATAGTACAGCTATGCACGTGCCAGTTCATGTGTCTTTTTGATAGAATGATTTGTTTCCTTTTGGATATATACCCAGTAATGACATTTCTGTGTTGAATGGTAGTTCTGTTTCAAGTTCTTTGAGAAATTACCAAACTGCTTTCCACAGTGGCTGCACTGATTTACATTCCCATCAACAGTTTATAACTGTTCCCCTTCTCCACAGCCTCACCAGCATCTGTTATTTTTTGACTTTTTAATAATAGCCACTTGGTCTGCCATCCTCCCCATCACCTATATCTGGCATTTCTCCCCATGCCATCTCTCCCCAACTCCCCACCCCTTGTTGTCCCTCCTCTATTTCCCCCTGACAGACCCCAGCGTGTGATGCTCCCCTCCCTGTGTCCATGTGTTCTCATTGTTCAACACTTGCCTATGAGTGAGAACATGCAGTGTTTGATTTTCTGTTCTGGTCAGTTTGCTGAGAATGATGGTTTCCAGGTTCATCCATGTCCCTACAAAGGACACGAACTCATCATTTTTGATGGCTGCATAATATTCCATGGTGTATATGTGCCACATTTTCCCGGTCCAGTCTATCATCGATGGGCATTTGGGTTGGTTCCAGGTCTTTGCTATTGTAAACTGTGCTGCAATGAACATTCATGTGCATGTGTCCTTATAGTAGAACAATTTATAATCCTTTGGATATATACCCAGTAATGGGATTGCTGGGTCAAATGGAATTTCTATTTCTAGGTCTTTGAGGAATCGCCACACTGTCTTCCACAATGGTTGAACTAATTTACACTCCCACCAACAGTGTAAAAGTGTTCCTATTTCTCCACATCCTCTCCAGCATCTGTTGTCTCCAGATTTTGTAATGATCGCCATTCTAACTGACGTGAGATGGTATCTCAATGTAGTTTTGATTTGCATTTCTCTAATGACCAGTGATGATGAGCATTTTTTCATATGTTTGTTGGCCTCGTGTATGTCTTCTTTTGTAAAGTGTCTGTTCATATCCTTCACCCACTTTTGAATGGGCTTGTTTGTTTTTTTCTTGTAAATCTGTTTTAGTTCTTTGTAAATTCTGGATATCAACCCTTTGTCAGATGGGTAGACTGCAAAAATTATTTCCCATTCTGTTGGTTGGCGATTCACTCTAATGACTGTTTCTTTTGCTGTGCAGAAGCTGTGGAGTTTGATTAGGTCCCATTTGTCTATTTTGGCTTTTGTTGCCAATGCTTTTGGTGTTTTGGTCATGAAGTCCTTGCCTGCGCCTATGTCCTGAATGGTTTTGCCTAGGTTTTCTTCTAGGGTTTTTATGGTGTTAGGTCTTATGTTTAAGTCTTTAATCCATCTTCTTTTGCCTACTTTTTTAAGGCAGTAATTTGTTTTTCATTTGTTGAATTTTTTAAGTTCCTTATAGATTCTGGATATTAGACCTTTGTCAGACACATAGTTTGTATTTTCTCCCCTCCTGTAGGTTGCCTGTTTACTCTGTTGATGGTTACTTTTGCTGTGCAGAAGCTCTTTAGTTTAGTTAGGTCCCACTTATCAATTTTTGTTTTTATTGCAATTGCTTTTGAGGTCTGAGTCATAAATTCTTTCTCGAGGCAGATGTCCAGAATGGTGTTTCTTAGGTTTTCTTCTAAGATTCTTATAGTTTGAGATCTTACATTGAAATCTTTAATCCATCTTGAGTTAATGTTTGTATATGGTGAAAGGCAAGGGTCCTGTTTCATTCTCCTGCAAGTGGCTAGCCAGCTATTCCAGCACTATTGAATAATGCTCATGTTCCTTGCTGGCTCCACCACCCCTGCCCAACCTCACAATTTTGGGAGACCCATACCAACTCATTTCATAATTTCATTCAGTCTTATAGCTGTAAATACTCACTATATGACAATGAGTACCAAATTTAAATCTCTAGACCAGATCTCTCTTCCAAACTCAAAACCGAGAATCTAATCTTCCTTCCCAAAATGACCCACTCAGTCCTCATTTTAATTGATGGGGAATCATCTTTGACTCCTCTCTTTTAAATCCCACTATTCTGAGATTTGATCAGCTTCACTTTCAACCGTATCTTCTTGTCACCCCCTTCACTATGACACTCATTCAAACTACCACCATCACTGACCTAAATGACTGCAATAAGCTCCTAATTGGATTTCCTCCATACAATCTCCTTTCCACACAGCTCTCATTTAACACATAAATCAGATTGTGTCATTCCCCTGCTCAAAGTGTTCAATGGCTCCCTTTCTCACTCAGGAGCCAAAGCCCTCGGAATGTTCTACAAATCCCCATATGGTCTGGCTTTCCATTATTCATCTGACTTTGTCTCTTATCATTCTTCCCTCATTCTTCAATCCAGTACCATTGACCTTATACACTCCAGATATCTGCTTAGCTAACTCTCTCTCCTCCTTTAAATCTTTGCCCAACCTTTACCTTCTCAATGAGATCTATCCTAAAATCCTATTTAAAAGTACAGCATGCCTCTTATCCCCAGTATTCCAAATATCTTTGCCTTGGGCATTTTTTTTCAAACCACTTATTGCCTTCTATACAGTTTGATTATTTATTATGTTTATTGCAAATGTTTACGTATCCTTTCTCTACAATATAAGCTTCATGAAAGAAGGAATTTTTCTCTGCAAGCACTTCAAGTGTTGCTGCCACATAGTAAGGGATTAATACAATATGTGTTAAATGAATATATGAATTTGTGTTAAGAATAGAGCAGAAAAGTGTCTTGTTTGGAAATAGGCAAGTCAGTTATTGAATAGGAGAAGTCATTATTTTCTGTCAATTTTAATTAACATACAAAACTAATATTGGAGAAAGATTAAGGAAAGATTTAAATGGAGTTTGAAAATAGTCTTTCAAAGGAAAAAGAATATAAACATTTTTAGCAGGCTTCTATTGGTAGATATTTAGATTGTCTGTAGTTTAACACATATCTATTTCCATTTTTATTCATATGTCTTTGCCTGTATGTGAAACATGCATCTAGAATGAATTACTGGTAGTAGATTCACTAGGTCATAAAGTATGTACATTTTAAATTTTGAATGACATTACTAAATTGCCTTTTATGAGTGTGCATCTATTTACACAGACATTATCAGGGAATATATATGCTTATATATTATAAATTTTCTATAATAGCCTGTTTATTATTGTAATAAAAGAAATATTAATACATGCATATGAAAAACAGCCATTTTAATTATTGGTACTTTTTCAAAATATTTCAATAAGGTATAAAAATAATGACCAAAAGGGATGTGAGAGTTAAATGTGGAATGACGACTGAATGAATTATGAATAAATTAAGAAATGGCTATATGAATTAATGGAGGGATGGATGGATAGGTGGGTGAATGGGTAGGTGGATGGATGGATGGAGGGTGGATGGATAGATAGATGGATGGATGGATGAATAATTAGGGGAATACTGAATGAGTAGGTACTTGGCAAGAGATGGTGAATATGCAAGAGGGGCAAATGCGAAAATAGAGTTACCTGGTTTTACGGAATGATCAGGACAACATCAGAAAAGTAACTCTGCTTTGATGAGAAAAAAAACCTAATTGAAGGAAACAATTGAAAATCATGTTTTGTTTCTTTTCTGACTAATTTCAAGAGAATAACATGAATTAGAATACAGGAAGCATCAACAAAAGCTTCCCTTCTCACAAAGCAAAACACTCATGACTGCTTGACTAAAACAAGTGTCAGTGTGAAGCTGACTGGGAATCAGATGGTGATGTTTCTAAAATTAAATTGTAAACTATGTTCTCATCTCACACATCTCAGCATATCACTGCTTCAGAGATGCAGAGCAACTTGGAAGATTTGGGCATTAAAAGTAATGACTAACCTTTAGCATAGGGAACTCTTCCCAAAGAGGAGGGTTGTTTTAAATTCATGACAAATCATGGAAACCAGCAGAAACCCCTGACATTACCTGGTCACCCCAATCAACATATCTCATATTCCCTTTCTTTCACAGAAAATTGACCCCAGGCCCTAATGTGTTCTGACTGGATATTACCTTCCTAAGAATACATGACATTGAAAATCCTCTTTGTCTCTATAGCCTCTGTACAAGTTCTAGTCCTTTCTCTTTATCAATGTCAGTACCCTGAGATTATTAAGAGAGCCTCTCTTAGTCCCTTGAACAACATATCTCTTTAGAAAATTATGAAAGAATATGTCTTATACATTTACTGGAAAATTTGCATGGAACTATACCTGGCTGACAAAACCAGTGAGAATGAAACAAACATGTGTTTAGAAGTCAGAGAGACCTGAGTTTGAACCTTGACTCTGTTATTTCTAGTTGGATAAATCTCTAGCCTCTAGTTCTTCAAATACTTAACACTAATGTGTTATATATTAAGTTGGTCTATAGAAGCACTAACATATTATAGCCTTCCATTTTTGAATAATGGTCCTCAAGATAAAATACAAAGGGCAAGACAGATGTGCCTTTGTAATCTGCCATTATATATTGATTATTGATTTGGGGAGTTGAGTAATTTGGTATTTACTTATTCTAAAAAAATGTAATGGTCAAGAAAGCCAATAACCTCTGTCAGTTGTTGCATATGCAGACAGCATTTTGATGTTCTTTCACTGATGAAGTTCAGGGCATCTTCTAAATTTATGAAACATCTGTTTAAGCAGCTGGTTATTCATTAAATAAAAATAAAAATGTACCACTTTTCCCTGGCAATGGTAATAAATGGGAACCGGTGATGATCCCAAAAGAGATTATGGTTATAAATGAATGTATTGAAATTCTTCACAATTTTTATAGAGGCATCAAAATAAAAATATATAAAAAGTGAAAAAGGACCTCATGGAGCCCCTGGAATACACTGGGGACCCCAACGTAATGGCTCACCTGCATGTCCCACTCCACTTAAATACCACATTCTAAATAGAAATACATCAGGATCAAAACTGATATTCTTTCTGCATCCCTCCCTAAATTTACCACCTGAAAATTTCTAGTTAGTAGCAGTGGAGCAATTTCTAAAACTCAAATTCCAATCATAACTACATGAAAACGCAACATTTCGTGAAACTCATGTTGAAAAGTCTGCCTCAAACTATAAGGACCAAGCAATAATTTGGGATGCTTTGTGCTCACACATCTTTATGAGACAGGAAAATGGGATTATACTCACTTGTCAAGTAAGGAAATAGAAATTAATTGACTTGAAACTATACTAAGCGTTTTGACCTAACGGATCATATTTGATCAAAAACTCAAGATTCAACTTCCAGCTTCCCATCAGTTGTCAATGCCTTTTTATTAGAAAGGTGCTTAGAAACTAGAAAACAAGTCAAGCCATTTGAATTTAGCAATGCAACAACTGGGAGAGGTTTTCTGCTTTGCTCCTTATCCCTCACCTTACCCAAGTGACCAGTGGACTTTTCTGTACCATTTTCTCTTTGCAGATTCCCACCACAATCATGGAACTGAAAAGTTCCAGCACCCAAATGGTAAAGCAAGGTCAAGAAAAAGGACAATACTTTCATTGTGAGCCAGACTCAAGAGTTGCTTTTAGAATTTAGGAGCAAGAGATGCTTAACTGTTATGAGTTGCTGTGATGATGCATAATTAGACAGTGATTTAACACAGAGCTAAAAAAAAATAAAAATGACAGTAATCATGGGGGGAAAGAATAAAATGCCAATGAAAGCAGTTAAATGAGCCGAAGTGCCTGGCATTTTTGTGATGTGTATCTGTTAGTAATTTGTCAGACGGTAACAATAGAGGTAATTTCACAAATAACAGGGATTCATCAATTCACAATAGCACTCACTGGTATTTAAGACCAAAGAAAAGAAATGGTATTTGGCTTATCAACTTAAAGAAATAGTTATGAAACTTGGGTCTAGCCTATATATTGCAAAGTGAAATGGAGAACTGATCCTTAATCAGGAAAATTCAAAGCTGTACAAATCTGAGTTATAATGACTTTCAAGGTAGACAATTGCTTTGGAGAAAGTTGCACAAAATTATGAAAAGGTTAATAATGGTGTTTTATGGATAAGACAGATAGACTGTTTCCTGTCACCTTTGGAATACTCCCTGGCTGTTGCAATCCTCTCCAGCTTCACCTGAACACCCATCAAAAGCATTGAAAATTCTAGCCATGGAAAAGCCACCCTCATTTCCCCCAGTGAACTTAGTTTTTCCACACCTGTGCACATGTGATTTCTCATAACATTTCACTCAGATAGCAACTCATCCCTCAATGTTAAGTTCAAGTGACATTTCTCCCAAGCTTATCCTGCTGACTCTGGTCTCCTTATCCTCCAGATTGCCCATATATTGCTGCTCTGTACTCCCATCTCACTGCATGGCATTAATCACTCTATATTGTAATAACTGGTTTGTAGCTCTTTCTTTCATTCACACTAACTGGGAGTTCCATAAGAGCAATAATTGTGTTTCTTTGCTGTTTCCTCACTCCTTGATACATAACACATGCACAACAAATATTGATGAATGAATGAATGAGAGAATTAAAGTATCAACAGTGAGAAAAATATGTACTGAATCACTCTCCCCACTGTCATTCTCTTCCCAGTATCTATGAAAGACACATAAGGGAACTGTCTGCAAGTTTCTCCTTATTCAAAAATTGCTTCTAACTCAAGGGATAATTTCAAACACTTTTAGGAGTACGTTGACTCAAAATGTCCCTACAACTATAGTGAATGAATATTGGGAGAGTGATAAAAACGTATGCAATATGGCTTACCTTATTTAAATCTGGCATTTGAAAAGATTTATATTCTACTCCATGATAAAATAAGAGTAGCAAAGCCGGACGCGGTGGCTCACGCCTGTAATCCCAGCACTTTGGGAGGCCGAGGCGGGTGGATCACGAGGTCAAGAGATTGAGACCATCCTGGTCAACATGGTGAAACCCCGTCTCTACTAAAAATACAAAAAATTAGCTGGGCATGGTGGCACGTGCCTGTAATCCCAGCTACTCAGGAGGCTGAGGCAGGAGTATTGCCTGAACCCAGGAGGCGGAGGTTGCAGTGAGCTAAGATCACGCCATTGCACTCCAGCCTGGGTAACAAGAGTGAAACTCTGTCTCAAAAAAAAAAAAAAAAAAAAGAGTAGCAAAATAATCCTAGATAATGGTTTTCTTTTTTCTTATTCAGCTGTTATTATAATAAATGTATTATACATGTTTAATTAGAAGTTGTTATAATTTTAATGGTTTTTTTTTTCGCGTGTGTGTGTGTGTGTGTGAATGAGATGGACTCTGTTGCCCAGGCTGGAGTGTGGTGGCATGATTGCACCTCGCTGCAGCCTCGGATTCCTGGGCTCAAGTGATCTTTCCCAACTCAGCAACCAGAATCACTGGGATTACAAAGTACAAGCCATAGAATTGCTATAATTTAGAAAAATCTCAAAGTTATCGAAACATAAATATGTGAGCCTTCTACGGCTCTTTTTTTCTAAACCACAAGACATTTTTTAAGCTCTTTATTTTCAGTATTACTGTATAACAAACAGCACCTTGATTTTCCCAAAGAAAACAAAGTGCAACAGAAAAATGAGCAATGTATGTAATTAAAAATCAAAATAAAAATGATATAAGCCTTTAAAAAAGTCATAAAAGTGTGTGTTTACTTGAAGAAAAGAGGACATTTAATGTGCATCACCATTACAGGAAGTCTAACTCACAATTTATCAATATGAGCATGTAAAGAGAGAGAAACAATCCTGCACTGATGCAAAATGATTATGCAAATTGAAAAGCTTTTAAAATTATTGCCTATAATCTTTCAACATAGGATAATTGGCTTTTCCCCTTTGCCTAAGTCATCTTTAGTCCAGCAATTGTGTTTCAATTTTTTCCTTCTTAGTCACAACCAATTTATTTTTTCATTTTCCTTCTTAGGAATCATCATAATCTTTATACTCATTTAACCCCAGTGAAATGGTAGAATGATTACCCAAGTGAATCAGTTCTGGCTCAAAGAAATCATTTAACATTTCCTGAAGTAAAATGAGTAAGATTTGAGAGGATGGGGTGAGGGAGGCCACAGAACACTGAAATAAGGGACTGAAGTACTGGGGGTTTCTTGTAAGTACATAAAATCCATATTCTTTTTTTTCCTTTTCATTTTTAATTATACTTTAAGTTCTGGGGTACATGTGCAGCTCATGCAGGATTGTTACAGGCATGTGCACATGCCATGGAAGTTTGCTGCATCCATCCCCCTGTCATCTACATTAGGTATTTCCCCTAATGTTATCCCTCCCTAATCCCCCCACCCCCTGTTATCCCTCCCCTAGCTCCCCCCACCCCCCAACAGGCCCCAGTCTGTGATGTTCCCCATTCCTGTGTCCATGTGTTCTCTCTGTTCAACATATTCTTATAGAACAAACCGATCATTGCTTGGTGTGGCAAGATGGTATTTTAGCGTGTTTACTATACCCAACTTTCTTTTTTTGTCAATTTTATAGAAGTGGAGCCCTACAGAAGGGAAATAATAATGTAGGAATATAAAATGTTTATGTGCCTTAATTCAGAAGCACAATTCATTCCAGATTTCAGTGCAGAAAGTGAGCACTTTAAGGACTATGGGTGCTTGCATCCCACCTGAAGCAAGATTAGGCAAACATCACTAAACTAGCATTGGCCTGTGGAGAGGGAAGTGTTTTTTCCACTCTTCTCAACAAGCACATCATGGACTCCTACTTCAGAATATGTCCACAATCCCTTCATTCTTTCACTCATTTCCATGCATGGCTCGCAAAGACACTGCTGAGATAGCAATCTGAGCAAGTCAAGCCAATGAATTCATTCCCTGGATGTTTGGACTTGAAACCAGAGAGAGCCAAGGCGCTATCCCTTCAGGATCTAGCAACTATCAGCACTATGTTTTCATCCATGTGACAATAACTGTCAGTGATAAGAGAAATGAATAAACACGAACTACAAAGGAAACATTCCTCAGTGTCCATCCACTAAAAGAGGAAAACCACCAGACAGGACTTGTCTATGTAGGTCATTATCTTTCAGCTCTAAGGACGCCACTGGTGATACAATCGGAGGCCCAACAGGCCTTCTTCTGATATTATTCCATTCCTCAGTCAATAGCACCTCCGTTCATCTAATGGTATTAGTCAGGAACCTGAAAGCACCTCAAATCTTTTTTTCCATAATTTACTATATCCAGTCTAATTACAAGCCCAGTTGATGGTACATCATAATTATCTCTGGAATCAAATTCCACCTCGAATATCACTATTCTGATTCAAGATACATATATCCCTTTCTGACTTCGACAATAAACTTGTAATTATTCTCCTTAAACCAATATGCAGAATGGAACCCCATACTTATTTTATTCACCTCATGCAACCAGAGTGATCCTTTCCAGTGTATAACTAAAATCATGGGAACTTCTGCCTCCACCTTATGTTTAAACTCTCCAGTGGCATCTTATATCAAGCTACATGAAGACAAAAATCCTTAAAATGGCCTATAAGATCCTAATTTATTGACCCCTGCCTCTCTATTAGCATCATCTTGCACCATCAACACCACACTGCCCAAACCTATGAATACCAGGAGAATCCTTTTTAGTCAGTCAACTTTTCCTTCTGAGGTGGCTATGGTCCTTGAGTTCCTTTTTCTGCTTCAAAGAGTTGTTTAGAATGACCAGCGTCACTGACTATTAAAGATATTCCATCACTCCTGGTGGTTACCAGGATGGATTTGCCACACAGCCAGTCCCTCTGTTGGTACTATAGCCAAGGTATACAAAAGAGTAGAGTCTGCTTGACAGCTATTATGCTTTGTTTAAATGCAATTTTAAATGCTGGAGTTTCTAAGTGTTATTCATGCCAGTGATTTCTGCAAAAAATAAACATTTTGTAAAACTGCTAAAAGACTTCACAAATTGAGGAAAGCAGAGAATTTTTTGCAGGACAAGAGGCAATAGAATAAATTCTGAGAACTACCTAAATTCACTCAGAGATGGGTGCTCATTAAAAGTTCAAACTCTTGTGTTTCATCCTATACCTACTATATTCAGAATCTCTTGGAGCCAGGAACCTAGAATCTGTATTTTAATAAGTACCTCAAGGTGATACTTTTTCACCTTAAATAAGTGAAAGTCAAATGAGAGAAGAGATCTCAGGATCAGGCCCTCAGGAATATCATTTAGAGGCCATGTAAAGAAGATGGAAAGGATGAGAGAGGTTATAAAAATGGCATCAGAGGCAGAAGATAAACCAGAAGACAAGTGCCATGGAAGACAAGAAAATGATATTCTTCAAGGAGGAAGAGGCCGACTCAGATGAATAGTAATGTGTAGACTTGTAAGATGAGAACTTAAAAGTTTCTGTTTGATTTGGCAACATAGAAATAATTAATAACTTACTGTCACCAATTTCAGTCACATTCTAGGGATGAAAGTCATAATAATGAGTGGGCTAAACACTGATTGAAAAGAAAAACTGAGAACAACCCAGTACCCATCAAAAGAAGAATAGACTTGTAAATATGATCGATTCACCCTGTGAAATGTTATGTAGAAGTAAAAATGAATTAATTACAGCCACATAGTGCAATGTAGAAAAATCTTGATAATATGGGTAAAATACTGTGTCCCAGAAGGCTACATTGAAGCAGCACTCTTCATGTAATTTCAAAAATAATTAATATTAAAAATTACGTATTTTACACATGAATAATTATTTGATAAAATAATTTTAAGGTAAAGGAAATAATAAACATAAAATGTCAACACTTGATCCTTTTGATGTCAGTTAGACAGAGGAATGTGTTTTTAAAATCTACTGCACAGCATGATGACTATAATTAATAATAATGTAATGTGTATTTCAAAATTTCTAAGAGCAGATTTTAAATGTTCATACACATAAAAAAAGATATTGGAGATGGATATGTTAGTTAACTTGATTTAATCATTCCATCATGTATACACATATCAAACATCACATTGTACCTCATAAATGTATAAATTACTATTTGTCAATTAAAATAAAATAAAAAGGAAAAAAATACTTTGTCCCTCTGAAAGACGAGAACGCAGAGGAATCGTATAAATAAACAGCACATAGAGATATGTGAACGTGTGTTCATGTTTTGTTCCACTTGTGTTTATAATATCATTTCTATCACATGTATTTATTACATCATGTAAAAGTAAATACATGGATTCTGTTTCTGGCATGACAGCCTAAGAAGCTCCATGGACTCTCCCCTTCCCTGATGCTAGAAAAATTGGTGGAAAATTATGGGAAAAAACAGCCATTTAAGGTCTCTGGAAATGATCCTGAGGACATACAGCAAATGAAGAAATATTTGTTCAATAAAATCTACTAAAATGTGATAAGAACAGCAAAAGCCTGTGGTTATTTCAACCAAGGCCTGTTCTTTCCATTCTTTCCATCCTCTCCTCCCCAAGATCCATGAGATGGAAACTTCTCTTCAGGCTGAGACAGCCTAGAATATAGGGTTCTCTCTCCCACCCAGCTCCATGAGTTAGAAACCTCTCTCCAGGCTGGGACAGTCTAGAATACAGGGTTCTCTCTCCCACCCAGCTCCATGAGTTAGAAACCTCTCTCCAGGCTGGGACAGTCTAGAATACAGGGTTGTCTCTCCCACTCAGCTCCGTGAGATGGAAACTTCTCTCCAGGCTGAGACAGCCTAGAACACAGGGTTCTCTCTCCCACCCAGCTCCCAGTCAGAGGGCTGTCTTCCCAGGAAAGGCGGTGTGTCAGCATTTCTCATCATTCCCCCAGCTACCTGTTGTTGATTTTAAGTCCTAGGTGAGTACAGCCAAGAGGTACATGCTCCCTTCTTCTGTCCAGTCCCTACTTACAGAAGGGAGGCTCTATATTGTGTTGGTCACCACTGAAAATACTGGGCCCCTAATCACCCTTACCCTGGTTCAGAGGTAGAGTTTACACACAGGGAGAGGCAAACCAAGAAGACTTGAGACCTGTCTGCCTCCAAGGAGTGCTCAGCTCCTAAAGTGAGAGTGTGACTCAAAGAGAATCACATCATTGTCCCCAGCCTTGACTTCAGAGATTTTACCTAAGAAGAGAGAAGGCAGAAAAACAGATACCCCCTAACCTATTTCCCATCACCAAAAAAACTGACTTCATTCTCAAGAGAGTGTGGAAAAATTCAGGCCTAAAAGCACCCTAAGAAACAGTGGAAGTTGTGGAGAAAGGCAATTGGGAGGAGACTGGCAGATGTACATACAAGCTACACTGTCAGCTAGCTATTTTGCCTAAGAGAACCAAGGAAAGAAACAGCTGGGAGGAGCCCTCTTGTGATAAACAGTAACAACAACAACAACAACCCTCAAACATTGAACTCAAAAACTATCCCTTTAAAGGTGATCAAATTTGATTGGATAAGTTTGTAACACAATTTGTACACAGGGCATTGCTGAAAACATGAATCAACTATCAAAATTATTGTCATCCCACAGTGGCTGTGGGCACACTCAAGCCTGAAGAGCAACATGAAAGGCTTTGGACTGCATGGGAAGTATAGGTACACTATAGCAATATAGTCAGTTTAAAAAAAAAAAAAAAAAGAACAATAACAAGCCCCATAAGGGGGTGACCAGTGCTGAGTTACTATATTACATAAAATGTCCAGATTAAGCAAAAAATCATGAGCCATGCAAAGAAATGGGAAAATATAACCTATACACTGGAAGGAAAAAATATCAGGCAAAAGGAACTGCCTGTGAGAGGAACCAGATTTTAAGTTTAACAGATAAAGCCTTAAAAGAAGCCCTTGTGAATAACTTCAAAGAACTAAAAGAAACCACAATTAAACAAGTAAAGAAATGTATAATCACAAAGTCACATCAAATAAAGAATGCCAATAAAGAGGTAAAAATTACTAGGAAGGAGGAAGAAGAGGATGGAGGAGGGGGGAGGCCAGAATGCTGGGGTTGAAAAACATAACTGAAATCAAAAATTTATGAGAGAAGCCCAATAGTAGATTTGAAGTGGCAGAAGAAAGAATTAGTAACCTTGAAGATAGATCGATTAAAAATTATGCAAAAATTAAGGAAAAAAGAAGAAATGAAAAGAGTTTCAGAAAAATATGGGCTACTAAGTCATTAACACATACAAAATGGGAGTACTAAAAGGATTACTACAAAACTATCAAGATATTAATCAAGATAAAGTAGTGTTTACATAAGGATAGGCAATGGAATTTAGAGTCCAGAAATAAATTCTAACATTTATTGATATTTTTTTCACAAGACTACCAAGACAATTCACTGGACAAAAGAATAGTTTTTTCAACAAATGATGCTGACACGACTGAATAGCCACATGGAAAAGAATGAAGTTGGACCCCTATCTCATACCATATATAAAAATTAACTCAAATTAGATCTAAGACCTAATTATAAGAGCTAAACTGAAAAACTCCTAGAGGTTAAAGTAAATCTTTATGACCTCAGGTTTCACAATAGATTCCTAGGTATAACAGCAAAAACATGAATTGCAAATGAAAAATAGATAATTTGCACTTCATGAAAATATAAAATGTTTGTGCTTCAAAGAACACTATCAACAACATGAAAAAACAACCCACAGAATAGAAGAAAATCACTGATCACAGATCACCATAAAATACATGATAATAGGCCAGGCGCGGTGGCTCAAGCCTATAATCCCAGCACTTTGGGAGGCCGAGGCTGGTGGATCACAAGGTCAAGAGATCGAGATCGACTGGTCGATCCAAGATGGCCGATTAGGAGGAACTCGGGACTGCAGCTCCGAGAGAAGGCGCAGAGGGTGAGTGGACGCCGCATTTCCAGACAGATTTTTACTGCCCACAGACCAAGAGATTCACAGGAGGAGGAACCCCACGGGTCGCCAGCGCCGCTGGTCTGACCAGACCAGCCGCTCGGCCTACGCCCTGGGGCAGGGGGCAGCGGCTCCTTGTGCAGAGTGAGAGAGACTGAGTCCCCTCTGAGCCAGCAAGGGGAGTTGAAGCAGGAAGTCAAGCCAGGAGATTCCCAGGCAAGGGCGCACCACGAATCTCAGAGCCGCTGCTTCGGCTGACGCAGCGGCTCACAGGGCAGCAGATTTTTACTGCCCACGGACCAGGAGATTCACAGACGGAGGAGCTCCACGGGTGCCCTGTGCCACTGGTTGGACCGGCGCGGCCGCTCGGCCAACACCTGGGGCAGGGGGCAGTGGCTCCTTGTGCAGAGTGAACAAGACTGGGTCCCCTCTGGGCCAGCAAGGGGAGCTGAGGCAGGGAGTCAAGCCAAGAGATTCCCTGGCAAAGAGGGCGCCATGGGAAGCACGGCTGAACCCAGGATGGTCCAGCTCTGTGGGGGAGGGGCGGCCTCCATTGGGAAACACCCTGCAGTTCCCAGGGCAATTTGCCATAACCAAGGTAACCCGCCATTACAGAGACTCCACCACTACAGGGGCGGGCCAACATAGCGGAAGCAGTTCTAACTACACCCATATAAACAGGATTGCAGGAACGTTCACACGGAAGCTGGGCGGAGCCCACAGCAGCTCAGCGAAACCTCTGCAGGCTGAGTGTGACTAGGCTGCCACCTTGTGGGCAGGGAAAACGGTAGCAAGACAGTGGGAAATCATAAAGCCCTAACTCCCTGGGACAGAACACCTGGGGGGAAGAAAAGGGGGTTTATGAGTTCAGCTGCTGCAGACTTAAAATTACCAAAATCAGAAAGACAACAACTATAAAGTCGATAGGTGGATAAATCCACAAAGATGGGAAGAAACCAGGGCAAAAAGGATGAAAACACCCAAAACTAGAACACCTCTCCTCCTACAAGGGAGCACAACTCCTCACCAGCAAGGGAACAAGACTGGATGGAGAATGAGTGTGATGAAATGACAGAATCAGCTTTCAGAAAATGGATAATAAGAAACTTCCGTGAGCTAACAGAACATGTTCTAACCCAATGCAAAGAAACCAAGAACCTTGAAAAAAGACTTGACAAAATGCTAACAAGAATGGACAACTTAGAGAGGAATAAGAGTGAATTGATGGAGTTGAAAAACACAACACGAGAACTTCGTGAAGCATGCACAAGTTTCAACAGCCGAATTGACCAAGCAGAAGAAAGGATATCAGAGGTCGAAGATTAACTCAACGAAATAAAATGAGAAGGCAAGATTAGAGAAAACAGGGTAAAAAGGAATGAACAAAGTCAACAAGAATTATGGGACTATGTGAAAAGACCTAATCTACATTTGATAGGTGTACCTGAATGTGACGAAGAGAATGCATCCAAGCTGGAAAATACTCTCCAGGATATTATCCAGGAAAACTTCCCCAACATAGCAAGGCAGGCCAATATTCAAGTCCAGGAAATACAGAGAACACCACAAAGATATTCCTCTAGA
This sequence comes from Aotus nancymaae, assembly GCF_030222135.1. Lineage (NCBI taxonomy): Eukaryota > Metazoa > Chordata > Mammalia > Primates > Aotidae > Aotus > Aotus nancymaae. Next base: position 35,094,473 of record NW_026988471.1, read on the forward strand.
AGAGCAACCCCAAGGCACATAATCATCAGATTCACCAGGATCGAAATGAAGGAGAAAATACTAAGGGCAGCCAGAGAGAAAGGTCGGGTTACCCATAAAGGGAAGTCCATCAGACTCACAGCAGATCTCTCAGCAGAAACCCTACAGGCCAGAAGAGAGTGGGGGCCGATATTCAACATCCTTAAAGAAAAGAACTTTCAACCCAGAATTGCATATCCAGCCAAACTAAGCTTCATAAGTGAAGGAAAAATAAAATCCTTTGAGAACAAGCAAGTACTCAGAGATTTCATCACCATGAGACCAGCTTTACAAGAGCTCCTGAAGGAGGCACTACACATAGAAAAGAACAACCAGTACTGGCCACTCCAAAAACACACGAAATGGTAAAGAGCATCAGCACAATGAAGAATCTGCATCAACCAATGGGCAAAACAGCCAGCTAGCATCAAAATGACAGGATCAAATTCACACATAACAATATTAACCCTAAATGTAAACGGACTAAATGCCCCAATCAAAAGACACAGACTGGCAAATTGGATAAAAAGCCAAAACCTATCAGTGTGCTGTATCCAGGAAACCCACCTCACATGCAAGGATACACAAAGACTCAAAATAAAGGGATGGAGGAAGATTTACCAAGCAAATGGAGAGCAAAAAAAAGCAGGAGTTGCAATTCTCATCTCTGATAAAATAGACTTTAAAGCAACAAAGATCAAAAGAGACAAAGAAGGACATTACATAATGGTAAAAGGATCAATGCAACAAGAAGAGCTAACGATCCTAAATATATATGCACTTAATACAGGAGCACCCAGATACATAAGGCAAATTCTTAAAGACTTACAAAGAGACCTAGACTCCCACACAATAATAGTGGGAGACTTCAACACACCATTGTCAATATTAGACAGATCAACGAGACAGAAAATTAACAAGGATATCCAGGACTTGAACTCAGACCTGGACCAAGCAAACCTAATAGACATTTACAGAACTCTCCACCCCAAATCCACAGAATATACATTCTTCTCAGCACCACATCACACCTACTTTAAAATTGACCACATAATTGGAAGTAAATCACTCCTCAGCAAATGCAAAAGAATGGAAACCATAACAAACAGTCTCTCAGACCACAGTGCAATCAAGTTAGAACTTGGAATTCAGAAGCCAACCCAGAACCCCACAGCCTCATGGAAAATGCACAACTTTCTCCTGAATGTTGACTGGATAAACAATGAAATGAAGGCAGAAATAAAGATGTTCTTTGAAACCAACGAGAACGAAGACACCACATACCAGAATCTCTGGGACACATTTAAAGCAGTCTCTAGAGGAAAATATATAGCATTAAGTGCACACATAAGAAGAAAGGAGAGATCTAAAATTGACACCCTATCATCAAAATTGGAAGAGCTAGAGGAGCAAGATCAAAAAAACTCAAAACCTAGCAGAAGACAAGAAATAACTAAGATCAAAGCAGAATTAAAGGAGATAGAGACACGAAAAACCCTACAAAAAATCAATAAATCCAGGAGCTGGTTTTTTGAAAAGTTCAACAAAATAGACCACTATCCAGATTAATGAAAAAGAAAAGAGAGAATAACCAAATAGATGCAATAAAAAATGATAAAGGGGATATCACCACAGATGCCACAGAAATTCAAACCATCATCAGAGATTATTACAAACAACTCTATGCACATAAACTAGAAAACCTGAAAGAAATGGATAAATTCCTGGACAGTTGCCTCCTCCCAAGCCTAAACCAGGAAGAAGTCGAAACCCTGAATAGACCAATAACAAGGTCTGAAGTCGAGGCAGCAATTAAGAGCCTACCACCCAAAAAAAGCCCAGGTCCAGATGGGTTCACAGTCAAATTCTACCAGACATACAAAGAGGAACTGATACCATCCCTACTGAAACTATTCCAAATAATCCAAAAAGAGGGAATCCTACCCAAATCATTTTATGAGACCAACATCATCCTAATACCAAAACCCAGCAGAGACTTAACAAGAAAAGAAAACTACAGGCCAATATCCATGATGAACATAGATGCAAAAATCTTCAATAAAATACTGGCAAGCCGATTGCAACAGCACATCAAAAAGCTTATCCACCATGATAAGTAGGATTCATCCCAGGGATGCAAGGCTGGTTCAATATACGCAAGTCTATAAATGTAATTCACCACATAAACAGAACCAAAGACAAAAACCACATGATTATCTCAATTGATGCAGAGAAGGCCTTCGACAAAATTCAGCAGCCCTTTATGCTAAAAACTCTCAATAAACTAGGTATCAACGGAACATATCTCAAAATAATAAAAGCTATTTATGACAAACTGACAGCCAATATCATACTAAATGGGCAAAAACTGGAAGCATTCCCTTTGAAATCGGGCACTAGACAAGGATGCCCTCTCTCACCACTCCTATTCAATATAGTACTGGAAGTTCTAGCCAGAGCAATCAGGCAAGAAAAAGAAATAAAAGGTATTCAATTAGGAAAGGAGGAAGTCAAATTGTCTCTATTTGCAGATGACATGATTGTATAACTAGAAGACCCCATCGTCTCAGCCCAAAATCTCCTGAAACTGATAAGCAACTTCAGCAAAGTCTCAGGATACAAAATCAATGTGCAAAAATCACAAGCATTCCTATACACCAATAACAGACTTAAAGAGAGCCAAATCAAGAATGAACTGCCATTCACAATTGCTACAAAGAGAATAAAATACCTAGGAATACAACTAACAAGGAACGTAAAGGACCTCTTCAAGGAGAACTACAAACCACTGCTCAACGAAATAAGAGAGGACACAAACAGATGGAGAAACATTTCATGTTCATGGTTAGGAAGAATTAATATCGTGAAAATGGCCATACTGCCCAAAGTAATTTACAGTTTCATCGCTATCCCCATCAAGCTACCAATGACCTTCTTCACAGAACTGGAAAAAAACACCTTAAACTTCATATGGAACCAAAAGAGAGCCCGCATAGCCAAGTCAATTCTAAGCAAAAAGAACAAAGCGGGAGGCATCACACTACCGGACATCAAACTCTACTACAAGGCTACAGTAATCAAAACAGCATGGTACTGGTACCAAAACAGAGATATAGACCAATGGAACAGAACAGAGGCGTCGGAGGCGACACAACATATCTACAACCACCCGATCTTTGACAAACCTGATAAAAACAAGCAATGGGGAAAGGATTCCCTGTTCAATAAGTGGTGTTGGGAAAACTGGCTAGCCATATGCAGAAAGCAGAAACTCGACCCCTTCCTGACACCTGACACTAAAATTGACTCCAGATGGATTAATGACTTAAACATAAGACCTAACACCATAAAAACACTAGAACGAAACCTAGGGACAACCATTCAGGACATAGGCGTAGGCAAGGACTTTATGACCAAAACACCAAAAGCATTGGCAACAAAAGCCAAAATAGACAAATGGGACCTAATCAAACTCCACAGCTTCTGCACGGCAAAATAAACAGTCAATAGAGTGAATCGGCAACCAACAGAATGGGAAAAAATTTTTGCAGCCTACCCGTCTGACAAAGGGCTGATATCCAGAATTTACAACGAGCTAAAACAGATTTACAAGAAAAAATCAAACAAGCCCATTCAAAAATGGGCAAAGGATATGAACAGATACTTTACAAAAGAAGACATACATGAGGCCAACAAACATATGAAAAAATGCTCATCATCACTGGTCATTAGAGAAATGCAAATCAAAACTACATTGAGATACCATCTCACGCCAGTTAGAATGGCGATCATTACAAAATCTGGAGACAACAGATGCTGGAGAGGATGTGGAGAAATAGGAACACTTTTACACTGTTGGTGGGAGTGTAAATTAGTTCAACCATTGTGGAAGACAGTGTGGCGATTCCTCAAGGACCTAGAAATAGAAATTCCATTTGACCCAGCAATCCCATTACTGGACATATATCCAAAGGATTATAAATCGTTCTACTATAAGGACACATGCACACGAATGTTCATTGCAGCACAGTTTACAATAGCAAAAACCTGGAACCAACCCAAATGCCCATCAATGATAGACTGGACAGGAAAAATGTGGCACATATACACCATGGAATGTTATGCAGCCATTAAAAACGATGAGTTTGCGTCCTTTGTAGGGACATGGATGAACCTGGAAACCATCATTCTCAGCAAACTGACACAAGAACACAAAATCAAACACCACATGTTCTCACTCACAGGTGGGTGTTCAACAATGAGAACACATGGACACAGGGAGGGGAGCACTATACACTGGGGTCTGTTGGGGGTGAGTGGGGGGGACAGCGGGGGGGTGGGGAGTTGGGGAGGGATAGCATGGGGAGAAATGCCAGATATAGGTGAAGGGGAGGAAGGCAGCAAATCACACTGCCACGTATGCACCTATGCAACAACTTTGCATGTTTTTCACATGTACCCCAAAACCTAAAATGCAATTAAAAAAAAAAAAGAGAGAGATCGAGACCATCCTGGTCAACATGGTGAAACCCCGTCTCTACTAATACAAAAAATTAGCTAGGCATAGTGGTGCATGCCTGTAATCCCATCTACTCAGGAGGCTGAGGCAGGAGAATTGCCTGAACCCAGGAGGCAGAAGTTGCAGTGAGCCGAGATCACGCCATTGCACTCCAGCCTGGGTAACAATAGCGAAACTCCATCTCAAAAAAAAAAAAAAAAAAAATACATGATAATAATGAAACTGAAATACTGCAAGAATTACCAAAATGTGATACAGGGACAGGAAGTGTGAGCACATGCTGTTAGAAAAATTGTGCCAACAGACTTGCTCAATACAAGGTTGCTACAAACCTTCAATTTAAAAAAAAGCACTATCTGTGAAGCTCAATAAAGCAATGAGGTATGTCTGTATTTGCTTACTGTTACAAACCTTAAAAGTATTAACGTATTTCATCGTCAAAACAATCCTATAAAGTAGGTATAATTAATTTCTCAATTTTTCAGATAAGTTAAAATGAGGCTTACATTAAAAAAACTGCCTAACATCATAAAACTAGTATTTGGAGAAGCCACTTCTCAAGCAAAGGCAAAAGATCCAAGTAAGTCATTGAACCTAACCTTAGTATTATTACCTTAAATTCTTAGACTTAATTATAATAGTCTGTTGATCTGTTTTTATATTTCAAGTAATATTCTAAATGAATACTTCATGTATAATTATTTGTTGTTTTTAATACTTGTAATTTTCAGTTAAAAGGTTATTTTACTAGATAAAGCAAAACTTGAATGGCATACATCTCTCTGACCATTTAGACCATAAAGCAATAGTCCATATATCATCCTCCTCAGATCGATTAAAATGCATATCTATGCATGTTGAAATGTATTCATAAATACTTGCCTTATTCTACAAAGGTTTAAAATGACTTCCAGGAAAGAAAATAAATAATATCAATATACGAATTTAAAATGTCAAGACAAAAAAAAGTCTAAATTAGATTAAAAGACCGAGCCTCCAGATGGAAGCTTCTGGGCTTCTTGGCAGGGTGACTAAGCATAGCCATGAAGTATACCTGAACCATTAGCAAGCACATTCTCACAGCAAATAGGGATGCACAACATGAAATCTCATATTGATCATACATGCCATTGTGATTACAGGGTTTATTTTTAGGAGTTTCATTTGGGGATTTTTTTTTCCAAACTTTGTGAAGCAATTTTTCAGTTGTTTCTCATTGACCACTGATAGCTGGATGTGCCATTTTAAGCTTGATGCTAAATATATCAAGTTTACTTTTCTGAGTGTTTTTATAAAATCAATTATGAAAGTATCATTTCTCTGATTTAATATGCTTTTCAGAACATTTTTTCTGTATTTTAGCACATTTTTCTACTGTGTATTATCATGGGGAAATGAATCTGAAGGGCATTTTACACAAAATTGTCTGGTTTCTGGAACGCAATACATTTTATAGTGCTTGAAACATTTCATTGTCTGTTCTGGTCATTTTGCTTTCCTCAAATATAAACTTATATTGATTCATGATATGCCATACTCCTTTTTCATTATTCCAGCTAGATGCACTTTCAGATTCTTTTTTCCAAAGTTTACTCTTTACAAAAGCATTAAATATAGCATGAGATGGAGTTTTGTGACTTCATCATGAAAGTAATAATTTTTGGCTAAGGATGCATTTTCAGTTTTTATTATAGTACACATTCTGAATATTATGTTTATAGATTTGTGTCAACTTTCCCCATATCATTTTTAAGAAATACATTACACTGATGTTGGCAACTTATACATTTAGAATTATTAAATGTAAAAAATATTTTGAAGAAAAGAGATATATGGTACCTAATGCTATCCTTAAGTAGGAACATAATGGAACTGTACAAATATTAATCAATTAAAATTTAAACCTGAAGCTGGAGAACCAGGTGACAAGGGTAAGAAAGAAACTATTTTTCCCAGGAAACCAATTAGGTCAACCTTGTGGAATGCAGTCAGGAAAACCAAAAAAACCAAAGTAAGGAATAAGATGCAACTGGCAGGAAGACATAGCAGGAAAAAAAAATGTGGCTCAGTAACTCCAGAGTAAGAAGAGGATAAATGTACACATTGCCCCTTTATTACATGGAAAGAAAAGCAATAATAGCAGATTCCAAAGAGCCATGAGTTTAAAATTGTTTTGTTGAGGATATTTTTTTTCCAAACGGAGTCAAGCCTCAGAGCTCAGATGAAACAGTTAGAAAAATGGCTAGTACATTGAAGAAACTGTTTTAAATGCTATCAATATTGTGAATTCCTATTGTATTTATTATCTAGATATGCTATTTTAACATAAACATATATCGTCCTGATTTTTATCTATTTGTTTCATTCATAGACACATATACTTACACCTATATGTTAGTATATTCTAATTAGATTGTAAATTTCTTGAATGGGGAAACAATTTTACAGATTTTGCATATACTAGTTTTCAGCTCAGAACAAAGATGATAGTAGATAGTTCAAAATGTTTGTTAAATAGAATTATAATGGGTAAAGCATCTGATGAAATGTATCAAAAATGCTTTTCAGGAGATCTGACTTTCAAAAATGTAAAATATAATACACTGTAGCAGCTTAAATTTAATCTCGATTATTCTGATGTCTTAGATATGTATTTTCATTATAAATTTAAGGGCTTTAAGTTTTTAATTTTTTGTTAAATATGAGGGAAAATGCAGAAAGATTTAGTCAACGAGGCACTTTTCATTGAAAAATTTATAGACAATCAGTCTGGATTGTTTGCATTTTTTAAAAAACCAACATTCATTATAAAGCTCATACAACTAGTGGACATAAAATGATTCAAGTACAGAAACAAGAGCTACCATATCTACAAAAGGATTTTAATTGCATCTCTCAAGGGGTGCAATGGCAATCATTCACTTTCAGCTCTGACCCAACCTAGGAGTGCCTGTTCCATCAAAAAATTTTCCCAGCCCCCTAGGCAGGCAGAATGCTGATCATGAAGAACCCAAAGGCAGCATGCAGAGAGTTCAGAAACAGAGTTTCAGGATCTGAAAACCCAAAGACAAGTCACTCCCAGGGTGGTAAATTATCAATACTAGAGACCAGCAGATGACAGAAATAAATCACAGAAGAGCTGCATCCTTTCAACAGGTTAGTGAGCAGTACATCTATAATTTAGATTTAAAGCTGCTGTATACCAATGGCCTGATCTTTTTTTTTCTTTTCTGTGATTAGTAATAAGGGCCTGGATCTAGAGAAGGGCATAGTCCCATGAAAGACAGCACAGGACAAGGTTGGTTTAAGACATACTGAAGATTATTCTAGAGCAGGGCCAGCTAAAATAAAGATACAAATTAAGCCCAACCAGAAAAGAGACAAAAATACTAGTTAAAAGATATTACTGTGCATCATATACAAGAATCCTGAAGTGGAGGTACTGTAGTGTGGTGGATTGAGTGCACTGAGCAGACAGAGTTGGCTCAGATCCTGGCTCTGGCGCTTTCTATTTGATCCTGGAAACAGGAAACTAACCAACCATTCTGTGTCTCAGTAGCACTTACTTCACATGCTGTGAAAATTACATGCAGTTATTTGAAAGCCCGTACTCTGGTAAGTGGACAGCAAGTAGCACCTATTTTTATTATGTTCTTTCTCCTGTTGTTATAGCTATTCTTCTTTTGAGATAAATGATTAGGATTTTGTTCATGGTTCTCATTCTCTAGTGTCACTTCAGTTACTTTCAAATATGCTTAAGTTTTTGTGTAAATCCAGAGTTAAAGAAACACCTCCAGTCAAAATCAAGAAGCAAAATGAGTAAGTAAAGCCTACTGCACAGAAGTGATCTAACAAACCAGTACCTGTTCTGGGATACTACAGAAAATAATGGCAGGAGTTTTCACTATTTTTCTCAGCCTTTGTTTTGATAATTATAAGCGTCCAGGAGGCCAGTGATGATTACCGGAAGGCATAGCAAATGATTGTTTTATTGCAATGTTTAGATCCAAGAACATTAGACATCAGGATCTTTAAAATACCCCATGTAGAGGGTTCAATATAAAGTATATCGTAAATGCCATTTCATCACTGAAAAAAAGAAGGAAAAGGAAATTATAAGGGTCAATCGATTTCAAAATAATCATGCTAATTACTAAATGAAACCATGCGCTTGTTTCTCTTCAAATGACACTAAATAAAGCTAAATTCTAGACTCTCTATTAAACAGTCTAATACAAATTATAGAAAAACAATTAAAATTCACATTTGACACTTTCAAGCCTCTAACTTCCATACCATCATTTGATAAGTGAAGTTACTCAATTACTGTTACTTTCTTTGACCTGGTGCTACTTTAGAAGACACAATTATCAGAAACGTTTGACCGTCACTGTCACTAAGTACATGTTATTCACGTTTGAGAAGGGGAGTTAGAAGATCTGCAGCAAAGATGCCAGACAGTTAGCATCACTGAACCCCTTGCACCTCTGCACTCTGCCGTCACCTCCTTCCACCTCACTGTCTCCTTCCAGAAGGGAATGATGTTCCTGCAATGAGTCATTTGGAATCAGAGCATTGCAACCCTGAACTCTAGGAAGACACTTTTCTCTTCTTGATCTGTTTGGCTTAATATGCTCATCAAAAATAAAATAAAACAAAAAAAATAATAATAATATAAGGTCCTAGAATAAATACTAAACCACAGCTATCATAACGTTTGGCCGGGCACAGTTGCTCGCACCTGTAATCTCAGCACTTTGAGAGGCCGAAGAGGGTAGATCACTGGAGCTCAAGAGTTTGAGACCAGCCTGGTCAACATGACAAAATATCATCTTTAAAACAATACAAAAAATTTAGCCTGGTGTGGTGGCATGCGCCTGTAGTCCCAGATACTCAGGAGGTTGAGGAGGGAGAATCGCTTGAGCCCAGGAGGTCAAGGCTGCAGTGAGCCATGATCACACCACTGCACTCCAGCCTGGGCAACAGAGCAAGATCCACCTCAAAAAAAAAAAAAAAAAAAAAAAAAGAGTTATGTTTTCTACTGTGTATACATGTGGGGGATTCTTATTGATGATTTAACTGCTCTCTTTAAGTACTGTTCTTCCAGCTATGTTCCCATAGAACATTCTACTCTGGCTTCAAATTTGTGTACACATAAAAATAGATGTCTTCAGATTTAATTTGTGATGTATTTTAATAAGCATATATCGAAAGAATCATCTGGTTAAATGCCAGTGGAGTAATTGCTCACTGCCCAGTTACTTGCACTGTCAGAAATCCAATGCAGGGCCACTTTTTCAGTTCCTGGAAATAGAGTTGGCAACATTATCATTTTTTAGAATTATCTATTTGTCCAAAATAGGTATCTATATGCCAATTGTAATTTGTTAGAGAAAATGGCATTTGGTTTCAGAATTTCTCAAATCTAGCAAAGATTCCAAACACTTCTAACAACAAGCTCAAGAACAAGAAAAAAATGACTAAAATAACTTATTTCTACACTTTCCACAGGTTTCTTGCAGAAGTTAGAACTAAGAAGCCTTTTCCTTGAAAATTATTCATTTGAAAAAGTTTGAACAATTGGGTGAAAATGATTGACAGAATGTTTCCTTCCAAATAAGTGACTGCCACATATAGCTCAGTGCCATTCACAGGAAAAGTCCTTAACAAATGCCTGTTGACGGATGTATATATTTTAAATACATATTCCATTAGCATTACTGTTTCACATTCTTTGTACCATACGCTCTAATTAAATATAAAGTGGTAGTATTTTGCAAGTGTGGCTTAGGAGTCAATCATTTAGCCAGTCGACAAACATTTATTAAGTTCCTGCTATGCATTTATTTATTCACTGAATGCCTGCAGTATGCCAGGCACTGGCCTTAGCTTGGGAGACTCAGCAGTGGATCCAATTGACAGTTTCCATTTCCTCCAGAAATTTGCAGACTGGTGATGACAGAGAGGAAATAAACAAGGAAGCAAATAAATACATTTGTAAGACTATTCAAGTATTGCTAAGTGCATAAAACTGAATAATGAGATACAGTTTGACTTGAAGGAGAGGGAAGACCTACTTTAGGCACCAAAGATAGAAAAAGTTTCTCTGAGAAATTGGCTTCTGAAATAAATGTAGTTAGCCATTCAAATACTTGGAGAAAGATATTTCCAAGTAGACAGAAGAATTATGGTAAAGGAATGGGAATGGGAGTGATTTTAGTTACATTGAATAACTATATATATATATACACACACACATATGGCTGAAGAAAATGATAAGTATTTTGATTTTATCTTAATTGCAATAAGAAGACATCTGAGGATGCTTTTAAGTCCAGTTTATTAAAGAATCCTTTGCACACACACACACACACACACACACACACAGCATCCACTTTAAAGAAATAAAGAGTTTCAGCAAATGTGTATAGTCAGGTAACCACCATCCCACCATCATAATTATGATATAGAATATTTCCATCACTCTAAAAAGTTGCTGCATGCCCTTTTGCAGTCAATCACAAGCCACTGGAAAACACTATAATTCTGTCATATAAATGGAATCATAAAGAATGTCAAATAAATCAAATCATACAATATACAGTATGCAGTCTTCTGGCTTCTTTCAGTTAGCATAATGCTTCTGAGATTTGCCCATCTTATTTCATGTTGATGTTAAAATTCTATTGGATATCTAACAAGCAGTGTGGACTCAGAAGTTAAAAACAGAAGATTAGACAAAAGATAACAAGATTGGCAATGATGTGGAGAAAAGGAAACCCATGTTGGTGGGAAGTAAATTGGTACAACCATTACAGAAAACAATATGGAGGCTCCTTGAATGACTAACAGAACTATCGTATTATCCAGCAATCCCACTTCTGGTTCTATAGACAAAGGAAATGAAATCAGTATCTTGAAGAGATATCTTCACCCCCATGTTCATTGCAACATTATTCACAATAGCCAAGATATGAAGTCAACCTAAGTGTTCATCAATGGATGAATGAATAAAGAAAATGTGGTGTATATACACAACGGAATATTATTCAGCCTCAAGAAAGAAGGAAATTCTCCCATTGCCAATAAAATGGGTGAACCTAGAGGACATTATGCTAGGTGAACTAAGCCAAGCACAGAGAGACAGATACTGCAAGTTCTTATTCATATGTGTAACATAAAAAGTTGAACTTACAGAAACAGCATTACCAGGGGCTGGGAGGTAAGGGAAATGGGGTGATGTTGATCATACATATATAATTTTTATTTGTCAATTACACTTTAATAAAGCCAGGAGAAGAAAAGTATATCCAACAGGTCCTCAAATATGTCTTTTCAACCAATATTGTTTCATTTTAAAATTAATGAGAAAAAATGTGATTTCCAGCCAAGGCCACTGTCTGTGTGGAGATTGCATGTTCTCTCCATGTCTGCATGGGTTTTCTTTGGGTACTCCAGTTTCCACCTACATCCCAAAGATGTGCATATCAGGTGGATCAGCATGTCTCCATGGTCCCAAGTCTGAGTGAGTGAGTGTGTTTGTTTGAGTGTGCCCTGCAGTGGAAGGGCATCCTGTCCAGGTTTCACTCCCACCTTGCACCTGGAGCTGCTGGGATAGGCTCTAGCCACCAGCGATCCTTAACTGGAATAAGTGGGTAAATAATTATCTTACTTGACTTATTAATCTTTCTGTAATGTATGTATAGCTCATACTTATCTCAACACTTAACATGAGAAGTGTCTTGGTCTTTATTTGGAAGTTTGGTCATGGTCTTGTGACCAGAAATATGTCATAGGAACTTAGTTCTTGTTTATACCAATTAGCTTATCATAAAATTCTTTTCATTAGGAATTGTTTTGCTTAAAGTAGCACTTTCCAAGTACAAATTGACAATGTTAAGTGAGGACTTTCTGTGCAAGTCTGGAGTTTAAGGCAAAGAACAGATCAGGAGAAAAAGTCCTGAAGTCTAGATAGTATTTAAAACCATGGGATTAGGTGCTATCACCAAACTACATCTCGATAGTATTTAAAACCTTAAGATTAGGTGATATCGCCAAAGGAAAAAATGAAAGATCAAGCCCTGGGGTCCTACACAGTTAAAAAGCAGTAAAGGAAGCAGAGACTGAGAAGAAATATCCAGTGAAGATGAAAGACGGTAAGTAAGAAGCCCAAAGAAGAAGGCATTTCAAAAGGAAAGGATGGTCAACTGTGCCAAATAAGGAGAATGAGAACTTGCCATTGATTTGTCAAGCTAGAAATCACTGATTACCATAATAAGTGCTGTGTTACTGGTCCTGTGCCAGACATTGAAAAATGCTTGGCAAAACTATGGAGTCATTAAAAAGATCAGTGGTTGCCAGGGATTAGAGAGAGGGAAAATCAACAGGTGGAGTATAGACAATTTTTAAGACAGTAAAAACACTATGATATATGCTGGTGGATACATGTCATCATACATTTGTCCAAGCTCACAGAACATACAACATCAAGAGTGAGCCCTAATGTGAAACGTAGACTTTGGGCCACAATGATGTGTCAATGTAGGTTCATCAGTTTTAATAACTGTGCCATTCTGGTAGGGATATTGATAATGCAGAAGGCTGTGAATAATGGGGAGAGATGGGGCAGGGGGTATATGAGAAATCTCTGTACCTTTCTCTCAATCTGGCTGTGAACCTAAATTTGCTCTCAAATAAATAGCACCTTTAGTTTTTAAACAGTGCTTGGAATGCCACCATGAATAAAGCAGAAGTAATAATACCCAGACTCTTGGAAATTACAGTCTAATATGTGTGCCTTCAGTTTGGTTCTTTATTAACTGCATACAGCAATTAGAAATTGAACATGTAACTAACTATTCAGCAGAAGAGTTTAAAACTCTGGAGGAAATTTGAATTCTTTTGCTCTTCCTCTTTTCCTCTCAACAAAATTTTAATACAATTTCACTAAAGAAAAATGGAACATTATCATCTTAATGTTAATATGGTTAGGGGATAGATAATCATTTTCCTTATCTTATATTTAAAAAGAGATATTTACTCTTTTATGAATTAATAATTCAGAATGTGTTTGAAGATATAACCAATTAGCTGTAGTAATTTGCATTTTTATGTTTTTTCATTAGTTTCCTAAGTCCTTTTCCCCTGTTTCTGTAATAAAAATGCTGTCTTTCAAAGGTGAATAGCTTTTTGGTATTTGCTTGGTAATGAGCTTTCTTTAATTATCATTTGGCCAATTTTATAGATTTCAAAGAAAATATAGCTATTAGCATTGAAAGACTGGCAAACCCATGTGTATTAGTCGGGGTTCTCTAGAGAAATAGAACCAACGGGATATATAAAAAGAGATTTGTAATAAAGAATCAATTTATGTGGTTATGGAGGCAGGCAAGTCCCAAGATATTCAGGGTGAGTCAGCAAGCTGAAGACTCAGGAGAGTCGATGGTGTTTCAGCCTATCTGAAAGCCTGAGAACCAAGAAAGCCAATGGTATAGTTCTTAGCAGCAGCAGGCTGAAGACTGAGGAAGAGCCAATATTTATTTCATTTTGAGTCTGAAGGCAGGAAAATAAAAAAGTTGATACCCTTCTTTGAAGGTATCAGACAGGAATAATTCTGTCTTATTTGACGGAGAGCCAGCCTTCTTAAACTAGTCAAGCTTTCAACTGACTAGATGAGGCCCACTCACTTTAGGAAGGACACCCTGCTTTACTCAGTCTACCAATTCCAGGGTCAATCTCAACCAAAAACACCCTCATAGAAACACCCAGAATAATGTCTGACCAAATAGTGAGTATCTCATGACCCAATCAAATTAACATAAAATTAACCATCACACTGTGTGATACTTTCAGTCTTTAGCTTGGTGCCAGACTTTTTTCCACTTAAATGTATTCAGTAGATTGTGTTGTTTGTTGTTGTTTTACATGTTGTTGTTGTCATTTTATTGCTTTTGCTAAGATTTTATACGAATGGAACATGGACCAATACTCACCAAGCATCAACTATGAACTCCACAAAGTGTTGTATACTTAACTTATTTAATCCAAACCTCACGGGTATATTCCCTCCAGTGCATTCCAGGAAGACAAATGACAAATGAGCATAAAACACCACACAAGTGAAACCATGCATCATAAAATTATTCCTTCCACCAAATGCACACAGATTTTTACTCTCACGCCTGACCCACCAAGGGCAAAAAGGACTGCGATAGAGATGTGTGTGGTATAGTATAAATCTAACTGACAAGCTTTTAAAACATAAATCCATTATTGTCATTAATAAATGTTAAGTACACTGGCAACACCATTAACCATCTGTGGTTTAATTGTTAATCGTTCAATAAGCAAACTTTCACTCTGAGTGGTATCTTTAAGCAATGCAGGGGTTTCCTTTAATCACCAGGTTTATTAAACTTGTGAAGGTAGGTTGTAAATATTTATAGATTTATGTCAACAAAATAAGTCTCAGGGTTCTCTACAGCAGCATAAAGGAAAAGAAGAGAAACAATGTATAAACTAAAATAAAAACTGAAAAAAATACATCCTTCACAAAAATTAACTCAAAATGGAAGGTAAGCCTAATTATAAATCACAAAACTATAAAATACTTAGAAAATAACATAGGAGAAAGTCTAGGTCACCTTGGATATGGTAGTGACCTTTCAGATACAACACCAAAGGCACAATTCATGAAAAAATAACTGATAAGCAGGACTTATTAAAATGTAAAACTTCTGCTCTGCAAAATACATCTCCAAGAGAATGAGAAAACAAGCCACCAGCTGGGAGAAAATATTTGCAAAAGACATATCTGATAAAGGACTATTATCTAAAATATACAAAGAATTCGTAAACTCAACCATAAGAAAACAACCAACCCAATTAAAAATGGGTTAAAGATCTGAACAGACACCTCACCAAATATGATGTACAGATGGCAAATAGCTTATGAAAACATGCCCCACAGCATATGTCATCAGGAAGACACAAATTAAAACAACAGTGAAATACCACTACACACCTATTAGAATGGCCAAAATTCAAAACACTGACAATACCAAATGCTATTAAGGATGTGAAACAGCAGAAATTCTCACTCATTGCTGATGGAAATAGAAAATGTTACGGCCACTTTGGCAGACAGTTTGGTGGCTTCTCCCAAAACTAATCGAATTCTTACCACATGATCTAGCAATGATGCTCACTGATATTGACCCAAAGGAGCTGAAAAATTATGTCTTCATAAAAACCTGCAGAGATGTTTCTAGCAGTTTTATTCACAATTGCTGTATTAGTTCATTATCCTGCTGCTGATAAAGACACTCCTGAGATTGGGTAATTTATACAAGAAAAAGATTTAATGTACTTACAGTTCCACATGTCTGGGGAAATCACAATCATGGCAGAAGGCAAGCAGGAGCAAGTCACATCTTACATGGATGGCAGCAGACAAAAAGAGAGAATGCTTGTGCAGGGAAACTCCCATTTTTAAAACCATCAGATCTCGTGAGACTTATTCACTATGATGAGAACAGCATGGGAAAGACCCATCTCCATGATTCAATTACCTCCCACCGGGTTCCTCCCATGAAACATGGGAATTATGGGACTGCAATTCAAGATGAGATTTGGGTGAGGACACAGCCAAACCATACCATTCCACCCGGGCCCTCCCAAATCTCATGTCCTCACATTTCAAAACCAGTCATGCCTGCCCAAAGTCTTAACTCATTTAAGCATTAACTCAAAAGTCCACAGTCCAAAGTCTCATCTGAGAAAAGGCAAGTCCCTTTCACCTGCGAGCCTGTAAAATCAAAAGCAACTTAATTACTTCCTAGATACAATGGGGGTGCAGGCATTGGGTAAATAAAGCCTGTTCCAAATGGGAGAAATTGGCCAAAACAAAGGGACTACAGGCCCCATACAAGTCCAAAATCCAGCAGGGCAGTCAAATATTACTGCTCCAATATGATCTCCTTTGACCCCACGTCTCATATCCAGGTCATGCTGATGAAAGAGGTAGGTTCCCTTGGTCTTGGGCAGCTCTGCCCCTGTGGCACTTCAGCCTCCCAAGTAGCTGGGATTGCAGGAATGCACCACCATGCCCAGTTAATTTTTGTGTTTTTAGCAGAGATGGGGTTTCACCATGTTGGCCAAGCTGGTCTCGAACTCCTGGCCCCTAGTGAACCACCCGACTTGTCCTCCCAAAGTGCTGGGATGACAGGTGTGAGCCACCACCTCTGGCCAATGTTTGACTTTCTTAGACTTCCTCTTCTTACCACACACACTACTTCAAATACTAGGTCCTTATTTCCATGAATGCCCCCCACAGGTCTGTCACCAGCAGTCTTGCCACAATAACAAACACCACCAAAATCTCAGTTGCCTGACACACATACAAGTCTGATGCATGTCTGGAAAATATCCACAGTGTAAGCCCTCAAAGATGGCTCAGGGATCTGTCTGCTTCCACCTTGTGATACTCCCTCTCACACACTCCCAGACTCACCACAGCCGGGGAGGAGAACATGGGAGCATTCCGTGCCACAAATGAAAGGCTTCGGCATAGAAGTGACAGTCATCTCACCACCCAAAGGCCAGAACTCACTGCATGGGAGGCAGAGAAGTGTCCTTCTCTCATCCAGAAAAAGAGGAGTATCAGAAATGGGTGGGCACTAGAAGTTTCTATATTCTAGTCCTAACTAAACAGTGCCCAAGCTCTCAACAAAGCTCTCCGCAAAATTTGCCCAGCATCCAAATTGTGAAAGTGAGAAAACCTTATC
This sequence comes from Aotus nancymaae, assembly GCF_030222135.1. Taxonomy (NCBI): domain Eukaryota; kingdom Metazoa; phylum Chordata; class Mammalia; order Primates; family Aotidae; genus Aotus; species Aotus nancymaae. Next base: position 35,111,795 of record NW_026988471.1, read on the forward strand.
ATTTTCATATTTCTGTCCCTGTAGATATAATTGGCAATTTAAGCAAGGGAAAAGGCCTTGTCCTGGGTCCCCTCAGGCCATCAGACAGGACATCTTTGATCATTTCTATGATTTTTTTCATGTCATGATTCTTCTACTCTGAGTTGAACTCTTTTCTCCTCAACTTCAGACTCTTATCAAATGCCTGCTTGATAGCTCCACTTGTGGGGCTAATTAACATCTCAAACCAATGTGTCCCAAACTGAACTCCTTAGCTTTATGCAAAAATCTGCTCCACCAGTCTCAATGGATGGTAACTCCATTTGTCTAGCTGCTCAGGCCAAAACCTTGGTGTTATCCCTCATTCCTTTCTACTACACCCCACATCTAATCCATCAGGAAATTCTTTTGGCTCTAACTTCAAAATACATCCATGGCTGACATAAACCGACCAAGTCATCGTTTTGGTGTTTTAGTGCCTCTTCCACAAGGGAAATTCTCTGGTTTATATTAACACGTGACGTAAATATCTTCACACTCTTGCCTCCTCCCATACATTCGTCCACAAGTCTCTTCTCCAGACCTCTTTGTCTTGCTAATCTTGCTCCTTCCAGAACATGATCAACCAGCTAAGTCATTTACCACTGCCTATTAGTCCACATTTATCCTTACTTTGGGCAATTTATCTTCCTACACAAAATGAATTACCCAGTATAAAGCCCAAAATTGTGCCCACTGGGAAAATTTACCTTCCCCACTGTCCCTCAGGGACACCTGGAATGGGCCTGCAATGCAGCAGCGGTCAGTGCTGACATTCACAAACATGCCCGGACAACTCATCCATGAACCAAGCTTGGATTTTTCTCACCTGTCAGCTGGTCATAAGAAACCCCATGACACCTAGATGTGAACCACAGAGAAGGTGCTGGTGCAACTGTGATGGGTGGCATGGGAATTTGGGTTTCTGTTCTTGCAACCTACCGGTACTCTCTTCCTTCTGAAGCCTGTTACCAGATGTACTCCTTTCATACTATGATAGATTATTCATGAGTCCAACTTGGTGAGTCTGATAGTACCTAGCACATGATAGGCAGCTCCGGCCTATCACTTCCTCTCCTCTGCTAGGGTCATAGCATAACAAGATCTGTTTTTCAAGTGATACGTGGTTCTCTGTTGCAGATAGCATGTGCTTGCTCCAGAAGACCAGGGATCTACTCCACGACTTTCCTGCTGGGACTTGGCACAGGCTTCAGTGCGGCATCCTTGTCTCCCACAGATATCTCTAATACTGTGAGGTTTTCCATGTCGTATTGCCCAAGCAACACGTCTGCTCGTGCCACAGCCTGGATGTGCTAGGGAATATTTTCTTGCTCCGGGCCCCACTCAGAATTAACTGTTTTTCACATCACCCAGTAAAATGGTTGGAGTAGTAGCTACAAGTGCAAAATATGCTGCCCCCAAAACCTGAGGAAGATCTCCAAGTTTTAGACTTCTTCTTAGTTATGTGGTGAACCCCTGCATCTGTAGAGTTTAATTCCCACTCTAAAGCACAACCGTCTTACTAAGGCATCCAGAGTGCTTGCTACTTGTAGCTACTGTAATGATTAATTTTAAATCAGCTCGAGTGGGTGACAGAGTGCCCAGATATTTGATTAGAAAATATTCTAGGTATGTCTGTGAGGATGTTTCTAGGTGACATCAACTTTTAGCTCAGTAAACTGAACAAAGCAGATTCGCCTCCCCAATGTGTGTGGGCCTTACCCAATCAGTTGAAGGACTGAATAGAACAAAAAGACTGAGTAAGGGAGAATTTGTTCCCTCTGCCTGATTGCCTTCACTCTGGAACTTTGGTCTTCTCCTGACTTTGGACTTGTACCCAGACTTGAACTATACCACTGGCTCTTCTCGGTCTATAGCTTGCTGCCGATTAAGAGGTTTCTCAGCCTTCATAATCACTTGAGCCAATTCCAGTCAATCAATCAGTCAGTTAAACCTATTGGTTCTGTTTCTCTGGAGAACCCTGAGTAATACAAGGGTCTATTCTAAACTTGCAAGTATTGTGCACTCCAAGAAACACTCATAATAGTACATTTTTTTAAATGTCAGGTCAAGAAAGAGACCATGAAAGAAAGGAACAAGGGTTTTTTCCTACTTTTTAAACAAGAATTCCACTTTTTATAACTTTTAAGTTCAAGGATACATGTGCGCGTTTTTTACATAGGTAAACTTGTGTCATGGGAGTTTGTTGTACAGATTATTTCATCACCCAGGTATTAAGCCTATGTATATCTATTAGTTATTTTTCCTGATCCTCTCCCTCTTACCACCCTCCACCCTCCAAAAGGCTCCAGCGTGTGTTGTTCCCCTCTATGTGTCCCTGTGTTCTCATCATTTAGCTCCCACTTATAAGTGAGAACATGCAGTATTTGGTTTTCTGTTCCTGTATCCGTTTGTTAAGGATAATGGCCTAAGGCTCCGTCTATTTCCCTGCAAAGAATATAATCTCATTCTTTTTTATGGCTGTATAGTATTTCATGGTGTATATGTACCACATTTATCCAGTCTATCATTGATGGATTTAGGTTGATTCCATGTCTTTGCTATTGTAAATAATGCTGCAATGAACATACATACATGTGCATGTGTCTTTATAATAGAATGATTGATGTTCCTTTGGAATCCCACATTTTTTATTTGCACCAAACCCTGCTACTAGATTCTTCAGTCTAAAATAGCATCTCCTATTATCAGTCAGCCCACAGAAGAAGGCAAGCTTCTCAGCAATGCTGATGTCCTCTCTGAATGGTGTATCCCTTATGACCTTAGCAGAGTGTTTCCTGGACCTCCCGAGGAAGATAGTCAGCTGTTGAGTGTTCAAGGCTCCCGAATTAGAGTAATCTTTAAATGCCTGCTTCTCTGTACTCATTTTTCCTTTTCTCCACAGTCTGCCCTGGCTGTTCTGGCATCTCTACTTCATTTCATGTGAACCATCACTTTTTCCAAGCTTCCTGATCTATCCCAGTGGCATATTAGAAATCATCTCCTGGGTTCCATTCCAGGGTGCTAAATGCTATGTCACAAGAACATGACCCCATATTGACAATTCTTCCTTACCCACCTTTAGTCTGCCCTCTTGATCCAGCACCCCCATATCCACTCTCACTGATTTGAGTGAACCAGATCCATCTACTCCTTTGGTAGTCCCAACACCCACCCGGTTAAGTCCTGCTGAGATACAGCCCTGGTAATTGGTCTGGTAACCAGGAGGAAAACAGGGGAAGATCCTAAGAAAGCCAGGATTGTCTTATAAAGCACCTACTTTATTGGAGGTTTTCACATTGTCTTCAAGTAAAGGAGGCGGTGGTTCTATCTTCCAACAAAGGAGAAAGTTCATAAGGTTCAGAGAAATCTGGCAATTCAGGGTAGTCTTGTGTATCTACACAGATGACCATCCCAAATCTCAGAGTACTCTCTTTCCCTATCAGGCTCTGAATTTGGTCTAGGGTAAAAAGGTTAAACCCTGTTGAATGCAGTCAAACATAATCAGACTAATTGCCAGGCTTGCTGTTCAAGCATTAGCCTCCTGACAGCTCTTCTACATCACCCTATGCACAAAATTAACCTCTCTGTTCCAAAGCTGTCTTGATAACACCCCATCCTTGCAATAACCCACACTCAAAACTCAGAGTATCTCTTTTAACCCCTCTCTTTCTCAAAAAGTAAAATCTATCTCACAATTTTGCACTTCCATGACTCCGTGACTTCCATGTGTAATTCCTCACTGTCTCTTTTGCAATTTCTCATTGTCATCTTCACTTCCATCACCTGAAGTCATGTTCCCTTTTACTGATTAGAACCTCCTCACTGGTCTTGCTACCTCTAGATAACTTTCATATTTGTCTTGCATATGACCATCAGATTAGTCTTCCAGCAGCCAACCTATGTCATATGATGAGGCTTTTCAAAAACAGTCAACAATAAAAAATAAAGTACAACCCCTTTAGAGAGCTAATCAGTGTCCTCCATGGCCTGACTCCACCCTGGCATTACATAACCTTCCCTTTTATTTTTCACAATTACTTCCCTTTGTACATCACTCCTCTTAAATTGTGTGACCTTACTCCCCATCCTCTCCTCACCCTTTCCTGCCACTGTTTGTCTACTTGCTCTATTAGCTTGTGTGGCAAATCCACTCCCATTCATCCTCCATGATGCACTCTGGTGAAAAATAGAGTTCTATGGGGCAGGTGTGGTGGCTCACGCCTATAATCCCAGCACTTTGGGAGGCCAAGGTGGGTGGATCATGAGGTCAAGAGATCGAGACCATCCTGACCAACATGGTGAAACCCTATCTCTACTAAAAATACAAAAATTAGGCAGGTGTGGTGGCACACACCTGTGGTCCCAGCTACTCAGGAGGCTGAGGTGGAAGAATCGCTTGAACCCAGGAGGCAGAGGTTGCAGTGAGCCAAGATTGTGCCACTGCACTCCAGTCTGGCAACAGAGAAAGACTCTATCTCAAAAAAAATAAATAAATAAATATAGTTCTATGGTTAAATAGCCTGACTCCAGAGCCAAACTGCACCCCTTACTGGCAAGCTGTTTAATCTGTATGACTTGGTTTTCCTTCCTGGAAAAATGGGGATCAGGAGCAAGAGAAGTGAGAGAATAATAGCATCTACCTTATAGGGTGTTTGCAAGAATTAAATGAGTTAATAAATGCTTAAGATAGTCCAAGCCTGATATTTGGTTAGTTAGCAATTAATAGAGGTTGAATATTCATATTAACTATCACCTCCTTTTTAGAGTCTTCCCTGATCCCTCTAATAAAAATAACCACTTCGTTCTCCCAAATAGAATGATGACTTTTTTGTCCTTCTCTAATAATTTTTATCACTTCCTACCATGGGGTATTTATTTTTATAGACATTCTATTTTGTCTTTAGAATGTAAGCTTCAGTTCATCATTGTTCCTCCCAACTCAATAAATTTCATATATTTACCACTAAATTGAATGAAGAACTTGTTGGTTGTCAGATTGAATGTAACCGTGGTGAGAGGGGTAGGCTTTTTTTTCCCCACTCTTTGTTAGAAGTTATCTTCACTGTCACAGCCTGAAGAAAATTTCATCAAAATAAAGGAATAGCTGCATGTCCCATTCCTGCCAAGATTCTCTTTTGCATTCATTATTTCTCACCAAATATAAGCTATTTGCACAAAATAGCCACAACAATGAACTATTAAATGGAACCAACAACCTTTCTCTCTGCTCCCCACCCTTTGCAAGCACCACAGCAAACAAGACAAACCTTAACGGAGATCCACAGAGGAGAGTTTCTGTGGTTGCCTTCTCCTCCTCGTGAATTCCTTACCGTGGGTTGCATCTCAATAACAGCACTTTTATTCTGCTTCCACATTGTGGACATTTACGTACAGGTCTTATCATGCTCACTCCTTTGTTATTAACATGGAAGCTCCTAAGATTCTTGACAACAGCTCGTTTATTTTTATATCCTCTACAGTGCCTTGCACTGTGCTGAAAATAGAATGAATCGATACTATATATTTGAAATACAGAAAAAGTAATCTTGATTTGTGAACGTTTAAATTCAGTGAGAGTGTAGGAAGGATAACATTATCTGGAAAGAAAGCCAAATAACATAAAAACAGTGTTGAGCTATATATGAAATAATCCAACACTCAAAGAGCAAAGTTCTGAGTCTTCACCGTAAAAGTTCAAAGTTTTTCACTGTAGCCTAGTGAAGAAACATGAAATTAAGAGTTGCACTGAATTAGTTTTGAATATGTATTTACCATGCATTAGCTATTTAACCTTGAACATATTATTTAAACTCTGTGAGTTTCAGAATTTCTTACTGAAAGTAAAGGGAATATTCATTCTGTAACCTTGAGTCAAGACTTAAATGAGGAAACATATATAGGTATCCTGAATAAGGCTCAGTATATAAAGCATATACAGCAAGTGACTAATAATGCTAGTTCTGTTGAATATAACTTGATACATGCTAGTATGTAAAAAAGTAAACAAAGTAAGCCCAGTTCATCTTTCAGGAATAGCCAAGAGAGATGACATCAGCCATTAACCGAACAAAAGGAGACGAAATGAATCAAGACAAGACAATAAGCCCAAGCCTTTGTGAATATTGAGAAAAGACCAGACTCATGTGCTGGGTGTGATGCAATGCTTCTCTGTCTCTTCTTCCAAGTCCTGCAAAATGTTTAAGGTATAAAATGGGAATTGATTTTATCAGAACAATTCACAGAATAATTCAACCAGAAAATGTGTATTTCACTTTTGCAGAGATGATTTTTAAGAACATTCATAGCTTGCATGGAATCCCTCATGGAAAAAAGAAGCACTGAAGTGATATCTTGATCAATGACCACAGAAGAGGAGACTAGAGTAGGTGTGAATGACCATTCCAATTAGTAATATTAAAGTAGCTTCAAAAATGCCCCCCAAAATTCTTAAGTTTCTCAAGCAAAGTGGGAGAGCAAACAGAACACAGAGAAGATTTGCTGTTCTGTGTGTGTCCCGTTAGCCAACGCCCTTCCTTCCCCACACTCCTATCTGTTGACTCTTGGGCCTCTATGATTCTTGGGCCCCCAGTTTCTATGATGATGAGCATCATCAAAAAGGCAACACCAAAGAAAATGGTTGCACCCAGGAAATCATCAACATTAAGTTTTCACAATTTGAGTGATCGAAGCACCCATACTACCACTGGTGCCACCTCATCTCACTTGTTCAACTCTTTTCCATTGCTTCTATCCCTTGTCACCAAGCCGTGACTGCTGCAGAGAGAGCCTGACTCACAGAATCCAAAGCCCTAAAGACAGTGCAGTTTCCACTCACTGGTTTTCCAAGGGCTTAGTGATACTTCCGCCCAAATCCAAAAATCATAGACCCAGAAACGATACTTCAATGGGAAAAAAACAAGACCTTCAAAATACTTCCTGTAATATGATATGCCAGGGGTAAAAAGAGATTATGAAAATCCTTGGTGTTATAGTCGGTGGAATAATACACTCAATACACTGAAGAATGTACCAAACGAAAGTTGGACTTAGAGGAGCTTTCATAAGGGAAAAGCTTTTTTTGTTTCCTCCTGTAAACAAGAGTTGCTTCCTGGAAGATTTCAACAAAGAGGGTTACAAGACAATGACCTGAAGCCAATAAATAATGCAAATAAATTAAAAACAACAATAATAATTAGAAGTGATTACGTACACCGTGACTTATGATAAGGGAAATTATGATAAATTCATGAAAGTATAACTTTCAAGTCTAATGGGTTGGTCACATTTCTCTATACGAATAATAACCACACCACCCTCACAGCCATAAGATACATTTCAGAAGACTAGAGTTTCCTCCACTTCAAGCTTTCTCTTCTCAGATCTTTCCAAATGCAGCTTTTGTCCTCATGCTAGCAGAGACTATAGCAGGCAAAGGTTGGAGTCTGCATAAAGGAAGCTGGTCCCTTAGTTTGGTGGATCCAACATTACACTCACCAAGTAAACATCCTCCTTTCTTAGCCCCATAGACACACTTACTCTCCCTCCTCATTTCCCCTAATAGAAAATGCACCAAGCTACAAATGTGTGTGTCACCAAAGTGCCAAGGCCAAATCCAAAACAATTAGTGTAAAATCAATTTAATCAATCAAAACAAATTACTAATATGGCATTCTATTATTGTATGTACATTTATTGAATTGTACATCATTGTTATCATTGGATTACTATATTTCAATAACTTGCAGTGCAAAAAACTTACTTTTCAAGCACATACTATATGAAAAACATAACATTTTCATCAAGTAGAAATTGAAAATCGGAGTTAAAATGTTCAATGCAAATGCATATAATTAATATATGATTAACAGTCCAGGTCAGTTGAAATATTAATTATTACAGAGAAGAGCAATTAAGAGAATTTAATTACTAAAGCTTATTAATAAATAAGAAAATGATATTAGAAACAGCTATATTTAAGGAAGCCAATTGAAACTATATTTAGCACTATCTCTTCACAGCCTTAGATAAAAGTTTATTCTAGAAGGATGACCTAAAATATAGAGTCTTTAATTTATTAGGTGTTCCCTTAATGTATGTACTGGTGGTATCCAATGAATCCCTAATTAGTGTATAAAATGTGTTTATTCCAAAATTTAAATAATCATTGGCTGAATTTTGGCAAACGGCCAATATAGTCTGTACTTCATGCAATAATTGCAAATGTTATAAGAGACTTATGAAGGTATAGCCAAGGACAGAGTTTACGTTTTGTCTTATTTTATTCTATGATCAGCTAATATATATCGAGTGCTCACTCTGTGCTAAGCACTTGATAAGCATTGTTTCATTTAATGCTGGAAACATTTCTACAAGGATGATAATAACAATTGCCTCCATTTGACAAAAATTAGGAAACTGAGGCAAAAAGAACTTGGGTAGCTTGCCCAAGGTCACACACTAGTAAACGGCAGAGTCATGACCTAAATGAAGTCCACTCCCAACACTCCATTGGATCGCATCAGAAAGTCTGGGCTCAGTAAACACAGACTCCTATCTCAGTTAAAGTAACTCAGTAAAAGTAAACACAGACTCTCATCTCAGTTAAATCCTAGATTACGCCTAAAACAGACATTATTTCTGTGTATTAAAATGTTAAATGAGTTGTGTGATTTAAAAAATATTTATGAAGTCCAAACAGTTTCATTTATTAATGGCTGGTTAATGGTTGTAAATAAAGCACAATCTGTTAAGCCAAACAAACAAACAAAAAATTAGCTTATTAGTTTGGAATGTAAATAGAGAACTCATTAACTGGCTACTGTTTTTCCTGCTGCTATATTTGGTCTTTAGTTAGCACATGGAGTGTATAGCAGGAATAGAGGAGATTGGCTTTCCTGGTAAGAAAACGTATAAAACCTTTCAACTTTATTAAATCCTCCAAATCTCTGCTATCCCCATCTGTTGCCATGTAGTATTACAACGTGTGCTAGGCAGTGCAAAGACACGATGCTAACGGGGTTGAAAAAATGGGCTCACTCTTCCTTAGAAGCAGAGATCTGGCCCTTTTCCTTGACCACAGAAAACACCAGAAATTCTTGGCCGTCTACTTTGCAGATGCCAGCTACTGATTACCAGTAGGGTCAGGCAACAGCCTACGAGCGGCATTTACCAAATACATCACAACTAATGGAAAAACATTCACAATGCCTGCCACTGCTAATGGTGCGTTAGTAATAACATTTTTGCACACAAACAACAGACGCATTTATTACTTGACTTTTCATTCATTGATGAATCATTATGGGAAAGCACTAGATAGATGGGCATACCATGTAAAAATAAATATTTGTTCCCAGCTACAGTCATTTCTTCTCGCTTTTGACTGCATTCTCTTCTAACATCTGTTTCTCAAACAATGGTAAGTTTTAGCATTATGACACAAATACTCAACAGAAAACCAAAAATAAAGCCTCGGGGCTCTGATTAGCTTTATTACAGTTAGAAATAGGACTATATTACTGGAAAAACACTTCAAGATACTGCTCTTTGAATGAGAATAATTAGTATCTGAAAAAAGAGAACTATGTTGTCTTTCTAAATGTTAAATATGAAAATTTGCAGAAAATTGTGAGGTCCGACACTGCTTTCTTCACCATGAGTGAGTTCTAATAGAGTGTTCCTTTTGGAAATGACCAGAAGTGGAAGACAAGCCCTTGGATGTTAAACTCTAATTGAACTCAAGTCTCATAAGAGTGATCTCCATTCCATAATTTTATGATCTGTCTTGTCATTATCATCCTTATTATGATTAGTGTCAAAAAAAATCTCCTACTACTTTTATGAACAACATTCTGAAGCTGACACATGCTAGCAAGTAAGCTTGTCAAACCTCAGAAATGCATCTACAGGAGAAATGTTGGGATTTTAAAAGTAAACACAGACTCCCATCTTTAACTTGCCAAGAAACAGCACTTAGTTCACAGTATTAACAGCATGTATTCCACATAGCAAAGTCACCAGGCCTGCTTGCTCCATGGATAGACTGAGCTTGATAAGGAGTCCTCCGGTGTATCAGCTTAGCTGATTAACAAAGTAGACATTAACAAAGTAGGAAGCTGACTATGTATTTTGTGGGCTTCACCTTTAGCCTTGACCTGAAATTCTCACTATTAAAGCATATTGAAAGATTCAGATAGAGAGGAGGAATGTCTCCCTGAGGACACATGGTCATACTAATCTCCAGGGGACACTACAGCAGTTACACTGGGATACTAAGTAAACAGTCTTATAGATCCTAGAGGGTCAGTGGAAGGTTGGGACAGGAAGGACCCATCTCAAAGTTAGGAGATCCATGCCAGGAGTCTGAAAGCTAGACAGGTGGAAGGTAAGTACCAAAGAAGATAGCCTGAGTCACAGGATAGCTGTTACACTACAAGAGGCTCACAAATCTGCTCTTGAAATAGAGTTGCCAGATGCAAATAAAATATGTGGGATACACAGACACTCCAATAAACTTGAATTTCAGCTAAGCAATCGATAATTTTTTAGTATAAGTATGTCTCATGCAATATTTGGGACACCTATACATTAAAAACTCATGTTTACCTGAAATTCAAATTTAAATAGGCATTTTGTATTTTATCTGGTGATCCCTTCACGCCTTGGAATGACTGATCTTTTAGCCTGAGTTATATCTACAGGCCTGGGTTTAGCAGAGCGGTGATGCTCTAAGTGTAGCACCTGCACCAGAAGCAGCAGCAGTAGCTGAGAAGCTGTTAGGAATGCAAATCATCCAGGTCAGGTGTGGTGGCTCACACCCATAATTTCAACATTTTGGGAGGTTGAGGTGGGTGGATTGCTTGAGGCCAGGAGTTCAAGACCAACCAGGCAACATGGCAAAACCCCATCTCTACAAAAAAAAACCATAAAAATTAGCTGGGCATGGTGGCACATGCCTATAATCCCAGCAGCTAGGAAAGCTGAGTTGGGAGGATCACTTGAGCCTGGGAAGTCAAGGCTGCAGTGAGCTGTAACTGGGCCACTAAATTCCAGCCTGGGTGACAGAGCAAGACCCTGTCTCAAAAAAAAAAAAAAAAGGCCTGGCGTGGTGGCTCATGCCTGTAATCCCAGCACTTTGGGAGGCCAAGGCAGGCAAATAACCTGAGGTCAGGAGTTTGAGACCAGCCTGGCCAACATGGTAAAACCCTGTCTCTACTAAAAGTACAAAAATTAGCCAGGCGTGGTGGTACATGCCTGTAATCCCAGCTACTCAGGAGGCTGAGGCAGGAGAATCACTTGAATCCGGGAGGCGGATGTTGCAGTGAGCCAAGATTGTGCCATTGCACTTCAGCCTGGGCAACAGAGTAAGACTCCGTCTCAAAAAAAGAAAAAAAGGAAAAGAAAAGAAAGAAAGGAAGAAAGACACGCAAATTCTCATCCCCATAGCAGACCTACTCCAGGGGTGGGGTCCAGCAATTATACCGAAATCTCTGGGAGATTCTATTGTACACTCAAGTTGGAGAAAGCAGCCCTTAACACAGTGTATTAATAACACTTATTCTATATGGGAAAGTCAGCAGGTCTGCTTGCTCAGTGGATAGACTGAGCTTGATAAGGAGTCCTCTCTGGTGCATCAGAACTGTAGAGGTTAGGAGAGAGAATGAATAAAAGAAAATAACCTGATTGAGGGAGAAAGAGAGTCAGGAGCCATCCCAGTACCTCGGCCGTATTGAAAACACTATTTGATTCTCCGCTTCTGTGTATTCTGGCTGTGCTCATTAGGTTTGGTTTCTGCCATTTCCTAGTTCCCTCCAGCAACTATTAGTAAGACAGTTATAATAAAAAGAGTTTGTGAACTTACCTTCGGGGACACTGAAGATAGAAACACCAGCCATTTTTGAAGCGAGAGTGACTTAATAAATAAAAAAAAAAAAAAAGAAGAAGAAGTCGCCTTGGGCCTGGGGCAAAAAACAGAAATAGCCTCCGAAAACTGACAAATAAGCCCTGGAGGATTCCAAGCAGGAAGATGCTGGCTTTCCTGGCAGGGGTGCGGTGCTGAGCTTAAGGCTGGCTTTTCTCAGCTCACTGTCATGCTTAGGGAGGAAACGCCGTGCAGCCCCTCCGTGTGAATCCCACAGAGTGCCGAGGCATCGCAGTGATATGGGGATAAGGCCAGGCCAGTCCCTCTGTCTAATCATAATCCCACCAGTCCAAGCTACCTGACAAGACCATTCCGGAACCGCTGGCGTCTGCCTGGGTCGCTCCCTTCCCCACACCAACTTCCCAGAAGGCTGACCTGCCTGCAAACCCTCCCCCTCCTCCTAACTAGCAAAACTTGAGTCTCATTTAAATTAAAGATGTAAAGCCCTCTTCTTACTTTGGAAACGCAGAGGGAAGGCAAGGTATCTTCACCCACTCTCCAATTCATCTCTTCTTACGATTCAGTGTAGCCTAGTGGTTAAGAGCACAGGTTTCACAGCCTTGCTCTGCACTTGACAATTCTGCCTGCTTTCTCTCTGTAAGATGTAGATAATCATACCACCTGTCTTTGTGTACTGCTGTGAGGATTAATCAATGCATCTGAAACTTAGAACAATACCTGGCTCACAGGAAGGGCTCAGTAAGTATTAGCTATTATTTTTACCAATTATTACTACTACTAGTATCACCATCACCAATTGAAGTCATATTCCCTGGATTCAGTATTTGGATTGGAAGAAAAAAGTTATATAACATCAGGGAGATAGAACACTTAGTTCTCTGGGCTGTACTTCCCAAAATTGGCCTATGCTTCCTAAGAATCAACTAAGAAGCTTTTGCTTTTCTTTTCTTTTTGAGATGGAGTCTCACTCTGTTGCCCAGGCTGGAGTACAATGGTGCAATCTCAGCTCACTGCAACCTCCGCCTCCCAGGTTCAAATGATTCTCCTGCCTCAACCTGCTGAGTAGCTGGGATTATAGCCATGTGCCATTATGCCCAGCTAATTTTTGTATTTTTAGTAGAGACAGGATTTCACCATGTTGGTCAGGCTGTTCTAGAACCCCTGACGTCACATGATCCGCCCACCTCAGCCTCCCAAAGTGCTGGGATTATAAGTGTGAGCCACCACCCCTGGCCAGAAGCTTATTATATATACAAATTCTGGGTCTCCATGTCACAGCTCTGATTTGGCCAGCACCATGTAGAGCCGCAGAATCCGCATGTATAATAAGCGTTCCCAGAGTGTCTGATGGTTTCTGAACCACTGCTCTGGGAGAGGGCACTTCTTAAACCACAGGTGACCACAGCTTTCCTGAATGACACATTCTTCCATTCCATCAATGTCTTCCTTCCACTTCAAGTTAACCTCCTGAAAAGTTAATTGATGCAAAGTATGAAATGATTTATTACAAGACTCCCAGTTCTGTTGGCATCCAGAGAGGCTATTTCACCACAGTGATGGATGAGCAATAATAATAGCTGCTTGTGCTGAGATTTTACAGTATGCCAGGCACTGTACCAGGCAGTTTTTATTCATGACATCTATCCTTTCCAGGAAAGTAGTATTATCCTCATTTTACAGATGAGAAAATAGGAACACCAAGAAATTAAGCATTTTGCCAAGGTCATTCTACTGTGAAATGACAGCCAAGATTCAGGTCTGTGAGATAATAAAGCTGAGATCTTTTCCTCCATTCCAGTAGTTCTCAATCATTAGTGTGTGGGGTGAGGGGAGGGAGGAGTCACTTGAAAAAGTCACTAAAGAGTCAGATTTGTGGCCAGGCGCAGTGGCTCATGCCTGTAATCCCAGCACTTTGGGAGGCCAAGGTGGGCGAGTCACAAGGTCAGGAGTTCCAGACCAGCCTGACCAACATGATAAAACCCCATCTCTACTAAAAATACAAAAATGAGCTGGGCATGGTGCCATGGGCCTGTAATCCCAGTTACTCAGGAGGCTGAGGCAGGAGAATCACTTGAACCCTGGAGTTGGAGGTTGCAGTGAGCCGAGACCATGCCACTGCACCCCAGCCTGGGCGACAGAGCAAGACTCCATCTTAATTTAAAAAAAAAAAAAAAAAGTCAGATTCCTGGGCCCAAAGCACAAAGATTTCAGTTCAATAGGTCCAGCTGGGGCCTATAAACCTGCATTTTAATAGGCAGCCCATTTAATTCTGACACAGGTGGTTTAGCCCACATTTTGAGAAGCAGTACTCAACACAATTTATCTCACCTTGATTTGAAATCCCTTCAATTCTGATGAATATAAAAGAGGTTCAAATAAGTCCAAGTACTTCCTAGAATGATAGTTTCATGTTAATTTGTAAATGTTTAAATAAAAGTTATGTGATTAGCACTCGCTTTGAAGAAATCTTAACTTTTGTTATCTCTTCAAATGGCAGCAGATAAATAACCAAGCTCCTTTTTGGATTATGTCTGCAATAGAGATACCACTCTGAGGAAGATTAATTGTCTTCAAAGGGCTCTTGTTGTTACTTTTTGTTTTCTAGCCGTGGTGCCTCGATGAAATATACTTCCTTTTACATTATCTTGAAAGTAGAAATTATATCAGGTTCATGAGGGGAAGACACAGACTTTCCCATTTTTCTTTATTCTAAAATAACTACAAAAATCCTTTAAACATCTGCAGTGCAGACAAGTAGAAAATTACTAACATTTACAACACAGTGTACAATAATATCAATTAAAAAGTGTATGTACAGGACCAGAAAAACAATGACTTCACTTAATCTCAAAACCCAGATCTAATCTTGATACGATTCCCCTGTACAGTTTGGTCGTGAACATTTGCTCCAGGCCACAGAACATTAGTTCCCTTTCTAGAAAGCACAGGCTACATGCCTGATCCATCATCCCAGGAAGGCAGAGGAGACTTTTGTCACAAATCAGCTGAGTGAGGAAAAAACTTGAGGTGTGACAGAGACTCAAAATTGAAAGAATGTCAAAATATTCCATTCTAAGTGCCGAGAGACAACCCTCTCTTGCATCAAAATGGACGGGCCAGATAGATGGAAAGAGGCCTTAGGCAAATCTCTTAACCTTTCTAAGCCTCAGTTTCCTCATCTGTAAATTGGGTGTAGGAGAGGGGGGAAATAAGAGACATTGCCTTTCTAATGCAGTTGTTCTAAGAATTAAATGAACTCATTTTTACCGAGTTCTTACCACAGTGCCTGGCACAATGGAATGTAGAAAATACTCAAAAAATATTGCCATTATTAATTTTCCAACAATGAATAAATAAGAAATACTAAAAAGGCTGCAGGGCATAGTAAAAAGGAAAGGGAATGTATTACTCCACCCTCACATTGCTATAAAGAACTACCTGAGACTGGGTAGTTTACAAAGAAAAGAGATTTAATTGACTCACAGTCCTGCAGGCTATACATGAGAGATGGCTGGGGAGGCCTCAGGAAACTCACAATCACGGCAAAAGGCAAAGGGGAAGCAGGCAGATCTTCATATGGCAACAGGAGACAGAGTGAAGAGGGAAGAGCTACACACCTTTAAACAACCAGATCTTGTGAGAACTCACTACCAGGAGAACAGCAAGAAGGAAATCTGCCCAGTGATCCAATCACCCTCCACTAGGCCCCTCCTCCAACACTGAAGATCATAATTCCACGTGAGATTTAGGTGGGGACACAGAGCCAAGTCGTATGAGGAGAATGGTGACACAGCGTTCTTCACAAGTCTTTTAACAGTTGTTACGTCACTCCCATTAGCAAAGCGTCTGGATTTAAAATAAATAGGTGCACAACCTGATCATATAGAAATACTATATGATCATTTATACAGTAGGCAACCTGGTGAGCATACCCTTCACTAACGTTTTAGGCAACAAATTTTCCCTAAATACAAATGAGGGTGTCTCTTCTAAGACATAGGGTTCTTCTAAGGTGTCCGTGTTCTCTGCTACAGGAAAGCTAAGGAAACCTGTTTATGTTCTTTTGGTAACAAATGCCTGCTAATCGAAAGTAAAAGACTCTCTCAGGCTTTGCTTCCCAGGTACAAAGCACTATTTCTCTGATTAATGATCCAGATATCTGCAGTAACTGCAAAGTGAACATTTTCTAGTTCTAACAGAGTCAGCTACCGCTGCCCAGGTGTTAAGCCCATGCCCTCATCCTGGGGGGTGTTTGGTAATTAGCAGCGCCAGCAGGTGTTTGCACTTGCTGCTGTTCCTGGTAGTTGAGCATATGTGTCAGATCCCTGCTTGGGGGAGAAGAGAAGGGGAAATAAATGATTCACCCTAGCTCCAGCAAGGTCAGCTCCTTCCAGAAAGAAAAGGAAACTTTCTGTCTCTGCATCAAGCCCTCTCCTTGTTCATCCTCTAAAATCCTCAGCTAATTTTGAAGTTAGCATTGACACTTGCTCCTGCTTTCGTTTAGCGGTACCTCTTTAAGTTGGCTCTCTCCAAATGGCTCTCTTGAAATTTGCTGTGCTTCGTGCGTTTATGACCTGATTTTCTACTATTTTAATTTCTCTTGTCTTGCATTGTACCACATTCTCTCCAGCTCTTCTCCCTGACTTTCAAGGAGTTGCTTAGCCAGGCTGATAAAGAATTTTGCTAAGGGATGATGAGTGCCCAAGTGTTGCTGGGAAAAGATTTTATTCCACATTAACCCTGCTCCCACAAAATAAACTCAGAGGTCTGGCTCTGTGTAAGGGGCAGAGAACCCAAGATTTGTAGCATCTGCCAATTTCCATGGTGTAAATTCTTCCACCATGGCCGATGCCAAGCTACCAACAGGGCAGACCTAGGAAGAGGTGCACAGAATTGGCTCTCACGTATTAGTATGAGTGCACTCAGCACACCCCTGGTTACTGCATGATTCACAATGATTTCCTAAGTGTCATGATTCCCAGGAAGTGAGAATGTTATGACTAGATGTGGTTGATTTAAGAAACATTTTAAGACAAAAGGGGGTCACACGGAATACTTAAGATTGCATTGCAGACTTCTGCAAGATGGCAAAATAGAATTGCATGCTTAATTCCTCTCCTTCCAGACAGCCTCTTTAAAAAAAAAACACTAAATGATTAAAAATGTATAAACCTACAGGAAGAAACAAGGGGAGGAAAGCCATCATAGGATGATAGATTTTGGCAAATTTCTATGAGGCAGAAAGCAGATGGAGCAGTGACAGATAACACAGGGCAGAGGCAGCTGCCCCAGAAACATTTGCAGAAAGGACACTGGTGGAAAAGATCTCTACACTCTGGGAAGATAAAAACTGTGGAATGAGTGAGAAAAGGAACTGAAAATCACAGGAGTAGTGGGAAGTCACAAGATTCATGCTATCGGAAATGCTTGGTATCTGCTGGATGACAGACAACTGGGTGAAAACATCTAGAGGGAACCCCGCAAATCTGGGGGCGTTTGAACTACATAACTCTTCAAGATCTCCGGAATCCCAACCAGATGAACTTCCTCAGGGACTCCACCCTAGCGATTCAAATTGATCACCAAGCGTCAGAGTATCTAGTTCTATCCAGCCTTGGGAGGCCTCCCAAATGCAGCTATATTAGTCAATGAGCAACTGTGTTAGTGTGTGCTTTGTGCAAGAGCAGCCTAAATACTTTGCACTGAGCATGGTGTCACCAATACTTCAACAGAAAAGAACACGGGAGCAGACAATTGAGACATTTACCCTACTTAGTATGTTGAGAAACACAAACTTGAGGTGGCAGGTGATTCTGCTCTCAGGTAAAAGGCTGTGACCCTGAAGAACTTGCTTATTTTGCAAATGTTCTCATCTCAAAATCTGTATAAACACCCTGTGCATCCATTAAATAAATATAGGTGCACCTACTAAGTGCCAGTTCTCTGCTACATGTTGAGGAGATGAAGTGATGAGTCAGGCTGGGCACGGTGTCTCATGCCTGTAATCCCGCACACTGGGAGGCGAGGAGAGAGGATTGCTTGAGGCCAGGAGTTCAAGAACGGCCTGGGTAACAAAGTGAGACACGAACTTTACAAAAAATATAAAAAATCAGCCAAGAGTGGTGGCATGTGCCTGTGGACCCTACTTGGGAGGCTGAACTAGGAAGACAGCTTGAGCCCAGGAGTTCTAACTCAGTGAGCTAAGATCGTGCCGCTGCACTCCAGCCTGGGTGGATGGCATGAGACACTGTCTCTAAAAAATAAAATTTTAAAGTAAAAAATTTTTTAAATAATCAGGTCAGGTTTGACTTTAATTTGCTTCCATAGAGCAGGAGTGGTAAAATTTGTCTCCATTTAACTGTGCCGACACAGGAGCCAACAGTGCCACGAGAGAGGAAGAGGGTGGCAAGACAGCTCCTAAGGGAGATGGAATATTTCCAGCTGGGGGTGGGGGGCATTGGAGGGCTAAGCTTGCCAAACGAAACACAGGACACCCAGTTAAATTTGTTTCCTGGCTTTAAAGATTTCTTTGGGGAAGGGGACATCACACTTCTACTTAGTGAAGAGAAACATCCAGAGGTCTTTCATTTTTTTATGTCTATTATGCCATGAATCCAGAGGGCAGAGGTCCCAGCAGCTCAGGCGCCTTCCCATTGGTTCTCACACAGTGGGCTTCTCTGGTGGAGTAGGCTGGTGCTTCAGGCGAACCCAGGTACCTTTCTCTCTGGCTTTCTTGTTTTTCCGATCATTTTCCTTCATACGTTTCAGGAAGCTATCTCGACTCTCAGTGCTTATAACATGCTCAATCGACACATTAATTCTCTTGGCAAGAATCTTGCACCTACCTTGGTTATTTACAAAAATGCCAACAAAATGCTGGGTGGCATTGTAGACTCTTCCAATTTTGCCATGGTAACATTTCTGAGGCCTTCTTTTTTGAACAGTACCCATTCCCTTGATGTCTACAATATTACCATAATTACAGGAGCAACTCAATATTTTCTGAAAGGCCTAGAGAACATCTATCAGGTGCCTCTCCTCTTCCAGTAATTTGCCAAAGATGTGCCTGCTTCCTTTTCCCATGGCAGAAGGGAAACAGGTACGTCTTTGGCAAATTACTGGAGGATGGCAGTTCCAGCCAAAAGGCCCAGTTAAGTTTTAATTTCAGATAAACAACAAGTACTTTTTTCAGTAAAACCTTGAAAACCATTGAAGCTTGGTTTATAGGACAGGTAGAATATGAACTGTCACGGGGACTGGGGGCAATGCATTCCAGGCAAAATAGTAAATTCAGTTTTTTTCCATTTTTAAGTTAAGTATCACCTTCCCATAAAAGCCTTCTCTGACCTCCTTGTTTAAAATCCTTACCTCCTGGCCCGGCATGGTGGCTCATGCCTGTAATCCCAGCACTTTGGGAGGCTGAAGCGGGTAGACCACTTGAGGTCAGGAGTTTGAGACCAGACTGGCCAACATGATGAGACCCCATCTCTACTAAAAATACAAAATAATATTAATAATAATAGCCAGGCATTATGGTACACGCCTGTAATCCCACCTACTCAGGAGGTTGAAGCAGGAGAATCACTTGAACCCAGGAAGCAGAGGTTGCAGTGAGCTGAGATCGTGCCACCACACTCCAGCCTGGGTAACAGAGTGAAACTCCAGCTCACAAAAGAAAGAAAGAAAGAAGATAGGAAGAGAGAGAGAGAGAGAGAAAAGAAAAGAAATCTCACCCTTCTGTTCCTGCAGTATTTTTCTCTATAGCATTCCTCACTACATGACATATCATGTGTTTCTTTGTTTATTGTTTCTCCATTCCTGCAGGAAAAGTTGTGTATTTTTGTTCACTATTATATTCCTATGCCTTTGACAATGGATGGAATAAAGTAGGTGCTCAAAAAATATTTTTGACTGAAAGAATGACAAATGAACAAGTAAATAAACCAAATTGGTAGGACTGATTTTTTTCATCTTGTGACTGACACTGGAAAAATACTTAGTTTGTGTTTGTTGAAATGTGAAAACACTAACACAATCCCAACCCTGATGTGGCAATCAAACTAAATGGTGACGATAACAAAAGAAACTACGTGATCTTAGAAATAGACGATAACAAAAGAAACTACGTGAAAAAGACGACAACAAAAGAAACTACGTGATCTTAAAGAAATATGAACTTAACCAAGAATCACAAATAGTGTATGCAAAACCTGTCTCACTTCTGCCAAGCCAGGGGCTATTGCAGTGATTGCAGAACTCAAGTCAGAAACTGAATCACTATGAGAGGGTGAATTTGGGCAATGATCTTACAGGCCAAGAAGGAAGCAGAGCCTCTAGCCCTCTGGGCATCCAGATTGGTCTAATTCCTTGTCCTGGGGATCACTTTCCTCCACAGACCACATGTCCTCATAAGACAAACACCTTCTTTATAACAGTGCGCAAATGTACTGGTCCATTTGCACACTGTTATAAAGACATACCGGAGACTAGGTAATTTACAAGGAAAGGTTTAATTGCCTCAAAGTTCTGCATGGCTACGGAGGCCTTGGGAAACTTACAATCAAGCCTGAAGGGAAAGCAGGCACAGCTTACATGGCAACAGGCCAGAGAGTATGTGACAGAAGTGTAGGGGGAAGAGCTCCTTGTAAAACCATCAGATCTCACGAGAACTCACTCGCTATCCTGCAAACAGCATGGGAGAAACTGCAACCATGATTCAGTCACCTTCCACCAGGTGCCTCCTTCAACACCTGGGGATTACGATTCAAGATAAGAGTTGGGTGAGGTACAAAGCCAAACCATTTCAACCAAGTAGCATTCTGATGCTGGTTTCCTTCAGAGTGATTGCCCAGCCTGGTGTCTGTCCTTCAGAGGTAATAAAGACCAAGTGAAAAGAGGAACATGCATTCCAAGTAGAAAGAGATCATATATTAGAACAAAAATCAGAAAAGCCTACTTTTACATCCCACCTGTGGGAGTCAGGGATTGCTTGGAGGTTTCTCAGATTCTGCACATGGTGGCTATGCCCCCCCCACCGCCCGACCTCAGGAGAAGCCTACACAAAAGCAACATCTCCTACAAATAAAGTCAGGCTTGGTTCCTGACAACCTGCTCTAGTATAACATGCTCCTTGTCAAGAAAGATGCATGCCTCTGTAGATATTAATTGACAGGTAGATTTAAGATAGGAGACTCTCAGAAAGGAGGAATCTGATGAAACTTCCACTTAACAGCTACTGCATCACTAAGACCATTTATCACTTAGCTAATACAGTCAGTGTATTCCTAATACTTTCTGAATATACAGGTCACCAAACTGCTTTAAAAAAATTAACAAGTGCAGATAGAGCTGTTTCTTAGAGATGGTAGTATATGTGCGCCTCTAGCTTCCTGTTTCTCTACTTCCCTAGTAACCTCCAAGACCCTAATTTTCTGTTATTAAATTGCCAGTCACTGTCTTTTATGTATTTGTGACACTTAGACTAACACTGCATGATGGTGGGGATGGGGGTGGTAGGGGCTGGAGAGGTAGAGATCAAAGGAGGAGAAAATGAAAGGATAGGAAAGGAAAGGGGAAAAAAAACCTAAGATATAATTGAGTCATGTTTCTATAGAAACAGTAAACACTGAGAATAGAAAACAAGGCTGGGTACAGTTGCTCACACCTGTAATCCCAGCATTTTGGAAGGCCAAGGCCAAAGCAGGCAGATTATCTGAGGTCAGGAGTTCAAGACCAGCCTGGCCAACATAGTGAGGCCAAATCCTGTCTCTACCAAAAAAAAAAAAAAAAAAAGCCAGACTTGATGGTGCACACCTATAATCCCAGCTACTTGGGAGGCTGAGACAGGAGAATCACTTGAACCTGGAATGTGGAGGCTGCAGTGAGCCAAGATTACACCACTGCACTCCAGCCTGGGCAACAGAATGAAACTCCACCTCAAAAAAAGGAAAAAAGAAGAACCCCACTGCAATATAAGACCCTGCTATCTTAGATCACATACCCCTTTAAAACAACGAAGACTTAAGTGGAATAAAACTGAATAGGCAAACTATGAGCTATTTAAGGACTTGTCCAGGGTTGAAAAGAGTCTGGCACATAGTAGGCACTGGCACCTGTAATCTCAGCTACTCAGGAGACTGAGGCAGGAGAATTGCTTGAACCTGGGTGGCTGAGGTTGCAGTGAGCCAAGATCTGCACTCCAGCCTGGGCGACAGAGTGAGATTCGTCTCAAATAAATAAATATGCATCAACTGAATACATCAGCTCATTGGATTAATTTGTACATCTTGGTCAAGGAAAGTACTACATATGGTGTTCTTATTTGAAACATTTTACATCAATGGAACTAAAATATAAGAGGGAGGTTTCAATTTAACTATGACATTGAGGACAAAAAAAACAGTCTTTGCCCAAGCCTTGGCTCAGAGTGGGTAAGTGTGTAATACCTATAACTTGGGTGGCACCATTGCCTGGATACTAACAACTAGGAAGAATATAAATCCTCCCCCCAGTTAATCAGTGAGTCTCGGGCAACCCCTAATGGTGTTTTCCTTCTGGGCGGCCTGCCCATGTGTGATCCATTCCCATGGAGCATACCGCCCAGATGGTCCTTCCCATTGACAAAACATGTTGGCAGCATGACACCATTACAATTTTGGCAGGAGATTGACATATTCCTTATGCTGATACTACAGGCTTAACTAGGCCAATGAAACCTAAGGCATTTTGTGTCATTATTTCAGTCCTTACTCTTTCCAGAAATTATCATCACAATTATAGATGGACATCGCAGCATCCATTAGGAAGGCATTTCATGATATTCCAGTTACTTGGTTTTCCTCCGGAAAGAATCAAGTGCCCAGGAGACGCAGGCTGGGATGATGTGAAGGGAGGGAGAGGAAGTAGAGTGTGGAGGGGCAGGGTGCAGGGACTAAGTATTATCCCTGCCTCCTAGCCAGGGACTTCTCTCTACAAATCTCAGTGACCGTCCCACACAAGTCAATCTAAACCTAAAATTCTTAGTACGAGGAATAACACGTAGAGGAAAAAGGCACTGAACATGTTTCAGAATGTTCCCTACATGGGCTACATTGCCTGCTGACAGGAACCCAGCTGACAGGTAGCATGGAATCTTCAAGAGCACAGGTGGGAGCAAGTCAGAGCATCAGCTGTTAAAGTGGAGAGCAGAGATGTGGGAAAATGATTTTTTAGAAATTCACACATCTAGCATTGTGGGATCTGTTGAGTCCCTTATTTGCTTTCTTCTTTCTCTTTTTCCATGAAAATCATGATTATATGTCCTCTGCCCTGTGACGGTTATCAAGTAAAATAAAACATTGTTCAAAAAATATTTCCTGACCATCTCCCCCATACCAGACATAGAGCCAGGTAGGCACTGAGGATACAGAATGAGTAAGACACAAACCTTGCCCTCCTGGAGCTTCCCAGCCAGGACAGGAGTTTACACTCAGAATCTACATTCTTCTTCAGTACAAAGCCAAGGCTACTGATTCTCCCTCCCTTCAAGACACACACATGGAAATCAGAAATGGACTTGCTGTAATTCATGGACTCTCCAATCCAGAACTTCTTTTTGACCCAAAGTCTGAAAGACAGTTAGTTACGATTAAAGATGTCAGTTGGTCTTATTAAGTAAAATGTCCCCAACCAATGAGCTAGAGAGGCATTAAAAAAAAAAAAGTGTCCTGGCAGAAATGCAGCCTACATTTCCCCAGGCATCATGAAGTTGAGAGTACAGATAATGTCATGGACACAGAAATAATACACAGCATGTTGGCTTTGGCTTTTGTTTTGTTTTGTTTTTGAGGTGGAGTTTCATTCATTGCCCAGTCTGGAGTGCAGTGGTGTGATCTCGGCTCACCGCAACCTCTGCCTCCTGGGTTCAAGCAATTCTCCTCCCTCAGCCTCCCGAGTAGCTGGGATTACAGGTGCACACCACCACTCCTGACTAATTGTTGTATTTTTAGTAGAGATGGGGTTTCACCCTGTTGGTCAGGCTGGTCTCAAACACCTAACCTTGTGATCCACCCACCTCAGTCTCCGAAGCGCTGGGATTATAGGCATGAGCCACCACGCCCGGCCCGAGCATGTTGGCTTTTATTCCCACCTGCTTTAAAAAATTCAAAGCCTCCCCTACTTATATCTGGGGAAGCTCAAAAGTGTGCCAGGATCAGGAGACAGTCTAGGATGCACACTTTCTGCCCCGTTCTTCTCCTTCACTTTCTGCTTGATGTCCACGTCATTGAATGTGTCTCTTTCATCACTGGTACTGTTCCTCTATTGAGAACATTCAGTCCTGTGATACCTGTACCCTCCCAAAAGATGCCAATCCTCAAAGTGCCAAAACAGCTCTGGAAAGAAGGGGTGATTGTCTCTTGCCTATTTACATTACACATCATGTATGTCCTATGTTTCACAGGACCCTCATGGAAACAGGGCTTAGGGACCATGTGTCTCTCCCGCTTCCTCCCATATAAGTTATCTCAATAAAATAGACACAGACTCTTGTTGGTCTCCCACCTGCCTTTCCCCACCCCCAAAAAATGAGTCATATCTGACATGTCTAAACCCAGTGATCAGCATGGCTCAAGTTCAAGCTGGAGTCCTTAATGAAGAACCTGCTGAATCCTAGACTTCTATGAAACAGCCAATAGATATGTAGCTCATTTACTCTTAAAAAAACTCAGAACACAAACTAAGTGTTGGATACTGGGAATACATTGATAATTTTTCTTAAAAAGACATAGTCCCACTGCTTTTAAAACTAGTAAATCCAAAACACAAATACATAATTACTGGTGAAGACAAAGTATTATGAAAGAAATAAATAGTGATTAAAAAAAGATGTTCATAGGCTTATATTAAAACACAGCCAAAATTCAGGGGCCAGTTCAAGAGTTTCAGACAATGTTTTATTGTCTCTTTACATGTTAACTAAGTACAAAGCTGTCGAGTTAGAACAAAACGTCATGTAGGTCATTCTTACAATTCAGTGGGTCCTACAGAAGGTAGCGCCTTGTACTTTCTCATTTTAGTGATAAGCCACAGTCTACTGTTAGGTCACTGAAGAGGATTTGCAACTGCTCTCAAGTTTTTGGACTCAGAAGATTATGCTCTGCTCTTTGTGTGTGAACTATGAGGTGTTAAGTTTTTCCATCTTGATGCTGTCTGCACATAATAATGCTCATAATTACATTATCCAGATTAGTGATTAAAAAATAAAAGGCAAGCTGGGCACGGTGGCTCATGCCTGTAATCCCAGCACTTTTGGAGGCTGAGGTGGGTGGATCACCGGAGGTTGGGTGTTCAAGATCAGCCCGACCAATGTGGAGAAGACTCGTTTCTACTAAAAAAAAAAAAAAAAAATACAAAAATTAGCTGGGCATGGTGGCACATGCCTGTAATCCCAGCTACTCAGGAGGCTGAGGCAGAAGAATCTCTTGAACCTGAGAGGCTTAGGTTGCGGTCAGCCAAGATCATGCCACTGCACTCCAGCCTGGGCAACAAGAGCAAAACTCCATCTCAAAAATAAAATAAAACAAAATAAGATAAAATAAAATAAAATGCTAAGCCAGTGTCATCCACTGACAATGTTAACCCAGGTGGAGAGATATTAAGTCAGTACTGCTATATGAGCATCAGTACTTCTATATAACACCAGTACTTTCTGCTGATGTTAATGCCACGCAGAATGAAATGAAACCCACTAGAATCCAAATATGTTGTCTCTATTACTTTCTTCCTCCACATATTGCCCAAAGGAAACTAGTCTCACGTGATCAGCTCTTCACAGAATGACTGGGATGACGATGGAGTATCCTCAGGTCTTCCCTGTATTTAGCAACTGAAGTTTTTATTCTTTTATAATCCCACATCAGAGATGCACAAGTTTCCTGGTGACTTTTTGTGTCACACTCTGTATGAACTGAGTTCCCAGAGGCTATTTACATTTAACATCACTATGGCTGTGGGTTTGCATTAGGTATTCAGTGTTTTTCTTTATAATAATCAATTATTTTAAAAGCTAATAACATGTCCCAGTGACTTCAATTATAACTTCAAAGAATAGTTCCCACTGGGACTATGTTGGCCATAACACATATAGAGACACATGTAGAGAACATCCTGTCTTTGTCAATGCATGATCTATATGCATTTAGTTGCCTGCCTTACAATGTATTGGGCAAACAAATCAATTAACATGCTCTTCAGTGATCAATTATTAATGGATTTATTAAATTATGTCACATTAAATCAGTATTGCATTGGATACTCTTACTGATCTTGAAAACCTTACTTTCTAAAAATTACAAAGTTCATGCAATTGTTCCAGACATTTTATATGACCCAGTATCTTCTTGTCTGAAAAAGTGTTCTTTGAAGCAATACTCAGAGTATGCAACAAGATATTACTAAGAATTTCAGTGCAATTATGCAATCATTTTTAAATTGTTAAATATTAATTGACTATTTATATACTGATTAGTGAATGCCACAACCAAATTAAAATTTCTAATAAAGTATATTGATGATATGTTTCCATCTGGAAACAACAACTGTTAACAAAAAACTAAACAGTACATTTCCAAGAAGCACACAGCTGGTACAGCAGTTAAACGTGTAAATGATGATTATATATATATCACATACATAATGTGATACTAATGAAATCCTGATTAATTGTGGTAGGAAAATAATAAATATAATCAGAAATATGATCAGTGCTTTATCACATTACATATTATCACAGTAAGTACTATACTCCATCTTCCAATGGCAAAAGGAAGAAAAATATATGTCTAGATACACACACACACACACACACACACACACACCACACCCCTCCATGTAGAAGAGCTATACATGGTAAGTTCAGGAAAGGAAATTTTATAGTAGCACAGTTAGAACTTATTACTTCCCAATGCTGTTCAATTCCCTCTCCTAGTCCATGTTCATTCGAAAATTTTAAAAAATGGACTCACATATTGGTGGAGAAACTGGCTCTGAAAACTCCAAACTCTGCGCCTTCACATGGATTCATGAAGCAATTAGAATAGGCAGTAATGAGGGGCAGGCATGGTGGCTCACACTTATAAATATCAGCACTTTGGGAGGTTGAACTGGGAGCCTCTCTTAAGGCCAAAAGTTTGAGACCAGGCTAGACAACATATGGAGATCCCATCGCTACAAAAAAATAAAAATAAAAAGAATAGGCAGTGGTTTTTTTCATGCTAACAATACTTCCTTGCCCATCTAACAAATTCTACCCATCCTTAACATCCCAGACCAATCACTACTTTTTTATTGATATCTTTAGTGTATCCTGCCCTGCCATACCCACCCGCCACAGCAAAAACAAACTTTTTTTACATTTATCAGTTCACTACAGAGGATACTTTAATGAAACCAAACAAATCTCCAGATGAAGAGATTCACATGGCGAGATCTGGAAGGGTCTCGAGTGTGGGAACTCCTGCCCTGAGGACTTGGCTGCATGTGGATGTGTAAGCCTCCATGTGTTTGGCTATCTGAAAGCTCCCTGGTCTTTTGGATTTTTGTGGAGGCTTCATCACATAGGCATGATTGACACTTAAGTTCCTGTTGCACCCTGCACATATCATACCTTCTGCAGTGCCCTTAAGTGACTGCAATGGGATTGTTTATAAATATGTCTCCCCTCTGGTTCATGAGCCCTTTAGGACTATGAATTGTATCCAGGTGTTTTCAGCTTGTATCTCCAATGTCGAGCACAATACCTGGCATGGGGTGGACAAGCATTCAATAAGTAATTGTTGAATTTGTTAATTCAGTTAAATTAAAATTGATAAGAGCCACATTGCTCATTTGTGCCAGAGATGTTGGATGGAATTAATCTGATACTTTCACTCTTGACTTCATTGGGTCAATCTATACTTCTGTTTTATAGTTCTCAATTATTTTTGAATACTTTACTTGCCATTAACTTGGCCTAATCATGCATATTTTTATGAAAGTGTATTACCTCTCATCTGTGGCTTCTTCCCGGACACTTTTCAATACATTATAATTTTAATAAGGGAGTAAAATGAATAAAAGGAAGAATGTATCATTATATGACAAAAAGAGTGAAAACTGTAGCCCAAAAGCATGGCTCAACCCTGGCACCTGAATTTTCATAGGCAGGTCATTCAAGCTCTACAAGCCTCCATTTCCTCATTTGTAAAGAAAGAATAACAATGCCTTTCTCACAGGCAGACATCTTTGCTGTTCTGCAGCCTCCACTAGTGATACCTCCATATGCAGGAGAGACCCAGGCAAATAGGGTCTGGAATAGATGCCCAGCAAACCACAGCAGCCCTATGGAACAAGGGCCTGACTGTTAAAAGAAAAGCAAACAGAAAGCAACAACAAGAATAGCATCAACAAAATGTCCCCACAATAACTCTATCCAAAGATCAGCAGCCTCAAATATCGAAGCTAGATAAACTCATGAAGATGAGAAAGAATCAGTGAAAAAATGCTGAAAACTCAAAAAGTCAGAGTGCCTCTTCTCTTCCAAATGATTAAAACACCTTTCCATCAAGACCACAGAACTGGGCTGAGGCTGAGATGGGTGAACTGACAAAAGTAGGCTTCAGAAAGTGGGTAATAACAAACTTTGCTGAGCTAAAGGAATCTGTCCTAACTCAATACAAAGAAGCTAAGAACCATGATAAAACATCATAGGAGCTATTGACCAGAATAACCATTTGATAGAGAATAACTTGATGGAGCTAAAACACATAACACAAGAACTTCACAATTTAATAACAAGTATCGATAGCAGAATAGACCAAGTGGAGGAAAGAATTTCAGAGTTTGAAGACTATCCTGCTGAAATAAGACAGGCAGGCAAGATTAGAGAAAAAAGAATGAAAACGAATAAACAAAATCTCCAAGAACTATGGGGCTGTGTAAAAAGACCAAACCTATCACTGATTGAGGTACCCAAAAGAGATTAGGAGAATGGAAAACATACTTCAGGCTATCATTCAGGAGAACTTACCCAACCTAGCAAGGTGAGGCCAACATTCAAATTCAGGAAATCCGAAGAACCCCAGTAACATACTCCACGAGAAGATCAACCACAAGACACAATCATCAGATTCTCCAAGGCTGAAATGAAGGAAAAAATGTTAAGGGCAGCCACAGAGAAAGGCCAGACCACCCACAAAGGAAATCCCATTAGACTAACAGCAGACATCTCAGCAGAAACCCTACAAGCCAGAAGAGTTTGGGGGCCAATATTCAACATTCTTAAAGAAAAGAATTACCAACCCAGAATTTTATACGTGGCAAAACTAAGCTTCATAAGTGAAGGAGAAATAAAATCCTTTTCAGACAAGCAAATGCTGAGGGAATTCATTACCACCAAGCCTGCCTTGCAAGAGCTCCAAAGGAAAGCACTAAATATGGAAAGAAAAAACCTTTACCAGCTACTACAAAAACCAATGCCACTATGAAGCAACTACATTAATAAGTCTGCTAAATAACCAGCAAACATCATGATAACAGAATCACAATAATGCATAACAATATTAACCTTAAATATAAATAAGCTAAATGCCCCCAATTAAAAGACACAGAATGGCTATCTGGAGAAAGAGTCTAGACCTATCAGTGTGCTGTATTCAAGAGACCCAACTCACATGCATAGACACACATAGGCTCAAAATAAAGGGATGGAGGAAAATTTACCAAACAAATGGAAAGCAGAAAAAAAGTAGGGGTTACAATCCCAGTTTCTGACAAAACAGACTTTAAACCAGCAAAGATCAAAAAAGACAAAGAAGGGTATTATATATGGTAAAGGATTCAATTCAACAAGAAAAGCTAACTATCCCAAATACATATGCACCCGATACAGGAGCACCCAGATTCATAAAACAAGTTCTTAGAGACCTACAAAGGGACTTAGACTCCCACAAAATAATAATGGGAGACTTTAACACCCCACTGTCAATATTAGACAGATCATTGAGATGGAAAATTAACAAAATTAACAGTTTTATGATTTTATTTGGATTGATAATCTGTCACCTTGCTAGCTATTTTGTTTATTCCATTTGTTCTTTCTTTTTTTCTACCTTCTCTTGGATTTATTAGATATTATGATTCAATTTTTATCTTCAAAATTTATCTTCACTTATTTATACACCTATCAAGAGTTTTTTTTAGTGGTTGTTCCAGTTTTAAAATAGAGTTTACCTTCAAATAATAAAATATGAATAATGAATAAATAATTACACACTTCATGTGTAATCCAAGGCTCTTACAGCAGCATATTTTCAGATCTTTCTACCTTTTTTGTGAAGTTGTCATACATTTTACATATTGTCCAGACATATAATATATGCTACTAATTTTGCATCAAGTTATCTTTCATAGAAATGTAAAAATTTTAATAAAATTTGATTTTCCTCCAGGAAAAAAAAAAATCCTTAATAGGATTTGAACTTAGCTCTGGATCAAGTGGACCTGATACATACCTATGGAACTTTCCACCCCAAAACAACAGAATGTACATTCTTCTCAGCTCCATATGGCACTTACTCTAAAATCAATCACATAATTGGAAGTAAAACTCTCCTCAGCAAATGCAAAAGAATTGAAATCATAACAGTCTCTCAGACCATTGTGCCATCAAATAAGAACTCAAGATAAAGAAACTCACTCAAAACCACACAACTACATGAAAATCGAACAACATGCTCCTTAATGACTCCTGGATAAACAATGAAATTTAGGCAGAAATCAAGAAGTTCTTTGAAACCACGGAGAACAAAGAGACAACATACCAGAATCTCTGGGTTGCAGCTAAAATAGTGTCATGAGGGAAATTTATACCACTAAATGCCCACATCAAAAAGCTCAAAAGATCTCAAATCAACCCCCTAACATCACAACTAAAAGAACTGGAGAACCAAGAGCAAACAACCAAGAGCTTCGTCCCCAGGATGCAAGGCTGGTTCAACATATGCAAATCAATAAGCGTGATTCACCACATAAACAGAATGAAAGACAAAAACCACATGACAATCTCAATACATGCAGAAAAGGCCTTCAATAAAATTCAACACCCCTTCATGTTAAAAACTCTCAACAAAGCTAGCAGAAGATGAGAAATAACCAAAATCAAGCAGAACTGAAGGAGACATAGACACAAAAAACCCTTCAAAAAAATCAACAAATTCAGAAGGTGGATTTTGAAAAACATAATAAAATAGATAGACCACTAGCTAGACTAAAAAAGAAGAAAAGATAGAAGAATCAGACACAATCAGAAATGATAAGGGGGATATCACCACTGACCCCACAGACATAAAACAAACATCAGAGAATACCATAGACACCTCTATACTAATAAACTAGAAAATCTAGAAAAAATAAATTCCTGGATACATACACACTTCCAAGACTGAACCAGGAAGAAGTTGAATCCCTAAATAGACTAATTATAAGCTCTGAAATTGAGGCAGTAATAAATAGCCTATCTATTTATTACTGAATAAAAGTTCAGGGCCAGATTTACAACTGAATTCTACCAGAGGCAAAAAGAGAACCTGATACCATTTCTTCTGAAACTATTCCAAACTATAGAAGAGGAGAGACTCCTCCCTAATTCATTTCACAAGGCTTGTATCATCCTGATACCAAAATCTGGCAGAGATAAAAAAAAAATTTTTTAAAAGAAACTTCAGGCAAATATCCCTGATGAACATTTATGCAAAAATCCTTGATAAAATACTGACAAACTGAATCCAGCAGCTCATCAAAAAGCTATCCACCAAGATCAAGTCAGCTTCATCCCCAGGATGCAAGGGTGGTTCAACATATGCAAATCAATAAACGTGATTCATCACATAAACAGAACAAAAGACAAAAACCACATGATAATCTCAATACACGCAGAAAAGGCCTTCAATAAAATTCAACACCCCTTCATGTTAAAAACTCTCAACAAACTGGCTCAAAATAATAAAAGCCATTTATGAAAAAAACCCACAGCTAATATCATACTAAATGTGCAAAAGCTGAAAGCATTCCGTTTGAAAACCAGCACAAGAATGCCCCCTCTCACCACTCCTATTCAACATAGTATTGGAAGTTCTGATCTGGGCAATTAGGTAAGAGAAATAAATAAAGCATATTTAAACAGAAAAAGAGGAAGTCAAACTGTCTCTGTTTGCAGATCACATGGTCCTATATCTAGAAAACCCTATCAGCTCAGCCCAAAACCTTCTTATACTGATAAGCAACTTCAGCAAAGTCTCAGGATACAAAATCAATATGGGAAAATCACAAGCATTCCTATACACCAACAATAGATAAGCAAGAGCCAAATCATGAATGAGCTCCCATTGCAATTGCTACAAAGATAATCAAATACCTAGGAATAGAGCTAGCAAGGGAAGTGAAGGACCTCTCCAAGGATGACTACAAACCACTACTCAAGGAAATCAGAAAGGACACAAACAAATGGAAAAACATTCCATCCTCCTGAACAGAAAGAATCAATTTTGTGAAAATGGCCATACTGTCCAAAATAATTTATAGATTTAATGCTATTCCCATCAAACTACTATTAACATTCTTCACAGAATTAGAAAAAAAAACTGCTTTATAATTCAGATGGAACCAAAAAGAGCTCATATAGCCAAGACAATCATAAGCTAAAAGAACAAAGCTGGAGGCATCATGCTACCTGACTTCAAACTATGCTACAAGGGTACAGTAACCAAAAGAGCATGGTACTGGTACAAAAACAGAAACATAGACCAATGGAACCGAATAGGGAACTCAGAAATAAAGTCACACATCTACAACCATCTGATCTCAACAAACCTGATGAAAACCAGCAATAGGGAAAGGACTCCTTATTTAATAAATGGTGTCGGGAGAACTGGCTAGCCATATGCAGAAAATTGAAACTGGGCCCCTTCCTTACACTTTATACAAAATGTAACTCAAGATGGATTAAAGACTAAATGTAGAACCCAAAACTATAAAAACCCTAGAAGAAAATCTAGGCAATACCATTCAGGATATAGTCACGAGGTGGAGATTTCATGACCAAAACATCAAAAGCAATTGCAACAAAAGCAAAAAATTGTCAAATTGAATCTAATTAAACTAAAGAGCTTCTGCACAGCAAAAGAAACTATCATCAGAGTGAGCAGGCAACCTACAGAGTGGGAGAAAATTTTTGCAATCTATCTATCTGATAAAGGTCTAATATCCAGAGTCTACAAGGAACTTAATTTATAGGGGAAAAAAAAACACATTAAAAAGTGGGTGAAGGACATGAACAGACACTTCTCAAAAGAAGACATTTTTGTGGCCAATAAACATGAAAAGAAAGTCAACGTGACTGATCATCAGAGAAATGCAGTCAAAACCACAGTGAGATACCATCTCACATCAGTCAGAATGATGATTATTAAAAAGTCAAGAAACAACAGATGCTGGCGAGGTTGCGGAGAAATAGGAATGCTTTCACGCTGTTGCTGGGAATGTAAATTAATTCAGCCATTGTGGAAGACAGTGTGGCAACTCCTC
Source organism: Aotus nancymaae (assembly GCF_030222135.1). Taxonomy (NCBI): domain Eukaryota; kingdom Metazoa; phylum Chordata; class Mammalia; order Primates; family Aotidae; genus Aotus; species Aotus nancymaae. The sequence goes on from NW_026988471.1 coordinate 35,145,294, forward strand.
AGAGATCTAGAACCAGAAATAACATTTGACCCAGAAATCCCATTACTGGGTATATACCCAAAGGAATATAAATAATTCTGTTATAAAGATGCATGCACACATATGTTCATTGCAGCACTATTCACAATAGCAAAGACACAGAATCAACCCAAATGCCCATCAATGACAGACTGGATAAAGAAAATGTGGTATATATACACCATAGAATACTATGCAGACATAAAAAGGAACAAGATCATGCTTTTTGCAGGGGCATGGATTGAGGTAGAAGCCATTATCCTCAGCAAACTAATGCAGGAACAGAAAACCAAACACCACATGTTCTCATTTATAAGTTGGAACTGAACAATGAGAACACATGGACACAGGGAGGAGAACAACACACACTGGTACTTGTCGGGGTGGGTGGGAGGCAGAGGGAGGGAGAGCATCAGGATAAATAGCTAACTCATGCTGGGTTTAATACCTAGGTGATGCCTTGATAGGTGCAGCAAACCACCATGGCACATGTTTACCTATGTAACAAACCTGTACATCCTGCACATGTATCCTGGAACATAAAATAAAATAAAATACTTTAAAATGTCCTCCTCTGAGTATGGTGGTAGGAATCAGCTATTATGTAGCAAGCCCTAACAGAGCATCTGATGTCCAGTAGATGCCCATAAACCATAGCACTACAGTATATGTGAAAGCATTTCCTAAGCTTTAAAGCACTGTACAAATATTGGTTATAGCATTACCCCCAATCTCATTCCTTCATATCTAAACTTACCATAATTGTAATATATAGAAAAGTGTCCAGGAAGAAGCCATAGTAAAGCCCAATACTGCTGTCATAGTAAATAAAGAAGGAACAAAAGAAAAGGAATACAGTGTGCACCTGATTATTGCTTTTTGTTATATTTATGTTCTTTGTAAATGAAGTTTCCTTCCCTTTACCACCTAAATGAGTCCTGTGATGATTTCAAACACTTTTTCTACCCTTAGATATCCCTTATACAATGACTATCACTTCCAAAGCCATAACTTCCACTGTAGCCTCTGCAACTCTGGGTCTGCTCATCCCACTCCTTAGTCCATTTGGGCTGTTACAACAAAATACCAAGGACCGGGTAGCTTACAGCAAAGATTTATATCTGACAGACCTAAAGGCTGAGAACTCAAAGATCAAGGCACCAGCCAACTCAGTGCTGACTGCTTTCCCATAGATGGCGCCTTCTCTCCATGTTCTCACATGGTGGACGGGACTAGCTAGCTTTCTGGAGTCTCTTTTGAAGATATTAATCCCATTCATGAGGTCTCATGACTAATAATCTCCCAAAGGCCCCCACCTCTTAATACAATCACATTGAGGATTAGGTATCACCATGTGACTTTTGGGAGGACACAAACATTCAGACCGTAGCACACTCTAAAGGTTGGAAATGAGGCCAAAACACAACTGAAAAGGAGCTTCACTTAAGGCACTTTGGAATGTAAATAGCCAAACCTAATTCCAGCTAGTCCATCAAAAAAGCAGTTAGGCTTCCAGATAGAAGTGAAATTGGAAACTAGAACTACATTAGGAATCCAGAAAAGGTGTTTTTTTTGTTTCGCATCTCTGCTTCTCTTTACCTGCCTGATTCAATCATTCTTCTTTCTCTATGATCTGTTTTCTCTATTTCTCAGTTCATAGCCATCAACTCCCTGCAATTCCACCTCTCCCTGCCCCACCAATGCTCAGTTTTCACATGGTCATCAGTTCCAGACACACACAGATATTAACTAAATTGAGTTTGCACTCTGTTCTCATCAGCACTAGTGGAAAAGAGACAGGAGAGCATCCCAAGCTGTAAACGTGGGAATCAGAATGGCCCCTGTGGATGGACAGGAAGTTCTCAGGAGCCATGTGGATTGCAGAGATAATCAGATATACCTGCATGGAATATAGGTTTACACAAAGTAATGTGTTTGAGAGTCTAGAGTGTAGGAAATTAAGTAATACCAGAATCAATCAAATCAAGTTACAGATTTTACTACCTTTAACTACCACCCCATCCCCCTGACCAATGGTAGCTCAGGTTTTAAAGCATCAATAAGTTGTAAGACAAGTACCATTTGTCTTTATTCTATTTAGACTATCCTCTGCCTGCTAAGTTACCTTGTTAGCTCTACTTCTGACCTTTGGAAGAAGACTGGATAATAGAAAAAGTAGCCCGCCGTCTGAGCTTGTAACCATCTAAAGAAAAATTGATCAATCTTCTTTCAGCCATCTTGCTAGAACAATCCCTTCCTTGTTCACACACACACACACCCCAAATGCAAGGTGAGATCCTGATAATATAGGGAGTGGTTGAGTTGTGAAAGGAAAGCGAATCCCTGGCCAATCTTGGTGAGTTTTTTCCTCAAGCTGTGCAGTGATTAAACACACCCCTGTTACATGAATAATAACTTAATGATCATGCTAATATGCAATTACAAACTGAGATGAGTGCACCAAAGGAAAAAACTTTAAGAGCACCTAAGAAAAGGATCTGACCTAGAATGGAGGGTCAGGGATGGTTTTCCTGAGAAAATGGCATTTGAGCTTTATTTTCAATGACAAGTGGGAGTTAACTAGACAAAGGGAAGAAGAGCATGGCAGTGTGAGGACCATGGTGTGTTCTAAGAGCTGCACAAGTCAGTGTGGGCCGGAGAAGGGAAGGTCGTTCAAGGTAAGGCTGGGAGGAAACTGCAGATCATGTAAGGACTAGTAAGTCAGGTTAAGAACGTTGGTAGTTAGCCCAGGAAAGATGGGAAGCCATGGAAGGAATTTAAGGTGTGAGAAGATCCCTCAGGTTGTAGTGTGGAAAATGGATGAAGAGACATCAGAGTGAAGGCAAGGAGGTCATTCCAGGGATCCAATCAAGAGATAATAGGCAAAGACCAACGGGTTTCTTCTGCTCTTCCCAACTTGTTTCTGGTCCTTCCTATGAACTTAAACCTGAAAAAGTCCTTGACATTGTGAATGACTTCATTCCCACTTCTATAGTTAGTTCTCTCATTATTGTTGTCATTGTTTGTTTTAGGACCTTAACATTTTAATTCTGTCCTATATCCCTTTCCCGTTTTAAAAAAACTCGTCCTATTTATAACAACCATCTTGAATTTTAAAATATACACTAACACAATTTAACATCCCATACTTATACTTACCCACATTCCTGACCCTGTCTTATTCTGAGAGATTTCTCCTCTTCTCAGTTTCTTATTATTCACTGGGTGTTATCCTTGGTTCTAAGTGCTGCACTTTGAGGACCATTAAAATACAAGGTGTCCAGAGAATAATAAACCAAGATAGTGAATAAACCTCAAACACAGGAGATTTGTGAAAACTATCAATCTTTTGCTTAACAAAGGGAAACATTTGGGATTGAAATGGCAGATGCCTTCCAAATGCTATCACTAGAAATAAGTAGCAATTTTTTTTTCCTGAGTCACCCAAATGGTCGAAAACAGGACTAATTGTAGAATACCAAATGTGTACAAATGCATGCTTAAATATAGCAACCTTAGATCGTTCTACTTATTGTCTGAAAGTGGAATAGGCTATTTTGAGATGCAGTGAACTTTCAATCCTTGGAGATATTTAAATAGAATCTGACAGTCACATGACAAAAAGTTGAGGAGCGTCAAGCACCAGATGGAGCTGAAACTGGTGCTTCTGGTCCTGGTCCACCTTGAACCTTCCCCCCTAGTGCCTCTGCTGTTCCATCAGCAACACTAATGCAGGGGACAGTGGATGTGGGCCTTATTTTTAGGTCCCAGGTGACTTTGAGGAGACCACATCCCTGAGAGAGTCAGGTTGTTGCTTGTAAGATATGAGTTTGTGTTTAGGTAACTGCATTTCGAAAAAGTGTCTCCTTTTTTTTCTTTGGTTAGTCATTGGTTCCAATTATTTAAATTTCAGTCCCTTCCATTAGCATGGATTATCATTTAACTGCAACATTTAATGCATACTTCTTGCTGCTGATTTACATAGACAGTTACACTTAAATCAATCATCAAATTGGTAAAAGACAATTTGCTATTTTTAAATACACTTTTAAACAAGATTTGTCAGGAAAAACCTATGTAGACCTTAATTTCTTTTAAAAGCCCCCTTTTATGTGCTTCAGATAAGCAGATTTGGCGACATTTATTTAAACTTGGCATGCCTACGAATTACAACATAATATTCGGTAATGAGTAGGTTCTGGTTACAAGTTTCTTTTCCAACACCTGGACAATTTAGCCCTAAAAGAAAAAAGCAAAGAAGAAGTTGGTCATGCCGACATGACCCTAAAGCTTAATTCAGTCTTTCTAGTCTACCTTTTCCTCATCTCCCAAACACGCAAGAACAACAGTACTAATTATTGCTCTGAAGATGTATTAAATTTCCAGTGTTAAGCTCTATATATGGATATGGCTTAAGCAACCTGAGGAAGCAGAAGTTCTGCCTCCCCCTCACTCTGTAGATACATAAATGCTCATGTTAAAAATCCCTTCCATCAAAATAGCTAGAAAAGAATAATTCAAATGTCTCTAGCATCAAGAAAAAGATAAATATTTAAGATGATGATCTCAATTACCCTGATTTGAAAATCTTTACACATTATATGAATGTATCAAACTATCACAAGTACCCTGAAAGTATGTGCATCTCGTATATTTCAATTTTTTAAATCCCTTGTATATATCCTGCTTTCACCACCTTCACTCTCAGTGCTTATGAGAAAACATCCTCTTTTGGTATTACGTGTCACTCTTGCTTCCTTTTTGCTTTAAACTCTTAGCCGCTCTTCCTTCCCCTCTGTTGTGTGTGTGTGTGTCTATACCTATACACACATATGCCTGTTTCCCTGACATTTCAGTCCAATATTCCAAGTATATCTCTTTCCACATCCCTATTTTTGTCTAACAATCAGGTCAGAGGAAGTGGAGGGAGAACAACAAACAGTGATGGACCAAAACATATTCAGATAATGACCTGTCTTTTAACTTTAGATAGAGTAATGCCTGGTACTTTTGAGTATTTATACTTTTCGTCTTTAAAAATGTTTCTTAGAACATCCACAGAACTTGCGTGACTATTAAATATAGTAAGAGCATACATTTTAGAGACGATAAACTTGGGTTTTAACGTAAGATAACGTTCATATAGTCAGATAACACACGTATTGGGAGAATCATTGTGCACTGCTGTGGGCATGGCATGTGTTATATATAGCCATTTGGGAAACAATCTGGTAGTACCTGGTGAAATTTAGTAACATAACACATACAGTCCAGCAGAGCCATTCTGGGCATACACCCCATATGTCCACGATACATAGTGTAATGTTTGCGAAGATATTCATTAAGACATTGTGATAGCAGGGAATTAGAGGCAACTTAGGTGTTTATCACTATTGAAAGGTTATATAAGTATAGTGGATTCATATTACAGAATACCAATCAACAGTCTTCAGAAAGAAACTGGACTGATACACAACATTAATAGATAGTATAAACCTAGTTAATACAGAAAAATCAGAAACAGAATGAAACTTATAGCCAAATTTTTGCTTATGTATATTAAAAACACATACATCCACAAATATCACTAAATTTTTATGAAGATTCATGCATATCTTTACATATACAAATATAAAAATTGATGTCCATCAGGTAGGAGAAGTAGGCACAGGCTGAAGAGAAAAAATGAAAAAATAAAATAGGGACATTTCACAATCAACAGTAACATTGACTGTGAACTGAGAACTGTGACTCAATTAGGTCCACTTGAAATTTAATAAATTTTAAAAATATACAATAAAACAAATTTTAAAAATATGCAGTAAAAGCAATTTTATGGCATACATACTATACAAATGTTTAAACTCATAAAGGTATAAATGAATCACTTTTCATAAGCTTCTGATATGCCAGGCGCATTCATTATCTATTGCTGCATAACAAAATATAGAGCCCAGTGCGTGGCAAACACATATTACCCTTCCTTTCTTGTGCACTTTATCAACTACTTCATGAGATAAATACATCCCAAAAGGGATCATTCTGGATCTTCCAAATTAGTTGAGGGAAGAGGGGTGCCCATAGAAGACTAATAAAGATAGGAAGATAAGTAACTTTGAATAGTGTCCCTGTTTGCTCCCTGATCAAATTGGCCACTCTGTTTCCTATAGCCTAATCCTGTCCAATTTGATTGTCTTAATCAAGACCTGTCCCTCATCCCATGATCTTTATTAATTGAAACATATGCCCTCAAATCCATCCTCTCTGTGTCTTTCAAGAGGATGTATAGATAATATAACTTTAACACAATGTGGTTACATACTAGATTTAATGTTAATGTGCTCTTGAGGAGCACCATGTAACATATACATCTAAACAAGAATGTTTTTACTTACATAATGCACCTAACCCAGGGGTGAGAGTTCACTGGTGCAAACATCACTCCAGGTAGGAAGAGCCCACTAATGAACGAATATTTGAGGCATCGGAAATACTTGCTGTCATAGCTTCAAATTACAACATGAAAGTGGCCTTCTTCTTTTAAAGTTTGCTCTGCTGAGAAGGGCTCAGGATGCTACACCTGACTCGATGTGACTCCGGAGGAAGATCCCACATGTGACTTTTCAGCTTTCAATGTGTGTTTCTTCACCAAGAAACAGCTTTTCCCTGCTCTAAACTCAAAAAAAAGGAAGATTGATGTAAGGAGAGGGAACCCAAGAGGATTTTCTTTCTAATCTAAACAAAAGGTCAATTAAAGACTTTCTCTGGCAAGGAAGGGGAAATCAAACTCATTATGTGTCATATTGTGCCTTTGTCTCCCAAAGAAAAGAACAGCTTTTCCAAGGAGTAGAGTTCTTTCTTGCCTTTGCATCCACAAGTGTAGGGATCTGTGCAGACTGACACCTAGTGGTCTCCAGAACTTCTTTAGCAGCAGGAGTAAGGAAGAATATGCATGTGTGTGTGTGTTTCAGCCTTCCCAAAGCATCCTTTCTTATTCCTACATATTCCTAAACTATGAGAAAACTGAGTAGTTAATTGGTCTCGATTCCAATACCACAACTTTCTGGCCATTAATATTTAATATCTGAGCAGCCCATAGATGTTACCAACTACAAAGGAACGATGATTCTGATGTGTAAAAGAAATAATTTTGTCTAAATATGGAATAGCAAAGGCAGCAACAAAGCAAAGTATCCAACCCATTAGAATTCAAAGAATCAGTGGCTTCCGTAGTTGGATTTTTCTGGGTTTATGCGAGTTCATCTCCACAAGATCCCACTCTGCCTTTAACATTGACCTTTCTAGTAGCCATCTGTCCTCCTGGTTGGACCAGAGAAGTTAATGGGCTGAGAAGTGTATAATGCACTTGGGAAATTTGAACTTATCCTGGTAATCTATTGCTTTCCAGGAACCCCTGGAAAACTCCGTCATGGTACATTAAGAGAGGTGATTGTACTTCCTCCTACCAACAGATTATCTTCTAAAGTAGGCTCCAGAAAATTTTTGAATTTGGCTCCCAAGGGCCTACATTGACAAGAACTTCTTTTTAGGTAACCACAAAATGAAAATGGAGGGAAGCTAGAGTGTATCAGATTTAAATCTTATAAATTTCATTTAGGGGATCAAAAAAATTATAAATATGACTGAGTTTGGCCACCAAAACAGGTAATAAGAGTAGATGCTGGAAAATAATACTGGAGGGAAGAATTGGGTGGGAGAAGCTGCAATATATTAGCTCACATCCTAGCAGAAACCTGAGAGAATTGGTTTTCCCATCTTTATAAACTAAAGGTTAACTGGCCCCAAAATTTGCAAGTCCCAAGCCAATTTTTACCTGATACCTTGCATCAATTCGTTGTATTGTATAGTTGATTTTAAAAGCTCATGCCAAATAAGATCCAGAGAATACTTTCTAGTCACAAAATTGAAAGGTGGACTCTGATGACTGACAAATGTGTTTCTCTTCGTCATCTCTACAGGCATAGCTCTAACTGGCTGGACTCAGAAGACCGCTCCCAACTCATTACTTTGTAAGTTTTTCAACCTGAAAATGCATTACAGTTTTTTTGAATGAGCATCAAACCTGTTCAACCCACAACTTTACATACATTTTTCCCTACTTTTTATACTTTAGTGTTTTTGTCACCTTTAATTTTGCCCTTTAGAACACTGTTGACTGTAACGAGTCAATTATGCCCTACATTGCATAAGCTCAATAAAGATTCACCATTTTTAAGTGAATACATTGTAACAAACCTGCACATGTACCCCCTGAAGCTAATATTAAAAGTAGCAATAAGTAAAATAAGATAGAATGAATACAGAACCTGTGTCTTACCATATAGTTAGGTTTATGGTTGTTAGCAACATTTTTAAATGTTATTTTAAAGATCTTTTTGAAGAAATAATTTCAAATGGGATAAAATGAGTATAGGTTTGACATTCTTTTTAATCAATGTCATCATAAGGTGGTTGGTGTTCTATTTTTGTTTTCAAAGACCTGGATGCATGTACTTCCCATTCTCAAAAAATAAAATAAAATAATAAAGATAAACATTCTCATACATATAGATGGCTTCATTCTACTGTCACTCATTTAGTGGTCTTAATAGACAGTTAGCCCTACTTTTTACACCAAAGAGTTACAGTCAAACATTAAGAAAAAAAAAACCTATAAAAAAGTAGTTCATTCAAGAAATTAGGGGCTGGACGTGGTGGCTCACACCTGTAATCCAAGCACTTTGGAGGCCAAGGCGGGTGGATCACCTGAGGTTGGGAGTTCAAGACCAGCCTGACCAACATGGTGAAACCTCGTCTTTAAAATAATAATAATAATAATAAATTTAAAAAATTTAAAAAAAGAAATTAGGTAGACAATTTATAGGTAATTCTTAGAGCACCCAAGGTAACACATTCTACTGGTGTTTTACCACATTATTGTATACCCCATATGGGCATTTGGTTATATCACTTATAAAATATTTCTAGACTGATGATATTGTGGACATGATTAAGTACCCAAGTTCTGGGTCTTGAATATTATTCTTTGATGAACTGGAGTGAAAACAAAACTGCTGCTTCTTGAAGAGATTTTGGCCCAGACCAGAGTACCATTTCTCACCTTTTTGTGCATGTTTCCAGGAAAGGTGTCAGGGGAGGAGTGGCCTTTCATTATGTACATGTGTCCTTCCTTCTCAGGCTCTTCAGCTTTCCTCAAAGAGTTTAATCCCTCTCCCCAGCTCCGCTTATTGGAAGAATACTCAGCTGCCTTCTTTTAACATATGCACAAAATCTTCTACCTAGTGTTTTTCAGATCAGAAATGAGCAATTTGAACTCAAAGTCATCCAGTATTTATCAAAAGTTGAGATGAAGGTAAGACTTACAGAAATTCTTCAGAAAAACCTATGAGCCTCTTCTTGCATCTAGAAGATAAGTTAAGAAAAATGAAACAATAAGTTTAGAAAACTTGATTTCTAACAAGAGGCATTAATTTAAAATATAAATCAGTACAAGAAACAATATCCCTTATGAATATAGATTCAAAATTTAAAGTTTAGATAGTCTTGGAATTATTTTACTGGAAAAGTTTGGAATATATTTCTAAATTTTGAGGTAAAATCATGGAAGAAAAATAAATGTATAAAGAGGCAACCATGAATGTGTGTGTGTGTGTGTGTGTGTGTGTGCATCAAATTTATCTGTCATTGACAGGTAAAGACTGGTGTGCCTGGAGGATATCAAGATATCCTGGAAGGCAAATGTTCTTTCTTCCTCCATTGACAAGCACTATTCTCTTTAGGAACATTATATTCAAGGTCCCAATGTGATTTTGAATATATACAACAAGTTCAAACAGCCTCCTAGCTTTATCGAACATTGAGGTCATACTTCCCTTCCTTATCCATGAATGCCGCAATACAGTTTTTCCACGCAGTGGAAAGATAACGTGATTCTGTCTTCCATTCCTCCCACCTCCCTGATTCTCTGCTCCAACCTGTCTAATTCAAACAGACAATCACCTGGTGCTTCGCTGGCAACTTGTCTGATTGTTGCCTAACTGTTTCCTACATGTTTGTTGAGGAGACACAGAAGGCAGAAGAACAGGCTGTTTAAAGACATCTGTGTGAGGGGTACGTGAGTGAACACACATGCGGTGTGTGTCTGAGGAAACACGCATTTCCTGGTGGATTTTCCCCCCATAAAATTCCCAAATAACAGGATCCAAATATACATGAAACAAAACTTACAGAATTTAATAGAAAATAGACAATTCAACAACAATAATTGGAGACTTTAGTCCTCACTTGCAATAATGGAAAGAACACCACCACTGAAGATAAGGAAATAGAGGACTTGAGCAACACTGCACACCAACTTCATCTAGCAGACCTCTATAGCACACAGCAGAATCCAGCAACAGCAGAGCACACTTTATTCTCAAGTTCACATGGAACATTTTATAGACAGACCATATGTTAGGCCAGAAAATAAACTTCAATAAATTTTTTTAAAGCGAAATAATACAAAGTATGTTCTCCTACCACAATAAAATGAAATTAGCAGTCAATAACAGAAGGAAATTTGAGAAATTTACTAATATGTAAAAATTAACACACCTCTAAATAACCAATGGGTAAGAAAAGAAATCAAAAGAAAAATTAGAAAATGTGTTGAGATGACTCAAAATGAAAATACAGCATAACATAATTATAGAACACAATAAAAACAGTATTTAGAGAGATATTTATAGCTGTAAATACCTATATTTAAAAAGAAGAAAAATCTTAATATCTTAACCTTTCATCTTAAGAAACTAGAAAAAGAAGAACAAACAAAAGTAAGCAGAAAGAAGAAAAGGATAAATATTGAAGTGTAAATAAATAAATAAGAAGAAACCAATAGAGAACATCAGCAAAACTAAAATTTGGTTCTTTGCAAAGATTAATACATTTGACAAGTGTTTAGCTAGACTTGGCCAAGAAACAAGCAAAAAGAGTAAAATTACTAAAATCAGAAATGAAAGAAGGAACATTACTACCAACCTTACAAAAATAAGAAGGATTATAAGGGAAGACAAAAAACAATTGTATTCCCATAAAGTAATCTACATGAAATGGACAAATTCATAGAAAAACTGAAACTATCAAAACTGATTCAGGAAGAAGCAGAATATCTGAATACATCTATTACAAGTAAAGAGATTCAATCAGTAATTTTAAAAAGGTTTTTTAATCTTCCCAGGATGAGAGGCCTTCACTGGTGAATTCTACCAATTGTTTAAGGAAGAATTAATACTAATCCTTCACAAACTTTAAAATTTAGAAGCAGAGGGAATATTTCTCAACTTATTCTACGAGGCTAGTATTATCCTGATTCTAAAAAACATGAAGGCATCACAAGAAACAAAAACTACAAACCAATATCCCTTATGAATATAGAGTCAAAATTTCTCAAAAATATTCTGGAAAACCAAATCCAGCAACTTATAAAAAGTATACTATAACCAAGTGAGATTTATCCCAGGAATGTAAGGTTGGTTCAGTATATAAAAATCAACCATGTAATATACCATATTAACAGAATATAGAACAGAGACCACATGATCATCTCAATAGACACCAAAAAGTATTTGCCAAAATCCACCACCATTTCATGAAAAAAAGCACTGCATCAATTAGGAATGGAAAGGAGGCCAGGTGCAGTGGCTCATGCCTATAATCCCAGCACTTTGGGAGGCCGAGGCGGGTGGATCACGAAGTCAAGAGATCGAGACCATCCTGGTCAACATGGTGAAACCCCATCTCTACTAAAAATACAAAAATTAGCTGGGCGTGGTGGCATGCGCCTGTAGTCCCAGTTACTCGGGAGGCTGAGGCAGGAGAATTGCCTGAACCCAGGAGGCGGAGGTTGCGGTAAGCCGAGATCACGCCATTGCACTCCAGCCTGGGTAACAAGAGCGAAACTCCATCTCAAAAAAAAAAAAAAAAAGGAATGGAAAAGAACTTCCTTAACCTGATAAAGAGCATCTATGAAAAACCCATGGAAAACAATATATTTAATGAAGAAGACTGAAAGCTTTCACTCTAAATCAAAAATAAGACAAATATGTCCACTCTTTATACTTCTATTCAACCCTCTGCTAGAGGTTCTGGTCAGGGCAATTAGTCAAGAAAAGGAAATAACAGGTATCCACATTGTGAAAGAAGTAAAATCATCTCTATTTGTAAATGTATTGGATTTATACATAGAAAATCCTGAATAATCCTTAAAAAACTATTAGAACTAATAAATTCAGTGAGGTTGCAGAATACAGATCAATATACGAAAGTCAATATTGTGTTTTTATACACTGTCAATGAATAATCTGAAAATGAAATTAGGAAAACAATTCCATTTACAATATCAAAAAGAATAAAATACCTAGGAATAAATTTAATAAAATAAGTAAAAACTTCTACTCTGAAAAGTACAAAATATTGTTGAAAGAAATTAAAGAATATCTAGATTAAGGCAAAGATATCCCATGATCATGAATTTAAAAGTGGCCATTGTTAAAATGGCCATACTCCAAAAATTGATCTACAGATTTAACGGAATCTCTATCAAAATGTCTACTGACTTTTTTGCAGAAGTTGACAAGCTGATCCTGAAATTTATATGGAAATGCAAGACTTGGAATAGCAAAAAGAATTTGAAAAAGAACATAGTTGGAGGACTCAAATTTCCTGATTTCAAACTTATTTTGAAATTGCAGAAATGAAGAGTGTGATGCTGGCATAAGGGTAGGTATAAACATCATTGGAATAGATTTGGGCATCTAGAAATAAACCCTACATTTATGGTCTGTTTATTTTGGGGAATTGAGAATAGTGAAATCCATAGAGACAGAAAATTAATTGATTAGTGAAGTTGTCAGGGGTTAGAGGGATGAAGGAATGGAAAGTGACTGCTGGTATTCACAGGATTTTTGGAGGGTGATGAAAATTTTGTGGAACTGCATACTAGTGATGGTTGCACAACTTTATGAATATACTAAAACCACTGGATTCCACACTTTGTTGAAAAATGAATGAATGAGCAAATATTCCAAATGATTCTCATACTTCTGGGCATTTATCAAAGTTTGCCCTATTATATAATTATTTCTGAATGTGTTTGGTTTCCCCATATAGATTGTATGATGCTTAAGGAAAAGAATCACACGTGATTCACTTTTGTATCAAGAAAAATATTTGTGCCTGGTAGGAGATCAATAAGCCCTTGTTGAATAAATTGATATCCCCAACACTCCAAGCTTTCTGACACTTATGTTTCCCTAAGAGCCTTCAATATGCTTGAGAAGACTCCAAAACCACAGATCCAGCCTCTCCCACTCAGCTTCTTTGAGATCTGCAGCAGTTGCTTGCCAGATAATTAGAACCAAGAGCTTGTTTATGTCAATGCTGATTTTATTCCATTCCTTGTCTGAAGAGCTACTTAGCTAAAGTGTTTTTCATCAGGAGTTCAGTGATTCGATTCTGTTTTGCTCATCTTCCTTGTCTTCCAGGCCCTTCCCAACCAATAATCCAGCCTTTACTATGTCCCAACCCTCTCTTCTTCTCCACTCTCTCCTGTCCTGCTACATCTCCTGCTTTCTAAATGTGGAATTCTGTAGCCAAACAATGCACACTTTTTTGTTTTTATTGTACTGGTCTGGTGGTAGGTTGATAGTTACCTCCACTCTGTGCTTTGGCACTCATTCATTCATTCATTCATTTATTCAATCAATACCTATGAACACCTAATATATACCCCAACACTGTTCCAGTTGCTCTGTTGCTCTGATTACTTTTGTTTTCATTCGTTGACATGGAAATAAAGTGTGTGTTTGCTTACGCAGCCAAAGGAATTTTGTTGCACAGATAAGAATGTTTGAGGAATTTGGTGTTTGTACGCGCTAATACCTAGTGATAAACTAGCAGACTCATTGATTAATAATTTCCATATTTGAAGGATCTTGAAACATGAATCAACTCCTTTTCATCTACTATATTTCAAATCCTTCTTGCAAATTTAAGCAAATTGCCATCTGTTGCTCGGGTTGCACTGGTTTTGGCTTCAGTGTTACTGTTACCTTTGCAGCTTAAGTCAAAAAAAAAAAAGAAGAAGAAGAAGAAATAATTGTTAAGCATTAACATCTTGCTTATATAGGCATTCCTGCCATATAATTACTAGCAGTTCTCCAGAAAATGTGGCCTAGTTTTCTGAAGACCTCTTCAGTCTGCCATATTAAAAGATGCACAGTAATGTAATCAATTCAAGAATTTGATTATCTGCACCTGTATTTTTTTCTTTTCAATAGTGCAACAAAATCCTGCAGTTCCATTTTAAGAAAGCCTCAGAAACTGTTAGTCTTTATGCTGAGCTGAGTTCAGTCAACCCAGAGAGGCCCCGATGTTCCCTGTGTGACTACCTGAGCAATGGATTGGGTGGGTAGAGCCCCAGCTTCCAGACTGCCAGACCCAGCTTCAGAAGAGACAGTATCAGAGCACAGGGCTTGCTTTGGGCCTACCCGGTCCTCTGACTCTTCAAACAACCATTAGTCTCGTTTTCTAGCAGCTGCCTGTAAAGGAACCAAAAACAAATTTTTTTCAATCAAGCCTCACTTTGGTCTTCATGGAAAGCTGCCTACTTTGCTGTTGGGCCTCTCAGATTGCATGTTTGATCTGTCAGGAACTGGCTTTCCTCCATCAACTCAGAATTCTCTCTAGTCTGGTAAGTAAATGTGTACATCTGAACGTCGAAATGTTTTTAAATCCTGAAACCAATTCAAAGCACTGTAGATCTGGAAGGCTGCTTGGAACCTTGTTACTTTACATTTAGTCCAGAGACCAGTAGCATCAGCATCACTTGGGTAATGCAGAAATACCACCTATTAGACCTTTTCCAGACTTTTACTGACTTAGAATCTCTGAAGGTGCAGCCCAGAGATCTGAATTTGTAAAAGCCCTAACAGTGATTCCAATACTTACTAAAGTTTGAGAGGCCCTGGCATGTTTGTTATTCAGTGTCATTCTTCACCCTCTGACCTCTTGCCTAAAGCCTGTTCACCTGTTTCTCAGACCCTATGGCCTGAATGCCTGTTCCATTGTGTCTTGTCCCTGTCACTGTTTCTCCTAGGTGAGAGTTCCTGATTCCAGTCCCCATCGACCTCTCTGAACTGAACTCTATCTGCAGATTCCTTCCTCCAGTTACTCACTTTTCTGAGCTCAGTCTCTCACCTGTCTGCTTATGAGAGCTACCTTCATGCTTCATTTCCAACCTTTCTTCCTCCCTACAGCTCTCCTCTTCTGACCTGACTGCAGAGGGTGAAATCGACACGTTAAAGCTACCAGGGCATGATGCCCATTAACTAACACAGCTATCCAAAAAGTTCTCTATGCCATCTGTCTCTACCCCTTGCTGCCCATCGTCCACAGCTGCCAGTTATTTTCCTAAAGAACAAAACTGATACTACCCTCCACTAAAGAAGTCTTACAGACTTGCAATTACAGACGCAATTTTCTGCAGGATAAAGTTCAAACTCCTTAGCGTGGTATCAAAACCCTCCACAGCCTATACCTAATTTATCCTGACTTTCATTGCTATTGTCGCTCTCACCCGCAGCACTATGCTTCTGTCAATTCACTAGTCAGCCTCACCTGTCTGACAATCTACTTGTCAGGCCTCAGTGCCTTTGCACCTGCTATTTCCTCTGCCTGGATTGCTCCTCTTCTTTTCTCCGGCGGCTAGTTTTGCAAGACTAATTCAACTGCCATCCCTTCAGTAAGGCTCTCACCACCTCCTCCAGGATGAGTTGCATGCACTCTCCCCTGGGCACTTGGTTCACAATTTTTATCTTATCACCTGTGATATTGTGCTTGAACAATGTTTATCTATCTTCCTCACAAACTGGAAACTATTCATGCACAGAGAAAGTGTCTTGTCTTAATTGAAATTAAGAGCCTAACATAGTGAGGGGCACATTGCAGAAACTCAGTAAATATTGTCAAATGGATATTCAGATTCTTAAGAAGTGTGCCCCAAGGAAATGCTGTAATAAGGAAGCTTGCTTTGTAAGTGTGCATGAGGTAAACCCCTTTGCAAATCAGAGATCCATTTTGTAAAGAAATAAATTGCTTTGTGATATAAAATAGTCAATCCCTGATTTCTCTGTATAGTATTTCCGTATCTATTACTATCCTAATATAATAGCATACCTACCATTTTTTCAAGAATATCTGCAATTTATAATGGCTTTCTAATTCAGAAAGTTCCTTGCTTATTCTGGATACCTGAAGGTTTGTTTTATTCCAGCTTCTGATAGACTAGGGTTTCCTAGAAAAAGACAAGGAATGTATGTGAGTTATGAGTATGTGGAATTTTAAATTTAAAAAAATGCCTAAAAGCTTAATTTTTAATAAATGAAAACATCTTGTAGGTTTTATGAAATTTTGTAGGTTTTTATGAAAAATCTAATTCACTTTCAGTACTACTAAATTGAAGTTGTTTAAAGAAAAGTTCAAGTCATCCATAATACGTATATGATACAGTAGTCACCGTTTATCTTTGGGGGATACATTCCCAAACCCCTACTGGATATCTGAAATAGAAGATAGTACCAAGCCTTAGGTAGACTATTTTTTCTATGCAGACATACCTATGATACGATTTAATGCCATTTCCATCTTAACTAAGCACTTATCATACACTGTGGCTATAACTTTTGTAGTTTGAAGTGTAGCAGCAAAACTAGAACAAATTTCTTTTTCCTTGTTCACAATGTCATGGATAGATTTGTTTTTACTGTAGATCTTAGCAGCCTCAATGACTGATTTTTTCCCTTTCCTTATTAAGTCAATCACTTTCACCTTTTCTTTTCTTTTTTCTTTCCTTTTTTCTTTCTTTTCTTTTTTTAGACGGAGTTTTGCTCTTGTTGCCCATGCTGGAGTGCAGTGGTGCAATCTCAGCTCACCGCAACGTCCACCTCCTGAGTTCAAGTGATTCTCCTGCTTCAGCCTCCCAAGTAGCTGGGATTACAGGCACTTGCCACCACGCCCAGCTAATTTTTATCTTTTTAGTAGAGATGGGGTTTTGCCATGTTGGCCAGTCTGGTCTCAAACCCCTGACCTCAAGTGATCCGCCTGTCTCGGCCTCCCAAAGTGCTGGGATTACAGATGTGAGCCACCGTGGTCAGCCTTCACCTTTTCACTTAAAGCACTTTACAGCTTCTCACTGGCATATCCGAATTGCTAGCATCACTACTCTTGTGCTTTGGGGCCATTACTAAGTAAAATAAGAGTTCCTTGAGCATAAGCACTGTGATACCACAATAGCCAACCTGATAACCTAGATGGCTACCAAGTGACTAACAAGTGGATAGTGTGTACAGCACAGGCACCTAAACAAAGGGATGGTTCACCTGCTAGCTGGGACAGAGCCGGAAGGTGTGAGATTTCATCATACTACTTAGAACAGCCTGCAATTTAAAACTTGAGTTGTTGATTTCTGTGATTTTCCATTTAATATTTTTGGACTGTGGTTGACTGGAGGTAACTGACACTGCATAAAGTAAAACTATGGATAAAAGTGACTACTGTGTTTTCACATGTAACATCACTTGAGTCACCAGCAAGCTTATGATTTCTATTTGATAGGTGAAGAGTGCTTCACAGTCTTTGTACCTAGGGCCCTCTAGGGCTATGCGGTGCCCTACCTCACAGTGATTCTTGATGACTGTAATGTGAAATAGAATGTCTATCCTTCATCACAAACAATTCTCTCCTAGCTCTTAGTTGGGTGTCCCCTATACCAATGATTTTTCACTGGGTAGTGTTTTGTGGCTACAGTGATTGTAGGAGAGTGGTGCTCTTGACATATGCTAGACAGGGCACAGGAACGATATGCTTCTAACACTTTATGGACCAGTCCTTTAAACAAAGAATTGTCTATGTCCAGCACCTTTTTTTAATGTCCTGCTAACTTTTTTATGAAAGCAAAAAGGTTGTTTATAATTATCTCAGCCTAGACTCTAATTCTGTTTTACATATAAACAGGAAGTAATTTTACAGTCTTAATATATACTGAGTTTTTCAGGAATGCAACAATCAAGTAAATAAAAGGTTGTTCTTTTTTAACTTTACTGTTTTACCAAGAGTTCTTGGTAAATGACTGCCATTCTTAAAATATATATATATATATATATATATATATGAAATCACTCAAAGAAATGCTATTCCTGGAATTTAAGTCACCAACATAGCACCAGTACTGGTCTGCATTCATAGCTGTTAAAGTCATAGGAGATGCTATGCAGAGGTGCAAGCATATGTCTACTGCTCTGTGTCTTCTAATGTGATTGTATCTAAGCACTTCCATATTGAAATACATAGTATGTTATTATAAATTGTTTTCTTTTAATTTATCCTTGTTTCAGTTAGAGAATTGTATTAATTTTTAAGATTATATATGTATACGTAAACATTTAAATATTAATTTATAGCTAACCCATAGAGAGAGAGAGCTATATATATGGGTTAACTATAAATTACATCTAAAGAAAGTATAAATATTAATTTATAGCTAACCCATATATATAGAGCTATATATATATATATATGCATAGAGAGAGAGAGAGAGAGAGAGAGAGAGAGAGAGACAAACACATATATATATGGGTTATCTATAAATTACATCTAAAGAAAGTATAAAGGACCTGACAAAATATTTGTTATTAAAAGGGACAATATAGTCTTACATGGTTGAGAACGTCTGCCATAGGTTGTACATTCTCTCTTCAAATTGTTGCCTTATGGAAAAAAAAAAAAAACTTCAAGCCCCATTTTCACCAGTTCCAACTCATAACCATTTCAATTTTTGAATTAAAATTAAACTCAAAACATTTTTCCCAATTCTTATTTGAGGTTAAACTACAAGTTTCCTGAAGAAAATATGTACAGACTTTTTGTTTTATTTCTTAAAACATATGAATTATTTATTTTTGGAATTTTTCACTTAATACTTTCAGATGTCAGTTGCCTGCAGGTAACTAAAACTGAAGAAATGAACTCACACATTTAAGGGAGTTAATGAACTCCACAGATAAGGGAGGACTACTATATACATATAAATTAATGGGTGTTGGCTTTTATTTGAAAAACTAGGGGTGTCTTTTTATTTTAACTTTTTAGTTAACATATAATAATTAATATGTACAGTTTTTTGTTTTGTTTTGTTTTTTGACATAGGGTCTCTCTCTGTCACCAGGCTGGAGTGCAGTGGCACAATCTTGGCTCACTGCAGACTCTGCCTCCTGGGTTCAAGCAATTCTCACGTGTCAGCCTCCTGAGTAGCTGGGATTACAGATGTGGACCTCCACTCCCGCCTAAGTTTTGTATTTTTAGTAGAGACAGGGTTTCACCATGTTCCCCAGGCTTGTCTCCAACTCCTGACCTCGAGTGATCCACCTGCCTCGGCCTCCCAAAGTGCTGGGATTACAGGTGTGAGCTACCACACCCGGCCACATGTTCAGTTTTGAGTGAGAGTTTGTTCACAACTTGGCACAATAGTGTATGTCATTGCACTGTTTGAACATACCTCTTAGGAGTTCTCAGTTGACTGTTTTTATTCAGTTTTCAAAAATGTTTCTTAATCTTTTTCCTAATGAATTTGGCCAACCAATATAGTTTTTATAAAGCCTCTTTGTATCCAGTGATCTATTTCTCCATCCCACTTTACCTACTCACTGTCATGTTAATACCCTTGACTTTTTCATCTTGAATAACTATAGCTCTGCTGAAATCTCAGGTTGAAGCATTCTAGTCTTGACCCACATCCTTCTATTCTTACAGCTCACCTACTGTGGAATGTTATCACAGCAGCAATTCATTGAGACCTCCAGTCTGTTGACTTTCCCCTTCCTCGCTCTGTCTGACTCACCCCATTCTTTCCCATCCCTCCACCCGCCACCTCCCACCATGTTCTCTTGTCTCCAAGCTCGTTCTCTTCTCAGCTTAGGGCCTGGCACATGCTGTTCCCCCTGCTTGGCATTCAGTTCTGCCTCGCATGCGAACGGCTCACTTCTAGTCGTTTGTATTTCAGACTAAAGATTACCCGTCCAAAGAAATCTCCTCCAGCTACCCCATCTAAAATAGCCATTTGGTCTATCTAGCAGGATCATCACCTCATCCTTTGCAACTCTCTGTAAAGCATTTATTACCAATAAGAGATTTTCTTCTTGCTTATTTGTGGTCTGGTCTCCATTAATTTCAGTATAAGCTCCACAAAAGCAGAGACCTTGTCTGTCTTGTTCATTGAGAAACTGCCTGACAACAAAGGTGTTAGTCAACAGACAGCTTAAAAAGGGAGGAAAGGAAGAAAGGAGGAGAGAAAAGAGGGAAGGAGGAAGGAAGAAAGGAGAAAAGAGAGAGATGGAGGAACTATGTAAAATAAATGTTAATAAGGAAGCATTCCACAACATTTTTAAAGTAAACACATGAGGAGACTATGAAAAAAATAATAAAAGTCATGACGATGATGTGACAAGCTTTGACTTTCCTGATCCCCCTTAAGGAAAGCTACTCATTTGTTTACCTCTTTTTTCTTCACCCATTGGTTCTATTAGGATTTATTAAACTTATACTATTTCCCAGGCTCTGTGCCTGGCACTAGGGCTGTATAAATCAGGCACATTCCCCACCCATGGCGGGATCCCAGGTTATCAAAAGAAACAACTGTATCAATATGAGATGAGGTAACACAGGATGAGAAGTGCTAGCACACAGGCTTTTAGAAAGCATTGCCATGGTGCCAGTGGGAAAATAAATAGCTTTCTTTAACAGAGATCAGGGAGTCAAAGCTTGTCACATCATCACTGTCACATCATCATATACACGTACATGAATGCTAAAAACATGAGTTTTAGAGCCAGCCCAAGTTCACATCCTCATGCAACTACTTCCTAGCTAAATGACTGTGGACAAATTACTTCACCTTTCTATACCTCAGTTTCCCCATTTATAAAATGGATATGATGACAAAATCGACTTCACAGTGCTGTATGAGAAATTATGAAGTTAATCGATGTGTATCAGTTAGCTTTTGATACATAGAAAACTTCCCAAAAACTTAGTAATTTAAAACAACCATTGTAATTATTGGCTCATAACTCTTCTGTGTTGACACTTTGCATGGGGTTCATCTAAGCAGTTCTTCTGCTGGTCCCTCCTGGATCCATTCACGTGCTGGTAGTCAGTGCACAGGGCTGCTCAGGCTGGCTGGTCCCACATGGTCTTAGTCATATGTCTTGCACTTGGCTGGGGTGACTGAGCCATGTATCGCCTGCATGTAGCAGCCTCGCTGGACTTTTTCATGAGGTGACTGAGTTGCTAGAAACTCAAGGTCACACACCAGTGCCTAAGCACTTTTCAAGCCTTATGTCACATTTGCTAATATCTCACTGGTTTAAGCAAGTAATATGACTAAGTCCAGAGTGAAGAGGTAAAGTAATAGGCACTATTTCTTGATAGGCGATTCAAAATATTGTGATCATTTCAAAATATATATACTACAACACAAACACTTAGGATGGTAGCTAGCACAAAGTGTGTGTTATATAATAAGCAGTAGGTAATATCACAAGAGACAATACTTGTGCAGGTGCTTTACAACCCAGCCCGTATCTCACTTACTTTAAGTGAAAATTAAATTATAAAATTAGAAGTAGAGACAGGAAATAGAATCAGAATGAAATATCCTCACATGGTTTTATACTATGGAAAAAATGCTAATACTACCAAACACGCAAAGCTGAACTCTACTTATAAGAACTGTTCAGATTTCTGTATTTTCAGCATGGCTTAGTGGGCAGGAAGGTGTAGGGTACTAGGTCATGGCTTCTGGGATCAAATGGCCTGAGTTAGAATTCTAGCTTGCTACTTACTAGCTGGGTAACCTCAAGCTAATTACCTAATAACGCTGCACTTCAATTTTTATAGCTACAGTATTGGAGAAATGGCAAACTGTAACTCCTGGGGTCCTTGGGAGGATAAATGAAGCATCGTATATAAAGTGCTGCTGGTGTGTTGTGAGTGTCAAATAAATGTTAGCTGCTTTTTTTAATTTTTTAAGAATAAAAAAGAGTCAACTATTGTTCACAGATGTCCAACCTTGGTAGCATATTGGAATTACTGGGGGAGCATAAAAATACTGCTTGGCTCTTTGTCCCACCCCAGAGATTCTGATGTAAATGAATGTTCTGGAGCAAGGCCCTTGCCTGGTGGATTTTAAAAGCTCTCAAGGTAATTCTAATGTGCAGCCAAAATTCGGAACCACAAGTGTGGTTAACAGGATGTTAGAGTCACCCAGGGCAAACTCATCATTTCATAAGAAGAAAATTGAGGCCCAAAGAGGTGATTGGAATCGCTTAGTGACAGCCAGGTGGTGGACAGAGAAACCAAATCCAGGTACCCTGACTCCTGCTCATAGTTCTGTCCCTTTCATCTGGCCACTGCAGGAACAGGTTAGCCCAGGTCAGCCTAGCTGTGATCCTCCTGTCCGAGAATTGATAGCCAGGAAAGAGGAAGCTGAACTCCTGTTAAGACTACCTAATGCCAAATTCAATGTTGCTAAATTAACTCCAAGAATAATTTTGGTCTCTCTTAATTCTTAATCTTTCCCTTATACTTTCAGGTTTGATTCATACTAGGATTCAGATTCTGCCTATGTTTGTTTAAATTAGGCTTTTATTTCATGTATTCAGTTTTCCTTAGAGATAAAATTCCATCTTATATACACATTCATGCATGCTCAGAGCTACATTTCAAAAGGGAAAAAAAGCAGACTTCTTTCCTTCCTTCCTTCATCCCTTCCACCCTCCCCTTATCTGTCTTCCTCTTTCCTCCTTCATCCTTCCTCTGACCCAAACTTAGGACATTTATCTTAGATTACTACCTGCTTTGACCATTGTGAATAATCTTTATTGTAGAGAATTGCCTTCTTCTTTTAAATCCTTTGTGGAATTGGTAGTGCTCCTTGGTTCATAATAAAGATTCTACTGAATTGCCAATAATTCTCAGCATCAGAGGCCATCCTCTCCACAGTGCTAAGAAAGACAGAGGGGGTTCCATGACTGTGCTTTTGGTGAAAGACTGACTCATTAGGGCTAAGAGCAATGGATAGATAGCTAGCAATATCAGGAATTTCTGAGTAGTAGGTAGAGAATTCAAAGAAAATTCCTTTTCTTTTATTTCTCTTCAGTGTTTGCTTTTACAAATGTTAGCCTTTTGTCATTTTCTCAGAGCTTCCAATTACTAAGATTAAAGGGAATAAATTTGATGAGCCAGGGAAAGGTGAGTATCAAGCAAGTTTCTCAGAAACCTGGCCTTTTAAAAAGGAAATATTTTTGCATGAATAGTGCTGGATACCAAATTAAATAGGCAATATGATCTCATTTTCTCATTTTTGTTTTTATACATATATGATTCTATATCCCACCAAGAGTGGGATCATAGATGACATTTTTTATTTGTTGTTGATTTGTATCTTATTCTTCTATAATGAATATCTATTACTTATATATCAAAAAAGCAATGAAATCATTACTTTAAAAACAAAACAAATGCTAAATATTGATCTTAGAATAAAACCCTACAGCCATTTTTTAATATTCATTATTCCCAAATTGTTTTCATATGCTATTTGGAATCTTAAGAGAGTTATAAAATTAACTGACTTCTCGAATCACTTATTGATTCACGTGTGTATGTGTGTGTGTGTACACACACTCAAGTCTGTTGTATTTTTGGCCTTTACTTCTGGCCCCACTTATCACTTTAGGCCAATTTGTATCATTTCCCTGGGCCTCTCAGCATTTGTGACATTTCTAATTCCATCTGCAGATTTAATTAACGTGATGCTTATTCACTCTTCCACATCACTGATAACAAGAGACATAAAAGTGGACACAGTGCTGACTGCTGCACCACCTAGATACCTCCCACAATCGGATGCCTCCTTCTGCTTTACCTAGTTTTCAAGTCAATCTGATTGAAACTGATTTTGCAAGTAAAATTCACTCAGACATTGCGTCAAATGATTTATGAAGTCCACGCAGCCGTGCGGTGTCCCATTAATCACAGACACTACAATAATCTATTTGTGTGCAGCAGTCCTCATAAATCGGGATAAAATAAATTCCACAAGCGCATCTTCAGCTTTTGCAACAGGGCACATGGTATTATTCAGGGCATCATCCACATAATGCAATGTTAGCAGACTTGCAGATTCCTGAGCTTGGTCAAGCAAGTAAAAATATGCATTCATTTACCAATGCATGCCAAAGCTAAAGAAATTACAGCTTGTTCATCTACTGGGTGAGAGGATTTCTTTAGTCCGCAGCTCTCAAATTTTTTATGAAAGCTGATATGAATAAACAGAGAAAATGAGGTACAATAATAAAAGTGGTGAGATGAGGTTGTTAACAAATAGTCCAGAAATATACCTCCAAATAAATGCTGAGAACTTAAGTGCCGTCATCATTTGGAGACTCTTATTTCCATAATGCTATGAAACAATTTTGTAAATTCTCTTTTGAGACTGATCTTTTATATGACAAGAGAATGTCTTCAGATATGGCAAGTTCACTTTATTTGTGAGTGTTTTATTTCATTTCTTGAAAACAATCCAAAATTATTGTGACCTGTGTCCAGTAAAGACTGTGAATGATCCACCTAGATAACAGTAATTTTTAAAAATGCAGTTACTGTTTTTTCCTAAGTAATAAAGAGAAAATATACTGTGAAATAAAGATTTAACAATATAAAAATACATAGAGAAAGGTTGCATAAAATCCTAACATGCAAAGATAATAACTCTTCATATATTGGTGAATATATTTTCCAGAACTGTGCTGATATTTGTCCGTTTTTGTGGAGATGAATACAGATATAAATAAAATTAGATAAGATGAGATTCTACCATAATTATTATATTATTTATCTGCATTTTTGACATCAACATTATATTGTGGATATCTTTGCAAAATAATAAATATGGAACCACATCATCGGTTTAATAACTACAATTTTCCATGACATAGACTTACTTAGTCAACACTCCATTACTCAACATTGAGTTTATTTTCAAATTTTCAACTATAAACAACACTATGATGAACATCCTGGCTCCTAGATATTTGTGCCCTCGACCGTATTCTCTCTCTTTAATTTTCTTTTTTTTCTTTTTTTTTCTTTTTTTTTGAGACAGAGTCTCACTCTGTCACCCAAGCTAGGATACAATGGCACAATCATGGCTCACTGCAGCCTCAATCTTCCCACCTCAGCTTCCCCAGTAGCTGGGGCTACAAGCACACCACCACACCTGGCTAATTTTTTAATTTTCTGTAGAGACTGGGTCCTGCTATGTTGCCTACGTAGGCTGGTCTCGAGCTCCTGACCTCAAGCCAGGGAGGCCTGTTCCTGACTTGAAGCAAGGATTACCGGTGTGAGCAACTGCGCCGGGTCTTTATTATCCTCTTTGAAAAAAAGAGTTCTTAGAATAAGAAATTGTCTTAGAATAAGTACTCTGAAAATAAGAATTTTTTTCTTAGAATTGTGATATCTAAATCAGGATATGTCCAGCTAATATTTTAATACATCTTTCCAAACTGCTTTCCAGAAAAAATGTGCCAAGTTATACTACCACCAATAATTTATGAAAGTACTTATTGCCCCCATTCTTGCCAATCCTGGATATTGCCAGGCTTGACAAATATTTGTCATTTGATAGATAAAAAGCATTTTCTCATTATGTTAACTTGTGTGTCTTTGACTGTATTTGGTTGAACATCATTTTATAAGTTAATGGGTCAATTATACTCTTCTTTAGGAAGTTACCTATTCTGGTATATTTCCATGGGTTGGACAATATTCATCAATTTTACTGATCTAAGAAACTATCTTTATACTAAGGTAATAGTGTTTACCATCAAACCAAGATATGAACCTAACAAATCTAATTTGTGTGCAGATCTGTAATTGGATCAGAGCTCAGTTGCAAAACCATTTTGAGAATTGTCAGCATTCTTAGAAAATGTATATTTTTCCAAGGTGACAATGCTAGTGTTTTGAAAAGCAACATCCATCTGTTTATCTGATTCTTGTATATTTGTTTAAATAAAACATTATAATTTTTAGGTTATATCAAGAGCTTGTGCTTTGAAATCAAATTGCCTGTCTTCAAATCCTGAGTCTCCCATGTATAACCTAGGTTATCTAAGATGTATTATTTCACTACTCTGTGCCTAAGTTTCCTCATCTTTAAAATGAAGATAATAATAGTCCCCCTTGCATAGAGTTGTTGGAGAATTAAATGAGAGGATGCACATAAGGTAATTAGAAAGGAGTTGGGAGCAATTCAAGTGCTCAATAAATATTAAATTGGAATAGTTTAGATTCATGACCTGCTCAAATTTAGACCACCAAGTTTACTTTAAGGCATTTTTTTTTTTTTTTTTTTTTGAGGCAGAGTTTCGCTCTTGTTGCTCAGGTTAGAGTGCAATGGTGCAATCTCAGCTCACCACAACCTCCACCTCCCAGGTTCAAGCAATTCTACCACCTCAGCCTCCCAAGTAGCTGGGATTACAGGCATGTGCCACCACACTGGGCTAATGTTGTATTTTTAGTAGAGACAGGGTTTCGCCATGTTTGGCAGGCTGGTTTCGAACTCCTGACCTCAAGTGTTCCACCCACGTCGGCCTCCCAAAGTGCTGAGGTTACAGGTGTGAGCCACTGCGCCCAGCCTAAGGCACTTTTAAAATGAGTGTTTACTGCTCTACTTGCAGATAAGCTTCCCTGATGATATGCTTAGACTCCTACAATTTTATTTCAGAAAGTTTTTTTAAAAAGTTTAGAATGAGAAACAAACCAAAGGGAACTCTCCCTTTAGTCCTTTGGTGGCTTTCAGAATGTAACAAGAAGAAAGATGTTTAAATCTTTGCATGATTCTTTATAAAAATTTTTATTTTTTAATAATTCCAATTTTTATTTTAAATTCTGGGAGCACGTGTTCAGGTTTGTTATAAGGATATATTGCGTTTGCACAGTTCTGACACTGACACATGCAGTATCTGCATCACCTGGACAGGTTTTAGATAGCTGAGGAACAGGACAATGATGAAATACATTTATCACTTTAGGCCAGTTTGGCTCATTTCCCTGGCCATTTCAGCACTTAAGAAGACAAGGAGAGGCCGGCATGGTGGCTCACGCCTGTAATCCCAGCACTTTGGGAGACCAAGGTGGGTGGATCACAAGGTCAGGAGTTCAAGACCGGGCTGGCCAAAATGGTGAAACCCCATCTCTACTAAAAATGCAACAATTAGCCGGGCACAGTGGCAGGTGCCTGTAATCCCAGCTACTCAGAAGGCTGAGGCAGGAGAATCGCTTGAAACTGGGAGGCAGAGGTTACAGTGAGCCAAGATCGTGCCACTGTGCTCTAGCCTGGGTGACAGAGCAAGACTGTCTCAAAAAAAAAAAAAAGTCAGGGAGATGGGAAAGACCTAGAAGCATTATTGGTCAGTAGGCCTTAGGTGAACTCATGGTTCTGAATAAGGTAAATGGCCACCACCCAAAGCAGCAAGTAAGGACATGGAAGTACCATATAAACTGAGCAGGATGCTCTAATGTAGAATAAGATAAACAGACCTGATTCAATATACAATGAGTTGGTTCTAGATTGAGAGCACTACAGTGCCACAGTGAGGCATGAGGTCACCAAGTCCCAAATCTGAATCCTGACCCAGGCACATGGCCTATGTCCTCAGAATATTTATGTAATTTCTCTGAGCTTCAGTTTCCCATCTGTAAACATCTGTCTGATCATACCTTATGATGAGATTACTATGAGGGTAAAAAGAGATGAGATATCCAAAGCATTTAGCATACACTCAGTTTCATGTGCTCAATTAATGGTTGCTAGGAAGCAAAGGAGACATTTAAAATATTTAAGAAGTAAAATGCATGAGTGCTGATTAGTCAGAACAAATGCCTGACCAATTAGGTCAATTAGAAAGGATTTTGGTGAATAAAAAACTTGGCCCAACCAATAAGAAGGAACACAGCCCTGCATACCCTCCTGGCACATACTGTTTCTTAGAGATAAGAAGAGGTTTTCGTATTGAATACGGATGCCAGAATTGGGGGCATGGAGAAAAAAAGTAAATATCCAATAGAGCTACACCTGGCATGGCATGCACATACAGTTGAAATTAGATGAAGAAAAAAATAGTACTATGGCAGAGTTCTGTATTCTAGAGATTGCTACTCTGGTACCAGGCGAAGTGCCTCAGGGTAGTATGATAGTGTCTGCTGCACAGAAAGACAGGTGATGCCCATCAGAAACTCAAGCACTAGGCAGTGTGGCTCACACCTATAATCCTAGCACTTTGGGAGGCTGAGATAGATAGGTTGCTTGAGTTCAGGAGTTCAAAACCAGCCTGATCAATATGGTGAAACCCCACCTCTACAAAAAATAGAAAAATTAGCCAGGTAGTGCATGCCTGTAGTCCCAGCTACTCAGGAGGCTGAGGTGGGAGGTTCACCTGAGCCCTATTAAGAGAAAGAGAGGAAAGGGAAGTTAGGAAGGAAGGAAGGAAAGAGAGAAACGAAAGGAAGGAAGAGTCAAAGGAAGAATAAAAGGAAAGAAGAAGGGGAGAAGAGAGGAGGGGAGGAGAAGAGGGTGGGGTGGGAGTAGGAAAAGGAAGGGCAGGGAAGGGAAGGGAAGGGAAGGGAAAAGGCAAGGCAGGCACCAAATGCCCAGGCCACAGATCCCTATCTGATACCATCATCTAATCAGCAGAGGTTAGAATGCACACAACCAGGTGTCCAGGCACAAGGAATAACAAGACAGTAAAAAGAGAGAACTGGTAACAAATTTATTAACTTTAAATAGTGGCAATTGGAGGTAGAAGATACTTTTGTACTGCCTGCTCAAGACTGGAACTGGAGTCTGAGCTAATCCAGAGGTAAACAAGTGACCTGCTGATACACGAGGTGGTGGAAGGGGGTTCCTAACTATTCCAAACTACACCCGCTGCTAAGAGTCAGCAAATTTAAAGTCATCAGCACCCCATGACTTCATTTTCCTCATCTACCAAATGAAAGAGTTGAATCTGGGGATATCTAAAGCCTTTTCCAATGCTTTTAAATTCTCTGTATTTCTACAAGAAATCTCAGAGAAAAGAGCAGGCACCCTTGGACACAATACAAAAAGGAGTCCTTTTCAATACAAAGGACTTGTACTTTCAAAATTTTGATACCTAAGAGATGTGAAATAATACTATTTATACTTAAGTTATTCACCTAAGAAACATGGTTTTAGTGAAAATCTAGGAGCTTTTTTCAGGTTCTAGCTGTTCAGCAAAGCCAAGTTAATAAGAAAATGGAAACCCAAAAGGTAGACTTAATCCATTAAACTCAGAAACTCCTATTTTTTGGAATTTCAGAATCTATCAATGCATACTTGGTTTTACATCACTGCTCATTATCCCACAGCTATGCTATTTGGTGAGTTTCCCAATGGGTTTCCTTGCTTCCATTCATTGTTATTCTGTTATTCTACTGCCATAATTTCAGTTTTCTATTAAAAATGTCATCATTTGTAAGCAAAAATGTGATTTTATACACTACTGAGAAAGAAAATTAACATCTTCAAACTATAATATGCCATTAAATTCAGGATGCCTCTTACTTTTAGAACTGTTAAAATATTTTAAAAGTATGTCTTAAAATCAGCGCAGTATGGTTTACAAATAGGAACCTATTTATAAATAGGAACCTGATGAGGTCACTTGTCTCTAAAAGCTACACTTGTCTCTGAAACCCTGCAGGATGAAGTCTAAACTCTGCTGCAGATTTTGGGTCTTCATGATCCAGCCCAATATTACCATCCTCTCTCCTACAGATTCACGACTGAGCAACCAGTTGCCTCAAAGTTAATTTTTCCTTCCATTGCAAAAGTCTACGTTCTCTTTCGTCTTTCGACATTTATTGAATACTTACTATGTGCCAAAATCTACTTTTTAGGCATTTCACTGTTTTTTGTTTGTTTGGTTGGTTGGTCGGTTTGCTTTGCTTTGGTTTTGGTTTTGGTTTTTTGGCTTGGAATCTCTTCCTCTTCCTCCCCTATCCTATAAACCTGGTAAATATCTGTTTTTCTTTCAAGATCCAATCCAACTATCTTTTCTTTTGTAAGAGAGAATTTTGTGAAACGTCCCCCAATTTCCTCATGTAGACCTGATGTAGTAAACTTCCCCGGCACTATGTTGAAAATGTTGATTTACCAGTTGCCCACATTAAGCAGTAGGTCTTTCGAGCGCAAGGAAAGTGACATTTCTTTTTGCGATTAGCATAGTGATTAGGAAAGTAGGATTCCATTTCCTAGCTTCAGAGTTCCCACCCTGCCTAATAAGAAATCATGCACCTTAAGTGAGGAGACAAGAAAAGCAACATCACAGGAGAACTACAGACTGCCAAGGCAGCAGAATGATTATGAAGTGAGGTCCTTGGGTTTGATTCGCACACAGACTAGAAGTATCCCGATATTTTAGAACCAGACTAGAGCCCATCTCACAAACTTTGAAAGTAGCGAATATTCAGTGAATAGCTAACCCTATTACAATTTTTAAAAAGTCATAAATGGCCAGGCACAGTGGCTCATGCCTGTAGTCCTAGCACTTTGGGAGGCCGAGGTGGGTGGATCATGAAGTCAGAAAGGAGATCAAGACCATCCTGGCCAACATGGTGAAATCCTGTCTCTACTAAAAATGCAAAAATTAGTTGGGTGTGGTGGTGCGTGCCTGTAATCCCAGCTACTAGGGAGGCTGAGGCAGGAGAATCACTTGAACACACGAGGCGAAGATTGCAGTGAGCCAAGATCACACCATTGCACTCCAGCCTGGCAACAGAGTAAGACTCTGTCTCAAAAAAAAAAAGTCATAAGTAATGCTAGAAGAATTATTGAGCATCTATTATATGCTCAGCATCCTGTAGGTGCTAATTTCCTAAGTGACTGGTAAGAGAAAGGAAATTCAAACAAATAACAGATTCAAACTCACACAGACAGTAACAGAGTCAATTTGATTCCAGGTCAACTTGATTTCCAAGAGCTTGTTCTTTCTTTTAGAGCACTTTGTAGCACAATGCCTCATCATCATTGAGGACATTCCTAATTTAGTCAATTACTTGTCAAGGAAAAATGGAAAAATCCTCTTCTTCAACCACCTGTGATTGGCATTGTTGATTAGCTCTTCTTTTTGGCAAAATCTAAATGGGAAACATGACATGGCCTTTTGCAATAATAGGCTGATGATGGAAACACTCTTGGAATCTATTTCTTATTTTTTCTGCATAGTTTCATGCCTTATGAGCTCAATGTTCCATTTTTTCTGGATAATCTCCAACCAGTAGTCATTTACAAAGTCATAGTTCATTGGCAACTAGCTTTTAGGCAATGAACTTGATTTGTTGTATGAACTTTAGTTGGAGGTTGAAAAAGTTGGTGAAGTATAACAAATATAACCGATAAGATGATTAAGATACATTAAGCTATCAATGGTAATTATAACGAATATGAATATGATAACCTTAGAACCTGATTCAATGTATCAAAATATTATTTAAGTTTAAATAATAAATAGGAGGTGGGACTGAGTTTATAGTTCATAATAAGCCTGTGGATCTGAAGGACTTTGGAAA
This sequence comes from Aotus nancymaae, assembly GCF_030222135.1. NCBI lineage: Eukaryota > Metazoa > Chordata > Mammalia > Primates > Aotidae > Aotus > Aotus nancymaae. Next base: position 35,177,082 of record NW_026988471.1, read on the forward strand.
AGGGAGAAAATAGGGGTTTGAAGAGTCTCATTCTCTTTTGAGCTTATAGGATCTTGGTTAGCCACAATAAAGTCACGAGCAGAGATGGTCTGAGAGTGTGACAATTAAGGAAATAAAACCCACTGGGTAGCATAACAGAGATGGCCATTCACCATTTGAGTGAAGTGTAAGGTTTTTATATTACTTTATTTCTGTTAATCAGTACCAATAAAATGCTAAGGTCTTCTTGTAATATTATGTTACTGAAAATAACTTAAATGCCAGGATTGGTAACCTAATCTTTACACATTTATTACATAGTCAACAAACAAATGCAGGTGAGTTATAAGAACACGTCAAATTGAATTTTTTTCTGAAAACATATAACAAAAGTTAAGGCCTGAATAAATAGTTAATGTTATTTCTTTTTTTCTTTCTTTTTTTTTTTTGGTGATGGAGTCTTGCTCTGTTGCCCAGACTGGAGTGCAGTAGTACAATCTCCACTGCTCACTGCAACCTCCGCTTCCTGGGTTCAAGAGATTCTCCCACCTCAACCTTCCGAGTAGTTGGGATTACAGGCACTTACCACCATGCCCTGCTAATTTTTGCACTTTTAGTAGAGACAGGGGTCCACCATGTTGGCCAGGGCTGGTCTCAAACTCCTGATCTCAAGTGATCCTCCCACCTCGGCCTCACTAGGCGTGAGCCACCCTGCCCAGCCAATGTTATTTCTATTTAAGCTAAAATTGTGTGAGGGGAAGCTAACTGCTATAACAAACAAACCCCACATCTCAGTGATTTATCACAGTAAATATTCATTTGTCACTTGAATCAGAGACCACTGAAATTGAATGAGCTGTGTGTATGTATGTGAGAGGTCCACTTCATGCAGTCATCCAAAGACCCAGGATCCATCCATCTCGTGGTTCTAGACTCTTCCAGCGCTTCAGAGACCTCTATGAAAAGCCCTACCGCCAGCCAGCAGAAAGGAAATAAGACAATATGCAGGATTGCGGAGAGGTTTCTGAGGCCAGCCCTGGAAAAGAACCCCATCACTTTCATCCACGTTTCATGGCTCCAGCTCACTGCAAGGAGCCTGGCAAGTGTTGACTAGCTGTGTGTCAGAAAGGAAGAGAAGGGACAGAGATACTGGTGAGCACCACCATTTCCCACCTGAAAATAGGTAATGAATTCTCATTTGAAGGACAAAGCAGTTGTGTGATACATAGGATATGAGCACAAAATATCAGTATTCTAAAGAACATTGTAATACCAGAATTACATTTAAATGAGGGATGTCCGTTTGTCAGCAGTTACTTGGAAAAGCTGTCTGCTTGTTCCATGGATACCATGAAGGCCTACTTTTATTTAAAAACTCCTCTTTTCATATTTTCTCTAGAACGTTTCCATTCTTTACAATACTCCCAACAGCGGTAAACCTTCCTTTGAGGGTGAATTTGATAAAGATTATAAGAAGTAAATTAGACCCAGTTTGTTGAATGAAGATAATCTGCTTTAGTTATTACATGTTGGATCAGATAGGGCAAATGATGTGGTTTATTTCTCAAGGGAATACACAAAGTAATTCCAAAACAAACATTACACAAATGTTTTGAGCAATGATGTCATTGTTGAAAGAAATTGAACTGTATTTCTTAACACAGATGCTACATAGACTTGGGAAAGAATTTCTACAATTTGGATGTCTGAGTCTTCAGGTTATTGAAAGCACACAGAAGAACAGAGAGGTGGGTAGCATTGCAACAGATGGAAATTCCTCCTCTTCACAAGTATGCGTGATTGGGTCCTCTCTTCTCAGTTTTCTTACACTTGCTTTTTCCACCTTTCCAGAAGAATGTCTCTAAGCACAGGATAAATTTTCTTAACCTTTGGAGAGTCTCAATAATTTATTCCCTCTTATTAGTTCAGTTTTATAAAAGCACTCCTTCTTAGGAGAAATTTTTAATTGAGTACATAACACTTTCCTTAAAAACCACACAGCATATAATTTGCCAGGTTACATGATTTGGCAGTTTGTAAGGTTAAAACATTTGAGGATGTAATGAAATAATAAATGTGAAAGCAACTTTTTTATGTTAAAAAATTTTTAAAGTTTTACAATGCAAGGTGCTTTTAAAGCAACAACAAATGTCTTTTAACCTGAAGGGCCTCTACACTGGAGAGATGGGAACTTTCATTAAGTGTTTGAGGAAATGTGTATGAATATGTTTCTGGAAGGCAATCTGGCAATGCATGTCAAAATGGGCATAACTTTTGACCCACAAATAACGATTTCACTTTAGGAATTTGCCAAGGAAAATAATTGGACAAGTGTTTGAAGATTTGGCTAAAAGGAAATGTACTGCAGTTTTGTTTATGACGTGAAAATGTAAAGCACACAAAACCCCTAAACTTATGTTAATATGGAGTCGGTTAAATATAACGCAGTATGTATATTCAGTGGAATAATAATCAATGATAAAAAGGATGCAGTTACTGATTCTAAAGATCAATATGCCATGTATATGTGGACATTAAAGCCAGTGAGGAGCTAGATACATATCTCATTTTATATTTTATACTGGATGGGGAAAATAAACCTTCAAGGATGTATCACAAATGTTATCAGAGGTTTTATCTCACCTGAGATAAAACCCTTATAGGTGATGTTTTTCTTTTTTTTTCTTTTTTTAATTGTTTGCCTCTTCTCATGTTTTCCCCCACTGAGCATGTATTTGTAAAGAACATATATTAGAAGCAATATTGCATAGAGTGGATTCTGTCCGCATACTGCCTGAGTTTGAATTCCATTTTTTCCTTTATTGGAAAAATAAAAGACAGTGTCTCACTCTGTCACCCAGCTTGTAATGCAGTGGAGTAATTTCAGCTCATGGCAGCCTCAGCCCCACAAGCTCATGTAATCCTCCCACTTTAGCCTCCTGAGTACAGGCACACGGCATCACACCTGGCTAATTTATGATTATTATTATTTTGTAGACACAGGGTCTCCTTATGTTGCCTAGGCTGTTCTCAGACTCCTAGGCTCAAGCAATCCACCCAGTTTGGCCTCCCAAAGTGCTGAGATTACAGGCCTGAGCCACTGCACCCAGCCCAATGTTTCCTTTTAAATAGGTGTAAATTTACCTGTAAAATGAAGATAGTTATAGTACCTACCTCATCAAGTTACATGGAGGACAAAATGTGGTAATATTCTAAGGTAATTACAAAATACGCACATGGCAAACATTATATAACTATTTGTTATTCAGTAGTTAAAAAACAATGGTCTTATTTCCATTTTGAGAAAACACTAATCAGTATTTAAACTTTTTATATGCAAATTAGCAAAGAAGACAAGATATTGTTAGCAATTTTAAATGGGGTCCAAAAAAACAACAAAAGAAAAAGAAAAGCAGCTCACCGTAACCCAACTTACTGAATTGAGGTAGTTAAGGCAGAATGGGATGAATTCTAAGCTTAATGTCCACACACAGAGTTCTGAGGCCTTGGCAAGATACACAACCTCCTCTACCTCAAATTCCTCACCTGTAAAAAATGAAGACAACATAAGGCACCGGAGATAATAAAAACCACTGGTCTTACAGGGCTGTTCCATAGGTTACTTAAAATAACCTACGTGAAGCACTTAGCATGTTGACTAGCAATTAATAAGATCTTTATTAGTGGTCGCTATTACTATTATCATTACCAATTACTGTTCTTTAAAATAAGTCAGAGACCGAAATGGGTTTGAGAAAATATCACAGAGGCTAAAACCCCAAGATGAGACAGACTGTCAAAACAGGGCCAACAGAAGATCCTAAGAAGGAAACAGAAAAAGGGCAAAATATCTGATCCGGCAGATGTTACACAGCAATGGATGCTGAGATATCAGAGAGCAGAGATTCCAGTTCAAGCGTAAAACTTGAAGAGACGTTCAATTCGAAGGACTCTAAAAAATAACAATAGAAGAAAAGAACAATCATTTTATCCACATGATACCCTTTAGAGTTGGTATTCTTGTCTCTGTTTTACAGAGGAGAAGACAGATTCAGAAAGGATCAATACCTTGTTTAAACTTGTGGAGAGAGACAGAAAGAGAGACAGAGTGTGTATGTGTGCACACGCATGCACATGCACGTGTGTGTGTGCACGCGCGCCAGGATCCTAGGCCAAACCTTACAGAGAACCTGTGTTCTGTGTAGATGTCTCGTAACCCTTCTTGGACTTCTGCAGCAGCTGCCATTCACAGCCAGAGTAAATAAGAACCCACTTAGCAAAACTAAGGTATTACGTGGTGATAATATAGTTCAAGTTCAGATTCAGAGCTCAAGATCCAGATGGTTGGCTGGGCACGGTGGCTCACGTCTGTAATCCCAGCACTTTGGGAGGCCGAAGTGGACGGATCACCTGAGGTCAGGGATTTGAGACCAGCCTGGCCAACATGGTGAAACCCCACCTCTACTAAAAATACAAAAAATTAGCCAGGCATGGTGGTGCGTGCCTGTAATCCCAGTTACTCGGGAGGCTGAGGCAGGACAATCGCTTGAACCTGGGAGGTGGAGGTTGCAGTGAGCCAAGATCATGCCATTGCACTCCAGCTTGGGTAACAAGAGCAAAACTCCGTCTCAAAAAAAAAAAAATCCAGATGATTGAGCCTCCAAACAAGGGTCCATCTATATCACTGCAGTGGCCAAGTCTCGATTAAATGAGAACCCCATATATAGGTGATCCCAGCTGAGGAGACAAGAAAGATGGGGTAAGAGGGTGAAAGGGGCCAGACCTGTTGCCCTGGTTTATTCATAGCACTTTCTAATACGTATGCAACATTTTCATAACACAAAGATATTTCTTCTGTTGTGCAACTCAATTCCAAGAGTATGCGAATCAAACTCAAAGGCAACGTCTACATTTTTCTTTTAATTTCAGGAAGAGAACACGCAAGGAGCAGGCAAATCCCAGAGAGTGTGACTATAGGTGGGAGGCTGGATTAGACACTGTATCGGGAAGGAGGGCTCTAATATTAGCATTCTCCTCTCATTTCCACTTTCTGCTTAGGCCGACGAATGGGCACTTTGATTTTCAGACATTTTCAACAATGTATTAATCCCCGGGGTGGCCAATAGAGGGCAGACGATCTCTTCTTCTAGACCTCCATCAGAAATACTTTCTAATTCCCGTTCCTTCCAGACCTTATTTTTTTTCAGCAGCTTCCACAACTCCCTTCTGCCCCTACCAACCCTTTCAAGTACTGATTCTGAGGTATTTACTAAAACCAAAAGAGAAGGGCCACAGACAATAATATACAAATATCTTTTTGTCTGTAATTCTTCACTCTCTCCCTTTTTCAACTAATTCATGAATGCATGTTTATAAGTCCTGGTCTCTCCAATGAGCTGACAAGCTAATTGGGTTCAGAGTTATTCAACTAACTATTTATAAAGTAGCATGATAAATGCTACAAGCAGAGGTACTTACAAATGCTGTAGAACAGATAAAGAGCTCAAGAAGCTTCCCAGAAAGCGAGGCATTAAACCATATTTCATGTGTGGTTCTAGTTCTTAACATTTGATCATGACTTTTAGGGGCCATGTAATCCTTCCTAGCCCATTTTCACCAGTGACACCTGATTGTCATCATGTTGGGCTCACCCAAACTCTTTCTGTAACCTTAGTCTGGTCTCTGAAGATAAGAAAATACTTTTGTGTTTGAGCCTCAGTATCACTGCCTCAGCGTCTCACTACCTTATTATAGTCTCTCCTGGAACACAGAGAAGAAAGAGCTGTTTCATAACTGAGCTCCTAGTTCACACACTGGTTTCAGAAAAGCTGCCAGGCCCTTGCAGGTTTCTCATTTGCCACTAGTTAACGGCTTTAAGGAATCCTATTTTCTCTATTGCTTCTATGACTATTAATTCTATGGCAAAGGACATGCGTAATGTAACTCGATTACTTTTTTTTTTGAGCTGATATAATCATCTTCGTCTTAAGAATTTCTCTAGTCCTTTCTAAACCTGACTTGAACTCCTGTGATAAGTCAACCTTTCTCATTTTGTGTCTATCCATCTACCTTCCAGTTGGTACTACCTCTGAAGTCCCAGGGACAATGAATAGTCATCTCCATATTATCCTTTGCCTGTGCTCAACCTGTAGCCTTCCTAAATCTTTAATATATCCCCTTAAAACTGAATAGAAGCTAAACTTTAACAATGTTTAATTACCTCCTTCTGTCCTAACTACAGTAGCTTTCTCATTTCTGCCTTTTTCCCATCACCTGACCTTGGCTTCTCCTGTCAGGTCCTACAATTTTATCTGCTACATTTTAATGTTTATATACTCGTATTTGAACAGAAATACAGATAACCTCCTCTGCAAGAGTGGAAGCGACCTTTTTAACACAGTGCGATGATGACAGTTTGTTGGCAAATCCCACAGGGAAGTGCTGGTGCCTTGCTGGGTGACAAGAAAGGACCATGTTTAACAGTGTTGTGTGTTTTTCTTCAGTTATTATTATTATTATTGAGACTGAGTCTCACTCTGTCACCCAGGCTGGAGTGCAATGGCCTGGTCTCAGCTCACTGCAACCTCTGCCTCCCAGGTTCAGGTAAATCCTCCTGTCTCAGCCTTCTGAGTAGTTGGAACTACAGGCAGGTGCCACCATACCCAACTTATTTTTGTACTTTTAGTAGAGACGGGGTTTCACTATGTTGGCCAGATTGGTCTTCAATGCCTGACCTCATGTGATCTACCTACCTTGGCCTCCCAAAGTGCTGGGATTACAGGTGTGAGCCACCGCACCTGGCCTTTTTCTTAAGTTTTATTTTTGTTTGCTTTTTGTTTTCTGTTTTGAGACAGAGTCTCACTCTGTCGCCCAGGCTGAAATGCAGTGGCATGATCTCAGCTCACTGCATCATCCATCTCCTGGGTTCAAGTGATTCTCCTGCCTCAGCCTCCCAAGTAGCTGGCATTACAGGCATGCACCACCACACCCAGCTAATTTTTATATTTTTGATAGAGACAGAGTTTCTATCAAATCCCAAAGTGCTGGGATTATAGGTGTGAGCCACCACACCCAGCCTCTTCAGTTTTTCTAATAGAAAACCTAGCATATTTTAAATGATTGTGCCACTTAACATTTATTATGGACCCACAGGGTATGAGGGCCTTTGGAGATCATCTACTCTGACTTCCTACACAACGGCAGGAATTATTTCTACAACAACCTGGGGAACTGTTCATTGCAATAACTCTTAAATCCCTCTAGCAAATGCAGTGCTCATTCCCCTTTTCCACAGTTGAACATCTTCTCATGCCCCTATAATAATCAGTCATAATTAATGAGCCTCTTCCTCTCCTCAGACAAAGAAATATGATAGGAGAAATGTTTAGTTTTCTGATGCCAGCCATGGGGGCATATTCCACTGGTAACTTTGGCTTTTGGGTTCAGGATTAGAGAGAGTGGTTAAACTAAAATATTTATCATAAGTGTAAATTTGCTCCACAAACATGAAATTTCAAAGGTAGCTTTGTTTCCTCTTTCCTTACACTGCCAGCTATTAACATTGGGTTCATTAGTTAACGATTTTCAGAATCCACTTGGCTGCCACCTTCCTGCAGCCAGACCATCTTGGATCAGAGGGTGGGCCAGACAGTCCCACTTCACACCTGCCAAGGTATTGATTTTTTTCCCCCATTGACCAGTCTTTTTGTTAATTAAGTAATGTTACTCGCTTTGGTACCCATCTTGTGCATGTTAGGCCACTACGGAGCGGATCACTGCTTCACATCCCATCAATGACAGAGCCATCATTAAGAGAACCTTTTCTGACAACCACTGAAGAGAAACCATCTCCACGCGGTGCATTTTGCATCACTTTGGTTGCTTCTTTAGCTGATTTATCACAAAGACTATGTACCACATATCTTCTTTATTAATGCATTGACAATCAATGAAAACCCACCACTTTTGTCCATGAACTGAGAAAGAAAACGGCAATGTCAAATGACATTTATGATGCATGAGATCTACGGGTAGAGTCATGTCAAGGCATGTAGTAATCCAGTTTTGGGCATTACTTCAGGGAGAAAGATTCAGCTTTGTTAATTTCCAGTCACCCCCCCTCCCGTAATACAGTACCTCGGCACAGACAGCAGAGCGACAAAACCCAGGATGAGGACAGTTAAAATTCAACTCCAGCTACAGCCATCCTCTACGGTCCTCCCCAGCTCCCGCGGAATATTTACCAAGACCGTTTAAAGCACTTAATTCATTTCAGCTTCGCTGGAGAGGTCTCAGGGTGCCCGAGACTCCATTACATAATATCTTTTACAAAGTCTATTCCCAGCTCGAGTGGAAGATGGATTCTCATCCAGTGTGCGGAGGTTCCACGCCTTTGCTTCCCTCTCCCAGGGTTCGATCCGGCGGGTACCCTCCCGAGGCTGCAGCCATCGCCCGGCCCCGAGCTTTTGGGGTCCCCGCCACTCTTCGAACTCCAATCTGGCCCGGAAGGTGCAGCCGCTTCGCCCTCCTGGCTCCCAGACTTGCCTCTGAGGCCACGGTGCCAGCGGGCGCCCGGGACGCCGCGACTCTCGCCGCTTGCTGGGTGCGCCCCGAGCCCATCCGCAGCGCGCCCGCGGTGCCGGGGCCAGAGCCGCGGCTCGGAGGCAGGGCCGGCTCGGTGCGCCGGGCTCGGGGAGGAGGAGATCGGGGGGAGGAGGAGGAGGCGCGTGAGGGAGGGAGGGAGGGAGGAAGGGCCCAGCCGCCCGAGAGGGGGAGGGGGAGGCGGAGGGGGCCGGCCGGGCCGGGGAGGGGGTGGGGGGGCAGCCAATGAGCGGCGCGCGGCGCGGGGGGGAGGTGGGGGACAAGGTCTGGGGGAGGAGGTAGGATGGGGGAGGGCACAGCCCGAGCGGCGGAGGCTCCAGCCATAAACAAGCGCCCGGAGGAGCGGCGCAGGAGTGAGGCGAGCGGGGCGCGCGGAGCGGACGCCGAGGATCTTGTGTGCTGCGCCACCGCGCCCACTCGGCAGCTCGGGAGGCGGGGACCGGCCCGGAGGCTGCGCCGCTGCGGGGCCGGCCGACTCGGAGGAGAAGAGGGAGGAGGCGCCGCCGGCCCGGGCTGGAGCCGAGCGCAGCAGCCGCCGCCGCCGCCGCGCCAGAAGTTTGGGTTGAACCGGAGCTGCCGGGAGGAAACTTTTTTCTTTTTTCCCCCTCCCTCCCGGGAGGAGGAGGAGGAGGAGGGGAAGCCGCCGCTGCCGCCAGCGCCGACGCTCGTGGGCTCGGGGTCGGCGCGGCCCGCAGAAGGGGCGGGGGCCTCGCCCCGCGCGGGGAGGCGCGCCCCGGGGGCCCCGAGAGGGGCGGCGAGGACCGCGGGCTGCCGGTGCGGCGGCGGCGGCGCGTGTGCCCCGCGCAGGGGAGGGCGCCCGCCCCGCTCCCGGCCCGGCTGCAAGGAGGCGGCGGCGGCGGCGCAGGAGGATGTACTTGGTGGCGGGGGGCAGGGGGTTGGCCGGCTGCGGGCACCTCCCGGCCTCGCTGCTGGGGCTGCTGCTGCTGCTGCTGGCGCGCTCCGGCACCCGGGCGCTGGTCTGCCTGCCCTGTGACGAGTCCAAGTGCGAGGAGCCCAGGAATTGCCCGGGGAGCATCGTGCAGGGCGTCTGCGGCTGCTGCTACACGTGCGCCAGCCAGAGGAACGAGAGCTGCGGCGGCACCTTCGGGATTTACGGAACCTGCGATCGGGGGCTGCGCTGTGTCATCCGCCCCCCGCTCAATGGCGACTCCCTCACCGAGTACGAAGCGGGCGTCTGCGAAGGTACGGCCGCCCGCTGCGGGCCCCCTCCCACCTGGCCCGCGCCGCCCCCTCAGCGCTGGCTGCGCGGAACAAAGTTTGGCCGAGACTTTCCGGAGGAAAGAGGGCTCCGCGGGAGGAGGGGCGGCCGCCGCCCCCGGGAGAGAGTCCCCGCGGCCCTGCGTTCCCTCTCCCTGCTCCCCCCGACGCTCCGGCAGCCGCGGGCGAGGTTGGGTACGGTGGGTGGGGGCGGGAGGGTGGAGGATTCCCCCCTGTCTCCGCGCCGACGCGCACACGTGTGGCCGTTCCGACAGGGGCTGGGTGGCCTGTCCTTGCGCCCCGAGGTAGGGGCTCCGCGGGCTGGCGGGGGGGCACTGCGGAGGCTGCCGCGCGCGAGCCCCTCGGGGAGCCCGGCCCTGCCGCCCTCCCCGCACTGGCGCAGTGTGGCACCGCGAGCTGCACACCGGCCGCGAAAGTCCTTTTCTGTGGGTGGAGGAGACGTGTCTTCAGCTTGCACTCCCCGAGTGACTCTTTTATTATTTTTTCCTTGAGCTCTTTCCTTCACCCCCTTCCTCCTCCTCCGCACGTAAATCAATTTCAGCCTCCGAATATGTCAGCCCAGGGGAAGTTACACACGGTGGTTACTCATTTATTTGCCTATTGAAAACGGTCAAAGGCTTTCTCTCCTGAAAGGAAAAGGGGGTGGGGGTTGCACCTGGGAGTGAAAAGTTGTTGCTCTTAGTGGCTGCTTTTTAATAGGAGATAGGCGCGTGTTTCCTATCGCGTTGCCGGTTCCTCCTTTTTGTTTGTTTGACAGCGGGGATTGTTCTGCTGGCTTCTCCACCGTGCTTTGTGCGCCGCGGTGTCGAGATTGACCGAGGGAGAAAGAGATGAGATTCGCAGAGTCTTTCTGGTTGGGGAGCCAATGTTGGTGCGTGTTGGCCTTAACCCTGCCCGCGTGCGTCGGCCTTAAGGGTTTCTGGTCTGGTTTGGGGTCTAGAACGAGGCCGTGAGTTCTTTTGATGTGGCTAACGGGGGCAGGGTTTGGTGAGCATCAGTTAAAGTGGGATCCCTGCTCCGGCTGACGTGGGGCTGACGATGCTGTTCCGGGGGCATCCTGGCGAGTGAGCAGAGCGCACGCAGCAGCCTCCTTTCTGGGGAGGCGGCGAGGAGAGACCGGTGCCCTCGGCCCGGCGTGCCTTCCTCACTACTTACAGCCAGCACAGTCCAGGGAACGGTTTATTCTGAAGCATCCTTGTGTGTGTTTGTTTAGTATGCTGGGATACTGAAAAAGGAGGTGACAGCCTCAAGGATAGAAATTGATCTATTAAAAGTCTTTCAGTGCTGCGATTCTTTCTAAATACAGACACACACATAGGTACTTATTTTATACCTGTGTAGTTTTAGGGTTTGGGCAGTTCGGGAAAATAGGGGAGGCCTTTCTGGTTTGGAAGCTAGTGGGCAGTGATGAGTGAAGGGAACTCTTCTCAGAGGGGAGGGACTTGCTTTGCTGCACACACAAGACATTGGGTTAGAAGAGTTCATTGAAGTACAAAAAAGCCTCTCACCTAGTATTGTTCCCTTTTATAACTTCTCTTTATGCCTTACCTCAGGAAAAATGGCCATGAGACTAACTTCTGATACCATTTTATGTGTTTTGACTTTGGGAATTCTGAATGACCTAGACTGAAAGATGTATCTTTGAACCCTGCCACTTGGAGTGTATAACTTAATCCAGCCTCTCGTAAATCTGAAAAGAACAAGCAACGTGAAACACAGTTGAAATGCAGTGGAAACTGCTGTGCTCCGAGAAGGACTTCTGCAAGTTCTGAAGATTCTAACCCTTGTTTTGTTTCTTCTTAGTCTGTTTCTGGTGAAGGAAATGCTCAGGGAACATTTACAGTAATCAAGTGTTTTGGCAGGCATATCCCATGTCACAGTATAGAGTATTTTGGCAGTTTGGTGAGCCTTTCATTCCTCTGAAATGATGTGATCCCTCATAGCTTCCTTTTTTCTGGTAACACCCTGTGTACTTGGTATTAGCTTTGAAATGCTTAGAAGGCTTTGTTGACATGATTATATCTCAATTAGTTTCTCTAGAAACACTTTTTATTTTGTAGGCCTGTTTTCAGCTACCCATATTGTGCGTCCAGGGCACTTCCTTTTTAAAAAAAAAACAAAACAAAACAAAACTGAAAACAGCAGTCAACTTGCATTCTAAATCTGTGAAACCAAAGTAAGGGCAGTGTTACCTGGCATGGTATAATGGCTGGATTTAGATAGATATTTTCAATCGTGTGTTTAAATGTTCAGTGTTTTCACTTAACGACAAGACTTATGGAAAGCGTGGAATAAGTTATACCCCAACCGCCCCCTCCCCCCATTTTTAAAATAAGAATTAGAGGAGTCTTTACATGTCAGCAGCTAGCTAGAAGGTATTGATTATCTCTTGTTGTTCTGTGAGTTTACAGGAAATTTCTGAGTGGCCAGTGTTTCCCTCAGTTTCCATTTTTATTCAGAAATTCACGTGGAGAAGCATGGTTATCATTAACTAACATGAATAGGAATTAACATATTTTATTCATGTCAAAGTCTCTTTTGCTGCAATTTTTGCACTAAAATGACCCCTACTGGTTGTATCTGTTAATGAAAACTTGAAAACTTCTTTAATTGGCTACACTGTAAAAACATATTGCATGGTATAGAAATATTATCATGACTAATCTCCCTGCTTTCGATGACATAATTTAAATACAAATTATATTCTCTGTTTGCCAACTTGCAGTAATTTTTAGCTGTGTTTACTCCCATACTGACTTTGTAGGGGGAAGAAAATTATGTTTTTAACTGCAGTTCACAAAATGAGTTAGATAAATCATGGACAGAAATGGGCCCCTTTCAACTTGTGGCGCACTGTCTTAGGTTTTTAAGGCATGCTCGCCCAGTTGGCTCTCAGTAAAAGTAGGTTGAATAAATGGAAGAACCATCCTATCCATAGAAAGAATGCTGAAGGAAAAAAATAGTTTCTGAATGATAACGTGGTGAGTTGTGCCCTGTGCACCTTGTGAGATGTACACTTGGATTTCTTTTCAGCATCGTTTAGATTGTTATTAAATAAATTCTGATTTAATTATTCCTTTTGCTATGGGGGCTGGGGAGTGGTAAGTGCATTTTAAGAGTTGAGCATAGAGCCTGATTCCTAAAGTTTTTTTTCTACTTTCTCTAGTCTGGAAAGTGCTTTTTGGGGCAGGGCCGGTGGCTCACTCCTGGAATCCCAGTACTCTGGGAGGCCAAGGTGGGCAGATCACCTGAAGTCAGGAGTTTAAGAACAGCCTGGTCATCATGGTGAAACTGTCTCTACTAATAATACAAAAAAAATTAGCCAGGTGTGGTGGCGCGTGCCTGTAATCCCAGCTCTCAGGAGGCTGAGGCAGGAGAATCACTTGAACCTGGGCGGAGGTTGCAGCGAGCCGAGATCCTGTCATTGCACTCCAGCTTGGGCAACAAGAGCAAAACTCCATCTCAAAAACAAACAAACAAAAAACAAAGTGCTTTTTGGGACCTGGGTGCAGGTCTCTTTCCTGTTTCCTTTCATCTGCTGAGACCTCCTGTTGCTCTTTGAAGCATCCTGACTGGCCTGTTTTCCTGGCCAGGCTGCCTGACTCCAGGAAAATCACCTGGAAGCCAGAGAAACAAGTTTGGATCCTGAATCCCTGAGAAAGAAGTCTGGATGAGAGACATCTTTGGAGGATCAAAGGCAGAGTTTTGAAAAATTAATGAAGTGAGATTTTCTAGAAAGAAGGTTTTGATTGGACAGTGAGGATTATATTTTGAGCTAAGTGGGTGAGAGCCATTTCTTCTCCCACGTGGAATACCACATTGTGCTTCTGTAAGGAATGAGGCAAGGTGGGAGGCCATGACAACCTCTCTGGGCAGTAAAGGGCAGATGGTGACTTGTTTTGACGGTTTATACAGACAGTGATTAGGAACCAAGTGGAGACTACTTGAGTCACTTTGTTCTGAGAACTCTGTTGTGGTAGATTCAGGTGATAGCTATTTCAGATAAGCACCAGCTTTTTTCCTGATGACTATTTACTCAGTGGCTTCATCTTTTGGAACTCAGCATTGCATGTTTTTCACCACTGCTATCTGAAAGCTACCGCCTTCAGAACAAAATCCTCCTTTTATTTCCCCCAGGAACTTTAACTTTTCCTTTTACACATTTTTCACTGGGCAGTGAGTAGAAAACTAAGTATATGTAGTAGGGTAATTACAGCAAAGAACAGGGTTTTGTTTCCTGAAACTGGCCATGCAAAGTTTCTTTGCTTATCCCTGGAAGACAATCAGTGAAGATGATGGCTGCTTGGAAGAAAATGTGGGGAGCATCTGCTCCAGAGAGCAGGCTGCAGGAGACCAGATAGAGAACCCAAACATTTCATTCTGCACAAGCCACATGGAAACTACTCTCACCACTCTGCTGTAGTCTTGAAGTTAAGAGTCCATGAATTTTAATTTAAGTAAAGAGACGGGGGCAAAATTAATACTCAGGTTCTATAGTTAGAGAAATTAGGCTCTTGGCTTTGTTTTCGAATAATGGGTTTCACATTTCCTCTCAGAAATCCTTAGAGAGGGAGCCCTAAGATCCCAGAGGAACAAGCAGAGGGCCCATAAAATTATGTTATCAGGGAATGGGAAGATAAACCAATGAAGTAAACAAGGAAATAATTAGTTCCTCCCAAAAGTAAATATTGGCAAAACATGGAGAGACTAACTATTCACTGTACTTACATAAATGACAGGACTCAGTGACCTTCACTTTGATTGCCAGGCTTACAGAATCTTCACTGTTATTGAGGAGTCCTGTCACATAAAACACTTGGCAAAGGCCAAATGGATTGCGTATTATCAGAATGGCAAAAATCGCAAGGCTGGAGATATTTGCTGCCATTAACACATATTGAACACTGACCAGGAAAATCTCTAAGGAAGATGTTGGCAGTAGGGTTGTAAACAGATTAATTTATGAAGAAAACTGTCTGAACAGTCCTTAATCTATGTGGGCATTACATCCATTTGTAGGAGATATTTGGTGGCTTGGGACAGGTTTCTGTGTTTTGTGTGGCTTGTCGAAGATGCGATGACCTGGATGAATGAGTGAACAGCTGGGTGAGGCAGGGACGGGCATTATGAAGTTAGGGGATATATTACAGATAAAACAGATGACCCTGAGGAGGTAATGAGTGGGTGGACTAAAGAATGACGAATAGGAGAAGGGAAAATATTGAATTCATCTTAGGGCAACTATATCATCCTTTGAAGAATAATCCAAAACACATTCCAGACATTAATTGTGAAATTCCTGAAAAATGTGGGTGTGCTTAACATCTCCCAGGCTATGGTGCAAGCAGAGATGATAGTGTTGCTTTAGCCTGTAAATACAATAGGGTAGGAGGTGGTAAAATGAGTGGAAGGGAAATATCTTTAGCAAAGCGGGTTCCTGTAACACTGTGTTCCGTATGGCACGTTTGGTATCAGGATTTTGGAGACACCCCAGTAAAGCTCATTTAATTATTTGAGGGAGAAACAGTAGACTAGTTAAGCATGCATGAATAACACATTGAATGCTTTCCTTCTCCAATTCTCCAAAGCTGCGTTTTCAAAGATCTGACTTGCCTTTGCATGGAAATCAGTCACTCACTCATTGGCCTTCTGTGCTGTACAAGGCCTTCTGCTGGAATGAGGGGGATGCTGGGGAGCCCGGAGACCTCTCAGATGTATTCTTCACTCTGTACATTCTTAATCAAGATAAGAAATAAAGACGGCAAGACTGTAAAAAGTCTACATAATATAAATTCAAGCCAAGTAGAAGTGATTTTGCAAGTCTAAGTATGATTAATTGGCTAGTGAAATTTGTGGATAAAATCAGTAGTAGGAATCAAAACATCTGAAGTGATCTCTTCAGGCTCTGGTGGCAAAGCAGACAAGGGGGATTTGAATTTGACCTGGGTTTAAAAGTATGAGTAGTCATCCCTTTCTTTTGTGGGGGGACGTGATCCTACCCATTCTTAGAGCCTGTGCAGTTTGTCTCAGAATGTTTCTCAACATCTAAGAATGAAGCTGTATTCTTAATGCCTTAGTAGCTGTGCTTCAAAATGGCAAGTTTCCTTTGGAGAGTGGTTTTCTCTTTGTTTTAGCTTGTCCCACTAGGCAGATAAGTGTGGGCAGTAAACTAGGATGTGTCGCTTTATCAGCACCTCTCAGCTTCACCCACCCTGCTGCATGTCCTGGGCAGTAGTAGCCTGGTTACATCATTGAAAACCTCTGCTTAGTCAAGACCTCCTAAGTCAAGATAAGAGTGGTTGAATATACCTATATGTAAGAATACCCTCAAGGTAAACACTAAACTGTGTTTATTTTGGGCCAGCATGAAAAAAAAAATTGTTTTTAAAGATCCTATTTTCCTTTGTTAGTTGCAAAGTGAACAGTTATCAGTTCCTTACCTCCCTCCAACCTCAGTCAATTCCCTACATGAAAATACTTAGCTGTTGGTAGAAGAGTGTAAGCTTCAAGAACTTGGGGCCAGATGTGATGGCTCAACGCCTGTAATCCCAGCACTTTGAGAGGCCAAGGCGGGTGGATCACCTGAGGTCAGGAGTTCAGGACCAACCTGGCCAACATGGTGAAACCCCGTCTCTACTAAAAATACAAAAAAATAAGCCGGGTGCGGTGGCAGGCCCCTGTAATCCCTGTTACTTAGGAGGCTGAGGTGGGAGAATTGCTTGAAACCGGAGGCAAAGGCTGCAGTGAGCTGAAATCGTGCCACTGCATTCCAGCCTGGGCAACAGAGTGAGACCCCATCTCAAAAAAAAAAAAAAAGAACTTGGTTTCTGGGGTCAGATCTGCACTCTGCTTCTGTGTGTCTCAACTTTCTCATCTATATAGTGGGATTAATAATAGGGTTGCTATAAGGACTCAAAGAATCCCTAAGAAGCAGTTAAAAGACTGACTGGCACATGGAACGTGCTTACTAACAACAAGGCTACTAACCAGTAGAAGTAAATGATTTTATGTGGGCTCAGTCTCTTGTTCTACCTAATCCTCATCTACCTGAGTCATTGATCCTAAGTAGTTAAGGAGTGTGGGCTCTTAGAAAGGAAGCAAGTTGTTACTGAATTCAGTCCCTGCCCCTTCTAATGACTATTTTTTATGCCTTGTCTAAAAAATTTCTACAAAGTTTATAAAGTTTGAGTAAGTTTTAGGTCTGAAATTTTTTACATTAATTTGTTGGAATTATAAATGTAACTATCTGTGAGCAAATAATTAAAAATATTTAATTTGGGGAGAAGGTGGAGGACCTAGATGTACTGTAATCAGTAATTTCCAGTTTGCTTCACGTTATCTCCTGGGAGGAAATTTTGCTCCTAGCTCCTGAGTGTTCCCACTGATGACTACCACAGGGTTCGGCCTGGCTTGAGCAAAGAAACAGCTTGTACTGCCACAGCTTGACCCCATGGGGGCTATGGTTCCACCTGCTGCTGCAGTTGGTATAAACTAGGCAAAACCAGAGGTCAGAGGATTATCCATTCCTCTGTTCTTTTTCTAGCTCTACCTGTTTTCCCGCCATCCTTCTGCCTGCAAATATTTACTGAGTCTCTGTGGGTCTCGTCTCTGTGCTATACAGTAGTGACACCACTTGTGTAAGCCACAATTTTCCTATCTGTTAGTCATGGATACCTCCCAGGTTCGCTGTGAGGGTTAAATGAGATAAAACTGTACTTCTAAAATTTTTGTGTGTGCACACAAATCACCTGGGTATCAAAAATGCAAGTTATAATTAAGTTAGTCTAGGGTGATACCTGCGATTCTGCATTTCTAACAGATTCCTGGGTGATGCCAGTGTTGCTGGTGCCGGGACCACACTTTAGCAAAAAGCTAGTACTTATTTGTAAAGCATGTACACAGAGTATGGCATATTAAAAAACCTGATAAATGTTACCTGCTATTATAATCGCTATTTTTCAGCCAAAATAAATAAGATATGGGCCCTGTTTTCACACAGGCCATGTTCTGATGGTAAATTGGGAAAACAGACAATTCATTGCAATCCAGTTTGGTAAGCCATGAGATACACAGGCACCAAGCATGTCAGGAGCAACTGAGAGGGACTCTAACCCACATCTGACTACCAGGAAAGGTTTAGTGGAGGATGCAGCAATAGGAAAGACCTGAGGGTCTCCTCTCTTCCCTCCTTTTTCCCCATGCTTCTTATGCAGGATATTTTAGGAAAAAGAAAATAGGGCTTGGGCCAGACAAACCTGCACTCAAATCTTAACTCTGTTATTTTTTTAAATTGTGAGATCAGCTTGCTTAGCTTCTCAGAGCTTCAGTTTCCTCATCTGTGAAAACTGAATATTAATAGCTTTCTATTAAGTAAATATTGTAGTGAGGATTGGAGATTTATATATGCGATCACATAGATGTATATACAAGATTATGTGTGTGTGTCTGTATATTGTGTGTGTGTGTCTGTGCATGCGTGCGCTAGTTTCTGGTACCAAATAGATTTTTAAAAATAAGATTAATTTTAACTTCCATTCTATTTTCTATCCTGTCTCGTTTTCCTCTTTGTTAGCTTTCTCTGTAAGATTAAAAATTTACTTTTGCAGCAAACCACATTGCCACATGTGTACCTCAGCAACAATTCTGCATGATCTGCACGTGTATCCCAGAACCTAAAGTACAATTAAATATATATATATATATATATATATATATATATATATAATTTGTGGACACACATTTTCTCCATTCTTAACTAAGTCTCTTCAAAGGGGTGTCGGGGGTTAGAGGGGGAATTCTGGTGTCAGATGTTTGTCAAAGAGAAAAGAACCATGAAGTGCTGAGAACAGGGGCTGTGAGTACAGGGTCTGTGGACTAAGGAAACGTGCTGGTTTGAGCCAGTGCAACTACAATTCCCAGCTCCTTTGGGATTTCAGCAGAATGTGAACTCCTGGTTGATTTTGTGGTTTGAGCCCCTACATCCAAAGAGCTATTTCAAATCAATAATTGTTCAAAAATGGTCTTTTAATATTAATGGCAAATGGTTTTATGAGAGCGAATTAAATTTCCATTTTTTTGTTAGAACTTTTTGAGGATTTCCAGACATCCTGGGAGACGTTGGAGACCCCAAGGATATAGCCAGGCAAGGCCGATACATCTCACTGAGGTTACAGAAGGAAGCAGCAGCAAGCCTAGCTGGTTCAAAGACCACTACTGGCTTGGGAATGAGCAGGAGAGGGTGTGAGGGCCAGAGGCCATATGTGTTGCTTTTCTCTCTCCCAGGTGGTATTCTAACCATCTTTGATGTGGACGAATACTTCAGGTTGGTCATGGATTTGCATTGGCTCTGGGGAGTCTTTGTGCTGTATACAGTGTGGGGTAGGAAGAAGAACACCTAGAATCAAAATATCTAATGTTATTGTCTCTTTAATTCTTAGTGTAGGTATGGTCCCACTTTGGGAGGAAGAACAGAACTATGTACTCTTAACTGTGACTATTCCTTTGTGTCTGAAAATAAGTATCATTTTTATCCAGTAAATACTGGCTGAGAATTCATAAGGCAGATGCTTTAAATTGGCTGCTGTGGAACAAGGAGAAAGAACTTGATGAAGAGAAATCCTTGGAATCAGTGGTTTACAACTTTTTTTTTCTTCTTGATGATGAAGCCTTATTATCACATAGTAGAAACTGGATTTTCTTCCAGAAACTCCTTTAGTACCTATCATTGTAGCACTTCTATCGTTTATCAAGAGTTCTGGTATTCAGACATGTAACCTACAAACAAAATGAGAAAGATGTCAAATTAACATCCTAATTCAGACTGTCCTGAGATAGTCTGAATATTTAAGAAAGAAAACCAAGTGTTAATTATATTGTAGGGTGTTGTCATTTTATATTTCAGCTTCCTGAGAAGAGAGTTTGAACAGTTTACTATTTGGAAATTTTAGCAGCCAGCTACCTTGCCTTTAGAAAGGTTAATGAAAAACGAGAATGTGCAGATGGTAGTCTATAAGCTGTAACTAAAAACTGTGGCTGTCTTATTTATCATTTCAAAACAAAAACCATAAACAAACATCTCAGATTCAAAACAGAAAGGAATTTCTGGCAGGGCAGAATGAAACCTGAGACTGCAGAGTCCCAGTCTACAAGAAGAGGTAACTTATTTAGCTTCTTATCCAAAGGCCACAGCAAAACGTTTCACAGCTGTGATTAAACAGAAGGCATCTTTTGTTGGAGACTTGTGATACCTCTTTTTAAGACCGCGAAAGACCTGCCAAAATAAGGCAAAGCTAGCTTGAGGATGTTTGACCTGAACTAGACTTTGTGAAGTAGTTGGACCACTTCAGGCCTTATGATGTGAGGAATATGGGGTGCATAGGCTTGGACCCCTTTGTGTGTGTGTTTATAAGTCTGTAGAGACAGAATATTCCATCATGTTATCAAATACAGATCTTGAAAACCTTGTCTCACTTCCCATAGTTGGGAGCTTTGCTTTTTTTTTAAAGTACGGGCTTTTACAGTTTTGAGTGAGGAAAAGGGATGGATTTTAGACAATTTTATCTCTGGAAGTCAAAGTAGAAGGATGTTTAAACAGTTGGAGACAGAATGGGTATGCTGTATGCTTTTCAGAAACCCTGAGTGCCTCTGTTTCAGGCAGATTTTAAGAAGATTTATTACCACTACCTGTCACATAAAAATGAGAGACCAAATAAATTTCCATATTTTAATCAAGAGTGTGACTGTATTTATGTATATCTTAGCTTGTTTCAGAAAGAGTTTGAGGCTGCCCAGAAAGGTGAGTATTACAGAATTCTTGTATGTGATGACATGATAAAGGAAAACACAGCCGTGGCTTTGAAAGCCCCCTTCATCCCTTAATAGCTCAGTGACTTAAACTCC
The DNA here is from genome assembly GCF_030222135.1 of Aotus nancymaae. Classification (NCBI taxonomy): domain Eukaryota; kingdom Metazoa; phylum Chordata; class Mammalia; order Primates; family Aotidae; genus Aotus; species Aotus nancymaae. Next base: position 35,197,800 of record NW_026988471.1, read on the forward strand.
TCAGCTTCCCTTGGCCTCACTTTGCCTTAATTTGTTAAAAGGGAATTAAATAGTTACCCACCTGAAGACAGGGGAACTGAGTCAGATGATATCTTAAGGTCCTACTTGTCCTAAGATGTATGTTTTTATGACCTAGAAGTGCTAGACAGGAGTCAAATATTACCTTGTGTTTGCAGAACCAGGGAAGGAGAAAGTGATAGTGTCTACATGACTGCCAAGTGCTGTAGACAGAAGGGCTTAGAGGAAAAGATCAAGAGTTCCTCCATAGTTAACGTTTATCAAGCGGCAGTGGAGACGGCAAAACATGGCATTGGAAAGTTAGTGACAGCTTTTAAATGCCTGAAGTCTTTCAGTCGCATTAACTGTGGCCTAGTCTGGATTCAGGGTGAACTCAAACCTCTCTCATGCCTTTGCTGCCTTTTCTTTCTCCCATTTTCTTATGTATTTCATTAATTATTAAGACTATGAGGTAGGTAGGTGACAGAGACTGCAAAGGGAGAAGCTGGAGCAAAGACAGGCCAAAACTTGCCCAAATTCACATGCTCATTTCTGCGTCTGACACTAGAAGAGAGTTGAGTAATTGCTGTTCTTCCTAATACCGCAGGCAGCAGCCAAATTCTCCACATTCTTTTACCTTTGCTGCTGTTTTCACTTGCCAGGGAGTTTCCTTAAGGAGCAGACTGAATTTAAAGAAACATAGCAGTAATGAATGGTGCATGAAAGGCGGTGTGGGGTGGTGGGGGGTCACCGGCCAAACGTGGCATGTTTGGTGCCTCACGTTGAGAGGATGAGATGATTCCTGTAGAGGGACATGCTGCATGCTGTGCCAGCTCCCTCACCTCTGTGTGCAGCTGAGCCACTGACCAGGAAGCTCTTTGCTTATATGTGAGACAGCAGATAGTAACTAAATTTGTTTCAAGTACAAGCCAACTGCGAAGCTTGGAAAGTTGTTCAGAAACTTCACCCTTCCTTTGCATGTTGTCCGGCAGCAGGGCATTTAGCAAGGTTAGGCAGTATGAACCTGTGACTCTCAAACTTAAAGTAATGGGCATTATTCTAAAGGATGTGATGCCCAGCACAGCCTCCAGTGTATATTGGCCATCAACTTGCTTGCCTTGTGGTTATTACATTTTTGCCAAGAGCAGCCTTTCAGAATGAGGTGCTAGTTAATTCCCACTGGGCATTTATTCATTAATAAGTCTGCTGAATGTGAAATACTCCATTTGGGAGTATGTGATATGAGAAAACTCAGCAGCTAATTAAGGCGTAGCTCTCTTCCATGAGTCTCACTTTCAGTGCAATTACCTAAGCCATCAATTCCTAGCTATGTACAGTTACATAGTTTTTAGTTTTCTGTAATATTTTGCTTTTTACCCCCAGAAGATTTTTTTTTCACTCCAATCTGTATGTGACATTGTTAAAAGTTTACTAATAACTGGGTAAACATTTTATATTGTACTGTGACTTGCTCTTTCTTTCCATTTTAAAAAGATAGTATCAAAAGTTAAATCCTGTTCCGGATCTTACCGTCTCTCTTCCAGACTAGGTTTCTGGGATGGGGTGGTGGTAATTTACTAACCTGAGCTTTTGCCGAAGATAGGATCTCCTTTACTCTTATTTTGGTATATAAGTAGGTCTTTCTTTGCTTTTTTCTTCTGGGTTGGTGGTGAATATTAGCTTAAGAACTTTTTTTTTTTTTTTTTTTTTTAGACGGAGTTTCGCTCTTGTTACCCAGGCTGGAGTGCAATGGCGCGATCTCGGCTCACCGCAACCTCCGCCTCCTGGGTTCAGGCAATTCTCCTGCCTCAGCCTCTTGAGTAGCTGGGATCACAGGCACGCGCCACCGTGCCCAGCTAATTTTTGTATTTTTAGTAGAGACGGGGTTTCATCATGTTGACCAGGTTGGTCTCGATCTCTTGACCTCGTGATCCACCCGCCTCGGCCTCCCAAAGTGCTGGGATTACAGGCTTGAGCCACCGCGCCCGGCCAGCTTAAGAACTTTTAAACCTCTGGGGCAGTAATGAGAATCTGCACGCCAGAGTCCCAGCACTTCTCTACAAAGCAGCCCATGAGTGCATGTGTGTTTGCTGTAGTGAGGGTCTGTATTAGAAGGTCAGTTAGAGACCCCACTTGCCCACATTTGTGTGCTGTGGTTTGACCCTCCTCTTCTGGTGAATCCCTGCCACAGCCCAGTGCCTACTGGATCTCAAGTGTCTTGAAAAGCCATTGGAAAGATGCTTTCCAGCAGTCTTTTCATTCACCTCCGTGATGTTCTTCCCAGCAAGAATGGGTGCACACAGCTTTCCAGCTACTGGTCAACCCAGCCATTGACAGAGGTGGGGCATGAGTCACTTCCTCTGTGAGGATCCCCTCCAATAACTCACTGTCTGCACTAACAGCAAAAAGTTCTGTAGCAGTGTTTGCAGGGGGGCTTTTGACCTGCAAACATTTCCACGGAACTTTTTGCCATATAGGAACGTATGAAATGTTATATGTAATATAGGTCAGAAATGTTGCCACATCAGAACATTTGATAAGATGATAAATGTGAGGAAAGTGGTAAAAGTTTGTACAAGGATCTGTACAAGGTTGTAGTAGATTTGCTGGCCTAAAAAGATGTACCCAGGATAGTAAACTATTTCTGTAGCATCAGCAGCTGGGCCCCTGAGTGGAAATAGTCTTTGAGAGACAGGAAGCTAATTCCTTCTTTCAATGTGTTGTTAACTTTGTGCCTTTGGATGCAAAGTGTGCATGCATGTATATTTTTTCAGTCGCTGAAGGCACAACACAGACAAAGAATACCGTGCATTATATTATGGATGTGCTGGAAACAGTGCCCCAGCTTGAAGCAAGTTGACTGTAGTATCTACTCTGGAGATTAGCAAGCCGAAAATGACTTCTAATAAAGGTTGCACATTGTTTTACTTATTGCATTTGAAAAAGTTCTAATTAAGATGCATTGGGTTTTAAACTGCCTGGTAATTGGGATCTCTATAGGTGGACAAGTAGAGCTAACTTATTTCTTGGTGATTGGGACAGGTTTTTTTTAATAGTAGGCCATCGTTAAACAGTTTTTGACCTTCTGCGGGAACTTTAGATGTGACAGCAGAAAGAAACAGCAGAAATTTAGAATGAGAAATGGAAGACCTCTATAGGGAAATAAGTAAAATAAAAGAAGCCAGAGGTGTTTTTTGTTGGCAGTAGATGATATTGTTTTCAAACACTACCCTGGGAAAAGATGAGCCCTCAGCAACCAAGTTTATTGACTATCTATTCAGGAAATTGTATTAGATGCTTTGGAAAGAGAAAGGAAAAAGAAAAGACTTTCTGCCAACTGAAGGCTGGAAAACTTGAGGGAGATAAAGTATTTGCATGCTTTAATAACATAAAACATGTCCAAAAGAAATACATAATTACAGCTATGTTTGGCACTGAAAATAATCCAGGTATTATATTTTTTAAATTGTGTGTGAATATGTAAGCTAATGCCCTTGAGTCAGCAATGCTTGGGTGATGGTATTTCTTGAGAGAATGGAAAAGTAGAAGATACTAGGAGCTAAAAAGAAAGAGGAGGGATGAAGGATGACTATTAGTTGAGAAGGAACAGTGAACTTTTTTTCTTTAGAGGGGACATGTTTCATATGCATATTTATTCCACCTCTACTTCTAATCTTAGTATAATAAACATTTAACTTCCCATAGGGCCTTAGTAATCTGCATATTATAACTAAAAGCCCACAGGTAAGGGAAAATTAGACTCCTAAATTAAAGACTTGACCATATTGCTCCTAAAGTTTTGGTTTTCCAACTTTATTTCCAGTTTATCTTGGACAAAGACCCTTTGAGAACTCAGAAAATTAGGAGATGTGGTCAAGACATACTTCTTAATATCTAGGGAAACCAAAGACTTGAGGGTAAGGCCAGCAACTGGAAAATGGGCGTGGCGTTGGGTTTCACACTCCCCTATAGTTGTCTTCACGTCGTTTAAAATGTGTTTTCATCCCTCAAGCCCTACCACTTTATGTTCTTTCCTTTGTGAAGCCTTCCTGCCCTGTCCAGGAAAAAGTAATGCCATCTCCCATCCCCCAGTGCCCATAAATAGCACTCTCTCCTTCCCCTGTTATAGCACTTTTCACACTGTGTTAGAGTTCACATTTCTGTCTCTCTGCTTCATTGTGATCTCTTTGAGTGCCAGGATTGTGTGTTATTCTAGCGCTTGGCACACAGGAAGAACTCAATGAGCATTTGTTGACTAAATCTAGACTCAAGGTCATCCAAGATATTATACAAAAACTTTTTCATCGAACTGTTTGGTCTGCATTGTGGAAACTGAAACGAATGGCACTCCCCGGTAAGAGAATCCCAGCGAGAAGCCGGAGCGTTGCAGGAGGAAAGTTAAACTGGTTAACTTTGCTCACGCCACTCAGTCTTAGAATTTTTGGTAGTGTTTCCATGATGAGTTAGTTTCAGCTGTATTTTTTTTCTATTGACAAATATTTAAAGATAATTTTTATTTGGATGGACTTTTCTTCTTGTCAGTTTGTCATAAAGGTGTCATCTTTCATTCACTAACCCCTCATCAGCTTGTAAGAATTTTCCTTGTGGGTGTTGCTGGTTACCTTCTCTTGACTGCCAGGGATCTGATGTACACTGAACAGTTGAGATACTGTGGTGATCAGCTGCTTGTAAACAATAACTGATAAAAGATTATAAATTACTTTATCAATATACTTCAGATGACCATATCATCATGACTTGGTGATGGCAAAATAGACTTCTGGATTCCCAGCAAAATCTAGGATTGTGTCTTAATAAACATGTATGTTGATTAATCAGGAGGGTGTTTAGTTAACAAACATATATCGAATGATGTTTGTGAGTGCCAAGTGCAGTATGATGCAACCTGCTTACTGCTTCAGGTGATCTCCAGATATCCTAAGGAATTTTTAATTGTACGGTTTCTTTGGGGAAGGAAATCCTAAGCCAACAACCTGAGGGGTGGAAATGTGTGACTGTGAATAATTAAAATGCCTCACAATGATTCCAGCAGGAATTCCATAGGAATGTACTTTAAGGCATTTAGCAAAGCAAAATCCCATTTGGATTTACTCCAAACCCTATGACTTCAGAGACAGGAATTTTTGATGATTAGTGGCTGGAGCCTCAACTTGTTATTTAGCAATTCCACATTCAGTGTGGAATTGTTTTTTCTATAACACTAGTTATAAGTTCTTTATTTGTTTTTCTAAAGGTTTTAAGGAGGTTTACAAATTAAGATGGAATAAGGCATTAGAAACCTAAGGATACATAGCAAATTAAAACCTTGATACCTTTGGTGCTAAGCTTTTCGACTGCTAAAGATAGGCTTGGCCAAGATAAAGTGTATAGAGTCAGAGACACGTACAGAATTATCCTGGGCATAAGCTCAGGTAACTGTGCCATTTTATCACTTTAGTCCATGTGCCCATTTTCTTAGGGCAGGTTTAATTTTCTGCTGCAGCATGTCCCTTCAGCTTTCCCGAGTTTAAGATGTTCATCTTATACCCAATGGAAAATTTTGATAATGGTAGTGTATGGTTGGTGGCTTTCCCAGTAGCCTACTTCAGATACTTTTAATGATCATCACCAGTTGCAAAAGTTTTAGAAAAGGGAAAGAGAGAAGCTGGAACTGATGGCTGAGTAAAATTATAGCTGTAGAGCTCTGGTTGTCCATAATGAACAGTGGCAATGAACAGTGAAGATTTAAGCAAGGTTATTTTTTGAGGGTCCACTGATGGTTTTCCTATAACTCATTAAAAATATTTTTATAGCTTTTATATGGCTTCATTACTATTGAAAGCTTAAAAATCAATTCCCAGACTTCCTAGGCAGGTATGTTCTCTTTTGAGTGTTGCCTTCTCTAAGACTTTATCAGCAGGAGTATTTGAGTTGATGACAAATGCTGCCAAAATGAGAAGTGTGTGTGTTTCTCAAAACTCGTGATCCCACAGTTTTGAATCGAGGGTGTAGGTAAAGGACCCAGAGCTGTTCTTGCTGGCGCACTTATCCTCAGACTTTAGTAAAGTACATGAATGGAGGCAGAGGACTGGGAAACACTCTTGAAGGAGGGAGTGCCCATCAGCCTGTAAGCCAAAGTAAACAGTTCTTGTAACTGAAAAATAGACTTCCTGGAAGGAGAGAACCAGAGAAGTGGGTGTGAAGTGCAACCAACAAGTACCATTTTCAGTGAGATAGACAGCTGGGTTAACCTGAGTCCTGAAAAGAACCTCTCAGAGTATTTGGGGAAATCAGTTGCTTGAACCAGCCTTTGACTGGCCTATCGTGCCTATAGCTGTATCCAAAGACGGCACTTGGGAAGAAGAGGTCACATTTGTGATAGAGAAAGCAGACTGATGGGGCATTTTGAGAGGTAGAAATGAAGCTATCAGTGGCAGAGCCAGTGGACCCGTAGGATGGCAGTGGGAAGGTATCCGTGAGCCTGTATGTATGGAAATGCAGGCATTCTCTGTCAGTCTTTTGTCACAGTGAGAAAACGTCATTACGTTGGACAGCTATGCACACGTGAGAGATTATGTGATGTGTGCACATACTTGTGCATGCGCATCCATGTGTACAACATGCACACGTGCAAAAAAGGTTGCTCACAGAGTCATGTGCATTGCTAAAGGTTGCTCCTGATAGTATACTGTGTCCCTTCCTCTATGACAGGAGTGTGTTTTTCTTTTTTTATTTTATTTTTATTTTTTATTTTTTTATTTTTTTATTGCATTTTAGGTTTTGGGGTACATGTGAAGAACATGCAAGATTGTTGCCTAGGTGCATATGTGGCAGTGTGATTTGCTGCCTTCCTCCCCTTCACTTATATCTGGCATTTCTCCCCATGCTATCTCTCCCCAACTCCCCACCCACCGCTGTCCCTCCCCTATTTGCCCCCAACAGACCCCAGTGTGTAGTGCTCCCCTCCCTGTGTCCATGTGTTCTCATTGTTCAACACCTGCCCATGAGTGAGAACATGTGGTGTTTGATTTTGTGTTCTTGTGTCAGTTTGCTGAGAATGATGGTTTCCAGGTTTATCCATGTCCCTACAAAGGACGCGAACTCATTGTTTTTGATGGCTGCATAATATTCCATGGTGTATATGTGCCACATTTTCCCTGTCCAGTCTATCATCGATGGGCATTTGGGTTGGTTCCATGTCTTTGCTATTGTAAACTGTGCTGCAATGAACATTCGTGTGCATGTGTCCTTATAGTAGAACAATTTATAATCCTTTGGATATATACCCAGTAATGGGATTGCTGGGTCAAGAGTGTGTTTTTCTAACTGAAACTGTTAGGTTCTGTTAATTCCAACAGCAAAAAAAAAACAAAACAAACAAAAAAAAACTGCTGTTAATTCCAACAGCAAAAAAAAAAAAAAAAAAAAAAAAAAAAAACTGCCTCTAGCCGTCATTCTTTAATTTACATAGATTAAATACATGGTAGTTTGTCTCCTAAGTGGCTTACATAAAGCTGTGGGCATCTTTTCCTGTGTCATCTCTTCTGCAGTTCCTAAGGTACTTACTATTACTAGGTTTGTAGTAGCTAATGTCCTACCCATGCTATGTGTCAAGAAAGGTAGACTATCAAAAAGGATTGATGCAGACATTCCTTAGAACTTTTCATGCCCAGAGATTATTGGAGCTTAGTTGCATGAGGGAAGGGGCCTTGCCTTATAAAAGGAGACCCAAGCCCCCTATTAAAGGGGTCACTCAAAAAAGGTATTATCTAAATTCCCTCTTTGTAGTTTTGTTTCTTGAATGTATTTCCCATCATTAGCTATATGTGCTGGGGCCAAATGTTGGGTCCACCGCCATCTTTTAAAGGATATGCTATAAAGGGAACATAACTTTACTAGACAGTTTGGGAAATAGAAGAAAAATCTATCCAAAATGTGCTTGTTCCAAACACAAAAAGTGGTTCCATATTTTTGTACATATCCCTCTCTAGCCTTACTCTATAGACATTCTTTTTTCCCCACACAGCTTGTATCATGTTTTTTTTTCCAGCTAACATTATATCAAGTGCATTGTCCCGTGTTTCTACCTTGTCTTCATTATTATAATTTGTCAAGTAATTGGATTGTACTGACTACAGTTACTCCTCATTTTATTTCCTCCTGTCCTTTCCATACTACTTAAAAAGCAAGCAAGAAAAAAAATGTATTTAAGAGAAAATTCTATGTAGTCGTAATGGAATTTATTTTCCTGAGTGCCTGAGTGCGCTCCAAACAGGTAACTGTGACTGTGTCATCTCTTCTTACTAAGCATCTTACCACTCACTACCTGTGCATCTGATCCCTAGGCTCATGGCATGAGGGGTGTGGCTTTTAGATGTTTTTGTTTTATGTACTCAGTATCAGCAGAACTGTACTGACTCTAAGAGTGCGGAGGCTTTGTAACGTTAACTAACGATTTGTAGGTTTTGTGCAAATAGCCAGCTCTCTAGGTAGAGACATTTTAATTCTGTTGCTTTTTTTTTGTAGCATATTATTGGATTGCAAATGTTTACTTTAGTATGAAAAATGGATATAATTAACTAAGTTCTAAATAGGGACTAGATATTAACTTCAAAATGAATTCACAACTTTTATGCTTTGCATATGCCGTAATGCTGTTGTTACCAAAGATTTAAAGCAGTTTTCCACTTCTGCTATCTTATAAATTAAAACCAGAGCCCTAGACGATATCCAGCAAGGTAGCTATAAAATTTGAAAAAGTCTTCGGATCATTGTCAGGATTAAGTTTGTTGAAATTCTATCTGGAAAGTAGACTTTTTCTTGTATTATTATTATTATTGATTCATACAGTGCAATTCGTACTGGTTTCATATTCAGAAGGTATATAGCATCCATTGTAATATTTCAGATTAATTTCTGCAGTCTTTATTTAAAAATACAAATCCTCAAAACAAATTGTATAAACAGTATACAAAATCAAATCACCAGGCTTCAAATATATTTTATGTGAATGTTAAGTGCTCTTTGAATTAGCAAAAGGAAGACAAACATTTCGATTACCTCTTTAATATTAAATTTTTGTTTCTGGATTATAAATCTTTGAAAATATAATTAGTGTAAGATATATACCAATCAGCATAGTCCAGAAAACACTGAACCTGGCTGCTTGTTAGTTGGAAAGAGTACCTATTTAGACTTTCTAAACCACAGTGTGTGGCTAAGTGATGAATATGCGCTATTACACTTCCAAAAATACTTTTTGGACCAACATATTGACTTAAGGGAGCATACTTTGTACTGAAAAAGTGAAATCACATCAAATTTAACAGTTTAACCCTGTGTATTTGTATAATTTTAGTTAGGTCATAGGATAATGACATTTGCTAAAGTCAGCAAACATGTAAAATAAACATTTTGAAGTTTGTTATTTATGTTCTACAATAATAAATATTGGCATCTACCATAACCACCACTACGAAAATATGTATGCTGAAATTGTATCTCCAGGATGAATAAAGAGGTGGAAGGCAAGCTGACGCCCATTAGAAAAAAGGTTTAGAAAGAGAGAGAGGGCCTGGACTTTTCTCAGCTTCACCCCAACATAGGGCCTGTAGCACCTATTTATAACCAATTTCTAAAACTTCAAGGTGAGAATTAATAGATTGTCTCCAGTTTTATATAGTTACTCTTTAGTCAGTTGATCTTTATTATCAACCAAAGCTTCAAGTGGTTTTTATTTTTATTTTTTGCCAAAAGCTTCTTACCAATGTGATTATCAGTGTTTAAATTCATTTATAATGAAATGGATTTGTGTCTTCCTTGCTCTACAGTAGACAGTGAAGCCTCCGTGACCTGTGTAAACTTCAGGTTGAGGCGAATGTTTAAACAGTAGGTGAGTGTTCCTACAGTGTCTCTGGACTGCATTTCCTTGCTTACAGAGCCCTGGAGCTGAGCCAACCCGCATGAGCGGGAGGAGGAGAGGCTCGGTTTTGAGAGCCCTGGGTTTATTTCTGGCTATGGGGATAGGATATGAGAATGCGGGAGAAGGTGTAAATATAGTTTGAGGGAGGTCATAGACTCGGAGGTTCTTGCCAGGGGTAAATGCTGGATGGATTTGTTTATGGATGGATTTGATTATAGCTGCTTCACGCTTTTACCTCTGAAGTTGGTGCTTCCAAGGGGTAATGCTCATTGTCTGGATCTCTTCTAGCGGTTATCTCAGAATTCTTTGCTGCACCAACCACAGCAGTTCTCTTCCCTTTCTTCTGGTATTTGTATTCAAATGCCTAATTTCCTGACCTGTTGTGAGGGTTGTACACCAAACTTCTTGGGAAAAGATGGGTATGTAAATACTACAAGCTTTATAGCATTTGGGGATGGAGTTGTGGGATTTGGGAGTTTGTGACCCCATCTATCTGTGTATCACTATCTTTAATGTAGAGAGACAGACAGAGCAGCAGTTCCTAAACCCTGTCTTTTGTCTCTCCATGGGTTGGTCACTGATTTCCTCTGTGCCGGATCTGAATCCCTTTCCCTTGCCTCCCCCCACGTGGGTTCAGGAAGGCCCACATCCAACAGCTGCCCTTGGTCGACCCCCAGCCCTGCACACAAGTGTTCTCCGCTGTTTGGAGCCGGGGCACTGTCCAGGCGGCTGATGACAGCTCATTGGTGGCACTGGTCTCACTCCAGCGCTGGCTCTGTCCTCTTGGCCCTGTTGCTTCCTCCTTGGAGGATTAGTCACCCCAGTCTTGGGGCACTTTACCCACCTGTATGACTAGCACATGTTGCATCCACTTGCCAAGGAATGTTAGGGATACAGTCTCAAGAAAACCTGCCCAGTGGAAATGACTTCCTCTGGAGAAATTTAAATGATAAATTCCTTAGGGAGAAACCATATTTTATTAATGAGAGACAAAATTGTGCACTAGTGGGAGTTCAGACTTGGAAGCCAGTGCATAGTCCAGCCTGGCGATGTGCATGGGGTGTTACCTTGGCCAAAGCTCCCCAACCTCTGTTCATGGTTTCCATCTGTAAAATGGGAATAACAGTAGTATCCATTTATTTTGGGTGGTTATGAGGATACTTCATTCATTCATGTAAAACTCTTAAATAGTGGCTTGTATACAGGAAGCACACAGTAAATGTACATTAACATTGTATCTTTGTACCTCAACATTTAGCACTATGGTTTATACATAGCTCATACGCTTTAATGCTTTGTTGAGTAAGTGTAATACTCAGAAGGTGGGAAAGTGATTTCCTCCTCTCTTACCATAAAATAAGAGTAATATTTGGTTGCAATAAGGCATCATAGGCATGAAGACATTTACTCCCTAGCTGCTGGCAGGGGAGAAGAATGTTCAGAATTCTATGTTGATAATTGGGTGCCTGTGATTTGTTAATCATACCTAACAAACTCAGTCTATCAGGTGTTAAACTAATGTTTACTGGCTCCGTAGGTGAAAGGACAAAGCCATCAGGTGATTTGTTTCCAAAAAGCATTGTTACTGGGATATTTCAGACTCCAAAATGTGTGGTGGTCATTATTAACGAGACTTTGCCCTTTCTATAGTTAGGGGCTTACTCTGCATTGTAACTTAGTTTGCTTTTAAGGCAATAGATGGGTAGAGGGTAGATAGATGCTCTGTAATTGAATAGCCTACTGGGCTTCTGCATAGTCTGCTTAGTGTCTAGCACAGCACTGTGTAAGTTAGCAGGTGTTCAATAAATGTATTTTAAATCAATGTGTAATTGATGGTATGTTTTTCTTCACATTATAGCACATTAAAGGTGCTTGTGAGGAAGTTTTGTTTGTGATTTTCCTCCTAGGCAGGCGCCACCTTACGTGTTTCTCTCTAGCTGTGGGTATTGAATTTGAGGCTACTCTTGGCATTACTGCTCATCTCTGAGAGGAACAAATGGTCCCCCAAATGGTCCAGATGCGACAGTAGGGGAAGGAGTGCCACCACTCATTTTAAGGTGCTTCGGCCATACTCTGGATGAAGCCCACAGTGCTAACAGGAGGAGGTAAGCCTTTTTTTTTTTTTAAGTTAAAAAAGTTAATTTAAAAGTTTATGCTGATGCTGTTTAATATGGCAAAGACTAAAGGGTATATGTCCTTCTGTTTGCTTGGTGGGGACTGCTATCCTGAAGATAAGAGATTTTGATGCAGAGATTGGACTGTTCCTGGTGTGGCAACAGTCCTCTGACTCCAGTCATTTTCATAGTCTGTCTTTTTGGTTAACAAAAGACATCAAGCTAGAGATTAAAATGTGCAGAAAACAGTTTTTAAAAAGTGATCATATCTACAAAGTTTATAAGAACATGAACCTGAAGTCCTGTTATCAGCATTTTGTAAGTGCTTCTTCTCATTCTAAAAATATTTATTGATTTTAAAAACGAATTCTGTAACAGGATAGCAACAGTAGTAAAAATCCTTTTTATGGAGAAATGTAGAGCTTTTAACTAACGTACATACTCATTCAAACAAAACAGCTTGTCTTGTTTTTAAAGAAACATTTCTGTTGTCCGTTGTATAAATTTTAATAACTTCTCTTTCCTTTTCTTTTTTTTAGGTCTCTGTGTTCCAGATTTTTTTTGTAACTATGAAATTCTTGCCTTGTATTCAACTTAAAATGAAATAAATTTATTTCAGTGCAAATGGGTACACTGTGATTCTTGTGTGGCAAAATCATGCAGGTAGTTTGAAGAATTCATCATTTTATTAAAAAAAGAATAGAAGAGTATACAAATGCTTTCCTTCTTTCTCATGTTTCTCTCAAATTGAAGTGATCTATTTAAAATCTGATCTTCATAAAAGGAAGAGCTGTCACAGGACATCTGATTTATGGGTCATCTGATTTGTTTCTGCTGTAGTTCCACACTCTGCTGGGGTACAAAAATCAGGCACTTTTGTTTCATTCCTGACAGCAGTGCAGGCTGCTCAAAGTATAAGAAGAGCAGCACATGGAGGTAATGTACAGTCTTCTGAACAGAGCACTGGACTGGTTTTTAATGAAGGGTAGTAAGCACTTGGGGTCCAAACTCTAGTTTATTCCAGAAAACATATCCTCTCACTAGTGTTGGGTCTTAGTAAATGAGTGCTTGAGAGGAAGGAGGTCATAATTGGTCAGGGATTCTATTTCTTTTTTTAAGAAAAGCAATTGCTTAGAATGAGATGAATCTATATCAGGATATCTTTTTGTGGGATCATATTAATCATCTTACCTATAGATTTACTATATGATCAAACTTAACCATAAAGATTTATTAAAAACAATGGTTGGTTAAAAAAAGAAAATATGTGTACAGGAGGAATGTAGACATTTAGTTGAAGTACAGTTGATAGACTTTGACCACTCAGGGATACTTTCTCCATGGACTGTCTTACAGAGGCAGAACCTAACTACAAATGCTTCTTGTGACTCTAATGCATGAATGGCAGCCCTAAGTGGGCTCCTCTTCACTTACTCCTCCCCAAACTCCCCAGCACCATTTTCCCTTTCCTTCCCTTCCAGTGTCTACACCCATCAGTCAGGTACTCTGTCCTCAGAGTGCGAGTCCAGCCATGTTATCCTGCTCCCCATTCTCCCCCACAAGACCAGGCTGAAGTCTGCCTGTTCACCTGTTTGTGCTATTTATTCCTTGCCGGCTTCCTTTTTTGAGTTCAGTGGAGTGGTACTCTTGTGTTGGAGGGATTCAGCACTGCACACTATGTCATGGTACTCTGAGCTGCTCCTCTTGGGTCCCAATGGGGCCAGAGTTATTCAGTCCCATCATGCTGCAGCCCTAAGCTCCAGAGGGTGACTTTGATAGGATGCACATCCTGGAGCTTAATTTCATCAGCCCTGGGGGCCTGCAAGCAGAAGGAGTTGGAAGCCCTTGAGAGGCCAGATCCTGTGGGTTTGAGCCCAGGCTCTACAGAGTTCAAACCTACAGGACAAAGAAATCAAAAGAAGGACATAAAGTTTGGGAGACACTGAGTCTGCAAGGCAAAGAAATCCAGTATTGCAAGGGGAGGATTTTGGGAGGTTGAAGTTTGGTTTGCCCTCTGAATGAAAGTGTTATGTGGCTATTTGTTAGCCAAAAAGACCTGACTTTGAAAATGATGGTGATCAGAGGACTGTTGCCATACCAGGAATCAGAATTGTGGCATTGGAAGTTGCCTTAGCAAAGCACCTTTAGACCAGCCTAATTTTACAGATTAAGGGATTGAGACCCATACAAGTTTGTCATGTTCTCTTATTTTTGAAAAACTTTCCACCATGTCTGCAGTTAACGGCCACTTTTTCCTGCCTGACCTGAAGAGGTTGAGGAACTTTCTCTTGCCCATTCTGGAGGGAACTTCTGGGACCCCTTATTGCTCTCCCTGCCCCATGACTTTGTCCCAGAATACAGAGCACAGTGGGCTGGATCAGCCTCTGCTGAACTTTTCCCTGCCAGCCTCCCTGCCTGCTGCCTTGCCCTTGCCCCCGCCCCCGCCCCTACCCCCCACGCAGGATTCCAGAGCCCTCCCAGTGGTGGTGTGAAGCCACTGGAATGTGGCACTCTGACCCCCGGCAGTTGAGTGTCCTGGATGGACCTGGCCTGGGAAACAGGAAGGACTCGGGGGAGGGGGAAGGAGTGCCCCATGGCCTTGAGGTGGGATGGAGGGAAAGGAAATGCTGCCCAGTGCGGCCCCTCAGGCAGCCCCCGCTGGACTCCCACACTGGGGGTGGGGCTGGCAGGGCAGGGAGCAGGCAGTTTTCCTTAGACCAGGCCTTGGGCTGGGGCCTCTGTCAGAGCCAGGCTCAGGAAGGTGAGCTGCCAAAGCAGTTGGGGTGAGGAGGAAAGGATATGAGGGGAATGAGGAGGAGCAGGCCAGAAGGCAGAGGAAATTGTAGTAGGAGATGACAAAGGTGATAGATGAGAGAAGGAATGTCCAGCGAATGTGTGGACTAGACACACTGTTCACTTTAGAAACCAAATCTGTTAGAAAACAGGAAAGACCCTCCTAAAGAAACTTCCAGCCGGGTGCAGTGGCTTGCACCTGTAATCTTAGCTACTTAGGAGGCTGAGACATGAGAATGGCCTGAACCCGGGAGGCAGAGGTTGCAGTGAGCCAAGATGGCAGCACTGCACTCCAGCCTGGGTGTTAGAGACTCCATCTCAAAACAAACAAAAAACAAGAGAAAACCTTTCCTGCCATTTTTATTTTAGAGAAAAGCGCATCCCATTTGGAGACCCCAGTGCTTTTTAACATGCCTAGCCTTGGCAAAGATAGAGCCACTGGGGTTAGTGAAAGGGATGGGTACACATCCAAGTGTGAGGCCAGTTGTTACTCACCTGTCCCTTTCTGTTTTCTGTCATTGGCGGACCCACCTGGACCACGCTTGGGTCTGTTACCTCCCTTGAAGAGGTTTTCAAAAAACCTGAGGACGAGCCTCAGGGCGATGATATGCCCACCAGCTCCTTGCCCCTCTCCAGGATTAGGGAACCTTATATCCTCAACTTCCTCCCATTTAAAGCCTTTGGCAGAATCAGGATGCAGAACCAGGGCCTGGAACTGCCTCAGCAAACCCTTGTGTAACTACTAGCAGATCATGCTGTTTCCAAACTGCACGTGTTGACAAGCCAGCTTTCTGTTGGGGATGTTTAAAATTAAATTCTGTGTTCTTGGGAAAGGAATAGAAACTATAGGCAGAGTCTGTTTCTGAAACACCTGTTTTAAGTGGAGAGCGATCCTTACTGCTACCATACCTGAAGGGCTTGTGTTTCCTGTGCAGCTGGAATCTCTCTGTGCTGAGTAAATTAACTTCTGTGCCCAGGGTAGTCTTGAATGATAATTAGTGCTCTGTGGCCGTGCCACACATCCTGTCTGAAGAAAGGGTGCTAATGTCCTTTCCTGTCTTTTCACAGGACATTATATGAAGCCCTAGAATAGTGGCCCTGGTGTTAAATAGAAGTGTCTTGGTTATTGCACTAATTTATTGGGCCTACAAGCCCAGCATACAGCACCCCTTTCCTCCATTCGATTGATCAGAAAGACACCAGGTGAGGCCCGTTGTGATGCTGCAGGCAATGCCACAGCCCAGTTGGCCTGTGTCTCCCGATCAATGTGTGCATCTTCCGGTCTGCCCTGAGAACTTAACCAGTCTTCCATAAATTGGAAGTTCAAAACAATGGAATTCTTAAAGAACAAGCGCATACACATAAATGTAAAGCTGGGCATCTCTATATTCTAATCCTTTGAAATTTGGTGATCATTATTGTTCGTTACATAGGATCTGGATTTGATCAGAGCATCCTTTGGGAATTGTCTGTATTTGGTATTTCTTTTTATATCCTAAAAGCTGTTAGTTCTTGAAATGTGTACTGAACCTTATAAAATAGTAATTAGATGTATTTCCACAAATTGTGAGCTTTGTCATTTGGATAGTTTTTCTGAGACTTTTTTCCCACTATAAACACCAACTTTAAATAGAATAACATGACAGAGTCATGATCTTGAAAAATCCACCTACTTGTAACTGCATATGGGAATACATATTGCTGTAGCATGTGGAAAAAGGATTGATTCATACCTGTTTTATTTACATTTTCTTTTGGAAGCAAATTAGTTGTTTTCTATGTGTATATTTATGCCTACATGTATTCTAATTTGAAATGTAGAAGTCTATAAAGATTTTTTCCTTAATTTTGACACTGCTGTGTTTAAAAATATCTGGAAGTTACCTGTTTCCTAGTCCTTGGAAGGCCTGAATTTATATAAAGTTTATTTCTTTGCATCTCAGCCATTCCCGAAAGATTTTCGATACTAGTGCATGAGTAGTGAATAAACAAACCTGAAGCTTTGATACCTACAGAACATTTTTAAAGCTGCTTCTTTTTTACCACGCAGTATTATTAGTAGAGAATAATATTAGTTACCTCATAGAGCTAATATTTTTCAGGTTTACCATTCATTTACTTCAGCAAGTGGATATTGCAGCCTGCTGTGTGTTCAGCACGGAGTGGGTATAGAAATGAGGGAGGCAGTTTCTGCCCCCAGGAAGCTCAGCAATGCCTTAGGATAGGGAAGAGTGCTGGGGTTTGGGGTGCTGGAAAGAGAGGGATGGGTGGGAAAAAATTGAAAATCAGACTTCTTTGAAGAAAAGATATTTAAGCTGGGCACAGCATGGTAGTAGCAGCTTTCTAGGTAGACAGGAGGGAAAAAAAGTGTTCCTAAGCAGAGGAATGGGATCTGTAAATGCCATTGGGGATCCGTTCCATTTGAGTGATTATGCATAGTATACTCAGGGAAACAGCTGATTTAGTAAATATTTATGGAGGCCCTACTATGTCCTGAGCCCTGTTCCAGGTGCAGAAGACACAGCAGTGAACAAGGCAAAAATTCCCACTAACTGGAGCTTTCTGGTAGAATCAGCCAAATTAGTAAGGAAAACATACAGCATACCAGAGGAGAGAAGTGCTACGGAGAAAAAGCTGAGAAAGGGGACAGAGACGGCCACAGTGGTGTCTGGTTTGCGGTTTTCGTGGTCCGGCAAAGTGTTGCTGGAAGTTGAGTCTGATTGAAGACCTGAAGGTGTGCTGGAGTGAACCGTGCACTCACCTGGAGTAGGATGTTCCAGACAGATGGAACACAAGTGCCAAAGCCTTGAGGCTGCAGTAGCCGGGGAGGAGAAGAGGTGCTGGCTGCACAGTGGGAGGTAACTGGAGCATCAGCCAGGGCTAGGCCCAGGCCTCATATATCAGTGTGACCTTGGGGTCAGGAGAGTGCCATCCTAGATTTCTAGATACAGTTTGTGCTGTCATCTCTGCAACCCCAAGCTGATGACCCAGTGACTTGGAGCTGAGTGTCTGTTAGGTATAGAAGTAAGATACTACACAAAAGAAACTCTAGATTTGTGAGAATTGTGTAAATATGTTTTTCAAACATGTTCTTAAGATTTTTTAATCTTCCTGTGTTCTTGTTATAGTTGTCTGGTTTATTTCACATGAATGTTAGGGATCAGATCACTGCTGTGTAAATCATAGTCCTCCCAAGGTATTCATACTCATTTCTTAACATGGCCTAAGGCAAGAGTCCTGCTTTTCATTGTCCCTTCATTTATATTTGCTTCTTTCTGGAGAATTTTAAAACGAATTTCAAGGACTTGATGCCTTTAAAATCAGTGGATCAGGCCTTGTGTTGCGAGGTTTCTTATTAGGCCGCAGTTGCCTCTCTCGTTCTCATTTCTAATTTCTAGCACTACTGTCCACCTAAACATATGCTAATCATGTGGATCTTAATGATGAAACTGGGTAACTAGGAAATGGTATGCCGTACATATGAAGCACTATTCATTGAATATTGCTGGCAGTTTTGTTTTGTTGCTGGGACCAGATTCTTGGAGTATGTAGTAGGAATAAATAAGACGAAATGTAATCTTGCTTTACCAAAAAAAAAAAAAAAAAAAAATCAAAAGTTTGGGTTTTTAGGCAAGATATTTAGGGAAGACATTTCTTTGTAGAACAGTATTAGGTTAATGGCAAGGATCAGTAATATAATTGTTGTAATTTTTATCACTTTTTTGTTTATCTTCCACTTGGCTTATTTTGAAGACTTAAGATAAATTATTAAGGTAAAGTGCACAGCAGTGCTGAAGTTGATTTTTAAAAGCATTCCTTGCAAAAATGATTGCTAGCTGATTTCACAAAGTTATTATCCTGAAAAGATTCCTTACTGCTACTGCCAGATCATTACACCTTTTAAAAACTATTATTTGCTATTCAGGAGTATCGCTGTATATGAAGGTCTTAGCAAAGAACCCCTTGTTTCCTGGATGATAGATGAGTTGAGATCATGTTTATATTGTTGGGTTTTCTGTTCTGATGGCTCCAAAGGTGCTTCTGCAGCTCTGTTTATCTTCGCTGCAAGGTGTCATAGAGGAGCCTCTGCTTGTCCTTGTGGTTAAAGGACCATCAGCAGGAGTCTCCAGGCCATACTCACTGGAGACAGACCTCACCAGAGTGAGATGGGAGAATTAGTGGTGTTCCTGCCCTTCTTTTCCCTGATGCTCAGGTCTTCTGGATTGACATGAACTTGAAATTTTGCCCAGCCTTGGACTACCTCACTTTCCTGTTTCTTCAGTTCCTCGTGTCCCCTGCTGGGTGACAGCCTATATAGGATTTAGATCTAGATTGCTCAGCTTCCCTCTTCAGTGAAACTGATTAATCCACGGAGAGTGCTTATTCCACTCTCTGGCACATAGAAAGTGCCCAGTGAGTGTTAGCTGTTATCAGAAGATTAGTCTCGGGGGGTGAAATGTGCCTTATTATCTGTGCTACCTGTTCACTAGTATAATGAAAAATATATCTCCTTCAAAGTGCCTATTTTCAGAGCACCATGTGCATTTAATCGTTAGAAGTTCTGGTCATATTTTTTTTTCACTCTGGTGGTTCACACTTTAGGATATGTGTAATTCCCATATGTAGTTTTCTGGTTTACTATTGGTGATTTCACTAACAGATTTTAGGTTAGAGCATCCAATAATATTTATAAAATGGTACTGTGCATTATTCATGTCCTCAAGCCACATTCTGGCAAGACGCTTTAACGTGTCACATTATCTAATTATTGTCATAATATACAGAAGTGGCAGAAAGGGAGATTAAAAGTTTATTATTTAAGTTATTTAACATGGTTGAGGCATAGTATATTCATTCACTCATTCAACGTGTCATAAATACTGATTATGGAAGTGTTGCTTAATATGGTATTGAGGTTAAAAGAAAACTTGAATTAATATTAATATTTCACAAGTAGGAAGGCTGAGATCCAAAGATGTTTCTCTGTTATTTCTAAATAATTGACTTTCTTCCTCTACCTCCAAATTTACTTTCCAGAAAAAGTTTGCCACTTAAAGATTCACTTGCTTTGTTTAAATTCACGTGCTCATCCTCCCTGTCCCTATTTATTCCTTCTGCAGGCATTTGTTTTGCTAAGCTACTATTTGCTAAGCCGTATGATAGTTCAGTGATGAAGAGTAAAAAGTAGATCCTTAGTTTCAAAGAACCCACTTCTGGTAAAGAAGATTACATGAACAATTTCAATGTGCTGAAATAATTTTAATAGATATGAAATAATTTTAATAGATATGCAGAAGTCTTACATTGGAAATAATCATTCAGTCCCTATAGAGAGGGGATACCTAAAGAAAGTATTAACCACTGAGGAGGAGTTTTCTAGGAAGAGAGAACAGCCATCAAAGTCATGAAACAACACAGGGCATTTAGGCAATTCATAGTCACTAAGTCTTACTGGAGGAATGAGGAGGCATGGAAGAGATGAGGCTGAAGAAGTACGTTGGGATCAAGTCTAAATTGGCTTTGCCTTCCATGCCAGGGACTCAAATGACCGCATGTTGGACTTCATTTTGTAGACCATTGCTTTGCAACTCCATATCCTTAAGAAGTTTGGGCCAGGTGTTGTGGCTTACGCCTGTAATTCCAGCACTTTGGGAGGCCGAGGTGGGCGGATCACCTGAGGTCGGGAGTTCGAGACCTGCCTGACAAACATGGAGAAACCCCATGTCTACTAAAAATACAAAATTAGCTGGATATGGTGGCACATGCCTGTAATCCCAGCTACTCAGGAGGCTGAGGCAGGAGAATCCCTTGAACCTGGGAGGCTTAGGTTGCAGTGAGCTGAGATGGCGTCATTGCACTCGAGCCTGGGCAACAAGAGTGAAACTCCCTTTCAAAAAAAAAAAAAAAGAAGTTTGGTTGGGCTGTTCTCTTAACACCCCTTGCTGGGTGTTATTTACTTTAAAGCACCTCTGTAGGAGGATAAAACACTCTGAACCAGGTATGTAAGAGACAGCTTAATGACTTGGCTTAATCCAAGGATGGCTTTTTAGAGTATCTTATGAAGAGATCAAATAGGAAATAATTAGACATTTCTCCAAGATACTTTTTTCCTGAGCCAAGATTTATTAATTTTTAAGTAAGAGCATGTTTGATAACTGAAAATTGATATCCTTTGAAGCTGGATAAACATGCAGCTACATTTTTTCCTGGACATCCAGTTCAGAGACAGCTGCATTGCTTAATCATGGCATATGCCTGGATAGAAGGCTGACCTAGCACAGCACAAACGTGAACCCAGGGAGAAGACCATTTGCCTTGGATACGATTGGCTTTTACTCTCAAAGCAGAGGGAATATAAGAGGGTTAAGTTCTGTGCCACAGAGTACAGTCAGACTAACTGCAGCTAGGAAAGTATGTAAATGGGTATTAAATACCTACCTTGGTTATTTAAAAAATTTCCGAAATGGAGCCATTTAGTGTCTAACTTTGAGTAACTTCCTGGTAAAATGTCAAAAGAGAAAGTGATCGAAAAATATATATATCAAAGTATCTGGATGAGTTAACATGCTGTCTGCAACTATTCATCAAAAGCCATTTATAAGATGTCTTAATAACCTTTCTGAAGAACCAGATTTTTTATTTTGTTAGCCGCTTTTGTTGCTTTTACCTTCTCCATATATTTATTATTTCTATCCTTTTTGATTCTTTGGACTTGCTCTGTTGCTCTTTTTTCTATTTCTTCAGTTGGATGCTTAGTGCATCTTTTTTTTTTAACCTTTCTTATGCCCTGTGAGATTTCCCTTTAAACACTACCCTGTGTCCCATCAGTGTTAACATATGGTGCTTCCATTGTTCTTCATTTTTAAGTATTTGGTAAGTTTCCTGTAAGCCCCTCCCATTAAAAAATCTTTTTTTTTTTTTTTTTTTTTTGAGACGGAGTTTCGCTCTTGTTACCCAGGCTGGAGTGCAATGGCGTGATCTCGGCTCACCACAACCTCTGCCTCCTGGGTTCAGGCAATTCTCCTGCCTCAGCCTCCTGAGTAGCTGGGATTACAGGCACGTGCCACCATGCCCAGCTAATTTTTTGTGTTTTTAGTAGAGACGGGGTTTCACCATGTTGACCAGGATGGTCTCGATCTCTTGACCTCGTGATCCACCCGCCTCGGCCTCCCAAAGTGCTGGGATTACAGGCGTGAGCCACCGTGCCTGGCCCAAAAAATCTTTTTTATTATAGAAACTTCCAAGTATATACAGAAGTAGAGACAGTTGTGTAAGGACAGAATGCTTCAACAATTGTCAGTTCATGGCCAGTCCTGTTTTATTAAATGAGAAGATTTACTGAGACCTCAGCTAGTGAATCCTCTAAGAATGGAGATGCTATAGAACGGTCCTGGGAAGTGATATTTACTACATTAAAAGACCTTTGGCTTGCCTTAACTCTCCATGTTGACTTCGTTTTCAAAATGAAGTCAAATTGGTCTGATAATGGAACATTATTTTAAATTTAAATTGTGACTGCCATAGGCATGTGATTCTCTGGCACTGTTCCCAAGAAATTGTTAGCATTGTACAATTTCAATAAAGGTGCTAGGGTCAAAGAGGAGGATAAAGTCTAAAGGGACCTCATGAATTATCCATTCCACATTCTTTTTGTAATTAAAAAATTGGAGCTTAGAGAGCTACATGCCTTGTTGAGGGTCCTGCTGTGAATGAGTGACAGAGCTAAGGTTGTGGTCTCCTGGGCCAGGGCCCTCTCCGCTACACCATCCCCCTCTGGCTGTTTCTTCATATGTAGTTTAAGATGGTCCCTAGGTTAGGCAGAACTGTGAAGTAGGAGAGTTGTGTCGTGTAGCCTTAATCTCTCCTGTCCTCATCATTTCTTGTTTCATGAAACATGAAACTGGTGTTTCTCTGTTACTTGTTTTGCTGAGGTGTATGATGAAAAGTATAGCAATGGGACATAGGCTTATTAACAAATATTTTGCTGTAAGTCGATTTATATTGGATCAGTACTGCTTGTTTTTCAGTGAATTCCTCACTTGGACATAATACCAATCAGTGTTCTTGGTGTTTGTTATACATTTAGATGTTTGCATCAGTTTAAGAGTTAGTCTTCAACAAATATTTGTGTCCACATTTCAGCATTCCATTGTTTGAAAGATTCAGGCTTTGTCCACTCTGGTTTATAGTTACATATGCCTAAAATAGTTTCACTTGGTAGAAATGTCTGAAAAATACATTTTTGTAGCATGAATCATTTCTACTGATAACCATAAATTTGCCCTTCCTGCTTTGCATTGATTATAGCACAAGGAAGAGGAGAAGGAAGCACCAGCTTTGGGAACATAGGCCTTAAGCTTGAAGCAGAGAGAATGAAAGCAGACTGCATTAGATTCCTCCTCCAGCAGAACTGAATGTCTGATAACAGCCAGCCCAGAGCTGGGGTAGTTAAGAGCAGCAATTTTACATTACACTGGAGTTTCTAGGCTGGCATGAAAGGAGATGCCAGTATTAGCTATTTGCATCTTCCTGTAGCCACAGGGGTATGTGAACAGCTGGAGAATTAATTTGATATATATTCCCAGAAGCTTCTCTTCTGCCAACAGAATTCCATTACTGTGAGCTTCTAAGTGTGTACCGTGAATTTGTTTCTTGCTTTTTAATATCTGCTATAGCATATTTCTGGTAAGTAGATTGCCATATAATGGGGTGCAGCTATCTCTTGGTTTGGAGTAAACTCTATTAACCTAAACAGATACAAGGTGGAAAAGGTAAGAATCTGAGTATATAAATGCCTTCCACCTTCAGGCTGGTGGAAATTTCATATGAACACACAGTACTTTGTGCAGTAAGTGCACTCATACCTGAAATGTTTTGTTCCATGTTAGTGGAATTTCAGACACCAGCAAGCAGATGGAAAGGTATGTTGAAGGGCATAGAGGTTGAATCCAGGACCACTCAGGCTAGTGTTGCCACAGCTGGTTCCTGTAGCTCCTGAGCACAGATGGTCTGTATCCCCTGAAGCTGCTGCTGCTGAGATTTGGTGTTGGTTGTGCCTCCATACATCTTAGAAGAGGCCTCCTTCTTCACATCCTTCTCAGTGCCCCCTTTCCTGCCCTCAGGATGGAAACTTCTTTCTAACTAGCTTTTGCATTGAAAATCTCTTATGTCAAATGTAGAAGGAAAGAATTTTCAGGCATCACCAAGAATATTGAAAGATACTCTTTTTTTATTTTTAGATGGAGTCTTGCTCGGTCGCCCAGGCTGGAGTGCAGTGATGCGATCTTGGCTCACTGCAACCTCTGCCTCCTGAGTTCAAGTGATTCTCCTGCCTCAGCCTCCTGTGTAGCCAGGACTACAGGCATGTGCCACCACACCCAGCTAATTTTTGTAGTTGTAATAGAGACGGGGTTCCCCATGTTGGCCAGGCTGGTCTCAAACTCCTGATCTCAGGTGATCTGCCCAGCTTGGCCTTTCACAGGGCTGGGATTACAGGCATGAGCCACCGTGCCCAGCCTGTTGAAAGATATTCTAGAGGAGAAAGACTAAGTCCAGGACAAGACTGAATGTAGGTATAGGAAGTACAGGTGTCCAGGACAAGACTGAATGTAGGTATAGGAAGTACAGGTGTTTTCTATTTTGGCAACATGGTGTCCACTCTTGAAAAGCAAGTTAAAAACCTCATATTCTGTAAAATCATTCATTACACTAAAAATAACAGAGCTGTTGGGAAAAAATAGGGTTGGGGAAGGTTACTCAAGATCTAGGCAACTGTGTGTATAGAGGATAAATGCAAACAAGAACTCAAATAAAAATATTGGCCCAGTTAAGCTGCCCCTGGCATTTATTTGCACCTGGATCTCTGGTAGCTCATCCTTTGCAGCTGTACACAGTCCAAAGCTCATTCTGCTTTCTTTCAGGGCATGGAGTATTGAAGAGGTTCACTTTTAATGGAGACCAGTGTTAGCAGAATTAAGCATAAGATCACGTAGTTTCTTCATCATGGATTTTGGTTGTTATTATTTATTTGGAAACACAAGGGAAAGCGTCTC
The DNA here is from genome assembly GCF_030222135.1 of Aotus nancymaae. Classification (NCBI taxonomy): domain Eukaryota; kingdom Metazoa; phylum Chordata; class Mammalia; order Primates; family Aotidae; genus Aotus; species Aotus nancymaae. The sequence continues at coordinate 35,222,678 of NW_026988471.1, forward strand.
CAGCTTTCTCATTTCTTCTTGCAGCTTCCCCAGCTAGTTTAATATAGAGGACATGTTAACCATGAGAGCAGTCATTTTTTGCACTAAAAGGAATTTAAGTAAGATTAACAGCCTTTTCTTAAGGCTTCCATATGCTGGTAAGACTTTTAATTGTGAGAAAACTTGCTCCTGATATTTATTTTTATTTATTTATTTTGACAGAGTCTTACTCTGTTGCCCAGACTGGAGTGCAGTGGTGCGATCTTGGCTCACTGCAACCTCCACCTCGCAAGTGCGAGCAATTCTCATGCCTCGGCCTCCCAAGTGCGAGCAATTCTCATGCCTCGGCCTCTCAAGTAGCTGGGATTACAGGCACGCACCACCACGCCCGGCTAGTTTTGTGTTTTTTTGTAGAGACAGGGTTTCGCCATGTTGCCCAGGCTGGTCTTGAACTCCTGGTCTGAAGCGATCTGCCTTTCTTAGTCTCCCAAAGTGCTGGGATTACAGGAGTGAGCCACTGCTCCTGGCCACTTTTGATTCTTTTAGAACATTAATGTGCTGGGAAAAATCACATGAGAACCAACAGAACATCTGTATTACACTGACACCATTTTCCTATTTACCAGTTACATATTAGCGAAACAACGTTAAAGAAACATTCATTTTTATGATTCCACGGTAACTGTTAGAAGAGGTACCCAGCATTCTCTGTTATTCCTTGGCCCAGGTGTACCTGCAGGACATGCTCTTTAGAACAGCAGTTCTCAAAGTGTGGGCTACAGACCTCTGAGAAACTCCAAGCCCTTTTCAGGTGGTACATGAGGTCAAAACTATTTCCATAATAATATTAACATTTTATTCGCTTTTTTTCTGTTTGCACTTTGCACTAATGGTACAAAAACAGTGGTACATAAAACTCCTGATATGTTAGTGTGAATAGAGGCTGTGGCACCAAATTGTGCTAGTAAGTTACTGTATTCACCATGTACTTTCAGTAATAAAATGACAAGTAATTAAACAAAATAATAAAATAAAAATTGGTTTCCTTGACGAATGCCCTTGATCGAAGCAATACAGGTTTATTAAATTTCAGCCCTCAGTTACACATCTTATTAATGTTCTGTGGGATGAAATGGGAAATACACATAAAGTAATTCTGCTGCATACTGAAGTACAGTGCTTGTCATGAGAGAAAGTATTTCAAGATGTTTTCTGAATATCCAAGTGGAAGTGTTGGTTTAGCAGTTAAATATACCTGCCACTTCACTATAGTACTCAATATTGGATGTATTTGAACATGCATGAATTTGAATTCATTCATGAAATTAATAGGTTTCTCTATACTTAGAGAAAGTAACTTATCTAATATCCTAATTTAGTATCTTGCAGAAATTATAAACTTAAAAATACATTTGCAGAGGTACCTCAGTTGTCTTGACCTTTCAGGCTAGGAGACTACATCTTGTCACATTTAGGGTACCAGGAAAAAACCTACTTGATACAGTTAAAGGCCAGTACCTCTGTTTTTTAACTTTTTTTTCCTGGCCATTCCAAGGAAAAACCAGGAACTCTAGTAGAGAATCAGAGCCTCGATTCTTGTGCTGTGTTTGTGGATTTACTTAGGAAAAGAGAGATTTGAAAACATAATTTGCCAAGTGCTGTCAGCAGAACTCTTGGGCTCAGATTTGATTTCTATAATCAAACCTCATTACATTTTTGCTTTCAGTCCTTGTTGATTTTGTTAAATTATTTTAAAATATAATATTCTGTAATCGAATACCAGAAAAGCATTTGTCTCGGTAGCATGTGGTACTTGATCCTGTGAAGCAGTGGTTACTTAGGGAAACTATTTCCCAAGGAAAAAAAAAAAGTATTGATTACGAGGGGGCAGATAATTAAAAGGGTTTACTCTCAGAAAAAAATTTAAAGTGTCTAAGATATTGTTAGCTTTAGAGTCAGAGATGCTTCCTGGCTGGACATAGTGGCAACAGTGTTTCTGAGGGGAATGGTCACCCTCACCTAAGCATCTCTAGGTAGTCCTCACCTAAGCATCTTCAGGTGAGTCTGCTGCTGCTGCTGCCAGGAAGCTTCTGCTGAGAAAGAAGCAGAAAACAGCAAAGGGCCAGCTGCCTCATCAAAGGCCTTTTAGTTCTGATTTCAGATTTGGGGGAAATGATCTTCCTGTGGGGAGGCAGAGAAAAGAATCTGGCAGTGAAAACCAGCTGGCTGTGAGATGGGCTACTTGGAAGGACTGTTGATGCCATCCAGGTGAAAAGAGGTTGAAGTCTTAGAGCTGAACAGGGGAGGAGAGTAATGACAGGTGATGCCTACTGAGAAATGCTCCCAGTATTCCAAGCATTTCTTTGAAATGTGTGCCTCATACAATGCTGTAATGATAAGCTTTTAAAATAGATTTGTATTGTATAAATGTTCTTTATAGTATCTTGAAAGTTTTCCTTGTGATTTTTTTATATATGTGTGTATATATGTGTATATATATGTGTGTGTGTGTGTTTATATATATAGATAAACACATTTTTCAATTAGGTACTTTTTTGTTTAATAAAAAGACAAACACAGACAAGTGCATTGACCATACCAGTGACGTGTGTGTATACACATATGTATGTATAGTATATACACACATATACACACACGTGTGTATATATACATATGTGAGGCTTCTTTGTCTACTGGGGAATTATGGCTTACATAAAACCACTGTGGTAGGGGACAACAGGTTTCTGCAGATGTTTGTGGGTGCATGGAAGATGGAGCAGCATATTCTCCTGAGGCAGGTTGAGAAGGCTTCTCAGAAGAGGTAACATCTGAGCTAGGTTTTGAAGGATGAGCTGGAGCTATTGGAGGAAGAAGGGAAGGAGGTATACCAGGAGGGCGACACTCTCGAGTAAGGCCTGGGAACAGTTCCTGCGGGTTTATAGTGAGCCTTAGCAGGCCCAGAGCGTTAGGATGGTAGAGGGACTGGTGAAAGACGAGTCTGCAGAAGTAGCTACAACCCATGTCATGAAGAAGCTGATACTCAACCGTAAGAAGTTGGGACATTGTCTTGTTGCCAAGAGAGAACCACTGGGCAGGTTTGTTTTTTGAGGAAGATGGATCTGGGGACATTGTGGGGAATGAGGTGGAGGGACAAGAGAATAGTGGCAGGGAGCCAGGTTTGAGGACATTGTGGTAGTTCAGGAGAGTGATGTCTTCAGGGAGTTCCAATTATAATGGTGGGAAGGGATGTTTACTGTGGAAAATATTCTGCAGTAGAATCAACTCAATAACTGCACGTATTTACAAGAACATCATAAAGTTTTCCTCTCAAAACTATGAAGGAAAGGAGGAGAAATATACATAATTTTTTCAGCAGCTGAAATGTTACTTGAATTTCTTACAAGTTTTTTTAATTCGTAGGGCTAAACTATCTTTGAGTTATAAATTTGCATATGTAGTCACAAAAATTCCTTCATAACAAATCTGACTGAACTATAGTAAAATGCTAGCACTACTGGCATGTTAACAGTTAAACAGAGATAAGAAATCATTTGGATGCGCATTTTGTTATAACGGAAGACAAATATCACCTTCTTGTCCATGTTAAATTTTTTTCAATGTGGTGTTCTTTTTCTGATTTTCCGTTCAGAGTACTTTAGTAGTCTCATTTGTTGAAGATAGGAATGTACCTTTGTGTGTGTATGTTTTATATAGATGTTGTGTTTATATATATATAGGTTGTTCTCCTTCCCCGTGTGTGTGTGTGTGTATACACACACATGTTGTTTCTCAGGACCAAATATAGGCTAAATAAGAAAACAAATATTAAAATATAAATTGTGTGTCTGTATAAATTTCAAATCTGAAAGATAATCATTTTACTAAAAGCTGAAGCTTTGATCAAATAAGTGAGCCTGATCTCCTGAAATCAAAACACAAGAGTTTTTTTTTTTTTCATTTTTTGAGATGGAGTCTCACTCTGTCACCCAGGCTGGAGTGCAGTGGTGCAATCTTGGCTCACTGCAACCTCTGCCTCCTGGATTTAAGCAGTTCTCTGCCTCAGCTTCCTGAGTAGCTGTGACTACAGGCACCTGCCACCATGGCCACCTAATTTTTGTATTTTTAGTAGAGACGGGGTTTTACAATCTTGGCCAGGCTGGTCTTGAATTCCTGAATTCGTGGTCCACCTGCTTCGGCCTCCCAAAGTGCTGCGATTACAGGTGTGAGCCACTAGGTGTGAGCCACTGGGCCCGGCCAACACAAGAGATTTTCTATTATCCCTTTTCAAAGGACCGCCCTGAAGCTCTTTATGTAGTAAATGATATTCGTGTAAAGACCTCTTGATGAGAAAATTATTTATTTCAGTCAGGGAGAGCGGACTTTTGCCTAACTTATGCACTGAGCAATGATGCCAGCAATAAACGCTAACCCTATAAAAATCAGAGCCATTTGTTTGTACTGTCTTCTGTGAAAACAGATGCTTTTTTTTTGTTGAGATGGCGTTTTGCTTTGTTGCTTAGGCTGGAGTGCAGTGGCGTGATCTCGGCTCACTATAACCTCTGCTTCCCAGGTTCAGTGATTCTCCTGCCTCAGCCTCCTGAGTAGCTGGGACCACAGGCAAGCACCACCATGCCCAGCTAATTTTTCTATTTTTAATGGAGATGGGATTTTCATCATTGTTGGCCAGGCTGGTCTCAGATGATCTGCCTGCCTTGGCCTCCCAAAGTGCCGGGATTACAGGCGTGAGCCCAGCCAAAACAGATTCTTAAAATGGCATTTATACCTGCCTTAGTTTGAGCAACAGGTTTAAGGTTTCTTAAATTCAAGTACTTTTAAAAATTCTCTTCAGATATGCTTATCAGAAAACGTGTTTACTATTTAACAGTTAGTACCCAGTTCAGGTAGGAAAAGTATCTGTTAAAGATAATGTTAAGTACGGGAAAAACCCATATAATGGCCCATAGAGAAATAGTCTAGTTTCCTATAAGAGATGTTTCAACTCTGAGGAATATTATTAAGAATTGAGCCTGCGTATGATTCTGTCATATTTGTTGCATTTTTTTGGAGCTGAGTCCCATGATAGCTGTTTTTAAAATCTACTGTATTTATGGTGATCTGCTCCATTCCATGTCAGAACCTGATTTGGTCTCAGTCTCATTAATCAGTTACCTCAGCCTGTCACTGAGCTGCAGCCCTTTAGTTTTGTTGTTTCTGGCTTTGGGTTGGCAGTGATGGACACTATCAGTCTGTCCCCAAATGCATTAGAGGGGATCCCCTTCATTGTTATTCTTTTGGTGGTGTCTGATTTTTGATGTTGATTATTAGCTGCCTTAATGTAGTAAGTTGAAGAGCTGTTTTAAACCTGAAGTTGGTCTCTACCAATAGAGTAAAAAAAATCAGCTTTTTAAAGAGACAGGGTCTCTCACTCTGTCACCCAGGCTGGAATGCAGTCGTGTGATCATGGCTCCTGCAGCCTGAACCTCCTGCACTCAAGTGATCCTCCCACCTCAGCCTCCTGAGTAGCTGGGACTACAGGCATGCACCACCATGCCCAGCTAATTTTTAAAAAATTTTTGTAGAGACTGGGTCTCCCTATGTTGCCCAGGATGGTCATGAACTCCTGGGTTCAAGTGGTCCCCCTGCCTTGGCCTCTGAAAGTGTTGGGATTATAGACATGAGCCACTGTGCGTGGCCAAAAAAGAGCTTTTTAAAAAATAATTTTGTAGATTGACAAATATAACTCTTGTAATTTTATTGAACATAAAAACCAGGAATCTTTATTTGATACTAAACATTTTAAAGGCATCTCAATTGTTTTTGTAATAACACATAAGAGAAGTAGTGGGTTTTTATTTCAAACCTTTGTGCATATAGCTATTAAACGCCTATGTGTATGGCTATTATTTTAGTTTTCTCCATTATTATTGAAGAAGTTGGGTTTCATTCATTTGTAAAATTTCAACCAGACTGCCTTTCACAAATCGATTTGTCAAAATTGAATGTTAATCTTGACATCCCAGTGCATTTTTGCTCTCAGACAGGCCTTTGAATGAAGCTGCAAACACACATTATCTGGTTGTTAATTGTTTTACAGATGAGAACTGGACTGATGACCAACTGCTTGGTTTTAAACCATGCAATGAAAACCTTATTGCTGGCTGCAATATAATCAATGGGAAATGTGAATGTAACACCATTCGAACCTGCAGCAATCCCTTTGAGTTTCCAAGTCAGGATATGTGCCTTTCAGCTTTAAAGAGAATTGAAGGTAAGCATTAATTTTTGTTGATCCTTCAGTTGTAAGCCTTAGCATTGTGTAACACTGAGTAGTAATAGTATTTGAGCTTGAAAAGGCAAAGACAAGTTTACCGAGAGTGGTAGTTTTCATAATCCCAACTAAGGTGCATAAAGTTTACCGGGTGCTGATGTGATGTGTGTGTTTCTGAGGTGCTGCGGATTAGCAGGCAGTGCTGTGGTGGTGTGAGCGGGGCCCTCTGTGCCAGCACTCCTAGGCCACCTCTGCATAATGGATAATTTCACAAGCCGTGTGTTTGAGATCAGCATCTGTTGTCACCAGGTCCATTCTGCTTGATTTACCGTAGGATGGTGCTCCATGAGGAGAGTCTGCTAATTAGAAATGCGGCTCATCTGGCATGAAAGAGTTATCTCTTTAGCAGAAATGGTAGAATTGTGCAGTGATGATTGAAGGCTTAGATTGGTTTTGCTGGAGGGCAGGAATCACATAGGGTGTGGAGGGATCATTAGGTGCTTCGCCTCTGGAGAGAAGTCAGAAATTGCATTCAAGTAACAAGAAAATTACACTGATACGGCCCATGACGTTTGTACATTCATACATACAAATGAGAAAAAACTTCAAGAAACTGAAAATGTGACTCATCACCACAGTCATCTCGAGTGGAGTACCCAGAGTTCGGTGCCATGGCTCATAGCCAAAATTAAAAAGGGGTAAACCCTGGGTTTGGGTCTCAGCTCTGCCACTGACCAGCGTTAAACTCTTATCCCCAGTTTCCTCTTGGGGTAAAAAAAAAAAAAGCTGAAAGAGACATTTTTACATATACCTCTTATACCTAAAATGATGTCATTGTAAGATGGAGTGGTTATAATACCAAGGATTCTTAAAGTCCAAAAATCAAGCTTATAAGGGCAGTACAGCAGGACTGAGGTTTTGGAAATTTACTTAGTTTCCAAGTTATAGTAAATGGTAAGGAAGAAGAAATTTGCAGTAGCTTACAAAATAACATTTCTCTTTGTATTTATCAGTGCCACTGATTCATTAGAAGATAATAGAGTAGAAAACAATAGAAATAACATTTGGGAATTACAGAGAATCCTGGAGAACATTTAGTCCAGTCCTTGAATTTGAACATTGGGAAGCTGAGCTTCCATGCATTTGATGAGTATCAGGCCTAGTGCTAACCACACCAAGTATTCTTTCTTTCACATCTTGACTTAAACAATACCGTTGGGTACCTAACTCATTTCTGTTGTCCGGTTGCCCTTTGCTACCCACACCCAATGCTGGCCACAAAAGAGTATTTTGCCAACATCAGTATGTAAACATTTAGGGGATATAGATGACATAGTCACATGTCTATTTACATAGTTAATAAATTAGTTGCACATACACATTTAAACTCATATAAAGTCATCCAGCAATTCAGAATTGTTACTTTTTGCCATTCTTACATTTCAGGGAACCGTCCTGAATGGTGAATGCCTCCCCATTGCTGTCATTGTCTCCACTCAGGCCCCCTTTCAGGTCACTTAATGCCCTGCTCCTAGAACATGCCTTCTTCACTGCCACCTGAGTTGTTTGAGGTGCAGCAGATTTTGAATCTAAGGATGATGCTGTCACAGGAAGTTTTGTCCCAGAACCTAGTATCTCTTCACATAAAATTAGGACAATTGCATTTGTAATTAGTTAGTCATGTGTTTATGATCTTTGCAATGTTTAGATTAACTTTATTGACTTCTAAAGTGATTGTAAAGAGGCTGTTTGTGAGATCCAGCATTTCCAATTTTGAGACCATTCCCACAGGAATAATTACTGTATCTGATTGAATTTCTTTACCTTTTATTTTATGTCAGATGGTTTCCATGTAATCCAAATGTGGAATTCGTTGAGGTCATTTAGGGTTAATGTGTCTTCTACAAACAGTGCTTTGTTATTCAAAATAAAGCACCAGGCAGTATGTGAGATCTTCTAAAGAAGTCAGGATTGGGGATTTCCCTTTTCTGAGAAGCAATTTTGAAAGAAAAAGTCTACTTATATTCTGGTATATATTGTATATGAAAGAATTAGTGATGAAATCGTACTTACAAATATTCACGTCATTAATGGTGACAGAGAGTTGGAATGTTATAGGACGTCAGGGCCAAGGAAGTATGATTTGGAATTATATGATAAGGTATCATGGAGGATAGAGTCTGAGCAATTTAGAATTGTGATGATGATGGATTTCAGGAGTGAGGACAATATGGACAAAAGAATAAAATGTGGAAGTGGGAATCTGCATGACTTACATGGAATATTACTTGGGAAACTGGTCGTAAAGAGCAGGGTTTTATGTTGGTGGACAATAGGAAATAAAGATTCGAGGCAGGATAGGACTAGACTAGAAATGTCTTAAACGTGCTTACGCCGGGTAATATGAGCAATCAGAAATCATTGTAGGTTTATGAACAGACAGAATCAGAAAGAAGATGGTGAAGTCAACATTAGGCAGACTTTGTTTGTGGTGGGATGCAAAATGGATTAGCAGAGGGAGATAATGGCAGTGAAGAGGCTCATTGGAGAGCTTTTCAGCTGTTTAGATGTGTTACCACAAGAAACTGGACTTACAGTGGCAGCAGGAAAACAGCAAAGAAGAGATGGATATGCACCATTTTGATGAAAGAACCTATAGTATCTGCTAGCAAGAAAGGGAAGGATGAAAATTACACAAAAATGATTCTAAGATTTCTAACCTGAAATAGTAGAATGACAGTGCAAGTAATGGAAGTAGGAAGACTTTTGAGGAGTCTTGTGATAAAATGGTACTGAAAATAGGAGTAATTGTTTTAGGGTAATGTAGGTCAAGAAGAGCTTAAGAAAATATAGGAGATACTACAGCATGTTTGGATGACCAGAATGATCTAGTAAGAAGGAAAAGCCAATAATATAAGAAAGACGATTGCAGGAGCAAAGTCTTTGAGGAATAAGAAGAACAAAATTGTCTGTTTCTCAGAGAAGTATAAATCAAGGTCATCATCTGACATTGAGATGGAAGAAGGGGTGTGGAAAATTGAAGAGAGAGAGGAAAATGTAAACAGACATCTTGAAAGGAGAGGACGAATAAATTAACAAGGGAAAAGTGGTGGGATCACCTATTGGTGCTGACAGCTTACTTGAGGTTAGTGGTTATGCCTTTGAAGAGAGGCCGGCCAGCACAATTATGTGATTTTCTCTAGTTTGATGTAGGTGTGCAGTGTAGGTAGAGAGGTACCAGGGTGGGATTTTTCCTGACAAGTCTGGTAGAAAGAGAGAAGGAGTCATGGGGATTGAGGATTATGTAAGAGAGCTTTATAGTGATTGACCATGTTATTCACATTGGAAAGGAGACAAAAATCAGTGAGTAAGTGATGTGGAGAGTAGAGGGGAGGTTCTAGTGGGGTTGAAGAATTATTTGAGGGAGAAAGCTAAGGAAGTAAGTAGAAACGAATACCTGAAGACAAAGTTTTTATTGATTGTAGTGAGGGTTAGAAATTACCATGGATGATGTAGTTGATTGAAGAGGGGTGGGAGGTCAGATAGCTGAGTCAGGATGAAGTGCCTCTACCAATGATGAAGATGCCAAGGAACAGTAGCAGGGAAGAGACATGGAGCCAGAAGTTCTGCAGGTAAATGCCACACCTCCATGTGGCTGGTGCATCTAATTGCACACGCTTCAAGTGGACAAGGTTTTATTTTTTTAAAGGGGAAAAGGAAGAATGATCTGAAGGTGGAATTGAGAACAAACAGGATACCGATGCCCCTGCCAGGATTTATGAAATGTGGGAGATAAAGCCGTTCCCATTTGAGAAGACTTCAAGGGAAAAAGAGTAGCCAGGTACTACGTAGGTTTCAGTTTAAGCAAGAAGGTGAAGGGAACATCCAGAGGGAAGAATGAGGGCAGAAAGGATTTTGTTGATAAGCTCTAGAAGGCACAGAGTGGGATTTAGGAGGGAGATTTTTACAGGACCTGGGTGATTTTGCAAAGCCAAGAGGGGTTAAGAGTGCAGTGATGATGCTTGCTCCCAAATTTCTTACAGGAAGGTGAATAGTCTAGTTAAAGCCTCCTTTTAGGGACTCTACTTTGAGTAGTTTATAGTATTAAGGTGTGCAGTGTTAGGGATAGGGCAAGAAGAATAGTATTCTTGGCAGAGCATAATGAGAAAACATGGGTCCCCATTTCTATGTTTTTGGTGATGATGCTGAAAATGAATGTGAGGTATTGCTATAAAACGTGGAAGTCATTGCAGGGCATTTCAATATTACAGACTTACAGAGAATACTGGAAATTTCTGGGCATTGAAAAAGTTCCTGTGTATTACTTAACGTTTGTTTAAAAGGAGTTGGTCCTGAATTTTACTCACTGTTTTCTTTACTAAAATACATGAACATATCTCAACATAAAATCAGTTTGTCAAAATATAAAGGAAATAAGTAACAGTCAGCCATGACTTTGTGCAGAATAGTTTGTCCGAGTGATCTGTATTTTCTAAGGAAGAAGTCTGATAAAGGGAGTGACCTGCAAGTCATCCCACCTTGATCTTAACAAAGTTTTTACTTCTATGCCTTACTACCTATGCATCAGTGATTTGGTATAGGTTGGACTGAGCACCACAAAAGTGAAATTAGTACACCATGGGCACATCAATTTGACACAGTAGTAAAAACAGTGCCAGCTTCTACAGCTGCTGCAGGGGTGTTCTAGGGGCCTCTCTGGGCTTAGTGATTATAGGTAAAGTCAATACCAAAGGTTTCCATGATGCAGTGAATAAGTTGGACTTTTAATTTTGCATATAATTTCAAGTTGGGTACATGGCTTTTAAAAAAACTATTGTAATTCAGAGTGGTCGTAATTCAAGAATTAATCAGAAGTATGAAACTATGCCACATTTGGTGAAGAAATATAATACACACTGGAAATCATTCAGCTGTTCATTTCATCCAGCAAATATTTATGAAATGCCAGGTACGTACATGGCACTGTTGTTGCTGAGGATACAGCTCTCGTGGAGCTTAATTCCTAAGTGGGACTTTGACTTAAGTCCTGCCACCAGAACTTGTAGCATGGAGACACTTTCAGCTGTAGCAAGAAACCTGCGGCCATCCCCTAAGTACAGGGAAGACAGAGGCCTCCAGCTCTGCTCCCACTCACATTTTTATACATGGAGAGCCTGGGTGTCACACACCAAGGGTGTTTCCTAAGTTTCTCAAATTTGAGAGAGCTTGATGGTCACACAGACAATAAATACATAAATAAGAAAATAGCTTATAGTATGATACAAGCTTTCGAAAACAATAACCAGGATGCTGTGATAGAGAATTACTTAGGTAATTGCTTTATCCAGGGATGTCAGAGACATATTCTATGAAGGAAAGGCATTTCAAATTGAAATCTCAGTGCACAAAGGAGTCAACCTTATGATGACCTGAGGAGAGAGAATTCCATAGGGAAGGAATTTAGAGCAACTGCAAAAGCTCTAAGGAGAGAATAAGCTTGATGTTGAAGGACTAGCAAGAAGAAGCAAAAAGAAACAGCACGACCAGAATGGGGTAAAGGAGGTAAAGGAGGAGTAAGGGCCAGACCACCTGAGCCCCTGTAGATGATGAGGTATGTGGATTTTCTGATGAGTACATAGGAAAGCTGATAAAGGATTGTGAGCAAAGGTTTGACATGATCTGTCTTTTAAAACATGAATATGGTGGAAAAAGAGACTGGTTGGGGTGGGGAGATGCAAGAGTGGGAACAGAGCTGGCTGGTAAGGGTTCTTTCAGTAGTTCATGTCAGAGATCATGGGGACTCGTACCTGAGAGCTGGAGATGAAGAGAATTGGGTGGATTTGAGATATCATTGGAAATAGAAGTAGCAGGAGTTGTTGATATGGATGTTGAGAGAAAGAGAAATCAAAAAGTACTCTTAGATGTGGAGTTTAAGCAAATTGTAGTGCCCTTTACTAGGGGGAGGGGCAGATTTAGGAAGGACTCAAGAATTTTGTTTTGGACAGGTTAAATTTGACATCCACATAGAGCTATTTGTCACAAGCAATTTTTAAATATAATTCAGTAGCTCATTAAGTAGAATTCATACATACATGCTTTATGGTGTATAATTACAAAGAGATATCCCTGAGAAAAGTCAGATCTCTCTTGTGAGTTTGTATAGAAAATAAAAATAACCCACTTTGCAGTGATTTATCACCAGGCAGAAACTGGTTGAACTGGTGTCTGTGGGATCCATAAAATGTGTTTTCATCATTGCTGCATCACAAATCACATGGGTTAGATTGATGTATAGTATATGGAACCCAGTCCTGCTTGCACAATGAACATTTTGTAAAAGGAGGAAGACACTTAATGCTTTAGCTAATCTTCCTTTGTTTTAGCTGAAAGCATTTTGAGAACATTGAATGGTTTATCATTTCTGGCTGTTTTGAATTATTTTCTCTAAATATATAGAGAAAAAACAGACAAAAATTGGCATGTGATACTATACATTATTGTCTTATATTGAGTGGACAAATAACTGTGCTGCATTCATAAGATAGATAAGTCAAGGAAGGTTTTGTGGGGGAACTAGGAATTGAGTCCAACTCTAAGAAATTTGTTGATTGGCTCAACAGAAGGGAAGGAGAGTTCAAGAGCAGCCTTGGCTAAAAAGGAGAGGATGGACAGGGGATTATGGATAGGAGGAAATTAAAGTGGCCAAGTCCTTCAGTGGCTGATTGACATGGGGATGAAGAAAAGGAAGACTTCCAGATTGGGGCTGGGGGGACGATTGTCAAGATAAATGCTGAAGAGGAGGTGGTCAGGATAGATTTCGGGAGGATGATGGTCAGGATATATAGTGGTGTCATTTATTAGAATGTGAGATACAAGGAGAGCAGCTTTGTGGGAGGTGGGATGAGGTAGATACTCCATTTGTTTGGTTATTTTGAGGTATCTATGGAGAATCAAGGGGAGGATGAGAGTTACAGGTCTGGAACTCAGAGATCTGAGCTGGAGATAAGGATTTATGAGTCACCTTCCGAGGGAGATTTTGGTGTCTGATGACTTTTGAGTACATAAATGATGTGAGGAGTATAAGCATTTCTAGGAAGATTAATGTGACAGTAATGTGCGTAATGGAGGGAAAAGGAGACTGGCAATGTTAGCACACCAAGAGTGAGATAAAAGGACCTATACAGTGAGGCTGGTGCAGGAAGCCACTCTTCTGTTAGCATAGTAGAAGAAAATCCAAGGACTGCTGTTGTTAGCCAAGTGAAAGTCTAAAACACAGTTGCCAGCACCCGTGATACTGAGATGTATAGAATGGAATATATTATTTTAATTAATTGTTGTTTGACTAATTTGTACTCCTTTGTTCAAAAAAAGCCTTCAAAAGTATTTGAGTATAGTAGAGCTGATCACACCCACATCTGGGATTAGAGCTAGTTCAGAGTAGAAGCACTAAAATGATTAAGTAATTGGATAGAGAGGTCAAGAAATAGGATTATAGTAATAGACTGTTTCAGTCTACAAGGTACTCAGCGTTTTCTACAAATACCTTCTGAGGCTGCCACTTTCATTTTAGAGCTGCTTTAATTGTTGATTCAATCATGCATTTATTCATGTATTCATTCAAAAAGAACGTATTGAGCACATGCCATGTGCCACTACACCTCAGATTCACCAGTGCGACTTTCGTTTGCTTTTACCTGAAGGACTGTTTTCTGAGTGACCTAAATTGCAACACATTTTCGATACGCTGTGGGAGCTTGCTTTGTTGTATTGTTTTTATATTTTGATTTTATATTGTATGGCTGTGTTCTCTGAAATGAAACTAATTTTTACACAAAGACTTCTGTTTTATAGCCTTTTTTCTTTCTGTTTTTAAAAACCTAGATAACAGTTGCCTCAGATCATTAACTTAATTATCCTGTACTCTAAATTTGCTATTTCATTGCTACCTAAAGAAATGTTAATATTATGAGTTTCTTATTCTGTTTTTAGTTTTTTACATTTCACTGTCCTTGGTCTAGGCCGTAGTATAACCTGTGCTGTGTGTGGCCTAATCAAATGTTGTAAATCTGATGTCATCTGTAATGTTTGTCAGTAAACACATCTTTAGCATTTAGAAAGAAATATTATACTGTATTTTTATTTAGATAACTTTTTTTTCTCAAAAGTATTTTGGGATTTTTTATGTGTGTGGGGGGAAATGCTCACAGAAAACACCCAAGTAAATGTGTTCCAGTGGAGCTGGGAGTTAATGCATTCATGCCTCCTTTGAGACAGTGCAACAGAATTTCCTCTTAACGTTCCTGCCACTAGAACCGCTGCATGGAGACACTTTTCAGCTGTAGCAAGAAACCTGCTGCCATTGCATAAGTACAGGAAAGACAGAGGCCCCTAGCTCTGCCCCAGCCCACATTCCCATGCAACCCACATTCCCATGTGGAGCTGAAGGTCCGTGGGGAGCCTGGGTATCATGCACTGAGGGTGTCTCCTAGGTTTCTCAAACTTGAGAGCTTGATGGTCACACAGAGCTTGCTTAACTAGGACTAGATGAGGGCTAGGGATATCTGCATTTCCAGCAAGCCCCAGGAGAAGCTGCTACTGCTCATTTTCACCACAGTTGGAGTAGAAAATTTATAGAAAGTTTATGTGAATCCACTTCCCTGCATAGAGAAATCAATTTTTTTGCGTTCGTATGAGAGAGCATCATATCTTCAAGTAGTCACTGGACCTAATTTTGATTTCCACTACTTTTTTTATTGTTTTTTTTTAAAAAGCATATGTTATACATTGCTTTGCTTCAAATGTGAATACATGGTAATGATTTCATTATGCAATTAAAAATTTTTTCTCAAGTAAATGCTAAATTAAAAATGAAACATTTCATATTATGCAGGACCACATGGTAAGGGACAAAACAAATCCTGAGACCTGGTTGCTGGGAAAATCATTTGCTTTTAATACAATTGATCCTTTACATAAGTTTACCCATTTGGTCTTTGCTAAACTTTACAAATATATCTAAAACCTTATGTCTGTGGATTTTTTGGCAATTATATTGATCTCCTATATGGCATTAAATGCCATTATTTCAAAATATTTCCTAATATGGTATTGACTTGTGGAAATAATCCAGCATAATCATTAATTTACAGGATCAGATATACTGAAAATTAAATTATATGTGTTCTCCAACAGTATAATTACCGTGTACTCTAAGACTCTGATATAGCAGAGTTAAACTAATAAGACCGTCTTTACAAATTATCACCACTGTAACTATTCCGTTGGAAGGAGGATGGAAATGGGTGGGTTGTGTACATTTTATAAGGTTTATGAAGTTTAGGGAAAAGTGTTTTGGGGAAGCTCTTGGCCTTTCCAAACTGCTCTTAATATACCAATTGATAGTACAGTATATATACTTAACTACCCATCCCCCCAAAAAAGAACAAAAGAAGATAACCTCTCAAACTCTGATTCTTATTTATCCTGAAACCAAGCCTTCTGTATTGCAGGGACTGTGCCTTCTTTGCTTCAGGACTTTCATATGTACAGATTCCTAATTTTGAAGTTACTTAGCTGCTTCATTAAAATTAGCCATCATAGATTCTAGTTTTCTTAGGCTAGTTACATCTGAAAGTGGTATTATGCTTGTGAATGTGTTGCTGTGGCTCATATAAATTGTTTAAAAAGTTTACTTTAGGGGAATCCGGTTAACACTGCTTATCAAGTTTAGAAACACCAAGCCCTGGCCCCCACAAAGGTTTTTCCTGACATGAGCAAAGGATCTGGAATTCCCTTCCCTTGACCAAGGGAAAACATATTTAACCTCAGCTTCCGGTTGGGTCAGGGACCTCATTATCATGAAGGTCCCAGCTGATTTTTCCTTTAGCTTCCCAAGTGCCATCAAAGGTATTTGTTTATAAGCCAGTAAGGCTATTATGCAACTTTAAATCTTATCCCACTCCGTTTGTAAAGACAATCACAGATTGACAATATTCTTTGTCTTTTTTGGAGCATATATACATAAGCACACACACATACACATATTTGTGTGTATGTATATCTATAAACATAGATATATAAAGTGACTTTAAAATGTAAATACATGTGTTTCATTTTAAATTCTAGCAATGTCATTGGGAAAGAAAGTATAGAACAAGTTAAATATTTTTGTAAGTAGTATACTTTTATTTAGGTTGACAGTCAATCAGTATTTTAAAATGTTACAGGTACAAATTTTGGGGAGAATTGCCCTTAAAAACATGTTTTAAATCATTGTTGTTTTGATGTCTTGATAATGGTACCAGGAAAATAAAAAGGGTCACCAAAAGGCAGATACCAGTTTCAAATTATCTGGGAAATAAAAACAGGAAACTCAAGGAACTTGGCCTGAGACCAGTTGGAGAGGAGCAGTTGGTTGAATAATTACACCTGCATTTTAACTGTTGGAAGTCATACAGTGACCTTCTGGTTGTTGTGATTTCTTGTGGCCATCAAAAAAAAAAACAAGTCATGATTAAATATTTTGTATCCAGTTACCAACAGGAGTGTGAGTGTAAAGGAGCCTTTCTGTTTTTACGAATTAGGTTACAAAAAGGATTGGTATAAAAAACAAATTTTCCAGTTGACATTTAGAGTGGTATTTTCTATAGAGTCATTTGTAAACAGCATAATAATGTTCTATACCATTCATTCATGGATTTTTTTTTTTTCACTTTTTTCTTTGCTTTAACTCTTAACTCTGAGCTTTCAAGCCATCTCTTCTGTCCAAAGATGTGCCTAGTTCAGGCACCTTTCTGTCCTCTTCCCGTATCTAATCCCAGGTTAGTTAAAGGAGCACCAAAAGTTGTAGGTGAGCAGGTTTTGCTACATCTGGGCCTTATTTCAGGATTAAATAGAATGTACTTACTATGTGTTTAAAGGAGGCCTACTGTTAGTATTACAAGGACAAAAACAACCTAACACTTTGAGCCAGATAAATGATGTTCTTGAGGGCCATGCCTAAAACTCCACCTACCGGAGATGCTTAAAAAATGTTGGTCTAATGACTAACCTTAGCAGGTTGACATGTTCACTGCTGGGTAGGCCCTGAGCACTCCCGCGCGTGTTTGTGGTTTCTGACTTGGCTGTAGGTGACCTCTCAGTTTTTCCCAGGGCTCGGCATGTGCTCTGTAACACAGAGCTGCTGAGTTGCTACTTTGCCTAGCTGTGTCCGGCTAAGCCCTGGCCCCCACAAAGGTTTTTCCTGACATGAGAAAGTATCTGGAATCCCAGCCCAGGAGGCCTTCTGAGCTGCTGGCAGAGGCTGCTGTGAGTGGAGACCCCTCCCCATGGCAGGGCTCTGTTCCCTCTAAGGGGAGCTGAAGCTGTCCCTTCTGTGTCCACAGGGGTTCTCCGCCTCCTGCAGAGCTGAGTTGCAGCCCCAGGCTCGTCTCCATCAGCCAGAGGGTTTGCATAAGCAGGAGCTGTCAGGCAATTAAAACCTCGTTAGTTAGTGTAATTAGTATTCCAAGACAATGATCTGGGATTGTGGACAACTCAACCAAGCTGGACAGTTTATATCCTGCTTATGGGAAAAAAAAAAAGTCTGTGCCAGGGAAGTTCAAGAAAGAGTTTGGAGGCATAACCACTTTAGCATAAATTCACAGGCAGTCAAAAAGTGATCATTTCAAATGTTCTTATAATTTTATCACTATAGGTATCACTGTGTTTTTTCTACTCTCCTGTCTTGCCAGTATTATATATTTACATACCTTGATTAAGAGATCCTTAGAGAAAAAAAGCTCTTTTAAATAAAAAGGGTTTTAATTAAAAAAGAAACAGAAAAAAAAAAGTCTTTGCTAATGGGAGGAAGCAGAGCTGAATGCATACAATCATATGTAAAAATATACCTCTAAGCAAAAAAGAAAAAAAGAAACCTCTACTTCCCTCCAGTTCTTGTTGAAGGTTAATAGAGCTAAACTTATATGAAAATTTGTGGCCTCCCTATTCTATTCTTATTTTTTCCACCTCAAAAGCCCAGTGTCATCTCTCTTTCTTTTCCACCAGTAACTATAATCTAGAAAAAATTTTTAAATTGTGTACTCTTTTTGATTGGTTGTACCCTAGAGCGTTACCTCTGCCCGCGCCCCCACTTTTTTTTTTTTTTTTTTTTGGAGACAGAGTTTTGCTCGTTACCCAGACTGGAGTGCAATGGCGCGATCTCGGCTCACCGCAACCTCCACCTCCTGGGTTCAGGCAATTCTTCTGCCTCAGCCTCCTGAGTAGCTGGGATTACAGGCACGTGCCACCATGCCCAGCTAATTTTTTTGTATTTTTTTAGTAGAGACGGGGTTTCACCATGTTGACCAGGATGGTCTCGATCTCTTGACCTCGTGATCCATCCGCCTCGGCCTCCGAAAGTGCTAGGATTACAGGCGTGAGCCACCGCGCCGGGCCGCACCCCCACTTTTTAATCCTTTCTAATTGTGAAATTCCTATTGAATTCAATCCAGATGGAAGAAGCAAGTATTGCTGCAGTCAGTGATACCCCTTCTGACTGAGCCCTGCTCATTTGGGGGAGGATAGTCCTGGGACTGGCCCACTGCACAGGTGCATTTGTGATGAATATGGAAAGGACCTGGCCCTTAGAAGTCTAGTGGGAGAGACTTGATACACAAGTTATAATGAGGGTAAAGCAGCCATACCCAGTCTGAGTAGTGTTATGCCCGGTAGACATTCTGGAAGATATTGATAAATAAGAATCAAAGCTAACCTTAATCAGTTTAAAAGCTACTTTATGATTTATAGACACATATGTTTACTTCTAGAATTGGCACTTCTCTGTTCTTTGTGAAATGTATAACTTTCTCAAGAAAGGTATTTAAGAGCACTAAAATATTTGAATTTTTTGTAAAGAAATGTTCTATTAATAAAATTTGACTCATTCCCTAATTTGTATTGACCTTCACTAAGCATACTCTTCTGGGGCGTTTGAATTTGTCTTGAAACCTATGAGACCGTTTTTTTTAAATGGTGTATACACTCTTGAGATAAGAATAATGGATTCCTATTGGTTGATGATACATGCAAAGGTAGGGATATACTCTTATAAGTGTGCCTTCCTGCTTTTGATTAGTGGTTTCTCCTGCTTAGTGTTTTCTGCGTCAGGAGGAGGTGACAGTAGTTAGTGGTGCCTGTAAAGCTGGAAGAGGAAAGGAATTAACACGACATGAATTAATGTCTGTGTGAGTTTTTAAGGAACTAGATAGAATGTTCCTCTAAATCGAGGATGTGGTTTTTTTGTTTCTGGTTGACAACTTCCTAGTTTTCCTACACTTCATTATTCTTTTCTCTGTCACTGGGATTTTTTTTTTTTAATTTCCCGAAAAGCAAATGAAGTGCTTTTTCCTTATCAGTAGCCTTTCTTTTCCTGTTCCAATAACAAAAGAACAATACAGGAATTTAATAATGTTAAAAAATTGCTGTGTCTTTTTCTTAATGTATACATTTATTTGTCTGCAGATAAAATCCAAGTTTTACAGACATAGAAGAAAGCTGTTTATAAGTAAAATGAGCTACTATTGTATCTTGTCCTTGTCAGGGTTTTCTTTTTTTTCTTTCACCGAGTTTAGGAAGTGAAATTTTTTTTCTCTTTAAAATGTGTTCCCATGTTCTGTTATTAAAAGGAAAAGTCCTAAAAATTAGAAAGATATGTAAAAACACTGGTTGTCCTCTAATAGAAGGACACTTCAAAGTTTCCTGGAACACATTCTGATCTTGTTTATGTATCTATATTCTATTAAAGATTGTTATTTACTGTTCCTGCTGCTTTGCCAAAAAAAAAGTCCAGTCTGCCTCACAGACCTTTTATAAATATCAGAGGTGTGTTTTTGCAGCAGTGTACATGAAAAGACACTTGTTTCAATGTTTTGATGCAGTTTGAGTTCATGGCAGAGGTGTGTTAAAGTGGCTTCTGCAAGTGTCCTTGAAACCACATTGAGGAGGGAACTTGGAGCTTGTCCCCTGGTGGTCCTGCTGTGACCTCACAGGACCTTGCTTGCTGACCTTTTTAAGGCATGAAACAAATTCTCATATTCTCAGTCGTGGCTGACGCAGATCTGGGTACTAGTCAGGGTTTTAAACTGCCTAAATAAATATCTTGCATATAACATTTAAGTGACATTTCTCTCTGTGGTAGTAAAAAAGGAAATATAATACTATTCCATTTATGTGATCTTGGTGCCCTTTGATACTTTGATTGCTAATTGCAATAGGACCTTCAGAATGCTTTCTGATTGAGACCTAACTTATTTCTGTTTCATCAGTAATCTTCAAATACAGTTCTGTGGTGTTAACACTTCATTGTGACATGGAACTCCCAAAAATGTTATATGGTATTCTTTCATGCCTGTCAGCCTGGCTTCATGTCTGCCTAAGTACAGGCCTTATTATAATGTTGCCCTTGGGGGTCCTTTTGATATATCAAGAACTAAACAAACCTCTTTAGTCAGGAGAGTGCATTTTATATGGACTTATAATAAATAGTCTGTGTTCATATCCATAGGAAATAATGCATTTTCTGAAAAAAATTATGTCACTTGTATTTTTTGTACTTTCTGAAGAACATTGTATGCAGATATGTCCCATGTGCATGTATGAATTTATATAGCTAGGTGTGTATAAGCACATACACATTCATGATCATATTATAGGTAATACATGGAAATAAGTGCAACCATGTGATTATTTTTATCTTATTGTGTGTGTGTGTGTGTATACAATTACCTGTGTGCTATTAAATATGACAGTGCTGATAATAGTGTTACATTCTCTGGTTAAGAGTTTCCTGAGAATTTTGGTCTTCCTTACTGGTGCAAATTAGTTATAGACTCTTAACCCATTAGCATCCATTCCAGCAGTTCATTTTTAAGAATTGATGTAATATTATGCACTTTGTAAAAGAGCTTATAGAGGATAAGCTATGCCTCTTCAAATAAATATTATTCAGACTCCTTCCACTTTCATTCCCTTATCACTGTAACAACCACACCCAGCTTTGCAATTATGTTGTCTATCTGCTTCCCACACACCAGTGAAGCTGACCCTATTGAGTTCAAAGGAAATATGAGAGATAAAGTCGAAAACTGTCTTCCTTTTGTTGACATTTCTAGAGCAACAAGTCAGAAAGCTTGTCTCCCTTTAGGTAGACTAGAGCTGCTACGCGTCATGATTAGATGATATGTCCACTAGCAACTGTGATGATGCCCAACAGAATTATTTAAAACATTCTCAGTAAATAACCTAGAACTCTCCAGTAAGCAAAAGGGGAATAGCTGTTAACTTGCAGTTTCAGTTTTCTACCAATGGCGGGGATCAACACAGAATGGAAGTCACCAGATTTCTGTATTTAAGCCATTCCAGCCCAGGACAGCCCAAGTGAAATTGTGTTTTGGAGAAGCCTCCATATTTGGCCATCAAGAGCTCAGCAGTGAAAGTTTTTGGTTGTATTTTATTGCTTTCTTTATTGAAATATTTGCCACATCTTATAGTTCTGTCACTGTTCAGTTCAGAGGGATTTTTAACTAAATCACATACTAACTATGATGCTTCATGCATTTGAATTATTTGTGTATCCCTCAATTATGTTAACCTTTCTATCAAGATTTTTGCCATATGACTTATATCAAAGTTTTTAAGACATATTTAAAACAAACGAATTTTAAATAGTGGCCCATTTGCTATGTGTTAAATTTGATATACAAAATTTTATACATCTTAAATTTATATATCTTTGATATCCTAAATTTGATATACAAATGGTGGCCCATTTTATATATGTTTGCTTAACATAATGTAACATGATTGATTTTGTTATATTTCCCATGAGCTGAGGTACTGTTGTTTTGTATTACCAGAAAAGGCATTTGAGATCTTTTAAATCTTACGTGAAGTACCTCCTAAGAAGAGAAGTAAAATGATGATATCTCACATTATTTACTATTATCTGCAGCATCAAAAATAAATGAATATCCCCGGGAAAAAGGTTATAAAATGGCAACACCTAGACACATTAAGGGATTAGGAGGTAGTAAATGTGAAATGGGCTTACAAATGACTTTATTCACTTACATGCATTTTGGAGGGACTCAGGCTGTCAGGAAAATGAACCAATCTGTTTTAATAGAAAGCGCTAGAAATATGAATAAATCATGTTTGAAAGTGATACCAGGATTTTCTTTGAATACTGCTGGATAAATTCTGCTTATTAATGTCAGTGAAATGTATGTCACCTGCATACGTAAAGTCAGAGGGCCACAAAAAATATCCACTTACCGCTTTGAAATATTTAAGCCCTTGAATGTTCCTTTGACCTTCAGTTAAAGGACATAGTCACATAGCAGAGGAAATGCCTCAAATTCTAGCATCTGGGTTTGTTTCTTTATACTTTTTTGGCACAGTTACAACGGTAGGGCTTTTCTGTCCTTTAATTTTTTTCACAGTACAGTCAACACAGGCTTTTCACACAAGCAGGAAAGGATGGTTGTGAGGCCAAAAGCAATATGTTTCTTCTCTGTGCTCCACAGCAGAGCCTGATTGAATGGCTTGTTGTTTCAGAGAGCCAGAACCAACAAGCAGACAAACAGAATCCCACACAAATACAAATTGCGTTTAAAATTAGATACCTACACACGTGCATGTCAATGGATGTGTGCTAAAAATGCAGTCAGTGGTCTCTTATTTTGAGCTTGTTGGCTTAGTCACCATGTTCCAGTTCTTTCATCTGTGTATAGTTTTTGGATTTTCATCTGAATTTTCAGCTGCCTGAAGAAGTTTCTTCTACAGCTGAGAAGAGAACCTAGTGTGTATGCATTTGGATGGGGGTGCTCTATTTCAGCCCTGTTCATATTTCAGCCATATTTGTCATTTATCATTAGCAAAAGGTCACTTTGAAACTTTATAGAATGA
This sequence comes from Aotus nancymaae, assembly GCF_030222135.1. NCBI lineage: Eukaryota > Metazoa > Chordata > Mammalia > Primates > Aotidae > Aotus > Aotus nancymaae. The sequence goes on from NW_026988471.1 coordinate 35,245,869, forward strand.
AACAGTGAGATCTGATTTCCCATTGATTAAACAATATATATCAAAACAGTAGACTGGAGACATCTTCATGTATTCATGTTTTCCCTGCTTTGCATCCAGTAGGTTTCTGCGTGTGAGCTTTTCCTGAGATTTTGAATAATAGCAGCACACCCTAATGCACCTTTTTAAATGGGAATTCAGTTGGGTACTATATGCCTGTCTCGCTGCTGAAGGCCTTCATGCTTTGACATCTCTGCTCTCATCTTACCAGTGATTGTGGGCCATTTGTCTAGTTCTGACATGAAAAAATATTAGGAAGCAGTACTGTTATATACAAATCCTTATAGGCTTAAAATTTAATGCAGCTCTCAAAAGTAGCCTTAAAAGTTAAATGACCCACAAAAACAAGTTTTCTTTGAAGTTTGTATGTTTATTCTGTAGAGTTACATTGGATAGGGTAGTTATCAGCCCTTAGCAAATGCCTACTTAGTTTTCCCTAACCTGCTCATTGATTCATTCATTCAACACATGTTAATTGAGCACTCTCTCTGTTCAGACACTGTGCTAGATTCAGGGCAAACAAGACAGATAAGATTCTAGTCCCCTCGAGCTTTCAGTCTTAAGGGGCAAAAATAAAATTATATGATTGCTGTTGACTTACAGGGTACTGAGACTGAGAAAGTAGCTTGAGAAAGTCTCTTCTCTGAAGAGCTGATGTTTTAAGTTGGACTGAAAGGTAAGAAGGAGGTGACTGTGCAGAGAGCTCGGGGAAGAACATTCTAGACAGAGTGAACTTGCCTATGTTCAGTGACCCTGGTGTGGGGGAAAGAGTTTTGTGTCCTGGGGGACTTAAAGGTTTGATGTGGCTGTAGCGTATTGAGTGAGTACTGGGGAGAGTGGCAGGAGAGGGAGCTTGGAGAGGTAGTGAAGGGCTCAGTTACACAGACAGCATGGCAAGGAGTTTGGATTTTATTCTCAGTATAATGGGAATCCATGAAAGAGTTTGAAGCTACAGACGGAGATGAGAGGATGCCGTTTTTAAGATCAACCCTGGCTGCTCTGTGGAAAATGGATTGTAGCAGGAAGCTAGAGTGGAATCAGAGAGATTAGTTAGGCCACTGAAGGAGGGTCCAGCCAGGAGACTTAATATGGCTGGACCAGGGTGCTAGCAGAGGAGTTGAGAGAAGGGAGTAGATTCTCTGTGTCATTTGGAAATACAGTTAAAAGGGCTCAGATAGGTTGGATTGGGGGTGAGGTTGGGGTTGGACTTCAGAGTGACCCCAGGCTTCTGGCTTGAGCAGTTGGTGCCATTTCCTAAGATGGGTAAGAGTAGGCAAAAACTGAGGGAAGCCAAAATGACCTGCTGAGGAACTGAGAGTGTACCGCAGGCAGAAGCGATTTTGAGTTCTTTGCTTCCTGTGGTGATGCTGTTTGGAAAAAGTCACTAGGGTGTTTCACTACCTGGAACACATCAGTAAACTTGTGAAAATTCCACCTTTGTCGCTCTTGGTTCCAGATCTTCAGCTTTGTCTTGTGCTGTTTAATCCTCTGTCTCTTTTGTAGGCTGTGTTTCTCAGACCTTCAGAGGCTTTTGTTTCTTCCTCAGGGATGTCAACAAAACCCATATCTTAATTTGCTTGTCTTCTCTTTAAAATTGTACATAGATTCTTTCTGTAAGTTTTTCACTACATACATCTACCATTTGAGGCATGATTATTGTCACACTAGAATCCCAGTGGAACCAAGGCTAGCTGGGAGAAGTGAAAGATCGTGAGTGTTGTACCCCGTGCACGCTCCAGAGCATGTGGAGAAGCCCATACTGTTTAAATCATTCTTCCTCCGTCCCCTAACTGAGGGCTCATGTGGTAGGACCTTGTTATACTTACTCTATGTCTGTGTGCTTATCATACCACATTTTATTTTCCTATGTGCCTGCCAATATCCTCTGAAAGCAGAGCCAGTGCCTGGCATCTAGGGGATAGTTAATGAGTGTCTGATGATTTAAAAAAATAATGGATTGGGGCTGGGCGCAGTGGTTCACGCCTGTAATCCCAGCACTTTGGGAGGCCAAGGCAGGTGGATCACTTGAGGTCAGGAGTTCAAGACCAGCCAGGCCAACATAGTAAAACCCTGTCTCTACTAAAAATACAAAAAGTAGCTTGGCTTGGTGGTGTGTGCTGTAATCCCAGCTACTTGGAGGCTGAGGCAGGAGAATCACTTGAACCTGGGAGGTGGAGGTTACAGTGAGCTGAGATCGTGCCACTGCACTCCAGCCTGGGCAACAGAGTGGGATTTTTGTCTCAAAATAATTATAAAAACAATGATGAATTGGAACTGGGGAACTAAATTATAAAAGATAACTTTATGATATGCTAAAAATAATGGGACTTATTTGCCATTGAGAATCCTAAATTATATAAGATAACTCTCATGATACACTGAAAGAATGAGAACTTCATTGCCATTGCAAACTTGTGAGGGGAGGGGTGGCATGTGGAGTTAAGAATAGAATGACTGATTCCTTGATTGAAAGCAATCAGTAAAGGTGCTATAAACAGATTATCAGAAAGTATCCTTAAGTATAAAACACATTGAGAATTTAGAAAACAAGACATAACTCCTACTTCAACATGACCTTTGTCCTCTGAAAGGAAGAGACATCATAGGTTTAGTATTTTTTGACCTGTCATTTGATTTTAGTTTATGCCTAATTTCATTTAAGCTTACCCTTTTGGCCCTAGTCTCATTTCTTTTCAGTATTATTGCTGCCAGTTTTTCAGATACAGAAGGAAAATCATATTTGCTGTGTGCAGTTGGAAGAAACCCTGGCACAGATCCTCCAGAAACCAAAGAGAGAAATTATTAGCCATATCCAGACCAGTAGCTGACTGGCTCAGATTCTTCCTCCCATGAGCATTCCTGATTAATGGGAGAATCTGTTCTGTAGTCGAACAGCCTCTTTCCTGAGCCCAGTCTGTCCTGGCTTCAGAGCATGACCAGCTGTGCAGCTGCAGCCACTGCCAGGGCTCTGTTTCTGATTCTACTCCTCAGCATGTCGGAGGTGGTGGACGGGGAAGCAGAGAGGTGGGAAGAGCATCCAGGTCAGTTCAGACATTTCAGCAGGTAACAGATACAGCGCCATCCACCCAGAATCCCACCACTCACATTAGACTCTGTCCTCTTCAGAAGTCTGTCATTCTGCATGATGCAGATTTTGGAGTCCTTCCCTTATTCTTTAGTGTTTTGTCCAGACCACTTAGCTCCTGTGTCTGTAGTGATTAAATGCTTTGTAACTTTTACTGACATCCTTTTCTTTGCCCTTCTACCCTCTTCCCTTACTATCTCTTCCACCATACCTCTTCTATTTTGTTTGCCTTTCTTTCCTCGCAGCTGTTGCATTTTTCCCTTTACACTGAAATAGCTTTGTTTATTGGCCTTTTTCCAGCAATATTAACATACTTCCATCTTTTACCAATTTAACAAAGCTAAGGTGGCTTATGGCAGCATTTGGGGCCTGAAATATAAAGTACTCTCTTAGCAGATTATATATATTCAATTTCGATTACCTTTCTCTCTTATCTTTCATCCTTATTCTAGACTCAATCTGTTTCATTTCAGCGGTCTGTTATCTGGGTGTTTGGAGTTTGAGATCCTTTTAGGGTCTTCAAAGCTAAAGAACTATCTCTACTGCATCTCTGATATCTTAAAAATAATAATATGAAGATCCAGAATAAATGGGTACCAGTTAAACTCTAACCAAAGAAGGTTTAAATGCAGTGAACGTTTGAGGGTGCAGTGATGAATAGGTATGGCCCTAACTCAAGAGGCTTCCAGTTTTCTTGGGGAGATAGGCATGAACACCATTCACTAGAATAGAAGGTAGAATGAAATAAGTACTTTGATAATTTAAATGTACAAGGAGGCCGGGCGCGGTGGCTCACGCCTATAATCCCAGCACTTTGGGAGGCCGAGGCGGGTGGATCACGAGGTCAAGAGATTGAGACCATCCTGGTCAACAAGGTGAAACCCCGTCTCTACTAAAAATACAAAAATTAGCTGGGCATGGTGGCGCGTGCCTGTAATCCCAGCTACTCAGGAGGCTGAGGCAGGAGAATTGCCTGAACCCAGGAGGCGGAGGTTGCGGTGAGCCGAGATCGCGCCATTGCACTCCAGCAAAATGTCTCAAAAAAAATAAATAAATAAAAATAAAAATAAAAATAAATAAATGTACAAGGAAAATGCCGCCGGAGTACTAAGAAAGGAGCTGTGTTCTGACTAGGAAAATCAGAAATGGTGGCATTTTCAGTGAACATTGACGGATGGACAGGATTTCAGTAAATGGAGAAGAAAGGCAGGAGGGCTTCTCAGACTGAGAAGGTGGCGGTGGTAGGTGGAGGAGAATTGTGCATGCTGATCTGTGCAGCACTGAGTAGCAGGCACGTTGAACCTAAGTGAGCACTAACTATGCTTTCAAGAAGGTTGGGACTGGCCGGGTGTGGTGGCTCATGCCTGTAATCCCAGCACTTTGGGAGGCTGAGGCAGCATATCACGAAGTCAAGAGATCAAGACTGTCCTGGCCAACATGGTGAAACCTCATCTCTACTAAAAATACAAACATTAGCTGGGTGTGGTGACATGTGTCTGTAGTCCCAGCTACTCGGGAGGCTGAGGCAGGAGAATTGGTTGAACCCAGGAGGTGGAGGTTGCAGTGAGCCGAGATCGCGCCACTGCACTCCAGCCTGGCACCTGGTGACAGAGCGAGACTCTGTCTGAAAAAAAAAAAAGGTTGGGACTACAGGAACCAGGTGCAGGTTAGAATTGTAGCCTGAAGGTAAAGGAAGAACTTAAGGAAATGTGTTTACCTTCTGAATTTTAGAAAGGTGGCATGTTTATAGATAGAAGACAAAGAGCCAGCAGAGAGAGAGAGAGAAGTTCAAGGCGCAGTGCAGGAGTGCAAGGCCCCAGGTAACACAACAGACTCTCCTTTGAGTCTTGCTCTCTCACTTTTCATGTTTGAGTTCTTTTTATTTTTTATTTGTTATTTTGAGACAGGGTCTTGCTCTGACACACAAGCAGAAGTGGAGTGGTGCGATTATGGTTCACTGCAGCCTCCACCTCCTCGGGCTCAGCTTCCCAAGTAGCTGGGACTACAAGTGCACACCACCATACCTGGCTATTTTTTGTATTTATTGTAAAGATGGCATTTCACTACATTGCCTAGGCTGGTCTAGAACTCCTGGGCTCAAGCAGTCCACCCACCTTGGCCTCCCAAAGTGCTGGGATTATAGGGATGAGCCACCGTGCCCAGCTTGAGGTCTTTGTTCTGCCATGTCCAGGTTCCCTTTTTCTGTGCAATGCAGAGGTGGCATAAAGCCACTAAACCGAGGAGTCAGCTTCAGAAACAAGATAATGCTGCCTTCACATCTATAGATTACCACTCTGTTGGCAGGGTTTAGATGACTGAGTTATCTGTATCTGTGTCTTGATGAAAAGTTCTGTTTCCATTGGGTCCCTGTCCTGAGGTCTCTATGGATCTGTGACCTTGGACAAGTCATTTAACCTCTAGGGACCTTCCTTGACTTCGCTATTAAAATGAGATGGTGATCCCAGAGCTGCATCCTAGGCCACAGTGTCACCACCGCTTACAGTTGCTTAAAATCCAATCGGTTGTATCTCCTCTCCCCCTTCCACTGCCCTCCCCACTTCCCCTTCCTCTCTCCTGCTGTAATCATTAGCCTGATGTATCCTGACGCTATCCCTGCAATAAATACAGTGGATGTTGCTAATTAAATGCTGCATATTTGAAGAAATTTTCCAGCTATCAGTAGAGTAGCTGAGTGGTTTATAGGCTTCCTGTTCAAGAGGGAGGTGTCCTAAGGTTTAAAACTAAGGTTCTAGTCATAAAGAAGGCTTTTTATTGTTAGGACAGCATGGTAATTGTGTTGAGAGGACTTACTCTCTGCAACATTAAAAGGTATGTATACTGTTGTAAGTTTCGGTAGTAGCTTTGTCCTTTTGATTTACCTGTTTGGACAGTTGTGATTGACATCAGATTGAACACATGGTTCAGTAAAAACTACAGTCCTTGAAGTATTTATGTGAATATTGTAATCTCCTATTTGCATCATTAGCAAGCACATTTTATTGCTGCTTGAAATAGACATATCGGCATCCCAGAATAGATAGTTTTGATATTAGCAACTTGTTAAGGCTGCCCAGGTCATTCACATTCCATGTTCTTGATAATGTACCACGTTCTTGGTACACAGACCTTACTTACAACATTGAAGAGACTGAATGCACTGATTTTAAGAAGGTGGTCTTGTGCCAGGGGGACTAGCTCTGTTAGTATTACTTCTCTTATTTCCAAAGCTTATGTTAGAATCTGAGCATAAAGCTTCATTTTGTTTTTTCCTGGAGCCAATTAGTATCTCAAAATGAGAAGTGCATGAGTGAATAAATGTGAAAGGGGCTTTTGGGAGAAGTTCTGACGTAGGTGATCTGCGCAGCACATCCGAAATACCTGGGATGTGGTTGTATACAGTGGTCGTCCTATTCAGTGGTGAGATTCAGAAATGATGGTAGTTCATAAATAAATCTAATTTGTAACAATACATGGCTTTAAAACCCTGTGACGTGATTGTTTTCTTTGTTGATTTTGTGACTTTAAAATCGCATTCAGTTCTCTGTCCTTTTAAATGTTTGTCACTTGACTTCTGTTTCCTCATATTGTTTTCTGTTTTTGTGTTTGTTTGAGCCCTTAACTCACGTATATTTATTTCCCCCTCCTAACTTCCTGCCCTGTTTCTTCTCATGTCTTCTCTTCTGATAGCCATGTCTTCTGTGGTTAGTGTTCTCTTGCCCACCAGCAAACTATATTAGTTTGGTTCATTTGTTTAAAAACAAATCTCCTATTTTTGAGAACGAGAATGTGATGTTAACATTTAGAGCATGCTTATCATATATCACATGTCCCCAGGCATTTTCTATGGCTTATGTTATTTAATACACACAAGAACCCCATGAAGTAAGTTAAGAGAGGAAAGTAACTCCCAAGATTTCATAGCAGGGAGAGGTAGAGCTCATGTTGGAATCCAGATTGCCTCGTTCTGGATCTCATGTACATAACCAGTCCTGTGACTTTATTGTCTCAACCGTTCAGTCTATAAAGATTTAATGATCACCATTGATGTTGTAGGCACAATGCAGACACAAGGACACTAGACCCCTTTCTTTTGCCATACGTATGGGGTCTTAAGTGCCGTTTGAGAGGTTCTTCCATAGCACCTGTGCATGCCAGTGCCTAACTCTTTTTCAAAAGTTCAGGAGGTCTTCAAACCTCAGGAGCTGAGGTTTGCAGGATAATTAAGAGTTTGCCAGCTAGGGAAGCAAAGAAAGGCACAGGGACAGTTGACGCAGCGACAGCTCTCATGTGACTGGAGCATAGGTCCTGCCATAGCAGAACAGAAGGACAGGGGAATACGTCATGGGGTTGGTTGAGTCCACGTGGCCAAGGGCTTTGAGTGCCATAGCACAGAATTTGAACTTCATTTTTCAGTCATTTAGGAAGCTAGTGCAACCGTCTTGAGTCTCTCCTGCCTGTTTTGCCTCATTCCACAGAGGCCACTGGAGATCTGGAAACCCCACGGTGTTTAACATAGGCAGCTGAGACCTCCACGTGATCAGCTTAGAGGAAACTTTATTGCAGTAGCATTGTAAAAACTAGTGTTCTCATACAGTCTTCTGATCCTTGGTCCTACATGACTACTATTAAATCCAAAACCATAAGCAGAAATTTAATGTGAGTGCTTATATTCTTAACTTGTAACATGAATACAGAGTTATTTACCAGAGAAGTTTTTAATGTAAATTTAAGTGTATGACTTTTATGCAGGTATGGTATATTCTTTTTCATAATTAAATTTCCTTTTGTGGGGAGAAATTGAGAATTTAAGTGATACTATGAAACAAAAGGGCTTTTGGATACTGTTGAAAAGCTGTAATCAGTGCTGTTTAAAATGCTTATTTACTCACATTACTATTGCAATTAAGCTTTATAAAGCAAACATCTTTCTTGATGGGACTTCCTTCAAAAACTATTTTTATTAGTCCTTTTTCTGGTGGTAATAAAATGACTAGATATGATCCCAGTTTAAACTCATTCTTACTTTTCTACTTTCAGTAAGAAAAATAATTAGAAAACATTAACATTTCAGTGAAATTGCAAATATATTGCCCTAGCTTACTCAGGGAAAGAGAATTACCAGCCAGCAAAAAAGCAGTAGAATAAAATGAAGTCAGGTATATCTCACATGGAAATTCTTAGGTGGGGACTCTTTGAAACACATTTCAGGCAAATTTTAAAATCCAGAAGATGTCCTCTTTTCACAGCCATTGCCTTGGAGGCCCATTTTCTCATCCTAAGGAGGCTGTCCTTGCATGAAGGTGGGATGTTTTTTGTGTCTCTTTCTCTTTCCCTCCTTCCTTCCTTCCTTTTTTCGTTTTTAATTGCCTTCAGTGTTTGCAGCACTCTTTTCAATGCCTTTGGTAATGGCAAACTTTGATTTTTTGAAGTTGGATTTTATTTCGGGAAATAGCCAAAAGGCATATGGAGTCATATCCGATTAATAAAATAGGTAAGCACTTTGGGGAATTCTATTTTTGCTGAAACATAAGCTGAAACTATTAGGCACTGAGGCTGATTTTATTGTATATCTCATGAACTGCCTTTAAAGAAAATGTCAAAAGGAACATTACAGAAAAGTGTTGAGAAGTGGCAGAATTGGAATAACTAGATAACTTCCTAAGGTGACTTTGAAGAATAATTCTATTGATTCAAATTTATAAGTCGCCTATTATTTTGTTTCTTGGGGGCTTTATCCTTTTATTTTGCGGTTTTATCTTACATATTCAATACAGTTAACGTTCTTTAATTCAAAAAACCTTTAGGATAATTTAATAGCACTCAGTCTTTAATTTGAATGTCTGTTCGTATAGTACTATGTATGTGGGGATATACCTGTACCAGTTAATAGAGGGTGTAGTTAATAGAAGGTGGCAGGGTGGTAAACCTTTTTCCCCCTGCATGATTGAATAGTTTTAAGTGCCATTTGAAATCCTGAATATCCAAGAGTGGATTCCAATAACTGTGTAGCCTGAGAAGCTTTGCTCTCAGTAGCTGCCGGTGTTTATAAGAGTTATTTCACTACTTATCGCTCTTCAGATTCACCATGAATTTAGGTAGTAATTTACCATTGCAGAAGGGGCAAGCTCTGCTTCTGATAATATTATACTATGGTTTTGCTTCCTTAATGATGTGATTCTTGAGGTAGAAAAATAAAAAATTTGTGCTATAAGTCAGCTTCATGAATTAAATTTTCCAAATTTAATGATGCCAGTTTTATTCCTAGGATGCTCATGTTGTAACTCCCTAAATGCTTCATTTTAATACTTCGGAAATGGTTGTTCTCATAGGAGCTGTTATTACAAAGTCAGTAATGGTTCTAGGGCTAAAATTTGCTTTCTTAATTCTAGTCCATTGTTTTTTGTTGTCATGTTTCTTCAGTTTCCTTAAATAAATCACACCAAGGACTGGTTACAGAAATACTGCAGTGCTTTACTTTCTTTCAAATGAGCTTTTAAGCATAAGTAGCGTATATAATGGAAACAGTGTTTAGAGTGCTTAGGTAAAAAAGGAATTATTTCCATACTAGAGTATTTTACAACTTTGTAGGATCTCTTAATTCTCTAATTCAGAGATTCTTGGGTACTTTAGAATTCATTTTAATGTACCATAGCCCTTTAAAAATTATAAATAAATTTAGGCAGCTCGTTTTCAGAAATAATTGTGAGAATTTCAGTGTACTTAAGTTAAGTAGTGGCATATTGGGGACCCTAAGCTAGAGTCAGCTTGGACTGGTTGAACCACATGACCACCCAAGGCTTTCAGTAGAGTGTGTTTTTAGCTATTTAAAATAACTACCATGCTGGACCTGGAGACCTTTGAATAGTCCATAAAGTTAATTACACCTTGAGACACACCCTGTGCTCAGCTACTTAAGTACTGTATCCACTTTACAATGTTCCTTTGTTAACAAGATCTATGTGGTTGAAGTACATATTATAGTAATGTGCAATTCATTGTATACAGACATTTCTAAAGTAAGATAATGATAATAATTACACAGTGAAAGATTTCAGGCCTTTTGTGCTTGTTGTATGGCTAGGATAGGAAGGCTTTGTCAACTTGATATGTTTTTGCATGCTTTGGGTTGGTGCTACCTGATGATGGTCCTGAATTATTTGAGTCTTTTGCCCTTGTATCACTTGTTAGACCTTACATTGTTGACTGGGTTCCATGATTTATAAAAAGATTCCAGAATCTTTTGTAACTATTTAAAGGTCAGCAGTTAATGATAATCAGAGCTAATAATAGATGCTTACTTATGTGCCAGGTATTAGTCTAAGCTGTTGATGTGTTAGTTAAAACTCTCAACAAGTCAATGAGGTAGAGACTTTTATTATTTTATAGATGAATAAGCTGAAGCTAGGAAAGGTGACTGAGGTCCACAGGCCAGGTATTAGTCTAAGCTGTTGATGTGTTAGTTAAAACTCTCAACAAGTCAATGAGGTAGAGACTTTTATTATTTTATAGATGAATAAGCTGAAGCTAGGAAAGGTGACTGAGGTCCACAGACTGGTAGTAAGTGGTAGAACAAACTAGACAGACAGGTGCATAGGTAGGTGGATAAAAATTAATAGAGAAAAAAAAAAGAGATTGAGAGTAGTAGAAGATATCAGTAAAGGATCTAATAGCTGATTTGCTGCCTGCTGTGGTCTAGGCATTTTGTTGGGCTGTGAGGAAACAAAAATGTACAAAACTCAGACCAGTCCTTGTGGAAATCACATTTGGTCGTGGATTGCCCTGATATAAGTTTAAATATTTAATGATGCAATATAAACATTGTATAAAATAGGTATGTGCATAAAGTCTATGAAAATAGACTGAAGGAAGGAATTCGACATGTAGGGGAGGCAGAAGTGAAGGGATAATTCACAGAGGAGATGGCTTTTGCTTGAAGATGACCACAATGTCCTTTTAGGGTAGGAACCATGTATGTTCAACCTTGTCTCTCCAGATCTCTAGCAGAGTGCCCAGGATGTCATGGTTGCTTAGTAAATGTTGGATGGTAGGTGATAGCAGTCTGGCCAGATGGATGAATGTTGGGGAAGAGCATCACAGGAGATGGACATATCTGATTAAAAGAACAGAGGCAGAGAAGGCCATGGTATGCTCTTCAGCAGTAGGACTGTGTCCTTGGGAAGCAGGATGTATGGGACATGGCCACTGTGCTACATCGCACATCACTCTCCTTTTACTTTCAGTCTCTACTTCCCACACTCTCACTTCACCTGCTTTAAATCTCATTTGTATTTCAAAACGCTGATAAAAATTTCTCACTTCCTCCATGAAGTTTTTTCAACAATTGCTGTGCACCCTAGTCTCTCCTTTCTCTATTCACGATTCTTTTTGTTCCTGCCACTCATGTGCCTTGTTGGAGATCTCAGTTACACTGATTGGATCTTTACAAATTATGTGAATGTATTAAATTGTCACATGTACCCACCCCAAAAATATAACACATTGCCTACAGTTGCCTCTTTGATTATCGTTTTCTGTTGTTAAATAATTTCCTCTATTGTTCACTTCTTGGAGTGCAGAGAACCTTAGGATTCATATTCTACCCTTCCTTATTGGCACAAGAGGACATGGAAGCCCATAGAGATGAAAATAATCGTCCAAGTCACATAAGCAGTTAATGACAGGCCCAGGACTAAGTCCATGGGTGAGACCAGTTCATGCTAACTAATGTTCCTCTTGTTCTTCCAAACTCAGTAGTGAGTTTGTGGAGTTGAGGGACTGGGTATCGTATTCACCGTGGGTCAAGTACCTGCTCAGGAACATTTTCAGATGAAATAATGAATACCACTTGGCTTTCTGAGTAATATAAAGACGATGTGGTTCCCAGACTTAATAAACAACTCTGGCAAACTAAACATATTGATAGTAAGATCTCACCTGTTATACTCATTCAGAAATAGTGTCAGAAGATCAACTGCTGAGCAGAATTTTCATGTTAAAACTATTTCACTAGGAGTACTGGTACAGGTGCATGTTAGACTCATTACTGAAAACTCACCGAACAATTCTATTAGCTTTACATATTTCTGGCAGATTAAACTTAGATTACTTTTAAATTGTTATTGGAAGTTAGTCTAAGTTATTTTCCAATATAAAAAAAAATCATTGTCTTAATTTAATAATTCTTGCTTCACAATAACATAATTAGGAATGGAAATTAAATTCCAAATGTAATTCCAAACAGTTGGAATTACAAATTGAAAAATCCTTCTCTGACTCAAAAGGAGGCTTACTGGTGACAAATTCTGTTGTCACCAACATTTTCATCAGAGGCTCAGATGAGGTGGTGCCTTCTGAGTGCATTCTTAAGTGGGTAATGGATAAAAGAGTTAGGTATGAGGTTATCGCTAAATAGGAGCAACCATGAATTATACAAGATTTATTGCTCAGAAACCAACAGAGCAGACCCTTGCAATTCATTGCTTTAATGTTCATGAATTCAGTTATTTCTGAAACAGTGACCCAGAGGATCCATGCCATGTAGTGATTTGTAATTTGAATCAGGTGTGCTATGAAGCCCCTGTACAGGGGAAAATCACTTAGCTGGTGACAAGCCAACTGCCCAATTGTTTTTAGCCCATTATCACATATGTAGGAAGTCATGAACTAGTCAAAACTGTTTTCTTTAGAAAAGAAAGCCAGCCTCTAGGGCAAGTGATGGGAGTGCAGAGGAATAACAAGGTCCTAGAAAGTGATGGTTTTTTACCAGAAAACAGAAATCTGGGACCAATTAAACAGCCGGCATGCTGTATTTGGCAATAGATTGAATCTCTGAAATGCATAGTCCAGAACTAAGAAGAGCAATTCCTGGAAATACCTCAGTGAGTGTACTGGCCAATGTAAAATTTCACTTTCTGGGGCAATTATAATCTGTGGCATTGTACAACAGAGTGTTTACAAAGACTTCGGGACTTAACCTCTTGTGGAAATTCTGAATCTATTTTGTTTCCATCCCTTTTTTATAGGAGGCCCGGTAATGATATCTTGACTGAATCACCTTTTTGAATTACAATCATTAATCTTGAAGGTCATTTGAGATGTCTCAAGTCTCTTATTTAAGTCTTTGAGATCAAGTAAAATTCCTAGCATGTATCAATGGCCACCTGTATCCCACATTGTGTATGTTTTTTAAATAAAGAGTATCTGGCTATGGGATTCCCTTAGCCTCTTTGAAGGAAATTGTCTTGAATAGGGAAGATAGTGAAGAACTGGTATGTCCAAGTAGAACTAGGAATTAGGGCAATAGCCTAGATCCTGGAGCTCAGAAAATGAGCGGTAAGTCAGGGACAAATGGCGGCTTCTTAATCTGTTGTTAAAAAATAATTAAGAGGCCGGGCGCGGTGGCTCACGCCTGTAATCCTAGCACTTTGGGAGGCCGAGGCGGGTGGATCACGAGGTCAAGAGATCGAGACCATCCTGACCAACATGGTGAAACCCCGTCTCTACTAAAAATACAAAAAATTAGCTGGGTATGGTGGCGCGTGCCTGTAGTCCCAGCTACTCAGGAGGCTGAGGCAGGAGAATTGCCTGAACCCAGGAGGCAGAGGTTGCGGTGAGCCAAGATCGTGCCATTGCACTCCAGCCTAGGTAACAAGAGCGAAACTCCGTCTCCAAAAAAAAAATACTTAAGATAGAAATTGATATTGAGCCAGTCCATCAAGCTCCCAGTATCACTACTAAAGAAAACCTTGTTTATATACTCTCCCTTGTTTTTTTACCAGAAAAACTCTCCCTTGTTTATATCTGACCTCTCACAAGGCTTCTTTTTTGTATGTGTGGTGCTTTCCCTATTCAAGGCATATTTTTGTGTTCTTTAGTTATAACATGGACAAAGGATAGCATTGACATAAACCTCAAATCTTAATAAGTGACTTTCCTGGGAATGAGAGTAGCAGTGACTTTTAACACAGGAAAATAGTAAGAAAAGGGAGCAGAGAAACTGGGGAAGAAATAGAGAAGGCTGGCTTCATCCTCCTCATTTGCTAGAAAGGAGATCTGCGGTACCTTCACAAGACTAGGCAGCAGACACATCCCATTAACATAGGGACAGAGGCTTTCAACCATCAGCAGGAAATGTTTGGGTAATTCAGTTCCGTCACAAAACCAAGGATCAGAACAAGAGCAGAGAAATACTGTTTGAACTGTGAGGAAGCCATGGCGGTGTGAGAGGGTCTTGTAGACAGAAAGCTGTCAGAGGTAGGAGCCACACCAAGCCAAGACCTGAAGCCGTTTCCATGTGAAGTACTCTACCATCTTTAATGTTGAGAGACCCTGTCTAGTCGTACCAGCAGCGCTCTGGTAGTAGAGCTTCTACTTTTCTCTGCCTGGACTTCATCTTCTGCATGGGTTAAAGAGACCATCAGAGGTCTAAACGTCCTGGGGATTCAGTTGTTACAGAGAAGTCCCTATGGTATGGAGGCCCTAAGTGGTTCCTCATGGGCATCTCTCTGTCTAGGACTCCAGCCCCAAGACCCTTGGCATACAGACAGATTGCCTTTGTATTCCGTCTTGCAGGCCTGCCCTCCCTCCCATTCCTAGCCGATTTGTTCACTGCATCTCAGGGGAGGAGGCTCTGCCTGTGTGAGTGGGGGACCTATCAGCACCTGGCTGGTGGACAGCACTGCAGCTGTCCTGTGACCAGAGGTTGCTCTTCTGACCTTTCTTAGCCACTCCACTAATAAAGGGTTATTTTTGTCTTGTCTTGATTTGGTTTGTATATTTAGCTGATTTCATGATAAAGGAACTTGGTAATCGAACAACTTTTTCAGCTAGATTCTAAGCAATTTTAAATATCATGTAAGAGATCAAATAACTATCAGGGAAAGATGCAGACTACAGACTGAAAAATGAGAAGGTTAGGATGATGACTGTGTCTGGATGGAAGCGGTGCAGCCTTCCCCAGGAGACTGGGCTTCTGGTCCTGCCTTGACATTCATTAGGTAAGTGGTCCTTGGGCAAGTCATTTAGCTTTTCTAAGTCATTGTTTTCTTTACTCATATCTACAAATTTCTGACTACAAAAACTTTTCTTCTTCTTTGACTAGTAAGTCCTATAGACAGAATCATTCCCACATTTGTATTTAGTATCAATTCCCCTATTCTCTTGCAATTAAAGCTTCAAATCTCTGATTCATCTTATTGGTAGGAAGGATTAGATTGATTTGTTGAAAATTCCGAGCTGTAGAATACAGCAAAAGAAGTCTAGGCTTTCTGCTTTAAAGTTCACATGTACAGAAAATCTAGGCTTGTTGATGACAAAGGGTTTTCTATATATCATTGCTTTTATTAAAATACCCAACTTATTATAGTGTCTCTTATTTAGCAGTTGGTTGTTAAATATTTCTGGAATTAATGAATAAGAATCTTCCAGGTTCTTGTAACAAATATATGTAGAGCTTTGGAAGAAGTACACATATTGCTTGTTTGAGTGTTTCTCAAGTGATTCTTCAGAGTGCTCTATTTACATTCACTCTTAAGGCAAAACACTTCCATTATTCTTACAGTTCATTGTCTTAGGAAACTTGTTGCAGAAGTTTCTAATTGTCCCTATGTCCATGTGTTCATTCTCCTCTTCTTGCATAGATAGAAAATGTTTAGTGATGTGGCCACTCAGAATAAAGACATCCTTGAGGTAGGTGTGGCCACGTGACTGATTCCTGGTCCATGAAGTGAGCAAAAGTAACAGTGTTCCTTTTCCCATAATGCCATTTAGAGTTGTGCCTTCCCCTTCTACTTTACTCCTTCCCACCAGTTGGAATACTCTTTGAACAAGGGCTGCACCATAGGGATTGAAGGCAAAAAAGCTAAAAGGAACTTAGGTCCCTAGCATTTGTGTGGAGCCCAATCCCCATAGCATTTGTAGAATTAAATTCATGACACTCTTACTGCAGATAATACAAATTCCCA
This sequence comes from Aotus nancymaae, assembly GCF_030222135.1. NCBI lineage: Eukaryota > Metazoa > Chordata > Mammalia > Primates > Aotidae > Aotus > Aotus nancymaae. The sequence goes on from NW_026988471.1 coordinate 35,261,955, forward strand.
GTTACTGGTGTGTGCATTTGTGAGAAGTGTTTCACCATAATCTGTTGAGGCTTATTTGTGGAATCCTGATTTCCTTTGACATATTTGAAAATGGAAGAGAATCCTGGAATATGGAGCAACACTGAGGCAGAACACAGTGTTCACTTTGGCAGCAGTCACGATCTCTTCTTGTCGCGGAAGCCTCAACGATTTACCTGTTCTGTCATTTTTACTCCTCTCTGAATTCTGTCTCAGGCCCCAGATGCTGGGCTCTGTGTGCGTTGTTCTTTAGTATAGAAGAGGATGAGATTGGCTGGGACAGCTGTTGTTCAGGTCCGTCAGGCCTGTGGCCATCCTCCATACCTTGAGGCAGCTCTACTGTGCATTTATAGAAAAGAGTGACAAGCATGCAGAAAGAGAGAAAGCAGCTTTTTTTAGAGGGAGGAGAGAAGATGGTGGAGCTTACAAGAGACTGATGTTTGCAAGTGGATGTGGTACAAAGTAGTAGTTCTCAAAACATGGTGCCTAGACAGCAGCATCAGGAGCCTATGAATTTGTTAGAAATGTGCATCCTGGGGCTTCATCCAAGACCAGCTAATTTAGCAACTGGGGATAAGATTTGACGATCTATGCTTTAAGAAGCATTTGGCATGATCAGCTTTGAGAACCGGTGGTCTAAAGAGTGTTGGAAAGCCTGACCGTGGTAGTTAACATGTATTCTGATGGGAGTCCTGGGATCAGAAAGACTTGGACTAGAGGTAAGGGACCAGGAGAGGGAGCATTCCCTCCAGAGAGGGTTGTTAAAATAAGCTGGGGTTCTTGTGATGCTCCTAAAAGGAGTGTAAGTACTGTACCTCCTGTGTTCGGTACCAGGGGTGTATCTGGCTTTAGGCTTCTATTCCAGCACATCCCATCAGCCAGATGTGCAGAAGTTTCTCCTTATACAAACTGTAATACTTGAATTGCCGGTATTTTGAAGTAGAAAAAGTTGCTTATAAACCCATGCTGACTGTAACGAACAGGGAGTACTTTTTCCGCCCACCTCTTGCCTAGATCATTTTAATTACATAAGTAAAGTCACTTCTCCTTGGGAGGCTGAACCCCATCTTGCCCTGGAAGATGGCTTTGAGCCAGAAGCCAAGTCCCTTAATGGCTATGAAGGGGAAAAAAAAGTATGATTTCCATGTAAGGGCTACCAAGAATATAAGTACCTATTTAATAAATTATTTGTTGAAATGCCTTTTCTATTTTGGTAGTTGAAGTTTGAAAAATGTTTGGAGTACTATAATTACCATTTCTGGGAAAAAAATACACATTGCAGTATTTTTGTTTTTGCTACAGGTCAAGTTGTAGTTCAGGACGGAAAGTAAACACGTCCCTTTGCTCAGCTGTAGTTCACATATTTGTAGTCTCTGGGTGCCCTCCTGGCGGTCTGGTGGGTACACAAAGAACACAAACACAGCATAGAAATGCGGGGCTCCATCAGGGGCTTGCCCCAGTGCTCCTCTGATTAGGAAGTTTGTGCTGGAGCCGAAGGAATGGCCCAGAAGGGTGGAAGTGCCTTCACAGCAGGAGTCCTGGGAAGGGAATGAGGCTGTTCTCAGAGGCATGCCCACCTCTGGGAGGGGTCTGCAGAAGCACTTTCTCACTAGGGAGAGCCTTTATGGTATGGGTATAAACATTGGGAGGTCTTTGTTTGTTTTTGGAGGCACTCCTTACCATTATATGCCATCTTGTCAATTTGACAACTTTGTAAACAGGGCCCTTCCACACATCTTGAATGCAGAAATAGCTGAGAACAGTCTCCAGGAGAAACTAACTAGATAAGGCTGCTTCCTTCCTTCTCTCCAGAGTGGAAGCAATTTATAAAGAAAGTAATGGAAGCTGACAGAGAAATAGCAGTTGAGAGTAAAACTTCTGGCATGTAAGAGGACTGAATGTGTGTGTTTGTGTGTCTGTGTGTGTGTGTATGTGTGTCTGTGTGTCTGTGTTTCAGAATCACCTTTACCTTTATGAGTCATAACAAGCATGGAATGATTACATCTGTGCTCTGGGATGTCATGTTAGGTGTTAGGTTTAAAACAAACCAAGGAGAAAACATAAAGACCTATGAGTACTCTATGTGTGAGACAGTGTGTGTGTGTGTGTGTGTATACACATATATGTATGAAATGTTTTTATACTTTATATTTCACATCATATGAAAGAGTATATATTCTTTTACTCTCCAAGACCATCTTGTAGAATAAATATCTTTATGCCCTGTACTCTCTCTTCAGTACCCTCTTTTTATTCTTGCTATATCATTTTAATTACATAAGTAAAGTCAGTTTCAGAAATCTCAGATCAACACATAATATTCTTTGAACTCTTTCTAAAAATGTCTGAAATCCATATGCCACCTCTGGGACTTAAGAAATTTATTAACAATATTACTGATAATACCCTTGGCTTACTATTACTTGTCTTTAAAATCACATAAGATCACACTTTCTACTGCACTACTAAAACTCTAGACTGTTGACAAATACTGGAGTTTTAAAGGAATGTGACTGGCTGCTCCTTTAATTCAGCAGTCATGTGTCAGTCTTCCTTAATGAGCAGAGACTGAGCATCCTTGGAACCTGACCACATAGGAAGGGATCTGAGAACATCTGGCTGGAGTATGTGCATAGGAGACACCTACAAGGGCCAGCCCCTCATTTTACAGATGAACACCAGACCCTTCACTCTGACATACTTAAAATCGGAAATTTTATTATGTACTTTTTTCAAATTTCTGTCATTGTTGCACAAATGAAGAACCAAGTTACCGCATCCCTTCCTCAGTGGAGGAAGAATTGATAGAGGTTTTATTTGTGTTCTAAATGGATGCCACCTTCCCGTAAACATCACCTGGGGAGTTCTTAATTTCTAATGTTTATGTCTCTGTGATATTTTCAAGCTGTTATAAAAGAGTCTTCTTACAATGTTGCTGAGCTGGCTATACAAATTTAGTTCATTTAATTTTCCTCCTTAGTCATTTGTCCCATTCTCTAATAATTTTGATTCCTTTTCTGTGGGTCAGTGTTTATGGCAAAATGTATCTGGTAGGGGGAGGTATTCAGAGAAGACTGTTGTTTATTAGGTAAATTAATCTTTTTGAAACTAATCTTTAGGTCTTTGTACATTTATCTAAACCATCCTTAGGCCTTATTTTATTGCCAGATTTGTGAAAAATAAATTCATTTTTACATTTTGAAATTTGTTATGGTGTGTGAATATATACATATAATTATTTGAATGGCAGATTTCTCTGGAATTAAATTGGATATATTTTTCTGGTGTGAATTAACAGATGAAATAAAATGTCTCTGGACTCAGTAAATATTTGAAAACTGTTTTAAAACTCAGTAGGATTAGGCCACGTTTGGCATTTGGCTCTCTTACTCTCCCTACTCCCTCCACCCCACTACCTCCCATAAAAGGCAAATCCTGGAAGCCGCTCTGAACTTTTTTTCTTCCTCCCAGGAAGCTCTGACCTTTTCCAGGAAGATTCCAGGGAAGACTAGTTGGATCAGATTGCCTAAGAATCAAAGCAGCCTTAAATCCCCTGGGAGTATGGAGGATGGGGGGCTGGGGGTGCCTAGAACAATGGGTCAGCGTTGACTGCACATTGGAGTCAGCTAGGGAATTGTAAAAACAAAAACTGATACCAGGGTCCCACTTCCAGTAATTCTGATTTAATTGGTCTGGGGTGCACTCTGAGCTTCTGGAGTTTCAATCTTCTGGGGTTTTTAATGTTTTTCAGCCAGGATTGAAAATCTGTATTCTAGCACTTAAGATTTTCAAACTCTTGTGTGAGTGAGAATCACCTGGAGAGTGTGTTCAAACCCAGATTGCTGGGCCCCACCTTCAGTGTTTCTTTTCTTTTTTTTTTTTTTTTAAAGAGAAAGAGAGAGAGAGAATGGGGAGGAGGAAAAAGGAAGAGAAAGAGAGAGAGAGAATGGGGAGGAGGAAAAAGGAAAAGAAAGAGGGAGAGAGAATGGGAGTATTGCTTTCTTGCCCAGGCTAGAATGCAATTTAGTAATGGGTATTGAAAACCTCTTTTATACTGATAATTATACTTAATGATGTAGTCAGGAAGGAATAAGGGAAGAAGATAACAAACAAACAGCCAACCAATATTTCATTTAAACCTATGAAATGCTATGCGATTACTGAGGAGTGATTTACTTCCAATTATATAGTCACTTTTGGAATAGGTGTGAGGTGGTAATGTATGTTTTGTGTATTTGAAGTGGAGAGTTCTATAAATGTTTGTTAAGTTTACTTGTTCCGGGTCTGAGTTCAAGTCCTGAATATCCTTGTTAATTTTCTACCTCGTTGATCTATAGAATCGTTAGCTATTCTTGTTACATTGATCCTTTTACCATTATGTAATGTCCTTCTTTGCCTCTTTTGATCTTTGTTGCTTTAAAGTCTACTTTATCAGAGGCGAGAATTGCATCTCCTGCTTTTTGTTTATTTGTTTATTTTTACTCTCTGGTTGGTAAATCTTCCTCCTTCTCTTTGAGTCTTTGTGTATTGTTGCATGTAAGATGGGTCTGGATGCAGCATACCGATGGGTTTTGGCTTTTTATCCAATTGAAATATATATAAGTTTAATACTGGCGTTTGATGCTAGCTGGCTGTTTTGCCCATTAGTTGATGTAAATTTTTCATTGTATTAATGTTCTTTGCTTTTTGATATATTTTTGGAAAGGCTGATATTGGTTGTTCCTTTATATGTATAGTGCTTCTTTCAGAAGCTCTTGTAAAGCAGGCCTGGTGGTGGTGAACTCTCTAAGTACTTGTTTGTTCGCAAAAGATTTAATTTTTCCTTCGCTCATAAAGCTTAGTTTGGCTGGATAGGAAATTCTGGGTTGAAAGTTCTTTTCTTTAAGGATGTTAAATATTGGTCCCCACTCTTTTCTGGCTTGTAGGGTTTCTGCTGAGAGATCTGCTGTGAGTCTGATTTCCCTTTGTGGGTAACCTGACCTTTCTCTCTGGCTGCCCTTGGTATTTTCTCCTTCATTTCAACCCTAATAAATCTGGCAATTATGTGCCTTGGGGTTGGTCTTCTTGAAGAATATCTTTGTGGTGTTCTCTGTATTACCTGGAGTTGAATATTACCTTGCCTTGCTAGGTTGGGAAAGTTTTCCTGAATGATATCCTGAAGAGTATTTTCCAACTTGGATTCATTCTCTTCATCACATTCAGGTACACCTATCAAACGTAGATTAGGTCTTTTCACATAGTCCCATATTTCCTGGAGACTTTGCTCATTCCTTTTTATCCTTTTTTCTCCAATCTTGTCTTCTCGTTTCATTTCACTGAGCTGGTCCTCGGCTTCTGATATCCTTTCTTCTGCTTGATCAATTCGACTGTTTAAGCTTGTGCATGCTTCGCGAAGTTCTCGTGTTGTGCTTTTCAGCTCCATCAATTCACTTATATTCCTCTCTAAATTGTCCATTCTCGTTAGCATTTCGTCAAACCTTTTTTTAAGGTTCTTAGTTTCTTTGCATTGGGTTAAAACAAGTTCTTTTAATTCACAGAAGTTTCTCATCACCCACATTTTGAAACCTGCTTCTGTTATTGGAACACACTCGTTCTCCATTAAGCCTTGTTCCGTTACTGATGAGGAATTGCGACCCCCTGTAGAGGGAGAGGCATTCTGATTTTGAGTATTCTCTGCCTTTTTAGGCTGCTTTCTTCCCTTGATTATATATTTATCCATCTGTCATCTTTGTAATTACCGACTTTCTAACTAGGTCTCTGAGCGGACTTCCAACTTTTTGATTCCCAGCGCCGAAATCTGAGCAATCCACTGCGCCGGCCAAGGCAGCGGTGTTAAGGTTGATGGTGCCTTTCTGCCCAGGAATCTCTGGACCCTGCACCAAGAACTGCCGCTTTAAGGCGCCAGCAAAACCGCCGCGCCGGCCACAAGAGTCGCTCTGGCGACCCGTGGAGCTCCTCCGCTGGGAATCTCCTGGTCTGTGAACTACAAATATTCGTCTGAAAGTGTGGCGTCCTCTCGTTCTCTGCGCTTTCACTGGGAGCTACGTGCCTGAGCTGCTAGTGATCCGCCATCTTGGATCTCTCTCCCAGTGTTTCTGATTATGTAGCTCTGGTGGGCCTTGGAATTTGCATTTCTAGCAAGTTCCTTAGGAGATGCCGATGCTGCTGGTCCAAGGATCATTGAGAACCACCATTTTAGAGCAGTTCATCTCAAACTTTACTGTACATCTTGCTAAACGCACATTCTGATTCAGTAGGTATGAAGTAGGGTCTCAGTTTCTGCATTTCCAGCAAGTTCCCAGGTGATACTGAGGCTACTGTTCTAGGGGGCCACACTTTAAGTAACAAATCTCTAATCTAAAGCATCATTATCAATGCAGTTCCATAACATCCTTCGGGAAGAAAAGATGTGTGGTTCTGGAGAATCCCAGAGGCACAATGGGGCTTAATATGTGGCTTAGACCTGGTGGCAGGCAGAGATTTGGAGGGCTCAGTGCTTCTTTGGCACTTGGCCAGCTGTGGCTTGCCAGGGTGTTTGAACATGCCCTTGGCGAAGCTGTACTGTCAATAAGGAGCTTCATTGTAAAGATTCTCTGTTTGCTTGGAGTAAGGCAGTGGTTCTCAGGCCCAATTACACAATAGAATCACCCTGGGAGCTATTTAAACAAGTACTAATGCCCAGGCTCCTCCCCCAGAAATTCTGATTTAATTGGTTTGAGGTGGGATCCAGACAGTGGTATTTTTTAAAATCTTTGTGAGCGATTTTAATGCACAGCCAGCATTGAGAACCACTGAATTAAAGTATCACATGTTACAGTCTTACAGATCATTTTTTTCCTTTTATTTGGCTAAGTTATACGCCACTGTGATGCAAACTAGCTTTATTAGGTAGTCGAAAACAATTTAATATGGCATTTTTGACAAACTACCAAGAAAAGACTACAAAGATTCCATCGCTGTTAAATCCTAAATTCAGAGTCTACGAAAGTGCTGGGAAAGTACAGTGGGTGTTTCTGAACGAGCTTGAAATATAAAATATTTCTGGGACTGTATCAACAAGTCTAATTTTTTCCCCTTGGGGTTATGATTGTGTGGAACAAGTCTTCACAGCAAAGCTTGCCAAAAAAGGTTATGATAAAATCATGGAATGTGAATGAAAAGAATTCACAGTGTAACTTTAAAGGAGTCAGTCTCTAAATTTAAAAACTTAGGGATGACATATGTATTACATTTGTAATAGAAGATTTAAGAACAAAATAATGATGAATAAAGTTCCTTCTTTTATCACGTGATGTCTCTAAGGGCAAGGAACAAGTGAAACAGGACAGCCAACAAGAAAGTAATGAGGATACACTAAAGACCCTGAACCTCTTCATCTTTGCAAATTAACTTAGTCCTTTATTGAGCAAAATGTAGCTATTGACTTAAACATACAGATTCCAGCAACACTGAGTAGGAAAATTGAAGCTCTGCCTGCTTTTGGCATTATGGGCTAGTGGGAAAATTATGGGCTTTGGCAGTTATGCCACTTGCTTTGTGACCTTGGCCAAGTTTCTTATCCTCTCTGGGTCTCTCTCTTCGGCTGTCAAGTAGAGATAAAGATACAATTTCTTCTTCACTCGGGAGTACAAAGGCACGTGAGAATGAGTAGAAGCGTGCCCCCACGCATAGGAGGTACTCAGTTAGTAGAGATTTCTTTCATTTCTTCAGCATGACCATGAGAATTTAATTTATCATAAGAATTATCCAGCAAAACAGTTTTCTTGTTGAGCCTTTATTGGTATTTTCTGCCTATTAATTGTATCAGTTTAGATTTCTTCTTAATAATTGTGAAGTCCATTTTTTCACTTGAAGAGTAGGCTCTTTCTTCTTGCTTTAGAGCCATCATTTTTGCCATTCTGTGTGTCTGGAACACTCTTGCTCTGTTGTTTGTGTGCTTTCTCCCTTCTTTCATGCAAGTCTCTGTTCCAATGCCACGTCAGAGAAACGTTCCTTCACTCACCCGGCTGACGCATGGCACCCGTATCACTGAATGTGCTACAGAGCCTTTACCACCACCTGGCCTTGTGCTGTGTAGGTCTTTATTGTCTATCTGCTCCAGAATTTCAATTCTCAAGGTTGGTCTCCCTGTGCTACCAAATGACCGAGGGCCCCTGTGATACTCTAGACTGGTACCACAGCTACTCCAGGGCTTTAGATTATAAGAGATATCAGAGGGAGGTGTGGGAAAAAACAGTGACCCCAGACTGTTCTCTTGACTTTGTGTTCTACCTACTAAGTTTCAGGCTATCAAATGTAATCCAAATTTGGAGTCCTTTGAATTCCCCGAAGTAGCTTGAACTCCCAAGAATTGTTTCAGGATGGTTGTGTATTCCACGTGTGTGTGTGTGTGTGTGTGTGTGTGTGTTTGTGTTTGACAGAGAGAGAGAGACAGAGAATGAGAAGAGATTTTGAAATAGAAGGAAGTATTCAGTGTCAGATGTATGGGACTCTACAAAATTTAAATAGAAGTAATGATAATCTGCCAATACAATTTTTATCTTCTTTTCTTTCTTACCATGAATAGTTTTTCATTTGCCTTTGTGTTTCATTTAAATTTGCATTTAAGCAGAAACTCTTGCATGCATTTGCTACTTGTAGATGGTGATTGTATTAGGTTGGTGCAGAAGTAATCATGGCTTTTGTCATTACTTTCAATGGCAAAAACTGCGATTGCTTTTGCACCAACCTATACTTCGTTGACATCGGGACCTGGAGAGGGCCTAGAAATGACCAAGATCCAGTCATACACATTAAAGTGACTAGGATTGATAGAAACTTCCCAGGGTTATTGTAAAATCACTTTATATTGGGTAAGCCTGTCAGTATTTTAATACTAACTTCTTAACGATTGTTAAGATGATGAAATCAGGTTATTTTTCCATAATTACTTCTGTTGCAAGTGATATTGTCACCTTAGTCTTTCTATATCTGGAGCAGGCTTTTTTTTAATGTCTGTTTCAGTGTTGTCAGTGCAATCAGACATAAAAGCTTGTTAATTAAAGTATTATATATAGATCTGTTGCACACCATAGGGAAAGAATCGAGAGAGACTTCTTTTCAAATAAAGTTAAAAATTCAAAAGTAATGTCAGAAAAATCTTCTAATTAATGGAGTGTCTATAGTTTTATCCTTATTTTCTCTGTGAAAGAAACATGGAATAGAGACAGAAGAATAAAAAAATCTAATGAGAGAATTTATAGAAAAGGGCTGTAAAAAAAAGGTATCAGAAAAACAATTCCTGGTGTTATGGTATCTGTATTACATTTAAGTGACAGGCTGGTGACTGGTTCAGGGCAAAGGAAGATGCAGTGAGTAGGGATTCTAGGTAATTTATTGAAGGGTGATTAGAAGGTTGAAAGAAGAGAAAAATAAAGCTAGGAATGTTAATTACAAAATAAGAAAGATGGAGACTTTGGAAATGTAAAGTATTTGAAAGCATAACTTTATAATTTGCAGGCTTGAGTCTTATGTCTGCTAGTCATGAAGTTAACAACACAGCCTTGAAAAATTAAAGTAGCTGCTAGAAGTTTGAGGAGAAGTTACTGACTCTTAGTAGATTTTACAGAGACCCCTCTTGGAAACCAGATAAAAAATGTAAGGTGTAGGAAATCAGAATGTCATAATTAAGTTTGACTTAATAGATATGCAAGATTATATGCAATAAACAGAGGATATATATTATTTTCAAATATCTATTTTTAAATTGGTTATGAGGCCACACATACACACGTGCTAAAACCAAAAACATACAAAAATCAAGAAGTTATCAAAAGTAGATAATTGTACAGCCTATATTCTCTAGCAACCAGGCAGTAAAACTGTAAATTAAAATAAAAAAGAAACCTATCCAAAATCTACCTATGCGGAAATTGAGTAGCACTCTTCTAAAAAGTCTTTAAAGAGGAAGCAAAAGTTAGAATATAAATTACTTAGCAACAAGTCACATTGAAAGCAACACATATCAAAAATCAGAATATAACCAAAGCAATATTTGATTGAAGTATTCAAAGTGTAATTAAAATTGTTTGTATAATAAGTCTAAGAAAGGTGTTTGTTTTAAGACACCAACATAGAAATGAACCAAGTATTAATCTTAAAACGCTAGAGGAAAACTAACAAAATCATCTGAAAGACAAGAGATTCAAAAACTTAAAAGAACTGACATAAAGTACAAAAAGAAAGCTTGGTCAATAAAGTCTGAAATGAACTTGAAAATCTAGATGAATTATATACTTTTTACTAAAATATAGGTTAGCAATGATGATTCTAAAATAGGTAGGACACCTGAATAATAAAGAAGAAATCTGTCCCTTCCCCCTTCAAAAAACATACTGAGTTCAAATAGTTTCACAGGTGAGTTGTATGAAAACATCAAAGAATAGGTAATTCCTGTGTTATTTGAATGGTTTTAAAGCAGAGAAAGAATGAATGCTAAACAGCTCATTGAAAGAGTTAGTGTAACTCTGAAACTAAAATTGGATAAGGCCAACATAAAAGAGAGAACTAAAGATGAGTATTACTCAAGTTTGTAAATTTAAAAATCTTAAAATGTTAGGAAGTCAAATCTAAAAGGATCTTTAAAAACATAGTTTATTCTTAGAACACAAGGATGATTTAAAATACAACTGATTATAGTAATAAATTAAAGAGAAAGCCAGTATGGTCATCTTGAGAAAAGTTGAAAAGCATTTAATAAGATTTAACCTGCATTTTTAACATTCTTAGATCCCTTCAGGCTCTCAAACTCTGATCGACTTACACTTTAGACTGTGTCTTTGGTGGCCTACCCTATCCCACTTGTATTACAAAGGCAGCTCTTAAGAAATAAATCCATCTCTTTAGGCTTGTACAGCAAAACGCAGTCAAGAGGTGACAATGTTGCGACTGTCAAAAAGAACTTAAAGGTTGGGATAACCAGCAAGATCTAATCATATGTTTGAAAATCTTGATTATTATGTAGTAAATATTTTGTAAAATAAGAATGTAATAGAATATGATAAGAATATGTTAATGAGAGCAAATTAACAAGAGGAGTGATTAAGTGTTATTTGCAATCGAAGTCAAAGCTTTTCTTAATTATAAAACAATGTATTTGCCAGATGAGCAGTCTACCAAATACACTTTACAAACTCTAACTTAATCCTCATACAGTCAGGATTCACCTTCTCCTCCTCAGCTCTTTTTTATTCTCCTTTACACTGATGGGAATCTGAGAGTGGAATTTCTCATTAGTTAATCATGTTTTCTCTCAGGCAGTTCCTTGGAGTTATATTATGAAAGTGGGCTAGATGGATTCTCTGAGACTCCTGTTTGACCCAAGCACATGTGGCATATAGGCTGTAGCTCCCATGAGTCATCCAGTGAGATAAGACTGGATAAGAGGGAGCAGGGATGCAGCTAACCCAGCAGCTTTAACAAAAACCACATTCCTGATAGGGAAGAAGCTATGTCCGTAGAAATCAGCTGACTTCTCAGGATCATAGCAGTGATTCCTGAGACAGGAGGCATGTCATTACAGAGAAGCATAGCTGGAACCAGTTGGACCAAGTTTCACATCACCGTATCACTGTTTACTAGCTGTGTGACCTTAGGCAAATAAATCTGAATCTGTTTCATCTTCTGTAAAATGGAGCAAATAATAACTCACCTTCTGGGGTGATTGTGACATTAGCACATGTCATGTGTGTTAATGAAGTCTGCTCTTAGGACAGAGACTGTTTTATTTTCCATTCTGCTTTAAGCTGCTTATTAGAATTGGCATGTGGGTGGTAGCCACAAAGGAGGGTAGAGGCCTGCAGTTGAATATTTCCCCTGAGTGAGGCACAGGTGCAGTGAAGTAACATTTTATCCAACAGGAAAATTAAGTGTAGTCATAAGGTAGGTGGCAAAAGGCAGGCAACATTAAGACTCTCCTTATCTCCATCTCCAGCACACCCTGAACCCAGCTGTGGTAAATAGTGCTAGTGTCTGTCTTCCTCCATATTCTTTCTTTCCAGGTGCCTTTCCAATCTCCTCCCACATCTCCTTCCTCCCCAGATACTGTGCGCCTTCCTGTTGTTGCCCAGGTTCCCGTTCTAAGAAGGGACCTGTTTTTCTGAATTACTCTCTTCCTCCTCTTATGTAATCGAAGCTCTAATTTGTCTCATAGTGAACGCCACAGTCTTTAAAATGGCACAACGGGTTCTAAATGACCAGGTACCCCTGCTGCTCATACACGCTCATCTCCTGTTTCTCCTTTCACTTGCTCCTGCCTCAGCCACAGTGACCTTCTTACTCTTCCTGGGACACACAAGCCTGCATCAGCAGTTCCTTCTGTTGGGATGCTCTTCTCCCAAGTGTCTCCATAGCTCGCCCCCTCACTCCTTCAAGTTTTTGTTCAGCCATCAGCTTCTCAATCATGCCCATTCTCACCACATTGTAACTGCTCCCCAGTTCTTCCAAGCACTCCAATTCTCTCTTACTCTGTTCTTGTTTTCTCTTCATAGCACATATCACCCTTCACTAGTATATAATTTACTTCTTTATAATGTTTTTTACTTATTTTCTGTCACTCTCCACTACCATGTCAACTAATGAGGTCAGGGACCTATGTCTTTCCTCTTTACTGACATATCCCAAACTGCCAGAGCAGCAGGTGCTCAGCCAATGTTTCAGTGAATTTACTAGAACTGTAAGTATGAAGGGTCTCCTATATTATGTCTTAGGTAGACAAGAAGTAGGTAAGGAAGAGGGAAGATGCAGCAACCAAGGTAGAAGATAACTAGAGGAATAGGCATGGTTTTAGAAGGAGATCCACTGCTGTGATACCAAGATCTGAGTGGACTAGAAGGGGGAGACCTGGATTAAAATGACTAGAGGAATAGGCATGGTTTTAGAAGGAGATCCACTGCTGTGATACCAAGATCTGAGTGGACTGAAAGGGGGAGACCTGGATTAAAATGACTAGAGGAATAGGCATGGTTTTAGAAGGAGATCCACTGCTGTGATACCAAGATCTGAGTGGACTGGAAGGGGGAGACCTGGATTCTTGCTTTAAGTTTACCACTGACCTTACCCAAGTCACTTGAGCTCTTGGGCTTCAGGTTCTTCATCTACAAAATGAGGAAACTAAACTAGTTACCTCTTGGGTCTTACTCTACTAAGCAATTCTGTGTTTGGGTTTTACTTTAGGAAAGACAACTAGCACTGAGAAACATTGCCCAGTACTAACTGGCATCAGTTTCCCTGATGTTTCCTGAACGCCCCATCTCCCACCAAAGGTCCTGGGCTGTGATGATGTCTTTTAGTTTATTCTTGCCTTTTCCTCAAGGGCCTTATGTTCATACAGGTCTCTTAAAACTCAGCCCAAGAAGGGAAACTGTGGACTAGGATTCCAGAAGCCAGGGCTTTGCTCCCCTATCATAAAATCTGAGTAAACCCATCTTGTTTTATTTTTCTCCTCTCTAAAATTGAGATACAGCAATAGGTCGGCAGCTAATACTAGAGAGAGGGGAATAAGGTGCATTTGATGGAGCTCTGCTAGAGATAGAAACACATCAGGTGCCATTTCAGGAAATTACATGGGAATTTTTAATCCATCTTGCTAAGCTGCCGTGTCATAAAGTCACAGACTCTTAATAGAATACCATCAAAACTCAGGTAGAATTCCTCCATGTTGATTGTCATATACATTGTCTCCAGTTTCTGAAGTGGCCATGATTTGTCTGTTTTAAGGTACACTGTTTTCAAAGAACAGCCTTTAGAACTCTTGAATTCAGAGATCTTTCAGTTAGTCAAAGAATGGGTCCAGTTTTCAGATTCTCCATGCCATGCGTGCATCTCCCTTCGACTTTCTTCATGTTGGTCATTGCTCTAGATGTTGACTGTTTAACACAAGTGGGTAGGAAGATGGAGAAGAAGGGAACTTCAGGCTCACATTTTTGGTGTCATGGGCAGATCTTGGGTGAGGTTTTCATTGTTAGTTTAAGTTTGCAGGTGTACACTGAATTTCTTTCCCTGCCCTCCTCTTTGGCTGCTTAAATAGATCATCAGGACTGTCTGTGCTTCTGATGAAAGTGCCCCACACTGCCCTGGGCATAAGCTAAATTCTTTTTCTCCCATTTAGAAGAGAAGCCAGATTGCTCCAAGGCCCGCTGTGAAGTCCAGTTCTCTCCACGTTGTCCTGAAGATTCTGTTCTGATCGAGGGTTATGCTCCTCCCGGGGAGTGCTGTCCCTTACCCAGCCGCTGCGTGTGCAACCCCGCAGGCTGTCTGCGCAAAGTCTGCCAGCCGGGAAACCTGAACATACTAGTGTCAAAAGCCTCAGGGAAGCCGGGAGAGTGCTGTGACCTCTATGAGTGCAAACCAGGTATGCACGAGCTCTGTCTCAGCAGCCTTGTTCCTTTGCATCAGAGGGTAGCAGATCCCTCCTCAGCCACCCCTGGCCTCTCCTTTCACACAAAGATGGGCCTTCTCACCGGTGTACTGCGAATCTGCTACTTTGGGCTAATGGCAGCTTGACTCCTGGCCTTCTAGTCAGAGTGATCATCCACTGGTACATAAGTGCCTTCAGAGAGCGAGCGTGTGTCTTTTCCTCATTTCTTCTTTTTTTCCTTCAAAGTATGCTTGACTGGGGAGGTAGGGTTAAAATTTATGATACTAGAGCAATCTGCTTCATTTCCCCAGAGAAGGTCAGAGACCTTATTTGCAGCTGTATCTGCCACTTTGAATTATTACATTTAAAAACAATCATCACACATAAAACAGAAAGTTATTTTTAGATGAATACATGCATCAAAACGCCAGAAGTTTTATAATGCAACACTCAGCCCCAATCTTTCTCTTTGCCAATTCCCCCCCATCTGCCCTCTTTACTTTATAGCATGTGCCAAGTCATCTTTGACTGTTTACTCACCCTCTTTGCCAACATTTGATGTACTGTTGTGTCCCAGCTGTTTCTTGCTTTATATTATTTCTAACATCCTTGCTCTTGTGGCAGCATTTCCGATGTAGTCTGTGAACACTTCTGAGTTACAGTGATTTCCTCTTTGCAAGTTTCTAATCATCGGCCAGTTTTTTTTTTGCTTGGGTTTTTCTTTTTCTTTTTTTTTTTTTAAACTGCTAGATAAATGCTCCAAGCAGAGTGATCCCTTGTCCATCTCTTGAACTATTCTATCCCTCAGAAATGCCTCTGGCTAACTGTCACCATTCATGTAACCACTGCTGGTTTAATTCTTTCTCTGTCTTGATTGTAACTCTTTTATTATCTCATCCTCACCTCTTTCCTGACACAGAAAATTTGAGGCATATTGTAGTTCTGTAGCATTAACTGAAGTAACATGCTGACACTGGGACTGCGCTTCTGGAAGCAAGGAGACTTTGGAAATGTGTCAAGAGCTAGTATTTCATTTAGGGACTCCCAAAGCAAGTAAATGTAACAATAAACGCTGCCTCTCTGTTTGCCGCCTTTCAGTTTTCGGTGTGGACTGCAGGACTGTGGAATGCCCTCCTGTTCAGCAGACCGCGTGTCCCCCGGATAGCTACGAAACTCAAGTCAGACTCACCGCGGATGGTTGCTGTACTCTGCCGACAAGGTTAGTTTGTCATTAGTTTGTCGAGTTTTCGCCTCGTTTGTTAGCATCATCTAAGGTACATTTTGCGCATGCAGTTTGTTTTCCCATGAGAAACCTAGTCCTTTTCTGTTTCTCTGGAAGAAATCACTGAGCTATTTGTGTTACTTGGTATTTACATATATCTTTCCTCAGATCAAAACCAGGTGTCATCAGGTTAAGTCGTTAACCCTTACAGATTCTTTCTACAAGGATGCCTGTACACTTATGAGGGCTGGGAACTATACAAGCAAATATGCCCCTCTGTATATAGATAGGGAGGGAGGCAGTGAGGCGTCTATCAAGAGTAGGCACGTCATTTGATCCTCTGCAGTGAATCTTGTAGGTGCTTAAACAACATGTTCATTGTGTTGAAACATTGCATGCTTCATAGAACCACTCCACAGAACCCTTGATGTTTGGAATCACACATCTACCCAGACCTATTTCTTACTGAGGCCAAGAGGAGTCTTAATTCTTACAGTGCTTTTTGGAGTAACAAATACATCTCTCTTTGGTTTGACTGGGGGTAAGAGCCACTGTCATTTTAATCCTAGTAGCAGGGCATGTACTTAGCTCCCTAGAACTAGTTTTTCTCTGGAACATGAGGATTTCTGGGTCCTGTCCTTTATAGCCTGTGAAGCACCACCGTAGAGCTATCCCTTTGTACTTGGCTTTGAGGGAGACTGTGCTTGGATGTGTAGGGTTTACGGTCTGTTTTTCCCCCACTACTCACCCCTCTTCTCTGCCATGACCTCCCTTCCATCTTTTGCAGGACACCAAACCACCTTTGTGACTAAGTCATCATTCTACATTTAATAGGATGAGTTAAAACTATGCCTTATTTAAGTCTATTTCCAATCTCTTCCTCAGTCCCAGTGCCAGGCATTTGGTCTCTAGGTTTGTTGCATGAGTACCTGTGATTAAACAAATGGTTTGGTAAGATAGGAGTATATGTGGTCCATAGGTAAGGTAAGTATCAGTTATTTGTCCGTAATTGAAGAGACATCCAGAGTTTGTTATGATAATTACTTTTTCTTTCATCTTGTAAAATAAGTTAGATCCTTGACATCTCCTAGCCTTTGTTCTGTTAAACCTAGGATTCTCTAAGACATGTCCTCTATACTGTATCTTAAAACAGATGCGAAGATTTTTGTGAAGATAACATGCATTGGTGTAGCAACCTTCCCATGACATTAGAATGTGATAATTTATGTGTAGATGCTTAGGAAGGAGTGAAATATTTTGCAAACATAAGGTATTACTAATCAGTAAAGGAGATAAATGGAGCATCGCTACCAGTAACAGATGTCCCTTCAGGGTCTTCCTGAAAAGGAAGATGGTACATTAAATTGGAGAACCTAATTAATCAAAACTAAGCCAGTTGTTGACAAGGAAGTCCTTTAGTGAAAAAAACGGACAATTCTCTGTTCACTATTATAAATGTCATATAGCACAATCTGCATATAGGAGGCACGGTCGGCTGTTTTTTCAGTCATTCTAGGGGGTTGAAATGGGTAGAAGCTACAGGAAGGTATATTTAGTCTCAGTTTAAGAAGAAACTTTCCCACAACTAGTGATGTTCAGTAGTAAATTGGCTGCTTCCTGAGGCAGACGGAGCTCCCTGGAGCTGGATAGATTTCTTTCCGTCTGGATGGCCACCTTCCTGGAATGCTTAGAAGAATTATATTAGGTTGGAAAGGAGGTTGAACTGGATGCCTTCCATTTTATCCTCAAGCTTCTGTGAGTCTAGTAAATAAAACTTGAAGATGATTATTAGTGTATTGACATAATTTTGAGTTCAGCATTCAAAAATGAAGAATGGTCAGAGTTAAATTTGCCTCTAATCAAGACCTTGAAAACAGAGAAGGAAGTCATTCAACATCCCACTGTAAATTATTTGCAGAGATGGTATAGGTTCTCACAGGTCTTTAGTTTCCTGTATGTCAGATTATCAGTGACCCATACTCATCCCCTGCTCATTTGTTCCCCCTTGAACAGGCCCTCCTCCCTCAGCTCTCTCACCCCTGTGCCTTTGCAGTTGCCATTGTCTCTTCCCGGACCCCCTTGCCCTTCTGCATACAGTAGGCAGCTTCTGCCTCTCTTTCAAGACTGCTTTTCCTTCTCTGAAGTGTTGTCAGTCTTTGGCCCCTGAAGATGACTGAGGTGTCCCTCTCTGCTCCCTTATCATCCATCCCCCATGTATCTTTTTATCACAGCACTTTTCATAATACATGGAACACACTGATTTTTTTTTTTTTGTCTGTCCCTTCTAGTCTGTGTGATTCTCAAGGAAAGGGAGTATTTTGTAGCCTCTTGTACCTAAATGTATGTCAGCCCACATCTACCGGTGAATGAATGAATGAATGAACACAGAAAGGCCCACTCTTAGCCAAGATGATTTATATATTGAAGAAAAGAAAAAGACTGAATTGTTTTAGTTTCTTGTTTTCTTCCTGCCATTGCGTGGTAATACTACTCCTTGTCTCATTTTCAGACCCTTGTATTTTTCCCTCAGTCCCTGTCTTTATGGTGCAGTACTCCTCGATCCTGTAGAAACCTCCATTCCAAGCACGGCACTCATCTCTCAGCATGGGATGCCTTTATCTCTCCATTCCATCTCTTTTCATATTGCTCATCCAGCAGGACTCTAATTAAATTCTTCTCTATCCACAAGGTCTTCATGCTTCAACCAACACATGTCCCACTGCCTAGGAACTTCCCACATATCCTTTCCTATGCTGTCAATTAATTATTGACTTTCATGCATTGTTACTGAATTGTCGCATGCGTGAAGTCTTCTCTCATCAGCTATGCAGTGTTCCTAAAGGTCAGGAATTGTGTCTTGTCTTTTCCTCTGTGTATGCATTAGTGCTGAATGAGTCGGTAAATGCAGAATATACTCAACCTGTGGCTTAACCCCATTCAGCCTAGTTTAGCATATTAAGTGGATTCCTGCTTATTAAGGAGGGTGATGGGGTGATAGGTCATACATTGATAAGAGAATAACAACCCAAATAATCATGTGAAAATGGGAAAAAACCTAGTATGTAGTAATAGTGGTAGTATTTTAAGAGGAAAACTATATAGCTTTATTCTTATGTCTGAGCCATGTCAAATGTCCACTTTTTTTTTTTTTTTTTGAGATTGATTCTCACTCTGTCACTCAGGCTGGAGTACAATGGTGTGATCTCACCTCACTGCAACCTCTGTCTCCCGGGTTCAAGCAGTTCTCGTGCCTCCCAAGTAGCTGGGATTACAGGTGCCCACCACTACACCCAGCTAATTTTTGTATTTTTAGTAGAGACAGGGTTTCACCATATTTGTCAGACTGGTCTCAATCTCCTGACCTCAGATGATCCACCCCCCTCGGCCTCCCAGAGTGCTGGGATTACAGGCATGAGCCACCGTGCCTGTCCCAAATGTCCTCTAAGAGCATGATTTTTAGGCATAAAGAAGAACATTATAGAACATATAAGATCCTATTATGATTATTTGACTTTGATCAGTGTATTTATAAGAGCATTGTTAAGAAGTTAGAGCCATTTGAGAGCAAAGCTGATTATGTGGAGAAATCAGGGGAGAAAGCCCTTTACATTTAGAACATAAGATAAAATATCTGAAACTTTAGCTGTAAAGAATTACCTTCAGTGAAATTAACAACTCCCTTTTATAAGAATTTATTGTACTTTCATGGGCTAGAAAGTGCATTTGTGGACTTTTCTCCCCTCTCTTAAAGAATACATTCCTCCCTCCTTCATTCCCATTCAAATGGAATTGCTGTTCCCTATGAGACTCTTTCACCCATTCGGGCCCCTTAACTGCCCCATTTCTGTGTGAGCTTGATTTAGTTAGTTTTCTCTTGAATTGTATGTTTTCAGTTATTCCTTCATTCATCAAACATGAATTGAGTTCTTACAAGTGACAGACACTGCTCTCTAGATGTTCTTACCATGCATGTGTATCACTTTCCACTTCTCTCCCTGACGAATGAATACTGGTTTTCCCTTCTACCTCTGGCATTTGCGAGTATAGACTATTCCTTATTTCCTTGCTGCCTTTCTGTCTTGTTTAATGGCCCGTCTTTCATTTTCACCTCTTTTGTGTCTTTTCTCTTGAACTTCATCCTGTTTAAACAGCATTCATATATGTGATATAATTAACTTTAATCATTATTTAATTCTGCCTTCCCTCAACTTGGCTTAGATTTCCAGGCATCCTGCCATTTCTTTTTATCCTTTTTTCTTCTGTTGGCATGAAGACGTGATATGAGCTATATGGCAGCACATTCTACCTTTCAGAAGAAGGTGGAGAGGGATAAGAATTAGTGACTCTAGGCTTTATACTGGCCCTAAACACTACACAATGAAAAAGGGAAAATGGACTGTCTGTAGGGTTTAGGACACCTCGTGGTCCTTGGGAGTCCCTTTGTGAGTGTCTGCATGTTTGTACATATACAGATGCTGCTGCGCATAAGAGAATTTACAGCAGAAGCTTACAAGACAGATACATTAATGCAAATTATTTCTTTGCAGAGAAGAAAAAAACCAAGATAGTCTTTCAGTGACATATAGATAACAATAGTGGTCACAGCTTAAATGTGTAATGTGCCTTGCTGTTTATAAAACATTTTCACCATTGTTCGTATTTTATCATCACTTTAATTCTATGAGGAATTTAATAGGTATGAGAATGGAGACTGAGAGAATAAAAGACTTGCAGAAAATCACAAATTTTACTTGGTACAAGAGAGAGGCAGGTTCAAGGCTTCAACCCAGGTGTTTTTGTTTTTTTTTTTAATTGAAGACCTTGTGCTCTTTCCACTGGAGCTTTTTTGATAACAATGTTTTGTTCTTTTTAAGGCCAAGAAATATATCGGGGAATATGAATTTATATCTCCTCAACACATTTCTATTAGCATACCACGTACGTATTTCAGTTATTCATTGCTGTGTAAACAATTACCCCAAAAGTAGTAGCTGAAAATGACAAAAAGCTTTGTCCTGATCCTGTGTGTTGACTGAGCAGTTCTTCTATAGCCAGCTGGCAGGTTGCCTGGGAGTAGATGTCCCTCCCATATTTGGAAACTCAGCTGGGATGGCTGGAAAGACCCCTCTCCCCACATGATGTCAGAAGCGGGAGAGGAAGTTGCAAAGCCTTTGGAGACCGAGAGTTAGAAGTTACACAACACTTCTGCCACATTCCGTTGGTCAGAGGAAGTCCCAGGACAAGCCCTTATTCAAAGGGTGGGAGAGTAGCTTTCACGTCTTGATGGGATAAGCTGCAAATAATTTGTGGCCATTTTTAATCCACCCTAATCTACATTTAACCAAGATAGATACCCTTTAGATTTCATTTTCTGATTGCAGGAAGTTGGTGGCATGTTGCAGATACGTGACCATTTTCCAAAAACTCATGCCTGTCTGGCCCTGGAATTCTGGGTCTTCAGGTGAAATTTGGGCAGCATTATAGTTAAGCCTCCTGTCCCCTCAGCAGCAGGCTTTCTGCTTTGTCTTCAGTTGCCATTTGGCAATCCACCCAGGAGCAGACACATGATTGAAGAGCCTCTGAACACCACCTAACCTTTAAGTATCATTTAGCCAACATTATTTTTAACCTCTGCTCCTTGAAGTGTGCTGTGACCACCTAGGTTAAACTAGGTTTTCTCTCATTGTACAACAGGGAATGCTACTTTGGGATACCAGAAAATCTGCCTGATAAAGCCAGATCCATTTTTAAAACAAAAACAAAACTTGTACAGATGTCGCCTAGAGATTCTCCTCTGTAATGTTTGATCTTGTCTGAGAGAAATGGATTAACCAGAGGCAGATGCATTTGGAGGATGGATCCAGCCTGGGTTATACATCTAAGAGTCCATGTTCTCCTGGTGTCCACCAGCCCAGACCTCAGCCCAACTGGGCTATTTCTCAAGAAGATAGAGAGTTACAAGACCACAGTGTTTTCTCTGCTTGTCCCCCTCCTTGCTGTCTCCAACGTATGGGCCTAATTTTACAGACTTCACTTTGCCTCTGTAATTTTTCACCTGTATTTCAGATACAGGCTTATAGGGTAGACATTAACTAGTTAAAAATCTAGACAGTAATAACTCCACCTTACTCACTTTCAGTGTAAGTCACGAGTTTTTTAAATACCCTACACCTTTTCATAAGTAATTTTATATCTTTTTATTAAGATGAATGAACTTACTATATTATTCACAGTCACCTGTTCTAAATTTATTTTTAGAAAGTATATCCCAAACTTTTTGTTATAAAAAATTCTGTTACCAATTTCTGTTTTGTAAATCTGTGCTTCTTAAAAGTTATTGAGAAAAGTCCAATCCAGCTATTTTAAGGTAGAAATAAATTAAGTCATTGTTTATGATGTTCAAAACTTAAAATAGAGTTGCTTCTGGGTTGCGTGCATTTCAGAAAGCCAGATTCCCAAGCTCCCTCCTGGCTCCTCTCTTTCTGACCAAAGGGCCTGATTCTCTTCCAGAACCTACATCTGGAACATGTATATCTCTTGCATTCTGAGACACTAGACCAAAAATCTTACTTTATTTTTAAATCAATCTTCAGAAGTATTTTTTGACTGGTTTTTTCCCCCTTAGCTTCTAATTAAAAACGTTAGATTATCTGTTAGCTAAAATGTTGACTAATATGTGACTTCTGTTTTCATCAAAAAATGTAATAGATTATGTTGGACACATGAAATTCTAAGCAAAGTTTCACTAGAAATATTGACAAGCCAGAATCACAGAGCTCAACACAGGAGGCAGGCTGTCTCGCTGTCCTGTTTCTTAGAGGGAGCATTATAGAGCTGGAAGGGTCCTACCTGGTAAGCATCAGCAGTGCAGGGCTGTGTGACACATACCAAGCTGCATTGTCTTCTGTGGCCCTGGGCTCAGTCACCACCAGGCCCTTTCCAACCCTGCCTCTCAGAAGACCGAACATTCTGTGTCGTGCACTTTGTTATTGTCTGTAAGCAAACACATACCTGTGAGTAAACCATTCAGCAGCTAAAGAATAGTCCTCTAGGCATCACCTGGTACTATTCAGAAAGGGCATGAACTGTGCGTTCAAAGCTAAAATCCAGGCCCACTTCTGCATGAGTTTGGGTGAGGCTCTCACGTTATCTGGGTCTGTTTTTCTGTCTAAAAAAGAAGGAGGGGAGGAGGGATTCCATTGTCTCAAAAGTAACTTCTACCTCTAAATTTCCAAAAGCCTTTAGAGGGGAAGGATCCCAAGCCACTAACGATGGGAAACAAAGGTAAAGAAAAATTTTAGAAAATTTCAGAGCTCAGGATATAATAGGAGAGATATATGGCTTGCCTAGGGATAAGAACAGGAGAAAGTCCAAGGGAAGTTATAAAAGAATTATGGGGTTTTTTTTTAAGCTTTCTTGAAATAAAAAAACTTAGAAACAGCAAAATGAAATAAACTACTAGAGTAATGATTTAAGCCAGGGTAATCAGAACTGGTTGGATTGTGAAAGCTGAGTAATAATTCAGGAAAATACATTGCCTGTTTGGTCAATGGTTAGTTGACTGTTGCTAGTTACCTTTTTTTTTTCTCTTTACATCTATAAATAGATAGTTCCTACATTGCAGAAGCAGAGAATATCTGGCCAAAGGCTGACTCCACAAGATAAGAGTTTACTCTGTTAAACTGCTTTCTAATAGAATGTCGGTATCTCTGCCTGTCAGCCTGCCTTGGTAAATGTGCTGGGGAGGGTGATGTGTATATGGTTCCTGGTGCTCCCACAGGCTCACCTGTGTGAATGGCATCAGCCCATGCATGGCTACTTGCTGGCTCCTGGAACCATATTTGCACTTGTTTCTCCCCTTCTGTTGCCACATCACTTTCCCTGAGGTTTGACTCTGTGTGTCTTCTCTGTCTTCAGTTTCTCCATGTCCATATTGCCCTTTTCTGTATTTCACACTTAATTGTGCATACACACACAGAATTATATTCATGGACGAGTTTTAGGTTCTCTCTTCCTAATTGTGTGATTGGACCATTTCTTTCTGTGTCTCTTAAAATGAAAAAAGATCTACTCAAAGTTCCTGTTTTCCTTGTTTGAACCTCAGTTTTATTTCCCTCCCATAAAACATTGACCTTAGAAGACAATTTCCCATTCATATCCTGTCCTTCATCACAGCTCCAAACACTATAACTTCGGGAAAGGAAATAAGATGAAAGGAAGGATGATAGTCCCATTGTGTCTAAAAGATATGTCAGATATACAGCCCATGACCAAAATGAAGGTCAATCAGTGTCCTTTGCTTTCTCTGTAACGTCTAAATATTTGCACTGAGCTGCTTCAATTTGAAATTGTGCTCTCAAGAAAATTCATTTGGTTGGTGCTGTCTTGCATTATGATAATAGAATCTTAGCAAATCGCTAGCACACTGTTTCTTGTGAATAGATAGAGATATTTAGAAAAAGTTTTCTGGGGTTCCAGAATTCACAGCCTGAAATTGACTCATACTGGATGAGACCAGCCGAATGGAATCTTTGGCAGGTTATCCCTTCCATTCAGAAGCACTTGAGTTAAATCAAAATTAATCTAACCACATAGCTACAGTGAGTGAAACAAGGTACAGATTTAAAAATGCTCTAATCAGTTAAAACAGTTAAATAACTAAATACTCATTGTGTACATCATGGAAGGCAGAACAATGGGCTTGGTGTAGGGTATAGTGGTGAGTAAAATGTGGCACATGCCTAAAGGATCTTAACATCTTACAGATATGACCAATGCCAGTCTCAAAAAGGCTCCCAAGTTTTGGAAGGTAATAAGAAGGAAACACACAACATGTGCCCACACACAGTCATCGGCCTTCAAGGAAAGAATCAATTAATAGACATTCTTTCTACCAAACAATGAAAACCAAATTTAAGAAAAACCATACAGTAATATGCCAGCTTTAAATCCAAACTAAGAAATCAAGGACCTCAAAAAGTACATATACATATGGAACAGCAGATGACAGTTTTCTCTTATCCCTCTCTTCCTCCTGAAAACTTAGTAGGACGGGAGGGATTTTCTTATTCCTCTGCTCTGGAACATCTGTCTACTTCTGAGAAATGGACTGAGCAGCAGGATCAAGAGCCCTTTAGTGCTCTATGTGCTGAAGTACTTACCCTTCCATGATAGAGCTTTCCAGAGTTTGTCAACTCTTATCTCCAGAGCTCCAACCTATAACTCTATGGGTTAAAGCCTTTTGTTGGGAGGTGGGAGGATCACACAAGGGTCAGGGACTGTCAACACGGGGCGCATCAACCCAACCAGACAAATATGTCAAAGCCAGAAACTTCCTGAGGGTAGTTTGAAACTGTCAGGGTCATGTTCAGAGCTCAGAAACCACTTCTTTTTTTTTTTCTTCTTGGAGACAGTGCTCAGTTTTTTAGGCCATAAATAATATTTACTATAGATCCATGTGCTTTTACCATTGTGCTATGAAATTAAGTTGCTTAGATCATGCCTACTCAAGCTAACCAGTTTTAACTGTCCCTGCATATGCATTTTCAAAAGGACTTTATCAAATTAAGAGACTTGTAATTAATTATCATGTCCATCTGTTCTAAGATAGTGTCTCAAAGAAGATGGCACTTAACAGTTTGATTTGTTTTTTTTTAAGATTGGTGTGTTAGTAGATGAACACAACAATCTTAGATGAATTTCCATAATTCCATTCATTTTTCTTGTTGTTACTCCCTTTAATTTGAATAATTTCTCCGCTGCTTTCTGGGAGTAAGTAAAATAAAGTTATATAATATGTAAAATATGCATTAGCATGGCACAGATTTGAAACATTCCTGACTCTTGACATGCTATTATGGTAGCATTCTCTCTGTTTTTAAACACATACAGAAAAAAAATTGCAAGTGTATTTGAAGTTCATCTTTCTCAACTAAGAAAAGAACATCTATTCTGTTGCCCTCTGTCACAGTAATTTTTGGGCCAAAAGAGCGAGTCAACTCATGACTAAAAAAGCCAGAGTCTATATTAAACTCTGTTGTTTTTAAAACAAAATAATTGTAGGAATTCCATGTTATTATTGGACCTATCCCCAGATTGAAGAAAATATGCTTTCCTAGAAGTAAAGTCCTTGCCCATTGGAGATGAACTATCTATCTCCCTAGTAGAGTGTTTGATTTGTCAATAATTCACTTCAGATGTGTGAGTGCTGTCCTTCCTGTACTAGGGCCTTATGCTTTTTTGTCTCACCATGAATTTGACCCAGTGTCTAGTCTTATTTTGTGTTTGTCTTAGTCCTGAAAACAAGCAAGGCTGTCTGACAGTGGCTTCCTGTTTAATCCGAGTGGTCATGGATATCACCAGACACTGTATATACCTGGCCCTCTGAGTCAGAGAGAAAGTAACTTATCTGAATTCCATAAGCCTTTCAGTAAAGTTGAAAGCAGAATCCACAGCATGATGATATTGAAACTCAGAGGTCTTTCCCCATCCTCATTTGCTATATCATTATCATGGCATATGCAGACAGAGCAGATCGAAACAGCTCTGCAAAAATGCTTTGTGAAATTACAAACATACCTAATAAGCAAGTCTAAAATGTTAAAGCCCTACCTTTAATGAAAATACCAGAAGCAACCCAAATCACGGAACATATTTTACTCTTCGTTTACACCTTTACATTGGGTATAGATTATTGGGTTCCTTCCTCGTCATTGTAGTTGCCACAGTTTACAGAGGATTCAGGGTTATATTTGTCTGGTAGACATTTAATGGCTAACTGGAACCCAGGAGGTAGAGACAGCTGGTTTCTTTTGGCCTTGCTCAGTCTGTTGTGAATGTATCACACAGACAAGTGCTTTGTAAATTATTTTTTCCTGACTTGCTTTTGACAAGGGAGGAAGTCACATGTCATGGCTCTTATGATAAAATGATCAGAGACTTTGATTTCCATAGCTAGATCATGAAGCGTTTTAATGATAATTCCTAAGACATTAGATTGTGGATTCTTTGAAGGCAAGGACCCGCCCTATATATTTCATTCTCATCAGTGCCTAGCACGGGTAAATAATGAATGCTTTTAACTAAATTATATAGACAATTAGTCTGCAGCGGAAGTCCTAGCATCAAAATCCCATAATGTTCTTGGATTGTTCAGGGAACAGATATTTTGGGCATTTTTGTTATGTTCCAGGCATTGGGCTGCCCAGCAGGAATAAAATATAGTCACTGATGTCTAGGAGCATATATTCTAAAGGGAAGGCAAATATGTATAAGTCATTGTTAAAGCATTGTGTGCTTTGGAAGTAGAAGTACACAAAAGCAAAAAGTTCACAGAGCGAAGACATGCTAGTTCCCATTTAGAGAACTATCAGATTTGACTTTTGAACTGAGTCTTATATGAGTCCAAGTTCACCAGATGGAGAAAGAGAGAAGAGCATTCTAGGCTGTTGTTGTTGTTGTTGTTGACTTTTCGACTCGTAATGTGTCCTGCAGCTTAAAACATTAACACTCATTCCACCTACATTTATGATTCAAGAAAAAGGAAATTCCTGACAATATTGGGTTTTCCTGAGATAACCACCCCATTGCAAGACTACATTACTTGTTTAAGATGTTTTATTACTTTCCTGTTGCTTAGAAATAAAGATGCTTCTTAGTATGGTATGCAAAGCCCCTTATTACTCAGCACTGACCTCCCTCTCTGGTCGTGACTCCTGTCAGCACCCCCATAGTAGCCCCAGCCCTCCTCTTAGCACATAATGTACTTCTGGTGGGTTAAACTGTTAGTTCAAACTAAACGCACTGTATTCTTTCTTGCCTTTGTAAATTTAGTGTGTTCTTTCCTCTACTTGGAATGCCTTTCCTCTGTGCCCACTCCCCCACATTTGATGGTCATTTCACAAACTGTGCCACTCACACCCCTCACCACCACCACACACACACACACACACACACAGCATCAGCTGTTTATCTTTGTGCCTCTAGTTAGAAAAGGCAACATGGAAGAAGCGATCGTTAGGAATGAACAGCGGTCTATGAGGCATGATGGGGGACTTCAGAATAACTCCGACTTTTCTCTAGCAGCTCTCAACAGCTTTAGTATCAGCACAGAGGAAGTCAGTGGGTTGAATCATAATTTACAGTTGGTAGTTCTTGGGGCTGACATGTTTTCTTTAATGTGCCTTTTTTTTCTACTTTTAAATTAGTCATCGATATTTAAAAACTGGCACACTTCACATAAAAATTTGGGTTCTCTTAAGTAAATGGAAGGTATGGCCTCATTGAGTTTACCCTTCAGCGTGAAATGAGTAGCGATGCGCCATTAGATGTCACAGACCTTCTTGAGGTGTCTACGGTCCCCTTCGACTCTTTTAGGATTCCTACCTGACTCCTGTAGACATTCAGGTTTGCCATCTCTGGGATTAAATAAGTTGGGGTTGGGGTAAAGGGGACAGATATAGGAGGAGGATAAAGAGGTAGGAAACGTAAAGGCTTAGGAAGATGGTGATTCAAGTGAAACACCATGGGTTCTGGGCTCCATTGCTAAAGAGGTACAGTTAGGAGGAGGTTCTGGCTGTGGAGAAAAGGACACAATCTGGGGAGCGGATGCCTCAGTGAGTTTGAAGTGTCAGTGTGGTAGAGCATGGGCCAGGGAGAACTGGAAGGATGGACCGTCGTAATCAGCAAATAGGATGTGTGACTTAAGAGAGTTCAGAGAGCTGTGGCCGCAGAACTGAGTCACCGAAGTAGAGCGGGCAGCAAGGGTCACTGGATTCCAAAAGATCAAGTGAGGCCAGAGTGTTGAAAATACTTTGTCCACATAGACTCTTCAAGCCTCTCAAATTATATTCATATAAAACAGCTAACAGGTGTTGTGTGCTTCTGTGTTCCAGGCACTATCCTGGGTGCTTTTCATCAGTTCATTTAATCCACATAGCAATCATATGACATCTGGGCACTTTAATCATCCCCACTGTACATATGCTACAGTTGAGGCTTAGAGAGATTGCACAACTTACCCAAGGTCACATCGTTCCTAAGTGGCCAGAACTTGATCCTAAGACTGCTTTTCAAAGTTCATTCCCCAAACCTCTGCCCCCTAAGGCGTTGGATAGGAGACAGAGTCATAGGAAGGGAAGGTTTGCATGAGAGAGGAAAGCAACAATGTTGGAAGTAGCCAGTGGTCAACTTGGAGAATGTTGACCTCCTTTCCATCCCAGGTGAATAAGTGAGTAGTAGTGGGGGATTCTCAGTCTCACTGGAGATGGATATAAGGAAATAAAAGCTTTAGGGGAGAGTCAGGTAAATGTTAGAAACAAATTTGAGTGGTGCGTTATGTGTTATGTTCAGAGGATGGGGGAGTTTGTCTGCAGAGGAAAGTTTGGAGGAAGCAGGGGAGTCAGTTGGAAGAGAGGTTGGCACAGAAGGGTGAGTCCCTGAGAAGCAGAGCAGTGCTCTCTAGAGATGTGCATTCCTTGGAGGATGAGAGACAATACAGTCTTTCACTTTGCTCTGATGACAAGGATGAGAGGCTGGGAATTGACTGCCCAAAGGGATCCAAGTGGATGCATGCTTAAAGTCATCCGTTTCAGCCCCAGCTCAGGCCCCAGATGGCTCTGGCGGCCTCAAAGAGTGTCAGCAGCCAGGCAGTGGAGGCTTTGCTCAGATTTTCAAGTAGAAGGTTAGTCCAGACATCCTTGGTGTTTGTTCTTTGTGTGCTCTGGGGAGGAGATTGAATAGTCAACATCCCATTGTGTTCTCATTTATGGTTATATATACACGAAGCTTCCCTAAGCTAAATCTCTAAACTTAGAGCCAGAACCCTGTGTATCCCCAGCCCCAACCCAGCTTAGTGCCTACTGCACGTATACACTCAGTAAACGGCTACAAAGTCATTACATGTTCATAAACAAGCTGATTCATTGTTCCAGAGCGTCTCTTCTCTGAGGCAGTTGGCAATTCCGCTCTGAAGTGGGAAGAACGTACGTTGCTGTACTAAAACTTACTCTCCATGTCCCAGCCCCGTTCTCTTCCTTTCTACAGCATGATATGCCAATTTGCCTTCCTACTTTTCCTAACTAGTCCTTCATGCAGCTCTCCCTCCCATCCTGACCTCCTCTCTAAAGCCATCCTACCAGCCGTGAAAGCAGATGCCATTGTCTTGCCCTAGACCTGCGGAAGTGAAGGCAGGGAGCCTTCTGTTCCTGGGACTTGGCCAGCTCTCGATATGCGATATCAGATTGTTGAGCTGGACTGAGTGGCCCAGGATTTCTGCCAGATCCCAGCTCTAACATTTCAACAGGGGCAGGGACCCTGTGATTATTTTCAGCTGTGTTTCTGCTTTGTCCCCTCCCCTCCACCTGCCACCAGGGTTGAGTCCCTTCAAAACTATCCCCTACTTTTTTTTCAGCCAGTCACATCTAGGTAGTAATTTGTGAAAGATGCCATTGTTTTCTCCCCACCACACCTATTTGCTGTGGGGCAGAGTCCTAGAAGGTAATTGTTAACTTCTTATAGGATCCACGGAGACTTACAACTTCTATTTTCCTGCAGTGTACACCACCTTTCTTTCAACTTGGCACTTTAAGATAAGCTTCCCAAGCCACACGCCAGCCTTGAGGAGGAAGCTAGGAAGAGAAGAACTTAATGATGGCTTTATTATTATTACCGATAGTAGGGAGGCAAAGGAATATTTTATTTTATTTTTTATTTATTTTATCATGTTTTATTTCGATAGGTGTTTGGGAAACAGGTGGTATTTGGTTACATAAGTTCTTCAGCAGTGATTTGTGAGAATTTGGGGCACGCATCACCTGAGCAGTATACACTGACCCAAACCTAACGTCTTTAGCTTATCCCTTCCCTACATGGGAGCATGTCCTTTGATTCCTCCCCCCAGAAAAAAAAAAAGCATGAAAACAACAACAAAGGCAGAGTGATTTTCTGGTGGTCTCCGAAGGGAGAGTGGTGAAGAAGGTGCAGTTTCTGGTTGGCAGGTGACAGCTCGCTGTACACAGGGGAGGGATGGCTGCGGGGGGAAGAGTGTGGTGCCCAGAGCAGGGCTGCCCTTGCTGTGGCTATAGCTCATTGGCAGTGCTGGGAGTGGAAAGGCCGGGAAATCACAGGAATAAGCTTGAGATAGGGGAGGAAGAGTGAAGGAGGGTTACTTATTCATACATACAGAGTAATAAATCTCTTATGGTGAGGCATGGGAAAACTGTGAGCCTAAGGGACTTTCATAGGGAGGAGTGCTGTTTTCCATAAGAAGAGTTGGACCCTCAGATAGGAAACCTGTTTCTTTGTGGATATTTTATTTGCAGTCTTCTTTAAACTTACACATTCCTGGAAAGAGGTAAGAAATTTAATCAGTAGAAAGATAGTACATCGAATTTAATTAAAGTTGAAGCTACTTTTTATGGAATAGCCCTGTGTTTTATGTGTCATTATCATTTCCATTCCCGACAAGCTGTTTATTAACACACTGCGTAGAATCCTAGTAGCACAAGTGCTTTGCCCTTTTCATTCCTCATTTATCCTTGTTTCCTGACCAAAGGGAAACCTCCCACCCACCTGTAAATAGTAGTTTTTAATTTATAGACAGTGATGTCTCCGCTTTTGAAGGCCTCAGTTCCAGTGTGTAATCAATCCATTATTGGAAGAAATCTCTTCCAGAAGACCTCACTGGCTTGTTTTTCTCTAGGATATGGGCAGAGGAAGATCAGGGTCTGCTGGGGAAGGTGAGGAGTGTGATGGCTTGCTGCTTCCTCTGCAGAAGGAGCTTACTGTGGGGAATGTTAGGATAACATCAGCATTGGGTGGCACCCACCCCAGGATGATACCTCTCAGGGAATGGGGCAGGGGTTTGGGCGCACTCCTGTTCTTTGCTGAAAGGGCTGTGGGAGGGGCAAACCGGACTCCTACCCCTGTGGCCTCCTCCAGGGATCTCCTATAGGTTACCTTCCTTTAAGGTTTCTCTGGTCATTGTAGTAAAACAAACTATTGACCCTTCCACTTAGTTATGAAGAGTCTAAAACATGCCTAGTGGTAGGGAGGCATCAGCATGTAGCATGTTGTTTCATTTCAGGCCTTGCTTGGAGTCTTCTTTAGTAGGGGGAAAAAGGTTACATATTATTATGCCCCCTTCCCTCTGCCACAGAAAGCAAAAAATCAGCAGTGCACAGACCCTGTTTTGAGATGGGCCTGAGGGTTGAGGTGCTTGGAGAGGAGGAGGATCAGGTGAGTAAGGGACGAGAGGTGACTGATGTTCCCGAAGGACAGGGGGCAGGTGGGTGAGCAGAGGATGAGCTGAGGTCAAATAGCAGCAGTGTCGGGGGTGGGAATGGCAGTGATCGAATCAAAGGATTTCATATTTAGAGAAAGGTTTGTTGTGATCCAACTATCTCACTTTATGGATGAGAAAACAGTCTCCAAGAGTTTAAGTAGCTTGCTAGCAGTCACACATTTTTCTTTGGGGTGACAGTATGGGATAAATTGTTAATGTTTCTGTTCTTTTCTTGTATCTCTCACTCTTAAGCAATGGTATTCAAGAACAAGTACTAGTAATCATCGTTCTCATTATAATGTTAAAACTAGTCATACTTGTTTTTTTTCAGTGGAAAGTACAAATTAAACTGTGACCACCCAGGCTGTGCACATCTAGGCACAAAGTTCTTGGAAAGTAGATTACAGATTCCCATCAGCAGAATCTCCTGGAGAGCCTTTTATATGGGCAGATTCTGGAGCTGCCCCCAAACTTGCAGCAAAACAGTGTTTGAGTGGGTACCCTGGAATCTGCATTTTAAACAAATTCCGTAGTCCTTCCTTCCACATACTAATTTTGAAAAGGACCGTACCTATAAGCTTGCAGCCTAAAATGAATAAAAATAAATATGTAACAATACGTGCTCTAACCCCTGACTTAGTATCCATGAAAAAGTTTGTTTCAGATTATGGTTGGGTACCTTTATCATTTTTTTTACTATTATTTATAAGACAAGTAAGACATGGCCCCTGCACTAGAAGAATTCACAGGAGAAACAGTATGATTTTAATTTAGTATGATAGCCACTACACTTGTTAGGTACCCCTATGTACTGTTGAAAGTCAGAGGATGGAAAATTAATCCTTTGGTTTTTGACCAGAGAAGATCTCATAGGGTAGGTGGTCTTAAGGTTGCGGGGAATTCACCAGGGGCAGGGGAGAGGCAGGAATTTGAGGCTGGGTGACATGAGCTGTGGCTGGTGTGATGAGGGGTGTGATGAGGGGTGAGGGCAGGTGATTCAGTGAAGTCAGATCATCATTGTTGCTGGAGTATAAGGTGTGTGCTGCAGGAACCAGTAGAATATGGAAACTAACAGGTAGAGGCAGACTTGGGAGCACTTGCAAGCTGTGCCCAGGAGCTCAGACTGACCTCTGGCCTGCCTGGGGTTGTCTGTGAAGTCCAGGAAGCAAAGGACATGAAGGGAAGGCATAAGTGTGTACTCACCGCCCTTCAGCCAGCAGAACCTCCTAAGCGGGTGAGTGCCCTCTAGGGGTTTACATGATTTCTGAGTTCTGCTCATCATTGCACTCAGGCTCTCAGGTGCCCACCATTACCTACTTGAGAAAAAAATGACAGCTTAACCAAGTCCCATCTGGCTGCAGGTGTAACTACGTTATGCAAAAAGGTATTAATGTGGTACCTGGATTGATCATCATATTAACACTGAGGATTACATTAGAGGCTTGATTTTTCTGGCTACTTGCGAATACAAGTTCCATCTTCTTTGAAGTTAAAAAGCTCTTACCCCACATATTGTATGATTCCATTTATGTGAACTATCCAGAATTGGCAAGTCTGTAGAGACAGAACATAAATTAGTGGTTGCTTAGGGTTGGGGTAGGGGAAATGGGAGTGACTGCTAGTGGATACAGGGTTTCTTTTTGAGGTGATGAAAATGTTCTGAAATTAGGTACTAGTGATGGTTGTACAATCCTGTGAATATAAAACCACTGAATTGTATACTTTAAAAGGATGATTGTTATGGTAAGTGAATTATATCTCAATAAAGCTGCTTTTTGTTTCTTTTTTTTTTTTTTAAACCTTAGCACTTCTGCTCAAGTTGTCATGCAAATAGCTCTGCCTGGGGTGGCCTTTATGAGTTCACAGTATAGAAATCTCAGTGCTCTCCTTCTCACTTTGTTTTGTTGTGTTAATGTTACTCCTGTCTTGTTCATCTCCAATTCACTTCCACTTAAGAAACATTTATGTGACTATCATGGTAGGTACTAAAAGAGCATATGTTAAGATGAATCCTCAAGTTACCACAAAATAGAGAAAGAGGGGGCTGTAAGAAAAGTGTGGTGTTTGGGGGTTCAGAGAAGAAGCTTTTATCTGAGGTTGACCTAGAAAGACAGCTGGGCATAAGGGCCGGATGAGGAATGTGCAGAGGCCATGAGGGCAGGCAGTGCACAGACAGCAAAGTGAGGGCTTATTTGGAGAAAAGAGCGTGACCGTAGCACTGGAAAGTGAAGGGAAATACTGGGAAACAGAATCGGAAAAGAAATGTATGAACTTCACAGTGTCAAATGCTAGGCTGAGAAAGTGACACATAAAATGAGGAGTAATAGAAGGTAAATTTTGCTGGCAAGAAGTACAGGAACTGAGCCTTAGGATGGGTGTGGCATGGTTTGGGAGAGACAGAGACTTGGGCAGGGGGAGATTAGACTAGAACTGGAAACTGGGGAGTGGGCTTCAGAAATGAGGGTAAGTGTTGAGATCAGCTCACTGCAGTGTTTCTCATGGTAGTCTGTTTCCTCTGCCCCGTTTGTGTTCTCCTTTCCTTTGCTTGCTCCTTATCCAGAGATTGGGATAAAGGGTAGGGGAGAGATTAGAGAGAACAAAAAGAATTGAAATAAAGAGAAAGAATGTGATGAGGACGGGGTACAGGTTGCATGCGTCAGTTCTTCTGTAGTTCAGCATTTCCTCTTCATGACTCAGAAGAGGAAAATCTAGTCTCTTCTAGTGGAAAACTCAGAGAACAGGAAGCCCTATTTAAAATCAGGTCAATTGACTAAGCTGTATAACTCCTGTTCCCATTGGTAAAAGGGAAGAATACCTCCTGCAGTGTGGGTTAACTAGGGAATCTAGAATAACCTTACTAAAGAATTTTTTTAAAACTATGTTGGGCTAATACCATTTGTAGATATAACAGACTTCCCGGGCAAATATGGATCATGATGGGGTCCCCTTTTCTTACCTGACAGAGTCAATGTAAACATACCTGTTAAAAACTCATGTGAGTTGTATTATGTTGAACATAAGGGATTGCTGTTTGACCATTTCAACCTGTAAAATTGGCAGTTTCAGTAAGGTTTTAACCTAATGGATAGCTACCCAATAGATACCTGACCTAAGCCTAGATTTTTACCTTTTGTGGTTCTCTCTAAGTTCTTTCTTCATTAAGATACTAATTTCAGGTTCAGGGGAAGCTGTGAAAAGTCAAAATATGGCAACAGGTAGATCGGAAAGGCTTGCCGGGAAGGAGACAAGGAAACAGGAGCCGGGGTCACACTAGCTAGCAAAACCAGGATCTTTATTATGCAGTCAGTTTAGAGGTAAAGATTCAGCATAAAACATTTTCCCTTCCTAGGTGGGTTAATAGGTGATTGGGTGCAGCTTCAGATCTTCGACAGCATGCTGGAGACAACCCGTAAGGGACTCTAAAAAAACAATAGAAATATTTAAATGATAGGAAGTCGTAATGCATGTAATGTTTACTATTTGGGTGACAGGTACACTAAAAGCTTACACTTCATTTCTATGCAATATATGGCTATAAAAAACTTGCACTTGTACTCCCTAAATGTATTTTTAATTTTTTTTTTTTTTTTTGAGACAGAGTCTTGCTCTGTCACCCAAGCTGGAGTGCAGTGGCGTGATCTTGGCTCACTGCAACCTCCACCTCCCAGGTTCAAGTGATTCTCGTGCCTCAGCCTCCTGAGTAGCTGGGATTACAGACGCGTGCCACCACGCCCAACTAATTTTTTTGTATTTTTAGTAGAAATGGGTTTTCACCGTGTTAGCCAGATGGTCTCCATCTCCTGACCTCGTGATCTGCCCGCCTGAGCCTCCCAAAGTGCTGGGATTACAGGCGTGAGCCACCACACCTGGCTGTATTTTTAAAATTTTAAATTTTTTAAATGTTGGGAAAATAGATCAAACATAAAAGGGAA
This sequence comes from Aotus nancymaae, assembly GCF_030222135.1. Classification (NCBI taxonomy): domain Eukaryota; kingdom Metazoa; phylum Chordata; class Mammalia; order Primates; family Aotidae; genus Aotus; species Aotus nancymaae. Next base: position 35,297,804 of record NW_026988471.1, read on the forward strand.
AAAGCAACTCAATGGCAGAGTTAGTCATGGTGTTCAGTGCGGCATGACTCCTTACAGCCTAGCAGGGAACCTAGCACATAAATGCATATCCATGTTCAGTAAAGGTTGCTCAAGTGTTCAAGAACGATATCTGAAGAGGTATTTTTTGGTTGATTGTACACTCTCTGGTGTTTAGATGAGAATGATTTCCTGGAACATATCTATAGGCAAGAATGTGACTCACAGGAGATATGTAAGAGAAATTTAATCAGCTATTCTTGCAGGATGCTTTCATTGCAATCACATCCACACACTGGGGTCAGGGTGTGGCCTGTCAGTACTCTAGCCCCATTCATCTGTAAACTCCAGAGAGTTTTAAGTTGTACAGAGTGCCAAGTACAATAAATGTAAACAATATAATGTTACTGTTATATCACAGCAGTACGATTATGTGCTTACAACTGCAATGGCTAGGCATATAAGCATGAAAAAGTATGGGATGGCCTTATCAGGCACTAAAAGCCCAGCTCACATGTACTCAGCCTTAGAAAGTGATTGTCCTGCATTAATATAGACTGAATTGAGAGCTCCAAGCTCTACTCCCATAAAACAGACAAACCTTTAAACCGTTGGTAGAAATACCATTGCAGCAAAACCTGAATGACCTACCTCTTCTCCCAGGAATCTAGTATAACTGTCACCCCACATGAAAGAATCCTGAAAGAGCCTGCCTTGGGGTGATAGTGGGGGGTTTAAAGCCACGTTTCCAGTGGCTTTAATAGCCATTGATGCAAATCTTAACCTAAAGTCATTTCTTTTCTAGTTCCATGGTTAATTATAAATGTAATTAAGTCTCTGGGCCTGATTATAAGCATATTTTAATTTATTAAAGATCCAAAGAATAATAGGTGAATAAACCAAGTACTTAAATAAGAAGGCGGGGGCGGGGGGGGGGAGAAATCACAATTAATGAATGTGTTAATAGTTCTCCCTGCCGGGAATGTTGCCTCCCCTGATCTTGACCTCTACCGTACATAAATACCCACATACTTCCTTCCAGGATGTCTTTTTTTAGGATGCCTTCCTTTTACTCCTGTCAACCTGGGAACTCTCGCTGTCATCCTCTCCACCCTCTGACCCATACATCTCTCCCCAGGGGAGTCCCAGGGCAGAAATCTAGCCTCTCTTTCCTCATCTTACATTCACATGCTGACACCCAGCTGCCCTGAGTTTCTTATATCCTGCCTCTCTTTCCTTGTAGCAAATAACAGCATTTTGTCTCCTCTTATTTCACCTGCCCACATCTTCCAGGCTTCTGTGTTTAGCAGTTTTTGCAGTAGCATTGAAGTTAGGGGTGAGAGCCAGCACCACCAGCTTGCAGCTCATTGAACACCCCATTCATGCGTGCAGAGATCAATGCTCAGGTGGCAGCTTGAGATCCAAAAAATTAAGACTTTCAGCTTCCAAGATAGCTGTCAAAAAGTTCACTTACTACAACTTAGGCCCTCTCTTTATGAAAAGCTCCCCAGTCTTCAGTCCATTTCTTTTATTGTGCACAATCATAAATTAAATATTGCTCAAGATGAGAGTGGACTTGAGACAATCACACTGACAAAATACTAAAAAGCTAATAACTTAATCATTGAACCAGGAGTCAGAAAACCTCTGAAAAACACCTAAATATCAATTGCAGCAAAGGAGCAACATGGGGCCATTTAACACAGGAACACTCACTCTGTATTAGCCTGTTCAAGCATCGATTCACAGAAGAGCATGACAGATACATGTGAAGATGTCCCTGAGTCTGCCCGAAAATGTGTGTTACGCTCAATACCAGTCTGGTTAAGTAAGAAATGAGGTAATGCATTTTAGAAATATTTCTGTCAAAATAAAGTTAAAAATTGGGTTGTATATAAAGGAGACAAGCCTTAGTTATTTGGAAGCCAATTATGTTAGAACCCCTCCTGCCTTCCCATTTCCCAAGGACGCCAGATAAAGGAGGCAATGTGGTATAGACCAGGTACTTTGCCACAGCCACTGCCACGTTGTTTGTGGTCTCTTCTATGTTGTTGTTTATTCATGGGGTTTTCCTTCCCTTTTCTTTGGTTTCAGATGCGAGTGTCTCTCTGGCTTATGTGGTTTCCCCGTGTGTGAGGTGGGATCCACCCCCCGCATAGTCTCTCGTGGCGATGGGACACCTGGAAAGTGCTGTGATGTCTTTGAATGTGTTAATGGTACGTGGGGTTTCTCTTGTTCTCAGAGAGTGTACATTTGTGCAAGAGGAGGAGGAGGAGGAGGGGAGGGTTCGCTTTAGCTGCTTCTGCCTTTTACAAAGCAGGGATTACCCTGAGGGACTTGCTGAAGGGCACTCAAAAAAGTTTGCTTAAGATCCACAGTGCAGTGTAAGGAAAGTTAGGTTAGGAACCATCATTCCACCCATCAGAAAGAGGATTCTGGAAATGTAATAGCAGATTGCATGTGGCTGTCATGCTCTGCTGTGTTGCAGAAGTTCTAAAACTTAGGGATTTTAGGAAAAGGATCCTGGAGCCTATGACAGTCCTCCTGCTGTCACTCAGTAACTGGTCCTGTGGCTGTCAGGAAGTGACCTGCCTAAAACTGCATTGGGCGTGCCACACCTGGGAACGGGAAAAACATTGCTCATCTTGTTTAGCATTTTCCTACTTAGAACATCTTTGCACCTGATCTTAGCCAAAAGGCTGAGAGGCAGTGGTGAGGATATCTTTGACCAATGGTTGGTCACTGATAGCAGCCTGCTTTAGACTTGACCCATGTGGCCCTGATAAAGGATTCCTGGGTCACGAGATTCCTCCCAACAGAACGTGCCTCTCCCTTTCACTTTATATGGGAGGGTTTGGTGTTTGGTGACTAGATGTTTATTGAGTTTAGATGCTAGAAGGAAGGAGAACCTACAGCATGCTTCTCCACCAGAATTTTCACCAACAAAAAATAATGGAACTCAAACAAGTTACATGTCAATAACCATACAGAGCGTTATTTAGTCAATACATGTATACTCAGGGAGATGGATTTGGATAAATACAACAAAATTACACATACAGAAATACTTCCTATAAGAATTCAGATGTGAGAAGGTTTCCCGCCCTCCTCCCAAGGCAAGAAAGGTTCTGTTACAGTTGAGTCCTATTTAATTGCATCCTGGGATTTTTAGGCCCATGGCCACGTGTTGTTTTTTATTGTTTATTTTTGCTTTGAAGAAACACTTGCAGTATGTCTTTATGGTTAAGAAAGAACACAGACTAGAACCAAATGACTTCAGTTTGAAAATTGGGCCCTCCACTCACTGGCTGTGTTAACTTTGAGGAAGCTTCTTTGTCTCCCTGGGCCTCAGTTTCCACATCTGTAAAATGGACTGAGTTAACAGTAAATTAAATAAGATATTATAGGTGAACCACCTGGAATTTTGCCTCAAATGCAAATAGTCTTTCGTATTCTATATGCAGACTTTCTGTTCACATCCAGAGGCACAGTTCTGAACATTGGGGATGGGGGATAGAGATGGTAAGGTTGAGCTTCCTGACTTACAGACCTTATAAATACAAGTGTACAGGAAAGGGGGATGAAAAAGTTCTGTGCACTTAAATCTCCTCTCGGTGCTTCTCCCCACCCCAGTCAGTATTTAGCCAGTAATAACATCCATTAAACACCAACAAATGGCCAAGCAGACCTTTTCTCTGGAACTGCTACAGTTTAATATATTATAGGTGAGAGTCTGTGAATTCTTAACTTGTACCACTGGAGACAGAAATAGTCACTGCTTGCCTGGGTTTCCAGCATCTCACATATACTTCATCCAGTACTAATCACTCAGAAAATACTTACACTCATGCCTGTCTCTTGCTCCAGAATGTGAACTACTGGAGGACAGGAGTCTGTCACATTCATCCTTGCGTCTGTGGATATCACCCTATTATGCGCCTCACAGAGGACATCTAGATTTTGTTGCATGAGCCAGTGAATGATCTAATTCATATGATCTTAGTTCCCTCAAGAGATATCTATTAAATGTTAGCCCATAGATGGGTTACTTTGTAGGAATCCACCATCTTTTACTGCCCTACACTTTATTCTGAAGTTATTTGTCCCCTGAAAATATCATCTCTAGTAGAAAAATTTGCTGGTGTTTCCTATAGGTGAGGAACCGGAGTGCCCTTCTTCTCTCCTTGATTCTTGGTTCTAGATACCCATGGGGCATGCCTTTCTTAACAGAACAGTGACTTTATGTCTTGCTCCAGTCTGATATGTCTCAAACTACTAATAGCCGCACATCCACCTTAGCAGCCTTGGGATCAACCTTCAGGGCCTGTCCTCGTTTATTGCCACTTATGATAGAACTCAGACTTCTGGAATAGGATTTACCATCTGTCATGAGAAGATATTGAATGGACAAAACATAGTCACTACATTTCTGGTGGTTGTTTCTTTCTTGCCACCACAAACTTTTTGAGTGATCTTTGCTTTCTTCCTAATCCTGCTGAAGCGTCTCTGTTGATACATCAGTCATTCACCTGTAGAGAAGACTAGAAACTAATACTGTGAAGATTCATAATCCTACAGAATATTGTTAAGAACATTCTGTCTCAAAGTCTACATTTTACTTCTTTTGACGTGTACATACATACTCATACACACACACATATATATTGATGTATGAGTATGTTTGTGTATACATATAAAAATATACTTACCACCTAGTGTCCTGGAAGAATCTCACTGCTATTATAAGGTCACCATTAGAAGATCTTATATATCAGAGGTTCATTATCATGACTTAAAAAAGCAGAGGTCTATTTTATATGTATAAAAACACTTGCTTATCCACAGAGGATTTGAGGAAACTTTACAGTGAGAACAGATTCAGTAACAAAGTGGTAAAATATTTATGAGAAAGGAGAATCATGGCCATAGAATTGTAAGTAAAAGTTGAAAGTGAAAAATCAAACAGAAAGCACCTACAGGTGTGCAGGCCATAAGTGCCTATGTGGTTGCTGGAGTTAAGTGTTAAATTAGGCCCCCAGTTTTCTGGCCATCGAAGTGAAAAAGGAGATAGAGTCAAATACACAATTCTTATTTTCAGAGAGAAAAAAGCCTGCTGGACAGGATGACTGTCTCTCTAATAGAGATTTTTCACATGGAAAGGAATGGGTTTCATCACATTGATGGTGAAGTTGATCATGTGCTTCATTGCGTTAACACCACAAATGCAGAAACGGGTTTCCTAGGGTTGTTCTGAATAAAAAGCAAAGGCAAAATATTAAAATGCAGCTCTGTTCCAAAAGGTCAGATTGACACAGCTAGACCCTAGGTGCCTGGAACATTGTTTCTCAATTTTGCTAACTTGCTAACATGGTGAGATAGATCCAAAGGCCCCAGTTCAGGAGACTGTGGGTGGAATGTTAACATGACTGACCCCACATGCAGAAATGGATTATGCACTGCAGCACTCCGTTCCTATGCTGCCATCCACATGGTCCATATGCTTAGGCTGTTTTTCTTTTTAAGATAAACTTTAAAGTGAAAACATACAATTTGAAAATACACAGAACTCGAGAACGTGTGAGTTTTGAAAACGCTAGCCCGATGAATACATGGAGAGAGAACATGCCTCATAAATACTACTTTTTTCTGTAGTTTGATTTTATTTTGTTTGGTGGATGGGTGGGAGAGTTGCAAACCAGTTCACAATAGTTTGTAACTGCATTCTCTGACAAGCACCAAAAGTAGAACTTACGAGGCATTGACCAAATAGGATCTCTGTTATTTAGAAACCAAAGGAACAGGTGGTGTGATTACATTCCTTTTATGTGAACTTAGAAGTCATCAAAATCATCACCTAGAAATATGACCTCCAAAGCAGTGTTGCAACAGCCCTCCACCTTCGTCAAGAACCCGTTGTATGTCTGCTCCGGCCCACAAACAGACGTTCCATCGGCAGTCAGCTGGACCCGGACAGTGGCCTCTACTTTTAGATGGATGCGTGCTCTCCATTTAACACAGTGCTCCCTGCTGTCTTACATATGGCCCACCTCTTGTTCCCGGAGGCATTTGGGTTTGAAATCCTAAGTATAGAATGTACAAGTGATTATTTGGTTTCTTAGATATGAACATTTGTCCAACATATATACACAAACATCTAGATAAAATAGAATATCTTGGTTGGAATGTCATAGCCAAAAGCTGACTCTGTCTATATGACCTACTTATAAAACGTTACCCAAGTAAGTAAATGAATTAGGCTATAGTATTGTTATTGGGTAGAAGCCAATTGAAACTACCAGAAATGTTTTTAGCCTTACAGCATTTAATACTGAGCCATCAGTTCTAACAGCATAATTGGCAGGGCCAGGTATATATTGAGGCTAGTCCCCACTCACAGCTCTAAACAAGTCATCAGTACAAAAGAGGAAGAGAACCCTCCCCTGTGGTGCCGGCAGTGGTGGGTGGATGGGGTGCAAATGAGAGCATTACTTGTATATGGCACAACTAGCAGAAAGCAATTTCAGGGAGTTTTTAAGTAAGTTCAGCAAAAGGGGATCTGAATACAACTTAGCCTGTTTTGTGCCATTTGAAATATTTATATTTTGGAGTGCTGTCCCTGCAGCACTCTGCTTCTCACGGCAGTATTAAAATGCAGCACTAACAATGAGGAGCCTGCATGAAGGTCATGCTTTCCACCCAGTAATTAGTTCCTGTTTTATTCAGACATATACAGAAGCCTAATAAAAACTGGAAGTATGTTGGCCTGACAGAATTTTCTCTAAGATATAGCATATGAAATCGTCATTTAAAGGGGAGTTGTACCCAGCATCAGCATGTAAAATTTTGGCCCAGAAAATTCAGACCCACAGCCTGTTAACTAAAAACAAAACAAAACAAAACAAAACAATACTGGTACAAAAAACATGGATGAAGAACCCACTGTCTATATAGCAATTATGCTCAGTAATGTTTGTAAGGACGTAATGTCTTCTGCTGATACAATAATGGAGATACTCTGGCACTTTGAGAGAAATACTCCACTCAGTATGTTTTTATTGAGCACCCCACCTGCTTCTGGGGCCTATTAAGCTAATTTTGTTAAAGAGTGATAGAAATTTTTGTGATCTTTTATAAGGGTTGTTCTCTTTCCCTTATCCTGAAATAGGATATGCTTGGTGTCTTCCAGCACACACACACACTTCCCCTTCTCCCTGTGGAATAAGCCAGTTGAAACTAGCAAAAATATTTTTAGTCTCATAATATTTAATACCAAGCCATTAATTGTAAGAGTATAGTTAGCAAGACCAGTTATTTATTGAGGCTAGTCCACAATTCACAGCTTTAAGAACATGTCATCGGTATAATTAATAAGGGGAAAACTTAAGATTTAAAAATACACAGAACCCAAGAACTTGAAAACACTAAACTGGATGAGTAGATGGAGAGAACTCTAGCTATCGTTGCTGCAGATAGTCATTCCTCTGAGGGATCAGAATTAAATCAGTTGAAAACCTTCTGCAAAGGATTCACTCACCATTCCAGAGGCCATTTAGAACACAGGTGATTAATGGGAAGATGTCAAAATATTAACATGAACAGGAGTTTGGAAGAAGTTGGTTCCAACCCTCATGAATGACTTTGAGGAGTTGAAGACCTCAGTGGAGGAAGTAAGTGCAGATGTGGTAGAAGTAGCAAGAGAACTAGAATGAAATGTGGAACCTGCAGAATGTGACTGAATTGCTGCAATCTCGTGATAAACCGTGAAGGGATGAGGAGTTGCTGCTTATGGATGAGCAAAGAAAATAGTTTCTTGAGATAAATCTGCTCCTGGTGAGGATGTTGTGACAACATCCTCACCAGATGAAATGACAGCCAAGGATTTAGACTATTTCATACACTCAGTTGAAAAAGCAATGACAGGGTTTTAGAGGATTGACTCCAGTTTTGAAACAAGTTCTGCTGTAAGTAAAATGCTATCAAACAGCATCACATGCTACAAAGAAATCTTTCATGAAAGGAAGAGTTAGTCAATGTGGGAAACTTCTTTGTTGTGTTAAAGAAATTGCCACAGCCACCCCAGCCTTCAACGACCACCATCCTGATCGGTCAGCAGCCATCAACATCAAGGCAATACCCTCCACCAGCAGAGAGATGACTGTTCTCTGAAGGCTCAGATGATCTTTAACAGTTTTTAGCAATAAAGTATTAAATTAAGAAATGTACATTGTTTTTTAGACATAATGCTATTGTATACTTAATAGACTGTAGCAGGGGTGTCCAGTCTTTCGGCTTCCCTGGGCCACATTGGAAGAAGAATAATTGTCTTGGGCCACATGTAAAATACACTAACACTAATGATAGCTGATTAGCTTTAAAAAATCGCAAAACAAACAAAAAAAACAAATCTTACAATGTTTATTAAGAAAGTTTACAAATTTGTGTTGTACTGTATTAAAAGCCATCCTAGGCCTCATGTGCCCCACAGGCTGTGGGTTAGACAGGCTTGGACTACAGTATAGTGTAAACATAACTTTTAAATGCCTTGAGAAACCAAAAAGTTTGTGTGACTTGCTTCGTTGGGCTCATCTGAACCCACAATATCTTTGAGGTATGTCTGTCACCATCCACCAATCAGTGTAGTTTGGTAGGTAGTAGCTTTTACTAATAGTCTATAATATTCTCTTTTAGGAGTTCTGAATATGTTCAAGAAGGAAGGGAAGATTCCAGAACTTAGAAACATAAAGTTTAATTTTGCAGACACCAAACACATACAAAAATCATTAAAAAGGCACTCTGTACTTCATATTGAAAAGTACAAATTACACAGTAAATTATTTCTTCATAATACTTTTCTCTTCCACATCCACTTAAATCATCCTTTCGTGGAGATTGTGGAAATATCCACATTGTTCTGAGATTCACATCTATCCCTGATAGGTGAAGAAGTAATTGGTCATTGGTCCTCAAAAACCATGGGTAGCCTTTTTATCATATACTTTTCTGAAGAGCCTCTATAAATCTCTCTGAACATCAAACAGATTTCATTGTGTTGTGTGATTTTTTTTCACCCTTAAAGATTGATTGTGTTTTCCAGGTTGTGTTTTTTGGGATTCTCCATTTTTCTCACTTCCAGTTCCTTGATCCCTGTGCCTTTGCTAGTGAAACCTAAGTGCCATGGTTTTCTCATCAGTCCCGTCCCCTCCCACTTAAGCTTCTGCACACCCTACCATAAAAACAAGTCCACCTGGAGCAGCTTTATTCAGAACCAGAATGTGCCCTCCTCATTTCCTCAGATCATGCACCAAGGTTTGTGGCTTCACCCAGATGGTAGCTGTGATCAGTTCAACCAAATAACTAACGTTGATTGGTTTACTAAATTTGTTTTTAGTTTCCATGGATGTTCATTTTGTTAGAGTACAATATTTTGCCTTGCTCACAGCCTGCAAATTCAATGTATAAAAATTATCCATTTTCTATGCTGCTTGGAACTTAACAGTCTAGCTGCCCAGTTCCTTTCAATCCCAACTCAGATTAGTATGTTAGCTAAAAGTGTATAGAAGAATTCTGAGCTATAGTAAGATGATTCTTTTTTAACATTAATTTTCTGAAAAAATACTATATCCATGCAGCACTACAGAAAGAGTAAACATTCACATTTACTGTGTGTGCACGCATAAAATCACTGTCTCATACTACTCGTCACCATGTCACCTCATCTCTTTAAGTTTCATTTTCGTTATCAGAATAACTGATATTAATACTTGCTCTGTCTTCCCAGCGGTGATGTTATAACATAAATGGTAATTGTCCTCAGGTACAATGCAAATGTAAATATCCTCAAAATGCAGTGAAAGTGTTTTAAACATGCAAGGTGACATATTAAATGATTTAGAGGCAGACAGAAGAGCCCATGAAAGATGGAGATATCATCATCAAGCTTTCACCAGCAGAATGAGCAGGACTCATTGCCTCGGGAGAACTTTCTTCAGCTTAGGAGTACTTTTTTTAAAAAATAGCTTTAGGAGACACATGCCATGTAATTTACCAACTTAAGTTGTGCAATTCTGTTGTTTTCAGCATATGCTGAGAGTCATGCAGTCATCAACACAATCCACTTTAGAACCTTTTCGTCAGGCCGCCAGAAAACTCCTGAACTGATTGCATTCACTCCCCATTTTTCTCCAAAGCTCTCAGATCTAGGCAGCTACTAATATACTTTCTATCTCTATAAATGCACCTATGATAGGTGTTTCATATAAGTAGTGTTATATTAATACATTGCCCTCTGTGACTGGCTTCTTTCACTTAGCATAATATTTTCAGGTGTCAGTCATGTTATATTGCATATCAGAACTTCATTTCTTTTTATGGCCACGTAATATTTAATTGTATAGATGTACTACTTTTCGTTTATATATCAGTTAATGGATATTTAAGTTCTTTTTTTGGCCCTTGGGCTGCTATGAACATTTGTTTATAGTACTTTTATGTGAGTATATATTTTCATTTCTCCTGGGTATATACCTGGGAGTAGAGTCACTTGATCATATGGTAACTCTAATCAAGGAACTCCCAAACTATTTTCCAAAGCAGCTGTGCTTTTACATCCTCACTAGAAATCTATGAGAATTGCAATTTCTACACATCCTCATCAGTGCTTGTTACCATTTTTTAATTATATCCATCCTAGTGGGTGTGAAATGGTGTTCATTGCAGCTTAGATTTGAATTCCTCTAATGACTGATGATTTGAGCATCTTTTCATGTGTTTATTGGCCATTTGTATGTCTTTTTTGGAGAAGTGTCTGTTGAAAGGTTTGTCCATTTTGATTAGGTTATTTTTATTGTTTAATTATGGGAGTTCTCAGTACAAGTGTATTAAATTAGATATATGATTGCAAATACTTTCTCCCAATCTGTAGGTTGTCTTTTTACCTTTCTTGATGGTGTCCTTTTAAGCCCCAAAATTGATGAAGTCGAATTTATCTATTTTATTCTTTTGTTGCTTATGCTTTGGATGTCACATCTAAGAAAACACTCCCTAATCAGAGGACACAATGATTGACTTACGCTTTCTTCTAGAGCACTGTAGTTTTAGCTGTTATATTTAGGTCATAACTCTGATTCATTTTGTGTTAATTTTTGTATGTGGTGTGAGACATAGGGTTTTCTTCTTTATTCTTTTGCATGTGGTTATCCAGTTGTCCCAAAAGACTTTCAACCTCAGGCCTGGCGGTGGCTCACGCCTGTAACTCCAGCACTTTGGGAGGCTGAGGCAAATGGATCACTTGAGGTCAGGAGTTCAAGACCAGCCTGGCCAACATGGTGAAACCCCATCTCTACTAAAAATATAAAAATTATCTGGGCGTGACAGCACACACCTTAGTCCCAAATACTTGGGAGGCTGAGGCAAGTATCCAAGATATTTGGGAGGCTGAGACTTCCTGGGTTCAACCTTTACTTGAACCCAGGAAGTAAAGGTTGCAGCGGGTCAAGATCACGCCACTGCACTCAAGCCTGGGTGACAGAGTGAAACTCCATCTCAGCAACAACAAAAAAGTTGAGTCTTGTCCGTCTTGTCAAAAATCAGTACATGTGATGGTTTATTTCTGAACTCTCAATTTCACTGAACTATTTACCTGTACCTGTGGCAGTACCACATAGTCTTGATTACTGTAGCATTATATTATGTTTTGAAATCAGGAAATAAGAGTTCTCTAACTTTGTTCTCCTTTTAAGGTTATTTTGGCAATTCTGGGTCCCTTGCATTTTCATACGAATTTTAGGATCAGCTTACCAATTTCTACAAAAGAGCCAGCTAGGATTTGGATAGAGATTGCATTAAACATGTAGATCAATTTGGGGAATATTTCCATTTTAACAGTGTTGTCTTTCAGTCCATGAACACAGGATGTCTTTATATTTATTTAGACTTTTTAAATTTTTTGAAAATGTTTTGTTATTTTCAAAATACAAGTTTGCACTTACTTTATAAATTGATTCCTAAGTATTGTATACTTTTTGATGCTATTATGATTGGGGTTGTTTCCTTCATTTTCTGATCGTTCATTGCTAGTGTATAGAAACACAATTTGGGGAGCTGCAGTTGTACCCTGCAACCGTGTTGCACTTGTTTATACATTCTGATAGTTTTTAGTGGCTCCCATAGAACTTTTATATATAAGATCCTGTCATCTGTAATTAGAGATAGTTTTGCTTCTTCCTTTCCAATCTGGCTTTTTATTTATTGATTTTTCCTAATTGCTCTGGCTAGAATTTTCATTGCTATGTAGAATTGAAGTGGTGAGAGCACACCTCATTGTCTGGTTCCTGATCTTAGGGGGAAAGCACCTCGACTTCCGTCATTAAGTAAGAGGTTAGCTGTAGGATTTTTGTAGATGCCATTTATCAAGTTGAGGAAATTCTGTGTTCTATTGCTAGTTGTTTGAGCATTTTTATCATGAGAGAATATTAGATGCTGTCAGGTGCCAAAACCTGTCTCTGTTGAATGATTATGTTGTATTTGTTCCTTATTCTGTGACATGTCATATTAAATTAATTGATATTCTTGGATGTTAAACCAACCTTGGATCCTTGGAATAAGTCTCACTTGGTCATGGTGTATAATGTTGTTTATACATTGCTGGATATGGTCTGCTAGTAATTTTTTTTTTTTAAGATTTTTGTGTCTACATTTATAAGATACTAATCTGTAGTTGTGTTTTTTTGGTGGTGTCTTGGTGGGAATCTTTTTAAATCAACTAAAATTAAAGAATGAATGTAGGGAGAGTGTTTCAAGGCAGAGAAAAATCTAAAAATCACTGATACCATGATGAAAGTGCTAAATATGGGACTATGAGTCCTTAGCAGAACATAACCCTGAAGCGCAGTGGAAAAAGCACAGGGTTTTGGTTGAAGAGCTACTGTTTTTGATTCTGTTGTTTGCTGTGTGACTTTGAGTAAATTACCAAAGATTTCCTCCAGGATAACAATACCTATGTCAGACCTTTGTTATGGGGATTAAGTGAGAGTATTTTGTTAAAGGCCAAACACTATTAAAATTGTAGGTGTTAATACCATATATAGAGAAGAAGAATTTAAGAGAGCACTGGAGGAACAGAACATCACTACTTCCAGAAAGGCCTTAATAAAATTTTTGAGGCAGAACAAAACCTAATGTGGAGGCAGGATCATTCATTTGAGGTAGACAATGATTTAACCAAATAGAATCACTTTAAAGCACATACCAGGTATGTGAGTTTCATGGTCATAAAGTTTAGCTTTGTCTGGGATGGAAGGAAGTCAGTGTAGATTTTACTAGGGGGAATTTCTATTCCTTGGTGTAAACTGGATAACAATGTGTTTTGTTTATTTTATTTTGTTTTGCTTTGCTTTGTTTCTGTTACATAAACTTATATTGAGTTTAGTAAATTTCCACCATATTATAACCTCCTGCTATTAGAAATTTTCTAGAGGCTGTTTGAAAAACATCAAAGGACAGAACTTAAAAATGACTACAAATGTGCATTGTTTAACTCTTTTCAGATACAAAGCCAGCCTGCGTATTTAACAACGTGGAATATTATGATGGAGACATGTTTCGAATGGACAACTGTCGGTTCTGTCGATGCCAAGGGGGCGTTGCCATCTGCTTCACTGCCCAGTGTGGTGAGATAAACTGCGAGAGATACTACGTGCCTGAAGGAGAATGCTGCCCAGTGTGTGAAGGTAAGAAAAGGTGCCAGTTACAGATTACAGGAATAGACATGCTATAGAGTTTTTAAATCAAAATTGTCCTAATTCAGTCTCATCCAAAAGTAAAGGAATATTGAAGTTCCTTGGTTGGCTGTTTTTAGGACATTGTGGTCTGTCTTTTAGCATGTTCATCCCAGGTAGGGTGTATGGAAATACTTCCCTGAGGGAGGCTATGCCTGGGTGTAGACGATGGGTCATCTCTTTCCATAGGCAAAGTGAGATTTCCCGGAGTGTTTTCCATTCCTTCCCTGCAGTTCCAGCAATTCCTCAAGTCCTGGGACAAAGCTTTGTCTTCACCCTCGCATTAGAGCTCACCACCTGCTCACCTCAGATTGCTCAGTTAGGATAGTGCATGCCTCGCCCTGACAGTCTCAGCCCGCCAGCCCAGAGGGGAGCTAACCCTGCCTCTGTCGCAATACCCATGCCCCTCCAGGGAGATCAGGGACCTGCTGCCGCTTCTCTGAAAATATGTAGTTGTTCATATGGGGTCTTGGTATCAGGTGTTGGTGACACCAGCTCGAGGCCAAGCCAGGTGTCAGGTGTGACTCTCAGGAATCTGCTTTCTCTGGATTCCCCTCTTCTCTCTGAGAAGTAATATGTTCATGTTCTTCCAACAGGCTGTATCTTCCCATCACTGATGTTCACAAATGATAAGCATTTCAGAATAATAGCTCTGAATATCACTCGCTGCAGCCCATACATCGTTCAGAAAAGTCACTTGCCTGGGTTTACAATGCAGCCAGGAACAATAACCCCATACCTGACTGTGTCTGTAGTGTTCTTCTGATAACACAACACTGTTTCCCCAGAAAGGAAGGTCATGTGAGCCTTTCTGTCCTAACCAGGTCCCAGATCTTCAATCTAAAGTCTCTTGTGTTAGTCTTATGCCTGATCTCTGAACACAAAGTGGGAGGGCACAATGTCATGCCACCTTCCATCCTTTTTCATTTTCCTATAATTTTCTCCTTTTGATGTTTAAGCTGTATTTGCAGCACAGTATTGAAGATCTGAAATGTTTAAGATACAAAAATTACAGTCCTAACGTAATTCACCAACAGTGAGTCCTTTTCCCTATTAGAGTTTATTTTAACCAACGTAGGAGAAAAGTCGTTTATTTTTTAGGTGATGTTCACAATTAAAAATAATTACATCAAATCTTTAACCTTCCTAATTGATTTGTTCCCTCCCTGTCCTCAGTCTGTAATAGTGTCTTAAACGGTGCAGCAGTTGATGCTGTAAAAATGTACATACAAACCTCTGTGTAGTCATCATAATGAGTTGTCTGGGCATGGATCCGGTTATGTCTCACTTCCTGGAATTCAGATCCAGGCTCAAAGTAGAAAAAAATGTGTATTCTAATACTTCTTACTCAGGAATTTAAAAAATCTTATCTTGCTCAGGTCCATGGGCCGCCTCCCTCTCTGGCAGGCTGCCTTCCTAACGCTGTGATGGCATTATTTTAAATGTTGACCTTCTAACTAACTTCATTATAATACCCTACTACGTCCTTAGAATAAAGATGACCAAACTCTAAACTGCCTGGATTCCCCTCCCAGCACAGCAGTACTTGTTTGTTGAAGCCAGTTATTTATGTATTTCTGAGAAAATCGAGTAATTTATCTAGTTGCTTTCAATATAGGGATACGTGGGGGTTTTGCATGCAGTATTTATATCCTTGTCAATGACCTCAGAAACTTTTTTCTTTACAGTAGCATTGGCACTTCTGTCTCCCACCTGGGACTGCAGCTTAGCTTCCCAGCTTATGGGAGTAAAAATGGCTTAAGTTCACAGCCCTCCTCCAAGGAACAGTGACCCATGGTATATCTAGACCAGCCTTATCTTGAACAAGGCCACAGCAAGAGCCCCATTGCCCACATGGTCCTGCAGGCACGTGAGATACAGTTCTAGAAATAGTAACGTCACTCTGAGTTAGACAGGGCATTGATGTTTCTACTTTACCTATAGGGAAATTGAGGTTTGATAAACATTTGTGTCTTCAACTCTGAAGACATTGTGAGAGCCTAAAATTGATTCATGTTTTCTAATTACCAACCCACAGCTCTAGCCACAAAGCTTTCCAACTTTACTGAGTGATAACACCTGCACTTTGGTTTTTAGACCACAGGTCCTCTTCTCTGACTGCTATGTCAGGATGAGTAGAGCTAAATGCAGTGTGACAGCTGCTTTTGCATGCACCCCCAGAGACTCCTCATGCAACCCTGAGCTTCTGTTGATCACAGTTGGAATAGAACTGCTGACGACTAGAACCCAGAGAAAAAAATGTCTCTGGGTGCAGGCAGAAGAGATGAGATTTAAAATATGTTCAGTCTAACGCTGAACTCATGTTCTCATTTAGATCCAGTGTATCCTTTTAATAATCCTGCTGGCTGCTATGCCAATGGCCTGATCCTCGCCCATGGAGACCGGTGGCGGGAAGACGACTGCACGTTCTGCCAGTGCGTCAACGGTGAACGCCACTGCGTTGCGACAGTCTGCGGACAGACCTGCACAAACCCTGTGAAAGTGCCTGGGGAGTGTTGCCCTGTGTGCGAAGGTAAACCTTGTAGATGCTAATGAGTCCCTGGCGAATGTCTTGTGTTGAAGAAGCTTCTACCAGTATGTTCTGTTTGTTTATTTCCTCGGGCATAATGTCTGCTTCGTGCTGTTACCAGTTGCCGACAGATTTATCAAACAGCTCAAACTAATCATTTGAGGGAAATGTTGTACATGTAAAATGAGAATAGTGTGGTCATTATTTTGCCATTGCAAATATGCGTATCTGAATACAGTATAAGAATACATATGTTTTAATTAAGTTCACTTCAAGGCTAATTAACACCCAAAGGTCAGCCTAACAAAATGAAATTGAAAATGAGACTGATGAGTCAAGCTTAGCATGTTTGACTTGTGATGCGTCCATAAGCCCAAGGGTCCTGGCAACTAGACGAAAAGACTGGAACCATCGAAGGCAATTTGCACTGCCTGGTGCCATCACCGAATATGCGTTCTACTTCTGATATCCCAATGGCTGTGGCTTTGCAGTTCCTCTAGTGCTGTTACTTATGTCACAGTTACCTGCATTTGCCACCTCTCTTCTTGTTCAGTGGAAGGAAGCCTGAGTCATCCTGGACTAGTTTTTCTGTCCCAACTCCTATTCAGGCCATTGGCATAGGAGCCAGCTCATTTCCTCCATCCTGGGAAGATTCCTTGCTACTTAACTCATCTTCAGTCTTTAATCTTGTGTCTGTGTCTGTTACTGCAGACAAGGGTTTGAACATTTATACAGACATTTCTAATCCAGGGTATCCAGCATTAAAAAGTACATTTGCATAGTAAAATGAACTAATGTGGGTCAAAAATCAATCCATGTTGAAGATGTATCTTTCTAGAATTTCTAAGAACAGATATTGAAAAATGGACTGCTCTTTCCAGAAAGTCAGTTAAATAGACTAAGTCTTTTAAGTACGAAGAAGTCTTTTGCTTACACCAAAATGTTAATAAACTCAGACTCTAGTGTTTGCCTGGCTAGCTTCATCAGCCTCTGAGGGGCTAGACTTATTAAAGACCTTAAAAATCATATAAAAGTTTAAGCTTGAGGACTCCAGTTCTATTGACATCACCGATTCCCTCGTCATAACTGTACTCAGAGAGCAGCTCCCACACTCCAAAACTTTATAGCTTCCAGATAACCAATTTTGTGGGAGTCATCCACCCCTTCATGTATATATACTCCTCCCATCCCCTAAAGACAGCATTTCAGTGCTGAAAAAAAAGAGCATGTAGAATTACGTATAATGGTTGTATAGTTGGCTTTACGGGAAAGGATGCCTTGCTGAAGCAGATTAAGATAAGAATATCTGTCCCTAAGAATTAGGAACAATCTGTTGTCAACTTGAAATATTTAATTACAGATATTTTGGACACACTGTAAGGAAAATGAAAAGCATAAATTCATAATCCAGTAAACATTAGCCTTTTAACCTCATGGATTTTGTGTCATAAATTCAAAATAAAACTTTAAAAACTTGTTAAAGAAGAAAAGAGCCTTTCCTTTGGAAGTAAATGAAAGGAAGGCAGATCCTTTTGTGCCCACCTTTTGCATTCATCAGCATATCCATCATGATGAGTGGAGAAGGCAGGCAGTTGGTGACAGGTAAATATATATATATAACTCATTTATTACCATTTTTTTAGCACACATTGATGTTTGAGTAAGGAGTGAATCTTAGTATAGTCACTTAGAATTTGGTCTCTGCCACATCTGCAGAGTTGTAATCTAATCATCTGCTGTTTAAGAAAAAAGTTACAGTTTTGGTGAGCCATTAAATTGAAAAATTAATTGAGAACCTCCTGGAATTCAGATACAGCATTGGACACAAAGCTAAATAAGAGATAACCTTTAACTTTGAAGAACCTATTTAGGCTGAGTTTTAAATTAAACCAGGAGAAAGGGAATGTCCCCATTGAGGTATCGTGGGGTAAGTGCATCACATTTGCACTCAGTTTCATTTAACCTTCACAGCCACACTGCTGAAGACTTTATTACCCATTTTTGGACATGAAGACATTCAGGTTTAAAGCGATTTAGATCATTTCCCTCAAGTGTAGTTGCCATGTGTGGCTGAGTGAGGATCAACTGAAGCCTGTCAGATTCGGCTCCGTTTGTGCTTGCTTCCCCTGCCCCACAGGGCGTCCCATCCTACTCATGCCCTGCTTCTGGTGCCCTCACCCATCTCTACTCACCTCTGGCTTTTGGCTCCATTGGGGAGTGATGGTAGTCAGCAGGGGCAAGGGAGGAAGTCGTTTGCACTTTGAAAACTGCTCCAGGTATTTTGGATGTGATTGGCCACCTACGGTCTCCCCACAGTTTGAAGACCTCAGGGGGAAGATGCCTTTGAGATGCATCCCTAGGTCCCGGCAGCCCCTTCCACCTCGACAGAGCTCATCATCCTTATCATTTCAGCTGTAAAGTTTTGCTGGTCTTTTTTCCTCTGTGTCTCTTTCATACTCTGGCATGTATCTCTCATCAAAACTTTCGGAAGATTCCATTTTCTGGTTCTCAGAGAAATAATTTATCTTGTTTTTTTTGTTTCTGTTTTTAACTTAGTTGAGTAGTGAGTTTCATATGAATGTATTTACTCTCTGATAACGTTTTCATTTTAGGATGTATTAATAATAGGAACAGATTATTTTAGTATAGGATTAAAATACTGCACAGCTTATGATAATGATACTAAAGGGTTATTTATGGCTACCAATAATGAACTTAAAAAATAACACAAGGTGAATGGATGTTATTGCTTAGCTTATAGGGTCCAAGAAACTCTCTGGAATCATTTGAAGGTATTTTTCTCAGCAGTCATTCAATAGCATACTTAAATATAATTTTAAATGATTTCAGAGTAGCAAAAGGATTGTATGAAATAAGAAAAAGTGCAGGGTGTTAAAGTGCAATAAATAAGCAATCACCCAGAATTAGTTAGAGGAAAACCAGAAACACTGGTATTTACCTAGTTTATACACAAAATAAATTCCTCTGTGCACAGTTGCATAACCAGTGTTGGCCCTTACCCTGTTCGCTACAGTTTCTAGGTACATAGTCAGAGTATGAAATTAGATGAAAGGACCCCCCACAAGGATTGTGGTTTTAGATTCTAAGTAAACTAACAGCATCACCAAATATGGCGTGTTAGGACCTCCAGGGAGGAAGAACCTTATTGCGGCTGTTGTTATTGGAGACACATACCTTCCAAATGACAAGATAATGTGCTTGGTTACTCCTGGAGGACTAGGGTCATGAAGCTGGGGGCCCTTAAAGACTAGGTTGTTACTTGACAGCCAACTTGATTCACAAGTACCTAAGTGCTTTTTAAATTGGCACTTAAGTACTCTCATGATGAATTCTTAGCAAGTTATTGTCAACACCCAATTCAGGTACACAGATAAGCCTTTCCAGTCTGTAACGGATTATATTCTCACATTTTGCTTTGCTGGCTTTTCTCTACATCTCTTGTTTATCGATCTCATTACTTTCATTTCCTGACCCTTGTAAAGAGCTAGGGTGGAAATGTGTGGAATAGCATATAAAGTTTTCAGTTGAAGGGAGTACAGAGAAGACATAACCTTAATCTCCTTAAAAACTAAAAATAAAAAAGAGATGGGACAGCAGAATTAGGTCTTCATCTGCATCTGGCACCATTGGGCCACTCTTATTTGTAACCATTAATGACAGTGGCTAACATTTCATAACACTTGCTATGTGTCACATTTAAGTGCTTTAAGAGGAGCAACTAATTGGAGATCCTTACAGCATCTCTTCTGTATGGTACTCTCATCCCAATTTACCATCAGAGAACACCAAGTTCTGAGACCATGTAACTTGCCCAGGGTCTTACAGCTCATAACTGACAGCACAGTGTGTCCCCAGGACCCAGACCCTGGACCCCGAATGGACACTGCCTCTGTGCTGCAATGCACTACAACCCTAAAAGAGGCTCCATCCCCCTGTAAAGAAGGAATTTGGCATATTCTTTTGAATCCCTAAAACAACATCCAATATGTAAGTAAATGCTCAGAATTT
Source organism: Aotus nancymaae (assembly GCF_030222135.1). Classification (NCBI taxonomy): domain Eukaryota; kingdom Metazoa; phylum Chordata; class Mammalia; order Primates; family Aotidae; genus Aotus; species Aotus nancymaae. The sequence goes on from NW_026988471.1 coordinate 35,318,135, forward strand.
TTATTATAAGTGAAAAATAAGTGAGGCAGAAAGACTGGAGCAGGAAGTCCCAACCAGACCCTTCTTGGAGATCTTCTTTGTAGTTGAGTGAGGGAGCAGATCCTGATATAGAGTTAACTTAACCAGACCTTCAAAAGCCGATGGCCATTGGGACCCCCGATCTACCAGTTGCAGGAAGAATAATGTTAGGGTGCTTATCATTGAAAACACATCTTGAGAACCTAATTAAGAGTGTTGTGGAAGTGTGTGACATGAGGTGGGCCCACGGGTCTACAGGCCAGTCGGACTAGTCTCCTGCATTGACAGCTCACCCTTCTGATGGGCACTCAGATCTGGGCTACATACCAGTGACAGCCTCCCTTCCAAGACTGATGTGTACTCTGTGGTGTGTTCTGTCCCAGTTCAGCCCGAAAGTCCAGAATCACAGAGTTTGAGTGGGGCTTCCCCAGACCCTCCAAGGCTAATGCTCACTGCCACATTAATGTACTGTTTTTAAGACACCTTGTGCATGGTGTAGGTGCCACTGCATTTCAGTTACTTAAACGGACAATAATTTTTTTTACATCATCATAGGTATTGAGAATAATTTGCTAATTTTTTTCACCAATAATACCAAGTATAAATGCTGCCAAAGCTGATTCTTAATGTCAGAGAGATTCTGAGGACAGGTTGCCGTTTCCATTAGAAATCTATTTTGTAACTGAAGGTGAGATAAGGTATCGGGGAGGGAAGCGTTGGCTACGTGACATCTATAACATGCGCATGATTACTCAATAAGAAAAATTCAAGAGATGTGGACAGATGTGTGGCCAGCTTAGCTGTGATACCTGATGCAAGAGATTAGAGCTGCATGAGGACTTTGAAGTCTTGATGTCAGACCTGATCTGCCCTCTCATCGTGGGCTGCGTCTGGACCCTGCCCAGGTGGCCACTGTGACCTGAGTGTTCTTCAGGCCTTTTTACGTGCACCTTCTCCTGCAGGGAGGAGCTGATGATTTTGAGGACCTCAGGGATTTTGAAGCCAACACCAGAGTATCACTTTTCAAGAACTAGGAACAACGTAGGTAACATTTTAAAAGGTAGCATTCAGAATTATACTCAGGTTGCCAGTAAATAAATTCCATCCTTGTGGTTGGGCAAATGAGTAGTTTCCTTTCTACTATTTTTGTCTCCAAAAACAAAGCAAAATCCATGCTCTATCTCAGACAGGAAGTCAAAGAGTTATTTGTTGATTGTTAAAGCTGGATGAGAGGTATAAAGAGTCCATCATATTATTCAGTATTTTTTAAGTTTTCTGTATAATAAAAAGTTAAAACTGTTATTTGTAGACATATTATCAGATATTCAGCTGAGTTTCAGGCCTAATAATTCTGCTAACCTGGCCTTAATGAACTCTTGAAGAAGAGAATAGAGGAATAAGAGATTGTCTGTGCATGGATGCTTTCTAACTCTGGGTTTAGGATGGAATGTGGTTGAACCAAAAAATCAACTGTCTTTTTTCCTGCCACATGGCTTTCTTGGATCTCATACTTAGGGAATCCTGGGTCCTACTTGGGATGGTGTTGAAGATTGGGTGTCAGGCATGTCTTGACCTTTGTGGATTTAGTAAGCCACTTCAGTCTCAGTTCACCCACTATTGCAAGCTGCGCTCCTCTAAAAGGCTGGAATTCTGTGAGCTATCAAATATACTGTTGTCATCTTCATCAATCCCAAATTTATAGAAGCACTATATTCTTTCCCTGAAGGCTGATGATATAGCTTAAATCAAGCTGCCCTTCTAATGAGATTTCCACTGGGCTGCCAGAAAGGTCTGTACCAGGCACATATCTGGGTGGGAATTCTTTGAAACAAGAAAAAATGTTTCCAGCCCTGCCCATAATGCTTCCTCACTGAACAGTATCTCAAATGATTAAGCTACTGCTTTTGTGGCAAGGAGTCAAACATAGTTTGGCTGACCCCAAGAGGCAGTGAAGTCAAAGATGCCATAGGGTCACATGTTATTAACATTCTGGTACATAACAGGGATCAAAACTCAGTTTATGGGTGGTATTGCTTCAGCGCCATATACTATGCTATTATTAGTAAGCCAAGAATAATAAAATATTCGTAATAGCCTAAAGACTGTTAGGCATGTGTTTTATCCTTTAACTCTAAACGTCCTGGAAACTAGTTCCATAAATGGAAATTAAAATATAGCACAGTCTATTTTTTGCTTGTCCAAATAAGGCCATATGTTGGGTTACAAATGTGTAGCAACTGACCATTTGTGAACCTAGGTCTTTAACGTAAACATCAGAAATTTTTCAATGATGAATATTATTGTATTTTGATTTTTCTCTGATTATTTAAATTATCTTTAGATATTTAGATATTTTATCTATTTATCTTTAGATATTTTAAATAAAACCAGAATATAGGTAAAATGAATGTAAAAGACATTCATATCCAGCCTTAATATATCACTTTCAAGATTTTATGACTTTTTCACAACTATACAGAAATACATACCTTATATGAATGGTTTTCTTTACATGTTAGATCCACCAGTTACATTAATGGTTAAACAGGTGTAGAAATAAATGTTGTGGAAGTAGATTAATAGAGAAGAAATGGTTATTCTTGCTTATAAAAGCTGGAGGTTTTGCTGCTTGTTCTCCAAGTCCAGCATGTCTTTGCTTGTACCAGTAATGCCTTGCACTTTGTACTTGATTTTGGTGAGAATGCCGTGCTGAACAAAGTTTTACAAATAAAATTGAAGGTTGGTCTTATACTTTGCTAGATGACCAAACTGATTAGTGCCTTAAATATTCAGAACTGTTGAGAGCTAATTTTGAAACACATGATTAGAAATTCCTCTGCCCCTGAGTTTACAGAGTTCAGCTGTTAAGTACTTCCCTGTTGAGGTGGCGTGCAAGGGGGTTAGTTGCTCTTTATTTCCTCTGCCGTCTACTTCCCATACCTAAAAGGGTATTATTGCTGGGAGTCTCATAATTTTCCTAAGACAATAATTGCATCTAATAGATCAGACTTGGGCCTGCTAATTTTCATCTAATCAACAGAGGCAGGAAAACATAGTCTGGAATGCTAACTATGTGAATGAAAAATATTTAGTCATTCTTGAAATGATAGGAATGTTTTTCCAACAAGCTTAAATAAACACAATCTCTTTTGAGACTGTGCTAAACTTTTTTTGGATGAGACAACTCTTAGGCAACCAAACAGAAGTTAATGAAGGTTATTAAGAGACATGCCCTTCAGAAAAGGCTTGCAGACTTTTAAAAAGAAAAGATTCCGTCTTCTATATGCTATAACCATTGATAAACAGCAGAATTGGTTTCCTTTTAGCTTTTGTCTACGCAGGAGAATTTAGTATTTTAATTAGTAATCATATTGCCCAGTGTTCAAAAGATGTCATTTTACCTAACATGGCTATGTTAGACCATCTTATTTTTAAATCCTCATCTTCATCTCCTTCTACTGTTTGCCCCAGTTCCAAGAAATTGATTAGACTCAACACCCCTGTATTTAAAGCACCTGGTTGCACTTTTCCTATGAAGCATGTTTGCTTATTTCCCCCAATGCAAGATCCCATCAGATAGTAAAATTATTTTTAAACATGCTAAAACGTACATATTTAAGTGAAGTGTTTTTCCTTTCAGAAGTTATATGGGGAAAATATACACTTACTCCAGGAATGTAGTCATTCAGAATATTTTTGGTGCCTCTCTTTTGAAATTGATTTTAGAGATCATAGCACATCTTTTGAATATCCTCAGCTTTGTAAACCCTTGACTTTGAACATTTATTAGACTCCAGAAAATAACCAAAGTCATTTATGTTGAAGTCTGGTATAAAGAAAAAAAAAAGGTGGCCAGTCTAGCTGAGTGAAACTCTTTAGAGGAAGCAAAAAGTGACAGTAAAATAAAGGCACTTTGTCTTCTATGACATAGTAATTTGCTCTGAAAGCAACTATGAAGAGGTTTCAAATAGAATTTTAACATGAACAGCATTTTGGCATAAGAATATAGCCTCTAAAAGTGAGTACTTTTATCAATAACACTTATTTGTAAGTATAACTCCTGGTGTGTTTATAAAAAAAAAATCAATTCACCTGCTACATTTATGACTTCTAGGGACTGGAAGCATACATTAAAATGGTCATATACTGTATTACAGCATTTTTCTGACATTGCAGGTGCTCTAGTCCAACATATTTTCAAATAAATTAGACTAAAATAATTTGCCTATAGAAACAGCTTAAAATAGGTGGTGATTCTAATATAATTTATTTTTAGTATTTTAGTTATCGAATTCCACTTCTAATTATATCAGACTGTTTCCTAGTATAGTCTTAAGTGTATCAAAACCAAAATGATTTCATATTGCTTAATATATGAGGGTTAGCATTGAAGATGTGAAAAATCCAGTGAGTCACTGTTAAAGCCCCTGTTAGAACTATTTTCTGTGTTACAGCTATCTGATTATTGAAGATACAGTGTCACACAAGCATATAAAATGTCTGTTGCAATGCTGTTTTAAAGTTGTAGGACAAATTGAAAGAAGGGAACTATCCGTTAAAGAACATTTCTTGTCTATGTGTGGGTCTCCCCATCACAGGTGGCTGATGAGGTGGCAGGAGCAGCATCATACCCACCTATCAGCGTCTTAATTTGAGACTCCCAAATAATTCCCTGCATCAGCTCCCAGAGTGCAAATTGGGAAATCTGTTTCCAGGGGACTCAGCAGTGCCAGATCTTGGTCCAGGAATCATACCATCAATTTCATCTAAATTTGGCGTGGGATGGGCAATACTGGACATTTAACATGTTTTTGAAATTTGCCAGAAAACATGCATTTTGTTTTATAATATTTTGAGTTTAAGTTGATTAGCAGTTGAACCAAATTTTATTTACCATTTATATCTACAGAATACCTCTTTACACCTCAGTGGAGTTTAACTTTCGCATCTGAGAGATTAGCTGGATGTATCCGGTTTGTTTGAAACACAGCCCAGTTCAGGTATATGGACCATTTGAGATCACAGAATTTAATGGTAGCTGCCAATAAACAGGTGCAATCCAAGGCTCTGGCTCTTACTTTGCAGCAGCATAGTAAAACACAGCTAAGAATCCTCAAGATCCTAAGGACAAATACTTGATCCTTGTGGACCCTGCGAATCTTGTAGCTTTCACATTGGCTGCTGGAGCAGTTGATTTGCAAGCCACTACCCGACCAGCACCAGAACTCAAAGCATGCATTCTGTGTGCTTACCTCATCCCTGCCTGCAGCTTACTTACTCTTTTCTAGCTAAAATTTACCTGGATCCCCATTTCCTTAATTTAAAAAAGTATTCATTTATGATATAATTTGAAACTGTCTTGGATCTGTTTTGTAATCTAATGTGATATATTTATATGCCTCTTCATGTATATTCAGTACCTACTATTTGCCTGTGCCTTACACGATGGTTGAACTTCCTTAGTTTGCCTATCATTAGAAAGACAGGAGATCATGTTCTTTCTCACTTTAATTGGACAGCTATTGCCCTGCGCGGCAGCTCACTTTTAAACAATTCAGGGAGTCTCTATTTGTTAGGGAAGCCGTAATATGTTTGGAGATAATAAGCTATCCACTTGGGATGGCCTCGGGCCTTGCATACTGAGAGGGTCAGCAAGCTCAGATCTTTCCAAAGCCATAAATCTCTCATCCTTTCTGGGAATCAAGTTTTTAAAAGATTCCATGGAGATTTTATGTCAGACGAATTCCACAGGGGGTGCTCCACAGTCCTGTGACAGAGATGCTAAGAACACGACTCATTCCATGAGAGGCCCCTACCCTTACTGTTATAAAGTAGTGGTTGAACTTTTGTCTTATTGTTGACATATGTTTGAGATCCCTGACTTCCTAACACTGAGATTTGCTCATTAAAGACAGTTTTTAGAGGTAGATCTTCTGTATCTTTCAACTTGAGAATGGCAGAAACACTGGCAAAGATAAAAAGTAGTATAAATGATACTCTGATGAATTTGCCCTTGTCCCTAAAGATCTAGCAACACCCCCATCATGAGAGAGGAAGAACAGGGTCAGCCAGGCACACAGAATCATTATTTCAACCCATATTGGATTAGCTGATTACTAAGAGATTTCTGTTCTCTTGGAGACATCATAGACATAGTCAAAGTGTAGAACAATGATAACAGACTGCTACTCAGCAAATGTGAAAGGCACCACTGGCTGGTCACTAACAAGCTCCAGAGCTTACCAGACCATATGAAAAGACAGCACAGGCCCAACCACATCTCAGATGCTTTTCATGTTATCAGTGGAGATAGAAAATGCTGCTTAAGTTACAATAGGCAGAGTTCAGAATGCCAAACCAATTGTCATACCATTTATCAGCTGAGCATTTGAGGCCTGTGAAAGGGCTAATAATTCATTAATTAGCCCTTACCTGAGACCAGTTATAGCTCTGAGCAGACAGGATCTGCATGACATCAATAATTACAACAAGTAATGTTTATGTCACCCCCCTACAGTGTAGAGAATAGTCTTTTCTTGACAATCTTGTTTGAGCCATATAGGAATATTGTGAAGTAGAAATAATGAGTATTCCCATTTTCTAGAAGCCCAGAGAGGTCCATCATAGCATATTGGATAATGAGAGAGCAGGGACTCAAGCTAGGTTTTCTGCTACAAATTCATGACCTTGGCATTACTTCCCGGCAGACTGCCATCGTGAGAAGACAGGGGATTAGGAAATAAGATGAGGAATATCAAAGGGCTTGATCATTGTGACTTAAATTCAAAAGCCACTGTCACTCCTGGCTCCATCCCCATTACTGAGACCCAGTTACTGTTATTCTGACCTCTGTGGCCTAGCCTTTGATCCCAAGTTCTTCTCATGAGCCTCTAAGTGGAATTTTGACATTGCTGTTTGACTTCTGGGAGAGCTGGATCTGTTTTCTGCTTCCACTTGTTCTTTCCTGCATCCTCCCACCTAGGGACGTTACTCAACCCAAGAGCCCAGCCCACTCTCCCATCCTCTCAGGCTTGACCTCTGCCCATTCTTGTTCACATCCATCCAGATTCGAGGCCCCAGGCCCTAACTTTGGCACTTAAGTCCCCACTGAGTAAATGAGCTGCTCAGCCTCCATCAGTCTGCCAGGCACCAGGATACCATCACCAGCACTTGTGCATTCTGGTCTGCACGCTTCCTTTTCTTTCTCTGATTCTTGTCAGTCTGTAATTAATCTAGTTGTCAGCTTGCTGAGCAGTCGGCAAAAGTGCTTGTACTTCATGAAGTAGAAGCTGAGCGCCTGAGGTGAATAAGTGCCTAGCTGTTTTCAGGATTATTTTAATAACACTTTTTCGTTTGGCATCATCAAGGAGTAGGGTAGTTCCAAAAGTGAATTCTCCAGATAATTAAAATTTGGGATGTCAGAATTTTGATGGGAGGCCTTCTATAATGTTTTGTGTACTTTTGTACCTTCTTAACGCAAATATATAGATCATATTTTAACCCATCTCAGAAAACTGAGTGTCATTACTGAGTAATCTCATTTTGGATGGCTTGGATTTGGGGATTTGCACTCCATTTTCACTGTTATTAAGTGTGTCAGGTTTACAGTAGCCTTCAGATCTGGCTCTATGCTTCAGTGGAGCTCATTTATTGTGTACCTTCTATGTGCAGAAGACTGCCCCAGTGACGTGGACCCTAAGGAACTTACTGTCTAATCCTCTAAAAGTTAGAAAATTAGAGATGCAGCCTCTTAGGGACAATTTTGAGTGGGAACTCTTCGTTGCCAAATAATGTACACTAACTTTAGGTGCTTAGATGTCTTTTTTTCCTCCCTTTTTGTTCATTCATTGAGCAATTCTGTAGACCAAACTGTACTAGGTGCTGAGGTTATAAACCGAATGAAGTACTGTCCCTGACGTGCAGACCCTTCGTCCCTGGTTTTCAGTCATTTCTCAGAAGTCTAGGTTCAAATTACCAAAACTCTGACCCCCTGACCCACCCTCCAAGTTGCAAATAGCTACTAAAATGTACACACACACACACAACACACATACCTATTAATATAACACATTATTTCTAGTTAAAGGCTACCAAAATATAATTCCTGTGAACATTAGCAATAAAAAGAATAAGAATAAAATGTAAGACAAGTATAAAAGATCTAGATTCTTAGAATCCAGTGATAATTTTGTGAGCTGTCTCAAGCTGGATTCCTGGAAAAAGACACCCCACTCTATAAAAAAAAAATTTTTTTTTAATTTGTCTTTCGTGGTCTTTTAATAATCTCATAATCATACTACCGTATTTTCCTATTAAATATGAGATTGATAAAGGAAGAAAAATATTAATATGTCTAACAGCCAAGATTCTTCAGGAAAAGCATGCAAAATTAATACATAGGTCTAAAATAAATATATGATTGCTTCTCTTTCTGATCACAAAATAATACAAATCTTGGGATTATTTGCACACTATTCATTTTAAAATAAACTGCTGTGAGATAAGTCCTTCAGAAATTACAAGGATGTAGGTGTTGTTATGAGAAATGTACAAAGGAATAAAGGATAACCAAATGTGTAACAGCTAAAAGAATTTGAAAACTCCAACTGTAAGAGACTTTTTTCCATGACTTAATGAGACTTTCTTGAGTACACATTCATATGCCACAAAAATTCCCACTTCCAGATTAGGGAATTTTTATATCTTCAATTATTTTTTTCTTGTTGTCTGTGTTAGTAGAGTTTTCCCTCTAGCTTCATTTGGGAAAATTTCATCTTCACTGTACTTCTCTTCCCAAGATGCAGTTGTGTTGACAATTTGGTGATTTATGTGAAAGGTGTTCTGACCAGTTACAGGTCACATTTGAAAAGCATCTGTGATAACAGAATGACATATGAAAATACAGCAAAACAGAGCAGCTTTGATGCTGTCTTGGCCAGCCTTATCTCCAGTTTTATGGCTCCGGATAGGAGACCTGATATATTTAGCCATTGAACTGCCATGTAAAGTCAGTGACATTTTGGAATTTTCCTACTCATTGGATATTCACATTGCTTAGCCAAGTTCAGCCCTCTCCAACCCCCCAATCCCTACCCAAAATAAAGAAATAAAACTACCTTAAGAAAGAGTGCCTGAATTAAGTCTGAAAAGGAAGCGTAATTGTTCATTTTTGTCTCTCATAATCAAATAAGCAGGCTTGGGAATTTACAGAGAAGAGCTATGTAAAATATGCAAAGCATTATTAAAGCCCAAAAGAAGAGGAAATAAGAGAAAGAAGAGACAGATTGGTATTGTTAGCTTCATTTATCTTATTACTTCTACTTGAATTTTTTTTCACTTAATGAAGAAATGTAAGAATGTATCTGTCTTTAGAAAGTACTTTTTGTGTAACCCCAGCACTTTGGGAGGCTGAGGTAGGAATATTGCTTGAGGTTAGGAGTTTGAGACCAGCCTGGGCAATGTAGTGAGACCTAATCTCAAAAAAAAAAAAAAAAGAAAAGAAAAAGAAAAAAAACACTTTTCTAGAAATTTGCCTATAAAGAGCTTTTTCCAGAAAGACTTTTCTTAGTGTGTGGGTGTGTGTTCGTATGAATGCATAGGCATGAAGGGTGCTGGCAGACAGCTGCTCTCCATAGCCAGGCCTGTAGCTCACCAGAGGGGACAGCACGGTGAGGCGGCAGTCCTAGAGACAATCAGAATGTGAAAACAGAGTTAATTACCCCCCTCACAAGACAGTGCTACACACAGACCCAACAGGGATGGCTCTCTATGCCTTCCACAGTTGTACATTTACAGAGTCACCCACCCATACGCAAGAGCTACTAATTGGCTGCCAGCTTTCCCAGGGCTGCTAATCAGAAAGAGTGCTTCATGTAGTTCTTAATGGAGATAATTAACATTATTTATGAGAGAGAACCAGCTCATAGTAATCTAAGAACCTTGTAAGGATTAATTCAAAACCAGAAGTTCAGTGGAGTAATACAGATTAGACAGCAAGTTAAAAGCATCTATTGTCATTTAAGCTACATGTACCTGAAGTATAAAAACCAGTGATTATATTGTTTCAGAAGTGAATTTATATAATCACTATACATTTTAAAAATAACTGAAGGTCAAAATATGTTCATTTTATTGTTCTCCCAGAGTTGTTGAACTGTATGATGTGAGGATAAGACTGATCTAAAAACATTATACCAGCATCTTAAAAGGTTGAGTTTCAGCTTCTTACTTCCTTGGCCACTTTTTGGTGAATTTCTCATAAAATAAAATAACAAAAGGCAAGAAAGTAGAGAGCTTACATTTGCTTAAACATTTATATAACAGCCAAATAACCGAACATATATTTATGGTCTAGCACCATGGCCTTTGAGTTAGATTCATGATTTTCATTTTAACTTTATATTTTTCATCAAATTAAATGTGATCCCAGTAGCTTAATTTCCCCATTAAGTAGATAAAATTGCTCCTAGGAAATAGGTGACCATAAATATAAACTACTGATGGTGTTTTTCAATAACTTAGTGTCTGAAGCTCTCTATAATTTGTAAAAAATAACTAACATTTTCCTGGAAATACTTTTACTGACAAGGCATCTGTTAGGCTTTTTAGGATATGAAAGAAATAACCCTACATTTTAAATAAATGTAAAATAAAGAATCAGTATGTGTTTGTTTATGTTATTGTATGTTGTAAGATATGTTCTTTCAAAATGTTATCTAAGACTTCGAATCAGAATTGGTGGCTGAGTATCTGCACTCCTAACACAATCCCAAGGGTTCTTTTAAAAGTAGCTCTTCTGGACAGTGTAAGGTGCTTGGAGAGTCTCTAAAAATTGTTCAAGAAAATAGCAGGTTGAGGAGATTAATGGTTCCCACTCAGATGCTGAGTAGGAAACAGCAAACCATTAGACATAACAAACACCCATTTATGTTCTTTATTGCTTCTAGGCTCAAACTATTTCTAGGTTTCTTCTCCACAAGGAAGCTGTTCGAGGGTTTCCTTTAGAAATAGTTGTAGCCAAAGACAGTGAATTCCTGCTGTTTCAAGCCTTCTTCCTTTGGAGGACATTAAGGTATTTCTTTAATTCCTTAGCTCATTCAAAACAAAATGAGATAGAATTTCAGGGTGATCCCATAAACAGTACTTCACTGAATTTCCCCTCTCCCAAACCCCACCTTTAGCAAGCATTTCCTCATTCTCCTAAGTGAGGAGATCTAAAACCATTTCTCTCCTCTGAAAGAGGCCTACTAACACATCTTTCCACAGCCAGTTTAAGGGACACAGTTTTCTTTGCTCCAAGCAACAAGTATCATGTACAGGGATGCATCAGTGCCTCCAGAAATCTTAGCAGGACCTCTGTTCAACCAAACTCTGTTTACCAAACACACTAAAGATAGGGGACCACCGTCATCCTTCTAGAAAGGCATGTGCAGGGATGCATCAGTGCCTCCAGAAATCTTAGCAGGACCTCTGTTCAACTGAACTCTGTTTACCAAACACACCAAAGATGGGGGACCACCATCATCCTTCTAGAAAGGCATGTACTCTCTGACACACAATTTCAGTGCCATACCCCATGTAATATAGGAGCACAGAAATGTAGGATTTAAATGAGAATCTTCTAGTCTGCAGACCCAAGACCTGACAGATATTTTCCATATTCAAAGCACTGTTGCATAGACTAAAGTATGGGATAACAACCATTCCTGATGAACAAATTTTAGGATGCTCTAACTTTTAGACAAGCAGAATGTACATTTCACATACTTTGCCAACACTCCCACAAGCTTTTTTATTTTTTTGGTTGAGAAACAGTCATAGTGAGATATCATGATTCCAGATTGTTTAAAATCACCCCTTCTCCTACCAAGAACACTCTTGGCTAAAAGCTATGTTAAGAACCTGACCAGCTCTTGGTCATTATTCTTTAAGAACTATAAATATAATATTGATTCGAAATGCTTTAATTCAGGATGGTGTCAGATACTTCTCACTTTGGAGTTAATTATTTAGCATAAGAAATTGAATCTCAGTTGTCTCATGACACTTCTTTCTCAAAAAATTTCCCTGACATTAGTAATAGGAGCAATTCTGAGATTATATATTAATATATTGGACTGGAAGCAAACTCTCAGGCATCTTTAACAGTAATATGAGATTTTTTTCTAGATAATTTATTAATAGGTAGATAGTCTGTGTACTTACAGGTCATGTTTTTGTTGTAATGTTGTTCTCACAGAAATCTAACTCTCTAGATACAGCCTCACATGATAGGAAACCAAGCACTCAAATGTTGGGAGAATGACGAAAGGCATAGAATATAATGTATGACTTCAGTAGAAACGTCAGGAGACAACTAGTTGCCTACAAATGTGTTTATTACAACTCAGCGGTTACTCCAATGACATAGGATATTACCATTAAGGACTCAAGAAACATGCGTTGCCACCCAGAAAAAACCTTTAAAATTTGTTCCAGTTTGTATCTGAGTAGGAAAATGAGTTGTATTTTTTAAATGCAATAAAATGAGATGCCAAGCGTTTAAATGTCTTTTTAAGAAAACCTAGACTTCTAGCTATGTTTAACATATTGCAGTGACTATTGTGTTCAGCCTAATCTATCAAGCAGAAATTGAATAGTTCCAAAGTAAATTAAAAGTTGTCATGAATAAAAGATTTTGTTGGATTTTTTCTGTGTTTAATGTTAAATATTGAGGGGTGTAAAAATTTGAAATGACTATCCTTCCCAGTTTCTTTCATCTAATATAGGTCATAAGTGAGTGGGAAAATACTAATTTTAGAGGTACAAAGTGATTTTTTGCTTTTTGCATGCTATAGCATTGAGGCTTGGAAGGTATCCCACAGGACTTGTTTTACCTGAAATATTTAACACACATATTGTAGGACCAGGACATACTGAACAGCCCTTTTATGCATTTGTATCTGTTCAAGTGAACAAAACCTGTTATGCTGAATATTTTAGGAAAACTTATTGAACATATTTCCTCTCCTGAAGAAATGTACGTTAGATGTACATCTGTGACTGTCTACCTAACTGTTAAAGCCGTTTGAATAGATTGGCTTCTGTGACTGATATGGGGCTGCCCAAGTCAGTGTTGTGGTTCTGATCCTCAGACAACCCAGTCTATTTGTTCCTTTAATCATAATATATACACACACAAAAAAAAACACAGCACATATATCACTATTGAGAGCAAATATCATTTAGAAGTAGAAGGTCATCTTTCTAAAAGTTGGACAGTGGATTCTCTAAGCAAATCCCTAAAATCCACTGCTGTTAAAATTCCGTACAACTCTATGATGATTATGCATTTTTCAACATATGATTTTCCATAGTATATTTTCTGAAGGCAAAATTTTCTCATAAATTTCACATCTTAAATGTCAGTAAAGAATAGAAGATTTTGGTATGTGTAGATGTGCTTAAGACATTTCTTTACCTATAAGCTGTCTGTAAAAGCAGTGCGCACAGAGTTCAGAATTCATCCCTCATCTTTGCCCTAATCACTCTAGAACATACAAGTCCTTCCTCACTGGGATAGCCTGTGGTAGGTTTACTTAAACCCGATACATGTCTTACTCTCTCTTACATTCGTGGTTAGCATAATTGTGACAAAACATTGGCAGTCTTGAGCTGAAGACTGGAACTGAATCATTGTTTTGGATAGCTAGTAAAAGTAAGTGATAAAAGAAAGACTAATAAGTTTGAAAACTAAAGATGTTTGTAGTAAATTTTAAGGCAGTGGAGGGGAGCAGCAGTACTGTATCTAATTCAGGTATCTTAAAACAACTAAACTTCAGTTACTTTTTGATGTTTACAGTTACCTGTCAGAAAGAATACCTTGGTTATTGAAGGAAATTAGAAACTATAGCAGTGAAAAGTTTATATAAAAATTTCAGTAAGATGCTGTTCAAACCGTATGTTGTAATAAAAATAGAGAATGTGCTATATTCACTTCATACATATTTTTACTGGGAAAATGCTGATCTAAGCATCTCTTTAATAAGTCATTGCCTGCTACCTGTGAAGAACTGAATCACTGTTCCCTTTTAGAAGATGGATAAAAATTTAGAACTCTTGATCTTAGCGGTGGCAGCTAAAACACTTATTTTGATCTCTTTCCTGGTAACAGGAGATGAAACTTGAGAAGACAGTGTGGACTAATGGATAGAGTGTTGGACAGGAGATTAGGAACCTCTGTTCTGTTCTATTCCCAGCCTGCTACTGGGTTGCTATGTAAACTTAGATAAGCCAGTTACCCTCTCTGCACCTCATATTTTCCATCTGTGAAAATGTAGATAGAGATTTTCTGTACTTAGCTCTTTCATAAAGATATTGTGAGCAACAGCTTACTTTGAAGATGTTAGTGTGTTTTGGTTGAGAAGATGTTCCATAAATATGTCAGTGTTTCTGTTCCCTTTGGCAACACCATCCTCACAACCTAGCATTATGTAAACTGTCTCTTATTGATACATTAAGAAACAGGTACTGTTAACACAGATTTTGTGTTACACAGAAGCTGAGAGTGTGATTGGAGTCAGACTGCCTGGGTTTCAGTCTTGGGTCCCCCACAAACTAATGCTGTAACCATGGGCAAGTCAGTGTGCTAGATTTCCTCATCTGTAAAGAGAGGATAATAATGGCACCCACCTCACTGGAATGTGGTGAAGCTGGAAGGTATTTGTGAACAGCACTTTAAACCTCATATAAACACAAAATATGCCTTATGTAAGTATATGTAGTTACTGTTTCATATTGATAAAGCAAGTCTTTATCAATATGGCAGGTAAGGTAAAGCGTCTCCTCTGGTCTTGCTTTGTTTTGTGCTCTTCTTCCCAGCATGGCTGCTCGCTCTTTCTCCTGAACACTTGTATCTCCCTCTGCCACTCTCACAAGTCTCTGGGCCCTGAGGATAAGTGTGTAGTTATCTGTCATAACATCTATCATAAGTGAGGGAGTGTCACATAAAAGATAAAAGAAATCCAGGTGTTTTAAACTAGCTTCAAAAACTGATTTATTAATTGGAAAAAAAATGGTAACAGAGTTCAGAAGTATTACAGAATGAGTGAGATAATTGATAGTTGACAGCTGTGTCCTGATTATTATAAAAAATAAACTCAGAAAACATCAGAAAGAAATGGAAGAGCAGTTAACAATTTAAATGGAGTTCATTTTAACCTCTCTCGTCTGCTTCCAGTAGCTGTGACCATCAGAGAAGAATTGTGTGGAGGTACCAAAAACTGCATGAATTGCTCAAACACAAAGAAGTAGAGTGTTCACATTTTCAAAAATCTGAATACAAATATATCTGTTTCAGGGGTTAAAGATATTACTAAAGCATAAAAGTGTGGGATTTGATGACAATTGTTGATTAGATTTTTGTAACATTATGGTGTGGGATTTCAAAAATTGAATAGCATCTAGGAGGTAATCATATGTTTCATTGATCTTTTTTTATCTTTTTATTATTAGAACCAACCATCATCACAATTGATCCACCTGTATGTGGGGAGTTGTCAAACTGCACTCTGACAGGGAAGGACTGCATTAATGGTTTCAAACGTGATCACAATGGTTGTCGGACCTGTCAGTGCATAAACAGTGAGTAGACAGGAGACTGTATGTTTTTTCTGAGGCCTAATATGATACTGTCAAAGCATATTATGTGATTGAATATCTTTTTCACTCCTGTTCAGACATTCTCTCAACAACCTGAAAAAAGGGGGAAAAAAGTTATTTTTAACACAAATACATAGTCGTTTGGGAGAAAAGAACTGCTTCTTTATTGTGGCTTTTGTCTCTGTTTCCTTGATGTGCAGTTGCATCAGGAGTGCAACCCAGAGTGCATCCTTCTAGCCCCCGAGAAGGCTCTCCCTTTAGTACACTTGCCGAGGTCATCCAGTGACACAGAGGTCACCCACACATACAGTGTCACATTCTGCATATGACAGCCATAATCCTTTGACTGTGCTTAACTTTGTTGACCCCAGCTCTGCCTCCATGTAGATTCTAATCATGTCCAGGCCCTGCCTCTAAAACTAGATAGAGTATATTGCATTTCTTCCAGAAAAAAAATAAAATAATATACACACACACACACACACACATTTTGAATTCCCCTAATTCTACCAGAATAAACACTCTCATTCCCTTTGGCCATTCCTTAGGTGACAGTTTCTAGAACTTTCTGGATCTTTTCCATCCTTTGACACACAAGATGTCATTGTCCTTACATAAAACATGGCCCGCAATCAAGATACTCCAGAGTGACCAGGCACAGTGGCTCACACCTGTAAATTCAGCACTTTGGGAGGCCAAGGCTGGCGGATCACTGGAGCTCAGGAGTTCAAGACCAGCCTGGCAACATGGCGAGATCCCCATCTCTACCAAAAATACAAAAAAATAGCTGGGTATGGTGGTGTGTGCCTGTCATCCCAGCTACTCAGGAGGCTGAGGTGGGAGAATCACTTGAGCCTGCGGGCGGGTGGGGCGAAGATTGCAGTGAGCTGAGATTGCATTACTGCACTCGAGCCTGGGCGACAGCACAAGACACTGTCTCAAAAAGAAAAAGGTACTCCAGAATTTGGTCTGCAGAGTGCAATGCTACTATGTGGCCTAAGTTTGCATTAGCTCCTTGAATTGCACGTGTTTGGCTGATATTGAGGTTATAAGTACCTAAAAACACTAGGAACTTTTTTTTACATCACCTGCTGTTAGGTGGTTCTTATCTGTTCTGTAATAGAACGTTTAATTTTTTTTAAAATGATATAAATACCTGGCCAAATATAGCAAGAGATTATCCTGATCGTTTTAAACCATTTCTGACTAGTTGGGCTATTTTTGAATCTTGATAATGTGATCTTATACTTTATGCCACCCAGCTTATATTAAGTAAGCACAACTTACATGTCCTCATCTAAATCCCTGAATTAAAATAAACTGCACAGAACCAAGGACAAAGACCTGCAGAATGATGTTGAACATAGCCAATCACTCCTTGAGTAGAGTTATTTAGCTGACAGCACATATCTCCACAAGAAATCTTGAAAAACACTTGTCCCATATCTTGTCTGAAATCAAAATACATTACAAAATACATCAGAGCATTCCTTTGCTGGAAACCCTGTTTTTAAAATGAACTGAAGTTATAGGGGCCTGGCTTGTTTTTCCAGAATCTGTGCTGGCTCCTGGTACTTAGTGGTTTATTTGCGTAAATGTCACAGATCATACATTTAACAATTATTTCTGAAGAATTTTCAGTTGTGAATGTCAAGTTGTATACTTTTTAGAACGCTTTGTCTCTTTTGAATTGACATTTGACCTATTTTCTTAAATCTCTTTGTATTCTCTTCGATCTCTCTCAAATGTAATAGTGGTTCTGTAATAAGCCCTTTTTCCGTGGGCCTGTGAGTATAATTACCATGGCTCAGAGGCTTGGACTTAATGTAGACAGTTGTTCACGTTCTGATTTATCAATTATCTAAGGCTTTAACATTCCACTTAACCTTAATCATTTGTCACTTTTGTAAAAATATGTTTGAAGAAGAAGGTACAAAATAGGAGTTAAGTTGATCTGTTTTCTCAGCTACATGTGACCATCACACTATCTGCATGGTGTAGTTAGTGCTAAAACTCAGTTTATAAAACTCTTGTTGGCCAGGCGTGGTGGCTCACGCCTGTAATCCCAGCACTTGAGAGGCTAAGGTGGATGGATTGCTTGACTTCAGGAGTTTGAAACCAGCTTTGGGCAACATGGCAAAACCCCATCTCTACAAAAAATACAAAATTAGCCAGGCATGATAGTGAGGGCCTGTAGTTCCAGCTACTCAGGAGTCTAAAATGGGGAGATCTCTTGAGCTCAGGAAGTTGAGGCTGCAGTTAGCTGTGACTGTGCCACTGCACTCCAGCCTGGGTGACAGAGCAAGACCCTGTTTCAAAAAACAAACAAACAAACAAAAAACTTCTTGTTGAGCTTGTAGTTATTGCCATCTTTAAATTTCCTGTAAGCCTCTACCCATTTGAGGGTGTCCTGCCTTCCTGCACTTGATTCTGTTGGGGGAAGGATCAGTCCCTGTTGCACACATGCCTTTTACACCTCCCTTTAGAAAGCCACGTTCGCTGGAGTTGCCTTGGTAGCCTATGTTTTCTCAAATGGCCAACCTTGTTTTTTTAACACCAAGATAATTGGTAATTGTCATGAAGTGTTTATATTTTAATCCTTCTAATGCCTCTTACATTAAGAAAGCTACGTCTTTCTTAACATGGGATCATATATATTAATCCATGTCTTTTCTGAGTTTTTAAAAACTAAAAATACAGATCTCATTGTGTCCAGTCACGTCACCTACCACTTGCACCTGGGTTTTGCTGTTACGAAATCTTGGCCACCTGCTCGTGCTTATCTACGATTTTGGTCACTTCACACAAAATCTTTCATCATTAAGTTCAAAGAAGCAATTTTCCTCAACTGCCTTTGAAGGAAGTCACAATATGTCGCTGCCATTTGGCAAGTTGAGACTGTGAGGAAGATGCATACTTACACTGTCTTTAGGTTAGTGTTTTGTTTGGCGTTTCAAAAGGAGCTGCCTGAGTGCACCTCCATTTCATTCACACTTAGGAAGAAATACGTACAAGAGGAGACCTGCTTTACAGATTTTTATTTTATAAGAATTTGTATTTATTTTCCAACTCACTTATTCCGGTCCAGGGTTGAGGGTGGCGCGTGCGCACGCGCGCACACACACACACACACCCCACAATTGGATTAGGACCATGTAGACACCCCAGTTCACCTACTGTGCACATCTTTGGGATGCGAGAGTAGCCAGAGAAAACCCACACAGCATGGAGAGAGCATCCAGTCTCCACACAGAGAGTGGCCCCAGCCGAGAATTGATTTTTGTTCCCCTCGTTAAAGTTATGACATAGTGACGCTGAACAAAACCATTGCTATTTGAGGACCTGCTGTACTACAGCAAAGAAGTGTGCGTGCTTGTCTAAGGGACATCACCCACAGTGTGTTCTACATGGGAGTTACTTAGTATTTATAGATAATAAAGAATGAATGCCCCCCCCCATAATTGTGTCACGTTTTGAGCATAGGAGCGCATAGGAGCAAACGTTTCTTTTTTTCCAGGATGAACAGAGTGTTTACTGCATAGTTGCTATTGATCGGCCATGCTGTACAGGCCCTGTGCTTTGCTGTTATTCATCACTTTCTCTTCAATAGTAACTTCCCCCCATGGATTAGAAAGCATTTTTGGATCACAGTAAAGTCATAATGCTGAAAAATTATGAACATAAAGCCACCTTTTTCTCCATGGTCACCTCAAGTGATGTACTAAAGCTTTACAAACAAACATATAAACCCCTACCCTTCTATGAATACTGTTTTTTTAATCTCTGTTCTGCCCTTCATGTTTTTATGTTTATTTTTTAGACACAGGTTCTTGCTCTGTCTCCCAGGCAGTGGCACAATCATAGCTTTCACTGCAGCCTCGACCTCCCGAGCTCAAGTAATCCTCTTGCCTCAGCCTCCCTTAATTCTTGTTTATATAAATGGTTCTAAAATGAACCATTTAGAATTTCTCTTCTAACGATGTAAATTAGTAATCAGTAGCTGGGATTACAGGCGCTGTCCACCACACCCAGCTGTTTTATTTTTTTGGCAGACGCAGGGTCTCACTATGTTGCACAGGCTAGTCTCAAACTCCTGGCCTCAAGCAGTTCTCCCACCTCGGCTTCCCAAAGTGCTGGGATTACAAGTTCGAGCCAGCTGCAATCGATCTGCTCTTTATTTAAAAGTTTGCCATGATGATGCATTTCTCTTAAGAAAATTTCATAATTCACATATGTGGATTTAGCAGTCTCTAATGTTGTCTATTTCTGAACTAGAAGATGGTATTTTGAGATGTTTTGGCAACTGCCAGTATTTTGGGAAAATTTCAATACTATCAGAGTAATTATTTTCATGCTGTCATTTCTCTGATAATATGGCAGTCTTGATGACAGTGGAGGAGTAGGTAACGAGAACATTGATGATGTATTTATTTAGCAAATATTTATTTAATACCCACTCTGTACTAAATACCATGGTAGTCCCTATACAGTGTGCCTTAGGAATCCAGGGCCCGGCCCTAGAGCTCCCTCTGTTGGGAAGCTGAATGTAGATGGGTCAGAGCGCAGCAGGCAGAAAAGTGGTCCCAGTTCAGGGCAGCACTAGAGCTTCCCACTGCTAGGAGGCAGAGCTAGTCTCCTTCTAATGAATGTCCTGTATTTTTATTTAAATGTATCAACCTTTGTTTGAAATTCCCTTCCATTGCAAAGCAGTGGTAGATTACGGACTAGTTTTTATCACATTGTTTAAACATGAATGGAGACACAACAGTTTTCTTTAAAGATGTTTAAACTTCAGTGGAGACACAACGTTTTCTTTAAAGATGAAGCACATTCTTGATCAAGGTCTATGGAAAAACTGCTACTTTATTGCAGGACCAGAAAATAAAGGCACCAAGCTGCTCAGACTCCAAAGTTTCAAGGAATTTAATCCCAAGAGATGTTGACTCTGGGAAGTCTTCAGGATGTTTTTAATTCATCTACTTCCCAACATAATCCATTTGTTGTCATGACCTAAAAATCCTTGTGACAGAAAAATGGGTTCACAATTTAGATCTCTGTGTTTAGAGAAAGAAACATGGCTAATAAAGTCTTCTTCCTTCACGATTCCCTTAATAATGGGGAATGAAAAATTATGACCTTTCAAGTCATATAATTAGAAATTTCTAAATGAACCATTTAGAATTTCTCTTTTAAGGATGCAAATTAGTAATCAGTTGCTTTACAGTGTAATACAGGCCCACGAGGTTATATTTATATGTGTAATAAAAGGTTTATGATAATGACAGAGTAGAAAATTATACCATAAATCACATTTTCCTTTTTAAAAGATAGCAAATTAAATATGCAAATATTGCCGACTAAGAGTCCCAAAAGATGCTCTCTTGAAATATTTATGTAAAACATGGACCCATTTCACCTATTCACTGTAGTTAAGATTAAATTTTAGTTTATAAGATTTGTGTGTTAAGGGGACAGATTTGTTCTGTTTTCCTAGTGACTTCTGCACTATTACAATATTCATGTTTAAAGGATATGCAGATAAAATATAAAATTTGTTCATCATTCTAATAGACTGCTTCCCATTTCACCAATCCACGTAGAACAACATTCAAACATCACCGTACTTTTGCCATCACCATACTAACTTCCTTTCTTTAAATTTGATGGTCTTTCAAATTCTACATTTAATTCACACAGGTCTCAACTTGCTTAATTTATATCACTAAGCGTGCTTTTTTTTTTAACCTTAAACATTTCCCTTTTTCTCTGGTAAACCTTATGTAGCCTTTTAACATCATTTTAGAAGACTTCTATTAAGCAGATGACTTCAGTAATGTCGATAGTCGTCATTGCTACTTTCCTTTTTTGTTCTTCCAAAATAGTGTTGTAACTGACTAATGGAAGACAGTTAAACATCACGCCAGATTCTGCTAACAAGGGATAATTTGAACACTTCAAATAGTGGTTACTTAAACATTAATATGAGTATTTTTTCAGCACACACATTTTTCAGCCAGTTAACTAAAAAGCCAATTTGTAAATATATCCAAATACCTGGGTACTTGTCAGCACATAGAGAAAAAACATATCTAAATGTAGCACTGATTATTTTCATCACTATCATGTTATAAGAG
Organism: Aotus nancymaae; assembly: GCF_030222135.1. NCBI lineage: Eukaryota > Metazoa > Chordata > Mammalia > Primates > Aotidae > Aotus > Aotus nancymaae. The sequence continues at coordinate 35,339,926 of NW_026988471.1, forward strand.
ATGTACTGCTTGTAAAGGAATAGTAAGAAATCCCTTATGCTTCATACAATGTGCAGTATTATATGATAGCATCTAACACACATAAAAGTAATTATGATGTAGACATTTAAAAACAGGTATTATGGAATGGGGGCAGTGACTCATGCCTGTAATCCCAGCAGTTTGGGAGGCTGAGACAGGCGGATCACTTGAAGTGAGGAGTTTGAGATGAGCGTGGCAACATTTAGTAGAGATGGTGAACCCCATCTCTACTAAAAATCAAAAAATTAGCTGGGTGTGTTGGCGCATGCCTGTAGTCCCAGAAACTCTGGAGGCTGAGGTGGGAGAATTGCTTGAACCCAGGAGACAAGTTGCAGTGAGCTGAGATCATGCCACTGCACTCCAGTGTGAGTGACAGTGAGAGATCTGTCTCAAAAGAAAAAAAGAAGAAAAAAGAACATGCATTATTATGGATATGTAGTAGAAATAAAACACAATGAAAATCGAACTGTAAATTTCTAATTCTCACATAACATAAATCGTCATCAGTGGTTTGAAGTAGTTTATAAAGTTCATGGGAAAATGCTCTGTCATTATAATAATTATCAGCCTGCTCTTCACTCAAAGTACACTTTAGCAATCTGTGTATTTCAAAGTTGGGCTTTTATTTTGATTATTACTAAAACATAGAGTGATGTGATAACCATGAAATAGCACAGTCTGTTGTTTTTAGTGATAACCAGTGCTATGGTAGAACTGAGAAATTTAAATCTATGGAAGTGTGGAGGATTCGGGGACGGTATTTTAGCATCGATGTGTTCTGCTCTATTCATCTCTGGAAAAACGTGCCGTCTGTATGTCTTCACAGGTGAGGAACTGTGCTCAGAACGTAAACAAGGCTGCACCTTGGACTGTCCCTTCGGTTTCCTAACTGATGCCCAAAACTGTGAGATCTGTGAGTGCCGCCCAAGGCCCAAGAAATGCAGACCCATAATCTGTGACAAGTATTGTCCACTGGGATTGCTGTACGTATTTCTTAATTCAGAAAAGCTGTTATGAAGTACCCCTTGGTGACATGTTCCTACTTACTTTGTTTTATATGTTGTTTGTGAATTATTCTATGATGTATTGAGCCCAGAATATCTATATTTGTTTTGTTAGATGATTCAGAAAGCGAGGAAAAGGTTGTATCTCCAAAGAAGAGAATCAGGTTTTACTCTTATTTTTTACGGAGATGGGCCAGACACACCCTTTGTGCCTGTTATGTGAGACTTTCCCATAGCAGAGCCTTTAGACACTGCTGGGAAGATGAGGAGATGGAATTGTGAGGTCCCAGTGTTGGAAGTGCTGCAGCTCTTCACAATTGTCCCAGGGGTCCATTTGTGATCACTGACTTAACACATACTTTTAAGATGAATTGAAGACCCCCAGTCACTTGAAATAAGTGCATTTTATTTTCTTTCTCTATCTAGCATTAGATTTTATAAATTTCCTTGGAGATAAGGGCCATGACTTGTATTTTTTAATGTACCTTATTGAGTCAAACCCCATGAAAATCTAGATTATTCCGGGGGGGGAATAGACACTTCACATTTGTTTCTTTAGTGTCTGTATAAGCACTTATGTCTACGTTTATGTCATGTATGCCTTTAGAAAAATCACCTTATCATTTTTCCTTTGCTCTCTTTCATTTCAATCTGTCTTTCCAATTTGATATATGCATGTAGTGCTAGAAATACTTTTTCTTTTTCTTTCTTTCTTTTTTTTTTTTTTTTTTTTTGGCAGGGTATTGCTCTGTCACCCAGGCTGTGGTGCAGTGGTGCAAACGTGGCTCACTGCAGCCTCAACCTCCCATGCTGACAGACCTCCCACTTCAGCACCCCCGAGTAGCTGGGACTAGAGGCATGTGCCACCATATCCAGCTAATTTTTGTTTGTTGTTTTTGTAGAGACGGAGTTTCACCATGTTGCCCAGGCTTATCTGGAACTCTTGGCTCAAGTGATCAGCCTGCCTTGACCCTCCAAAGTGCTGGGATTACAGGCATGAGCCACTGTGCCTGGCCTAGTCCTAGTAATTACGAGGGACTTAGATCCATCATCTCTTTCCCATCTCCTGTCAGTCGTCTTTTTTTTTCTTCCTTTAAAAATTCTAGTTTTGGCAGAGGCTTTATTTCTAATTTTCATTGGATAATTAAATTAGAAACATTGTTCCTAAAATTCCCCAAATAAAATGATGAATCATCATCGTTCTTAATCCTGAAATATGAATATGATATGTTATTTCTTAGCCTAACGAACGACTAATGTAAAATGAAGTAGTAGTATCACAGTAGTAGCTACAACCACTTGCTACAGTATCATGACAGTTCAGAATCAAAGCTGCGTTCAAATTCTACTCTCGTCTTGGAGAAAAATCGCTTAGAAGATTGTAGACTTCACTTTGTATTCTTGTCAGTAAGCATATTCAGAGAGGACCCAGTTGGCTATCTTGGACAACTGAATATTACACTGGCTAGAGCACATGTTTTAGGGACACACACCAAAAGAGAAATCTTGGCCAGACACCACATGGGAGTGTCAGGTTGAAGGCAGCAGTTGGTGCCCCTTGTATGTACCTGCTGAGTAAAGAATTACTTTATGCATGCAGCGGATACTTCGTGAGGAAGGGAGGGAGGGACAGATGGGTGAGAGGATGGATGGATGGATACGTGGGTGGGTGGGTGAGTGGATGGATGGATGGATGGTTGGGTGGGTGGGTGAATGAATAAATAGATGGAGAAACACATGAATAAACAGATAAACCAACAAAATCTTCACTTTCCTATTCATGGAGTTACACATTCTTTTTTTTACTATGGTGTACCACTCTCCCTAATTAAATCAACGATCGTGTCATTGGGATTCTGAGCGCTACATCCTAGAAGCACGTAAGTGCTTGGGCAACTCTCAACCTTGGTCATGAGTGAGTGATGGTCATGGCCACAGGGAGCTAATTACCCACCACTCCAGGAGTCTTTGAGAGCAAAAGTCAAGTTACTCTGTTTAATAGCGATACCACTTTACTGACCCTTGGTCTGAGTGCTTGGGCATCATTTGAGACTTTCTGATTTTCTGACCTCTGACAAATTTTAATTACCCAGGAAGAATAAGCACGGCTGTGACATCTGTCGCTGTAGGAAATGTCCAGAGCTCTCATGCAGTAAGATCTGCCCCTTGGGTTTCCAGCAGGACAGTCACGGCTGTCTTATCTGCAAGTGCAGAGGTAAGTGTATACACATGGCCCTTCCCCCTCAAAGCAGCCAGGGCACCAAAACTAAGGACAGAACGACATCCTATAAATGAAATGGTTTCAGTGATTGCTGCCTATTCTCGCACAAATGTCAGTCTCTGTGGGACCATCCCACAGGACTCCCTTTCCTTTCATTTTTATGAAATAAAAGCTCAGAATAGAATGTGAAGTAAGCATATGATGGACAAACACATTGACTCAATCACTTCCTAGCTATTTTTACTTGTATCAGGAACTTTAGCTTAAAGCACAATTATCTCAACCTCTATAGAACCTCCCTCTGTTCAGGAGTAAGAGTCATAAAATTGCAACAGTAAATATCCCCATTTCAAAGTTCTAGAGGGTGGGTATAGCTCAGAAGTTTGCTCCTGTATTTCCAATTTTCCATGAGAATTTAGCCTTTGGCTGAGTAAGCACTTGCCAGCCCACAGCTGTATATAAGCACAGGGCCCAGGTATCCCTGCCGCCTGAGGCTTCTGCGCCAGGGAGATTCCTGAAGCCACTGAGCATATGCCCTGACCACCGTTTCTGCCCTTACCCCAGCTCCACCTCTGCTGCCTATCCCTGTATGTTGTACTTGTCAGCACGATCCAGAAATTAAACAATAACAGATTCCTAAATTTTGTTTTATGATGTTTCAAAGCTGGACAGTTATCACCTTAATGGTGTTTTTAAGGGGCTGGAGTAAACAAAAATCTAGTCACTGCTTTAATTGTTCTGCTGAACAAAACTGTTATTTGCAAGACGCCCAGGATGTCCCCATTGGATGACACTTTTAGAGTGATTCTGAATACATTCAACATGTGTATAGCATTTGTTATAAAATCAGTGCTTGTTCATTATATAAAATATGAGAAAGTAGAGTAGAAGGAATAAAAAGTCAGCTATCATCCCACCAATTGGAGAGAAAGTATTTGCAGGTTTTTTTCTCTCTTTTGTTCAAAATTGAGAGCATATGACGTAAATTCTTTTCATCAACATGTCCCGTGTCACAGACTGTCCTGTGTAGACGTTAATTGTTGGTGGCTGGGCTCCAGGCCATGTATGGACTCTGCAGACTGTTTCTTCTGTGCAATAGTCGCTTCTTACCAGGCTGCCTTCTCTCTGTCCAGAGGTCTCTGCTTCAGTCGGGCCACCTGTCCTGTCGGGCACTTGTCTGACCGTGGATGGTCATCATCATAAAAATGAGGAAAGCTGGCATGATGGGTGCCGGGAATGCTACTGTCTGAATGGACGGGAAATGTGTGCCCTGATCACCTGCCCGGTGCCTTCCTGCGGCAACCCCACCATTCATCCCGGACAGTGCTGCCCATCATGTGCAGGTAAAAGCTGGCTGCCATCTGTGTGCTCCATTAGCAAATGACTTCTGCCTTGCAGGGCCCTAGAGACATCTGTAACTCTGGGGAGGTTGCAGGGGATGACCCCCAGAGCACTTTTCAGCGCTGTATGGTTCTTTTCAACAACCACCGCAGAATGATCCGGGCACTATCAGTGAAGAACCAAAGACCAGAGAAAATTCCAACATTCTAGAAATGAGTCTCCTCCTTTTTGAATGATTGACTCAGTTATGTGAGGTCTTTGGACTATGTTTTTGTAAAGGTTTGTGGGCTGATGTACTTAATTCCAGCTCTCCATTTTATTGATAGCATATTAGGTCTGAATGTCCTCATTAATTTGAGGGGATTGGTGCTAGTTTTATCTCATAAAACCTTATCACATATAAAGTAATATTTGAGAGGGAGAAAATAATATTGAAGTCTGTGGCTATTGCTCTTTTTTAAATTAATAGACATGTAGCACTCTTGCCAAATGGAGAGATTTAGAGTGACCACACATCCAAAACATTTAAAATCATAATCATGGTAATCAAGATAAGTTACTAGAAAGCCAGAATGGATTTGTAATTCAAGGGAGTATGAATTATGATTGTCAATAACAGTAATTATAACCATAAACCTCATCTAGTACCTTTTATCCAAAGAGTTCAATATAGTTTTATATCTATTATTTCCCTCTCTTTGCAGGCCACTTTGAGTTAGGAAAAAACACATTGAGACAGTTTCTCATTTGGAAAACAGACACAGAAAGATTGACTCTCTTACCCAGAGTAAAAGAGTATGCCTGCCCAAAGGCCTGGGAGAAATGAAGTCTCTCAAATCTTGTCAAATTTCTTATCAAATTTCTTTTAAAGTTAAGTCTATGGTCAGATTTTGGAGTCATGATCGTTTTTTCCTCTGGTCAGTTACAACTCCGTGTCTCTTTCTGTGCATGAGTCCACCTGTGCAAAAGGTGTGGCCAAGAGCCTGAGGCCTGGTCCTTTTGCAGCAAGACTAGCCTCAAAAGGAAGTTGATCTTTTTTGCCATGGTGGCAGGGAGAGGGAGAGGGACACTTAAAGTCCCTTTTAGCTGTGAGATTCTGCACAGCTGAACAGCTATAGGATCAGAGTGACAAGCAGCTCCCATACCCTTGTAGAGAACCAGATTACAAATGCAGAAGAGATGACTTGTTTTATTTTGTTTTGTTTACCTGTAGTTCAGTTAGAAGTGCTCCATATCAGAACTACTTCCTTTTTCCCATATTTTGCTAGTTAAATGTGGAAAACTGCTAGAGTCCCCTGCATAAGAGGATAAATGAGGAGTTTAATATGATAGAACTTGACTCTTTGGGGAAGAAAAAATCATATGTTCGCATGAAGACCCCTGCTTTAATCATAGGTGTGAATGCCTAGAGGAGGGATTTGCACCTGGGTCTTTGCTAAACATGTCCTCAGTGAAGAATTCTAACAGCTAGACTGGTAGAAATGCAAAGATCTTACTAAAAATGGATAATTGACCTAAGAACTGAAAATTAGTAGAACCAGAAAGATTTTTCTCTATTACAGTCTGGAAAGTTCTTATGTGAGCACATGTGGAGTTGTTGATAACTAATTGTGGGTGTGTCAGTATCTGGATATATGCGTATGAAAACATTTATGTAAATATATGTGTAGAGGTAAATTTTTTCCACAAGTCTTTAACATGTTGCCACTAAGGCTCCTTCTGAGTAGAGACTCCAGAGCTGTTGCATTCACAGACTCCTACTATTTTTCTCCCCTCTTCCATTCCAAGATCAGCTGTTTTTCTTCTTGGGATAAGTGAGCAGCTCCTGAACTCTTCCAATGAATATTTACTAAATGATATTGTCTCTCAGATTTTCTGTCTTCCTTACTCTCTACTTTTGAGTTTTTCTTTTGTCTCCATGTCTCTGGCCCCTCTTGTGTTTTGCCTTGAGGCACGTTATACAGCAGAAAGGTGAGCAGGAAAGGATACCTACAGACAGGCACATCATATTTCTTCTGACCACTTCCGTACATGAGCATTTAACAAGGCAGTAATTGTCCGTCCTCTCTAAGCCTTTTTTGAAAGTAATAAGGGAGGCTTTTCCTACATCTATTTGTTGATATACTTTGGGAGTTTTTCTTTGTCTGTAAACCACAAGAAATGCACGTTTACCATCTTGTTCCAGCACAATTTTCATTCTAATCATCTTCCTCTCTGCTGTTTTTATACTGGCAAGTTTGTTACAGTTGCTTGCGGATGTAAGCATTGATTGATGAATATCCATTTTCTGTGATATGTCCTCTGGCCTAAGTTCCAAGCTTTTTACTAATTCCCTTGAGATAAAGCTGTATTAGAAGTTGTTACCACCTTCACTGGAAATCAGCCCACATCACTGTATCTCATTAGTCTTGTTGACTCTGATGCTGACCACCATTTTGAAAGTCATAGCCCCAATTCACTCTTAAAGAGATTTCAGCTCTGAGCATCTCTGTGTATATGGGCCCATTCTGGGGCGTGACTTCCACCGAGCTCCAAGCATGAGCTAGTCGTGATGTCTCCAGACTATTTCTCGGCGGGATTCAACACTGTCAACACCTTCTTGAAGAGCTTGTTGTATTTGGATTACATGAATATGGTTAATGTCTTCATACTTCTCATTTCCCCAGCAAAACTTCAGGGTAACTCCCAGTACCTCTTCAGATTTTTTCAACATTGAACTCCCTCTCTGTCAGTGTCATCTCTCCAAGAGACCAAAACTACCTCTGCTCTCAGCATTTACCTCTCTTGATGATGATATTGCCAAACACAAGTTTAGTCTCAGGTGAGGGTTTTCAGACTGTCGATTCTACGGGAGCATTCCTGCTCAGTTTGCTGGCAGCTGGTTTAGATTGGGTGTGGCCTGCTTGACAGCAGGACATACTTCCAAGCATAAAAGTACTCAGGATCCCAGAAATAATAAAGCAGATAGGGCAGCGATCATTTGGAAGCTTTATTTAATCTGGAGACACATCCGTGATCCAAACAACCATAGACTTGGGTTGCAGTTTTCCTTGTCTCTCCCTGGGCCCTCAGTTTCCTCATGCATGAAATAAGGTGACTATAAGGAGTAAATGAAATAACACATGTAGAGTGCTTAGCATGGAAATAACTGAACCATAGCAAGTACTCAGTAAATGAGAGATCTGAATTTGAGACGGTTCCTGCACATTCATAGAAATGCCAGAAGAGGCCCCAGTTCTCGTCTCTAGAGTGGGAGTCCCCTCCCTGTAATATAATGATCTTATTGAATTCTCTCATTACCGTTGACAGACTCAAACCACTTGGAACCTCACGTCCTGATAGTAGCTCTTTTGCCATTGTCTTCTGTTTCCATGCATGGAATATTTTCTTCTCTATTCTCTTGATAAGAATAGAGCCAGATGTTCTTCATCCAGTTCATCTTTTCTATCCCTTGGAGGAAACAGCACCAGGCTTTCAGGAGTTGGGAAGATTGCAGATGAATAATGTCTTGTGTTCTGATTCTTTGTCATTCCCCAGATGACTTTGTGGTGCAGAAGCCAGAGCTCAGCACTCCCTCTGTTTGCCACGCCCCTGGGGGAGAGTACTTTGTGGAAGGAGAAACGTGGAACATTGACTCCTGTACTCAGTGCACCTGCCACAGTGGACGAGTGCTGTGTGAGACAGAGGTGTGCCCACCACTGCTCTGCCAGAACCCCTCACGCACCCAGGATTCCTGCTGCCCACAGTGTACCGGTAAGCCACGCCATGCTTGTGTGCTTGGTGGGGAAGGACACAGCTCTGGGTGTTGTCATTCTGTGGGACTCGAAGGTCAGGGTGAGCCCCATGTGGGAGTGAGCCAAACCAGGTATCCCATCAGGAACAGCTGGCAGCCTGCTTCCTGAAAGTATTCTCTTTATCACCCACCTGTTTATGTCGTCAATATGTCTCCCACCGAGATGACTGTGAAACAAAAAAGGAGACTGATTCTCCCTGCCATTGTTTCCTTAACCCCAGATCTCAAACTTGAGGGATATACCTAAGCAGAGACTCTGACCACACCAGATTAACCAAATGATTTTGTTAATGTGAGAAGTCATCTTTGTGTAACAAATGGGAAGAATGGTTATTGATAAATAATGTAAATAAAATTCTTTGAAAAGTATAAGGGTGGTGAAGACTTTCAAATATGCATAATGCCACCCCCTCAAACTCGGAATGATTAGTAAGTTAATACCAAAAAGTATTAGGTGACTAGCACTGCACATGTATAAGGAGTGCTATTACTTTCTACTGTTTATTTCTCAGATAATCTGACCTAAGCAAGTAAATTTATGGTCATGAAACTTGTTATAAGGAAATTTATCAAACATAAGTTACTGGTTTTCTATAACTTTAGTAGTACTTTTAATTAATACTAGAATGTGACTTTTTCAAAAGATATTTAAATATAAAACTACCAAGTTGACCAACTAGTTTTGTTTTGTCATTTTCGTTATTCTTCCCATATTTCAACTTAAATCAATAGCCATTTACTCTTTAAATATATAGTCTTAGAACATAAACCCTTTTATTTTATTACTTTTTTTTTTTTTTTTACATTGGATCATCTGTCAGCTGGCCAGATCTGTTGTTCTGCCATTATGTGCAACATCATCAGTGTCTACATTTTTTATAGGTTCATGTTGATGGCGTTTTTGGAATTGATCAGATGAGCTTACAGGGATAGCCACATTGCTGGCTGTTGTCATCATGCACGGCAGCCCAAGTATTACCAGTTTATACAGAACTGTTAATCTGAGAAGCTTAATTAGCACTACATCTTTTCAGTATAAGAAATAGTTCACATGTGTTGTATTTTTAGGATATGCATGACCTATCATTTACCACTGTTACCATCACAATTTTACTCAGATTCAAACCTTACTGATGATTTTTATTAATATATAGCCATGGCTTTACTTACATCCCCCTGATAGAAACTACTTAGCATGGTCTTTTCCTTGGTGATAATGAATTTATATCCATTTAGCTATTCAATTTACAAATATTTATAGAATGTCTGAATTGAGCTATGGAGATTCCAAGGTTAGTGAAAACAGACATGACCCCTGTCCTGGACCAATCACCAAAAAAAGAGCGAAACAATCCAATATTTCACATGAAGTCAGTAATGATAAAGTGAGAGGCATGCCTTGAAAGGGAGGATTCAAGAACATAGGCAATCCAGGGACCTAAAGCAGCAAATACCCCTGGTTCCATTTGCGTTAGGATATGAGTGATGAACCCAGGAATTGACGAAGGGCGTGGCACTGAGAGAGGAGATGTCTCCAGGACCACTGGCCCAAATTCACTGATGGGACACCTTACTGAACTCAGAGGTTCAACCCATACAGAGAAGGAGCGCTACATGGAGATGGGACCTCTGAGTATGCTAATGTGGCTGGTATGTGCAGAGACCCGTGGGTTCTACCCAAGCAAGGCGGTGGTATTCCTGCATTCCTCTCCATCTTTCCAAAGAACAGGCAACACGTCACGTGCCTGGCTTTAACTTCTCATTCATGAACTTAGGCCTGGATTTTTTTTCTTTACCTAATGGGTATTTCTGGCCTTTCATTCATAGTTGGATTGAGATACAAAAGGATAAAAAGCCTTAAAACTCAGATTATCAGTTTCTTCCCATCACAGTAATTCTCAACAGTGGCATTGATAAGTGGCATATTGCACATGTAGAAAAATACCATCTCTAATGGTAGGACACTTGCATTCTAAAAGGGTCCAAAAGTCGTATGTCCACGGCGGGGTAATAGCTTCTGAAGGGTCGGATTCCTCCTGATGCTTCCATCTGTAGGATGCCTTGTCATTTCCTCCTCCTTCAACTTTCCCTCTTCTCTGGCCTGGTTTAAAGCAAGGTCTGGTAAGGAAGTGAGGAAAGATTGCATATCCCTGCAGGTGAAGCTACTTCACCAGCACACAAAAGGGAGAGGGTAAAATAGCGCTTGTTTCTTTTCATAACGTTTAAAATTTTCTTTCCTTCTTTATTTTTAGAGCTGGAAAAAAGCATGGCAGAGAAGAGAGAGGAAGGTAGAAAATAAAAAAAAAAAAATAAGGGAACACCAGTGAAAACACTGGTAAAGATCAAATAAAGGAGTAAATGTTTGGAAACAGAAGTTTAAGGAAGGGGGTCTAGAGCAGGAAAAATGAGAAAAGAGGCCCAAAGAAGGGAGATACTGTGGGTAAGACTCCAAATGACATTGTTGATCGGGGTTAAGTTAGGAGCCTCCTGCCTCATGGAAGGAAACCTGCAGACTGTACCTCAGCTCCAGCCCTCACACCATCACTGCCAGCATATCCTGACGTCCTCTGGATTCTTTCCAGGCCTCCGTGAGAGCCCTGCAAATCCCAGGCTATCCATTTCACTTCATTTCATAGCTTCGTCACTGCTGTCCCTGCTTCCTCTTTTAAGTTTTCAGACACAAGATTGAGCAATGTTTGCATGAGCCAAGCTAACGTAAGTCACAAAAACCTCATGGAGATTTGCAGGGCCTAGTGTGAACAAGAGGGTGTCGTCCTTATTTTAGCCAAAGCAAAAGTTAGCACTGGTCAGTCTCTTAAAGAAGAAATTATCCCTAGACATAGATGACCACAAAAAGGTCACTGAGAAAGTCCTCCCATCTTACTATCTCTAACCTACGTGGATGGGATCTGTGGAGTCATACCTGAAATTGGACCTTCTTTATTTTTAGAGTTGGAAAGAAGCATGGCAGAGAAGAGAGAGGGAGGTAGAAAATAAAAGAATAAAGGAACACCAATGAAAACACTGGTAAAGATCACATAAAGGAGACATTTAGAGGCAGAGCACATATGGCGCTGTGAAACCAATGGCTGTTCTTCAGCTTGTGCCTGCTGCCTTTGGGACTACTCAGAGCAGATCCACTTACCCAGTTTAAAGGACAGGGTATGGGCCGATCCCATTATGCTGGCTTCCCTGTCCCTCAGAGAAGGTCCACAGTGAAGTAACTGCCTTGGTCCTCAAAAAGGCCCTTCTTGTCACATCATACTTACTGGCTGTAGGATATATTCATGAGTGGATAGAAGGAAAAAGTGACATGTAGAGCTTCTGGATCATGTGGTAACTACATGTCTCAGTTTCTGGTTCTTGGCTAAAAATAACAGTTGATGAAGTTGGTTCTGGGAAGAACATATGACAACTCTTGATTATGTACGCATTGAGAAAATGTGGCCCTTAGAGGTTTGCTAGGTGGGGCTGTTGTGGCTGTGTCTAGACTCTAGTGAAGCTGATTGGAGGTGCCCTCTTATCAGTGGGATTATGACATCTCTAAACTAGAAACTCCACCCACTTACATTTTCCTTTCTGATATCGCAATCATATCTCTGCCTGAAGTTACAATTATCGTTGATTTTAGTGGAAACCAATGCCCAAAGTGATATTGCAAGTTGTAACTAGATCTGGGGACTTTCTGGTCTAAGTCTCTTTAAATAGCAAAGACACAGATGATTTGCACATGATTTCTCTGCGGTTGCATCCTTATGAGTGATTTAGATTTCTTTCAGCCATTAATGTGAATTTCTGAACATTGGAATGTTACATATAGGTGTGTTTGGTAGTCTGGCATGAGAATTAGTCTGAATATTGATTGGTCAAGATTGCATGTGGCCACAAGTAAGAGAAAACCCAGCTACAATTTTTAAGTAAACAGAGGTTTATTTTACATATATGACAAGACATTCGGAGGCAGATATTTATCAGCATTGATTCAGTGGCTCAGTGAAGTCAAGGCCTTTCTCTTCTGACAGGGGTGTCACAGCTGTGATCCACACGCTCCTATCAAGGCAGGAAGAATGTAGAAGAATGATGGTGGAACTTATCTAACCTTTGAAGACAGTGAAAGCTTTCCCAGAAATCCCCTCATTAGCCGTCAGGTCCCATTAGCTACAACTGAGTGATGGAGCCACCCTAGTTTCAAAGGATCCTAGGAAAGCAGGGAACAGGATTGTCCCGTTTACTTACATGCATTGTAATCCAAGTCCTGGGGCTACCCCAGAGAAAACCAGGATTTCATTAAGCTAAGGAAGATAGATAAGAGTGCATATTGTGTAAGCAATTGACAGCATAACTGTGACAGGTCTTTTTTGATCTTTGTTATTTTGTTTAAAAATGCAAGAGCCTTCCTGAATCAGACTTTCTAATTTGTGACTGCATCATTTATTTAAGAAGGCACCCAAGGCCATCATGACTGGGTGTGCCTTGAAACACACTATGTTGCATAGTTGCTGGCCAAGAAGCATCTTCTCTGCTGACCTATATGTTCATTTTTCCAGATCAACCTTTTCGGCCTCCCTTATCCCGTAATGACAGCGTACCTAATTACTGCAAAAATGATGAAGGGGATATATTCCTGGCAGCTGAGTCCTGGAAGCCTGACGTTTGTACCAGCTGCATCTGCATCGATAGCGTAATTAGCTGTTTCTCTGAGTCCTGCCCTTCCGTATCCTGCGAAAGACCTGTCTTGAGAAAAGGCCAGTGTTGTCCCTACTGCATAGGTAAGACGAAGAAAAAATCCTTCATCTCTACAAGTGGTCACTAAATCTATACTGACAGCCATTTGCCTAGATCAGTTCATATTTTTGAAACTGGTTTTTTTCTGCTTGACATGTCAGACAGACCCAGTGTAGCAACATTGGGCAGAAGAAAGGTATGGAGAGGAGATTCCTTAAGAATAAAAAAATGTTCTCTGAGAATGTCATAATGTTTTATAGCACTGTCGTGTTCTATTGGGCTCCTTTGCCCAGTTCAGGGTTGTCAATTTCAGGGACTCTCTTTCTCCAGCCTATTATTTACATTGGTCTTTTTTTCCAGATAGAAACACCATGTCTCATATTAGAGTCCACTTGGCGTATAAAGCTTGCTGCTGCCTTGAGATCAACTAAATATTTTAGTTAATTAATTTAATCTCCCAGTTGTTCCTGTCTTCTGACACTTAATGGATTCTGTTTCAACCACGTGGTTGTCCCCGTCAATGTCCCAGGCACACAGAGTGAGGCCTGAGTAACTCGAAAGCCCTCTCTTTCTTGTGACTTGTGGTGATGCATCTTTGTGAGCAGAGGACCTATGTATATTAGCGCCTAACATCTGGACCCAAACTAGTCCTATGGACATAAGCCATATGCTGTTCAGAGGCCCAAAAGGTGAGACTGAGACAGCTGGCAGTTCTATCAAGGACAGCCCCCGTTCCCTAGGCTTTCACTCTCTTTTAATGCTTTTGTATCCAGTAAAGCTCAAAGTCAAGTGAAAGACAATGATACATCTCAATCAGATAGTGAACCTGTAATCAGAGTAGCAAATGAAAAATTGTACAGTCTGTACTAATTGTACATATTGTGCATTTATTGTTGGGGATTTTGCAAGTTTCCTAAACACAAGTCATTGCATGTATCTGGAATGATAGATGGGGAATAAAAGAGATCTTCTGGCTACAGAATTTTGTGGCATTTCCAGTAGATAAGCTGAGGAATGATGGCCATAACTCAAGCTCACGGGGACATCTCCCTGTCCTTGTCTTGGGACCTCTGGCCACTAGACAGGGCCACTATGAGTCTTTTACTCTGCATCTATCGGTATATGAGATGGAAAGATATTTTAAAACACAATCCCTGTTCTTAGGAATTTTACATCGATTTTCTTTACTATAATGGCTAAAGAGTAATAAAAGTTCTGTTTTGAAAGCTAGATTCTCCCTTTTAATAGGGTTACCATCCATATAATTTATTCTTCAAACGATGATGCTTTTAAGAGTAAAAGGGGGGCTGTTAATAATTATGATGGGACAATAGTCGTAGACCAGGAGTGTCCCAAGCATATTGGATATGTGGCAGTCCTACATTTTAGCATTGGCTTCTCTCTACTACGCATAAGCTTTCAAGCTCCTAAGTGGAGCCAAAAATGTATCCATGCGTATATCCAATTTAGTGCTACTTACCTTTTCAAAATGGTTGTCAAAATTCAGGCAAAAAGTGGCACTGCCTTTGGTGAGGTCTAAATGAAAGCTCTAACTTGGCTGCTATTCCAGACTGGGTAAGGGGAAGGTATAGCCAGTATCCCCATAGTTATATATCAGAACTTTGTAACTTTTAAGTTCAGACGTACAAGTGCAGTAAAACTTCAGTACTAAAGGAAATGGTTCACAAGTTAACCAGGGATACTTGTGTCATACTTGGGAAACCAGAGCCCAGGAGGTCTGAGAATCCCATGTTGCCTTCAGAGGAGAAACCTAACAGCACATTTCTCATGTGTTGAAAATTCTCAGATTGTTTTTTGTAAATTTGTTGTGTTTTGCTACTTAGTTGGTAAATTTGTAATTAGTAAATTAGTCAATTTGTTGTCATATGATATAGATAATAATCTCTCACAAAACCAATTTAACAAGTTCAAAATTATGAAGAGAAACCTGCAAATCATAGTATTCTATAGCCTTCCTTTTTATTTCTTATTATTTGCCTTCATACTTTCTATTCCAATTCCTGCATCATTTAGATTATACATTCTTCATTGGTGTAGGGGAAAAAAGGACCACTTTGGCTCAAATTCGTGATTTGGATTTTAAGTTAAACTGCAGCACTTTTGCTAAATTGTGGTTCATAGGAGCTCATAATGGTATAGGGGACATTTTGATCCCGATTCTCTCTCCCTCCACAACGCCCCTCCCCCTCCCAAACTGATGCATGTATAGTTTTATCATATAAACCTATGACTTACCTTCAGGGGACCATGTTGGGGAGACTTAACATTTGATGAACTGTAACCGTGTGCCTTATTCACTCACTCATCTTAATAATTCATGTGTGTTGTTGTAGTATTGAAATAGTTATTAAGCCCCCTTCTGGCTGCATCATATTTATTTTGCAAGTAGCCTTGTTAGATAGGCCTTCATCCTTTCTCATCTAGCCCTGCTGTGTCTAAACATACAAAGTGAAGTTCATGACTGTGATATAGGGATTTCCTATCTGACTCTCCAGTTTCCTTTTGGGCTTGTTTTCTTATCAACTAAGAGGCCCTGACTTCCAGTCAGCCTGGTCCCCATATAAGGGTGCCAAGCCTGGCCAGCACAAGCACACCCGAAGGCATTACCAGCTGTGCTTCATTGGCAGAGCCTTTATCACCATCCAGAGATCACTGAGCAAAGAAAAAACATGGAAACACACTATCAGGAAGCATGTCTAAAAGCACACAGTTGTTTTTCCAGTGGACACCAAAACCCAGTGCTCGCATTGTTTCCTGGCTTAGGCTTTCTCAGTTTTAACCCAGATTATTGTCTGTTCTCAGGATCTTGTGTATCCCTGTTAGAATGTACAGACGACCTCGCCCCAGCCTCCAGTGCTGACCTCACCTTGGCTGCAGGACTTTTCCGTGGGTGAATGTTCTCCCTAATTAGTCAAATCTCTAAAAACCTCAAACTCACAATTAAGGGACCTCTTTTATTAGTGGTCAAAAAAAAGTTTGCATGCTTTCACCTTGTGAAATAGCCATTCTTCCTACTCTAAGAAAAATGAAAAGTGGCGATCCTACCAAAAGTAGTTTTCTAATTACAAATATTTGTTTCCTTTTGTTAAATTATCAAGTCACTAATGTGCAATGATAATGCTTCTCTTTTGATGTGTGAAGGGCTCATATTATGTGTGCTAATAGGATATATAATATAGACATAATAGGATTAATGATTAATTTTGAAAAGTGAAGAGCTTTGTCTAATTTCTAATAATACCCATTATTAGGGAATTCGTTCTTCTACTGGAAAGAACCTAAGTAGTAATTACCCATTCATTTTAATGGAACATTTTCTGATTCCCTCATTTTTTTTTGTACTCTGATTTTCTACACAAGTACATACAAACTTAGATTTTATTTTCATAAGCTGACTATAATGACGGCTTAAAGGATGAAGAACAAGAATCAAACATTGAGAAGCATGAATCTGGTGGAGATAAAAGGTCTGGTGGAAATTCCAGTGGGTGAAAACAGATTTGATATGTGGTTCCTTGTAAACAGCAGATACGTCTGTTACCACCTACTTAGCCACGCAAGAATGTACTGGTTTCTAAAGCATCCCATGGCCATTTCACTGATTACATGTTACATGCCTTTCTCAAACCTTGCCAGAGCAAAAATTATCTGAGTACTTCAATGAAGTCTTTATTCATGACTTCAGGGAGGATAGCAAACAGGTAAATTAGCAGCCCTTACACCACACCTCTCATGTGCCTGTGGGGATACTCATATGCCCATATGAGCCCTGACCACATCACCCGTGCTCTGATGTTTGTGTTGGGAATGCTTCTGCCCATACTGAGTGCCAGACTCTGGCAGCTTCTGGAGGGGGGACCATGAGTCTTTCAGTGGAGCCTCCCTGTGTCCAGGGGTCAGTCATTCCTGGTCAGATATTACAAAAAAAGAGTATGACTTTGATCATAAAGTCTAGCTTAAGTTAATTTCTAGGATTTTCAAGCTCCTCTCACTGCTGTATCATACCTGTTGCATTTGGAAGTCAGGATGCTCAGGTATGTCCCCGATTAAGCCACTCTAGGTGATCAGGACTGATCTTAAGTAAAGAGCTCCTGTGTTGGCCAAGTCTTAAGTGTTAGCATGTAGAACATCATTTTGAAAATTGTGGCTTGGCAAGTATTTATTTGTTCATAACTATGTGTTACATTAGAAGATATTTCCAGGTCAGATTTTTAGAGCCATTTGTTGGCTAGAAATTCTTGAGTCAGTGTATCTTTCTCACTTCAGAAATTTTTGTCGAAGGTTATTTTTGGATGATAGTTTGTGTTTATTATATATAATACAAATATATATTTACTTATTTAGATGCTATATAAAGTAAATATATCTGTGGCTCATAACTTCCAGGTGAACAGAGTTAAGATGTTCTGATTACATGCCTTCTAATCTAGTATTATTTAAGTGTTTTTTAGTATCGTATATCTTTTTTTTAAGGATCTGTGAAAATGAGTTCTTTTATAGGAAGAAGGTACTTTAAAAATTTCTTACAGGTTGTATTAATACTTCTGTATGATTAGAAGTTAGCTATTTTTATATGGGTGTATTTACTAATATTTGAAGTGGGACTTTCACATGGAGCTGGCTTAGCTTGTGTTGTCACAATATCTTCTCAGTTGGCTGTGATACCGTAACTGTACAGTGATCTTCTCCACAGTGATCTTCAACTAGCAAATGATTAAATAATATTTAACCTGAATAGGGAAATGTCTACACCTTGTATCAAGTCAATCTATTATAAATTATTCCTTTTGCTTAGATTTCTGTTTATTTAAAGATAACTCTACTAAACTGGTATCTTAAAGATATATAGCATCTCTTTGGAACCTCTGTTGACCATTTTGTATTTAATTCAGCCCAGGAATCAAACATAGTAAATATTTAATTCAGACATCTTTAAGCTATACAACCAATAAAACTTAACGTTACACATTTTGAAACCATAATGATATGGTACTGTCCACCTTTATTGGAACATTTTTCACCCCTGCTTCTCCCATGTATTTTCTTAAAAGTAAAAACTTCTGCACATTGGAAAGGGACCTTCCCTTGGAGCCATAGCATTAAAATCACAGCTCTGTCACATTCTAGCTTTATGTTTTGGTGATCTGATGTAACCCTAGCTCAGTTTCCTCATCTGTAGGATGGCAATAATAATATTATCCTGTGCTTCACAAAAGTACCAAGAAAATTAAGTGACATAATGTGCATGTGCAGAAATACCTTATAAACAGTAAACACAATTTAAGTGTATATTGATTCGGTAGAATTGCTGCTCTTGTAACAGATTGTAGCTGATTTGAGTAACGTTATCGAATAGATTCTAGCATCTCACTGTTAAATGTAGCAGCTGGCTTTCTACAAGAGAAATGCCTGGATATAACATCTCAATGATGAGCTTTTGAAGGATGAGAATCTCTTAGATAATGCTTTGGTGGTGTACCCCATCCTGCCTACTCTCATCTTAAAAAGCTCATGCTACTTTGCTCACCTGATTGTAACCCAGGTAGAAACAGTGTGCTTTCTTTAGTTCAGCTGTGTTGTGACAGTGCCTTGCCCACAAACCGCACTGTCCTTTCATACCTCTAGACGTTATCAGAAGTGAGAAAATGGGGCTCATTTATTTCTGTTTATGTAGAGAGGGTAGTCCCATTGGAAGAGTCTGTAAATTTACTATGCATGATCCACTGTGATTCCTGGAAACAGAGTACATGGCATTTATAATCAGGGCATACCCTCACAAGGAGGAGATGTATACCTCCTGCACATTCTACAGAGCTGTCAGTTACTGTGGCCCTACACAGAGGCCCAGGTTGTCACAGTCAGTGCTAAAAAGATTTAAACGAAAGATGAGAGATGGAATTTAAAAGAAGGAGAAACAGGATGCTTTTCTGTGTATTGTTTAGAGTATAAGAATGAAAACATTCTGGTTGTCGTGCACTGTGCTAACTTTGGAACTGGTCTAAAGTTAACACAAGAAAAATAAGCAGTGTTTGATTTCACTTTGTTTGGGTCTTACCCTATGCCCTAGGAAGCAACTGATCTTGCTTCTTCCGTAAGCAGCTTTCTCTTCGCACTTCAGTATCCTTTCCAGGCCCCTGGCTTTGTAAACAGAAATTCAAGTTGTTCTGGTTAACTTGGGGAAAACCCCCTAAGCTGCATAGTCTTTAGGTGTGCTCCAGCCCCACATTCTTAATTGAAAGAGGTCTGCTGCCTGGCAGGGAGGCTGCACTGCTATTTCCAGAGAGATCCAACAGCATGTGCCTTTCTCTTATTTCAGTCCAGGAGGCCAAACCTGATTTTGTACCCTCTAGTGGTCGGGGATGTGGGGGAAGACCCCATCACAGGAGGGCCCACTGGTAAGAACCGTCTGGAGGCTGCTGGCAGTCTTCTTAACAGGACTTGAACTGTGACCAGATGCAACATCTTCTGTAGGTGCAAAAACTGGCCAATCTGGAAAGTCCAATGACTTCCACCTTAAGGTTTTCTTAACAAGATGCTATACCCTGACTTGTACGTAGATTGCTTCTTCTAAGTGCTAAAAGAAGTAGTATTTCTTCCTTCTTATTTGGGCCACCTTGATCTTTAGTTGTTTCTACCTGCCTTTTAAATTACATTTTTATATTTCCAAAATGATTCTGTGAATAATGTCCATGTACCTGTTGATGCATCTTGGACTGTAGGCCCTGCTATGAAATGAGACCACATTTAAAATTGAAAACAAAATGTTTCCTTCAACTACAGTCCATGAAGTGCTTAATCAACCCATAACAAATGCTTAATACAAGGATTAAGCTCTGTTACTGAGAAATTATGTCCTCTTTGCATGCACTGGTTCTCAGCCAAAAGTGACTGTGTTTACTAGTTTGGTGAGATTTATTTTTGTAGAAGTAGGAAAGTGTATCATTCCTCTATTAACTTGGAAGCCTGAGCAATCACCTATTTCTTTCTGGTATGTTGAAGAAACCTGATAGGCTCTTTTAACCTTTATAAATAGACTTGCACTTCCTATCCTAAGAAATAAATGAAATAAACAAAAATGGAATTCTAAGAAAAGCCTTACAACTGTGGCCAAATGTGCTTTCACAGCAATTAAGGCAGTACATAAAGGTAGGAATCAGCCTGCATGACAGCATTTACCTCATTTTTTAAAAAATAAAGATGGATTAAGGTCAGATTTTTTTTTTTGGAAGCTAAAAGTTATAAAGCAAAATACTCAAGTGTTTAATTAAATCAGTAAGCATTTGTTGCATTTTTAACCAGAATTCTTTCATCGTTTCCTGACAGAATTACTGTGTATTGGATCTCTGCCTCATTGAAACTGTCTAGGCCCCCTGCATCTGTTCTTAGCAAGACTTCAGTTGAGTTCCATCTTTTCATTCTTTTACAGTCTGGTGAGTCAGCGTATTGAAAATCAGTCATCGTCATCTATGTCTGTGAGTTCGTAGTGGCCTGCACATTATTTCCTCAGATTCCTGCATCATTACAATTTTTACGTGTTTTAAGTCTCTTCTTTATGTTTTTTAAAAAAACAAGTGAAGCCAGTTTCTCAAGCAGGAGGTGCTCCCATGCCATTTATTCTCCAAGTGTGGAGTTTGCGCCCAGCATGTGCCCGACAATACAGAAATGAGAAGCACACGACCAGCCAGGGATTTCAGTGTCTTGTTAACAAGAAAGTTAAATGTCAGTGGCATTTTATTCCTTTGTGGGTTAGAGAAGGAGTGCTATGATGCATTGTTACAGGTGTAAACTAACATTTTAAAAGTACTTCCCCTCTACGTGCCCGGGTCAGCTATGTCATTGGCAATACTTGGCTGCCTTTTCTACCACTCCCTTTTCTAAATCTCACATTACCCGTAGTATATATGGCCTCTTTGTATGCCTGCCTAAATGACTTCACTAAAGTTTTCTGTAAATCCCTCAAACCTCAGACTTAAGAACCCAAATTGAAATTTCATGTTATTAGCAGAACCAGCTGTCTGTGCATCTTTGCTGGACATTGGGCTCATCTATTTGGATATGGACTCCCACAAAGCTGATGAGACCCTCTGGGTGCGGGGATGTCTCCTGAGGACCAAGGCCTTGAATGCCTTGCTCACTTCTGCATCCCCAACACTGTAGGATGACACTCGGGGGCCTTTGATCTCAATGTGTGGAAAGAACAGATGCCCCCATTATAGTACTGTGTTGGCTTGTTTTGCAGTGAGACTTATTCTGAAATGAAAAGCTGCATTTAGCTTCTTGGCCACCAGGATCCCAGAGTAAATTACTTTTCAGGACTCTAAATAGTACACAGGAGATTTGAAAGAACTGATGCAATTTCTAAAGCAGCCTAACTTCCTCCCAGAAAGTTACTCCCACACCAAGATTCTGACTTCATGACCACCAGATTTAGAAATTGAAGTATCTATGTAAGAAGTTGCCTCCTAGGCAGAAATCAAGAAATCCAACTATAACATAGGTCAGAGTCAATTTTGGTTTGTATATCCTTCCACAGAGGAAAGAGTGGGGAACATCTGGGGATGCATTTTTTTTCCAGAGGCTAATGTATACTCCACATCATGGTCCATTTCAGAGCAAAGGCTGTGCTTCCACCTCAGTGACTCTTGGAATACTAAATTAGATCTTTATAGAGGAAGAAAATAACACAATTCTAGATTTTCCCTCGCTGTTCATTAGTTTTATGGCATAATTAAATAGCTCAAGAGTAAAAACAAAGTCCAGCCCTAACAGCCTGTTTAGGCTTCTTTTCTTATCTTGAAAAGAGGTAAGATACCAAAGCTTCAACAGTTAAAGACGTTAACTGGAAGGAAATGAACATTTCAAGGCCTTGCTGCTGCTTCCTCCTCTTGTTAGTTATATCAACCAGAATTAAGGAAAAATAGAGGGGAAAACCCCATGTTGAATTTTCCAAACTCTACCACTGAAAGACTTTGTATATTTTTATTGTAATCATACCTGATACAAGATAATGTTGCTCATATTTGAATCCCAAAAGAAAAGACGACGTTTGTCTGAGCATCTTATGAGGAAAGCAGCCCCATGGAAGGAGCCACTGCAGCCGCCACCGAGGGGCTCCAGGCTTCTGCCATAGTGGGACTTTGTTTCTGAGAGAGGCCAAAAGTCATTTCAAGCTGAATCTGGTGGATAAGATAGAGGCCAGGGCTGAGGAAAATAAGTAGCAAAGCTGATCTAAACCAAGGTGTGACTGTGAAATAGTAACCATCTTCTTTGCACGTTTCAAAATTGGCGCTGGATGCCATCCCAAGAGGGAAATCCAAAGCTGTGTGCGGCAGCGGCAGTACTGTTAGAATACGTTTATAGCCTACCAGGGCTGCTTAGAGGGGGATCGTGTTTGTTTGGATATGTAACCCCTGATTCATTTGTTTCAAAAACAAACTTTTATTATACTAGTATCATACCTTAGGTTTTCCTTGGAACATTCTCTTCTAATCCTCTTATTCTGAGAGAGAGGGAGGGAGAAATAGTGAAGGGAGAGAGAAGTGTTAAACGGAGATTTTCCTAAGGAAGACCAGGAATCCTAAATACCCGCTTCGTTACTTGCATTCCTTGATAGCATCGTGTGATGTATGATGTAGTCAGTTGAAGGACGATTTATCTTTGAAGACAAAGATAAATTCAAGTGCCCATTTTCAAGTCAGTGAGCAGTAACGACTTTAGTTTGTGTGGCACTGATTGATCCTTGTCTGGGCAAGTGGCCCTTCCACGGGTTATCCCGCTTGGTACATGGCAGACAGAAGGTGCTGGAGGCCTGTGGAGCCAGACCCGCTGGGGTTCCCCTCCTCGCCCTGCCGCTTCCTAGCGGTGCGTCTTGGACAACTGACTTAATCTTGTGCCTCATTTTTCCGTGAATTGAAACAATACCCTGTCCCAGTGGGCAATGGAGATAAATGGCATTGACACAGATAATGTGCTTAGCACAGGGCCTGGTGTGTAGTGGGCATTCAGTAAGTGGAAGTTACAATTATTATTAGGTATCAAAGAAGAAAACTTCATTGTCAGAATAAACAAACCAGTTGGAGTAATAAATATAGCCTTTAGAGTTAAATGGCACAACCCCGATAGCCAAACATAAACTGTTTTGGTTATTTTTAGTTGGATATTCCCACTCTTTCTTTCTGCATCTCTCTTCAGGCTGCTTCAAATACATTTATATGTCGTCTCAATTAGACTATGCTGTTTCCCCCAAAAGACTACAGTGACTATTAATTTAATTTATAGAATCTCGAATTGCATGGAATAGCCACCACGTCTCCCTGTAAACATGGTAGCTTCTAAAACTTCCTGATGGAGTTTTCACAGTTTGATCGCTACGTGTCATTGAAGGAGACAGCATATCTAGGAAAGCAGTGAGGATACTAGGCCAGGTATGGTGGCTGGTGCCTGTAATTCCAGCATTTTGGGAGACTAAGGCAGGTAGATGGCTTGAGGCTTGGGTAACACAGTGAGACCCCATCTCCTCGAAAAATAAAAACTAAAAATTATCCAGGTGTAGTGGTGCATACTTGTACCTCTAGCTACTCAGGAGGCTAAGGCAGGGGGATCACTTGAGCCCAGGAGTTCAAAGAGCTACCATTGCACAACTGCACTCCAGCCTGGGCAACAGAGTGAGACCCTGTCTCTTGAAAAAAAAAAAAAAAAAAAAGTTATTGGTTTTCCCATTGCCTCCAAGCCATTCAGAGTAGTTGTTCTTTCTCATATATCATTTATACCTATTCCTTGAGACAGTGATCTCATACAGTTACTGAATGAGGATTTACGTAAACCCTGTATTACGCTGTAGCTCAGCATTTGGTCTTCGATATTTCTTCTGTGGTTTTGATACAACTGTTGAAATTCTCCTACACAGGTCAGTATCACTGAGAAAACACCACACTTCATGGCCAGGTGCTTTAGTTCCAGGATCAGTCTAAGTTTTTCCCATCATTATTCTCGTGTGTGGGGGGAGGGAGGGAAGGAAGGAAGGAAAGAAGGAGGGAAGGGGAAGGAAGGAGGAAAGGAAGAAAGAA
The DNA here is from genome assembly GCF_030222135.1 of Aotus nancymaae. Classification (NCBI taxonomy): domain Eukaryota; kingdom Metazoa; phylum Chordata; class Mammalia; order Primates; family Aotidae; genus Aotus; species Aotus nancymaae. The sequence goes on from NW_026988471.1 coordinate 35,364,118, forward strand.
AAAGGGGTAAGGAAAGAAAAAGGGGGGGGAGGGAGAAAAGGAGAGAAGGAAAGACGGAAGGGGAAGGAACAAGGAAGGAAAGGGAGGGAGGGGAAAGGAGGGAAGGAAGGAGAAAGGGAGAAGGAAGGAAAGGGAGGGAGGGAGGAGAAGGAAGGAGGAGGAAGGAGGGAGGGAGGGAAGAGAAGGAAGGGAGGGAGGAAGAAGAAGGAGGGAGGGAGGGAAGAGAAGGGAGGGAGGGAGGGAAGGAAGAGATAATTACAGACAATATATACTTCAGAAGGAAGGAAAAATTACAGACACTATAGACCACTGCTTGGCCTTGAGTCAGAAGAGTTACGGACAAGATGGGATGAGGAGTTTCACCTTCTGCTCTCTGATTTCCTTGTACAGTAATAACGTTACTCAAATTTTGTTCGGTGATATTGCATTGTATGGACCAAGGTTCATGTAAAATATAATCAGTGGTACTGCTTTATGAAATACTGCTTTCTTTCATAAAGAATTCTCTGCAAAATAGACTCTAGATTTGATGGCCAAAACTAAAATCCTCAGTGCAGTGTGTTGGCTGGAGGTCAGAGTACTACCTGAATTAGGCTCATTGGATGATTCTGTTCAGCCGGTTTGACATGTACATTTGGATACCTTAGTGAAGTCGCCTCCTTGAAGGATTCCATATTATCGAGAACTTCTGTCATGGGTTTCATTTGTAAGCCTCCAGATGAGTTTGTAGCCTAATAATTAGTGTGCCAGAAGATTTCTGTGGAGCATCTACAAACATAGGGAAGTGCATTTTTTAATAGATATTGAAAAATTGATTTCTGATTACAACTAGAACTTTCCATGATTACTTGACTTAATGTCCCTTGTTGAACCTTAGCGATAATTAGAAAAATGATCGAAGTTGTTGATGACATAGAGATGACACATTTAACACCTGACGTCAGTTTCTTCCTTGGGCTTGCTTCTAACACTCCCCAGTGGATTGAGATTTATATCTATGGGGTAAAAGTTTTACAGTATTAGGCCATTATCAGTGGCGTTGATAAAGGTGCATGTGCTTGAGTACTGTCTGCCCTCTAGATCCTTAACCACAGATGGAAAATATTTTTTAAAAAATAAAAACACATAAATTTTAAAATACAGTATAACCACTATTTACATAGCATTTACATTGTGTTAGGTATTGTAAGTAATCTAGAAATGGCCTAAAGTACACGGGGGGTGTGATTAGGTATATGCAAATACTATGCTGTTTTATATAAGGGACTTGGGACATGAGCATCTGTGGATTTTGGTATCCCTGAGGGTCCTGGAACCAGTCTCCCGAGGGTGCCAAGGCACAATTGTAGTTGGTAAGAAGAAAACAGAGACCGCAGATCTGTGAGCATTTCTATCCGAGACCTTCCTCTGGAAAAGCTCAGTCTGAAGCACAAGCTGGGTCTTCATAGAGAGCCACTTCCAGCTGCCTTGGAGTACTCGCTGCAAAGCTTGGGGCTGCTGAGAGAAAATGGCTCCTGATGCCATTATGGGCTTCTCATTGTGCCCTGAGATGTGCTGGGTTCTGTTTGTGTGTGTGTCTGTCTGTTCAGTGAACTCTGACCCTTCAGGAGCTTCCCAGATGCTTTCCAGGAAGAATCCTGGGCCCTGGGGACCACTGCCTTCCTAAGGAACTTTCCTTCCAGATGCCTTTGTAGTTTTTCACGTTTAAGCAAGTGGGGAGTGGCGCTGCTTTTAGAATCTGAACATAAAATGTCCCTGGATTAGTAGGTGGCATCCAGTTATCAGTCTCACGCTCACACTGCCGCCGCCGGGTTTTGATGTGCCCCATCTCTGCTTTGGCTGCTGGATCTGCTGGTCCTTGGGGCCTCACTCTGAACCTCATTCTTGTGTGCTAGAGGGGAATTTCTGTGTGTGTGAAATGTGGCCACTAGGGAGTCAGTTCAGGTACACCAACAGAAGGCGTTGAGTCCCAGAGAAAGGAACCTTCAAAAAGAAAGGTTGGAAGAGGGAGGAAATAAGTGTGACAAGGGACAGTGGGAAGAAGGAGCAGAATGTTTAAGCTGTAAATCCTTGTATGTACTGTACAAATAGCTCTTTAATTTTTTCTCAAAAACCATAGTTTGCTGGGGGAAAAAGTAGATTGCAATGAAATGAAGCCGTTTTTAAAGTAGAAATGTCCTTGTAGGTGAGAGAAACCCATGTGGCATCCCTGGAACATGAGGGAAGTGGTCATCTCAGTGCTAACTCCCACTCAGGGGTTGCAGAGGAAACCTGCTAGTTCCCCGTGTTGTTGCCATCATCACTCCTTACCATTCCCCTGATGATTTACCAAACAGGAAGAACTTCTTGAATTTTCTTGAATCCATCTCTGTAAATAAACTCGGGTGGACTTTTTATCAGTCTCTATCTCTTTCTGGATGACAGTCTAAGGACACTTACCTAACGGGTATCATTCCCTGCCGGTTGTAGTGACCACCGTGTGCTAGCCTAAGGGGCCACAAGATGAGAGCCCCGAGGGTCCTTCTAAGAAAATGGCAGTGAAAGACTAGGGAAACCAAAGTTTCACCAGATTCCAGAAATCCTAACGCATACTGTGATGATACAAAGCTATTCCCTTGATCTCTCACGTATAATAAGATCGTGCGCATTGTCACATCAGCAACTCCACCATGTGCTGTTCTTTTCACTAGAAGACACAATTCCAAAGAAGGTGGTGTGCCACTTCAGTGGGAAGGCCTATGCCGACGAGGAGCGGTGGGACCTTGACAGCTGCACCCACTGCTACTGCCTGCAGGGCCAGACCCTCTGCTCGACCGTCAGCTGCCCCCCTCTGCCCTGTGTTGAGCCCATCAACGTGGAAGGAAGTTGCTGCCCAATGTGTCCAGGTATCGAAGCCACCATCCTTCCATTTGTCAAGCTGTAATGTTGATTTAAGGTGAAATTAGAGCAGAGCTCAACCTGCTCCCTCTTTCATTAGTTCACATGGCCCGAGTAGCATGTCAGGCCCAGTTAGCGCCTCCCACCCAGAGATCCTGTAAAAACTATGGCCATCCAGATGAGGGGCAGATTTTGGTTCCATGCCAGAATTGCTCTGGTTCTTTTCTTCTCATTTGCATTCTCTAAACTTTAGTATCATCAACATGTTAATGACACCTGCCCTATCATAGTAGCACAGTTTTAATGCAGTATTGGACCAGCCTAGGGAAGATGGTCCAAGATGGGACCCAGAAGGAAAGATGCCTCAGAGCCATTACACTGTGTATATATATTAGAACCAAAATGGAAGACCTCCATTTAAAGAATGTAGTTCTGGTTTATTCTTTTTTTTTAATTCATCATTTCCAGCCAGTACCCACACCACCCACGCAGCCTTCTCCCAAGCCCTTAGCTGAACTTTCCGTCTCTTTCCACACGTAATGTGAACCACTGAGCATACCCCAGCTGGCCGTCGTGAATCCCCATACCTGCATCTTTCCCCACACCCCACGCTTCATGTCAGCTGCATTCATCTCATAGTTTCAAACCTAAGTCCTTCACAGATGCCCAGAGCCTCCCCTAGCCCTCCTCCTAGTTTCCATGTCTGCATCTCCTGCCAAAACAATTCCTCTTTCCCCTGCGTCTAATCCCAGAAATGCAAGACCTGAGCCCTCTCCCTGGGGACTGAACCCCTAGACACACAAATTTCCCAGGTAGTATAGGCCACACAGACCCAAGTGAAGGCTCACTCCAAGATCTCACTGAGGTCCTGAGCGTCAGGAGCTTTTCCATCTTCACCTCGATTCTCATGTTTTCTTGCAGCATTGTATTAGAGAACCTTGTTCTATTCAATACAGGGAGCTGGGAACCATGCCAATTTACGAGTGCGTCTGTACTATGCAACTGTAAGATAGGACAGCTAGCTAAACCCAGAGTTTAAGTGAGCTCTGCACATGTTGGCCTTTTGTTTAGGTGTTGTGCAGACTAGCCCCAATTGAGCATTTCTAAAAATGTTCATTTATCTCCTAAAAAGGATAGGATGTTCTGCCAGGTAAGGGGCTGGAACCATTTTCAGAGCCTTCAGTTGGGTTCTCTTTATAGTTTAGTCTCATTGGTATTGTTAAAAGTATAGATGGAGAGTCACAGTGACATTTTATCACTTGCTGTGTTTGTGGAAAAAAGAGTCTTAAATGTTTTAGATGAGAATAAGAAAAAATATGTGGTTTTCCACTGGAATTATTTTATCTAGTATATATCACCTGTGTTTCACAAGTTTCATACCAGTTTCCCCAGTAATATGCTTTTAATATAAATGATGAAACTTGACCTCATTTATTTCACGAAAATCCATTTAATGCCTGTTATGTGCCAAGCACTGTGCTGGGCACTGGGGACACAGCAGTGGATGAGACAGCAGTGCACATGTAGCTTATGTTGTAGTTGGGAGAAGCCAGGTAGCTAACAGGTAAACAGTAAATAGGCAGCCACTGAGATGGGGATCACGCTCTGGAGAAAGGCATAGCAAGAAAGAGAGGCTGGGGAGAAGTGGGCAGGCAGGTTGTTTTGTATTATGTAGAATGGTCAGGTAGCACCTTACCAACAAGAGGAGATTGATGGAGAGACCCAGAACAGCAGTTCTCGTGGGGAAGAGGCAGAACCTCTGAGTATAGCCAGGGCCAAGGCCCTGGATTGGGAACACACTGTTCAAGGTGGAGCAGCGTTCAGGGTGCACGTTCAGGAGGAGCTGTGTGGAGGGAACTCAGTGAGCACGGAGGAGGTGAGAGGTGGGGCAGAAAGGCAGCCATGGGCAGACACAAAGGGTCTCGCAGATAAGTACAAGATTGTATTGAGTGAGATGAGACCTTGGAAGGTTTGCAGCAGGGAGTAACAGGATCTGACTTACCTTTGAGCGGATTTCTCTGGTGCTGGGTTGATCATAGACTGTGGGACATGGAGGTCAAGAGTGAAAGCAGAGAGACCAACCTGGAGGATTTTATGAGTCCAGGTGAGAGATGACAGTGACTTGGACAGGGTAGTGGCCATGGAGGTGGAGAGAACTGGGCGGGTTCTCACTACGGCATATGAGTCGCATCAGTAGGATTTGAATGTATGTGGGAATAGCCAAGGATGACCATGACATTTTGGTTTGGGGCATTTTTAGCTTGAAATACTCACTTAACATCAAAGTGGAGATAATGAATAGACAGTATCTAATTTGGGGTTCAGGAGAGAAATTGAAAGTAGATCTACAAATTTAAAAGTCAGCCATAGGTGGTTTCTAGTCTCAAGGTTTTTAAGCCTCGAGACTAGATGACATCACCCAAGAGTAAGAATAGACAGAAAAGAAAAGAGAGCCCAGGACTCAGCCCTGAGACCTTCTAACTTTTGGAGACTGAGTAGGTGCAGAGGGCCTAGCAAAATAAAGAAAGGAGCAGCACCAGGAACAGAGGAGGAAGCCAAGAGGGTCAGTGACCTGGAAGCCAGGTGGAGAAAGGGTTTCTGGTAGGAAAGAGTGAACAGCTGAATCAAGATGAGATGTGGGAACTGACTTGTGCATCTAGCACTGCTGTAATGAACACAAAGTGCAGTGAATCCAATTCACCTCTCCCATTGGGAGTTACAGTTACGCAACTCTCATGCAGACCTTAAGTGCAAAGTTCATGAATAAGATGGACTATGAAGTTGAGTGTCCTTGGAGGGTTTCACAGAGAAAGGACTTGAGCTAGATTTTAAAGGACAGATGTGCTGTCTTCATTGGAGTGAAGAGGATAACCTGACCAAGACCTGAGATGGGAAGAGTCAAGGCCAGTGCCTCTAAGGTCAAGACCGATGCCCCTGGAGCAGTGAGTTCTAGTAGCAGTAGGTAAGGACAGAAATGATAGCTTTGGACACGATTTTTCAGGCCTTAATTATCAAATGAAGAGTGGCGATTTTGTTCTTCAGAGGGAATGGGAAGGCTTACTTTTAAGAAGCGATCCCAAAGGTGTTTTGGGGTAACCTTTGTGTAACGGGGTGGTATGCAGGAAGGACTAAAGCAGAGAGAGACTGGAGGCCAGGACAGCTGTAACTTGGACTGCACATGTCCTAGGTGTGATCATAAGGACCCAAATTCAAGTGTGGTGGTGGTAGAAATGGAGGTAGAGTCATTCTCCTTGTTTCGTGAGTTTCATAAGAGAGAGTACAGATACTGCTAACATCCTTATTCATCACTAGAGATTTCTCCAGTAAGATTTACTGTTGGGTTGAAATTTAATTTCTGTTGATTAACTCTCCTTTCTGCATCTGCTGTATTCCTGATGAAACATTTTTCCATCTTCAAGCAAATGTTACGATCAGCTGAGCTTTTGCCACCTTCTGTTTGATCCAGTATGGGCTGCCAGGAAGACTGGATTCCTGTTCCATTCTTGCATCAGCTCGTTGTGTGATCTTAGTCAAGGCTCATCACCAAAGTTTCAGGCTTCCATTTCTCATCTGGATAGCACATGCCACCTCCCAGAAATGCTGTGAGGATTATACCATCTCAGAAATGATGGTATGGGAGCACTGCCCGGTCTGTCCAGCAAACAAGAATCTTGCTTTGCCCTTTAGACATAGCAACTAACATTCTGAATATCCTCTCTTTACAAAGCATTTTCCACCTCCAGCATCTTTGGGTGTGAGTAGGGAACCAATGAGCTGGTTACGTGATTAGCACCAGTCTCATTTTACAGAAGAAACTGAGGCTCAGGAAAGTTAAGTGTATTTTATCCAAAGTCATGCAGCTAGTTAGCAGAAGATGAGACTCTGGTCCTAAATTGACTTCAGGTTCCATTTCCCAAAAAAGTGCTGACCTCAGCTTGTGAGCACCAAGCACCTCACCCCATATTCCAGAAGAGGACATTTTATTTTAAGGAAGGCAGATGACCAGATGACTCTTAAAGTAAAATATATCCCCAGTAAATTATCTCGAGTTCCTCCAAAGCTCAGATCAAGTGTGAGCACAGGAGTGATTGTGACCATGTGTTTGTGATCTTCGTGGCAGGCTGGATGTAGCTTTGTGTAAGTCTCCCTGGCACTGTCCGTCTGCTATGCCAACAGCTATAAAGGGCTCTTCTAGTAAATACCAGAAAGGTTATATTTTAGACTCGGGTTGAATGCGGTCTTTGGCCATGGAGGAAGGCCTGGGTCTAGGCATGGAAACTAACAGTATTCCCACTTCTTTTTGTTTCTGCAGGCAGTTTTTTGCTGAAAGAATTGTTCTTTTTGGCAAAACTGCTCAGAGGCAGCTTCCCTTTTATGTTCAAATTAAAGGGAAATGACCGTCTTCCCTTGGACTTGAGGACTCTGAACTGGAGCTGTCAGTGTTTTGTGATAAAGAAGGAGGTGTGGGTGGATTTTAATCAGGCTGAACTGAGTGTGCTGAAGTGAGCTAATACAGGACAGGTTATGAGCTGCTGGACGTAAGAAGTGGCTGTGAGGCATCACTCATCGGGAGACACCCATGGGGGCTAGGATTGGTCTCACTCAAAATTGTATGCCCAAAACCAGTGCCTGCCATGTAGGAAGTGCTCAGGAAATACTTGTTGAATAAATGGTAATATACTTAATCACTGAAGGAGACATCCTCCTTCACCATAGACAGATCAAGTTTCTCTGCTGTTTCCAAGGAGAGTCCTGTGGGAACAGAACTCACTGTTATGCCTCAGCTTGGTGGTGTTTCACCTGAAATCTACCCATATGCAGGGTCAAGGCAAAAGAATTCCAGAGTTGCTTCTATACTGCTCTCACTCAGGAAAAAACCTGAGGTGGAACTGAATCAATCCCAGCCCTGGGGCCTCTGCAGAAGCTTTAGCTACTTAGCCATTGACATTCACAGGTTTGGTGGAATCAGTCTGGCATTCGCCTTTTACCCTGAGGTCTCAGAAACCTGTGGCAATTGGGCCCCTGTTGTCATAGGAAGGCTCAATGTGAAGCCCTGGGCTGGGCAGGGGAGGGGCAGAAGCATGTGTGGCACGGAAAGGTGTCAGATCAATGGCAGCGTGGCTTTTCTGCCCATATTCATCCAGGAAATTCATATCACACATCAGGATTTTTCAGTGGGGTGTGTTAAATACCATCACCCTGTGCATACTTTCCGGAATCACCTAGTCCAGGCCTACCAAATCAGGACCTATGAGAGTCAGCACATGTTATAAGCTCTTTGGGTAATTCTGGTATGATTAAAAAAATTTGACAGTCACTGGTTTGTACTCAGGCCCCTGTGCCTACAAATGGTAATATTTTCAGTAAATTCTATTTTTAATTCTCGGGTTTGCAGGGATGCATTGAACCTGTAGAAACTATAGTTGTTCCCAGTTGGTTTTATGTCTAAAGGCTTTATAGTATAAGAAAGCAGAAGACTGTTCTTGAAGGCAGCAAGAAAACTTGGGCTTTGGAATCACAGAACTGCATTTGAATCCCAGCTCTACCACTTACTAGATGCATAATCTTGAGTGATTTAACTTAACCTTTCTGGGTTTATTTCTCTGGCTGGGTACTTCATTAACTCATGATGGAAGCTTAGCAAGTACTCTCTTCTCTGTTACTTTCCTCTTCTCTCAAATTCATCTTAAGATTTACTTCTCAAAAGCCTGGTAACTTTTGAGACAGAAAACAATCACTTTGAGCAGAGGGGATTATTAATCCTATTTTAATTCATATACTGGATAGTTTATGTTGGTCTAAATTAGGCTGTGGTGAGTATTTAGGATCCTAAGTGTTGAGTCATCGCTTTATAAAAATCAGTCAATAACATGGCAGGATCTGGCCGAGAGGAAATGGTGTATGATGCAAACTTTTACTGCCACATTTTGAAAACAGGTTCTTAAGAATTAATTGCTTTAAAATGTGGGACCACTTGTCAGCTGGATGAAGTATAAATATAAAGAAATATTTGTAGGAGCTGAGAAAAGCTGATTAAAAAAAAAATACCTGATATTTGAGATAAATAATATTCTTCTCAGATAGTTTGTGTTATGTTGTAGTATAATACCTAGCTATCAAACTGGATGATGTAAATATATTTACTGAAGATCAGTTTCTAATCTAAATGGTTCCAGTGGTAACATAATGGACATCTGAGACTTAGTCATGAAGTCTACCTACAGTCCATTCCCATTTAGGGAAAGAGAGAGGAGAGGAAATGACCAAGAAATCCATAAGGAGTGGACAGTGCTTTAACTTTTTCAAGTTTTGCTAATATATTTTATGTAAATGATTCAACACCCCTGTATTAAAGAGCAGCAGCTATTAAACGCCAATATTTAGTTGCCAGAAGGTAAAAGAAACAATTCCATTTCAGCTAGTCCCGTTTGGTTTCCATAAAATTATAGAACCAACACCATTTGACATGAAAAAGCAGTGTTTGACCCTGGTGGAGTAGACAGCTCTTCTGTCTTTTAAATGTTATAAGACATGTTTCTCCTCACCGCGAAGCTCTTGATTCTCTGGCATGAATGATGTAAATGCAGAAACTGCATTTTTCACATCCCGGGAAATGTCTTGAGTGCCTCATTTGGATTGAGAATACAAAAGCCAGCAATACAGCAGCTTCATCATCTCTTATGGAAAATATTCCCTTCTTTTAGAAATGTATGTTCCAGAACCAACCAATATACCCATTGAGAAGACAAACCATCGAGGAGAGGTTGACCTGGAGGTTCCCCTGTGGCCCACACCTAGCGAAAATGACATTGTTCATCTCCCTAGAGGTAAGCATTGAAGGCAGCCTGACATTGCTCGTTTTCTGTGTGGTCTATTTTGGCTTTTTTCTCATTTTTAAAATTTCCTATGAGTAACTTTTTAAATGACTTGCTGAAGTAAATTCAAATAACTACTCCCAGGTAGACCCGCTTGGCTGAAATATATTTACACCACACATTGATAAAATAAGTCAGCAGTAACTGGATTAAATGCCTGCTTCCTGGCCCTCTATGCTCAGAGACTTTGTGATGATGGCAATAAATATGTTCCTAGTCATAAGAGCATGGTATCTGGAACTTCTAAGCAGTCTCTCAAACGTATGTATGTATAAACTTTATAAGGAGAGTAATCATGAATTAGTCACTGCCTCTTGTAGATTCTGCACTGAGCATTTATACATTAGGTTACCCTCTCCTTCTGGGCAGTTTTCACTTCATGCGAGTTTAATACGTGTGTTGATTTTTCCAGTCACCAGGTTTATTCCATGCCTTTTTTTCTTGCTCAATCCTTTCAGTTTGTATATATAAAAATGTGATTTTTGTCTCTCAATAGCTGTTAATATTTCCTGTTCTATAAAAGTAGACCTCTTCTTGATCAATAGTATGAAGTTGCTCTTAGCTGTGACTCAGTACTGCCTCCTGTCTACTCCAAGCACATTTTCCAAATCATTGCAATATAATGTTTATAATTCTTTTGGAAGAAGCAGTATTTCTTGCTTGAGAGATTAATTGTTAGATATTCTAAATGTTATGCTTGGATCAAGCCAGTTGACCAGAAAGCCAAATTCCTGGACCTAGTGTTTCTGGCTCTTTGTATAATTGTTCTGACTGAATGTGCTTTTTAGCATTATGCTTACATTCATTCAGTCAATAAATATTAGTGCCTGCTATATGCCAGGCCCTGTTCTAGATGCTAGACGTCAATCACAAGAATAGCCATATTTACAGTATGTTGAAGACCTGTGCATTGCATATATCTGTGTTATAAAGCCCCAGAAGAGAAATTTTCTCATGTGTCAATAGCAAGAAAATGTATGTGTCTAGGCAACTTTAGGGCCCCTATTCTTATGTATTTAACCTTATTTCTGTCTACAACATTCATTGTAAGAGATATTTTAAAAGAACATAAAGGTCATCATTCATAAGTGTAAAACTAAATGTAATCACCTATGCAATATAATTCATTAAGGCAGGAAAATGATCTAATAGGCCTAAACAAGATTTTCAACGAGTTTGTGAAAAGTAAGACAATACTGCATAGAGTTCAGTGAACCAGAATATCAACCAAAAGACCAGCCTCCTGATTCTGATTAGTTTTTGATCTAATTGGTCTTTGCTATTACACTAGTAGGTAAAAGAATATACTTTGTTCTGGTCTCCTGTTTGCCAGTAAGCAAGGAGATCAGCTAATGTCTCTCCTTCTGAATCTTAGAAGACCATATATGTTAAATAGTAATCTAAATATTGTAATGGTCTAATTTTAGTCACTTTTTCAAAATCTACCTAAGTGTCTTCTTATTTTCTTGATGAGCTAAAGCCAGCATCATCTTATCCAATTATTAACATTTTCACTATGATTTTTTTTAACATTCATCCGCAAGCGCTCTGCCCTTCTTCTAAGATCTCTTTGGATCAACATTAGACTTTAATCATATTTTTCGCCTCAGAGTACTGAGAAGCCATCAAACCAAGTTGCTGATCTCTGTTTGCAGTGTAATTAAAATAATCCTTAAAAATTCTGGCTTAGGCAATAAATGCTTGTAATTTTTTTTCTCCTAGATATGGGTCACATCCAGGTAGATTACAGAGATAACAGACTACACCCAAGTGAAGATTCTTCGCTGGACTCAATTGCCTCAGTTGTGGTTCCCATAATTATATGCCTCTCTATTTTAATAGCATTCCTATTCATCAATCAGAAGAAACAGTGGATACCACTGCTTTGCTGGTATCGAACACCAACTAAGGTATTGTCTTGTAAAAGTTAATCCCTTGAATCATGAATCTAGAAAAACTTACACTGATAATGAAATTGCTTGAAACCTTGTGTCTTAACCAGTGAAATTTTTACTTTGCTATTCATAGTCTCAAATCCATACCAGGCTATATAGTATGAATCAAATATATAGTACTTGCCCGGGGCTGGACTGATCACAAGGTGAATTATCTATTATCCATTGGTTAATGAATCCTGACCTTACATGGATCCAATTTTCTGGATGTACTCTAAAGTTTTCAAATGAATTAACACCTCTGGATTTATTCCTAAAACATTGTTTATATTAGACATTAAAACTTGATCACCTGGTACTTCTCAGTCATCAGACACTTAAAATTGGGAGAGAAAAGAAATCACAAATGGCGGGAGATAATATTCAGGAGAAGGCTGGGAGATCATGAGGATATACAGAAGGCAAAAGGACAGGTGGATGCAGCAAAGGCAAGCATCAGTGGAAAGGTCACAAAAGATGAAGAGAGGGTGGAAAGTAATAGACAAGGTAGGGAGAGGCAGATTTCATATTGAGAGAGAAAAGATACATGTTTGTTTTCAGTACAAAAATAAAGGGCCTCTAAATATGCCTATTTTGAAAGATAAGCACTGTATTAAGGGAAATAAATCATAATCCCTTCCAACTCTAATTCTCCCTTTTGCCTTTAGTTGGTCTAATCATACAACCTTAAGAATTGGAAACAGCCTGAACAATTATGTAATACAATTTACCATCTGGTTAACCCTTCCATGTGAAAATTCTGTCCAGTTATCCTGCCTTCTATTTTTCTGTGAACAAATGTGCCTTAGGCACAGCCTCTATGCTGGGCACATGCTGGGTCGGAATACCAGTGTCCAAAGCTTGGCAACAGACCCACTCAGTAAGTGTATGGAATGACTAGAAACACACAGGCTGGCCCAGCCTATGAGGGTAGGGTGTTCTATCCCTTTGTTTTTAAAATCTGCCTACCTGCCGCTCATTCAGCCCCTTTAAACACAGGTCTGCACTTCAAGGATTTGAAATCATTTCACCAGTCTTTTTTTGTGTCTTCAGTTCCTTTATCTCCCTATTTGACATAATTTCTTGACATTTTACCTTTAAATACAGTTGTCGGTGTCCCTCATAAAAGTATAATTGATGCTAGAACAGGATGTGATACTCTGCATATAGTCTATCAGTGCATTGTGAAACTGTTACCTCATTCGAATTAGGTACTAAATTTCTGTTCATTTGAGATAATGTAAAGCAGCTAATTCTTTGTGGTTTTATTCCTCCTCTCATTAAATAGCCCTCTTCCTTAAGTAATCAGCTAGTATCTGTGGACTGCAAGAAAGGAACCAGAGTCCAGGTGGACAGTTCCCAGAGAATGCTAAGAATTGCAGAACCAGATGCAAGATTCAGTGGCTTCTACAGCATGCAAAAACAGAACCATCTACAGGCAGACAATTTCTACCAAACAGTGTGAAGAAAGGCAACTCGGATGAGGTTTCAAAAGACAAGACAACTAAATCTGCTCTTAAAAGTAAACTAGAATGTGTGCACTTGCTTAGTGGATTGTATTGGATTGTGACTTGATGTACAGCGCTAAGACCTTACTGGGATGGGCTCTGTCTACAGCAGTGTGCAGAACAAGCATTCCCACTTTTCCTCAAGATAACTGACCAAGTGTTTTCTTAGAACCAAAGTTTTTAAAGTTGCTAAGATATATTTGCCTGTAAGATAGCTGTAGAGATATTTGGGGTGGGGACAGTGAGTTTGGATGGGGAAATGCGTGGGAGGGTGGTGTCAGGAAGAAAAATTGGTCAGCTTGGCTTGGGGAGAAACCTGGTAACATAAAAGCAGTTCAGTGGCCCAGAGGGTATTTTTTTCCTGTTGCTCTGAAGACTGCACTGGTTGCTGCAAAGCTCAGGCCTGAATGAGCAGGAACCAAAAAAGGCCTTGCGACCCAGCTGCCGTAACCACCTTAGAACTACCAGACGAGCATATCAGAACCTTTTGACAGCCATCCCAGGTCTAAAGCCACAAGTTTCTTTTCTATACAGTCACAACTGCAGTAGGCAGTGAGGAAGCCAGAGAAATGCGATAGCAACATTTCTCGAAAGCGGGTTATTAAGAATATATACAGTTATACTTTTTGCTGCTTTTATTTTCTTCCAAGCCAATCAGCCAGTTCCTAGCAGAGTCAGCACATGAACAAGATCTAAGTCATTTCTTGATGTGAGCACTGGAGCTTTTCTTATAACAACATGACAGGAAGGAGGGAGAGGGTGACGAACACCAGGCAAAATCCAGGGGCTGTATTTCACTGTTGTTGCTTTGTTCTGTTATATTGTTGGTTGTTCATAGTTTTTGTTGAAGCTCTAGCTTAAGAAGAAACTTTTTAAAAAAAGACTGTTTGGGGATTCTTTTTCCTTATTATATACTGATTCTACAAAATAGAAACTACTTCATTTTAATTGTATATTATTCAAGCACCTTTGTTGAAGCTCAAAAAAAAAAGATGCCTCTTTAAACTTTAGCAATTATAGGAGTATTTATGTAACTATCTTATGCTTCAAAAAACAAAAGTATTTGTGTGCATGTGTATATAATATATATATACGTATATATTTATACACATACAATTTATGTTTTCCTGTTGAATGTATTTTTATGAGATTTTAACCAGAACAAAAGCAGATAAACAGGCATTCCATATCAATGCTTTTGATCACTTACAAATTTTTTGAATAACACAAAATCTCATTCTACCTGCAGTTTAATTGCAAAAATGTGTGTGTGAGAGTATGTATGTGTGTGTGTGCACGCACGCCTTGAGCAGTCAGCATTGCACCTGCTATGGAGAAGGATATTCCTTTATTAAAATCTTCCTCATTTGGATTAGCTTTCAGTTGGTTTTCAATTTGCTCACTGGCCAGAGACATTGATGGCAGGTCTTATCTGCATCACTAATCAGCTCCTGGATTTTTTTTTTTTTTTTCAAACAATGGTTTGAAACAACTACTGGAATATTGTCCACAATAAGCTGGAAGTTTGTTGTAGTATGCCTCAAATATAACTGTATACTATAGTGTTAACTTTTCAAACAGCCCTTAGCACTTTTATACTAACTAACCCATTTGTGCATTGAGTTTTCTTTTAAAAATGCTTGTTGTGAAAGACACAGATACCCAGTATGCTTAATGTGAAAAGAAAATGTGTTCTGTTTTGTAAAGGAACTTTCAAGTATTGTTGTAAATACTTGGACAGAGGTTGCTGAACTTTAAAAAAAATTAATTTATTATTATAATGACCTAATTTATTAATCTGAAGATTAACCATTTTTTTGTCTTAGAATATCAAAAAGAAAAAGAAAAAGGTGTTCTAGCTGTTTGCATCAAAGGAAAAAAAAGATTTATTATCAAGGGGCAATATTTTTATCTTTTTCCAAAATTTGTTAATGATATGTTACCAAAATAGACTGACATCAGCCTGATTAGTATAAATTTTGTTGGTAATTAATCCATTCCTGGCATAAAAAGTCTTTATCAAAAAAATTGTAGATGCTTGCTTTTTGTTTTTTCAATCATGGCCATATTATGAAAATACTAACAGGATATAGGACAAGGTGTAAATTTTTTTATTATTATTTTAAAGATGATATGATTTATCCTGAGTGCTGTATCTATTACTCTTTTACTTTGGTTCCTGTTGTACTCTTGTAAAAGAAAAACAAATATAATTTCCTGAAGAATAAAATAGATATATGGCACTTGGAGTGCACCATAGTTCTACAGTTTGTTTTTGTTTTCTTCAAAAAACAAAGCTGTAAGAGAATTATTTGCAACTTGATTCTTGGCAGGAAATAATAAACATTTTGAGTTGAAATCATATGGAGTAACATTCAAAAAGATTCCATCTCTGGGATCCCAAAGACAAACAGTCCCCATGCTTTTCTCATTAGGCAGGTCTTTCCCAAGGAATCCTTGCAAAAAGAAAAGTGTCTCTCAGAGTACACAGCATGGGGGTGCTGTTTTTAGGGAGACAAGAAACCTACCTGCTGCCAGAAACATGCTCATAGCTAATATCAAAACTAACTTGTTATGCACAGGAGGATTGTGGTGGGCAACCTGACAGCAGTTCGATGCTGAAGGAGAAAGACTTTTTACCAAGCAAAATCAGGGGACACCTAACTACAAAGGGATTTTGATCTGGTAGGAAAAAATAGGTATATTTTCATACACTTCAGAAGCATCAATTTAAGAATGAGCTATAAAGAGATCACTGTTGAATCTCTTTAAAAAAAAAAAAATCCCCAAAAAACTTTCTGCTATATTATACATCCTGCAAAACTACATTTCTTCAGTACAAGCCATCATTTTTACAAAGTCACATCAAATTAATTTGTTAATATGACTGTGTAAGTATGTATCTTCAATTCATGGGGAAGGGGCCATAAGTTCCACCTAAGAACATTTATAAAACAAGGAAACCATCTCAAGTTTCTCATACCTGGATCACAGCTGAAATGCCAAGCAGGCGTTATACTTCAAACCAAGCTCCTGCCTTTGTAGTCATGGTGTCTCAGTTGCTGCGTGGAGTGAGGAATGCTCACAGCTGTTTAAGTGGAATTGGGAAAGCCTCCTGTAGCAGGTCCCAGATAGATAGACTCTTAACTTCATTCATGTCATCTATGGTACAGGGCTGCATGGCTGTTTGGAATGTCTCACAGCCCCAGAAAAAGAGCAGGACTTCTGTCATTCCACAGCATCTCGGCATCCTCTAAAAAAGTCCTCTCTCCCCTCCATAGTATTCTGGGACTCATCAGGGTTTCACCTCCTCACACACACGGTAGCAATGGGCTCTGCGTGGAATTAGTTAAGGGAAAGAATCTAGCACTGTAAGAAAAAAAAATAGAAGACAAACTCCCAAATATACAGCTCTCAAACATATACTATTTTTACTTTTTAAAAAATTTATTAAATGCCATTGATATTGGAACTGGCAAAAGCGCTTATGATATCGATGAACCCGTAAGTAGCTGTTTCTAGAATTCATACTTAAAGAAAAACACACAGGCATGAATAAAATATGACAGTCATGGGAATGGGCAGTTCTGCAGGATACACTTTAAGCACCTCAGAGGATACAAACTATTCAAGTACAATTCACAGACTTATGAAGCAGAACATTGGAACATCAAAAGTTAATACTAAGATTCTAAAAGTGGCAATTTAATGGTTAAAATTTTACCAATGGGGAAACAAGCAGCAAGCTATAAAATCCGTCATCACCAACAGTTTCAATGTTCACTAAGTATTAAGCCACTGTAATGCATATTCTGGTTTTGCCTCTTCAAGAGCAGCCCAAGTTTATTTCAATCTCTCTGAACAATACTGGTAGGTAATATTTACACTGACAATTCTCACAAAAATCAGTGCTGGTTCTTGCTATCACTGAATTTGTAGCATAAATCTCCCAAGGCTTTAATCTAGTTCATCAGTGCAGTGTAGTTAGAAAGCCATAAAAACAAATGGGCATACTGTCAGTTAATGAGAAATATAACTGCACATGCACAATTAATATTACTGTCTCTACTAAGAACAGTTCATAATTATTAGTAGATTTAAAAACCATCTCTAGAATTCAAAATAGTGCCCATATTTCCATTGGTTCTATAATATAAAGAATTAGTGAAGCCAAGATCTGTTAATACTGAATCAAACCCAAGTTCAAATGTGCTGAGTTTCCAATAGCAAGAAGGTAATGGTGGCCAGCTTTCAGAATAATGCTGTAGGAAATCTAGCTCGGAGTCCCACCGCAGATAAAGTTGCTGCTCCTGAAGTAATGCTGCTTTATGTAGGACACAGAACTAGAAGAAAAAGAGAACTTTTAGATAAAAACATCTTTTGTATACATGCACACAAGACGTACATTTTACAAGTACATTTTAAAACAGTAATGGGAACTAAACATTAATGCAAAGATCTATAGTAGCAATTTTTTAAAGGTTTTAAGGGGCTATACCCAACAAGGATGAGTTCTGTCAAGACACATTAGAATTGCCTAGAAATGAGATACCAAAAGCCCATGTCTCTTAGGGTGCCACTTGAAGACAGAAGCCCGTAACATTCACCCTATACCACGAGGCTTATGACACAGCAAACAGGCTCCCTTCTGCACACATTTTTATTCCTGACTAGGATCAGCATGGCAGCAGCCAGGCTTCGGAATGAGCCTCGGGTACTGTCAAGGCAGGAAGCTGCAGTCAGGCAATTAAGCAGGTGTGAAAGAGAGGCTCAGCCCATACAGTGCCCACCCCCCTACCTTTCTCAGGCCAAATGAGACCACGTTTCTGCCTTCTTCTGACTTTTGCATTAAAACTAAGATGGTGTATTTAGACAGCCAAGCCACACTCTCATCTGTGTTAAAACAACAACAAACTAGCCAAAAAAGGGGAAGGCACGTTATCCCCTTAAGCAATATCCCCCTCCCAGGCAAAGTGTCCAATTACGGGTCCCCAAGGAAAAGGAACAGTTAACCAGCTGTGAACTTTCAGGATGGGTGGAAAAGAGCATTTTGAATGACCCCACTCCAGCACCTTCCCACACACTTAAATAGGTCTCCATATTACACTCCCATCTTCATTTTCTCTGACTACAGTCTCCACTGTAGTCTGAATCCTAGCTTCTTTTCCACCCAGTCCTCACAATACAAAGCCAAGACAAAACCACAACACATGCACACAGACTCATCAGAAGCAGGTACAGTATAGATAGAACTGGGCTTACAGACAGGAGCCAGCGGCCCGAGCATGAGGAGCAGAATTAGATGGGTGCTGCTTCCCTAAGGCATGCGGTATAGGTAGGTTCACAATTACAGTCCTAGGTTTTCAGAGTAGAGAATTAAAAATCATTTTCCCCCAGAGGACTCTGTTCTTTGGGTCATAACATCCTTCCAAGCAGTTAAATGCTAAAATAGCTAGAGAATGCTTCAGAAGCTCATTCTATCTCTGGCCCTCATAGAGCCCTAGGGACCCGCTAAAATTAAAATTTAAGACATGTTCTTTATGTTCGTCTCATCCCTGTTTCACATCTAGAACAAACCTCAGAACAATCCAGCTTTCATACCAATGCTAGCACAACACAAAAGCAAACAAAGACGTCAGGTATTAAAAAAAAAAAAAATTCAGCATTTAGTAGGGAGAAAAAGTCCTCCATCAGAAAAATAGCTTATTCTTTAAAATAATGTTAATTCAGTCTGCTGTAGCCCAGTGTTAACCCACTAATGGCTAGCTCGTGCTTCTTAATCTTAACGCATCAAGACTCTTACAAGTGAAACGTGTGATTCACTGAGCACTGTGTATACTACCAAAGTTCGTTCCTCTTTTATGATGCTATGGTTTAAGAAAAGTCCAACTGAGATTTCGAATGTCTCAGAAAGCATATTCCTTGTGCTCAGCTAACTTTAATGGAGAAGAGAGAGAACCCAAAGACGAAAACTGTTATTAGAAGAGGATTGCTCTCAAAATGTGATCAAACACTACAAGATGCATTTTGTGATGCTTGCAAATTCTGGTCCCTATACTGCTACTTTAAAAAAATATTTCATTGAAAAGTATTAATTTTGCCTCTAATTAAGTCCTCCAGTCCCTTCTTTATCAGCCAAATTTTGCTCTTTCTTCAGCAAAGTAACTCAACTTCTCACTCGTCTTTTGCCTCATCAATATTCCCATCCTGTGTGAGCCTGATCTTGCCTCTAAGATTTGTGGCCGCTTTTTCACTGCCCTGAGCTTAGGAAAATCCATTCTTTTTATTTCCTGCTTCCCTCCCTGGGCCTTACATCAGTCCCTTTCATATTCCCTTTGGCATTGTTCACAGATGTGACTCTTCCTTCATCCGTCCTCGCTAACGATCTGTCCTTCCTTTGCACTGTCCCCAAGATGACAGAGACCATCCTTCTCAAATTTCCGTGTCAACCTGCCAGCATCTGATACCCACATGATGATGGCAACGTCTCACTAATTTTCTTCTGCTGCCTCCCTCAATGTTTATAGTTTGGCTGTGGAGATTATTTCCAGCCCAGAACCTCCAATAAAAGTTAAATTTTATAAAACCATAATATATAATGTTGGTAGAAGTTAGTCATGTATCTAATCCTCACCCTGCATAATAAGATTAATGAAAGTTTGTGCATTGGGAAGTTACTATCTAATCTATTAGCAAGACAATGCATTTACTGATTAATCCGAACTTCCCAGCCATCATACCTATACCATTATAAAATTCACCTTTCAGAATATAATCAGTTAACAAGCTCGGAACTTTTTCACTGTCCTCTTTCATGGCACGAAGAACTGCAAAACAGAAGGGGAAAAAAAGACAACAAAAAATTCACATCAAAAATATTATTTAATTTCAATCATTGTGGCCTTAATCTTCCTTAATTATAGGATATAACTGACTCATACTAATTATAGGTGATTTTCCTGATAAGGGAATATAACGGTAAAGTCCCAATAATTTATTTTAGTGGAGTATGTTCACAAGAATTTATTTTAGCTAAGAATATCCACTTACCTGAGAGTTATTTCCCTGATTTAAAATTTCCAAACAGGGGAGGCAAAAAAAGAGGAATTGGGTAATACTGGAAAGTAGGTTACTGTAATGTGCACCTCAATGAACTCTGTGCAACAAGAGGACATGAGAAACTCTTAGAGAAATGGACAGTTAGCTATACCCTCCAACAAGCATATCTGTCAGACTCCTTGGAAACTTTCAAAGAAAAGACCCAAATGAAGAAGAGACTTCCATGAAGCAGCATGTGGCATCTGCCTGGCTATCTCCTCTTCTGCACTGTGGAGGAACCTGGGTGAATTAGCCTCATCCTAAACGGACACTTCTATCTTCTAAGTAAAAACTAAAAGAGAAAACACAGCGACCTAGTATAATGTTTTTCTTTTTTAAGCTAGACCATTCAGGTTGAGATAAACTCACAAATATTGCACTTTAACAGAGATTGCCAACTCAAATTTTTTTTTTTTTTTTTGAGATGGAGTTTCACTCTTGTTGCCCAGGCTGGAATGCAGTGGCGTGATCTCAGCTTACCACAACCTCCTGCTCCTGGGTTCAAGTGATTCTCCTGTCTCAGTCTCTCAAGTAGCTGGGTTTACAGGCATGAGCCACCATCCCCAGATAATTTTGTATTTTTAGTAGAGATGGGGGTTTCCTCCATGTTGGTCAGGCTGGTCTCTAACTCCCAACCTCAGGTGATCCACCCACCTCGGCCTCCCAAAGTGCTGGGATTACAGGTGTGAGCCATCGCGCCCAGCCAGCCAACTCAAATTTTCTCCAGAGCATCCTGGTAAAAATATTTCACTGTTTCTCCCCACCCATATGACAAGGCAACATAACATAACTGTCAAGTCAGCCTTCCTGGGTTTAAACCCTGGCTCTGCCTCTTCCTAACTGTGTGACACTGAGAAAGCTACTTAACCACTTTTGCATAAGCTCTTCATCTGTGAAATGAGAATAATAATTAGATTTAATCTCAAAGGTTTGTTATGAGGACTAAGTTACTAATTCAGATATAAAGGTCTGGCACATATATTATAGTGCCTGGCACATAATACATGCTATGTAAGTGTTAACTGTAACTAACACTACTAATATTATTAAAAATTTTATGACTATTATTATTGCACCCAGAATCCCTAACAGCTTTTAAGAGGAAGACTATATATCCATAAACACTGTGACTGTCTCCACAGGGCTCTTCTCTTGGAAAGAAAAGGAGCTTTGGACCCAAATATGTCCAAAGATTCCAAATTGTGTCAACCTATAAAGACATCTCGATGTTGGAATTATGATGACATTAGTTTGACCAACAAAGCATTTGTTCTTGATCTGAGAAGCTGAGGCTTGCCAGTAATTCCTGGCTTATGAGCAATATTTATTTATATTCCCTTTTTAAAGGGCTACCATGTTCAGTATTTCTGCTTCCAATCATGTTTAAAATTTTTTCTAACTTCTATATAAAAACCACATACCAAAAACCAGCATCATTAAAAGTATAGTTTCCTGGGAATTAAGAGACCCAGCTCTGTAATTAACCATCCCCTGTGGGATCTTGGACACGCATAACTTCATGAGTTCTTCCTGAAAATAAGAGGGCTGACTACCCAGTTAATCTCTTGATTCTTTATTTCAGACTGGCTGGCATCACTTGATTTATCCATATTTAAATATAAAACTTTTTAACGTATTTTTCACCAAAGGAAAGAATGAAAGCTCCAAGTTTCTTGAATTTCCAAAATAAATATCAATATTTATCCATGTGATGCTTTTTCAACAGATCAGCAATTCAATCCCTCCATATTAACAGCAATGACAACAAGGCTAATTGATAGTAACTTAGCCCAAATCATGCACATATTAATCTACTTAGCATGAGGTAAATAGAACAAATACTTTTTATCCTAGTTTTTCAAATGTGAGCAAAAGAGAATAAATAACTTCCAAGGATATCCCTGAAAATAACAGGGATAGAACGGAATTCAGAATTTAGGGCTCATTTACGGCTATCATGAGGGTAATTCAATATAATGTATATTTAAATCTCACAATTGTTTTTTACTGCAAGCCCCTTGAAGGTGGACTGTCTTTGTCAGCTTTGTTCACTAAAGTATCCCAAGTGCCCAGATCATGGCCTGGTAAAGAGTAGGCCTTTACCAAATATTTGCTGAATGAATGCATTTTTTTTTTTTTTTTTGAGACAGAGTTTCACTCTTGTTGCCCAGGCTGGAGTGCAATGATATGATCTCGGCTCACCACAACCTCTGTCTCCCAGGTTCAAACGATTCTCCTGCCTCAGCCTTCCAAGTAGCTGGGACTACAGACACCTGCCACCACGCCTGGCTGATTTTTGTATTTTTAGTAGAGATGAGGTTTCACTATGTTGGCCAGGCTGGTCTCCAACCCCTGACCTCTTGATCTGCCCGCCTCAGCCTCCCAAAGTGCTGGGAATTACAGGCCTGAGCCACCGCGTCCTGTTGCATGTTCTGAAAACATTACTGTCAATTTGTGTTCTACCTACAACTATTACCTCGGGTTCTACATTCATAAGAAATAAGTGTGTACCCTAAATCTTTCCTATTTAGTTATTGACAGTCATATAAGATCCATAGAGAATTTTATTTATGACAAATGGATATGTTCTTAAGCATATAAGAGAGGATGAAGATTCAGATAATGCTTTTTCCCAAAATTTTAGCTCATAAATATTTCACAAGGTAAGAAAAACAGAAAAAATACAAATCAACATTAGAGGTACTGTTGTATTTAATGTCAAAGCCATTTTTGGCTTCATTCTTATAAAAATCAACAATGATATGCATCATTTACAATCCTAAATTGACAAAACACTGACAACAAAATCAGCCAGCTAAAGTCAGGTGTTTACCAATCAGCAAAAGTAAATCAGGTAATAGTTTCATTTTGTCTTTACTCACTTTTTGTTAATATTTGAAGATCTTCAACAGATGGTGGTCCATTTTTTTTCTCATAAGGAATGACTGTAGTCAAATACTGCCAAGTTAAAAAAACAAAACGTCACTTAAATCTGCATTTCCTTATCTGCAAAAAATGTGATACTGTTACTAAAAGGTCTATTTCATAATATAAAACATGAGCTACTTTGGTAATGAAAACACAGGTATTGTATGGGAATAAAGGTATCTTACTATCTCAGATGGAGCTCATTTTTTTTTTTTTTGGCCCATTTCTATTTGCTTGATACAAACCTAGTGTCAACAGAAATAACCACTTTTTTTGCATTTCAATTATTGAAAATTTCATAGGACTAAGTCTAAGGATGATTTACTCAATGTGTTCATTTTTAAAATGAAGTATTATCTCACATTCTCCTTGCATATTTTTCAACACATTATAAAAATAGCAACTTAAACTAAAAACAGTTTTAATTGTTCTGCACAATAAAGTAATTTCGAACAGCAAAATAATTCTGTTTCAGACCGTTTTTATTCTGGTTGAACAAACGGGCCACATATATAACATGACAACTTTTAAAAACACACACTAGCTTCTTTCAGACACTAACAAAGACACACTTAAGTAGTTTTAGAAATGCATTATTACTATTATTTTAAATTATTGGATAAGTCTTTATAAACATTTTTAGTTATTAAAGGAGAAAAGTGAAAGTAGAGAATGGCCTAAGGGGAAATGAATAGTGAAAACGTCTGAAATAGAGACAAACTGCCTAGTTCACTACTTGTAAAGGCTCACAAGTAACAGAGCCATGTCTTATAACTAATCCCATGAAAGCATAATCCATAAATGATTATCCAGATTCTCCTATTCTTACCATCCCACCAAAAACATGGATAGTTCCGTGCATTTCACATATGTTCATATAGAAAGCCAGTGGTTTTTACTTGGAATCTCTTTAGCTGCACTCATTATTTAACCTGGTGCCCTAAATCTCAGGTCTACGGCTAATCCTCATTGAGTGATCTTATCCTGCCTATAATTGAAAAACAAGATAAAGAAAGCTGCTTTACAATAACTGGATCCCTAAGTCCAGAAAAGTGATAAAATTGCATCGTTCAATCTTTAAGACACTTAAGTGTTCCACCGTCTTTTTGATGTAGACTTCTCGCAGGTGATGCCCAATTGTATAATCGAATGTTTCTTTGTAAATAACAACCAAAAAAAAGGCCATAAATTATGCCCTCCTGGCTTCACTCATAGCATGTGTCAGGCACCCTGGAGAGGCACCAGGAGGCTGCACCCTGGCCTGCTCTCTGGCTACCTGGCTGCATTGTCAGGCCTCCCTGCTCCACTCACAGTTTGGAAGTTTCCTTGCCCTCTTGTGAGGTTGAGAGAGGTGAGAGGCACCAGAATGGAAACAAAAATTCAAGCATCCCTTCATGGAGCTGCAAATGTCAGTGTGAACCTTCCCTCTTTAATAGCAATGACTTATGAAACACATAGCAATGACTTCAGAAAAACTCCAGGCATTTGATCTAGGCATTCTTTTGCTAAACTTCCTACAAGCTACATTTTGTATACCTTCTTAATCTGCACAGAAGAGCTAACTTTAGTTTTCTTTTTTAAGGTGAAAATTTCAAACAGTGAAAGGTAAGTTTAAGCACACCCATTAATGTGAATATTTCCCATGTTCGTGATATTCCTTCAATCATTATAGAAAAATGTCAGCAAAAAGCAAATTGCTAGATACTTCATTGTGTATTCGTATCTATGTATAATTTTGTATAAATAATGTCTCAGGCTCGTTTGGCTGACAACTGAGTTGGCTGACTAGGCAATATACCTTAAAAACACATGAATTTCATTTAAAGGAGGTAAGATATACTCTCTATATATTTTTGACCTAGAACTCTAGTCTCAAACATACCAACAACTGGCCTTACCCCAAAAATGACATCTTGCTTAGACTTTTAGAATTAGAGTCACATATTTTAGTTTAGTTATTTTCATAAGCAGATTTTCTACACATGCAATACACTATGTTAAAATGTTAATGTCTGTTTGTTTAAGAGTGAGAAATGGAGCTCTAAAATATGTCTTAAGAATGCATTTAATCTAATGTCCAATTTGAAAAACGCTTTTTCCTCAAAGGGAAATTCTGTTCATTATCAAGACTATAAATATAATGAACTTTTATAATGAACTTTGATTTCTCTCTTTTAAGCAATGGTCTTAGTAAATTAGTAAAACTACCAGCTTTCAGGATCTTCACTTACACAGAAAATGAAAAAGCAGAGAATGAAGAAAATAAGGATAACCGAGCACCTGTTTCTCTCCACCTGAATTTCCAAAGGTGTGGCGGAGGCCATTCTGAATGACATTTGAGATCCCTTCCATGCTGAAGCGCTAAAGGTGGCAATATACGGCCCAGAAGAAAAGGACAGAGAAAGAAGTTCAAAGTCTATTAGTAAAGATGTACCATGATGACTTATGTGCCCAAGAGGCAAGCAGTTAGAAAACGCCACTACTCATCCAGATAAAGCACACAAAATCATGCTGTTTTTAAAATGTTGTTGCTTCCATTTCTTTGCAAGTCAAATGCAAAAGCAACTGTTTGTATGCTACTATATTCATGCAGGCATTTTTCTGATGTAGCTGATAAATAAAATTTTCCAATGTAAATGTTCTCAGTTGTACACGTATTTGTTCTATATAAAATTTAGTGTATTTTTATGATACTTTTTGATATTTACCTACATTTTATCAAAAGTCTGAAAACTTTATATGAACAATATCCGTATTTTCAGCCTAAGTTTGTATAATTCTACCATCAGTTTGGAGAACATTAACATAACATTTAGCAAATGAAAATGCTGTTACTTGGAGAGCTGATGATTGCTTCCCACTCACTCTTCAGGACACCTGCCACTGCCTTGGTGCAGAAATGCAAACTAGAAGGTGGCATATGCTTCCTGGAGAGCAGAGTGGATCCCATGTGCCAGCCTGGCCACCAAAAACTTCTCCAAAGACTTTTCCACTCTGTTTCTAGGAAACAATTCTAGTTTCTTTCTCCCAGCAGCCTCCAAGACTTCCTAGAATTCTTTGCACTGAAAAGGGAATATTTTTTTCCTGAACTACTTATCTTGATTTGTAACCAGTCTACAATGTCATCAGGCATAGTAAAAAGAGTCTGGTGGCACCTCTATGGCGGTTGAGTCAAAGGAGTGAGATGGATTCTTACAGCATGACTAATTAAGGGGAAAGGCATTGTGAAAAGGAAGTGAAGGCCTGATTCACTAGATGGTTCCTTCCCCTGGAATTTTATAGAGGAAATTTAAATCAGTAAACACATTTGAGGAGTCAACATAATGAATATTTTACCAGGCCCCAAGGAGCAGAAGAAAAGATACCAAGGAAATGGTCATCAAGAAATATAGTTTCATTCAGTGGTTCTCAGAGTATAGTCCAGGGACCCCCTCCCACCCAGCTCCTGCCAAGAGGTCCCTGAAATCCTCTCAGGAGTTCATGAGTTCAAAAATGTTTTCTTACTACTACCAAAATATAAGTTGTCTTTTTTACTCTCATTCTCTCACGACTTATAGTGAAATATTCCAAATGACAGATTGCAGAAGCACATGTATGAATCTAGCTGTCTTTAACCAAGCCAGATGTTAATGAGATTGACAAAAATGCACAGCAATGATATTTTTTCATTTCATAAAATATTATTTTTCATGAAAATATGCTATTTATAATGAATTTATTTTGGGTATTTTTCATGAATTTGTATTTTTTAATTTTATCACTTTTAATTTGTAATATAGCAAATATTAAGCTTCTTGGGGTCCTCAATAAATTTTAAGAGTATAAAGAAGTCTTGATAACAAAAAGCTAAGAAATTCCAACAGGTCGAATCCTTGAAGGAGCTCTGTGCTTCTGTATCAGTCATGTAACTCTATGGAGTTAACAAAAATCTGAGTTCCAAATTTTACCCCTTTATACGAGACTGTACAAATATGCCTCTCCTCCTAAACCATCCATCTTCCCTACCTCGCCTTTCCCAGATCTGCAAGCCAGTTTTGTTTCAGCAAGAATCAAATGTCTAGTCAAGAGCACTTCCCTGACTATTCTTCACTTCACTGAAAGCATAAGTATTATCTTTGATGGAGGAGGCTAGTTATAAAATAAAAACCTACAGATAACTATTTTTGTAAATTTTTCCAATGCTACCATAATTCATTCACATTTTTTAAACAGATTATCAAATGAGATAACATCTTAGGCTTCAGAGTATATAATAACAATTATGGGAAACTATTTTCAAATAACCAATTCAGTTGATTTTTTTTAAATTATTTCCATAAAATGTATTTTCTTTCAAATGTGACAAAAGTACTTGTTTTTAAGTATTCGGTCTATATTACCTAGCTCCATTGTCTATGGTTATGTTAAAATGAGATACAAATTCATAAAATCTAAAGCAAGATAAAAAGTTTCAGAATCCACGTATCTGGAAACTGAGACACACTTTATATTTGGACAGCACATTCTAAAAACACTAGTTTTACCTTCCCAATCTGAAAGCCAATTCCTGTCACTAGAAAAAAACAAAAGTTGATGCAGTTTCAATTTCATCAGAGACATATATATATTTAGATTTTCTTTATTAAATGTGTGGTTGCAGATATTACTGAGTCATCTCAACTGCTGAGAGCCTGACCACTTGTGAAAGATGGCTTTTGTGCCACCAGATTTCTAGGCTTAGGGGAAATTAGCGAAAATGCAACCATGGGAAGGAAGTCAAGGTAACTTGGAAAAATGCAAAACAAACAGCTGATGCCAGTGAAAGAAGGTAAAGTAAGGAATGCAGCAGAACCTCTGTCCTTGCTGCTGATGGCTGCTGAGTCAGTGGCTGCAGCCGACAAGGCCCTACTGTCCCCAGCCCTTTCGCTGGCAGTGAACCAGGGAAGCAACGTGCAGCCTGTACAGTTCTATCGCCTCTTGATCCGTTGGAAAATTACAGAACAAGGAAATCAGAAGGTTCTACAGGAAAAAAAATAAATAAAACTAAAAGCTATGTCTGAGAACATCCTTCCACCAAACGCTCCAGTTCATCAACTCCCAGCCCCCAGAAGTCACGCAGCACCAATGTTCTCCCTCCAACGCATTTTCAAACTCTCCCTCTCTGCTAGCTCTTTCCCGACTGCAACCTGAAATTCTCAAACCCTCAGCCTATTTCCTCTCCCCAGGGTTTCCTGAAACAGCTCTTCCCTACATCATTTCTTTGATGTGGAAGACCACAGCCACTTTTCAGATCTCTGAGACATCCGGGAATCCCTCCTCCCTGAACCCTTCCCTGGATTCAGAGACCCCACACTCTCCCAGATCTCCCTCACCCAACCCTCCCGCTGTCTTAGTTGCTTCTTCAAAGAGGGGCCACTTTCTTCTCTTGTCCCTTAAACACAAGTGTTCCCCAGGATCTTGTGCCTGTCTCTTGACTCACCTTTCAGATACCATTGTGCCTCTGGATTCTCTCCCTATTTAATTCTCATGCATCCCCTCTGGACATTACTACTCAATAGCTTCAGTGTCTGCTTCCATAAATTGATAGCTCCACTTTACTAAGATCAGTAAAGTGCTAAGAACAGAGACTGGCACATGGCAAAGCTCAGTAAATGTTAGCAATCTTTACCGTAAATTTCCCTGAGCTTCACTTTGCATGTTTAATGGCCAGTTGGACATCTGTACCTATTGCATGTTTAATGGCCTATTGACAAGCCTATGTTCCTGTCTATATTTAGTATCAATATTTCTAAAACTCATATCAGAAACTGAATTCAACATCCTCTTCCCCACCAAAAGACAGACAAAAAAAATTTTTAAAACCAGGTCCTCCTTCAGCATTTTATTCTCTCTCATTCATTTCCTCATTCTTCCAAAAAATATACTGAAATACCATTCCAGATATTAGCGATTCAGAGTGAACACATCAGCCAAGGCCCCTCCTCAACTCCTGACCTTACATTCCAGCATAAGGGGGCACAAAAAGTGCAACACAGAAATGAACTGAATGCTGCAGACAACTCATACATGCCCTATCCCTAGCTCCAACAAGGTCTAAAAACTGGATGTCTGCTTTCTTCCCGGACGTCAAAGAAAAGCTCTCTGAGGAGGTGACACCTGAGCTGAAATATGACTTATACACCCATCCCAGAGGAGCCACAAAGGACAATGGACAAGGGAGATCTTCGCGGAGAACAAAACCAAAAGCAGGAAACTGGCCAACCTCGGAGTTCACGCCACAGTTAGCGTGCAGGAGTCTTGCAATTCTCATTCAACAGGATGGAACGCAGTATCTATGGAGTATGTCCATTCTCTCCTCCTTTTAATAAGATTTTACTGCAGAAACCCTGTCTTCTCTCCTCCATTGTGTGCCAATGTGTTGCAATGGCTGGCTTAACTTTCAGACCATAGGTTTTGTCCAGAGCTGACGGAAAAGACAGACATCCCCCCATTTGCTGGGCTTGAAGCTAGAAGCAGTTACTGCTGACAAGACTTACATACCTCACTTTGGGGAAGGGGCATATGTGCTTTATCTATGCTTGCCCTAGTCAATAATCAATGACCTGATCCTAACTCCTTCCTTCTTTGGTGCCCCAACCATTCAACCTCATCATTATCTCTGAAATTCAACTATTTATATTTCCATCCCTACTCTCACTTTCCTGGCTCAATCCTTACATGAAATGACTGCAACGGCCTCCTAATCAACTTATCTCCAGTTGCCTCCTGCCAATTAGTTCCCCTGAAAACCACTGAAGAACTCTTCCAAAAAAGACAAACCCAAACATGTAACTACCCAACCTAAAACCCATTTTTGGTTTTCTACAGCCTTTAAACAAAAACCAAGTGCCTCAGAATGTTGTACACCGCCATCCATTTTCCAGCTTCCACTCTCGAATTTCCATAGCCTCTTCTTGAGTTTCTTGCTCCCTCCCCTTCTAGCTTTCACCATCATGAGCAGCCTGCATTTCCCCAGATATCCCTAATTGTTACCTCCAAGTGGTTGCACACACCACCTTCTACCTGACCTCAGGGTGCAACTCAGCCTTCCCAGACCCCTAAACCTAGCTAGGAGCAATAGTAATATATGTACACCTTGACCACAGAACAGAGCCAGGCTCAGAACACACTAAAAACGTGGTAGTTGTTTTGAATACAGCAATTATCACACGCTATACCTAGGTTTCTCAGCATTGACACTACTGACATTTCTGGTCAGGCCCTTCTTGTCACGGGGGTCAGTGCACTGGGGCGGGATCTCTACCAGCACCTCCAGTCTCTGTGCCCCAGGATGCCAGCAGTACCACTCCCATCCTTCCCCACCCGGCCCAGTTGTGACAACAACAAAGGTTTCCAGACATTGACTCATGTCCCGTGGGAGGCAAAACTGGCTGGTTGAGAATCACCGCACTAAAGCTCATTGGATGGTTCATCATCTTGATCTGCATCCCATGGGCAGCACATCCCAGGAAAGCTGAAACTGACTCTACATCCTTAACACCCATGCCGGGGACACAACTGTGGATCAATTAATGTTTGCCTAATAGTAGTATAAGAAAAGTAATGAAGATATTTTTAACAGGGAGGGCACAAGATCTAAAGAGAAACAATAAATAAAAATGAAAATTCTGGTTAATTTTTCATAAATTCAACTCGGTTCTCAAAATCCTTAAGGACAGAGAAAATGTCAGATACTCCTTTCATATACTCCAAAAAGCAAAAACCAGACTTCAGTATGTAAGAGGCATTTGACTGATACTCAGTGACTTAACCTGCAAAATGCTATAGCAATTATTACCAATACCAGTGGGATACTTCCAGATTTTTGTATAAAAGCAGGAATCACATCTAGGGCAAAAGTCTTAGAATCAGAAAATTTTTGAAGAGTCAACTTGGACCGAAAAGTGGTGAATTAGAAATCGGAGATCTGGGTTCTTTCCCAGCTTTGCCACTAATTGTGGTACAGGAAGGAGGATAGTCACTTAACTGCTAAGGCCTGTTTCCTCACCTGTAAAACAGAGGATTAAATAATATTAACTTTAAACGTCTTCTTATTTGTAAATCCTATGAATCTGTGAATTTAGCCAAAAAGATCCAATATTTTTAAGAAAGCAAATTAAAAACACATACATATGCATAGACACACACACACACACACACACACTCTATAGAACTAAATGAGTGCTCCAGAATGGCAGAACTGAATAGCCAGATGATACATTCAGAGTCCAATGGCTTCATTTTCTAATGAGGAAATGATTACATTCTAAAGGGAGAGATCAGGTCTTATGCATCTCTCCCTCCCCGAAGCTTGCACAGTGCCTGGGCCATAGCAGGCATTTATAAGCATCTCGTAAGCTAAAGTTGTGACACTCCTAATACCAGATCCCAAAAGCCTTCGAGCCTGTGATCTTTCCACCATATCATGAGGTGTCTTGACTTCTTGCAGGAGAGAAAAAAAAAAAAAAGCCAAAATAAGTTGAGTGTGAACAGAGTAAAGATGACATGACAGAACATGAAGTTATTTGTCAGAAGAGTGAACAACGGAGTCCTGGAAAAGTCCATGAAGAATCTAGTCCAGGAAAGTAACACAAGATTGATGAAATAATCTTGTTGGCATGGTTTATAAAACAATGGAGTGACTAAGAAATATCAAACCCCTAGGATAATCAAAAAGCAGCAAGTAGAAGATTAGTGAACTAGAAGGATAAAGGGAAAGACAGACCAGGGCAGTGAGACCAGGAAGAAATGGGAAACGAGCTGTGTAGAGCACACTGTGCATTCTGTTTTACAGCTGCCCTGTAAATTCCAAAAAATAATACACCCTTTGGAAGGCAAAATGAATTTTAAAAAGATAAAACCTCAGAGGCAGATTAAATTTACTTTTAGTAAACGTCACCTCATTTAGAAACACTACATTTACAACCTTGAGAGCAGATGCGGTATTATTAGGTGCTTATGGTGCTTAACTGGGCCAGAGGGAAGACTTTCTCTATGCTTAAATTTTATAAGTAGGAGGACAGGAGAGGGAGAGACAGAAGGGCTAGGGGAGGAGGGAGACCGAGAAGGAGGGAGAGAAAGTATGGGGAGGAAGGGAGGGAAGCATTTCTTTGTTAACATTTCTCAAGGTTAAAGTACCACAGACATGTCTCAGGTTTATGAATGCTGAAAGAAATGAAAGACACTAAAGATGTGTTACTACATAAATAATTTTTTAAAAGAAAAGAAAAAAAGATGTGTTACAGTTTAATTTAAATAACTGCAATAATTAGGTATGTCAGAAAACCCAATCCTCCCTCTATTTAATCTACCATTTCCAAGTTTGAAATAAAGAATCCAAATATTCAAATTCAAAGTGAAGAGCTGGGGAGAATTCTGAGTCTAAAAGTATTTTGTAATTGATTCATCCATTTCCCACTACATCTTTAGGAAGGAGTTAAAAGTGCTATAAAACGCCCCCTCTCGGAATGGAATTTTTGATAGGAGCCTACTTATGAGAAGGAAAATGATTAAGCATTACAGTATTTACTTGATTGTTGCCCTCACTACTGACAAATGCCAAAGTAACGTGGCAAGGACGGAGGAAGACGGCATTCAATACACAGCTTCAACAACAAGAATATTCACAACTGCCTCGTGGTTGTTTCCTTCCCTAGTGTAAGTACGTATTAAAAGTCTCAAAATCAGACCTTATCTGGAAACTTTTCTCAGACAAAACCATGAGCAACAATGTGTAAATAGGATATAGATTTTTTTTAAATTCACAAAAATCTGAAAGACAAAGAAATGGGCCGATTTACAAACATGCTTGCAAAGCTCAGAAGAGGAAAATTCAATCCAAGGATCCTTCCACCCACCTCTATATAACTCCGCATCCTCATTCCAATGCATGCTGGTTCTGTGAGCTAAGGCCTCTGTTAAGCTTTTGTTTACTCATTTATGAAATGGAAATAATAACAATAATAGCTTTATATGGTTGTTGTAAAAGTTACATGAAATAATCCATGCAAGCACCTAGTAAAGTGCTCAGCAAATACAAATATTCAAAAAAGTACTGGCTATAATTCCTTAAAACAAAAAGGCTAGACTAATATTTTAGATACAACTCCCAAAGAGAAATAACCACACATTTCTACTTTTCTCCAGAACAGCAAAAATAGCATTTCAAGTTCTTCTAATATAAATAAAATTGTAGCTGAGAAATAATAAATCCTTGATTATAGTTCCTAGCTGAAAGAACTGAAAACAACATAAGGAAGAGACATGACTATCTATCATGAAATACAGAATCAGCCAAAAAGCCTAAACAGAAAACAAGTTAACACTTAGATAATTCAGTCTTTCTGAACAATAAAAAGAAAAGAGCTAGAGAACACTATGCTACATAAAAGCAAAAAGAATCAGATACAGTGATGTAGTCTGTTAGTTCTTCTTTGGCATCCTAAACATATCAGCTTATTCCACACAGCGTATTCACCAGTTCAACCAATTTCACAGAAAGCAAGATCCAAGACAGGGAAAAGCAAGACAAACAAAGAACCCAGGAAATTTATGTGATTCTTGCTACCAAACTTTTTTCTCAGCCTCACCTGACACCGACTGGTACAGATTTCTAACCGGCCAGGAAATCATTTAAAAATCTCAATATTAAAGCTCAATGTCAGAAAAAAGGTTGGAAAAAGCAATTAAAGAATTCTTTTCATGTATTTTTTACTCTTATTTTAATCTACTCTTACTTCATTAATATTCTTTAAACTCAAGAGTTTCAAAAAAAAAAGCAAAATTAAAACATATTGTTCCTTATAAATCACATCATTTTAAATAGCTTGAATATGAATTTCAAACATTAATTTATAAAACAGCAGTTTTAATTTTTAATAAGTTAAAAATAACCAAAATATAAAACATGAGGAAACAAGTATAAAAAATTTACAAAGTAAAAATATTCAAATAGTTAAGAGAGAGAGAGAGAGAGAGATTTTTTTTTTTTTTTTTTTTTTTTTTTTTTGAGACAGAGTCTTACTCTGTCGCCAGTCTGGGGTGCAGTGGTGCAATCTTGGTTCACTGCAACCTCTACCTCCCGGGTTCAGTGATTCTCCTGCCTCAGCCTCCCAAGCACCTGGGACTGCAGGAGCATGCCACCATGCCCAGCTAATTTTTATATTTTAAGTAGAGACAGGGTTTCACCATGTTGGCTAGGATAGTCTCAATCTCTTGACCTTGTGATCTGTCTGCCTCGGCCTACCAAAGTGCTGGGGTTACAGGTGTGAGCCATTGCACCTGGCCAAGATATTATTTCAGATGTAAAAGTAGGAGAAGATCCAAGATGGCCGGTTAGGAGCAGCTCAGGATTGCAGCTCCCAGTGAAAGTGCAGAGGGTGAGTGGACACTGCATTTCCAGACAGATTTTTATTGCCCACAGACCAGGAGATTCCCAGGTGGAGAAGCCCCACGGGTCACCAGCACGGCTGTTTTGGCCAGCGCAGCTGTTTTGCCGGCGCCCCAGCACAGCGGTTCCCAGTGCAGAGTAAACGGGACTGAGTCCCCTTTTAGCTGGCGAGTGGAGCTCTGGGAAGGCAGAGTCGCCCATTCATCTGATTAACAAAAAAAGGGGACTGAAACAGGGAGCCAGGCCAGGAGATTCCCGGGCAAAAAAGCGCCACGAATCTCAGCACCGCTGTTTTAGCCGGCGCAGTGGGTCGCCGCATGGGAAATCACACAGATCCCAGTGCCTTTTCAACAGGCAACTGGAACACTTGGGAGAGAGTCAACCATCCAACTAAAAAAAAAAAGGCTCTGAGGCAGGGAGCCAGGTGATCAGGCTTGGCTGGTCCCACCCCCACAAAAAAAAAAAAAAACAGCAGTTGGAAACACTCTGGGTTGAGAGTTTCACAGCAAGCACAGCTGAACCCGGGATGGTCCAGCTCTGTAGGGTAGGGGCATCCACCATTACCAAGGCACTCCACCACTATGGAGGTACTCCGCCATTGCGGAGGCAGCCCGCTGTTGCTGAGGCAACCCGCCATTGCTGCGGCAACCCACCATTACAGAGAGAGTCCGCAATTACAGAGATGGGCCACCATTGCCGAGGCACTTCTAACTACACCCATATAAACAGGACTGGAGGGAAGTTCACACGGCAGCTGGGTGGAGCCCACAGCAGCTCAGCAAAGCCTCTGCAGGCAGACAGTGACTAGGCTGCCTCCTTGCTGGGCAGGCCAGCCCTGAAAAAAAAAGGCAGCAGCACAACGGAAACTCATAAATAAAGCCCTAACTCCCCGGGACAGAACACCTGGGGAAAAAAAGGGGTTTATGAGTTCTGCTGCAGCAGACTTATACCTGCCCAGCAGCTCTGAATGAACAACAGAGCTCACAGCTCAACACTTGAGCTCCTATAAAAGACAGACTGTCTCCTCAAGCAGCTCCCTGACCCCTGTATATACAAAGAGTCAACTCATAAAGAAGAGCTCAGACTGACATTTGGCGGGTATCCTTCTGGGACAAAGATAGCAGAAGAAGAAACTGGTAGCAACCCTTACTGTTCTGCAGCTGCTGCAGGTGATCACCAGGCAAGCAGGGCCTGGAGTGGACCTCAGAAGTCCTACAGCAGAGGGGCCAGACTGTTAGAAGGAAAACTAAGAAACAGAAATAACTTCATCATCAACTAACAGGACATCCACTCAGAGACCCAATCTGAAAGTCAGCAACTACAAAGACGATAGGTGGATAAATCCACAAAAATGGGAAGAAACCAGCACAAAAAGGATGAAAATACCCAAAACCAGAACACCTCTCCTCCTAAAAGGGATCACAACTCCTCACCAGCAAGGGAACAAAGCTGGATGGAGAATGAGTGTGATGAAATGTCAGAATCAGGCTTCAGCAGGTGGGTAATAAGATAATTCTGTGAGCTAAAAGAACATCTTCTAACCCAATGCAAAGAAACTAAGAACCTTGAAAAAAGATCTGATGAAATGCTAACGAGAATGGACAACTTACAGAGGAATATAAGTGAACTGATGGAGCTGAAAAACACAACACGAGAACTTTGCAAACCACGCGCATGTTTCAACAGCCGAACTGACCAAGCAGAAGAAAGGATATCAGAGGTCGAACATCAACTCAATGAAATAAAAAGAGAAGGCAAGATTAGAGAAAAAAGGGTAAAAAGGAATGAACAAAGTCAACAAGAAATATGGGACTATGTGAAAAGACCTAATCTACGTTTGATAGGTGTACCTGAATGTGACGAAGAGAATGAATCCAAGCTGGAAAATACTTTTCAGGATATTATCCAGGAAAACTTCCCCAACCTAGCAAGGCAGGCCAATATTCAAGTCCAGGAAATACAGAGAACACCACAAAGATATTCCTCAAGAAGAGCAACCCCAAGGCACATAATCGTCAGATTCACCAGGGTTGAAATGAAGGAGAAAATACTAAGGGCAGCCAGAGAGAAAGGTTGGTTTACCTACAAAGGGAAGCCCATCAGACTCACTGCAGATCTCTCAGCAGAAACCCTACAAGCCAGAAGAGAGTGGGGGCCAATATTCAACATCCTTAAAGAAAAGAACTTTCAACTCAGAATTTCATATCCAGCCAAACTAAGCTTCATAAGTGAAGGAAAAATAAAATCCTTTGCAAAGAAGCAAGTATTCAGAGATTTCATCACCACCAGGCCTGCTTTACAAGAGCTCCTGAAAGAGGCACTACACATAGAAAGGAACAACCAGTACCAGCCACTCCAAAAACATACCAAATGGTAAACAGCATCAACACAATGAAGAATCTGCATCAATTAACGGGCTAAACAGCCGGCTAGCATCAAAATGGCAGGATCAAATTCACACATAACAATATTAACCCCAAATGTAAATGGACTAAATGCCCCCATCAAAAGACACAGACTGGCAAATTGGATAAAAAGCCAAAACCCATCAGTGTGCTGTATCCAGGAAACCCATCTCACATGCAAGGATATACAAAGACTCAAAATAAAGGGATGGAGGAAGATTTACCAAGTAAATGGAGAGCAAAAAAAAGCAGGAGTTGTAATTCTTGTCTCTGATAAAATAGATTTTAAAGCAACAAAGATCATAAGAGACAAAGAAGGACATTACATAATGGTAAAAGGATCAATGCAAAAAGAAGAGCTAACGATCCTAAATATATATGAACCTAATACAGGAGCACCCAGATACATAAGGCAAGTTCTTAATGACTTACAAAGAGACTTAGACTCCCACGCAATAATAGTGGGAGACGTTAACACCCCATTGTCAATATTAGACAGATCAATGAGACAGAAAATTAATGAGGATATCCAGGACTTGAACTCAGACCTGGAACAAGCAAACCTAATAGACATTTACAGAACTCCCCGCCACAAATCCACAGAATATACATTCTTCTCAGCACCACATCACACCTACTCTAAAATGGACCACATAATTGGAAGTAAATCACTCCTCAGCAAACGCAAAAGAACAGAAATCATAACAAACAGTCTCTCAGACCACAGTGCAATGCAGTTAGAACTCAGAATTCAGAAACTAACTCAGAACCGCACAGCTTCATGGAAACTGAACAACTGGCTCTTGAATGTTGACTGGATAAACAATGAAATGAAGGCAGAAATAAAGATGTTCTTCGAAACCAACGAGAACGAAGACACAACATACCAGAATCTCTGGGACACATTTAAAGCAGTCTCTGGAGGAAAATATACAGCAACAAGTGCCCACAAGAGAAGCAAGGAGAGATCTAAACTTGACACCCTATCATCAAAATTGAAAGAGCTAGAAGAGCAAGATCAAAAAAACTCAAAACCTAGCAGAAGACAAGAAATAACTAAGAGCAGAGCAGAACTGATGGAGATAGAGACACAAAAAACCCTTCAAAAAAATCAAAAAATCCAGGAGCTGGTTTTTCGAAAACATCAACAAAATAGACCACTAGCGAGATTGATAAAAAAGAAAAGAGAGAATAACCAAATAGATGCAATAAAAACGATAAAGGGAATATCACCACAGATTCCACAGAAATTCAAGCCATCATCAGAGATTATTACAAACAACTCTATGCACATAAACTAGAAAACCTGGAAGAAATGGATAAATTCCTGGACACTTGCCTCCTCCCAAGCCTAAACCAGGAAGAAGTCGAAACCCTGAATAGACCAATAACAAGGTCTGAAGTCGATGCAGCAATTAAGAGTCTACCACCCAAAAAAACCCCAGGTCCAGACGGGTTCACAGCTGAATTCTACCAGACATACAAAGAGGAACTGGTACCATTCCTTCTGAAAGTATTCCAAATAATCCAAAAAGAGGGAATCCTTCCCAAATCATTTTATGAGACAAACATCATCCTGATACCAAAACCAGGCAGAGACTCAACAAGAAAAGAAAACTTCAGGCCAATATCTTCAATAAAATACTGGCAAGCCTATTGCAACAGCACATCAAAAAGCTTATCCACCATGATCAAGTAGGATTCATCCTGGGGTTGCAAGGTTGGTTCAACATACGCAAGTCTATAAACGTAATTCACCACATAAACAGAACCAAAGACAAAAACCACATGATTATCTCAATTGATGCAGAGAAGGCCTTTGACAAAATTCAACAGCCCTTTATGCTAAAAACCCTCAATAAACTAGGTATTGATGGAATGTATCTCAAAATAATAAATGCTATTTACGACAAACCAACAGCCAATATCATACTGAATGGGCAAAACTGGAAGCATTCCCTTTGAAATCTGGCACTAGACAAGGATGCCCTCTCTCACCACTCCTATTCAATATAGTATTGGAAGTTCTAGCCAAGCAATTGGGCAAGAAAAAGAAATAAAGGGTATTCAAATAGGAAAGGAGGAAGTCAAATTGTCTCTATTTGCAGACGACATGATTGTATATCTAGAAGACCCCATCATCTCAGCCCAAAAGCTCCTGAAACTGATAAGCAACTTCAGCAAAATCTCAGGATACAAAATCAATGTGCAAAAATCACAAGCATTCCTATACACCAATAACAGACTTCGAGAGAGCCAAATCAAGACCGAACTGCCATTCACAATTGCTACAAAGAGAATAAAATACCTAGGAATACAACTAACAAGGAACATAAAGGACCTCTTCAAGGAGAACTACAAACCACCGCTCAACGAAATAAGAGAGTACACAAACAGATGGAAAAACATTCCATGTTCATGGTTAGGAAGAATCAATATCGTGAAAATGGCCATACTGCCCAAAGTAATTTACAGATTCAATGCTATCCCCATCAAGCTACCAATGACCTTCTTCACAGAACTGGAAAAAACCACCTTAAATTTCATATGGAACCAAAAGAGAGCCCGCATAGCCAAGTCAATT
This sequence comes from Aotus nancymaae, assembly GCF_030222135.1. Classification (NCBI taxonomy): domain Eukaryota; kingdom Metazoa; phylum Chordata; class Mammalia; order Primates; family Aotidae; genus Aotus; species Aotus nancymaae. Next base: position 35,403,734 of record NW_026988471.1, read on the forward strand.
CTAAGCAAAAAGAACAAAGCGGGAGACATCACACTACTGGACTTCAAACTATACTACAAGGCTACAGTAATCAAAACAGCATGGTACTGGTACCAAAACAGAGTTATAGACCAATGGAACAGAACAGAGGCCTCAGAGGCAACACAACATATCTACAACCATCTGATCTTTGACAAACCTGACAAAAACAAGCAATGGGGAAAGGATTCCCTGTTTAATAAATGGTGTTGGGAAAACTGACTAGCCATGTGCAGAAAGCAGAAACTGAACCCCTTCCTGACACCTTACACTAAAATTAACTCCAGATGGATTAAAGACTTAAACATAAGACCTAACAGCATAAAAACCCTAGAAGAAAATCTAGGCAAAACCATTCAGGACATAGGCATAGGCAAGGACTTCATAACCAAAACACCAAAAGCATTGGCAACAAAAGCCAAAATAGACAAATGGGACCTAATCAAACTCCACAGCTTCTGCACGGCAAAAGAAACAGTCATTAGAGTGAATCGGCAACCAAGAGAATGGGAAAAAATTTTTGCAGTTCACCCATCTGACAAAGGGCTGATATCCAGAATTTACAAAGAACTAAAACAGATTTACAAGAAAAAAACAAACAAGCCCATTCAAAAGTGGGCGAAGGATATGAATAGATACTTTACAAAAGAAGACATACATGAGGCCAACAAACATGAAAAAATGCTCATCATCACTGGTCATTAGAGAAATGCAAATCAAAACTACATTGAGATACCATCTCACGCCAGTTAGAATGGCGATCATTAAAAAATCTGGAGACAACGGATGCTGGAGAGGATGTGGAGAAATAGGAACACTTTTACACTGTTGGTGGGAGTGTAAATTAGTTCAACCATTGTGGAAGACAGTGTGGCGATTCCTCAAGGACTTAGAAATAGAAATTCCATTTGACCCAGCAATCCCATTACTGGGTATATATCCAAAGGATTATAAATCGTTCTACTATAAGGACACATGCACACGAATGTTCATTGCAGCACAGTTTACAATAGCAAAGGCCTGGAACCAACCCAAATGCCCATCGATGATAGACTGGACAGGAAAAATGTGGCACATATACATCATGGAATATTATGCAGCCATCAAAAACGATGAGTTCATGTCTTTTGTAGGGACATGGATGAACCTGGAAACCATCATTCTCAGCAAACTGACACAAGAACACAAAACCTACGTAATTGTATAGCCTACTACATACCTAGCCTATGTGGTATAGTCTATCGCTCCTAGGCTACAAACCTGTACAGCCTGTTACTGTACTGAATCACGTAGACAATGGTAACACAATGGTAAGTATTTCTGTATCTAAATGTAGCTAAACATAGAAAAAGTACAGTAAAAATACAGCATTATAATCCTGACATTGTCATCTATCTATATACAGTCCATGACTGAACGGAAGATCATCATGAAGCATGATGTATACATGACTGTATACAATAAGAATACAATTTCCTGGCATATTACAGCTTTTATGTCAACTTGTTTATATTAACAATGATCTCTCCAAGACATAAAGAGGCCAAGAATGGACTCCTGATTTTTACTACATTAACTGCTGGGTCATGAAAGTTCACCATTACCAGCCCACCACCAAAAACCATTGCAGAAAACAAGGAGTAGATAATAAAAATCTATCAAAAGCTGACGATGACATATAGTTCTCTAGGTAATATTGTCTTTCATAAAGTTGTTCCATTATCTAAAGTGATTCATAATTCATAGGTTTGAATTATTAAAATAATAACCATTATACATTCAAGTTTCTCTCTACCCTACAATGACCTTCCATCATGCTAATAGTAATTTTTAGTTAACACTTTGCACTAAAGAAAATGCAGCAAGATATTACCAAATATCACCAACAAATTATTGTTAAAATATGTCAATATTAACATTCGAGAATGTATACCAGAGCTGGGTACAGTTGCTCACACCTGTAATCCCAGCACTTTGGAAGGCGGAGGCAGGCAGATCGCTTGAGGCCAGGAGTTCAAGACTAGCCGGACCAACATGGTGAAACCCTGTCACTACTAAAATACAAAAACTAGCCAGGCATGGTGGCACACGCTTGTAATCCCAGTTACGCCAGAGGATAAGGCAGGAGAATCACTTAAACCCAGGAGGCAGAGGCAGCAGTGGGCCAAGATGGCACCACTGCACTCCAGTCTGGAAAACAGAGCAAGACTCTGTCTCAAAAAAAAAAAAAAAAGAACGTATATCAGGTAGAATTTATTCTCTCAAGCACCACTGCTTAAAGGGAAAAAAGGCTAGGCACAGTGGCTCACTCCTGTAATCCCAGCACTTTGGGAGGCCGAGGTGGGCGGATCACCTGAGATCAGGAGTTTGAGACAAGCCTGGCCAATATGTTAAAACCTCATCTCTACTAAAAAAAATTTAAAAATTAGCGGGGTGTGGTGGCCCACGCCTATAATCCCAGCTACTCGGGAGGCTGAGGCAGGAGAATTGCCTGAACTCGAGAGGCAGAGGTTGCAGTGAGCCAAGATCACGCCACTGCACTCCAGCCTGGGCAGCTGAGTGAGACTCCATCTCAAAAAAAAAAAAGGATAAAGGGAAAAAAACTCAGTGCCTTTTTCACTTCTCCTAGAACCTTCTTTTAAAACCACATTTTATCACTATGTATAATACAGTATCCCCAAGGGACTACCAACATTTTTTTCTTTGTTTGCTCCATATCTAGAGAACACTGGTCTACCTGCTAGCTCTCTAGCTACCGGGATTCAGACACAAACGGCACCAGAAGTTTGCTGTTAGGTAAGAAGCTGCCCCACATAGCTTGGATATTGGTGGGTCAAAGTATCCCTGTCTGTGGGCAAAACTGATGCTGCTGCTGAGGGGGCCCCAAGAAAAGGAACAACTCAACATAATCTCAAGATAAAACCAGACAACCTTTTAAATACAAATTTTAGACACATTACAGTACTCTTTTTATCTCTGCAAACTCACTTAACTGGAGTTCATAACTTTTTTTTTCTACTTTTTAATTTTACTAAGTCTAAATCAGAGATTGGCAAACTTTTTCTGTAAAGAGCCAGACGTTAATTATTTTAGGCTCTGTGGGCCACACAGCCTCTGTGGCAACCACTCAACTCTGTCCATACAGCCAAAGTGGCTACAGATGATATACAAATGAATGAACACAGCTGTGTTCCAGTAAAACTTTATTTATAAAACAGGTGAAGGGCCGATTTAGCCCTAGGACAGTAGTCTGCCTTGACAATGCCTGGTCTAAGTCATCTGAGCAAATATGCTGTTAAAAAATTCCAAATTAAAAAGAAAGGGGGAAAAAGCCAGGTCCATGTTATTTTAAACAGAAGCCCCAAATAAAGGCTATCAGTCATATTATAATATGAGCTGAGTCACAAAAATGGAGCAATGTATCTGTGAAAGAAAATATATACAAGAAAGAGTACATATCATCTAAACCCTAGCTCTCCCCTGTCCTTAAGCGATTCTCTCCCTAACCCCCAAAGCAATAAATTAGGGTAATGTGATTCTTTTTACATTTTCTTTTCTCCACTACCATTAGTTACTGATTTCTAATATCCCAAAAGTTTTCAGTATCAACTTTTTCAGGGTTAACTGAGGCAGTCATGCATTTTTGATGGTGGTGAATGTAATATACTAGAAATTCTCTCTTGAAAGTTCGATGTGATCATGGCAAACAGAAAAGACTATCGATTCCTATCTTCTCAATAAAGATTTAGCATAAGCAACCTTACGTGAGACATTCAATTCAAAGGTTTATTACTAGATGCTCAGAGAGTAAGTATTCCATTTTCGTACATATAAGTTTACTAAGTTATGATGCTAAGCAGGTAGGCCATAATGCCCATACAACTTCAGATAACACTAGATGAATAGCAACTACTAAATTACAATATAACCTGGTGTTGTTCAACCTATTCTTGTATTCATGAGAACTGCCACTGAAATTCAATGACCTGTGAATGTTTGATATAACAGAAGCCTGGCTCCCCCAATAAAAATCTGCAATCGAACAACAGTAATTCAATACTACAAATCTAAGTCCTCTGGGATTCAATCTTCTTTACACTGAAGTTTCAATTCAACAAACATGCATTAAGTGATGTGTAAAGAACAAGAAAGTAGGTGAGGTGCTGGGAAAGCAATGTGAATGAGCCTTTCAGGAGCTTGCACTCTGTCAGAAGAGAGGTTTAAGCCAATGATTACAACACAGTGTGGTACTTCAATATCAAAAGTATATGTAACCTCACACAAATAAATATGAAACCATCTCATAATAGGCATATAAAAATAATAGGCAACTCATAAAAGAATACAAATGATCGACAGACCGACCCACTGTTTGCCTATGTAATCAGTGTATATTAAAAAGCTCATAATATCCACTGTTGGTGGGAGGTGTGGGAAAATGGTCATTCTTACACTCTTACCGGGCTACATTTCTACAGAATAATTTGGAAACCTGGTCATTTAAAGCCATTTAAATGTATATTCTTTGACCTGGAAATTCTACTGGTTTCAGCGAACGGATAAATTAGTTTCACTAACCAAAAGAAAAAAGAAAATAATTCAATTTTAGAATGACAACTTTGGTTTCATAGTGTAAATTTCACACTCCTACAAGATATCCAAGTAGGCAGTTGGACATATGTAATAATTAGCATTTACTAATGGAGTTTGCTAATCTTACATACATTATTTCATTTAATCTCTCCAAGATTCAAAGCCATCTGTATACATTGGCAGGACTAAGATTCAAACATAGCTCTTAAGCCAAAGCTCTTAGTCAATATTCTATTCATCATTCATGGGTATGACACCTGGCAGAAAGGTTCAAGATAGAAACATACATTTTGCATTTTATCTTTCGTTTATTCCTTCATTCAGCAGACATATATTAGGTACCTAAGGTTGGATCTAAGGATACCAAGAAAGTAAAGTTAAATTTCTTATCCTTAGGGAAATAAAACAGGCTTAAAACAAAAAATTGCAAACTGATATGGCAGTGATAATAGAAATAATAAAGAGGAATAATACTAATCCCCAAAGAAAGAGAGAGAGTCAACTCTGCATCGGAAAAAGAGTCATCAATGAAGGTTCTAAGAATCGAAGACAATGCTTGGCCATGATTTTGAAGGATGAGTGAAAAAAAAACCAACCCCCAAGTGGACAGGAGAAGCAGGTAAGGAATTTGATTCCAGAAAAAAAGCGTTGAATATACAGAAGCATCACTCGCAGCAGCATGGTCAGTACAAAGAAATACACGTAGGTCACCACAGTGATAAACGGACAGTGCCCTTTAACCACTCTCTAACCCAATATAAAGCCTTCCACTCTCTTGAATTGCATTTTCCAAAGAGGTCCACACCCCAATCTCCCCTCCAAACTGAGAATTGGAAAGGGACTAGGCAGCTTCCCTTGCCAATGAGGAGAAGCAGTGATGTAGTGACACTCTCCAAAACAGCTTCCCAATAGCACTGCTATCTACTGCTTCACCCAGCCTCTGGTTTTCTTCATGGCCTTTATTTACTAACTAAAATACCATCATCTATTCATTTTTTCCTTGTTTATTGCCTTTCTCCCTCATTAGAATATAAGCTCCAGGAAGGCATGAGAAGGGCCTTGTCTATTCTATTCGCCACTATGTCTTTTGTTTTTCTTTTTGAGACAGGGTCAGGCTGCAGTGGAGTGATGTGACCATGTGACCATGGCTCTCTGCAGCCTCAACCTCCCGGGCTCAAGCAATCCTCCCACCTCAGACTCCCAAGTAGTTGAGACTACAGGTGCACGCCACCACAGCTGGCTAATTTTACAATTTTTATTTTGTAAAGACAAGGTCTCACTATATTGCCCAATCTGGTCTCAAACTCCTGGGCTCAAGGGATCCTCCCACCTCAGCCTCTCAAAGTGCTAGAATGACTGTCATGAGCCATCCTGCCCACTGTATCTTGAAGAACACCTGGCACAGGAGGCACTCCACAAATACTTGCTGAATGAATGTTGTTTCATCTTACCCAACATAAAGCTTTATGGTTATTTTAAACCTAAAACTCAAATCAAAATAATATTTCACTTTTATAATATTTTCTGTAATATTTCATGTATTTTCATGATCTAATGAAATTTTCTAATGCTCTAAATAGCATCTCTATGCCCTCTATTTTTTTTCACCACAACAAATATTTAATGTGACTCCAAAATCAACACCTACGAAGTTTAACTCTGCTCTCTACCCACCCTAATACTTCATTAGAGAATCTCTGGACCAAAGAGAACAAGGTAACAATTTTAGATAAAGGGGTATGCCAACTACAAATTGATGTACGGCTTCAGTGAAACATACATGAAGAAAAACAGAAGGAAGCTATTCCATACTTAATGAAAAACTCCAAGTCCTGCTAATAAAACAAAAATATCTTAGGTAGGAAAAAAAGTGACTGATGTTACTGGAAAAACAGGTAACACATGACAACTCTAAGGAGGTCAGCATTTTTTAGAAATTACTATCACTGATATAATTACTATCACTGATATAGCAAACTCATAGAGACCAGGTCTTGCCAAACTGCATGTGACATAAAATGTTCGGTAAAAGCTCCTGGAATCTGTTTATCCAACTGGCCACTGCATTTTGGGTTTCTTTTGAGCAACCTACTACTATTTTCAGAATCACGCTTTCAGGCTACTTGTGTCACAGATAGGATGGTCTTTCCCCGGCATTTTAGGCTTTTTTAATTTTTATTTTTTGAGACAGAGTCTCACTCTGTCACCCAGGCACGATAGCTCACCGCAACCTCTGCCTCTCAAGTTCAAGCGATTCTCATGCCTCAGCCTCCCAAGTAGCTGGGATTACAGGCGCACACCACCACGCCCAGCTAATTTTCGTATTTTTTAGTAGAGATGGGGTTTCGCTATGTTGGCCAGGTTGGTCTTGAACTCCTGATCTCAGGTGATCTGCCCACCTTGGCTTCCCAAAGTGCTGGGATTACAGGCATGAGCCACCGCGCCCGGCCGCATTTTAGGCTTTAAAAGCGTACAGGAAAGTGGTACCGCAAGCTTAGCCATGCCATTACTGATCTGATTAAAATTTTTGATACAAATTGTAAATCAGGCAAGATGCAACTTCAAAAGTTCAACTATTATGAAAAATATTTACTGTTACTATGAATCTATTTCGAGACCAATGAAGACTGAAGTAAGACCTAACTGTTGCTTTGCCAAATCCATTTCTCAATATAAATGCCATGTAAAATTACACAATGGATTTACTCTAACCCTTTTTACATGGGAGTTACAAAAAGAAGCCTTTAAACCCCTCTAGGGATAAATTTACTCTTCTCAGCCAAGTGTTAACAGCAATAAATGGAGGATTTACATGTAATCCCTAAAAGCACATAGGCAGAAATTACCAACCATGCTGTGACTTTTTAACTAAGCATTTTATTTAATCCCACTTATATAACAGGGCAATTTAAAGGGTGCCAGTTTTAAAAACATGAGATGCAAATGCAAAATAGTGTCCCTCCTATTTTAAAGCTAATTTTCTAGGATTGTATATTCAAACAAATGTGGGTTGTTGTTTTTTTTTTAGAGTACTCACTAGGAATGACTAAACACCTCTTCAGACAATACTGCCATTTCTTAAAAATAATAGATATCTGAGAACTGTTTTCAAAGTCAATGTATAAACGACGTCCTTTCTAAATAGATACAAATGAACATTACACTAAAAAAATGGATGTTTTCATAGGCTAATAACAGCATAATAAATGAGCTACATGGTAAGACTCTATTGTTAACTGCTCACTGGTGGCCCACCATCCTTGAACTGTATTTCTAGAATTCTATCAGCATCTAGTTAATAAGATCTATTTCTCTGGTAAGTATTCTTTAGAAAAATGAATCAGACTTTATTAAAGACAGAATTCATATTATTACAAGCCACAATAGCTAGTTTATGATTTGTAAGACTATGTTACTGAAAGCACAAATTAAAAGAGATATTCCATTTAGAAAAAGAGATCCCTTTACTCAACCATTATACTCTAAAAATAAAACCAACAATTCTTCACACACAAACAAAATCAAGGTGGGAATATACAAATTCAACTGATCACAGAAGAATGACATAGCCAGAAGATCAATAAGGAAATGCATTTCATAGAATTAACAGTTAATGTTTATAATGAAGTTCGATCAAGTGGTTAAAGTCTATAGGACCACTTAAGAAAAATTTAAAAAGCAGAAAACAAAAAAAATCTCATCACAGGGTCAAACAAGTTTCAGATGTTCTAAACTTGTTTTCATTAGTCAGTAATATTCTAGTCTCCCAAATACTAGGCCAAATGGCTGATGTCACTTGCCTTCTCGTATTCCAACCTTGCTGAAAAATCAGAAGGAATCTGTTTACAAATCAATCTGTGCCTTGATCAGAGTTCTGCTACCTCTAAATAAAACCCTAACTTTCAATTTCTTATCACACAACTCATAAGAGTTCAGCAAAAATAAGAAAAAAAAATACTTGCCAAATATAAATAACCACTATTCACATTTTGATGTAGTAAAAACGGTCACTTGTTAAAGCTTCTTTTCTTCAAGACATTCTCCTTTTTTACCCCTCTTCCTTCCACTTATTTTCCTCCTAAATATTTCAGTATTATTCGGATAACCCGTTCACCCTAGTCAAGAAAACAACCTTCTGAGGAAGCTGAGCACAATGGTATTCTGGAATAAAATCCCACTGGGCTCTGATTAGAAGTGCAACACTCCTGCCTACGTACAACCTGTTGCACCTGCCACCAGCCCGGGAGGCCGGGACTACCACAGAACCTGTTTCCAGTGTTCGAGGCCTCCTGCAAAACATCACTTACTGTGCCAGGCATATGACTTCTCTCATTCTTCCCATTTTGAGAGCTGCCATTTTTTAGTTTCTTTTTCTTTTTTGCTGTTTCTTTGTGCTCTTTCTGTTTGTTTTGCACTTCAATAAGAACAGAAATAAAGCTGTTTTTCACTTCCTTTTCAAACTCCAGTTCATCTCGTAAGGCCAACTGCTGCACCAGCTCCTCCGAGTACTCCTTAATGGCAGTCTCAATCTCTTCCAGGAGTTCATTTAACTCAGACACTGAGAGCCTTTTTACTCCTAGGACCAAAAACAAAATGCAGCAGATATTAAGACAAAAACGTTTCAAGGATGCAAAACAGAGTAGTCACTAGCAATGACCAAATAAATACCTATGAAATAAATGTCAAAGAACAAAAATCATATTCCAAGCAATTAAATTGACTATCTGTGATCTTCTCAGAATTCTAAATTTCTGGAGGACAGGTCTGAGTAGAGGTAAGTGGGCAGGTGAGTCACTTCTCAGCTTGCTGAGAAGAAAGTCTAACAAAAGTTTTTACTGGTGCAGATCAATCATTCTGGGAATAGTACTTCAGTCAAGACTGTGAAAGCTTGTACACAGAAAAGAACAAAACACAAAAGCAGAGGGAAAGTACAGAAACCACCTGCTGAGCAGCAACTGCAAGCCGTTTGGCAGGGTTCTGGGATAACTCTGAAAAGGAAAGAAGTTCATCTGAAAGAATTAAACTGAATACATATTTAATTACAAATGCCCCGATCTGTGAATTTTGTAAAAAATTGGTGATATGGTGCATCTGTGTCCCCACCCAAATCTCATGTTGAAAATGTAATCCTCAATGTTGGAGGTGGGGGCGGGAGGTGATTGGATCATGAGGGCAATTTATTTATCTTTTTTTTTTTGAGATGGAGTCTCACTCTGTCACCCAGGCTGGAGTGTAATGGCGTAATCTCAGCTCACTGCAACCTCCACCTCCCGGGTTCAAGAGATTCTCCTGCCTCAGCCTCCCCAGTAGCTGGGACTACAAGTGCATGCCACCACACCCAGCTAATTTTTGTATTTTTAGTAGAGATGGGGTTTTGCCATGTTGGCCAAGATGGTCTCGATCTCCTGACCTCATAATCCACCTGCCTCGGCCTCCCAAAGTGCTGGGATTACAGGCGTGAGCCACTGCGTCCAGTCATGAGGGCAATTTCTAATGGTTTAGTACCATCCCCTGGTGCTGTTCTCATGACAGAGTTCTCATGAGACCTGGTTGTTTAAAAGTATGTGGCACCTCCCCCGCCCCCTTCCTCCTGCTCCAGCCATGAGAAGATGCCTGCTCCAGCTTTGCCTCCCACCCTGAGTAAAAGCTCCCTGAGGCCTTTCCAGAAGCAGACGCTGCCAGTCTTCCTGTATAGCCTGCAGAACAGTTAGCAAATTAAACTTCCTTGTATAAATTACACAGTTTCAGCCGTTTCTTTTTAGCAGTGCAAGAATGGACTAATACAACTGGGAAGGCAAAAGGGAACAATATTCCCTGAAACCCCTTCCAGGCTTCTGTCAGCACTTCTCCTGTGAGAGACAGGACACTGTTAAAGTCCCAGCCCACGGGACCTCAGAATGTGGACATGGGGTCTTTAAAAAGGTAAATTAAGGTTAAATGAAGACATCAGGATGCGCCCTAACCCAGTATGACTGGTATTCTCATAAAATGGGGTGATCAGGACACAGAAGAAAGACCACGTGAAGACATATGGAGAAGGCAGCCATCTGAATGTCAAGGAGAGAGGCCTCTGAAAAAAACCAAACCTGCCAACACCTTGATCTCAGACTTCTGGCCTCCAGAACAACGAGAACATAAATTCCTGTTGTTTAAGCCAACCAGGCTGCGGTACTTTGTTCTGGCAGCACTAGCAAACCAATACAGATTTTACTATCTGTATCAGGTAACAGGACTGTATTTGGGAGTCAGGATCCCAACACTGTTTACTCATATCTATGGCAGCATGGTCAAATCAGACCATCTGACAGAATTTGGTCTGTCTGACTGTCTGTATGTTGAAGCCATAAAATCCAAAGATCTATAGGTAACTAAGCTTCAGACTGGGCATGCCACAAAGACAAAACTAGGTGACAACACAGGTTGAGCAGACACAGATCCCATCACTGCCTATTCAAGGAGGGGACCAGTCGTATGGCAATGATTAGATGTCTACCTTCCAACTAGCCTCAGGCATTTCACAGGCTGGTTACAGTTATTCAGAAATCAACTGTAGAGTTTCTAGAGTTCATTATTCTCATATACGTCAAACAGATCCATGGTTCCCAAAATTCTTCATAGTAACACACAAGACTATTTGTATAGACAGGAATTATGTTTGACAAATAATTACTGAATATCGATTGTACACTTCAAATATGATGAGGTTTGTTAGAGACTCAATTGTGTCCTCTGCAAAATTCATGTGTTCTAACCCCTAGTACCTCAGAAGGTTACAGTATTTGGAGATATGGTCTTTAAAGAGGTAATCATGTTAAAATAAGGTCATTAGGATAGAATCCAACATGATTGCTGTCCTTATAAGAGAAAATGTGGGGCCAGACGCGGTGGATCACGCCTGTAATCCCAGCACTTTGGGAGGCAGAGGTGGGCAGATCATGAGGTCAGGAGTTCGAGACCAACCTGGCCAACATGGCAAACCCCCATCTCTACTAAAAATACAAAAATTAGCTGGGCGTGGTGGTAGGCACCTGTAATCCTAGCTACTCAAGAAGCTGAGGCAGAAGAATCGCTTGAACCCAGGGGCAGAGGTTGCATTGAGCCAAGATCACACCACTTCACTCCATCCTGAGCAAAAGAGCAAAACTCCATCTCAAAAAAGCAAAAGATTAAATTTGGACATAGACACAAACAGAAGGAGGCTGAAATCAAAGCTTTCTGGAGAACATCACACTATACATTTGATATAGACGAAAAGCACAGAAATCATTGATTTAAGCAGACTCCCTTACTCTCTTCATAACTGCTGGTACTAGACCTCTTAAGAGTTTGAATTTCCTGGGAAAGCATTGAAAGCCGATCTGACTGTGTAGGGGTTTCATCTTCTTCTGGGTCCGGTGATTCCTGCATCATTTCTTCAATTTCTTCAATAACCTTTAAAAACATACATACAACTGTTAATCAAATATACAAAAGGAAAATGATATGAAACATGGCGTTCACCCAAGGCACCCAGAGTAGAAATGCACTAAATTCTCCATTAACCAATGGTTTTCAGGTGTGGGTATTCAGAATAATCAAAATTTTGATTATAGGAGCAAACATTTATCAAGAAAAAATTACAATACACTAAACACAAACCTAAATAGAATTTGATTTACTATGTCCATCATGATTCAGTAGGCCCTCCCAGGTCTTGCAAAGTCTAAGAAATGGTGCCACAAACACATGATAATTTACTTCAGACATACCAGAACCAGAACATAAAGTAATCGTTAGAAGAAAGCAAATAACAGAAAATTTACCGTAGACATGCAAGTCCTCAATGTAAAGGTATTTCATCCAAAATTCTGACATAAAATTTAGAAAATACAAAAGCACAAAAAACTATATGTAAACAAGAAATTACCTTTACGACAGCAAAATATTCTTTTAACAGTAGAAAAAGAATTGTATATATTAATTCAATGAAAAATAAAGGGATATTTTTAAATTACTTAAGTAGAAGTCTAAAGAGAAAAATGCTACGAAAAGCAGAAAAACTTCAGAAATACATTTGCCTTTAAACAATGATCTACTGTCTAGTGCAGTGCTGCTCAAATCTTACGACAGTATCTTGCCTGTTCCAGATTCTAAAAGTTGAGAAGTATATAGAACTCAGCAAAAATGTAAAGGAAAGCCAGGAAAATTAATAGTTAGAAAAGAAGGACATAAAGTTAAAAAAAAAATTAAATACAATTAAATGAAGGAGCAAAACATCATGAGCATATTTCCCATGCTTTATGAATTAACAAGCTTAACAGGTAACATTTCCACCAAGGAAAAACAAAGGCAAATGTGAAGGAGATGGGATTATGTCAATTATAAGAAGAGTCTCCAAAACAGGCAATATAATATGATACAATGAGCTACTCAGGGCTCCTAGAGAATCTGTTATTCTAACTCTTAAAACCAGGGAGGGTTTAAGGAATTAGGCAGGTCAGTGAGGGGACAATGAATTCTCAAGGTCATGTCTATCCTGAGATTACCCTCTACCTCAAAACAGCCCTCCAACCTACTATTACCTTGCTTTTTTAAGCACTGCATTCTTTCCAGGCCTAGAACAATTCAACCACAAATATGACTAAGGAGCATCCAAATAACACAATTTTAATGTAAATTTTTAATGTCCTCCTCCCAAGTTTGCCATAATATATCTCCTTACTGACCTCGTCTTTCCAGCCTAAAAATAGAGTATGGTAGAATTCACAGTCCGAGTAGCCATGGAACATTTTATTTCAGGAAGAAGTTCTGGCATCACATTTCAACAATACAACAGAGGTGGGAAGAGCATTCAGAAAATGAGAAAGCTGATTCGACTGGTTTTAAGTGAATACAGGGTTGACCTTATTAGAGCATTCCACAGGAATAATGCTCACTTCTTTCTGAGGCACACAATATGTACTTTAACACATGCTAATGCTTTTTACCCAGAGTTTTAAAGATACTAAATAATTTCTACACAGATATTTCACAGTTTTTCCATATTTGGATAAATCTGAAGAAATAAGGAAATTCACAATATTTTTCCGGTTTGGGGTTAAGCAACAACCCTTCCTTGGTAACTTGCTATACACTTCAACAATGCCTATGCTGGAAATCTTCCCAACTAACATAATCCCTTCTGCTTCAGATGACATTACTTTTCCCTGTGGAAGAGTTAACTATTAAGCCTGTATAACCAGAAAAAATAGGAAAGATAAGTAAACCAACAGCCATTATTTAGTGTCATAATAAGAAGCCGTTTTTCAGCTCTGGAGTCTCTTTTCCTTGCACTGACAAGTATCTCCTCTATACCTGGTCTGCCGTGAAGAGGGGTTCATCATTCACACAGGAGACAATGATTGAGTGCATATCCAGCTGCTCTCTCAGCTCCTCGTCATCTGATGTATCAAAGAGCAAACTGTCACTTACCTAAAAACAAAAATGCCCACCATTAAAAGCAGGACATCCTGATCAAAACAAAGTTCACAGCTCTGAGTAAAGGAGGCTGCAGAGAAAAGCATCTACTGAGAGTGTTCCCTTGAGAGGGAGAAATTATTACAATCACTCTGTACCAAGCAGTGAGTACATGTTCATCTTGAACAGAAATGAGAAGAATGTATAATAAATATGAAATTGCTAAGATGCTGCATACATCCCCTATTGCCTGAGATAGATACAAACTTAGCTATTTTTTTCCATGGGGAAGACTGCTTTAAAAGCTGACAGATATGCAGAAAAAAAATATGGTATTTGTAAGCAAGTCATAGAGAATTACAGTGAGTTGAAGGGAGAATAGGAGCAAGTTTAGCAACAAACAATAAGATTGGTAGACGTTAACATTCAAAAGAAAATATAAAAGTTACTTGCAAACTAACTGCTAATATCTTTTTTTTTTGAGATGGAGTCTCGCCCCGTCCCCCAGGCTGGAGTGCAGTGGCGCTGTCTCAGCTCACTGCAACCTCCACCTCCCAGGTTCAAGTAATTTTCCTGCCTCAGTCTCTCATGTAGCTGGGATTACAGGCGGTTGCCACCATGTCTGGCTAATTTTTTTGTATTTTTAGTAGAAACAAGGTTTCACAATGTTGGTCAAGTTGGTCTAGAACTCTTGACCTCAGGTGATCCACTTGCCTTGGCCTCCCAAAGTGCTGGATTACAGGCGTGAGCCACTGTGCCCAGCCCACACGTTTCTTCTTAACAAAAAAATAATAATCCTAGGTTCCAAAAACATCTTTAAACCTAACTGAGCTGGCAATTCACCTCTCACCTCACCACCATCTTCCACCCTGCTCTGCGCTCCAGGAGGATCACCTTTATGGAGGACATCAAAGGATGTTCTTGATGTCTGGCTTCCAGATGGGTTAAACCCCACTGGCAGACACTGGGAGACTGGAGGGTGGGATGGTGAGGGCTGCGCATGTATTCTGCTGTCTTCCTCCCTGTCAGGCTGTCACTTGTTGACTATGGCTCCTCACCAAAAGCCATCGCTCTGGTTAGCAGACCTCTCCCACATAGCCAATCTCAACAGTTTCTGGTAATCTCCCCCTGTCCTTACCTCCTCATGCCCAGGACTGCTAAAGTACCAGTTTCTGTTATCAGCCCTGGGGGATTGCACCACGCCTAGTTAGCTTCCCTTAACCCTGCCCATACCAGTATAAACAGCCCCCTTAATAACGACTTAGAGTTTAGCACCAGTACTGACAGTAAAAACCTTGCCTGAAAAAACTCAGCAGATTGAAATGAACAAGTGAACCTCTGTCTATCATCTACGTATCTGTCATGACATGACCATTCCAGTGTTGAATGGAACTGAAATTAGAACTCTATTCCCCAGGCCAGGTGCGGTGGCTCATGCCTGTAATCCCAGCACTTTGGGAGGCCAAAGTGGGCGGATCAAGAGGTCAGGAATTTGAGACCAGCCTGGCCAATATAATGAAACTCTGTCTCTATTAAAAATAAAAATAAATAGCTGGGCATGGTGGCAGGTGCCTGCAATCCCAGCTACTTGGGAGGCTGAGGTGGGAGAATCACTTGAACCCAGGAGGCGGAGGTTGCAGTGAGCCGAGATCACGCCACTGCACTCCAGCTAGGGCAATGGTGTGAGACTCTGTCTCAAAAAAAACAAAAAAAAGAACTCTATTCCTCAGGAAGGATTAGCACACACTGAGTTTCCTAAGAATAAATGTGCAACAAGGATTATGTAAGAAGCCACCATGTCATTCTATTACATAGTATATAACTAAAATGATAAAATTTTACCTGGCAAAATAATTTTATTTACCCATGCAGAGGATATATATCTAAAGCGGAGGACAAATGGAGTGGAGCTAGGTCCCTACTTCTTCCCTAGTCTGCATAACACGAGCATCTGGAGTTTGCAGGTGAACACAGACTACAGAGTAAGAAACCTGCAGGTGAGAAGAGTCAAGGAAAGAAGCACTGGCGTGTCGACTTTCCAACATCAGGCAGGTAGAAGGCCCATCGGCACTGCAGGGTCCACCCACACCCCTGCATTGAAGAAGGCTGCTGCACAGTGAAGACATCCTTTCTTATTTTATTTCTTACTGCACCATCAGCCTAGCAAAGGCCTGGCCATGGCCTTCAACACAGCATCATGAACTCAGAACACTGTGGAAAAAAGAAGAATCTAAAAGCTTTCAGGGAGGAAAAAAAAAAAAAGCACATCATATTAACAGGATCAGGAATCAAAATGTCACGTGAATTCTCAATAGCTACAATAGATGCTACAAAATAATCAATGTAATTTCTAGGTTGGGAGAAATTCCATCCTAGAATCTTATATCCAGCTAAAAAACAAGTAGGTAGGGGCTTAGGAAAAAGATAGTTTCAGACATACAAGTTCTCAAAAAATTTACCTCTCATGTGCCCTTTCTCAAAAAGCTACCAGGAGGAAAATGAAAAAGAAAAAAAGACATGTGGTCTAATAGCAAGTGACAGGCAAAGAGAATTCTCATCATGATAGCAAAGTGAAAATCCCAGAATGATGACTGTAAAGCTAAACTAGAGAGCAACCATTCAGATTAGAACTGTTACTGCAGAGAGCATGGAGAAAAGAGAGAGGAGGGTGGGGAGGGGGAGCAGGAGGACTAGATAGATTACCTAGTGTAGTCCATTTGCTAAATGAGTTCTATGGCTCTACTGAGGCTGAATTGGTCAGCTAATTATAAACTAAATAAATCACAAAAAGGCAGTTATTATCCTAAGAAAAAGTCTAAGTAGAAAAGGAGAAAATCTAAACATATCAAAATGGGTCAACCGTACACATTTAAATAGTAAATATAAATGAAGAAGATTAATTCAACCCCAGATGTTGATGTAATTATACAGGGAAGATGGGGGAAGGGAAGTTTTTGGGAGGGTCTGGTGTCAGGGGTTGGCAAAGGGCAGTAAGAGAGCTAAACCTTCACCCTCTGGTGGAAAGTAAATAAATAAAGTCTAAAATTGAGAAAATAATATCAAGCAAAATGGCATGAGCATGTTATCTGCTAGAAGAAATAGCTGATATAATTCAAAGTGGCCAGTTACCTCTGGTAAGGAGAAATCAAGGATGAGGTAAGTGGAGCAGAGACTGCCATTTCATTTAAGTCCTATAGCTCTAATTTACTTTTTAAACTATGACAGCTGTCCCTTCAATAATTTAATTTTTAAAAGAAGAAGAAAGATCAAGAAACTAGGTTCTTGATGAGAGGGGATGTATGATTTCAAAATCATAGAACATGAAAAAGTGGCACAATGTGATTTCAAGGGCGTGTCGCTGGCACGGAGTAGACCTACCGATTAGCTTCATCCATCCTTCCACTTCAAACACTCCAAACCCTCTTCCCAGTCACTCTTCCAGTGTTGCAGCTTGAGGACAATAGTTCTGTTTTATTTTTCCCCTTCTGGCTTATAAATACTAAAAGTTTTAATTTTAAAATTAATCCAGGCTGGCACAGTGGCTCATGCCTGTAATCCCAGCACTTTGGGAGGCTGAGGTTGGTGGATTGTTTGAGCTCAGGAGTTTGAGACCAGCCTCAGCAACATGGTGAAAAAATTACATCTCTACAAAAAATACAAAAAATTAGCCAGGCGTGATGGCGTACATCTATAGTTCCAGCTATCTGGGAGGCTGAGGTAGGAGAATTGCTTGAGCCCAGGAAGCAGAAGTTGCAGTGAGCTGAGATGGTGCCACTGCACCCCAGCCTGGGCAACAGAGCCAGACCATGTCTCAAAAAAAAAAGAAAACAATTACTCCTAAGGAAACCTAGGTTGCCACAGCTCACACCTGTAATACCAACACTTGGGGAGGACAAGATGGAAGAATCTCTTGAGGTCAGGAAATTAAGAACAGCCTGAGCAACACAGTAAGACCTTGTTTCTACAAAAGTATTTTTTCTTAAAATTAGCCAGGCATGGCACTGCTCATGTGTAGTCCTAGCTACTCAGGAAGCTGGAGTGGGAAGATTGCTTAAGCCCGGGAGTTGGAGGCTGCAGTGAGCTATGATGGTGCCACTGTACTCCAGGCTGGGCAACACAGGGAGACACTCTCTCAATCTATCAATCAATCAATCAATCAATCAAATGCTTCTATGGAAGATATTATTAGCTTTTTCTTATTTCTGCTCTTAAAGTTATAAAGATGCACACAAAAGTCCCTGTCATCAAGGAAATGCACATGGAAGGAAAAATACAGCACATAAGATGTTCTTAAGCTGAAATCAATGAGAAGCATTTTATCATATAAGCATATTCAAGAATGGCACCAGATTTAGAATAGGTTTATGACCGAAACACATGAGCAATACCAGTAAACTATTATAACAAATTTCCATGAAAACAGAAATGATCCCAGATCATCTTTCCAGAGAGAGAGCCAAGTCCATTCCCCACAGAGATGGCATATGCTAAGAGCTGGAATACCTTTCAGGCTTTGCAAACTAGCCCTGGCTGTCATGGGTATCATTATTCACTCTCCCATTCGGCATAAATGTGTCTTCTCTTTGCCAAGCATTCCCATCGCTCCTTCCTATGCCATGGTTAGAAACAGACCTGGTGGTACTGTTTCCCTGTATAAAACTGAAGATACATCAAATGGAAAAAATGTGCCTATGTAAGAATTTGAAAGATACCAGTTGCCCTACTCTAAAAAAGACCTATCAAATTTAGAAGTGTGCCATCTTAATCTTCAATCAAAGAAAAATTTAAAACTGCAATCTAGCAAACTAGTTTTCCTGAATGTTTTTCTCATTTCAATGCAAAAAAAAATTCTTTTGTCAAAAACAATTTTCTATAGACTTTGTTTTTTAAGTAAAATAATCTAAAGAATGCTTTTGGCCTGGCATGGTGGCACATGCCTGTAATCCCAGCACTTTGGGAGGTGAAGGTGGGCAGATCACGAGGTCAGGAATTCAAAACCAGCCTGGTCAGCATGGTGAAACCCCATCTTACTAAAAATACAAAACAATTAGCTGGGCATGGTGGGGCACGCTTGTAATCCCAGCTACTTGGGGGGCTGAGGAAGGAGAACTGTTTGAACCCAGGAGGTGGAGGTTGCAGTGACCCGAGATTGCCCCACTGCACTCCACCCTGGGCAACAGAGCGAGACTCTGTCTTAAAAAAAAAAAGAAAAAAAGAATGCTTTCAAAAGGTAAATTTTATATAGCTTAGTCATGGAAAGAATAGAGCACTCAGGTGGCAATGGTAAATACAATAACTTTTCCAGGTTAAAAAAAGGTTTAATTATATACTGTGTAATAGAATGATGTGGTGGCTTCTTACATAGTCCTTGTTGTCCATTTGTTTTTCAGAAACTCAATGTGTGCTAATCCTTCCTGAGAAACAGAGTTCTAATTTCAAATCTATTCATCACCAGAATAGTCACATCACAAAAGAGAGGTGATAAGTGAATGATGACGTGTTCACTTTCATCTGCTGAGTTCTTCCAGCTAAGGCTTTTTAATGTCAGTACTAGCATTAAACTCTACGTCATTACTAATCACTATCTTGGCGATGTCATTACCCTGGCATTGAAAATGACATTCAAAAGACAACAAAAGGGAGCTACTTCCCAAAATGCAATCTAAGAACAATTCAAGATGTACAGCGAATCCCTCAGTATCCAAGGGAAATTGGTTCCAGGACGCTCCAATACCAAAATCTGCTGATGCTCAAGTCCCTTATATAAAATGGGGTAGTATCTGCATATAACCTGTGCATATCCTCCTGTAAGCTTTAAATTACATGTAAATTACTTATAATACCTAAACAAGGTAAATGGTTTATAGTTGTTGGTTTTTCATTTTTATTATTTTTTATTGTTGTGTTGTTATTTTATTGTGTGGTTTTTTTTTCAAGTTTTTTAATCCACAGTTGGCTAAAGCAGCAGATGTGAAACCAGAGAATATAGTGGGCCCACTATATATTTCAGTCAATGAAATTGGATTAAAGTGTCTCATTCATGCTGCTAATGTGCCTCTCTTTGAAACTATGAATGAAAACTCTTCTATGCTATTTTTTAATATGTCAAAAAAAATACCCATGCACTGGTTTTGGTGCACTCAGCAGTATTTTAAATAATATAGAAAATATTTTTTAAAAAACTTTTCCATCACAATCTCTGGCCCTACAGTTTCACTGATGCTCATTTCTTCACTCAATAGTGAACAGGTGTCTTCATACTTACTATGTGCCAGGAACAGTGTTGTTACTATAAAGACAAATACAAATACCTGCTGGGAAGTCAAAATCTAGTGACAGACTCAGAAACATGATTAACAAGAGAAGGCAGTGGTAATTTTAGAGACATAGACAAAGGGCTCCGGGAACAAGCGCCCCTGAGACAACAAGGCTAAACCCCATGGCACAGATAACAAGTCCTTTCAAAGTTCACATCCCCACTAGTGCCATCAGTTCCCACAGAGGGGAGTATGTTTTCCTTCCGTGCAGGGATTTAGGCCATGGCTAAATAACCATCTGTCAGAGATGCTGGAGGTGGGGATTCCCCCCAAGTGAGAGGCTGGATTAAGTGTCCTTTAAAGCCCCTTCCAACTCTAAAACTGTATAATTCCATGAGATCAGCAAAGGCTAAAACAGTAATAGGAAGCTTCAGAGAGGAAGGGAAACTTGAACTAAGCCCAAAATTATAGTCAGGACCTAAATAAACATAAGACAGAGCAAAAGATCCCTCATTTTATTCCTTTTCATTAAATGTATGCCAGGTCTGTCTGCAAAGCTTAATGGGATTAATGACTGGTACAATCAGGAAGATTTCTATAGCTATTGAATACTGGGAAATATAGCAAGAATTCTACATTTTACTAGAAAATAGTAACAGTAGGCTTTTCTGATCTCAAATATAAGAAAATCCTTTTAACAAAACATTAACAGTGCTATTAAAAATACTGACAGGACTACCGCACTATACTCCCAATAATCACATAATTATATTTAATGAAATATAAAGCACACAAGAAGATCTGGCATAAGTTTACATTATTATTTGATAAAGAACTTAAACAGCCTGGCCCTGAAACTTAGATCATTTGACTATGTTTCTCATGAACTTTAAACAAACTTAACAGTGTGATTTCCCACTTCAAGTAATTCTCTGCCCTTTTCTGCCCCCATACCTGTCCTATCACTTGTGCTCCACTTCTTAGTCAAAGCGTCTTCACTTTGCAATACCAGGACATATACAGGGGCCCCCAAGAAAGGTAAGTTAGCCAAGAACATATTTAAAAAGACAAGAACTAAAACATCTTTATTTTTTTTTGGAGATGGAGTCTCACTCTGTCGCCAGGCTGAAGTGCAGTGGTGCAAACTTGGTCACTACAACCTTCACCTCCCGGGTTCATACAATTCTCCTGCCTCAGTCTCCCAAGTAGCTGGGACTACAGGCGCATGCCACCATGCCTGTAATTTTTGTATTTTTAGTAAAGAAGGGGTTTCACCATGTTGTCCAGGATGGTCTCGATCTCCTGACCTCGTGATCCGCCTGACTCGGCCTCCCCAAGTGCTGGGATTACAGGCGTGAGCCACTGCACCCGGCCTTAAAAAGCCAAGAACTAAAATGCCTTTTAAAGGTTCTCCAGTATTCACAGGAATACATAGTCTCCTGACAACATATCATGTCTAGAGGTCACCACATTCATTAAAATGTTAACTCGATGTTGAGATTCCAATACCCTCAGTATATTAAACCAAAGGCTGGCATTTTTACTGAATGTTTCAGTGCATCAAAATTTTACTGAGTGTTGTAGTCCATCATCACTGCCAGGTGCAGTGGCTCATGCCTGTAATCCCAACACTTTGGAGGCTGAGGTGGATCACCTGAGGTCAGGAGTCAGAGACCAGCATGGCCAACACAGCCAAACCCTGCCTCTACTAAAAATACAAAACTTAGCCGGGCATGGTAGTGCACGCCTGTAATCCTGGGCATGGTGGTGCACACCTGTAATCCCAACCCTCTGCCTCCCAGGTTAAAGTGATTCTCCCACCGGGAGGTTGAGGTGGGAGAATCGCTTGAACCCGGGAGGCAGAGGTTGCAGTCAGCCGAGATCACTCAACTGCACTGCAGCCAGGGCAACAGAGCAAGCCTCCATCTCAAAAAGAAAAAAAAATTGTGATGGAAATTTAGCTACACATACAAAAATGAGTGTGCTGGAGAAGAATTGGAGAAATGTACCAGCAAGGTGACAGCCCTAGAGCCAAGAGAGTAAGACAGAGCCTCCCCAACTGATGTAAGTTCAGAAATAAGAGTCAAGTCAATGAATCTGTGTTAAGCAGAAATGCTACTATTTTAGTTCTATTATCAGCATCAGTTATTCAAAAACCATTGGTTCATTTCGTAACTTACCCCTTTTTCTGAGAGGTTCAGAGTAAGCAAATGCAAGGTCCTAGTATGGGATGACTTCCAGTCTACAGGCATTACATTTCCATAATTATCTGTCAGGGCATTCCAAATCCTTAAAAGGAAGAAAACTACAATCAATGAAAATTAATACTCTATATGTCTTTCTTAAACAAACGTTCAGTGAAAGATGATCACCAAATGCCAAAGGAGAAAAACAAAAAGCACATTGTCTCAAAAAACATCAACAAAGTAGAGTCTCCTAAACAAAACTAAGTGAAAAATCACATAACTGGGCTGATAAGAAGTCCTAAGGGAAGGTGAAGGTGTACAGAAAACCCCCAAAGTCAAATAGGCAACATTTCCATTGTATTAGGTGCTAGGCACCTTCTAAGCAATTTATATGTATTAACTCATTTAATCTTGAAAAACAACATTAGAAGGGGAAAACATTATTATTCCCATTTTATAGATGAAGAAACTGAAACACAGGGAGGGTAAGAGATGTTTCCAGGGTCACATGAGTAATAAATACAACTGTGTATTACACTTACTTTTCTTCTGTAACTTCAAACACACAGACCATTTCAAAAAGTGAAAAATTCCTAACCAAAGGTTTGTTATCCTTTCTGGAAAAAGAATTTGCTCTCAATGTGAGAACAGGATTTAATATCTAATTTGTAATAAAGAAGCAAAGGACTAAGGCAGATAAAATGAAAAGGAGAAAGAGATGGAGTTCACAATAAAATGCACACAGGCTCTAGCCAATGCAGTTACCTGACTTTGTTACCCACCAGCATTATGGGGAGGCAAGAGGGTAAAATGGAAAGGGCATTTGAATAAGACTAGGGAAACAAACTCTCGTCTCCATCCTTCTTCAAACAACGAGCCACTGGCCAAGCCCCTTAACCTCTCTAGGTATCCACTGCCCTTCTATAAATGAGAGACCTGGATAAGAAACAGACACTCCTTCCAGCTCTGTTACTCTAAGCATTAATTCAAATGAGATGTATTGAAGAGAATCCCAAACCACACCAGATAAGAACACCAAACTCAAATTTCATGACCGAAATTCAGGTTTCAATACCAAAGTAATAATCAGCACAATAAAACATGTTTTATGAAAAACCAGAGTTCAGAGACACAAGTGAGTTGAAATCTAAATGGGATAGGTCAAACACTAAACATATTAGCTACTCACTAGCTAGAGGTATACACAAAGATGTCATGTAAAAAAACGTATATTAGGTATATAATTGTGAATAAACAATAGGCTTTCTTTCCAAGTGTGTAAGGCACTAGGATACAAAAATAATCCTGGTTGGGGCATAAACATAAGTATGAATTTTTTTTAAGTTCCAGGGTACATGTGAAGAAGGTGCACACTTGTTAAATAGGCAAACATGTGCCATGGTGATTTGCTGCACCTATCAACCCATCACCTAGGTATTAAGCTCAAGAATGGAAATTTTAAAATAGAGATATAGCATAGTTAACAAATAGAGATTAGGCACTATAAAGAAGAAGCAATAGGACTGCAACTGCTAAAAGCATAACATCCCAAATGATGTTTGGCTTTAAAATACACATTAGGGACGGGCCTGGAGGCTCATGCCTGTAATCCCACCACTTTGGGAAGCCAAAGTGGGAGGACTGCTTGAAGCCAGTTCAAGGCCAGCCTGGGCAACAAAATGGAGACCCACATCGCTACCAAAAAAAAAAAAAAAAATTTAATTCACAGTCCCAGCTACTTAGGAGGCTAATGCAGGAGGGCTGCTTAAGCCTGGGTGACAGAGCAAGACCCTGCCTCTAAAAATGTATAAATGAAATAAAAAAATAAAATGAGCCTCAATAAAAATGTGAACCCAAAAAGCTCTCAAGAACTAATTCATTGGCCCAGCAAAACTCCCACAGGCATGGTCCATTCCTATGCTCCTCTCTGTTGGAATCATATCTCCTCTAATGCTAGTGAAGTAGAATTAGAGGCAATGTCTGTAGACTGCTAAACTTGCTGGGTTTCTGGCTCATACCTTCCTGGGTAAGAAATTTTCAAACACTGAGTAACTGATTATATTAGTTCATTTTCATGCAGCTGATAAAGACATACCTGAACCTGGAATGGGGAAAAGGTGGGTTTAATTGGACTTACAGTTCCTCATGGTGGGAGGCAAATGGCACTTCTTACATGGCAACAGCAAGAGAAAATGAGGTAGATGGAAAAGCAGAAACCCCTGATAAACCCATCAGATCTTGTGAGACTTATTCACTATCATGAGAATAGCACAGGAAAGACCAGCCCCATGATTCCATTACCTCCCCCTAGGTCCCTCCCACAACATGTGGGGATTCTGGGAGATACAATTCAAGTTGAGATTTGAGTGGGGACACAGCCAAACCATATCATTCTGCCCCTGGCTCCTCCAAATACTGTATCCTCACATTTCAAAACCAATTATGCCTTCCCAACAGTCTCCCAAAGTCTTAACTCATTGCAGCATTAACCCAAAAGTCTATAGCCAAAAGTCTCATCTGAGACAAGGCAAGACCCTTCTGCCTATAAGCCTGTAAAACCAAAAGCAAGCTAGTTACTTCCTATATACAAGGTGGGTACAGGTATTAGGTAAATATGGCTGTTCCAAATGAGAGAAATTGGCCAAAACAAACGGGTTACGGGGCCCATGCAAGTCCGAAATCCAGTGGGGCAGTCAAATTTTACAGCTCCAAAATGATCTCCTTTGACTCCAGGTCTCGCATCCAGGTCACGCTGATGCAAAAGGTAGGTTCCCATGGTCTTAGGCAACTCTGCCCCCCCAGTTTTGCAGGGTACAGCCTTCCTCTCTGCTGCTGTCACAGGCTGGTGTTGAGTGTCTGTGGCTTTCCAGGTGCACATGCAAGCTGTCAGTGGAGCTACCATTCTGGGGTCTGGAAGAGAGTGGCCCTCTTCTCACAGCTCCCCAAAGCAGTGCCCCAGTAGGGACTCTACGTGGTGGCTCCAACCCCACATTTCCCTTCCGTGGTGCCCTAGCAGAGGTTCTCCATGAGGGCCTCAGAGCAAACTTTTGCCTGGGCATTCAGGCGTTTCCACACATCTTCTGAAATCTAGGAGGAGGTTCCCAAACCTCAATTCCTGACTTCTGTGCACCCGCAGGCTCAACACCACATGGAAGTTCCCAAGGCTTAGGGCTTGCACCCTCTGAAGCCACAGCCCGAGATGTACATTGGCCCCTTTCGGCCATAGCTGGAGCAGCTGGGACATAGGGCACCAAGTCTCTAGACTGCACACAGCAGGTGGACTCTAGGCCCAGTCCACAAAACTAGTTTTTCCTTTTTGGGCCTCCAGGCCTGTGATGGAAGGAGCTGCTGTGAAGGTTTCTGACACGGCCTGTTGACATTTTCCCCTTGGTTGTGGGGGCTAACATTAGGCTCCTTGCTACTTATGCAAGTTTCTGCAGCTGTCTTGAATTTCTCCCCAGAAATGGGGGGGTTTTCTATCATGTAGTCAGGCTGCAAATTTTCCAAACTTTTATGCTCTGCTTCCCTTATAAAACTGAATGCCTTTAATTGTATCCAAGTCACCTCTTGAATGCTTTGCTGTTTAGAAATTTTTTCTGTCAGTTACTGTAACTCACCTTTCTCAGGTTCAAAGTTCCACAAATCTCTAGAGCAGGGGCAAAATGCCACAAGTTTCTTTGCTAAAACACAGCAAGGGTCACCTTTGCTCCAGTTCCCAACAACTTCCTCACTTTCACCAGAGACCACCTCAACCTGAATTTTATGGTCCATATTGCTGTTGGTATTTTGGGAAAAGCCATTCAACAACATCTCTAGGACGTTCTAAACATTCTCACATTTTTCTGTCTTCTGAGCCCTTCAAACTGTTCCAATCTCTGCCTGTTACCCAGTTCCAAAGTTGCTTCCATATTTTCGGGTATCTTTTCAGCAACGCCCCACTCTGCTGGTACCAATTTACTGTATTAGTCCATTTTCATGCAGCTGATAAAGACTTACCTGAGACTAGGAAGAAAGAGAGGTTTAATTGGACTTACAGTTCCACATGACTGGGGAGGCCTCAGAATCACAGTGGAGGTGAAAGGCACCTTCTTGCATGGTAGCAGCAAGAGAAAATGAGAAAGAAGCAAAAGCAGAAACCCCTCATAAGCCCATAAGATCTCGTAAGACTTCTCTATCATGAGAACAGTACAGGAAAGAACTCCCCCTGGATCCCTCCCACAACACATGGGAATTCTGGGAGATACAATTCAAGTTGAGATTTGGGTGGGGACACAGCCAAACCATATCACTGACTATAGATCTAATCCTGGTCAGGAACTTGAGTAGGATACACTAGCAAGTGAAGACAGCCCAGGGTTTGAGGAGATTGCTTTGTCTGCTTATTTGCTCCTTCTTAAATGAGGCTATAAGAAAAATACAAGTGGAATGGAATACTTCACTTAGAAGTGCCTGTTGGTGAGTCTGATCTTCCAAGAAAACGAAAGCCAATTCACAGTCTCCACCGAGGTCAAAACAATGGTAGCTGGAAGGACATACAGGAAACTCTAGTGGAAGATTTCTAGAATTCTGCAGTTAAGACATATGAACTGCCTTCATCTTTAACATAAAGTATTACAACCCGTCGTAAACAGCGGGCAGAACAGCTCTTTTGCAAGGAGGTCAAAGTTCTGCCAACATTAAATCCTGCAGAATACTCTTCTAAAGTAAAACCTAAGTAGGTAAATACAATCCATATTTAACCAAAACTAAAGCTGAGGCTTAGAGAAGTTAAGTGCCCTAAAGTAGTGATCCCCATCCTTTTTGATACCAGGGACTGGTTTTATGGAAGACAATTTTTCCACAGACCAGGGGTTGGGGGGATGGTTTTGGGATGATTCAAGCACATTACAACTTATTGTGCACTTTATTTCTATTATTATTACACTGTCATATATAATGAAATAATTGTACAACTCACCATAATGTAGAAACATGGGAGCCCTGAGCTTGTTTTCCTGCAACGAAATGCTCCTATCTAAGGGTAAGGGGAGACAGTGACGGACCATCGGGCATTAGATTCTCACAAGGTGTGTGCAAACTAGATCTCTCACAGGCACAGTTCACAATAGGGTTTGCGCTCCTATGAGAATCTAATGCTGTGGCTGATCTGACAGGAGGAGGAGCTCAGGTGGTAATGCAAGCGATGGGGAGGAGCTGTAAATACAGATTAAATACAGATGAAGGTTTGCTCACTCACCCAGCCACTCACCTCCTGTCATGTGGCCCAGTTCCAGTACTGGTCTGGGGAGTGGGGACCCCCTTACCTAAAGCACAGCAATATCTGAGTAAAATAATTATCAATTCTATCTAATGAAAAGGGAGCTGGAACAGACTATCAAGCAATGGTGAGTATGTTTCTGTCATATAAAAGGGCCAATGACAGTGGTGACCAGCTCCCAAATCCTGAAAAAAGAGATTTCTTATGCATCCTCAAGAAACATGCATTACCACCAACATAATATCTACTAAATACCACTAACAAGAGCAACAAAATATTTTTTTAAGCAAAGGCTAAAATAACCTACTTTCCTGACAGTCTGAGTAAAACAAAGACTCAACGTTCTACGTACAATCCTCTAATTGATTTAAGTCAGTTACTCTTGATAAACCCAAATACATAATAAATCTACACTAATATTTAAATCCAGAATGTGTCCTGGGTTTAGTGATTCAGAGTATCTAAATCTACATATACATAAAATTATCTTCTCTTTGGGAATAGACTTCCAGAAATGTCATCTTTTGCTGCTGACTGCATCCATGTGTGTATAAAATCCATCATAAATTCTGCCCTCCTCTACATCTGGACAGAATAGTATTCAGAGCAACCAATGAAAGGAGATGGGTCTCCAAACTCGGGGGAGTCTGCACCACTGCTAGGCCATGTTTACAGAACCCACTCCCAAAGCTGTCTTTACAAGCTTCCTACCTTATTCCTGATAAATCTGTTTCACAGAAGAAAGGAGACAATCAGGCTGGAAACTCCTTTCCATGCCCATGATTCCTGCCCTGTCTCTCAAAATTTCTTCCCTAACCTCTAAGAGTCTCTCCATCCTATCAATGCTCTGAAAATCCATTCCTTCCCATGTCCTCATTTTTGAGACAAAGTCTCGCTCCGTCACCCAGGCTGGAGTGCAGTGGTGCGATGACGGCTCACTGCAACCCTCGCCTCCCTGACTCAAGCAATCCTCCCACCTCAGCCTCCTGAGCAGCTGGGTCCGTGGAACCACAGGCATGCGCCACCACACTCCACTAATCTTTTTAAATTTTGTAAAGACCAGGTATCACTATATTGCCCAGTCTGGTCTCGAAGTGCAAGCCATCCTCGCATCACAGCCTCCCAAAGCACTAGGATCACAGGTGTGAGTGAGCCACCGCGCCCAGTCTTATTCCACTCATTTTACCTTCAGCCTCTCCGGGGACTCCTCTCCCCCTATATACACAACATACTCAAGTCCCCTCACTCTCACCATTCCTATTTACCATCTCTTAGGGGTAAAACCGTGGTACATAATCACAACTCTTATTTAACCAAATTATAATTGCGGCTCAGGGTGGTTTAAAAAGTGCCCACAGGAACTCTGAGCCTCCCCTCACCCACCTTTCATAAATCCCTGTCAATCTCCTATCATTGCACTTAGGTGATCCTATAATTATTAATATTACCTGTGTATGCCTTGGTCTCCCTACCAGACCATGCGATCGTTACCATCCATAAGCAGGGCCCTTGGTTTTTGCCTCTGTGGCGACTCGCACTCTACCAGGGCTCTGGGACGGGTCCCACAGATTCCTGTGCCCTCAATGCTGTCTCGCACGTTGGTACTTATGCACGGGCAACACACTCCACCTAGAATGTTAGACTTTTTTCCACCTGCAGGCACACTCCCACGCATCAGTCAGATCTCGTTTGCGCATTTCTCTATGAAGTTTTTCCTGACTCTCCCCAGACACACGCTTTTAAGTCTCCCACATTTGGTACCTATCCATTGCAGCGCCAATTACACCCATACAGATATCTGTTTACAAATCTATCTCCCATCCTACGAGGCGTCGTACTTGGGAGGGGCAATGCCCAGGCGTTTTGGTGTTCTCTGTGCGAGGCAGCGCCTGGCACTCAGCAGGTGCTTAATAAATGCGACTTGAGTGAATGAATGGCGACACCCGTGCCCCAGGAGGTGCCGTCTCTAACTACGGGCTCTGCACGAGAGATTCTCCTCTAAAGCAAACGAGGGTTTGGTTTGCAGGAAGGAGAGCGGAAGGGAGCCGAGGCGGAGGTTTTCAGGGCGCGTGGCGGGCAGGGAGCAGGGGATTTAAACCGCCGGGCGAGCCGAGGCCGACGGCCCGAGGAGGGAGGCCAGAGGGCTGGGACTCCCGCGTCCATGGAGGCGGAAGGAGGGCGCGGGGAGGAGCTGTGGCCGGAGGGCCGGCGGGCAGGGCAAGGGGCAGGGAAGGCTCCCGCCCGCTCCCGGCCGGGGCCCGCACTCACTCGTCCCCCTGCAGGAGGCTACGCTCCGTGATGGGCCGCACGGCCGCCCTCGGGGGCTCGGCGCCCGGATCCGAGGGGCGGAAGCACAGGCTCAGCTTCTCCTCCAAGCTGCAGGCCAGCGCCGGGAAGCCGTCGGCGCCCCCGCTCGCCCCCACCTCCGCCCCTGCCCCTGCCCCGGCCTCGGGGCTCGCGTTACAGTTCTCCTGGTCCAGGAGGCTCCGGGTCGGCTCCTGGAACTCATAGAAATCCTGCCAGTCCCCGTCCGCCGCCATCGCCGCCCGAAGCAGTCGCGCGCCCCGCCCCGGCCGGCCCAGCCCGGCCCCGCCCCTGCCCGAAGCCCCGCCCCGCCCGCCACCCGGCGGACCGATCCCAGGCAGTCCCGGCCCCGCCACTCCCGTAGCCTGAGCCTTCCTGGAGTCGAACGCGGTGCTCCTAGAAAGCAAGACATTAACTGTTTTGAGTCACTTCCTATATTCTCTATCATTTAGGAATAACTTCCCTCTTAGCTTCCCTTATTAGAAACCTGGCCTAAATGTGGCTAAAATAAAGAACTTTTTTAAACTTGCGACCTAATATCAGATTATGCCCCCAAAGTCGTTTTCCCCAAGGTAACCGGCTCCATTCATAACTTGCCAACCAGAAGAACAGCCAGACTCACTGTTTAAGTGGTACCGAAATTCATTCCTCAGATATTTTGGCTCTCACGTGCAAAGCATGTGCTAGATCCTGCAGAACATACAAAGATAAATAATTATGCCAGTTAATATTTGCAAAGCACTTAGAACAATGCCTAATAGTAGACACCACAGTGTATGTTATAACTAATACATGGGTCCTCCATATACAGGGCTTACAATGTCAGAGTGGTAAGAGTAATAAGAAATTGTTTATGCCTCACAAAAACTAAGTGTGCTTGGGCAGTTCAGTTTTGCAAGATGAAAAGAGTTAAGGAGATGGATGGCGGTGGTGATGGTTCCATTTACCTGTTACGGTGTGTCCACGTGTGAGTGAAAATGATTCCACAACAGAGTTAATGTGCTGAATGCCACTGATCTATATACTTACAAATGGTTAAGATGGTAATTTTATGTGTATTTTACTACAATACAAAAAAATTGGAGAAGGCCAGGCACGGTGGATCACGCCTATAATCCCAGCACTTTGGGAGGCCGAGGCAGACGGATCGCTTGAGATCAGGAGTTCAAGACCAGCCTGGCCAACATGGTGTAACCCCATCTCTAATAAAAATACAGAATTTAGCCAAATGTGGTGGCACACACCTGTAATCCCAGCTACTAGGGAGGCTGTGGCAGGAAAATCCCTTGAACCTGGGAGGCAAAGGTTGCAGTGAGCCAAGATTGCACCACTGTACTCCAGCCTGGGCAACAGAGCAAGGCTCAATCAAAGAAAATTTTTTTAAAGGGAGGAAAAAGTAAATATTATCATAAAGAAGTATGAATGTGGAGAGGCAGTGAATGCTCAGGAGTTGAGAAGAGTGACTTCTTTGGACTGGCATGATCAAATACTTCACTTAGAAGGTGGGGCTAGTTAGGTGATGAAAGACAAGCTCATAGTTTGAAAAATAAATCTGAAGTTAGTAATAGAAAAGAAATTTTTTCCCAGTATGGTTTGTCCATCTCTTGGCAGCATGGAAACCCATTTTCATAAATACATGTTGATACCAAAATTTTCTTGTTTACTAGTCCAATAAGTGTTGTGTTTTACTTCAGTGATTTGTCCTATATCAAATAAAATAGTTCTGTGGTTAAGCCTAAGATACTGTTGATAATTAAAGGAAATATTGTTCCCTATTTCCTTTGAAAACATAAAGGGAGTGAATGTTGAGTCCCAGTTAGCCAAGAGCTAGAACTAATTAGTTAACAGTGAACAATAGCTTTAGGATTGATGAGAAAACATTCTGACTCAGCTACCTGAATGTTACTCAAAAGTGAGGCTCCAAAGTATCAAAGAGCTATTTTTCTCCAGGTGTTCGACTACACACACTAGGTTATGAGGAAACTATCTAGTTGATGCAGACTCTCTAAAGTATGTACTTAGCTAAGATAAAATTCATTTACTTTCTTGACTCATATTTCCATTTACCTGTTTTGGTGTGTCCACG
Source organism: Aotus nancymaae (assembly GCF_030222135.1). NCBI lineage: Eukaryota > Metazoa > Chordata > Mammalia > Primates > Aotidae > Aotus > Aotus nancymaae. The sequence goes on from NW_026988471.1 coordinate 35,435,870, forward strand.
GGTAAGTGAAAATGATTGCTCTTAGAACCCAAATGTAGCACTGTCAAACTTTTCAGAGGTTTTTAAATAAATTGCCACTGATTTAGTTCCAGTGGTATTAGAATTTTATTTTAGTTCAATTTCTTACACAGGATGATTTTTACTTTTAATTAAATATAAATATCCTTTTGGGAAAACAAGATGAAAATCACTTTTCTTGGTCAACTCATATTTGCACACTCATGGTAACCTTGGCACTCAACACTATCCATAAAAATACTCCAAAGAGATATGTCTTTGAGAAAACACTATATTTCTCTATAGTTTTGACACTTTATAGGGACAGAGCAATTAGATTAGAAAGAAAGTATAGAGTGGAATAAATTGTTAATTGGTACTTTGGTAGATTTGAAATAGTTACTGTAAACACAAAATTGTAACAGCAGAAAACAGTTTAAATGCTTGCAAATTTAAACCATTTACATGTTTAAATGTTTGTAACCAGGTAAAATTACAAAAGTAGCAATGTTTCTCTTCAATGCCTTCCACACACCTCTCTTCCCATGTGTATCTGGGGACCTGAGGTTGCTCCCCAGCCTTCTAGATCATCGTATAGGAGGAGAGACCATGTTCCACCCAGGTTGTGGCCCCATTGCCCTGTCCCCGCCCTTTCCTTTAGTTCCTTTGGTACTTGGCCCAGACTTCTTTTTTTAAGAGAATCCGGCTCCAAGTGACTGTTCCATAAACCCCTTCACTTAATAATTCCTGACAGCAAACTTAGCTCATTTCCCAGCAACTCTCATATCCATCAGCCAAATTCTGGCCTCCTGCACTGCCACAAATCTGGAAAAACCACAGGCTTCCTGCCAGCCTCACCTGTTTTGATCAGTCCTTCAATACCCAAAAGCTTCCAATTAGAAGAGGTTCTTTCACTTTGTTTTATCTCACATAACCTGCTTCTACTAATTTGTCCACCAAAATCTATTTATTTTGGACCTTTTATTTCCCACCATCTCCTGCAGGCCATAAGAAAATGACCATGTGTAAACATGCTTGCTCACTTGATATATTAAGAAAAATTAGCCTATTGAATTAGTTTTCAGCCCTTGATTCAAAATTAGAAAGAGAATGTAGAAAAACTTTTAAAGAGAGCTTCATAGCACTTGAGTATTACATTCATATTAATCATTTAAGATGGAAAAGGTTACTTTTCTGGTTTGACAATGTACATAAATTTTGCACACGTGTAATATATCACAGTGGAAATTTATATAACAAAAAATTTAAATGTCAATTATTCAACATATAGGCCACTTGTCTTAGTCCATTTTGCGTTGCTATCACAGAATACCACAGACTGAGTAACTTACAAAGAAACTTATTTCTCACAGTTCTGGAGGCTAGGAAGTCCAAGATTATGCTGCTGACATCTGGTGAGGGCTTTCATGTTGTGTCATCTCAAGGCAGAAGGTGGAAGGGCAAGAGTGTGAGAGAGCAGGGAGAGAAGGAAGGTCAGACTGATCCGTTTATCGGAAGTCTACTCCTGCCATAACTAACCCACTTCTGAGATAATGCTGTTAATTCATTCATGAGGGCATTGTCCCCATGATCCAAGCACCTCTCAAATGTCCTATCTCTCAAAACTGTTGCATTGGGGATGAAGTTTCCAACACATAAACTTTAGGGGACACATTCAAACCATAGCACCACCTAAAAGTATAATCAGTCAGAAAATATAAGAACTGCAAAAGAAAGAAAGAAACTGTTGAATACAAAACGAAAAAATATCTAGTTGTTAAAGTATCATACTTAGCAAAGGCCAGAGGGATTATAAAGCAATAGTAAAATAATGAGAAGGTATATAAATGAAGGTTTCTTGAGAAAAGTTAACGTAATTGCTGAATCATTTATAGCTGGAAGGGAAAAAAAAACAGCTGATGAAACAAAAATAAAAATAATTTAGAAATCTCTATGGTGACCCAAGAATTTAAGGCAAGGTTGCTAGCTTGATAAATAGGAAAGAGTAGCTTCTCTTCACTTTTTCTCCAGGAAAAAAAAAAACTGACTTAACCAGACATAGTGACATGTGACTGTAGTCCAAATTACTTGGGAGGCTGAGGCAGGAGGATCACTTGAACCCAGGAGTTCATTACGGTGAGCTATGATGGTACCACTGCACTTCAGCCTGGGTGACAGAGCAAGACCTTCTTTTTTTAAAAATTTTTCTTTATTTTTATTTTATTTATTTATTTATTTTTGAGATGGAGTCTCGTTCTGTAACCCAGGCTGAAGTGCACTGGCATGAACTCGGCTCATTGCAACCTCCACCTCTTGGGTTCAAGCAATTCTCCTGCCTCAGCCTCCTAAGTAGCTGGGATTACAGGTGGATGCCACCATGCCCAGCTAATTGTTGTATTTTTAGTAGAGACAGGGTTTCACCATGTTGGTCAGGCTGGTCTCGAACTCCTGACCTGGTAATCCGCCTGCCTCAGCCTCCCAAAGTGCTGGGATTACCAGTGAGCCACCACGCCCCACCAACCCTGTCTCTTAAAAATCAAAAATCAAGAAACTGTTGAGGAGACAAAGACCACAATCTAGAATTTATTAATAAAGAATATTTTATTCCAGTTCATTCAAGTTCAATAGGAATAAATCTTTAGTGAACAGCCCTTGTGTTTTAATGATTAACACAGCGTCCTGATCAGGCAGAACCACCTTGAACAGAAGCAGTAGTAGGCTCCAAGAGAAGGAACCAAGGTGACTGGTCACGGCTGCACCTTTACAAGGCACCACCATAGCTGAGTAGGGAAGACACCGCCAAGTACATGCCTGCTTATGTTCTGGGTAACCAAATGCTGGTGTCTTAAAAATAAATGGAAACAATCATTGGCAGTAGTTGTTTATCTGACATTATAATTTGTTCAACATTCCTCCTATTTTGCCTCTTGATTAAATCTGTATTTTATACTATAGTTGTATAAATTAACTTCACTGGAAAGTAAAACAAAATTAATAAAATAGACTATTGTCATGGGTGGACTTGAGTTTTCAGAGAGGCATCTGAGGCACTAGTTTGAGAAGAAAAAAAAGAATCAACGGAAATGGGAAATATTTCTCTGGCTCGTACAGGGAAAAAAAAAGATGAAGAAAAGAGAAAAAGTTGTGAACCTTCAAGAAAATAGAAATAAGTCCACTTCCCACTAACTGCGAGAAAATGAGTAAGAAAAAAAGGTAGAAAAAGGTTATATTGAGCATAATGACAGTGTCATTAGGTGACACTGTAATACAGTAACAGAGCACATCTGGAGAGCAGGTGGCATCAAAAGAGGCACCAATGGATTTATAGAGAGAAATGGACACAGACAATTCAGAGGCATTTGCAGCTGAAAAGAAACAAGGAGACTTGGATTATATTTGGGTAGCATTATGTTTTATTTTCTGGCATATTTATTAATATAAATTTCTTATAAGAATACTTGTCCCAAATTTTCTCTAGTTTCAAGTGTTAGGACAAAGGAACCATACTATCCATCAATATTCCACAAAATCAGCAAGATGAGTCCGCCAAAATTTGCACTGATGAGATAGTACAAAAATGAGCATTAGGCTGGATGGAGTTATGCCTGTAATCCCAGCACTTTAGGATACGGAAACAAGTGGATTACTTGAGGCCAGGAGTTTGAGACCAGCCTGGCCAATCATGGCAAAACCTCGTCCCTACTGAAAATACAAAAATTAACTGGGCATAATGGAGCATGACTGTAGTCCCAGCTACTGGGGAGGCTGAGGCACAAGAATTGCTTGAATCCAGGAAGCGGAAATTGCAGTGAGCCAAGATTGCGCCACTGCACTCCAGCCTAGGCAACAGTGACACTTGGCCTCAAAAAAAAAAGGATGAGTTTTAAAACGTCCTACTCCTTTGGAATTTTATTTTCTTGGGTCTTTGTTTTTCACTTGTATTCCTGCCTCTAAGTTTTTTATATTCCAACATATTAAAAGTTCCCGTCTTTAAAGAAGGAAAATTTCATTGTAAACAGGGTAGGGATGAAGTGCGACTAAGGATAAGGTTGTCTATTTCATATAAAACATCTTTATTTTTTTAAAGCTGTAAGTTTACTAAGGTTTTTTCATCTCTTTTTAAGTATGGTCAAAATGTCTTGACAGCAAAAGAGCTGCACCAATATTGCTACATCAAAATAGCTTAATCAAAATGTTATGTAGATAAATAAATATGTCACTTAAGTCAGATGGGAGTTGGTCTACAGAAAAAAAACAAAGTAGCCTGTTAAGATAATTGTTTACATAATTTTAGCCAACAGACGTGTAATTGCTCAATTTTCTGCCTGATTCGACTATAGCAGACAGAGAAGTAAGCTAGTTGTTTCCAATCTGGTATGAAAGGGTTTAGCATAGGAGATTTGTTAATTCCTTGTTCTTATTGTTTAAAGAAAGAAATGTTAGTTTAATTCCATGTTGTAAAGACAGAGACGGTAACTTTGTAACTCCGGAGGACGGATTTGCCCTTTGGAAAACTAAATTAGTGCATACCCTAATGTCCATGAGTCACACCAAACTGGAATTTCTGATGAATGGAATCACTACCAGTGCCTGAACTTCAGTATCTCATTCACCCCAACCATGGAAATGCAGGACTCCCAGTACCCCCGACGCCTATGTTGTGCTGTGGATGTACCCAGCTCTGTGGGTAAGCATGCACAGGAGAGAACAGGCACTCTCCAGACTGCATCTACCCAGACAGGCCAGCTAAACTCAGCCTCAGCCTTCTCCTCTTGTTATGAGCTAAACTGTGTCGCCTCAAAATCCATAGCTGGAGCTGTAAGCCCCAGCACCTCAGAATATGACTGCGTTTAGAGATAAAGTCTTCATAGAGCTCATTAAGTTAAAAATAAAGAATTTTTGGCTGGGCACAGTGGCTTACGCCTGTAATCCCTGCACTTTGGAAGGCCGAGGCAGGTGGATCACTTGAGGTTAGGAGTTTGAGACCAGCCTGGCCAATATATTGAAATACCCTGTCTACTAAAAATACCAAAAAAAAAACAAAATTAGCCAGGTGTGGTGGCATGCACCTGTAATCCCAGCTGCTTGCCAGGCTGAGGCAGGAGAATCGCTTGACCCCAGGAGATGGAGGTTGCAGTGAGCCAAGATCGCACCATTGCCTCCAGCCTGGGCAACAGAGTGAGACTGTCTCAAATAAATAAAAAAAAAAGAAGAAGGAGATTTTTAAGGGTGTGCCCTAATCCAGTCTGACTTGTATCTAGAAGAAATTTGGACACACAAGGAAACAGCAGGGATGCATGCACAGAGGAGAGACCACATGAGGACACAGTGAGACGGCGACCACCTGCAGGCTGAGGAGACACCTCAGCAGAAACCAACCCTGCTGACACCTTCGTCTTAGACTTCTAGCCTCCAGGACTGTGAGGACATGAATTTCCTTTGCTGCAGCTGCCCTCACAGACTGATACACCATCCATAGTTTTTGTTATGGGAGCTCTCACAGACTGATACACCATCCATAGTCATCCCAGTGGTTCCTGGGTGTCTCCACAGAAATGAGACAGATAGGATTTTGTTCTTCCTTCTGGCTTTTTGGCTTGAATATTGCTTTCTCCTAGAAATAACAGCAACTAGTTGTTAACTGCATGACTTACTAGTGAGAACAGAACTAGACCTTTCTGCCTACGCTATGACCCATCTACTGGTGAGAAAACTAGAAATTCTAAAGATGAATTTGAGTCATTGAGATGCAGAACTGTCAGCCAGATTAGGAGGGCCCGGGGCACTCCCCACTCAAGCCAAGTGTGAGGGCTTCCCAAGAACCAGAGTGTGGGCCGAGCTTGCAAGAAGGATCAATAAACAGTGTCTTTCTCTCCAGCTGGATGATTACTTAGATGAAGGACCTAGGCACTGGTGACCCTGTGAGCCCAGAGTGGGACACCATGAGGGAGTTCTTGGCAGATCCTGATTGAAGTCCCCTGGAGTTTGGAGACACATGGGAAATAAAAAACTGAGGGTAATTCTTGTCTAAGGAATTCTGAAGGCAGGAGGCTGGGGAGCTTCCCATGATGGCAGCACTGAGAAAGAGGTCAACAGAGTGAGCAGCCGATGCTTACATCATCTGTTGGGCAAGGATGCATGACTTTCCCTCGGGCCACGTGGAAAGACAACCCTGAAGGGAGCTAGACTTGAGTCACTTGGAAAGGGTCCCACAGAAAGGGTTAGCAGCACTGAGGGGACCCCAGCATGAGACCACCCCAACCTAACAGGAAGAGAGGATTGCAGAGTGGGAGGGGATGTGATGGAGAAAAGTAAACAGCAAACCAGTTTCCAGGTCAGGTCTAAGCAGGCTGGGAGACTAACGCAAATATAAGATGGAGGTTGTCATTTACATTGAATCAGACTTCTTAATACCTAATAATAAGGCTGTTCTTACATATGAAAGTCATTGAAAAGCCATGGGCTCCAGCCAAGATGTGGAAGGGAAATTGGACAGTTCATGTTTAAAGACGAGGATGGGAGGGGAAAGGGAGTTTTCTCCTTAGTGTACTTTAGCAACTTCGACCCATTCAAATTTTAGCTCTAACCACCTTGGACAGATACCATTGCAGCCCTCAATTTTCATCTCTGCTAGATGGTTCCCACCCCCTGCCTCACCATGCACAGAGCCCTTTCATTTTTCTTTCAAAAACAATAGCAATGTCCTGATAAATATCAGTTCATGCAAATATAAATGCTTAAGAAGGTTGCCATTACAATACAATGAAACTCAACTTTGAGATCACCTGGCACCGCTATAGCAGTAATTAATCTACATTTAAACCACCAATAATGATAAATGCCAAGTAGAAATAGTTACTAGAGGATGGAAGTACAGATGAGAACCATCTCAATGAAAATGTCTCCAAAATTCCAGACTGTGATCTGGATGCAATGCAATTGGTTACGTAGGCCAGAAATCAAGGGAAAAGGTCTTCCAGCTCTCTGGTCCCATTATGAAAGAGTGAGGGATTGAGAGTATTGACTACTGGAAATCATAGGGGACCAAAGACACCAGTTTTGTGGAATAAAGTAAGTTTGAGATAAAGTACAGTACAGACAGTGAAGGTGACACTGCCTGTTGTTTTACCTTCAGAAGCTGAAGAAGACAAGGTTATTTTTTGCTATGAGGTGGTTTGATTTGGGTTAGCCAAGTGTAGGGCTTTAGTATTTGACAAATAAGGACTCTTTTTCCTTTGTTGAACACCTGGTTTAATGGTAATATATCATGATTTTTATGTGTCAAAAATTTTTAAATTATTCATTTCCTCCTTGCTATTCAAGTTTGCTTTGCCACAAACCTCAACTTCCCAGCCCTCTAAATATGGACACCTGTGTTACACATTCATGGAAAATGTTGATAGGAAAAAAAAATAGGTCCTCTAGCCATTCCTGATAAGATTTTACTCCTTAGTTCAATAATCTTCCATGAATGGGGTAAAAACAACTGAAATTTCCGAAGCAATAGAGACCATTTCCTCTGTCATTAACACCCAAGAAATGGTACAGAGAACTGAAGATACCTCTCCAATTCTTCCAGTAAAATGCATAAACAATAGCATGTGGCTAGACTCTTGTATTTAAACAAAGGAGAGACCTCTGTAAGCTTCTATTATTATGGGTGGTATCTTACCTATGAATGATTTATAAAGTGGAATTTGTTTGTTTCTCAGAATTGTTTTGAGGATTGATTTGCTTCTAAGTTTGTTCTATATCTAAAAGTGATATTAAAATAGTCTCCCATAGGCAAAGGTTGACATTAGCAAAAGACTATGCTTTTAATACTCCATGAAACAGGCATTGATTTTTATATGTGTTTAATAATAAATGTTAAATGACCCTGGAAGCAGAGGTACATCTTCAGTGTCTAATAAAATAAACAATATTTACTTCTTTGAAATTAAATTATTTAATCAAAGATCACCATAAGGAAATATGGCATTGACATCTCCCAAAAATGTCAGAAGAGTAAAGAAAGACTACAAATGAATAACTTATATATCCTGTATTTGCAAATGATAGTGGTTATACATGTACCAAATTATTTTTGAAAAAAAATTTACTTGTAATTGCTTTCATAGAATAATAGTATTTTCTCTATACCCTTGGAATTTGTAATTAGCCTCTGTAGTTCTCTAAGTCACAGAAATTTATTTTTCATGCCTGGCAACTGAATTATCATATCGATTGTTTTGACAATTTGAAAATACCTACCTTAAATGATGGATAAGACACACCACTAGATGTTGTTGTATGATTTTTAAATCCATGTATTCACTCATTTGGCCCAACTATAGTGTTCAAATATTTTTTCTTGGCCGGGCGCGGTGGCTCATGCCTGTAATCCCAGCACTTTGGGAGGCCAAGGCGGGTGGATCACGAGGTCAAGAGATCGATACCATCCTGGTCAACATGGTGAAACCCCGTCTCTACTAAAAATACAAAAAATTAGCTGGGCATGGTGGCGCGTGCCTGTAATCCCAGCTACTCAGGAGGCTGAGGCAGGAGAACTGCCTGAACCCAGGAGGCAGAGGTTGCGGTGAGCCAAGATCACGCCATTGCACTCCAGCCTGGGTAACAAGAGCGAAACTCCATCTCAAAAAAAAAAAAAAAAAAAAAATTTTTTCTTACCCAAACCTCCTACATACATCCCTTATTTTATCTACTTTCCTTTATATTTATCCACACAATTTCTCTTTTCTTATCTATAATTATTTTAATTATTTTCTACTTTCTCATCTAGTTCTTCATTCTTTTATTTTCTTCATTTGCTCCCAAATGACTTTCCCTACTTTGGAGAAAGTCGTGAGACTTGGACTGGAGCCATTTACATGTTTAGAACCATATTTTCCCAATTTCTCCAATATTTTCATTGTCATTTAGAAAAGCATTTGAAACTCTCCCATCCAAATAGTCTTTTCTAGCTAACCCAAGCTGGATCCTAAAAGATGAATAAGTCACCTATTATTCTCCTAAGGCACCTCCTACCTTCTTCTTACAGTTATATCTAGCGATCAGGCTGCACAGGACCTCACCAATCCACTCTAGCAGCGTGAGCATACTGGGGGAGTCGAGGACTTGCAATTAGACCTGCCATTAGAATTCCATCAGCCTGGGGGGCTGGTGTGGGGGGAGCCCTGCTATAGGTACTATCCAAATCATTAGCAGAACAAAATACTCAGAAAAGAATGTAGGACTCCATAGCCCCCTATAGCAGGCTCACTGGGCTCTCTAGCCTCCCAGTGGAGCAAAGCACAGTGGCAAGGGATTCAGAAGCAGGCAATGCCCAGAGACTCGGCAGGGAGGAAATGGGTTGAGTTTAGGTGGTCTTCTGGAAAATAGCCAGACCTCTCCAGGTCATTGGCTGGTCTTAGAAAATAAGGAAAGGGGCCGGGCGTGGTGGCTTATATCTGTAACCCCAGCACTTTGGGAGGCTGAGGCAGGCGGATCACGAGGTCAAGAGATCAAGACCATCCTGGCCAACATGGTGAAACCCCATCTCTAATAAAAACACAAAAACTAGCTGGGTGTGGTGGCACACACCTGTAGTCCCAGCTACTTGGGAGGCTGAGACAGGACAGTCGCTGAAACCCAGGAAGCAGAGGTTGCCGTGAGATGAGATCACACCACAGCACTCCAGCCTGGTGACAGAGCAAGACTCTATCAGAAAGAAAGACAAGGAGGGAGAGAGGGGAGGGGAGAGGAGGGGAGGAGAGGAAAGGAAAGGGGGAAAGTTTGAGCCTCCATGTAGGATTTGGTGCAGAGGTAGATTTACCATGAAACTAAGGAAAAAAGCTTAAGGGACCCTTACTTGCACAAGGCACTTCAAAACCCTGGGAGAGGCAATGCAATGCATATTAAAAAGTGCTGTCAGTTCAGAGAATATTAAAAACTAATTGCTACACAAAACATTTGCACTGCCCTGAAATCTTAGTGCTCATATAAGAAACCTGACAGAAGTTTTAACAAATTTGACAATAATCTTACACATTTACCTGACAATATGGCTTACAAAATGTTAAAGTAAACCCTTAGACAAATTAAATGTAACAGAGTTTAATTGAGCAAAGAATGATTTGCAAATCTGGCAGCCCCCAAACCAGAATAGGTTCGGGGAGGCTCCAGCACTACTGCCCAATCATAAAAGGTTTGTGGATTGAAAAAAAAGAAAAGTGACACACAGAAAACAGAAGTACAGAAACAGCCGGATTGGTTATAGCTCAGTATTTGTCTTATTCGAACATAGTTTGAACGGTGGCCACCTTTGATTGGCTGAAACTCAGTGATTGGCACAAGAGTAGGTTACAGTCTGTTCACACATCCAGTTAGGTTACAGTTCACTATGTACAGGGAAACCTTTAAAATATATAAAGAGGCAGCTTTAGACTAAACTTAATTTAATGAAGTTGTAAGCAGACAGAGGAGCCCCAGGGACTATGGGAATGTAATCAAATTGAGAAATCAGCCTGTTTTACAGCCTCCTGCCTTGCAGCCTGTTTTTCCCCAAACCCTGTGTGGAATTCGGTCACCTAGTCAGCCGGAACTAGCCACTGACAGATCCTGGCAACATATAGATGAACCCAAGTGAACTTTCCCCATTACCATGCTAAAATCTCCACCTCAGCACAGGCTATAGCGTCATTCCCATAACATGTGACATATGTGCGGGCATCATGACTCACGTATCTGTGCTACTCGGACTCCTCCTCTACATGCAATGATGCAGTCTCTCTCCTCTCCATCACCCTATAAAGCCCTCTGTCACTTTCCCCTTTGGAGACACTGCTTTGGAGAATCCCCCCAGCACTCTCCTCACTTGAGACAGATAATAAAACTCCTATTGATCAAAACCTACATTCTCTGGCAGAGTTGTTTTCTACTCACCAGGCAAACGAGCCCCGGTTTTTTTCAGGTAACAATAAACCTGAAACTTTTCTAAACTATCAGTAATAAAGAAAAGTATTTTGAAAAACTAGATTAGAGGAAAGACTGAGTTTTCTATCATCTATGGAAAATGATGTTGTAAAATTGCAGTCCTATGAAGAGGCAATTCAAGAGTAAAAGCCAGGATCACTTGAGCCCAGAAGGCAGAAGTTATAGTGAGCCAACATCGCACCACTGTACTCCAGCCTGGGTGACAGAGTAAGACCCTGTCTCAAGAAAAAAAAAAAAACTAAAAGCCAAATTGTAAGGGGAAAGTGTCAATGAACAGAGTCAAACTCCATAAAATACTTAAAGAGATTTATTCTGAGCCACATGAGTGACCAATGGTTCGTGACACAGCCCTCAGGAGATCCTGAGAACATATGCCCAAATGGCATTGGTTGGTTTTATACATTTTAGGGAGACACAGACATCAATCAATACATGTAAGATGTACATTGGTTCAGTCTTGAAAGGCAAGACAACTCAAAGCCTGTGAGGCTTCCATGTCTTAGGTAGATTTAAAGATTGGCTGATTGGCAATTGGTTGAAAGAGTTAAGTTATTGTCTAAATACTTGGAATCAATGGAAGGGAATGTCTGGGTTAAGATAGGGGTTGTGGAGACCAGGGTTCCTATTATGCAGATGGAATCAGTAGAAGGCAATGTCTGGGTTAAGATAAGGGGTTGTGGAGACCAAGTCCTTAATTTGGGGTAAAATACATTAATTTCTTTTGGGGCCTGCCATCTGTCATGTGATACTATACTCGAGTCGGGCTGGAATTTGTTATCTTATTGCTACATGGAGTCTGCTTTGTTAGTCTTAAGATCTGTTTTAATGTTACTGCAGGTCAGCTGGGCCTGAATTTCAAAAGGGAGTAGGGAATCATGAGGAATGTCTTTCTCCTGATTCCCATCATAGCCTAAACTGGTTTTTCAGGTTAACTTTAAAATGCCCTTGGCCGAGAGGAGGGGTCCATTCAGATGGCTGGTGGAAGGCTTTGAATTTTATTTTTGGTTTACAAAAGTATTGCAGAGATGTGTTAGAAAATTAACTATTTAAAAATATTATGTCATATTTCTAGATTGTATAATGCTTGTGATACTTGTTATCTTTTAAAATATATCATTTGTTATAATTTTTTCTCATTCTAAATAAATATTTAATTTAATAGCTAATTTCGGATTAATTTTCTTAAGCAGATTCCACCAAATTACACAAGCTTTAGGCTCCACAAACTCTGAATCTGCCCCTCATCAAACGGGCTCTGCTAAGAAGCTGGGTGGAATGAGCTTGGCCTGACTGGCTACCTACCATTATTTGCAAGTCTGTAATTGCCAACTTAAAAGGAAGACGCTGAGGCAAAATTAATATAAGCAGAGAGTTTACTTGGGCCAAGCTTGAGGACTGCAACTCAGGAGCATAGATTCAAGTTGCCATGAATATATACTCTGATTAGCAGCAGTTACAAGTAAATTTTCAAAGGAAAAATTTAAAAATTTTGTTTACCAAGAATTTACATTAGAATAACATGTTATTGATTGGCTATACATTGTTTTTTGTATCACAAATTCCAGGAACATGAAGATAATGGGTGAGGCAACTAGTTAGGAACAAAATGACTTTAAACAATTGCCTGTAGACATGGGTATGTGTGTGGTGGAGCAGGGAGCTTGACTGAAGTCCTATACTCATGTCTCTCAGGGCCTGATGAATTTTGCAAACCTCATATAGCTCAGGCTGCTCTGAGCAACTTTTCTTCTAATGCATGAACATATAATGTTTAAGGCTTTAGTTAAAACTACAAAAGACTGACTTATACTTCAGTGTTTTGGGGGGAGATGTTATTAAGGCCAAACAAGGGTGAGTACTTGTGTGAGAAGCTAGCCCACCTCTCAATCACAGTCTTGTCTTCTGGGTCACATGGCTGGACTACATTTCCCAGGCACCCTTGCAGCTCCATGTGGTCATGTGAATGAGTTCCAGCCAATGGAATGCAGATAATGGAAGCAACGTACAGCCCTTCCAGACTTAAGCCATGAAAACCTCCCACAACTGCTCATCTATTTCTTCTGCTTTCACTGGCTTAATGCACATGAGCACAGTGACCTTACAAACCACTGTCAAACATGGCAGAGCAATGCACTAAAAGGAAGTTAGGTCTCTGATTCACTGCTTGGAAGAAAACTAAATTTGAACTCCTATTTTATTCTTCCAGTTAGCAAGAAATAAACTTTTTATTCTTAAAACACTGGGATTCAGAGGTTTATCTGTTACAACAGCTAATAATATCTTAGTGAATACTGCTTCTGTTAGTGGACAAATAGACCTCCTCTTAAATTATGTTATACGTAAGTTTAATAGGCTCCTACTTGCTTGCGTATAAACATATGTATATTAATATATACGTTTTTTGCATATAAACATGTATATGAAAATAAATATATCTGAAGTTACATTTTCTCTCTTGCAGGTCCCATTTTACATTACTAGTTAATAACAGGCTACCGCAGGGGTCCCCAGCCCCCAGGCCATGGACCAGGGCTACACAGCAGGAGGTGAGCAGCAGGCGAGTGAACATTGCCACATTACTGCCTGAGCTCCTCCTCCTATCAAATCAGCTACAGCATTAGATTCTCATAGGAGTGTGAACCCTACTGTGAACTGCACATGTGAGGGATCTAGGTTGCCTATTCCTTATGATAATCTAACTAATGCCTGATGATCTTAGGTGGAACAGTTTCACCCCCAACCATCCCCTCCCCTTCCCCTGCCATCCATGGAAAAATTGTCTTCCACGAAACCAGTCTCTGCTGCCAAAAATACTGTGGACTGCTGGGCTACAGTATATGCTTAGCATTTCTGATATTTAGGTATTTTTTAGCAGGTATTAAAATTTCAGAAGAAAGAGACCTATCCATCAGTGTGCTAGACCTTTAAAGATTATAACCTTCTCTTTATTAGCATATACAGGCTGAGAAGATCTTCCAAAGATGCTAGAGAAAGAATCCCTGCATTGGGATGGAGGTTGGCCTAGACAACATCTATGCTTCTTGTCAACCCTGATAATTTCTAGGTTTCACATCCTAAGTACAAAGCATGGTTTCACAGGACCCCCTGGATCAAATTACATTAATGATCAAAAACTCATGTTTTAATGCACTTGCCCTTACAGGCTGCTATGGTTTGAATGTCCCTTTCAAAGCTCCTGTTGAAACTTAATCCTCAATGTGGGATTATTGAGAGGTGAGGCCTTTAAAAGTGATTGGATCGTGAGGGTTCTATTCTTATGAATTGATTAATCCACACCTGGCTGATAACCCACTAATTTTTTAACCCATGTGGCTCATGCCGGTAATCCCAGCACATTAGGAGGCTCAAGCGGGCAGATCACCTGAGTAAGGAGTTCGAGACCAGCCTGGCCACCACAGTGAAACCCCATCTCTACTAAAAATACAAAAACTAGCCAGGCATGGTGGCGCATGCCTATAATCCCAGCTACTCAGGAGGCTGAAGCAGGAGAATTGCTTGAACCTGGGAGTCAGAGGTTGCAGTAAGCCAAGATCATACCACTGCACTCCAGCTTGAGCGACAGAGTGAGACTCCATCTCAAAAAAAAAAAAAAAAAAGTGGGTTATAGGAGTGGGAATGATGGCTTTATAAGAAGAGGAAAAGAGACCTGAGTTCATACATTGGCATGCTAAGTCCCCTCGCCATGTGATACCTTGTGCCACCTTGGTACTCTGCAAAGAATCCTCACTAGCAAGGAGACTCTCATCAAATGTGCCGCACCCCTACCTTGTACTTCCCAGCCTCCATAACTATAGGAATAACTTCCTTTTCTTCCTAAATTATCCCATTTCAGGTATTTCATTGTAAGCAACAGAGAACAGACTAAGACAGTGGCTCATGCAGGCTATAAGCTCTTACCACATCTGGCCTTACTTTCACCCAAGGAGATGCCTCACATCTGCTTCGAATCAAGTCCAATCAGCTTCTTCTTCTACTAGGGTTCCTTCCAAGGACTTCAACTTCTGCTAGCCACCAGGAGCACATCTGCAGGACACAAGTGCTGGGTACCAGGACAGAAGTAACAGAACAGAGGCTGAACACTGCCCGTGCTTCCAGGCCCCTACAGGTGCTTCGCCTACCACCCCATCAGGTCTAGTGTGAGCCACTGTGGCAGCTCTGGGCTACTGCACATTCTGATGAGCAGCACAGCCTTTGCCAAGTCCCTGCCACTCCCATTGAGAACAATGACCTGTCGCTCAGCACAGCCACTGATGCATGGCAACCCACAAACTTCTAAAAGGACAAAAAGGTCTGTGGGGAAGTGGCAGGAAATACCCCTTTTAGCCTTTCCTTATTCTCATCTATGGCATCCCCTTGCCTTAGAAAATTGTTAGTCAGTCTTTTAGGTTCTTTTTTTGTTTTGTTTTGTTTTTATACTTTTAAGTTCTGGGGTACATGTGCAGATCATGTAGGATTATTACATAGGTATATACATGCCATGGTGGTTTGCTGCATCCATCCCCCCGTCACCTACATTAGCTATTTCTCCTAATGCTATCCCTCCCCAATCTCCCCCCAATCTCCCCACCCTCTGCTACCCACCTTTTTTTTTTTTTTTTTTTTGAGATGGAGTATCACTCTGTCACCATGCTGGAGTACATTGCGGCAATCTTGGCTCACTGCAACCTCTGCCTCCCAGGTTCAAGCAATTCTCCTGCCTCAGCTTCCTGAGTAGCTAGGACTACAGGTATGCATTGCCACACCTAGCTAATTGTCTTTGAGTTTTTAATAGCTTTTATACTTTTAATTTTTTATACTTTTTATGCCTTAATAGTTTCCAATTCCTACAGCCAGATATAAATCTATGGGGTTGGGTCAGAAATACTTTGAATTATAGATATTTCTTTTTACTCAGAGATATGCCTTCTCTATCACTTGAGAGTCCTGGCTCTGTCTACCCTCAGGATGAATTTTCGTCAAGGAGATACCTCAGAATATCATGCAGATACTCTCTAGGTGGGCCCAACTGGCCAGACCCAGACCTGCTGGAATCTCAGCTCAGTCTTCGGTGTGGTGACCCTGAACCAGATGTCCAGTTAATAAAAATGCTCTGTACACACCTAATTCTCCAAGAGAATAGACTCTTTAGTATTTCTTATGTTTCTCTGAACTTTTCTGATGACAAGTCTGGGCAAATGAAAGACCCTAATATAGGGGACATAAGCAAGGTTTCAAAGCATGAGGCTAAAATGGGATTCCTAGTGTCAGTCTAGTACCTTTTAATATCAATTCTCTGAAATGAGAATGAAGTTAATATTTATTTTACTCTATTACTACTGTGGGCCATTTCTTAAAATTGGGTTTTTGGAAAGTAAAAGAAAAGGAAGGAAAGCAGGGAGGGAGGGAAGGAAGGAATAGAAGGTGTGCAGACTCTATTCACTAATTTGCTCTCTGAAAAACTTAGGGGAAGAAAGGACTTTAAAAAGATCAAGGAGATCAGATGTTTTAAAATTTTACCTTCTTGGGCCAGGAGCTGTGGCCCACGCCTGTAATCCCAGAACTTTGGGAGGTTGAGGTGGAGAGATCACCTGAGGTTGGGAGTTCAAGACCACCCTGACCAACATGGAGAAACTCTGCCTCTACTAAAAATACAAAATTAGTCGAGAGAGAAATGAAGTGGAACAGAATAGAAAAATTAGGTTTTTTGGCCAAGCATGGTGGCTCACGCCTGTAATCCCAGCCCTCTGGGAAGCCAAGGTGGGTGAATCACCTGAGGTCGGGAGTTTGAGACCAGCCTGGCCAACATGGTGAAACCCCATCTCTGCTAAGAATATACAAATTAGCTGGACGTGGTGGTAGGTACATGTAATCCCAGCTACTGGAGAGGCTGAGGCAGGAGAATTGCTTGAACCTGGGAGGTAGAGGTGGCAGTGAGTTGAGATCGTGCCACTGCATTCCAGCCTGGGGAACAAGAGTGACTCCATGTCAAAAATCAATCAATCAATCAATCAATCAATATGCTTTTCATAATGAAAGAAGAAAAGTCGGCAAGTAAGGAATAGGAGACAAATATGCTATTTATGGTACATCATTCTGCTGTTTGCTCCAAGATTTTTCTTCAGCCCAACTACTATTCCCCACACAGAGTGAAAGGTTCTGTCTCCAAACTAACAGAAAAGATGGATCAATGATCTTCTGTTTGGGGAATGAAAATGTAATTTCTTAAAAAAATAAAATAATAAATACAAATAAAAATAAAGTGAAGAAAACACAGCAGAAAAAATGACTCATCCTCCAGTGATATGTATCTAGAATGTATAAAATTTTATATATGTATAATATTTAAAATTTTATACATTCTAGATACATATTCATCCAACATATCATTTCATCTCCTTAAACTGACTAAAAAAGAAGGCAGAAAAGGTCATTAGCTAAAAATGTCAAGCATAATTTGAAATGTGAGGTAGTGCCCAGAGAAGCATCTGTATACTAATCAAAAACCAATTTTCAAGACAGCAGGTCCAGAACATAGAGGTGAGGGAGGTGGCTACATTGACAGAGAAGGAAGACAAGACTGCTGCTAGTGGAGGTCTGAGCTTCTAGTCACTACTTCTCATGGCACAAGTACACCCACGGCAGAGCGGCTTCAGGGACCCCTTTTCACTAGAACTGTGTGCTGGGCTCATTGGCCAGGAGAGCTGCCCTGATTCCATGGAGAGCATCTTTCTTCACTAAAGTGAGGTAATTCTGTACCATCCTCTTTGCCCCTTATACAGCCTTTTGTTATCCAGATAAGATATAAACAGGAGAAATAAGAATATTTTAAGAAGCCATGTATCTCTAATTTTGTTATCTTTTAAACCCTACATAGCTCTAGGTTAAAACTATATTTTATGGAGGAAACTTTTAAACCTTAATTAGGTCTTTAAAATCAAATCTCAAAACAGAAATTATATACTAAATGATTAGTAGAATTGATTTAGTCTTAAAAAAATAACACTGGAAGGAGGCAGAGGATCAGTAAAAATACCTATTGAGTACTTTGAGAAATAATCTGTACACCAAATCCCTGTGACACACAGTTTACCTACATAACAAACCTGCACATGTACCCCTGAACATGAAAGTTAAAAAAATGTTAAAAAATGTAATAACACACTGGGATTATGTTTGAAACAGAAATAAGATACAAAAGATGAAAATCCTTAATGTATAAATATATCTTATAAATCAGTGAAAAATAGAGATAGGCCTAAAATAAGTATCATGAACAATCAATCTGTGAAAGAACAAATGGCTAATAAACATTTTAAAAGTTCAGTCTCAAACAAGGGACAAGGTATGGTGGCTCATGCCTGTAATCCTAGCATTTTAGGAAGCTGAGACAGGAGAATCACTCTAGTCCAAGAGTTTGAGACCAACCTGGGCAACAAAGTGAGACCCTGTCTCTACAAATTTTTTTAAAAAAACTAGTAAAGCATGGTGGCATGCACTTGTAGTCCCAGCTCCTTGAAAGGCTGAGATGGGAGGAGCACTTAAGCCCAGGAGTTCAAGGCTTCAGTCAGCCGTGATTTCACCAGTCCACTCAAACCTGGGTGACAGAGTGAGACTATCTCTAATTTAAAAAAAAAAATAAACACAGAAATACAAATAAAAGAGATCATGAAAATGTTATCTACTAAAAGCTTTATAGTTTTGCCATTATTAGTAGTAATCTGCTATCTATCTGGAATGTATTTTTATGTATGGTATGAGATAGGGTCAAATTTCCTTTTTTCCCCACATGGAGTCCATTATCTCAGCACAGTCAATAACACTGTTAATTCTCCACCTTTTTGTGATGTCTTATTCTCATGAATTGTATGACCTTGTATATAGGTTGTGTTTCTGGACTCTATTCTGTTCTATTTGTCCAGCTCTGCATAAATGTCACACTATATTAATTACTATAGTTTTATAATAAATCTTGATATATGCTAAAGCAAAAAGCCCTGAAACAATGAGATATACAGTGCCTATCAAGTTGGAAAGTAATTTTTAAATGATTCAAACGTATTCTTCATGGTGGAGATCATAATCGTCCAAAGATTCTTTATGACCACTGCACAGAAAAAAAACAGTCCACTGAAACCGTGGTTGGTATTACAGTAAAGAAAGAGTTTAATTAACATGAAGCCAGCCACACAGAAAAACTGGAGTTATCACTCAAATCAGTCTCCCCAAAGGCTGAAAGGTTAGAGTTTCTCAAGGATAGCTTGCTGAACAGGGAATTAGGGAATGTGTGTTGCTGATTGGTTGGCCACACAATCATAGAGGTATGGAAAACAGTCCTCATGTACTGAGTTTGCCTCTGGGTGGGTGGGCTAGAGGACCACTGGAGACATGAGTCACAAGTCCAGGTAAGGTCAGTCTGAAACACCTCTCAAAAGACCAATAATGATATTATTTACAATTGGGAAAGTCACAAATCTTATGACCTCTGGCCACATCCTGAGCAAGTGGTAAGGGATCACAGAAACTATGCCTACATTTTAGCATAATTCAAGTTCCTCTTATAATCCTAATCTTGTGACCTTTTATTAGTCTTACAAAAAAGGGGATCAGTTTTAGGGAGGAACTATTATATCATCCTTGCTTCAAAGTTAAACTACAACTAAATTCCTCCCATGGTTAGCTTGGTCTATGCTCAGGAATGAGAGAAGACAGCCAGCCTGTGAGACTAGAAGCAAGATGGAGTCAGCCATGTAAGATTTCTCTCAGTGTTATAACCTTTGCAAAGGCGGTTTCAATTCCCATCCTCCCGCCCTCCCACCCCCCACCAACTCCCTCGGTTTCAGCATACCTCATTCCTGAGCTGTGAGCTACAGAGATGGGAAAAGGCTGACAATTACTCTAACTTTTTTGCTGACAGGGGCATAGTTTGGGTCAGGGTTAGGTCTGAGGTGAGAAGAATGAAACCATTTTGCAGTTGTCTACATGTATTCACATTTGCCTGGTTGGAGTCCCAAGGTCTACATAACAAAAAACAATAGTATTCTTATCCACAGGCTTAGTACAGTACTTAAGAGAACAGCAGACAATAAGACAAATGATGAGCCCAAACATAAAGAGTGAAAGTTCTAGTTTCAGGAGTTCCCACAGAACTAATCTGAAGCTTTGAGAGATCCAGATGAATGATCCAAGAACCAATCAGATATAAGGTCATCAACAGACACTCAGAAATAATAGACAAGGCTGAAATTTAATAAGAGGTATGCTATTGTTTTTCTAGAGCATAATTTTTCTCCTTCCAGTTTTTCACTTCTATCAAAGACAAATCAAAGCAGGATCAATTTATTTGCAAATTAAGTTTCAGTTTTATTATACTTTGCCTAATTATTTGCATAAAGTACACAAGAATAATTATTTGCCATATAGGCTCTTTTTAAAAAAATTGGCTTTGCTCAACTTTTTTTTATATATATATGGAATATCAGAGTCAACTTTTTTAAAGCCTCTTGAGCTCAGCCAAGGATTTATCTGTACTTGCAAATATCTATGTAGGTTGGGTGACTTCCTCTCTTCTCAACATTCCAAAATAACTTGGGGTTCCTGGGCTTGTCGGAAAATGGCATTCTTTACTTACCATGAGCTAGGAAACCTGTTCAGGACCAGACATGCAGCCAGTTTCTTCAAGGGGCTATTATCAGCTCTATAAGTCAACATTCATTCCTAAAATAGTCTGAAAACATGTCATTCTGTCATTGGTAAAATAACTAGCTTCTCCAACTGTGTCCTGTTAACAAAACAGATATTTATCGTACTTATGCAAATAACTATATTTTCCATAAGTTAAGAATACTAACAAATAGTTTCCAAATTCTAGAGAAATTAGGTAGAGAGAAGGAAATATGTTTTACATTTTGCCTACAAGAATATACTTTACTCAATTGTTAAAAGCTGTAAATAACTCAAAAGAAAATACATTTTCTTGATTCTGACAAAACAAAAAAATCAACAATCTTTTAAGAAAAAAAGTCATAAAAAGATTATTTCAGTCTTCTGTTTATTCAGTCCATGTGATTAACTCCTGTTCTACTTGATACTGGGACAGCAACCCTTAACATCAGCTCTCCATATTCCAATGGTAAAATTTCTAAAGTTATCAGGAACCTGCATTCAAGAGCACTCAACAAAGTCCTATAGCTGATTATAAAACCACCTTTTAAGAAGAATCAAAGTAAAACAACTGTGGATGACAAAGCATCTTAGAACAATCATGGTTAAAAAAGAAAATTGACAAGGAAATTTGGTTATTTTTGTGGCATACAATGATTTAATATAACAATCATAATTATTAATGATAAAATATGCAAAGTCATATTGGAATTAAAGGAGTCTCATTACAAGTCTGGAACATTCACAAATAACACATTCATACAAATATAACCCAAAGAAAGTCAAACACTATTTCATATTTAACAATGCATTTTGTGTGATTTTCCCATACCAAATAAGGCAAATGTGTCTTTTGGACTTCAGGAGGCCTAATATCTAAAAGGTTAATGAGGCCAAATGGGTTGAATTTAGAACTTGAGGTTTTAATTTTGGAAGGTTTGTCAAAAATCAAAGGTTTAAAACACTTGATATCACAGTATAAATCACAGGCTATTTAGCTGAAGTGATAACTCAAAAATTTCAAAAAGGCAAAAAGCCTTTACTCTTTGATAGAGGATACTCAGCTTTCCAAACAACAAGACCCAATAAAGACAGCATGAGGTCAACTGAACCTGAACCAGTCTTTCTCTATCCCCTTTTCTCTCCTTTTTACCTGCAGTATGCTCAAAAGGCAAAATAAATAAATAAATAAAGCTTTCATAATCTCAATATTATATAAAAGTCTTGTTCAAAAGAGAAAACCAAATTTTATCTTTCCATTCACATATTATTAGTGTTAAGCACCACCACTCCCCTCCCCGCTCCTTTTTTTTTTTTTTTTTTTTTTTGAGATAGCATCTCACTCTGTGACCCAGGCTAGAGTATAGTGGCATGATCCACCACAATCTCTAACTCCAGGGCGTAAGCAATCCTCTCACCTCAGTCTCCCAAGTAGCTGAGATTACAGATGCATGCCACGAGGGCCTGCTAATTTTTTACATTTTTTTTGTACAGACAAGGTCTCCTTATGTTGCCCAGGCCAGTCCAATTTTTGATAAAACCTTATAAACAAATCTATTCAATCTTAATCAGTTTGACCATATGGACATAAGGTAAGATTTTCATAAACCTTTTGTAGCTCTTTACAATTTTCTATTAAAGAGCAGATCAATGCTCCAAGGAAACCCTATTCTGACACAAGGGCCCAGATTCTGGCACTATATTAGCATGCTGTTTATCCTAATTTTAATTTATAGAAAAACTAAATAGCTCCCTTCACATTTTGGCCAACTTGCTTACATCCACAGAACTTCTTTTACAAGATCAGTCTTTCACAAATCTTCTACAACTTGCTTACACCTTTGGTTTTGTCCTGTCCATCTTTTAACTTAAGATAATCATTAAAAACCTCTACACTAGACAGAATTACTTCCCCTTTAACAAAAACCATATTCCCACTCCTTATAATCTTTTACCAAAAATACTTTTTACTTTCCTTATATACTTTGCATGTAAAACTGTTTTTCTGATAGTCTCTGTAAATCAAAGAATGTTGTAAGGCCCCCAACCATCTGATGGACCCTTCTTCTCTGGCAAAGGCATTTCAAAGTTAACCTGAAAAACTAGTTTGAGGCCATGACGGAAAGGGGGAGCTGGAACATGCCTCATTATGCCATCCTCTCTTTTGGACTTACTTATGGAACAGACTCTTTAAGTCTGATAAGAACCATTTACAATCTATTCTCTCTGAAGACTGCTACCTGAAGGCTTCATCTGCATAATAAAACCTTGGTCTCCATGACTCCTTAGAGTAACCCAGATATTCCTTTCTATGGATAATAAATATTTTACTGAGTTTGACACTTTTTGTGAACATCTTAATTACATATGTTACAATGTTAACTCTTAACAACTTTTATTTTTAGTGAAAAACCTGGTAAGTAAGCAATTTTAACCATGTATCAGATGCAGAGCCCAGGACAAGGATAGAGCTGCAGACAATGTTTGACTCTTCCTAGCACAGTCAGGGGACATGGCTAACTTCACATGCCCCAGGTCTTACCTAAAATCTAATGGCTGTAAAGCAGACAAGTCTTTAGAAATAAATTTTCATTGCCACAAAAGAAATAGCACTCAAACATAAATTTTCTCAGCAAGGCAATTTTACTTCTATAGAAGGGTGTGTCTTGTTGATGGAGCAATGGTGAGAGCACACATGAACAAGGGAGGGGAGAGGACTCTTATCCCTGACGCAGGTAGCCCCTACTGCTCTGTCGTTCCCCTATTGACTAGGGTTGGACCACACAGTCTAAGCTAATTCCAACTGTCTATTTTAAAGAAAGCAGGGGTGTGAGCCAGAGTGGAGCAATGGCGAGAGCACACCTGAATAAGGGAGGGGAAGGGATTCTTATCCCTGACACAGGTAGCCCCTACTGCTGTGTCAGTCCCCTATTGGCTAGGATTAGACAGCAGTCTAAGCTAATTCCAATTGATTATTTTCAAGAAAGCAGGCGTACAAGCCAGAGTGACAGGGTGAGCAGTTTTGGTGGGAAAGATGATTACGGAACAGGTGACTAAAGTTGACTCAGCTCAGAACAGGTGACTGGGGTGACTCAGGACAGAGCAGGTGACTAGGATGAGTCAGGACTCTAAATATGTGGATTAGAAGAGGGATGTGAGGGGGTCGTGCAGTTTCAGCCAGAGGAATAGGTGCAGGTAACCAGGGGAACAGATGTGAACTCCTGATTACAACTGGTGGGAAGGTTGTTTACTGAAACTAGGGGCAAGGAGACAAAGAGAACAAGGAAGTTAAACTTTAAAATGAAGAAACTTAACATACTGATATACTGATTCTTTGAAGAGAAACTTAAAACTCACTGTATTTAACAAGTCCAATAATTATAAAAAAATGTCACAGAAGCAGTTTATGACCTTAAAACATCTAGCAAAGACAGTATCTGACCTGCCTAATTCAGACCAAGTGTCTAAATTCTGAAGACATTTTTATTTTATTTTACCAATAAGCTTAAAAAATTGTCTTTATTTACCAAAGATTATTAAAGTTATGTTAACTAAAAGGCATTCAAATTTCCATTTTTCTGACAAAACATTTGGTTTAAGTACTTATTTTTTAAGCCAGTTAATTAGAGCTCCTTTATATATTTGGTAGTGAAACATCACACACATGACACATACAAAAACACAAACAGACAGAGGCAGATTTGGTAGAGTTATAAGATTCTTCATTTGCCAGTTTTTAAGTTTTTCTTTCCAATTTTAGACCACAAGTCTTTTGATTATCTGTTTCCTGTTTACCTGTTGCCCTAAACAATTGTCAGCTTGGCAGCTCTAAATTTGCATTTCTAAAGGGATGAGTCTTAGGTAAAACAAGATAGAGGATTCATATTTTACTCAAACAAAATAAGAATGGTATGAGTAGAAGTTCAGTTAGGATGGCTAAGAAAAGCAGACACCCTTACACAGGGAGATTTCCTTAAAGATGTAAGTTTCTTAACTCGATTACTGGTGTTAAGGTGGAGACTTTTAAGGAACAAGGTCAAGAGAGCATGCAGTATCTAGGGCCTAATACACAGACACAGCTGGGAGGGAGAACAGATTACCCCAAAATCAAGGGGATCCCATTTTTACACCAAATTCTGAGTCCCAAAACAGAGGAAAGTGCTACAGGAGGAGGCAGTGCAATGCTTACACAGCATCTTTCACAGAAAGGGCATTTCCCGAAGGGTACTGGAGAACCCAGCATCTAAGAGCCCACTCTGTAATGAGCCCAGCCCCCACTTCATACCTTTCACATACCCAGGAGCATGCTTTTCTTTTCTAAATGCACAAAGGAGCATCACCATATCGTAATAACCACTCACTGTAGGCAAATGCCATTAGCCATCCCTAAACGTCTATCTCTTATCTAGCTGTTAGATACCAAGACTAAACGTTCTGTCATAATGCCAAGTAATTTCTGATACCCCCAGACATCAAAAGGGTCAGATAACGCAATGCAAAGAGAGCAGAGCCTTGGATTATGAGAAGAATCTGTCCACTTACAATCCTTTGGTTCCATGAAGTAAAGAGGTTTCTCCCGCAATGGGGTCTGTGGTGTCTGCTCTGTCTTTCCCAAGAAGTGCCAGGCTGCTAAAAATATATTAGGTCATCTCATGTGGGCACTGAGTGTGGCAAGAGGAAGGAGGGACAGACAGAAGTATAGAGAAAAACAGAATTCAGGTGACTGAGAAGAAAAACCTTTTTCTAAAAAGCAAAATCTAAGAGAAAAAGCATAAAGGCTTTAAAAATACATGTAGAGCTTGGATATCAGTTTAGTTTAGTTTAGTTTTGTTTTGTTTTGTTGAGACAGAGTCTCGTTCTGTCACCCAAGCTGGAGTTCAGTCTCGCAATCTTGGCTCGCTGCAACCTCTGCCTCCCAGGTTCAAGCAATTCTGTTTCAGCCTCCTGAGTAGCTGGGATTGCAGGTGCATGCCACCACACCCAGCTAATTTTTGTATTTTTAGTAGAGATGGGGTTTTGCCATGTTGACCAGGCTGGTCTCGAACACCTGACCTCAAGTGATCCACCCACCTCAGCCTCCCAAAGTGCTGGGATTACAGATGTGAGCCACTGTGCCCACCCAGATATCAGCTTTTAATCTGGCTGACATTTAACCATAGAGCTCTTTTAAGGAAATGCTTTTAAATCACTTATTACCAGCCTCTAGCTAGGACAAACGGCCAACACCTGTAGCTTTTAAGCCTTGTTTCCCAAAGGTATTCTCCCAAGAGAAACCAATAAGCCTTAACTAAGGTTATAACCTAACCACGCACACACAAGGTGTCTCCAAAGAAATAGCAAATGGTTTTAACAAGATCTAGAACTTTGGGAGGCCGAGGCGGGTGGATCACGAGGTCCAGAGATCGAGACCATCCTGGTCAACATTGTGAAACCCCCGTCTCTATTAATACAAAAAAATTAGCTGGGCACGGTGGCGCGTGCCTGTAATCCCAGCTACTCAGGAGCTGAGGCAGGAGAATTGCCTGAACCCAGGAGGCGGAGGTTGCGGTGAGCCGAGATCGCGCCATTGCACTCCAGCCTGGGTAACAAGAGCGAGACCCCGTCTCAAAAAAAAAAAAAAAAAAAAAAAAAAAAACAAGATCTAGAATCATCCCAAAAGTAGCTCAGATAAAAGAAAATTCAAAACAAGAATCTGAATCTGTCCATGGAGGGCAAAATAATAAATAAATGGCAAAAGTTTTAAACTATCAAACCAGAGAGGACTCATTCCCTAAACAGGGGTTGAACCCAGGTGGGCATCATGAAAGGGCAAAGCCTTAGCTCCTGAGCTACAGCATGGGATGATAATTATTTCACTTTGCAGAAGGAGTCCAGGACAGTAAAGGATTTTAACTGCTCAAAAGAACTTTCTAAGGCTATAGCCATGACATTATCATGCATCCTTCTTTTAATTTAACCTTTTTAAAAATTTAACCTTTTTTTCAATTTAAAAAGGTCTCTAAAATCCTTTTTCTTTTAATGGTGTACTTAGTTCCAGTAGTGGCTCAATCCAAAAGCCTTTTTTAAAATTCATTCACTTATTTATTTGTTTATTTTTCAACTTTTATTTTAGATTCAGTGGGTACGTGTGCAGATTTGTTACTTGGGTATATTGTATGGTGTCTGGGGTATGAACGATCCCATCACCCAAGTACTGAGCATTGTACCAATAGTTTTTTCAACCCTTTTCCCCTTCCTTCACTCCCCCCTCTACTAAGCTTCAGGTTCTATTGTTGCCATCTTTATGTCCACAGGTGCCCAGTGTTTAGCTCCAACTTGTAAGTTAGAATGTGTGGTATTCAGTTTTCTGTTCCTGCATTAATTTGCTTAGGATAATGGCTTTCAGCTGCATCCATGTTGCTGCAAAGGACGTAACTTTATTCTTTTTTTCTGGCTGTGTAGTATTCCATAGTATATATGTATCACATTTTCTTTACCCAGACCACCATTGATGGGCATCTAGGTTGCTTCCATGTTGTTGCTATTGTGAATAGTATTGCGATGAAATGTGAGTTCATGTGTCTTGTTTTCTTTTGGATATATGTCCAGTAATAGAGTTGCTGGGTCAAATGGTGGTTCTGTTTAAGTTCTTTGAGAAGTCTCCAGACTGCTTTCCACAGTTTCTCATGGTAAATGAATGGGATATGAATGATGATCCCATCACCCAGGTGCTAATTTGCATTCCCTTTCCTCTGCAGCCTTTCCAGCATCTGTTGCTTTTTGACTTTTCAATAATAGTCATTCTGACTAGCATAAGATGGTATCTCTTTGTGGTTTTGATTTGCATTTCTCTGATGATTCATGATGACAAGCATATTTTTCAGATGTTTGTTGGCTGCTTATGTGTCTTCTTTTGAGAGGGGTCTATTCATGTATCTTGCCCACTTTTAAATGAAGTTATTTGTTATTTGCTTGTTGAGTTGTTTAAATTCCTTATAGATTCTGGATAGTAGACCTTTGTTGAATATATGATTTGCAGATATTTTCTTCCATTCTGTAAACGGTCTGTTTACTCTGTTGATGGTTTCTTTTGCTGTACAGAAGCTCTAAATGGAAAACTTGTCAATTTTCATTTTTGTATCAATTGCTTTTAAGGACTGAGTCATAAATTCCTCCCAAGGCTGATGTCCCAATGGCATTTCCTAGGTTGTCTTTTAGCATCCTTGCAGTTTGATGTCTTACATTTAAGTTCTTAACCCATCTTGAATTTTTGTATATGATAAAATATAGGGGTCCAGTTTCATTCTTCTGCATATGGCTAGCCAGCTATCCCAACCCCATTTACTGAATAGGGAGTCCTTTCATCATTGCTTATTTTTGCCAACTTTATTGAGGATCAGATGGCTGTAGGTGTGTGGCTTCATTTCTAGGTTCTATATTCTGTTCCATTAATCTATGTCTGTTTTTTGTACCAGTACAATGCTGTTTTGGTTACTGTAGGCTTATGGTATAGTTTGAAGTAGGGTAATGTGATGCCTCTGGCCAAAACCCTTTTTAAGCCCCAGATGGTAATTTTCCAGGTTTTAACAATATAAGAAAGAAGTGTTTTTAGAGAGGGAGTAGAGGAGGCATCTCCATGATCCCTAAGAATTCCCTCTCAGAAATGGGTCTAAGATAGCAAAATACAACAAAAGCCCCATAGGGATGGGACCTTTTAAGACAAAACTTACCCAAGGGCTGAAACATTCAGGACAAAGAGTGGGCTGGCAGTTCTCAGACTCCCAGTCCTTTGAGACCCCTAGTCCTTTCAGACCAGCTGCCTGATATAAACCCCAAAATTCCCACCCTCCAGGTGGCAGAGATCAATAGAGAGTACCCCCACCTGGTCACGAACACAAGCTCTCAAGGACATAAAATAAGACGAAGGGAAAATGTGTTCAGTTTTTGTTTCAGGGGCCCATAGCAAAGTTTGTAACTGGCTGGTCTGCAGGCCCAGCTTTGCTATTGTGAATAGTGCTGCAATAAACATGGGAGTGCATTTGTCCTTTTGGTAGAATGATTTCTGGGCTTATATGGAACCAAGGCCTGCATTCTATCCTACAGTATCCTTCTTTATTACAGAACAATGTAGAAAGACAAAGTCATAGCACAAAGTACACCAGATTTGCTACAGTCGAAGACTTATCTCACAAATCTTTTTTCCCATTAAGAAAAACTTTGACTAGGAAGTCAGAAATAATTTTTATCATTCATTCAACCAGTTTGCACAGAGAGGCCAGAAGCCTGGCTGGTAAGAAATTCTTATCCTTTTGCCAGCTTGCCAGCTTTCTGGGTTTTCTTTCTCTGCAGCTTCTGGAAGAGCAGAGTGAATTTTGATGACTCTGCTTGCTGTGCCATAGCTGTGGGAGCCAAGCTGCATTACAAAAGAAAATCATCCTTTTTTATCTCATAAAACTATAGACAAAAGCCACTCAATTTTTCAAGATGTAGCTCAATGGGCTACATGGGGGAACTGAGTTAACATTTCTCATTCTGGCCAGAGCAATATATACAAACAAAACACAGATACTCGTCACCGTGCTCAAGCACCCAAGTACTATCCTGGCAAGGCTCAAATGTGCCCTTATTGGCCCCTGTCATCTTTGATCCACTCTAAGTGGGTAGGGATGACCTCTGACTGGGAGTTTCAGCTGGGCCACAATGGAGTAGAGCAACAAGCAGTTCCTGGGGTTCCTGATTCCAGGCCTTGGTTCCTGGATGGCATTTCTAGACCTGCACTGGGCCAGAGGGGAGCCCATGCCCTGAAGGGAGAGACTCAGGACTGGCAGCATTTGCTACAAGCTGACTGAAGAGCCCTTGGGCCTTGAGTGAACACTGGTGGTAGCCGGGCAGTAGTCATTACAGGTCTGGGGTGACGGTGGCTGGATGTACCCTTTTCTCTGCTCCAGGAAAAAGGAGGAAAGAATGGGAAGGACTTTGTCTTGTGGGTTGGGTGCCAGCTCACCCGCAGTGGAATAGAGTACCAGGTAGATTTCTGAGGTTCCTAATTCCAGGCCTTGACTCCTGGGCAGCATCTCCAAACCTGCCCAGGGCCTGGGGGAACTTGCTGCCCTAAAGGTAAGGACACAAGCCTAGTTGGATTTGCCATCTGCTGACTGCAGACCCTTTGGGCCATGAGTGAACATAGGCGGTAGACAGGCAGTGGTCATTGTGGGCCTTGGGCAAGACCAAGTGCTCATTGTGGGCCTTGGGCAAGACCAAGTGCTGTGCTGGCTTCGGGTCTGACCCAGTACAATCCATGTGGTAATGGCCAGGGTGCTTGTGTCACCACCCTTCCCCGAGATCCAGGCAGCTCAGAATGGAGAGAGACTCCATATGTTTGGAAAAAAGTAAAAGAAGAGAACAAAAGCCTCTGCCTGGTACTCCAGGGAAATTCTCCTGGATCTTACCCAGGACCAAGGACCTACAACTATGAGTGTGCAAGAACCACAGCATTAGTGGGTTTAGGGTGCTACCTAATGCAGATACAGCTGCAGTGACCAAAGACTTAGAGATCTTCAAATACTGGAAAGCATTCCAAAGAAGGATGGCTACAAACAAGCCCAGACTCTAAAGACCACAATAAATACCTAACTTTCCAATGCCCAGAAAATGACAAACATCTGCAAGCATCAGGACCATCTGGGAAAACATAACCTCATGAAATGAACTAAATAAAACGCCAGTGACCAATCCTAAAGAGACAGAGATATGTGACCTTTCAGACGTCACATTCAGAATGGCTGTTTTGAGGCAGCTCAACAAAACCCAAGATAACATAGAGAAGGAATTCAAATCCTATCAAATAAATGTAATAAAGAGATTGAAATAATTACAAAGAATCAAGCAGGTATTCTAGATTTGAAAAATGCAATTGACATCCTGGAGATGCATCAGAGTCTACTAACAGCAGAATTGATCAAGCAGAAGAATTAGTGAGCTTGAAGACAGACTATTTGAAAATATACAGTCCTAGAAGACAAAAGAAAAAATAATAAAAAAGATTGAAGCACGCTTACAAGATCTGGCAAATAGCCTCAAAAGCGCAAATCTAGGAGTTTTAGCCAGAAAGAAGAGGTAGAGAAAGAGATAGGGGTAGAAAATTTATTCATGCAGCACTATTCCCAATGGAATCAAGTGCTCAACAATGATAGACTGGAAAAAGACAATGTGGTACATATACATCATGGAACACCATGCAGCCATAAAAAAGAATGAGATCATGTCATTTGCTGGGACGTGGATGGAGCTGGAGGTCATTACCCTTAGCAAACTATTGCAGAACAGAAAACCAAATACCACATGTTCTCACTTATAAGTGAGAGCTAAATGATGAGAACACATGGACACATAGAGGGAAACAACACACACTGGGGCCTATTGGAGGGTGGGAGGAGGGAGAGAAAAAAAATAACTTATGGGTACTATGCCAAGTACCTGGGTGATTAAATAATCTGTACCACAAACCCCCATGGCACAAGTTTACCTATGTAACAAATCTGCACATGTATCCCTAAACTTAAAAATAAAAGTTAAAAACAATAAATGTATTTAAATGGATAACAGAGAACTTCCCAAGCCTAGAGAAAGATATCAATACTCAACTACAAAAAGGTTATAGAACACCCAGCAGATTTAACCCAAAGAAGACTACCTCAAGGCATGTAATAATCAAACTCCCAAACATCAAGGATAAAGAAAGAATCCTGAAAGCAGCAAAAGAAACAAATACAACAGAGCTTCAATATGTCTGACAGCAGACTTTCCAATAAAAACCTTACAAGCCAGGAGAGAGTGGCATGACATATTTAAAGTACTCAAAGAAAAAAATCTTTTACCCCGAGAGTAGTATATCCTGCAAAAACATCCTTCAAACATGAAGGAGAAATAAAGACTTTCCCAGACAAACAAATGCTGAGGGACTTCATTAACACCAGATCTGTCCTAGAAGAAATGCTAAAGGGAGTACATTAATCAGAAAGAAAAGGATGTTAATGAGCAATAAGAAATTCTACGAAGGTACATTATTCACTGCTAGTAGTAAGTACACAGGAAGACACAGAGTACTATAACACTATAACTGTAATGTGTAAACTACTCTTAAGTAAAAAGATTAAACAATGAACCTAACAAAAATAATAACTACAAGGATGCATGCAGTGGCTTATGCCTATAATCCCAATACTTTGGGAGGCCAAGGCAGGAGGATCTCAAGCCCAAGAGTTCAAGACCTCCCTGAGCAACAAAGGGAAACCCAATCTCTACAAATAATAATAATAATAACCAGGAGAATGGTGTGCACCTGTGGTCCTAGCTACTCGGGAAGCTGAGAAGGAAGAATCACCGGGGCCTGAGAGGTTGAGGCTGCAGTGAGTAGGCTGTGCCGTTGCACTCCAGCCTGGACAATGGAGTGAGACTCTGCCTCAAATAAGAATAAGAATAATTACAACAACTTTTCAAGACATAGGTAGTACAATAAAATACAAATAGAAACAAAAAAAGTTAAAAAGTGGGGGGAAAAGTTAAGGTGTAGAGTTTTTATTAGTTTTCTTTTTGCTTGTTTGTTTATGTAAACAATGTTGTTATTATTATCAGCTTAAAATAAGGGGTTATAAGATAGTATTTGCAAGATTCATGGTAATCTCTAATCAAAAAACATGCAACAGATACATTAAAAATAAAAAGCAAGAAATTAAATTATAGCACAAGAGGAAAATTATCTTAACTAGAGGAATACAAAAAGGAAGAAAAGAGAGAGGAGAGGGCCAGGTATGGTGGCTCATGCCTGTAATCCTAGCACTTTGGGAGGCCTAGGTGGGCAGATCACTTGAGGTCAGGAGTTCAAGACTAGCCTGGTCAACATGGTAAATCTCTACTCAGAAAATACAAATATTAGCCAGGTGTGGTGGTGCATGCCTGTAATCCCAGCTACTCGGGAGGTTGAGGCAGAAGAATCACTTGAACCCAGGAGGTGAAGGTTGCAGTGAGCCAAAACTCTGTCTCAAAAAAAAAAAAAAAAAAAAAGGAGGAGGAGGAGAATACCACAAAACAACCAGAAAAAGACACATATACACAAAAAAAAATTATAACTTATTAATAATAACATTGAATGTAAATGGAGTAAGTTCTCCAATCAGAAGACATAGAGTGGCTAAATGGCTAAAACAAAACAAAACAAAATGACCCAATGATCTCTTGCCTACAAGAAATACATTTCACCTATAAGGATGCACATAGACTGAAAATAAAGGGATGGAAAAGATATTTTATGCAAAAGAAAGCAAAGAAGAGCAGGAATTGCTATACTTATATCAGACTAAATAGATTTCAAAACAAAAACAGTAAGAGACAAAAAAGGTCACTATATAATTCAGCAAGAGGATATTACAATTGTAAATATATATGCACCCAAAACTGGAACACCCAGATATATAAGGCAAATGTTATTAGAGCTGAAAAGAGAGATATACTCCAATACAATAATAACTGGAGACTTCAACAGTCCACTTTCAGATTGGGCATATCATCCAGACAGAAAAATCAACAAAGAAACATCAGACTTAATCTGCACTATAGACCAAATGGACCCAATAGATATTTACAGAACATTTTATCCAATGGCTGCAGAATACACATTCTTTTCCTCAGCACATGGATCATTCCCAAGAGGAGACCATATTGTAGGTCACAAAACAAGTCTTTGGAAATTCAAAAAATAGGAAATAACACCAACTATCTTCTCTGACTACAATGAAATAAAACTAGAAATCAGTAACGAGGAATTTTAGAAACTATACAAACACATGGAGATTAATCAATATGCTTCTGAATGATCAATGGGTCAATGAAGAAATTAAGAAGGAAATAAATAAATGATAATGGAAACAAAACATGCCAAACCTATTTTATATGGTAAAAGCAGTACTAAGAGGACATTTTATAGCTATAAGTGCCTACATCAAAAAAGAAGAAAAACTTCAAACAAACAACCTAACAATGCATCTTAAAGAACTAGGGGGGAAAAAGAGCAAACTTAACTCAAAAAAAAAGAAAAAAATGAAATAATAAAGATCAGAGGAGAAAGAAATGAAATTGAAACTAAAAAAAAAAAACACAAAAGATCAATTAAATGAAACATTGAAAAAATAAAACGGACAAACCTTTAGCCAGATATACTAAGAAGAAGAGAGAAGACCCAAATAAATAAAGTCAGAGATGAAAAAGGAGACAACTGATACTGCAGAAGTTCAAAGGATCATGGAAGATTAGTATGAGCAACTGTAGATTACTATATGCCAATAAATTGGAAAACCCAGAAGAAATGGATCAATTCCTAGACACATACAACATATCAATATTGAACCATGAAGAAATCCAAAACCTGAATAGACAAATACAAGTAATGAAATAGAAACCATAATGGAAAACCTTCCAGCAAACAAAAGCCTAGAACTCAATGGTTTCACTGTTACATTTTACCAGACATTTAAAGAACTAATCCTACCAATTCTACTCAAACTATTCCAAAAAATATAAGAGAAGGGAATACTTCCACACTCATTCTATGAGGCCAATATATGTTACCTTGATACCAAGAGCAGACAAAGATATAACAAACAAAAAATAAAAAGGAAAAAATCTATAGCCAATATCTGTGATGAACATTGATGCAAAAATCCTCAACAAAATAACAGCAAATCGAATTCAACAACACATCAAAAAAGATCATTCATTGTGACCAAGTGAGAGTTATCCCAGGGATGCAAAATGGTTGAACATATGCAAGTCAATTGGTGTGGTCATATATATCAACAGAATGAAAGACAAAAACCATATGATTATCTCAATTGAGGCTGAAAAAGCATTTGATAAAATTGAACATCCCTCCATGACGAAAAAAAAAAACCCTCAAAAAACTGGGCAAAGAAGGAATGTACCTCAATATAATCATAAAAAATATATATCCACAGTTAGTGTCATACTGAATGGGGAAAAACTTAAAGCCTTTCCTCAAAGATCTGGAACACAACAAGGATGCCCATTTCAACACTGTTATTCAACATAATACTGGAAGTCCTAGCTAGAGCAATCACACAAGCGAAAGAAATAAAAAGCATCCAAATTGGAATGGAAGAAGTCAAATTATCCTTGTTTGCAGATGATATGATCTTATATCTGAAAAAATCCACAAAGACTCCACAAAAAAAAAAAAAAAAAAACTGTTAGAACTGATGAACTAATTCAGCAAAGCTGCAGGATACAAAATCAACATATAAAAATCAGTAGCATTTCTATATGCCAACAGTAAACAATCTGGAAAAGAAATTAAGAAAGTAATACTATTTACAATAACTACAAATAAAATGTAATACCTAGGAATTAACCAAAGAAGTGAAAGAGCTCTACAATGAAAACTATAAAACACTGATACAAGAAACTGAAGAGGACACCAAAAAATGGAAGGACATTCCATGTTCACAAATTGGAAGAATTAATGTTGTTAAAATGTCCATACTACCCAAAGCAATCTATAGATTCAATGCAATCCCTATCAAAAAACAATGAAATTCTTCACAGAAATAGAAAAAACAATCCTAAAATGTGTATGAAAACATAAAAGACCCAGACTAGACAAAGCTATCCTGAGTTAAAATAACAAAACTGGAGGAATCATATTACCTGACTTCAAATTATACTACAGAGCTACAGTAACCAAAACAGCATGGTACTGGCATAAAAATAGACACATAGACCAACTGAAAAGGCTAAAGAACCTAGAGATAAATCCATACATCTGCAGTCAACTCATTCTCAACAAAGGTGCCAAGAACATACACTGGAAAAAAGACAATCTCTCCAACATATGGTGCTGGGAAAACTGGATATCCACATGCAGAAGAATGAAACTAGACCCTTATCTATTGCCATATACATAAATCATATCAAAATGAATTAGAGATTTAAATCTAAGACCTCAAACTATGAAACTACTGTAAGAAAACATTAGGAAAACTCTTCAGGACATTGGACTGGGCAAAAAAAATGGAGTATTTCTTGAGTAATACTCCACAAGCACATACAACCAAAGAAAAAATGGACAAATAGGATCACATCAAGTTAAAAATCTTCTGCGCAAGCAAAACAATCAAAAAATGAAGAGACAACCCACATAATGGGAGAAAATATTTGCAAACTACCCATCTGACAAGGGATTAATAACTAGAATATATATGGAGCTCAAACATCTCAACAGGAAAAAAAAATCTAATAATCTGATTAAAAGATGGGCAAAAAATCTGAATAGACATTTCTCACAAGAAGACATACAAATGGCAATTAGCTATATAAAAAGGTGTTCAATGTCACCAATTATCATAGAACTGCAAATCAAAACTACAATGAGATATCATCTCACCCCAGTTAAAATGGCTTATATCCAAAAGACAGGCAATAACAAATGCTGGCGAGGATGTGGAGAAAAGGGAATGCTTATACGCTCTTGGTGGGAATGTAAATTAGTACAACCACTATTGAGAACAGTTTAGAGCTTCCTCAGAAAACTAAAAATAGAGCTATGATCCAGCAATCCCACTGCTAGGTATGTAACCAAAGGAAAGGAAATCAGTATATCAAAGAGATATCTGCATTCCTGTTTATTGCAGCACTATTCAGAGTAGCCAAGATTTAGAAGCAACCCAAATCTTGGAAGCTTCAGCAATGGCTCTGAGCATAAGGCCGGGAGACCATAATCTTGTTGATGTTTCTGACCTTGTTGATGCTGGAGTCTGTAATCATTTGTAGTTTTCTCCCATGGCTGCTCAAAGCCAGAAACAGAAACAGTTGTTCATCAGCAGACAAATGGATAAAGAAAATGTGGCACATATACACAATGAAGTGTCATTCAGCCATAAAAAAGACTGAGATTCTGTTGTCTGCAACAACAGGGATGGAACTGTAAGTTGTTACACTATTAAAATAAGCTAGGCACAGAAAGAAAAATTTTGCATGCTTTCACTTTTGTGGGAGCTGAAAAAAATTATAGTAATTGAACTTATGGAGATGGAGAATAGAAAGATGGTTACCAAAGTCTGGGAAGGGTAGTGGTGGCAGGGGGGCAGGCAGAGTGGGATGGTTAATGGGTACAAAAATACAGTTAGAATAAACAGCATCTAGTATTTGATAGCACAACAGGGTGACTATAGTCAACAATAATTAAAAAATCAAAAAATAAAAAATAAAAATAAAAAAACAATAATTTACTGCACAGTTTTATTTATTTTTGTTTTTTATTTTTGAGATGGAGTCTCATTCTGTCACCAGGTTGGAATGCAGTGGCGCAATCTCTGCTCACTGCAACCTCTGCCTCCTGGGTTCAAGCAGTTCTCCTGCCTCAGCCTCCTGAGTAGTTGAGATTACAGGCACGCACCAGCACACTCAGCCAAGTTTTGTATTTTTAGTAGAGATGGAGTTTCACCATGTTGGCCAGGATGGTCTCAATCTCCCGACCTTGTGATCTGCCCCCTCGGCCTCCCAAATTGCTGGGATTAGAGGCATGAGCCACTGTGCCCAGACTACTATACAGTTTTAAATAAAATAGTATAATTGGATTGTTTGGAACCCAAAGAAAGGATAAGTGCTTAAGGTGTTGGATAACCCATATACTCTGATGTGATTATTACACATTGTATGCCTGTATCAATATCTCATGTTCCCCATAAGTACATACATCTATTATGTACCCACAAAACTTCTTTTCAAAAGTTAAACAATAAACTAAATTCTTCCAATGATAAGCTTGGCCTACTCCTAAGAATGAGTGAAGACAGCCAGCCTGTGAGTCTATAAGCAAGATGGAGTCAGCCATGTTAGATTTGTCTCACTGTCATAGTCTTTGCAAAGGTGGTTTTAAGGTTAAAGGGAAGAGGTACCTTCAAATACTTTGAGACTTGGTATAAATTAACACAAACTTTTTAGACAGCAATTTGGCAATATATATATTATATCAGTTGCTGTCCAATTAGGCATTTTAAACAGAGCCAGCTTAATATGGGATTGATTATATTGATGCATGTGCTGGAGTTTTATATTTTGGTTCTGAGACTCATATCCTTTAATACTGCCTTTCTATATACACAGGCTTGGGAGTCTGCAAACTGTATTTCTCAGACCACTTTCCTGCTGGTCTCCAGTTAAGCAGTATAGTGGGAGAGTAATTAGAGGGAGGAGGAAGGAAGAAGTCATGTTGGTTAGAAAATTGTTAGAAGGGCTGGAGGAATCAAATTAGGAAGATGATGCTATTACCCAGAGGTCATTAATTGCAGGAAACTAATTCTACCCCTTGGGCTGGATAAGTGAAAGGGAGAAGGTGATATTACACGGAGCCCACAAGCTCCAGCACTGGCCCCAAGCAGAAGGCCAGGAAACCATAATCTTGTTGATGTTTCTGACCTTGTTGCTGCTGGAGTCTGTAATCATTTGTAGTTGTCTCCCATAGCTGCTCATAAAGCCAGAAACAGGAAAAGCATGGCTTCTCTCTTCCTCCTCTCTTCTGATTTCCCTCCACTAGCACTGCATAACTGGAATCCAGCAGAAAAGTGGTCTGAGAAATGTAGTTTTGCAGGTCCCCAGCCTCCCATACACAGGAGAGTATAAAAGAGTCTAAGAGCCAAAATATAAAACTCCTGCAATTCATATATAAAATAAAAATGTTTATATTATTATAACAATTTTTCTATAAAAATGTTTAAGTAAACAGGTAGCAAAACAAGAAGATTTTGCACAGCCGTTTGTAATGATGTCATACTCCTGAAATAATGTTGGCCATTTCTGGTTCTCTTTCACTCCTGGCCCCCTTGTGGTTTGGTGGGGTCTTGCAACTAGATCTGACCAATGAGTTCAGAAGTGGCATGTGTCATTTCTAGGATGTATTTAATTGATGTGAATTAAATGTGTGTGAATCTCTCCAGAGCTATCTTTTCCCTCTGGCATGGTGTCCAACAACATTTGAGATGGTGTCTGTTCTGTTAGTCTTAGTCCCAATGTGACTGTGATGTGCAAAGGTTTCTTGCTAATTCAGTATGTGAGTGAAAAACAAATCTGTTATTGTAAAGCATGGAGATTTAAGGGTTGCTTGTTTTAATAACATAGAACTAGCCATATCCAACTTACACTATTGAATAATTTATGAGAGCAAACAATTACAAACAACCCATGTGTACAATAATAGGAGAAAGTGAAAGAAATTACTGCACATCCACGGTATGGAATATGTCCTTGGCAGTGAGAAACACTTTTGAAAAACATTAAATTAGGTAAAGAACCCGTCACCATAAAAAATTACACAAAAACATAAAATATAAAATGATATACATTTATGCTCCACACAATATTTTAGTCAACAAGGGATAGAATATATGACAGTGATTCCATAAGAGTACAATGGAGCTGGAAAACTCCTACTGCCTAGTGGCATGGTAACTAGCATAACGTCATAGACCAATGTGCTTCTGGTGGTGAAGAAATATTCCAGCAAAAGGTACTGCTATCATAAGAGATGGCAACTCTGTAAGTGCTACTGGCCCTGAAGACTTTCCAGTAGGAAAAGATGTGGAGGTGGAAGACAGTAATATTGATGATCCTGACCCCGTATAGGCCTAGAATAATGTGTGTGTTTGTGTCTTAGTTTTTGGCAAAAAAGTTTTAGAAGTAAAAAAATTTTTAAGTAGAAAAAGCTTATAGATTAAGTATATAAATAAACTATTTTCACAGTCAATGTTTTGTGTTTTAAACAAAGTGTTATTACAAAAGAGACAAAAGGTTAAAAAAAAAGAAATTAAAAGTTTATAAAGTAAAAAGGTAAATTTATTGTTGAGGAAAAATTTTTGTTGTTAAATTTAGTGATTTAGCGTAGCCAAAGTGTATAGTGTATATAAAATCTACAGTAGTGTACAGTAATGTCCTAAGCCCTCACACTCACTCACCGCTTACTCCTGGACTCGCCCAGAGCAACTTCCAGTCCTGCAAGCTCCATTCATGGTAAGTGCCTTATACAGCTGTGCCATTTTTTAATCTTTTATACTGTTTTTTCGCTATACCTTTTCTATGTTTAGATATGTTTAGATACACAAGTACATACCATTGTGTTACAATTGCCTGAAGTATTCAGTACAGTAACATGCTGTACAAGTTTGTAGCCCAGGAGCAATAGGGTATACCACATGGCCTAGGTGTGTAGTAGGATATACCAGCTAGGTTTGGGTAAGTGCACTCAATGAAATTGCCTTATGATGCATTTTTCATAACATATCTCCATCATTAAGCAACATATGACTGTATATTAAATGAGATCAATACATGAGATTATATACAAAGTGCTTTGTGCAGTAAGTGCTAATTGGTGTTAGTTATTACTGTATAATCAGGAACATGTAAATATAATTGTACTGGGCTTTGCATTCTGGTTGAACAGCACAGTGGCTTGTGCATTCCTATGGCTGTGGCATCAGGCAAAGCTGTGGTCCCTCAGGACATCTGTGGACATAACCAGCCAGCATCTGACCTGGACTTCCCTTTTGCTGACATGTAAATATCATCGTACTGGGCTTTGCATTCTGGCTGAACAGCACAGTGGCTTGTGCGTTCCTATGGCTGTGGCATCAGGCAATGCTGTGGTTCCTCATGACACCTGTGGGCATAACTAGCCAGCATCTGACCTGGATTTCCCTTTTGCTGCTAGGGCATGAGATACTGGGACATGAGAAGCTGGGGTTTTCAGCTAAATAGTGCTGCAGAACCCATTAGGTACCCATCTAGCAGGGCCTTTGAGGCTACAAGTTGCAGGCAGGGATGTGGGAAGGCCACTGCCTCAGGCCTATTCTCTGGCTTGCCCTAAGGACTGTGGCTTATGCTGCAGATGCCACAGCTGCTATCATGGATTTAGCCTCCCCAACAGCTGATGGAGGGACCAGGTGACGCAACGTGGAAGTATGGGGGAGTAATGCCCTGTGAAGCTAACTTTAATCAATTGGAAATAAAAGCCAGAGGCTACTTCTTCTGTCTTACACCCCCAGGAGGGAGCTGTAATAGTTTCATACTATCTCTCTGAAGACATCCTGTGAGACCAAGCAATCAACCGCATTTGTTCACCAAGTCATGGTCAGCTTAATAACCCACTTTTTTAATATATGCTCTTCTTTCTCCTTTGCCTCCCTCCTGCTTCATGGGATGACATTTCTATTAAAGCATTTTAAGGTATAGCTTCAGGCACTGTTTTCTAGGGAATTGGCCTGTCTTCATCCATTAGGTTTAGGTTTTAAAGGAATACCTGAGACTGGGTGATTTATAAATAAAAGAAGTTTATTTGGCTCACTGTTCTGCAGACTGTACAAAGAGCAGGGCTCCAGCATCTGCTTCAAGGGAGGGCTTCAGGCTGCTTCCGCTTATGGTGGAAGAAGAAGGAAAGCTGGCACGTGCAGAGATCACATGGGAAGAGAGCAAGAGAGAGAGGTAAGGGAGGGGCCAAGTTCTTTTCAACAACCAGGTCATGCAGGAACTAAGAGTGAGAATTCACTCACTCTGGCAAGAATGGCACCAAGCCATTTAAAAGAACCCAACATCTCCCATCAGGCCCCACCTCCAACACTGGGAATCAAATTTCAACATGAGACTTGGTGGGGCCAAACAAACCATATTCAAACCCTAGTGGGGCCTAAGACAGTTTTTTGGATGTTGTTTTTGTTTGTTTGTTTGTTTGTTTGTTTTTGACAGAGCCTCACTCTGTTGCCCAGGCTGGAGTACAGTGGTGTGATCTCGGCTGTCTGCAGCCCACACCTCTCAGATTCAAGTGATTCTGGTGCCTCGGCCTCCCGAGTAGCTGGGATTGCAGATGCCCACCACCACACTGGCTAATTTTTTTGTATTTTTTAGTAGAGATAGTGTTTTGTCATGTTGGCCAGTCTGTTCTCAAACACTCTACCTCAGGTGATCCACCTGCCTCAGCCTCCCAAAGTGCTAGGATTACAGGCGTGAGCCACTGTGCCCAGCTAAGACAGTTATTTCTACTTCCGTAGGTATCTCATTGTTCCAAGTATAAGAGCAACGCTCCTAAGTTCTCATGTTCATGTCCCCGTCTTCCCCATAGCAGCACATAGCAATCTCTTCCTCTACCATTACCACCAATGTTGTCCAAGAAGAACAGAGGTGATAATAAGACACAGACAGAACATACAGTGGAGATTCTCATGCCACTATTGTTTAAATCTTAGCAAAGCTGTCAGAAATGTCGACAATTCTTTTAGAAAACTAAGGGAATTAATACAGCAACATTCCACTTTCCAAGAGATGCTCGCATTTGTGAGGCTTGATAATGCAAGTGTATATAGCTTTTCTAATACTTTTTCATAGGAGGAGTTCATTACCGTGTGCTGCAACTGTCACAGAAAGTTTCTCGTTTCTTTCTTCTAAATTTGACCTAACTTTCTGCACCCCCATTCACCTACTTGTACCTGGGGGACCCAGATGAGCTCTTCTGTAGTTGGCTTCTGACCCACACAAACCTGTACCTGCCCAGAAACAGTGATCAGCCAAGCCTACTTGACATGGAGATGTCATGTCCTTCGGTCCCCCTGGGCCCCTGGCTGGCTACCTTGAGCTTCAGAACTTCAGACAGTGCCTTGGCCTGAGCCTCCTTTGGAGTGGAGCCTTGCTGGGGTGGTGCAGCCAGGCTCCTGGCTTCTTATGACTC
Organism: Aotus nancymaae; assembly: GCF_030222135.1. NCBI lineage: Eukaryota > Metazoa > Chordata > Mammalia > Primates > Aotidae > Aotus > Aotus nancymaae. Next base: position 35,478,261 of record NW_026988471.1, read on the forward strand.
CCGACACTTGGATGTCCTGTTACCTGTGAGTCATCTTGCTTATTGACTCTTGGCCTGCTTTCACTTCCTGAAAACTCAGCTTATGCTGGTAACTCTCACCCTTCAGGCACTGACCCTCAGTCTATGGCAGACACTCCTGGCCCCAACTTCTTGCCTTGACTAGTAACCCCTCACTGTCCATTCTTTGGAGCATAAAATCTGATGACTTATTTTTAAAGACTCCACAATGTTCTCTTGCTCACACTAAATAATACTAGTATTTTTAAATGTTAAAGTCTAATTCCCAGTGGTCTCATATTGATAAAAGCAGAAGCCAAAAGGAGTTAGATAAAATGTGATCATGAAAGCTAAAAGAGGGCCCTATTATGATAACAATTCTCTTTATAGAAATATAGTAAAACGGTAATAGTTTACAGAGTACCTACTATGTGCCAGATAGTCTAGGAGTTTTGTAACTACTATCTCATTGAATCATCAAAATAGTCCTGTAAGGACTTTTATCTCGATAAAAAAGGTATGGGGTACCTTTCATTTCATGACCTCTGCATGTTGTACAATAGTCAGTCAATACCTTGAATTCTCTCATTAGTCCTATGAACTTTTTCATAACAAAAATATGACTTAATAATACATATTAACTTTAATGTGACCTTAATACTTTCTATTACTGGTTATCTTCCAAGTCAAGATAAGTCCTGAGGTTTATAACAACCCATAAGTACAATTTAGCACTATGTATAAAAATTTTAAATGATCATTTCTTTTCCTCTCAAAATTTAACTTTGAAGAAATCTATATAATAAATTCTCATACTAGATAAATGTATGTATAAGAGTGTCATTATATTGTAGTTTATAGCATAAAAAAACTGTGAAGAGGCTGGGTGCAGTGGCTCACCCCTGTTATCCCACCACTTTGGGAGGCTGAGGCAGGCAGATCGCTTGAGCACAGGAATTTGGGACCAGCCTGAGTAACACTGCAAAATCCTGTCTCTAATAAAAATTTTAAAAAAAAGCAAGCGTGGTGGCACATGTGTGTAGTCCTAGCAACTCAGGAGGCTGACATGGGAGAATCACCTGAGGTCATAAAGTTGAGGCTGCAGTGAGCAGCCATGATCATGCCACTGCTCTTCATCGTGGGTGACAGAATGAAACCTTGTTCTCAAAAAAAAAAAAACAAAAAACTGGGAACAACTCAATTACCCATCCATCAGCAGAAGATCCATTAACTCAGTAAAGGCACATTCATACAATAGCAGGCTACATGCTACAAATCCACTTAAAAGGAGCAGGTAGATCCATATGGACTAACATGGAAACATGTCCAAGATATGATGTTGAATGAAAAAAATAAAGTTACAGATTCTATTCTTCAAAAAAGGTATATTTATAAAGTATATAATTTATCACTTTACAATACACAGTTTATACAATGTCTGAAAACACTAGCTTATTAATGTTAGTGATTTCTCTGTGGCATGAGACCAGTAACAGACACAGCAGCAGAAGGAGTAGCGTGCTTTTGCTTTCTATGTTCTATGTAACAGTATTTTTTTCTATTTTAGAAGCATGTGTGACTTTCATAAGAAGAAACATTCAATATATTGATTTCCACTTTAAAATTAAAATTTCCATGGAGATCAAAGATTCCATCTACTTATCTGTTACCCCCAAGAACAGAGGTTGACTGTCTTCATGAGAACTTCAGGCCTTGTCCCACAAGCAAAGTACACAAATCCACTATTCTAATTCTTTGCTCATTAGATGCCAGCGTGGTGTTACATGAATTCAACCTTTTACACCTAAGTAGCTGCATTTTAATTTTGTCACTATTTAAGAATCCTGGCATATTTTAAGTTAAGTTACATATTTCTTTTTTACTTCCCTTTGTTTTATTACATAATTTTATTTTTATATCAAGGTGATATGTGTTTAGAAAGTATATTGTGATGTTCATATTACATAGAAAAGCATATTCACTTCCATGAATTAGCTCACATAAACCCAGTTAGGTCAGATGCTAATGTCTGTGCTTGCTTACTATTTTTTTTTTTTTTTTTTTTTTTGAGCAGGGCCTCACTCTGTCACCCAGATCGGAGTGCAGTGGTACGATCTCAGCTCACCACAACCTCTGCAGGATTACATGTGTGGGCCACTACCACCTGGCTAATTTTTGTATTTTTAGTAGAGATGGGGTTTCACCATGTTGGTCAGGCTAGTCTCGAACTCCTGACCTCAAATGATCCACCTGCTTAGGCCTCCCAAAGTGCTGGGATTACAGGGGTGAGGCACTTAGCCACTTGCTTACTCTTGAGAGATTTTTAAAAAATCTTCGATGTATTTTGAAATGATCGATTCCTCATTACTTCTATGTAAAAAGGGTCAAATGTGGAAAGATTTAATTGGGAAAAAAATGCATATCCAATGAATTCAGCTTTGTTATCCAACTTGTAAATACTCAAAGATTTCTTAAGTCATTAATTGGGATTTAAGTCACATCTGGGTCCCGAGTTGTTATCAGAAACTTTAAGTTACCTCAACTTTGGCATAGCAACTTGATACATTATTTCTAGTGTTTCTAGACCTAGAATGTTAGGCTTGTTTTAGGAAAAACTCCTTCTGCCTTCTTAGACATAATCTTCTCACTGTAAAGATGGTGAATTGTGGTATTATTCTTATTGCATATATTTATACAGTGTCTTTCATTTAGTATGTGCTTTCACTGGTGCATACAAATTGAAATCTCACAGAAACCCAATTTTACTGAGAATTCTTTTCTAACCCTTAAATGCCAAGGAAATCCACAAGGCAGCCCTTTGCGTGAACTTGAAGATAATGTTAAGGTGAAATGGTTATATGGTTATTTTCAAAAAATAATGTGAAATAAGTAGATTGCTCTCCCTGTGTCTATGTAATTGAAATCTCTTTGGAAAAATAATACACAATGAAAGGTAACGAATATTTAAACAATAAACAATGGAAGATAACAAATAATACATTAATCAAAGCAAAAAGTGTGTAAAAGGGTGTTTTATCAATCCCACTTTCCCTCTAGTATTGAAGCTAAGAAAAGCAGTGTCAGACCTGCGACATTAGAGAATCTTGTACCAGCACACCCTTCCAGAGGTGCCTACTAAAGAACCAGCTTCGGCCAGGCGCGGTGGCTCAAGCCTGTAATCCCAGCACTTTGGGAGGCCGAGGCGGGTGGATCACGAGGTCAAGAGATCGAGACCATCCTGGTCAACATGGTGAAACCCCGTCTCTACTAAAATACAAAAAATTAGCTGGGCATGGTGGCACGTGCCTGTAATCCCAGCTACTCAGGAGGCTGAGGCAGGAGAATTGCCTGAACCCGGGAGGCGGAGGTTGCAGTGAGCCGAGATCGCGCCATTGCACTCCAGCCTGGGCAACAAGAGCGAAACTCCGTCTCAAAAAAAAAAAAAAAAAGAACCAGCTTTGCCCAACCTAGAGATGACTGGGGAAATACCAGCAAGGAACCAGTGGTGAGCACAAACATATTTAAATGTAGGACTAAAATGAACTTGGAGATAAGGGTGGGAAAATATTGTGCAAATGGTATTATATTATATGCTCTGCTGTTGTAGAACTAACACATCTAACAAAATATGGGGAAAAGAGGAAGAAGCTGGATCACAGACAAAAATGTAGAAGTTAAAACAATAACACATTTAAAGGAGAACATAATATGTCTTAGTGACTTGGGGGTTGGCAAAAGCTCCTTAGGTCATTGGAAGCAGTAATATAAAATTTTTAAATGATTAATTAAACATCAAATTTAAAATGTCTGCTTATGAAAATATACTTTTATAAAAATGAATAAGCAAACAGACTAGAAGAAAATATTTGCAAAATGTATATCTGGCAAATTGCTGGTAGCTAGCATATTAGAACAAATCAACAAACTAGAAACTCAATAATAAAATTTAATAACCTAATTTTAAAATGGGAAAAATTCTAATACCTACTTCATAAAATAAGATATATGAATACCCAACAGGCAAATGAAAAGTGTTCAACGTTATTAATCATTAGGGAAATAAAAATTTAAATCACAAGGTGCTACTACACATCTACCAGAATGACTAAAATTTTAAAAGACTGACAACACCAAATGTTGGTAAGGATATGGAAAAACCAGTACTCTTATGGTCCAACCAGTCTGGGAAATGGTCTCAAAATTTCTTATAAGCTAAACATATGTGCTATGACCCATTAATACTATTCCTAGGTATTGACCAAAGAAAAACAAAAACATAGTTCACAAAACCACTTTATAAGAATGTTCACAGAAGCTTCATTCACAATAGCACCAAATTGGAAACAGTCTAACTGCCATACATTCTTACAATGAAATACTACTGAGCAATAAATAGGACTAAATTACTAACACAAGCAACTACACGGATGAATCTCAACATTATGCTAGGCCGGGCACTGGTCTGTAATCCCCATGCTTTGGAAGGGTGAGGCGGGAAGACTGCTTGAGGCCAAGAGTTCAACACCAACCTTGGCAACATAGCAAGACCTCATCCCTACAAATTAAAACAAAACAAAACAAACAAACAAACAAACAAACAAACACAGCCAGGCAAGTTGCTGTGCACCTGTAATCCTAGTTCCTTGGAAAGCCGAAGCAGGAGAATCACTTGAGCCCAGGAGTTCAAAGCTGCAGTGAGCAATGATCGCACCATGTTCCAGCCTGAACAACACAGCAAAGCCCTGTCTCTAAAAAAAAATTAAAAAGTTATGCTGAGTACAAGCAGCTTTACACAAAAAAGAGTATATAACGTTTGATTTGATTTCTATGAACTTCTAAAGCAGTAAAAATTTATGGTAGAAAAAATCAGAAGCTTGCCTCTGGGGAAACGGGAATTAAATAGGAAGGGCCATGAGGGTACTTTCTGGTAATGCTGTATCTTGTTAGAGGTTCCGGTTACACAGGCATATCCGTTCTTCAAAACTAGCAAAAGTATACTTAAAGTTTGGGTACTTTACAGTATGTAAATTTTACATTAAAATACTTTAAACAAATAATAAATTTCAATTAATGATAGGCATCCTAAAATTTGAGGGTAAAAATGTACTACTGTTAGAAATTTATTTTAATACACAAAAAAATGAGGTAGAGTAACATATGGATAGAAGGATGGATATATGGATAACTATATATAAAGCAAATGCTGGAGGGTAACATGCTAATGATACTATCTAGGTGGTGAGTATATAGGTGTTCACTGTAAATTCTTTCAACTTTGCTGTAGGTTTGGAAATTTTCATAATAAAATGTTGGAGGAAAAAGAGGCAAGAGAATGGAGTAAGTAGAATAAGAACATAAGTTGCATCACAAGCAGAAGGAGAGAGTCAGAGGATATCACTTAATGCTGACAAACTGAATTGTAGAAGTCTAAGAGTATAAAGACAAACACTACGAAAGATAATATTATTGCCTAAAGTTGGAAAGTCAGGGAGAGATAAGAGACGAAAGAAGACACAAGCCAACTTTGTTTTGCTCATAGTATAAAACCACTAGACGTTTTCTAAGGAGAGAGGGAATTCCGATATTTATAGTATGTATTAATAATTAAAGAACTGAGATCAAACAGAGTTTATATCAATAAATGTAGATAGGCTTAAACTAACTGAAGATTAAAACAGATTTCAACATTATGCTTTATACAAAAGACTTGCCTAAAACCAAGTGATCCAGAAAGGTTAAAAAATAAAAGGCTAGGCAAAGTTGTGCCAGTCAAAAGTAAGCAAAAATAAAGCCAGGGTCAAGGCTTTGAAGTCAGACAAGGCAGAAGTCAAGCCAAAAAGCATTAAGCAAAACAAAGAGGATACTGTTTAAACTGCGCATTTCAGTTCAGTAGCCACTAGTCACATGTGGCTACAGAACATTAGAAACGTGGGTGGAACGTTTCTGGATAGAACCCCATCAAAGCCATAATTAACCACATTAAAAGTGGTTAATGTGATAAACTACATTTTAAATTTTATTTAATTAAATTAATTTAAATGGCCCAGAGAAAAATTCCATTATCCCAGAAAGTTCTATTGGATAACTCTGCTTTATAATGTTTAAGACTCCAATTCACAATGAATATATGGCAGTTATAAATATCTATCTATGAAATAACATAGCATCTACTTTCATAAAGTAGAAATGATGAAAAGATGCAAATTCATATAATAAAAGACTTTAAAATCAAATCTCTCCACACAAGACAAAGCAAGTGGAAATAGTGCTCAAAGGCTGAAATTGAAAAAATGTAAGTTGTAGGAAGACATAATGGGCTGTTCGTTTTTTATGTCCTTAAAGTATTTCTAAATAGTCTCCTCTCCAAGCACAATTTGCAGCCCTTGAAAATATTTGGTGGGCTGGGCATGGTGGCTCATGCCTGTAATCCCAGCACTTTGGAAGCCTGAGGCAGGTGGATCATCTGAGGTCAGGAGTTCGAGACCAGCCTGGCCAACCTGGTGAAACCTGTCTCTACTAAAAATACAAAAAAGTTAGCCGGCTGTCAGGCACCTGTAGTCCCAGCTACTTAGGAGGCTGAGGCAGGACGATCACTTGAACCTGGGAGGCAGAGGTTGCAGTGAGCCAAGATCGCATCACTGCACTCCAGTCTGGGTGACAGAGCGAGACTCTATTTCAAAAAAGAAAAGAAAAGATTTCGTGATGGTACTCAATAATTTTTCAGTGTTTCTAATGACTATGGGTTGCTTTAAGAGAAGTCATGCGTGTACATATAACTGCCCTAAAGACACTGGCATCATAAGTGAACTAACCTTCAGAGTTGTGGTGAGAATACAGTTAATGGGAATTTTTGAAGTGTTCTGAATTTTTAGGAAGAAAGTCATTGCATACGCATTTCTTTTTTGCCTTTTAACAGAGTACATTGGTCCCCAAGGAAAAAACCATCTTGGTCCCACTTCAACTATTCACCCTAATTAAGTCCGTCAACCCCCTGGTCCACTAGTGGAACAATGCTTCTGACTCAGCTGACATTTCCTCTGAGGAAAGCTATTTGCAAAACATTTCGTGAGATTTCCTCTCGGAAGCCTATAGCCTGGTGACCTGGAGAATTATCTAAATGTTTGGCACATTAGTGGGAGCCAGGCAGAAGAAGGAAGCATCGTATTGGTCTTCTCTGTCTATTAAAGACCCGTCGATAACCCACACACTTTGCCTTTTCAGCAAGTGCAGGAACAAATGTAAGGCAGAATGGTTCACCAAGGAAATACGTAGAGAGCTGGATGGAACCTCATCAAAGCCACAAAAGCTGCATCTACTTCCCTTCCTGATAATGACTGTGTTCCTTACAAATATTGTTCCAACACTCTAAAGCCACAAGATAGTTTTCTTCAATCAATAGGTGCTATAGTAACCATCCCCATCAATTCCAGTTGTCTGTAAGAGTGTATAGGGCCCAGGATTGCTTACAGGAGAAGGCTTCTCACACTCTTATAATGCTATGTTCCACGCATCATAAATTAAAGTCTTTGTTTCCAAGGGTTTGACAAGAGGGGTTTGATGGGTCTGCCTATCAGGTGTTGCAGGTTACCTGTGTAGCCACAAGTAGAGTCTGGCCAACAGAAAACCTGGCCAGGTGCGTTCACAACTGGCTTGTGTTGCAGATGCTGTTTGTTTTCTCCTTTCAACTTAACCTATCATAATATTTCCTTTAAAGTTCTATATCTCACTGTTAACCATGTGATCCATAAAGAAAGGAGCAACTAGGGCTAGAGCAAAGGCATTCAAAAGAAGTATTGAAAACATCCCCATGGCATGCAAGTACTTGTCCTGTCATGCTGAAGATCATTAGATGGACTGTCTATCCTTATCTCCAGAAGCTGTATGTTACCATCAGTCAGCTGTGTGATCAATGAGGTTTTCTCGGTTAGTAGATGGTCAGCTTCAAGGCCTTGATAAGCCAGTTTCAGCTGTAGTTAATGATGATGAGGTTGCTCTTGCTGGGTGAGAACTGAAAACACAATATCCATTCTGAGGAGTTTCCTCATGAGCAGTGTATTTGCCAACACCCAGGACACACTGTAACTTGATGATCTCCCTGTGGCATACATTAGAGGAGACGGTCACATTTAGCATGTCCTTGGCTTGACTGCCAAAGTGGTGTGAAATCTCAGAAGTGGTGGGTCTCATGACCCAAATATGCCAACTGGGAGGATGATCGTATCAGTTGAGTGGGTGTGAACCCTCAGGGTCATGTTGTCTAAAATGCTATAGACAACATGTGGGCATCAGGAGATCTGCAGTTCTGCATAAGACAGTGTTTGTGGAGGATTTTTGTTCACTCACATAGGGTATGCACTGAGGGACTGCTTCACCAGGGAAACTGAAGCTGTTTTGCTTAAGGAAACAAAGCAAAAGCCTAAAGCTATTTTGCTATTCAAGTCTTTGTGACAAGAGCAAGTAAGCAGTCTGCATACAGACGCTCCTTGACTTACAGTGGAGTTATGTCTCAATAAACCCATCACATAAGTGGAAAATATTGTTAAGTCAAAAATGCCTTTAATATACCTAACCTACTGAACATCATAGCTTAGCCTAGCCTCCCTCAAACGTGCTCAGAAAACTTACATTAGCTTATGGCTGGGCAAAATCATCTAACACAAAGCCTATTTTATAATAAAACGTTGTATTTCTTATGTCACTTATTAAACACTATGGTAAAAAGCAGAATGGTGGTATGAAGTATGATTACTGAATGTGTATCACCTTCATACCATTGGAAAGTTGAAGCATTATAAATTGGAGACTATCTGTATACTGGTAAAGTATGCATCAAATAAGTATCAAGTGCAACTTGAGGCTAAAAGAAGCCTCATATACCCAGTGTGAAGGATGAATTAGCCTTGGTAATGCTGGTGAATGGGCCCACTGAAGGGAGGCCCTATTTGGATTTACTATATTTACTATAGGCCCCTTTGGGTCTATTCCTTCTCCCAAAGGGGCTACTTCATTGACTTCACTAGTGAAGCTCGACAGAGTCAATGTGCAGGGTATAAAGAATTCCACTTTGCACTTCTGTGTCCAATTTTCTGGGATATAGCCTGTCTTATTCCCCTTCCTGTCAGTCCTGTGCTCAGCAGGTTGTGCTCTGGAATTCATGGTGTGATTCAAAGTCAGGTTAGTCTTGCTCAAAGTCACAGAGCATGAGACTGGCCAACATATAGTAGAGGTCTCAAAACCAGAGCCTAGACAAATGGCCCCAAACTCATCTGCCAATCTGAGTGGCTAGATGAAGAAACCCCGAGTGCCAATTTTTTTGTTCATTCATTCAAGAAATACTCACTGATAGTCATGTATATGCTGGGCACTGTTCAAGAAGTTCACTTCTTAAATGAAGTAAATCCTGAACTCCTTGAATGGTGCCCAGCATATACTATGAAAGAAAAAAAAATACTTGTCCTTTGTAAGATCTGCATTTGGCAAGGATCTGACAGTGACCAAGAAATATAGAAGTAGGCAGTGGAAAGCAAGCTGTGAAGTGTGCCAGAATCAGAGCAGGCACCTGCAGCAGGTCGACATACCAGCTTGCTGGGCATGATGAGTGTATTTATGGAGCCTGAAGTTGGACAACAAAGCCATTCACCTTAGGGCTTATCTTTGTCCAGATTTTTCCATTTGTACAACAGGAATAATGATATCTGTTTTCAGATGCTTTGAATTCCAGGTATGAAAAATGAGCCCTGATCTGAATGCAAAATTGTTCTCATTCCAGCATGAAAATTCTCTGGGCTTTTTGATCTTGTCACATTTCAAAAGCTGTATGCTCCTGTAGGGTGAACCCCCGGGCTCCAATCAGGAGATCCACCATTCTGATTGAGCTCTGCCACCAGAAATGTAACCTAAGGCAAGTTGCTTAATCTCCTGAAACCTGTCTCTTCACCTGTAAAATGACTGAGCTGGATCAGGTGATCTTTAAGTTTTTTTCTGAGGTCCTGTACAATTCAAAGAAAGGTCGTCTCCTAAACCAGTCTCACCAATATAAATGCTACTCATAGAAAAATTTCCTTGTTGTGGTATATGACTGGAACTAATTTTTATTCATTTAATAACATTTTTATTCTTGTTCATTGACTAAAAATATATTTTTCCTAATTCTCACTTTTTTATTCTGTGTCTTTAACTTGCAAAGTTTTTAAACACTTGCAGCCATCATTTTATAGCAATTTGGTTGCCCTTAAGAGTTTTTTTTTCTTACTCCAAATCAATGTTCTTGATGTTGCTCATGTGATTATGACAACATATTAATAATATAGAGTAGCTAACATTTATCGAGTGTTTACTGTAGCCAGGCACAAAACATCTCATGTGATCATCATAGCAACTCCAAGAGATGTAATATTATCATCTTTATCTTAGAAGAGGAGAAACAGATACATTGAGGGATTAAGAATTTCCCAAAGTTACACAGCTTGTGAGAGCTGCACTGGTATTGTCTAACTCCAGAGTCCAAACTCATGGCTTCTATTTCAAATTAGCTTGGCTGGTATAGAGTGGAGAGGAGGTGAGGAGAGAAAGGGAGGGAAGAAGTGAGGGGGAAAAAAGAAGAGAACATTAAATTGAGAGAAAAAATTATTATATTCTATTTTTAAATAATTGTAACTCTAAATAATTGCATTTAGTCCCATAAAAGTTATAGTATTATAATTTAGAGTGTCTGCTTTATTGAAAACTAGAGACTAATGAGAAAAATCATGCTTCTTAGTTTAGCTATTACAGTATTATTATCTGGGCCTATTTAGGAAGTTACAGAATAGAGGCAGCTCTCCAACTTTTATTCTGAAATTAGATCCTGGGCCTATGGCAAGAGTAGGGCAGACAGCATATGGCCCAAGGTCAAAGACTGCCCAGGGCTAACCCACAAGTATGCCTCAACAGAGGTAAAAACTAATTCACAAATTCCATAACAATAAATGGTGACTGTGAGCATGTGACTGACCCATTCTATTTTCAAGTAAGGTCAAGTCAGAAAGCTGAATTTAGGACAACGAAGAGCCAATAATATTCTTGGCTGGAAAGCCTGCCATTCATCAACAGAATCACATGTCTACAGAGCTCTCTGGCTTACCTAAATTCATGACCATTTTGGGAAAGGTATGATGTCTTGCTAAAGCCTCAGCTTTGCTCATCAAATTCTGGTGCCCACACCAGGATTTTCAGGCGGTTGTTCCTTTGGAGAGGTAACATTTGTTCTGCAGGAGACGGCCTTTAGCACCAGCACAGCTGTTGTCAAGAGGTCTTTGCACTCAATCACATCTATTGACAATCTGCAATGTGCGAGGTCATGGACTGAATGCTTCATCAAGGTTATTTATGAATCACTATGACTTCAGGGTTTTTTGTTTCATGCAAAGATCAGAAGTACAAAAACAGCTTTAGTTAATCAGAAAGAGCTAGAAAATAACTGTTACAAATTCTTCCTGTAGTTAGGGTTTCCAGTGCCCTTTTCTTCAATTAATTATCTAAGTACACTCAATTTCAAGGATCTTATTTTCCCTCAAATCATTCATGAGGTAAGAAGGGAGTAGAGAAGCCATCATGAGCAATGACACTGATGTTCCACAAAAGCTTCTGAAACATGTGCATCTAGTAGACACCAGTCTGCATCTCATTTTTTAAAGACTTGTTTACCTAAAATAAGACAGGAATTTTTTCAATCAAAGCTATGGGGTGTTGTTGTTGTTGTTGTTAAAATACCTTTTTTAAACCATCTTAACCATTTTTAAGTGTATTGTACAGGGCACACTGTTGCGCAAAGACTCCAAAAATTTTCATATTGCACACCTGAAACAGTATACCCATTAAACAGTAACTTTTCTTTTTTCCCGCCTTCTAACCCCGGTAACCACTATTCTACTTTCTGCTTCTAAGAGTTTGACTACTTTAGATTCCTCATATAAATGGAATCATGCAGCATTTGTCTTTTTGCAACTGGCTTATTTCACTTAGCAAAACATCCTCAAGGTTCATCCATGTTGTAGCACATGGCAGGATTTGCTTCTTTTTGAAAGCTGAGTAATATTCCATTGTATGTATATACCACATGTCATTTATCCAGTCACCTGCTGATGGACATTTGCTTCTACCTCCTGGTTACTGTTAATAACACTGCAATGAACATAGATATGCAAATAAATTTTTTAGATACTATTTTCAATTCTTTTGGATATATACCCAGAAGTGGGATTACTAGATCACATGGTAATTCTATTTGGAATTTTTGAAGAAACTCCATACTATTTTCCATGGCTGCTGCTGCACCATTTGATATTTGCACCAGCAATGCACAGAGTTCCAATTTACACATATCCTTGTCAACATTTGTTATTTTCTGTTTTTTTTTTTTAAATAGTGGCCATCTTAGGGAGTGAGGTATATTTTTTCACTGTCTTTTATAAAGAGCAAAATCATAACCAAGCAAATGATTTCAAGTAATTTAATTAAATGTTCTATCAAATCAATCATCTAACACTATTGCCTTCTGGCACTAATTTATTCTTTGTTTTATGCAAAAATTAGTCAATATACACAGAACCTCTGATGCAGCAATTCAACCTTTAGGTATACGTTCAACATAAATGAGTACTTATGTCCACCAAAAGACATATATAAGAATGTTCACAGAGCTTACTCACAATAGCCGAAAACCAGAGACTACCAAAGTCCAGAGACAGTACAGCAGATAAACAAATTGAAGTATATTTACATAATGGAATACTAAACAGCAATGAAAAAAAAGAACTTCTGCTATATGTGGCAACTTGGATGAATTTTATATACATAACATTGAGTAGGCCAGGCCAGATGCAGTGGCACACCCACCTGTAATCCCAGTACTTTGGGAGGCCAAGGTGGGTGGATGGCTTAAGCCCAGGAGTTGAGCAATTAGCCTGGGCAACAAGGCGAAATCTTGTCTCTACCAAAAAATACACACAAAAAATTAGCTGGGTGTGGTGACACGTGCCTCTAGTTCCAGATGCGCGGGAGACTAAGCGGGGAGGAGCACCTCACCCTGGGTGGCCAAGGCTGCAGTGAGCCGTGATCACATCATTGCATTTCAGCTTGAGTGACAGAGTGAGACCTTGTCTCAAAAATATATATATTGAGTAAAAGAAGCCAGATACACGGAAACAGAGCAGGTCAAAACTCCCGTGCTGGTCAGTAGCAGGATCACGCCTGTGAATAGCCACTGTACTCCAGCCTGGGCAACATAGCAAGACCCCATCTCTTAAAAAAAAAAAAAAGAAGAAGAAGCCAGATACAATGGAGACAACAGATGCTGAAGAGGATGTGGAGAAAGAGGAACACTTTTACACTGTTGGTGGGAGTGTAAATTAGTTCAACCATTGTGGAAGACAGTGTGGTGATTCCTCAAGGATCTAGAAATAAAAATACCATTTGACTCAGCAATTCCATTACTGGGTATATACTCAAAGGATTATAAATCATTCTATTATAAAGACACATGCACATGTATGTTCATTGTGGCACTGTTTACAATAGCAGACTTGGAACCAACCCAAATGCCCATCAATGACAGACTGGATAAAGAAAATGTGGCACATATACACCATGGAATACTCTGCAGCCATAAAAAATGATGAGTTCGTGTCCTTTGCAGGGACATGTATGAAGCTGGAAACCATCATTCTCAGCAAACTGACACAAGAACACAAAACCAAACACCGCATGTTCTCACTCATAAGTGGATACTGAACAATGAGAACACATGGACACAGGGAAGGGAACATCACACACTGGGGCCTGGGGGAGGGATAGCAGAGGGTGGGGGGATTGGGGAGGGATAACATTAGGAGAAATATCTAATGTAGGTGATGGGGGGATGGAGGTAGCAAACCACTATGGCATGTGTATACCTATGTAACAATCCTGCATGATCTGCCCATACACCCCAGAACTTAAAGTATAATGATTTAAATAAAAAAAAAAGAGGAAGAAGCCAGAAATAAAAGAATACATTTATCCCTTGGTACCTACACATGATTGGTGATTGGTTCCAGGACTTTCCCTGATACTAAAATCAGAGGATGCTCAAGTCCCTCATATGAAATTGCATAGTGTTTGCATATGCACACCCTCTCAGTACACTTCAAATCATCTCTACATTACTTATAATACTTACTACAATGTAAATGCTATGTAAATAGTTGTTAGACTGACTTTTTTAGTGAATAATGACAAGGAAAAAAATCTGTACATGTTCAGTACCGATACAATTTTTTTCAAATATTTTTAGTCTGTGGTTGACTGCATCCATGAATGTGTAACCCATGGATACAAAGGGCCAACAATACATACTATATGATTCCATTTTTAAAGTTCAAAAACAGGCAAAACTATGGAGATAGAGCTCAATATGATTCCCATTGGTGGGGTACTAATGAGTAGAGAGCAGAAAGGATTATTTGGAATGCTGTAAATATGTTATACCTTGATCAGGATAGTAGTTGCGTGAGTATACACATAAATAAAAACTCATTAAGCTACATAGTGTATTTGAATCTGTACATTTTCTTTTATATAACTATTAAAAAAGTAAAAGATGAAAGATTAGTCTTAGCAAGAGGACCCATTTTGCCTTGATAAAATAGCCTCCTCTTTGTTTTTTTAAAATAAACACGTATCTTTAAAAATCTACTAGTAAGTGAGTTTGGGGAATCTTGGAGAGGAAAAAAAAATCCAAACTTAGTATTGAAGTGAACTTTTAAAAATGGCAGAGAAGCTGGGTGCGGTGGCTCACCCCTGCAATCCCAAGCACTTTGGGAGGCCAAGGCGGGCAGATCACCTGAGGTCAGAAGTTCGAGACCAGCCTGACCAACATGAAGAAACCCCATCTCTAAGAAAAATACAAAATTAGCCAGGCGTGATGGCACATGCCTGTAATTCCAGCTACGTGGGAGGCTGAGGCAAGAGAATCGCTTGAACCAGGAGGCAGAGGTTGCAATCAGACGGGACTGTGCCATTGCACTCCAGCCTGGGCAACAAAAGCAAAACTCCATCACAAAAAAAAAAAAAGAGCAGAGAAATGGAAGAATGGAGACAAAATAAGCTTTATTTACCCTGCACCTAAGCAACTCCCTAGAAGTAAATTAGAAAAGTAAGTTACCTTGGAGGGTACTCATAGACATCTAATTTACTATGGTGTCCTCAGCACTTGAATGTGTTAAGTTTTAAATGCTAAACGTTATCATTCACTTGTCATTCATAACAATTAACTGAGTGTGCACTTTGAGCTTAGCTTTGTTTGTATGCAGTTGTTGCCTTGCATTGTTAGGCGTAGAGTTACATTTGTTTGTGTTCATTCCTACTGCAACAAAGCAATACAATGATGGAAATAGACGACTGAAAATCAAGCCATCCCTGAAAGATTAGTATTGTACATAACTCAGTTCTAAATAGAGTTCTGTCAATTCTTCAATATTAAAAGGAAGCACTGCCTCATGAAGTCATCCTGATTTATAGCCAGGGCCCTTTATTAGCAATTATAACATGGCTGTGTCTAGATTTTGAGATATAAAAGTAATCCATGTAATAAATCCTAGTTTAATTAGCTTGTGTTTTCCATTTTAAGAGGCTTTGGCTAGCAGTACCTATTCTGGGATAGACAATTAGGTGGTACTGGATTCCTCCAGGATTAGAAAATATATACAATTAAAGACAAACCTTTTTCTTGTGTGCTCAAACACATGAAAATAGTTACATTTCCTACGACCGCCTAGCCCAACCACTGTCATCTCTCACCTGCACAATTATAAGAACCTTTCGCCTAGTGCACCTGATTTGTCTCTTGCCTTTACTGTATTTTCTGCACAGCAACAACAACAGTTCCCTTAAAACCTCAATTCGATCATAACCCTTCACTGCTCAAGGTCTTTCGAAGGCTTCCCATCTCCTGCAAAACAAAATCCAAAGACCTTACAATGAATTAAAAGGTCCTATATTCTCTGGCTTTATTAGCCTCTCTCCACTCCAGCCAGCTGGCTCTTTCCTGATCCTAAACACACCTCATTGAAGGTCTTTACCCCACCAATCCCCGCCCTCCCCCACAACCCCTTTCCCGTTCCCATAGCTCCTAGATAACTGTATGGCTTGCTCCTGCCTTGCATTCTTCACTGAGTTCAACTCTCACCTCATTTGAAAAATCTTCTTACCACTCTAAAATAGTCCCTTCAAACAATATCTATTTCCTCACCTTGCTTTATTTTTCCTTATAGCACTCGTCAGCACCGGGTGTGTTTGAAATGCACGTGCTTATTTGTTTACTGTCCATGTTTCTCCTCTAGAATGTGAGCTCCCCCTACTGGACAGTAAGGACTTTGTTTCATTAACTGTTGTATTCCCACAGTCTAGTACAGTGCCTGGCATATGGTAGATATTCAATTAATACTTGCTGAATAATTATATAATGAATGATAATGAATATTTATAGATCATGCAATCTGGATGCATTTTAAAGTTGGGAATTTGAAAATCATTTCTAAGCTATATATTGTCTGAGTTATTATGGTGTCAACAAATGTATGCACAAAAGGATTGATGTCTGTAACACTGAAAAAAAGTTTCACCTTTCAACCCTGAGCCTCAAACTTCAACTTTCATCCTGGCAACATGATACATAGAGAGCATAAAGCTTTAGGATCTGTCAATGTTATAATTTTTGGCCATCAGACTCAGTGTGTAGCAGCAAACATAGCTGTATCGGGGTTACAGAACTGTAGTCATTATTCAGATTTAGCAAGATGTTCCCTATAATTCCTGGATATATACCATCTGGTGCAGGAATACTGTAACTTCCACTTCCCTGCTGTTCAAGAGAAATATACAGACATACATTGCTCTGCAACAAGAGTCAGCAGACTATGGCATGCATACCACATCCAGTTCAGCAGGCTATTTTTGTATGGTCTGAAAGTTAACAATAATTTTTACATTTTAGAGGGATAAAAACAAAACAAAAAAACGAAATGTGATAAAGCATATGTGGCCTAAAACCTTAAAAGATTTACCGTCTGGCCCTTTAAGGAAAAGTTTGCTGACTGCTGCTCTACAAATTAGGCTGGTAAACATGACTTTGGGAAAGAGAAAGGTTTTGAAAATGAATGCCTGGAACAGAGAGGGTGTTGAAATACATAGTTTGGCTTTCTGAATCAGTCCATATCACAAGGGCAATGGGTTTGCTAACCCAGGATAGAATGAATAAACTTTTGCAAAGACAGGGAAATGATACTGGCAAGAAAAGCATAAACCTCTCTGTGAACTTTGAATCTTGAGTTTCAAAAAGGGAAAATCGAAATAAAACTAATTTTAAAACTAATCTAAGGCAAAACATGAATGAGAAGAGAAGAATAAGCACAGTGGCATTGGGGCCAAGTTACTCTTTATGGCAGGAACCCCAAGATGTCCATTGGTAACTATTCTCCCTAGCTTTTAATAATGGAGCTTCTTAATTCAAGCTTAGAAGAAGGCTGTCCATCTAAAAACAACATTCCCAGTCTCCCATGCAGCTAGACATGACCATATTCCAGTTAGCAGAATGTGAACAAAAAAGATGCACCCCATGTCCATGAGTCTAACTTCTGGATAAGGTGAAATTGCCTGTGTTTCCCTTTGCCCCTCCATCTTCCCATTGGCTGGGAGATGGAAGATGCAGATTGAGGTTGCAGTCGCCCTATCAGCCTTGAACTGCTTAGCTTGGTAATTTTTTGCAAGAGCAAAATCAGCTCCTGTTTCATTTAAACCATTGCCTTTGGTGTGGTCTGTGTGACATCAGCTTACACTGAAACTCAAGACAATGATATTGCTTATGGCATTAGGTTTATATACATCAATGCCAAAATTTTTTTAAACATTAGAGTGACTTTAAAATTTTAACAAAAGATACAAAACATTTCTTGGTTATCACCAAGATAGTATAGAATTATACTCATGTATTAGTTCACAAGATACGTAAAAATACTGTTATATTTTCTTCAGGAAATGTTAAGGTTTCCACAAGGAGATATTAGCTAACACCTGTTAGGGCAGCTATTATCAAAAAGACAAGAGATAAAAAGTGTTGGTGAGGGCGTGGAGAAAAAGAAGCCTTTGTACACTGCTGATGGGAATGTAAATTGATACAGTCCTTATGGAAAACAGTATGAAGATTCCTCAAAAAATTAAAACCTAAACTACAATATGATCCAGCAATCTTACTTCTGGGTACATACACAAAGAATTTATATATATATTTAAGAGGCAGGGCCTTGCTCTGTCAACCAAGGCTGGAATGCAGTGGTGTGATCATAGCTCACTGTAGCCTGGAACTTCTGAGCTCAAGTGATCTTCCCACCTCACCTTCCTGAGTAGCTGGCAGGTGTATGCCACCACGCCCAGCTAATTTTTAAAAAAAATTTTTTTTGTAGAGACAGGATCTCAGTATGTTGCTCAGACTGGTCTCAAACTCCTGGCCTTAAGCGATCCTCCTGCCTCAGCCTCCAAAAGTGCTGGGCTTAGAGGCATGAGCCACTGCACCCAGCCCAAATCCATACGTTTAAAAGAAATCTGCACTATCATGTTCACTGTAGCATTATTTACAATAGCCAAGACATGGAAACAACATAAGTTTCCATGGATGGATAAAAAAATGTGGTATGTACACACATGCACACACATAATAGAATATTATTCAATCATAAAAAGAAGTAAATTCTACCATTTGCAACAACATGGATAAACCTGGAGGACATAATGTTAAGTGAAATAAGCCAGACACAGAAAGACAATTACTTTATGTTCTCAGCTGTATGTGCAAACTAAAACAGTTGAACTCATACAAGCAAAGAGGATAATGGAGGTTGCCAGGGGCTGAGAGATGGAAAACATGGGGAGATATTGGTTAAAGTACACAAACTGTCAGTTATAAGGTGAATAAGTACTGGGGATATAATGTAAAGCATAGCGATTATAGTTTATAATGTATTGTCTACTTGAAATTTGCTAACGGAGTAGATTTTAAGTGTTCTCGCCATGCATGCGTGTGCACACACACACACACAAATGGTAACTGTGTGGTGATAGATGTGTTAATTGAATCATGGTAATCACATAACATACACCTATATCAGATCATCACACTGTATACTCGAATATATATAATTTGCATTGTCAACCATACCTCAATAAAGATGGTGGAGATAAAAATGTTATGTTTTTAATTTTAAAACTTTCATTAACCATAAATTCATTTTTGTGCAAGAAGGAATTCACGTTTTTTTGTTGTTCCAGAAAGCTACCCTGTTGCCCAAACGTCATTTCTTCAATAACTTAGCTTCTCCCCACTGATTCAAAGAACTACCTTTATTGTCCACATATGTATGCATTCCTTCTTTCGCTCCACAAACACTGAGTGAGTTACTGCTGTGCCATGTGCTGTGCTAGATGCCGGAGTGACAATGATGAGCAAAGCATGGTCCCAACCACGGTGGAATACAGAGTACAGAAGAGGGGACCATAATAAGCAGACAGATAAGTATTGTAACTTGCAAAGCGCTACGAAGGAAACAAATGACTGCAGAGAATAATGAAGTGGCGATGTGGGGCAGTTTCCTCTTACAGACTGCTTGAAGGAAGTTCCATTGAATGGGAGCTGGAGCTCAAATAATAAGATTGAGCCAGCCTGGGAAAGAGCCAGGGACAAGCGCTCCACATGGAAGGAGGAGCTCATGCAAACACTCTGTGGGGGAAAAGAACTTGGCTGTGTGGAGGAAGGAAACTGGCCAGCGTGGCTGAGACAGGCTGAGTGTGGAGAGGCATGCTTTGAGTGAGGTTAGCGGGAGTAGCGGGTCTGGCCACTCAGTGCAGGAATATGGATTGAATTCCAAGTGCAAGGAAAACCATTGAAAGCTTTTAAGCCAAAGGTTTATATATAACTCTATTATGTTTTTAGGCAATGACTCTGGATGTCTTGGGGAGAAAGGCTAGAAAGGGGTTAACAAAAGAAATGGGAGACTATAATTTTTAAAATTGGGAAGTTATTGCAGTAAATCTGGGGAAACAAAACTTTCATATACCTTAGAATTTATTTCCCATCTCTACTCTGTTCCATTGATCTTGTTTTTTATTCCCGCACCAGTTTTATACAGCTTTGTAATACGTTTTGATTTGTGGTCGAGCAAGTTTTCTCATACCCCTCAACTCCGAATTTCCTCAATATTCCTGCATGTTTATTCTTCCATTTGATCTTTGGGATGATATTGTCAAGTTCCACAAGTAATCCTGATGAGATTTTGATTGATATTGCCTGAACTTTACAAGTTACTTTAGGGAGAATTAGCATCTTGTTAGTAAAGTCTTCCTGTCACCCAAAACTAAGGCATGTCTCTCTCTACATTTATTTCTGCCTTCTCATCTTCCTTTCTGACCCTCTATAAACTCATTTTTATACTAAAATGAGTATGTTTGACCTGTACATTTCTTTTGAAGTTTATTTCTTAATAATTTGGGGGCTGAGGGAGGTTGTCCTTTTGTGTGTGTGTGTGTGACGGAGACTCACTCTGTCACTCAGGCTGGAATGCAGTGGTGCGATCTCAGCTCACTGAAACCTCCGCCTCCTGGGTTCAAGCAATTCTCTTGCCTCAGCCTCCCTAGTAGCTGGGCCTACAGGCACATACCACCATGCCTGGCTAATTTTTTTGTATTTTTAGTAGAGACGGGGTCTCACCGTGTTAGCCAGGATGGTCTCGCTTTCCTGACTTCATGATCCACCCACCTCGGCCTCCCAAAGTGTTGGGATTACAGGCGTGAGCCACTGCACCCAGCATTTTGTTTTGTTTTGTTTTGTTTTGTTTTGACAGAGTCTCGCTCTGTGGCTCAGGCTGCAGTTCAGTAGCACTGCAAGCTCTGCCTCCCGGGTTCAAGGGATTCTCCTGCCTCAGCCTCCCAAGTAGCTCTCAGCCACCCGAGTAGCTGGGATTACAGGCACGCACCACCATGCCTAGCTAATTTTTTTTTTTTTTTGTATTTTTAGTAGAGACGGGGTTTCACCATGTTGGCCAGGATAGGCTAGTCTCGAACTCCTGACCTCAAGTGATCCATCCGCCTCAGTCTCCCAAAGTACTGGGTTTACATGCATGAACCACCACGCCTGGCCTATTTCTTGATAACTTTTATTATTGTTGTTGTTGTAATTGGGAGTTTTGTTATAGTTTCTAATAAAACTTTTGTCATATTTATACATATTTGTGATGGAAAGGGACAAAGGTAATGGAAAGAAATGAGTTGACTACATTTTTTCCCCCTGATCTATCAGTCCCACTCCTGGGTTATAGTTTTTGAAATTAAAAATCAGAGTTTGCAGCCATCTGGTTCTACCATGACAGTTTCCCTTAAAGCAAAAGAAGCCTCCTGTCTCCTGACCCATCTGAGGGGAGGATACAGGGGTAAGAGGAAGTGTGGGGAGGAAAAAATCAGTAATACCTCAAAATGTCATCCTACTGTATTATACATAGATTATACATATTTACTTTAAACCCGAAATGTTAAATGGGACTTTTTATGGTGGCTCATATTCTGTGACTCCCAAAGACAAAAGTTCACACATTCAAAGAGGTGAAAAGCTTATTTTGGGACTTGTTACAATGTAAACACACACACACACATACACACACACACTCCAATATGCAAAATACGATCCTGTGACGGAAACATAAACTATTTTATTTTATTCTCAGTACTCTTCTGTGTTTTCCAAATATTAGCTAATAAACCAATTTTATTTTTATAGTCAGAAAAAAAAAACAAATAGCAAGCCTAAGAGAGTTTCAAATAAATCTGAGAAAAGAGGAGGAAGATTTCATGCTTAGATATTCTCGAAGAGCACGTGGCTTCAAAGTAATGCCTGCATCTAACAACTGAAACCTGACCATAAGATCCCCTGTAATTCCAAAAGGCTAATAGGACAGAAGTAGAGGAAAGAAAGGGAAAAAGATGAAAAGGGAGAGAAAGAAAAGCATAAAGAACTCAGTGTGACTCCACACAGAACTCTTTGATGACAGGGAGAAGCCAGGCCTATCAGGCTACTTTGTTGTCCCTTGTTCTTCAGCAAGTGGAATCATTTTCAAAACGGAACACATGGCCTTGAACAGGCAAGGAGGAGGTAATAGGCCAAATGAGTTGATCTCAGGCTCAAATGACCAGAGTGCAGAAGAAACCTGTCAATGTCATATCAAAGCCACTTGAGGTAAGAGTTACAAGATCATAGACAATGGGAGGAATGTCTCAGGCCGCAGACAGACATGCAGGCCTGAACTTCAAAGAAGGGAACAAAACATGCTACAGAAACAACAGACAGATGAGCTTGAAATTAATTCCAGAAAAAAAAATCTAGTTTGGATTATTAAACATTGGCCTTAATCCTTTAAAAGTACTAGCAATTCAGTTTTTTAAATCCCTGAAAGAAGTAACTCTGGCTTTCTTTCTACTCATTAAATGAACACTAGTTGGTATATGCATGTGATATTCCTTAAGAAAGAGTTTCATTATGCTCAAATGAGATTTGTAACAGAACAATGTTGGAGAGGCTGAAAGCACAAGCCGTTCCAGTCCCCAGAAATATCAATGTAGCAACCAGTATTTCTTCAATGGCTATTAATTAATTGCCAGGCACTGTGCTGGGGTTCTGATGACTAAGGACTAAGGAAATGTCCTGACTCTCAGGACATTCCTGAGGGGAGAGAGATGGTAAGTGCTATTACAGTCATGATGGCACTCAGAGACTGGCACATCTGGAACAACATAAAAATGACATGATATTTTTCCAGGCCATTGGGAAAAGAGCTTTAAGTACTTACCATTTGAGGAGGTTGCCCTGGCAGGCAAAGCTTTGTCTTTCTCTAGGTGAAGGTAAGCAGAAGCTGAATGGCACTCTTGCTGGAATACTCCAGGTCCCACTGGGTGCAAGCCTGGATTGAATGTCTCTGAAGCCTCCTCTTACGTCTCTAAATACCATTCTTCTGTAAGATAAGTCAGGACTGGGAGAGCCCAGAAGAAGTTTCTGGGAGGAAGTGAGACTTGATTGGTACCCAAAATGAGGACAGAATTTCAATAAGTAGAAAGTAGAACACAGCAAATGTGATCGAGTTTCTTCTCACCAAATATGTGCCAGATAAGTTAGATTCACTTCAGAGATTAAATAAGATTCCAATGTCTCTAACAAATCCATGTCATGCTTAAACTAACCAGAGTGGATTCTGTAATTTCCACTTCTGAACTTTGACTATTGCATTGACTCACTGAAGATCTCATGGATCGGTTGGGTCACACTGTGATTCTGCCTTCTTACTCATCAGGCCTACTATGTGCCATGGAAGACTCTATGGAGGCCTTAATAATTGTGATTTTTTTTAATATCATGGGTACAGAATTTATTAAATGTTTACACTGTCTCTCAGCACAGTGGATTCTTATTCGCTCACTCCTCCTACCTGAATGTACCACGTAGTTCTCCAATGTACTCCTTACCAGGTGGGCAATTCTGCTAACGGGCAAAAATGGATAGAGCAAGATGCTACCAGAGGACACATCTCCTTTCTCTGAAGCAATACAGAAAAATAAAAACATGTTTTACATAACACATTCATTCTCTTCTCCCTTTCTTCTCAAAACTTCTCTCTTATACAAAAGCTATTTCATCCAACAGGAATAATAAAAATTAGTGAGAAAAATGCATACCTAAATACTGTACATTTATACATTCATTAATGATGACAAATAACAACTTTAAAAGAAAGTAGAACTAATAAATAATTCATCTGGTCTACCTACACAATGCTGAACAACCAGTTTGCTGTCTTCACCAAATTAGCTGGTTATTTATATATGATATCATCTCAACCCAATATTAGTGCAAAGTGGTATATTTGAAAGGACTACAAATTAATGGGACTTAGAGCCTTTAAATGACTTAAAAATAATCTAAATACTCAAATAATTATTTCCATATTCACAAATGCAAAGCCTAGAGAATTTCTCATCTAGCATGCTACCGGCATATCTTTACATTTCATGCCTCCAAAGTATTCAGGCCCAACTGATATCATTTAACAGAAGATTGTGATATATTTGAATAAGATTATACAAATATATACTCAGCTCTTTCGTGAGGAATTGTTACTTCCACTTAAAGAAAACTACGTATTACATAATTAATTTACGAGAAACCAACTTAGTGCCTTTTAGGTGACCATTTGTATCAAGGTTCCCTTTCTCTAAAGGGCAACTTGTAAAACTCAATAGTGCCCCATTGTGGAACTATGGGACAACTGACAGCTAATTCAGGCTTTGCTATTTTTACTTCTGTTTTGTTTTATTTATAAGATAAACTTTCTCTAGTTTAGAAACTGTAAGTTCCCTCGGGTGTTAACAAAAATAAAGAACCAATCATATCCATGAATGTATACATATACTTATAAAAGAATATATATTTCTTAGAAACAAAATGCTTTTAGTATTTCCTAACCTGTTACTTTGATGACTATTCCAAAGAGTAAAGAGAAAATAAAGGCTACTTGTCAAAAGTGCTGCCTTATTTTTCCACATATGGTGCCCAAAAGGTAAGTACATTAAAAACCATAAAAAGAATATTGGCAATATAACAGAAAAATCTCTTCTTCTAAGGGTGAGGGAGGAAAACAGTTATAAAATACAATGACATCCTATTTTCAAGCCTCATCTCATGATTGAAACAATTAAATTTTAAGAGAACTGTGTGTATCATAATTCATATGCTTATTTTTTCTTCCTGTTGTGGAATGCATATTCTACAAGTCTAAAATGGAGCAAAATCGTTGAGTCCATGTTTAAAGATTGTTCCTGATATTTCAGATCCTGCTGACAAAAAGCACCTTATCTGCACCTATCTGGCTGTTGCATGGTTCTAATTAATATTTTCCTCTCCATATTAAAGCTAGAACTTCCTTGTTTATTCCCCAGCTCCCTCATTGCCCCAGTGTTCCTGAGTCTTCTCTTTTCCAGGTGGATCATCTCCAGAACCTTAACCACTTTTTCATAAGACATGGTTTTGTCTGCTTTTCCCCTTGTTGCAATCTACAGGACTACTTTTGTGGAGGACACCATCACCGAGCTTAAACTAAAACTTAAAAGTAAAATCATATGAAAGAGGAAAAACAGGACTATCTAGCCAGATGAGTTTCTAAATCAATGAACAAAGCATCAAAAAAGCTGAGTTTCTGTTAAAATGTTACACCACCCATCATTGAAGAAGTACAAGTCAGCAGAAACCCAGAGCAAAAGATTTCAAGAGTAGTGGTAGTCTCATCAGAACAATAATAATTATACTTTTTTACAAGTTATAAATGATACTTACAGATATTAAAAGGCAAAAAAAGAAAAACGTTATAAATGAAATGGCACTAACTCATTTTAAAGAATAAATGATGGTAAAACAAGATACACTGTGATACCTGATGAATATACAATGTTTGTAAACACTCAAGAGAAACAGAAAGCATAGATGGAGCAGTAGATGTTGCAAAGCAAAGAATCTTTTTGTTTTTATTATTTTTTTTTTTTTGCAGTCTCATTTTGTCACCTAGGCTGGAGTGCAGTGGCGCAATCTCAGCTCACGGCAACCTCCGCCTCCTGGGTTCAAGTGATTCTCTTGCCTCAGCCTCCCAAGTAGCTGGGACTACAGGCACCTGCCACCATGCCCGGCTAATTTTTGTATTTTTAAGTAGAGATGGGGTTTCACCATATTGTCCAGGCTGGTCTTGAAATTTTGACCTTGTGATCCGCCCACCTCAGCCTCCCAAAGTGCTGGGATTACAGATGTGAGCGACCACGCCTGGCTCGCAAAGAATCTTTTCAACAACTTAAAAGAAAAGAGAACCAATAAATAGTTCATCTGGTCTACCTACACAATGCTGAACAACCAGTTTGCTGTCTTCACCAAATTAGCTGGTTGTTCATAGATGACATCATCTCTAACCAATGTTAGTGCAGAGGCACTGGCTGGCATTACAAAGACAAAGTGCTCTCAAAGTAGTCAGATAGATGACAACAATTTAAAGAAGACGATTTAAAAAAATAGGAGCCTGTACAACTACAGATAATTGATTACTAGATAAATCACAAAATGCCAACAATAAAGAAATACAAGCAGAAAAAAATTTCGTTTAACTGTTTCCTGATCTGAAGGATCATTTGGCATGTTGTTATTCAGCACATTAAGAGAGCCCATTTAGTTCCACTCGGAAATAATCCTCACTGACATACACTTGTCATGATTTTATACTTTAACTAAGGCAGGATGTTTAGGCTGCCAGAAAGAAATAAGGAACATTTAAAGATGAAAGTGATAAGAATGAATGTGGATCTTCTTTTCAGACTTTTGTAAAATGAAGAATCTTGTAGAAAAAAATATATCAAGTTGAAGAAACTGACCTTGAATTGTGGATTATGTGCTCATCTTCAGGAAACTTGATCGGTTGGTGACCTGAGCAATCTTCTTCTGACAAGTGCCCTGGGGTCTTTGGCTGGGAGATAATTTTTTTGTTAATCTCCTACTTTGAGGTCCTCTTGAACTCAGGTAGTATAATTTGAGCCCCAACCCTACATGAGTTATAGGTCTTTGATTACAAATTCTCAAAATAGATTTCTTTATTTCTACTCAGAGACTAACCCAAGACATCCAGAGTTCCATGGCACCTCGGCTGCTGAGTGAAATTTTTCTAATCTATTCTCTTCCTGAGGTTGTAGCCCTGTAATGAATCTGGCTATATGCTGAGTAATCAGTTACCTTTAGTAGACCCTATGTCTTCTCAAAGATTATAATTTATTTACCTACCTACTGAACTGTTTTTTTTTTTGTTTTTGTTTTCGTTTTTTGAGATAGAGTCTTGCTCTGTCACCAGGCTGGCATGCAGTAGCACAATCTTGGCTCATTGCATCCTCTGCCTCCTGGGTTCAAGCAATCCTCCTGCCTCAGCTTCCCGAGTAGCTGGGACTACAGGTGCGCACCACCATGCCCAGCTAATTTATTTTTATTTTTTTATTTTTTTTTATTTTTAGTAGAGACAGGGTTTCACCATCTTGGCCAGGATGGTCTTGATCTCTTGACTTTGTGATCCACCCATCTCAGCCTCCCAAAATGCTGGGATTATAGGCATGAGCCACCACACCTGGCCAAACTGTTTGACTTTTTTACAAATAGAAAGAATGCTCTGGTAAATATCCATGTATCTAAACTTTTGTGGAAAGTAGTGGATTGCTGGACAAAGAGTATGCACATGTTCAAGGTTTTCACTTCGGCCATAGATAGTACTCTGTAATACCTTTCTTATGATAGTTACTTATTTCTTCCTTATTTTATACTTATTGATGGACTTATCTTGTACTCCTTACTAGATTTTAAGTCTAATGATAAGTAAATCCACAATATTCCACTAGTTTGAACAAAGCACTTAATAAAAATCTTCTGGCTTGAATGTAGCCAGAATCAGTCATTTTAATGGTTCAGAATCACTATTAGTAACCTTGTCTTTGAGTTTTATTGGAACACAGTTTCAGCACAGAAAATGGCCTCTCAATGCAGGTCCTACCTATCTAGGTTTTGTGCTAGATTTCTAGAGAGAGGAAAGGATGGAAGATTAGAGAAAAATGAACGAATCTGTCATGGCAAGAGAGACAGAAACAATGGCTAATACGAACACAAAAAGATGTTCAACTTCATTAGTCATTAGAGAAATGCCAATAAAAGCCACAATGAAACATCATTTCACATTCACTAGGAAGGTTAAAATTTTTTTTAAAAAGACAAACAAAAAATGTTGGTGAGGATATGGAGAAATTGAAACTCTCGTGCATTGCAGGTGGAAATAAAAAGTTGTGCAGTCACTTCGGAAAACAGTTTGGCAATTCCTCAAGGTGTTAAACGTAATTACCATACAACCTAGTAATTTCATTTCTGGGTATGTACCCAGAAGAAATGAAAACACATGTCCACACAAAAACCTGTATGTCATGTTTATAACACCATTATTTGTAATAGCCCAAAAGTAGAAACAAGCCAAAAGTCCATCAGCTGATGACAGGATAAACAAATGTGGTATATCCATTCAATAGAATACTATCTAAACAAATAAGAAATGAAGTACTGATACCATCTACAACATAAATAAATGTTTTAAACACTATGCCTAGTGAAGGAATCCAGTCATAAAAGATCACATATTGTATGATTACATTTGTATGAAATGCGGGAATAGGCAAATCCATGGAGACAGAAAGTAGATCAGTGGTTGCCAGGGGCTAGGAGGAGGAAATAATGGGAAAGGAATATTAATTAGCAGTGGGGTTTCTTTGGGAATGATAAAAATTGTTCTAAAATTAGATTATGGTAATGGTTGCACAACCCTGTAAATATACTAAAGAACATTGAATTGTACACTTTAGTAAACTTTATGGTATGTAAATTATCTCAATAAAGTTGTGAAAAGAGAGAGAGGGAAAGAAAAAGAGATCTGAACTCCAATTTACCCTTCTTGTAAGACTCTGTGTTTCATTAATTACCATTCCTACGCATATCCAAATCTCTCATTGACTAAAGTATCAGTTTGACATTTTTCCTGAAATGATCCGAGCTTATAAAGAGTTCAGATGCACCCTAATGTTCCCCCTCTTTATTTTTTAAACTGCTGTTTACTTCAGCATTTATTTATCCATCTTCAATCTTTATTCATTATTTTCTGATTGTAAACAGCTTTGTGCTATTTGCTTTGCAGAGGAATTTACTAGTGCCCCTAAGACTTGCATTGTTTAACAACCTCTTTCTTTAACCGTCTGCTTCTTTCAAAAGTCTTTGGGAGCAGTAACAAGGAGGATTTTATCTTTATACGATGTACTCATAAACCTTTGTATATACTCAACCATTATAACTTCTCACAGATTATGGCTGTAAAATACAAAGTTTGAACGATAAATTTCAACTGATGGGGCCAGTTGTTTCAGAGACAATAAAACACATATCATATAATCTTACTTTTTAAATACACACTTCTTCCCCTACAAACCCACCTCTGCAACTGGGAAAGAGGCATAATGGAGAAATTTTCTGAAAGACAACATAAAAACCAGTTTTTTAAAATCTACATCAATCTTCCTCTTCCTCCTCAACATTAACTTCCACTGCACTATTATTCCCCACTTCCCCTTCCTGCACCTTCTAGCAATCCCATGGTGATTTTTAATGATAGCTGTTCTCAAATTTGTTTGTAGTTTCTATGTATGGACACTTCTGTAGGAATTTCCAGAATATTAATTAAGCATTTGAGTATATTGGCACTGGGGAGGGGAGAACATCCTTCAGCCTTAGGAGTACACCCACCCCAAGGGAAGACAAAGTGGTAATTGTATTGTGGTGAGTGAACACAAACTGCTGAAGAAATGTCACACATCACCTCTAGATAAGGAGGCTCAGTCACAGGCTGAACCAGTTGTCCAAAGAAAGAGAGAATAAACAGCAACCTCAATTCTGCAAAGACTGGGAAGCTTAATGGAGAAAGCCCATTTTTTATTCTTACCAACTATTCCAAGAGATGCTAAAAATTTTGCTGCCAGGAGAACCAAATAGATCCGTTTGCTTGTTTTGCCCCACCCCCAGTAAGTTCTCACATAGTCCTCTTTTCTATTTTTATGGTTCTCTGCATGTGCTTTGATATTTTTCTATTTCTTTTCCCCGTTTTCTCTCAAGAGCTCACTCTTAACCACCAAGTACAATGACAGGAAATGTACATTTGTTCAAGATAGCATAGAAATAGTTTATATTTTTGCTTCACTTTGCCCAAAGGGGAGTTATTTTTCCTTTTAAGGTGTTTCCAACTACAAAATTAGGGGAAGAGGGAGGGCAGGCCACACATGGAGAATTTGCACTCTGGTTGACTTGAGTTCACTTTTAAATTTAGAGCCGAGGAAGCTTGAAACTAAAACAAAGGCAATGCATATGGCTATGTGTCGTAGGAAATGAACTTTCCTATGTTGAAATCATAAAATAATTTATCATAAGCAAATCCTTTAATAATGAGTAACAGTCTTTTCAAATATGTTTTATTTTTTAAAAACTGGGTTTCTAACATATTGTCTAGAGACAGATCCTAATTTGCTAAATAGGTAGGATATAGTGTGGTGGAACAGGGGAAGACACCACACCCCAACCACCCTGACACTAGGATCAGAAGCCTGTGTCTGGGGCTAGAGATCCTCACATGCAGAACAGAGGTTATTGGCAAGTAGGAGAAGAGAACACCACAGGAATCAATGGTATCAGGAGGAGAGTAAAACAGATAAGAAAGGGGCCCAGGATTGAGCCCTGGGGCATCAACAAATAGAGGAAAAGCTAAGATGGAAATTCCAGCAAAGGAGGTGAAGGAGTAAGCAGTGTGGTGGGACAAAAGCAGAGGGTGCCACCAGGGTTTCCACAAGAAGAGTGTCACAAAAAGGAGGAAGTGGGCAGGTGCGTCAGATGGGCTGAAAGGCCAAGCATGAAGTGGACAGAGAAGTGGCCATTACATCTGGCCTTTTGGAGGGCATGGTGACCTCTGCAGGAACAGAGGCATGGTGAAACCTGAAGCCCCATTAGGAGAGGTGGAAAAGAGAATGAGAAAGTAGAGACTGCAAATACAAATAACTTTCAAGAAGTTTGTAAAGGGAGTAAAAATTTTAGACAGTGGCTGGATGGGAATGTCTAGTCATAGGATACCTATCACCTCAAACATCTATCATTTATTTGTGTTGGGAACATTTCAAATCTTGTAGTTATTTTGCAATATACAACAAATTGTTGTTAACTATAGTCGCCCTACCATGCTATCGAACACTGGAACTTATTCCTTCTATCTAAAGAACTTTGTTTTGTTTTGTTTTGTTTTGTTGCATAGGTACACACATGGCAGCGTGATTTGCTGCCTTCCTCCCCTTCACCTATATCTGGCATTTCTCCCCATGCTATCTCTCCCCATGCTATCTAAAGAACTCTTATGCATTTCTTTTATACTAGTGACAAATTTTTCCATTAGAATTTATCTGATAACTCTTATTTTGCCTTAGTATTTTAGTGATGTTTCCATTGAATTTAAATTCTAGGTGGACTTTTCTATCAGCACTTTGACAATGTCATCCCATTGTTTCTTGGCTTCTATTGTTTATGATGAAAAGTGAATGAAATTTTTATGATTGTTTTCTTATAATTTTTTTTCCCTCTAGATGGATTTTCAGCAATTTGATATTCTGTTCCCAAATGATTTTTTTTTTATTTCAATTTTTCTTGGGGTTTGCTTAGCCCTCGGATTCTGTGGTTTGAGAATTTTTGTTTTGTTGTTATTTTCTGTAAAAATTTGAATATTTTGGTGAATATTTCTTCAAATATCTTTTCTGCCTTATTTTCTCTCTTCTACTTTTGGGGCCCCACTTATGTGTATGCTGCACCATTTGATTCCATCCCACAGCTTATTGAAGCTCTGCTCATTTTTTTCTTAGTCTATTTCCTCTTGGCTTCAGTTTCAATAATTTGTATTGATGTATCTTAATGTTTGCTCTCCTGTTGTGTCCAATCTGTGTTAATCCCATCCAATGAATTTGTTATTTCAGATATTATACTTTTCAATTCTAGGATTTCCACTGTTTTTCTTTTGTTCAATTTTGCCATTTTTACCTTGTTTGCCATTATATCTCTATGCTTCTCTAGATTCTTTTCCATATTTATTATAACTATTTTATAGGACTTTTCTGTTCATTCCAAGATCTAGCTTGCTTCTTGATCTGTTGCTACTGGCTGTTTTTTCTTCTTGTCTGTAGATTACATTTTCCAGTGTCACTCGATGTATGGCATTTTTTAAAAACTGTATTTGGAACACTGTATGATACAATTTAGAAATTCTAAAGTCTGTTATATTCCTCTGAAGAGCATTACATTTTGTTCTAACAGTATAATTATTGATGAATTAGTTACCTGTTTCTTAAAGGTTTGGTTTAAGTTTTGTTAGGGTCATTTTATAGGTTTTGCCACTAATCTATGGTGGTTTTCTCTTTTTTTTTTTTTTTTTCCTGAGACAGAGTTTCACTCTTGTTACCCAGGCTGGAGTGCAATGGTGCGATCTCGGCTCACCGCAACCTCCGCCTCCTGGGTTCAGGCAATTCTCCTGCCTCAGCCTCCTGAGTAGCTGGGATTACAGGCACGCGCCACCATGCCCAGCTAATTTTTTGTATTTTTAGTAGAGACGGGGTTTCACCATGTTGACCAGGATGGTCTTGATCTCTTGACCTCGTGATCCACCCGCCTCAGCCTCCCAAAGTCCTGGGATTACAGGCGTGAGCCACTGCACCTGGCCTCTATGGTGCTTGTCTTAATCCTGAGATGTAGTCTTTATTTCTACAGCAAATCCCTTCTATGGATTCAATGGGCAGCCTGAGATGTTTGCCAAACCCTTCTAACTTGAGAGGACATTAACTCCCAATTCTGTCTTCCCAGCAGTAAGCAGCTGCAGAAATCTCTGCTCAACTTTTCAGCCTTACAGCTGATTATTTTCCTTGGGGCTTAATGGAATCTCATTTCACTCAGTCACAGTTGAACATCTGCCAAGCATTTGAGAGGCATTTACATGCAGATCTGGGTGGGGTTCTCCTGATCCTCTAGGATTCTGTTTTATAGCATTTCCTTCCTCAATATCCAGCTGCTCTGGCATCACCAAACTCTAACCTCTGACTTTTCAATTCTACATTATGGCCACTTCCAGCTTGAGCTCTGTCCTTCATGGGTTGCATATACTGGAGAGTACTTTCAGGACAAAAGCCAGATAAATACAGCTTACATGCAGTGCAGTTTTCTTTTAAGGGTCATATGCCTTCCACTGTCTGTCATCCTTTGGTAACTCTCCAGTGCCTCCAAAGAGTATTTTATTTTTTAAATAGACTTTATTATTTAGAGGAGTTTTGGGTTCAGAACAAAATTGAGCAGAAAGTACAGAGTGTTCCCAAATACCCTCTCACACGCCCTACCCCCAACTCACAGCACCCTCCCTTACTCCAGCATTCTATGCCAGGGTGGTACATTTCTTACAACTGATGAATCTACATTGACACATCATTATCATTCAAAGTCTACAGTTTACACCAGAGTTCACTCTTGGTGTTGTACATTCTATGGGATTTGACAAATGCATAATGACAATAATGACAATATATCCATGATTATAGCATCATACAAAACAGTTTCAGTGTTTTACAAATCCTCTGTGCCCAGACAATTCATCTCTCCCTCCTCCCTAATTCCTGGCAACTACTGATGTTTTTACTGTCTCCATAGCTTTGCCTTTTCCAGAACACTATATAGTTGAAATTATATAGTATGTAGCCTTTTCAGATTTGCTTTGTTCTCTTAGTAATATACATTTAAATTTCCTTCATATCTTTTCATGGCTTGATAGCTCATCTCATTTTAGCTCTGAATAATATTTCATTTTCCGGATGTATCACAGTTATTTATTTATTCACCTACTGAAGGACATCTTGGTGGCTTTCAAGTTTTGGCAATTATGAATAAAGCTGATATAAATATCAGTGGCAGGTTTTTGAGTGGATATAAGCTTTCAACTCATTTGGGTAAATAACAATGAGTATAATCGCTGTATCTTATGATAAAAGCATATGTGGTTTTGTAAATTGCCACACTGTCTTCTAAGGTGACTATGCCATTTTGCATTTCCACCGGCAATAAATGTGAGTTTCTGTTGCTCCATCTCCTCACCAGCATTTGGTGTTGTTGGTGTTTTAGATTTTAGCTATTTTAATAGGTGTGTAGTGGTACCCATTCATAATTCTTTTCTTGGGATTTTGTATGTGGAAGATTAGATTTTTCAGAATTTGACTGCTATTGCTATTTTTCATGTGCCAGACTAGGATTTTGAGATGGCCTAATGCTATATGGTCAGGCGATAATTGTCTTGGTAATGTGGATGATGGTTTGGCCCTTGGCTTGGACAAACAAAATTCCTTATAGAAATTTATTCTGTTTCTTGCTACCTATGGGCCTGCAGGTTCCACAGGTTCACCCAAGAAAACATTTGGGAGAAGTGAGTTGGTCTGGTGAGCAGATTAAAGGAAATTTATAGTGTTTTACTAGTCAGAATTTGTATTCTAAGAGTCAGCTAGCTAGTTCAAGTAATTTCCCGGGAATAGAAAGAGAAAGGCACAGGGGAAAGGAGAAAAGATATTTGGGTAGATTGCTTATCTTGATTTTCACTAACTCTTGATGGTTTAAGACTGCTACTACACTTACGCTTCTTATGTGCTTCAGCACATAGTCTGTGATCTGCCTTTGATATCACAGACCTTGTGAACCTGTTTGTCAAATTAACTTTTACAATCCCATTATCAATTCAGGATTCCAGAAGCATATTCTCATACTGTTGCTATAAATTAAAAAGAGCACGAACCCTACAACACTGAGATTTTTTATTACATTCCCCAAAATATCAAACACAAGCCATGGAATTAACGTCAGTATCAGAACAAGTATATTCATTGATCAATTCAGTGAGCATCAACTGCCTACTTCCTAAGAAGCAGGAATTCTACTTTGGCTTCTTAAACTTAGTGTGTGACAACAGAACCCTTTGATACCTACATCTATTGATCATGCCTTCAGTTACTGAAAAAATTACGTGATCAGAATTTATTATGGGTGAAAGGCACCTTGCACATTGAAATTCCAAAGGAGATTCTTTCTGCA
The DNA here is from genome assembly GCF_030222135.1 of Aotus nancymaae. Classification (NCBI taxonomy): domain Eukaryota; kingdom Metazoa; phylum Chordata; class Mammalia; order Primates; family Aotidae; genus Aotus; species Aotus nancymaae. Next base: position 35,513,107 of record NW_026988471.1, read on the forward strand.
AACCTGTTATTTACCGAGATCCTTGAGCTATTAGTGTCCAAGTGAAATAGAGTGGTCAGCAGTTATCTAGGGAATTTTTGATAAGTAAATGAAGCCATTTCCAGGCAATAAAATATCTATGCTTGTTAATGGCAGCTTTGCTTCTTTTTATCCCAGAACTGTCCGATATTTAGTAGCCCCCATTATTGCACATGGGCTCAGACAGAAATTTTCAAATTGTTTATTATTCGGTGAACTACTAACAGAAATGTTCAAAATATTATGCTTCTTTCTATCTCTAATCATTTATTTATTCAACAAACATTTAGTAAGTTCTACCTGTAGTCCAGGCTCTACACCAAGCCCTGGGGATAGAGAGAGGAGCAAAACTTAGCTCTTGTATTCAAGTTCACAGATATTCATAAATCATTCAGAATAAATCATTAAAGTGTTATAAATCATTATGGCAAGTGACACATACTCCAACAGAATTGTCTGATGGAAACTCAAAGAGAAGATGACATATAAATACAGAAGGATGAAGAGGAGTGTGCTGGGCTGAGCCCAGGAGAAGGGACACTCCCATCAGAGGAGGTGTACCTGCAAAGACAGGAAAGTGTTAATACGGAAAGAACAAAGGAGATGATATCCCTAGCTATGCCATGAGTATAGAAGGATGGGGTGGGAAAAGAGGCTGGGTAGGCCAGTGAAGGCACCCTAAGAGTGGTACACCATGCCCAGGAATTTGGACCTCCTTCTGCAAACAGTGGAAAGTCACTGGGAGATTTTAAGCAGAACCTAATCAGATTTATGCTTACAGATTCCTCTGGAAACAGTGGTGGGCATGGGCTGGAGGGGATAAGACTGGGGACAAAGGAATAAGTCAGGAATTTATACAATTATCCAGACAAGAAATGATGATGGCATATTTTTTAGCCATAAAAAAAATAAAGTACTGGTGCATGTTATAACATTTGAGGATGAACCTCAAAAATGTGATGCTAAATGAAAGAAGCAAAATCATAAAAGACCAAATATTGTAGGATGTCTTTTGTGTGAAATGTCTAGAATTAGCAAATCTATAGAGACAGAAAGTTGATTAGTGGTTGCTTAGCACTGAGAGCCAGAGGAATTGAAAGAATGGCTAAGGGATACGGAGCCTCCTTCTGGGGTCATGAAAGTATTCTAGAATTGATGATGGTTATAGATGCACAACTCTGTGAAAATGCTAAAAACCACTGAACTATGTATGCACCTTAGAAAGATGAAATGTTATGAATGTGAATTATATCTCAATTTTTTAAATTGTAAGAAAAAAAGGAAAGAAACAATGAGGCCAGAACAAGAGAGATCTGATTCTGACCTGTGGATCTGTGTGGCTGGGGCTGCCACAGATCAGGATGGGGAATGCAGAAGGATGATAGCTCCTTTCTGGATATTTTGTTTGAAGTGCCTGCAAAGTCGGTAGTCAGCTTGGTCTGCAGTAACAGAACACCATAGACTGAGTGGCTTAAACCACAGGAATTTATTTCTCATGCTTCTGGAGAAAGACAAGGTACACGCAGATTCAGTTCCTGGTGAGAGTTCCCTTCCTGGCTTGCAGATGGCTGCCTTCTCACTGTGTGGCTATAAGCAGGAGTGCAGGGTGGCGGGAGGGGTGTAGAAAGAACTCTGGTGTCTCTCTTTCATCTTATAAGGATACTGATCCCATCATGGGACTCTATCCTCATGACCTCATCTAAACCTAATTACCTCCCAAAGGCCCATCTAAAAATATCATCACAGTGGGGACTGGGCTTCAACATGTGAATTTCGAGGTGACACAAACATAAAGTCCATAAGAGAGGTAGCAAGACGGTGATCAGTAATAGCTAGGGGAACTTACAAGAGGGTTCAGAGATAGGATTAGAAAAAATTCAACATATACTTAGTTCTCAAAACTATGGAAATGAATAAAACAAACTAAGGAGGGCACATGGAGTGAGAAGAGGGCTGAGGCTAGACCACTAGGGAAAGTCAGTGCAGGCAGAAGAAGAGGTGGCCGAGAAAAGGGTGAAATGAAGCTGTTAGAAAGCAAAGAGGTAAATAAATACCCCAAAACCCACCGAGTCCAGTCACGTCCTGCAGTGTTTTGAAATACATACTTGGGAGCATCTCTAAACACAATTTTGCTACATCAGGGCATTTGGTGTTCAAGTAGGCCCATCCTGGACTGCATAAGATTGCCACTGCACTGTGACCAGCCTCCTAGCTGGACACCAACCACAGGCTTCTGCGCTTTCATGAAATGGAGTATATTCCTGCCTTTGTTCATCTGTCACATGACTGGGAACCTCACACTCTATCCACTGTGCAGTTTTCTTTTTCACTGTCCTACTAATGAAGTGGTTATGTTCAGCTTTCATCATAATTAGAGTTCATTTCGTTCAAGTGCTTTGTAATTAATCTTTTATGCTAATTAAGCTTTTTATACATTAATATATCACAAAACACATGAAAGCAAAATATTTTCCTTACTAGCAAATTAAAGTAAGCGTCTTCAGCCTATGAGCAAAGTGGAGGGGAAAAAATCTAGACACATCAGGCCACAGTAAACCTTCTTTTGCCAAAACAAAAAACAAACAAACAAAAAAAACCTGACTCTTGGGTCTTAAAATTGGCACTTAGAAAATAGGAAAAATAAGCTCACCCAAGCCATTCAGTTATCTATTTTTCTCAGCAAGGTATCTGTTCTCAACTAGCTTGTAGCTTGAAAAAAACAAAGGAAGGAATATTTTTCAATAGTCATTTTTACATCTAGTCAGGATTTATCTGATTTTTAAACATGAAGTTATGGAGCAAAAGCAAACATTGCAGAAACAGATGCTCCAACTTATGTCATTTATTATTACCTTGCAAGCAATAAACAGGCCTCACAGGCAAGTTCTGCTTCATGATTTTGAGACATTTCTTTTGCCTCTTTTATCTGTCCTGATCCTCTCAGCTATCTGGGGCTGAGGCAGCGTAGCCAGGAGACAGGCCACTTGCATTCAAATCCTGACTTCATTTTCCTAGCTGTGTGTTTCCGGGCTTGTCACTTTATCTCTTTGTCTACATTTTCTCCTTTCCAAAATGACTATGACTCATTCGAGTTGCTTGAGAAGTAAATGCATTCATGTATGCAAATGCTTAGAAGTATACCTGGCACACAGTACATGCTCAGTAAACATGATTAATATCGTAGTTATTATCATCGCTTTCTGAAACCGGAGACACAGAAGGACAAAATTACTCAAGTAACATATAGTAGGACTTGGGCTCCTGTCCTATCTATTAGGAGTTCCAGATGCTTTCCACTCTGCCAATGACAACTGGGGTTCTGGGGCACAACCCAGCACCTTAGAGGACATAACGGAAGAGACAATAGGACATGCTCAACCAACAGGGTGCTCTGTGACCAAAGTGCTGGAAAAGCCCCTCCCACACTCCTACCCCAGGTGAGAGCCAAGCTCGGGGTTTCTGGGTTAGAGTCCCTCTTGGCTGGGCAAAGTGCAGCTCGGGGATGCAGTGTATCAACTATACTATTTGTATTGTGCCTAGATGCAACGTAATGAATCTCTGGTTTTCTATTTAGGATACATTTCTAGAAGGGGAATTATTGGATCAAACTGTTTTTCATCTCATGGTACAACTTGTCAAATTATTTTCTGAAAAGATTATAGTAATTTTTACTGCTTGCTACGAGTAATACATGAAAATGTTGATCTTTGCCCTTACAAGTATTGAATTTTTAAAAAATCTATGTCACATCAATAAGCTGAAAATAAATGCTTTAATGTCATCTTAATTTATACTTCCTGGGTGTCCAGATAGGTTAAATGGTTTTTTCCACACTTCTTACCCACTTAAAGTGTGTGAGTGTGTGCGTGTATTGTTCATATCACTGGCCTATATTTTTCTATTTGGTGATGCTTTTGAAGCTTTCTTACTCATTTTAAACATTTTTATAGTTTAAAAATATTAACCATTTGTCATACTTATTACAAATATGTGCTCCCATTTGATCTTTAATTTTTTCATAGTGTATGTGTCAATTTTTTAAAAACCATGTTACAGTTTTAATGCTGTTGTTAAACCTACTAATCTTTTCCTTTGTGGTTTCTTCCATGGCTTTTATGCAATTTCAGTCACATCTCCTCTCAGACTTTGCCCTTTCAAACAGAAGTTCTGTGCATTGTGCTGCTTGTGGGAACCTGCAGGACCACCCTCCCATGGCATCACTCCCACCACTCTGGCCACCCTTGCCCAGATGTCTATGTCACCCAAACTCACCTTTCCAAATGGTAAGAAAGAAATGCCATTTCTTTCTACTTTAAGACAAAAATATTATGATGAACATGCTGATCTATGTGACCCAGGCTTTGTGCAGGCATTCTTGGGAGCCATTCTGTAAAGAGACCCAGTCCTTTTTCTGTGTGTCATTTAAAAGGCACTATGAACCTTCATTTATGCATCAGGCCGGGAATTTGGTTTACCTCTGGATACATCACATTGCGTTGCTTGCCATCAAGACTTGGCTTCTGTTTGCTTCTCATTCACATAGATTTATCAGCCAGAGTAGTTGGATGCCATAAGAAATCTTAAAATTTGCTATGTGCTTCTCTTCCAAGGCAGCTATAACTACTAAGAAAAAGATCTTGGCCAGGAATGGTGGCTCAGGCATGTAATCCCAGCACTTTGAGAGATTCTGGTGGAAGGATCACTTGAGGCCAAGAGTTCAAGACCATCCTGAGCAACATAGTGAGACCTCTGTCTCTTAGAAAATAAAAAAAAAAAAATCTGATTCCTGAATACTTACTATCTAGAATGAGTTATATAATAATTATTATTAATAATATTTTGCATAACAATTTATGGATCATAGGGTGTTTTATTTTATCAAGATTGCATTGGCTAATGTTTACAACACAATGTTGAATAATAGTAGATACAGTGATTATCCATGTTGAATTCCTGATGTTAGTGAAAATGCCTCTAGAGTTTTCCCATCATGTAAGCTGATGGATTTTAGGACTAAGGCATGTATATTTTATTATGTTAAAGTACCCATCATTTCTTATTTTCTTGAATGTTTTCAGTACGGAGGCTATCTAAATCCATAAAGAAAGCATGGGAAGCATTTCATCAAGATTATCTAATGTGATACTCCAAATCAAAAGGCAAATTATTTTTTTCATTTTACAGATGAAGAAACTGAGTGTCCAAGTGACTTGTTGGAGGCTGAAGAGCCAAAAGCCATGATTACAGCCATGACACAGATCTAATATCATATCTAATAGAACAAGTTTCTTATTTCTAATCCAATTTTCCATTCATGACACCATCTTCTTTTTTTGGTTTTAAAAATTTGTCTTTTTAATTGAAGTAATTTCGAATTTACCAAAAACGTTATAAAAGTAATACAAAGAATTTCTGTATACTCTTCATCCAGCTTCCCCAAATATTAACATTTCATGTAACTACAAAGCAATTATCAAAACAGAAAATTAGCACTGATATACCACCATTATCTGATCTACAGGCCTCATTTAAATTTTATTAATTTCCCATTTTTTAAATTTATTAATTAATTTATTTATTTTAATTTCCCATTAATGTCCTTTTTCTGGCTCAAGGTCAAATCTAAGATCACATGTTGCATCTAATTGTCATACATCCTTAGCCTCCTCTAATCTGTAATAATCCATTGATCTTTGTCTTTCACGACTTGGACACTCTTGAAAAGTACTAGCCAGTCAATGTAGAGACTGTTTCTTTATTTGGGTTTGTCGGGTGTTTCCTCACAATTATGTCCAAAACATCAGTTATGTATTTTTGACAAGAATTCCCATAGAAATGATGTTGTATTCTTCTCAGTGCATCATCTAAGGAGGCACATGATGTCAATTTGTCCAATTACTCAAAATATCAATTGTGAACACTTGATTTCTCCAGGTTTCTCCACTGTATAGATACTATTTTTCCCTATTTAGTTAACAAATACCTTTAGGTGAGATAGTTTGAGACTACATAAATGTCCTGTTTCTTATCATCTTTTTACCCACTGCTTTGTTGTTTGCCAAATAATAATTGTCTATTTCCATTATTCTTTCTTCATTTGTTAGTTGGAATTCTTTTATAATGAAGAGTTATTCCTTCTCCTCATTTGTTTATTTGATTATTTATTTGTCAGTATTGACCCATAAAATATTATCTTACTGTGTCTTAATTCACTGATATCAGTATTTACTTTGTTCAGATTATCCCAGATTTGTCTGAGAGCTACTTCAAGTTAGCTCCTGTTTCCTTTTTGGCATTACCATCATCTTTTGAGCACTTTCTTACTTTTTGGCTCCAAAATGTTCCAGGCACACTTGTGCTTTCCCATCCCCAGTTCTAGAATCAGCTATTTTTCAAGGAGTTCTGATTCTATTTGTTGAAGAATATTAGGAACCAAGCTCTTAATATTGTGTGTGCTCATTGGTAGTGAGGTTCCATTGATTCTAGGCCTCTTCAATAAGCAGAACTAAGAGACAGATACGCACACACATATCTATTTATATATCTGTACATAGAGATAGTGTTATTCCTTCTTTACTAATTCTTTTTCCTTTAATTGATTTTTCTTGTCAAGTTGCATTGGCTAATATTTTTAACACTATTTAATGTTGAATAGTAGTAGATCAAGTGGTTATCCTCATTGAATTCCTGATGTTAGTGGAAGTACCTCTAGTTTTTTGCTATTAATTAAGTTGATGGATTTTAGGATTAAGGCATAGATAATTTATTATGTTAAAGTACCCATTATTTCTTATTTTCTTGAGTGTTTTCAATGAGGAGGCAATCCACATTCATAAAGAAGGCATGGGAAGAAAGACACAATGGCAAACATGGATGCTGATTAAATATGCCAATATATTAATTGTGAAAACCCTTTTTAAAAAAGAATACTAGCAATAACAATCTAACTTTATATTTTTAAAAAGTAACACTAAAATTATTAACAAAGGACCAGATGCAGAGAACCTAGTTAAAGTGGTCTGAGAGTCTTCTCCAGTTTAAGAGAGGAGTAAAAATAATGAATAACTTTAAACTTTAAAAAATTATAGCTGGGCGCGGTGGCTCATGCCTGTAATCCCAGCACTTTGGGAGGCTGAGGTGGGTGGATCATGAGGTCAGGGGTTCGAGACCAGCCTGACCAACAAGATGAACCTAAAAAAATACAAAAATTAGACGGGTGTAGTGGCACTCACCTGTAATCCCAGCTACTTGGGAGGCTCAGGAAGGAGAACTGCTTGAACCCGGGAGGCAGAGATTGGGGTGAGCCGAGATTGCGCCATTGCACACCAACCTGGGCTAAAGAGCAAGATTCCGTCTCAAAAAAAGAAAAATTAAGGGTGCATATATAAAAATTTAAAGGATAGATGCTAAAAGTTTAGAAATACAATCTGTAGATTCTAAAAACAGCATTGCAGATATGAAGAAGAAGAAACATAGAAAACGTTAATCTAGCAGAAAGCAGAAAAAGAAAAAAGTGAGTAAATAAAAAATACAAATAAGATACATAAATGCAACCAACTGTATCAGTAATCATAATAAATATAAATAGATTAAATTTACCCAATAAAATACAGAGATTGACAAACTAAAAATTTTTTTTTAATCCTGTTGAATGTTATTGACAAGATATACAACTATAATGTAAGGACAAAGAAAGATTGAAAGGGGAGAGATGGTGAGGTAAGTTGAATTATTCATCCCAATTCTTCATTCCCTCTTCATTCACACTCTTATCATAGCTTCTTTATGGGCAGCCTAGTTCCCGGCCCTTTGACTTTGGGCTTAGTCACAGAACTTACTTTGGCCAATGGAATGGGCCAGAAATTATAGCGTGCCAATTCTAAGAGTAGGCCGTATGAAACCTCCCATATTTTCTATTGCCCCCTTGCAACTTTGTCATTGCCATGAGATCTCCTGTATAGCTGCTGTCCCAGCAGCATGAACAACAAAATAAACACTTGTAGAGCAGAGGTTTCCCAGTCAACCCATAGATGTATAATGGGAAGCAGAGCTGCACAGCACAGCACAGCTTAGATCAGCAAAGCCCCAGCTGACCAGTGTTCTGTGAACCAATCTTTTATTTTAGGCTCCATGTGCTTACTTGGCATAATAGGGAGATATAAAGCCTATAATCTCCTGCCCACCATTTTGAGCTCTCGTTTTGTATAAGACACTTTTCTATTTTTCTAATCTGCCAGACCAGCAGCCCTCTATAATGTAGGATCTACAGGATAGCTTCCAGTTCCCAGTATCATCCTTTAGATCTTTTAATCTCTTTTATACTCTTATAACCACAGTGACTTACCCACATTCATTTTTTGTTAGTTTTGCCTAGAATATTGTGGGTATTATCTAACACTCGATATGGTGGTTCCAGCTCATTTATTTCAGGGAAGCATTTGGGAGTAGAGATCTTTCTAACATCCTTTTGTAAAAAATAACCTAAAGAAAATAAATTCTACAGGTTCATCATTTGCTCTTCTCAGAGTTTACCTTTTACCTAGCAATCAATAACTCCTATCTAATAATCTTTTTTTTTCCTTTCTGACATATTCTTAAGAAGCTCTTCATTCTAGTTTTGGAGGCTTTTTTACATTGCTTAGCAAAATCTCTTTTGATGGTGATAGTGTACATTTAACAAAAGCAAATTACATCGGCAAATTTCCCATTCACATTGAAACTACACAAAACATGTATACTTAGCAGTCATATTCAGCAGTGTCCAGGAAACTGAAATAACAACTGATGGATGCTTGCAGTAAGCATCTGCCAAAGTGCAGAGAGAAAACAGTCTCAAAACTGTTGTAAAAGAGTTCAAGGCAAATCACATTTCTATGAAATATTGATGCAGCATCAAAGATGATGTTGCCTTAGACATTTAAGTAAGCTTCTGTTATGAAAGGTATAACTCTTGTGTTTTATACCTGCACACAGTAAAAATATCAGGAGTGTCTGAAAAGGCTGTCTCATTACTTAGACTCTTAAATTGCCACCCTGAATTTTTAAGTCACATAAAATAATGGATTTGTGAGATGAAGAATGCATTGATTTCTCCACATTCTGTCTCTGGAGTGAAGAGAAAAATGAGGCAGTATATTAAGGAGCCATCAAGTTCAATGTTTATAACAACAATAAAAACTTTTAATAGAGAATGTTCTAAAAGAGATTTGAGTTTTTGTACTGGATACAATACAAGACTGGGATACTAAGTTTATGTAGTGATAAACAGTTATTCAAGAAAGAACTGATGCATTCAAGAAACCATAGGTGATTTATAAGCAAAACAGAATTTCAAGTAGTAATAGCAGGAAAAACTGAACATCACAATTCTTGTTCTCAACTTGAAATAATCTAGTTCAGTTTACGCCAAATGCAAGCTCAAGGCCACTCACCAGGAAGTCATGATCTTGTTTTACTTTAAAAAGATAAAAGATTTCCCCAAGGCCACCACCTTGATTGATTTTGTTGTAAGTGGTATTGTTGCTGCCACATGTCTGGGCTGGAGGGTTGATTCCATTCCTGGCACCATTATCAATGGTCCATGCAAGGCTCCAGGACTTTTGCCTTGATACTTTTCATTCCATTTTATCCCAATTCTTCCTTCCTATTCTATTTTCCCATAGGCAACCATTCTAGTGTATTTTAAATCATTTCTTAGTTAATACTTATTGTATGCCCTATTATGTGTTGGCTTCAAGGTCTAGGAATGCATCACTGATCAAAGTAGATTAAAAACTCCTGCCTTCCTGGACCCTATTTCCTAAAGGGGGATGCTCAATTTAAAAATCAAGTAGTAAATATTATTAAAGGGCAGTAAGTACTAGAGAGAAGAACTAAATAGGGAAGAGGAAAAGGAAATGCTTGGGATGGGAGTGCCATTTTAAACAGGACGGTGAGGAAAGGGCTCATTCAAGAGGTAACATTTGAGCCTAGATTTTAAGAAAGTGAGCATGTGAGCCATGCAGATATCCAAGAGAAGACTTTGGGGACAGCACGTACAAGGGCTCTAGGCCTTTGCTTCCACCGTCCTCACAGTACTTCATGCTGTGCTTCTCCCATACTTAACTCATTAATTCTCCAGCAATGGACTTCTAGTGGACTTGTGTGAGAAGTTCACTGCAGAATACATCCCCAAAAAGAGGTGGATGGATCCTGGGGTACACAGGTAATTGAACCAAGTACTTCTGGATTTTCCTCTAGAATAGCCACACTTGTCTTCACCAGTAACAGCTCATCATCGTCACCACATATCTGCCGTGATCTTTGTTCAGATTTCTAATTTTTGCCAAGATGATGAAAACAATATGATATTTCATTTTTTTTAAAAGGGAATGGCTCCTTTTTTTTACTCTTTTAACTGTGGTAAAAATATTTTACAGTTTGCCGTTTTTTCCATTTTTAAGTGCACAATATAGTAGCAGTAATTACATTCATAATGGTGTGCAGCCATCACAGCTTTAAGTCTTAATATAGCACCATTGCTTTGGAGTCAGGAAGCCTTGGATTTGAATCCCGTATCTTGCCTTACTGGCTGCATGACCCTGGAAAAGTGGCTTAATCTCTTTGGGCCTCAGTTTTCTTATCCATAGAATGGAGATAATACTACCAATCCTTCTACACTCTTCTAAATATTAAGTGTTATGATATATGTATAGGATTGCTATTCTTAGTAAAAGTATTTGATAAACAGCAATTAGTATGATCAGTAGTAGTATTAGTAATAATGTGATTATTAATTATGCTTAGCTGCCATTTCATCTGAACCTGCCCTAATTCAAATGGCAGGACAGGGGATCCTCAGTGTTTCAGCAGCATCATCCTTACCACCAAAGAACCTGGGCTCAGAATTTAGTGGAGGAATAAAGAGGATTGAGAAATAATTTCATTGTGGAACCAAAAGAAGTAGGGGTAAAAATGATTAAATAACATTCAAACCATCATCTCTTTTTTTTTTTCAGTCTTCATGTTCCTTTATTGGAGCAAGATTCCTGATATACAGTGAGGTATTTACTAAACAGAGACCTGTGCAGAAATTACACACTATCCATCTAGATAGCTTGTTACATTTTGCCTATTGATGGCATCATTCCACTTACCAAGTTTTATACATCAAAAAGCTTTGAATTTCATCAAGCTGTTCACTAATTCACCTCTGAAAAAGTGGCATTTAATTTCAACTACCATATTTTACAGCATTAAAAAGCTTATGCATTACGGTGCATCTCTGCACAGTAGCATTGAGCAGATAGAGCTGAGTCCATTATCCCATCCAGATTCACATGGTCCCATTTGAGAGCTTTAGACTGGAGAGCTGGGCCAAAGTTACTCCTAATTAACACAGACTTCTTACCCTGACGGCCTGTCTTCTTGGCCACATTTTATACAGCCAATGAAGGCAGGCCAGCAACCATCCCATGTATAACTTGGCATTAGAGCACGAGGTGTGTCAAACCATGATCTTATCTAAGGAGCAATTCCAGGGCCAACAGATGAGGACAGGAGGCTTCTCAAATGGAAGAACGTTCTCCTCCCCAGCTGTGTGAGTGCACGCTCCCCAGCAGGAGGAGGAATGGCTCTTTGCTGCCTTCTCCTGTGCTTGAAAAAAGATGCTCTGCTGCACTGATGGACGTTGGAATCTCAAGATCTGCCAGATGTACTTTTTTTTAAAGTCTGATTTTTTTAAAATATTGTGATAAGTTACATTTTGGGTCGGAATCTCTTAGATTTCACTGATGACACTAATATATAAGTAACTAAAACTGGCAGATTTCACTGGTGATGTGAGATTATTCATCAGTACTTTTTTGAAACAGGAGTCAGGTTTTGCTTCCCACTGTGATTATCTTGTATCCTGTAACTACCAGCATATAATTGAGTCATTTCATAAAACTTGCCAAAACGCAGAAAAGAATGAAGCAAAACAAAACAAAACAAAAAATAGCATTAATATGTAGGAAAAAAGTAAGTATTTTCAATTCAAAAGTGAGAGCCTAGCAGAATAAGTTTGGGAGTGTTTGCACAGTTTTCCTTCTCTGTGCTATTCAGTCCAGCTGTTCACTAGCTTTTGAAAAAGAAAGAAAAAATTTAATTGCCCCTGCTGAAGTCATTCTTAAAACATATCTTTTACTTTCCATTTTTATCTAAGTGGTCCTTTTCTACTTTTTAAAATGTTAAATTGTAGAATTTGCTTACTGAAAATGTGTGCTTTAGGCTACAAAAGAATATTTAGAAATCCTTAACAAAAAAAAAAAGCAAGTGGGAGTGGAAATTTGAAAGAGGACCGCCTAATTCAGCACTAAAACCAGGGTGAGAAGCAGTGTGTGTGAGAGTGTGTGTGTGTGTGTATGTGTGTGTGGTGTGTAAAATGTGTTTTTCAAAGTACCAAGAGGTCGATGAGACTGATTAGCTCCTCTGAGAAGAAGAGAAAAGGTTCTCGGACCTCTTCTTGTTTCTTCCTTAGAATAATTTGGATGGGATTTGTGATAAAGAAAAGCCTAAGGGAAAAAGGATATTCATTCTGTGTGGTGGAAAATTTTTGAAAAAAAAAATTGCTTTCTTCAAACAAGGTATGTCCGATGAATCGTTAAGCTGTGTATATAATTACTTTCCATTCATTATTATTGAAATGTATTTGTCTTTAAGAAATTACAGTACAAATCTTGACCAAGTAAGCAGCCTATAGAAATTTTAGTTTCCAGAGTTGAGATGAGAGTGGGTGGTAGTTGGCATCCTTGTAAACAACTAGTAATATACATATATATTTATTAATTATACATAAACTGCATTGATATTATTATTATAACAAGATATTTTACTGTTTCTTTAAACCTATTTAATTATGGTTAAAAATAAGTTGAAAAGTATGACATTTGTGTAGAACTTTAAAGTAATTTAAGTCTCTATTATCTTTTTTTTAAAACTTTGCTTGGAAATGTGGACTATAATAGCAATATAGCTAATTGCTTATAAAGATGTGTAAATATTTCATATCTCATAGCAGCATGAGAAATGGGCACATTGGTGCTAACTTAAAAGAGAAACTATTTCGTGTGGATCTCTACTTCTCTCTATTCAGACAGATTTCAGTGGAATGTGGCTACATGTGCAATTCTGTGTCTTGTTTACACTTAAAGTGTTTTCTTAGGCTGAATGCTTCTGTTACTGATAAGCCCGAGAAGGGGCTGGCATTGTTAAGTCTACCGTTGTAGCTCGGCTTTTCACAGGAAGACAGGATATGAAATCTCTTTTAAGTGTGATTTGTGTCCAACTAGTATAAACATGAAATAAACGCCTCAAGCACAGGTTAAAGAGAGAGGATCAGACTGAATAATTAGACATGATAGTTTGCTCCGAACAACCCACAGCATCTTTGCCATTCCAAAATCAAGAGTGGAATTCAAAATTTTCTTTGGACGTATTGTAAAAATAAAACTGAGCATTCTTGGCCGTGGTGGTTGCTCAAAATTGCGTGTGCTAAGAAAACAGTATTTTGCCATTACGTTGTGTTGCAATAAATTTGGAAGTTTTGGTGGTAAAGTTCTGAGGTTGTTTTTCCCTTGGTCTCTTAAAAGATGAAAACACCCTGCAGCAAAGCAGGATCAAACACTGTTTGTTTGTGTATTTCTCTCTGTGTGTGTTAGCTGCAAGTGGTAGCCAGTGCTCGTAGGAAAGCTGGAAGTACTATCTTTTATTTATTGAGTTAAAATACCCTCTTTTGTTAAAAAGCTTTAGACAAAGAGTTACAAGATTGCAAGAACTTGCATTTTTTATTACAACATGCTGGTTTTCCAGACTAAGCTTCATTTAAATATATCATATGTCTCACCACTAAAAAAAAAAAAAATGCCTTAGGAAGATTGGAGATGCTTAATATCTATCCTGAAAGTGTTTACTTCATGAATATTGTTTAGAAGATTTAACTGTCTTTTCCACCAACTTACTGATCACATGAAGAATAGTTTCTTTCAGAGAAAATACATGAGGTTTGAGAATGGTTTATGAATAGCATCATGAGAACAAAAATGTTTGTGCTGTTCTCAGCTGTGATTCCTGTAGGACACGTTGAATACAGGAAAGCAGTATAGTTCAATGCATGTGCCAAGCAAGGAGTCTTAAATTATAGTAACAGCTCTGCCACTACCTAGCTATTACCTTGGAAAAGGTATGTAAGATTTCTTGACTTTTGTTTCCCTCTTTAAAAAACAGAAATAGCAATGCCTGTACACCCTCCAAGGTCAGTAGTGATTCTTAGCTCCAAAGGAGTTTTGAAATGTCAACACTTCTATAGCAATTTAATCTTGGTCAGGTGCAGTGGCTCACGCCTGTAATCCCAGCACTTTGGGAGGCGGAGGTCAGGAGTTCAAGAAGAGTCTGGCCAATATGGTGAAACCCCATTTCTACTAAAAATATAAAAATTAGCCAGGCATGGTGGCAGGCGCCTGTAATCCCAGCTACTCAGGAGGCTGAGGCGGGAGAATCACTTGAACCTGGGAGGCAGAGGTTGCAGTGGGCCAAGATCATGCCACTGCACTCCAGCCTGGGCAACAAAGTGAGACTCAGTCTCAAAAAAAAAAAAGAAAAGAAATGTAAAATTTTCCCCCTACATATCAAACAAAAAGATTACTTTAGAAAGCATTTATATGATAAAAACTTCACGGCCTCCCACATGTTCCCACGATGCTGTGCCCACATGTGCAACTTCCCCTGTCCTTGCTCTCACTTGGAGGTGTGAGCCAAGTGTCAGCAGCAGTGGGTACAAGACAGAGCACATGGGTCTGTCTGTCAGTAAAAGGGCGTTTAGCTGTGGGGCTTTGGAGAGGTTACTCAACATCTCTGCATCTCTATTTCATCACATACAAAATGAAGAAGTTAAGCAAGATAGTCTCTAAATTTCCCTCTCAATCCTATGGTTCTATGCACTGGGAGCTTTCCAATGTCAAAATACGGCCAGGACAATTTCACTGTTGCAACTCTCTGTACATTGCTAAATGATGAAGTATCGAAACAGGGCTATAAAACTTATGGTATGTCTTAAATATGTATGTTTACATAACCAGAGACTTTAATGTATACAAAAATGAAATTTAACATAATTATATTCTTCACAAGACAATTACAGGAGATTATACATATACACATACATATACATAGTGTACTGGAGACAGTGGGTCCAAGTTGTATGAAAGACTTTTTCAGTTCTCTGCTGTATTTCTGTGACTGTCAGTATAACCCCATGTGGAAAGAATGTCAAATGCTTTAATTTAAAGCCTTACATGTGAGGTCAAGGCAAAAATGTCCCTTCCTGCGCTCTGGGTCCTATGGGTGTTAGGCAGGAAGCTCTGCTACTTTTTAAATGTGTTAATGTTGGCAAGTTACTTGGCCTCAGTTTTCTCATCTATAAAAGGGGTCTATTATGGCTGTCTACCTACCCCACAGAGCTGTGGCAAAGAGGTTTGATCCGTGCCTGGCACATTGCCAGCACCCAAATGTTAGTAAATTGTTTTTTATTATATGTGACTAGAATAAAGAAACCAGATAAGCTCTGAAACAAATCATTTGTAATAATCTTCAAACTTTGACACATTGGCTCACTGGATACATTCAGCAAATAGATGCATGGAATTATGTGATATTAATATAATCATTAGAAACTAATTGCCATCTCTTTATCCAGGGGACCTGAGCTTGTCAACCAATAAATACTAAATGAGAGAGGCAACTTCTGTGATGGTTGTAATCTGAGAAAGCTCAAAAGCCCTCCCTCTCACTGCCTTAAAATATTTCTCCCTGTGGTTTGCAGAAGACAGTGAAATTCCTGGCCCTCAAATACACAGTATTTTGCAACATGGTGGTGTTGATGGTGGTGGTGGCGTTAAAATGATTAACCATCACCCCAACAACAACAACAATAATAGGCCAGGTGTGGTGGCTCATACCTGGGATCCCAACACTTTGCGTAGCTGAGGCAGGAGGATTGCTTGAGGCCAGGAGTTTGAGACCAGCCTAGGAAACATAATGAGACCTTGTCCCTACTAAAACCAAAAACATTAGCCAGGCACAACTGTGCTCACCTATAATCCAAGCTATTAAGGAGGCTGAGGCAGGAAGATCACTTGCCACTGCACTCCAGCCTGGGCAACAAGCAAGACCCTATCTCAATTAAATAATAATAATAATAACTGCTAACATTTACAGAGCTATTCTTATGTGCCACCCACTGTTCCAGACCTTTTCATATATTAAGTCATTTAATCCTAACAGCAAACCTATGCGGTGGGTTCTTACTATCACCATTACACAGATGAAAAAAACTAAGGCACTGATAAGCTAAGTAAGTTGTCTGAAGCCACACAGCTAGTAAGGGGTGGAGCTCAGCTTCAAATCCAAGAGGTCTACTTCCAAAGTCATACTCTTAATGTGCCAGGCAACAATTACACATGGTCCTGGTTTTTCTGTGACAGTACCAAATTAGTCTTTGCCATCCCTGAAAACATAGTTCTCAAGCCAAGTCAAAGTTCTTAAAAAAAAAAAAAAAAAAGCGTTCCTCCTTGCAGGTAGAGACACCTTAGTAATAATAAGGGAGAGGAATGGAGGCAAGAAACTCACAGGGGAAGGTCTGCCAGGTGAGGAGCGCTTTTATTTCTGTCATTCTTAGATAATCTCCTGGATACCTCTTGGATAAGAATCGCTTTCTGGGTGGATGGGGAAAAATTGCTTTTCTTTCTTTCTTTCTTTCTTTCTTTCTTTCTTTTTTTTTTTTTGGTGATGTGACTCAGATGAAGAATCGCTTTTTGGGTAGCTGACTCAGGGGAGTCAGGGGGTGCAAGAGGAGGGAAGGCTGAGGAGGAGACTGTCATGAAGCCCTCTGTAGCCTGCCTCCAAAACGTCTCCTTTATCTTCATTGGAAGGTTAACCCGGCAGCTTGCTGCAGAAAGAATCACGTTGCCTTATGACTCAAACTACTTCAGAAAATCACTTTCTCTGATAAGGGTCTCTACATTGACAACACTGTAATGAAAATTTCTCAAATTCTTTCCTTCAGTTGGAGAAAGGATAAACTTCTGTGTGGAGGTGTGGTAAAATCCATAAACATCGCCCTTCAGGCTATAGTGAGAAGGCATTCTGTTTCTACATTCTTTCTTCTCTTATTCAGAAAGAAAAAATATATACCTATGCCCTCGGGGAAGCCCTATCTGTAGTTTCCAAGGGATCAGGTCACTGGCATCTTAATGCTAAGTGAATTCCCTCCACCGGGCTTCTTTGTATTTCAGACAGAGAAAACATGCTTTGGATATAAAGGTGCAAGTTAACGTGCCCAGACCGGCCATATTTACACAACATAGTGAGTCAATCTGCACTCCAAAACTCAAAAAGAATTTAGGGAAGAGAGAACGTTCAACAACAGAAAGAGCAAATATTTACTGGGCCATCTCCATGTGCCATTCCCAATCCCACGTGCTTGAGAAGAAGAGTGAACAAAATCCATTTTCCTAATGGGGGGGGCACATAACGCCCAGTGGTGATAAGGGGCTGTGAAAAACACAAGTAGCAAAGTAGGATGCAGAGAGCAGTGAGGAGGAGGATTTGCACTGCATGATTTGGTGAATGTTTTTGTTTGTTTTTGTTTGTTTTTTGAAATGAAATCCCGCTCTGTCACCCAGGCTGGAGTGCAGTGGCATGATCTCGGCTCACTGCAACCTCCGCCTCCTGGGTTCATGCTATTCTCCTATCTCAGCCTCCCAAGTAGCTGGGATTGCAGGCACGTGCCATCACGCCCAGCTAATTTTTTGTATTTTTAGTAGAGATGGGTTTTCACCGTGTTAGCCAGGATGGTCTCGACCTCCTGACCTCGTGATCTGTCCACCTCGGCTTCCCAAAATGCTGGGATTACAGGCGTGAGCCACAGCGCCCGGCAGATTTGGTGAATGTTAAACAGAAATGAAGGAAGCCAGGATGCAATCTATGTGGGTCCCTCAGGGAAGAGCAGTCCAGGCAGAGGGAAAAGCAAATGCAACAGCCCTGAGTGGAACCCTGCTTGGGAGCCCAGTGTGTCTGCAGCAGGCTGAAGGAGCAAGAAAGGAGAGCCCAAAGGTGTCTTTGGACAAGCAGATACAGAGGGCGCCATTCTAACATGCTCAGTTTCCCGACCGCCTACTGCTCACTCACACACTGTTTAGGGGGCAGTTCTTGCCTCTGCTCTGGATGAAATCTGTCAGGCCATGCTCAGAGGTTTTTTTTTTATATATTAAAAAAAGATCTTGCTCACATTCCACTCCCAAACAATCTCAGTTCAGTCATTAACATGTACATAATACTAGGTAATCCTTAAAAATATAAAAATGATATTCAAAGTTTCAAGTCTCATCCCCTACATCCAGGCTTGCTTTCTGCAATGGAAAAGGGGCGTGAATGAAATTTCTTGCCCTGCCTCTCGCCTTTACCTCTCTTCCCCCTGGGCACTAATGGTAGTCTCTTCATGTCCAGAGTTGAAGTGGGTGCAGGGAGGACAGGTGAGAGGCAGGGACAGGTCTCACTAGTTGGTACTGTCGTGAGCCAGCATCCAGGTTCCCTGAGCTTTGCAGGGGTTTATAACTCCTTCTTGTTCCCATAGGGCATGTGTATGGTGCTGTGAAGATGCCCTTCCCTACAGCATTGGGGAACCTCACCTATAGTTCCCTAGATGTTGTGGAATAAATCTGTTCTGGCTGGAAGTTTACAACTCCTCCCTCAGCCCTTGGGCAACTGGTAAGCTCTGTCTGGCTGCTTTCTGCGTAGGCTCCTCAGCCCTCCACACACCTGACTCAGGCCAGAGCTAAAATAACCTCAGGCTGACTCTGTCACATAGGGAGTCCTGACTGCCACAAGCTCTTCCCCTCTCCTGTAGATGACTTACTCATGAGAGACACCAGTCCATGGAGGCATACATCAGCCCCAGAGACACAACTACTCAGCCACTTCAAATTGGGTTACTTGGGTATCCAAGCTGGCTTTTCAAAGGAGGTGACTGAGAACCAAGATCCCTGGCTAAGGACCTCTCTATGCAAGAGGTCGTAGAAGCCGAGAGAGGCAGTCGGAGATCAGAGACCGAAAATTTCTCTCTTTTTATTTAAAAACAGTCTCTCTCTGTCACCAGGCTGAAGTGCAGTGGCGCAATCTCAGCTCACTGCAACCTCCGCCTCCTGGGTTCAAGCAATTCTCCTGCCTCAGTCTCTCGAGTAGCTGGGACTATAGGCATGTACCACTGCGCCCAGTTAATTTTTGTATTTTCAGTAGAGACGAGGTTTCACCATGTTGGCCAGGATGGTCTCAATATCTTGACCTCGTGATGTGCCCATCTCAGCCTCCCAAAGTGCTGGGATTACAGGCATGAGCCACTGCACTCTGCCAAAAATTTCTTAAAGACAAGTTGTAGGCATTTTCCCTCCTCTTCTCCCTACCTAGATGTGGAAGAGGAGCAGGTGGCTCCCCTACTCCCACCCCACTTCAGGTGATAGTGAAAGGAGCTTCAAAGAGACTATTTTAGAACATGGAAGTGGTCGGCACCTATTGCCTTGAGGTCTCAACCAAAACTAAGACAAAAGGATCATCTTATTTTAACATCCCATTACACAGTCAATGACAATACACTCAAATGTTTACTTAGATGGGTGTGTTATGCCTGGTTACACTTAAAAATATGCCTGGTGCTTCATTTTACCGTAAATAACATTTGTGTGTGTGAGAGAGTTGTGAGTTCAGGCTCAAATATGACTCTTGAAAAATCTCTTAACCTTTTAACTAAGACCTCTTTATTATACGAGGTATGTACTTTACAGTGTGTGCTTTAACAATTGTCAACCAAGTATTTCAAAAAGCGTGGGATATCTGCATCAAGGTAAAAGGAAGATAAAACCATCTGATACAGTGGGAAAATTAGATGTTGAATGAAGTGTTTCAGGTTTGGGATAGAATTCTGGTTCTGCTATATATTTATTCTATAAGCTTGGGCAGTTTTTTTGTTGTAGTTTTTTTTTTTTTAAGACAGAGTCCTGCTCTGTCACCACGTTGGAGTGCAGTGGCATGATCTCGGCTCACTGCAACCTCTGCCTCCCAGATTCAAGCGATTCTCCTGCCTAAGCCTCTGGAGTAGCTGGGATTACAGGCACGCGCCACCAGGCCCAGCTAATTTTTGTATTTTTAGTAGAGATGGGGTTTCACCATGTTGCCCAGGCTGGTCTTGAACACCTGACCTCAGGTGATCCACCCACCTCGGCCTCCTAAAGTGCTAGGATTACAGGCATGAGCCACTGCACCTGGCCAGCTTGGGCAGTTTACTAAAGTTCTTTAAGTCTCAATTTCCTGCTTTAATGAATGGGCACAATAGTCCTTACCTGACAGGATCACCATGACAGTTAAGTAAGATCACCTGTGTGCCGTGTGCAGCATATAGTAGACATTTAGTCAATGATAGTTATTATTATGCACATGAACTCTACACTTCTAAAACTTCCCAGGAAGAAGAGCAAAGGGATCAATCCCATCTCATTTAACAGGCCTCTATATATCTAGGCCAAAATAGTCAGGGGGCCATGCAGGAGGGTCTGAGGGTACCTTCAGAGCTGGGGGTGGTACCAGGAAGGCCTCTGAAGTAGGACAGTTGGTGGCTGCCTTTGGAGAGCTGGGTCTCCTGCTTCTAAATGACTGTTTCTACTGGTCCCTGGAAATTCCTGAGGCTTAATCCTCCACAGCCCTCCATTCCTGAGCCACAGACACTGTCCTCCACACCCTCCATTTTACCCAGGTCTGTGGTTGCCGGGATTCGAGAATGTGCTTCACCCACAGCCCCATGCCTGCCTCCCAAACCCTGACATCTGAGAGGAACCCATTCTCTATTGAGCAGCAGAAGGGAGGGCGTGGATCTTGCAGGCACACCCTCACTGCCTTCCTATCTCAGCTGGAAAATTTTGCCGGACCTGAGAATGTTTTGCTGTGCTTCAGAATTGAGGGCAGACCAAAAAGCACAGTGTGTTCAGACTAGTCCAGGCTCTAGGGATCAAGTTGAGCAGAACCAAACACCCAGCTCCAAATTCACAGTAGACGGCCCCTTGGCAACCACAAACCTCAAAGCCCAAGGGGGAGAACTGGGAGGAGGCAAGGCTAATCCACAGTGTCAAACACATTAGGCAAAGAGGTTTGTGATGAGAGAAACTCATCTTCCAAAGCTTCATGACAATCCTTAAACCACCCATGGTTTCCAGGGTAACTAAGAGGAGCAATCAGGGCCCACCTCGTCTTTTTGAGGTCCTGGCCCCTTTCCTTTAGATTTACTGATCTTCGTGCCCCTTTCCATTACACAAGATAAATAACTCTTGGAAGGGGTTCTTTAGAGCTCATTTGGGGCATGCCAGCAAACTAGTATTTTTTCCCACTGGCAATATAAGATCTAAACTACCACTTCAGAAATGTAATTACTGTTTGCAGTCTCTCTAGAAATCACCATTGGTAGAAGCCTTTGTGGATGTGGTAAGCATTACCATATGTCAGGTTCCTAACAGAGTACAAAATAACGATCTGAAACACACAACCAAAAAAAGCTTTCCCTTTTTGGTATTCCTACATGCAGAAACATGCCACATGGATCAATGAACTTAATGGCATAGGCATATGTCAGTTGTATACATGGATGAGATCTTCAACCCACCCAACTGCCCATGAGGAAACATCTTTGCTTTAGGATTTTCTCTGACTATTGGTGGTGAAAGGAGATCCTGGAGAAGGGGATACATATTCTAGTCATCACAGAAGTACATAGAATTTTTTTTTTTTTTTTTTTGAGACAGAGTCTTGCTGTGTTGCCCAGGATGGAGGGCAGTGGTGTGATCTCAGCTCACTGCAACCTCTGCCTCCTGGGTTCAGGCAATTCCCCTGCCTCAGCCTCTTGAGTAGCTGGGACTGTAGACACCCACCACCACCATCCCTGGCTAATTTTTTGTATTTTAGTAGAGACAGGGTTTCACTATGTTGGCCAGGATGGTCTCAATCTCCTGACCTCGTGATCTACCCTCCTCGGCCTCCCAAACTGCTGGGATTACAGGTGTGAGCCACCGCACCCAGCCAGTACATAGAATTTTTATGGGAAGTTCCTAGAAATTGGAATCCCAGTAAGCATAACGTTCTCATAAATACATCGAGAAATAAACATTCTCATAAATCAGTTTCTCAGCCCTGGCACTACTGACCTGTGGGGCTGAGCACTTCTTTGTTGTTGAGGCTGTCCTGGGCATTGCAGGATGGTCAGCAGTGTCTCTACTCTGGCCTGTACCCGCTAGATGCCAGCAGCATCCTGCTGTCCCGTCAAAGTTGTGACAACCCCAAAAGTCTTCAAACGAAACACGGTTATAGGTCTCTTGCGGGACCAAATCACCTCTGTGAACTACTGTCATAAATTATGAGGAAACTCTAATTCTGACAGCATGGTTTCAAGGTCGCTCACCTCCATTTTTTTTTTTCCTGAGCATCCCAGACTTTCTCAGTGGCTGCAACAGCTCATGGGATTTCTTGCCACCCTTCTTTCCAGAGCTTGGCTTCAGGGTTGGGGATAGCCTCTCTGGGGACCCTCTGCTTTGATGCTACCAAAAGACAAGCACATATGTCCTTTTCATTTTAAGTGTTTTCATTTTACTCCTAATGATTTCAGGGAAACAAGACATAACTAGAGCAATAAATATGAAAAGGGTTTTAATCAAAGCTGCAGGAAACAGAAACCAACTTAAACTGACTTAAGTCAAAGACCTAAAAACATCAATGTCACGCACAGGAGTCAGAGTCCAGCTGGACCTCCTTCAGCCTGGAAATGGGACCTGGAAAGTGGCCAGAAATGAAGGGATCTGCTCCCCCACTTCTCCGAGGGCCACATACTTGTCCCCTCCATCTCTCTCTGCCCTCCTCTTATACATCTTATCCAGGGCCCCACATGGCCTGCAGCTTGCCACTCACAGCTTCTAAAGCTTTCAGAATCCTGATTCCAAAATCCCAAGGGAGATCTTGATTGGCTTCAGTTATCTTTTTTTGCTAGATCATAAGCTTTTGACCAGCTGAGTCATTTACATTTCAGTGACTGTCATCTCTGCATCTGACAATAAAAATTGAGCTGCTTAAGTTGTAGATGTAACCAGGCTTTGGAAAGTGAAAAGTACTATGCAAATGATGAGTGGCATTTTTATTTGATTACAGTATTATATAAGAAATCATGGAATCATTTGAAACTTACAGTGACAACCATGTGAGAAGTTGGCATGGTAGAAATATTAAGTTGGAGATCTGGGCTGTGTGAGTTTGGCCAAGTCACTTCCCTTCTCTGAATTATGGGAATTATAATGTCCATTTCACCTCCTCAAGGGGCTCTTAGGTGGTTTAAGTGAGAAAACAGTTTAGTGAGAAAACCCTCTGCAGACTCTGGTATAAACCCCTATTATTATAGTCTTCTCTAGTTAAAATCAGTATATGAACGACCACTGTGAATTAGGTAGCAGTTAGGAGTAATCATTCAGCTGCTAGCCAAGTGAAAGGGAAACGTATTAGCTCACATAACAGACAGTCCAGAGGCAGGCCCAGCCCTCAGGCACAAGACAAATTATAGCTCTGACTCATTTCCCTGTGATTTGCCTAGCTTCCCTCCTCCCCTTGAATTAGCATTTTCCTCAGCTGGACTTTTCTCATGGTCACAAGTTGGCAGCCAGCAGACCCACAACAAACTGTTCCCTTGTTCATTTCTAACAAGAGAGGCACCCTCTCTCCAAAAACACAGGCTTTAAGTCCTTACATTCTGTCTGTTACAACTCAGGATATAACCCACCTAGACTAGTAACTAGTATGATCACCTGGCAAGTGCCTGGTGCTGATGGGCCCAAGCCTGGAGCTATCACCAGCAAGAGATGGGGGGGTCTAACCATCCTTGCCTTAGGCCCTGAATGGGGATCTGCCTGGGAGCTGTGGATGGACCTGCTTCCTTTCAGTGGTCGGGCTATCTGATTTCCTTTACCAAATTCAGATTCTGTTAGGAAGGAGGAAGATGGAAACAGATGCTCTGTGTAGGTCACCAACAGTGTCCATCCAGTCCACGTAGTCTGACTCAGAGCACATCTTCAATAACCTTGTGCATCCTTAGAAGCCAACATATTGAGAAAAGACAAAATTTCCCCTGCCTTCCATAACTATTTGGCTCACATTTTCTGCCAGAATTTCTTTAGGATAAAAAAAAAAAAAGTAGTAAATAAGAATTGGGAAGAGAAGAAAAGAAAGAAAAACTACTTTCCTCTCTGGCTCTCTCTCTCTCTTTCTCACAGAATCCTAGGGGATTGTAATGATGATCTCAAGATGGCCGCTAGTGTCATGGCAACAGGAAATGCAGTGTTTCAGGCCTCAGCCAGAGGAATACATCTCTATAAATGTTTATGTACAGATGAAGGCCACCATCACATTGTAAAGGACCTCCCCACCCCCCATCAAGAGCCAGCTTCCTTTTGCCATCCTCAACAGATCAACCCACATCCACTGACAAGTAGAGGAGGCTTTACATTCAGGCAGAGATGCAGAAAGCAAGGCTGCAGATGTGGCCTCTCCCCATTCAGAGATGTCTGTCCTCAAGGGATTTTTGGCATTTTGGAAACACAGTACAAGCCTCTTATAACTAGTAAATGTTTCCAGATGGATACTGGCTCTTTCTACCTCATGGACAAAGAGTATGGTTGGGTGCTCCCCCATGTAGCATTGTAGATCATACAAACACCAACATTACATAAATCCTGCATGTCCACTAGGGCAGATTTTTTTCCAAGCAAGTGGCTCAAGTAAGCTTCTAGGGGACTTATTAAAAATGATGAATGCAAAAATAATTTTTAAGCCTTCCATGTCTTCCTGTTGCCTAAAGGATCAATTCCACATTCTTTAGGGATGACATTCAAGGCTGACATGGCCCCATGATCCCTTTTGGACAGTCTGATTGCTCTCCCAGCCTGGCTGAGCAACTCCCAGTTCCTGAAGCTCCTCTGTCCCTGTGTCCTATCCTTTCCTGTTCACTCATTCATTGTTTTCCAACCTGCCAATTAAATAAATTCAAGCCCCTTCCAATCCCCACACCCCAGGCCTGTGTGCCCATCGGCCCTTTTCCCATCACTGCACCTCCAGTAGCAGAGGTTCTCAATGCTGTCTGCACAGTACAGTCACTTGGAAAGCTTTAAAACAATATCGGGCTAGGTGCAGTGGCTCATGCCTGTAATCCCAGCACTTTGAAAGGCTGAGGCAGACAGATCACCTGAGGTCAGAAGTTTCAGATCAGTCTGGCCAACATGGCAAAACCTCATCTGCACTAAAAATACAAAAATTAGCCAGGCATGGTAGCGGACGCCTGTAATCTCAGCTACTTGGGAGGCTGAGGCAGGAGAATTGCTTGAACCTGGGAGGTGGAGGCTGCAGTGAGCCAAGATCGCATCACTGCACTCCAGCCTGGGTGACAGAGCGAGATTCCATCTCAAACAAACAAATAAATAAATAAAACAATATAGATGCAACTCAGATCAATTAAATTAGAATGAAGATGGAGTAAGTGCACATACTATGAAACAGCTATGGCCAGGGGAGAAATGCAGAGCTTCTGGACTTGCAATGTCTGGTTTGAATCCAGCTCCTCTTCTTTCTAGCCTTGGAAAGTCCATAACCTCTGCATGTTTCCAATTCGTTACCTCTAAAATGAAGGCAAGAAATAGTCTCTACCTCATGGGGTTGTTGTGAAGATTAAATGAATTAATATATTACTGACACTTAGTATATGCTCAGTAAATGTTAGTAATGATGCCCAACTCCCACAAGAAGACTCAAAGTAACTTGATGCCAGGATCTGCATCTTGTTTCTCTCTGCCTGGCACATAGTACACACACTTTCTTTTGAATGATTAATGGATGCATGAAAGAAGATGAATTTTGGGTTTAGGAAATCAGGGTGACTGATATAGAAGAGGTAACTCAGGAGCTGAAGCTTGAAAGATGGATGGGTTTGTGGTAAGGGCTGGTAAAGTCGTCCAGATAGAACAATAATGTGAATGTGAGCCAAGGTACTGGCATGCAGAGTGTGGAGAAAAGACCAAAGCCCAGGTGTGCTGGAGTCAAAGGAGAGGATTACTCAGGAGAATTACAGTGCGATGGTGTTGAAAGGGAAGGCAGGCCATTTCATGAAGAGTTTGTAATGCCTCACTAAGGAATTTGAGCTTTATTCTGTAGAGAATGAGTGGACTAGGAAGAGAATTCTGAACAGATGAATGCACAGTCAGACCTGTGCTTTAGGAAGCTGATCATTTCCAACTGAAAGAAAGAGGGGCCTGGAGCAAGGAGCAAGAGTGAGTTAGGAGATTGCTGCAGCTTCCCATTTGATATCAACATTGTCTGCATATGTTAAGTCTTCCTAACAGACCACATATTAGGAAGCTTTGCGGACTCCATCTGGTTTATGTTAATTGAATCACTGCTACATTTGGTGGTGGAAGTGATAATGATAACAATACCTCTTAAGTGTCCCTTTCAATTTCAAGAATTTTTTCATTATTTTGTTTTTATATTTTACGAATATTGGATTTATTAACATATATGCACAGGGTAAAGATTTAAATAGAACAAAATGGTAAGACTCCTTCTCATCTCTGATCATCACCACTTGCCCAGTTTTTTTTCCCCTGACACAACCACTGTTATTGGGTCCTTTCACTCTCTAGGCATGAAGAATATATATATTTAAAGTACAGAGTCTGATAAGCTCTGGCATATGAATACTGTGAAATCACCACATCAAGATAATGAACATATCCATCCCCAAATTCTTCATGTGTTCCTTTGTCATCTTTTACTTCTGTTCTTATCTCTCCAGGACTCTCCACTCCCATTCCCCAGGCTCCTGGATACCACTGATGTGCTCTTTGATACTTCTAGATGGAATGTAATTATATGAATGTAAAATTGAACAGAACACACTCTTTTCTGTCTGGCTGCTTTCACTTAACATAATTATTTTGAGATTCAGTCACGTTTTAAGTATCAATAGTTCATTCGTTTTTATTGCTGAGTAGTATTCCATTGTATGGATAAACCACAATGTGTTTATCCATTTATCTGTTGATAGATTTTGCATCATTCCCAGTTTGGAGCTACGAGAAATAAAGCTGTTAAAAATGTACATGCAGAAGTCATTGTATGGACATATACTTTCATTCCTCTTGGGAAAATGCCTAGGAGTGGAATGGTTGCAATATATAGTGGGAATATAGTTAGCTTTTTAACTTTTCAAGATACTACCAAACTGTTTTCCAAAGTAGTTGTACCATTTTACATTCCCATTAGCAATTATTCCAGTCCTCCACATCCTCACCAACACTTCGTAGTATGAGTCTTTTTAATTTTAGTCTTTCTTTCTCCAAGTTGCTTTTGCATGCATTGTCACATTCAATTCCCAATGAACTTGCTTTAATCTTTACACTCCCTGGTCACTAGTGCTGTATATTATTAAGTGTCTTTTCCTGCTTCTTCTTGCTGTGGTCTTTGCTTTCCCTGTTTAGATTACTTTTCTCTTTCTTTGCCTTTTTACTCTTCCTCCACCTTTGGCAAAGTACATTCTTCTCATACACTTTTAACTGATGAGCAAATTGCCCCTTATCTGTAAATCTCAAGCATTTTGATGTAGAGATTTAAGAAAAGTTCATTTTGCTTTTTCAATCTTAACAAGGTGCAACCTGCAGATCATCTTATACACAAAGGGTAGAAAGAGGCGTACAGGATCAGAAGCCATGAACCTCAGGCTTGACTTTGGATATGTGACCTTGGATAGGTCACTTACCCACTGCAGACCTCAGTTTTCTTATCTTTAAAGTGGGAATTACGCATACTCCACATTTCACACAAGCTTACTGTGAAGAACAAGTTTGTATTTATTCATTTTTCTCAACAAACATATATTGTTGTGCCCACCACAAATACTATTCCAGGCTCAAGAAACCGAACAGTGAACAAAATAGACAACTCTAGCACATGACGTTGCTTTATTTAAAACACTGTGAAAAACTATATAAATAGAAAGCTATATTATTATTTATTACCAACTTGCTCTCTGCTAACTCTGGGCAGAAAGAGATCTTATTAAATTTTCTGTGCTAATCTACTTAAACTAATCTATACTCTTCCTTCACAACCAGGCTTCGTTTGCCTCAGCAGAACTACATATTTGGGATTCTTTGTTATATGTCATGGCACAATCCATAAATTTGTCAATCAGTGGTGAGAAAGAAGCTTCAAGTATTCTAAGACACTAGAATGATTCTGGTCAGCTTCCATTATTAAAAGGCCAACACTTGGGTGAGATCTTCCCAGGGATTACAGTATCTCCTGGATTCCCAGTGATTTTTATCCATTCATTCCAGCTTCTGAAGGTCATGTTCTAAAGTTGTAGAACAGATCTGAGAGCACTTTGCTCTGCTCTCCACCTTCCCTTTGGGTTTTTTGATTAACAATATCAATAATATCAATACTGCTCTATTAATTTTTATTGATATGTAATTCACATACCATAAAATACGCCATTTAAAGTGTATAATTCTGCTAGCCGTGGTGGCTCACACCTGTAATCCCAGCACTTTGGGAGGGTGAGGTGAATGGATCATGAGGTCAGAATCTCAAAACCAGTCTGTCCAAGATAATGAAACCCCATCTCTACTAAAAATACAAAAATTGGCCAGGTGTTGTGGCGGGCACCTGTAATCCCAGCTACTCAGGAGGCTGAGACAGAGAATTGCTTGAATCCACAATGCGAAGGTTGCAGTGAGCTGAGATCGCCCATTGCACTCCAGCGTGGGCAACAAAGCAAGATTCCATCTCAAAAAATAGATAAATAAATAAACAAACATAAAGCACATAATTCAGTAGTTTCTAATCTATTCATAAGATAGCCTTCCATTTGTTTTGTTTCCTTTTTAAACTTCCTAGGGAAAAGGGAGAGCCCTCATTACTCACACATTGATTCAACACGTATTTACTCAACACCCAAAAAGTCAAATAAAAATCCCTGCCCTTGTGCAGCTTGCATTATAGTGGGGAACACCATAAAAACTAAAATAAAATAAATAACATATAAAGTACGTCAGAAAGTGGTTAAGTTAAAGGAGAAAAAGACAGTAGGAAAGGGATAGGATATATCTATTGGTGGTGGGTGAGGTAGGAGGGGGACTGTGATTTTAAATTGGATGATTAGGGAATGTCTCCTGAGAGGTAACAGAGATTTGAAAGAAATGAGGGAGTAAGTCACAAGCTTATCTGGAGGAATGGCCTCTAGCCAGAGGAAAAAGTAGTACAATAGTCCAGAGACCCTGAGGTAAGAGGTGTTCCAGAAACAGCCAAGAGGCCAATGTGGCTGAAGATTACTATTTGAGAAAGAGAACAATGAGAAATTAGATCAGAAGGGTCGCTGGGGGCCAAATCAAGTAGGGTCTTGAGCTACTTGTAAAGACTTCTGCTTTTCTTCTGAGTAAGAGGGGGAGCCACTGTAGAGGGTCAGCTGAGAAATACCAAGAACTGATTTACTTTGAATAGGATCATGCTGGCTGCTCTGTGGACTGCAGAAGACAAAGGAAGAAGGGAACAGCCTAGTTATGAGGCTAATTGCAATCATCTAGGTGGCACAGGGCAGAGCCTGACACAGATGGCGATGGTAAAGATGCTGAGAAATGGTCAGTTTCTGGATAGACTATGAATGTTAGCGCCAACAGGGTTGGCTGGTGGAGAGCATGTGGAGTGTATGAGAAAGAGAAAGAGAAGTCAAGGATAACTCAGATGAAATCTGCAATGTTGAGTGGTAACAGCCAATTAATAGGGCTGAATAGGTGGGTCCAATAGGGCAAGTAGGCATACTGCACTTATCCAATAGGAAGTTAAACACTGAGGCTTAAAGATACGTAAATTGTTCTGGAGTTTCTCAAAAAAAAAAAAAAAATACCAGTTATCACACTATTTCCAAAATATAATCCAGCTACTTAAATATCAAATTGCCAAACAGGTTGTATATATCATTTTGTTTTTATTTTGAAGCTAAAGACAGTCAACTACCTTAATTGTGAAATTTAACACATTGCAATTGTTGTAAATTAACAGTCATCAATTCTGTTTGGGGTTACTCTTGCTGCCTAATTTAATTGTTTGTAATAAAGCTTTCATATACTAAACAACTTTAAGTTAATTGCATTGAGTACTTGTTTACTATCTCAACCCATAATCTAATAATTCCTTTTTATTAAAAAAATATGCATAGCAGTGTATCAAATATTAGATATAAGGTTATACTGGGTCTAGCTAGTACCAGATTGTGCTTATCTCTTTCTAGATCTCCATTCAATGATGTCACTTTGGTGGCTTCAAAATCAGCCATGGTAGGAGGATTTGCTACCACAGAAATTGACAAGCTCTGCAAATCAGGGCTTTTATTTCTATTTTTTTAAAACCAGTACATCACTGAACATAGCAGAGGGTAGAGTTATGACTGCCAGCTTTAGGCCACACAACCATGGCACTGGAGGGAGGGGGGATATCGTGGAAGCTGTCTGCCCAGAGGGGAGGAGTGTTTTACTACCATTGACATTGTTTAAAATTGCTAGCTCATAAGGATAATAAAAAGTAGACCAACTTTAAGTCTTTTCATTCTCTACAAACTGCTCCCTTATTGCCTGTGCCCAGGACAGATTCCTCCCACCCACCTTTACCTCCATTCTAATCCTATTCACCACCTTGCACCAAGGTTATGACATTTAACTTCTCTAAGTCTTAGTTTCCTCATCTGTTCAATGAGCATCATAAAACCTCCCATGCTGACTTATCATGTGGATTCAAAACAATACAGAATGCACAGAATATACTCAATTAATAGTAATATGAGTAAACCTCTGACAGTTTCCTCATAGTCTTAAGAGAAGGATGAAAAAGGATAGATCACCAGCATTTTCATATCTATTGCACTCTCCAATGTCTGGATCTCTGTTGCGCTGTTCCCCCCAACTTGGAGCCACTTCTCTCCTATTTCTGAATGTTCAAAGTCTGTTCATTCTTCAAAGTTGACCCAGTTACCACCATCTCTATGAGGCTTTCTCTTATTCCCATGGCTGCCATAATCTCTCTCCTTCTAAAATTTCTGGCCCTCGGGGAATCTCCGGCACTACCCCACCTACTGGATTAGAACCTGAACTTTAACAACAGTCCCAGGGGATGAATAGACACTATAAGATTTAAGAAGCCCAACTCAAAACCACTGGTTCTCAAACTTGGCTGCATGTTGGAATTACTTGAGAAGTGGTTAAAAATTTAATAACTAGACCCCAATCCAAGATAGTCTTATTCAGTTGGTCTGGGGTACAGCCTTGGCATCAGGATTTTTTTAACTCCCAGGCGATACTATTAAATAATATGCAGCAAAGTTTGAGAATCACTGCTCTGTAAATTTCCCCTTACACTCTCTTATGAGGACTTAACACTCTCTTATACAATTAAACATGGTTATTTGTGTCCACTTGTGCTTTTCCACCTATATTAAACTGTAAGCCTTTGAAGAGTGAGTTTTTTTTAATTCAATGTTTAGCACTTTCTAACAAAATGTAGCCATATAATAGGAGTTTAATAAATATTTATTGAATGAATAATGAAGTATTAATCATTGCAATTTAAATAGGTTTTCTGAATGCCATAAATGTGACTTTCATCCTAATTAGAAGACTACTTGGACATATTCTCAAAATTGTAGAGTTATTTCCTCTTAAATTCTAAGTAAACATCAAATATTTAAAGAATTGGAGGCTGGTGGCCAGAATGGGTTTTCTAACTGAGAAGAGCATCTCTGGGTACCAGCATGGCCAGCCACTGCCATCTCTATGTGCTGCTTATGGAAATCTATAGCCTGGAATCCTAAGACTCCAGAGGGCAATGCAAAGTGATACAGCCCATCCCCACACGCTCTGTGCATCCAAATCAGAACCCCCAGCTGAAATATGATGATGTTATTGTTTCTTTCTCTCCAGGGTGTCATTCTGATATTTATGAGGACTGTTGTTCTCACTATGAAGGCATCTGTTATTGAAATGTTCCTTGGTGAGTACTTTTATATGTGTATCTGGATACCCTTTTAACATTTTTCTAACGTCCAAAGAATCCAGCCAAGAAAAGTTTTAAACCAAGACAGAGCGTATAAACAATACAGTGTATCTTTTTATAATAAACATTTTGAAGAGATGTTTTAAGTAAGAATGTTAAGCAAAGATCAAACTCAGGATGCACATGTGTATGTTTTTATGTAAAGCAAATACTGTATATGTATTACATATACGTCTCTATATACTCCTTATTACGCACCCACCCCTACCTTTTGTGTATTCCTCAGCAATCAACACGTATTTCAGATACAGTGTATCTGCAGATTCTAAATTTAAGGATCTTCATGTTTGTTAATTTTGCAAAAAAAAAAAAATAGCTTTACCTGTAGCATTGGCAACTCATACTTTTAGAGGTGATTCTTTTTTTTTTTTTTTTTTTTTGAGATGGAGTCTTGCTCTGTCACCCAGGCTGACGTTCAGTGGCACAGTCTTGGCTCACTGCAACCTCCGTCTCCCAGGTCCCAGCAATTCTTCTGCCTCAGTCTCCCGAGTAGCTAGGGCTACAGGTATGCGCACCATGCTCAGCTGACTTTTGTATTTTTAGTAGAGACAGGCTTTCACCATATTGGCCAAGCTGCTCTTGAACACCTGATCTCGTGATCTGCCTGCCTCGGCCTCCCAAAGTGCTGGAATTACAGGCATGAGCCACCGTGCCCGGCCTAGAGATAATTCTTTTTAAAAGAATCCATAATCACCAGAGAATGCAATGTTGGATAGGCCCTTGAGGAGTAGCAGGTCAACTAGAAGCGGGAAAGTGCTGAGGGGTTTAGGACCAAGCCCAAGGGTAATCTTCCATTAAGCTTGGCCCCACTGCGCCACGGCCTTGTCAGGTAGAGTGATCCTACGGATCCTCGTGAAACCACTGCCAGGAAGGAGCACAGAGGCCTTTCCTATAGTCTGTTAGTTTGCCAGGGCTGCTGTAACAAAACATTACAATCTGGGTGGCTTAGAACAATGAAACCTATTCTCTCCACCTTCTGGAGGCCAGAAGTCCAAAATCAGTGTCAGGAAGGTGGGTTCTTTGAGGGGCAGCAAGAGAGGAATGTGTTCCACGTCTCTCTCCTAGCTTCTGGTGGTTTGCTGGCAATCTTTGGTGTTCTTTGGCCTGCAGATGTATAACCCTGATTGCTGCCTTCATCTTCACATGGCATTCTCCCTGTATTTGTGTCTGTCTGCAAATTTTCCCTGTTTATAATGACATCAGTCATATTGGATTAGAGGCACACCCTACTCCAGTATGACCTCATCCTAACTTAACTATATCTGCCATGAGCCTATTTCCAAATAAGGTCACATTCTATGATACAGGGGCTTAGGACTTCAACATATAAATTTGGGGGTACATAATTCAACCCATAATATAGTGAGAGTGTTCAAGGTCTGTTCAGAGGAAGTGTACCTGGCAGAATAGGGGACTGGAAGAGAAGAAGGTAATACAGATGGGAAGGCAAGGGGGCTCCAGGCATGGTGGAAGGTGTATTGGACCAGGAGTCAAAGGGAGGTATGGGTTCTAGTCCTGACTCCACCATCAACTTGCCAATTTTGGCAAGTCACTCATCTTCTCAGAGCTTCCTCCAAATTTCTGTGTTTGAGCTATTAATCACCCAACCCATGTAACATGGCTGCCAGAGACCTAGGGGCAGCTCTGTCAAAGCTCCTTGTCTCTCAGGTAGGCTACTCTCTCCTGGAGCCAAAGATAAGGCCACAAACAATGCTCTCTCTTCACTTTGGATAGGTGATAGCAGGCACTCTCAGGAACCAGTGGCACTGTTTCCTGGCTCCTGTCAGATGGCCATGAGAAGCCCTGAGGAACTTCTAGGTACCTGGACCAGGAGCTCTCCCCCAACCATTGCTGTTGTCCTTAGAGACTGGGCAATGTCCAAGGGTCAACCATCCCAACACTGCCTCTGCAATTGCTCTATATGCCTGGCTTGCTTTGGCAAACAAAAGTTTGGCTAGCACACTGAGGAACACTCACCTTGAAAACAAAAGGTCCTTCATTTCCACCTTGCCCCTTTGGGAGGCTACCTCTCTTTTCATTCTAACATACAAGTTAGTAGGTTTCTTTTTCTTTTTAATTGTACTTTAGGTTCTGGGG
Source organism: Aotus nancymaae (assembly GCF_030222135.1). Taxonomy (NCBI): domain Eukaryota; kingdom Metazoa; phylum Chordata; class Mammalia; order Primates; family Aotidae; genus Aotus; species Aotus nancymaae. The sequence continues at coordinate 35,547,463 of NW_026988471.1, forward strand.
TACACGTGCAGATCATGCAGGATTGTTGCATAGGTACACACATGGCAATGTGGTTTGCTGCCTCCATCCCCCCATCACCTACATCTGACATTTCTCCCCATGTTATCCCTCCCCGACCTCCCCACTCCCCTGCTGTCCCTCCCTTGGCCCCCTGCCAGCAGACCCCAGTGTGTGATGCTCCCCTCACTGTGTCCATGTGTTCTCATTGTTCAACACCTGCCTATGAGTGAGAACATGCAGTGTTTGATTTTCTTTTCTTGTGTCAGTTTGCTGAGAAAGATGGTTTCCAGATTCATCCATGTCCCTACAAAGGACACAAACTCATCATTTTTTATGGCTGCATAGTATTCCATGGTGTATATGTGCCACATTTTCCTTGTCCAGTCCATTGTCGATGGGCATTTGGGTTGGTTCCAGGTCTTCACTATTGTAAACTGTGCCGCTATGAACATATGTGTGCATGTGTATTTATAATAGAATGATTTATAATCCTTTGGGTATATACCCAGTAATGGGATTTCTGGGTCAATGGAATTTCTATTTCTAGGTCCTTGAGGAAGCACCACACTGCCTTCCACAGTGGTTGAACTAATTTACACTCCCACCAACAGTGTAAAAGTGTTCCTATTTCTCCACATCCTCTCCTGCATCTGTTGTCTCCAGATTTTTTAATGATTGCCATTCTAACTGGCATGAGGTGGTATCTCAATGTGGTTTTGATTTGCATTTCTCTAATAATCAGCAACGATGAGCATTTTTTCATATGTTTGTTGGCCTCATATATGTCTTCTTTTGAAAAGTGTCTGTTCATATCCTTTGCCCACTTTTGGATGGGTTTGTTTCTTTTTTTCTTGTAAATCTGTTTTAGTTATTTGTAGATTCTGGATATCAATCCTTTGTCAGATGGGTAGATTGCAAAAATTTTTTTCCATTCTGTTGGTTGCCATTTCACTCTAATGATTGTTTCTTTTGCTGTACAGAAGCTCTGGAGTTTAATTATGTCCCATTTGTCTATTTTTACTTTTGTTGCTAATGCTTTTGGTGTTTCAGTCATGGAGTCCTTGCCTATGCTTATGTCCCGAGTGGTTTTGCCTAGGTTTTCTTCTAGGGTTTTTATGGTGTTAGGTCTTATGTTTAAGTCTTTAATCCATCTGGAGTTAATTTTAGTGTAAGGTGTCAGGAAGGGGTCCAGTTTCTGGTTTCTGCACAGTGCTGGCCAGTTTTCCCAACACCATTTATTAAACAGGGAATCCTTTCCCTACTGCTTGTTTTTGTCAGGTTTGTCAAAGATCAGATGGTTGTAGATGTTTGGCGTTGCCTCCAGGGCCTCTGTTCTGTTCCATTGGTCTATATCTCTGTTTTGGTACCAATACCATGCTGTTTTGATTACTGTAGCCTTGTAGTAGAGTTTGAAATCAGGTAGCGTGATGTCTCCAGCTTTGTTCTTTTTGCTTAGAATTGACTTGGCTATGTGGGCTCTCTTTTGGTTCCATAGGAAGTTTAAGGTGGTTTTTTCCAGTTCTATGAAGAAGGTCATTGGTAGCTTAATGGGTATAGCATTGAATCTATAAATTACTTTGGGCGGTATGGCCATTTTCACAATATTGCTTCTTCCTAACCATGAGCATGCAATGTTTCTCCATCTGTTTGTGTCCCCTGTTATTTCCTTGAGCAGTGGTTTGTAGTTCTCCTTGAAGAGGTCCTTTACATCCCTTGTAGTTGTATTCCTAGGTATTTTATTCTCTTTGTAGCAATTGTGAATGGGAGTTTGCTCATGATTTGGCTCTCTGTTAGTGTGTTATTTGTGTATAGAAATGCTTGTGATTTCTGCACATTGATTTTGTATACTGAGACTTTGCTGAAGTTTCTTATCACTTTAAGGAGATTTTGGGTTGAGATGATAGGGTATTCTAAATATACAATCATGTCATCTGCAAATAGAGATAATTTGACTTCCTCTTTTCCTAATTGGATACCATTTCTTTTTTCTTGCCTAATTGCTCTGGCTAGAACTTCCAATACTATATTGAATAGGAGTGGTGAGAGAGGGCATCCTTGTCTAATGCTGGATTTCAAAGTAATGCTTTCAGTTTTTGCCCATTCAGTATGATACTGGCTGTAGTTTTGTCATAAATAGCTTTTATTGTTTTGAGATATGTTCCTTTGATACCTAGTTTATTAAGAGTTTTTAGTATAAAACACTGTTGAATTTTGTCAAAGGCCTTCTCTGCATCTACTGAGATAATCATGTGGTTCTTGTCTTTGGTTCTATTTATGTGGTGGATTACATTTACAGACTTGTGTATGTTGAACCAGCCTTGCATCCCTGGAATGAAGCCTACTTGATCATGATGGATAAGCTTTTTGATGTGCTCTTGCAATTGGTTTGCCAGTATTTTATTGAAGATTTTTGCATCTCTGTTCATCATGGATATTGGCCTGAAATTTTCTTTTCCTGTTGAGTCTCTGCCAGGATTTGGTATCAGGATGATGTTGGTCTCATAAAATGATTTGGGAAGGATTCCCTCTTTTTGGATTGTTTGGAATAGTTTCAGAAGAAATGGTACCAGCTCCTCTTTGTATGTCTGGTAGAATTCAGCTGTGAACCCATCTGGACCTGGACTTTTTTTTGGTTGGTAGGCTATTAATTGCTGCCTCAACTTCAGCCTTTGTTATTGGTCTATTCAAGGTTTCAACTTCTTCCTGGTTTAGGCGTGGGAAGGTGCAAGTGTCCAGGAACTTATCCATTTCTTCCAGGTTTACCGGTTTATGTGCATAGAGTTGTTTGTAGTAATCACTGATTGTAGTTTGTATTTCTGCAGAATCAGTAGTGATATCCCCTTTATCGTTTTTTATTGCATCTATTTGATTCTTCTCCCTTTTCTTTTTTATTAATCTGGCTAGCAGTCTATTTTGTTGATCTTTTCAAAAAACCAGCTCCTGGATTTATTGATTTTTTGAAGGGTTTTTTGTGTCTCTATCTCCTTCAGTTCTGCTCTGATCTTAGTTATTTCTTGTCTTCTGCTAGCTTTGGTGTTTTTTTGATATTGTTCTCTAGCTCTTTCAATTTTGACAATAGGGCATTGATTTTAGATCTTTCCTCTCTTCTCATAAGGGCATTTATTCCTATAAATTTCCCTCTAGACACTGCTTTAAATGTGTCCCAGAGATTCTGGTACATTGTGTCTTTGTTCTCATAGGTTTCAAAGAACATCTTTATTTCTGCCTTCATTTCATTGTTTATCCAATCGACATTCAGGAGCCAGTTGTTTAGTTTCCATGAAGCTGTGCAGTTCTGAGTTAGTTTCTAAATTCTGAGTTCTAATTTGATTCTCCTGTGGTCTGAGAGACTATTTATGATTTTCATTCTTTTGCATTTGCTGAGGAGTGATTTACTTCCAATTATGTGGTCAATTTTAGAGTAGGTGCAATGCGATGCTGAGAAGAATGTATATTCTGTGGATTTGGGGTGGAGATTTCTGTAGATGACTATTAGGTCCACTTGGTCCAGATCTGAGTTCAAGTCCTGGATATCCTTGTTAATTTTCTGTCTCATTGATCTGTCTAATATTGACAGTGGAGTGCTAAAGTCTCCCACTATTATTATGTGGGAGTCTAAGTCTCTTTGTAGGTCATTAAGAACTTGCTTTATGTACCTGGGTGCTCCTGTATTGGGTGCATATATATTTAGGATCGTTAGCTCTTCTTGATGCATTGATCCTTTTACCATTATGTAATGCCCTTCTTCGTCTCTTTTGATCTTTGTTGGTTTAAAGTCCATTTTATCAGAGATTAGGATTGCAACTCCTGCTTTGTTTTGCTCTCCATTGTCTTGATAAATCTTCCTCCATCCCTTTATTTTGAGCCTATGTGTGTCCTTGCACATGAGATGGGTTTCCTGAATACAGCACACCAATAGGTCTTGACTTTTTATCCAATTTGCCAGTCTGTGTCTTTTGACTGGGGCATTTAGCCCATTTACATTTAAGGTTAATATTGTTATGTGTGAATTTGATCCTGCCATTTTGATGCTAGCTGGATGTTTTGCCCATTAGTTAACGCATTTTTGTCATTGTGTTGATGGTCTTTACCATTTGGTACATTTTTGGAGTCTCTGGTACTGGTTGTTCCTTTCCTTGTTTAGTGCTTCTTTCAGGAGCTCTTGTAAGGCAGGCCTGGTGGTGACAAAATCTCTCAGCAATTGCTTGTCCATAAAGGATTTTCTTTCTCCTTCGCTTATGAAGCTTAATTTGTGTGGATATGAAATTCTAGGTTGAAAGTTCTTTTCTTTAAGGATGTTGAATATTGGTCCCCACTCTCTTCTGGCTTGTAGGGTTTCTGCCGAGAGATCCGCTGTGAGTCTGATGGGCTTCCCTTTGTGGGTTATTCGACCTTTCTCTCTGGCTGCCCTTAGCATTTTTTCCTTCATTTCAACCCTGGTAAATCTGACCATTATGTGCCTTGGGGTTGCTCTTCTTGATGAGGATCTTTGTGGTGTTCTCTGTATTTCCTGGACTTGAATGGTGGCCTGGCTTGCTGGGTTGGGGAAGTTTTCCTGGATAATATCCTGAAGAGTGTTTTCCAGCTTGGATTCATTCTCTCCATAACATTCAGGTACACCTATCAAACGTAGATTAGGTCTTTTCACATAATCCCATATTTCTTGGAGGCTTTTTTTGTTTCTTTTCACTCTTTTTTCTCTATTCTTGCCTTCTTGTTTTACTTCATTGAGTTGATCTTCAATTTCAAATATCCTTTTGTGTGCTTTGTTGATTTGGCTATTGAAACTTGTGTATGTTTTGCGAAGTTCTCATGCTGTGTTTTTCAGCTCCATCAAGTCATTTATATTCTTCTCTAAGCTCTTTATTCTAGTTAGCATCTCATCTGACCTTTTTTCTACGTTCTTAGTTTCTTTGCATTGGGTTAGCACATGTTCTTTTAGCTCTGAGAAGTTTGTTATTACCCACCTTCTGAACACTGTTTCTGTCAATTCATCAGATTCATTCTCCATTCATTTTTGATCCCTAGGTGGTGAGGAGTTGTGATCCTTTGGGGGAGGAGAGGAATTCTGGTTTTTGGTGTTTTCATCCTTTTTTTTTCTAGTTTCTTCCCATCTTAGTGGCTTAATCTACCTGTGGTCTTTGTAGTTGGTGACTCAGATGGGGTCTCTGATTGGATGTCCTTTTTGTTGATGATGAAGTTATTTCTTTCTGTTTCTTGGTTTTCCTTCTAATAGTCAGGACCCTCTGCTGTAGGACTGCTGGAGGTCCACTCCAGACCCTGCTTGCCTGGGATCACCCACGGAGGCTGCAGAACAGTAAGGGTTGCTGCCGGTTTCTTCTTCTGTTACCTTCATCCCAGAAGGGTACCTGCCAGATGTCAGCCTGAGCTCTCCTTTATGAGGTGTCTCTTTTGGGTATACAGGGTTCAGGGAGCTGCTTGAGGAGATAGTCTGGCCCTTATGGGAGCTCAAGTGCTGTGCTGGGAGCTCCACTGTTTCATGCAGAGCTGCTGGGCAGGTACCTTTAAGTCTGCTACAGCGGAACTCATAACCACCTCTTTTCCCAGGTGTGCTCTCCTAGGAAGGTCAGCTTTATTTATAAGTTCCTGTCATGCTGCTGCCTTTTTTCATAGATGCCCTGCCCTGCACTGAGTAGTCTAGTAACAGTCTGCCAGAAGAGGTGTTGCTGAGCTGCCGCAGGCTCTGCCCAGCTGCTGTGTGAACTGCCTGGGTAGTGGCGGACTGCCTCGGTAGTGGTGGTCACCCTTCCCCTCACTGATCTGGACCATCCTGGGTCCAGCTGCGCTTGCTGCGAAACTCTCAATCCAGAGCATTTCGGATTGCTTGTTTTGTGGGGGTGATACCCGCTGAGCCAGATTGCCTGGCTCCCTGTCTCTGCCCCCTCCCTTTCAGTTGAATGGGCGGCTCTGTCTCCCAGGCATTCCAGGCACCAATTGAAGTGGCCGCCCAGATTTGTGTGAGTTTCTGTGCACCAACCCAGCACCAGCTGAAACCGCCGTGCTGAAAACTCGTGGTGCTTTTCGGCACGGGAATCTCCTGGAGTGTGGGCAGTGAAAATTTGTTTGGAAATGCAGTGGGCACTCACCCTCTGTGTTGTTCTTGCTGGGAACTGCATTCCGAAGCTGTTCCTATTCGGCCACCTTGGATCCTTCCACGTTAGTAGGTTTCTAACAAAAGAATGGGTTGAGGGTGAGGCAAGAGGTTAAGAATAGGGTTTAGTCAAACAAATAAAACCAACAAACAAACTCTGAGGCCATTTCACCCTCTGTCATGTTACCAGCATCACAGAACCAAGAAAGAAAGATCTGGCTGTCCTTTGTCTCCTGTCTTTCTCAACCTGCCCTTGCCCTTCTGGGTTACTTATTTGGATTGCAAGAAATCAAAGTAGAAAAAGGAGACTCCTGTACCTCAACACAATAAAGGCCATGTATGACAAGGCCACAGCTAATATCATAATCAATGGTGAAAAACTAAAAGCTTTTCCTCTAAGATCAGAAATCAAACAAGGGATGCCCCCTCTTGCTACTTCTGTTCAACATAGTACTGGAAGTCCTACCCAGAGCAATTAGGCAAGAAAAGGAAATAAAGATATTGAAACTGAAAAAGAAGTAAAATTTTCTCTGCAGATAACATATTATATACAGAAAGCACTAAAGACTCTACCAAAAACTTGTTAGAACTAATAAATGAATACAGTAAAGTTAGAGAATACAAAAATCAACATGCAAAAGTCAGTAGCACCTCTATACACTCACGATGAATTTTCTGAAAAAGAAATCAAGGAAACAATCTCATTTACATTAGACTCAAAAAAAACTATTTAGGAATAAATTTAACCATAGAGGTCAAAGATCTGTGCATTGAAAATTATAAAACATAGATGAGGCCTGGCACAGTGGCTCACACCAATAATCCCAGCACTTTGCAAGGCCGAAGTGGGCAGATCACTTGAGCCCAGGAGTTTGAAGCCACTTTGTGAAGCATGAAGAAACCCTATATCTACAAAAAAAATAAAAATAAATTATCCAGGGGTGGTGGCATGTGACTGTATTCCTAGCCACTCAGGAGTCTTAGGTGGGAAGATCACCTGAACTCAGGGAGATTGAGGCTACAGTGAGCCATGATCATGCCACTGCACTCCAGCATGGGTGACAGAGTGAGGCCCTGACTCACACTCACACACAAAAGATGCAGAAAATTGAAGATGTACATAAAGGAAGATATTCCATGTTCATGGATTAGAAGAATTAATATTGTTAAAATGTCTATACTATTCAAAGCAATCTATAGAGCTTTCAGTGCAATCGTCAATGTAATCCCTATTTGAAATTCCAATGGCATTTTTCACAGAAATTTGGAACAAGAATTCTAAATTCATATGGAAACATAAAATATTCCAAAAGGCCGAAGCAATCCTGCGCAAAAAGAACAAAGGTGGAACATCAAATACCAAACTTCCAAATATACTACTAAGCTATAGTAATTAAAACAGCATGGTACTAGTGTAAAAACAGACATACAAACCCAGGGAATAAAATAAAGATCCCAGAAATAAACCCACACATTTATGGTCAATTGATTTTTAACAAAGGTAACAAGAACACACAATGGAGAAAGAACTGTCTCTTCAATAAGTGGAATTGAGAAAATAGTATATCCATATGCATAAGAATGTAATTGGGCCCTTAACTAACACTGCATATGAAAAATAATTCAAAATTGGCTAAAGACTTAAATGTAAGACCTGAAGTTATAAAACTACTAGAAGAAAACATAAGAAAAAAGCTTCTTGACATTGGTCTGGGCAATGATTTTTTGGATATAACCCTAAAAGCACAGGCAACAAAAGCAAAGGTAGACAAATGGGATTACACAAAAAGCTTCTGGGCTTCAGAAAGTTCATTGTAAAGTATATATTTGATAAGGGGTTAATATCCAAAATGTAAGGAACTCTAACAACTCAATAGCAAGAAAACAAATACCCCAGTTTTTTAAATGAGCAAAGGATGCGAACAGACATTTCCCAAAGGAGACATACAAATGGTCAAAAGGTATATGAAAAAATGTTCAACATCACTAACATCAGGTAAATGCAAATTAAGGCCACAATGAGATATTACCTCACACCTGTTAGAATGGCTGTTATTAAAAAACAAAAGATAACTGTTGGCAAGGATATGGAAGAAAGGGAGCCCTTCTAAATTGTTAGTGGGAATGTAAATTAATAAAGCCACATGGAAAACAATGAGATTCCTCTAAAACATAAAAATAAGAATTATCATATCATCCAGCAATCCCACATCTCAGTATATATCCAAAGGAAATGAAATCACTATTGAAGTGATATCCTTACCCCCATGCTCAATGCAGCATTATTCACAATAGCCAAAATATGGAATCAACCTGAGTGTCTATCAATGAATGAATGAAGAAAATGTGGCATACATATACAATGGAATATTATTCTGCCTCAAAAAAAAGAAATCCGTCACTTACAACATAAATGTACCAGAGGATGTCATATTAAGTGAAACAAACCAGGCACAGAAAGACAAATACAGCATGATCTCATTTATATCCTGTATCAAATCTACAAAAGCCAAACTTATGGAAGCAGAAAGTAGAACAATGGTTGCCAGGGGCTGGGGAACCAGGGAAATATAGGGAGATGCTGGTCAAGGGTACAAACTTTCAGTTACAAGATGAATGTGTTCTGTGATCTAATGTACAGCACAGTGACTACAGCTTATAAAATTGCATTGTTTACTTGTAATTTGCTAAGAGACTAGAGTTAAAATGTACTCACCACACACATAAAAATTATCAAGTATGTGAAGTGACGGATATGTTAATTAGCTTGATTTAATCATTTTACAATGTACACATATATCAAAACATCATAAATATAGACAATTTTATTTGTCAATTTTACCTTAATGAAGTTGGGGGAATAATAAATCACTCTATTAATGGAAAACAAGGAGGCACGTGTTCATATAGTCCCCTCTCTAGGTCCTCGCATGTCTGCCTCCCTGCCATCTCTCTCTTCTGCTCATGTGTCTCCATCCCAGGGCCATTTCCTTAAGTCCTTCAGTTCCTCCTCTGGGTGCTGTGATGGCCTCCTTGCCCCAAATCCTTACCCATTTACCTCATTTTCTACCATACCCCTAATAATCTCTTAAAGCCCACCTCTGACCCCACTCTGTTGCTCGCTATGCAAACTCAAGTGTTTTCCTTTTGCCTTTAGGATGAAGCTCAAGTTTCTTGAAGTGCCTTGCTTGTGGGACCTTCCTGATACAGCTCTTGCTCTCTTTCCCTGCTCTTGTCACTCACCATAGCCCCCACTCCGGCCCTGAACTTCTAATTTCCCTGGGGAATGCATCATTTCTCATCTACAGGCCTTTGACTATGCCGTTCCTTCCTGGAATGCTCTTCCTCTAACTGACATCTCCACACGCCCTCCCACAAGCCACGTTATTCCTCGAGGAAGCTTGCCTCCACCCCTATTAGGTTGGGCCATCTTCCTATACGTTTCCTTGGTGTCTTGTGTTTATTCTCACCATAGCTGCAAGATATTGGCCTTGTGATTATTCTGGCTCTCCAAAATCTATAAACTCACTGAGAGCTGGAGCTGTGTCATGCCCATTGTTGTATCTCTAGTGCTCACCACATATCATAGGCACTCAATAAATATTTCTAAACAAATAATTGTCCTTAAGGATGCTGGATTTTTAAGGTATTGGAGCCATTTAAGGATCCTCCAAAAGCTCTCTAAATCAACGACAACTAAGTGCTTAGTTAATATATTTAAGAGGTAGTATGTTTGTTTTAGATATGTTTCAATGTATGATAGAGCAGACTTTTATACTGCTCATTGTCATCGGAGTACTGTTTATAATCCACGTGTGTACTGGCAGGGACCAAGTGGAGTAAAGAAGCCAACACTGTAGCCAGCAAACTCACATTCTGGTTCCAACTTCTTCCCCCAGATGACTGCAGCATTAGCCAAGGAGTTCACTCCAGGCCCTAGTTTCCTTTCTATAAAATAAAGGATGACCTCCAAAGATCCTCCCAACTTCAAATATTCTGTGATTTGAAGCACGATTTTATGATTTACATGATTGTAGAGAATAAGCTATCATGGCCTTGCTATAAAGCTCTGATTTATTTGATGCTAAATGTTTTGTTGAGTACATAATGCTAAATTAAAGCATCAGGGAAATCTGAACTATGTTTAAATGATCTGCTTTATAAATCGATTTTCAAGAAGGCATTGTGGATACTACCTATGTTAGCAAATAGAGAGCCTCCAAAAAGATCTAACAGGAAGTTTATGAGCTAGAATGAGGCATGCCTATAAAAGTTCTAGGTCCATAAGTATTCAGTAAGTATCTACTGATTTCATCATTGATTAGATGTTCTGGTACTTCGTGTCTTTTCTTGAACATACATCGATTCTGATTATAATTCATTACTGACAGGAAAACTGGGAAACATGAGCACAAATTAATCATGCCAGTAATTTTAAAAAGGAGTTTTCATTATTATAAATCTATATGATTTCAATATGATCAGATTAAAAAATAACTTTTTATAATTATATTATCTCTCATTTATAGATGATTCTAATTATATAAATAAGGTCTATATAAAATACATATTTTATAAATATATAAATACAAATGTAAAAGGGGAAAATACAGAAAACATAAAAGATAAATAATAATTCCTCCATTGGCCGGGCGCGGTGGCTCAAGCCTATAATCCCAGCACTTTGGAAGGCCGAGGCGGGTGGATCACGAGGTCGAGAGATCGAGACCATCCTGGTCAACACTGTGAAACCCGTCTCTACTAATACAAAAAAATTAGCTGGGCATGGTGGCGCGTGCCTGTAATCCCAGCTACTCAGGAGGCTGAGGCAGGAGAATTGCCTCAACCCAGGAGGCGGAGGTTGCGGTGAGCCGAGATCGCACCATTGCACTCCAGCCTGGGTAACGAGAGCGAAACTCCATCTCAAAAAAAAAATAATAATAACAATAATAATTCCTCCATTATTATCATTTTAGTATATCTGTTCCAGTTATTTATCTGCATATATTTTAACCTTGTCAGAACCAGTCTTAAGGTCAGAGCTGAATACTTCACAGGCAATTTAATATTCTACTACACATCATTTGTAATAAATGTTTAGGATTTCCTATTGCTGGCACATTTTCAACATTTGATTATTTCCAGATCCATTCGAAATAATGCCATAATGAACATTTTTTTACATAAATCTTTGCCTATACTTCTGATTATAACTTGGGATATATTCCTAGGGGTTTGTTTTCTAGGTCGAAGAATATGAAAGTTTTTAAGGCTCTTGAAATGTATTACCAAATTGCTTTCCAGAATGGCCCTGCCTGCTTATACTTCACCAACAGTGTTCAGGGAAGCCCTAATCTCAAATCCCTGCCAGGATTAAATATAATTTTATGTTTCATATTTACTAGCATGATATGGGAAAACATTCCCTCATTTTGCTTTAGCTTGCATTTTTAACATTGATAAGATTAAACATAGGTTCACACTTATTCATTCATATTTTCTCTATAAATTATCTATACAACCAATTTTTAAAATCAATATTTTAACTGTCCTGATTGTCACACTGGAGAGGGAGAGAGTGAAGAGGGAGAAATTTTTTTCCTAAAAAAGTAATTTTAGTATTTAACATGCTTTAACATTTCAAGCACTACTAAAGAAAGAAAAGACAGCCTGGGCAACATAGCAAGGCCCTATCTCTAGAAAACATAAATAACTAGCCAGGCATGGTGGCACACGTGTCTGTAAGCCCAACTATTTGGGAGGTTGAGGCAGGAGGATCACTTGAGCCCAGGAGTTCAAGTTAGCAGTGGGCTGTGATCACAGCACTGCATTCTAGCAACAGAGCAAGATGAAAGAAAGAGAAGAGAGAGAGAGAGAGAGAGAGAGGAAGGGAGGGAGGGAGGAAAGGAAAGGAAGGAGAAAGTGAGAAGAGAAAGGATGAAAGAAAAGAAAGAAAGGAGAAAGTGAGTGAGACAAAGAGGAAGGAAGAGGTGGGAAAGAAAGAGAAAGAAAGAGAGAGAGGAAAGAAGAAAGAAAAGAAAAGAAAGAAAGAAAGAAAAAGAAAACAAAGAAAGAATTGTTTATATTATTCAAAACTGGAACACTGGATTTTTAAGGATTGAGAAGCATTGCTGCAGAGTTGGGAAATCATGATTGTCTTGGAATTTGGGGTTCCAGACTTAACTCTTCAAGTTTTCTTGACACCCATGGCCTCCATTGCCAGATAATTCACTACTCTCATAACAGGGCCTGGCTCTCAGACCCACTTACGGCTTTGCACTTTGAAGTGAGCATCAGCCATCTATCCTGGTGCTCTGCTAGGCATCCTAGGAAAATGAACACAAGACTGATTCTTCTCTCACCCAACTTCAACATGCAATTTACCATTTCCAATGTAGCAAGAGGGGGATTGCTGATGAGGAATGAAGACTTGCTCAGGGTCACAAGCACATTTGCAGGCCCTACTGACCAGCCATCCCCTGGAGGAATGGTTTCTGAGAAGCTTTAATTATAAGCACATAAGCTGAGGGGAGGTCCTGCAGGGTGTCCCATCAAAGACAATGACTTTATTAACTACTGCTGTTCAACTGCACCCAGCTATGCATGTTTTCACTCTAAAAGGTCTTGGGCAACCAAAAGCAAATGATGGGATGGTCTTACTAAAATATTTATAGTCCTAATGATACCCAGACTTATAAACCACTTGCCTCAGGCACAGAGGCCAAGAACAGTTTTCAGTTTTCCACAAAAATTGATGCCCAAATTTATTATTTCACTTACTCCCTCCCCTTGCTCAATTTTCTATGTATGTATTTAGTACTTATTTTTAAAAATATTATAGGATCATAGATATTTATTTTTGAGCATTAAGTAAAAACGTGGTCTTTGCACAGAGTTAATTGACAAGAAGCTACTATAAAAATTAGACCTCCGGGACACTCACACCCACTCAAACCCCAGAAGTAAATACACCTAAAAAATGTCTGCCTTCATTTGGCCTGGCTAGACCTCTGGTTCTCACTCAAGTTCTCTTTCATGTTTCTGTTCTCGCAGGACATGGTATGTCAATTACTCAGGCCTCAACTATTGCTAATAGTCAAAATTGGAGATAATTCAATGGCCACATCATTGGCACAGGTTAGCTAGTGTCTTAGTTCATGAATGAAGGGAATATATAAAAAGCCTCAGAAGAGAGGGCGTTTGGGAAAGAAAGGCAAGAAGAAAGGGGGTGGGGAGAAGGAGAGGCTCAGGATAAGGTCTGAGAATGCTCTATTTCATCTTATGTGCTTGAAAAGGAACCAGACTTTAAACTAGAAAGGATGGAGAATTCTCCCTTCTTCACCTATTTTGAAGGAGAGCAGTGTCTAAATGCTATCAGAGGTTCTGCTCCTGTTCCTAAGGAGGAAGCTTAACTATCTGCAGTTGCCTCGATGGGACACAGAACCAGGGATACCAGGGGATACTCAGGTCACTTCTCAGACCTTGTGATAAGTCTCTCCGTCTTCTCCCCAGCCCCTTTCTCATTCCCTTTCTTTCCCAGACAGGCTCTCTTCTGAGGTTTTTTTTTTTTTTTTTTTTTTTTTGAGACGGAGTCTCATTCTTGTTGCCCAGGCTGGAGTGCAGTGGCATGATCTTGGCTCACTGCAACCTCTGCCTTCCAGGTTCAAGCGATTCTCCTGCCTCAGCCTCCCAAGTAGCTAGGATTACAGGCATGAACCATTGCACTCAGCCAATGTTTGTATTTTTAGTAGAGATGTGTTTTCTCCATGTTGATCAGGTTGGTCTCGAACTCTCAACCTCAGGTGATCTGCCCCCCTTGGCCTCCCAAAGTGCTGGGATTACAGGCATGAACCACCATGCCTGGTCTGTCTGTTCTAGTCTATACTTTTATCATTATTTTAGAGTATACTCCTTTTACTTACAAAAAAAAAAAAGTTAACCATAACATTTAACCAAAAGATTTTAAAAGTAAAAAATTTTAAAATCTCAAAAATAAAAAAAGCTTATGGAATAAGGATATAAGGGAAGAATATTTTTGTACAGCTGTAAAATGTGTTTGTGTTTTAAGCTAAGTGACTCTTATTACAAAAGAGTCAAGATGTTAAAAAATTTAAAAGTTTCTAAGGTGAAAAAGACATAGTAAGCTAATGCTAATATTATATTAAAGAAAAAATTGAGACCATCCTGGCCAACATGGTGAAATCCCATCTCTACTAAAAATACAAAAATTAGCTGGGCATGGTGGCATGTGCCTATAGTCCCAGCTCCTAGGGAGGCTGAGGCAGGAGAATCGTTTGAACCCAGGAGACAGAGGTTGCAGTGAGACAAGATTATGCCACTACACTCCAGCCTGGTAACAGAGTGAGACTCCGTCTAAATATACATATATACACATACATGTGTATATATATATATGTATGTATGTATGTATGTATGTGTGTGTGTATAAATATATATAATAAATTTAGTGTAGCTGAGGTCTACAGTGGTTATAAAATCTACAGCAGTGTATAGTAATGTCCTAGGCCTTCACATGCACTCACCACTCCCTCACTGACTCACCCAGAACAACTTCCAGTCCTGCAAACTCCATTGGTGCTAAGTGCCCTCTACAGGTGTACCACTTTTTATCTTTTATACTGTATTTTTACTGTACCTTTTCTATGTTTAGATACCTAAATACTTATCAGTTGTTAACAATTGTTTACAGTACTCAGTACAGTAACATGTTGTACAGATTTTTTACCTAAGAGGCAATAGACCATACCATATAGCCTAGGTGTGTAGTAGGTCACACCATCTAGGTTTGTGTAAGTACACTTTACAGTATCAGCACAAAGGTGAAATCGCCTGGCTGGGTACGGTGGCTTAGGCCGGGCGTGGTGACTCATGCCTGTAATCCCAGCACTTTGGGATGCCGAGGTGGGCAGATCACGTGGTCAAGAGAGCGAGACTATCCTGGTCAAGATGGTGACACCCCGTATCTACTAAAAATACAAAAATTAGCCGGGCATGGTGGCACATGTCTATAATCCCAGCTCCTTGGGAGGCTGAGGCAGAATTGCTTGAACCCAGGAGGCAGAGGTTGTAGTGAGTCGAGATCACGCCACTGCACTCCAGCCTGGAGACAGAGCAAGACTCTGTCTCAAAAAATAAATAAATAAATTGCCTAATGACACATTTTTCAGAGCATAGCCCCATCATTAAATGATGCATGACTGTAGGAGGGAAAATGAGTTCTGCCAATGAGAATACTTTATGGATGATCAAAGCAAGTATGATTCAAAAGAGAAAGCGTTTAGGTAAAATAATATTGATTAAATTCTTAAAAATTTTCTTTATGTAGTTTTGCTGGTGACTGGAGTACATTCAAACAAAGAAACAGCAAAGAAGATTAAAAGGCCCAAGTTCAGTAAGTAAAATCACAATTCCTTGCTGGCATAAGGCTTGTTTCTCCCACATGGAGGGTTATTATACTTGTTTTACATAATTTTTGTTTTGGTTTGGTTTTTGTCTCTATCTCAATTATTTCCACTTAGACTAATTAGTGATACTTATTAGTGATAAGTGTCTTATCCTGACCACATTCCAAAAAGCATTTGAGACAGGAGTCCTGACTTTAGGGTAAAAGATATGTAGTTCCCCTGCACTAGAAAAACTCAAAATGCACATACAAAGACCAGGCAAACCCAAGTCTCTATGACTAAGTAGAATAAGCTAGCCCTGACACTAAAATGCTGTCTCAGTTTCCCATACCAGAAAATGTAGTTTGGCTAATTCAAAGGTCTAGCAAACCTACCCACCTACCAACAGGCCCTGGGATCAGAAGGCGAATCTCACAAAAAAGCCCATGTGATTTTACACTCCATCAATGGAAGGAGAAAAAAAAAATTTCATTTTTGAGTGGAGTATCAGTTAAAATTAGATGACAGAAAATCTGGAATAAGGCCAGGGGCATTGGTTCACTCCTGTAATCCCAGCACTTTGAGAAGCCGAGGCAGGCAGATCACTCAAAATCAGGAGTTCGAGACCAACCTTACCAACATAGGGAAACCCTGTCTCTATTAAAAATTCAAAAATTACCTGGGCATGGTGGTGTGTGCCTATAATCCCAGCTACTAAAGAGGCTGAAGCATGAGAATCACTTGAACCTGGTAGACAAAGCTTCCAGTAAGCCCAGATCATACCACTGAACTCCAGCCTGAGCCACAGAGTGAGACTGTGTCTCAGAAAAAGAAAAAAGAAAGAAAAGAAAATCTGAAATAATAGATGCTTACTTAAGACTGCAGTTTCCTTCTCTCTCCGGGTCTTAGCTTTTATGGAAATTCTAGTCTCCAGGGACCCAGACTTCTGTCTTCTAATTCTGCCAATTCATTGCCCACAATGGCTGCTCAAGCTCCATTTATCATGTACACATTCCAGTCAGTAGTAAGGAATGAAGAAGGGCACATAATAGTGATGCAGGCTTTTTCTTCTCAGTCACTTTGCAAGCCAGGGACCCCCTAGCCAGTGGGTGATGCCTCACCTGGGCCTTGCTTGGCCACACTGGCATGCCCCAGCCCATCAGTGTTATGGCTTGTACCTGTGTTCAGCGGCTCCTGAGCTCTTGTACCATACCCAGGAAGAATGAGGATAAGCTGGACATTGAAGGGTGAGGAGGGCTGAGACGAATTTTATTGAGTGAGAGAACAGCTCTCAGAGAGGGGATGTGAGGGGTGGTTCCCCTACCAGAAGGCGTGAAAGTCCCTCATATGACTGGGTCTGGGGACTTTTATGGACTCAGAATGAGGAGTGGATGCTGATCGGTTTGTGAGTATGCAAAAAAGATTAAACTAAGATACCACTCAAAGGTGGGCAGGACAGTGTAGAAAACCAAATAGGGAAAGGGTAGGTGTATGTAAAATAGGTGAAGGGTAGGGATCCATCAGAGGAAAGCACACCAAACAGGAAGACAGGTTCTCAATCCAGTCTGAGGATTTAACTTGTAGCTTGGCTTTCAGGCTTTTAACTGTCTTCAGCTTGGAGACTGGGTTTCACCAGGGACCTGTCCGTATCTGCCTAGGCATTTGGCTACCTCCAAATAGCTCTCCAAATACTGCTCTCAATAGCTCCCTTTAAAAGTACATCCAAAAAATTCAATATAACCCCTCTCTTTAAGTACTATTGGCCAGCAGTAAGGGAGAGTGGGAAATGTCTTGATTTTAAACATCCACATCCGTTGCTAAAAGTAAGGGGTATTATTACTAGGAAAAAAGAGAGAATGGACATTGGTAAATAACTCACAGAAAAGACACAGATGGAAAACTCACACTCAAATAAATAAGCGCACTGTATATCTTTATTCAAATTTGTAGGCTTGATGAAGGCTTAAGTTAAAGTGTGTTTATAAAGAACCATAAAAAAAGGCTTTAGATATAGTCAATGTTCTGTGCTCTCCAAAACTGAAACTTTCTTTATAGGCATTAAATTTAGGTGCCTTGAAATCAGCCACATAGGAGAGATCCAAGATGGCTGATCGCTAGCAGCTCGGGATTGTAGCTCCCAGTGAAAGTGCAGAGAACGAGAGGATGCCACACTTTCAGATGAATTTTTGTTCCTCATGGATCAAGAGATTCCCAGCAGAGGAGCCCCATGGGTCGCCAGCATGACTCCTGCGGCCAGCGCGGCAGTTTTGCCAGAGCCTTAGCGCAGCGGTTCTTGGTGCAGAGTGAGCAGGACTGGATCCCCTTTTGGCCAACGTTTGGAGCTCCGGGAAGGCAGAGTTGCCTACTCAGCTGATTGAAGGATGGACTCAAGAAGGGAGCCAGACTGGAGATTCCCAGGCAGACAAGCACCATCAATCTTAAACACCGCTGTTTTGGCCGGCGCAGTGGATTGCTCAGATTTCAGTGCTGGGAATCAACAAGTTGGTTGTCCACTCAGAGACCTAATTAGAAAGTCGGTAATTACAAAGATGACAGATGGATAAATATATAATGAAGGGAAGAAACTAGCCTAAAAAGGCAGAGAATACCCAAAATCAGAACGCCTCTCCCTCTACAGGGGATCACAGTTCCTCATCAGCAACGGAACAAGGCCTGATGGAGAACGAGTGCGTTCCATTAACAGAAGTAGGCTTCAAAAGGTGGATGATAAGAAACTTCTGTGAATTAAAAGAACTTGTTCTAACCCAATGCAAAGAAACTAAGAACTTTGAAAAAAGGTTTGACAAAATGCTAATGAGAATAGACAATTTAGAGAGGAATATAAGTGAATTAATGGAGCTGAAAAACACAATACAAGAACTTCGCGAAGCATGCACAAGTTTTAACAGTCGAATTGATCAAGCAGAAGAAAGGATATCAGAGGTCGAAGACCAACTTAATGAAATACAACGAGAAGACAAGATTAGAGAAAAAAGGATAAAAAGGAATGAGCGAAGTCTCCAAGAAATATGGGACTATGTGAAAAGACCTAATCTACGTTTGATAGGTGTATCTGAATGTGACAAAGAGAATGAATCCAAGTTGGAAAATACTCTTCAGGATATTATTCAGGAAAACTTTCCCAACCTAGTAACATAGAACAATATTCAACTCCAGGTAATACAGAGAACACCACAAAGATATTCCTCAAGAAGACCAATCCCAAGGCACATAATCGTCAGATTCATTAGGGTTGAAATGAAGGAAAAAATACTAAGGGCAGCCAGAGAGAAAGGTCAGGTTACCCACAAAGGGAAGCCTATCAGACTTACAGCAGATCTCTCAGCAGAAACCCTACAAGCCAGAAAAGAGTGGGGGCAAATATTCAACACTTTAAAGAAAAGAACTTTCAACCCAGAATTTCATATCCAGCCAAACTAAGCTTTACAAGCGAAGGAAAAATAAAATCTTTTGTGAACAAGCAAGTACTTAGAGATTTCACCACCACCAGGCCTGCTTTACAAGAGCTTCTGAAAGAAGCACTACACATATAAAGGAACAACCAGTATCAGCCTTTCCAAAAATATATCAAAAAGTAAAGAACATCAACATAATGAAGAATTTACACCAACTAACGGGCAAAGCAGCCAGCTAGCATCAAATGGCAGTATTAAACTCATATATATTATTATTCAAATTGGATAAAAAGCCAAAACCCATCGGTATGCTGCATCCAGACCCATCTCACATGCAATGATACACAAAGACTCAACAAAGGGATGGAGGAAGATTTACTAACCAAACAGAGAGCAAAAATAAATAAATAAATAAAAAGCAGGAGTTGCAATTCTCACCTCTGATAAAATAGACTTTAAAGCAACAAAGATCAAAAGAGGCAAAGAAGGACTACGTAATGGTAAAAGGATCAATGCAACAAGAAGAGCTCACGATCCTAAATATATACACACCTAATACAGGAGCACCCAGATACTAAGACAAGCTACTTATAAAGAGACTTAGACTCCCACACAGTAATAGTGGGAGACTGTAACATCACATTGTCAATATTAGACAGATCAACGAGACAGAAAATTAACAAGGATATCCAGAACTTGAACTCAGACCCGGAACAAGTAAATTTAATAAACATTTATAGAACTCTCCACTTCAAATACACAAAACATACATTCTTATCAGTACCACATCACACCTATTCCAAAAGTGACTACATAATTGGAAGTAAATCACTCCTCAGTAATTGCACAGCATTTCATAGGTTTAAATAAAATATTGGTTGGCTGCTTGTTTGTTATTTTCTTCCCTTATTCCTTCCTGTCTCCATTGTTAAGCATAATTATTGGCATAAAAGAGGTTTTCAATACCCATTTCTAGATTGCATTCTAGCCTGGGCAATAAAGCAATACTCCTGTTCTCTCTCCCTCTTTCTCTTCCTTTTTCTTCCTCTCCTTCATTCTTTTTTCTTTCTCTTTCTTTCTTCCTTAAAAAAGAAAGAAAAAGAAAGAAAGAAATCAGCCACATTAATCATTTGAAATAAAAGAAAGATTTGCTTCACACAGCCTCCTTTTTTCTTCTGCTCTTTTAAACCTTCCATGTGAGATTTCCTGTTGAAATGAGACCTAAAGGGCAACCATCCACAGCCTGCTAGTCTGCAATACTAAAAAGGAATCAGTTGTTTATTTATTTCTGTCAGGACCAAGAGCCAAGAGGACTGGCCCTGAGGCAGATGTGTGTTCCAAACAATGATTAGGTTAATATGGAGACAAATGCACGCCCAAGTGTGAATTCCTTTGGGCTGTTTCCAGTATCTTCATTAACTCACATACAAAAATCATAAAAGGTTCCATGATTACCATGACAACAGTTTGCAGTGACTATGAAAGTCTGTGCTAAATGACCCATGGGCAAACCTCTTTGAGAGATCTCGAATGGATTGAATTTCTGATATGCTAAATTCTAGCCTTATTCTCAAAATCTCCCTAGTGATTCAGCACATTGGAATCAATAAATGCACGAGGTCTCTTCTCTAATTAGGAACTCTGGCACAATTATTAAATAGGGGAAAAAAAAGATACAATCAAGGTAATTGGATATTCCCAAACCAAGGAGATATCTGATTCTTGACCTCCAGAGTATTCTCAAATCATAGTCTATAGCTTGAGGCCAAAGTCATTTTCTTTTTTTTTTTTTTCCTGTTCAACATTGTCGGTCTGCTGCTGGGGGAAGTGACTGATGGCAAAGAAGGCACATTATTCATACATTTGATAAGTATTTATTGGGTGCTAGCCAAGTACCAGGCACTGTGTTAGACACCCATAAACAACAGCAATCCATACTCAAGCTATGCCTTCACAGAGCTCATCATCTAGGATGGACAAAAGACAAGTCAACAGGCAATGACAGTGTCCTATATAAGTGCTAGGACTAGAGGAGCTAAAGGTACTCAGAGAATAAGGAAAAGAAGTTGTATATCTGGGAGGGCTTCCTGGAGGAAATGACACACACTGATTCTGAAGGCTAAATAGGGATTGGCCAGGCAAAGATGAGGAGAAAAGAGTATAATAAGCAGAGAGAACACATCATGCCCAAGGCCTGAAGAGTAGAAAGAGCTAAAAAGAGGTTCAACATACAGAAATAGAGAGTAGAAGGTGAATGTGTTGAGGAAAAAGATGAAAAGCAAGCAGACACCAGATGGTGAAGAGCTTTACTGATGTGTTCAGGGGATCTGGACTTCATCGAGAGGGCAATGGAAAGTATCTTCATGAGCGTTATTTTGGTTGCAATTAGCAGAAATCCAAGGCCAATCTGCTTAAGCAAAAAGAGGGATTTGGGCAGGACCTGGGGTAGCTCACAGAACCCAAGGCAGGAAATGCAGCTGGAACTTCCTCGGGTTGGACCGCAGATGGAAAGGCCTCAGGAACCAGCGCCCCTGCTTTTCTCTGTGCATCTGCCCCCCACCCCCCCAACCCCCATCCTTGTCTCTCAGTCGTGGTCCCAAATTCCTGAGAGAGAGAATCTAATTGCATCAGGCTAAGCTGGCTGGGGGTCCACCCCTATAAAAGAAGCATGGTCCTCAGAGAATAGTAAAGTGTTAAGGAAGGTGGTGTTAGGGAAATGAAACGATCCTGCCAACATTATCAACAACTCCTTTGTAGAAATATTTGAAGATACGAAGAGGAAAGAGAGAACACAATTTGTGAGTGAGCATTACAGATTTACATGCATATATATAGTATGAAAGTGGACAGAATTTCACACAAGTTTATATAGTAAGCTGGAAGACAGACAATTACAATATCTCTTGCCGCTCTGGAGGTGAGTACTTGCCGATTCTTACAGAAGGCCAGAGCCCTCACATTGTAAAATCAAAAGGCTGGCCTCTTATGTCTTTCGTCTTTAAGAAAACATCCTAAGAGGACAGGGTGGTGGTGGGCAGTGGGCTTCTCTCCTCTTCACTAAACAAAGCTTGATCATCTAACTGTTAGCATTGATGCCTCAAAAAATTTCTTACAGGATGCTACTGGAGAGTTTTAAATAGAAGGTGAAGTGATAAAAGCAGGGCTTTAAACAAATCACTTTAGCTTTAATGTGAGATTGCACTAGGTGAGTGGTCCTCAATGTGTGGCTCCTGGACCGGCAGCATCGGCATCACCCAGGACCTTTTGTCTCAAGCAGCCCAGACTTCCTGAGTCAGAAACTGCAGGGGTAGGCCCAGCAATCTGTGCTTTAACCAGCTCTCCAGGTGATTCTGACGACTTGTAAAATGTGATAAACAGCACTAGAGAGAGAAGCAAGATGAGGGCTTCTTGCAGATATGAATGCGAAATCATTTAGGTAGGTTCCCTTTACTGCCCTCCAACCTCTCTTTTAGAGGCCCTCAGTTTTCACCAGTGTTTTTTCAAGACTCACAATCTTCACAACCCAGAAGTTTTAAGTCAAATAACAAGGAGAAGGTAATTTGGTATGTCAGTCAGTGAGTAATTTCCTGACCCCTCCTAGACAGAGGACACTGTCCTAGAGTCTTGAGGATCTAGTACCTGAGGCACAGTGACACTAGTTGGCAGGGCTGGATTTGAAACTCAGGGCTGGGGGAGGTTCAACCCCTGATGTTTCCCCAGTGGCCTCCTCTCAAGCTGGGTGGGACTAAAGAAAGAATGAGGTGTCTGTTGCCTGGGAGCGGATGAGGGTGTTGCATAATCAAAGCCTGGCCAAATAGAAAGTAGAAGACATACAGGAAAAATGAGAGGAGAAGCATAACTGTCTTCCTTGGGCTTGGCTTGAAAACATCTGCCATTCTAGTATACCTATTCTCCCTACTCATAAGGTTCCCACTGATGTTGGTAGTTATCTCTTTCTCTCCTCTTTACTTTCCTTTCTTTTTCACCTCTTTGTCTTTTCATCCCCTTTTCCTTCTTTGCATTTCTTTGGCCTGTCCATGGCCTCCAGTGCCCCTCATGGATATTGCTTAGCACCACTGGGGGAGCCCTTTGGACCAAGAAGGTAATACTTAAGAACATGTTGAAAATAATCTGGGATGGGGGTCTTACAAAGAAGAAAAGCAAATATATTTTTTAAAATTGGATGGATTCTCATAGCTCTACTCCATAAACCCACAGGCCCATTCATTCCAAGCTAATATTTTGCTTTTATGTGCTCAGTTGTATTGGGTACAATTTTATCCCACCATATTTGGCTTATCACATTATTTTCTAAATCAAATTAAGTCTGACTCCAAACTGCCAATTGCTGGGGTGAGGGGTGGAATTCAAATTCCTGATTACAATGGCTTCCTCCCTCTCTGCTCCAGCAGAGAGGGCTTGTGCAGGCTTGTGCAGTCTAGAAGATTCAGGATGGTCCCTCAGCTACTCAGCGTCCAAGTCCATGTTATCTCTGGGAGGTGGGCAGCTCCACTGTTTCTTGGATGCTGGGATGTTGGCAGAGGTGGGGAAGCCCTGTACCTAAATCTCCATCTCAAGGTGCATCGCACCAGGTTCTGCCCTGAGGTGGTACTCCTGAAAGCAGCAGCTAGGGCAAGGGGATATTTCCTTTACCGGAACCCATTTGGGCACTCCCACCTTCCCAGTCTTAGAAGATCATTGTGTCTCCATTACTTTTTGGGCTGAACAAGCCCAATGCCCTGAAACAATGGGAATTTGGAGAGTCTACTTTTCAAAGCCTGGAGAGAGTGTTGTCTTCATGACACACTGCCCTCTCTCCTGCAACCTTGAGATCCAGAGGTAGGAAAATATGAGCCTGTCTATCTTCTTAGAATAGTAAAAGGGAAAAAATGCAATGGGAAGAACATAAGTTAATGACTTAATAAATTAATGGGCTGTTTAATCCAAGGTAAAGTTTACCTTACTGCACTAATGAGTATTTTATCACTTTATTTTTAGAGGTGACATTTTCAAGGCTCTCATTTTCCTGATAAGTCTTAGAGCCATACATCTAACCTTAGCCAGAGGCACCTTAGTGATAGGTTTAGTCAGCATAAACCTACTCAAGCAGTTTCTAACAAATTACCAAAATGTGGCTGCATTTTTCTTGATTGTTTAAGGCTACAGATAAAGATTGAAGGGCTTAGATCTGTTCATAACACACTTCTCCTAAGGCAGTCATAATACCTTATACATTTCATTTTAAGGATTAATTTCATTTATGTGTAGGTTACACAGTCAAAAAAGGCCTACTCTTTAACTTATGAGCCTTTCAGTCCATACTGTAATAAACACATCATATATTTTCACATAAATTATGTCCACCAGACTCTAGAACAATTCCTGCCTGGCAGAGTGTCTGTGCTAGAGGGAGAAAAGCTTTCAAGTTGTAAAAGCTCATCAATGGCTTTTTCAAACATAATGAAGCTGCAGAAGAGCCCCAGAAGCAATGGCCTTAGTCCAAAGTACCGTCAGGTGAGATCATATTATGCAGATAGGAGCCACTGATAATTCCACGCAGCGGGTTACTGGCTGCCCATCCTGCAAAGTCTGTGACCTCAGTAAGCATCCATCTTGTATAAGACAAAAACAAAAGTATGCAAAGGAAGACCTTGCTGGACCCAACCCCTATCCCAAACACACACTCAGAACTAGGTTAGATACCTCCTGTGTGCACTGCACTTTTTCCATCAAGTACAGATACTGCTTGACTTACAATGGGGTTGTGTTCCAATAAGCCCATAGTAAGTCAAAAATGCATTTCATACCCTGAAAAACCTTTCATAAAGTCAAAAATCGTAAGTTAAACCATTGAAAATCAGGGACTCTCAGTATTTACCACATATTACAGTCTGTCTTCCCAGCAAGACCAAAAGTACCATGAAGATCCAATTGGTACTCATTAGGGAATTGTTGGATGTACAGACAAATGAACAACAAAACAAAAGCCACTATAAAATAAAGCAGAATGCAGTAAATTCTATAGGAGAATAACAAACAAGGAGTCTACAGGAGGAATCCTATTGGTCTTATGAAAGAATATTAAAGATAAGACCTGAAAAATAAGTGAATTTTTACAGACAGAGGTTGGAAAAGGGCTTTCCAGGCTGACTAAGCACAGATACCATGGGGAGCAAGTGAAGGATGAGATCCGGAAGCAGTGAATGGCATGGTTGGGTTTAAGTGTTGAGGAATCATGGAAATGCAGCTAGAAGGTGGGTTAGGACCCACCAGGCAATGCCAATCTGAGACTTTTTTTCTTCATCATTCACTAGAGGGCGGGGACTCCTGAGAGTTTTCTAAGCAGGAAATTTACAGGATGAAGGCAACAATCAGTGACATAAACAAGATATTCTCCACAGGCAGTAAAGCTATGTTCTGAAATATTTCCATTTACACTGGAGTCTGTTGAAATAGACTTAATTTGGGGTGAAATGCACAACATGTAATTCACATAGTTCTCTCCAATGAATTAATCCTAATACCTTGTAAGGCATGGAAAAATTTTTGCAATCAACCTTGAAAAGTAGATGATTCCTGAACCTATTGCCTTGGGCATGAAGAGGTCATTGTTCTGGGACTTAGTTACTTAGTGCATTGGACACTGATGAAGAGAAATACAGCTCCACGGGTGTAAGATTTGGTATATAGCATGCACACAGCTTCTTGGGTACGTTTATGTGTAGCAACTTGTAAGTAATCTCCGGTGTTTGCTTGCTTCTTAGACACCTGGCACCAACACCAGTGTGTTCTCCACACTGATTGGTATGGGGGCTCTTTCTCAGACCATGAAAAAGGAAGAGGATTAACTTTCTAGCCCTTCTTCTGGTATGTGGGTGAGAAAGAAGGCAGAGACTCTCTGTGTTACAGATTTTTAGTTGAGTAGACTCTACCATGGCAATTCTCAATAACAGGAAACAATACATGGAAAATTACACTAGAAGGGTTACTTTGCAGGTATTTGGGGTAGATGCACAGATGCATGCATGTATTCACATACACACACACATGCACACATACACACAACCTATTTGCCAGATATATACTGCATTCACCCACTAGTGGTGGTCAGTAATCTTCGAGTTCAGAAAAGCCTGTAAGATTAGACACAAGAAGCGCAGTTTAACTTCTTCCCTTCAGTCATGGAAGAGGCAACCAGGTCGAGCTGATAAAGCTGTGGGTTTATAGGCCTGAGTTCAGATCTTAGTTCTGCCAGTTGGTATCTGAGCTTAAATAAATTAACTTGCCTCTCTGAAAAATGAGGACAAATGCCTTTTTAGGGTTTTGTAAGGACCACGTGAAAGAACCTGTATTTGTAAACTAAATATGTATTTTTAGAGACACAAACTTCTGCAGCTTCCCCAAAACTGTGTTGCCACAGGCCAGTTACCTTCTGTCATCCAATCACTCCATTCATTCATTTATTCATTCAGCAGGCATTCTCTTGAACAGCAATGAATAAAACAGACAAAAGTCCCTGCCCTCATGAAGTTTATATTCTAGTAGACGAATGAAGATGTAACTGGAACTGGGACCTGAAAGGTAGTAACATTCAAAAAGATGAAAGGAAAAGGCATTCAGATGTGAAAAATGATTCAAGCTAAGTTTGCAAAACAGCACACATTTAGAAAGCGGAGACTTTATTGGCAAGTATTGGCAAGCCCAGACGTTCCGTGGAAGAAACTGTGGGAAGGCCTTAAGGATTCTGGAATTTTTCCTAATGGCAGCAAAAACCTACTGACGGTTTTTGAGCAAAGATTCAATGTGATCAAAGACTGCTTAAGAAAAATGGGTAAGAATGCTTTGCAAAAGAAGGCACTACAAAGGAAGAATTAAAATGACCTAGATGTCAGGATCAGGGAGAACAATGCATTCATCTTCAAATTAATGATATTTTTATTTCATTAAACTAAGAACTTTTTGCATGATTCTCTTAAAAATGAGATTTTACTCTAGTTGAATATCACAGTCCAACAAAAGTGACTTTAATATTAAAAGTTTTCATGCATAAGTGTTTTTTATGTTACAATTCTTCATTAAAAAATATTAAAAATAATCATTCTTCCTTATTAACAGACACGAGGCAGGCTTACAATGATTGCTTGTTGATAAGGAAACGTGTTTTCCAGAAGCAATGTGGCTTGCCTGGGATCACTGAAAAGTTGAGCGGCAAAATAAGGAATCTACAGTTTGCTTTGGCCTACTACATAATTGGCTTATTGTATGTGTCATCATCTAATAATCACATTAGCCTAGGCAGGAGATGCAACCAATAGGAGAAACATTTGCAGTTCTTACTCTCAGATTCCAATTTTATGCTAAACATTGACTCAGACAGTACCAGTTTTCTGTTCTGAGATGAGACCTTTTGCCCAGTAACCCTTGTGAGATCACTACAACAGACACATGAACCTCAGTGACCAGCATCTAAAGGTAATCCTAGAGTTCAATCTGATTTGCAAGTGGTTCTCCTTTCCCTGTGGCTAGTTCCAAGGGGGTTTGGGAAGGAACCCTTGGCAGATATTGAGATGCTCTAATGTGATTTCTGATAAGAAAGTGAGAATGTCTATGAGAAGGCAAGATTATCTTAAGGAGTCATACGAGAAAGTGGGTGGGGGCATGAAGGGAGAAGCCGGGCAGGTGGCCAAGCAACAGGTTTCTGTACAAAGGTTCCACTGAAGAGTTCTGAAAAGAACTTAACAAATAATTTCTCACCTGAGGTTAGCTGTGGGGACACAGCATTCCCCTCTGACTGTTTTGGCATTTGCCAAATATCTTCCTGCTCCCTTTAGACCTAAGAATGATACTTCTTGAGCTGCCTTAATTTTAACTTGTCTTTTTAAGGAAATCTGATTTTCTGCACTTTTAGGATCAAACTCAGAGAAGGGGAAAGGGAGATATGAATAAATCTTAACAACAAGGAAAGAGAGACAAAAGATAAGCTGCAAGCATTGAATAGTTCAAAGTCATTTAGAGGAAAGGCCAAGATTCATTTCATTTGGACCTTAAGTGAAGAGGTGGAAGGTTCTTTGACTATTACAAGAAAACAGACTACCTCACAAATAACTGGGAAAACACTGTAAAGAAACAAACCATAGTTTCCATATACTTAAAGAGGAGCTGCCAGAAAGATGCAAATGCCTGCTTTTTCCTGGCTGAACACAGACATTACACTTTTTAATAATTTTGGCAATCACTCTGCAAAATTTAACTAGTTCACTCTCTCTGGCTTAATTTTCTGTACAAATTTAACAAATACTTTATCTTGAGCCACACTTTGACACTGCTCCCTGTTTTTCCAAAGTGCATGAGCACATGTGCTTGATTTCATTTGTTTCCCCCTGTGAGACAAATTAGTGAGTTAATCTACCAATTTTACTAACCTGGTTAGGTACAGATAAAGCAGATCTTATTTAAGGTACTTCTCTGGGCTTTGTAGGAAAAAAAAAAAAGACAAACAAGCAAACAAAAAACAAATGCCCTCTTAAAAAAAGAAGGGAAAATTGACTAGCAGAAAGTAAAATGTGACATTTTCCCTTGTCTTTTAAACCAATTATTTCACAGAAAATTCTATTGCATGTAATATGTGTACCCTGAAGTCTTTCAACAGGTTTGCTCATTGTCTAATACTCATGCAATAAGCTTCCAGATAGACTCATTTACGCAACCCCAAAAGATTTGGTTGGCCTGACAGGAGATTCAAAATCTCAGAGTACCAAGAGTCACATCAAAATTTAATCTCAGTGCACACAGTTGGTTACCTCCTATTTCAAAGAACTAAGAACAAAGAAGAAATCTATCATTTTCTTTACCTCTAAGGGAGGAGATGCATTTGGGAGTCAGGAAGTGATCTGGAGAGTTGAACACACAGTTACATCCAGGAATCAAACAATTCGCTAATTTGAAGAGAGACCACGCTGGCGTCTTCATCCCAAAATTTGCCTTTAAAAAATACTCTAAGACTCAAAATAGTAAACGTAGCCTTGAGTATCAGAGTTTAAAAGGATGAAAGGTAAAAAGAAAATAGCCGGTGAAGAGGCAAACTTTGATGGGAAGAGTGAAACCACAAAATTGTTTTAAGCACAGTGCTCTACTTCTTAATGTAAACCACAAATTGCTTAAGCCTGTGATCAGACTCAACCCCTTAGTTCCCAGGAGAAGTTCCCTGTTGCCCCAGCCCTGAGTAACAAAGATGGTCTGGGATGGGTTTTTAAGAAAAGAGCAGAAAACTTCAGTTTTCCCTCCAGCCTGAATGAAATGCAGTTCTCCTCATTAAGGTACACAAGGGTTAAAAAGAGTATGCTTTTTAGATACAGCTGGAAGCCATTAGCAACTCTGAGACCATCTCAGGAACCCAGTTAGAGGGTGGGTGGCCTGGCAGAGCTGCTGGATCCAAGGGTCTGTGGATTACAGACTCAGCATTGGAAGGGGTTTTATTCTACCTCTCACCCAATGTAGAAATCCTCTCTATAACTGTTCAGTCTCCACTTGCATACTTCTACCAATAGCACACTCACTGCTTCCTCAGGCAGCTCTCTCCTTCACGGACAACTTCAATTCCTAGAAAGTTCTTCTTGGCAAAATTTGCCTCTATAGAAAGTCTGTTCTTTAAGTTCTAGCTCAACCTCTGACATCACAGCACACAGCAATCCTACTTGTGAAGATAACTATCAGCTGCCTCCAATTCTTGCCTCCTCATGCCCAAATGACCCATTTCTACAAACCATCCCTTGCATTTGGTAGTTTCCAGACCATTCCCAAGCCTGCTGCCTCTTTGGACTGCGTTAATGTTTTAGAGTCCCTTCTGAAGAATGGGGCTCAGAACTGCATACATTCCCAGATCAAAGGGCACCAGTAAAGTGTCCTCCAGGGGACCTTTTCCTTCAGGAGTGTCCTGTCCTGCCATTGACTCAAGATAACATTTCTGGCCACTGGAGGTGGGTGGCCTTTTCTCAGCATTCTCTGCTTTGTGAATTGATTATTTGAATAAGCACAGGAATCAGCCTTTTGTTTTTCTTCTCAGCAGATTAAATGCAATGGATGGTCATTGTAGTACTTTGGATCTGGGAAATGTCCTAATTACATCTTTGCTTTCATTATAGGGAGGGGATGTAGAGTCAGCCCAGGCTCTGGCTTTTAGAGATTAAGTAAATCAATAGTTAAGACCTAACAAAGCCACTCCATAGATACACTAATAGCACAAGGTGTAATTTTAACCCCATTTTGTATTCCCAGCTGTGCCTCAGATCAACTGCGATGTCAAAGCCGGAAAGATCATCAATCCTGAGTTCATTGTAAAATGTCCAGCAGGATGCCAAGACCCCAAATACCATGTTTATGGCACTGACGTGTACGCGTCCTACTCCAGCGTGTGCGGTGCTGCCGTACACAGGTGAGTGGCTCTGAGCTACTTAATAACTCACTAGCAATCAGGGTATTGGCAGGGAGCCCTCATGCAGGGTTGCCATATTTAGCAGCAAAAATATACAAATATTTTTTAGCTCAAAATTTAATCTTCATTAAAAACATATTTTTATGGATATAGAAGTCTAGCCAACAGTTATTTTTTCTTCTTTCATTAAGCACTTTATGCTTCATTGTCTCGCATAGTTTCAGATGAGAAATCTGTATTCACTTTTTATCTTTGTTCCTCTATACGTAATATGTCGTTTTTCCTTTGGTTACTTTTAAGATTTTCTCTTTATCATTTGTTTTCAAAAATGTGGTTATAATATGCTCTTGTGGAGTTTTCCTTGTTATCCTGATTGAGAGTCACAGAGCTTATATATTTCATCAAATTTGAGGATTTTAAGCCATTGTCTCCAAATATTCTTGTTTACCCTTGCCCCAGCCTCTCCTTCGGGAACTTTATGGTACACTACTTCAAACTATCCCACAGGTCACTGAGACACTGGTCTTTAAAAAAAAAAAACTTTTATGTTAGATTCCAGGGGTACATGTATGTGCAGGTTTGTTACAAAGGTATACTACATGCTGCTGGGGTTTGGAGCACAACTGAACCCATCACCCAGGAAGTGAGCATAGTACCAAATAGGTAGCTTTTCAGGCTTTGCTTCCCTCCCTCCCCCTTCTATTCCCTAGTGTCTGTTGTTCCCATCTTTGCATCCATGAGTACCCCATGCTTAGCTCCCCCTTATAAGTTAGAACATGCAACATCTCGTGTTCTGTCTCTGCATTAGTTCACTTAGGATAATGACCTCCAGCTGCATTCATGTTGCTGCAAAGGACATCACTTTGTTCTTTTTTATAGTTGATAGTATTCCATGGTGTATATGTACCACATTTTCTTTATCCAATCCACCATTGAGGCACCTCAGTTGGTTCCATGTCTGCTATCGTGAATAGTGCTGCAACGAACATACTGGTGCATGTGGCTTTTTGGTAGGATTTATTTTCCTTTTGGAATATACCCAGCAATGGGTATATATAGTCAGCAATGGGATTGCTGGGTCAAATAGTTGTTCATTAGTTCTTTGAGAAATCTCCTAACTGCTCTCCACATTGGCCGAACTAATTTACATTCCCACGAACAATGTATAAGCACTCCCTTTTCTCTGCAGCTCACCAACATCTATTATTATTCTGGCTTTTTAACAAAAGTCATTCTGACTGGTGTAAGGTGGTATCTTATTTTGGTTTTGATTTGCATTTCTCTAATTATTAGTGATAATGAGTGTTTTTCCATGTTTCTTGGCTACTTGTATATTTTCTTTTGAGAAGTGTCTGTTCATATCCTTTGCCCATTTTTTAAGGTGGTTATTTGTTTTTAGCTTGTTAGATTGTTTAAGTCCCTTATAGATTCTGGATTTTAGACCTCTGTTGAATGCATAGTTTGCAAATATTTTCTCTCATTCTATAGGCTGTCTGTTTACTTCACTGATAGGTTCTTCTGCTGTGCAGAGCTCTTTAGTTTAATTAGGTCCCGCTCATCAATTTTTGTTTTTGTTGCAATTGGTTTTGAGGACTTAGACACAAATTATTTGCCAAGACCTAATGCCGAGAAGGGTATTTCCTAAGGTTTCGTCTAAGATTTTTATAGTTTGAAGTCTTACATTTAGGTCTTTAATCCATCTTGAGTTAATTTTTGTATATGGTGATAGGGAGGGGTCCAGTTTTATTCTTTTGCATATGAATAGCCAGTTATCCCCAACACCATTTACTGTATAGGGAGTCCTTTCTCTATCGCTTATTTTTGTCAACTTTGTGAAAAACCAGATAGTTGCAGGTATATGGCTTCATTCCTGAGTTTTCTATCTTTCATTTTCTATGCATCTGGTTTTTGTACTGATACCATGTTGTTTTGGTTGCTGTAACCCTGTAGTATTAAGTCTGATAATGTGATGCCTCCAGCTTTTTTCTTTTTGCTTAGAATTGTTTTGGCTAGTCAGGCTCTTTTTTGGTTCCATAGGAATTTTAGAATAGTTTTTTCTAAATCTGTGAAAAATTACATTGATAGGTTGATAAAAATAGTGTTGAATCTGTACATTGCTTTGGGTAGTATGGTCATTTTAATAATATTGATTCTTCCACTCTATGAGCATGGAATGTTTTTCCATTTATTCATGTCATTTCTGATTTCTTCCAGGACTGTTTCATAGTTCTCCTTGTAGAGATCTTTCACCTCTTCAGTTAGATGCATTCCTAAGCATTTTATTCTTTAAATGGGATTGTGTTCTGATTTGGCTCTCAGCTTGAACATTATTATGTAAAGAAATGCTACTGACTGTTTGTACATTGGTTTTGTATCCTGAAACTATATTGAAATAATTTATCAGCTCAAGGAGCTTTTTGGTGCAGTCTTTAGGGTTTTCTAGGTATAGAGTCATACTGTCAGTGAAGAAAGATAGTTTGACTTCTTCTTTTCCTATTTAAATGCCTTTTATTTCTTTCTCTTTCCTGGTTGCTGTGGCCAAGACTTCTGCTACTATGTGAAATAGAAGTGGTGACAGTGAGCATCCTTGTCCTGTTCCAGTTCTCAAAGAGAATGCTTCCAGCTTTTGCCCCTTCGGTATGAGGTTGGCTGTGGGTTTGTCATAGATGGCTTTTATTATTTTGAGGTTATGTTCCTATAATACCTAGTCAGTTGAGAGTTTTTATCATGAAAGGATGATGGATCTTATCAAAAGTTTTTTCTGTGTCTATTGAGATGATCACATGGTTTTTGTTTTTAATTCTGTTTATATGGTAAATTATTTTTATTGACTTGCATATGTTGAACCAACCTTGCATAGCAGGAATAAAACCTACTTGATTGTGGTGAATTTACTTTTTGATGTGCTGCTGGATTTGGTTTGCTAGTATTCTGTTGAGGATTTTCGCATCTATGTTCATCAGAGATATTGGTCTATAGTTTTCTTTTTTCACATGTCTCAACTAGGTTACGGTATCAGGATGATGTTGGCTTCTTAAAATGAGTTAGGGAGGATTCCTTACTCCTTGATATTTTGGAATAGTTTCAGTAGTATTGGTATCAGCTCTTTGTACTTCTGGTAGAATTTGGCTGTGAATCTATCTGGTCCAGGGCTTTTTTTGGTTAGTAGGTTTATTATTAATTCAATTTCAAAACTTGCTAGTGGTCTGTTCAGGGTTTCAATTTCTTCCTAGTTCAATCTTGGGAGGTTGTGTGTTTACAGGACTTTATGCAATTTGTGTAGATTTTCTAGTATGTGTGCACAGAAGTCTTCATAATAGTCTCTGAAGATCTTTTGTATTTCTGTGGGACTGGTTGTAATGTCATCTTTGTCATTTCAGATTGTGCATATTTGGGTCTTCTTTCTTTTTCCCTTTGTTAATCTAGCTAGTGGTCTATCAATCTTGTTTATCCTTTCAAAAAACAAACTTTTGGTTTCATTGCTGTTGTGTATGGATTTTCACAACTCAATTTTGTTCAGTTCTGCTCTAATTTTAGTTATTTTCTCCTGCTGGTTTTGGAGTATGTTCTTATTTTTCTATTTCCTCTAAGGTGCAATATTAGATTGTTAATATGAGATATTTAGAACTTCTTCATGTAGGCATTTTGTACTATAAATTTTCCACTTAACAATGCTTTCACTGCATCCTAGAGATTTTGGTATGTTGTGTCTCTATTTTCATTAATTTCAATAATTTTTTTTGTTTCTGCTTTAATTTCATTGATTAACCAAAAGTTATTCATGAGTGGGTTCTTTAATTTCCGTGTAACTGTGTGGCTTTGAGAGAACTTCTTGGTATTGATTTTTATTTTTATTGCAGTGTGTTCTAAGAGTATGGTTGGTGTGATTTCAAATTTTTTAATTTATTGAGATTTGCTTTATAGCTAAGCATGTGGTCAATCATAGAGTATGTTCCATGTGCAGGTATATTCTGTGGTTGTTGGGTGGAGTATTCTGTAGATGTCTATTACAGCCAATTGATCAAGTGTTAAATTTAAGTCCAGAATGTCTTTGTCAGTTTTCTGCCTCAATGATCTAACTCTGTTAGTGGGGTGTTGAAGTCCCCTACTATTATTATGTGGCCAAGTCTTTCCATGGGTCTAGAAGTACTTGTTTTATGAATCTGGGTGCTCCAATGTCAGGTGTGTATATATTGAGGATAGTTTTCTTGTTGAATTGAACTCTATCATTATGTAATGCCCTTCTTTTTCTGTTTACTGTTGTTGGTTTAAAATCTGATATAAAATTAATGACCTCTGTAGATCTTTCTTCATCCCTTTACTTTGAGCCTGTGGGTATTATATGTGTGAGATGAGCCTCTTGAAGACAGCAGATGGCTGGGTCTTGTTTCTTAATCCGACTTCCCATGCTGTGCCTTTTAAGTGGGGCATTTAGACTATTTACATTCAAGGTTAGTATTGATATATGAGGTTTTGACCCAATCATAATGTTGTCAGCTGGTTGTTTTGTACACTTGATTGTGTAGTTGCTTTATAGGGTCTGTGGGTTATGAACTTAAGTGTGGTTTTGTGGTAGCAGGTATCGTTCTCTCATTTCCATATTTAGAACTCCCTTAAGGACCCCTTGTAAGGCTCATTTAGTAGCAATGAATTCCCTTAGCATTTGCTTATCTGAAAAGTGTTTTATTTCTCCTTTGCTTATGAAACTTAGCTTGGCAGAATATGAAATTTTTTGTTGGAATTTTTTTTCTTTAAGGATGCTGAGAATAGGCCCTCAATCTCTGCTGGCTTGTAAACTTTCTGCTGAGAAGTCCACTGTTAGCCCGATGGGGCTCCCTTTCTAAGTGATCCTTTAATTGCTTTTAAGACTTTTTTCTTTCACTTTGACCTCGGAGAATCAGATGACTATCTATCTTGAGAATGGCCATCTTGTATAGTATCTCACACAGATTTTTCTGAATTTCTTGAATTTGCATGTTGACCTCTCCAGTGAGACTGGGGGAATCTTCATGAACTACATATCCTCAAATATCTTTTCTAAGTTGCTTACTCTCTCTCCTCTTTAGAAAGGCCAATGAGTCATAGTCTCATTTGGTTGGTCTCTTTACATAATTCCATATTTCTCAGAGGTTTTCTTCATTTTTTAAATTCTTTTTAATTTTTGTCTGACTGCATTGATTCAAAGAACTGGTCTTTAAGCTTGGAGATTCTTTCCTCAGCTTGGTCTATTTTGTTGTTAATGCTTTCAAATGTGTTATGAAATTCCTGTAGTAAATTTTTCAATCCCAGAAGTTCAGTTTGGTTCTTTCTTAAAATGGCTATGTAGTCTTTCAACTCTTGGATCATTTTACTGACTTTCTTGGATTGGGTTTCAACTTTCTTCTGAATCTTGTTGAGCTTCCTTGCCCCACAGTTCATTCATTCACACCTTTCTCAGGTCCTGTTCAGGACTAGGAGCTGTCCTGGCACTCAGCAATTTCATGCAAGTTTGCTGGCTTCCTCCTTTTTCTGCCTCTGTTCTGCATTGCCTCTCTATTGAGTATTTTCTCTCAAAACATTTATTCAAAGTGTGATGATTTACTTGATATTTAGTTTTTCTCAGTGAGAGAAGCACTTCCCAGCTGTATAGTCAGTCATCTTGTCCCCTTCCCTGAAAAATGTACAAACTTAACTGAGCATCCTGTTTTCTCTGTCAAGTTTACTATGGATGGGTGACCCAGAAGTCATGCATGGTCCTGCATCTTTTATCATAGCACTCCATAAAAAAAGACAACTGACTTCTCACTTTGATGAGGAGAAGAAGAGAATTTTACTCTTTCATGTTCATGACAAGGAAACACAAGTTCTTGATGATATAAACTCATTTTTTCTACCTGTATGTGCTGAGCAAGAAAATTATGGAGATGGTACCAAGGAAGGCCCAAAAGTTTGGAGGAAGAAATATCACAGCTATGGTGATGGGTTAGAGAAAAATGGGGATGGGGAAAGTGGAGAAGGGTGATGGGTAAAACCACTTGGTCAGTTGTTGGTCTGGGATCCAAGAAGGAAGACAGGAGGCCTGACATACTTTGGACTAAGTCACTACCTAAATGAAGAGACCTTCACAGAATCTTCATACCACTTTTGTTAAGTTTAGAGTCAAAACATAAATACATGTTTACTTAATATCTTTGGAATTAAGACTAGCATGTATGTCAAGCACTTCACCTTTGTTAACTTATTTAATCCTGACAATAATTCCTCTATGCAGTTTCTACCATTCTTATGCACATCTTAAAGATGAAGATAGGTTGAATCACTTTTCTAAAGTCATACTATGAAAAAGTATCAAAGTGGGGACTCAAACCCAAGTCCAGCTGACTGCAGCACCTTACTCCTAACTGCTGCCCAGGACAGCTTTGAGATGTGACTCAGGAGTAACACTTGGTTACTGGATGCTGAATAAAGTTTATGAATTATTCAGACTTGTGGTATCTTTTTCCTTTTCCTTATTTGCACATAAGTCAGTTGATTGTTTAGTTGTACCTCTGCAAGGGAGAGAAAATATATAAAATTCATGCTGTTTCACGATGTCTAGTTAGTAGGCTCTGAAATTTGAGGGAGCAGTAAGACAAAAACTATGCATAAAATAAAGTTTAAGAATTACTAGCAGATTTCATTGGCTATACTAATCTTTTCCCCATTACTGCAGAGGTGTGGGGAGCAAACTGGTTTTTCATTGGGAATGGGACTACAAAAGCTCTATTAATGATAAGTAGTAAAACATTTTTAAAAAACGACACCAAAAGCTGTTCCATAACTCCAGACTATGGAATAAAAATCATTGAATGCTATTTCATAACTTCAGACTGTGAAATAAAAATAATTTACTTTCACCCTAAAGTCAACTGAGGAAAAAGTTATACAAATC
This sequence comes from Aotus nancymaae, assembly GCF_030222135.1. NCBI lineage: Eukaryota > Metazoa > Chordata > Mammalia > Primates > Aotidae > Aotus > Aotus nancymaae. The sequence goes on from NW_026988471.1 coordinate 35,584,736, forward strand.
TACACACAGAAATGTTTGCACACCCATGCATGCCTCCCACACATACAGCCCACCAGCACCATCGCACTCTCCAGTCTGTGTCTTTGTACACACTGCAGTGTCTGTGTAGAAAATGACATCTGCTGCAAAAGGTTAACCTGTCTTTTAAGGTTGCCTGCATTTTTTCAATTTTGATCCTAAATGGTTTGTTCTTGGTTCCTCTGGCACTTGCTGGCTCTCTCTTGCACTTCCACATTTCCAAGGCAGTATAGAGACACAAGAGTAAATTTAACCTCACCAAAGATGTCATTAAAATAACATGTAATCTCTTGCACTATGATTCTCTCCTTCTAGCAATATCTCACCCCTATGAGGCTGTTGTTAGAATCCTCATTTGTTAATGAGAAACTGAGGCATCAAAAAGCCAATCAAATTCCTAGTTAGGGCCGGGCACCATGGCTCACGACTGTAATCCCAATACTTTGGGAGCCCAAGGTGGACGGATCACCTGAGGTCAGGAGTTCAGGACCAGCCTGGCCAACATGGTGAAACCCCATCTCTACTAAAAATACAAAAATCAGCCAGGTGTGGTTGTGGGCACCTATAATCCCAGCTACTCAAGAGGCTGAGGCACAAGAATCACTTGAACCCAGGAGGTGAAGGTTGCAGTGAGCCAAGATCATGCCACTGCACTCCAGCCTGGGTGACACAGTGAGACCCTGTCTCAAAATAAATAAATTCCTAGTTAGATCCACATTGATGTTTAAAACTCATGACCCCTTACTTCCAGCCTGGAGCCCAGGTGATATATTTACATAAGGACTGGGGGAGTCCCAGCACTGCTTAGGGTACAAAGTGAGGACTGGGGGCGGGGTGTAGACCTCACAGGACTCAAAGCTGGGAAAGGCTTTATGGTGGAAGCATGCACCCCTGCGGAGAAAGTAGGAAGGGCAGAGCCTTGGACGGAACCAAGGCTCTACAATCCCAGCATTTGGGTTAAAGGGTAGGAACTCGGAGGGGAAAATACAAATGAGGGAAGAGGGGCAGAAGAGCAGAGCTTGATTTGCTTGTTTTGCAAAAAACAAGATTTGCTGCTTGAGCAACTGAATGCCACTGTGACTTCCCGGGCCAGTGACTGATAAAGTAGAAAAACTATTTGGAAAGAGGTATCACTATTCATAGAGAGGATGAATAAAAGTCTTAAGGGAAAACATAGCAATTTTGGAAGCTATCAGTTTTGTTTTTCACACAGAGCAAATCTGTTTTCAGAAGGCAGGATTTAAGATATAGAGAACATGAGCAGAAAGTACATTGGGGACCTATAACCACTGTCCTGCCAGAGTCCTGACAGTCAGAAGTGGGAGACTGGAGATAATATACTTTGGTTTAGAAATTCAGATTAATTTGCATTAAAGGATTTAATGTTCATATTCTCTATCATGCTCGGAGGTCTTAGTACAAGAAATTCCCTTGATTCCTTCAAAGCAAAGGGATAATGAACATTTTTGAGGCATCATATTTTGGCTCAGGCTTATCCTAAACTAACTCCTGTGTTTAAAGCAGGGCCAAGTGCAGGGAAGAAGAGAGATTTCTCTGAGAAGGTGCAATGAAAAGACCAGCTCCATGCAGGGCACTCTTCACGCTGATCTCTGACCAGTGCCCACCCTCAGAACAGCAGCCATTTGACACCTGGCCTACTGGTGAACTATCCCTTCTCTCTGAGCCAAAGAACTGACCCTCAGTTATCCCAGTCCCCTAAAATCAGGGAGGAGGTGAACATCAAGGTCATGCTCAGCACCATGAAGGGCACCTGAGGAATGCAGAGGAGTGGAACTGGGTTTGCTCTTCCAGAGAATATCTATGAAGTGCTTATGTCTGAGTGATACAAATGATGAGGTTGTATTTACATAAATTCTCCAAATTACCATAGCTCTGAGCCCCCGTCTGCCTCATAAGTGGAACCACAGCTTCTTTCAGACTCTCTCCCTCCTCCAGCATCTCCTATATTGATCAAGCCTCCTGTGCATCCTGCTTCTTTGCATTGCTGATGCCTCCTAAGGTTTAAGGACAATTGACTTCCCTGGGATCAGCCCTGGATATATCCACTTCCAAGATGAGGCTTCACTCTGCCCCAACAGGAAAATCTCATGAGAACACAATAGTTCTGCATCCCAAATCTGGGCTTTCAGTCTTACATAACTCTCTGCTGCGCAGTCCAGCTTGAGAATCCCCTCCCCATTCTCTAAAAACAGCCTGACGGATGCTCAGCCCCTGAGGTGAGGGAGGTGGCGGTGTGGGGCTTCCCTCACTGAGGGGCAGCTATGCACACGTTCGTGGTATACTGGGATATAAATCCAAGACAGAATAGTTTATCTGGAGGAAAAGAAAAAGGTAACAGTTGTTTCTATTTCTCCAATAGTAATAAGTAAAGAGAGCACTGGGTCATTTTTTAAAATTTATTATTAAATTTTTTAATTTAATAATAAATTTTTTAAAATTTATTATTAAATTTTTTAATTTAATAATAAATTTTTAAAAAATTATTAGAATTTTCAGTCTGAGTCAGTGGTGTGCTGGTAAATGTTTAACAACGAGCTCTCTAACGCAGGGGTGAGATAGGCCTGACTTGCCAATTCCCATCATATAAATATTTTCACCATTGTTAATTCCAAGTTACCAATGTCAAGCCAATCAGCTCACCCAATCCTGAAAGCATAATAATTGGCTCTCACAGTGTAAATTAGTTCAACTACTGTGGAAAACAGTGTGGCAATTCTTCAAAGACCTAGAGGCAGAAATACAATTTGACCCAGCAATCCCATTACTGGGTATATACCCAAAGGAATATAAATCATTTTATTATAAAGATACATGCGTGCATATGTTCGTTCCAGCACTATTCACAATATCAAAGACATGGAATCAACATAAATGCCCATCAATGATAGACTGGATAAAGAAACTATGGTACATAGACACCATGGAATACTATGCAGCCATAAAAGAAACAAGATCATGTCCTTTGCATGGACCATGGACATGGAATATATTGGAAGCTATTATACTTAGCAAACTAACACAGAAACAGAAAACCAAATAGCACATGTTCTCACTTACAAGTGGGAGTTGATGAAAACACACAGACACATAGGGTGGGGATCAACACACACTGGGGCCTGTCAGAGTTGGGGATGGGGAGAGGGAGAGTATCAGGAAGAATAGCTAATGAATGCTGGGCTGAATACCCAGGTGATGGGATGATCTGTGCAGCAGAACACCATGCCACATGTTTACTTATGTAACAAACCTGCACATCTGGCACATGTACCCCCTGAACTTAAAATAATAGTTGAAGAAAAAAAATTGGCTTTCGGCCAGGCGCAGTGGTTCATGTCTATAACCTCAGCACTTTGGGAGGCCGAGGCAGGCAGATCATGAGGTCAAGAGATCAAGACCTACCAGCTGGGCGTGGTAGCGCACACCTGTAGTCCCAGCTACTTGGGAGGCTGAGGCAGGAGAATTGCTTGAACCTGGGAGGCGGAGGTTGCAGTGAGCTGAGATGGCGCCACTGCACTCCAGCCTGGCACCTGGTGAAGGAGCGAGACTCTGTCTCAAAAAATAAAAATAAAAATAAAAAAAATTAGCTCTCAAAAGCAGGTGTCAGTGGCACCTTCATATATGGAAACATCGAATACTGTCTTTTCCATAAGAAATATTTCCACTTAGTTGGGAGACAAAATAAACTCCAGAAATTTATAGGAAATAGCACAAGATGGAACAAAACCAGAGTTTAAGTTGTAAGAACAAGATTCTAAGGAGGGAAGGAGGTAGCGAAGTCATGTCAGAATCTCTGTGGGGAAGGAGAAATCGGGAACTCGCTGCACTTTGACAGCAGCACAGGCCTGGTAACCAGGTCTTCTGGGGTCAAACAGTAGCATTGTTTCAGGCAGCCTGCCTGCCACTGGGAGATGTGAGGATGAAACTAACCTGCCTGCCATTGGGAGATGTGAGGGAACTCAATCACAGGGAGCCTGGAGAGAAGAGAGCAAGTGAGGAGGAGTTGGCTTTGGGAGGTGCCTGCGCTTTTGAACCCTTGAGAGGTAGATGGGAGCAAGAGGAACAAACCGAGGACTTAAGGTCAGTTAGACCTGGGTTCAAATCCTTCTTGCAATTGACTAGTTAGAAAATCCCAAGTTTCTAGTTAGAAAACACAACCTCTCACAGCCTGCTTCTATGGAATGAATGGGAATAACAACATTCCCTCCACTCCACGACTCAGGTTTGCTGGGAGAACCCAGTGGAACACCACAGGTGAGAACAGTTTCAAAACAATTAAGTGCTTTACATGTTCAGTATTATTACCACTTTCTTTCCTTCTAGGCCATTGGGAGGTTGAGGGTTGAATGTTATTGACTCATCAGGAAGGTGGGAGGGCAGGAAGTGACAACTCTCACTCCTGGAGGGAAGGAAGGGTGTTGATGGGGAGAAACCAACATCTCCCCAGACTATAAATTACAGATACCCAAAGGAGCCATGCATGTTAGACTCTGAGGCAAGAAATGACAACGTAAAAGTGCAATTTAGCAACCAGATGGAGACCCTGCCTAACATAAAAGGAAAGACATTAGTATGTCAGTCACTGTCCCATCAGGATCTAAAACCTTACAAAATCCTAGAAATTAAAGAAACAATTATCAGTCTTTTGGGGATCCTTATTTATTTATTTATCTTATTTTATTTTTTGAGATGGAGTTTCACTCTTGTTGCCCAGGCCGGAGTGCAATGGCACAATCTCGGTTCATGGCAATCTCCACCTCCCGGGTTCAAGTGATTCTCTTGCCTCAGCCTCCAGAGTAGCTGGGATTACAGGCATGTGCCACCACCCCTGGCTAATTTTGTATTTTTAGTAGAAATGGGGGTTTCTCCATGTTGGTCAGGCTGGTCTTGAACTCCCGACCTCAGGTCATCCACCCACCTCAGCCTCCCAAAGTGCTGGCATTACAAGCGTGAGCCACCATGCCCAGCCGGGGAATCCTTTTTAAATGAGTTTAACTTAGCTGCACACCTTTCCTTCCTGACCCAAAATAAAAGGAGTGTTTACTTTTCATCATTTTACATCACCCTTTGCAATAACTAAATCAATTCTGAGACATCACAAAACCAAATTAGAAACAGTCAAGAAAGAGGTTTTACTTAAAAGAGCTAGTGGGAATGAGAAAACCAAGGAAAAGAAGTTTGAGACATGGTAGCAAAAAAGAAATTCCTGACTGACAAGAGCAATCAGCTCCTCCAAGAAGAAAGAGAAAGACATTCAACCTTGGAGCTCAGATGCTGGGCCTGGTGATGGAGGCACCATTTTTGTGGGTTGGGCTTCACATCAAGGTAAACTTTGCTTAACCTCGCTACTTTCCTATGTCTAAATAAAGATGGCGACTGGTTTGCTAGTCTGTTGATCATGTCAAAAAATACTTCTGTTCTTTCCTCAAAAATTATTTTTTCTCTTCATAGTGGTGTGCTTGATAATTCAGGAGGGAAAATACTTGTTCGGAAGGTTGCTGGACAATCTGGCTATAAAGGGAGTTATTCCAACGGTGTCCAGTCATTATCCCTACCACGATGGAGAGAATCCTTTATCATCTTAGGTATGACCACATAGTGGAGAAACACTGCTAAACGTACCACGAGATGAAACGTGCTCTTTTCATTGTGCTATTTGTTTTTGCTTATGGCCTGCCTCATTTCATAAAAATTTGAAGCATTAGTTTTTCTGATAATTAGGATCATGAAACAATAAATTAGAACTACATGAAAAATCACCACGAAGTCAAATCTGAAAATACTAAAAGGCTTCAACTGCTTGTTTAATTACACTGCAGCTATCTGTAAGTCCAATCAGATTTTTAATTACATTAATTACATTTAATAGCTTGGGTTTTAAAACCAGTCCTTTAGTTACGCCAAACGTGCCTCATATCTAGAGCCTTATTCCTTGAGATTTCTGGTAAGTGGATAGATAGGTATTGTCATAGTATATCCGTTGTGTCATACACAATGGCCATATCAAGATGCAGTCTGTTCCATTGTTGGCAATGCTAAGTTTGATTCATTGGATACTTTGCCATATCTCTCCATGGCAAAGCTACCTCATAATTAATAAGCATCTGTAGGGTGCTGCATTAACATGCTCAAGTAGCTTGTTCCCCAATAAATTTCACCCAATGATTTTAACATCCATTGCTGATCCTCACTGTAGCAAGTATTAGTAAATGCAAATTATAATTTTTTCTAATTCCATCATTCCTTCCACATTTATTAGCTAATGTTCTTATATAAAGACTTTCTTTCCCCCTGTGCACCTATTATTTTTAAGTGGACTACGGACTCATAGATTGTGTTTAAAAATATAATATAATGTTATCATCTATGATCTTCATTTTTCTTTTTGTATTTTTATATTTTCTGAGATTCCCCAGTGGGAGCCCTTCAAGCTTTTGACATGTTCACGGTATTGCTTGAGTACAACACAATGTTCTATGCTCACCTTATACTTACCCTACTCTAGACCTGAATCTCCCATTTTCTCTAAGAATTTTAAACTAGATTGTAGCCAACTTCCTGGCCTCCAAACAAAATTAGGCACCTTGGGACTGTCCTGAGAAGGAGCCACTTACAGAAAACCAACTGAATAGGGAAGAGAGAAATGTTTTATGAGACTGTAGGCCTTCCAGTCTGGGTGGTTTTCTAGCACTGCTAGGCACCCCATGCCTCAAGCCCCTACTATCCTCCACTGACTAGAGTCGTAACAAAACAACAAACAGACCTTTTATTATTCTTCTCAACTTGAGCAATCCCTGTTTCCTTTTGCCTGCCAAATTCTACACACCCACGGTTCAAATTAAACTGGTTTCTTTGTCAGATAGTGGAAGGGTATCAACCACTGTACTTCCGGAACTTTGCCTTGTAACAAAAAATTCAAAACAGGAGCCATGTGAAAATGCTAATGTCTAGAATACAAATATGTTGAGATACAGAGAAATATAATCTCCTCATCGTACCAAGTAGATCCTGGCTAAATAAGGGCATTTCAGCCTCAAGTGCTCAGTCTGCAATCCAAGAATCTCAAAAGAGGTTTAAAAGAAAAATTAATTCTATGGCAGTAGAAATGTTTTGGGCTTTTTAAGTGAAAATCAATCTGCTGATATTATTCCCTATAAATCTCAGCTTCCGTCTCTCCTGATTCGACCTAGTGACATTTAACCGAAAATACTTTTTGCCAATGATAATAAACATTTGTGCTTCTGCACTTGGAAGCCTCTCTTGAATGGATGAGTTAGGAGCTCACTGCAGCATAAGGATTGATAACTGACCGGCAGCCAAGGAACGCTTCCCATTATTCAGAGGCTCATGGCCAGTAAATTTAACTGGATCATGTCCGAATCCTCTTCTGAAGGCTCAGGTGCCACCATGACCTTTCTCTAGGTTTTTATTTCTAATTTTCATATGCCCCTGGGATCCTTAACTAGTTCACTTTGGTGGGCTAAGAGAGGGAGTGAAAAGGGATATATACATTTATGACCCGCATGATCTTTGCACAGCCCAGGGGTATGAAATGTCAGTGAGGGACCCCCTATTACTTCCCTTTTATTCTTTGATCCACATTTCAGGGAACTGAGCTCATGTTTCTTTTCCTTCTGAATAGAAACAGAAAAAAAAAATCATCAGGTTTTAGATGTGAGAAGAACAATAAATAGAGAAGATTTCTCTTCCTCACTTTCTGTAGATAAAGTGTGGCCTACAGCCATGGGGCCCTCCCAGGACCTAAAATAACCTCAATCATTGGCATTTGAAGCAGGCCTCGACATTGGCGGAGGATTTGGAAATGCCAGGTTCTGTTCCCCAGGTGATTTTAATGAGGTGAAGTAATGCAAGTGAGCCCATACACGTGGCATTTATACAGCAGAACAAATTTTTGCATCTCTATGGAGATATATAGTTCCAAAACATCTTAACATTTTTTCCATTAGATGCCTACAACTTTGTGTAGTAAGTAGGGCCATGTCATTATTCCTATTTTCTGAATGAAAAAACAAGAGCCTCAAAGGTTGGGGCAGTTAATTAAAGGTAAAATAGAAACAGAAACCTAGATTGTCTTACTCCTAAACCCAGGTTCTTCCTGAGACCTTGTTGCTCTTTCTGCTTCATGATCCTACAATCCCTTGGCCAGTAGGAAGGTTGGCAAGATAATGCACTAGATCCTCCTCCACCCACCTAGGCCCTCCAGGCAACACTGCTCACCATCTCCTTCACATCCTGTGAAAGTATTCCCTCCGGATGGGAGAAGAAATGCTTTCATTACTAGATGTAATATCGGCTAATAGGTAGTACCCTACTAAGGTACTACCTATTAGCCAATAATGCCCTACCAATATATTTTAATTTTTTTTTTAAGATGGAGTCTCACTCTGTCACCAGGCTGGAGTGCAATGGCACAATCTTGGCTCACTACATCCTCCAACTCCCTCGTTCAAGGGATTCTCCTGCCTCAGCCTCCTGAGTAGCTAGGATTACAGGCACATGCCACCATGCCCAGCTAATTTTTGTATTTTTAGTAGAGATGGAGTTTCACCATGTTGGCCAAGATGGTCTTGATCTCCTGACCTTGTGATCCGCCTGCCTCAACCTTTCAAAGTGCTGGGATTACAGGCATGAGCCACTGTGCCCGGCCAGTATTTTAATTTTAACAGAGATCTAAGCATTAAGATATTCTCACACTGAATAAATACTTCTTGAGCAACTACTTCATGACAGAAAAAAACTGCTTTGGGCTCTGAAAATTCAACAGTAACCAAGTCAGACAAATGACTTGCCTTCAGGGAGCTTACTATATTCCAGCAGCACTCTCACTTTAATTGTGGAACAAAGCCCATATGGTAGAATTTCAGGCATCCTTTTATGGTTGGAAGAAGACTTTGGTAATTTTTTTTGTGCTTCATCTTTTCTCTGATAGACATTACCAATCCTCCTCCTTGCCTGGTAACTCCCGTGTCTCCCCCTGGGTGGGTAACACATGGTTTTTTCCAAGGTTGACCTATATTTACCAACTTGTAGTTGTTCTGTTGTGAAATTCAAATGAATCCCACAGGGTCTGTGAAAGTGAGAGGTAGCCAGCCTATGACCAGAGTACTCCATCATCTCAAAGGAGAGCATGTGAAAGGCTTCTCATTCATCTGCTGATATAATCAAACATTCGAGGCCACACAGATGAAAACCTTAGCTTCCATGTCACATCTTCACGGGTGAGAGAAGGGTTGCTGATGTTAAACAACTCTGAGTCATGGAGATTTGGCTGCTTCCATTATGATAGTAAAGCTATATGGGAAAAGAAAATGCCACTTGACATTCTCATTGTAATCAACAACTTTTTTTTTTCTTTTTTGCAGAAAGTAAACCCAAAAAGGGTGTAACCTACCCATCAGCTCTTACATACTCATCATCCAAAAGTCCAGCTGCCCAAGCAGGCAAGTGCTCACGTGTGATTGAATCTAACCCTTGAGTTCATAAACACGTGATGTGTTTTGGGAGACAGCAGAGAAATTAACGTCCTAACCGGTCAAGCTCCACTGGCTCTGGCAATATTTTAACAGATGCCAGGAACATGGCCACAGAAATCAATGAGATCAGATGGCTGGGGCTAAAAAGTGAAAGCTTTATTTTTTGTTTTTGCAGTCCGAGATTGTGTCTCTATATTTGTGTCATTTTCATTCAGATTGTTGCCTTGAGTTCTACTGTATTGTTACTTTAGAAAATGACATGACATTCTGTCTGGAAATGTTTCCTGGCAGCTGAAAGGAAAAAGGCTGTCTACTTAGGTATGAAATGAAGAGAAGCAAAGAGAACGAGGTGGTTTATGTGATAACAGCAAGCTGCTAATCCGAATAACCCAGGCCAAAAATACACCGTCTATGGGGTTGTGCCAACCCAGCTTCCATGGGAACTACAAAAGTGGGTATAGGTAGACTTCGGGCCAAGAAAATACCTCTTTCTAGGTTTCTGTGTTAAATCAAGAACTGTACTATGCATTATTGTGTCTCCAGAGGTGTTTTGATTTCCCACACAAAGAGAAACTGTGAGTTGCTTTATAATGGGATTGTGCATTGCTTCCAGAAACTTGCTGGGCTAGCTAATATGTTATGAGCCTGATAGTTCAGGTTCTATTCCTGTACTTAAGGTGAACATGGTTTAAGAATAGCAGTAGAACAGCATTTATGGAGCATTTGCTGTATGCCAGGCATCATTCCAAGAATTTTACCTGATCAGGCCAGGCGCAGTGACTCATACCTATAAGCCCAGCACTTTGGGAGGCCGAGGTGGGTGGATCATGAGGCCAGGAGTTCGAGAATTTTATCTGATCATTGAGTTTAATCATCATAAACCACTAACAGCCTATAGTACTGCTCTGGCTCTTTGAGGAAAATGCAACACGGAGAAGTTAATTACTCTCTGTCAAACAGAAACCCCTCTCTAAACCATCATTCTAGATTTTCTTATGCTAATAGTATGTATATAGATTCCTGATTTTCATGATTTGAGGAGCCTTAGCATACACATAAGGAATGTTTTTTGTCTTTTCCCTTACTTACTGCTCTGGCTCCATCTATCTAATGACGTTTTAATGAGTCCAGTCGTCTAGTCCTGTCTGTTTAGTTGCAAGTATACAGCTATCCCCACCTCCACCTGTGAACTGGCAGCGGGTGCTGGTGCCTCTTGGGCCATTTCTGAGATATGGCTTGTTCTTTTTTGGCCTGGGCACAGAGAAGACGAATGGGTGGCAGAGGTCTCCTTAACTGGCTGGTGTCTCTATTGTTTCATCTGGACTTGTGGCTCTGCAGAGCCAGATGAAAGACTGATTCCTGAGTAGGTGATATGTGTAGATATCAAAGGCAAGGGGACAGTGTTTCATTTTAGCCTGACACCCTCTTCTTGGACCAGAAATCTGTGCCCTCACTCCTTTCTCCAAGGTAGATACCCATGCTAGGTTCCAGCAGCACCCCCTGCCCCCCGCAGCCCCTTCACACAGAGCCATAGGAACAGCCAGGCTTCTTTTTAGCCCCCTCTGGGGTCTGAGAACTGGGATGGGGTGCGGTTGCCTTCCTCCTTGCATTTTGCTGCACCCCCAGCTGCCGAGATCTGCTGGCCTGGGCCACTCCAGCTGCGCCCCTCCCCCTCTCAGAGATCCCTGAGGCAGAAAAAGTCCCCAAGTTCACATACAGCCCCCAACTTTAGGGACCACATGTCAACACTCCCTATTTTTACCCTGAGTGGGAGGGTGCTTCTAGACTCCCAGAATACACCCCCAAAACTCTGCAACTCTGTTGCAGCACTGCACGCCTGTGATGGGTATGCAGAAAGACTGGAGGGAAATAAGATGCCCACCTGCCCTCCTGGCAAGTCCCCACAATCTTAATGAATGACTCTCTTAAAGCACCTTCATTTGGCTTGGGTGCAACAAAGAGTGAAGGAAGGGAGGAAATATCATCTGACTCTGAACACAGCACTCTCTAAAAGGTGGCTTCTGACCCCTCCCCTTCTTCAGGTCCTTTCCTTCTGTTCACTGGCCTGGGATGGGGGTGTCGGGGTTTTGTCCAGGTTCTGGTGGAATGAAGTCACCCATGGGAAGTTCAGTGGCACCTCTCCTCTTTCAGAAAGGGATACTTGCTCCCTTCTGGCTTCAGCTTTGGGCCTGTGTCTGGACAGCAGGAAGGGCCACAGAACCTCCAGTGACTGTAGCTGTCTGTCCAGTGCGCTCTCTGTGCCACACACCTGCACTACAGTAACCCCAAGGCAGAGTGCCAGTAACTTCCCTTTTCAGATGAGGAAGTTGGCCTTTAGAGAGGTTTAGTAACTCACCCACGGGCACAGTTCTAAGCAGCTCAAAAAGTATGCAAACTCGGTATCCCCTTAAAGCAGGGAAAGTTGCAGGGAAAAGAGCTTAGGGGAGAGAAACTATAGCCAAATGATAACTCAGATAATAAAAGTCTACTTGGCTTGTACAGTCTTTCTCCACAGCAGAGATGATTTCTAAAACTATTTACCCCAAGCACCATCCATCCCCAGCAAGAACTTGTTCCAGATGTCCAAGTCGTTGACATCCACAAGAAGTGCAGGTGGCCAAGGGTGCTTCTCGTGAAATTTATAAACTAGCAAGAGCCAGGCATTGCTGATGTCACTTGTCCCCTTGACCATACCATTTAAACTTCTAATGACAGTATCACTAGGCATTACTATCATCTGCTTGTTACTAGATTATCTGTGATGGTCAGAGTCTGAAAAATTATTTACTCCTTCATTTCATTCATTCATTTATTCATTCAGTATTTACACTGAGTGAGCATCTCCTATGTGCAAGACCCTGAGCTAAACTACCAGCATTCCAACATAAAAGGGATTCCTGTGGACAGAAGCAGCTCTCTCTTTAAAGTCTTAGTCCCTAAGTCCTTAGTCTAACTTAGGAGTAAGTTTTCACAAATTCAAATAAAAATGAGCGCAATTAAACAAGTGGTCCCCTTGGTCTTCCTTAAACGATAAAATTCCTTTCGACATTAGGGGAAGCAGAAGAGATGCAGGGTGAGCAGCTGTTCAGGTCTCAGCATTGCACCTCTAAAATGTGTCCCGTCTCTCTGAGATTATGAATTAACAGGTTAATCAGGCTAGGATGACCCCTGAAAGCATGACAACCTTCTGTCCTGGGAAGTTACCTCCCTCAAAAACTAGAAGGCACTTTGATTTGCCCTGTGTGGCTCACACTGAGAACAGGCATTCCCTGAGATTTAAATGCTGTCTGCCCCCTACCCCCTATCCCCACCCCGCCCCCTGACATTTAGCAACCATTAGGCAGGCAGCTGATTTTTGACTTAGAGCCTTGAGGTAAGTAAAAACAGTAAGTTTTTATTTAAATAAAAACAGGTAAGTGTTGGTTTGTAGAAGTTTATTAAAAAAAAAAAAAAAAAAAAAACTAGGAAGGCACATTCCTAGTACCACAGCAAGAGAAGGGAAAGTAAATCTTTGTTAGAGGCTGCTGAGCTGGTATGGGAAAAACCCTCCTGCCTTCCCTGACTGTCTGCTGAGTCCCTCGCTGTGGCTCTCAAATCAGAATTCCACGGCCCACCCTGAGTCCAGTGAGTCAGAATCTCTGCAACCAGGGCCCTGGGACCTGCATTTTAACACATCTACTGTGGTTCTAACGATGAGCCAGGTGCGGGGAGCTGTGTGGCACCTGCTATGTTTGAGAAGGTGGCTGCCGGGAGCTCTCTGACCATGCCCAAATAAGGAATATGTGTAGAGTTTAAGAGAAGTTTTGAAATCCTTTCCCATAAAAATCTTTGAAAAACAATCAAACCTCCATGTAGCTGAGATTGCATGAAGAAGCTATTTTACTAGGTTTTTTTTGTTGTTGTTGTTGTTTTCCAAATGGCTCACGAAGAACTTGGTTCCATGAAGAATTCACCTTGGATCGAATCAAGGACACTATGTTCAGTGAGGAATTGGGAACAATTGGGATAGGAGGAGTCATTTTTCTCTATCTTCCCTCTTAAAGACAGTTCTAATCCATGAAGGAGGGCAGGCAGAAACAGCAGCCCACGGAAGCCCATGGAAACCCATGGCTGTTAGTTGAATTTAAGATGCACTTGACGGCATCTGCATTATAAGCTAGTGATACAAAGACTGCCCTCGGGAGAGTGAACCTTTCTCTAGCAAATCAATTTTAGCAAAGGCAGACTGAGATAGTCAGAAGCCTGGAGATTAGCCTATGGTGTGACAAAAAGATAATTCAGATTTTCAATATACAGTAAGTTTTAGGTGGCAAAAAAGTTCACTATTTCCAAGTAGTTGTATTTTTAGTACATTGCAGTTTCATGAATAATTTACAAGTAAACTAAATTGTCAGTTTATGTTTCTTTCCAGACTATTAATTACATCCTATTTCATAAAATATATAAGTGGGTTTGTTAAATGGCTTTTCCCTAGATGAAGTAGGTCAAACCTGGGCCTGCACCTCCCTGAAGAGGCATTAATACCTGGTAGCATTTACCAGAGGGTAAGACGGAGAAATTAGAAACTTCCCTAATACCTGTTATGAACGTTCAAACTCTTTAAAATAATGGAAATGTCATAAATCAGGCAGATTCAGTTTTGCCTGAGGATGGCTTGAAGACTGGCTGAACCCCCGAGGCTGCTCCCAGCTCTTTAGTGATTTGTCTGGCGCAGGCTACAGGCAGATTTAAAGGTGACCACCTTAGCAACAAACAAGGCAATTGAAAGATCGGCTTCCTGCCTTGACCTGGTAATGCCTGCAAGAGCAGACTGAATGGCTAAATTCCAACCCAATTCCAGACTACTGTTTGCTGACCTGCTCTCCCAAGTCAGTGCTGTGATTCCTGCAGAAGATGGCAGAGTCAGGGTGGGGAAATGAGCAGGTGCTGGTGCTGGCGGTGGGTCTAAACACCCCACCACACATTTGTCTGCATCGCTTGTCCAGGACTATGATTGTGACACTATTTTCCTGGATGTTGTACAATGCCAAAGGGGAAGGTGAATGGTTCCCACCGAGACAGAAGCATCTTCTTATTTCAGATGTCATCTCCTTGGCCTGCTGTGCTGTGTAATAAAAACACATCAACCCTAAGCAGAGTAAGGCCAGAGCTGGGATGCTGTCGTAGGCTGAAAAACACCCTCGAAAAGACATCCGCATCCTAATCCCTGGAACCATTAAATGTTTCTTTATATGGAAAAAAATGTGGGGAGGCTTTGCTAATGTGATTAAATTAAGGATCTTGAGATGGTGGGGCGGGGGTTATTCTGGATTCCCCAGGTGGGCTCTAAATGCAATCACCGGCATCTTTGTAAAAGGGAGGCAGAGGGAGATTATTTTACATCCATAGAGGAGGAGATTGTATTAGTTCATTCTCACACTGCTATAATACTATAAATTACCCAATACTGAGTAATTTACAACCAAAGGAGGTTTAATTGACTCACAGTTCCACATAGCTGGGGAGGCCTCAGGAAACTTACAATAATGGCAGAAGGGGAAGCAGGCACGTCTTACATGGTGGCAGGTGAGAGAGAAAGACAGAGAGAGAGAGAGCGCGCACGCAGATAGGGAAAATCTGCCTCATAAAACGATCAGATTTTGTGAGAACTCACTATCAGGAGAACAGCATGAGGGACACCACCCCCATGATCCAATCATGTCCCACCTGGTCCCTCCCTTGACAGGTACGGATTCTAGGGATTACGATTTCAGATGAGACTGGGGTGAGAGCACAGAGCCAAACCATATCAGAGGTCATGTGAAGACAGAGCAGAGAAACAGCTGAGGATGCTGGCCTTGAAAACTAAAGTGGCACGGCCACAAGCCAAGGAATGCCAGTCCACAGAAACCAGAAGAGGCAAGAAGCAGAGTCTACCCTACAGCCTCCTGAGGGAGCTCAGTGTTGCTGACACCCTCAGTTTGACCCAGTGATGCTGATTTCTGACTGCTGGCCTCCAGAACTGTGAGAGAATAAATTTCTGTCATTTTAAGCCACCCAGTTTGTGGTAGTTTGTTACAGAAGCCCTAGGAGCCAATACAGATGCACAGGGACAGAAGCTACCGTGCCCCCAGTGGGGCCCAGCAGGCACAAGCAGCAGCAGGTTGTTCCTTCCCAGGACTGAGGAGCTGTTCACTTTGGGGGCCATCGTGTGTCTCCCTGAGAACCCGCAGTTCTCAATGCTCAGTGGGTAGTCACTTGTTCCATTGCTCTAAACCTTCAGAGATGTCCTCAGAGCACCAGAGCACTAACAAACTGAGACTTGCTTTATAGGGAGCCAACTACAGTGGTGTTTAAAACGAGAGAAGCAATCTAAATCATCATGCATGGATGAAGAGTACCATTTAGAAGTAGAATCTAGGCCAAGCACACTGGCTTGCGCCTGTCATCCCGGAGCTTTGGGAGGCTGAGATGAAGGAATTGCCTGAGGCCAGAAGTTCAAGACCATCCTAGGCAACACAGGAAGACACTTTCTCTAAAAAAATAAAAATAAAAAATAAAAATTAGCAGGTATGGTGGCTTGCACCTGTAGTCCCAGCTACTTGGAAGGTTGAGGTGGGAGGATCACTTTAGCCCAGAGGTTCAAGGCTGCACTGAGCTATGATTGCACCACTGCACTCCAGCCTGGGTGACAGAGCAAGATCCTGTCTCTAAAAAGAAAAAAAAAAAGTAGAATCCAGTTAGTTATGTTACCCCATTTTACAGATGAGAAAACTGGCGCCTGGAGGAGTTGACTAGTCATGAACTAACCTAAACTAGAGCATCTAGAATGCAGTCTCTAAGACTAAGTCATAGTGAAAGCCCCATAAGTACCTTCAATCTTCTATTCCAAGGCCAATGCAAATCGAAACAGCAAAAAACAAAAACAAAAAACGTGTACATGAACCATTGCTAGTGGTGCCAGGCAAATTAATCCAGCAATTAATCATGTTCTGCCTTGTCTATATTCTATGTTGCTGCAGTTTTGACCTGTCATTTATTTTATCACTACTTAATCTTTGGTTGATTGAGTGACTGCTCTGAGAGTATACATTCTTTCAGGCAAGAATGTGGCTGTTACCTGGGTTTCACCCTTCACGGTGGCTAGCACAGCTCCATGCTCATAGCTAGTGTTCAATCAACATTTATTTTATTTCTAGTTCTATAAGAGTTTACAGGTTATTTTGTGGGCCCTAGTATAATTCCATTTTCTTACAGGTGAGACCACAAAAGCCCATCAGAGGCCACCCATTCCAGGGACAACTGCACAGCCGGTCACTCTGATGCAGCTTCTGGCTGTCACTGTAGCTGAGGCCACCTCCACCACCTTGCCAAGGCCATCCCTTTCTGCAGCTTCTACCACCAGCAGCCCCAGACCACAGCCTGTGGGCCACAGGAGCCAGGAGATGGGTCAGTAGGTAGACCATGTGTTGCTTTGTACTAGGGAAATCGGAAATGGGGCTTTTAGAGTGACAGCTCTGTCTGAGCATCTATCGGGCTGGGTGAATGGGGAGCACTGGAGCACTGGGCCAGGAGTATGTGATTGCATCCTCCCCCTAGATTCAAGGGAGGATATAGATTCAAAAATAGGACTGCTATTACCATAGGGATACCTTCCTATTGCAAAATCCTCATTTCTCCAAAAGCTCAGCGGAGGGGATGGTAGATTTCTATGTAAACATTGCTGGGGTTTGTTGTTACTGGTTTTTAAGTGACAAATGGCTTATACTTGAAAGTCTTCAAATATTAAAAGCAAACAAAACCAAAAGAATCCCTTTAGGAAAAGTCAGATAGCTAACATTTTTGTTTCTTTTCTGATGGCTTTTTGTCTTACTACTTTACCCATTGCTCAAATCATGTTGAAGGTTTTATCGAAGTCCAGTTTACGGACTTAATCTCAGACTACAACAAACAGGGCCTTAAGAGCCCATCTGATCATTTGATCTCGAGTTTCTGCACAGACTTATACCTACACCATTCTAGGTTAATAAGCGTCTTTAACCTGGAAGGAAAAAATAGCACCAGGTGGGCAATATTCAGAAAACATTGGTAGGACAATAGGGGAAGTCCAGCTGCAGAAGTTTTCACCAGTTCAAGAACTTTTCTAGCAAAGGGGTGAGAACTTCTGCACCTGGAGTTCCCCTATTGTCCTACCAATGTTTTCTGATTTCCCACCTGGTGCTACCTTTTCCTTCCAGGAGGAAGTACTCAGGACTTGTTCTTTTCAGTCTCACCTCCAGCTTCCAGTCACTACTGCCACAAAGTATGACCTTTCTCCCTCCCTGCTCTCATAGCAGAAGCCAACTACCTACCTGTCCATCTTTTTATTTAAAAAATGCAAATCAGGCCAGGTGCAGTGACTTATGCCTGTAATCCCAGCACTTTGAGAGGCCAAGGCAGGCAGATCACTTGAGTTCAAGACCAGCCTGGCCAACATGGTGAAACCTCATCTCCAGTAAAAATATAAATATTAGCCAGGTATGGTGGCACGTGCCTATAGTCCCAGCTACTCAGGAGGCTGAGGCTGGAGAGTTGCTTGAACCCAGGAGGTGGAGGCTGCAGTGAGCTGAGATCACACCACTGCATTCAAGGCTGGGTGACAGAGAGAGACTCCGTTTCAATAAATAAATATATATACATATTTGCAAATCGACACTTTGAATGTGCTAGACCGTTTTCTGAACACCTTACAAACATTTATTAGCCTATTGAATTCTCTATAATAACCCTATGAAGTAGATTTATGACTTCTATTTGAATAATCCATTGTATTGATGAGGAAACCAAGGAGTAAGGCAGTGAGGAAACTGGTCCCAGGCCACACAGCTGGGAAGTAGCAGAGCTGGAATTCCAACTCCAGCAGCCTGGCTCTCCTCTTCCTTGCAGGGGGTCATCCCTGCCAAAAATGAACACCCAGGCCCAGGCAGAGCACATCTCAGCATGATTGGTGTGGCAAAATTAGAAGGTACTTGGCCCAGCCAACTTCTTTAATTAATAATAAATAACAGAATGCATGTAGTACATATATTCCATGGACCAGGCATGCTGCATGCATTATTTTAATCTTTGTAATAACTTTTTTAGATAGGAATTATTATTATGCCATTTTATGGACAACTTATTGAAGAAGCTGTGATATTAAGTCCCACAATAAGAATACCACAAAAAGAATTTTTGTGTCCTGCAATACATCAAACACTCCTCCACCATTCTATTCCTGTTCAACTCATGATAACATTAACACAGCTGCACAATACTTGACAGCTAAAGAGAAGCAGAAAGGATGCTGGATGGCAAGGGTTCACAGGGGTTCCATAGCCAGAAGTTTTCCTTTTTAACATTTCGGGCTCTTGACTTCAGATGTCTTGATTCTTTCACAGATTTTTGAGTATCTGAGTAAGTTGTGTGCTCCTGTTTTCTCCTTAGAGGACTTTAAATTCTTACATAACACATATAACTAAATATGTGGCATATTTATTTGGCTACATTGGGAGCTTGGAAATCCTGTTGCAAGTTGGGCTCTGCTTGTGGAAAACCTAAGAAACTTGAAGTAGTGGCTCCTAACCTGGCAAAGCCTCATTATTCCTGGCTTGAGAACAGGAGCTTTGGACAACAGCCTCCCAGCCCATCAGTGTTCCTTCTTCATCCTTGTCCAGCGCCTACTTCCACGCTGACCCATGGAGTGCTAGACAAATGCTCAGAGCAAGCAGGCCGTAATTGCTGGGATAGGAGTCAAACTGGGGAAGGAGGGAAAGCTTTCTAAAAGTTGTACTGACTACTCAAAGAGTTTCTGAAGGTCTAAAAAGAAGTGAAAATTAATATTTAATTCTTTATGTCTTTTTAAAATAAAAGTATTCATGAGCTACTTTCCAGAAACCATACAATTCACTGATTTAAAGTGTAATTCAGTGGGTTTCATATATGGCATCGGGTTGTGTGACCATCACCACAATCAATTCTAGAATATTATCATCCCCTAAAAGAAATCCCATACCCACAAACAGTTACTCATCATTTCCCCAACCCCTCCTCCCCAGCACTAGGGTAGCCAATTGACTTTCATGAATGCCTATCTTAATGAATAACTATAGATATTTGCTGTGATATTTCAGCCCAACTATATTAAATAATATTTAGATAACTCATTTTTTCCTTCAAATGAGCTGAAAATTACAAAGCAAGTCTCCTTATACTGCTGATAGACAAGTGAGTTGCTGACATTGCACTTACTAAAGATTTTTCCTCTTTTGTTTTTTTTTTGAGACGGAGTCTCACTCTGTTGCCCAGGCTGCAGTGCAATGGTGCGATCTCAGCTCACTGCAACCTCTGCCTCCTGGGTTCAAGCAATTCTCCTGCCTCAGCCTCCTGAATAGCCTGGAACTACAGGCATGTACCACCACACCTGGCTAATTTTTGTATTTTTAGTAGAGATGGGGTTTCATCAAGTTGGCCAGGCTGGTCTTGAACTCCTGACCTTGTGATTCACCCACCTCAGCCTCCCAAAGTGCTGGGATTACAGCATGAGCCACCGTGCCCAGACAGATTTTTCCTCTTATATATGTGACTATAGGCAAAAGGTTCTAGAACTGGTTGTGGACAGGGTGTTCAAGCAAAACCTAATTCACTTATTCATTCAACAAATGTTTTATTGAACACCCACTATGTGCCAGGCACTTTTCTAAATCTGGGCTACGTCGATGAACACATCCCATCAAGATCCCCGCAACAAGTTGCTTCAGCTTAGGACACCTGAAGAGCAATTAGCCAAAACAGGAGCTACCTGTGTTTGGGGTCTGTGAGTCATTTGTACTACAAAATGGGATAAAGATCTGCCTCTGAGACAGGACATGGGAACTTGGAGAGGGCTCAAGGGAGAGTAGAAAGTACACAGCAGGAAGAGACAGGGGCTCTCCCAGCCCAAGTAGAGAAGCTGATGCAGGTGGAAGGTGGGGCTGGATACCAAGGCCACATCATGGTCCCTTAACTGACCCATGAATGTACAAAACAGCAAGACAGAAGGGAGCAAGTCAAGGCTGGGGGTAAGGGAACCAAGAACCAGAGCACTAGGGACTTCTCACAGGGCAGGAAGGAGGCTTCCTTCATGGGAGTGACCAAGGACAATGGCATCCTCAGAGACAGCGCAGGAAGCCTGGAGAGTCGGATCTCTAGATAAACTTAGGAAAGAGTTCTGGAAAAGATGGAAAATCCCTCCAAGTTCAGCTATAGGGCTGGCTGAATCTACCACAGGCTAAGGAGGTGGAGTGGCTGTGCCTTCCATTGTTTTCCTAATCAGGTTCATTTCAAGACATGCGGTTGCCTCAGCTGAGCTAGCATTGAACTTGTCCACAACAAAGGGTAGACCAAGGAGGGGAGAAGAGCGCCGCCTAGTGGCAGGAAATAGCGATGATTGTGGTCCTTCACCTTTCTATCTTTGGTTCCACCTTCTGACCAAGGGCCGCTAAGGAGGAAGAAGAGTGAAATTTGAGGCAGGAAGAGAGGCCAGCATCTATCACTGCCCATTCCTTCCACATAGTTTCCCTTCTTATCAACACATCTCACCAGTGAACGCTTATCTTCCTTATCTAAAGAAGGCTCTTCCTAAAATCCAGTCTTACAAATAGTAAGAAAAAGACAAATATTCCAAAAGAAAGATGGGGAAAGTTCACAGCCAGGCAAGCCACAGTAGAAGAACTACAAATGGCCAAAAAAAAAAAAATTATAAAGATGTTCGGCTTCACCAAGAATCAAATAAGTGCAATTTAAACAACAAAATTTCATTTCTCACCAACTCGCATTGGAAATTGAGAATACACAATTTGGGTGAGAGTGTGGAGAAATGACCCAGCATTCACACTTCCAGGAATATATCCTAAGGTAATTATCAACCAGGGTTGAGAAGAAGCATGAACACAGATGCTGCTCATAATTCTTTAAAGGAGATGATTTAATTGTTTATCCCTAGAAACACAGTTAAAGAAGTTACTATACAGCTAGTAAAATGTCAAGAAATACGTGCGCTTAGTGACATGAGAGAATTGGCCTGGGGCAGAATCGTTCAGTCAAAGAAGTAGCCTACAAAACAGCAAGGGAACCAATCTCATTTTTGCAATTGTGTGTTGGACATGAGAGCATGTACATCCCGCAGAAAAAGGGATACAGCTCTGTATGCCAAAACTGTATACCAGTAACTGCTGGCTATAGGACAAAAGGTGATTGCTTACTATGCAGAGTATGTCATGTTATTTTTACAGTAAGCCTATGTTATCTGTATAATTAAACAGAAAATAAGGCTACTTTGAGGCTGGGCATGATGGCTCATCCCTCCCCAGTTCTAACACTTTGGGAGGCCAAGCAAGAGGATCGCTTGAGGCCAGGAGTTCAAGACCAGCCTGGGCAACAGAGCAAGACCCGTCTTACAAAAATTTAAAAAACTTAGCAGGGCATGGTGATGTCCACTTGTAGACCCAGCTACTCAGGAGGCTGAGGCAAGAGGATCACTTGAGCCCAGGAGTTCAAGGCTGCAGTGAGCTATGATCACATCACTGTACCCCAGCCTGGGGGACAGAGTACGAGCCTTAAAAACAAATAAAAATGTGAAAAAAAAAAAAAAACCTACTTTGAGTTTGTGTCAAACAATTGAAACAAAGACAAAAAGGGTCAAAAGCTGATTTTGGATAGATCCATCTCTAAGCGAAATTGATATTTTCTTCCATGCCCTCCTGCCTCTTCCCCTCCATGAGACTTGGTTCCTTCCCTCGGCTGGATTTTACCTGCCTCTCTTCCCCCTCCCCCAAGGCTTTGCATTTCTCTAACAGAATGCTCTATCTCCCTTCTCCCTTTTAAAATCTTGCTTTAGAGAAATTGCTCAATAAATAATGAATGCTGAAGTGTGTTTGCTTCTCTCACATAGTAATTAAGGATAACCCATTGTGTACCTCTAAAAATGACGGAAAGCTAATGCTATTTGCATCAATACCATGTTAACGCAGCTTAAGCAAATTGCAAAATGTTAAGTGACATTTCTACTGAAAGATTACTTCAACCTGCCCATGAGTGGCACAGTTGAAAATTATTATAAGAATAATGACGTGTAAAGAAATAAGACATTTGAGTAAAAGATACTTTGACAACTGTGAAATACAAAGGTTATTATTACCTGTAGTTTTTAGTTAGTGTTTTAAGTTAAAATCCTTTTTTTTTTTTTTTCCATTTGAATGCCTCTTTCAAGGCAGGTTCAGAGTGCCCAAAGATAGAGCTTCAACTTGTTTCCGACCTTGATAATGTCTTGCTAGGTTGTATCATGGAAAGAATAAGAACAGTTAGATTAAAATTCATTGTCGGGGGCAGTGGCTTATGCTTTGGGAGGCCAAGGTGGGCAGATCACTTGAGGTCAGGAGTTCAAGACCAGCCTAGCCAACATGGTGAAACCGCATTTCTACTAAAAATGTTTTTTTAATTAGCTAAGCCTGGTGGTATGCACCTGTAATCCCAGCTACTCGGGAGGCTGAGGCAGGAGAATCACTTGAACCTAGAGGCTGCAGTGAGATGAGATCATGCTACTGTACTCCAGCTCGGGCACAGAGCTCCGACTCATAAATAAATAAATAAATAAATAAAATAAAATTCATGCTCTGACCAATCAAATGTTCTTACAGATCTCTGGTCCACTACCACCTATACAAGCAGCCAAAACAGGCCAGGAGCCAATCCAGGTGAGACCCTGAACTCCCTTTCCAGCCACTGATGAAAGTTAAGCTTGTTTACATGGGGTTCCTCTTTCCACATCTTTGCCATTTAAATTTAGATTTGGACAAAGACTATTAAACCACTTAGGCAAACAGAAGATGCAGCTCAAGGGCCCGACTTGTAAGAAAATATGCAAGGGAGTCTTTAAGTAAGCAAAGCCCTTACACACTCTCCATTCCCCGGAAGCCATGTTGTAGAGGCTGCCATAGAGATGTCTCAGGATTCAATAACCCGCTCTTAGAGACCTGAAAAGGGATGCTCTCCGGGGCTTACTCTTGAGGAACTAAGGTAAAACAGTGAGGGCAATTTATATCGTCTCCCAGGAAAGAGACTTTTTTTCTCTTTTTATGCCACCAGGGATAGAGATACATACTCTCTCCCCAAGGAGTTCACCTATGAATTCTGAGACGCCCCTGGCTTTCTTCATTTCGGTATGCCCCTTAACAATTTGGCTGAAGAACTAGCAAATTCTCTTCTCTGTGGCACTGTGAAGGCCTGCAGCTAAGAAGGGAAAAATCTAGCAGGGTTTGATGGTTTCCACAAACTCTACCCACAGCCCGGTCCATGAGCTGATAGACTTGATGGAAGTATACCATTCCCTCTGAAGCCACATGGCACTGGGATCAGAAGCCAGGACCTGCAGTGCAGGGGTGTTCAGGTCTTCCTCCTGCTGGGGGACACTCGTCTACCCTCCATATGTTCTTAGAAACTGTGGGTTCTGGGCCTGGCAGTGGATCATGCCTATAATTCCAGCACTTTGGGAGGCCAAGGCAGGTAGATCATGAGGTCAGGCGTTCAAGACCAACCTGGCCAACATGGTGAAACCCCATCTCTACTAAAAATACAAAAATTAGCCAGGCGTGGTGGCGGGCACCTGTAGTCCCAGCTACTCGGGAGGCTAAGGCAGGGAATTGCTTGAACCAAGAGGTGGAGGTTGCAGTAAGCCGAGATCACATCACTGCACTCCAGCCTGGGTGACAGAGCAAGACACCATCTCAAAGAAAAAGAAAAGAAAAGAAAGAAACTGTGGGTTCTGTTTTGCTTGCTACTGGATAGGAACAGTGGCCCCATTGGGCTCCTCTGGTCGGGGCGAGCAGCTTCTGTGAGCTTCACAATTGCACCTTTGCCAATGCACGTGCTGTCGTCCTGGACAAAAAGGCTTAAGAATCCCAGGGCAAGGACTCTGAGACCATCTTAGGCCTCAACAGACTCGTGGGACTCTTCAGGAGGCCAAGCCATGGGGCACTGTTTCCTCTTGTCCCCTTGGCCAAGATTTTTGCCTCCTCTGCAACCCCCAAAAGTACAGCCAGGCACAGAGAGCTCAGATGACTTCCAAGGAAAATCTGAACTCATGTAATTTTCACCAGGAGGCAAAATAAGGAAAGAAAGCACCTGCTGGGTGTGTGTAAGTCAGCTGACCCTGTGTAATCCCCTCGGGTATCCAAAGGCAGGATCCTTCAGGAGCTGCCTTCCAGAAACCTGTTGGAGCAGATGCCAGTCTGGGTAAGCTGCCGGCTGCTTACCGTCCCTGCTCCCTGGGAATTTGCTCTGTGGCACTTTGCAAACACAAGGGCCTCCCCACACACTTGCTCTTGGCCTCTGCAGCTCAACTTCAGGTCACCAGAGTTTCGGGGCATGCTAAGACATTTTAACCACGAGAAAATCTCTCTCTGATTGATCTGTTTTCAGTGTGTCAAAGAGAAAATCTTTGTCAACAAAGACACCCAAGGGCTGTCATTGCTTTATGTCCCTTCAAGAGGTTCCCCCACTAAGCAGCCTATGCACCTACCAAGCCTATCCTCAGACTGGCCTCCAGAATCCAGCACAGATACCCAGACACAGCCTGTGATTTGGATACAGCATGGGGGATGGTTGGCAAGGAGGCACATTACCTGATTTGCATCTTCGATTTTTTTACTGTGTGACAATGTTTGGTTTGTTTCAAGGTTGTATTCTGCTGAGTGCATTTAGCCTCATTCCCTTTTTTCTAAGGTTACCATCCTCCAGTTCTATAGCTCTGGGACTTTCTGTTTCTTCTCCATTCTCCTTCATGTTCCCAATAATTCCACTCTGTCTTCACCCACACAGATGTTCCTAGCCTCTTTTTTTTTCCTTTTCTTTCTTTTTTTTTTTTTTTAGATGGAGTCTCACTCTTTCTTGAGGCTGGAGTGCAGTGGCATGATCTTGGCTCACTGCAACCTCCGCTTCGTGGGTTCAAGCAATTCTCCTGCCTCAGCCTCCCGAGTAACTGGGACTACAGGTGTGCACCACCACACCCGGCTAATTTTTGTATTTTTTAGTAGAGACAGGGTTTCACCATGTTGGCCAGGATGGTCTCCATCCCTTGAGCTGGTGATCTGCCTGCCTTGGCCTCCCAAAGTGCTGGGATTACAGGTATGAGTCACTGTGCCCGGCCCCTAGCTTCCTTTTTACCCTCAAATCCTACCCAATTTCTGCTGCTTCTCTCCTCACCATCATCCCTGCAACTTTGCTCTGAGCACCTCAGAGCCTCCCATGAACTCTCAGTGTGCTCCTGATGTACAGGACTCTCCTAGCACCCTCTAGGTGCTCAGACCTAGACTAGATATGAAGCCCCACTATGGCTCCTGCAGGGGGAGGGAGCCATTTGCGCACCCTGAGTGAAGGCAGGTAAGAGCATCTGGAGGTCTCAGACATCCTTCAACCAGCTCTCATCTCAGATGCAGTGATGTATACCAGGCAGGCTGCCCAGTTCCTCAGCTATAAAATCGTCAGATTATGGAATTGGAAAGAATTGTATAAAGTACATCTGGTCTAACTTCTCACCTAAAAATGAATCACTTGTGGTGTGCCAGACAGAGGCTTTTACCCTATATCGAATAACTTCAAGTGGCAGGGAATTCCCAACTCCTTCATTTGGTGGGTGGCACTAACTGTCCAGAACTTCAGCTCCTTGTCCCTAATGTCTAAACCAGTGGTTCTCAAAGTGTGCTCCAAAGACCCTGCTTTCAGGGATTCTGTGATGTCTTCCCTTCTCTGACTACATGTCTTTGTGAGGACAGATTTTCTCCACATATTTTGACAAAATAACATATCACAACTGACTGCAGGAGCTGATAACAGATTCCAGCCATCTTCTATTATGATAGACATTAGGGACATCTGCCACTCTTCTCACTCAACTCCTGGTTTTAGAAAAGTTATTTTGGCCGGGAACGGTGGCTCATGCCTGTAATCCTAGCACTTTGGGAGGCCAAGGAGGGCAGATCACAAGGTCAAGAGATCAAGACCATCCTGGTCAACATGGTGAAACCCTGTCTCTACTAAAAATACAAAAAGTAGCTGGGCATGGTGATGTGCACCTGCAGTCCAAGCTACTCGGGAGGCTGAGGCAGGAGAATTGCTTGAACCCAGGAGGCGGAGGTTGCAGTGAGCTGAGATCGTGCCACTGCACTCCAGCCTGGTGACAGAGCGAGACTCTGTCTAAAAAAAAAAAATTAAATTAAATTAAAAAGTAAAAATAAAGTAAATTAATAGTTAAATAAATTGCCAGTTAATATTCTGTTTCAAATGAGAAAACGCACAGTTGTAATCTGTAAATGATAAACATTAATAGGTATAACTCATACAAACTGAAGGTCTTTGGGGTCTTTAACAATTTTTGAGAGCATAAAGCGGCTGAGAATCTTTGGGAATATCTCCAATTTGAGAGCCTTTCAAATACATAGAGTGAGACTTCATGTTCTTTTCTATATCTCATCTTTCCCAGGATATTTCTTTCATCCCTCCAATAGGTGTTTCCATGACCTGGCAGCACACCCTCTAACTACACTATAGACCATTACTAATTCATACACCAGGGCACCCCGCGCAGAACACGATGCTGCCAGGGGCGTGTGCCAGTCAATTGCCTCTCTAGTCCTAAATACTCCGCTCCCACTGAAACATCCCGAGTTCCATCTGCAGTAAGCCTTGTCTGACCGTTGGCTCATCTACTGAGCTTGCACTACCTAAAGTTGCTAGGATTTTTTATCATACACCTCTGTAGAAGGAGGTCACCCCAATCCCATCTAGGAACAATTGAGTTTTTGAAGCTCAAGTTGGAAAATCACATATCTCTATTAAATCCTTCCTTTGTTTAGCCGGCGGCAATCTTCCTATTAGTTCTGTCATTTAATGTGTTAACCTCCTTCTAGGCTCTGTGTCATCTACAGAATGGATAAACACGCCACCTGTCTCCATTCCCGTTACCGATAAAAACATATCACATGGGGCATCCAAATCCTGCGATTGCCACTGAACACCTCCTTTGTGTTTAGATCAACCCAGACATAAGCAGCTACATGTGGACCTGACGATGCTGTCATCCTCCTTTCTACAGGACACCAGGTGTACGACCCATGAGTGATTCCCGCCACCCTCTCCCACTATGCCTTCTGTTACACATGTAAATTCACGCACCCCCAATTTAAGCTGAAGCTCTCACTAAAAGGGACCTGCTGTTTAATTTTTAAAAATATTTATCGAGCCTACTATAGGTCAGACACTGTGCTATGCATTAGAACTACAAGCAGGAATCAAATATTTTCAAATTCTAGAATTATGCTGCTGGGGCTTTTGCCTTCCCAGGTCCCACACTCTCCCCCTCCAGAGTCATCAGCAATGCCACTGCCTCCTACACACTGGGTCCCCCATGGCCAGCCCTTACCCCTCCTACCAGGGTTCTCAGAGTTGGGGCAGGCCACTCCTGCTGTATTCTTAGAGGAGGCAGGGGTGGCGGGCTCCTGATAATTCAAGTTAAAACCCAGTAGCTTTTCCTCAGAACCATCCTTATGCTGGTTGTCTTTACGGTACCATGAGCTATGTTTGAGTCAAAGAAGTTTCATTGGTCTGGAAACCAAACCGTGGAGTTCATGTTGTTTCCAAGAGAAAAGGCTTAGATGGTAACCCATTTCTAAACCTGGGACTGTCAATGCTTCGTTGGCATGATGGCTCATGCCCAGGACCCCAGACTGTCCTCAGCCTTCTCTGAGAGTCCTTGTGCAGTGTGCTGCCAGCATGGCGACACCCTGGGTACAGCTGCTGCACCCCACCCTCTTAATGCCCCTCACTTCAGTACAGCAAGAAGCAGCTCTCCAGGGAAAGTGCAGCCCTTGGGACATGAAGCCAGGTGAAGGGAAGGGAAGCCTAGAGATTCCGCTGGCTCCAGAGGCCTGCTGCCTTTCAGAGCCACTTCCTCCTAAAACCTATACCCCAGGGGAGTCACTGGGAAGAAACCAGGGTGCTAAAGGGCCACTTGGGCTTCTGTCTAATGAAATGTGAGCGCCCTAAGTGCCATGTGTTGCAACTCCTGCTTGGCTCCTGTGTTGGTGACTTCTAGGTATACAGAAGGAGCTGGAACCGGCACCAAGATCATACCATGCTTCTGGGCCCTTTGAAAGACTTGAATACATTAGCATGAGTTGCAGGTAGCTGGGCCAGGCCGAGCTCTTCAGTGGCCTAACCGAGCACCCTGAGATGCTAATGTGATGATGACTCCTCCTGGTGTGTGATAAACAGATGGTGGTTAGGTGTAGGCTTTGGAGCCTGCCTGCCTGGGCTTAAAGTTCTGTTCTGCCACTCCATGTGCATGAGTTTCCTCACCTGTAAAACGAGATCATAGTCGCACCTAATTCACAAGATGACTGTGACTTAATAGGTAGGAAGTGCTCACTCAGTGCCTGACACTAAGCAAGCTCTCCATAAACACCAATGGCTTCTACATTTTTACCCCAGAAATCGTTCAGAACCAATACATCTTTTTTTTTAAATTTCCAACTTGTATTTTAAGTTCAGAATACAAGTGCCAAATGTGCAGGTTTGTTACATTAAGTAAATGTGTGCCATGATGGTTTGCCATGCAGATCAACCCATGACCTAGGTATTAAACCCAGCATCCATTAGCTATTCTTCCTGATGCTCTCCCTCCCCCCACCTCCCAACCCTCCAACAGGCCCCAGTGTGTGCTGTTCCCCACCATGTGTCTGTCTGTTCTCATCATTCAGCTCCCACTTGTAAGTGAGAATATGCGGTATCAGAACGAACACTTCCTTTAGACATGACTGGATCTATGAGATGGCCAAGCAAGAATTGTCACAGAAACATAAAAATAATTCCTGGGTTTTCTAAGAGTGATTACACTTTTCAGAGCGCTTCTGAACACGTTTACCTCCTTCAAGTCTTCTCCATGTGACAGTGCAGGGAAGGTCTTTATGACCTCAGACCTACACTGGGAAAAACTGGAGGCAAACTGGAAAGAAGGTAAGTGAGTCCTCCCCAGGCCCCCAGCTGGTCTTTGGTAGACCCAGGATAGGCTTCTGGCGTCTTTTTTCCTGATACCACCCTGTTCCTCCTTGATGCCAGAATACAAATGTTCTCACAAATTTACTTCCCAGTACTACTGAGTCCAAAACACACCAAGTCTCAGCTGTCCAAATATTTTTCAGCCTTCAGCTTTTGGATGCATGTAATTAGGTTCAAACTTGTCCCAAACAAAATAAAAGTGGCATTAATAGAAGGACAGGCTTCTAGGACAGGAGCAAGAGGCTTGGAAATCCCTGATGTTGGAGGACTGCTTATCTTCTGATAAAGTAATAGAGCACCCAGCATTCTAATCTTCCTGACATTCAAGGGTGCATTGGAAAAAGAAAAAAGAAAAGAAAGCCTTGGGCAAAAACGGAGAGAAGCCACCAGCACATTTTTTTTAGGAAAAGGGTAAAGTGCATATTTTCACCAGCAGGTGGCGATAAAGTAATAGGGCTAAAGAAGCAGAACGTTCTTAAGCAGAATGTTTAAGCCTGTCAAATATTTTGAATGTAATGACTATCTTGCCCAATCTGCTTCTGTTACTTACAAAGAAATTAAGGTTCACAAAGGGTATGTGACTAGCTCAAGGTCACACATATGGTTAATGAATGAACTAGATTAAACTCAGGTCTCACCATTAAACCAGAATGTGCAAGGACGGAATGCCTTTCAACACTGCCTGCCATCTATCACATAAAGAAAAATATCACCTTTTTTCAGTGTGTTAGTAATTTCAGCTGGCAGAGAAGCTGAGAGCCTTTAAGAAATAAAACAGTTGATCATGCTCTCAACCTTCTGAGCTAAGATGAAGAAGGAAGAAACAGAGGGAGGGAGGGAGGGGAGGGGAGACATGGAAAAGAGAGGGGAGGGGGGAGAGAGGCAGAAAGAAAAGGAAGCAGCCATTTCTGTGTTATGAGGCTTCCTGACACATCTGTGCTGCCCCTGAGCCCCTCTCAGTCATGATTTTCCCAAAAAGATCAGAGATTATTTGGGAAGACTCTCCCCCTCCCCTCTACCCCTTCTACTTTATCAGCACGTTTGTGGTGAAGGCCATTAAACATCTAACTGCATATAGATCCAGTGCTACTTTCCTTTATTCTGCTTGAGTCACACAGTGAGAAGCAGAATCTCAGTAAATAAGTGGATTGCCTGTTCCCGGAAGGGGCCATATTTGTTCTGTGTAGTCCAAGGATGAGAATTCAAACAGGTGGGATAAATGTACTAGAGCGCTATTAAGCACATAGTGAGTGCTTAATAAGTGTGGATGTATGGATAGATGGGAAAGGATTTAGGGCAAAAGATTCAGTCTCAATAGTGCAAGAAGGAACCTACTACTTTGGTTGAATATGTAAGGATCCCGTCTCTGGAGGTATTCAAGTACTAGCCAGCCACTCACAGGGAGGGATGTTGTAAAAACAGGCTGGGAGGTGGTTGGGAATGGACGAACTTTTAGTTCCTTTTGAATCCCAGGATTCCTATTATTCCAAGATTCTTGGTGCATAATTAAAGAGAAACTGGTAAAGACTTTTATGCCTTTGACTTTAAAAGCTTCGGATTTTAAGAAATCATACAGATTTCAGGTTGCTTCATCCAAAATTCTGGTCCTCTGTTCCTTTATTGAACTTTTGGACACAATTGGGAAACCTTATCATCCCGGCAATTCACTCGAGAGTTTCTGGTTTGGTTTAAGTAACAAGTTTGTTTCTTTTCAATTTTGAAAATCAGGAGAAATGGACTTACTGAAACCTGGATCGGTCCTTTTAGATGAAGGTAATTATACAGTCCAACCTCTTGGCCATGCCTGGATTAAGATGCACAGGATAACAGAACTGAGAGTCTAACAATCCAGCTGGTGGCAGAGTGGCCGAGCTGGGCTAGCGTAAGATTTCTAATGGCTCCCGCCTCTGACTTAAAGGTCCTGCAAAGGGCACATTGAAACTCCCTCCCTAGGGAGGCCGGGGTAAGGAGCAACACTGGATAACAACAGGGAGAGAGGAAACGTGAAGACAAAAAGCCAGAAGGGAGCTAGTTTCCCACCCTTAGAATGGCTTTTGGACCCTCGCTCCATCTGGCAGCACACTTTAACTTCCTCCATCTCCACTTCCTTTTTTGCAAAATGGCGCTCAGCTTTTCCCTTCACAAGAATGGGCGTTGTTCGCTGTCTGCTGCATTAAATGTTTGAAACTCCAATAAACAAGACCTTCCAGCTCTTCGTGGGAGGGAAGGTTTTACTGGTAGGGGAAGGAGGTGAAGGACAGGACTCCGCCTCTGGACTCGTATTTCTCCCCTTCCTCCAACGCAGAGCCTTGGGGCGTTTCCGGGGCAGGCTCCTGGCTGAGAAATGCTGTTAGACACCCAAAGTGAATGTTTAAAATGATGTGAGGAAGTGGGATGAGCTAGCTGACCTTTAATGGAAGGATGAAATCATGTGCTTTGCAAACTGGAAAAAATAAGAAGCCAGGAGAAAACTCACCGCAGCCAAGCACGAGCAAAGACCCCAGCACCTTCCTCCGCTCCCAGGGAATGCCGGAACTTCCGGGTGCCCTAAAAATGGGGAGACTCACTTCCGGCACTGCAAGTGCGCTCTGCCTGGGAAGACCGTTGGTCTTACCAAGCTTAAAGGAATTCGCTTTTATTTTGTTTATTTCTTTAAATGGTATATTTATGAACTTGACTCCCATGTAAATGGCTCTAAAGACACTCTCTTCCCCAAGGCTGAAACGCAACTCACAGGACAGCTTCTGAGAGCACTAAACGTTTTTGTGCCTCTACTTCTAGTCTCAAATAGCTGGAAGGGAGGAGTTGCATTTTAAGCCCTCTTATTTGAGTTACTTTTAAAAAAAGATCTTCCTCCAGTCCATATCCAGTCCTCATTAGCTTGTCCTCCTTGTGCCTTACTCAACTTCCTTCATTGTCTCAATCACCAAATGTTGACTGAGGACCTACAGGACCTTGGCACAGTTAAGGGTTTATTTGAGCAAGACACATCCTGTGGCCTCAAGATTTTCAGAATTTTACAGAGGCATAATTGACAATGGCAAGTGCTTAACGCTTTCAGATAAGAAAACTAAGGCTCAGAATACAGAATAAATTAATGGGAGCAGAACTCAAGTCTCCTGATTTCAAATCCCCCAGCAGAGTACTATGTTTTTAATAGGCTGTAAGTAAATATTAATATATTATTTTTCTCAGGATGGGGGTAATGTAAACAAGAGCACAGTTAGCTTTAAGCCAAGCCCCCAAGCTGGGTGTGAATATCCTTTATGTCTCCTTCCCTGGGGTAAGGCCAGCTGCTTCCTGTGCTTGTAAGTCACCAAAAGTTTTACTGCTGTTTCCAGGATTTGTTCCAAAAGAAGAATTGAGCACACAGTCTTTGGAGCCAGTATCCCTGGGAGATCCAAGTAAGTTAATTGACAACTAGAAACCCACGGTGTCTTTGACATCTGAACTCCTCTCTCCTCTCTTCCCACTCACTCCCACTCAAACCTGCCTCTCTCTTACCATGGATCTATTTATTTCCTCTCTTCTGACACCTTGTTCTAAGGGGAAAGGGAAGCTTTTGAAGGATATAAACTGTCTATATCCATGAGGGGGAGAGGATCAAACATTTTTAACATCACTATGGCAACAGGGTGAAGAATGGGATGGAATGGAAAGACAAGAAGGGATGAAAGGAGGAGATGGGCAGATCGGTAGGGGCAAGGGTCTAGTGCAAATGATGGTGGCCAGAGCTCGGAGTTTGAAGTGGAAATGAAGATAAATGGGCAGATTCAAGAGATGCAGAGAAGGAAAGATCTATAGGATTGAAGGTAGAGGCGAGAGAAAGGGAGGAGTTGAAGGTGAGTTGAGCAACTAGGTAAATGATACTACAGTGAGGAACACTGGGGATGGAGCAGGCTTATGTCTGTCATCTTCTTAAAGACATTTGATCTGGTAGAGAGAAGACTACCCAGATCTGACATTCAGAAGGAACAGCCCAATCAGAAATTTAGAGTTGTAAGACGATGAGCTATGGTTCGAAGCCAAGGCTGTGAGAACAGATAATGTGACTTAGGGAGAGAGAGACAAAAGAAATAGAAGACTTAAACCTGAAGACCCACACTAGGTGGAGGAGAAACCACCACCTAGTATCAGAAAAAACCACCTGGTATCAGAAAAAACAAGGAAAATGGGAAAGGTATAGTAGCAGCCTGCAAGGAAAGAAAGCACCTGCAAATTCCTCTAGGAAGTTACTACTAGTCAGCCACCAATGGACAGTGAGGCTCAACCTTGCTGCATATGAGAATCACCTGAGGACACTCTTAAAATTAAAGATGCCTACCTTGCTGCCTCATACCTACTGTACCAGGTTCTCCCTAGACCTTGCTACCCAAAGTGTGGTCTGGAGACCAGCAGCATCAGTATCACCAGGGAGCTTGTTAGAAA
Organism: Aotus nancymaae; assembly: GCF_030222135.1. Classification (NCBI taxonomy): domain Eukaryota; kingdom Metazoa; phylum Chordata; class Mammalia; order Primates; family Aotidae; genus Aotus; species Aotus nancymaae. Next base: position 35,618,779 of record NW_026988471.1, read on the forward strand.
TGCAGAATCTCAGGCTCCACCCCAGACCTGTTGGTTCTACAGGTGATACCTACAAGTGATTGATTCCTTTGCACATCTACCCTTGAGAAGCACTGTCCAGAGTGAATCCCAGGAGTCTTTATTTGTTGATGCTGCATAAGCAACCGAGTTATGTATATTACTCTGATATGTATCCAGGGTTAAGAAACACTGGCCTGATGTATTGGACAACACAAAGCATTAATCTATAAAATTGTACCATGTTGAAGGAAACTAGAGTAATTAACTAAATTGGCAGATTGATTCCCATAGATACCATATCTTACTTTCTCTTGCCTTTCAACCTCTAACCTCTTCTGTATCCATAATAAATTGCTCAGGCTGAATGTTGCATAACCCAATTCTACCTGTTGGCGTTGATGTTGGCATCTTCAGATCAGAATGTTTTCATCTCCATATGAGAAAGCCACAGGTCTCAGTTAAAACATGCCTTGAAACATGCCCTGAGCTGCAACCATTGTCATTTAAAAGAGGAGCAAGGGTATCCTGGTATCAGCCATCAGGCTAGTGAGCAAAGAGAATTAAACAAATAGAGAAACAGCTCACCTTTTTAAGACCTAACTATGAGATGAACCTGTTAATCCTGAACACAGTTCAAGATGTAAAAAACAAGGAGGAAAAACGGCCTGTGAGGAACCAAAATAGATGCTACAATATCCATGTGATTTATTCAAGTTAAAAGAAAATCCCCTTTGGCCCTTACTCTAATTAACAATTGTTCCCCAAAAAGACTTTACTCCAAAAGGCATATTGAACTAATCTGCTGACATCTGGAAGGGAAACCTCGCCTCAGGAGTACCTCTCAAACTTTACTGGCACAGGAATCACCTGGGGATCTTGTTAAAATGCAGATCTGATTCTATTGGTTTGGGTGGAGCCTGAGAGCAAACCGTGGGTGCCAGTGGGCGGCAAGCCCTAAAGAACTCCACTGCCACCTGCTGGCAACAATTCACACTGCAAGCCCTGTCAGGAAAAAAACAAGCTGGCCTTGCTTGGGGATCAACAACATGACAAGCTGTGCAGCAGTTCTGCTTCTCCTTTGCTTTACCCCAGGTTTTAGTGGCATCTTTAAACTCTGCTTCTGGATTTTATTTGCCTCTTTCAGGCTTCGTCTGAAGATCATACTTGGGTATAGGCAGTTTGGGGGCAGCAAAGGACAAAAGGAGCCAGTTGAAAAGGATGAATTGGTAGGCACTGAACGCCCAGGCAGACAGGAGGTAAAGCTTTTCTTTTGAGATTTGCTACTGAGCCAAGGTACATCCTGATTCTAGATGGAGCGAAGTCAGCCAGTCCCAGGCAGGTCCCTCTCGTCTCCTACTTCCCTGGTTTTGATTGCCAATGCAACACTGCATGATAATAAAACACATTCTTGGGTATCACTTTTCTCCTCATCACAATTCTGCAGTAGCACTCAGCAATAAATATTTCTCATCAATTTTTCTGCCCAAAACTTTGTCAACTCATATTCATTTATTGCTTTCATTTTTAAACAGATTTTTTTTAAACCGACGGCAACTCTCTCCACCTACAGAGCTTCTCCTCCTGAAGAATGGAAAGACTCCAGCCCGTGGCAACAATGCACCGTAGAGGACGTGGGTGGTCGTGTGCAGATTAGAGAGGTCAGGCCTGTCTGGCCGCTGCCCTCCACCCACAATGGGCAGTGCTGGCCCCAGTGTCCTCTGGGATACACCAGCCTAGAAATTTCCAACTTTACTGTCTTTTTTTTTTTTCTCTATGGAACTCTATTTTGAAACATTTTTGTCTTCTAAATTGCAACTGTTAAATAATTTATTTTTCACTTTGTACTAATCAAAGGGATCTAAAGCTCCCAATAAAAACCTCTGATGAGCATTGAATAGTCAGTTTTATCATACTGAGATGATATTCCTGTCTACAGCAAAGAAAACACTAATTTCTATTCACCTGTGTGGCTTTTCCTTAGTTTCTTTTGGTGTTTGAGAGGGTGAAAAGAGCTTACAGCCTGTCCATCCCTTTGCCTCTCTTATAACCTTCATATATCCACAGAGATCCAGAGATCCTAAGTCAGAATAACTATCCTAGTCTTCATCACAACTAAAAGAAAAAAAGGAAAAATATCTAAGATAGCTGTGAACAAGGGCTGACATCCTATACGTATATGTGGACAATTTCTTTAGTTGCCTCGCTCAGGGAAATGAAGGAGAAGATTGATATCAATTTCTTATTCTACAATTCCTACCTCCCTTCAGTGCTGGCCTTGCAGATCTTTCACATCTAATAAAAATCCAACACTTATTTCTAAAGAATTAGGATGAAAGTAAAAAGCCACAAGCTCTTGAGACTCAGTCTTAGTGAATTCTCACAATCGAAAGTCTGCACTTAGAAAATCTGAGCCTAGGAAACCTTTGACAGCCTTCCCAAGCTTGGCTGGGACGTCGCTGCTTCTGAAACCCATAATTGTGGCAGATACATAGAGTTTTAAACAGTTATGGAAATAAGGACTAGCCCAAGTGTCCAGGTCCTTGGTGCTCAGGGAAACCCCTCTGAGACATAAATAAATAAATATACCCTGTATCTTACTACCTCTTTTTCACTTTCTTTTCATTTCTCAGGGGAGCTCTACTGGAGACAGAGGAACAAGTGATGCCCAGGTAAATGCAATGAGAGAGCATCAGAATAACAGAGTCTTTTTCCATTCCGCAGACTGCAAAGTTGACTTGTCGTTTTTAATTGATGGGAGTGCCAGCATTGGTAAACGGCGATTCCGAATCCAGAAGCAGCTCCTGGCTGATGTTGCCCAAGCTCTTGACATTGGCCCTGCCGGTCCACTGATGGGTGTTGTCCAGTATGGGTAAGTGCAGTTAATGTTCTGAATCCAGAAAAGAAGTCATGCCGTGTGCTTAATTTTATGCCACAAATATTACCAGCGCGTCTTTGAGCACAGATTTGTTCTCTTCCCTAATGCAAATGTAAATGAAAAAAACTGAAGCAACCCAGATGCCATTTAAGAAATCTGAGACTTCCTGAAGGAAAGGACAGATTAAAAAACACTTGTAAGTAGATGGCATTTGCACTCAAGAGTATTTATTTGTCTGGAAAAAAGGAAAGATGGGCACGAGTGCTAACTTAGCCACTAACAAGCTGTGTGGCCTTCGACCAGGCCTTCACCTCTCTGATCATCAGTTTCCTCATCTGTAGATCAAGAAGGTTGGACCTCCTTTCAACCCTGACGGCGTTTGTTTGCGGGACTGCACCCTGTGCTACAACCTATCCACCTATAGGTTAGACGCCTAGAGAACATGGTGCTCTAGGTGCTATCTTCTCTTTTCTCCATGTAACCTCAGGCCCCTGCACTGGTACTGGAAAAACTCACAAGGTAATGAGGAAGAATGGGTGGGAAGAGAGAGGGCCCTCATCAGTCAGCTGAGCACCTAGGTGACTTTTCCCAACCTGTTCTATTATCTGACTTAGAGTAGAAATTGAAGGCTCATGCTGACATCTAGCCTCAATCTTTTCTCTTATTTGGCAATAATGTATCACTCATTTCAGATATGAATAGGTTTCTCACTGAAACAGATATACAGAAATTGATAATAATCAAAAGAACAAGCTTGCATAATCTTACATTTATACATACATCATTTTTTTTTTTTTTTGAGACGAAGTCTCACTCTGTTGCCCAGGCTGGAGTGCAAGGCGCGATCTTGGCTCACTGCAACCTCTGTCTCCTGGGTTCAAGCAATTCTTCTGCCTCAGCCTCCCAAGTAGCTGAGATTACAGGCACGCGCCACCATACCCAGCTAATTTCTTATTTTTAGTAGAGATGGGGTTTCACCATGTTGGCAAGGCTGGTCTCGAACTCCTGACCTCAGGTGATCCGCCTGCCTCGGCCTCCCAAAGTGCTGGGATTACAGGCGTGAGCCACCGTGCCCGGCCCTATACATACATCTTAAATAGGTGGTCTTTCAATCAAGAATCATTGAGGGCAGGATGGTTATCACACCTTCTACAAAGGACCGTTGGGTGTGGAGGGGGCGATGGAAATGGAAACCATCGTAAACTTTGGTGCCTATTGCTCAGGAGCTGCGGTCACAGCTCACTCACCCTCCTGAAAAGAAAAACGATTCATACCTAGCAACACCCGCGGGTCTCCAGCACCGTCACAGCTTCCCCAAAGGCAGCATTTTAACCAGCGTTGTTCTATCAGAGACCCTAGAATAGTTATTTTTGAGTTGTCAAGAGAAATAAATAAAAATGCTTTATTTTCACAAGAACCTACAACATTTGTATTTTTAGAATTTAACTCCAATAACACATTTAGCACTACCTTCTATTCCTGTCAGGGAAAATTAGTAGATGAGTTAACTGGCATTTGTATGTAGTCAGATTCAATTACATAAAAATAACCAGTTGCTGCAGACGTCACCTCTCAACGTCAGGTGATCTATCCTGAAGTTTTTGAGTTGAAATAAGAAAAGTGGGATTTGGGGGAGTATTCCTGGTTTCAAAATGCCAACCCATTTTTGTTCCTGTATTACTTTTTGCAGACAGCCAATGGATGGCAGGTTTTGCTCGGGAGGAAATGTGTCTTACTGCTAAATGTCCATAGTCAATTGTACTGGGGGACTCAAAGTTCGGTGTGTTATCTTACATTAAAAATAGCTGCTTTAGGCCGGGCGCGGTGGCTCAAGCCTGTAATCCCAGCACTTTGGGAGGCCGAGGCGGGTGGATCACGAGGTCAAGAGATCGAGACCATCCTGGTCAACATGGTGAAACCCCGTCTCTACTAAAAATACAAAAAAATTAGCTGGGCATGGTGGCGCGTGCCTGTAATCCCAGCTACTCAGGAGGCTGAGGCAGGAGAATTGCCTGAACCCAGGAAGCGGAGGTTGCGGTGAGCCGAGATCGCGCCATTGCACTCCAGCCTGGGTAACAAGAGCGAAACTCCGTCTCAAAAAAAAAAAAAAAAAATAGCTGCTTTAAAAGCTTGTATATACCAGGGTTTATAGTATAATATAAAAATAAGGTGATAAATATGTCAGGGAAAAGAAAAATGGCATGAGAATAGTGTTGCTGATGAGAACATGGATTAGAGAACAGTGTAGCAGGGAAGGAGGAAAAACAGACGCCTTCCCCCAAAACATTCTCCCCCGCATATTCCTAATTTGATCGCCATTCACGAGCAAGAGTTTACCCCCGTGCTTTTCAGTTTCACTTTCAAAAAAATCCCTTGCTGTCTGCCTTTTTCCCGGGGTTCTTATTAATTTGGAGCACTTAGGGAAATGTGTGTGTTTTCCACTGTTTTATGCTCACATAAACTAATCCATCATCTTCACCCTCCCCCAGCAACAGGGTGGCGTGGAAAGCACAATGAACCGCTGACAGGTGATCTGAATTCAGGCCTTGGCTCCTCTGCGTGATCTTAAGCCAGTCACTTAACCTCTCCTTGTGAGTGCTGCCATCTGTGTAGCACAAGGGTCAGTCCAGATGATTTATTAGGGCTCTGCCAGTCTTGGCGTCCTGTAATTCAGTGACCGGCTCTGTATTCAGAAGACATTCAGTAAATGAATGTGGGACTAACAGGCCAGATAGCTGCCTCTCCCTTGCTTCCAGCCTAGGGGTCGCAAGGAGGTAGGGTGATCAATGATGGATTGATGCGTTGCACAGAGGTGGTACATCCATCCATGGAACGTGGGAAACAAAACAAATGAGAGGGCGGCCTGAGAAGGGTGTGATGAGGCTGAGGGGGAGACACGTGTCCAGCAGAAACTGCTGTTGGTTTCACTTGCCCAGCTTCTTCTCCTGGGGTGTCCTCTTCAATCCCCGCCATATGCATGAGTGCATACAGAGGGAGGGAGTAGGGCATCCTGGTGCTTTGGGTTCTCACCAGATTCTAACACTCTCTTTGCTCCCCCTTAAAATCATCCCTGCACTCATGGAATCACAGCCTGAGGCCTTAGAGAGCACCTCATTCCACCTCTGTGTGTTGTAGTGAGGAAATGAGGCCCTATGAAGAAATGACCCGCCCATCAAGAACTAGCACTGGAAAAAGAGACTCAGGTTGAGAAGGACCTGCCAAGGGAGGAGGGCTCCGGAGCTCCAAACTGCTCCTTCCCTCCCTTCTCCCCTCCATTACCACTGCCCCTGGTCCACACAGCTTCCTGGAAGATTCTTTCCCTTGGTTTAACTTAGGAGAGCCAAGTCAGAATTTAGACTTTTACATTCAGAACTTGAAAGACAAATTTAGAAGTCTTTTTACTTCTAATATTAACACTAATATTAACCGGAAAAAAGTTAAAGAAATAAAAATATAAGACGTATAAAAATGGTCTGATTTACAAAATGCAACACATCTTGACTCCTCAGTCTCCTACTCAAAGACATTTTGGGTACAAGGAACAGAAAACCACTCTAGGTAGCCCAGGTGAAGGGAGATGTATGGAAAGGAGAGTGTTCACAGGACTGACCAGTCATCGGCCATCCCCTTCCCCTCCTCTGCCTGCATCTCTACGCCTCTCTGCCTGGCCATTCTGATCTCTCAGCAGACCAGCATCCTCTGCCAGCCTCTTGGTTTCTGCTCCTCCATAACTTCACTTTACACTGGCTGACTTCCTACCTCTGGTCCAGGCCCAACTGAAGTCTCAACCACCATGGAACTGGGCAAGCACCCTCTCCCATTCCCCACCTGCAGGGCCCATAACCTACAATCACCTTCATCTGCAGCAACCACAGCGTGCCTACCACCCTCGTCACATGCTGCCAGGAATAGAGGCAGCTTTTGAGATGGAGTCAGAGAGGTTACCTGACTCTCCCAAGACCACACAGCCAAATGCATGACTGGAGCAGAGGACAAATATTAGCCTTGGGTTAATCCCTAAAATGTCAAACAAAATTGTCTTCAAAGCAGAGATTTCGCTCATCTGCCAGGAAAGAGTCTGATAATCGTTACTTGTCACCTCCTGAAGACTGAGACTGTGTGTGTGAACAAGAGGCCAAGGATCAAGCCCCTGTCTTGCACATGAATTCTAAGTTAAAATTATACACCCAAAAGGCTTATCATTGCGCATAATGCCAACAGGGACACTGAAAGAGTAAATGAAAGAACAGCCAGGGCAAGCTATTAGGTGAACTCTAGTAATGTGGCCAAACACCTTGCATTTGAGCTGCAGCCCAGACCCACAGGTGCTAAACGTCCTCCAGACTTTCCATATACTTCCATTTTAAGCCTCCATCTCAGTATACACGGAACTTAATTGCGCACATTCTTTGTAATCAACCTTAGGATATCAAAATTGGAAACAGTTGTGGGATAAAGGGAACTGTTTTTTTTCTTCATCTGAAAATCAAACAGACCTTTCCTTGCTGGTGGGTCTGTAATAGCTGTCCTGTGGTTTAACGAGTGGCTATGAATTGGCCATATCTCCTTAATCTTCCCACTTCTCAGCCCACCCACCTCCGCACCTGGACTGAAGACTCACAGTCTTGCATTCAGCTGGGCAGAGCAGCTTCCGTCGGCCGTCTGAGCCACCAAGTGCAGGACAGTCAGAGTTGAGGGGAAGAAGCAAGTGCCGTGTCCGGTATGTCAGGCAAAATAGTGACTCCAAAATTGTCACTGTCCAAATCCCTGGAACCCGGGAGTGTTTTACCTTTCAAAGCAGAAGGGACTCTGTAGCTGTGATTAAAGTTAACAACTCTGAGGTGGGGGCATTCTCCTGGATTCTGTGGGTGTTGCAGTGTAACCACACAAGTCCTTAGACGTGGAGAGTCTTTTCCAGCTACTGTCAGTCAAAGAGAGGTGGGCCAGTGGAAGAACCGTCAGAGAGGTGTGACATTGCTGGCTTTGAAGACGGAGGAAGGGGCAATGAGCAAGAATTGCTGGCGTCCTCTAGAAGCTGGGAAACACCAGGAAACGGGTTCTCCCCGGAGCCTCTAGAGAGGGGCACAGCCCTGTTCCCACCTTGGTTTCAGCCCGTGGAGAGCCACGGTAGACTTGGGACCTCTGAAACTCTCAACTAAGTGTGTATTGTTTAAGCCAAGTCTATGATCATTTGCTACAATAGGAAGCTAATACAACTGGCGACGAGGACCACTCTGTCTCATTCTCTGAGTCTGCAGCCAAGAAAAAGGGAATGGGAGGGGCTGGGGCATGAAATGCAGCTGGGATGGGGCTGGCAGAGGTGAGTCACAGCACCTGCCCTCCGACTTCAGAGCAGGAAGGGGCTGTCTGGCAGGCAGGTGAGGCCCACAAGCCACGCCCCTCAGGAACACAGAGTCTCAAGGCCAAGTGAGCTGTGAATGCAATTTGCGCAAGAATCATAAGATTCGGAGGGTTTTCTCCTTCCTCCTATGCTTTTTCTATTCCCTATCATGCAGGGCTCCTGGAGGTAGATACAAAACGACTGCACTTGACTTCCACCCCTTCCCTTTCAGCTCTCTTCACACATCCACTGGGTTTCTCTGGGGTCCCTGAGATCAGTCTCCCTCCAGAGAAGCAGATGGCCTCCCCAGTGCCCAGTAGAACCAGCTGGGGAGCTCCCAAAACTCCAGATGCCCAGACCAAACTTCACATCAGTTAAATCAGAATTTCTGAGTGTGGAGCCCAGGGACCATTATTTTTTAGAGTTCCCAACGTGATTCTGTGGTGTAACCAGAGTGAAGGCCAGAATATTCCCACAGGCCTGTGCTGTCCTCCGGTGACGTCCATGTCCCCAGAGCCCCTTGATCCCCCCAGGTGACCAGTCCAGAGGGCTGTGGGAGCGTCACCCTCCTCCCTCTCTCTGCCTTTCATTTCCCTTCTCTAGACTTCTTGTTTATTTTCCTCCCTTCCTCTTATCACTGGAAGCCCTGTTGCTGATTTTATTATTATTGTTGTTAAAGCATCCTCTAAGACATTGCTACTCAAAGTGTGATCCACAGTATCATCTGGGAGGCTCTTAGACATGCAGAATCTCAGACCTCACTCGGGTCCTACAGAGTCAGACTCTACATTTTAACAAGATCCCCAGGTGATCAGATGCACATCTGTGCTTGAGAAGCTCTGTTGCCAAGGTGCTCCACTTCCCCAGCACTCACTGAGCCCTGCGAGGCGGTTGCAGATCAGCAGCTGGAGAGCCAGTTTGTTCAGGAGTGGCTCCCAGATCAGCAGATTGCACGTGATTCACATTTCCTCCAGCAGGAAGAGGTTCATGCAGCTCAATTTCCTCTCCTTTTTGGTAGATGAGTGGAATTCTCAGTAGTTATTGCAAAAAAAAAAACCACTCACTTAAAAATGAATTTTTTAAAAAAAATACAGAGTCTCACTCTGTAGCCAGGCTGGAGTGCAGTGGTGCGATCTCAGCTCACTGCAACCTCCGACTCCTGGGTTCAAGCGATTCTCCCGCCTCAGCCTCCCAAGTAGCTGGGACTACAGGTATGCGCCACCACACCCAGCTACTTTTTGTATTTTTAGTAGAGACAGGGTTTCACCGTGTTGGCCAGGATGGTGTCGATCTCTTGAGCTCTTGATCTGCCCACCTTGGCCTCTGAAAGTGCTGGGATTATAGGCATGAGCCACCCTACCCGGCCAAAAAATGAAATTTGATAAGACCCTGCTCCCCGTTCTCTGATGCTGGGAAATGTGGAAAAGACCAGTTCCCATTCATCGAGGGCTAGTTGTGCAAAGTCCCTCAGCAGATTGAGCCAGGCTACTGTACCCTGGGCTGGTCATAGCTGCTCTAGCAGAGCTCATTGGTGTCTGAGGGGATGGTGGCAGAATGATTTTGCATCATCTGAGCCAGGTAATACCCTAAAGGGACAAGTCTGCCGCCCACCCTGCAGCTACTGGCATGTGACCGGAAGCATCCTTCTGATCTTACAGGCATGGTTCATCTCACCAAGTCCATAAAGCATCATGTATTAGTAAAACAATTAAAAGGCTAAATAGTTACGTTATTTGATTGTAACTTTAAGTTGATGCCTTGTTTGAGAAAACAGTTTGGAAAAGTTCTTGTTGGAGGGAATTATGATTAGTTAATATTTCTCTACTGGCATAAAAATCCATTTGAGAGGTTCATTCCATGTGACTCAGAATGACATGGGTAAACCAGTAGACCCTGGGGCTTAAACAGAATGAGTGCTTTACGATTGAAAGGGCCTCAGAAGGCCTCTAAAATCCAGAGTTTCCCAAACTTTCCTGAGGATAATAATTACCTGGAGCTTCCAGCCCATGGATTGTCTTTCAAGGAGAGGCCTGGTAACCTATATAGTTAAATGAGTGCCTTAGGTGAGTTTTATCATCAGGTAGGTCTGGTCTGGTGATCCATCCAATTTCCCTGTCCCCAGCCCTCAAGCCTTCCTAGAAATCAAACACCTGTGCCTATTTCTGACAGATGTTTGTCTTGCTTCTTAAACCCTTGCAGGGTCGCCATTTACTATTACACAAGTTCTCTCTTTCTAGGAATAGCTAACTTCTGACTCCCTATCGTTCCCCTTCATTAGTCCTCACTCTTCCAACAAACACAGAACAATGTAAAGTCTCTCCTTGAATTATCAACCTCTATGTTTTCTTCTCTGATTTTCAGAGGAAATCTTTGATATTCCCTAGAAAAAAAATGGGTGTTTGCATTTAATAAGAACCTGTAATAAAATTACAAATTAAAAGGTTGCTGACATAAAAAATGAGTGGCATACCTCTTTAAACTTTTAAAATAGTCTCCAAGTCTGAAGAGTAACCAGGCTAATCAGGTCATCAGCCTATATATCTGGGAAAAGGATACATGTGTTCTGGCCCTGAGACCTGCCACAGACTTCAAATTAATGATTTATGATTCATTATTATGATTAAATTAGAGTGCAATTTAACAGATATTCATTAAGTGTTTGCCAAGTACTGAGCCCTCAGTCATTTGTGGGGGATCTAATGAAAAATTCATCTAAGTGGTTTGATTACATTTGCCTTTAATTCCCTTGGTGGATGGTCTCCATGCCTTTGCCCCTAATTATAATTTTAGCAATCAGAAAGGGTTTCAGAGGTCCTCTGATCCAACCTTTCAATCCATTTAAATAAATAAATGTGACAGAGATTCTGTTCTTTAGAACCTCACAATCAACCAAAGGAGGCAATATTTTTTTTTAAATACCATTAAAAAAATTAGAAGCAGCTATTCATTCATTATATGAATAGCTCATCTGTGTGCCTCTGAAGATGGAGTCACCGTCTGTGATGTAATAGAAGCAAAGGTGGTCAGTGTGGAGCCCAGAGGTAGGTGTTCACCTTCACTGGGATGAACTGAGAGAAGAGATGACATTTAAGCTTCCTTTCTTCCATTTGTTTATTCCACAATTACCTATTTATTACCTCCTGGATGCTAAGCACTCAGGATTGGAAGCTAGGAGAAAGTACCTGTTCTCAAGTAGGTTGCAGGCGATCCTCATGATTTCTGGATTCTGTATTTGCAAATATGCCTACTCCTTAAAATTTAAATTTATTTGTACCCTCAATTTGTAACTCCAGGAACTCTTGCAGTCATTTTTTGGACATGTATAGAGATGGAAAAAAATGGAATCACCTGATGCACATCTTCCAGCTAAGGTCAAACAAGGCAACACTCTGTCTTCTTGTTTCAATTCTCTTCAGGTGTCCCTTTTGCAATCTTCTGAGTGCCACATTTTTTTTGCATTTTTGTGTTTGTCTTTGGTGATTTTGCTATTTAAAATGGCCTCCAAATGTAGTGCTGAAATGCTAGTTTTCTTAAGTACAAGAAGACTGGGTTGTGGCTTATCGAAAACACAGGTGTGCTCAATTAGCTTAGTTCCAACATGAGTGACAATGCTATTGGCTGTGAGCTCAATGTTAATGAATCCATAATTTAGTACATTCAGAACAACAAGAGGAAATTTGCTAGTCTGTATGTGAGTCTACTCCAGAAAGTACTGAAATAACATCTAAAGAGTGTGATGAAGCTATGGAAAAGAGGCTAATCTTATGAATTAATGAGATGATGACTAATTAAAAAAAAAAAAGCATAGTGGACAGCATTGTTGTAAGGCTAAGAGTAAAAGAAATTTATGGTCATGTTATCCAAATTCAGAAAAATTGTATATCCTTCTCAGCTAATATCTTATTATAAAGATATACTGCATATAATTATTTATAAGAAGCATATTTTAAATTTGATGTCTTCAAAGAAAAACATATGTAAAACAAAGTTACATATTGTTCTGTTGATGCAAATGTTGTAACCAGAGGCTCACAGGAACTAAACCTTGTATTTCTATTGGAAGCAATGGCTCAGTACTTGCTAATTCAGTGCTCATGGCAACTACAACTTTACAGAACATGACTGCCAAGAATAACAAGACTCAGCTGTGTATGTGGCATAGGAAAGAGACAGGGAATAGACAATTGCTCTACAAAGTGATCAACATCAAGACAGCACCTTAATGATCAATATTAAGAATATCATAAAAATGACTAAATGAATAGGTTTCACATTAAATATGTTTTTTCTGTACAAACTTTTTATTTTTATTTTATTTTAGTTTAGTTTTAGTTTTTTTTTGTTTGTTTGTTTTTGATAAGAGACAAGGTCTCTCTATGTTGCCCAAGTGGGTCTCACACTCCTAGGCTTAAGGGATCCTCCTATCTTGGCCTCTCAAAGTGCTAGGATTACAGGCATGAGCCACCATGCCTGGCCTGTAAAAACATTTGAAAGGAAACTTTATATTTTTGCTCTTTAAATTATTTGTTGATAAGCAACATTTAATTTATGATTGGCTATGATTTCTTGACCATCATCAGACACACAGGAAATTGTGCAAAGTGAGAAAATCTAGCACACAAATCATTTTTTCTTTTGTATTTTTTTTACAAATCATTTTCAAATGTAATTCAATTTTTATAAATTAAAAATTTTACAATTAATGAGTTACATTGCAATTAATGTAAAAAATTTACAAATAACATTATGTTTGATGGACAATTACATATTTATTATTGTCAGTGTCAGTTTTGCAATTTTTCATTTTGTAGCTAATACTTTTTGTTTCAACTCATTTTTTTTTAGGCTCTGAAAAATTTCATAATCCTTGGTCACTAGGGGAGGATCTAGATTTAAGGATGCTGAAGCTTATACAGTTTGGGGGCCCTCTTAAGATGAAGATCACAAAATGACAAATACTGTACAAAATTAGACCTCTTGGAAGAGGCATTACAACTTCTTAGTTAATCTGCTTCTGTGAAACACTTACAACCAATTGGATAAAATATCCACTGCAGAAGCTGCCCTGGGTAAAGGAAGACCAGGTAGAAAACTCTGGGAATATTCAGCAGAGATGAAAGCCCAAACTTGGGGATGGAAAGGATGGGAGAAATAAGAGAGATATTTAGAGGTAGGTCTGACAGGACGTGGTATTTGATGAGGAGCGTGTCAGGAACGCACACTGCTGAATGACTGAGTGAGTCAGAGAGGAAGGCAGATGGGGAGATGGGTGGTTGGGTGCATCAGACTTGGAAGAGAAACGACTTCAGGTTTGGAAATATCTAACCTGAGGTGCCTTCCAGAGGAAGCTGTATGGAAGCCATTTTATGTATATGTGAGGTTCAAGAAAGGGGACCGATCAGTGCACAGACAGGTTTGGCACATGCATGGTCTCTGAGCCCTGAGAGTTGATGAAATCTCCCAGGGACGTGCATATGCTGAGAAGTGATGCATGATGGGGCTAGCACCCTAGGGAACACCAAAGTTGAGAGGTTTAGAGGTGCACAGAAATAGAACAAAGAAATGTTAATGCTGTTAATTGAGTACCTGTAGGCGCCATATATTATGCAAGATGTGGGTTAGAGAAAGCTGAGTCAGGCAGAGAGATTGTCAGCTGGGGCTGGGGGTGAGGGAGACAGGCGGCTGAGCTTGGAGGGTGGGCATGATTGGGGCTTTCCAGATGAGGGAAGAATTGAGCAAAAGCACAGAGCTAGAAAACTGGGAAAAGGGGAGCAGTTCATTTTGATTAGAATATGGAATATCCTGAAAAAGAGAGGGAAAGAGAGAATAAGAAAGAGACCAGCCTTAACATGATAGTTGGAAATTCAATTATGGATGCTTTGAAAGCCAAAATATCAAGTGTAGCAATGAGAACTTCTGATGATTTCCAAGCGGGGAATTTTGCAGGCAGAACTGAGACTGACCATGAGGAAGTATCCTCTAGCAGACAGCCATACAACTGGCCTGCAGAGACTAACACAGGAATGGTTGGGGGCAGCCAGAAGCTAGGGAGCCAGGACTCGGGGTGTCACAGTAGACATACAGGGGAGGGAATGAGTGTATACAGAGGAATGGCTAGGACCTGAGGAATGGGGGCTGATGGGCTGGATAAGTAAAAGTGTATATAGCATTTACTGAAATTGCGGCCAGGCACGGTGCCTCACGCCTGTAATCCCAGCACTTTAGGAGGCCAAGGCAGACAGATCACAAGGCGTTCGAGACTAGCCTGGCCAACATGGTGAAACCCTGTCTCTACTAAAAATACAAAAAACAATTAGCCAGGCATGGTGACGGGTGCCTATATTCCCAGCTACTCTGGAGGCTGAGGCAGGAGAATTGCCTAAACCCAGGAGGCAGCGGTTGCAGTGAGCCAAGATCATCCCATTGCCCTCCAGCCTGGGCGACAGAGCAAGACTCCATCAATCAATCAATCAATCAATAAAATTAAAAAAAAACAAAACCCATAAGCCCTAGAACCCAAGGGAAGGAATACAGAGTGAAAGCCACAGTGTTCCTTCTCTGTGTGACTCCTCCTCACTAGATTTGTGACTGCAGCCTCGGATCGAGACACTTCACACTGTATGGTGGTAGGAAGATCACGCCCAGCTCAGCACCCACATTTCCCCGTTCTGCTGATTGCTGTGTTGTTGTTTGTTTCTGTTTAGTCCCAACCATAGAACTTGGTTTTCTTCCGGTGAAATTACATCTATTTGGGTTTTGCCCCTGTGCCCCACTTTGGTTAAACTTGTTTGAAATTTTCTGTCTTCCCTGAAGGCGGCCGCTCTGTTTTTCATCTCTTGTCTTTTAGATAAACCACCTTCTGGGTATGACATAGATCATTCTGAAATAGGAGTTTGGAGAATAGGGATGGAGGAAAGGAAAGAGGGAAGCAGACACTTTCTCTTCTCTCCCAGGTCCCGGTCACTGGTTTCCTGCTGACTGCACCACTTGTTCCGGTCCCCAAGAACTCACTAAGAATCCACCCATGGTCAGCCACCGTGAGGCTCCCACCTGAAACTGCCCACAACTGCTTCTTCCTGGATCAATTTCTGGTGTTTGTAGAAAGGCTACTCTAAAAAGTTTCCTTGGCCAGGCATGGTGGCTCACACCTATAATCTTGGCACTTTGGGAGGCCAAAACAGGAAAATAAGCTGCTTGAGTCCACAAGTTTAAGACTAGCCAGGGCAACATAGCAGTCTTTACCAAAAAATGAAAAAATTAGCTGGGTGTGGTGGCATGCACCTGTGGTCCCAGCTACTTGGGAGGCTAAGGTGGGAGGATCGCTTGAGCCCACGAAGTTGAGGCTGCAGTGAGCCAAGATGGGGCCACTGCACTCCAGGCTGGGCAACAGAACAAAATCCTGTCTCTGGGGAAAAAAAATGCCTTCTCCTTGAAAACAGTAACCTCTACAGCCAGGCGTGGTGGCTCACACTGTAACTCCAACACTTTGGGAGGCCGAGGTGGATGGATCACCTGAGGTCAGGAGTTTGAGACCAGCCTGGCCAACATGGCAAAACCCCATCTCTACTGAAAATACAAAAATTAGCTGGGCATGGTGGCACAAAACTGTAGTCCCAGCTACTTGGGAGGCTGAGGCAGGAGAATTGCTTGAACCAGGGAGGCGGAGGTTGCAGTGAGCCAATATTGCACCAGTGCACTCCAGCCTGGGAGACAGAGACAGACTCTGTCTCAAAAAAGAAAACTTAGTATCTCTAGCCTGGACGGACTACATGCTGTGCAGGGCAGCTCATTTAAAAATGATGAAGAATTTCAAGACGGCAGCAGCAGAGCATTGTACCAAGCGTGGGCCTTTCTGACAGGCTCTTCTGGAGCATGGAGCCCTGTGACTGCACAGGTCTCGTGCCCACAAAGTCAGCACTGCCTGTGGCTGAGTGTCAGCGCTTTGTGAGATGTGATCTCACACTTCATCTTGGGTGCGATGCACACACACCCACCCTCGGGCACGCCTCCACACCCTCCGCTCAGCCGCTTCGTGGAGATTCATTTCTAGAGAAGGATTCTCATTGTGTTTCTTCACTGAATTCACTCCACCTCCTCCCCAGTTAATCCTTTTCAGTCTTCAGTTAAATAGATGTTGACCTTCTAGGTGAGTTTGAGTAGTATCACCCAGTTGCAGGATGAGAAAGAAAGAGAGGTCTCCTTGGTACCACTGTTCACATGCAATTCCAGTACTAAGGGTAACCCAGGGAGTGGCTGACAGCTGAGATTCTCTTCTTGGCGAGGAGGGTCTGGAGTAGGTTGAGAACTGAGCATGCTACAGATGGGATCCTTACATTTGCAAAATCCCACTTGACAACGGTCCTGTTCATTAGCAATATGGGTGTTATAATGATGTTTTCATCTACATGAGGAATCCAAAGCCCAGAGAAGTTGTCTCCTCAAGATCACACAGCTAGGAAATGGCACCATCAACACACGCCTTCTGAGCCTTGAAATAGCCTGCTTTTCTCTACACACACCAGTCCACAATGGGACATTTTACAAACCGTAGCAGAAGGCTTCGAAGCAGCTTCTCTTCTATTTGTATATTAAAGAATCAACCGTGATCTCTGCCTTCCTCCAAAGGTAATAACTTTCCAGCTAATTTGTGTTTCTTGTTCTGACTCTTCAGAGACAACCCTGCTACCCACTTTAACCTCAAGACACACATGAATTCTCAAGATCTGAAGACAGCCATAGAGAAAATTCCCCAGAGAGGAGGGCTTTCTAATGTAGGTATGTGATCCAGATTCAAATTATTCTATCTTGTGGCCATTATTCTCTTTCTACGTGATTGCCTTCTAACATTGTATATATAAGGAGGAAAAAATAATACTAGCTGCACAATAGCTTTTTTTTTTTTTTTTTTTTTTTTTTGAGACGGAGTTTTGCTCTTGTTACTCAGGCTGGAGTGCAATGGCGCGATCTCGGCTCACCGCAACCTCCGCCTCCTGGGTTCAGGCAATTCTCCTGCCTCAGCCTCCTGAGTAGCTGGGATTACAGGCACACGCCACCATGCCCAGCTAATTTTTTGTATTTTTAGTAGAGACGGGGTTTCACCATGTTGACCAGGATGGTCTCGATCTCTTGACCTCATGATCCACCCGCCTTAGCCTCCCAAAGTGCTGGGATTACAGGCGTGAGCCACCGCGCCCGGCCTGGAAAAAATAATACTAATCCATCACGAAATAACTTCTGGTCAGGTGTGGTGATTTACACCTATTATTCCAGCACTTTGGGAGGCTGAAGCTAGCAGATCATGTAAGGTCAGGAGTTCAAGATCAGCCTGGCCAACATGGTGAAGCCCTGTCTCTACTAAAAATACAAAAATTAGCTGGATGTGGTGGCGGTTGCCTATAATCCCAGCTACTTGGGAGGCTGAAGTGGGAGAATCACTTGAAGAGGCAGAGGTTACAGTGAGCCAAGATGGTGCCACTGCACTCCAGCCTGGGTGACAGAGTGAGACTCCATCTCAAAAAAAATAACAAGAAAAAGAATTGACTCCTGCAACATCTGTATCTTTTCTAAAGTATTATCCTGGCTCCAGAGAACAAGCGTCTGTGAAACACATACACTGCACAGTTCCAGCATGCCTGGTTTGTGGGAAGGAGTAGCATTCTTCAGGGCAAGAAAGACTGCTGTCCTGACTGTTTTTTGGTGGGCCTACAAGTCATCAGCTGTTTCATTGAATTTTGTGACCAGTTAAGGAAGCTCCTCAGTGCCCCTTGAGAATCTTGTTCTAATCAACTAGTGCTGTAGTGATGATTGTGCAAAAAGAAACATGTTCTCTATTTCAAGCTGAGACTCCTGTGATATCTGAGCCTTTGGGGGTGCACCAGAAATCCAAGGTCTGGTCCTCAGTGGGACATGTCCAGAAATTCTATTTTATGTTTATCCAGAGGTGATTGGGCATTAGGAAACAATTTCACACTAAACAAGCTCAAAGACTGTGAAAGATCCCATGCCAGTGTATTCATTTGTCAATGGAGGAGTGGCTTTGGGGGCGCTGGAGGGGAGACTGTCCACTTCTCAGGGAACTGTTCCTGTCATCAAAATCCGAAGAAATGGAGATGTGAGCCACAGTTGCTTGGCTTAGAGCACATGCTGAGAATTGAACTGTCTTTAAGGGAGCATCCTCAGAGTTACAGTAAATCTGATAAATGGTTTCCCTTCCCACTTCAGTGTATGTCTCTGTAGTGACCAGAACATTAGTATCTAGCACATACAGAGCTTTTCACCTTTGAATAATGCTAAATAAACACTAGCCAAGTCACTCTCCATGCCCCCAAAGCAGTATTACCTTCATCACAAACATGACAGAGTTGATTTCTGATTTGTTTCTAACTTAATGCTTACATTAGTAAAATTCCAGTGGAAACAAATGTCAGAAGGCACTCTTGTTCCTTGATGATATTAATGATGTGTCTCAATCCAATCAGGGTGCCTTTTTCAGTGAATGACATGTTCCGACTCTGCCTCTGTATTGTCCAGAGTTTGAGTTCTGAGAACAGAATCCATTCAACTTATTCCAACTAAAAAGGATTTATTTCAGGGTATTAAGCAGTTTTGAGAATCACTGAAAAGAACTGAAGAAGCTGACTTTGGGCTGAGCTTTTTTTTTTTTTTTTGAGACGGAGTTTCGCTCGTTACCCAGGCTGGAGTGCAATGGCGTGATCTCGGCTCACCGCAACCTCCGCCTCCTGGGTTCAGGCAATTCTCCTGCCTTAGCCTCCTGTGGGCTGAGCTTTAAGAGTTGTATCTGAAGGCTTCCTGCAAAGCAGGAAGGTCCTTCCAAAGCAGGACCTCCAAGGGAGCTGCTTCTTCTTCCAAGATCAGGAAATCACTTTCTGAATTCTGCCATGGCAGCCTCTTCAGAAACCTGCTTTGTCCAGGAAGCCAGCATGATCAGGAAGCTTCCACTAGAGCTTCCAGCTCCAGAACCATGCCCTCCCTGTCCCATTCACACTCACAACATGGATCTCCAAACCCTGTCACCCCACAACACTGAAGCTAGCAACCAAGCCCAAGCACCTCTGGTGACAGTCTCCCAGAGAAGTCAGATACTAAAGATGTTTGTCAGCAAAAATATAAACAAACTACAGCCTCTGTCTCACTTTTATCTTCTAAATCTCATGCAAGTACATCTATTCATGGAACTAAAACAAAGCGAAAGCCTTAGCTGCAAGGAGTCTGGAAAATGTAGTTTTCTGATTTCCAGCCTCTATTTTCAAGACCCACTGGGAGGTGGATGGAATGTGTGTTGAGCGCTAATACATCATGGCCTCCAGATTTAAGGTTAGGCGGGGTTGAGGGGATCTGCTCATGGCATCCTGTGCTCTGCCTACAGGTGCCTAATATTAGGCCAGAGAGGACTTCTGGGTGCTTTGGGCCCTGAGAAAAATTGTCCTTTGGCTGTAAAAGCATTTCTCAGCAGCCAAGATTTTCCCTTAGCAACTGGGTTCTGTGCAGCCAGTTCACATGGGTTTTTTAAGACATTTCTCCAGCATCTGTGTATGTAACCATTTGATGCTTTCATTTGACAGGTAAGATAATACCAGCTAGTGGAGACAGGATGCTGGCCAAAATCAGAAATGCATTGAGTATAATAATACTAATCGTAAAGTCTAAAGAAGGAGCTTCTTAACTTTTATGGAGATTGAGGACTCCTTTGAGAATCTCATGAAAACTATGGCCCTTCTATTCAGACAGATACTTATATACACAAAATACTATGTATAATTTCAAGCGCCGTGGAGTTCACAAAGTCTGGGTTAAGAGCTCTGCCTACTATATACAGCCATGCTGACTCCAGGGTGAACAGTTGTCCGAGTTTTCCCAGGAGAACTTGGGGCTTTCAGTGCTAAAACTGGGAAAGACCTGGCAAACTGAGTCAATTGGTCATTGTCTAGTTGACTCTGAAAATTTCCCGAAGCCCTTCTCAGTGTGAAATATGCTCTTGGAAAAGTCATGGCAGAAGGCTTTGTAGCACTTCACGACTGCTGCACTCAGTTGAAGTAGATTGCTGTCATGGAAATCTAGGCCCGCAGACATATGGTGACCTATTCAGGGTCACACAGCTAGCAAGTAGCACAGCCAGGACTAGAACACGGTCTCTCAGTTCCTAGTGGGTGCAACTCTTCCCTGCCCAGCCAGACCTGTATCCCTGGCCTGCAACTGGAGGGAGAACACTGCTGACCCCAGAACACAGCTCTGCACAGCCAGCAGGAGCCCAGGCTCACCCCAGGCTGCAGAGGGCCAAGAAGAGGCTGCCGTCACTCCCGGTCAACTCCTCCCACACTGTGTTCCCAGAGACAACACAGGGCTGGCTTAGGGGCTTAGTGTGAGTTCAGCAGAGAAGGGGCACTTTTATTCTCATGAAAGTCTTTCTCACCGGATTGCTTTCTCTAAAACTTTCTTCAAAGCAGAGACAATAGAAGTTAAAGGCTTGAAATGAAACCAGAATGGATAGTGGTCACGGCTGCACATCGTGAATGTACTTAATAATACTGAATTCTACACCTGAAAATAGTTGAGGTGTTTTTTAAAAAGAAACAGGTTGGGCACAGTGGCTCACGCCTGTAATCTCAGCACTTTGGGAAGCTGAGATGGGCAGATCACCTGAGCCCGGGAGTTTGAGACCAGCCTAGGCAGCATAGCGAAACCTGTCTCTACAAAAAAATACAAAATAACCAGGTACTGTAGTGCATGACTGTAGTCCCATCTACTCAGGAGGCTGAGGTGGGAGGATTGATTAAGTTCAGGAGGTTGAAGCTATAGTGAGCCATGATCACACCACTGCACTCCAGCCTGGGTGACAGAGTGAGACCCTGTCTTAAAAAAAAAAAAAAACTAAGGAAGGAATGAGTGTGTTTTTCGTTTTTCTGAACCTTGTTGTGCTACTGTTATCTCTTCCTGTATTTATAATCAGCACGATCACTCCAATCATGAGATTTCCTTTTCTTCCAGGCCGGGCCATCTCCTTTGTGACCAAGAACTTCTTTTCCAAAGCCAATGGAAACAGAAGCGGTGCTCCCAACGTGGTGGTGGTGATGGTGGATGGCTGGCCCACAGACAAAGTGGAGGAGGCTTCGAGACTTGCAAGAGAGTCAGGAATCAACATTTTCTTCATCACCATTGAAGGTGCTGTTGAAAATGAGAAGCAGTATGTGGTGGAGCCCAACTTTGCAAACAAGGTATGCAAAGACAAGGTCTGCAAAGGTATCCAGAGACCCACCCAACATAAGACTTTTCTGCACTCTGAAAAGTTATAATGCCGATGCAGTGGGTTTCCCATGCCTTTAAATGTGCGTGAAGCTCATTTCTAGGCAGTAAGGCCTCCAGGGAGGGACTGGTCAATCCGGAACCTGCAATTACCCTCTCAGAGCAAAACCCCGCATCCCCCCAAGGCCAGCAGCTTTGGAGGAGAGTAGAGGGGCAGTGCCCCCGAATTCTAGCTAGGTTCTCCCTTGCTCCTCCCATAGCCCCAGGGGAGTCTCACCCAGGCAGCCCAGAGAGCCTTCACACTCATGCAAGCGAACATATACACTCTCTCTCTCTCTCCTCTCTCTCTCTCTCACACACACAGACACACACACGCTTTCTTCTGTATACACACGTTGCCAATTAATGAACTTGGTGAACAATAGAAGGGAGACACTGAACCACAGCAGTGAGATGCATTTTCAGATGCTTCTCCTGGGTTCTGTGGAGATGCCCAGCAAGAGATGTGATCGAGGCCTCCCTCACTCACTCCACCAAAGCTGCTCAGCTTTTGTGCATCTGGTACAATGGAACACCACATAAACCTTCCTCCAAAGAAGAGGCTCCAGCTTTGAAACAGAAAGAAAGCCTTGGACAGGTTTGTCTTTGAGGCCCTTCTGGCTTTAATATTCTATGTGTTCAAAGCCAGCAGGGCTCAACCTCCTGCAGCATCTCAAACTGATGGCCACTTCCTGCTCCTTGAAATGCCCTTCTCCTGGACTTCCAGGGTGCAGCATGGCTCTTATTTCATGACCTCTTGCCTCCTCCCCTGGTCTGCACCCTCATCTTTAAGAGGCCCTGTCCCTGCAGAATCCCTCCCAGGGTCACAGCTTCTGCCCTCATCTCTTGAGCTCTTAGGCATCCATTTCCAGCTGACTGACTTTTCTCTACCTGATGGCCTGTCAGAACCTTAAAATCCACCTGTGACAAGCCGAGTTCATCATCTTCACACCAAACTGTTTCCTCCTCTGGACTTTACATGAATGACCACGCACCTATCCCAGAGGGCAGTGTCATCCCAGAACTCCTCAGCAGCTCCCACATCACAGATCTCTCTCTCCTCTTTCCCACGCACGATGCCCCCTCCCCAGTTCAAGCTGGTACCGTGCATCTGGTCCTTCTCCCTGCTAGTGCTCAACCCAGGTTCGTTTCACAGTGAAGCCCAACTCACGTTTCTGATTCCAGCCCTGTGAGGTCCTTGCTCCAAATCCTTCATTGCTACCCATTGCTCTCAAGGCCTTCTGGGGTGCAGTCCCACCCACTCTCCTGGCCCATCATCTATCATCCATTATGACCTCGCACAGCCCTGTGTTCCAGTCAACTGGTCTCCCACCCACACCCAGCACCGCCACTGTCTCCTGCTGTGACTTCACTGCCTGGTGGGAATCCCTCCCTCCATCTGTTCGCCAGAATTCAGCTCAGGCTCAGCACTTACCTCACATGTCACCGGCTCCATGGAAAGTTTTGTTACCCCATTTAGGTGGATTGTTTTGTTTGTTTTTGTTTTTGAGATGGAGTCTTGCTCTGTCACCAGGCTGGAGTGCAGTGGTGTGATCTCGGCTTACTGCAATCTCTGCCTCCTGGGTTCAAGCAATTCTGTTTCAGCCTCCCCAGTATCTGGGACCACAGGCATGCGCCACAATGCCCAGCTAATTTTTTGTATTTTAGTAGAGATGGGTTTCACCATGTTGGCCAGGATGGTTTCCATCTCCTGATCTCAAGATCTGCCTGCCTCAGCCTCCCAAAGTGCTGGGATTACAGTCATGAGTCCATTTAGGTTTTTACAAATCAATTTAAGAAAAATATTTCCCAGGAAAGTTTGAAGCCATCTCTTGTTCTAAAATAACCTTTTAATTATCCAAGGCCATCAGTAGTTATCTGGTCTGACTCTTTCTGTGACCCAGAGGCAGGGGTAAGGAAGAAACACCACGCCTTGGGAATACTATGCCAGCCACTTCCAGGAGCTCAACAACCAGTTCGCTCAAGGTGTGTTTGCAGCTGCCTGGTTTTTTTCTGGAATAAACTTAGGCACTGGTAAATAAATATTCATTTGCCTGGAGGCAGGGTTGTCTGCTTCTGAAGGTGGATAGATTTGTGTTCCAATCTCATGGACTCAGGAAGTCCCTTCATAGCTCGGTTTGTTTCTTCATGGCAGGGCGTTATGATTCCACCTTGCAGGGTGAGGGTGGGGATTGAATGAGAGAATCATTCCAAGAGCATCTGATGGGACCCCCAACATGTGGTCATTCAGCAACTGTGGGATCCCTTCCAGGTGACGGGCTGCTCTGGAAACATTTCTGTAGTGATTTATTGTGTATGTCATCTCTTTTCCCAATCGGAATAAAAACTTTCTTTAGTCCTCTCATGCCATGGTGCCCACCAATGCCAATCTTATGGCTGGCTGCCAGCACAAAGGAGGGGCCTGGAGAAGCATACATGTGAAGCTGATTCCAGAGATTTAATATCTCCCTGTGAATTTGCTTAGCAGACAGCTTTCCACTAATGCAGGCAGGGACCCAGCTGAAATTGAGGGAGTGAGACTGAGTCCAGAGATAACCCAGGGGCTTTGCCTCAGTGGGTGCCCCCTGGGTGAACCGAGGTGGAAAAACCTGGTAGGAGAACTAAAGCAGAAATCAGGGGTCTGCTTGCTTCTTCATCTGCCCCGGGGGTCGAGCCTAACGGTGACACTAGAGGATCTGCCCCTGATCTGGCGCGGGTCCCCCCCCTCTGTCTTCCAGGCCGTGTGCAGAACCAATGGCTTCTACTCGCTGCATGTGCAGAGCTGGTTTGGCCTCCACAAGACCCTGCAGCCCCTGGTGAAACGGGTCTGCGACACCGACCGCCTGGCTTGCAGCAAGACCTGCTTGAATTCGGCCGACATTGGCTTCGTCATCGACGGCTCCAGCAGCGTGGGGACGGGCAACTTCCGCACCGTTCTCCAGTTTGTGACCAACATCAGCAAAGAGTTTGAGATTTCCGACACGGACACGCGCATCGGGGCCGTGCAGTACACCTATGAGCAGCGGCTGGAGTTTGGGTTCGACAAGTACGGCAGCAAGCCCGACATCCTCAACGCCATCAAGAGGGTGGGCTACTGGAGCGGTGGCACCAGCACGGGGGCTGCCATCAACTTCGCCCTGGAGCAGCTCTTCATGAAGTCCAAGCCCAACAAGAGAAAGTTAATGATCCTCATCACCGACGGGAGGTCCTATGACGACGTGCGGATCCCAGCCATGGCTGCCCATCTGAAGGGTAAGCTGGGCTTGCCAAGCAGCCTGGGGCTGAGGCATCTTTCTGGAGCTTGGTGGGCCAGTGGGACAAGGAAGCTATTGTCTTCTTATGCATTGACTTTTTCTACAACTTAATAAAAATGTACAAAGCTTCAGGGAGGGCATTAGGGGTAGAAGCACTGCAAGCCCCTCTGAGTAGGGAGAGGAAAAGGACAGGGCAGCAAGGTGGTCTAAGTGGCATTACAAACCCACGGCCTGTGGATGACTGGGCACATTAACCCTTTCCTTTACATCCTGCACCCTGAGGCATTTTCCACAAGGGTATGATACATTAAAAGGGAATTTGACTCATCACTTTACCTCTATTAAAAACACCAAACCTCTATCTCTATTGAATATATCAAATTGTACTGGTACCTAGACCACTAAATTGTGTTAGTAACTTTTATTCCTTTCTTTATGTATGTATGTATGTATGTATGTATTGAGAGATAGAATCTCGCTTTGTCGCCCAGGCTGGAGTGCAGTGGTGCAATCTCTGATCACTGCAACCTCTGCCTCCCGGGTTCAAGTGATTTTCCTGCCTCAGACTCCCAAGTAGCTGGCATTACAGAAGTGCGCCACCACACCTGGCTAATTTTTGTATTTTTAGTAGAGTCGGGGTTTCACCATGTTGGCCAGGCTGGTCTCAAACTCCTGACCTCGGGTGATCCTTCCGTCTTGGCCTCTCAAAGTGCTGGAATTACAGGCGTGAGTCACCGTGCCTGGCCATGTGTTAGTACCTTTTAAGGAAAAATAATGTAAAGACAAGTACTCTTTATGTAAGCAACTGTTAACCAGATTTGGGGGGGCTTCAGGGAAACCTGAAAGGCATTTTAATTCAGATATTTAAAGAGGCCAGGCATGGTGGTGCGCGCCTATTGTCCCAGCTACTCAGGAAGCCGAGGTGAGAGGATCACTTGAGCCCTGGAGTTGAAGGCTGCAGTGATCTATGAGTACACCACCACGCTCCAGCCTGGGCAACAGAGCAAGATCCTGTCTCAAAAAAAAAAAAAAGTTCAAAGAGCTGTTTCCACATAAAAATTTCTATGAGGGCAACAGAAGTTTTCAGATATGAAAAATGAGCAAAATATATCTGTAAATGTTTAGAAAATCAGTAACACTTATGCCTTTATTGCAGAATTTATGTATAATCACTGTTCCAAAAAAAGTATCATAAGTTATCAAGAATATAAATAGCCTGGAGAAAACCGCAAGTGATAATAACAGTAATAATAATAAAAGTTAACCTAGTAGTCAAAAGTAAACCAATGCCCCATAGATAAATATGAGTGTACACAACTCACTGCTGTGGTTGTTATTTCTTCTTCTGTGCCTACATTTTTTTTTTTTGAGGTGGAGTCTTGCTCTGTCACCCAGGCTGCAGTGCAGCAGCACGATCTCTGCTCACTGCAACTTCCGCCTCCCGGGTTCAAGTAATTCTCCTGCCTCAGCCTCCCGAGTAGCTGGGATTATAGGTGCCTGCCACCACGGCCAGCTAATTTTTGTATTTTTAGTACAGATGGGGTTTCACCGTGTTGGCCAGGCTGGTCTTGAACTCCTGACCTGTAGCGATCCACCTACCTCAACCTCCCAGAGTGCTGGGATCATAAGCATGAGCCACTGCACCTGGCTTCTGTACCTACATTTAACTTCAGTTATTTTGCAGGATTTTCCGAATGGTTGAAAGCTGCTTTCATTTCTTCCTAAAACAAGCCTTAATGAATAAATAGTGCTGGATTTTGGAATCCAAAGTAATCAGACACTGGGTTCAGGCAGAGTCTTCCTGGTGATTTACTTTTTATGGTGGGGTGCTCGATGCCTGCATGCCAACAATCACAAAGTCCACCGGACTCATATCAGCAGAGTGAGGATGGAGTAAGGCTCAGAAGCAACCGACCCGAACTCCCAGATTGAATGGGCAGAGCCAGGTGGGCCAGCTTTTGACAACAAGCCCAAGGCTCTCCTACTTTCTCCAAACATCTGTCCCCCGTTTGTGCTCAGCTCCACCATCACTTATTTTTCTAGATGTACCTCTTTCGGGACTCATCCAGAGGATATCTGAGGATATCCTTGGCCTACTCTCAGGAAAAATGAACACTGAGGGAAATGGCCTGGGTGCTCTCAGGGCAGCTTTAATGAAGTAGGACCAAAAGATGCAAATTACCTAGGCAGGTTCTTACTCAGCCTAATGCTGAGATCGGTCTGAAAATGTAGTGAGCATTGTGTTCCTGGGAGTATCCAAGTCAAGACTGGGTGACCATCTGTTAGAATTGCCAGTAGGAGATTCTCTACAACGAGAGTGGACTTGGGGTCTGGAAAGCTAAATCTCTTTCTTTCTTTCTTTCTTTCTTTCTTTCTTTTTGAGACAGAGTTTCACTCTTGTTGCCCAGGTTGGAGTGCAATGGAGCAATCTTGGCTCATTGCAACCTCCACCTCCCAGGTTCAAGCGATTCTCCTGCCTCAGCCTCCCAAGTAGCTGGGATTACAGGCATGTGCCACCACACCCCGCTAATTTTGTACTTTTAGTAGAGATAGGGTTTCGTCATGTTGGCCAGGCTGGTCTTGAACTCCTGACCTCAGGTGATCCACCCACCTCAGCCTCCCAAAGTGCTGGGATTACAGGTGTGAGCCACTGTGCCCGGCCTGGAGAGCCAAATTTCTTGTACTGTTTGCGTAGTTTTTATTTAAGGACAAGCTCTCCATCTTTGAGCAGGAAGGAGGGCTTAGTCTGTATAAGCCCAGCTCTGCAGCAAAGCTGCTCTCACTGACACCCGGCAGCACTTAAAAGTCCAAAGCTGGCTTCTTCCAATCTCGACAATATTCAGAGAAAAGAAACTGGAGGGGTGAGAAAAGGGACTGGCAACTGAAATGCAACTCAATAGACCACAATCAAAAAGCAGCTTAGGTCAGAGCCACATGAGGTAGGCATGGCTCTCCCAGGCACCCAGAAGATGCTAGAGATAGTGACGCCACTGTGGGTGCCCCAGGGGGAGATGCCAGGGCAGGAAGGCCACATCCAGGCTCCACCCTCTGTTTCATGGCCATTTTGGTCACCCCACTCAGACCAGCCTGAAGGTGGTGTGGGAATAGGCTATTGTAGAGTAAGGTCACGCACCTGCTGACCAGCTACCCACAACCCAAATCAAGACCCATCACCCCAGGCAACCTCCCAGCTTTCCCACTAAGAATGGATGCCTTGTCTCTGAATCCTGTCCTCTCTTCCCTGGGTAACTTTTCCCCACTGCAATCTAACACCTTCAGTCTTATTATACTCCTTCCCATTTGCACCTAGATGGGCTCAAGTTCCTCCCTCCCTATAAATAAAACATTCTCTGTGACTCCATATTCTGCTCCAGTTACCACCTACTGACTCCCTTTCACAGCCAAACCTCAGGAAAGCAGCTGTGTGCGCTGACCCACACGTTTACTTCTTTCTCACTCTCGACTCAACAGTAGTTCATTTGGTTTCTTTGGCATCTTCTCCCCTGAGACTCTTCTTAACAAACTATTAATGTCTTGTTTTCTTTTTGCTTTCTTTAAATCCCAGTGAGGCCAGGCATGGTGGCTCACGCCTCCAATCCCAGCAGTTTGGGAGGCTGAGGCAGGAGGATCACTTGAGGTCAAGAGTTCAAGACCAGCCTGGCCAACATGGTGAAACGCTGTCTCTACTAAAAATACAAAAATCAGCCAGGTGTGGTGGTGCACGCCTGTAATCCTAGCTACTCGACAGACTGAGGCAGGAGAATTACTTGAATTCAGGAAGTGGAGGTTGCAGTGAGTGGAGATCACACCACTGCACTCCAGCCTGGGCCACAGAGTGATGTTCTGTCTCAAAACAAACGAAAATCCATTGAGCACTTTTTCATGTTCACCTTACATGACCACCCTGCAGCACCCAACAGTGTTGGGCACCCCCTTCTTTATCTTGGAAGCCTTTCTTCATGACAGTGATGGAGCAGATGCTGGGGACCATCTCTCTGGCACCTTGGACAAGGGTTCCTGCACTGGAAATGAGGTTGGATTCCATGGTTTGTAAAGTCACCCTCAAGCCTAAAGTGATGCCATTCCCTGTTTTAGTGTAAAAGATCTTGAACTGGCCAGGCATGGTGGCTCACATCTATAATCCCAGCACTTTGGGAGGCTAAGGAGGGTGGATTACCTGAGGTCGGGAGTTCGAGACCAGCCTGACCGACATGGAGAAACCCTGTCTCTACTAAAAATACAAAATTAGCTGGGTATGGTGGCTCATGCCTGTAATCCCAGCTACTTGAGAGGCTGAAGCAGGAGAATCGCTTGAACCCAGGAGGCAGAGGTTGCGGTGAGCCAAGATCACGCCATTGTGCTCCGGTCTAGGCAACAAGAGCAAAACTCCATCTAAAAAAAAAAAAAAAAAAAATCTTGAACCAGCTTTTGATGCATTTAAGGCTCTATTCAGCTCTCCACACTGGTAGCAGGCATGTGTTATGTGTCTGCATGGCCCCAAAACCTTCACTTGTCCCAAAATATCTTCCACTCTTTTATTCCTAAACACAAAATTCTTACCATGTGATTTACTCCATTTTGTTCATTTTTTCTCTTAAAAGACTATAAACTCCAGAGATAACGACTATATAAATATTGTTACTGTTAGTATATAGCGTATGCTCAAAAGCAGTTATTGAGTGAAGGAATGAATGGCCGTACTTAGTCGTAATTCTGGAAACCTAGAGGTCTGCAGGGGTTTTTTGGTTTAGTTTGGTTTGGCTTGGTTTGGGCACGTTTCTGATTTTGGGTTTGGCTGTGCCAGCAGAGCAGCAACAAGGCAGAGATTCTTTGGCAGTTCCTTTTCTTGGGGACATTCATTCATCTAATCTTTGTCCCCACAGGAGTGATCACCTATGCAATAGGCATTGCTTGGGCCGCACAGGAGGAGCTAGAAGTCATTGCCACTCACCCCGCCAGGGATCACTCCTTCTTTGTGGATGAGTTTGACAACCTCTACCAATATGTCCCCAGGGTCATCCAGAACATTTGTACAGAGTTCAACTCACAGCCTCGGAACTGAATTCAGAGCAGGCAGAGCGCCAACAAGTGCTGCTTTTCTGACTGTCTCTTTGGGCAACCCCAGCGCTTGAGGGGGCACGCACAGGGCATCCAGGCGTGGGAAGGGCTTGGGGAAACAGATCCCCTGTTGTTATTCTTTGCCATCAGGCTTTTTCATACTCCAAAACTTGGAGTGACAAAGAAGATCACAAATTTATAGAATAAGCCGAAATGCTACATCATGTTGAGGGCACTGGGGATTTTACATTTTGACAATTGTTTTCTAAATAAATGTTCAGAATACAGTGCAGCCCTTATGACAGGCTCACATAGAGCTTTTGTGAGATTTTTAAGTTTTGAATTCTCATTAGAACTCTGTAACTCTCAGCAAGTTTCATTTTTGTCATGATGATGTAGGAATTACTTAATTAAATGTTTAAAAGGATGGCATGCAATCTTTCTGACTGTGTCGTGTGTACACAGGGTTCGTGGCGGGGCCACCGTTTGCTTTCCTCAGTTCCCAGAGCACCTTCTGTGGGCTCACGCCCGGCCTGATGTGACAGCGCACCTGCAGAGGTGCAGAGATCATGGACGGTGGCTTTGCTTCTCCTGATGTGCCTCCCTCGCTGAGGTCTGAGCCACTGAATACTTGCCACATGATGCTTTAGGAGCAGCCAGCTCTGGAGGACCAAGCTGATCTTGCCTAAAAGTGGTGCAGTAGGCGTAGGGGCTCATGCCTGTAATCCCAGCACTTTGGGAGGCTGAGGCAGATGGATCACCTGAGGTCAGGAGTTCAAGACCAGCCTGGCCAAATGGCGAAACCCCGTTTTTACTAAAAATACAAAAATTAGCTGGGCATGGTGGCTAGAGCCTGTAGTCTAGGCTACTCAGGAGGCTAAAACAGGAGAATCGCTTCAACCTGGGAGGCGAAGGTTGCACTGAGCTGAGATTGTGCCACTGCACTCCAGCCTGGATGACAGAGCAAGACTGTAAAAAAAAAAAAAAAAGTGGTGCAGTAGGCTGCACATTGGAATCAGGAGGCTGCAGTGCTGGTTCCCAGGCCCTACCCAGTACCGGTGAAATCTGAGTACCTGGGATTGGAGCTTGAACATTGGCACATTTTAAGAGCTCTCTGGTGATTTGTATCTGCTGCCATGACCTAGAAGCACTGAGCTACCCCTGAGGAGTTAGTGTTACATTTCCTCAAAGAGGCCCCATTTCTGCCTGCTGCCCTGGGTCCATCCAGTTCAGCATTTCTCTTGTATTTTTCTTTTTTTCTTTTTCTTTCTTTCTTTCTTTTCTTTTTTTTTTTTTTTTTTGAGACAGAGTCTCACTCTGTTGCCCATGCTGGAGTGCAGTGGCAGGATCTTGGCTCACTGCAAGATACCTCGGCCTCCTGAGTTCCAGTGATTCTCCTGCCTCAGCCTCCTGAGTAGCTGGGATTACAGGTGTGCGTCACCATGCCCCGCTAATTTTTCTATTTTTTTTTTTTTTTTAGTAGAGACGGGGTTTCACTATATTGGTCAGGTTTGTCTCGAACTCCTGACCTCATGATCCGCCCACCTTGGCCTCCCAAAGTGCTGGGATTACAGGTGTGAGCCACCGCGCCTGGCCGGATTTTTCATTTGTTAACCAACTATTGATAATTGCATTAAAATAACCTGGAATGAGTTTGCTTGCACTTCACTTTTTACTTCTAGCTTCTCCAAAGACTCACCTATCAGCATGTGAAACCCATGTGTAATAGGGAAATGTTCAAAAGAATCATAAATAGAGATGACTTAATTGATAGGTTATGTTTTATAAAAATATGTTTTGATGAATACTACTATGAATGGGACAGAAACAAAGGAATTGTGTCAATACAGGGGACAAAATATTTACATTAAAAATTAGAATTGAGGATATTATTCAGTTAGCAGAATTTGCACTGAGCTCACCAAATTTCTTAATACCTGAAGAGAGTATACTGTCAATTGAAAATACTGTGATCTACAGAGAAAAATCAATTAAAGGTGTCAAGAATTTCAGATTTCTTTGTCATAAAATTTACTTTGAATGCAATTACAATTTTGTCCAAAAACTTCAAAATATAAATCTGTTTTTTAAAAGGAAATTCTTCAGAAAGATGCCAGTGGCATTCTATTCATGCCAGACTCAGCTAAGAAGCTAATTTACGCTGGGCATGGTGGCTCACGCCTATAATTCCAGCACTTTGGGAGGCCAAGGCAGGTGGATCACCTGAGGTCAGGAGTTCAAGACCAGCCTGACCAACATAGTGAAACCCCTTGTCTACTCAAAACACAAAATTAGCTGGGCATGGTAGTACATGCCTGTAGTCCCAGCCACTTGGGAGGCTGAGGCAGGAGACTGGCTTGAACCCGAGAGGCAGAGGTTGCATGAGCCTAGATGGTGCCATTGCACTCTAGTCTGGGGGACAGAGTCAGTTTGAGACTCCATCTCAAAAAAAAAAAAAAAGATGCTAACTTAAAAATTTAAATAAGGACTAGGAACAATTATTCTGCCTATGTTTTTGCATGTGAAGATAAACCCCATAAAGGAGTTTTTCAACATTGCATCAGTGTACACATGTAAGTTAGTTTGATTTTTTTAAAGAAATATTTTATTTTGGAAAATAGTTTTTGAATCTAGTTATTTTGTAGGGGCCTTAATATAAAAACTGATTTGTCATCAATAAGTAAATATTTCCAAAAGTAATATAATTTTAATTATTTTGGTGTCCTCTTTCACTCACAAACCTGTCCCAGTTTGGAAAATAAATGATGCGGTCACCCTAGTTATAGCCATTATAATTTTGAAGATAACTGGAACCTCTTCCAAGGAGTCCATTGTCTACGCATCGTTAACAAATATTGTATGTGTGCTGTGGGAAGTGGGGAGGAAGGGATCAGAGGGAGTGAGATGGCCGAGACACTCAAAGGCTATGGTGTCATCAGAGTTGTCTGCATGGGCTGCCGGGTGTAGTGGCTCATGCCTATAATCCTAGCACTTTAGGAGGCCAAGGAGGGTAGATCACCTGAAGTCAGGAGTTCAAGACCAGCCTGGCCAACATGGTGAAACCCTGTCTCTATAAAAATACAAAAATTAGCCGAGCGTGGTGGCAGGCGCCTGTAATCCCAGACACTTGGGACGCTGAGGCAAGAGAACCACTTGAATCCGGGGAGCGGAGGTTGCAGTGAGCCGAGATCGCACCACTGCACTCCAGCCTGGGCAACAAGAGTGAAACTACATCTCAAAAAAAAAAAAAAAATTTGTCTGCATGGGCTATGGTGTCATCAGAATTGTCTGCATGGATGTTTGAGTCAACAAGGACAGTGACAGGAGTGGGGATGGAGAGAATATAGCCAGGCTCTGGCACCTTCAGCAAAGGAGAGGAAGTGACCCAGAGATTGGTAGGAGGCAGCGGTGATGGGTTTAAGGGGCTGAATACAGTCTGAGGCGAGATCTTCAAGGGAGCTGGGACTTTGAAGGAGGAAAGAAGGGGGCACAGAGGAAGGGGCAGTGGAGCAAAGGGCAGACCTATCCCCATTCCAGACCCAGAATACATGGGGTGAGAGAAAACCAACAGCCTCCACTTGGGAGTTTGCAAGAGCAACCTGGTTTCAAATCAGCAGGGCAGGAAGCTGAAGGGGCTGAGGCTTCCGGGAACTTGCTGACACCAGAAAGGAGCTCCCTGAGTCCCACAGGGGAGGCAGGGTGGGGAGTGGGGTGAGGTCGAATCAGAGTTTGTACAGAGCAGTTTGGAGATAAAAGTTCTGGGGATGCTGGATGAGTGACAGGCTTGGATATGACTGTCACCTCCCACAACCTAAACTGTGCCTAATGTTGCTGAAGCAGGGCTAAGATCTTAACACTAGAAACAGAGCCTTAGAGACAATCCATGTCAATGCCTCAAACTGCAAAAGAGGAAAGCCAGGCCACAAGAAGGTTGTACAGATATGGAGGTACAGAACCAGAATCTGGATCTGTCTGCTCGCCTGTTGGCTCATGTGACCCCAGCCCCTCCCCATCCCACCTGCCTTGGTTCTGCCCACTCCTGGGCTGTGGTCTGGCCTTGCAGAGCTCTTTGCACCCAGTCTTCATTCCTGCAGACTCTGGACCCAGTCTCCTAAGACAACTCCATCTTTCATTCCATGATCTCAATAGAAAAATCTCTGACATTACTGCTGTTGAAACATTAAAAAAAAAAAAAATAGAAAAATCTCTTCCAGCTGGGAGTGGTGGCTCAGGCCTGTAATCCCAGCATTTTGGGAGGCTGAGGCGGGCGAATCACCTGAGGTCAGGAGTTCAAGACCACCCTGAGCAATATGGAAAAACCCCCTAAAAACACAAAATTAGCCAGGAGTGGTGGCACATGCCTGTAATCCCAGCTACTCAGAAGGCTGAGGCAGGAGAATTGCTTGAACCCGGGAGGTGGAGGTTGCAGTGAGCCGAGATCATGCGATTGCACTCCAGCTTGAGCAACAAAAGTGAAACTCTGTCTCAGAAAAGAGGGGACGGGAGGGGAGGGGAGGGAGGAAGGGAGGGAGGGAAGGAAAGAAAGAAGAAGGAAAGGAAAAGAAAGAGAAAGAAAGAAAAGAAAGAAAGGAAGAAAGAAAGAAAGAAAAAGAAAGAAAGAAGAAGAAAGAAAAGGAAAGAAAGAAAAGAAGAAAGATCTCTTCCATGCCCTTTCCCCTCAAACTCAACCAGCACAAGCACACAAGGGCCACTGGGCCAGCTTCTGTGTGCGTATGATGTCTAAACTTCACTTGACTTCATGTTCCCATTTCTCAGCAGTTAAGGCCCTTTGGCAGACTTTTCTTTGCTGAGGCTCAAAGTTTTGCAACAAAGGCGCTGCTAAAAACTTTCTAGCCAAACTGACAGTGTTCAGAGGTTTCTTGTTTCTCTGGGCTCTTTAAACCTTTGAACAGGACAAAACCCCCATAAAGCAAGCTTCGGTCTCAAGGGGCCAGCATGGGTTTACAGACAAGGTAATGCTTCTGTGTCCAAGGATATTCTGTCTTAGAAAAGGAATTTCCAAACAACAATGTTTTCCAACCAAATCCTAAGAGAAGATCTTCTCTTAGATTACCAATATATAAATGTAGCAAGCAGGAAATATGCTTGAAAACACGAATTCAATTACCTTGAAAAGAGACATTTATGCAAGTAATGCCTTTGAGGAATTCACAGCCCAGTGAGAAACCACACACAAATGAATAATTAAAATCATACAACTGCTATCGTGGTATTATGCACAAAGTGCATGACTGGCGATTGCAAACAATCTCATGAGAATAAAGTTGAAATAATCCCTGACAGCATTTGTCATATGGTGGGTGCTGTTCTAAGGGCTTCATATATATTAACCCACTTATCCCTACGATTTCCTGAGAAAGAATGCCTTAGTCCATTTTATTCTGGTATAACAGAATACCTAAGACTAGGATGGTGAGAGAGAGAAAGGAGGCTGAATTCATCCTTTTATCAGGAATCTACTCCTGCCCTAACAAACCTGCTCCCGTGATAATGTCATTCACCCACTCATGAAGCAGTGCCCTCGTGACCTAAGCACCTCTCAGATAGCCTACCTCTCAACACAGTTGCATTGGGAATTAAGTTTCCTGCACGTAAACTTTGGGGGACACATTGAAACCATAGCAGAGACACTATTCTTCTTCTCATTGTACACATCCTTCAGCTGAGGCATGGAGATGACAGTACCTCGCCCAAGGTCATATCACTGATATGAGGCATACCTGAAAAGTGAGCTCAGGCAACCTGACTCCAGGCTCCCTATACTCAGTCACTTGGCTCCTTATAACAGTGACCCAAAAAATACCAAAGTGGCTGCATAGGGAGTTCTCTATCAAGTGTCTCAACTTAAAATATACATATAATTCCACCAGATGTACTCCCAAGGTCTATTAAATGTACAATATGAACAGAGTCTGTTAAATATCCAAGGCAAACTCCATTTCTCCCATTACTCATCCTGATTCTCTGGATAGCCATCCTGCCCTCATTTAAAGTGGGTGATTCCATAAAGGATTTTATTTCAAAATGAAAAAAAAAAAAAAAAGATCAAGTGGGTGCTTTTCAGCTCAAGTCCACAGTCCCTGAAGATGACTGAAGTCTTTGGGCTTCCCTATGAACTTCACCAACTCCTACTCAGTCTTTAAGCCTCAAACTGCTACTTCCTTTCTGGGGCCTTCCCTGGCTCCAAATAGACTTAGGCTCTCTGGATACAGAATCCTGGCCCACTTATTCTCCAGAGACTTGCTCCCTTCTCATGAGGGGATGCAACCTACACACGTCATTAAGGACATGGAATCAGGAAAATGAAAACTTTGACCTTAAGTCACCTGATGGCACCAACCCCAGATACATTGGTACTGGTAGAATGCGAGGCAGACATTTCAGGAAGAGAGAAACAGAAGATGACACAAGAGAAAGAGATTCCATCCAGACTACACCACCCTTCCCAATGCCCTTCTAATTATTGTATGCTACAATCACGGTTTTTCTAGGACCAGAATCCTTTTTGGGTATCTACACATGGGGTAACTCTGTTCCTTACCATTTGTTCTCATTTCTCCTGCGGAAAGGCAAACCCTTTTTTTTTTTTTTTTTTTTTTTTGATACACAGTTTTACTCTGTCACACAGGCTGGAGTGCAATGGCACGATCTCAGCTCACTGCAACCTCTGCCTCCTGGGTTCAAGTGATTCTTGTGCCTCAGCCTCCCGAGTAGCTGGGGTTACAGGTGTGCACCACCATACCCGGCTAATTTTTTTTTTTTTGGATTATTAGTAGACATGGTGTTGGCCAGGCTAATCTCAAACTCCTGACCTCAAGTGATCCACCCACCTCAGCCTCCCAAAGTGCTGAGATTACAGGCGTGAGCCACCACGTCCAGCCAGAAACGCAAACCCTTTTTTTTTTTCCTGTTTACCTTTCTGAGTTTTATTCAATAAACATGTTTTAGCTGTCTATTATGTGCCAGGCATTGAGGTGGACACTGAGGTACGAAAAGGAATAAGACTTGTTCCTACCCAAAGAACCTATAGGCTAGTATGAGAGAAATGCAAATAAATAGATAATGTGACTGGTGGCAGGTGACAAGCAAGCTTGGGAAAGCTTCCTGGGCTGGGTTTTCTGGGAAGAGTCCATTTCTACCAGGCAAAGAAAAGTGGAAAAGGTGGTCCAGTAGGGCGAATGATAGAGGCAAGGAGGCATGAAACAGTGTCAGGCCCAGAGAATGACAGTGTAGAACTTCAGGCAAGGGGCAGGAAATGAAGCTAGGGAGACGGTCAGGAGCCAGGCCACCTAAGGCTGTGTTAGTTAAGGTTCTCTGGGTTGCAAGGAACAGAAACTCAATTTGTAGTAGCTCAGGCAAAAAGGCAATTGTTTGAAGATAACTGGAGTAACTCATGAACTGCAGGATCAGGAAGACAGCAGAGCCTCGGGCACAGGATGAGGCACAGGAGTAGGACAGGAGAGCCAGGAACTCTCTCACTCCACCCTACTCCAGAATGGTCTTCGTCTGGAAATAGGTGAACAACTCTGGAGAGAAGGAACAGGGTGAAACTTCCCTCCCTTTAGGGGCTGACCCCACGATGTGGGTCCTT
Organism: Aotus nancymaae; assembly: GCF_030222135.1. Classification (NCBI taxonomy): domain Eukaryota; kingdom Metazoa; phylum Chordata; class Mammalia; order Primates; family Aotidae; genus Aotus; species Aotus nancymaae. The sequence goes on from NW_026988471.1 coordinate 35,656,218, forward strand.
CAGGAGGGCCACCCAGCAATCCAAGCTGATGTGGCTGAAAGAAGGTGAGCATCCACATTCTTCCATCTGATTGCCTACAACCTTTTGAAGTTCCTTGAAGCATCAGGTTGCTTTGAACACCAGTGAATGCATGTCCTCAAGCTCCGGAGTCGGGAAGGCCAAATGCAGGCTGAGTGATGATCCTCCAGCTCTATGGTCTCCCTCTGTTTTGCTTAGCTTTACCAGAGGAAGCCAAGGACTGCCTCTCTAAGACTCCCTTTCACTTCTCTTGCCTGCAATGACTACAAGATGTTACTTGTTATACACCATTAACTGCTGAAGAGCTATTCAGACTGTCAGGGTGGCAGATGTGATGTTCTGGGATCCACTTCTGTTTCTAGTATAAAGGCCTAACTGAGGAGAAATGTCCTATATAAATAACCATCCACATGGAAAACCAATAAGGTTCAAAGACCTCAGTTTCAAGAAAGTCTTTGCTTTTTGTTTAATGTCCTTTAATTGAAAAATACTGAGCTGAACTTTATCCCTGCCATCCCTCTTACACAAACAGATCCTGCAGGCAATAAGCTGCCCAAGTAAGCAAATACTCTACCCAGCTTGGCAGCGGAGATCCTGCTATAAAAAATACAATCCCCAGTGAATAGCCCCTTTCTGCGACCACTCCAGCCTCACACTGGGTTGAGGTGAGCAGGGTGTATTCAGGTTCATGGCAAACTGGAATCTGGGTTCTCAACAAAGAGCCCATACATGGCTGTCCAGGGCACAGAAAGGAGGGTCCAGAAGCCAAAGAAACTGCGCAAATGCCAACACAAGACCCAAGACCAGTTGAATCGTTGTTGGGCTGCTTCCCCGAGGCATTCTTAAACCTGTACCCTGATACCATGATAATGATTTTCTTTTCAATGATGTTAATGACTCCACAAGTCCTCCCTGAAATCGCAGTAAAAGGGAGTTTGTTTCCAATCTCAATATGTGGACTGTGCAGGATTTTAAAGCCAAAGAGGGAACAGGGACAAGTTGAAAGGTTGCAAACCGCTGTGGAAATGACTGTCTAAGATACACACCAAGCAAAACAAATGAGCAGACGGAGCTTTCTAAAGGGCAAAGTGTCAGTGTAATTTGTTTTCTTCTAAGAAAACACTCTCATTGAATGGGGTGACAACTGCCATGTGGAAACTGCAGAGGACCTTTCCAGCTCTATGACCTAAATGCAAGGCCTGGAACACCCGTGTGCCTGTTCTACCTTCGGACACGGGACATTCTCCTAAAGTGGAAAATCAACCTCCCATCCTGGAGACTTTCTAATCCTGGACAGTTGGCAAAGATCTCTGGAAGCCAAATACTAGTGGAGTCGTGCCAGCCTCAGCTGGGATTTGCCCACACAGACAGTAGCCAAGACTGTCCCAGAGGGACCTGCAGGCTTGTTCATGAGCAGATGAGGAGCAGCCCTCAGAGAACCCCCTAAATACTTGGTCCTGCACTATGCCAGTGAAGACAAGATGACACCACTGGGTAGTTATTACCCATGTAACTTTCTTTGCACAGATGGACAAGCTGAAAGGCCTAGGGAAACTTTGGTGACAATAGTAAAACCAATCATTGATATCAGGTATGAAGTCCCAAGGTGCCATAAACTGAACTAGCAACTTTATACACTTTGCCAATGAAGACACATAAAGTTCCTGTTGTTAAATAAATACATATTTCAAAACCCTCCTTCCATACTTCTTTTGAGAGAGATGGTCTTGAAAGACAATCAAACATAATGGAAAGTTGGCCATGTGTCCAACATATTTTCACAGTTCACTACATCCTCAGTTCCTATTCAATTTCCAATGAGAACAGTGAGACACAGATTAAGGAGTTGGCTAAGGTCACACAGCAGGTAGGAAGCAGAGCTGGGCCATGAACCTGGGTCTCCTGACTCCGGATTCAGTGTCATCTTCAGTACAGAATAGCCACCTTGCCCTGTCTGTTTCTTCCTCCCTCGTTTCATCAGCCACTTTGCTCTCAGCCCTGTTTCCCTCCCCCCCCAGTTGCCATCTTTCCAGTCATATAATAGAGAACCATCTTTTCTGTTTCACACATTTTGTGCCTATATTTGCACTCTGTTTTTCACCCTCCAACACGGAGTCCCAGATCTATGAGACTGGAAAGTTACTTAGAAGTTGTCAGTTGCCTTTTGCCCTCCATCTCCCTTGTCTTATTTCACTAATCATTAAGGGTTGTGCACCAGCTCAAGAGTTACTCCAGGCTCTGAAAATGGTTTCATACAGAATAAGGGGCAGAGACTGTGCATGGTCCGGGCAGCTGAGGGGTGAAAAGAAAGGGCAGGAGCCCTTAATGTGGAAACCTCACTTTTCATTTTTTTCAAAAGTCAATTCATTAATGAATTGTTTTGAATTTCAAGGGACTCTGAATATGTATAAAAATTAAGCATTTTAGGCCAGGTGCAGTGACTCACACTGGTAATCCCAGCACTTTGGGAGGCTGAGGCAGGCAGATCATGAGGTCAAGAGATCGAGACCATCCTGGCCAACATGGTAAAACCCTGTCTCAGCTAAAATAAAATTAGCTGGGTGTGGTGGCGGGCACCTGTTGTCCCAGCTATTTGGGAGACTGAGACAGGAGAATCACTTGAACCTGGGAGGTGGAGGTTGCAGTGAGCCAAGATCATGCCACTGCACTCCAGTCTGGCAACAGAGTGAGACTCCGTCTCAAAGAAAAAACAAAATTAAGCATTTTAAAAACAAGTTGATCTGAGAAATATTTATTGACAAACTGTAGTAATATCTCAGGATCGTTTCCTTGGATGCAAGCCAGCGCAGGACTATGAGGCACCCTCCAATCCAGGCTCCATGGTAAAAACCTTGCCCATGTCCACCTCCTTCCACAGAGCACAGTCGGATGGCAGCTCTAGGGAAATGGCTCCAGCCTGGTACCCTGGCCACCTTGCACACCTCCATGTAGGCCACGTGGACCAGGCTCAACTGCAGTGTGACCCACGTCTTGTTGGAATGCCCTGAGATCATCCCAGGAACATGGCAAGACATGCAGTTTGTGAGGAGCTGTCCCAAGGCCACCGTCATCCTTCGATCTTGTAGGAGGTTTCTCCAAAGCACTTTCTTTTTAGCTTTCCTGGTTTCAGTGAAGGCTGGGACTTTACACCTCACTCCTCTTTAGAGTACAGCTGCAGGCTTTTTTTTTTTTTTTTTTTGAGACAGAGTCTCACTCTGTTACCGAGGCTGGAGTGCCATAGCGTGATCTCGGCTCACTGCAACCTCTGCCTCCTGGATTCAAGCAATTCTCCTGCCTCAGCCTCCTGAGTAGCTGGGATTACAGGCACACGCCTCTACACCTGGCTAATTTTTTGTATTTTAGTAGAGACGGGGTTTCACCGTGTTGCCCAGGCTGATCTCGAACTCCTGAGCTCAGACAATCCACCCACCTCGGTCTCCCAAAATGCTAGGATTACAGGCATGAGCCACCAGGTCTGCCCCAGCCGAAGGCTTTAAAATGTGTTCATTGATCACGCCAGTGCACTGCAGCCTGAGCCACAGAGCAAGACCCTGTCTCAAAAAAAAAAAAAAAAAATCATTCATTGCCCTCTAGAATTGGCACCCCGCCACATATGATGTCCATCACCTGGCCCCTTGTTTTAGTGCCGTCCTGTGGGACGAGGGAGCTAACATCATGTTGGTCTTGCTTTTGCTGACTATGTAAGTAATTCACTGAACGCATTTCAGGGCCTATCCTGTCTACCTGCCAAACCTATGGCAGCGTGGCAAGCCCACTGCAGCAGTAATCACTGTTTCTTAGGGGGCTGCTCGACCACTTGACAGCAGGTGTTTCCTGCGAGGCCCTAGGAAGATGCCCTCTATACCACATTGACTTCCAAGAGGCTGCTGAACACCCCCCACACCTGCACATCCATAACAATGCTGACTCCTACCCCAGCTGCAAATCATCTGCCAGTGACCGGGGAACTGTTTCTCACTAAGAAGCAAAGTGCAGAACAAACAGTTCTTTCTTCAGATCTATGAATGTTTGCAATTATACTGCCTTCATCACACTGGGGATGGTTCCCTAAAAGCCGATGGGGTGGGATGATATACAGGCTTTGCCTTGGCAGGTCAAGAAGTCATGACAGCCTGAAGAACTGTAAGAAGAAAGATTCTGAGTCTTTAAGATTCTCTTAAAGAAAGATGCTGAAATTAATTATCCATGTCAGTCATGGGAGAGTGATATGACAGTGTCCGTTCTCAGAGTTGGCATTTGCTCATCTTTTTTTTTTCGAGACAGGGTCTCGCTTTGCTGCCCAGGCTACAGTGCAGTGGCAGAATCACAGCTCACTGCAGCCTTGACCTCCTGGGCTCAAGTGATCCTCCCACCTCAGCCTAGCAAGTGGCTGGGACCACAGGCTTGTTCCACCATGCTAAGCTTTTATTTTTTAACTTTTTTGTAGAGACATGGTCTCATTTTATTACCTAAGCTTGTCTTGAACCACTGGGCTCAAGTGATCCTCCCACCTCAGCCTCCCAAAGTGCTGGGATTATAGGCATGAGCCACCATACCTGGCTAGTTCACTCATCTTTAAGGTTAAAGGACCAAGATAGCATCTTGAAGAAGCACATTTGGGGAATTAAAAGGGAGCTTTCTTTGCTTTTCTTCCTGAATGTGGCATTGCCTATAAATTCTCTTGGACAGATGTCTTTATTTGCTGGAAAAAATTAGGAATGGAAAAAATTAGTTTTCCTTTAGTTTGATTCCTTTTCTAAGAAGGTTTCTAAATAAGTCACCTGGAAACATTCAGGTTATGTATGTTTCTAAACCAAGAGGTCTTTGTAATGTGTTGCAATTGGTTACCAAGTCCAGAATTCTTCACAGTAAAGTTTCTTGCTTTAGGCTGGGCACTGTTAACAGCTGCCCGAGGTTTGCGGAGGGTTGGGGCTGGGGAGAGGGAATTGAGTGGGTTTCTTCCTGAGGAGTTTTTCTGTGCCTGGCACCATCTTGGCTGCCTTCATATCTGTTATCCCAATAAACTCCTACAATGACACTTCTAGGCACCGTTTTATTATTTTTTTAATTGACACATAATAATTGTACATATTTATGAGGTATAATATGATGTTTTAGTACATGTGTATAATGCATAATGATCAAATCATCTTCTCATTTATCATTTCTTTGTGTTGAGAACATTTGAAACATCATTTCTTTGTGTTGAGGATATTCAAAATCTGCTCTTCTAGCTATTTGAAAATATGTAATAAACTGTTGTTAATTATAATAAACCTATAGCTAACATACTTTTATATCCAGTAGTCAATCTGGCTCTTCTCTCTTGCCCCCACTCCTTCTCTTCCTTTGGTGACCATTATTCTATGCTCTACTTTTATGAGATTAACTTTCTTTAGCTTCTACATATGAATGAGATCATGCAGTATTTATCTTTCTGTGCCTGGCTTATTTCATTTACTATACTGTCCTTCAAGCTTATCCACATTGCCGCAAATGACAGGATCTTATTCTTTTCTATGGCTGAATAGTACTCCATTGTGTATATGTACCACAGTTTCTTTATCCATTTGTTTGTTGATGGACACTTAGTCTGATTCCATATCTTGGCCATTGTACATAGCACTGCAATAAACATAGGACTGCAACCATCTCTTCGACATACTGATTTGTTTTTCTTTTAAATATATACTTAGTAGCAGAATTCCAGGCACAGTTTCATAAAGTATAAAATAGAGACTTAGAGAAGTTAAATAACTTGTCCCAGGGCCACACCTCTGTTTTTATTTGTTTTTGTTTTTGTTTTGAGACAGGGTCTCACTCTGTCACCCAGACTGGAGTGCAGTGGCTCGATCTCTGCTCACTGCAACCTCAGCTGTATAGATTGCAAAATTTTTCTCCCATTCTGTAGGTGAAGCACTGTTTTTAAGAGTCAGGGTATTAGGACTTGGTGTACAAATTACATTTATTACTTTTTATAATCAGGGTGGGAGAGGAAAAGAGATAATAAAAGATAAACAGGTGCATTAAAATTTTAATGAGTTTGAGCATTCAGCAATACATAAATCAGGTAGCACCAGATTGCAAGTAGTTTTGCACTCACTGAGGAGGTAAAAGGGTATAAGGTGTTTGTGATGGTTAATACTGAGTGTCTACTTGATTGGATTGCAGGATGCAATATTGTTCCTGGGTGTATCTGTAAGGGTGTTGCCAAAGGAGATTAACATTTGAGTCAGTGGGCTGGGGAAGGCAGACCCACCCTTAATCGGGTGGGCACCATCTAATCAGCTGCCAGTGAGTATAAAACAGGCAGAAAAAAAACCACGAAGCGACAAAACTGGCCTAGCCTCCCAGCCTACATCTTTCTCCCATGCTGGATGCTTCCTGTCCTCAAACATCAGACTCCAAGTTCTTCAGTTTGGGGACTTGGACTGGTTCTCCTTGCTCCTCAGCTTGCAGACAGGCTATTGTAGGACCACGTCAGTGTGTAAGTTAATACTTAATAAACTCCCCTTTATATATACATCTTCTCTCTCTCTCGTTTACATATATATATATATATATATAGTGTATATGTGCCACTAATAAGATATATATATCGTATTATTTCTGTCCCTCTAAAAGAACACTGACTAATACAGTCTTCAAGGAAGCAAGACAAAGAAAACCATTTGGTTAAAGTGGTTGGTCCCTAATTAGAGCTGTTAGTTGGCAGTTTCTGATTGGTTAAGTTTCATTTTACTGTTTACATTGAGTTTTGGTGTGCTAACATAAGAACCCAAGGTGCTGAAGGTGTTTCAACATAATGGCTCCTAATTAACAGGGAAATTGCAAAATAGAAGTGAACGACTAAAGAGAGTTGTGGCAGAGAGAATTTGTTGGCTAACATTTGTTATTCCCTACAGAGGCAGAAGAGTGAGGTACTTTTTCTCAACATCCCTTAAATGTAGAGGAGGCCAATGCTCTGGCCAATGAGATATGCAGGGAAGTCTGCTGGAGGGCCTCTGGGAAGACTTCCTTTGCCATCTGTATACAGTCAGCTTGGGCTGCCATAACAAAATATGATAGACTGGGTGACTTAAATAACCAAATTTTATTTCTCACAGTCTGGAGGCTAGAAGTCCAAGATCAAGGTGCCACCATGGTTGAGTTCTGGTGAGGCTGTCTTTCTGGCTTACAGATAGCTCCTCATCTGGTGGCGGTAGGGAGCGGGAGGAGGAAGGGGGAAGGGGGCAGGGAAGGAGGGAAGGCAGTTCTCATCTGCTGAGGGGAAGAGGAGGGAGTGGGGGAAGGAGGGGAGGCAGTTCTACGTGACATGAAATGCATGAGAGGCAGTTCTACATGACGAAGAATTGTCCCACCTAGAATGCCAAAATGCTGAGATGACTGGTTTTCTATCAAAATAATGACAGACTATCTGAAAATATGTGAGGAAAATATTAACATGATTGATATAAGACCCTGAAATGGAAATTTAAGTAGTCTGAAAGTATAGAAATTAAATTATAACAGCAAAACCTATGATGCAGACAGAAAACAGGGAAAGTAAAAGCATCTTTAAGCATCACTTATTTTGGGGAGGCACAGGAAGTGAAAATGAATCACATTTTTTTTCAGGTTGGTAGAGGGTTAGTGAAAGATTAGAGCGACTCTATTTTTTCATATAGTAGCAGGAAAATATTTGATTATGAATGAAGATAATTTTGAAAGAGAAATCCACAGTAGAAATCCCACATTAACATGAGAAAGACAGGAAGTGAATAACAACTTGATCAAACCAGCAAAAATAAAAAGAAACAATGAAGTAAAATAATGAACATAATAAAACAAAATCAGTGAACACTGAATACACATCCACTGAAAGAAACTACTAGCCAGTTAAGAAAACAAGACCTAGAAACAGGCAGCTTATAGGAAACACATTTAAAATGAAGGGATAAAGAAGACTTGAAAGTAGAGGTGCTTAAATAAGACTAATCTATGAATATGCATGCTAAAGCTCCAAATAACAGATCAGCAACTGAAACAAGGACTTATCTGAAAAGACCAACATATTACGAACAAATAGGCTTTATTCCAAGGAGGCAAGCATGTTTTAATGTCAACAAACCAGTTAGTCAGCAGCTTAAAGGAGAGTAACTCATGATCACATCAACAACGTTAAGAAGGTTTTGATGAAATTCAGCAGCCATTCCTAATAAGATTTCCTGGCAAAACAGGAAATAACCTATTTAAATAAAATAGAGATTATTTACCAAATAGCAACTAAAATATTCTAAATAAATACCAAAACCATTTCAACTAAAGTTCATAACAAACAGGGAGGCCTACTTTCAACATTATGACTCAACACTATATTGAAGTTTGCAGATAACAAACATTTCAGAAAAGAATCTGCCAAACATTGAAAAAGACAAGATCAAATTATTTTTGTGAATGTCGCCAATTGTATTTCTAAAAATCTCAAGACTCTAGTGAAAAACGGTTAGAATTCATGAGATTTAGTAAGCATATACAATGTTTGTTGTATATAAGCATACAAAAACAGATTTTCTCTGTGTATTTTAACATTTATTTTCTTGATTTTTTTTTTTTTTTTTTTTTTGAGATGGAGTTTCGCTCCTGTTACCCAGGCTGGAGTGCAATGGCACGATCTCGGCTCACCGCAACCTCCGCCTCCTGGGTTCAGGCAATTCTCCTGCCTCAGCCTCCTGAGTAGCTGGGATTACAGGCACACACCACCATGCCCAGTTAATGTTTTGTATTTTTAGTAGAGACGGGGTTTCACCATGTTGACCAGGATGGTCTCGATTTATTAACCTCGTGATCCACCCACTTCAGCCTCCCAAACTGCTGGGATTACAGGTGTGATCCATGCACCTGGCCCCTCTCTTCGTAATAAGCTCTTACAAATGAAAATGGTCACAATAGTGACCAAAATAGGAACATATTTAAATTTTTTAAAAGGCACAGGACTTAAAGAAAACTTTCCTTACTAAAGATATAAATAAGATCCAAACAGAAACTGATATGATGTTCTTAGATGGGAAGACAGTATCATGAGTCAAACTTCCCCAAATTAAAATGTAAATTTAATGTAATTTTAACCCCTAATTGGATTAAATTATCACAAACTTCAAATGCTGAGAATAGCCAAGAAAGGCAGTAAAAAGAACAGTGGGCAGGGGGTGGGGATGGGAAAAAGCTCTGCCTGACCATATTATAAAGCCACCAGTAACTGAATCCATATAATATTGTCATATGAAAAGACAGCTGTAAGGGAATCGGCATTACATATTGAGAAATAAACCTCATTAAATATACAAATTTAATATATAACAAAGATGGTGTTTCAATTCATTGGGAAAAGGTAGTTTATCTAATAAAGAGTGCTGCATTGACAACCCACTTGGAAGAAAATTTAGTTGGACTGTTTGCATTCTATACAAAAAAAAAACCCCACAAAATCAACAACAACAACAAAAAAAGCAGAATAAAGATGTAAAGTAGAAAACCAAAACCAAAAAACAAAAAATGTAGAAGCCATTCTAGTGGCCTATACATGCCACCCAGGAATGGAAACCTTCCTAATAAATACAGAATACTTCCAAAATTTTATAGTCACAAATGTCCATATTTTATATATAAGTATTCTTGAAGATATACTTATATCTTTTTGTTTTTGCTTTTTTTGTTTGTTTTTTGGGGATATGGTCTCACTGTTGCCCAGGCCGGAGTGCAGTGGAGCGATCTTGGCTGAACCTACTGGGCTCCAGCCATTCTCCTACCTCAGCCTCCAGGTAACTGGGATTATGGATGTGTGCCACCGTGCTCAGCTAATTTTTTAAAAATTGTATGTAGAGACGAGGTTTCACTATGTTGCCCAGGCTGGTCTCAAACTCCTGGGCTCAAGAGATACTCCTGCCTCAGTCTCCCAAAGTGCTGAAATTACAGACGTGATCCACCCTGCCCAACCCTAATATAAAGTTTTAAGTGAGGAAAAAGTATTATAAACATGGTCAACAGAAATAATATAGTTTTGTTGAAAAACATGTGCAAATAATAAGAAAAAGGGTCTACATTTAGTATAAAAAGAATACTTGCAAAATTTAAAAAACAGTGAAAATATGGCAAAACTTTAATAAAAATGAATGACTAAATAAAAATTTTAAATGCAAATATGTAATTCACTCAAGTGAAATTCAAATGGCGAAGTTTTATTTAGAAAAAGTACTTATGAATGTGGTCAACAGAAAAGTTACAAGAGTTGGAAAAAAAATTTGCATTCAAGAGAAGAAAGTCTGAGTATATACTGTATAATATACAAACGCTTTTTACAAACTAGTTAAATAAAAAGACAAACAGTAGAAACATGGACCAAAAATAATAAAAATGAAACATGTATATAAAGGTATAAATATGAATATCTCTCGTAGGCAGAATTCTAAGATGGCCCCCATGAACTCTGCTCCTCATGTTACTCCCATGGGTCATGCTACACTGCAGGGCAAAGGGACTTAGCAGATGTAATTAAAGCTACTAATCAGTTGACCTTAACAGAAAATTTACATAAAGCTATGAATTAGTTGACCTTAACATATCTGGGTGTGCTTAAACTAGTCACAAGAGCCCTTTAAAAGCAGAGTTTTCTCTGGCTGGTGGAAGTAGAGTCAAAACAATTTGATGCACCCTGGCGAGCTTTGAAGACAGAAGGGACCACGTTCAAAGACCACAGAGCAACCTCTAGGGGATAAGACTGACAGCCAGGTAAGAAACAGGAACTTCCATCCTATGACTTTAATGAGGTTGGAAGTGAATTCCTCCCCAGAGCTATAGTTAAGTACACACCCTAGAAGATACCTTCATTTGAGCCTTATTGAACCTTGAACAGAGAGCCCAGTTGAGTTTACTTGGAATTCTAAGCTACAGAACTTTGAGATACTAATAGATAATTCAGTTATGAGTGCAATCCAAATGACCAACAAACATTTGAAAAGATTAGATTCACATTTATAGGAGTCAGGAAAATGGAAATTAAAGTAACACTGAAAAAATCACTACATCCACCAGGATTTTTCTATGTATGTTTTAATGTTAACAATAGTTATTGCCAAGAGTATTAAGGGAAAAGTATTTTTATACATTTACTGATGGAAATAAAAATCGTTCCGGCCACTTTTGGAAACAATCTGTCAATATTTATTTAAAAATTTAAATATACATTTTCCTCAATCCAGCAATCCTACTCCAGGGAATCTATTCCACAGAAGTAAAAACATGATAGTGACAAACATATACACAGGAATGCTTATTGTAATAACAAAAAGGAAGTAAGAGCTATGATAGACTTGAGAAATTCTCATCATATATTGTTAAATGAGAAACGTGAGATGTGGAAAACATACATGATCCCATTTATTTAAAGCAAACTGCCCACCAAAAAATCTTCTCATTTATGTAAGACTGCATGTGTATAATGAGAAATTTAAGAGATCTTTATAGATTTGTAAGGTGCTCATGATACACATTACATTAGAAAAAGCAAGTGCAGTGTAGTATGTAGAATAAAATCCCATATGTAATAATTGGGTATACATACTTGTATGAATAATTAGAAAGATACATATCAGGGAGGTAGGAATGAAGGGGTATGATGGGACATGATTAGTTTTGCCATTATGCATCTTTACGCATTTATTGTTCGCGTTAATTTTTTGCATTAAATTCGTGACTTTCTTAACCTGAAAAATATCAAATCCTCCCCCTTCCCTGCTTTTTTTCCTCTGCACTTATCACTAATATTCCATATATTTAACTTGTTCTCCCACCTGGAATGTGCTGCATCAGGTAAAGGCTTTGTCTGTTTACTGCTGACTGCCAGCAGCTAGAACTGTGTGGCATATAGCTGGCACTCAAATATTAAGCCTAGTCTTCTGCTACTCTTGCTGTTCATTCTAACCTATTTCTCCCACCAGGAGTGTGACAGAACTACATGACCAGAAGTATGGATTCAGAGAACAACACTTATTTGCTGGATGCTTATTTTATTAGGTGTTTTACATCCATTATCTCAAATCGACCTAATTAGGCAGATCTATTATTCTCATTTCATAGATGAGAAGCCAATTTAGAAGAGCTGGCTTGTCTAAAGTCTAACAGACAATAAATGTCCTATGTCCAGGCCAAATTCCTGCTCTTTCTTCCATGCTTAGTTGATCTTAATCATATTTTTTGTAATTTTAATGAGATAGTTCTTACATGGTATATAAATATTGAGATATTCACTGAATATGTCATATGTAATTTGCTACTGTGTTCTTTTAATGATTTAAAGTAATTTGAATATTAAATATAAATAGTTGGTCTCTAACTTGTTGACTATTCTTGAAACAATTAAGGTCTTCAGCTAAAGCCCTCAAGACACCTGGGCTCTGCTGGAGGGCTGCCAGAAAACCAAAGACAGAGATGCTCCTAGGAGGTTTCATAAACATTGGTATAATTACTATAAAATCTTCAAGGCAAAAACCGGCCTGAGAGCATCCTGAGGAACTTTGTCCCAGAGTCTTCATCTCCAAAGGAAGCTCCCCAGAGGGATGCCTTTCCTGACAAGCTTCCACTGGGAGGTTCCTCTTTCTCCTTGGACAAAAACAGTCAGTAGGGCCATCTGTGGGTTGCAAGGAAAGATTGTGGAAATGCACCTGTTCTGAGCCCACAACAATCAAGGCAGGCTCAGGTTCCAGGCTAAAAGAGAAACTCTCCTTCAACTGATCAGAAGCCAGTGCGGAACAGGGAATGAGCAGAAAAGTTGCGAGGGTGTGGGGATAGAAGGAAGGCCATCAACAGGGTTTGGGACTCCTCCCTGTCCCCAACATGCTCTGCTCAGTTTTCATGCAAGCAGGACTGGAACTGTGCAGTATAAAGAGGTTGCTACTCAGGTGTTTTGTTGCCACCTGTGAGGTGAAGTCCAAATTCCTTCCCAGTCAAGGTGCGGACCTCAATCTTAGGATAAGCTCCACAGAACCAATGGATTTGAGCATCAACTGTCAAAGATTTTGTTGTTGTTTTTTGGTCTTTGATGATTTGGACAGATTACGATTTTGAAATGGGCTCTCTGATTACTCAATCAACAAATATTTGCAGGGTACCTTTTACATGGCAAGGTACCAGTCACAGCGCTAACAGGAATAGAAGAAAAACAAACATGGTCTGTGTCTTAGGGAGCTTATACTGACAGAAGCAAACATATAATCATTAACCTTTATTTTTGTAGGTAACAAATGAGCAATGTGTAAGATGCAAATCTGGGTTAAGGGGGAGAATCAAGATATTCTCATTACCTGCTCCCTATGCCTCAAAAAAAAAATCCAGAAGATTTTGAAAGATAATGTAGGAGATAAACATCACGTAATTCCCTATTAATCTTTATATTCCAAAAATAATTTCTGAAGAACCACAGGAAATAAAATATTTGTGTATTTATTAGCAAAGGCAAGTTATATTATCAATTGCACACATCAGGGTCACAAAATTGCATGGAACTACAACCTTCAAGTTCAAAAGTAAGATAATTTCTATCTCCAGAAAGCAATAAAGTTTCTAAAGATTCTCTTATCTTTTCATTGTAATTAGCAGATGTGTATTCCTAAGTCTTCTACAGCAATAAGAAATAAGGAGTGCATTGTCTTTTTTTTTTTAATCAAATCAATTCTGACAGAAGGAGCTTACTTGTCCTGCTTGTTAAAAGGCTGACCAACAAAGAAAGGAAGTCTGAATATTTCAGAGTTGGGAGAAAGCCTGATTCCTTCTGACCCTGAGACATATAAAGAAACCAAACAAATACCAGGCAGCAAAATACTGAGGCATTTACCACATAAGAAAGCACTCTTACATAGAAGTTGAGTACCAGGAAGGTTGTTAGGGAGGATATTATTCACAAACAACTGTCAAAAGATATGAGACTGCTGAGTTTTTCTTTTTCTAAAAATCATACTGAGTGATATTATCCTATCAAGAGGATATTCTGAAATATGTGGGCTATAGAAAAAGATGTAAGTACATTTTTAAAAATGTTTTTAAAAGCATAGTCAAAGCCATTCAAAAGAGAACTCACTCCGTAAAAATGATTCTCATATTTTTTCATGAGATTATCACTTGGCCACTTTAGGACATTTCTCACATGCCTGGTTTTCATCCTGACATATGCAGATGACACAAAATACCTGAGCTTATGTTTTTATAGCTCCCTAAAATATAATGAAAGCTATGCCCTCTGATGCCTTGCAGGGGGCTCTAGTATACTTTTGATATCTTTCCTAAAAATATTTAATTTAGATAACAAGGACCAATGATAAACAAGCCAGACCCGGAACCACTCATTCTTTGCGGTCAGAAGTGATCTCTTGTCAGCTCATTGAAGTTGAAATGGAAAACAATGTGGGTCAGGCCACAGGGCCAGCTGCTTCTCTTTTTGGTAAGGTACTTCTTTCCCCACACTCTCACCCAAGTTATCCAGCAGCCAAAACAAAATGTTTCTGATAAAATTACTTTTGCTCTAAGTTAATTTTGTTTATGCATGAAAATTACTGTCTTGGTCCCATTTCCAAAGAGAAGTAGTTGGGTGCCAGTATACTTTACCATTTCAGCACATACATATAAACCACAAGCTGTTTACGTCTACAACTCATGATTAATGCAAAATTTTGCTTTTCACGTGCTTTTTTTCTTCAAGTTTTCAGTTTGGGCATTCTTAATTGCAGATGATGGGTTTCTCTACTATTACCCTTAATTTGATGATGCTATTATATAATTTTAAAAAAACTTTTGTTTGAGGTAATGAATTGGCAATTTGATAAATACACTAGATCTTATGATGGCATAAGAAATTATAGCACATAAATTACTAACACTAACTCTAGTGCTCCAAGTGCTGTTTAACAGATGTTTTACTGTGGGCTCTCCTTTACATCACTGGGTTAATTATCTAAAGAGGTACACAGAAAAGGTCAATATGGAGCTGGCATCTGGACCAGTCTTCATGTAAGGTGGATGGCTAAATCACCAAGGACAAGATACTTTTCTATAAAATAGGTCCTTCCTATCAGTAGGTTACTGCAGACTTCACTCACTCAAATAATGACTTCCAATCTAACTGAAAACACTATTACCTTTAGTGAAATACTAATTAGGAATAAGGAAAAGGTTGAGGTTTTATAGGGTTTGAGTGATACTCAGAAGTAAGTCATTTTATGTTTGGTAGATTTTGAATTTTTTGAAAATATACAAAATTTACTGAGTTAAAATTTGTGTTTCAGAAAATGGATTCCAATTTTCAGAGCTGCAGATCTGTATGTTAGTGCTTCTTTACAGAACTGGAGTGTTCTGGTCATCCAGAGAAATAACAGGTGAAAGGATGCTCCATGATTATAATGTTTAGATCAAGAGGTATGCTCACCTCCCAGGTGTTCTGGGAATACTTTATAAGCCAGGACAATGCTGGGACCCCACAAAACATCAGTGATCTTGGGAAGCCCAGAGAAGGTCAGAATACTACCTGGCAATCCTAGGCTGACCCCAGGGGGTTCATCAATCCACGAATAATTTTTGGAGTTTTAATG
The DNA here is from genome assembly GCF_030222135.1 of Aotus nancymaae. Taxonomy (NCBI): domain Eukaryota; kingdom Metazoa; phylum Chordata; class Mammalia; order Primates; family Aotidae; genus Aotus; species Aotus nancymaae. The sequence goes on from NW_026988471.1 coordinate 35,671,850, forward strand.
ACCTCCTGAGATAGATTACTCCAAAATGACTCCAGCTAATCATGTCTCAGTTCTCACTAAGAAGATAAAAGAGATGTTTCCAACACTACTGAAAAATGTGTGTACATACCAAAGGATATAATATTTATTAGTATACCAGCATACAGAACACCAAACAATGGTGGATAGTTTCAAGGAATTCCATAGTGTATCGTGGATCCAGATTGGAACACAGAGACTGAGTTCTGGGCAGGCCAAAGGCCTTGAAAAATAATGTTGAATTGAAGGGGCAGAGAGAGTGGAAGACTTATGTTTGTCTGTTAAGTAACCAAACAAAGAAAAAATAAAACATTGTATTTACATATGTGTGTGTAAATTTTAAAAGCCATTTAAACTGAACATTTGAAAAACATAAAACCTATTCATTAAACATGTGTCTCTGAAAGTATCACTAATCCAATTCTAGAAAATATTTTAATTTGACTGGCTTTTCAGAGGCCCAAATTCTCTGTAGTGATAAACTTCTCCTCCTTCCTCACAATCAGTAATTAAGACTGGTTCATTAATTTTGGACTCACATATACTTTATCTAATATCCTTTTATATTTCTCTGCACTCCTCTACAACTCCTACCCCCAAATGCCCCAAATCAGACTATGTTAATTTAACTGATTCACTGTAAAGTCACAGCTAGATTCCAAATCTGACAAACATTCCAATTCATGAGACACCTATAGCACATTATCTATATTTGTACACTTTATTTAAAAACAAATAATACACTTAGAGCCACCAAAGATGGATATCTTAATTAGCTTATCCATACCCTGAATTTACAAAAGAAACTTCTGGCACCACAAAAATTAGCATTTGGATTAATTTACATTAATTGATATAACTAAAATTTAAAATACCTAAAGATCAAACAATCTGGCCCAGGGCTCACCAGCTGGAGGACTGGGTGTGGAAAGAAAGGGTTATTTAGGAAACTGAACTGATGATACACCCTGTGGTTAGCGCTAGTCAACTGAACTTGAGAAGACATAAAATAACCAGCAGATTTCAATATTAAATAAAAGAAGTGGTTCCTCCTAAAAACAGGTATTAGATCATATAGTTGGGATGGAAGTAGGGGATACCTCTTCATCTGGGCTGGAAAAAAAAAGAGAGTGGAGAAGGGGAGTTGTACTGTTTTCTCACAAGAGGCAAACTTCAGCCAAACAATGAGGAGATAGCAGGGAGGGAGACGTGGCAAACCAAAGACTTTCTGACTGCTGATAATATCAAATTTAGCAGCTCTCTACAAGTCAATTAATATACCATTCTCTGAGACATTTTCAGAGAGGAGCTAAGTAACACCCACCCAGGGGGGAAAAAAATCATTCTACATTAACAAGGCACTCACTGGTTCACAGCCTGTTAAAAAACCAGGCAGACATTAGCGTTAATCCAAATTAAAATGATTTTGAAAATTTGCATCAGAGAGATGACAAGCATGTGGTCCCGGTTAACTCAAATCTAAAGCTTGGATTAGCAAAGATCCAGAAAATTCTGACCCCCTAAGCACCACTTCAGGAATACTGCTAGAATCAATGAGTGGGATCTAGGGATCTGTTTGGCCTAACATTTGTTTTTTTTTAGAATTAAAAAAACAAAACAAAAACTGATGCAAAGAATCTATTAAATACTTTGTCAACTTGGCATCCCTTACACTGACAAGAAGATCCAGTTGGATGATGATATGGCCAATTACAAGGCAAAAGTAAAAATTATACCAATTATTCAAGAATGACCTGTCCTTTGTTTTCAAACACAGATGCTTTCTGGGCCTTTCTCTAAAATGAACTTTAGGATTTGATACATTTCACAAAAAAATACATATTTTTGTCAGTTACTATTTTGTACAACCTGAATCCCAGTGTCAAACATTTAAAGTACTGCAATTGTATAAATAACTAAACAAGTAACAGTAATGGAGAGGCAATTTCTGAGTAAATAAAATGAATGATTATGTACTTAATAGTCTTGAAATCACTTTCAAAGAATAAAGTAATTTGAATAAAATTATAGTTAGAACTCTTTTTCATGTAAGTTCAATAATAATTTGGCTATTGGTTGAAAACATCACACAGACATATACCAACCAAAGATCTATTATCTCCACTCACTAACCACATTGATGGTTAATTTTAAGCAATTCTTTTAAAGAAAAACAAAGCCTTTCAATCTGATTTGTGACATCTTAATACAACTTAAATGATAAAGCCTGAGAAAAGCACCAACATAGATTTTTTTAATTGCATCCAACCATCATTTCAGATGTCATAAAGATTTGCTTCAGTTAAAATGGCAGCAATGACAAAGAGGTAGATATGAGAGATGCCATTTAAATATGTTAAGACTATTCTTAGGTGGAATTTTTAACTAGTTCAGGTAATTCCTAAAAATAATATTTACTAGTTAAATCTTTATCACACAAGAACTTCATGACATGCTGTTTTGTAAGAGGGAATACATGAAGTATTAAAAAGTGAGCCTTTAAAAAATGACATTTATTTAGCCAACATTAATGAGATCCCATAATTTTGGTGAACCAATAATTTCTCCTTCTACCTGAACTTTACTACAATTAAAGAATACTTATATTTTCTCTACTGAAATTTCTAGGAATTCACATTCAAAATTCTTGGAAAGTATATATGGTACTCAAAAGAGCACAAAGCGCATGAAATGCCCCCTGAAGTCCTAGAAGTTGAGCAGATATATTAAAAATACATTGATGGTCACAAATCAGGACCTTCACAGATTGGTAAACATACACACACACACACACACACACACACACACACACACTCTCTCTCTCTCTCTCTCTCTAACTCTCTCTCCCTCTCTCTCTGCCCCCCACAACCCCTGCCCCAAACTCAGTCTTCATCCTCACTGTAAGGCTGCATTTATATATATATTTTTAAAGGCACCTCTCATTTTCTAGCTATTGCCTTCTTGATATTTGTTTTTGTTAAAAAGCCTGAATGTTCAATGGAAATAGTTCAGAACTGAGAATGAAATCTTTTTCAATTCACATTTGAATAGCCAGGTTTTCTTACATTCAGATTTTAATACACTAGAATGACAGTCTTTAAAACAAGCATGCTAGCCTATAATGAATATAGTATATACAGTAATTTAAACATTTAGAACTATATATTATACTGCAAAAGCAAACAGCACAACACTCATCATACTCATCATCTGCTGTGTATACTACCTCCAAAAATGAAAATACAGAACAGTAAAATGCACCTATGGTTTTATATATATATATATAGTTTATATATTATATATATTCTTACAATATATATAATATATATTTATAAAATATACATACATTTTAGACATTTTCAAATAAATCTTCATCATTATTTCCAAAAGAAATTTATAGCAAGAATACTGAAGGAATGAAAGTCAGATTAAAAAAAAAATTTCTCACAAAGTTCATCATCACTGATGCAGCTCAATCTCCTCCCTTTTGGTCATAACTAAAATGATTATAAAAGCTAAATATTTTGCATAACTAAGTATCTGTTTAATGGCAAAAGTTGCTAAACTTGTTCATTAGAAAAATACTGAAGGTCATTATATCACTTATGTTAAATATCCGTCTATGGTTTGAGTAGCAAATGAGCTCTATATGACAGTTGAGTTTTGAGAAGGGTGCTGCAAGCTCCCAGAGATGTATCCATAGCATATGAAAATAAGGCAGGGATTCACATCTCCTGCTGATTTTCATACTATTCCAATACATTTCATCCGAAATATTTACAAATGAAGCTCTACGAAAGCATTTCAATGGCTGTGTAAATATTGAATTTGTTCATTCTGTGAAGTTTCATTGAATGTTCAACAGGCTAGGGGAAAAGTCAGACACATGTATATGCTACTCTGGATGGAAGATAGCTTTGGCTCATTTCTAGGCTGAGATCATGCAATGCTGGTAGAGAAGACTCTCCATAGTCTCCAATGGCACTGCACTGGCTTTCTAAGGAACTTTCAACAGTTCCATTTGCACTACAGTCTATGTATCTCATGGTTATTTTCCACTTACTAACAAAAAAATTACAACCATGAAGCATAAAACGAACAGAAGAATGTCTTGATTTTCAGAATTTCAGTGACATTAGTAAAGCAGATACTGAAGATCCTGGAACGTAATTAAAACAATAACTGGTAGAACAATAGTTTTGTGGTAATCCATCATAAATACACTAAGTAATGGCACCTTCCTTCCTTCCTGGAAGGAATTTTGCAGTATCCTTCTACAAACGTTAGGTTAGAAACATTCTTTCTTCACTGTGAAGAACCAAAAGAAATTTACTGAACACAATATGGAATTCTGTATCTGCAAGGAAATATAAGCATTCACCTGATAGCTCATGTTTAGGTCAATTCATTTAATTACATAAAGGAGTCTCTTAAGCCTGCTTGTAACCAAAATACAAAGATGAAATGAAAAGGTAGCTGTGTTAAAATACTACAGCATATCTGTATGAAAATCAGGCAAATTTAGCACATGTCTTTAAAGAAAATTTGCCTGTATAATGCAGAATTCTAGGGGCAAACAAGCAGAAATTTTATAGAAATATTGTCAATCATTAGCCACATCACCACTAGAATACTTTTTCAAGGAGATGTACATATCATGAGAAGTGTCACTGTTATGATGATGGAAAACGTGGGGAATGGAATATGTAGAAATTGTTTTAATTGGTTAAAATATTTATATATTTAATATTTTTTTAAATCTAAGAGCTTATTTATAGTTTTTTGGTGGCAAGTTGGACGTTAATAATTTATTTCTAATTTCTAGAATAGTCTCTGTCATTTGGGACAAAGAAGAAAGAGAATAAAGAGAGGTATAACAGCTACAGAAATAAGGTCTGTATGACCAGGGACTAGGTCTAGATAGTGGTGTCCTAGGAATCCCAAAAGCTGACCACATGTAGGTGAGTCACAGGTAAGTTAGGTTGGGAAAGCCTGGCCTTTTAAGATATGGATTTCCCAAGAAACAATACTGATTCACTGCCTATTGAAACATGTACATCTCAATTAAACAATGGGGGAGGAATAGGGAGAGAGAAAGACAGAACTTTTTAGTCAATATTTGGCAATGAATTCTTTCATTCAGATTTCCAGGAGATTATTCTTAGAGAGATTAATAGAGGACTTCTCGGATACAAAACATTTGCTTTTATTAGTACTTCTGCAAAAGCAGCTGCATGAAGTTAATCATATTCTTTGGACTCTTAATAATTATGAACTATTCTTGGTAGATGTCAGATAACTTGAATGTGACAGACAAGAAAGAGCACAGATCATCTGAAGCATCATTAGATGGGTGTTGATAAACGAGTATTAGCAAATAACTTCCATCTTTTCAGTCACTGAAAAGTAAGATTTCATTGGTATGAAATAACCACTCTGGTACTAGAAATGTCACATGAATAAAGTGAATTTTAAAATAGAAATTTCTATAGAGATATGCCCTGTTTACCCTTAAAAATAAACAGAATTTCAAACCTGAATAAGTTAAATCCTTTAGTAAAAGCAGAGTCCATCAACTATTCTTCACAATGGTGAGTGCTTCATAGCTAAACTTTAGAATGATACCAAATCTATTTTCAAAACTGTAATCAATATAGAAATCTGCTTGCAAACTAAGTATTTGTTTAGCATTTCTGAATAGTAATATATTTAATGTATTATTGCATTTTTCTCCCCCTAACAGGTAAAATGCTTTACCAGGTGCTTTATGTGAACAGCTGAAAGGAGAGCCAAATTAAAAACTCAGTTTAACACTGCCTGGTCATTATACACAAAAGGGTTAGTATGGCAGATATGATAGGAAGATTACTATTTTGACTACTTAATGTGTTTAACAGGATTTCTCAAAAGAGAACTTGGTCTAAGTTTCCCACTTTTCTTTTGTTTAGTCTCAGCTATCAAGCCTCTTAATTATCCATTGCAGCATGCCCTACTTACTCAATAGGGACAAGCTAAACTTTTATTCGCTCAGGCCTGCCTAGCGAATTAGAACAACCTCAGAAATAAAGGCGCCTATTGGGAGAAATTTGAAACAGACCTCTGGCTCACAGATTCAGCTGAGCTTGCAGCAACCTGAACAAACCTTAGTTTTAGAAAACAGTATATGAATTGCAAAACTATACTTCAACAAATGTTCTCTGTGCTCCTTCAGCAGAACAAAAGGGCAGGATGAGTTGATTCTTGCCCTCATCTTCTGTATCTCCTTTGTGCAGTTGATTACTTATAAACAGCTAGAAGGTGAAGATGATGCATTGCATCATACAAAGACTTTAGCCAGTGCGTCAGCTCCAGCACTGGCTATATAGCATTTGGATGGGTGGAAAGCTACGTCATGAATCGATTCTTCAAACTTCTTTCGATGAGCTGTGAATTCTTGGATACACGTCTTACTTTCTAGATTCCATAAACGTATTGAACAGTCATGACCTATACCAAAAAAAAAATTGAAAGGAAAAATTACATTAACATGAAAATGATAAGGACAAATAAATAATCCATACTTGAGGTACTTACTGCCAGACATCAAGTAAAGGCCATTAGGATCAACTGCTAAACTTGTAACAGCTTCTAGGTGGGCTACCATCGAGTGGATCAGTTTGCCTTTGGAAAAAGAGATTGTTACTCCTTATTAATGCCAATGCCTTTCCTCATCTTCAGTATGTGCCAGCTACTATGTCATGCTGGTTTCTCCAGTCATCCCTCTCTGTGTGCTTACTGTATTAATGGCTTTTCCATTGACTAAAACAACATGTTTACCTCTTGCCTCTAGTCATGGCAGTGATACAAAAAACAAAAAAGCTCAAATTTTAGATTATACTTTTGTCTTTTAAGCCACAATATGGAAGTCAGTAATTTCTAAACACACCCCTTAAGCCACATTTGTTAATTAGAACTTAGACATTATTAATCACCTACTTTGCATCCTTTAGCTACTGGCAAATTGAGTTGTGGAAATACAGAATTCAAATTCACAGAGAGAAAACAATGAGGCAAAGAAAGAGGGCAGAAAGAAAACATGGCCACAATTTTGGTGGATACAACATATAGAAAAGAATTTAAAATATTAAATGACTCATCACTGGCAGCTAAACAAAGTCAGCAAAAGTCAGCAAATTAACAAGTCAGATACTTAGGTAAATATGGCAGCTAATATAGGGTGCTTTCCTCCAGCATAGCTCTTCATAGATTTCCTTTATACTGGTGAAATGTAATAAAATAAAACTTGGGCAAGCCTCCATGCACAATTCAAATCAATAAGGACCAACTAGTCAGTTTTACAACACAGATAAGATTAGTCCATAGAAAATGAATAAAATGACCTGGAGGTTTTCCATCTGCAACACTAAAAAAGGCTATCTGGTAACTTAACAACTGGATATTGAATAAGGCTATTCAATAATTGAACATTTTAAACAAAATATAATAATCATATGCCTCTACTTCCAATGTTTCTACTTTTCCCCAATATATAATACTACAACAGATCATAGCAACAGATCATTTTTATTGGTATTTGAGAAAATTTTTCCTGGTGTCCATAGTGATAAACTTGGCTCTAAGGCCTAAATATAGCATTTGCTCACTATTAAATAAACCAAAATGATTCTGTATTGTATAATAAAGACCAGTCTTAGTAGATTTGGATGGAATGAAGAGAAACAGAGCCAGGAGAGTATTTGTGTTTCAGCGCCTATTCCCTGACTATGAAACAACCAACAGACACCAAAATTAGCCTACTTGTGGTAGGAATGTTTTTTCTTTTTGCTTTAATAAAAACCACTTCTTAATAAATTCTTACCTGTATTGTTATCATAGAATTTGATGTGCCTGTCTTCATGAGCAGTGATGCTGATCGGAAGAGTAGGATGACTGATGACTCTATTTATTTGGCAGGAAGAGTTGGCTGCTAAACAGAAAAAATTAAAAAGCAACACAATTTAGTCAAAGATATTTTTCACACAAAGAAGAATTAAATTATTTACCTAAGAGATTGAAAAAGTAGGCTGGACGTGGTGGCTCATGCCTATAATCCTAGCACTTGGGAGGCTGAGGTGGGTGGATTATGAGGTCAGGAGATGGAAACCATCCTGGCCAACATGGTGAAACTTTATATCTACTAAAAATACAAAAATTAGCTGGGTGTGGTGGCACATGCCTGTAGTCCCAGCTCCTCAGGAGGCTGAGGCAGCAGAATCACTTGAACCCAGGAGACAGAGGCTGTAGTGAGCTGAGATCATGCCACTGCATTCCAGCCTGGGTGACAGAGCGAGACTCCATCTCATAAAAAAAAAAAAGGTAAATAATGTGACTTTTATTTGTCTTTAGTTCATTTATTCTGTGATTGTTTTCAAAATTTCAATGTTAGGAAAGAGAACTGCCTGAACTATACTATACTGATAAATCTGGAAGTATTTCTAAATTACAATTTCCTGCTATATGTGGGTGCCATCTAAGGCTTAGTCTATAGCCACTAACATTGTTCATTCTACAATGTTCTGTGAGATTTTGCTACTTTTAATATAAAGTTCCACCATCACTTACATGGAGATAATTCTCAAATTTAAATCTCAGCTCTTTTTGCATACCAAGTTCTGTATCACATTGTTATTATCTAAAGATAAATATGACAAAGAGAGCTTCTTAATCCTTAAGTCCCCTTTTCACTCTTCCTCATCATAATAGAAATGGTCATCATTTGACGATGGAGTCTCGCTCTGTTGCCATGCTGGGGTGCAGTGGTGCAATCTGAGTTCACTGCAACCTCTGTCTCCTGGGTTCAAGCAATTCTGCCTCAGTCTCCAGAGTAGCTGGGACTACAGGCGCATGTCACCACACCCAGCTAATTTTTGTATTTTCAGTAGAGAAGGGGTTTCACCATGTTGCCCAGGATGGTCTCGATCTCCTGACCTCGTGATCTGCTTGCCCCAGCCTCCCAAAGTGCTGGGATTATAGGCAAGCCACCATGCCTGGCCCAGGTTTTGGAATCCTAAAAGTCAGCATCCTAACTGTATTTTTTATGTTATTAGGTTCCAAAGAAACTTCAACTATATCCACAACGAGATAGGCAAGCACATATTATTAACCCCATATTACAGTGAACACATCAAGGTTCAGAAAAAGTTGTGACTCCTCCACAATCAGGTCACAAAATCAGTACCTGTTCTAACTTCTAACTCTCTCCCGACCTGACGGTTCATGCAAATCACACAACTGCCAAAATTGGTTCCTAAATGATCACAAGTTCTTCCTGAAAGGCTTTTATCAAAAAGAAATCAGTAATTTAAAATTTTAGTGATTTCTGTTAAGCTTTTTATAAGAGAAAAGAAAAACTGACATAAAGAAAACACTAATTGAAGGTAAGTCAAAGTTTTAAAAATTAAATTATGGTCCAGGAGAGGAAGGGGTATCCTTGTAAAATATATTACTCGAACAACTGTCAAAATCTGAATACAAATAGTAACTCAGATAATAGTATTGTGTCAATGTTAAGTTTCCTGATTTTGATCATTGTAATGCGCTACATCAGAGAATGTCCTTGTTCTTAGGAATCACATGCTAAAGGATCTAGGGGAGTAGGAGCATGACGTCTCTCATATGGCTCAAAATTAAAAATTATACACATATATAGAGTGAAAAAGCAAATGTGGCAAAATGTTAAAAACTGCTAAATATGGGTGAAGGGTAGCCAGGAGTTCTTATATTATTTTTGTACCTTTTCTGCAAGTTAAAAAGTATTTCAAAATGAAGAGTTTAAAATTTTTTTGACCCCTAGATTATATTCACATAATAGAAAATATAGCTAAAAAATAGTCTAATCTTACTGGATTTTCATGTGGTTTCTAGAAATATGACATCTTAAAAACTGAAGACAGTCTTTCCCCAATGCGAGTGGCAAGTAAATTACCTAGCCTGTTATTTAAATATAAAACAAGGTTGGGTGCAGTGGCTCATGCTTGTAATCCCAGCACTTTGGGAGGCTGAGGTGGGCAGATCACTTGTGGTCAGGAGTTTGAGACCAGCCTGGCCAACATGGTGAAACTCTGTCTCTACGAAAAATACAAAAATGGGACAGACATGGTGGCACACACCTGTGATCCCAGTTACTCTGGAGGCTGAGGCAGGAGAATCACTGGAACCCAGGAGATGGAGGTTGCAGTAAGCTGAGATTGTGCCATTGCACTCCAGCCTGGGCAACAGAGTGAGACTCCATCTCAAAAGAATAAACATAAAACAAAAAACTCACTTGACCATGTGGAATAAGTTCTTGGTCAGTTATATCTAATTTAGACAATCCTAAACAAAGAGATGCTTATTTACAAAATTCAGACTATGCGTTATTTCCTCCACAGATAATACTCCATTGAGCAATACCCTCTGTAAAACCCAGCAAGAGAAAAACAGTAACAACAACAAAAAAGAAATACTTAAAGTATCCCATATATTCTGAGAGAGATATTTTGGAGAATAGCCTCAATTACTTTGAGAGCTAGAAAAAAGATTGAAATCAAATCATGGAAGCAGGCAAAAGAAAGTTCTTATTTGGTAATACTTTTAAAGAAGCTTCTCCACTTGATGACAAATCAGAGAAGCAGGCAGAATGCAAAGAACACTACTCATACCTGGCTTGTGACATATCTGCTTCAACCACCTTTGACTTTACCACAGTCATTGACTTTACCACAGCCACTGACGTCACTGAGAAGAAGGGTAATTCCTATTCTAACAAACATCCTTCATCACTTTAAACTCTATATAATACACTTTCACCTTGAGGCTTGTTTGATCCTTTCATTAAAAAAAAAAAAAATGCTAAATTCCACAACAACACAACACAATCAAATACAAATAGCAAGGGGTAGTTCACAGTAAAACATAATAAAAGACTAATTTAAGTTTGCTTTATACAACCTTAAAAGTAAAAAATGTTAATTTAGAAAATGTTGGGACATATTACAACTCAAAATAATTATCATTTATTCCAGTAATGTTGCCTTTGTTGAAAACGTTCTTGGAAGTCTTCTCAAAATGTTTCCAGTATCAGGTAAAAAGTCCTATTAATTTAGGGTCACATCTCTTGGGGGAAAATGTAGACTCGCCTAGTTCTCTTTATCCATTTTATCCACCAGATTTGACATCTTATTAACCTGCAGTCATTAAAAAGCCCTATTTCCACTCAGGATGTTTAAGAATTGGTCATATAATCTCTGAAGGTAATTACAAAAATGTTCTCATCATTTTTAATTTCATATTAGTTTTTTATTTTACTACTATAGCTTTGGGTCATATATTTAAATGTGATTTTAAATTTATTGAGAGTCTAAAACCTGTGTTTCTTGGTGAAAAAATTCTCCTTTACAATTCTATCATCTCAGTTTTTATTTTCCTGTCTCTCTCATTTATCTCCAAGTAGCTCAAAGTTCTATTCATGCTTACTTCCCCAAACAAGTCTCAGCATATCAGAAGAAAACAAACAACAGATCAAGAAGGGAAAATGATGAAAACCACAATGGAATGAAGAAACTTTTGAGAGAAGAGACAGAGAATGAGAACAACATAAGATATGTACACATATGCATGTACATTCACATATACATGCATACACATACAACATGTAACCACTTTCAAAGCTAGTTCTCAGATTAAAACAATGCTATATGTAAGTGATATTCTTCTCAACTGCAATCTAAACTGTGATTGCCTGGATTATGGCTAATGACAAAAAGCGATTGTTAAGAAAGTCAAAAACCAAAAATCAGACTGTAATATCTTCTTCATAACCTGAAAAAGCATTTATTTCCTGACTTCCTGCATCCAATAGGAAGCTTCAGATTTGGAATTCTGATTGCCACAATATGATCTGTATTGAGCTGTACCAAATCATGCTATTAATATAAAACTGTTGATTTAAAATATGAAATTATGAGAAATGAAAAATAGATTTCATTTTCTATTCAGAATAAATATGGCTTTCTTCAAATAGAATTGAAAATCAATCATTTAGTATAAAATAAAACTTGACCCATCTTTGGAATAGCTCAAATGCTATTTCAAACAGTATAGTTATAAATGTACATAAACTTAACCCAAATTCTTAAAATGTAAGTAAGTACATCCTTCTAAGTAACTGTTTTCTGAGATTTAGGAGACAGAAAGCTTTATAGTGACAAACATTTTTCACAGCTGACTCTAGTAGTTATAATTTTGATTAGGTTAAAAAAAAAACGCAGACTATTTAAAATTGGTATGCATACTTGTATCTACATTGGATTCTAAAGTTAGAATGCGTTGTTGTGTTTCCATGTTAAAGATGCTTGTATATCCCTTGCTGAATGATGCTACCATATGGCTCGGGTCACTGCTCACTAGATCCACAGAGGCAGGGATTCCCAATTCTAAAAGAGAACATATTGAAATAGAATGGCAATTAAACCATCTACTTGACAATGTGCTTAAAATATAGTAAAACAAATAACGGCATGGTTTCCTTAAGAAGTAAACAAGGCTTACCATAAGAATAAGAATTAGCTCATAACTATTCATTGGAGATTATTTCTTTGTAACTTTTAGCCCCAGTCTATTTATTACCCTTACCTGCTCAGCAGATCTTCTACCTGTTACTCAGCTGATACATTCATGGAATGCAAGCCTTTATTCAGAAAGCAAATGGAAAACATGTATGAATTACAAATTTTGCTGCTTCCATCCAACCTGGAGCTTAGAGTGGCATAGTGGGAATTTTTCATTAAAAAAAAAAAACCCATCTCTTATCAGGAATGTTAGCTCATCAAAAACAGAGAAATTAAAAGTAAAATTTAAAATTATTACTTAGAGTTATACAAATATCATATGAAGACAACTCATCAAAGCCTGGAGAGAAGTTATAACAACTCAAAAATAAGGAAGGTATTTTTATTTACCATCTAGAATACATTAAAACTTAGAGCTTATTTATAAACATATAAAATAGAAGGAAATGTATAAAGTGAATATAATAATCTGAATTTTTTCATTTGGCTCAAAATCTAACTACAGCAAGCTAACAGTTCAAAAATGTGTGTACTGCAGAAGAAGATATACATAACCAACAAGCAAACAAAAGAAATGCTCAACATAATTAGCCATCAAAGAAATGCAAATAAACCAAGATGAAATACTACTACACATCCACCAAAATGGCTAAAGTTAAATAGACTGACAATACCGAATGTCCGTAAGAGTGTAGAGCAACTGGAACTCTCATACACTGCTGTCAATGGTGTAAAGTGATATAACCACAAAATTTTTTGAAAAATATTTAGTGATTTCACATAAAGTGAAATAAGCATCCACCTGAAAGTCCAGCAATTCTAAGTCTCTACACACCTATAATGAAAATATATGAACGTTCATAGTAGCTTTGTTCAAAATAGCAAAAAACTAGAAACAACCCAAATATCCATCAAGATGTAAATGAACAGACAAATTATGGCTTAATGAAATACTATCAAATAAAAAAAAGAAATATTTGATATAACACAAATGAATTTCAGAAACATTATAGAGTAAAAGCACAAAGAACACATACTGTATTATTCCATTTACATTAAGTTTGAGTAGATAAAACTAATCTATGATGAAAGAAATCACAACAGTGGGTACCTCTGGTTGGGAATAAGGAGAGAGCGTTGAGTTGGAAAGACAGGAAGGAACTTTGGGGAGATAAAGGAAACGTTCTGTCTTTCATATGGTTTGGATCTGTGTCCCCACTCAAGTCTCATGTCAAACTGTAATCCCCAATGTGGGAGACAGGGCCTGTTGGGAGATGACTGGATCATGGGGTGGATTTTCCCCTTTGGTGCTGTTCTTATGATAGAGTTCTCATGAGATCTGGTTGTTTAAAAGTATATGGTACCTCCCACCCTCTTCTTCTTCCTGCTCTGGCTATGTAAGACATACTTCCTGTCCCTTTGCCTTCCACTATGATTGCACATTGCCTGAGGCCTTCCCAGAAGCCAAACAGAAGCTTCTATGCTTCCTATACAGAACCGTGAGCCAATTAAACCTTTTTTTCAAACAAATTACCCAGTCTCAGGTATTTATAGTAGTACGAAAATGGGAAAATACAGTCTTTCTTTTTTTTTTTTTTAAGAAAATGTAGAGACAGGGCCTCACTATGTTGCCCAGCTGGTCTCAGACTCCTGGGCTCTAGTGATCCTCCCACCTCAGCCTCCCAAAGTGCTAGGATTACAGGTGTGAGCCACCACATCCAGACTCTACATCTTGATGTATGATTTACAAGGGTGTACTTATCAGACTCACTGACATGTATCCTTAATATCTGTTTTTCACTATAAATTATATGTAAATTTTAATGTTTTTTTTTTTTTTTTGAGATGGAGTTTCGCTCATTCACCCAGGCTAGATGACTGGATGAAGTGGCGCAATCTTAGCTCACTGCAACCTCTGCTGCCCAGGTTCAAACAATTCTCCTGCCTCAGCCTCCTGACTAGCTGAGATTACATGCGCCTGCCACCATGCCTAGCTCTATTTTCATATTTTTGGTAGAGACGGGTGGGGGAGTTTCACCATGCTGGCCAAGATGATCTTGAACTCCTGACCTCAGGTGATCCACTCGCCTCAGCCTCCCAAAGTGCTAGGATTAAGGCATGAGCCACTGCACCCGGCCCTAAAAATTTAAAATCTGTGTGTTCTTCTTTCACCAAAAACTATGCTTTTAAAAATTACAGGCCAGGAGCAGTGGCTTAGGCCTGTAATCCCACCACTTTGGGAAAGTCAAGGCAGGTGGATCACTTGAGGTCAGGAGTTCAAGACCAGCCTGGCCAACATAGCAAAACCCTGTCTCTATTTAAAAAAATACAAGAATTATACCCCAGAACCTACAGTACAATAAAAAAGAAAAAAAAAAAAAAAAAAAAGAATTAGCCAGGTGTGGTGGTGTGCTCCTGTAATCTCAACTACTCAGGGGGCTGAGCAAGAAATTCAAACAAACATATTTTTCTTGCTTCAAAAACTTTCAAATTATATTTAAAGAGTTCAGAGAATCATTTATTTGCTTGCCGATTTTCAGAGTAAACTGTTTTATAGAGAATTCAGCAAAATAATTTTTTGAAGTATGTACCTTGAGTATCATTAAACACACTCAGTGCTGGAGCAACCTCCGTTGTATTCCATAAACGCAGAGTGCCATCTGCTGAACAGGACAACAAACGCTGATGTGCTGCACTATAAGCCAAACCCCAGACTGCATCTGTGTGGCCTAGCAGAGGGCCTCGTAAAACAGAAGGATCTATACAAAACAGCAAAAATGCAAAATCAGGAGAGAAAAAAAACCCCAAAGATAATTAGATTTCAGAGAAAGTAAAACATATAAACAACAGCACCTGATAACAGTATGAAATATGACTCTTGGTTTCTATTATTCTTCTGACATGCTACAGTAAACCAAAACAGGCTTGGAAATACACAAATATAAAGTTTAAAATTTTTTAATTAAAATTAAAAAGAACGTATTTTTCTCCTTAAAAAAAAACTGAGTATTTCTTCTCCCTTTCTTTTGTCCTTCCATTTCTTTAAATATTTTTAAAGCATGTTAATACAAATCATTTAAGTTTGATTCATCTTTGGAGAAATCACAACTCATACTCCCTGAGGAAGTGAACAGAGAGGTCCTCTCCCTCTCTGAAGTCCTTCACACTTTGGCTATACTTCCTTCTGTCCACTTATCTTACTATACAATGGATGGCATTTATTCCTGAAAATATGACATAATGGACAGAAAGTGACATTTACAGGAAACCGCAAATTCTCAAACAGCAGTAACTGAGATGTGGTGATATGTATGCAGGGGAAGAGGGAGGGAAGTGGGGGAGGTTAACTGAGCTCAGTCTCATGATAAAAGTCAAATTGGAAATTTTATTAATCTTCACAATGATTCTATGAAGTGGTACTTTCAAGATGGCTCACAAGTGTTAAGTCTGGAAATGTCAATGGTATGTCTTATATCCTCTGTCACAGATTCCATAAAATATTTATTGAAGACACAGTGTATGTCAGGCACTATGCTAAATGATGGAGTCAAATATATGATTAAGACTCAATTCTATCCCAGTCCTCAACAGACAATGATGAAAGTACAGTAATAGTGACAGACATCAGTAAGCACATAGAGTAACTGGGATGAGTGAAAACTTGGAGAGTGACACCTAGAATTTACAGATGTTAGCCAGTTGAAGAAGAGAGGGAGAGCATGCTTGACAAAGAGGCAGCATCTACAAAATCACATGAAAAAAGAAACAGCATGATATGCAAGGAAATTTATAAGCAATTCAGTGTTACTAGAGTGTGGACTTTTAGTTAGGAAGTAGATGGGATGAGGGCAGCTAGTTTATGGTGTGATTTCTATTACCTATTAAGGAATTTGGAAATTATCCTGAAAGCAACAAGAAACCTGTCTCCAAGAGCAGTAGGATCAAATATATATTTCATAAGGTAATCTTGGCAGTAGTATAGAAGACAGACTGTATAGAAGACAGACTGGACAGAATTAAGACAAAGTCAAGGGGCTGTTTCAGCAAAGAATAACAAAGATCTAAGGCAAGGGGAAGTAGTAAGAGGGCCAAAGCAGAAAAAGTAAATTCAATATTTAGGGAGTCATTACCAAAAAACTAGGTAATTAGTAAGTGGGGACACTGTGACAGAATAGGGAATCAAGAATAATTCTTAGGTTTCTAGTTTGGGTGATTCTTGTAGTGCCACCAACTAAAAAAGAATATACAGGAGAAGAAACACAGAACTTGTTAGGATTTACAGATAATGAAACAGTCATCCTGAAACTCCTGTAGTCAATCTGCAGCCTAAAGAAGAGATTTATGAGTTAACTGTAGGTAAAAGCATAGAAGTAGATTCAGTCTCTCAAGGAATGTTTGTACAGTGCAAAAAGTTAGGTTCTGTCTGGGTCTTGAGAAATGCCGATATTTAAGGCAAGAAAACAAAGGCAGTTATGAAGGACAGGGAATAGAAATTATCACAAAGTGTCAAAAAGCCAATACATTTCAAAAGATTTCAAAAAAGATGGAGTTGTTAATCTCAGATATAGCCAATACATCCAGTAAAATAAGGACTGTAAAATATTCTTGGATCAGGCAATTAGTTACCAACAATCTTGTTTTATGCAAGTGTTATAGCCAGAAGCCAGAATGCAGAAGGATAAAGGAGAGAAGACATGAACTTAGTAACTGGTAATTATGTTTTCTAGACAATACCATCAAAGAAACAGATGATGAGGAAAAGAGAGGGCCTAAACAGAAGCCAGGCAGGGAAATAGGGTCAAGAAAAGGCTTCTCCTTGTCCAGAACGGGAGCTATTCAAATTCTTTTATTTGCTGAGGGCATGGAAAGGGAGCAAAGAGGGTAAGGCTTAATTAAGATTCAAGACAATGAGAGAGCAAGAGCAAGAGATTAGAATGCAGTCACAAAGAGATAGAGAGAGATTCAAGTACAGTCCCAAAATAAACTGAGTACAATGGGAAGGACTTGCCTAAGACAGAATGAGGGACAGTTGATCCTCTGGCAGAGAGGTAAAGGAAGTAAGGAAAGGCATGGAACAAATAACTTATAAGAGAATTGGGGGAGAGTGGGGTTAACTTTCACAAAATATTAATGCTTATTAAATAAATGCTGGGAAAAATTTTTGTTTATTGAATTTCTTATCCTTACCCAGGTTTGGTGGCAAAAAATATAATCTAAAATGATGATGAAATTAAAATGTTTTTATGACAGATATACTTCAAACTAGTCTAGAACTTAAGAGAAAACCAAAATAGCCAATTCCTAAATAGTTTTTACAAGTGAATTTATGGCATTATCTATTGATAGATTATAATATGTATTTATGATTTATGATACTGTTCCCAAAACTAAAGGGCACTTCTTAACTTTTGAGGCCTTTTACATAATTTGGTGTCATGGATTATAAAAATTATTAGCTTCTACAGCAACTGACCAAGGAATGGCACCAACATTCATTTTTCTTAAAAGCTGTTGGACAAGAATAGTGATGAAATATTATTACAGATTAGTAAATAATGGTATCAAGAACCCTACAAATGCCTAAAATAAGAAAACAACTGTCAATCAAGCCTGGATTTAAAATCAATAAGACTTTGGAGAAGTGAGAACTGTATTTTCAAGAAGTTTGTTTTTCTCTTTTCTTCTTTTAACATTTATATATCAAGTTAATTCCTAAATATAGAAGTCCTTTTAAACAAAATAAAGACGTGGTTCTCTTCACCTATTTATTTTCAAAAATCTCTTATCTTTTCCTTTTATATTCTATAAAAAAAGTGTTTAAAAAACTCAATTTATTCCTTCGACCTTTGGGGAATCACCTACCGTAAGAATCATAGGGGTCAATGTTGGGATTAGTGGTGTTCCAGCCCTGGATCAGTCCATCAGTACCACCACTGTAACACTGCTCACCATTGCTGCTCATTACCACACAAAGCACTGGACCTCTAGGAGATTAAAAAAAAAGAAATCAATTGCTATTCTCAAAAACCAACCTAATAATATGACTTCTTAAAAATACGAATGTTTACTCAAATGGCTTTCTATTTTTCTGCTTTTTAGAAAAAATGAAAACACAGGTACTATCAAAGCCTGTTCATTCATTTTTCTTCCTCTGGTTTAAGATGTTGGTAAATTATGGTCTGTAGGTCAAATCCAACCACTGGTCTGTTTTTGTACAATCCTCAAGCTAAGAATGGTCTTTACATTTTTAAAGGGTTGTAAAACAAAACAAAAAGAATATGCAACAGAAACGATATGACCAGTAAATCCTAAAATATTTTTAAAAATCTAACAGTTTAAAGTCAGGTATTTATTATGTGACTCTTTACATAAAAAGTATGCCAATCTCTGTGCTAAATCAAGAGAAAAGGCACATTCCTTAAATGGAAACAGAAAAAAATATATATGCAATGTATCATCACACACACAAAAAATTCTCAAAAAACCTTTTAACTTTTAGTTTCAAGGGTACATATGCAGGTTGGTTCTACAGATAAATTATATGCCTTGGCAGTTTGGTGTACATATTATTCCATCACTCAGGAAAAAAACATAGTACCCAATAGGTAGTTTTTCAATCCTCACCCTCTTCCCACCCTCCACAGTCAAGTTGGCCCTAGTGTCTATTGTTCCCTTATTGTGTCCATGTATAATAACTGTTTAGTGTACAGGCAGTGTTTGGTTTTCTGTTCCTGCATCAGTTTGCTTAGGATGATGGCCTTCAGTTCCATAATGTTTCTGCAAAGGACATGATCTCGCTTTTTATGGCTGTATAGTATTCCATGGTATATATGTACCACGGTTTCTTTATCCAGTTTACCACTGATGGGCATTTAGGTTGATTCCATGTCTTTGCTACTATGAATAGTGCTATGATGAACACACATACATGTGTCTTTACAGCAGAATGATTTATATTCCTTTGGGTGTATACCTAATAATGCTGGGTTGACTGGTAGTTCTAACTTCTTTGAGAAATCACCAAACTGCTTTCCACAGTGGCTGAATTTACACTCCTACCAGCAGCATATGAGTGTTCCCTTTTCTCCACAGCCTTGCCAGCATCTGTTATTTTTTGACTTTCTAATAATAGCCATTCTGACTGGTATGACATTGTGGTCTTGATTTGCATTTCTGTAACAATGAGTGATGTTGAGCATTTTTCTGTGTCTGTTGGCCACATCTCTTCTTTTGGAAACTAACTGCTCACATCCTTTGCCCACTTTTTAATGGGGTTGTTTTTTAATTATTGATTTGCATTTCTGTAATAGGTGATGTTGAGCATTATTTTGTTTCTGTTGGCCACATGTATGTCTTATTTAGAAACTATCTGTTCACATCCTTTGCTCACTTTTTAATGAAGTTTGTTTTGTTTGTTAATTTGTTTAGATTACTTATAGATTCTGGATATTAGTCCTTTGTCGGGATCATAGTTTGCAAATATTTTCTCCCATTCTGTGGACTATTTACTCTGCTGATAGTTTCTATTCTATGCAGAAGCTCTTCAGTTAAATTAGGTCCCATTTGTCATTTTTTTGTCATCGTTGCAATTGCTTTTGGTGTCTTCATCATGAAATCTTTGCCAGAGTCTACATCTAGAATGGTATTCCCTATGTTTTCTTCAAGAGTCTTTATAGTTTTAGGTTTTAAATTTAAGTCTACAATCCACCTTGAGTTGATTTTTGTATATGATATAAGGAAGGGTTTCAGTTTCAGTCTTCTGCATGTGGCTACCCATTTACCCCAGCATCATTTATTGAATAAGGAGTCCTTTCCTCATTGCTTTTGTCAACTTTGTTGAAGAATAGATGGTTGCAGGTGTGCAGCTTTATTTCTGGGCTATTTTTGTACCAGTAACATTCTGTTTTGGTTACTATAGCCCTGTAGTATAGTCTGAAGTCAGGAAAGGTGATGCCTCCATCTTTGTTCTTTTTGCTTAGGATTGCCGTGGCTATTCAGGCTCTTTTTTGGTTTCCATATAAATTTTAAACATTTTTTCTAATTCTGTGAAGAATGTCATTGGTAGTTTGATAGGAATGGCACTGAACTTATAAATTGCTTTGGGCAGTATGGCCATTTTAACAATGTTGATTCTTCCTATCCATGAACATGGAATGTTTTTCTATCTCTTTGTGTCATCTCTGATTTCTTTGAGCAGTGTTTTGTAATTCTCGTTGTAGAGATCTTTCACCTCCCTGGTTAGCTGTATTCCTAGGTATTTTATTTTTTTGCAGCTACTGTGAATGAGACTGCATTCCTGATTTGGTACTCAGCTTGGGCACTATTTGTGTATAGAAATGCTACTGATTTTCATATACTGATTTTATATCCAGAAACTTTGCTGAAGGTGTTTATCTGATTTAGGAGCTTTTGGGCAGAGACTATGGCGTTTTCTAGGATAAAATTATACAGTCTGCAAACAGAGATAGTTTGACTGCCTTTGTTCCTATTTGGACGCCTTTTCTTTTTCTTGCCTGACTGCTCTGGCTAGGACTTCCATTAGGAGTGGTTCTCATACCTAGGATATACAGCTAACCAGGGAGGTAAAAGATCTCTACAAGAAGAATTACAAAACATCCTTGTATTGTTCCACGTCTCAAGAGAAATGCTTCCAGATTTTTTCCTGTTCAGTATGATGTTGGCTGTGAGCTTGTCATAGCTGGCTCTTAATATTTTGGGGTACAATCCTTCAATGCCTAGTTTGTGGAGGGTTTTAAAAATGAAGCAATGCTGAATTTTATCGAAAGCCTTTTCTGCATCTATTGAGATAATCAAGTGATTTTGTTTTTAGTTCTGTTCATGTGATGAACCATTGATTTGTGTATGTTGAACTAAGCTTGCAACCCAGGGATAAAGCCTACTTGATTGCAGTGGATTAGCTTTTTGATATGCTGTTGCATTCGGTCTGCTAGTATTTTGTTGAAGATTTTTGCATCTATGTTCATCAAGGATATCGGCCTAAAGTTTTCCTTTTTTGTTGTGTATCTGCCAGGTTTTGATATCAGGATGATGCTGGCCTCATAGAATGAGTTAGGGAGAGGTTACTCCTCCTCAAATTTTTTTTTTTTTTGGGTGGAATTTCACTCTTGTCACCCAGGCTAGAATGCAATGGCGATCTTGGCTCACTCAACCTCTGCCTCCCAGGTTCAAGTGATTCTCCTGCCTCAGCCTCCCGAGTAGCTGGAATTACAGGTACCTGCCACCACGCCTGGCTAATTTTTTTGTATTTTTAGTAGAGATGGGTTTTTACCACGTTGGCCAGGCTGGTGCCAGCTCTTCTTTATGCGCTTGGTAAAATTCAGTTGTGAATCCATCTGGACCTGGGCTTTTACTTCTTAGTAAGTTTTTTATTACTGATTCAATTTCAGAACTCAGTATTGGTGTGTTCACAGTTTGCATTTCTTCCTGGTTCAGTCTTGGGATGTTGTTTTCAGGAATTTATCCTTTTCTTCTACATTTTCTAGTTTGTGTGTGTACACAGAGGTGTTCATAATAGCCTCTGGTTTTTGTTTTTTTTTAATTTCTGTGGGGTTGGTGGTAATATTCCATTTATCATTTCTGTTGTACTTGGATCTTCTCTTTTTTTCTTTATTAGTTTAGCTAGTGGTCTACCTATCTTACTTATTGTTTCAAAAAACCAAATTCTGGTTTTAATGCTCTTTTACATGGTTTTTTTCTGTGTCTCAATTTCATTCAGTTCAACTCTGAGTTTGGTTATTTCTTGTCTTCTGCTAGCTTTGGGGTTGTCTCTTCTCTTGTGTGTGATGTTAAGTTGTTAATTTGAGATCTTTCTAACTTTTTGATGTGGGTGTTTAGCACTATAAACTTCAACACAGCTTTAGCTGCCTCCTAGAGATTTTGGTATGTTGTATCTTTCATTAGTTTCAAATAATTTTTTGATTTCTCCCTTAATTTCATTATTTACTAAGAAGTCATTCAGGAGCAGGTGAACTTCCATGTAACTGTATGGTTTTGAGCAATCTTGGTATTGATTTCAATTATTTATTTATTTCAGACAGAGTATTGCTCTTTTGCTCAGGGTGGAGTGCAGTGGCATGACTTTGGCTTACTGCAAACTCCACCTCCCAGACTCAAGTGATCCTCCCACCTTAGCCCCCTGGGAGTTGAGACTACAGGAGCATACCACCACTCATGGCTGATTTTTGTATTTTTTGTAGAGATGGGGTTCTGCCACACTGCCAGGGTTGGTCTAAAACTTCAGAGCTCATGCAATCCACTCATCTCAGCTTTCCAAAGTGCTGGAATTATAGGCGTGAGCCCCTGCACCCAGCCATTGATTTCTATTTTTATTGTATTTGGTCTGAGAGTGTGGTTGGTATGATTTCAGTTTTTCTAAATTTGCTGAGAACAGGAGTTTAATGGCCAGGAGTGTGGCTGATTTTAAGAGTATGTGCCATGTGCAAATGAGAAGACCATATATTCTGTTATTTTGGGGTCGAGAGTTCTGTAGATATATGTTAGGTCCATTTGGTCAAGCATCAAGTTCAGGTCCTGAATATCTTAGTTTTCTGCCTTGATGATCTAATACATCCAGTGCGTTGTTAAAGTCTCCCACTATTATTGTATGGTTATCTAAATCTCTTTGACGGTCTCTAAGAATTTATGAATCTGGGTGCTCCTGTATTGGGTGCATATATATTTAGGATAGTTAAGTCTTTTGTTGAATTAAATCCTTTACCATCACGTAATGCCCTTCTTTGTCTTTACTGATCTTAGTTGGTTTAAAGCCTGTTTTGTCTAAAGTAGCGAATCCTGCTTTTTTCTGTTTTCCATTTGCTTGATTGATCGTTCTCCATCCCTTTTCTTTGAGTCTATGTGTGTTACTGCATGTGAGATGGGTCTCTGCATGTGAGATGGGTCTCTTAATGACAGTATATAGTTGGGTCTTGCTTCTTTATGCAACTTGCCAACATATGCCTTTTAATTGGGGCATTTAGCCATTTTTACATTCAAGGTTAACACTGATATGTGCGCATTTGATCCTGTCATGTTGTTAGCTGGTTATTACACATACTTAATTGTGTAGTTGCTATAACGTGTCAGTAGTTTATGTAACTAATTGTGTTTTTGTGGGGGCTGGTAATATTTCTTTTGCTTCCACATTTAGAAAAAATATGAAACCCTTTGGCCAGGCGTGGTGGCTCATGCCTGTAATCCCAGCACTTTGGGAAGCCAAGGAGGGCAGATCACTTGAGGTCAGAGTTCAAGCCAGGAGTTTGAGACCAGCCTGGCCAACAGGGTGAGAAACTCTGTCACTATTAGATCATGCCACTGCACTCCAGCCTGGGCAACAGAGTAAGACTTCATCTTAAAAAAAAGAAAAAAAAAGAAAAAGAAAAATATGGAACTCTTATGCACTCCAGCCTGGGCAACAGAGTAAGACTTCATCTTAAAAAAAAGAAAAAAAAAGAAAAAGAAAAATATGGAACTCTTCATGAATCTGTGTCATCCTTGTACTGAGGCCTCGCTAATCTCTGTATCTTTCCAATTTTAGGGTATGTGCTGCCAAAACAGGCACTGGAATATTTTAATCCAGGTTACATAAGGGAAAAAAGTTGGAATTTCTAATATTTAAACCTACTTGCCTCTAGTTTAAAGATATAAATATGAACCTCACTTAAACATCATGTAAATAAAATCTAATTTAAGCACAAATCTCTATTTGGCAGTGATGAACTTAGTTTTAACATTATATTATCTGCCAATTTCTTGTACATTTAAAAAACACTCTTAAATACAAACAATACCTAATAAGTGAAAGAAAATAAAATATCCTAATCATGCTGTTTTACAACAATTTTAGTTTAAAATAAAGAAAAAGCACATACTTACTTATGGGCTCTGAATGTATAGATAGGTTCTACATCAAGAGAAGTACTCCTAAATCAAAGAGAGATGACTTTTATCACTCTAAGTTTCAGTAGTAAACAGTATAATTAAATATATGTCATAAAATTGCCTTTAAAAATACAAACATTATGGGATTATACCATCCTAACTACACGGTACATAAGAAAGCTCATTTAACACCAATTATACTTTCATGGCATCAAGAACAAGATTCTTGTTTAGTAATAGCATCTTTACAGTATTTTTAGCCCTGTCATAATCTATTTGACTAACGGAAAAGATAGCTTCATTCAAGAGAAACAACATGGGCTTTGGGGAGATAAATTTCTGAACTAAATTTCCAGTTCTGTCACTAATTGGCTAACTTTAAGCAAATTATTTACTCTTTCAGAATTTCAGATTCCTCTGTTTAAAACCAAACAGAAAAATGGGAGTAACACCAAATATCACAGGATTAAACAGGATTCTACAATTAGAAAACACCACAGGACACAATCATGCACACAGTAGGGTATCAACAAATGGTACTTTTATTTCCTTGCCTTTCCAATAAGGTTAATATGTCTATCCTCCATACTGTAGAGACTGTCCAAATTATCAGTTTATTCATTACTCAGAACACCATTATTATAGGCATACTATACTCTAATACTGGCTATGACTTTGATGGAAACTGGATTTAAAGTCACGTACTTACTGTTTTCTACATTATATTGCAATTATTTATAGACATGTTATCTCACAACGTATAACTAGGAAATCATTTTTCTCTTTTGAAAACACCTAATCTATATGAGGGTCCACCTGCTTTTAGCAATATGTGGCCGAACCTTCTGAAGTAGACTGATAAATCAAGTATTTCATCTACCCTATGTATGACACAGCATGAATGACACTGATTTCTCTTAAACCAGGTGACAGATTTCTTCCATTGGTAGTACAATTTTTGATGTTTAGTGATGACTCTTATAATAACAAAGTGCCTGATGCTGCAAAAGGGGCTTTGCTGGCAGATGCTGAGTTTTTGTTTTTTTTTTTTTGACATGTGACCCAAAGAAGGAGAGGAGTTCCTATAAGGACTCAAGCACGTAGAATCAGGTTTAGCTATGTGACTTTTAAAGGGTTTATACTAACTCACGTCTATCCATGCTTAAACAGGAACTAAGGGGCCAAGGCAAGCACTAGCAGTTAAATTAGCCTCTTGAGTCCAAACATATTGGTGGGTATGGAAAGTACCTAAACTTTCAAGGCCAAAAGATAAGAGGAGAGGCCCTCCACCCATCCCAGTGAGGCTTTTCTCTGCTCTACCCCGTAAGTCTAAATATAGTAAACAATAGGGCAAGGTGAAGGTGGAGATTTGATTATTTTAAAGATGCATATACCTGTTTATAAGAACAGTCAAAACCTTCAGTATGGATAAGGGGCTCCCCAAATATAGTGGCCATTTAAAAATACTGTTATGTATAAGGACTGTAATCAGTACTCATAAACCCTAGGGAAACCATCAGATAATACCGTATCTTCCTAAGCATCAGTTTTCTAACCTAACATTAAGTTGTATAAACAGAAAAACACAATATAATTACATGACATGGAAGAAAGAACTAGAAGAAATGTTTGGGAAATTTAATAGAAATAATAAAATATGTAGTTTTCTGCTGAAAATGTTAAAACATTCAAGTAATGTTAAAGCAGAATATTCTCACTTTTTGGCTGGGGCTGTTTTCTGCAAATTCCACATTTTTAATGTGTGATCCTCTGATGCTGTTATCAAAACAGGCTCAATGGGATGGAAAGCAAGGGCTCGGATGCCATCAAAATGACTTCTTAATGTAAACTTAGGGTTCCATGTCTTCCTCAATGCATCTTTATTGTTTGCTATCTATTAAAGAAACAAAACAAAGATATCTACGCACTTAGTTCAGGACAGGGGGAAAAACTTGCGTTTCAACGTTAATTCTTGATGATTTGTCACTAAACCATCACTTTGTCATTTTTAAAACAATATAATTTTTATCTGTAAATAACCAAACCAAGAAGCAAACTTAGCAATAACCCAACACTAGTTTTCTTTGAAGAATCATTAAAGGTATATTACAAAAACAGTTAACATAATTCAATACAAAAAGTGAATCAAATTATATAAAATAGATCTTTACTATGATGCTAAATAAAACCAAGTAATTCAACACAAATTATAGTATTCTATTATAATCTTGGGTAAGAGTTGAAAAACTAAGTTATCTTTAAACTTGCTAACATTTTAAAATATCATACTTTTGAGATTTTAAATACTGTCTAATAGCTAAATTTTCTTCATCAAACTGGAAATAAAGTTGATAAACTGAAAACATAAAATGTTAAAAATGGAAGAGACAACACAAAGAATGCATTCCACTGGTAACACACACACATTATGTTCTTTCCCTCCATGTTAACTCAATCTCAAAAATGAAAAAAAAGCACTATTTTTTCATTCCCATTATATAACAAAAAAGCTGAAGAGGTAGATTATATTTGACTTTACACTAGCACCCTAAGACATGAATTCTTCACACTCCAAGGCTAACAATCAGACTAAGCTTAAATAAGAGTAGCAAAAGTACAGTCATGTGCCACATAACTACATTTTTGTCAACGATGGACAACATATATGATACTGGTCCCATAAAATTATAATGGAGCTGAAAAATTCCTATAATGACATCATAGCTGTTTTAATATTGTAGTACAATATATTACTCACGTGTTTGTGGTTATGCTGGTGTAAACAAACCTATTTGTGCTGCCAGTCATATTACAGTCTACCATGTATAATTATGTACAGAACACAATACTGGATAATGATAAACTACTGTTACTGGTTTATGTATTATAATTTTTATTATAATTTTTATTAGAGTATATTTCTTTTACTTATTTTTAAAAAGTTAACTGTAAAACAGCTTTAGACAGGTCCTTCAGGAGTATTCTACCAGAAGGCATTGTTATTATAGAAGATGACAGCTCCTTGACTGTGATTTCCCCCTGAAGACCTTCTAGTGGGATAAGATATGAAGGTGGAAGAGAGTGATACTGATGATCCTGACCTTGTATAGGCCTAGGCTAATATGCATGTTTGTGTATTCATTCTTAACAAAAAAGTTAAAAAGTAAAAATAAACATTAAAAATTTTAAAAATAGGAAAAAGCTTATAGAACAAGGAAAAAAAGGAAGACAATATTTTTCTACAGCTATACAATGTGTTTGTGTTTTAAGCTGTGTATTACAAAAGAGCCAAAATGTTTTAAAAAATTAAGTTTACAAAGTAAAAAATTATAGTAAGCTAAGGTAAATTTATTATTGAAGAAAACTTTTTAAATATATAATTTAGCACAGCCTAGGTGTACAGTGTTTACAAAGTCAACAGCAGTGTATGGTAATGTCCTGGACCTTCACATTCACTCACCACTCACTCACTAAGAGCAACTTTCAGTCCAGCAAGCTCCATTCGTGATTAAATGTACTATACAAGTATACTTTTATACACATATAAAAGTATTTTTAAAAAATACACTGTATTTTTACTACATCTTTTCTATGTTTAGACATGTTTAGATACAAACTTACCATTGTGTTACAGTTGCCTACAGTACAGTAACATGCCATACAGGTTTGTAAAGCCTCTACCATCTAGGCTTGTAAGTATACTCTAGGATATCTGTATGACAATGAAATCCCCTAATGCTCATTTCTCAGAATATATCCCCATCATTAAGCAATGTATGACTGTACTGGTAGAAGACTGAAGAAATACTACTTATTTACAAATGACAAAAATACAGCAATACTAACAACAGCTATTATTTTGGGCATTGTTCATTATTTTAACCATTATTGAAAATAATTCATATGCATGAACTGACTTAATCCTCAAAATAACTCTCTGAAGAAGGAATTAACATTATCCCCACTTTATAGACTAGACACAACAGGAAAAGAGAAGTTAAGTGCCTTGCCCAAAAAACCCTGCTAGTAAGAGGAAGGGCCTGGATTCAAACCCAAACAGTCTGGATGTGGAATAAAAAATCTGCAGAAAAAAACTGGATAGAATATGTCAAATTAGGATAATAAGAGAACATAAAACACATCCTGCAAGGAACTACTGTAAGTACTGGGGCTGGTTATTCTGGAAGAAAAAAAGCTGACTTGAATCATAACTGCTCTTTTTAAACACCTGGAAGGCTTTCATGTGAAAAAGCAATCTGATTCCTTCTGAATATCTTAATGTGGTAGGCAGCCACTACGATGGCCCCAATCAGCCCCACTTCCTTAGAGTTAAACCTTACATAATTCCCTCCCACATTATGGGGTTGCTCTCTGTCACCAATAGCATATAGCAGAAGTGAGAACAAGTGACTTCCAAAATTAAGTTATAACATCTTCCATCTTGAGTGTTCTTGCTCTCTTTTCACATGCACTCAGAGTGGGGAAAGTCAGCTTCCACAATGAAAAGCCCATGGAGAGACCTATGTGGTGAAGAACTGAAGTCTCTGCCAATAGCCAGCAAAGAACCAAGCAAGGCCTCCCAACAACCACAGGAAGAGCTTGAAAGCAGATCCCCACCCCACCACAAGTCGAGTATTCAGGTGAGACTGCAGCTCTTGCCGACATCTTGACTGCAACTACATTGGAGACACTAAGACAGAATCACCTGACTAAATTGCTTCTGTATTCCTGACCCACAGAAACTATGAGATAATAAAGGTTTCTTTGTTTTAAGCTGCTAAATTTTGGCCTAATTTGTTACATAACCACAGATTACTGGTATAATTACGAAACCACGAACTACTTTTGGAAAGCAGGAGACAGACATAACACCAAATTTTCTAACAATTAAAAGCTATGAAAAAAGAAATCAGCTTTCTCTGGAGAGAGAACTAAGTTCTATTACATACTGGAAAAACTCTTTGTGGAGCTAGAATAGAGGGAAGAAAAGTATCTAATGGGAACTTCGGCTTCTAGTCATGACGGATCAGGTACTATGAGCTACCTCTGCACTAAGGACAAGTAGAAAAGCAGAATACAAAAAAACAGAGAACAAAATACTGAAGAAAAACCAGGCCAAAATCCAGAGGAAAAAAGAGGCCTAAAAGGTAAGCACAATGTTTGGGCTGTTTTTCCCCATACGCTGTTTACTGATTCCAGAGGAGATGGCTGAGAGGCTAAGCAGTGTTTTTGACAGCTTTGAAATGTCATGGGGATACAATTTGATGAACCTGCACATAAGGGTGAACTACAAGAAGCCAAGGCCTTGCAGGGACTGTAAAAATTTTAAATGGAGTTAAAAAAAAAAATTTAATGGAATAAAGTGATCCCAGATCCCAGATGTAGTGGCTGCATACATCTGAGAAAAGCAACTTAAATTATAGCATTTGGTCTGAAGTTATTTCTACAGACAATTTTTCAAATAATAGTTTCTTGAAAATAAAAAATAATCATGTATATAAGGATGTAAGACAATATAAATGAAAATGAGCAGAACAACACATATTAGTAAAAGAACTACAGAGTTTCCAATTCAACTTCAAAATAATCATGCTTTAGCTGAGTGTACTGGTGCACGTCTATAGCCTAGCTACTCAAGAGGCTGAGATAGGAGGAGAGCCTGAGCCCAGGAAGCAGAAGTTGCAGTGAGTCAAGATCATGCCACTGCACTCCAGCCTGGGTAACAGACTAAGATTCTGTCTTTAAAAAAAAAAAAAAAAAAATCATGTTTATTATGTTCAAGAAGATAAAAGACAAGATTGAAAATTTGGAAGAAATCTGTAAACAATTTTACAACAAGAATTCAAGAAGCAAAAACTGTAAGACCTCAATAGATGGGCTTAACTACCAACTACATATTACTGAAGAGAGAATTCGTAAACTGAAAGATGAGTCATAAAAAAATAAAGAAAGAGAATAGGAGACAAAGGTCACAGGAAGAAGGTATAACACACATACAACTATATTCCAAAATAAGAGAAAGAGAGACAGAGGTGCAAAAGTGGTACTCGAAGAGAAATGGCTGAGAACTTCACAAAAGTGATGAAAATATATCAAGCCATAAAGATTTAAGAACTTCAAGAAACTTAAATAAAAAGGAAACCAAACCTTGGCTAAAAACAAAGACACAGATAATATTAGTGAACAAAATCAGACTACCATTAAACGACCAACAACAGAAATGATAGTTGACCTTAGCAGAAAACATAAAAACAAAGACAGTAAACTACTATGTTTGGAGTGGAAAAAAAGAAAAAACCACCTCTGTCAACTAGAATTCAATATGCAATAACGATTGACCCACTCAGGTCAATTACAAAGATATTACAGAAAACAAGACACACAGAGAACTGGACACCAACAGACCTTCACGAAAGAGGAATACTAACTGTTCTCAGGTGAAAGGAAAGTGATCCCAGATGGACAGTTAGACATACAGAAAAGAATTTTATAAAGCAAAATGTGTAAAGGATAATGTAAAATGTAAAATAAATAATCCTAACTGAATATAGAGTATATGAAACGATAATTTTCTTATAGAAGATAAACCTATTCAGAAATGTGTAACAAGAATGACATATAAGTAGGACAGGGGTTAAAAATTAAAAGCACTGATAAGATCTTTGCACAGAAAATTTTGATAAAGATGTATGTGATAATCTCTAGGGTACTCACTGAAAGAGTAGCAAAAGAGTGTTGAAATTCCAAGTAGTAGAAAGGTGGAAGGCTGAATAAAAAAAATTTACCCAAGCCAGGCACAATGGCTCATGCCCGTAATCCCAGCATTCTGTGAGGCTGAGGTGGGCAGATCGCTGGAGCCCAGTAGTTCGAGACCAGCCTAGGCAGCATAGCATGATCCCATTTATACAAAAAATTAAAAAGCCAGGCATGGTGGTGCACGCCTTTGGTCCCAGCTACTTGGGAGGCTGAGGTAGGAGGATGGCTTAAGTCCAGAAGGTCAAGGCTACAGTGAGCTGTGATCACACCACTGTTCTATTCTGGGCAGCAGAGTGAGACTATGCCTCAAAAAAAAAAAAAAAAGGATTGAAGGATTGAATACTCCAACTAAAAGATAAAGTAAAGGTTATCAAAGATTACGGCGTGGGGGCACAAAAATCAACTTAATGGTGTTTTAAAAAGACAAATGTGAAATATAAGGCTACAAAAAAAAAAAACCATTAAAAACAGAAACAATTTTTAAAAAATCTGTTGAATCTATAAATTACTTTGGGCAGTATGGTCATTTTCATGATATTGATTCTTCCTAACCATGAGCATGGAATGTTTTTCCGTCTGTTTGTGTTCTCTTTTATTTCCTTGAGCCGTGGTTTGTAGTTCTCCTTGAAGAGGTCCTTTACATCCTTTGTTAGTTGTATTCCTAGGTTTTTTATTCTCTTTGTAGCAATTGTGAATGGCAGTTTGCTCTTGATTTGGCTCTCTGTTAGTCTGTTATTGGTGTATAGAAATGCTTCTGATTTCTGCACACTGATTTTGTATCCTGAAACTTTGCTGAAGTTGCTTAACAGTTTAAGATTTTGGGCTGAGACGATGGGGTCTTCTAAATATGCAATCATGTTGTCTGCAAATAGAGACAATTTGACTTCCCCCTTTCCTAATTGAATACCCTTTATTTCTTTTTCTTGCCTGATTGCTGAAGCTACCAATGACGTTCTTCACAGAACTGGAAAAAAAAACACCTTAAACTTCATATGGAACCAAAAGAGAGCCCACATATCCAAGACAATCCTAAGCAAAAAGAACAAAGCGGGAGGCATCATGCTACCTGACTTCAAACTACACTACAAGGCTACAGTAGTCAAAACAGCATAGTACTGGTACCAAAACAGAGATATAGACCAATGAACAGAGGCCTCGGAGGCAATGCCACACATCTACAACCATCTGATCTTTGACAAACCTCACAAAAACAAGCAATAGGGAAAGGATTCCCTGTTGAATAAATGGTGTTGGGAAAACTGGCTAGTCATGTGCGGAAAGCAGAAACTGGACCACTTCTGGACACCTTACACTAAAATTAACTCCAGATCCATAAAAACCCTAGAAGAAAACCTAGGCAAAAACATTCAGGACATAGGCATAGGCAAGGACTTCATGACTAAAACACCAAAAGCACTGGCAACAAAAGCCAAAATAGACAAATGGGATCTAATTAAACTCCAGAACTTCTGTACAGCAAAAAAAAAAAAAAAAAAAAAAAAAAAAAATCATTTGAGTGAACCAGCAACCAATAGAATGGGAAAAAATTTTTGCAATCTACCCATCTGACAAAGGGCTAATATCCAGAATCTACAAAGATCTAAAATAGTTTTACAAGAAACAAACAAACAAACCCATTCAAAAGTGGGCAAAGAGTATGAACAGACACTTTTCAAAAGAAGACATATATGAGGCCAATAAACATGAAAAAATGCTCATCATCACTGGTCATTAGAGAAATGCAAATCAAAATCACATCGAGATACCATCTCACGCCAGTTAGAATGGCGATCATTAAAAAATCTGGAGACAACAGATGCTAGAGAGGATGTGGAGAAATAGGAACACTTTAACACTGTTGGTGGGAGTGTAAATTAGTTCAACCATTGTGAAACACAGTGTGGCAATTCCTCAAGGACCTAGAAATAGAAATTCCATTTGACTCAGCAATCTCATTACTGGGTATATATCCAAAGGATTATAAATTGTTCTATTATAAAGACACATGCATACATATGTTCATTGTGGCACTGTTTACAATAGCAAAGACCTGGAACCAGCCTAAATGCCCATCGATGATAGACTGGACAAGGAAAATGTGGCACATATATACCATGGAATACTATGCAGCCATAAAAAACGATGAGCTCATGTCCTTTGTAGGGACATGGATGAATCTGGAAACCATCATTCTCAGCAAACTGACACAAGAACAGAAAATCAAACAGCACATGTTCTCACTCATAGGTGAGTGCTGAACAATGAGAACACAAGGAGGAAGCATCACACACTGGGGTCTGTTGGAGGGGTAGAGGGGAGGGAGAGCAGCAGGTGGGAAGGTTGGGGAGGGATAAGATGGGGAGAAATGCCAGATATAGGTGACGGGGGAGATGGAGGCAACAAACCACATTGCCATGTATGTACCTATGCAACAATCCTGCATGATCTGCACATGTACCCCAGAACCTAAAGTACAATTAAAAATATATATATATTTATCAGTGGGCATGGTGGTTCATACCCATAATCCCAGTATTTTGTGGGAAGGCCGAGGCAGGTGAACTGCTTGAGCTTAGGAGTTTGAGACTAGCCTGAGCAATAAAACAAAAGCCTGTCTCTACCAAAAATATAAGAAAGTAGCTGGGTGTGATGGTGCGTGCCTATGGTCCCAGCTACTTTGGAGGCTGAGATGGGAGGATCACTTGAGCCCATGGGGTGGAGGGTGCACTGCACTCTAGCCGTTGAGACCCTGCCTCAAAAAATATATACGTATATTTAAAATGTTTTTAAAAATCTGTGTATTTGTAGAGAATGAAGTGCAAGGAGACCGTTTAGATTAGATGGTTATTGTAGTAGCTCTGGCTAAGAAAATAATGAACCAGGATGGAAAGTAAAAAACAGTATATAGATTTCAACTGTTTTTGGATGTAAAACCCAAAAGACTTACTAATGGGCTCAGCAAAGAGGTTGGGAGTTTTTTATCTGTGTGAAGATAAGTGGGTGGTAAGCGTTCCTCTTTGGAGTGCTTCTTTACCATGTCTATGGTTTGCTTAGGCATCCATCCTACATCCCCTGCATGGTCTATGTGCCTCAAGGGATACACTGTGTTTTCCAACAGAGGTGATAAACTACCAAAGTGAGAGGAATTTAATGAAATAAGATGGGTTATAAATACTTTACCTATGACATAAGCAACTAATTTTCTAATAAATTATTTATTGTGATGAGCAATTATAACTGCATTTATAAAACAATTACATTTGGAATTAAGTAAATGCATGCGCAAAGGTACAAAGATTTCAGTTTTGGTCCAAATCTCTGATGGGTCATCCTTAATATTTGAAAAGCACACTGTATACATTCATGCCTACTAATAATTAAAATTACTTCTCAACAGGATAGTAATTGATGTACTAAAGAAGCAAGCAAATGCTGCTGTTTAGGTAGGCATGAATTATAACAAATTGTTGGTGCCCTAAAACATAAAACAAAATCCAAATTTGGTAATGGAAAAGGAATAATTTCCCCTATCTAAAACCAATAAACAAACTATACTGAATTATGGATTTAGGTAAAGCCCATAATTTTAATATCTAGGTTATAGAAAAATTTAGTTTTTCTTTATGTATCTTTCAAAGTTTACAATGAAAACTGAACCAAGTTCTATACTTGTAAAGTAGTTTTACCATTGCCTTCGTTTTCTATAAAATTAACTTTTTATTTTATTTTACTTTTTTGAGATGGATTCTCACTCTGTTGCACAGGCTAGAGTGCAGTGGTGCGATCTTGGCTCACTGCAACCTCCGCCTCCTGGGCTCAATCAATTCTCCTGCCTCAGCCTCCTGAGTAGCTGGAATTACTGGCACCTGCCACTATGCCTGGCTAATTTTTGTATTTTCAGTAGGGACAGGGTTTCTCCATGTTAGCCAGGCTGGTCTTGAACTCCTGACCTGAAGTGATTGTCCACCTCAGCCTCCCAAAGTGCTGGAATTACAGGCGTGAGCCACCATGCCCGGCCCTACTTTTAATTTTAAAAAAACCAAGTAAAAACATCAAAACAAAACTACTACTTACATCGTAAGTTAGTGAGTCTGCTTCATTGGCCACTGTAAGGCCTGCTAATTCTCCAAGTCCCAGTTCACTTTCAAGGGCTTCATCTGCTCCCATGATGAATGACTTTCCAGAAGAAGGAGGAAATGTCAATGCTTCCACTGAAGAGGGAAGACAAAGGAAATATTTTAAAATCTCTAAAGAGTCAACATTTAATCTAATTTGCTTGCTTCAAATTTCTTATAAGTGCACGTATACACTTAATTGTTTTTGTTCTTAAATGCTTTTAAAGACAATAAAATTCAGTGAGCAAAAGCTTTAAATAATTTATTCCTTTCTCCATATCTTAGCTACAAGTAATGGCATCAACTAATTGAAAAAGTAAAACATGAAACAAATCTAAGAATCCACTGTCCTTTCATTTTCACTATATAGAAAAATGACTATAGGAAAGTAAGTTTTCCTCATTTGATATTTCATGCTGATTACCTAAATAATTTCTATTAAATACTAAATATATATTACAAGTGCTAGTCTCATTCAAAATATAATTCTTTAATTTTATAACCTGGAAGAATATAAAAAATTTCAAATTTAAAACTCTAAAATGTGCCTACATGTGACAAAATTAATATGTGGTGTTACAAGTCAGTATTACCTCTGTGGGGCAGGAAAGCAGTAGTAATTAAAGAAAGGCAGCAAGAAGAGGACTTCTAGAGCCCTGGTAATGTTCTACTTGTTGACCTAAGGGGCAGTGACATGGGAGGGTGATAATTCTATCCTGATGACAATTCACTGAGATGTACCCTTATGATATCAGCACTCTTCTGTAGGTATATTATAGTTCATCTAAAAATGTTTATTTCAAATAAAATTTTTTCTTTATTTTTTTTCTCAGAGTCTCACTTTGTTGCCCAGACTGGAGTGCAGTGGTGCCATCTCCACTCACTGTAACCTCCGTCTCCTGGGTTCAAGTGATTCTCCTGCCTCAGTCTCCCAAGTAGCTGGGATTACATGTGCCCGCCACCACACCTGGCTAATTTTTGTATTTTTAATACAGACGGGGTTTCACCATGTTGGCCAGGCTGGTCTCGAACTCTTGGCCTCAAGTGATCCGCCCACTTTGGCCCCGAAAAGTGCTGGGATTACAGGCGTGAGCCACCGCGCCCGGCCAGAAAATTTTTTAAAGTGTCCATTGGAACACTTTCATTAGCTGCAAACTGTGCTTCAAATATATCAGTTTTACTCTGTGAATAACTTGAAATATCCTATTTTGTATCATTTTGAACATACCAATCCAATTCCTTCAACAATCATCATAGAAAAATCAGTTAAAAGCAAAATGTCAAATTAAAATAATAATTTTATTTAATTTAGTCAATAACAAAATGTCACTCTTTATAAATGCAAATTGTTCTGACAAATGTCAGAGACGGTCTTTGAGTAGTTTCCTAGAGGTGGTTACATATGACAAACACTTGTAAGTCAGTCAGATGAATTTAGTAGTTCAAACTCTAGCTGCTAAAGGAGTGAACTAACTTTCTTAAAATAAACAAGTCAACTGTATTAACCAGTACATGTACCCGACATTTTGAGTTTTATATTCAATCATGTCTAATAATAAATACTCTTTGAATAAATGAAAGAATTGGTCAGGCTCAGAGGCTCATGCCTGTACTTTTAGTGTTTTGGGAGACCAAGGTGGCAAGGTAGGAGAACCCTGTGGGGCTGAGTCTGAGACCAGCCTGGGCAACAGAGCGAGACCCCTTCTCTTAAAAAAAAAAAAAAAAAAAAAAAAAACTTATGGGCAAACTTCAGTGTAGAAAGGGGTAATAAAGAAAAGCAAAAAAAAAAAAAAAAAAAAAAAATCTGAGACAGGGGTCTCGCTCTGTCGCCCAGGCTGGAGTGCAGTGGCGCAATCTCAGCTCATTGCAACGTCCGCCTCCTAGGTTCAAGCAAATTCTCCTGCTTCAGCTTCCCAAGTAGCTGAAATTACAGGAATCCACCACCACACCTGGCCAATTTTTGTATTTTCAGTTGAGATGAGGTTTTGCCACGTTGGCCAGGCTGGTCTCAAACTCCTGACCTCAAGTGATCCGCCCGTCTCAGCCTCCCAAAGTGCTGGGATTACAGGTGTGAGCCATTGCACCTGGTCTCTACAATTTTTTTTTTTGAAATTAGCCAAGCACAGTGGTGCATTCCTCTAGTTTTAGCTACCTAGAAGGCTTGAGGCAGGAGGATCTCTTGAGTCCAGGAGTCTGAGGCTATAGTGAGCTATGACTGCACCACTATACTCCAAACCTAGGCAACAGTGCAAGAGCCTATCTCTTAAAAAAATGTAAAAAGAATAATTACTTGCTTTAAAAAACAATAGTGGCAAACTTAAAATTCTCTTTAGAACAAAATAGAGCATAAACTAACACCTTATCAAACCACCATACAATACAGTAGCAAAAATAAAAATAGGTTTTACCCAAAATACCATATATTATTAAATGACAGATGCACAAAAGTATTATAAAACCATAGAAGATGTCCTTAATAAAAAACATAGTGAAGAATTTTAAAACTCAAGCATTGAATGTTTGTTTAATTTGCTATCTGCAACAGTGGTCCTAAGCCTTCCCTCTCAGGGTAGGTTTTTCAGAAATAGAAAAGACATTTAAGAAATAGATTGTACGTTTAATTGTCTTAACTGATACTTGAAGAGACAGTGCAAATATAGTATTTAAATTCAGGATTAATTTTTTAAATAAATATTTTAAAATATACATTAATCAACATTACCTTTATGTCATTCTGAATTTTCAGCTAATGTAAATATTTGATTGTTTAAGAGACAGGGTCTCACTATATCACCTAGGCTGAAGGGCAGTACCTATTCACTGACTCAATTGTCAGGCACTACAGTCTCAAACTCCTGAACTGGGGCTGGGTGCAGTGGCTCATGCCTGTATTCCCAGCTGAGGCAGTTCAATCACTTGAGCCCAGGAGTTTGAGACCAGCCTGAGCAATATGACAAAACCATGTCTCTACAAAAAACATACAAAAAATTAGCCAAGTGTGGTGGCACATGCCTATAGTCCCAGCTCCTTGGGAGGCTGAACTGGAAGGATCACCTGAGCCTGAGAGGTCGAAGTTGTGGTGAGCTGTAATTGGGCCACTGCACTCTAACGTGAGTAAGAGCCTGTCTCAAAAACAAAAAACAAAAAAAACCTCCTGAGCTCAAGTGATCCTCCTACCTCAGCCTTCCAAGGAACCACCATGCTCAGCTTAAATATGTATTTTAAAATCAATTTCCACATATAAGCATTTTATACATTTATAAATAGATAAATCAGACCTTGTGTCTAAAAGAAAGAACTGTATTTATGGCCAGGCACGTTGGCTCATGCCTATAATCCCAGCACTTTGGGAGGCTGAGGTGGGTAGATCACTTGAAGTCAGGAGTTCAAGACCACCCTGGCTAACAGAGCAAAACCTCATCTCTACTAAATATACAAAAAAACTAGCTAGGCATGGTGGCAGGTGCCTGTAATCTCAGCTACTCAGGTTGAGGCAAGAGAATCGCTTGAACCCGGGAGGCAGAGGTTGTAGTGAGGCGAGATTGCCCCACTGCACTCCAGCCTGGGCAATAAAGTGAGACTCCATCTCAAAAAAAAAGTCTATGCAGCATGTGAACCAGGACTGAAAGGGAACAAGTTAAAATAGTAGATTATGTGACTAGGCTTTTAGGTGACTTTATCCCCTTTTTCAATTACCATTAATAAATTACTTAAATAAAATATTTATATGAGTTTCAAGGTAAACATTTACTACCGATTTATAGACTGTTAATTTTCCCAATGTTGGAATGGTATATAGAACCATGGGCATCAGTGGAGCTAGTCGATATTTTAAACCAGAATTTAGAGTTGGTTTTTAAGTATATGTACCTTCTCAAGTCTTGAAGATTGAAGTTGGACTCAAACTCCCTTGAATGAAAGAAAGCTTGCAGCTGGGGAAAACTATGCAGACCAAACATCTGCAGATTAAAATTCTCTCTGATAGGAAAGTTCTTTCTAATGAATGAATTTAAAGATATACATCCAAATGCTTTTTGTGCTCCAGAGTATCTTAAATACTTACCTTCATCTGCCCTATTAATTTCATGTTCAGGAAGCCTGGAGCTGCTAGGTCTGGAAGGTGAACCCACAGATGGCTGCAATGAAGGAAGTTCATCAACATCTCTCAAATTAGCAAGC
Organism: Aotus nancymaae; assembly: GCF_030222135.1. Lineage (NCBI taxonomy): Eukaryota > Metazoa > Chordata > Mammalia > Primates > Aotidae > Aotus > Aotus nancymaae. The sequence continues at coordinate 35,711,403 of NW_026988471.1, forward strand.
ATATCTTGGAGTTTTGACCTATTGGGCCCTAGCCAAAAAAAGGGGGGTGGGAGAAGACAAAAAAGAGAAAAAAGAATTATCTAACTGTATCAAAATGGCATCATAAGCCTTATTTTCCATTGTAAATATTTACCTTTAAAATATTCTACTAGATTAATAAGAATTATTTTCAAGTTTTCAAATTATCATAAAAGTTTATTTCTTGAAAAGAATTATACTTTACATATTTTTAAAGAAAGCAAATAGGATAACATCACTATTTACATTTAAAAAAATTTGTGTGTCCAGTTAGACCATTAAAAATAACATTCTTTACTCAAACTACTGTATATTGCTCTAAATGTAGCCAGATACAGACTGTCAGCCTACTGTACACTGAATTAAACAATAACATCCCTGTTTGTTTGTTTGTTTAAATTAACTTGCATTAATTGCCTTACATCCTCAAGCTATGGTACCCGAGGTGAAGTCTCATGCCCTACCGATTACTTACCTGAACTTTGATTCTTCATTCTCCCACATCCCTGTTTTGACTGTTTTATATAGGATAGAGGCTGAAACAGATCTTCGGTAGTTTTTCCTGTTATAAGTTTAATTAAGAATGGGAAAATCTTACCCATAGTCTGTTATGGTTTTTTCCTATACCAGCAAAGAATACAACTATTTTTAAGCAATTTTAACTAATGTCTAGAAATGTATTTCAAGATAGTATGATTGGAGTACATGATTTGACTGGAAATATCTCTACTAGACCACACTGAAAAGACTCAAACTTTTCAAATGAGCACTAGTTCAATTAAAAAAAACTTTATAGTGGTTTATAAGTCAATGCTTTATATACCAATTCAAAGCATGGCTTCAGTTCTATTTTTATCCTAAGTTTTTACTTGTTCCAAGACTGCTATTTTATCAAGATAACATGAACAGAAGACATTAAACAAAATGTGCTGAAATGTGTAGTCCCTCTCTTCAGTGAAAGATGTTAAAATTTCTCCCTTACAGTGTCATTTTTCTTCACCATACTAAAAAAATCACGTGCTAGGTGTCTGAACACAAATCCCCCAATTTAAGAAATCCAATTGCTTCTATTAGTAGGAATATTGTTCCAGTCAAATGGTGCAGTTTCAGTTAAGTGCTAAATTCCAACTACAGCAATGCCCTGATATTTGACAAGAACTGAATAATCAATGGAAAAGTAGATGGATTGTGCATAAGTCCTGGCTACCTTTCCAACTGAAAGATCTTTTATATTTCAAGACATTCATTTTTGAAGCATAATGGCCTAAAGAAATATATCAACATTAAGTTAATCTGGAAATTATTTCTCACATGATATCCAAATTTTTCTCAAAATTTCAGTTTAACTGGTTTTTTGTCATGACTCTCAAAAGGCATGAGAAATCATCTCCCTATGCTTTTTAAGATTAAATTGTCTATCAGTAAGTATATTTGGCTAAAAGGTACAAAATGTGCTTATGTTTTAATATTAATCTTTCTCATTGATTTATCTATATTGAGATAGCATTAAACATCATCATCTCTCAGGATGTAATGGCTGATATTATGTAACATCAATAACAGACACTGACTTTTTATCAAATCAAGCTAAACACTGGCAAATTCTAAGATATTTTAAATTAAGCCTTAAATGCTTTTAAGTAATGTTTTAAGTTTAAAAGAATGTCCTAACAGGAATGACTCATCTTTAATAAGCTTTAGCATCACTACAGAGAAAATATATATATATATCTTGCCAGTCTTTTGCAACTTTAAAATACATTTCTCGCTAAGTTAGATTTTAATCTCACTTTATACTACCTTAATATCTCAAAGAATTAAATTCCTATTGTCATAAAAGTGAGGCCCAGGTTCATATTGTCAATGAGGGTAGAAACACAAGGAGGTAGTGATTGTTTAAGATTGTTTTCCGGGCCGGGCCCGGTGGCTCACGCCTGTAATCCCAGCACTTTGGGAGGCCGAGGCGGGTGGATCACGAGGTCAAGAGATCGAGACCATCCTGGTCAACATGGTGAAACCTCGTCTCTACTAAAAATACAAAAACTTAGCTGGGCATAGTGGCGCGTGCCTGTAATCCCAGCTACTCAGGAGGCTGAGGCAGGAGAATTGCCTGAACCCAGGAGGCGGAGGTTGCGGTGAGCTAAGATCGCGCCATTGCACTCCAGCCTGGGTAACAAGAGCGAAACTCCGTCTCAAAAAAAAAAAAAAAAACAAGATTGTTTTCTGGAATGGTTTGCAAGCTTTTGTATTTCCATTTTACATTCTTAACTAGATTCACTGCTAAACAATTTGCATAATGAAATAATTAAACATATATGATTCACAGGGCTAGAAATTTCCTTTTGGCTTTTGTTTTTGATGTGGCACGTATTTTATTGAAAAGGAAAAAAAGTAATTGGTAACAATGTTATAAATGAAATTGGCCCAAAATGTTCAAAAAGAAAATAAATATTTTTTAAAGTTATATGTTTGACTCTGTGCCCTGTATAGCATATAGTGGTATGAGCAAATGAAATGCATGTTATGAACACACAGAATATTCAGGGGTAGAAATTAACTTTCTTTCTGTCACCAATGTCTAAAATTGTAAGCAATAATTTTGGTGGATTGCCAGAGGGTCACACTAAATGAATTATAAATTGTCATTAAAAAAAAAAAAAATGACTGCTATAATTAAGCGCAGGTACTTTTAAAAAACCAAATTATCACTGTGTTTGAATACGTAGCCCAACACTCTCATGAGGCTCTGGATTTATTATTGGGATACAGTATTCTATAAGTACATGTGAGTTGTTTTAAGTTCATCATCAAATAGCTTATCATTTAATTTCAACCCCTGAGAGCAGGTGAAAAGGAAAGAGATCAGGAGCAGAAATGAAAAAGAGTAAGTAGTTTTAGGAAAACATTGAAAAAAAAATAACTGGGGATGTAAAGAGGCAAGATTTGTGATTTACAGATACAATGTTTTCCACTTACTCTTCACCCCCTTTTTCCCCTTTCTCTCCTTTTTGTATTGTTCCTTGAGTTTGGTAATTACTCCCTGGTCCACATTCCAGGCTTCAGGCATGAGACACTGGTCTTCCTTTTCTAAACAGAGTAAAACAAATGAAACAGCCTTTTTCAATAAAATATTGAATACTGTGAGTCAATATGTCTGAATGACATAACCATTTTCTTTACAGTATCACTAACTTAAAAAAAGTCATTGTTTATTCATTAGATATATAAGTCACACAAAAAAATATAATGACTAAGAAGAAATGATCAGTGCAATTTCCTAGAATAAAAAGTTTCTCTTAAAAAAGACATACACATAGACACACAAACCTGGAAGATTTTAGCGATTTTTAGTAAATTAAGCCCAAACACTTTACAATCAAGAACTTCTTGGCCGGGTGCAGTGGCTCACGCTTGTAATCTCAGCATTATGGAGGCTGAGGTAGGTGGGTCACATGAGGTCAGGAGTTCGAGACCAGCCTGACCAACATGGTAAAAACTCGTTTCTACTAAAAAAAAAAAAAATACAAAATTAGCCAGGCACGGTAGGTAGCTCATGCCTGTAATCCCAGCTACTTGGGAAACTGAGGCAGGAGAATTGCCTGAACCTGGAAGGTGGAGGTTGCTGTGAGCCAAGATTGCACCACTGCACTCCAGCCTGGGCAACAAGAGTGAAACTCTGTCTCAAAACAAACAAACAAACAAACAAACAAACAAAAAAACCTCTCATTTTCAGAATTCCACTAGGACTAACACACAAAAAAAATTGTATTAATTTATGCAATGAGATAAAATTATTATTTAGAAATTGTACAAAACAAATGCCAATGATCTTTTAAAGAATTATGTATTTTTAGCATATGTTCATCAATAAATGCTAATTTTTATTTTACAGGTTTAATACACAGCATTTGTTAAAACTTATTAATCAATCTTCATTTAAAATTTACAATTTAAATGATGTGTTAGTTTATAAATTCTTAAAACAGGAAACGGAGCTGCTAGTGGTAAAGAAATGCAATAATCAATTGTCACTATTTCAAGAGAAGAAAATTAAAAAAATGTTATGCATTTATCTTTACTATAAAACAATCTAAATACTATATAATGCTATGTAAATGTTAACTCAGAATGCTAGCTTGAAACCAAGACTGATATATCCAACTGCTCACTCTACATTTCCATTAGAAAGTCTAACAGATACCTCAAACCAAACATACAAAACCAAACATCCAACCTCTCTCCTGATCCAGTCTGTTCTATCTAAAGGGTTCCCTACCTTATTTGATGACAACTCCATACGTGTATTTGTTCAGAGCAAAACCCATTCTTTCTCACCCCACATTAAGTATATCAGGAAAAACTATTTTCTCTACCTTCACAAATATTCAGAATCTGGCTTCTCAGCACATATACTACTTCTCTGACCACTATGATCTCTTGCTAGGATTACTACAATAATTGTTCCCCCTCCCCTAAGCCTATTATCAAGACTTGTTTCCCTACGTAGTCTATTCTCAACGCAGCAGCCAGGGTGATGGTTTAAAATAAAATTATTGTCACCTTTCTTGTTCAAATTCCTCCCATGGCTCCCCGTCTCACCACTGGTCTACATGGCCCAACATGATCTGGTCATTTCTTACTACATTCTCCCTAGAATCACTCTGCTCCAGCCACCGTGGCTCACTTAAATTTCTCAGGCATGCCAGGGATGCTATTTTAGGGCATTTGCTCTGGATTTCTTCTTCCTGAACACTTCTTCCCCAGTTACTATATGGCCAATTCCTTCATTACGTCTTTTACTCGGTTGTAACCTTCTCAATGGGGCCTACTATGGCCACTATATTTTATGGGTTTTTACTTTAAAATTTTATTTTTTTATTTTATTTTTGAGGCAGAATCTCATTCTATCAAAGCAGCTGGAGTGCACTGCCACAGTCTCAACTCACTGCAGCTTTGATCTCCTGGGCTCAAGCAATCCTCCTATCTCAGCCCCCCAAGTAGCTGGAACTACAGGTATGTACCACCATGCCCAGCTAATTGTTTAAAAACTTTTTTATAAAGATGAAGTCTCGCTATGTTGCCCAGGCTGGTCTCAAACTCCTGGGCTCAAGCAATTCTCCCATCTCAGCCTCCCAAAGTGCTGGAATTACAGGCAATGAGCCACACACTCAGCTAACCACTCTATTTTAAATTGTGACCTGTCCTCTCTACCCCACACTGACCCCAGCTCTCTCCATCTCCCTTACTCTATACTTTTTCTACTTTCCATAGCATTTATCACCTTCTGATATACTATATTTTCTTAGCAGAATGTAAGCACCAGAAGAATAAGGATCTTCACCTAGAAAATCCAGCAAATAGCACTTGATCAATATTTGTTGAATGAATGATGGGAATAAATCAAAATGAATCATATTAAACAGAAATCTGTTTTTAACAATTTAAGTTTCAATCCAGTTTAGAAAACTGTTTACTGGGCCTCTGAATATAATGCTATTAAGAATAATTTTAGGCTGGGCACAGTGGCTCATGCCTGTAATCCCAGCACTTTGGGAGGCCGAGGCAGGTGGATCACCTGAGGTCAGGAGTTGGAGACCAGCCTGACCAACATGGAGAAACCCTGTCTCTACTAAAAAAAAAAAAAAAAAAAAATCAGCCAGGCATGGTGGCACATGCCTGTAATCCCAGCTACTCTGGAGGCTGAAGCAGGATAATCACTTGAACCCGGGAGGCGGAGGCTGCGGTGAGCCAAGATCACATCACTGCACTCCAGCCTGGGCAACAGACCAAGACTCCATCTCAAAAAAAAAAAAAAAAAAAAGGAATAATTTTAAACAACATTTTTAGATACTTAACTATAACCTATCAATAGTAGAAACATTCTTTATTTTCCTGGAAAGACATAACAATTAAGGATGTTAATTTTCATCAATTGGGTCTTAAATAATAAATTAAACTGGATGGCTTTTGGGTACCCAGAACGTCTTCAGGTTTTTGAAGTTAAAATGTAGCTTTATAATCTTATTAGACTCATAAAAACAATAGGAATCATGGAAGATGTATGGTAAAATCTTTTTGCTTCCTAGAATCTAACCAGATTCTGAACTTAAGCATATTACCCTTTTTTTGGCGGGGGGCGGGGGGGGGGCGCGGGTAGTAGATAAGAGAGATGGAGAGAACCCTTAAAATGGCTTAAATGTTCACTCAATTAGAGAAGATTTGCAATCTAGTTTTGTTAATATGTTAAAAGAGAACCCTGTGAATCTGAATTATAAAATCCTAAAACATATAGGTCAAACTACTGGTAAAGAAACCTCCAATAAATGGAAATATTCCATTTACTCATACTCATTAACAGAACTATCCCGTACACTACTAAAGAATGAAAACACTCAGTTGTGAGAATAGTCACTCATGTGATTCATATAGTAGACTAGGTAAAATGTACACACATGTATCATATAATACATGGAGCTATGACTCATACATTAAAGTAAAGGAAGTTACACAAGGAACAGTGCAGCTGTCCTTGGAGAAAAACCAATCTCCGGTGCCCTTGTAATACGATTCACAATGAAAAGGACCAACTGTATCTATGCAAATGTGTGATTCCTCAGAGAAAGACCCCAGTGCAGCACAGCAGATGTAGCTATGTTGGTGGACTTGTTGTCTAACATGAGTAACTTGATACACAAGCTCAGTAGGAAGTAAGACAGAATAGAGGCCTGTTTCACTTTAACTTCCCCTTGGTTTCTGGACTTGTTTTCTTGAAAGAAAAGCCAGTCACTAGATAGTCATTGTATTCTTCAATGACTACTTATCTTAGATAATTCTTCAAGTATTTACCACAAAAAAAGGAAAAGAAGTGGCACTGGTACTATGACAGAGTTCCTGAAGGTAAGATCTTACAGGGTTAAAGGCAAATTTACATGATTTAAGGAAAAGTAAAGGCAGATGAAAAATTTATTGTGTGCTATGGTTATACTATTGTCAATATTATCACTGCACCAGAAAAATGCCTTTTTTTTTTGAGACAGAGTCTTGCTCTATCACTCAGGCTGGATTGCAGTGGCATAATCTTGGCTCACTGCAACCTCTGCCTCCTGGGTTCAAGCGATTCTCCCGTCTCAGCCTCCAGAGTAGCTGGGATTACAGGCACCTGCCACCATGCCTGGCTGATTTTCGAAGACAGGCGTTTGCCACGTTGACCAGACTGCTCTCAAACTCCTGACCTCAAGAGATCTGCCCACCTTGGCCTCCCAGAGTGCTGGGATTACAGGTGTGAGCCACCGCACCTGGCCCAGAAAACTATCTTTTAATGATTCTGGGGCAAATGAACCTACCAACCGTCCTAGAAAGTAATTTGCAACTGAGTCCAAAAGGCAAGAAGTCAGCTGGACTTAGAAGTATAATCAGTTTCTTCCTCTCAAAGGAAGCTCCAATATAAAAGCAAAATAATACACTACAGGCAACTATCCCTTACCCAAAATGCCTAGGACTAGAAGTATTTCGGATTTCAAACCATTTTGGATTTTGGAATATTTGTATTATATTGGTTCAGCACCCTTCAATCCAAAAATCTAAAATACAAAATGCTCCAATACATATTTATTTATTTATTTTTAAGACAGGGTTTCACCATGTTGGTCAGGCTGGTCTTGAACTCCCGACCTCAGGTAATCCGCCCGCCTTGGCCTCCAAAGTGGCTTGGATTACAGGCATGAGCCACCACGCCCAGCCATATTTTCTTTTTTTTTTTTCTTTTTTTTTTTTTTTTAAGTGAAAGGTAAAGGTCTCACATATTTATTACTGAACCCAGGCAACCAAAGCCGCCTTTTTTTTTTTTAACATGAATAATGGAAGTACTGTGGGTTGTACTAACTAATGCCTTCATAACAGATCCAGAAAGGAAACTGTTCAAACTTCTCCAGATAGCGGTGACATTTTTCAGCTTGATCTGATAACACGATTGTGACCTTCACACAGCATAAATATGTGTGCCATCGCATGTGTAATTTCTTATAGACCCAGCTTGGTTCTTCTCCAATGTCTCCTTTTGGAGTTGTACCTGATTTTATTACCAGTTTTCATCCAAATCCACTGGGGAATGGGGCGATTTTGCTTTTGTTTCTTGGCCAGGAATCGCTTAATCCTGAAAGTCTTGTGAGAAGACATGGCGAGAAACGGAGTAAAGCACACACCACGATGGCGGCGAAAGGAAGAGAGCCATATTTTCTTTAAGTATCATCAGTGCTCAAAAAGTTTCAGAATTTGGAGCATTTCAGATTTCAATTTTCACATCAGGGACAGACGGTCAACCTACAGTAACTTAACACCTCAACAAGAAAAGTCATTAAAAGATTCAACTAATGGGCCAGGTCCAGCGGCTCATGCCTGTAATCCCAGTGCTTTGGGAGGCTGTGGAGGGTGGATCATTTGAGGTCAGGAGTTCAAGACCAGCCTGACCAACATAGTGACTTCCCGTCTCTTCTAAAATACAAAAATTAGCCAGGTGTTGTGCCAGGTGCCTGTAATCCCAGCTACTCGGGAGGCTAAGGCAGGAGAATTGCTTGAACACAGAAGGCGGAGGTTGCAGTGAGCCAAGATTGCACCACTACACTCCAGCCTGGGTGACAGAGTAAGACTCTGTCTCAAAAAAAAAATAAGATTCGGCCAGGTGCCGTGGCTCACATGGTCAAGAGATTGAGACCATCTGGCCAACATGGTGAAACCCTGTCTCTACTAAAAAAACAAAAATTAGCCAGGCGCGGTGGCAGGCACCTGTAGTACCAGCTACTGGGGAGGCTGAGGCAGAAGATTTGCTTAAACCCGAGAGGTGGAGGTTGCAGTGAGCCGAGATCGTGCCCTGCACTCCAGCCTGGCGACAGAGCGTGAGAAAGAACATCTCCTTGGGGCAATCACAAATTAGTTTTATTGTACAATGTTTCAGATGAAAAAAAGGTTACAAAAAAATCTATTTTTGTTTGTTAAAAACATTAGGAAATCTTTTCCTTGAACTTACCTAAGAGAGTCTTCTTATCAGTAACTATATATAATGACCAAGCAGTTGTGAAGGAGGAAAAATTTCAACAAAATTTTTAACATGAATGAGACAAGAAAAAGGTATCTTACTTTTTTCATTCTGGCTTTAGAATTCTTTTATTTTTCCTTCAGAGAAGAAATATACCCCCAAAAAAGGGATTTAATTAGTATTTCTAATGAGCATAACTAAAAATGTAAAAAAGTTCTTCATTTTAAGCAAAACACACTAAGTAACATTTGGACAGAAGTAATACCTGAGTTCCAGTCTTATAGCCTGTGTTCTAGTTCTTGAAGGTGTATTGAAATCAATATTTATCCTAAGTAAATTAACACCGAAACATAAAAGCAAATACTGTATGTTTTCATATATTAGTGGGAGCTAAACATTAGGTACTCATGGACATAAAGATGGCAACAAAGACACTGGGGACTACTAGAGGCGGGAGGCAGGGAGGGCAGTAAAGGTTGAAAAACCAAATGTTGGGTACTATGCTCAGTACATGGGTGATGGGATCCTTCATACCCTAAACCTCAACATCACCCAATATACCCAAGTAACAAACGTGCAAATGTACTCCCAAAACTAAAAGTTGAAAAAGAAAAAAAACGAACAAAAAACAAAAAAAAATTATTTATGAATACGGAAATCTGTATAATTTGGGATATATATCTTTTTTATTGAGGAGAACACTATTGAAAAGATATCAGTGAGCTGCAAATTATTTACATATATGTGAAACTAAAATCAAATCTTCAGTTAATCATGGAACATGAAGAAATGATTTTAAAATTCATATGGAGAATTCAAGTTCAAATATCATGAAAAGGTTGGACCTAAACTAACAGATCCCTATCCTCTCCTGGGAAGAACATAACATATAACATTAACTTTAAAAAAGTAAATACAAGGCTGGGCGTGGTGGCTCACGCTTGTAATCCTAGCACTGTGGGAAGCTGAGGCAGGCAGATCACCTGATGTCAGTCAGGAGTTCAAGACCAGCCTGACCAACTTAGTGAAACCCCGTGTCCACTAAAATACAAAAATCAGCTGGGAGTGGTGGCACACACCTTGTAGTCCCAGCTACTCAGGAGGCTGAGGCATGAGAATTGCTTGAACCTGGGAGGTGGAGGTTGCAGTGAGCCAAAATCACACCACTATATTCCAGCCTGGACAATAGAGCAAAACTCCGTCTCAAAAAAACAAAAAAATCCAAATATTTTCTCATTAATACTTTAGTATGTTTTAACTAAGTCTTACATACAAGCACATCTATATGCCATTAATTTGTACTGAAATATAATTTGCCAAATTAATGGCATATAGATGTGAGCCACCAAATATCCTTAAAATTTTGCTTTAGGGTTGGAAGAAAACCTTGAAAATAGGAAGTTATATTAGGCCATCAGCAGAACTATAATTATGAGTTTGAAAATAACTCTATCCTTTTTTTTTTTTTTTTTTGAGACAGGGTCTCACTCTGTCACCCAAGCTGACATGGCTTGATCAAGGCTCACTTCCACCTCCCCAAGCTGAAGTGATCCTCGCACCTTGGCCTCCCAAGTAGCTGGGACTATAGGCACACGCCACCACACCCGGTTAATTTTTATATTTTTTTGTAGAGATAGGATTTTGCCATGTTGCCCAGGCTGGTCTCGAACTCCTTGGCTCAAGCAATCCTCCCACCTTGGACTCCCAAAGTCCTGGGATCACAGGTCTGAGCCACCCAGCCAACTTAATTTTTTAAATGAATAAAACATACAGAGTTTAAAGTTCAACATACTTAAGTTGACCCCAAAGAAAAGCTCCAAAGAGGTTGGGAGTGGTGGCTCACATCTATAATCCCAGTACATTGGGAGACCAAGGCAGGAGGATCACTTAAACCCATTTTGAGACCAGCCTGGGTGACATGGCAAGACCTTGTCTCTATTAAAACCCAGAAAAAGTTGCCAGGCATGGTGGTGCATGCCTGTGATCACTTGAGCCCAGCAGGTTGAGGCTGTAGTGACCTGTGTTCAAGCCACTACGCTCCAGTCTGGGCATCAGAGCGAGACTCTGTCTCAAAAAAAAAAATAAAAGAAAAGCTCCAAGGAAAATGCAGTACACAGAGTGTAAAGTAATTAACTCACTGAAATCCTTCAATCTCAAGAGAAAATTTCTCTCATTTTCAATCTCTCTCTCTCTCACATTTACACAAATATATATACACCTGATGGAATTAATCACTTTTGTTTTGAATAATTTATCACAATCCTACCTTAAGTCAATTCAACTATCTTCTTCAGAAAGTGTACCTTTGGGCCAGACACAGTGGCTCACACCTGCAATCCTAGCACTTTGAGAGGCTGAGGCAGGCAGGTCACCTGAGGTCAGAAGCTCAAGACTAGCCTGGCCAACATGGCAAAACCTCGTCTCAACTAAAACTACAAAAATTAGCCAGGCATGGTCGTGGGTGCCCATAAGCCCAGCTACTGGGAGGCTGAGGTAGGAGAACTGCTTGGACCTGGGAGGTGGAGGTTGCAGTGAGCCGAGATCACGCCACTGCACTCCAGCCTGGGTAACAGAGCTAGACTCTGTCTCAAAAACAAAAAGTGTACCTTTGTTGTGTTTAATAACTTGATAGCGATAATGTCTCCATACTAGAACGATCTATGCTGTGGAAATTTCCCCAAAATACTTGTTTTAATTCGTATTAGATGTTTAAAATATTCATTTTTTTAGAACATTTTGAGAAGAAAAATTCTGTCTTGTACAAACTGTCAAATCTTAAACTAGAATGAATGACTGACTACAATTTTCTAACTTACACTTCTTTTTGCATACGAAATGTCAGAAATGAGATCTCCAAAATCCTCTAATTAAAGTCTCATAATCAATTTCCACAAAAATCTAGATTTGAAAGTTCTACTATCTAGGCAGAAAACAGAGAATGTTCTATATAGTAATTCAAATGCTTTGAATTTGAAAGTTCTACTGTCTAGGGAGAAAACAGAGAATATTCTATAAAGTAATTCATACTGTATTGCTTTTTTTTTCCTTTTTAAATGAGGTAATTAGTTAAACAACCTTTCTTAAACATACACACACATATACCCTGGTTAAAAGGTGCCAGTAGTAATAAGTTCAAAAAATGTTCAATATTTCAACATTATAGTTCTTTAAGATGTTGCCCTCCTGGTAAAACATTAATTTTTTTATTTATTTAACATCTCTAGTTGGATCCAGTATGCTTCCTTACCCCAGTCTGTTCCATCGCCTGCACTTCTAGATTCATTGTCTCCTTCCTCTGATGTAACCAAGAAGTCAAACTCCTTTAGAGCTTCTTTTGTATCTCGATCTTCACTGCTGTCAGGCAATGCTTTTTTCCTAACAATCTAATGAAAAAACATGCTAAATTAAATAAAGGAGATAGTTTCCCTTTACCACTGAATAAGAAAATTCAATTATTTTCTTCAAAATGTGTACCTTTGTTGTGTTAAATAATTGTACTACCTCAGTGAAAATCACATTGTTTTTAAAGACATTACAAATTTTAAAGCAGTAATTTAAACTTTGTTCAACAATATAATGGCTTAAGTCAACTAATAGAACTACATGTGGAAATATAAGACATGTATTGAAACAACATAGACAATTTACAAGGTACTCTGTTAGGTTCCCATAATTATTTCTACTGTCCTAACCTTGCATCAGTTTTCTCTAGAAGCTCTCCATACATTTAATTTTTTTCCCTAAAACATTGATCTTTCAGACTGAATCTAACAAATTGGTAAAGGCAGCTACGGTTCATTTTTATATCTTTAGAAATAACTCTGGAATCGGCCGGGCGCGGTGGCTCAAGCCTGTAATCCTAGCACTTTGGGAGGCTGAGGCGGGTGGATCACGAGGTCAAGAGATCGAGACCATCCTGGTCAACATGGTGAAACCCCGTCTCTACTAATACAAAAAAAATTAGCTGGGCATGGTGGTGCGTGCCTGTAATCCCAGCTACTCAGGAGGCTGAGGCAGGAGAATTGCCTGAACCCAGGAGGCGGAGGTTGCAGTGAGCCGAGATCGCGCCATTGCACTCCAGCCTGGGTAACGAGCGAAACTCCGTCTCAAAAAAAAAAAAAAAGAAATAACTCTGGAATCACAAATCCAGTTGAAGGGTTAAAACTTAAGCTCCATACATGCAGAGACAATTTTTGAGATCTACACACCTAAGCTCTTTATAAATTATCTCCTTCAGGCCGGGCGTGGTGGCTCACGACTGTAATCCCAGCACTTTGGGAGGCCGAGGCGGGTGGATCACAAGGTCAAGAGATCGAGACCATCCTGGTCAACATGGTGAAACCCCATCTCTACTAAAAATACAAAAAATTAGCTGGGCATGGTGGCTCATGCCTGTAATCCCAGCTACTCAGGAGGCTGAGGCAGGAGAATTGCCTGAACCCAGGAGGCGGAGGTTGCGGTGAGCCAAGATCGTGCCATTGCACTCCAGCCTGGGTAACAAGAGCGAAACTCCGTCTCAAAAAAAAAAAAAAAAATTATCTCCTTCTCGGTCACCTTTACCAACATGAGCCTAAAGAAATTAGGATGCTTTGGTTTGCATTTCGTTGAATAAAATTTCAATATCTGTTTCTCTAGATTTCAGCTTCTTCACTTCATGCAAAACAGAAATAGCATGACATGATCAAATGTTATCCCTGGGCTACTAGGAGTGGCCTAAAATTATCAAAGTTTTACAGACAGACCAATGGGATAAACTAGACAGACAGACTAAAGAGTTCAGAAGCAGAACCCAAGAGATGACTGTTGGGAACCCAACGTGTGAATGCTTGCAAAGCGAGTTTCACAAACGGATGGTTTTGAGCCCAGACACAGGGATGCCTGAAAGAGGGAAGTCGAGATAAAAGGAGTCAGGAACAGAAAAAGGAAATCTAGTTAAAAGATAATCAGATGATTGGAACCAAAACACCTGCAGTCACGAGAAACAATGTCTTGACGTTAAGTATTGTTTGTGAGCACCAGGAATGTCTATTACCCTTTACGACAACTGATTGTGTATCTGCCATCTTTATTGTATAGAGCATGTGATTTAGTGATCAGCTTTTCCTCTTGCACTGACGTAAATCAGAGCCTGGAAAATGTATATAATCAAAGCCTTTGAGAAATAAAGTTGTTGTTGGAGCACTGACTTCTCAACCCTCCTGACCCCGCTTGTCTGTCTTCTTTTCTTCCTGCGCACCCCCCACTCAGGTTGGAATCCTCTTGCTGGTCTAGAGTTCTCGGCAGAGATGACAAACACGTGACTTTTATGGCCCTGTTCCCATGCCGACAACTGGTATCATTTATCAATCACAGCACTCTTCATCAAAGACAAGATACAGCCTCAGAAACCCTTCTCAGCACAGCTCTCCAAGAAGCCACTACCAATGGAACAAAGGTGCCATCACAGATGAAACCTATCTGGCCTTAACTGTCCTGGTACATACAAAACCTGGATAGGAGAAATCAAAGGATTACTTAATGATGCTAGAATAATTTGTTTAACTATTTGGGATATTTTCGTAAAATCAAGAAATACTTCTATGCTTACAGCACCTCCCAATCTAACATCTAGCAAATCTATTCGACAAAAAAAGCAAGATCAGTGTGGCAGACTGAGAACTGAAAACCCATTCTTGAATGTGTATTTTTATAAATACAAACCATATTTGAATAATCTGTTTTAATTTTCCCTAGGTAGCCATACTAAGGCAGAAAGGTGTCTCTGAAGAGTTATGCCAACAGGACACCCGATTCTCATAGTTCCACATATAAATATATTGCCTAATCTACCTTCTTTTACCCTAAAGGCTTAATCCCTCCCTCTTCTGGACCCTGATGAGATGCCAGCTATAATTCAGAGGGACTATCGCCAACATCTTTGTCTCTAAGTCCTTGTTCTCATTGCCTGACAAAAAGAGCAGGGAAAATCCGTAAGAAGTACATGGAACCTCAAATTGCAAGTCTGAATGTATTCTCAACATTAAATATAGTATTTAATGTCACAAAAGCAACTCCTGGGGAAAAAAACCCGTTTCTAGTCTCATCATCTCAGTATAATCGTACAAAGAATAAATGGCATATTTATTACTGTCATTGCAGATTACTATTTACCAAGTATCCCACTTTAAATAAATAAACCAAAAGTCCTTTACTTTTAATGTTTAGGTATAGAAGAAAAATTAATTGTGTTTATCAGTGGAGAACAAGATTAGAACAGGAAGGGGTAGAGTTTGTAATAACAAGCATATATTACTTTTATTCCTGACATAGAAGGTTCCACTCCACTCCTACCTTCAATGAGCTTATGAATCAATTGAAGAAATTAAGACAAAACCAAATAAGTTATGGGCTGCATAGGGTGTCTAAGCAGATCAGAAAAAATAAATAAATAAACTGTCACTTCAAAAACCATCAGTAGGGCCATAACATAAAGGAACATGAGATTCTTTATACTGTGGCTAAAAAAATAATTAATAGCTCTTATTTCCATTCTTTTTCCTCCTGAAGTTTCTGAATGTGGAGACTAGATGTTGCTGCAGAAGTTAGCCTTCACAGTTTGAAACTGATTGCTTCTGACATGCATGTATAATCTCAAGGTTGTTATTATACTTAGCTAGTGATAACAAGAATGCTGATAATAATGACAGTAAAGAAAAATAAGGGCTGGGTACAATGGCTCATACCTGTAATCCCTGCACTTTGAGAGGCCAAGGCAGATGGATCACTTGAGGTCAGGAGTTCGAGACCAGCCTGGCCAACATGATGAAACCCTGTCTCTACTAAAAATACAAAAAATTAGCTGGGCATGGTGGCGCATGCCTATAATCCTGGCTACTCAGGAGGCTGAGGTTGCAGTGAGTCGAGATCGTGCCACTGCACTCCAGCCCGGGCAACAAGAGCAAAGCTCTGCTCTGTCTCAAAAAAAAAAAAAAAAAAAAAAAAAAAAAAAAAGTGAAGAGGCAGATGATGAAGAAAAAGAAGACAATTTAGAGGAGGAAAATAATCCAGCATGTAACCCAAACTCCAAAAATGGCAAAGAAAAGAGAAGAGGATATGAGGCTTTGAAGACACTCCTGTGTAACAGCCTAAATACAACAACAGTTTCTAAGAGCTTTATGTTTCTCTATTTTCTTAGCTGAGTTTATTAAATTATTTTGATTAAATAAATAAACATTTTACAAACTTGTTCTACTTGACATTTTAATAGGATAACTTTTAGCTTTCCTAAAAAATGCAATAAATTTTCTGTTATGCTTATTCACTGCTACACAGAATTAGATTTTTACAGTCCTTTTGGCATGTAGCTATTTGACTGTAGCTGGAAAATTAATGTAATATAATGTAAAACTAAGCAAAACTGTTAAAACCAGTGATTAATTTGCTTAAAAATATTTTTTTCTAAAAAAGTTTTCCAGTGCAGTAGCATGATCATGGCTCACTGCAACATCAAATTCCTGGTCTCAAGTGATCCTCCTTCCTCAGTCTCCTGGGTAGCTGGAACTACAGGTGTGTGCTATTGCACAAGGCTAATTAAGAAAAAAATTTTTTTTTAGAGATGGAGTCTTGCTATGTTGCCTAGGCTGGTCCCAAACTCCTGGCCTCAAGTGATCCTCCCACTTCAGCCTCCTGAATAGCTGGGATTACAGGCACAAGCCACTGCACCCAGCACAGAACTGCTATGATCTGTACTAATTAGAAGAGAGTATATTTATTATGTCTGTGGGTTAGGAATCTCTAATAAGATCATATGTAATAGTTTTAATATTTATGAACTGTTAAAATATTTAAATTGATATCACTAACTTACAGAAATATATAGCATCGTGATTCAAGGCATTATTTAATACTGAGCTACGAATAAAGTATTTTGATGGAAAAATAATATCTCAATGCAATCATCCCATAGAAATAACAAGGGGCTACACAATTTCCAGATGATTAGGGCACAGAAAAAGTGTCACAGAAGTTTAGGCTTTGCCTTTTACTACAGTAAATTAAGACACATGCTATTACTACTTGTTTGGATAAGAAAAATTGTAAGTTACTACTTGAAGTTCAAATAATTTCCATGGCAGTGCTGTATTACCAAAGTACTACTGAATAATGGTCAGAGAAAATAATAATCTGACAGTAATAATTTGAAAGTCTCTGATGGAGCCCATGAAGCAGAAGGCATAAAAAACAGAGAGGTTACACTTAAAAAGCACTTTGTAAGTTAAATAGATCATTTTCGCACATAGTGTCTCTTTATTCCTCACAAAATCCTCCATGGTAAAGATGGTTATTTATTACAATCCACATTTTACAAATGAAAAAACTAAGCCTGAAGCATTAAGAAACACAAATACTGGCAGAACTGGAGCTTAACCCAAGTCTTTTAGCTAGAGGCCCAATCTGCTTTATATTACTTTACTTTCCTCTCTATTCACAAATAAATGTGAAAGAGGAGAAATGTAAACATTTTCCTAGACAAAGCAAAATGTGTCCTCATCTCTTACTTAAAAAAGAAGGAAAAGGAGTAGGAGAAAGAAGGAAGAAGTGAGAGAAGGGAGAAGGGGAGAAAAGTGAAGACAGAGGAATAGGGGAAAGAGGGAAGAAGAGAAGAAAATGGAGAAGGGAAGAGAAAGAAGAAGTGGCTACTAAGAGACATCTCTCATTCCAAGAAACTGCCATGGGAAAGTCAATAAGCTTATAAACTTCTGAACAAAACTTGAGAAGAACCCTACACAATTGTGAAGAAATCTAATAGAAGAGTTCTGAAAGTTTGCAGAATTTATCTACCAAAACAATCCTGACAAGACAAAAACTGCATATATTGGAGCTGGTGCTAGTCACCATCAGGCACCATAATGTGTCTGTCAGTTCTATTCTGTATAGCAAGCAATAACCCTGCATTGTTATAACATACAGTATTTACTATATTCATCTGCCCCATAGAAAACTGTCCTGTTCAGTGAATGAACAAAAAATCAAACAGTAAGGAATTTCAAGAGAAAGCTACTATACAAAAAATATTCTTAATTTGAAATCAATATTAAAAACTCGCCCCAAATTCATGAAAAAGAAAAAGCTAGAGGTTAAGATTAAAGACCATGGATTCTTTTATGCATTATGTAGTATGTATTATAGTCCCTAAAAATATTTATATTGTATGAGTTATGTAACTCACTGTTGAAGTATCAATGACACTTTTCTCTCTTCCATCAACGTCATCATCTTCATCTTCATCACTGAAATCTGCAGCTGCACTTTCAAGGAATTTGAAATTATCCAGCACGGAGGCAGAATCTGTTAACTCAGATTTTCTGGTGTAAAACATGTATATCCTGCTTAGTTAATGTTTTTAACTTCAATATAAGAATTAACCCATGACATGTTGCATTAACTTCTGTTTATATGGTAACTATGAATCCCAAATCACATTATCTACATTGATTCTTATCAATTACATTCTCATAGATAAATTTAAAAAGCAATACAGGCTGTAGATACTCTTTTAAGTACTTTGTAATCCTATCTATTTACCTACTTACCTACCTATCTATCTACCTACCTGGAGACAAATCTCACTCTGTTGCCCAGGCTGGAGCACAGTAGCATGATCTAATTCGCTCCAACCTCTGCCTCCCAGGTTCATGCAATTCTTCAGCTTCAGCCTCCAAAGTAGCTAGGATTATCGGCGGAAGCCACCACACTCGGCTAATTTTTGTATTTTCAACAGAGATGGGGATCCACTATGTTGCCCAAGCTGGTCTCTAACTCCTGAGCCCAAGTGATCCACCACCTCAGCCTCAGTCTCCCAAAGTGCTGGGATTATAGGCGTGAGCCACCATGCCTGGCCACTCATATTTACTTAGATTAGTGGTAATCTAATGTAAAGAACTCCCCTTCCTGATTCAGTATTATTTTGATCCTTACACCAACCTTAATGTATTTCTTTTTTAAAAAATATATTATCTCTACCTCCATTTTTCTCTACTCTTATCCTCTCTGCAACTCTCTCTAACCTCTTACATAAGTTTTCACACCTAAGAAAATAACAAATATGTCATTTTTCTCTGATGCAATCTTGTATTTCTGCTCAAGAACTAAAGTAAGAAGAGAAAATGTGTATATAAAGTTACTAAAAGAAATACACTAGTCAAATTAACATTATTGTAAGACTTGACCCTGTTGATTAATAAGCCATTAATCTTTTAGAAATAATTGAATTTTCAAATATATGACTTGAATTTAGTTCCCTCAAAATAAATTTAGTAAAGGTTCCAATAGCCAGAACAAGAAGATTTCTCTCCAGTTTATTAGGTAATCTTTTAGACAGAGAGAATTTTCCTGAAGGAAAAAATATATTATATATTATATATAATATATATATAAACTACTATGGACAAAATTTTCAAAACAGATCTATCTTAAATTTCAAATCTGCTTAGAGCTTTCTGTTTGGTATCACCCTCTCCTGACCCTTTATCCCTACTGAAATCTGACAGATTAGCAACAATATCCTGGTCATTCTTAAAGGACAGATCAAGGCCAAAACACACACAAGTGGTCTTCCCTGAAAGTCTTTACTGAAGGTTATTAAAGTATGCATTATAGCTCTTAAAAACATTTATACTATCAGCCAGGCATGGTGGCTCACGCCTCTAATCCCAACACTTTGGGAGGCTGAGGTGGGCAGATCACGAGGTCAAGAGATCAAGACCATCCTGGTCAACATGGTGAAAACCCGTCTCTACTAAAAATGCAAAAAATTAGCTGGGCATAGTGGTACATGCCTGTAGTCCCAGCTACTTGGGAGGCTAAGGCAGAAGAATCACTTGAACCTGGGAGGCGGAGGCTGCAGTGAGCCAAGATGGCATCACTGCACTCCAGCCTGGCAACAAAGCAAAACGTCTCAAAAAAAATAAAATAAAATAAATTATACTATCTAAGTTAATTTGATGACTTATGTTGACCCATAACATAAAAATAGATAATGTCCACACAGTCTACGTCTATACAGAGAAATACCATGCCTTACATTTACAAATACAAGTTAATATATTTTTTAATGCAGCTTACAAAGTTGGAAATGTATTAATTATTAATGAATACATTTTAGAAGGCTCCACAGACCTTTGTTTATAAAAGTCCCACAGTGAACCTTTACCTAATCCCATAATTTTAGTTTATATTCCAAATAACAGGAACTATCTTCTCACCAGAAAATTCATAGAGCTCAATTAAAACCATTCTTCCTTCCTAAACAAGTGTCAAAATAAAAATCATACTTAGACATTCACAGAATTTTTGACTTTTTATTCAATTAACAATCATGGAAGTTTTTTTCCAATAAAGAAAAATCTCTTTGTTGAACATTTACGCTTATTTTAAGTAGAATTATATATGATTGTATGATACATAATCCAAAATGGAAAACAAAATATTTCAAATGGCTAATGAATTTTTCACACTTAAGCTGTCACTTATAATGTATATTTTATATCAAAGGAAAGATAAATTACAGCATTATGAGATAAACAAAAGTGGTGAAAAAGCAGGATTACTTCTAAATAATTTGAGGTACTTTTGTGATTTCTGGATCACCAATCATGAAATTTTGTTCTTACAGATTGTACTGAATTTTCAAACAAAATGTTTTCTGAAGTTTTACTTAGTGATTAGGACAATATACTAAAATTTGTATTAAATACATAAATTTGAAGCAAATATCATAAATAATAGTATTCTTGATTTAAAAGTCATAAATGATAACTCCAATCCTTATGTGTTACCTTCTAATCAAACAAAATTTTAGAATATTTATTAAATTATAATTATTTCTATGTCACTACCTGAAAGTACAAATAATGCCCATAAAACCAAAAATATTTAATAAGAACTAATTATAGCTAAAACACTTCCCAGACAAAATACTTACCCAATCATTGCCGTCTCTTTAATTTCAGCCTCTGTGCCATTTACAAATGATTCCTGATTTTTGTCATCTTCCCTGTCAGTGACATCACTTGAAAAGCCCAACAAAGCTCGCACTCGTTTAGATTTCACATCTAGAATAGTATCTGTATAACCCACCTCCTGTAGATACCTGTGTGAAGAGGATCCTTACAGTTCAGTCATACTGGAATCAGTATTCTATAATTTCATATGTAAATAAAAGCATTTATTTAAACTCATTGCCTGCATAAAACTTAACAGTACAGTACTATGCTATCTTTCAGCTGCAGATGGAGCTGTCTCTTGCAGTACCAGCCTCTACAGTCACTGAGAAAAATGAGAGAACTATACAATACACCATTCATTACATTTACCATAAGAAGAAGCTGGTCTTTAATATATCCAATAGCACATTCTTTCCTTTAGGCTAGATTGAAGCTAGCTCACTCCCAGACTCTATCAAATTAGTATTTTATAATAGTTATTCTAGTAGTTTTTTTTTTTTTTTTTTTTTACATTTGTCATGTATAGTTTGTGATCCAGGCAGAATGTTCCTAGCATATATGGTCTCCTTCATTACACACAAGAAGTATTTCTCGAGTCACATCTACAGTATAGAAGCTTCTATCCTGAGATAACTTTAAAATAAAAATAGACTGCAATTAAATTGTGGCACGTAGAGGGTGTGTGGACACACGTGTGTATGTTACTGAAAGGCAGTGGCACAGAAAAAAGAGCAAAGGCTTTGCACTGAGAGCTAGGTCTGGGTCCTATTTCTGCAACTTACTTGTATAACTTTAATTCTCCTGAATCTGTTTTCTATCCCCTAAAACAGACGTACCTAATATTGTACTTGGCATATAAAAAGTACTCAATACATATTAACATGAAAGTTGACCAAAAAAGGCCAAAGTGGCAGTGGCAGGACCATGAAAATGGTAAATGCCATTAGTAAACATGATAGACAAACATTAGACATAAACTTATAAGCAGGCACTGAGTCTACTGGATGAAAGAAGAAAACAAAGGTTGATGAGATTAGCAGTTTAAATTAAGTTTATTGCAAGATTTGGTCTTGGTTATTACAACTGAAAGACCTATGTCAAAAATATACGTGATCAAAGGGAGTAAGTGTATCTTATCAAATCAAGATGCTCATTTTTCAATCCCATCCATTATTTAAGAGAGGTCTCGATTAAAATTTAAATAATAAATTCCCAAATTCCCTAAATTTAAAGTTCTTCTCGAAAACTGCTTCAAGGATGTTATATTTTTCCATTTTTAACAAATAATATTTGAGACATACCTCACTTTGGCAACAAAATCACATTACAAATACCTGTTTCAAAACTGCTCTTGCCATAGATAAGCTGGTTTTACTAAATAGTTACTTCCTCATTCATTGATAAAATGATACCTTTACTCTGAAGAGTTATGGGTCCTTTAAAGTTTCTGAAAATATCTCTTGTATAGCTCATTATGAAACCATTTCTTGTTTAAAAAAAAAAGATTAGCATTCTAAGAACACACCTATTTAAAAAAGGAAGACGTATAAGTCATATTTAAGATCAAAGCGTGGGCATTAGTAAAAATCTACTTATTAAATATCAGAAAATACCTCATTTTCTTCTGTCTAGATTAAAAAATAGATATGTGAAGACATTTTAAGATTCTCTTTCCATAGTCAAAAGGAATAGCTGCTATATATTGACTTTGGAAACCTTGGGTTTAAACAACTTATAATCAACCTTCAAACAACAGGTAGCAAATTTCCTTTTACTGAGGCATTTCAAAGGTAGCATTCAAGAACCAGGCACTGAGCCGGTGAATCTAGTCTACTCTTGATATCAGATCAATCCATCTTTGTTTACTCTTTGTTGTCTCAAATACATATTAATATTTTATGGAAGAAAGCTGACCAGGTGCGGTGGCTCACACCTGTAATCCCAGCACTTTGGGTGGCCAAGGCGAGCAGATCACTTGAGGTTAAGAGTTCCAGAAGAGCCTAGCCAACATAGCAAAACACTATCTCTACAAAAATACAAATAAAATAGCCAGGCATGGTGGCACACAGTTGTAGTCCCAGCTACTTGGGAGGCTGAGGCAGGAGAATCACTTAAGCCCAGGAGGCAGAGGTTGCAGTGAGCCGAGATCGTGAAACCACACTCCAGCCTGGGCAACAGAGTGAGACTCAGTCTCAATCAAGCAATCAATCAATCAATCAATCAATAAAGTATATGTTAGGCAGTATTTGCAAATTTGGAGAATTCAAAAAGTTCTCCAATTATTTAAAAGTTTTAAAACATAACAAAATTGCACATAAACACCAACTGCATATATATTAAAATGTTTATATTCATGCATAAAAGATGTAATGAAAAGAATAACTTTAAAGGTATAGAATTCTTTTAACTATATAAATTCCACCACACAGAAAAAGGGTTTAATATGAAAAAGGAATAGTAATTCAATTAAGCTTTTTCACAGCATCCATCTAATAATAATAACAGATAAAATATTCATCTGACTTGAAAACACACAGTAAAATTAACTTTGTAAAAATGTTTCTTGTCTTCAACCATTTTTAAGTTCGACCTTGGGACACTTACTGTCTGAGTAGTTGTCGACCTTGTTTCCACATTAACTGGCTGTTTTGTTGTGGCTGCACTTCTGTTTCATTACCTTCATCTGGAAAACATTAAGGGATAATAAAACTGACTTGTTTTATGTATTAGAGGGCATCTCAATTCATTAATAACGTCCAATAAACGTTTATAAGATTAAGAATATGTAACTGCAACTGTAAGGTATGTGTTAGGACAATGCGAGTTCTGTTTTTTAACTGTAATTTCTATAACAAAATTCTAAGAAAAATTATTGCTACTGGATTTCCCTGAGTAGCAGAACTAAAATAAATACATTTTCCCTACCTTTAACTAGACTGAGAATTTTTCTTCAGAACAAAGAATTATCCAATCAAGTCACAAAATGAGAGCCAAATAAAAGTATTATAAAGTAGCATATCAGAACTAGAACATGTCAATAATAATAATAATTGAACATTTAAAAATAACTAGGAGTATAACTGGATTATTTGTAACACAAAGGATAAATGCTTCAGAGGATGGATAGCCCATTTTCCATGATGTGATTTTTACACATTGCATGCCTGTATCAAAATATCTCATGTACCCCATAAATATATATACCTACTATGTACCCACAAAAATTAAAAATAAATAATGGCTGAGCATAGTGGTTCACACCTATAATCCCAGCAATTTGGGAGGTCAAGACAAGTGTATCTCTAGAACCCAGGAGTTTGAGATCAGCCTGGACAACATGGAGTAAACCCTGTCTCTAAAAAAAGAAAAAAAAAATTTTATCTGGGCACAGTGGCATGCAGCTGTAGTCCTAGCAATTAGGGAGGCTGAGGTAGGAGGATAACCTGAGCCCAGGAAGTCAAGGCTGCAGTGAGCTGTGATCATGCCACCGCACACAAGCCTAGGCAACAGAGGGAGATTCTGTCTCAAAAAAAGAAAAAAAATGAATAAATAAATAAATATTTTTTGTTTTTTATCTTTTATCTTTTTTTTTTATATAAATAAATATTTTTTTTTAAAAAAAGAACTAGAACAAAATCCTGAGGAATGATGGTAGAAAAACCAATTTGGTAAAGAGCAGATATATAACAATCTCAATCCAAACCTGTTTCCTTCATTAACTATTACATTTAAAAACCTCAAGTATTCTTTTAATGACATTGTTTGAAAGAAAACCTCCTAAACATTTTAAAGCTTAAATTCATCATTAGGTAAAAGCAGAGTCCTTTCTAGAAGATGGTAAAAAGAACTTTCCCTATGGTAAGTCTGGACTGCACAATCTCCAAACTACACTATGGTTCTACATTAACAGTACAAAAAAAGTACATACTTTCCTCAGCCCTTGATCAAACTCTAAAAAACTGCTGAACTGTATAGGATCTTATTTAAATGGAGATACAAAAGGGACTGGTAAAATTTATTTGGTGACATTTGAAATTAAGTATTTACTGGCCAGGCACTGTGGCTCACACCTATAATCCCAGCACCTTGGGAGGCCAAGGCAGGCAGATCACAAGGTCAGGAGATCAAGACCATCCTGGCTAACACAGTGAAACCCTGTCTCACTAAAAATACAAAAAATTAGCTAGGCATGGTGGTGTGCACCTGTAGTCCCAGCTACACGGGAGGCTGAGGCAGGAGAATTGCTTGAACCCAGGAGGTGGAGGTTGCAGTGAGCCGAGATCGCGCCACTGCACTCCAGCCTGGGAACAAAGTGAGACTCCATATCAAAAAAAAAAAAAAAAAAATTAAGTATTTACTACATACTGTGTTAAAAACACATACACTGTCTCTTTTATTCCTTACAACCTCAAAGATAGGTACTTAGCCTCATTTTAAAGATAAGAAAGCTGAGTTTTGGAAGGTAATTTTCAGGTTAGAAACACAGTGGTAAGTTTTGAACTTCTGTTTCATTCCAGAGCCCGAGCATTTTCCTTCACATGATATCACTACATAGGAAATTAGAGAAATACATGAATAAAAGTAAGAATTAAATCTTGCATGTTTGTTTTTCTTCTAAAACAACTCTAAATAACTACGCTTAGTTCTATGATATACCAAAGAAACAGAAGCAGAGTAGACTGGAAAGGCAGGTAGAAAATAAGGGGAATTAAATTAACTTCAAAAAGAAGCTAATTACTTTATGATAACTTCAAAGAGCATATATGTAAAAAAAAAAAAAAAAGAAAGAAAAAAAAAGAAAGAAAGAAAAAAAGAAGGAGACAAAAGCAATATCCCCAAACTAAGGGAAAACAAATACCTCTTGTTTCCACTGACCACAAATTCAGGATCTGGGTATGTAACATAGTATGTTCCAATATATCCCCTTCTTAAGTCAAGTTAATAACCTGTACTAGCCAAGTAAAAACATTTACATTGCCATTTCAAGACTTCAGATGTGAAATGAAGTTTTGAGATCATTAAATCTCCCATCAGAATACGGCTAAATCCTTTCTTTGCCATCCTCAAATATACTCAACTGCTTGTGCATATTTTGGCAGCCAGTGATATTACAAAAGTGTGATACAGTAATTCAATGGAATACTACTCAAGAAGAACAAAGAATGAATTACTGATACAAACCAACATACACAAATCTCAAATGCATTATTCTAGGTGAGATAAGCCAGAATCAAAAAGCTACATTCTGTAAGATTCTGAAATTCACATGACTTTCTAGAAAAGGCAAAACTACAGAAATGGAAAACAAGACTACTGGTTGCCAGGGGATTAGAGTAGAGAGGTAGAGAGTTGTGGATAAAGAAAACATGGCACATATACATCATGGAATACTATGCAGCCATAAAAAAGGATGAGTTCATGTCCTTTAGAGGGACATGGATGAAGCTGGAAACCATCATTCTAAGCAAACTGACACAAGAACAGAAAACCAAACAGTGCACGTTCTCACTCAACAAGTGGGTGTTGAACAATGAGAACACATGGACAGAGGGAGGGGAACATCATATACTGGGGCCTGTTGGTGGGTGGGGGACTAAAGAAGGGATAACAGGGGGTAGGGTGCTAGAGGAGGGATAGCATTAGGAGAAATACCAAATGTAGATGATGGGGTGATAGATGCAGCAAACCACCATGGCACATGTATAACTACATAACAAACCTGCACGTTCTGCACATGTATCACAGAAATTAAAGTATAATTTAAAAAACAATAATAATAATAATATAAAACTAGAAAAGACGAATCAATGGAATAGAGTAGAAAGTTCAAGGGGATTATTTATAAAAAAAAAAACACTAAAAAGGGTGACTTTTATGGTATGTAAATTATATCTTAATAAGAATCAAATAAGAATGCACCCTATCCTCTTTAAAAAAAAGTGTTTTGTTTTTTTGTTTTGAGACGAAATCTTACTCTGTCTTGAGGCTGCTGGAGTGCAGTGGCACAATCTCAGCTCACTGCAACCTCCAACTCCCTGGTTCAAGCGATTCTCCTGCCTCAGCTTTCTGAGTAGCCAGGATTACAGGCATGCACTACCACGCCCAGCTAATTTTTGTATTTTTATTAGAGATAGGTTTCACCATGTTGGCCAAGATGGTCTCCATCTCCTGACCTTGTGGTCCACCCTCCTCGGCCT
This sequence comes from Aotus nancymaae, assembly GCF_030222135.1. Lineage (NCBI taxonomy): Eukaryota > Metazoa > Chordata > Mammalia > Primates > Aotidae > Aotus > Aotus nancymaae. The sequence continues at coordinate 35,738,633 of NW_026988471.1, forward strand.
CCCCAAGTCCTGGGATTACAGGCACAAGCCACCACATCCAGCCAAAAAAATAAGTATATTCTTATACTGAGATAAAATCTGACTCGCTAAGTAACATCTGAGGTTACGGCTGAGCGCGGTGCTTCATGCCTGCAATCCCAGCACTCTAGGAGGCCAAGGTCGGTGGATCCCTGGAACTCAGGAGTTCAAGACCAGCCTGGCCAACGTGGTAAAAATATAAAACATCTCTACTAAAAAACACAAAAATTAGCTGGAGGCTAGGTGCGGTGGCTCACCCCTGTAATCCCAGCTACTCAGGAGGCCGAGGCAGGAGAATCACTTGAACCTGGGAAGCGGAGGTTGCACTGCGTAAAAATCACACCACTGCACACCAGCCTGGGCAAGAGAGTGAGCCTCTGTCTTAAAAAAACAAAAATTAGCTTGGCATGGTGGTGCATGCCTGTAATCCCAGCTACTAGGGAGGTTGAGACAGGAGAATCATTTGAACCCAGGAAGTGAAGGTTGCAGTGAACCAAGATTATGCCACTGCACTCCAGCCTCGGCAACAGAGCTAGAGACTCCATCTCAAAAAAAAAAAAAAAAATTGAGGTTAAAAAAAGAAACCCAAAGTCAAATAGCTCTTATATTCCTTATTCAGGGTAAACTCACAGTTCTTTCCATGGTCAGTAAGTAGTCATCAACTATCACATTCATTCTTGCCTTGCTGAGTTCAAAAAGTGACGTTATATAAAAGTGAGGATTTTAATATAGATAACAGTTTAATTTCCTGGTGATATCAAAAGTATTTGACTGCTATTTCCAGTCAAACTGGAGTAATAGACACTAGATTTACCCATCTGCTGAAACAACTATAAAACAAAACAGATGAAACAATGGTTTTGAAAACATTGGACATCACGCAACAAAGGACAGTAATACCTGAGAGAACAGGGAAGCAAACAGGTGAACCTCATGACCAACCCAGACACCACCTAGATAGTTATCAGATCATAGCCCAGGGAGGAACAAAAACAGTATCTGAAGAAATAATGGCTGAAAAGTTCCAAATTCCGTGAAAACTATAAACCCATAGATCGAAGAAACTCAATCCCAAGCATAAGAAATATGTAGGAGGGCTAACTATACCAGGTAACAATAATAAATAAAATCATTTAGAACCAATGATAAAGAGAAAATCCTAAAAGCAGCCAGAAAAAAAGGTCACATTATATACAGAGGAACAAAAATAAGGGCAACAGCAGATATCTCATCAGAGATAATGCCTATGAGCAAAAATAAAGACTTTTTCAGACATAGAAAAGCTGCAAAAATTAATTACTAGCATTCCATATTACAATATATGTGAGAGGAAGGCTTTATGGTTGAAGGAAAATAACGTGGAAACACAGATCTACACAAAGAAATTAAAAGCATTGGGAATTTTTTTCATATTATTATTTAAAGATCTTTAAAAGACAATAGACTGCTGGAAAAAAATAAATGTAGTGTGTGGTTTATCACATACATAGAAGTAAAATACATGACAACAATAGCACAAAGACTGGAAGAAGAGAAACGGAAGTACACTATTATAAGGTTATTGTACTATCCATGAAGTGGTATATTATCACTTGAAAATAGACTGTAGTAAGTTAAAGATGTGCCTTGTAAGCCCTAAAGCAACTACTAAAATAAGAGTTATTGCTATTAAGTCAGCAAGAGATAAAACTGTCTCAGGGAAGGGCCGAAGAAAAGGAGAAAATATATATATATAAAAGATATAAAATTGAATCATAAGAAATATCTGATTCATTCAAAAGAAGGCTGCAAAAGAAAGAAAAGAAATTGGAACAGACTGAACAAAAGGAAACAAACTACAAAGGTGGTAGCATTAACCTAACCGTATCAGTAATCATAATAAATGTAAACGGTCTAAACTTCTCAATTGAAAGACTTTATCACACTGGATACATATATTCAACTTTCAACAACTACCTGGCTTCTAACATTAAATAAGAGAGACTGAAATATCAAAAATAAATAGATTTTAACATAGTCTGATACAATATTCTCCTAAAGTAGAAATATGATGGTTTGGAAGTGGGACTAAAAAAAATTTAGAAAGGAAAAGTAAATTTTCATGAAAAATGTTTCAGAAAATGTCTGAATTATCAGTTTCAGGAAAATATGGTAAATAGATAAAAGAACAAAGAATGAAAAAAAAAATCCCTGCTTCCTTAAGGGTTATGCTATTTGAATATACCCTTTCTGCCACTTCCTAGTCCTTATCACTGTCATCTATAAATCCCTAGATAACCCTCCAAATCTGGCTCACATGCTTCTGCCACCAAACTTCTACATCATCTTGAATGAAATCAACATGCATGTAGGTGATCCACTTCTGCCTCTCCACAGCCACCACCCTCCCTAGCTGTCATATCTTAGGTCTTGTCATTATGAAGAACTATCATAGATGCAAACTGATTCTCTAAGCATACCCGTCAGGCTCAATTACTCCCAATTCACTAGTTCTTTTTTCTTTCTTTTTTCCCTAAATTCACTAGTTTTTTAATTTAGCTGGGACCTCTAGCCAGGGGCCAGCACACTACTGCCTGCATGTCAAATCCAGCCTACCACCTGTTTTTATAATACAGACACGTCCATTCATTTATGTACTGTCTATGAATGCTTCCATGTTACAGTGGCAGAGTTGAGCAGCTGCAATAAACAGCCTGCACATCCCAAAATATTTACCATCTGGCCCTTTAAAGTTTGCTGACCTGCTCTAGACCAGAATCTACCCCTTATTTTTAACTCACCCATTAGCCAGCCTCCTTGTGTCTTCACTTCCTTCCCTCTCCAGTTTTAGTTCATGGGTTATCATTTCAATCATTCCTTTGCCAATTTTTTGTCCCTTTGTCTCTCCACGAATTCGTGAATTCAACTGTTAACTAACTGCATTCTCTCTGACTTCACCCAGGCTACCAAATGTGCAGCTACTGCCTCTACATACACTCATGATCACACACCTCAACTGGACCCTTAGCTTTTCTCAATCCTACTATTTCCTAGAAAGTTAGTCTTCCTGTTTACCATTAGCATTTAAACCTTCTCTACTTTTCTTAAACACCTGACCCACTCTCAGCAGATAATCCTATCTCATACATAAAGCTATCATTTATGGACATTTCCTTAAATATAATCCTATCTCATACATAAAGCTATCATTTATGGACATTTCCTTAAATATCCACCACCAAACAGAAATCCAAATCTATAAACCTGTTAACCTAACTTCCTACATTCTCTCTTGGTAATGATAAAAGACATGCTCTTCCTGCCATTCTCCAGCTATGCTTGGAATCCAATCCCTATCACTTCTTCAGATTATCTTCCTATTTTGAGTATCTCTACTCTTTCCCTTTTATAGGTTACTCCTCTAAGACACATAACACACATGTGCATGCGTGCATGCACACACACACACATACACGTGTCCTTCTAGCTACTGCCCTCTAATTTCTCTTTTACCTTCACAACCTAAGCTTCCTGAAAGCTGACTATACTCACTTTGTTTCTGCCCTCACCTCTCTCCTAAAACTGCTTAAAGTTCTCAGTGTCCCGTGTGTCACAAAGTCCTAGAGATATTCTTCAGCCCTCTGGGAATTAATCAGTAGTGTTGAACAGTCCTTCCTTCTGGAAACCTTCTCTTCTCTTGGTTTCTTTGGTCTCCTGGTTTTCCTCCTACCATTAATGTACTCTGTATCAGGTTCCTTTTCATGTTTCTATTCTTCTACCAGTCTTTTAAATGTCATTCCTCAGGATTCCATTTTATGTAATCTTACCTCACATACAGTTCCTGGGTGATCGTTTCGACTCCAACGGCCTTGAGTGCCACCAGTACCACATGTTGATGTCTCTCAAATTTATGTATCAAACACATCCATACTTCTGACTTGAGCTCCAGATCCACACACTCAACTGTCTACTAGCCATTTTCACTTGGTTATTCAAGAAATAAATCCAAAACTGAACCCACCATTTTCCAAGCCTACTTCTGGTCTAGTTGCTTAAACTACAAATGTGGGAGTCACTTCTGACTCATCCTTTTTTCACTCCCTACATCCAATCGAAAAGTAGTTCCTATGCTTGCGTTGGCAGCACATATACTAAAATTGGAATAATAGAGAGAAGATCAGCATAAAATCAAATTTATATATATAAAAAAAACTAGTTCCTGCAGATTTTACTTCCTAAATATTTCCTGAATACGCCCTTGTCAAGGAAACCTTCCTCATTCGCCCAAGTTGCTGCAACAGTCCTCTAATCAGCTGCCTCATCTCCAACATTGCTCCTCTCTAATCCATATTCCACACTACAGCCCATGTAATCCAAGAGTAAACCTGATGATAAACTGTAATTAAGATCCTGGCTGGGCGCGGTGGCTCATGCCTGTAATCCCAGCACTTTGGGAGGCTGAGGCGCGCAGATCACAAGGTCAAGAGATCGAGACCATCCTGGCCAACATGGCAAAACCCAGTCTCTACTAAAATAAATACAAAAATTAGCTGGGCGTGGTGGCATGCGCCTGTGGTCCCAGCTACTCAGGAGGCTGAGGTGGAGAATTGCTTGAACCCAGGAGGCGGAGGTTGCAGTGAGCCGAGATTGCACCACTGCACTCCAGTCTGGCGACTGAGCAAGACTGCATCTCAAAAAAATAAAATTAAATTAAATTAAAATAAAAAATAAAAAAAGAGATCCTTCAAATGCTTTCCTTCTTCAAATGCTTAGAATATTCCTAAGCGTGAACTACTTAACATGTTTCACAAGGCCCTTATAACATATTTTACCCTCCAGCTAACTAACTCTCTATCTACATCTGGAAACATTCCTTCCCTCCTCCCACTACTATCCAGGTATCCTATTTCTCAAACGTGCTGTAGTCTTACCTCAGAAGCTTTGCTGCTAATACTCTGCCTTTTTCCCATCTCCCATTCAATTCAACAAATATTTAGTCAGTCTACTTGCCCTAATTCCTACTTGTCCTTCAGATGTCAAAATTAAACATCACTTCCTCCAAGAAGCCCTTCTTGACCACTTGACTAGATTTGTGCTACTGTACTCAATAACACTTATTATTTCTCCATTATACATGTCATATATTATTGTAATCACTTCTTTAACTGTCTATCTTCCCTGTAAAAATCCAACAGAGCATTGTTGTCTTAGTCACTGGATTTGGTACTGGATCTGAAAAACTTTCCAAAATGAGAAAAATACTATAATGTAATTATTTGTAAGATGAATGGATGGTTAGAAAGATAGATAGATGGAACGATACTAGGTACTAACTAAGTATTGTATACTGAGAATAACTAGGCATTGTATATTAAGAAAATAAACATTAGAGTTAGGTAGTATTCCCAGAATATTTCCTAGTTTACAGATCAGGAATGGAGTAACCATAGAGAAATTAAGTAGTATCACGGCAATTTAAAATGTTGGGGCAGAGTCAAATTTGCATCTATCTGCTTTTAAAGCCCAAACACTTTCTACTGAGCTGTGCTATTTACTTATAAACTTTTAAAAAAGTTTTTAAGAGACAGGATCTGAGCCAGGTGCAGTGGCTCATGTCTGTAATCCCAGCATGTTGGGAGGCCGAGGCAGGCGGATCACGAGGTCAGAAGATGGAGACTATCCTGGCCAACATGGTGAAACTCTGTCTCTAATAAAAATACAAAATTAGCTGAGCATGGTGGCATGCACCTATAGTCCCAGCTATTTGGGAGGCTGAGGCAGGAGAATCACTTGAACCCAGGAGGCAGAGGTTGCAGCAAGCTGAGATTGCGCCACTGCACTCCAGCGTGGCAACAGAGTAAGATTCCATCTCCAAAAAAAAAAAAGAGAGACAGGATCTCACTCTGTCACTCAGACTGGAATGTAGTGACAAAATCATAGGGCACTGTAACCTAACCTCAAACTCCTGAGCTGAAGTGATCCTTCCACCTCAGTCTTCCCAGTAGCTAGAACTACAGGCATGTGCCACCATGCCCAGCTAATTTTTAAATTTTTTTTTGTAGAGACAGGGTCTTGCTATGTTGCCCAGGCTGGTCTCAAACTCCTAGCCCAAGCAATCCTCCCACTTTGGCCTCCCACAGTGGGATTACAGGCATTAGCCACTGCAGTCAGTCATGTTTACTTATAAACATTTTTAAAATATATTGCACCTAGGCTTCTGTTCTCTTAAATTGATATCCAAAACTTAAGAAATAAAAACCTTTTAAGGTCAGTTAATATCATTTTAGAAAAGTTGTTAACAAATAGCCTAGATTTTTTTTAAAAATTATTTTGAAATGTACACATGTCTCAGATTATAAGAACAGACACTCAAGTAAAAGACAGAATAATTTAAAAACAAAGGAAAAAAATACACCAGTGATCAACTGCATTGCTCTAGATCTCAAGCATTTAATATTCAACTGAGAAAATGCATTAATACATTACTACAATGAATCTATAAAATTGGCAGTACATTTAGAACTCATTTTGGAAAGTTCTTTCATACATCGTCAAATATAGAAGCAGTATGATAAAATGGTAAGAATATGTATTCTGGAGTCAGAAAGACCTAGATTCAGCTCTATATTCTATCATTACTTAATATTTGTGTGACGTTGGGCAGGTTTCTCCACTTCACTGAATTTAAATTTCACATATGTAAAATGCAAATAAATATTATCTTTATTGAATAACTATTTTAAGAATTAAAGTGAATATATATATATATAAAGCCTCTAACACAAGGTACATATTTCATTAAATGATATAAATGAACATTAATGTCTTCAGATACCTAATTGGGAAATTTAATCTGAAATTATGCCAAAAATGTAACTATCTGAAACATGACTGATAACTTTTGATTAATTTTTGTCATTCTTCCCTAATATCTACTTAACAAGTGAATCATATCTATATTCCTTAATATCTGATTATTTACAAGTACTATTTTGCATTGTTTCATGGTATGAAGAAGTAGGAGAAGGAAAAGGAAGAAATAACTCAAAAATGTAATAAATACTTAAGCTGTTGTTAAAACATGTTCTAGTTACAGAAACTCCTGTCGACAAGAAAGACTGAAACAGTTTTCCACCTGAAATTGAAGAATTAAGTTTATGGGATGAGGAATTCCTCTGTGCTTTAAGAAGAAATCTCTTATCTCCGTATTTCCTACTCTTTCTCAGGATTTCAAGGAAATGATGTACTTTGTACTGCACATCTCGAAGTTCCCATTAATGCTGGGCAGACCCAGCAAGACAAAGTTATGTTGGTGCATGTTACTCCATGAACTCTGATCCTTTCAGTAAGTGTAGAACTTAAGCAGAAAATGGGGAACTAAAAGAAAGGGCAAGAGGTTGGAAGGTGGTGGAAAACGATCTAAATGACACTAAATGATTGGTGCCAAAAGACAAGCAGGTCAGAAAAAATAACTAACATGCAAATAATTAGAAACTTACAGTTATAAACGTTGTTGCTAGAAAATACTAGACATTAACTTCTTTTTATCATTTAAACTTTCTTTAAAATTAGCTTACCAGAATCATAGCTTGGGGGCTTCATATCTCCCTGATTCAATTCTGTCCCATATTTCAACTTGTGGTATTTGGCTCTAACAAAGAAATGAGAAAACACAAACCATCTTAAAATATATTTAAATTAACTTTCATATATGCAATAGTAGTCATAAGTGTTTAGTAGTCTGGGCTGAACACTCCTAGAACTTTCAAAGGCTCATAGCTTTCCATGGTGTCAAAGCTGTAATACAAAAGCGCTTGCCTTTTTCGTTGTTGCTGTTGTTGTTATACCATCAAGTATCCTTATAACAAAATAAAGGAATAACTCTGGGAATCATAACTCTTCTTTCTGTAATAATAAAATGAACTATATAACATCCTAGTTTCTGTAGTATTCATATTTTCCTGGTATCTGTCAAAGCTAATTTTACTATCAAAAACAGTTAAAAAAAAAAAAAAAAGGTTTGGATTGTGAAATAAATTTGTAAAAGACTTTTCTCAAAAAAAATTGAGCTTTTTAAAAAGAAAAATCATCTACAATATTATGTGCCTTGTCAGATAATCATGATTTGCCAAATATGCATTATACTGTATAATCCAAGGGTGAGGGGGACTCCAGCCCAAATCATCAATGTTGAATAAGACATTCCAGTAGAAATGAATTTTTTTTCGAACTAGTCAAGATATCCTTTGTCTTTTACTCAAAAAGAACTGTAAATGAGAATAAAACTGTCTTGTCTTATTTTCAAAGTTGACAGAATGTCATCATTCTGGTTAACAGGATTTAACCATCTGATTTAACCATCTCGGATTTAACCATCTAAGACTAGAAAAATAACTCAGCTAATGTAGAAATTTTTAAAAGCGTGACTAAAAATGGCAATACTTGCTTAATACATTTGTATATTTTCACTTGTTGTCTCCCCAAAATACTGAGACCACTTATAATAAATATTCAATGTGTTAAGACTGGGATATTAATATAAACAACAATAATTTGAAAAACCAAAATAATAAAGTAATAAAGGAAGGAAAGCATAACAACCAAATTTAAGGTTTTTTTTCTTTATAAAAACCTAATTGAGCAGCTACCATTAGGTTTTCTTATAATTTAAGAAAAGTAGTGGCCAGGCACGAGGGTTCACACCTGTAATCCCAACACTTTGGGAGCCAAGGCAGGTGGATCACCAGAGGTCAGGAATTTGAGACCAACCTGGCCAACATGATGAAATGCTGTCTTCACTAAAAAATTCAAAAATCAGCCAGGTGTGGTGCTGCACACCTGTAATCCCAGTTACTCAGGAAGCTGAGGTGGGAGAATTGCTTAAAGCCAAGCAGTGGAGGCTTCAGTGAGTGAGCCAAGATCGTGCCACTGAACTCCAGCCTGGATGACAGAGTGAGACCCTATCTCAAAAAAAAAAAAAAGAAAAAGAAAAAAAGAAAAGTAGAAAGGAAATGAAAAATTATTTGCTCAAATATGTAAAATATTGAAATCTTTGATTATTTTGCAAAAATAATCATTTTGCAGTCACAATAGAAAAAAAAACAACAAAGTTTTCTATAGAGAGGAATTCTAAGAAAACCTATGAAAATTATAGACAGCTGACGTCCTATTTCTTAAGGTAGGTTACATGAGTATTTTTTACAATAGTCCTTATATCTTCACATATGTATGAAATGTTTTACAGTAAAATGTACACAATAAGAAAAAAAATACTCGTATGCCAACGAACTGATCTCTTAAGCAAAAAGTAAAACGTACAAAATACTATGTATGTCTCCATACATTTTTTAAAAGTTACATATCTATTGCATATGAACCTTTTTGGAATTATACATAAGATATCAGTTAATAAGATATCCTTGGGAAAGAAAGTCAATGAACTGAGGCAGAAGGGAGACAATTTTGTTGTTATTTGGTTAATTAACTATATGTATATATATTTAATTTTTAGTAAATGTGTTTGGTCCAAATTATTTAGAATATCCATTCACAATGTGTTTCTTAACCACAAAGATTTTGTCACTGGACTAAATGTTTGCAAATCTAGTTCATTGTATTTGTAATAATACTGATCATTGTAAGGTAAGATTTACAGACATTAATTCAACTTGCAGTTACTAGAAAGTAAACAAGGTTCTAAATGTAACTATCAATCTCTTACTTTTCCAGAAACACACTTCATTTACCATAAGACAAAGTAATAATACCTGCTAGAAGTCAAAATAGCAACTGAATGTAACTAGCCTGAAGACAGATTATATTAAAGCTTTTAAAATAATAGTGGCAATAAAATGTTATGGAGTTTATATCTTCTATATATATGTTAAAAAAGAACATTTTCAAACACAAAATACTGCATTATAGTGCATTCTAGTGGTCTGAGGAAAAACTACAACAGAACTTACAAAAAGGGAATAGAAAATATTTTTCAAAATTGTGACACATTATAAACATTTTATTTTAAAAATTAGACAAAGACAAAATATGTAAAGAACTGTTGTGTTTACCACAACCTATGGCCCCTTAAACCAAGGTCTCCCTACAGATTGTTACATTTGCTGAAATGTATTTTTCTCACAGAAACCTCCTTAAGCTTAACAGCCTTTTGAAGCTAATATGTGAAAATATCTTCTCACCCATACCGTTTTCCACTGTTTTAACACTCAGCTCACTGTGTTAACCAATCTTTCTTGTTTGCTATTCTTTTTCTGTCTAATTCTGCCTGTAAGATAAATAAGCAGATCTTATGTCTGTTAATAATTTGATTAATTTCAATGAACTATTACTGAATTCCTATTATTTAACAGGCACGGTGCTGGCTGCTGGGACAACCTACAGTTTGTAGTCAGGTAAGGGTGGAAGGTGAGGGTATGCATAAGAGATAAGAATGTAAATAACTACAGCATACTGTGTAAGAGTTATAAGGGCTATAACAAGTATTACAAGAATGCAGATAAGGGATTATATAATTCGGTCAAAATTGGTGTCAAGGAAAGCTACCAAAAAGAAGGTAACACGTGAGATTTTAGCTAAATCTCAAAAAAGCAGTGGGAGTTTTCCAATCAGAAAATGGACTGGTGGAGAGAGCATTTCTGTCAGAAGGAACATCTTAAGTGGAAAGCACACACACACACACACACAGTGGGTCAAAAACCAGCAAACAGTACAATTACACCCAAAAGGTATGGAAGGAATGGAGTCAGAGATGGGACAGAAAGGGCCTAGTTATGAAGAACTTTACTAAGAACTTGAAATTAGCCAGATATTTTTAAACAGGGATATAACAGGATTATCATATTTGTGTTTTAGAAAATGAATTCTATGGATATGGAAGATGAATTAGAATATGAAATACTAGAAGCAAGGAGGACAGTTAAGTTACTACAGTAGGGTGGACAGAAGTGGAAGTGAATAGAGAAATTTAAAAAACGGTAAAATTTTTTCAGAATTATATTTTATACAGTATTTGAGGTTCCTCAGCATAGATGTTCCTAAGTCAACCTCAGATTATATACTATGTAATCTTGAAAATTTATATGAAATTTTATCACACATTAAGGAATGCTTTGATAAATCCACTGCTAGATAAGTAATTCTTCTGTAACATTAACAATTCAGTTTTACTTCTGGATCCTAAAGTGGGACTACTTAGAAACCTATCTGCAAAAATCATGCAAAGAAAATCATGTAAAATCATAATCTTTACTTAGGCAATTATAGGTAAAATGACAAGGTATCTGGAATTGCATTAAAATAGCTCAAGGTGAAAAAGACTGACAAAAACATTAGCTGTTAAAACTTGGGGCTGTATATAAAAGATACTAGTTTCTCTCTGAGTATATTTCAAATTTTCCTCAATAAACTTTTTAAAATTTCAAGTCAAAGAAATCCTTTTTAAAAATTTCTTAGTTCATTACACAAATAGTGCCATAACATCAAGAATAATCCCAAATCATTCCATAAACTTCAAAAGATATAAAACCAGAAACTCTTTTCCAGGAGCATCCCATTTACTTAAGGAAAAGAAGAAAAATATCTTCACTAGATTCAGCCAGTTTCTTATCTCTACTGCTCTTCAGAGCCAAATTTCTTAAAAAAATAAGCAACTCTATTTGTCCCCACTTCATCCTTCTCAGCCTTCTATCCTCTGATCTAGCTCATGTTCCTGCTGCCTTACTGAGGCTGCTTTAGTAAGGATACCAATAAGCTTCCAACTGACAACTCCAAATGACTATTTTCAATACACAACCTACTTGGAGTCTACTTAGCATCTTCAATTATTGACATCCTCCTTTAACTCACTTCCAAAATACTACTCTCTTCTCCTTCCTTCTCTATTTCTTTGTTGGCTCTTCTTCCTCTGCTTTTTCCTCAAGTATTTCTACTTCCTGTCACTCCTTCTAGTTCTCTGTTTCCACAAAACTTGTTCTATCAACTACTCCTTTCACTTCATTTACAATAATACTGATGATTCCCAAGTATATATCTCTAATCATGAGTCCCCTTCACATATCTGCTCTTTAATTCTTATTTTAATTCATTCGGTATCTTTTTTCTCCCAAAGATGCCTCTTACTGTTTACATCATTTGATATCTTCTAAAACTCTCTCATAATTCATATAGTCCTTCCTTCAAGCCAGAAACCTGGGAGTCATTCTCAAATTATCTTTCTCACTCACCTGCTGTACCATCTCCAAATTTTTATATCATCTTCAGATTTTATGGATTCTACTGAAAATCTTTTATAGTTGATGTGTCTCTATTTCAGCAGCTAGTATGTTATCATTTCTCATCTTAGACTATTACAATCTTTCTGCCTGTGTTTACAGATATTTCCAGTCCACCCCCCACATTGAAGTGAGGTGATCTTTCTAAAATGTATTTCATATACTACATCTTGCTTAAAACTGCCTTTCCAGACTGGATCCTGGACCAGGAAAAAAAATGCTATGAAAATCATTATCAGAACATCTGAATAGGCCTTGCACAGTGGCTCACGCCTATAATCCCAGCACTCTGGGAGGCGAGGTGGGTGGATCACCTGGGTTCAGGAATTCGAGATCAGTCAGACTAACATGGAGGAACCCTATCTCTACTAAAAATACAAAATTAGCCAGGCATGGTGGTGCATGTCTGTAATCCAAGCCACTCAGGAGGCTGAGGCAGAAGAATCGCTTGAACCCAGGAGGTGGAGGTTGCGGTGAGTCAGATTGTGCCATTACACTCCAGCCTGGGCACCAAGAGCAAAACTCTGTCTCAAAAAAAAAAGAAAGAAAGAAAAAAGAATATCTGAATATAGACTATATCAGATAACCGAATATCAATGTTAAATTTCTTTAATTTGATAATGTACTATTATAATTATATAAGGAAATGTCCTTGCTTTTAGGAAATATACACAGAGGTAGTTAGGGGCAAACTAGCAAATGATTTAGGGGAAAAATGATACCTATAGAGAGAGAGTAAACACAATAAAGCAAATATAGCAAAATGTTTTCAATTTGTGAATCTAGGTAAACGGTATACAAGATTCTTGCAACTCCTCTACATAGTCTAAGATCATTTTAGATTAAATTTTTTTTGGCTGGGCATAGTGACTCATGTCTATAATCACAGCACTTTGAGAGGCTATGGCAGGAGGATTGCTTGAGCCCAGGAGTTCCAGGACAGCCCTGGCAACAGGGCGAGACCTTGTCTCTCTAAAAAATTAAAAAATTATCTGTGTGAACTGGAGTATATCTGTATTCCTGGCCACTCGGGAGGCTGAAGTGGGAGGATCGCTTGTGTCTAGGAGGTTGACAATGCAGTGAGCCATGATTGTGCCACTGCACTCCAGCCTGGGCAACAAAGCAAGACCCTGTTTCAAATAAACAAACAAACAAAATTAAACCTACCATATTCCCTGTTATATGTAAGATAAAAGTCTGAACTCCTTGGTTAGGCTCTCTGTGATCTAACTCTTGCCTCCTTCTACCATTATCGGTCATCAAGTGAGAGGAGGACCACAGCCAACATCCTACTCTCCACACAAAGTGATCACAAATTTCTGAACACACCAAACTGCTTTCTTCCATGTCAAACATGTTCTCTCTACTTCCTACACCTTGTTTGCCTGGCAAGCAATTTCTTATTCGATACTATTCAAGCCTTACCTCCTCTAACTCTGCCCTCCTTTCTACTTTTATCTTCCAGATGAAAATAACCACTCCCAGCCACACATGGTCACTCACGCCTGTAATCCCAGCTCTTGGGGAGGCCGAGGCAGGCAGATTACTTGAGGTCAGGAGTTCGAGACCAGCCTGGCCAATGTGGTGAAACCTCGTATCTATTAAAAACACAAAAATTAGCCAGGCGTGGTGGTGGGTGCCTATAATCCCAGCTACTCAGGAGACTGAGGCAAGAGAATCACTTGAGCCCAGGAGGGGAGTGAGCCGAGACAACATCACTGCACTCCAGGTGGGGCAACAAAGTGACTCTGGAAAAAAAACAACCACTACCTTCTTTGTGACTTCAATATATCTTGTACACTTCTACTGTAGTAGCACTTATACTTCACTGTACTTTTGTGGTTTACAAGTCTGGATACACACACACCCCATTCCTGGTTACTTTAGTATTTATGTATTTTCAATTCTCTTGCCTTATAAGATAGTATAATGTACTGGTAAAGAGTACAGGCTTCAGAACCATACAGATTTAACAGATCTGAATCACAGCTTTACTACAGCTCCACTACTCTACTCAAATTACTTAGTTTTTAAGTCTCAGGGGTTGATACACAGTAACCATCCAATAAATAGTTGTCATAATTAATGTTATTATTCTGTCTCTTTGGTTAAGCCTGTAATTTAGACAGCTTAAAATCTCGAATACTTGGCAGTGCACAGCAGCTCACGCCTGTAATCCCAGCACTTTGGGAGGCTGAGGTGGTGGATTACCTGAGGTCAGGTGTTCAAGACCATCCTGACCAATATTGTGAAGTCCCATCTCTACCAAAAATACAAAAAAAGTAGCCGGGCATGGTGGCATGCACCTGTAGGCCCAGCAACTCAGGAAGCTGAGACAGGAGAATTGCTTGAACCCAGGAGGTAGAGATTGCAGTGAGCCAAGATCACGCCACTGTACTCCAGCCTGGACAACAGAGTGGAACTCTGTCTTTAAAAACAAAAACAAAAACAAAAAAACCTTAAAGACTCCCAAATTATGTACTTTTAAAAATGGTTTCGCTTTCCATGTCCCTAATACAGCTTTCCATCAACTTTCCCAAAGTATGAAAATAAACACCTATTTTTCACTAAGAGGTCAACCTACTTTCAATCTCTTATACCAATGAAAGATTCTACATGAAGATGAACACAAGTTCTAACAAAATTTTATTTCTTTCTTATTATTCATAACTATCATCTATTTATCTAATTGCATCTAAATGCTATTTTATTGCAAATATCCCTTTCACCAACTTCAAAAAGAGAAAAAACAAGCACCATTAAAAACAAAGCAAAGAAGTAGCAAAACAGATAATTCCAGTATCACCTATAAGTACTCAGTTATCTAAAAAAAATAAACTGTCTCAGATTGTTGACAATAAAAAAATCCAAGGCCCATTCATTAAAGCAAATAAACAACTCATGTAACTTCCAAAACTCTCAGTCATGACCTATTTTCTTTTACTTGTGACCCAAATTTAGTTACTTGACTATCTTAGACACTAGCAAAATAGAAAGGTAAGATAAGCTTCTGGAGAGATAGTAATGACTGACAGCAAAGGAACAAAATACATACAACAAAAGTCTATATAGAATCTCAACACAGTCTGCTGGAGCAATTTTTTTCTAAAGAAAATACATCAAATTGAATAATATTAAATGACAGGAAAAGGAGCAAACTTTATAGAAATTTTCTTTACAAATCAAAAACTTTCAACTTTAAAATGAATGGGTACTGACAGTTCAGGGAGCACATCTGTTTCTTCAAAAAGGGCAGAGTAGGAAAACAAATGTTGCTAATTTTCAAAAAATCATATAAATCCGTTTTTTGATCATTATTATTCATAATAAAATTAACATATTACAGCCATTCATACAAATGTTTACTACATATACTCCAGAATTCAAGCAGTATTAACATTTAAATTTATTTTAGGAATGATGAAAAAATTATTCCTACATTTAAGAGAACACCATTTTGGCTGGTCACAGTGGCTTATGCCTGTAATCCTAGCACTTTGGGAAGCCGAGGTGGGCAGACCACCTAAGGTCGAGAGTTCAGACCAGACATGGAGAAAATACAAAATTACATAAAATACAAAATTAGCTGTGCATGGTGGTGCATGCCTGTAATCCCAGCTACTCGGGAGGCTAAGGCAGGAGAATCGCTTGAACTGGGGAGGCAGAGGTTGTGGTGAGCCGAGATCGCGCCATTGCACTCCAGGCTGGGCAACAAGATCAAAACTCGGTCTCAAAAAAAAGAATAGCATTTTTTATTTTACTGAATTACCTTTCCTGTTTAAGAGCATACTCCAACATTTTGATCCTCCTCACAAGATCCTTCTTCAAATTTTCTTGGCCCTTCCTTTCTCCCTGTAGGAAGGCGATCTGGGCCTAAGTAGGGGAGAGAAAGACAAAATTCAGTTTAGACCAAAAAAAAAAAAAAATTTTTTTTTAAAGTCAGTAAAGAACTTGTGGAATTCAGAACAATTAGATGCAAATATATTTCCTTTACATATTTGTCACAAAGTATATAAAAATACAAAAATGCACTGACTGCAAGGGGAAAAGGGGTTTAAGTTAGAAAGCAGGAGGATGACATCTATATGCATTTTACTTCAGACTAGGGATTTTATAACACATAGTCCATATCATCTAGAGTCTACAATCTAAAACAACTAATACTGCTGGGCACAGTGGCTCACACCTGTAATCCCAACACTTTGGGAGGCTGAGGCAGGCAGATCACTTGAGGTCAAGAGTTTGAGACCACCCTGGCCAACACAGTAAAACCCCATCTCTACTAAAAATACAAAAATGAGTGGCACATGGTGGCACCTATAATCCCAGCTACTTGGGAAGCTGAGGCAGGAGAATCACTTGAACCAAGGAAGTGGAGGTTGCAGTGAGCCAAGATCATGTCACTGCACTCCACTCTGGGTGACAGAGTGAGACTCCATCTCAACAAATAAAGTAAAATAAAATAAAACAACTAATATTAATGCAAATAAATGCAAGATGTACAGAATACTTTGATAAAGTGTTTTGTCTTTTTGCCATTAACCGAATTTCTTTTTTATAAAGCGGGAAGGGGGAAAGTAAAGCCAGTTCTTAGAATCCCCTTGCACAAGCTTCATCATATATTTAAACTTTATATCAGATTCCTTAAGTGACTTTATTATGGACCTCCCCTACACACAGTAAACTGCTCCCTTTTCTCAATATCCATCCTTTTTCTCACCAGTCTTGAAATGTAATCCACAGAAAAAAAGAAAGTGAAAGTTGGGAAAAGGAAAATCAGAGACAATGGCCTTCTGCACCTTCCTGCCCCCAACCCCAAGGAATTACTAAAACCCTAAATTTGAACATGAAACAAACTGTAAACAACTTTTAAAGTCAGTAAAACAGAGGGGCTAGGAAAGACTAGCTCTCCAGAATATTGAAAGGACATTTACAATTGAAATACTATCTTTCACATGAGAAACTGAAACTATGTCACAAACACTACTTGTTAAAGTGACTCATAAAACCTCTTAAAAGTCATAAGGACCTCAAAACTAGCTAGAAATTTCACTTTCTCACATGTACCACCACCCCCTGTCTATTATATTGGCCCATTAAGACAGGTAACAATGTTATTTATGTATCTACAGTGCTTTCCATGAAGTAAACAGTAACTTTACATTAAAGGATGACCTTGCCACATTCCTAAGGAATTGTGAGGACTGTCCAACTTAGGTTTAGCAAATGAGCCATTAAACTTAATTCTCATTCAAAGATTTGTTTCTATTCAGTACCACAAGAAACATAAAATCCAACTTACCTAGTCTCTTATAACTGTCAAGATATAGGTAGTGTTAGCTTTTTGTTTTCATTTCAATGTGCTTTAAATTTTACATTTCAATTAAGAGAAGGATTGCATTTATCTTACTGAAATAAAAGTGGTCTGAAAACAATTCGTTTTCAGAGGTAAAGGCACCAAATATGCACAATACTCTTTTGAAATTATACATTCTGCAGTGGGATAATTATGTTACCTAACCAGAATAGTAATGACACATTTAAGGCTGATAAAAATGAAAGTCTTGTTAAAAGGAAATGACGGCCCAAACTGTCAGGTCAAACATGCTTTGGCACAGAATTTTATATGCTCTTTAAAGTGACTTTAATAAAAGTAATAAGCTAATCAATGCAATCAAATACTGAAAATAACAACAGTGTCAATAATCAATTTTGTCCTTTCTATACTCTTTGGCTAGTTTCGTATTTCTGCTACCATCATTGGTCCTGGATGATTCTGAAACTTCAGCCTATAGTACTCTAAAGTCTTTACTGTATATGTTCAACTTCAAGCATAAGAGAAATTACAATTAAAAGTATTATCAGAGGCTGGGCACAGTGGTTCAGCCCTGTAATTGCAGCACCTTGGGAAACCGAGGAGGATAACTTGAGCTCAGGAGTTTGAGGCTAGCCTGTGCAACATAGCGAGACCACGTCCCTACAAATAATTTTAAAAATCAGCCAGGCATCGTGGCAGGTGTCTGTGGTCCCAGCTACTCGGGAGGCTGAGGCAGGAGAATCACCTGAGCCCAGGAGGCCAAGGCTGTAGTAAGCCATGATCATACCACCACAGTCCAGCATGGGTGACATAGTGAGACCCTGTTTCAAAAAAAAAAAGTATCAGGACTAGGCATGGTAGCTAATGGCTGTAATCCCAGAACTTTGGGAGACTGAGGTGAGAGGACTGCTTGAGGCTGGGAGTTTAAGACCATCCTGGCCAACATACCAAGACATCTCATTAAAAAATTAAAAATATAAAAAATAAAGTACAATCAGATTCCTCCTTTTCCATTAGACAATAAAGTTCAGTAATTTAATAATATGTTAGAAAACAGACATTTATATGTTAGCTGTGGTGGTATAAACCAGTTTCACTTTACAGATGACAACCAGCAATATCTGTCAAATTTGTAAGTGCACATACCCTTTAAACAATTTTAGAATGTTATCCTTCAAATATATATTTGTACACATGTGGAATTACATAAGTGACTGATAAAACACAGACAAGAATATATATACAACCCAAATGACCATCTAAAGGGGACTAGTTAAATAAATTATGAGTATAATTGAAAGAAAATTAGGACCTAAACTAAGACCTCTGAGAATAAAAACTATGATAATGTCAATCTTTTACCTTTTTTTCTCTACAGAAGTGGGAAGATAGAAACAAAAAGTCTCAAAACACATTCCTACATAAAAAAGCTAATTCCTTCTGTAAAACAATCGGAGTCAAAAACATAATAATTGGTATAAATTCTTACTCTTTCAAAATAAATGTTAAATTCCAGCTAAAAAATCTCCAGATATGGTAGTATACTGCTCTTTGAATTATTTAAATGAAAAGGAAGGGCGATGGTGGGAGACATAAAAGAAGAAAACAACGAAAGGCAGAAAAGAAGGGAAAGAAGAAAGGTAAAAAGAAAAAGAGGAAAATAGGCCAGGCACAGCAGCTCACACCAGCACTCTGGGAGGCTAAGGCGGGTGGCTGGATCACTTGAGGTCAAGAGTTTGATATCAGCTTGGCCAACATGGTGAAATCCCATCTCCACTTAACATATAAAAATTAGCCAGGTGTGGTGGCAAGCACCTGTAGTCCCACCTACTTGGGAGGCTGAGGCAGGAGAATCACTTGAACCTGGGAGGTGAAGGTTGCAGTGAGCTGAGACTGTGCCACTGCACTCCAGCCTAGGCGACTAAGCAAGATTCCACACCCAGCTAATTTTTGTATTTTTAGTAGAGACGGGGTTTCACCATGTTGGTCAGGCTAGTCTCAAACTCCTGACTTCACGATCTGCCCACATCGCCCTCCCAAAGTGCTGGGATTACAGGCGTGGGCCAGTGCGCTTAGCCTTATTAAAGCCATTTTAAATGACCTTGTACTCTTAAAAAGGGTTAGGATTCAAAATTGAAACCACCGAGAAGTATATTCAAAATGAAAAATACACAAAATTCTTGGGTTGGACACTTTTCAGTAGCTTTTCAGTTACTTGCTATGGAAAGTAAAGAGCATTTGATTTTACAAAAATCTAAAGTAAAATATTATAAAACTTGACTAATTTAAGGTTCTCATCTTTCAGTTTGAACACAAACTTCAAAGTAATGGAGGAAATATATAAGTAAAAGTCAATTATATGGTTTACTTAAGCTAAGAAACAGTGTACAATGAAGTTTCAATAATCTGCTTTATGTCTTAATGCCTTCTATAAACTACATCTATTCCCACTGAAAAGCTCTGGTTTATATCATACTCTTAAATCTAGGCTGCTAGTTTTCTCTGGCACATAATCACTGCCTCTAGCCCTCTCTATTAAAGACAGTGTCAATATCAGGCTGGGCTCAATGCCTCATGCCAGTAATTCCAGCACTTTGGGAGGCCGAGGCAGGTGGATCACCTGAGGTCAGGAGTTCAAGACCAGTCTGACCAACATGGTGAAACCCTGTCTATACTAAAAATACAAAAATTAGTTGGGCACGGTGGCATGTATCTGTAGTCCCGGCTACTTTGAATGCTGAGACAGGAGAACTGCTTTAAGTCGGGAGGTGGAAGTTGCAGTGAGCCAAGATCGTGCCACTGCACTCCAAAATGGGCAACAGAGAAAGACTGTCTCAAAAAAAGGTGTCATTATCATTTGGTGACATCAAACTTTACCATCAGAATCTCTCAGATGACTTGTTAAAACATAATTGTTTAGGTTCTACCCTCAGAGTTGCTTATTAGGTAGGTCTGGAGTGGGGCCCAAGAATTTGCATTTCTAATAAGTACCCAGGTGATGCTAATGCTGCTGATCTGGGACCACACTTACAGAACCACTGACCTAAACCACTTGTAACACAGTTAGAAGGCCAAACAAAACGAAGCAAAACAAAACAAAAACCCCAAAACAGGAAATAGTCTGCTAAGGACCAAGGAAAAGAAGAGTCCCAGAGGCTGGGTGCGGTGGCCGTCACCTATAATCCTAGTACTTTAGGAGGCCAGGGTGGACGGATCATTGAGGTTAGGAGTTCAAAAACAGTATGGCCAACATGGTGAAACCCCATCTCTACTAAAAATACAAAAAAAATTAGCTGAGTGTGGTGGTGAGAGCCTGTAATCCCAGCTACTTGGACAGTTTAGGCAGAACTGCTTGAACCCAGGAGGCAGAGGTTGCAGTGAGCCGAGACAATGCCACTGTACTCCAGCTGGAGCAACAGAGCAAAACTCTATCTCATAGTCCCAGAATCCTAACCCTTTTGTTTTTGGAGATGAGAGTTGTGTTCTTGTTGCCCAGGCTGGAATGCAATGGCACAATCTTGGGCACCCCAACCTCTGCCTCCCAGGTTCCCTCTGCCTCCCGGGTTCAAGAGATTCTCCTGCCTCAGCCCATCCAAGTATCTGGGATTACAGATATGAGCCACCACACCCAGCTAATTTTGTATTTTTAGTAGAGACGTGGTTTCATCATGTTGGTCAGGCTGGTGTCGAATTCCCAACCTTAGGTGTTCAGTTCGCCTCATACTCCCAAAGTGCTGGGATTACAGGCGTGAGCCACCGCACCCAGCCCCAGAACTTTATACCTTTTTACTCCATAAAAGTATGGCATCTTACATAAGCCTTCAAGCTGACAGATGAGTATATACTAGTTTTTTGATTCTCTTCCGAATTTCTTATTTATGACTATACTTTTGTCAGTCTCCTGAAAAAATAAAATCTACCAATATATTTCAGTTCAATCACATGGTTGGGAAATACCTACGACCCATTAAGGTCTATCCTACTGTAAAGGAGAATACAGGAAAAACAAATCAAACCACGTTTCTACTCACAATGTACTTCCAACCTAGATAGGGTACAAGACCAGCAAACATATGTTCACAAAAACAGCTAAGAAAAGATAGTGCAGTATTAATAAATGAGGATTCCAGTGATATAGTCAAATATTCATATTTGCTCATTTAACAATATTAACTAAACACCTACTTTGTGCCAGGCACAGTTATTGGCACTGGGACTAAAGGAGTGACAAAACAAAACAGAGCTCACAATCCAGTGGATGAAATACATGTTGCCAAAGACGTAGCATATGTTATATTTACCTAGAACCAGAAATACAGTTGCAGGCAAAAGCAGTAAATATAAAAATAAACACAAAAAGCAATTGGATGCCTCTTTAACTCTGGAGTCAAGTAAAGAAATGATGTTCAACTCAAAAATTGCTGCTTGCTTATTAATTAATTTATTTATTTGAGATAGCTCTGTTGCCCAGGCTGGAGTGCAATAGTGCAATCATAGGCCTCGAAATCTTGAACTCAAGCAATTCTCCCACCTCGGGCTCCCAAGTAACTGGGACTATAAGTGCTCACTACCACATC
This sequence comes from Aotus nancymaae, assembly GCF_030222135.1. Lineage (NCBI taxonomy): Eukaryota > Metazoa > Chordata > Mammalia > Primates > Aotidae > Aotus > Aotus nancymaae. Next base: position 35,760,811 of record NW_026988471.1, read on the forward strand.
TAGCTAATTTTAATTTTTTTGGTAGAGACAGGGTCTTGCTATGTTGCCAGGCTGGTTTCAAACTCTTAGCCTCAAACAATCCTCTTACTTTGGCCTCCCAAAGTGCTGGAATTACATCCGTGAGCCACTGCACTAGGCCTAAAAACTGTATTTTAATCTGGTATTTATTTATTCCACAGCTAGTTTTACTTTTTTTTGAGATGGAGTCTCACTATGTCGCCCACGCTGGAGTGCAGTGACGCGATCTTGGCTCACTGTAACCTCCGCCTCCCGGGTTCAAGCGATTCGCATGCCCCAGCCTCCTGAGGAGCTGGGATTATAGAAGCGCACTACCGCATCTGACTAATTTTTGTATTTTTTAGTAGAGACAAGGTTTCACCATGTTGGCCAGGCTGGTCTGAAACTCCTGACCTCAGGTGATCCGCCTGCCTTGGCCTCCCAAAGTGCTGTAATTATAAGCATGAGCCACCACACTCAGCCTAGTTTAACATTTTAACAAACTAGAAGTCTCCTGAAATTTTCTTAATAAGTAAAATTACTGTACCATTTTATTTATGATATTGTTACATTTCAAAAACAGATAAGATGTAAACTATGGATTATACTGAAAATAAAGATAAATTTTATTTTATGTTTTTAAGAAATGAGGGTCTCTCTCCACTGCCAGGTTAGGAGTGCAGTGGCATGATCATAGTTCACTACACCCTTGAACTCCTTGGGCTCAAGTGATGCTTTTAGATAACATTTTACCTCTGAAATGCTATAGGAGATAGTGGTATATTCCTTCACAATCTCTCTATTCCTAAATGTAAGATTACAAATATAGATTTTCGTATACAGAAAACCTTCAATTGCCCAAATTCTCATTTAAAGTACAAAATTACAAGAAAAGAAAACTTCAGGCCAATATCCATGATGAACATAGATGCAAAAATCTTCAATACAATACTGGAAAGCTGATTGCAACAGCACATCAAAAAGCTTATCCACCATGATCAAGTAGGATTCATCCCGGGGATGCAAGGCTAGTTCAACATACACAAGTCTATAAACATAATCCACCAATAATAGAACCAAAGACAAAAACCACATGATTATCTCAATTGATGCAGAGACGGCCTTTGACAAAATTCAACAGCCCTTTATGCTAAAAACCCTCAATAAACCAGGTATTCATGGAACGTATCTCAAAATAATAAAAGCTATTTACGACAAACCAACAGCCAATATCATACTGAATGGGCAAAAACTGGAAGCATTCCCTTTGAAATCTGGCACTAGACAAGGATGCCCTCTCTCACCACTCCTATTCAATATAGTACTGGAAGTTCTAGCCAGAACAATCAGGCAAGAAAAAGAAATAAAGGGTATTCAATTAGGAAAGGAGGAAGTCAAATTGTCTCTATTTGCAGACGACATGATTGTATATCTAGAAGACCCCATCGTCTCAGCCCAAAATCTCCTGAAACTGATAAGCAACTTCAGCAAAGTCTCAGGATACAAAATCAATGTGCAAAAATCACAAGCATTCCTATACACCAATAATAGACTTAAAGAGAGCCAAATCAAGAACGAACTGCCATTCATAATTGCTACAAAGAGAATAAAATACCTAGGAATACAACTAACAAGGAACGTAAAGGACCTCTTCAAGGAGAACTACGAACCACTGCTCAACGAAATAAGAGAGGACACAAACAGATGGAGAAACATTCCATGTTCATGGTTAGGAAGAATCAATATCGTGAAAATGGCCATACTGCCCAAAGTAATTTACAGATTCAACGCTATCCCCATCAAGCTACCAATGACCTTCTTCACAGAACTGGAAAAAAACCACCTTAAACTTCATATGGAACCAAAAGAAAGCCCGCATAGCCAAGTCAATTCTAAGCAAAAAGAACAAAGCGGGAGGCATCACACTACTGGACTTCAAACTATACTACAAGGCTACAGTAATCAAAACAGCATGGTACTGGTACCAAAACAGAGAAATAGACCAATGGAACAGAACAGAGGCCTCGGAGGCAACATAACATATCTACAACCATCCGATCTTTGACAAACCTGACAAAAACAAGCAATGGGGAAAGGATTCCCTAATTAATAAATGGTGTTGGGAAAACTGGCTAGCCATGTGCAGAAAGCAGAAACTTGACCCCTTCCTAACACCTTACACTAAAATTAACTCCAGATGGATTAAAGACTTAAACATAAGACCTAACACCATAAAAACCCTAGAAGAAAATCTAGGCAAAACCATTCAGGACATAGGCGTAGGCAAGGACTTCATGACCAAAACACCAAAAGCATTGACAACAAAAGCCAAAATAGACAAATGGGACCTAATCAAACTCCACAGCTTCTGCACGGCAAAAGAAACAGTCATTAGAGTGAATCGGCAACCAAGAGAATGGGAAAAAATTTTTGCAGCTTATCCATCTGACAAAGGGCTGATATCCAGAATTTACAAAGAACTAAAGCAGATTTACAAGAAAAAAAACAAACAAGCCCATTCAAAAGTGGGCGAAGGATATGAACAGACACTTTACAAAAGAAGACATACATGAGGCCAACAAACATATGAAAAAATGCTCATCATCACTGGTCATTAGAGAAATGCAAATCAAAACTACATTGAGATACCATCTCACGCCAGTTAGAATGGCAATCATTAAAAAATCTGGAGACAACAGATGCTGGAGAGGATGTGGAGAAATAGGAACACTTTTACACTGTTGGTGGGAGTGTAAATTAGTCCAACCATTGTGGAAGACAGTGTGGCAATTCTTCAAGGACCTAGAAATAGAAATTCCATTTGACCCAGCAATCCCATTACTGCGTATATATCCAAAGGATTATAAATTCTTCTACTATAAGGACACATGCACACGAATGTTCATTGCAGCACAGTTTACAATAGCAAAGACCTGGAACCAACCTAAATGCCCATCGATGATATATTGGACAGGGAAAATGTGGCACATATACACCATGGAATATTATGCAGCCATCAAAAACGATGAGTTTGTGTTCTTTGTAGAGACATGGATGAACCAGGAAACCATCATTCTCAGCAAACTGACACAAGAACAGAAAATCAAACACCACATGTTCTCACTCATAGGCAGGTGTTGAACAATAAGAACAAATGGACACAGGGAGGGGAGCACTACACACTGGGGTCTGTTGGGGGGAAATAGGGGAGAGACAGTGGGGGGTGAGGAGTTGAGGAGAGATAGTATGGGGAGAAATGCCAGATACAGGTGAAGGGGAGGAAGGCAGCAAACCACACTGTCACGTGTGTACCTATGGAACAATCTTGCATGTTCTTCACATGTACCCCAAAACCTAAAATGCAATTAAAAAAATAAATAAATAAAATAAAATAAAGTACAAAATTAATTACACCCACATTATCACCTTATGGCAACTTATAAATGTACATCAGTAGGTTTCTTGAGATCCCAAAGGCTTCCTCAGGACTCGAATCAGTCAGTTAAATTCCCACAGCACATCTTCCTATCTTTCAAATCTTTTTCTTTTTTTTAAGACGAAGTCTCGCTCTGTCGCCAGGCGGCTGGAGTGCAGTGGCATGATCTCAGCTTACTACAACCTCCACCTCCTGGGTTCAAATGATTCTCCTGTCTCAGCCTCCTGAGTAGCTGGGATTACAGCCACTCACTACTACGTCTGGCTGATTTTTGTATTTTTAGTAGAGATGGTGTTTCACCATGCTGGTCAGGCTGGTCTTGAATTCCTGACCTCGTGATATGCCTGCCTCGGCCTCCCAAAGTACTGGGATTACAGGCATGAGCCACCGTGTCTGGCTCAAATCTTTATAAATGTTCCTGATGCTTCCTGAAAGAACTAGAAATAAAGTTCAGTTTCTTTTTTAATTTACATACGCATACACATTTTATATATATATGCAGTCAGCCCTCCATATCCATGTGTTCTACATCTGCAGATTCTGGCAACCGTCTATCAAAAACATTCAACAACACCATAAAAAATTGTTTTAATATAGTGTAATACTATTTACACAGCATTTACATTGTATTACGTATTATAAATAATCTAGAGATGATTTAAAGTATATGGGAGGGTGTGCACAGTTTATATTCAAACACATTATATTTAAAAATTGGAACTTGAGCATCCACAGTTTTTTGTATTGGGTGGGGGAGTTCCCGGAACCAATCCCCTACAGACATCGAAGAATGACTGTATGTATGTACATAAACACATATGTAGAAGAAAGAAGTGAAAGAACAAGATATCAATCAAGGGAGGAATTCTTGTAGATTTACGGTATGAGAGAACATGACATTCATAGATTTAACATTCATGATTACCACTGTTTTGAGAGCCACCCAGAAGATACTTGGTTAAGGCAGTGAAGAAGCTAGAGGTCCAATCTAGAGGCTAAATGCATGAGTCTAGCCTAACACCAAGCATTTGTTTTTGGAAGTTTTTTTTGAGACAGGGTCTTCTTTTCTTGCCAAGGTTGGAGTGCAATGGCACAATCACAGCTAACTGCAGCCTTAACCTCCTGGTCTTAGGCAATTCTACTGCCTCAGCCTCTCAAGGAGCTGGGCCCACAGGTGTGTGCCGCCATGCCCAACAAAGCATTGGTATGAAAGTTAAAAGGCAATACCTCTAAAGAGTTTAAGAAAAAAAAACTGAGTCCATTAATGTAATATGCCCCTCGCCCCCACAAAGAAAGAAAAATGTAACGACTAAGAAAATAACAGCTCTTAACCAGAAAAAAAAGTTCTATATCCTCCAACCAAAAATCACTAAATTAATTCAGCAAATGCTCCAACCTGAGCAAAAGGGATTCAAGTGAAATATAACTTTCACTGAAGTTGAAAAGAATATTAACTTGTAGAATATGTGTACATACAAGAAACTTAACATACAACTCTCAATGGAAATATAATTCAGAGAAAGTAAGGATTCCACAAAAAGATGCCTTAATCTTAAAATCTGAGGATTTACAGAGCTCTCAGAAAGTATTACTCGCAAAAGACAAGTCTTCTATAATTTATGATTTTATTTATGGTTAGCTCCAAAGGAGTTTTAAACATGTTTTAAACCAATACAATTATCTGTTGATAGGTATATAATCTCTAAAGACGTATTCTTCAACAGGCAACACTTCTCATATTTAAAGCATTCAGTCTCTATGTATAAATTATGAATCTATATCTTTTTTTTTTTTTTTTGAGAAAAACTTTAGCTCTCATTGCAGTCTAGAGTGCAATGGCGTGAGCTTGGCTCACCACAACCTCTACCTCCCAGGTTCAAGCAACTCTCCTGCCTCAGCCACCCGAGTAGCTGGGATTACACGCATGTGACACCATGCCCAGCTAATTTTGTATTTTTAGTAGAGATGGGGTTTCTTCATGTTGGTCAGGCTGATCTCGAACTCCCAATCTCAGGTGATCAGCCCATCTCGGCCTCCCAAAGTGCTGGGATTACAGGCGTGAGCCACCACACCCAGCGTGAATCTATATATCTTAAGGAACTATATAAAACCCAAACTCTTCCCAATGGAATAAGGCTATCCACAATCTTTTCCCAACCCCTCTTTCTGGCTTTGTCTTCCACATCCCTATTCACACATCCTATGCTCCAATTGAAGTAGACAATTAGGCTGGGCACAGTGGTTCACACCTGTGATGCCAGCACTTTGAGAGGCCTAGGCGGATGGATTGCTTGAGCTAAGAAGTTTGAGTCCAGCCATGAGCAACATAATGAAACCCGTCTCTACTAAAAATACAAAAATTAGGTGTGGTGGCACAAGCCTGTAGCCCCAGCTACTCAGGAGACTGAGGCACAAGAATCACTTGAACCTCGGAGGCAGAGGTACAGCACCACTGCACTCTAGCCTGGGCAACAGAGTGAGACCCTGTCTCAAAAAAATAGGGGGGGCGGGCAGGGAGGATGCTGGGCAATGGAAGAAACTAAATTCATAATTTTTTTTTCTTTTGGAGACGGCGTCTCATTCTGTCGCCCAGGCTGGAGTGCAGTGGCATGATCTCAGCTCACTGCAACCTCCCACTCCCTGGTTCAAGCCATTCTCCTGCCTCAGCCTCCCGAGCAGCTGGGATTACAGGCACACGACACTACACCCAGTTCATTTTTGTATTTTTAGTAGAGACAGGGTTTCACCATGTTGGCCAGGCTGGTCTCAAACTCCTGACCTAGGTGATCTGCCTGACTTGGCACCCCAAAGTGTTGGGATTACAGGCGTGAGCCACTGCATCCAGCCCCCAGACAGGTTTTAACAACATTGGCCATCTATGTTCTTTCTCTCAAGACAAACAATTGGAAAACCATTTTCTGGAAAACAAAATAAACCTGAAGGAAAAAAATAAATAAATATGACATCCGGGGATCTTTCAACAAAAAAGCCAATTTACCTAAATCACATCATCCAACAGTGATAGCCTGAACATACGTTAGGGAAGCCTCCATGTTAATACACCTAGTCCACAAATAGAGGGCTTCCCATGACTTTCTTAATGCCACCTTCTTAAAAATGGTCCACTGTTGACCCCATAAGCATTTGAGAAAAGGCTCTATCTACCAAGAGACAAAAGCAAAAACAAAGAGGATGAAAGGAACACAAAGAAAACAGGCAATACAGATACAGAACAAAACTTCAAAAGATCTCTAATATTTTCAGAGAAATAATAGCTAACATCAAAATTAGAACAAAAGGCAAAGAAAATAGAGGTAAAGATAAGAAAACAACAGAATCAAACAAAAGGCCCAACATCCAATTAATAATGCCAGAGAGAGACAGCAGAGAAAATCAAGAAGAGAATATCAAAGAAATAATTCCAAAAAAAATTTTCCAGAACTGTAGGACAAATAAATCCACCACTATGCAACACAACAAATGAAATGTATGGGGGCGGGGAAGGGGCACAAAGCATATCATCCTGAAACTTAAATCACAGTGATAAAAAGCTTCCAAAAGAAGAAAAATAGGACAGACATAAACAATCAAGAATCAGAAGAATACTGAAGCTGCAATAAAATGAACCAATATATTCAGATTATATCCAACATGGAGTTCTGTCAATCATTTTGAGACATACGAATTTTCAAAACAGTTACTTCCTATATACCTGTTCTCAAGAGACTAATGATATCATTAAAATGAAAGAATAAATGAAAAAGAAAACATGGGATCCAGGAAATAGGAGTCCTAACAACAGAGAGAAGCAAAAGGAAGTTTTAAAGAGACAGCTGGACCCCACGCCTAAATATTAATAACAAGTAGCCTACGTTCAAGTACAGCAGGAACCTCTAGGAATAACAGATTTTACAAAGTTAGGAGAAAGGACTAAGAAATTATTTGATAAGGTCAACCACATATAAATTTGTATTAAAAGATTACTGAAGTAGTGCAATGTAAAAAAAAAAAAAACACCTAAACCAAAAGAAAAAATGAGATAATCATTAACTGTGGGAAAACCAAAAAGTTCCAAAGGAAAAGGAACACTCAAAGTGTATTAATTGGCTGCCTTAGAAGTAACTAGTACTTATATATATTTACATAATAATGTACATATTAACTTTTTTAAATAGTGTGATTTAACGCTATTGAGAGAATGTGGGGAAAGGAAGTAGCACATAGAAGTGAAAGGGGATAACATGGCTAAATCCTCATCAACCATAACATAAAGCTAGTAGATAATACTTAAAACTGACAAAAGGTCAATAGTATAATATGGTTTTGAAATATGAGATGAATAACAGAAATGGCAGCTAAGAGTTAAAATGGTTAACTCTGAGAAGTATACTTGGAGACAGAAAATGGTACATAGAAGGAAGAGATGTTTTTCATCATGAAGCCTTTCAGCACTATTTGCCTTGAAGTATGTGCATGTATTACTCTGACAAAAATTAAAATTAAATTTGACAATGTATCAATGATTGGTAGAGCCAGGCATTGGGGTATTCCAGTTGAAGTGATTAGTGAACAGTTAACTTCTTTAAAAGACAAACTGTATCTTATTCTAGACCCCTAGTGCCTGGCAAAGTTTCTGACACAAAATCACTATTTGGTAAGCATTTGCTGAGCAGAATAAAAACAAATAAAACAGGTTTCAAAAAGTGATTTAAAATAGTATAACAACTAAAAGTATATTAAATCAGAAGTAATATACTAGGGAAAGATCATGATATGGTGTTTACTAGGACAAAAAAGAATGATTTTGAAAAGAATTTGAATCCATTCATATTCTAACCAATACACTGTAAAAAAATCCATTCATTCATTTACTGAATAGCTACCATGTACCAAAACCTTGTTTAAGCATTTGGGTCATATTCCCGCCATAGTCCAATTTTTCACTGAACTTATAATCTACATAAAATACTAATAGTTTAATTTTTAAAAGTACTTTTTACATTCTTGGAAACTAGGATAATCCTTTCTGACTACTGAAGAAATGAAGACTCTAATCAGAGTTAAGATATATGGAGTACCAGCTACTCAGGAGGCTGAGGCAGGAGAATTGCCTGAACCCAGGAGGCGGAGGTTGCGATGAGCCGAGATTGCGCCATTGCACTCCAGCCTGGGTAACGAGAGAAACTCCGTCTCAAAAAAAAAAAAAAAAATCCTAGAAGAAAATCTAGGCAAAACCATTCAGGACATAGGCGTAGGCAAAGACTTCATGACCAAAACACCAAAAGCATTGACAACAAAAGCCAAAATAGACAAATGGGACCTGATCAAACTTCACAGGTTCTGCACAGCAAAAGAAACAGTCATTAGAGTGAATCAGCAACCAACAGTATGGGAAAAAATTTTTGCAGTTTACCCATCTGACAAAGGGCTGATATCCAGAATTTACAAAGAACTAAAGCAGATTTACAAGAAAAAAAACAAACAAGCCCATTCAAAAGTGGGCGAAGGATATGAACAGACACTTTACAAAAGAAGACATACGTGAGGCCAACAAACATATGAAAAAATGCTCATCATCACTGGTCATTAGAGAAATGCAAATCAAAACTACAGTGAGATACCATCTCACGCCAGTTAGAATGGCAATCATTAAAAAATCTGGAGACAACAGATGCTGGAGAGGATGTGGAGAAATAGGAACACTTTTACACTGTTGGTGGGAGTGTAAATTAGTTCAACCATTGTGGAAGACAGTGTGGTGATTCCTCAAGGACCTAGAAATAGAAATTCCATTTGACCCAGCAATCCCATTACTGCGTATATATCCAAAGGATTATAAATCGTTCTGCTATAAGGACATATGCACACGAATGTTCATTGCAGCACAGTTTACAATAGCAAAGACCTGGAACCAACCTAAATGCCCGTCAATGACAGAATGAACAGGGAAAATGTGGCACATATACACCATGGAATATTATGCAGCCATCAAAAACGACAAGTTCATGTCCTTTGTAGGGACATGGAGGAACCTGGAAACCATCATTCTCAGCGAACTGACACAAGAACAGAAAAGCAAACACCACATGTTCTCACTCATAGGCAGGTGTTGAACAACAAGAACACATGGACACAGGGAAGGGAGCACTACACACTGGGGTCTGTTGGGGGGAAATAGGGAGGGGACAGCGGGGGGTGGGAAGTTGGGGAGAGATATCATGAGGAGAAATGCCAGATATAGGTGAAGGAGAGGAAGGCAGCAAATCACACTGCCATGTGTGTATCTATGCAACAATCTTGCATGTTCTTCACATGTACCCCAAAACCTAAAATACAATAAATAAAAAAAAAGAAGAAAAAAAAAGATATATGGAGTAAACATATTCAAATATGAGGTATTTTACATAAGATGTACTTCAAAGGAAAATAGAAGAAATGTAAGAGAAACAGTTAATAAAAGGTTACCTTTTTAAAAGGTGAATACTAATCAATATTAAAAAACACAATAACCAGATTCTACTCAGAAACAAATGGCAGGAGACTGATGAAGAACCATGAGAATATACAGAGCTGAATTATCACATGGAAAACTGCAGAGTCTAATTAGTAATAAAAAAATTTATCACAGTTGAAAATATTAATAGTTGGTGAAGCTAAGTAAAAAGTTTCCTGTATTCTTCTTGAAATTTTTCTGTAATTTTGAAAATGTTTTTGTATTAAAAAAAGTAAATTAGGCTGGGCACGATGGCTCACATCTGTAATCTGAGCACTTTGGGAGCAGAGGGAGGTGGATTGCTGGAGAGACCAAGATTTTGAGACACACCTGGACAACATGGTAAAATCTCCTCTCTACAAACAATACAAACATTTAGCTGGACATGGTGGCATGTGCCTGTAGTCACAGCTACCCCGGGAGACTGAGATGGGAGGATGACCTGAGCCCAGGGAGGCTGAGGCTGCAGTGAGCAGTTGATCCTGCCACTGCACTCTAGCCTGAGCAAGAGTAAGATGAGGTCAAGAGATCAAGACCATCCTGGTCAACATGGTGAAACCCCATCTCTACCTAAAAATACAAAAATTAGCTGGGCGTGGTGGCGTGCACCTGTAGTCCCAGCTACTCAGGAGGCTGAGGCAGGAGAATTGCTTGACCCCGGGAGGTGGAGGTTGCAGTGAGCCGAGATTGTGCCACTGCACTCCAGCCTGGCGCCTGGCGACAAAGTGAGACTCTGTCTCAAAAAAAAAAAAAAAAGAAAAGAAGAGTAAGATGATGTCTCAAAACAAAACAAAACAAAAAAAGTAAATTAAAATGATAAAACCCAATGTTCACAGGCAGATGAATTACATATACAGATTTATATATTGTTGGTGGCAATGCAAATTAGTTCGATCTCTTCTGCAAAAGAGGACTATAAAGCTACATGCAGACTCTATGATCTGGTCATTTTGCCTTGGGAAATACAACCCAAGAACACCAGCCCCTTTCTTCATATCCCTCTCCACCCCATAAAAAAGTAATGTGCAAAGCTGTTAAACAACATGCTCTATTTTAGCTTCTATTTTTATCATCTGAATTATTTCCTTTGAATTTTCCTTTCAATGCATTTTTCCACATGAACAGAATCATGGTGCAAAATTTTATGGCTTATTTTCTTAAGCAAACATTATAATTTTTATTTTTTTTTTTTTGAGATGGTATCTCACTCGTCACCCAAGCTGGAGTACAATGGCGAGATCTCAGCTCACTGCAACCTCCACCTCCCGGGTTCAAGCGATTCTCCTGCCTCAGCCTCCTGAGTAATTAGGATTACAGGTGTCCGCTACCATGCTCGTTTTTTTGTTTTGTTTTGTTTTGTATTTTTAGTAGAGACGGGGTTTCACCGTGTTGGCCTAGCTGGTCTGGAATTCCTGAGCTCAGGTGATCACCCCCCCTCAGCTTCCCAAAATGCTGGAATTACAGGTGTGAACCACCATGCCCAGTCATATTATTTTTATACTATCATTTTTACTGGTTGTATGAGAAGTCTTCAAGTAGATTTACCATAACTTACTTAACCACTGTGGTAGATGTTGTGGGCTGGCTATTCAAAATACATATTCCCAAGCCCCTTCTAACTTGTAGCTTCCCACTACAGAATCTGGTACACCAAGGGCCTGCTTTGTTAGATTCTACTGTGGCCAAACATGGCTATGTAACCAATAAGAGATCCATGTATGTCTGCTGGGGATACGGAGAAGACACTTTTGGGAAAGCTTATCACTCACTGATAAAGGAGACTTACTCCAAAAATAACACAAACAAATCTTTTTGTTGCTTTTCACTGTGGTCTTAATGTCTGTAGCTACAGCAATTTTTTTTTTTTTTTTTTTTTTTGAGACAGAGTCTTGCTCTGTCACCAGGGTGGTGGAGTGCAGTGCTGCAATCTCGGCTCACTGAAACCTCCACTTCCTGGGTTCAAGTGATTCTTCCGCCTCAGCCTCGCGAGTAGCTGGGACCACAGGCGCCTGCTACCACGCCTGGTAATTTTTTTTTTTTTAGTAGAGACGGGGTTTCACCATGTTGGCCAGGATGGTCTCCATCTCTTGATCTCGTGATGTGCCCACCTCGGCCTTCCAAAGTGCTGGGATTACAGGCGTGAGCCACCGCGCCCGGCCTTTTTTTTTTTTTTTTAATTTAATTTTCTTAAAAGAGACAGCATCTAGCTATGTTGCCCGGGCTGGAGTGCAGTGGCTATTCACAGGCGCAATCCCACTACTGATCAGCATGGGAGTTTCGACCTGCTCTGTTTCCGACCTGGGCCAGTTCACCCCTCCTTAGGCAACCTGGTGATTAGATCACCCGATCAGCATAGCGCACTACAGCCCAGAACTCCCGGGCTCAAGTGATCTCCCATCTCAGCCTCCCAAGTAGCTGGGAATACAGGCATGCGCCACCGCGCCCAGCAGCTACAGCAAGCTTATAATCATAATGTAAACCAACACCACCAAAAAAATAAATAAATAAATACACAATAAGCAACACAATGGCAATGACGGACAGCAGATGAGAAAGAAAAAAACCAAGTTTTATGTCATTACTGAGCCACTTCACCAGTCCTACACTACCCATATTTTCCTCATGCAAAAATGACAAAAATATCATGTAAAATGAGAAAAATGTAAAAATGAGAAAAATACCATGTAAAAATGAGAAAAATATCACCTCTAATTGTTAAGTCACTGTAAAAAGGGTATACCAGCAGCCAAAAGCATTCCTAACTGATATCCATTCCACTATAGTCGAACATTTAGGTTGTTTGTAATTTTTCTCTATTACAAAATCATTTGCCAATGATGCTCTTCATGCATATAGAATTTTAATGCTTTTTAAAAATATTTCCCACAGATAGACCACCATAAGTGGGATTAACAGGTCAAAATATAACTATTTCATATCTCTTAATAGATACTGACCAATTGACAATACCATGAATAAGGTATGAGAGTAAAGTTCTAACTTACCTATCTCCCCAGTACTGGGTGTTAGCATCATTTTTTTTTTAAATTGCATTTTGGGTTTGGGGGTACATGTGAAGAACATGCAAGATTGTTGCATAGGTGCATACGTGGCAGTATGATTTGCTGCCTTCCTCCCCTTCACCTATATGTGGCATTTCTCCCCATGCTATCTCTCCCCAACTCCCCACCCCCCGCTGTCCCTCCCCTATTTCCCCCCAATAGAACCCAGTGTATAGTGCTACCCTCTCTGTGTCCATGTGTTCTCACTGTTCAACACCCGTCTATAAGTGAGAACATGCGGTGTTTGCTTTTCTGTTCTTGTGTCAGTTTGCTGAGAATGATGGTTTCCAGGTTCATCCATGTCCCTACAAAGAACACAAACTCATCGTTTTTGATGGCTGCATAATATTCCATGGTGTATATGTGCCACATTTTCCCTGTCCAGTCTATCATCGATGGGCATTTGGGTTGGTTCCAGGTCTTTGCTATTGTAAACTGTGCTGCAATGAACATTCGTGTGCATGTGTCCTTATAGTAGAACGATTTATAATCCTTTGGATATATACCCAGTAATGGGATTGCTGAGTCAAATGGAATTTCTATTTCTAGGTCCTTGAAGAATTGCCACACTGTCTTCCACAATGGTTGGACTAATTTACACTCCCACCAACAGTGTAAAAGTGTTCCTATTTCTCCACATCCTCTCCAGCATCTGTTGTCTCCAGATTTTTTAATGATTGCCATTCTAACTGGCATGAGATGGTATCTCAAGGTAGTTTTGATTTGCGTTTCTCTAATGACCAGTGATGATGAGCATTTTTTCATATGTTTCTTGGCCTCATGTATCTCTTCTTTTGTAAAGTATCTATTCATATCCTTCGCCCACTTTTGAATGGGCTTGTTTTTTTCTTGTAAATCTGTTTTAGTTCGTTGTAAATTCTAGGTATCAGCCCTTTGTCAGATGGATAAGCTGCAAAAATTTTTTGCCATTCTGTTGGTTGCCGATTCACTCTAATGACTGTTTCTTTTGCCGTGCAGAAGCTGTGGAGTTTGATTAGGTCCCATTTCTCTATTTTGCCTTTTGTTGTCAATGCTTTTGGTGTTTTGGTCATGAAGTCCTTGCCTACGCCTATGTCCTGAATGGTTTTGCCTAGATTTTCTTCTAGGGTTTTTATGGTGTTAGGTCTTATGTTTAAGTCTTTAATCCATCTGGAGTTAATTTTAGTGTAAGGTGTTAGGAAGGGGTCAAGTTTCTGCTTTCTGCACATGGCTAGCCAGTTTTCCCAACACCACTTATTAAACAGGGAATCCTTTCCCCATTGCTTGTTTTTGTCAGGTTTGTCAAAGATCAGATGGTTGTAGATATGTTGTGTTGCCTCCGAGGCCTCTGTTCTGTTCCGTTGGTCTATTTCTCTGTTTTGGTACCAGTACCATGCTGTTTTGATTACTGTAGCCTTGTAGTATAGTTTGAAGTCCAGTAGTGTGATGCCTCCCGCTTTGTTCTTTTTGCTTAGAATTGACTTGGCTATGCAGGCTCTCTTTTGGTTCCATATGAACTTTAAGGTGGTTTTTTTCCAGTTCTGTGAAGAAGGTCATTGGTAGCTTGATGGGGATAGCGTTGAATCTGTAAATTACTTTGGGCAGTATGGCCATTTTCACGATATTGATTCTTCCTAACCATGAACATGGAATGTTTCTCCATCTGTTTGTGTCCTCTCTTATTTTGTTGAGCAGTGGTTTGTAGTTCTCCTTAAAGAGGTCCTTTACGTTCCTTGTTAGTTGTATTCCTAGGTATTTTATTCTCTTTGTAGCAATTGTGAATGGCAGTTCATTCTTCATTTGGCTCTCTTTAAGTCTATTATTGGTGTATAGGAATGCTTGTGATTTTTGCACATTGATTATGTATCCTGAGACTTTGCTGAAGTTGCTTATCAGTTTCAGGAGATTTTGGGCTGAGACGATGGGGTCTTCTAGATATACAATCATGTCGTCTGCAAATAGAGACAATTTGACTTCCTCCTTTCCTAATTGAATACCCTTTATTTCTTTTTCTTGCCTGATTGCTCTGGCTGGAACTTCTAGTACTATATTGAATAGGAGTGGTGAGAGAGGGCATTCTTGTCTAGTGCCAGATTTCAAAGGAAATGCTTCCAGTTTTTGCCCATTCAGTATGATATTGGCTGTTGGTTTGTCGTAAATAGCTTTTATTATTTTGAGATACGTTCCGTCGATACCTAGTTTATTGAGGGTTTTTAGCATAAAGGGCTGTTGAATTTTGTCAAAGGCCTTCTCTGCATCAATTGAGATAATCATGTGGTTTTTGTCTTTGGTTCTGTTTATGTGGTGAATTACATTTATAGACTTGCGTATGTTGAACCAGCCTTGCATCCCTGGGATGAATCCTACTTGATCATGGTGGATAAGCTTTTTGATGTGCTGTTGCAATCGGCTTGCTAGTATTTTATTGAAGATTCTTGCATCTATGTTCATCATGAATATTGGCCTGAAGTTTTCTTTTCTTGTTGAGTCTCTGCCGGGTTTTGGTGTCAGGATGATGTTGGTCTCATAAAATGTTTTGGGAAGGATTCCCTCTTTTGGATTATTTGGAATAGTTTCAGAAGGAATGGTACCAGTTCCTCTTTGTATGTCTGGTAGAATTCGGCTGTCAACCCATCTGGACCTGTGCTTTTTTTGGGTGGTAGGCTCTTAATTGCTGCCTCAACTTCAGACCTTGTTATTGGTCTATTCAGGGTTTCGACGTCTTCCTGGTTTAGGCTTGGGAGGAGGCAACTGTCCAGGAATTTATCCATTTCTTCCAGGTTTTCTAGTTTATGTGCATAGATTTGTTTGTAATAATCTCTGATGATGGTTTGAATTTCTGTGGAATCTGTGGTGATATCCCCTCTATCATTTTTTATTGTATCTATTTGGTTATTCTCTCTTTTCTCTTTTATTAAACTGGCTAGTGGTCTATTTTGTTGATCTTTTCAAAAAACCACATCCTGGATTTATTGATTTTTTGAAGGGTTTTTCGTGTCTCTATCTCCTTCAGTTCTGCTCTGATCTTAGTTATTTCTTGTCTTCTGTTAGCTTTTGAGTTTTTTTGATCTTGCTCCTCTAGCTCCTTCAATTTTGACGATAGGGTGTCAATTTTAGATCTCTCCTTGCTTCTCATGTGGGCACTTATTGCTATATATTTTCCTCAAGAGTCTGCTTTAAATGTGTCCCAGAGATTCTGGTATGTGGTGTCTTCGTTCTCGTTGGTTTTGAAGAACATCTTTATTTCTGCCTTCATTTCATTGTTTATCCAGTCAACATTCAAGAGAAAGTTGTTCAGTTTCCATGAAGCTCTGCGGTTCTCAGTTGGTTTCTGAATTCTGAGTTCTAACTTGATTGCACTGTGGTCTGAGAGACTGTTTGTTAGGGTTTCTGTTCTTTTACATTTGTTGAGGAGTGATTTACTTCCAATTATGTGGTCCATTTTAGAGTAGGTGTGATGTGGTGCTGAGAAGAATGTATATTCTGTGGATTTGGGGTGGAGAGTTCTGTAAATGTCTATTAGGTTTGCTTGGTCCAGGTCTGAGTTCAAGTCCTGGATATCCTTGTTAATTTTCTGTCTCGTTGATCTGTCTAATATTGACAATGGTGTGTTAAAGTCTCCCACTATTATTGTGTGGGAGTCTAAGTCTCTTTGTAAGTCATTAAGAACTTGCCTTATGTATCTGGGTGCTCCTGTATTAGGTGCATATATATTTAGGATCGTTATCTCTTCTTGTTGCATTGATCCTTTTACCATTATGTAATGTCCTTCTTTGTCTCTTTTCATCTTTGTTGCTTTAAAGTCTATTTTGTCAGAGATGAGAATTGCAACTCCTGCTTTTTTTTTGCTCTCCATTTGCTTGGTAAATCTTCCTCCATCCCTTTATTTTGAGCCTTTGTGTATCCTTGCATGTGAGATGGGTTTCCCGGATACAGCACACTGATGGGTTTTGGCTTTTTATCCAATTTGCCAGTCTGTGTCTTTTGATTGGGGCATTTAGTCCATTTACATTTAGGGTTAATACTGTTATGTGTGAATTTGATCCTGCCATTTTGATGCTAGCCGGCTGATTTGCCCGTTGGTTGATGCAGATTCTTCATTGTGTTGATGCTCTTCACCATTTGGTATGTTTTTGGAGTGGCTGGTACTGGCTGTTCTTTTCTATGTGTAGTGCTTCTTTCAGGAGCTCTTGTAAAGCAGGTCTGGTGGTGATGAAATCTCTGAGTACTTGCTTGTTCACAAAGGATTTTATTTTTCCTTCATTTATGAAGCTTAGTTGGGCTGGATATGAAATTCTGGGTTGAAAGTTCTTTTCTTTAAGGATGTTGACCTGTAATCCCAGCACTTTGGGAGGCCGAGGCGGGTGGATCACGAGGTCGAGAGATCAAGACCATCCTGGTCAACATGGTGAAACCCCGTCTCTACTAAAATACAAAAAATTAGCTGGGCACGGTGGCGCGTGCCTGTAATCCCAGCTACTCAGGAGGCTGAGGCAGGAGAATTGCCTGAACCCAGGAGGCGGAGGTTGCGGTGAGCCGAGATCGCGCCATTGCACTCCAGCCTGGGTAACAAGAGCGAAACTCCGTCTCAAAAAAAAAAAAAAAAAAAAAAAAAAAAAGAAAGAAAGGATGTTGAGTATCGGCCCCCACTCTCTTCTGGCTTGTAGGGTTTCTGCTGAGAGATCTGCTGTGAGTCTGATGGGCTTCCCTTTGTGGGTAACCCTACCTTTCTCTCTGGCTGCCCTTAGCATTTTCTCCTTCATTTCAACCCTGGTGAATCTGACGATTATGTGCCTTGGGGTTGCTCTTCTTGAGGAATATCTTTGTGGTGTTCTCTGTATTTCCTGGACTTGAATATTGGCCTGCCTTGCTAGGTTGGGGAAGTTTTCCTGGATAATATCCTGGAGAGTACTTTCCAGCTTGGATGCATTCTCTTCGTCACATTCAGGTACACCTATCAAACATAGATTAGGTCTTTTCACATAGTCCCATATTTCTTGTTGACTTTGTTCATTCCTTTTTACCCTGTTTTCTCTAATCTTGCCTTCTCGTTTTATTTCATTGAGTTGATCTTCGACCTCTGATACCCTTTCTTCTGCTTGGTCAATTTGGCTGTTGAAACTTGTGCATGCTTCGCAAAGTTCTCGTGTTGTGTTTTTCAGCTCCATCAATTCACTTATAGTCCTCTCTAAGTTGTCCATTCTTGTTAGTATTTCGTCAAATCTTTTTTCAAGGTTCTTAAGTTTCTTTGCATTGGGTTAGAACATGTTCTTTTAGCTCAGGGAAGTTTCTTATTACCCGCTTTCTGAAGGCTGATTCTGTCATTTCATCACACTCATTCTCCATCCAGTCTTGTTCCCTTGCTGGTGAGGAGTTGTGATCCCTTGTAAGAGGAGAGGTGTTCTGGTTTCAGGTGTTTTCATCCTTTTTGCGCTGGTTTCTTCCCATCTTTGTGGATTTATTCACCTGTCGGCTTTGTAGTTGTTGACTTTCTGATTGGGTCTCTGAGTGGACGTCCTGTTTGTTGATGATGAAGTTATTTCTGTTTCTTAGTTTTCCTTTTAACTGTCTGGCCTCTCTGCTGTAGGACTGCTGAGGTCCACTCCAGGCCCTGCTTGCCTGGGGATCACTTGCAGCAGCTGCCGAACAGTAAAGGTTGCTACCAGTTTCTTCTTCTGCTTTGTCCCAGAAGGATACCTGCAAAATGTCAGTCTGAGCTCTCCGTTATGAAGTGACTCTTTGGATATACGGGGGTCAGGGAGCTGCTTGAGGAAACAGACTGTCCTTTATAGTAGCTCAAGTGCTGAGCTGTGATCCCAGTTGTTCATTCAGAGCTGCTGGGCAGGTAAGTTTAAGTCTACAGCAGCAGAACTCATAAACCCCTTTTTTTCCCCAGGTGTTCTGTCCCAGGGAGTTAGGGCTTCATGAGTTTCCGCTGTGTTGCTGCCTTTTTTTTTCTTCAGGGCTACCCTGCCCACAAGGAGGCAGCCTAGTCACTCTCAGCCTGCAGAGGCTTCGCTGAGCTGCTGTGGGCTCCGCCCAGCTGCCGTGTGAACTTCCCTGCAGTCCTGTTTATATGGGTGTAGTTAGAACTGCCTCGGCAATGGTGGCCCGCCTCTGTAATGACGGACTCTCTCTGTAATGGCGGGTTGCCTCGGCAATGGCAGATTGCCTCAGGAATGGTGGACTGCTTCCGTAGTGGTGGAGTGCCTCGGTTATGGCGGATGCCCCTCCCCCACAGAGCTGGACCATCCCGGGTTCAGCTGTGCTTGCTGTGAAACTCTTAACAACCCAAAGCATTTCCAATTGCTGTTTTTTTGGTTTTTTTTTTTGTGGGGGTGCGACCAGCCCGGCCTCATCACCTGGCTCCCTGCCTCAGAGCCTTTTGTTTTTTAGTTGAACGGTCGGCTCTCTCCCAGGTGTCCTGGTCGCCTGTTCAATAGGCACCAGGATCTGTGTGATTTCCCATGTGGCGACCCACTGTGCCAGCTGAAACCGCGGCTCTGAGATTCGTGGCGCTTTTTTGCCTGGGAATCTCCTGGCCTGGCTCCCTGTTTCAGCTCCCCTTGCTGGCTAAGTGGGGACACAATCCCGTTTACTCTGCGCTGGGAACCACTGCACCGGTGTGCAGGCAAAACAGCCGCGCCAGCCAAAACAGCTGCGTTGGCAACCCGTGGGGCTCCTCCGCCTGGGAATCTCCTGGTCTGTGGGCAATAAAAATCTGTCTGGAAATGCGGCGTCCACTCACCCTCTGCACTTTCACTCGGAGCTGCGATCCTGAGCTGCTCCTAACCGGCCATCTTGGATCTTCCCCCTCACAACTCTTCTGGAGGGCCTGATCACACACCTTTGTTAGCAGCTGCAACTCCTGTTGATACTGAAGCCTGCAAGTTTCCACGAATGCAGTCGCTGCCAAGGCGTCTCTACGCGTCTCTACCAGCATCTTTTTTTTTCTTTTGAGATGGAGTCTTTATCTGTTGCCCAGGCTGGATTGTACTGGTGTAATCCCGGCTTGCTGCAACCTCCCCGTCCCAGGTTCAAGCAATTCTTGTGACTCAGCCTCCTGAGTAGCTGGGTTTACAGGCATGTGGAATCACATCCCGCTAATTTTTGAATTTTTGGTAGAGACACGGTTTCACCATGTTGGCCAGGCTGGTCTCGAACTACTGACCTCAAGGGATTCGTCCTCCTCAGCCTCACAAAGTGCCATGCCCGGCCATTTTTTAAAAAAATTAGAAATATATATTACTTTAATATATACTTCTTTGATGATGATTATTAATACTATTCTGTCATATATTTACTATCGCCCTACCAAAAACCCACCCAAATACTCAAAAAGAGAATTCAGTAAAAAAAATCAATCTTTTTGATTGATTTTTTAAATTCTTGCTAGTCATTAAAAATGTACTACACAATGAGTAAAAAACCCACTTTACATAAACATATAAGGCAAAAACTGAGAGGCTGACCTCTTTACCCTCATTGCACTCCCTAGAGGTAATCAGTGTGAACAACTGCTGAATTCCCTTCTGAACTTTCTTTCTTTTTTTTTTTTTTGAGATGGAAGTCTCCCACTGTCACTCGGGCTACAGTGCAATCGTGCGATCTCAGCTCACTGCAACCTCCACCACCTGAGGCAATTCTCCTGCCTCAGCCTCCTGAGTAGCTGGGATTACAGGCACACACCACTACGCCCAGCTAATTTTTTGTACTTTCAGTAGAGACGGGATTTCACTATGTTGGCCAGCCTGGTCTCGAACTCCTAACCTCATAATCAGTCTGCCTCAGCCTCCCAAAGTGTTAGGATTATAAAGGCATGAGCCACTGTGCCCAGCCTGTACTTTCTCATATGAAGAGAAGGATAAGCAAAAACATCTATTTTGGTTATATAATTATTAAAAATAAGTACAGGGACTACAACTATACATATATAAAAATATGTAAGATTAACGAAAACTTTTATGAAGCTCTTATTATGTTATACTGTTCTAAGTATTACATTTATTAACTCATTTCATTGTCACACAAAAACAGAAGACGCAGAACAGTCAAAATAGGCTGGGCATGGTGGCTCACACTTGTAATCCCAGCACTTTGGGAGGCCAAAGTGGGCAGATCACCTGAGGTCAGGAGTTCAAGACCAGCCTGGCCAACATGGTGAAACCCCATCTCTACTTAAAATACAAAAATATTAGCTAGGCATGGTGGATGGCACCAGTAATCCCAGCTACTTGGGAGGCTAAGCCAGGAGAACCGCTTGAACTTGGGAGGCAGAGGTTTTAGTGAGCTGAGATTGCACCATTGCACTCCAGCCTAGTGAATAAGAGTGGAAACTCGGTCTCAAAAAAAAAAAATACAAATTCATATTTAAAACATATATATATACACACTAACAAAGAGTTGAAAATATAGATGCTAGAGTTAAATTTTTATTAAGATGTTTTTGTCTTATACATAATATACAAAAGCAATGCAGATATAATGAAAAAAGGTTATAAGGAAGGAAAGATTGATATCTAAATTCATACATTGTTGATTTGCCATCAAGGTGGACACTCCTCATAGGCAGGACACTCCTCACAGGCAGATATAATGAAAAATGGTTTTAAGGAAGCAAAGATAGGTATCTAAGTTCATACATTGTTGACTTGCCATCAGGGTGGACACTCCTCATAGGCAGGAGGAAATATATGGCTCCAGTTCTAAGAGTTTTCAGGATATTTGGTAATCTCACATAAACAATTAAATTTTTTGTACATACAAACAAAGTAATGTCTAAGAGAATAACAGAAACAAAGTATTATCTTCTAAAAAGTAAATCTATTACATTATACTAGTATAAACACAAATCCCAACAACTTCATTTAACTTACAAGTACAGATTTATCTTTAATAAAATTATCATTCTGTTTTCTGTTAAAACTGTTACACTAACCTGAAAAATTGCCAAAAATAAATTATAGAACAAAAAAGAAAACTGTTCCAATTTGTAAATATACATAGCAGAGGATTTAAATAAATAGACAGAAAGACATCCCATGCTGTTAGATGGACTACAAAGAAACAAGCAGTTCAGAGAGGAGGAAACCCAAAAGGCTAACACATTATGGAAGAGATACCTAAATTCAGTCATAATCGGAGAAATGCATATTAATTTAAGGAGATATAACTTTAAATTTATCAGACTAGCAAGAAGTAGAATGCTAGATAATGCCAAGTGTTAACGGCAATATGGGATTACATACTGCAAATGGGAATGTAGACCAGAGCAGTCGTTCTGGAAAGTAATGTGCAGTACTTAGTCAAATCAAGTGTATATATATCCAACAAACCAGCAATTCTCATATTTAGTAATATGTCAAAGAAATTCTCAAACAGTTAAAAGTAATAGATTTAATATATATAAAATATCACAGCTGGATCTTTAAAAAAAGAAACAAAAATAGCACAATTTGATATTTATAAATAAGTAATACATGTGTAAGAAAAAATATTTTTATAAAGATATATTTAAAAAAAACAGAAGGGAAACAAATGTAAGAGGAATGGAGATAAAAATGGATAAGTAAATTAAACAACAGAGAAACTGTGTGCAGACCAATGATGATGCGCCATAAACTATGAGAACTTAATTCTCTGTACCTGAGTTCAAAATAACATTTTCAAAAATACATAATGACTTTATGTTTAAGAATGCAGAAGCAAAAATCCTAAATAAAATATTAAGAAAGCAAATACAGTATATCAAAAGTATATCAAATGAAAAATACTGCAAGGCCAACTTTATTTCATTAGTAGGTTAAATGAGAAAAAGAACACATTATCTTAGATGCAAAAAATCAATTCACAAAAGTCAGTGTCTATTAGTGTTAGCATCTCTTAGAAAACTAGAAACACTTTTAACATGCCACACAGTAATTCTTAGAAAAATGATAAATACTAAACAGTTATACAGTTTTTATGTAACTTTAAAATAAATTTTTTTCCCTTCTTTTTTTTATTCTTCTTTGACCCTATCTCATGAAATAAAGTAAATTTTTTTTTTAAGGAAAAACTCTGTCACATGACCATAATGATACAAAGCTCTAGAGTTAATAGCCAATACTAGAAAAAGAGAGTTATAAATATCGGAAATATTTGCAGTTCATTTTTTTCTACCTAAAACATCCAAACAAGTATTTCTACAAGGTGACTAAATGACTTTGCACACAGAAGCAGAGCTTTCCCATGTGTTGGAAATAACCAGTTAGAGATAAAATGGAAAAAGATCCCACTCATGCAAGTAATAAAACCTACAAATTATTTACTTTACTCCTAGGTATTTAAGTACAAGATGTCTCTTACTTAAGGAATTAAGAAAAATCTTGTTTGAGAAGACTTGAAATGTAAAGATCCCAATTATTACCAAGGTAAATGCAAGTTCTGTAAAAATCCCACATGTGTGGGTGTATACATAAAATCTGATATATGCTAACTTGTTAATACAATTTATCTCTAAACGGTAGGTTTGTAAAAAGGAATGGAGAGAGGCTGAGGTACTTTCTACTTTGTATATTTCTGTATATACTGTGTTTTATATATACATGTATTATTATAAATAAATCATTTATTCTAAACATAAAATTTAGACAGTGTCTAAAAATAAAATGTAAATTTAACTCAATTCCAAATAAAAACTAAAACTGTTTATTTTTTGTAAAAAAGTTGATAGTTTCAAGTCAAATAATTAATGTTCCAAATCTTGCCCCCAATTCATATTATACCAAACTTACAAAAACATTTTATCCAAATCAATATAAATAAATTCCTTAACTAGGAAGGACAAGTTTTAGTGAAACTTTTACTAATAACTACCTGACTTTCAACTATCACAATACTAATCTCCTGCTAAAAATAATATACAAAATTAAGTCAAAATGTCAAAGCAATAATTTTTATTCAAACAGTCAAAAACAAAAAACATCACAGGCCAGACACGGTGGCTCATGCCTGTAATCCCAGCACTTCAGGAGGCCAAGGCAGGTGGATCATGAGGTCAAGAGATTCAGGCTATCCTAGCCAACATAGTGAAGCCCCATCTCTACTAAAAATACAAAAATTAGCTAGGCGTGGTGGCGCGTGCCTGTAATCCCAGCTTATCAGGAGGCTAAGGCAGGAGAATCACTTGAATCAGAGAGTCTGAGGTTGCAGTCAGCCAAAACCATGCCACTGCATCAGCCTGGAGACAGAGTGAGATTCTGTCTCAAAAAAAAGACATCACAAAGTAAATACCATAAAATACTAGATATATGTAAAAATATTCAAGATAAATTAATCATTTAAGCACTAAGTATATTAAATTTTAAGAACCTACAAATTCCTACCTTTGTTACAAAAAAAGCCAGTGATTATAATTTAATTTTTCTTGATAACTCGGGACTACATATATGTAATCACTGAACTGTGTTCTACAAAATTCAATGTAGAACTGTGTTCTACAAAAATGCAATGTCCTTTGACAAAGAAAGCACTGAGTGGGAGTTAGGAAATTCCTACTCCTGGTTTTCTCACAAATATGTGCAACCTTATTGAAGTTACTTAACTTTTCTGAGCAACCTCAGTTCCCTCAACTACAAATTAAAGAGTTTAACATTCTGTGATGATATGGAACTAAAATGGCATGTGGAAAACAGAGGTAGGTACTGATCCCAAGACAGTAATTATATATTTTTTAATACTTCTATTTATTTACTTGCATTCTGCTTATTTGTCTCCTCTTCATAGGACACTAAGGGTATGCAGTTGAAGTAACATCTTCCAAGGCAGTATTACTTTGGCTACTTATAAAACATTATTAAATCAAAATTAAAATAACCATCTTCCAAAACATTTCCCCTCATCCTACAGAATGATCATCCTCTCAAAGTAAGTCGCTAAAGAGATGAGAGACTGTCTATGCTGTTGACTACTATAGCCCCAAGTCCTAGAAATGTTACTTGCAAATAGTAGACACTCAATAAATATTTGTTAAACTGACTGATTTATAAGAAACAAGTAAAAACAGTATAAGGTAGCACACCCTAAGTGTCAAATGACAAAACAAGTACTAAAAAAGAAATATCACTAAAAGCTGAGGGTATCCAAAAATCTTAGTGTTGCAAATGGGACTTGAGCTAAATTTGAATAAAGAATATATAAATTTACAAGGTTGTAGAAGGACATTCCAGAATAAACCTTTTGAGCAATGACAAAAAAAACACGTATGGTTTATGTACAAAGTAAGATAACAATATTTTGGTTTGGAAAGAGTACAGTCATGTGTTGAATAATGACATTTCAGTCAATGATGAACTGCATATATATGGGATGGTGGTCCCATAACGTTATACCATATTTTGACTGTACTGTCTCTACATTTATGGCTTGGATATGTTTAGATACACCAGTACTCGTCACTGTGTTACATCTGACTACAGTATTCAGTATAGCAACATGCTATTCAGGTTTGTAGCCTAGAAGCAATAGGCTACACCATATAGCCTAGGTGTAGAGCAGGCTATGCCATTTAGGGTGTGAAGGTACACTCTATAATGTTCATACAAAAATGAAATTCCATTAAGTAATTCATGACTGCTCTAATATGTATGTAGGAAATATAAACAGTCTAATCATGGAGAGATTTAAAACCTATATTAGGCAAAATAAAAATAAAAAGAATGTGTTGAACAAATCAATTTTTAGAAGCTTGGGAGGCAATACTATGTAAACTACTTTAGCCAAGGGAGAAATCAGAAGTGAACTATTAGGGAAGATTCTACTTCAGTCATCCAGATATGAGGTGATGAGGTATGAACAAGGGTAGAAGTAGTACTAGGAATTAAAAGATTAAAAAAGGATTTTAAAATATGTATTTTACAAAACTAATGATGGCTAGAAGAGTGACTACAAGAAAGTGAAAGGTTGGCTGGACACAGTGACTCACTCCTATAATCCCAGCACTTTGGGAGCCTAAGGCAGGCAGATCATGAGGTCAGGAATTCGAGACCAGCCTGGCCAACATGGTGAAACCCCGTCTCTACTAAAAATACAAAACTTAGCCAGGTGTGGTGGTGGGTGCGTAATCCCAGTTACTCGGGAGGCTGAAGTAGGAGAATCGCTTGAACCTGGGAGGCAGAGGTTGCAGTGAGTCAAGATTGCGCCACTGCACTCCAGCCTAGGCGACAGAGCAAGACCGCGTCTCGAAGAAGAAAAGTGAAAGGTTGAGTGAAAGCTGAGGCTAGGTTTCTGGAAAGGGTAAATTAGGGGCTAGATCTGAGAAAACGGGCCAACTGGGTTTGGGAAAAGGATTTTAGAAAGGATGATCAAGTTTCAAGTTACGGTAGGTCATCCTGGTAAAGACATTAGCAAAAACTGGACGTGGAGAATTTTAACTGCAGAGAAGTATCAAGACTAGCTAGAGAGATACTTCTGTAAATCATCCAAAGAAAAGGAATTAAGAGTGGGAGGACTTCAAAGAGTAACTGCCAAAAAAAAGTATAATTTAGTAATCAATTATCTGAATAGAGGATCAGAAGCAAGATCACAAGAGATTGAGAAATGAGTAATCAAAAACAGAAAAAGAGAAAGACAACAGAGAGATGAGACTAGTAAAAACACTGAATGTAGTAAATGTGGTCCTTCAGAGAAATTCAGAGTGAAATGAAGGAGAATGAGGGATAGGATGACAATACTAATAGATAAGGGAGCTGAGAAAGGTGTTTCTTTTGTTGTTACTGGTTGGTTGATTAGCTGGTTTTTTTGTTTCTTGGTTTTTTTTTTGTTTTGAGACTAAGTCTTACTCTATCACCCAGGCTGGAGTGCAGTGGCACGATCTTGGCTGACTGCAATCTCCATCTCTCAGGTTCAAGCAATTCTCTTGCCTCAGCCTCCTGAGTAGCTGGGATTACAGGCACGCGCCACCACGCCCAGCTAATGTTTGTATGTTTATATTTTTAGTAGAGACGAGGTTTCACCATGTTAGCCAGGCTGGATCCTGACCTCAGGTGATCCACCGCCTTGGCCTCACAAAGTGCTAGGATTACAGGCGTGGTTTTTCATTAGGGAAAACTAAAATGGCATGGCAAAGTGGAGACTACCATTGGCATAATGGACTCAAGTCTGTCCAAAGTTAAGAATTACTGCTTGATTATAAGCACCACATGAGCTGAGACCCTATCTGCCTCTTCCCCATGGTATCTCCAGTGCCTAGGAGAACGCCAGTTTCGGGAAGTATCTAATGCCCCAACCAAAAACCTTGATGAAAAAGCACAGAAATTTTTAAATTCCACGATGGCACATTTTATATGAAGCTTTGGCATCATCGGAATTTCCGTATTTTAGCCTTTTTGTGTTTACTCTCACTTACTTGGCTAGCTATAAGCATTCTGAAAAGCTAGATCTTAATTTTTTGAAGGGAAGCAGGCTCAGAGATAAGATTACAGTGTTCCAGTCTAAGTTCCAGATAATTGAGGCATTTATTCATTTTAAAAAGCAGAGTTCAAAAAAGTTTACATATCACAAGATATTGGTGATGCAACATATAAACAAAATCAGAAAAGTAGAATGCAAAGTAATGACAACTAGATATTTAAAATATGATTTATCTACAAGGAAAAAATATTCAATTAGTTCTCAGAAGGAGTAAGACACTTATAAAAAAATTTGAAGGCATAGGCTTTAGAAAAGAAAAAAAAAATGTTACAGGGCCCTGCTGATAACAAAGACTTTTTAGGATGTTATGCCAAAGACATTTCCTGGCAGTCAATGATTAACACACAAGGGGGGATGAAAGGAGACAATGCTATACTGAAAACTACCAAAACCCAAGCAATTTGCTACAGCTAGCATCAAGTAGCAATTATGAAGCCTGTGGTCCCTAAAATGACCTCTGTCAAAATGATTTGGTATGGCCCAGGCAACACTTTATACAATAAAATGCAGACACTATTTGCACTAAAAAGCTCTTTCCAGTGGAAGTCATAAGGCAGAACTAGCAAGCAGCAAAAGGGACAGATACACTGCTCCCCTAAAACCAACACATACTGTACATTCACTAAATCTGACAAACATGGTAAATATCAAAGATGTCTGAAACACAGGTCCTGCCCTTAAGGACACAATTTAGCTGACAGACAAGATACACATATATAGACATTTGTTAATACATACTGAGTAACACTGTAGCCTAATATATGATTCATTCATTTAAGAACCACTTATTAAGCAGCTACTATGTGCCAGTCACTCTAATGACCCTAGAGAAATAAAAACACCCTTAAGTGACTCGGAATCTACCGAACAAACAAATATACCAAGTATAAGATAGCACAGGGGTCCCCAACTCCTGGGCCACTGACTGGTATGGGAAAAATTGTCTTCCATAAAACCGGTTCCTGGTGCCAAAGAGGTTGAGGACCACTGAAATAGCAGGTATAATAGAGATACAGAAGTTCTCACAAATCCCCTCTTGACCAATCCTATGGATTAACCAGTATTCTCATCTCTTTGGAGAACACTGCCTGAAGTCCAGGGCACATTAAATATTCACAGCTAATAGACTATTCTTTATAGTTCACCATACATTTTGGTCTCCATAGCAAAGTTGTATAAATTCACCAAGAGTCAACTAGGTTTCCTCTCAAACCTGTTTATGCCAGTTGCACTTGTTACTTGAATTAATAATTCAATTAAATATTACATAAACCAGTAAAATATAGATATAAAAAGGAAGAATGTCTTGGAAGGACAAGACAATAAAGGAGACCCACAAAAAATACTGCTGTCAAAGTAGATGTGGGTGAAACAACTGTAAAAGACTGGGGTGAGGGTAATAAAAAATCTAGGATTCTGCATTCACTCTGCTTTACTGGGAAAACCAAAGCCAGAAATCATTTTTTAAAAAACACGTGCCGGGCGTGATGGCGCATGCCTGTAATTCCAGCTATTCGGGAGGCTGAGGCAGGAGAATTCCTTGAACCTGGGAGGCGGAAGTTGTGCTGAGCCAAGATCGCACCACTGCACTCCAGCCTGGGCAACAAGAGCAAAACTCTGTCTCAAAAATAAAACACACACACACACACACACACACACACACACACACACACACACACACAGTGGGTTATTCAAGAATGACAATACAAAACTCCAATCAGCATTCTAATTCTAAGAAACAAAAACGTGAAGGGTGGGTAGGCCTTCTTACACTGGCCAAGGACTATACATCTATATACTATTAACCTAAAACAAATTGTTTAAGATATCATTTTAATATCTTTTTGGATTAACTGACCAACCACCAGTCTGGATGGTGCTGGGTAACAATGCTTCTTCCTTGTATATACAAGCCGTTAGGGAAGCACAAAGCTTCCTTATGCCTGGAAGTCAGACAGGTTTCCCAGAGTTAATGGAATCTTGAAAGATGATTAGAAATTCACTAGGCAGACAAGGGGAAGGAAAAGATTCTAGCCCTGCACAATGACCCTGAAGTATGAGAGAAAAAGAAAAACGTCAAAATATTTCCTTCTACTTACCATGCCCAGACCCATCACTCAAACTTTTTCTACAGCAAATTATTTAACCTTTCTTCCCAAATTTCTCACCTATGAATGTGGGAATGATTAATATCTACTACTACATACAGTTTTACAAATATTAAAATAGATTGTACATGTAAAGTGCTTAGCACTGTACCTGGGACATAGAAAATGCTCAATAAATGAAACTATTATTAATGTTGGCAGATAAAGAAGACGACAAAGGAGAAACAACAGATAAAAGTACTGGGTTGAATTACTAGGACCATGGATACCTTCTCCCCTGGCAGACTCTACTTTTCAAGTTCAGCAAGTGCGCTGACCCAGATCACAGGCTCCTCCCTGTTCCCTCCTTTCAGCTTCAAACCAAACCACATTCCTCAGGAGCAGGTTTTGGTTGTGCCTACAATTCAAGCTCTTTTGCTCACTGGTTAACCTTCTCATTTAGGAAGTATATATATATTAAAAAAAAGAGCAAATCCCAGACTGGGCTGTAATTTTCCTTCAGGTGAAACTGGTTATCACCGTTGTGGAATTTGACATGGTATTTACTTCTCCTAACTAGATATACCGGTATTGGAGCTGATTTCTCTCACATTCAAATGAACGCTAATGAAACCTGTGTGTTCAGTAATGAAACATTCCCTCTGGCCCTTTCCTTTAATCTTTCTGATGAGAGATGCATATTTGCCACACCCAAAATACCTATTTCACCCAACCTTATTCAATACTTCCCAAGCTCACCTTAATTTCAGGGTTCCTACTCCTTTATTTTTCTCTCCATCTCATCTCCAAAACAAGATACCTACTGCTTTTGTCTTCTGCCATATTGCTTCCAGCCAATTGTACAATAAATTTTCCTTCTTACATATCAGTGTTTTCTAATATTTCATTATCTTATTCAGATAAGGTACTTTTTTTTTAAAGAAAAAAAGGCATTAAGTCTGCCAAGGAAAGTGATCTTATTTCGTCAAATAACTTTCTGCCTAAGAGCAAATACACAGTTGACATATTATCCTGTTCTAACATAGCATATGTAAGACTGCCTAAAAACAGACTAATAGGCCGGATGTGGTGGCTCACGCCTGTAATCCAAGCACTTTGGAGGCCAAGACGGGTGGATCACCTGAGGTCAGGAGTTCAAGACCAGCCTAACCAACATGGTGAAATACCGTCCTTTAAAAAAAAAAAGACTAATAACCACACATAGTGTCTCAAGACTGTAATCCCAGCTATTCTGGAGGCTGAAGCAGGAGGATCAACAGAGCCCAGGAGTTTGAGGCTACAGTGAACTATAAGTATGCCTACGAATAGCCACTGCACTCCAGCCTGGTCAGCATGGCAAGAAAGACCCAATCGCTTTAAAATAAAAATTTTAAATAACCTAAAACTCAAAGCACTACACAATTTGATATACGATCAATAAACACAAACTATATTCAAATGTATATACAAAACTTAGTTAAGCTCCCTTCAAAGCAAGCTTAAAAAGCTCCAAATTTGGCCTAGTATGGTGGCTCATGCCTGTAATCCTAGCACTTTGGGAGGCTGAGGCAGGTGGATTACCTGAAGCCAGGAGATGAAGACCAGGCTGGTCAACATGGCGAAACCCTGTCTCTACTAAAAATACAAAAAATTAGCTGGGTGTGGTGGTGGGTGCCTGTAATCCCAGCTACTTGCAAGACTGAGGCAGGAGAATTGCTTAAATCCAGGAAGCGGAGGATGCAGTGAGCCAAGATCATGTCATCGCCCTCCAGCCTGGGTGACACAGTGAGACTCTGTCCCCCAAAAAAAAAAAAAAAAAAAAAGCTCCAAATTTGCAGATTTTAAGATGAAATAAGGATTTTATTTCAGTATTCCCTACACAAAAATAAAATTATTTAAAGAAATTAGAGAACTATATTGTTAAAGACTTCTGGGAAACACAAATTGTTAAAGATTTTTCTGAACCCCTTACTATATTGTTTCACTCAATTATTCTACTTCAAGAAAAACTTGAAATAATAATAAGAATTTAAATTATGACAACTTTTCAAACCATACTTAGTCATCTAAATGTTAAAATTCACTTGGATCCTTCAAGTCAGAAGCAGCTACACCGAGTGAGGGATCAAAAGGAGAGGATATGGTATACAGAGCAACGCCCTGGCCTGGGTACTAGGACCCCTGGGTTCTAAACTAAGATTAAAGTAATTCAGAGTGACCTGAGAAAAGTCACTTCATTTCTCTAGCCCTAACTGATGAAACAGGGATGAGATTACTTAAATTCTAAGGTCCCTCTGAGGTAAAATGTTCTTAGTCTAATGAAGGAAGAAAATCTTCTTCCTTCATTAGACTTCATTAGAGGGAGGAGGGCAGTGTATATATGTGCATATATGCATGTGTACGTGTGTGTGTATTCCCGTCAGCCCTAGAATTCTACAATTATAAGTGCCAAAATGAAAAATACAGATAAGAAATCCTTGAAGATTTAAGAACAGGTTAATGTGTGCAGTTTCTCCTGCCTCTGCTCTTTCCACCCCTCTACTCCCCTCTTTTGCTTCTTTTCCCCTTCTACCCACTTCCTCAATTTTTCTCTTGCCTCAAGCTTCTCTCCTGAACTCCAAATCTGCCTTGATTACTACCTCCAGTCCTTAATGTCTATAAGCTATCTACACTTTATATGAAATGCTTGGGACCAGAAGTATTTTGGATTTCAAGATTTTGGAAGATTTGAATATACCTAATGAGATATCTTGGGGATGAGACCAAAGTCTAAACACAAAATTCACTTATGTTTCATATACACCTTATACACATAGTTTAAAGGTAATTTTATTTTTCCCTATGGGATACTAAACTGTGTTGTGCACTTGCTTTTTGACTACCGCCTGCCACAAGAGGTCAGGTATGAATTTTTCCATTTGTGACATCATATCAGCAGCACTCAAAAGTTTTAGATTTTGAGGCATTTTGAATTTAGGATTTTTGGATTAGGGATGCTCAACCTGTACTTACAGGGCAAAGAGAATATAAGTAGCTACTGTGACAAATGGATCACTGAAACTGGTTCTTGGCCTCTATAACAAGACTTAAATAAATAATAAATCTAATGCCTTCTGTCCATAGAAATCTCAACCAACAAAAAAGCAAACCACTTATTGGACACCCATCATGTACCACATATTTTGCATACTTTATCTTTTTTTAAACCTTACAACAATCCTGCTTAGTAGGGATATTATCACCCACATTGCACAAAAATGAGGCCTAGAAAAATTTTAAACTGAAAGTGATAGAGATGTCTGACTCTGACAGCCATACTTTCCACTGCCCAATTAAGACAATCAATAGACTGTTTTGTCAAATTGGCCACTGGGCCAAGAAATTCTAGAGATCCAAGGACAATTTTATCTCTAATGGCCCAGAATTGAAACTTCAATGCTACTCAAAAGTATAGCTGACTTCAAGAAGACAGTAGGCTGGCAAAGGGGACTCTATCCAGAGTATCTGAACTTTCAAACACCTTTTAAAGACTGCATAGCAAAGGGTTTTGTTTTAAACTCTGCTTCAGTTATCAAGATTTTGGAGAAAAACTGTAGGTGTCCCTTTATCATTCAAAGAAAAGTAGATTTAGAAATAAAGTTTAGGACTAAATAGGCACATCTCTTGATAAAGAAGTACTGACAACATTATTTCTCCCCAAATAATTAGTAGGGTCATTCCAATTTGTCAGATTTTGAAAGTAAAATAAGAGAATTCAGTTTCCAGTTATCGTGCCCCATAGCAATTCTACTAACACAGCCAAAACTTCTGGACAAAATACTTTCACAATTTTCTTAAAAGCAACACAAACTTAGCAAGGAATTATCTGGCCAAAATAAAAGGGAAAATGGGAACCCAGTGAGGTAAGGGAACAAAAAGCCATTTTTGCCCTTAGGATATTGGCCAATCAGAATAAACAGTCTTACAGGACCCAACAAGCAAAAATCAAACACCCCACCCATCCAGAGCAGACATCTAACAGGTGATATACCCTCACATTTAGCTAAGACCCTACAGGGCTGATGTCTTCAAAACAAAGATGAAACAGAAGTATACTGGACCTCAAATGTATTCACAACCAAAATTCACATCAGCTAGGTGGCCCAAACACCTTAAGGAAGGCATTTACTTTAAAGTCATTCTGGGCCAGGTGTGGCGGCTCATGTCTGTAATCCCAGCATTTTGGAGGCTGAGGCAGGCAGATCACTTGAGGCCAGGAGTTCAAGACCAGCCTGGCCAACATAGCAAAACCCCGTCTCTACTAAAAATACGAAAATTAGCCAGGCACTGACCAGGCACAGTGGCTCACGCCTGTAATCCCAGCACTTTGGAAGGCCAAGGCGTGTGGATCACAAGGTCAGGAGTTCAAGACCAGCCTGGCCAATATGGTGAAACCCCGTCTCTACTAAAAATACAAAAGTAAATAGGCATAGTGGCAGGCACCTGTAGTCCCAGCTACTCAGGAGGCTGAGGCAGGAGAATTGCTTGATCCCAATAGGCAGAGGTTGCAGTGAGCCGAGATCCCACTGGGTGACAGTGGGAGTGTCTGTCTCAAAAAAAAAAAAAAAATTAGCTAGGTGTGATGGTGCACACCTGTAGTCAAAGTTACTCCAGAGGCTGAAGCACGAGAATCGCTTGAACCTAGAAGGCAGAGGTTGCAGTAAGCCAAGATCACGCCACTGCACTCCAGCCTGGATGACAGAGTAAGACAGTCTCAAAAAAAGATAAAAAATAAAGTGGTTCTAGACTGGTAATGCCTCTAGACATCTACCAGAAGCAAATGCAAAAAAAACAAACAAAAAAAAACCCTTTTCTAAAGAAGATACCTTTATTTGAGAGCTCAGATTAGTCTCATAGTTTCTCTTTTCTTTTTTTTTTGAGATGGAGTCTCTGTTGCCAGGCTGGAGTGCAGTGGCGTGATCTTAGCTCACTGCCACCTATGCCTTGCAGGTTCAAGTGATTCTCCTGCCTCAGCCTCCTGAGTAGCTGGGACTACAGGAGCCAGCCACCATACCCGGCTAATTTTTTGTATTTTAGTAGAGACAGGACTTCACCATGTTGGCCAGGATGGTCTCGATCTCCTGATCTCATGAGCCGCCTGCCTCAGCCTCCCAAAGTGCTGGGATTACAGGTGTGAACCACCACACCCAGCACCCCTCTCTTTTTTTTTTTTTTTTTTGAGACGAGTCTGTCGCCCAAGCTGGATTGCAGTGGTGGGATCTCAGCTCACTACAACCTCCGTCTCCCATGTTCAGGCGATTCTCCTGCCTCAGCCTCCCAGGTAGCTGGGATTATAGGCTCCCACGACCATGCCCAGCTAATTTTTGTATTTTTAGTAGAGATGGGGTTTCACCATGTTGGGCAGGATAGTCTTGAACTCTGGACCTCAGGTGATCCACCCGCCTCAGCCTCCCAAAGTGCTGGGATTACAAGCATGAGCCACCATGCCCAGCCAGTCTCATAGTTTTTCAAGGACGGTAGGCAGCACACAAAGATAAACTAAGGACACAAGAGAACAAGTCATCATGAGCAAGAACCAGCAGAAACAACAGAACACACAAAGGTACCTGTAAGATCTCAGATAAAGGAAGTGCAGAAACACTAAAAAATAACTACTTACTATATTTAAAGAATTAAAGATGACACTGAAAATATCTGCTGAGAACAGAACAATATTTTTTTAAGAAATGACCCAGCAGATTTGAAAAGGAACCAAAATGAACTTCAACAATAACCAAAACTAAAAATTCAGTAGATGGTTTTAACAAATTAGACTCAGCTGAAGAGAAAATTAATGGATTGGAAGGTAATTCACAGACTGGAAAGTAACTCGGAATAAATTATCAAGAATAAAGCATGGAGAGATAAAAAGATGGAAAATATACAGCAGATAATGGAGAAGCTCTAAGATCATATAATCAGAAATCCAAAAGGAGAAGAAAGGAAAATGCATTCGAGGACAAACCTAACAAGATAGCAATTAAGAAATCAGCAGAACTAATGAGAAGCCAATCCACAAATTCAAGGAGTCTAATGAAGTCCCAAACAATATAAAAAAAAAAACTATACTGTGACACATCATAATGAAACTACAGAACACCAAAGAGAGAAAATTTTAAATGTAACCAATAAAATAAGCTAGAAAGCAGTAAAACATGGTAAAATCTTTATGTCTATTATGTTTTTAAAAAAAGCATCAGTGTAGCTCTGCTTACCTCAGAAGGTTGTACAGATTAAATGATATATTGTATCTGAAAGGGCTTTAAAGAAAACTAAAGAGTGCTTGCTGGCTGTAGCAGTACATATACTAAATTGGAATAATACAGAAGATTAGCATGGCCCCTAGACAAAAAATATGAAAAAATAAAACTGTAAAGATATCTGGAGATGTAAGTGACACAGCTTGTACAAAACTTATTTCATTCTAGGTCATTCAGCCTCTCTCTGAACCTCACTTTACCTAATTGAGCTGATTACTTCCAAAGTTCATTCCAGCTCAAAGATTACTCTGTCATTACATCTCAGTCAGGAGGAGGTGATTCAAATTATAATATTCGCCTGCCTAAAAATAAAATGCTAGCTACCATCAGAAAGAACAATGGAAAAAGAAATTATATCCCAAATTCTATAAAAAGCCATCCATATATGGAATACTAATAAAAGTGTTGAAATCATCAAACTTTTATAGATATGTAAAAACAGAAAAAACAACTAAAGCAGTGGTTCCGAATCCTTGCTACATACTGGGGAGCTCAAAAACTACTAATGCTAGGGGTCCTAATACTAATACCTAAGATTCTGATGTAATTGATCTGGGGTAAAGCCCAGGGAATTGGTATTTTTTTATTTTATTTTTTTGTAGAGACAGAGTCTTGCTCTGTCGCCCAGGCTGGAGTACAGTGGCACAATCTTGGCTCACTGCAACCTCTGCCTCCTGAGTTCAAGCAATTCTCCTGCCTCAGCCTCCTGAGTGGCTGGGACTACAGGTGCACGATCCCACGCCCGGCTAATTTCTTTTGTATTTTAGTAGAGATGGGGTTTCACCATGTTGCCCAGGCTGGTCTCAAACTCCTGAGCTCAGGTAACCTGCCCGCCTCAGCCTCCCAAAGTGCTAGGATTACAGGCGTGAGCCACCTAGCTTGGCCAGGGAATTGGTATTTTTAAGTGTTCCCTCTGATTATTCTAAGAGCATAACTAAGGTTGAGAAACACTGAACTGAAGAAACAAACAATGAGATATATTGTTAAAGATTAAAGCCTCTATAAACTTTCTAAAATATAAAGATTATTAAATTATCAAGAATTTGAGTAGAATGAAAAATGAACCTGCTGACAAAATTATACCATACCACGATGGAGTTCAGCTGCTCAAAATGTAAAGAAAGAGGTTTAAAGGGCCAAATAAAATCTAGGATTCATTTTATAATGTGGTTAGTATATTTATACAATTTGTTACCCAAGATGTACTGCAAAGTTAAGATAAACACATATAGAAGTTTGTATGAATTCCAAGGTAACAGATACCTACTGGGTTATTAAGGAAAGCAAATACACTTGAAGCATATCCTCAATGTTCTGAGGCTGACAGTGAAGGCAACTATTCACTCCCATTAAATCTCTTAGAGCCAGGTCAAACCCAAAATATGACAATGCATGGCCTCAGGATGGCACTTGTGTGCTCTGGCCTCAGAAAAGTTCATGACTGAAGATTATGCTTTTCTCTGGGGATGAGGAGATAACCGAGAGCAAAAGTTTAGCATCATGCATCTGCAACCACTTATTTGTTAAGCACTTAACTTGGTGTTATGAACCATGCCTCTGCTAAGTACTTTAAATTATCTTAATTTAATTTCTCACAAGGTAATTTATTATCCTTATCTACAAATGAGGAAACTAGGACTCTGAGAAATCAAAATTATGGCAAATATGTATTTTAGGCATAAAATGCATAGTAAGTTTTGTTAGAAATAATAGTCACAATAATAAAGGCAAACTCATGTTAAGTTATTTATGTTTTCCATTAAAAAGCTCAGTAAATCTTCTCAGCTGTCCTATGAGGCTGCTCAGTCTCTCTCTATACACATATTTTTATTCGTTTGTTTGTCTTGTTCTGAGACAGGGCCTCACAATGGCGCCCAGAGACTCGATCATAGTGCACTGCAGCCTTGATCTCCAGGACTCAAGCAATCCTCCCACCTCAGCCTCCTGAGTAGCTGGGACCACAGACACATGCCAACACACCCAGCTAATTTTCCGTATTTTTTGTAGAGATGAGGCTTTGGGCCTGGTGGCTCATACCTGTAATCCATGCACTTTGGAGGCCAGATCACCTGAGGTGGGGAGGATCACCTGAGGTTGGGAGTTCAAGACCAGCCTGAACAACATGGTGAAACCCCGTCTTTAAAAAAAAAAAAAAAAGAGAGAGAGAGAGAAGAGGCTTCACCATTTTGCCCAGGCTGTACTTTTTTTTTTTTTTTTTTTTCTCCTAAGAAAGGGTCTCCTTAGCCGGGCGCGGTGGCTCAAGCCTGTAATCCCAGCACTTTGGGAGGCTGAGGCGGGTGGATCACGAGGTCAAGAAATCGAGATCATCCTGGTCAACATGGTGAAACCCCGTCTCTACTAAAAATACAAAAAATTAGCTGGGCATGGTGGCGCGTGCCTGTAATCCCAGCTACTCAGGAGGCTGAGGCAGGAGAATTGCCTGAACCCAGGAGGAGGAGGTTGCAGTGAGCCGAGATCGCGCCATTGCACTCCAGCCTGGGTAACAAAAAGCGAAACTCCGTCTCAAAAAAAAAAAAAGAAAGGGTCTCCTTCTGTTGCCCAAGCTGGAGTGCAGTGGAGTAATCATGACTCACTGCAGTTTCAACCTCCCAGCCCCACACGATCCTCCCACCTCAGCCTCCCAAGTAGCTGAGACTACAGGCACACACCATCACACCCAGCTAATTTTTTTTTTTTTTTTTTTTTGAGACGGAGTTTCGCTCTTGTTACCCAGGCTGGAGTGCAGTGGCGTGATCTCGGCTCACCGCAATCTCCGGCTCCTGGGTTCAGGCAATTCTCCTGCCTCAGCCTCCTGAGTAGCTGGGATTACAGGCACGCGCCACCATGCCCAGCTAATTTTTTTGTATTAGTAGAGATGGGGTTTCACAGTGTTGACCAGGATGGTCTCGATCTCTTGACCTCATGATCCACCCGCCTCTGCCTCCCAAAGTGCTGGGATTACAGGCTTGAGCCACCGCGCCCGGTCAGTTTTTTAAAAAATTTTTTCTGAAGATGGGGTTTTGCCATGTTGCCCAGGCTGGTTTTGAACTCCTGGGCTCAAGTGATCCTCCTGCCTCAGCCTCCCAAACTACTGGGATTACAGGTTTTGAGCCACCCTGCACCTGGCCCTCTAAATACTTTTGAGTCATCTTTGACTCCCCTTTTTCTCAAACCCCACATTCTATCCTTTAGCACATTTTGTTGGCTCTATTCAGAATCCTGTTTTTTGTATTATTTTGAATATGTATCAAAATACACATTCACATATCTTGTCACTACCACCTTAGTTCATCTTCTGCCTGGATTTATTAAAGTCACCTCCTAATTAGTCCCCCTGCTACTTCTACTCTTGTCGTCCCTCCAAGTCTATTCTGAATCATTGCAAAGGGTCCCTTTTAAAGATGGTGTCACTCTTTTGCTCAAAACATCTATCTGATGGCTGCTCATCTTGCTGAAGTATAAGGCCAAAGTTCTTACCCTGTCTGACATGACTTCTTCGTTCTCTTCCTCTACTCTAGCCACTTTTGCCTCCTTGTTGTTCCTTAAACATTCCAAGCATGCTTCCTCCCCCCAGCTGTTCCTTCCATCTAGAAAGCTCTTTCCTCACCTTAGGTATCACCTTTTCAGGTCTTAGCTCAAATGGCATCTAATCAGAGAATCCTTTCTTCCCCGTTGCACTCTCTCAAACCCTCTTATTTTCCTTCCCAACATTTTACGTATTTATTTATCACTGTCTGCCTCAACAATTTAAGCTTCACAAGGGCAAGATCCGTATTTTTGTTGTTGTATCTCCAGTGTCTACAACAAGGCCTGGCATGAGGTAGTTACTTGAAAAATATTTGGGAAGTGAAAATATAAATCATTAATGCCAAGACCCAGAAAATACAAATCATTAAAGCCGAAACTCCAGCATACAGCCTCCATGCCACATGCCTTAAGCTACTCAATCTTGCCACCTTTTTCACACAACTCTAACACTTCCAGGTAAATAGCAGAGCCTTTTCTATAGCACACACATATCAAAATCTAGGGCCAACATTTTTTATTTTTTATTTACATGCCTGTTTTCTCCTAAGTCAGTAATTTTCAAATACGGAGTCTTAGGTTTTCATGACCTCATAAAGTTCTTTCCTCCTGATATTCTCCCCATTCACTGCTAACTCTTCTCTCCTTCACTATTCCTTTTTTTTTTTCTTTTCTTTGAGACAGTCTCGCTCTGTTGCCAGGCTGGAGTGCAGTAGCGCGTTCTCAGCTCACTGCAACCTCTGCCTCCTGGGTTCAAGGGATTCTCCTGCCTCAGCCTCTGGTGCACGCCCCCACACCCAGCTAATTTTTGTATTTTTAGTAGAGAAAGGGTTTCACCATGTTGGCCAAGATGGTCTCAATCTCTTGACCTCGTGATCTGCCTGCCTGGGCCTCCCAATGTGCTGGGATTACAGGCGTGAGCCACTGCACCCAGCCTCTCCTTCACTATTCTAAGGAAACTAGCCCCCTCCCCAAATGATAAACACTGTGATTCTTTTACAAGTTATATCATACTAACTAAACATGTTTCTTTGAGGTCATCTAGCACAATGCCTCATATACACATATTTTTCTCAAATATGATTAGTATTCCTTCTCCAATTCCTTTTACAAATGTAAAGCTCGCTAA
Source organism: Aotus nancymaae (assembly GCF_030222135.1). Classification (NCBI taxonomy): domain Eukaryota; kingdom Metazoa; phylum Chordata; class Mammalia; order Primates; family Aotidae; genus Aotus; species Aotus nancymaae. The sequence continues at coordinate 35,801,269 of NW_026988471.1, forward strand.
AAATCTTAATCATTCTTTTCCTCCCACTCCCATGAATTGTCTAATCTCAACTGGACGTGAGGAGGAGAGCATTATCAAAAATAAAAAGAGAATCTATCAACTAAGATGGGCAAGAGTGAAATAAATAACAAACAAATAGGTATTTGCTATAATGTGGCTGTTTCCTTACTCCCAAGATCTGAAGGAGGGAGGAAGCGGTAAAGGCAGGCCAGGTAGATGAGAGCCTGGATTGCCTTTCACAACTCTTCCCTGGCAACCTGAAAGAGGAGGGCTGACAGGTTCCTGAAGGGGTAAATTTGACTTAATCTTAAAGGTATTTATGTTGACTGGTGTTAATGGCTTGAGAAAAGATTTAAAAATTAAAAGGAGGACACCAACTGATCCATATTTCATCACAATGCATTCAACTCTTTTACTTCCTATTGTGTTTCTAAGAAAATTCAATGGTAAAAGAAAAATAGAGAAGATTCAAATGTAATGATGGTAATGTAAAGAAATTATTTAAATTTTTTTCAATTATACTAATAAGGGGCAACAAAGACCACAGATTATTGCAAACCCTTCCCCCCAAAATATATCATACACGTTCTGTTAGGAAAATTACACATTTTTAAAGTTTCTCTATGGAGGCTTAATTTAATTTGTGCACAAAACAAAAGACACTGTTAAAAAAGCTATGTCCTTGGCTGGGCGCAGTGACTCATGCTACCATCCCAGCACTTTGGTAGGCTGAGGCAGGCAGATCACTGAGGTCAGTAGTTCAAGACCAACCTGGCCAACACATGGTGAAACCCCATCTCTACTAAAAATACAAAAATCAGCCAGGCATAGTGGCACATGCCTGTAATCCCACCTACTTGGGAGGCGGAGGCAGAAGGACTGCTTGAACCCGGGAGGTGGAGGTTGCAGTGAACCAAGATAGTGCCACTGCACTCCAGCCTGGGCAACAGAGCAAGACCCTGTCTCCAAAATAAGAAACAAAAAATTTTTAAGTAGTGTCTTTAATATGATAAGCACCCATGGGAAAGCTACCTGGAGTTAATAAACATTTGCCACGAATAACCCAGGAAGGGGTGTTTGTGGATGTGTGTATAAAAATTGAAGATTAACTATAGTTACTGGTAAATTGAAAAGTTTAAACGAGGAGAGGGAGTGAACAGGGGAGAGGATGGGTTGGAATTCCCCAACTTCCACAGGTAGGAAGGTAAGCATTGTTTTCTGGTGTGTTTTTCACCAAAATACTGGGACTTATCTTACATTCCCAAAACTAGAAAAGAAATTAAATTTTAAGTAGCTACATAGAAAAGTCACTGCACACAACTTCACAACATTAAACTCTGCCTTTAACATTTCCTTGAAGCCTGAAAGCCACACCTTTTATAGGATGCACTTCTAATAAATGTCAACGTGTAAGCATTCAAATTTGTTGGAAACTATATAGACAAGGTCAAAGACAACTTGCAAATAGACCAGATCGACTAAATACTACAGCGACGGAACAGCAGGGATCAGAAAGCTGCCAAAGAATATAAACATATAACTAGAAATACAGACTTAAGGCTGGATGTGGTGGCTCACGCCTGTAATCCCAGTGCTTTGCGAGGCTGAGGCAGGCAGATCACAAGGTCAGGAGTTCGAGACCAGCCTGGCCAACGTGGTGAAACCCCATCTCTACTAAAAATACAAAAACTAGCTGGGGCGTTGGTGGCAGGCGCCTGTAACCCCAGCTACTTAGGAGGCTGGGGCAGGAGAATCACCTCAACCCAGGAGGCAGAGTTTGCAGTGAGCCGAGACTGCGCCACTGCATTCTAGCCTGGGCGACGAAACAAGGCTCCGTCTAAAAAAAGAAAAGAAAAGAAAAGAAATACAGACTTACAAGGAATCAGAGAAACTACTGGTCACTCCCTCACTTCATTCAACTGCTCATTTGTCACCTCTCAGAGGCCTACACTGACCACCCCATCTAAAATAGCTGCCCTTATCACACTCTATTCCTGAACTCTGACTTATTTTTTCTCACAGCAGTTGCCACTATAAGCCATTATATTCTATAGGCGCATCTGCTCGACTGTTTGCCCCTCCACTGAAACATAAACTCAATGAGGGCAGAAGCTTGGTCGTTTTTTTTTTCATCCCCGGGCCTAAATTAACATGGCACTCAATACACAGGTGCTGAATAAATAAATGATAAAAGTGAAACCCAGAGAGGTTAAAGGATTTCCTCAAGGTCACAGACCTAGCAACAAACACAGCCCTTACTATAACCTTGTCTACTATAGACCTGTGTGTTGGCTCTTTCGACAGCCACTTCCACTACACCACAGAGCCTGTTCCAGCACATGATTCTGTTTAACAGATTTCTCCTCTTCTTTTTTTTAAGTGCCAAAGAAAATACATGTTACCAAAAAAAGTGACACACTGGGTAGCATTTTAAACTCAAGTGTTTCGCTAACTAAAACTATATTCAAATTTCATAAGTATACAGGCTTAGCCCGTAAAACAGAAAGGCACAACTATTCATAGTTAAGTTCCTCTTGAAATTGGTGTGTATGCCTTGAAAGTTTTAAAACCACCACTGAAAACCTATTCACCAATTCTGAATGGTCTGTAAAGTATCAGCCTCACTTTCATTATTTTCAGAGCCCACAGTATCTCCTCCCTGGCTATACTTTAACTTGCAGATTATGCAAGGCAATGTAACTAACTTCAAAGCTCCTCTAGTTTCTTTTAAAGTACAAGAAAATCTCCCAAAACACTGAACATAAAATTAACCCTTGGGACGTTTCAGATTCTGAGAACAGGAACCATCTCTGAACCATTCTCTCTGACTGTGATCATCTAGGTCCTTCATTCAAAATGCATTAACTGGAAATACCTAAAAGAAACGTGGGAGGGGGTCGGAAGAAAGTGGAGAAGATATATTTACATATATTAAAAAGGGAGCTGATATATGCATAACACTTTTGCTCAACGTCAACTTCTCGTCTCGAGTCAAGGCCTCACTGACACAACTTCTGCTGTCTTCTTGATCACCTTCCTCGCAGACAGGGGCCAAAGCCGGCACCTTCTGCCGGGACCTTCTCTAGACCTAGAATGGGGCACACCAGGACACCGGACGGTTTGCTCTGCGTCTCTCAAAACTACTGCCAGCCCAATTAGTAAACCGAGAGGACAGCCCTGCGATGCGAGATGGATAGAGTTGAAATGAGCCTGGGAGTTAAGAGTGGGATGGGGCGACGAAGAGGCGTGGGGAGGGTAAACAACGCACCGGGAACAGGAGTGTGAACAGGGTTGAGGTGGGGTCAGCGAAAGGCAAAAGGCGAAGGAAGGAAGGGGACGGGGGACGGGGCTCAGCGGGGGACGGGGCTCAGGGTGGGATGGGCGGGAGCAAAGGGGAGGGGACGCGAGCGGGCTGGGGGAGGGGGAGAAGGGTCCGGGGCGGGGCGGAAGGGAGCAAAGAGGCGGGATGAAGACGGCCAGGCCGGGAGGGTCTTTACCTGCAGCTCCGCCCGCTCCACCTCCCACTGGGCTCTCTCCACCTCGAAGCGGGCCCACTCATGCTGCAGGAAGTGCAGGATCCCTGGGAGACTGTACTGGGCTCGGGCCGCCCCCGCCGCAGCCGCCCCTTCGCCGGCCGCGGCAGCCTCCGCCAGAGGCCCGAGCCCCTTGGCACCGCCGGCGCCCGGGTGGTTGTTGCTGAAGAAGACGCCGGGACCCGCCTGTTCGTCCATGGCGGCTGCAGATACCCGGGGAGCTGCCCCGGCGCCCAGCAGCGGAGGCAACAGCGGCGGCAAGCAGCGCCTCCTCCTCCCTCCGCCGCTCCCGCCCACACCCCAGTCAGCAGGGAGCAGCCGCCTGGGCGCGGGGGCCGGCCGAGCCCGTGACGGGCCGGGAAATGGGTCAACTGCAGCGCGCGGGCGGCCCGGGGCTTGCCGGGAAATGTAGTCGTGGGGCGGGGCGCGGGCGAGCGCGGCCAAGACGGCCTGTGGGGCTGCGCCTCGGCTGGGGCGTGGCTTTGGGCCCGTCCCGCCCTCTCCGGCTCGCCGCGGAGGGGGCCGGCCGGGCGGGGAGCGCGGGTTTCCTCTGGGGCTGGCTGGGCGCGGGCGGGCGGCGCTCCAGCCTTCCTCGCACGCGGAAGTTGGCGGGCGGTGCTCCCTGTTGCACACACAGACACACGCGGGCGGCGCTCCCTGTTGCACACATACACAAACACGGAAGTTATCACACCAAGATACCAGCCCGAGCCGTGTATCTTTTAAGGTTTCCTGGTCGTTCTGTGAAGAAACAGGGTCAAAGCGAACTACCTGGTGCGGCAGCGGGACCGGGGTTCTCCCGCTGTCTGTCCTGCGTGCTCTCGCGCCTGCTCCGACTTCGGAGTTTCTGTCACCCTAGACTCTCCTCTATTCTGCCAGTCTGCGGGTCGCTGTCGCTCCTGCCTTTCTTTTTTGACTCGAGGGGCTCAAACCTGTTGCCTGACCGGTTTTCATTGCTAAGGAACGCTGCTCACCTCTCCAAGACAACGCCGCAGCTTACTGCTGCTGCCTCTAAATTGTGGTTTGTTGACAGCCCGTCTGAAAACCTGCTCTGTTGAAGTTTCTTTCCCTTTGCAGTCCGCCTGCAGTAAATCCTGTAAAAGTTTTAGCATCCAATAACAGATGCTTTGTTATTTGTCTCATTTTTCCTTACTCCCGCTCATTTTTACTCCATTTAATTGAACATATATTTTGATTATCTGTTATCTCTCGCGCTGGGAATATTAAGATAAATGACACCATTTCTGTTATCAAAGATTGGCATATAATCAAGCATCACAGTGCCTTCAAAGCGACACCACCTGAAAGAGCAAGGTCCCTTTCTGCTCCCTAGCCCAGTCTTAGATATCCTGGGCCCTCTCCATTTTCACTTGTCCTGTTCCCAGTTTCTTTAACGATTCACTTGCAAACTGGCAACAGCGTCCACCTACCAAAGGTACACCAGAGTCCTTTCCTTTTAAGTGGCTCTCTGTAAATATTTTCCTTCTCCTAAGTCTGACAATATGTCATTATAAATTCACACTGCAACAGTGGGAGAAAGGAAGGCCCTTGAAAACAATTTTAAAAATGCAAATGAGGCTGGGCTTGGTAGCTCACGCCTGTGAACCAAGCACCTTGGGAGGCTGAGGTAGGTGGATCACTTGAGGTCAGGAGTTCGAGACCGGCCTGACCAACATGGGGAAACCCCATCTCCACTAAAACTACAAAATTAGCTAAGCGTGGTGGCGCATGCCTGTGATCCCAGCTACTCGGGAGGCTGAGGCAGGAATATTGCTTGAAGCCAGGAGGCGAAGGTTGCAGTGAGCTGAGATCGCGCCATTGCACTCCAGTGTGGGCGACAAGAGCAAAACTCCATTTCCAAAAAAAAAAGCAAATGAAATTAAGCACCTTTTTGTCACCCTGAAAGTTATCTGGAATTCTTACGTTTTCTGGGACATAATTCTGGGCTATGAGACTTGATGGCCATGAAAAAAATGAAACGATACAGGCTGCTGAGTGACATGTCAGGGAAAGACATCCTGTCCCTGTCCTCTCTCCCCTCCCCTCTTTCCCATGGCTACTTGCAGAAAGGACAGGAAACACATTGTATCTGCTCTGGTTGCAAATAAAGATGGAGAACTCTCTTCTCTCGTTAATTGATGTTTCTGCTTTATGAATTCATTCTTTATTATCATCAAAGATTGATCCAGGCCTGGCCAAATTCCCTGTGTCATAACTTATTTTGGCTGTCAGTGTCCTTTGAGATACAGCCCAGTCTTCTCATTTATAGCTCAAGGAACTAAGTTTCAAAAAAATTGAGACTTGTCCACAATGAGGCCTTGAGTGAGAGGACACATGCAACAATTTGTTTAAGTCAATTCATAGCAGACCACAAAATGTAGTTAAATTCATAGATAATCTGGACTACCACACATATACAAAAACACTATTTTAATTCATAGTTCAACTTTATTACTCACAATACCTTTTTTTGCTTTACGAGGACTCATTTACATTTTGGCCGAGTGCCATGGCTCACGCCTGTAATCCCAGCACTTTGGGAGGCCGAGGCGGGCAGATCACTTGAGCCCAGGATTTGTGGGCAGGAGGCAGGAGAATTGGGTCTGGAGGCAGGGAACATAAAGCAGATTCATGCTGACTTCCTAGAACTGAATCAAATGGAAACACTTAAGCTATGACAGGATCTTCATTTACTTAGAGCACCCCCCAAGTAAATGACTGTAACTTTACTTCATCCTCTTCATTTACATAGGGCGTATACCAGGTAACCAATGGAAACTTCTAGAAGGTATTCAAACCCCAGAAAATTCTGTAATCGGGCTCTTGAGCCCCTATGCTCGGGCCTGCTCCCATGTTGTGGAGCCTACTTTCATTATCAAATATCTCTGTGTTTGTTGCTTCATTCTTTCCCTGCTGCGTTTGTACGTTTTGTCCAATTCTTTGTTCAAGAATCCAAGAACCTGAACATCCTCCACCAATAACAGTTGGATTCCAGTTTGGCCAACATGGCAAAACCCATCTCTACTAAGAATACAAAAATTAGCCAGGCGTGGTGGCACATGCCTGTAGTCACAACTACTTGGGAGGCTGAGGCACGAGAATCACTTGAACCCGGGAGGTGGAGGTTTCAGTGAGCCAAGATCACAACACTGCACCCCAGCCTAGGCAATACAATGAGACTCTGATTCAAAAAAAAATTTTTAAAAGAAGGCCTTTCCTTAGAGTTCTTGTGCCTTAAGTTGCCTTAAATAATAGGACTGTGATTCCATAATTTTTCTTTAGTTGGGCCTGGCGCCGTGGCTCACGCCTGTAAACGTAGCACTTTGGGAGGCCGAGGCAGGTGGGATGCCTAAGCTCGGGAGTTCAAGACCAGCCTGGGCAACACTGCAAAGCCTTGTCTCTACTAAAATACAAAAAGAAATTAGCCCAGTGTGGCAGTTTGAGCCTGTAATCCCAGCTACTCCAGAGGCTGAGACAGGAGAATCATTTGAATCCAGGAGGCGGAGGTTGCAATGAGCCAAGATTGTGCCACTGCACTCCAGCCTTGGTGACAGAGCAAGACTCTGTCTCACAAAGAAAAAAAAAATTCTCTTATACTGAATCAGCTTCTAAAACTTGGTTTTTGAGGAGTGAGCTTACTGACAATTGTTCTTCCATTTATGGTTGTCCCTTTTTCACATTTTCTGTATTCAGCATGAATTTTTTTTTTTTTTTTTTTTTTTTGAGACAGAGTCTTTCTCTGTCGCCAGGCACCAGGCTGGAGTGCAGGGGCATGAGCTCAGCTCACTGCAACCTCCACCTACCGGGTTCAAGCAATGCTCCTGCCTCAGCCTCCCAAGTAGCTGTGATTTCAGGCATGCACCACAACCCCCAGCTAATTTTTGTATTTTTTAGTAGAGACGGGGTTTCACCATGTTGGCCAGGATGGTCTTGATCTCTTGACCTCATGATCTGCCTGCCTCGGCCTCCCAAAGTGCTAGGCTTACAGGTGTGAGCCACTGTGCCCGGCCGAGTTTTTGTTTTTGAGACTGGGTCTCGCTCTGTTGCCCAGGCTGGAATGCAGTGGCATGATCTCAGCCAACTGCAACCTCTGCCTCCTGGGTTCAAGCAATTCTCTGCCTCAGCCTCCTGAGTAGCTTGGATTATGGGCACCCACCACCATGCCTGGCTAATTTTTTTTGAGACGGGGTTTTGCTCTGTCACCCCGCTGGAGTCCAGTGGTGTGTTCTCAGCTCACTGCAACCTCCGACTCCCTGGTTCAAGTGATTCTCCTGCCTCAGCCTCCCGAGTAGCTGGGATTACAGGCACGTGCCACCATATCCAGCTAATTTTTTTTATTTTTAGTAAAGATGAGGTTTCACCATGTTGGCCAGGATGGTCTCAATTTCCTGACCTTGTGATCCACCAGCCTTGGCCTCCCAAAGTGCTGGGATTACAGGCATGAGCCACCACTCCCAGCCTATGAATTTTTTTTATGTAAACATTTAATCAAAAATAACATACAGAGAGGCTCACAAATGATAACACTTTTTTTGTTTTTTTGAGACGGAGTCTCACTCTGTTGCCAGCTTGGAGTACAGTGGCGTGATCTCGGCTCACTGCAACCTCCGCCTCCCAGGTTCAAACAATTCCCCTGCCTCAGCCTCCCGAGTAGCTGGGACTACAGGGGCGCACCACCACGCCTGGCTAATTTTTTGTATTTTAGTAGAAAACGGGGTTCGCCTTTGTTGGTCAGGATGGTCTCGATCTCCTAACCTTATGATCCACCTGCCTCGGCCTCCCAAAGTGCTGAGATTACAGGTGTGAGCCACTGTGCCTGGCCTGTTTTTCTAAAGCTGTCCAAAATGACCAGTTATTTGGGGCTTTTTAGATGCTCAAAGAAAGGTCTTTAAGTTGAACTTGACGGTCGTTTCAGAATTATGGCCAGAAAAAAAAAGAGGACTGCTTGACAGGACAAAGGCCTCCCCAAGGATTAGGATAACTTTAGGGAATAGAAATAGACAATAACCCATTGTTTATCCACCTCTTCTACCCCCTGCTCGCTCCCTAATGTCTCCCACCCCTCCTTTCTGCCTACCCTGCTTCGGGGAGCCAGTGTCTATTTCTACCTTTCTCAGATTCCAGCCAAACTTACTCTCTAAATTTGAAGTCTGATAATGGCTAGGTTGGGGAAACAGCTAATACCAAGTTCGGAATAAAGGAATTGCAGCATTTAAAATTTTTCTTGGAGTCCAAGAATTAAATCTATATCCAGTCTTGTGATAGGATGGGAAAATGGCCTCTATTAGTTGTTATCATTATCATTACTATTGTTTTCTTTCACAAGAGTATGATTGAAGTTAAGGAGTTGCCTAATTTTAATTTTTAAATTAATATTTTATTTTATTAATTAAATTTAATAAGTTTAAATAAAACTTAATTTAAAATTAAAAGTTAATTTTGTAGTGACCGATGTTTAGAGAAACAGATACTTCAAATCTAAAATCAGGATTCCTTTGACAAATTTAAATATCTAACACAGGTGGACTGAAATGATAATACAGCTCTGAAGCTGTAGCAAGACTTCTCTTGGAATATTAATGGTGATCAACTTCAGATTCTATTTCTCTAAGCAAAGGTAAACTGGATTCTGAACACATTCTTTTCCTTTCTCCCCATCAATTCCATGCCTTGCTTCTCTACCTCTTTTCTCTTTTAAAATTTCCAATGAATGTAAGCTCTATTCAACAGATTGTTTTAGTAGCTAAGGTGTCCTCATTTCTAAGCCAGAAACTGAATTTCAAACAATTAACGTCTACTTCATTACATAAAAATAACCGCGTGTGTATGTGTGGTGTATAGAAAAAGAATATTTTTTATGAGCTTGCTATTCCTGTCAACTATGCAAACTGAGATGCACTCATTTCCAGGTATAGCCACTTTCTCAGCAGACGACACTCAATTTTCATTTAGGCTTGAATTGCTCAGAACAGCACTGCCTTCCCAAGCTTCCACCTCGTAGTCCTTAGACATAAATTAAGTTGGTCTTCAAAAAAATTCAAATGTGGTACAATACTTTTTACGAATATGATGGGCAAGGAGGAGGTGGAACGAAATCTGGGCACTGTGCAAGAAAAACAAGAAGAATGAATGAAGTTGAAGAAATCCAATACATTTTGTTTCATTTTGAAGACTCTGTTTTCCTTAGATTTCCTAAAACAGGATTTAACCTATTTCGTTTGTACTATATCTCTCTCCCTGTACTCTGCAGGCCCTCAATGTGCTACTGTTGTTCAATATGTGTTAATTATAGTACTTGCAGTTGTTCTCTGTAATGGAAAATTCTATCATTATCTATGTTACCTTCTTGCCCAGATTTCCCCTCAGCTGCAGGACTTGAAGTAACAAGAGTGGGAGTGGTTTGAACCAGCTTATATAAACTTTCACATGAACTCTAATATGTAACATTATTCCTGATAAACTGATGGTATTCAAACTTAAGGAGCTGATAAATAAAAATTCATTGTAGGGGAAAAAGATAACGTAGACAACATGGTTTTTAGTATATGGCAATAACCAAATTAATGCTGCAACCGTTTTTTTTATAAGAATGTAGCCAGATTAAAGCATTAAAGGAAGAGTATAAACTAGAAGGGCCAGGTGTGGTGGCTCACACCTGTAATCCCAGCACTGTGAGAGGCTGAGGCGGGCAGATCACCAGACATAACAAAATAATGTATTTTACATGCATTAATTCAATCCTTAAAATGACTCTATGAGGTAAGTACTAATATTATCTGACGTCGAGAGTTCAAGACCAGCCTGACCAAAGTGGAGAAACCCCATCTCTACTAAAAGTACAAAATTAGCCGGGCATGGTGGTGCACACCTGTAATCCCAGCTACTCAGGAGGCTGAGGCAGGAGAATTGCTTGAACCCAGAAGGTAGAGGTTGCAGTGAGCCGAGATCGCGCCATCACACTCCAGCCTGGGCAACGAGAGCAAAACTCTGTCTCAAAAATAAATAAATAAATAAATAAGCTAGAAGATGAGGGAGGGATGGGGAGCATTTGGGCAAAATTCAAATACCCTGAGGAAGAAAAGTACATGGTATATTTGATATGTTAAAAGAACTCCAATATGGCTGGCACATAAAGAGCAACACGAAAGTAATAACAATTACTTTTTTTTTCTGGAGAGGGAATCTTTCTCTGTTGCCCAGGCTGGAGTCCAGTGGTGCAATCTTGGCTCACTACAACCTCTGTCTTTTGGGTTCAAGTAATCCTCCTGCCTCAGCCTCCCGAGTAGCTGGGGCTACCGGCATGTGCCACCATGCCCAGCTATTTTTTGTATTTCAGTAGAGACAGGGCTTCTCCATGTTGGTCAGGCTGGTCTTGGAACTCCCGACGTCAGACAATATGAGTACTTACCTCATAGAGATGGGGTTTCACCATGTTGGTCAGGCTGGGCTCAAACGCCTGACCTCAAATTATCCTCCCACCTCAACCTCTCAATGTGCTGTGCCAACAATTTCTATTTTTATAGCTAATACTTATTGAGCATTTACTCAGAAAAAATAATGTATTTTACATACATTAACTCAATCCTTAAAATGTCCCTATGAGGTAAGTACTAATATTATCGACCATTAGTAGTAGTAGTAGTAGTTAAGGACCCTACCACATGGCTATAGGCACCAGCATGACATAAAAGGTGGAGGTGAAGTAGTTGGGGGCCAGATTATGTGGGGTTTGACGGTCACGTTAAGGAATTGGTCTTTCCACTAAAACTAACTGAAGAGTTTTCAGAACGGTATTAGATTTGAATTTATAAAAATCATTTCATTATCTGTGTGGGAAAATATAGCATTAGCAGACTCCTAAATTGTTTCCTAAGGCTCAGACACGGTTTTAAAGTCCTTTGCAAGTATTAGCTCATTTAATCCAGAGCTACGTTATGAGATAGGTTATTTATTTATTTATTTATTTATTTATTTTTTGCATCCTATATGATTCTATTTAAATGCAGTTCAGAAACAGGAAAAACTAATCTATAATGACAAAAAAAATAGGGGTTGGGGTTGAGGACTGACTGGAATGGGGTAAGAGGGAGTTTTCTGGGGTGATAGAGATTGGGTTATAGAGAGGTGTATGTCATTATCAAAACCTGTAGAATATTTTCCTTAAGATCTGCATTTCATTATGTAAATTTTACCAAAAAAGCAAACTACAGTTAATAACAAGCTGAAGAATGTAGGCATGAAGCATACTGATACCTGTAACTTCAAAATGCATCAAAATATGAGATGGATAGATGAATGGCTCAATACACTGTGCCCGCCCTCCTAGTTCCATTTTAAATTGAGTCTGAGGAGTCTCTGAGACACCCAGTGGGTAGGTAGCTATACATATAAATATCTGAAGAGCAGAAAAGAAGCTAGGGTTCTTGATGACTCTAAGAAGGAATCTCTGGCTTTGATTCTCTATCATATCATACTTTATACCATTCCTTCCTACTACTGATCACAAATTGTCATTATTTTATTATATATCTCTCCAGGCAGAATGAAGATAGATGTATCATGGCAGATTCTCCGTTTGACTATTCACTATTATATTCCCAATGCCTGGCATATAGTAGGTGCTCCATAAATAATTGTCCAATGAATAAATGGCACAGCATTAAGGAATCATATCACAAAAACATCTGACAAACAGGAATTCAAATACTCCTTGTACATGTCCATTGTTAAAGCATGCACTATCGTAAGGCAACTGGTTTTTGTTGTTTCTGTTGTTGTTGTTAAACAGCTTTCTTAGAAAACTCATCCTTTGGCCAAGCATGGTGGCATGCTCCTGTAGTCCTGGCTACTCAGGAAGCTGAGATGGGAGGATTGCATGACCCCAGGAGTTCGAGGCTGCAGTGAGCTATGATCACACCACTGCACTCCAGCCTAGATGACAAAGAGTGAAACCCTGTCTCTAAAAAAAACTAAAACAACATCAACAACAACAAAAAGAAAATTCTTTTATATTCAATTGCTAACTACTTATATGAAACATCAACCTGTTTGGGCAGCTAGGCTATCTGGTCCTCCTATCTGAAGATTAACAATCACATTACCCTTGTTTACCTTCAGTTTCTCTAAATCACCCGGTTTATATGCACATCAGTTTGTCATTGCCCTTGACATATTGCATCTGGAGCTAAGCCTTCACCTGCCCCCCATATGCACACACTAGGGTCACAGTATATAGAGTAGGACTATCACCTTCTGTGTCTGTGTGTGAGTGTGGGTGTGTGAGTGTGTTTGTGTTTGTTTTGTTTTAGGGAGAGTCTCGCTCTGTTGCCAGGCTGGAGTGCAATGGCACAATCTCAGCTCACTGCAACCTCCCTCTCCCAGGTTCAAGCAATTCTCCTGCCTCAGCCTCCCCAGTAGCTGGGATTACAGGCATGCACCACCATGCCCAGCTAATTTTTGTATTTTTAGTAGAGACGGAGTTTCATCATGTTGGCCAGGATTGTCTAGATCTCCTGACCTCATGATCTGCCCACCTCGCCCTCCCAAAGTGCTGGGATTACAGGCCTGGCTGTTTGTTTGTTTTGAGATAGGGTATCACTCCATCACCCAGGCTGGAGTTCAGTGGCACGATCATGGCTTACTGCAGCCTCAACCTCCCAGGCTCAAGAGATCCTAGTGCCTCAGCCTACTGAGTAGCTGGCACATCACCAGGCCTGGCTGATTTTCTTTTTTTCTGTTGAGACAGAAGTCTCACTATGTTGTCTAGGCTAGTCTTGAACTCCTGGGCTCAAGCAATCATCCCTACCTTGGTCTCCCAAAGTATTGAGATTACAGGCATCAACCACCATGCCTGGCCACTGTCCTTGTTTTAACAAGTGTATTTTCACTAAAAACAGCCCAAACACCATTCAGCTTATCTATTAGCTTCTTAATGATTTGCAGAAAACTAAAATGCCATTACAAAAATATAATGCTTAGGTACAGAAAAATATTTGTTGAGATTAAGGGCACTGCCAGGCATTTTCTTGGAATTTGGAAAACAATGACCCAGTTTCACTTTCACATCTGTTTACTCCAGAAATGATCACTTTCTAGGATTCAATTAGAATCAGAATCATTCAACTAGTAAACAGGTGTGATTTCTTTTTTTTTTTTTTTCAAGATAGGGTTTCATCATGATGGCCAGGCTGGTCTTGAACTACTGACCTCAGGTGATCCACCCACCTCGGCCTCCCAAAGTGCTAGGATTACAGGTGTCAGCCACCATGCCCGGCCAACAGATGTGATTTCTTTGATACAATCTGTCATGTTTTAATAACCCCTTTGGAGAATCTATCCTAAGGAAATAGTTTACAAAGTTCTATTTTTTAAAATGCAAATTCAGTATTAATTATAAAAATATAAAAACTGGACGCAGCACCATGGCTCACTCCTGTAATTCCAGCACTTTGGGAGGCCGAGGCAGGAGGATCACTTGAGCCCAAGAGTTTGAAACCAGCACAGGCAACATGTCAAGATCCTGTCTCTACTAAAAATACAAAAATTAGCCAAGTGGCATGCTCCTGTAGTCTCAGCTACTTGGGAGGCTGAGGCAGGAGGATTTTACTTGAGCCTGGGAGGTTGAGGCCACAATGAGCCATCAACATGCCACTGCACTCCCACCTGGGCAACAGAACAAGACCCTGTGTCCAAATATATGTGTGTGTATATATATATATATGTGTGTATATATACACACACACACACACACACACACACTTTATATACCCATACATACTTTGTGTGTGTGTGTATTCATATGACAAGATTACCAGCTTGGGCATTGTGGCAAGATATCTGTACAAAAAATAAAATAAAATTAGTTGGGTGTGATGGCACATGCCTATAGTCCTAGCTACTCAGGAAGCTGAGCCAGGAGGATCGCTAGAGTCCAGGAGTTCAAGGCTGCAGTGAGTTTTATTGCGCCACTGCACTCCAGCCTGGGTGACAGAACAAACCTTTGTCTTTGTTTCACAAATGAAACAAAAGATGCATTTTTCCTATATAACCAGAAATAAGTTGGAGAGAAGGAAGAGATTTAAAGAAATAACTAATCATCAGTTACACGAGTAAAAAAAGCCAAGCAAATCCACTTAAATTTCCAGGGATTATCTAACCAGAATTCAAAGGTAAGGGGAAAAGGAGTAAAAGGAAGTATATGTGTATGAGAAAAACAATGCATGAAATGGAAATTCATGAGTTCCAGTGACAGAGACAAAGAATTGTGAACAAGGGACAAAGGCTGTGAACAAACTCCCAGGAAGAAAGTTGTAACTGGTCACTTGTACCTGCATGATTTTCTTTTTCTTTTTTCTTTTTTTCTGTTTATTTATTTATCTTTTTGAGATGGAGTTTTTCTCTTTCGCCCAGGCTGGACTAAAGTGGTGCGATCTCGGCCCACTGCAACCTCTGCCTCCCGGGTTCAAGTGGCTCTCCTGCTTCAGCCTCCTGAGTAGCTGGGTTTATAGGAACCCACCACCACGTCAGGCTAATTTTTGTATTTTTAGTAAAGATGGGTTTTTGCCATGTTGGCCAGGCTGATCTTGAACTTCTGACCTCAGGTGATCTACCCACCTTGGGCTCCCAAAGTGCTGGGATTACAGGTGTGAGCAACCGTGCCCACCCACATGATTTTCAATATTTGTTTAGTGGCAGCACTAAAAACTTAGCTCAGTATAATTTTTCTAAATTATGATTAAGGGACCAGGGGCCATGGTCAATGCCTGTAATCCCAGCACTTTGGGAGGCTGAGGGAAACAGATCATTTGAGTTCAGGAGTTTGAGACCAGCCTGGGCAATATGCGAAATCGTATCTCTACAAACAAAAAAAAAAAATACAAAATAATTTAGCCAGTCCTGGTGGTGTGTGCCTGTAGCCCCAGCTACTTTTTTTTTTTTTTTTTTTTAAATTTTTTTTTTAGCCCCAGCTACTTGTGAGGCTGAGGCAGGCCAGACGCTGTGGCTCATACCTGTAATCCTAGCACTTTGGACGATGAAGTGAGACCTTCTCTCAAAAAAAATAGTAACTAGTAGGGCCGGGCGTGGTGGCTCACGCCTGTAATCCCAGCACTTTGGGAGGCCGAGGTGGATGGATCACGAGGTCAAGAGATCGAGACCATCCTGGTCAACACGGTGAAACCCCGTCTCTACTAAAAATACAAAAAATTATCTGGGCACGGTGGCGCGTGCCTGTAATCCCAGCTACTCAGGAGGCTGAGGCAGGAGAATTGCCTGAACCCAGGAGGCAGAGGCTGCGGTGAGCCGAGATCGCGCCATTGCACTCCAGCCTGGGTAACAAGAGTAAAACTCCGTCTCAAAAAAAAAAAAAAAAAAAGTAACTAGTAAAAAATAAATTAAAAAACGATTAAGATGTGAAATTATTAATAAATTTCTGTGAAGCCCATAAATAATACTTTCATAAGCTTTTAGATAGGAGAGAACTAGAAATGAGTTTGTAATTATTAAATCAGGTTTTAAAATAATCCATCTAATGGAAAAGCAGAGGCAAGAAATTTATTTATAGTTCTACTCTAGCCATGTCTGACATCAACCTAAAAATTCCAACTGAGATTTAAGATTCTAATATCAAAAATAAACTAGAGGAAATAATGAAAATGTGAGGGATAGTAATTCATATAATTAAATGTCTTCAATATTGGGCTAATAATATCCATCAGTCAGCAATGTTTGAATGAAAATAAATGATGGATATAAAGTGTCTAGTACAGTGCTTAGCACACAACAGAAATGGTAATTCTTATTGACAATAATCTGTAATATTTTAACTTCTATGTCTGGATTATATGTTTATTGGGTTTTCTGTTTTTGTTATTTTTTTTTTTTTGAGATAGAGTTCTTTTCTGTCGCCCAGACTGGAGTGCAGTAGCATGATGATAGCTCACTGTAAACTTGAACTCCTGGGCCCAAGTGTGTCTCCTGTGTCAGTCTCCCAAGGTCTTGGTATGTTACCAAGGCTGGTCTTGAAGTCTTGGCCTCAAGCAATCCTCCCACCTCTGCCTTCCAAAGAGCTGGGATTATAGGCATCAGCCACCATGCCCAGCCTTGTTTACTGTATTTTATACTGTCATACTGTGATAGTAGTTCTACACCCATGTAAAGATTACTTATCGAACTAAATAATGTTATGTCCCAATATTAAAGGACTGCCCAAAGATTCTCTCCTGATAAAAATAAGCAGGACAAATATTCAGATATATGTACTTTTTAAAAATGTGTAAAAGATCAGAGAGGGTATCTACTAAATTATCTCATTTTATAGTTGAGAACCCTGAAACCTCAAAGGGTTAGGTTGTCTAAATTTCTATTTTTAGTTGATGACAGAACCTATTTAGAACAGGGATACTTGACCTCATCAGGGCTTAGTTTTCTCTAAGAATTCACGGCTGGGTGTGGTAGCTCAAGCTTGTAATCCCAGCACTTTGGGAAGCAAGATAGGAGGATCACCTGAGGTCAGGAGTTTGAGGTCAGCCTGACCAACATGGTGAAAGCCCATCTCTACTAAAAATACAAAAATTAGCCGGTCGTTGTGGTGGGCGCCTGTAATCCCAGCTATTGGGTGGCTAAGGCAGGAGAATCACTGGAACCCGGGAGGCAGATGTTGCAGTGAGCTGAGATTGCATCACTGCACTCCAGCCTGGGCGACAGAGAGAGACTCTGTCTAAAATAATAATAATAATAATAATAATAATAATTATTATTATTATTATTATTCAGGCTGGGCGCACTGGCTCATGCCTGTAATCCCACCACTTTGGGAAGCTCAGGAGGATAACTGGAGCCCAGGAGTTTGTGGCTTTAGTAAGCTATGATCATAACATTGCAATCCAACCCTCGTGACACAGCAAGACCCTGTCTCAAAAAATAATATTAATAATTCAAATGTATAATATTGATTAGTAAGAATTTAGAAGCAAACAGAGGATACTTTATTTCTTGAACTATGAAAACTGCTCAGATTATGCTTTAGAAAGAATCTACTGGCTATAATTGAGGGAATGTGTTCTCTTTCTGGGTCCACAAGGGGGCGTAGTTTTAAGGGCAAGAACTTCCCAGTGCCATGCCCCGCTCCCATCTCTCTCCATCCGGGAGATTTAACAATTTATGTTTAAATTTCACAGAAACTAAGTGTCAGTCACCCCAGTGGAAGCTCTAAGGAACTCCTTTCATTGGCCCGGGGTCTTAGAGAAGGTGGGAGTTCCTCCCAGGTTAAAAGTCCCCTTCTTCCACACCCCTTTGGACTCCATGTTTGGATCCCCTTCCACGAACACTGTCGTGGAAGCTGTTTTCCTCTATCCTGGATTTTCCCTCTGGAGTCCCCTTCCACACTCTCTCATGGAAGCCCGTCTTCCCCTCCTAAACTCCATCTCTCTGTCTATTCCCTTCCACTCAGTGTGGAAGCTGCTTTCCTCTCCTGGATCCCATCTTTCTGGATTCTCTCACTCGGTGTGAGAGGAGCTTTCCTTCTCTGGTTTTCCCCTTCCGGGAACCCTTCTCACTGAGAGCGGCTTTTCTTTGTCTCACTCAGTGTGAATTAGCTGTTGTTTCTCTCTCCTTCTTCTTTTTCTCTCTCTAAATAAATCAGTTTCTACAAACACTTTTGAGTCCGGCATTTACTGCGCACTGCGCCGTGGTCCCTTCTCTCATTCTTGAGACGGCAGGAGACCAAGAACCTGGAGAAACATTCTCTCAGGGGAGCTGAGGGCACCCTGAACCCCTGAACGCCAATATAACATAATGATGCTTCTCCTTTTAGCTTCATGATACTGGATGTTCATAATCAAATAAGATTGTTTAGGTTGAGAAAAATCTCGAGTTGGGCAGCAAAACAAATTGATCTTCCAACAGATCTTCCTTTTACGTATATGATCACAGAAAACTAGAAATTGTCAGTGACTTATAAGGGTCTAGAGAAAGCATAAAGATGTACTGAGAGAGAGAGGAAGGGAACCAGGGAGGGAGACATCACTGCTAATGCATGATGCAGTCTACCCTAAAGTGGGAAATGACGGGAAAAGCCAAGAACAGCAAAAAATAGTCAAGGCAGAAATAAACATACTTTATAAATAGATGAGGGAAAAGAGGTTATGTGTGTACATACATGTGTGCAAAAAAATAAGGAGATCAGAAACAGTCTGGTGGTTCCTTAGAAAGTTAAACTTATGAGTCAGAAAGGCCAGATTAAAAAAAAAAAGTTATTTGAACCAGCAATTTCACTCCTAGGTATTAACTCAAATGGTATTAAAACAGATGTCCACCCCAAAGCTTGTACATAATTGCTTACAGCATCATTATACCTAACAGGCAGGAAAAAGGTGGAAAAATCCAAATGTCCTTCAACTGATGAAGAGATTCACAAAATGTGGTATATATACAATGGAATATTATTCAGCCATAAAAAGGAATGAAGTGATGCTATGACATGGATAAACCTTAAAAAATATTACAGTGGGCTGGACATGGTGGTTCCTGCCTGTAATTCCAGCACTTTGGGAGGTTGAGGCGGGTGGATTGCCTGAGCTTGAGTTCAAGACCAGCCTGGCCAACACGGTGAAACAAAAAATTAGCTGGGTGTAGTGGTGTGTGCTTGTAATCCCAGCTACTGGGGAGACTGAGGCAGGAGAATCACTGGAACCCAGGAGGTGGAGGTTGCAGTGAGCTGAGATTGTGCCCATGCACTCCAGTCTAGGTGACAGACAGAATGAGACTGTCTCCAAAAACATACAAACAACAAAAAAAATTATAGTGGCCAGCCTTGGTGGCTCACACCTGTAATACCAGCACTTTGGGAGGCTGAGGCAGATGAATTGCTAGAACTCAGGAGTCTGAGACCAGCCTGGGCAACATGGTGAAACCCTGTCTCTAACAAAATATGAAAAATTAGCAGGGCATGGTGGCGTGTGCCTGTAATCCCAGCTACTCGGGAGGCTGAGGTGGGAGGATTGCTTGAGCCCAGGAGGTAGAGGTTGCAGTGAGTTGAGATTGCACTACTGCACTTCAGCCTGGGCAACAAAGCAAGATCCCATGTCAAAAACAAGCAAATGAACAGAAAATATTACAGTAAGAAGCCAGTCACAGAAAAACACATATTAAGTGATTCAATTTATATGAAATTTCCATGACAGAAAATCTGTAGAGACAGAAAGTAGATTAGGGGTATCCTAAGGTTGGGGGAAAATGGGGAGATTGTGGGATGATAGCTAAAGGATACAAAGTTTCTTTTTGGGTTAATGTTCATAATTGACTGTGGTGATGACTAAAAACCATTGAATTGTACACTCTGCTTTTTTCTATTTTACTTTTTTTTGAGAGACTGGGTCACTGTTACTGGGATATGCATGATCATAGCTTATTGCAGCCTCAAACTCCTGGGCTCAAGCAGTTCTCTTGTCTCAGTCTCCTGAGTAGCTGGGACTACAGGAGTGCATCACTGGGTCTGGCTGATTTTTTGTTTAATGTAGAGATGAGGTCTTGCTGTGTTGCCTAGGCTGCTCTCAAACTCCTGGCCTCAGCCTCCCAAAGTGCCGGGATTACAGTGTGAGCCACCATGCCCAAACTGAATTGAGTTGTATGGTATGTGAACTGGATCTCAATTAAGTTGTTAACAAAAACAAAAAGCAAGGAGAATAATTTTGGTAATGCAAACCTGAAATGAAAAAACAACCAGGGCCAACTATAATGGCTCATGCCTGTAATCTCAGCAGTCTGGCAGGCTCAGGTGGGAAGATCATTCAAGACTGGGAGACTGAGGCTGCAATGGGCCATGGTCACGTGCCACTGCATTCCAGCCTGGGCAACAGTGAGATCCTGCTTCAAAAAAAAAAAAAAAGAAAAGAAAAGAAAAAACCCAAACGTCAGTGAGAAAACGGGCAAGACAAAAGTACCTATCTAAGGTATCTAAAAGGCTGAGTGGAGTTCAAGTGTAGTGAGCTATGACTGCACTCCAGTCTGGGCAACAGTGCAAGACTCTGTCTCTAAAGGAAAAAAGAAGAGAAAATGTTCAGAAAAGTGACTTGCTTGTGATCACACTTGCTCAGTCTGTAACACTGTGTGGTCAAACCTGGTGTTTAAAATTTGCTAAATGCTGTGACAAACATTCCTTCTGTGAATTATCTATTTCATGTGGTAAAATGCCCACTGCATGAGAGAATGGCACCACTATAATTATGCCTAATTCATTTTTGTATCTTCTGCAGCACTTAGCTTGATGCCTTATACACAGTAGGCATTCAATAAATATTTGATGAAGGAAACTAACCATCATAGCCAGAACTTGAGGTTCTGTAATTACAAAACATAACTGAAGCCAAATTTTAGGCATAAAAAAAGCAGAATATGTATTACATTTAAAACATTTTAGTGAACCTTTAAATGAGAATTTCAACTCTGATAACAACTAAAATGTACGTAGCATCATTTAGTAATTTGATATGAAAGCTAAAAGATCCATCAGAAAGATAAGGACATTTGGGGATATGCTTAGAAAATGTTGTGATTTTATTCATAGTATATACACCACAAAACAGACGCTTTCTATTATTTTGGTTATTTCAAAATTTAAAATCTGCTTGTCTTTCCATTAATTCTTTTCATGACAGACGCTGAGTTCTGACCTGTTTTTTTCCCTCACAATATCAATAGGCTGCCTGACTACATGATACAATTATGGTTTTAGCATTTAAGACTATGGCTCAGTGTTTAAAAAATAAATTAATTAACAAAAGAGAAACATTATTGGGAGGAAAATGAAAACACATTCACCACATGATACAAAAAAAAATCACTCCTTAAAAATCAGTAAGTGGTGTGAGCATTATTTCACTTAACCTACTTGGAAGCACTATAATACCAATATACAAATAAAACAGAACCCATAGATAGCCTGGAATGATACAGTGGCCATCACTAATTAAGTGCTAGTTGACACTATAAATACAAATAAATGAAAGTGCAAATTAAAAAAAACTTGTTTTTAGCTTAATTGTTGGTGCAGAATGTATGGCGGGCGCTGGCTGTCTGGCAGCCGCTTTGGCTTTGCTCGCTTGGCTTGCTCGAACAGCAGTTTCTAGACGCACTTTCAACTCAGGAGCAGCCCCCATTACTGTCTTGAAAGCATGTGGATACAGAGGTCCAATATGCATTAAATTCTGGAGTGCAAACTCATGAAGATCTTTGGAAGCTGAACTTGCTGAGGCAAAAGAATTTTCATCCAGCAGGTAAGAAATCAAAGTGGGAACTAAAAGAGCAAGTAGCTGGACTCCTATAAATAATAAAGTACAAAGAAAGATCACAAACTTAAAGATTATAATAAACTTTAATTTAAAAACTAGGCAACTGCCACAGAAGACTGAATTATAATAAAATAAGTAAACATGCACAGCCTACTTTAGACCTTAATTACTCACTATTAATATTAAATATTTATTAAATGTCCAAGATGGAAAACAGGCTTGTTAATATTGTATAGTTTACATTTACATTAATTTGTTTTACTAAAAAAAAAAAAAAAAAAAAGGGCCAAAGGTTAAAAAGTAATAAAACACTTTATTTACAATTGCCATCTGGTAGAATGTATCTTGAGAGTAAGATTATAAAATTTTTACGGGCATTCTAGAATCAGGAGATTGGAGAGGGGAACAGAAACCTGAAAACCATCTAGTTACCATTATTTAACTAAAACTAGGTGCTTCTTTCTTCTTAAAGTAGAAGTTTCTTTCTATTTCATCATCCCCCAAAACTCACAGTGAGGGGAAATTCCTCAAAAATAAGGGAATACCTAACACGTAGGGTTAACAAGAACCTACATCTGGCTGATATAAATTCTAAGTCCTTAAAAAAAGATGTATTTGGAGGCTTTATCTCCTTTTGTTAGTCTCTTTGTCTTTACTTATTAACAACTCCACCCTGGGTATAAGTTTCATTAAAGGTGATATTTTTCTAACAATTCACCTTTGTATGTAATCGCGTGTGTGTATAACATCTCTTATAATCACACTGAGAATTACACTTTCTCTCCCTTAATTACTGTTAATTCTTGTAGAATGACAATTGAAGAAATTGTAAGGCAGCAGGAAGCATGTGGTAGAGAATGTGTGACACTCACTGATGTCAACAGGGACAGTGATAGTAATCACTGAAGCCTTTCCAGAATCCCAGTCCCTTCCTGGACCTTACTGTCTTCTTTCCCTGCTGTACTTTTTTCCTCCACAGCCCCTATCATTTCCTGCATCTAACTACAGATGTTATATCTACATCTAAAATTGATATAATTAGATCTATCTTCATCACTATATAAAGATACATGTCTACATATAATAGACACAGATATACATTATGTATATGGGACGTGAAGTATTTATTGTCAGTGTTTTCCTATGAGAAATGTGAGTTCCATGAGATCAGGGACCTTTGCCTGTTTTATCTCATGCTAAATTCTCAATGCCTAGAACACTATCTGATATACAGGTACTCAATAACTATCTTTTGACTGAATAAGCATATACACTCTTTCTCTTGGTAACTACCCAGAAGTTTCCAATTAATTGGATATTTTTCCCATACTAAGTTTTCATAAAGTAAAAAGCTTATTTTTAAAGTCCCAAGTAAATCCTCCAATCTTCTAGATTTAGTTCAATTTCCCTCATATAGAATGTCAATATATTATAGGACCGGGCATGGTGGCTCACGCCTGTAATCCTATCCCTTTGGGAGGTCAAGGTGGGCGGATCCCCTGAGGTCAGGTGTTTGAGACCAGCCTGGCCAACAGGGGGAAACCCCATCTCTACTAAAAATACAGAATTATCTGGGTGTGGCGGTGCATGCCTGTAATCCCAGCTACTCAGGAGGCTATGGCAGGAGAATTGCTACCAGCTACCTGGGAGGCAGAGGTTGCAGTGAGCCGAGATTGCACCACTGCACTCCAGCATGGGTAACAAAGCAAGACTCCCTTTCAAAAAAACAATAAAAGAATATTAATAATAATATAAAATAGTATTATAAAAGCTGGCTTTCATAATAAAAATTAGAGAATTATAAAATATATATAAAATTATCTCCAGTATATTGGCTTGCTAAATTGGAAGAAGTTTCAATAGTAGGTTTTCAATAGTAGGTTGAAAATTAAGGTTTTGGTTTTAATAATTTCAAAATATAACTGGAAAAATTATAACTTATTTAAGTATTCATCAAATAACCTAGAAATAAGCTAAGCATTATAGGAAATGTCATATAATTCATTTCTACCTGGATGCTTTTATTATCTAAATGATAAAAGTAAGACAGTACATAGAACAATTAGAGTACTAAGTGCTAAAAAACGTGGGTAGCATTTGAGTATAGAATTCACCAAGAGACTCATGAAGCTAAGTACTTTGGGATTTTATAGTTTTGATGATTAGTTTAAAACTGCAAGGCCACAAAATACATGGTTGGTTATAAATACAAAAGAAATTCTATGAAGGGTAGGATCAGAGTAAGCTAAGTAATTAGATAATATTTCTCAAAGAAAAGATCTAATATAGGTTTAACAGATTTGTATAAGAAGAAGAGAAAAAACAACTGAGGAAAGTGAAAATAATATGAACAATGTAAGCGATTAAAAGGAGCACAGAAAGGAAACTGGTCTGGTCAGGTTAGCAAGCACAAACTGGGCAACAGAAAAAGTATTTTAAAAGTCAAGCAAAGATATTCAGACTTGATGCTGTAAGGCAAGAATAAACTTTTCCAAATTCTTAAGCAAAGGAGAGATAAAATACTTCAGGTAAATTTGATGGTGAATGTCAGCTAGGAAAACTGCTATAGTTATCTATTTAGGAGGTGATTAGCTATAAGACTAGGAAGCAAGTTTCTCTTGAGTCCTACAGAAATTTCAGAAAGATACAGGACAATATTTGAGTAACAGATTCAATAAAGATAATGAACAATGAGTCAAATATAATTCTAATACTTTTAACTTATAACCTTGATCATGCAGGGTGAGAAAACATATACTGCCCATTCTTACTGGATACTGTAAAATTGAAAACAAAATTAACATCTGTAAATGAGATGAAAAAAAGCTGAGTGACTTCAATTCAAAAGCTGAAAATTTACCCTCTTGGAATCATGTAACTATAAAATATGAAGCGAAGTATAAAAATGTTGCCATTAAATTACTATGATTTACATTCATTCATTTATTTGACGGTATCCTCCTAATGAACGTTGTCTTATTTCACTAATAAGACTTGTTTAGTTTTTGCATGGCATTTAGCCTTAGATTTAGTTTTAATTTTAAAAACAGGCCAACTGCTTATTCTACCTCTTAAAAGTCTTGTTAGAGTACAAAACATCTGTTATCTGAGTGACAATATATATTAAGCTGCATAAGTCTCTGGTTAAATGAACGTATGCAGTTCTTCATTAAATTAAAACAAATTTCTAAATAAAAAGTCTTGAGGTATTTTAATAATGATGTTTGGTATTAATACTTAACTGGTTATATTTGTTATAAAGCTTTTATACCTCTATTATGAAGATTAGAATATTATTTTAAATCCCTATTAAACAGGCACAGTGGCTCACACCCATAATCCTAGTACTTTGTGAGGCCAAGATGGGTGGATCGCTTGAGTCCAGGAGGAGTTAGAGACCAATCTGGGCAACATGGCAAAATCCTGTCTCTACTAAAAATACGAAAATTAGCCAGGCATGGTGGCGTGTAGTCCCAGCTATGTGGGAGGATTGTTTCAGCCTACGAGGCAGAGGTTGCCATCAGCCAAGATGGTGCAATTCCACTTCAGCCCAGGTGACACAGCGAGACTGTCTCAAAAAAAAAAAAAAAAAAAGAAAAAAGAAAAAAAGAAAAAAAGAAAAAACCCCATTAAACATCTATGCTTTTCACTAGAACTTAAGGGATGCATATATTCCTAGAAAAAAAAAAATCAGTGTGTTGAAATGCCATTAGTAATTCATTTTAACTTCCTGCTCAAAAAAAAAAAAAATCAACTCAATACATTATGTAACATAAGCAAAGTCCTGTTTTTGTTTGTTTGTTTGTTTGTTTGTTTTGAGATGAAGTCTCAGTCTGTTGCTCAGGCTGGAGTGCAGTGGCACAATCTTGGCTCAATGCAACCTCCACCTCCTGAGTTCAGGCGATTCTCCTGTCACAGCCTCCCGAGGAGCTGGAATTACAGGTGTATGGCACCATACCTGGCTAATTTTTGTATTTTTAGTAGAGACAGGGCTTCACCATGTTTGCCAGGATGGTCTAGATCTCCTGACTTCATGATACACCTGCCTTAGCCTCCCAAAGTGCTGGGATTACAAGCATGAGCCACTGTGCCTGGCAGGCCCGTTTCTAATATCAAATAAGATTTATATATAATATAGATCTTCATTTTGAACTAGTAGCTTTTTATAAGAATATACTTACTGTTTTGTTCTTCACCAAGAGCAACCAACGTCTCAAGAACTTTTACTCCTTCTTGAACCGCTAAAAGTTCTATGTTACTGGCTGGTCTGTTTCTTTCAACAGCTTTTAGCTTTTCAACCACTATTGGAGCTAATGAATGAATATAAGGAGTTGAAAGGGCACGATTGGAATGTTGGAAGACTGAGAGGAGAAGCTGGTAACACTTGGCTTGAACCTATATAAGAAGATCATATTATCGATTAACATGTGTATAGTTCTTATTTGCTCTACAATCCCACTGTATATTATGTACTGAAAATAAGTGATACTGCAGGATGAAAATGGAAATTACATTTCTACTTAGAGAAAAGGAGTACAATAATAGAATTTTCTGACAAAAATTAGTCAAACAATTTCAAATATTTTAATTACCAAATCACCATGCTTATCCAATTTCTATATATTTTTTCTTTTTTCTTTTTTTTTAAAAGATGGGGTTTCACCATGTTGGCCAGGCTGGTCATGAACTCCTGACCTCAGGTGATCCACCCACCTTGGCCTCCCAAAGTGCTAGGATTACAGGCGTGAGCCACCGTGCCCGGCCTCTATATTTTTTTTCGTTTTTTTTTTTTTTTTGAGATGGAGTCTCGCTCTGCCACCAGGCTGGAGAGCAGTGGTGCAATTTCAGCTCACTGCAACCTCCACCTCCGGGTTCAAGTGATTCTTCTGTCTCAGTCTCCCGAGTAGCTGGGACTACAGGTACACACCACCATGTCCAGCTAATGTTTGTATTTTTAGTAGAGACGGGGTTTCACCATGTTGGCCAGGATGGTCTCTATATCCTGACCTCCTGATCCACCTATCTCGGCCTCCCAAAGTGCTAGAATTACAGGCGTGAGCCACCTCGCCTGGCCAATTCCTATATTTCTATAGTGTGAAAGAAGTTAGAAATCAGTTATTCCACTTCTTTTTTTAATTCTTCCTTTAATGTACAATTGTCTCTCCTATTTTAACCAAATATATTTAGTAAGGAAGGTTAGTTAATATTTGAATGATGTGTAAATATTCTTATAGCTTTGAAAGCTATAAAAAATTGCTTAGATATCTCAAAACCATTTGATTCCCTGGAAATGACTGTTCACAATGTAAGGTTTCCAGACCTAGAAAATAAAGTCTTACTGGCTCCACTTTATATTAGAAAGGCTTCAGATTAACACTTTAAAAAAAAATGAAGGAAGAGCTGGGCATGAAGGAAGAGGTGGCTCATACCTATAATTCCAGCACTTTAGGAGATCGGGGTGGGCAGATCACGAGGTTGGCAGTTCAAGACCAGCCTGACCAACATGGTGAAACCCCATCTCTACTAAAAATGCAAAAATTAGCTGGGCGTGGTGGCATGTGCCTGTAATCCCAGCTACTCAGGAAGCTGAGGCAGGAGAATCACTTGAACCCGGGAGGTGGAGGTTGCAGTGAGCTGAGATAGCACCACTGCACTCCAACCTGGACGACAAAGCGAGACTCCAACTTGGGAGAAAAAAAAAATGGGAAGGAAGGAAAGAAGGAAGAGAGGGAGGGAGGACCCACCAATATATGGGACAGAGTGGAATAAAACTATTTCAGTGCTTTGGTAAAACACAAGTAGCTAAATCTAGCTAGACACCGGAAAAACCTGGGTAATATTTTAAATATACAGATCTTTGAGCCACTGTTCTGGAGACTCAGATTCAGGAAGATAGTGGTGGAGTCCAAGAATTTTCCTTTTTTTTGAGATGAAGTCTCACACTGTTGCCTGGGCTGGAGTGCAATGGCGCAATCTTGGTTCACTCCAACCTTCACTTCTCAGGTTCAAGTGATTCTCCTGCCTCAGCTCCTGAGTAGCTGGGATTACAGGTGTCTGCCACCATGCGCAGCTAATTTTTTTGTATTTTTAGTAGAGATGGGTTTCACTATGTTGGCCAGGCTGGTCTCAAACTCCTGACCTCCTGATCCACCCTCCTTGGCCTCCCAAAGTGCTGGGATTACAGGCGTGAGCCACCACACCCAGCCTCCAAGAATGTTTCCAAATTGCTTTTTAAAATTTCTGACATGCAGCAGGCTTGAGAATCACTAGTTTAGACTTTGACATTGTAAAATAAAAAAACTTACTTTCTAGACAAACTAGAGTTTCCAGTAGGTTCATTAAAACGTCTAATAAATGTAAACTTCTTTAATGTCCTTAGCGTCATTTAAATAAACACTGTAAAAACATAATCATAGACTCTTGTCTCTACCAGCATGCCCCGGGGTTAATAAAAATTTCATATATTGGAGAATTTCTATATATGAATACGCATACACATGTGTTCTAGTGCTTAAACCCAGTGATTTGTTTTGGTTTTTTCATGTAAAAGCCATAGTGTTTAGCTTTCAATTATGTATCATATATTTTAATGAATCAGTCTGACATTTTCCTGATAAAGGGAAATGTTCATCTATGTCTCTTTAAAGTGTAACTTACCCATGGGTCACATGAATTTAATGCGTTTTTAAATCTGTTCATGCAGCCATTCTGTAATGACTGGACTCCTATTATTTCACTACTAGCAGACCACAGGAAGAGTGCAATTGCTGTTAGCATGCTGACTTCATCGGGTGTAGGTACAGAGTCTTCTGAAAACAAAAAATGAAAGAAGCGTGCTGTTTCTAAAACATTTTGGAATTTTGTGTTTTAATTTTTTTAGAGAGAGACGATGTCTTGCCATGTTTTCCAGGCTGGTCTCGAACTCCTGGGCTCAAGTGATTCTCCTGCCTTGGCCTCCCAAAGTGCTCGGATTACAGGTGTGAGCCACTGTGCCTGGCCAGAATTTAATCTTGAATAATCATCTCTCTCTCCCTGCAACATTTATAATAGTATTTGCCACAATCTAACACAGTCCACAGACAACTATAAGAAATTCAATATATAAAGTTAAAAGTGTGAAGTTATGTTTAATGCTAAATGATTATCAAATATTCTAATTAATTAAAAAATCCAGAGTACATTTTTTAGTAACATCTCCTTTCAATTTAGTATATGAAAACCTGTAAATTCCATGCCAGGCCCAGTGGCTCACACATGTAGTCCCAGTACTTTGGGAGGCCAAGGCGGGTGAATCATGAGGTCAAGAGATTGAGACCATCCTGGCCAACAGGGTGAAACCCCATCTCTACTAAAAATACAAAAATTAGCTGGGCGTGGTGGCATGCGCCTGTAGTCTCAGCTACTTGGGACACTGAGGCAGGAGAATTGTTTGAACCCAGGAGGTGGAGGTTGCAGTGAGCCGAGATTACACCACTGCACTTCAGCCTGGTGACAGAGTGAGACTCCATCTCTAAACAAACAAACAAACAAACAAACCTGTAAATTCCATAAAACCATTAAAAAAAAAAATCGGCCAGGCATGGTGGCTCACACCTGTAATCTCAGCACTTTGGGAGGCCAAAGCAGCAGGACCACATGAGGTCAGGAGTCTGAGACCAGCCTGACCACAAAATAGCCAGGCGTGGTGGCGCATTTGCCTGTAATCCCAGCTACTCGGAGGGCTAACGAAGCCTGGGTGACAAAGTGAGACTCTGTCTCAAAAAAATAAAAGGCACCACATCCAGCTAATTTTGTATTTTTAGTAGAGACAGGGTTCTACCATGTTCACCAGGATGGTCTTGATCTCTCGACCTCATGATCCACTCGCCTCAGCCTCCCAAAGTGCTGAGATTACAGGCATGAGCCACCGTGCCTGGCCCTAAATATGATTTTCTACTAAAAGGAATCAACGCTTTTGGAGAAGGGGTGGATTCTAGAACAATGAGGGGGAAAATACTCAGTCACATCTCAGTGCTAGAAAGTATGGAAGCGCTCAAATAATGGGGCTACACTGAAGTAACAGTGAGGGACCCAGTTAATTAAAAAAAAAAATTATGATTGTATTGATAGCAAAAAACAAACACATAATTAGGGGAGAGCAAAGGGAGAGCTCTTCCTTTTAGTAGAATACCAGCTAATAAATGCAAAAGGAATTAAAAGTATAAACTAGAATATTATCATTTTGAAACTATAATAGTAATAAATGACTCAGGGACTATGGATGCTGAAACCACTATGTGAAAGTTTGATGAGAGGCAGGGCACAGTGGCTCATGCCTGTAATCCCAGCACTTTAGCAGGCCAAGGTGGATGGATCATCTGAGGTAAGGAGTTCAAGATCAGCCTGGCCAACATGGTGAAACTCTGCCTCTACAGAAAATACAAAAATTAGCTGGGCATGGTGGCAGGTGCCTACAGTCCCAGCTACTTGGGAGGCTGAGGCAGGAGAATTGCTTGAACCCAGGAGGCAGAGGTTGCAGTGAGCCGAGATCACACCATTGCACTCCCAGCCTGGGCAACAGAGTGAGATTCCATCTCAAAAAAAAATTAGAAAGTTTGATGGGAACAGACAAGTGAGACAATCTCAAAGTATTTTCCCACAGGTTACTTTATAAAATGGAAAAATGGCAACTTGATAGTGGAGAAACATGGCAGATAATTTCTTTTTTTTTTTTTAAATGTTCTTTTATTTATTTATTTATTTATTTATTTTGAGATGGAATCTTGCTCTGTCACCCAGGCTGGAGTGCAGTGGCTCGATCTCAGCTCTGCTTCTCAGGTTCAAGTGATTCTCCTGCTTCAGCCTCCCGAGTAGCTGGGACTACAGGTGCCAGACACCATGCCCGGCTAATTTTTGTATTTTTAGTAGAGACGGGGTTTCACCCTATTGGCCTGGCTGGTCTCGAACTCCTAACCTCAGGCGATCCGCCTGCCTCGGCCTCCCAAAGTGCTGGGATCACAGGTGTGAGCCACCACGCCTGGCTGGCAGACAATTTCTTAACAAAGTTATTAAAGTTAAGATTCCCAGTAATGGGACAAAGCAACATTACAAAGCAATATGTCTTAGTTGTATGATGTACTAAGACATAACATTACTTATGCAGTATTCCTGCCAAAAATGCAGAAATTGAATCTAACCTGAGAGAAAACAAAATCAGGCCGGGTGTGGTGGCTCATGCCTATAATCCCAGCACTTTGGGAGGCCGAGGCGTGTGGACCGCCTGAGGTCAGGAGTTTGAGACAAGCCTGACCAACATAGTGAAACCCCATCTCTACTAAAAATACAAAACATTACTCGGAGTGGTGGCGGGCACCTGTAATCCCAGCTACTCAGGAGACTGAGGCAGGAGAATCACTTGAACACAGGAGGCAGTGGTTGCTGTGAGCCAAGATCACGTCATTGCACTCCAGCTTGGGCAACAAGAGTGAGACTACATCTCAAAAAAAAAGAAAAAAAGAAAAAACAATGGACAATTCTAAATTGAGAAACATTCTACATAATGGACAGCCTGTATTATTCAACATAATTAATATCATGAAAGGAAAAGGCCAGGAACTGCCCGAGATTAAGGGAGCTTAAGGCAATATAATAACTAAATAAAAAGAAAACAGCTTTATGATGGTCATTACTAGGACAAGTAGTGCCATTTGCATAAGAACAATAATAGCATTGTATCAGTGTCACATTGCCTAAATTTGGTAATTTTTCAGTGGTCATGGAAGAGAATGTCCTTTGTTCTTAGGATATCCATGAAGCATTTAGGTATAAAGAGTCATGATGACTTCATATCCTCAAATGGTTCAGCAAAATAAATAATAATATTAGCAATAATGCTATGTGGATTATAGAGAAAGTAATAAATCATGTGTGGCAAAATGATGACAAACGGTAAATCTAGGAGAAGCATATCCTGGAGTTCCTTATGTTATTCTTGCAACTTTTTTTAAAGTTTGAAATTTATTTCAAAGTCAAAGGGTCTAAAAATGAAAAACAACGTTGCAGCAATCAAGAGTGATTCATTACATCCAAGCATCCAAGATTTTTGTACATGTTTGTGCACGTTCACATGCATACACATATTTTTTAAAGTGAAAGATGCCAGATTTTAGAACATGAAATGGGATTTTTGTAATGGATATACTCTATTATAAAACTTTTCTTGTTAAGCAAAAGATCTGCTTGCCTCGATATACAAATATACAAATAAGCCTGTGGCTTTGATTTCTACTTCATAACTGACTATGTCTCCTGGGAATTTAGTTCCAGACAGCATATCTCAGACGGCAAGTTAATTCTATTATCAGACCTTTAAATTTACCGCATATGAATGAACTAGCTTGATAAAATATCAAAACTTTCCCTTAATGAACAGTTTCAAAAATATTGACTCTGGATCCCCCCCTCAACAAAAATTAAATCTCTCTCTCTCTCTCTCTCTGTATCTATCTATCTAATCTTTTTTTAAAATCGAGACAGAGTCTTGCTCTGTTGCCCAGGCTGGAGTGCAATGGCGCAATCTCGGCTCACTGCAACCTCTGCCTCCCAGGTTCAAACGATTCTCCTGCCTCAGCCTCCTGAGCACAGGGGACTACAGGCGCATGCTACCACGCCTGGCTAATTTTTTGTATTTTTAGTAGAGTTGGGGTTTCACCATGTTAGCCAGGATGGTCTCAAGTTCCTTCCCTCGTGATCTGCCCGCCTCGGCCTCCCAAAGTGCTAGGATTACAGGCGTGAGCCACCTCACCTGGCCCCAAAATGTTTATAAGTACTAATGCAAGGGCATTTAGAGTCAACAATCTAGAAAAAGAGTATTCAAGTTCACACTTGAAAGATATGATTAACATACTGCTCTGAGTTGACTCATTGTTATACAGCAGTTTTCTGATAAGCTTATTCAACTAATTAATTATTTAGGGAACAGATATCCTAACTGATTAAAAAGTTTAAAACTGATACGTTACCTGGTTGAGAATATTCCAGGATGCATGCAAGCGTGCTACGAATCAGAGCTGTCCATTGTTTTTGAGTTTCCTCAGTTTTGGCCATTGAAAGTGTCACAATACTTTTAATCCCTTGAAGAGCTGCACTGACTGGTGGAGGAACCTGATTATCTGCAGACTTTATTGCTGTGTCTTTCAATATTCTTGCAATTAAGAATAGAATTGTGGGCAGGATTGTCATACATCCTGAAAGAAAAACAAATCAGATTACCTCATAAGTATTTCAGTTCCCACATTATAGTTGTTTCTATTGCTTGTATTTTTTGCATGTGATTGTGGTTTAATAAAGTTTTTTCCTTGCCTTTATACAAAATTTACTGTATTATTGTTACTACAATTCAATGTTTGAAAAAGAAAATAAGCAAGTGTCAAATTATTTCACAGACAGAATTGGTATTTTCTTTTTCCAGCTAGCCTTGTTTTTAATACTTCACCTATTTAATATTTCATGCCCTTTGTAATAAAAATGAAAAAGGAAGACAGAAAAACAGGAAAAAGCACTACCAGATACTGTGAGAAGCATCTGAGTAACTTGGTGAATTTTATAGCAATTGTAAGACATGTAATCAATCCTCAGTGTACTGAAGTCAACCTAATCAAGCTGGGAAAGTGAAAGAAGACCACTGGGGTAAGGAAAGAAGAAATGAAATAACCTAGAATTTGCAACTGAAAATTCTAGGTCATGAAAATTCAACCTCCCATGAAAGGAAAGAATCGTTTCACCACTCTGACCTGCAGCCACTGTAGCCTCTGCTTGCAAAACTCCAACAATGGGGAATTCATTATTTTCACATATGTAGGGTTACTCTAAGAGGTAGAAAGGTGGTCTTTGTGTTGAGTTGAAATTTAACTATTTATCTACTTCTACTGTTACTATTTTTACCTCTTAGATCTTAATCTTTTGGCTTCCCTGAGCCCCCCTGGAAGAATTGTCTTGGGCCATACATAAAATACACTAACAGCTGATGAGCTAAAAAAAAAAAAAAAAAGAAAAGAAAAAGGTCCATGCAGACATCTCATAACGTTTTAAGAAAGTTTACGAATTTGTGTTGGTAAAATTCAAAGCCATCCTGGGCCATGCGTTGGACAAGCTTGTTCTGGATAAAACAGAGGGAAAGTCTACTTTTATATTTATTAGGTCTTCAATATCTGCACCCAGCTATTATCTTTCTCAGCCATAATTTCTTTCGGTGCTCCTTAAAGTTGGCTGTCATTCTTCTCTGACATTTTTGACTTTTTCTTTTCCTGGTTTTTTTTTTGAGATGGAGTCTCGCTCTGTTGCCCAGGCTGGAGTACAATGGCATGATCTTGGCTCACTGTCGCCTCTGCCTCCTGGGTTCAAGCAATTCTCCTGCCTCAGCTTCCTGAGTAACTGGGATTACAGGCATGCATTACCATGTCCAGCTAATTTTTTTGTATTTTTAGTAGAGACGGAGTTTCACCATGTTGGTCAGGCTGGTCACAAACTCCTGACCTCAGGTGATCCACCTGCCTTGGCCTCCCAAAGGGCTGGGATTATAGGCTTGAGCCACTTTGCCTGGCCTTGAGTTTTTCAGTGTTGCTCAAGAGTGGCAATCAGATTAGAAAACAGAGTTTAGTAATTCCGCCTTATATCTATCTGCTGGCACTGTCTTTCCCTAGCCTGCGGTTCCATGTCTCATTTGAAACGTATCTGAAAACAACACCTTAGGTTTGTGACTTTTTGAATCTAATCTTCATAGGTTCCTAAAGGTTGACAAAACCTTAAAAAAAGGTCAGCTTCTTATTTCTCACTTGAGATTTAAGAGGAAACTAAATTACAACAGTGCTTAAAACCAAAGGCAAGCTCATCTTTGTTTACTGTAATATAATGCATTTCCCAATGCAGATCAATACCGTACCAGCGGGTGAACAAAGGGATGGTAAATCAGAGAGTATGGTAACTGTGGCTGCCACCAAACGAGCACTTTCTTCTGATAGTCGAGTTTTAGTGGCTATGTGACTTGGAGAGTCTGACACCTTGGTACTGAGATGCGGCATATGCCGTACTAAAATGAACATCAGCAGCTCCATAGTTGCAAACACGAGTGATTTTCCAGGAATGAGACCACCGCTGTCACCTCCTTCTCCCAATACAGTACAGGCCTCTTTTTCCATATCATCTTCATCTGAGGTAAAAGATAATTTGGTGAAATTTCCAGCCAAAAAAAAGTACATAAAACAACACAGTAAGTATATTTAGGAAATTCCTTCAAAAGAATTTACAAGCAAATGTCTAACTGATGTCACATGTCTTTCTCAGTATAATTCTCTGCCTTCCTAGAATTCTGTGCATTGATCTCTCCTTAAAGGTAACAGTTCATTTTTCACTTGGAAAATCTTTATCAGGCATTTTTATTTGGTATATATTTTGTAATAGGAATAACACATAAGTTAGGTTGAACCAGATGAAATTGACAAAAGGTGAAAAATAGTCAACTCTCAGCAATTTCATTCAGTCCTTTCTAATGAAAATAAAATCAATTTCAAATCTTCTAAATGTATGATTAATTTTTTTTTTTTTTTGAAGAGCGGAGTTTTGCTCTTCTTACTCAGGCTGGAGTGCAATGGCGCGATGTCGGCTCACCGCAACCTCCGCCTCCTGGGTTCAAGCAATTCTCCTGCCTCAGCCTCCCGAGTAGCTGGGACTACAAGCGTGCACCACCTAACTTCTGGCCAGGGGCTGTGGCTCATACCTGTAATCTAAGCCCTTTGGGATGACGAGATGGGCAGATCACTTGGGCTCAGGAGTTCGAGACCAGCCTAGGTAACATGGCAAAACACTGTCTCCACCAAAAATTAGCCAGGTGTGGTGGTGTCTGTCTGTAATCTCAGGTACTCTGGAGGCTAAAGTGGGAAGATCACCTGATTCTGGGAGTTCGAGGCTGCAGTGAGCTGAGATTGCACCACTGCACTCTACTCTGGGTAAAAGAGTAAGACTGTTCCCCACCAAAAAAAAAAAAAAAAAAAATTAGCTGGACTTGGTGGAGTGTGCCTATAGTCCCAGCTACTCAGAAGGCTAAGGCAGGAGGATCTTGAGCCCAGGAGTTAGACCTTACACAGAAATATGATCATATCATTGCACTCCAGTTTGGGTGACAGAATGAGACCCTGTCTTTCAAATTAAAATTAAAACTACAGAAATATGTCCTGGCATTAATATTTTAAAAATTAGAGTACAAACTAAGATTTACTTCAAGTTAGTGTAATTTCTAGTGCTTACTTAGAGTGTTTCTTTTTTCTTGTAAATAATCCTGAGCAGCTCTTACTATCTGTTGTACAACTCCAGTAACCAGCAGCTGGACAGATGATGGATTCCAGGTTAATAGGAGGCGGTGCAAAACACTCAGCAACTCAACACCAATCAGCTAATATAAATAAAGAAATATAAACACATTTAGTTAATTTTAATTTCAAAGGATAAATTTATATTATTAAAATCTGAGAAAATATATATGTAAAAACAGAAATTAGGTAGCTAAAATTAAAGTATAGGACTATGTAACAAATAAGAACATAGTAACAATCTTTAGAAATGTTCACATTTTACCCCAATGTATTTTCAAGCAACAAATGATTTATTATTTACATATTTAAATGCAATTTATATTCAAAGTTGATCATTCTCCTTTTGGAAGGAAATAATTGGGCTAAATAGTATTTTAGAGTCCAATACTGCTAAAATTTATAATTTTTAACCTGAGCTGAATATCCAAGAATTCATACAATCTCTGCCTATCAGAGATTATAGAAATCTCTGGTGAGTTCCTCTTCTATTCACTTCAGCAACTACTACAAACTTTTACCACCCACTTTAAGCTTCTTACAATCTTTCACATCAAATTCATCCAACAACCCTAACTAAGATTTCAAAGGTGGAAAAGACTTAAAGGCAACCAAAGCCACCTTTACCTCTTTCCTTAAGATGTTTTCAGCCTCTTATCTGAGGCTTCATCTGAGGTTAATCTTTCCCTATGTGTTCCTATTCAATCCTATTTGACTTCCTAGGGATTCTTCAAGGACTTTGATCTCATATGTTTTCAGCTTTTCTCTCTAGGTAGGCTACTCTCCTCAATATAAGGAAAATCCTCAAGTCTTTCTTATCTAATGTCCCCCCTGCACTCCTCCCAAAGCCTCCAGACCCCTCCATGTCCTCCTCTATGTGTCTTGCTCCTTCCTTTCCCAGCCTAGATGCTTCTACTTCCTTTACTCTCTTATTTACTCCTTGATCTACTATCTGGCTACTATTCACCTAAAACAATCCTCTGCAGGAGGTCACCAATAACCTCCTCTACATTTCTCTGTTTATTTCCTGGATTCTGTTTCTTTTCTCTTTTTTTTTTTGAGACAGAGTCTCACTTTGTCATCCAGGCTGGAGTGCAGTGGTGTAATCTTGGCTCACTGCAACCTCTGCCTCCTGGGTTCAAGCAATTCTTCCTCAGCCTCCTGAGTAGCTGGGATTACAGGTGTGTGCCACCACACCTGGCTAATTTTTTTTTTTTTTAGTAGAGACGGGGTTTCACCATGTTGGTCAGGCTGATCTTGATCTCCTGACCTCATGATCCGCCTGTCTTGGCCTCCCAAAGTGCTGGGATTACAGGCGTGAGCCACTACACCTGGCTGGATTCTGTTTCTTTTGATATTCTCTCCACCCTTCTTGAAACTCCTCCCTTGTCTTTGATAACTCTGTTCTCTTTTGGTTCTCCTCCAACCTCTCTAGTAGTTTCCACTGTTGATTTATTTCCTTCGTCTCAATTTTTAAATGCTATTTATCCTCAAGCTTCCAATCTTGGCCCTCTTTCTTTCTTCCTTTATTAAGCCTTCCTAGGCTAGTGTACTTGTTTCTTTTCTGGAATTATGAAAAAAGCCTCAGAACTGGCCTCCGTCTCCCTTTGCATCTCTTACAAACCAACCTACCTCTACGAGGTTAACAGAATGATCCTTTCTGAAATATAAAGTTAGTTATATCATTCCTCTACTTAAACATTTTTACTGATTCCCTATGACTTTCAGGATAGGATTCAAACTCTTTTACATGTCATCAAGAAATCTTCATGATTTGATCTTCACTTTGTCCAGCTTCATCCAACAACCTCATGTTTCATTCACATCAGCCACAGTAAATGGCTATGCCCTTGAACTTGCCATGTTCTCTCATGCCTCCTAGTGTTTGTATTTGCTATTCTTTCTGAGAGGAAAACCCGACCCGCTTGTGCTATCTCACTAATCTCTCTCGAAGATTTTTTAATTTTTAATTTTTAATTTTTGAGACCGAGTCTCACTCTGTAGCCCAGGCTGGAGTGCAGTGGCTGGTGTGATCTCAGCTGACTGCAACCTCCGCCTCCTAGGTTCAAGTGATTCTCCTGCCTAAGCCTCCAAGTAGCTGGGACTACAGGTGTGTGCCACCATGCCCAGCTAATTTTTGTATTTTTAGTAGAGATGGGGTTTCACTATGTTGGCCAGGATGGTCTCGATCTCTTGACCTTGTGATCCGCCTGCCTCAGCCTCCCAAAGTGCTGGGATTACAAGTGTGAGCCACCGTGACTGGCCCCTCTTGAAGATTCGATTCAACCATCGCCCACTCTGAGAAACTGTCCTTTGCTTTCCTATTACAACACTGGGCTCCTCCTCTCTATTCTAATTGCAGCCTTACATGTACTAAAATAGCACTTATCACACTGTACTTATCTCCTAATTCAGGCACAGGAAACTGCTTTCACTATCTATAACCTCAAACCATGTTTGGGGTAGACCAGGCACAGAGTAAAAGTAACTGAGTGAATAAACAGGTGAGTCAGTGTACTCATATCATGTTAAAATCGGATCCAATTCAGAAAAAGAATACATCCTTTTTTCCATTGTAAAGCAAATAAACAAAATACGACTAAATCCAAAAAACACAGCTAGCTGTGTAAGATATTATGTTAAACCCAAATAATTGAGTTTAAATATAGTAGTCCTTCTTCACTCACAGATGAAATCTTACAGATCTATCTGATAACAATCCTGAAGATCCTTTTTTTTTTTTTTTTTTTTTTTTGAGACAGAGTGTTGCTCCAGTTGCCCAGGCTGGAGTACAATGGCGTGATCTTGGCTCACCACAATCTTCACCTCCTGGGTTTAAGCAATTCTCCTGCCTCAGCCTCCCGAGTAGCTGGGATTATAGGCAAGCGCCACCACACCCGGCTAATTTTGTATTTTCAGTAGAGACGGGGTTTCTCCATGTTGGTCAGGGTGGTCTCGAACTCCTGACCTCAGGTGATCCACCTGCCTCAGCCTCCCAAAGTGCTGGGAGGCGTGAGCCACTGCGCCTGGCTAACAATCCTGAAGATTCTTACACAGTTCTTTGTTGTTTGACTGGGGCACAGCTTCAGGCTACTAGGTTAGAGTACAAAAAGAGTTAATCAGTGAGTGAATCTTGTAACCACATGGCATATTTATTTTGTTGATATGATTTGTTTTTGGCTAGCATGATGTACAAAACTAATATTGATGTAATAAGATGATACCAATTTTGGTTTTTTTTTTTTTTTTTTTTTGAGACGGAGTTTCGCTCGTTACCCAGGCTGGAGTGCAATGGCGTGATCTCGGCTCACCGCAACCTCCGCCCCCTGGGTTCAGGCAATTCTCCTGCCTCAGCCTCCTCAGTAGCTGGGATTACAGGCATGCGCCACCATGCCCAGCTAATTTTTTGTATTTTTAGTAGAGACGGGGTTTCGCCATGTTGACCAGGATGGTCTTGATCTCTTGACCTCGTGATCCACCCACCTCGGCCTCCCAAAGTGCTGGGATTACAGGCATGAGCCACCGCGCCCGGCCCTACCAATTTTGGTTTTTATCTGTTTGTGTTTTATGGAAAATTATACCAAGTGAAACCATGTGGTAGTGGTGGTGTCCAAAAATAAAATAAAAATTAAAAACTAAAAATAAAAAAATCACTATAGAAAGAAAAAAATCGATAATTAAAAAAAGAACAACAAATTCAGTGGTAGCTTGATTCTGTAACATAGTCACTTATAAATTCCATACAGAAATTAGAAAAAGTAATTCATGTAACTTTAGATGAGTACTTGAGCCAGTACAAAAAATATTTCATTACATGAGAGATAAAACTTCATCAACCTGGCAGATTAGTGCCCCAAAATAAAAAATAAAAAAACAAAAAACTTCATCAACCATTCAAAAGTGGCATAATTTATTTAATAGTTTTACAAGTTACTTTAGCTCTTTATTAGTAGAATCATTAACTGGAACTGAAAGGATCCCTTTTATTTTTAGTTTTGATTACTGATGAACAAATTAAAGAAGGTATAGTGACTATACCTAGTTTAGCACTGCCTGTCACCCAAGATTCAGTACAGCCAAAATCCTGAGTACTTATTATATATTATACTTATTATATATATTAATTGCTCTTAATATATTTATTATATAGTACATTATGACTATATTTATAGGTAATATTTACATAATAAATATATATTTATTTTCTATGTGAGAAAATTATCTTAAGGTAAATATGATTAAAACAAAACACACAGCTGTGTATCACAGCAATACACTGTACCTGATCTTCTGCAATATGGATTCGAGCATAAGGAGAGTCTAGCAAGGTATGTAAGGCCTGTAGGCATGCTGTAACATGTTCAATGGGCTCCTCAGGTCTAGGGGAACAAAGAAACTGTATACTCACACCTGAAATGCACAAAATAAAAACATGTTTTTTCACTACAAAACACTTGATGTTGTTTGATACCATATTTCTTCTCTATGTTTTTACAGATTACCTTAATGCATATTTATTAATGCCTTAGGGTTCAAAATGGTTTCCAAGTTAAGCCAAACTCAACATAAGGTTGTAGTTTTGCAATTAGGTTAATATTCAAATTAGCTATGTTTGGAAGAGGGAATTCCCATGCCATCGGGTTGATTATGAAGATAATAAGTCTTTATTTCTAGGACTTTTAAAATAATACATTAAGAAAATAAACTTACACACATTATAAAATTGCTTTTCATTAAATGGTAGCCAAATGATTTTTCATGCATATAATGTTTTTAAATGGGAAGTTGTAGAGACACAATGGGTATCATAGGAAACAACAGCTCTGAATTTACATAAGGGTAAAGTCATTGTTTTAGAGGTTTTTCACATTTTCACTTATGAGATCTACTGATGAATCCCATAATCACACCTTACCAATTGTGTTCCTTTTCATCCCCCCAAAAATAAGATCATTAAAAGTTGCATTACAATGTATATAGTCTTTTTTTTTTCCTGGCTATGCTCCATGTTAACAGCAATACAATGTATATATTCTTAAATGTTAAAAAAGCATCTATAAAGCAATTTTAAATTAGGATTTACTGCAATCTGATTAAATATTTTTTCTTAACAGGATAATTGGTTGAGTTCCAAGTAAAAAGAAAACCTGTTGTTGAATGAAAAACATATTAAGTTTTTCTACTGAAAATTATTCGATATTGCTCTCTGAATGAACATGACAGCTAAGTAGTTTCAGTAGTTTTTAATAATTTAATTTTTAGGTTAAAAATTCAATTAACAATTTATAAGGCGAGGTGAAAAATCCTTTCACTTTTCCTTCTCTGAATGGTGTTACACTGTACAAAATCTTCCCATAGCTTCAAAATGAAGGATATAAATTTTCAGAAGTGATACATCCTGAAATATATGAATGTGACAGACCTACCTAAAATCAGATGCATTCTGTCTTTGTTAATTTCTGGCAAAGATTTAGCACTACCCACTGCTCCTGATGCCTGGTTTAAATTGACAGATGTAGAACGTTTTTGTAAACCAGATATTGCTGTTGCTTCCGTAGACTCTGAGCACGTAAATCCTGTGCTATTTAACCAAAGTGCCACTGCGTGGAGAACTGGGGCCCAGGAATTCCGATAGTGAAGTCTAGCTGTATCAATAGTTTCAGGCGTATAAAATGCTCCACCTGTAAAACAATCAAATCAATTAAAAACATTACTTTTTTTTTTTTTTTGAGACAGAGTCTCACTGTGTCACCCAGGCTGAAGTGCAATGGCTCTATCTCAGCTCACTGCATTCTCCACCTGCCAGGTTCAAACAATTCTCCTGCCTCAGCCTCCCGAGTAGCTGGAACTACAGGTGGGTGCCACCACGCCCGGCTAATTTTTTATATTTTTAGTAGAGTTGGGGTTTCACCATGCTGGCCAGGCTGGTCTTGAACTCCTGACATTGTGATCTGCCCGCCTTGCTCTTCCAAAGTGCTGGGATTGCAGCTGTGAGCCACCATGCCCAGCCAAAACATTACTGTTATAAATGTTTGCTCATTTATGAACCACTAACAAAAATACTTGTTACATACAATACCTGTTACATACAAAAGAGAAATCTAGCCAAAGGGCTTCTCCTCTTTACAAAACCACCAAAACTAACCTCTTTTCTGTAGCTGATGAACTGGAATACCTGTCTCTTCCTCACTGATGCTAGTTTTCCAGGCTTTCCTCTGCTACTGCTGATGTCACTAAGTATTCCTACCTTTTCTTACTCTGTTGTCACAGAATTTACCTCTTCATTGCTGCCAGTGGCTCCTAAAAACCCTATCATCCTCTCTTTCTACCATAACCAGGGAACTCCGTTTATTCCTCTGTTTCTCTCCTCTTCTGCTATTCCTCCCATCCCCTGTTTTGTTTCCACTACCAATACTGAGGACTTCCTCATTACTCCTTGCTGTTATGATGGATTAAGAAAGGAAAAAAGGGGGCAGGAGGGAACTCCATTATTTTTATTATTCATATATTGGAAGGAGAA
This sequence comes from Aotus nancymaae, assembly GCF_030222135.1. NCBI lineage: Eukaryota > Metazoa > Chordata > Mammalia > Primates > Aotidae > Aotus > Aotus nancymaae. Next base: position 35,843,951 of record NW_026988471.1, read on the forward strand.
TAGGTTCTTCGAGTAGGAACTAGTAACACACTTTCTAAATAGAAAAAAATGTTGATGATTTCTATACTGATGTCAATAAGAAAACTAAAGTACCGCACATTTGCAAAGCACTTTAGGAACGCAATTTATTGGTACACTAGGAATCTGAAATAGAATATGAAAATACATACATTGAACAGTATAGCAATACACATCTATGGTTAAGCATAATGACTTGTTATCCATAGCTATTTAGAATACCCTAGCTCAGGCTGGGCGCGATGGCTCAGGCCTGTAATCCCAGCACTTTGGGAGGCTGAAGCGGGCAGATCACAAGGTAAGGATATCAAGACCGTCCTGGCTAACATGGTGAAACCCTGTCTCTACTAAGAATATAAAAAATTAGCCGGGTGTGGTGGTGGACGCCTGTAGTCCCAGCTACTCAGGTGGCTGAAGCAGAAGAATCACTTGAACCCAGGAGGTGGAGGTTGCAGTGAGCCGAGATCATGCCACTGCACATCAGACTGGGCGACAGAGCGAGATTCTCTCAAAAAAAACCAAAAACCAAAAACCAAAAAAAAACACTCTAGCTCATACAGCTATTATTATAACAGTGCCTGCTAGCATGTTTGCTTCCGCTAACAAAAAAGCTCCATGCTATATCTTCCATCTACAAATTCAATATAGAGAACATACTCTGAGACAACATCAGACTTAAGTCCACAGAAATTTAAACTGTTATTATAGTTACTGTTGTTGCTAGCCTGTACCATCTCCATTTTGTTTAACTACTACTTTGAACTCCGTAAAAGTAAAACTCAGAATGTGATACTTACCGTCTGGAGGAAGCTGACTAGAAAATTCAGCTGGTAAAGTCAAGAGTGCATAATCTTTTAATGCTGCTAACCACAGGCGACTGAGTGTTGGCAGTTCGGGTTGTACCAGTGTTATTAAACTATCTGGTGGCAGTTCATCTATGGTACCATAGTCATCATCATCGTCGTCAGTATTTTTAATTGCTCTTTTTGGTTTTGACTCTGCTTCCTTTTTAATATTCATAGCAACCACATATACCTAATATGATATTTAGGAGGACAAAATAACAAGGCATAAGATAAAATAAAGATATTTTAAGTTGTTATGAAAATACAGTGAAATCATCAAAGATAACTGGGTATAGATATTAGAATGTATACACCTTGATCAGGTACAGTGGCTCCCAGCACTTTGGGAGGCTGAGGCAGGAGAATCACTTGAGGCCAGGAGATCAAGATCAGCCTGAGAAATATAGTTAGACCCCATTTCTACAAAAAATAACAAAAATACTAGCCAGGCATGGTGGCATATGCCTATAGTCCCAGCTGCTTGGGAGGCTGAGGCAGGAGGATCACTTGAGCCCAGGAGTTCAAGGTTCCAGTGAGCTATGATCATGCCACTGCACTCCAGCCTGGGCACCAGATTAGAGACCCTGTCTCAAAAAAAGAAAAAAAAGTACATACAACTCCATGATTTCCTGATAAACACAAAATAATAATTTCATTTGCTTTGGAGGCATTTTTTCTAAAAAAATTGATCTGACTTCTGACTACTCCTCTAATGGCGTGATCCTTGAGTAGGCTTCTCTGAGTTTTTCTGGCTTCCTTCATTCTACTTTACAAAGTCCCCCCAACTCCTCTTTTTTTTTTTTTTTTTTTTTTGCCACAGGGTATAACTCTGTTTCTGCTTCCATGTTCCTAGACTTACTAATCAGGCATTCAAAGTAAGCGGCTGAGAGGAAAAGAGACAACAGAAAGGATTTCCATAAATATTCTTCTAAACTCCTTCTTTCACAGATCTTAAATGGTATTTGGCAACCCAGCATTTACAACAGATAGCATGGCCAATATCTGCCAGTCACATACATTATCTGTATCCCTTCTCTCTAGTTTGTGAGCCAAAAAGACATAAAAGCAACTTTCCTAAAATATAATTTCAAAGTTTCTTCTTTGTTGAATCACGTTTATTTTCCTTTGTTTTTGTAAGTACATTTAGGCTTTGGCAACTGGCACATACAAAGCTGAATAACATATTAATGAGAAAACAAAAAATAAAGGAATGAGAGCAAGCAAGAAAAGAAATCTTGAGAAAACTGTCTTCCCTGTACACAGTGTTATGTCCATTGTACCTAACGAGAAAGCCTAAGTACGGTGTCAGTATAGGTACACTGCAAGCTTCTTGATGAGAAGCACTGTGTATAACTGCTATTCCTACACTGAGCAGACTTATAGCACAGAGAAAACATACAGTAATTGACTAAATTCTAAAATAGGGACTTTGGATCTCAAGTTATGAATATATCATAGTCATATCTTCTAGTGATTACACTCTTGTTTTCCCCCCTAAATTTGTTATTATACTTTTTTATTTTTATTTTTTGAGATGGAGTCTCAATCTGTAACCCAGGCTGAAGTGCAGTGGCGTGATCTCAGCTCACTGCAACCTCTGCCTCATGGGTTCAAGTGATTTTTCTGTCTCAGTTTCCTGAGTAGCTGGGACTACAGGCACACACCACCAAGCCTGGCTAATTTTTGTGATTTTAGTAGAGACAGGGTTTCACCATGTTGGCCAGGCTGGTCTTGAACTCCTGACCTCAGGTCTTCCACCTTCCTCGGCCTCCCGAAGTGCCCAGCCACTAACATTTTTAAGAAAATGTCAGCCAGGTGTGGTGGCTCACGCCTATAATCCCAGCACTTTGGGAGGCCACGGCGGGTGGATCACCTGAGGTCAAGAGTTCAAGACCAGCCTGGTCAACATGATGAAACTCCTGTCTCTACTAAATACAAAAATTAGCCAGGCGTGGTGGCAGGTACCTGTTATCCCAGCTATTCAGGAGGCTAAGGCAGGAGAATTGCACTGCACTCCAGCCTGGGCAACAGAGCAAGACTCTGTCTCAAAAAAAAAAAAGGAAAAGAAAATGTCACAATAAGCACTGTAAGTATATTCAGCCATTCACTCACAAATCCTTACTGGGTAGGTACCTTTTGCCTTGAATTTGTTACTGTTCTAGGATTGAAAGCAAAAAAGACAAATAACACATAGTTTTTGCTTTTCATGAATTCACAGGCTAATATTATAATGAGAGGGAAGTGAAAATGTGCTTAAGAAAAGGAACTTTTAAAGACTGGATTTTAATAATTTATCTTCCACAAAGATAATCTTTTTAATGATTTATCTTCTAGCATACTCTACCCAGTGCCCAGGCAGTGTCTGGTACCTAATGAACACTTGGCAGTTTATGTGATGAATGAATGAATGAATCTCAGGGAACATCACAGGTAAAGGAATCCTAACCTTGGGAGGGTGAGAAAGGTGAGACAGTTTTTAAGGACAAGAGTTCACTTGCTCACAGGCAAAAATGGAAAGGGAGCTTACAGGCAGAGGGAACAGCCAGAGCAAGAGCATAAAAATAGGAAACTACATAGCAATCTAAGTAAAGTACAAGTTTTTCATATAGACTGAGCACAGGATATAAAAGGTGGAAGTAGCTGAAGTTTTTACTCTGCAGGCAATGGGGAAGCAGGGGTGTCACTGTAAGACTTTAAGGTCTATGTATACATTTTTCCTCACCGTATAATATTATTTTAAGAATTATGCTATAAAAAGTTGGGAAAATAAGAGTTTAAAATGACTCATAACCTCAGTTTTATGGGTTTTCATATTTTATCTTTGTAAGTTGTAATTTTGTGGTACAAAGAGTCTGTATTTAGTTGTACTGATAAACATGTCATGGGGTTTTCCCATGTGAATACCAGTCATCATAACCACGATTCTAATGACTTACAGTGGATGACCCATAATCAATCTACCAGTTTTCCTACAGTTGAAATTTTATATTTACTTCTAATTCTTTACTTAGCATTGGGAATCTTAGAAAGATGAAATACAGCTTTCGAAGACAAAACATATTCATTTCTTCCCATTATGAATGATGTTGCAAGTAAACATTTTTTTAAACTTACCTCTTTTCTATATTTTGTATATTTTTCACTAGAATACAGGCCCAGAAAGGGAACCACTGGGTCAGTGTGTATAAATATGTTTATGACTCTGAATAGACGTTACAGAATGCTTTCCAAAAAGGTTCTGTATTTTAAATTGCTATCTGCAAAATGTGAGAATATATCTTTTAGACCTATTTTAAAATAAATTTTTAGGCTTATTTTTCTCACACAAAGAAGGCGAAAAATCAGAAACATAAGCAAAATGAAGAAAACTAAAACCATACATAATCCTAATACTCAGATACAATACTGTTAACAGTCTAGTTATATAAACATACAGTTTTTTACATAATAATGTGTGTGCATGTGTATGTATAATTTCTACCCCAATTTTCTAGTCACTTAATATTATCATCTTTCAAGATCAAGAAATATATTTAGGTTATTTCCACATTTTTGTGAATAATAGCACTATAACAAATACCCTTGTAGCAGAATCTTTGTGCATATCCTTAAATATTCCTTAGAATAAAGTGGTTGAAAATGTACGCAGTTTTAGAGGATGTACAGAGGAAGATGCTGAAGATACAAAGAGGGAGGGCTGACAGCACCGAGCTCCACACAGTCTCCTCCTCACCCTCACGCCTGACACCTACGCCTATCTTCCATGTTTCAGTGCAAACATCACTTTCTCCAAAAAGCCTACTTCTAAGCCTCCAGCCTACTGAAAGTACCTCTGCTATGTGTTTCAAAACACTCTGTATTTCTCCTATGATAATGCTCCTTACACTTTGTTGCATCTACTTGTTTACCAGTTTGTCTTGTTCAGCAAATGTAGTACATCTCACCCCATACTCTCAATACATCTCACTCCAGTGAGATGCTAACCTGACAGAGCTGAAGCTCAGTAACATTTTGTTGAATGAATCAGAGGGTGGGAAGTAAGAGAATGAGAAAAGTTTAGTTTTAGATTATTGGAAAAGCTTAAAACAATTCCAATTCCAATAGTCTTCCCTTATCTGTGGTTTTCCTTTCTGTGGTTTCAGTTACCTGGTACTGAATAATACCACGAAAACAGGGAAGTGAGATACTGAGCTGGTAGAGGAAGTAATTAGTTACTTCACTACTGGAGGGCAGATGATAAGAATTCAATAGCAACTGGCAGGAGGAATTTAGAAAAGTGAACTTAAAATAATGTAATTATACATTTTTAAAAATGACTGAGAAGGAAAAAGGTCAAACTAGCGATTGAAAAAACAAAACAAGCTGGGCACTGTGGTGTGTGCCTGCAGTCCCAGTTACTTGGAAGGGTGAGGCAGGAGGACTGCTTGGGTCCAGGAGTTCAAGTCCAGGCTGGGCAACAAAGCAAGACCCTACCTTTAAAATAAACAAACAAACCCCCTACAGCCTTAATATCAAGGTGTCAAGTCTCCAGAAACTTAATGAAATAAAAGATTTTTGGTATAAAGTATTCTCTATTATTTCTATTTTAGAGTTTTTCCTACCTAATTTCCTCTTATTATGTAGGAGAGCCCTTTCTCAATATAGAGGTTTTCAGTAAACTGGTTAATATATTTTCAAAAAGTATTCCATGTCAAGGGTTAGTTTTTTTTGTTTTTTTTTTTTGAGATGAAGTTTCACTCTTGTTGCCCAGGCTGGAGTGCAGTGGTGCAATCTTGGCTCACCGCAACCTCCGCCTCCTGGGTTCAAGCCTCAGCCTCCAAAGTAGCTGAGATCACAGGCATGTGCCACCATGCCTGGCTAATTTTGTATATTTTGTAGGGACGGGGTTTCTCCATGTTGATCAGGCTGGACTCGAACTCCCAACCACAGGTGATCTGCCTGCCTTGGCCTCCCAAAGTGCTGGGATTACAGGCGTGAGCCACCATGCCTGGCCAACAGTTAGCTTTTAAAAAACAATTTTTTTTTTTAAACCAACAGGAGTAGGGGAATATTTTCTCATGGATGAAGAAATGGGTCAAAAACAATAGGTTGCTGTTTAGTCATTACCTCTGCCCATGCTTTGAGAACAGCCAGTTTTTCCATGGTTGTGGCACTCTCTCGGTACAGCTGGCTAGAAGATCCTTTTCCAGCCTGAACTTTGTCCAGAGAAGAAACAAGAAGATTGTGTACTCGACGGAGATCATTGAGATCACTGACAACTCCACTTCCAATCCATGTACTACATACCTAGACAAAGAAAATTTAAAAACGTTTATGTAAAAAAAATTAACACAGTGTTACAGCTCTTTCAGAATTTGTCTAGCAGGCTTTCCAGTTTTTGCTGGAAAGCTCCTCTCACACACACACAAAAAAATTAACACTGCATAGGAAAATAGAATAAATGATACTTATCCTAGAAGATAAAACACAAAATAAAACCAAAGAACAAAACAAAATACCCAATACTATGCTTTAATGTTGTTGTTATTATTATTATTATTATTTTGAGACAGAATCTCGCTCTGTCGCCCAGGCTGGAGTGTAGTGGCATAATCTCGGTTCACTGCAACCTCCGCCTCCTGGGTTCAAGTGATTCTCCTGCTTCAGTCTCCTGAGCAGCTGGGACTGCAGGCGTGTGCCACCATGCCCAGCTAAATTTTTGTATTTTTAGTACAGATGGGGTTTCACCATGTTGGCCAGGATGGTCTCGATCTCCTGACCTCATGATCTGCCTGCCCTGGCCTCCCAAAGTGCTCGGATTACACATGTGACCCACTGCACCTGACTATTATTTTTTCTTATATCAACGGCAAGCATAGATTTTATTGTACTCCTATGTAGAAAACAAAATAATATTTACTTATCATGTTTCCACTATGTACTTTAACAAAAATGTTAGCAGAAATAATTTTCTACCCAAAGCAGTTCAGTCTTGAATAATTCTTTAATTTGACAAAATTTCTGCTTACCATAGGCAAAGGGTTATGCTAGCTGCTCTGAAGGGAACTTAAAAAAGGCCTGACATGGTGGCTCACACCTGTAATCCCAGCACTTTCGGAGCCTGAGGCAGGTGGATCACGAGGTCAAGAGATCGAGACCATCTTGGCCAACATGGTGAAACCCCGTCTCTACTAAAAATACAAAAATTAGCCGGGTGTGGTGGCGTGTGCCTGTAATCCCAGCTACTTGGGAGGCTGAGGCAGGAGAATTGCTTGAACCAGGGAATGGTTGCGGTGAGCTGAGATTGCGCCACTGTACTCCAGCCCGGCAACAGAGCGAGACTCCCTCTCAAAACAAAAAACAGATTGAATGAACACATGGGAATGTTTTATGACTGTAAAACTACACTTAAAAAGAGATGAGAGAGATTAACTCTAGCAGGAGAAATGGGAACGTTTAGGTGTTAGGAAGGTTTGTGTGTATAGACATAGGAGAGTTACATGGGGAAGATATGTGATTAGGAAAGTTAATTCGGATTAGATTAAGGCAAAATTTAAATTCCATGCAAAATTAATTCAGACTTCATTCTGTAAGCAATTGTGAGTTTCCATGGCTTCTGGACAGGGGGGATGATATTATTAGAATTGTGCTCTAGGAAAACTGTTCCAGTACTTACATATAAGAAAAAATGTATACAGACAGTAAGTAATATGCTCAGTTAAGTGTTCTTTTACAATACCGCAGAACAGAGATGACATGGATCAAATTGGGAATGGAATAAAAAAGGAGAAGCATCTGAGACAAACTTGTAGTTAGAAATCCAAGGATATGAAAACCACTTAGCTATTTTACAAGGTGGGTGCAAGGAGATACAAAAATAGCAAGGCATCAAAAATTGCCAAATGCTAATTGTTGAAGCTTCTGACTTGAATGGAAGGAAGGTGATACTACTGCTTTACAGGGATGGTACCGGAAAAAGGAAACTAAGTGGAGAGGAGAAGTGAGAGAGCGTGATTTTAATTTTGAACATTTTTACATGCTGAGTTCAAAGTGCCACTAAGAGACCTGTGGAAAGATATTCAGCAGGCAATTAAAAACTTGGGTCTGGATTTCAGGAGCAAGTTCAAGGGTGATTACATAACCCTAGGAATTCCCACACAAAGGTGATAATGAAAGTATTATTAAATTTTTTCAAGAACAGATTTAAAAAAAAAAAAGCCTTAAAGCCAGACTAGATGGAATATAGTTACAATTAAGGGACAAGCAGAATAAGAAAAAAGAAAGAAATTGAAGAAAACACCAGAAAAACAAAAGAAAAACCAGGCAAGTGCAGTGACAATGGAGCCAAGGGAAGAGTATCAGGAAGGAAGGGGTGGTCTCATAGTGTCAACTTCATCAACAACAATTACACGTCCTTGCTTTCTCATCTGAAATCCTTGGACCAAGATTTTTTTTCACAGTTCACAACTTTTGGGTAAAAGGTAATAGGGTACATGAACCTCATTAAGGAACACACTTAGCAAGATGTGTGGCAGCACCCCATAATTAACACATAGATGTATCTGCAACAAAATGTATTACAAATCACAATAAGAAAGATTAACCAATGCTACATCCTCATGCAGCTTCACATCAGAGCCAAATGAGTACAAGTCAGCTCAGTTTTGCTGCCAAATAAATTATAAAAAATGCTTTTGGTTTTCAGAGCATTTGAATTTCAAATTATGGTTAATGGACTTGTGTTCCTATATTGAAAACTCTTTAAAAGTTGAGAATAAGTATTTATGTCAAAATTTTATTCTTAAAGAATTCAAAACTAATTTTAATAAAATTAATAAGGACATCTTTGTTACCAATTAAGGACATACTGATGGCAAATTTTAAAATGTCAGTCAAAACTGCTGAAAACATAATTAAATTTAAAGTGAAAAGAAATTAAACATGAATACAAAAAGAAAGAGTTGTTACTTCTAAGGAAATTAAAGGACATATGGGAAAGATCTGATAAATATTTGTTTGGTAGAAATCTGGTAGAAATACAACTAAAAGTTGGGGAAAATTATAAAGACTGGGAATTTGGCACTAAGCTTTCTTTGCAAAAACCTAAGTACTTTCTTCACTTTAAAGAATCAGAAACTAGGCCGGGCATGGTGGCTCACACCTATAATCCCAGCAATTTGGGAAGCTGAGGTGGATGGATCACCTGAGGTCAGGAGTTCAAGACCAGCCTGACCAACATGGTGGAACCCCATCTCTATCATCAACAAAAAAATAAAATAAAATTTATAATAAATAAATAAATACAAAAATTAGCCAGGCATGGTGGCATGCACCCATAATCCCACCTACTTGGGAGGCTGAGGCAGGAGAATCACTTGAACCCAGGAGGCGGAGGTAGCAACGAGCTGAGATCATGCCACTGCACTCCAACCTGGGCAACAGAGGGAGACTCTATCTCAAAAAGAAAAAAAGGCCAGGCATGGAGGCTCACATCTGTAATCCCAGCACTTTGGGAGGCCAAGGCAGGCAGATCACCTGAGGTCAGGAGTTCGAGACCAGCCTGGCCAACATGATGAAACCCTGTCTCTACTAAAAATACAAAAAATTAGCTGGGCGTGGTGGCATGCACCTGTAATCCCAGCTACTTAGGAGGCTGAGGCAGGAGAATTGCTTGAAGCCAGGAGGCAGAGGTTGCAGTGAGCCGAGATCAAGCTACTGCACTCCAGTCTGTGCAATAAGAGCAAAACTCCATCTCAATAAAACAAAAAGAATCTGAAACTAGAATCACAGATAACGCATTATGGATTTTGTTTATGAATAAAGACAAAGTAGCATGGAATTAGCAAAATAATATGCAGAGAAAAGACCTTGCCCTACATCAAAAGATTGGTAAATGAATGTACATTAAAAAATTTTAAACTGAAATATTTAAGTGTGGATTATGTTCATGATCTGATCCTACTTTAAATGATTTTTGATTGATCCACTGACTATTGTCCCCAGTTGCGTGACATCTGAGGGTCCTTCCTATAATCTAAGAATTACCCTGACTTTAAAGTTTCTTAACATGACATTTGTTCTAACAAACAGGCTAGGATGTCATGTAAGCCAACTCCTTATTTTCCTTTAAGGAAAGAACCTGTAACCTACTGGTTTACCTGTTAGGAAACCAAGTTTCCTCCCAGCAACAGAAGGAAAGGAGGTCACAAATTTAAGCCCACCACTAGAAAAAAATAAACTTCTTATAGAAAAATGCAGCTAGAGGCCAGGCATGGTGGCTCATGCCTGTAATCCTAGCACTTTGAGAGGCCAAGGCGGGAGGATCACCTGAGGTCGGGAGTTCAAGACCAGCTTGATCAACATGAAGAAACCCTGATTCTACTAAAGATACAAAATTAGCTGGGTGTGGTGGCACATGCCTATAATCTCAGGTACTCAGGAGGCTGAGGTAAGAGAATTGCTTGAACCCGGGAGGCAGAGGTTGCGGTCAGCCAAGATTGTGCCATTGCACTTTAGCCTGGGCAACAAGAGCAAAACTCTGTCTCCAAAAAAAAAAAAAAAAAAAGAAACGCACCTACAGCCACAAAAGAAATAAGTTTAAGGCAAATTCAATACTCACATACACGATAAAATTCTAATAACCTTTGATTTTCTAATGATCAGGAGCACTGTAGGAGATTTTGTCTGCTTAAATGCTATGCTCTGAAACATCTTCACGATATACTAATTTACACAGGGACAGTAATTTTTTGGTATTTCTGTGGCAGTATCCCAAACCAAATTACCTAGTCAAACTCAAAGGTTTGCAGCATGATCCAGAGACCTATCTCTTATCAACAATGGTTCCTCTGTCTCTGGTCTCCTGTCAGCAGAAAGAATTAATTTCTCACGCCTGTAATCCCAGCACTATGGGAGGCAGAGACGGGCGGATTACAAGGTCAAGAGTTCCAGACCAGCCTGACCAACTTGGTGAGACCCCATCTCTACTAAAAATATAAAAATCAGCCAGTTGTGGTGGCGCATGCCTGTAATCCCAGCTACTCAGGAGGCTGAGGCAGGAGAATCACTTGAACCTGGGAGACAGAGATTGTAGTGAGCCAAGACTGTGCCATTGCACTCCAGCCTGGGCAAGAGAGGGAGACTCCGTCCAAAAAAAAAAAAAGAAAAAAAGCACTTTTTTGGTGGTTTTGTGGGTCTCTGCAGATACAACAGTGTGAGAATAATTCCCTGGGATTAATTTTGCAATGAAATGTCTATATTAAGGAATTCTCTTTAGGATAATTTAATACCCACGAACTAGCAGAATTTTCATAACGTGTGGTCAAAAACAATGCTTCGACCACAATGTTTATTACCTAATTATTGTTTCATCACTTCATACAGAATAAAAAGAAAAACTGTCACTGTTGTATTTCCAAGATAAAAACATTGAGTTTCTCTCTCTCTCTCTCTTTCTTGAGACACGGTCTTGCTCCATTGCCCAGGTTGGAGTGCAGTGGCGCAATCTTGGCTCAATGTAGCCTTGACCTCCTAGGCTCAAGACATCCTCCAAGCTCAGCCTCCTGAGTAGCTGGGACTATAGGTATATGTCACCACGCCCAGCTAATTTTTGTATTTTTTGAAGAGAGGGGGTTTAGCCATGCTGCCCAGGCTGGTCTCAAACTCCTGAGTTCAAGCAATCCTCTCAAATTTTGGCCTCACAAATTTTTCTCTCTTCTTTCACAGAAGTTAAATTCTAAGATATCTATGAATTCATAGAAGATAACTATACAAAGTCTCATTTTTCTTCTTACCTGGCAAGCTTTCGCTATTATATCTGATGGTGTATCTTGTGAAAAGGCTGGTCTTAGAGCAGCTCCCACCTAGAAAAATAAAACATTTTGATTTTAATTTTTTGAGACAGGGTCACACTCTGTCATCCAGGCTGGAGTGCAGGAGGGCGATCTTGGCTCATCGCAACCTCCATCTCCCAGGCTCAAGCAATACTCCTGCCTCAGCCTCCCGAGAAGCTGGGATTACAGGCATGTGCCACTACCACTGGGCTAATGTTTACATTTTTAGTACAGATGGGGTTTCACCATGTTGGCCAGGCTGGTCTTGAACACCTGACCTCAAACGATTCATCTGCCTTGGCCTCCCAAAGTGCTGAGATTACAGGTGTGAGCCACTACGCCCTGCCCAAAGCATTTTATTTTTAAAGATAAGTAGTAAACATAAAGCCTCTTGTATGTTTGGAGATGAAAAAATACTTCTATGTTCCTTTCCTTTTTATCACTTCTCCCTTATCTCTTTTCAGTTATAATAAACTCAATCACACTTTTTTTCTTTTCTTTTTTTCCAGGAGGTTATCATTATCAAATCTATATGACTGTTATATCAACTAGGCAATAAAAGTTTTCGTTTCATAGTAAACAGGATTTTCTGACAAAGTCACACATTATCAGACATACCAAAAATTGCAATTGTTAGATTTTTTTCTATTTTTCTAAGCCTATTTCTAACAGTATTTACCTTATGAGTGAATCTCATATAACTGAATCAATTTCTTTAAATAATTGAGTAGTACTAACAATTCAGTCACTACATGACCCTAGAGATCATTTCACCTCAAAAACAGATGCTTTAAAAAGCTGCTCAAAAATATTAATTTATGCATTTTTGTTATACTAATAAGTAAAGGAATATGAGTTTTAGTTTTAAATGAGCCAACATCAGTCATAGATTCTTAGCTATATTGGATATAACAAGTATAAGCTGAATACAGAAATAAGATGTAGTCAGCTCCTATGTTGAGATATTCTTCCCTTACAACAGAGATCCAGTTGGTCAGGTATATCAATAGTACCATGGAAATTAATCAAGAGTCCCTCTCTATGACTAAAGACAGATGGTAACTGATCACAATATGTGAGCCAGCATTGGATCTGTACTGGAAGAGAAAGAATATTATATAAAATAGGTTATTGGGTTGACTGACACAGCTGCAGTATGATAGATTATGTAAAAGTAGTGTATCAATGTTCAATTTCTTGAGGTTATCTGTTCTGCAGTAAGAAAATAAGACAATGTTCTTGTTCTTTAAAAATATAGTCTAAAATGCTCAAGGATAAAAGCACATGATTTAAATAATTTACTTTTAAACGGTTTAAAAAAAACTGTGTCTTGGGGAGAGAAATAGAATCATTGTTAAAGAAAATGAGGCAAAATTAACAATTGGCAAATATGAATATGGGGTGTAAGATACCTTTTTGTACTATTCTTGCAGCTTATCTGTAAATTTGATATCATCTTTTTTGTTTTGTTTTTTTTGAGATGGAGTCTCGATCCCGTTGTGCAGGCTGGCATGCAGCGGAATGATCTCAGCTTACTACAACCTCCACCTCCCAGATTCAAGCGATTCTCCTTCCTCAGCCTCCTGAGTAGCTAGGATTGCAGGCATGCACCACCACGTCTGGCTAACTTTTGTATTTTAATAGAGATGGGGTTTGGCTAGGCTGGCCTCAAACTCCTGACCTCAGGTGAACCACCTGCCTCGGCCTCCCAAAGTGCTAGGATTACAGGTGTGAGCCACAGTGTCCAGCGATAACATTTTTTTTTTTTTTGAGACGGAGGCTCGCTCTGTTGCCCTGGCTGAAGTGCAACAGCGTGATCTCGGCTCACTGCAACCTCTGCCTATTGGGTTCCAGTGATTCTCCTACCTCAGCCTCCTGAGTAGCTGGGATCACAGGTGTGTGCCACCATGCCCGGCTAATTTTTGAGATGGGGTTTTGCCATGTTGGCCTCAAACTCCTGACTTCAGGCATGCTGCCTGTCTCGGCCTCCCAAAGTGCTGGGAGCCACTGTGCCCACCTGGTGATATCACTTCTAAATAAAAAGTTAAAAAAAAATCATTCCAATAGGTTGGGTATTTGGGAGTCAACAATTATACACAGGTTTTCTATAGCTAGTTGGGCTAGAAGCTATAACTTCTTCACTTATACTTAAGACATAAAAATAGGGCCATGTGCAGTGGCTCCCACCTGTAATCCCAGTACTTTGGGAGGCTGAGGAGGGTGGATCACGAGGTCAGGTGATGGAGACCTGGCTAACATGGTGAAACCCTATCTCTACTAAAAATACAAAAAATTAGCCAGGTGTGGTGGCAGATGTCAACAGGCTCAATTACTTGGGAGACTGAAGCAGGAGAATCACTTGAACCTGGGAGGTGGAGGTTGCAGTGAGCAGAGATTGCGCCATTCCACTCCAGCCTGGGTGACAGAGTGAGACTGTCTCAAAAAAAAAAAAAAAGAAGTAAAAACAATGGATTATATTCACATTTAAAATTTTTATATTTGAATACAACTTTTAGATGAGGCATAATGTACTAGAGTGAAGATTTTGCCATAATCACAGTGTAAAAAAAAAATCTATTATTCCCTTGTTAACAAAATTTTTTTATCCTTCGTATAACCCCCACGGCTAGGATTAGTTTACTGTGCCTCATCTGAAGAACATAAGTACAGGTATGAATCTCAGGAGTGACAAGTAGATCCCTCTTTTGAATGAAATAAAAAAAAATCTTTGAAAGTATCTAATTCTTTCAGTAATACTTTTAACTGCTGTTATTAAGAGTAATTTATCCTTCATTATACAAGGGGAAACTGCTATCTACTTCTAAAAGTGCTTATGAAGGTTTGGCATATAAAAATAATGGCAGCAAATCCACAGCACTCTTTTTAATATTCCTTTTATCTCTTAGAGGGCAGGGCTAAATATCTAAACACAAGACTGGAAAGCTGAGCTGGAATTTCTATTCTAGTTTTATCACTAATATGCTATCACAATTTAAAAATAGTGACAACAGTTTGACACTTACTTCTTCATTTGTGGGGTGACTAAAACTAGGTAACAGACAGTGGAGATAAAGACACTAATTCTACAGGAATAAACAGATTGTATTTCCAAATGCAGTCCTCTAGGAAGGCTGTACTTCTTTAATGGTCTTTCAAAAGGTCAATTTTAAGTTTTTAAATAAATAGAAAATCTCACATTAGCTTGATACTGCTCCAGTATCACATGGCCTGGAAACTCTGGCTCAGGCACAGACGCAAATTTCTTGATAATGTCTTCAAGTGCCTGGAGCCCAGCCATTCGAAGCTGGTTGCTATGATCAGTTGCAGCCATGAATGCCATGCGAATCAGGTCAGAGAGATGAAGTACCAAGAGGTCATCTAAAAATAAAAACAGAATTCAAAAATGAAAACTTTTCCAAAAATAAGTGTAATAACATAAAAATATGAAATGAAATGAATTTTTGATGAAATAGACAATCCACATATTTCATGACGTTTAAAAATAGCAAAGATACTACATTCTTTCAAGACAACTTCCACATCAATCTTTCAAGAACAGTGGTAAATATACAATACAGTAATGTTGATGACGTTAGAGTATGTACAATGATATGAGATGCAAAATACTTTTTTTTTTTTGAGATGGAGTTTCGCATTTGTTGCCCAGGCTACAGTGTAATGGCACAATCCTGACTCACTGCAACCTCTGCCTCCTGGGTTCAAGCGATTCTCCTGCCTCAGCCTCCTAAGTAGCTGGGATTATAGACATGTGCCATCACTCCAGACTAATTTTGTATTTTTAGTAGAGACCGGGTTTCTCCATGTTGGCTAGGCTGGTCAGAACTCCTCCTGACCTCAGGTGATCCCCCCACCTCAGCCTCTCAAAGTGCTGGGATTACAGGTGTGAGCCACTATGCCCAGTTGCAAAATACTTTTAACATAACTTTTCCAAATGAGTCTCTAATTCTTTTTTTTTTTTTTTTTTTTTTTTTGAGACAGAGTTGTGCTCTTGTTGCACAGGCTGGAGTGCAGTGGCATGATCTCAGCTCAATGCAACCTTTGCCTCCAGGGTTCAAGAGATTCTCCTCCTCAGCCTCCCAAGTAGCTGGGATTACAGGCGCCCCCCACTAAGCCTGGCTCATTTTTTGTATTTTCAGTAGAGACGGGTTTTGCCACGTTGGCTGGGCTGGTCTCAAATTCCTGACCTCAGGTGATCGGCCCACCTTGACCTCCCAAAGGCTGTGATTACAGGCTTCAGTCACTGCGACCGGCTGAGTTTCTAATTCTTTAAGAACAAGGATTGGCAGGCTTTTTTGGTAAAGAACAGATAGCTAATATTTTTGACTTTATGAAAGAATACAGAATCTTGAGACCCCAAACGCACTATGCCAAAGAAAAAGTGAAGTTTGGGAACTGAGTCATGCAATACCGCCTCCCTTTTGTTCCCAGATGGCTGTAATTTCACAACTGTTTGTCACTGCCTCATTTTCAGCCAGGTTCCCAAAATGACAGAAGGCCAAAAATCTTCCCAAATGGCCTCCTCTGACAAATTGCTCACAAGGAATCTTTCAGCATACATATCCCCTGCTAAGAACCAGCCCTAAAACCAAGTTCTATTGAATCTCACCCTGACAATGCCAATTACCAGCTTATGTTCACAGGTGAGAAATCATCCCTCTCTCTACCATGAGGCCAATGTATGACTGACTTTTTCCTGTATTCCCCCTTTTCACAAGTAAAATGTAGATTTACTGAGGCTAGGCAGGGTGAGATGGCTCAGCCTGTAAACCTAGCACTTTGGGAGGCTGAGGTGGGTGGACTGCTTGAACTCATGAATTCCAGCCCAGCCTGGCCAACATGGTGAACCCCATCTCTACAAAAAAAAAAAATACAAAAATTAGCTGGGCGTGGTGGCGTGGACCTGTAGTCCCAGCTACTCAGGGGGCTGAGGTGGGAGGATCCCTTGAACCTGGGAGGTCGAGGCTGCAGTGAGCAGAGACTGCACAACTGCACTCCAGCCTGGGTGACAAAGTGAGACCCTGTCTCAAAAAAAAAAAAAAAAAGATTAACTGAAGCTAATCAGAGCCTCACAGGAATATAATAACCTTCTGCCTCACTGCCTACCCCTCCACCGCCCGCCTTTTTTTCCTTCCTGCTGTTCTTTCTTCTTTAAATAAGGAAGTTCCCAAAACCCCCTTTGGACAAAGCACAGGTCGCTGATGCTCCTGTTACCTGTGTTTTTTCTCAGGTAAATCCTCAATCTTGGCTAATAAACTTCTACCAATTGATACCTGCTTCAGTCACTTTTTGGTTCACACTTTGTAGGCTATATTATCTCTCTCTTTTTTTTTTTTGATATGGAGTATCGCTCTGTTGCTCAGGCTGGAGTGCAGTGCTGTGATCTTGGCTCACCACAACCTCTGCCTCCTGGGTTCAAGCGATTCTCCTGCCTCAGCTTCGCAAGTAGCTGAGATTGCAGGTGCCCACCACCACGCCCAGCTAATTTTTGTATTTTTAGTAGAGACGGGGTTTCATCATGTTGACCAGGCTGGTCAAACTCCTTACCTTGTGAACCGCCCACCTCAGCCTCTCAAAGTGTTGAGATTACAGGCATGAGCCACTTTGCCTGGCCTCAGGCTATATTATCTCAATTCCATTGTTAGGGTGTAAAAGCAGCCACAGACAATAGTATAGAAATGAGAGTGCTGTGCTCCAATAAAACTGTATTTACAAAAAAGGCTGTAGGCTGGATTTGAACTGTAGGCTGTAGTCTGCCAAGCTCTACTTTAGAAAAACTCTTGCCAGGACACTTAAATCCACAAAATAACAAAGAAAGTACTTTTATAAAAATAAGATGTGGAAAAGGGAAATCTTTTTTCTTTTAGCCCTAGAGTAAAAGTTGTCCTGGATCTGTATGAACAAAGCTTAAACACAAGTCTCAAAAATAATTAAAATGATACCAAGTAATTTAACTACATCCCAGAACAAAGACCAAAATTATTTTGGAATACACCAAATCCAGCACTAATATCGTAAAATTTACAATGTCTGGCATCTGATAAAAAATTACCAAGAACGCAAAAAAGTAGTGAAATACGTCTCACAACAAAGAGAGAAAGAGAGAAATCAATGAATAGAAACAAGTCCAGAAATGAAAAAGATAACAGAATTAGACAGAGAACTTTAAGTAGTATTATCAGCATGTTTTCTATGTTCAAAGAAGGAAAAGAAAAGCACAAAAATAATGAAGGGAGAAATGAAAGGTAGAAAAAAATCACAAAGGGAAATTTAGAGATATAAAACAAAATATCTGAAATGAAAAGTACATTGGATAAAATCAATAGAGATTAAATACTAAAGATCAGTGAACTTAAAAGACATAGCAACAGAAATTATCTAAAAAAATTATTAAGCTCAAGGTCTATAAAGTTCTTCAAGAGGCTTCAAAACCTACAAAGTCTTTTTGAAGCTGTGAGAATTCTATGGCTCAGCCTGATCCCCAAACAGTTCCTACTTAAATAGGTTTCTGTTGTTATGGCTTTTGTGAAAGTTATAAGATGTGTATCTTCAAATTTTTTCATGTGCCTACCAAAAAAACTAATTTTAGAATCTTGAGTTTAAAAAGCGTATCTGGCCAGGTGCAGTGACTCATGTCTGTAATCCCAGAACCCTGGGAGGTCAAGGCAGGTGGATCACCTGAGGCCAGGAGTTCAAGACCAACCTGGCCAACCTGGTGAAACCTGTTCTCTACCAAAAATATAAAAATTAGTGGGGTGTGGTGGCGGGTGCCTGCAATCCCAGCTACTTGGGAGGCTGAGGCAGAACTGCTTGAACCTAGGAGTTAAGGTTGCAGTAAGCCAAGATCACACTACTGCACGCTAGCTTGGGTGACAGAGCAAGACTCCATCTCAGAAAAAAACAAATAAATAAAATAAAAATAAAAAGAAAGAGTATATCTGTTGCTTTGCATGTGGGAGGCAAGCAGAGAGGGGAAATTTTGCTGAAAGACCAGTGCTTCTTCATCTATAGGAAGCAAAAATGCACCAGCAATCAAAACAAGGTTTTAAACTCAGTATGTTGAAGAGATATCTGCATTCTCATGTTTACTGCAGGACTATTCACAATAACCAAGATATGGAACCAAACTAAGTGTCTATCAATTGATAAAGAAAATGTGGTATAAATACATAACTGAATACTATTCAGCCATACAAAAGAATAAAGTCCTATTATTTGAGACAATATGGATGAACCTGGAGGCATTAGGTTAAGTGAAATATGTCAGGCACAAAAAAATACCACATGATCTCACTCATATGTAGAATTTTAAAAAGTTAATCTAACAGAAGTAGAGAATAGAATGCTGGTTACCAGAGGTTGGGTGGTTAAGGGGAAGAGGAAAATGGGGATATGTTGGTCAAAGTATATAGAATTACAGGCCGGGCATAGTGGCTCACGCCTGTAATCCCAGCACTTTAGGATGCCAAGGCATGTGGATCACAAGGTCAGGAGTTCAAGACCAGCCTGATCAACTTGGTGAGACCCTGTCTCTACTAAAAAAATATAAAAATTAGCCAGGTGTGGTGGTGTGTGCCTGTAATCCCAGCTACTCAGGAGGCTGAGGAAGGGAGAATCACTTGAACCTGGGAGGTGGAGGTTGTAGTGAGCTGAGATCGAGCCACTGCACTCCAGCCTGGGCAACAGAGGAAGACTACGTCTCAGAAAAAAAAAGAAGAATTACAGTTAAATAGGAGGAATAAGTGTAAGAGATCTACTCTATAGCACAGTGATGATAGTTAATGACAATATACTATATTATTGAAAAATGCAAAGACAGTAGATGTTAAGTGGTCTAACAAAAATGATAACTAGGTGAGGTAGTGTATTTGTTAATTAGCTAGATTTAACTATTCTACAATGTACATACTTTGAAACCTCTTATTGTACATGACAAATATACAATTGTAAGTTAATTTAAAAATTTTGCCCATCTGATAAGCAAAAAAGTTAAGATGGTAATTATTATGTTAAGTATATTTTACTACAACAAAAAATTGAGAAACAAACAAGAATGAGGTATGATAAACTATTGCCAAAATTTGGGAGGAAATTTCCAAGGCAGAAGAAATGGGCCTACTTATATTATGCCAAACTAAAAGTAAATAAAAAGACTTATTATTCCTACCGCACTCTGTCACCTAATTTACAAAGTCCAGGACTGTATCAGTCTACAAACCAAAATCTAGGCAATTACTTCTGGAATGAGAGTGCCACTTTCTCCAACAACCAGAGTGCGCTGCTAGACATCTCTATGTCTAACCGTCCTCAAAGCAAACACTCTTTTTTCTAAATCCTAGGAAATGAACTCTTGAAAAGGTGGGAATGAGAAAGGGACTGGGCAAAAACTTCAAAGTGGAAAGATAACTAGGGGAGTTATATTTGGGAAGTATAATGATTAATTCCCTACAATTAAAGCACAGGAAATAGGAAGATGAAGAGATGAAGATGATACAGGAGAGCCTGAATAGCACATTTATTAGGTCTATACTTTTTTCATATACGTTGTCATGACTGTTCAGAATCAGAATGGCAGGCGGTGATGTTAGAAAGCATCCAGAACAAAATATGCCAGATACTGGAATCTAGGTAGGAGCTCTTATACCAGTTACCATCCAACTACAGATGGGAAATACACAAACAAGAGAACATGGGCAATCCACCCCCAACACTGAGAGAACATTCCAAATATGCCGAATACACTTCTCTTTCAAGAATATGATCTTGAAATAAGTTTATTTAAATAAATAAGTTTATTTAAAAAAATGCAATCGGCCAGGCGTGGTGGCTCTCGCCTGTAATCCCAGCACTTTGGGAGGCCGAGGCAGGTGGATCACGAGGTCAAGAGATTGAGACCATGGTGAAACCCAGTCTCTACTAAAAAAAAAAAAAAAAATACAAAAATTAGCTGGGCATGGTGGCACGGAGCTGTGGTCCCAGCTACTTGGAAGTCTGAGGCAGGAGAATTGCTTGAACCCGGGATGCAGGGGTTACAGTGAGCCGAGATCACGCCACTGCACTCCAGCCTGGCACCTGGCAACAGAGCAAGACACTGTCTCAAAAAAAAAAAAAAATGCAATCAGGTAAAATAAAGATTCTGAAGATTCAGAGAAACGGCTAATCTCTGAAAACAATTTTTTATAAAAACCAGAAAAAAATTTCAAAAAATCATGTGGCATCCTCAATAAGATGGAAAGAATCATGGCTGCTATGGGATAAAACCAGAAAACCTTAGAGAATAAAAACGATATGATACAATGGAGGTGGGAGAAATGCAGACAAATTACAGGAAAATAAAAAAATTAAAGCAGACTTAATATTATTAATGAAGGCAGAAAAAAGTAAAACATCAATGTATAAAGAAAAAAACCTGCGAGGATCTCTGAGAACTATGGTAAAAGGACAAGACACAATGAGGAAGAAAAACAACAGTTAAGAAATACAAAGAAAGAAAAGCCAACCTAAAGATTTTCACTGTTCCCTAAATGTAGTACACACACTTAGGATTCCCTGGTTTTACAAATTCTCTTACTTCCTCTGATTCTTTTTATTTATATTTTGACAATCAGTTTTTTCACGCTGAATCCCTCTGTTTCTAATAAACCATTGTGGTAGGCAAAATAACGGCACCCCAAAATCTCCACAACTAATCCCTAGAATCTGTGAATATGTTACCTTGCAGGGCAAAAGGGACTTTGCAGATGTGATTAAGGTTATGGAGTCTAAAACATGGAGACCGGCCTAAATTACCAAGGCAGACCCAATCTAATCACGAGTCCTTAAAAGCAGAGCACCTTTCCTGGCTGCCTGCCGTCAGATATGTGACAACTGAAGAAGCATCACAGAGAGATTTAACGCTGCTGGCTTTGAAGAGAGAGAAAGGCAGCTGCGAGCCAAGGAGGGCAGGCGGCACATAAAAGCTGGAAAGAAAAGGAAAGGGATGCCCCCTAGAGACTCCAGAAAGGAACACAGCCCTGCCGACACCTTGATGTTAGCCCAGTGAGACTCTTGTTGGACTTCTGACCTGCAGAACTGTAAGGTAATAAACTTGTGTGATTTTAAACCAAGTTTGTGGGCATTTGTTATAGCAGCAATAGAAAACTAATGCAAGAGTCTCGTCTAACCTTTTCTCTACTATTAAAACTAAACTTCAAATTAATCTCTTCTGTGACATCTTCCCTGGTTTTACAGGAAATGAATACTACATGTTTTTAATGTTCTCAAAGTACTCTAACATACTACTATTGAGACATGCCACAACTATTTGACTGCAAAGTCTGTCTCTCTGTCTTCTAGGCTATAAGTTCTTCCAGGGTATGGACTATGTTTTTTTCCTCTTTGTATCCCCATTGTACCAAAAAACAGGATGCAGTAAATATTTTCTGAATAATGATATGAACAAAAACACCGTGTTCATGATGTATCGTGTTTTGCTGATACCCTATATTCAGAGTCTCATTTTACATATGTTGTACTACGGTTTTACAGTTTGGTTTTGAGACAGAGTCTTGCTCTGTCGCTCAGGCTGGAGTGCAGTGGCGCAATCTCAGCTTATTGCTATCTCTGCCTCCTGGGTTCAAGCGATTCTCTTGCCTCAGCCTCCTGAGTAGCTGGGACTACAGGCTTGTGCCAGGACGCCCAGCTAATTTTTTGTATTTTTAGTAGAGACGGGGTTTCAGCATGTTGGACAGGTTGATTTTGAACTCCTAACCTCCACTGATCTGCTGGCCTGAGCCTCCCAAAGTGCTGGCATTACAGGCGTGAGCCACCATACCCAACCAGTTTGTTTTTAAAATATATATGTGAGTTCCACTGCTTCTTATCCACAGTGAAATAACCTAAAAGGCATTTTTAATTTATAGACGTCAATATTGTTAATACATAAATTTGTCTTCAGATATTTAAAAAATGACTGGGTGATGGAGAGGACACAAACTACAAGATAAGGAATCTGTTACTCTGTCACTTCTGTTTTCTCCGGGTCTCTTCAACTGTGAAATGAAGGTACTGGGCCTGACAGTCTCTTTGTAAATTCCCTATAATATAAAATTCAAAGGATACATGGTATAAAAAGTTTACAGAAGATAAAAAATAATGAGATAAAAATTGTTTACGTAATAAACAATTTTCACCTTTTCAAAAATATCTAATAGCACTTCTGAAATCTGAGAGTTTGAAATCTATCAGGGCATTCATGAATTCTGACATTCTCCATGGCTGGGGACTGCAAAGCTTACTTTGTATGCCTTAACATTTTACCATTTTCTTTACGTGGAAATGCTAAAACCCAGGACAATGTACTGAGAAAACCTAAGTAACTGCCATCATTATCCTTTGGGCAAATGATTAAATAGACAGATAGCTCAATCTATCTTATGGATGACCTTCTTCAACTTATCTTCCCAATAGGAATCAGAAGATGAATAGTATGTAGAGGGGACAGAAAACTAAGATGAAATGCAAGAGTACTTACAATAAATAAAAGGCACATTCTAAAGCATGCTACATCCATAGCAGTAAAATATCTCAAGCTGTAAAAATGCTTTGGGGAAAAGAAGTACTGATTTTAAATTTACTTGTAGGGTTTCGAAGTTTAGCACAACGTGCCATGGCAAGATCAAAGTGAGCCTGGTCTGCATTCTCACACAAATTGATGATTCGACACAGGCAATCTGCAGCAAATACTCGAGTAGCCCAGCGAGGGGCCACAAAGGGCTTTGATTTATCTTCTTCACCTAATGTGGTAAACATGGTATCATCATCCATCTCATCTTTCTTTTCAGATTCTTCGTCTTTTCCACTACTTAAGAGAGTTGCAGTACTCATATCTACAACAAGAATAAAGAATATAACAACCTCACATGAGCAAAAATGATCCTTTAAAAAGTTATTAATGTTAAAAATTTTGTAATTTTAAAAAAAGATTACATTCTCACTCTCTGAAAAACAGTAAAACTAGCAAACCTTTTTTTAAAGAATAAAAACCCAAGGAAAGAATAACACAAATTACTTTTATGTAAACTATATTTACATATTTCAATAGTTTTACATACTATATGTCACACTCTAGAGTAACCTGGGATTTTTATATAGGAAAATTTATTTTGAACTTCCAAAAAATTTTGAAATACACTTTCCCAACAATATAAAAAGCTCATTTGTTTATAACATAATTTAACCTTCAACATTTTTACAGGGATTTGTAGGTCAAAAGTTATTACTTTTAAATCTAAGCTCAAATTTACATGTATGTATCTTTATACATATATCTATATTATGTAACAGAAGTAAAACGATTTCCATTATTTTAAGAACACATATTAAATACTTACCACTAGAAGCTGCCAGGACATCTTTACAAAGCATTAGCCAATGAGAAAGTTTCTCTACTGCCAGTGAAGAAAGCATGTGTCCCAAAGTGTCATGAATATCAGAACATAATTTTCTGTCTGTCTCCCGGTCTAGCATTCCAAAAAGAAGTCCCTCAAGACCAGTTTCTGTTATATTAACACCTTGGTGCCGGCAATGGATATCACTTCGAGAACTAACCCCAGGTGCAAAAGGATTGACATCTGAAAGGTAATTATTACAAATGAATTTGTATGGGATTTTGGTGTCTGCTATCCATAACAGTTATGATAAAGACCAAGTCTTACATATAAATTCACAACAGCCACAAAACCAGCTAGCTATATACAATTTAAGTATGACCTCTAGTTTATGTATCTTTAGGATTATAATTTAATCTGGCAATTAGAGTAAAACCTTTAACTTTGATTATTCTGAGATATTGTAAACAAATCTCAGGGAATGCTCAATAAATATTTGATTCTAATAAGAAACAGTGTGGGAAAGAGACATACTGCTAAATATACTTAACAGGATAAAAAAACTGTTGCATTCTTTAGAAGAACAAATTGAAACTTATTCAGTCTTATAGTTCAGATTTTAAAAATTTATAAAGCCAGAACACAAACTCTAAGTGGATTCTACCTTAAAAATTCATTTAAAAATTGGGAAAATCCAAGGCCAGGCACGGTGACTCATGCCTGTAATCCCAGCAATTTGGGAGGCTGAGACAGGTGGATCACCTTAGGTTGGGAATTCAAGACCAGCCCAACCAACATGGAGAAACCCCATCTCCACTAAAAATACGAAATTAGCCGGGCATGGTGGCACATGCCTGTAATCCCAGCTACTCAAGCATCTGAGGTAAGAGAATTGCTTGAACCTGGGAGGTAGAGGTTGTGATGAGCCGAGATAATGCCATTGCACTCTAGCCTAGGCAATAAGAGTGAAACTCCATCTCAAAAATAAATAAATAACATATTTTGCAAATATTTTTCTCTATCTTAGCTTGTCTTTCTTATTTTTTTCTTTTTTTTTAAAGAGACAGGATCTTGGTGATCAACTATAAAAAAAGAAAATTTAAAAAAAAAGACCAGATCTCACTGTGTTGCCCAGGTTGGACTTGACCTCCTGGGCTCAAGTGATCTATCTCAGCCTTCTAAGTAGTCTCAATTTTGTTTGTGGTGACTGACATGCAGAAGTTCTGAAAATTTGTATGTACTCAGAAGAGTTCCGTAAATACTTTTGGTGATGTTTTCTCTCCAAAAAGTAATAATGTCTACTGTTAGATTTTTATAATAAACTTCTTTAATATTCTACAATACTGTATGTCTGTTAACAGAGTTCTTTTTTTTGAGACGAAGTTTCATTCTTGTTGACTAGGCTGGAGTGCAATGACGCAATCTCAGCTCACCACAACCTCTGCCTCCCGGGTTCAAGTGATTCTCCTTCCTCAGCCTCCCGAGTAGCTGGGATTACAGGTGTGCGCCACCATGCTTGGCTAATTTTTGTATATTTAGTAGAGACAGGGTTCACCATATTGGCCAGGCTGGCCTCAAACTCCTGACCTCAGATGATCCACCTGCCTCTCGGCCTCCCAAAGTGCTAGGATTACAGGTGTGAGCCACTAAGCCTGACCCAATAAATTCTTATGCTATGCTAAAATTGAAGTTATTGCAGCTTCTAGGCATTAGAAAACTTTCATAAGTAAAAATTTTCTCTTATAATAGGTGAAATATCTCTGTCAATTAAACTCTTAAAAAGTTTCCAAACTACCTACACCCAGATATCAGAAGACTAGCTATGAATTTAAGCTATACCTTAAACCCTCCAGAAAAGCAGGAAGAACTAAAGAAAGCAAAGATCAACCTTTTGCTACCAAACATCTACTAACATTTCATAGTTTTATTGACTACTTTGGTCTTACCTTCTTAGAGAAGAAATTATGTCACAAAAGGTTAATTACCATCAAAAACTGAAAACCTTCAGGTGCCCCTAAAACATCCTCAAGAAATGGCAGAAATATTCTGATACTAAATATTATTCAGTTTTTTTAAGCTGCAAATAATTTTTTTCTAAATCCAGTCACTCACACCTAACTCTTCACTTATTTACTTACTTACCTACATTAGGAGACATGGTCTTACTGTGCCACCCAGACTGGAGTGCAGTGGTATGATCATAGCTCACTGTGGAACATTGAACTCTTGGGCTCAGCCTCAGCTTCCTGAGTAGCTAGGACTACAGGTACACAACACTATGCCCAATTTGCAAAATATTTTAAAAATCAAAAACACAAAATTGCCAAGAAAGCCACAGTGGAATTTTTAAAGTGATAATGGTTTTATTTCAAAGAATAAGACATTTGGTCATATTTCAACACAAAATGTTATTTGATAAACAGTACTTATTTGAAATATAAAAGTATTTAAACAAAAAAGAATATTGACCAATAATATAACTTACTGGCACTACTGCTCTCTTTGTCCCCTGAATTTTTTGCCAGGCTCATGGCATATTCACAAACTTCGGCTGCTTCTCTTTGTGCAAGTTGCCGAAGACATGCCACAGCTGCTCGTCGAAGTAACAAATGGGAACTACATAAGTGAACCTGTAAACCATAACAATGTTAGGCAATTTCTCTTTAAAAAGCTGTAATTCTTTAATCTTATTTGCCTAATGAATATATAGGAACATCTTGTGAAGATGTTCTTCATTTAACAACTTCAGTTGTTTAAAATACAGTCAAATGATGGCCTTTTGGGAAAATACTACTACTACTAAAATATATAAAAAAAATGTTAGTAACCAAAATAACTGTCCCAAGATCTGTGCTCTAAAGTTCACACAATATACTTGGATGAAAATCCAGAAGGATCTTCTGCAGATCTTATTTTACACATGGTCCTACTCAACTTTGTCATCTAATTTTTTTAAGTATATAGAGCTCAAATGTAGTGAATGAAAAGTTAGGGGGCAGAGCACACCATTATACTTGAAAGTAAAGGAGGTTATTTATTAAACTGAAAAAACCAAATCAAGTAAATATAATCACCCAAATCAAGCAAACATAATCACCTGAAAAAAAAAGGAAAATGGGGCTTTTTGGTACAGACTTTTTTTCATCTGAAAAGTCCCTGAATATAGTACGTTCTAAAACATAAAAGTGTAAGATGCAGCATGGCAAAAAAGTTAAGAACTCAGGCACAGCTGCCAGACTGGGTTTGAATCCTGGCTCTGTCACTTATTCCTGTGACACCTTACACAAGTTACTTAGCCCCTCTGTGCCCTGATTTGCCCACATGTAAGGTGGGCATATTAACTCTTCACAGGAATATGGTGTAAATAAGTAAAATGGTTACAGTGCTGGCTGGCACATGGTAATTGCTGAATAAATGTAAGCCATTATAATTATTACTATAAATTTGACTCATGAAGAAAATATTAAATTATGTTCCATGTGCTTTTTTTTGACATGGAGTCTCACTCTGTCACCCAGGCTGGAGTGTAGTGGCACAATCTCAACTCACTGCAACCTCCGCCTTCTGGGCTCAAGCGATTCTCCTGCCTCAGCCTCCTGGGTACATGGGACTACAGGCACGTGCCACCATGCCCAGCTAATTTTTCTGTATTTTTTAGTAGAGATGGGGTTTCACCATGTTAGCCATGATGGTCTTGATCTGCTGACTTCATGATCTGCCCGCCTCAGCTCCCAAAGTGCTGGGATTACAAGGCGTGAGCCACCATGCCTGGCCCCATGTGCTGCTTTTTAAGCAAGGAAGTAATATGTTTTAGAAAGAATCCCAGACACAAATGATGGAGATGGAGAAGAAAAGGTGTATGGAATATACCTCCTCTTCATAATGACAGAGAATTTATTTTTAGGCTACTAATATAGCATTTGTAACTCAAGATATACTTGCATAAAATTCATAGCCCATGAAATTTATACCAAGTATTAATAAAAATAAAGTATAACTGAGAAGAAAAAATCTGACAGATTTTTATCAACAAAATAATTTGGTTATTTGTCTTTTTGTTTGTTTTGTTTTTTAAGACAGGGTCCAACTCTGTCGCCCAGGCTGGTGTGCGGCGGCGCAATCACAGCTTATTGTCTCTGGGGCTCAAGAGATCCTCCTGCCTCAGTTTTTGATTTTTTGTAGAGACAAGGTCTCACTATATCGATCAGGCTGATGTGAAACTCCTGGGCTCAAGCGATCCACCTGCCTTGGGCTCTCAAAGCACTGCACTGGGATTACAGGTGTGAGCCACCGCACCCAGCCAAGAAAGTATTTTATTTATTCCTCTTTCTAAAAATAAAGACACTTTGGAACTTTCAAATACTCTATAATTAATTAGAAAGCTCAAGCATGATCATATCAAATGGGAAGAACAAGTCACTTAGTCTCTTGGAGTTTCTGGCCTTTTTATTTTTACAGTAGGGACAATATCTAACTCACCTATTTTACACAACTGCAGTAAGATTCAAATGATAAAACATATATAGAGAACATCACAAAATTTTAATTTAATAACAATTAAAGAGAATTGTAGCTAAGAAAATACATTCAACAAATGGTGACTGGCAAAGCCAAAGTGAAAGAAATAAAACACTTTACAAAGTGTTTTCAAAAACTCCATTGCAGTTATTCTCAGATATACTTTTCTTTTTCATTTTAACATCTGTGATATTAATGCTATCTTTTAGTCCCTGTATTATTGAAAATATAATCCTATCCACACTGAACTGTAGTGGTACCATATGCCGCAGTCATGAGTTATATGACTGTGTATGTGTGAATCCAATTCTGGACACTCCATTGTGTTCCATTTGTCTACTTGTATATACTTGCAATACTATCCTGTCTTTCTTAATGGAGCTTATGGCAAATCTTGACAGTAAGTACAGTAAAACTTCCAACTTTACTATAAGCCCTTTGCATTTCCCTATTAAGTTTAGACTCAGCTTGTCAATTTTTCCAAAAACACCACTCTTCTACTCCATTTAGCTTCTGTGAACAACACAATGTTTATTTCTTCTTTAATCTCTCTAACTGCTTCTACATATTTTTTGCTGACTCCTTTTCTCTTCTAAATTTTATAAGTTGGATTCCTCAGTCAGCACTCTCTCCTTGGTGATCACGTCTACTCCTATATCTCCATTTTCCATATAAATGTGTATGCCTCCCAAATTTACCTCTTTAATAGACCTCTTTTCTGAGCTCCAGGCCCACATAACCAACTATCCACGTGTCTAAAACTGAATTAATGATATCCACTCTTTCCAGCCTTCCTCCTCCAATGGTGCCAATCTCAGGAAATTACATTACTATAGTCAAGTCAAAAACCTGGGCTTCATCCTTCTCCCTTTCCCCCTACTATGCCCCACTGAGAGCCAATTAATGAACAAAACTTCCATCCTAAATATCACTAAAATCCATTGATTTCTCCCCATTCCCTTACTACTTAGAGCAAATCACTATCATCTTCTTTCTAGAATACTGTAATTCTTACCCTGTAGAGTCCACTCTCTGTCATACAGCAAGAACAAAATGTAAAAAGTGCAAATCTGATTATGTCACTCCCCTGCAGAGAACACGTTCTAATGGTTTCCCACTGCTTGTAGAATAAAGTCCAAAGGTTTTATATACATAGAAAGTCTGCACAATCTGTCACCTGGTTAGTTGTCCAGCCTCATCATTTCCCCCAGGCCCCATGTCTCCCTCTTCTCTCTCAGCCTTAACCACACTAACTAATTGGCCCTTTAAATATATGACAGCCCTTCCCATTTTACCGCCTTTCACATATTTTTCCTTTTGTCTAAAAATAAATGCTGTTTACTTCAATATCATGCCCTTTGCAAACTAATTCCTATTTATTCTGCAAATCATACCTTAAATATCTTTTCTTTTTTTTTTTTTTTTTTTAATGAGAGAAAGAAAGAGAAAGAAAAAGGGGGAGAGAGAACAGGATTCTTGCTCTACTGCCCGGGCTGGAATGCAATCTAAAAATAAGTATTAAAAACTTCTTTTATGCCAATAATTGTGCTTAACAATGGAGACAGGAAGGAATAAGGGAAGAAAATAACAAACAAACAGCCAACCAATATTTCATTTAAGTCTGTGAAATGCTATGCAAATGCTGAAGAGTGATTTAGTTCGAATTATGTAGTCACTTTCAAAATAGGTGTTAATATGATACTGAGAAAAATGTATGTTCTGTGGACCTGGGGTGGAGAATTCTATAAATATTCACTAAGTTTACTTATTCCAGGTCTAAGTGCAAATCATAGATGTCCCAATTAATTTTCTACGTCGTTGAACCGTCGAATATTAACAATGTGGTGTCAAAACCTCCCACTATTATTGTGTGGGAGTCCAGGTCTCTTTATAAGTCATTAAGAACTTGTCTGATGTATCTGGGTGCTCCTGTATTGGGTGCATATATATTTATAATCATTAACTCCTGTTGTTGCATTGATCCTTTTACCATTATGTAATGTCCTTCTTTGTTTCTTTTAGTCTTTGTTACTATTAAAGTCTATTTTGTGAGAGACGAAAGTTACAACTCCTTTTTTTTATTTTTGCTATCCATTTAATTGGTGAATCTTCCTCCAGCCCTGTTTTGAGTCTTTGTATGTCGTTGCTTGTGAAATAGATCTGAATACAGCGTACCGATGAGTTTTGACTTTTTATTCAATTTATCTGTCTGTGTCTTTGATTGGGGCATTTAATCCATTTAAATTTAGAATTAATATTAATATTTGTGAGTTCAATATTGTCCTTTAATGCTAGCTGACTATTTTGCCCATTAGTTGATGCTGATTCTTCATTATAGAGATACTCTTTACGTTTTGGTAAGTTTTTGGGATGACTGATGCTGGTTGTTCCTTTCTGTTTGTAGTGCTTCTTTCAGAAGTTCTTGTAAAGCAGGCCTGGTGGTGATGAAATCTCTGAGTGCTTGCTTGTTCGCAAAAAAATTTATTTTTCCTTAGCTTAAGAAGCTTAGTTTGGCAGGATATGAGATTCTGGGTTGAAAATTCTTTTCTTTGAGGATATTGAATATTGACCCCCACTCTCTTCTAGTTTGTAGGGTTTCTGGTGAGAGGTCTGCTGTGAGTCTGATACGCTTCCCTTTATGGGTAACGTGACCTTTCTCTCTGGCTGCCCTTAGAATTTTCTCCTTTATTTCAACCCTCTTGAATCTAGCGATTATGTGTCTTGGAGTTGCTCTACTTGAGGAATATCTTTGTGGTGTTCTCTGGATTAGCTGAAGTTGAGTATTGTCCTGCCTTACTAGATTAGGAAAGTTTTCCTGAATAATATCCTGAAGAAAATTTTCCAACTTGGATTCATTCTCTTCATGACATTCAGGTATACCTATCAATCATAAATTAGGTCTTTTCACATAGTCCCATATTTCTTGGAGACTTTGCTCATTCCTTTTTACTCTTTCTTCTCTAATCTTGTCTTCTCATTTCATTTCATTAAGTTGGTCTTCGACCTCTGATATCCTTTCTTCTGCTTGATCAATTCGACTGTTAAAACCTGTGCATACTTCGTGAAGTTCTCATATTGTGTTCTTCAGTTCCATTAATTCACTTATATTCCTCTCTAAGTTGTCTATTCTCTTTAGGTTCTTAGTTTCTTTTTTTTTTTTGAGACGGAGTTTCGCTCTTGTTACCCAGGCTGGAGTGCAATGGCGCGATCTCGGCTCACCGCAACCTCCGCCTCCTCAGGCAATTCTCCTGCCTCAGCCTCCTGAGTAGCTGGGATTACAAGCACGCGCCACTATGCCCAGTTAATTTTTTGTATTTTCAGTAGAGACGGGGTTTCACCATGTTGACCAGGATGGTCTCGATCTCTTGACCTCGTGATCCACCTGCCTCGGCCTCCCAATGTGCTGGAATTACAGGCGTGAGCCACCGCACCCAGAATTTCTTTACATTGGGCTAGAACATGTTCTTTTAGCTCACTAAAGTTCCTTATTATCCACTTTCTGAAGCCTAAATCTGTTAATGGAACGCACTCATTCTGCATCAGGCCTTGTTCTCTTGTAGATGAGGAACTGTGATCCCCTGTAGAAGGAGAGGCATTCTGATCTTGGGTATTCTCAGCCTTTTTACACTGGTTTCTTCCCATCATTGTTGAGTTCATCCACCTGTCATCTTTGTAATTGCCTACTTTCAAATTAGGTCTCTGAGTGGACGTCCAACTTGTTGATTCCCAGCACCGAAATCTGAGCAACCCACTGCGCCGGCCAAAACAACGGCATTAAGATTCGTGATGCTTTTCTGCCCAGGAATCTCTGGTCTGGCTTCCCTCTTGAGTCCCTTCTTCAATCAGGTAAATGGGCGACTCTGCCTTCCCGGAGCTCCAAACGTCGACCAAAAGGGGACCCAGTCCCGTTCACTCTACACCAAGAACCGCCGTGCCGGGGCGCCGGCAAAACCGCCACGCTGGCCACAAGAGTTGCCCTGGTGACCCATGGGGCTCCTCTGCTGGGAATCTTCCGGTCCGTGGGTAACAAAAATTCGTCTGAAAGTGTGGTGTCCTCTTGTTCTGTGCACTTTCTCTGGGAGCTACAACCCCGAGCTGCTAGTGATCAGCCATCTTGGATATCTCACCTTAAATATCTTTTTCTTTTTTTTTTTTGCAAGGGAGTTTTGCTCTTCTTGACCAGGTTGGAGTGCAATGACACAATCTCAGCTCACTGCAACCTCTGCCTCCCAGGTTCAAGTGATTCTTCTGCCTCAGCCTCCTGAGTGGCTGGGATTACAGCCACCTGCCACCACACCTGGCTAATTTTTGTATTTTTAGTAGAGACGGGGTTGGACCATGTTGCTCAGGCTGGTCTCGAACTCCTGACCTCAGGTGATCTATCCGACTTGGCCTCCCAAAGTGCTGGGATTACAGGTGTGAGCCACTGTGCCCAACCTTAAATATTGCTTTTTAATAAAAATCTTTTCTGAATGTTGGGATTATGATAGGCCTCCTGCTATATGCTCTCTTATGCTCTCCTCCAGGCTTTTATAACACTTATTTGTAAATAATATTTTTCCATTTTCCTTTGTAAACTATAAACTTTACTATGACAGAGGCTTGATGCTGTCTTATCCACAAATGTATCTTCAGTACATTGCATGGTTCTTGACATATAGCAGGCTATCAATAAGTATTTGATGAATGAATCAATTAAAAATTATAAAGATAGTGCCGGGTCACACCTGTAATCCCAGCACTTTGGGAGGCCGAGGTGGGCGGATCATGAGGTCATGAGATTGAGACCGTCCTGGCAAACACAGTGAAACCCCGTGTCTACTAAAATATTTAAAAAATTAGCTGGGCGTGGTGGCACGCATCTGTAGTCCCAGCTACTCGGGAGGCTGAGGCAAGAGAATTGCTTGAACCGGGAGGCGGAGGTTGCAGTGAGCCGAGATTGCGCCACTGCACTCCAGCCTAGTGACAGAGTGAGACTCTGTCTCAAAACAAACAAACAAACAAAAAAACAACAAAAAAATTATAAAGATAGCAACAGATCCTCAGAAGTAGGAATTAAGCTTTAGGAAATAAAATTCTGAGTGGGAAAAACTAAAAATGTGATATATTCTTAGTGAAGAAATAAACAGTTCATCAAAATATTTCTTAAAAGAGAAAACCAGTGAATAAATGAAGTCATAAAATGACAACTGAAGCTCAAAAAACAAGGATCTAGTATTTGATATCACAAGAGGGTGACTACAGTCAATAATAATTGTATATTTTTAAATAACTGGATTATTTGTAACACAAATAAATGATAAATGCTTGAGTTGATGGATAAATTTACTCTGATGTGATTACTATATACTGTATGCTTGTATCAAAATACCTCAAGTACCCCAGAAATATATATATACTATGTACCAACAAAAAAGTTTTTAAAATGTAAAATAAAATATAATTTAAAAACCAATGAATGAAATAGCTCTATACTTACGCAAAGACTAGGAACAAGACTAGACAGATTGACATGTCGTGGTGCAAACATGTGAAGCTGCTGAAGGCAAGATATGGCAGCTGCCTGAACAAGAGAATCTGAATGGTCCTGTGTTATTGCACAACCCACCAAACAAGACGAACGAATTGTAGAAATTGTTGCTCCATTCCCTAGTGCAAAATGAAAGAAAATATAAAACACAATTATTTTATCAGTATCACCAAAAGCATTCCTAGTAAACAATTATCTTCTAAATAACCATTCTATCCAATTTCTATCCAATTCTTCTTCTTCTTCTTTTTTTTTTGAGATGCAGTGTCAATCTTTCACCCAGGATGGAATGCAGTGGCACAATCTTGGCTCACTGTAACCTCTACCTCCTGGGTTCAAGTGAACCTTGTGCCTCAGCCTCCCATGTAGCTAGGATTACAGGTGCCTGCCACCATACCTGGTTAATTTTGGTATTTTTAGTAGAGACGGGGTTTTGTCATGTTGGCCAGGCTTGTCTCAAACTCTTGACCTCAAGGGATCCACCTGCCTCAGCCTCCCCAAGTGCTGAGATTACAGGTGTGAGCCACTGTGCCCCATCATTCAGATTGTTTTGAAAACAAAAAGTCTACAACATCCACAGAAATGATTTCAAAAATGACTACATTTGGAAAATAATGCATCTCTCCTGGATTTAGCTAGATTTATATATATATTCCCCAATAAACTATACTGTCTTTTAAAACCAGTACTGTTTTATTTAAAAGAGCCAGATGATCTCTCATTCTTTGGTTCTCTGTTCAACTAATATTATCATACTTCCACTGTATAATAACTTCAAATCCTGTTTTCCTAATAAGATTAATGTTAATTTTCAGAGAATTAATTAGGAAAGATGAATTTTTCAATCTGTATTATATTGAACTATATAACAGTATTATATATTGTCTATATAACAATTTAAGTGACTTAAATTTTTTTAATAATGTAATTTTATACGCATATCTTTATAGGTAAACAAGGAAATCATAAAAATCACATTAGAGCTACATTCTAGTTTTATATGCATTACTTTGTCATTATCACTTTAGAAAATACTTGATAAACACCTATGCTTAATCAAAGGCACGTATTTATCCTCTTCACATCCCTGTGACATTCACAGGAAGAACCATCCTCACTTTCCCAAAGAGGACAATGGGTCTAAAAAAGAGGCGTGTTTAAATCACCTATTTTTCCCTGTAATACCAGCATCTGGAGAGGCTGAGGTGGATGAACTGACTGAGGTCAGGAGTTTGAGACCAGCCTGGCCAACATGGTAAACTCCATCTCTATTAAAAATACGAAAGTTAGCTGAGGCAGGAGAATTGCTTGAACCCAGGAGGCGGAGGTTGTAGTGAGCCAAGATCACAACACTGCACTCCAGCCTGGGCGACAGGGCAATACTCCGTTTCTCTGGAAAAAAAAAAAAAAATCACATATTTTTCAATTTCCAGCAATTTCTTTAAGTCCTTTTCTTTTTTCTCTCTTTTAAAAATATCTGTCAAAATGGAAGCAACATAGCATAGGGATTAAGAATGCAGGCAACGGGCTCAGTGTGGAAGCTTGCGCCTGTACCCCAGCACTCTGGGAGGCAGAGATGGGAGTGGGAGGATTGCTTGAGGCTAGGAGTTTGAGAACAGCCCGGGCAACATAGCGAGACTCCATTTCTTAAAAAAAAAGGTCAGGTGTGATGGCTCATGCCTGTAATCACAGCACTTTAGGAGGCTGAGGTGGGCAGATCACAAGGTCAGGAGTTGGAGACAAGCCTGGCCAACATGGTGAAACCCTGCCTCTACTAAAAATACAAAAAATTAGCCAGGTGTGGTGGCATGCACCTGTAATCCCAGCTACTCAGGAGGCTGAGGCAGGAGAATCACTTGAACCCAGGAGGTGAAGGTTGCAGTGACTGAGCGACTGCACTCCAGCCTGGACAACAGACCCAAACAAACAACAACAACAAAAGAATGTGGACAATAGAAATTGATCCGGGCTTCACTTCTTACTCCACTCACTAGTTTCCAAAACCTTGTAAAAGTTCTTAACCTCTCTCAGCTTCAATATTTCATCTGTAAAATGGAGATAGTATCAATCTCTGGGTTGTTATCAGAATTAATGTATGTTAAAAGCTCAACCCTCTGAAAACATATATAATAAATGACAAAAAGAGAAAAAGGAAAACTCTGAAAGTGGTTTATATATTCAGGATATCTTTACAATAATTTGCTGACCTGGGAGTTTAATTTAACCATTAGTAGAATTAGTTCAGTGGAATTAAGTGGTACAAACACAGGCTTTAGGATCATAAATGATAAGTTGACTAGGCAAATTACTTATCTTCTCACAGTTTACTTCCTCATAAAAAATTAGCTAATATCTTTTTCTTCTATAAAAAAGAAAACAAAATTTAGATAAAATTTACCTATGACAGTGGTTTTTCAAACTATGTTCCTAATCCTTAGAGTTCAAAAAAAAAAATGAAGCAAAAGTCCATGAAGACAAGTGGTTAGCACTTTAGGTCAAAGGAACTCCATTGTTAACTTTGTTTTCATGGGAATTCAAGTAAAATTTCATTTAAAATGTTTTCTCTGCCCAAAACTTCAAAAAACATTGTCATGTCATAGGTTTGTTGTAGGCATTAAATAAAATGCCACATATAAAAAGCTAAGTGCCAGGCTTTCAGTAAATCCAAGTATTCAGTCAGCACATAGCCCTTGTTATTACAAAATTCTTCAAGTAATGTGATGGTGATATTCAGGAAATTTAAAGAGAGTGGTTATCTGTCTAGGTTCCTTAATTTCAGATGATTTACTTACCTTGTAGTTCGGGACCAACAGTAGTTATTATAGCACCCAAGCATCGACCCAAACACTGATGAACTTCTGTATGTGAAGGTGGAACTGTTAACAGCAAGGTAAGAACTAGAGATAATGTTGGTTCCACATATCCACGATACATCGGACCACTAGAATCCACTATCAAAGCAAGTGAATGAAGAGACCACGTCTAGAATAAAATATAATTTCATTTTAGTTGTAAGGAAGAATTTGAGTATACTGAATTGAGGATACTGAATTGTTACATAGGTATACTCCTAATATTTTTAGGTATATCAATGTGAAGTAGCAAATCAAGATTGTAGGATATTTTCACACACACTCTTCATCTTCACTGTAGTTATATTTACTTATGTATAACAATGTCTAAAAAGAAACAACAAAAACAAAATATTCAAAGGGTCCACATGAAGATTCAGCCAATGACACAGGACCTGGTTGGGGTATTATAGGAAGAGAGAGAAGGAAGGTTATTAAAAAAAAAAAAAACTTGATCAATCTAACAAATCTAAGAAAATGGTAAAAATAAGAGGAAACAAATACACAGAATAATAAATAATAAGAAGAAAATATGTTTGAAGGAGTGTACAAGAATGAGCGAAATTCCCAGAATAAGACAGACTTTAAGACTAGGCTGATAAACAAAATCTGGCTATGTACTATTACAAAAACAGACCCTAATACATTTGTCCTAACAACTTACCAGAGTCATTTTTATTTTATAGAGCAAACAATTTTCCTAAAAAGATTATTCTACACTTTCACAATAAAAAAATCAATAATATACCTGGACTTCAGGGGATGTCCCATCTTGTGCTAGAGCTAATAAAATGCTGACACTGGTCTTCAGATGTTGTCCCGAGCCTATTCCACCAACATAACGATGCAAACAACCAAGAGCCAATGAATGACCAGTCCTTGATACAACATCTCGAGCTGATTTCAACCTGAAAAAAAGAATATGCTTCAAGAACTGATTTTGCTATTTCCCTATAACAACAACAACCTTGTAAGTCATGAGGCAGGAGAATCACTTTTACCCAGGAAGTGGAGGTTGTAGTGAGCCATGGTTGTGCCACTGCACTCCAACAGAGCGAGACTCTGTCTCAAAAAAAAAAACACCACCAAAAAAAGGGATGAGACCATGTTGAAGATGAAGCCTACAGTTGAAGACCATACCTATTAATTTGAGAGAAAATAATGTATCTTATCTGTGCCCCAACTGAAGAGTAATGATGATTAACAGCAGAAATAATAGCCAACAACATACAGCCAACATGGTTCAGCTTACATAATTCCGATTGAACAAACTTTCCACTTGACGTATGCCAAAACTATTCTACCCAAATCAGCTGTAGACAAGGCAGAGCTTTCAATGGTAATTTTAAACAAGTGGGATCAAGATCCTGAAGCATTTCTTTTAAGAACTACAATAGGAGATGGAACATGGCTTTACCAGTATGAACCTGACACAAAGCACAATCAAATCAATAGATACCAAGAGGTAAAAGTGGTTCAGTCAAAGCAAAAGTGGACTAGTTAAGAGCAAAGGTTATGGCAACAGTTTTTTTAGAATGCTTAACATATTTCGGTTGTTGACTTCCTGGAGGGCCAAAGAACAATAGCATCTGCTCATTATAAAAGTATTCTGAGAAAGTTAGTCAAAGCTCTAGCGGAAAAATGCCAGAGAAAGCTTCACTAGAGAGTTCTCCACCATGACGATGTTCCTACTCATTCCTCTCATCAAACAAGGGCAATTCTGCAAGAGTTTCAATGGGAAGTCATTAGACAAACACCTAATGGTCCTGATGTGGCTTCTTACAACTTTTTGTTTCCTAATGTTAAAAAAAAACACAACATTTAAAGGGTGCTCATTTTTCTTTAGTTAATAATGTAAAAAAGACTGTATTAACATGATTAAATTCCCAGGATTCTCAGTTCTTTAGGGATGAACCAAATGGCTGGCATCATCACTTATAAAAGTGTCTTGAACCTGATGGAGTTATGTTGAGAAAAAAGTTTACATTTTTTATTTGTATCTTTCCATTCTATTTTTCCAAGAACTTTTTTGAAGTCCCTAATAGAAGCCACATATGTAATTTAAAATATTCTAGTTGCCACACTCCAGAAGAGAAAAAGGAAATAGGTGAAATAAGTTTTATTTTTTTTTTCTAATAGAAATAAAGACTTGCTTTAGTGTCCAGGCTGGTCTCAAACTCCTTTGGTCTCAAGATCCGCCTGCCTTGAAATCAATTTCAATAAATTTTATTTGACTCAACATATTCAAAATATTAAAATATCAAGATGTAATCAACATACCAAATTACTGAGATATTTTACATTCTTCTTTTGAACTAAGTCTTCAAACTCCAATATGTATTACACACTCATAGTGTGTATCAGTTTGGGCAAGATGCATTTCAACTGCTCAATAATCGTATGTGGCTAGTGGCTGCCATATAGATAACACAAGATATAGAACATTTTCATCACCACAAAAAGTTCCCTTATGTCCCTTTGTTGTCATATTCCTACCCACAACATCCTGCCAATCATTGATCTGTCTTCCATCACTATAGTTTTACCTTTTATATAGTTTCATACAAATAAAATCAGACAGTACATAGTCTTTGGTGTCTGGATTCTTTCACATAGAATAATGCTTTTGAGATTCATCCAATTTATTGTGTAAGTAGTTTGTTCTTTTTATATAGTTGAGCAATATTCCATTTATGAATATATCACTATTTATCCATTCAATCATCGATAGCTGTGGATACTTTCCAGTTTCTGGCTCTCATAAGTAAAACTACTATAAAAGTTTGAGTATAAGTGTTTGTATGAACATACATTTTCATTTCTCTTAGGTAAATACCTACAAGTGGAAATGCTAGGTCAAAAAAGAAGCATATATTTACATTTATAAGAAAGCATCAAACTATCTTCCAAAGTGTCTGTACCATCCTGCATTTCTACTAGCAATGTATGAGAGTTTACTTGCTGAGATTTCAACTACATGTATGTTACACAGCTTGACATTGGTCTGAGAAGTCATTGAGACTCTGTTCATTTTTAATTCCAGATTTTTTCTCTCTGTGCCTCATTTTTGAGAGTTTCTATGTCTTCAACATCACTGGAATGATTCTTTTCTCAATTTCTGTGAATTCCGGTCTTAATTCTAAGCTGGTATATGATGTCAATATGCAAATATAGGTGACTGAACTGTTTTTCCTACTTCATTGTCTAATCTTCCGTAAATACCATCCAGTGTATCTTTTCATTTCATACATATACTTTACATTTCTAGAAGTTTCCTTTGGGCTGTTTTTGCAAATTCCTTTTCTCATATCATGCTCAGGTTTTCCTGTACTTCCTTGAAAATGTAAAGCATATTTATAATAGCTCTTTTAACATTCTTATTTGCTAATTTCATCTTTTTCATTTCTGGGCCTCTTTCTATTGATTGATGTTTTCTGAAGTAAGAGGTCTTATCTTTCTGCTTCTTTATGTGTCTAGTAATTTTTGATTGGATACAGGATATTGTGAATTTTATGATGTTGAGTTGGTCCATTTATTGTATTCCTTTAAATATTGCTGAGTTTTATTCTGGATACAGTTAAGCTACTACTAAGAATCAGTTTAATTTTTTCAAGGCTTGCTTTTAAGTTTTTTTAGGATGGGTCAGGGATGTTGCTCCCATTAATGAGGCAATATCATTCTGAGGGCTTTCTAACATGTTATATCCTTGGATAAGTAATCTTTACCTCTCTAAGCCTCCATTTCTCTATCTAAGTGAAATTATTATTACTCCTAAAGAATAGCTGTTTTGAGGAATAAAGAAGTTAAGAATAAATGCAATCTGTGAATGCTAAAACATTATACAGATGAGAAAGTTACCTTTGTGTTATCATTTCTCAAAAAGTAAGTTTAGTGAACTAAAAAGCGAATCAATTTTCACAGTGATAATCATCTATTCACAACAAATAATCTGAGATATAAGAATATACATTTCTCAGAGGTCTCAAAACGACTTTCAATTGAATGGAAACAAATTCAACTATCAAAGATTTTTATTTTTATCCGAACTGGTCTTAAGCAATTGAAGGTACTCTCTATTAACCTAGAACAGTTTATAGAATGATTCCTGTCTTAATTTCTGTGAACTTCTCTCTTAAGGCTAAGTTAGCATAAGATTTCAATGTGCAAATATAGATGACAGACCTGTAGGTATAAGTGATTTGAGTGTTTCACAGTCAGATATTATATCAGCAAGAGATGATATTGAGGGCTGGGTGTGGTGGCTCATGCCTGTAATCCCAGCATTTTGGGAGGCCGAGATGGGTAGATCACTTGAGGTCAAGTGTTTGAGACCAGCCTGAACACCATGGTTTAACCCCAACTCTACTAAAAATAAAAAATACAAAAATTAGCCAGATATGGTGGTGTATGCCTGTAGTCCCTGCTACTTGGGAGGCTGAGGCAGAATTGCTTGAATCCTGGAGGCGAAGGTTGCAGTGAGCCGAGTTCGTGCCACTGCACTCCAGCCTGGTGACAGAAGGAGACTCTGTCTCAAAAAAAAAAAAAAAAAAAGAGATGATGTTGATGAAAACAGTCTAATATAATGAAGGTGCAAAAGACTGAAGTTTTTCCAAAATACAGGCAGATTCTGCCAAATCTAAGACAACACAGTTTTTAAAAATGTACCATTACTTTACATAGCAGTATAAAAGAATTAAAATGCTGCCAAATATTATTACATTTCATATGGAATTTAAGAAAAATCCCAATTTCAAATAAAATGGGAAAAATGGGTAATAAAATCTTCATAATAATTATTTCAGATCATAATTAAGGATTTGAAAAAGATAATGAAGCTAAACACTGATAATACTTGTAAACCACTAATTGGACAGGTATAAATAAATGAAATGTCCTTGTGTTTCATCAAAGTACAAAATAAATATAGTATCCTACAGATATTGAGGATATACAAATTTTTTTTTTTTTGAGACAAGGTCTTGCTCTGTCACCCAGGCTGGAGAGTAATGGCATGATCTTGGCTCACTGCAACCTCCACCTCCCAGGCTCAAGCAATCCTCCCATCTCAGCCTCCCAAGAAGCTGGGACTACAGCTACATGCCACCATGCCCAGCTCATTTCTGTTTTGTAGAGATAGGGTTTCACCATGTTGCCTAGGCTGGTCCTAAATTTTTGGGCCCAAGTGATCGACCCACCTCAGCCTCCCAAAGTGCTGGGATTACAGGGAGGAAGGAATGCACCTGGCCAAGGACACATAAATACCATTCAAGAGCTTTCTAAAGAAACATACTCCTATTTCACCTGTTATGAACAGAGCACAAACCATTAAATGGGTAACTGAGATTGTTTCTATCTTTTAAGAAATCTTTAACAAAAAGCGATTTCATAATCAATGGCAAATATCTGGAAAGAGGAAAACTAATCTATTGTTAGAAAATAGCAGCAATCATTCTGCAGATGATTAAGTGTCTGGTTATATTTTAACTGTCTTCTGCCTGCTCCTATTATCCTTAGTGATTCAAACCATATAATAGGGCATTATCCAATAACCAAACAAACTGCCATTCACATATCAAGACAAGGAAAGGTATTCACAGATATACCTGAAGAAAATACATTTTCTTCAGATCTACTACTTTACAACCACTACTTCATACTCCTCCTCTTTTGTTAATGATCATGACATAGTTTGGTATATTTAATACTCAATATATATAATAGCTAAGAATGATATAATTTACATAATGTAAGTATCAGTTCTTGACAACTCTTGATGTTTAATTTCTCTACTTATGTACTTAATTAACAACTGGACAGTCACTAATAACTGCAACTTATCATCTTAATGTTACTTATTTGGGTCTCTGAGATCACTCTTTATAATTAACATATAAGAAAATCGTTAAAACCTGATGCTTAACTTTATTCTGTTTCAGTCATAATTTAAGAGGTGATAAACTTGGAGCAGTTAGAAAAAGAATGGCTTATTCCAAAAAATGGATGCTTAACAGAAAGGATAAAGAAGGACAAGGAAAGGCAAGGAGGAGAGAAAATGACTTCAGAGTACCTGTTCAGTGAATAAACATAACAGAGAGAAGTCAACATTTTTCTTGATTCCATTAAGCAACATTCAAGAGCTGGATTAGAAGCTCTCTCCACGCAGAAAGTATCTAACATTGATTACAACTGTCCCAGATTCTACAGTTGAATTAACTGCTAAATTAAAAATTGAGATCATTACAAAAATCCCCACAAAATATTATCACATGCTGTATGCCATGTGGAAAATATATACTCCAGTTAATTATTATTTAAAAGACATCTTTGCCTACATATGAAACTTACTTGTTAGTAAAGAAACCCACTTACTTGTCAAAGCTATATTGGGCCATTCTAGCAATAAAAGTTGCTTCTCCAACCACCTGAGCCATTCTTCCAAGAGCCTCCCCAGCTGCACAACGTAAGATGGGGTTTGGGTTGTCAAGAGCACCCATAACCAGTGTCAGAGCAGATTTACGAACTTCCTCAGGTCCTAAAGTACTTTTGTTTTCAGCTAAGCCCTACATTAAAAAAAAAAGACAGCAACATGATTTTTTTGCTTTTTTAACTCAAGGTCTTGCTCCCTTGCCCAGGCTGAAGTGCAGTGACACAATCACTGCTCACTATAGCCTTGACCTCCTGGGCTCAAGCAATCCTTCCACCTCAGCCTCTTGAGTAGCTGGGACTACAGGCACGTGCCACCATGCTGGGCTAATTTTTAAAAAAATTTTGTAGAGCCAGGGTCTTACTATGTTGCCCAGGCTGGTCTCAAACTCCAAAGCAGTCCACCTACTTCAGCCTCCTAATGTGCTGGGATTAGAGGTACACCTGGCCTCACAATTCATATTAAATAAAAGAAAAATATATGCTACAATCTTTCTAAAATATACATACATCTTCATACGTTATTTTCTTCAGCCAATTTTCACATGTATACACTAATGCCTAGAATCTGTAACTGTTAAATTCATGGTAATTCCTAAATATGATTTCAGAACGCGATCTATAACATAGTCATAGTCTGGCCCTAAAACACTCCCTAATTGCAGGAAGTGTCTCTATTCAAAGATTAGTACTTAAAAGTTGCTTACATATATAAAGGACACTGTATTATTAAATCAGCCATTATTTAACTGATTGAAATTTATCACTCTAAGGAAACATTCGCCTATTTCACCTGTTATGAAACAGAGCACAAACCATTAAATGGATTGGTTCTATCTTTTCAGAAATCTTTAACAAAAAGTGATTTCAGAATCAATGGCAAATATTTGGAAAGAGGAATGGGTATGAAACTTGATGAGTATGAAACTTTGAATAGTTTACATAAAAATTTCACAGAAGACAAGACTTAAAGAATATAATCAACATACATCTAAAAACAAAATGAGGTAAAAATAATCAGTAACCGAATGCTGAAGTAGTTTGTTTGTCATATTAAATGTCACTATCTTTGTTCTAGCTGTACTTATTGTCCTGGAACTTAATTT
Source organism: Aotus nancymaae (assembly GCF_030222135.1). Lineage (NCBI taxonomy): Eukaryota > Metazoa > Chordata > Mammalia > Primates > Aotidae > Aotus > Aotus nancymaae. Next base: position 35,888,440 of record NW_026988471.1, read on the forward strand.
ACTTATTTGAGACTACAAATCCAAGTCATATTGCATGGGAAAAATGTTAAGTACAACAGAGGCATTAGTAAATCTATGAAGAAAAGTGTAATCTGTACAGTATTATTACAGTTGGTTCACTATTCTCCCAATCACTGAGGGAAACTATGACCACCCATTCCTTTTTTAAAAAACTCACAGGTCCAAATTAGTTGATGGTCTCTTCACAGGGTATATACTAATGGTTATATAAATGGCCTAAACCTGTATTTCTATAATCAATGTCTTAAGTATAACTTAAGACATGCTCGTGCAAACACATATTTGCTACCATTTTAAAACAATACAGTAAGCTTAGCACTGAATAATATAAAAAATATTAAAATACATCATGATAGAGTGCCTAGTATGATGCATGAGCTCTATGAGATAGGCAAAATATTTGTAACAGTGGTCCCCTCTTTTCCACAGGGGACACATTCCAAGGCCCAACTTGGATGCCTGAAAACATGAGATTAGGAGCTTCACTGCTGTCAATAGGAACTCGTTTCTGTTCATGTCTTCCACTCACAAACTTAATGCCTTCTCCATTTTAACTAAGAACTTATCACACGCTGTGGCCATAATTTTTGTAATTTGTAAAGGGACAGCAAAACTAATACAAATTCCTCTTTCCTTCACAATTTCAGAGAGATTTGTTCTTCCTGTAGATCTCAGTAACTTCGGCATAAATTTTTTTCTTTCCTTCTTAAGTTGAGAACTTTTTCTTATTCACTTATAGGAAGCACTTCACAGCTGCCCTTTGGCATATCCAAATTTCCAGAATCACTACTTCTGTACTTTGGGGCCAGTATGAAGTAAAGTAAGTAAAGTAAGAGTTACCTGAATATACCTGCTGCCACACCACAGCAGCCTATCTGATAACTGAGAGATGGTTACTAAGTGACTGTAACAGACAGGTAGGGTGGACAGCACGGAATCACTGGACAAAGGGATGTTTCTCATCCTAGGCAGGACAGGGCAAGATGGAGCAGGACAGTACAAGATTTTATCATGCTACTCAGAATGGTACACAATTGAAAACTTATAAATTATTTCTGGAATTTTCCATGTAACATTTTCAAAGCATAGTTGACCACAGGTAACTGAAACTGCAGAAAGCAAAACTGCGGATAAGGAAGAGACTACTGTATTCTACTTCATACCTGTAGAAATTACAATTCAACAAAGGGTACAAATGGTTAAAGAAATTACTCTGGACACAAACCTACAATAGCTTAACTAGAACACAATCTCTAAATGCAACATTCTTTCAACTATATAACACTGCCTCATAGGATTTATGGACTAAACCACAAATCAAGCTTCAGCTCTATTTAGTTAACCTTCAGTAAAATATCAGATTTCATTCATCGAACATCTTTGAAAGTTCTGAAAGAATTTATTGGCACTTTTAAAATCTGAAGTTCAAATTGAAACATAAACTTTAACAACACTAAAATAGAAAACACTTATTTAACTACACTGAGCCTAATATAAAGTTTCAAGTAATAAATTTCATTAAGCTAATATAAAGGCACAGTTATCAAGTGATAAACATATACACATTGTAATAATCTTGCTATGTCTGGCTTATTAAATGCATTAATTAAAATCTTTTTTAAGAATAGTATGTTTTAAAAATAAATACCTTTAGTGCGCTAAGAACAGCAGTAAATATGTTAAGCTGCACAGCCTGCTGGCGGACACCTTTAGCTTGTTTAACACATTCGGCAAAGTGATCCAACATTTGTAATCTGTAACAACAGGGAAAAAATCACATCAGTGACACATTTTATTCCAATATGGCTCAAAAACAGATAAGTTAATTGTTTAGCAAGTAATTTCCCATGCTATCTCTTTTCTATTTCATTCCTAAAGCTAGTCCAAACCAGATCTCCTTCTCCCAAATGATTATATGGACATGTGGTTATTAAATAAAACAAGAGACTAGATACTAAGTTTCAATTAACAAAATAAGGTCACAATTGCAGTGGTCTTCAACATTAACAGCAGTGTCCAACAAAGTGCCTGGCATCTAGTAGATGCTCAAGGTTCCCTGTACAGATAACAATCATTAATTGTATCTCTGTGGAAGATTTTTAAGTTAGAAAATTTTAAATGTAGTATAATTCTTTTTCCTTTTCTAAAAATACTCTTAGAATTGTACCTTATGTCCTAGCCTCAGATGCTTTTGGGAAAGTTCAAAAAAGATTTAGCTTTGGTTAATTTTTTTAAATTTAAAAACCAGAAGTGAATTGTTTTTATATTATTTAATACAAACAAAAAAGAATCAGTTTATTTAAAAAAAAAGTCTATGGCCATTTTAGGTGATTTTTCTCTCTCTCTTTTTTTTTGAGATGGAGTTCCACTCTAGCTGCCCAGGCTGGAGTGCAATTGCTCAGCTCATCACAACCTCAGCCTCCCGGGTTCAAGCCATTCTCTTGCCTTAGCCTCCTGAGTAGCTGGGATTATAGGCATGCGCCACCACACCCAGCTAATTTTGTATTTTTAGTAGAGATGAGGTTTCTCCATGTTGGTCAGGCTGGTCTCAAACTCCTGACCTCAGGTGATCCACCCACCTCAGCCTCCCAAAGTGATGGGATTACAGGCGTGAGCTACTGCGCCGGCCTTTTTTTTTTTTTTTTTTGAGACTGAGTTTTGCTCTTGTTGCCTAGGCTGGAGAGCAATGGGGTGATCTCGGGTTCCTGTAACCTCCAACTCCCGGGTTCAAATGATTCTCCTGTCTCAGCCTCCCTAGTAGTTGGAACTACATGTGCACCACTACATCCAGTTAATTCTGTATTTTCAGTAAAGGTGGGATTTCACCACATTGGCCAGGCTGGTTTTGAACTCCTGACCTCAGGTGATCTCTTTGTCTTGGCCTCCCAAAGTGCTAGGATTACAGGTGTGAGCCACTATGCCCAGCCCATTTTAGAAGATTTTGATAAAAAGAAAGTGAGAGAGCATTCTTCTAAAAAGAAATGATGTGAAACAAAGGAATTCAAGGAAGTTGGATTTAGTACTAAGACAATTATGACCTGAAGTTGGAAATCAAAATGTCCCTGATATTGCTGTAAGGATTTAAGCTCAATTTATAATAATCCACAGGTCTCAGGTCAAAGCATTCTTCAAAACTCACATGAAGACATACAGATTCGGATGTATATGTATATGTGCACATTTTGATGTACTTTAAAAAACTTTTAAAAGTAAGTACCTTTAGTGCACTAAGAAAAGCAGTAAACATATTAAGCTGTACAGCCTGCTGGTTAAAAACCAAAGTAGAATCACTTCTTGCTTTTTATTTTACCTTTTTAATTTAACATTGTATCATGAGCATCTTCTGATATCAAAACATTGTCTCTACAGATATGGACTTTCTATTCTTTATTCACTTATCCCTCCACTGCTGGATATTTGGGTTATTGATTATGTGTCACATTTTTAATAGAATTTATTTATTTATACTTCATCTTATTCTATAAAAGTGATCATATACAATTAAGATAATCCTAGATTTAAGTTATAGCTTTCATAACTATTTGTATAAATTTGGGTAAACCAAAAACTCTTAGATATAGATTTCCTTATATTTAAAACCAAAATATTAAAATACATGCTTTATAAGATTCTTCCACCTTTGATGTCATTTAACATTTATGTGGCAACCAAACGTTCTTAAAGATATTTGGGTAAAGTTTCATATTTAAACTTTTTTTCTTCTCAAATTAAAAAACAATCAAGTAACCTACATAGTTAAAGATATCTTTTATACAAACACAGCATTTTTTGTTTTGTAATTTTTGTAGAGATGAGTGTCTCACTATGTTGCCCAGGCTGGTCTCAAACTGCTGGGCTCACTGGGATTGCAGGTGTAAGCACCACACCAGATCTAACAATATTTTTAAGGCATTTTAATTTTATAAAGCTTTTAAGTTGTCAGTGATGGTCTTGTATTAATTTATTTCTGTTTTCCTTTTGGGAAAATCACAATATACAAACTGCCTACCAAAGCTAGGAATAGTGTCCCCTGGATATAGAATATAGCAAACCAAAATGCTTCTATTACAAAAAGAACCAATTATGTTAGTTTCTAGACTTGAACATCTCACAAATGTTATTAGGGAGTGGAATTTTCACCCATTTACTTCCTCAACAGCAAAGTCAACAGGCTTAGCAAACTGATGTCCTTAACTAAAGATATAGTCAAAACCTTCTATCAAATGAACCATTATAATGAATTTATTTTTTGCCAACAGTTGTCATTCTAGCATACATAATGAAAATCCTGTTATGCAATACACAGTCCACAATACAATGGATATCAGATGTTAGTACACAGGGTCAAATCTTATAATCTCAAATTATGTGGAATTTTCATGCAATTTTTTTTATCATGTATGTGTCACTTATGTTTGTAATTCTGTAAGAGCACTGTTTAAGTATTATGATAACTCACTTTACTGCACAGTTAACTGGGATGAGAAAATCTACTGTTTAATATAATTTACACTTAACAAAAATTACCTGATTGACTTAATACTAACCGGTGTTTATAGGAAACATGAGGAAACACTACACCAAAAAGAGCCACAGAAGCATCAATGACTGAGACTCCAAGAGGGAGGGGACCAGGTACTGCTTCTCCAGCAGGTATCCGTAAATAAATGGAGGAAGGATCATGCTCCAGAGCCCCACTTCCAGATGCACTGTTTGGCTGGAGCTGCAAACGAGTGAAATAAAAATTATTCAAAATCTACTTTAGGAAATCTACTTATTAAACACTGAGAATGAGGAGTAGAGTAGAGGAAAAAGGAGAAAAGGAAACAAAAAAAGAATGATTAGATCTGAACATTTGAAAACAGACAAAAATGTAATTTGGTCATTAAAAAATCATCAGTAGAGTCCGGCGCGGTGGCTCACGCCTGTAATCCCAGCACTTTGGGAGGTCGAGGTGGGTGGATCACGAGGTCAAGAGATCGAGACCATCCTGGCCAACATGGTGAAACCCCGTCTCTACTAAAAATACAAAAAATTAGCCGGGCGTGGCGGCACATGCCTGTAATCCCAGCTACTTGGGTGGCTGAGGCAGGAGAATCGCTTGAACACAGGTGGAGGTTGCGGTGAGCCAAGATTGTGCCATTGCACTCCAGCCTGGGTAACAAGAGCAAAACTCCATCTCAAAAATAAAAAAACCCATCAATAACACCTTATACAATTTTAAGAAAAGCTTTATTCATTCGAAAACATCTGTACACTACCCACCTTATTGTGTGAACAATATGAGCGAGAATTTAAACCCACAAACAATTATTTTAAATGGGGCTTTAATCACTCTTTTTAAAAAGTACACAAGAAATAATGCATTCAGTGGGCAAAATAAGTTTTTTTTTTTTTTTGAGATGGAGTCTTGCTCTGTCACCCAGGCTGGAGTGCAGTGGAACGATCTTGGCCCCCTGCAGCCTGCCTCCCAGGTTCCAGTGATTCCCCTGCCTCAGCCTCCCGAGTAGCTGGGATTACCAGCGTAGGCCACCACGCCTGGCTAATTTTTGTTTTTCAGTAGAGACAAGGTTACACCATGTTGGCTAGGCTGGTCTCGGACTCCGGACCTCAGGCGATCCACTCACGTCGGCCTCCCAAAGTGTTGGGATTACAAGCATGAGCCACTGTGCCCAGCTGAAGTTCTAAATCTTCAACCTACTAACTCATTCCTCTCCAACCTGTCACAAAACAAAACAAACTAAAACGAAACAAAACAAAATACCAATAACTAAAAAGCAGTTAAAACTGATCTTTATCACAGCCACCACAGGGTATCTAAATACAAAGAATATTAAATAAAGACAATTTTCCAAATTCTGACTCTTCCTGTTTAACTTTTTTCACTATCTACCACCAGGATGCCATCTTTAAGTGTCTAAGAACACTAAATGGAGATTAAACCTTTCTATATCCTATTTTCTTTTTAAGTTGCATTGTGTAATAGGACCATTGTTTTAGATTCAGTTGGTATTCCATTTCCCTGTATGGTTCGTTACCTGGTCTTCAATTGATTTATGATCAGTTTCCTGAAGCCAAGAACCAAGAAGAACACTATCATCATAATGGCAGAGGGATCTGAGGAGGGAAGTAGTTGTGTTGGCTGAGTTGTCAGTCAAAGTGAATTCTGCTACCAGTTCTCTAAGAAGTGCATTAAAAGATCCTAAAAAACAGAACTTTGGGTCAGATTAAAAGAATAATTTTTATGAAAATTATAATTATTGCCCACAAAGAGCTGCAACATGTTCAACAGGAATAAAATAATTAAGTTCCTGTTCTCTTCTTGTAAAATCTATATTAACATTTAAATGCTGGTTTTTTAATATATAATATGGTATATCCTTTCATATATTATATTATGTCTTTTAGCCAAAATTATTTAAAATGACCAAAAAACTCAAATAGAGGAAAGAGAGACCCATGCCATAGCATGCTTGTAGTCCCAGCTACTCAGCAGGCAGAGGCAAGAGGACTGCTTGAGCTCAAGAGGTTTGAGAACAACCTCTGCAACACAGCAAGACCCTGTCTCAAACACATACACCATACACAAACAAAGATACTTTATTTTAAATATGTTAAATGTGATATGATTATTATCTATTATTTACTGCCTAATAATGTGCAAATAATGAATCAGAGCACACCAAAATTCTTCAGCATGATTATACTGGAAAGAAATCAATGGTTTTACTATTAATATTTTATATAATATTTGATTTCTCCCTCCAGATCCTTGAATTATTGGCTACATTATATGAAGCATTTCAATGTATTAATTAAAAGCGCACACTTTGAAGATAAACTAGCTAGATTTGAATCCAAGCTCTGCCACTTAACTAGCTCTAAGTCTTGGGTAAGTTAAATTTCTTTACCTCTCTCAATCTGAGAGTCTTCATCTATAAAACTGGACTAATGGCCTCATAAATTACATTAGAGTCAAAGGAGCTACTACATACAAAGGGCTAAAAACAAGACTTAGAACACAGTAAATAGTCAACAAGTGTCAGCTACTCTACATGAAGAAAAATAAAATGGTGGCCTTCCTTTGCACAGTAAGTCAGAGGGACAGCCTTGGTCAGACTCTATAATACTGTGAAGAACTGTAAAGAAGAATTTTTATCAGATACCACAAATTTTTTATTTACCTTCATAAGTTTTGGGAGGTAACAAAGCCAAGATATCATAAAGTCTTAAACGGACCATTGCAGCACTAGCTTTCAGATGAGCTCCATGGGCTTTAATTACAGATGGAATGCTAAAATATCAAAAACATAGTTGGTATTGGCTCACCAGAATAAGTTTTACTTATAAATATTTTTCTTAGCAATGTATCAATGTACTGCCAAAGTACATAGATAAGTACTACATTTTCATTTTAGCTTGTTTTGTGATCTTTACTGTAACAAAAACACTTTAAGATATAACTGTACTTCAATCCACACCATTGCTGTAATTTTTAAAGTTACATTACAAAAATAAAGTTTTATATGTTTCCTAGATGATTCTAGAAGAAAGCACAAAATATGGCTAAGAAGTATATTATTAATATATAAAACAGGGTATGAACTTGTAATTGCTTACTTACTGTGACATCATAGTCATGGCACATTCAATAGGGGTCATCAATTTTCGAATCACATCTTCAGTTAGGAGCTCAGGACAATGTGCAACAAAACTCCTCATGGCTAGACAAAATTTTTAAAAGGACAGATTTGGAGTAGCTTTTGTGAACATGATTTAATTTATAAAATTGTATAAATATAATGGCACTTATAATACTTAATTATTGTAACATATAAGGTTCCGAAACTATGTCGAACAAAAAGAAAAACTTGCAACAACTACAAAGAAAAATCATGGAAAATGCTAGAAAAAAGGTGGACAGAAAAAAGGAGGAAGAGAAGATACTGGTTAGAGAGATTTGTGTGGGTAAAAATTCGGAGGACTACAATCCCTCCCATAGGAATTCAGATGACTACAAAGAAAAAAATATTAAGGCATTGTTTATAAACATACACATTTGTGTATATAAACAATGCCTTCAAATTTACATGAATTTTTTACATATATTACATATATTTTTGCAATTTTTACACACACACACACACACACACACACACATATATATATAGACACATATTTTTTTTTTTTTTGAGAGATGGAGTCTCGCTCTTATCCAGGCTGGAGTGCAGTTCACTGCAACCTCCACTTCCCAGATTCAACAATTCTCCTCTCAGTCTCCCAAGCAGCTGGGACTACAGGTGTACACTACCACACCTGGCTAATTTTTGTATTTTTAGTAGAGACAGGGTTTTACCATATTAATTAGGCTGGTCTTGAACTCCTGAGAGTGATTCACCTGCCTCGGCCTCTCAAAGTGCTGGGATTATAGGTGTGAGCCACCACACCCAGCTACTACATATATTTTTGCATTTTGAATTTTCACATATATTTATGTAAATATATATGTATATAAACAAAAATGGTCTGGTGAGAAGAAATATTTTTATTGGCCCTTTAGCAATAAAGCCAATACTAAAACACCTCCTAGATGTAAGAGCAAAGTTGCCCCCTTGCCTGGCTGCCCTTCTGGTTAAACGTGTATCTTTCTCCCAGTTTGGTAAAAAGGAAGTTTTCACAATGAAATAAACCAAAAAAGAACTGGGACATCCAATGTCATTCTAGTTTTCAAATGAAACAAAACTTGAGCATTTCCTGTAAGCTGTTAACTCCCAGACAAAAACAACTGTATCCATAATTTTTGTAATGTTGATATCTGAAAAATATATTAAGGTTTGTAGATTTGATAAGGATGTGAAAAAACACCTGCTTCTCCATTATGAGAAGACTAACTGCAAATGCAGTAACTTTGGTAATCCTGAGTTTCTTTTTCTTTAAATACCTGTTGAGTATTTTTCTTTTTTAATGTGATGACTCAGTGCTTCTTTGACAGGTAGGAGAGCAACAAGTGGGAATAAGAGGCCTGGGTTCTAGCTCCTGTCTTACCACCAGGTCTAAACACTTTTTCAGAATCTGTTTCACTTTTATTACAAAATTAGCAAACTAAAGTGGATCATTTATAAAGTTTCTTTCTAAATCTAAAAGCCTATGAATTTATCATTACCTAGTAAAATAAAAATCTAAAATAGTGATTTTTCTTTTACTTTATAAATCGTTTAGTAAAATAAAAAACTAAAATAGTGATGGAGTGGTAAATTTAGTACTAAATTAATAGTAATAATTTAGTAATAAAATAAAAAACTAAAATAGTGATTTTTCTTTTACTTTACAAATATTTTAGTAATATCATAATATTCTGAAAGCACAATCCTTTCAGTTCTTACCACATAGAGCTCCAGCACGACCTTCCAAAGTTACCTGCCAGGTAAAAGAATCACCTCGGGCCTTCTCAGCTTCCAATTCCTTTAAGGAACGTGGGAAAACATTTCGCCACAGTAACAACATCTTGGGTAGATGGTAACGAACGACAGATGGTCCTAACCAAGAAAATGAGAATATGAATCCATATATATATATAACATACCTTACAAACAAGTGTCAAGGAAAATGAGTCCAACACAAACTTTATGTAATTTTAGAGATAAAAATAAAGTAAAATACTGATATTTAACAATATCTGCCATTTCACTCTATTTTTATCTCTAAAATTACATTTTTCAAACTTTATTCACTGATTAAAATATAGATCAAAGCATAATAAAATTAATCTTAAACTATCAATATTTTTAGAATTCAAGCATAAAATACACAAAAAGCAATTTTTAAAGAATTTCCCAACTGTATTGAGAATGGTAGGTTACATATTATCAATAAAATATATCTGGGACACATTCTGTGAGGTCTTCTTCATAAATATATGTGTACATAAAGAGACACCCACTCCCATACACATACATATATGTATTCCTCAGTTTTTGGGGCAACTTATATGGTTAATTTAGTTCCATGGAGAATCAATATATTCAGACCTAGGAACTTATATTTACATTGCTAAATAATTCATTTAGCATACCACTTAACATACTTAACATAAACTTCTGGAAGTGAGTTGCCACTTTTTGTTTTCTTAAGAAAAGTAGGTCAAAGTTTAATTTCCAATACACAGATGCTTAGAACTGTATCATAACTTTGTAGTACACATATGCGCATACTTTCTACAGCAGCAGCTAAACTTATGAACTAAAATGTGAACGTGCCTCATCACAATAACAGGTATTTTTGCCCTATGTACAACGTTAAATTTTGCCTGTATTGCAGATTTGTCAAAGTACTTAAGAGTGAAACACATGGAGGGTTACCCCAGAAAAGCAGCACTAAGAATTCCGATTAAGTGTGACTTTACCACTCTACTAAAATCACATTTCTGCTTTTCACTTAGGGGATGTAATTTCCCCTCATATTTTCTTTTCTTTTCATAAACACTAAACTTATCAGGTAAACAATGGTTATTCTGATGGTAAAGGTGAAACTTTGCTAACAACTTTCTCTTTAAATGTACATAAGCAAGAATTACCAAAAAGAGAAATCTACTAGCAATTGGAGGAAAACATCTTTATCATTTTACAACCTCAATGAAAGTCTAGAATGTGAAGCTTAATACTTTTAAATTAAATGTGTTTTACAGGCTTACTGTTATAGTGTAAGACAAAATCCTACTCAAATAGGTATAATTATACCTAAAGTCATAAGTGCTCCAAGTAAAAGCCAGCCAGCTTGGGTGCGCTGTAAAGATAGCCTACTATTTTGGGCAGCAGTTCGTAAAAGATCTTCAGCAATACTAACTACCATCTGCAAGAAAAGTTTAGAATTGGATTTTAGTTCAAACAAGTTAAATTTTAAAAGGAAACAGATAACTAGCATACTTCATGTAAGAGAAGTTGTCTTTTTGCATTATTAGCATGTTTTGAAAGAGGGAACATCAAAACCTGGTCAGTCTTGTCTGCACCAATGACTCTGAAGAGACCCAGAACAGTGTAGTAGTTAAGGACAAGCTCTAGGGCCAAATGCCATCTCTGCTCATTTACTCACTTCTCATCTAGGACCGTTTACTTTCCTCATTGGTAAAATAGAAAGAACAGGAATGCCTATCTCAGCCTTGCAAGGATAAAATCAGTTAATACAGCATCTGTGCTACTACTTTGTCATTTGATCATGCGACAAGTCCACTTCTCATTTTTCCTGTAAACTCAAAAAGATTAGCTTATTTATTTGTTTGTTTTTTAGAGACAAGGTCTCACTCTGTTATCCAGGCTGGAGTGCAGTGGCACAATCACAGTTCTCTGTAACCTGAAATTCCTGGGCTCAAGGGATCCTCCTACCTCAGCCTCTTGAGTAGCTAGGACTACAAGTACATGCCAACACACTTAACTAATTTAAAAAATTTTGTTTTTTATTTTTTGTATGACAAGGTCTTGCTATGTTTTCCAGGTTGGTCTCAAACTTCTGACCTAAAGTGATCCTCCAGCCTCAGCCTCCCTAAGCAATGGGATTACAGGTGTGAGCCACCACGCACAGGCAAGGTTAGCTCAATGGTAGATGCATAATAGGAGTTCAACAAATCTTTGAATGTGGAATAATAGTGCCAATAATGATAGCATTTATTTAGTGGTTGCACAGGCTTGCACTGTTCTGAGTACTTTGCTGTATTAACGTTTTGAAGAGATTTCGTAAATAAGGTGGTACTTGAATTAGGCCTATAAATAAAGAGATATAAATTTGGTACAGCTGAATAAGAGGGGAGATGAAACTCTAAGAGGTTAGCAGAGCAAAGGCATAGAAGGTGAAAAGGGCCAGGGAAGGAAGCAACATGACTAATCTAATTAGAGCACCAGGAAATTAGAATGGATGGACATAATGAAGTCAAATTATGAGGAACTAGTTTACCAAAGGAGATTATATTCTACTCTCCGAGTACTGGATAGTCCCTAAGGGTTTCTGGGCAAATGTAAGATATGAAAGTGGTGTGAGGAAGATGGGAGGTGAGAGGAAGATGGAAAGTGTGAGGAAGATGAGAAGAATGAGAAAGCAATTGTATGACAAAGTGAGAAGGAAGTGTGGATTTCATTGGTAGCTATGCAACTCATATGAATGGACCTGGGCTTAATGTCTCAGAAAAAAAATCAAAATTTAAAACTCTAGCCCCAATCTGCCCATGTAAAGTTTCAAATAATATTTATATAAACACTTACTGAGATAGTAGAATTCTACTATCTAGAATAGTAGAAATATCTAGATAGTAGAAATCTACTAACACTACATGATAGTCGAATTAAAAAAAAGAAAAGGGGAAAAAAAGTTATTCATATTTTATTCTATTTTTTGAGATGGAGTATCACTCTGTCACTCAGGCTGGAGTGCAGTGGCGCAATCTCAGCTTACTGTAATCTCTGCCTCCCAGGTTCAAGCGATTCTCCTGACTCAGCCTCCCAAGTAGCTGGGATTACAGGCGTGTGCCAAAATGCCCAGATAATTTTTCTGTATTTTTAGCAGAGACAAGGTTTTGCCATATCAGCCAGACTGGTGTCAAACTCCTGACCTCAAATGATCCATCTGCCTTGGCCTCCCAAAATGTTGGGATTACAGGTATGAGCCACCATGCCCCACTGTGATTTATTAGAGACACTCAATTTTTATTAAACATTATCAAAATGTTAACTATGGCAATAGCATATTCTCCTGACTTTTTTTTAATATACAGCAAGGTGAACTTTTATTTCTAAAAGATGAAAGAAAAGCTCTGCCTTTCAAGTAATTTCTGTATTAGTGTAAGGTTGGGTTTTTTTTTTTTTTTTAGAGACAGGGCGGGTTTTGCTTTGTCACCCAAGGTGGAGGACAGTGGCATGTTCATAGCTCACTGTAATCTCAGACTCCTGGCTCAAGTGATCCTCTCAACCCATCCTCCCCGGTTGCTAGGACCACAAAGCTTGGCTATTTTTACTTTTTTGTAATGATGGGGTCTCACTATGTTGCCTAGGCTGGTTTTCTTTTTCTTTCCCTCTAAAATCTATAACATGTTACTATATTTAGACAAAATCTATTATCTTTACATTAGAATTAAATATCTAATTATAACTAGGGTCTGTTAACCCCATATTAAGAATACAATGCTTTATATTAACATAGTAAAACTGTTATTTGATCACCCTGTTCAACATTAAACACAGCAGCATTCCTAAAAAGATATAAGTCCACCATTCACAAATCTAAGATCTCTGTCATACCTTTCCTTTGGCATGAGGAATGCCCAAAGGACACTGATGTACTCCACCTAACAAAGCAGCCATTGCAAAACTATATCCGCTAACAGCTTCTGGTGAGGTCTTCAAGTTGTTGAGCCGTTCTGCACATCTGTCTAGAAACGGTGTCAGCTGGAAAGGCAATGCCACAGCCACACAGCGCAAACACCATGCAGCAGCAAGTCGAGCAGCCATGCTTGGATGAAGAAGCACTGAAGTCACAATCTCCAAAAGTCCTAAAAAGAAAGACTCAAAATATTACTCTTTAATGAAGTCTAATGATTTCAGAATCTCAAAGACTATCTAAAAAACAATAATTGAAATCACAATCACCATGATTTCACAAACATAGATCCACAACTTTGCCCAAAACTACGTATATTATTCCTAAGCAGTAAAGTACTTCGAAGAAACATTTTCTATGAAGAACATAACACAATTATATCCAATGCTGATGTAAAACTTAATAGAAGTCTTCAACAAATTTTAGTCAATTTTTATTAAAAAAAAGCAATCATAACTGCTTTCGATTTGTGTTCCAAAACTTTAAACATTTAATTCAATATTCTTTACAAGGAATCTTTTTTTTCTTTTGAGACTCACTCTATTCCCCAGGTTGGAGTGCAGTGGCGCAATCTTGGCTCAATGCCACCTATGCCTCCTGGGCTCAAGAGATTCTACCTCTGCCTCCCAAGCAGATTACAGGCACGAATCACCACACCTGGCTAATTTTTGTATTTTTAGTAGAGATGGAGTTTCACCATGTTGGTCAGGATGGTCTCAAACTCCTGACCTCAAGTGATCTGCCCACCTGGGCCTCCCAAAGTGCTAGGATTACAGGCATGAGCCACCACGCCTGGCCTATCACAATGAATCTTAATTTAAGTAAAACCTGATGATCTGAAGTGCTAATGATGATGATAAGCAACTAATCAGGAGTTAAATATCAAACACACTTAGGACTTTGAAAAAGTGAAAAAACATGGTAGCAAGTAACTGAATGTCATACCTATAGATGCTTCTTGAATAAGAGGGGATGCGGTGGCATTCAAGCTCTGCACCAGGCTCCCGAGTTCCTGGAGGGCACAGACCATCACATGCTGGCTTGCTGCAATGTCTGCTGCGCCAGATTTGTTTTCTCCACTTGTGTCATTCACTACTGCTTCTGAAAATACAGAATCGTGTCTTTGACATAGGAGAACTGAAATGTGCTATGATTTTTTTGGTCTATACAATTTATGATTTTAGCCATACCAATTGATGTCTGAGTGTTAAAAACCCTATGAAGTTATTTCTTAGTGGAAAACTTGTAGAACTAAACATTGAAGTGACTTAACAACACTGTTTAATGACTTTATGATAAGGCTAAAATATATACTGAGATATATCTTTGACTGCTTCCAGAAATATAACCTAATTTTAGCAAGCAGTAGCAATCCAGTGTACAAAAGCATAGATACTGCAGAAAGAAGATTTAGGTTCAAATCCCAATTCTACTAGTTATATGAGTTATATGACATTGGGCAAGATATTCAACTTTTCTGTCCCAACTTCCTTATCTGTTAATGGGCTTACATGACTATTTCAAATTGCAGTGATTAAAAACTTAGTGCATATAAAGAATTTAACAAAATGCTGCCCACAATACACATTCAATAAATGTTAGCAGCTATTATTACTTTATTACCATTGCTACTTTAAGTGTTCCAATATATTAGAGGTATCTGTCAAATTTCTGACCAGAAAATGGATCTATAAGGAAAATGCCTTAAGAACTTCTTACTGGAATGTTTCTAAAAGTTCCCATTAATTAGTCTTGCTGCCCACTACCCCAGCCTTTTAACTTCCATTAGAATTGAAATTGTTTGACAAGAGAAAACTAAAGATCCCTTGCCAAAGTACTAATTGAGAATGCATTCTGGTCCATAAATCCCCAATACATATCATTATATTTAATTCTGCTTTCAGGATTAAAAAAAAAATCAAATAATGAATTTATGACCTTAACATTAAGAATCTTTAAATGATAGTAAAACTTTCTTATTTTTTGCATTCATTATGAATTAATAGACTATAAAATGCATAATACAGAATAATAGGATATATAACAGATTAATAAATTGGGGATTGTAATTAAATTTTTTTTTCAGACAGTCCTGCTCTGTTGCCCAGGCTGGAGTGCAGGGGTACCATCTCAGCTGACTACAACCTCTGCCTCCTGGGCTCAAGCGATCTTCCCATCTCAGCCTCCTGAGTAGATGGGACTACAGGTGTACGCCACCATTCCTGGCTAATTTTTGTATTTTTTAGTAGAGACAAGGTGTTCCCATGTTGGCCAGGCTGGTCTTGAAGAACTCTGGCCTCAAGTGATCCACTCATCTTGGCCTCCCAAAGTGCTGAGATTATAGGCATGAGCTACCATGCCTGGCCAAATATCTCTTGTTTTTAGGTATTTCTGGACTTGGAAATGCACAAACTCATTTGATTGCTAAACTTTAAGCTCCTTGAGGACAGATGCTATCTGCATCTGGCTTGCTATTTTACTCTCACCATTTGGCACAGTGTTTCTGGCACTAAACATTTCCTCAATGAATCAACGTGCAAATACTCTTCAAGTTGTGAATCTAAGACAGATGACTATTTTAGCATATCTAAGGAACAATATCTCATTAATTTGAACACTTTTTAATTCACAATTCATAATTTTCACTTAGCTCTATACATTTAAAACTAGTTTACTGGCTGGGTGTGGTGGTTCATATCTGTAATTCCAGCACTCTGGAAGGCCAAAGCAGGTGGATCACTTGAGGTCAGAAGTTCGAGACCAGCCTGGCCAATGTGGTGAAACCCTGTCTCTACTATAAATAAAAAAATTAGCAGGATGTGTGGTGACACAGGCCTGTAATCACAGCTATTCAGGAGGGTGAGGCAGGAGAATCACTTGAACCCGGGAGGCAGAGGCTGTAGTGAGCCGAGATTGCACCACTGCACTCCAGCCCGGGCAGCAAAGCTAAACTCTGTCTCAAATAAAATACAAAATAAAAAATAATAAGCCATTATAAACAAAAAACACTATATGTTTATTTTCACTCATTTTATAAAACATTTAATATATATGTCTAAAAAATAAATTACTGAAGACATTTATTCATTAAACCCTTATTTCAAAAGACCTCTATTAGTCAATATAATTTGCCTTACTGAAGTTAGTACATACTTCTAATAGTGAAAAAACTAAACTGTCTTTTAGAATTTATATTTTGCCTTGCTTTTAGTCTTGCTTTTATATTTAGTTTATAACTGGATTAAAAGCTCTATGAAGGCAGAAACTTCATCTCATTCATTATTTGAACCCTGAATTACTGTATTGCAAATCTCAGATACTCAATAACTATTTGTTAAATTGAAAAATTTTAAAATTGATACTTTTTAGAAAAGAATATCTTGTAATTACATATAACTGAGGTTTCACAGTACACCTTATAGGGGGCTAATAACCATCTGTAATTGTTTCTCTCTAAGTTTTCATATTAAGTCTACAAGAGGAGGAAAAAAAACAATAAAAACATGTTTACAAAACAACAGGCTCTAAAAGCAGAAAGATCACAATAGATTATTCCTTGAAGACAGAACCAATGTGCTGCTGCATGCCAGCAAAGTTATAAAATCAGTATGGATACTAGAAATAAAACAGAAAATGCAGTCTTACCAACATGCCACCCAAATCCTTAAAAACTCTATTTCACTGTAATTATGTTATTTTAATATCAAATATGAGTACTCAACAAAAATGACTATAAAAACACAGTCCAGAAAGATAAACTAATTAGTCCTATTGATATTTATTAAGAATAATAATAAAGAATGATATGGCTAAGGTAATCAACACACATTATGACATCAATTCTTACCTACGGCTTTCATTTGTTTTCCAATAGCTTGGCAGATTTCTTTGGCAGCTGCAATCTGAGCTTTTTCACCTAGCAAACTGCCCACAGTAGCTCTTAGGATAAATGAAACACATCGTCTTGAGTACACAGCCTCCACATGTGTTTGTGTTGCCCGAGGATGGGAAACCAGATCAAGAACGTGGGACAGGAACGTGGCAAAGCTGCGCTCTAACCACTGACCACCCAATGTTGTCACAAAAACAACATACGCCTGTAAATAGAGGAAGGTATGACATCAGATACACTTACGTAACTAAACAGAAATCAAAGATAAAGCAACTACAAGAATAACTGATAACAGCATGCAGAATAAATTATATTCGAGACTAAAACAGAGAAAATTTAAACTTGAGATCGTTTTACTACTTCTGGAATAGGAATTATTAGGAAAGTATCTTGGACTAAGAAACAGTTCTTAAGATAACAACTTCATGGGCTGGGCATGGTGGCTGATGCCTGTAATCCCAGCACTTTGGGAGGCCTAGGTGGGTGGATCACGAGGTCAAGAGATCAAGACCAACCTGGTTAACATGGTGAAACCCCACCTCTACTAAAAATACAAAAATTAGCTGGGTGTGATGGCGCGAATCTGTAGTCCCAGCTACTCGGGAGGCTGAGGCAGGAGAACTGCTTGAACTTGGGAGGCAGAGGTTGCGATGAGCCGAGATCACGCCATTGCACTCCAGCCTAGGTGACAGAGTGAACCTCAGTCTCAAAAAATAATAATTAAAAAAACAAAGATAATTCATGGAGAACATAAAGGGACAGTAGTGACAGGGATGGGAAGCTGAATTTAGCCTAGTGATCAGGAAGGTAACAGGTTACAGAAATAAGAAAACCTTAACATCCTAAGTAAACACTGACTTCGAGATACAAAACACTTACTTAGGACTTTCTCTGTAAGTTAAAAAATTGTTTACTTATATTTTATACTTGTTTCAGGATTAAGGTACAGTTGTGACTTTGAAATTGTGATTTTGACTATGATCACCATTGCATCTTATTAGGTGTTAATTATCATTAACCATAACCTCTTATTTGTGTTGTTATTTTGAAATTATAATTATAATTTTGAAATTATAATTCCAAGTCAGATATAATCTTATAATTACACTGGTGATTAAACACTGATAGAAAATCCAATCAAAGCATTAACCAATATTTTTAGCTACAGGGTGTTGGAGAATATTAAAATCTAAATGCTCAAGCTACCTAAATAGTTTCAATGAAAACTGAGTTATTTTTATCTGATTTTCTGTTAAGCAAAATGTGAGAACTTTATTTAAAGATATTTACACAAATATAGTAGACATAGCTTATTTATATTTTATTAAACATCTACTGAATTTCCAGAGAAGCATGTATTTTGAATGTAATTCATTCATTTGGTAAAAGAAATATTTTGAAAGAAACCAGACAATATTAAAAATCTCTCTGTGAGCTCTTACTTGTTAACGGTCTTCCATGAATTTTCACAAGTGATATGAACAAAATTCTTTTTTTTTTTTGAGACAGAATCTCCCCCTGTGGCCCAGGCTGGAGTGCAGTGGCACAATCCTGGCTAACTGCAACCTCTGCCTCCCAGGCTGAAGTAATTCTCCTGCCTCAGCCTCCTGAGTAGCTGGGACTACAGGGGTGCACCACCAGAGCTGGCTAAGCTTTTTGGATTTTTAGTAGAGATGGGGTTTCCCCATGTTAGACAGGCTGGTCTCGAACTCCTGACCTCAGGCAATCCACCTGCCTTGGCCTCCCAAAGTGCTGGGATTACAGGCATGAGCCATCACACCAGCCAAAATTCTTTTACACATATATGTTACAAACCTGTGTAACTCCAACTCTCACTTCACGATTAACGGACCCTCCAACTTTTAACATTTCTCCACCGCTCTTTAAGAAACCTGACCCTCCACGTAGAAATCCTGTGGCCATGAGTTCTAAGACTTCATCAAATGTTGCTCGCTTCACATTTTGACGCATTACTTTCAGGAAGAAAAATAAAAGTATAAGTAAATGTATTTCTGAGATACTCCAGCTTAATAATTCAAGTAACCATTTGTTAAGGATACTTTACTACAATGGGGAAATGGTTTAGTTTTCTTACAATTTTTTTCTTAAAATTTTCAACGTACTTGTAAACCTGAATTCAATTCTGAAGAAAAAATGCTCAGAAAAATGGAAAGAGCTAGAAATAAAAGCAATTCAATAGATCTACGCAAAATAGTCTAATAATAGTGGTAATACTATGTGTAACACAATAAGGACTAAGCATACCCACAGCAGATACTACTAACTGATCACAGTTCTCATTCCCTCCTGAGGTAGACATAAAAAACTTTTCTCAACACAGTGCTTTCTATATAGTAGTTACCAAATAAATTAAAATGTTACTGGGAATGCATCCAGTTGCAGTGGCTCACACCTGTAATCCCTGCACTTTTGGAGGCCAAGGTGGGTAGATCACATGGTCAGGAGTTTGAGACCAGCCTGGCCAATATGATGAAACCCTGTTTCTACTAAAAATACAAAAATTAGCTGGGCATGGTGGTGCACACTTGTAGTCCCTGCTGCTTGGGAGGCTAAGGCAGAAGAATAGCTTGAAACCTGGAGGTAGAGGTTGCAGTGAGCTGATATTGTGCCACTGCACTCCAGGCTGGGTGAGAGAGCAAGACTCTGTCTCAAAAAAAAAAAAAAAAAAAGTTATTGGGAATGCAACTGAATTGCCATCCTTGGTATACAGCTTCATATTTTATGAAATCCTTCCACATACAGTAGCAAATGCAATCCTAACAAAAATTCTGTAGAGGAGGTAAAAAGCTCATGGCTAAGAAAGCTTTGGTATTTCACTGCCCAGGATTTGAATTTCATTTCTGATACAGTACAGTTTTTAGAAAATGAGTTACAGAATCTCTCTAAGCCTCAATTTCCTCATTTATAAAACAGTAATAACAACAGTACATATAATTCACAGGACTTTGAGGATTAAATTTTGTAATATGCTTACTTCAGTGCCTGGCACATAACACTTTAAAATATTACATCATTGTCATCATCTGCTGAAATAATTATCATTAAAGATGAAGAAATCAAAGCTCAAAGAAGTGAAATAGGGTTTCACAGCTAATGAATACAAGAGACAGGACTGGAACCTAAAACATCTGGTTCTCTTTCTATGATAGGGAGGTGGAGTAGAGGTAGGGACAAGACCAGGCATCTGCTCACAGGCACCCAAGATGTCTCTATGGAACTGTGAAGCAAAGCAAGAGTAATTTGAAAACTCAATGCTGCCTCTGATTCTGTTTATAATGATAATCAAGAAAAATTAAAAATTAATACGGTGGTATAAATGGGGATCTACTCATCAGAGATTGAAAATAAGTAGCAAATAAAGTGCCAGATTCCAGTGCCTTAGACATTATCCAAAATCATTTTATAAATCTTATGTGCTTATATATCCAGCATATATAAGCTGGATATCCTATACATTATCATCACAAAAATGTGACTATATCAAGAAAAATGCCATTTGGGTTATTTCATTTTATAAAAAAGTAGACAACAATACCTAAAAATTTAAATCCATTACAGTGACCTATCTACATGTAATAACCAATTAGGTCTGTTATGGTCTAAATCAAGGGCAAACAACAATACCTGTTGCCTGTTTTGGCATTAATGCTGTGGCCATGACTGTTCCTAAGAGTTTAGACACTGCCACTCGTACCCCATAATTTGAGTTTTCCAAAGCCTTAAAGCAGAGAGTGGCTATATTTTCCAGTTCAGCAGTCCACATAAATACAGCTTCATTCTGTAGTTCTAGTAGACACTGGAATTAAAAACAAAAAAGTAAATAACATCCTAGAACATCTGCTTCCAGAGATGGAATAGCAAGAACCAGACTCACTGCCTCTTCTGAGATAACCAAAAAACTTGACAAAATAAATGAAACAACAGTTTTCAAGACACTGGACATCAGACAATGAAGCATCTTAAGGTATCCTTAAGAGATGAAAAAACAAGATGAACCCTACAATTGTCCCAGCCTACTGCCTTGAGAGAGTTTCTAGGTATGGAGAAACATGTAACACTAAACCACCACATGGGGAGAGAAGAAGGGTCTCAAATCAATAACCTCAGCATCAGCCTTAAGAAACTAGATGAAGGAGAGCAAATTCAACACAAAGTAAGCAGAAAAAGGAAATAATAAAGGAAATTAATGACTAGAAAACTAAAAAATAATAGAAATGAAACCAAAGCTGCTTCTTTGAGAAGACTAATAAATTTGATAAATCTCTAGTCAGACTGATTAGGAAAAAAAAAACAGTAAAAATACAAATTATCAAAATTAGAAATGAGAGAGGTCAAATCACTACATAGTCAACATATTTTAAAAAGTTAAAGAGAATATGTGAACAATTTTATGCCAATAAAGTTGACAACTTAGAGGAAATCGACAATTCACTCAAGAAGAAACAGATAACCTGAATAGCCCAATATTTATGTTAAAATTTGATTCCATAGTTCAAAATCTTTCTCTAAAAAAAACTCTTAAGAGATGGCTATACCAGTGAATTCAACTAAATGTTTAGGTAAGAAATAATGCCAATTCTATTCAAACTCTTTCAGAAAGTTGAAAGGAACTTTCCAACTAATCCTATAATGCCAGTATCACCCTGATGCTGAAACCTGACAAAGACACTACAAGAAAAAGAAACCACATACCCATATCACTCATGAACACAGATAGACATTTCTAAACAAACTTCTAGCAACTCTAATACAATAATATATAATAAGGATAATATTTCATGACCAAGTGAGGTTTATTCTAGGAATGCAATATTGACTAAAATTCTAAAACTAATCAATGTAATTCACCACATTAGGAAACGAAAAAAGAAAAATCAAATCATCATCTCAATAGATGCTAAAAATTATTTGACAGAATACAAATAAAACTGGGGAAACATGAATAAGATTATAAATTATATCAATGTCAACATCCAGGCTGGGCATGGTGGCTCATGTCTGTAATCCTAGCACTTTGGGAGGCCGAGGCAGGCGGATCACAGGAGGTCAGGAGTTAGAGACCAGCCTGACCAACATGATGAAACCCTGTCTCTACTAAAAATACAAAAATTAGCTGGGTGTGGTGGCATGTGCCTGTAGTCCCAACTACTCAGGAAGTTGAGGCAGGGCAATTATTTAAACCTGGGATGCAAGCTTGCAGTGAGGCAAGACTGCACTCCAGCTCTGGGCAACAGAGCAAGACTCTGTTTCAAAAAAGAAAACATCCTGGTTGTTACATTGTACTATACTTCTGGAAATACTGCCATTAGGGGAAACTGAGTAAAAGTTTAGAAACATCTCCCCATATTATTCCTTACAATTGCAACTACTTTAAAGTCAAAAGTTAACTAGAAAGCAGCAATAACAAAAACAATGTAAGAAAACAAATTTAAAATAAAAGACATTTGACAAAATCCAGTATCTATTCCTGATAAAATCTCTTAAAAAACAAGAAATGGCGGGGGGGGGGGTGGAATAGAGGGGTATCTCAACCTGATAAAAGGCATTTACAAAAAAAAAAAAAAGGAAAAAAGTTACTATCACACTTAATGGCAAAAGACTGAATGTTTTCCCCTAGCCAGTAGAGTAAGGCAAGAAAAAGAAATAAAAGCCGTCCAGATTTGAAAAGAAGTGAAATTATCATTATTCAAAGACAACATGACTGTCTATATAAAATATATAATAGAATCTGTCAAAAGAAATTGATAGAGCTAATAAGTTAGTTTAGCAAGGTTGGGGGATACAAAAATCAACTATTTTTATATGTCAGTAATGAATAATTAGAAATTATAAAAATTTTAAAAATCAATACGATTTAAAATAGCATTTAAAATATGAAATACTTAAAAATAAATCTGACAAAGAATATGCAAAATCTGTACACTGAACACTACAGGATGGTGCTAAGACAAATCAAAGCCCTAAATAAATGGAGAGATATATCATGTTCATAGGGTGGAAGACTTAATATTGTTAGGAGGCAATTATCTCCAAATTCAATGCAATCTGAATCAAAATCCCAGCATGGTATTTCTGTAGACATTGCTAAACCTAGACTAGGCAAAACAATTTTGAAAAAGAACAAAGTTGGAGGGCTAACACCACCTGATTTCGAGACTTACTATAAAGGTACTATAATGAAGAAAAGTGTTGTTGGCATCAAGATAGACAAATGGATCAATGAAACAGAACAGAGAATCCAACTTATACCTACACATATACACACGACTGATTTTCAACAAAGGATGCAAAGACAGTTTAGTGAAGAAAAGATAAATTTTTCGACATGGCACTGGAAGAAGTGGATATCCATATTAAAAAATTTTTTTTGATTCAAACTTTCTACCATATATAAAAACTAACTCAAAATGGATCATATGTCTAAGTATGAAACTATAAAACTTCTAGAAGGAAACATAGGACAAATCCTGGGTTAGGAAATGTTTCCTTAGATACAATACCAAAAGCAAAAAAATCCATATAAGAATGGATACATTGAACGAAATTCAAAATGTCTTTTCCTTACAAGGCTCTATTTAGAGAATGAAGAGACAGGCCACCGACTGGGAGAAAATATTTGTGAATCACATATCTGATAAAGGAATATGTAAAGAACCTATAAAACTCTCTCAAAAGTGAATAATTATAAAACCCAATAAAACAATGGACAAAAGATTGGACACATCCTTCTTCAAAGAAGATATGGATGGCAAATTGGCACCTGAAAATATGCTTATCATTAGTCATTAGGTCAATGCAAATTAAAGCCACAATGAGATACCTCTATGTATCCATTAGAATGGCTTAAATTAAGAGTAACAAACAATGGTGATGATGTGGAGGAAGTGAAATTCTCATACACTGCTAGTAGAAATGTAAAATAGCACAAGTACTTTGGAAAACAGTTTGGTAGTTTTCTGAATGTTAAACGAAATCTGCCCTATGAACCAGCTATTCCATCCCTCGGTATTTGCCAAAGTGAAATGAAAGCATATGTTCATGTAAAAACTTATATACAGATGTTCACAGTAGTTTTTTTTGTAATAATCGAAACTGGAAACAGCTCAAATGTTTGTAACAGATGAGTGAACAAATCAATGCAACATATCCATACAATGAAATACTACTCAGCAATAAAAAGGAATGCACTATGGATACATATAACAACATAAATGAATTTCAAAATAATTATGCTAAGTGAAAGAATACACATATACACAAATGTACATGTCATGTGATACACACACACACACACACACACACACACACACACACACATAATCCTAGAAAATGAAGCAATCCATTGGAACACAAAATATAATTTAAAATTTTAGAAGAAAAAATCATTGACTGTTTAAGAGCAAGAAGGATAAGAGCAACATTCTAAATTGGTCAAGTACTAACCTTGGCCACTGCACATCGAACAGCCATTGACCTATCAGTCAGGAGAGACCTGGCATTCTTATAAATATCACGATGAGAGGAAGCTGCTGCACCACCTAGTCCACTTAGAACTTTCTGTAGACTCATTAAGATTTCACTTCGCCCTTGGGACTAGACAGGTATATAAAACAAAACTGCTTCGTAAAATAAATTCCATATTTAAACAAGAACATATCAAGACAAAAGTTCTTTGGGTCTAATGATCTTACCTCCAAATTATAAACATTAAATAATGAAAAGTACAATAAAATTAAATATTCCAGAAAGTACCTGGAAAGTAAGAATATTCAAATAAATAATATCTTTCTAAAAAATCAGGTTATAAGTAAATGTATTCCAATGTTTCATTGACTTACTGAAGTACATACAATATAATGAGAACATGAAGACAGATTCAGAAGCCTCAATATCTCATCTCAAGGATCCAAACTTTTAGAATATAAAATATTAAGTAAAAAAAAGTTAAGAAATAATATATAAACCATCCAGAAGAGGAAGCAGAAAACATCCAACACATTTTTAAAAAAGTGTCAGAAACAGAGCAAACCTTCATCTTCCTGTGACTAACTCAAAGTCTATTTCCATATTCTCATAGTGCTTACTCTTATTTCTAATAGTATATACATCGCAGTGTATCACAATGCTTATTCACATTTAGATCTCTTCCACGAGATTGTAAGTTCTCTGAGCTCGGGACCATTTTTGTATGCTTAATGCTTGACAAATAATATGTCCTCAATTCTTCTTTAACCAATGAATAGACAAATAGTTTCCAGAAGAGGTATCCAATTCTAATACAATGAATCACTGAACAGGAAAATAATTTAGACACAAAATACATAGGCACAGGGAAAAGGCCATGTGACAAAGGAGGCAGAGATGGGAGAGATGTATCTACAAGCCAAGGAAGATCAAAGATTTCCAGCAACCACTAGAAGTAAGAAGGAATGGAAGCATTCTTCCCTAGGTCCTTCAGTGGAAACATGGCCTTGCTGACACTTGATTACAGACTTTCAGCTTCCAGAACTGAGACAATAAATTGTTGTTGCTTTAAGCCCCCCAGTCTCAGGTAATTTATTACAACAACCAGAAAATTAACATATTAGCTAGGGAACTGAAAAAAAAAAAGAAAAAAAAAAGGAAAGCCAATCCCAAAATACCATAGAACTAAATAAAAAATAACAGGTAAATCTACTCATTTTTCAAAGAAAAGGATTCTTTCCCTTCCCCCTGAAATATAAGATAATGTATGTTAAAAGAAGGGACAAGTAATAATTTGAAATTACCTCCTTGCAAAGCAGTATGAGTACCACATTGACAGAAAAAGAAACAAACATATTTTAGCTGACATCTAACTCTTGCCACAAGCAAACATTCAAATAATATTTGCTGTAAAACTTACCTCTGCACTTTTCAGAGATTTCAATAGATTATTTACTGTTTCTGGAAATGCGCTGCCCAACATTCTCCCCATTTTTTCATAAAATGCTCCGACACAAGCCACTGCAGCCCTGTAAGAAGTGATAGCTTCACTGGTCATTGTTCAGGTTAATGATAAAATTATACTTTTCTCATTTTCAGAAATTAATTTGCATTTGTCTAGGACACTTTTTAATCCTTAATTTCAACTTTCTAAAACAATTTGTTTATCCTTCATAACTGCAACAAATACTATATTTACACTGTATTCCTAGTAAATACTGTAGTTATATTCTTGTTAAGAATACAAAAGAATCTATTTATGTACATAATAAATCAAATCCATTCTTTGGGAAGAAATTCAAACTTTTTTTTTTTTGGAGACAAAGTCTCATTCTGTCGCCCAGGCTGGAGTGCAGTGGAGTGATCGTGGCTCACTGCGATCTCCACCTCCTGGGTTCAAGCCATTCTCCTGCCTCAGCCTCCGGAATAACTGGGATTAGAGGCACACATCATCACGCCCAGCTAATTTTGTATATTTAGTAGAGACAGGGTTTCACCATGTTAGCCAGGCTGATCTCGAACTCCCTACCTAAGATTATCTGCCCATCTTGGCCTCTCAAAGTGCTGAGATTACAGGCATAAGCCACACTGGCTTCCAGGCTTTTCTTTTATGAAGACTTTCCAAATTATGTCAATCTTTAACAATTCCTTTCTTCTTTCATTATACATAACAATGTCAATCACTCGTTTTGACAAAATTATATCATTTACTGTGCTGTGATCTGACCATTTTATATGTCTCTATCTTCTGCCAGTGGAAATGTAAACTCCAGAAACAGTGGAAATGTAAACTTCTGAAACTGTGAGCAATGCAAAAGTATATCTCATACATTTGCATTGCTCACAGTGTCTGTCTCTTAATTTACAAATAATACTATGCTATTATTTGTAAACCTGTAAAATTTAATCTAAATTACATTAACAGAACACTTGGAAGAATAAAGTAATAGCAGCACATTTCCTTTTTTTAAAATTTATTTATTTATTATACTTTTAAGTTCTGGGGTACATGTGCAGATCGTGCAGGTTTGTTACATAGGTATATACATGCCATGGTGGTCGTTTGCTGCATCTATCACCCCATCATCTACATTAGGTATTTCTCCTAATGCTATCCCTCCCCAATCTCCCCATTCCCTGCTATTCCTCCCCTAGCCCCCACCCCCCAGGCCCTGGTGTGTGATGTTCCCCTCCCTGTCTCCGTGTGTTCTTATTGTTCAACACCCACTTATGAGTGAGAACATGCGGTGTTTGGTTTTCTGTTCTTGTGTCAGTTTGCTGAGAATGATGGTTTCCAGTTTCATCCATGCCCCTGCAAAGACCATGAACTCATCCTTTTTTTATGGCTGCATAGTATTCCATGGTGTTTATGTGCCACATCTTCTTTATTCAGTCTATCATTGATGGGCATTTGGGTTGGTTCCAAGTCTTTGCTATTGTGAACAGTGCTGCAATAAACATACGTGTGCATGTGTCTTTACAATAGAATGATTTATAATCCTTTGGATATGTGCCCAGTAATGGGATTGCTGGGTCAAATGGTATTTCTATTTCTAGATCCACAGCAGCACATTTCTTCAGGAGCAAGAAATGATCCCACTGTCACTCATGTCAATAGTAAGTGAATAGCTGTAGGTGTAGCTTAAAGGCAAAAGCAGGACATGGTAGTTAAGAGCAGATGCTTTGGAGTCTGGCAGATCTATGCCTAAATCCTGGAAACCACCATCTAACAGTTATGTGTAGTTGGATCTTGGGAGCAGGCATCTACCATGAGGTGAGTCACTCTCGCTCCAAAAAATAAAAGTAAGTAAAAGCCATGTGATCTGAGCAATTTTCAGGTAAGAGAGGTTAATTAAATTTAGCTCACAATCATACACATAATAAACAGCAGAATCAAGGAATCAACTTTCACTGCTTCAACTCCAAATCTCATGCTTTTTGATACCCTGTAGGCTGATAAGTTAAAAATGACTGACATCACATGCCAGAATACATTAGAGATTTCCTAAATAGGACCCATGAATTCCCTGGAAATACACATGAATGTATAATCAATTCTACTTAACCAGAACTATAAAATTATGTGTGTATTTGCTAAGTGGCAGTGAACTGAATCATCAAAGTATTAACATAGCTTCAAACTTCAAAATAAACTAGAAAGTACTAGTACTGTCTAATCTCCTCTATATCTTTTGAAGTCTACATCTATCTTAAACAAAACACAAAACCTAACTACAATGTATCCAGGTAGTTACCTAGTGATACCAGGTAACTACCTAAAAGCAGACCTAAAACTAGCATCCAGGTTCTGAATAATTTTTCCATTTTCTCTGTAAGCTATCACACTGACCACAGACCCTTGAATGCTGACGTTCTAGAGTTGAATCCCTAGCTATCTTCTCTTCTCAAATATACTCCTCCTCCTCAGTAACTTTACTCATATCAAAGGATTCAGCCTACTCACCAAAACTACGTTCCAAACAAATCTCTAAAATCCCAACTAGAATTTCCAACTACCTATTATACACTGTCATTTGGATATTTCCATTTGTATTCCAGAACCAGCATGCCTAAAACTGAACTCATTATCTTCCCATCACAACTTGACCCACTTAGAGCTTTCATTGTTAGTAGCATGTCTCTGGTTCCACCTACCTGGGGGATTTTATGGTTCACAGTCTCCGACTAAGTTTCTTTGAAAGAAAAAAAATTTCAAGGGCCCCTGTTAAAGTAAGTACTTACAATTTTGTTGGTAAGTAGGCAGCAGTGTCATCTTTATTTCTGATAATGTCATTGCATTTATCGAGTGTCTGAAAAACCGTAAAAGTATCCCCAATGCTATAAAGGGCTGCAAGATTTTTAGCTAACAATTTTCGTGTAGGTGGTCCAGGTGAGCTACTTATTAATCCAGTTAATTGTTCGACAAGTTTTTTCTGTTTTTCCTTTACATCGGTCTGTTACAAAAAAATTTTAAAAAGAACATCATTAAAAAAATTTTGTTACCTTTTAATCAGAATAAAAGTACTTAACACTTAAGGCACTCTAATAATTAAAAATCTATATTACATTAAACATAAACCATGAGAATTTTAAAGATAAGGAAAAGTTCAGTAAGAAATGAGCCATTCTTAGCCGGGCGCGGTGGCTCATGCCTGTAATCCCAGCACTTTGTGAGGCTGAGGTAGGCAGATCACAGGTCGGGAGGTCAAGACCATCCTGGACAACATGGTGAAACCCCGTCTCTATTAAAAATACAAAACTTAGTTGGGTGTGCACGCCTGTAGTCCCAGCTACTTGGGAGGCTGAGGCAGGAGAATCACTTGAACCCAGGAGGTGAAGGTTGCAGTGAGCCAAGATCACGCCACTGCACACCAGCCTGGCGACAGAGCAAAACTCCATCTCAAAAAAAAAAAAAAAGAGTCATTTTTTTCCTATATTAAATATTCTCCTTCATTCTCCTCCAAAGCTAAAAGGTTAGCTCCAATAAAAGTGAAGACTCTGATTCAAAAAGTTACAAGATTAACTTACTAAGAAATAAACCAACAATCGAAGGATGCAAAATACTGGATATATTGGATGTATGGATAACTGATGTTGTAGAACTCATATAGGTTTCCCATGTAAAAGCAAAGTCAGTAGTTCATAAAGTTATAGGTCAGCAAATGAAACCAAAAGAAACTCTGCAGAGCCCTAGGCAACAGGAAAAAAAAATGCCCAGCTTTACCCATAATCAATACCTATAATTCATTCATTTATTCAAATAATATTTATTATGTATTTAATGTATGCCATGTAGTAAGGTGCAACAGAGAACAAAATAGACAAAAAAGTCCCTGCCCTCATAAAGTTTACATTCTGGTGGGGAGGGATAGGGTTTACCAAACAAACAAATGAATAGTATGGGTGCTTACTATTTTATGTGGATTAATTAGAAAAGGCCTCTCTCTGAAAAGAAGGGAAGGGGTGAGCTATGCAGATACCTGAGGGAAGAACATTCCAGGCTGAAAGAACAAGTGTAAAAGGCCTTGAGGTTGGAGCATGCTTAGCATCCTTGAAGACAGCAAGGCCAGTTTGGCTGGAGCAGAGTAAGAGAGAAAGAACTTTGTATGTTACTCTGAGTAAGAGTCTGAAGCAGAGGAGGGTTGTGATCTAAATGTTTCAACAGGGTCACTCTGACTTCTAAGAATGCTCTATAAGGTGCATAAATGGAAAGCATCATGAGCAAATAGGAAGCAGATGCAATAATCCAGATGAGAGATGATGGTGGTAACCATGGAGATGATAAGTAAATAAACTCTGGATATATTTGTGGATGAAACCATAGGATTTGCTGGTGAATACAATGAGAAGTTTGAGAAAAAAAGGGAAGTCAAAATGACTCTATGGTTTTCACCCTGAGCAGCTAGAAGGATGAAATGGTCATTTCCTGAGATAGAGAACACAGGAGAAAGAGTAGGTTTGGGAGGAGAAATCAAGAATTTTGTTTGGGTATGTTAACTCTGGGATGCCACTTAGATAAGAAAGAGGTGGAGTAAACGTTATCCTGGGAATCATTATTATATAGATGATAGTAAAAATCATACAATTAGATGATATCACTGAAGGAATATGTACAGATTTTTTTTTTAAATGCCCTGAACTGAGGAAGAGTTAAAAAAAAAAAAGTAGCAGTTAGTGAAGTGGGAGAGGAACTAAAACCTAACAGTGTCTTGGGAAGCCACAAACAGGAAGAAAACTTCACACAAACTGTGCAAAGCAACGATCTTATTTTTTAATTTGGGTGGAGGTGTACAGATATTTATATTATTATGCTTCATAACTTAGAAATGTTTTATATACTCTTGTATTTATCAATTTTGCAACAAAATTAAAAATGTTTAAAGTGTTTCAAGGTGAAAGATGGAGATGGATCAAATAAGACAGAATACTGACCACCGTTTTGGGCAACCTGTAATCAGTGATGGCTGGACAAGAGCTGTTTCAGTGGAGTGGAAGTAACAAAAGCCCAGTTGTAGGGAATTTAAGAGAAAACAGAAACTTTTAGTTAAAGATTACAAGTGAATCCATGCATTAACTGTTTCTATAGAAACTCCATTAAAACCATATTAAAGGGTAACAACAACAACAAAGCACAAATCCAAAGGGTAAAGAAAACGGGAAAAAGAATCAACACAATATTTGGAAAACAAGTGTTTCCAACAGAGGAAGCTGAGAAATTACCTACCTTACAACACAGGACCCCCTAAGAAATCATGGGGTTTTTTTTAGGCCCTAGGTGCTTTGGAGGTGGGAGTGAAGTTGTACCTTGAGATAGAGGGAATGGTTGAGAGTCTAAGAAGCAGTCAGACTCCTCTCCTCCATTCTGGAAGAAGACTGAAAGCATATTCTCTGGGAAGAGTGAAATATTGTATATCTGGACTAGGAGAGCCCAGGCACGGTTGCAGTCTGGGGAAACGGCACTGAAAATGGGGAGATGCAGTGAAAGTTCACATACTGAATGTTAAAGCCCCCAGTCTTCTCCCACAATTCCAAGAATGTAGGCAGCTAGCCATATACTCTTCAGACACAAAAGCAGAAAACTATCTTCTGGGGAATGACTAGCCTGCAGAAAGCTAAGGAACCAGCCCCGCTTACAGTGATGTCCAGTTTAAAAGACTGGCCCTGCCGAGAAAAGTTTTTACTACTCAATTTTTAAATTTGAGCGGGCAGCCAAAGATCATCAGACATTTGAGGAAAGCATCTACATTTTTTTTTAACTTTTTTGAGCTGGATCTTGCTCTGTCGCCAGGCTGGAGTGCAGTGGCACAATTTCGGCTCACTGCAACCTCCACCTCCTGGGTTCAAGCCATTCTCTCACCTCAGCCTTCTGAGTAGCTGGGACTACAGGCCTTTGCAACCATGCTCGGCTAGTATTTTTATTTTCAGTAGAGAGGGGGTTTCACCATGTTGGCCAGGACGGTCTAGATCTCTTGCCCTTGTGATTTACCCACCTCAGCCTCCCAAAGTGCTGGGATTACAGGTGTGATCCACCGTGCCTGGCCTTTTTTTTTTTTGAGAGGGAGTTTCAGTCTTGTTGCCCAGGCTGGAGGGCAACAGCGCTATCTAGGCTCCCTGCAACTTCCATCTCCCGGGTTCAAGCGATTCTTCTGCCACAGCTCTCCAAGTTGCCAGTATTACAGGCCCCCCCCACCACACCTGGCTAATTTTTGTATTTTTAGTAGAGACGAGGTTTCACTATGTTGACCAGGCTGGTCTCGAACTCCTGACCTAAGGTGATCCGCCCGCCTCAGCCTCCCAAAGAGCTGGCATTACAGGCATGAACTACTACACCTGGCTGCATCTACATTTAAAGACATAAATATAAAAGACACAGAAAATGAATCAAGGTTATGCGGGAAGAAAACAAAAAAGTCTGTAATTAACTCCTCAGAGAGATAAGTGAAGATACTGGGATTGTTAGGCAGCACAGAGAGACCTCTTGCAATTGATGATGATAAATTTAAAGTGACACATCACATAGTCATGTTTTTCTCAGTTACAATGAGCTACCCAGGTAGAGACATAAAGTAGACAGGCAATGAGCTGCATTTAAACGAAGCTTGAGTTTTGCCACTAAATAGAATAGACTAGCAATTCCCATTAGCATAATATTCTCAAGTTCCATAAGTTACCCACAAACCTTCCAAAACATAACGTGTGTTTTCTTACGAATCATGAACACATAATCTCTTTACGTTAATGCAACTGGGGGAAAAAAAGCAATACCGTACCTTGTTGGCGGCAACCAAGACTTTGTCAAGAAATCGCAACCATTCAAAGATAAAAACTGGTCTTTTTGCTTCGGTGATTTGAGCCAAAGCTTCTTCATTTAGCAATAAACTGTGGGCCAACTCCATTACTGAAGTTTTAAATTCACACCTTAAATTAACAGAGTAAAAAATAAGTATTTTTTAATGTCAAAAGTCAAACTTAATGAATATATCCACTAAGAAAAGTATTACTCTCTCATTTCACTTGGGGAAAAACACTTCTTTGAGGCAAAACCGGAGAACATACTTTTAAAGGACAAAAATGCTAACAAAAACAAAAGAAAACTGCTTGATAAGAATGAATCATGAGGTGAAAGGAAAATTAAATATTGCAATAAAAAGGCATTATTCCAGAAGAAATATGCCCAGCAATACATATGTCATTTACCCGTTCTATAAAGGAGAAAACTGAGGCACTAAGATCAAACACCCCGGTCGGGCCTGACAACCATCCTCCTTTTTTCTCGTCCACTGCTCGGTATATCGCACCTTTACCCACCCGCGCGGCACCTGATCAGGGGAACCGAGGTCAAAACACCCAGCACAGACATCCCGAACCGCAGGTCTCCAAGACTCTTCCTACTGGGATAGGTGGGGCGGCCAGGTCCCGGCGACCGAAGCGTCAGTGACAACACCTGGCGATCCGGGATCGCGCGCTCGGGATCTGGCTTCACCCGGCTACTCCAAGAACCGCGGCACCGGACCGGGGGAAACGCAAGAGGCCGCCGCCAGCCTCCGTGGGGTTCCGCAGGCTGTCAATCGCAAGAGGCGGCGGCTCGGAACAGCCAGAAAAGCGAAAATGTTCATTACGAACTCAAATTTCCTCCCCACCCCTCTGAAAATGTAGGTGGGACAGGAGTGCGTGCGTGTCACGGTGCATGCTTCAGCCTCACCTCCTAGTCTGGAAGAGCCGATCAGCTGAGCTCGCGGGGCAAGGGCAGCCGCCAGGAGACCCGGATGCTCCACCTCCCGCACTCCGGCCGGCAGGAAACAACGAAAGAGCGCGTGCGCAGAAAGCTGGTCTTGCGCAAGCGCAGTCACCGCGTCCTCCTAGCCCCGTCTACCCCAAGTTTCTAATTCAGTCTGCTCTCGGAAACTGGTGGGAGCCGAGGCCCGGAAGTCCGACGCTGGTCCGTGGGCGCTTGCGCAGCGCGCGCTGCTGAACCAGGGCGAGCACAGAGCTGTCAGGTAAGGGTCTGGGGACAGCAGGTAGAATGATAAAAGGCAGCGTGCGCTGGCTGTGACTACCCTGTGACACTGTCAGCCACTTTTCCATCCGTGGGTGATTGCGTTTGTGGGACGTTTGCAGCCAGGAGGAACGCGTGAGGGAAGGGATCAGCGGTTCCTGAGCAGAGTGTTGAGAGTGAGACGTTTCTTGTCACATTTCTACTGTAGATCTAAATACTTAGTCCATCTCTCCACTTACATATATGTAATGGGACTCTCAATATGTCTGAAACAGCACTCATGTTTCCCGACTACGTAGCCCCGCCAAAGAAACGAAAACAAACCTACTCCTACAGTCTTCCCACTTCCCCAAAAATGTTAACTCCATTCTTCCACGTATTCAGGGCAAAAATTTAGCATTATCTTGACATCGTTCTTTACATACTACCTGCAACATCAGCAAGTCCTGTAAGCTCCACCTTCAAG
Organism: Aotus nancymaae; assembly: GCF_030222135.1. Taxonomy (NCBI): domain Eukaryota; kingdom Metazoa; phylum Chordata; class Mammalia; order Primates; family Aotidae; genus Aotus; species Aotus nancymaae. The sequence goes on from NW_026988471.1 coordinate 35,923,159, forward strand.
TATACCCCAAACGCGACCACTTCCATTGCTATCACTCTGGTCCAAGCCTCCGTCATCTCTGCCAGGATACCGCCTGCGAAGTTTATGCTTCATGTTTGGTGGAAATGGATAATGCTAAAGTACATTTTACTGATAGAAAGAGAGCTTTAAGCCGGGCGCGGTGGCTCATGCCTGTAATCCCAGCACTTTGGGAGGCCGAGGCGAGTGGATCACGAGGTCAAGAGATCGAGACCATCCTGGTCAACATGGTGAAACCCCGTCTCTACTAAAAATACAAAAAATTAGCTGGGCATGGTGGCGCGTGCCTGTAATCCCAGCTACTCAGTAGGCTGAGGCAGGAGAATTGCCTGAACCCAGGAGGTGGAGGTTGCGGTGAGCCGAGATCACGCCACTGCACTCCAGCCTGGGTAACAAGAGCGAAACTCCGTCTCAAAAAAAAAAAAAAAAAAAAAAAAAAGAGCTTTAAAAGCAACCTGTAATCCCATTCAGATGTGCCTGGCACTTTAAAGTTAAATAGGTCTCTTAAAAACAATGTAATCCTATTTGCAGTAGCAAGACACTGTGACTCGGATCCTTTGTGGTTTTGAAATGGTCATTTAGCCATACTGAGCCTTCATTTCTCCAATAGGAAAAACTATTCCTACCATGTAGAGTTGTTAGTGATGGTTAAATGTGATAAAAACGTGTGATATACTGGGTAAGTGTTAAACCATTATGTTTGACTAACAATAATGTATTAAGCTATACATTTGTCTTATGTGTTTTCTGCACTTAGAGTTATTTAAAAAGTGTTTAAGAATGACATGTTGACAGGAGAAAGTTACTACAAAATCACAAATATTAAAGACCCTTCTTATCCTCATTGTAGCTAAACGGTTATTAAGAATTTATATTTGAGATGCAGTGGTAGGGAGGGAGGATATAGGGGACTTGTCTTTGTGTTTAACACAAGATATACACTATCTAGTTGAGATGATAAACATTAAAATATTAAAAATCAGGCCAGGTTTGGTGGCTCATGCCTGTAATCCCAGCACTTTGGGAGACCGAGCGAGGCAGGTGGATCACTTGAGGACAAGAGTTTGAGACCAGCCTGGCCAACATGGCGAAACCCTGTCTCTACTGAAAACACAAAAATTAGCTGGGTGTGGTGGTGCATGTCTGTAATCCCAGCTACTCAGAGGCTGAGGCACAAGAATTGCTTGAACCCAGCAGGCAGAGGTTGCAGTGAGCCGAGATCACACCACCACTCCAGTCTGGGCAACAGAGTGAGACTCTGTCCCCCTGCCAAAAAATTAAAAATTAGTACAGTAATTCTTTTTTTGTCCTTTTTTCATCCAGTGTAATTGTCTAGACTCTTGGTTGCAGTTGGCAGAACCCCTACTTAAGCAAGCTTCAGTAATGCAGAAATGTATTAGTCTGTGCAATGGGGTAGAATGCTTAGTTGCAACATCAAAGAATCCACAGCCTTGGAAACTAGGCTCATTTTCTATCTGGGTTCATTCCTCAGACAAGTTCCCTTCATATGGTCAAGAAGATGGCCATCCACAGCCCAGCTTTACATACTCCCAGTTCAGAAACACCCATGAAGAACTTCTTTCCCGCACAACCCATATATTCATATCATGTAAGGAAAGAGATGGTTATTTGCCTGGTTGAGTCATCCCCTCCCCTGTTGCTGGACATTGGGTACTGTAATTGACAATCTTCGTGCCGACGGGAATATGGGATACTGACATTGCCACCCTCCACTAGAACCAATGAAGGGCAGAGGGTCGGGTTCCCAAAGGAAAAGGTGGTAGGCAGGAAAAAACAGTATATGTGCACTACAACAGGTGACTACACTTTTGTCTTCAGTAACTGAACTAGCAACATTGACATTGCCTGGGAACCTGTTAGAAATGCAGAACCTCAGATTCCAGCCCCAGAATCAGATTCTGCATTTTAAGAAGATCTCGGTGCAGTTTGTATACACAATAAAGTTTGAGAAGTACTTTTCTAGATGATTGCTTTAACCTTTAAGGGCCGATAATTACATGGTTTTAACTATTTTGGATAGAAACTGTCCCTCAAAATATTTCCATATAAGTGAGGTGTTAACTATATCAAGTTCCAAGTGAGCAGCTTGAACATAAAGTACTGTAGAGAAAGGTCTGGAGTGGTCAGGACAGCTTTCTGAAGGGAGGGTCGCCTTGGCCTACAGGGAAGAAATGTCTGTGCTGAGTTCAGAGGGCAGTGAGAAGTCATGTGGCTTCAATAATGAAACCTTAGGAACAATTGTGTTAGATTATGAAGGACAACATCTCATGCTTTGCAAAAGTGACTGGTCCCCCACTGCCTACAGGGTCAGGTTTAATGAAGGATTTGAAACAGGCTAGTAACCTGACCTGACTTGTATTTAAAAACAAATGAGCAAATAAACATAAAAATCTCTGGATGGGGTCCAGAGGACTGATTGGAAGAGGAGAAGCCAAAGGCAAGGAGACCAACTAAGAAGCTGGTTAAGAAGCTGTTGTAGGCTGGGCGCGGTGGCTCACGCCTGTAATCCCAGCACTTTGGGAGGCTGAGGTGGGTGGATCACTTGAGGTCAGGAGTTTGAGACCAGCCTGGCCAACATGGTGAAACCTCATCTTAAAAAAAAAAAGAAAAAGAAGCTGTTGTAATCGTTCAGGTGAGAAAAAAAAAGTGCCTGAGCTAAAACAGTGGTCAAAACTGAAGAAAAAATGTCTGTGAGGAGTTTTATGGAGGAAGACTTGACAGAGGTTCATTAAGAGGTAAGGAAGAAGGAGATAATGATGACATTATTATGGAAATACAGGGGATGTAGAAGGCTGGGGGAGGGGGAAGGAAATGAGTTGTTTAGATTGTTGAGTTTGAAATGTCCACAGATAAAGATGTCCAAAGGGCACTTGAATATGTAGTAGAGCTCTAGAGACAGCTCTGCAGATACAGAAATGCTTATTTCCATATTGGTAAACTAAAAAAAAAAAAAGTAATTATTACTTTATTTGTAGATACTATAGCCATATGAAGTTGAACATGGCAGAAGAAGAGGACTATATGTCTGATTCCTTCATTAATGTCCAGTAAGTAAATGTGCACACCCAATGTAATGATATGTATAAGATATGTAGACTATTAAGCAGTGACATTTATTCTATTCTATTTTATTTTTTTGAGGCAGGGTCTCACTCTGTCAGCCAGGCTGGATGCAGTGGCACAATCACAGCTCACTGCAGCCTCAAACTCTGCAGGCTCAGGAGATTCTCCCATCTCGGCCTCCCAGGTAGTTGGGACTGCAGGCCTGCACCATCATGCCTGGCTAATTCTTCTTTTTTATTATTTGTAGAGACAAGTTCTCGCTATGTTGCCAAGGCTGGTCTCCAACTCCTGGGCTCAAGTGATCCTCTGGCTTTGGCCTCCCAAAGTGCTAGGATTACAGGTACGAGCCACCGTGCCCAGCCTGACAATGATTTTAAATGTGAATTTAGAAAGTCAGTCTTCTTGCTTTATAGAAATACCTCCTATGTCTCCATACAAAGATACTAGGAGCCACTTCCTCCTTTTAATGCTAACCATTTTACTTTTGCCCTTGATCCTTTTTATTGCCTTCTTCCAAGGAAATTTACTCCTTTTCCTTTATTTCATCTTACTGTCTCTTTTAGCTACTATTCAACTTTGTTCTTTATTATTGCCAACATCCTAGAAAAATAGTAAGTCTAAACCTACTATATCTGATCTCTTCAACTTTGTGCTTTATTTTCCTACAATCTGGCACCAGCCTTCATCATTTCTACTAAAACAGCCATTCTTGGAGGTCACTGATTATGCTCTAATACCATAATAACAAAGATGATCATAAAGGTAGTGCTGAAATATTAACTGTTGTCAGGTGAGTAAGGGACAGAGTTATGAAAAAACTTGGCTGGGTATGGTGGCTCAGGCCTGTAATCCCAGCACTTTGGGAGGCCAAGGCAGGTGGATCACCTGGGGTCAGGAGTTCGAGACCAGCCTGACCAACATGGCAAAACCCTGTCTCTACTAAAAATACAAAAAATAGCCAGCATGCAGTGGCGGGCACCTGTAATCCCAGTTACACAGGAGGCTGAGGCAGGAGAATCAGTTGAACCCAGGAGGCGGAGGTTGCAGTGAGCTGAGATCATGCTATTGCACTCTAGCCTGGGCAACAAGAGCAAAACTCTATCTCAAAAAAAAAAAAAGAGAGAGAGAGAGACAAAACTCTATGGGTTCATCTAAAATGACCTTTTCCCTTATGCAGAGAAGATATCAGACCAGGATTGCCAATGCTAAGGCAAATCCGAGAAGCCCGTCGAAAAGAAGAAAAGCAACAGGAAACTAATTTGAAAAACAGGCAGAAGACTTTAAAAGAAGAAGAACAAGAAAGACGTGACATTGGGTTGAAGAATGCACTAGGCTGTGAAAACAAAGGGTTTGCCTTGCTCCAAAAGATGGGCTACAAAAGTGGACAGGCACTTGGCAAGAGTGGTAAGTCACATGTGGAAATTGGTGTTTCTTACCACCCAATTGTGACTTATGGATGAGGACCAAAGCTGATGCTTTAATCTTTATCTACACAGAAATTAAAACAACTTAGGCTTTTTACTCTCTTACGTATTAACAAGCTTTGTGGAGAACTTTCATATTCCCATATCCATTTTAGATACCACATGTGCTATCATGAGCTGCTTATCAACCCAACTTAGCCTTGAAGGCACTAACAACCTGGATGAATGTGGCTTACAATGGAAGCAGCAAAGAATAGTCATAAGTGATGGGTTGAGAAGTGCAATGGCTAAAGACATTGAAACAACACTGAGGATGATGGCAAGGCTTTCCCTGCTTGCTCTATACCTGTGGCAGCCACCTGAGTGACCATCCAGTTGAAGAGGCTCAATTCTCACCTCTCTTTTTAGGAAGTGAAACAGCTTATTAAGATAGACAGGCTGTATATTTATAGTAACTTCTGTCAACAGTTTTTCTTTCCTTTATTGTAATTGCTTTGCTTTCACTTAAGGCTGTCACCCTCTTGCACCAATAATATCAGTGTTGTTCCTTCTTAAAACTCCACCTTCAGGTGGCATAGGAGGCTGTGATTCAGCCTTTTTGAAGACTAGGTATTTGAAGACAAGGGAGGTAATTGATTATATGTAGAATACTGATGTTCAGATTTCAGTTTTGAATATCATTGAAACAGGAGGGATATGTATGAGCATTGTAAAGTTGCATACTTACAGTGTCCTGTAGTTTGAGGAAAATGTTCTAAAGTAGTTTGTATTTCATTCTCTTTTAGGGGGTGGTATTGTTGAACCGATTCCTCTCAATATCAAAACAGGTATGTCACTATTTTGGAGCATATTTGCCAGTAATAATAATGTATACTTAGATCTACCACATATATTTGCTCAATAAATACTTTTTTTATGATGGTACTGTTACAGTTCTTATCATAGGAAGCCCTCAGTAAAATTTTGTTAAACTTCTAAGCCTCCTCAACCAAAAAAAAAATAAGTTTTAATGTGTATAAAATAAAATCTAAACCACACAAATGTGGGAAGGACAAATCATTATAACCGTTGAACATGCAATACTGCTTTTCTCCATTGAAATGTCTTAAAAGTGTTTTGTTTTGGGAGGCCAATGCAGAAGCATTGCTTAAAGCCAGGAGTTTGAGACCAGCCTGGGCAACATAGCAAGACCTCATTTCTACAAAAAATTTTTTAAATTAGACGGGTATAGTGGCACACATCTGTAGTCCTATCTTCTTAGGAGGCTCAGGCAGGATGATTCCTGAAGCCCATGAGTTCAAGGTTACAGTGAACCATAGTTTTGCCACTGCATACCAGCCTATGTTAAAAAAAAAAAAGAAAGAAAGAAAGAAAAGAAAAGTTTTCTGAGACAGATTTATCCACCAAATGTTTTGCTTAATACATTGGATGATTTCAAGAGAAAAAGATGTATTTTATTAATCATATTTAAATAAAAGTATAACAGCTAATACCATTTTTCTGACTTGAAAAGCTGTATATAGTATTACTATCTTATAAGATGAGATTAATAATCTTTGTAAAAATCAGATTATGTGTTTGGGCTTAAAAAAAACCCTAATGTTTTCTCCTATTAATGTATTCAAATTACTTGTGAGTGATAGTACTCAAATGAGAATTGCATTTAATTTGTACATAAATTGTCATGTTTTGAAGCAAAAGTCAGTATGTTTCTCATCAGAATTTTCTGTTTGAATAGGGAAAAGTGGCATTGGTCACGAGGCATCATTAAAACGGAAAGCAGAGGAAAAATTAGAAAGCTACAGAAAAAAGATTCACATGAAAAACCAAGCTGAAGAAAAAGCTGCAGAACAGTTTCGGTAAAGCTGTATTTTTTAACTGATTTTGGTTTTATTTCCTTTGTTGTGGTACGTTCTCTGGTACTTGGGCATATAAAATGGTTAAAGAGAATCTAGACCTTTAGTGTATAATTTTTTCTTTCAATTAGACTGCGACTTAAAAATAAGCAAGATGAAATGAAGCTAGAAGGAGATCTCAGAAGAAGCCAGCGAGCCTGTCAACAATTGGATGCCCAGAAAGTAAGCCTTTTACCAGCTTTCTGATTAGTAAGGTGTTTTAGCACCCACTGTGAGTTCCCATATATTTTTATATTTAAAAAAACCAAAAAACTAAGAACTCCAAGCCTGGTTTATCTACTCATTAAAGCTTTCATGTAATGTGCACTTCTGAACTGTAATAACTGATATAAAAATGGCTTGTTTACTATAGTAACCTGAGTTGTCTATGAAACCCTGGGTTTTATAGTAAAACAAAATGGTTTAAATAAAATTTTACATTTAATGGTTCTTTGCTTATTTGAATATCAACTACAACTAGTATGTGCAGAAATTCTATTCTGTATAATATTTGATTAACAAGAATAGCCTATTTTCAGTTCCTGTTCAGTATCTAATATGTGTCTTAACTATTAAAATCAGGTGGGCCTGGCGTGATGGCTCAAGCCCGTAATCCAAACACTTTGGGAGGCAAAGGCAGGATGATTGTTTCAGCCTAGGAGTTCGAAACCAGCCTGGATAACATGGCAAGACTCCATCTCTACAAAAAATTTTAAAATTAGCTGGGTGTAGTGGCATACACTTGTAGTCCCAGCTACTCAGGAGACTGAAGTGGGAGAATCACTTGAGCCCAGAAGGTTGAGGGCTGCATTGCACCATGTTTGTGCCACTGCACTGCAGCCTAGGTAACAGAGTGAGACCCTGTCTCAAAAATAAAATCAAAGTGGAATGTTATCTAGTTCAAATTTGAATGGTTTTTAAAAAATTCTATTTCTGGCTGGGCATGGTGGCTCATGTCTGTAATCTCAGCACTTTGTGAGGACAAGGCGGTAGGATTGCTTGAGTCCAGGAGTTTGTGACCAGCCTGGACAACATAGCAAGTCCCCATCTCTACCAAAAAAAAATAATAAATAAGTAAATAAATTCTATCTTTGCTTTTGTCTTAGGGGTTCAAGTACTATAAAAATAAAATGACTTCATTTGAAGTCTCAAAAAGGTTTGTAAAATTTCCCTCATATATAGATTACTGGAAGCAATCTCTTACTTTCCTGTTCTTACGTATTACTTTACGTTGAATGTATTTCATGGCACTTACGATTTTGTAGCATGTATGTATTATTTTGTACCCATAGCCTATCTTTCCTGCTAGACTGCCAGGAGGAACTTAGAGATAATTGAACAATTCTAATTAGACTTTGCATCCCCATAGTTCACGGTGCAATGTTTTTACTTTTATTTTGTTTTATTTTTTGAGACGGAGTCTTGCTCTGTCACCAGGGTGGTATGCAGTGCTGTGATCTCGGCTCACTGCAAACCACTGCCTCCTGGGTTCAAGCAATTCTCTCGCCTCAGCCTCCTGAGTAGCTGGGACTACAGGCACACGCCACCACGCCCAGCTAATTATTGTATTTTTAGTAGAGACACTGTGGGTTTCACCATGTTGGCCAGGATGGTCTTGATCTCTTGACCTCATGATCTGCCTGTCTAGGCCTCCAAAAGTGCTGGGATTATAGGCGTGAGCCACCACACCCGGCCAATGTTCTTACTCTTAAAGCCACACTCAGTGAATTCGTATGGAAAGAATGAATTCATGTTGACAGGAACATATTTGTCATGCTCTTATGTTTAGTATGTTTAATTGACAATAACTATATTTTCAGAATATTCAGGTTCCCAGGGAAGCATGGTACTGGTTGAGGCTTGAAGAGGAGACTGAAGAAGATGAAGAAGAAAAAGAAGAGGATGAAGATGAATATAAGAGTGAAGATTTAAGTGTATGTTTTGGCACCATTTCCTTCATAGGGTGTCTCAGCCTTGGCACCATTAACACTTTGAGCTGTGGTAATCTGTTGTTGTGGGGAGCTCTCCTGTGCATTGTAAGATGTTTAGCAGCATTTCTGGCCTCTGCCCACCAGATACCTGTTGCACTTTTGCTTATGACAACCAAAACTCTCTCCAGACATTACTAAATGTCCCCTGAGTGGAAAAATAACCCCTGGTTGAGAGGTACTGCATTGCAGGATTATTTTATTAACCACAAATCAAAACTTACATATAAATTTTCCCTTTAGCTTCCATTTGTCCTCTCATTTCAGCTTCAGTTTGGTTGATGAATTAGCAACAAATGTACATTATTTTAATTTATACTTTATTTATTGCGAAACTTCTAGAAGTGATTCTAATAGGTACTTTTCTTTCTTGCTCATAAACAACAACAAAAAAACACAATCAAAAGGAACTGGAAGCCGGGCGCGGTGGCTCACACTTATAATTCCAATACTTTGGGAGACCAAGGCCTGTGGATCACTTGAGGTCAGGAATTCAAGACCAGCCTGGCCAACATGGTGTATTTTAGTCTCTACTAAAAATACCAAAATTAGCCACGCATGATGGCAAGCATATCCAGTAATCCCAGCTACTTGGGAGGCTGAGGCAGGAGGATCACTTGAGCCTGGGAGGCAGAGGTTGCAAGCTGAGATCACGCCACTGTCCTCTAGCCTAGGTGATAGAGTGAGACCCTGTCTCAAAAAAAAAAAAAAAAAAAAAAGGAAATGGAGATTATTTAAAAAAGGAAGACACACATCTGTGGTTACTTGAGTATAATAATTTTGTAGAAAACATTCACAATTTGAAAAACCTATATTCCACTTAATTGGGAGACCATTGATGAGAACTTTTATGGCAAAAGGAGGCAATATTCACCTTCACCTTATCTGGGAGAGTTAGATGCCTTGAAATTAGAAAAGGCCTTTAAAGGATGCTGATTATAATAAGGCCACCCAAAAACTATTTTCTCAATGTTAACAAGTAGTCTTTATTGTGTCTGGCAGAATCGTGAAAATCTCAGGGTGGCTAGTGAACTGGAACACATTCAAATATATCACTTCTGCCCTTGACATTTCTAATAACTATTCTAGAGTATAGCAGCCTTGGGCTAGTTCAGCATGCTCTAAGAGCCAGAAAACCAAGGTTCTGTTCAATGTAAAGTATTAATGTGCTTGTATCCCATATGTAGGTACTGGAAAAATTACAAATATTGACTAGTTATTTAAGAGAAGAACATCTGTATTGTATTTGGTGTGGAACAGCCTATGAAGGTAAGAAAATGCTTTATACTTTTAAAAAATACTGAATATGAATGCTCTCCTATTTGTAGTTAAAGTCATTTCCCAGCAACAATGGAAAATTTTTTTTTTTTTTTTTTTGAGACAGAGTTTTGCTCTTGTTGCCCAGGCTGGAGTGCAATGGTGCGATCTTGGCCCACTGCAACCACTGCCTCTCAGGTTCAAGCAATTCTCCTGCCTTAGCCTCCCGAGTAGCTGGGTTTACAGGCATGCACCACCACGCCTGGCTAATTTTGTATTTTTAGTAGAGACAGGGTTTCTCCATGTTGGTCAGCTGGTCTTGAACTCACGACCTCAGGTGATCTGCCTGCCTCGGCCTCCCAAAGTGCTGGGATTACAGGCATGGGCCACCACACCTGGCTGGAAATTTCTTTTTTTTTTGGAGATGGAATTTTCCTCTTGTTGCCCAGGCTGGAGTGCAATGGTGCAATCTTGGCTCATTGCAACCTCAGCCTCCCAGGTTCAAATGATTCTCCTCCCAAGTAGCTGGGATTATAGGCATGTGCCACCATGCTCGGCTATGCATTTTTAGTAGAGACGGGGTTTTACCATGTTGGTCAGGCTGGTCTTGAACTCCTGACCCTCAGGTGATCCACCCATCTCGGCCCTGCAAAGTGCTGGGATTACAGGTGTCAGCCACCACAGCCAGCCAGCCAGAAATTTCTTATTCCATTCAAATGGCAATGTGGGACCAATGTCTTAAATAGTGGCTATAGAAATAATTGAGGCTTTATTAAAATTGCATTTAACTTTTCAGAAACTGAATGTGTGAAAGGGAATTTTTCAGTGTTTTGTTTCAAAAGACACAATTTTAGAATAACCTGAGGATAATTAATTTTTTGTGCTTAATTTTTAAAGTTTCTTTCTTTGGCTACAGATATTTGAAATATATTAAATTTTTAGAGGTAATTTTTATATAGTTGATAGAATATTACCCCTAAACCATAAAAATCAGATATGTTGAAATCCATCCCTTTTTTTTTTTCATTTTAAGAATAGAAATGGTTTACACTTACCAGGTGTCTTACAGAGCCAAATGTTTCTCTTTCAAACACATTTGCCCAACTACCTTTGCTAACTTGTATTTAAGAACTTTGTACTTGAGAGTGAAGAATTTTTGGTTATTGTTTTTATCTTTTCTGGTTTGCTTAGCAGAATAAGTAGCAAACACAGCAGATCAAAAAATGCATGTTATAGTGAAATAATGTTCTAGAATAGTTTACTATAGAAGTTGTATTAATCTTTCATTTCCCTCACATAACTTACAGATAGAGAAGACCTATCTTCAAATTGTCCAGGACCAACTTCTGCAGATCATGACTAAGATCATTCCCAATAAAGAGGAAACTTGAAAAATGTTGTTATTTCCTAGGGATAGACAGTTCAGCAGTTAGAAATCCCACATTTTTTATGCCAGTAAAGAAAGAGGGACTTTATATAATGTTTTGTTCTTTTTGTACTTTAGAATATGAGTGTTCACTGACTTGAAAAAAATAATGCAATGCCATTTCAGAACACAAGTATCATAGAGATGGACAGTTATAATTTACTGCTGTATTTTGATACCTGAGCGGTTTAAGGACCAACAGATAACTTTCTTATTCCCCTTTCACTTTGGAACAAATTGAGAAATAAGAAATGGGAGTCAAGAAAAGAAAAATATCTACTTTATCAGTGAATAAGCTGAAATAGGGAAGAAGGTTGACTTTTTCTCCAATCAGACACTAATATTTCTTACTGATTGGAGAGAATGGTGGACCTCTGCCTTGTAGGGGCAGAGCCCATCTTTGCATTCTGAGACCAGTTAGCTTTCAAGGTCAGGGAAACCATCAGGGGCTGGACCGCACGTGCTCAGTTCCTTCTAGTATCTCCCATAGAATAAGACAGTTCTCTGTTGGGAAGCAATGAATGAGGGTTCAGAGAGCTTTTTCCTACACTTCTCACTTTGAAGGAGCAAAGAGAAGTTCCCTTCCCTCCATCCAAGCATGAAGAGGAGGGGAAAAGTATTCCCCTGAAAAAGACTGATGTCAGAGGCAATGTTCCATCATCAGTACTACTAAAATCTAATCCATTTTACGGACAAAATAACTGTGATAATTTCTGGTAAAATCATGAGCTTTCATGACAACATCTATATCCATTATATGTGATCTGTTGAAGTTTTGGCTATAGAAACTTAAGAATTGTGAGGAAACTCAAATATCATGTGATCCAAGTACTTACTGAATTTAGAAATCCCTTGATACCATTCCCAGCAGGTGATAATTCAACCTTTGCTTTTGTTCTTCCAGCCACAGAGCTCACTGCTTTAAAACTATTCCATTACTGGGTAGCTCTAAATTATTTTCATGGTTTTCTCTTAAACTGGAATCTGCTTCCCTGTAATTTTACTGAATACAGCTAAGGACATACCATGTGGCAAACTATGAGAGAGCTCCATCCAGGGTGAGGCATCAAAATGATGAACTTTTTTTTTTTTTTTGAGATGGAGTTTCATTCTTGTTACCCAGGCTGGAGTGCAATGGCGTGATCTCGGCTCGCTGCAACCTCCGCCTCCTGGGTTCAGGCAATTCTCCTGCCTCAGTCTCCGGAGTAGCTGGGATTACAGGCATGCGCCACCATGTCCAGCTAATTTTTTGTATTTTTAGTAGAGATGGGGTTTCACCATGTTGACCAGGATGGTCTCGATCTCTTTACCTCATGATCCATCCGCCTTGGCCTCCCAAAGTGCTGGGATTACAGGCTTGAGCCACCGCGCCCGGCCGCATGATGAACCTTTTTTGAAAGTTCATATGCTCAGGTGTCTTTCCTAGTGATTGATTTTGATTTATCTAGTCTAAGGTAGTTTCCTGGATATCTATATCTATTATTTATTTTGAAGTCCCAAGAATGAGTGATAAGCACCTAAGGATAAGAACTAGTGCTGAGGTTAAGTATGGAGCACCACTATTCTTTGGATAGAGTTGTGATCACTTGTGTGATTTTATAGCTCACCTTTTAATTGTATTGAGCAAGAGATCAACCTACTCTTTTATTAGAAACAGCATACATAAGAAAATCACAAAAACTAACCTACCCTTGCTAGGGTAAGATAATCAGTAGTACAACTTGTATGAATCTCTGACCTAATATGACCCAATTCACTTTTCAAGTTTAACTTGGGGAACTTTACGAAATAATAATAAAAGGATCCCACCCCAAGAGATTCTGATGCCATTGGTCACTGTGATTTGGGCATCACTGACTTTGATTCTAAAATGCAGCCTAGCTTGAACCACTAATCTAGTTAACTTCTGGGCCTCAGTTCTTCATCCAGAAAACTAACCATTATTTTTATTAATGTGTATACACACACACACACACACACACACACACACACACACACATATATAATAGTTTATATGGTTGGATGCTGTTGGTTAATATTTACTTTTTTGTTTAAAAAAAAATTAAAATTGTCCAAATGCAGTGGCTCACTCCTGTAATTCCAGCACTTTAGGAGGCCAAGGCAGGCAGATCACTTGAAGCCAGGAGTTCGAGCCTGGCCAACGTGGTGAAACCCCATTCCTACTAAAAGTACAAAAATTAGCTGGGTGTGGTGGCACATGCCTGTAATCCCAGCTACTTAGAAGGCCGAGGCATGAGATATTTGTTTGAACCTGGGAGGCAGAGGTTGCAGTGAGCTGAGATCGTGCTGCTGCACTCCAGCCTGGGTGACAGAGCAAGACCCTGTCTCAAACAAACAAACAAATATATATATATACAAAATACATATATAAATATATATATGTAATTATATTCATAGCTACTAATAAAACAGAGGAGCACATATTTTACCCTTGCAATACTTTGGTGTCATTTCAGTCAACATACCAACATTCAGTCAAATCCCAAAGCCAAATGGATAATTTCAGATGGAATGGACTTAGACAGGAACTGGCTTCCCTTTCTCCTCTTACTATGGGGACAACCCACACCTGCTCCGTGGCCTAAAATATTTTAAATATGTTGATGACAATTATGCTGACAATACCAGAATAACACTGATGGAACCCGTGACTTCACCAGGATCATGCTCTACATTTACAGGCCTAGGACTAGAACTAGACCAGCTTAGAGTGTGGGAGATATCCCTCTGTTCTCGTCTATCGAAGGATAAAAATACAGGCTTTCAGCCAGGTGCGGTGGTGCATGCCTGTGGTCCCAGCTACTCAGGGTGAGATTGGGAATCCCTTGAACCCAGGAGTTTGAGCTCAGCCTGGGCAACATAGTGAGAGACCCTCATCTTAAGGAAAAAAAAATCAGGCTTTCAATATGAATAAAAAGTTATTTTTAGGCCTTTAATGGCTTTATAAATAGACAATAATGAACACTGAGGGAACCAAAACATTGAAAAGAATTTTAAAATTTGTTTTAGAATATTCTTACGAAATTTGAAACTGTAAAAACAATGTAAAATTTAATGCCATGTTGTCATTTACTTTTGTGTATATTGTGCTATGTTTATTTTCAAAGCCCTATCTAGAAATTCTAAAATGTCTTATTAATTAAAAATCCAAAATACTGTAGTTTCTGAAATTCAAAATAAATACAAAAACATACCAAATTCATTTGTCTAACAAACATTTACTTCAGGTATTATTTGCTAAACATTTAATTGTTGAAATTTGAAAATGAACATTATTATTTATTAGACACATTTTATAGGATCCAGCATACAAAATTCTTAACTTTTCATTCCCCGCCAGTTCAAAAGTACATATAAAGTTCCTGCTTTCTTCACGACAGTGCACTCACTGCTTTGCGGTGGTATAGAATAAGAGAGCTTGTCCCCGCTCTCAGAGTACAATGAAATTAGCAGCATAATGAAGAAAACTGCTATGTAGGAATGACTGAGCTCTAAGACAAACTGGTAAGAACAATTACATACTAAACAATGGGAGTACTAGTAAGAAGATTCATTTTGAGCAGGAGATGTTTGAACACTTTGGAAATAACACAATTTGGGTTCTGAAAGATAGATATAATTTTGATATTCGAAGTTAGGAGGAAAGAGTTACCATATGATCCAGCAATTCTCCTAGAGAAATGAAACATGTCCACATGAGATCTGTACACAAAATTCATGGCAGCATTATTCATAATAGCCAAAAAGTAGAAACAACCCAAATGTCCATTAACTGATGAATGGATACATAAAATGTGACATATCCATATGATAGAATATTATTTGGCAATAAGAAGGAATGAGATACTAATTCATGCCACAGCTGGGATGCACCTTGAAAACATTATACTCAGTGAAAAAGACCACATGTATGATTCTATTTATGTGAAATGTCTAGCATGGGCAAATCTATAGAGATAGAGAGTAGATTAGTGGTTACCTAGAGTTGTGGGAAAATGGAGTAAATACGAATGTGTTTAGGGTTTCTTTTGGAAGTGAGAAAAATGATGGTTGTACAACTCTGAATATGCTAAACACTACTGAATTGTATACTGTATAGGTGAATTGTATGGTATGTGAATTGTATCTCAATAAAGCTGTTATTAAAAAAAAAAAACTGAAGAGAATTTTAGGTAGAAACCACAGGAGACAGCCAGTGAATGTAAAAGTCTGTTCAGGTAACACTGCACACCTGCATGGGTGGGGCTTACTCAGGAAACACTAAATATGGGATGTATCACAGAAGCCTCCAGAGAAGCACGGCCCTGCCCAGTGAACTGCAGCCCAGTGAATCTCATTTTAGACTTTTGGACTCCAGAACAGTAAGAGAATAAATGTGTGTTTTTTTAAGCCACCAAGTTTGTGGTGACTTGTTAGTTACAGCAGCCATAAGAAATTAAACCCCATCAGAGCCACACATATTTGAGAAGCATTTTATTTGCCTCACAGTTTTGCCTATTACACAGTTTCTAGTTATTTAGAAATTAAGGCAATAATGTCACCATACATCTATCAACTGTGACCCCTTCATCTGTGACCATTTTAAAGAAATGTAGGATTTGGATAGGTCATAATCACAGATAAAGAACCGCAGACATTGAGGCCTGGATGGCCATTTAGGGATACAGAGTTAACATGTAAGTGGAAACCTTTCCTATCTTGTATTTTCTACAGTCTCCTATCTTGAATGGAATGTTCTGGCAGCACCTCAAGCTCACAATCACCAAATGGGATTCAATGTCTTCCCTCCCAAACGTGCTCTACCTCACCATGTTGATAGATGTACAGTGTCCCCACTACTGGCTTAAATTCTAAATTACTAAAAACCATGTAACAGGTAAAAGTGTGAGACAAATAAAGTACCCCTCAAATACATGTGGCTCTTGGGGTTCATCTGACTGAGACCTGCATTTACTTTAACGGCATCAGAATCCTGCTGCTCACCTTCTAACAAACTTGGAGGTAATCTTTGATGCTTACCTTTCCTTAATCCCCACATCCAATTAGTTGCCAACTCCTCTTGGTTCTGTCCTCTTATTGTTCAGGCCCTCTTAGTCTTTCAGCTTTTGAGCTTTCAAATACAGTTTCTTCCTGCTCCATTCTAAACATGCTGTTTCAAAGTACTGGTTGGGCCATACCTTGCTTTAAAGAAATACTCATTTGTCAACTTTGGAGGTTGCTAGGGCACTACCCCACTCTAAAAATCGATAAATGTTTATCCCATCTTTCCCATTCAGGTTTAGAGAAAGTTCCTTATAGAAGAATCATTGATAAATGCAAGAGGTTTTATAGAGCCAGAAAATCATTATTTTACAACCCCTAAAATGAAATAATGGATCCAGGCAATAATCATCAATAGCTGCTAAAACATCAGGTGAAAGATTGGTGAAAAGCTTTGTAGCGGGTGGTACCACTAGAACCCACTGATCAGTATTAAAATCACTGAAAGTGGAACAATCAGATGTCATTTTCCTCCTGAAATGATGCAAGAGAAAGTATATAGCATCACCTATGGAGTATTCTTGGGGGAAAATAAATGAACCAGGATCAAATCAGCTGCTAGGTCTAACTGGACACTATGGGGACACTATCAGTCAAATCCTGAATGGAGGAAATGCCACAGGACAAATAAAAGCCAAGAAGAACTAAAACACAGCTGTAAATGTTACAGAGTAAAGGAAACACATCAGCCAAATGCAATGCTGGATCTTAATTTTAACAACCAAGAAAAGGGTATTTTTGAGATAGAAACAATACAGACTATTATATGATAATTAAGGAAATCCTGAATTTTTTTAGCATGACAATGATGCTGTAGTTTTGTTAAATTTAAAGACTTTATCTGCTAGTGATACATTTTAAAGTACTTATAAGTACAATCATGTAACACCTGAGATTTACTTTAAAATATTCCAGTACGGCACACACTGTAATCCCAGCACTTTGGAAGACCAAGGTGGGAGAATCACTCAAGGCCAGGAGTTTGTGACCAGCCTGGGAAACATAGCAAGACCCTATCTCTACAAAAAATTTAAAAATTAGTTGGTTGTGTCGGTGTATGCGTGTAGTCCCAGCTATTTAAGCAACTGAGGCAGGAGGATCACTTGAGCCTAGGAGTTTGAGGTTACAGTAAGCTGTAATCGTGCCACTGTATTCTGCCCTGGGTGACAGAGTAAGATCCTGTCTCTTAAAAAAAAAAATTACAATTAAATACTTCACCAAAAGAAACAAACAAAAAGTAAGGGGTTAGATGTGTTAAGAAAGGTAAAGTATTGATATTTGTTGAAGCTGGGTGATGGGTAGAGTTTCATTCTATTTTTGTATATGTTTGAACATCATAAAAATTTAAGTATAATAATAAAATTATTCAATATTCCATAATGAAATGTTAACACACCAAGAATCTCAAATTATGGTGAACACTCAGTGGGAAATGGATGTTCTGAGTTGTCTCTAGTTAGTTAACAGGTATTAGAGACCTGGAAAAGCTTGTATGTACTGTTCTAAATATTTCTTCTCAGATACACACATGCATATATATGTATTCTATAAAATACATATATATTCACACACATATGCACACACACAGGATGGCTTCACGGACATGCAACCTGTACAGTTGCACAAGTCCGTGCTTAGAAGCACCCCACACCTAATTTTTGAACGAGGGCCCTACAGTTTCATTTTGCCCTTAGTCCCCAAATTATATAGCTGGCCATATACACACATGCACACATATTACATACTCACACATATATATGCATATATTGTGTGCATATGTATATACATTGAATATATTTAACATAAGTGTTAAATATGCATGTGTATTTTATGTATGTATTTATGTAAACATGTACATATTTAAATAATATGTGGTTTAGTGATAAAAATTCCCTAAAAGGTATGTTTCTAGTGAGGCAACTATATTAAAATGGTTCTCAAAATTTCTGTGTATATGTGTGTGTGTATATGCATTTTAATTAGCAAATTAGGTCCCAGGCTCTTGTCCCTGTCCTCCTCTGAGTAAGAGGATATTTTTTACTTTATTTTTGAAGCCAGGAAAATATATACTCACAAATAAATAGAATTTGCTAAGAAATGCTATATTCGTTTTATAAGAATAGAAATATATATATATCTTTTTTTTTTTGAGACTGAGTTTCACTCGTCACCCAGGCTGGAGTGCAGTGGCATGATCTTGGCTCACTGCAAACTCCGCTTCCTGGGTTTAAGCAATTCTCCTGCCTTGGCCTCCTGAGTAGCTGTGATTACAGGTGCCCGCCACCATGCCCAACTGATTTTTGTATTTTTATAGATATGGAGTTTCACCATGTTGGCCAGGCTGGTCTCGAACTCCTGATCTCAGGTGATCCACCCGCTTTGGCCTCCCAAAGTGCTGGGGTTGCAGGTGTGAGCCACCAAACGACACCTAGCCAAAAATGTTTTATTTTTAGGCAATACATGCAAAAATATTTAGAGGCCAAATGTGTCGTAATATCTGTAACTTTCAATTTTCAGCAAAAATCAACATGGAGAGAGAAAGAGGGTATGGAACAATTGGTAAATCTAGTTGACGATATATAGGTGTTTGTTGTTGTATTCTTTGAACTTTTCTGTAGGTTTGAAAATGTTCTGGGTGGAGAGAAGTCTTTTTTAAAAAAAACAATATCTGGTTTTGATTAATGAGGCTCTATTAAAAAGAAACACTAAATGAGCTGGCCAATTAGTAAGAATGTAGCCTTATCTTTACCTGACCTCATTTTAATATTCTTACTTTGGCTGGGTGTCGTTTGGTGGCTCACACCTGCAACCCCAACACTTTGGGAGGCCAAGGCGGATGGATCACCCCAGGTCAGGAGTTCAAAACCAGCTGGGTCAACATGGTGAAACCCTGCCTCTACTAAAAATACAAAAAATCAGCCAGGCGAGGTGGCAGATGCCTGCAATCTCAGCTACTTGGGAAGCTGAGGCAGGAGAATCATTTGAACCCCAGAGGCAGAGGTTGCAGTGAGCCAAGATCGTGCCACTGAACTCCAGCCTGGGTGACAGAGTGAGACTCTGTCTCAAAAACATAAAAAATAAAAACATATTCTGCATATACTATTATCACACCTGAGAAAACAGTTATTTGACATTGTTATCTAATATGCAGTCTATATTCAAATGTTCTCAATTGTCGCAAGTCTTTATAGCTGTTTGCTGTTTTTTTTTTTCTTTTTTTTTAGATAGAGTCTCACTCTATCACTCAGGCTGGAATGCTGTGGCATGATCATGGCTCACTGCAGCCTTGACCTCCTAGGCTCAAGTGATCCTCCCACCTCACCCTCCTAAGTAGCTGGGACCACAGATGCACACTACCATGCCCAGCGAATTTTCTGATTTTTTTGTAGAGATGAGGACTCACTATGCTGCCCAGGCTAGTCTCAAAATCCTGTGCTCAAGCCATCCTCCCGTTTTGACCTCCCAAAATGCTTGGATAATGAGCATGAGCTACTGTGTCTAGCTTTTGCCTTTTTAAATATCCAGGATACAATAAAGATTCAAGCATTTGATTTGGTCATTATATCTCACAAGTCTCTCTTTCTTTTTTTCATGACACTGACTTTTTGAGAAGCCCAAGTCAATTATCTTATAGAATGAATACATTCAGGATTTGTCTAGTAATTTTCTCATGATTAAATTCCAGTTAAACACTTTATGCAAATAAACTAGGTAAAATTCTTAAATTACATCAGTAGAGGCATGTTACGGTGTTCTACCTTGAGTGATACTAAATTGAATCACTTGGTTATTGTGGTGACCATTGTATAGGCAGGCACATTTTCCTCTGTATAACTGACATATCTTCTGTAGGATTATATTTAAATTCTTGTGAAGATCCTATTCCACAACCACTTTTCATCCAATAGTTTTAGCATCTATTGATGAACGTTACCTGAAAAATGTATTGACTGCTTTTTATGAGCACTTTTTAAAGACTTTATAAAAGTATTTTCTCCTACTGTATTTTCACTTAACCTAAATTTGGCCCTTTTCAAAAATTCTAAAATCACAAGGCAGTTTTAGAATGGTAGCTGGTTGCTGCTACAGTTTGGATGTTTATCCCCTAAAACCTCAACCCCACATATCTACAACCATCTGATCTTTGACAAACTGGACAAAAACAAGCAATGGGGAAAGGATTTCCTGTTTAATAAATCATGTTGGCAAAACTGGCTACCAAAATACAGGAGGCTGGAACTGGACCCCTTCCTTACACCTTATACAAAAATTAACTCCAGATGAATTAAAGATTTAGACATAAGAACTAACACCATCAAAACCCTAGAAGAAAACCTTGGCAACACCATTCAGGACATAGGCACAGGCAAGGACTTCATGACTAAAACACCAAAAGCAATGGCAACAAAAGCCAAAATAGACAAATGAGATCTCATTAAACTTAAGAGCTTCTGCACAGCAAAAGAAACAATCATTAGAGTGAACCGGTAACCAACAGAATGGAAAAAAATTTTTGCAACCTACCCATCTGACAAAAGACTTATATCCAGAATCTACAAAGAAGTAAAGCAGATTTACAAGAAAAAAAAAAAACCATTCAAAAGTGGGCAAAGGATATGAACAGACACTTTTCAAAAGAAGACATATATGTGGCCAACAAACATATGAAAAAAAACTCATCATCACTGGTCATTAGAGAAATGCAAATCAAAACCACATTGAGATACCATCTCACGCCAGTTAGAATGGCGATCATTCAAAAATCTGGAGACGATCATTAAAAAGCTGGAGAGGATGTGGAGAAATAGGAACACGTTTACACTGTTGGTGGGAGTGTAAATTAGTTCAACCATTATAGAAGACAGTGTGGCAATTCCTCAAGGATCTAGAAATAGAAATTCCATTCGATACAGCAATCCATTACTGGGTATATATCCAGAGGATTATAAATCGTTCTATTATAAAGACGCATGCACACGTATGTTCGTTGCGACGCTGTTTACGATAGCAAAGACCTGGAACCAACCCAAATGCCCGTCAATGATAGACTGGACAGGGAAAATGTGGCACATATACACCATGGAATACTATGCAGCCATAAAAAATGATGAGTTTGTGTCCTTTGTAGAGACACAGACGAACCTGGAAACCCCCATTCTCAGCAAACTGACACAAGAACAGAAAACCAAACACCGCATGTTTTCACTCATAGGTAGGTGATAAATAATGAGAACCCTTGAGCACAGGGAAGAGAACAACACTCACTGGGTTAGGTGAGGTGGGGGAGGGCGGGGAGGGGCAGTGAGGGGGCGGGGAAGATGGGGAGGGATAACACTGGGTGAAATGCCTGATGTAGGCAAGGCGGGGGGAGGTGGGGAATGGAGACAGCAAACCACCATGGCATGTATATACCTATGCAACAATCCTGCAGGATGCAGGATGTGCACATGTACCTCAGAACCCAAAGTACAATTAAAAATAATAATAATAATAATAATCTCATGTTGAAATTTGATCCCAATGTTGGAGATGGGGCCTGATGGGAGGTGTTCGGGTCATGAGGGAAGATCCCTCATGAATAGATTAATGCCATGCCTAGGGGTGGGGTGTACCAGGGAGGGGAAGCAAGGAGTTCTCAATCTATTAGTTTCCTCAAGAGCAGGTTGTTAAAAGAAGAGCCTGGCACCTTCTCCCTCGATCTCTTCTTCCTCTCTTACCATGTGACCTCTGCACATCCGACTCCCTTTCACCTTTCGCCATGAGTGGAAGCAGCCTGAGCAGAAGCAGATGCTGGTGCCATGCTTCTCATACAGCCTGCAGAACTGTAAGTTATAGAAATCTCTTTCCCTTATAAACTATCCATCCTCAAGTATCCATTTAAAGCAATACGAAACAAATGAAAACAATTACTTTAAAGTTAAAATTAACCCTCAAGGTCTTCTAAGATGCAATCCAAATTATCTTTCAGCATTCTCCACAGCAATTCAGGACAACAAAACTAGCATACCCCATGGTCCTCAAATATACCTTCTCCAGAACTCACCCCAGTCCCCTTGTCCAGACTTCCTGGGTGGTATCCTCTCTACTCATCTAACACCCTCACATATACTTGGAAGGCCCATTGGACTGTCACTTCTAGCCCTGTCCTCAGTAGGAAGTGATCTCACCCCCACCCGATGGATTATTTGGACTATTTGGACTATTTTCTGTTCGTAGCTACTGCCTTACAGGACAGTTGTCTTCAAAGCAGTAATTATAATAGATACAAAATATATTTAAGATAAAATATATAACTATGCAGCAAACGCTAGTAGACCTACCATCCAGTTTAAGGAAGTTACCATTATCTTTGAAAGACCCCTTCCCAATCACATCATTCCCCTCCCTCAAAGATAACCATCATCCAGAATTTAATATTTCTCATTCCCTTCCTTTGCTTTGTTGTCTTATCACATTTGTTTGGTTTCCTATACAAAATGATTTAGTTTTGCATCCTCTGGACCTTTATATAAATGGAATTATTCTGGATATATTTTCTGAAAACTTGCTTCATTCGTTTAACATTATGTTCCTGAGAGATGTTTTGTGTTATGTTATTACATCCGGCTGTAATTTAGTTGTGTTAAATACTATATAGTAATCCTGTGTGTGAATACAATTTTTTTAATACACTCTTCTTTTGATGGGCATTACGGTTGCTCTGTGTTCTTTTGGCTATTATAAATAGGGTTTTATGGACATTCTTATAAGCATGTATGTAGGAATATAATTGATAGCTTTGTGGATATACATGGATTCGACTTTACTAGATAATGCCAAATTATTTTCCAAAGTGGTTGTACATCACTTATTTTTTTTTATGGGTACCATATTTCTCCAACTGCCTTGTAAGCTATGTGAGGCAGAGAACAATGTTATAATTTTTTATGAAAAAGTAAAATGTAAGAATGTTTCTGAAGCGAAAAGAAGAAAACCTTTCTGCAAATATTGTAAAAAATTAAAATAAAAGGTAAATATCTATTGATATTTCCTAGCAGATTTTAGATAATTCAAGGAAAATTGCAAATCAGAAGTGGATACTTTTTCAGAAGGGCTCTAATATGTATTTCGTTCCTTTTCCTCTGGGTTTTTTTTCCACATAGCCAAGGTGCTTAGTATTTCAGATGTGTTAGGTCGGTCCTCAGGTTTCTCTGAGAGTAATTTCCGTAGAAGAGTTTTCTGTAATGACAGTGAGAGTCAATAGTAAGAAATAGAACACTGAAATAAATAAAATTCTGATGATTTTCAAATGCTTACTTCTCGTTGATCAAACATATCTGAGATGATACCATTCCGTAGGTCTCCGAAAAACTGAAAAAAAAAAAAAAAAGATAGGCATATATTAGGAAATTATTTACTTGGGAGGAAAAACAAACAGAATTAAAGGCTGGGGATACCTGAAATGTAGGATATTTCCAGATTTTTGGGAAAGTCTCTTTAGCCAAGAAGCAAGCAGGATTCCTTCTCTCTCACCCTACCCTATGCTCTAATACAAACATCCTACCCCAACTCTAATAACCACCCTTGCAGTATGATGTGAAGTGTTAAGTGTATCATCTTCATGATCTCCCTTCATGCATTGTGGAACCCTATGTGATAGGTAGGTTCTAACTGTTTTACAGAGGATAAGGTTATTGACTCCAGGAAAGTTCTCTTTCCTGAGTTTAAGAGTAGGATATCCAGCTGGGCACCATGGCTCATACTTGTAATCCCAGCACTTTGGGAGGCCGAGGTGGGCAGATCACCTGAGGTAGGGAGTTCGAGACCAGCCTGACCAACATGATGGAACCCCATCTCTACTAAAAACAAAAAAATTAGCCAGGCATGGTGGCACATGCCTATAATCCCAGTTACCTGGGAGGCTGAGGGAGGAGAATCACTTGAACCTGGGAGGCGGAAGTTGTAGTGACCCAAGATTGTGCCATTGCACTCCAGCCTGGGCAAAAAAAAAAAAAAAAAAAAGTAGGATATCCAGTTGCCTACTGTCTTTAGTGGGCTCCCCACTGCCTAAGCAAGAAATTCCACATTTTTAGCTCAAATTAGCCTAATCTATCTTTCTATTCTCAACAACCACTACTTCCTTGTAACTTACACACTCCAATACAACTTAAACTTACACTGCCTGCTGTCCCCAAATACACTCTGTACATTCCCGCCTCCAGGCTGGAATTACCTTTTCTGTTTTAGGCTATTAGAATCCAACAGATCCTTCAGAGCTCAGCTTAGTGTCTCCGTGAAACCTAAGTCCCTACAGCTGGAAAGATGTCCCTCCCGGCTGCTTCCACAGACTTCATACCTTCTCCTAAAATGCTTATGGCATTTTCTTATATTATCTTCTCTTTTAGAAAATAAGCTTGAGAACAAGCTTCCTTTGTTTTTTAGAAAGAATGTCACTCTGTCACCCAGGCCACTGCAACCTCCACCTCCCGGGTTCAAGCCATTCTTATGCTTTAGCCTCCTGAGTAGCTGGGACTACAGGTGCATGCCACCACACCCAGCTAATTTTTGTATTTTTAGTAAAGACGGGGCTTCACCATGTTGGCCAGGCTGGTCTCAAAGGCCTGACTTCAAGTGATCCGCCCATCTTGGTCTCCTAAGGTGTTGGGATTACAGGCGTGAGTCACTGTGCCTGGCCAAAGCTTGTTAATTTCTGCAACCCTTATAGCACTTAGTATAGTGTCTTACACAAAGCGGTTAATCAATAAAATTTTACTGACTCAAGTCTTAAGAGTCTTATGAGATGTACCACCTTCCAGGGAAGACCAAAGCTTTTGCTCTTTAACAAAGTTTTTGGTCTTTCTTTGCCAAACCTTGAAAGACAGAAAATTCATATTTCATTTGCAGTCAGATACTAATATGCTCAAGCCCATCGTCATGTGAGAGCAAGAACTGTCTGCAGCAGCACTTTGAAGGTGGTGGTCAATAATTTTTCTTATTTCTTTCTTTGAGATCATTTTACCTTTGATGTTTCCAAAGCAGTGTTACATACATGAAGAAGTTCAGCAAAAATTAGCCCCAAAGCGTAGAGGTCCACTTCCTTTCCATATTCTTCTGAAGAATTCTAAAGAGACCAAAATATATTTACCATTGTTACTCTCCTTACATAAATATTCAGCCTTCTAAAGCCCCAAAAAGTCATTTGACCAAAACATCTTACATCACACAACAATGTCTATTTATTAGCAAGATTTGTGGAGTCCGACTGCCTAGGTTCAAATCTGTACCACTGAATAGCTGAATCCTCTGTGTAAATTAACTATCTGCCAGGCGTGGTGGCTCACACCTGTAATCCTGGCACTTTGGGAGGCTAAGGCGGGTGAATCACCAGGTCAGGAGTTTGAGACCAACCTGGTCAACATGGTGAAACCCTGTATCTACTAAAAATACAAAAAAATTAGCTGGGCATGGTGGCAAGTGCCTGTAATCCCAGCTACTTGGGAGGCTGAGGCAGGAGAATCGCTTGAAACCAGGAGCTGGAGGTTGCAGTGAGCCAAGATCATGCGACTGTACTCCAGCCTGGGTGACAGAGCAGGACTCTGTCCTAAAAAAAAAATAAAATAGGGCTGGGCACGGTGGCTCACGCCTGTAATCCCAGCACTTTGGGAGGCCGAGGCAGGTGGATTATGAGGTCAAGAGATCGAGACCATCCTAGTGGTCAAGAGATCAAGACCATCCTGGCCAACATGGTGAAACCCCATCTCTACTAAAAATCCAAAAAATTAGCTGGGCATGGTGGCACGTGCCTGTAATCCCAGCTACTCTGGAGGCTGAGGCAGGAGAATTGCCTGAACCCAGGAAGCGGAGGTTGTGGTGAGCTGAGATCGCGCCATTGCACTCCAGCCTGGGTAACGAGCGAAACTCCATCTCAAAAAAAAAAATAAGTAAATAAAATAAAATTAAATTAAATTAACTATCAACATGGGAATAATCTCAGCTATAAAATGAGGATAACAGCAGTATCAACGACAGAGTTTGACTGTGAGGGTAAATGAGATGCAGCAGGTAAAGCAGTTACAATAGTGCCCAGTAGGTAACTTGCTTTGTAACTGTTCATAGCCTATTTATTCACAATATTCCGTAACTAGAAACAACTCAAAGGACCACAACGGAAGAATGGATAAACACATTGTGGCATATTCATACAATGGACTACTACTCAGCAATAAAAAGGAATTCTCTGCTGGTATGAGCAACAAACAAAGTTCTTCCAGAAGACATTATTTTGAATGAAGGAATAAAATACAAAAGAGTCTATACTGTATGATTCCATTCACATGAAGGTAAAAAATGGGAAGAACTAAGCTATGGTGATAGAGCTCAGAGTGCTGGTTGCTTCTGCTCAATAGGGTGGAGTCAATGACTGGAAAGGAGCCTGAAGGAACAAAATGTTCTATGTCTTTATAGGCTTATAGGTTACACAGGTGTATGCATTTGTCAAAACGAAAAAGTATACCCTTAAGATCTGTGCATTTTATGGTGTATAAATTATTCCTCAACAAAACGCTGCTTTCTTTTTTTTTTTGAGACAGAGTCTTGCTGTCACCCAGCTGTAGTGCAGTGGTACAATATCGGCTCACAGCAGCCCCTGCCTCCTGGGTTAAAGCGATTCTCCTGCCTCAGCCTCCTGAGTAGCTGGGACTTCAAGAACGTGCCACCACACCTGGCTAATTTTTGTATATATTTTTTTAATTGGAGATGGAGTTTCAACACATTTGCCAGACTGGTCTCAAACTCCTAACTGGAGGTGATCTGGTCAGGTGATCCACCTAAGCCTCCCAAAGTGTTGGGATTACAGGCATGAGCCACTGCACCCAGCCAACAAAAGGTTTTTAAATTGCAAAAAAAAAAACCAACCACATAATAAAAAGTAAAGTACCATGATGAATGTTTTAACCAAATATTGTGAGGGCAGCAATACAGGATGCAGGAGATACTGAATGTGGTGGGGGGTTAAAGAGAGCCACTGGCCTCCTATTGTGTTCTATATTTTTTATGCCAAGTGGCCCCCCAAAAGGAAAAAGTGGGTGCCTTCTCCATTCTAGACTCTCACTCATCAGATAGCTCAGTATATTGATTCTTGGATTACAAAATAGTAGCAGTATTTTGAAAGATGTATTATCAGCAAAATAATTGTTTTTTCTTTTTTTGAGACAGAGCTTTGCTCTTGTCAGCTCACTGCAACCTTCACCTCCTGGGTTCAAGAGTGGAATCTCATTTTAATAGCAAAACACAATACATATCCTGGAGAAAGTTTCAAAAATGTAAACAATATGGCTGGCCATGGTGGCTCATTTCTGTAATCCTAGCACTTTGGGAGGTTAAGACAGGTGGATCACCTGAGCCCAGGAGTTTGAGAATAGACTGGGTAACATGGTGAAACCCAGTTCTTACAAAAAATACAATAAAAATTTGCCAGGTTTTGGTGGCTTGCACCTGTAGTCCCGACTACTCAGGAGGATAACCTGAGCCAGGGAGGTCGAGGCTGCACAGTGGTGAGCTACGATTATGCCACTGCACTTCAGCCGGGGTGACAGAACAAGACCTGTCTCAAAAATATATATATATATATATATACACACACACACACACACACATATATACACACACATATATATGTGTGTATATATATGTGTATATATGTATATATATGTGTGTATATATATGTGTATATATGTATATATATGTGTGTGTATATATGTGTATATATGTATATATATGTGTGTGTATATATATGTGTATATATATATATAAACACAATCTTCATAAAGACAAACTTTTAAAAACTTCCACTCACATAGCCAAGTCAATTCTTTTTTTTTTTTTTAATTGCATTTTAGGTTTTGGGGTACATGTGAAAAATATGCAAGATTGTTGCATAGCTGCATACGTGGCAGTGTGATTTGCTGCCTTCCTCCCCTTCACCTATATGTGGCATTTCTCCCCATGCTATCTCTCCCCAACTCCCCACCCCCCGCTGTCCCTCCCCACCCCCTGCTGTCCCACTCCACTCCCCCACAACAGACCCCAGTGTATAGTGCTCCCCTCCCTGGGTCCATGTGTTCCCATTGTTCAACACCCATCTATGAGTGAGAACATGCGATGCTTGATTTTGTGTTCTTGTGTCAGTTTGCTGAGAATGATGGTTTCCAGGTTCATCCATGTCCCTACAAAGGACGCGAACTCATCGTTTTTGATGGCTGCATAATATTCCATGGTGTATATGTGCCACGTTTTCCCTGTCCAGTCTATCATCGATGGGCATTTGGGTTGGTTCCAGGTCTTTGCTATTGTAAACTGTGCTGCAATGAACATTCGTGTGCATGTGTCCTTATAGTAGAACGATTTATAATCCTTTGGATATATACCCAGTAATGGGATTGCTGGGTCAAATGGAATTTCTATTTCTAGGTCCTTGAGGAATCACCACACTGTCTTCCACAATGGTTGAACTAATTTACACTCCCACCAACAGTGTAAAAGTGTTCCTATTTCTCCACATCCTCTCCAGCATCTGTTGTCTCCGGATTTTTTAATGATTGCCGTTCTAACTGGCGTGAGATGGTATCTCAATGTAGTTTTGATTTGCATTTCTCTAATGACCAGTGATGATGAGCATTTTTTCATATGCTTGTTGGCCTCATGTATGTCTTCTTTTGAAAAGTATCTGTTCATATCCTTTGTCCACTTTTGAACGGGCTTGTTTGTTTTTTTCTTGTAAATCTGTTTTAGTTCATTGTAAATTCTGGATATCAGCCCTTTGTCAGATGGGTAGGCTGCAAAAATTTTTTCCCATTCTGTTGGTTGCCGATTCACTCTAATGACTGTTTCTTTTGCTGTGCAGAAGCTGTGGAGTTTGATTAGGTCCCATTTGTCTATTTTGCCTTTTGTTGCCAATGCTTTTGGTGTTTTGGTCGTGAAGTCCTTGCCTACGCCTATGTCCTGAATGGTTTTGCCTAGGTTTTCTTCTAGGGTTTTTATGGTGTTAGGTCTTATGTTTAAGTCTTTAATCCATCTGGAGTTAATTTTAGTGTAAGGTGTCAGGAAGGGGTCCAGTTTCTGCTTTCTGCACATGGCAAGCCAGTTTTCCCAACACCACTTATTAAACAGGGAATCCTTTCCCCATTGCTTGTTTTTGTCAGGTTTGTCAAAGATCGGGTGGTTGTAGATATGTTGTGTCGCCTCCGACGCCTCTGTTCTGTTCCATTGGTCTATATCTCTGTTTTGGTACCAGTACCTTGCTGTTTTGATTACTGTAGCCTTGTAGTATAGTTTGATGTCTGGTAATGTGATGCCTCCCGCTTTGTTCTTTTTGCTTAGAATTGACTTGGCTATGCGGGCTCTCTTTTGGTTCCATATGAAGTTTAAGGTGGTTTTTTTCCAGTTCTGTGAAGAAGGTCATTGGTAGCTTGATGGGGATAGCGTTGAATCTGTAAATTACTTTGGGCAGTATGGCCATTTTCATGATATTGATTCTTCCTAACCATGAACATGGAATGTTGCTCCATCTGTTTGTGTCCCCTCTTATTTCGTTGAGCAGTGGTTTGTAGTTCTCCTTGAAGAGGTCCTTTACGTTCCTTGTTAGTTGTATTCCTAGGTATTTTATTCTCTTGTAGCAATTGTGAATGGCAGTTCGTTCTTGATTTGGCTCTCTTTAAGTCTGTTATTGGTGTATAGGAATGCTTGTGATTTTTGCACATTGATTTTGTATCCTGAGACTTTGCTGAAGTTGCTTATCAGTTTCAGGAGATTTTGGGCTGAGACAATGGGGTCTTGTAGATATACAATCATGTCGTCTGCAAATAGAGACAATTTGACTTCCTCCTTTCCTAATTGAATGCCCTTTATTTCTTTTTCTTGCCTGATAGCTCTGGCTAGAACTTCCAGTACTATATTGAATAGGAGTGGTGAGAGAATGCATCCTTGTCTAGTGCCAGAATTCAAAGGGAATGCTTCCAGTTTTTGCCCATTCAGTATGATATTGGCTGTTGGTTTGTCGTAAATAGCTTTTATTATTTTGAGATACGTTCCGTCGATACCTAGTTTATTGAGGGTTTTTAGCATAAAGGGCTGTTGAATTTTGTCAAAGGCCTTCTCTG
The DNA here is from genome assembly GCF_030222135.1 of Aotus nancymaae. NCBI lineage: Eukaryota > Metazoa > Chordata > Mammalia > Primates > Aotidae > Aotus > Aotus nancymaae. Next base: position 35,953,447 of record NW_026988471.1, read on the forward strand.
CATCAATTGAGATAATCATATGGTTTTTGTCTTTGGTTCTGTTTATGTGGTGAATTACATTTATAGACTTGCATATATTGAACCAGCCTTGCATCCCCGGGATGAATCCTACTTGATCATGGTGGATAAGCTTTTTGATGTGCTGTTGCAATCGGCTTGCCAGTATTTTATTGAAGATTTTTGCATTTATGTTCATCATGGATATTGGCCTGTAGTTTTCTTTTCTTGTTGAGTCTCTGCCTGGTTTTGGTATCAGGATGATGTAGGTCTCATAAAATGATTTGGGAAGGATTCCCTCTTTTTGGATTATTTGGAATAGTTTCAGAAGGAATGGTACCAGTTCCTCTTTGTATGTCTGGTAGAATTTGGCTGTCAACCCATCTGGACCTGGGCTTTTTTTGGGTGGTAGGCTCTTAATTGCTGCCTCAACTTCAGACCTTGTTATTGGTCTATTCAAGGTTTCGACTTCTTCCTGGCTTAGGCTGGGGAGGAGGCAACTGTCCAGGAATTTATCCATTTCTTCCAGGTTTTCTAGTTTATGTGCATAGTTGTTTGTAATAATCTGTGATGATGGTTTAAGTTTCTGTAGAATCTGTGGTGATATCCCCTTTATCATTTTTTATTGCATCTATTTGGTTATTCTCTCTTTTCTTTTTTATCAATCTGGCTAGTGGTCTGTCTATTTTGTTGATCTTTTAAAAAAAACCAGCTCCTGGATTTATTGATTTTTTGAAGGGTTTTTCGTGTCTCTATCTCCTTCAATTCTGCTTTGATCTTAGTTATTTCTTGTCTTCTGCTAGCTTTTGAATTTTTTTTGATCTTGCTCCTCTAGCTCTTTCAATTTTGACGATAGGGTGACAATTTTAGATCTCTCCTTGCTTCTCATGTGGGCACTTATTGCTATATATTTTCCTCTAGAGACTGCTTTAAATGTGTCCCAGAGATTCTAGTATGTGGTGTCTTCGTTCTCGTTGGTTTTGAAGAATATCTTTATTTCTGCCTTCATTTCATTGTTTATCCAGTCAACATTCAAGAGTCAGTTGTTCAGTTTCCATGAAGCTGTGCGGTTCTCAGTTGGTTTCTGAATTCTGAGTTCTAACTTGATTGCACTGTGGTCTGAGAGACTGTTTGTTATGGTTTCTATTCTTTTGCATTTGCTGAGGAGTGATTTACTTCCAATTATGTGGTCCATTTTAGAGTAGGTGTGATGTGGTGCTGAGAAGAATGTATATTCTGCGGATTTGGGGTGGAGAGTTCTGTAAATGTCTATTAGGTTTGCTTGGTCCAGGTCTGAGTTCAAGTCCTGGATATCCTTGTTAATTTTCTGTCTCATTGATCTGTCTAAAATTGACAATGGTGTGTTGAAGTCTCCCACTATTATTGTGTGGGAGTCTAAGTCTCTTGGTAAGTCATTAAGAACTTGCCTTATGTATCTGGGTGCTCCTGTATTAGGTGCATATATATTTAGGATCATTAGCTCTTCTTGTTGCATTGATCCTTTTACCATTATGTAATGTCCTTCTTTGTGTCTTTCGATCTTTGTTGCTTTAAAGTCTATTTTATCAGAGATGAGAATTGCAACTTCTGCTTTTTTTTGCTCTCCATTTGCTTGGTAAATCTTCCTCTATCCCTTTATTTTGAGCCTTTGTGTATCCTTGCATGTGAGATGGGTTTCCTGGATACAGCACACTGATGGATTTTGGCTTTTTAATCCAATTTGCCAGTCTGTGTCTTTTGATTGGGGCATTTAGTCCATTTACGTTTAGGGTTAATATTGTTATGTGTGAATTTGATCCTGCCATTTTGATGCTAGCCAGCTGATTTGCCCGTTGGTTGATGCAGATTCTTCATTGTGTTGATGCTCTTTACCATTTGGTGTGTTTTTGGAGTGGCTGGTACTGGTTGTTCCTTTCTATGTGTAGTGCCTCTTTCAGGAGCTCCTGTAAAGCAGGTCTGGTGGTGATGAAATCTCTGAGTACTTGCTTGTTCACAAAGGATTTTATTTTTCCTTCACTTATGAAGCTTAGTTTGGCTGGATATGAAATTCTGGGTTGAAGGTTCTTTTCTTTAAGGATGTTGAATATCGGCCCCCACTCTCTTCTGGCCTGTAGGGTTTCTGCTGAGAGATCTGCTGTGAGTCTGATGGGCTTCCCTTTGTGGGTAACCTGGCCTTTCTCTCTGGCTGCCCTTAGCATTTTCTCCTTCATTTCAACTCTGGTGAATCTGATGATTATGTGCCTTGGGGTTGCTCTTCTTGAGGAATATCTTTGTGGCGTTCTCTGTATTTCCTGGACTTGAATATTGGCCTGCCTTGCTAGGTTGGGGAAGTTTTCCTGGATAATATCCTGGAGAGTATTTTCCAGCTTGGATGCATTCTCTTCGTCACATTCAGGTACACCTATCAAACGTAGATTAGGTCTTTTCACATAGTCCCATATTTCTTGTTGACTTTGTTCATTCCTTTTTACCCTGTTTTCTCTAATCTTGCCTTCTCGTTTTATTTCATTGAGTTGATCTTCGACCTCTGATATCCTTTCTTCTGTTTGGTCAATTCAGCTGCTGAAACTTGTGCATGCTTCGCAAAGTTCTTGTGTTGTGTTTTTCAGCTCCATCAATTCACTTATATTCCTCTCTAAGTTGTCCATTCTCGTCAGCATTTCGTCAAATCTTTTTTCAAGGTTCTTAGTTTCTTTGCATTGGGTTAGAACATGTTCTTTTAGCTCATGGAAGTTTCTTATTACCCGCTTTCTGAAGGCTGATTCTGTCATTTCATCACACTCATTCTCCATCCAGTCTTGTTCCCTTGCTGGTGAGGAGTTGTGATCCCTTGTAGGAGGAGAGGTGTTCTGGTTTCGGGTGTTTTCATCCTTTTTGCGCTGGTTTCTTCCCATCTTTGTGGATTTATCGACCTGTCGGCTTTGTAGTTGTTGACTTTCTGATTGGGTCTCTGAGTGGACGTCCTGTTTGTTGATGATGAAGTTATTTCTGTTTCTTAGTTTTCCTTTTAACTGTCTGGCCTCTCTGCTGTAGGACTGCTGAGGTCCACTCCAGGCCCTGCTTGCCTGGGATCACTTGCAGCAGCTGCCGAACAGTAAAGGTTGCTACCAGTTTCTTCTTCTGCTTTGTCCCAGAAGGATACCTGCCAAATGTCAGTCTGAGCTCTCCTTTATGAGGTGACTCTTTGGATATATGGGGGTCGGGAGCTGCTTGAGGAAACAGTCCTTTATATTAGCTCAGGTGCTGAGCTGTGAGCCCCGTTGTTCATTCAGAGCTGCTGGGCTGGTAAATTTAAGTCTGCAGCAGCAGAACGCATAACCCCCCCTTTTTTTTTCCCAGGTGTTCTGTCCCAGGGAGTTAGGGCTTTATGAGTTTCTGCTGTGCTACTGTCTTTTTTTTCCTTCCGGGCTGCCCTGCCCACAAGGAGGCAGTCTAGTCACTCTCAGCCGGCAGAGGCTTCACTGAGCTGCTGTGGGCTCCACCCAGCTGCCATGTGAACTTCCCTGCAGTCCTGTTTATATGGGTGTAGTTAGAGCTGCTTCCTCAATGTTGGCCCGCCTCTGTAATGACGGACTTTCTCTGTAATGGCATGTTGCCGCAGCAACGGCAGGCTGCCTCAGTAATGGCGGAAGGTGCCTCCCCCACAGAGCTGGACTGTCCCAGGTTCAGCTGTGCTTGCTATGAAGCTCTCAACCCAGAGCATTTCTAATTGCTGTTTTTTTGTTTTTGTTTTTGTTTTTGTGGGGGTGGGACCAGCTGGGCCTGATCTCCTGGCTCCCTGCCTCAGAGCCTTTTATTTTTAAGTTGAACGGTCAGCCCTCTCCCAGGTGTCCTGGTCGTCTGTTGAATAGGCGCCAGGATCTGTGTGATTTCCCGTGCAGCGACCCACTGAGCCGCTGAAACCGTGACTCTGAGATTCGTGGCGCTTTTTTTGCCTGGGACTCTCCTGGCCTAGCTCCCTGTTTCAGCTCCCCTTGCTGGCTAAGTGGGAACACAGTCCTGTTTACTCTGCACTGGGAGCCACTGTGCCAGGGCGCAGGCAAAACAGCCGTGCCGGCCAAAACAGTCGCACTGGTGACCCGTGGGGCTTCTCCTCCTGGGAATCTCCTGGTCTGTGGGCAATAAAAATCCATCTGGAAATGCGGCGTCCACTCACCCTCTGCACTTTCACTCAGAGCTGCAATCCTGAGCTGGATCTAACCAGCCATCTTCAGCCAAGTCAATTCTAAGCAAAAAGAACAAAGCTGGAGGCATCACGCTACCTGACTTCAAACTATACTATAAGTCTACAGTAATCAAAACAGAAAGCTTTTTTGATTGGTACTGGTACCAAAACAGAGATATAGACAAATGGAACAGAACAGAGTTCTCAGAGGCAATGCCACACATCTACAACCATCTGATCTTTGACAAACCTGACAAAAACAAGCAATGGGGAAAGGATTCCCTGTTTAATAAATGGTGTTGGGAAAACTGGCTAGCCATGTGCAGAAAGCAGAAACTGGACCCTTTCCTGACACCTTACACTAAAATTAACTCCAGATGGATTAAAGCCTTAAACATAAGACCTAACACCGTAAAAACCCTAGAAGAAAACCTAGGCAAAACCATTCAGGACATAGGCATAGGCAAGGACTTCATGACTAAAACACCGAAAGCATCGGCAACAAAAGCCAAAATAGACAAATGGGATCTAATTAAACTCCAGAGCTTCTGCACGGCAAAAGAAACAGTCATTAGAGTGAATTGGCAACCAACAGAATGGGAAAAAATTTTTGCAGCCTACCCATCTGACAAAGGGCTGATATCCAAAATCTACAAAGAACTAAAACAGATTTACAAGAAAAAAACAAACCCATTCAAAAGTGGGCAAAGGATATGAACAGATACTTTTCAAAAGAAGACATATATGAGGCCAATATGAAAAAATGCTCATCATCACTGGTCATTAGAGAAATGCAAATCAAAACTATATTGAGATACCATCTCACGCCAGTTAGAATGGCGATCATGAAAATATCTGGAGACAACAGATGCTGGGAGGATGTGGGGAAATAGGAACACTTTTACACTATTGGTGGGAGTGTAAATTAGTTCAACCATTATGGAAGACAGTGTGGCGATTCCTCAAGGACCTAGAAATAGAAATTCCATTTGATCCAGCAATCCCATTACTGGGTATATATCCAAAGGATTATAAATCGTTCTATTATAAGGACACATGCACACATATGTTCATTGCAGCAATGTTCACAATAACAAAGACTTGGAACTAACCCAAATGCCTATCGACGATAGACTGGACAGGGAAAATGTGGCACATGTACACCATGGAATACTATACAGCCATAAAAAACTATGAGTTCATATCCTTTGTAGGGACATGGATGAACCTGGAAACCATCATTTTCAGCAAACTGACATAAGAACAGAAAATCAAACACTGCATGTTCTCACTCATGGGCAGGTGTTGAACAATGAGAACACATGGACACAGGGAGAGGAGCATCACACACTGAGGTCTGTTGAGGGGCAACTAGAGGAGGGACAGTGGGGGCTAGGGAGTTGGGGAGAGATAACATGGGGAGAAATGTCAGATATAGGTGATAGGGATGGAGGCAGCAAAGCACATTGCCGTGTATGTACTTATGCAACAATCCTGCATGTTCTTCACATGTACCCCAGAATCTAAAATGCAATTATATATATATATAAACTTCATTGAAGAATATAAAAGTGGCCTTGAGGTAGGTTGTACGATTAATCACAATGCTGCACTGGCCTCCTGGCCTCCTCACTGTCTCGAACTGGGCCATGCATTTTTCTTCGGGTAATGATGTTTAGTGACGTATGCCACTGCTGAGCAGAACATGTAAAAGCCATCACAAGGTTCTGCCATTGCTTTCTGCCTTGAGGACGGCAGTGACTCAGATAGCATTTTTCCTTCAGCCTGGGTCTTGGAATGAAGGAGACGTGGAGCTGCAGCTGGACTGCTACCAACTTGTCATGCAAGAAAGAAATAGACCCTTGGTGTTTTTGCACCACTAGGAAACTGGGGTCATTTTGTTACCACAGCATAGTTTGGCAAAAGCGGACTGATGGAGAACTTGAATAAGTGAGGAGAAAATACCAATTTTGGAGAAGTCTTAAATATATAAAGATATCAATGTTCCTCACCTGAATCCTCACATTTGATGCAATTGCTATCAAAACCTCAGAATCAGTTATGGAAGATGACAATGTGATTCTAGAGTTCATTTGGAATTGTAAATGTGAATAGCTAAGAGCATTTTAAAATTGAAGAATAATGTGGCAGCCCCTGCTGCTCAAATACTAAAACCTAGTTTAAAATGCTACAATAATCTACATAGCATAATATTAAAGAGAATAATATAAAATAAATCAATGAAACAGAACAAAGTCCAGAAACACATCTACGAATGTGTGGGAATTTTATATATGATAAAATAGTATTTTATTGTGGTAAAATATATGTAACATAAAATATTCCCTTTTAACCATGTTTATGCCTATAATTCAGTGGCATTAATTAACTTCACAATATTGTATAACCATCACCACTATCTATTTCCAGAACTTTTCATCACCCCAACTATACCCATTAAACAAGAAGCTCCTATTCCTCCCTTCCTGATAACCTCTGTTCTACTTTCTGTCTCTATGAATTTTCCTTAAAATAGCATTTAAATAATGAACTGCTTAAAACATGGTGATGAAGCAATTGCATATTCACATGGGAAAAATCAAGTTATATTCCTTTCTCACACATATATAAAAATTAATTCAAATTGGGGTTACTTTTTATCTTAGTAAAACCACAAAATATTTTCATAATCTTGTGGTAGAAGCCTCCAAAATAAAAATGAGATACCTAGCAGCCATAAAGAAAATATTGATAAATATGACAATTTAAAGCTGCAGTACCACAAATGTCATTATAAAGAAGTAACAATCAAGGAGAAAACTTCTATAATATAGTTAACAGATACAGAATCAATACCCAATACATATCAAGATTCCTAACAAATACATGAGAAAAAGAGAACTTAATTATGAGAAACTGGGAAAGGATATGAATAGAGAATTTACAGAAAATGGATAAGTAAATATATGAAAAAAGGGCATACCTTACTAAAAATCTGGAAAATACAAACTAAAAGAACAAGATATTCCTAATTCAACACATGATCCAAAAGTGACCACTGATTGTACCCTTGTTTGATTGAGAGTATGATGATGCAGCATTCTCATACATTTTGAGGGGAGAGTATTATTGAATCACTTTTTTTTGGAATGACAATTAAACAGCAATTAAGTTTGAAATGCATTTGTCAGCCTATTCAATCATTTCACCTCAAGAAATCAATCATAGATTATCATAGAATTATTAGTTCTTGGGCCCCAAAATAAGGAGGAAGGTCTATAGGTGTACAAAGTTGTAAACAACCTAAATTAATACCTTTCAATAAGAAAATAGTTAAATACAACCTGGGCAACATAGTGATACATCATCTCTCCAAAAAAAAATAATAATAAAAATAAAAATAATTAGCTGGGCATGGTGGTATGCGCCTCTAGTCCTAGCTACTCAGGAGTCTGAGGTGGGAAGACTGCTTAAACCCAAGATTTTGAGATTGCAGGGAGCAATGATCACACCACTGCACTCTAGCCTGGGTGACAGAGAAAAACCTGTCTCTAAAACAAAATAAGCAGCCTGGCCAACATAGTGAAACCCTGTCTCTACTAAAAATGCAAAAAATTAGCCAGGCATGTTGGTGGGTGCCTGTAATTCTAGCTACTTGGGAGGCTGAGGCAGGAGAATCCCCTGAACCTGGGAAGCAGAGGTTGCAATGAGCCGAAATCACTGCACTCCAGCCTGGGTAATGAGCGAAACTCCGTCTCAAAAAATAATAATAATAAAAAATAAATAAAACAAATAAGAACAAAAAAATAAGATTAAATAAATAAAAAATAAAAATAAAATAGTTAAATAATGGTAGCTCTACATTTTGAAATACAATATAGTTGTTAAAAAAAGAATGTGACAGATCTTGTTGAACTGATATGGAGAGATTATGCTATATAGTCACAAAACAACGAAATAATCAAGTCCTTGAAAAATGTATGCACATATATGTTTATGTAAAAAAAAGTCTGGGTGTATATTTGTGTTTGCATGTTTTTATAACTCACAGAAAATTATCTAAAAGGATAAAGAACAAACTGATGAGAAGAATATGGGTGGAGAAAAATGTTAAGGGGAATGTTCAATTCTTATTCTATATAATTCTATACGGTTTTAATTGTATAAGAAGTGTCTACTCTTTTTATAATTTTAAAAATAAAAGAAGTAAAATATAGAGAGACAGGAAAGAAACCTTACCTGTTCTGGGCTCATGTATCGTGGAGTTCCCGTATTCCTTGTTCGCTTTTCATCATTTTTCAGGGATGTTACAAGTCCAAAGTCTCCAATCTTTATTTGTCTTATATCTACTAAGAATATATTACTTGGCTATGAAAAAAAAATATTGAACTTACATGTACCAACTTGACATACTATTACCACATGTCTTAATCATACACAGCAATGGCTATTTTATATTACTTATAAGACCTTTACCCCCCACCAAAAAAAAAAAAAAAAGACCTTTATCCTTACACAGGGAGCCAAAATCAGGGAATTTAATATCACTGGTCTTTAAAATGCTGGCTGAAAGAAGTGAGGATTTCTTAGCTCACAGAAAAGGTGGCTTGGGGCACAGCTATCCTTCTGAAAAGCTGTCACATGCCAAGTGGATTCACTCTGCATGGTTCAAGGGAACAGATCCAGAACTACAGGGTGGAAATGACCGAAAGATTTGCTTTAAAATATCCTAATATCCTAATAGTGTTGTCCAAAGAATGGGAGTTAGACAGCTCTCCATTCCAAGATAGGGCTGAACAACCACTTGAGGAAATGTTGCAAATATGAGTCCATGATCTGATAGGGACATCCTTAAGTAGGCATCCTTAAGATCCCTTCCAACCTTGAGATTCTCTGAATGGGTCCATTCCCAACAATACTGCCGATTAGCCTGTGCAGAATTTGTCTTGGGGGTCTTTTTTTTTTTTTTTTTGCGACGGAGTTTCGCTCTTGTTGCCAAGGCTGGAGTGCAATGGCGTGATTTCGGCTCACCCACTGCAACCTCCGCCTCCCAGGTTCAAGCGATTCTCTTGCCTCAGCCTTCCGAGTAGCTGGGATTACAGGCATGCACCACCATGCCTGGCTAATTCTTTTGTATTTTTGGTAGAGACGGGGTTTCTCCATGTTGGTCAGGCTGGTCTCGAATTCCCGACCTCAGGTGATCAGCCCGCCTCGGCCTCCCAAAGTGCTGGGATTACAGGCGTGAGCCACCGTGCCCGGCCTCTTGGGGGTCTTTTTTATGTCAATTTCTCCAAGCCTCTGATAACTTCTTAAACATATCCCTTCCACCTTGAAAGGATACCAAGTTAATTGGAAAGTGATAACTAGCTCGGAAATATTTTTTATCCATGCAATTCTTTAAGCAGATTTTTTTTTTTTTTTTTAAAAGAAACAACTGAATAGAAGTGGTCATTCTGACTCCATAGCTTTATAGGAGGTGTTTTGTTTGTTTGTTTTGTTTTGTGAGATGGAGTCTTGCTCTGTCGCCCAGGCTGGAGTGCAGTGGTGCGATCTTGGCTCAACGCAACCTCTGCTTCCTGGGTTCAAGCAATTCTCCTGCCTCAGCCTCCTAGGAAGCTGGGGTTACAGGTGTGTGCCACGACGCTTGGCTAATTATTTTGTATTTTTAGTAGAGACAGGTTTTTGCCATGTTGCTCAGGCTGGTCTCAAACTCCTGACCTCAAGTGATCCGCTCGCCTCGGCCTCCCAAAGTGCTGGGATTACAAGCATCAGCCACTATGCCCGGCCCATAAGAGGTATTGACCAATATTCTGTTTGTTTGTTTTTGAGATGGGGTATTATTTTGTTGTCCAGGATGGATTGCAGTGGTGTGATCATGGCTCACTGTAGCCTTGACCTTCTCAGCTCAAGTGATCCTCCCATCAAAGCTTCCCAAGTAGCTGGGACCACAGGCCACCAAGCCTAAGCCATACTGACCAACATTCTAAAGACCATAAAAACAAGAAGGTAGTTGATGAGAAAACTAATATTTTGCCATTTTTGAAAAGGCTGGACTTTTAATACAATCTTAGGCTATACACAAACAGACTGTATGGGATAACACACTTATAAGAGGGCCTACCTAGTAAGAAACCTGAGAAAGAGACAATTGGTCCAGGAAAGGCTAAAGGAGGAGCTTCCGAGAAGCCAGCCTGAGATGATGGCCATGCAGAAATTGGCAGTTGGATTAGAGTTCAATTAACAGTTAGATTGGAGCCTAACACCAATAATACAGATGGAAGGTTGAAGACAGATGTGGGGTGGATGTGGAGAGAAAATATTCCTATGCTATGATCAAGTTGCAAGGTAGGAATATGTTGGGATGGCAAGTGAAACTGCTGGTCCCATATAAGGCTATCTCACCTGACTCTAAGAAACAGAAAATTGAATTTACGAAGCTGTGTAAATATCCAAGCTGGATGAGACTATGTAGTAAAAATATCAGATCACCTTTTATAGTTCATTAAAAAGAAAAAGTGGGCCGGGCATGGTGTCTCACGCCCGTAATCCCAGCTCTTTGGGAGGCTGAAGTGGTCAGACTGACTGAGCCCAGGAGTTCAAGACCAACCTTGCCAACATGGTGAAAACCTTGCCAACATGGTCTCTACCAAAAATACAAAAAAATAGCTGGACATGGTGGCAGGTGCCTGTAGTCCCAGCTACTCAGGAGGCTGAGGCAGGAGAATTGCTTGAACTCAGGAGACATAGGTTGCAGTGAGTCGAGATTGCTCCACTGCACTCCAGCCTGGGCGACAGAATGAGACTGTGTCTCAGGAAAAAAAAAAAAGAAAAAGAAAGAAAGAAAAGAAAAGAACAAGAGGCTGGACATGGTGGCTCATGTCTGTAATCCCAAACTTTGGGAGGCCAAGGTTGGCAGATCACTTGAGCTCAGGCGTTTGAGACCAGCCTGGGTAACATGGTGAAGTCCTATCTCTACAAAATATCAAAAATTAGCCTGGCTTGGTGGCCTGTGCCTATAGTCCCAGTTACTTTGGGGGCTGAGGTGGGAGGATCGCTTGAGCCCAGGGGGTTGAGGCTGCAGTGAGCTGAGATCGTGCCACTGCACTCCAGCCTGGGCAATAGAGTGAGAACTTGTCTCAAAAAAAAACACAAAAAACAAAAAAAATAAAAACAATAATGTCACATGTTGTCTAATCAGCTATAATATGACTAGATAAAATATAGGGTTGTAGAGCATAAAAAAGGGGTGAAACTTCACATAGTAGGCACAGGAACAGGGCTGATGCTCAGGCCAAGGACGGCCAAAGAGCTGGGGCTTTAGGAGACTGAACATTTTAGAGGGAAGCAGCCTTGGACAAAAGCCCTCACTCCAGAAACCCCTATGTCCCCTCCCAGCACCTTTGGTCTAGTTTCTAAGATTCCAACAGAAAGTGGCAAACATTTAGAGACCTTTATAAGAGGGACTGTACTGGGTAAAGACCATTCTCTGGCAAAACCACCTACAGCTGCTATTTTGCAAAGCATAACCCCAAAACTGTATACTTTCATTGTATCTTTTCTTAGAGGAGAGAAATCAACAACTGTAGTAGTGAGAGCTAGAAAAGTTATAGAAGATGAAAGAAGTCTCAGTATCAAAGCTTGAGGCCAGGTGGAGTGGAGCACACCTGGAATGCCAGCACTTTGGGAGGCTGAGGTAGGAAGATCATTTTGAGTCTAGGAGTTTGAGACCAGCCTCGGCAACATGGTAAGACCCTGTCTCTACAAAAAAACAAAAAATTACCCAGGTGTGGTGGTACACACCTGTGGTCCTAGCATCATGCCACTGCACACTAGCCTGGGCAAAAGAGCAAGACCTTGTCTCAAAAAAATTTTTTTTAATTTAAAAATAATAAAGTCTGACCCTTGAGCAACTGTAGCCAGAGCAAAAATTCTCTGCAAATAGAGGCAAGAAAAGACCAGTCTATGACCTGAGGTACACAGTGTGGGGTACAATTGGTAAATAAGTGGATAGGCACCAGTCAGAATTTTGCTAATTCATTCTGAGGATTAGGAACTTGATGCCTTTACACTTCTGCATTTATTTGCAAATTATTGTATATAGAAATAATTGTGCTTAGTTTGTTATTTACCTATATGTGTGATTTATCCCAAAGTGAAAGTATAACCACTCTACATTTATGCTTTTGAAATAGTCCTGATGATGTTCCAACTTCAAATAATACCTTCAGATATTGTAGAAGAGACATATTGGAACCAGGCAGACTCAAAACACCAACACATCAGGCAGCCAGACTCTGAGCAGACCACAGAAGCAATAAGGACTACTCATTCAAATCTGAGCCCAATAAACAACTGTATGTATGGGCACTTATTTCTCTCAAGGAATTTTTTGTTTCCTTCCTTATTCCTGGCTGTTTTAGAGGAGTAGGGTAAGCAGATACATAAATAAGGTACTTCTGCCTAGGAGAGCAAAAGGCAGTTCCAGACTGACCAGGAAAGGCTCCGTAAACAAATTACAACCAAAGGGGACAGGCAGAAGAATGTCCCATGAGAGAGAAGAACGTGAGCAAAGACCCAGGGACAGGATTTAGGATGGCCAGCTTGTGACAGGTATAGGCGAGTCACAGGGAATAGGGAATGGAGAAAAGGCTGTGAAGGGCTGTTCTGTCTCTCACCTTCTGTCATTTTGATGAGAAGTAAAAACAGGGAAACTGCTTGTCCGGACTATGAAAGCCAGAGGAAAACAAAAATACTAATGGATGATACACTTTCCCAATTTGGGATTACTGCAATTTTCCAGTAATGGGATTGAAATGTCTAACTAAGACAATATTAGACTCTGGACCCAGTAGCTGTGACAGCCCTCAAGAGTAATGACTGAGAGATTAGGGAACCATATTCCTAAAGCCACAGTCAACAAGAGTCCCTTTTTCCTCTCAAATAAGCCTGAGTCTGTTAGAGGAGGCAGGAGGAGCAGGGACAGAGCAGCCAGTTGGCTGTGCCAGTCACAGTAATTATTTGCATAGAAATATTCAGTATTTGACAGCTATTAGCACTTACATCTGGGTATGACTATCAGCCAGATAGAATGAGAAGTGAATGAGCCTTTTAATAGGGCTCATTGTCACAATAAGTTCACTAGGTAGCCCAGGAGATCTTCTGAGTAGCTATATGAAACGGCATCTGGGGCAAGTTCTAGATCCATTCTAACATTAGAGGATCAGAAATATCATTTTCTCATAACTATCGATCAACCACCATTCTAAAACTAGAGAAGATATATATATATGTAGATACACACACACACATATATATGTACATATATATATATATATTTTTTTTTTTTTTTGAGGTAAGTCTCAAGGCTGAACTCAAGTTGAGTCTCAAGTCTCAACTCTTTTACCCATGCCGAAGTGTAGTGGTGCAATCTCTACTCACTGCAATCTCCACCTCCCAGGTTCAAACAGTTCTCCTGCGTCAGCCTCCCAAGTAGCTGGGATTACAGGCGCACACCATCATATCCGGATAATTTTTGTATTTTTAGTAGAGACAGGATTTCACCATGTTGGCCAGGCTGATTTCGAACTCATGACCTCAGGTGATCCGCCTGCCTCAGCCTCCCAAAGTGCTGAGATTACAGGTGTGACCCACTGTGTCCAGTTGAGAAGATATATTTTTAAATTACCAAATTATATATATCAACTAATAAAGTACTTCCACTTACCTTAAGATCTCTATGAATTAAATTTTTTGAATGTATATAATCTACCCCTGTTGTTATTTGTTCAAAGAATTCCAAAGACAAAACTTTGTCTAGTTCCTTGCCTCTTCTGTCGTCAATCCATTGCTCCAATGTCCCTTTATCACAGAATTCCATTTGGATGAAAAGGCACTTAGTCGTTGATCTGGATATAAAATTCACAGTATGTTAAAAGTAACAATAAATATAAATTTTTTTAAAAAAGTCTTATCTGTTTGAAAGCTTACACCTTATCTTCTTAAGAACTCCAAAACATGTCTCAAAATAGAAATCTAAATATAATAAATTTGAATCGAAATATAATAAACCATTTTTTATTTCAATCATAAATTCCCAGATGTCCAGAGCTTTATTTGTTTAGCTAATTTATAAAATATGAGCTGGGCCGGGCATGGTGGCTCATGCCTATAATCCTAGCACTTGGGAGGCAGAGACAGGCGGATTGCTTGAGCTCAGGAGTTTGAGACCAGCTTGGGCAGCATGGTGAAACCCCGTCTCTCCTAAAAATACAAAAATTAGCTGGGTGTGGTGGCGCAGCACCTGTAGTCACAGCTACTCAGGAGGATGAGGCATGAGAATCATTTGAACCCAGAAGGTGGAGGTTGCAGTGAGCTGAGATTGTGCCACTGTACTCCAGCATGAGTGACAGAGTGAGACTCTATCTCAAAAAAGAGAAGAAAAAAAATGAGCCACCCATTCTTTATTGCTGAAGATCTGCAATCATCTTTGCTAATAGAAAGAGGAACATGAATACAATAGAATTGCAGGAAACTAAATTTCATTATTATATAAAGTAATTTTGAAACCTTTTAATTAATCATCCAACTACTGAGCATGAAAGGTACCTAGAGATGAGAAAATGAGTTAGACACTATCCTTGCCATCATGGGGATAAGAGCCTAATAGGAGAGAGTAAGGGAAAAGCAAACCTGAAACAATAGGAAAGGTACTCTAGGAGAAGTGCCAGCAAACTACTACGAGATATAAATCAGATGATGGATTTACTTTTTTGCTAACCATGTTTTATTTTTTTCAGAATTAAGTTAGCCTCAATATTAATTTATATTCTTTGTATAAGTCAGCTTGAAAACAGGAAGAGGTAGCCAAGAATTTGCTGAAAGCTTAAGTCCTGTATGCTGATGGTCAGTAACTCCTGAAACTGATGATAAAGTTCTCAGTTACATGAGGTGGAGACGGAGGTGGGGGCAGGAGAAAATGAATGAACAGGACCCCATTGGCCTCAGGATTTTAGTGAGAGGACTATCCCCAAAATAGGTGTGTGACTTTCAAAGACAGATGCCAGCTCTTTAGGATCTCCAGTTGTTTGGCAGTGGCTTAACTGACATAAAACATGAGGGTGCCTCCATCTCAGCTTGTGGTCTTAAAATTATTTTCACTGCCCACCTCCCCAGCATAAGTGGTATAGTTACATTTCAAAGAAACCCTTGAACTGTGTCACACCAATCACAGCCTAAGAGAAGGACAGAAAAGTGTTGGTAGCTGAGGAGGGAGCCCCCAGATGCAGCATCTATATGCTAAAACTTTCTTCACAAGACTACATTTACAGCCTGTACTGAAGCCGGCATATACACAAGGCCCTCCATTACACAATGGTTTCAGGAAAGCTGAACCTGAGATTTTTGAAGACAACTGAGGATATAACAAAGGGTTGTGAGAGCGAGTTTGCAGCGAGGAGAGGAGCAAGGAAGAGATTTTCATTTTCTCCTTACCTGCGGAATGGAGAGATAACAGTGTCTCTCAGAGGGAATTGTGATTATTAATCTTGGTAATTAATGGCCTTATCCAGTGGCCTACACAGAGTAAATAACGGTTTCCTTCCATCTTCTTATGACTATGAGAATTTCTTTTTAGTTACCTTGAATTATTTTTGCTGTTCTCAGGATCATAATCATTGCTCTCAGGATCATAATTACTGTTCTCAGGATCATAATCAAATCCATCCCAACAGCCTTTGTAGTGAACAATATTTACATGATCAAGTTCTGCCAATGCTTTCACTTCACGCTCCACCTTGCTAGTTAAAAGGCACAAGGAACATGGAAGTGTCAATGTACATCCCTAATAACAACCACAAAACACCTCCTATAATCGGAGACAACTATCGACATTCCTTATTAAACCATTGCTGTTCTCACACAATTTTAGAATGGAAGCCAGGAGATTCAAAAGGAAAAAGTGAACATACCGAAAAAAAACCATAGGTGTTCTCACTCCCACTCTTTTATTTTATCTCAACATAAAATAAAAGGCAGCAACTTCCATAATGCCAAACATTAGACAATTTAAAAATCATTTGTAGCAGGCTTGAAATGCCAGTGATGGGGCCAAGTACATTGGCTCATGCCTGTAATCCCAGCACTTTGGGAGGCCAAGGCAGGTGGATCATGAGGTCAAGAGTTCAAGACCAGCCTGGCCAACATGGTGAAACCCCATCTCTACTAAGAATACAAAAACTATCCGGGCGTGCATGGTGGCGTGTGCCTGTAATCCCAGCTATTCGGAAGGCTGAGGCAGAATTGTTTGAACCTGGGAGGCAGAGGTTGCAGTGAGCCGAGATCACACCACTGCACTCCAGCCTAGGTGACAGAGCAAGATTCCATCTTGGAAAAAAAAAGAAAAGAAATGCCAGTGATGCAGTTTTAATTCATTTATTTTATTGAGACAGGGTCTTACTTTGTCACCCAAGTTGGAGTGCAGTGGCACGATCTTGGCTCATTGCAGCCTTAACCTCCCAGGCTCAAGCAGTCTTCCCACATCAGCCTCCTGAGTAGCTGGGACCACAGGAACACACCACCACATCTGTCTACTTTTTAAATATTTTCTGTAGAGATGGAGTTCTGGAATGTTGCCCATACTGGTCTCAAACTCCTGGGCTCCAGCGACCCACCTGCCTCGGCCTCCCAAAGTGCTGGAACTGTAAGCATGAGTCACTGGACGAGGCTGATGCAATTTTTCATAGCCAAATCATACATTATGTTTCGCTTAGACTTTGTTAAAATCTTTAGATTTCACAAGCAAACCACATTTGGCAGCAAGGCTAGGTAACCCAGGCAGTGTAAAGTACCTAATTCAGGATTTTCAATGTGTGGCAAAAATACACAAAAGGACAATTTATGCAGAGAAGGTGAGATGGTGGGAGGCATTATAGGGATGTACTGCCAAGATCTAAGACAATTCCATGCTAAATGCAGTAAATAATTTGCAGTAAATAATTTGGAGGTCTCAAAGATGAGGAAGGATAAACAAACATTTTATAATTTTATTTTTTAATGCAAAAAGTTCTAAACTATATGACATAAAAATTGCAAAAACAAAGAAAAAAATTACTGATATGTTGACAATCCTAAAACAATGTTATTATTTTAGCTTCCTTCCTACAATCTGTTATTATTTTTCTTTCCTTCCTTCCTTCCTTCCTCCCTTCCTCCTTCCCTCCCTCCCTCTCTTCCTTCTTTCCTTCCTTCCTTTTCTTCCTTTCCTTCTTTTTTTTTTGAGACAGGGTCTTGCTCTGTCACCTAGGCTGGAGTGCAGTGGCAATCTTGGCTCACTGCAACCTCTGCCCCTAGGGCTCAAGTGATCTCCCACCTTAGCCTCCTGAGTAGCTAGGACCACAGGCACACACCACCACACCCAGCTAGTTTTTCTAATTTTTGTAGAGACAGGGTTTTTGCCATGTTGCCCAGGTTGGTCTCACACTTCTGATCTCAAGTAATCTGACAGCCTCAGCCTCCCAAAGTGCTGGGATTACAGGCATGAGCCACCGTGTCCAGCCAGTCACTTTTAATGGCTGCAAAATAGCCACTGATCAGGGTACAGAACAAAATATGTTTACTCATTTCTTCACTGCTGGATATTTTGTTTGTTCTAATTTTTCACTGTTAATGAACGACACTGTGATTTATATCGTCTTGGATATAAATCCATAATTTAAATAATATATACTTTTTTGGAGATAGGGTCTCACTGTCACCCAGGCGGTAGTGCAGTGGTGTGATCATGGCTCACTGCAGCCTCCACCTACCAGGCTCAGGTGATCCTCCCACCTCAGCATCTCGGGTAGCTGAGACTACAAGCATGACTACCACACCCACCTAACTTTTCTATTTTTTCTAGAGATAGAGTTTCGCCATGTTGCCCCAGGCTGGTCTCAAACTCCCAAGCTCAAGCGATCCACCCACCTTGGCCTCCCTAAATAATATTCTTAAAACAGGTTCCCAAACAGGAAATCCTTGGGCCAAAGTGTATAAAAGATTTTATGGCTCCAGATTAATATTTCCAAAGATATTTTAAAATATGTTGTATCAACGTATAAACTACTAGAAATGACCAAGACACTGGACCACCATCAACATTATTACACTTTTTTTTTTTTTTGAGATGGAGTCTCTGTCACCCAGGCTGGAGTGCAGTTGCACAATCTCGGCTCACTGCAACCTCTACCTCCCAGGTTCAAGTGATTCTCCTGCCTCAGCCTCCCAAGCAGCTGGGATTACAGGCACCCGCCACCACATGAGGCTAATTTCTGTATTTTTGTAGAGATGGGGTGGTTGGCCAGGCTGGTCTCAAACTCCTGACCTCAAGTAATCTGCCTGCCTTGGCCTCCCAAAGTGCTGGGATTACAAGTGTGAGCCACTGCGCCCAGCCCTCATTTATTCATTTTGCTTTATTTTTGACACTGGGTCTCACTATGCGACCTAGGCTGGTCTCAAACATCTGGCCTCAAGCAAACCCCTGCCTCAGCCTCCCAAGTAGCTGGGATACTATTATCATTTGTTACAATTTCTATCTAATAGAAGAAATAACAGTACAGCAGTCCTTCATTCCTGTTAAATAAAACAATGAAGAGAGTAGGAATTATCCTATTTCAAATGCAAAGCATTATGCACGAGAGAAGTAGGTTTGTTAATCTGGGATGAAGAACACCCAGCACTCCATGCCTGCCTTTCCTTTGCACATCTCATTTTCCTTAGCCCAGATCCCTTTCCCATCTCCTTTGCTAGTCTTTGAGGGATCAGTCTGGCCAAGCTATACATAGTAGCAACTGCCAGAGTGCAACAAGCAAGATTGGTGAACTGGTGGCCATGTGATTTAAGACCGCCTTTCTATGGAGGTTTTCCTTCTTGTTCTGCTATCCAGCAGGAGTGAGAGGGTAGATAATACACAAAACAAATGTTGGAAGCAGTGGGTTACAGCGCAAACACATTGAATTGTCATTCCAGGGGATGAGTTCTAAATCCCCACCTTATTACATAGGAGAACATGTCCAAAGATAATCTTGATCTGTTCTTTATCATCCCATACACGCTTCCACTCCTTAAATTGAGAGGTAGAGCCTATTTGCCCTCCCCTTGAATCTAAGCTGGCTTCAGTGACTTGTTTAACCAATATAACTTGGTGGTCGTGACATTCTAGAACTCCTCAGACTAGGTCAAAAGAAGCCTTGCCCCTCACTCCTGGTCTCTTGGATGACTTGTTCTGGGGACGATCCTTCTTGACACCCAGTCACTAAGTTGTAAGAAGCCCAATCCCCATAAAGAGGCCATGTGGAGGTATTCTGGTTCACAGTCCCAGATGAACTTCCATCCCAGAGCCAGTGTCAACTGCTAGCCAGCTTGGATATCCAGCCTAGTCAAGGTTTCAGATGACTACTGACTGCAAATGCCTAGGAGACCCCAAGTGAGAATTGTCCAGATGAGCACAATCAACCCACAGAACCATTAGAGATAACAATAAACTGCTGTTTTTAAGCCACAGCATTTTGGAGCAGTACCTTATGCAACAACAGACAACCAGAGAACAAATACCACCTAGCTTTTACCTTAGACAAAAATCACTTCACATCTCTGGATCTTAGTCTCCTCATCTGTAAAATAAGGGGTAAGACTAGAACATCTCAAAGA
This sequence comes from Aotus nancymaae, assembly GCF_030222135.1. Taxonomy (NCBI): domain Eukaryota; kingdom Metazoa; phylum Chordata; class Mammalia; order Primates; family Aotidae; genus Aotus; species Aotus nancymaae. The sequence goes on from NW_026988471.1 coordinate 35,973,290, forward strand.
TCACCTTTTTTGTGAGTAATGACAGGTTCTATTTGGTGCCACGGTTTGAAAAATATGGAGCGTTTTATGAATTTCCATGCCACCTTAAACCAAATGACTCTATAACTTCAGTTCTGAAGGCAACATCAAAAGGATGACCAATGCTACATCCATTATTATTCAAGTAACCATAGTAAAGTGAGATCATCTTAGAGTAAGCCAAACTCCTCTTGGTAGAATGAAATATTTAATGAGGACCAGAAAAAAAAACAAATGATATCCTAATAAAGAAGAGAGAAGCATAAAAAGGCATAGTGCAGATTGAGCGTACCTATCCATTCAAAAAAATGTAAACATTTACTACTTACTTGCTATTATATTTAACACGTTTAATAACGTAAGTCTTTCTGTCAATTCTGTGTTTTGCTTTGAAAACCTGGCCAAATGCACCTGAGCCAATTAATTCTATTTCTTCAAAATCCATGGCAAACCTTAAAGAAAAAAAAAACAACACTGTTATTTTGACATTCGGTGCTCACCCCTTCCCCACTTCCCCGCTCCTTTCCCTTTAATGTCACTTGTGAAATAGACAGTATAACAAACATGATTCTCTCCTTCTGAATAAGAAAGATCCACTTGGCAGAAGCTCTTGATTCACAGAGGCTCACTCCTCCCAGGGCAAGTCCAACATAACAGATCACCCCTGGCAGTCACAGTCAACTGCTGGCTTTTGAACAGCCATGATAAGGCCAGGCGCAGTGGCTCACACCTATAATCCTAGCACTTTGGGAAGCCAAGACAGGTGGATCCCCTGAGGTTAAGAGTTCAAGACCAACCTGGCCAACATGGTTGGCTTCCAATATTTTATTTTATTTTATTTTATTTATTTATTTTTGAGACAAGAGTCTTGCCCCTGTCACCCAGGCTGGAGTTCAATGGTGCAGTCTCGGCTCACTGCAGCCTCTGCCTCCCAGTTTCAAGCAATTCTCCTGCCTCAGCCTCCCAAGCAGCTGGGACTACAGGCATGCACCATCATGCCCAGTTTACTTTTGTATTCTTAGTAGAGATAAGGTTTCACCATGTTGACTAGGCTGGTCTAGAACTCCTGACCTCAGGTGATCTACCTGCCGTGGCCTCCCAAAGTGCTGGGATTACAGGTGTAAGCCACTGCACCTGGCCTGGCTGCCAATATTTTAATCCCCATCCACTCTCCCTGTAATACTCCTATTCTCCCAATTAAAAAACCAGATGGCGGCCGGGCACGGTGGCTCACGCCTGTAATCCCAGCACTTTGGGAGGCCGAGGTGGGTGGATCACTAGGTCAAGAGATGGATACCATCCTGGTCAACATGGTGAAACCCCGTCTCTACTAAAAATACAAAAAATTAGCTGGGCATGGTGGCACATGCCTGTAATCCCAGCTACTCAGGAGGCTGAGGCAGAATTGCCTGAACCCAGGAGGCGGAGGGTGCAGTGAGCTGAGATCACGCCATTGCACTCCAGCCTGGGTAACAAGAGTGAAACTCCATCTCAAAAAAAAAAAATAAATAAATAAATATAAAAATAAAAACCAGATGGCTCCTATAGACTGGTTCAGAATTTGCGACAAATCAACTCTGCTATTATTCCTGTTTGTCCTGTTGTCTCAAACCCCTATACTCTCCTATCGCAAACTCCTCCCAACACTAGCTATTTCTCTGCCTTAGACCTCAAAGATGACTTTCAGGCCGGGCATGGTGGCTCACACCTGTAATCCAAGCACTTTGGAGGCCAAGACGGGTGAATTACCTGAGGTCGGGAGTTCAAGACCAGCCTGACCAACATGGTGAAACCTCGTCTTTAAATAAAATAAAATAAAATAAAAAGATGCCTTTCACACTATCCCTCTACATCCCTCCTCTCAAAACCTTTTTGCTTTCACTTGGACTGACGCTGATACAGGCTACTCCCAACAACTCGCCTGGACTGTCTTCCCCCGGGGTTTAGGGACAGGCCTCACTATTTCGGTCAGGCACTTCAACTGGATCTCTCCCAACTACCTCTACAACCCGGCGTTTTGCTTCAACATGTGGACGATTTACTCATTTGCAGCCCCTCTCTAGAACATTGTATTCAACACACCACCAGGCTTTTAAATTTTTTGGCTGAATATGGGTACTTGAGATCCAAAAGGATGGCCCAATTAACCTCTTCAAACGTTTCATACCTAGGATTAATCAACTCCAAATACTCGAGAAATTCCACTGACATGAAAGCAAGGCATTCAACAAATCCCAATTCCTAAGACAGAAAGGGACTTACTTTCTTTCTTCGGATTAGTGGGATATTTCCCATTACGGATGACAAATTTTGCCACTATCGCTAAACCTCTTTATGAACACACAAAAGGAAATCTTGACCAACCACTCACTCCCACCCCAGACCTTTATCAAGCTTTCTGTCACCTAAAACGTACCTTATTACAGGCCCCCAATTTAGCCCCTCCAAACCCACTAAGATCTTTACATCTATATTTACACAGTCCTCATAATGAGGCCCTTGGACCATTAGCCCAATCTATGGGAGATTCCCTCCAACCAGTGGCATATTTTTCAAAACAACTAGACCTCATTTACAAAAGCTGGCCCCTTTGCTTAAAAAATTTGGCCACAGCCTCTTTAATTATCCCTGAGGCACAGACTCACATTCTATGAACCTCTTCAGGTATTTTCTTCTCACAGTCTCTAAGATATGCTCAGCCATAAGGCATTTGCTTCCATGTCATTCCCTAGCATGCAAGTCCTACATCCAACCCTCCTTCAACCCTCTTTCGCTTCATAGATGCTCCCCCACAGTCCTGCTACTCTTTTATCTTCAACACTGATTTTGGACCACGACCAACACTCATGCTCTGATCTAATTGAAAGTTCTCTCACCATGTTTCACCACCTTAATTCCACTCACATAAAGGGAGCCCTAGATTAGTTTATAGCGCATCAAAAAACCCTTCCCTCCAAGCAGGATATGTCATCACTGAGGGATATCATGAGGATACTTACTCTTTTCCACCTAGAAGAATTATAAAGCCTGCCCCCTTGCCTTTAGGCACATCCTACCAACAAGCAGAATTAGTTGCCCTAATTAGAGCATCAATCCTAGCAAAAAACACACAAGTTAATATATACACTAATTCTAAATATGCCTATAATATCAACCATTCCACTGCCCAAATTTGGAGTAAGTGGGACTATCTCACAGCTAAGAGAACTCCTATCATTAATGGAAAACTAATCCATCATCTACTAAAGGCAGTTTTATTTCCAGAAAAAGTTGCAGCTTTCCATTGCAAAGGATACCAATCAGATAAAAGACATATTTCTTTAGGGAACCGTGAGCCTGACTATTGGGCAAAACACGCCTCCGACCAATCATCCAATTCTCCAATATCTATTTCCCCTCACACAACATATTATCCTGAACACCAAATACAACAACATGGTGAAACCCTGTCTCAACTAAAAATAAAAATAAAAAAATTAGCTGGGCATGGTGGTGTTTGCCTGTGATACCAGCTACTTGGGAGACTGAGACAGGAGAATCGCTTGAACCTGGGAGGCGGAGGTTGCAGTGAGTCAAGATCGTGACATTGCACTCCAGCCTGGGCAACAAAGTGAGACTCCATTTCGAAAAAAAAAAAAAACTAATCACAGCGGGGGCACAATTCAAACTCCCATATGGGTTCATACAAAATAAATCAGCCCTACCTGACCCTGAAAAGATGATTCTTTTATGGGACATCCACAACCTCTTCCATGCTAGCCATTCCCTTCTACAACATTTCTTAAGTTCCCACACACGCATAACCTGAGATATAATGGAACAGTTGAAAGCCATTTCCCATCAATGCTCTATTTGCCAGAAAGCTTCACCCCACTCCAACACTAGACCCCCTTCTTTTCCAACCCATCCCGCCAGGGGACATCTTCCAGGACAAGACTGGCAAATTGATTTTATCCATATCCCCCAAGTAAAAAAGGTTTGACTTCTTTTGGTTCTGGTTTATACCTTTTCAGGATGGGTCAAGGCTTTTCCCACAACCAACAAACGAGCTTCTACTATCACCTCCAAATTAATGACAGAAATCATCTCCAGGTTCGGGTGCCTCTCTCTTTTCAATCTGATAATGGTTCTGAATTCATTTCTTAAATTACTCAATTACTCAAACACTTCCACAAGCCCTATGAATCACCTGGAAGCTACACATCCCCTATCGACCTCAATCTTCAGGAAAGGTCGAAAAAATGAATAGCATGCTAAAAAACACGCTCACCAGGTACTCACTCCAGACACATAAAGACCGGGTTACACTTTTACCTTTGGCCCTTCTAAAAATTCGGGGACTCCCACATAAACCTTTAATGCTCAGCCCCTTTGAACTCCTGTGTGGGAGACCTCGCTCCTTTGGTTCCACCTCGGGGTCAAGGCCCACCTCTAACAACCCCTCTCCTTTCCCCTCTTCTGCATGCCATCTGCCATTTCATTTGGGAATATGCTGACAAATACCTGCCACAACCTGTCGCCGACCTCTCTAATCCCTTCCTACAACCAGGAGACTGGGTTCTGGTAAAAGATCCCAGCTGTCCCTCCAAATCCCCCCTCACACCAAAATGGAAGGGGCCTTACCAGATCCTCCTTCCTACACCCATGGCAGCAAAGATCCAGGGACTCCCCAGCTGGTTTCATTATACTTCCCTCAAGAAAACAGACTTCCCTTCACTGCACACTCAAACAACCAAATCTAAACCCCCTTCAGCCTTCTCTTGTGTCTCCACAGGACCCACTTCCCTTCATCTCACCCGAATGCCGGAGGAAAAGGAAGAGAAATTCACCTAAGCAGCTATGTCTGTTTGTCTCCCAGACTTTCAATTGCTTCCTAACTAACCTTGTTACAGACCTTCAGTGGTACCCTTACGAAACTCCCATCATCCATCCTGATCAGTTCCTACTATTCCATGAGATTTATGGCTTCAAAAAACTTTCCAGGACTTTACTTCTACCCAAATAACTTTTTTCTCCTTTTGCTTGTTTCTTTCAATATAAATTCCCTAATGACATCAACCTCACCAATACAACCATGCCTCACTGCTCTCAAACTAGAACGTTCTATAAACCTTACACAACCCCTCTTGCTGCAAGATCTCTTGCTTTGCTCCAGAATGCTGGATGTGTTTATCGCTGTCTTCCTCAGCTTACACAGCCCTTCCTATACTCTATCATGACCTTTTAACAGGAAACATATCCCCAATCTATAAACTCCAAAAAGGAGCTTCCTTTTATGAAAGAGCTGACACTCTGGTCGGCGATTATCCCACTTCCATGGCCAACCAGGCCAACAAATTATTTCAATTACAATTCCCTACAATGCCTTAAGCCCCAAGGCCCTCCTATTGAAGGGCCCATAACTAAACACACTCCCATTTTACAACAAGCTTCACTTTGCTTTTCAGCCTCTGAAGGAAATTTCCCTGTAAGGTCCTGAACACCTGACTAATGTAACCGCACTACCATTGTTAAACACCCATCTGACCATCAGACTAACCAAGTTGACTACCAAGTATCACGTGAAGTGAATGGACCATTTCTGCAACCTACTCCTTTTACAGCCTCTCCCTCAACCAATGCCTAATTTGTGCTGTCCCTAGTGCCATCTTTATCCATGGCTCAATAACAATGGTGCAACATCCAATCACGTTAAATGTGTAAAAAGTAACTCTGCCTATATCTCTACCATAGTGAGTGATTCCTTGGCCTCCTCCTTGTCCACCTGGAGTAACGAACCACAGGAAAGAAGAAACATCCCGTCTTTAATTCACTTGTTTTCTTTCCGTATCCTCATCTGTATTTACGACAAAGGCTTATTTTTTGCGTGTGGTACCAACAACATATCTTTGTCTCCCTGCCAACTGGACCAGAACCTATACCCTAGTTTATCTTTCTCCCTCCATGGGACTAGTTTCTCCTAGCCAACTATTGCCCATTCCATCCATCCAATATGTTAGGAAGAGGAGGGCCATCCACGTCATTCCTTTAATGGCTGCCTTGGCTATAACCTCCAGACTTGGATTGGGAGCAGGCAGATTGGCCACCTCCTTAACATACCGTAAAGCTCTTTCCACAGAGCTACAGAGTTCTTCAGAAGATATAGCCTGAAGCCTTACAAGAGTCCAAGAGAAACTAGACTCCTTGGCTGTAGTAGTCCTCCAAAATAGACGGGGACTAGATCTTATAACGTCTGAAAAAGAGGACCTCTGCCTCTCACTGGGTGAGGAATGTTGCTTCTATCTCAACCAATCTGACCTAGTAAGAGACGATGCGGAAAAACTTAAAGAAAGGGCTAAAAAGCTAAAGGGATAGCTGCAGGGTCCAGCCCCGCAGGGCCTCGTGGGTGTTCTTTTGTGTGTGGAGATGACAGATTGCAGGAAAGAAAGACACAAGGACACAGAGATAGGAGAAGAATTCAGGTGGACTTGGGGGACCACTGCTACCAAGGCATGGAGTCCAGCAATGGCCCCAAATGCCTGGACGCGCTGATATTTATTGTATACAAGGCAGGGGGACAGGGCCAGGAGAGTGACTCATTTGACATGATTGGTAGGGGTCAAGCAAATCACATACTTTCAATATGGGGGGCCACATGGGTACAGTACAGAGGGCCCCTCCCTCTCATGCAGCCGCTGCAAGGAGGGGAGGCACATACGTCAGTATTTTTCTATGCACTTATCAGAGAGATCAAAGGCTTTTAGAATTCCTCTATTCTTACTTCTCACAACTTCTAAGAATTTACAAGGGAGCATTGGGTGGGAAAGTGGAACATGAAATGGACAAGGATGGTGACCATTGGAGCACAGCACCACGGAGAGGTGTTTAAGCCCCTGGATATCTGTGGGCTGGCCTGACTAGTGTCAGACCTTCCTCAAGAGCCGGACAGAGCAGAGTGTTCTCTGAACTCCCCAGTGAAAGGGAAACTCCCCCTCATGGCCTGCCTCCCCAGGCACTGGCGTTACTGCAAGGCCTGCCTGCTAAGTAAGGGGTGCCTTACCAGGCACTGGCGCTCCTGTAAGGCATTTACTCTTGCCTCCTGCTCACTTCTCAAAATGTCCCTTCGGTTCCGAATTATATTTCACCCGATTATTTCTATACTATAAGGCTAAAAATGTTCCTACACTATAATACTAAAGCAAAGGTTAATAATAGAGAATAATAATGTAATAAAATTGATTTATATAATTAATTATGTGATTGTATCTAAGTCTATTTGGTGTCATTGCTATAACTAAGTAATCATTTATTATGCTGGGGCAGATTGTGCCTTCAGTCTCTTGCCATGGCACCTGGGCAACTTTCTTCCCACAATTAGCAAAATATCCAAATAGATTCTTGGTTTGGGAACAAAATCATCACATGGGTCATCCCATCCCTGGGCCCTCTCCTAATGATATGCCTAGGACTAATGTTCTTAACCTGCCTAATTAACCTGATTCAAAGATTTTTAAGCAACAGGATCATGGCCATTTCACAGAAAAGTATCCAAAAACATCTACAGAAGGCATTACTCCTATAGTCAGTCTGAGACCAAAGGACTCTCCACCTCCCCTGCTCTGCAGGAAGTAGCCAGAAAAAAACATGCTGCCCCTCATCATTTTATAACTACAGGATCTGGATTGACAGAACAGGAGCATTGCCATCTTGGACAAGCACCACCATTTTAAGTTCCCCTTGATTAAAAACTGCCTAAATCCAGCTCAAAAAACAGCCTAATGGCAAATGTCAGCAATCAGAAACATTTCAATTTTGAGAGAAACCCCCTCTGGCTAGAGACATGCCAACCCGAAATAACCTCCCCTCCAACCAGAGACATTCTACCCCCACTATAAAACTCTCCTCCACCCAGAAACATTCCGAATCTGCGATAAGCTCACTCCCTAACCCTTAAATACCCTTAGTTTGTAAGGGAGAATGCTCCTGACTGAAATCGGCCAGAAGCCCCTCTCAGGTTTATTCTCCAAAATAAACCTGTCTTTGTCTTTTGAGCCATTTTTCACAGTTCCTTCTTCTTTCTTCAGCTCTTAAAATCTTACCTGACGTCCATAGTATACTTTATTCCTTTCATGTCAGGAGGGTCAAATCTAGGTGCCAAACATCTAAAAATTAAGAGTGGAATATAAAACACAAATAAAATTGAAATCAAATATAACTTGTTTAGTGTTAATGTTAAACTTTTTCTTTTCTTTTTTTTTTTTTCTCTTCTGAGGCAAGGTCTTACTCCATCTCTCAGCCTAGAGTGCAGTCGTATGATCACAGCTCACTATAACTTTGAAATCCTGGGCTCAGAGGAGATCCTCCCACCTCAGCCTCCCAGGTAGCTGGGACTACAGGCATGTGCCACCATACTTAGCTCATTCTTTTTATTTTTTGTAGAGAAGGGGTCTTTCTATATTACCCAGTCTGGTCTTAAACTCCTGAACCAAAGCCATCCTCCCACCTTGGCCTCCCAAAGTGGTGAGGAATACAGATACAAGTCACTGTACCTAGCCAACTTTTTTTTTATTATAAAACTATATACTTACAGTTTTCCTCCAGTCTCTAATACTGTTTCATCCCTCTCCTGGCTCCTTTTTTCACCTTAGAGCATTCATTGTTGATGTGTCACTAGCCTCTCCTTTTCCTCCTCCAGACTCAAAACCTCAGGAAGCGAATCTCCTTACACTCTCATCCTAGCTGTTATTCCTCACTGATGATAAGCCACCTGCAATTGGAAATTTAAGTACCACCTAAAACTAAACATATCCAAAATGCTATCTTCTCTGTAAGCCCTCAACTCCTCAACTTCCTTAACACCATTAGTGCCATGGTTCTTGACTGCACCCTGTTCAAAGTGAAGCAATCTTCAAATCCTTTCTCCTTTACCTCTTCTTCATGCTTTGACTCAGCTACAGGAATCTATTTCCTCAGGTCATGTCCACTCTCCTCTCCACTCAAGCATCTACATCAAGAATCATCATCTTTCTTCAACACATTTATCTACTGCTCAGAATATACTAATGGCTCATAAGGGCTCCTACTGCCTTCTTACCCTCATTTTTGACTTTATTTACATATTTGCCTTTCTCTTCAGTTAATTGACATAGCATTTGACCTTTTTAATCCAAGTTTTTATGTTATTTTAAACTTATTTGTCTGCAAAATAATACACTTCTCTTGAAAACACTTCTACAGTGAAAGCCCAATTCCTTGCCAGCCTCATATAAAATGATGCCCTTAACCTAATTACTCTAGCAATATCCCCATAGGGCTTTATGTCTATGGTGTAGTATGCACATACATTCAAAGATTTCTTGACACATCTAAAATTATTTGTTTATAGATTTCAAGCTGTCTGCTTCTGAAATTCCACTCAAATAAGGGTATACAATATACAAGTATTACATATGTACATATATGTATACATATATACACATATGTAATACTTGTATATAATACAAGTATACAAGTATGTATAATACTTATATACAAGTATTATAGAATAATACAAGTATTATTCTACAAGTATTAAAAACAATAAGTCTGAAATAAAACTTCAGTTCAAAATATGTTCAATGCATAATGATACTCACATTTTTACCTTCCTTTGATTACTTCTGAGACCATTCTATAACAAAAGAAAATGGGAAATAGTTTCAGATGACTAAATCAATCATTTTCCTTTCTCTTGTTATCCTTTCTCCTGTATTTCTAGATGGCTCTCTGACCAATTTCTTAGTCCATCCATGTCTATATTCTCATTAAGCTCTGTACAAACACTTAGCATTGTAAGACTTAACTTTTTGCCAATCTAATGAGTTTAAAATAGTATCTACTTGTTTTGATTTACATTTTCCTGATTCCTAGTAAAGTATCTTTTAATATTTGTTGCCCATTGGGTATCTCTTCTCTGAACTATCTGTATATACTCTTTGTATATTTTTCTACTGAGTTGCCTGCCCTTTTCTTCCTGATTTGTAGTTCTTTATAACAGAATACTCTTGTAACACTAATCATCAAAAGCATGGATTTTACTCTAACTTCAGCATTGCCTCCTTATGTGCACAAAAAAATTATCTAATTTTTTTTTTTTTTTTTTGAGATGGAGTCTCACTATGTTGCCTAGGCTGGTCTTGAACTCCTGGGCTAAAGCAATACTCCCACTTGGGAGGAAGTGGCTGCAGACTACAGACATGTACCACTGCACCAGGCTAAAAAATTATCTGATTTCGAGTTTACTTTTAATGTTAAGTTTAATTCTAATTTTTAAAAACAGAAACAAAATTATATTAGTGAATCTTTAAATATTATCCCATTGGTGGGAGAAAAAAACAAGATCATAGGAATATATTAAAATATAAGGGTGAGTGAGGAAAGACAGAAGCAACATGTGAAAGAATGAGGAGTGGAACTTAATTTTAAAGAGTCAAAGTGCTGCTGAATATTATCATTTAGTAAGAGTGTATAAGATAAAAATATAAAAAATATGGTGGAATACTGGAAGTTATTTTTAAATGAGGAAACACACAGAAAAATAAGATTAAGTAGGAAGCTTCAAGACTAATACCATACCACAGACAATGAAGAACAATTGTTTAAACTATTGTTACAAGTTATCTCTGATGTATCTGCTGAGAAACTACTTTCAGGTGATGATTCAGAAGCCCTAGAAGAAAAGGATGTAACTATTAGTTTACTGTTTTTTATCACTCATTCTTTCTCTAAATTCTCCTTAAACATTAAATGTTTTTATAAAAATTTCTCTTTCAGACAGCAATATGAATATGTTAAATATCTTAATTGTTTGTCTACACTTACAATGTGCTGGTGGTCACTGAAGAGTTGTTTTGGATGTCACACACAGGAGTAAAAGCACCAGAGGATATGGAGTCAGCTTTCTGAAAGAAAGAGTGCCCATTAGTAGGCTTAAATGCAACTAATTATTTCTCTAAAGAGGCTCAGTTTCTGTGTACTATCACATTTATTTTGACACAGTTATCAAATTCACAACCATAAACAATTACAAGATTAATAACATTTTTTATGGATGTTTGGTCTGGATTTTATTTTATTTTTTATTTTACTTTTCTGGATCACAGGGCAGATAATTTTTTGTTTGTTTGTTTTTGAGACAGGATTTGGCTCTGTCATTCAGGTTGAAGTACAGTGGCACCATCTTGGCTCACTGCAACCTCCATCTCCCAGGCTCAGGCAATCCTCCCGTCTCAGCCTCCCGAGCATTGTAGTCTCAGCTGGAACTACAGGTGCATCCCACCACACCTGTCTAATTTTTTTTTTTTTTTTTTTTTGTAGAGACATGGTTTTGCCATGTTGCCCAGGCCAGGCTGGTCTCAAACTCCTGAGCTCAGGAGATCCACCAGCCTTGGCCTTCTAAAGTGCTAAGATTACATGTGTGAGCCACTGCGCCTGGCCTGGTCTGGATTTTAAAAACCACCCTGAGTTACCAACAGAACTTTTATCCCTCTGAGGCCTCATGGCCCCATGGCACATGGTTCACTGGTGTGACACAGAATGTAGGAATCATTGTGCTAAATCACTGGATGTCTTGGCATAATGTAAACACAGTCTAACCTCAAGTCAACTTCAGAGGGAATTTTAAAACACAAAAATTTAATCTAAAGCAGTACGTACCACTGAGGTTTCTTCTGATTTATGTATCTGAAGATATGCAAGTTTAGCAGCCATTTGTTTTGCTTCCTGTTTAGTAGAACCTGTACCAATACCATATTCTTTCTGTCCCACTTTGCATTTATAATGAAATCTAGGAGAAATCATGGAAGGTATTTATACAAACATGAAAAATATAGAAATCCAACTTACGATTAAAAAACCATAGTAACAGAGATCTTAAGATAACACTAATTTATTAGATAGATTTATATTTCATATCTTGCATAATTTAAACCTTCAGTAACATGCCTGACCAATTTCTCTGAATAACCAGGATCAGCTGATATCTGAGCTTGCATTTTCCAGGCAATTTCTAATTTTTTGGTTTTTTTTGCTTAAAGATTTGGCACAAAGGCACTAAGTAGTGATTTTTTTCTTTAATTCCCCAAAGGTCAAAAGGTATGGAGGTAGAAATAAAAGAGATCCAGTAGAGGATCTTTTTTTCAGAGATGCTCAAATGGGAAAGAAAAAGCCAGTAGAGAAAGTGAGGCTTCCACAGGAGAAGCTATGAGGTCACAGTGCTGTGGCTTTGTAGCGGAAGAGCAAAGCATGGATTCTGCTCTAACTTCAACACTGTCTGCCATCTGCTTGTGTGCACAAAAATTGAGAAAATCCCCACAGTGGGCCAGGCTCGGTGGCTCATGCCTGTAATCCCAGCACTTTGGGAGGCCAAGGTGGGTGAATCATGAGGTCAGGAGTTCAAGACTAGCCTGGCCAATATCATGAAACCCCATCTCTACTAAAAATACAAAAAATTGGCTGGGGTGGCGTGTGCCTGTATTCCCAGCTACTCAGGAGGCTGAGGCAGGAGAATCGCTTGAACCTGGGAGGTGGAAGTTGCAGTGAGCCAAGATTGCACCACTGCACTCCAGCCTGGGTGACAGAGCAAGACTTCATCTCAAAAAAAAAAAAAAAAAAGAAAAGAAAAGAAAATCCCCACAGTGCGGATGCCAGATACTATAGCCCACACACTGCTCCTATTAGATGCAGCGACATTTGTGGCTAGGCAAGGACACTTGGACAATTATATAAGAACTATTTTTCAGGGATAAAACAATAGACATGGCAATTTACATCATGCAGTTACTATATATTACTGCAAAATCATTCCAGTATTTGAACTCTTTTTCCTTTGTGTTTCCACTGGAGGCCATCAAGAGAAACACATCCAAACAGGGTGAGTCTTCCCTGCTAGACCCTGAATTAAATAGCTGGGTTGAGTGACTGGATCGTTTCTATAGCTTCTCTATTTTTCAGGTACCATACAAAATATATTTCTTCTCTCTTTTAGGTATCTAATGTTAGAGAACATAATTCGAAGGAACCAGAAAAGTGAGCTACAGAAAATAAAATAGTCTCTTAATTATTGAGATTGACCCACAGATTCACTTTAGACTATTTTATTCCAATGAAAACTATCACATTTTTCTCCTTCTGGTTTTGGCCCAAAAGCCATGACAATAAGTAGCTGAGTCAATACATAGAATAGTATCCTAAAATGATGATTTGAACTATTTGCCATGGATTTTTTTTCTTCTTTCTCATTAACTGGTTGGTTGTAGTTGAAAAACAATCACCTCATACTCATTTGATTTCTGTTTTTTCAGTTCCAATTCATTCTTTATCCTCACTTCCACACATCTTAGCTCACTGGTGATGTTCTCAGTAACTTTGAAACTCTAGTTCATCTGTCTCAACAGATCCCTCAAATCCTACTCTCCTCACAGCCTAGGGCTAAAACTTATTCCTTCTGATACAAGGTCTTCATTCATTTAATCAAATTTGAAGGACAAATACCTGGACAAAGAGCTCCCTGATCTGACAAGGGTGAAGAGTCATTCTATACATGTGGCAGAGAGCTTTTCAGACAGTTACCACCATCATGACCTCAATGATGAAAAGATGTCTGCATTCCTTATTTATTTATTTATTTTGAGATGGAGTCTTATTCTGTTGCCAAGATAGAGTGCAGTGGCGTGATCTTGGCTCACTGCAACCTCCATCTCCTGGGTTCAAGTGATTCTCCTGCCTCAGCCTCATAAGTAGCTGGGACTACAGGCATGTGCCATCATGCTCAGCTAATTTTTATAGTTTCAGTAGAGACGGGATTTCACCATGTTGGCCAGGATGGTCTCAATCTCTTGACCTTATGATCCACTCGCCTCAGCCTCCCAAAGTGCTGGGATTACAGGCATGAGCCACCTCGCCTGGCCAGATCTCTGCATTCTTCGAGCAGTGGCACCCTGTACTCTCTTGGGCGTTCCACAGACTAAACCATCCAGCTACATCTCTGAAATAAAGGATTACCCTAATTCGATCAATTATGGTAAATGGATCCCATGGTTTCAGCAATTAAGCATTTTAACTACAAATAATAAATCCAATTGCTTATCAATCATACAAAACCTTCCACACAGAATGTTTAAAAGGACACATATTTCTGGAAAATTAGACATGAAAATAAACCTACTTTATTGCTTAGATACAATGAAACAGAAAGAAAAGCCAAACTATGTCTCACCCTGCTGGCCCATTCACCCCTGATGCACATTGTTCATAATTTACAGTTAGTCTGTTCTTCTGGGCAAATCTATTGATAAGGCCTATGTAATTCCCAATGGATGATCTTTCTGCAGAATCGGTTGGTGTCAATGATAAAGGACTAACTGCCTAAAAAAAAAAAAAAATCTTGTTTAATATAAATGACAACAAAGATTTAACGTTCTACATTTTATTCTTCTAATAAAATTACTAAATGAGCAATTTGAAAGACAACTGTATGTTATATATTTTCCTATTATATTACCTTGAGTAAAAGTGTGACTATCTCCCTCTACCAGAAAAAAAAATCTACAAAGATACATTTTAACAATAGGAAAGAAGTCACCCATTTTTCTTTTATAGTTTCATAAGGAAAAACAAAATAGTCGATGTTCTTGTTTGTTCTTGAAAAGTACTATAACACTTTCTAACTTACTATATCCCATCTAATCTCAAAAAACAAGGCAAGAGATATTATAGTAAAGCTGTATACTGGATTACAAGTTAATGAAAAAGATGAATATAATTGTATCATTTCTACTATTGCTATCTCTACCATTTTTTTTTCTTAGTCCAACAAAAATCTTGTCCAAAGTTTTGCTTTTTTTTAAGATAGAGTTTTGCTCTTGTTGCTGGTGCAATCTTGGCTCACTGCAACCTCCGCCTCCCAGGCCAGGTTCAAGCAATTCTCCTGCCTCTGCCTCCCAAGTAGCTGGGATTACAAGCATGGGCCACCACACCCAGATAATTTTTATTGTTTTAGTAGAAACAGGGTTTCACCATGTTGGTCAGGCTGGTCTTGAACTCTGACCTCAAGTGATCCACCCACCTCGGCCTCCCAAAGTGCTGGGATTACAGGCATGAGTCACCATGCCCGGCTGCTATTTTTTTTTTTTTTTGAGACAGGGTGTCACTTTGTCACCCAGGCTAGAGTGCAGTGGTGCAACCTCAGCTCACTGCAGCCTCGACCTCCCAAGTTGAAACAATTTTCCTGTCTTAGCTCCACAAGTACTTGGAACTACATGCATGTGCCACCATGCCCAGGTAATTTTTTTGTATTTTTTGTACAGATGGGGTTTGGCCATGTTACTCAGGCTGGTCTCGAACTCCTAAGCTCAAGTTATATGCCTGCCTCAGCCTTCTAAAATGCTAGGATTATAAGCATGAGCCACCACACTCAGCTGAGTTTTGCTATTTTATTAATCTTGTCACAAAACTAGTTTTTGGTTTTATTGATTTTCTTTATTTTCTTTTTTTGTTTCTTTTACAGTAATTTCAACCATTGTTATTTTGTTTCTTCTGCTTTTTGGTGGTAAGACATTCTACTTTTTTTCTAACTTCTTGACTCAGTTTTCTAGCTCATTAATAATTACA
Organism: Aotus nancymaae; assembly: GCF_030222135.1. Lineage (NCBI taxonomy): Eukaryota > Metazoa > Chordata > Mammalia > Primates > Aotidae > Aotus > Aotus nancymaae. The sequence goes on from NW_026988471.1 coordinate 35,988,935, forward strand.
ATTTGTAATTTTGCTTGATTAAAAAAAAAAACTGGAGGCAGGGCACGGTGGCTCATGCCTATAATCCCTGCAATTTGGGAGGCTGAGGCGGGTGGATCAACTGAGGTCAAAAGTTCAAGAGTAGGCTGGCCAACATGATGAAACCTGTCTCTACTAAAAATACGAAAAATTATCCAGGCATGGTGGTGGGTGCCTGTAATCTCAGCTACTCAGGAGGCTGAGGCAGGAGAATTGCTTGAACCCGGGAGGCAGAGGTTGCAGTGAGTCAAGATCACACTACTGCACTCCATTCTGGGCGACAACAGCAAAACTCTGTCTCAAAAAATAAAAATAAAAATTTGGTTAGAAGGATGATATCTTTAAGTAAGATTTTCAAGAATCTTGAAACCGAAATTTTCTCCAAATTTTCAAAATCTGAGAATGGTCCTCTGTTGTCTAAAATGTAAATGACTTAATGTCTCATTTTATATTCATTGCTCTACTATCTCCTGGTTTATAATTTTGCTGTGCACAGCATGAAACTTTAAAAATATTTACATTTTACATATTTTTCTTCTCCTCTCTAGATGCTTATAGAATTCTTTCTTCATCTCTGGAGCTCAGCACTTTCATAAGAATCAATGTTGGTCTGGGTGGTTCTAAATTTTCCTGTATCTATTAAGTTGTTTTAATCTGCAGTCAAAGTCTTTTTTTATTTCATAAGCATTTTCCGCTGAAATATCTTCAGGTCATTTTCTTCTGTACTATTTACTCTGTTCTCATCTTCAGGGATACCAGTCACATGTATATTGGTTCTCTATTAACTGCTCTTTGTAAACACTTGGCTCTCTATATCCATGGGTTCCAAATCCCTGGATTCAACCAATCATGGATCAAAAATATTTGGAAAAAAAAAAATGAAGGTTGCATCTGTACTAAATATATACAGATTTTTTTCTTGTCATTATTCCCTAAACAACACAGCATAACAACTACTTATAGCTGGGTGTGGTGGCTCACGCCTGTAATCCCAGCACTTTGGGAGGCTGAGGGGGGCCGATCACTTGAGCCTAGGAGTTCAAGACCAGCCTGGGAAACACAGTGAGACCCAGCTCTACAAAAAATACAAAAACTCCTGGGTTATAGCACAATGCATTACTCACATGTTTGTGGGGACACTGCTGTATACAAATCTACTGTGCTACGGTCTTATAAAAAAGTCTAGCACAGGGCTGGGCGCAGTGGCTCACACCTGCAATCCCAGTGCTTTGGGAGGCTGAGATGGGTGGATCACAAGGTCAGGAGTTTGAGGCCAGCCTGGCCAACATGGTTGAAACCCCGTCTCTACTAAAAAGACAAAAAATTAGCAGGGTGTTGTGGCAGGTGCCTGTAATCCCAGCTACTTGAGAGGCTAAGGCAGGAGAATCGCTTGAACCTGGGAGGCGGACATTGCAGTGAGCTGAGACCTCGCCACTGCACTCCAGACTGGGTAATAGAGTGAGACTCCAACTCAAAAAAAAAAAAAAAAAAAGTGTAGCACATACAATTGGGTACAGTACATAATACTGGATAATGATAAGCAACTATGTTACTGGCTTATGTATTTATACTATACTTTTTAATCATTATTTTAGAATGTACTTCTTCTACTTAAAAAAAAAAAAAAAGCAACTGTAAAACAGCCTCGGCTTGGCGCAGTGGCTCATGCGTCTAATCCCAGCACTTTGGGAGGCCGAGGCAGACGGATCACAAGGTCAAGAGATCGAGACCATCCTGACCAACATGGTGAAAGCCCATCTCTACTGAAAATACAAAAATTAGCTGGGCGTGGTGGCGCACGCCTGTAGTCCCAGCTACTCAGGAGGCTGAGGCAGGAGAATTGCTTGAACCCGGGAGGTAGAGGTTTCAGTGAGCCGAGATCGTGCCACTGCATTCCAGCCTGGCACCTGGAGACAGAGGGAGACTCTGTCTCAAAAAATAAAAATAAAAAAATAAAACAGCCTCAGGGAGGTCCTTCAGTAGATAATCCAAGAGAAGGTATTGTTACAATAGGAGATGACAGCTTCATGTATGTTATTGCTCCTGAAGACTTTCCAGAGGGACAAAATGTGGAGGTGGAAGATGGTGATGTTGATGATCCCGACACTGTGTAGGCCTAGGGCTGATATGTGTGTCTCTGTTGTAATTTTTTTTTCTTTCCTTTTTTTTTTTTGAGACAGGGTCTTGCTCTGTTGCCCAGGCTGGAGTGCAGTCGCAAGATCGCAGCTCACTGCAGCCCCAGCCTCTCAGGCACATGATCCTCCTGCCTCAGCCTCCTGAGCAGCTGGGACTACAGACACATGCCACCAAGCCCGGCTAATGTTTTCTATTTTTAGTACAGACAGGGTTTCACCATGTTGCCCTGGATAACTATCTTGACCTCCCAAAGTGCAGGGATTACAGGCATGAACCACCATGCCCATGCCCAGCCTTGTTTTTTTTTTTTTTTGAGACAGGGTCTCGCTCTGTCACCCAGGCTGGAGTGCGGTGGCATAATCATGGCTCCTTGACATCCCAGGCATGAACCACTGTGCCCAACCATGTTCTAAATTTTTACAACAAAGTTTAAAAGTAAAAAAAAAAAGTTTAAAATTTTAAAAATAGAAAAAAGCTTATAGAATAAAGATGTAAAGAAAGAAAATATTTTTGTACAGCCATACTATGTGTTTATGTTTTAAGCTAAGTGTTATCAGAAAAGAGTCAAAATGTTAAAAATAAGAAGTTTATAAAGTAAAAAAGTTACAGTAAGCTAAGGTTAATTTATTATTGAAGAAAAAAATGTAAATAAAATTAGTGTAGCTTATGTATACAGTGTTTATAAAGTCTACAGTTGTACACAATAATGCCCTAGGCCTTCACCTTCATTCACCACTCACTCACTGACTCACTCAGAGCACCTTCCAGTCCTGCAAGCTCCATTCATGCATGGTATATGCCCTATATGGGTGTACTTTTGTTAGTTTTTTTTTTTTTTTTGAGGCAGGGTCCCCAGGCTGGAGTGCAATGGTACGATCTCGGCTCACTACAATCTCCATCTCCAGGTTCAAGCAATTCTCCTTCCTCAGCCTCCCAAGTAGCTGGGATTACAGGTGCCCGCCACCACATCCAGCTAATTTTTTGTATTTTTAGGGTTTCGCCATGTTGGCCATGCTGATCTTGAACTCCTGACCTCAAGTGATCCAACTGCCTCAGCTTCTCAAAGTGCTGGGATTATAGGCAACAGCCACAACGCCAGGACTTTGGTTTGTCTTTTATACTGTATTTTTACTGTACTTTCTCTGTGTTTAGATATGTTTAGATGCATGAATACTAAACATTGTGTTATTATTGGCTATAGTATTCAGTACAGTAACATGCTGTACAGGTTTGTAGTCCAGGAGCAAGAGGCCATACTACATAGCCTAGGTGTGTAGTGGCTGTATCATCTAGGATTGTGTAAGTACCTCTATGGTGTTTGTCCAATGAGGAAATTGCCTAAGGATGCATTTCTGACAATGTATTCTCCTTGTGAAGCAATGCATAACTGCATATGAGAAGATATGAATAGGTTATATGCAAATACTATGCCATTTTATATAAGGGAATTGAGCATCAGTAGATTTTGGCATCCACAGAGAGTCCTGGTACCAATCCCCGTGGACAGTGATGGATTGCTGTACATCATTTTCCCTACAATCACTTTCATCTCTTTTTTCTTTTTTACTGTACTTCCTCAATTAGGGGGAGGGGCCTCCTCCCAGAACCTGTCAGCTCATTTCCAACTGAACACTTCTTACCTTTCCATATTTGTTCAACTTTAGAGTTTTTAACTGCTGCTGACATTTTAAATAACTATTATCCAGCTTTGCCCACTGTGTCCTAGGTGTGGCTCTCACTCAGAGTTTCACAGAAATGAAGATGGGCAGAATGACTGAACCAAAGTCTTAAATGTAAGGGAACGTGTGAATGGCCTTACTCTGTATGAAGGTATTTTCTCACAGAGAGAAACAGAAAAAGTATTTGCAAGTTCCCTTTTACTAGGAAAAAAAGGCAATCACTCACCTTGTTTTCCTTATTAAGTATCTCAACAGCTACTTTGGCTGCGGCATTTTTTGCTTCCTTTTTTGATTTACCTTCAGCTTCTGGAAATTCTCTCCCATCTATTATAACTTGAAATGTAAACCTAATTACAAAGAGAATATTTACAAAATATTATACAACTCATACACTATCTAAAAACAAGTGCTCTAGTCATTACTACGTCCTATGACTACCTTTGAGGGTTTGAACCTACATTCAATATAGAATGTAAGCAGTCACCCCTAACAGCAAAACAGCACATCTTGTTGAAGCATGGAAAGGTTTCTACCCTCTTTTCTTTCTGGAGTCATCTGTGGCTCCAAAGTAGTTACCACTTTATGCCAGGAAGACTCTCACAAAACTAAAGTGTTGACCTCAAAGTTGTGCCAGAGTTGCCATTTCCCCAGTTTACATTTATAAGGCCGTATCTTTTTTTTTTTTTGAGACGGAGTCTCGCACTGTCACCCAGACTGTAGTGCAGTAGCTCGATCTCGGCTCACTGCAATCTCCGCCTCCTGGGTTCAAGCAATTCTTCTGCCTCAGCCTCCCAAGTAGCTGGGACTACAGGCATGTGCCACCATGCCCAGCTAATTTTTTTGTATTTTTGGTAGAGATGGGGTGTCACCATGTTGGCCCAAATAGTCTTGATCTCCTGACCTCGTGATCCATCCACCTTGTCCTCCCAATGTGCTGGGATTACAGGCGTGAGCCACCGCACCCGTCAGGCCATATCATTTTTTATAGCAACTTACCTCCTATCATGTGGAGGTCCTGAATTAGGCAGTTCTTCATATCTAAGTACTACTCCCTGCTTCTGACGGTATTTATTAAGTTCTTCCATGAAGAAACCTGGTAAAATATCACTAGCCATTCCTTCTTCTAGTATCCTACAATAAAAGAGACATTTGAATGAGTGATGGTTACAGAACATATTTAATCTGAGTTTCCCAGTGCAGTTTAGGAGACAGAGGGGTTGGCAAGACTCTCCTTTACAGGACTCGTCTCAATCCCACATAAATGCACAGACTTTCTTTCAAAACCGTTCTTTCTTTCTCATTGACTGCACAATAAAGTTCATTTCTCCAAAATTTTCTACTTTAAAAACTCAACTCGGCCAGGTGTGGTGGCTCACAACTGTATCCCAGCCCTTTGGGAGGCTGAGGCAGGTGGATCACCTGAGCTCAGGAGTATGAGACCAGCCTGGGCAACAGGGCAAAACCCTGTCTCAATTTCAAAATTGTTTTAAAAAATAAAGGAAAGAAAAAAACTCAACTGGTCAGTGAAAGAAGGGGGCCCTTCTCTTTAACTCCGCTCTATGCTTCCACTGAGTACCAACTACCATGTTTGTCTACCTGCTTAAGAAAGTAAAAAGGCTGCAGGAGTGTAGAATGTTTTATGTTGGGAAGAAAAAGGTTTAGAGTATACATAATAAGTGAAGTGGAGTGGCAGCACGGGGACAGGCTGGGAAGCGGGCAGGCGAGTGGGGCCTGTGTGGATGCGGATCCTGCCCAAAGCCAGGTGGAGAAGAGCCCAAGCTAAGGGTGATCAGCCCATGACCTAGACCTGTAGACAAAATAAAACAGGGAAAATTTGCTAGAATTAAGAAAGATGAATCCATGTTCAGTTGGAGTCCAACTTCGTACTACAAATGAGTCCCATAAAACCTACTAATACTTGTCACACAGGTTTTAAGACTTTGCAAGAATTGTTATCAAATGATATGCTTTTACTTCAACTTAGAACTGAAATGACTCCTTCTAGGAATGATACAATTTGCTTTCATCATGTAAAAATTTAAGAATAAATAAAATACAAAAAAAAAAAGAAAAAAATTTACATTGACAGATTTGAGGATTTACAGAAGTTGTATTGTGACCCATTTAACATACACAAAAAACTAGCCAAAAAAAATTTTTTTACATGTAATTGACTTAGTGTAAAATTTGGAAGGCAGCTTGTACCTGGTTGGAAGATTTGTCCAAAATGCACGCAGATAATCAGCACAAGTGTGGATGTTGATTCTGAAGACTGCCAGAGAAGGAAACCTGAATCAGATGGAAGAACTGCTAAAGCTCTGAGGTCACTACAACTTACAAATCCAGGAAGGCAAACTGAATTTGCTCCAGAAACTGGTAAAAGAGAAAAAAGAAGGCTTACAAAAAATGCAACCACTGGTTCAGACAGACAAGTGATACCAGTGAAGAGTAAGGTCTATGATAGCCAAGGTCTCCTGACTTTGAGTGGGGTGGACTTCTATGACTGCCTCGATGAAGATTGCTTAGGATGTTTCTATGCTTGTCCTGCCTGTGGTTCTACCAAGTATGGAGCTGAATGCCCCTGTGACCGCAAGTGGCTATATGAGCAAATTGAAATTGAAGGAGGAGAAATAATTCATAATAAACATGCTGTATAATCTGTGGTATCAAACTATGAGGCCTTTAAAGTTCTTTATTTCCAAAATTCTGTTACTCTAAGATACATTTTAAGCTTGATTGTCAGATGACAAAGATTTTAAAACCACCTCAATATGCACTATTTTTTCACGATAATTCTGTTTAACTTTGTGAGGAACCACCAAATTGTTTTCCACAGTAGCTACACCCATGCTACATTTCCACCAGCAATGCACAAGGGTTCTAATTTCTCCACATCCTCACAATCACTTGTTATTATCTGTTTTCTTTTTTAATATAGCCACATCATGATCTTTTTAAAACATCAATTCAATCATCCACAAGCCACTGAAATTGTTTCTGTCGAGATTACCAATGGCTTTCCCATCACTAAATCCAGTAGTGAGTTCTCAGTCCTTCTTTACTTCATCTACAATGGGCATTTGATTTGGTTGCTCATCCTTTTCTCCTTGCTCTCATTTCTTAGCTTGGACTTTTAAGATATCCACTCTCCTTGTTTTTTTTTTTTTTGAGACAGAGTTTCACTCTTGTTGCCCAGGCTGGAGTGCAATGGCGCCATCTCAGCTCACTACAACCTCCACCTCCTGGGTTCAAGCAATTCTCCTGGCTCAGCATTTCGAGTAGCTGGGATTACAGGCACCTGCCACCACACCCGGCTAATTTTTTATATTTTTAGTAGAGATGGGGTTTCCTGATGTTGGCCAGGCTGATCTGGAACTCCTGACCTCAGGTGATCCACCTGCCTTGGCCTCCCAAAGTGCTGGAATTACAACCATGAGCCACCACGCCCATCCCTGGTTTTCTTCTGTTCTTACAAGCTACTCCTTTTCTGTCTCCTCTCCTGGTTCTTCTTTATCATCCTTTTTTCTTTTTTTTTCAACCTTTCCTACGGTGCTAACTTCCTCTTTTCTAGATATTGTAGCATCACTGGGCCCAGGCCTTAGACTTGTTCTTTTCTACTTAGACTCACTCCCCTGGTGATTGTCTCCAGGTTTGTGGCTTTAAATTCCACTGACACAATGATGGTTCTCAAAAGTATGCCTCCACCATGGACTCTCTCCTGAACTCCCAGCTGCCTCTGTCCAATCTGCTCCCATCTAAAATGCTCTTGACTCTACTCCTTCTGCTGTCTTGGCCCAGTCAATTTCTACTTCCTACAGATTTCAGCTCAAAATCCCAGACAGTCCTTCACAGCCTCTTTCATAATGCTCATCCTCTTTATTAAAATTGTTTATCTAACTGTTTTCCAAAATAGAGTATGAATTACTAGAAGTAAAGGACCAGGCTCCACAATGAATGAATGAGCACCAAAATCTCCCCAGATACCCTCTCCAGAACGTGTCACCTGTATTTCTCTACATTTATAGTGCAATATCTGCATTCTCTCTGTACCCAGCAATCTCCACTCATCTATCAGGATCAACACATCCTCCTTCGATGCTGGAGGCTCAGCTAGTAGCCCTCCATGGGCCTGCCATTCCACCTTACCCAACCCTCATCACAGCCCTGACTGCTTTTTAAAGTAATTAGTGAGCTCTTTGGGGAGCAGATTCTACATCTTATTCACTCATCTGGAAGAAATCTCTATCATAATCACTAAAAAATAATATTTGTCCATCTTACTAATGCCAAGAAATTACTTTGGCTATGCCTTCACTCCCTTCTAGCAAACTACAGTCTCCATCTAGGGCCAGCACATTGCTTCACATAGATCATGCCTTCAACTAGTATCTGAATAATAAATGAATAAATGGCTGGGTACAGTGGCTCATGCCTGTAATCCCAGCACTTTGGGAGGCCAAGGCAGGCAGATCACCAGAGATCCGGAGTTTGAGACCAGCCTGGCCAACATGGTGAAACCCTATCTCTACTAAAAATACAAAAATTAGCCAGGCATGGTAGTGCATGCCTGTAATCCCAGCTACTTAGGTGGCTGAGGCAGGAGAATCACTTGAACCTGGGTGATGGAGGTTGCAGTGAGCTGAGATCATACCACTGCACTCCAGCCTAGGTAACAGAGCGAGACTCTGTCTTAAATAAATAAATAGTCAGTCAAGTATTTGGGATCTCCAGGTTCAAATAAGCAAACTGAAAAACAACAGCATAATCTGCCCAACATTCTAAATTCCTAAGTGACAGCAGAGAGCCTGTGTTTTAGCTTCCATCTGGCAAAGCATTTTTAGTACTAAGGAAAACATGGGGCCAGGGGCAGTGGCTTATGCCTGCAATCCCAGCATTTTGGGAGGCCGAGGCAGGTAGATCACCTGATGTCAGGAGTTTGAGACCAGCCTAGCCCATGTGGTGAAACCCTGTTCTCTACTAAAAATATAAAAATTAGCTTGGCATGGTAGTGTGTGCCTGTAATCCCAGCTACTCAGGAGGCTGAGGCAGGAGAATTTCTTGAACCCAGGAGGCAGAGGTTGCAGTGAGCCAAGATCACGCTGTTGTACTCGAGCCTGGGTGACAGAGTGAGACTCCATCTTGAAAAGAGAGGAGATGGGAGGGAAGGGGAGAGGATGGGAGGCCAGGGAAGGGAAGGGAAGGAACGGCCAGGGAAGGGAAGGGAAGACAAGGGGAGGGGAGGGGAGGAGGAGGAGGGGAGGGGCAGAGGAAAGAAAGGGAAGGAAGGGAAGGGAAAGGGAAAGGGAGAAAGAGAGAGAGAGGAAGAGAGAGGGAAGGAGGAAAGAAAGAAAATAAAGAAGAGAAAGAAAAGAAAGAAAAGAGGAAGGGAGGGAAGGTAGGAAAGAATGAAACATGGGCAATAGGAAGCCTCATTATTTTGGAATTCAAAAGGGAGTTTATGAATTACTATTCATTTAACAAATATTTAATGAACACCTATTATGTACTAGGTGCTGGGCTATACCAGTGAACCCTGCTATAGGTAATTGTGAAATTACCAGTGGAGGAACAACCCATAAGAAAATGTCAGCGGATGATCAGTACTATGTTGAAAACCGAAGTAGTGGAAGGGGGAGCAGTGAGGGCAGAGTGGGGTATCTTGTGTATGTAGGCTGTTTGGGGGAGGCTGCTCTGATAAGCTGGCATGGGAAGCAGTCCAGGATAAGGGAGGGGTTTCCCCATGCAGGTATCTGGGAGAAAAGCTTTCCAGGAAGAAGAAACAGGTAGTGCAAAGGCCTAGAGGCGGGGGGATGCTTGGCTTTGCACCAGGAGCAGCAAGGAAGCCAGCATGGCTGGAGTAGGGGTGCAAGAGGCCTTGCCTGTGAGTCTTAATAAACATTTATAGGATTCTGATGAAACAGGAAAGCTATGGGGAAGGTCTGAGCAGGGGAGAGTCTGGTTCTTACTTAAAGGAACACTCTGGTTGCTGAGGTGTGGAGAAGAGGTAGTGGGTGGAGGCTAGGGGTGAGGAGATGAGTGGGAACAGGAACTGAGGCCAGGCAGTTGGGAAACTACTGCAACTCTCCATGCAAGAGATTTTTAGCCAGAGATTGTTTAGCCAGTCTATGAGTATTTCAGGCCTCCGTACTTTCCATGTGTCAAGCCACTAGGCCTATTGGTCTTCCACTAGACCCCGCCCCCTAACTGCTGCGTGGGAAATATATGTTACTTGCACTGATAAAAATTTTTTGCGGGACTGAAATAGCTTTGAGTCCCCACCCAGCTCTACGATCCTTTTCCTGGATTCAGGGAGGGCCTGCACCCGGGCTGCGGGCCTGGGACTGCGCTCCCACTGCTGACACAGCCCGGGCCAGGGGCTGCGGATCAGCGTCGGCGTCCGGAGCTGGGGACGCGGGATCGGCGGGTCCCGCCCCGGCTGGGCCCGCAGCCCCTAGCCCGCCGCGCCCCCATCCCCCGTCCCCCGCCCCCCGCGTTCCCTCGGCTGCCCATGGCCCCGCTCACCTGCGCCGCTGCCACCGCCGCCGCTGCCGGCCGGAGACCCTCGGCTTCTGCAGAGCTAGCTCTCGGTTTCGTTTTCCCTTCGGACTCCGCCTTCCCTGAAGCCGCCCGGCCCCCTCTCGCACAAGCCGTCCTCTGCTCCGGGATTGGGGTAAATTGGCGCCGGATTCCGAGTGCGCGCAGGAGGCACCGGCGGGCGGGCTTGGCGCCCAGGTGCAGCCTCTGCGCGGCCAGAACCCGGCATCCCCAACCTCCGCCCCCGCGGCTCCTGGGGCAAGTGGCGTTAGCTGCACTAGGTTCTGGAATCAAGGGTTCCACTTACTCTTCAATACAAACATCTGGGGTAGGGTTGGGAACATGGGTATTACCAGCTCCGTTTTACAATAGAGGAAACTGAGTAAATGAACTCGCCCAGGGTCCTGCCACTTGTAAGCCGCAAAGCCAGGATTCAGTTCAAGTCTGGGCCTGTAAACACCAAAGCACTCCTCCCCGCTTGCCACACCACTGTCCCCTCTCCTTTACACGGCTGGGGATGAGAAGCCCAGGGGCGGGGGCGTAATCTCCTTCACTCGGCCTCACCCATCCATTTATTCCTGAGCAGACACTTGCGAGCCGCTGTAAAAACACCCGCAGGCCAGTCCTGCAGTTAGAGAGAGCCACCTGCTCCCTACAGTACCTCAGGAAGTTTCCTACCATGGTCAAACACCAATGGTCCTCGATTTATAGAAATCCTACTCACCTGATGGACACAATCTCAGAGTCACAGAGAGTCCCAGAGTCATTGGCATAGTGACTAAAGAGTATCGAGGCACAGAGAAGTTAGATAAACACAGCTAGTAAGCAGCTAGTGGAGTTAGAATTATAACCAGGAGTCTGTACTCTCAACATCTTAGCTGGGATAAGAGAGGGAGGTGGTCCCAAGACAGACCTCAAATATACATTAAAATATTATGCCTAGGCTGGGTGCGGTGGCTCAGGCCTGTAATCCCAGCACTTTGGGAGGCCTAGGTGGGTGGATCACCTGAGGTCAGGCATTCAAGACCGGCCTGGCCAACATGGCAAACCCCACTGCTACTAAAAAATACAAAAATTAGCCGGGTGTGGTGGCATGTACCTGTAATCCCAGCTACTCCAGAGGCTGAGGCAGGGAGAATTGCTTGAACCTGGGAGGCGGAGGTTGTGGTGTGCCGAGATCGTGCCACTGCACTCCAGCCTGGGTAACAGAGTGAGATTCCATCTCAAAATAAATAAATAAATAAATAAATAAATAAATAAATAATGCCTAGGCAGGCATCCACTCCAGCCTCCCTTCTCTATCCCCCCACAACCCTGCATTGCTGGATATCAACAACTAAAATCTATACTTTCCTTGTGGCTCAGGTCCTGGGACCTTACATCCCCCAAACGTGAAGCACTGGTTGGAGGTTTAGAAGGTAGACAGGAAGCAGAGCCATCTTTTTGTGGCATTTCCAGGTGGCAAGAAAGTTCTGACAGTGCTGGGTATCCATTTGTCAGCTTTGTGGATGTGGGGTGTCTGTGGCAGTAGCAATGACAAATTTTTCTGACTTTTTGAGCTTCTGAACTGCCCAAGAGAGCTTTAAGAATGAAAAATGACAAGCTCAAGCATGATCAGAGGACACAAGCTTTTATGACTGCACCAGAAAACTTCCTATTTCAGGTAGCCTCAGGGGTGATGTAAAAATCCGCCTTCTCTACTGGGGAATGATTTGGATGGAATGATATCGGGGGTTGGTCAAGAGGTCTAAGGGAATTATATGATATGGGTGTTAGAAGTAAATTTTCAGTGATGCAAAAGAAATAGCACTCAAACATAAATTTTCTCAGCAAGGCAATTTCCTTCTATGGAAGGGTGCATCTTGCAGATGGAGCAATGGCAAGAGCATACTCGAACAAGGGGTTCTTATTCCTGAAGCAGGTATCCCCTACTGCTGTGTCATTCCCCTATTGGCTAGGGTTGGATCACACAGTCTAAACTCACTCCAATTGGCTATTTTAAAGAGAGAAGGGGTACGAGCCAGAGTGGCAGGGTGATGAGTTTCAGCAGGAAAGACGGTTACAGAACAGGACAGGTGACTAAAGGTGACTCAGGTCAGAGCAGGTGACACTCCCAGAGTCACAGAGTCCCAAAGTCATTGGCACAGGGACTAAAGACTATTGAGGCACAGAGGAGTTAGATTAACACAGCTAGTAGGCAGTGAAGTTAGAATTATAACCAGGAGTCCAGGCTTTGCCACTTACAAGTGGCAGGACACTAGGATGGATCAGGACTCTAAATATGTGGGTTAAGAGGGGGATGTGCGAGGGGGACATGTGGTTTCAGAAAGAGATATAGGTGCAGGTAACTAGGAAAACAGATGTGAACTACTGATTAGAGCTGGCTGGAAGGTTGTTTACCGAAACTAGGGGCAAGGAGATGATGAAGTTAAATTTTAAAGTGGAGAACAAGAGAACAAAGTACAAAGAAACTGAACATACTGACATATGTATGTTTCTTTGAAGAGAAACTTAGAATTTACTGTATTTGACATGGGTGAATCTCTTGAAATGGGCAGAGTGTGAGCATATTGGGCTCCCTAAGGAGCCCAATTCCCTTCTATCTGGGCTCCCCAGGTACAAAGCTTGGTGCCGCAGATACCAGAATTACAATATAATTTTTTTGAGATGGAGTCTCACTGTGTCACCCAGGCTAGAGTGCAGTGGCACAATCTCGGCTCACTACAACCTCTATCTCCTAGGCTTAAGCAATTTTCCTGCCTCAGCCTCCTGAGTAGCCGGGATTACAGGCATGTGCCACCACACCCAGCTATTTTTTTTTTTATTTTTAGTAGAGATGGGGTTTCACCATGTTGGCCAGGCTGGCCTGGAACTCATGACCTCAAGTGATCCGCCCGCCTCAACCTTCCAAAGTGCTGGGATTACAGATGTGATCCACTGTGCCCAGCCTAGAATTACAATATAAATTTAATTTGCAGCCTCATCAGGTCTCTCATGTGAAGATTGAGGGCATTGATTGTGAAAGAATGAAGCCCTAGGAATTTGGGTGGATTTGAATGAAACCAAGTGCCACTGCCCTCCTGAATTCTGCTGTTTCTCCACAGGCTTTCCACAATTGTCCGATAAGACTGGTACAGCCTACATTGAAGAGCATGAAACAGTCACCCTGCAAGGAGGTGCCAATTCTCCACATATCCTATCTCTACCTGTGTCTTCACTCCCAAAACTAGAATCAGATGCTAATGCACCCCAAGGGGATATGGACAAGATCTGATCAAGGGGAGATGCTTTATGCAACAAAAGAGCCACAGAAATGAAGGAAATATGCGTGGCAGTGACTCTAAAGATGACATGAGGAAAGTTGAAAGTTGATGTACTACCTCCAGCAGTGGGAGCGCTAAGCCAGTTTGCTCAGTTGGTTTACTGTAGTCTGAGCTCAGCAGCAGCTCACACTAAATGAAAATGTAATGCCAAGCAATGCAGATGAAGAAATCAAAAATACTTAGGGAGTCAGGAATATGGGAGTAGATTCATCTTAGGCAGCCTAGTCACTTACTCCCTAACCATGGCCCCCAAGAAGATCCAAAGGCCCCTCCTTCAGTGGCTTGTACAGAGCCAGCGGCTGGCAATGCAGCTGATGTTCAGAGATTTGGAAGGAATGATATCGGAGGGTTGGTGATGATGTCTAGGGAAATGATGTGAGTGAACCACTTGGAATGGGCAGAGTGTGCATATTGGGCTCCCTTGTGAATGTTCACCAAAGGCACCCCCTTCTAAAGAGGCTTTTGAGAAGCAGTTGAGCAAGACTTCTGTCAGCCTTTTCCCAGCTATCCCAGTGCTTGTTCTAACAAATAAAGAGGCTGTGGTAGCAGGAATGGAGGATAAGTGTGAGTTTAACCACATAGGCTTCTCAGCAAGATCATTTAATTATGTTTATTCAGCTTGGGGTTTGTTGAACTTCTTGAATCTGCAGATTTATAGTTATTTGAATTGGAACAATTTGTCATCATTTTTTCCATTTTTTTCTGTACCTCTTTCCTTTTCCTGATATTCCAATTACATGTATATTTGCTCAATATTGTCCCATAAGTCACTGAAGCTCTGTTTATGTTTTTCTGTAATCATTTTTTTTCTGTCTTCATTTAGAATAGTTTCTATTGCTATGTCTTCAAATTCCCTGGTGTTTTTCTCCTCTCTAGCTAATCTACTGTTTATTCATCCTGTGTATTTTTTATTTCCGATATTGTGTTTTTTATCTCTAAAACTTCCATTTGGGTCTGTTTACATTATCCATTTTTCTTCTCATCATTTTATTTTTTTTTGAGACAGAGTCTCGCTCTGTTGCCAGGCACCAGGCTGGAGTGCAGTGGCGCGATCTCAGTTCACTGCAACCTCCGCCTCCTGGGTTCAAGCAATTCTCCTGCCTCAGCCTCCCAAGTAGCTGGGACTACAGGTGCGTGCCACCATGCCCAGCTAATTTTTGTATTTAAGTAGAGATGGAGTTTCACCACGTTGGCCAGGATGGTCTCGATCTCTTGACCTTGTGATCCGCCCACCTTGGCCTCCCAAAGTGCTGGGATTACAAGCGTGAGCCACCGTGCCCAGCCCTCATCATTTTTTAAACCTATTTGAGCATATATATAAAATGTATAATAGCTCTTTTAAGATCACTATCTGCTAATTCCATCATCTCAGTCATTTATCTGTTTCTATTAATTGCTTTTACTCCTGGATATGGGTCATGTTTTCCTATTTCTTTGTATGTTCGAGAAATCTTTGTTGTATGGAAGATATACTGTTGAGGTTTTATTTTATTAAATTCATTTTTTAAATGTTGGACCTTTTCTCTGACAGTTGTTTTTTTTTTCAAACTGGCAAGCAATTAAGTTATTTGAGTTTATTTCAATCCATTCTAGACTTGCTTTTGTTATAGCAGGGCTAGGGATAATTTACTCCAGGGTTAATTTAACCCTGCTTCTAAGGTCTGACCATTCTAGGAAATCTACCCAATGCCCTGGTAGTCTCTCCACTTTGGCTGGTGGGAACACAAACTGTTTCCACCTCTGAATGAAGTCCAGGAAAATGGCTCACTGCTTTTCAGTAATCCTTTCCCTTTCTGGAGGGAGATTTACACTGTCTTTGCAAAGTTTTATTTCATGCATACACATATCCACTCAGTTAAAGATTAGGATTCCCTGTGCAGATCTCTGAGGTTCTTGCTGTTACATTTTTAACACTGCTCTTTTCCCCAGCAATCTGCTCTGATAATCTAGCCTCCTCAGCCTGCCTGACTCCCAATATCCAACTCCAGTTTTATGAGACTTTTGTATTAGGTTCCTTTTCCCTGTGCTGCAGCTTAGAAACTGCCTATAGGTAGCACGCTCAGAAAGGTGTAGGGATCAACTCGTTTGTTTACTCCTGCTCAGAGATCCCAGTATTGATCTGACTGTTGTTCAGTTTTCCTTATTACTACATTTTTTTCATTATATATTTATTTGCCATTTGGATTTCCTCTTCTGTAAATTACCTGTCTATATCCTTTACACTTTTTTTAAGAGACAAGGTCTCACTTTGTTGCCCAGGCTGGAGTGCAGTGACACAATCATGGCTTAATGCAGCCTCAACCTCCTGGGCACATACAATCCTCCTGCCTCAGTCTCCGGAGTAGCTGGTACTGTAGGCACACACCACCATGCCTGGCTAATTTTTTTTTTTGGTAGAGATGAGGTCTTGCTATGCTTCTCCAGCTGACCTTGAGCAGTTCTTCCTTCTCGGCCCCACAAAGCACTGAGATTACAGGCATGAGCCACAGCACCTGGCTACATTTTTTTTCCTATTAGGCTATATTTTATTTTATCTATTGATTTTAGTCGTTCTTTATATACTCTAGATATTAGCTTTTTATTTAGTATTTCTTCCCTCCCTCCCTCCCTTCCTTCCTCCCTTCCTTTCTTTTTCCTTCCCTCCTTCCTTCCTTCTTCCTTTCCTCTTTCCTTCCCTCCCTCCCTCCCTCCCTCCTTACTTCCTTCCCTCCTTCCTTCCTTTTTTTTTTTTTTGACAAAGTCTCACTCTGATGCCCAATCTGGAGTGCAGTGGCATGATCTCAGCTCACTGCAACCTCTGCCTCCCGGGTTCAAATGATTCTCCTGCCTCAGCCTCCCCAGTAGCTGGGATTACAGGTGCATGCCACCAAGCCTGGCTAATTTTTGTATTTTTAGTAGAGATAGGATTTTGCCATGTTGGCCAGGCTGCTCTGGAACTCCTGACCTCAAGTAATCGGCCCTCCTTAGCCTTCCAAAGTATTGGGATACAGGTGTGAGCCACCTCGCCCAGCCAGAATTCTTCCTTTCTAGAATATTTTCTGTCTTCTCTTGTAAGTTCCACATGACTGCTTGAGGCTGTATGGTAGAAAAAGTTTTTATGGGCAAGGCGTGGTTGCTCACGCCTGTAATCCCAGCACTTTGGGAGGCCGAGGCAAGTGGATCACCTGAGGTCAGGAGCTGGAAACCAGCGTGGCCAACAGGAGGAAACCCTGCCTCTACTAAAAATACAAAAACTAGCTGGACATGGTGGTACATGCCTGCAATCCCAGCTACTCGGCTGGCTGAGGCAGGAGAATTGCTTGTACCTGGGAGTCGGAGGTTGCAGTGAGCCGAGATCGTGCCACTGCACTCCAGCCTGGGTAACAGAGTAAGACTTTGTCTCGGAAAAAAAAAAAAGAAAACCAAAGAAAAAGTCTTTATGGTAGAATAACACAATCTCTTGCCTTTCTTCAGCTTTGAATTGAATGAAAGATCATATTAAGTAGAAATACAAAGCCCTTGAGAGGGAGCCTTCCTAAGGCCTACTGTAATGGCATTCATGGAGTAGATGAGCAATGCATTTTTTCTTGAACCAAATTAGAATGGAATTTATTGCAGAGCTGGTATTAACTCTCTCCCAACAGTAAGTCTGAGATAGCCACCTCAAGTGCTTTTATCCATAGTAAGAAAGGAGTTATATTATGAGGAAAGTACAGAAAAGTGTGCATCATTTGGAGGCCTGTGTCATCTATGGGCAAACACAGCTCTAGGTATGTCTCTGGTAGTATCTGCTTACCCTCTATGTGAACCTAGAGCATGAAATAAGTTAAAACTCCAGCATGATGCATTAGTGATAATGTCCCTTTGGGACAGCTAAAATGTCCTTCCCTGAAAAAGTGAATAAACTTACATTTGTGCTTAAAAATTTCAGATGTTGTCATTATTATTAAATTTGTATTATTTAGATTTCAATATTATTTATCATTATTTGATTATTTGAATTATCAATTAATCATTTAAACTTAATTATTATTAAGGAAAAACAGTTGAGTCCTGCTGAATTGACTGGAATCAACCCTGGCAATATGATTCATACTTCAACTTTGCTCCTAGGGAAGTGCCTGCTAAGCACTCTTTGAATTTTTCATCCATTTCCTGGTTCTGAGTTTGACTCAACAAATTTTTCCAATCACCAACTTCACCTACAACACACAAAAAACAGTAGACCCAGACATCTGTTAGAATATTTCTTTATGATTTTACCATTTTGAGTGCAATATTTCACTCTGATATGTTAAAATGGACATATGAAAACTGTTTTACACTCTTTGTTTTTGTTTTTTGAGATAGTGTCTCACTCTGTCACCCAGGCTGGAGTGCCGTGGCATAATCTCGGCTCACTGCAACCTCTACCTCCTGGGTTCAAGCAGTTCTCCCTGCCTTAGCCTCCTGAGTAGCTGGGATTACAGGCTCCCGCCACCATGCCCAGCTAATTTTTGTATTTTTATTAGAGACGGGGTTTCACCATATTGGCCAGGCTTGTCTCAAACTCCTGATCTAAGGTGATCCACCTGCCTCGGCCTCCCAAAGTGCTGGGTATAGGCGTGAGCCACTGCACCTGGCCAGAAGTTTTACACTCTTAAAACCTAATGTAAATTCTGTTGTAAAATTAACAGTGTCCACTGGGACTCCACCATCTGTGGTGTGGGAGGTGACATGCTTTCTTTACATCATTTGGAGGAGCCACCAGCTTCAATGATCCCCATCCCTACTCCTCTCCCAACGCCTAGAACTTAAAATTCCACTTTTTGAGAATAGTTTTCTCTCTAAAGTCTCTTGAAGACTTTAAATACCCTTTGAAAAGTTAACATTTTATAGCAGGTTTTCATTAAGACCTCAGATACTGAAAATTTTGCAAAAATGTATTATTTTGCCTGAGTTTGGGATTTTCTTCTTACTGGCTGTTACAAGTAAAGATTACTTTTTTCTTAAGGATCTTTTGCTCATTTAGGTTGAAGTTATAAGTTCCATATTGCATAGCTATTGAAAGGTATGTTAATAAAGAGAGTTTAATGATGCGAAGAAATGCTAACAATATATTAAGGGAATAAAAGAAAACACAAAACTGTTTACAAATGTCATCAGCTATGAAACGTCACAGAATAAGAGTGGAAGAAAATATGCCAAAAAGTTAAACCCACCTCTGGTGGAAGAAATTTGGACAATTTTAATACTTTTCACATTTTTCTATGCTTTCTGAAATTTCTGCAAGGAATATTATAAACTTTTAAAACTATTACTTTATTCACCTTAGAATTTTCCTATTCTGAATAGTACTTAATTAGCCATGTACAGAAAGGTTCTATTTCTCACCTCCATAAAGCTAATAAAACAAGGCATAAAAATGGGGGTTAGGAATCTAAACAAAGTTAGGTTTACATTCAATGTTCCACTCACAGTAGATTTTACTTTATTTATTATTATTATTATTTTTTTTCTGAGTTGGAGTCTCCCTCAATTACTCAGCCTGGAGTGCAGTGGTGCAATCTCAGCTCACTGCAAGCTCCACCTCCTGGGTTCAAGTGATTCGATTCTCCTGCCTCAGCCTGCCAAGTAGCTGGGACTGCAGGTGCATGCCAACACACCCAGCTAGATTTTGTATTTTTAGTAGAGACGGGGTTTCACCATATTGGCCAGGCTGGTCTCGAACTCCTGACCTCAAGTGATCCATCCACCTTGGCCTCCCAAAGTGCTGGGATTACAGGCGTGTGCCACTGCATCTGGCCTCAGTATATTTCAAAAATGAGTTTTCATTTGAAAAAGTATAGTAAAGTCATGTAGACCTAGGCTTAAATCCTGACTCCACTGTTTATTAACTATGTGACAATGGAAAATTAATGTTCCTGAGCTTTGATTCCTACATTTGTAAAATCAAGAACTTCAGTGTTTTTTTACAATAAAATGTAAGCCCAACAAAAAGTTTAATACATGATAGATGCCTGATGTTAGCTGCTGTTGTCCTTGCTGCTATATGTGCTGCCTCTACATCTCATTATTTCATTATATACTCAATACAAAATAACACTGGCAGTCCTTAAGCTATATTGTCATACATTTCCACAAGAATTTAGAATACTTTAATGAAATATAGTAAAAATAATCCATGTCAGAGACAACTAGTTGCCTATCTCATACTCATTTTCTCCTTCTTCCTCATTGACAAAACCCTCATTTTAATTGGGTGGTAATATGCTCAGCTTTAAAAAGTCACATTTCCCAGTCACCACTGCAAGGAAGGTGGCCAATGAAATGTGAGAAGTCATTGGTCAGGCTTGGTGACTCACCCTGTAATCCCAGCACTTTGGGAGGCCAAGTCAGGTGGATCACCTGAGGTCAGGAGTTGGAGACCAGCCTGGTCAACATAGTGAAACCCCATGTCCACTAAAAATACAAAAATTAGCCAGGCATAGTGATGAGTGCCTGTAATCCCAGCTACTCAGGAGGCTAAGGCAGGAGAATCACTTGAACCCAGGAGGCAGAGGTTGCAGTGAGCTGCAATTACACTACTGCACTCCAGCCTGGGAGACAGAGTGAGACTCTGTCTCAAAAAAAAAAAAAAAGGGAAGAGAGAGAAAGAAGAGAAAGAAGTCATTGGCCAGGCATAGTAGTTCACACCTGTAATCCCAGCACTTTGGGAAAGGAGTTTAAGACCAGCCTGGCCAGTATGGTGAAACCCAGTCTCTACTAAAAATGCAAAAAAAAATTAGCCAGGCATGGTGATGTGCACAAGAATCTCTTGAACCTGGGAGGCAGAGGTTGCAGTGAGCCAAGATTGTGCCACTGCACTCCAGCCTGGGCAACAGAGCAAGATTCTGTCTCAAACAAAAAAAAAAAAAAAGAAAAGTCACTGATGGGGCTTCCAGGAAAGTTCTTTAAAAAAGGGCTCACTAGGCTGGGCATGGTGGCTCACGCCTGTAATCTCAGCACTTTGGGAGGCCGAGGTAGGCAGATCACCTGAGGTCAGGAGTTCACGACCAGCATGGCCAACATGTGAAACCCTGTCTTTAAAAATAAAAAAAATAAAAAATAAAAAATAAAAAAGGGCTCACTCAGATAATACGATTCTGCCTTTCGCCCTCTCATTTTCTCCTATCTGAATTTGAACATAATAGTTGAGCATCAGCTGCTATCTTGTTTTCAGAAGGTGATAATCACAAAGGACTCTCAACAGCAGATAGGATTCTAAAAGATTATGTATGGGGCTGCCAGTTACAGCTCTGGAGAGTCTGTGTCCAGACCTCTTATTGAGGCAGAGAAAAATGAAACCCTATCCTATTTAAGATGAAGTTATTTGGATTACCTATTGTGTGCAAAGTCAGTCCCTAACTGATACAATCCCAGAAACCAATGCAACTTTACCTTTGCGGAAAAGGAATGGGCCAACAGCACCGTGTGTGTTCTGAGATTTCGCTCGCATTGCTTGGAAAGTGCTCTGGACTGAGATGGTTTGAATTTGCTCCCCAGTTAGAAAGAATCCCAAGAACTCCGCAATCTGTTTTATTCCAGCAGCCAGATTCTGTAAAAAAAATTTCTTAAAGATAAACTTCTATGGGAATTGTTCTCTGCACTAAGACAGACTTTTTAGCCATTGGCGTTATTGAGACTAACTCCCTAGCTCATTTGTTTATCCCTCCCTTTAAACTTAGAGTACTTTCATCCTCTTAGATAAGTATTGAGATATCTGTATAAGATATTCTGTATTGGTTATACTTTGTAGATTCAACTTATGACTCTTGTTGAACTTACCAGATAATTGTTTTTTAGTATGTAAATAATGACAGTAACATTAATTTACAGCTTATAATTCTAAATTATAATTAATCTAGAATAATATTAATTGTATTAAAAAAGCACCAGTCTAGACCAGATGAGGAAATTAATGTATTTCTATGTGCTCCTTTGAATTCTCTTTTTTTCTGAATTCTATTTATAGCTGATGTTTAATTCCATTAAGAAGGTCTAATTTTTAGAATCCTAAAAACTTGAAGGAATTTTTTTTTTTTTAGACAGGGTCTTGCTCTGCTGCCCAGGCTAGAGTGGTGCAAGGGCACAATCACGGCTCACTACAGCCTCGACTTCCTGGGCTCCAGCCATCCTCCCACCTCAGCCTTCTGAGTAGCTGGGACAACAGGTGTGTGCCATCACATCTGGCTAATTTTTGTATTTTTGTAAAGACAGGGTTTCCCCATGGTGCCCATGTGGCTCTCATAGTCTTTAATAGACCAGTGCACAATATGAATCTCTGAGAGAGCAGGCTATAGAATACAGCAGTTCCTAAATCTACTTAAATAAACAACTTCCTCCCAGACCTCAAGAAATAATTATGAACAGCTGGGACAACACTGGCATTCTTTGGTGCACGAGTTTCAGAAACACTATTCTAAACTAGAATTAATAGGTTATTTGATATTATATAAATGCATTCTGTAAACACAAAAATAGATTAAACCACACTTTTTTTTTTTAGATGGAGTTTTGCTCTTGTTGCTCAGACTGGAGTGCAGTGGTGCGATCTTGGCTTACTGCAACTTCTGCCTCCTGGGTTCAAGCAATTCTCCTGCCTTAGCCTCCTGAGTAGCTGGGATCACAGGTGCACACCACCATGCCCAGCTAATTTTTGTATTTTTAGTAGAAACAGGGTTTTACCATGTTGGCCAGGCTGGTCTCGAACTCCTGACCTCAGGTGATCTGCCCATCTTGGCCTTCCAAAGTGCTGGAATTACAGGTGTAAGCCACCATATTGGCCTAAACCATCACACTGGACTAAACCACATTTTTTTTTTTTGAGATGGAGTCTCGTTCTGTTGCCCAGGCTGGAGAGTGCAGTGGCACGGTCTCTGCTCACTGCAACTCCACCTGCAGGCTTCAAGTGATTCTCTTGCCTCAGCCTCCTGAGCAACTGGAATTACAGGTACCTTCCACCATGCCTGGCTAATTTTTGTATTTTTAGTAGAGATGGGGTTTCACCATGTTGGTCAGGCTGGTCTCGAACTCTTGACCTCATGATTCACAGCCGCCTCAGCCTCCCAAAGTGCTAGGATTACAGGCATGAGCCACCATGCCAGGCCTAAACCACACTTTCTTTGTATAAGAATGTAATAGAAGACTGGTATTAGAAATTCAACTACGTTAAGGAGCACTTGACACTCCCTTCTCTTTAACATGCTTTCTCCACTGAGATTGCAGGACTCTGCTTTCCTTTCCACCTCAGTAGCTACCCCTTCCTGGTCTCCTTTGCTGATTCCTCCTTTTTTCCCCAAACTCTTTAAATTGGTGGGCTCCAAGGTTCAGTTCTTGGTCGCCTTCTCTATCTATATACCCAGGTATATATTTCCATGGCTTTAAAGCACATCTATGTGTGAGCAATTCCCAAATTTCATCTATGGCCCAGAACTCTCTCTACTTGCAAAACTTGTATGCCCAACTGCCTACTTGACCTCTCAATTAGAATGTCTAATAAACATCTCTAACTTAATGTGTCCAAAACCAAACCTCTGATTTTCCCCACAGTCCTTCACCTGCTGCCATCTCCCACTCAGTTGATGACAACTCAGTCTCAATATTATTGGTCAGGTTTACTGTGACTTCTCTCCTTCTTTTACCACTCTCCCCTCCATCCAATTCAGCAGCAAATCCTGTTGGCCCTTCCTTCAACATATGTCTAGAATCCAACCTCTTCTCAACCCCTGCATGCCCCTTCTTGGCCTGAGCCACCATCTTCCTTTGCCTGGACTATTGCAGTGCCCTCTTCACAGCTCTCCTAGCAGTCTTTACACCAGTTCATTCTCACACCCAGCTAAAATGATCCTGTTAAAAACACATCTGCTCCAATCACTCCTCTGCTCAGATTCCACAGTGGCTTCCCACTTTCCTCAAAGTGAAAGCCAGAGTAAATGGCCTGCCACTCTATCCCTCATGCCCCATCCTAACTCCTTGACTCTGTCCTCACTGGCTGTTCAGCCCTGGTTTACTCCTACTAACCCAGGCATATCTGCTGTCTCTTAATCTCACCAGGACTATCCCAGCCTTTGCTCCAGTTGATTCCCTCTGCCAGAAATGCTCTTTCCCAGTTACCTACACAGCTCACTCCCCCAGTTCCCACAGATCTTTGTTCAAATCACATCCTCTCAATAAGGTCTCTCCTAACCTTCCTTTTTTTTTTTTGATACTGGATCTTACTTGTCACCCAGACTGGAGCGTGGGATCCTAATCATGGCTCACTGCAGCCTCCATCTCCTAGGCTCAAATGATCCTCCTGTCTCAGCTTCCTGAGTAGCTGGTACTACAGGCACACGCCTAATTTTGTTGTTTTTTTTTTTTTTTTTGAGATGGAGTCTCGATCTGTAGCCCAGGCTGGAGTGCAATGGCCTGATCTTGGCTCGCTGCAACCTCCGCCTCCTGGGTTCAAGCAATTCTTGTGCCTCAGCCTCCCGAGGAGCTGGGATTACAGGCATCTGCCACCATGCCTGCCTAACGTTTGTATTTTTAGTAGAGACGGGGTTTCACCATATTGGCCAGACTGGTCTGGACTCCCGACCTTGTGATCCGCCCACCTCGGCCTCTCAAAATGCTGGGATTACAGGTATGAGCCACCGTGCCCGGCTGCGCCTGCCTAATTTTTAAAAATGTGCCCAGGGTGGTCTCAAGCTCCTGGCCTGAAGTGATCCCCCTGCCTCAGCCTCCCAAAGTGTTGGGAATATAGGCATGAGCCACCACGCCAGCCTGACCACCATATTTTACACTGGAATTTGTCCAATCCTCCCCTATGCCTGGCCCCCCAGTATTTTTATATATATATTTTTGAAACAGAGTCTTGCTCTAATGTCCAGGCTACAGTGCAGTGGCATGATCTCGGCTCACTTCAACCTCCGCCCTCCGAGTTCAAGCGATTCTCCTGCCTCAGCCTCCCGAGTAGCTGGGATTACAGGCACCCACCACCATGCCCACATAATTTTTGTATTTTTAGTAGACACAGGGTTTCACCATCTTGACCAGGCTGGTCTTGAACTCCTGTCCTCGTGATCAACCCTCCTCGGCTTCCCAAAGTGCTGGGATTACAGGTGTGAGCCACCATGCCCAGTGCCTCCCAGCATTTTTAATTTCCTTTCATCAGCTATGCTGTTTCCTTTTTTCTCACACACTATATACATTTTAAAATTTATTGTGTTTATTATGTATCATTCTTTCTTTCCACTTTCTCCAACTAGCATGCAACCTATTCCAGGGCAGCGATCCTTGTCTGGTCTATTTATTGATGTATCACCAGGGCCTAATCAGTGAGCAATCACTCGCTAGATATTTGTTACATCAATAGACAATTTTTTAAAAAATAACTTAACTGGATGAGTTAGTCCACAACCAAATGTAAGTTCAATTAAATCAACTGAGACCTACCTATTTTTTTTTCATTGCAAATTTGAGCTATCCATCATAAAGGAAAAATAAAGCAGTCACTTTCAGTAATAAGTTGCTAAGCATTATTTTATTTCTGTTAAATAAACACCCTAAGCATGTATGCATGGTTTGATTTTCCTTTTCCAGCACTGTACCATATATCTGGAATATTTTTAAAAATTGAACACCGTATTTGTTCATATAATCAGACATTATAAGTAAGTGCTCTATGTTATGGTTTACAATAAATATTGCTCTAAAATATCAATAATAGTCTCACCTCTTTCAGGTCTTCGTATAATATGAACTTAACATTGTCGTCGTCAAGATGTTTGTTCCAATTAATTGCAAAATCAAAATAGCTTCCCCAAGAAACTAAAAACACAGGGGAATACTTTAAGAAATTTCGAATAACTGAGGTTAAAATGATGGATTTATGCTATAAAATATAAACTATATATATGTGTATATACTTGAGATATATTTATGTTATTATAAATCCTGGCCACCAAAAAGCTGACATAAATCAGTCCCATTGTCTAAATTTCTATTCATTTTTGTACCTTTCGGAACATTTTCCATAAATAACACAAAATTCAGCATGTTATAAAAGTGATTTATAAAAACTACGAGACATTCATGAATATTCAGGTGGATAAAAACATTCAGAAATAGTGAATGACACATGAAAGCTGACAGAGATAATTCTAGAAAGAAATTAGAAAGATATTTTCTGGACTATCATTGTTCAAAAAAATATAATTTTTAATATACATAATTTTAAAAAGCAAAAGAAACAAATGAAATTAATTTTAATGTTTTACCCCACTTAACCCAATTTATCAATTATTTCATCACATAATCAACAAAAATCTATGAGTGAAACATTACATCTTTTAAATAGTCTAAATCTTCAAAAGCTATTATTAGACATATACTAAGAATCTCAATTTGGATGCTGACTTTTTATTGAAAACGCTTGATGTATATTTAGATTCAATAACACTTATAATTTAAAAAGTATATTCACATGCCCAATTTATTACAAACTTACTTAAGTTTTCCAGTAGCTGAATTGTATATCCATTTAAAAATTTGAATTGAAAATTTTTTAAATGAAAAATTTAGTTGCTTAGTTGCACCAGTCCCATTTCAAGTGCTCAGTTGTCACATATGGCTGGTGGCCACCACATTGAGCAATGCAGCTCTAGACAATGATCAACTGTGCCGTTTACTGGCTGTGCGACTTTGAGCAACTCCCTAAAACTCTCTGTACTTTAGATTCCTCATCTGTAAAATGAGACATTACGAGACTTAAATGAATTAACACATATCAAATGCTAAAAACAGTGCCTGCTTCATAGTATCACTCAATAACCTTTTTTTTTGAGACAGAGTCTTGCTATATTACCCAGGTTGGAGTACAGTGGTGCGATCTTTGCTCACTGCAAGCTCTGCCTCCTGGGTTCAAACAATTTTCCTGTCTCATTCTCCTGAGTAGCTGGGACTACAGGCACATGCCATCATGCCTGGCTGATTTTTGTATTTTTAGTAGAGACAAGGTTTCACCATATTGGTTAGGCTGGTCTTGAACTCCTGACCTCAGGTGATCCACCCACCTCGGCCTCCCAAAGTGCTGGGATTACAGTGTGAGTCACCACTCCTGGCCTCGATAGCCATTACTATTGTTATTACTATTATTAATAATATCATAATTATTATCATGATCATCATCATGAAGCCCTTGCTTTGAGCCAGGCAGTTTTATGTGTTTTATTTGCTGCCGCAAATACTGTAAGTTACCTACCCATTATCTAATACATCCTTTTAGTTGCTAACCAAACCCTGATTATTTGGGTCTAAGCTGATCATGAGAATTCTGTTTCTCCATTACCTGCCTTCCTTAGAGCTGTAATTGGCCACATGAAATGGTTCTGACCAGTGAAACACAAGCAAGAGTCTACTGGAAGGTTTCTGGCAAAACTATTGCTGTGTGGAACTGTGGGAAGCAGAAAGGTTCCTCTTCAAAGTTTCCTTTCTTGTTAAAGAATAAATTCTTCTTGCTTTTTGCTAATAACTCTTTGTTAAGCCCTTTCCTCTGTAGCTGTTAGACATGCTTACAGGCACGTAGTATATTCTACGTCCTTGTGCTTTAACGTAGATACCTGTGCTGGATGTGCTCACAGGCACGTCTCAGCTCGCAATCTATACCCCTTCTTTATTTAAACTTCTCTATTGCTATTACCTGTTTAGAAAAGTTTTAAGTTATTAGCCAATCAGGTTTTAGTTTAGATTGTGAGGTCTGGCTCTAACCAAAGGAGATCAGACATAGCAGTAAGGACAACCCCAAATGCGTAAGGGATAAATATGTCTGCTTTTCCTTTGTGCATTGTACTCTTGTGGCAAAATGGCTAGTGAGGGTACCCTTCCTGCAGGAAGTAAAAATTGTTTTGCTGAGAGATCCTTTTTTTTTTTTTTTCTTTTTTTTTGGTAGAAACACTGAAAACCAGATCCTTTGTCTCAGTGCTGATTTTTCTTTGTAGCACCTGTTTCCAACAGGAACACATTTGGCTGCTGCTATCCTTCCTCCTTTTTCATAACCTAAAGGTGATGACTGGAAGGATAGTAGGCAATTTCAGGGTATATTGTGAAAAGTATGAGAGAGAGGCTGAGGGAATATCAGAGGTACAGGCCAGAGATCCCAGGAACCAGCCACTTACCTTCAGACTTCCTCTTAAATGAGAAAAACAAACTTCTGCAAGGATGGATAGGGAAACAAAGAGTCCCTAAAATAGATTGTCCCACTAATGACAAGTTTCTCATTATCATTTGCAGTAACACGGAGGGAGGACATTATGTTAACCAAAATAAGCCAGACACAAAATGGAGCCTGGGCAATATAGTGAGGCTCCATCTCTACAAAAAGAAAAAAAAAATCTATAATCCCAGCACTTTGGGAGGCCGAGGGGGGTGGATCACAAGGTCAAGAAATCGAGACCATCCTGGTCAACAAGGTGAAACCCTATCTCTACTAAAAAATACAAAAAAATTAGCTGAGCATGGTGGCACATGCCTGTAGTCCCAGCTACCCTGGAGGCTGAGGCAGGAGAATTGCTTGAACCTGGGAGGCGGAGGTTGTGGTTAGCCAAGATCCAGCCATTGTACTCCAGCCTGGGTAACAAGAGCCAAACTCCATCTCAAAAAAAAAAAAAAAAAAATCAGCTGGGCATGGTGGTACATGCCTGCGGTCCCAGCTGCTTAGGAGACTGAGGATCACTTGAGCCCAGAAGGTCAAGGCTGCAGTGAGCCACACTCTTTGAGACAGAGTGAAACCTTGTCTCAAAAAAAAAACATAAAGAGGAGAAGAATACCACATGATCTCACTTACATGTTGAATCTTTAAAAAGTCAAATACATAATAGAGAGTGGGATGGCGGTTACAGGGGTGCGGAAGGGGAGGAAATGGGAAGATGTAAGTCAAAACGTACAAACTTGCTGTTACGTAGTTATGAATTAATCAGTTATGAGTGTCTTGAGATCTAATGTATAGCAGGAAGATGGCAGTTAATGATATTGTATTTTATACTACATAATATTTGTTAAAAGAGTAGATTTAGGTGCTCTTACTAAACACAAAAAAGGTAATTGTGTGACATGATGAATATGTTAATTTGCTTGATTGTATTAATCATTTCATGATGTATATGGTGAAACATCATGTTGTACACCTTAAATATATACAACAAAAAATAAATTTTTAAAAAAGTAGTCCTGTGAACTGACAACAGCTTCTCCTTTAGGGTCACTGGGCTTTAATATCCCATCTAATACACTGTAGAGACTCAAAAGAGCACTAATAAAAGGAATCAGTTACCGGTCTCTGGCCACTATACCCATGGATGTAGCGTCACTGCCACTTACAAGCATTGGCAAGTGATTTAGCTTTTTTTTTGAGACAGAGTTTCACTCTTGTCACCCAGGCTGGAGTGCAATGGTGCCATATCTGCTCACTGCAGCCTCTGCCTACTGGATTCAAGCGATTCTCCTGCCTCAGCCTCCCAAATAGCTGGGATTACAGGCATAAGCGACCACATCCAGCTAATTTTTGTATTTTTAGTAGAGACAGGGTTTCACTATGTTGGCCAGGATGGTCTCGATCTCTTGACCTCATGATCCGCCCGCCTTGGCCTCCCAAAGTGCTGGGATTACAGGCATGAGCTACCATGCCCAGCCCCAAATTAGTTTTTAAAACAGTCATGCATTGAATTGTTGGATACCCAGAACTAATGGTGCTGTAACAGTTCATTCAAATGTAACTTTTTGGTTCCCAGATCTACCTAAACCTTCTTCCTTTACCCTAAAACACATTTGGGTTTTCACATGTATGTGGTCATCTGTTCAAGTAAGAGGAATTCTTTTACCAATAGCCATACCTTGTCCTTTCATGAACTGTCTGAAGAATTCATCCCAAGAGTCATAGCTTGGAATATCAGGGACATCGTTATGGAAATGAAAAAAAGATACTGCTGTATCTTTAGGGTTTCGAAATATCACCAATATCTAGGGAATAAAAACTGAGTTAATTTATTTAGGCCTATGCTTTGAAATTTGGAAAATTGAAAGGGTGAGCAATATCATCATGTCCACTCATGTATTAAATAATTGTGTTAATATAGAGAGAAAGAATGAAAGTAGGAAATTGAGGAACAGGAGGTGGCTGATGAGGAAATCTGGGGAAAGGAGAGAAAGAAAGAAGAAGAAAAAGACTGATATTGTAGCAGAGGATTCTTGCTAATGAATTTAGGTAACAAGATGCATAGAAGATGTAAAAAGGAAAAAAAGAGCAAGCTCACTAGGATAATTACAAGAGTATGATCTGAAAGCTTAAACCCCCAAATAAAAATTGCAAATAATGTTAAGGATGACAAAAATAATGTTTAGAGTTTGTAGGAGAAGATTAAAAAATGACAAAGCACACTCTCTGGGTATGATGTTTATGGGTGAGTAGATGAAGCAGAATGTCTGAATTCCTATATCTGTCTTCTCTGATTTAAAAAAAAAAAAAAAAAAAAAAAGCATTCCTTTGGACCGGGTGTGGTGGTTCATGCCTGTAATCCCAGCACCTTGGGAGGCTGAAGCAGGTGGATAACCTAAGATTAGGAGTTCCAGGCCAGCCCAGCTAACATGGTGAAACCCCATCTCTACCAAAAATACAAAAATTAGCTGGGCATGGTGGCATGTGCCTGTAATATCAATTACTCGGGAGGCTGAGGTTGGAGAATTGCTTGAGTCCAGGAGTCAGAGGTTGCAGTGAGCCCAGATTGCACCATGGCACTGGGGGACAGGAGTGAGACTCTAAAATAAATAAATAAATAAATAAATAAATAAATAAATAAAGTATTCCTTTGGATGAGTAGCATGAAATAACCATTGTAAAGAGCAGACTGAAATTCAAGAGAATGAAAAGATTGCAGAGGATCACACCTCTGCTCTGAGTTCAGCCTTCTGGCCTGAAGCCTTCCATTTTGAAAACTGAGGAAATGGGAGGACACATGATCCAGCATGTTCCTGAATTCCGAGGAATCCAAAAACATGTGAGGCCAGACAACTAGAAACAGGCAGAAGTCATTTTGCTTTCAGAAAGGGGAAAGATGTGGATTTTGCAAAGTGCAGATTTGTGATATTCACTTTCATTTGGGAGAAGTGTAGAACTGACTTAAAACAAGATTTGGAGCCACATAAAACAGTAACCAACAGGGAGCAACATGGGTCCTCTAAGAACAAGTCAGCTAATACCTGGATTTTTTCAACATGGTCATCAGATTAGTAGGTGGAGTGGCTTATGATTTCTTTTTCAAAGAAAGTAAGAATGTAAGCCAGAAGTAGGAGCAGTTAGGCATATCAAACTGAATGGGGGCCGGGCACGGTGGCTTATGCCTGTTATCCTTGCACTTTGTGAGGCTGAGGCAGGTGGATCACTTGAGGTCAGGAGTTTGAGACCAGCCTGGCCAACATGGGGAAAACCTGACTCTACTAAAAATACAAAAATTAGCCAGGTGCAGTATTGCATACCTGTAGTCCCAGCTACTCAAGAGGCTGAGGCAGGAGAATTGCTTGACCTGGGAGGCAGAGGTTGCAGTAAGCGAAGATTGTGCCATTGCACTCCAGCCTGGGCAACAGAGCAAGACTCTGTCTCAAAAAAAAAAAAAAAAAAAAAAAAATGACTGGGTACTTGTGTACAAAGGAGGCTAAATAGTTAATCAACTAGTGTAAACCTGCCAGGAGGTTTTTAATAAGCCTTTCCACTATCTTGGCTGGGTGATAGCTGATGTTTTAATGAATGATTTAAGTAAAGATATAGAAGTTATATTTATCAAATTTGTAAATAACATGAAAGTGGGAGGGAATCAGGATCTCAAAATATCTTGTCTGTCTAAAGAATTTAACTAACAGGATAAAATTGAGCCGAGATCATGGGTCTGGATCTTGTCTTGTGCTTAGATCCAACACTCACCCCTGCCCCCAGTCCAAATATAGTAGATTCTTGTCATTTGAAGGTTTTATATTTGAGGCTTTAACTACCACTCAGTTGCCCTGGCTTGTAGCAGTTTGTAAGTTTACGAAGACATAAATTTGAATCTGAGGGCTAATTGGCTGGAGTAGGAACAAATTCCCCACATCAATGTCTTACCTCCCTGCTGTTGCTCTTGTTTTTTGTTTGTTTGTTCGTTTTTTGTGGTTGTTTTTGTTTTTTGAGATGACTCTTGTCACCCAGGCTGGAGTGCAATGGCGCGATCTCAGCTCACTGCAACACCCGCCTCCTGGGTTCAAGCGATTCTCCTGCCTCAGCCTTCCAAGTAGCTGAGATTATAGGCACGTGCCACCACACCTGGGTATTTCTATTAGGTTGGGGTCAAAGTAATTGCAGTTTTTGCCATTAGAAGTAATGCAAAAACTACAACCACTTTGGTGCCAACCTAATATTTTTTGTAGAGATGGGGTTTCACCATGTTGGCCAGGCTGGTCTTGAATTACTGACCTCAAGTGATCTGGCTGCCTCAGCCTCCCATAGTGCTGGGATTATAAGTATGAGTCACCATGTCCAGCAGGGAGTGGAAATCTTTTTTTTTTCTCCTCCTCCGCCAGGAGTGTAAATCTTGATTGTAACTAATTCAAATCATCTTCTTCTGAGACAGAATAAAAGATACCAGGAAATAAGGAATAGAGGGGAGATCAGGTGAGAGGAAACAAAAAAGTTTGGGTAAAAAGTAGTAATTGTAAGAAATATATCAATATTGATTAATAAAACAACACTTTTAAACAAATGGTAAGAACAGCCAAAGCACATATAGCCCTGCATGCATGCTGTGAAATTTGTTACTACATGTGAAATTCAGAAATAAAATAGTTTTGGCCCGGCATGGTGGCTCATGCCTGGATTCTCAGCACTTTGGGAGGCCTTGGTGGCCAAAGGATCTCTTGAGGCCAGGACTTCAAGACAGGCCTGGGCAACATAGTGAGATGCTGTCTCTATAAAAAATTTAAATAAAATTTAAAAAATAGTTTTAGGCCTCAGGTAAATAGTGCTCACCAGACAGAAAAAAAGGAATAATTTTTTTTCTCATTTTACTAGATTGTATTTTTTTTTTGTTAGACACTCTAAATATTCTAGTGGGATTCTGAAATTTATTCACTATAAAACAGATTATAACATACATTTTATTCTGGCAGGGTGTGGTGGCTCATGCCTCTAATCCCAGCACTTTGGGAGGCCGAGGCACACAGATTTCAAGGTCAGGAGATAGAGACCATCCTGGCCAACATGGTGAAACCCCGTCTCTACCAAAAACACAAAAAAATTAGCTGGATGTGGTAGCATGCACCTGTAGTTCCAGCTACTCAGGAGGCTGAGGCAGGAGAATTGTTTGAACCTGGGAGGTAGAGGTTGCATCAAGCTGAGATCGCACCATTGCACTCCAGCCTGGGTGACAGAGTGAGATTCCATCTCAAAAAAATAAATAAATAAAATAATAATAAAATAAAACATTTTATTCTATGCATATGTTTTATGTCCTTGTTGAAAATGCATTTGACTTGACTGCAACTATAGCAAATATATGTGAAGAAAGAAACAATAACAAAAAACCTAAATGTCACACTTCATTTATTAAACTTGTATGAGGAGGAGCAAACTCAAGATATATTTCCAAAAAACCTGTATCTATACATAGAGATTTCAAAGAATTATCGGTAGGAAAGGACACTCACCTTGGCTTTATTCTTGAAGATAGACCCAGGCAATTTGTCATAGTGGAGGTGAGTTGCCAAAATCCTTGGTGATGGAAAGTCTTCCATTCTCTTAAAAATATATACAAAAAGGTGAAAGTGTGTGTGTGTGTGTGTGTGTGTGTGTGTAATCACTCATCAAACTCATTACAAGTTTGGTATCTAAATGATAGTTTCTAGCACTACTGTCACTATATCTTCTACTCCTCCTCCAATATTTCTTTCTTTTCTTTTCTTTTCTTTCTTTCTTTCTTTTTTTTTAAGACAGAGTCTCACTTTGTCACCCAGGCTGGAGTGCAGTGGTGTGATCTCGGCTCACTGCCACCACTGCCTCCCGGGTTCAAGTGATTCTCCTGCCTCAGCCTCCCAAGTAGGTGGGATTACAGGTATCTGCCACCACGCAGGGCTAGTTTTTGTATTTTTAGTAGAGACAGCATTTTGACATGTTGGCCAGGCTGGTCTCGAACTCCTAACCTCAGCTGATCCACCCACCTCAGCCTCCCAAAGTGCTGGGATTACAGGCGTGAGCCACCACGCCCAGCCAATCTTCTTTAATTTCTATTTTCTTACTTTGTGGAGATGAGGAATGAAGAATCATAAATAAACAAATAATTAAAATATTCTTGAATTTCTTTGTTGTACCCTGCTTACCATTTCCCAATCGTTTTTGTATTTTTTTAAATTACCTTTTCCCACAATTATATAAATCCATTTTGTTCAAAACAGCTCATAATTTGAAATCTATACTTTCATTTAATTTGGATCTCTTCTATATAATAGTCAAGTCTTTCCACAGTTCCTGCAAATCCATTTTTAGCATCTAAATCTTTCTGTTTAACAAACTAAAACTCTAGGCAATAAAATATCTCAGTGGAACCTGAAAGTACAGAGTTCCTTAAACATCTGAGAAATATTTTATGAGAGAAATTCTTGTCAGTATATGGACTAAAGTGATTGATTCTTTTTCTGTAATCTATTTCTATAGATAATTTTGAAGATAAAATTATCAATTTGATCTGCCAGGATTAAGGGTTTTCACTTATAATCAGATCATTAGTATATGTTATGCAGGGAAGTAAGGCTTCAAGATTTTTTTGGAGATGGAGTTTTACCCTTCTTGCCCAGGCTGGAGTGCAATGGCGCGATCTTGGATCACAGCAACCTCTGCCTCCTGGGTTCAAGTTATTCTCCTCCCTCAGCCTCCCAAGTAGCTGGGATTATAGGCACGTGCTAACATGTCTGGCTAATTTTGTATTTTTAGTAGAGATGAGGTTTCTCCATGTTGGTCAGGTTGGTCTCGAACTCCTGACCTCAGGTGATCCGCCAGTCTCGGCCTCCCCAAATGCTGGGACGACAGGTGTGAGCCACTGCACCCAGCACCAGCTTTAACTTTTTTTTTTCTTTTTTTCTCTCCTAGTTTGTCTGCTTCTCATGATTCCCGGCTTCAAGTTTTTAGTCCCATATCTGCAGAAGTCACTCACTGGTTGGTTGCTGCTACAATATAAATACTCATTGCAAGTGATACAAGGATATTCAGATGTTTGTAGCTAATTGTTCTATAAAAACTTAGTGGAGATCCCAACTCAAGCAAGGGGGCAAAAAATGAAATTTTAAAAATAAAACACAATTTAAATGAATGTTATGGGCATAAGTGGTGACTAGCAGCGTAAAATCTGATTTACATCTAATTGTACTTTTAAACATTTGAATCCTCTCAAGATATTCTAACCCCCATTTTAGAGATTAAAAACAGGCTTTGAGGTTTTAAGCACCTTGTGCAAAATTGCACAGGTGGTTATTTTCAGATTAAGTAATAGAGTGTGGTTGTCACTAAACTACACAGCCAAAAATCATGTACAGACACATGAGAAATTGTAAAGTTACTAAGAAGATTAGAAAAGCACCCAAGGGAAAAATGGAAGTCAACTGTAACAAAATTAGATAGCTATATAATATATGCTACTATGTTCATTAAAATGTGTAATAAAGCCCAAAAGTAAGCAAAGAGTAGATACCCTTTTTTTTTTGAGACAGAGTCTTGCTCTGTCGCCAGGTGCCAGGCTGGAGTATGGTGGCGCAATCTCGGCTCACTGCAATCTCTGTCTCCTGGGTTCAAGCAATTCTCCTGCCTCAGCCTCCCTAGTAGCTGGGACTACAGGCACATGCCATCACGCCCAGCTAATTTTTGTATTTTTTAGTAGAGACAGGGGTTTCACCATGTTGGCCAGGATGGTCTCGATCTCTTGACCTCATGATCCGCCCACTTTGGCCTCCCAAAGGGCTGGGATTACAGGTGTGAGCAACTGTGCCAGGCTGACTAGATACCTTATTTAAGGAAAAATATGTATTCCAGAAAAGTTCTCTGTAAAACAAATAATTGTTAAGTGAAGTTCATTTCACTGATTTCCATTTAAAAATAAAAGACATATTGGCCGGGGGCAGTGGCTCATGCAGGTAATCCCAGCACTTTGGGAGGCCGAGGCGGGTGGATCACTTGAGGTCGGGAGTTTGAGAGTAGCCTGTCCAATGTGATGAAACCCCGTCTCTACTAGAAATACAAAAAATTAGCCAGGCGTGGTGGCACATGCTTGTAATCCCAGCTAGTTGGGAGGCTGAGGCAAGAGAATTGTTTGAACCCAGGAAGTGGAGGTTGCAGTGAGCTGAGATCACATCACTGCCCTCCAGTCTGGGTGCTCTGTCTCAAAAAGAAAGAAGAATAATTGAAAGCTGGATAAATGTTGGCATCATTTCTAAAGATGATTTTAAGCACTCTCCTTAGAAAAAGGTTATGCAAAGGCCTGGACAGGAGATGTCTATGGGCCTTTTCCTTTCTTTCCTACCTAGGACAAAGCTTCTGACTGCCCCTGCTGGCCCATCCTATGTCGGTGTTCCTGGGCCTGTCTTGGCTGAGCCTTCATCAGGTTTGCTTTGGTACAGGTAACCCTCCCAGGTCCTTTGTTGCCATCCAGATCCAGGACTCAGCACTCACCCGCAAACCACCCTCCCCGAGTCTCTGAACACCCATCTCCTTTACCAGGTATATTCCTGCTACTTTGGCCTAATCCATGGAAATGAGCTTCCTTCCACTTAGATTCCAACTTTCAAGTTTGTATTTGGCATCAGGCCAGTGTTTCAGTCACCTTCCAGATACTGTTCCCTAAGTCCCAATCCAGTGGTTTTATGTAGTAGCTGAGTTCTGTCTGCCTGTTGGGAGTTTTGAAAGTTTTACTGAGACTGTGGCTCCCCCTTGAATTCAGCCTTCCCTTCTCTGCTGCATTCTGGTGTGTCTAGGAGTGGGGAGGGGCTGTCTTACTTATTCTTGTTCTGTGCAAGCACTGAAGTCCTGAGGCAGACCCTCCTCCCACTCCTTTCTTGCATTCCCTGGGCAGGGAGTAGAACATCCTGCCTCACACCGAAGTTCCAGCTGTGACTTGCAGTGTAAAATCTGGGAAGGTGAGTAATAACAGCTAGAGCGACCTGTTGTCCTTCTTGCATTCCCTGGGCAGGGAGTAGAACATCCTGCCTCACACCCAAGTTCCAGCTGTGACTTGCAGTGTAAAATCTGGGAAGGTGAGTAATAACAGCTAGAGCGACCTGTTGTACCCTTCACACACATCAGTGACTTACTCTCTTAGCTAATGCTTGATTCCTTCCCGTCCCTTACACACACACGAATCATAACTGAGATAGGCAAGTCAAAAATCATGTCTGACTCATGCCCATAATCTTAGCACTTGGAGAGGACAAGGCAGGAGGATCGCTTGAGCCCAGAAGTTCACTACCAGCCTGGGCAACAAAATGAAACCCTGTGTCTGCAAAAAAAAAAGATATTTTTAAGTTAGCCAAGTGTACTGGCACGTGCCTGTAGTCCCAGCTACGCAGGAGGGTGAAGCTGGAGGATTGCTTGAGCCCAGGAGGTCGAGGCTGCAGTGAGGCATGATCATACCACTCACTGCACTACAACCTGGACAATGAAGTGAGACTCCATTTCAAAAAAAATCATGCCTTACTAGACAAAGACTGCTGATTCCTATTAGCATCCTGCACAGGTCCGTGTCTTCAGAGACGAGACTTTTCTGTTCATTTCCTGAGGTTTCTCAGCTTACTTTCCCCCTACTTAAAATAAAAAAACGAAAACAGGCTGCCTACACAGTACAATTGTTAAGAGCTCAAATTAGAAAGCTTGGGTTCAAATCTTGGCTCCATCATTTATTAGTTCCTTGACCTTGGGCAAGTCCCTAGCAGTTCTATCTTGTGTGAAACGGTAATAAGGTTATTTTGCGATAGAATGAGATAATACCTGAAAAGTGCTGAGGATATGATAAGCACACAGTAAATTGCAATAATTATTAGTATTGTACTTTATAAACTGAAAACTAAAGAATCTCCAAACTGAAAGAAATATTTCTATGATAATTTGCCGTAAGGTTAAAGGCTGTTTGTACTAACCTGATATTTTTCTGAATCCCCACATTCAAGAACTGGGAATTCTGGATATTCATACTTCTTTTTAGAAACAGTAAATATTAATTCACTGACAATGTGGAGAATCCAGTTTGAACCTATCAGAAAAATTAGAGAATAAAAGCTCATTATGATGTCTTGATATAACAAAAGCATATTACTTTAGCATATACATGATAAAGATTAAAATCTACAACCATTCTCTGATGTGTATATTTAGTTCTTCTGTATTTGCAATAACTTGGGCTATGGAAAGAAATGGTTTGATGGAAAACAGTATTTACCCATATTAATATAAAATTCAACTTATTTCTCAGGTGTCTCCTTTAACAAGGGACGATACTTCGTTTTGAATCCAGAATATGTTTCTTACAGAACACTGTTATGTTATAGAAATTGTTTATTATAAGTTAAACATATTATTTTACATTAAATCAATTTTCTACAGGAATCTATAACTTTAATTTTTTGAAAACACAGCATCAGCTAAGAAAAAAGAAAAAATTATTAAATGAGGTTGGCTTTAACAAACAACAGTAGAAAGAATTCAAAGCAGATGGTAGAAAGCAGGATAAGTTAGATTCTTCATGTCTTATTTTCCATTAATGAATGATCTTTGTAAAGTGATTTGAGAAACTGAAGGAGTAATATTTGATACTGAAAATTAATTTATTACATGAAAATCATCATGTAAATTATAGAAGTGGCCGTGCTTTAGCCCAGTCAGAAATCAAGACAAAATCGTTGCTACTGTCACTCCTCCTTGCCAATGGGACTTTCCCACATTCATGCTCCTCCCTTCCAGGCCTGCCATCCATCCCCTTCTGCCATCCATCCTCCATCATGGCCTTTCCACACAGAATTCTTCCTGCAGACCCTGGTGTTTTTAAATCTAACAGTTCTATTTACTGATTTTACAACCTATGTACTTAACCACAGTGACCCTCCTCCTCACTGATGCTCTGCCAGATTCCTGCAGTGAGGAACTGCCATCATCCCACCTTTGTCTCACACCTTCCCCAACCTGCTCACTCTGAGAAGTGTACTTGTAGGAAAAGCCTTGTTATTTACCACACTTTGGATAAGATGCTACCACAATGTCATCATGTCTGGCTTCGAAGGTCTCCAGCGCTTGGAAAGTTTCTGAGGTGCACATGGTGATGGGGTAAGGAATCCCCTGATAGGTGAAAAATAAGTGAGAAAGTGCAGTTTCTTTAGATTTTTCTAAAGCTTCATCAATGTACTCAATAAATTTGGACTTATCAGCCATGGTGGCTCCCTGCTAATGAACCAGCTCTGTGACTGTCCACAGGTAGTGATTGCTTTTAATGGAGTTATGCAGGGGCTGGAATAAAGGTCTCCTCCCAGTCACATGAAAAAAGCTATCATTTAATTCTCATCCACAACCCCCTCACTTTTGCATATCCTCCTGGCAAAAGCTAAACCACAGGTGCAGAACAGGCTGAGGATCAGGGAATTACCCCCAGGGTTGATTACATGACCATTTAGGCAACCTGCCCAGTGAAAGTAAGAATGGAATCTCCTAATAGAAGAATATATATATTAAATATCTAATAATAGGCATTTAATCAGGCATGAAATTTTTCTTTCTCTTTTTTTTTGCCCTCCCCGCCACCCACCTTTTCAACATGCAATTTTTCTACTAGAAATTCACAGAATGAAACCTCAGTTCTCTCCTGGGTTCATAGATTTCCACACACATCCTGTGTGGTGTGACAAGGAAGCAGTGGGATTGTGAGGTAATTTGGTGGGGTGGAAAAGAG
This sequence comes from Aotus nancymaae, assembly GCF_030222135.1. Lineage (NCBI taxonomy): Eukaryota > Metazoa > Chordata > Mammalia > Primates > Aotidae > Aotus > Aotus nancymaae. The sequence goes on from NW_026988471.1 coordinate 36,028,592, forward strand.
AACAGATTTGGGGGCAGTCTTGGGCACTGTCGCTTACTGGCTCAATAGACTTACAAGTCTAAAGACCTGAGTTTGAACCTTGACTCTACCATTTACTAGTTGTGTTACTCTGAGCTAATGATACTATATCTCTAAAAGTTTATGTAAAATTGTTAACAGTGGAAATGTATCTGAGTTACCCCTATGGGTCCACAGCAACCTCATTTCCTGCCTCCTTAGAAGAAAGAACTGGCTGAGGGCATAAGACAGAAAAAGAGACCGAGGCAACTTTCAGAGCAGGAGTGGAAGTTTATTAAAAAGCTTTAGAGCAGGAAAGACAGGAAAGCACACTTAGAAGAGATCCAAGTGGGCTACTTGAAGAACAAGTGCAATGTTTAACCTTAATCCTAGGACTTTATAGACTGGCCCACTTCCGGCATCTGACACCCCTTTCCCATGATTCTTCCCTTAGGGTGGGCTGCCCTCCTTACCTTCGGGAAGTGAGCATGTGCAGTGTGTTTAGGAAGCTGTACACATGCCCATCTGAGGCTTTCTTCTCTTTTCCAGTGTAGTGTCCCCAGAAGGTCATACTATGTCATTGTGTCTCTTAATGCACATGCCGGGAAGTTGTGTTTCCCTGGTATCTGTATTCAATTAACAAAGTACGGCAGGTGTGGACCATCAGAAAATGGCCTCTCCCTGGAGCTCGCTGCCAATCACCCAACATTTCTGGTGAGAGAGAGCCCTCTCCTGCCTCTAATCATGCCTAAGTACCGGTAACAAAATGGGAATTGTGACAGTTGCTTTTTTTTTTTTGTTGAGATGGAGTCTTGCTCTGTTGCCCAGGCTGGAGTGCAGTGATGCCATCCTGACTCACTGCAACTTCCACCTCCTGGATTCAAGCTATTCTCCTGCCCCAGCCTCTCAAGTAGCTGGGATTACAGGCATGTGCCACCACGCCTGGCTAATTTTTTGTATTTTTAGTAGAGACGGGGTTTCACCATAGTAGCCAGGATGGTCTATGATCTCCTGACCTCGTGATCCGCCCACCTCGGCCTCCCAAAGTGCTGGGATTACAGGCATGAGCCACCGCGCCCGGCCCCAGTTCCTCTTCTTTGACTATCTAACAACACAATTGTGTGGTTCATAGAAGAGAACCATGTTATAAAGGGGAATACGCATGCAATGCTGTCTCTGGTCCTGTAAGCACATTTCCCTGTTGGTCAGGCTCTCTAGAATGAGATGCCCACTCTCAAGGCCAGAGCCTTTCTCTAGCAGCCACTCTCCCCTTTTTCCTTCGGGTAAGTTGGCCCACACTTCCCATCTCGCTGCAGCTTGGTGTGGCCCTGTGGCTAAAACAGCAAGTTGATGGCTCTCCAATCTTCTTGAGTCCCTTCCCCACACCTGGAAGGCAGACATTGTGTTGGCAAGCCAGGTTTGCTAATTCGGAGGAAAGCAGCACTCCAGCGGGTGGCAGTCCAACAAGACAGAGGAAACCTGGCTCACTGACGGCCTTGAGAAACAGAGCCACCCTCCCATGACTCACACGTAGAACAGGCTTCCTTCTGACCTGTATGTGAAAGAGCATAATTGTGCATCTTGTTTGAGCCACTGAATTATTGGAATCTCAGCAGTTACAATCATAATTACTCAAAAGTGACAGCAGTTTAGCCTGTATCCTATCTGGTACATTTTCTGGGTCCAAATTTACTCTTTGACCTCTCGTTAAGTCAAATATCTATAAGAACCTAAAGTGCAATAAAAAATACATATATGTATAAAAAGTCAAATATCTATAAACACAGCCTGTATATTTCTTATTTCTCTCCCATTCTCTTCCCCACATCTTTCTTCTTACCCTTCTTCCATTTTTCTAAGAACATAATTTTTTTCACTATATTTATTTACCTTTCTCTGAATCAATGTTAATCAATTAAGATGACTTCTAGCTATGCTTAGTTACCTAGCCACAGTCAATCATGTATTAGTTAAAAGGATAGCTGACATTGTTGAGTACTTGCTTGTACCACGTCCACTGCCAAATTGCTAAGATCACAGGAATGATTTCATGTGATTTCCTAATAGCCTTATGAAATGGCTGTTGCTTTGCTACCTTTTGCAGTTAGGTTAATTGAGGCCACAGGGGCTAAGTGACTTCTAGAGGACAAGAGGTGAGGGTTGGTGGGAGGAAGAGCAGGTTTTAATCAGAGAGCCAGCAAAGAGAGAAGATGGTGAACTAGTGTTCTAAAGTACCACCTTAAAATTTAAAATTTACCATAGCGTTTTTAAGGGGGAAATGTATGGGAGCCATGTGGGAGTGGTGCAGGATGCAGGGTCTGTGTGTCTTGTTTCGATGGCTATCTTGGGTAATTGCCTGTTTGGAGGTCTGGTTGGCATTATCTTGACTTCAGCTCAACAGTAGTGGAGAAATTGTTTGCGACCCCCGCCCCCAAGCATGAGGATTCTGCAATTGGGGCTCTGCACCTGGTTTGTTTCAAGATGAGCTTCTGGAATTTTTTAACCAAGAAAACAATTAGATGAACATGCATTGCCAGAGGAGAATGTCTGGAGAGGGAAGGAATGAAGGGGTAAGAGGGGAGGGAAAGAAAGTGAGTGATTAAAAAACATTTTAAAATCTGAGGTTCTGGGGTGCAATTGCAGAGGCAGCCTTTGGAGGAGCTAGGATTGACAAGTGGTACAGCTAAGTCCAGGCAGAAATACACTTACAGTGAGATCTCAGAGGGCATAGCTTTAATTGTTAGTGCCAGGGAAGTCTTTGGTGCTTCTTTACCTGCTATGAGAAACAAGGCCATGGGAATTTTCACTGCAAAAAAAATTTTATTTTCATGAGGAGAGAGATTTGTATGACCACAGGGGCAATGAATTTCCTGGATTCTAGTGAGGCAGGATGGCAATGCCCCCTGCCTGGGTCCGGCTCAGCCTGGTGCCCTGGCCCGCCTATGTTACAGCTCATTCAGACCCATCGCTCCAGGGCTGGCCCAGCCTGGCTGCTGCTTCCCACTGTGAGCGGAAGGCCACAGCGTTACAGCCTTTTTTGTACCCGCATTTGGCGGATCCTGAGTTCTCGTCCTGCATCCAAGAAGAATGAGGTTATGCTGACAACTGAAGAGTGAGAAGGACAGAGAATGGAACACTGAGGAATGGAACAGCTCTCAGTAGAGGGGGGACTCTCAGAGAGTAGACTGCCACCCTAAGGCAAGTAGCCCCCCTCCCCCTGAAGGCGGGTTAGAAAAAGGCTGTAATACTGTGTCCCCACCCTCCACCGGTGGAGGGCAGCCACCCTACATGAAGGAAAGTAGTAGCAGGGCCAGGCCACCCCTGGGGGCCATAGGCTGGAGCGAGGCAATGGGACTAAAAGAGCTGTTAGCATGCTGTAACACCCCCTCTGGGGCTTGGAGTTGCTGGCATCCCTGTTTGTGTGTCACTGTGTTCCCCCCATCCAGACACCATTGCTCAAGGTGGAAGCAGTTCGTGGCATGGTCAGCCCAGCTGCGGGCTGAGTGCAGATCCCACCACAAGCACTGGGTCTGGGTGGGAGCGTAAGCCAAGAGCAGCTGGTTCAGTTAGTTGGGCAGGGTGCCTCCTGCAGTGAGCCCAGGGCCCAAGCAGGGGTGTCGCCCCCCTCAGAGGTTTCCGGCTGGCTAAGCCGCCCAGAAAAATCCTGCATCACTAAAACATTTTACTTAATAACAACATTTTGGCTGGGTGTGGTGGCTCACGACTGTAATCCCAGCACTTTGGGAGCCTGAGGCGGGTGGATCACCTGAGGTCAGGGTTCAAGACCAGCCTGGCCAACATCGTGAAACCCTGTCTCTACTAAAAAATACAAAAATTAGCTGTATGTGCAGGTGCCTGTAGTCCCAGCTACTTGGGAGGCTGAGGAGGTTGAGGCAGGAGAATCGCTTGAACCTGGGCAGCAGAGGTTGTAGTGAGCTGAGATCACGCCATTGCACTCCAGCCTGGGCGACAGAGTGACTCCACCTCAAAAAAACAAAAACACCCCAGCATTTTGTGACAAACACTATATTCAATATATACATCAATTGTAAGATGCATTCCTATTTCAGAAATGTAAGCATATGGAAACCGTGCATCTTGGAACTGAGGAAATTCTATATATCAACAGAAAGTATCTGAGCGGAGGTGGTGGATGTGTGAGAGTAGCTTTTTATCTCCACTTTACAGAGGGAAAAGAACTGGCCAGAGAGGGTTCCTAGATAGGCATAGGTATCTGGGTTTCATTATGTAGGTGAATATTTTTTTAAAAAAGCAGTATGTGAAAAGGCAAAATCAGAATATCTGAATATCTTAGTATTTTTATATTTCTATACATCACTCCCACTTGAAGGCCTTCTTGCCTTACATAATAATGAGATGATATTCGCTGTGGTTGCGAAGGTGTATTTAAGAATTTCCCTCCCCAAAAAGAAAAGAGGAGCAGGACTGAACTCCTTGCCAATCTGCTTAGTGGGATTATCCCTCACATCACAAAGAGTGTTTCCCTTCCGTAAGGTAGAATTTAAGACATTAATTCCAACAAGGTTGTTGTCATTTGCTTGCTTCTTAATGAGTAAAACACTTAAAAAGACAATAGGTTGGATCTTGTTCCAACACAAATGCCTGTAATTATAGGAGGACTTAGGAGGCTCTTAGGGATTGGTAATGTGAACTCTGATTCTTTTAGTTTGCCTAGGCTTAGGTCAACCTGTCAACCTTACAATCCTACATACTCAACTCTTGTCTGGCAAGCATACTGGAGGGAAACAACATGAATAATTACAGAATAACCTGTATTGTGTGATACATTTGTACTATCATGCCTGTGAGTGCAGGTGGGTCTCATGTTATATGAAGTCTTAGCTTCCTATTCAGCTCCTTGTGTCTTACCCATATTGGAGATAAATTACAGCAGACCTGTCAGGCTTTGCTGTTAAAACGTGTGCTCTGAATGAAGGGACCCCCCCCCAAAACAGGCTTTGTGTGAGCAACAAGGCTGTTTATTCACCCGGGTGCAAGTGGGCTGAGTCCAAAAAGAGAGTCAGTAGAGGGCAGTGGGATGGGAGTTGGTTTTATAGGTTTGGGGTAAGCAGTGGAAAATTGCAGATGTTATGGTTTAGGGTGGTTTTTTGCAAACTAAGAGGCGGTTGTAGGGTCTGGAGTCGTGAGGTTGACCAAGGTTAGTTATGAAGTCCAATTGCCTTATCAATTGAGGCGGGAATAAGGAACAATAGAAAAACGTCTCAAATTAATTAGGTACTGCAGGGATTGATCATTCTTCCTCTTTTCATGATCTTCCAGTTACTTCAGATTTTCTTTTTTTTTTTCTTTTTTAATTTTATTGTACTTTTGGCTCTGGGGTACATGTGCATATCCTGCATCCTGCAGGATTGTTACATAGGTGCATACATGCCATGGTGGTTTGCTATTTCCATCTCCCACCCCTCCCACATTAGGCATTTTTCCAGGTGTTATTCCTCCCCATCATCCCCATTTCTCACTGTCCCTCTCCTCCCTTCCCCTCCACCCCACATGGTGTCTCAATTTCCTTCAGCTCTGAGTTTGGTTATTTCTTGTCTTCTGCTAGCCTTGAGGTTGGTTTCCTCTTGGGTCACTAGTTCTTTTAGTTGTGATGTTAGCTTAGTAAATTGAGATCTTTCTAACTTTCTGATGAGGACATTTTGTGCTATAAATTTCACTCTTAACACTCTCTTAGCTTTGTTCCAGAGATTCAGGTATTCTATTTTGTTTGTCTCATTAGTTTCAGATTTTCTAATTCCGGGAGGCCATCCAGAGGTGTACGTGCAGGTCACAGGGGTTGTTATGGTGTCCATGGTGCCGTCAGTCAGCCTAAAAGACCTTATGTTCCTGTCTTTTAATATTAGTAATATAAAGGAAAAAGAAATGAAGAGTGGAGGGCAGTGGAATATTAGGAAGGCCAGCACAGAGGGGTGGTGGGGCGATGTTTCTAGGGCTTCTTTGAGCAGGATTGGGGGCAGCACGGAAACCTAAAAATGGGAAAGAATTTAGACTGCTGGGAGATCTCAGGGCAAGGGGTGGTAATGTGGGGTTATTAGAAGGAGTATTTGTTGTATTGACTGATTGGTTATCACTTGTACACGATTTTGTAGGAATTGAGAGATTAATCGGAAAACACAGGGTCCAAATAGGAGAAGGACAAAGATAGGTATCAGAGGACTAAGGATTGGAAGAAGCCGTGACTCCCAGTTAGAGAGTCAGCCAGTCCAGCCAGGTCCAGAATACCCATTTGCCTGATTAGCAAGCTTTTGGGCTCTGTCTTTTAATTTATTGATGGGATCATGTACGAGGCCGGACTGGTTTACATAAAAACAACATTCTTCATTTAGGAACAGGCAAAGACCTCCTTTTCCAGCAGTCAGTAAATCAAGACCTCCGCGGTTTTGGAGGACAACTGCAGCTAGGAAATTTACTTGAGATTGAAGAAAGGATAGTGATTGAGTTAATTCTGCAATGCCAGCAGAGAAATCATTAGAGAGGCTACCGAAGGTGATGATTGAAGTGGTAAGGCCTGCTATGCCTGTGCCGAGCACAGTAGTAATACCTAACCCTACAAGTAAGGGGATCAGTGAAGTGACCCGCTTGTGTCATGTGGGGATTTCAAGGGGAACAGGGAGGCTTTCGTCTCCGTTGGCAAACTGAATTTTGGGAGTAAGGAAAACTAGGTTACAAGTGCCTGTCCAGTTGGTAGGAAGGCAGACGTAAGAAAAAGAACCACAGAAGAAAAAAGTCCTTGGCTTAGACAGAGCTGGAAGTGTAAAATGAAAAGGTGAGAAGGTGTTCTGAGGGGCCCGGGGCTTTGGACCCAAATGCCAAGGGAACTAGCAAGGGCTGTGGCTGTTAAAGGTTGTAGCGGGGTTTGGTAGGGTAACTGTGTGGAGGGACAGCTCTTGTTTTCATGGTGTATGAGAAAGCGTGTGGCATCTATAAGTAACCACTCACTCTCATTAACAAGATTGGGTATGAGCAGACAGGAAGAGGGGTGTGGAGGAGAGTCAGAGGAGCACGGGGAGGGCAGCCCAGGGTAAAGTGAGAGACAGGGTAAATGCCTGCCTAGGCAAGACCCACTATTGACGTTTTTAAGGCTGCAAGTAATAAGGGAGGGCTTTTCTGTAATGCGTAGTTTGTATGCTCCTATTTTTTGGTTAACGTGGGTAGCAGGGTTCTTGAGGTGGAGTGTAAAGGAACACAAAGAGGGCGGGAGGTTTCCTAGGGGGATTCCAGTGGGTGATTTTCGGGAAATGCATAAGAAAGTGGAGAATGGAGTGGGGAGAGGGGGTGTTGAGTTGACATGGGGGAAAGTTTACGTAGGTAGGTGCGTAGAAGAACAGCAGTCTGTTGGGATGAGATATCTGGGATGTCTCTGTTGACTCTAGGAGGTAGAGGAGTTCTGGGGTGTACAGATCGGGGGTGTTGAAGGAAGTCTGGACATGTAGAGAAATGGGAGAGTTTGTCCAGTCGGTCAGTAAGGTGGGAATGGCTGTGCAGTGGGATGAGGAGAGGGAAATGCAGAGCCAGCAATCTCTGGCTAAGGAAGGGTTCGAGTTGGCTAGGAGAGAGTGGGTTAGGTTTATGGTACGTTGGAGGTAATCAGGGAGAGGTAGGGGGTAGCAGGAGAACGGGAGCAAGATTGAGAGTGAGTATAAAAGAAAAGAAGAGAACTTCATCGGGGTGGAAGAACTGGAGACTTCCTTGCCACAGAAGATCATCTAACCACTATAGAAGAGAGTTGAGGGTGGCAGCCCAGGATAAAACCATGAAATATCGGCTGTAATTGCCTAAAGGAAAAGTGTAAACTGGCAGTATAAACAAAAACAGGGCATTTAAGTTTCTTCAGGAATTTGAGTGAGCTTTAGAGAGGTTATGACTTCCAAGAGGAGGTAGAGGAGTCAGGTTGGCTGTCTGATGGGCACAGCTTCACCCTGGGCTGTGAACCCACTGGGGAGGGTCTTGCAGGTGGACAGCAGTTGGGGTGCCATAGACAACCAGAAAGGGTCCTGTCCACTGAGGTTGTAGAGACCAGGGGGACAGGCTTTTTATCAGAACTGACTGTCCGGCTAGGGTGTCTTCATATGGCTGGATATCTGGAGTAGGTAAGAGAAGGTTAGCAGCCTGGCAAATTTCATGTTGGGCCTTCTGGAGGATTGGAAGGTAGCCACCGAGAGGGCTGGTGTCTAGGCTAAGGTTGGCCCCAAGCAGGAAGGTGCAGCCGTATAGGAGTTCAAAGGGGCTGTACCCTGTGGTTCTCAAGGAGTGGCCTGAATTCTGAGATGAGCAAGGAGTAGAAGAACTGTCCAGTCTTTCTTAAGTTGGAGGCTGAGTTTGGCGAGATGTGTTTTTTAAAGGCTGTTAGTTCTTTCTACTTTTCCTGAGGACTGTGGATGGTATGGGGCGTGGAGATTCCACTGGATGCCCCAGGCCTGGGAGACCGCTTGGGTGATCTGGTGGTTAATGAAGGCCCGTCCGTTGTCTGAATGTATGGAAGTAGGGAGACCGAAGCAGGGAATGTCTGACAGAAGGGAAGAAACGACTGCAGTGAACTTTTCAGACCCTGTGGGAAAGGCCTCCACCCATCCTGTGAAAGCGTCAACCCAGACCAGGAGGTATTTGAACTTTCTGACTCGGGACATATGAGTAAAGTCTATCTGCCAGTTTTGTACAGGGGTGAACCCTCGAGCCTGACGTGTAGGAAAAGGAGGGGGCCTGAGGAAGCCTTGAGGAGTAGTGGAGTGGCAGATGGAACGTTGAGAAGTGATCGCCTTGTGGATAGATTTCCACGACGGAAAGGAAATGAGGGCTTCTAAAAGACAGGCTAGTGGCTTGTACCCAACATGAAAGTGGTCATGAAAGAACAAGAGAATAGAATGAGCTTGTGAGGCAGGAAGTATGAATTTTCTGTGATCTAAGAACCACTTGCCTTGAGAAGGAAGTGATTGATAGGTCAAGGTTTCAGTGGGAGAGTAGGTAGGAGTGACAGATGAGAAGGAGAAATACTGGCCATGAGGGGCAGGTATTGGAGTGTTAGCTGCTTCTTTAGTTGTTTTAACCGTATAAGTGTTTCCTTGAGTAATGGGATCTGATGGTTTTTGGTGTCCCTTGCAGTAAATGACTCTGGCATTGGCTGGAAGTAAAGTGGCTTCAAGAAGGGTTTTTATTAGGGGGGCACTGATAATGGAGGATGCTTGTGTAGTGAGAAATCCTCTTTCTGCCCATATAACAGCATGGTGATGAAGGACGTGAAGGCGTGTTTAGAATTGGTATAGACATTGACATGCAATCCTTTTGCAAGTGTGAGAGCACAGATCAAAGCAATAAGCTCAGCTTGTTGAGAAGTGGTAGAAGGGGGAAGTGTAGCAGCTTCAATAATAGATGTGAGAGACATTATTGCATAACCTGCTTTTGTTGGTGATGATCTGTTGGGCTTTGAGGAGCTGCTATCAATAAACCAAGTGTGGTCTGGGTCCGGAATAGGAAAGAGAGAGATATGAGGAAATGGGGAAGATGCCATGTAAATTAGGGAGATACAGTCATGGGGTTCAGGGTTTGTGTCAGGTATTAAGTGGGAGGCCCGGTTGAAGTCTGGACCAGGGGCAATGGTAACTGTGGGGGTTTTGATGAATAATGAGTAGAGTTGGAGGAGGCAGGGGGCAGAAAGTGTGTGTGCCAAGTATGAGGAGGAAATTAGATTTTGAAAGTTATGAGAAGTGTGGAGGGTAAGTGGAGCATAGCCTGTAACTTTAAGGGATTCCAAGAGTAAAACAGCAGCAGCTGCCATGGCACGCAGACACACTGGCCACCCCTGGACTGTAAGATCAAGTTGTTTAGATAGAAAGGCTATGGGTCATGGGCCTGGTTCTTGTGTAAGAACTCCGACTGCTCAGCCTTTTACTTCTGCTGTGTGTAAGGAGAAGGGTTAGGAGGAATTGGGAAGTGCCAGGGTGGGAGCTGTTTCAAGGGTGTTTTTCAGAGAATGAAAAGAAAGAGGGAAGGATTTAGGGTCTATGGGGTCAGCTAAGTGCCCCTTTGAAAGCTTATAGAGTGGTTTTGCCAGTAAGGCAAAGCCTGGTATCCAGAGGCAGAGGTATTCTACCACACCTAGGAAGGCAAGAAGCTGCTGTTTAGTAGAAGGAGTTGGGGTCCGGGAGATCAACCGGACACAGTCAGTAGGGAGAGCGTGTGTTCTGTTGAAGGACTATGCCAAGATAGGTGAAAAATGGGGAAGAAATTTGGGCTTTGGATGGGGATACATGATACGCCTTTGAGTATAGTTGCTGAAGAAGCGGGAGGGTATCTTGCTGGGAAGATTCATAAGAAGGACTGCAAATAAGAAGGTTGTCCACGTATTGAATAAGGTGAGAAGCAGATGGACAGAAGGAAAGTGATCATGAGAAAGGGCTTGACTAAAGTAGTGACAGCTATCTTTGAAGCCTTGGGGCAGAACTGTCCAGGCGAGCTGCTGAGACTGATGGGCGTTGGGATCAGTCCAGGCGAAAAGCGGCTGAGAGGAGGTGTGCAAAGAGATGACTAAAAAGGCATCTTTGAGATCAAGAATGGAACAATGGGTTGCGGAAGGGGGTATTGAGGATAGGAGGCTATGAGGGTTGGGTACAACAGGATGGATGGGAAGTACAGTCTGATTGATGAGGTGAAGGTCTTGAACTAGCCTATAGGATTTGTCTGGTTTCTGGACAGGTAGAATAGGGGAGTTGTAAGGAGAATTTGTAGGCTTTTAAAGGCCATTTTGTAGTAGGTGGGTGATAACAGGCTTTAGTCCCTTTAAAGTCTATTATGGAATGGGGTGCTGGCATTGAGCAGGGTAAGGGTGATTAGGTTTTAATGGGATGGTAAGGGGCGCGTGATCAGTTGCTAAGGAAGGAGTAGAGGTGTCCCATACACGTGGATCAAGGTAGGGAGATGTGAGAGGATGTTGTGAGGGAGGCCTTGAATTGGGCAAAAGGGCAGCTATGAGATGTGGCTGTAGTCCAGGAATAGTCAGAGAGGCAGATAATTTAGTTAAAATGTCTCCGCCTAATAGGGCAACTGGACAGGTAGGAATAACTAAGAAGGAGTGTGTACAGGCCAGGCGTGGCGGCTCACACCTGTAATCCGAGCACTTTGGAGGCCAAGGCGGGTGGATCACCTGAGGTCAGGAGTTCAAGACCAGCCTGACCAACATGGTGAAACCCCTTCTTAAAAAAAAAAAAAAAAAAAAAAGAAGGCGTGTACAAGAATGGTGTCCAAGTTGGCACCAGAGTTGGGGAGTTTTAAGGGGTCTAGATGCTTAGCTGTCAATACTCACAACAGTTATGGGGGCAAGGGAAACAGGCCCTTGAAAAGAAGGCAACATAGAGTGAGTAGCCCTCATATCAATAAAGATGGGGACAGACTTGCCCTCCACTGTAAGAGTTACCAGAAGCTCAGCATCTTTGATGGTCCAGGGGGCTTCCGAGGCAATCGGGCATCGTCAGTCTTCTTCCACTAAGCCAAGGAGGTCAGGGAACAAGTCAGCCTGAGGGCTACGAGGCTGGGCTCCTGGAGCCTTAAAGACAGTGGTTTGAGTCAAGTAGTCTGACTTTCAGTGGGGTCCTGCACAGACGGGACACGGCTTAGGAGGAATCCTGGGCTGCAGGCATTCCTTGGCTCAGTGGCCAGGTTCTCGGCATTTAAAGCAAGGGTTTGGGGGAGGAGGTCCTGAAGAGAAGCCTGGACTTTGTAGGTTTGGTGGTCTGAAACTTCTGCAAGCTGAGTGGCTGGGGTCTGTCTTGCAGCGGAGGCAAGCATTTGTAGTTCTGAAATACGTTGCCACTTGGCAGCTTCTTCTCGGTTATTAAACACCTTAAAGGAGAGGTTGATTAGTTACGGTTGTGGGGTTTGAGGACCAGATTCTAGTTTTTGAAGTTTTTTCCTAATCTCAGGGGCAGATTGGGTAATGAAATGCATATTAAGAATAAGACGGCCTTTTGGCCCTTCTGGGTCTAAAGCAATAAATCATTTAAGCATGGCTGCTAAGCAAGCTATGAACTGAGCTGGGTTTTCATCTTTGCCTTGGGTGGTTTCTTTAAGTTTGTCATAGTTGACAGCTTTAAATGCTGAGTTTTTTAGCCTTTCTACTAAGCATGAAATCACGTAACCTTGCCTCCCTATACCGGGGGAATCTGCCTGGTACTCCCATTTAGGCTCTTCCCAGGGAAACTGCCCTGGCATTTTCCTGGAGAGTAGATTCCAGGCGCCAGAGATCATCAACATGAGGCTGAGCCAGGGTGTAAACTCCTTCTCACTCTTCTGGGGCGAGAGTGGAGGTGAGGATGACATTGAAGTCATTCCAGGCTAAACTATAAGACAGGGTCAAGTATTGGAATTCCTGTATGTATTTTGTAGGCTCTAAGGAAAAGGAGGCTAATCGTTCGCTAATCTGAGAGAGGCCAGACAAGGAGAAGGGAAGATGCACTCTGACTATGCCTGCAGCTCCAGCCACCTCTCGAAGGGAGAACTGTTGGGCAGGCAGGGAAGGGCTATTCCCAGGGTTGAACTGCAAAGCAGATCTGGTATGGGGTGGACTGGTAACAGGAGTGAGGTAGGGAGGTGGAGTGCTGGCTGGAGAGGGGTTAGGTTGTGGGGAAGGATTAGGAACAGGAGGGGTGGGGAGAGGGTCAGGGACTGTCTGAGGTGGATGGGGAGGAGAGAGAGCAATGGGATCAATGGATAAGGAGGAAGATTCAGAGTCAGGAGAAAGGGTTGAAAGAGTGGAAGGAGTGGTGGGAAGAGAAAGAAGGAAGATTTGGGACGAGTCACATTGGGAACAGAGAGTCAGAAGGGATCTGAGCGTGAAAGATGCCTGGACGTGTGGCACTTCAGACCATTTGCCCATTTGGTGACAGAAGTTGTCCAGGTCGCGCAGGATCCAGAAATTAAAAGTGCCATTTTTCTGGCCATTTGGAACCATTGTCTGATTTGTATTGAGGCCAGGTGGTATTGCAAAAGAAAATGAGAGGTTTAGGTTTCAGATCGGGTGACAGTTGAAGAGGTTTTAGGTTTTTTAGGACCCAGGCTAGAGGTGAGGATTGAGGAATGGAGGGCTGAGTGTTGCCCATAGTGAAGGAGACAAGTTTTAAGGAAAGGAGTAGAGTAGAGACCAGGAGAAGGAGCGAGCAGCTACCAGGGTGTTCAGTAGGCGTCCCTGACTGAGTCCTGAGCTGTAACGTGGGTGAGTGATCAAGGCAGGCGTTCCCGAGTTTGACCAGAAACCAAGGGAGGATGGTCTTCCTGAGTCCATGACCAACATCAGAGTTTTTGAGTGAGAGGGAGAGACTTGTCTCCTGTCTCTACACGGATAAAGAGTGTCTCTTTTGTCTCTACTAGAAGGAGAAAGATTTAAAGGTAAAGAGAGAGAGGGAGAGACTTGTCTCCTTTTCTCTACCTAGAAGGAGAAGGATTTAAAGGAAAAGAGAGAGAGGGAGAGGGAGGAGGGAGAGATCTGTCTCCTCTTCTCTGAAGGAAGAGAGAGAAAGAGGGAGAGATGTGTCTCCCCTTTTCTGGAGAGAGAGAGAGAGAGAGAGAGAGACTTGTCTCCTTTTCTCTGAAGGAAAAGAGAGAGGAAGAGATATGTCTCCTCTTCTCTGAAAAAAAAAAGGAGAGAAGGAGAGACTTGTCTCCTCTTTTCTGAAGGAAAAGAGAGAGAGGGAGAGACGTGTCTCTTCTCCTCTGAAGGAAAAGAGAGACAAAGAGAGGGAGACTGCTTACCCGATCTGAAGGTGGCAAGAGAGCTGTTCGGCACACTGAGCATGAGCTGCTGGTCTGGTCTGATGTGTTGAGGTCTCAGATGGGTCTCTTCTCAGAAGAGGAGTGGGGACAGGGAGCTGGTCTCCATAAAAGAGTACCTCTGTCCCAGGTTTCAGCACCAAATATTAAAACTCGCACTCTGAATGAAGAGACCAGCCCCCGCCACCCCGCCCAAACAGGCTTTGTGTGAGCAACGAGGCTGTTTATTCACCCAGGTGCAAGTGGGCTGATTCCGAAAAGAGAGTCAGTGGAGGGCAGTGGAATAGGAGTTGGTTTTGTAGGTTTGGGGTAAGCAGTGGAAAGTTACAGAAGTAACGGTTTAGGGTGGTGGTTTGGAAACTGGGAGGGGGTCATAGGGTCTGAAGTCATGAGGTTGACCAAGGTCAGTTACAAAGTCCAATTGCCTTATCAATTAAGGCCAGAATAAGGAACAATAGAAGAATGTCTCAAGTTAATTAGGTGTTGCAGGAATTGATCATTTTTCCTCTTCGTGATCTTCCAGTTACTTCAGATTTTCTAATTCCGGAAGGCCATCAAGAAGTGTATGTGCAGGTCATGGGGGTCACTATGGTGTCCATGGTGCCAACAGTCAGCCTAAAAGACCTTACATTTGCCAGCTGTGGCCTGGCTCATGCCCCAGAGGCAGCTGCATGGGAGGCTTATTTAAAGTTTCTTTTTGGCTGGGTGCAGTGGCTCACGCCTGTAATACCAGCACTTTGGGAGGCTGAGGCAGGTGGGTTGTTTGAGCTCAGGAATTCGAGACTAGCCTGGCCAACATAGTAAAACCCTGTCTCTACTAAAAAAAAAAAAAAATTTAGTCGAGTGTGGTGGTGCATGCCTGTAGTCTGTAGTCTTAACTACTTGGGAGGCTGAGGCATGAGAATCGCTTGAACCCAGGAGTCGGGGGTTGTAGTGAGCTGAGATTGTGCCACTACACTCCCGCCTGGGAGACAGAGTGAGACCCTGTCTCAAAATAATAATAATAATAAAATAAAATTTCTTTCCTTGGCATTAAAGACATCATGCCCTCTTACCTTCTTTTCCTTTGTTTTTCTAGTCTGTAGACATATACCCCACCAAAAAAAAGAAGAAGAAAAAGAAAAAAAGAGAAAATGTTCAAAGAAATGTCTAGGCTGTAAGGTGAAGATGGAAGAATGGACAGCAAAGCTAGTACATATTTGTTAAAGTGGAGGTCCCTATGGCCACTACGGAAGACTGGGATTTTAACCTGCTTCTGTGCGTTGGGCAGGTTGTAGCAAAGAGAACCAGCATGACTTTCTAGTAATTTGCATCCCTCTGCCAGAATTAGTAAATCAGGCTAGGATCAGGAAGGCACTGCCACTAAAGGACCCTTGGTCAAAGTTTCTACTGGAGTCTACACTTTTCCTGCACAAAAACTTGTGGCCAAAATGTATATTATCTCAAAATGTGTTTGTGAAATTTATAGTTGGGTTCAGAATGTATAAGAAATATTTATAGAGATGTCAAACTTTGTACAATACTGTTACTGGTTTATATATATTTCCCAGCAGAAATGGTGACATTTTTATACAATTATTTCAGTCTTTCTTATCATTTCTGGTATTTTTTTGTGAAAGGAATTTTATAACTGTATTTGATGTAGTTGAAGATTCAGTGGTTAGTTCTCATCCACATTGACTGTCTCTCTCTCTCTCTCTCTCTCTCTCTCTATATATATATATATTTTTTATTTAGACAAAGTCTTGCTCTGTCACCCAGGGTGGAGTGCAGTGGTGTGATCTTGCTAATTTTTTTGTATTTTTAGTAAAGATGGGGTTTCACCATGTCAGTTAAGCTGGTCTTGAATTCCTGACCTCAACTGATCTGACCATCTTGGCTTCCCAAAGTGCTGGGGTTACAAGCATGAGCCACCGTGCCTGGCCGACTGTAGATTTTTGAAAGTGGTAACAGGTACATAGGTAATTAAAGTACGCAGCTTATTTGGTGAGTCTTCAAACTCATTATGTCCTCTGGACAACCTCACGAGAATACAGTATGGGTCATTCCTTATTCCTTTGGCAAGGACAACTTTGTTAAGCCTGGTATCAATGCACACGTCTGGAGTTCCCATCTCCTTCATGGCAAAATTTCCAGACCTCTTTGAGTTCCCGGGGGACATGCTTCTTGAAGCCCACTCCATGGATGTGCTTGTGAATGTTGGTGTATTCTTGGGTCACCACCTCGTTGATGGCAGAATAGTCTGATTTCTTCTTGGCACCATTCTTTGCAGGAGCCATTCTGCCAGGCCCAAGTTGGTGAGACTTGTTATCGTTTCTTTAAGCTTTTTTCCTCTCTTTTCTTTTTTCAGTCTGAACCATTCCAATGACCTTTTTTTCCCCTCTATTCTC
Organism: Aotus nancymaae; assembly: GCF_030222135.1. Lineage (NCBI taxonomy): Eukaryota > Metazoa > Chordata > Mammalia > Primates > Aotidae > Aotus > Aotus nancymaae. The sequence continues at coordinate 36,044,776 of NW_026988471.1, forward strand.
TCTCTCTCTCTCTCTCTCTCTTTCTTTTTTGAGATGGAGTCTCACTCTGTTGCCCAGGCTGGAGTGCAGTGGCTTGATCTTGGCTCACTGTAACCTCTGCATCCTGGTTTCAAGTGATTCTTCTGCCTCAGCCTCCTGAGTAGCTGGGATTACAGGTGTGCTCCACCTCACCCAGCTAATTTTTGTATTTTTAGTAAAGATGGGATTTCTCCTTGTTGGCCAGGCTGGTCTCAAACTTCTGACCTCAGGTGATCTGTCCATTTTGGCCTCACAAAATGCTGGGATTGCAGGTGTGAGCTGTTAAGCACGTCACTTACGTAAAGAGACCCCCCAAACAGGCTTTCTGTGAGCAACATGGCTGTTTATTCACCCAGGTATGGGCGGGCCGTGTCTGAAAAGAGAGTCAGCAGAGGGCAGTGGGATAAGAGCTGGTTTTATAGGTTGGGGCAAATGGTCAGATAAAGGCGGTAATCTATTTTAGGGAGGGGAAGGGCGTCACAGAATGCATGGTCACAAGAGTGGGGGTTATCTATTACAAGTAGGCACAGTCATAAGGGTGGGGGTTATTGGTTGCAAGCAGAGGGGAAGGTGCGGTAATTACATAGTTACAGGGGTGGGGGTCTTGAGAAACCTAATGTCTAAAGGGGAAGCTTTGCAAGGCTGAGCAGGAGCAATGGCCGAACTTTGCAGGGGGAGAGCAATCAGTTGAGGCAGGAACTAGTTGTTTCACTTCTCTTTGTGGCCATCTTGTTACTTCAGACTTTCTGGCTCAGCAAAAACCCTCAGGAGGTATATGTGCAGGTCGCCAATGCTATAATGGCCAGGCTTGGACTTGGAGGCCTGACATGAGCCACCTCGCCTGGCCCCAATGGCCTTTTCATCTTGCTTTGTCATCCTGGTACTTTTAACACTGATATTCTGGTATTTCACACCAATGTAGTGGATGGAGTCTTGCTATGCAGTCTGAAAGTTTGTGTTCTCCCTAAATTCTTATGTTGAAATCTCCCAGGTGATGGTATTAGGACACAGGGCCTTTGAGAAGTGATTAGGTTGTGAGGGCTCTGCCCTCGTGAATGGGATTAGTGACAATTTATTTATTTGTTTGTTTGTTTGTTTGTTTGTTTATCTATTTTGAGATGGAGTCTCACTCTGTCACCCAGGGTACAACTTCTGCCTCCTGAGTTCAAGCGATTCTCCTGCCTCAGCCTCCAGCATAGGTAGGACTATAGGCATGTGCCACCATGCCCAGCTCATTTTTGTGTTTTTGGTAGAGATGGTGTTTCACCATGTTGGCCAGGCTGGTCTCGAACTCCTGACCTCAGGTGATCCAACCACCTTGGCCTCCCAAAGTGCTGGGATTACAGGTGTGAGCCACCGTGCCCAGCCAAAGATTAGTGTCCTTTTAAAAGAGGCCCCAGAGAGACCCCTGCCCCTTGCACCATGTGAGGACACAGTGAGAAGGTGCTATTTCAAAAACCAGAAAATTGGTCTTTACCAGATGTTGAATCTGCTGGCACCCTGATTTGGGACTTCCTAGTCTTTAGAATCATGAGAAATAAATTTCTGTTGATTATAAGCCATCAGTTTATGGCATTTGGTTATAGTAGCCCAAGTGGACAAAGACAGGCCTGGAAGCTCAATGCATAGTATCTTAAATGATATTTAACAAAATGTTTCATGGAAGTCATGGTGGGTGCTTTTAATACGAAAATATTTATTGTGGATTAATTTTTTTTTTTTTGAGACGGAGTTTCGCTCTTGTTACCCAGGCTGGAGTGCAATGGCGCGATCTTGGCTCACCGCAACCTCCGCCTCCTGGGTTCAGGCAATTCTCCTGCCTCAGCCTCCTGAGTAGCTGGGATTACAGGCATGCGCCACCATACCCAGCTAATTTTTGTATTTTTAGTAGAGACGGGGTTTCACCATGTTGACCAGGATGATCTCGATCTCTTGACCTCGTGATCCACCCGCCTCGGCCTCCCAAAGTGCTGGGATTACAGGCTTGAGCCACCGCGCCCGGCCTGTGGATTAATTTTTACAGACTGTGGATGTACTACCTTTCCCCTTCTTACTACTATACTTGGCTATTCATTTTTTTAAAAAAGAGGAAGGGCAGGCATGGTGGCTCACAGCTGTATTTCTAACACTTGGGAGGCCAAGGAGGGAGGATCACTTGAGCCCAGGAGTTGGAGACTAGCCTGGGCAACATAGGAGTTGGAAAAAATATATATATATTTTTAATTAGCCAGGTGTGGTGGTGCATGCCTATTGTCCCAGCTACTTAGAGGCTGGAGGGTAGGGAGGATTACTTGAGCCTAGGAGGTTAAGGCTGTGGTGAGCTATGATTGTGCCATTGCACTCCAGCCTGGATGACAGAGCAAGACCCTAAAGAAGAAGAAGAAACAAGAGGAGGACGAGGAGGATGATTAGAAAAGAAGAAGGAGAAAAAAGACTGTGGATGTGTCAGTTGGAGAAGAAAAGAGAACTTCGTTGGTGTAGGGGTCGAGCTCTGAAAGTTTTAAGAAAAATAGTTTATTACAGTGAAAACAATAACAGACAAAATAAAAAGCAACGTAATGCAGAAAGGGAGCTCATGAAAAAGGTTTGAGAGAAAGTAACATATAAAATATTAAATAGAACTGACATTCAAGCCAGAGATGGTTTCTATAGAGCAGATAGAAGAGATCAAGAGAATGTACAAAGCCCAAACTTTAAGAGGACACCAGAGAAGTTGATATAGTGGAAGAGATCAGAGTTCTGGATTTGTGTAGAAATAAGTGATCTTGACTAACAATGACATGCTTTAATTTAATATAGTTTACACATTCACAGTTTTCACAATTTATAATGCTTTAGGTATGCAAATAAGCCTCATGGACTGGACTATGGGAAGGCGGGTGTTAGGAAAATTGGGGCAATTGCAGAGCACCTTGCAGAGGCACTTCCTTTACTTGGCATTGACAGAGTTAGCTCCAGCTATCGCCCCTTCTCTAAAACCTTTACCGATTCCTCGGATTAGAAGCAAGGCCCTTATTAATGTGTACTTTTCATCAGTTATTTATGGTAACTACCCCTAACTAGACTAGAACTTCGATGAAGGTAGATCTGTGTCTATTTAGGGTGTTCCAGGCTTTGTCTTGCACATGGTACCTCAATATACTTTTATATTCCTTTTCTCTGTTTCCTTGTCCCCTTCGAGTCTTTCTCTTCCTCTTCTTCAGCTTACTAAATGGGCAGTATACGCAGTGTTTCTCAAGTGTTAGGTTGCAAACGAATTCTTTAGGGATCTAGCTAAAATGCAGTTTTGGATTCAGTAGCTCTGCATTTCTAACAAATTTTCAGGTGATGCTTATGTTGCTGGTTCCCTGAGACTATCACACTTTAGGTTTCAGGGTGTTAGGAAAAGCACCCAGAACAGGCTCCATGGAGTCAATGTCCTAGGCTCAAATGTGAATTCTGCTTTTTTTTTTTTTTTTGAGACAGTCTCAGTGTCGCCCAGGCTGGAGTGCAATGGTGCAGTGTCGCCTCACTGCAACCTCCGCCTCCCGGGCTCAAGCGATTCTCTCCCCTCAGCCTCCCAAGTAGCTGGGATTACCTGCTACCACGTCCGGCTAATTTTTGTATTTTTAGTAGAGACGGGGGTTTCACCATGTCGGCCAGGCTGCTCTCGAACCCCTGACCTCGTGATCCTCCCGCCTCGGCCTCCCAAAGTGCTGGGATTACAGGCGTGAGCCACCGCACCCGGGCCTGAATTGGTTTTTACTAGCTGTGTGATTGTGGGCAGTGAAAGCCTCTTGCTTTCTCTGCAAAATGAGATACACTCAGCACCTGTTGCATGTGTTATTGCGAATATTCCGTAAAATGATGTACGTAGCGGGCAGTCAGGTTCGGGTCGGGGTCACAGCACGATGAATGGTAATTACGAGTGTGGGGGCGGGGCCGACAAGGGAAGGGGCGGGGCGTTGTCAGCTCTTTAGCATTCGCAGTCTCCCCTGCAGGCGCCTGAGGTGAGACAGCGCCGCGTGGCTTCCCGTTAGGGGTTTGATTTGGAGGTCTCCAGTGCGCCGAGAGTGGGGCGGGTTTCTGCGAGGGTCCTCGTCCCAGTTCTGGGGCATGTAGAGGACAGTCAGGTGTCACTACCTCCGTTCACTGGAGGCGAGTGTTTCCGGGTCACTGGGCGACCGTGGCCCGGCGGCCTGGCCGTGCTGCGTGGGTGCCTGCGCGTGTCGCCTGCAGGCCCTGCCGGAGCGTTCCGCGGGCTCTGGGAGCGCCGAGGGCAACCGGGGGCAGCACGGAACCGGGGGAAGCGGGAGCTGGGTGGGAACCGCGGCAAAAGCTGGGGGCGAGGGAGCGAAGACGGCCAGCCTGAGGCAGCGCTAGGCCTCTGCGGAGAAGCCGTGCTCGGCACAGCTGGTCTGGGAGAGACGTTGCTGCTCGCAGCCGCGTCGCCTGCGGGCGCTGAGCTGGGAGGCCGTCCCGCACAGCGAAGCTGCCCCGATTCCCGGGGCTTCCGACCCAGCATTGCTCATTTGTCTTGAGCTTGTGTCCCCGAGTCAGCTTCTCAGCCCTGCGTGAAGTTAACTGCGTGACAGCCCTGCGCCGAACCTGTCAGAGGCGGCTTGGTGTTAAACTTCACCTAAACTCCTTCCCGGAGCGCTGCCTGTCCCCGTGCGGGGAAGGCAGGCGCTCCTCTGCTAGGCCTCCCTTGCCGCAGCTAGTAAACGTCACTTTGTTGTGGGTGGACCGGTGTGTCTCGTGGTCTGTAGGAAAGGGGCTTGAAGTTTTATCATCAGCCTCCTGAAGGCGAGGGCCTCGGAGTGCAAAACGTATATATATATATATTTAAAAGGGTAAATACTTTATTGTACGATGTTATTTGGAGGCAGCTATGCTCACCACTATACACCAAAGCAGCCTTACAGTATTATTTGGACTTTTATTTATTTATTTTCCTTTTAACCCTGGCCTACAGATGGACTTTATTTTTTTTGAGCCCTTAGCATCGCCCTCTCTTGAAACAAAATTTTACTTTGATTTCTTGAATAATGGAACTGGCTGCAGGCAGCCTTTGTTCATCCCTTGAACATTAAAAAGTAACCCCAAGAGGCCGGGTGCGGTGGCTCACACCTGTAATACCACCGCTTTGGGAGGCCGAGGCGGGAGGATCACTTGAGGTCAGGAGTTCGGGACCAGCCTGACCAACATGGTGAAACCTCTTCCCTACTAAAAATACAAAAAATTAGCCAGACCTGGTGGCACACGCCTATAATGTCAGCTACTCGGAAGGCTGAGTCAGGAGAATCGCTTGAACCTGGGAGACAGAAGTTACAGTGAGCCTAGATTGCACCACTGCACTGCAGCCAGGGAGACAGAGCAAGACCTAGTCTTAAAAAAAAAAAAAAAAAGGGCCAGGCTCGGTGGCTCATGCCTGTAATCCTAGCACTTTGGGAGGCCAAGGCAGGCGGATTGCCTGAGCTCAGGAGTTCGGGACCATCCTGGGCAACATGATGAAACCCCATCTCTACTAAAATACAAAACATATGCTGGGCATGGTGGTGGTTGCCTGTAGTCCTAGCTACTGGGGAGGCTGAGGCAGGAGAATTACTTGAACCCAGGAGGCAGAGGTTGCAGTGAGCAGAGATCGTGTCACTGCACTCCAGCCTGGGCAACAGAACGAGACTCCGTCTCCAAAAAAATAAATAAATAAATAAAATAAGGACTGGGCGTGGTGGCGCACCTGTAATCTGAGCTATCAGGAAGTTGAGGCAGAGAATTGCTTGGAACCTGGGAGGCGGAGATTGCTGGGAGCCAAGATCACACCACTGCACTCCAGCCTGGGAGACAGAGCAAGACTCCATCTCAAAAATTAAAAAATAAAAATAACCCCAAGTGAGCCATCTGTACTGAGCATGACTTGACTTATTTTCTGTCAGTCATGTACAGCACTGTAGTGAATGGAGCAAAACAACCCTCCTTTCCCACCACTCAACTGCCTCTTGGTTATATATGAATTCCTTTGTAACTTTGCTTCATTTCTTTTAAATAAGAATCATAAAGTTTTAATCTTTTGGTTCCCAGGGTGATCACATTATCAGAATAAGGGAATTTGGGGTGGTGGTGGGGAGGGCCACATGATAATGATATTAGCAGGATAATCCTACAAAAGGAAGGTTATTTGATTACTTCCACCCTCAGGCATTGAAAAGAGGTCAGAAGTGAATGGAGTAAAACACCTGACAGCAGGGAGCTGGGACTGAGGACAAAAGAGCACACAGAGGACAATAGAAAAGTCTGAGGTGAAAAACGAGTGGTTCTCTTCTGGACTTTGAGGTTATAAGGAGGCAGACTAAAAACCTGGGTTTTATTTTTTATTTTTTATTTTTTTTAAGATGAGGTTTCACCATGTTGGTCAGGCTGGTCTTGAACTCCCGACCTCAGGTGATCCACCACCTTGGCCTCCAAAGTGCTTGGATTACAGGTGTGAGCCACCACGCCCGGCCAAACCTGGGTTTACATTAATTTATTCAGTAAGAGTCATATATTCTATTTTTTTTAGCTTGATATCTTTTACTTTAATTTGAAAAAAAATAATGACACAAACCCTTTTTCTTGATTAACTTTTAAAGGAAGAGAATCAAGATCTAATGGGTCTGTAGTTTTGCCACTTACTGGTTCATCACCCAATCAGTTTCCACCCCCCGCCCCCATTTGTATAAAAATTACTGAGAATGCCTACTAAAGGGCAGATTACTGGGGTGCCAATCCTAGATTTGCTGAATCAGAATCTAGAGATTGGGAAGTGGAGAACTGCAGGCTGAGGCTCAGGAATGTGCATTTTAAACATGCCTCTTGGATAGTGCATTGAAAGTTTTAAGACCTGTTATAGGCTGGGCATGGTAGCTCACAACTGTAATCCCAGCACTTTGGGAGGCTGAAGTGGGCGGATTGCTCGAGTTCAGGGGTTCGAGACCAATCTGGGCAACGTGTTGAGACCCTGTGTCTACTAAAAATATAAAAAAATAGCCAGGCGTGATGGTGTGTGCCAGTGGTTTCAGCTACTCAGGAGGCTGAGGTGGGAGGATTGTTTGAGCTCAGGGGGCCGAGGTTGCAGTGAGCTGAGATCGTGCCACTGGACTCCAAATGCTTGAACTATGGCACATAGTTTAGTATATATTGTATTAATAGTTTAGTATATGCTATATTATTAGTATATGTTGTGTTATACTATACTTATATTAGTATATATACTATGTATATAGTTTATATACTTATATATGCTATATAACATACATATTAGTATATATAATATGTACATATTAGTATATGTTATATTAATAAAAGAACTGTAGCCATAGAAAGTGTAGAACCATTTCAGAAAAATCTTACTTTTGCAGGGCACTTTACAAAGAGCTATTTACATATTGTATCCATTTAGATGATTTTTTTTTTTTTTTTTTTTTGAGACGGAGTTTCGCTCTTGTTACCCAGGCTGGAGTGCAATGGCGAGATCTCGGCTCACCGCAACCTCCACCTCCTGGGTTCAAGCAATTCTCCTGCCTCTGCCTCCCAAGTAGCTGGGACTACAGGTGTGCGCCACCATGCCCAGCTAATTTTTGTATTTTTTAGTAGAGACGGGTTTCACCATGTTGACCAGGATGGTCTCGATCTCTTGACGTCGTGATCCACCCGTCTCGGCCTCCCAAAGTGCTGGGATTATAGGCGTGAGCCACCGCGCCTGGCCAAGATGATTTCTTAATTCCCAGTGCAACTAAAAAATTGATTTAACCTATCTTCCCCATTCTGTTTTCCTACACAATTAAAAAATTTTAGTTCCATAAATTGTTCTTTTTACAATGCTTTCTTGAATTTTATCTCTTTCCTGTGCTTTATCCAATTTTGTCCTGTTCATCATGCCCCTCAGGCATGGAGTTTGAAAACTAGGTATGTTGGATGTCTAAACCAAAAAAGTATACCATAATATTGGGGTCTTATTCCCATACAGATAAACCATTCAAACTGTGGGAATGAATTTGAGTTATTAGGGAAATGGTAATAGTAGTTTACATATGCTCATTTAAGTTTACATGTATTTCTTGTTAAATTTAGGATGGCCCGTACTATGGAACCACTAGCAAAGAAGATCTTTAAAGGAGTTTTGGTAGCCGAACTTTTAGGCATTTTTGGAGCATATTTTTTGTTTAACAAGATGCACGGAAGCCAAGGTAATTATAATTCAGAAGTTAATGCTTTTTAAAGGGGTATAATTTGCTAATCCATTTTGTGTATTAAATGGCAATGACATTTTTGGAGAAATTGCTTCTTCAGATTTAAGCCATATTAAACATTTTTATGGGTAGAACAGGAATCAAAGTATTCATTATTGTAGCCTAGATGATTCTCCCTTCTCCCTTAAAAATGTTGTTTGTAGACTAAGGAAAAAATTTCTTATCTCCATGAGTTTTACTGTTGGGGAGGGTAGAGCAAACGTTCTTGGTCTGGCTTAGTTTGGGAGCACAGATGGAGGAAACTTAGCCTGTCCATTACACTTCATTGTTTAGTAGACTAAGAAAGTAAGTGGCATTGCTGTTTTCTCGGAGGAACCAGTTTTCTCAGGCTTTAGTTTTCTTCCTGGGCATCAACAGTGGGCACTAAAAGACTTTCACATGCTATGGCTGAAAGTGCTTTAACATTTTTTTGGGGGAAATTTTATATTAGACCTCTCAACTTTTTAAATTAGGAAGTGATTTTTCTCTAAAACAGGGCACAGTCCTAGGGTGATAGCCATCTTTGAAACTTGTCACATAGTCTTCCTCAGCATACTTTGTTGGAACGCTCTACCAAGATGCTACTGGATACTCACAAAATCTCTTTTCTTTTAAACTCGAAGGAAGGGTATAAAGAAAACATCCCAAAAGTATTTAAAAGCAAATTAAAACCTGGGATCAATTTTAAAAACTGGTTATCGCTGGATGTGGTGGCTCTTGCACTTTAATTCCAGCACTTTGGTAGGCCAAGGTGGGAGGATCGCTTGAACCTAGTTTGGGTAACATAGCAAGAACCTGTATCTTAAAACAAAACAAAACAAAAAACCTGGGCCTGGTGGATGCTTCTGTAGTCCCAGCTACTAGGGAGGTTGAGGCAGGAGGCTCCCTTGAGCCCTGTCCCAGCTACTCAACCTTGGCTGAGGTAGGAGGCTTGCTTGAGCCCAGCCCAGGGGGGCATCTAGGCTGTGGTGGGCTGTGATTGTGCCACTGTTCTGCAGCCTGGGCAACAGAGAGAGATCTTGTCTCAAAAAGACAAAAACAAAACCTAAAACCAAAACTAGTTATTAAAAACAAAACAAAACTGGCCAGGCACAGTGGCTCATGCCTATAATCCCAGCACTTTGGGAGGCTGAGGTAGGCAGATCACGACATGTCAAGAGTTTGAGACCAGCCTGGCCAACATAGTGAAACCTCCTCTCTACTAAGAATACAAAAATTAGCTGGGCGTGGTGGCACCTGCCTGTAATCCCAGCTACTCAGGAGACAGAGGCAGGAGAATCACTTGAACCTGGGAGGCTGAGGTTGCAGTGAGCCAAGATCGCACCACTGCACTTCAGCCTGGGCGACAGAACAAGTCTTATCTTGCAAAACGAAACAAAACTAAAACCAAAACTGGTTATGATCTTATTTGTAATTTCTTATAGAGGTAAAATAACATCCATAAAAATAATTCTAGGCCTTCATGGAGAAACATATTGTTGGAAAAAAAAATTCATAAATTTACATAGGGAACTACACATTCACACTCAAAATCTGCTTTCAGGTACCATTTAAAAATAAACACTGGGGCCGGGTGTGGTGGCTCACGCCTGTAATCCCAGCACTTTGGGAGGTCGAGGCAGGCGGATTACCTGGGGTTAGGAGTTCAAGACCAGCTTGACTAACATGCAGAAACCGTCTCTACTAAAAACACAAAATTATCTGGGCATGGTGGTGCATGCCTGTAATACCAGCTATTCGGGAGGCTGAAGCAGGAGAATCGCTTGAACCTGGGAGGTAGGGGTTGCGGTGAGCCAAGATCGCCGCATTGCACTCCAGCCTGGGCAACAAGAGCAAAACTCCGTCTCAAAAAAAAAAAATAATAAAATTACATTGGATATACAGGTGAAAATTTAAAAACTCTAAGGCTATCATGTTAAGGCAAGTGCAACCTAGATCTTATCCAAAAGGAGATAGTTCCTGGATTACCAGAAGGACCTTTAAACAAATTTCTAATCTATATGGTTCCCATCATATGGACCCTAAAGCTAGCATTAAATTGTGGCTGTATTAATGTAATGAATTTGTTTGTTTGAATCTAATTTCAAGACATCCTATTTTTCCCCCATCAGATTTTAGGCAAACAATGAGCAAGAAATTTCCCTTCATCTTGAAAGGTATGTTTATCCTTAAGTAAAAGTAAGTAAGTATAAAATGACTTTTTCAGGTAACCTATAAATTAAGTAGTAATTAATTTCTTTACAAGGAACTAAGAACTAAATGACTTTATTTTGTGGTATGTCAATTTCTAACAATACTATTCACATGTATTTTAGTTCTGATACTAGAGTACATTCTCATCTATTCTAGTGAGAAGAGAATTAGGTAATGGGCTGGATTCTGAATTCTAGTGGTTAAGAATGTAAACTCTGGAACCATTCATGTATGAAGTGATAGAATCAAACCACAGTTTAAACCTTTGGTTTTAAAAGATCAGTTTCATCTCAGGTTTGCTAACTTCTTGAAGCCGTCTCTTTCTCTGTCAAGTGGATAATGACTGAACAAGATGACACAGTTATACTAAATAGTGCTCATTACAATGATTAGAGATGCCAGGGCTTATATGTCAAGTCTGTAATCCTGTCCTCTTTTTCATTTTGTTATGTAGCAATATTTCCATTTTTTTCAAGAAGTTTAACAATATTTCCACATTACTTTATAAATGACAGCTATTTTTATTTATAGTTTATTATAAATCCACTGAGATGTCTGGAATATATGGAATCAGAGAGCTAGATGAAAAAAAATGGTTGGAGAGCAAAAATTAGATGTAAGTAAAATTTTAATTTGTAATTTACATTAATAACTCTCATTTCCTTTGCTTTTTAGTTTTTTGAGTGGTTTTAATCTTCTTCTTTTTAAAATTTTTCTTTTTCTTGATGATACTTTTTACATCTCTGTTGTGTAGCCAGTCATCACGTTCGGCCTCCCATCTAAGCTGTTTGAGACCTTTGGGAGAAGAAGAAAAGATGAGTGTACTATTCCACTTGGCGGTCCCACAGAACATGCTGCCGAGTCACAAGAACTGCTAGCCTGCCTTGGCCTGCAGTTTCCCACCCACTATACAAATTCATTGCTTCTTGTTTGTTGCTTTTCTTAAATTTATTGTCAAAGATTAATGTTTCAATAAGAAATGACTAAGGAATGAAAAGAAACAAATGCTCTAAAGATTTTCTTTCCCCAAGCAATTTTACTGGTGAAATAAAAACCAGTAACAGTCAATATCAGAGATAATTAAAATGTCTATAAACATGTAAAGTTACTTAGCAAATTCATGCTATACAAAAATGGCCTACCTCCCTAAAAAAAAAAGTAATTTTTGTAGTCTGCAGGTTTTTTTTTGCTGTAGTATAAATACTTTTTAATCTTATTCTCTGAGAGAAGAAAAAGCCATTTTTTTTTTTTTTTAAGATGGGGTTTCACCAGGATGGCCAGGCTGGTCTTGAACTCCTGACCTCAGGTGATCCACCCACCTCAGCCTCCCAAAGTGCTAGGATTACAGGCGTGAGCCACCACGCCCGGCTGAAAAAGCCATTCTTTCCAGGTTGTAAAGTACCATGAAAAGGTCTTTCAAAAATATTCCTATCAGCCAGCCATGGTGGTTCATGCCTGTAATCCCAGCACTTTGGGAGGCTGAGGTGGGCGGGTCACTTGAGTTTGAGATCAGTCTGGTCAACATGGTGAAACCCCTTCTCTACTAAAAATACAAAAAGTAGCTGGACATGGTGGTGTATTCCTGTAATCCCAGCTACTTGGGAGCTGAGGCAGGAGAACTGCTTGAACCTGGGAGGCAGAGGTTGCAGTGGTAGCCTGGGTGACAGAGCGAGACTTTGTCTCAAAAAAAAAAAAAAAAAAAAAAAAAATTCTATCTTCTGACGTCCTAAGCCAAAGCTGTTTTTAAAATGTCAATAAAAAAAATTAAGTTACTTACTTGCATTATCTTTGTTAGCCATGGCATTCATGCCAATGTTATCAAACTTGGATCCCATATTTTCATCCAATAGATGGCCAAACTTAAAAAAAAAAGATAAATTTATTAGCAAACTAAAAATAATGTAGAATAGCTAGCTTAAAACAGTGTATTAGCCTTACCTCTTCAGCAGATACAAATAGGCTGGAATCACTGAAGTTTCTTTTCTTTTTTCTAGGCCCTAAAATAAATTATAAATCTACATTATTGAATTACAAATCCAATGATTTTAGAAAAATACAAAGCAACATGATTTTATTTTAAATATTATACTTGGGTAAAAACACAATTGCAATAATCTGATAGCACCATTAGGTAGCTGGCATTTAAATAAATAAATATAATTCAAGAGTTAGTATATAGTATTTTTAAAAATTTAACATCCTAATAGAACTGTTCAGATGCCAATAGTGTCTTCTTGCTTTTCAAATACGGCCACCGATCAAACTTTCCCATAAGGGAAATAACATCATATCAAGGAAGAGTAAAATTTTCAAGATGACATGGATGGGTTCTGAAATATTTAAGACAAAAAATTTAATTCAGGGGTCTTATTCTTTAGGTTGTAAAGAAATTGAAAGTACGTTTATTACGCTATAAATGAAGTTCTGCTTATAACTGAAAATAGTTTCTTCTTAAAAAAAACTTACCTATAGTACTGGATATATAAACTTTTCCTGAAAAGTCTCACTTTATTTTTGAAACAATTATTTAAACTGCATTTTTGATATCAATGTCTCTAGCAATACTAGAGCCACATTTTAAAAAGAGCTTTACTAGGCCAGGCATGGTGGCTCACACCTGTAATCCCAGCACTTTGGGAGGCCAAGCGGGGGCAGATCACAAGGTCAGGAGTTCGAGACCAGCCCGGCCAATATGGTGAAACCCCATCTTTACTAAAAATACAAAAATTAGCAGACATGGTGGTGGGTGCCTATAGTCCCAGCTACTAGGGAGGCTGAGGCAGAATTGCTTGAACTTGGAAGGTGGAGGTTGCAGTGAGCCAAAATTGTGCCACTGCACTCCAGCCTGGGTGACAGAGTGAGACTCTGTCTCAAAAACAAAACAAAAGCAAAAAACACCTTTACTAAAGAATAATTGCACATCATAGCATCCAGCTGTTTTAAGTGTATTAATTCAATGCATTTTAGTAAATTTACAGACTTGTTCAACTACAACCACAGTCTGATTTTAGAATATTTCCATCAACTTCAAAAGATCCCTGGTGCCATTTGTAGTCCTCTAACCCATCCTCAATCTATCTTGTTTTGATGACTTGCCTTTTCTGGCTATTTCATATAAATGGGATCATATGATGTGGTTTCCCTGTATCTGGCTTTTTCATTTTGCGTAACGTTTTTGAGGCTCATCCATGTTGTGGCATGTATCAGTACTCCATGCCATTTTGTAGGCTGCATAATACACCATTGTATAGATATACCACATTTTGCTTATCAGTTAATGGACATTTGGGTCATGACCACTTTTTGTCATTAATAGTTACTATGAACAATCATATACAAGTCTTTGTATCAGAGTCACTTTTGATAAAATAGTTTCTAAAGCATTTCATCTTCATTTTTATTAAGGTGAAATGTATGTTACTTAACTGTATAATACACATTTGCATGCATTAGGAAGGTTTTTTTGTTTTTTATTCATATTGTAGTGATGTATCTGTGACCTCAATGAGTAGGCACTTCTGTACTGTACTGGTTTCTTAAAGTTTCTTTCTTTTTCCCCCCTACCTCAGCCTCAGGTGTATACTACCATGCCTGGCTAATTTTTGATTTTTTGTAGAGATGTGGTCTCACTATGTTGCCCAGGCTGATTAAAGTTTCTATAAGGTATGTTTATTCTTAAGGATATCTAACACCTGCAAATGTAGGGTGATCAATTAGTAAATTAATAAATCTGTTTAAAATTTCTTGCCTCTTTTGTTTAAATCAATTATGTTGGGTATTCTTTAATCTGCATCTAAAACTATTATCAATTGAGATTTGGAATCCTTTCAGCCTAATGTCTTCTGAAACAGTATTTTATTATTTGAAACAAGCTAAGAGAGCATCTTTTTTTTTTTTGAGACGGAGTTTCGCTCTTGTTACCCAGGCTGGAGTGCAATGGCGCGATCTCGGCTCACCGCAACCTCCGCCTCCTGGGTTCAGGCAATTCTCCTGCCTCAGCCTCCTGAGTAGCTGGGATTACAGGCACGCGCCACCGTGCCCAGCTAATTTTTTTGTATTAGTAGAGACGGGGTTTCACCATGTTGACCAGGATGGTCTCGATCTCTTGACCTCGGGATCCACCCGCCTCGGCCTCCCAAAGTGCTGGGATTACAGGCTTGAGCCACTGCGCCCGGCCCTTTTTTTTAACATTAAAAAAATTTTTTTCTTCTCCTCAAATTCCTTTTACCAGTATCTTTTAATAATAGGCTCAGTAGAGCCTGGGTGCGGTGGCTCACGCCTGTAATCCCAGCACTTTGGGAGGCCGAGGCGGGTGAATCACGAGGTCAAGAGATCGAGACCATCCTGGTCAACATGGTGAAACCCTGTCTCTACTAAAAATACAAAAAATTAGCTGGGCATGGTGGCGCGTGCCTGTAATCCCAGCTACTCAGGAGGCTGAGGCAGGAGAATTGCCTGAACCCAGGAGGTGGAGGTTGTGGTGAGCCGAGATCGCGCCATTGCACTCCAGCCTGGGTAACAAGAGCGAAACTCCGTCTCAAAAAAAAAAAAAAAAAAAAAATAATAATAATAATAGGCTCAGTAGGACTTGAGGTAAAGCAACACTTCTTTTCTGACGGATGATCTTGAGAAAAACTGCCTTATATCTCACCTTATGGTAATATTAAAATATGATCTTAGATAACTCAAGGGAAGACAAAATCTGGAAGATAACATGTTATAATTTAAATATGTATCTAGTTATTAGGGGACTATGAAATTGACAGCAGTATCTGAAAGAGCTGATAAATTTTTGTAGGCATGAATCTCTGAGACTATTACCAATATGTAAATGAAACTTTTAAAAACTTTTAAGACTATCACCTGCTACAGCACTTTTTTCTTTTATCAGCACCTTGTGTTACAATGTGAAACGTAATCTTTTAAGATATACTTTAAAGAGAAGAGTTTGTATCTCTTTCGTGTAAAATGTTTTTGACATTAAAATTGTTTTTTCATGGCAGCAAAATGGCAGATCTTAAGGGAAAATAAAGTTAATAAAGGAGCATGGATTATTGCAAGGGTTAAATAGCAAAGAATAATGGTTGAGAAAAGGAAAAAGGTAACAAATGTTTGAAAAATCCAAGGCTTTTATAATTGAATGGTTTAAAAATGAATGAGCAGAGATTAGCATGTGAATCTCTGGACTAGGTAAGGAAGCTCTGCATTCAAATGTGAGTGGGCACCATCCAATCTGTTGGGGCCCTGGAGAGAACAAAACAGAGAAGAGGCAAACATGTTGGTCTGCTGTGCTGGGGAGGAAAATGGCAGATAGGAGACAGGACTAACGAGCAGCTCCAACATGGACGGACAGAACAGCATGTGGAGACTCACACTGTGAACTTTTGCTCCAAGAACCACCACAGGAACATACCATGAAAATTGGAAGAATTCACAGACCCTTTGAAAGAAGTAACTTGCCACTACAAACTCCACAAGACAGCCAAAAAACTCTGAAAACAAAAGACAAACTCTTAGGAGCTCTGTGACCCTGCCCACCACCTGAGAAACCCTGAGTACTTATCCAGGCCAAGGTAGGGCAATTCTACTACAGCAGCTGGTTGTCTCTTGAAAGCACCACCTCCTGCCTGGAGGCCAACCAACTCAAGTCATCACAGCAAATAATAACAGAACAACCCTGTGCCAAAGAAGGAGAAAACAGTTAATTCCACAGCCTGCAACACCCTGACTAACCAGAGGTCCTGAGTCTCTCCACATCACAACTTCACTGCTAGCAAAACCAGCATTTGAGAAAACCACTGCACTAAACAAAACTACAACCAAGGACTCACACAGAGTCCTCTTTACTGCCCTGCTACTTCCACCAGAGCAGGTACTGGTATCCATGGCTGGGAGACCTGAAGATGTAACAGGACTCTTTGCAGACATTCCCCAGCACCAGCGTGGAGCATGGTAGCCCTATTGGGTGGCTAGACCCAGAAGGGCAATAATAATCAATGCAGTCTGGCTCTCAGGAAGCCCTGTCCCTAGGGGGAGGGGGAGAATAGCATAATAAAGGATCACCCTATGGGAAAAAAGAATCTGAAGAGCAGCCCTTGAGTTCCAGATCTTTCCAGTGAAACAGTCCACCCAAATGAGAAGGAACCAGAAAAGTAATTCTAGTAATGTGACAAAACAAGATTCTATAACACCTCCAAGAGATCACACTAACTCTCCAGCAAGGGATCCAAACCAGGAAGAACTCTCTCTGAATTGCCAGATGAAGAATTCAGGTTGATTAAGCTACTCAAGGAGGTAGGAGAGAAAGGTGAAAACCAACCTAAATTAAAAAAAAAACAACAACAGGATGTGGATGAAAGTCTCCAGAAAAATGAAATGCAAATCGAACAAGAATAACTTCAGAGTTTGAAGACAAGCGTTTTGAATTAACCCAATTGGACAAAGACAAAGAAAAAAAAATTTTTTGTTTTTAAAAAGAGTAAAACATCCAAGAAATTTGATTATGTTAAATGACTAAACAAGAATAATTGTTCTTCCTGAGGAAGAGAAGAAACTAAAAGTTTGGAAAACTTAATTGAGGAAACTTCCCTGGTTTTGCTAAATATCTAGACATCCAAATACAAGAGGCTCAAAAAGCACCTGGGAAATTCATCACAAAAAGATCGTCACATAGGCAGAGTCATCAGTTTATCTACAGTCAGGATGAAGAAAAGAATCTTGAGAGCTGTGAGGCAGAAGCATCAGGTAACCTGTAAAGAAAAACCTATCAGATTAACAACAATTTCTCAGCAGAAACTGTACAAGCCAGAGGGGATTGGGGCCGTATTTTTAGTTTCCTTAAACAAAATAATTATCAGCCAAGAATTTGGTATCCAACAAAACTAAGCTTCATAAATGAAGGAGAGATGTCTTTTTTAGACAAACAAACGCTGAGAGAATTTGCCACTACCAAGCAAGCACTCTAAGAAGTGCTGAAAGGAGTTCTAATTTTTTTTTTTTGAGATGGAGTCTCGCTCTGTTGCTCAGGCAGGAGTACAATGGTGTGATCTTGGCTCACTGCAACCTCTGCCTAATGAGTTCAAGTGATTTTTGTGCCTCAGCCTCCTGAGTAGCTGGGATTACAGGCACTTGCCATGACAGCTGGCTAATTTTTCTATTTTTTTAGAGATGGGGTTTTGCCATGATTGCCAGGCTAGTCTTGAACTCCTGACCTCAGGTGATGCCCGCTGAGCCTCCCAAAGTGCTGGGATTACAGGTGTGAGCCACCACACCCAGCCTAGGAATTCTAAATGTTGAAACAAAATCTTAAAGTACACCAAAATAGAACCTCCTTAAAGCACAAATCTCACAGGGCCTATAAAACAATAACACAATGAATAACAAACAAAACAAAAAAAACAAAGTATTCAAGCAATAACTAGCATGATGAATAGAACAGTACCTTACATCTCAATACTAACATTGGATGTAAATGGCCTAAATGCTCCTCTTAAAAGATACAGAATGTCAGAATGGATAAAAATCCACCAACCAAGTATCTGCTGTGTTCAAGTTCATGTCACCTGACATATAAGGACTCACATAAACTTAAGGTAAACGGGTGGAAGAAGATATTGCATGCAAATGGAAACCAAAAGCAAGCAGGAGTAGCTATTCTTATATCAGACAAAACAGACTTTAAAGCAACAATAGTTAAAAAAAGACAGAGGGACATTATATAATAGTAAAATGATTAGTCCAACAAGAAATATCACAGTCCTAAATATATATGCACCTACCACCAGAGCTCCCAAATTTATAAAACCATTACTACTAGACCTAAGAAATTAGATATATGGCAACACAGTAATAGTGGGAGACTTCAATACTCCACTGACTACACTAGACAGGTCATTAAGACAGAAAGTCAACAAAGAAACAACAGACTTAAACTATATCCTAGAACAAATGGCCTTAATAGATACCTACAGAACACTCTACCCAACAACTGCAGAATATACATTCTTTTCATCAGCACATGAAACATTCTCAAGGATAGACCATATGGTAGGCCACAAAACAAGTCTCAATAAACTTAAGAAAACTGAAATTGTATCATGTACCCTCTCAGATCACAGTGGAATAAAATTGGAAATTAACTTCAAAAGGAACCCTCAAAACTGTATACAGATAAATACATGGAAATTTAATAATCTGCACTTGAATGATCTTTGCATCAACAATGAAATCAAGATGGAAATTAAAAGATTTTTTGAACTGAACAATAGTGACACAACCTATCAAAACCTCTGGGATACAGCAAAAGTGGCACTACTCTTAGTAAGTTCATAGCATTAAATGTCTACATCAAAAAGTCTGAAAGAGCACAGACAATCTAAGCTCATACCTCAAGGAACTAGAGAAACAAGAACAAATCAAACCCAGCAGAAGAAAAGAAATAACGAAGACCACAACAGAGCTGAATAAAACTGAAACAAACACTACAAAAGATAAATGAAACAGGCCGGGCGCGGTGGCTCATGCCTATAATCCCAGCACTTTGGGAGGCCGAGGCGGGTGGATCATGAGGTCAAGAGATTGAGACCATCCTGGTCAACAAGGTGAAACCCTGTCTCTACTAAAAATACAAAAATTAGCTGGGCATGGTGGCACGCGCCTGTAGTCCCAGCTACTTGGGAGGCTGAGGTTGCGGTGAGCCGAGATCGCGCCGAGCCGAGATCGCGCCATTGCACTCCAGCCTGGGTAACAAGAGCGAAACTCTGTCTCAAAAAAAAAAAAAAAAAGATAGATGAAACTAAAAGCTGGTTCTGTGGAAAAATAAAATCAATATACCATTAGTGAGATTAACCAGAAAAAGAAGAGAGAAGAACCGAGTAAGCTCAATTAGAAATGAAATGGGAGATACTACAACTGATACCAAAGTAATACAAAAGATCGTTCAAGGCTACTATGAACACATTTATGCACACAAACTAGAAAACCTAGAGAAAAATGGATAAATTCCTGGAAATATCCAACCGTTCTCATTTAAACCAGAAAGAAACAGAAACTCTGAACAGACCAATAACAAATAGCATGATTGAAACAGTAATAAAAAAATTGCCAACAAAACAAAAGTCCAGGACCAGACAGATTCACAGCTGGATTCTATCAGACACCAAAGAAGAATTGGTACCAATCCTACTGAAACTATTCCAAAAGACAGGTAAGGAGGGATTATCCTCCCTAAATCATTCAATGAAGCCAGTATCACCTTAATTCCAAAACCAGGAAATGACATAATGAAAAAAGAAAACTACAGACCAATATTTCCAGATGAACAGATGGCCTAAATGCTCCTCTTAAAAGATACAGAAACAGAGATGCAAAAATCCTCAACAAAATACTAGCTAATCAAATCCAACAGCATATCAAAAAGATAATACACCATGATCAAGTGGGTTTCATGCCAGGGGTGCAGGGCTGGTTTAACATAGGCAAGTCAATAAATGTGATACACCACATAAACAATTAAAAACAAAAACCATATGGCTATTTAAATAGACACAGAAAAAGCATCTGACAAAATCCAGCATTGAGTGTAGAAAATACTTTCCACTTAACATCTTTCTTAAAAACAACCTCCCCCACCCCAAATTTTATTAACCAAATTTAGGAGAGTTCATTTGCCAAAATGATAATGACACCTTTCACATGGACAGTGCTTTTAAAAGATATTAAATGCATTTTCTTACCTTGAAATGAGCCAGCAAAGTCAAAATCATCTGTACTTTTTCTCTTGCTTCTCTTAGTATTGACTTTGGAGTGGACTTCAAGTTCTGTTACATGAAAAAATTTGCTTTTAAGCAATTTAAAAACAATAGGACTGGAAAATATTACTCCAAGATATGCTAAAATCTTTATTCTGAGGGTAAGGCACGATATTGCTATTCCATGTGGCTTTTGTAATTCCACCAGCATAGGCTTTGAGGACAGAGTGAGAGCAAGACTCTAAGAATAATTGGCATAGTCCTAATATTTTATGCAAATAGAAAATTTTCTAAATAGCTTCATTAATAAGATCAAGTAATATAAAACCCCTTAAAACAAGCAACTTCTGCTGTGGTTCAGAATAAGTGGAAGAATGCTGGGCAGGCATGTGCATGCTGAAGGTATGTGAAAGGACAGAAAGGTCAGACAACCATCCAGAACAATTTTGGGTGTTCCTTGCTAATTTACAACAAGATAAAATATTCACCTTCATCTGTGCTAGGCTGTGATGAATATTGACTAACTTTTATAAATTGCTAGTTACGGTAAAAAAAAGGCAGCATTTCAGCTCAACATATATTGTACAGAGCTAGTTGTTGGTTAAAATGAAAGTCCAAAACTCAAAAAGCTGCATAAAAGAAAATGCACACAACACACAATAAAAACCCTTCAGCTCCAAATGAGAAGGGAAAAGGTCCTATTTAAATTTCTGGCTGATATGAGTATTAATTTGAATACAGGGCTATATTAAAAACCTTTGGCAGAAAAACTAACCTAAGGCTGAGGAATTAAGGAAGATACAGTTTATGTCTTATTTTAAAAAATGCTTACCTGGAACACTCTCACTTTCATCATCTAACACATCCATGAACGTTCCTCCGTCTTCATCAACTTCAGCAAATTCTTCATCATCCATACTTCCTAAAGAAACTTCATCTTCGTCCAGGTTATCAAGTTCATCATCACTACCTTCTGAATCTTCATCTGCTGTGTTATCCTTAGCTCCTTTTGTTCTCTTTTTTACATTGCTGGAAAAAAAACACAACTTGTAATACAAAAGGAGGCAGTATTTTCTAAAGTAGTGTTTTGCTTTAGAAACACTAGGCTATTATATGACTTAGAAGGAGAAAGCTTTGCAGACTGCTCAGAGTAAATAATAATGTGCATTATAAAGGTCTAAGATGAAAATATTGTAACTACTTCTCAAACTTATTTGAATACATTTCCCCTTTATGTCACATAGTTCTGTGGTCTACTGTTCTAAGAGACAACAATTTGGGAAATCCTAGAAAAACAGAAAGGAGAAGACAGAAGTATGTTACCCAGCAAAATCCATATCATCCTTTCCAGAGCTGAAACAGTTATCATCTTCAAATGTGTCTGCCAGAGAATACAGAAATTGTGAGATACAACAAAGAATGACAAGCTTGACATACATCTTATATCTGAATCAATTACTCTAATAGTCATGAGTCTGCTGTTTATGACAAGTAAACACCAAAATAATATTAACGTGACTGTTGCTGGTGCGTCTTACTAATGTATATAAACCTGTGAAATACTGATCTTAGTTAAATCCCAAAACTAAAGAAGGAGCTGGTTAATTTTGGTTCTTTCTACAGTTCTTTTATGGAACGAGGGTGAATATCAAATAAAATGATATTTAGCAACTGTAATCCTTTTTACCCTATTAGAACTACTTAAGTGCTCATTTTTAATAGATGTGATACAATATGTAACATCTCATGCTTGTAATCCCAGCACTTTGGGAGGCTGAGGTGGAGTGTTCACCAGCCTGAGCAACACAGCAAGACCCATCTCTATTAAAACAACAACAGCAACAGCAACAACAAAAACAAACTAGCTGGGCATCATGGCATGTACCTGTAGTCCCAGCTACCCATGGGGCTGAGGCAGGAAGATCGCCTGAGCCCACAAGGTATAAGCTGCAGGGCTGTAGTGAGTCTTGAGTGTGCCACTGCACTCCAGCCTGGGAGACAGAGAGACCCTGTCTCAAAACAAAAAACAAAAAACAAAAACAAAACAAATCCAAAAAACAACAAAAAAGTATGTAACGTGAAATCAGTGTAAGCCTTTCCAATTTACCATGTTTTTTGTTTAAGTCTATTAAGTTTCAATCAAAATTTCTCTAGCTTTGTAGATTAAAGATAAAAAAGATGAAATAGTAGACTATTGCTATCAATTACTACTGATATGCTATAATATAGATTATGAATGGTAAAAAGGATTTCTATTTCATGAGATTTGGTTGTAACAATGAATATACTCAAGCAAACATAAATTTTTTCCTATATGGACTATGCAAAGCACAATCATATATTTTTCTGGTGCAAACGTGGGTGAATTGCTGTATGTCATCAAAATATTTCTTTTGTTTTTGAGACAGGATCTCTGTCACCTAGGCTAGAGGACAGTGGCACAATGTAGGCTCACTGCAACCTCTGCCTCCTGGGTTCAAGCGATTCTCATGCCTCTGCTTCTGAGTAGCTGGGAATACAGGTGTGCGCCACCACACCTGGCTCATTTTCTTGTATTTTTAGTAGAGACAGGGTTTCACCATGTTGGCCAGGCTGGTCTCAAACTCCTGACCACAAATGATCTGGCCACCCTGGCCTCCCAAAGTGCTGGGATTACAGGCATAAACCACAGCGCCTGGTCCCAAATATTTCTTACTCTTCCATTGTGATTTGCATATTCTTAGCTAAATGATTTTTTAAAACTAAGGCCACTTTTCCCATTAATGTTCCATGGTCTATTAACAAATAGTAGATTATTTTACAAAGAGTCAACAAAACAAATTACCAATCAGCTTTTCAAATTCCTCATCATCCACGTCTTCTATACTTTCTTCATCTTCATTCCGTTTTTGTTTCTCTTTAACAGCAACTTTTTTGTAATACCTAAAATAATATTCATGTTATATATTTGACAGTTTTATTAAAGGTCTAATCTTACTATAATCAAAGCACCTATGAAAAACGGGAAACTACAACTGTAAAATCTTAAGTATACTCAGTTGGAAATAAATGACTGAAATTTGTACGTAATATAAAAAAATAGTTTAACTCAATAAAAAGTAGCTGGAAACTTTTGAAATGTGAAGTGTAATTACATTTCAAAGAATAATATTTTATCAGCCCTATTGTTATATTAGAATACAGCAAAACTTAGCCATTTACAAATATAATCAAACCCTTAAAATTATTCATTCTAAATGATTAAAAACAAGCCTAATTAGGCCACATGTGGTGGCTCACGCCTGTAATCCCAGCACTTTGGGAGGCCGAGGTGGGCAGATTATGAGGTCAGGAGTTCGAGACTAGTCTGGCCAATATGGTGACACCCTGTCTCAACTAAAAAACAAAAATTATCTGGGCATGGTGGCATGCACCTGTAGTCCCAGCTACACAGGAGGCTGAGACAGAAGAATCACTTTAAAGCAGGAGGCAGAGGGTGCAGTTAGCTGAGATAGTGCCACTGCACTCCAGCCTGGGTGACAGAGCAAGACTCCAAAAAAAAAAAAAAAACCCCAAGCCAAATCAAACCTAATTAACTAGTCAACCAGATGAGATAAGAGGTACTTTACTACCAATAAGCCATTAGGTAATAATACTAGTTGGTTTAGGACTTATTTCTATAGCAGTGCACTGAATTTTCTGAATCTATTCTAACGGCCATGGTTTGGAAAAATTACCCATGAGTTATCACTATATTAAACTAAGGTAGATTTTAAGCCTACAAAGAAAAGTATTCTAAAAAGAAATTAAAGGCTAAATTCCAAAAAGTCAAAAGCATAAAACACAATTTATATGCTAAATTATTAACAAAACTACCAAATTTACTTTAGTTTTACTAAGATATATTAATATTAGCAAAATGACTGATTTATAAATTTCGTTAACAAACACAGACATGTTCTTTGATTTTTTCAAAATATGATGTTAATGAAGCATTTTATGAAATCTAAAAATTTAAATTTTAGCAGTTCCCCCAAATGAAAGTATATTAAGTATAGTACCTGTGGAAAAACACTTCATCTACTGGTATTTGGCTTTCTTCTTTTGCAAGGAACTCCTTACTGTTCACTACAAAAATAAATTTAAACATTTTAACTTAATATAGCAATCCCCTTTATGTTACTCAAGCTCTTAAGACTAAATACAGCATATCTGTAATTCTAAAATCTCAAAATTGTGTGGAAGGTAGACAGAAGGGACCCTGCAGTGCAAGGGACAATCTCTGAAAAAGTCTGTGTGGAGAAGACCCAACATTTGAAACTTCACTGGCTACAGCATAAGGTACGCAGCCATCAGTGCAGTTACAGCGAACAACAGTTTTCCTACTGTTCTCCAGTTGCAACCAGGACCCACATTTCAAGAGAAATAAAAAATTCAAAGAGTTCTTTTAATAAATCATCACTTTAAACTTGTCATTTTCAGCTCAAAAAATGACAAGCTTGCCATTAATGCATGCCATTCTGGGAATAAACACAAAGTAAAAGTAAACAGAGTTTTCCTTTATACTGAGGAAAACTAAGAAATAAGAAACTGTAAGATATTAGTTTTACCTCTTCAGAATAAAACTTTCTGACTCATCCTGAGTAAAAGGACATTTGGCTTTTAATTCTAACTTACTAACTTTGTTTATGTCCTTTTGTATCTCTGGACCTCTGTGAAGTAAGTCATTCAAAATTAAATGATCTATAAGGTCTATTTAACCCTAGTCTCTGAACAAAAGGGAGATGACTGGTATGCGAAGAAATGTCTGCTTTGAATAGAACAACAGATTCAGATCCAGAAGACAGCTACCGAATATAGAAGTAGGTTATTAACTAAGTTTAAAATGATGCTCTGTGACAAAACCCGTTGTGAGTTTTTGTGCTACTAACCTCATATTAGAGCTTTAAGATGGTCTAATTGTGAATAATAATAATTATACACATAGGGGTTGTTGATGAAACTATGGATGATAAAATAAAATGGTTATAACTGTCGAAGCTGGGTGATAAGTGGGGGATTCATCATACTGTTTTGTTTACTTTGGATATGTTTCAAATTTGTTATAATAAAGTTTTTTAAAAAAGGCCCAGTCAGATACAGTAGATTTAAGAATAGCTATTCTTGGAAAAAAAAGATGGATAATGCTTTTGGTGGTCAGGTTTTATTCTCATAAATTAGAACAAAGAATAACACAATTTATGCATTTTTGTCTTATATTGTCTTTTCAGTTTCAACTAAGTTTTATACTTACCAGCAAGATGACGAATATCCTTAATAAAATGTTTTCTTTTTGGCTGCATCACAACACTGTCTGTGTTTTCTGAAATGTAAAATTATGACAGTATAATGCAAAACCTAGTTATAAGCTCATGTTTATTATGTATTAAAAATGAAAACCAAATAATGCACCAAACAGAAGCATACCTTTGCCTTTATGGGGCTTTGGATTTCGGTATACAAATCGATCCAAAAATCTCATTAAGGTGAAATCCTGCAACGGGTCCCCTGAGTACTGAATATAGTTTCCCTGAAAAGTGGAGGGGGAATTTAAAAACTTAATTCAAATTATATCTGTGCATCCAGATAAGAAAAAAGAAGAAAAACGTAAGTTTCTATTACATTGTACTGAAGACACAAATATACAATAAATGACTCTTCAAATATCTCTCATGCACATTTTACTTAAACACACAGATACATATACACACATATTCTAGGATGTACTGTTGATTTGATGGATAGACTAATAATATTAATAATGTTGGCCATCTAACCATTAATCAGGAACCAAACTCTGAAGTGGCGAACACAGCAAATGGGAAAGGGAGGCAATCTTTCTCCAGGAGAGGAGCTAGAATGTAATAAATAACTGCTGTGGCTTTCTAATGTCTTATTGCTTCCATTCATCTCAGAGTGGGAAAAATTATCTGGTGCTCTGTACTAAACAAGTCACTGCTCCTTTATATGAGTAGTAAAATGTGCAAGATTCTTTCTGGTGGAGAAAACACAGTATGACCAATTATTGATTATCCAAAATGATATATTTTTTTATTATTTCTCATCTTTTGCTATTTTAGACTCACCTGAAGGATGGTCTTTGCAAAAAGGGCCACAGAGGGATGAAAATGCACAGATAACTAAAAAGAAAAATGTGAATATCAGTATTTCTAAGGTTGACTCTTAATACATTTATAGCTTATTTAAGAAAATCTGGCTGGGTGCGGTGACTCACACCTGTAATCCTAGAACTTTGGGAGGCCCAGGCAGGCAGATCACTTGAGCCCGGAAGTTGAGACCAGCCTGGGCAATATGGTGAAATGCTATGTCTACAAGAACTACAAAAATACCCAGGATGTGATGTTACACACCAGTCCCAACTACTCAGGAGGCTAAAGTGGGAGGAGGGTTGCCTAGGCCCAGGAGGCCGAGGCTGCAGTGAGCTGAGATGGCACCACTGCACTCCAGCCTGGGTGACAGAGCGAGACCCTATCTCAACAACAACAAGAAAACACAAAAATTTGAAATTTAAGCCAATACATTAAAAAAGTGCTTCTCAAAACATTTTGGTCTCAGGTTCATTTATACACTAAAAAACTAAAAATTTCACCAGTTTATATTTAACAAGGTTATCTACAGGTACCTATGTTATAAAAATAAACATAAAGATTGTAAATACTTACAGGTTCATTAAAAATACAAAAAAGCCACTACATATTAATAAGTAGCATGTTTATGAAAAATAATTATACTTCAGAACAAAATATACAGTGAGTAGCATTATTTTACAGCTTTGTAAATCTCTTTAATGTCTGGCTTAACAGAGATAGTGGATTCTTTCTTCTGCTTCTGTATTCCATGTTGAAATATACATAGAAAATCTGGCCTTACACGTGTGGAAAATAGTCTTTCACATAATTGTGAATTTTATTCTTTAGTACTATACCAAAACCAAGGATTAGTTGTAATATGGGAATCTGAAACCATATTCAATTAGCTTTTGGTACTTGCTACTTAAAATTGTTTGGTCTACTTTGAATCAATTGTTTATCCACTCAAGAATTTTTAACATTTGAGTGGCATGGTGGCTCATGCCTATAATCCCAGCACTTTGGGAGGCTGAGGCAGGTGGATCACCTGAGGTCAGGAGTTCGAGACCAGCCTGGCCAACATGGCAAAACCTTGTCTGTGAGCTGGGCATGGTGACATGCTCCTGTATTGTGCCACTGCACTCCAGTCTGGGTGACAGAGCAAGGCTCTGTGGAAAAAAAAAAAAAAAAAAGAATTTGTAACATTGTGCATTGGTTATTAGAAAAATACCATATGAAGTCCTTCCAAATGTTGGCACATTTCTTTATACCTTATCACAAAAATCACATTCTTAGAAGCACTGACTTCATCAGTAAAGTTTTTATAAATTGAGAAACTGTCAAGCTCAAGGTTGTGGTTACAAGATTTTTAAAACTTTAATCTTTGCTTGAAAGCTTTATTTCTCAATTTTATTATTGACAACAAATACTGCCAACTGTTTTGTTTCATTCATTTTCAAGAAAATGTCTCCCAGATACCTAAGTCTGAGTAACCAGTTTGTCCATCAGTCTTTCACGTAAGGTCAGCTAGATGAGCTTGCAACAACTGGTAAGTACTTATCCTTGAGACATGTGACAACCTTCATACTTTATGTAGGCAGCAGAAGTATGTTATGCATGCTTGCTATAAATGCACACGAAATACTAAAAAGACATGTACTTTAAAGTCAAGATACTAAAATCAGTAATTCTTCCTTTGTCATCATTCTTTAGTTATGCTGGCTTTTTTTAAAACTGCATGTATATGGCAGTGATGAATATAATGGCTACTGATGCAGCTTGGTACTGTGTCTTTAGTCAGGATAAGTGGCAGCAGTTTTACCCATAATTTCTTTTACAGTATCAGTGCCACTGTCAACACAGTGACAAAAACAAATAATGTACTGGTATTACTATGAAGAGAGCTGTGACCTGGCAGACTCACTAAAAAGGTATCAAGAACTCTTAGGGGCCTGGCCACACTTTTGAGAATAGCTGCATAGGAAGATACTTATTGGCTTTACTCAAGTCACAGAAAGGTTATTAGAAATACGAATTTCTGGGCCAGGGGCGGTGGCTCATGCCTGTAATCCCAGCACTTTGGGAGGCCGAGGCAAGTGGATCACGAGGTCAGGAGTTCAAGACCAGCCTGGCCAAGATGTTGAAACTCTGTCTCTACTAAAAGTATAAAAATTAGCTGGGCGCGGTGGCACGCACCTGTAATCCCAGCTACTCAAGAGGCTGAGGCAAGAGAATCGCTTGAACCTGGGAGGCGGAGGTTGCAGTGAGCTAAGATCATGCCACTGCACTCCAGCCTGGGTGACAGAGTGAGACTCTGTCTCAAAAAAAAAAAAAGGAAATATGAATTCCTCTTATGAATTTAAAAAAGTAACTTTATTTGCAAAAAATTTTATCATATAACTTTTCAGAGATATCTAACGAATAAAGCAAAATTTATCCATTTTCTCAACTCTATATGCAACAACCTACCTACAAAAAGCAACACTATGACCCATGTATAACATCCTTATTTTACATGCACATTTAAGATTTTCTACAAAATGAACACCTCACACAGTATCTTAAGTGTGGACTTTGAATATTTATTAATACTTTTGATTATCATAAAAAAAACTTAAGGCATTATATCCACAACGGCAAAAATATACAGCACAAATGAATTAAAAGACAATTTGAAATTATTTTACCTTTTTGAGTTCCCAAAGACTTGTGTTTTCAGCTCCACAGAACAATGGGTTTCTACTGAATGGATCATATTTATTCAACTGTTTCCCACCTAGGAACAACAACAAAAAAATATGATTTCTCAAATGCTTTATTTCTAGCTCAAGAGGTCATTAAAATCACCACCATTAATATTCTCAACAGGTATTTCTAACACTCTTAGTTAGCCAAGCAACTAGATTAAAAACTCTGAGCTCCCTCAAGAATTTATCTTGGTACTCGAGCTAGTATCTGCTCCTGAATAAACCAAGGAACATGTTTACCCAACCACTGAAAGCTCCCTTCAAGGCCAGGTGCAGTGGCTCACGCTTGTAATCACAGCACTTTGGGAGGCTGAGGCTGGTGGATCATTTTAGTCCAGGAGTTCGAGACCAGCCTGGGCAAAATTGTGAAACCCCATCTCTTACAAAAAATACAACAAAAATATTAGCCAGATGTGGTGGTGTTTGCCTGTAGTCCCAGCTATTTGGCAGGCTGAGGTGGGAGGATCACGTGAGTCCAGGATGCGGGAGTTGTAGTGAACCAAGATTGTATCATTGCGATCCAGCCTGGGTGACAGAGCAAGAGCCTGACTTCAAAATAAGTAAATAAAAGCTCCCTTCAAAACTTCTTTCTTGGCTGGGCACAATGGCTCATACCTATAATCCCAGCACTTTGGGAGGCCAAAGTAGGAAGGTTGCTTGAGTCCAAGAGTTCGAGACCATCCTGGGCAACAGAGTGAGATCTCATCTCTACAAAAAATAAAATTAGCCAGACCTGGTGGTATGAGCCTGTAGTCCCGGCTACCTAGGAGGCTGAGGTGAGAGGATTGCTTGAGTTCAGGAGTTTGAGGCTGCAGTGAGCCTGGCCTGGGTGGAGTCTCCAAAGAAAACAAAACCAAAACCAAACCAAAAAACCTCAAATATTTCCCTTTTCCAAATGGTAACAAAAGGTGCCCATTTTTGGGTCAAAGAGGTCATAAACATTAAGATGGAAATAGTCTGAAGATGGTCTAAAGTCTTTTGGAGCTTTAGAGTGCTCCAAATATTTGTCATTAAAGTATGCCCAGAAAAAATTTTCACTTGGAACACGTCTGACATTATCTTTATGTTTTTAAATTCAGGATTAAAAAATTTAAAACAAAAGATTTTCAGAACAAACTAGGAACTGACTATCTTACAACACACAAGCTCTTTATCCTTCTAAAGAATTACTCTCTCAGTTTAGTCTTCAGGGAAACTGACGGATTCTCCTAAAAACTTTTCAGGCAGCTATCAGACTTTTCTTTTGTACTTCACAAATTGAAATTTGGAGATGAATTAATTTGACCATGAGTCCCAAAGCAAGTTGAAGAAATGGGTCTGGCATCACATTTCTCAAACCTCAAGGCTAGTGTTTTCTTACAGCCTCAAATGAAGAGGCTGCATTTCTAAGATTTCTTTTGACTCTAACATTCTATTAATATACTTTTAATTTAGTTTGGTGTGTGTACAGGAAACCACTTAAAGTTTCTATCTTGAACAGAAAGTTTTCTATCCCTAAAACATTACTTTAAGAAACTGTGGGCTGGGCACAGTGGCTCACGCCTGTAATCCCAGCACTCTGGGGGGCCGAGGACGGCATATACCTGAGGTCAGGAGTTTGAGACCATCCTGACTAACATGGTGAAACCCCATCTCTACTGAAAATACAAAAATTAGCTGGGTGTGGCGGCACGTGCCTGTAATCCCAGCTACTTGGGAGGCTGAGGCAGGAAAACTGCTTGAACCTGGGAGGTGCAGGTTTCAGTGTGCTAGCTGATACTGCACCACTGCACTCCAGCCTGGGTGACAGAGTGAGACTCCATCTCAAAAAACAAATGAATAAAAAAAAAAAATGGTATAAAATTTTGTAAATAAAATAAAATAGAAAATCAAAGAGAAACAAACTCCCTGGTTTAAAAATTCAAGAGAATAAAGATTTTAAAAACTTACCTTTCAAATTATCAAAGTGCACCCAGGAAGCAATCTCTGGTTTTCTGGTTTCTGTATCAGTTTCAGGAATAGTTTTTTCTGTCTCAAGTTTTTTCACCATCTCTGTTTCTTTGTCTGCATCAGTGAATTTTTCCATATCTTCATCATCATTTGCATCAATAAAATTTTCTTCATCATCTGACTCCTAACAAAAGCATGGTTTCATAAATCTACATAAATCAACTGGAAATTGCAGGAAAGTCTGTGCTCTATTATGTGATGTAGAGTTTTACTTATTGCAATTCTGGTGAAATGTGAAAGTTGTAATAAAGTACAATGATGGCCACCAATGCTATTTACAACAAGAGAGGAGATCACATCTTTATTTCTAAACATAACAGTTAAGTTTTGAGCCAAGAACCCCTGAGCCTTAGAGACTCTATTACTTGAAAACAGCCCTCAAGTAAATTTCTGACTTGTAAATACCCCTATGAGGTAGGTACTATTATTATTTCCATTTCATAGTTAAGGAAGAAGACTTAAGCAGTCTACTAAGTTTTATAATCATGATAGCTTCTAGTGTAGTACAGTTTATTCCAAGCAGAAGAGTTGAGCAACATGCCCACCTCGTAAACTGTACAGCTGGTACTAAAATCTAGGTTTGTCCTATTCCAGAACTCACACTCATATGCTTCAGACAACTAGGTTATTATTATTTGAAGCAAAGAAAAACAAAAACAACCAATATATCTCAGTACCCACTCAACTTAAAAAGCAGTTGTAAAATATACCGGATGATCATCTAGTTGGCTTCTTAAACCTGGTTTTGCTTTAAGGATCTCAGACACAAGATATAAAGCTCCACATATAAATGGTGGCATCTGCTGACAAGTAACTTGAAGTAACCTCTTGACAAAAGCCTTCACCCGGCGCAACACAATGTCAGCTTTCAGAGATTTGTAGACAAGGTTAAGAAACATAGCTTGCTTGGAACACATCATCAACCCTGGATCCAACATCTTCCTGTAAAACAAAACCAAGGTCAAATATTTATGTGTAAAACCATCTCCACAACCAATGGTCACATATTAGAAATAGCTACTAACCTCATCTTAGTTAGGGATAACTTTGCTGCTTATTTCAGAACAAGAGACCCTGGCCTAAGAGGTAAAATAGAAGTCAATGACCAGAAAAGAAAGGATGATGATGGCACCAGGAAAAAACAACAATAACAGCAACAGCAACAAAACTCACAGGAATGAGAGTTTTTACTTATGTATGTGGTTTCCTTCTCTTTTCCAGTGTTTCTCTGTTTTCTACATCAATAGGGCACAGCCCTAACCGTATTTTTAGAACCCCACTAGAAAAGCTAATCTAAAACCAGACAATGAAAACTGACCCACGGAAGCAGAACATTAGGAGATCTGGGTTTCTGTCCTTGTATAAATACCTACCAGGAGGGTGATCAGAGGCACCCTCCTTATGGTTTTAGTGAAGACCACCGATGAAAAACAGAAAATTAAATTCTAAGGACTTTAGAGAATCTGTAGTCCGATGTACTAGCTGTGTAACATCCCTTTCATACGCGCTATTCTCACTGCCCAGAGTGCTTCTCCCCAACTCTCTGCATGTCCACAGTATCCAAAACAGGTTCTTCTATTAGTCTCTCTCTCAGTCCCATGCTTGTGTTCTTCACAGTTTCACAAACTTGGTTTCCCTGTCTTTCCCTTTTCTCCCAATGTCCAATGGAATAGAGATTATACCTGTGTTATTCACTGTTGTAACCCCAGTGCCTGGCAGTTAATACTTTTACATGACTGTTTCCAAAATACTTGAACCTATTTAGCTATTATGTGCCTGTCTCTCTGTAATGTCTCTCTACTGTAGGCTGCTCTACTCTGATCTCATGATACTTTAAAAATTCTCTATCCTAGGTGCTGAATCCTACAGATGTTCCCAACTGGTCTAGACCCCCAGATAGTAGGACACCCGGAATTAACACAATCCTCCAGATTAGCTCTATTAACACCTGGAATCATTATTTCCTTTGTTTTAAGCACTTCCATTAATTTTTCCCACTAATACTAGAAATGAAAATATTTAAGCTTGGAAAGAACTTTCCCACTGCTCTGCATACTCAGTTTCCCCCAACTGAGAAATATCACCCTTTTGGTAATATTGAGGTATTCTGGATTATTCAATTTTCTCTCTTTATATTTAAATTTTCCAACATTTCCATCCATTTTGCAGCTTATTTTTAGGCATACAATCCATCTCACATCAACAGAACCATTTGAGAAGAACTTAGAGAGACGTGTCTCTATCATTTGATGAAACATTTTCTTGAACTTTTTGATAAATCATATTTTTGCCAACCAAATCATGTTATTTCTCTTATTCCTCAATTAACTAGGGGTTTTCTTAATATAAAGGATCTTAATAAAACCAAGAGCAAACAAATACTTTAAGAAGGCATAAAGGCCTGTTAAGAAACTCCATCTGTGAGAGCTCTTGGCAAATAATAATTCTGAAAACTTAAAAATGTATTCTTCCTCAGAGATGTTAGACTGTGATGTTAAATAGAAACAGAAAAATGTTTTCTAATAGACTCCAAACACTTTCCAAAAATTAAAAATTCCCATGACCCTCAAAAGTTCAAAATAATCAAACCACCCCCTTTCAAAAAAACAAAAACAAAAACAAAACTCAAGACCCCGAAAGTTCTACATTTTCAGCCTTGGAACTCTTCAAATGAACAGTGATAAGTATCTATTACTTCAAAGAGTTGTGGAAAGGCTTCGAGAGTCTTTTTTAGTGAACCAGAGCAATCAGTGCTATGAAATGTCATGAACTCTAAAGCAAGTGGACGTGGATTTGCCACCTAACTAAATTATTGTACCTCATAGGCTGGAGAGCTGTTAAGAGGATTAAACTAAAGAAACATGTATGAGTACGAGTAATAAGGATAGCAGCCAACATTTCACATAGCACTATGTGTTAGGCACTGTTAAGCACTTAACACACATACAAAGATTACATGGGTTAACACACATAATTCCCCAACCTTCATTAAAGCCCCAGTTCTGTCATTTACAAGCTGTAGGACCTTGTGCAAGTTTCAAAATCTTCATAAAAATCACAAGATAGATGCTTTTATCTCCATCCTACAGACAAATCAACTTAGGCATGATAATATGGGATGGATTATATCTACCAATAGGTTTTTAGTGGGGATCAAGTAATTTGCCCAAAGTTACACAGAAAACTAATGGCAGGGACTCAAACCCAGGCAGTGTGGCTTAAGTCTAAGATATTAACCACTACTCTACACTTTCTCACAAGATACAGCTATGTAAAATTATAAAAATGAATTAGAAGGAAATATATTAATTTCTTGAACACAGTTATGTTCAACTGTCTCTTGAACAGCTCCAAATTGTTTACACATGGCTGAAAATACGATGCCCCAATGGGTGAGTTGCAAAATTCAGTAAACAAAATCTTAATCTTCATGAAAAATAATTTAAAAAACCCCTGCACCCCCCAAAACTCTCTACTTAACATACTTTATTGTTTACCCCAAATCCCCTCTCTGACACCTCCCCCAATATGAGTGTAAGCACCTCAAGGGGTGGGATTTCTATTCATTGTGCCTCCTGTACACCTAGATCATGGCACCATACTGTTTGTTGAATGAATTACTGTGTGAATGCATTCAACCGTGTGAAAGAGAGCAGGGAAAACATAAAGAACTGAGGAGAATGGAAGAAGGAAACTGCAATTATATCTGCAATTTTATTTCTTTAATATCCCAAAATACTTAAAACAAGTATAGCAAAAATATTAATTCTGAAATACTAGAATTCGGTGGTAGATAAAATTCTTTTGGGGATTTTTCTGTATTTTACAACTTCTCAAAATGAAAAATGTATTCAAAGCATTTAATATAATTTGTGCCCATCAGGGAAACAAAGATTAAGTGACTTACTTGAAGGTAGTGAGTAGCAAGCTGCTGAGGGGGCCTAATACCCAGTTTTCTCTCTCTTGCCCCATAGAAGGCACTGCTTGTGCTGTACTACATCAAGTTATACTTCACATCACACACTGAAATGGTATGTTCTTACCTGTATAATGCTGCGTAATATCGATCCGATATTGTTTGCTGAGAATTCATTACTTGGAAAAGCAACATTAAAGCCTGCACACTGGTATTAAAATTCACAACATGCAACACTTTAAACAGTGTGTCCACCTGTTCCCTCACTTTGTCATCACCAGTCTGGGAATAAGGGTATGCCCTATTCACACCTGTTAAAAGGGCACTAAGCATTTTTGATTCAATATCTTTTTTCTTGATACAAGTCTGAAAAAAGCAAAAGTAAATAGTTATTAATTTGTTAGCCAGTTCGCTTTCTTCATGGGAGAGGGCCATCTGATTTAAAAAGCAAACTGCATAATATTGAGCTTTGGAGCTGATATTTGAGCGGAAGAGTAGCCTTTCAACTTCACCACACACAACTCCTTTCATATTGGGATGTTTACAAAGTAATGTCTCTAACAGATGGGAGGCTTTTGTGGCAATTCTGTTCTGAGGATCTCCCAGTTTATTTACCACATGCACAAGAAGAGCCTTTTCTTCCTCAGGCTTGTTACAAAGCAGCTCATGAGCCACAGCAAGGGCTCGAGTTTTAGTGGTTACTAATGTATCATGACTTAAAGTTTCTAAGACCTGCACAAATTCAGCCACTAAGTGTTTCAGCTGGTGTTCAAAATACCATAATATCAGTCTTCTATCTCTTGAGTCCTTGTTGCCACTGGACAACTGTTCCAATTTGTCAAAAGGATGCTGGCTGAAAATCCTCAGCTTCCGATTGTCTGGCAAAAGGTCTGTGATGAGCAACTCTTTGAAAGTATCCAAGGCCATGAGGCACTGCTGTTTGCTGCCCTTCTTTTTAACAAGGTTCACAAGAGTTTCTACAAACTGAAGTGTGTGAATGGCATCATCTTGAATAAGAAGAATCATGGCTGCCATCCTGTCACCTAGCGTCCCTGATGACACAATTGCCTTCATCCAGGTAGAAGAGGCTCCCTTTTGACTATTTGTCTTACTTTTGAATAAGTTGATTTCATGCTCATACAGCTTCTGAGCAAGGGTTTTGTACTTAGACACAACATCCTGAGGCTGGGGTTTCAAAGAATATTCATTGCTATACTCCAGATCATACCATTTGCCTCCAGGCTTAAGCAACAAAGTCTGTCTCTCAAAAAATTCAAAGATGTTCTGTTTATCTTTCTTTACTTTCGGTGTGGTACTGCTGGTCTCATCAGAATGTGGTTCTGGCGTATTCTTATTTTTCACCTTATTAACTGATGTCCTTTGACTTTCTGCTGCATTTTTATTATTTATTTTAGGTATTTTTACTTCTTTTTTGCTGAAATTTTCTTTCTTAGCTGGTTCATCCTCTTTAATTAAGCAAGCTTTTGTATACTTGGCCAAATTAAGATTTTGAATAAATGCTTCCAATTCACCTTGTTGAAGATCATCAATTGCTCCTTTTTTGCCTCCATCGATCACTTCGTCATTCTCATCCAAAGTAGCCAGCATAAGGTAATCTTGCTGCATAAAAATGTAAGTTAAAAATACATTACAAATGTGAAAAATAAAACCATAAAATAATAGGAAACACAACATAATTTTTAAAATAATTTCAGAACAGGAAAAAATCCTTTCAAATTTGACATAAAACTCAGGGTCCACAAAGGAAAATCATTCCCTCTCTTTCTTTTACACACACACACACACAGACTCACACACACACTTTTTCATTTTGATATAGGAAAAAAGACAAATTATAAACTGGAAAAAAAATACAAGCAACTTATAGCAAGACTCTGTCTCAAAAAACAAACAAAACCCACCACAACAAAGTAATTGGGTTTAATGCCTTAATATAAAAGTCTCTACACATCAGTAAGTGGCAACCCAAAAGAAAAATGTGCAAAGGATATGAAAAGTTCATAGAAAAAAAAGTGTTCTTTAAAAATATGAAAAGATGCTTGACCTCACTGACATTTAGAGAAATTCACATTAAAACCACAATGAGACATCCATCTTTTAATTTATCAGATGAGCAAAGATACATTTATGAAAGGCGATGCTGGGAAAGGGGTGGGGGAAAGGGAACTTTCATACATGGTTGATGTGAGTATAAATTGACACAACCTCCATGGAGGACAATTTGTCAACTCCAATCAAAACTATTTAATACAAGGCACACATCCGTTGACCCAGCAGCTTCATTTTTAAAAATTATTTGATTGAGACAGGGTCTCGCTCTGTTGTCCAGGCTGGAGTGCAGTGGCATGCTCATGGCTGACCTGCAGCCTCAACCTCCCAGGCTGAAGTGATCCTCCAACCTCAGCCTGTAGCTGAAACTACAGGCATGTACTACCATGCTGGGCTATTAAAAAAAAATTTTTTTTTTTTGTAGAGATGAGATCTCCTTATGTTGTCCAGGCTGATCTCAAACTCCTGGGTTCAAGGTATCCTCCTACCTCAGATTCCTAAAGTGCTGGGATTACAGGTGTGAACCACACTGTGCCTGGCCCGTTTCTACAAATTAGACACATAAACACTTACAAAAGTGGGGGAAAATTACGTTTAAGGTTATTAACTGTAGCATTATTTAAAATAGTGAAAGAACTGTCAACAATTTTTTTTTTTTTTTTTTAGATGGAGTCTTGCTCTTGTTGCCCGGGCTGGATGCAGTGGTGTGATCTCGACTCACTGCAACCTCCGCCTCTTGGGTTCAAGTGATTCTCCTGCCTCAGCCTCTCCAGTAGCTGGGATTACAGGCGCCCGCCAACATGCCTGGCTAATTTTTGTATTTTTAGTAGAGATGGAGTTTTGCCATATTTGCCAGGCTGGTCTTGAACTCCTGACCTCAGGTGATCCACCACCTCCGCCTCCCAAAGTGCTGGGATTACAGGTGTAAGCCGAGGTGCCTGGCCACTGGCAACAATTTAAATATCCAAATAAATGTATGGTTAGATAAATTAAGGCAGACAAAATGACATAATGCAGCCATATCAATGACACAGAACTTTATGCACTGATATAGAAGGACCTCTAAGATGGAAAAGAAAGCAAAATGTAGAGACAGGTATATATATATGGTACCATTTGTGTAAAAAATAATACACACGTATGTATATGCTTGAAAAGGTATATAATATCCCTAGAAGATATAAAATACACTTGTAAAAATAATTGCTTCCTATCAGGGACATCGTATGGCTAAGATAAAAGTGGAAAAATTTGGCTTTTCACTATATATCTTTTTAAGTTTGTATCATGTGTATATATTACCTATTCAAAACTAAAATATACACAAGCACGGAGCAAACTGTGAATCTGCCTATCTCTAACCAACTCCTCTACCCTGAAAGTCCAGTCTTCAAACAAAATAATGTTAAAAACAAAGTTAATTTCTGTCCCTTATCTGCTTAAAATCTTCCCGTGGTTTTGCATCAAACTCGGAGCAAAAGCCTCCTCTTACCCCTTGGACCTCATTTCTTTTTTTTTTTTTTTTTTTTTTTTGAGACGGAGTTTCGCTCTTGTTACCCAGGCTGGAGTGCAATGGCGCGATCTCGGCTCACTGCAACCTCCGCCTCCTGGGTTCAGGCAATTCTCCTGCCTCAGCCTCCTGAGTAGCTGGGATTACAGGCACGCGCCACCATGCCCAGCTAATTTTTTGTATTTTTAGTAGAGACGGGGTTTCACCATGCTGACCAGGATGGTCTCGATCTCTTGATCTCGTGATCCACCCGCCTCGGCCTCCTAAAGTGCTGGAATTACAGGCGTGAGCCACCGCGCCCGGCCCCTTGGACCTCATTTCTTACTATTTTCCTCTACCTCACTTTGCCTCAGCTACACTGGCATTTCGGCTGCTTATGGAATAGGTTAGGCACACTTCGGCCTGTCTCTGCATTTGCAGCTCCAACTGAGTGGAATGGCACATGGCTCACCCCTTCCTCTTCTTTAGGATTCTGCTCAAACGTCTCACTGATGTATTCGTCGATCATCTCATTTAAAACTAACGAGCTCCCCACTCCTTATCGTCCTTCCTTGTTTTATTTTCTTCCATAGCACTACCCCGCGTCTGCTATACTATGTATTTAATAGTTTGTATACGGTTTATCTCCCTTAATTAGGATGTTCCAAAAAAGAGGGCTTCTGGAGCATACAGTGCCACGTGCACGCATCATATGAGAACAGAATTGAAAATTCCAATACCACTGGTATTCAAAACACTCACACCACAAGATCCGGACCAAGAATAGCTACTCTCCGACCTGATGGAGTGATGGTTACACTACGTCAATAAAATGAGAGGATCGCCTACATCTTAAGAAAGGCCAGAGAATTCAACGTTCAATTCGAAACTTTTCTTTTGTAAACAGCAGTGGAAACCAGCGTGGGAAGCGCATCGAACACACACTTCTGAGACTGGGATTTGGGTCCTGGAGGCCCGCGCTTTACGCCGCGCGGAAGCAGCGGTGCAGTCAGCCTGGCCACATTCAGGACTCCCCACGCCTGACCCCTTTCCCCGAAGCCCGCGGTCGTTACCTTGGTGCCTCCAAGCCGTAACACTTCCTCCAGGGAGAACCCATTCTCAGTTTCACTAGTATCATCCTCGACCTCCTCGTCCGGATCTCCAATCGCCTCCTCGGGGCGCCAAGGCCTCTTGGCATGGAATTCCAAAGGCTCCTTGGCTGCCGCCATGACTGACAGAGCACTCACGCGTGGAACTCTGCTTACTTCCGCTCGGCCCGTCACGTACTTCCTGCCGGGGCGTGTCTTCTCCCGGAAATAGTCTAAGCTCCAGCTCCTGGCGGAGCGAGCCCTTACGAATTTGGGCATGAGTGTCTTGGTGAGGTCAGGTGTGGGGCAGCTGTGCGCAGTGGGGCGCGCAGGTAAGCGTCAGTCCCCTGGAATCCCGGTTGCCGTGGAAACGCGTGAGGCGCCTTCCTCAGCTTCTCAGTTGGGGGATCCGGGGGATTAAGGGCTCGGGGGCTCACTTCCACCTTGAAGGCACCTTGGGCTGGAAAGGGCCCGGTACAGACGCGATGGGACTGCGTAGTCGTGGGCAAGTGGGGGCTTTCTCTGCGCCCTGTGGGCGTGCTAAGCATAGCCCGCGGTCTGCGATGGGGCGAGGTTAAGGGTTCACGAAGATGCTTTGAAAACGCTAAGGCTGCTTGCGCTCGTGAATATTAAGATTTATCATGGGACCTGTTTGATTTGTGTTTTTCGCAGCCATTCCCTCTATTTGGAGAGGGAAATACTTCAGCTCCGGGAATGAGCCTGCAGAAAACAACCCGGTGACGCCGATGCTGAGGCATCTTATGTACAAAATAAAGTCCACTGGCCCCATCACTGTGGCCGAGTACATGAAGGAGGTGTTGACTAACCCAGCCAAGGTATGGGTCGGGTAGCCCGAAGACTAGGCCCTCTGTAGCCGATTTGCGACGTACGAGCCAGGAGGGAGAAGCCCAGAGGTCCTCAGCCCAGGCAGTGAGGGTGCTTGCCAGGGGAAGAGCCGTTTCTGAGGACCTGGGGACAGATAATTTGTCAATTGGTTAAGGCTGGCTCAAGTCAGAGGCAGTGCCAATAAAGAGGAGAGGACATGGTCCAAGAGTGTTTCGGAGACAGAATGTAGCTTATTGGATTTATGATGCTGAAAGGATGACTTTCCTACCTTGGCTGATGGTAGGTGGTGTGGATTCATCGCTTTGGGAGAAGGGAATGCAGGAGGATGAAGGATGGAGAGTTCAATCTGATATATGAATTTGAAGTGTTTGGTTCTCTTAGATGGAAATCTCCAACAGGCAACAGGAAATAGGAATTTATTGCCTGGAAAGTTGCCTGTGTTGAAATGGCCTCAGCTGGCATCGGAGACTTGCTGGTGAGAATGCAGTCTGTGTTTTCACTGTTCTAGGATTAAGCACAATCACAGCTTTCTGAACCACGTTTCCTTGTCTGTTCTGCAGACCCATTTGGTGAAAGCCTGTAGTCCTTTATTTTAGAATATTTCACCTTTTGCTGGGTTGAAATATGACCTCTGTGGAATTCTGGGGTTGATTTCGTCATTGCTGTTGGATGGTGACGTGACTCAAGTGTCGAGGTTTACCCAAGGCCAGTGTCTTTCTTTCAGTGCCGATGGGCAGGGCTACAAGATAGGTGGCTTAGGCTAGTGTGGTAGTACAAGAAATAGAAGAGGGTGGTTTAGAAATGGACTGACAGGATTTGGCCATGGATTGAGTGATGGAACGGAGGAATCAAGACTGATTCGTAGTTTTAGCTTGAGCAATTGGTTGATGATGGTACCTTTGATTGAGATTAAGACAGACAGGACCAGGTTTGGAGGAGTACTGGGGAGAGGGCCTACAGTGGGAGCTGCATTTTATACATATTTTGTTAGCAATGACATCCAGGTGGAGATAGAAAGTAGACAATTGGCTGTAAGAGTCTGGTGTTCAGAAGAAAGATTGGGCAGGCATATATACATTTGCTTGTCATCAGTATATAAGTGATACTTAAAGCCAAGGAACCAGGGAGAGTGTATGAAGAGAAAGGAAGGTTTCCCAACATTGAGACTTGGGGTAACTCTAAAATTTAAGAGGACCCTTTAATAGAAATCAGGGGTTTCATAAACCTGGATGGAAAAAATATTACACCTTTATTTTCACTAACTTTCAACTGAAATTTAGCATTTCTTTAATTATGAACATACACAGCAACCAGTAGCATCAGCAATACTTGTGACTTTGTCATCTGTGGAGATCGTTGGTATTTTCTTATCATAATACGGTGATCACAGGCATCTCAGAATATCATCGTGCTCATCCTTCAAAATTTTGTTAATTATTGGGTCTTTGGCTTGGTTATGTGCTTTTTTGTTTGTTTGTTTGTTTGTTTTTTTGAGACAGAGTCTCACTCTTTCACCCAGGCTAGAGTGCAGTGGTGCGATCTCAGCTCAGTGCAGCCTCCACCTCCTGGGTTCAAAGGATTCTTGTGCCTCAGGATTACATGTATATATGCTTCCACACCTGGCTAGGTTTTTTCTATTTTCAGTCGAGATGGAGTTTTGCCTTGTTGGCCAGGCTGGTCTTGAACTCCTGGCCTTATGTGATCTGCCCGTCTTGGCTTCCCAAGGTGCTGGGATTACAGGCGTAAGCCACTGTGCCCAGCCTGATTATGTTTTTTAATACACTAGTAAAGAAGTATATTTATCACATTAAAAAAAATTTGATACATTTTTTCAGATATTTGTTTTGTAGGTCTGTGCATTTAGAAGCACTCTATGAAGGGGCCTATAGGCTTTCCTGGACTACCAGGATGGTTCATAACAAATAAGGGTAAATATCCCTATCATGTTTCCTTGTGAATGGAAGTAGAAAGCCTAGAAGGAGAGATGTTGTATAGAATGAAAAAAAAAAATTTTTAAAGATAGGAGTGACTTGATTTATTTTGAATGCTGAAGGGGGAAAGTTGAAGCTGGAAGAGAGAGGGGGGATAATTAACAGGATCCATGAGAGTTGTATGAGGAATGGCAGTCCAGAGCACAGGTGGAGGGATTAGGTTTGGAAAAGAGGAGAAGGGGAAGGTGTTTCATTCTTTGAGTCCCCAGGAACAAATGGGATTAGGTGGAGGCCAGGTCGGGTTGGGAAGCTGAGGAAGTTGTATTTTATAATATTCTTTAATTCCTGAGTGAGGCTGAGGCCCATGTCACCTTGGTAAGGTGGTAGAATAGGAACTTTAAAAGCATAGGAAATTTTAAACACAATTCTTGAGTGTTTCTTGAAGGTTAGGCATCATGCTAACACTTGGGGTATGAAGGTAAGTAAGGCTTGATCTTCTTCGGCAAACAACTATAATTTGTGGTGAAGAACATAGACAAATAAGCTCAGCAAAGGTAGCACTGGATTTGGCCTTAGGTTGGAGGGCTGGAGGAGGTCAACAAGGTGGCATTTGAGCAGATTCAGAGGATGAGTATAAGACTTAGGGAGAGATGAAAAGGGAGAAGGATGAGAATTCGCAGTGGCATGGACATCTGGACAAGCAAGGCTAATTAAGAAAACTCTTTTTCTGTAGCTATAATATTCATGTGGAAAAGTTCACAAATCACAAGTTTATTGCTCAATGAATTTTCACAAAACAAAAGCTGTCGTGTAACCAGTACCCAAATCAAGAAACAGAACATCACCAGCAGGCAGAGCCCTTATGTGAGACAGAAAGTGT
Organism: Aotus nancymaae; assembly: GCF_030222135.1. Lineage (NCBI taxonomy): Eukaryota > Metazoa > Chordata > Mammalia > Primates > Aotidae > Aotus > Aotus nancymaae. The sequence goes on from NW_026988471.1 coordinate 36,088,045, forward strand.
TAGAATTTGGAGAGGAGGCTGGAGGAGTCGACAGGGTCTTGCTGTGTTGCATGTAGGAGTAGGGAGGGGAGGAAGGGTGTGGAGTGCAGAGATGGACGTTACATGACTTCTGCCTTTACGGTCAAGATGTAATTGTTTTTCTACCAGTTTTGTAAAATGACTATCACTTTGTAAAATTTGGGTAAATACACCATGTTTCCCATGCTTATTTAGAGGGGAGAACTTTCTTACTAAATAATTATTTCACTTTTACATTATTTAAGATTTTGGAGGGGTGTTTTAAAAAGCCTTATTTGAAAATTAATTTTTTTTCTCCGTTTTCTCTTTTTACTCAGGGTTATTATGTGCACCGTGACATGCTAGGTGACAAAGGAGATTTCATTACTTCACCTGAAATAAGTCAGATCTTTGGGGAGGTAATATTCAATGTAAAGTATGAATGAAGCTACTACAAACATTTGAGAGCAGATAAAATTGTATTATTCTATAGACGTGTTCTACAGCTTTTTTGTGATTCATCAAAAGTTTTTATAGTAGTTTATGTACTGAGGGAATAGAGAGGCAATGGAGGGGAAGACAATGGTAGAATAATTGAAAAGTTTATACTTCACCATAGGAAGGGAAATGGAGAGATAAGAGGGACAATGAGAAAGAGAAGGAAAAGAGGGGATCATAAAGAGGATGGAAAAAGGAGAATCATGTGATACCAGAGAATGGAAGGAAGAGAGACAAAAGGAAAGGTGAATAAAGAGACAGAGAATGCCCAAGAAGGAAAAGAGAAAAGATAAAAAAGAGCACTGAAGAATTAGTGAAATTAAGATAAACTCTAAAGCTCCCAGTCATGATTTTGGCCATAGCTACAGTAAAAGTCTTCTTTTATTTATTTATTTATTGAGACAGCGTTTCGCTTATGTTGCCCAGGCTGGAGTGCAATGGCGTGATCTTGGCTCACTGCAACCTTCCGCCTCATGAGTTCAAGGAATTCTCCTGCCTCAGCCTTCCAAGTAGCTGGGATTACAGGCATGGTACATGCCTGGCTAATTTTGTATTTTAACTAGAGATGGGGTTTCTCCATACCGGTCAGGCTGGTCTTGAACTCCTGACCTCAGGTGATCTGCCCATCTCGGCCTCCCAAAGTGTTGGGATTACAGGCCTGAGCCACCATGACCGGCCAAGTCTTCCTTTAATAAACAGAATTCTATTTCATTTCTACATAAGTACCTTCTATGAATTTAGAAATAGGAAATAGTGTTCAAGAGGAAGTAGAATGTGGGTATTGAAAAGCATTAGTTATATAAGAGCCATGTAATTGTGTAAATCATATGAATATGAAGAAATGGCATGATCACATTTCATCTGTTTATTTGCTTTCAAATATTTTTCTGCTAGTGATATCCTCTTATCTATGTCATGGACCTTTTATAGCAGAGGCTGCCTTAGTTTTTCCTATTAATCTTCCTAAATGGTGTATGTTATGAAATAGTCCCAGGAAGTTCCTATGTCTTGTACATAGGAAATGTATGTATTAAATAGCATACATATGGCTGTACACGTTTTGCTTTTTGGCATATAGTGCATATTTATGTGGAATTTTATATTGTGGTATACTTTTATACTTTATAATACTTTAATATGTGGTTTTTTTTCCTTGTCATAGTTACTAGGAATATGGTTCATTAGTGAATGGATGGCCACTGGAAAAAGCACAGCTTTCCAGCTGGTGGAACTGGGCCCAGGTAGGGGTACCCTCGTGGGAGATATTTTGAGGGTAGGTAATAAAAGAATGTATTTGTCTTATATAAGTGAATTTTAGTACTTCTGAGTGTGCAAACCATGCTGATTTCATTGGTTTTCAGTTCCTTAATTTCATATTTCTCAGCTAATATATCATGTCAGAATAATTTAATCAGTCATTACTTTCTGTTGTCTGTAAGCTTAAAAAATGGAGCGGAGGGGAGAATATGAAAGCTAAAAATAGGAAACATTTAGAAGACATTATGGGAGAGTGTATTTGTTTTCTCAGGAAGGAAAGTTTTTAATTATATAAAAAGTTTAGGCCGAGCCCGGTGGCTCACGCCTGTAATCCAGTACTTTGGGAGGCTGAGGTGGGTGCCTTTTTTTTGTTTTGTTTTGTTTGAGACAGAGTCTTGCTCTGTTAATCAGGTTGGAGTGCAGTGATATGATCTTGGCTCACTGCAACCTCTGTCTCCCAGGTTCAAGTGATTCTTGTGCCTCAGTCTCCTGAGTGGCTGGGATAACAGACGTGGACCACCACACCCAGCTAATTTTTGTATTTTTAGTAGAGAAGGTGTTTTACCATGTTGGCCAGGCTGCTTGAACTCCTGGCCTTAAGTAGTCTGCCTGCCTCGGCCTCCCAGAGTGCTGGGATTACAGGCGTGAGCTATCACGCCCAGCCTTCTACGACCATTTTGAAAAGCTATTGGCCATTATTTACTAACATCAAAGTTTCTTATATTGTATGACCCAGCAATTTTACTGCTAGTGATAAACCCTAGAGAAACTAGTGTTATGTGTACCAGGAGAGACATACAAGAAGATAGCAGCATTGTAATACAATAGTGGAAAGCCGAAACAACACAAATGCCTATCAGATGGATAAATGAGTCAGTTAATTGTGGTATAGTCATACAGTGGAGTACCAAGTGCTGTAAGAATCCATGCAGTCACAGCAGAATATAACAATATTCAACATGAAACAAAATGTATGAAAGTAGCAATTTGCAAAAGAGTTCATATTGTATGATTGTATTTATATGCAATCCAAAAAATAGTCTACATTAAACAATATATATTTAGTGATACAAATATATTTAGTAACATTTATAAAGAAAAGTCTGGGTATTATTAACTCAAGATTCAGAATTGTGGTGACTCCCAAGGGTAGAGGGAGTCCACAGGAGCTTTAGAGATAAGGCCATTTCTCATTTCTTTAACCAGATGGTGGATATTCTTTCCTATATCGTTCTATCAGTCTATGTAGTATTTTATAAAAATATTAAAAAGGAAGACAATTGTTTGTAGTACCTGATAAGTAATAGTATATATTAAACTTCTATAGTTTTTGTATTTTGGAACTCATAGTCTTTTTGAATTTATTTTATATGTACCTGGCAATTCAATGTACAAAACATGGCTGGGTGTGGTGGTCCGTACCTATAATCCCAGTACTTTAGGAGTCCGAGACTCCAGACTCCCAAAGTTCAAGACCAGCCTCAGTAACATGGGGAAAGCCCATTTCTACAAAAAAAAAAAAAAATAGAAAAATTAGCCAGGCATAGTAGTATGGCATCTGCGGTTTGAGCTGCTTCAAGGGGCTGAGGTGGGAGGATTGCTTGAGCCCAGGAGCTTGAGCTGCATTGAGCTCCCATGCTTATATGCTATTATGCCTCTGAGTGACAAAGTGAGACCCTGTCTCAAAACAAAACATACTCAGTATAAATCTAAATTTCTTGATGCTTTATGGTTTTTGCTTTAAATTAGGAATTGAAGGATTTAAAAAATATATAAACATATGACAAACAAGAATCTTGATTATTTGGCTGAAGAAAGAAAACATCACAAATTTAAATTTCTAGGGCTTTATGTTTTTCAGCAAGGTCATTTGAATATAAAATATTGAATAAGGGCCTCAAATAATACTTTCTTGTTCAAGTGATTTAAAAGTCAACTCCAGAGCCCTTTAAAGTATGAAGGATGCTTTTCCAGACTGAGTCATAAGAACTCTTAAAAGCCAAAGAATTTAAAGGGATGTAAAGCAAATAGCCTAAGAAGTATCTACTAACATCAAAGTTTCTTATATTGTAAGACCTGTTTTATTGTTGATCTTACCTTCTGAAAAATTTCTCCTGGAAAGTTTTTCCATATGTATTTTGATCTCAAAACCTAATTTGGAAAAGTCATCTTGTTCATATTATCAGTCTGTATGTGCATATTCATATCTCAGAAGTATTAATTGGAGGCAGATCACCAGTAAAAATTATATTCAAATGAAAAATAACATTGACACATTTTATGCTTTTGCTATTGAATTTTTAGCCTTAAAAGATTGGTAAAGGCCGGGCGTGGTGGCTCACGCCTATAATCCCAGCACTTTGGGAGGCCGAGGCGGGTGGATCACGAGGTCAAGAGATTGAGACCATCCTGGTCAACATGGTGAAACTCCGTCTCTACTAAAAATACAAAAAATTAGCTGGGCATGGTGGCGCATGCCTGTAATCCCAGCTACTCAGGAGGCTGAGGCAGGAGAATTGCCTGAACCCAGGAGGCAGAGATTGCGGTGAGCCGAGATTGTGCCATTGCACTCCAGCCTGGGTAACAAGAGCGAAACTCCGTCTCAAAAAAAAAAAAAAAAAAAAAGATTGGTAAAATATTAGCATTTTCTTTTTTCCCTTGCATGTTTACAACAGTGAAAAAATGTGTAGCTAAATAAAAATTGAATATGTGACAGACCCCCGAGTTAAGCTGTCAGGTTTTCAGTGCCATTCAGATTTGGTTCTTTGAGGTTAGAGTTCTTATCTCAAAGATGAGATTATTTCCTAGACTTAGAGGCGTTTCAAATCAAGTCTATCTACAGCTTATTTCCTTGATCTTTTTTTAGACTTCATAATCTGAATCATTATGTTTATCAGATGCCAAATCTTTTCTTTTCATTTGTTAGTCGTAATTTATCATTAGGAAACCAAATTGTGCATTGTTCATTTCTTTAGATTATGCTTAATAACTAATAGGTTATGATTCCTACAGACTGCTGGAGAGTGGCTTTGGTAAGGAACAAATCTCTCTGAAATATTACTTCTATTGTGACATGACTAAATCATTGATGTTAATGATTAGGAAACTTAAAACTTACTTAACACATTGTATTTTGCCCACTTTTTTTCTTCTTTTGGTATTTAGGTGTTCAGTCAACTTGGATCTGTGCTGAAAAACTGTGACATTTCAGTACATCTGGTAGAGGTGAGCCAAAAATTAAGTGAGGTTCAAGCATTGACACTGACTGAAGAGAAGGTCCCATTAGAGCGAAATGCTGAATCCCCAGTGTATATGAAAGGTGTCACTAAGTCTGGGATTCCAATTTTCTGGTACCGAGATCTGCATGATGTTCCAAAAGGTAATTACTTTTACATGGATTAATAAAAGAATTTCGATCACAACCTTCACAGTAGTGATGGGATCATAACTTTTTACAGCAATATAACAGATTATGAGGTACTGCTGCCAAGTTCCTTATCCATAGAGAGTAGCCTATTTTTTTCTCGAAAAGAGCATGATAATAGAAAATAAAGTTGCCTGACATTAACTAGCAGTTTATTTCATGTAGTTTTGTAGAATCCCAAACAAAATATAAATCTCCATTGTACTTTTGTGTATTTCCCTATAGCTAGTGTGGTACTGATGACGGAGCAGCCCAAGGCAGCCGGGGCTGATGGAAGCAGTGTTAGTAGGTGGGTTCAGTTTAGTTATTGAATTAAAAAAAAATTCTTACTTGCCTAAAGACAGGCAAACTATGGGGTAAAATCCCTGCACTATTCAGGAATACTGATGAATCTTGACTCAAAGCTAAAGTGGGGGTATGATCTTGGGCAAGGGACCTCAAGCCATTCCTGGCCTCAGCCTTCTCTGGCTGTGAAGACTGATTTTATGAAATCAAATTCCCTTCCAGCTAACAGATCTGAGTTCTAATTTTCTTCAAGCCTAGTGATGAGTAAACGATTTAACTGATATTTCAGGTATTTCCATTCTCTGACCCCATTTATGTGTAAGATAAGAACAGTCATAATTGTTCTTTTGTATGTTCTACAGTGTAAATTTTCCATGAAGAGGTAGATAATGCTGTGGTAGTGATGATTATGGAGGAAGGAGGCATTTTCTTTTTTACAGTTAATGTTCAAAATAATTAATTCCTGTAAAATGTGGAAATATTAATTCTTTTCCTCTTTTTAAATAGGACACAGCTTTTATCTTGCACATGAATTTTTTGATGTTCTTCCTGTGCATAAGTTTCAGGTATTGAGGGGGGAAAAAGGTCATGTCTATAATTGAATACAATAGGCGTTGTGTTGCCAATGTTTATGGTGTTTATTTGGTATACAAACATTACTTGTTGAGGTTATTTTTAACTATTATTTGGAATTTTGATACACATAAATAATTGAAAACCAAAAATGAAATATTAAAGAGAATTTTAAATTCTCCTAGGATAATTATTAAGAATTCTTAATTCTTCTAAGATGAAGAAGCAAGGGAATGAAAGATGGTAAGATGGTAACTGGCTATAGTGCAATGAAGGATTTACTTGAGCAAACTTTTTTTTTTTTTTGAGATAATCTCGCTCTCGCCAGGCTGGAGTGCAGTGGCGCGATCTTGGCTTACTGCAACCTCCGTGTCCTGGGTTCAAGTGATTTTCCTGCCTCAGCCTCAGACTATAGGCGCGTGCCACTGTGCTCAGCTAATTTTTGTATTTTTAGTAGAGACGGGGTTTCACCACATTGACCAGGATGGTCTTGATCTCTTGACCTTGTGATCTGCCTGCTTTGGCCTCCCAAAGTGCTGGGATTAGAGGCTTGAGCCACCACGCCTGGCCTTTTTTAAATTTAATTTTTATTTTTAATTAAAAAAAATTTTTTTTTGGGAGGCCGAGGCGGGTGGATCACTAGGTCAAGAGATCGAGACCATCCTGGTCAACATGGTGAAACCCCGTCTCTACTAATACAAAAAATTAGCTGGGCATGGTGGCGCGTGCCTGTAATCCCAGCTACTCAGGAGGCTGAGGCAGGAGAATTGCCTGAACCCGGGAGGCGGAGGTTGCGGTGAGCCGAGATCGCGCCATTGCACTCTAGCCTGGGTAACGAGCGAAACTCCGTCTCAAAAAAAAAAAAAAAAAAAAAATTTTTTTAAAGAGATAGGGTATTGCTATGTTGCCCAGGCTGGTCTTGAACTCCACTGCTCAAGTGTTCAAGCTGCTGGGACTACAGGTGTGTGCCAGTGCACCCAGCCAACTTTAGTAAATTTTAAAAAATTCTAGATTCAGATTTTTTGGACTGGGCATGGTGGTTTATGCCTGTAATCTCAGCACTTTGGGAGGCCGAGGTGGGTGAATCACTTGAGGTCAGTAGTTCAAGACCAGCCTGGCCAAAATGACAAAACCTTGTGTCTACTAAAAATACAAAAATTATCTGGGCTTGGTGGCATGTGCCTGTACTCCCAGCTAGTTTGGAGGCTGAGGCAGGAGAATCGCTTGAACCCAGGAGGTGGAGGTTGCAGTGACCTGAGATTGCAACACTGCACTTCAGCCTGGGTGACAGAGTGAGACCCTGTCTCAAAAAAAAATAAAACTTTTCTTCATTCTTTCTGTGAGTAGCTTTAAGATTTGGTGATAATGTATGTGTGCTGGTAATTTGTAAGGTGAAGAGCAACTCTCATGATCCTGTAGTAATTTGTTAGTAAAGCTTCTGGCTATTCCTCCTGAGTCTGTTTCCTTGTTTTGGGTACTTGGCATGCTGCTGATTTGCTTATCTTCCAGGGCTTCATCTCCGTTACTGTTTCTTTTGCATCTGTCAGTCTACTGTGTTAGAAGTCAACGAAGTAATGAATTTAAGTAATTTTAAATAGTGAGGGCACTTGTAAATGTTGGTTACTTATGTTAAGAGGAGAAAAAGCTATTATTTTTGGTAGAAGCAATGTGGAGAACAAACTTGCAAACATTTGTTTTCATGTGTTATTTTGTGTTTAGAAAACACCACAGGGATGGCGAGAAGTATTCATTGACATTGACCCACAGGTTTCTGATAAACTGAGGTTTGTTTTGGCACCTTCTGCCACCCCAGCGGAAGTCTTCATACAAGTAAGAATATGCTTTTTTCTTCTAAGTTTCTTTTACTGCTAACAGAATCTTCAAAGTCTTATTTTCTGAGTTACTATTCTAGAGTTCTTTTAAGGAGGAGTTGCTAGTAGTATACGAGGTGCCTTTTATTGACACTGAAAGTGCAGAGGAGCTAGAGTCAGGAGCATGGGTTAAAATCATTTCTTAAGTGTGTCATGTAGAAAGAGAGAAAGTTAGTAAGCGCTTACTCAGCCAAGTCCCTTACTTTCACTGTTGACCTCAGCTTCCTGTCAAATGGTAATGGCATTGCCACAGGATGAGTGTAAGTCTGTGAAAGCAATGTAGTACAGACCATAGTGAAGTAACAACAGCTAATGTTTGTTGAGTACTTTGTGTTACTCTGTGTTCTCATTTATTTCTCAAAGCAACTGTGTATTAGGTAGGTTCTACTGTTATCCTTCTTTGGGCTAGAGTGTGGCTTTTTCCCATGCTTCCACACAGATCTAAATTTGATTCTGCCGGAATGGTAGAATTACTACTGCTTTCTGTTGATCTCAAGGAATCATCACAAGAGCCTATCTTGACTTGTTTAAAGGTTCAAAAAATCCCTGTATTTCTCAGGAATGTCCAGGCTTCAGATTGCCTCTTTTTTTCAGTCCTTTTTTTTCCAGCTCAGAAGATGATTTCTACTTTCTGGACCTTAACTAAGAATTTCCTACTCAGAAATTATCAGTTTTAAAAGCAGAAAAGCTTTTAAACTTCAATGTATGAATTAAGTGTTCTTTGTTAAGTATAAATTTAAATATCAGCCTGAACACTTGTGAACACCTATTTTTTCATACTATGGCAACCTAAATTTACCTGAACGACAGTCATAAAACTACCAAGAACTAACTTCCTGGCCCTGGAAGTTCATTTAGTTCTTGACTTGGTTAGTATTCACTTAGGAGGGAGGGAGTGAATTTTCCCTTTCACTCAAATGAGATGAATGGTAATACGACTTGTCATCTTGAAGAGTTGTCTAAGATAGTAAGAATGTCAGCATGATCAGCGTGTTAGCTGATGCCTGATGAGGCTAACTTCATGGTTTTTATAGTTAAGCCACAGTAGTTTGCACTATGGGCTAAGTGGTTTATTATGTTATTTAATTCTCACAACAAACCTACAATATCTATAAGGAAGGAAACAACTCAATCTACCAGTAAGCATAGGAAGAGCTGAGATTCAACTCCATCTGACTCTATGCCTGTTACCATAGGCAGACATCAGGGGAGTTCATTACTGCATTTCTGTAATAAGGTGTTAGGAAGGAGCCCAAGTTAATGTATGTTTTCATAATGATGGGAAAGAAATATCACATTTTCAATCAGATCAGGAAGTAGGGAAATTTCATATATACTAGTCAGGTTGACAAGTGTTAATACTTAGTGTCATTTTGCTTTTTAAGCTAGTACACACTTATTGTGGCCCCTTAGTTAATAAGTGAACATCTTGGGTAATCAGTGGTTTCATTGGCACTAGTTGATAAGCCGATGTTTCTTGATGTAGGGCATATCACTGGGATACTTTCTGGCACAACAGAGGGCATGATAATATACTTGTTGAATAGGGTCTGCTTTGTGTTACTAGATTTGTATCTTTTGTTCTTTCAGCACAATTTTTTCATTGACTATTATGTTCCTGGCACTGTTCTAGGCAGACAAAAATCCATTTCCCATGCTTTCAACCTAGAGGCATATATTTATATGATTTGTGATATATAAGTAATTTTACATTAAATAAAATGATAATGCTCTAGGCCATTTGGGGGGATTGGGAGGGCATTTGCCTTTTTGTAATAGAGATTAAAATGTGTAAATCAAGTGGATAGCATCAAAGAACTAAGGTTTGTATAATAAAAAGGAAGTCAGGTGAAAAGTTGGATGTGAGAACATACTCAAGAAAGAATTTATTTTTATTAAAACTAAGAAATGCTCGGTGAGGAAAAACCTGAAAAACCGTAAGGAAGTAATTCTTTTGAATGATGCATTTTGACTCTTGCAATGATTCCTTTACCAGCATGATGAAACAAGGGATCACATTGAAGTGTGTCCTGATGCTGGTGTTATCATTGAGGAACTTTCTCGGCGCATTGCACTAACTGGAGGTGCTGCACTGGTTGCTGATTATGGTCATGATGGAACAAAGACAGATACCTTCAGAGTATGTATAATTCAGTAACATGATTTATCAGAATTTCAGTGTTAGATCTGAAGCTCATTGAAGAGCTTTGATTTCTACAGAGCCTGGTATTGTTGTATTACATTATTTTATAGTTAACATTAATTCATATTATTATAATTCTCCTTAACCCTAGTTCTTACTCCTAACCCTGAGTCTACTGTCCAGCCCTCCTTTGAACAGGATCTGAATTGTTTACATTCTTCCTTAGTTGTAGAACCTAGGTTTACATAAATCCAAATAAGCAGCAGAATCATACAAAGATTTTTCTTCATGTTCTTAAACATTTCTATCTGTACCTCCACTTCACTCAAGAAAAATTTTGGTACTTTGCAGATTTAAACTACTTATTGTAATCATTCTTTTTCTATCATATTTTCAACATTTTTTCCCTTTCCAGATGTATTCTTTTACACTGTTCCTAAACATCCTTTCTTAATAATCTTTGAATATAACCAATTCAATATACTTTAATTGAAAAACATTTAACTAAATGCTCTTACTCATTTTCTAGGTCTGTGATTCTTAATTTCTAACTTATTGTATCTAAAAATAACCTGGAGAGTTTGTTGAAAATAGTCATTCTCTAGTCTCACCTCCAGGATTCTGACTGACCGGGGTCTGGTTAGAGTCAGTAATATATTCTCAGGTGATCTTTTTTTAAGTAATTTCAACTTTTTAGATTTAGGGGGTACATGTGCAGGTTTGTTGTTACATGGATATATTGCATTGACACTGAGGTTTAGGGTACAAGTGAGCCTGTCACCCAGGTGGCAAGCATAGTACTCGGTAGGTAGATTTTCAGCCCTTGTTCCCCTCCTCCCAAGTCCCCCTAGTAGTCACCAGTGTTTGTTCCCATCGGTATGTCCATGTGCACCCAGTGTTTAGCTCTGAGATGTACACGTGGTATTTGGTTTTCTGTCCCTGCATAATTCACTTAGGATAATGGCCTTCAGCTATGTCTATGTTGCTGAAAAGGACATGATTTCATTTTTTTTTTATGGCTGTGTAGTATTTTGTGGTGTATCTCAGGTGATTTTGATGCACATGGTTGATGGATATACTTTGTAAAACCCTGCCTAGGTGTTCCCTGCCTAGAGAATTAATGAGAGCTCCATTCCATCACCTCAAGCATTAACATAAATATTAAATAACTATTAAGGGTAGTAGTAGGCACTCTGACATTGTACTTTCTATTGGGTTTTCCATGTAGTATCTCATTTGAAGAAAGGATGCTTTGCATAAAGAGTCTGTAAACCACAGATTGAGGCCGTATTTTCCTTTGTAACAGCTGCTGTGTAAAAATGTGTTAATATGATAGCATTTCTTTAATCTTGATAACCATAAAAGGGCAAAAATCTAATTTCTTTATGTTCAAGGGGTTTTGTGGCCACAAGCTTCATGATGTCTTAATTGCCCCAGGAACAGCAGATCTAACAGCTGATGTGGACTTCAGTTTTTTGCGAAGAATGGCACAGGGAAAAGTAGCCTCTCTGGGCCCGATAACACAACACACGTTTTTAAAAAACATGGGTATTGATGTCCGGCTGAAGGTAAGGTTTATTTTATTTCACTGTTATTAAATACTTTAATTTCATAGTATTTCAAAAATTACTTTAAATAGTAAGTTCACCTGTCCTTAATGGTCTTGTGGTTAGCTAATCCTTGGTATTCCAGTCTTTTCAGGTAGTGTAGGATTTAGTAACTAGTCAGGTAAGTTTCATGCATCTCAATGTGAGGTAGCATTAAGACTTCCAAATAGCGTTTTTGTTAAGAAAACTGCATTTATGGGTATGAATTTTCTAACTGTTCTTCTGAAGATGCCTAAACCTTACTGTAGATCAAACCCCCTGGGGATATTTGTTAAAAATGAAAATCCTTAGGTTTGTTTCACCTACATTTTTAATAAGTACTGTATGATTCTCAGGCAGGTAATCAGAAGTCACATTTTGAGCTGTGTTTTGTTGGAATATTTGAGAGTCATTAATATTGCTGCATGTAACTAGGAATTCTTTCTTCTGATTATTTTTGCTAAGAATTTTTTTCTTTTCAGGTTCTTCTAGATAAATCAAATGAGCCATCAATGAAGCAGCAATTACTTCAAGGATATGATATGTTAATGAATCCGAAGAAGATGGGAGAAAGATTTAACTTTTTTGCCTTGCTACCTCATCAGAGACTTCAAGGTGGAAGGGATCAGATGAATGCACGTCAGTCAAAACCCTTTGCATCTCCTGTAGCTGGGTTTAGCGAACTTGCTTGGCAGTGATATTTCAACTTGGACATTTTACCCTTCAGTCTGCCCAAGAAATCAAAATAAAGGAAACATATTTCATATATTGCAGGTAACAAACTTGTTAAAACGTATTTTATCTTTTCACAGTCAGTAAGAACAGCCCAAGTTATACATAATACATATATAATACAACCAAAATTGTAGAACTTTTAGGGTTTTGACTGGCTTTTGGTACAAATGTATGCTCAAGCTAGTAAGTTATTGTGAAACTGAGCTTTCTTTAACTTATAAAGGTAGTTGCCATATTTCTATCTTATTTTAAAAAGTAAACATGGGCACTGATTGGTTTAATAAAAATTGGAAGTAGCCTAAATGATTATTAACAGGAAATTGATAAACTCTGTCTACGTACCTACCTACTTTTTTTTTTTTTTTGAGATGGAGTCTCGCTCTGTCACCAGGCTGGAGTGCAGTGATACAATCTCAGCTCACTGCAACCTCTGCCTCCTGGGTTGAAGTGATTCTCCCACTTCAGCCTCCCAGGTAGCTGGGACTACAGGCAGGTATCACCATGCCCAGCAAATTTTTGTATTTTTAGTAGAGACGGGGTTTCACCATGTTGTCCAGGATGGTCTCAATCTCTTGACCTTGTGATCGACCCACCTCAGCCTCCCAAAGTACTGGGATTACAGTTGTGAGCCACCGTGCCTGGCCCTATTTTTAAAATGAGCTAGAGCATTATGTTTTGACATAGAAAGGTCTCTAAGATTTAGTAAGTGAAAAAAGTAGGATGTAAGAGTTTTTATAGTTATGATTCCATTTTTGTTGAAAGAGAAAAGCTATTTTTAAATAAACACAAGTAATGTCATAGAAACTAATATACTAGTGTCCAGTCGTTTTCTGTGGTAGGTACTTGCATACAAAGTAAGGAATGAATGCACAATTTTCCCAATTTGGAAGTGAGTTTGAGAGGCAGGGAGTGGGTTGGTATTTGAATTTTTTACATTGTGCATCTGTGAATTTTATAAATAAAAACTAATTATTTTAAAATTATAAAGGTCACAGTAAGAAACAGTAAATCTTGACATGTAGTTCAAATATGAGTTGGAGACCAGCCTGGCCAACACACACACACACACACACACACACTGCCCAGGAGGAATAATTTTCAGATAAATGTCAAGTTTTAGTTCTCTATTTTCATTTTTTGGTTTTTAGAAGCTTTGTGTCAATACTGGAAGCATGGACTTAAGAATTGTTAAATTAGCAACACAAATTTACAAGGGCGATTAAAGGAAAAGAATACTTTACCATATGTCTTGAATTTACGGCTTAACTGTATCAGAAGTTCGTTGGTAGAGTGATGAACTGTTGCTTTTTATTGCAGCTTCTGCTTAACAGGAGTAGCATTCTATCTCACTGCATGGCTCACGGGCTTGCATGTGGCCTAGGACGGCTTTGAATGCGGCCCAACACAAATTTGTAAGCTTTCTTAAAACATTATGGATTTTTTTTTAAGCTCATTAGCTATCATTAATGTTGGTGTATTTTATGTGTGGCGCAAGGTAATTCTTCCAATGTGTCTCAGGGAACCTAAAAGATTGGACACCCCTGCACTAAAGTAAAGGAAAATGGAGGCCTTACTTTTCAGATGCTGCCCAGCCTCGGGCCACTCCTAGTTGTTCTTATTCTATATTCCTGTATTTGTTTTCTTTTTTCAGACTTGGGAGAATTTTTGAAAGATGAAAATGTCCATAGTTGGCTCCTCTCAGATATGTTAAAGTGTTTATAATTAAGGGGCTAGAGTTATAGGCAACACCTTGTACCTTAACACCTAGAAATTTTATTTTGATGCTAGGTTTTTACCTTTTTAAAGCCTTTTTTAGTATAACAGTTGGATAATTTGATGATAGTTCTTGAAAAAGTTATAGTTATAATTACTACAAACTTTACAAGAAATGAGACCTCCAGATAATCACCTCAAATTTAGTATAAAATTATAAAATGAACTGTTGTTTTTATTTTTGGCAGGTAAAAAAAAAAATCAGTGTTTTAAAATATAGCATTAGTTCCATTTACAAATACTGTTTCCAAAATAGGTCTTTTACCAAGGTTTGGTGAAATAATACAACCAGATAAAAAGTTTCTTTGGATACTTCTACTAGAAATAGGCTCAGGTTTTCACATGGAAAAGTACGGTAATATAGAAATACATTTTATTATCAAGCTTCCAGTATATTTACAAAAAGTTGGATGTAACAAAAAAATATAAAAATGTACTGAACAGTCATTATAGACTACTTTGTACATTATCAAATGTTTCTAGCAAACAATCACTTCTTATACAAACATGACAAAAAGTTATGCAGGTTATACAGTATCTGGAGTAATTAATTATTATTCAACTCCAGATTCTTCGACAGTGCCTTTACAAAATTTTTTAGAAAACTTCTTAGGCATTTAACAACAAATACAAAGAGTGCAATTAATTTCATGGCTTGTAAAGTTTGATTATATAAGTATAGCAAATGAACATCATTCCAGTTAATTTTCACCTTATGTAGTAAAACCACAGTAGATTGCCTAGCAACTCAGAATATTCCATTTTGGGTGTGTTGATATAAACAAACTTTGGTGAAACTGGGAAATCATCCTCTATCAATCATAGGGAAAGTAACATTGCTAATTTTTTTTTTAATTAATTTTGTTTAATCTTTGAAGCTTCTATAGAAGGACAAATTACCAAGAGGGGAATATTTCCTGGAGGCATTTATGGGTAGACAGTACGGCATAATGGTTGGGAGGGTTAAGGGAGATTAGAGCCATACTGCTGGCCTCCAATACCTGTACTAACTGTATGAAATTTGGCAGGTTCATCTCCCCTTGCCTCAGTTTTCTTAAGATGGAGTTCATAATGACTTAACACTATGGCTGTTGTGAGGGTAAACTAAAGCATAAAAGAACTTAGAACACAGGAGCACTGCATAATGCTTGCTACTATTCTTTCAAGTGTATTTTTAATCCTAGATAGGAGAGTAGCTTCAGGGATCTCTAAAGACCTTCTCAGTCTGTTCATATACAAGAATATTCTTTTTTTTTGCTACCTCAAATTTGGTGGGCAATGATAGTTAACACTTTCCTAGTTTTTAGTTTATTTGACTACATTCATACATATCTAATCTTCACGGCAACACTGTGACAAAGGCAGAGGCAAGAATTACAATCTTCATTTTACAGAATGAGGAACTGAAGACAGACTGTGATCTGTCCAGGCCAACATCATAACTAACAAACAAGTAATGGATCCAAGGCTTGAGCAGAAGTTTTGCTCTTTCACTCT
The DNA here is from genome assembly GCF_030222135.1 of Aotus nancymaae. Lineage (NCBI taxonomy): Eukaryota > Metazoa > Chordata > Mammalia > Primates > Aotidae > Aotus > Aotus nancymaae. The sequence continues at coordinate 36,103,684 of NW_026988471.1, forward strand.
TGTTAGAGTGGCGAAAGGAAAAAAGTCACTGTTTCTTACAAGTAGGGTCCCACATCTTAACCTGGGGAAGATATTTAAAAATATTTTTTAAATAGCTTGCTGCTGGAGCTGAAATGTAAAAAGAAGTACTTCTTTCATTCTTTAATTTGCTGCACTGATAATACAGCTCTAGCCTTATAAACTGTTTCATGCTCCACTCCTATCCATTCCCCCAAACTACTTAAAATAATTGATTTTAAAACACTCCAGGTATCTGCAAAGCCCTCCATAGGCTAAGGGAAGGGAAAAAAAAGGATACTGTTTGCTATACAGTAACTGTAGCATTAACTGACCCTGCACTGGCCTGGTAAAAAGCAGAAATTATTGAACCCTGGGGGTAGAGATACATTGTGTAAAGTTGAGATCTGCTGATGGTGAACAGTGGAATCCAGTACTGGCATCAGGATGGTGTCAGTCAGAACATGCATATTTAGCAGTGGAGTGGAGCTATGAAAAGACGTACAACTCAGCACTTAGACCAGCAGTACTCTTCCTTTGTAACATCCTTTTTCCCTAATTATCTTAGAAGATGTTGCAACATACAGAAGGTAACAATTCTTAAATTGTATAGAACATATTCAGAGTAGCAGAGCAACTCCCAAAAGGTTAGGAATCACTGTTTTAAAGTCTTGATTGACCTAAAAAAAAGTGAAACAGCACAGTGCTCTTTTTCTAGGCAACTAAGAAAAACCCTTCAGTGCCTCTATGGTTGGTTAAACCAATGTTAAAAGTCCTTATAGTAAAATCACAATGGTAGCCTCACAGTTATCTCTTAAATACAAGCCTGTTTATTCATCAATCTTCTAAGTCTTGTATAATTTAGCCAAGCTATATAGTAACTGGATGCTAGCCTGACTTGTTTTTCCTTAAAAAAACAAAACAAAACATACATATATATTTATTTTTATATATATACATATATATATATGTATATATATAAAAACAGAATATATATATATATATAAAAACAGAAAAGGGAAGACAAATTAAGTGGCCCTATTGCACTAAAGTGAAGGATTAGAAAAAAATAAAAAACCAGTTATTGCTTAGGCTACAAAAGTTTATAAAAAGCTTCACCTTGATTCCATTAAGAGTTATTATTCAGTTTCCCTCCTGTACCTACTCAGTATGGACTACAGTATTGGTGTCACTGATTCCTTATCATATTTCCTCATATCTTGGCATCCTTGCAGATGACAGCCTACAAAGAACAAGTTGTACAGCAAAGTATCAGTCCATTAAGTGAAATCCTTCCTTATTTAGGTTAACTCAGTGATTAAGGATCTTCTTCCATATCATCTGGATTAGGAGCCATAATGAAGTGCTTTGGGTATACAAGGTTATGTGTGTATGCATGTATTTCCCAGCGAGCATCATCACTTTCATGTGTAATGTAACGTTCTCCAATGCGAGTTTCAAATTCTCTAAGGTCAAGCCAAGTCTGATAGTCCTAGGAGAAAATGAAGTAATGATGAAACATAAACAAAATACTGTCTACCTGGTTTCTTGTTTTGTTTATTTGTTTAGTGCCTGAGTCAAATAATTGATAGGCTCTACTCATAAGTATCTGCTATATGCTAAGTTCTACTTGTGATATTTTAAATTAGCAATTTAAAGAACATTTTCAAACTCAGTCTCCAATGAATGAAAGTAACTAATTTCTGAAATTTAAAAAAATTTGCTTCAGGCTTCTTAGGTAGCCAATAATAATCACTAAGGCATTTTGTTCTATACTACATGAGGCCTAAACTTTACTCCTCAAAGTAGGGGGAGAGTACTTAGACGCTTATTATTAGGATAATTTAGTAATTGGTAGACTAGATTTCATTTGGTTTAAAGCTAATTCTACCTCTCACTCCCTTTAAAATAGTTCTAAATCTTCCCTCCTTACTCTGAAGTTTGGAGGATATTTTTTGATAAATCTATAAAGTAGCTTTGGGAGAATTAAGCCAAACATTTTAAGTGGCATTTTAAAAATCTCTTCAATGCAAAAATAAACCCTTCATTGGACATTTAAAATAAAATATATTTGATAAATTAATATGTCATGTTAATCCTACAAAAAGGTGAAATGAACACATAGGTCTATGAAAGGCTAAGTCATTGCTTTCAGTTCATGGGAGTTTAACTGCCCCTGTCATTACCTATTTGAATGCTGTCCAGTTTACAGAGATTCAGCCATAGTACAAATTAATTACTGAAGAGCACTTACATTATTCTGCTGATCTTAGAGTGGTTTCATTAGGTAGGACAAATCAGAGTGAACTACTCAAATGAGGATTGCCAAAGACAGAATACGTTTTTTACCTGTAGCCAGGGATGACTAAGAGATTTGTCAACACTATAACGTTTTCTCATCTTCACTTGAAGCAGATTGTTTATCAAATCAATTGCTAAGGGAAAAGACAAAAGAAGAGACATGAATTTGGGTGTATAGAGTGCCCCAAACCTGTGACTCTGCCTAGAAGGCAGTTCAACCCATAGAAATACAGGGTTGAGGGATTTTTGCTTCTCAAGGATGTGGACTTTTAGCTAACATGTTAAGTGAATCATAAATGTTTACTGATTTAAATGTATCTGTCCAGTTTTCATTGCCTTTATAAGGCAGTATAGAGTACAGGTTAAAAGTATGCACTCTGGAACCTGACTGCCTGGGCTGAAATCTGGTTCTGCCACCTACGAGCTGTGTGATACTGGGTCAGTTACTAAATTATGCCATGCCTCAGTTTCCTCATGAAGTTGCTGACGTATGTAAAGGGCTTAGAACAGTGCTAAGCACCTAAGTGCTAAGTATTAGCTATTATTATTTAAAGATGAATGAAACAGACTCTCTGATTCCAACCCCCACCCCAATGCTGCTCTCTAGTACCTGACTTGGTCTGGAAAAGCACTGCCTTGCCCCTATAGACATGGCTGGACTGAGGTGGTAACTTAACTACCAAATTATACTTTTAACGAATAGGTTTTCAGGGTGTTTTAGTGTACATGGTTGAGTTCTTGGCGTATATATTTTATTCAGTTATTTGGAGAATGGATCAACTGCCAAACCAAGGCAACCAATAACTACATACTAACTATAGCCCTATATGATACAGTTGAAATACTGGTAACAAAAGGCTAGATCCAGACACGAACCAAATGGAAAGACTTGTACCGTCCTAGTTCTATTTCTTGTCTGTATACTACCAAACTAGCAAAGATTTTCCATAAGTATATTATGAATTTCTGTGTTCCAAATACTTCAGACCTTTATCCATTGTTCCTTAAAATGTGGTCCACCATGTGCACCAGAATCATTTGGAGTTATTTAAAATGCACATTCCTGAGTCATCCCAACTAATGAATCTCAATCTCTGGGATTTCTCTTCTAATAAACTCATTAAGTGATTCTGATAGAAGAGGTCTACAGAGGACACTGCCCCAGGGGCTCTGAGATAACACTGGTTAACATCAAAAAACTCTCTTATGAGCTTCTTCAATTAGCTTTCTTCATTACCAAGCAAACCTGCTACTGTCTTCACATGTTCCTTAAATTTTTCCCAGTTTAATGGAATATTAGTTAATCCTATGGTTAAGCCTAGTACTTTTGGAAAAACAAAAACCCTGTTACATGGGTTGGCTAAATCCAGGTGGGGGTGTTCCCCAGCATTGGTTCTATTAACTTCTATTGGACAGTAAAATAATGTTTTAAGCAGTGTAGTTGTGTTCCTATCAGTATCACTAAACTAAAGAGGGCCAACCAAGTTATTCTTGATGTGTACAGAACCAGGAGTTGCAAATTCAAAAGGCTTCAGTAGGCAGGAAAGAGAGACGTATGCAGTTTCCCAGCAGAGGTCTATAGGAGAGGAAAACTGCAGTGTGTCTGTTGAATATAAAGTTCATTTTAGGTATAAGGAACCGGACTAAGGTATTCATTCAAGGAGCTCACAATCTTGTTCTGAAGATTAGAAAAGTCAATTATGAAAAGATTGAATACTTAAGAAAAAAATGGGGCTGGGTGCAGTAGCTCATGCCTGTAATCTCAGCACTTTGGGAGGCCAAGTTGGGAAGATCAGTTGAGTGCTAGAGTTTGACACCAGCCTGGGCAACATAGTGGGACCCCCATCTCTCCAAAAAATTAAAAAATTAGCCAGGCATGGTGGCCCATGGTACATGCCTGTCATCCCATCTACTCAGGAAGCTGAGGTGGGAGGATCACTTGAGCCCAAGAGTTGAGGCTGCAGTGAGCTGTGTTTGTGCACACTTCAGCCTGGGTGACAGAGGGGGACCCTGTCTCAATAAAAATAAAAAGTAATAAAAAAGCCCAAATGCTTTTTAGACTAAGTAAATTTCACACAGTTTAGAAGAGTAGTAGTTAGGGAAGATTTTATAGATGTGCCACAAATTAAGGGGTCCTCAAATTTTAACAGGAATTGTAGATGGGGAAAAAAAGGCCTAAGCAAATTGCAGGAAACAGTTCATCAGAAGAGTAAACAACTAGGTTTGCGTAGGGAGTAGTGGGAGATGAGGCTAGAAGGTAAGCATGGACCATATCACAGATATTATACCTGTAAGGTGGTTAGAGAGAAGCCAAAGTGTTTGGGAGCACCATAAATGAAAGTAATGTTTCCTGAAGATGCATTTGGCAGTAGTGACTGGGAAGGACCAAAAAAGTTTAACAGGTAAGAGTTAAAAAGATATTTTAGTGGTTTGAGAATGAGGCCATTGGGGCCTATGTAGTGCTATGCCTGGGAACTGTACATAAGACAGAGATAAAAGTGTAAAAGAGTGCTCAAAAAAGTGGTAACTAGTTGAATCTGGAAGATGAATGGGAGATTTATTAAAAAGACAAGTTGCAAGTGACAGACTGATTTGGGATCAGAAAGATTTTTAGACTTAAGACACATGGCCAAAACGTAACAATTTTTTTTTACCTTCACCAGAAATTTCTTTCCATGGATTTGGTGGGTACATAAATGCAGCATTTTGGATCTGGTCATTTATATCTTCATCCTCATTAAAAGGAAATGTGCCACTGAGGCTCACATAGATGATAACTCCCACTGACCACATATCTAGAGAACGGTTGTAACCTTTGCTCCGGAGAACTTCAGGGGCTAAGTATGCTGGAGTTCCTACCACAGATCTCCTGAATGACTTTTCACCAATGATGCGTGCAAATCCAAAATCACACAGCTTCACCTGGAAATTGAAGGGTGATGTTAATTTTGTATTATAGTGTTATATAATTACCTAACTGGTCCCTACATATGAGACTGTATGTATCATTTAAACATACTTGCCAGCTCTAATGAGTGTGAATATTAAAGAATCACAGATAGGGAAATTGTAAAATATCCTTTTCCCAAAAGGCAGACACATTTATAGCCCTGAGATCCTGACTGACACAGTATGAAGAGCTTTCCTAGTGCATATTTCAAAAAACTTTTTTGAGTTCTAGCTTCTAAAATACCAAATGCCAGACTGGTGTTATAAGTGTTCTGATTTCTTATGAAATGGAAGGTGCTGATCTCTATCATTTGTCTTGTAAGATCAATCTTTCATCATCTGAGAGCAGGGATTATTTCATTTCTGAACCCTTAGTGGCCTCATAGTGCCTAGACACATAAAGGTACTCAATGTTTGCTGAATGAAAAATAAATTACAGTATTTAAAAACATCCCTTGTTTTGCTTAATCCTAGAATCTCTTTTCCTAAGGATGTTATAAATTGGCAAGTAAATAAAACTGAGGTGTATTAAAGGTAACTTTTAATGTGGACATCAGTGGAATAATGCTGGAAACTGTCCCAGTGAGTAACAGCAACACTTCTCTGACTATGGAACAAATTATTTCTAGTTAGATGTTTAGATATGAAAAAAATTATATGTAAAGAGGTAGCCATAGTCACTACCATGTCCTCTCGGAAGAGAGTTCTAGAAGTTGATGAGCTTGGCAGAACTCAGAACACTTAATCTTGCTGCCCAGATTCTTCTAGAGGCTCAGATTTGGGGGATTAATGACTGCATCCATGCTGAACAAGCAAATGCCGGGTACTTTCTGGAGGAAATGCTCTGACTTACAAAATGTCTTCAGAAAAAGCACTGATATAAATTGAGAGGAAAGAGATTTAGCCTCTAGAAAACAGTGATACAAACAGTGCCCGGAAAACACAGAAGTGAAGTTATATTCAAATGCTGCTATTTCTGGGAAGTGGACCCTGACACATGTTTTTATGAATGGTATTTGCTCAATGTCATCATTGAATCTGGCTGCTTCTTGAATGACTTTGAAGAGTACGAGTACTGAGCCTGAAGAAACACAAATGCTTTTTGTTGTTAAATGCCAGATTTCAGCTACCATCTTGATAAGGTAAAGATGACTTGGAAGTTTGGCAACTGATTAAAGAAGTGGAGCCATGGCTAACATTTGAGCATAGAGTATCAGGTAAATAACATTATTTTCCCTTTGCTCCTCAGTGGAACACTGTAGATCACTAAAGTAGAGGTCAGAAAGTGGGAGTTTTAATGTTACCTGTAAGAGTGTGCATCTTTTGCCTATACTATTTTAAAGTATCAAGTGAGATAATATATGGAAGCAGTTTATTTAAAACATTGCACTGACTATTAGGCGACCCTTTTGACTTCACAATGATAGGGAATCACTTTTAACCACATAAAGATAAAAGAATGAGATTACTACTTTAAAAGCTGAACTATTTTTATCTTTTTATCTTTTATTTGAAAAGACAATGAGTTGTATTTACCAAATGAAACAGCTATCTGATGTCCTTAGTCTTGCCATTTGTCTAAATGTACATGTTTCAAATGTACATAAACAATAGTTTGCCAACAGATATTAGAGCTGATTGGAGGACTCATCCATGCCAATCATGGAAAATGGCTGCAGGGCACCACCACCACCATTTATTTCTCAGGATGGTTTTAAAATTTAGGTTATCCATTTCATAGGTCATGAAATAAATTTAGTGGATCAAGATGAACACTTGAAAAAAAAAAAAAAACTCAACTGAATTAAGAAGAATCAAAGAGTGCTACACGTAGCCAGGACACAGAACCATGATGCCATTATGTGTGGTGAGAAATGTTATTCTAATGTAGGTTTTGGTGAAAATGTTTGAAATACAATACTCTAAACAGGAGAGTTGGCTGCCTGCCTCTACCAAATATCTATCTTTCATTTCCGGTAACACCCCATTTGTTTTATTTATGAGTAATTCATCCTAAGTACCAAGCACCAACAACCAAGGTTGATTCTTGCTCACTTCATTCCCAGCCCCTGGGGAGAGGTAGAATTGCAGAATCTATATGCAGTTATTCCTTTAGTTGTGGCTAAATCTAAAAAGTCTTGAATATAAACAATGTAACAAGTAACATCTGAAATTAAATAACCGAATGATTATATATGATTATAAAAAAATAACATCTGAATTCATTTAGTTATTAATCCTCACTGGTAGTTAAAGGCTAAAAACTATTTCTGTAAGATGGTATGCACTTTGAACCAACAGTACTTAGTACACTGCCTTTTATTATGGGGGTACTTTGAAAATGTTGCCAGAATCATTTAAAAGGCTCTGGAGAATATCTCACCTGAGGAAATGGCTCTGCTGATGCAAGCAGCACATTTTCTGGCTTTAAATCACAGTGCACAATATTCTTAAAATGCAGATTCCTCAAAGCAACAAGTATCTGTTATGAAAAAAGATTTTTTTTTCAATGTCTGGAAAACCACAGTTAAACCTCAGTGTGACTCTTTGAATGGTATATTTTGAAAACTCCACTATAGTTCATCAAGACTTAGCTAAAAGTATGTCATTCTGCTTCTCAAGGTTAACAATTCCCACAGTCACTCAACATGTAAAAGCACTGCTATTTAGTTATTTTAGTTTTTAGCTGGCTGCAGTGTCTCGTGCCTGTAATCCCAGCACTTTGGGAGTCCTAGGCATGTGGATCACTTGAGGACAGCCAAGAGTTTGAGACCTGCCTGGCCAACATGGTGAAACCCCATCTCTACGAAAAATACAAAATTAGCCAGGCGTGCGTGGTGGCATGTGCCTGCAATCCTAGCTACTTGGGAGGCTGAGGCATGAGAATCACTTGAACCCAAGAGGCAGAGGTTGCAGTGAGCTGAGAGTACACCACTGCACTCTAGCCCAGGTGACAAAGTGAGACTCTTGTCTCAAAAGAAAAAAAAAAACCTTAGTTTTTACTCTCTAGTTTCCAAAGTGGGGGAAAAAGGAGTTAAAATACCTGTGTGACCATGAATTTAGTAATTCGTTCTGGAAGCCGACTTTTCTCACTGGATAGAATCATTTCCAACATATCTCCATGCAGCTTTTCCATTACTACAAAGACTCGTTCTGGGGTTTCAAACATACATTCCAGGTTTACAATCCCAGGATGGTGCAAATTCTAAAGAGAGGTTGCAGGATATTTATATGACCAACTTAAGCGGAGAAACAGTTTTACTAAGCAGATATTCAGATGTACTATAATTGTCTGAAATACATAGCACAGAAAGAAAAAAGCTGAGAGAATTCGTAGGTTTTGATTCTCCAAGTTTTGTACTGGAGAGTAGGCGCACTGAGGGGAGAGAATGTTCTCCTAATTTGATTATATGATCATTTTGTCCATTACTACTACTTTTCCTTCCTTCTCATTTGAAAAATCTGACACTGCTCTAATTTCATGCTGTCCTTGAATAGGCACCAACTGCTCATAAATTTTTAGTCAATTATATAGAAATCTTTGGCTCTTAGGGGCTGTATTTGTGAAGGTCTTTGCTTGAGAAAGTTTTATTTCTAAGATAGTTATTTATCTAAGTCTTTTTTCTCATACTGAGCTCTTTTTAGGCTCAACATCTCTCTACCTGCATTATCCCATGTTGCTTGATGAAAACTAGGTTACAAGGGTTGGAGATACACAAAGATGAATGCCATACTGTTTACGCTTATAAAAAAGCAATTTATCTTGTGTTCTATTGCAGAAAATCCTTCCTCTAAAACAAATTCATCAAGTCAGCCTGCTTAAACACCTTCAATGGCTCTTTATTTCTGTACATAAATCTAAATTCCTTTGTCTACATTTTGAGATCTTCAATAATTTGGTTTCATTCTTTTGATTTAATCTTAAATATGTTCTATAGAATGAACCAAATGCTTAAACTATTTTTATTCCTTATTCATAAAAATATGGATGGTCCCCAACTTACGGTGGTTCGCCTTACAATTTTTCAACTTTACAATGGTACAAAAGTAGTATGCATTCATTCAGTAGAAACCACATTTTGAATACCTGCACAACCATTCCATTTTTTGAGTACAGTATTCACAAATTACGTGAGATATTCAACACATCAGTGTAAAATAGGCTATGTGTTAGATGATTTTGCCTAACTGTATGCTAACGTAAGTGTGCTTAAGGTAGGCTACGTGGGGCTAAGCTGTGTTCAGTAGGTGTTTTTTATCTACTTAGTTATTGTCCAACTTAAGAAGGGTTTATGGAGATATGACCCCGTCTTAAATTGAGGAGCATCTGTACATTTTTCTTAAGTTTTTTCCCTTAATATGGCTACCTGAATATGCTAAGGGGACTAACATTTTTTCGGCCTATGTGAGGCTGAGTTCCACCTCTAAAATGTTTTTGAAGCCTTCATTTTAGCCCACATTCTCTCTCTGGGACTACTCCAGTAGTTTCCACTGTCTTGTGTATATGCAGCAGTACTTATTCCACTATATTGTAATAATGTGTATATTTTACTCCATTGTTTAATAAATTCCTGAGGCACAGATTGTTTTAGTTATTTTAGCTCAATATCTGCATCATGGTGTTTTCAAAAATGTTTAGAAAGTAAAATAACAACAAATGCAAAGTAGACTTGTTTGCTAATCATTTTAAACCAATTTTATGAGACCATTTTCCAAGTAGCAAAATAAAAAATTATAAAATTTTATAGTAAATGAAACTGAAATACCCCATAGTGGGGTGCGACAATGGCAATAAGCAGTGTAAGATTCAGAATACTGTAACTTTTATCAGCGGAGGTAGGAATGTGATTGTCTTGCTCTGCCATAGTTGTCCAGCTCTTAAACTGCTTTTCCCCCTCTGCCCTCCTTTAAAAACACACGTGGACAAACAAAAATAGAAGTATGCTATAACGTTATTCATCTCCCTTAATAAATTCCTCTATGGGTTTAAATTTTCTATTTCTTCTGGAGTATGTTTTAGTAAATTATACTTTCACAGAGAATTTTCTCCAGGTTTCCTGATAAAGATGAGCAAAGTATCATAAGATTCCTTTCCCCACTCCCCGTATTTGGTTCTTTCCCTAAGATCATTTTGTATTTTCTTCTTTGCTTAGGTTGGCCATTTTATTTTTACATACCTCCTCCCTTCCCCCACACAGCGAACCAGCTTTTGGCTTTATTATTTCTTTTCTGTATTTATTAATTTTCATTTTTGATCTCTGTTAATCCTTTCTGCTTTCCTTAGGTTTATTTTATTGTTCATTCTTCAACTCCTTGAGTTGGATTCTTAATTCATTTATTTTCATTCTTTCTTGCTTAATATTTGAGGTTATAAAGCTTTTTCTGAAAGACAGTACAAAGGTTCTGATATATATGGTATTTTCATGGTTTTCTAAATATTCTGAAATTTTGATTTTGCTCTTTGATTCAAAATTAATATTTTAAAGTTTTCATGTTGTAGAAGCTTGTTTTCTGATTTTTAATGCATTAAGATCAAAGAATACTGATTATACTACTGCTTTTTTGAATTAATGAGGCATTCTTTGTTTTTAGGGTACAGAGTTGAGTATAATCTGGTTAGATCTACCTTACTCTGTTTAGACCTTGTATGTTCTTAATTATTTTTGTCTACTCCATCTCTCATGGACTACTGATGTGCTAGTCTGTCTCTCTTTGCTTTTAGTTTTTCTTATAAATGTTTATGCTGTTACTTGGTGTAGTGTGACTTGTACTCTTCCACTGTTAAAGTGGCCTTTCATTTCATTTAATGTGTTTTCCCTTGAGTTAAATCTTATCAGATCATGACCCTCAATTGGCTTTTTGTTTGGAGAAGGGACCTTTGGAGGATATCAGGGCTACAGATTTCATAAAGAACCAGCAAAAACAGTTCTTATTGTACTGCTTCTTTCTGCATGCACCTCTGCTTCATCTTCCCTGTTGTTGGAAACGTTCTGCATTATTTTACAGGTCTGAATTCCCTTCTATTTTATTAAAGTATGCTCACTTCTGTTAATTTTTTTTTTTTTGGTAGCTTTGGGGTTATTTCCAAGATGAGAAGGGGAAAATGCTGAACTTACACCACAATGTTTAAACCAGAAATTTCCCTTTAGGTTTCTTATAACGTTTTCCAATTGCATAGGTACCTAGAAGAACGCACCTTTTCTCCCATTACTCTACTGCCCTCTTCAGGCAATAGCAAAAGAAACATTTTACATTACTGTATAATCTAGGAAACAAAAGAACCTCCCTCCCTTCCCCAATTTGTTTCCTGCTCTACATCATCCTCCCTAGATGTGGCCATGTTGACAGTTTACGTAGGTATGGCTTTTTCTGTATATTAATTGTATATAGACATATGTAATGTACACATTACTTTAAAAAGTAAACACAAATGGGGAGTCATTCCAAACTTTTTTCCAATCTAACAATGTGTTGTGATTTCTCACATAATACATTTATTTATTCAATATTAAATAAGAATTTGCCTGGTACCAAGAGAGAGATATAGACCAATGGAACAGAACAGAGGCCTCGGAGGCAACACAACATATCTACAACCATCCGATCTTTGACAAACCTGATAAAAACAAGCAATGGGGAAAGGATTCCCTGTTTAATAAGTGGTGTTGGGAAAACTGGCTAGCCATATGCAGAAAGCAGAAACTGGACCCCTTCCTGACACCTTACACTAAAATTAACTCCAGATGGATTAAAGACTTAAACATAAGACCTAACACCATAAAAACCCTAGAAGAAAACCTAGGCAAAACCACTCAGGACATAGGCGTAGGCAAGGACTTCATGACCAAAACACCAAAAGCATTGGCAACAAAAGGCAAAATAGAGAAATGGGACCTAATCAAACTCCACAGCTTCTGCACGGCAAAAGAAACAGTCATTAGAGTGAATCGGCAACCAAGAGAATGAGAAAAATTTTTTGCAGCCTACCCATCTGACAAAGGGCTGATATCCAGAATTTACAATGAACTAAAACAGATTTACAAGAAAAAAACAAATAAGCCCATTCAAAAGTGGGCGAAGGATATGAACAGATACTTTACAAAAGAAGACATACATGAGGCCAACAAGCATATGAAAAAAATGCTCATCATCACTGGTCATTAGAGAAATGCAAATCAAAACTACATTGAGATACCATCTCAAGCCAGTTAGAACGGTGATCATTAAAAAATCTGGAGACAACAGATGCTGGAGAGGATGTGGAGAAATAGGAACACTTTTACACTGTTGGTGGGAGTGTAAATTAGTTCAACCATTGTGGAAGACAGTGTGGCGATTCCTCAAAGACCTAGAAATAGAAATTCCATTTGACCCAGCAATCCCATTACTGGGTATATATCCAAAGGATTATAAATCGTTCTACTATAAGGACACATGCACACGAATGTTCATTGCAGCACTGTTTACAATAGCAAAGACCTGGAACCAACCCAAATGCCCATCGATGATAGACTGGACAGGGAAAATGTGGCACATATACACCATGGAATATTATGCAGCCATCAAAAACGATGAGTTCGCGTCCTTTGTAGGGACATGGATGAATCTGGAAACCATCATTCTCAGCAAACTGACAAAAGAACACAAAATCAAACATCGCATGTTCTCACTCATAGACGGGTGTTGAACAATGGGAACACATGGACACAGGGAGGGGAGCACTATACACTGGGGTCTGTTGGGGGGAGTGGGGGGGGACAGCGGCGGGTGGGGAGTTGGGGAGAGATAGCATGGGGAGAAATGCCACATATAGGTGAAGGGGAGGAAGGCAGCAAATCACACTACCATGTATGCACCTATGCAACAATCTTGCATGTTTTTCACATGTACCCCAAAACCTAAAATGCAATAAAAAAATAAAAAATAAAAAATAAAAAATAAAAAATAAAGAATTTGCCATGTACCCAGTACTATGTAGGTATTCTGAATTCATCATTAAAACTTTCACAAAGATCCCTTGTCTCATGGAGCTTATGAATTATAGCAAGGTGAGACAGACAATGGGAAATAAACTAGTAAATTACCTTGTATGAAGGTGATAAGTGCCATGGAGAAAAGAAAAAGAGTTAAGGTAGGGGAGTGAAGGGGTGGGAGAGTAGGTTTAATGCTGAATAGAATGTGGAGGCTTCATTGAGGAAATGGTATTTGGGCAAAATCCTGAAGGAGACAAGGGAGTATGTCATGGCGATATTTGAGGGAGATAGCATTCCAGGCAGAGGAAACAGCTAATGCAAAGCCTTTTGAGACAAAAGCATGTCTGGTATGTTTGAGAAATAGCAAGAAAGTCAACATGGCTATTTTTGAAAAAAGAAAAAAAAAAGACAAATTTGTTATGTATATTGTTTGCAGTGGAATCTTTTTCAAGTGATTTTGACTCATTTTCATAAAGAATCATCATAGGTATCTAAAAGTGGGATTGCTCATTTCTGTTAAACAGAAATACAAAGCCTGTCACCAAGAGCTCAAAAGAGGTTGGATGCTCCTGGATAAACTGTAAGATCACCTCTAAATCAATGATCCTGTGATTTTTCCTCCTGGCCACTGGAAAGGCCAAAGCTGTAGTCTTAATAATAATATGCTCAATCTTTACCCTGTCCTTTCTCTAAATATGTGGGCATGGGAAAGAAAAGCTATGGATGCCACTAGAGACGCAGGTAAAGCTATCAACACCAGGAAGAACTACAGGAGTTCAGACAGCCTTTCAGGCCTGTGTGATGAGGGAGGACTACAGACAAGAATGACATGGGGCAAAGATGGAAAAGGAAAGATGATACAGTTGGATGGGGAAGAGGAGAGGCAAAAGGTGGTGTGAGTGCATGTAACACTGTAGTAGGTTACTTTCAACCCATGTGAAAAAGTTTAGCTGTTGTGATGCTCATATAACTAAATCTTCTGAAACTAATTTCAGTAAATGAGGTATGATTTTTAAAAAGTTCCCTTTAAAAAGTGTATTTCCTACATGAATTCAGATTGTACTAATAGAATAATATTCTAGAATATCAATATTCTATGCAAATGATAATATTCATATACAAAGTTAGCTACAGTTCATCTTTATCACACACACACACACACACAGTGGGTCGGTCCAATGATGTAAAGTAGAAAGTACATGTGCTTTGGAGACAGATGTACACTCAAACTCTGCCTTCCTGCTGGGTGATGTTGAGAAAAAGTACTTAAGTATAAATGCCGACACAAGAAAAGCCAAATATAAAAGTATAAATATCTTACATAAACAATTTGAAGAGAATCTATAACAAAGATAGTCTTGTATTAAATTTAGTATGAAATAGCATACTTAGAGATATCTACAATCTATTCCTAGTTTGGGCAATATTGATAAAAATAACCAAAATGATATAATAATGAAGTTTTTCACACTATGCATTAGCTGGTTATTCCTAAATTTAGTTATTATGATTCAAAGCTGATAACAGAGGAAAAAAGCTTCAGTGCTTATTTAGAGCTGTTTGTGATCAAGGAGAAATCAATCCATAGAAATATATCCTTAATTTTTATTGTTTTGAACACTAATTGGACAATGAAGATGCCAAAATGAGATATGCAAAAATACCTGACAACATATTCATACTCTTCATATTCAACAGAGTATGAATACTATTAATATTCTATTTAAAGGTAGCTTTATAGGAGGAGACAGCCTTGATGTGACCACAAGTACCTAATTGACCACAAGCTTTTTGATTATCATGCCTCTGAAAAAGTGAGGCAAATATTGCTACTAGTAACCAGTAACATAATAAATGTAAAACAATTCATTTACGTTTCTTACCTTCTTCAAGGAAACTTAAGTTCAGAAGGAGGCTGGGTCTTCCTGAATTTCACCCAAAGCAAATGGGGCTCTGACAGCATTAACCATTTTTTTTTTTTTTTGGAGACAGAGTTTCACTCTTGTTGCCCAGGATGGAGTGCAATGGCGCGATCTCGGCTCACTGCAACCTCCACCTCCCAGGTACAAGCGATTCTCCTGTCTCAGCCTCCCAAGTAGCTCAGATTACAGGCATGCGCCACCATGCCCAGCTAATTTTTTTGTATTTGTAGAGATGGGGTTTCACCATGTTGGTCAGGCTGGTCTCGAACTCCTGACCTCAGGTGATCCACCTGCTTCGGCCTCCCAAAGTGCTGGGATTACAGGCATGTGCCACTGTGCCCGGCCAGCATTAACTATTATAGGACCATGATTTATTTATAATATGCAAAAGCTATACAACAAACAGATATTTGCGTATTATAAATTATTTATATAATATTCAGAAAATGATCCAAGGATCGAGTTAAATTTTAGTCTTCTAGATGACCCCCCAAATGGGTAAAAATGTTAGATGAAAAACACATAGTAATTTATGGAATTGAAATAATTGACAATGTATCTTTAAAATATGCCCCAGTCGACTAAGCCATTATAAAATTAAATAGTTTTTAATTAATGAAATAAATGCTGTTAAAAGGTACATAGTTTTTAAGCAATCTTTATTTGCACAGTAATTGCTATGATAATCAAGCATGTCTCCCATGAAAACTGGATGGGTTTAACAATGACTTCTTAACAAAATGTGGCAAAGTATTCAAAGTATTTTGAGCTCCTGGAATGATGAATTAAGAATGAAATTTTACTTTTTTAAAAAAGATTTTACTCACAAAAATGTGTTCTAAAACTACTACCATAAAGCAAGATATTGGCAGTCCCTATAATACCTATATTACCATAATCTAATTTTGCCTTCTTAAAAAAAAAAAAAAGAGAAGCAGTTAATTCAGATTCTTATCAACCTCTTTAATAAACCACTTTTTTTTTTTTTTTTTTTTTACCTGTAAAATAGCCACTTCATTACGGAGTTGACTTTCTTGTTTTGTGGGGAATCTCATCTTATCAATTACTTTAATAGCCACATCCCTCCCAGTCTTTCTATGTTTTCCTATTAAGAAAAAAAGAATAGGAAAGAATGAAGCAAACTGACAGCTTTATTAGGGAGTTGTCTACAGACTGAAATTTGTATTTACTCTTGAATTTTCTTTTTGGATCATTTTTGTTCTTTCTTAATACTCCACTCACCTTTAAGAAAAAATTGTTTTCCCTTCCAAACATAATATTTGCCCCTAATAAAGTCAGTTGCATTATCTAAGCAGGAGAAAATTTGAACGAACTTGTTGCTGAAAAGTAATCTACCTTGTTAAATAAATGGTAGTTAAGTACCCAGACCTAGTCCTTCAGAGACTCTGTCAAGATGGAAATATTGTACGAATGAATCAATTTTATTCTAGATCCAATGATTGAGCACAGAGTGATTTAACCATGTACTCATAAACTCTGGGTGTCTCTATGTTCTAGAATCTAGATATAAAAATTTATAAGGTAGAAGTCTATTATAATAAATAGCCATTCCCTCATTTATTAATTCAAATTAACTAGTTATCTTATATCTATTCTGTAAGATTCACTCCAAGAGTTGTATGAAAAGAAGGCAAGATGGGAGGCAGAACAGCCAACTAGGAAACTACTGTACCAAGCCTTAGCAAGGGATAACAAGAGTTTAACATTTCTTTTGTACCTTAATAAATTTACATATATTAGGTTTAATTAATATTTAAGCCCTATAAGCTACACAGGTCAGGTTTTATTAGCTCCATTAAACAACTGAAGATGTTAAGGCACAGTGAGGTTAAATGACTTCATCAATATCCTAAATCATAGAGTTGGATTACAGGTTCAGGTTTTCAGATTTGATAGAACAATCATGCCAAGAGTAGACAAATGGTGCCATTTGTGTTGGAAAACTAGTAGGGAATATACTTCAATGAATAAGCCCACCCAGCTCAACATAAACTTCAAACCATCTCCCCGTTGCCTCCGACAAACATCTGTATGTGTGATCTATAAGAAGAGAGAAAAACTATTGTAAAATTTTCTGATTCTTTGTTACTTTTTAAAGTTTGCAATGAAATTAAGGAATGAATACTCAAATTACAGTGAGAAGGATTTAGCTGAAAGATACAAGTCAGCCTTTGAAAAAAAGGCCACTGGACAAAATTGTGAGATGACAAAATAGCTGGCAGATGTTTTAAATTTTCCAGTTTTTAAAATAATATGTACAATATGGAAACGGCTATAGTTGCTTACCTCCATAAACAATGCCAAACTGGCCTGAACCAAGCACCTCATCTGCAAAGATCTGGTAAACAGTACTGATATCCTGGTAGGATAAAGTAAGCAGTCAGTATTACTTATTTCTATAAAACAATGTCAGCATTGCTTTCTTCATTCAAATACTTAAATACATTATTGTTTATGTCAGAAGCAATTAATTTTCAATAAGTGCGAACTATTTTATGACAACATAGGCTTTCTATGTTCTATAAGGGGTTAAGCCCAAATTTTATACTATGGCTATTAATGTGCAAGTATAATGTATAAGACTTTCAGGAAAAAAAATGCTTTGAGTTTAAAAAATCTTCTATTTATTAAGTAGTGATTTATAAAAGTAAATTTACCTAAAAAAATTAGAAATGAAGTTTTGCCTATTTTACCTTTAAAAATATTTGCTTTTGATTTTTGAAAGAAAAATTCAAAAGTTCATATGACTGGGATTAGCCTGACTTTGAGAGACTGATGAAAAGAATACATGAGAGAAAGTCTGTAACTCAAATCCACTCCTCCATCTTTTCTCACTGCTCTTCCCCCTCTTCCATTTTTTTCTTTTTTGTAGTATTTGTTGCTGTCAAAACTAACAGAACTAATATACCAATATGGGATGTTTAGTGTCAAAATTGCATTACAATTGTGACTGATGAAAGAAAAAGTGGAACTTTTCTTAGCGGACCCACACTTATAAAGACAAAGCCTCAGCTCTGCAACAAAAGCCAGTGAATACGCATGTATATATGTTAAGTTATAATTAAAATTTTACGGTTTGTAAGAACCATTTTTATAAGCCTCTCAAGTTTAATAAACTTTTTGTTTAACTAATCAAACTTTGGTTCTAATTAGATTAGGAGGTATCCAACATATATATAATAATTATTAGGAAAGTGTATGTATGTATGTATGTATATTTATATATATTTTAAACAAAAGCCAATTCTGAATCCTTTTCCCCCTAAGACATGGATGGATATATCCTCAGTTCCCATGGGATCGTTCAAAATTTGTGCTCTTCTGTTTTTTTGATATTCTTCCTTCTCGCCCCAAGAATACGGTATCTAGTCTACCTCCCACTAGGACAAGAGATTCACAGATTATAGCTCTGAAATTCTCTTATCTCCAATAATACTACTAGAGCCCAATCTTCATTGCAATCTTAGAAATCTTAAACAACATTTATATGTTAGAGAACTGTAACAGCTGAGTGCCCCAAGTAGAAAAGAAAGATTTTAATCTGAGAAACTATATATAACAATTAAAAATTTTCTGACTTCCTTTTCTAGCCTGTTTTCCTTCTAGTCCAGGGATTGGCAAACTCTGGCTTGTGGGCAAAATTCAGCCTGCTGCCTCTTTTTGTATGGTCCCTGATCTAAAAATGGTCTTTAAATGACTGGACAAATCAAAATAATATTCTATGACATGTAAATACTAAATGAATTCAAATGTCAGAGTCCATAAATAAAGTTTTATTGGAACATAGTCATGCCCATTCACTTATATACTGCCTATGGCTGCTTTCTTGCCACAACCACAGAGTTGCATAGTTGTATATGGTCTACAACAGGGTCCCCAAGCCCCAGGCCGTGGACTGGTAACGGTTTGCGGCCAGTTAGGAACCGGGCTGCACAGCAGGAGGTGAGCAGCAGGAGAGCAGGCATTACCGCCCGAGCTCCGCCTCCTGCGATATCAGTAGAGGCGTTAGATTCTCAGAGGAGCACAAACCCTACTGTGAACTGTGCATGTGAGGGATCTAGGTTGTGCGTTCCTGAAGAAAATCTAATGATTTGATGTGGAACGGTTTCATTCTGAAACCATCTCCCAATCCCCCACCTCCGTGGAAAAATTGTCTTCCACAAAACCAGTCCCTGGTGCCAAAAAGGTTGGGGACCTCTAATCTGCAAAGCCTAAGGCATTTGCAAAAAGCTTACAGAAAAAGTTGCTGACCTGTTATAAAACCCTAAACGTACCTATATACACCGGCCAAACTTAATTTATTCACCATTCCTTACGAGTCCATTTCCTGCTTCCCTATTTGTTCATCCTGGTGCTCCATGTACTTGCATGAAAGGTTGTTCCCTGACCGTTATCCCCTTAGCACTTCTGTCAAAAATCCATTCCATCCTTTCAGGCATAGCTCAAACTGCACTTCCTTTAGGAAGCTTCCCCTGCTGACAGCACAAGAAGTAATGGCTGCCTTCTCTTTGAGCCAGTCTTATTGCTTTGTAATATTCTAATGTCACTTTTTCTAGTGAAAAAGTTAGCTTTATTATTTTTTTAATGTAAAAAAATCTGCCTTAGTTTCCTCTATAAAGTAGAACTCCTAGGGAAGTTATCAACCACAAAGTCTAGCCTCATACTTTGGGCGATGAACCAATTTCTCTCATAAAGATTTTCACCTTTTATTTTCCTTAATTACCCAGTATACACATTAGCTATAACGATTACTTACCACATTCTCCTGGATCTGACAATTAGATACAGAGATACTCATAGACAAATCTTCTGTAAAGTATAAAAAAGATATTTGAGAAAAGGATAAAATTTAGTATATGACAATAATATTAATCTTTACTGCCATTGAATGCTTATGGTGTATCAAACTTAAAAAACAGGTTAGCACACAGTTAATACAATTATGTACATGAAAAAAAATCAACACATACAACCCATCAACAGGAAACTAGTTAAGTAAAATGAGATACATCCATACAAAAGAATACTATCTACACATTTAATTGATGATGTAGGACTATAAATAGAAAGTCAGAAAGCTAGTCATGATATTACTAAGTTAAAAAGGGAAGTTGCACTGTAATCCCAGTGTGTTGGGAGGCTGAGGCAGAGGATCACTTGAGCCCAGGAGTTTGAGACCACCTGGGCTACATGACACCCTGTCTCTACAAAAAATTTAAAAATTAGCCAGTCATAGTGGTGTGCACCTGTACTCCTAGCTACTCAGGAGGCTGAGACAGGAGGATCCCTTGAGCCCTGGAGTTTGAGGTTGCAGTGAGCTCTGATTTATACACTGCACTCTCACCTGGGTGACATAGCAAGACACGGTCTCTTGGGCAAAAAGAAAAAAAAAACAGGGTCAAGGGAATTGCAGGGTAGCAGTACTTAAATTAAAAACAAAAATAAATCTATGATTACTTCTGGTGAGTGGAAGAGGTGGGGATAGGGAACAAAGAGTTTTTATATAGTTCTAAATTGCTTTCCTTTTTATAATTTTATAATGTTGCTTTTTTGGTTAATACATTTATTACCTGAAATAAATCACCTCATTTATCTTTTAAAAAGTGTGTGTTAAGTGCCTGTATTGTTTTCTGAGGAAACAGTCCTAGCTTTAATTAGAATGACACAGAGTTCCATTTAAAAACCTCCAAAACTTAAGAACCACCATGAAACATCCACCTACCTACACCCACCCCAATGCAAAATCAGTACTAAACACCAAACATGTACACAGTCACGATCCTCAGTACACTTGTCTCAACTACATGTTACCCCTCCGCTGCTCCCATTGAGCTCTGCCTGTTGTATTCCTACCTGAGGTCCAAATCAGGTTCTTCTACTATGAAGTCTTGTTTACTCTTCCTGTCTGTATCTGAGTTTTTAAAGTAATGTATTCCTCACTTTTGCACTGTACTGCTTTATGGTACCATCTACCACCTTTATATATCCCGTCTCTCCTTAAAGAGCTTTTGTGATTTCTCTATGTATCGTGTATTTTAGCTCAGGACCTACATAAAAGTTGTACAAAATATAGCTAAACTAAAATAAATTATATTTGGAAAGTTGTTGATACTTAGTTCAGTTTGATTATATTTCTCAAATGAGTGAGTTATGTGTCCCCATAAGCAAAACAATGTAAATGGGGGAGAAGTGGCATTATAATGACCTTTTAATTGTTAACTGTTTACTTTTGAAACTTTATCCAATTTAGATTTAATTATATAAATTTTGTTCGTGCAAAACATGTTTCAATGATTTTTAAATATTTCTGTATGTTTTAATACAGTTATTTCTAACTTAACAGATTTCACGAGTGTGATGTGAACTGTAACACTTTATTGCTTGTTTTGAACCTCATGAATCTTAAACTTATTCACAGATACAAATTTATGAATGTAAATGAAAGGAAAAGTTAGTTCCCCACTATGAAGCAAAATATTGATACCAGTAGTATACATAATCCAATGAGACTTTACAGATGCCAAGCACTGTTCTGTATCTTACAGGTTCTCTTTCATTTAATACTGACAACCCTATGAAATACTTGCCTAAGATCATATAACAGATGGTATAGCCAGGATTTTCATGTAGGAAAACTTACTCTGGAGCCTAGCACTGGGCATTGTATATATGTATATATACTATAACCAATATAATATTGTTTTTTTGAATTGGAATCTCTCTCTGTTGCCCAGGCTGGAGTGCAGTGGCACAGTCTCAGCTCACTGTAACTTCCGCCTCCTAGGTTCAAGCGATTCTTCTGCCTCAGCCTCCCAAGTAGCTGGGACTACAGGCGCACGCTACCATGTCTGGCTAATTTTTGTATTTTTAAGTAGAGACGGGGTTTCACCATATTGGCCAGGCTGGTCTCGACTTCCAGACCTCGTGGTATGCCCGCCTCAGCCTCCCAAAGTGCTGGAATTACAGGCATGCCTGGCCAACCAATATAATTTTATTAAAGAATTAACTAATGGTATTGGTTACTAAAGACAAAGCTTAAGATGAACAAAGGAACAAAACCATACCCACAAAATGCTTAAGAGAACTAAAGAGGAGAAAAAGCCAGCAAGAAGTTTATTGCTTACTGTGATCTTTCCCTTGCCCTGGAGAAGTGCAAACACTTGCTTGAGGTGTAACAGGCATGAGGGCTTGGCGAATTGCTTTTTCCCAGCTCTGTGCTACATCAAGTCCAACTCCAGTGGCAGCAAGAACAGGATTATGAGCGCTATCCCCATTGTTCTCACCAACGAAGTATACCATAGTATCAGTGATGAT
Organism: Aotus nancymaae; assembly: GCF_030222135.1. Classification (NCBI taxonomy): domain Eukaryota; kingdom Metazoa; phylum Chordata; class Mammalia; order Primates; family Aotidae; genus Aotus; species Aotus nancymaae. The sequence goes on from NW_026988471.1 coordinate 36,126,161, forward strand.
TTCAAAACAGTGTGGATTGCTGCCTTGTGAAATGTTTGTGAAATCTCGTGGTGAAGATATGCGAAGAATTTCTGAAAGTGGAATTTCCTGAAGTAAAAAATTAAGCATTGGAAAATATGAATACATCTATGTTTTTATTTTTAAATACACTAAAGAACCAAAGAGATGCATTTCAACAAATGCCATTAAGAAGGACACAAGTATGTGGCACATAACACACAGTCAAGTCTTATGACATGGCCTGTCTTGAATGAGCTGCAATGTCCAGCAATGCCATAGACAGGTCATGGACTCTGATAACTAGGCCACAGATCATTAGGATGCAAGGAAGGAGAAGATTTAGGAGGGTAATCTGCCACTGTATCCAACACTTGTAACTTCCAACCATCATTAATTCAACTTCACAGTAGTCTAGAAGTTACAGCCCCAAAGCAAGTAAGAAGCAGAAATAATGACAGAAAAAGCAGAATCTTGGTCAGTTGTTTAAGCTACTCCATTCTGGTTCTGTCCATTGGAGTTAACTGTAACAATCATTATGTTTTTAGTCCACTTCCTAAGGCAAAAAAACTTACTTAAAAAAAAAACAAACACCTGCTCAAAGCAAGCCATTAGTTCCCATTCTCTCTTACTGACCTAACTGCTTCATTATAATCTTGTTTGCTATCAGTTTGTGATGTGGCAAAACATGGAGTCAGGCCAAGCAAAGATGACTGTAAAAAGGAGATTAAGAGCCAAAACAAGCAATTGGGAATTAGAACCCAAGGCAAGGTAGAAGGTGGGAGAAATACTAAATACCTCACTGACCTCTTCTGGACAGGCAATGATGATGGGAATTTCTAAGCAGTCTAATCTAAATCATAGTATCCAGAAGGAAAGCAGCCGCAACCTGACAGGCAAGCCATAAATAAATAAATACACAACAACAACAAACAGTCTGGTAGCAGAGCTGCTGTGGGCAGTGAAATGGGGTACAGTAAACAGTTGCTTCAACAAGGAACCTAACAGTGACTTCTATAAACCATACTAGCTAGTCATTATATATATCTTCAAATATGACAGTTAATGATTATCTGAAAAAAAACCTACTATCTTAATGCTTATATTTAAAAAATGTAATATCCTTACCTTATAATACTTTGATCCAGATTCATTCTGAAATAACGTTAGACATTTGCTGTCAAGTCTCCAATAATGCCTCTTTCTCTATAAAATAAAGATGAGAAAACTCTGAGTTCAAAAATGGTTTCTCCAAAGTACTTGTACCTAACTTTTCCTTTCATTTACATTCATAAATTTGTATTTGTGAATAAGTTTAAGATTCATGAAGTTCAAAATTCTCAAAAATATAAAAAGGAAGTATGGTGAAAAGTATCACTCCCACCATCACTCATCCCTACTTTTCACCCTTACTCCAGGCAAAGAATGTTATTAAGTTTCTGGGAATCCTTTTAGAGAATTTTATACATGCACATATGAATACATATATACTACACACATATACACACACATATAAATATGTAATTTACTTATAGGCTAAATTTCTAGAAGTTGATTTGCTAAGCCAGTAGCAGATCATTAGGATGGGTCAACAGACATGTACACATGTAATTTTGCCTGATAGTGTTATATCATTCTACACAAGTCTTGATCCAATTTATAGTCTCATCAGCAACATAAGAGAGTGCCTATTTACTCACACCCTCACTAATGCAGTATGTTTTTAACTTTTTGATCTTTGCTATACTGAAAAAATAAAAATTGGCATTTCAGTGAAAGGTTAAAGTAATATTTATTTTACTATAAATGAAATCAAGCTCTTATGTGTAAGAGTCTGTATTTCCTGAGAAACTCTCTGTTCATATTCTTTGTCCATTTCCCTATTGTGTTATGGTCTTTGTCTTATTAATTTGTTGGCATTCTTCACATAGTATGGAATTAAACCTTATTTAGAATGAGTTGAAAATATTTTTCCTAGTTTCTCATTTGTCTTTGCTTTTGGATTTTGCCACGTATAATTTTTTTTAGTGAGATTGAATTTATTGACCTTTTATTCTTTACTATTAAACATATAATTCTCCCAAAGTTTCTTCTACTGTTTAATTTCTTTACATTCATATCTTTGATATATTTAGATTTATTATGTGTAAAGTATGAGGTATATATAAAGCTTTATTTTTTTCAAAATGGCTACATGGTTATCCCAACACCATTTGCTGAATTACCTATCTTTCCCTCTGTTAATCTGATGTAACAGCACCTTTGATACACCATTAAATTCCCAACTGTAGGCACACCACTTCAAGTTACATTTGCAAGGATATGAACTATAAATAAAAGAAAACACATACACACTGCAGTCTATACTGTTATCATCATATAAAACTTTAGGCCACCTAAATGTATTGGGTACTTCATTTTATTCTTAAAAGGTTTATTAGAAAGCTTGTTTCAATAATCTATTCAGCAAATTTAAAAAATACAATATTGGCTACTAACATTTATTGAGTGCCTTACTGTATGCCAAACACTGTTCCAAGATCTTCTCATATGTTAACTGATTTTGATTTATTAGGTGGTTACAATTATTATGCCAGTTTCAAACGAGGAAACTAAAGCATAAAGAAACTAAGTAACTTTCCCAAGGTCATACAGTGTTACAGCAAGTTACAGAGATTTAGGCAGTCTAGCTCCAAAGTCTATGTTCTTAGCTATTACACTATGCTGATTCTTTAAATCTATTTTCTTTCTACTAAAATTTCATCATTACTCGTCTTTGCTGGATCTAAATAACAACCTGCATATTTACACTAAGTTAAAGTCTACAGAAAAACAAACACGCATCCTTCCTATCTTTGGTAATAAAATGACTTTTTAGATGAAGTGTTAGTTCCTTCTATATTTATTTATGGCTCCATTGTGTTTCAAATTAATTATATTTTATTGTGGAACAATCCCAGATCCTTTTTGAATATTGACTGCTCTACCAGTTTGTAAATACATTAAATATTCTGCCTTTTAAAAATTCCTTACAAATTTAACTATAATTCCAGTGTATCTTCTATAAACTGCTGCAGTGTGTATAATGTCTTAATATATATTTCATCATCATTTTAAAAAATGTACAAAATAAAATTCATAACAAAGTCTTATTAACATATTGCAATGTATGTGATTACTGACCAGGTTATCCCTGCTGGTGTAATGGACCATCCACCCTTCCTTCACCATTGTGCTGCTCTTCCTCTTTGTGTGCTTGATGGATTGTACAACCCTCATTAGCGGAATATTATTGCTTGTTGATGGACTACAAAATATTTAAAATTTATAAATATGTGTAGAGTTTTAAAAATCATATAAATATTGTAGAAACATGAAGACTTTTAAAAGATAATTGAGCTAAATTTTTTCAAAATCTCTTAGTAAAATAAACAATGGCTTAAGAAAAATTAATCCTGTATGAGGATAGATACATAACTGATTCTTTTTAAGATAATATCGTAAATCCTCTTTACTTATCATGAATGTTTTCTGAAGGGTCACACAAAAAAATTAAAAACAATGAGCAGAGCAAAAAGCACCCTCCCTCCCAAACTGGAATATTTGGAGCCCAGGAGAGGGTCTCATTTGGGTTTGCTGTTGAAGAGTTTTCCTGCCCTGGGCAGCATGACAGACTAGCAAATCCATAACAAGGCAAAACGCAAGTACATATAACTCAAATGTCAAATCCAGTTAATCATGTTGTTAGCAAAATGTATTTCTACTAGAAGATATTTAAAGGAAAATGATTTACAGATACTAAGAAAATGTAATGAGTCAAATTAGGTAGCAGTGAAACATGGCTCAGTAACTACAATTTGGAGTATATGTATAAAATACACTGTTTTGAAATTTGAGCCTCAAACAGTTAAATACTTTTAAACTATGAAGTAAGCTAGCTAGGTTCTGCAATAGTCTCCAAAATGGGTAGACAAAATTTTTGTTAATAATGCTAATGATAGTAAGAACTGTTATTTGATGATAAGCCAATCAGAATAAATGACAACTGAGCCATCTGAGATTGATAAATGACTCATTTTCTTTAAGTAACTCTTTTTTTCCAATGAAAAACAAAACCTGCCAAAATGGGGATATTTTGCGACAAGGTAGTATATCCTCTAGGCTACAAAAAATTGAATTTCTATGAACAGAGTGGCATATTTAGAACGGTTTTGTAGTCTAACATTTTTACAAAATGCTAATACTTGGATTAACTGTGGCAATATGAAAACTGCCCTCTTCATCATCACTATTTTTATGCAACATTTTCATAAGTATATTCTTTATTGCTGTTTCTCCTACCAGTTAAAGCTGTCTGTGTGAAAAATGGGTTGCTTTAACTGAAAGTTCAATACTAACACCTTGCAGTGGCTGTTCCACAACTAAGTTTTAAATGTAGACCATACTTAAAAAAGCATTAAAAAAAAAAAAAAAAAGAAAACCCAAAAAGGATTCTCATACCTTCCCATCTTGAGTGGATGGCAAGGGTGATATAATTTATTTCAGAAATACTTCATTGCATGTAAAAGAATTAGCCACAATTTATTTAGATTTTAAATTATTTTTAAGGTCCCACTTAAAGAGACATGGCTTTTTCTTAATGAGATCTTGAACTGACCTTGCAACTGGAAGTAGCTTGTAATATGTATACATGTTACCTGATTGTTTTAACGGCTTCTTCATCTCTTTCCACATCAAGATCAGATGGATCCAGGAAGAACATCTTGTCTTCTGGGGGAGATGGCTCTTCCGTGTCATCCAAGCCCCTACTACTATCACTATTTATGTCATTATTGTCAATATCCATTGGTATATCTGTATCTGTTCCCAGACTGGAAGGTTCTGGTAAAATTTTAAATGAATTTCAGAGTTTCATATTAATAGAGGAAGTCTATTAAATGTGCAAAAAGTTTTAAGAGTCTTAAAATATAAGAAAATATCTTTATGAGTTAAGATAAAGTATTTCTTTTTTTTTTTTTTTGAGATACAGTTCCACTCTTGTCACCCAGGCTGGAGTGCAATGGCGTGATCTCAGCTCACTGAAACCTCCACCTCCTCGGTTCAAGCGATTCTCCAGCCTCAGCCTCCCAAGTAGCTGGTATTATAGGCGCCTGCCATCATGCCCAGATAATTTTTGCATTTTTAGTAGAGATGGGGTTTCGTCATGTTGGCCAGGCTGGTCTTGAACTCCTGGCCTCAGGTGATCCACTCACATTGGCCTCCCAAAATGCTGGGAGTATAGGTGTGAGCCACTGCACCTGGCCTAAGATAAACTATTTCTTAAAGAAGATACAAAATATACAAATCATAAGGCACAAAGTTAATTTGATTACATTAGAATTTTAAATTTCCGTATGACAAATACTATAAACGAAGATAAGCCACCACCATTATGGTTAACTGATTTTTGACAAGAGTATCAAGAAAATTCAATGGGCAAAAAATAGTCTTTTAAGTAAATGGGGCTAGGATAACTATATATCTCTACATGCAAAAGAATGAAGGTGTACCCCTTCCTTAAAACATATAAAAAAATTAATTCAAAGTGGATCACATACAATGTAAAAACTAAAACTATAAAACTCACAGAAGAAAGCATGAGAGTAAATCTTTGTCACCTTGGGTTAGGCAAAGCTTTCCTAATACACCAAAAAGACAAGTGACAACATAAATAAATAAATTGGACTTCATCAAAATATAAAACTTCTGTGCTACAAACAACACCTTATGAAGTTAAAAGAAAGCCCACAGAATGGGAGAAAATATATACAAATCACATATCAGGTAAGGGACTAGTATCCAAGTATTTAAAAATTCTTAAAACTCAATGAAAAATAAACAGATAAATAAATGAGCAAAGGATCTGAATAGGTATTTTTTTCAAACAATATATAAAAATGGCCAATGAGCACATGAAAAGATGCTCAATATTATTAGCCACCAGGGTAATGCAAATGGAAACTAGAATGAGATACCACTTCACCCTACCTAGGATGGTTGTAATCAAAAAGATATACAATAACAAGTGACAGGAGTGATGCAGAGAAATCAGAATCCTCATACACTGCTAATGTAAAATGGTGCATTTTTTTGATTACTAGTGAGTTTAAGCATCTCACTAGTAATCAAATGCACATTAAGATAAATATAACTGTATTTCATATCCATTTATCAAAAGCTGGAAAAGCACAAAAACACAATTACATGAACTATAAATGTAGAAAAGACTTTAGTCACAGACAAACTATACTAATTCAGATTAACCAAAAGAGAAAACTAATCATGCTGTGTCAATGGTGTTAATCAGTGCTATGGTCTGAATGTCTGGTTCCCCTTAGAAATCTTAACTCCTGGCTAGGCTGGTGGTGGCTCATGCCTGTAATCCCAGCACTCTGGGAGGCAGAGGCACGAGGTGAGGAGTTCGAGACCAGCCTGGCCAATATGGTGAAACCCCATCTCTACTAAAAATATAAAAATTAGCCGGGTGTGGTCTCCCAAGGTAAGAGTATTAGTGGTGGTGGGTCTTTGGAAGGTGGAGTCTTTGGGATTGGGTGCTCTTATAAAATATGCCCATGGGAGTCCTTCATCTGTTCCACCACGTGAGATGCAACCACAAGGTGCCTTCAACCAGGAAATGGACCCCCACTCACCAGACAGAGAATCTGCCACTGCTTTGGACTTCCCAGTCTCCAGAAGTATGAAAAATAAATTTCTATGGCATTTTGTTATAGCAGCACAAACAGACTAAGACAACCAACAACCATAGAAAACATGCCACAAGAGAAAATGTTAATTAAACTCTTTCAAAGAGTTTAATTTTCATTTCTTTTATGCTTTTCCTTTTAAGAACTACTTACATAAAAATTGTTACCAGTCATATAAATTGTTAAAGGAAAATTATGATGAAAAGTTAAGAGTCCTTACTGCTTCCTTCCAAAAACAGGTAACTAACTGCCTTGCTTAGTATTATCTTGAAAACAAACAAAAAAAGGCCCCAAAGAGAAAATGGATAATGATTATTTGACAGAGAAAGAGAGAGAGAGGCTGTATAATATATTCTAATCACTAGGGACTAAGGAACCAAACCATATGGGTTTAACTTCCAGCTCTGCCACCTATTGGCTATATTTCTGGGGCAAGTTATTTCATGTATTGATGCCTCAGTTTACTAATCTCTTAGCACCTACCTCAAAGGGTTGTTCTTAGGTTGAACTGTCAATATATTTAAAGAGTTTAGAACAGTGCCTGGTATAGCAAGCAGTTAGTAAATATTAGAACTATGAAAGAATAGAGACAACAGCAGGGTTTTAAAACAAGTTCTTTCATGTCTAAAGATGCAAGAGGATATATAGTACCACTGGCTGCATCAGACTACAAAGTAACAGTGGGTAGAGGAAAGAGAGGAAGGCATGATTACTAATAAACGTATACCGTCAGTGGTCTCTGTATTTTGCTTGATTATTAAATCAGAAGAAAATCTTTAAGAAACAAAATAAATTAAGAAAATAGAACTTTATCTGAAGATAATACACCAAATAATCATGACCTTTTCTGCTCTTTTACAGAAATTAAGAAAAAGAATTGTACCTCCATTGAAAGTAACCTCTCCAAGGCAGTCTCTTGGTACTTTTGATGCACAGCGTTTATGGCAGTTGAATTTACAATCTAAAATGAAAACATTCAGAGTATTAATTTATGTAAAAGTCAAGCAGTATCAGATATGGTTAGACTTTCTTTAAATCACTCACAAATAAATTATTATTAGTAGTAATGATGTTAAAATAATAATAACCACCTACCAATCACTTTTGGCACCTCCCTGCAACCCCCACTCCATCGATTTCTTCACTTGTATAATGAGGCTAATACCATGTGTACAACACGGCCGTAATGTATTGGGAGCTCCATATTTCCTTCTCTTACTTCATATTCATCTTTCCACACCTCCCATGAGAGTTTCTCAAGCTGATTAAATTCCTATCTAACATATGTCAGATACATACTTTCAATTTCCTTAAGTATCAGGACCTAATGTATATGCAGGAACGACACTGAGATCCAACAAACATTTGTGAGGAACCTAATAAAGGTTTTCACATACAACCTTGTGAGGAAGGACTGAGTGTCTCTGGCACAAGGTCTCCCACTTGTACATAATGGTTCTCTTCAGTCTAAAAGAAACCTCAGCATTGCAGATCAGTGTCAAGTACAATCTGTCCAAAACTACTGTATAACTCAGTGGTTCTCAAACTGTGGTCCCAGATCAGTTTCATCAGGCAACTTATTAGAAATGCAAATTCTTAGGCCCTACTCCAGACCTACTATATTAGCAACTCTTGGGGCGTGGGGTAGTAGGGCTGAGCTCGTTGAGGCCCACTGATCTAACTATGTCTAATACCACCTTTGAAATGCATCTATTAGTAATAACTGGGTAAAAATAATTTTGAGTCCTGACTTAGAATGTTTTTGTAACCCTTGTAAGTCAAGAAAATCCTGGGTATCATGCCAACAGCACAGGCTAAAGATCATTAAATGACAAAGCCCCATGAAATTTATAATTTGGTAGATGATAAAATTTACATTATTTAAAACACTATCTTTGTTAAGATAGGCCCTAGGGAAAACTCATGTGATAATATTAATATCTTGCACTATCTCTTAAACAAAAGATTTGTGTTTTATCTCATGAACTTTGCAAGTTGTGAAAACAACAAGCTTTCCATCTTCTCTCTGAAAACTGAGGTGGTGCGGGTGGGGAAACTCATGGCTGTTAATTCCAGCACTTTGGGACGCTGAAGTGGGCGGATCATTTGAGGCCAGGAGTTTGAGATCAGCCCAGCCAACATGGCAAAACCCCATTTCTACAAAAAAAATATAAAAATTAGCTGGGTGTGGTGGCACGTGCCTGTAGTTATAGGTACCAGAGAGACAGAGGCAGAGAATCACTTGAACCCAGGAAGTGAAGGTTGCAGTGAACCGAGATCGTGCCACTGCACCCCAGCCTGGGCAACACAAATGGGACTTTGTCAAAAAACAAAAACAAAAACAAACAAACAAACAAAAAAAACAAAAAACAGAGCCGAATTTGTGGACTACCTGTAGCAAGTATGTAGGTTTGAATGGTAGGCAGGCAGTTTTAGTTCTCTATGTCCTTACCCATGTTTTTATTAATTTGCTTATGCTCTCTTATATTTTACATATGCTTTTAAGCTGCTTTGAAGTTTTTATACATCCAAGTAGAAAATAAAGACAAACAGAAAATGAATGAATTCTTGGAATTGTATATTTTCTCAAATGATTCAGTATAATAGTTTTATCTTAACTAGATCATTTTTCTTTCTGAGACTGACAAAAATATTTTTATAAGTATCTTAATTCCTATTAAAATATGAAAATGACTAAATTATAATTATTTTATTGATAAATGAAATAACTTAGCTATATTAAAATAAAACCTACCATTTTTTGAACCAATATAAGCATAAAATATTCTTCTTCTTGAACCCTAAGAACCTGAATAACCCAGTAGCAGAATTAACAGGCTTTATGTAAAAATTCATCCATCTTTATTTTAGTTCCTCTACAAATACTATACTTTTCTGCATATGGTTTAAGAATGTTTCTGCTCTGCTTAGCAGAGCAGCAATATTAACTACCTTTATTAAGATTATCTGTTGGCTAGAATTTTTACATCTGTTACTAATGTTCTTTTCCAAAACATTTCTCAGTGGCTGTTTGCCATTACATTTTTATGTTGATATTTTAAAGTATTAATTTATGTAGTAACGCACATTCAAAGCAAGCTGTTGAAATAAAATTTCATCATGTAGTAATGCCTAATAGTTATCAAATACCTGAAAACAAATGTATAACCTGTTCCCCATTCGATGTTCTTGTATGCTGTCATACACTGTCAAGACAAGCTTTATTTTCTCATATATTTAAGCTTATATGCAATTATCTTACTCTGTGCTGTAAGCAAGAACATACTGTTACAAAACCCTCAACCCTAATGTTTTATTTAGATCACTTGATAATTCAATTCCACAAATACTTCCACCATATAAAAAGTACAATACCAAGAACTGCTAATCACATGAAAAAAATATACAAGATTAAAATTAGACTACTTATATCATATCCTGCTCAATGACTAATAATCTAAGACTAATAATCTCTATTTTAGTTTTCACTCTACTGTGAAAACATAGTTTCTACTGTACAGCATTGCTGAGAAGATACGAGACAAAAAGATACAATCATCTTTAAAAAGCATAATAAAAGGATGATATAAGTATAAGCAAATCATTATTCCAGTATGCTATTAAAAACTTGTTTCATTAAGAGATGTTTTGAGTACTATGTGTGCTAGGTTAGTATCCAAATAAGGGTGGTCCCTATTATAATTTCGGTAGCTTCTATTACATCCTACCTATTTCAGTGTGATTATTCTCGGGAATGACAGTTTTTATAAAATTCTCCTAGCTACATACTTAAAAACAAAAAAAAGCAAAACTCTTGCAATATGCTTATGTGTGTGTGTAATAAATATTTAATGAAAAGAGGAAAGTGTTATTTTTATTTGGTTTAGTATCTGGCTCTGGAATAAAAAAGACATAAAACCTCAAGTATCAGCTTTGCTGCCTCCTAGTTGTTCTGTATTGGCAAATAATAAGCATACAGGTGAAGAAGCCATCCTCAGAGATCCACATTCTAGTTATTCTGTTTACTAGCTACATGATCTTAAGCAAGTTACCTAATCTATGTCTGTAAAATGAAAAATGACTCCTACTATTACTAACTCCTAATACTACTACTCTTGTTACTATTAACTAACTCCTATTACTACTAATATACTAACAAAAGCATAATTCACATATAATTGTTTGACGACTGAGTATGTAAAGCTTTGTTTACCGTTTTACTATAGTGCCTGGCACATAACAACACACACTGCAGATAGTAGTAGTAGTAGTAGTAGTAGTTTACATACACATTTATATTTTATTTATATTTCTCTTTCCTTTATGTAAGTTAGCAATTATGAGAATAATTTATTCGGCTAATGCTTCTGAAATGTAAATATTTTAAACCTGTATTTAATAACAAAAACAGACACAAATTTCACTTAAGGAAAACACCTAATCCCACCTTTACACTGCATTCCTTGGCGAAAGAGGCCTTTCAGTAACCGCTTGCAGTACTGACATATCGTGGGACGGGTATAAGAGTGAACAGCAAATGTGTGTGGAACTTTCACTCTGCACATTACCATCTTTTCCATCCAGATTGGGCGACCACTCCAAGAAGGAATTCTCTTACTTGGTTCCTGGTGGACATGTGACTAAAATATAAGTAATTTCCATAAGTATAAGTCAATATTAAAAACAAAGTGGTGGGAGCAGAGCTTAAACACAAGCGTCATTTATTTGAAACGCTAAAACCAAAAAACTCTAAAAATGTTGTTCTCAGTTTCCTTTGCAGCATTTAATTTATCAATCCTTGAATGACAAAAATGCAGATTCTTTTTGCTAATATTTATGCTTAAAAAAAAAATCTAAGATATGGTCATTCTCAGGTACATATTCACTGATTATTATTTGCCAGGCACATTTCAGCACTTAACAGATAAAACTCACAAACTTTAAAACAAATAAATTCAGAAGGTATTATTGGTGCTCATGTTGCATTACTGAATGTGACATCTGAATATATTTTGAAACAAATTTTAGGTTTCAAATTTATCTTAATACCAAAATATGTACATAAATTTTAAGTCTAATAATGATAAACAACGGTAGATACAAAACTAATTAAAACAATAATACTTTCAGTCATTCAGCTTTAAGAAGAAGTTCCTTTATTTTCCAATTGTTTGGGTTTTTCTACCAGGTGAACAAAAAGCAATATTAAAGAAGGTATGAATTAAAAATTTTTGTGGGGTAAGTAGATTTTGGTAACTATGACCCTTTTTTATATGAAGGGAATAATCAAACTATACATCACCCAGTTCAATGTGGCTCATTCCATCCATTCAACAAACATTCACTGATTATTAAATGCCAGACCCTATTACATACTGGGGACACAAAATTGAGTAAAACATAATCCAAATTCTCAAGCACAAAATCCTAATACTCAACTACCATCTATATTAACAGATTTGGCTGTACCTGCTTGCATTCTCACTGCCAGAATTGAGGTCCTGAGATCTTTCAGATGCCTTCTATAACTAGTAATGTTTGTAACTCAGAGAAGTTGGGTCATTCTACATTAATATGTTCAACCAAAAGAAGCAAAAGAAGTCAGAAGAAACCAACAGACAGAGAAGTGCAAGGGAGAAGGGGAGGAGGAAAAAGAAAAAAAAAAAAAAACGGAAGAAAAGGAAAAGGACAAAACAACTGGTGGGAGAAGAGTGCCATAAAATGCCTCAGACTGAGAGTGTAGGCAGATATTTTCTAAAATGGACTCTGAAACAGTTTAATTCAGGAAAAGATGAAGAGAGTGTGGAAACCCAAACTATGCTTGTGTGCTTCAACTGTCCAAGGTGTCCTGTCTAGCCTGGCTTATTTTCCCTCCATGCTGCCTTGTATGGACCACTTTCAGCAAAAAGAACCCCACAGTGATTCTGCAAAGCAAATAGTAATAAAGAACCTAGCAGAAACTAGAAACAGATGCTTTAGGCCTTTGGCTCTTTGTTCTAGTGGTGACTCAACACTGCTTCTCTTGCTCCTATACTTTTGGTTTGTCTCAAATTCAAAACACAAATGGAGGCTGAGCACAGTGGCTCATGCCTGTTCCAGATGAGCCTGGGCAACATGGTGAGATCCCCTCTCTTTAAAAAAAATTAGCTGAGTGTGGTTGAGCATGCCTGTAGTCCCATCTACTCAGGAGGCTGAGGTGGGAGGATCGCCTGTTCCCAGCAGGTCAGGGCTGCAGTGAGCTATGGTCCCGCCACTGTACTCTAGCCTGGACAATTGAGTGAGACCCTGTCTAAAAAAAAAGCCAATGGCCAGCTTGTGACGGCCTTTTGAATCCAGGTATTAGGGACATGGTACAGACCCTGTGTGCCATGAACTACTCAGGGGACTATGGTTGTAGAAATCACCTAATATGTCATGTCCAGTACAAGTAGTTAGTTATTATCCCTATTTTAAATATGAAAAAAAAAAGTCAAAAGGATTAATATTACCAAGTGGTAGCAATAGAACCAACATGAACTTAGGTCTCCTATATAACAGTCCAGTGATTCTAATCCTTTTCCCAAATTTTTTTTTTTTGAGACAGAGTCTCACTCTGTCACCCAGGCTGGAGTGCAGTGGTGTGATCTTGGCTCACTGCAACCTCCATCTCCTGGGTTCAAGTGATTCTCCTGCCTCAGCCTCCCAAATAGCTGAGATCACAGGCGTGCACCAGCATGCCCAGCTAATTTTTTGTATTTTTAGTAGAGACAGGGTTTTACCATGTTGGCCAGGCTGGTCTCGAACTCCTGACCTCAGGTGATCTGCTCACCTTGGCTTCCCAGAGTGCTAGGATTACAGGCATGAGCCACCACACCCAGCCCCCTTTTCCCATTTTAATGTATCTGTGCATAATGCAATCCCATCAGTAACAGTGGTTTGCCACTCTATTGGGTGAGGACGGCAAGAAAGGTATAGCAGACTTAATTAGAATTTGGGCGGAGGTGGATGTTGGTACAATTACGTAGAGAATTTGGTTAAAATGAGACCACTGAGACTAGAGTAATTAGAACTGAGTGGAAGTTCTTTCTTACCTTGTTTTAATGTCTCCTATATACAAATTAGTGCTTAGCTTCAACTGTTATTTCTTAATGTACAGCCAGAAATTTTCTAAAAGTAATCTGATTATTTCCATAGCTTAAGTTTAAGCTAAAATTTGCCAAAGTAATTGCTCACAAAAACCTTATAACAATATGGTCAACTCTCAATTATATATAATAATAAAGGGAATAAAAATACATTTTTAAAAAGGGTAATTCATCAGTTATGTATATTTAATAAGCTTTGGGGTATTAGTGAAATTCTCCACTTTTATATGCATACTCAGATCCAGTCCAAAAGAATCTGCATTTTCTTTCTAGTTTGATTCTATTCTTCCTAACCCCAAAGGAATTCTCCCAAATGTGCTGAAGGGAAGACTTGTCTGTTTCACCTTCAAACAGCCAGCACTCAGTTCTGGTTTCTTGAATCTCAGTGGTCCCATTTTAACCAAATTCAATGAACAATCTTTTTCTGTTCTTTCACCTCTTTACTGGATTCCCTTTAGACCAAACTTGCCCAACCTGCGGCCCACATGCGGCCCAAGACAGCTTTGAATGTGGCCCAACACAAATTTGTAAACTTTCTTAAAATGTTAGGAGATTTTTTTTTTTAGAGTGTCAGCTATCATTAGTGTTAGTATATTTTATGTATGGCCCATGACAATTCTTTGTCTTCCACTGTAGCCCAGGGAAGCCAAAAGATTGGACACTCCTGCTTTAGACTGACATAACAGATATTATAACAGAAACTGACTTCTTACATGTAAACAAAGACAACCTTAGATTCAAAAGTTTCTACTTCCAACTTACCTATTTTCAAGCTTATCTTACTATTTAGTGAAGTTTACTATCTTGACTCCTTAGAAATGTTTCTCTCTCATTCTCCCTAACTATAAAATCAGGATGGCCCCTATACCTCCGAGGATTGTGGTGAGGATTATATGAGAAAAGGAAAGCACCTAGCATAAAGTCTGGCATGTGATACCTTATGAGGCTCTTTTTTTTTTTTTTTGAGACGGAGTTTCGCTCGTTACCCAGGCTGGAGTGCAATGGCGCGATCTCGGCTCACTGCAACCTCTGCCTCCTGGGTTCAGGCAATTCTCCTGCCTCAGCCTCCTGAGTAGCTGGGATTACAGGCACGCACCACCATGCCCAGCTAATTTTTTTGTATTTTTAGTAGAGATGGGGTTTCACCATGTTGACCAGGATGATCTCGATCTCTTGACCTCGTCGTGATCCACCCGCCTTGGCCTCCCAAAGTGCTGGGATTACAGGCGTGAGCCACCGCGCCCGGCCCTCCTTATGAGGCTCTTAATGTGTAGCCACTCAAGAGTTAGTTCTTCTCTAACCTTGGTTGAGCGACAGGGTTCTTTCTTCCTAACTGGTATCTCCTCCGTTCCTTCCCATTCCACTCGTCCTTCCTTCTAATTTTCCTCCATAGGCTCTTCTCTTACTCTGCCTCCTTCTTTTTGAGGCTATGCTTGAACTGACAAAAGTAAACCTTGAAAGCCCTTCCAGGCTACAAGTTCTTCTTGTTTTAAAATACTCTGAACAATCTAACCAATTCAGACACGTAACTGTACTTCTTATACTTCCCTAAGGAGTTTTCATGTTCAAGATAAAATATAAACTAATGAAAAATGTAGTACCTTATCCACCTGCTCTTTCTGCTATTTCCTAATCTAGTTAATACTTAACCGGACATAGTTGGCATACCAGCATCATTTGTTTAGCTCTTAACATATCTCCATTCTACTGTCCTCATTCCTAAGTAAGTTCTCTGCAGTTCAGTGTGTAAGATGCACTAACCTTTTCCTACCAATCTTTCCAGGCTCTTCTGTATGTTTATACCAACTCCTCATTTTCAATCCTTTATGCCACAGCATTCTTTTTCTCCTTTAAAAATCTCACACTAGGGCTAAACAATAGGAAAATATGGGACTTTTGTAAAAGGATTTCAAAAGCTTTTACTCTGGTGTCTCAGCTTAGCAAAATATTATGACTAAGGTACAACAACAAGGCCTTGATTCTGCCATTAATTTACAGAAAACCAGAGAAGTTACAGGAACAATTAAATAATAAGATTACAGTCTATGAATGGAAGTCATTTCAAATACCATCAAATGTACAAGGGAGTTATTTCCTTCTTCCTGGATCTACTACCTTTATCCTTGAGAGGTATACACTCTATTAGGAAAAAATTACCAATTTATAAATAATGACGTCTGGGTTTAATTCCACTATCTCTTATTAATTTGCTCTGTGACTTCAGACAAGTTGCCTAACTGCTCTGTGTCTCACCTGTCTTATCTGTCTACAGATCTGTGGATACACTTCATATTCTGAGGATCAGTGGAGTCATTCACTCATTCATTCTTTACTGAGTACCTACTAACTATCAGGTATTATACTTAACACCATGGGATAATTAAAGACATAAATACTGACTTCTCTAAACAGAACATAAATACCTTAAGGACAATCCAGTATACAAACACTGTGATATTAGGTTCAATGTTATACATAAAATTAGGGAAAAGTGATGGCATTCAGAAAGTAAAATAGTGTCTGGTTGAGGAGAAAATCAGGAAAGGTAGCTTTCGAGCTAGGTTTAGAAAATCCATGTAGAAGGGACATTAAGAGCACAGGTAAGGGAAGCAAGGATGGTGTGTTCAGGGAATCCCAAATAGTTCAGATTATAAGAAACATAGAATATATAAAGGTTTCCTGGTGGGGAGTTACATAATTAAGAGCTGGATAACAGAAAACTTGATCTGGCTGTCATGTATAAGATGAAGCAAAGTATGGAGACCAGGAGTCAAGCTAGGTCTGGCTAGGTGGCTAATGCAGTGGTACAAGCCATAATACAATCCCAAGGTGTGCAAAATGCAATTTGTTACTATTGGTTAAGTCCTGTCTCCATTACTACATTTTACGTCTCTTAAGTGTAGGTGCATTACCATTCTTTAGCATGCAAATTATGTTCTAGACTGATGTCATACACCCTGCAGAAACAGAGAATAACTAGTAAAATGTCTATTACCTTAGAATACGTACCTCTTCACTGGGAAGGGCTACATATTCAGGCTGTAGGGGTCTTGGAACTGAGAGGCCAGGTCCTGGCAAAGATACATTTGACAGACGTCTCTTTCTTACTCCACTACAGTTATTTGGAATCTTGAAGGCACATCGTTTATGATAATTTAATCCACAGCCTAAACATATTTTACGAGGTAAAATATGATTAAAAAAAAACTTTACTATTTAAGTATGACACATAAAAACCACTGCTTCTTTTATTTAATATATTTTCTCTGTTAGCCATACCTACCCTAATTAAGAACCCAGATGGCAGGCTAAGTGGATGAATTAAAGAAGAAAAACAAATGTATAAAAAGGATGAATCAGCTAGAGCAGCGGTTCTTAAGGTGTGGTCCCTAAGGTAACCACCTGGAAATTTGTTAGAAACGTAAATTATAAGGCTCCACCCCAGATCTAGAGTTAGAAACTATGAGGATGAGGCCCAGTAAAGTGTGTTTTATAATGCATAATACAGTTTGAGAACCACGGGCTTAAAGCACTGGTTATCAAACTATGGCCTCTGTACCAAATTCCTCCTGTGATATGAAAATTTTATGAAACTCAAATTTCGGTGTTTCTAAATCAAGTTTTATTGGAACACAGACGATCTATTTGTTTACATATTGTCTGTGACTGGTTTCATACTGTAATAGCAGAGTTAAATCAAGACAGGGACCATAAGACCAACAAAGTCTAAAATATTTACTCCCTGGCCCTTTACAGAAAAACTTTATTGATCCTCCACCTTAGAAGACTGTTTCTTTGTCAGAAATGTGCACCTGTGTCCCATTCCTAGCAATTCTAATTCAGAACAAATTTGACAATTTAGTTTTAAGAGACAACTTTTTAAAAACAAAGACTGACATGAGTATTTATGGAGCCACTACTTTGTACTAACTATTTAACCCCATTATCTTATTTAACCATTTACTCTTTACAAAACCAGTGGGCAGACTGTATTTTACAAAGAAATTAATCTTAAGAGGTTTAGTAATTTGCCTATGAAGGAGTAGGTGGCAGAGCTAGAACCAGAGTCCTGATCTCTCCAATTCTAAATCCTCGTTCCTACCCTAGTCAACAGTTCATCATCTTGTTTTTTCACTGATAATAAAAGAATGCAAATGTGGAATCTTATTTCAAATGACCACAAAAATTTTAGAACACATACCTTCACATTTAAGTCCCTGCCGTACCAATCCCCAGAGCATCTCACCACAATAATCACAGAAAGTAGGAGCTTTGTAAGAATGTACATAGAGAGTATGTGGACGAATCTGGAAGTCTTCTACTGTGGCCAAAGCTTTAAAAAAGAAAAGTATTAAAATATATCTTGTATTTGTAACTGCGATGAGATTAAGAAAGCTCACACATTCGTTTATGTCAAAGTACACAGAATCATTTTTTCTCTGAAAGTTTCATTGGACCATAAAAGTAAATTATTTTCAGCATTTAATGTTGTGATTTCAAACTCTGGGAAGTCCATTTGCTTCTAATCATTTGAGCTCCTGAAGTATGTAGTAGGTTAGCTCTTTGGAACTTCAACACCATTTTCTCATCATGACAAGATTGCAAATAGATGTTAGGTCTACTTTGGCCAATTGAAAACTGCTTCACTTATACACAGTGGGAAACAGAACACTAAAGTAAAAAATACTGTGGAACTTAACTTCAATTTACAGCAACGTTTCTGTGGAAAAAGATACCGAGTCCTAACTTAGGATCTCAGGACACACTTGTCTGTTTGTTCTCCAGAATCCTAGTGGATAAGAGAAAGAAACTCCTTTCCCCTCAGTGAACATCAGAACAGTAGACCCAAGGAACTGCCTCTCACCTCAACCTGCAAGTCATTAGTAGATACTCTGTAGTCTGATGGGGTTCAGAGTAGAGAAGGAAGAGATATGAGCAGGACTTCCAGGTAAGACAGGGAGTGAAACTCATCAGGAATGAAGAGGAAGGCAAGGATTGGGAAATACAGAGATGGTTTGGGGTTGCTGTATAGAAGATGAATGATCAATGTAGCGGGAGTGAGATGAATGAGAGAATCAGAAATATAAGATGAGAGGAGTGGAAACTGATAAGGAGAGAGGATCTCAAGAACAGGCTCAAAGGTGAGTTTGAGAAAAGGGAAAACTGGTAGCAGGATTCTGACCCATGACTGGCCAGCTTGCTTCCTTTCTTCCATCAGTTCTCCTACTTGCCAAACAAGAAGTACTGCAGACCCACTATGTGCATTATTATAGCATTCTTTCTTGCTTTTCACTCCTAACTATCTTGCCCACATTGTTGCTGGATGAGATGGCAAATAGTGGGAATTAAGAAACAAAGTATGACAAGAATGGGTGAGGTGGGAAAAAGAGAAAGGTAGAAAAAAGCCCACTGGGACAAAAAGGGAAAGAGCATTTTCTTTTAAAGCCACAGAAATAACCAGCATGGTAATTTCCTCTTCCATATCTTCATTACTTCTTTTTTCCCGATTCTGTTTTCTAAAATCCTATTTTCTTCTTTTATGCTCTTTACAGAAATGGGAGAAAAGAAACAGAATTTCAGTGTAATGGTTTTATTTCTTTGACTCAAAGAAGAGTTTGTTTCTTTCAGAGAAGAGTATATTTCTTTCAGACCAAATAATTCCCTTAGCTTAGTAACATTCAAGTAACTTACAGATTTTCCTTTCCTGATTTTTCTTTCTTTCTTTTTTATTTTAAAGAGAGGAGTCTCGCTCTGTTGTCCAGATGGAAGTACAGCAGTGTGATCAACGCCCACTGCAGCCTCAACCTCCCAAGCCCAGCAATCCTCCCACCTCATCCTCCCAAGTAGCTAAGACTGCAGTTGCATGTGACCACACCCGGCTAATTTATTTATTTATTTTTTATTTTTAATAGAGACAAGGTATTGCTAAGCTCCTCAGGCTGGTCTTAAACTCCTGAGTATAAACAATCCTTCCGCCTCAGCCTCCCAAAGTGCAGGTGTGAGGCACTGTTCGCTATTTTTCTTTCTTAATGGTGATATAAGATTCCGGAAAGGAAAAACATATAGTAACCATTATTAGAGATGAAAGAAGTTAACAGTAGTACAAAGACCAAATATAACTGAATGCATCATTTAGTACAGAAAAGTAGGCTCTTTGGGGGAAAAGGCAATAAAATTTAAAAAGCCATTACTTACCTGAAAGAACAACTTCCACTAGATCTCCTTCATGTATTTCATCTGCTGAGGTAATCAGCTGCAAAATATTTTCTGAGTTCATGTCATGGCGAAAGAGAAGAATTTTGTCATACATGCCAAAGAATCCACACTCTGGAAACTGTGGGATAATAGTCCTGTATCAGTACAACCACTGCTTTCTATTTTTATAAGTAAATGTTTCAATTTTATCAAAGAATTTAAAACATAATGTTTTAACCTAACATTTCCTAACAACTCTACTGATACCTAAAAGGTGAACCACATACTCAAGCATCCTGGTTAATTTTAAAGTTCAAGAAAAATGGAAATGTAAACTTTCAAATAAACAATCATTGATGATTTTAAAACACATGTCTCTTACAAATATAGGATTTCTATATTCAGTTACTGATGGAGAATATAATCTTAAACTTACTGCTACTCTACTCTTAGCCTGAAAGATAAGCAGTCTTTCCCATTCTCCAGAACTGTACTGTCCAATATATGGTTAGTCACTAGCCACATGCAGTTATTTAAATTTCAAATAATAAATATTATATAAAATTGAAAATTTAGTCCCTCAAACTACAGTATAAGCACTCAACTGCTACCTTGGGTACCATACCAAGTATCACAGATATACACCACTTTTATCATCCTGGTAAATTCTATTCAACAACACTAACAGAAGACCAATAATTCTCAAACTACGGTTATGAGAATTAATTCCAACATTTTTGCCTAATGTACCTATATCCTCTAGCATTTATCTAATATAGTCTTTAAGTCTACTTATTGTAATTATGGACATATGTTTCATTACACTGCTTTTTCTTTAAAAGAAAAAAAAAAAAAACCTTTGGCCAGAGCAGGACACTTGCAGATTTGTTCACATATGCCTTATGTATATTATTTCAAAGCTTCTACATTTTGTGACTACAGTGCCAAAAGACTTTGGGGATTAGTATTCCAGGTACTAAAATATGAAGGTATGTGTTTGAAATTTTCTACAGTTAACAGAGTGAAGTTATTTAAGAGAGAATTTCATATGCTTAAGTGACATCTGTATTTCCCTTTTCTGTAAATTAGGAATTCATATTCTTTGCTTATTCTTAATGGATTGATCATCTTTAAAACACCAAATCCAATTATTCATCAGAATAATTTTCACTACGTGGAGACCTTTAATAAGTCCTGAACAACATATCAAAAAACATAAATAAAAATACTTTATATTCTGAAGTATATATGTTGAATTTCTCAAAATGATCTGACATCAGTGAAACATAAGAGCTTTTAAGATAATAGCGTCTTATTCTAAATCAGACTTCAGCAGAATAAAGAACAAAGGAAAAGAGCATTTTTTTCTTTCAGTTGTATAATTTGAAAAGGAGAAAATATTTTGGCAAACTTTTTGATTACTTTTTTTTTTGGGGGTGGTCTCCCTCTGTTGCCCAGGATGCAGTAGCCTGATCATGGCTCACTGCAACCTCAAACTCCTGGGGCTCAAGCAATCCTTTAGCCTCAGCCTCCCAAAGTGCTGAGATTACAGGTGTGAGTCATCTTTCCTGGTCCTTAATTACATTTGTGACTCTGCTATACTCACTGACAGAGCCAAAAGGGGTGGGGGCAGAAACCTGTACTAATGCTGTTGTCTCTATATTCTTCAAAATACAATTCTTGCCCAATAAAATGATGAATATATATCCCTTCTAAACATTCTATTTTCCTGAAGGAAAAAAAGGCCCCTTATGAGAAGGGAAAAGTTCAGAAAAGCAGTAGAGGTGATGATATGCTTAGTAATTGTCTGTAATTGTCACTGGCTATTATTTAGTTTATTCTTCTACAGCAATGATCCTCAGCTGGGATTTTGACCCCAGAAGGTATGTGACCATGTCCTGAGACATTCTTGATTTTCACAACTTGAGCTAGTGGCATTCAGTGAGTACAGCACTGTAGAATGCACAGGGCAGCCCCCACAGAATTACCCCACCCAAAATGTCAATCGTACTAAAGTTGAAAAATCCTGCGTTAGGAAATAAGAGTCAAGAGAATAGAGAGGCTGGGGAATGTGGAAGAAGTTGGCAACCTTTTGAAAACTAGACAAGTCCATAATTCCTTCCCTAGCCTACCTCAAAAAGAAAAGAGGAAATAAAAGAAGTAGCTAAAGAACTACCATCGTAGAAGCAAAATAGGACTAATTTGGCCTCTTTCCAACTGCTCCTCCCTTCCCCCCCCCTTTTCTGGATTTGCCTACTACAGACTGCCAATGACCCCTCTTGACTGTGCAAAATGAAGTATTTTCCCAGTCCCTATGGGAATGTAACAGAATTTCATCAATTAAATTTCCACCCTCATGCACTCTGCTCACTTCAGATTTCTTTTTTGCTTTTGCATTAAAAATGGCTTCAAGAATTAAAAAAAAAAAATCTTTCTGTAACCATTTTAGAAGTAACTTTTTACAGTATTAACTTATACTTTTACGTAAAATGTTCCAATAGTTGCAAACACAACTATTTTAAGCAACACTTATTTTGAGAGTTATTTAAGGTGAACAGTTTCCAGTTCATGTCGTTAAAATGCTGTTGGTAAAATGGTAGGCAAGGTAGGAAGCTTGCAAGTTATTTTACCTGGTCAAACATAATTTTTGCACTTTAACAACAGCTTCAGAATTTAACATTATCTGAATGAATAATTTATCACTATGCACTTTAAAAACTTTTTTTTTTTTTTTTTAAGAGACATGGTCTCAACATATTGCCTAGGCTGATCTCAAACTCCTGGACTCAAGAAATCATTCAGCCTCAGCCTCCCAAAGTGCTGATGATAGAGGAAGGAGGCAAACTAATACTAGACAGACGGGTGGGTCTCGGCGAAACCCCACCTTCAAGATGAAAAGCCTAAAACCCATGGCCCAAAGTGAGAACTTCTATCCCTGTTTGCCTGCTCTCTCCCAATTGGTTCTTTCTGAATAATGTCAAAATCAATCAAATGTTGCCTTTTCCAAAACTACCTACAGCCTGCACCCCATCCTGGGCCTATGAATACCCCAGACTCAGTCAGTAGAGAGAGAGAGAAGCAGCTTGACTGGAGAGAGGTGACTTGACATTGGAGGGACAGCTGGACTTTAGAGAGATGGCTTGATTACCAAGAAGAGCCGGCTGGACCTCAGGGGAAGATTACCTGCCCGTCCAAGTCCCTTCTCCCACATCCCCCTCTGCTGAGAGCCATTTCCCATTACTTACTGCCTTCACCATCCTTCAAGTGTCTGGGTGATCTCATTATTATTGGATGCCAGACAAGAGCTAGAGACTCACCGAGTGAAAATACCCAAAAAAAGAGCTCTCACGTCGGTCCTTTGCCCTTGATGGCAGAGGGCAGCCGCCCCATGCAATGAGGCAAGGGGCCCACTGAGCTGATAACACACAGCTATCCATGGATGGCAGAGCCAAGAGAGTATTATAATACATCTTCTGGGGCTTTGGGGAGCGGGGGCGGGTTGCAGGCACCCCCACCTGGGTGCTGCCGCAGGGCCTGCATGAAGTCTGCTCCTGCCATAGCTCAAAGTGGTTAGCTAGATCCTGCACTCGCTTGCTCACATGTTCCCTCCAGAAAGAGGTTGAGTGTGGTGGGCCAAGTAAACAGGGCACCCCTGTCACAAGTCCAATGAAGGGGTCGAGAAAAATCCTGCGTCACTGCGATTACAGGTGTGAGCTGCTGTGTGAAAAGGGCCTATCATCACAAAACAACAAAGTGGCAGAATAGCAACAACCCCAGGTGTCTCTCCTTGATTCCAAAACTCTGCTATGGTATAATATACTCTGCTACCTCTTCTTTGGATTCTTCTTTTTTTAAGCTTACACCAATAACAAAGTTAATGTAATTTCAAGGTTGAAAATCCATGCATGAACAATCACTGTAAGATGGGCAAGGCTTCTGAACTACTCCCTCAGTATCGATTTTCTCACTTGTAATCAGTCTTGTAAGTGGCCTCCAGCTGTGATCTGATCAGCAAATTTCTGTTCGGTTCAATTCCAGTTCTACCTGCTGCTCAGATTTCCCTGCCTTCTGCATTCTCGTGATTCCCAGTCCTGCTAGTTCTTTGGGTTTAATCAGTAAAAAATACATTCCCTTTAGCTTACAAAACTCTAGAAGGCAGAGATCTTGTTTGTTGTTAATTTTGCTTCATAAAACAAGATATAGGAACTTTATATATATAGGTTAAAAATTCAGATTAACCATATTCATACTCACAATAAAAACTGTGCACTGCTCTTAAACAAAAATAGGTTGGGCATGGTGGCCCACATCTGTAATCCCAGCACTCTGGGAAGCCAAGGTAGAGGGATCACTTGAGCCTGAGGCTTTGAGACCAGCCTGGGCAACATGGTGAAACCCCATCTCTATAAAAAGTAAAACATTTAGCTGGGTGTGGTGGCTGGAGTCTGTGGTCTCAGCTACTCAGGAGGCTGAGGTGGGAGGATCGATTGAACCTCGGAAGTCAATGCTGCAGTGAGCCGTGACTGTGCCCCTACACCCCAGCCTGGGTGACAGAGCAAGACCTGCCTCAAGAAACAAAAACAAAAACGCCCAGGCGAAACTAGAAATCCTGTTTAAGACCTCAAGCTGCAATTCTCATTTGTAAGATTTTAATCTAGGAGATATTCATATTCCCTATTTTACGCCCCTACAATAGTACTAAAAGAGAGACAATGTAGATTTCTCCAAACTTCAGAAATTCTATTACTGCATCAATTTAACCCTGGGTAGCCATTTTTACATTGTTTTGTATAGTATTTATTGATTCAGGAAAAAAAAAAAAAAAATTTAACCCTGGAGTTTTCAATCTCAGCATTATTAACATTTTGGGCCATATAATGCTTTGTTGTATCAGGCTCTCAATGTGCATCACAGCAACCTCCTTGTCCTCTATCTACTAGATGCTAGAAGCACTGCCCCCCCCCCGCCCCCCTGTCCAGTTGTGACATCCAAAAACGTATCCAGACATTGCCAAATGTCCCCTGGGGATCAAAATCTTATTATTTGAAAACCAAGTGTTTAACTTGATCTTATATATTAAAATCAGATACTAAGACGGTAACATTTGCCAATAAAATAGTCCAAAGTCCTAATCCACATTCTTATATGGAATAAGGAAAAAGTTCACTGGTGTCCTCAGGAAATAAATAACTTTAAAAATTTCAGAGCATTCTAGAAGAATGCTTGGCCTTTTGCACAATCCCAGGAAGAACAAGCTCTACAAACTAATTATCTGACAATCTAAGCTAGTGGGGTCAGCTTGGGCACAACTAAGGCACTGGATACATGAAACAAGATGGGAAAGAATACTGATGCTTATCTGCTCATTTCTATCTCTTTTCAGCTCTGATAATTATAAATCATCTCATCAATAAATTTTTTTTCCTGTATCATGTTTTTAGAAGTAAAAGCAGGTAAAATGTGTTCTTTACCAAATGTCTACTAAATGTAAGGCATCCCTGAGGATAAAAGATGAATAAGACAGCATCAATCAATATATCACAAATGTTGGAAGGGTTTCAAAGCTTTGAAAAAAGGAAGCTAAGTTTTGGCTTACGCTAACAACAACAACAACAAAAGAAACTCCACCCTACTCCACCCTTGGGATGTGTAATGAAACTGGATGAAATTCAAAGAGTGAACGCTTTGGTCATATCCAAGTTTTAAGCAAAGCTCAACTTAAACGATCTGTTAGAAGTATTTTCTTGGGAAAAAAACCTCATATATGTTTTGCAGTATTCTTCCTAGAATTTAATATAGTTTTTAAATTACAAGCCTTGAACCACTGACTGTTCTCTATTTCTATGAAATTTTACCATATTCTCCCCTATACTAGGAATGCCAATGTTATTTTCCCCCAACTTAACACAATATCTAAACTATATTGAAAAACTATTGTTTTGAACATCCTCCTGCATGCTTGTTTACTAATTTAATCTTTTTGTAAAACATATTCTCATATCATTTGACCAAGTATTTATTAAGATCAGTTTTTCTTACCAGTACATGAGCTATATGTAGAAAGAAGACATTCACCTATATAATACTTGCAGTAACATTTCCCCAATTCTGTTGCTTTTATTTTACATATGCATACATTAAAATTTTTTTTTTTTTTTTTTTTGAGATTGAGTCTTGCTCTGTCGCCAGGCTGGAGTGCAGTGGTGCAATCTTGGCTCACTGCAACCTCCGCCTCCTGGGTTCAAGCGATTCTTCTGCCTCAGCCTCCAGAGTAGCTGGGACCACAGGCACGTGCCACCATGCCCGGCTATTTTTTGTATTTTTAGTAGAGATGGGGTTTCACCATGTTGGCCAGGATGGTCTTGAACTCTTGACCTCGAGATCCGCCCGCCTCGGCCTCCCAAAGTGCTGGGATTACAGGCATGAGCCACCGTGCCGGCCCAGATTTTTCTTCTGAGAGAGTTTTGCTCTTTCACCCAGACTGAAGTGGTGTGATCTCAGCTCACTGCAACCTCTGCCACCACCCACCTTCTCCCTCCCCACCATGGGTTCAAGCCATTCTCCTACCTTAGCCTCCCTAGTAGCTGGGATTATAGGTGCCTGCCATGCCTGGCTAATTTTTGTATTTTTAGAAGAGACGGGGTTTTGCCATGTTGGTCAGGCTAGTCTCGAACTCCTAACTTCAGGTGATCCACCAGCCTCGACCTCTAAGGTGCTAGGATTACAGGCATGAGCCACCACACCTGGCTGGTGTCAGATATTAGGTGAAGGTCTATGTTAATGTTCTTTCAACTGTTTAAAACTAGTTATTTGTTCTGAAAAATGATTCCTTTTAATTTCTCATGCCTCCTTTGGCATACCTAAAAGTATCTTGTGCTTATCTATTTCTGTTCAGACAGTATATAACTTCAGTTACTGTAGATTTTTCTCCTTTCTCTCTTATTTTTCATATTTTTAAATTAATGTTCTTGACTACTTTTCCTCCCAGATAAACTTTAGAATAACATTGCCAGAGTAAAAAGAATCCCAATAAAAATCTTAATAGAAAAAAATTTAATTGGAGACATAAAAATCACACACTATCAGTGTTCCTTTTTCAGGAACATAATAAGACACATTCATTTTACAAGGTCTTTTAAAAATCTTCAAAAATTTTTAATTTTACTTATATTTGGACTTACCCATTCTTAATTATTACTAAATATTTTAAATCATTGTATTCCTAATGGAGATATTTATGCACTCTTGGTTAGTTTTCCTGTCCCTCTTGTGATAGCAAAAGATCTTATACAATTTCATTTAACTGTTCCTATCCCTTCAGAGTTGACTCTAAAGGGTTTAATTCCTGGACATGTGCATACAATGCAGGAATATCTCAAATAACCCTAAGGGTACAGAAATACAGAAAAGCATGCTTACTTACTCACTGCTCAACAATGGTAATTAACTGACTAGTTAAATCAGTTGACCTCAAAATTATAAGATTCTTAAGTCACATATGCAATCACTATTAATCTAAAGAAGCACATTATGCCCTGAGGAATACATTATACCAAAACATTCTAATATAGAAATCACAGGTTTTCACATGCAGCCCAAGAACAGAAGATTAAATAAATCACAGAATTGACATATCATTAACCCCTAATTTTCTGTATCAATAAAAGGAGAATTAGTAAAGCTAATAGAAAATTGTTGTGAGTACCCATTCAGATCAAGGAAGGAATCAGTTGTCTTCTAAAGAGTAGAAAACAAATTGACATATGGGTATACTCTATAAAGCACAATTCAAAAAATTAACACAATCTTAGTTGATGGTAGTTTTCAGTCATTTCTAGATCACCACTGGCTAATTCTAGTAAATTTTCAACAAAGAGGGCTTTCAAAGTGTAATAATTGAAGTTCTCTTTTGAGTTTGGAAACCACTAAGATCAGATTAATACATAATAATATTGATAAGATAGCATATACTGTGTGATTATTATTTGCTAAGTATTGGGCTAAGCATTTTAGAAACATACCATTTATCCGGGTGTCATGGCTCACGCCTGTAATCCCAGCACTTTGGGAGGCCGAGGTGGGCAGATCAAGAGGTCAGGAGTTTGAGACCAGCCTGACCAACATAGTGAAACCCCGTCTCTACTAAAAATACAAAAATGAGCTGGGTGTGGTGGTGGGTACCTGTAATCCCAGCTACTCAGATGGCTGAGGCAGAAGAATGGCTTGAATCTGGGAGGCGGAGGTTGCAGTAAGCCGAGATTGTGCCATTGCACTCCAGCCTGGGCGACAGAGCAAGATTCCATCTCAAAAGAAAAGAAAAGAAAAGAAACATACCATCTAATATACACAATGATGAGAGATGAGTATTATTGTTAACCTCATTTTTCAGGTAAGAAATCAAGATTACATAATAAGAGGTAGAAATGAACTCCAGTTTAACCCCAACACTCATGGTTTTAACTGTAACACTATATTGCTTCATATTAATTTTTTCCTTTATTTGTTAAACCAAGGAATATTCATTGAACACCTACTGTGGCCATGGTATCTGGCATCATAAAGCTTAATTTTATAGTGGATACAGTCAAGAAAAGGGACAATTACAATGGGCATTATGAATGTTAAAATAGGATGCCAACACCTATACAGAAAAACACTTGCTGGAGGTCTAAGCAGAGGATGTTGAAAAGAAAAGGTGTTCAAGGCTAGTTAAAAGATAGACTATGGCATGTCTGAAGCTTAGGAAAGGAATCTGGACCAGTGATTCCCTTTGGGGAATCATCAACATTATTTTGTAAGAAATCTTGCAGTAATGCCTTACATAAGCAATCACATATTTCTATCACCTGCTCATTGCTAGCAACTACAAATGTCCAGTTAACTGCTGTGAAGTGAAGAGGGCAGAGATCATCATGAATTCCTTGAATAACTAGTTCAAATTCAAATAAAATTTAGACCACCACTAGGAAGCAGAATCACAAAACTCGACTAGTGAGGATGTTAAGGTATCTTGCTTTATCCATCCTACAAGCTATCAGAAAGTAGTAGCAAGGCATTGTACCAGCAAAAGCTTATTTCTCCAGCTGAAGTACTACAGTTGGTGATGACAAAGAGCGGATTTAAAACATGCTTTCATAGTTCCAACAAGCTGATAGTTCGTTCTCCTTCCTGAGTCATTTTATCATATCATGCCTTTATTTTAGGACTTACATCTATCTTATATTAGGGCAATTTGACACTTGCATCTTCTTTTCTAGAGCCTAAATCACAGGGGCAGGGAATCTGTCTTTCATCTTGAGAGATTCCATAGTTATCTATCACTGTGACTGAAGAGTAGTGCACCATAAATATTTGTTCAATTGAAGCAAAGCCATAACAGATAATGGCACCCAGGTGTAGGATCATTGTATAACACTATTTAGCTCTCTACACACTGCCGCCAGGGAAAGAAAATCTATCTAGAATTTGCAGTTATCATATTAACCTATAATCACTTTCAGACCTCTCGGAAATTTTTAATTATAAGATTTTTAAAAAGTATATTTTCAGTATGTTGAAAATAAGATGGCACTCATATGACAAAATATACAATTTGAATACTTGAAAATAATGTAACTTCAGATTGTTACTTATCTGGTCCTTAGGCTACAGGTTCTAATTTCCATTAGACTACAGATTCTAGACTGTGACTCTTATTAAAATCATAGATAGAACTCTTAAACAGACTCTCTACTCCCAAAAAACCTGATTTAATTGGTCTAGGAAGCACCTGTTTAAGCTCCTAGTTATTCTCTAGTGCAGCTTGGGTTCAAAACCACTATTACAAATCAAGTCCACATTTAAAATGCATGTAACTTCACAGCCACATGCATGTAATTTGTAAACATTTAAGAATCCTGATCCTTGTAACATGTGGCCTATGGTAAAAGACTTTTAAATTAGGGGTTCTTTTTTTTCCATAAATATGACAAAACAAGCTTTGAACCTTTTGTTTCTAATTTTTCAAAAAGTTAACCAGGAAATGCTCAATGATAAGAATAATCAGAAAATCTTGTGGGCTGTTCAAAAGTAGACTGGGTAACATTTTCTTTGGGAAAAAATAGACACCAATACAGAAATAAAGCCTGCATTTGTCAAAATACATGTTTGTCCATTTGATTATGACCAACTTACTATTTCATCAAAAATTACTGATTCTTGGAAATATGTGACAAGGAGCTTGGTTCATACTCCTTCAACTTATTCCCAACAGTAGGCTGGGAGTTAAAAAAGTTTAAAACAAATCTGAAACATGCTTGAAAATCCATTAAAAGTAAAATATAACCAATTCATACAACCCATATAAACAGTTTTCATAACGCAGAAAACATACTAGCCTCATCCATCAAATCAGGATTATTACAGATATTTAGCTAAAGTTCCTTAAAAAAATGGCACAGTGCAAGGAAGAGGGTGAATGAGAAACAATATAAAACCACCCTGAATTTTCAAATATTTCGTCATATAATCAAAATTAATTTACCTATTTTTTAAAAGACAGAGAGAGTATGGTCCTATATTAAATGACGGTTTAGGAAGATTCTGAATGTCTTCTTTGAAAAATAATCAAGTTCTAAAGAGAAGGAAATGGAGAAAAAAGAAAAAGAGGGCAGAACACAGGGTATCTGGAAAGAACAAGGTATGGACATGGGACTCAGCCACTAGCTACTGTGTCCCAGGGGGCCTTGTGCCCTCTACCTCCTATTTTCTCTGAAAACAAATGAGATTTCTTATGCTGCCTTGACTCTATACAGATTTTCCTGCTTTTAAGAGACAAACAGAAGAGTGATACTTCAAAGCTAGAATAAATGTATTTTATTTTTTAAGACCCGAGTCTCACTCTGTTGCCCAGGCTAGAGTGCAGTGGCGTGACCTCAACTCACTGCAACCTCGGCTGCCTGACCCTCTCCCTGCGCATGCCCTGCCTGAGCCTCCCAAGTAGCTGGGATTACAGGTGCCCACTATCATGTCTGTCAGATTTTTTATTTTTAGTAGAGATGAAGTTTCACCATGTTGGCCAGGCTGGTCTTGAACTCCTGACCTCAGGTGATCAGCCCATCTCGACCTACCAAAGTGCTGGGGTTACAGGCATAAGCCAATGCGCTGGGCCAAATAAAGGTATTTTAAATCTGGAATATAAGTTCCAATTAGCTAGACTCCGAAATTTCAGACTTTAGCCTCAGTCACAGGCCATCAGAACTCTTCCAAAAATACTCAGAATAAATTACCGATGGATCAGTATGTCTTAACTCACTGGTACATGTGTAATTCACAGGAAAGCATCAGCAACAATATTACTACTGATATTAACAGCACATACAGTACCTTTTGATAAACAATGGAGCACACAAGATCCTTGACAGCAGATAAAGACAGTTCCTGGGCTTCAATGGTAACACTCTCCCGTGTGAGGCCAATTTGCAGTAGAAATGAAACTGTATGCACTGAGCCTCTGGAGTTGGTGAGCGATGGTGTACTGAAGCTTCCATTAGACAGTTGGGCAGAGAGTCCCGTCTTAGGACTTGAACATGGAGAAGCAGTTGGAAGCACAGCAGGAATAGCTGAAGATAATACAGACTTCTGGGCTGATGGAGGGGAATTATTTGCAGACATCTGCCTTTCTTTAATCTTTTAAAATAGTTGTCAATTCGTTTTCAACAGTTATGAAGAGGTTTTAAAAATAACAGCAGTAAAGAAAATGACTGCACTTTTGGATTTAGTTGAAAGCTTCTTTATTTCCTCTTTTAAGCCACTCATGCCGATGATGATAAGTTTTATCAATGAGTTGAATGCACAAAAGGTCCTACTTCTCTTAATATCAGTCCCATCAAAAAGCAATCTTGTGTGTAGGAAGACAGCCAGGGATTTGTAAAGGATTTAACATCACTAAGCTATCCTCAGCAGAAGAGCGTTGACGGAGCTTATTTACGAATCTATTTTCCTTTCAGTCTGTTCTGGTCTCTTTAATTTCAGAAAATACATATTGAATACAAGTTGTTTTTCTGTCAAGATGAAATCCTCTTTGTTTAAAAAAACAGTAAGTGTTTTGGATTCATCAATTCAGTACTTTTGCTTGGTTTACTAATTTTACAGGACACCTTTTCAAACGTCCACACTTAAATCACCTTCTCAAATGTCCTCAATTTCATTCTGGAGGTGGGGGAACTTTTGTATGATGAAGTACAAAGCTTTTTAAAACAGTATAGGCATATTTCATTAGATGAAAGCGTCCATCAAGAAAAAGTGATGCTTTCTGATATGTAGACAGCCTGGAAGGAAATTTTTTAAAGGTTTTTAATATTTTACATTCATTTGACATTAATTTTAAAATAAAAAGGTAACAATAATTTTTGGTCTGTGCTTATAATTCACTAATAAATCTTAATGGGTAGCCATTTTTGGCTAGTGAACAAAGACTTTTTGCACTATAGGTATAATTTCACGGAGAAGATGAAAAAAGTATCCTTGGCACTCTACACTGATACTAAAACTTAAACATTTTTTTAATATCTACTTTATTTTTAAATGATGAAGACCAAACACTTTTATTTTACAATTACATGACTGAATTATATCAGGGGCAAAAAAGAGTAAAACTGACATTTTCACAGACATACAATATATATCACCCAGCCACACAAAAGATGTACAATTCTTTCCTAATATAAGAGTATTATTTTTTCATATTAAAATACTAATCCTGTCAAAATATGACTCCTGACTTGCTTTGTTGAAAAATTCCTTTCAGAAGGCTGAGGCAGCAGGAGGGGATATACTGAACAGTTAAATGATCAACAGGTGTGAAAGCTGACATACTTCTAACAGGAATATAGGAGAAAGGGATCTCAACATAAGGGATTTCTCCTATCCAAGTCCTAACGAGGCCCAACACTGCTTAGCTTCCAAGATCAGACAAAATCAGGCACATTTGGGGTGATGGGGTCATAGACCACAAAGCATTTCTAACAGTAAGAAAGAGAACAGTAGGTATAGTTAAATATATATAATTACCATAATTTTTAGGAAAGCACAGTACAAAAAGGTAAAAAGAAATAAAAAAGGTATGAGCCCTCAGGGCTTAGGCGTGAAACAGCTCGTAACTGATGGCTCCGTTTAAGTTCCATCTATATACCCATAAATAATTCCAACAGAGAGAAAGAGTTAAGTATCCAGTGTGGCTGCAGAGTAACTATCTGCAGAGTAGTTAATGGGTTAAATTAGGACGAACATGACAGAAGGGCAAAAGCACACAACTATAGTATTAGGAACTGGAAAGCTCAGGAAAAACCTGAGACTTAAAATCTGCTTGAAGATAAAAGCCTTTATAGCTACTTTCACGTAAATCATTATTATTCCATCTTACATAATGCGCAACATTTGATAGTTTATATATGTTTCACATACTTTACCTTGTGATACCTCTTTGAAAGTCGACAGGGTAAATATCTCTTGTAGACAAGAAAATCGAAGCAAAAGGTGGTAACGCAACTTGCCCAGCAGCTCGTGGCTATTAACAGGTGGAGCAGGAATTAGAAGCCAGGTTTCATACTCTCTTACTCAGTGCTGTCTCCACCATAACACACGATTTCTCCAAGAGAACAAGGAACTAAGAATCACTGCTCAGAGGCTGCTGCTAAGGTTGAGGAATCACACAGAAAGACAGACTGCTCAACCTGTATTTTGCTTATCTTCTCCAACAGTTTTAAATGAAAACTGCAGAAAGGCATTGACAACTGAAACCTGAGCCTCATGACCAAGAGACTGTAACAACTTTATGTGAGTTTGAGTCTCTGGGCCCAGATGCAATCCATTCCATACTACTAAAGCAATTTGCAAATGTAATCACAAAGCTGACTCCCATAATCCTGGACAAAGAGCTCAAAAAGACAGATATAATCATGGCCTGGAGATCTGTAGAGCTGCTTCAAGTTCTGGGGGCTGGAGAAGCAGGAAAGCAAATTTCAGAAATTACAAATATAAAATAATGAAGCAAATGATTTGTAAATAACTAGAGAAGAATATAACGATCACTAGACGTCAGTAGGAATTCAAACAATAATAATGCCTAGTCAACCACATTTACACCTGGGAAAATAATGATAATAGCTTACATTTACTAAGCTCTTACTATCTGCCAGAGACTGTTCTAAGCACTTTATGTATTACCTCATTTAATCCTCACAGCAACCCATCATATGGTTGAGAAAACAGAGGTTCAGAGATTAAAGTACTTACCCAAGACCACACAATTAGCAAATCCAGACAAAAAACCAGATAGTTTATTCTGAAAAAAATAGTATCCAAGATGACTGTCTATGCTATCTTTGTAAGTGTGTTACCTGAGTGTGGGTTGGATGTTAGTGTAGTTAAGTTTGCTGCGCTACGTCAGCTTAGATGAGCAAAGTCTTTATGGAACTGCCTTGGAACACTGTCCTCAGCCTTATATTGCTTTTCACTATTTATGAAATAATAAAGACAAAGAATATGCTCATAAAATCCTCCGGTTGAAGGAATCTGGGAGAAATAAACTAACATTAAAGTGAAACTTAAAGATAAACGTAAAGCTTTGCATTTAGTTTCCCCAAAATGTGCAATATGGAAATGGGGAACTGCTAACTTGGAAGCAGTTTATATGAGAGGTGTTTATCAATGCATAAGTTTAATATAAACTGCTAGTATAATGGGTGACTAAAAGAGCTAATGCAAACCTAATGCCTTAGGACACAGAGAACACATCAGCATCCACGTGTATACTCCTTATTACTTAGCCTACATCAATATTATGTTTATGGTTGACACTTTCAGAGTTACATTGATTTAAAAAAAAACACATGCATATCAAGTTAAAAACAATGTCATGTGAAAACTGTGCTTATCAAAACCAAATAGAATAAATGGTTTTCAAACACTTGAATAAGTGTTAATAAGAGAATTGGTCTTATCAGCATCACTGCAGAGGGCAGACATAAAATGAGGATGACAGCATTTCTTACTTAACCTTACAGGTTGCAAGGACTGAGCTACAGGGTATAAACTATCTGTAACAACACCTGGCTAACAGTAAGTGCTCAGTAAGTTTTAGCAATTTTCATAGCAATTCATTGAAGGAATTAACAACTAAGCCTTTATTTTATGCTAAACACATAAAGTGAGATATGATACTTTATTAAATTCTTGCAACAATCCTAGGAGATCTGTTTAACTCTATTTTCCAGAAAAGAAACCAGAATTTTAAAGAAGTTGTTGCTTGCCCATGACTATCGCTACAAAGTGATAAAAATGAGATTCAAACTAGTTTCCCTGACTCCAAAGCCCAAGCTCTTTCTTTTACTTTATTCAATATCCAGCAACCTAACAATGAAACAGGTTGTCTCACAAGGTGATGAACTCCATAACACATCTGACTGAAGTAGTTTTTAAAAGCTGAACTATCACAATAAAGTGGTAAAATATCTATGAATAATACTGTATGCAAGTTAACAACTTCTTTTTTTTTTTTCCTGACAGACTCACTCTGTTGTCTAGGTTGGAGTGCAGTGGCATGATCTTTACTGACTGCAACCCACGCCTCCTGGGTTCAAGCTATTCTCATGCCCCAGTTTCCCCAGCTGCTGGGATTACCGGTGCATACTACCATACCTGGCTCATTTCTATATTTTTAGAAGAGACAGGGTTTCATCATGTTGGTCAGGCTGGTCTTGAACTCCTGACCTCAAGTGAACCACTCACCTCGGCCTCTCAAAGTGCTGGGATTACAGGCGCGAGCCACGGCACCCGGCCCAAGTTAACTACTTGTATTTTGATGAATGTCTTCCCACTAATTATCGTTTTATTATATCTGGTAATATTAGCCAAATAACAGTGTTTAATACAACTATCAGAACTAATTACAACTATTCATAATAAACACTACATATAAAAATAATTTTTAAGTCTCAGCATTAACACAAATAGAAGAAACCTAGGAGCTGTCAGATTTCTGCCCACTCATTCCATCTGTTTTCCTTCTCCTTGTTTGGTTTATGGACCCCACATTTATTCTGGAAGACTCAACAAGATGTGCAGTGCAAAATATTAAGACTAAATATTAAATTTAATAACTGTAACTTACATGAACCTTGACATGTTGCTTAATTTTCTCTTTATGCTTCAATTAGAAAACTGAAACAACAGTAAATCTTATTAATTTATAAACTATATACCAATTATATATGTTTGTTTCTAACAGGGGTACGAGGCTCTAAATAATATCATGTAGTTGGCAAACATTTCTAATATGTTTATTTGGAACATGTCAAGTATCCTTTTGGGGAGCTGTCACATATTCCATTCAAATGAGCTTACATAATCTGTCATCATTGTTAAATGGAATCAAAAGATAGGATATTAAAGGCATCTTGAGCCCAGTCTGCCCTATTATTACAGACAAGGTGAAACAAAGGCCCTAGAGGTGAGAGGACTTACTTGGGGATTATCTCATGGTAATATCACAAGTTTATCTACTTCCTCTCCTCTCCTTCCCCTTCCCCCATGCACCCATTATGTCATTTTTAACACTCTAATTAGGAGAAGCTCTAACAGCAGTGTTTCCATTTAACAAATACTTAATTGAGTACTTATTATTTACCAGACTGTTAAGGGAGACACTGGAGTTATACAGCAGTGACCAAAACAGACACAGCCACTGCTCTCTCTGAAACTCCAAGTGTAGTGTGAGACACAGACATAACATTCACATAAACAGCTGGGTAATTATAAACTACAATAAGTGATATGGCAGAGTATACTAAGGGGACACAATTCCAGCTGAGATCTCCGGAAGGTACCTTTAAGGAAATATTTAAGCTGAGATCTCTGGATAAGCAAGAGTCAGCAAAGCAGAGACAGAAAAAAAGGATTCCAGGAAGGCAAAATACATCTAGTTATTAAATTCTTCAAAAAGAAGCTCATTATTTAGTGTAGCCAGCATTCTTTTTGTACAATACTTAGCAAAGGATAAAGAGATAAAATGCTTTTCCTATTTGGAATAACAATTATTTATTATAACATGATTTCCTACCAGTAAAGAGTTTTGCAGATTCAACTCAGTTTTGTGTACTAGAAATGCTAATGACGTGGAATGTTGTGTCCGTGCCTCTTGACATGTATTAAATACAAGTCTTCTTTTACCATGTGAAAGTGTGTGGCCTTTTTCAATGCAATTCTGACCAGCGTCCTGAAGTCCATGTCGATGTAGTGACACAGGTTTGACTTTACTTAATAATTCTTTTCTAGCTTTTATATTGTATGTTGTATTAAAAAACTCAAGGATCTATGGTTGTTGGTTTTTTAAAAAACCGTATTTTGTAGCAATCCCGATAGTGATTTACATATTTTCAATAACACCTATTACTTTAGATTAACATACTTTTCCTCCTAAGAGCTCAGCATTTGCTAAACTGTTTCCTCTAAAATTCTGCTTATCTGGACAAGTGGCAGTTAAATCTCAGTCCTTCCACTGTCAGAGAGTACTGAGAGAGCACACATGTCTGCTCTGCTCAGGAACTAAAAAGTTTATCCAGTAATAAGATTACAGACTGCCAGTCTAGCAATGCAATATCAATCTATGTTGAGCTTGACAGATGTTCATCTCTGCACC
The DNA here is from genome assembly GCF_030222135.1 of Aotus nancymaae. Classification (NCBI taxonomy): domain Eukaryota; kingdom Metazoa; phylum Chordata; class Mammalia; order Primates; family Aotidae; genus Aotus; species Aotus nancymaae. The sequence continues at coordinate 36,163,897 of NW_026988471.1, forward strand.
AGTAGTAGCTACGAAATCTGACTGGCTAATAGCCAATAAGCAATTTCTCACATACTGCCACAATAAACTAACCACAGAAGTAGAAAAAACTTTTTTCCTACATTAAAATTAAAATATCTCATAAGCACGTTATCTCCAAGTTTTTCCTGAGACGGCTACTCAAAGAGGTACATATATGTAACAAGTTCGATTTGAATTACATAATCAGTGAGACTCAAAGTACAGTCATCACAGGAGATTGTGAAGAACAAACAGAATTATTATATCAAACTACAATTTGTACTAGCAAATAATTTCCCTATCAAGTTCTTTACAGTAGTTTCTTTAAAAAATGAACAATTAACTCCACTATAGTATTTTCAACTTTAGAAAGTCTTTTAAAAAACAAGAACAAAATGTCCCTTAAGAAAACTGCACTTAAATGACCACCTATTCATTTTTTCCTGTATATGGTGTTTTGAATTCGCAGATAATTTTTAAAATGTAATATCAAAAAGCTTGATTAAGCTCTTTGTGTGTGTGCGGCAGTGTTTAAATCCACTAACAGAAATTTCTATTTTAAAGTGACCATCCGATGAAACTGAAAGCTTAAAATTTTCTCTAACTAAAAGACCATTATCTAGGATGCTTAAAAAATTAGTTTACTAAGATACACATCAGTCAGCATTCTTGAAATGTGAAATGCTATATACTAAATTACAGAACCTGAGTCATCCTGAAATGTGAAATGCCATATACTAAATTATGGAACCGGGGATGGAACCTGGCTTGTCAAAGGAGTACTCCAAGCTCATGTGCTCAGGCCCATCACATCTGTATTACCACCTACTGAAGCAAAACCCTCCACCGTTTCTGCGTGACACGTTTCAAATCCTACTTTTAGAAAACCTTCTACTTCTTGGCTGAATGTCCATGCTTGATCTCAACGCGGAATCTAACAGGGAAGGAGGCAAGCGTTCGTTGATAGAGGAAAAACTGGCCTAGATTTCAATCGGGGGAACTTTATAGAAGCCTTCTGCAGCAAAGCTAAGAAAATCAAAATCACTAAAAAGAACCCAAACATTAAGTAGAAGTTTTAAAAAAAAAAACCGTTTCAGAGGAATAAAATAACATTTTCTAGGGTACAAATTAAGGCATTTTAAAGTTCTTGTTCCATTTGTGGCTACGTCTCATAAAGGCTGTGTCGAACCAAGGAGTAGTTCAGGGTGTAACTTATCCTTCCTAATCAAAGATGACACCGATAGTCTTATTTCCTGTGGGGATGGGTGTGGCTGAAGACACAGTTACGTCCATGCCATCAATCTGTGTGTGGAAAAGTCTGCAGGTCGCCCGCACACACTTGTAGCCTGAATTATATGTGTGCCTGCAGACGGCAAGGCCTATGCCTCTGACTGCGATGACTTGAAATAAAATATCCAACCTGCAATCCAGTAGTATATGTGGTTACTTTCATTGCTCAAAGAAACGGTCGCACTCCTCAGTATTTCATCTTAAGAAAAACCTCCCGGGAGGGAGCAACTCCGAGCAACGCTGCAATTCGCAAATCCACATGCAATCGGGATACTGGGGCGGGGGGCTTACATTCTCCAAGCACCATTTACTCACCCCTGAGACGATCACAACGCAAAGTGAGGAAATGAAACGAAAAAGCTCGTCCAAAATTTAGCACTGCGAACGCCGCGGGTCTGGCTTCGGTAACTAGTTTGGGAGACTCGGGAACCGATCGGCTCCAAGGGTCAGGGCGCAGTGGTTGCCGGAGGGGTGCGAACCCAAGTTGGCCGCCGCGCGGACGCCGGAACTTGGCCCCCTTTGGTGGCCGCGCCGGCGCCCCCGCTCCCCCTCGGCCGCCCACCTCCCGCCGCGCGCACCCCCACTTCCCGCCCAGCGCTGAGGACGCCGCCCAGCCGGGCGCGGGGTCTGAGTCCCGCCGCCGTCGCCGCGTGCGGGTGGGTGGGGGAGGGGCCGCCGCTGCCACAGCCCGACGGGCTGGGAGAACAAAGCGGCGGCGCGAACTTTTTCGGTGTCTGTTCAGCGCTCCCCGAGGCGACTACTTACAGTGGCGGGCTCGACCCGTCGTGAGAAACTCCGCGCTCGCCAGCGTCTGAGTCCCGGACTAGGCGCCAGAGAGGCTTCACGCGCCCCGCAGGATCTCGCCCGCCGCCAGCGCCCCTTCCTCCCTCCCTCCCCGTCCCGTCCTGAGGCCGGAGGGCGGGGGGCCGGGGCGCGCGGGGGGCGGGGGCGCGCGGCCGGCGCGGGGCCTGCCGGGAGCTGTAGTTCTCCGGCTCGCACCCGCCGGGTGGTGGCCGCGGCGGGAGGTCGCGGCTGTCTCTGCCCCGCGAGGGGGCGGCGGGAGCGCCGGGTGCAATCGAGCTGGCTTCACACCGTCGAGCTCCGGGTGTTTCTGTGAGCGCAGGGACACGGGGCAGGGGCGCCGCTGGAGACGCGAGCGTGTCTATCAGTTACAAGCGGTACTTGATCCCCGCGGTTGCCGACGGTGCTGTCTTTTCCTCTACTGCCGTGCGCTCTTGAGGGAGGCGGTGGCGACCAGGAGCCAGAGGTAACAGTTGGAACAGAGGACTTGTAAGATGTCCAGAGAAGAGAGCGGCTTCCACCCTGAGATGTCGCAGCCCTCCCGCATGCTCCTCCCTGCTGCCTGCCCCCGGGGTGGCCGCCCGCACCGCAGCTCCGCGCCCAGTCCGGCACGTCTCGAGCCCGACGCTCCGATGACTGCAGGGGCTTTCCAGGTGCTTGGTGTTTCCTCCCCGTAGGCCTTTAAACGCGAGTGTGACCCTGCCACCAAAGTGGAGTGCAGTGCAGAATCTCCAAACCTAGGCTTCCACCCGTCTGGAAACCCAATGTTTCCATTTGTTTTGCTCCAAAACAAAGTGTGACCCTGTCGGGTGAGTGGAGCGGGGGTGAGAATCAGCAGCATAAAGATCTAGGGGGAAAATACACTGTGCATAAATTTTCGATGTCTTATATGAGACAAAGGCCTGAGAAGCTGACAGCCATTGTCACAGAAGCCACATGATTCTCCTTATGTCAACGTTTTATCCCAAAAGTGCTTAAACCATCAGAAGGGCTGCAATCAAGAGGGCAGTTTTCTTTCTTCTTTTTCCTTTTTCCCTTTCTCTCTTTCTCTTTTTCTTTCTCTCTAGAAAAGGTTTCACTCTGTCATCCAGGCTGAAGTGCAGTGACACGATCATAGCTCACTGCAGCCTGGAACTGCTGGGCTCAAGCGATTCTCCTGGCTCAGCCTCCCAAGTAGCTGGGACTACAGGCGTGCGCCACCACGCCCCACTAACTTTCTAAAAGTTTTTGTAGAGATGAGGTCTCTTGCTCTGTTGCCCAGGCTGGTCTCCTGACCTCCAGGGATCCGCCCGCCTCAGCTCCCCCAAAACGTTGGTATTACAGGCGTGAGCCACCATGCCCAGCCAAGAGGGCGTTTTCAAGAACAGAAAGAAAATAAACGTAAATGAGTCCTTACTTTTTATACAAATCATCACTCTTAATGGATGTCCTTGGCTTTAAAGTTAGGAAATGGCGGGCGCGGTGGCTCACGCCTGTAATCTCAGCACTTTGGGAGGCCGAGGCAGGCGAATGGCCTGAGTTGAGGAGTTTGAGACCTGCCTGGCCAACATAGTGAAACCCCGTCTCTACTAAAAATACAAAAATTAGCCGGGCGCGGTGGGCGGTGCCTATAATCCCACGCTGGGGCAGGAGAATCTCTTGAACCTGGGAGGCGGAGGTTGCAGTGAGGCCAGATGGCTCCATTGCACTCCAGCCTAGGCGACAAGAGGGAGATTCCGTCTTAAAAAAAACCCTAATTAAGTTAAGAAATGAAAATATTGAAATAATTTATATTAAACATAAGGCAGGTAAGATTGTGTAAAACCTTGATTACTCTAGTTAAAGCTATTTTTGAAAAGACATTTCTGAAACAGTCTCAGGAATTGGAAGTTGCTAAATGTCTTATATCCAGCAGTATCGAATTCAATCTTACTATATTTTTGTTATTAAAGTCCTATTCAGCTATTCTTTTACTTTAAAATTGAAAGTAGATGCACTCAAGTTTACCTTCTTTTTAAAGAACTCTCTTGCTTAACTTTGCCTTTTTCTTCCTTCCACTTCCCAACGGAAGTTTTAGTCCAGCCCCAAATTTCGCCTCCCAGCAAGATTCCCAGGACCTCATTGGAGCAGTTTGCAGCCAGTCTTATCTCACTATTAACTTCCATTTTCTGTTGTAGTCCTTAAAGAGACAGAAGTTACTCTTCCTAGAAGTAATTTTTCCAGACAAATCAAACTGCTGTTATACAGAAATTAAAGTATTTGTGTGCAAGTGTTGAAAATAAAGATATATAATGTATATATTTCATTTTATTTCCACTGTTCTGCTTCTCTTTTTAAAAATAAAATGGTCTCCTCCACTTTGAATAAATCTTTCAGCACCTTTGAGCAAAGAACTATCTTTGTATCTAATTTTTTTGCTTGACGTGAACTACAGTTTCCTCAAGGTGTTCCATTTCTGTTCTAACAGCATTACAGAGATAAAGATTGGATTTAATAAGTAAGTGTATTATCATGTGAAATGTTTTAATTCTTGAGAGAAAATATCTGAATGCTCAAAATGGAAAGGATTTTTCTTCTTGGTGGTGTTTCATGAAATGAGCTTAAAATTTTGCTCTTCTACGGCTGCAGTTCCAGGTCTTGTCCCATGTTAATGGGCCCGTGGACTTAATAAAACCCACATAGCCATTCAAATATGTTACCTAATACAAGCAAAGAAAGTCAACACTCTTGTGACTTGAGATAACAGAGGCATCTGATTTAGAAACCTAAATGCAGGGGGAAAATGATCTGCCCTCCACAGCCTCCCAAAGTGCTGGAATTACAGGCATGAACCACTGTGCCCCTATCCATTATTTTTATCTCTTCATCATTTAGCACAGTACTCAATAAATTATGTTGATGAAATCAGTGAATTTTTTCGATTTATCTCGATGATAGTAGTTAGGCTAATAGTCCTAAAGTACCACATGATAAACTCTGCAATTCTTCCCTATCACCTGCCTTACCACGTCCAAATTCTTCTGTTTGGGTATAAAGGTTATTAGTAATATCTATTATTTATTGAACACCAACTCTGGGCTAGGCACATTCATTTGTTTTTATGAAACTTTCTCTATTTCATATAACTCTTCCCTTTTCTTTATTTGCACTTATATATATATACACACAGATACATATTTACAGAGAGCATGCAAGAAACATGATGATATGAAATTGATGGGACTTGGTCACCAATTAGATACGGAGAACAAGGGAATGGAGTTTAGGCTGACCAAGTAGCTTGTGTCTTTAATGACTAAATAGATGGTAGTACTATGCACAAAGACTGGAAATATAGGAAATATACATGCAGATATATGAACATAGTAATATAACAAGTATAAAATTGTATAAAGCTAAATATATCTATATATTTACAACATAGTATATAATCAAAAAGAGGTGTGATAAGGATAGCTTCACTAAAAAGATTAAGAAAATCTGGCAACTAAAGGGAATGGTTACTGCATATGTTCCACCTAGGATTTCATACGCAGTTCTTAAAAGTGGATATTCAGGCCAGGTGTGGTGGCTCACTCCTGTAATCCCAGCACTTTGGGAGGCCAAGATGGGCAGATCACTTGAGGTTAGGAGTTTGAGACCGGCCTGGCCAACATGGCAAACCCTGTCTCTACTAAAAATACAAAAAAAAAAAAAAAAAATTAGCTGGGCGTGGTGGCATGTGCCTGTAATCCCAGCTAAACCACAGGCTGAGGTGGGAGGATCCCGAGGATCGCTGAACCCGGGAGGTGGAGGTTGCAATGAGCTGAGATTGCACCACTAGACAACAGATCAAGACCCTATTGCAAAAACAAAAACAAACAAAAATATGAATATTCAGATAATTTGCAGTAAAAAAACCAATTACCTTAACCACCTCCAATAATGTCTGTTTATCTTTGTGGCTGCAAAATAAGTTTCTCCAGGAAAGAGTAGGTAATGCATAAATGTGTTCCTCAATTTTAAAATGAAATTTACATTAAATTCCCTTGAGTTATGCATTATTGCTTTATTCTAGATTTTATTCAACTGAGTATTAATTTTAAAAAATCTCTTTTATAAAAAAAAAATTAGCTGGATGCAGGCTGGGCATGGTGGCTCATGCCTGTAATTTCAGCACTTTGGGAGTCCAAGAAGGGTGGATTACCTGAGGTCAGGAGTTTGAGACCAGCCTGGTAAACATGACGAAACCCCATCTCTACTAAAAATACAAAAAACTAGGTGGGCGTGATAGCAGGTACCTGTAATTGCAGCTACTCAGGAGGCTGAGGCAGGAGAATTGCTTGAACCTAGGAGGTGGAGGTTGCAGTGAGCAGAGATCCTGCCATTCCACTCCAGCCTGGGCAAGACACTATCTCAAAAAAAAAAAAAAAAAAAAAAAAAAAAATTAGCTGGATGCAGTAGCATGCACCTGTAGTCCCAGCTACTCAGGAGGATGAGACAGGAGAATAGCTTGAATCCCGGAGGCAGAGGTTGCAGTAAGCCGAGATCCCGCCACTGCTCTCCAGCCTGGCGACAGAACGAGACTCTTTTTCCAACAACAACAACAACAACAACAAACTCTTAAAATACTGTAAATTGGTTATAACATATTTAAAAAGCCAACTGAGGAAGAGAACAAAGGTGCTACAGGTCTGAATAGGAAGTCAGTGTTAAAGTTAATTACCTAGCCAGGTGTGGTAGCTCACACCTGGAATCCTGGCACTTTGGGAGGCTGAGGTGGACAAATTGCTTGAGCCCAGGTGTCTTTAGCCTAGGAGTTAGAGATCAGCCTGGCCAACGGTGAAACCCCATCTCTATTAAAAATACAAAAATTAGCCAGGCATGGTGGCACGCGCCTGTAAATCCCAGCTACTCAGGAGGCTGAGGCAGGAGAATTGCTTGAATCGAAGAGGTGGAGGTTGCAGTAAGCTGGTATTGTGCCTCTACACTCCAGCCTGGGCAACAGAGGGAGACCCTGCCTCAAAATTATCCTACCAGGACTGACTGAAACAGAGGAGTTGAGACTCCCTTCCTGGAGCGTGGAAACTACCCAGCCCAGAGGAACCAGTTAGAAGAAAAGGGTGGGGATGGGATTTCAAAGACAGAATACAATCTGGGCTCTGCCATTTAGTAGTTTCAAGCTACTTAATCTCACTAAGAATCAATTCCCTTATATGTAAAATGAGGGGAAATAATTACCTCACAGTGTTTGTGAGAAATAAATAAAAAAACATGTAATGTATTATGCACATAATGTCATCTGTCTTGTTATACACCAGGATTCCGCCATTTAACAAGCTGTGTGACCAGGGGCAAATTAGCCTCTATGTGCTTCAGTCTCTTCATCATCAGTTAACTAGGATGATAATAATTCTTCCTCCATAAACTATTCTAAGGATTAAATGAGATAATACATGAAAAACACTTTTTTAAAAGTTTGGCACACAGAGAATGGTCAATAAGGGTTAACTATTAATATTGTTATTCATGCTAAAGATTAGAGCTTTTCACATCTCTGTATCTTCTGTCCTTTGGCAGCACAGAGAATTCTATGGAGGGAAATTTAGAAAGATAATAACGAACTGAAAAGAAACAGGAACCGCTATGATCATAAAACGAGTTCCTTTTTACATCATCAAAGAAAGATCTTACTGCACAGGTCCTCAAATGACCAGAAGCTGTCACTGTGACCTTTTTTTGTACTAAAAGCTTGAAGTATTCTAGTAAGGGTAAAATAAATAGATTTATATTTGCTTATTTTTAATATAGTTAGTCAGAATGTAATGACCTGAACATTTTACTATAATCTGTACTCTTATCATGACAGCTCAAATTTCAAAACCTTAAGTAGTTCCAGAAAGAATTCTGATTATATTCCCCTAGATTTTAAACTGTTTCTTTACATGTTCTTTAATGATGATGACTAATTTAGCTGAAGGCTAATTGATTTTAATTAATTTGCTTGTTTTTTTTCCTAGACTCCCCTCAAGACTTTATAGTCCTTGATATATTGATTCACTAAACATTTTTGAGAGGCTACCAGGTACAAGACATTTGATAGTATATATAGGTAAAACATCTCATGTTCTCAGGAATCTGAAGTTTATTAGCTAATCTATGTGAAAATCTATAATACAGAGAAGAGAGTTTAAAAAAAAAGCAGGACATAAAATAAAGGGTTAGAAGATTTCAGGGAAGTACAAGGTAAATTCCTGACCTGGTATAAGGTAAATTCCTGACCTGGGGAAGGTTGAATGCATGTAAAAGGAGGATTTTTGCTCAGCCTGGAAGAAAAAATAGGATTGGGAAACATGGGAGAGAAGAGTGTGAGAAAACAGATATTCAAAATTCTAGGTGGAAGCAATAGAGCAAGCAAAGGCACACAGATGTGAACACATCTGGCATATTTGTGGACCAAATAGTTGAGTTGGGCTGAGCCATGGTGAATCTATATATCTATATATATCTCCAAGACAGAGTCTTGCTCTGCTGCCCAGGCTGGAGTGCAGTGGTGCGATCTTGGCTCACTGCAACCTCTGCCTCCCAAGTTCAAGCAATTCTCCTGCCTCAGCCTCCTGAGTAGCTGGGATTACAGGCGCCCGCCACCACACTCAGCTAATTTTTTTTGTATTTTTAGTAGAGACAAGTTTTGCCATATTGGCCAGACTGGTCTCGAACTCCTGACCTTGTGATCCATCCACCTCAGCCTCCCAAAATGCTAGGATTACAGGAATAAGCCACTGCGTCCGGCCCACATGTTTTTTTCTCATGCAATTGTTACAAATGGAGATACTAAATAAAACACTATAAAATTCACCTTTTATTTATTTTATTATTTTATTTTTTAAATTTTCATATGGAACACTTCACGAATTTGCGTGTCATCCTTGCACAGGGGCCATGTTAGTCTTCTCTGTATCGTTTCAGTGAGCACTAAAATTCACCTTTTAAAAGTGTAGAATTGACTGGTTTTTAGTATATTCACAAAGTTTGCCACATCTCCACTATCTAATTTCGGAACATCTTCCTCACCTCCAAAAAGAAAACTATTAAACAGACACTCCTCGTTATTGCCATTAGTATCAGAGGCGGCAGACCCACCCTGTGGGTTCTGCTGCGAGCCCTCAGGCAAAGGCTCTCAGGTGCTTGCTGTTGGAATCCCCTAAAAGGGCATGCATGGGAATGGTGAGTATGAAGGGATATTGGCAGGGCACCTGATGCATTTGCTACATATAGCTTCGATGTCTGTCTTACAGATCTACATCTCTATCCTTAATCTCTTTCTATAAGCACCTGAATGTGCCATAGAAAGACCACAAATTCAAAGTGTCCCTAATTGAATTAATCTTTTCCTTGTAACCTGTTCCTCTTCCTACATTTCCAATCTTAGTGCATGCTACCACCATCCATTTATTCATCCAAGACAGAACCTACTAAGTTAGCCTAAGCTCTTTTCCCTTGTTCTTCAAATCTAACTGGTGACCAAGTCCCATCAATTTCATACCATCATGTTTCTTGTGTGGTATCTCCTTTCTTCTTTTCCACTGATACTCTTAGTTCACCAGCCCTCACCTGGTCCTCTGAAAGGATGATCTAAGGTTTCCTACCTCAAATATTCTCTTCGTTAATTTTAAGAATTGATAAATGATCTGATAGCTGTCTCCCCTCTGCTACCTGGTAAGTACTTCTGATATTCATTCACTTCAAGTTTCTCTTCTATGAGACCTTTCCTGTCTATTTCAGGTCATATGGGAATCATTATTCCTTTCTTTGTGCTCTCAGCATGCTCCTTCATAGCACCTGTGACACTGTATTGCACAAGTATATATCTTACTAAACCACATGCTCCTGGAGAGCCAAGGCCATAGTTAATTTATCCATATATCCATTGCAGAATGCCTTGCATAATATTAATGGTCCACTGACATGGCTGAGTACTAGAGGTTTGGGAGTCATTGCATAGGGTAGAGAATGAAACTATGGGAAGGGATGAAATTTCCCTTAGGGAAGTCCAGGAGTAGGATTACATTTATCGAGGTCCTACTGTGCTGAAGCAAGTGGGACTTTAGGTTTGATTCCAGATACTCTGTGCTTTTCACTAATTATATAAGGACTGAAGAAGGTCCATTCTATTTGGCAATTACAAGTTAATTTGTTAACTCTGGTGAGAGAAGTCAGGAGAAGATTGAGGGCCAAAGCCAGACTGCAGTGAATTGATGGGGCAATTTTTAGATGAGAAGAGGACAGAGAGAGCACACTGCTGGTTTTCAGAGTTTCAGATACCAATAACCAATAAATTTGTTGAAAAACCGGAGACTAATCAAGTTGCCAACTTCTTGTTTTACCAATTAAAAATGTTGAAGCCAAGCAACACTTCAGCATCACTAATCATTAGGGAAATGCAAATCAAAACCATAGTGAGATATCTCCTCACATTCATAAGGATAGCTACTGTGAAAAAAAGACACAAAACAACAGGTGTTAGCGAAGATGTAGGGAAATTGAAATGTAGGCACTGTTGGTGAGAATGTGAAATGGCAGCTGCTATGGTATGGTGGTTCCTCAGAAAATCAAAAGTAGAATTACCATATGATTCAGCAATTCTACTTCTGGGTATATATATAAAAGAATTGAAAGCAGGGTCTTGAAGAGATGTTTATACAGAAATGTCCATAGCAGCATTGTTAGGAATAGCCAAAAGATGGAAGCAACCCAAGTGTCCATCAGTGGATGGGTGGATAAGGAAAATGTGGTATACACATAAAACAGACTATTTTTCAGCCTTAAGAAGGAAGGAAATTCTGAGACATGCTATACCATGAGTGAATCTTGAAAACGTTATGTTAAGTGAAATAAGACAGTTTCAGAAAGACAAATACTGTATAATTCCACTTATGTGAGGTATGTACTTAGAATAGTCAAATTTGGCTAGGCATGGCAGCTCACATCTGTAATCCTAGCACTTTGGGAGGCTGAGGTGGGTGGATCACTTGAGGTCGGGAGTTTGAGACCAGCCTGGCCAATATGTTGAAACCCCGTCTCTACTAAAATTGCAAAAATGAGCCAGGTATGGTGGTGAGCACCTGTATTCCCAGCTACTGGAGAGGCTGAGGCATGAAAATCGTTTGAACCCAGGAGGCAGAGGTTGCAGTTAGTCAAGATCGTGCCACTGCACTCCAGCCTAGGTAACAAAGTGAGTCTCTGTCTCAAAAAAAAAAAAAAAAAGAAGTTGTTAATTTGCATACAGTATTATTCATAGATATTTTACCATTTATTGTGATAGTTCAGCTTTTAAAAACTACTTCAGTCAGATATGTTATGGAGTTCATCACCTCGTGAGACAACCTGTTCCATTGTTAGGTTGCTGGATATGGAATAAAGTAAAAGAAAGAATTTGGGCTTTGGAGTCAGGGAAACTAGTTTGAATCCTATTTCTATCACTTTGCAGCTATATAGTCATGGGCAAGCAACAACTTCTCTAAAATTCTGGGTTCTTTTCTGGAAAATAGAGTTAAACAGATCTCCTAGGATTGTTGCAAGAATTTAATAAAGTATCATATCTCACTTTATGTGTTTAGCATAAAATAAAGGCCTAGTTGTTAATTCCTTCAATGAATTGCTATGAAAATTGCTAAAACTTACTGAGCACTTACTGTTAGCCAGGTGTCGTTACAGATAGTTTATACCCTGTAGCTCAATCCTTGCAACCTGTAAGGTTAAGTAAGAAATGCTGTCATCCTCATTTTATGTCTGCCCTCTGCAGCAATGCTGAATAAAACCAATTCTCTTATTAACGCTTATTCAAGTATATGAAAACCACTTATTCTACTTGGTTTTGTTAAGCACAGTTTTATCGCATGACATTGTTTTTACCTTTGCGTGTGTGATTTTTTAAAAAAATCATATAGCTCTGAAAGTGTTGACAATAGAAATAAACATAATATTGATGTAGGCTAAGTAATAAGGCGTATACACGTGGATGCTGATGTGTTCTCTGTGTCCTAGGGCATTAGGTTTGCATTAGCTCTTTTAGTCACCCATTATATTAGCGGTTTGTATTAAACGTGTGCACTGATAAACACCTCTCATATAAACTGCTTCCAAGTTAGCAGTTCCCCATTTCCATATTGCACATTTTGGGGAAACTAAATGCAAAGCTTTATGCTTATCTTTAAGTTTCACTTTAATGTTAGTTTATTTCTCCCAGATTCCTTCAACCGGAGGATTTTATGAGCATATTCTTTGTCTTTATTATTTCATAAATAGTGAAAAACAATATAAGGCTGAGGACAGTGTTCCAAGGCAGTTCCATAAAGACTTTGCTCATCTAAGCTGACGTAGCGCAGCAAACTTAACTACACTAACATCCAACCCACACTCAGGTAACACACTTACAAAGATAGCATAGACAGTCATCTTGGATACTATTTTTTTCAGAATAAACTATCTTTTTTTCTGGATTTGCTAATTGTGTGGTCTTGGGTAAGTACTTTAATCTCTGAACCTCTGTTTTCTCAACCATATAATGGGTTGCTGTGAGGATTAAATGAGGTAATACATAAAGTGCTTAGAACAGTCTCTGGCAGATAGTAAGAGCTTAGTAAATGTAAGCTATTATCATTATTTTCCCAGGTGTAAATGTGGTTGACTAGGCATTATTATTGTTTGAATTCCTACTGACGTCTAGTGATCGTTATATTCTTCTCTAGTTATTCACAAAGCATTTGCTTCATTATTTTATATTTGTAATTTCTGAAATTTGCTTTCCTGCTTCTCCAGCCCCCAGAACTTGAAGCAGCTCTACAGATCTCCAGGCCAAGATTATATCTGTCTTTTTGAGCTCTTTGTCCAGGATTATGGGAGTCAGCTTTGTGATTACATTTGCAAATTGCTTTAGTAGTATGGAATGGATTGCATCTGGGCCCAGAGACTCAAACTCACATAAAGTTGTTACAGTCTCTTGGTCATGAGGCTCAGGTTTCAGTTGTCAATGCCTTTCTGCAGTTTTCATTTAAAACTGTTGGAGAAGATAAGCAAAATACAGGTTGAGCAGTCTGTCTTTCTGTGTGATTCCTCAACCTTAGCAGCAGCCTCTGAGCAGTGATTCTTAGTTCCTTGTTCTCTTGGAGAAATCGTGTGTTATGGTGGAGACAGCACTGAGTAAGAGAGTATGAAACCTGGCTTCTAATTCCTGCTCCACCTGTTAATAGCCACGAGCTGCTGGGCAAGTTGCGTTACCACCTTTTGCTTCGATTTTCTTGTCTACAAGAGATATTTACCCTGTCGACTTTCAAAGAGGTATCACAAGGTAAAGTATGTGAAACATATATAAACTATCAAATGTTGCGCATTATGTAAGATGGAATAATAATGATTTACGTGAAAGTAGCTATAAAGGCTTTTATCTTCAAGCAGATTTTAAGTCTCAGGTTTTTCCTGAGCTTTCCAGTTCCTAATACTATAGTTGTGTGCTTTTGCCCTTCTGTCATGTTCGTCCTAATTTAACCCATTAACTACTCTGCAGATAGTTACTCTGCAGCCACACTGGATACTTAACTCTTTCTCTCTGTTGGAATTACTTATGGGTATATAGATGGAACTTAAACGGAGCCATCAGTTACGAGCTGTTTCACGCCTAAGCCATGAGGGCTCATACCTTTTTTATTTCTTTTTACCTTTTTGAACTGTGCTTTCCTAAAAATTATGGTAATTATATATATTTAACTATACCTACTGTTCTCTTTCTTTCTGTTAGAAATGCTTTGTGGTCTATGGCCCCATCACCCCAAATGTGCCTGATTTTGTCTGATCTTGGAAGCTAAGCAGTGTTGGGCCTAGTTAGGACTTGGATAGGAGAAATCCCTTATGTTGAGATCCCTTTCTCCTGTATTCCTGTTAGAAGTATGTCAGCTTTCACACCTGTTGATCATTTAACTGTTCAGTATATCCCCTCCTGCTGCCTCAGCCTTCTGAAAGGAATTTTTCAACAAAGCAAGTCAGGAGTCATATTTTGACAGGATTAGTATTTTAATGTGAAAAAATAATACTCTTATATTAGGAAAGTATTGTACATCTTTTGTGTGGCTGGGTGATATATATTGTATGTCTGTGAAAATGTCAGTTTTACTCTTTTTTGTCCCTTCTATTTTTGATATAATTCAGTCATGTTATTGTAAAATAAAAGTGTTTGGTCTTCATCATTTAAAAATAAAGTAGATTTTAAAAAAATGTTTAATGTTTAAGTTTTAGGTATCAGTGTAGAGTGCCAAGGATACTTTTTTCATCTTCTCCGTGAAATTATACCTATAGTGCAAAAAGTCTTTGCTCACTAGCCAAAAATGGCTACCCATTAAGATTTATTAGTGAATTATAAGCACAGACCAAAAATTATTGTTACCTTCTTATTTTTAATGTCAAATGAATATAAAATATTGAAAACCTTTAAAAAATTTCCTTCCAGGCTGTCTACATATCAGAAAGCATCGCTTTTTCTTGATGGACGCTTTCATCTAATGAAATATGCCTATACTATTTTAAAAAGCTTTGTACTTCATCATACAAAAGCTCCCCCACCTCCAGAATGAAATTGAGGACATTTGAGAAGGTGAATTAAGTGTGGACGTTTGAGGTGATTTAAGTATGGACGTTTGAGAAGGTGTCCTGTGAAATTAGTAAACCAAAGCAAAAGTACTGAATTGATGAATCCAAAACACTTACTGTTTTTTTAAACAAAGAGGATTTCATCTTGACAGAAAAACAACTTGTATTCAATATGTATTTTCTGAAATTAAAGAGACCAGAACAGACTGAAAGGAAAATAGATTCGTAAATAAGCTCCGTCAACTCTCTTCTGCTGAGGATAGCTTAGTGATGTTAAATCCTTTACAAATCCCTGGCTGTCTTCCTACACACAAGATTGCTTTTTGATGGGACTGATATTAAGAGAAGTAGGACCTTTTGTGCATTCAACTCATTGATAAAACTTATCATCATCGGCATGAGTGGCTTAAAAGAGGAAATAAAGAAGCTTTCAACTAAATCCAAAAGTGCAGTCATTTTCTTTACTGCTGTTATTTTTAAAACCTCTTCATAACTGTTGAAAACGAATTGACAACTATTTTAAAAGATTAAAGAAAGGCAGATGTCTGCAAATAATTCCCCTCCATCAGCCCAGAAGTCTGTATTATCTTCAGCTATTCCTGCTGTGCTTCCAACTGCTTCTCCATGTTCAAGTCCTAAGACGGGACTCTCTGCCCAACTGTCTAATGGAAGCTTCAGTACACCATCGCTCACCAACTCCAGAGGCTCAGTGCATACAGTTTCATTTCTACTGCAAATTGGCCTCACACGGAAGAGTGTTACCATTGAAGCCCAGGAACTGTCTTTATCTGCTGTCAAGGATCTTGTGTGCTCCATTGTTTATCAAAAGGTACTGTATGTGCTGTTAATATCAGTAGTAATATTGTTGCTGATGCTTTCCTGTGAATTACACATGTACCAGTGAGTTAAGACATGCTGATCCATCGGTAATTTATTCTGAGTATTTTTGGAAGAGTTCTGATGGCCTGTGACTGAGGCTAAAGTCTGAAATTTCGGAGTCTAGCTAATTGGAACTTATATTCCAGATTTAAAATACCTTTATTTGGCCTAGCGCATTGGCTTATGCCTGTAACCCCAGCACTTTGGTAGGTCGAGATGGGCTGATCACCTGAGGTCAGGAGTTTGAGACTAGTCTGGCCAACATGGTGAAACCCCATCTCTATTAAGAATATAAAAACTAGCTGGGCATGGTGGCACATGGCTGTAATCTCAGTTACTCAGGAGGCCGAGGGAGTATAATTGCTTGAACCTGGGAAGTCGAGGTTGCAGTGAGCCAACGTGGTGCCATTGCACTCCAGCCTGGGTGACAGAGAGAGACGCTATATAAACAAAACAAAACAAAACAAAAAAAAAATAGTCAAATTCATGGAGACAGAAAGTATAATGGTGGTTGCTTGAGGTTGGGGGGAAGAAAAAATGTAGAGTTATTGTTTAATGGGTACAGTTTCAGTTTGCCAGATGAAAATAATTCTAGAGCTGGATAGTAGTGATCATTGCACAAAAATGTAAATGTGTTTAATGAACTTACTGTATTTAATGTTAAGATGGCAAATTTTATGTTGTATATATTTTACCACAATGAAACAAGAGAGTAAGACAATAAAAGACAAACCCAAGAACCTACAACCTATGATTCCCAAATATGGAGGAAGAAGATTAAAGATCAGACTTTGATTAAATATAATTGCCTTATTAACAACATTAAAAAAATGTTCTCCTTCTGCAACAAACTGTCCAAGCATAATCATGGACAGGCATTAATATGGAACTAGCATTTGGGAACTAATGGTGTAGATTACATTAAAAAATGGAAGGGAAGGGAAAGAGAGTAACAATTAAAGAAGGTGTCCGGTCAAGGGAAGATCATTGCTTGTCGTTAGCCTGCTGGTTAGGCTGTACATTATATACTGTAATGAATCAAATATTTCGCCATATTTGTGGCAGGCACTATGTTGAATAATCATAAAGTATGTGTTTTTAGACACTTAATATTTTTCAAGAAATTGTTACCAGGTGCCTGCTCTTTAAGGATTACAGTATCATAATTTTTACACCTTCAAAGGATATGCTAAAGATGTATGCATGTGTGTACTATAAAATAATAGTATTCTGTAGCTAGCTGCATAATTGAATAAAGATTAACATGTAATTATAGCACACAGAGATGTTTTATAATTAGGCTATTTTCTATTCACTTTACCAGGTTTCCCTCATATTTTCAGTGCCTAAAAATCTTGAATAATAATTGTTACTGCATCCTTTATCTATGGCTTAATCTTTTTTTTTTTTTTGAGATGGAGTCTCACTCTAGCCCAGGCTGGAGTGCAGTGGTGCAATCTTGGCTCACTATAGCCTCCGTCTCCTGGGTTCAAATGATTCTCCTGCCTCAGCCTCCTGAGGAGCTGGGATTACAGGCATGCGCCACTATGCCCAGCTAATTTTTGTGTTTTTAGTAGATGTGAAGGTCTCACCATTTTGGCAGTGCTGATCTCGAACTCCTGACCGCAAATGATCCGCCTGCCTAGGCCTCCCAAAGTGCTGGGATTACAGGCACAAGCCACCATGCTCGGCCTATGGTTTAGTCTTGAATGTCATTCATTTCCTGTCTGAGACATTAGTTTGTTTTTCTGATTGATGGTCATTTTCTCCCATCGAAGAATAGAATCAAAAGAAGAACATTTTGCCTTAGAGTGGAATGAAGATGTACAGTTCCCTTATGGCCCTTCCTTTTTGCTTATGAAATTTCCTCTTGGCTCCCTTTCTAAAATTACTACTGTGCTTCTTCCTAATTGTAATACAGATCTAACATTGTTAGAAGAAAATTTTTTGGAGGACTAAACAAAAATATTATGAAAGGCAATGAATCAATCTCTTTTTCTTTCTCACAGATCTCTAAATTCAAACTTTAGTGTTCTGCATAATAGGTATGTAATTTACTGAGTGAGAACCATAAAAGATCAAGGTTTGGGCAGTACAGAACGGGATTAGTCTTACTAAAATTCTATGCTCAGTAATTTAAGCTTCTTTTTTAAGGAAATTTAGGTATATTCTTGGTCTGGTGCTAATCATGAGCTCTGTAGAAATGTTTTTCCAAACATTAAAATTGAAGATGGATTAGTTCATCCAATTTATTAGAATCTGAACAACAGAGTATTATGAACTGTCATGTTGGTAGGATTTTCTATGACCACAATCTGTACTGAGTATTACTAAAACATTCAAAATACTTTGCAAATGTTTTCATATATAAAAATAAACAGCATAAATTCATTCTAAATTTAAGCAAAAATTAGATATTTATAGGAGCATATGTGATTTTAGGGTGGAATTTGAGTTGTGGTGTTATGTTGCAACTTTCTATTATTATTGTTTAGTGATGTGTGGCATAGACAACTTGTTTTTTAAATAATTGTTGCTATTTTCTGTGAATTTGTGTCATTTTTATTTGCTTTCTTGATGTTCTATTTTGGGACCCTGTAGAAAGAGGTTTTAGAGCCTTTCTTCCTCTTATTTGACACTGCTGGGCCTATCCTGAGTCTTAAAAGCAAAGTTTGTTTGTTTGTCTGTTTGGTATGACTTGAAAATTACCTTAGAATGATTGTTCTTTCATGAAAAGCTAGAAAGGGACAAATTAACAAGCACAATTCACAGTTACCATTATAAGATTGAGAGAAAGGGTGCTGTTTAAGTTGTCTGATAACAGTCTGTGTAGTCTGATCAGTAGGAGAATCTCACAATTTCATGTCTTTAAAATATGGATAAGTAGAATATAACACCTTAGAAAATCCACAAATGACCCCAAAGCAAAAGACAACTGAGTGCCATTGCCTTGACTTTAGATTATATTACTTTACATTTTGGCATTTAATTTTTTTTTAATTCCCTTTCCCCCCTTTAATAGATATGATATCAGATGCATGATTAAAGGAGACAAAAATATAAAAATGAATATTGTGCTTAACATCTAGAGATAAAATACTTTCAATGGTATCTGATTTTACCTTCAGTAAAAGCTTTCCTCTGCTTATTGAAAGTCAGATTTTAATAGCTACTTAGATTTTCTCCTCTGAAACTATAAATGCCTGTAGGGAGAGTAAAATTACACTGCCTGCAACTGAATCAGCTTTGCATGACTGTGAACAGATTACTTAACCTTGTACCTTAACTTTTTTTAATCATTAACAATGAGGACAATAATATTTCTCACCATACTTATTTATAAAATTAGGTCTTAAAAACACACTAAGTTATTGACACACTTAACATCTCTGATCATATTTTTAACTTACACCATAAAAATTTAGTAACTCTGAATGAAAAATTCTTTAACAGCTTTTTACTTTTCATGTTCTATCATTAATATGTTGCAGAAGGCCAGATGCAGTGGCTCATACCTGTAATCCCAGCACTTTGGGAGACCAAGGTGGGTGGATTGCTTGAGGTCAGGAGATCGAGATCAGTCTGGCTAACATGGTGAAACCCTGTCTCTACTAAAAATACAAAAATTAGCCTGGTGTGGTGTTGCACTCATACCTGTGTGTATATATATACATACACACACACACACACATATATAATGTATATTATATATATATGAAATTGGTGCTTTATCTTATTTGATTCCACAAGATGCAAAAAAATTAAACATAGATGAAATTTTTTGAATAAAATGTCAACATATATGCTTCTATAAATATACAGACTTACACTAGATGTATAGCTACTTCCTGTAACAATCAGTTGTTTGTAATTTCACATCATAGTCAGTTTTGGTACTGTGTAGATCAGTGCTGTCTATTCTGTGAGCTGTAAAGAATGAATTTTGTCTTTTGCTGGGCTTGGTTCAGAGCCCTGACATTGAAAAGTGGTTGACTTGCGGATTGGTAAGAAGAATTTACTGACAACAGTATAGGTTTGAAAAGGAAAGTTTTTCTAGATAGAAAGAACGCTGCAGAAGAGTGCAGCAGGGCACCTCAGCAAGAGAGGAATTGTGGTGGATTTTTCCTTAGGGGTGTTTATGAACCTTAAAGCGGAACTTAATGGTAATTTGGACCCTGTTGGCCACATAGGTCTTAATAAATGATTAAATTTGTAGGCATTTTGGTGCCTTGATGTCAGCAAGGGTTGCACAACGAGTTTCAACATGCATACAGGCCTGGAGACATATGGAAATTCTATTTACTTATAAATTTTTGAGAAAGAAGCTTAGAACCAGATGCCAGCATTAGATAATGGGGAAGTCTAATCACTTCTGAATTTCTCAGACAAGGAGTTCTTTCCTCTGGATGGTTTGCTTGGTGGTCACCAGGTGACCTTTGCTCTCCTCATCTTTGATTCTACTTCTCCTCTCCTTGAGTGTGTCGAAATTTCTTACTAGAGATTCATTTCTTTGGATCTTGGAACACTGGGTCTTCAGAGCCCTCAGAGAAAAACTGATCAAAAGCATGATAAGCTTGTAAAGTGATAAATTTGGTTTAAGGGGCATAATTAGTGTTGGTGAAAGGAATCAGGTTTATAGGGACTGTTCCTCTTTTCTTCTTTGAGAGGACAGTGCATGTTATTCAATAGGACTGGGAAGTGAGAGGACCAGAAAACTAGAGGAGAGGAACGTTTTTTTTTCCTTTTATTGCCACCTTGACCCGACCTCTGATCTGATGAAAGAAGTTGGGAATATTTACAGGAAATCTGGATTCCTGAGATTTCCAAGAAACACTAAAAATCTGACTCTGGACTGCAGAGTCAAATATTTTAATTTTTCACTCTGCTATTGAAAGAGGTGGTGGACAGATTCAAACAAGGGTATAATGTAGGACTCGACATTCTCTGACTATGAAAGGAACAAAAGGCAGTGTGCTTCAGTACTAGGCTTGCATAGGTGCCAAAAAGTGATGGGAAAGTTGAGGGGTTTGAATTTAAGCTGCCTACTTCATAATTTGTCTAAGGCCGGGCCACTTTCCCAATCTTTTTTCCTGTTATCTTCAGGGCCTTACAAAATAATGCGACATGACAACTAACGTTATTGTTAATCTGATTATATGATTTTTGCTAATATATTTCTCAGAGTATGTGACTTAATGCAATGATTCTCAGCCCTGGCTGCATGTTAGAATCACCTGGGGAGCTTTGAAGCAATCCGATGCCCAGACCATGCACCAGGCTAATCATATCAGAATCTCTGGGGGTGGAAGCCAGACATCACCATTTTTTAAAAAAGGCTTTCTAGATAATTTCCATGTGTAGCTACAGTTGTAGGCATTGGTTTAATGTATTATCATCTGTCTGTCTCAGGTAGAATGGTTTTAACATAGTGATTCTCAAATGTTTTGGTCTCAGGACTCCTTGCCTTAGTAACAGTAATTGAGGATCACGAGTAGCTTTCATTTATGTGGACTATGTCTATCAGTATTTGTGGTATTGAAAATTAGAACAGGTATTTTACAAATATTTATTTATTTATTTAAAAAGAACAAAGTCATTGCATGTAAAGAAATACATTTTATAAAAAATAAGTATATTTTCTAAAATAAAAAGAGTTTAGTGAGAAGAATGGTATTTTAAAAATCTAATTTCTGACTTTTTAGATGACGACGGGATCTCCATATTTGCTTATGCATTTCATCTGCTGTGATATATTATTTTTGTTGAAGTATATGCAGAAAATTTGACCTCACACAGACATGTAGTAGGAAAAAGGAAGAACATTTTAAAAGCCTCTTCAGATAATTGTGGATAATCTTCTTCATTATTAAATCAAAACATAACAAATAATAGTATCATAAAAGGTGCAACTTAAAGTCTGCATCTAAATACACATTTTTATTCCATTACATTAAAATCCACTAGTCCCTCTTATACTTTGAATGGAATTTTTATTTGTGATTTTGTAACACAAATGAGCAAATTTTGTAACACAAATGAGATGGTGAATTGAGCATTTGGAAAATATTGCTTCACTGAGTTATGCAGATATTCCAAATGTTGAGCATTTCATTACACATAATAAATAATCACATTTGTTAAAATCACCAATTTTGTCATAAAAGTTGTTATATATCAGGAAACTGTCAAGCTTATGGTAGCAGATACAAGATATCCGAAATTCCGATTTTTCGCTTGAAAGATCCAATTTTATCACTGGCAACAAACAGTATCAGTTATTTTCCTTCAAGGCATAGGCATACTTTATTCATTTTCAACTGTGTGCCAAATATCCAAGTCTGAATAATCATAATTTATCAGTTATTGTTCTTTCAATTAAATCGGAATTTCATGAAAAAAGTAGTGAGTTCACTATGCCCCCCACCCCCCGCTTTATCTCTCTCTCTCTTTTTCTTTTTTTGAGACAGTCTGTTGCCTAGGCTGGAGTGCAGTGGTGCAATCTCCACTCACTCCACACTCTGCCCCTGAGTTCAAGCAATTCTCCTGCCTCAGTCTTTGGAGTAGCTGGGACTACAGGCATCCACCACCATGCCCAGTTAATTTTTGTATTGTTAGTAGAGATGGGGGTTTCATCATTTTGGCCAAGCTGGTCTTGAATTCCTGACCTCAAATGATCCACCTGCTTTGTCCTCCCAAAGTGTTGGGATTACAGGGGTGACCCTGTGCCCGGCCCACTATACTTCTCAAACAGCAGTACAAATGCTTTTCCTTGAGACAATTGCCCTTTGGTGTGCAGCAGAAGTGCTTTATTTCTACCTCCCATTTTCCCATGTGAGTATAAAAAGCTGCATACTCTCAATTTATGCTTCCAGTTAAGATGGAACTGGATTTATCATCCCACCTAAAATATATTAAAAATGATATTCACAATGGATGATAAAGAAAATGTGACATACGCATACACACACAAACACACACATACACACACCCTGGAATACTACTCAGCAATAAAAAATAATAAAATTATGTCTTTTGCAGCAACATGGATGGAACTGGAGGCCATCATCTTTAGTGAAATAGCTCAAATATCACATGTTGTCATTTATAAATGGAAGCTAAATAATGTGTACACACTGACATAGAGAGCAGAATAATAGACATTGGAGACTTGGAAGGGTGGGAGGGATGAGAAATTACCTGATGGGTAAATGTATACTACATTTTCAGGTGATGCTTACACTAAAAGCCCAGACTTCACCACTATGTAATATATTCATGTACCAAAACTGCGCCTGTACTCTCTAAATGCATAAAAATTTTAAAAATGATGTTCAATTATTGGAAAAGAGGTATCACAGGAAAGTGGTGAAAAAAGGGGAAAGAAATGAGATAAGCCTGATGTTTGCTCCAGCTTACTGCTTTGAGAGTTTCCAGGATGCAGTGCAGGTAGGAGGAATCCACATAGAGCTAGTGGTCTCCATGAGATGAAAAGACAGACTTGAGGAGCTAGATTTAAAATCTAGCAGGACAGATTAGAGGAGGAGAGAGAGCTTCAGAAGGCAGTAAAACAACAGTTTTTTACTTCGTCAATGACATTCTTAAGTGAGACTGGCTCTTTTGTCTTTCTCTTCTTTTTTTGTCTTCGTGCATGGTCGTGAAAACTACAATGACTACACCTATGATTTTCTTCCCCAATAGTACAGTTTTGTGTCCTGTCTTGATAGTTGCTAAGGTGCCAGCATTTTTACCCATCATTGCTTTTGCAACATCAGTGGATAGTCAACATGGTAGAAAAAGCAAATCTTGTTTTGGTATTATTATAAAAGTTGATTTGACTTTAGACAGCCAAGAGTATCTTGGGGAATCCCCAGTCTGTGGACCACACTTTTGAAAACTATTGTTTTAATAGAATCTTCTGGTCATTACTATTTCAGTCTAATGGCGTCACTTTAAAGGTGGGACTGGGTGTAGGAATATCTTGCCATGGCAGCTTCATGGAGAAAATCTGTTTTGGCAATTGTGTCCTTCGTTTCCTTCATATCACAGTATAGACTCTATATTATAATGGAGGTGATAATTTCTCCACTTGAGAACAGTGTTACCATCACTGTATATACAACACATTTTTTCCATGATGAAAAACAGGGCCTGAAACTTTAATTAAAATGGAAAAGTCCATAGGAAGAGTTTGAAGAAAGGAAAAGTTGAAGTAGGGAAAAAATAGCAGATATAAGGGATTTCTAAAAGTTTCCCAAACAATGGAAGAGAGAAAAGAATGAGCAAAGGAAAGGAAAAAGATATTTTGTATGTAAGATACGAGAAAAGATATGAATAAGGAACGAAGGGATACATACATAGTGGCGTTGGATTTGTAGATTTGTGGAAAGTTGTCAGAAAAGCCCACATATATTAAAAAAAAAAATCACTGAAATCAGTCTCACTAGCTATGTGAAATGTTTTAGATTTGTATCAGATACATTACATGAACCCGCCTGTGGTGGATACAGGAGATGCGCTGCCCAGATCTGTCTCCAGGGAAGGACCCTGCTCCAGCTGTTGGAGGCCGGCTGGCTAACAGCCTCTAGCAGTCCAGCTCTTTTGGCTGCAAAGCTGCTTGCAGGAAATCACTCCATGGAGGTCCAGAGATAAGGCCCCAGCCATTCTGGCCCACTATGGAAGAACTTTGACAGTCTTTTTTGAGCTTCAGGGCTCCCTGGGGTTGGGTGAGGTCGTTGGACCCACTTTGCTGCTAACTTCTCCCTCTGTTCTCTCCTGTTCCCCCTTCTTCCTCCCACAGGGGTTTGTCCCAAGGGCACTCCCTAATACACATCCTGCATGTTAAACTCTTGTCTCAGAGTCTGCTTCCTGTAGATACCAAACTGTAAGAACATCTTATTGACTTCAGTATAACCAAAATTGGAGAACCTTAGGAAACAGAAAATCATCATCACATTATGTGCAAATGGTTTAGCTTGTTTCCATATTTCTTGTTTTGAATTTCTTATACTTAGTATGATAGTATCTCTCACATTTTGTTTCATTTAGGTTTGCTATTTCCACATCCTCTCTTTTTTTGAGGTGATATCTTACTCCTGTGGCTGGAGTGCAATGGTGTGATCTCGGCTCACTGCAACCTCTGCCTCCCAAGTTCAAGCGATTCTCCTGCCTCAGCCTCCCAAGTAGCTGGGATTACGGGCATGCACCACCACACCCGGCTATTTTTGTATTTTTAGTAGAGACAGGGTTTCTTACCGTATTGGTCAGGCTGGTCTCGAACTCCTGACCTCAGGTGATCTGCCCGCCTCGGCCTTCCAAAGTGCTGGGATTACAGGCGTGAGCCACTGCGCCTTGGCTCCATGTTCTCTTTCTTTATAGGAACCATATTGTGAAAAGACACAAAGGTAATAGGGTAAGAAAAACAAATAGGCCCTTTATTACCCAGCCACTCAGGAAATGCACTATTTCAAGGTTGACTCAGGCAGCAAGAGAGGAAATATATTGGGGAATGTGACAGTGGTTTGGTTCTGAATCTGGAGCCAATAGAAAATTCTGAAGGGGTCTGATGATCAGAACTGTCCGTGGATGTAATAAAGGTGTATTTAATTTTATTTAAGCCTGGAGATCTAAACTGTCACTCAAAACTCTCAGACATGAATAGGGTTAGCAAATCTGAACATCAGAAGAGGAGTTATTTGCATCCTGTCTTCCTCTGTAGCTCCAGAGGAGGGCAGAACAGTGTATTTCCAGGCAAGTCCTCTCTTTAAAAACTCATAGCTGGCCGGGCGCGGTGGCTCACGCCTATAATCCCAGCACTTTGGGAGGCCGAGGCGGGTGGATCACGAGGTCAAGAGATCGAGACCATCCTGGTCAACATGGTGAAACCCCCGTCTCTACTAAAAATACAAAAATTAGCTGGGCATGGTGGCGCGCCTGTAGTCCTAGCTACTCGGGAGGCTGAGGCAGGAGAATTGCTTGAACCCAGGAGGCGGAGGTTGCAGTGAGCCGAGATTGCGCCACTGCACTCCAGCCTGGGCAGCAAGAGTGAAACTCCGTCTCAAAAAAAAAAAAAAAAAAAAACAAAAACAAAAAAAAACCCTCATAGCCAAGACTGGGAAGACAGAGTGAGTGGGTGGGCCTTCTGGCAGCTTCCTTACCTTCAAATCTTTGCTCTCTGGGAAATAGTTCTGCTTCAGTGTCCTCGTTCTGATTTTTCTGGGAACTAGATGTTACTGCGGGATGACTCAGGGCAGGCTAAGTCCTGATCCTCACTGTGAAAGCAAAAGAGGCTAAAAGAGGTGAAAGTCATTGTCCTGACAACTTGGACCAGAAACCTACAGACAAAACTGAAATGTTTTCCTGCCCTAGGATTATCTGGATAACAATGACCTTTGATGTTACAAAGTAAATAAAATTGTGTTTGGCTTTTCCTTTTGGGGGCATGCGCTGGAGAAGATGACTGCCTTCAGAGCTGCTGTGAATATTTCAGATGTCATTATTTCAGATAATTACCTTGACCATCCTTTTCAATTTGAGAGTGTGATGGTCTGTCTCTTGTGAGGCAAGGCAACTATTAGTGAGAAAAAAGAGAAAAGGCAAAGATGCGCTGTCATACTTTTCCTTGCGGGTTCCACTCCAGGCTTTCTACGGGGGCGGGGGGGGGGTCTCAGTTTCCCTGTCTGTAAAATGAGATTAGTGGGTTAAATACGGGAAGGTTGGAAAAGCACCTAGGACAGTGCCTGCTGCCGTATTGAGCAGATGTCGACTCCCTGTCCACTTCTTTGGGAGCCCTGGGAAACACTTTATAACTCCCGAGGGTCTGGTGAACTCTTCCTCCCTTTCAATTCCCTGTTTTGGCGTTGCAGATCGTAAAAAGGCTCTTCCTTGTCTCTTCCTTCCTTCCTTTCCTCCTCTCCAAAAGAAGGAAGTGGACGCCTTTGTTCGCTTGGATGCCAAGCGGAAGCTTGTGTCTGTCACCCAAGGTGGCCCAGCCCTGGGGTTTGCGAAGGTCCTGGGTAGGAGGGCTGCGGCCAGCGCGGTGCGGCAGGAGGCGATCCGGAGGCGATGGGAAGGCGGGCGCAGTCGACCCAAGGGTGAAGAAGAGGGAAGGCGAAGGACGCGCGTTCCCGGGCTCGTGACCGCCAGCGGCTCCGGGAACCCGCGCCCAGACAGTCTTGGAGAGATGGCAGGCAGCGGGGACCGGCGCGTCGTGGGCACCTTCCACCTGCTGCTGCTGGTGGCCGCCCTGTCCTTGGCACCCCGGTGGGTCAGTCCGAGTGCCGCGGCCTGGCCGGAGGAGAAGGTGAGGGGCTGCTTCTTTGTAGTTGTACTTGAGCGGCTCCGGTCTGGTGCGGGGACCCTGGCCAACCTACCTAGGCAGAGTGGGAGGTGGGGCAGGGCAGGGCAGCGGTCCCCAGCCCAGGTACCCGTGCCCCACCCGGCGCCTGGAGGAGTCGTGGCTCTGCGTCCTCTCCAGGGTGCCTCGACCAGCCTGGGGCTGCTCTGGAGACGCCAGGGGGCCTGGGTGATGTCACTGGCCTCCCTTGGGCTGCGGTCTGATTGAGGGGGCCGATAGGCACAGGAAGTGTGTCGCGTCAGCGGCGGCTGAGTGGGGAGGCGAGGGTGCATCGCGGTGCCACCGCCCACTCAGGACCCGCGAGGCCAGTGGAGCCTGCGCTCCGGGGCCGCCAGGGTGCGGGGCGCGCCTGGGGGTGTGTCCACAGTTCCCCTGCGGCTTCATCCAAGGATGCTGCTGGGGTGCCGAAGTGTCCCTAGAGTCTCAGGAAAGATGTGTGTTGTTTGTTTTAGATTTTTAAGATGAGCAATTTGGAAGGAAGGACCTTCACTGGAGTCCCGCTTTCTTTTAAAATCCCCCTTTTTTTCCCTCTGAAAAGAGGATACCTACTATTTTCAGAGAAAATGGATCTAGTTGTAGGTAGAAATCCCATCAGGAACTTAGGAAAAAGTGATTTGCAAATTCCCTCCGTATGAAATATATGGGTTCACAATTACTTCCTTTTCTTGGGTAACAGTTTTGAAATCAGGAAATTGCTAAGGGATTGTGCAAATGTTAATGATATTAGAGTAAAATAGTATGTTATAGAGATACTAAGAAAATCATTGAAGTAAAGCGATATAAAGTTTGACAGTGTTATTGAGCAAATCTTTTACACACCTAGAATATGCTTGCATTTACTCAAATGTTTGAAATATAGGGCACACTGGTGAATGCCCACTCTCACCCAGCTACATGCATGTGTATATGAATCTCCCACTTCAGTTCTTCAGATCTAATGTAATCACCACCCGGGGGTCACAACAGGCCCTGCTTAGACATGGAGACGACAGGCTACAGGGAACTTGGTGGGAGTGAGGGAAGTCTGTAACATAAGAATAACTTTATTATAAGAAAAACAACTTCCCATAGGGGCCCATGAAGAAGAACATGGAACTACACAAAAAAATCCTCTCCCTCTTCACTTCACTGTGAATACCTTCCCTGTCAGAAACTGGGAAGAGAATATTACAAACTGGAATATGGAGCCACACCAAATGTGTCTTTGTGATACATCTAAATGGAAGGGAATAAATGAGATGGAAACTGAACAAAACACTCTGAAAAGATCATTTGTCCGTGTGTGTAGGTAGGGGTTATTTGTGGGTGGGAAAAGGTACTGTGATTCTTCAAATAATTTAAACCAATGAGAATTTAACTTTTGAGAAACATCTTTCAAAGTGTGAATCTCTTTTATATTTTAAGAAGCTTCTGATCACTGTTCCACTGAGAAACTGAATGCTTGCAAATCACTGTAAGCAAATGACAATCAGCCATCACATTTCCCAATTTCTAGCTTCCTCGCCCTATTCTATAGGCCTTCATGAAGTCTTGCAGCATGGTTGATGAATCAGTCCACACTAAAATACATGTCTTCCTATTTTTTATGATGTTTGACTATTTTAATCATATGAAATATGCCCTTGGTACACTGGTCTGGCAACAGGTGAGGTGTGGTAAAGAAAGCATCGAATTTGAAATCCATTTCCTTCATTTTGAAATAAAGATGTGTCTCTTTCAGTGGCTTTGAATATGTAAAAGCAGATCAACTCTAGTTTCTGGTTGCGTTCAAAGACTATGATTTGATGATATATTTGGAATCTGGAAACAATTTTTCCATAGTAACAGTATTATAAATTGTTAAACTCCCAGGTGGGCACACACGGTGTTTAGAGGCAGTGGTGTCTGGGTATATATATATATATACACTCAAACTTTACAGTACCATCTGTGGGGAGGGTACATTCATCCTCAATTAATGGATGAGGAAACTTGACCACTGTTACACCAGTGAATCGAAGAGCTAGGGTTTGGCTTAAGCCTTGATCTCTCCTTTCCTCTGCTATGCTTTTCTAATGGGCGGTGAGTCCTGGCTGATGTAACCAGAACAGTGCCCAGGTAGTGCCAGAGTGTGGGGCTAGCAGAAAAGTTGGAGGGCCAGATGAAGAGCTTGTTCTCCCTTTCTGGGTCCGGGTAGACCCTAAATGACATTCCAAAACAGGTAGTTTGTTTTTGGTGCCTTCTCTTCTGACACCCCCTATTGTCTCCTTTCCTTGATCTCCTTCATGCAGCTTAGAAGTCATCATTATTCTGGGTGTTGATCCATATTCCAGAGTTACTTCTAAACCTTCCCCAGACCTCTTGGTCACCAGCCCTATTCCTTTAATACAGGCCCATTCCTTTAGTACAACATTGTCAACCAGCTGTTAAACAGAATCTTATTAAATCATTCCTCCTTAAGTATGAATGACTGATGGCTTTCGAAGGGCATCATATGTTTGTAAAAAAATTAGCTCCAATAAACTAAAAAGCATGGCTTCTATAATTATAAAGTTGATATGTGCTCATTTTAGAAAACTTGGAAAATACAGAAAAATACACTAGAAACAAAACTAATGTCACCCATAATCTCACTATTAAGAAATAATTGCTATTAAACATTTACCAAAATGGTGTTTTTATTTCTATTCATCTGTGTGTGTGTGTGTGTGTGTGTGTCTAGGTGTGTGTGAGTTGTTGCATTCTAATGGAAACAAAATGGAGGCTCTAAGGAAGGGACATGGAAGTCAGGCAGGGGGCTGGGTGTTGGTAAAGAGGGAAAGACAAAATGTCATTTTTGGAAGCTTACAATCTGGTAGGTAAGTACTATGAGATCCATTTTACAGATATGGACTGTTTCCTACTTGCAGCTAATAAGTGAGGAAGCTGGGATTTGACCCTGAGTTGCTGTGCTAAAGCTTGCAATGCTCTGCTTTTAAGTAGAGGGCTGCTTGCATTTAAAAAAAAGACAAATGTTGTCTTATTCAGTTCCCAACTATTCCCCCACTGAATTTTTAATATCAGTGGCATCTAACACATAGAAGGAGTTCAATAAATGCTGACTGAGTTAACTTTGCAGACAGACAGAGGTGTTAATCTGAGAATTGCCTGGGAGACACTCATGTAGAATAGAAACAGGACTTGCACTGGCTGCATTTCTGTAATTATCTCCCTTTAATTCAATGTTTTGGAACCTCAAAACCCTTTGTAAACTGGGCCAACTCTATCAATTATGTAATTAAAACCTTCTTTGGCCTGGCACTGCATTATTAGCCTAGAGGGCATGCTTCAGGATATCTGGTTCACACTTTTAGCTGAAAGATTCTTGTCACTCAGAGTAGACTTATTGTCCTTTCTGTCTGGATGAAAAGACAAGGCAGTGGCTGTAACAGAGCCTCATTCCTCTGAGAACACCTGCACCGATAGAAAATTTGTCCAAGTGCCTTTTAACTGAGATAAACCTACAATAAATTGGGGTTTGCATTTACCACTGTGCTCAACACTGTTTTTGCCTGAGTGGATTTCCTCCTGCTGAGCTCACTCTTTGCATCTAGCTTTCTCCTCTTACTCATTCATCTCGTCTCCACCCAAATCCGCATATTTATTGAGTTCTGAGAATAAGACTCCTTAAACATTGAATGCATGCTATTTACGTTGAAAAAGTCAAATGCTTTTCCATACAGGGCTTTAATGAATAGAAGCCTTAAGTAACTGACCTAGTGTAGTTGGTAGTTTCTTCCTCTCTGTCCTTCACTTACTGGGAAGCTTTTGACTCTGATTTCACAGGGGCATCTTTGCCCCCAGAGGGGCAAAGAGAGTCAGGGTTCTTTACTGAAGTATGTTAATTAAATGGTTGAGCCCAGGAGGTTGAGGAGCAAACACATGTAACTCTCTAGATTCATGAGCATCAATAGGCCTGGTCTGTCTGCTGGACTTACCCTTTAGTTATCCATTAAGCATTTTTTAGTGCTATTTGCCAACTAGGTTTCATCCACAGTATCTCTTATAGTTAGAGATGCTTGGGGGAGGGGCATTTATTTTGTTTCTATTTTTTCTTAAATATCTTAAGAGCTCTTTCAAGCTTCTAGAAACTACCCATTTAAACACAAGTGATTTTGTTTCACTGTGGACATGGAGTGAAAGCTTCTGTCTACAGTGACCAGGTGGGCTTTAGGATAGAGTAATGGACAGTAAATAGACAAGGAGCCACTGGTCAAGCAGCCTTTGACACAACAGTTTTGGTTGTCATAGTGACTTGGGTCAACCCAGCTCTTCATCATCAGAAGCATCCACTGTCAGGAATTCAAAAAGAGCAAAGCCCAATAATATTGAACCACAGCACTTCCTGGTCATTGCAGCAGGTAGCCACCTGTTTTTTCTGTCTTTATGCTTGCTTCTGCATTCAACAGATTTGCTATTTACAATGGCAGAAAAATGCCCACATTATTATTATATAAATACAGTCTTAGCAAAGATAGTTTTAGAAAGATAGTTCATCTGTTGATTACTTATTTGATTAATTTGTCCAATAATTATCAAATGCTCAAGATGAACCAGGCGCTGTGTGCCCTGTGTGGGAGAGAGTGGTAAACAACAGAGAGGGAGTTCCAGCCCTTATGGACCTGATGTTTTGTATGAAAGACAGACATTAAACAAGTAAACACACAAAGAAGTGACCTCCAAGCCACAAGCTGAAGTGAGCAGGAGTTAGCCAGGTGAAGGGGAAGGCAAACAGCTTGTAAGGCAGAAGGCAGCGCAGAGCCAAAGCCTCATGGGGTCAGAACCTCAGAGCATTTGGGGCCTGGCCAAATGCCAGGGTGACTGAAGCATGGTGAGCAAGGGTGGAGGGGAGACCAGACAGGCTTCTGTTGCCCAGGTTGAGTAATAATTAACTATGGAAGTCTTCGATCTCTTGCCTCCGTTTTCTTCTTTTCCCTTCACACATTTCTATTGCTTTGTCTTCCAGCTTCAGCTTTCTTTTTTCAACTGCTGTTTGGGAGCTGCACTAGGACTTAGATCCTGGAGGTTCCAAGGGATTTAAAGGTTGCGCTGACAAATTTACTAAGGAAATATATTTTAAAATGTCCTACCAGTAAACAAACACCAATTTTCTGATGTTTAGGAACAGCATCAATATTCAGGAGTAAACTGGAAGTGCATAAATGAGACAGTGAGGTGGATTAAAACTAGCACGGGATTGGAAATCCACAGACTGGGGGTCTTTTTGTGGATTTACCTGTAACTCTTCTACAACCTTAGGAAGAATGGTTTTCTATGAATCTCAGTTTCCACTGATATAAATGAAGGAGGTTGGAGACTAGAGCATCTCTAAGTGGCTTTTCCAGCTTTAAAATTCATTCTGTGCCTCTTTAGTGTTTGATAGAAGGAAATAATAACACATCGAATGTTTACTATAGCAGTTTACATGTTAGCTCACTTAATTCTAGTTAACCTAGGATGCAGATGTTATTACCTTTGTTTTACAGATGAGGAAATTGAGTCTTAATGAGGTTTAGTAACTTGGAAAGAGTTATAGCTAATGGGTGGTGGGGTGCTGAGTTGAGAGGGTCTGTCTGATCCTACAGCCCATGCTCTTCGCATGGTAGTACCAGAAAGTAAACAGCTATCTTAGAGTGTAAATGAGTATATGTGATTAGGCAATAAGCATTCTCTAAGCCCAGTTTCACGCCAGTCACATGGACTGGTTCATATGGAATAAAAATACTTGCATGACTACGTAAACATATTCAACTAATGCTGGTCCTGGAAGGAACTATAAAATAGGCCTCCCCTAATTTCTGTTTTGCCTTCCAAATAATTCAATATTCTTATGTTATCCTCATCCTTCCCATTAGGAAAGGATGTCATCTGATCAATTACTCTCTTCCTGTTGAAGAGAAGTAACACATTCCATTATTAAGTACCTGATAAACATGTAATGAATGAACGGTTCATCATTACCAGTATCCTAAGAATATACAGTATGTGTGAAGTCATCCAAAATACAAATTTGAATGTTATGTGAGCTTTAATGGAATTTTAAAATAATTTTAATTGAAGTTGAAAAGTTTACTATTTAGTTGGCTATAGACTCACCAAACGTGGGCTGAAAGGAATTGCAACAATCATCTGAGTTGGCAGTGTCTGGTAGAAATAATGACCCAGCTACTCTGGAAGCTGAGGTGGGAGGATTGCTTGAGCCCGGGAAGTGGAGATTGCAGTGAGCCAAGATTGCGCCACTGTACCCCAGCCTGGGTAACAGAAGAAACCCCAACTTCAAAAAAAATTATAAAAGATACATATGTAATTTTAATTTTTCTAGTAGATACATTAAAAAGTAAAAAAAAAGTAAAATTAATTTTAATAATATACTTTAACCTAATATATTAAAAATTACCATTTCAACATGTAATTATTATAAAATTTTGAATTAGGCTCACTTGAAATTTGAGGACCCCTTAATTTGTGGCTAATCTTTAAGGTCTTCCATGACCACTCTTCCTCTAAACTGTGTAAGATTTACTTAGGGTAACAGTCGGGTTTTTAAATTATTTTTTAAATTTTTGTCTCCTTCTGTTGCCCAGGCTGTAGTGCTCACCAACACTGCTCACTGCAGCCTCTACCTCCTGGGCTGAAGCAAGCAATCCTCCCACCTCAGTCTCTTGAGTAGCTGGAATTATGGACATGTACCATGTGCCCCCATGCCTAACTATTTTTTTCATTTTTTGTAGAGACAAACTCTCATTATGTTGCCAGGGCTGGTCTCAAACTCCTGGGCTCAAGCAGTCCTCTTGCCTCAGCCTCCCAGAGATTTGGGATTACAGGCTTGAGCTACCATGCCTGGCCCTAAGAGCCCAATTTTAAAATTGAGTATCTTAATTTACCTGATTTGACATAAAATTCTCCCTTTTTTTGAAGCTTTAAGCAATTAATTGCAAATATGTCAGAGTCTTAAACTTATTATGAAATGATAGCCAGTTAAACAATTTTATTTAATCCTCAGAATTATCACCAACCAGCAATTTTGAATTCATCGGCTCTTCGGCAAATTGCAGAGGGCACCAGTGTCTCTGAAATGTGGCAAAATGACTTACGGCCGTTGCTGATAGAGCGATACCCGGGATCGCCTGGAAGCTATGCTGTTCGCCAGGTGAGAACATGGGACACAAACCTCAAGGTGGTGAATACTTTGTTCCCATGAGGGATAACGTTATGGCTGAAGTTCTGAGATGTCTAATATTCAGATCTGTCATCACCTTATTCACCAAATAGGCAACCAAGAAAAATCAAACGACTGAGAGTACATGTCTGTTTTGAATTAAGTGGTACATGTTAATGTCAATAGTTTAGGTGTGAAATCTCTGTTTGGGGTACATTACACAGCCCTTAACTCTTGATCCTTCAATAACACACACCTGAGGCTCCCAACCAAGTTTTCTTGAATCTTAAACAATCAACAGCAACAGCCTTAGGGAGTTCTTCTTTAAGGTTCTGGGCCAAGAATATCATTGTACTGTCAGGTTATCACTCACCTTAGGGAAATCGTATTGTCCCTGGAGGGAGAGTTAAGGCTGGTGATAAGCTACCTTTCTCCAGGGCAGTGCTTCTCAAACTTCTGACTCTGACACACAGTAAAAAAAAAAAAATGACTTTTACATTTTATACACACAAATGTACTGGTATATTTAATTGAAACAAAACTTGTACGAAAAATATTCTTATTACTTGCATTTTACAACCATATTGTCAATTCTATTTTATTGGTCCTTAAAAAATGCTAGTCATAACCCACTAAACTGATTTCAAGACCCATTGATTTTACTACTGCTGTGGAGGGTAGAATAAGCTGGGCCAGACCTTGAATGTATCTTTGCCTCCTTAATGTCAGTCTTCTAAGCAATCTGAAACCTCTCCTCTGAATATCTGGTTTTTTTCAAACTAGCCCCATTTTGAGGAGCAGCTTGGGAAAAATGGGACTGGCCCTTCACATCCTCTTCTGAAACTCCTCCCGCAAAAGACCTTGGCACCCACTGCTGTGCCCAGAGTGAGAACTGCAAGGCCCAGGTGCCTAGCAATTGACCTCTTCCTTTTTACCCAGTGTGTAGCCTCTGCCCCTCAGGCTAGCCTAGATATCCTTTATCTGTTGCCCCATTAGCCTCCTGTTTTCCATCTGAATAGCTCTGGCTTCCCTAAGTAATTAGATGGTAGACACCCTGCAGGCACCTTAGTTCTGTCTAACCTTTAGGCAAGTGAGGAATAATAGCAATGATGGCTGACTTTCACTGAACAGTTTTTCAGGGTCAGGCACTTTACTGAGTTCTTTGCATAGATCATCTCATTCAGTCTTCACAACAGTGTGTAGATGCTATTATTACCTCAATGTTAGGAATTTAAAAAGGTCCAAGGTTGAGGTATGTGAATTAACTTGCTTTAGGCTATACACATACCAGTGATGAGGCCAGAATCTGCTTGAGGTGTCTGTCCTATCACTGGAGAGTTGGGAGGAATCAGCTCTGTGCTTTGTGCACTCAAATGTCTCCAGCTCTCCATCTTCTCACCCCCAAGCTGGAAAGTGAGGCACATACCATTCACTTGAACAATATTCCCTGGGCCTTATCTCTCAAGCATTTTCTTAAAACTGGCATTTTCCAAAAGCCTCAGTTCCTTGTTAGAAAAACTCTAGGTCTACGATGCTTACTCCTCCCATTCAACTCAACCTTTTTTATTTCCCCATACTATTTGCCCAGAGCGCTGTATATACCCAGAAATGATATGCGTACTTCAGGCCTGAGGTTCCTTGCCTGCAGGCTCTGGAAATCCATGAACACAACAAACATTGCTCGTAGATCTTTACCTTCAACACAGTACAGTATATAGCATAAATAATATACATAGATACTGTTGTGATTAAAAAGATACATATTAATTTAAAAGTGTTACTGAAGTTTCAGTAACATTTTCCATTATCATGAGGGTGGAGGCAAATGAGAAATTTGTAGACAGTATTTTAGAATGTGTTGGGAACTACTGCTGGGCTGCCTATACATGGTCTGGCTGATGGCTGTGTTAGATATCTCACTTAGATTCTGTTTTAGAATTTTTTGAGAAGAAAATTACCATTAATTTTTAGAGACCTATCTCCTAAACTGTGGAAGACAAAGGAATTTTCATTTCGAAAGTGAGGTAGATAACAGTATAATTATGAGGGAACTACACTAATGGTCTTAATTTGACTAGGATTAGATCCTTTCATGCAGAACTGAATTTAAACAGAAATGATTGAACCTTTTTTTTTCCTCCTGAGGCCTGTTTGAGCACTAGATGAGATGTTTTATAATTTAGAGTTTCAAGGATGTAACTAGAGAAGATCCTCAGCTATTAAAAAAGGGTAAACTTGATATAAAATTGGTTTGTGAATTAAATTTTGTAGTTATCAATAAAGATGTGTATTACTATAGATTCTCTTTTACAGAAAGAAAATATTTTGGGGAAACCCTGTCCTGTATTATGCATTTTCATGGTCTCTGATCAATGAGCCCAAAGCTGCCTATTGGATGATTAGGATATTTTTATTTTGAGGAGATGATTTATTTGTAAAATAAATAATTTGAAGGCATTACATTTGGAGCTATTTCATTGATTTATAAGATAGAAATAAAAAAATTAAAAAATTAGGATGATAAAGTCTTACAAATGGGTAAGCAATGTCCTTTGTCTAAAAGAGGCAAACTAGAAACTTCAGGGAGTAAAATCCCCCACAGATGCATAGTGCATCTGAGCCACTGAAACTGAACGTCATCAGGCACATAGATCCCAGGTGCACCCTCAGGCCAGCCCCCTAAGAGGAGGAGCCCAAGGGACTCACATATGGTGCACTCAAGAGGGAAGAGGTACCTGAAGTCATCTTCAAGTGGCAGAAGTCAGCATGCTGATGACGATGTGTTTGCAGACTTAGTGCAAATACTGGAAAATAGGTGTCTTCCAAACAAATCTGGTCTACTGATGTCATTGTTTCTCAGAACCTGGAAACTAGAATTTACGTTTAATTAAATGAGACCCAGGATCATTTACTAGTGTTAACCTAGAATAAATCCCCCTACCACCTGTTGGAAATAGCATATCATGTAATTAGAATATCATGTAATAGCCACTCTCGCTCTCATGTCTTCATCTTTGTATTTTTTTCTTTCTCTGCTCTGTCTCCATCTATTGCTGCTTCATCTCTATCTTCATCTCTTTCACTCTCTTTCTCCCTTTTTCTCTCCTCTCTGTTTTAAAACATAGATGTACAGCAACCCAAAGTGTGATCTATATTCTAAATTGCCTTTTGGCACTCCTGGAGGGCCCAGCCCTTGGCTGCTTTGGTGTTGGGAAGCGCAGCTGCTTTAGATTCTCTGCCACAGCCACACACTCCCTGCTTTGGGGTATTCGAATGATAGTAGCGGTAGTTTGGGGAGTTTCCCTAGAGACTTGTAGTGGGGACTTGTAGTGGGGACTTGTAAGTCTGAAAGCCAAAAACAAAACAACAAGGGATACTGGTGAGCTAATTAGGTTATGCAGCCAATTTGATTGTTTATAAAGATGATTTATCTTAGCTGCTAAGATAAACACAAAATATTTACACTGAATAAAAAAGTTCCTTCAGGAAAAACTCTTTTGAGGATATTTGCTGATTCTCTTGTGGATTTTAGTGTCAACATGATCATCAGATATGGTCAAGACCTGGTAACAAGTTGAGAAATAAGTTTGTGTATAACTTCTGAGTAATGCTAACAGATATATTTTTAAAAATTCTAATTCATTTTGTACACTTGCAATCTGCTATTGGTGTTGAAGAAGCCATTTTATGTAGCAGTTCATCATCTGGATACCAGATGTTCTGGAGTATATGTTTTTTTTTTTTTTTAAATGACCCTTTTTATGGAAAAAAAATTTTTTTTTACAGTCTAGGGATAAGTCATTTTCATATTCTTCAGAAAAACTTATGTTAGATGCAGAGTGATTTCTCTCTATTCAAACTATTAATTCTTTGTGTCATATAATTTTATATATTCTCATTAAATCAATTCATATTTATTCTTAGAATGAATGCATATTTACTGATAGCCTACTGTGAGCAAAGCACAGTACTAAGAATTGCGGAGAGTTATGAATGCTGATTTCAAAAAAGGTTATAAACATTTCTTTAGATTCTCTGATAACACAGCATGCAAATTTGCAATAGGAAAGGTAAGGTACTGCATACACAAAGCTATTTAGGACAAAGTCCACCCACTGTAAAAAGCAAGCAGTGACTAGCTGGGGAATCATTTGTTTAGTTGGCTTTTGCGGGATTGACTGTAGTATCAGTGTCCTCTCCCATTTAAATTCCCCTCTCCTTGGAAGCTTCCTGCTGCAGTTTTTTTGAGGTTCTTGCCTACGTGTCATGTCATTAGTGAGCGCAGGCCACATGGGACTTGGCTAGGACAGAAAATCCTGTATTTCTTTGGAGGATGAAAAAGAAAGCCTCACATTGATTTCCAGTTATTTATTTATCATCTTAAGGTCCATCCCAGAAATAAACTGTTTGTTCAGATCTGAAATTTTGGTTTTTGGTTAGATGTTAATTGAGGGACAAATAGTTATTTTGATGTTAGTTTGTCATTTGATTTTTTATAAAAATAATTTAAGGCAATTTATGATGATGTATATGATATTTGAGGGGGGAAAAAAAGGAACAGGCTGGGCATGGTGGTTCACACCTTTAATCCCAGCTCCTTGGGAAGCTGAGGCAGGTGGATCACTTGAGCCCAGAAGTTTGAGACCAGCCTAGGCAATATGGCAAAACTCCATCTCTACAAAAAAAAAAAAAAAAAAAAAAAAAAAGATACAAAAATTAGTCAGGCATGGTGGCATGTGTTTGTGGTGGCATGTGTTTGTTATTCCAGCTACTCAGGAGGCCGAGGCAAGAGAATTGCTTGAACCCAGGAGGCAGAGGTTGCAGTAAGCCGAGATTGCACCACTGCACTCCAGCCTGGGTGACTGAGTAAAGCCCTATAAAACAAAACAAAACAAAACAGAAAACAAGGAACATAGGAAAATGAAGCCAAGATAAAATAAGGATGGGAAAAGGCAAGTGAACCAGCAAAGAACTCACCTATAACATCTCACATCACAAATTCTATATGTTCTTTAAAAAATACTTCTAGTTCCTGAAGTGATGCTACTTTCTCCACCTGTTGCTTTCTTCTGTCAGTCACTGTGTTGCCTTATAAGGCTCAAGGTGGTCAGCAGAGATGGGGAAAAAGAGTCTCTTTTATATTTGCCAGCATTTGCAGTGTGTCTCGACCTGCCTTGGGTGCAGAGGGAAAGCTGCTTGATATGTTATTATGGTTCAGAGTTGCTTACTAATTCTTACAGTGAGCAGAGAGCTGAAATATCCCCAACCACCCCCTAGTTATGGGAGCTTTCTACATTATCCTTAGGTGAGCATTGCTGTCTTTTATTAGTGTTCATTACATATAAAGCATTTGCTGAAGTTAGACACATGCTATGCACTTGGGACAGAAAGAGCTACCTTTGCAGTTCTCCTTGAAGAGCTTAGAGATAGAGACCTGTAGGATGCTGGTTTACTTGATTTTTCAAACATGCCTTTGTAGCCTCCTGGAAATATTAAAAGTGTACTTTACTACTACCGAACTGAATCTCTATCTCCTGACTTGTAGACATGTCCATAATATATTGTTAAATGAGAAAAGCAAGGGCAGAGTAATATATAAAGTAGGATTCTTTTCCTATAAAAACATATACTCCTCTGCCAAAGATATGTGTTTGCATGCTACTGTAGGTTTGCATAAGCAAGGAGAAGATATGTCAAAGGATCTGCATCAAAGTATTAACATTGGTTAATATTAACAATTGGTTGAAATTGATTAGTTAGGGGAAGTTTAGGGAAGAGGCAGAGGATTAGCTTCTCCTTTAAACAGGAAAAATGCTATTAATTACAATAACAATACAAAGCAATTATTAATTACAACAATATTGCTATTAATACAATAAGTGTGTATTGCAATTTTAATTTGAAAGGCATTACTTAAGTTTTAAAATCACAGTTAACAAATGAAAGCTGTTCATTTAGATCTAAATTTTTGGTTTTTGTTTTGATCAGCACATCATGCAGCGAATTCAGAGGCTTCAGGCTGACTGGGTCTTGGAAATAGACACCTTCTTGAGTCAGACACCATATGGGTACCGGTCTTTCTCAAATATCATCAGCACCCTCAATCCCACTGCTAAACGACACTTGGTCCTTGCCTGCCACTATGACTCCAAGTATTTTTCCCATTGGTACAACACAGTGTTTGTGGGAGCCACTGATTCAGCGGTGCCGTGTGCAATGATGTTGGAACTTGCTCGTGCCTTGGACAAGCAACTCCTTTCCTTAAAGGTATCTATTTTCCGCTTGTTGATTCCTAGGATCAAATATATTAGCAGTAACTCAGAGTGAATTCTAGAATCCTTGGAGGAATGAGAAGGCCATTTAGAAATGGAGACTTTTGGTATATTTTTATTATGAATATGAATTGAAAGATTACATGATTTGACATATCAACCATGGGCAATAAACCTAAGATACGTGGCAATGCATTCATTAATTGGCACCTGATTTCCCAGCCGTGAACGCACATTAAATTAAATGCAACATTTCTTTGTGCAAAATGAAGGAGGAAGTTTATTTCAGGTATGAGAAGTGTTCTTGTTTCTGTGGCCATGAGACATCACAACCTTCTGATCTGAGAGATGGTGGCTCTTGGGTTGGAGGAGGGAGTTTCGGCAAAGTGGTTCTGAAGTGGAGAGTGGGTAATTCAGGCCTATCAAGATGAAACGCAGGAAGCAGAAATGCATTATTGTTATTATCCGTGAATCTCAGCTCCATTTTATGTAGCATAGCAGAGCTTTTGTTATGCTCTCAGCTCAAAATACTTCTGGGACTCTCAGATGTTATTTTAGTCTTGGTGTTCTTAAGGGTCTATTGGAAAAAAGTGCTAAGCTAGATGAAGACATTTTGTTCTGATATCACTCATAACCAAGTCAACACAACAAAGCAAAAACAAAAAACTTTGTTCACAGGTAACAAATACTTTGTTCCCTCCTCAGACAGAGCTTTATGAGGGTCCAGCTTTTGATACAATGCGGGTAATGAAGTAGAAGGTTTATCTTGTAATGGAAGTAATAGATATTTGGTTCTATTTTTGCTGTATATGCAGAACTTGAAGAAAGCAAGAATTGTTTATACCCTCTCAGTCTCCTTTTCACTTTTTTTTTTGGTTTGTTTTGTTTTTTGAACCTTCTACAATGCCTTTGTCCCATGCTTTGCCCTGCTTTTAACTAGTTTCCTTCCCCACGCAATTGGATGAGTGAGTTCAGAAGCTGATGAAAA
Source organism: Aotus nancymaae (assembly GCF_030222135.1). Classification (NCBI taxonomy): domain Eukaryota; kingdom Metazoa; phylum Chordata; class Mammalia; order Primates; family Aotidae; genus Aotus; species Aotus nancymaae. The sequence goes on from NW_026988471.1 coordinate 36,205,257, forward strand.
AGTCTAATTTTTCATGTTTGCTCTTCTAGTATAAGGACACAAAATGAAGTATGACTTGAAGACATTGTTCTGTGTAATGGATATATTTTCTCTGAGTGAACTCCTTTGCTTTTTCCCAGATAGCTCATACCTGCTTTTGGTGAACAGAAATATTAATAGAAAGCTCTGAATGAGTTATTGGATTGGTGTCATGATTAAAAAAATTTGAATCAACATACACATTCTCATAGTAATCCTTTCTTTTAGAGATAAATGGTGAGGTGGGAATTTTTTTAAGAGGCTATTTTGAATGCAGAGTTTGAGAGTATCAAACTTATTCTTCCAGTTATACGTTGTAACTAAATTTGTATTGAGGAGTTAAGTTCTTCAGCTGTCATGAATTGGGTAGATGGTGGTAGAAAGTGACCTGAAAGAGCACTGGATAAGTAGACTGGATTATTCCCAACTCCTCCTAGCCCCTCTTCTCTCCAGTAATAGGACAGTAATTACACATCCACATCCTCTGACTGGTAACTTTGCTATGCTCTCTCACTGCAGTTGGTTGTACTTCCTCATCCCCTCACTCTGGACTTGGTTATTTGACTTGCCTTGGTCAATGGAATGTTAGTAGAGGTGACACAAGCAGAGGCTAGAAATATGCTTGTGCCTTTGGGCTTGCTCTCCCGTGTCTTTGCCATAACCATGAGAATGGCATGCCCTGGCTAGCCTGCCAGTCCCAGCAGAAGGATGAGACACCTGGAGCAGAACCAACCTTGCTGACTGCAGAATGAAGCAGAGCTGCCCCAGCCAACCCCAGTCTAGATCAGCTGCTCCCTCACTGACCAACAGAGGTTATGTATCTCAGGAAGATATATAATGGTATTGTAAGCCACTGTGTTTGGGGTGGCTTATTCCATTCTGTTGTTGTGGCATTAGCTAACTGGTAACAGCCTTGAATGGGGAAAGACTGCAGGTAATCCACTATGTTAACACTGGTAATTAGGGATTACCATGAAGACCTTCATACATCAGGCCAGTCAGATTCTCCTAGCTCCAAGGTACTAGGCTGAGTTACTAGAAATGAAGGCCATGGCTATTGTTCTGTCAATCCTGAAATGAAGCAAAAAAAGCAGGTTGCCTTGTGGGACTCAGGATAAATGTCCACAACAGTTTATTGCTGGATAAATGAATGGATATCAGGAGAACAGAATGAGACTATATTATTGTACTGATCGTTGGAGTGACCCAGCTGTTGAAGATTCACTGAGGTACTTGAACTGTGAAGCTTCAAGAGATAAAAACTACTGACTTTTGCCTCTGCCCTGGGCATGAGCAGAATGCCTCTTTTCCCAACCCGACCCATTCTGGCCTCTTGTTCTGTGATTATGTTGTCTGATTTGGAACTAGAACTTTCAAGGCCCTTTAAACAACTGAAGGCTTAGAATGTCTCTACTGAAAGTAAGCATCTTACAATTTTTGCCAATGAGAAAATCTGTTTAATTATTTAATGCTTATTAAACTCTGAGTGCCTTTATATTGTACAAACATGTCCTTTGCTTAATGCTCTCCAGGAATTATGGAGGATACAAAACAAAATAAACTGTCCTTTCCTCATGGCATAATTAAGGAACAATATGAAATGATTAGCATAAAAAATTAACTTAGTTTTCAGATGATGAAGACAATTTTTTTCTCCTTTGAAATCACTGTTAAAACAATCAAGGCAACTCTTTTTTTTTTTTTTTTTTTTTTGATTCTCACTTTGTCACCCAGGCTGGAGTGCGGTGGCATGATCTCGGCTCACTGCAACCTCCGCCTCCCAGGTTCAAGCGATTCTCCTGCCTCAGCCTCCTGAGTAGCTGGGATTACAGGTGCACGCCAACATGCCCAGCTAATTTTTGTATTTTTAGTAGAGACGGGGTTTCACCATGTTGATCAGGCTGGTCTCGAATTTGTGATTGCCCGCCTTGGCCTCCCAGAGTGCTGGGATTACAGGTGTGAGTCACTGCACCCTGTGGAAACTCCATTTTTTTGAAGAAACTAGAGAACATCTGTGAATGGGAACCACAGTATGAAGACAGAAGTTGGATGGAGAAATGGCAGATGCCATATCAGAGTGGAGAAAAGTCACACTGTCCTGGAGAAGGAAGGAAATGGAAGAAGTCAGTGGTTTCCCTGACAGAATCCTAAAAAGGCTCAGAGATTTGAGATGTGACAAGCTGAGGAAGGCAGAGATGAGAAAGGGGCTGGAGTGGAGAGCGTTTGTAAGTCTGTCTAAGGAGTACGTGGATGTAGAGATTCCCACCCCACACCAGGCAGGCAGGTGAGTGCTCCTTGCGTCTTTGCCAGAGATGAGAAAATATTTTTCTAGAGAAGTTGAACCATGGAGGTTATGGAATTGAGAATAGCAAGTATAGAGGAGGGTGGCAGTGAGGTACCCCATGGAAACTGGGGAGACTAGGTGAAAGCCTACACATCGAACAGTGAGATCTACAGTTTCTCTCCCATCTTCAGCACCAGAAAGCCAATGGCCAGCTTATACCCATCAGATAGGAAACTGGAGGATTCTTCTCTATAGAATGTGAACCACCTCACCAAAAAATTCCAGAGGGTGACATTCAGTAATCCTCAGTGAAAACACTGACTAGGCACCAGATTGCCCTTCAGTGAAGCCAACCAATTTGTGTCTCCAACCAGCATTTCAATATCTTATTCTTTAACATGAATGAACACAAAGGATGCCCAGACATTTGCAGACAGACTCCAGCATGAAAAAAAGGGCCTGGAGCAGTGGCTTATGCCTGTAATCCTAGCACTTTGGGAGGCTGAGGTGGGAGGATTGCTTGAGGCTAGGAGTTTGAGACCAGCCTGGGTAACATAGTGAGGCTTCATCTCTACCAAAAAAAAAAAAAAAAAAAAAAGTTAGCTGGTTATGGTGGCACATACCTGTAGTCCTAGCTACTTAGGAGGCTGAGGCAGGAGGACAGCTTGAGCCCAGTAGTTCAAGGCTGCAGTGTACTATAATTGAACCACTGGACTCCAGTCTGGGCAACAGAGTGAGACCCTGTCTAAATAAATAAAAATTCTTAAAAATGTAAGAAAAGAAAAGAAAGAAAGCAAAACAAATAATACAAATTTAAAAATGAAGTTGGAGGAAATAGAGCAGAAAATGACTTAAAGGACACTATTCTACTATTACAGAAATAAGAGGAGACTTTATATCTATGAAATAAAACCAGAATGCTGCAATAACAGAACAATCAGTCAATAAGAAAAGGCTTTTGGAAATTAAAATTTCTATTTTCAAAATTAAAAAAGAATCAATAAAATAGTTGGATCCTAAAGTAGAATAAATATTTTTTTTTTTTTAGAAAGAAGAATGACAAAAAAGGAGATGATTATGACCTCTGGAGAATAACTGTAACAATTCCAGTAGTTCATATAAAAAGTATTGTGAATGAGAATAGCATTGGTCTTCTCAGTGGAAAGTTTGGGAGCTAGAAAACAATAACATTATGCCTTAAATATTTTAAATAAAAATAATTTGCAACCCAGAATCTTCAGACTCAGACAAATTAAATAGGAAAATAGAATGAAGACATTTTCAGAGATAAATCTCAACAATTTTCGCTCCCATGTACTGTATTTTTTTCCTTCAGAAGTTGCTTAAAGCTGTGCTCTAGTAAAATCAAGAAAGAAATCAAGGAAGAGGGAGTCCTGGAGGTCAGCTCACTGGGGATCCCATGTAGTAGAGGCAGAAGTCTGCAGGGTGATGGTGAGGGGAGCCCCAAGATAACAGATGGGCAGAAGACCTAGTGGTCAGTCCAGACTGGAACAGGCAGGAGAGGGCTCCTGAAGGGCCCATTCTTAAAAAACAAAACCAGACAGACACAGGAGAAACAAAGGTGTGATAGTGTCGGGAACGCTTGACCACATAATGATGAAGACATATTAGGTTCAGAGAAAACAAAGCAAATGAAAGAGAGGCCTGTGGTGAGGAATGGTGGAAAACAAGTTTGCAGAGGCAGGATGAACTCAATGGGGACGTATGTGTGTATATGGAAAAAAGACAGAAAGAGAGAGATCCCCACTGATTTTTGGTTTGAGTAACCACAAGGGTGGTGTTGCCATCCATTTGGTTGAAGAGACTGTTGGTAATACAGATTTCAGGGGGAACCTCAGGAGTTGAGTTTTGACATGCTGTTTAAGGTATCTATTAATGTCTGTGTGGAGATCTTCATTTGGCAACTGAATATGTGGTCTGGAGATTGGGAGTGAAGTTAGGGCTGGAGATACTGGAATTGATATGTACATGTATGTGTGTGTTGTGTTGTATGTGTGTTTGTGTGTGTTGTGTTTGTGTGTGTATGTGTGTGTTGTGTTTGTATGTTGTGTTTTGTGTATGTGTGTGTTGTGTTGTGTGTATTATAATAATATAATATTATACTATATATAATATATACACTGAGATTAGCCTGGGCAACATACTAAAGCTCCATCTCTACAATATTATTATTATTTTAAATAATTATATTAAAAATTCTGTATTATATGACACACACACAACACCATACACACATACACACACAAGACAGTACACACACAACCACACATATATGATTTAAAGGCTCAAGAATAGATATCAAGAGAGTGAGTGTGGACAGAGATGAGAAGAGAACCACGGAGCAAGCCCCCAGGGCTCTCTAGCATTAAGACAGAAGGGAGATGAAGGGAACCATTGTGCTAACTATGGTAGGAGGAATACAGTATTTTAGGAACCAAATGAAGAGAGTGTAGCTAGGAGGGAGTGGTTAACTATGTTGAATGCTGACAGTAAGTAAAGAGAGATGAAGACCTAGCGTTGAGCACTGGATGTAGCAATGTAGAGTCACTGGTGTTCTCAACAAGAGCAGTTTCAGTACACGATAGAGGTAAAACCCAACCGGGCTAAGTTTAAGAAGTGGAATTAGAGACAGTGTGAATAGACAACCCCTTCAAGGGTTTTGCTATAAATGGGATTAAAACATTGGGCAGTCGATGGTGGAGATAGTGAGTGAGGTCAAACATTTTAAGATGAGAAAAGCAGCAGCATGTTTGTTGGCTGATGGGAATTATCCAGCAGAGATAAAAAAGTTGATGATGAAGGAGAGTAATGGTATTTGCTAGAACAATGTCCTTGAGCAGATGAGAGGGGATAAGATTTTGTGCACAAGCAGAGACTGGCATCTAATATGAGCATGACAGAAAGAAATGAAGGTCATTGGTTGGGAATGAAGCTGGGTGAGGTGGCAGGGAGAGGAGGAATGTGAAATACTAGAAGAGTGCTAGAGTGACTGAACTAAGAAAATACAGTATGACTTGCCAGTCAACATGAAAGGCCAACATGAGGTTTGTGGTCATGAACTTTAAGCAAGGCCAGACAGTGTGGTTATATATTTTTTCTCTGGCGTGGTTTAGCTGCATGAGTACTGGCACAAAGTAGGTAGAGAGTGGGACTTAATGTTATGTTTTTGCCATGAAGATTTGACCAAGGCAGAGAGGGGCAATGGAGTTAAGGAGTGATTGGAATGATTGACTGGAATTTAAGCAAATATAGAGTCAAGTGAGGACATTACGAAGGTGAAGGACTGTGAAAAGGTGAAACATTCTAATAGATTAGAGGTTCTAGTGGGATTGAAGGATTTTGGAGTTTAGAGTACCAGGACTAATCTGAAAGACAGGGGTTATTGTCAGACAGAGTAAAGTGTAAAGTCATTCAGAATCCTACTCACTCTTTTTAGTTCTGTTCAAATACTATCTTTTTCATAAAGCCTTCCTTGACACCCCCAGCGTTTTGCCTCTCATTCTATCCAATTTCCAGAGGACTTTTATGTTACATTTGTGGCTATTGGCACATTTTGCCATGCTCACGTGTTTTATCTCTCCCCAACCCAACTAAAGTATAGGCTATTTCAAGGGAAGGGCTATAGTTATTATTCTTTGCGTCTCTGTAGCATTCCTGGGGCAGACTCTTGAAGCTAGACTCAGTACAAAATTGAAGACTTAAATAAGGTGAGAAGCAAGAAAGATTTACAGTTGTTTCAGGTTGGATTCCCTAGGAAGCACCCTCTGATATGGAGTTTAACATTCAGGTCACTTATTAGGGAGTGGCCTTGGGTATCAAGGAGGGGAAAGAAATGGTATTGGACAGAGGGAGAAGTTGAGCTGTAATGCAGGTTCAACAACAGCTTCAGCCAATCCCTGGGGAGCTCTGGAGATACAATGGCTCCTTAGAGAGCCCCCAGTACCGCAGCACTGGATGTAGGACACTCCCAGGAGGTGCAGCTGAGGCAATTCCTAAAGTGACTGACAGCTCTCCCAGCAGCTGAGGCAACACACCCTCCTGTAGGGGAAGTGGGTGGTGTGTCACACGGTTCATCACAGCACTTTCATTGTTTCAAAATTCTATGAGGAGTAAGAAAAAATATAAAAGACTTCCATTTTCAGAGGGGGTGGAAGAACGTGGTTTATATGGGTGAAGACTGTGGGAGGTGTGCTGACATTTGAAGAGGAAGTGGTGTGGAATAAATTTTGGCATAGTTTCACTTGCTTTGGTATCTTCCTTTCTTCGTGGCACATCTATCTTTTTGCCTAATTAATTGAAAATCATGCTGTTTTTTCCCATCATCACAGTATTTTTTTGCTCTCTTTTTATTGTTGTTTTTACCAGAATGTTTCAGACTCCAAGCCAGATCTGTCACTTCAGCTGATTTTCTTTGATGGGGAAGAGGCTTTTCTTCACTGGTCTCCTCAAGATTCTCTCTATGGATCTCGACACTTAGCTGCAAAGATGGCATCAACCCCACACCCACCTGGAGCGAGAGGCACCAGCCAACTGCATGGCATGGTTAGTCTGGGCAATTTCCATGGCGTTGTAGCTGTAGGCTCTGCCTCTAAGAAAAAGGTTGCAAAAGCCAAGTTAAGACCTAAAAATGCCACAGCATCCTTGGAGCAGACTGTTTATGATAGAACATTCCTTGGCAGGCATTGGGTTTTTGAGGAATCCCAGAGCTAAAAAGAATGATTCTGAGCCGGCACTGTGGCTCATACCTGTAATCCCAGCACTTTGGAATGTCAAGGAGGGAGGATCACTTGAGCTCAGGAGTTCGAGACCAGACTGGGCAACATAAGGGGACTTTGTCTCTACAACAAATAAAATAATTAGCTGGGTGTGGTTGTGTATGCCTGTAATCTTAGCTACTCAGGAGGCTAAGGCAGGAGGATTGTTTGAGCCCAGGAGTTCGAGGCTGCAGTGAGTTATGATTGCTCCATTGTACTCCAGCCTAGGTAACAGAGGGAAACCCTGTCAAAAAAACAAAACAAAACAAAACAAACAAAAATTCCTGGTTAGAAACCATGTTTGACTGAGCTTAATTAAAATGATAAAATGATGTAATGGATTACAGGAACATCAGATTCAGTTGGGCCCAGTGGGAGCACATTCCCTCAGTACTGTATGGAGGTGGAGAGGGCAACCCCTTTCTTTGAGGGCTTTATAAGTCTGAAGAACATGGGGCTTTGGGAAATGGAATAAGAGAGGGGTAGGGGTGAAGAATTTCCTTGGTGGCTTCAAAGCTATACCATGCCTCCAGTGTGACTAGACAGTTTGATGTGTTGGTTTTGATGTGGCATTTTTGACATGGGGGTGGGGATATTTTGATGCTGCCTTAAAACCCTGCTATTATTACTAAGTAACGGATGCAACACACAGCCTCATTTTCATTCCCATTTCCTGGGCCCACACTCCATCCCTGATCCTTCCCCCGACCCCTGAATCCTCTCCTGACTCCGGCTCTCTTCCCATATTTGATCTTTATTCTGTCCCCACATCTTCACTAACCCCAGCTTGGAACCTCATGCTACCTTTGAGACTTCACTCTTCCCAGTGCCTCCATCCATTCCTGACCCTCACTCCATCTATGAACTGATAGCTTATTCCCAGTACCCATACTCATTCCTGTCTTTTGTCCTATCACTGACCTTCACCCTATGAAAGTCCAAATGGTCAAATTCTGTGTGTTCTATAACCCTAATATACCTCATGTTGGCATTTGCTTCCTCCTGTTGTTCATTGGAAGCTCCTAATGGGCCAGGGGAATGTGGTCAGCATCTCATTTATTCACTTGTCCCCAAGTGGCCAAAAAACATTCAGACAAAGAGGAGAGGCCTGGTTGATCAGTAGTAGAACAAAGTTACTTATTTATGTAACAAGCCAAAGAAGCCTATTTTTCTTACAATGAATATATTGAATTTTTGTTTATGAATTTATTCATGCTATGTCCTTAGGATCACAGACTCTGAAAATATTTGTCTACTATGTGTTAGAATGTATGCTAAATATTTACCCACACATTATTTCACTTAGATAAATCAGGAGGAGACCTTAATCTAGTGAGTAGTCTTTGGAGATTCCTCATGATGAGATGATGGAGAGCTATAACCAGAAGAAAACCTTAGAGATCAGCTAGTTTGAGCTTCTTATTTGATACACAAGGAAATGGAGATCCAGAGACACGATGTTATATAGCTCCTGTACAAGGAACTTTTCTTAGATACTGCTTGATTAATAAATAGTTATATCCAAGTGCCTTCCTTTGGGAGTTGTATCATTACAGATTAAGGATAAAATGGCTAAACAGAGTGGAATAGAAGATCAGACGGGCTTGGACTCCTTTCTGAAAATAAAGTAAATGTATGCTTTTAAAGTCCACAAAATATTTATCCAAATGTCTTCTTCTTTTTTTAAATTTTTTATCATTATACTTTAAGTTCTTTCTAATTTATCCTTAATGATATCCTTTTGGAGTCACATATACGAAGAATCAATTTTTGCTATTTGTCCACATTGCATCAGCAAGATTTAAAGAGTTCTCCAAAATAATTAGCATAAAATGTTAGTAAATCTTTTCATATAGCTCTCCATATTATTCTCAATTACTAAAATGCAGTTAATTTTGACTGATTGTATTTCCTTATTGATGAACATAAAACACATTTTGATGATGGTGATTAAACAATACTTTTTCTCCCTTAGGATTTATTGGTCTTATTGGATTTGATTGGCGCTCCAAACCCAACATTTCCCAATTTTTTTCTAAACTCAGCCAGATGGTTTGAAAGACTTCAAGCAATTGGTAAGCACCACTGTTATTAATAAAGAAAACATAGTTTCTTCCTACTGACAAATATTACATTTTAAAATTCAAAATTTATAATTTGGCTGGGTGCGGTGACTCATCCCTATAATTTTAAACACTTTGGGAGGCCAAAAGGGCAGATCAGCTAGGTTCAGGAGTTTGAGACCAGCCTGGCCAACATGGTGAAAAACTATCTCTACTGAAAATACAAAAATTAGGTGGGTGTGGTGGCAGGGGCCCTCAATCCCAGCTACTTGGTAGGCTGAGACGTGAGAATCACTTGAACCCAGGAAGCGGAGGTTGCAGTGAGCCAAGACTGCGCTACTGTACTCCAGTCTTGGCGGCAGAGTGAGGCTCCATCTCAAAAAATTGCTTGATTGATTAGTTTATTATTCTTTTCATCTTTGTAGTGAGCCCAGCTTATTTTCCTGCATGAAACTGTATTTTGACTTGGAAACTAAAATACTATATTTTATGTTTGCACATCCTTAAAAATGGTTTGAGAATATTTTCCCAGAGTCCTGTTTGAAGCATGTAGAATGTATTTCTAGAGGAAACTTTACTCAACAAAGCATGTTGGCTAATGATGAAGATGAAGTCTTTACAATGATACCAAAAGATATTCTTCAGTTTTCTTTCTTTTCCATCTCTGTCTTTGCCATCTTCTATTTTCTACCTTATCCAGATATTATTTTCCTTTAAATCTAGTACAATCTCTGCCAATTTTCCAAAGAAGTAAGAGATCAGGATGAAGAGAAAGCCAGATCCTTCAAGATTTAGAGTCAAATAAATGGGAGTAGACTAGCTCAGACCAGACCAGACCAGGCCAGGCCAGGAAACGTATGTATCTATGGCTGAGGAGAGGGGCTTGGGGCTTGGAGTAAGAGAAGGAGAATAACTTCTTACCTGTGTGCTTCCACCCTACCCAAAGCAAAACAAAACAAAACAAAACAAACCCTTCAGACATCAAGGAAAGATGAAAATGAGATTGATCTTTATTGTAGAATCCAGGCCAGGGGGCTGTGTTGAAGGCAAGAACTTCATGCTAGAAATTCCTTATTCGCCACATCAACTTCTTGGAGCAAGATAGACTTGCATTACTTCTAAGCAGTGGGAAAAACACTGCCATCGTAACTCACACTTTTGCCATTGGTAAATAATTTGTCTAGATTCTTATAGAAACTTGTATCTGAACTTCAGATACTCATCGTTGGCAAATTTCATTTCCTAGTTTGAAGGAATTACTATGATGGTATTATTAATATAAACTTCTTGGGCTTCTTCCTTGCAGCATGTTTTCCTTACTTTGATGGTCGCCTCTAAAAACTGAGTTTGGCTTTCTTTCAAGGATTTTGTGTACTTTTATTATTTCCTGTACCAGAATGAAGTTATGCCAATGACTTGCACCTTCCTGCAATTTTAACCCATTGTGCTGCCCCTCCTACTGGTATTTACATTTCAAACCATATCTCTAGTTGTATAGGAAAAAGTGTCTCACGGTAAAGGAATTATAAGTACCAATAAACAGACAGGAATATTGTTTTTGGTGGTGGTTAGGGCTTTCTTAATGCTCCTAGAATCATATTCCATATGGTTGCTTACTAGTTGGTTTAGTTTTACCCTTTAAATTTAGCAATTAAAAAAAGCTATCCTAGGAAATTTCATTTGGTTTTCTTGTAATATTCATGTGATCTCTTGTCATCTGCAACCTCCGCTTCCTGGGTTCAAGTGATTCTCATGCCTCAGCCTACTGAATAGCTGAGATTACAGGCATCCACCACCACACCCAGCTGATTTTTGTATTTTTAGTAGAGGCGGGATTCACCAAGTTGGCCAGGCTGGTCTCGAATTCCAGACCCTAGATGATCTGTCATTCATCACTTAGTATCTAAATTTAGATACTAATGATCTGAATCAATGACAGATCATTCATCATTTAGTATCTAAATTTAGATATTAATGATATGAACCAATCTAAAACTATTTTAAATGACCTGAATCATGACTTATGCAGGCCAGTGGTTCTCAAAGTTTAAAGTGCATCAAAATCACCTGGAGGACTTCTTACCACACAGATTGCTAAACTCCAGCCTCAGAATTTCTGTAAGCCTGAGTAGGAGCAGATAATTTGCATTTCTAACAAGTTCCTAGATGTTGCTGATGTTGCTGATCAGGTATCACAACTTTGAGAACCACTGATGTAGGTCACACTAGGTATCCCTTTCCATAGAATGGTCACTTGATATACTTCATCTCTATTCTGTTTGAGTATTCCCCTTTTAAGCTCTGTATCTCTAAGGCATTCGTTATGCAGCATCTTGGACCTATAAGCATCTACACTTGCACCTGTGTTCCCCCGTTTCAGCCACCTGTCTTCTGTTTTTTTCATTCTCTATCTCTCCATTGTTCTGTTGAGTTTCTACCTCTAAGGAGGTTCTCATCTGTCAGTTTAGAGCCATGTGTGACTCTTCTTTCCTCCTGCTCCAAAATGTATATACTCGTGTTCAACCAGATGTTTATTGTCATGGGTGTGGCCATGCTTGCTGTTGCATAATCTTTTAAAAATTATGGACACATGGTAAGATTTCAAACTTATTAAGGATACAGTATGAGTCTCAATCAGATAAAAATAGAAGTTCATCTAATTGTCATCTACAGAACATGAACTTCATGAATTGGGTTTGCTCAAGGATCACTCTTTGGAGAGGCAGTATTTCCAGAATTACAGTTATGGAGGTGTGATTCAGGATGATCATATTCCATTTTTAAGAAGAGGTAATGTTTGTGTGTGTGTGTGTGTGTGTGTGTGGTGTGTGTGTACATGTGCGTGTGTGTGCATGCACATATTTTAACCTATTGTATTTATTGTATTTTATGTTCATTTTGAAAGTCCAAGACTATATATCACTTATCCACTCACAAGAGGAGATCAAGATCAATATTTTCAATCTTTGCTCATCCCCAAACCTTATTTAACTTTCTGGTGTCATTAGACAGCTCACTTGCATAGCGAAACTTAACAGGTCTTTAATTGCTGCAGATATTTGAGAAGTAAATTAAATATGAATAATAATTGATATGTTTTGATTCATTAAGAACATCATTCTTTAAAGATCGACTATGCTAAGTTTAAATACTAATGATCTGAACCAATCTAAAACTATTTTGAATGACCTGAATCAGAAAATAAAAATTAATTTGAATGAATACCTATCTTTAAAAAAGAGATATACATATTGTGCTATAAATAAGCTTTCACCAATATGTGTCTTTTGATTATGTGCTGGTAAGCTAGAAGTCAGATGCTTAAACCAAAATGAATGATAGGGAAGAAGTCCTTCATTTGATCTTTATTGACACCAGGTATGATTCAGACACAACATTTAATGCTTTAAGGTTCAACGCTGCTTATCAGTATGATATTTAGATGTTACATTGAAAATCTAAAACTTGTTGTGTGTGAGATGTGTACGTGGGACATGGGGAAAGGGCAGAGTTGAGGATGATTTCCAGAAGTCTGACCTGAGCACCTGGATAAACGCAGACCATTTACTGACAAAGGCAAGACTAGAAGAGTAGCACTTACCTTAATGAGCCTTATCACTTCCTAAAATTATGTTTTATATTTGTTTATTCGATTCTTTTTCTACTGGATTATAAACTGTATATGGGCAGGGCTTTGCGCTTTCACTAATGAAACGTCAACTTCTAGAACAGGAACTGGTATATAGTAGGGGCTTTTAAATTATTTACTGAATTATTTAATATTTGTTTAATGAGTGAGTGATTTTGGAGTACAACGGTGGGATATGAGAAAGTACACAGATGATGAATTATCAACTGTCTTTATATGGTACAGATCTCCCTCTGCTTGAAGAATGACACTTTCTAGTTTACTCACTGGAGTAATGCACATAGTTACAAGTTGGTTCTTTCTTACTAAGGTGTTCCAATTCTGCATCTGATACCATCTCCTTTCCCTGAAGTCTGGCACACCATGGATGACAATGAAGAAAATCTGGATGAATCAACCATTGACAATCTAAACAAAATCCTACAAGTCTTTGTGCTGGAGTATCTTCATTTGTAATCCTGACTTAGTTTATGGAAATTGCTTCTAGAATTTAATTCAAAAGTCAAGGCATTATTTAAAATAACCTGATTTCAAACAAATGCTGTGTGGAAACTTCTATCCTATAGATTGTCCTATTCTTAGGTGTTTTTGGGTTATCAGATGAATTATAGAATACTTATATTGTGATATTGCATCCTAAATTGCTCATTAAGTTTTATTTACAGGTTGAAAAAGAGGGAACATGTAAGGAAAATGGAAAATAAATATCTTTCAAAAATTCTTTTAGATAAACACTATGAAGCAAAATCAGGTTCATTTATTCAATATCATTGTCTTCTAAACAACTTAAATGGTGGTTGCAAAATATAGCCTTCATTTTATGATTTTTCATGTGTGGGAATCAATTACATGTAATACAAAACAAAGATGTAGTTTGAAGGCTCTCATTTCTTTGAGAAATCTTTGTAGGGTTAATCTTATGGAAATTAAAATCAGAATTAAATGCTATGTTGTGATGTCTTTTTATATATAAAAGAATAATAATATAATTTAACACATAGTCCAATTTTTATAGGGTTTTGAAAATTTAACATTCTCATTATAAAAATAGTAGTGAAGAACAAAAATTTTGGAAAATGGAGAAAAGAAAACTATAATCCCATTATATTAATAGAATCACCATTAGTTCGCTCTTTAGTTTTATATTCCCGCCCTTTTTTGTTTTTTTGAGACAGGGTCTCTCTCACTCTGTTGCCTAGGCTGAAGTACAGTGGCATCATCATGACTCACTGCAGCCTTGACCTCCTGGGCTCAAGTGATCCTCCCACCTCTGCCCCATGAGTAGTTGGGACTACAGGCTTGTATCACCTACCTATTTTTTTTTTTTTTTTTTTTTGCCCAGCTAATTTTTTTTTTTTTTTGGTATTTTTGTATGGATTTGTTTTCTCCATGTTGCCTAAGCTGATCTTGAACTCCTGGGCTCAAGCAATCTTCCTGCCTCGGCCTCCCAAAATGCTGGGATTACAGGCATGAGCCATTACACCTAGCCTTCTCACATTTCTTAACTGCAGATTTTTCTTATAAAGGTATAATCAAACTGTATTACAGTTTTTTGGCCTGTTGTTTCCTGTTAAACGATGTAATTACTAGACATATATTTGCTGTTTTAGTTTTGGATTGAGGTGAGGACAGAACTCTAGAGTCAATATTAAGGTAACACGGTAGTATTGCAGTAGTTGTGACAATTTTTGAGTAGGTAGATTATATGGTATTCAAGTTTGGTTAATTACTTAGAGCATTGTTTTTTGAAGATATGTAGGCATTCATAAGTTGTCTTTAGCTACAGGAAACAATTATCTAGAAATACTAACTTGATCAATTAAATAATGAGGAAATCGATCCTGGCATACAGATGAAGTTAGTTGGGGCCACTGTCTTCTGTGTGTTCCTTGTTCAGACAAGATATTTAGTAAATACTCAGTGAATTAATGTGCTGAATGACAATGGAAGTCATTGGGAAAGTAACTTACTTGCTAAAACAAAGTTTTCAGGTAAGAAAAGGATAAAAATAATTTTATCTGTTTAACTATGTAAATTATATAGAAGAACATAGCCAGAATTATATATATATATTTAGATGTATTCTATGCTATATATAAATATATATTTTATATATAACATTACCTGTCTACAATTTCATGTTAGTAAATTTTACAGAATTAGATTTCTCTAGTATTTCTTTTTGTTTTACGAATGTCCTTCTAAAGTCATGTAAAGGGATGTCGTGCCTTTGTGAGTTAATGATATTAAGAGCTAATACTAAGTTCTAACTCTGTGCTAGACAGAGTAACATGTGCTTTGTATGTTTTACTGACTTAATCCTCACAACAATCGTGTGAGGTTGGTGGTACTAGTAAGCTTACTTTATGAAGCTCAGAGTAGTTAAGTGTATTTTCCAAGATTACATAGTTAGCAGTAATAGTGGGATTTGAACCCAAGCAGTCTTGCTCTAAAGCTTATGCTTGGGAACCACCCTAGAATATTGGCCCTTTATGTGAAAAGAACTATGCAGAATATTCCTAATGCCAAATGCAAAGCAATAGTTGTATCTTGAATTTTTTTTTTTTTGAGACAAAGTTTCGCTTTTGTTGCCCAGGCTGGAGGGCAATGGCGTAATCTCTGCTCGCTGCAACCTCCACCTCCTGGGTTCAAGTGATTCTCAGGCCTCAGCCTCCCGAGTATCTGGGTTTACAGGCATGCACCACCATGCCCGGGGAATTTTGTATTTTTAGTAGAGATGGGATTGCTCCACGTTGGTCAGGCTGGTCTCAAACTTCCGACCTCAGCTGATCCACCGGCCTTGGCCTCCCAAAGTGCTGGGATTACAGGCATGAGCCACCACACCCAGCCTGAAATTTTTATAGGTCATTTCAACCTGGGGATGCATTCTTAGGTCATTGCTGCCGTGATTCACCTGACAACATAGGCTTCAGAGACACATCATTTCCATGCAGAATGATTACTCTGCTGTAGTGAAGGCTGTTTTTGCATAAGCATGGGTATATAGAAATCAACACGAGTGGTTTTGGACTAAAGTATCTAAGACACAAAGCAGGATTAAAGGGAGCTACATTTTCTGGACTAATTTTTTGGATGAGAGAAAACATTTGAAAAGAGTTCAGAGAAAACACATTTTTTTAACAGTAAAAAAAAAAAGTAAAGAAATGGTCTAACAGACTGAAGATATTAAAACAGAATGAAATGAAGTTTTAAGGAGGAAGCTAAACATTAGTTGACAATACTGCATACATAATTATAAGCCTAAATGATAAGCTCCTTTGGAGGCAAAATGAAATTAATAAGAGATCTACTATAATCTGTTGAGTTCACATTAGTTTAATTATTTTTACAGGAGGTTGGTGGATATGTTGAAATGGGATAAAAGAAAAAAAAACCATAAACAGCTTAATTCAGTGAAGGTTTTCTTCCTTTGAAAAGACATATCCTCAAATTCTACTCACTAAGAGTTTGCACTGATATGGGAAAAGCAGTCATGATGTCATAAATGGAGACATTTTAAGGCATTAACCGGATATTAATCTCTGAAATATATTCTCTATAATTCATGCCAGTCAGAAATATTACTTTTTACAAATTATAGCTGCAAAGACAGTGCTCCATAAACATCAGGTTCCATTTGGAATTTTTCTATGTGCATTTTGGAGCATTTTACTGCCCCTAAGAGAACAATTTGTATGTTTTGTCTATTACTGTCAACCCTGCAATACGAAGGGCTATTTTTCTTCTGCAAGAGAAATGAGTTCAAAGGAAAATATTCATAAAAGAGTATTCATAACCTTGGCATCTAAAAAAAAATTATGAGCCTGTTATTGTAGCTTGAGGGTTGTGGCTGGAAGAGAAAAGACAGATCCTTCAACATGGAGAAGTGTTTTAGATGGCAAAGCAGTTGTCATAAGAACAAAGCAGCTCATGTTTTCAGCTCCAACTCCAAATCTTTAAGCAGTTTATTTCATGAAGCTTCTTTCTTCCATCAAAGAAATACATTCATTGCGGCGCTGCAGCAAAATCATGTGAAAACTGAACGTTTCCTCAATCAAGTTGGCCCAGCTGGAGGTGATTACTTTGTGTCAAGGAGGGATGACAGACAAAATTCAAGACACTTCCATTTCTTTAATGTACAGACAGCCCCTCAGGGGGCTTGGTCACCGTATATTCTGCTGAAAATCAAGTCTCAGTTTCTGTGCAAGACTTGAATCTGAGGAACAAAGATGGGAGAGGGGAATAGAAGAAATAAAGAGAAGATGAGGGAGACTATTCAGGGCAGCTGCAGTAATTTAAAGCAAAGCTAATGTAGAAAATTTGGGGGAAATGACTTAAATTTGCTATTCATGAAGTCATGAGGCTGTGCTTTCAGAGCCAGCCTTCCCCCTAACTTCTGGCTTCAAAGATGAATGTACGAAAGATTGAGGTTTCACTCTCAGTTTCAGGGCCACTCTTTACGCAGCCTGAAATTCTAAAAGTAGCTTTGAAGTGGTTTAACTGCCTCCCTTTACTTCCCTTTTGTCTGTCGCTTCTGTGTCTTTTATGGTACATCTTTTCCATCTCTCAAATAATGAAATGACTGCTTTGTGGCAAGGGGCAGATAGCATTGTGTCAAGCTACTGCTGTGTTCCAAGGTGCCGAGGTGGAGAGAAAAGGTTGTTAGCTGGTTGAGCCAGGAGGGTGGCATAGGATACCCCTCACATGCTCCTAGATATGAACATTGGCCCCAGGCTCCTGGCAATACATCCAGCTGCAATAATTTATGACAGTTTTAAAGAAAGCTGGGATGAAAGGACTGCCTTGTGTCATGGCTCAGCCGGAATTTGGTTGGAGTACGCATGCAGTGTGAAGTCATCTTACTGTGCTCGTATTTCAAAGGCAACACATGGAACATAGCCCACTCTCCTGACATATCTGAATTTGCCAGTGAAGAGTTTAGACCATTTGAGAATTAGCATTAAGAGCACAAAATTGCTAAGAAGGGAAAATAGCATGGCTTAAAGCAAAAATAAAATAAAAATAAAGAAACAGACACCCCAAATTCACAAAGGTTACACAGGTGATGTAAAAATAGATTTAAAAACTCATAAATTATAAATAGCACTGGAAACTTTATTCTCTTACACTTACTGAGCACTGTGTGGTCCTTGGCACTCACAGATTTAACATTTGTGGTTTTGGTTAAAAAGAAGGACATGTAGTAAATTACACGAGCTAAGAGATTGGTGTGGAGAAGTAAATGAGCATAGCTGACTACCAGCCATCAACTTCACTGCTGTTCTCTAGTCATCCTTGCAGTAACACCTGGGACTTGATAAACTCTGTTTCTTTGTAAAAATGAACCCCTCCTCCAAGCCAACTGCTCTTGCTGGAGATGTTATTGAGAGGTCTTGAAAAATGCTTGCTACAGTGAGTAGCTTTATGAGTGATTTTAATCCTTTACTAATAGATGAATTAGTACTACGAAAAAATGACTTCAAAATTTCAGTTTTTAAACTTTATTTAATAGGGAAAATTATATGCAACAATGGTATTCAAAACCACTTAGGATATTTTCCTTGAGAATTGTTAAAGCTCCATTTTAGGTTATGTCAGAATGATTCCATATCAACTAACTGCTTGTGATCATCCCTTCATAGGTTTACCCACAGAGCTGTATATTAGTGTCCTCATTTTACAAATAAGTGAAAAGAGAGTTTAAATTATTCTCAGTTGATGCTAAGACTAGCCTTTAGGGAACTTAATTTCTGATACATGACATGGCTGATTTCAGCTCGATTAGAAGGGACTTTAGAGATTTCTAGTTCACTGGCTTACTGGTTTTCAGCTACCCTCTAGGAGACATTTGAAAATGTGTGTGTGTGTGTGTGTGTGTGTGTGTGTATGTAGTGAAATGGGTGGTGAATGTTTGCTTGTCATGAAGACTGAGGGGTGCTTCTGAAATTTAGTGGTCGGGGCAAAAATGAATGTTTGGGACAGTTTGCACACTAGAGAATCGTCTCACCCCAAATGCCAATGGTGCCTCCACAGCACTGACTAGTTTTCAACATTCTCATTTTAAAGGTTTAGCTATCAAGATCTAGAGAGGATGGATCATTTAAGATTCCTTTGGTTGCAAGTGACAGAAAATTCAAACTTACCTGAGCAAAAAGAGAAATTTATTTCATGTCTCTGACTTCAGACCTAGTTGACCCCAGAACCCTATCTCTTATCTATCTGCTCTGCCCTCCTCTGGGTAGGCATGAAACTTAGGTAAGTATTTCCTTCTGGGGGCAAGATGGCTGCTAGTATCCCCAAGTTCGTAGCCCCATAACTCCAGTTTCAGTGTAAGGAGATTACCTGTCCTCTGAGCAATAGTTCCACAAAGTCCTTGGCCTTACTGCCATTGGCCCAAGTGGGGCTCTGGGACCCTTGCTGATTCAGCCTCTGGGCTGGTGGATGGAATGCACTGATTGACTTTGGCCTGTGGCTCATGCCCCTACCTATAGCTGGGAGAAGTGTCAGCTTTACCAAACCACAGGAATGAAGGCAGGGAGGAGGTGGTTGTCCAAAGGAAGATCTAGAAAAAGAGTGCTGTGCAAGCGAGAGCAACAAATATCCATTATAGTAGGTAAGTGAGTTGGGTGACTTATGCATGATATAAGGCATGGTACCACGTTATCTTTCTTTTTTAATTTTTTATTTTTTTGAGATGGAGTCTCTGTTGTCTAGCTGGAGTACAGTGGCGCAATCTCGGCTCACTGCAACCTCCACCTCTTGGGTTCAAGTGATTCTCCTGCTTCAGCCTCTCAAGTAGGTGGGATTACAGGCATGCACCACCATCACCTGGCTATTTTTTGTATTTTTAGTAGAGATGGAGTTTCACCATGTTGGCGAGGCTGGTCTTGAACTCCTGGCCTCAAGTGATCCACCTGCCTCAGCCTCTGAAAGTGCTGGAGTTACAGGGATGAGCCACTGTGCCCAGCCTGCCTTTCTTTTATTTATATACTGTGTGGACATTATAATGTGCTGTTAGAATGGAGATGTACTTGGTCCTTCATCACAGTTCATAAACTACAGTGTGAAAGTTTTAGAAGAAGAGCATAGGAGTTATAAGGATAGACTATGCTTCCTGCTTAAAAATATGAATTAGGCTGGGAATGTGGCTTATGCCTATAATTCCAGCACTTTGGGAAGCCAAGGTGGGAGGATTGCTTAGGCCAGGAGTTGGAGACAGCCTGGGCAGCATAGCAAGATCCCATCTTTACAAAAATAAAAATAGTAGCTGTGCATGGTGACTCCAGCCTGTAGTACCAGCTACCTGGGAGGCTGAGGTGGGAGGATCACTTGAGCCCAGGAGTTCGAGGCTGCAGTGAGCTATAATCACACCATTGCACTCCAGTCTGGGTCACAGGACAATACTTCGTCTCAAAAACAAAAATAAAAAAATGAGAATTAGAAGATTTGTAAATTGAGCCGTTCATGTTTCATTTCCTTGCAGTTGGACTCTGGTGTTGGAAATAGGAGTTTGTTAAAGGAAAACAAAGTTGCTTCACATAAGCTCAGATTTTCTTCAAGATCATTGTATTTCCCCAGATGTACAAACAAGTTGATAGAGCTTACAAAGTTTCATCCAAGGAAGGAAGAAACATCTTTGGATATTTAAACTTGTTAACATTTCACCTTGACAGGAGGCAGAGGGATTACAGTATGTAGGAAACCAAGAAAAATGTAGGTTATTTAGGAATTGACCAGGACAAGTAAACTTCTCTGCTACCAGAGGCTGGCAGTCATGGACAAGACCTTGTTCAGACAGAGCCTGAAGCCAGGTTGACCGTGAAGCGGATGACGAGGTCGGCAGAAGGAAGGAAGGGTTTGTTGACTCACCGTGAACGTTTCAGTCCAGCAGTTCTCTTCAAAGTCAGAGTTCAAGGTAGCACTTTGATCAAATATAAGCTTCTTACATGACTCCTCAGAGGTTGTTAAATGTTATCAGGCCAATGTGTGAGGGCCAGCCAGGTCATTGGTCTCCATCAAGGCCATCATCAGACCACACCGTGGGGTGGAGTCTGAACTGAGATGGTTGTTCAGTAGCTGGAACCAAAAGAGTAGAATCCAAGTGCTTTAGGGTTGAAACAGGCCTTATAAACCGTCTACTCCAGGAATGTCCAATCTTTTGGCTTCTCTGGGCTGCAATGGAAGATGAACAGTTGTCTTGGGCCACACATAAAATATACTAACACTAATGATAGCCGATGAACTTAATTGCAAAAATATCCCATGATATGTGTGTGTGCGTGTGTGTGTGTGTGTGTGTGTGTGTGTGTGTGTAGATGTGCTCTTGCTCTGTTGCCCAGGCAGGAGTGCAGTGGTGCAATCTCGGCTTACTGCAACCTTTGCCTCCTGGTTCAAGTGATTCTCTTGCCACAGCCTCCTGAGTAGCTGGGATTACAGGCATGCACAACCACACCCAGCTAATTTTTGTATTTTTAGTAGAGATAGGATTTTGCCATATTGGCCAGCCTGGTCTCGAGTTCCTGACATCAGATGATCTGCCCACCTCAGCCGCCCAAGGTGCTGGGATTACAGGTGTGAGCCACTGTGCCCACCCTGTAATGTTTTAAGAAGGTTTATAATTTTGTGTTGTGCTGCATTCAAAGCCGTCCTGGGTCGTGTGCCACCCATGGGCTATGAGTTGTCCAAGCTTGATCTACTCTATGATTTTCACCCTCAGCTTTAGATTTTCCTTGGGGCTGCACTGCACAGATGGTCCCTGTCCACATTTTTGCCTCTTTCCCAGTGATTCAATGTACTCTAACAGTTTTGAAAGTTTTTGTATCCTTTCTTTGAAGGATACCTCACATGAAAATCTCAAAGATAAAAGCAGTGCAGATCTGGTTGAAGCAAGGGGAGTGGCCTAGATCTTTACTGGCAAAATCTTATCCAAACCCCCAGCACACTCACCCTGACCCACTGCAGCAGGGACTCTTCAGCACCTCCCTGCAGCCTGGTGTTCTGCAGACCTTAGCTTAGAGCTCTGATCTAATCTCCAGTCTCCTTTTGGTCAGTTCTCAGAGGCAATGACTTGGTGGATCACTCACTCCTTGGCTTCTAGGTCACCACTTTCACCTGGTTCTCCTACCTTACCAGTCTCTCCTTCTGTCTCCTTTGCTATGTCTTTTATTTTTTTTGGTCTTTCTGATTCTTAGAAATCAGAATATTTCTGGGGCTTAGTTCTTGGACCTCTTCTCCAGCTATACTCACTACCCAGCTGATCACATCCAGCCCCACGATTCGAAGATGATGTTCAGATAACTTCCAAATTAGTATCTCCAGTCTCAGTCTCTCCCCAAACTCCAAACATCTCCTCTGGGGTGTCCCAAAGACACCTCAAATGATGAAATGCAAAACTGAATTCCCAGGTCCATGCATCCTCCCAAATCTTCTTCCTACCTCAGTAAATGGACACTTTTTAAGCCAGGTACTGACTTTTCTTTTTCAGTTCAGGACGTTATCAAGTTCTGCAGGCTCTCCTTTGTACCCTCAATCTGTCTACATTGAGCACTGCTTCCACTCTGGGTCAAGTCACCATCATCTCTTCCTGGCCCCCCTGTTCCACCCTTGCTTCTGCAGTTTCCTCTTACAGGGCCCAGAATAATCCTTTTAAATTGCAGTTGGGCTGGGTGTGGTGGCTCATTCTTGTAATCCTAGCACTTTGGGAGGCTGAGGTGGGCAGATCATCTGAGGTCGGGAGTTTGAGACCAGCCTGGCCAACATGGCAAAACCCTGTTTCTACTAAAAATACAAAAATTAGCTGGGCATGGTGGTGCACACCTGTAATCCCAGCTACTTGGGAGGCTGAGGCTGGAGAATCGCTTGAATCCAGGAGGCAGAGGTTGCAGTGAGCTGAGATTGTACTACTGTATTCCAGCCTGGGCAACACAGTGAGACTCTGTATCAAAAAGAAAAAAAAATTGTAATCAGGTCATATTAAAGCTCTGAAATGGTTTTTCATTTCTCTCATAATAGGATCCAGTGACATTCCCATGGCTGGCAAAGTCCTATGTGACCAGGCTCCTCCACCTTTCTGGTCCCTTCTCCTATGTCTCTCTTTCTACCTCACTTCCCTTGGCCACACTGCTCTTCTGGATTTTCCCAAACAAGCTGAGCACAGTCCTGAATCATTGCCTTTCTATGTGCTGCTCCTCTGCCTGGAATGCCTTCCCATAGATATTTGCGTGGCATGTGCCCACATTTCATCTGAAGCTCTGCTTAACTAATACTTCATTGGAGGGCCCTTCTCTGATCCCCTTCATCCTGTCCCCTGGGCTTGTCCATTTTCCATCCTGGAGAGGTCTTAGGGACAACTTACGCTGTAAAGGCACCACCATCAATCACTTCATGCCCTAATGCCACAGATTGCTTCCTCTTCCGCCAGAGATGAGGGTTAGACTCATCTTTGATAGGAGCTGCAGCAGCTGCAGCACTGAAGTCTGACCACTGAACCCAGGGAAGCTCTGGCTTCCCCAGCAGCTGCCCAGGGGGCCAGTGACACAACCCAGAAATACATACAGTTAATGTCCTGCACAGTAGACAAATCAATGAAAAGCAGGAGATAGGAAGAGACTGAGGGTTAATTGCTCATCCTTCCTCCCTCCAGTGTATTGTTTTGAGATGCAGTGATTTTATTTGACCTCTCTGGAAGAGATGGAGATGGAGAAACAAGCTGTATTTGTTGCAAAGCTGGCCATCTTGGTAACATAACCCTTGCAGTGATTTTATTTGACCTTTCTGGAAGAGATGGAGATGGAGAAACAAGCTGTATTTGTTGCAAAGCTGGCCATCTTGGTAACATAACCCTTGCAGTGATTTTATTTGACCTCTCTGGAAGAGATGGAGATGGAGAAACAAGCTGTATTTGTTGCAAAGCTGGCCATCTTGGTAACATAACCCTTGTATTTGCTATTCTTCCTTTCCTGTCTCACTTCCTACTTTCCTTCACTTTTACTGTCCCTAAATTGCACCTTCTCTCATAAAGTCTTAGCCATGAGCTTTTGTTTCAGGCTCTGATTTCTAGGGCACTGTTATCTGTTAGATTATTTGTGTGTTCAGTCTCTCTCCTCTCTAGAATGTGAGCCCAGAAGAAGAGCAGGGACTTTGTTTCATTTACTGCTATATCTTCAATGACCAACCTAGTACTTGGCACATGGTAGATGCATATGAGACACTTGTTGAACTTCACCATGAGGAAACTTGTCTTTCCTAATCCTGGCCCTTAAGCCAGGATGATTCACTTAAGCTTGGATGATTCACTTGTAAGTCACCTGGTAAGTCCCACTCATCTGTAGCAATCATTTGACACCTCTTGCTTTGAATCTGCTCTTGATCTTGTTCCTGCTTTCTCCTCTCTCATCTGTGGTATGCAACAGGATTCTCTGAAGTGTTCCATCCTGCTCCATTCTAGACTTCATGTAATAGTCAGAGAAATGTTTTAAACACATTAACAGATCTCATTGCTATGCTGTGTAAAACCTCCTCATGTTTTTTTACTGCACTGAGAATTAATATGAACTCCTTACTAAGGCCCTTTCCACTCAGAAACTCAACATTCTACCACTCTTTCCCTCCCTCTCTGGGTTACAACCCCACGACCCTCTTTTGTTCCTTGAACTTGCTAAGCTCTCTCCTGCCATAGGGAGGCTTCTGGACATCCTTATCCTCCACATGGGATTCTCCTTTATTCCCGATTCACATGGCTGTCTCTTTCTTGGCCTTCTCACAGAGGACTTTTCTCACATCCCCTTATCCAAAAAAGGTCCTTCCCTGTATATTTCTATCTCAGCACTCTGCTCATTCCTTCCTTTATTCTTATCACTATGGGGGGACCTGTTTTCATGATCAAATTGTAGGTTTCATGAGGGCAAGGACTATGTCTATGTTTTTCATCATTGTATTCCCAGCACCTTGGAGATCTCTCACCTTGGAGATTTGCGTGTGGCAGAGGTTTAATACATATATGGTGATTAAATAAATATTCAAGAATTGATCCAGCTTCTATTTTTTTGGCTTCAGGACTTGGCTCAAATGTCCCTTTCTCACAGGCCTTCTCCAACCACCCTATATAAAATGTAACAGTGTATCTCCTGGCTTTGACACTTGATTTTGGTGAGAGATTTGGTATCCTTGGTCTGGGCCTTTGGTGTTCTCTAAGAACCTGGTTTGTCCTCTGGCTCTACTGGCTGCCATGGTTATCTAAGCCTCCCAGCTCCAGCTCTCAGGGGCCCTGTCCTCATTCAAGGCCTTCCCTGCTTCATCCTGGAGGAGATGGGGCAAACTGAGATACAGAGAGCTTCAGCAAGTTGTTCAAGTTTATGCAATAATGAAGATTGGGCCAGAAGTCAGCTTTTGGGATTTCCACCCAGTCTAACGCTTTTTCACTCTATTATGCTAATCTTGTATCTCTATTTCAAATCAAAGTGACTCATTTTGGGTTTTCAGATGGGTACTCCAAGTGTTATGGAGTACATGGTTATTTGAAGTAACGAAATCAGAATTGAAGCTTCTAGCTAGACAGATAAAACTTCAAGCATCAGACTACTACTGAGGACCAAATCTACCCACAGGGCTGGAATTAGGCACCAAGGGAACAGATGCAGGGAGAGATCCAAGCTTGCGGCCAGGAGCCAGATGCTGGGTGTAAGCTGTCTGCCTGTCCTTCTTTCCCAGGGCCCGCCAAAGGGAGGCTCTGAGATCCAGGATGGGGATCTAGCCTTCAGTTTCCAGTAGGTTCTGAAAGTGCTGCCCTTAGGGAAATGGTGACTTAGAAACAGAACTGCAACAAGTTTCAGTGGGTCCAGAGAACTCCCTAGGTCTGCCTCTTGCCTCCTCTCATCTCTCCCCTTCAAAAGAAGGACATTTGAAGACATCCCAGGGAAGAGAGATGAGAAATATGGATATGAAACAAAGTGATATGAAGAACCACAGTATAGGGTACTTTTCTGCATTGGGTAAGATTTGTGGGTGAGACAGAGAACTGGGTGGAGGGCAGAAGGCCAGAAGGAGTAGGCAGAGGAAGGAGGGGGTGTTGAGGCTCCTTCAGGCATTGAGCGAGAAACCTGCCCTCGGAATAATCACACTTGATCTCCTTTTGACACTTGATCTCCTTTCGGCTTCTGTGTACCAGCAAGGCCTTTAGGTTTAGTCGTTTCCTCTGTGGCAGAAAAGGAAGCCCAAGACAATTTGCATAGGCAGCTCTCAAGCAAAGCCTCCCTCAGAGAGTTTCTGACTCATCCCATGACTTCCTCCCCCATCTGTCAACAGGGGAACCTCCAGGTGGGAGGTTACATTTCCTGCCTCCCTGTTATGGACTATTTTCCTTCCCGGGAGGTGAGGCGGAAGTGGAGGGGACTTTCTCCCTCCTCATGATCCCATGCCTTCTGTCTTCTCCCTGTTCCTCTCTGTCAAACTCTATGCTCCCATTTTAAGCTGAGAGTAAGGAACAGCAGAGTTTATTAAAAACATTTTTAAATCAAGAGATTAAACTCTGTTAATGGTGGAATTTCAAACATGAGTCAGTATATAAATCTGATTGTAGAGATGAAGGTTTGAAGATATTTCTGTGTTCTCAGAACCTCAGAAGTCAATTCCTAGACATTGCTTCCTCCTTAGGGCAACTTCGGCACATGGTCCCCAAGGATATAGGGCCAGGATCCATACAGAGGTAGTAGGCTACATGTTTCAAGTTGTAGGATGCTCTGGCCCTCAAGTCTATCTATCCTCTTCCCTGAGTTCCACACATCATCTTCTACATGCTGCTGGGCTCCTGAAAGCGACACAGCACCATGACAGGCAGCTTGTGTCAGCATTCATTCTTTCTGTGTTTCGATAGTGTTAGGGAGGGCACCATCTGTGGGTTCTGTTTTGATCCACAGTTCTCCCTCTGGACATGGGATGTATGAAAGCAGGAAACAGGCTGCCCATCTGAGCTTTTCCTGATATCATGGCTACTGCACTGGCTGTTACCAGAGCTACACAGGAACCCCGGGGAGAGGGCTTGAAATGGTTGTGCATGAAGTATAAAGAAAAAAGCACTCAGAGGTGTGGAATTTAAGAAAAAAGATTGGAGAATAGAATGTTCTGGCTTGTGTGCCTACTGATATTAGAATTGTACAGCATTTTCCTCCAACACCCTGGTGGCTACTTTCCAGTCTCTTGCTGATTCCTCTTCATCTTCAGACTTGTCAAGGTTGAAAGGCTCTAGGGCTCAGTTCATGGTCCTTTTCGTTTCTCCATTTCACTTAGTCCATTGCTGACCTCATCCAGCTTCAAGTCTTTAAATACCACATATATGTTGGTAACTCCTGGAGCTCTCAAATGTTTTCTAGACTTGTATATACAATTGCCTACTGAACAGTTTCACCTGAAGGTCAGATTCAGAAAGTTCCCACTGAACTTCTGGTCTGCTCCCACAAACCTGCTTCAGACATTCTCTTCATCTCGGATGAGAGTTGCTCCAACCTTCCTGGAGTCATTCTTTTTTTTTTTTTTTTTTGAGATGGAGTCTTGCTCTGTCGCTCAGGCTGGAGTGTGGTGGTGCAATCTCGGCTCATTGCAACCTCTGCCCAACAATTCTCCTGCCTCAGCCTCCCTGGTAGCTGGGATTACAGGGGTGTGCCCCCATACCCGGCTAATTTTTGTATTTTTAGTAGAGACGGGGTTTTTCCATGTTAACCAGGCTGGTCTTGAACTTCTGACCTCAAATGATCCACCGACCTTGGCCTCCCAAAGTCCTGGGATTACAGGCATGTGCCACCGCGCCTAAGCTTGGAGTCATCCTTGACTCTTCTAGTTCACATCCTACACCCGATTAATCAGAAGATAGCCCGAGCAGGTCTATCTTCCAAATACATCCAGAATCCAATCACCTTTTACCACACCATTGCTGCCACACTGGTCCAAGCCACCATTATCTCTTGCCTTGATTACTTTAACAGCATCTCATCAAGGCTTTCTGATTCTACCCTCACCCCCTTCAGTCTACTCTTAATGCAGTAGGAAGAGTGGTTCTTTAAAGAATTGGGTCCCACCATGTCACTCCTCTACTCAAAGCCCTGCAATAGTTTCTTGTTTCATTCAGAATAAATTCCAATGCCCTTACAGTGGTCTGCTTAGTCCCCTGTGATCTGTCCTTGAACACCATTCTGACTTCATCTTTGACTGGTCTCCTACATTGCTCACTCTTCTCTAGCCACAGTGGCCTACTTGCTGTTTCTTGAACATGTTACTCTTAATCCTACCTTAGGACCATTGCACAGGCTGTTCTCTCTGCCTGGAATATTTTCTCCCCAGATACCTCCATGGCTACTTTTAAAAATCTCCTTCCAGTCCTTGCTGAAATGCAATTTTTCAATGATGTCTTCCTTGATCCCTCAGTTTAAAGTTTTAAACTTGAGCTCTTTTACTCTTTTCTACTTACTTCTGTATCACCCTCTAACATATGGTAAAATTTACCTGTTTAATGTATTTGCTTTTTGGCTGGGCTCGGTGGCTTACACCTGTAATCTTAGAATTTTGGGAGGCTGAGGTAGGAGGATCACTTGAGCCCAGGAGTTCAAGACCAGCCTGGGCAACATAGTGAGATCTTGTCTCTACTAAAAAAAAATCAGGTGTGGTGGTGTGCACCTGTAGTCCCAGTTACTCAGGAGGCTGAGCCGAGAGGATTGGTTGAGCCCAGAAATTTGAGGTTACAGCAAACTATGATCATGCCACTGCACTCCAGCCTGGGCAACAGAGTGAGATCCTGTCTTAACAAAAAAGTTTGTTTTTTATTATTTGCTCTTGCTTATTGAAATATAAATGCCACAAAGGCAGAGATCTTTGTTTTGCTTATTTGAACAGAGGCTGGCAATGGTGGGTTTGTTAAAGGAGTTGGATTAACAGCAATGGAATCAGGGATAGTCTCACAAGGGAGGGCAAATGAAAGGTGGGAAAGTGTCCACAGAGCACCAGAGTTTAAGTTGTGGCTAGTTATGGTTGAGGACCAGAGAGATTCTTGGTTGTAACTGGAGATAACACTGTGGGCCAGAATTGTCAGTCCACACATCCTCTGGGGTCTGTTTCGTGGTCATTGAGAATAAGCCAATCTGATTAAAAGAAAAACCAGGCATCCAATTAGTTAGACCCCACGAATAGGCATGACTTCTGGATTACTCTCTTTTACTTTGCCTTGGTTGTTGGGAGGCTACATCATATTTCATGATGCAAAGGGGAATGAATACTTGGTTCTGTTTTTCTTCTTTTATGTGGGCATAAAAAATGGTAGGCAAAGTGAAAAGTTTCAGGGGGAAATGCTTTGTTCATAGAATTGCAGCTGGAGTGAGCTAACTGGAGAACATTTTTGTAGTGAATCTTACGTCCATGCATACTCAGTGGGTATGCTGACTTTTAAGTTGTTTCGGATGTTGGCATTTACAACCACTGCTATCACTGCCTGTGCTAAGGCACAGCACCAGAGAAGTGACACCTTGGTAATGATGAAAAGCAAATCATCTGACACTTTCAGGACCACAACCTGAGGGATGCTCAAACCTAACTTCATCATTCTGCCTCTGGTCTCATAACCTTTGACTTAGGTTCTGGTACCTCTGTTTCTTGCTAGTTTCTCCTTCAAGGTGGTGCTTCTGACAATAGCACCTTATGGAGATGGTGACTCTAATGATTAGTAGTAGCAACCCCTTTCACTCTTAAGAGTTCAAGTTAAGATGATAAAATTTGGGGAGTACCCTATATCTAGGGCTTAGCTTGGTGGTGACCTTGGACTCCTCCAACTTGTGGACTCTCTGCCCCCCACCCCTCCACTCCCTCCCACTGGCTTTGGTGATGGTGAAAACTTGAATGTGTGGAAGTTCACATTCCACAGAAGTTCAAAGGTTCACCCAGTACAGTTCAGAATATGTAATTTGGCCATTGAATAACAGGGTGGATTCAGAAGTTTCTAGTTACCAGCAATGGAGAAGTGGTGCTAAATGAGAACAGAAACCCCAGCCCACTCCCTGGAGTTTGAGTGACCAGGAACCACATTGGCTGGAAGACTATGGCATGGATCTTAGTGTACTGTGAAGAGATGTTTGTGGTGTTTCTTGTTGGTTGTAACAGCAAGTCATTTTCCCTTTCCGGGCCTTGGTGTCCTCATCTGCAAACTACAGGGATTCAACCTAATGGTTTGTTGGGTCCCTTTGAGCTCTATGAGTCTATGGAGCAGTGTAGCATAGTACTTAAGAGCCTTGCCTTTGGAGATAGACTGCAATGTAAAACATGTTCAATTTTGGTCAGGTTATGAGTTCAATTTTCTCATGTGTAAAATGGGGATTATATTCACTTATAGGCTTTTTATGATGATTAAATGAACTAATGCATAAGAAAACACCTTGGAAAGTGTCTGGCACCTAATCGTTCAGTGAGGGATATTGGCTACTATGACCCTGCATGTGATTCACATGGGATTACTTTCAAAGCATATGATTTCATGTAAAAATTTCAATTGTGGGTGGTCACTTGGTGCCTCTTGTTATCTTTATTTTTATCGATGAGAAAAGTGAAGCTCAGAGAAGTCAAGTGATATCTCTTTGGTCACAGAGTTGGTGTGTGATAGAGTCAGGGCCTTGCCTCATACCATGGAAGAAATGAGGTACATCAATCAGACATTCGTTGAAGAGACAGACATGGTTGTATGCACTTACCCAGCAGGGAAGACCTTTTAATCACAATTATTTACGTACGAAAATTCTCTAGAGATTAAAGGAGAGGCTGTTGTAAGAGTCTGATGATTAGGCCAGGGAAAATAAAAAACTTTCTGCCTCTTGGACAATGACATGGCTTGTTTTTTTGTTCTTTTGTTCCACTGTCCTGCAAAGTGGCTGTATACGATTCCACTAATGTCATCGCATAGATCAGACTCTGTTTCTCATTGGCCTCTCTGATCATAGTCCCTGAGATCTGAGTCTTTACTCTTCACCTCTGATCTTCACCACTGTTCTATCAGTGTCTGTTTTGGGGTTCTGATTTTCTCTTAAAATGTCATAGGAATTCTTTTTTTTAATTAAGTATTTATTTTTTGAGACAGAGTCTTGCTCTGTCGCCAGGCTGGAGTGCAGTGGAGAGATCTAGGCTCACTGCAACCTCCGTCTACCAGGTTCAAGCTATTCCCCTGCCTCAGTTCCCCGAGTAGCAGGGACTATAGGCACATGCCATCACACCCAGCTAATTTTTTGTATTTTAGTAGAGACGGGGTTTCACTATGTTGGCCAGGATGGTCTTGATCTCCTGACCTTGTGATCCACCTATCTTGGCCTCCCAAAGTGCTGGGATTACAGGCATGAGCCACCACGCCCAACCAAGAATTATTTTTTATTCTTTTGCTTTATATTCCCTATACATGTCTGTCATAGAAACATTGAAAAATCCTGTAATGTGTAAAGAAGAAAACACTAATCTTACAGATGATCACTTTCTACATTCATTCTAGATTTCTTTCTATGAGCATATACATATGTCAGTTTCACTTTATTATCATCCTGTTTGTGTTGTTCTATAACCTGCTTTTTGCCCTTATTTTAATATGAGTATTTCTTCATGTTATTAGCATGATTTAAAAACAAGCTTTTAATGGTTGCTTCATAGTCCATTGTATGGATGTACCAAAATTTATTTAAGCCGTTTCCTACTGTTGAACACTAAAGAGTCTTTCCAATATTTCACTTTGATAAATAATACTTGATGTAAACTTTCTGCCTGTAAAGTTTTGCTATGTCTCTGCTCGTTTCCTTATTGATAGCATTTTGCCTGTGAGGGCAGCAGGGTGAATACTTGGAGGATTAATCCCCTCTGAGGCAGCTGAGCAATGGGAAGGCCTCTGCAGGGCCCCCACGCTGCCAGTAGGTGTCATCTTCGCCTCATGGTTTCTTTCTTTTTTTTTTTTTTTTCAGGATCCTTTTTGAAGGCCAAGAATAGAATAAATTTGTGAGTCAATAAGATTCAGCTCCAAATATTAAAAGTATCTTATAAGGAGTACAAATTAGCAGTGCCTGAGGGCTGTGGACCTGGTTATTTTGCTTTCTGTGTGGGGTTGATTTCGTCCAGCCCAGCAGTATTTGCTGCTGAGCTGATTCTGAGAAAAAGTATTGAATCTGGTCTGCTGGCAAAACTCCATCCTCTCAGGCTCTCTAGGAAACACACACACACACAGACACACACACACACACACACGTGAAAAAAGCTGCGTACTGAGGACTTCCTCAAAGCATCTAGTAATAAAGAATTCTGAGCAATTTTAAAAGATAGTTATTATCAACACTCTTTTCTAGATAAGGGGATTAAGGCTCAGAGATGCTAAATGCTAAGGTGCCAATGGTTTAAGGCAGTATTCAGACCTGGGTACATTGATCTGTAAAGCCTATTATTTTAACAATTTCCCTATGTTTCTTAAAAATGCTCATTCTGGCAGGGCATGGTGGCTCACACCTGCAATCCCACACTTTGGGAGACCGAGGCAGGAGGATCACTGAGCTCAGGAGTTCCAGACCAGCCTGGGCAACATGGTAAAACCCCATCTCTACCAAAAATAAAAAAAGTTAGCTGGTCATGGTGGTGCACACCTGTGGTCCCAGCTACTTGGCTTGGGAGGCTGAGGTGAAAGGATTGGTTGAGCCTGAGAGATGGAGGTTGCAGTGAGCTGTGATTGCACCACTGCACTCCAGCCTAGGTAACAGGGTGAGACCCTCTCTCAAAAAAAAAAAAAAAAAAGGCCAATTCTGAGGCCTGGTCCCAGGCCTATTGGACCAGAATATTTCAGTATGGGGCCCTAGATTTTCCATTTAAATGATCTTAGGAGATTTGTCTGTGCACTAAACAGAGGTACCCATTTCATTTGTTCTGCGACCAGCTGAATCAACTAGAAACCATGAGAGGTTGGGAGAGGCTGGGTTGACCTTGGGTGGTCTGAGTCTTGAAGTCACTTGTCCAGTTTCCATTTTAGGTCAGCAACAAAGGTCTTGAAATAAATAATCTAGAACTGGCTTTGAGAGAGCATGTGATATGTTTTGAAATGGAGAGTTTTGTGGCCTTGGTAACTACTCTTCTTTCTTTGGCTAAAAAGATTCTTTGAAACCCTTTTCACTCCTTAGCAGAGCAGCAGTGTGGTTTAGGGACTAGGCCTGTGCTTAAAGGTCAAACAGGCCTGAGTTTGAATTCTAATTCTGCTACTTACCATCTCTCTGATACTGGCCAGGTTGCCAAAGCTTTAAGGCTCAGCAACTTCCTCTGAAAAATGGGTATAAATATAGTCACTTCATAGGGCTGAGTTGAATATAAATAAGACACTAACAGTGAAACGGTAACATCCAGCACCTATCACATAGTAACTGTTCAGGAAATGACAAAAGAATAGTTATTTTTAAAAATTAAGTAGCAGGGAGAAAAAAATGCAATATTAAACCTAGGTAACTGTCTTTTTTCTAGTTACTTAAAAACAGCTTTATTGAGATCTATTTATCACATGCATACCATAAAGATTATCCATCATAAGTATACAGTTTGATAATTTTTAGTATATTTGTTGAGTTGCACAACATCACCACAACCCAGTTTTAGAACACTTCCATCATACCAGAGGCTTCCTCTTGCCTGTTTGCAGTCAATTATTATTTACTCCTAGCCTCAGGCAGCCACTGACCTGCTTTCTGGCTCTATAGATGTTCCATTTCTGGACAGTTCATATAAATGGGATCATAAAGTATGTAATCTTTAATGTCTGGCTTCTTTCCTTAGCATAATATTTTTGAGGTTCATTCATGGTGTAGCATGCATCATTAGTTCTTTTCTTTTTGCTAAATAATATTCCATTGTATGGATACATTGGGATGTATCTGTAATACATGTTGTCGACCCATGCATCTGTTGATGGCCATTTGGATTGTTTCTACTTTTTGCCTATTACAAATAAGGCTATTATGAATATTCAAGTACAAGTTTTTATGTGAGTGTATGGTTCCAGTTCTCTTAGGTATATATGTAGGAATAGCATTGCTGGGTAATATAGTAACTCTATGTAATTTTTTGAGAAATAACCGAACTGTTTTCCAAAGCTGCTGTACTGTTTCACATTCCTACCAGAAAGGTATGAGAGTTCCAATTTCTCCATATTCTTACAAACACTTGTTAGTGTCTGTCTTTTTGATGATAGCCATCCTACTAGGCGAGAAATAGAATCTCACTGTGGTTTTGATCGGCATTTTACTAATGACTAATGATGAGTATCTTCGTGTACTTATTGACCATTTATATATAACTGTTTTGGAAAAGTGTCCATTCAGCTTTTTGACCTACTTTTTCATTGCACTATGTGGCTTCTTACTATTGAGTTAACAGGAGATCCTTATATATTCTGAGTACAAAATCTACAACTGATACATGACTTCCAAGTATTTTTCCCCATTTCATGAGTTGTCTTTTCA
The DNA here is from genome assembly GCF_030222135.1 of Aotus nancymaae. Classification (NCBI taxonomy): domain Eukaryota; kingdom Metazoa; phylum Chordata; class Mammalia; order Primates; family Aotidae; genus Aotus; species Aotus nancymaae. The sequence continues at coordinate 36,239,537 of NW_026988471.1, forward strand.
CCTTCTTGATGGTATTTTTTGAAGCAGAAAATTTATTAATTTTGGTGAAGTTCAATTTATCTATTTTTTTCTTTTGTTGCTTATTTTAGTGTCATATCTAAGAATCTATTGCCAAACCCAAGGTCATGAGGATTACTTCCATATTTTCTTCTAAGAGTTTTATTGTTTTTAGCTCTTACTAAAACAACTGGATTAAGTGATCTTTAATCCATTTAGAATTAATTTGTATATGCAGTATGATGTTACGGGGTCCAGCTTTATTCTTTTACATGTGCATATCAGTTGGTCCAGTACCATTTGTGGAAAAGACTGTTTTTTCTCTGTTGAGTTGTTTGGGAACTCTTGTTGAAAATAATCTGACCATGATGTAAAGATTTATTTTCAGACTCTTAATTCTGACCCATTGCTTATGTGTCTCCCTATGCTAGACCACATTCTCTTCATTTTATAGCTTTCTAATGAAATTTGAAATGAGGAAGTATAAGTTATCTGAATTTGTTGTTTTTTCAAGATTTCTTTGGCTAGTTTGGATCCCTTAGATTTCTGTGTAAAGTTTAGGATTAGCTTATCAATTTCTGTAAAAAGGCCTGTTGGTATCTTGATGGGAGTATGTTGAGTCTGTACATCAATTTATGGACTATATCCATCTTTACAATATTAAATCTTCCAATCCATGAATGCAGGATATCTACTTGTTAAGCCTTCTTATTTTTTTTTCAGCAATGTCTGGTAGTTTTTAATGTTGTTAAATTTATTCCTAAATATTTTATTATTTTTGATGCTATTTCAAATAAAATTGTTTTAAAATTTTTTTTTTTTTTTTAAGAGAAAGAGAGAGAATAGGAAGGAGGAAAAAGGAAGAGAAAGAGAGAGAGAGAGAATGGGGAGGAGGGAGAAGGAAAAGAAAGAGGGAGAGAGAATGGGAGTATTGCTTTCTTGCCCAGGCTAGAATGCAATTTAGTAATCGGTATTGAAAACCTCTTTTATACTGATAATTATACATAATGATGTAGTCAGGAAGGAATAAGGGAAGAAAATAACAAACAAACAGCCAATCAATATTTAATTTAAACCTATGAAATGCTATGCGATTACTGAGGAGTGATTTACTTCCAATTATATAGAAATATATTTGGAATAGGTGTGAGGTGGTAATGTATGTTTTGTGTATTTGAAGTGGAGAGTTCTATAAATGTTTATTAAGTTTACTTGTTCCGGGTCTGAGTTCAAGTTCTGAATATCCTTGTTAATTTTCTCTCGTTGATCTATAGAATCGTTAGCTCTTCTTGTTGCATTAATCCTTTTGCCGTTATGTAATGTCATTCCTCACCTCTTTTGATCTTTGTTGCTTTAAAGTCTACTTTATCAGAGGCGAGAATTGCATCTCCTGCTTTTTGTTTATTAGTTTATTTTCACTCTCTGTTTGATTGATAAATCTTCCTCCTTCTCTCTGAGTCTTTGTGTATTGTTGCATGTAAGATGGGCCTGGATGCAGCATACCGATGGGTTTTGGCTTTTTATCCAATTAAAATATATATAAGTTTAATACCGGCGTTTGATACTAGCTGGCTGTTTTGCCCATTAGTTGATGTAAATTTTTTATTGTGTTAAAGTTCTTTGCTTTTTGATATATTTTTGGAAAGGCTGGTATTGGTTGTTCCTTTATATGTATAGTGCTTCTTTCAGAAGCTCTTGTAAAGCAGGTCTGGTGGTGGTGAACTCTCTAAGTACTTGTTTGTTCGCAAAAGATTTAATTTTTCCTTCGCTCATAAAGCTTAGTTTGGCTGGATAGGAAATTCTGGGTTGAAAGTTCTTTTCTTTAAGGATGTTAAATATTGGTCCCCACTCTTTTCTGGCTTGTAGGGTTTCTGCTGAGAGATCTGCTGTAAGTCTGATAGGTTTCCCTTTATGGGTAACCTGACCTTTCTCTCTGGCTGCCCTTAGTATTTTCTCCTTCATTTCAACCCTAATAAATCTGGCGATTATGTGCCTTGGGGTTGGTCTTCTTGAAGAATATCTTTGTGGTGTTCTCTGTATTACCTGGAGTTGAATATTACCCTGCCTTGCCAGGTTGGGAAAATTTTCCTGAATGATATCCTGAAGAGTATTTTCCAACTTGGATTCATTCTCTTCATCACATTCAGGTACACCTATCAAACGTAAATTAGGTCTTTTCACATAGTCCCATATTTCCTGGAGACTTTGCTCATTCCTTTTCATTCTTTTTTCTGCATTCTTGTCTTCTCGTTTCATTTCACTGAGCTGGTCCTCGACTTCTGATATCCTTCCTTCTGCTTGATCAATTCGACTGTTTAAACTTGTGCATACTTCGCGAAGTTCTCGTGTTGTGTTTTTCAGCTCCATCAATTCACTTATATTCTTCTCTAAATTGTCCATTCTCGTTAACATTTCGTCAAACCTTTTTTCAAGGTTCTTAGTTTCTTTGCATTGGGTTAGAATAAGTTCTTTTAATTCACAGAAGTTTCTTATCACCCACGTTTTGAAACCTGCTGCTGTTATTGGAACACACGTGTAATCTATTAAGCCTTGTTCCGTTACTGATGAGGAATTGCAATCCCCTGTAGAGGGAGAGGCATTCTGATTTTGAGTATTCTCTGCCTTTTTACGCTGGTTTCTTCCCTTCATTATATATTTGTCTGTCTGTCGTCTTTATAATTACCGACTTTCTAACTGGGTCTCTGACGTCCAACTTGTTGATTCCCTGCGCCGAAATCTGAGCAATCCACTGAGCGGGCCAAAACAGCGGTGTTAAGATTGATGGTGCTTTTCTGCCCGGGAATATCCAGACTCTGCACCAAGAACTGGCGTGCTAAGGCACCAGCAAAACCGCCACGCCGGCCACAAGAGTCGCCCTGGCGACCCGTGGAGCTTCTCCACTGGGAATCTCCTGGTCCGTGAGCAACTAATATTCGTCTGAAAGTGTGACGTCCTCTCGTTCTTTGCGCTTTCACTGGGAGGTACGTGCCCGAGCTGCTAATCATCAGCCATCTTGGATCTCTCTCGTTAAAAATTTTATTTTTAGATTGCTTATGTATACAATTGACTTTTGTAAATTGATCCTGTATCCTGCAACACTGCTGATTCGTTTACTAGTTTGAATAGTTTTTTAAAGTAAATTCCTTAGAATTTTCTACATATAAGATAGGGATAGTTTTACTTATTCCTTTCCAATATGGATGTTTCCTATTTTTTTTCTTGTCTAATTGGCATGGCTCGAACCTCCAGTACAATGCTGAATAAAAGTTTTGAGAGGAGACAGCATTCATTATCTTTTTCTCAATATTAGGGGGTAAACATTCAGTCTTTTACTTTTAAGTATCATGTTAGCTGTAAATTTTTCCCAGATACCCTTTATTAGGTTAGGAAAGTTCCTTTTTATTCCTAGTTTATTGAGTACATATTTAAATCATAAAAGGATGTTGTATTAAATGCTTTTATGCATTTATAGAGATTATTATGTATCTTATACCCTTTTAAATTAATATTCTTAATTTTGTTGAAAGCAAAGAGTTGGAAGCCACATATCTTGCAAAGGGATGCTTATTCAGTCATTAGATGATTCACTTTCTAAATTTTATAAAAATTTTCTAAATTAAAAATTTTTATACAATTTAGAAAGTGAATCATCTAATGCCTGAAGTAATAAAAAAATTGTTAAAAAGGCTTATCAAATGACTATGAATTATACTTAGTTTTCTTTCATCATGTTTAATTGAATATACTCAGAAGTGCTTGGGAAAATATAAATATTGTTGATATCAATGCATCTTTGCCAATATAACATTTTCATAAAATGCTCTAAATTTTTTTTTGTCAATCTTTGCACACAGAACTCACTCAACCTTTAGAAAATGCCTACCATATAACCTGAGTGACAAAGCCAGCCATAAGTGTCAGACTCACCTAACAAACTTTTTTCTTTCAGAAAAAAGTCTATTTTCATGTTTATATTAACAACAACAACGCATGTTAACATATAGCCCTGTGGCAACCATCACTTCTGAGGGAACAATCACTGAATATGAATTGATTGCACCTCCTCACACACAGCAGTTTTTAAAAATATGAGCTTAATATCCTGGATTTAATACTATTTACAATTTAGTGGCAATAGGTAATGCTCTGTGAATATCAAGATTCATTTTTTGGCAACTAAAGCATTTATGAATAAGATAATATTATAAATTAAAGTGACGTTTAAAATGAGGCTATGAGTCACAAAGTTGCTGTCTCTTTTCTTTGCAGTAGCTCCATCTGGAGCGATGTTTCTGCATAGTTTGAAACCTAAACTCAAATAAACTCAGAATAAAAAGTTTGAAAATCTATTTCAAGTTGTATTCCTAAACAGGACTACATTGCATGCCATAATCACATCCTTGCCTGCCATAATCTTACCAGTAATGAGATTTTCTTTTCTGTAATAGTAGACAAATTATTGGACACGATTGGCAATATCTGTCAGTCTGTTAGATATATCCCTTATCTACCACAATGTTTTGCCTCTTGCAGTATGAAAAATGTCTCCTGCTATTTCAAGCATCCTATGAAATAATGTAGTTTCTGCTATAATATGGCATATACAGTTCTGAAAACCTTTCATACTTAGAAAGTTGCAAGGTTTTGGGTTTGGGGCATAGCCCTCAAAACCTAGGCAACTTTCTAAGCAGTGCATTCACAAAAATGACAACTGACTTCTGGGGAAATAATTTTGTCTATCCAAGCAGACTGTCACAGGAGGTATAAAAATACGTTTTAAAGATTGCAGTGAACCAAGATCGCCCCACTGCACTCCAGCCCGAGCAACAGTGCGAGTATTCCATCTCAAAAAGAAAAACCATTTTAAAATATTGGTAACCCTTTAATTAAAGCAGGGCTGGCTCCAGATATAAGCAGAGCTTGGGTCAGTGGGGTTGAGGCTGCAGTAATGGCGGGGCTTGGGTGACAGTGAAACCTTCCACAAACCAAGAATCACAGAAGCCTGGGTTTGTACTTCTCAGCAGAGGTGACCATCGAAAAAGGCACTTGTTTGAAAATGTCTTAAAATATAGCACTGCCAATACCACAGTGGAACTGAGGGCTTTTTCTTTTTTACCAAAGGTTATAATTACTCCCGCTATTACTCCACTATTGTAACTTCCCTTGCCTAGGAGAAAACCCATCTAAACCAACAAAACTAATACATGTCAAGAAAAATTACCTGAAACATAGAAATAAGACAAAAATACGGTAACACATTCTTTTGTTATCAGAATGGAGCATTATTTAACTGGCCAAGGATTATCTAGTTATTTAGATGAATATACCTTTATTTAACTTGCTATTCACTCTTGAACAAAAGCCCAGATTTTGTGAAGTTGCATGTTAGTTTGTAGATTTTTACCTATTAGGAAGAAAACTTTTAAAATTATGGTTTTATTGCCCTATAGGTCACTCGCTGGTTTTGTATTCAGCAATCTTTTTTTTTTCTTTTGAGACAGGGTCTCACTCTGTTGCCCAGGCTGGAGTGTAGTCGCATGATTGTGGCTCACTGCAACCTCCACCTCTTGGGTTCAAGTGATTCTCCTGTCTCAACCTCCTGGGTAGCTGGGATTACAGGCATGCACCACCATGCCTGGCTAATTTTTGTATTTTTAGTAGAGACAGGGTTTCACTATGTTGGCCAGGCTGGTCTCAAACTCCTTTACCTCAGGCGATCCGCCTGCCTCGGCCTCCCAAAGTGCTAATCCACGAATCGTACCATAAGATTATTTTTTCAAAATGATTATAAATACCCAGTTTCTCAATTACTTTTTGAAACAACGTCACCATTTTACATGTTGCCTCTTCAGCACATGTTCATTCTATATTTTTGTGAGTCATGTTTTTTAATTTTTATAAAATTATACTTTGATATGTTGAAGTCAGAGAATATGTGCTGAAACTTTGAAACTGTCAAGGCTTACTTTATATAGTATATAGTCAGTTCTCAAATGTTTAAAAAGAATGAATATTCTTTGATTGTTGGTGGCATAGTTTTTTATAGTTTATGTCAAGTTTGCTTATTGTGTATTTTAAATTTTCTATGACCCTACTGATTTTTAAATGTGTCTTTCATTTATTAATTACTGATAGAAGTGTGTTAAATTTTCCCACTATACTGTGAATTGATTTTCTCTTTTTAGTTATAGCAACTTTTACTTTGTACATTTTCATCCTTTTATTTTCAATAATTTTTGCTCTTATACTTTAGGTATGCCTCTAGTAAATAGCATGTAAGGAGATTTTATTTTTGTAGCCAATTTGATGATCTTTGTCCTTTAACTGGGGTGTAGCAACCATTTGTATTAATTGTGGTAACTTCTGCATTTGGGTTTATTTCCATCATCTTATTTTGTGACTCCTATTTGTCTGCTAGTCACTTCTCCTTGCCCCTTTTTTGTTTTAGATTGACTAGTCTCATTTCATCACCCTGCCTTCCCATGTTGTTAGGAACTTATATACTCTGTTTCTACTACTTTTACCGATTGTCAAAAGAACTTTCAGTATGTACATTTTTACCTATATGTTATTTTTAGTCTGGTATTTCAGTTCTCCCTCATTTTTTAACACAATAAATTAGATACTAGCTTTAGCATTTGATTAAGTCCATTTATTTGGATTTTTCTCACATGTATAAAAATGTCTTTGAACAACATTTTTCCTTGGATCTCAGACCTTACTTCTGGAATTCTTTTTTCTTCCTTCTGAAGTATATCCTTTAGAAATTCCTTTAAATTTGTTGGTAGAAAACTCATTTGTCTTAAATGTTTTTATATGGATTTGCTGGATATAAATATCTAGGTTGACAGTTGTTTTCTTTTAGCCCTTTGAAAATATGTTCTGCTGTCTTCTAGCTTCCACTGTTACACATTCCACTGGGAAGCTTGTCTGTTTGTCATTCCTTTGTTAGTAATGTCTTTCTTTGTAAGTTCCTCTTTTTCTTTGATTTTCTGTAATTTTACTACAGTAAACATAAGTATAAATTTCCTTGTCTTTAATACATTCAAATATTATAAATTTTTAAAATGGATTTATGTATCTTGTTTGCTAATCATTGGCATCTTTGATTCTGAAGATTTGTGTTTTCTCATAATTTTGAAAAATTTTCAGCTAATAGTCTTTCTAATTTTGTGTTTTTCTCCATTTTCCTTTGTCTTCTTTCCTAGATTTTTTTTTTTAGATAAAGTCTTGCTCTGTCACCCAGGCTGGAGTGCAGTGGGGCAATCTCGGCTCACTACACCCTCTGCCTTCCAGGTTCAAGCAATTCTTCTGCCTCAGCCTTTGAGCAGCTGAGACTACAGGTGGGTGACACCATGCCCAGCTAATTTTTTTTTTGTATTTTTGATGGAAATGGGGTTTCAGCATGTTAGCCAGGCTGGTCTGGAACTCTTGACTTCAGGTGATCTGCCCACCTTGGCCTCCCAAAGCACTGGGATTACAGTGAGCCACCACACCTGACACTTTCCTGGATTTTTGATTAGACACATATTGGATACTTGCTAACCAAATGTGGTTTGTCAACTAGCAATATTGGCTTGCTCTGGAAGTCTGTTTAAAGTGCAGAATCTCAGATCCCATTCCAGAATACTAAATAAGAATCTGCACTTTAACAAGATCTCCAGGAGATTAATATACCCATTAAAGTTTGACAAGCATTGCGTTACACCTCGTTATGCCATCCTTCATATCTTTTAACCTTTTATATTTTACATCTTATTGTCTTTCTGTGATTAATTATGAATAAATTATTCAGATCTTATGGTACATAACTCTTTTCTTTATGTTTAATCTGATGTGCTTATGTTTAATCATGAATTTCTAATTAGGATTATTATATTTTTAATTTTAAATTATTACATTAACAATTTTTTAAGCCTACCTGAACTTTTTTTACATTATAATAATTTCAAGCTCGTTAATTTCAATAAACATATTTAACCTAGTTTATGTTTTATATCTGCTAAACTCAATACCTATATGAATTATAAATATTATTCACACTTTTTTTTGAGACAGGGTTTTACTTTGTTACCCAGGCTGGAGTGCAATGGTGCAATCTTGGCTCACTGCAGCCTTGACCTCCTGGGCTCAAATGACCCTCCTGCCTCAGCCTCCCAAGTAGCTAAGGACTACAGGTGTATGCCACCATGCCAAGCTAATTTTTGTGTTTTTTGTAGAGATAGGATTTCATCCTGTGGCCCAGGCTGGTCTCGAACTTCTGAGAGTTCAAGCTGTCCACCCACTTTGGCCTCCCAAAGTGCTAGAATTGCAGGGGTGAGCCACTGTGCCTGGCCCAGTTTTTTAATTAGTTTGTTTTTCTGTCAACTCTCAGTCATATTGGCTTGTTTTTCGGTTTCGTTTTTACATTTGTTTTTGTGATTTTAAAGTATGAGCTCATGCCCCTGAGAACTTTTATCTGTGAAAATTCTCTCAGAACTGGATTATATTGCATTCCTTCAGAGATAATTTATATTTGGTTCTTTAATGGGACTAGTGGCACTACCAACCTGGGACTACTTTAAATATTCAACTTGAAGGTTTTTTTTTGGCCATATTCTTACTATAAATCCAGTCCCAGACCCAATGGGAGATCAGTTTATGGATATTAATTCTCAGAAAATATGCTTTCTCCCTCTTGATCCACAACAAGGAGTCAAGTTTCTTTATGGTTTATCTTTATGGGGTTATTGCTTTTTCTTTCTCTGAGGGTATTATCTTTTGGAGGTCCAGGCTCTATCAGGAGTCTTTCATCTGGCATCTCACCTTCCTCAGGATATAAGCTTTGTTGCTTACAGCTCACTGAAACCCAAGGTCTAGGCAACCAGAGATCAGATGTATGTCCCTGGGGTAGCTGTTGGCTTCAATGTTTAGTTATCTTGCTGGATTTTTATTTCTTAAATAACATTTGACCATAAAGGATTTCTGTTACTCTCTTGCCAGCTCTGCTGCTAGGCATTTGAAGAAATACTTTGTATATTATTTTCAGCATTAGTAAGTGTCCTTTAGTAGGAGAGGTTTTCATACTGCTTATTCAGCTCTATTGCCAGAAAGAGGAAGTCTGGAGGGTTTAATGGGATTTTTAATATATAAGAGAAAGTGAATTTGATTTTAGACTTAAATCCCTTTGGAATGTTCCCCTTTTAAGACTTAAATTTGTAAAGAGATTTAATTTGAGTGTTTTAATTTCTCTCTGGGAACTTCATAGTGAATGGGCTTAAATTTATACATAGGGCATCAGATACTGTCATTAGAATGTTATTTATTTATTTTTTATTTTTTGCAGAACTGTTGATAATTTAGATAATGTGAATGGACTAATTTGAAGTGGCAAATAGAAGAGGGAGTGAATTTTCAATCTTGTGTGAAGGGTGGCATCGGGATACATTTAATTGATGAACTCTTATAGCCTATTTAAAGCTTTTTAGGGACAAAATTGTCACTGTACAACATAACTTTTATCAATAATAGAGGTGCTAATCTGTTCTCCATCTGTTTTATTCCTTTGTGTCATTCAGCAAATTCAGAACTCTGGTCAGGCTCGGTGGCTCATGCCTGTAATCCTAGCAGGTTGGGATGCCAAGGTGGGCAGATTGCCTGAGCTTAAGAGTTCAAGACTAGTCTGGCAACTTGGTAAAACTCCTGTCTCTACTAAAATACAAAAGGTAGCCAGGCGTGGTGGAGCACTCCTGTAGTCCCAGCTACTCAGGAGACTGAGACACAAGAACCACATGAACCTGGGAGGTGAAGTTTGCAGTGAGCCGAGGTCACACCACTGCAACTGCACTCCAGGCTGGGGGACAGAGCAAGACTCTGTCTCAACACGCACACACACCCTCAAATAAATAAATAAATTCAGAACTCTGGCAGAGGAGGGACTATGATTTATTAGGTCCTCCCAAACTCCAATAATTAATGACAAAGGCTATGAAAGAAAAAAAGAGCAAGACTGAGATAACTCATTGCTTAGTGCTTTCTTCACCCCACCGCCCGTCTGATTTGCTGAATAGGAAAGAAGATCCGGTGGAGTAACAAGCATTGCTGAAAAGGCAAGTTGATGTCATTTCTCTGATCAAGTGGAATGAAGAGGTCTTTATTCCTGACCATTAGTATAGGAGTGGCGAGCCCATTAAAGTTTGACTGCCCTGGCCAGGAATCCTTCTCTGGCTTCTCATTCCTGTGTGATCCTGGATGAGCTCTTTGATCATAATAACCATACCATGGGGGCAGTTATTATAATTACTGTTCATAGATGAGGAAACATGACCTTGGGAAGTTGGGTGAGATAGTGTCTGCAAGGTACTTATCAAGCACTCAGTAAGTGGGAGCTGTAATAAAGACTTAAAACTCTAGGACATAATCTCTAATCATGTAAGTCCCTAATCAATGGTCTTACTGGTATATGGAAGAGGCCCATACCAAATCCAGAAAGATGGACAGAGAAATATTTTTATAGGGTTTGCGTCACATATTCTAAATCATATGAATCCCCTGTATGTATGTGTGTTTTTTTTAAGAAATGACCCAATACTCTTGACTCGCTCCTCTCAACCTGGTCTCACATCAGAGCCTTAACAATTATGTGATGTTTCTTCTCAATATATGGCTATTTTACTATTATTTCTATTTGTGAAGATCGATACTATTGTGAAATTTGAGGTTTTCTCTTCCATTTATCATTGGGGCAACTATTTATTGTTGATCTGTTGGTGACACCTCTGTTCTGTCCATTTTTATACTTTGTTAATGTGCTAAAATGAGTCATAGGGCCTGAAATGAGTTCTCCATAGCCCAGTTCTGTGATTCTTCTGGAATACCTCCAATCATCCTTATTCACTGCTGAAGTAACTCAGGATTTTGCTCTTTACTTATCAGATTCACTAGTATGTAAGCCAGTGGTCCCCAAAGTGGGCTTCTCAAGAGGTCTATGTAAAAGACAAAAGAACTATTATTTATACTTATATTCAATTTTACCCTTTAAAATTCTAAGCTTAGTGCATTTTAATGGGCAGTATACAGGTATACATTCTATAAATATACATATACAGTGAGTATACACACATAACTTTTTTATGATGGGAGAGTAAAACAATTTGGAAATAACTGATATAGGCTATATTTGCAGATTTTAAAATTATCAGTTCTACAATAGATGTTGGCATGGATGTGGTAGAAAGGGAATGCTTATACACTACCAGTAGTAATGTAAATTACTACAATCTCTATGGAAAGCAGTATTAAGATTTCTCAGATAACTAAAAGTAGATTTACCATTCAATCTAGCAATACCACTACTGGGTATCTATGCCAAGGAAAAGAAGGTGTTTTATAAAAAAGATACCAGCACAGTTCACAGTTGCAAAGATATTGAATCAGCCTATGTGCCCATCAATTGATGAATGGATAAAGAAAATATGCCATAATACACCATGGTATACTCAGCCATAAAAATAATGAAATAATGTTTTTCACAGCAACTTGGATGGAGCTAAAGGCCATTATTCTAAGTGAATTAACTAAGGAATAGAAAACCAAATACCATATGTTCTCCCTTATAAGTGGGAGATAAGCTGTACATAGAGGTATACAGAGTGGTATAATGGACCTTGGGTGGAGGGTAGGAGGGGCGGAGAGTGGAAGGGGAATAAGGCATATAAAAACTACATATTGGGTGCAATGTACACTCCTTGGGTGACAGGCTCACTGAAATCTCAGATTTCACCATGTAAACAAGACCCATCTATACTCCAAAAGCTATTGGAATAAAAGTATGTATATATTTTAAAAATCAGTTCTAGTATATTTTTAATAAAGGCACGAACAAACTGTAAGGAATAAGGTTTTCTAAAGTTTATTTATCAGTTTCAACTAGTAATAGCTTTTAAGTGAACTTCTACTACTTAAACTTTTTAATTTTGTTTTTTTGTAAAATTATGCCTAACACATGTCTAAACTGTATGGTGGGAATATTGAACAAATATCACGAGTAGAGATGAGACAGGACTAAATCTCTTCAGAAGCGTTAGTCAGCATTGAGTTTCTAAGGTAGAATTATAGCATTTGGCTGGTTCAAACTTCCTTCCTCAAGTGAAGTATCCCAGTGTGGGATAAAGTGTGTTCCTAAGAGGTTCACCTAGAATTCTCAAATATGCCATCTTCTAATTCAAAAATAGATTTTCATTTTTAAGTCTATCTTGGTTTTCAAAATACAAGAGAGAAATTCTCTTAGGTAGCTTTTAGCGGGGGGAGAGGCCACCAGGGAGACTGGAGGTGATTCCCTGCAGAGAGAGAGAAGGTAATTTAATAGGATTGGGAAAGAGAAGTCAGCTGTGAAAGGAAGAAAAAGATCTGAGGCTCAACCTTTCTTTTGAAATCTCAAAGCGCTCTGCGAGTGACCTGAGGTGAGTGAGAGAATTCAAGATGGCTGTTGTATTAGCTTCCTAGGGCTCCTGTAACAAGGTACTACCAACTGGGTGGCTTGAAATGACAGAAATTTATTCTCTCACAGTTCTTGAGGCTGGAAGTCTGAAATCACAGTGTGGGCAGGGCCACATACCCTCTGAACATGGAGGGAGGTATCCTTCCTCGCCTCTTGCAGCTTTGGTAGCCCAGCTGTTCTTGGCTTATAGCTGCATCACTCCAACCCTCTTTCTCCCTGCAGCCATCTTCCATCTGTGTCTCTGTCCAAATTTCCTCTTCTTACAAGGAACCAGTCATATTGGTTAGGTGCCCACCCTACTCCACTATGACCTATCTTAACCACATCTGCAGCAACCCTATTGCCAAATAAGGTCACATTCTGAGGCAATTGGCATTTGAACATCAGCAAATCTTTTTGGAGGCCACAATTCAACCTATCACAGCTCCTGAGTGGTCTGAGGTTTCTTAGGAAAGCGACGGAGGGAGCCAGCAGTGAGCCAGGATTTTAGGGCTGTAAGTGGGATCTGTGAGAATGGTGTGGGGATTCCTACCCTTAGACATTCTAAGAGGTCAAGAACTTGAAGACCTGGAAAAATATCAGTGGGGCATTAGGGAAAAGAGAGTTTGCCAGCATTTTATACTAGCCACCATGCTAGTATTACATTGAGTGTTTTTGTTTAACCTTGCAGAATGGGTGAGTGTGGGCTGCTGTTCACTTGTGCCTCCCCGTCCCTGGCACTGCCACACTGGCTCTCCATGGCTATTGCTGGTCTGTTTGATGGGTGCTCCATTTTGATTGATGCCATTTCAGTGGTTAAATCTTGTGAATCCCACCCCTGGGAATAGCTATTTAAGGGAATCATAGCTCTAAGTAGTGAAGAAGAGTCAACTAGAGACACACATCTTTGAAAACCTTGGTGGTAAAGGAATGTTATAGTAGCTTGATGGGAGGGCAAGGTTAAGGGAAGGCATTTATTTTATTTTTAATGTATATTTGATGTTCATTGTCAAACAAGAGGGCTGGAGGCCCTGCTATGGGCAGGAGAGTTTAGGATCAGGCCCATGAGTGCTGGGTTAACATCAGAAGGAAGCTAAGTGTTCCTATTGGGAAATTATTTTACTTCCAGGTTGACCTTTCTAGAATTGTCCTTTAGGCTCTGAGTCAAGGTAGCTGGGATGAGTGCCCTAACTCATGGATGCTTTCTTAGTTTGGAATCCATCCTGGCCATCTGGCAGGCAAGGATATAGCTGTTTTCTCCTCATGGGACCATGGTGCCTGAGAACGTCCACACATGCCATTGCCACAGGCAAGTGACTTGGGAGAGGCCAGAGCCATCTTTTATTTCCTCATTTTTTTTTTCTCTATTGTTTAGTGGTCAACTGACCTAATTTCCAATGGGAATAAAGGCCTATTGTTTTTTTAAAACATTTTTTACCAGTATAATTTCATTGAAGATTCCTGAAATTACAAAAATTAGGTGAGTGTGGTGGCGGGCACTTGTAATCCCATCTACTCGGGAGGCTGAAGCAGAAGAATTGCTTGAACCCGGGAGGTGGAAGTTGCGGTGAGCTGAGATCGCACCATTGCTCCAGCCTGGGTGACAGAGCGAGACTCTGTATCAAAACAAAACCAAAAACAACCCCACAGTGAAATGACTTAGGTTAAACAACCTTATCATGAAAGTATATTATTGAACTTCTGTGAGATGGTAACCTTGTTCTGGGATCCTGCCATCGTTTATCTTGCCATTATAAAGAGTAGACTAGATATTCAAAGAGAAGTTTGGGAAGCAGGATAGTTAGTGGGAGAGTCAGATAGTTTATTGGAGAGTCATAGGGAGAGTACCATGGGTTTTCTCTTCTCCTCCTGTAATCTCCTGTCCTGACCCCAAGCCACATGATTGTAGGAGAGCCACTCTAGAGGTGGGATGCCAATGAGAAAGTAAGGCTGATACCTTGTCATCCAGTTGGATTTCCCTTATATAGCTACAGTGCTCCCCACTTAGCTCCTGTCTGAACTGGAGGAGAATGAACTGAAGAGACTGGGAGAGAGATGAACTATAGTAGATCAGTGTAGAATCCTACTCTATATTGGATCAATGATTCTTGAATTTCCTGCAGGCGAAATGGGCACTGAGCTTGAGCTTGTGCCTTCCTATGGATAACCCACTCAGGAGGGCCTGATGCAGGCCAGAGGGTTCCAGGAGTAAAAAGCCATGGAGGACAGGGCCTGGGGCAGGAGCCCAGGGGAGACCAGGAGAGGTTGTGCAAGGGGTGTCTCACATGTAGGAGCCTGTGCCCTGCCAAGGGAAGCAGCTTGGAGACACTTGCTTCCAGAACAGCATAGCCAGCCAAAGCAGCTGGGAGAGCTGAGCAAAACAAACCTGCTCCTCTCCCCCTTCTTCACGTGGAGAGGCAAAGCAGGGATGCAGGGAGGAAAAGCACTGGATGATACTCCTGCCCTTGGGATCCTTTGTAGGATAGGCCCTTTGGGTGAGGGATTAGGCCTGAGCTGGGGCAAAGGAAAGGTCTTGAATTGGACATAAAGGTTAAAGTTGTATACTAAACTAGATTAAACTTTTTAATATCTCAAAGAGATGGAAAAGCTGAAGAATGTGCCTAAGGTGTCATCAAGGGACAGAACATGGATAAAGGCAGCAAATGGAGAAAAAAAAGAGATTTATGCTTGTGTTCCACTGGGTACAGAGCTTGTGGTTTACTGGTTCCCTCTGAGAAGGAGAGAGCTGTGAAGCACAGTTGACCTTGTGGTTGGAGACCAGCTGTGACAGTGTCTGTGTGGATCAATGACTCCTGCTGGACGGGAATGGGGTATCTCAGGGACACCAGCTGGGCTGTGTGAGGCCAGTTGAGAGCAGATCCTGGCCCTGGCCCTGCCTCCTCACCCCTCCTCTACCTTCAGAACTGCTTTTCACTATGTAAGCTTTCTGTAATTTAGATAGCATTTGACAGAAAAGGTGTGAAGGGATCTTGAATCAACAGAGATCTAGTTTCTACCATCTGGCATAATTAGGAAGTAATTTTAATTAGAAATGAAATTATTATAGAGAAATAAAATAAGTTTTAGTCCTTGCACAGTTACCAGTGGATTCCTTTTGAATGCACCTGCTTCCCAGGCACGTCATATTCTCCAATAAGTTGTTGGCATAAATTCTTTCCACTCAAATAGCCATTAAAAGGGTTGAAAAATTACCTATCGGGTACAATGTTTGCTATTTTGGTAATGGGTACATTAGAAGCCCAATCCCTACCAGACGCAATATACCCATGTAATAAACAGGCATAGGTACCCCCGAATCTAAAATAAAATAAAATTAAACGAACACACACATAGCTATTACGATTTACTAGACCTGCCCAATCCCTCTTGTCTAAAATCATTGGTCCTTTTAATTCAGCAAGGAATTGAAAACACCAACACATTTTATTTTCTTATTTTTGATTATGAAATTAATATATTGTAATTAGAAAAATGTTTGAAAATTTAAAATATATAGAAGAAAATGAATCCAAGTATTACCACCTAGAGAATTCTATAGTTAATGGTGTCTTGTATTTCTTGCCAGGCTCCTCTCTTCGCATAGTTAGCATAGTTCTCATTATACTGTATGCCCAGGTTTTTCCTTTGCTGTTTGAACTCTGTTACAGCATAAACACTTTCCATGTTATAGCAAGTTCTTCATAAACATTTTGATGGCTGCATCATAGTCTATGATATGAGTTTATGGCAATTTATATGACCACTTACCTGTTGTTGCTATCAAGCAAAGTTGTTAACACTGCCCAGGACACCTTTACGCAGCGTGGAGAGGATAGTTAGAGACCTGAAGGGACTGTGTATCTTTGGTTAGAGACAGTACCCTTTAAGGAAATACCACTTGCAGGGGGCCCCATGTTGTAGGCTAGTCTCTTAGCTCTTTCAGAGTTAATGTCTCACAGGGCTCTGATCAAGGCTGGGAAGGGGTCTGGGGATGGAGCATGTAGACTGAGGGCCTGTTATGTGCCTGACACACGGTTAGGCATTTTTGTGAATATTCTTGTGCATCCTTTACAACTGCTCCACAAAGTGGATAGCATCTCCATTTTGGAGGAGGATCCTGAGGCTTGGAAATGTTAAATGACTTTCCCAAGGCCACAGTCAGCGAGTGGCAGGGTCTGAAATCACCCATGGGTCTGGCTGATTCCACCGTCCAGGTTCTTCGCGTGGCCTTCATTTCCTTCTGCAGCCTTTGGTACCTTGTGGGACACACTTAAAAGGCCAAGGAGTCCCGGGGTCTGGAGAGGTGTGGGGTAGATACAGCCCTGTTGGCTGCTGCTTTGTCTTGGGGCTGGAGATTGGGTGGATTAGGGCAGGAGATAGCAAAGGGGAAAACTAGCAAAACTAGAGATTTGCTAATTAATGATGTTTTCTTACAGTTTTTTTTTGAGGGGAGCACACAAAACATGTGTCTTGTGGCTCTTGTACTCAGAAGGCTGAAGGTAAGAGTTCACTGGCCCTTGACCGGGTGTGGTGGCTTATGCCTATGATCCCAGCACTTTGGGGAGGCCAAGGTGGGTGGATCACTTGAGGCCAGGAATTTGAGAACAGCCTGGCCAACATGGCAAAACCCCATCTCTACTAAAAATACAAAAAATAGCCAGGGATGGTAGTCCATACCTGTAGTCTCAGCTACTTGGGAAGCTGAGGCATGAGAATCACTCCAACACAGAGGGTGGAAGCTGCAGTGAGCCGAGATCGTGCCATTGCACTCCAGCCTGGGCAATAAAGCGATTTCTGCCTCAAAAGAAAAAAAAAAAGTTCCCTGACCCTCAATTTCCCTGATGCTTCTTTGGGGAGAAGTGAGACTCACTCCCTGTCCTTTTAATAGTGAAATGTCTTGGTGTGTTGGGCCCAAACTACCCCGGAAGTCTGAGTAACTCCACGGTTGCTTCCTTACTGGATCAGTAACTCTGAATGGGTTTCAGAGTTATTTCGAAAGATCACCACTAGGAGATGCACAAGACTCAAAGAAGTTAGAGCAGTGCTTGGTGATTTTTGTTTTACGTTTATCTGAGCTTTGCAGGTTTCTTTTGTTCCAAATTCATTGAGAATTGAAGGCAAAACTGTTCGTTTCTCAGATCCTATTAATTCTCCAAAGTGAAAAAGTCTACTCTTGCCCTTAGTCATACCTAGTGAAACAGGCTGAAGGAACTGACAAACCAGATGCCCTGTGTTAAGGATAATAATACACATAGCACCTGATTCCTTTCAGGGAGATGTCAACACTGTTTTGTCACTTTGGGAGAGGACAGTGATGATGGCAGTGCAAATGGTTAACATTTATTGTGATTTCGCTTTGCACCAGGCACCATGCTAACACCTTTACACTCTCTTATCACATTTAACCCTCATGTACACTGTCTCAATTCATGGACACAACAGTTTTGTTATCCTCATTTTGCAGAAGGGGAAACTGAAGCATAGGGAGGTTGAGAAACTTATCCAAGGTTACCCATCTAGGAAGCAGCCGAGCTGCCATTTAAACTCAAGTTCTCTGATCCCAGAGCTGCTCACTTAATCAGTTAACTATTCTGCTTCCTGGTTTTTATCACAACTGGACAGATGAGGAGCCATTTGATAGAGGTCAGTAGTTAAGGAACTTGTTCTGGTTCTCAGCTGATTAGGGAAGAAGCTTGGACTAGGTGTTCCTTCTCCTGGTCAAGAGCATTCCCCTTCTTTATCTTGCAGACGCAGCGTCTGTTAGAGGCCAAAAGAAAGAGGAAAGGTGGGAACTCGGTGGTGGGGCTGAGTCAAGGGGATCTCAGTACAGTGGAAACAGTGGAAGGCTGTGGGGTGGCAGATTCTCCTACCACTGGACCCTTGTGGGCTGTGGCCACCTTAACCCTGGCTTAGATCATGGGCTGATTGGAGTTGGCCTATCTCTGGGTGCTGGGTAGAATAAGCCAAAGTGGATGGAGCAGCTTGAACAAAAACACTCTGCCACCCTCTTTGAGTCTTCCTGGCTTTGGAACTCCCTGGTCAGCTCTGTCAACACTGGGTGGCAGCCATCCCTTCCTCGAGGGGAGAGGTACTTTGAGGTCCTTTCTTGCACCTTTGCTTAGTTTCATGACAGTGTTGGAACACAAAGCTGAATGATCTTACAATCTTATCCCTGTGCTTGTATGGATGTATGGGTTTGCTTGTTTTTTTTTTCCCCCCTCTAATCCAGATTTTTATCTCTTAGCCACTTGTCTTTAAGAGAGGCTCACAGTTGTCACTCATGCAACCTCTATACCTCTTCACACCCCACTCTATTCTTCTGACCACCAGCGGCTTCTTTTTCTTGGAGACTTCACCCTTGCAATGGTCCAGGACTTCAAAGCTTGGCATGGCAGTGGATACTTTCTCCTGTTGTGGGTTAACACACTGTCCCCAGGAGTCCGTTTCTGCAATACTCAGTGCTGAATTACATGGAGGGACGGCACATTTACCTGTCCAGAAGAGACTGAGGCACCAGATCAGCTAGTTGGAATCCTTGGAAATTATGGATGAATGAATGTGATAGATAGAATGTGATTTGATAGAGTGGAGAGGGTGGTTCTGGGAGGTGGAGGGGGACCCTTCCCAGCACTGCTATTCAAATGACATACTATCAATCAGGGGTCTCCAACCCCTGGGCCATGAGCTTGTACTGGTCTGTGGCCTGTTGGGAACTGAGTCAAACAGCAGGAGGTGAGTAGCAGGTGAGCCAGCATTACCACCTGAGCTCTACCTTCTGTCAGATGAGTGGCGGCGGAATTAGATTCTCACAGGAGTGGGAACCCTATTGTAAACTGCGCATGTAAGGGACCTAGATTGTGCGTTCCATATGAGAATCCAATGCCTGATGATCTGAGGTGGAACAGTTTCATCCCAAAATTATACTCACCATCCCTTTGTGGAAACATAGTCTTCTACAAAACCAGTCTCTGGTGCCAAAAACGTTGAGGACCACTGCTATAAATGATGAATGACAAACCAGGCTTGAGGTTTTCCCCTCCCTCCCTTCCTTCTTTCTTCCTTTGTTTCTTTCTCTTTTTTCTGATAGGCTTGTGAGCACACAGGTATGTGTTTCAGTTGCAGTCAACAGTTTTGCTGATTTCTTATTGTAACCTAGGCTAAAAAATATTGAACAGGGAGTTGATAGTAAAGCTGTTAGGTGGGTGCAAAAGTTATTGTGGTCTTTGCCACTACTTTTAATGGTAAAAGCCGCAATAACTTTTGCACCAACCTAATAGAATTTGAATGAAGCTGGCTCAACTGGTGTGCATAAACTTTGCTGACGCTAGTTTCTTCTTTTAAAAATTAGAGATTTGGTTAAGAAGAGTTTTTGGAAGTTTTGGTCCTCATTCATTCTAATAATTTATTTTTGGGAAAAAATGGAAATTTCGAACTGATATTTTGAGTAAGACAGTGATACAAATCTTTAAAAATACAATGTGGATAAGGGTGTTGGGTGGGTTCTTAGTTTCCAGGATTGTTAAGGATGCAAAAAGTGCGACCCTTGCCAAGGCCACCTACGTGGTGTGACCCATCGTACAGTTTCTAAATGGTATCCACATAGAATACTCTTTAGACTTGCCTGGTTATTGCACAAAGCTGACTATTGATAGCCTGCTGGGGTTTGCTTGTGTGTCTTAAACACTCTTAGGACAAATAAATTATCCAGTGGTCTATATTTGGTGCTCCTTTTTTTTCATCTGAGCTGGCTGCTTGCTCTTGGTCCAAATATAATGGCCCAATTGTCCCCTTATGTCGGGGGGTCGGGCTACAGAGCACACCCAGAGCCCTGTGGGAACCCACAGAAGGGAGGTGGCTATTTGGACATATAGTCTGTAGTGGAGACAAGTTAATGACCCTGCCTGGGCCATTCCAGAGTTTATTTAATGATAAAACTGGCCCCAGATTCTCCACTGGGGCTTGTAAGTCCTGTGCAGCACAGGATGGGGTGAGAATGCAGTTAAACACACATCCTAAAGGCATTTTAGCTTGTGAGGAAATGGTAAATCCCCTCTGTGATTTGAAAATACCATTCAAAAAATTGTGCCAACAGTTTTTTTCCCTAACCCAGCTCTTATAAAGCAGAAAAGCAGAATGGTAGTTTAATCTATGACCATACGTGTCAAAGCAACTGATTGAAAAGTAAAAAAAATTCATCACTAGTGTCATATTAATAAAAAAGGCAGTTATCTGATTGAATTATATGCACGTATACTATTCTGAATCCAGTCAAACTGATTCGTATTGATGTGGCCTAAATGTGCCATTGGCCTGAAACTCACAGTCAGTAAATTGGATATGAAAGTCTTTAATAAAGCAATAAGCATTTCCCAAATATCAGCTTCCTAACATGATGACTCTGGCAGGTTCTGGATTTCTAGTTTTGTTGGAGTTGGTGACTCTATCAAATGACATTATATCTATCACATTCATTCATCCATAATTTCTAGTTTTGTTGGAGTCAAGGTGTTGCCAAGGGAATGGGTTGTTGCTAGGAGGACTCTCTGAGCCTGAGGATAGACTCCTGGGGTGTTAATAGCATGGGTGACAGGGACATTGAGAACAACAGGAATGTCACCTTCTGAAGACAGCACCACCACTAACACCTTGAATTGATGGGCCTTTCATTCGAAACCTTGTGGGTTGTGCAGATATTCTCTCATTAACTAGTTCATTAGGCTGCTTAAGGAGGGTCTGGGAAGGAAGTAAGGTGGGGGTCACGGGCTCTTGGTATTCATTGTATTTTCTGTTCCTTTGGTCCAACAAGGACGGGAGTGATAGCGAATGAGTGGTGAGAGAAAGCAGAAAAGCAGTGGGTTTTGCTCTCTCCATGGATTCTTCCCTCTGTTAGACGTGTGCAAAAGCACGTGTAGGCTGGATGACTCTGAGAGGGAAGACCCACTCTAAGAGGGAAGACAGTATTGGTCCAGCCAAGGAAGGCTTGTGTTAAATGTACATGTGGGGACTTAACTATTTAAAAATGTGGAGGCTGGGCTGGGCGCAGTGGCTTGCACCTGTAATCCCAGCACTTTGGGAGGCCAAGGCAGGTGGATCACCTGAGGTCAGGAGTTTGAGACCAGCCCGATCAACATGAAGAAGTCCCATCTCTACTAAAAACACAAAAATTAGCCAGGTGTGGTGGTGCATGCTTGTAATCTCAGCTCCTTGGGAGGCTGAGGCAGGAGAATTGCTTGAACTTGGGAGGCGGAGGTTGTGGTGAGCCGATATCGCGCCATTGCACTCCAGCCTGGGCAACAAGAGTGAAACTCCATCTCAAAAAAAAAAAAAAAAAAAGTGGAGGCTGTGTGTGGTCGATCATGCTTATAATTCCAGCACTTTTAGAGGCTGAGGTGGGGAGATATCCTGAGGCCAGAAGTTTGAGACCAGCCTGGGCAATGTAGCGAGAGATTATCTCTACAAAACAACAACAACAAATAAACAAGCATTAGCCAGGTGGGATGGCATGTGCTTATAGTCCTAGCTACTCAGGAGGCTGAAGTGGGAGAATTGCTTGAACTCAGGAGGTTGAGGTTGCAGTGAGCTAGGATTGTGTCACTGCATTCCATCCTGGGTAACAGAGATAGAGACAGACAGACTCCGTGTCTAAAATAATAAATAAATTAAAAAATGTGGAGATTGTTTTGAAAGCATAGATTTTACTTTGAAGCTAGGGAGGAATTATGCAAAGGCACTAACGACTTGGATACAGCTTGGGCAAATGATGGAGCAAGGGAAGACGTTCCAATAAAAGGGGGGTTAGCACAGGAAGTAGAGAGATCCATGGAAAGAATGGACAAGAAAAGGATAAGTCAAGAAAGAACAACACAAACACTGAGCCCTCATGTAAAATATGGGCTTTAGTTAGTAATAATACATCAGTATTAGCTCATCAGTTACAGCACATGGACTACACTAAGAGGTTAATTATTGGAGAAACTGGGAAGTCGGGTTCAGGAGATACATGGGAACTCTGTACTTTCTGCTCAAGTTTTCTGTAAACCTAAAACTGCCTCCCTGCAATAAAGTCTATTAATAAAAACCATTTTAAAAAGAGGTAGGAGAACGTTGTGGGAAAGTTGAGCAAAGAACCCTAGTACTAGAGCTAACCCTCTAGTTGAATTAAAGGTAGAAAGAAAAAGGGAGAAATTTCAGAATGCATTGAAGAGAGAATAGGATCTACCCTTAAAGTAAGGAGAAAAATTGCAACAATGTCAGCCTTTCCTCTGGATCAAGGAAGGTGGGAGTGCAACAATGTCAGTGTACTTAGAGATGAGAACTTGAACATGGCACAGAGAAGGACCATAATACTTCGTGCAATGGGAGCTAAACCCGGGGAGAGGACTAAGGGGTAGGCGGGGGAAGGTCCAGTTAATAGCAATAATGACACTAATAACCATCACTCACAATAAGCAGTTACTCTATCAGGCATTGTGCTAAATAAGCTGTTTATAGGCATTATTTTATTTATTCTTCATACCAACTGCTAGAGCAAGCACCAATTTTATCTCTACTTCTGAGATGAAGAAGCTGAGACTCAGGGAGGTTAAGTAACTTGTCCAGGGTCACGCAGCTCACAAGTGTTAGGGTCAGGATTTGGAACCAAGATGGCTAATGCCATAGGCTGGCACTTAACCGTTGATCTTTTTTCCCTGGGAGTCACTCTCTGGATAATTTCTTGCTTTGGAAGTATACTTTAAAACTCTTAGTTAAGATGACTAAATATCATGCAATTGTATTTTAAATATTTTGCCTCTCTTTCTACCATACCACACATGCCCTTGCTCTACCAATAACTTGTACAATGACATTTGTTTGCTGGACTGGAGAGAAACACAGAGGCTGAGCTGTGCTGTCAGAAAAGGCTCCGAGTGAGAGAAAGGCAGGGACTTTCCTCCTTTTATAAAAATTAATCCCTGTTTATTGTAACTAGTTTAGAAATGATAAGCAAAAGAAAATGCACATGGTAACTACACCTAATTTTTGTTTTTTTGAGATGGAGTTCATTCTGTTGGCCAGGCTGGAGTGCAGTGGAGCGATCTCAGCTCACTGCAACCTCTGCCTCCCAGGTTCAAACAATTCTCCTGCCTCAGCCTCCCGAGTAGCTGGGATCACAGGCAGCAGCCACCATGCCTGGCTAATTTTTTTTGTATTTTTTAGTAGAGATGAGGTTTCACCATCATGGCCAGGCTGGTCTTGAACTCTTGACCTCAGGATCCACCTGCCTCGGCCTCCCAAAGTGCTGGGAATATAGGCATGAGCCATTGCACCTGGGCAATTATGTCTAATTTTAAAGGGGAACAAGAATCCTTCTGAGATCTAGTGCGGGTTGGTGTAGTGCAACAGATTTACTGAGCAATGCCATGTGTTAGACACCGTACCAGGTGCTGGGAAGGGAAAGATAAATCAGACCCGATCCCTATTCTAAATCATGGCATATGAGAAAACAAAGAGCCCCACTTTGTATGATAAATAAATTTGAAACTCTGTTCAATACACATATTTCATCCAGACCACATCACCTCTGACTCCAAAGAACTCCCAAGGCTGGAGATAATGCCTCTTCTAGAACAGGTATCTCTTGGCTGTAGACTGGTACTGATCAGTAGCCTGTTAGGAACCAGACTACACAGCAGTAGGTGAGTGTGAGCATTACCACCTGAGCTCTGCCTCCTGTCAGATCAGCCACGGCATTAGATTCTCATAGAAGCACAAACCCTATTGGGAACTGTGCATGCGAGGGATCTGGGCTGTGTACTTCTTGTGAGAATCCAACTAATACCTGATGATCTGAGGTGGAACAGTTTCATACGGAAATCATCCTGCTATCCCCCGATCTCCAGGCCCCTATTTGTGGTTTTGTTTTCCACAAAACCAGTCTCCGATGCCAAAAAGTTTGGGGACCACTGTTCTGGAAGACATTGCAATGCTGAATCTCAGCCTCTGAGTCTTCATTCTAAGCCAATATCCCATTGGTGTTATGGGTGTTAAGATGGCCCAGATGAGAAAATCAAAGCTGCATGCAAAACCAAACCCACACACACTGCCAGCATCACGGAAAGCTCACACCACATTTACTCATTTAGCTGCCTCCAGTCTTGGAGAGACATGGAGAAGGAAGATACTCAGTTACTGATAGATTTAAAACGTAACTCTGGCTCCAGAGACCCTGTTATGTGACAAATATGAGAGTATCAGGCTGGGTCTATGGGAGCCAACAATACTTGGCTCACCCAGTTATGGAATTCCCAGATGAGCTGGGGTTGGCTTATCACCTGTGCCTTTTACAGAGGCCCAAATGCATTATCACAGACCCATAGTGACTCAAGGAGTAGTGTACTTCACAAACTTTGAAGGTGTAAAGGTAATTCCTAATTCAGAGTTCATAGGTACCTCTGGCTGGGCAGGTCAGCATGGGAAATCTATGATAATGCACTCAGCTGCCAGCCACGTGGATATGCACGCATGAAGACAGCGTCGGTACAATGGGTATGCATATTGGAAGACTTAGGTGGTTGCTAAGTTCTCCCAACTACTCACCTACAGTTTGGGGTATGCTGTTTATCTTGAATAATCCATTGATTCACTCATTTAGCAATTTTATGTACCCAGTGTGTGTCAGGCACAGTTTGCAATGAGCAAACATTTAAGGCTTGTTATGGAAATGCCAGGGATTTGACCTCAGTTCTGTTGCTCGCTGCACAGAATGCCAGCCAGGGAGAATGGGAAATAAAGTCTGAAATATGTCTCCCTGACCCACTAAACTTGGGTGGCAGGGGTTTATATAGCAGTGAAGGTGGGAAAAACAGGAATTGGGGAGGGGTAAGGAAGCAAACCTGATAGATGAGGGGTCTGGTGTCTCGTCTGGATGTGGTGATCTGAGGAGTTTTAGTTCCTTGACTGAGGGTCAGTTTCCTGAGGCAGGAACTCAGGTAAGGCAAATGTAAGTTTCAAGTTTTAAGACCAGGGAGGGTCAATTTCAATGTTTATTCAAAAAACTGTAAATATTAGTTGTATGGGATAATTTGGCCGGTTCCACCATCATGGAGCTCACCTTTGCATGTGTGTTTATTTGTATATGTAAGACAATAAATAAATTAAAATACAATAAATAAACAAATAAAATTTGTAGTATGTCGGATGATAAGGGTGATGAAGAAAATTAAGGGCAAGAGAGGAAGAGGACTGCTGGGACCAGGGAAAAAGTTGGATTTTCAGAGCACTCCTGGCAGAGTGGGCACGCTGGAGCCCATGTGCCTAACTCCTGAGAAGCTGCTAATCACCAGTTTCAGGTGTTTTCTATCTACTAGGAGACTGCCTTTCCCTGGCATCGGCTGTGGCCAATTATTATTTTAGAGAGACACTTAACAACTGCTTGACCATCACCTGATGGTCCCGGTGTGTGTGTGTATGTTGGGGGAGCCCTCTCCTGCCCTGCTCATGCCTGACTAGCTACCTACTGTAACAGTGTAAGAGTAAAGTGCAAAGGCTTTGAGACAAGACATATTCAGCATGTTCAAGAAACATCCATGAGGGCACTGCCTAGGGGCAGAGTGTGGCAGGGGAGATGGGGGCAATGGAGGGAGAGGAGGTCAGAGGTGATCCAAGGTCAGATTGACTTTAGCTTTTCCTCTGAAGGAGAAAGGGAGCAACCACAGGTTTGGTCAGGAGAAAGGCATCATCTGACTTTTGTTTTAAGAGTATTATTCTGGCTGCCCTACTGAGAAAAGACTGGGGAGATGAGGTAAGAAGTAAGGAGATCAATTAGAGGCCATTGTAACAGCCAGGACAGTAGATGATGGTGGCTGGGGCTCAGGTGATAGCAGTGGTGTTATCAGCATTGAATCCATAGCCATATGGGCCTGCAGCAGTCTCAGTTTTTGCCTCCTCGGAAGAAAGAATTCGACTGAAGGGAATAAGACAGAAAGAGAGGTCAAGGCAAGTTTTAGAGCAGGAGTGAAAGTTTATTAAAAAGCTTTACAGGCCGGGTGAGGTGGCTTACGCATGTAATCCCAGCACTTTGGGAAGCTGAGGCAGGTGGATCATGAGGTCGGGAGTTTGAAACCAGCATGGCTAACACGGTGAAACCCAAGCTCTACTAAAAATACAAAAAATTAAATGGGCATGGTGGCAGGCGCCTGTAGTCCCAGCTACTCAGGAGGCTGAGGTAGGAGAATTGCTTGAACATGGGAGGCAGAGGTTGCAGTGAGCCGAGATTGTGCTACTGTACTTCAGCCTGGGCAAGAGAGAGAGACTCCGTTTCAAAAAAAAAAAAAAAAAAAAAAAAAAAGCTTTAGAACAGAAATGAAAGGAAGTACACTTGGAAGAAGGTCAAGCGGGCGACTTGAGTGATCCAGAGCACGGTTTGACCTTCTGACTTGGGACTTTATACACTGGCATACTTCTAGGGTCTTGTGTTACTTCTCCCCCTGATTCTTCCCTTAGGGTGGGCTGTCCACACGTGCAGTGGCCTACTAGTGCTTGGCAGGGGAGCGTGTGCAGTGTGTTTACCAGAGTTGTACACGTGACCACTTGAGTTTGTTCATTCCTTACCAGTCTAGCATTCCTAGAGGAAGATCATATACCAGTTAAACTCTGCCATTTTGCCTTATAATGCAAACGCTGGAGCCCACTTGCCCAGCTCCTGAGATCATATTGGGAAGCTGCCAACCACCAGTTTCAGGTGTTTTCTATCTACTAGGAGACTGCCTTTCCCTGGCATCGGCTGTGGCCAATTATTATTTTAGAGAGACACTTAACAACTGCTTGACCATCACCTGATGGTCCTGGTGTGTGTATGTTGGGGGAGCCCTCTTCTGCTCTGCTCATGCCTGACTAGCTACCTACTGTAATGGTGGAGGTGGTGATAAATAATTGGGCACTACTTAAACGACATGTTAAGTAATGTCAACAGGATTTCACAAGAGATTGGATGTAGGATATTACAGAAAGAGAGGAGTCAAGCATCTGAGCTGCAGGAAGAGTGCAGTTGCCATTAACTGAGATGGGGAAGAAGAGGGAGGAACAGATTTGAGGGCAAATATCAGAAGCTTAGTTTAGGATATTTAAGTTTGAGATGGCTATTAGACATTGAGGTGGAGATAGCTATTTATACAAGCCAGGAGTTCAGGAGGCAGGTCTGGGCTAGAGATAAATTATGCTTTGCCAGCGATAGGGGCTATTTACAGTCACAAGCTTGGGTGAGATCACCAAGGCAGTGAGTGTAAATAGCAGAGGCCAGAGCAGGGTTCTGGGCTCTCTCTTCACTGCAGTCAATGGAGGCATTTGAGAGGATATATATGTGTGTGTGTGTGTGTGTGTGTGTGTGTATGTATATATATATATGTATATGTGTAGTTGTTCACAGGAGTAAGCCTAGTCTTTATTATCTACTTGAAAGAATAGATATTTCAGCACAGAATGTCAGAATTGGCTGGGCCATTAGAGATCATTTTAAGTAGGATCACCTTGTTTTAGAGCTGAGAAAAGAAGAGAAAGGAATTGTTTCCCGTAGATAAGCTGCTTTGTGGCTCCTAGTTCTAGAAGGGGTGTGTATGTGTGTGTGTATTGTGGTAAGGATGGAGTTACTACTCACACATTGGGTGCCATTTCTCATTTACTAAGCCAACAAGTGACCCTACCTTTTCTCAGATGTGGACCTCTCTAGAGCCATAGGATCTGAAGATGGAGGTTAGAATGGGGCTGAGATGTAATCAAACCATACAGTTTGTTTTCATCCCTTCTCCTTCTTCCTTTGAGGTTCTAGTGCTTTTAGTTTTAATTCAAGTTTCCCTTCAGAGATTAGATCTTATATCTTAAGTACGCTAGTATGAAATTATTGTATTTTCTATGTTGGCTCTCCTAGGGGTATTTGCACTTGAGGCCTTATGTCTTCCATAGTAGGATGAAAGGCTTTGTGATGGTGGGGCTGCAGTTGGTACTGGGGGCTGGTAGGGCTGTATAAAGCAGTCAGCTCATGATCTTTCCCTCATGCTTATCTGAGATATAGAAGGCACAGAAGCATGAGAATTGGGGATCTTCTTAAGCACAGCCTGAACCAAACTACAGAGACTCTGGGGACCCAGGACTGGAAGGTGGGAGGTTGAATCAAGAAGAAAAACAATGATAAAATTTGTGGTCAAGACTACATATTTTTGACATATATTAAATCATTTAAACTTTATAATAGCCATGGAAAAAGGCACATTATCTTTATTTTACAGATAGGGAAATTGAGGTTCAGAGGAAACTGGATGACAAGTAACCAAGAGGGGAAGCAGCAGGCTTTGAACGTTGGTCTCTAAGACTCCCAAGTTACACTTTAAACAGCTTTAAAGGGATTAAAGCTACTGGATAGCATGGAGATTAAGAGCATGGGCTTTAGAAACAAAACAGTTGATTTTAAATCCTGGCTCTACCATTTACTAGCTATGAAACCTTGGTCAAATTGTATAACCTTGAACCTGGGTTTCCCGGGAAGCATTGGTGGGAAGATTAAAATGAAGTAACGTATTTTAAAGACACAGCACAGTGCCTGCTGAATGATTGTGATGAATTAGTGGTGAAAATTACTCAGGTTCTAGCTGCTGAGAGGCTGGCATGTAACACTGTAGACACACTATAGTTGAGATCTGGCACCTGTTGGGACTGGTTGTCTCATGCTGTACCAGTTATTGAATTTCTTTCTTTTTTTTTTTTTTAATTTTACTTTAGGTGCATACTATATCTGGCATTTCTCCCTATGTTATCCCTCTCCTACTCCCCACCCCCCCACTGTCTCTCCCCTAGTATCCCCCAACTGCCCCCAGTGTGTGTTGCTCCTCTCCCTGAGTCCATGTGTTCTCATTGTTCAACACCCACCTATGAGTGAGAACATGTAGTGTTTGACTTTCTGTTCTTGTGTCAGTTTGCTGAGAATGATGGTTTCCAGATTCATCCAAGTCCCTACAAAGGACATGAACTCATCGTTTTTTATGGCTGAATAGTATTCCATGGTGTATATGAACCATATTTTCTTTTTATTTTTTATTGCATTTTAGGTTTTGGGGTACATGTGAAGAACATGCAAGATTGTTGCATAGGTGCATATGTGGCAGTGCGATTTGCTGCCTTCCTCCCCTTCACCTATATGTGGTGTTTCTCCCCATGCTATCTCTCCCCAACTCCCCACCCCCCACTGTCCCTCCCCTATTTCCCCCCAACAGACCCCAGTGTATAGTGCTCCCCTCCCTGTGTCCATGTGTTCTCATTGATCAACACCCGCCTATGAGTGAGAACATGATGAACCACATTTTTTTGTCCAGTCTATCATTGATGGGCATTTGGGTTGGTTCCAGCTCTTTGCTATTGTACACAGGGCTGCAGTGAACATACGTGTGCATGTGTCTTTAGAGTAGAATGATTCATAGTTCTTTGGGTATATACCCAGTAATGGGATTGCTGGGTCAAATGGAATTTCTATCTCTAGATCCTTGAGAAATCGCCACACTGTCTTCCACAATGGTCGAACTAATTTATATTCCCACCAACTGTGTAAGAGTGTTCCTATTTCTCCATATCCTCTCCAGCATCTTTTGTCTCCAGATTTTTTAATGATCGCCATTCTAACTGGTGTGAGATGGTATCTCAATGTGGTTTTGATTTACATTTCTTTAATGATCAGTGATGATGAGCATTTTTTCATATGTTTGTTGGCCTCATATATGTCTCTTTTTGAAAAATGTCTGTTCATATCCTTCACCCACTTTTGAATGGGGTTGTTTATTTTTTTCTTGTAAATCTGTTTTAGTTGTTTGTAGATTCTGGTTATTAGCCCTTTGTCAGATGTGTAGATTGCAAAAATTTCTTCCCATTCTGTTGGTTGCCGGTTCACTCTAATGATGGTTTCTTTTGCTGTACAGAAGCTCTGAATTTTAATTAGATCCCATTTTTTTTCTATCTTGGCTTTTATTGCCATTGCTTTTGGTGTTTTAGTCATAAAGTCCTTGCCTATGCCTATGTCCTGGATGGTTTTGCCTATGTTTTCTTCTAGTGTTTTTGTGGTGTTAGGTTTTATGTTTAAATCTTTAATCCATCTGGAGTTAATTTAGTGTAAGGTGACAGGTAGGGGTGCAGTTTCTGCTTTCTGCACATTGCTAGGCAGTTTTCCAACACCATTTATTAAACATGGAGTTCTTTCCCCATTGCTTGTTTTTGTCAGGGTTGTCAAAGATCGGATGGTTGTAGATGTGTGGTGTTGCTTCTGGGGCCTCTATTCTGTTCCATTGATCTGTGTCTCTGTTTTGGTACCAGTACCATGCTGTTTTGATTACTGTAGCCTTATAGCGTAGTTTGAAGTGTGGCAGTGTGATGCCTCTAGCTTTGTTCTTTTTGCTTAGGGTTGTCTTGGATATGCGGGCTCTCTTGTGATTCCATATGCAGTTTAAAATGTTTTTTTCCAGTTCTGTGAAGAAGGTCTTTGGTAGCTTGATGGGAATAGCATTGAATCTATAGATTACTTTGGGCACTATGGCCATTTTCATGATACTGATTCTTCCTAACCATGAGCATGGAATGTTTTTCCATCTGTTTGTGTCCTCTCTTATTTCATTCAGCAGTGGTTTGTAGTTCTCCTTGAAGAGGTCCCTTACATCCTCTGTTAGTTGTATTCCTAGGTATTTTATTCTCTTTGTAGCAATTGTGAATGGGAGTTCCCTCTTGATTTGGCTTTCTGTTTGTCTGTTATTGGTATATAGGAATGCTTGTGATTTCTGCACACTGATTTTGTATCCTGAGACTTTGCTGAAGTTACTTATCAGTTTGAGAAGATTTTGGGCTGAGATGATGGGGTTTTCTAGATATACAGTCATGTTGTCTGCAAATAGAACCAATTTGACTTCTTCCTTTCCTAACTGAATGCCCTTTATTTCTTTTCTTGCCTAACTGCTCTGGCTAGAACTTCCACTACTGTGTTGAATAGGAGTGGTGAGAGAGGGCATCTTGTCTAGTACCTGATTTCAAAGGGAATTCTTCCAGCTTTTGCCTGTTCAGTATGATATTGGCTGTAGGTTTGTCATAAATGGCATTTATCATTTTATGATACATTCTGTCAATACCTAGTTTATTGAGAGTTTTTAGCATGAAGGGCTGTTGAATTTTGTTGAAGGCCTTCTCTGCATCTATTGAGATAATCATGTGGTTTTTGTCTTTGGTTCTGTTTATGTGATGGATTACATTTATGGATTTGCATATGTTGAACCAGCCTTGCATCCCCAGGATGAAGCCTACTTGATCGTGATGGATAAGCTTTTTGATGTGCTGTTGCAATCAGTTTGCCAGTATTTTACTGAAGATTTTTGAGTTGATGTTCATCATGGATATTGGCCTGAAGTTTTCTTTTTCCGTTGAGTCTCTGCCCGGTTTTGGTATCAGGATGATGTTAGTCTCATAAAATGAGTTAGGGAGGGTTCCCTCCTTTTGTATTGTTTGATACAGTTTCAGAAGGAATGGAACCAGCTCCTCTTTGTACGTCTGGTAGAATTTGTCTGTGAACCCATCTGGACCTGGACTTTTTTTGGTTGGTAGGCTATTGATTGCTGCCTAAACTTCAGCCCTCGTTATTGGTCTATTCAGGGTTTCAACTTCCTCCTGGTTTAGTCTTGGTAGGGTACAAGTGTCCAGGAATGTATCCATTTCTTCCTGGTTTACTGGTTTATGTGCATAGAGCTGTTTGCAGTAATCTCTGATGGTAGTTTGTATTTCTGTGGGATCAGTGGTGATGTCCCTGTTATCTTTTTTTATTGCATCTATTTGATTCTTCTCTCTTTTCTTTTTTATAAGTCTGGCTAGTGGTCTATTTTGTTGATCTTTTCAAAAAACCACCTCCTGGATTTATTGATTTTTTGAAGGTTTTTTTTTGTGTCTCTATCTCCTTCAGTTCTGCTCTGATCTTAGTTATTTCTTGTCTTCTGCTAGCTTTTGAGTTTTTTGGAACTTCCTCCTCTAGCTCTTGTTAGGGTGTCAATTTTAGATATTTCCTTGTTTCTCATGTGGGCATTTATTGCTATAAATTTCCCTTTCGACACTGCTTTAAAGGTGTCCCATACATTCTTGTAAGTTGTGTCTTCATTCTGATTGGTTTCAAAGAACATCTTTATTTCTGCCTTCATTTCATTGTTTATCCAGTCGACACTCAGAAGCAAGTTGTTCAGTTTCCAAGTGGTTGTGTGGGTTTGAGTGTGTTTCTTAATCCTGAGTTTTAGTCTGATTGCACTGTGGTCTGATAGACTGTTTGTTATGATTTCCGTTCTTTTGCATTTGCTGAGGAAGTGATTCACTTACAATGATGTGGTCAATTTTAGAGTAAGTGCAATATTGTGTTGAGAAATGTATATTCTGTGGATTTAGGGTGGAGCGTTCTGTATATATCTATTATGCCCACTTGGTCCAGCTCTGCATTCAAGTCCTAGATGTCCTTGTTAATTTTCTGTCTTGTTGATCTGTCTAATATTGACAGTGGAGTGTTGAAGTCTCCCACTATTATTGTGTGGGAGTCTAAATCTCGTTTTAGGTCATTAAGAACTTGCTTTATGTGTCTGGGTGCTCCTGTGTTGGGTGCTTATATATTTAGGATATTTAGCTCTTCTTGTTGGATTGATCCTTTTACCATTATGTAGTGTCCTTCTTTGTCTCTTTTGATCTTTGTTGGTTTGTAGTCCATTTTATCAGAGATTAGGATTGCAACCCCTGCGTTTTTTTGTTCTCCATTTGTTTGGTAAATCTTCTTCCATCCCTTTATTTTGAGTCTATGTGTGTCTTTGTATGTGAGCTGGGTTTCCTGGATACAGCACACTGATGGGTCTTGACTTTTTATCCAGTTTGCCAGTCTGTGTCTTTTGATTGGGGCATTTAAGGCTGTTTACATTCAATGTTAATATTTTTATGTGTGAATTTGATCCTGCCATTTTGTTACTGGCTGGTTTTCTTTCCCATTAGTTGACTCATTTTCTTCATTGCATTTTTGGTCTTTGCCAACTGGTTTGCTTTTGCAGTGACTGGTACTTGATCCTTTCCATGCTTAGTGTTTCTTTCAGGAGCTCTTGTAGGGCAGGTCTGGTGGTGACAAAATCTCTCAGTAATTGCTTCTCCGTAAAGGATTTTATTTCTCCTTCACTTACAAAGCTTAGTTTGACTGGATATGAGATTCTGGGTTGAAAGTTCTTTTCTTTAAGGATGTTAAATATTGGCCCCCACTCTCTTCTGGCTTGTAGGGTTTCTGCTGAGAGATCTGCTGTGAGTCTGATTGGCTTCCCTCTGTGGGTGGTCTGACCTTTCTCTCTGGCTTCCCTTAGCATTCTTTCCTTCATTTCAACCCTGGTGAATCTGATGATTACGTGCCTTGGGGTTGCTCTTCTTGAGGAATATCTTTGTGGAGTTCTCTGTATTTCTTGAATTTGAATGTTGGACTGGCTTGCTAGGCTTGGGAAGTTCTCCTGGGTAATATCCTGGAGCGTTTTCTGGCTTGGATTCATTCTCCCCATTATATTCAGGTACACCGATCAAGCATAGATTAGGCCTTTTCACATAATCCCATATTTCTTGGAGGCTTTGTTCATTTCCTTTCACTCTTTTTTCTTTTGTCTTGCCTTCTCTTTTTATTTCATTGAGTTGATCTTCAATCTCTGAAATCCTTTCTTCTGCTTGATCGATTCAGCTATTAAAACTTGTGTTTGCTTCATGTAGTTCTCGTGCTGTGTTTTTCAACTCCATCAAGTCATTTATGTACTTCTCTAAGCTGGTTATTCTAGTTAGCATTTCGTCTAACCTTTTTTCCAAGGTTTTTGGTTTTTTTGCATTGAGTTGGAACGTGTTCCTTTAGCTCAGAGAAGTTTGTTATTATCCACCTTCTGAAGCCTGTTTCTGTCAATTCGTTGTGTTCTTTCTTGGTCATGTTGTGTTCCCGTGTTGTTGAGGAGTTGTGATCACTTGAAGGAGAAGAGGTGTTCTGATCTTTGATGGTTGCATCTTTTTTGCACTGTTTTTTTTCCCATCTTTGTGGATTTACCTGGCTGTGGTCTCAGGGAGCTGCTTGATGAGGTCTCTTGTCTGCCTGTCGAGGCACTACTGGGTTTCTAGGGACTCTTTCAGGTTGCTAGGTAAGCTTCCTATGTCTTTTTTGTTTATGCTAGGGGTTTAGGCCCACCTCTTCTGCTGACCTAGCAGCACTGCTGGATGGTCAAGAATGCAGTCCCGTTACTACATAGGCTTCCTGTGTATTTTGTTAAAACATGTAGCCCAGTCCCACCCCTCTAATGGTGGGTTGTGCCCTTCCTCCACTGGGCTGGATCATTCAGGGTTTAGTTCAGACTGTGGCACTGGCTGTGCAACCTGTTAGAATCAGAGCTTCAGCCCTCTGGGGTTTGTGAGGGAGGGTAGGGACCCGCCCAGCTGCACCCGGCTGTCTCCCGCTTTCAGCTACCTCTCTGTCTGGTCATGGGGTAGGGCCTGCCCAGCTGCTCTGTCTGTCCTTCTGCTTACAGCTCCCTCTCTCTCCAGGCGGGGGGAGGGGGCAATAGCTCAGTCTACAGGCTCTCTTGGCTGGCTTTTGGGCTTATAAGTCTGTTTAGGTCCATGCGCTAATCCGGGACACCGTCTTGGATTATTATTCAACTCTGCGCTTGTAATTCCTGGCGCTTGACTGGCAAAGATCCCCTGTTCTGTGTATTGCTGAGGCTTTGGGGGAAGCACTGTATCTGGACCGGAGCACCAGAGTGGGAGGAGCCTCTGACTCGCCTGTCAGATGCACTTTCTGGGTGAAGCAGCACCCCTCCCCACCTCAGTCTGCCCTGTCTGGGCTTTGCTTACCATCAGACTGGACCTGTTGAAATGCACCTGGTACCTCAGTTGGAGCTAGGAGATCTCTGGATTTCTGTGTCTCTCTCGCTGGGTGTTGTGCGCTGGAGTTGTGTCTATTCAGCCATCTTGGAGAGTCTTCAGTTGTTGAATTTCTGACTATCTCTCCTGATCTGGGCCACTGGGGAAGACTCCCAAAGCCCAACCAACTGCTGAGGGCAGGGGATTCAGAGTTAGAGTGGGAGCAGCAGCAAGAGGATGCAATACCAAGGCAAAGATCAGGACACTAACCAATCTGTATGCCACAATAGGTATGTAAACAAAAAAAAATTCTAAGACCCCCATCTATCTGAATGGACCCATCCTCTTGGCAAAGGGCATTCCAAAATTAACCTGAAAAACTGGTCCAGGCCATGATGAGAAGGGGAGCTCAGACATGCCTCATTATACCCTCTTCCCTTTTGGAATTACTATTACTGAGAGAAAATACTCTTTAAGTCTGATAAGAAACATTTATAATCTATTCTTTCTAAAGCCTGCTCCCTGGAGGCTTCACCAGCATGAGAAAACCTTGCTTTCTACTACTTGTTGCCTTATCCCAGACATTCCTTTCTAAGTCTTTAGACAATACTTAAATCTTTCAACCAATTGTCAATCAGAAAATCTTTGAATCTTCCTATGACCTGGAAGCCCCCGCTGTCAGTTGTCCCACCTTTCCAGACTGAACCAATATACTTTCTACATATGTGGGTTGATGTCCTATGTCTCCCTAAAATGTATAAAACCAAGTTGTGGCCCAACCACTTTGGGCACATTTCCTCAGGATCTCCTCATATTTGTCACTCATATTGGCTCAGAATAAATCTATTCAAATATTTTATAGAGTTTGACTCTTTTTGTCAACTGGTGCTTGAACTATACCAACCTGGAGCATTCTTCAAGTCAGGCTCCTTGAATTTGGCCAGGGCTATGTCTATTTTTCAAGTACGAAATGAGACTGAATCCAGAGGTGCACCAGAGATAAAGAAGGTGCATCTGGATGAGTTAGAAGGCTGCAGTCATGGGATTACAGGCAACCTCTAACTCTTGTTCCTGACTCTCAGTCAGCACTGAGGGGGAAGCATTCATCCAGGAGTCCAAATTACACATCCAGAGGTTGTTTGATAGTGAAGGAGCCCCAGGAAATTTTACTCTTAAATATAGAACATTGGTATGTTTATTTATTTATTTATGAGACAGGATCTCACTCTGTCAAGCACACTGGAGTACAATGGCACAATCTTAGCTCACTGCAACCTCTGCCTCCCAGCTCAAGCAATTCTCCTGCCTCACCCTCCTGAGTACCTGGGATTACAAGCACCCACCACTACCACCCAGCTAAGTTTTGTAACTTTTAGTGGAGACAGAGTTTCACCATGTTAGCCAGGCTGGTCTTGAACTCCTGACCTCAAATGATCCACCTGCCTTGGCTTCCCATGTTGATTATTTTAAATTGAAGTTCACTGAAGGTCAGCAGATGCTGGAAGAGACTTTACTCTGATATCTCTTATCTACCTTAAGACTGGATCCACCAGAGAGAACACCATTGCCTTCCATCCTCTCCCTTAAATCTCATTTTCTATACCAGAACAGAAGACAGAGGAATGTAATCACACCTGGAAGGACTTTTTCACAGAAGAATGTCTCCCTCTCTGGTGCATTCAAATTCCAAAGGAAATCATTTACAAACCATTATCTGGCCTTTGGTTCCATTTACAGCACCCCTACTATCCTCTCCCCAATAAAGAAGGTATTTAGTGTCAACCATCTGATCCTTCTTTTAGTTTTCTTTTTTCTTTTTTTAATGGCTCCTGTGCTTGTTAATGTTAACAAATCTGTTATACTTTTCTTATGTTAACCTGTCTTTTGTTATAGGGGTGTCAGCTGTGACCCTTATGATGGGGAAGAAAAAGATCACTCCCTTTTTGTCCCTGTAATAGCATGGGATTAGAGCAAAGAATATTGAAGTTATTAAGCAGCATATGCTTTGGGCTATATCCCTGTCAATCTATATAATAAACAGAGGCTCTCTATAAGAAAATGAACCTATCTGTCAGGGTTCTCTTAATATTGGTGAATCCACTTAAATCATTTTTTATTTCCATGGGTTATTGGGGGACATTTGGTGTTTGGTTATATGAGCATATTCTTTAGTGGTGATTTGTGAGATTTTGGTGCATCCATTACCCGAGCAGTATACACTGCACCCTATTTGTAGTTTTTTATTCCTCACCTCCTTCCCATCCTTTACCCCTGAGTCCCCAAAGTCCATTGTGTCATTCTTATGCCTTTGCATCCTCATAGCTTAGCTCCCACTTATGAGTGAGAACATATGATATTTGGTTTTCCATTCCTGAGTTACTTCACTTAATAGTCTCCAATCTCATCCCGGTTGTGAATGCCATTAATTCATTTCTTTTTATGGCTAAGTAGTATTCCATCATGTATATACACCACAGTTTCTTTATCCACTCATTGATTGATGGGCATTTGGGTTGGTTCCATGTCTTTGCAATTGGGAATTGTGCTGCTATAAACATCTGTGTGCAAGTGTGTTTTTTTTTTTTTTTTTTTTTTTTTATAATAACTTCTTTACCTCTGGGTAGATAACCCAGTAGTGGGATTGCTGGATCAAATGGTAGTTCTACTTCTAGTTCTTTAAGGAATCTCCACACTGTTTTTCATAGTGGTTGTACTGGTTTACATTCCCACCAGCAGTGAGGAAGTGATCCCTGTTCACTGCATCCCCTCCAACATTTACTATTTTTTGATTATGGCCATTCTTGCAGGAGTAAGGTGGTATCCCATTGTGGTTTTGATTTGCATTTTCCTGATCATTATTGAGATTGAACATTTTTTCATATGTTTTTTGGCCATTTGTATATCTTCTTTTGAGAATTGTCTATTTATGTCCTTAGACCACTTTTTTCCCCAAACATCAAATACTTTTATTTTGGGCTATATACATATATGTAGTTTTTAAATTATACTTCAAGTTGTGGGGTACATGTGCAGAATGTGCAGGTTTGTTACATAGATATACACGTGTCATGGTGGTTTGCTGGATACCATCATTTACATTAGGTATTTCTCCTAATGCTATTCCTCCTACCCCACCCTCCAACAGGCCCCCGTGTGTGATGTTCCTCTCCCTGTGTCCATGTGTTCTCATTGTTCAACTCCCACTAATGAGTGAGAATATGCAGTATTTGTTTTTCTGTTCTTAGTTTGCCGAGAATGATGGTTTCCAGCTTCATCCATGTCCCTGCAAAGGACGTGAATTCATCCTTT
The DNA here is from genome assembly GCF_030222135.1 of Aotus nancymaae. Lineage (NCBI taxonomy): Eukaryota > Metazoa > Chordata > Mammalia > Primates > Aotidae > Aotus > Aotus nancymaae. The sequence continues at coordinate 36,278,187 of NW_026988471.1, forward strand.
TTTATGGTTGCATAGTACTGCATAATATATATGTGCCACATTTTCTTTATCCAGTCTGTCACTGATGGGCATTGGGTTGGTTCCAAGTTTTTGTTATTGTGAACAGTGCTGCAATAAACATACGTGTGTATGTGTCTTTATGGTAGAATGGTTTATAATCCTTTGTGTATATACCCAGTAATGGGATTGCTGGGCCAAATGGTATTTCTAGTTCTAGATACTTGAGGAATTGCCACACTGTCTTCCACAATGGTTGAACTAATTTACATTCCCACCAACAGTGTAAAAGCATTCCTATTTCTCCACATCCTCTCCAGCATCTGTTGTTTCCTGACTTCTTAATGATTGCCATTCTAAGTGCTTAGCCCACTTTTTGATGGGATTGTTTGTTACTTTTTCTTGCTGATTTGAGTTTGTTGTAGATCCTGGATATTAGTCCTTTGTCAGATGTATAGATTGTGAAGATTTTCTCCCAATTGGGTTGTCTGTTTACTCTGCTGGCTGTTCCTTTTGCCATGCAAAAGCTCTTTAGAATTAAGTCCTAGCTATTTATCTTTGTTTTTATTGCATTTGCTTTTGAGTTATTGGTCATGAAATCCTTGCGTAATCCAATGTCTAGAAGGATTTTTCCAATGCTATATCTTCCAGAATTTTTACAGTTTAAGGTCTTAGATTTAAGTCCTCTATCTACCTTTTTTTTTTTTTTTTTTTTTTTTTTTTTTTGAGATGGAGTTTCTCCCTTGTTGCCCAGGCTGGAGTGCAATGGCATCCTCTCGGCTCACTGCAGCCTTCTCTTACCAGGTTCAAGTGACTCTCCTGCCTCAGCCTCTCAGCTCGCTAGGATCAGGCACCCACCACCATGCCTGGCTAACTTTTTTTATTTTTAGTAGAGACAGGGTTTCGCCATGTTGACCAGCCTGGTCTCAAACTCCTAACCTCAAGTGATCCACCTGCCTCAGCCTCCCAAAGTGCTAGGATTACAGTCATGAGCCACCTTGCCTGTCCTCCTTAATCCATCTTGAGTTTATTTTTGTATAAGGTGAGAGATGAGGATCCAGTTTCATTCTCCTACATGTGGCTAGCCAATTATCCCAGCACCATTTGTTGAAAAGGGTGTTCTTTCCCAACTTTATGTTCTTGTTTGCTTTGTCAAAGATCAGTCGGCTGTAAGTATTTGGGTTTATTTCTGGGTTCTCTATTCTGTTCTATTGGTCTATTCACCTATTTTTATGCAAGTACCATGCTGTTTTGGTGACTATGGCCTTATGTATAGGTTGAAATCAGGTAATGTGATACCTCCGGATTTGTTCTTTTTGTCTTGCTTTGGCTATGCAGGCTCTTTTTTAGTTCCACATGAACTATAGGATTTTTTTTTCTAATTCTGTGAAGAATGATGGTAATACTTTGATGGGAATTGCATTGAATTTCTAGATTGCTCTGGCAGTATTGTCATTTTGACAATATTGATTCTACCCATCCCTGAGCATGGGATGTATTTCCATTTGTTTGTGTCAGCTATGATTTCTTTCAGCAGTGTCTTGTAGTTTTTTTTGTAGAGGTCTTTCACCTCCTTGATTATGTATATTCCTAAGTATTTATTTATTTATTTTTTGCAGCTATTGTAAAAGGGGTTGTGTTCTTGATTTGATTCTCAACTAGGTTGCTATTGTATAGAAGAGCTACTGATTTGTATACATTAATTTGGTATCTGGAAACTTTGCTGAATGGTTTTATCAGTTCTAGGAGCTCTCTGGAGGAGTCTTTAGGGTTTTCTGGGTAAACAATTATATCATCAGCAAACAGTGATGATTTGACTTCCTCTTTACTGATTTGACTGCCCTTTATTATCTTCTCTTGTCTGATTGCTCTGGGTAGGACTTCCAGTACTATGTTGAAGAGAAGTGGTGAGAGTGGGCATCCTTGTCTTATTCCAGTTCTCAGAGGAAATGCTTTCAACAGTTTCCAATTATGTTGGCTATGGGTTTGTCATAGGCAGCTTTTATTACACTGAAGTATGTACTTTCTATGCCAATTTTGCTGAGAGTTTTAATCATAAAATGATGAATTCTATTGAGATAATCATGTGATTTTTGTTTTTATTCTGTTTATGTGGCGTATTACATTTATTGACTTGTGTATGTTAAAATATCCCTGCATCCCTTGTATGAAACTCATTTGATCATGGTGGATTATCTTTTTGATATGTTGTTGGATTCAGTTAGCTAGTATTTTAAGGATTTTAGCATCTATGTTCATCACGGATATTGGTCTGTAGTTGTCTCTTTTGGTTATATCCTTTCCTGGTTTTGGTATTAGGGTGACACTGGCTTCACAGAATGATTTAGGGAGGGTTCCCTCTTTCTCTATTTTGTGGAATAGTGTCCATAGGATTGGCACCAATTCTTCTTGGAATGTCTGGTAGAATTCTGCTGTGTATCTGTCTGGTCCTGAACTTTTTTTGTTGTTGTTGATAATTTTAAAATTACCATTTCAATCTCACTGCTTGTATTGGTCTGTTCAGGGTGTCTAAATCTTCCTGATTTAAACTAGGAGGGTTGTATCTTTCCAGGAAAATATCCATTTCTTTTAGGTTTTCTAGTTCATGTGTGTAAAGGTGTTCACAGTAGCCTTGAATGATCTTTTGTATTTCAGTGGTATCAGTTGTAATATCTCCTGTTTAATTTCTAATTGAGCATATTTGGATTTTCCTCTCTTCTTTTCTTGGTTAATCTTGCAAATGGTCTATCAATTTTATCTTTTCAAAAAACCAGATTTTTTTTTTCATTTATCTTTTGTATTTTCTTGTTTGTTTCAGTTTCATTTAGTTCTGCTCTGATCTTGGTTATTTCCTTTCTTCTGCTGGGTTTGGGTTTGGTTTGTTCTTGTTTTTCTAGTTCCTTGATGTGTGACTTTAGATTGTCTGTTTGTGCTCTTTCAGACTTTTTAATGTAGGCATTTTGGGCTGTGAACTTTCCTCTTAGCACTACCTTTGCCGTATTCCAGAAGTTTTGATAGGTTGTGTCACTATTGCCATTCAGTTTGAAGAATTTGAAAATTTCCATCTTGATTTCATTTTTCACCCAATGCTCTTTCAGGAGCAGGTTATTTAATTCCATTCTATTTGCATGATTTTGAAGGTTCCTTTTAGAGTTTATTTCCAATTTTATTCCACTGTGATCTGAGAGAGTGATTGATATAATTTCAATTTTCTTAAATTTTATTGAGGCTCATTTTGTGGCCTATCATATGGTCAATCTCGGAGGAAGTTTCATGAACTGTTGAATAGAATGTATAGTCTGCAGTTGTTGGATGGAATATTCTGTATATATCTGTTAAGTCCATTTGTTCCAGGATAGAGTTTAAATGTATTATTTCTTTGTTGACTTTATTCTGTCTTGATGACCTTTCTAATGCTGTCAGTGGAGTATTGAAGTCCCCCACTATTATTGTGTTACTATCTAATTTCTTAGGCCTATTAGTAATAGTTTTGTAAATTTGGGATCTCCAGTGTTAGGTGCATTTATGTTTAGGATTGTAATATTTTCCTGTTGGACAAAGCCTTTTATCATTATGTAATGTCCCTCTTTGTCTTTCTTAACTGTTGTTGCTTTAAAGTTCGTTTTGTCTGATGTAAGAATAGTTACTCCTGCTTCTTTTGGTGTCCATTTGCATGAAATGTCTTTTTCTTACCCCTTTACCTTAAGTTTATGTGAGTCCTTATGTGTTAGGTAAGTCTCTTGAAGGCAGAAGATGGTTGGTGAATTCTTATCCATTCTGCAATTCTGTATCTTTTAAGTGAAGCATTTAGGTCATTTATATTCAATGTTAGTATTGAGATGTGAGGTACCATTCCATTCATCATGCTACTTGTTGCCTGTATGCCTTGGTTTTTGTTTTTTCAATCATATTTTTGTTTTATAGGTCCTATGAAATTTATGCTTTAAAGAGGTTCTATTTTGATATGTTTCCACAATTTGTTTCAAGATTTAGATCTCCTTTTAGCAGTTCTTGTAGTGGTGGCTTGGTAGTGGTGAATTATCTCAGCACTTGTTTTCAGAAAAAAGACTGAATCTTTCCTTCATATAAGAAGCTTAGTTTTGCTGGATACAAAATTCTTAGCTGATAATTGTTTTGTTTGAGAAGGCTGAAGATAGGGCCCCAATCCCTTCTAGACTGTAGGGATTCTGCTGAGAAACCTGTTGTTAATATGATAGGTTTTCCTTTATAGGTTACCTGGTGCTTTTGTCTCACAGCTCTTAAGATTCTCTCTTTATTAGATTAACTAATTAGATCCTATTAACTTTAGATAACCTGATGACAATGTGCCTAGACGATGATCTTTTTGTGATGAATTTCCCAGGCGTTCTTTGTGCTTCTTGTATTTGCAGATCTAAGTCTCCAGAAAGGCTGGGGAAATTTTTCTTGATTATTCCCCCAAATATGTTACAAGCTTTTAGAATTGTCTTCTTCCTCAGGAACACAGATTATTCTTAGGTTTGGTTGTTTAACATAATCCCAGACTTCTTGGAGGCTTTGTTCACATTTTCTTATTCTTTTTTGCCTTTGTTTGATTGGGTTAATTTGACGACCTTGTCTTCAAGCTCTGAGTTTGTTTCTTCTACTTGATTGATTCTATTGCTGAGACTTTCTAGAGCATTTTATATTTCTGTAAGTGTGTCCATTGTTTCCTGAAGTTTCGATTGTTTTTTTTATTTATGCTATTTATTTCATTGAATATTTCTCTCTTCACTTGTTGTATCATTTTTTTGATTTTCTTACATTGGGCTTCACCTTTCTCTGGTGCCTCCCTGATTAGCTTAATAAATAACTAACCACCTGAATTCCTTTGCAGGTAAGTTGAGGATTTCTTCTTGGTTTGGATCCATTTCTGGTGAGCTAGTGTGACATTTGGGGGGTGTTAAGAATCTTGTTTCATCATATTACCAGAGTTAGTTTTCCGATTCCCTCTCATTTGGGTAGCTCTATCAGAGGGAAGATCTAGGGCTGAAGGCTGTTGTTCAGATTCTTTTGTCCTCCAAAGAGTCCCCTTGAGGTAATACTCTCACCCTTTTCCTACAGATGTGGCTTCCTGAGAGCTGAGCTGTAGTGATTGTTATCTCTCTTCTGGATCTAGTCACCCAGCGAGTTTACCAAGCTCCAGACTGGTACCAGGGGTTGTCTGGACAGAGTCCTGTGGTGTGAAACATCTGTGGGTCTCAAGAGCTGTGGATACTAGCACAGTATTTGGGGTGTCTCTTGGGTCCTGCAGGAGCAATCTGCCTCCTTCGTGGGGGTAGGTGAGTCCTCTTGGGTTTCCTGATTTATTCCTGCAGTTGTTCTGGAGCAAAAATTCACCATGTGAGCCTCCACACACTGCTCTGTCCATCCGAGTTGAAGCTGCAATCTAGTCCTGCCTCCCATCTGCCACAATCCCTTCTGCCTCTAACCCCTGTCTGAGGGAATGTGTGACTCCACTTTGATTCTGACTACTTTTACATCACCTTGACAAGTCTGTATTTGTATGTTGGAGGTATTCTGGCTGGGTAAATGGCATTGGCCATTAGGAATCAGAGCTCCCTTTCTCTTGGGAAGGAGACATGCTAAGAAATTTACTCTATATAGGCAATTCCTGCTCTTATCAAATATAATGTTGGGCAAAATGCAATAACCATTTAAAAATTGCTTTTAGACTTGATAACATTTGAGAGCTAACCTATATTCTTTCCAGAGTCATGGAAGATTTAATCAACTTCTTTGCTACCCACCTCTTCCAGTAAATTATCAATGGTCAAGATTCATAGTCAAATATCCGCATAGTATCAAAACAAGTGGAGTAGACAAAAAGCTGCATAAAAGCTCTATGAAAGGGAAGGGAATTGTGGGCTAGAGAAATCTGGAGCATTCAGGAAAGAAATGAGTCTTTTTAAAATTTTTATTTTATATTTTTAAATTTAAATTTTATATACATTTTATATGAACACTTCACAAATTTGTGCATCATCACTGCACAAGGGCCATGCTAATCTCTGTATTGTTCTAATTTTAGTATTTGTTCTGCTGAAATGAGCACAAGACATGGAGCTTAACTAGAGCCTTCATTTATGGGTAGAATTATTTTGTACAGATTCTGGGAACCCAAAAAAATTCCTTTAAAAAGTTATTTACTTCTTAGCAATCAATTTATTTTGAAAAATGCATATTAACAAGAAAATGAATTAGATATTTCTTGTTTAAATTAATTAGCTATCTTTTATGATGAATCTTTAAGTAGAAAATTATCCCAGCACTTTAGGAGGCTGAAGTGGGTGGATCACTTGAGCCTAGGAGTTTGAGACCAATGTGGGCAACATGGCAAAATACTGTCTCTACAAAGAAATAAGTCAACCATGGTAGTGAACACCTGTAGTCCAGCTACTTGGGAGGCTGAGATGGGAGGATTGCTTGTACCTGGGTGGTTGAGGCTGTAGTGAGCTGTGATTGCACCACTGCACTCCAGCCTGTGCAACAGAGCAAGACCCTGTCTCCACCTCTGGCCTTCCTCTAAATCCCTTGAAATAAAAGAAAATATATTTGTCAAAGACTAGATCCACCACTTTTATGGAAAACAAAAAAGGGTGACATCAACATATGAGAAATGGTGGGAAATTTCCTGGATGATGAAAAGTAATGGGATCGACTTGATAAGGGTTGAGAAAACACGCTGAAAACACCTAGGTAGATAAGAGCAGATTTTGAGAAATTTCAAGAGAACAAAGAACAGAAGGGCTCATGTGACAATAGATGGGTCATTGTTACTGAACAGGGGCCAGTTAGGTTCATAAATTCTCTCACACAGAGCCAGAGGTCATAGAGGTGAAGGAAATTTTCACACTAGAGAGTCAACTGCTGCCTCGGTGGGGCTTTTGGTTAGGATGTGGAACCTTCTAGAGAGCATGCTGTCAGCCCCCTCAATTCACACTTTTTAGGGTGGGGGTGAGGAAAGACATTTGCAACTGCAAAGCTACCTAAATAAAGCTTCCCAGGTCTTCATTCATAGAGATAAGTGAGAATTCTAAGACTCTCAGATGCTGTGTAGAACACCAATAGCAAGAAGGAGAAGGATCAAGCTGAATGAACGGACCACTAGATCACAGAAAGAGAATATTAAGAACAAAAAAGATTATAAAAGAAGTTTATTTTCTGACTTTGGATATAAACAACAATATTGAAATAATCTATCACATTCATAAAATAAGAATTGGCAGCTATAAAAAAGTAACTATCAGAGAACAAGAGGAGTTTTTGAAAATTAAAAATCATTGTCAAAATAAAAAAAAGTCTAATGGAAAGAATACGTAATAGAATGAACTGAACTCAAGACTGCAATAGTGATAGGAATAAGAATAGAATTAGGTAGGAAGGAGGGATTTTCATTTTATTCTATGTATTTCTATGTTGTTTGAATTCTTTAAAAAGCATTAGTTGAGTAAAAAAAAATTTAAAAATGGAATTGACTCAATAATTCTACTTTTGGTAAGTACTTTTTTTTCTTCTGTTTTTTTTAAATTGCATTTTAGGTTTTGGGGTACATGTGAAGAACATGCAAAATTGTTGCATAGGTACACATGTGGCAGTGTGATTTGCTGCCTTCCTCCCCTTCACCTATATCTGGCATTTCTCCCCATGCTATCTCTCCCCACCTTCCCACTCCCTGCTGTCCCTCCCCTATTTCCCCCCAACAGACCCCAGTGTGTAGTGCTCCCCTCCCTGTGTCCATGTGTTCTTATTGTTCAACACCTACCTATGAGTGAGAACATGTGGTGTTTGATTTTCTGTTCTTGTGTCAGTTTGCTGAGAATGACGGTTTCCAGGTTCATCCATGTCCCTACAAAGGATGTGAACTCATCGTTTTTGATGGCTGCATAATGTTCCATGGTGCATATGTGCCACATTTTCCATGTCCAGTCTATCATCGATGGGCATTTGGGTTGGTTCCAGGTCTTTGCTATTGTAAACTGTGCTGCAATGAACATTCGTATGCATGTGTCCTTATAGTAGAACGATTTATAATCCTTTGGATATTTACCCAGTAATGGGATTGCTGGGTCAAATGGAATTTCTATTTCTAGGTCCTTGAGGAATCGCCACACTGTCTTCCACAATGGTTGGACTAATTTACACTCCCACCAACAGTGTAAAAGTGTTCTTATTTCTCCACATCCTCTCCAGCATCTGTTGTCTCCAGATTTTTTATTGATCGCCATTCTAACTGGCATGAGATGGTATCTCAATGTAGTTTTGATTTGCATTTCTCTAATGACCAGTGATGATAAGCATTTTTTCATATGTTTGTTGGTCTCATGTATGTCTTCTTTTGTAAAGTGTCTGTTCATATCCTTCGTCCACTTTTGAATGGGCTTGTTTGTTTTTTTCTTGTAAATCTGTTTTAGTTCGTTGTAAATTCTGGATATCAGCCCTTTGTCAGATGGGTAAACTGCAAAAATTTTTTCCCACTCTGTTGGTTGCCAATTCACTCTAATGACTGTTTCTTTTGCCATGCAGAAGCTGTGGAGTTTGATTAGGTCCCATTTGTCTATTTTGGCTTTTGTTGCCAATGCTTTTGGTGTTTTAGTCATGAAGTCCTTGCCTACGCCTGTGTCCTGAATGGTTTTGCCTAGATTTTCTTCTAGGGTTTTTATGGTGTTAGGTCTTATGTTTAAGTCTTTAATTCATCTGGAGTCAATTTTAGTGTAAGGTGTCAGGAAGGGGTCCAGTTTCTGCTTTCTGCACATGGCTAGCCAGTTTTCCCAACACCATTTATTAAACAGGGAATCCTTTCCCCATTGCTTGTTTTTGTCAGGTTTGTCAAAGATCGGATGGTTGTAGATATGTTGTGTTGTCTCTGAGGCCTCTGTTCTGTTCCATTGGTCTATATGTCTGTTTTGGTACCAGTACCATGCTGTTTTGATTGCTGTAGCCTTGTAGTATAGTTTCCTTTATTTTCCTTGTTAGTTGTATTTCTAGGTATTTTATTCTCTTTGTAGCAATCATGAATGGCAGTTCGTTCTTGATTTGGCTCTCTTTAAGTCTGTTATTGGTGTATAGGCATTCTCGTGATTTTTGCACATTGATTTTGTATCCTGAGACTTAGCTGAAGTTGCTTATCAGTTTCAGGAGATTTTGGGCTGAGACAATGGGGTCTTCTAGATATGCAATCATGTTGTCTGCAAATAGAGACAATTTGGCTTCCTCCTTTCCTATTTGAATACCCTTTATTTCTCTTTCTTGCCTGATTGCTCTGGCTAGAACTTCCAGTACTATGTTGAATAAGAGTGGTGAGAGAGGGCATCGTTGTCTAGTGCCAGATTTGAAAGGGAATGCTTCCAGTTTTTGCCCATTCACCATGATATTGGCTGTTGGTTTGTCATAAATAGCTTTTTTTATTTTGAGATAAATTCCATCAATACCTAGTTTATTGAGGGTTTTTAGCATAAAGGGCTGTTGAATTTTGTCAAAGGCCTTCTCTGCATCAATTGAGATAATCATGTGGTTTTTGTGTTTGGTTCTGTTTATGTGGTGAATTATGTTAATAAACTTGTGTATGTTGAACCAGCCTTGCATCCCCGGGATAAATCCTACTTGATCATGGTGGGTAAGCTTTTTGATGTGCTGTTGCAATCAGGTTGCCAGAATTTTATTGAAGATTTTTGCATCTATGTTCATCATGGATATTGGCCACAAGTTTTCTCTTCTTGTTGAGTCTCTGTCGGGTTTTGGTATCAGGATGATGTTGGTCTCATAAAATTATTTGGGAAGGATTCCCTCTTTTTGGATTATTTGGAATAGCTTCAGAAGGAATGGTACTAGCTCCTCTTTGTATGTCTGGTAGAATTTGGCTGTGAACCCATCTGGACCTGGGCTTTTTTTGGGTGGTAGGCTCTTAATTGCTACCTCGACTTCAGCCCTTGTTATTGGTCTATTCAGGGTTTCAACTTCTTCCTGGTTTAGGCTGGGGAGGAGGCAAGTGTCCAGGAATTTATTCATTTCTTCCAGGTTTCCTAGTTTATGGGCATAGAGTTGTTTGTAATAATCTGATGATGGTTTGAATTTCTGTGGAATCTGTGGTGATATCCCCTTTATTGTTTTTTATTGCATCTCTCTGGTTATTCTCTCTTTTCTTTTTTATTAATCTGGCTAGTAGTCTGTCTATTTTGTTGATCTTTTCAAAAAACCAGCTCCTGGATTTATTGATTTTTTGAAGGGGTTTTTGTGTCTCTATCTCCTTCAGTTCTCTCTGATCTTAGTTATTGCTTGTCTTCTGCTAGGTTTTGAGTTTTTTTAATCTTGCTCCTGTAGCTCTTTCAATTTTGATGATAGGGTGTCAATTTTAGATCTCTCCTTTTTTCTCATGTGGGTACTTATTGCTATATATCTTCCTCTAGAAACTGCTTTAAATGTGTCCCATAGAATCTGGTATGCTCTGTCTTCATTCTCGTTGGTTTTGAAGAACATCTTTATTTTTGCCTTCATTTCATTGTTTATCCAGTCAACATTCAAGAGCCAATTGTTCAGTTTCCATGAAGCTGTGCAATTCTGAGTTAGTTTCTGCATTCTGAGTTCTAACTTGATTGCACTGTGGTCTGAGAGACTGTTTGTTATGATTTCCATTCTTTTGCATTTCCTGAGGAGTGGTTTACTTCCAATTATGTGGTCAATTTTAGAGTAGGCATGATGTGGTGCTGAGAAGTATGTATATTCTATGGATTTGGGATAGAGGATTCTGTAAATGTCTATTAGGTTTGCTTGTTCCAGGTCTGAGTTCAAGTCCTGGATATCCTTGTTAATTTTCTGTCTGGTTGATCTGTTTAATATTGACAATGGGGTGTTAAAGTCTCCCACTATTATTGTGTGGGAGTCTAAGTCTCTTTGTAAGTCATTAAGAACTTGTCTTATGTATCTGGGTGCTCCTGTATTTGGTGCATATATATTTAGGATCATTAGCTCTTCTTGTTGCATTGATCCTTTTACCATTATGTAATGTCCTTCTTTGTCTCTTTTCATCTTTGTTGCTTTAAAGTCTACTTTGTCAGAGATGAGAATTGCAACTCCTGCTTTTATTTGCTCTCCATTTGCTTGGTAAATCTTCCTGCATCTCTTTATTTTGAGCCTTTGTGTATCCTTGCATGTGAGATGGGTTTCCTGGATACAGCACACTGATGGGTTTTGGCTTTTTATCCAATTTCCAGTCTGTGTCTTTTGATTGGGGCATTTAGTCCATTTACATTTAGGGTTAATATGGTTATGTGTGAATTTGATACTGCCATTTTGATGCTAGCTGGCTGTTTTGCCCATTGATTGATGCAGATTCTTCATTGTGTTGATGCTCTTTACCATTTGGTATGTTTTTGGAGTGGCTGGTACTGATTGTTCCTTTCTATGTGTAGTGCCTCTTTCAGGAGCTCTTGTAAAGCAGGCCTGGTGGTGATGAAATCTCTGAGTCCTTGTTTGTTCGCAAAGGATTTTACTTTTCCTTCACATATGAAGCTTAGTTTGGCTGGATATGAAATTCTGGGTTGAAAGTTCTTTTCTTTAAGTATGTTGAATATTGGCCCCCACTCTCTTCTGGCTTGTAGAGTTTCTGCTGAGAGATCTGCTGTGAGTCTGATGGGCTTTCCTTTGTGGGTAACCCGACCTTTCTCTCTGGCTGCCCTTAGCATTTTCTCCTTCATTTCAACTCTGATGAATCTGATGATTATGTGCCTTTGGGTTGCTCTTCTTGAGGAATATCTTTGTGGTGTTCTCTGTATTTCCTGGACTTGAATGCTGGCCTGCCTTGCTTGGTTGTGGAAGTTTTCCTGGATAACATCCTGAAGAATATTTTCCAGCTTGGATTTGTTCTCTTCATCATATTCAGGTACACCTATCAAACGTAGATTAGGTCTTTTCACATAGTCCCATATTTCTTGGAGACTTTGTTCATTCCTTTTTACCCTTTTTTCTCTAATCTTGCCTTCTTGTTTTATTTCATTGAGTTGATCTTCGACCTCTGATATCCTTTCTTCTGCTTGGTCAATTTGGCTCTTGAAACTTGTGCATGCTTCACGAAGTTCTCGTGTTGTGTTTTTCAGCTCCATCAATTCACTTATATTTCTTTCTAAGTTGTCCATTCTTGTTAGCATTTCATCAAATCTTTTTTCAAGGTTCTTAGTTTCTTTGCATTGGGTTAGAACATGTTCTTTTAGCTCATGAAAGTTTTTTATTACCCACCTTCTGAAGCCTGATTCTGTCATTTCATCACATTCATTCTCCATCCAGCCTTGTTCCCTTGCTGGTGAGGAGTTGTGATCCTTTGTAGGAGGAGAGGTGTTCTGGTTTTGGGTGTTTTTATCATTTTTGCACTGGTTTCTTCCCATCTTTGTGGATTTATCCACCTGTTATCTTTGTAGTTGCTGACTTTCAGATTGGGTCTCTGAGTGGACGTCCAGTTTGTTGGTGATGAAGTTATTTCTGTTTTTTAGTTTTCCTTCTAACAGTCTGGCCCCTCTGCTGTAGGACTGTTGAGGTCCACTCCAGGCCTTGCTTGCCTGGGGATCACCCATAGAGGCAGTAGAACAGTAAGGGTTGCTGCCAGTTTCTTCTTCTGCTATCTTTGTCCCAGAAGGATACCCGCCAGATGTCAGTCTGATCTCTCCTTTATGAGGTGACTCTTTGGATATACAGGGGTCAGGGAGATGCTTGAGGAGACAGTCTGTCCTTTATAGGAGCTCGAGTGCTAAGCTGTGAGCTCTGTTGTTCATTCAGATCTGCTGGGCAGGTACGTTTGAGTCTGCTACAGCAGAACTCATAAACCCCCTTTTTTTCCACAGGTGTTCTGTCCCTGGGAGTTAGGGCTTTATTTATGAGTTTCTGTTGTGCTGCTGCATTTTTTTCAGGGCTGCCCTGCCCAGCAAGGAGGTAGCCTAGTCACTGTCTGCCTGCAGAGGCTTTGCTGAGCTGCTGTGGTCTCTGCTCAGCTGCTGTGTGAACTTCCTTGCAGTCCTCTTTATATGGGTGTAGTTAGAACTGTCTTGGCAATGGTGGCCCACCTCTGTAATGGCAGACTTGCTCTTTAATGGTGGGTTGCCTTGGTAATGGTGGGTTGCCTTGGCAACGGCAGGCTGCCTCAGCAATGGTGGACTGCCTCCATGGTGGTGGAGTGCCTCGGTAATGGCAGACGCCCCTCCCCCACAGAACCGGACCATCCCGGGTTCAGCAGTGCTTTCTGTGAAACTCTCAACCCAGAGCGTTTCCAATTGCTGTTGTTGTTGTTTTTTTTTTTGTGGGGGTGGGACCAGCCGAGCCTGATCACCTGGCTCCCTGCCTCAGAGCCTTTTTTTTTTTAAGTTGAATGGTTGACTCTCTCCCAGGTGTTCCAGTCACCTGTTGAAAAGGCACTGGGATCTGTGTGATTTCCCGTGTGGTGACCCACTGCGCCAGCTGAAACAGCGACACTGAGATTCATGGTGCTTTTTTGCCTGGGAATCTCCTGGCCTGGCTCTCTGTTTCAGTCCCCTTTTTTTAATCAGCTGAATGGGCAGCTGTGTCTTCCTGGAGCTCCTCTCGCCAGCTAAAATGGCACCCAGACCAGAGTATTTTGTACGGAGAACTGCTGTGCCAGGGCGCCAGCAAAACAGCCACGCTGGCCAAAACAGCCACGCTGGTGACCCATGGGGCTCCTCCACCTGGGAATCTCCTGGTCTGTGGGCAATAAAAATCTGTCTGGAAATTCGGTGTCCACTCATCCTCTGCGCTTTTACTGGGAGCTGCAATCCTGAGCTGCTCTTCTCTGGTAAGTACTTTTTAACATTAATTTTAAGGATATCTATTCATAGGCAGACAAAAATGTATGTGTCATATATTTAATACATCTTTAATATTTATAATGGTAAAACATTGCAAATAATCTAAATATAAAACAACACAAACATGACAATAAATTATTGAGCATACATGTGATAATATGTTATGCTACCATTAAAAAATTATATTTCAAAGAATATATCTAAATGTGAGGAAAACATAAAAGATATATTAAGTGATAAAATATAATTAAAACTATACTTAGTATATTCAAAATAGAAAGTATGTAGAACCAAATCTTCCTTGTGATTATCTCTGAATGATAATGGTTTTTACTTCTGTATTGTATAAAACTGTTTATATTTAAAATCTTAGAAAATGCTCCTAGGAAAGAAAAAGGAAAGACTGTGATAGCAAGCAGAACATATATGGAGTCCACATGGTCCCTCTCTGAATCTCTCTCTGATGTGTATATTTCACTGAATCTATGAACTAGGCTGCAGAGAAACCCTAGATGGAGGAAGATTCAATTGCTTTCTGGAACAGAAGGTGTGGCTACTGTTTCGTAGTTTTGCTGATTTTGTTTTGTTTTCAATCAGAGCAACATTGACATGTACCCACTCAAATATATCATATTTATTTTAACCAACTGGTGTAGTGGGAACAAAATCTTTATACACTCATGTATGCTATGACACATACAACCCCTACACACCCATACACACTTACCCTCCCCCAAGTCTACCCATGTGTTTGTTGGCCAAAAACTGTCGGGAAGTGTTATGCTTTTTTTCCAGTTTTTTAGCCTACATCTGGCAAATTGAAAAGTATGAGTATGTACATATAAGAGAATTTTGCAAAAATATGGCAATCTTTCTTTGCTCTAAATTTATAAAATTTTAATGAATTGGTGCTGTCTTACATTCTAGTTGTTTTCAGGAATTAAAGGAGATTATCCATTGATTAAAGAGGCATTTTATGTGTGTGTGTGTGTTTTAAATAAGTTACTATTTGATGTTTGCAATGTCCTGGCAACACATAGGCATTGTACTATTTCCCACCCAAAATTACTTGATTGGAATAGTAACATTGCTATTCCTCATAGTAGCTCATCTTGTCATTCTTTGTAATCAATAAAGAGATCATGGTAGTTTTAAAAAATGCTTTGAAACAGAAAATTGATTTATGTCGAACTGGTTTTTAACGTGCGAATTCAGGGCCATTCAACACACCTAGGCAGTTTTATTTTCTTTGTAAATGCATTTGATAAATCACCACTTTATGCTTAAATAGAGAAGCTTTTGTCAGTGTAACGAAGTGGAAAACAAAACAAAACAAAACATAGGCTTTGAGTTCATACTGGCTTTAGTTGGAATTCTGACTCTACTGTGTCCAAGCTATATGATTTGGGGAAGGTTACTTTTCTGAGCCTCAATTTATTTATGTGTACAATCAGAATAATATTAAAGATGAAGGGAATGACTTTTGTAAAAGAAAATGATAAACCAGTATAGAGCTTGAAACTGAATTGGTTAAATGTCTCTAATTATGTATACTATGCTATAACCATTGTTGTTTTCCTGTAGTAGGGGCTTGGTATTTCACTGGACTGAATTAGAAACTAGGAGGCTTAGAGTCCAGCCTAAGTTTGACTGTTACCTGGCTGATGTGATCCTGTGGCTGTTCATCTTCATCTGTAACATGAGGAGGTTAGAGATGACTAAGGCTCCTTTCAGCTCTGAATGGGGATTTTGAGTAAAAATCTTACTTTGCACAGTCACATGTGTGGTAAGATGCTGTGGCCACATCAGAGCTGAGACTGGGTTGGAATTAGCAAAGCCCTCCTTAAAGAGTCTCTGTTTGAGGCTGATGTGTCTTCTGTCCTAGGAAGCTGGCAGAGTGCGGGGGGTAGGGGGAGGCACTTTTTTTTCTGAAGTAATTTTTAAATTGATACATAACTATTATACGTATTTATGGGGGGTACATATGCTATTTTGATACATATATACGATGTGTAATGACCAAGTCAGGGTGATTAGGATATTTGTCACCTCAAACATTTACTATTTCTTTGTGCTAGGGACACTCCAAATCTTCTAGCTATTTCAAAATATACAATAATAGTCACCCTACTGTGCTATTGAGCACTAAAATGTGTTCCTTTTATCTAATTGTATTTTTATACCCATTAACCAACTTGTTTTCATCCCTCCCTCCCTCCTACCCTTCCCAGACTCTGGTATTTATCATTCTACTCTCTACCTCCATGAGATCAACTTTCTTTTAGCTTTCAAATATGAGTAAAAACACATGATATATATTTATATATTTAAATAAACAAATTTGTGTTACAAACTTGCAGGGTTTCAACTTATTAGAGAATGAGTCATGAAGATTAGGGGATTTATCCATGTGTGATGATAGATATTCCCAGGTATGGACAGATAAACGTACACAAACACAGAGTTCTACAAAGTCATTTCCCTTCTCATAAGACTGAAAATCATTATGGAGCGAAGAATGTTAAGGCTAGTGTTTCAATGCAGCTTCTTTTATTTAATTACGTAACTTGGTTACATAGTGACATAGTTAAGTTAGGGGCAAGGTACCCAGAAATTGACTACAGACTGGATGAGGTGTTTTTTTTTGAGACTGAGTTTTGCTCTTGTTGCCCAGGTTGGAATGCAATAGCTGAGCTCGGCAAACTGCAACCTCCGCTCCCCAGGTTCAAGTGATTTTCCTCCCTCAGCCTCCTGAATAGCCTGGATTACAGGCATGCACCACCACGCCCAGCTAATTTTTTGTACTTTAGTAGAGACGGGGTTTCGCCATGTTGGTCAGGCTGGTTGGTCTTGAACTCCTGACCTCAGGTGATCTGCCCACCTCAGCCTCCCAAAGTGCTGGGATTTCAGGGGTGAGCCACTGCGCCCAGCTGACGAGATTTTGGACTATGCCGCTGTTTAGAGAACTGCAGCAGGAACACCTTTCCCTCCTTGCTCTACACAGATGAAACCAACTTGACTACTGGAAGCATGGCAGAGTGTATTTCCAAGTGAAGATACCAAGGGGCATTGAGAAAAACTTCTTTTTTTAAAAAAATTTGTCTAACTTTTTAAAAGAAATTTATTTATTATACTTTAAGGTCTGGGGTACATGTGCAGATCGTGCAGCTTTGTTACATAGGTATACACGTGCCATGGTGGTGATTTGCTGCATCCATTGCCCCGTCATCTACATTAGGTATTTCTCCTAATGCTATCCCTCCCCAATCCCCCCACCCCCTGCCATTCCTCCCCTAGCCCCCACCCCCCAGGCCCCGGTGTGTGATGTTCCCCTCCCTGTGTCTGAAAACACATGATATTTGTCTTTCTGTGCCTGGCTTATTTCACTTAACATAATGAACTTCAGTTCTATCCATGTTATTACAAATGACAGGAGCACATTCTTTTTTTTTTTTTTTTTGAGATGAAGTCTAATTCTTTGCTCAGGCTGGAGTGTGCAATGGCACAATCTTAGCTCACTGCAACCTCACCTCCTGAGTTCAAGCAATTCTCCTGCCTCAGCCTCTTAAGTAGCTGGGATTACAGGTGCCTGCCACCATGCCTGGCTAATTTTAGTATTTTTAGTAGAGACCGGGTTTCACCATTTTGGTCTGGCTGATCTCAAACTCCTGACCTCAGGCCATCCTCATGCCTTGGCCTCCCAAAGTGCTGGGATTACAGGTGTGAGCCACCATGCCTGGCCACCACGTTTTCTTTATTCATTTATTCATTGATGGACACAGGCTGGTTTTATTTCTTAGCTATTGTGATTAGTTCTGCAATAAACAAAGAAGGGCATATATCTCTTCCAAATCTTGATCTCCTTTCTTTTGGATAGATACCTGGCAGTGGGATGGCTGGATCATATGGCAGATCTATTTTTAATTTCTTGAGGAACCTTTGTACTGTTTTCCATAATGGCTGTACTAATTTACAATCCCACCAATCGTGGATGAGCATTTCCTTTCGCTGCATCCTCGCCAGCACCTGTTATTTTCTGTCTTCTTGATAATAGCTATTTTAACTGTGATGAGGTGATATCTCATTGTGGTTTTGATTTGCCTTTCTCTTATGATTAGTGATGTTGAGCATTTGCTCATCTATCTCTTGGGCATTTGTATGTCTTCTTTTGAGAAGTGTCTATTCAGATCATTTGCTCATTTTTAAATTGGATGATGATGATTATTATATTTTGCAATTGAATTTTTCTTAACATCTCAACTATCAGGGAATGAAACTTATCCAAATTTTCTGCTTTGCTTGGAGCCCAAGATTCTTGTGGGAAAAACAAGTGAACTCTGTCCACTTTTGGAATTTTAATATGTACTGCACTTTCTGAGCAACTTGCAGGGGGTGTCTAAAGGAAGCCAGAATGAAGAGAGAGAGACAAAACATTTGTTTTACAAATATCTCTGTGTGAGAAAGAATTTTGGCAGGTTGAACTAAACTGAGCAGCAGGGCCTAAATATTAGAGTTCTGATAGAACGTGAGGCTGTGCTTTTCAACTCAGACATGGCCTTTATTCTCCAAATCCCCTTGCACAACCACCAGACCCCCTTTCTAGCCCTGCAATGCCTTCTCACTCTATCCAATCTATGGGAAATAGGGCTGTGTACACAGGAGAGAACCAGAGGGGTTCAGCAGCTCTGCTGTGGCAGACTCTTCTGCAAGAGTTCTGATGAGAGGCAGCAGGTGTTGTCCAACTGGCTGGAGATGAAGAGCAGCTGATCTGCATAGCTTAGAGGAGACTAGTTGGCCTGGAGAGGGTAGTGGCCTGTGGGTGATGGAGTAAAAGTGGTCAACAGGGCAGGGAGCAGAAGGCAGGTGGAGACCATAATCGTCTAAGTAACAATCTCCACCTTTCTTTATTACTCCTCAGGGAATTGATCCAAAGACCTACCAACCAGTGGACATTTGGGTTACAGCCCTGAAAATTATTTGAACTGGTTGGGAAAAGGAAATTCAAAAAAGTACTGGACTTCCAGCTAATAAGTAGGTGTGTGTGTACAGGGGGCGGTGGTGGGGGGGATGTCAGGGCTGGGGGTGGTTTTGTATTGAGTATTTAGGTTTGGGATCTTATTTGTAACCTCTCTATACCTACTGGCTAATCTTACTTGGAATGTACGGGTTGTCCCCAGTATTTAGAATCATGACTTGCTGCTGTTACCTTATAGTTTATCTTGTCTTATGGCAAGTGCTTGATGCCTGCTGTGTGAAAAAGCCCGCACTAAGTGCTGTGGAGGATGTGGTCCTGCTCTTGGCTGCTCACTGTCCACACAGTCTGGTCTCATGATCCTTCCTCCTTATGAGTAAAAGTGCTTCTTTCATCCTTGGATATTTCTCTGCAGATAACACAAGTGGTAGACTAGAACATTTCCAAAATAATATTTTTATTGTAAAAATATCATTTTTATAAGAGGAAAGTTAAAATTTTCTCTTAACAAAAAAGACTTTCACTCAGATTTCATTACTGTCAATTTGATTTAAATTCTTAGTCTTCTTTTATTGCATACTTATCTTTCAACAAACATTGGGTCAACTGCATTTACAAAATGAATCACTCTGTGTATATGGTTTCGTGACTTGTTTTTTCATACAATAATACTTTGTGAATAGTTTTCCACGGATAGACAGAAAATCATTCCTTAGCTGGGTCTTGGAAATAACCTGGCACTTTTTTTTTTGGATGCTCTCTTTAATTAAAACTTAAGTTCCATATACAGATCTTTTCCTTCCATCCCTAAAGTTGTATATTCCAAGAAACCCATTTGTTAAAAATTATGAACGGAGGGATTGAAAGGAGAGAAATATTTCTTTCCATTTAAGAATCGCATAAAAATGCTCTGAATGTATATTTGACATTATCATCTGCTTCACAGATTTCTTTGGGTGGTGTCCATTTAAATTGTTTTACTCTGTGCCACATGGGCTCTGTGAAGCTATCAGCTGGTCTTCACTGGGGGAGATGTGGCAGAAGAGAACTGAGAGGTAGTAGAAGGTAGGAGTCGGGGTGGGCAGGGAGAATCATTGAGAGTAACCAACACTTGTTCCCAATCCAGGGCCTGGGATTCACGGAAATGTCAGCATCACTCTAGTGAGGACTTATATACCAAGAAGATTTTCTTTGGAGGCAAATTTGCCTTTATCTTCAAACCAAACAAAATCTAAACAGCCAAATGCAGGCTTTTCTTTTCTGGGGGCAGTGTTTTCTGCAGAATATTGATAGGTGTTAGGAACAATAAGTTTCTGTGGTCAAGCAAATTTGGGAAATGCTGTATTTTCCATAAACCTGTTTCTTCAATGCAGGACTTGTCAAACTTCAGCAAGCTAATGTGTACTGTGATCCAACAGAAGGAATCTATCAACTTTCCCCAAACTCATACACTCTTCTTTTGATTTTGGGTGTATGTATATTAACAACTTTGGAAAATGCCAGTCTTGGAAGTATAGTCTTCTATTGATACTGAAGTCAGGAAAAGCAAAAGTGGTTCTGTTTTGTATTTAGGGTTGAGATGTTGGGTTGAGATGTTAGCTGGTAAATTGTCCTTCTTCAGGGTACTTCGGTTGAAAGCTACCTTCTAATTGGGAGGTGGGTGTGACAGAAGTCATTCTTGGGCATTTTAAGTGACAAATTCTAAGCTGAGATGCTTTTCTGAGCAATCTTTGAGTAGAGCTGGTTCTTTCCTTAGACTGCTTACAAAGTTTGCAAAATAGCAGGTGTTGGCTGAGAGATGAAAATTGTGTTTATAGGTCTCAGTATTTTCCCTCTTAGATTCCTCAAATCTTTCACCTTTGTAAGGGCTGTCATCCTGGAATGAGACCCATGCAGCCTTCCTTCCTGGACGCCAGCTGAAGGATCTCCAGTTGCCATCCACGCCCCGCCTCCCCTTCTTGGAGCTGATGATTTACTGCTGTAGTCTGAGCATTGGAGAATGTCCTTAATGAGCCTTAGGACTGGGGGCTGTGCTTGGAGCTGCCTCTAACCACAACTATTCTTAGCAAAAAAAAAAAAAAAAAATTACCAGAGAACTAAGACCTCAGAAGAGGACCTCTGATGGAGGAGTGGTGGGTGTTTGAAAAAAGGAGGTAGGGCAGCATTCCTGGTCATCCATAAATTAAAACAAACAAAGACAAATCACATCCAACTGTAGTCAATTGCTCCTGTAAGAGAAGGAGTGTAATTCAAAGAGGTTTATGTATTTTGGCGGAGGATGGAGTGTGTGTGGGAGTTTGAAAGCATAGAATAACATGACTAGGAACCAGCTCCAGTGGCTGGGCAGCTTGTGCTTGCTCACTGCATCCGGCTAATGTACCTGGAGCCAACCTTTTTTCGCCTCCTTTATCCCTATTTGATCTCTTCCATGTCTGAGGCACCAAGGGGTGTTGGAAGAAAGGCTGCATGTGTCTGAGATAACATCTTATTTTTTCACAATTAGGAACCATTTTAAAGCACAGTCGAATATTATTTTCTTACTATCTCTCTCTCTTTTTTTTTTTTTTGACAGGGTCTCACTCTTGGCCAGGCTAGAGGGCAGTGACACGATCATAGCTCACTGCAGCCTCAAACTCCTAAGCTCCAGCAATCGTCCTGAGTAATTGGGAGTATAGGTGCGTGCCACTGTGATGGCTATTTTATTTTTTTGTAGATGTGAGGGTCTTGCTATGTTGCCCAGGCTAGTCTCAAACTCCTAAGCTCAAGCAGTCCTCCTCCCTTGACCTCCCAAAGTATTGAGATCATAGATGTGAGCCATGGTGCCCAGCCCTGTCTTATTCTTATACCAAGCCTGTGAGCAAACATAGGATTTATCTCCATTTTATATATAAGACAGTAAAACATAGAGACATTAAGATCTTATGCCTGAAATTATAAAGCAAGTTAATGGCAGAGCCAGGAGGGGACTTGGCTTTCCAGCTAGGGGTTCAAGCTTTTGTAATCTAGGACCTTCCGGGTTGCCACTCTAACTTTCTGGGCTTGAACATTTCAAATGAAAAAGGACTGAGTTGTGGTCACAATGGTCCACTCAGTACAGGTTGAATCAAAATTGTTAAACGTATTTATTAGAAAACTTTTTTGAGTCACCTTTCAGCTGCGGGGCTTAGGTTGAGATTGTGAAAATAAATGAAGACCCCTCAAATTAGAACAAACAAAGGCTATTTACACATAACTTTCTCTCACAAGGGAGTCAGTCACCACCACTCATATTTGGCAGAGACTCCAAGGCAGCCAGAGGAGTGGGAAAGTTTCATAGAAGAAAAAGGAGAAGACCTTCAGTACACCTTGATGAGGCTGTTAGCATAGGGAAATCACAGGTGGGCTAATTGGAATGGGCATCTATGTGATTAGTTAAGGGTGCTTATTTGGTTTTCTCCAGTTGGCCCTAAATTGGAAGTGGGAACAAAAATAAGGGAAGCAGTCAGTGTCAGATGTCGAGTCCTGAACCTTTTGCATCAGTTGCTATAGGGATTATTGTCTGGCTTTCTGGACTGGTTACTACAGAGAGTAGGGTAGCTTCCTGGGCTGGTTGCTGCAGGTGAGATTGGAGGGACCTTGAATGTCATTCTTAGGAGCTTGAATTTTATTGGTGTTGGAAGCCTTAATGTTTTAAATAAGATCTGAAATCCAGCCTGGGCAACATAGTTAGACCCCTTCTCTACAAAATAATAAAAAAAACTAGCCAGGTGTGGTGGCATTCCTGCAGTCCCAACTACTCAGGAAATTGAGGTGAATGCGAGTTGATTGTGCCCAGGAGTTTGAGGCTGCAGGAGCCATGAATATACCACTGCACTCCAGCCTGGGCAACAGGGCAAGACCCTGTCTCTAAAAAGAGAGAGAGAGAGAGAGAAAATAATCAAAGTTGCATATTTAGGATGATTACCATGGCAAAAGAGTGTGTGTTGACTTTGAAGAACAAGACAAGGTTGCAAGTGGTGGAAACTGATGCTTTCAATAATGAAGAAATAAGTTTTAACAGAAATTAACACGTCTTTTAAAAGGCAGCTGTCAATATACTTCCAATTGAATGTTTTGAGGACATCCGGCTTTTATATGGATATAAGCATGAACCCACCCCAGATCCCATGTGGAAGTTCTGAAGGTATACCTCAGGTTCAGTTGTGAGCCCAGGTAAGGTCATCAATAGCCAATTTTAAAATGCAGCTGATAACAACAGGAAAGACCAAGGGGAGGGGCTACGAGGAGTGAAGGCAGGAAGTACAGTGAGCTGAGAAAAACAGCTTGGTTTGTTTGGCAAACGGTAACAGGGTATAGAATGAATGATTATACAGCAAAATAAGAGGAGAAACTTCAAATTATTCTGTTATAATGTGTCCTCACAAACCTTGGATTCTTATTTAAAAAAATGTTAAATTATGTCAAGATTTGACTTAATCTGTTTTGACTAAAAATCTAGCTTTCTGGAACAAATGTGTAATATTAGATTATTTACTTGTAAGTATTCTAAAAGGCTTCAAATAAGTGCATCATTTTGATATGGTGCATGAATTAATCTTACTGAAACAATCAGATGAGTTTTTGAAGTGTGCATGAGGATGCTTATTATTTACAATGGTGAAAAAATGGGCACAACAGAAAAATAATTAAATATGTTATGATATATTTAAGCAATGGCATACTATGTAGCCTTTAAGATGATATGGGTGAAGGGGAGGAAGGCAGCAAATCACACTGCCACGTATGCACCTATGCAACAACCTTGCATGTTTTTCACATGTACCCCAAAACCCAAAATGCAATTAAAAAAAAAAAAAGAAAAAAAAAAAAGATGATATGACTCTATGTTGACTTGGAATGACATCCATGGCATGCTAAGTTTTAAAGAAAGGAGGTATCCAAACTTTGGATATAGCGTGTTCCCATTTTTGTGCTTTAAATATGTAAATATTCTTATATATAAACATCTGGAAGGCTACATAGCAAAGGCTAACAGTGGTTTGATCTAGGCTGTTTGACACAGGGTTCTCTATTTTCTTATTTAAATTTCCCCCCATTTTCTGAAAAAAAATTTTTTTTTGCCATGAGAAAATAGAAATTCATTTTAAAAGTTTACTTCTCTTAAAAGAAATAAAATGATATAATTCTCTTGGAACGTCTTTGGAATCGAAAGAGTGTTTACTCTTTCTAATAAACATCTACATATTTATAAATACATATGTAGTATATGTGTGTTTGGGTTCCTGTGGCTGAATATACATGTCTATTTATGTAAAGGCTATATATGCATAGGAAACCTAGAAAATATACTTTTTTGATGTGGTCAAATTTTCTTTTGTAAAAAGATTAAGTGACTCTGCATAATGGTGTATTTTTCCCTTTAGAAATTATAGTCCTTTCCAGGTGGGAAAAATCACTATCTCAGCCCTGGATCTTTCAACCAAGTCTTGGAGAGTGGTTGCATAGCAACTACTGTTGACGTAAATGACCAGTCTTGGTTCTCTGGGGGATGATATTGACTTGCACAATAAAATGATGCATTCAGATACTTTGCCAGCTATAATAGGATAAAAGAGCTAGGACCTTTTGGGAACCATTTGAAAAAAGACTTGGTGAAATGCAGAGCATTCAGTTTGTTCTGTTAGAAATGATGGATTGAATACAGGACAGCTTTGAACAATGAAATTCAACGATGCAAATTCCTCAAGAAAGGAATCATTTTCCCTTCTTTTCATCAACGCTTCTGCTAGGTACCAAGCGCTGTACTAGTTGCTAGGGATATAGTGATGATAACAAGTAGTCTCTACCATCTGGGAACTTATAGGACAGTAGGAAAAACACAAAAGCTAAGAACTCCAATACCTGATGCTAAGTGATCAAAGTATATAGGACGGTGTTATGGGACACAGAGGAAGCCTATCCAATGCCACCTTGGGATTGTTCCATAAGCCTTTCTTGAGCAGTGACTGTGTGTTTTGGCATAGGGATACAAAGATGAATGAGACTTGGCTCCTGGCCATAAAGATTTAAAACCTGACAGAAGAGACATATAAACAATTCAATCTAATACAATGTGGTAAATGCTCAGCTAGCAGAGGGATTAAAGTATGAGAGCACAGAGGTAGAGATTAATGAATGAATTAATGCCTACTTAATACTCTATTGTTTGCAAAACCCTTAAAACATACGTGATCTCATTTGATGTTTATGGACAGGTAGGATTTATCTCTATTGATGAAGAAACTCAGGCTCAAAGACGTTGTGATTTGTCTAAGGTTTTTGTCATAGTCTGCTTGAACTGTTGTAATAAAATACCACAGACTGGGTAACTTAAACAATACAAATGTATTTATCATCATCATTATTATTATTATTTTACAGTTCTGGAGGCCAAAAGTCCCAGATCAGGGTCCTGTAGAGTTGGTTCCAGATAAGGGTTCTCTTCCTGGCTTGCAGATGACTACCTTCACAAGGTGTCCTCACATGGTAGAGAAGGAGAGAGAGTGAACAAGCTCTCTAGTATCTCTTCTTATAGGGATACTAATCCCATATGACCGAGGCCCCAC
The DNA here is from genome assembly GCF_030222135.1 of Aotus nancymaae. Lineage (NCBI taxonomy): Eukaryota > Metazoa > Chordata > Mammalia > Primates > Aotidae > Aotus > Aotus nancymaae. The sequence goes on from NW_026988471.1 coordinate 36,303,563, forward strand.
CTTTTTTATCTTATTTAACTTTAATTACTTCCAGGGAGGCCCCATGTCTAAATATAGCCATGCTGACAGGTTAAGTCTTCAAAATAGGAATTTTGGGGGAACACAAACTTGATACATAAGAGTTGGGCTATGAACTTAGGGGCTTCAGCCAACAAATTGTGTGTGTGTGTGCGTGTGCATGCACGCACGTGTGCACTTGTGTATTTCCTTCGCCATATTAGATCTAAGACGCATTTTTTCCCAATGTGATGAATCTGTGACTTCCTCTTAACACTGAGGACATAAACAGGTCTGGCATTTTGGGTCTCTGGCTACTCTTCCTTTCCCAGCTTGTCTTGAGGACTTGCTGACATGCAGTCCTTTCCTTAGTGCTTTCCTTGGGCTTATGCACAGTCCATCTGTACCCATTTGGGGCTTGTCACTTGGGATCTTTAGTTTTGAGGACAAGGTGGGCTAATAGTGGAGATCATGACCTGAAGGCTAGTTCTATTTAAAAAGAGTTGGATGCCTAGGGCAGGTCCCCATTGCCCTGTCCAGGATGAGACTGCAGCCTGCTCCAGGACCATTTAGAGGAGTAGGAAGGAGGTGGTGGAGGTAGCCCAGGCGGCAGCCAGGACTACAGGGCTGGGAAGGGCATTTTGCCCAACAGCAGCAGCTGCTGTTCCATGTCGGGCTTTCTGTCTTCTTACCCTCCCAATCAAGGAGCACAGCTAATGCTTCTTCCTGCCTGTGTGGGGCTGGTGTGCCCCTTTCCTGGCTTCCTCCATCTTTGCCTCACGTTCAAATTACTAGGGGGACATTTAAATATTATTAGTGCTCACCCCATCCTGAGAGATTCTGCTTTAACTGGAATGGGACTTAGGGTCCCTATTTTTTGAAAGCTCCTCAAGTGATTTCAACATGTGGCCAAGGATGAAAATTGGACACATTCCCTCTGCCCCATTTTCGAGGGGGTGGGGCAAATACTGTGATTCCCAGGCTCCTACAGCCTCCTCCAATTTGATTCTCTCAAGACCTGTGGGATAGAAGGTATCATTACCTTGCATTTGGCCTGTGAGTTGGGAGGCTTTTGTAGGTAAGCAGAGGCTTAGGTAGAAAGAAAGGCCAGACTTGGTACAAGGAAATCAGGAAGGAATGATACTGTTTTCTTGCTTTTTAGGGCAGATAGGATTTCATTCAGTTATTCATTGAATAGTATTTACTGACCAGCCCCTCCATGCCAGGTGCCATACCAGGGGATGGGTTAAGAGCTAGCCCTTGACACGTGACACCCTCTGCGGCTCAGCCTTGTGATTCTTTGGAGAAGCGTGTGTTGTCGGAGCACTGTGGAACTGGAAAAGATACCGCCAGGCATGGTTTTCTTTGCCTACATGACTCAAATACTGAAGAATGAAAGTAATTTATTCTTCCATTTAAAATGAAGCCTAGTCAGAATTTGTAATCTTGCTGAGATGTAAGTTCACAAACCATAGCAAAGGGTAATTATGGCAAATTGGAATTATAGCTTGATGACCGGGAAGAGAGAACACATCACGCTAGACTCACGAATTCTACTCTGGCAAAGCTGATGGCTCTGACGCCCACGAAGTCCATCCATCTCTGTTCAGGGACATTCCGCTAAACAAAGCCAATTGATATCTCACATTCTGAAGATTTTTCGAATATTATTACTAAGGCATTTTCCATTGTTTTGTTTTAATTCAAGTGGGTTTTTATTTGAGACTTAGAGGTCATAAGTTTTATATCCTCAGGCTTGATTTAAACAGCCACGACAGATAGTAAACAACGGTCTCATTTTCTTGTAACAATAGTTCATGACATTGTGGTAAGAAACTACGCTTAGCAGCTGAACATAACAAAAAACGCATGGTCTTTGGAGTTGAACTGGCCCAAATATGAATCCTGGTTCTTTCATTTACTTTGTTGGGATCTAGGGCAAGTTACTTAAGCATTTTAAGCCTCTGTTTCTTCATTTTAAAAATGGGGACAACAATGTGAAAGAGTATATCTATGCCTTGAGCAGTGGCTAGTATGTAACTGGTTTTTGATAAATATTCCTTTCTCCATGTGTAATGACATGACACTTGGCACATCTCAGGACCCTGGTTTCAGGATATGTGAAGCACACAAGAGGTCTTAGTTGAAATTTTGCATTGGAAAAGGCGATTTTATAATTTCCACCATGAATTATAAACATCTAAGGAAAAGAAATGGTGTGTTTCTTATGCTTGTAAATTGCCTTTAATCCTGTATGCTTGTGAATAGTTGAATAGTAGGCAGGCACAACGGCTTTATGTTAAAGTAACAAGACAAACAATAATACCTGTCAATAGAGCCTGCCTTCTGTGCCACACACTTTATATATCTTAATATTATTTTTAAGGCAGAGTCTTGCTCTGTTGTCCAGGCTGGAGTGCAGTAGCATGTTCACAGCTCACTACAGTCCCGACTTCCTGGTCTCAAGCAATCCTCCCACCTCAGCCTCCTGAGTAGCTGGAACCACAGGCACGTGCTACCATGCCCAGATGAGTTATTTTTATTTTTGTAGATATTTGTCTACAAAAAATATTTCTCTCTTCAAAATATTTTGAAGACAAGATGGGGTCTCACGATGTTGCCCAGGCTGGTCTCAAATACCTGGGCTCAAGTGGTCCTCCTGCCTCAGCCTCCCAGAGTGCTATTTTATCCTCATAATAACTTTTAAGAGAGGTGTTAACTCTATTTGCAAATAAAGAAACTAAACAGTGGACAGGTTAATTGTCTTTCCCAAAGTCACACAAACAGTGGTAGAGGTGGGATATTAAGCCAAGGATTGTCAGTACATCACTGGAGATGGTGGCTATCGTATTAAGAATGCTATTTCTTAAGCTCAGTCATGAGATTAGCATTCCAGTACCAATATGCTGGACACTTGCTGAATAAATGAGTACATAGAATCAGTGCCTGAAAGCAGGGAATGCTTAGTTATTTAGCACAATTATTTCCTGGATGAGGGCTTGAGCCAAGTGAATGGGGTAATGGCCCCTAATGAACCCAGGGCCCCTGGGTCAGTGACATCTGCAATGCAATGATTACATGCTAATAATTTCAATTTGCATTGTAGTTCAGGAAATGGATGGACAATTCTTATTGCTTTGCCTTTGTTGGACATTTTGGTTGAGTACAATTTTTCCTTATTGCCTTCTCAGTACTTTCCAGAATACTTTCTTATTTTGGTTTAAAAGTCTTTGCAAGTATATCCATTGAGTGATATGTATGGTTTTATGACATTGATATTCTAATGACACATAAGGGCTTCCAGATTTGTAGTAAGTCTAGAATTCATCTCCAGTGACTACACTGAGCAAAAACAGAATATGTACTTTGTAATGATAAAAATTTTTAGTAATGTTTCTCTAATTAGCTTAATGATTTCAACAACTGATTTTTAATATGCATAAGCATAATTCTTGTCAAGAGCAGAAATCTCAGATTTCTCTCAAGGTCTCCCTTCATACTTATCTTCAATAATTTAATAAATGTGTATGAGTCTATAGTTGCTCATGTTTTCTCCATTTATATGCATTTATCCAGGTCAACATGTGGTTAGAGTGATGACATACAAAGGAAATTCAGGACTCTTGACTCAGAGCCAGAGGCCTGTATAAACATTCCTGTGTCTGAGATTTGGGGGTTGAAGAAGGTCTCTGGACCTGTCCCCTCAAAATGTCAGGAGCTTACTGCATTTCCCAAAAGGATCATGCTCAGAAAATGTAGGCTTTGTTGATAAAAAATACATAGTGATCATTACTTTGACATTTGAAGTATCTGGTTCTTTTCAGATTAGGCAGATGATAGCAAAAGGTTATTGGTGGTGTTGAGGAAGGAGAGAGTGGTTGATGAATAGGATATGAATAATAACCCTTTACTGAGGCAAGCAAACAGAACCCAACAAACAATATATGAGAAAAAACTGTTAAAAACACAGTAACACAAAACCTCACAGGGCTCCACAGAAATACAACCCAAAACAAACTCCAGACCTCCTGGCTTAACATAATTCCAGAAAAGACCCAGTAAGGGTCTGAACAAAGTGTCCATGGCCAAGAGGAACTGACAACGTCAGACTCCAGGGGTCCTCACATTTCTGGTTTCCCATTAGATTTTATCTCCCATCTCAAGCAGTAGGATCTGGCAAGAGAGATACAAAAGACTCAGCAATTAAACGTTCAGAAAAGCTGGGGAAGAAGCAAGGCCATGCCTCTCTGTTGGTAATCCTCCGTGCTTTAGACCACAGTGTGAGAATTCAGAGGCGTGAGGGCAAAAGGAGGCTGCAGCAGGAATCTTGGCCTGGGATTAGTTTGAGGGAGTTTTGCATAAAAGTATTTACTTTGGGAAGATAATATTAGCTCAATTATTTCCCATGGAAACTGGAAAATAAACTCCCACTTTAAACTAAACACATGCACATACTTAGTTTCTATTTGCACTCTTTTCCTGACTAGTGAGTGAGAAAGATCTGTGTGCATGTGTGTATGTGTATGTGTGTCTGTGTGTGTGTGTTTGTGTGTGCATGAGTATGTATGCTTCTTTGTGGCCCTGTTTTTGCTTTGATTTATCTTATTTCATTATTTCATGCTTGCTGCCTAGCAGACATGGATGGATGGATTTTGATCAGGGTAAAGGCAGTTTGCCCACTATCTGCCATGGCAGGACTTAAGCCTACCAGTCAGTAGGCCTTCCTGAAGTTCAGCCTGTCTTGTCAAAATGCTGATGCATCAAGATTGATGTGTTTTGAGTAGGAATTATTTTTCAAAGTCTTGTTTGGGCCAGCTCTGGTCTGGTGCCATATCTTACATAATGTATTATCATGAATCTTCACTGAGAAAGAAACAACAGGCCTGTGTTTCTGAAGTGTTCTTCTGCTTATGTTTGCCCATACACTTTTGGTAAAATCCTTTTTCTAGAAACCTCAGAGTGAGTCCAGGATCCAGAAAAGGAGTGTATCATGCTTGTGGGTTTAGCAGTTTATCTGTCATCACCCCCTCCTGCCCTGTGAAAAAGCCAAGCTCTCTCACTGGGGTTAATTTAATGCCACTCTTCCAGGATAACAGAGAGTCATTTAATGCATGTATTTAGTCAGTCTTTGAAGTAAAGGAAGTGTGTCAATTTCTGTTTAGGAGGAGTGTGCCCAAAGGAGTGGAGTGGTTCTGTTCCTTCTCTCTTTTTTTTTTTTTTTGAGATGAAGTCTCACTCTGTTGCCCAGACTGGAGTGCAGTGGCACAATCTTGGCTCACTGCAACCTCTGCCTCCCAGGTTCATGCAATTCTCCTGCCTCAGCCTCCAGAGTAGCTGGGATTACAGGTGTGTGCCACCAACCCAGCTAATTTTTGTATTTTTAGTAGAGACGAGGTTTCACCATATTGGTCAGGCTGGTCTCGAACTCCTGACCTCATGATCCACCCACCTCGGCCTCCCAAAGTGCTGGGATTACAGGCATGAGCCATTGTGCCCGGCCCTGTTCTCCTCTTTCACCTCCTCCTTCCATTGATTTTGAGCACTGTATAAAGCATAGTATTATTGAGGATGTTGCTGGGGATGTTCCCTTTATTTTTTACTACATATCAAATCACCCCATAGTTTTTGTAGGTTAGAAATTTGTAAACCTGCGATGTGTGGTTCTGGAAGAGGGTGTCTCCTGCAGGAACATATAGGAGCTTGGGTCTCGCTGGTCATCTCTCTCTCTCTCCATGTAGTCTCAGGGTGTCTATGTGATCTTTCCTCTTGGGATAATTTGGGCTTCCTCACAACATGGTGGCTTCAGGGAGTTGGACTGTTATGTGATAAATCAGGGTTTCAGTGCTAGTGTCCAGTGAACCAGGGGGAAGCATCATCTTTCCTAACAGCCTTGGAAATCATGTGGTACTACTTCTGTTGCATTCTGTTGGTTCTAAGCAAGTCAGTGTACTCAGAAATAAGGAAAATGGATACAGACCCTACTTTTTGATGGGAGGAGTATCAAGGTAATATTGTAGAATAGCATTAGCCATCTTTGGGGAATACAATTTGTCATAGGAATAGCTCTATTCAAGAAAAAATGATCACAGTAAGGACAGTCCAACTGGAAATTATCCTTTTGGGAAGTTCTGTGATCTCAAAATGTTGCACGCCAGTTTGAATGTTAAAATATACACTGACCTTTCTGTGCAGTCATTTTTTTTTAATACTTTAAAATGTTACATTGTGGCATACTTTACATTCAATAAATAGAACACATCTTAAATATACAGTTTAATAAACTTTGATAAATGTATGCACTTGTATGACAACCACCCCAATCAAAACACAGAATACTTCCATCACCCAAAAAATTCCCTTGTGCTCCTATGGAGCTAACCCTTGCTCTCCTTGGTCCTAGGCAACTTCTGGGTTGCTTTCCGTTACTATTGATCAGTTTTGCCTGTTCTAGATTTTCATGGAATCTTACAGTATATGCTCTTTTGTCAGCTTAACAGTTTTGAGATTCATTCATTGTGTTGTATGTATCAACATTATTTCCAAGTAATATGCCATAGACTAAATGTACTGTAATTTGTTTATCCATTCTCCAGCTGATAGACATTTGAGTTGTTTATTGTTTTGGGGTATTATGAATAAACCTGGTATGAATATTCACGTACAAATGCTTATGTAGACATACCCTTTCATTTCTCTTGGATTAATAACTAGGAGTGGAATTGCTGGGCAATATGGGAAATTTATGTTGAACTTTATGAGAAATTATCATTCTGTTATCCAAAGTGGTTGTTCCATATTACATTCTCATCAACAACATAAGAAAGTTTCCATAGCTTTACATCCTCACTGTACTTGGGTGTGTCAGTCTTCAATTTTAGATAATCCACTGTGTAGTGGTTTAAAGATACATTTTCCTGATAATCAGGATGTTGAGCAATTTTCATTCATTTATTAGACATTTATATATCTCTGTTTGTAAACTATCTGTTCAAATCTTCTGCCCATTAAGTATTTTAAAACATATTTTTCCTGTTGGAGTATAGTTATTTAAATAGTATCAATACAAGACTTTCATTAGGTGTATGTATTGTATGTTTTTCCCAGTCTGTGGATTGCCTTTTTATTCTTTTATGGTGTCTTTGCAGTAGAAGTCATTAATTTTGATAATGTTTTATTTATACTTTTTAATTTTATGGTTTGTTCTTTTTATCTGTTCTATCTAAAATAATTTTTCCTATTCCATAGACACAAAGATTTTCTTCCACATATTTTTCTAGAAGTCTTATAGTTTTAGCTTCTATTTCTATGATCAATTTTTGTTTATGGTGTGAGGTAAGGACCAAAGTTTATTTGTTAAAATATAGGATGTGGTTTTTCAAGAACTATGTTGAAAACACTGTCCTTTACTTATTGAAGTACCTTGGCATCCCTGTTAAAAATCAATTGACCATTGTGTAATTATATTTTTTGACTGCCTATTGTGTTCCATTTATTTATATGTCTATCCTTATGTAAATATCACACTGTCTCCATTTCTATAGCTTTATAGAAAGTCTCAAATTTCATTCTAAAACTGCTTTTACCATTCTTGGTTCTTTGCATTACATCACCATAAATATCAAAAACACTCTGTTAATTTCTTTTAAAAAGCTTCCTGGGATTTTTATTAGAATTACATTGAATCTATAAATCACTTCAGGGAAATTTATCTATTTAAAATGTTTAATCTTTTGATTCATGAACATAGTATATCTCTTCATTTATTTAGGATTTAAAAAATCTATGTCTTACACAGTTTTTGTTAAATTTATGCTTATTTTATGTTTTGAACCTATTGTAAATAACATTGTCTTAAGTTTCATTTTTGTAATTATTCATTGTGCTAGTATACAGAGGTAAAAATGGTTTCTATATTAATCTAATATCTTGCAACCTTGCTGTTGACATCTATTAGTTGTAATAGTTTTTATTATGGATTCTTTATGTACAATTATATCATCTGTGAATAAAGGAAGTTTTACTTCTTTGTTTCCAATCTCTATGCCTTTTATTTTCTTTATCTTGCCTTATTGCACTGGTTAGGACCTCCAATACAACTTTGAAAGGAAGTGATAAGAGTATGCATCCTTGCCTTGTTTCTAATATTAGAGGGAAAACATTCAATATGATATTAAGTGTGACATTAACTGTAGATTTTTTTTTTTTTTTTTTTTGGTAGATGCCTTTTATTGGATTGAGGAAATTCCATTTTACTCTTAGTTTGCTGAGGGATTTAAAAATAATTATGCCTGATTTTTGAATTGCTTTTTATGCATCTATTGGAATGGTTATAACGTTTTTCTGCTCGATTCTATTGATATAGTGTGTTGCATTAATTACTCTCTAATGGCAAACCAGTTTGCATTCCTGAGACAACTCCCATTTGGTCATGATGTATTATCTTGTGCAGTGTCTATCAATGGAGTGTCTATCTTGAGGTTGGAGTAAAGATATTGGCTAGGACTGAAGTTATCTAAAGCCTTGTCTGGTTGAAAGTTTCTGCTTCCAGGAAACTTCCTGCTAAAAGTCATATAACTATGTTTGGAAGTAGACCTTTCTTTACTGATGAACCTGTTTTCTCAATGTGACAGCTAGATTCCCCCAGAGTGAGTGAGTGATTGGGTACCTTGTGGCAGAGGGAGGAGAGAAGAGAAAAAGAGTAAGTGTTAGAGTGAGAGAGACTGAAAAAAAACTTTTATATTTCTGTTTTCTATTTCATTGACTTCTGCTCTTATAATTTTCTTCCTTCTATTCATTTAGTGCTCACTTTTGGTCCTCTTTTTTAGTTCCTTGAGTAGGAATATTAGAACACTGATTTTTAAAATGTATTCTTTTTCATGTGAGCATTTAAAACTTTGAATTTCTCCTTAAGCCTGCTGACATGAAAAAGAATACATTTTAAAAATCAATGCTCTATACATTCTGATGTGCTGTGTATTTGTCATCAGTTAAAATACTTAAAAGTTTCTCTTGAAATTTCTTCTTTGGCTTATGGCTTATGGATTATATGAAAGTGTTTTTAGTTAATTTCCAAAAAGTGAGGATCCTACAGTTATATTTTTGTTATTCATTTCTAATTTATTTTCATTGTGATAAGAGAATATGCTCTGTATAATTTTAATTTAAAAAATGTATTTCTACCTCTTTTATGACACAGCATAGGTCTATCACAGTGAATGTTTTATTTGTACTTGAAAAGAATATGTATTTGTCTATGTTACAGGTAGTGTTTTAAAAATATCAATTAAGTCATGTTGCTTGATTGAGTTTTCCGTGTCTTCTATATCCTTACTGATTTTTAAAAAATATACTTGTTTTATCAGTTACTGGCAGAGGAGTGTTGAAATCTTCATCTCCCTGTTGGCTTGTTTATTTTTCCCCTCTGTTTATCAGTCTTTCTTCATGTGTTTTGAAGTCCTGTAATTGAATGGATATACATTTAGTACTGTTATGTTGTTAAGAAGATTGATCCTTTTTATCAATGAGAAATTATATCTCTTTTTGTCTGTTAATCTTTCTTATCTTGATATCTGCTTTGTTCAAACTTTATATACTTTCCAACTTTTTTATGATTAGTGTCCAAATGGTATGTATTTTTCTCTCCTTTTACAACAATTATCTTCTCTGTTTCAAAATGTTTGACATACATTTCTCCTAGAGAGTATATATGGGTCTTGCTTTTTGAAAATCTGACAATCTCTGTGGGTGTTTTCTATTTTTATTTTTTTTTGACAATTTCTCTTGTTCAAATTATAGTGCTTAGACTGTGGTTAATGTATTATCAGTATGCTTAAATTTATCATCTTGCTACTGATTTTATATTCATTCCATACTTGATTTTCTCAATTTTTCTCTTTTTCTGATTTATTTTGTATTGAGTATTTTAGCATTTTATTTTATTTCTAATATTAGCTAATCTTTATATTTTTAAATTTGTGATTATTATAGTGTTTAAAATATGCATCTTAAGTCATCAGAGTCTACCTTCAAGTAATACACTAGCACTTCATGCATAAGAACATTAACATTATACACTTCCATTTCTCTGCTCTCATTCTTTGTGCTATTGTTGTAATACCTTTTACTTATGCATATATTATAAATTTCATAATATATTGTTCTAATTTTTGTTTTAAGTCATAATTATGTTTTAAATAAACTTAAAAATGAAAAACAATCTTCTTATATTTGCTCACGTACTTGCCATTTCTGGAGCTTTGTTACTGTTCAAGATCTGAGGTTTTATCTGTTGTTTTCCTTCAGCTTGAAGAACTTCCTTTTAAATTTATTGTAGTACAGGTCTGATAATCATAGATTCTCTCAGCTTTGGTTTGTGTGAAAATGTCTCCGTTTTGTTTTTATTTTTATTTATTTATTTATTTATTTTGAGACAGAGTCTCACTCTGTTGCCCAGGCTGGAGTGCAATGGCACGATCTCAGCTCACTGCAACCTCTGCCTCCTGGGTTCAAGTGATTCTCCTGCCTCAGCCTCTCAAGTAGCTGGGCCTACAGGCACGTGCCACCACACCCAGCTAATTTTTTGTATTTTTAGTAAAGACGAGGTTTCATTGTGGTAGCCAGGATGGTCTTGATCTTCTGACCTTGTGATCTGCCCGCCTTGGCCTCCCAGAGTTCTGGGGTTACAGGAGTGAGCCACTGCACCTGGCCTGTTTTTATTTTTAACAATATGTTTGATGAATATAAAAGTCTAGGTTTACTTTTTGTCCCCTTTTGAAACTTTAAAACATGCCATTCAGTTGTATTTTGGCTTACTTCGTTTCTAATATGAAGTCATTGGTTTTCTTATCTTTTTTTTTTTTTTTTGGTATCAAATATGTTTCTTCCTGACTCTGGCTACCTTTTCTCTCTATTTCTAGTTTTCAGCAATTTTAATATGGTGTGCGCTAACTTGTTTTTCTTTGTGTCTATACTATGCGAACTGTATTCATATTCTTAGATCTGTAGGTTTATGCTTTTTATAAAAATTTGAAAAATGTAGCAATTGTTTCGTGTTTCTATTCCTATGTCTTCATGTTTACCAATCTTCTCTTTTCCAGTGTATATGCTGCTATTGATCTCAGTCAAAAAATTTTCACTTCAGATTGTATGCTTTTTAGCTCCGTAAGTTTTATTTGGTTCTCTTTTATACTTTCAATTTCTCTATTTCTTTTAAATCTTTGAATATATGTATAATATCACTTTAGAAGTATTTGTCTATGAATTGTCATCTGTGTCATTTCTGTGTATGTTTCTATTGACTTATCTTTCCCTCCTGGCTACCGGTCTCATTTTACTGCTGCTTATCAGGGTTGCTCTTTTTTTGATAGGATACTGGACATTGTAAATATCACTTTGTTGAGTGGACTTTGGAATCTTCTTTTATAGATATTTGGATTTTATTTTGGCAGACGGTTTAGCTACTTTAAGACCAACTTGATTCTTTTGAGGTTTGTATTAAGCACAGGTCTGCAGGAGCCTCAGTCTAGGCCTAATACTTCTGGGGTCTTTTCTGAATGCCCTGCTTGTTCTATGAGATTTGTACACCACAATTGGTTAGAACTTGGATGACTCCCAAGCTTGTATGAGTTATGGGAATTGTTCAGCTTACAGCTCCTTGTTAGTTCTTTCACTGATAGTTATTTTTTGCCTGGTTTTGTGGTGTCTTACCACATATATACAGAACAGGGTATGTTCTGAAGACTCAAGGGACCACCTATGCAGCTTTCTGAAGCTCTTTCTCTGTGTGATTTTCTTCTCTTGCAAATTCAAGCTGCCCCAGCCTCTTCTAACTCCAACATTGTCTCTTTAACTCCATGAGGTTTATGTGGGTCCCACTTTTCTATCATCTATCTATCTATCTATCTATCTATCTATCTATTTTTTGAGACAGAGTCTTGCTCTGTTGCCCAGGATGGAGTGCAGTGGCGCAATTTTGGCTCACTATAACCTCTGCCTCCCAGGTTTAAGCAATTCTCCTGCCTCAGCCTCCCAAGTAGGTGGAACTACAGGCGTGCACCACCATGCCCAGCTAATTTTTATATTTTTAGTAGAAATGGGGTGTCACCACATTGGCCAGGCTGGTCTCGAACTCCTGACCTTAGGTGGCCCACCTGCCTCTGCCTCCCAAAGTGCTGGGATTACAGGCATGAGCCACTGCGCCTGGCTGGATTCCACTTTTATATGCTCTAGTCTTCATGTAGAAAGCTGGGATGGTTTTAGGGCTTACCTTGTTTGTTTTCTTTCTTTTGAGGATCAAGTCCCATGCAGTCTGCAGCTTATGTTTAAAAAGAGTTGTTACATAAGTCTTCTCCTTTTGGAAAAATAGTTATAGTGGGCAAGTTAGTCTAGTACCAGTTACTGTATCATATACAGTGAGTAGAAGTTATAAAATCATATTTTAATCAAAGTAGAACAATATTTTTTTCATTATTCTTTGTAGGCAAATATAATTTTATCTGATGAGTGGTTAACTGAAAACAAAATCCCTTTAGTACAATACTGAGAAATTAAGAATTTCCAATAAGAGAACTAGACTCTTAAAGTTGAGTTAATTTGATGTGTCTTTTGACCATTGGAGAGGGCTCCAAAATGATCTGGGAGAAAACTTGGCTGTAGCCTCTCTTAACAAATATCAAAGTATCCTTTATTTTCTCACTCACTTTGCTTTTTCTACAGAAAGTGAATTCAAAACAGCTGTAGAGGAGACACATCAGGTCAGAAGGGATTTGCTGCTCTGAACTGCCAGTTACACTGCAAAAAAATATGTCACATACCTTTTTGTAGAGCCACTAGTGCGGCATACAGAGAAAGGGTTCTTATTGGTATCTTGGCTGCTGTTGTGGTTTTATGTTCTCATGGTTTGGAAGCCATGACTTAGAAAAAGCCATGGTACCTGGCTGACAAACCAGCTGACATAAATGTGCTAACCATTTTCTGGCAGGTGGCCTGGTCTGCTAGCTGGCTTCTGAGAAATGATACACATGGAGGCCTCACAGACAGATCACCACTATCTCCAGCCTCTGAAAGTTCTGGAATCTGAACCTGGAATAAGTTTATTGCTCTCTATTTTCACTGGAAATAGACCAAAGAAACTGCCAAAGACTCTTTCTGTGTCAAACGTCAATGTGACTGTTTGTTAAGGTGTTGGGTTCTTCAAATGGGTGAGCTAGGAAGAGTTAAATCTCTCTCTCTCTCTCATCTATCTACCTATCTAAATATATATGCTGTAGCTCTATATATAATATTCCTAGTTTGCATATTGTTTTAAGATATAGATAAAACTAATGCAGGCTAGTTTCTCAATCCCTCATCTGTAATAAAAAAATGACATTAACTTGTACTGCATAGGATAGGAGAATACAATGAATTTATGTGTGTAAATAGCTTAATACCTAGTACATAGTGCCTTATCTCAATACATTTTTACTACTGTTATTATTGTTTTATATTATAGATGGAAAGTAGTGCTTCTTGGTTACTCCAAGACTTATTCTGTAGAATATACTAGAGCTTGGCTCCTCTGTGGCCCTGTTTCAGCTTTTTGGTGATGTTTATCTATATCCTCTTTTTAACATAAGCTTTAGGAAACACATTTCCCTTCTCTTTCCCCTCCCCTCCCCTCCTCTCCCCTCCCCTCCCCTCCTCTCCCCTTCCCTCCCCTCCCCTCCACTTCCCTCCACTCCCCTCCCCTCCCCTTTCCTTTCCTCCCCTCCCCTCCCCTTCCCTCCCCTCCCCTTCCCTCCCCTCCCCTTCCCTTCCCTCTCCTCCCCTTCCCTCTTCCTTTTTCTCTTATCTTCCCTCTTCCCTTCCTTTCCCTCTTCCTCCTCCCCTCTTCCTCCTTCCCCCTTCCCTCTTCCCCCTTCCCCCTTCCCTCTTCCCTCTTCCCTCTTCCCTCTCCCCTCTCCCTGCTCCCCTCCCTTCCCCTTCTCTTCCTCTCATCCACTTCCCTTCCCTTCTTTCTTTCTTCTTTTAATGGATATAGTATTTCTTATAAGAATGGTCCTATTAGACAGACTATAAATAATGATATTCATAGATTTATTTGGTTATGACCTTGGCTTTGAATTTACCTCAGTGTTCAGCATTATCTGCCAAAACCAAGAGAGAACTGAGGTAAGAAAATTGAAGTTAAATTGTGATAATTCACAGATGTTGTGTGAAGAAGCATTTTGTAGGCACGGTTCTCCTGTCTGAGGCTTGGATTTTGGTGTGGCAGACAAAAATGTAATTTTAAAGTATTAAGATAGCGGTACAGTTCACAATTGCAAAAATGTAGAACCAACCCAAATGCCCATCAATCAACAAGTGGATAAAGAAACTGTGATATATATATATGATGGGATACTACTCAGCCATAAAAAGGAATGAATTAATGACATTTGCAGCAACCTGGATGAGACTGGAGACTATTATTCTAAGTGAAGTAACTCAGGAATAGAAAACCAAACATCACATGTTCTCACTCACAAGTGGGAGCTAAACTATGAGGATGCAAAGGCATAATAATGACACAATGGACTTTGGGGACTCAGGGGGATAGTGTGGGAAGGGAGTGAGGGATAAAAGACTACAAATAGGGTTCAATGTATACTGCTTGGATGATGCGTGCACCAAAATCTCACAAATCACCACTAAAAAACCTACACATGTAACTAAATACAACCTGTTCCCAAATAACCTATGCAAATAAAAAATTTTAAAAAGTAATGAGTGTAGTTATAAAATGTTCAAAGGTATTATAGAAGCCACCAGGCCTATTTTAAACAGAAAGACACTGAGAAACATACCACTATCTGTATTGATAGCTTGCCTATTGACTCTCAGCCCCAAGCCCACGATTGTATACTCTGCTCTGTGGTGCTAGATTTAGAACTCTGCCAATTACATATCCCATATTGTTTTGCCAGATGACTTCCTATTAGGTTCTGTTAATTTCTGTCACTGGGAGAAGACTGGAAGGTAGGAGCTTACTTCCTATTTCTTGTTGGTCTTGTCAGTGAAAGTTTACTCTTGTCTTTGTTTTCTTTTACCATTGCCAGAACTAGCTTCATCTTACCTCTCCAGGGATATAGTTGGGAGCCAGGTGTTCATTCTTTCTCAGAGATCTCAGCCCCAGCTCAATGGGGTGGCTCCTCTGAGACTCTGAGATTCTATCAGCAGCTGGGAAGTACAGTACTATCTCCTCAGAGGGCTAAGCCCTAGTTTAATGGATTGCCCTCTTTTGAGCTTCTAGGTTTTGATAATCCCAACCAATTCTCTTTTATTCACCTAGTCCTAAGGGTTGTAGATTCTTATCTCTGGGTTATTTTAATGCTTTCCATTTGTTCTTTCGTATTTCCAACACCTGTAAAAACAATTTCCTAAACAGTAGTCTTCCCTTATCCATGGTTTCTCTTTCTGTGGTTTCAGTTATCCATGGTCAGCTGTGGTCTGAAAATGTTAAATGGAAATTCCAGAAATAAACAACTCATACTTTTTAAATTGTGCACCATTCTCAGTAGTGTGATAAAATGTGTGCCGTCCCTCTGGGTCTCGCTCTGGTCTGCCCAGTTCAGGAATCATCCCTTTGTCCAGCATATCCACACTGGAGATGCTACCTGCCTGTTAGTCACTTAGCAGCCTTCTTGGGTTTAGATTGAAAAAACATAGCATATATAGGATTCAATCCTATTTGCTGTTTCAGGTCTCCATTGGGGGCCTTGGAACATACGCCCTATGGATAAGGGGAGATTACTATATTAAATTCTTTTTATTTAAATATTTGGCATAACCCTTTCCTCCCCTCCCTTCCCCTCCTCTCCCCTCCCCTCCCCTTCCCTTCCCTTCCCTTTTTCTTCCCCTTCCA
Organism: Aotus nancymaae; assembly: GCF_030222135.1. NCBI lineage: Eukaryota > Metazoa > Chordata > Mammalia > Primates > Aotidae > Aotus > Aotus nancymaae. The sequence goes on from NW_026988471.1 coordinate 36,319,443, forward strand.
TTCCCTTTTCCCTTCTCTCCCTTCCCCTTCCCCTCTTCCTCTTTCCTTCTCTTCTTTCTTTCTTCTTTCAAATGGATATAATTTTTCTAATAAGAATAGTCCTATTGGACAGACTATACATGATGATATCTATGGATTGATTTGGTTATGACTTTGGCTTTGAATGCAGCCCTGAGCTCCTTTCCAAAGGATACTCTTAGTTCATGGTATGCAGTAGATAATAATTAAACTATCAACTAGTGTCACTTAGGATAAAGTTTCTGTTAAATTTCCTGATAAAGTACATTTCTTGGGGCACCAAATGACTACTGTGCTTGACTCTTATGTAGTAATAATAGCTGCAAGGACTGTGGCATGAGATGGTTTTTTTCTGTCTGCACTGGAGGAATAGTAAAAAGAAAAAAAACAAGTTTAGACTTTTAAATTCTCAGCTAAAGTGTCAGTCAGAAAGCCAGAGAACTTCTACTATTACTCTATAAAAGACCATTATATTTCCTGTTGCTATGGAACAACCATCACTGAAAGCCAAACTCCAGATTTATGTGGATTGCAGAATTATAATCTAAATTGAAATCACAGACTCACCTAATTCTTATGTGTAAGTTGGAGAACTGATTGGGAAGAAGAAGTTATTTGAAATAAGGGTGTTCTGAAGGGACTCAGAAAAAGCCAAAAATTTTGAATTTTGCAAGCATCCCTAAACTTTCCTTGCTAGTAGAACAAGCTCCTTTTTCCATGTCTGAGGATATCTCTTCCCTGGTTGAAAACTCTTAATCTCATCTTATCCTATTGTCTTGTGAGAGTGTTTTATTCTCCCACTCCCATCAAGACCCATTCTTCATTGCCTCAAGACTTGTACATCAAGTCAGATCTTCTCAGGTACAGGAAAGAGATAGCATAGACTTCCAGAGAATTACATGATTTAGTTAACAGCAAACATCTGGGGAGTATGGAGTATTGTGAGAATAAATTCTAAGTGTATTAGACCAAGGAGAATAGAATATAATATGAGGTCAGCCTGAATTTATTGATATGGGTACACTTACCAGAGATTCTGGATTTAATGTGCCAGCATAACTAGCTGGAGGTGGCCTGACAGTGTGGTTAGTTGACTGAAACTTGGGCTAAATGATGGCCTATATTCTATGAGGTTGAGATGTCACAACTTCTGTGGCATAATGTAGAGTATGAGTCAGCAAGTTATGGTCCATGGGTCAAGTCTGTGGGCTAAGAACAGTTTTCATAATTTAAAGAAGAAGGATGAGAGAAGGAGGAGGAGGGAAAAAAGGAGGAGAAAGGGAAGACAGAAAGCCCATTGGTCCACAAAGCCTAAAATATATACTCTCTGGACATTTGCAGAAAAAGTTTGAGGACCCTTGACATAGAGAAAGAAATCCAAAGGTTTGGGGGTGGGTATAAATGATGGAATAGATTTATCCTGTGCAAACTCTCATTTTTTGTACATCTTCCAAGTGTGTTCACAGCCATGGCTCAGGCTCATGTGGGCTCAGGGCAAGCATCACGAGAGAGAAGTGTCTCTTCTCCTGCCTCTCTGTTTGCACTGAAGGGAGAATAATGACATGCAGAGAGTCCTCCTTGTCTGTATCTCTGTTCCCCTCTGGTACCCTCTGGGAGATAGGGGACATAGGATGTTAAAAACAAAACAAAACAATGAGGCTTTGAGTAAGGACAGATCTCTGTTGGTTTTTTCCTTCCTTTAATTAAGGTGGTTTCCTGAGAAGCTAAGGGGAGAGAAGACTTAGACGTTACTAGGATCCATTCTTCAAGACACTGTATTCAGGCGGAGGTAAAGTACTTGTCATAGCTTCACATACCTCCTTAGTCAAGACTGTGGCTGATAAAGTGATTGTTGATTAGGTGTTTCGTTTTTATGGTTACCTTTTTGGAGAGAAATTATTTTTTGGAGGAGAAATTCTGTTCCTTTTCCAGCTTACCTTTTCCAACTTGTGTACTTTTAAAAAGCAGTGTTTGCAGTTTCTGCCACTCCAATGTCAATGATAGAATTTATTTTATAATGTGTATGAACTGGCAGCTTCTCAGAAAAAAAGCATTGTTTTGGGAATGAAGTCATCTGTTTGGAGAGCAAAGCCTCAAGCATCATGGAAGGGGTGGGAACCCAGTGCCCTCTGCCTGCTCAACCCTTTGGCACACAGAGCCATTGTCAAAACCTGTTTCCAGAGGAACTGAATTCTCTCTTGAAATTACTTGGCAGTTGACAACCTCCTTTCCCTGAGGGTCTGGAGTAACCCCTTTCAAGCAGCTTGTCCCTGATGGAGACCAAGATCATTGCCTGCCGAAGAATTTACCAATACTCTCAAGTTGGCTCACCTGATACATTTTTATAGTAAAGATCAAGTTGTGTGTTTGTGATTTGGGTTCTATTTGATGTCTTCCTCATCTTAGAAATATGTATGTCCTAAAGTCAAAACAATAGCTGGCTTTTTGGGTTATTTGCAGGATAATATTGTATCTGGATACACAATGTTGGCAGTCTTTGGGAGGTATTCCTCCCATGGATTTTCCCAAACTGTGTAACTGTGTGTGGAGTAAATAGCCATTCAGTATTACAGACTCTGTTTTCTGACTGTGGCACAGTGGGGCTGGGGAAAGGAGAAGACTGGGCCTTCCTTTGACTTCGTAAGTCGTTGCTTTAAAAAATCATTTAAAAAAATACAATAAAAGCTTAATTTAAAAACGGATGTCCAGGATGAATTGCTAGGTCAAAACTAACAAAAGTGGAATTTAATATAAGTGTAAAAATCCTGTGATTAAGTTAAAAAATCAGCTTCCTAAATAACTACCAGGTGGGGAAGCTCTCGATTTTATAGTTACAGTGAATCTTTTTCTATTAAGGGAGGCCAACTTGCATGACTTCTTCAGTCAGCCCCCAAGAACAGCCTCTCCTGGGCCATGTGCAAACAAAGAGTAATTTAAATCTCATTAGAGAAAAAAAGATTAAACAGAACTCTTCATTGTTGAATGGTATCCATTAATTAAGGGCAAAAGAGTAAAAGCATTTTAACTATACAGCTGAACTAACAAAATTTGATATTTGGGCTATTAAAACCTAAAATCCAGGTCAATCATTGAAAATAAAATTGGACACATACAGAAAGTAAAAACATAACTGAGAAAATACAAAGGATACACAGAGAAAAGGAGAAGGCATTGGGGTCCCATGGACAATCTTTCTGAGCTAAGTATATTGGGGAAACGTAGGTCTCTTGATTAAACCCAGGTTGGTTTTGGCATTTCTGGGGGATGAAAGAAGGAAATGAGTTCCATTAATTTATGTGATGGTGGCTGCAGCCAATCAAAAGTAGGACCCATTAGAAAGGCCCTGCTTGGCTCATCTAGAACAGGCCTTTCACATGCCATGGTGCATTACACTTTCAAGGTACCTTCACTTTCATGATCTCTTTTGCTCCTCCTGTCTTACAGAGGTGATCACTGAAGGACTGACAGCAAAAATTGCTTCAAGTTCCCAGAGCCAGTTAGCAGAGGGCTAGGTCCAGTCCCCTTGGCCCCTACTTTTTTTTTGTATTGATTACCTCTCTTAGAAGATTGCGTCTTACAAAAGATTATTACCTTATCTAGGAAACGTTAACCGTCATTCCTACCTTGAATTAAAATTGGTTGGGGAGTTGGGGTGGGGGGTGAGGATAAGAGTTAAGCACCTGCCTCCCAGGCTCTCTTCCCTGGGGTAGTCTGAGCCACTTCTTGTCTTCTGGGTCCCAGATTCTTATTTCCTTTCAGTGGGGTCTACAGATGAACTGGGAGTTGGCAACATCAACTGGTGCTTTGGGGTTGATGATGCTTGGTTGCCTCTTCTTGAACCAGTAGTGCCTGGGGTACCCTTTATATAATGTGATGGGATTCACAGACACTACACTCAGTACAAATGCCTTTGTCTTTCTAGAGAGCAGAAATTCTGGTGGGTACTGAATTGGAGAAATCTCTGCTGTTTTATCTCCTTCCTGTTCTTTCCTCTTACATTGTCCCCCTTTCCCCATCAATGTTCACATTTCTGACTTATCTAGAATATTCTGTCTTTGTATATGTGGAGCATTGGCTCAATTATGAGCAGCCATACTTTTCAGATGGGTTTGGGAATTGTCAGCCAGGTAACCGTATCACTGGTCTTATACGGATTCCCATGATGTCATCTCTGGGTCCTGTTGGGGTAAATCTCAACCTGTCCAAACAGTCCTGCTGGGTCGCAGCCTCATTTACTTCATTACTCACTTCAACACCCTTCTTTTGTGCTCATCTCTCCCCACTTTGGCCATATGTCATTCCATATCTCTGTGTTTCAGAAACTTAATTGCAAACTGAAATTCACGGATTGAGTTTACTCAGTTTTATTATTACAATACTAAAAACTATTTATTAAGTGCTTAACTGTGCATGGTGATATATAAAAGGGCTGACCTAATGATGTGAAAATGATAATAATCCCTTATATTTTATTACAGCTAATGCTATTATGCCCATTATCTCCTTTAGTATATCAGCTCCAGCTATTTGTGTCTTATAGATTTGTCTAAGGAGGTGTGGGATAATCTTGGCACACCCAGAACACTGCTTGCCAGTAAGTCTGATCCCTAAGTCTTATGGCCAAAGGGGCTGTGCAAAGGACCTCATGGATCAATTTTAAACTTTTTAATGTTTCTTTGCCTCTGATTATTAGTTCAAATATGCATCATAGGGAATCAGATTGGAGGGCAGGGGCAATAGACATCCCTCTCCCCCAAGTTTAGGACCTTGAGAAGGTGAATTGGAGGCAGGGGAAAAAGTGTGGCCTTATTAAAGTTGTTGTTTAATATTCCAGGGTTGGGTTCTGTGTCAAGTAGCCTCCAATTAGACTCTTGCTGAACTTAATAAGGGTTTCACCCACTAAAACTCTTTAGTGAGATGTTAATAAGTGTGACACACAAAAGGGATCCATGTCAAAAGAATTTAGAAAATAAGTCTTTCTCAACACACATTAGCATATTGAAGGCTTGGAGAAATCCTTTAGCAAAGGAAACATTTTAAACCATCCTTAACTCACAGTTTCCTAAAAGTATTGGATCCTGGAACCATTTGGTGGCATAGCACCTGTGAGCATCTGTGTATCCCAAGTTCTGGGAAGTGCTGAATTTGACTAAGTTTTGTAAGGAGGGGATGTAATAACAAAAGAAACACACAGTCTTAGGGGTGACTAAGGAGGAAATGAAGCAGTCAGAAGAAGGCAGAGGGACTCAAGTGTAGGTGGTAGCTGAGGCCCTGGCCCATGTTTTTGCCATGGGGAGGCATCTACTGTCTCCAGTCCTGGAGGTCTCCAGCCCTGGCCATCTCACTGTGCATTGCCTTTGAGGAAGGATGGATTGTTCTTTCTCCTGTCAAAACACATGATCCATTTAGAGAGAAAGTCAGAAGTTTCTAGGATTGGGTCCTGGCAGAGTTTGCATCTAGGATAAATGGATTCAAACTTGAACTCCTGATTTTTTTTTTTTTTCAGTTGGAGTCTCACTCTATCACCCGGGCTGGAGTGTCATGGTGTGATCTCGACTCACTGCAACCTCTGCCCCCTGGGTTCAAGCAATTCTGCCTCAGCCTCCCAAGTAGCTGGGATTACAGGCACCTGACACTGCACTCAGCTAATTTTTGTATTTTTAATAGAAACAGGGCTTCACCATCTTGGCCAGTCTGGTCTTGAACTCCTGACCTTGCAATCCACCCACCTTGGCCTCCCAAAGTGCGGGGATTACAGGCGTGAGCCACATGCCTGGCCTGAACTCCTGATTTTTTTGCTGCAGGTGTGACCAGAAAGCAAAGTATTTGCTAGAATTTACATTGCTGACCCTTCACCTACTTTTAGAAACCCTTTTCACTTTTGCATGTTTTTCCCTGGAGGTTCGCTATCAGGCTGCTGCAAACTCACCAGATGACAGGTACCCAGAGCTGCTATCTCTAGAAGCTCTTGGCTCTGTAAAAATACCAAAAATATTTTTCCCTTGTTAAAATATAGGAACTAGTCTTAGTGGAGATTTAAATCACATGTTGATTTTGCTTGGAAAACCCCCAATCTTTGGTCTGTGTTTTCGGATGGACTTTGAGGTTCAGTTCCAGGTCTTTTGAATATGTTCTTTAGCAAAAAACTTGATGAACTTAAATGGTGCTTCTAAATTTCTGAAATAGCACTAAGGGATGTTATTTTTTGGTGTGGCTGGGAATAAAAATACCCTGTTAAACTTTTGAACCATACATCCCTCTGCCTCCATAGTTGGGCAGATGCGGAGAGAAACTGCCGCTTTCCTTTTTTTTTAATTTGGAAGTGGGTGTGTACCAAGTAAAGTTCTCTCCCAGCATAGTTTTGCTTTATTTGAAGAAGTTTACTAGACAAGATTAGTCTTCAGGCAATGATAGAGATTCTTCAGGAACCAAATATTTACACTTTGAACTAGCTGTAGAAATATTTACTGATTCTTGTGAATTTAACTTAGACACTGCTACCTGTTGTATCCAGTTCATGCTTTCCTCTTGGGAACAAAGTTTGAGGTAATCTATGAAATGTATAAATAATTAAGGCAATGGAAGATAGTTTTAAATGTAAAAATTATGGAGTGATTTTTCCATTGACCAAGGTTTAGGAATGATTTAAAAGAAATCTGAGGCTGGCTTCAAACTTCAGAATGCATTTTTGAGGAAAGAAGGACTCTTTTTGATTTTATAAATATGTTTTAATTGAACCATCTCTGTGACTTTGTGTGGAGGTTAGGACTTTCAGGAAGGGGCTGAAACATTAATGTCTATTCTGATTATCTTTGTTTTGAATTCATTGCTTTTAATTTGCCTTCCCCCCCATTATTTTACGTGGGTAAATGGAGAGTATTCTGGCTGTTAGTGCTTTGACATTTTTATTAGATAAATTTGAAAACCATTTATCCAGGCCAATTCCATATTCTCCGAAGCTTCAAATGAAAGAGTGCAATATCCCAGTCATGAAACACCTCAAGAAGGACTTACGTTTATCCTTTAAAATGAGGTTTCACTTGGTATATGTTTGGCTGACATATTACAGTTCTAAAACTTGAGCAGACAAGCAGTTTGAAAAGATTATTTCACCAATTTAAAAGTGATTATGTAACATCTGTGAACTCAGTGTGCATTTCCAGAAAAATGCTGTTGGCTTTGTCTTCATCTTCAAGTCATACATTAAGCACTGAAATTCAGAAGTGTCCTCTGAGCTGTCATTAGTGACTCTTCAACTGCCCCTTCTCTTTTTTATGTTTCAGTATAATAATTGCATATGAATGAAATTAGAATTTCATGTAGTATAGGTTTCAGTGAAAAACAGTCTAATAACATGCTTCTCATCTCTTTCTTTTTGTTCAAGGACTAGTTTCTTTTGTCATATTCCTTTAAATCCAGAGTTCTCAAATCTCCAGTACAAATGGCTATTATGCCTATGAAAAAACAAGCTGATCTCAGATTCATCCAGACAATAGGCTTATGCTGGACAATTTTGTAAGTGGTCTCATATTGTGTTATTTCCATATGATGATTTTCTGATATAGTGGTAATTCAGTGGAATTTCAGGGTTTATAGACTGCTGTTTCGCTCTAAGTCATTGAAACAATAACAAATAGGTTATACTGGAGATAATTGGAAGGTATTCCTAGTTAGCTTTTGGGGTAATCAAATGTTAAGCAGACGTGTATTTCTGGTCCCCCTTTTTTGTTGAAGGAATGAATGAAAGGATGATAAATCAATCGAAAGACTCCCTGTCTATCAGAGCCAAGCTGTAGAGCAGCTTACTTAATGAATCTGCTGATAATAAATTTGTATGAACCAGTAATTCTCATTGGTCATGTACCATATATTGCTGTTTCTCAGATGTCCTTGCACTGTTCCTGCTGCCTCATCTTAATTCAGACCCTTATCTTATACCAAAGATAACTATAACAACTCTCTTTTTGGTCTCTGGCCTCCAGTCTCTGGTTTCTTCCAGTTCACAGTGGGTCTATCAGTAGCTGAAAAATCTCCCAAAATATCCTGTTAATCCTTTTCAAGGACCTGCAGTGGCTCCCCATTGTTGGCCTCATTGTGTTGAAATGCCCTATTCTATGTAGTGATGAGCACACTTGTTCTAATTCAGCCCAGCTGAGTATGGCCTTGCACTTACTTATTTTTATTTGTTTATTTTTTGAGATAGAGTCTTGCTCTTTCTCCCCGACTGGAATGCAGTGGTGTGATCTTGGCTCACTGTAACCTCTGCCTCCCTGTAACCTCTGCCTCCTGAATTCAAGTGATTCTTGTGCCTCAGTCTTCTAAGTAGCTGGGATTATAGGCGTGCAGCACCAAACCTAGCTAATTTTCATATTTTTAGTAGAGACAGACTTTCTCCATTTTGACCAGCTTGGTCTCAAATTCCTGGTCTGATGTGACCTGCCTGCCTCAGCCTCCCAAAGTGCTGGGATTACAGGAATGAGCCACTGTGCTTGGCCTGGCCCTGCATTTTTATTTACACTCTTTTTTTTTTTTTGATCAAGTTTTTATCCATCAAACAATTTGACAATATGGAGTAGGTCTTAACATTTCTCCTATTCCTGGGGAAATAATTGTTTATATAGAAAAAATTTTAGCGTATAAAGATGGTCATTGCATTTATTCATATAATTAAAAGTCACAAACAACCTAAATATTCAGCCAAGGAGAATTAAGTGTGGCACAGCTGATAAAACAGACATTAAAAATGATATGTACACTAAGTTTGTTAACATAGGAAATACAGTCACACATCGCTTAACAGGGGGGATATGTTCTGAGAAATGCATCACTGGGTGATTTTGTTGTGTGAATATCATAGAGTATAGTTACACAAACCTACATGTTCCAGCCTACTACAAACGTATACATCTATATAGCACTCTCTGTTGCACCTAAGCTACAAACCTGTACAGCATATTACTGTACTCAATTCTGTTGGCAACTGTAATACATGGTATGTATTTGTATATTTAAACATAGAAAAAGTAGAGTAAAAATAAGATATAAAAAATGGCACACCTGTATATTGCACTTACCATAAATGGAGCTTGCAGGACTAGAAGTTGCTCTGAGTGACTCAGTGAGTGAGTGAGTGAGTGGTGAGTGAAACTGAAGGCTAGGATATCACTGTACATGACTAGACTTTATGAGTACCGCACACTTAGGCTACACTAAATTTAAGTATTTTTTCTTTGTTCAATAATAAAGCTTAGCTTACTGTAACTTTTTAACTTTATAAACTTAAAAAATTTTAAACTGTTGACTCTTTTAAGAACAGTTTAAAACAGAAACATATAGTTACACAAAATTATTTTCTTTTTTTGTGTTCTTGTTCTTTTTTTATTATAAGTTCTGGGGTACATGTACAGAACGTGCAGGTTTGTTACATAGTTATACACGTGCCATGGTAGTTTGCTGCATCCATCACCCCGTCATCTTCATGAGGTATTTCTCCTAATGCTGTCCCCTAGTCCCCCTACCCCCTGACAGGCCCCAGTGTGTGATGTTCCCCTCCCTGTGTCCATGTGTTCTCATTGTTCAGCTCCCACTTATGTGTGAGAACATGTGGTGTTTGGTTTTCTGTTATTGTGTTAGTTTGCTAAGAATGATGGTTTCCAGCTTCCTCCATGTCCCTGAGAAGGACATGAATGCATCCTTTTTATGGCTGTATAGTATTCCATGGTGTATATGTGCCACATTTTCCTTGTCCAGTCTATCATTGATGGGCATTTAGGTTGGTTTCAAGTCTTTGCTATTGTGAACAGTGCCACAAAAAACATATGTGTGCATGTGTCTTTATAATAAAATGTTTTATAATCTTTTGGATATATACTCAGTAATGGGATTGCTGGGTCAAATGGTATTTCTAGTTCCAGATCCTTGAGGAATTGCCACACTGTCTTCCACGATGGTTGAACTAATTTACACTCCCACCAACAGTGTAAAAGTGTTCCCATTTCTCCACATCCTCTCGATTATCTGTTGTCTCCTGATTTTTTAATGATTGATTGCCAATCTAACTGGCATGAGATGGTATCTCATTGTGGTTTTGATTTGTGTTCCTCTAATGACCAGTGATGAGGAGCTTTTTTTTATACATTTGTTGGTTGCAAAAGTGTCTCCTTTTGGGAAGAGTGTTCATATCCTTTGCCCACTTTTTGATGGGGTTGTTTGTTTTTTTCCTTGTAAATTTCTTTAAGTTCATTGTAGATTCTGGATATTAGCCATTTGTCAGATGAGTAGATTGCAGAAAATTTCTCCCATTCTGTAGGTTGCCTGTTCACTCTAATGATAGTTTCTTTTGCTGTGCAGAAGCTCTGGAGTTTAATTAGATCCCATTTGTCTATTTTGGCTTTTGTTGCCATTGCTTTTGGTGTTTAAGTCATGAAGTTCTTGCCTATGCCTATGTCCTGAATGGTATTGCCTAGGTTTTCTTCTAGGGTTTTTATGGTGTTAGGTTTTACATGTAAATCTTTAATCCAGCTTAAGTTAATTTTTGTATAAGGTGTAAGGAAGGGATCCAGCTTCAGCTTTTGCATATGGCTAGCCAGTTTTCCCAACACCATTTATTAAATAGGGAATCCTTTCCCCATTGCTCATTTTTGTCAGGATTGTCAAAGATCAGGTGATTGTAGATATGTGGCATTATTTCTGAGGTCTCTGTTCTGTTCCATTGGTCTATATGTTTGTTTTGGTACTAGTACCATGCTGTTTTGATTACTGTAGCCTTGTAATATAGTTTGAAGTCAGGTAGCATGATGCCTCCAGCTTTGTTTTTTTTTTTTTTTGCTTGGGATTGTCTTGGCTATGTGGGCTCTTTTTTGGTTCCATATGAAATTTAAGGTGTTTTTTTTCCATTTCTATGAAGAAAGTCAATGGTAGCTTGATGGAGATAGCATTGAATCTATAAATTACTTTTGGCAGTATGGCCATTTTCATGATAATGATTCTACCTAACCATGAGCATGGAATATTTTTCTGTTTTTTTTTGTGTCCTATCTTATTTCCTTGAGCAGTGGCTTGTAGTTCTCCTTGAAGAGGTCCTTCACATTCCTTGTTAGTTGTATTTCTGGTATTTTATTCTCCTTGTAGCAATTGTGAATGGGAGTTTTCTCATGCTATGGCTCTGTTTGTCTGTTATTGGTGTATAGGAATGCTTGTAATTTTTGCACATTGATTTTGTATCCTGAGACTTTGCTGAAGTTGCTTATCAACTTAAGGAAATTTTGGGCTGAGACGATGGAGTCTTCTAAATATACAATCATGTTGTCTACAAATAGAGACAATTTTACTTCTTCTTTTCCTAACTGAATACCCTTTATTTCTTTTTCTTGCCTGATTGCCCTGGCCAGAATTTCCAATACTATGTTGAATAGGAGTGGTGAGAGAGGGCGTCCTTGTCTTGTGCCAGTTTTCAAAGGGAATGCTTCTACTTTTTGCCCATTCAGTATGATATTGGCTGTGGGTTTGTCATAAATAGCTCTTAGTATTTTGAGATATGTTCCATCGATACCTAGTTTACTGAGAGTTTTTAGCATAAAGGGCTGTTGAATTTTGTTGAAGGCCATCTCTACATCTATTGAGATAATCATGTGGTTTTTATCTTTGGTTCTGTTTAAGTGGTGGATTGCATTTATAGACTTGCATATGTTGAACCAGTCTTGCATCCCCGGGATGAAGCCTACTTGAATGTGATGGATAAGCTTTTTGATGTGCTGTTGCAATTGGTTTGCCAGTATTTTATTGAAGATTTTTACATCAAAGTTCATCATGGATATTGGCCGGAAGTTTTCTTTTTTTGTTGAGTCTCTGCTGCATTTTGGTATCAGGATGATATTGTTCTCATAAAATGATTTGAGAAGGATTCCCTCTTTTTGGATTGTTTGGAATAGTTTCAGAAGGAGTGGTACCAGCTCCTTTTTGTATGTCTGGTAGAATTTGACTGTGAACCCATCTGGACCTGGACTTTTTTTGGTTGGTAGGCTATTAATTGCTGCCTCAACTTCAGCCCTTGTTGTTGGTCTATTGTGGGTTTCAACTTCTTCATGGTTTAGTCTTGGGAGGGTGCAAGTGTCCAGGAATTTATCCATTTCTTCCAGGTTTACTGGTTTATGTGCATAGAGTTGTTTGTAGTACTCTCTGATGGTAGTTTGTGTTTCTGTGGGATTGGTGGTGATATCCCCTTTATAATTTTTTATTGCATCAATTTGATTCTTCTTTCTTTTATTTTTTATTAGTCTGGCTACTGGTCTATTTTGTTGATCTTTTCAACAACCCAGATCCTGGATTTATTAATTTTTTGAAGGGTTTGTGTCTCTATCTCCTTCAGTTCTGCTTTGATCTTAGTTATTTCTTGTCTTCTGCAAGCTTTTGAGTTTTCTTGATCTTGCTCCTCTAGCTCTTTCAATTTTGATGATAGGGTGTTGATTTTAGATCTTTCCTTGCTTCTCATGTGAGCATTTATTGCTATAAATTTTCCTCTAGACACTGCTTTAAATGTCTCCCAGAGATTCTGGTACGTTGTGTCTTCATTCGCGTTGGTTTTGAAGAACATCTTTATTTCTGCCTTCATTTCATTGTTTATCCAGTCAACATTCAAGAGCCCATTGTTCGGTTTCCATGAAGTTGTGCGGTAGTGAGTTAGTTTCTGAATCCTGAGTTCTAATTTGATTGCACTGTGGTCTGAGAGACTGTTTGTTATGATTTCTGTTCTTTTGCATTTGCTAAGGAGTGATTTACTTCCAATTATGTGGTCAATTTTAGAGTAGGTCCGATGTCATGCTGAGAAGAATGTATACTCTGTGGATTTAGGATGGAGAGTTCTGTAAATGTCTATTAGGTGTGCTTGGCCCAGATCTGAGTTCAACTCCTGGATATCCTTGTTAATTTTCTGTCTCATTGATCTGTCTAATATTGACAGTGGAGTGTTAAAGTCTCCCACTTTTATTGTGTAGGAGTCTAAGTCTCTTTGTAGGTCGTTAAGAATTTGCTTTATGTATCTGGGTGCTCCTGTATTGGGTGCATATATATTTAGGATCGTTAACTCTTCTTGTTGCATTGATCCTTTTACCATTATGTAATGCCGTTCCTTGTCTCTTTTGATCTTTGTTGGTTTATTTTATCAGAGACTAGGATTGCAACCCCTACTTTTTTTTGCTCTCCATTTGCTTTGTAAATCTTCCTCCATCCCTTTATTTTGAGCCTATGTGTGTCCTTGTGTGTAGATGGGTTTCCAGGATATGGCACACCGATGGGTTTTGACTTTTTATCCAATTTACCAGTCTGTGTCTTTTGACAGGAGCATTCAGCCCATTTACATTTAAGGTTAACATTGTTATGTGTGAATTTGATCCTGCCATTTTGATGCTAGCTGGTTGTTTTGCCCATTAGTTGATGCAGATTCTTCATTGTGTTGATGCTCTTTACCATTTGGTGCATTTTTGGAGTGGCTGATACTGGTTGTTCCTTTCTATGTTTAGTGGTGCTTTCAGGAGCTCTTGTAAGGCAGGCCTGGTGGTGATGAAATCTCTCAGCAATTGCTTGTTTGTAAAGGATTTTATTTCTCCTTTGCTTATGAAGCTTAGTTTGGCTGGATATTAAATTCTAGGTTGAAAATTCTTTTCTTTAAGGATGTTGAATATTGGCCCCCATTCTCTTCTGCCTTGTTGGGTTTCTGCCAAGAGATCCGCTGTGAGTCTGATGGGCTTCCCTTTGTGGGTAACCCAACTTTTCTGTCTGGCTGCCCTTAGCATTTTTTCCTTCATTTCAACCTGGTGAATCTGACGATTATGTGCCTTGGGGTTGCTCTTCTTGAGGAATATGTTTGTGGTGTTCTCTGTATTTCCTGGACTTGAATATTGGCCTGCCTTGCTAGGTTGGGGATGTTTTCCTGGATAATATCCTGAAGAGTGTTTTCCAGCTTGGATTCTTTCTCTCCGTCACATCCAGGTACACCTATCAAATGCAGATTAGGTCTTTTCACATAATCCCATATTTCTTAGAGGCTTTGTTCATTTCTTTTCACTGTTTTCTTCTCTAATCTTGCCTTCTAATTTTATTTCATTGAGTTAATTTTTAATCTCTGTATCCTTTCTTCTGCTTGGTTGATTTGGCTATTGAAACTTGTGTATGCTTCTCGAAGTTCTCATGTTTTGTTCTTCAGCTCCATCAAGTCTTTTATATTCTTCTCTAAGCTGATCATTCTTGTTAGCATTTCATCAAACCTTTTTTTCCAAAATTCTTAGTTTCCTTGCATTGGTTAGAACATGTTCTTTTAGCTCAGAGAAGTTTCTTATTACCCACTTTCTGAAGCCTGTTTCTGTCAATTCATCGGACTCATTCTCCGTCCAGCGTTGTTCCCTTGCTGATGAGGAGTTGTGATCCCTTGGACGAGGAGAGGTGTTCTGGTTTTTGGTGTTTTCATCCTTTTTGTGCTGGTTTCTTCCCATCTTTGTGGATTTATCTATCTGTGGTCTTTGTAGTTGGTGACTTTCAGGTGGCATCTCTGAGAGGATGTCCTTTTTGTTGATGTTGAAGTTATTTCTTTCTGTTTAGTTTTCCTTCTAACAGTCAGGCCCCTCTGCTGTAGGACTGCTGGAGGTCCACTCCAAACCCTGCTTGCCTGAGGCTCACCTGTGGCTGCTGCAGAACAGTAACAGTTGCTGCCAGTTTCTTCTTCTGTTATCTTTGTCCAAGAAGGATACCCGCCAGATGTCAGCCTGAGCTCTCCTTTATGAGGTGTCTCTTTGGATATACGGGGGTTGGGGAACTGCTTGAGGAGACAGTCTATCTCCTATAGAGCTCAAGGGCAGGTATGTTTAAGTCTGCTGCAGTGGAACTCATAATCACCTTTTTGCCAGGTGCTCTGTCCTGGGAAGGTGGGGCTTTATTTGTAAGTTCCTGATGTGCTGCTGCCTTTTTTCAGAGATGCCCTGCCCAGCAAGGATGTAGCCTAGTCACAGTCTGCCAGCAGAGGTGTTGCTGAGCTGCTGTGGTCTCTGCCCAGCTGCTGTGTGAACTTTCTTGTGGTTTTGTTTACAGAAGTTTAGTTAGAACAGCCTCGGTAATGGCAGTCTGCCTCAGTAATGGCGGACTTCCTTGGTAATGGAGGACTGCCTTGGTAATGGCAGATGACTGCCTTCGTAATTGTGGATTGCCTCGGCAATGGCGGACTGCCTCGGTAATAGTGGACTGCCTCAGTAGTGGTGAAGTGCCTCAGTAATGGCAGACGCCCTTCCCCCCACCAAGCTGGACCATCCTGGGTCCAGCTTCACTTGCTGTGAAACTCTCAATCCAGAGTATTTCAGATTGGTGGTCTTTGTGGGGGTGGGACCCGCTGAGCCAGATCCCCTGGCTCCCTGTTTCAGCCCCCTTTTTTTCAATGATTGGGCAGCTCTGTCTCCCAGGTGTTCCAGGCACCAGTTGAAATGGCCTCCCAGATTTGTGTGAGTTTTTGTGTGGAGACCCACTGTGCCAGCTGAAACAGCTGTGCTTGAAACTTGTCGTGCTTTTCAGCCTGGGAATCTCCTGGTCTGTGGGCAGTAAAAACTTATTTGGAAATGCAGTGATCACTCACCCTTGCAGTATTCTTGCTGGGAACTGTACTCCAGAGCTGTTAGTATTTGGCCATCTTGGATCCCAAGAAATTACATTTTATGAAATGTACCTGAATAATAGAGCTAGAGGGGATCAGAAATGGGAAAGAGACAAACTTTTAGTTAAGCCAATTTTACTATTAGAATATCATGTAACTGCTTTGGTGGCTAGACTTAAGAAAAAGGGGCTTTAGCATTTACTTTTTAACTTATATCTTAGTAAGCTTTTTTCTCTGTTTCTGGGATAATAGAGATGTGACCAAATTGTACTTTTCGTAAGGAGCAGGCCAGTGAATATCCAAATTTGAATTTTTGAAGGAATCTCTTCCTGTCACTACAGATGTGGGTCAAAGGCAGTGTGGAGTAGCAGTAAAATGGTTGATTAAAGATTATTTTATGTTGAAATATGTTTTTCAAATATTATTTCAAAGGAACCAAGGAAATCCACACAGCTGTTGAGTGAGGTAGAACCCTTGTTAAGAATTCACGTGGGACTCCATAATAGGTTAAGTCAAGGTTCTTAGACAACAATTGTGAAGTGGGAGGCCCTCAGAGTTATAAAAATGACATGGGGTCCTAAACTTCCTTCAAGAACATTGAGAGGATCTTGGTCATACATCACAGGATTACAGGGTGCTCAGTGTATTGCCTGCTAGTAGAGTGGGTGGAATGGAGAACTGTACTCTGTTTTACAGAGGGACTACTATTGCTAAAGAATCAATAGGCACAATGGAAGATAAGTACATCTTCTATACTAAAGTAATTCTAGGTACTAATGATTTTGCAGTAACATGATAAACAAATCAGAAACAAACAGAAAAAGAAATTCTCTCTCTGGGAAATCCACCACATTAATCTTTTCCCCATGCCTTTCCATGATCATATACAAAAGATTCTCTAGTATTTATCAGGAAAAAAAAAAAAAAAAAAAAAAACTTCTGGAGACCCAAGAAGAGTTTTGGTGGAAAAGACTAACAGAGGTTTTAATCTCAAACTCTGGGAGGTGTCTCACCTCTGTAAGTAGAAGCATATTTGATATCATTTCTTTAATTAAAACCATCTGATGCAAAAAGTCCCTTCTCAGTGGCCTTAGATAACTTATTTTCCAACTCCACCTTCAAATGGTTTGTTTTCCAATAAAGTGTGTTGTCATTTATTCAGAAGACTGATAACCCAAGAGTCGTGAATACTGGAAAAATGACAAAACTTTCTATACATAATCAGTTGGCAAAGGAAGGAGAAATAACAGCTGCTTAACTGTGAGAATATATATTTTTAAATTGAGCTTGTAAGTCAGTGTAGCTGCCAAGTCACAGATTTTCTTCAGTAATCTCAAGATGGCTTAAGGCATACAGATAGGAGTTTGTTGGTAGCTTTCTTCTACCTCAAGCCCTTGCCTTTGAAAGGGTATTGGGCAGGGAGAAAGGGTGCTTTTAGAATCGAGCTATGCAGGGTCCCAGATCCCCTAATGTAATGCCAATTGAACCTAGACAGTGACTTCCACCTCCATGAATGCAGGTAGAAACTGACATATGAAAAAAATCAACGTTATCCTGAAAAGTTGATTGGCAGTCAAGTTAAGGTAAATTAAAATAAATACTCAATGCAATAATGGAGCTTGATCTTTATAGAACTCTATGAATCACCATTTTGCAAGATAAGGATTTCTTGGAGAAGCATGTTGATTCAAGTGGCTTAAGCTGGAATTCCAGCTCTACCCCTATGGTTTTGAGAGTGTCATTAAGGGATTTAACCTTAAGACATCTGTCTTCTTATCTATAAAATCAACACATATGAATAAAATCTTATTGGGGAGGTTCTGCTAAGATGAGTTGATGAATATATAAGTGATTTGCTTATTGATTTTTGAAACTTATAAAACTGAAAAATGTGGAAAATAATTTAACAGGTACCCATGTACCAACCACTAGATTTAAAAGTAACATCTGCCTTATTCTTCCCTTTTCTTTTTTAGAAATCGAATATTACAATACAGCTAACTGTTTTTCATCCCATCCTTTTCCTTTCTTTCATAGATTTAACCACTACCCTGAAGTTGTATCTTTCCCATCCATATTTTTGTTTTTTTTAATTAATTAATTAATTTTTGAGATGAAGTTTCACTCTTTTGCCCAGGCTGGAGTGTAATGGCACCATCTCTGCTCACTGCAACCTCTACCTTCCAGGTTCAAGCAATTCTTTTGCCTCAGCCTCCCAAGTAGCTGAGATTACAGGAGCCTGCCACCACACCACGCTAATTTTTGTATTTTTAGTAAAGACAGAGTTTCACCAGGTTGGCCAAGCTGGTCTCTAACTCCTGACCTCAGGTGATCCACCTGCCTCGGCTGGGATTACAGACATGAGCCACCATGCCTGGCCACATCCATATTTTTGTATGTGTATGTAATCCCTAAACATTATATAGCATTGTTTTGTAAGTTTTACATATTTACATAAATGGAATGGTTCCAAATCTTTTTGCAATTGCCTTTTATGCAACATTGATTGTGAGATTTAGCCATGTTGATGCATTAATAAGTAGTATATTCATTTAAACTACTATCTAGTATCCCGTTATATGTAATTATTTATTTTACCGGTAAAAAAGCTTGAGCTTTTTCTAATTTTTTTCTATGCATACAAGGTTGTGATGAACAGACTTGGCATTTAGGAGTAAAATTATGGGCCACAGGGATGTACCTCTTCAGCTTTGCTGGCCATTGCCAAATTACTCATCAAAGTATTTGTAGTAGCCATATAATAGAGTTTCAATTTTCCCATATCTGCCTTAACAATTAGTATTTTAAACATCCTTTTCTTAAGTGGTATCTCACATTAATTTCATTTTAGCTAGCGAGGCTGAGAAATTTTTAGGTGTTTCAGTTTTCTTTTGTGTAAATTGTCATTTCATATCCTTTGCCCATTTTATTATTGTATTCTTTGTATTTTTCTTACTGATTATATTAATTTTATTTATTTTAAAATATATTTATGAAGGATACTAACCTTTTTCAGTTATACGTGTGATGCATAGCTTCTCCAAAGTATATAGTTTACATTTTAACTTAGCTTATATTATTTTATATTATCTATTTTTTAATTTTAATATAACATTCTATATAATCAAAAATGCAAATCAGTCATTTTCTTTATGATTTGTGTCCCTGGCATCTCTTTTAGGAAAGAATTCACTTCTCCATTGTCATAAAAATATTCTTTTGCCATTCTTTCAAAATTCTAATATTTACACTGAGGATTTTTAATGTGTCCATAGAGTAAGGTTGGGATCAGTTGTACATTTTTTTTGCATATGGACAACCTTAGTTGCAGTGACATGTATTATGTAGTCCATTCTTTCCCACTGACTTCTGCTGACATCTTGTATTCATGTGATTTTTTTTTTTAACCTAAGCTTTCTCTTCTATTTTACTGGTTATTTTCTCTTTCTTTGGACAAATACTGTTTTTTACAAGATTTTTTAAACTTTTGCTTTAAAGTTTAAAACCTCTGTTTTAAGTTCAGGGGCACACATCTAAGTTTGTCATACAGATAAACTCGTGTCATGATAGCCTGTTGTACTGATAATTTCATTTCTCAATATTAGACCATGTACCTATTAGTTATTTTTCCTGATCCTTTCCCTCTTTCCACCCTCCAGCCTTTGGTAGACCTCAGTGTTCATTGTTACCCTCTATATGTCCATGTGTTCTCATCATTTAGCTCCTACTTATAAGTGAGAATAGGTGGTATTTGGTTTTCTGTTCCTGTGTTAGTTTGCTAATAATGGCCTCTAGCTCCATCCATGTCCTACAAAGGACTTTATCTCCTTTTTAATGGCTGCATAGTATTCCATGGTATATATGTATCATATTTTCATTATTCAATCTACCATTAATGAGCATTTAGGTTGATTCCATGTCTTTGCTATTGTGAATAGTGCTACATTGAACATACATGTGCATGTGTCTTTATGATAGAACAATTGATATTCCTTTAGGTATATACTCAGTAATGGGATTGCTAGGTCAAATGGTAGTTCTCTTTTTAGGTCTTTGAGGAATCACCACTGATTTCCACAATGGTTGAACTAATTTTACACTCCCACCAACAGCATATAAGCATCCCTTTTTCTTTGCAACCTCACTAGCATCTGTTATTTTTTTGACTTTTTAATCATTGCCATTCTGACTGGTGTGAGATGGTATCTCACTGTGGTTTTGATTTGCAATTCTCTAATGTTCAGTGATGTTGAACTGTTTTTCATATGCTTTTTAGCCACATGTATGTATTCTTTTGAAAAGTGTCTGTTCATGTCTTTTGCCTACTTTTTAATGGGGTTATTAGTTAATTTCTTTAAGGTCATTATATATTCTGGATATTAGTCCTTTGTCATATGCATAGTTTGTGAATGTTTTATCCCATTTTGTAGGTTGTTTATTCTGTTGATAGTTTCTTTTGCTTTGTAGAAGCTCTTTAGTTCAATTAGGTCCCACTTGTCAATATTTATTTTTGTTGCAATTGCTTTTGAGGACTTAGTCATAAATTCTTTGTCTAGATTGATGTCCAGAAAGGCATTTCCTATGTTTTCTTCCAGGATTTTTATAGTTTGAGGTCATACATTTGTCTTTAATCCATCTTGAGTTAATTTTTGTATGTGATGATAGGTAGGGGTCCATTCTTCCACATGTGGTTAGCCAGTTTTCCCAGCACCATTTATTGAATAGGGAGTCCTTTATCTGTTGTTTATTTTGTTGGCTTTGTCAAAGATCAGCGGGTTGTAGGTGTGTAGCTGTATCTCTAGGTTCTCTGTTCTATTCCAGTGGTCAATGTATCTAGTTTTGTACTAGTACCATGCTGTTTTGGTTGCTGTAGCCTTGTAGTATAGTTTGAAGTCAGGTAATGTGATACCTCTAGATTTGTTGTTTTTGCTTAGGCTTGCCTTGGCTGTTCACACTCTTTTTAGGTTCTACATGAGTTTTAGAATGGTTTTGTTTTCTAATTTGGTGACAAATGACATTTTGATATGAGTAGCATTTGATATGAATAGCATTGAATATCATAATTTGATGTGAATAGCATTGAATCTGTAGATTGCTTTGGGCAGTATGGCCATTTTAATGATATTAATTCTTCCAATCTATGAACGTGAAATCCTTTTCCATTTGGTTGTGTCATCTCTAATTTCTTTCAGCAATGTTTGTAGCTCTCCTTGTAGAGATCTTTCATTTTCTTGGTTAAATGTATTCCTAGGTATTTTATTATTTTTAGACTATTATAAATGGGACTGTATTTTTGATTTATGTCTTAACTTGAGTATCATTGATTAAAAAATGCTAATATTTGCTTATGGATTTTGTAGTCTAAAACTTTACTGAAGTTGTTTATTAGGTCTAGGAGTCTTTTGTTGAACTCTTTAGGGTTTCCTAGGCATAAAATCATATCATCAGTGGAGAGAGATAATTTGACTTCCTCTTTTCCTACTTTTTATTTCTTTCTCTGGCCTGATTGCTCTGGCTAGGACTTCCGGTACTATGTTGAATAGGATAGTGAGTGTGGACATCATCTTTGTTTTGTTTCAGTTCTTAAGGAGAATGCTACCAGCTTTTGCCCATTCAGTATGATGTCTATGGGTTTGTTATACATGGCTCTTATTATTTTAAGGTATTGTTTCTTTGATGTCTAGTTTCTTGAGGGTTTTTGTCATGAAGGGATGTTGGATATTAAGAAAAAGCTTTTTCTGTGTCTATTGAGCTGATCATATAGTTTTGTTTTTAATTATGTTTATGTGTTGAATCACATTTATTGATTTGTATATGTTAAACCAACCTTGCGTCCCAGAAATGAAGCATACTTGATCATGGTGAATTAGCTTTTTCAGGTTTAGCATTCAGTTTGCTAGCATTTTGTTGATAACTTTTGTATCTATGTTCATCAGGGATACTGGCCTGTAGTTTCCTTTATTTGTTGTTCTTTTGCCAGATTTTGGTATTAGGATGATACTAGTTTCAAAGAATGAGTTAGGAAGGAGTCCCTTCTCCTTTACTTTTTGGAATAGTTTCAGTAGAATTGATACTAGGTCTTCCTTGTGCATATGGTAGAATTTGGCTGTCAATCAATCTGGTCGAGGGCTTTTTATTGGTTGCTAGGTTTTAAAAATTATTATGATTCAATTTCAGAACTCATTATTGGTCTATTCAGGGTTTAATTTCTTCCTGATTCAATCTTGGGAGTTTGTGTGTTTTCAGGAATTTATCCATTTCCTCTAGATTTTCTAGTTTGTGTGCATAGAAGAGTTCATAAGTCTCTGAGGATCCTTTGTATTTTTGTAGGATCGGTGGTAATGTTACCTTTGTCATTTCTAGTTGTGCTTGTTTGGGTCTCCTTTCTTTTTTTCCTTGTTAATCTAGGTAGCAGTCCATCACTCCTTTTTATCCTTTCAAAGAATCAATTTTTCATTTTATTGATCCTCTTTGGTTCTTTGGATCTCAATTTTGCTTGGTTCTTCTCTGATTTTAGTTATTTGTTTTCCTCTGTTGGCATAAAAAAAAAAACCTCAAATGACTCTTTCTTGGGGGGGTTATCCATTACCTCACGTATTTATCCTTTGTGGTACAAACAAGCCAAGTATACTCTTTTAGTTATTTTAAAATGTACAATTATTTTTGACTATAGTCACCTTACTAGGTCTTATTCATTCTTTCTGTGTTTTTTTTTTTTTTTTGTACCCATTAACTATCTCCACATTTCCCTCAGGACCCTACTACTTTTCCCAACCTTTGGTAGCCATCCTTCTGTTCTCTATATCCGTGAGTTCAATTATTTTAATTTTTAGCTCCCATAAGTAAGTGAGAACATGTGAAGTTTGTCTTTCTATGACTATCTTGTTTCACTTAACATCATGACCTCCAGTTCTATCCGTGTTATTGCAAATGACAAGATCTTGCTCTTTTTTATAGTCAAATACTACTCAATTGTGTATATGTGCCATTTCTTCTTTGTTCATTCATCTATTGTTGAATACTTAGGTTGCTTCCAAATCTTGGCTATTGTGAATAGTGCTACAGTAAACATGAGAGTGCATATATCTCTTTGATACACTGATTTCCTTTCTTTTGGGTATGTACCTAGGAATGGGATTCCTGGATTGTATGGCAGTTCTATTTTTAGTTTTTTGAGAAACCTCTAAATCGTTTTCTGTGGTTTTACTAATTTATATTCCTACCAACAGTGTATAAGGGTCCCTTTTTTTACTCATCTTCTGCTAGCTTTGGGATTAGTTTGTTTTTGTTTTTCTCATTTTTTTAGGTGCAGTGTTCGATTATTAGTTTGAGATATTTCTATCTCGTTGATACAGCAGTTAGTGTTATAACCTTTCCTCCTGACACTGCTTTTGCGGCATCCTAGAGATATTAGTATGTTTTGTCTCTGTTTTTATTCATTTTAAAGATTTTTTTTTATTCCTGCCTTAATTTTGTTGTTTACCCCAAAGTCATTCAGGAGCAGGTTGATTCGTTTCAATGGCATTGTGTGGTTTTGAGAGTTCCTCTTGTATCAATTTCTATTTTTATTCCACTGTGGGCTGAGAATATCGAATATACTTGGTATGATTTTGTTTTTTCTGAATTTATTAAAACTTATTTTGTGACCAAATAGATGTTCAATATTAGAGAATATTCCATGTGTAGATGAGAAGAATATACATTCTGTGCTTGTTGGCTGGAGTATTCGGTAGATGTTTATTAGGTTCCATTGATAGAATGTTGAATTTAAATCTAGAATTTCTTTGTTAGTTTTCTGCCTTGATGATCTGGCTAATGCTGTCAGTGGGACATAGATGTCCCCTACTATTATTGTGCAGCTGTCTGTTTTTCCTAGGTAGAAAACTTTCATTCTATTTCTAACTCTGAACTATGTATAAAATATAAATTGTCTGCTATTTAACGATTTGATAAAGTTTGATTTAAAGCTTTTGGGGCATTTTTCTTGTTGTCTAGATCTTTTGCTACTGATCGGTTTGAAACTTTATATAGAATTTTACTGGTATTCTATTTTTTCATTAGCCAATGTTGACAATTTATGTTTTACCAGAATTTTCATTTAAGTTTCACCTTTATTGACAAAGTTTTCACAGTATACTGTTGTTTTTTTAAAGTTCCCATTCTATCTATAGTTACATCCTTTTTTTGTTCCTAGTATTGTTTATATATTCCTTTTTTCCTTGATCAGTTTTTCAGAGATGTGTATTTCCTTTGTGCATTTTTTCTCCAAAGATCAGTTTTTTTTGTTTTACTTATTAATATATCTTTGTTTTCTCTTCTGCTTTTATATTTATTTATTTACTTATTTATATATTTATTTTTAGAAATGGAAGTCTCACTATTTTGCCCAGGCTGGTCCTGAACTCCTGGCCTCAAGCAATTCTCCCCCTTAACCTCCTGAGTGTCTGGGATTACAGATGTATGCCATTGTTTCCAGCTTACTTTCTATTTAATAGTTCCTTTAAACTTACTTACACTGTTGTTCTTCTCACTTCTTGAGTTGCTGGGCTTGTTATCTTTCTGTCTTTTTTCCCCCAACATGTGCACTTAAAGGTAGACATATTTTGTCTTAAAGCATACTTACACTACCTCTCACACATTTTAAGTTATGTTTTAATTCTTATTTAGTCACAAGTATTAAACATTTCCATTATTATTTCTTCATTAAATGCAAATGATTTAGAGGCATGTTTGTATGTTTCTAAATGCATATTTTGACCTTGTAGTTGTTGTTTTTTAATTTTATTGCATTTTATAATCAGCTTAATGCTGTTATTTTGACTCTTTTAAATTGCCCTTTCTTTTTTTTATCTACTTCTAGTTCCTAATTGAGCCTAGTGTCATGTCTGCTGGTTTTGTCTTGTTGCATATAATTTCTAAGTATTGACTGTGTTTTCCATTGTGAGTTCATCTTCAGTTTGACATTTTGCATGGGCTTCCTGTGAGGTTTTGAATATTTCTCTTTAGGGTATTTTGCATTTACTTCTACCAGAAGCCCCAGGGTTTCAATAATGCAAGACCTGTTTTTATGTTAATTTCTCAGTTTATTATTTATAATGCAGGTAGTATAAATCTGACCCCATACATTTACCTGTCACAGGTTTGAGATTTTTCTTTCTTTTCACGTGAACTTTCTTATAGATTACAAGATCTTCTACTGCTAGCCTAGACTGGTAAGAGGTTACCTTCCTGGAGTTCTTGTTTTGTATGAAATTCAGTTCTAGCTTCTTTCTTCTCAGCCTCTCAGGGGATCAAAAAAATCCCTTATTTTCCTGGGGAGATGTTGAAACTCCAGCCCCAACCAGGATATCCCCTGAGTGACTGAGACCTCTGCTTACATGCTTGCTAGTCTAGTTTTGAGTAACTGTTAATTTCTCTATTCCCTTTTGAGATTGGTTATATATTAAGAATGATTTTGGTTATATTATAAAATTTCTAATTTTCCAAGAGAAGGAAAGGATGTACTGTCTGATCAGCAAACTTATTGGTATAACCAGTGTAGAATTTTATAAATATAATTTAGAGAAAGTTCTTATCTTATGCTCCAACGTATCATTGTAAAAATAATTATTTTAAAAGTATCATTTTATAAATAATTATTTTTGTAAATAACTTTTTATGTATTGGGTTTTCTTAAAGCAGTCTAGACATAATTATTTTAAATTGAGTTCACTTAGAGAGGAGATATTTAAGTATGAATTATGGTTCTATTCTAAGATTGTCGTAGAGTCTCCGAAAAAAAGAAAGTCTTGCTTCAGGGAAATAATATAATTTCATTTACTGCTGATTTATGGGAGTATCGATTTATATCACTATTAATTCTCTGGACCAAGATCAACTAGAGCCTGTTGGGCAATATAAGCCCAAGAAACTCAAAGTGATGTGTGCAGAGCTGTATATCTAAAATAATGGGTTTTGGCATTTTGATAGATTGACAAGCTTTGCACTTGTCTGATTTTTCACTGAGTTCTAAAGATAGAAATGGGCTTCTTTCCCCCACAAAGAGAATAGTAAGAATATATTTTCTAAAGTATTTAGGAAATATATTAAAATGTATTTTGTTCCTAAAGAACAAAAAATTTTTTTTCCACTCTAGGCCTGATTCTCTTTGACAGGATGAAGATTTTCTTGGGAATAGATGAGATTTTTTTTTGGTTGGTCAGAGTACCTGTCTACTAAAGGTCCCAAATACTAGCTGACACACTCAAGTTAATATGGATTATTTATCTTTTTTATCTACTTCTAGTTCCTAATTGATCTTTTTGTCATGTCTGTTGGTACTGCCTTATTGCAAATAATTTCTAAGCGTTGGCTGTATTTTCTGTTGTGAGCTCATCTTGAGTTTGACATTTTGCATGAGCCTCCTGTGAGGTTTTGAACATTTCTCTTTGGATATTTTGCATTTATTTCTACCAGAAGCCCCAGGGTTTCAAAGTACAAAACCTGTTTTTATATTAATTTCTCTTCTTTGTTTTTAGTGTTTATTACTCATACATTTATTTTTATTTTGCATTTCAAAAAGTATGGGGCAGTTAGTAAGCTCAGACAATTTCACATCACAACTTGTTTTTTGTTCTAAGAATAGTTTGACAGCTTAGGAAAAATTAGTAACTTGATTATGTGAGCTGATTCTTGAAGATGTTACCTGAGTTTAGGAACTGACTATGGCAGGGAACCTACTAACAACTGAAAATTTACACATGTTAGTGCATTTAAAATATAGAGCTCACTTAAATAATTGATAAAAGAAATAGAAACAGCATTCTAACCAATATCTGATTTTCTTCACAGCTTTTTGTAGGAGATTGGTCAGGGTGGTGGGAAAAATTATAGGAAAGATGCAAACCTTGGGAGTCCAGAAGGTTTTGCAAAAGCTTTAGGAAAGGATTATGGCTGAAGGCAGCCTAATCGTCTCCTTGAGCTAATAACAAAGAACAGATAACAAGGGAATGTAGAAGAGTTTATCTAAATAGCTTGTTTACTCATGTTGTCCTAAAACCAATCTTTGATCATTTGTGCACAAGACTGCTCTCTACTCAGAGGTCGGGGGGTGGGACTGACAATGTTTATTACCCACAAATTGAATTTGCTCTAGGCCTTTGTCATTAAATCTGTACAAAATAAAAGCAAGCCTTATGGGCTTATTGAGGCAGCTGTGGACTCTCACAGGAGCCCCGTAGTGGTTCTGATAGGCAAGCCTGTGTCTGTGAACTCCTTTCATCTGTCACTCAGCCAGTCTGTGGGACAGACTCAACAGCTTTTGAAATTGGCAAACATTTAGTTCTTGAAGAAAGAGTGATCAATGGGCTTACCTTCTGTTAAAGTCTCTTTGTCTGGCTGAACCCAAGGGCTTTAGGGGAAATTGAAGGAAAGCTTGAGGGAAGGCAAGTCAACCATTGCTGTGGCTGGGTATCCTCTCATTTCCTTATGTGGTCTACATGAGGTCAGCCCTAAAGCACCATCAGATCATTTTAACATAAACTTTGGGATAAGTAGGCAATTACTTCATTCAAGAGATGAACAATCTAACCATTGAGTCATATTGAGTCTTCTTGACACTTTGCTTATTTCAACTCTTTACAGTAATATTAATACATCAAATTCATAGTGCATGACTAGTCAAATATTTTTTGACACTTTACTTGCCAGTTGGTATAGATAATTTCTATTTCTAAACTTAGAGATTTACACTTTTATTAGGATTGTATAGAAGATATTTTGAAACACTCTCCTGAAGACAGCTAATGCAGTGGTTAGGGATACTGTCTGTGTTCAAATCCCAGCTATGCCCTGCTGAGTGGTTACCCTTGGCAAAGTTGCTTCGGTGTCTCATTTTGGAGACAATAATTGCATCGCTCTCATTGGGTAGTTGGGAAAATTAGAAAATACATTCAAAGTATGTGCTTCCATGTAATAAGCATTCAGTGTTACCCACTGTAATTAGATATGCATATATTCTGCATGGAAAGATTCTCAAAGAACCTGAAGTATAGCTCTTACCAACAAACTGATTTTTGAGATAGTATTTATCATCCTTTTGGGAAAGAAAATTTATTTTTTCTTCTAAGAAAGTAAGCAATCTAAGTTGGTGATTCTACCAAAAAAAAGAAAAGAAAAAAAAGTCTTTTTGGATATTTCAATCTCCTTAGGAGTGAATCCTAGAAAACTAAATTCAAATTTTAGCTTTAGCTTTAGCTTTGCTGATAGCTCATCCTTCCAATCCAGTATTTAGTGAAATAAATCTGATTTTCACATTTGGGCAAGGGAAACTTAAACATTAATTGTTGTGTTATTCATACTGCTTTGTCTAATTCCTTTGTCTTTGCAATGTCATTTTACTGTCTCCCCCTCCCCACTCCTTCTTTTGCTATTTAGAACTGAGGCTTTTCCAATTGGAACTATCCACTCTGACTTTTGAAATGCTAAAGTTCCAGCTGGTAACAGTGTGTGTCAACTGTAGAAAGCCTGTTCTTGTAAATTTCTGGTTTGCATTAGACCATCATGCTTTATTGTTCTAAAGGCTCTTGAAGGAGGGTTCAATTCCATGGTGCCATGCAACCTCTCCAGGATGGGGCATTTCTTTCAAATAGTTGTTCACTTGATGTTCTTGATTTCAGAAATCACTTGGGTAAATCTTTAGATACAGTTCATCACCATCATGTATCAAATGAGGATAATCTGAATTCCTTGAAAGCATGCATAAAGTGTTTAGTTGCCTTTCAAAATAAGCACAAATAATTTACTGGTAAATATTTGTTTTACCAGACCACATCCCACTTCTCCAGGCTGCAGTCTGTACTCCACAGATGCTGGTAAAACCCACATTTAAAAAAATTGCTTCACTATGGTCCTAAGTCAGTGGCTACTTCTAAAGCTTTTTTTTTTTTTTTTTTTTTTTTTTTTTTTTTAAACTGAGTTAAAAAGTAACAAGAGACAGAGTTAAGGATCTTTAATTTATTCCACTGTTGACTTCCCTGACAGCAAGTTTCATTACTACCCAGGCTGGTGTGCTGTTGCTCATTAGATTTCATTTAAACGCTTGGAAAATCAAGACCCTCCACATCTGAATTTCTTATACTTACCTCTCCGGTTCTCCTAGCAGTGTGTTTTCTCTGCAGGTAGGTGTGTGAGGACAGTCCTGGTGTCAGCCTCATACTTTGTCTTATTCTTTTCTTTCTTCTAGCTCAACACTGTCATCTGTAGCTCTCTTCTGACATCCACATCTAAAAATGTCCTTCGATTTGACTGGTCATTCTCCTCTGAAGCCCCCAAGAAGTTGTCATGTCCATTTCCACTGACCTAAGACATCTTTGAGTTTAGAAATCAATCTGTGCACACAATGAATAGTTTCATAGATTGTCTTGGATTTTTAGCAAACCCAGTGTAATTACTGGTTGTCTTCTCCTACCCTCAACACCAAGAGGGATTGTAGAGCTGGAGATAGGCTTTTATTTCTTTCTGTTATTCCTTTATCTCAAGAACAGTAAAGTTAATGCAAGAAAAAAACCCACTGTCCATGCCTGTTTATGTATTTTGTTCATTGTCTCATCTGTGTCTAGTGTGCCTTTGTTTTCAAATGACTGTTACAGTGCATATTAAGCATGCTATTTTTAACAATGGTGTCCAGAGAGACAGTCCAAGATGGCAGAATAGGAACAGCTCTGGAGTGCAGTTCCCAGCGAGATCACAGAGGCTGCTGCAGGTGATCCCCAGGCAAGCAGGGTCTGGAGTGAACCTCCAGCAGTCCTACAGCAGAGGGGCCTGACTGTTAGAAGGAAAACTAAAAAACAGAAAGAATTAACTTCAACATCAACAAAAAGGACATCCACTCAGAGACCCCATCCGAAAGTCACCAACTTCAAAGACCACAGATAGATAAATCCACAAAGATGGTAAGAAACCAGTGAAAAAAGGATGAAAACACCAAAAACCAGAACACCTCTCCTCCTCCAAGGGATCACAACTCCTCATCAGCAAGGGAACAAGGCTGGATGGAAAATGAGTTTGATGAATTGACAGAAACAGGCTTCAGAAAGTGGGTAATAAGAAACTTCTCTGAGCTAAAAGAACATGCTCTAACCCAATGCAAAGAAACTAAGAACCTTGAAAAAGGGTTTGATGAAATGCTAATGAGAATAAACAGCTTAGAGAGGAATATAAATGAATTGATGGAGCTGAAAAACACAACACAAGAACTTCAAGAAGCATACACAAGTTTCAATAGCTGAATTGACCAAGCAGAAGAAAGGATATCAGAGATGGAAGATCAACTCAATGAACAAAATGAGAAGGCAAGATTAGAAATAAATAGAGTGAAAAGAAATGAACAAAGCCTCCAGGAAGTATGGGATTATGTGAAAAGACCTAATCTGCGTTTGATAGGGGTATCTGAATGTGACGGAGGGAATAAATCCAAGCTGGAAAACACTCTTCAGGATATTATCCAGGAGAACTTCCCCAATCTAGCAAGGCAGGCCAGCATTCAAGTCCAGGAAATACAGAGAACACCACAAAGATACTCCTCAAGAAGAGCAACCCCAAGGCACATAATCGTCAGATTCACCAGGTTGAAATGAAGGAAAAAATGCTAAGGACAGCCAGAGAGAAAGGTCAGGTTACCCACAAAGCGAAACCCATCAGATTCACAGCAGATCTTTCTGCAGAAACTCTACAAGCCAGAAGAGACTGGGGGCCAATATTCAACATCCTTAAAGAAAAGACCTTTCAACCTAGAATTTAATATCCAGCCAAACTAAGCTTCATAAGCAAAGGAGAAATAAAATCCTTTATGAACAAGCAATTTCTCAGAGATTTCATCACCTCCAGGCCTGCCTTACAAGAGCTCCTGAAAGCAGCACTAAACATAGAAAGGAACAACCAGTACCAGCCACTCCAAAAATGTACCAAATGGTAAAGAGCATTGACACAATGAAGAAACTGCGTCAACTAATGGGTAAAACAACCAGCTAGCATCAAAATAGCAGGATCAAATTCACATATAACAATATTAACCTTAAATGTAAATGGGCTAAATGCCCCAATCAAAAGACACAGACTGGCAAATTGGATAAAAAGTCAAAACCCATCGGTGTGCTGTATCCAGGAAGCTCATCTTACATGCAAGGATACACATAGGCTCAAAATAAAGGGATGGAAGAAGATTTACAAAGCAAATGGAGAGCAAAAAAAAAGCAGGAGTTGCAATCCTAGTCTCTGATTCATAGACATTAAACAAAGATCAAAAGAGACAAAGAAGGGCATTACATAATGGTAAAAGGATGAATGCAACAAGAAGAGGTAATGATTCTAAGTATATATGCACCCAATACAGGAGCACCCAGATACATAAAGCAAGTTCTTAATGACTTACAAAGAGACTTAGACTCCCACACAATAATAGTGGTAGACTTTAACACCCCACTGTCAATATTAGACAGATCAATGCAACAGAAAATTAACAAGAATATCCAGGACTTGAACTCAGATCTGGACCAAGCAAACCTAATAGACATTTACAGAATTCTCCAAACCTGAATCCACAGAATATACATTCTTCTCAGCACCATGTCACACCTACTCTAAAATTGACCACATAATTGGAGGTAAATCACTCCTCAGCAAATGCAAAAGAATGGAAATCATAATAAACAGTCTCTCAGACCACAGTCCAATCAAATTAGAACTCAGGATTCAGAAACTAACTCAGAACCACACAACTTCATGAAAACTGAAAAACTAGCTCTTGAATGTTGACTGGATAAGCAATGAAATGAAGGCAGAAATAAAGATGTTCTTTGAAACCAACGAGAACAAAGACACAATGTACTAGAATCCCTGGGACACATTTGAAGCAGTGTCTAATGGGAAATTTATAGCAATAAATTCCCACAGGAGAATCAAGGAGAGATCTAAAATCGGCACCCTATCATCAAAATTGAAAGTGCTAGAGGAGCAAGATCAAAAAAACTCAAAAGCTAGCAGAAGACAAGAAATAACTAAGAGCAGAGCAGAACTGAAGAAGATAGAGACACAAAAAACCCTTCAGAAAATTAATAAACCCAGGAGCTGGTTTTTTGAAAAGATCAACGAAATAGACCACTACCCAGATTAATAAAAAATAAAAGAGAGAAGAATCAAATTGATGCAATAAAACATGATAAAGGGGATATGACCACTGATCCCACAGAAATACAAACTACCATCAGAGATCACTACAGACAACTCTATGCAGATAAACCAGTAAACCTGGAAGAAATGGATAAATTCCTGGGCACTTGTATCCTCCCAAGCCTAAAGCAGGAAGAAATTGAAACCCTGAATAGACCAGTAAGAAGGTCTGAAGTTGAGGCAGCAATTAATAGCCTACCACCCCAAAAAAGCCCAGGTCCAGATGAGTTCACAGCCGAATTCTACCAGACATACAAAGAGGAGCTGGTACCACTCCTTCTGAAACTATTTCAAACAATCCAAAAAGAGGGAATCCTTCCCAAATCATTTTATGAGAACAATATCACTCTGATACCAAAACCTGGCAGAGACTCAACAAGAAAAGAAAACTTCTGGCCAATATCCATGATGAACATAGATGCAAAAATCTTCAATAAAATACTGGCAAACCGATTGCAACAGCACATCAAAAAACAGCAATACCATTACTGGGAATACGATCGAGTAGGCTTCATTCTGGAGATGCAAGACTGGTTCAACATTCACAAGTCTATAAACGTAATTCACCACATGAACAGAACCAAACACAAAAACCACATGATTATCTCAATAGATGCAGAGAAGGCCTTTGACAAAATTCAACAGCGCTTTATGCTCAATAAACTAGGTATTGACGGAACATATCTCAAAATAATAAAAGCTATTTATGACAGACCCACAGCCAATATCATACTGAATGGGCAAAAACTGGAAGCATTCCCTTTGAAATCTGGCACAAGATAAGGATGCCTTCTCTCACCACTCCTATTCAATATAGTATTAGAAGTTCTAGCCAGAGCAATCAGGCAAGAAAAAAAATAAAGCATATTCAATTAGGAAAGGAGGAAGTCAAACTGTCTCTATTTGCAGATGACATGATTGTATATTTGGAAGACCCCATCATCTCAGCCCAAAATCTCCTGAAACTGATAAGCAACTTCAGCAAAGTCTCAGGATACAAAAATCAATGTGCAGAAATCACAAGCATTCCTATACACCAATAACAGACTTAAAGAGAGCCAAATTAAGAATGAACTGCCATTCACAATTGCTACAAAGAGAATAAAATACCTAGAAATACAACTAACAAAGGATGTAAAGGACCTCTTCAAGGAGAACTACAAACCACTGCTCAACGAAATAAGAGGGGACACAAACAGATGGAAAAACATTCCATGCTCCTGGTTAGGAAGAAGCAATATTGTGAAAATGGCCATACTGCCAAAAGTAATTTATAGATTCAGTGCTATCCCCATCAAGCTACCTGTGACCCTCTTCACAGCACTGGAAAAAACCACCTTAAACTTCCTATGGAACCAAAGGAGAGTCCACATAGCCAAGTCAATTCTAAGCAAAAAGAACAAAACTGGAGGCATCACACTACCTGACTTCAAACTATACTACAAGGCTACAGTAATCAAAACCACGTGGTACTGGTACCAAAACAGAGATATAGACCAATGGAACAGAACAGAGGCCTCGGAGGCAATGCCACACATCTACAGCCATCTGATCTTTGACAAACCTTTGACAAAAACAAGCAATGGGGAAGGGATTTCCTGTTTAAATGGTGTTGGGAAAACTGGCTAGTCATGTGCAGAAAGCAGAAACTGGACCCCTTCCTGACACCTTACACTAAAATTAACTTTAGATGGATTAAAGACTTAAACATAAGACCTAACACCATAAAAACCCTAGAAGAAAACCTAGGCAAAACCATTCAGGACTAGGCATAGGCAAGGACTTTATGACTAAAACACCAAAAGCAATGGCAACATAAGCCAAAATAGACAAATGGGGTCTAATCAAACTCCAGAGCTTTGGAACAGCAAAAGAAACAATCATTAGAGTGAACCGGCAACCAACAGAATGGGAAAAACTTTTTGCAATCTACCCATCTGACAAAGGGCTAATATCCAGACTTTACAAAGAACTAACACAGATTTACAAGAAAAAAACAAACAAACCCATTTAAAAGTGGGTGAAGGATATGAACAGACACGTTTCAAAAGAGGACATATATGAGGCCAACAAACCTATGAAAAAATACTCATCCTCACTGGTCATTAGAGAAATGCAAATCAAAATCACATTGAGATACCATCTCATGCCAGTTAGAATGGCAATCATTAAAAAATCTGGAGACAACAGATGCTGGAGAGGATGTGGAGAAACAGGAATACTTTTACACTGTTGGGAGTGTAAATTAGTTCAACCATTGTGGAAGACAGTGTGGTGATTCCTCAAGGACCTAGAAATAGAAATTCCATTTCACCAGCAATACCACTACTGGGTATATATCCAAAGGATTATAAATCATTCTATTATAAAGACACATGCACACGTATGTTCATTGCTGCACTGTTTACAATAGCAAAGACTTAGAACCAACCCAAATGCCTATCAGTGATAGACTGGATGGGGAAAATGTGGCACATATACACCATGGAATACTATGCAGCCATAAAAAACGATGAGTTCGTGTCCTTTAGGGACATGGATGAATCTGGAAACCATCATTCTCAGCCAACTGACACAAGAACAGAAAATCAAACACTGCATGTTCTCACTCATAGATGAGTGTTGACCAATGAGAACACATGGACACAGGGAGGGGAGCTTCACACACTGGGGTCTGTTGGGGGGGACTAGGGGAGGGACAGAGGGGCGTAGGGAGTTTATGAGGGATAACATGAGAAGTTATAGGCAAAGAGGATGGAGGCAGCAAACTACATTGCCATGTATGTACCTATGCAACAATCCTGCATGTTCTTCACATGTACCCCAGAACCTAAAGTGCAATAGAACCTAAACAATAAAGTGTGTATATATATATATATATAATATATATATTTAGTATATATATAATATATTATAATATATATAATATATATAATATATATATTATATATATATATATCAGTGGCGTTCTAAATAAACTTTCAGGTGTGTTGTTTAAATATGGCATTACCAATATATTGTCTATGCCTTGCTTGACGCTTGATATCTTGCCTTCCTATTATTTAAAATCAAAAAGGGCAATCAGACAAAAACAGCAGGAGAAAATGGAAAGGCTAGAAAAACTTACCTTGAGAAAGTCAAGGATGGGCTGGAAGGATATGTGGAAGACACTAAAAGGGATAAAAGATTTTTCTAACTACACAATATGTGCATATTTACTTCTTTATCTTTTTCCCATAGTGTATTTTCCCTCATCAGATGAAATTATCACAAGAAAAAGAAGGTTGGTGGTATTTTGTTTAGGAAGGCACCTTATTGCGTTTTTTGATTTATGCTTATGGGTATATCAATTCAGTTTTCCTGGGTCTCAACCTTATAAGATCAGAGTTCTAGAAAGGGTTAATGAGTTAGTTTGACGGCAGTGTGTCTGCTTAGTCTGTTAATGTATAGTAATTTATGAATATTGCAATTATGCATAGCTATTTAAGATGGAGAATATTCCAAGCATGCTTAACAAATCCATTATCCGTGAAAAACTGTATGTATTTAGATGATTCCTAGGGTAACAGCATTCTCCATTCCACATGTTTTAAGATGTTTTCTTGAGAGCTTCAGTGTCTCACAGAATCTCTGCCTGCTGACCCCAGTGATGTCTATTCACCACTGCGAGGAGGTTCTTTGTACCCCAAATGGACCTTCCTAACTTTGGTTGAGATTAAAAGATTAGGAAGAAAAGGAATAATAGAGGTAGAATATATTTACCTGTCTTCCAGGAGACTGAGGTTTGAGGTGAGACCTGAAGGAGGTGATGTTAATCAAGCCTGGCACAGGTGTGTGGGGTAAGGAGACAGGAGGAGGAGGTGTAATGGTTAATTTTATGAGTCAACTTGGTAGGCAATGGTGCCCAGTTGTTTTGTCAAACATTAATCTAGATGTTGTAGGTTTTTTGTTTTTTCAGATGTGATTAGCATTTAAATCAGTAGGCCAGGCCCAGTGGCTCACACCTGTAATCCCAGCACTCTGGGAGGCTGAGGTGGGTGGATCATGAGGTATTATATATATATAATACACACACACACACACACACACACACACACACACACAGAAAGAGAGAGAGAGAGCTGGACATGCTGGCTCTTGCCTTTAATCCCAGCTACTTGGGAGGCTGAGGCAGGAGAATTGCTTGAACCTGGGAGGCGGAGGTTGCAATGAGCCAAGATAGTGCCACTGTACTCAAGCCTGGGCAACACAGCAAGACTCCATCTCAGGAAAAAAAACCAAAAAACCATTTAAATCAGTAGACTTTGAGTAAAGCAGATTACCCTTCATAATGTGGATCAACTTCAAGCAATCAAATAAAGGCCTTAAGAACGAAGACTGAGGTTTCCTCCTCACCCCACAAAGAGAAAGGAACTTGATTCTCCTCAAGACTGCAGCATAGAAATTCTGCCTGAGTTTCCAGCCTTTGCTTCAGACTCAAGACTGGAATATCAACTCTTGCTGGAGTTTCCAGTCTGCCCTGTGGATTTGTAGCTTGCCAGCCTCTACAAATTTCTTAAAATAAATCTCTTTCTCTCTCTCTGTCTCCCTCCTCCCTCCCTCCCCCGCTCTCTTTCCATAGATAGATAGAGACAGCAAGCAAGAGAGAGACAGATGTATATATATCCCCCATTGATTCTATTTTTCTGGAGAGCCTTAACTAATACAGGAAGGGAAGAAGATGTTAGCAGAAGGAACCATGTAGGAACCATACATCCAAAGTCTTTGAGGCAGGAGGAAGCTGGTGTTTGAGAAAATAAAGACAGGGTCATATTGCTAAAGCATAGAAAGCTAGTGTCTGCAGGAATAGCCAGGCTAGATTTTGTGTTATGAAGTTATTTAGGTAGAGTTGGGACTTTAAACACAGATGCAAACATTAATTCTTTGAATTTGTATAGGAACTCCTTTGAATCAACTCAATCTTCAAATTTTTTTATTATGAAATGTTTATGTATTATGCATTCTTATGCTTTTCTTACTACCATGTAAGATTTCCATAAATCACTTTCATACACTGAAATTTTCATTCTTTTCTCTCTTTTCGTTTCTGCCTTCTCCTTTCTATACAGTGTGCTGCCTTTCCAGGCATTTTTCTCTTTTGACCTTGAAATTCCTCATGTATGTGATGGGCCTTCAGATTCCTTTTACACTTGAGCATTTCCGTACTCTGAGTCTTTAGCCCCAACTTCATGCTTCGCTTCCACAGTTTATACATTTTTAATCAATTGGCTCCCCATATCCTTCACTGTGATTTATTAGTCCCAGGATCCTGATTTTTTTTTCAGAAATATTTATCTCTCATTCTACATGGTCTTGGATGTCTGTCCATAAAGGTGCCCTACTTTTCTTAAGATAAAGTGTGGGACGTGGAATTTCTGTCCTTGAGCAGGATAGAAAATGGTAGGACCTGATTCATCTCATGGTGTCTTTCTGAAGAGAGATGCCCAGCTGTTCCTGTGAAGTCCTCAGCTCTGCCTTGGTTTCTATTCTTTCTAAAAACTGGTTCTTCAGTTTTGCCTTCAATGCTGTAAGCTACCACATCTACTCCTAGTAAATCCCTTCTCTGCTGAAGCTAGCTAGTTTCTGT
Source organism: Aotus nancymaae (assembly GCF_030222135.1). Lineage (NCBI taxonomy): Eukaryota > Metazoa > Chordata > Mammalia > Primates > Aotidae > Aotus > Aotus nancymaae. Next base: position 36,356,924 of record NW_026988471.1, read on the forward strand.
GGCTTACAACCTAAGGAGTCTACTTAACCAGCATGAAAGGAGAAAGGTGAAGAATTCGGTGTGGCTGGAGGGGATGGTATGTGTGGGAACAGTGGGGATAAGGCAGTTCGGGGCCAGGTTTTAAAGGGTGGCAGGAAGAGAACTGGGGAATAAAAATGCTCTCTGAGAGGACATAGATAGAATGTGTTAACTGAGAGAGTGAAGCAAGAGCCGTTTGGGTCCATCCTGGAGTTTGTTACTGAAGAGTTTAGAAATTCCCAGAATTCCAAGGGACATGCACTCTGAGGGAGGAAACGTGGATCCTGTGCAAAACACGGGAACTCAATCCACCGTTTTGGCCAACAGAAGAGAACTGGTCAGCCTGGATTGTAGAAAATAGAAGACCAATGAATTGGTGTCATCAGAGAGCATTCCCTCTATCTGCTGCATGTACCTGTTCATCACAGCCTGAACCATCATTCTCAAGGCCCCAAATAGCTAAACAACTAACTTACCTTGAGCTAATTCTGTGACCATAAAGAATCTTATTATAAAGTGGTTACTCATATAACTTCTAGAGGAGGAATATGTGGCTCAGGTCAAGATGAGGATTAGGACTTGTGTAGCAGGTATATTTCCATGAAAATTAATATGCTGACAATTTTGGTTCTTACATGACTCTTGCAGGCTTAGATTACATGGATCCACTGCTGTGATACTGATTGAATTTGTTAATCTGAGGACGAGGCTGTAGATTGCAGTGAATTCACTCATTCAAGTAACATCATGAAGCCCGAACTTTTTTGCACTTTCCATGAAGCCATGCTTTTTTCTATTTTATCTTATAGGCAAAGGGTGCCTATTGAAGAAGGTTTTTAAGGTAGTAACTGAAGAGATCAGATTAGAAAGAATCATGATTGCAAGGCGAGGGACTCTGGCAGAAGACAGCAGGGAGGAAGTTACTGTGAGAGGCCTGAGGAAAGCTGAAGAGATGTGGATTAAGGCCACAGCAGTGAGATGGGGTGGAGACGCCAGCTGCTGGATTGAACTAGGATCCTCTAGATCTCGATGACCTGCTGGATACGAAGGGTGAGGGCTAGGCTGTAGTCAAAAATACTAAAAGAATGTCTTTGTCACTTTTTTTTCATTAAATAACCTTATCTGAATTCCCACAAACAATGCTGCAATAGTTAAAATTGTGTCAGTATGAAAACAGAATCTGAATTAAATTAATGCTGTGTCAGCCCATTGCACTAAACCATGAATTCCCTAAGAGGTTTAGCAACATATTGGATAAAGTGAAATTAATCCTTGAGAGCCGCAAGTTGACATATGCATATGCTATGAATCCATAAACTATACTGTGTGCAGTAGAAAAGGAAGCTAAAAAATCCGTAGGTACACATCTGTATACTGTCCTGTGAATAAAGCCTAGTTCGCAATGCTGTTTTCTTTTGTAGTGTGAAACCAGGAGGAGGCTCTGAAATGTTAACATTGTTGACCTTTATAGTCCGATGTGTTGTTGATTGCATCCCCAGACAAACTTGATGAGGCTTTGCAATCAGGTCACCATTTAATATGACTCACTATTCTAAATTTAGAAAAGGCTGTGATTCTAATAGCAAATGACAAAAACCAGAGAATTTTAAGCTCTTGCTGGCTGCTCTGGGTTATATTCCCCTCCAGGCAAAGTCAGAGCTGCCAGCCTCGTTAATGAAAATTATGAGCCTGTTAGGAGAAGAATAACCAGGAGGTGCTGCCGATAAGAAGCGAGAGAATTAAAATGCTCCTTAACTTTTGGCTTCAGACTTAAAATAGTTCCTTTGGTTTTAAATATTTTTAAAAGCAAGACCTGAAAGTGACTTTCACTAGCTTGCATGAAATAAGGGGTTGTGTGGTTATGTGATGAATTCAGGATCATTACTGCAACCCGGCTTGATGCTGGAGAGCAGACTTTCTGCTTGAGTATGTGTAAAAACTGTTTCAGATTTGCTCCTAAGTTATATAATACAGCAGTTCATATTTGACTCTGGAGGCCCAGCCATGGACATTTTGAAAATAGGATCTCACCGAAGCCTGAACAAGCCAGGAACATTTATCATTTGATTCTTTCAGGCTTATCAATACTTCACTCTTGGGCACAAAGGCGGCTTTATGCTACTGAGCTGATAGGCTCTGCTGGAGGAATGTGGTTGGCAGAGAATATGCCACAAACTTAGAGAAAAGGAACTAGAAAGCTCGTGTAGACGCTGTCAAAGTGAGGTGCCATGCTTTTATCCACTCTCTGGGTGTGCATCTTTATGTTGAGCAGATCCAGGGACATGAACATGCTGGCTTTGTTTTTTACATAAACATTTTCCTCTCCTTTATATTCTCTTCTGATTAGCAATCTTATGTTTAACATGATTTGAATGCTAATAGTCTTAATTTTATGAGAAAACAGCACAGGCTTTTCAGCTTGGTATGTTAAAAGTGGTATTTAGTCTCTGTTTTAACATAATTGGGTACAGATAGGATCCATGGGAGCCCAGATTTCCTAAATTCTAATCCCTAACTCAGGTTCTTCAAACTTTTTTTTGTATCTCTGAACTAGACATTTTGATAGCAAACCCCCAAAAACACTGGGCAGCTAAAACATCAATGTAAGTACTTCTATGGTAAGATCATATTTTACAATGTTCCTTAAACCATGCACAGTTATTGCAATAGTCACTGTCTCCCTTCAGCATGGTGTTGCTGTTTCAGTAGATTTACTGTCCCGCCCACATTCTCTTATATGCTCATGAAGCCAGCATATCACATTTCTAGTAAACATACTATCTTTCTTTGAATACTCTGCTTCTTAACACATTCTAAATTTGTTACACTCTGTGCTGTACCCGACCCCAAAAACCCACATTCCATCTGGCACACATTGCTAGAATGGTGTGTTTTACTCTGTTGTAGTAAAAATAAACTTTATACATAGATGAAAACTTGGCAGCATACTTCCATGGTTCTTGAGAACGCCTTGGCACACTGCCTTTGCACAATATTGACATCTCAGTTAATCTCGAGCAAGTCACAGAAATTTTGCACCTCAATTTCCCCTTCTGTAAAATTAGAGTAAATTCAGTTGCTATAGAAATAATGATGAAAGCATTATGAGCTCTTCAAAGGTAATTGGTATGTAATCTTGCTGCAGGCTGGATTCTCCAGAAAACTGATTCTGAGATGGTGATCAGCTCACAGGAAGGGTACCGGAGAGTATTCTTGGAATCAAGTGTGGAAGGCATGGCACAATGACATGGCAGGCGAGGGATGGACTGTGCTTCCATGTAATAAAGACTCAGCCACTCCATGAGTAGCTCTGAGGTTGGCAGGGTCCTTTAGTTTTACCAACTTAGAGTTAGGGGCAAGATCTTTATCTAGTCATTGAATACAGGCTGTCTTCAGCTGAGGCAATTCTTGGAGAGGGCCCTCTGCAGAGGGCTGTCATCTCACAATCTTCCCAGCAGGTAGGAAACCAATTCTTCGTTCCTGTAGTGGGGATCTGGGCAGCACGTCACAGTATACATGACCAAAACCAAGCTAGGGTCAGCAAATTAACAAGTTTGCTTTCATCTATGGTTGGTGACTTCCAGTGAAGCCAGAATTATGGCATGGATGAGTATAGTGAGAGTTCCTTTTTTTTACCTCCAGCCCGTTACACAAAGTTCTGGTACACCCTGATGCTGTATTCTAGCTTGAGGGATTCTAGCAGGAAAATCTCTAAAAGGTCCCTTCTAGGATCTGGTTGATTTTCCTGCCTTCAATGAGCCTGTCTTTGTATACTCAGTACTATATAATCTGGTTACATTTTCTCTCTAGTATGAATTCTCTAACATTCAAAGTGAAATGTTTATATCACTCTTTTTCAAGTCTTGGTTGTACATGCAAAAATAATCAGCTGCCTAAAGAAGACAGCTTACATGTCCTTGACATATCTCCTAAGTTTTGTAAGGTAGACTAGTACTCCTAATCTCTCACTTTTTATGACATCGATGTTCTGAAAATGTCAGGCCAATTATCTCATAGAGCATTTCTTATTCTGGATGTGCCTGATTGTTCCCACATACTGTTGTTTAACTTGTTTCTCTTCAAGGTAGGAAATTAAGTAGATCTAAAGACTTGATAAGATTCAGATTAAACATTTGGGTAGGAATATTCAATTATATCCATTTTGGAAAATAAAAAGTTACAAAACACATTCTGGAACTTCAAAATACATGAAGTAAAAATTGACATAAGTAAGGGAAAAATGGGTGATTCTAAAATTATACTTCAAAATACATGAAGTAAAAATTGACATAAGTAAGGAAACGTAGGTAATTCTAAAATTATAGTTGGAAATTTAAAACCCCACTCTTGAGGGAGGATTGCTTCTGTCCAGGAGTTTGAGGCTACAGTGAGCTATGAATGTACCACTGTACTCCATCCTGGGTGACAGAGCAAGATCCTTTCTCTAAAACAAACAAGCAAATAAAAAAACCTCTCTTTCAAAAATTAAAAAAAAAAAACAAAAAAACAGCAAGATGTAAGTAAAAGTATAGGGAATCTAAACAAGACTATCAAGCATCTTGATCTAATTGATATATTTATAAAACATTATACCCCAATACTGATCAGTAAACATTCTTTTCAAGTGTACAAGTTATGTTCATCAAGATACATCATATGTTGAAGCTTAAAACAAGCCTCAATAATTAAAAAAGATTGAAATTATATAGAGTGTATTCTCTGATTATAATGGCATTTACTTGTAAATTAATAACAATAAACTATTTAGGAAACCATTAACAGTTTGGATTAAACACATCTAAACAATTTATGGATGAAATAAATCTCAAAATAAATTAGAAAATATTTTAAACAAAAAGCAAATAAAAATACAATGTATCAAAATTTGCAGGAAGCAGCTAAAGTGATGCTCAGAGGGAAATTTATAGCTTTAAATGCTTATGTTAAAAATGAAAAGCCTAAAATCAATAGCTAAGGATATACTTTAAGAAGCTAGGAAGAGTGAAGGACACCCAAAGTAGAGTAGAAGAAAGAAATTTTAAAAAATAAGAGCAGAGTAAACACAGCAATTGGAAATCTCATACGTTATTGGTAAAAGTATAAATGGTACATTCACTGTGGAAAAAGGTCTGAAAGTTTCTCATAAAATGAAATATATATCTACCCTAGGACTCAGCAATTCCTCTTCTGGGTATTTTTCCAAAAGAAATGAAAATATATGCTGTTGACCCTTGAACAACATGAGTTTAAACTGTGCAGTTCCGATTATAGGTGGATTTTTTTTTCAATAAAAGTTACACCAAGTGTTCCTGCCTCCCCTCTACCTCTCCATCTTTTTCACCTCTGCCAGTTCTGAGACAGCAAGACCAGTCCCTTCTCTTCCTTCTCCTCTTCAGCCTACTCAATGTGAAGACGATGAGGATGAAGACCTTTATGATGATCCACTCCCTCTTAATGAATAGTAAATGTATTTTTTCTTCCTTATAATTTTCTTAATAACATTTTCTTTTCTCTAGCTTACTTTATGATGATAATATAGCATATGACACATATGACATGCAAAATATGTGTTAGTTGACTGTATATGTTATCATTAGGGCTTCTAGTCAACAGTAGGCTATTAGTAAAGTTTTTGGAGAGTCAAAGGTGATATTCAACTGCGTGGAGGGTGGGGACCTCTAACCCCTAAGATGTCCAAGGGTCAACTGTATTGGCAAAAAACATTTGTACAGAAATTTTCATGGACATTTCATTCATAATAACCAAAGCCTAGAAACAATCCAGGTGTCCATCGCTAAGAGAATGGCAAAACAAATTGTGGTATTTTCGTAAAGTGGAATACTTCTCAGCAATAAAAGGTGTGAACTATATTTAACAACAGGCTGATTCTTAAAAGCATTATTTTGAATGGCAGAAGCCAAGACCAAAGGAGTATGTATTGTATAATTCTATTTATATGAGGTCCTAGAATAGGCAAAATGAATCTGTGGTTAGAGTGTTTGCCTCTTGATGGTGTGGAGTAGGAGAGAGGCTTGACTGGGATGGGTCAGGAAATAACTCCCTGGTAATGTTCTGTTTCTTGATATGAACTTGGGTTACACAGATGTATGTATTTGTTAAAACTTAAGTATAATTTAAAATTTTTACATTTCACTGAATGTAAATTTTCCATCAAAAGAAAAAATTATAAAGAAATATTGAACTCTAATGATTTGCATACAAAATATTTAAGGGAAACTGTACTGTTGTACTTTCCTTTGAAATGCATCAAAAAATAAGATAGATTGATGAATAAAGTGTATATGTGAATTGATGTAAAGGCATGACCAGGTGCAGTGGCTTATGCCTGTAATCCTAGCACTTTGGGAAGACAAGGTGGCTGGATCACTTGAGGCCAAAAGTTTGAGACCAGCCTGAGCAACATGGTGAAACCCCAGCTCTACTAAATATACAAAAATTAGTTGGGCATGGTGGTATATGCTTATAGTTCCAGCTACTCAGAAGGCTGAGGTATGAGAATCACTGCAACCCAGGAGGTGAAGGTTGCAATGAGCCAAGGTTGCACCACTGCACTGCAGCTTGGCAACAGAGTGAGACTGTCAAAAAAAAAAAAAAAAAAGCTGTAAAGGCATGTAGCAAAACAATGATAGTAAAAAATTAGCTATACCATCTGGGTAGTGGGTATATGAATGTGCACTGTAAAATGCTTTCAACCTTGTTCTTTGAAAATTGGCCCAATACAATGTTGGGGTAAAAACATTTTGAGGTCCACTGGGGGAAGTTCAATAAGGACTCGGTATTATGTAATATTTGAGAATTATTTTTATTAGTTTTCTTTGGTGTTTTAATGGTATTTAATGATATTATGGTAAGAACTTATTCTTACGAGAAAAGAGTTAAAATATTTAGTAGTGAAGTGTCATGATGTCTGCAACTCACTTGAAAATGGCTCAACAAAAATTTAGATAATAGGGAAAATAAGGCAAAATGTTACAATTGTTAGTTGTAGACCATGGTTACTAGGGTGTTTACTGTCCTTTTCTTTTATTATAAAATATTGAAAAAGTAAGCAGTAGAAGTAATTAGATATTATGTCAAAGGGCAGAGACTATAAAGTCTGGAAATGCTGTACCTGAGATATTTACAATTTCCAGAATTTCTTTAAAAGGATCAACTTTGGGTTGGTAGCTACAGGGGACTACTGCTAGACCTGGTTCAGAAGGCCAAGTCATCAGCACCCTCTTCTTGCCTTCTGTATTAGTTTATTTCTCTAGAGAGTTCCTGTTTCAGAGTTTAAATGTGAACTTTTTTTTGAGACTGATCCTTTCTCTGTTTCCCAGACTGGAGTGTAGTGGCACCATCTTGGTTCACTGCAACCTCTGCCTCCCAGGTTCAAGGCATCTTGTGCCTCAGGCTTCTGAGTAGCTGGGACTACAGGTGCATGCCACCATGCTTGGCTAATTTGTGTATTTTTTAGTGAAGAGAGGGTTTCACCGTGTTGGCCAGGCTGGTCTCGAACTCCTAACCTCAAGTGATCTGCCTGCCTCGGCCTACCAAAGTGCTGGGATTACAGGCATAAGCCACTGTGTCTGGCCCCTGAATGTGAAATTCTGAGTTCATAATCTTGACTTTTTGTCCTTATTCTGAACTACATTGTTGATGAATCTGATGCTATATCTTTTTCACCACAGATTGAGATCTGGGTTTTTAGTGTCATCCTAGTCATTAAACATTAATGCCTGTACGTTGCTTCACTAGAGATTCGCTAGATGCTTAACAACAAATTTACTGCCAAAAATAAATATAGGTGGGACAGCAGATATAATATAACAAGGCATCTCTCGTTGTTCAGGCTTTTGTTTCTGTTCTGTTCAGTACCCTGAGAAGTGACATAGAAACAGACCGTCCACATGACACTCTGGGCCCAGGGATGAGGTTGGAGGGGACAGATGTACTCACAAAGACCAAGCAATATGGTCACAGTGCTGTGAATGTATTTGGAAAGCAGTATTTGGTATCATTTGATGTTTGTGTCTGTGTCTGGGTACACTTATGGCTATGTGGGTTTGCTCCAGGAACTGGAAGGCCTTTCTTGAAGGAATTATGCTTTGCTTCAATTCATTGAAAACTCCCTGGCTAACATATTTTCCTATTATGGAATCTAACTCTCCGAGGATTTTTGTGGGAAAAATAGATAAATTTCTTGATAAAATGTAAAGATAGTGCATCTCAGAGTATTTCAAGCTGCCTTCTTTTCACCACTCTGTGTGATTCCTGATGAAAAATCAAGTGCCTTCACAACGGACACTCCAGATAAGTTGGTCCCAAATCTAGTTGTCCTCAAGATTTCCTGGAAAGCTATTTTAAAATGTAAATTCCTGGGTCCACCTAAAATCCACAGAATCATGATTTCTGGACAATGGTCCTTGGAATCTGTATTTTTTAAAAAGGTACATGAGTTACTCAGATGGTAAGTAAGTTTGTGGAACTTCAGACCAGTGCCTCTCAAATTTTAGTGTGTGTATGCTTATTAGTCCATTCTTGCATTGCTATAAAGAACTACCTGAAACTGGGTAATTTATAAAGAACAGAGGGTTAATTGACTCACAGTTCTGCAGGCTATACAGGAAGCATGGCTGGGAGGCCTTAGGAAACTTAGAATCATAGTGGAAAGTGAAGGGAAAGCAGGCATGTCATAGTGGAAAGTGAAGGGAAAGCAGGCCAGAGAAGGAGGAATAGAGAAGGGGAAGGTGCTACACATTTTTAAACAACCAGATCTCCTGAGAACTCATTCACTATCACGAGAATAGCAAAAGGCAAGTCTACCGCCAAGATCCAATAGCTTCCCACCAGGCCCCTCCTCCAACATTGAGGATTACAATTTGACTTGAGATTTGGGAGGGGACATGAATCCGAAGCATATGAGTATGAATCACTGGGGTGTCTTGTTAAAATGCAGATTCCGATTCAGTAGCTCTGAGGTAGATTCAAGAGCCTGCATCTTTAACAAGCTCCCTGGTGCTGCTGCTGGTGTGCAGACCATACGTTGAGTAGTGAGGAACTTGATCAGGCCCTGAAATATTTTCCCTAAAATGGGAGTCACATCTTCCTCTGTAGAGAGCCTATTTGGCTAGTGTTCAGCATGTGACAAACTATTCTCACCCTGTTGCTTAATATCTCTTTGCTTTAAAATATTTTGCTTGAACAGCTGATGACTCAGATTAGTGACTATTCACCTTGGTTTGCCCAGCAAGTCCTGGTTTATACCTATTGTCTTGGCATATTAATAATAATAATATTTATTATTTTTTGAGACAGTCTCCATTTCCCAGCCTCAAGCAATCCTCCCACCTCAGCCTCACAAACAGCTGGGACTATGGACATGTGCCACCATGTATGGCTAATTTTAAAATATTTTGTAGAGACTAGTTCTCACTATATTGCCCAGGTTGGTCTTGAACTCCTGGGCTCAAGTGATCCTCCCATCTTGGTCTCCCAAAGTGCTGGGATTACAGATGTGAGCCACTGTGCCCAGCTCTGGCACAATTATTAAAGGACTCTCTGCAACTTGTACTCTTAGAAGTGTCTCCATCTGGAATATAAATTATAAAGTCATCCTTTCTAAATTCACAAATGTTGAGAAGTGACATGATATAATGTACAGAACATAGGTTGTATACCCAAAATCCTGCATAGCTTCATATTCTGGCTTCATTATCCCATATTACATGTACAACCTTGAGCAAGTCAGGCCTCAGTAATCTCATGTGTAACAAAGAAGTGGCTTACTATGAGAATTTATAGAAATGACATAGAAAGTTTCTATTAATAGCACAATAGCTAGCATATAATGGGCACCTATTTATTTAGATCCCTGCCTCTTTATAGGCCAATGAAGTGAACATCTACTCTGCTTTGAAATAGTGAAAATAGAGTGCTGTTATCAACTTAGTATCAGAAGCAGTTGTAATATTAAAATGATGTATTTGCTACACTTGTATTTCATTGAAACCCTCATTAACCTAATATGGAATCTATCTCTGAAACCAATAGTCATATGAGATTTCTATTTTATGTGCACTTCAGCTATGTTAATATACCTAAATCTTGAACTAGAGAAATAAAGATATTAGTATTTATTGAGTTTTAACTGTGTACTAGATGGAGTTGGTTCCAATTGGAACAGGTCACTATCATAGTTGAAAGACAAGATATAAACAAGTTCAATCCACTATAAACAGAAATAGTTAACATACTTCCTTGGGGAATATCTGTATCCAGCATTTTAGATCTAATCGCCTCATAAGAGGATTTAGATATGTCTACGAACAAGAGGATATGGATGGGGAAGGATAAAACTTGGTTATAGTCTTATTGCAATAAAGTCCCCATGAAAACACACCCAACAATTAAACAAATTCGAATAAGATATAATCAATGATTGGCTCCTTTAATGCACCCCACCTAGCTTTGTAGACTTGCCTGGGTAATTTCCTTAAACTTGTAGTAATTTTTTAAAGAATTAGAGTATTTGGGATACTATTTGAGTGTTACAGCAGTGTTTTAATTTATTAGGAAACTACTGGGCATGTGTTCTTACTGAATATTCAAAATAACTTAATGGAGTAAGTTGTACTATTATCTCCATTTTACAGATAAGGAAATTGAGACAAAAAATTCAGTTTCATGAGAGGTCACTTTGAAAGTGAGAGAGAGAGAACTGAGATTCAAACTTGGAGATGTTTAACTCTGAGATCCTTATTCTTAATCATCACATGTTGTTTCTCTGTGTTAATTAATACTTTCCACATTTCTAAAACTACATTTTATTACACCATAATCTCATGTGGTCAAACTTGGGAAATTGGCCCAGGAGCATGGGCTATGTGAGATACATCTAAATATGAAGCAAAGATAGCGATGCGTTGCATTGACTTGGATTTGGGGCAAATAGATTATATTAATTTATTTAACCATTTTATTGAGGTATAATTGAAGTACAATGTTTTAAAGTGTATAATTTTATCAGTTTTGACAAATCTATAAACCTATGAAACTGTCACCATAATCAAGTTAACAATGATTTCTCTCTCTTAAAATTTTTTTCCAACGCCTTTATAAATCCATCCCTTCCTCTGCCAAGATCCACAGGCAACTATTAATCTGCTTTCTGTTACTATAGGTTGGTTTACATTTTTAAGAATTTCCTATAAATAGAATCATGCAGTATATGTTTTTGGGGCCATGCTTCTTTCAATCAGCATAACAATTTTGAGATTCCTCTGAAATCTCAATTTGTTGTGCATATCAGTAGTTTGTTCCTTTTTATTGCTGAGTAGTTTTGCATTACATGGATATACTACAGATTGTGTTACAGGACATTGGAGCTGTTTATATAATATTATATGTAAGACTGGCTGCCTCACTGGGAGTTAAATGGAAACACACTTATCTCTCCCCATGCTGGCCTCTCTATGCTGGCTCCCCACACCCACTCCTATCTGTTCTCTCTATGCAGGCTCCACACAGCCACTCCTGCATTCCTCACTTGACCCCTTCAAAATTTAAAAAGCCCACCAAAGATTTGTCCAACGGCAGCTTAACATTGACCTCCCCAGCCGGTCAACCCACCAGTAGTCCCGCCTGGCAACCAATGGCAGCTCACCCCATCAGCACCTTGACTTTCCCTCACCAATGAAACTGTCTGCTCTTTGTTTCCCTAAAGACCAATCAATTACCTCCACTCCCTATAAAACCCCACACCCTGAGAAGCCCAGCGCGACTTCTCTGGCCCCTTCCTGGACCACAGAACCTCGCCTGGGAGCTGAATAAATTGGATTCTCATTTTCTCACACTGGCCTCAGTTTCCTCATTTTAACTTGGCAATATACCTTACAGCATATATATTAACATAATATATATAATATTAAATATTAGAATATATATTCTCTATATATTCTATATATATAGAATATATTAAAATATATATAGAAAAATATTATAATACATATAGAATATATATTATTGAATATTAGAATATACTAGAATATTCTAATATTCTAATATATCCTAATATTAGAATATTAGGATATACTAATATTCAACATATCTAATATTTAATATTAGATATATTTAAAATAAAATAATATAAATAAATAATATATCTAATATTTAATAATATTGTAGAATATTCTAATATAGAGAATATTAAAATATATTTATAGGATATATATTTTAGAATATATATCTTATATATATATAATAATAGGTGAATAATAGTATCTCATTGTAGTTTTAATTTGCACTTCTGATGACCAACAATATGAGCTCTTTTCATATGCTTCTGAGCCAACTATAGGTCCTTTTAGGTAAAGTATTTAAATGTTTTACTTACTTTAAAAATTAGATTGTTTGTCTTCTTACTGTTGAGTGATAAAATTTTCAAATATATTCTGTGTGCAAGAACTTGTTTGATATGTATTTAGTAAATATTCTCCCCAGGTCTGTGGCTTGCTGTTTTGTTTTCTTAGTGGTGTCTTTCAAATAGCAAAACACTTAAAAGTTGGTTGAAGATCAGTTATTTTTTTTCTTTTATGGCTCATGTGTTTGATTCTAGTCAAGAAATGTTTGCCTACCCCAAAATGTAATTCTTCTGCACTTTTTGTAAAAAATTTTAGTTTTAGGTTTCAAATTTAGGACTGTGATCACTTTGAGTTAACTTTTGTGGATGGTGTGAGATAATGGTCCATATTAACTTTCTTTTCTGAACAGTGTGTCTAGTATCATTTGTTGAAAATACTTTCCTTTTCCCATCGAATTGCCTTAGTATTTTTGTAAAAAAAAATTAATTGACCATATGTATGTGGTTTATTTCTCTACTCTCTATTCTTTTTTATAAATCTATATATCTATCTTTTCACCAGTATCACACTGTCTTTTATTTTATGTATTATTTATTTATTTTTAGAGACAGAGGCTGAAGTGTAGTGGTGCAATCATAGCTCACTGTAACCTCGAACTCCTGGGCTCAAGTTATCCTCCTGCTTTAGCCTTCTGAGTAGCTAGGACTACAGGCATGAACCACCTTGCTTGGCTAATTGAAAAAAAATTTTTTTTCTATAGAGACAGGACCTTATGATGTTGCCCAGGATGGTCTCAAACTCTTGGCCTCAAGCAATCCTCCTGCCATGGCCTCCCAAAGTGCTGGGATTACAGGCATAAGCCATTGTACCCAGCCCATATTGCTTTTATTATCAAATTTTTATAAAATATTTTTTGAAATCAGGCAAGTGTCCCAACCTTGTTCTTCTTTTAACAGATTGCTTTGGCCTTTTGTGTTTTCATGTATGTGTGTATATATATATATGTGTGTGTGTGTGTGTTTTCATATACATACATATATGTATGTATTAGAATCAGCATTTCAATTTCTAAAAAAATTGATAGTGCACTGAAACTATAGATCATTAGGGAAAATCATCATCTTAATGATATTGAATGTGATAGTTACTTTATGTGTCAGCTTGATTGGTTTAAGGGATGCTCAGATAGCTGGTAAACAACATCATTTCTGGGTGTATCTGTGATTGTGTTTCTGAAAGAGATTAGTGTTTAAATCAGTAGGCTGAATATAGAAGGTCTACCGTACCAACACTGGTAAGCATCATCCAATCCATTGAGGCAGCAAATAGAACAAAAAGGTGGAGGAAGGCGAATTCTTTCTCTCCTTGAGCTAGAATACCCATTTTCTTCAGCCCTTGGATATTGAAGCTTAGGATTCTTGGGCTTTTGGATTCTGGAACTTATACCAGAGGCCTCACCCTTCCTCTGGTTCTCAGACCTTCAAGGCTCAGACTGAATTACACCAGTGATTTTCCTGGTTTTTCAGCTTGTAGATAGCATATCATGGGAATTCTCAGCCTCCATACTTAAGTGAGCCAATTCCCATGGTAAATCTCCTCTTATATGTGTCCTGTTGGTTTTGTTTCTCTGGAGAACACTGACTAATACGTTGAGTATTTAAATCTGTGAATATGGCCTATCTTCCCTTTTATTTAGGTTTTCTTTACTTTCTCTCAGCAGTATTCTGTAGTTTTTGGTGTAGACATATTTAACTTGCTTAAAACAATTTTTTGTTGCTATTGTAAATGGAATTTTTAAAAATTTCAGTTTTGAATTGCTGTTTATACATTAGAATGCAATGGCTTAAAAATATCACCCATGTATCTTACTAAACGTGTTTATTAGTTCTAGTAATTATTTTGTGGATTCCCTGAGATTTCCTACATAAATAATTCTATTGTCTGTAAATACTATTTTACTTTCTTATTGATCTTTATTCTTTGTATTTCTTTCCCATCTTTTTTCGTTTTTCTTCCCTCTCCTCCTTTTAAAAATTATTGCAATGGTTTAGGCTCCCAGTATAATATTGAATAGAAGCAGTAAAAGTGGGTCCTCTTGACTTGTTACCAATCTTAGGGTGCTAATATTAAGAATGATGTTAGTTGTAGGTTTTGCATGGATGACTATTATCAGTTTGAGAAAATTTCCTAATATTTTTAGTTTTCTGAGAGTTTTTAAAAAATCACAAATGAGTGTTGAATTTTGTCAAATGTCTTTTCCCCATCTATTAAAATGATAACATGAATATTCTCCTTTAATCTGTTAATGAATGAATTATGTTTGATTGGTTTTCAAATGCTAAAACCAACATTAGTTCCTTGTAATAAATTCTACATGGTTATGATATATTGTCTGTATATTGTTGAACTCAATGTGCTAGTATTTTGTTAAAGATTTTTGAGTCTACTTTTCTCCTTACTTTCCTTCTGTATTTTTGGCCTTCTTGTGGTTATTTTATTTTTCTTTTTGAGAGGTTTTAGTTGATTCAGTGCGAAGGATGCTCTGGAGTGGGCCTTTGGTGCTACATAGTGGAAGCAAAATGTGTACCTTTTAAAAAAAGTAAAAATTTTAAAATGATTCTGTAGGTAAATGCGGGTTGCTTATTGGCCAATGTTCCCAGATAATTACCTTAAATGTTGAGGGGGAATAAACTCTTTACAAAATGTAGCATAAAATTTTTGATTTATCTGTCTAGTAGGATTCCAGTAGGACCATCCATTTCCTTTTATAGGTATTTAGAACAAAAGGCTTGTACAATCAGATTTTAATATGCTTTAGGAAGCTCAGCCTTTTTGTTGTTAGTTCATTGTTCATGATGGCTAATGAATGTTGAGATATATAAACTCTTCAACTTCCCAATTTCGGCTTTATTCTTATAAGGTATAAATTCCAGATTAGCACAGAAACTTGGTGTGTGATGAACATTGCTAAGCAAGTTGAGGTTCATTCCGTGCTAGCGTGCTTGTGGAATTATGAAACATCAGACTCTGTTGCTACTGGAGATGGGGTGTGGGGTTGTCTGAAGATTTCACTTACGGTTAAAAAGAAGTTTTTGGACTTTTAGATAATTATTCTAATCAGAGATAAAGGTATCAGCTAGAGAACCTTGTGTGCCTCCTTGTACACTGCTGAAAGAGAAGTCTGAAGCAATGTGAGCTTTTCAGCTAAGGTGCCAAAGATTAGTCAAGGAAATCAGGAGGTGTGGGGGGAAATGCATGGACTTTTAACTCAGATGAATGTGGATGTTATTATTGGTTTTATCACTTCTAGGCCATGTTTTTCTTTTGGACACTTCGACTTTAGAGCCTCTGTGTTCTTAATATCTACTTACAAAGATCTTTGTGAAAATTAAATAAAACACATGGAAAGCCCTTTGCATATAGTAGCAATGAAATAGATGCTAACTCCTTTATTTTTATAGGTCAATATTTAAAATATTGCAACAGTATATTCACCATTTTTTGAAAATTACTTTTAAAAAGTCAGACTTTTTTGACAGGTCATTTTTCTTCTATTTATGGTGTTGTTTAAGCAGTATTCTTAGTCTCTGTCTCTCTCTCCAGACTGGAAGCTTCAGGAAGACAACAGACTTGTTTGCCCAGCTTCTGGTTGTGTTCCCAGATATTAGCAGAGAAATTGGTACATCATAAGCAATAATGTTTATTCCCTAAGTGACGAAATGTTGTTTGCAAGTCATTCCTTTACAACTGCTGGTCTCTGGAAAGCTTCTTGATTGCTTGTTTTTCCCCAAGAGAGGCCAAGACACCAGAGTGCATTGCAATCAGCAAAGGCTACAAAAATGAAAAACACACAGATGGCCAGAGGTGATCCAACTCATTCTTCTTCATTCCGAGAAAGAACTCCCCAAATAGAATATTTTTTAGATTTAGGGATAGGGCTATTTTGCCTTGTGGAGTGGCTATTAGTTAAGCCAAAAACAAACAAACAAAAAAGTCTTGGTTTTGAATGTTGTGGCTCTCAGCTTTTATAACCCTATTTGCTTTATAAAGGAATTTCTTTCTTTGCTATACATTTCTTGAGGTTAGTGTCTGTTTACTTTGTAAAAATACCTGATGTACAATACAATTAAAGCTGAAGCCCCTTCTGAAAAGTTGACAGTTATTGAGATTCTGACTATTTAAAACATTCAAAAGAGGCTTTAAATAATCACATGTAAATCAGATCTCTACAACAGTGATACAAGAATAAAAAACTGCTTCTGTACAGTGAAACCAAGCGGTCCCCTTTGAGAGGCATGGAGGGATGATGATGGTTAGTTAGTGTAGCTAGCTGGCTTCTTGACTAGCATGGTAAGCCAATTAATAAAGATACACCTGGCATCTGAGTATTTTTCTTCCCATTTTTTTCTTTCGAGAACAAGTATGTTTAAGAAAGCTAGAAAGCAAAAAAAAAGGGGGGGAAAGAAAAAGCAAGGCAGCTCATTTTATTTTATATTTTTCATGATTTGTTCTTAAAGTTTTCTTTTTAGAAAATAAATGCAAGAATGTTTTTGAAACCATCTGAAAAACATGTGTTTCTATTTCCAGCAGGATTGAACCAGGTCTGAGATAATTTTAAGTTTAATTGACAGCTCTTAAGTAGAAAAGCTAAACCTTCAAATCCTCAGCCCTCTCTGCAAGTGGAGTTTTCTTTAAGACTGTCAAATAAATATGTTTGGGGAAGATGGTAATTAAGTGTGAACAGATGGTCGTTTTTAGTTGAGATATTAAGTCTCGGTGTTTAATAGAATGATTTGCCTGCTGGAATCAGTGGGTGTGATGTAGTTTACTGGTTGGCAAGACATCAAGTTTGTCAAAGCTAATTGGGAACCATGATAGAGATTCAAATTCCTTATATGGCTTTTAGGACTGGGGAAGTGTTAGAAGAAGATTACGACACTGCTACTCCATGCCAAAACATTACGCTGTGGCTCTGCAGACTAGAGATTGCCTCACAAGCAGAAATATACTACTTCCAACAAACGCTGTGGTGGAATGAAAAGGACACTGGATGCCTGCTTCCAGTTACTGCTTGCCCTTCCCTGACTTTGTGACCTGGGGCAAGTCTTTGAATCCCTCTGAGCCCCAGTGTCCTCATTTTTCAAATGGAAGAGGGTTAGAATTAAGATGCAATCTAGTTGTTTTCCAAAGCATTGTCCAGCTAGGGAGGTGGTAGCACGTGGTGACTCACAGATTCCCGGACCTTTTTAGATCAAAGAACACTTCTAAGCCTTTGTGCAGGACTGATGTGCTGTGGGTATAGGTACTTTTATGTCCTCTAGTTAGTGAGTGCAAAGTACTCCTGGAAGCTTCCAAGCACCCAGGGTTTCAGTCTGCATTCTTCTCCTTTATATGCACTTTATATTTCAGGTTTTATAGTTTGAGGATTTGAAAGGTAAGAAAGGTGTGAGCTACAGATTTTGGAAGAATCCAGGAGCTGAGCTCATAGCTAAGAATATGTCAGAGGTGTTAAGCAGCTCTGAGGTATGTAACAAAGGCCATTCAGGTGACAGGAGGCCGCGGCCAGAACACTCCCTTCCCCTCCAGCTTATGCCAGCCAGATGGGGGATACATGGAAAGATGGAGATGTGGACAGCATCAGAGATTTTTCAGCTTTCATATCCCAGCTACTCATGCTATGTTACACACACACACACACACACACACACACACACACACACTTAAATAAAGATTTTCTTAAAAATCTTGTGGTCAGAGTGTGCCTTAAAATTTTTGGTTAGCCCAAGGGATGGGTGCTGTTGTGAGGGAAATTTCACAGCAAAGAAAATATTTAATGAAACTCATTACCTGGGGAGCCCATAGAAAGAAGGGGATATGACCTTGGTGCACTAAAATACAAAACTTTACTATTTAGAAACAATTATATATAATTTTACTGAAGGAGAAGGTGGGTCATGTCTTCACAGGCCCAGGGTTTGCCAAGTGTGTAAATCATCTGGGAAAACAGTGCTTCTGATCATTTTTATCCCCAATGTCTGAGGCTCTTTATTGTGAAGTATACATTCCCTATAAGCATTGTCAGGAGCTAGGTCTGTTGTGTAATAAATGAGCACTCATGGACTTAGAGGCAGATGGCAGCTTCCCTGAGAGGAAGCAAGAGACTTGGGGGAGGACAGAAGCACAGCCTGACTCACAATCCCTCATTTTGGTAGGGGAAAGTGAGGGCTCTTCAGAGTGTTTTCCTACCTTCTCGTGGCTGAAATCAGATGAGGCATTGGATTGCTTCACCCAGAGTCTTTGGATACTTCTGTCTGTGTCTGAACAGTGGGCCAGATGGACTATCAGTCAGCCTCGGGTGTTGTTTCTTCTGGTTTCAATTAGACCTGAATCTATCAAGTGTATGGCAAATGCCCAGAATGGGGCAAGGACAAGACGCCTTTCCAGCAGGCAATTTCTGTCCTCATAATCAACGTCCAAACACTTCTTGCTTTGTATACAATCCATCTGACTAGTAACTGAACCTGAAGCTTAGAAGTTCCTCGCAGTTTACTTTAGAACAAGATTTCTCTATTCTACACGCTGTTAGCCCGTCCATGGGGTTGCACAGTAGCTTAGGTTAAGGGGGGATTACAAAGATTTTCCATTTGGAAATCCGAGATGATTGGAAAAATAAATGGCAAAAATCAGGCTTCCAGAATTTACTTTCTACTGAACAATCATCTATATAAATTATTCCCTGTGACTATATATCCAATGTATCAAAAGCATCCAGGTATGGTATGGAAACAGGATTGGCAATCTTACCAGTTAAAAAATAGATATAGGTAAAATATATGTTTTATCTGTATATCTCAAGGTGTGCTTTTTTATTGAGCTTATCTTAAATAATTACATATTTTAATTATTAAAAGAACAAAACCAAAAGCTGGGTGTGGCAGTAAGCGCCTATAGTCCCAGCTATTTGGGAGACTGAGGCGGGAGGGTAGTTTGTGTTCAGGAGCTTGAGACCATCCTGAGCAACATAGCAAGACCTCCATCTAAAGATAAATAAAATAAAAATAAATTTTAAAATGTTAATAAACAAAACTTTAGTTTGACACATACACGTGTCCACTGTCATCTTTATTCATGGATGGTTGCTGATGTTTTAATTTTCACATATATTCCATGACTCCATCCTTTGTGTCTTTCAAATCTCATATCAAATGTCCCTCCTCAGAGGTCTTCCCTGACTAGTTTACCTAACAAAACTTCATCTAAAAAATCTTCACCTCTAGTCCAGGGTACAACTGGACAATTATGGCAGAAGACTACAGTGTGTGTTTTTATTTCTTTATTATTAAAATAACAGAATGCTCCAATTTGTGTCAGGTGCCTAACTGCTCAAATAGATGCTACACTTCCCAGATGGCCTTGTAATTGTGTGCTCACGTGACTAAGTTTGGGCCAATGGAAAATGAGAGAAATGAAAACACATCACTTGCAGTCATCTTCTTATTGATGCATCATGTGTCATGGCTATCCTCTCTTGCTGGGTAGACGTGGTGCATGTGAATTGCTCCGGATGAGTGCATTGGATGAGTACACTACTCTGGGAGATGAACAGGGAGATGGATGACACTTTGGTCCTTGGAGACCCTTGTAGATTCAGCATCTTCCACTCCTGGACAGGTCACCTTTGGGAGCAAAAAATATATAACTTTTGTCTTGTTTGAGCACCAGTATTTTCAATCTCTCTGTTACCGAAATTCAGCTGTACTCTAAACAATTCATTCTCTATCACATCTATTTCATTTTCTTTGTAACAGTTACCCCATCTTTATTTCTCTCATTGATCTGTTTATTTGTTTATTGTCTGTCATCCTTCACTGAAATACAGTTTCCATTAGGACAGAAATTTTATGTTAACTTCTGCATCCCCAGTGGCTAGAACAATGCCTGACACATAATATTTGTTCAATAATTATTTATGAATTAATGAACGATTTAGTAATTAGGTGTATCTGTTATGGGTTATGGGAGAGTGCATGAGACTTCTTTGAGTAGATCCTCAGCAGGTTTATTAACCATGGCAGGTTTATTAACCACTGGGAGGCCACAGAAAGAGGAGCAGGATGCCATGGTAACTCTTATTTATCTTTCACGCCTGTTCTGGGAGAATTTTATATTCTAATAATCTGCCTGGCCATTATTTTGTCTTTACCTGGTTTGTTCTAAGAACTGCCTCCAATGTTTATGTGGTGAGATACCAGAGCAGTGGTATCCAGCTAGTCATTCATTCCATACATATTTATCGAGGGCCTACGATTGGCCAGGTCAAATGGTTGGGGGAAGTGTACCTTTTTATTCTAACATCAGGATCAATGTCAACACATGAAATGTACGAAAAGAGGGTTCGTGTTAATTCACACTTGACAAATCACAGAGTCATACAAATGAGGAACTCAGCCAAGAATGATGTTTACAACTAAATCTGTAACGACGGGAGTCCACAGAGGAGCAGGATGCCATGGTAACTCTTGTTTACCCAGCATGCCTGTTCTGGGAGCTTTTTATATTTTAGGTTGAGATGCATTCTCTCTCACAATGAATCAGGGACACAATCAGGCTCTTATAAGGGCCATATTCAAAAAGTGGTGACATATTTTATATCTGAACTGTACTGACTTGTGAAAGTCAGTAAAATCGTTTAAACTTTCACCATAATTGGTAAGGGAAATAACTAAGCAGGTGAGGTTTATTCAACTTTTTTTTTTTTTTGAGATGGGGTCTCCAGGCTCAAGTGCAGTGGTGCGATCATTGCACTGCTCACTGTAGCCTCGACCCCCACAGACTCAGGTAATCCTCCCACCTCAGCCTCCTGAGTAGCTGGGATTACAGGTGAATGCCACTAAGCCCAGCTAATTTTTGTATTTTTTGTAGAGACAGAGTTTTGCCATGTTGCCCTGGCTAGTCTTGAACTGCTGGGCTCCAGTGATCCACCCACCTCAGCCTCCCAAAGTGTTGGGATTACAGGCGTGAGCCACCAACTTTGAATAATAAATATCATTGGGAGAAAATTAGGGAAGGCAGATTGAGGTTTCTGGTTGAGGAAAATGCCACTTGATTTTAGGGGAAATGATTTATTTTAGAGTAGGCTGTAGATTATAGTGGTCCTCAAAATCTTGCTGTACATAAGAATGTGCTTAACTATAGAAAGGAATAATTACATCATAGGCATTTACTTTTTTAAACTTAAAAGCCTAGAATTTTCCAAGGAAGAAAATAGAAGACATTTCAAGGTAATTTGGTGTGGGTGCATATACTCTCAACAGAAAACCAGTGTTTGTGAATATCATGCCTCAGCACCGTCACTTTAAAAACCTGTCAGGATGTCACTATAAACTTGGAAATGGGCACTTCTAAGTTTTCAAGTTTGAAATGTAAAATATAAACTTTGGTCAATATTCAGGCTTATTGTGTTATACTATTTTCATAATGAGAAAAGTAATGGCAAGGCCTGTACTTTCAGGAAAGGATAGACCTACAGGTCAACAACTAGAAAGTCTTGATATCTTTAGCCCCAAGTTTACTTTTGAATGGAAGTCTTTACTCTGGTCGTGCTGATTTATTTACTTAGCTTTATATGGTGTACGTAAGTTAGGTCGAGGGATTGTTACCCACCTCCTTAATGGTCTGCTTTTACTCCATGTGGCTCTTGTCACAGGGAATGGAAAACAAGTAGAATAGGTGGCTTCTTAATTTTGAATTTTTTCATTAGAAGTGTTTGCAGAGTTATTACCTCAGTTTATAACCTACCTGGTCATTATTTTATTTTTATCTGGTTTGTTCTAAGAACTGCCTCCAATGTTTATATATTCATACCTAAACACACTGAGAGTGGGACATCATAAAAGTTGGTCAGATTTTTGCAGAGTCCTTATTTTATGTGTTTTGTGCACCTTTACTTTAGGTAATTATAGGGATTGCATTTACAGAGTCTGGTGTAATACCATGAAAACAGGCTTATTTCAAATACTAGCTATGTCAGTCAGTTGGAAAGCCAGCATCATTTGCCTTTTTGACAACACATAGGCATTCTTTCAAAACCAGACTGAAGCATTTTATTTTAGAGACTTATGTTGTGTTTTGTGTTCTGAAATCTAGCACCTCTGCGTAATTGAAAATAATGGGACATCTTTTATTGGATTTAGGGAAATCGTTCCCCATGGGATTCCTCACTACCAAATGAGTAAAAGCTTGGTTGAGAACTTTTTTTATATATTATCCTCCTTTAGAAGCAATCAGATAGTGATGAGAAGGACAGAAAGGATATTTTAAAATTGGACTGAAGGAGAAAAAAACAAGTTTGTTAGTTTCATTCTCCATTCTAGTTATTAGAACCAAGTTAAACCCTCACAATCTTATCTTCTAAGGTTTTAATTAAATATTGTACACATCTAAAGTCTTGTAATGGTACTTTAAGTGTCAATGGAGCATGTGAAAGTCTTTGTATAGACAGGTAAAATTTCCATTTCTGAGTGATGAAATGTGATATCACCCTTCACCTTTAACTTGAAGTTAAAACTATCAGATTTTATTTTTTTATAACTTAAGGAAGGTGAAGTTAAGGGACTAAAAGTCTTCTAAATTGTCTTCTACAGAGCCAGAGATTTAAATGTAACTAGTTTGTTGTGATTTATAGTTACAATTATATTTGTGTATATGTATTACTTATCTGTAAAGTGTAATAAATATATTTGCAATTTTAAGAAAAAGAATGTGCTTAAAATGCAGATGTCTGTGCTCACCCCTGGAGATTCAGATTTAGCGAGTTCAGGGCTGGGGGATTTTAAATAAGCTTCCCAGGTGATCTCTGAGCAAGTCATTCTTGGATTACACCTTGAAAAACACTGTCCCAGGAAAATCACTCCATTAGCTGGGAGCCTCTGATGGGACTGCAGAGACCCACTGCAGGTTTTTAGAAGCTTCCTGGCACAAGCTTTCAGGGGACAAGCAGCTGCTTTAGTTTTCCATCCTTCATTAATAGAATCTGGAGCCTACAGTAGCTGGCATGCGAGTTAGAGCTATTTTAAACAAAAGAAAACAAATGATGTGCAGCTGGAAACTGCTACCTTGCAACATAAATTCTGGGGCAGTTTGTATTCAGTTTCTTGCAGATGTGGCAGAGCAATGTGATCGCACTTTCTAAAGCCCATAGTGCTACAGTGGCGACCTACAAGAATCTGACAAGGCTAACGTGCCCTGGGGCATATGCGACCATATTATCTTTTTCTTAAAGTTATGACCATGTAAATATTCAGCATGAGCAAAGCTGAGTGTTTCAGCACTTTATTTCAGTAGAGGCTTTATATTTCTCTAACTGCAGGACAAAATTATCCCTAAATGGACTGTCTATATATTTTTATTTCTCTTCATAGGTAATATTATAGCTGCCATGTTGTATTAAAATTACATCACAGCAACTTTACCTTTCTGGCACTTGTTTGCTCTAGAGTGATACATGCATGTGGAGAAATCTGCAGAGAAGGGCTGTGGCTGATTTGTAATGCCTTCGGAGTCTCCAATCTTTGCCTTTGCTTTACCTCTGGAGCTGCTGAATATGCCCCTGTGGACATATTTATGGAGTGTATCCTCAAAATTCATAGACTGTATCATAATTCTTTGGGTGGTGGTATGGATTGAATGTTTGTATCCCTCCAAAATTCATGTTGAAACCCAATCCCCATTGTGATGGTATTAAGAGGTAGGGACTTAGGAGGTGATTAGGTCACAAGGGCTCTGCCCTCATGGATGGAATTAATGCCCTTATAAAAGAGGGTTGAGGGGGCCTGCTTGCCCCTTCTGCCATGTGAAGACACATAGAAGTTGCCACCTATGAGAAATGGGCTTCACTAGACATTACATTTGCTGATAACTTGATCTTGGACTTGCCAGCCTCCAGAACTGTGAGCAATAAATTTCTATTGTTTTGAAATGACCTAAAGTATTTTGTTACAGCAGCCTGAACAAACTAAGACAGGCTGTGTTTATTTATGGTGCAGCTTTCTGGGTCTTGAATACAGACATTTTGTTTCAGGCCTAGAGTGGGGTTAAAGTATGAACATGTTGACCAGCCATGGTGGCTCACACCTGTAATCCCAGCACTTTGGGAGGCCGAGATGGGTGGATCACCTGAGGTCAGGAGTTTGAGACCAGCCTGACCAATATGGTGAAACCTTGTCTCTACTAAAAAAAAAAAAAAAAAAAATACAAAAATTAGCCAGGCATGGTGGTGTACATCTGTAGTCCCAGCTACTGGGGAGGCTGAGACAGGAGAATTGCATGAACCTGGGAGGCAGAGATCGCAGTGAGCCGAGATCATGACACTGCACTCCACTCTGGCAAACAGAGCGAGACTCCATCTTAAAAAAAAAAAAACAAAAAAAAAACAAAAATGAATGAGCATGTTAAACAAGGCCCATAGATGATTCTGATTCTGGGACAAAGAGTCCACAGATCCCACTTTGTGTTGACACCTAGATTAACACAATAGGGAAATGCAAAGAAGTAGGAACTGTGGTCTCTGCAACTGACACACACAAACAGAGGCAAAAAGGCAAAGACATTCATTACATGCAAGTGATCAAAGAACCCTTAATAATGGCTAACAGTTAGTGAATGCATGTATTAACTCATTTAATGCTTAGAGCTAGCTTCTGTTACTATCCCCATTTATAATGAAGACATTGAGACAGAGATGTTAATTATCTTGCATAGAATTGCAGAGCTATTAAATTACAGGGTTACATTTATTAAGCCAAGTCTGCCCCCAAAGTACTTATTCTAACTCCAACACCATACAGCTTCCAGCTAGTGTGCTTTCTTTCAAAATCCAAATTGTCAAGTATATACTTAGCTGCTTCTTTAGTGAACATACGTATGTATGTATGATAATTCATGTGGCAAAAGCATTTTCTCAGTTTTCCCTTAAAAATGATTTTTTTAAATCCAAAGAATCAATTTATAATAATACATTTGTATTAAAAAAAAATCAAACATATGTTATAGTAAATTCCAGTCAGGTACTATACCTAAGCACTGAGAATATAGAGATTAAGACCCTTGGGGAGCTTACAGTGTAATGGGAAACAGAGCTGGTCACAGTCCAGGATAATACACTGGACAGTCTACAGTTTGGTATTGGTGACTGGTATGGTGGAGAGCAGCTCAGCTTTGGCAGAAGTTCAGGGCAGTAGCTGGAGGTATGTGGGTGGGAAGGCGTCATGAAGCCCATCCATGACTGGATTCAGATTAAAATGATTTAGGAGACTTCAAGGAAGAAGTAAGACCCAGGTGGGATTTGAAGAATGCATTAGAGAGTCCATGAAAATATGAGTGCCTGTTCTGTGCTCCATCCTTCTATCCATCCTCCTTGGATGGCACTTAGATTTCCACACAGCCTTTCCATGCTTCATGCCATGGGACTTTGTAACCCTGGCCACAACTGCCTAGACCAGGGATTACTACCCGACTCAAAGGCAACTGTTTAGAAAGAAGGTGAAAAATCATTCCATTCGTTTGGGGAGTATGAGTGGAAGATGTACCTTGGAAGCAACAGTCAACTGTGTTTGAGGCAGCAAGATGTTAAGCGCACTGCTGTCCAAAGCTTGATCCATGCGTCTGGGCCAAACCAGGAACTGTTTGTTACAGGTATTTGAAAAGGCAAGTACTGAAATGGAAACGAACAGTTTAGACATTTTTGTAGTGATTGAGCATTGTCAGAACATTCAAGCACATGGCTAATATCTATATTAGGGATCTACTGATGCAAAACAAATTATCCCAAAACTTAGTGGCTTTAAACAACAATAAACATTTATGATGTCACACGATTTCTGTAGTTCAGGAATTCAGGATATGATTAGTTGGTTGTTTCTGGCTAAGGATCTCTTCTGAGATTTCAGTCAAGACGCTGGCTGAAGCTGCAGTCATCTGAAGGGTAGATTGAGACAGGGGCGCTGGGGCAGAGGGGATATTTACTTTCAAGGTGACTCATTCAGATGCCAGGTGGTGGGATACCTCAGTTCTTTTCCACACAGACCCTTCCATTAAAGTGCAGGAGTATTCTCATAACATGATGATTGGCTTTTCCAGAGTGAGTAATCCAAGAGCGAGAGGACAAGAAAGAGGCTACAGTGCTTTTTATGACTAGTCTCAGAAGTCATGCACAGTGGCTTCTGTGGTATTCTATTTGTTAGAAGCAAGTAACTAAGTCCAATCACCAGTCAAGGGGAAGGAAGTTTGACTCCACCTTTTGAAGACAGGAGTGTCAAAAAAATTGTGGACATATTGAGCAAGGTCTAGACAAATTCATGTGTTGTGGAACTTGCACAATGAGACACATGGTGTGACTATGGGCATATGTACCACTTATTACTCTATGAAAGTTGAGAAAATTTAAGAAGTAGTCTCGGCCAGGCACAGTGGCTCACACCTGTAATCCCAGCACTTTGGGAGGCTGAGGTGGGCGGATCACCTGAGGTTGGGAGTTCCAGACCGGCCTGACCAACATGGAGAAAACTGTCTTTACTAAAAATACAAAATTAGCCAGGCATGGTGGCACATTCCTGTAATCCCAGCTACTCGGGAGGCTGAGGCAAGAGAATCACTTGAACCCAGGAAGCAGAGGTTGCAGTGAGCTGAGATCACACCATTGCACTCCACCCTGGGCAACAAGAGTGAAACTCCATCTCAAAACAAAAAAGAAAAGAAGAAGCAGTGGTACCTAAAAAACAAAAACAAATTAAAAAAAGAAGTGGTCCTTTATCAGGGAGTGGTTTAAAAGCACTTGCCTTGAATCCTAAAGCCATAGTCTCCTACATTTTTACTCAGAAACCAAGAGAATTTTGAAAATCTATGCACCATCCCTTACACATTTTAAAATGAACACCAGAAAAATTGTATTCTAAGTTTAAAACATATTAAATAATATAATTCTGATATATAAACAAATACTGATATTTGAAAACAAAGGATTACATTTCCCTTTTAAATATATTCAATTGAATCTAAATAACAATTATTTGATATTCATTATCTCCAGTAAAAAACACATGAATAAGCCTTTCTAACATTTGGAAATTGCATCTTTTTTTCTTTTAACTTAGTTTTCCACTTCACCCAGAAAAGATTATCTTACTAAAAACTATTTTTTATTGAAAACCTTTTCCCCATCACCCTATCATAGTTCTCTGCTAGAAAAATATGTATATAAATTGAAATCCTAAGATTACTTTTATTTTCTGTAGTTCAAGGCTCTCCATGTTAAAATTTTGGCCTGAATTGAGTTTCATAACAAGTATTATTAGTATACAATTGATCAAACTATTATAAACATACTGATAAATACTAAAGAAAAAGCAAAGTCTTATTGGAGTTGCATATCTACATGAGATGAGTAGAGCTTTTACTCTTTTTAGCTTGTGATTTTTGTGATTTCATTGGATGAAAATGACTTACTGCAAGAGAGTTGAGCATTAATTTTGTACCTATTTTTCATTTTTATAAATGTCTGTGCTAAGAAATCTTGTTCTCATAAACAAGTAGGTGTTAATATAAGTTTTCTTATTGTAATGGCACCCAAGTCTTTTACTATTTCTGGCTCATATAACCAAAATTACATAAGGAAACATCCCCATGTATCTATAAAATTAAAAATTGTTTTTAATGATCTAGTAGCTGATAACTCAGGTTTAATTTTGTGGAAAATAAAAATTTAAAACAACCCTGCCTTTCAGAGGGATGTGTTATGCAGTCCTTAGAATTATCCACTTTTCGGTTTCTGGGAAAATATTAAAAAATCATCCTTATCCTTGAAAAGTCTTCATCTAGTATGAAATGACTATTAATTTTGTTTGGTACTCTTAAACTTAAAGGTACTCCCTTTAATCCAATATGTTTAGAAAGTATTGGAAAATAGAAATATTGTTCATTTCAATACCATTTTACCAATATGATATTTTTTCAAATGCTTTTGACTTCTCACCTGTTTTAGAAATACACAATGAAAATTTAGCTGATTCAATTTATGAAACACATCTTCCATTTGCCCTAATTGCCAAAGCTAGTTCCCTTTGTTAAATAAATTTGCCAATTGGGCTTACATTTTGTTAGAAAAAGTTATATTTCATTTTTTATTTCAATAAATATAGTGATAAATTTATTATATTTCATACAATTTTATAAAATACATGAAAAATAAATTATATAGTTATCTTATAGATGACAAATATCCTGTCAAGATTAAACTGCTGTCACTAAAATTAGTTTTTACCTTATAAGAAAAAGATAAATCAATATTCTGTTTCACGGTACTTAATTTATTATAAAGCAATATAATGTTTAGCCAAATTTATTACATTTTAAAGGAAGTGATGAATATGATATAAAGCAGGAAATTCCTTCTGTGTATGGATATGTATTTAAGCTTGTTCTCATTATACTTTCAATTCCCTCATTTATTTTTTAAAATATTAAAACCACATTTATATTATGTGTTATATAATTCCACTATGTAATGAATTTGCACATCTCATCCTGTTTTATTTTTCTCTGACTCTTACTCATGTTATCTTACTTCTATTTATGTTTTGTGATTTTTTTATTGTGAGCCCATATTGGCTGTAATTCTATCAGTGGGAAATTTTTGAGGCTGAATTTGGGCATACATTCTCCTAGGAAGGATTTCTGATGCTTCTGCAAGGCACCTGTGGGGATTAACTCTGACTCCATTTTAAATTAGGCATTAGAGCATAGTCCATCTTAAATTGTAAGTCTCTATTTGCAATTTTCAGAATTATTGCAAATAGTATAGATCTAACATGTATATGAAGGCTGACTTGCAGTCATGTATTCACAGGGAATTAAAAAAAACAAAACAAAGCTCCCTCCACCTCCAGATCCCAGGCAACATTCCTTACTGTCTGCTTGTGCATGAAGGGGTTTTCCACCTTGTTCTCTGAAAGTATATTTCTTCCTGGGTCTCACTTTTTGTATATGGTAATCTTACTTATGGCCCCTCTTCCTGCCCTGTTCGAAGGCTGTTTTTTCAGCGCCCTCTACAGGCCAAAGACCTAATTCCTCTGGATTCACACATGCACCCAGATTGGTCTATTCCTGATCTGAGTGAATTTCCCTTTCATTCTTACAGGTTTGTGTAACTATTTGGAATGGACTTTAAAAAATTATCCTTGTATGTCAGGATCCCAAGTATGCCATATTGCCAGAATCAGAAATCTTAGATGTAAATTTTGTCAATGTTCAGACAGTAGCAAATGTTAGCATGATTCGTTTGACTCGTGGATTTTATTTTGCATGGTTTTTATTTTTATGTACAACTTTCCTCAATAACCTGGTTAAAATATTGTTAGGAAGAAAATAGAAGAATTAAAAGATTCCTGGAAGTGCAAAATGATGAGTTGAAAACTTTCTGATTTGGACTTGGGCCAATTATTTTAGTCCTAACTTCCTGTCTGGTCCAGGGATAGGCATGTGATTTAAGCAGGCCAAGCTGAGTCCTTCTGTGGAATTTTAGAAAGAACACTAGGAAAGAGAAAAAAAGTCTCCTTTTTCTTGCATGTTGAACTGCAAGGATGGACTTTTCAATTTTCAGGTGATTGCGTCCTTTGAAAGCCTATTTGTATAGCAGGCAATGAAGCTGAGCAGAGAAAAACAAGATGAGAGACAGATGGAGAAGGAGATCTGACAAGATTGCTTGAGTCTATGAATTCTGGTGTTCCCTAGGCCACATTGCCCCCATCCTTCCCAGGTATGTGAATCAATAATAACTTCCTCCATTTATTTTGTTTATAACTTTTTTTTCGCTTAAGCTATTTTGAATTGAGTTTCTGTGACTTGTAATCAAAAAGTCCTAACCAGTAGAACCGGTCCAATCTAGCAATTCACAGAATCACATATCGTGATTATTTATGCTACTTCACTCAGTTGTTCTCCCTTCTCATGTTTATTAGGTGTTTTTATCCATAAATAGGAGAATATATGCATTTGTTTAAGAAATTATTGAGCACTAATTATGTGCTTCAATCACGCTAGATGATAGTGTTATGAAAAAGAGATAAAACACAGCTTCTGTCCTTGTAGACCTCACTGTCAAAATATAGAATGGGGCATCTGCCTGTAGTCCCAAATACTTGGGAGGCTGAGGTGGGAAGATTGGTTGAGCCTGGGAGGTCGAGGCTACAGTGAACTATGATTACACTACTGCACTCCAGCCTGAGCAACAGAGTAAAACCTTGTCTTTATAAAAATCACCACACACACACACAACCGGATAGAGTGATATGCAATGGTGGGTTAAGTGCTAACATAGAGGTATTGGGAAAGGCCTGTGGCAACAGCTAGCCAGATGAGAGATTGGGGCTGGAGATACTGTTTGATATAATCTTGAAAGAAGACTCAGAGAGCTCCACACAGAATGCAAAGGTGGATTTTGAAGGCAGAGAAAAAGGTTGGGACAAAGGCCTCTAAATATAGACTGGTATGGTATATAAAAGATAGCACTGGTGGAGCATGGAAAATTTAGTATTTAGATTAGTTGAATAATCAGAACTTTTGATATCAAACGGTTGCTACTAGGAGAACCCAAAGTTGTTCTGAAGTATAAAGAATTTTCTCCACTCTGCTTCACGTTCTTCAAGGCGAGTATTTCTGGCAGTAAAGCAACTATGCAGAGTTGGTGCTAGGAGCTATACAGATGCCATTTCAAACTATAGGTGTTTGGCGCCTTGTTTAACAGTATTTTGGAACACAAAAGAAATCTAGTTAATTTCAAGGATTGTACAGGGGAAAAGGAATGATCTTGCAGGCATTTGGAACTGGTCCTAATCAGCCTTAGTATTTTCCTATATTGACCTTAAAATATCAAAGCAAAACAAGACGTGGCTTTATAACTGGTTGATTAAGAAATCACCTCTCAGTGGAATATAAATACAAAATGACTTTGTTCTAGCATTGACTTCATCCATGCTCCATTGAATTTCTTTTCCCATCATTTGATGATATCTTAGGCAAATTCTATAACTTTCCAGTTATCTTTTGTAAAAGCCCTAATCTCACTCCTGTTAAAGTCTCCCCTTGCTGCCTCCTCCCAGTGCAGGCTGTAACCATGGTTCCTAGGACTGGCCTGGGTATGGGGCATGCTCTGCTCACTCCCTTCTCATGGTGTTCCAGCACACACATTGTCCTGGTCTCTGTCAGGGCCACTTCCTCTGCCTCCCTCTTCTAGGATACAATAGCTCAGCTAATATGTGAAGAGAGAAGACTAGGGTAAAAGGGAAAATGTTGTTTTTCTTTTCCTCCAGATAATGTGGATGCCATCTCTCTCTGACGGTTTTGCTTTTTACAAGTGGAACTTATTCCAAAGCTGGTTTTCTATGGAGATCATGGCTGGGGCCCCCAAAATGACAATTTCTTGATGAGGGCGACCCAGCTTTTGCTTGAGCTTCTAAGTCTTCCTCAGCCCACTTGGTTGTATTCCTCAAAGCCTCTTTGGTGTGTCTCTTTGCCTCTCTGAAGTCTCTGAGAAGAAGGAGTGAGGGAGGCTTGGTATAGGACGCTTATATTTGGTAACCCTGGAATGTGGGACTTCTGTTTTCTATTATGAGTTCCAGTCACCAGTTTTAGCACAACACAACGAAAAGTCCAATTAAACATACTTTCACACTGTTGTATTTCAGAGCATATTGTCTTTGGGTTATGTGAATGGGATCCTCCAATTGAACTGGGTTGTTGTCAGTTCTGGTGCTATGTTTTAAAGGCGATATTAAAAAAGGCTTAATCCCCCAACCCACTAAAATTAGAGCAACTAATTAGGGTTGCTAGACAAACTAAGATTAGAATCTTCATCATGGATGTGACATTTAGTAGATTATTGAATACGCGTAGCCTGGAGAATAAAAGATTCAAATGTATGATGCATTTTCAAGTAGCATAAGGATTAGAATTTGTTTCCTGGTGATGTGGTTTGGCTGCGTCCCCACCCAAATCTCATCTTGAATTGTAGCTCCCATAATTCCTACATGTCATGGGAGGGACCCGATGGGAGATAATTGAACACAAGGGTGGGTTTTCCCCGTGCTGTTCTCCGGATAGTGAATAGCTGTCTCGAGAAATGATGGTTTTATAAAAGGGCAGCTCCCCTGCACATGCTCTCTTGCCTCTACCATGTAAGAAGTGACTTTGCTCCTCATTCACCTTTTATGATTGTGAGACCTCCCCAATCATGTGGAGCTGTGAGTCAGTTAAACCTCTTTCCTTTATAAATTACCCAGTCTTGGGTACGTCTTTATTAGCAGTGTAAGAACAGACTAATATACCTGGGAAGTTACAGGGCAATTAATTGTATTCTATGTAAGAATTTTTAAAAATCAGAGCTTTCTAAAATGAACAATCTTAGGAGGTGGAGCGCTTTCTATAATTATATTAAGCATTATCTAAATACCACTTGATAGGAATGTTGTCAAGGAGCTTCAATGATAGAATGGATCATAAATCATGAGTTGAACTTTAAATATCTCTTTCAAACTTTTGGTTCTTTTACTCCAGAGAATAACACAAAATAGCTAACTACTTTAGGCCATAGTCACAATTTGGAAGGTTGGGGGATCAACACTGATTAAGGTTCTGATTCTCAGCTTTTTTTTTTTTTTTCAGACAGTCTCATTCTGTTGCCAGTCTGGAGTGCATTGGTGTGATCTTGGCTCACTGCAACCTCCGTCTTCCAGGTTCAAGTGAGTCTCCGGCCTCAGCCTCCTGAGTAGCTGGGACTACAGGTACATGCCACCATGCTCAGCTAATTTTTGTATTTTTAGTAGAGACGGGGTTTCACCATGTTGGCCAGGATGGTCTCGATCTCTTTACCTCATGATCCGTCTGCCTCGGCCTCCCAAAGTGCTGGGATTACAGGTTGAGCCACTGCACCCAGCCGATTCTCAGCTTTTTATCTTTTCAGCCAAGAAAAAACAATATTTGCTGTTTTTCTTATTTGGTAAAGACAGAATATTTTGATTAGCAGGAATGTATATGTATTTATTTTTAATAGGCGATACACTTTTTCAGGAAATATGCTCACTTAGGTCTACTTTTTAGAGCATAATTTTACTAACATCAAGGCATTTTGGAAACTAGTTCATAATCAAAAGGTTTTATTGGACAAAGCCTCAAAACCAAGGTAATTTCATGGTTTCAGAAAGAGCACTGAGAATTATTGTTCTTCCAATATACACTATTCCTGCTCCTGGTATTTCAGTGCTAATTCTTGTGAAGCAGAGTATAATTAATATTCCATTTGGATTTTTTTGAATCTGAAAAGTTATTTTAAAGCTTAATTAAAATAAACTGGAGACAGTAAACAAACTTTTTGAAAACAGAGAGTTTATAGCCCTATTTATATTTGATTAAAATGCTCTAATAATTAAAACAGTATAACGCTGGTATAAATTGCAAGATGGACAGGAAAGAATAGCTAGCTCCCTTTTGTCTATTACGCAAAAGAACTGAATATACTCTTAAGGAAACATCACAAATCATACAGGAGAAGAGGACTTATTTGTAAATGCTAGTTGCATATACCTACATTGCTAAAAATACAAGAAAGTAGAAAGAAAAAGATTCAGATCCGTATTTCATATCATGTCTCAAAATACATCCTATGTGAATGCATTATTAAGACCCAACACAAATCTAGACTAAAACAGAATATTTTAAATCTGAGGATTAGGAAACCTTTTAAATTAAAAAGTCATAGAAGAGATGACATGGAAAAGAAAAATGTTTCATCATGTAGAAATACAAAACATAAAGAACTTATGCCATTAAGAGGAAAAACTGGTAAAAATAATTGGCAATATGTGTGACAAATAAAGCACTTAATTTCTTTACCACATAGAGATCATTGAAATTCATGAGAAAAATCACTAAAACTAACTAGACAGAAGGCATAGACACACAATTCGCAAAAGAGAAAAATCAAACAGCAAATAAACCATATGGAAAAATGTTCAGCCTCATTAAGTGATATGAATTAAAATGAGGTATAATTTTACCTTCTAAATTATCAAAGATTTAATCATTTTGAAGACTAATGACACCGATGAGAGAGAGAACAAAGGAAAGCAGTTTGGAAATACTTGTCAGGAGCTTTAAAATGTCAGTATTTGTTGGCTTTGTCTTTCGATTTTCAGAAATTATCCTGAGAAAATAATACAAAGCAGAGCAAATGTTTTGTATTTTTTTTGCAGAATATTGGCAATCACAAAAAATTACAAATGACTAAGAAATTAGGCAATAGTTGAGTAAATTATAGCATCTCCATATGACGGAATATTATGATGCCAATATGATTCTTTCTGTAAGCAGTTTTTAGTAATATGGGAAAATGCTTATATTATAAGGCTAAGCAAAAAAGATAATATTATGTAAGCATTTGCAATATGCTTTACAAAAAAGACTGGGGGAGAGTCATCAAAATATTAACAAAAAATTGTCATCAGTGCCAGAGACAATATCGCTCTACTTTGGACCATGTTGGATAAACCCAGCCAAATCCTTATTCTCTGGCTCTGTTTTCTCTCAACATCATGTGGCTTGCCACCCTTCTGTTAACTCATAATTTCCTCCTTCAGACGATAATAAATTTAATTTGATTACCTCTTTCTTTCCATTAATGATATCAGCAGGTAACCTTGATTATGTGTGAGACATTTTGGCTTCTTAATCAGTTTTAGGACTCTCTTTAGATTAAAAAAAAAAAAAAAAAAAAAACCCACACATTTGCAAACCCTATTTGGATGCATTTCTTCAGCATGTGACATTTTATTTTTGAGTTGGATCTACCAGCATTAGTTTTATAGACTATCACCCTCTTGATTGGTTCCCAAATTCTGGGGCTGTATTTATTTGGAGATCACATATTGCTTCGTGCTGTCGACACCACCTGGTATCTCTTGTTCCCCCTACTTACCCACACAACCTTGATTTTTCCTTGTATTGGCTATAGAGTTGAATTTGGCTATTTGGAGAGCTACATGTGTGGGAGGAAATTTTCAAGCAGTATGACCCAGTTTAAAAATTGGGCTTTCCAATCAGTAGTGCAGGTGGGAAGACATCCTTGCTGTTTGCTCATGGCATGCCATGGAATACACCACTTATCTTTTCCAAGACATTTCCTCTCCTAGGTGACATAGATAGGAATCATGGATACATAAGACCTGCCTCCATTTCCCTGATCCAAATAGTAGTGAGGTTAGTTTGGCATGTCTTTTTCTTTGGAAATTCATGCCGACTCCTGGTACTGTTTTCTTTCTGAGTGCTCATCAATTTCTGTTTATGGATCCTGTTTACTAACATTTACTCGGTTAGTTACTAAGATGCAATAGTACTGTTTCCTCATTTCTGAAAATCAAGACATCTGCTCATCTTCAGTTTTGTTCTTCATGTCTTACTCTTCAGGATTTCTCAAGGTTATCATAATCACACCTGAGAGTTATTTTAGCCTAATGAAATGAAATTAATCTGGGTGTAGAGAACTGAATTCATTTAGTGTGGTTAGGTGCTTCCTTTCAAATTTACCTCACATCTAGGTCTTTAGTTCTCTACTAATGATGCTTGTTCCATCTGTCAGATGGAAGATCATTCTTGATGGAAAAGATAAAGCCAAAGTGAATGAAGTAATTGTTTTCTTACGTAATCTGTTTACATTAAAATATATTCTCTAGTAGATTGAAGACCTATTATGTTCTTCTTAATCTAAACATAGTTTGACATTTTCTAGAAATCTTAGGTACTTAATGCTTCCCAGAGATTTATGACAACCTTTTTCTGTGACCTTAGACAAATTGTTTAACCTTGATTTCCTTATTCTTTAAAAAGGAAATAATAGTAGTATCTATATAATCAAGTTATTATATGAAGATTGAATGAGTCAATATTTGTGAAAGGCTTTGAGAGTAAGCACCACCTATTTTTTTTTTTTTTTTTTTTTGAGACAGAGTTTCGCTCTTGTTACCCAGGCTGGAATGCAATGGCGTGATCTCGGCTCACCGCAACCTCCGCCTCCTGGGTTCAGGCAATTCTCCTGCCTCAGCCTCCTGAGTAGCTGGGATTACAGGCACGCGCCACCATGCCCAGCTAATTTTTTGTATTTTTAGTAGAGACGAGGTTTCACCATGTTGACCAGGATGGTCTCGATCTCTTGACCTCGTGATCCATCCATCTCGGCCTCCCAAAGTGCTGGGATTACAGGCGTGAGTCACCGCGCCCGGCTGCTATTTGTTAAATAAATATTCTTAAAACAATAATATCTGTGTTCCCTAGAGAACCCTTGTCTCCATTTTGTGTATGCCATCCCCTATGTTCAGTCATTAAATTATAATAATTGAATGATCAGAATTTATTTCTTCATCAGTGAATGCTATAGAGTAGCCTCAGCTGTTTATGAAGCACATAAAATGTTTCGTTAATTCCTCATTAGTAAACTTTACATTGTTTAATCATTTTAATTGTAGCTCACTAAATTTTCAATGGTGTTTATGAATTACAACTTTTAAAAGTGTTTTTATAATCTTCATTTGTTCTGGCTTTTGAATACATTGTCTTTAAAAATTTTTTTAAATAAGTGATACCATTCTCATTCTTAGAGAAAACAATGTTTAGTATAGGGCTTTTAAAAATCTTCCCCACTGATATATATTTGAATGATAACAAAATGGTTTCACTTATATTTCCTAGGTTGCATATGATTTGTAGCCCTTATTTACAAAATGATTAGTAAGTTTATGTGCTAGAAAGTTCTGATTTTTTTCTGATTATGTAATGTCAATCAATTTCAACTTTTATGTGAAGCATGTTTTTTGTCTGACTTTGAAAAACTGTATATATATATTCCAAACTTTCATTCTTCTATGCCGATTCTCTAACCCTGATTAACTTTAATAACCAGCTGTCATTCCTTTATTATCAACTTAGAAAAATAAGCTAAAATGTATATATTTAGCATTTATATATTTATAATGTAATACCTACATGTCTAAATACAGAAAAATATATATTTTGTCTCTTTTTCCTTTATAGGGTATGTAAAACTCAATGCTGCTTCTGTAGAAGAATGTAAAAAATTTTTAGTGATTTAGAAAATTGTAGGTTTTCTTGAAGCCCTTCAGGCAGAATTTGGCCAAATGAAGAATAGAATATCATATAAACTACTTAGGAAATGAATCATTAGGCTCTATAAAAGTAGGGGAGATATGTCTAAATCTAGTTAGTATGACAACATGGGGCAAAAGGTGCCTGCTTTCTGCTGACATTTCAAGCCCATCTGAGTGAGCCACAAAGGGAAGGGTTAACGACACTTAATACTTAATGCTAACTGCATGGTAATGGCCTCTGTGGAGAATTTGTGCAAAAGTGATCTGGGAGCACATTTAAAGCCCTCCTTTTCTTACTCTAGTCTACCTTGCTAGTCTTATGTTCTGAGACCTCCTTGCAGGGGCCTGACATTTTGGCTAAATTGAAGTATTCTCTACTTTCTAAATCCATCCCATGCCTGCTGCTACCTATAACTTAATTAACAATGAAGCTTTACTAATTAGCAAACTGATGTCAAATTTTTTTTTAATTGGTGAAATTAAATTTGTTAATAAGCATAACAAATGATGGAAAAGAGAGCTTACTGGTGAAATTAAAAATATTTAATATATGTAGATTGGCTAAAATACTTTAAAGACACTGTCTCTACCCTTGCATGAATAGAGTTTCAGAATCTGGCAAGGTTTGTCCTGTCCCCTTTGAGATGGTGCCAAAGGCTTGCTCCCTAATTGCTTCTGTGTCCAGCCATTGGTTTGGGATAGGGTTTCTCAACCTCAGTACTATTGACATTTTGGACTACATAATTGTTTGTTGCAGGGGTGTTGTCCTGTGCTGTGTAGCATGTATAACAGTATTTCTGACTTCTACCCATTCGACACCAGTAGTATACTCCCTTTTCCTCCCTGTGACAATGAAGAATGTTTCCAGACATTGCCAAATATCTCCTGGGGAGCAAAGTCATCCCAGTTGGAAACCACTTGTTTAAGAGGAGTTCTGCTTGCATGATCCTGACTAGAAGAAATAGAATCTGGCCTAAGGTGTGTGGCTACCTTCCTGCAGGAATGTGCCACACAGGGATGGAGGACCTAAAGGATAGCTGTGACTTCCCAAGTAGCAAAGTAGGTCATCTGATTAGTTTGTGCCTGCTATGTTTATGGATTCTTGTGCAGACCATCTCTGTCTGGCATACTAGATCTGAGCCTTGATTTCATTATAACCTAGTAGTGAGGTTGATGGTAGCTAGCCAACCCTCTCCACCACAGACTTCTTTGGTGGCTTCTGTGATTTACCAAAAAAAAAAAAAAAAAAAACAAAAAAACTAAGAATATTGATCAAATTTGATTGATTCACCAAAGACTGTTAATATCTATACAAGAAGTAGATAAGCACTACTTTACTGGAAAGAAATCTTAGTGGAGGCATGCTAGGCCCTGGAGAGCCAATCAATGGTGTGTTGAGATTTAGTAAACCCCATTCTTACTCACAAGAAGTGAAGGCAGTACAAGGGGACTTCCAGTAGTGTCCTCCAGACCAGGGACTACACAAACCCAAACTTTGTAAATTCTGCAGATTTGATAACTTTCCATCTATATTAGTCCATTTTCAAGCTGCTGATAAAGATATACCCCAGATTGGGAAATTTTCTAAAGAAAGAGGTTTATTGAACTTACAGTTCCACGTGGCTGAGAAGGCTTCACAGTCATGGCAGAAGGTGAAAGGCATATCTCACATGGCAGCAGACAAGAGAAAATAGAGCTTGTGCAGGAGAACACTTCTTTTTAAAACCATCAGACCTCTTAAGACTTACTCACTATCATGAGAGTAGGACAGGAAAGACTTGACCCCATGATTCAGTTACCTCCCACTGGTTCCCTCCCACAACATGTGGGAATTCAAGATGAGATTTGAGTGGGGACAGATCCAAATGATATCATTCCACCCCTGGTCTCTCCCAAATCTCATGTCGTCACATTTCAATAACAATCATGCCTTCCCAACAATCCCCCAAAGTCTTAACTCATTTTAGTATTAACTCAAAAGTCCACAATCCAAAGTCTCATCCAAGACGAGGCAAGTCCCTTTCACCTATAAGCCTGTAAAATCAAATGCAAGTTAGTTGCTTCCTAGATACAATGGGGGTACAAGCATTGGATAAATACAGCCATTCCAAATAGGAGACATTGGCCAAAACAAAGGGGCCACAGGCCACATGCAAGTCTGAAATCCAGTGGGACAGTCAAATCTTAAAGCCCCAAAATGATGTTCTTTGATTCCATGCCTCATATCTAGGTCAAGCTGATGCAAGAGATGGGTTCCCATGGTCCTGGGCAGCTCCACTCCTGTGGCTTTGCAGGGTACAGCCTCCCTCCCCACTGCTTTCACGGGCTGGCACTGAGTGTCTGCAGCTTTTCCTGGCACATGGCACAAGCTGTCAGTGGATCTACCATTCTGGGGTCTGGAGGACAGTGACACTCTTCTCATAGCTCCACTAGGTGGTGCCCCAGTAGGGACTCTGTATGGGGGCTCTAACCCCAAATTTCCCTTCTGCACTGCCCTAGCAGAGATTCTCCATGAGAGCCCTGCCCCTATAGCAAACGTCTGCCTGGGCATCCAGGTGTTTCCATACATCTTCTGAAATCTAGATGGAGGTGCTCAAACCTCACTTCTTGACTTTTGTGCACCCACAGGCTCAAGACATTGTGGAAGCTGCCAATGCTTGGGGCTTCCACCCTCTGAAGCAACAGCCTGAGTTGTACCTTGGCCCCTTTTAGCTGTGGCTGGAGCAGCTGGGATGCAGAGCACCAAGTCCCTAGACTGCACAAAACAGAGGGACACTGGGGCTGGCCCACAAGACCATTCTTGCCTCCTAAGCCTCCAGGCCTGTGATGTGAAGGGCTGCTGTAAAGGTCTCTTATATGCCCTGGAGACATTTTCCCATTGTCTTGGTAATTAACATTCAGCTCCTTGTTACTTATGCAAATTTCTGCAACTGGCTTGAATTTCTCTTCAGAAAATGGGATTTTATTTTCTATTGCATTGTCAGGCTGCAAATTTTCCAAACTTTTGTGGTCTGTTTCCCTTTTAAAACTGAATGCCCTTAACAGCACCCAAGTCACATCTTGAGTGCTTTGCTACTTAGAAATTTCTTCTGCCAGATACCCTGAGTCATCTCCCTCAAGTTCAAATCTCTAGGGCAGGGGCAAAATGCCACCAGTCTCTTTGCTACAATATAACAATAGTCACTTTTGCTCCAGTTCGCGTTAAGTTCCTCATCTCCATCTGAGACCACCTTAGCCTGGAACTTATTGTTCATATCACTATCAGCATTTTCATCAAAACTGTTCAACAATTCTCTAGGAAGTTCCAAACTTTTCCACATTGTCCTGTCTTCTTCTGTGCACCTCCAAACTGTTCCAGCCTCTGCCTTTTACATAGTTCCAAAGTTGCTCTCACATTTTTAGATATCTTTTCAGCAGTGCCCCACTCTACTGGTACCAATTTACTATATTAGTCCATTTTCATGCTGCTGATAAAGACATACCTGAGATTGGCAATTTACAAAAGAAAGAGATTTATTGGACTTATGGTTCCATATGCCTGAGAAGGCCTTATAATCATGGTAGAAGGTGAAAGACATGTTTCACATGGAAGCAGACAAGAGAAAAGAGCTTGCACAGAGGAATTATTCTTTTTAAAACCATCAGAGTTCATGAGATGTATTCACTATCATGAGAATAGCATGGGAAAGACTTGCCTCTCATGATTCAATTACCTCCCACCAGGTCCCTCCCATAACACATAAGAATTCAAGATGAGATTTGGGTGGGTACACAGCCAAACCATATCACCAGTACTAGTAAATGAAAAGGACTTGTGTCTTTGAACAGGGCAAAGGGTCCTGGGAGCCAGCTGGCTGTGATTTGTAACTGGGAACAAGAGAAAAAGAATCCAAGGGAAAAGAGCTGGTGGGGCAGCAACAGAGAACTGGGCCCAGCTGAGAAAGGAAGAAATGCCAGAGTCCTCCTGGGTCTCCCCTCTAATTCTCCTCTGCCACACTTGAGATGGGCCCAGTGTCAATCTCCAAGTTCAGTGCTCAAGCAGACTGAGATGCCAGTTTCCTCTTCTTGCAGGTTCTCCCATTCCAAACCCCCCTCATATTGCCTGATGATGAAGGTTGAAGGACAAGGTAGGGAACAGCCTCAGCACTTCCCCCAAACCATCTGCCATTTGCTTGAGCTTCTCTCATTATCTGCTGGGTAGAGATGAGGGACAAACTGAGGTGGGGCTGGTCTGCTTCTCTCTATACCCTAGAGAATGAATCTGGACCTTCAAAGTTGAGAAAGTAAGGTAGTTAGCATCTCTTGGTACTTACTGTTTTAGGGCCAAGTTATGAATTTTAAGGTATCAGTTATATTCCATTCAACATCCTATTACAAAAATATCAGCGCAAAAGCTGAAATTCTCCTTCTTCACACACGCTCTCCAATCTTACCTTCTTTACTTAACTTTCTGTTCTAAAAATCTTTGAAAGAACTAAGCAATGCAGAAAGTAACATAGCAGGCACTGGTGTACCAATTACCCACTTCTACTCAGAATAACCACATGTAGTATATTTTCCCATTTTCTCCCAATTTTCAAAATAAAAGGAATATAACATTATAGAGAAAGATGAAATCTCTTTGTTCATCCCAAACCACATCATATACCTCTTCCTGAAGGCAATTACTATCATGAAGTTGGTGTATATCCTTTCAGTTTTTTAAACTATGTATTCATTAACCAGTAAGCCATACGTATTATTTACTTATATAAATTATATGCTATGTGTTTTGTTCCGCAAATTACTTTTATTCATTGCTATGCTTTTAAAATCTTTGTTAATATAAAAAAACTTCATTCAATTTAAATTCTATGTAGTAATCTATTGTATTAATATTTCAAATTTTGCTTAAGCATTCCCTATTGATGGGCAATTAGATTATTTGCAATTGTCATTGTTCTGCTATATGCAAAAGTACAGTGAACATATTTATGTGACCCTGAACATACATACAAGATTTTCGCTAGAACATATAGCTAAAAGTGAAATTATTTGGTCGTATACATGACCAATTGATTTCTATATTCCAGTATGCAAACTTGTCTTGAATAGGAGTTGTGTGTGTCTGTGTGTGTATCTTATTTCCACATGACCCATCTGGGTCCCCTGTGGTAAATCAGGTCTCCCACTGGTGACTGGAGGTTCTCCTGCAGATCTTGTTTGTGAGTCATTGGGCATCTTAGCTCACTTCATGGTAGGCTGACTGTCAATACTTCCTCCAGCCAACCTGGACAGCAGCTGTGTGCTGGGTGAGTTGGAGCACAAATTGCAGCTCTAGGATGATTTGTTTTCATTATCAGGGGAGTCCTTCTCAACTCTCATTTCTCACAGTGACACTGATTACTTCTCCTTTCCATAGCCTGACTTGAATTCCTGGCTGCTTTGACCATTTCCTGTTGGGAAACCTTTCTCACCTCTCTATATTTCTATCCCTTTTCTGAACCACAGGAATGTTTATCTTGTTCTTGACTACAGTCATGTCTTTTTAGTGCATTAAAGGTATTTGTCTATTAACACTGTGTGAATTTATTTTAAAGGGAGAGCAGCATATGTAGCTTATGGAGGTATTTTGGCCAGAAGTTTAACATAGCCATTTAAACATTTTTGAAGTCTGTCTTTCTAGACCTTTGTTTGTACATTTACACACATGCAGACACAAACATCAACACACACACACATACACATGATATATGTGTATATATAGTCTTAAATGGAATCATGTTATACATATTGTTGTCCAATTTATTTTAATAATATACATTCATTTGGTGCATCTTCTTGTCTCTTTCTTCTTTCCTTCATTTCTTACATAATATTTCTTGATATTAATATAATTAATTTAATCATTGCTTTATTTGTCAACACTTTGTTTTGAATACTTCACAAGTAAAAACTATGCTAATAGGGAATACATATTTTAAGTGTGTATTTGTGTATATACATTTTTTCTCTATATATACAAGTGAAAATGCTTTTGCCATGTAGATTCTCCAAAGTAGAACTTCTGACACAAAAGTCATGACTATTTTAAATTTGAGAAATCTACTAAACTGTCCTTTGTGAAGGTGGCACCGTCTCATTTTTCCAAACCCTAAACTAGCCCTACCCAGACTTTATTACAATGTGACATTCATATAAATAATATTTGTATAGCACCCTGGTATAAATAGATGTTTCTGCCCTAGGAAACAACTGTCTGGGAGCAATCTGGGCCACTGGCTCCTGCTCATTGCCCCAAGAGTGGAGAAAGAAATATCTCAGCACCTGCAACCCATTTGTGGCACAATCATGGGTGAGAAACTCTAGTATAGACAACATGTTAATGTACATCTTTTAACAAGTCCATTTGATGAGTAAAGATTATTTGTCAGTATTATTTTATTTTGCATTCTCCTCACCAGTGAGATTGAGAGTCTTTTCAAATGTCTTTCAGTTATTTGTATTTCTTTCTTTGTAATACCTACTTTGCCTTTTCTCCTTCCTTCCTTCCTTCCTTCCTTCCTTCCTTCCTTCCTTCCTTCCTTCCTTCTTTCTTTTCTTTTCTTTTCTTTTCTTCTTTTCTTTTCTTTGACAGGATATTGCCATTTTGCCCAGGCTGGTATCAAACTCCTGGGCTCAAGCAGTCCACCCACTCCAGTATCCAAAAGTGCTGGGATTATAGGCATGAGCCACCATGCTTGGCCCCTATTTTTTTTTTTTTTATTTCTGATTGATTTGTAGGAATGC
Source organism: Aotus nancymaae (assembly GCF_030222135.1). Taxonomy (NCBI): domain Eukaryota; kingdom Metazoa; phylum Chordata; class Mammalia; order Primates; family Aotidae; genus Aotus; species Aotus nancymaae. The sequence goes on from NW_026988471.1 coordinate 36,401,274, forward strand.
ATTTTCATATAATGTATATAACTCTTTAAGATATGTATTTTGTCTGATACTTCTTTTAAAATTTGCGCACAGCATATTTTGCGATAAAAATTTTGAATTTCTAAATCATCAAATCTTTCGATCTTTTATGTTTCTGGCTTTGTTTGGGGATTTGGAAACTTTCCTCTATCATCATATTATTTAAAACAATTGTCATTCTTTAACATTTTTATAGTTTTGGAACTTAAAGTCCAACTGAAATTTATTTTAGGGTCCAATTTGAAATTGAAATTTAAGTCAGCTTCTTTTGAAATGGATATCCCAAGATCATTTATCAGCCAATCTGAATTTTACCTTTATCATTCTAAATCTCAATAATTCAAGAGTCTGTTTTGGACTCCCTATTCTTTTCCATAATGCAACACCTATTTCTTCACCAAGACCCCTAATATTATAATATGTTTAGGAATCTCGTGACCACTAAGGCTTGTTTTTCTTCTGTTAAAACTGTAATGTACTTCCTCTATCTCATAACGACCAAGCTAAGCTGCAGAGAATAAAGGCAGCACACGAGCCCACTTTTGGGATTAAATGGACAGGAGAGATTTGGTGCATTGTGATTAAGCTGTAAATGTGATTGGTGAAGAGACCAGAGCACCCTTCTGAAATGAGAACTGATAATTGAGGACTGGTAAGTATAAGCCCTTCCTGGGGTTCCTGTCACATGGCATATGCCCACTGGAATGGCAAAATTGAGGACAAATGTTAAACAAAACAAAACAAAACTAAACTAAACTTTCTCCAGCACTAACAGCTGGTGGGCCTAAGGATTATTCAGGTTAAGTTGAATTGACTTCAAGTTTGAGCTGACTTGACCTGTGAAGTTGTATGGACATCTAATCACCAGAAATCCTCAGATCTGCCTTAATCTAAAATTACCCAGTCACTTCCCTTGAGTCAAGAAGATAAACCAAACTATTCTAGAAAAACCACCACCCCTCTAGGACCTCGTGCATTAATGTAGGGTATGGGCTAGGCTCTGACTCAAACAATGTATTTCTCTCCTGTGCAATAAGGCAAGTGGAAGCTTTGCCCCATGGGTTAATCCAGTCACTTAATTTCTTCTATTGCATCCTCCCTACACCACCCTGTGGAGCACCAAGTCTCTAATTCAGCTCACACACATAGGAAAGGGCAAAAAAAGAAGTGGGGAGTGAAAGCTTTCTTTGAAAAATGAGATGTGAAAGTTGCACATATCACTTCTGCTTCTATTCTTTTGCCAAAATTTAGTCATCAGGCCACCCCTTCATGCCAGGCATGCTGGGAAATGTACATTTAGCTGGGTAGTCACTGTCCTGCTAAAATCCAGTGGGGGAAGTGCTCCCTTGTTAAGATGAAGAAGAGGAAAATGTATTTTTGGAATATTTAGCAATCTCTGCCTCATCTAGCACTATATTTTAATACCTGCACAGGTAAGAAAAATCCATTCACATAATACAAAGTCAAACCATAACCTATATATTTAGATCTGTTTATGTAGAGCTATCTATATTTCATCAATTCTAACATACATGTTTTACACTATAGCAGCTCAGCTCTCAAATTGGAATGTGTCTTCACAATTGATGGTGTCTTATAGCCTGTCAGAAAGCAGTAATGGTGTGGTTGTCATTGCCTGCACATTCATAAACTTAGCCATTTAAAGGTAAGCTCTCCACAGGTGCAAAACCTTTCAAACATTTAAAGGCCATTTGAGAAAGGAATATGAGTATTGGCCTTGCCTTGTAATCTTCTGTTCACACCTGATAAAATCAAGGATATTCCAGCATCAAAAATTGCAGAATGGGTATCAGCTTCTTGGAAGAAAATTCCAGAGAAAAAGGAATGCTCAAAAGAAATGCTGCATCACTAATGCTCTTGATAGCATGAAGAACAGTAATACACAGAAAAAAGTATAAACTTTAATGACTCTGAGTTGAAAAATAAATTATAAGACTTTGAATGTAGATACACAGAATTCTCTATTTAGTGTATTTTTTATGCATGCACAAGACTGACATGTGCTAAAAGTCTATTCTAAATAAATCCAAAAGAGATTTTAGTAACATGAAAACATAGAGTCTATCAAAATAGTATCCCAAACTTGGAAATAGACAAGAGAAACTTTTTTTTTCAGTGCAGTGCTAGGTTTGATTTTCCATTTACTCGAATATTTTATAACTTTATAGAGGCAGAGTTTAGATTGTACATTTAGTCCAGTAGAAATGCAAATCATTTATATCCTGTGAAATGGATAATCCCAGTAATACGGCTATAGCTTTGTCTGATATTAACCAGTTTTTTGCTCTTTTTGTTCAAATTTAACCCAACAATCTAGTAAATCACCTCTATATACACCCAGCTTCTCAAATGCTCTTTGGACTGATTTAACTTCACGCTCATTCTCTCAATAATTTACAAGTTGAATAAAATATTTGATGCACTTACTTTAAATTTGCATGAGAGTTTTGTTCTTCCTTTGACAAATCATAGGACACCTGGCAGCATTTCTTTAGTGGTACATAAAATAATGGCATGACTCACAATTGATGGCATGCTAAGTTCTATGGATTATGGTATTGCTGCTGCATCAATTTGTATGTCATCAGCAAGCTAGTGAACAGGAAATTAGAGTGACCAAATCACAAATGTTGTAGGCATGACATCTCAAAATGTTTTGATGAAGCTTTAGTCTGGAAACATTCTGCAGTAGGCATATGCAATAGGCATATGTCATTATTTTGCCTGCTCAGCATCAGAAATGGATTCCTATGTCTGGGGAATTTCCTATCTGTGATATCCCCTACACATTGAGCTGCTTTCCCACTGCAGAAGGTAACCATGGCAGATACTTGCTTCCCCAGCCTCCTTTGACACTGGAACATAGGTATGTTTACACCATCCTAGACTATAAATTAGAAACTGGTGCCTCAGTCAAGCAGGTTCTTCAGGGAATCCTCTCTAGGGATGGCACGAGCTGTCATAGACAGGGGTTCTTAGGGTGGCCATCACTGAAGCTGGAGCATGGGGCAAATGCCTAGGGTGGGGTTGTGGAGACAGCATCAGTTTTTGACCTGATTTGATGACCTGAGTCCTCTGAGGTTGTGTGTCCTCTTAATCTGCTTCTGCAGCTACCTTGGAAATTCTGTGAGCCCCGCAATCTCCTTTAATAGCTTCTCAGTCTTCTTTAATCAATGAGTCATTTGTATGAAACCGTGAACACCAATGGAACAGATATTGAGACTTGGAGAGCCCACAGGAAGCAATGCTTCATGAATAAATTTGGTTTTCTACCTGCCCAGGTGTATTGATGACTCACACTAACTTTATATTTGAGATGACAGACATTTTAAATTTTAATGTAGTTAAAGGAGCCCAAAGACCTAGAGAGATAGGAATGTTGTAGACAATTTATCATGGGAGGCTGTTTTGTCATTCCCCAACTATGGCCCTCAAGGTGACCTGCAAGGCACTCCGTTACCAAAGCTTTGAGAGCTGTCCTAGCACCTTTAAAAAAACACTGCAGTGGGGGAGAAGATAGCTAATGTAGCCTGGCTGGGGCTAACGACAGTGAAAAAACACTAGTTTCCTAGAGTTTTTCCTGGTTCTCTAACTCTTCCTCTCCTTGATGGTGGCTCTCTGAAGGCCAGTGATGTAGGTGAAAGATAACTGTCTTTGAAGTGGCTTCTTGGTCTAAAAGGGGATATCAGGATCCCCATGGTTCTGGCCCTGAGCTAATGGATGATTCCTGGGGACTTGGAATGTTGCTGTATTTCCCTTAGTCAAGGAGTAAGGATTTATTTGGTCATGGAATAAATGGAATGTTCAGCCAAGCCCACCCCATAGTACACCCAGGGGAGGGGAGAAGGGCAGAGTCTAGATCTTTAGGGTATAACTGGATTAGGCGTCATCAACATCAGGCAGAATTTCCACATCAGCTCCATGACCTATGGTAAGAGCCACTGTGGTAGGAACGGCCAATGAAAAACCTCTGAAACTCCTCCTCCACAGAAAAATTATGAATCAAAAGGGATATTGCATCCCTGGGGAAAGGGCATGAGTTTATGTGGTTCTCCAGCCTTCCTGACAAGTCTTAAGCTGCCCTGTATCTTTTTTAAAAATTCTTGTTCTGCTTAAATCCTCTGAAGCCAGTTTCATTTGCAGTGCCCTAACTGATACTGATACATGATTATTTTGCCAATGACTTGTATAATTAAATCTAAACATAAGAAAAAAGAAGTTTTATTCTTGACAGTTGTGATATCAAAGCTAGGTAACTGAATTTTGAACAGAGAAAATTAGCTCCTGTGATAAAATAGTCATGAACTTCTGCAGGCACTTAGCAGTTTAAGAAGTAACTAAGAGATGGGTTGGACACCACCAGCATATTTTACTTATTTGGACAATGTGTGTGCACACCCATTTATTGGACCACAGGCAAAAGCCCTTAGGTTTAGTCAAAATCAGAATGCTACGTTATGATGGAACAAGAATCTGGGGAAACATAAACAAATCCAAAATCTCTAGGATTGCCCTACTACAAACAAATACTTGAGCTTTATGCTGCCATTCCTGGAAAAATAATAACTAGCTTCTAATAAGCAAATAGTTCTAGGAAAAACAGACATTTGGAAAATACGATTTGCAGACAGACCAGCAAGCATACATTTAGGGAACCATAAAACCCTCTATAATAAATGCAGTTTAATTTTTTTAAAAGGCAAAATCAAATTAGGCTAAAAGAATTAAATAAAGTCTCTTGCTGCAGAAAAGACACTGTTTGTCTTTGTTTGTATGATACTAATTTTTATATTCCTGGGTAAAAGCAAAAAATAAGCTACAGAGGTTTTATGTTTGTTTCTTTGACTGTTGTTTGTTTCAAATCAGTCACCAGCAATTATAGATTCTTTCATATTCACACATTTGTTCATCCAACAGTGTTTTTCAGTGCCTCTCTGTGCTGGGCTCAGGGAAAGTATGACAAAGGCTGGCATATGAGAAAAACATGGTATATTTGGGCAACTAAAAGCAGTCGTTGGAGCACAGAGAACATAAAGGGCTACAGATAAGAAAGGACCAGATGATAAAGTCCTTTGAGACGGCATTGGATAAACCTGACATACAGTGCGTAATGGAAAGACATTAAAATACTTTAAATAAGACATGGGTGCTATCAGCTTCAGGTTTTAGAAAGATCGCGGCTGCCACATGGAGAATGAATTAGAGGACTCAAGAGTAGGTGCACCCATATTGCAGGAGCTTAGGAGAAGGAATGAAGGCAATAATTGGAAGGATTCAAGAATAATGTAGACAGTGAAATTAACAGGAATTTATTAAGTAAGTGTCTGTATGGAGGAAGGTATGAGCTCAGATTCTGACTTGAGAAATAAAATCGTTGGTGGTACCAATCTCAATTGTGAATTATACAAGAGAAACAGTTGGGAGTGATGTAAATGATGAGTTCAGTACTAGGTGTGTTTTATTCCAAGTGCTTGCAGCATGTGAAGGTTAAAATGTCCAAAAGGCTGTTGGATACATAAATCACAAAGAAGAGATCTGAGCTGAAGGCATGGCCTTTGAAATCATCAGCATTATCCCACTGGTGGCTGAAACCAAGGGTTGATGAAAGAATAGCAAAGCATATGGAAGAAAACCTTGAGGAACAGTAAACATAAGTGCTGTGGATAGAAAAAGGGGACTACAAAGATGACTGGAAATCAGTCAGAACCAGAGGTGTCTTGGAGGCCGTGGAAAGAGACTTGCAGGAAGGGTGGGTATCAAGTACGTTACAGACTGAGAAGTAGCCAATGAATTGAGCAATTAGGCTCTTTTCTGTGAGGTTTTTCTGGGGAAGAGAGTCGTGCTGCCTACCATAACAAGGTAGTTTTTCTTTTCCTTTTCTTTCTTCTCTACCATCTCCTCTTTCTGCTTCTTCATCTTTCTCTTCCTCTTCCTTTCCCTTCTCCTCCTAATCCTCCCCTCCTCCTCACTCTTCTTTGCAGATCCTGCAAATTCTTAAGACCAATGGGGTGTTTAAAAATTAAACTATATTATTCACATCCTATAGTTTCTTTTAGTGGAAACACTTTCTCTAATATATCCAAGACAGATTTTTCTTATCTAAGATAATTTGCCCTATCATCTGTGGGTGGTTATTTGTTCCAGGGACAGGATTTAGCAGGGCAGGAAAGCTCCTGAATAACAGGAGTATGGGTGGGGAAAGAAAGAATTCTGTTGCAGTGTCCTAAATATGGGAGTTGGAGGGGATTCAGACATCAGGTTTGGGGAATAAAGAGTATTTGAGTATTGATTTGAGAAAGAAGAGGTGAGAGGAAATAGAGGAGATGAGATTAAGAGCCAGGCAACTGAACACATGCAAAAGAAAGATGAATGTGCAGAAGTCTAGATCTTGAGAGCAGGGGAGAAAGTTAAGTTTTGATGTTGCTAGAGCAGAAACACTTGAGAGTAGATGCCAGGCTGGTGGCCATGGTTGGGTAGAAACCAAGGACCATGGGCTTTTGCTCCCCAAGGGCACTGACTCAAACTTCTCTCGTCTCACCTAGTTTCTCTGATCTTTGCTATTTGGACTATCCGCCACCTAATTTTCAATTTGTTTATTCACTTATTTATTCAACAAATACTTATTGAACGTTTGTAATCGTTATGCATTAAGAAGTGGTTGTTGAACATTCACTATGCATTAAGTAGTAGATATACAGATGGAAAGACAGCATCCCTGGCCTCAAGCTATGCTGTTTAAAGTAGAAATTGAAAGACCCATGAACAGGCCTTCCCCCGACTGTGATGAGTGGTATAGGGGAATTCGGTATGAGTTCTGTTGAGATCCTGAACAGGAGGACACCTGTGTCTTTCTGGGTCATCAGAGAAGCCTTCAGAGAGGAATGAACTTCTGTAGATCCTTCTTCACAGTTTCAGTTGCCTCTTACTTTGAGTAGCCTCTGGGATGTCCTTGCCTGGAGAAATGATCTCTCCTCTCCGCTGCCCTCTTTGTCTTATTGAGGCTTTAGAGAGCATGTCTCTTGGAATTTTCATGTTGATTTTTTGACCTCTCATTCAGACCTCTCATTTTGGTATTTTGTTCTAGTTCTCTATTAGCAGGTTGCAGGTTTTAGATTAGATGATATCTGCTCTACACCTACTTCTTGTGTTACTCCATCTCAGAAACTCATTGCCTTACAACCAGAGAATGAATATTTCATCTTTTTAAGTCTGTTTCATACTCCTGTTGGTGGTGGGGAATTCTAACTTCCTTGTCTCTGGCCAAACCTAATGACATTGATGATAAAGGACTTGGAAATAATAAATGAAATACGGTCACTGTGTGAATGAGGATGATGTCCTCCTAGGAATGTCTTCCTCCAGTTACAGACAACAAGAATCTGGCTCTTAGAACTTCAAAATTAAACATCCAAGTCTACTGATAACAGAGCATTTTAAGTTAGTGGGAATAGTATTTTTGGAAACTAACCAAAATAGTTAGAAAATAAAATGGGTTTATTAGGTGCTTTCAAAAGGTGTACTACAGACATTATTATAAATGAGCTTGTACAAAAATCCACTCTATGTGTATATGTATGTTACTCCACACTATCCCTTTCTTTTTTGACAAGGAGATTTTGTTATAGATTCTGTCTAATGAGAAAATCAGGAAAAGAAAAGGAGATGATGTCCTTATCTCAAAGCTTAAAAACTATATTAATGCATTAGACAGAAAGTTATGTTAGTGCATTTTAATAGATTATATGTGATTCATTTACAGTTATGATTTTATTGTGAAAACTGATTTCTTCATAAAGTAGGTTTCTATGCATTTTTTCCCCAGGAAAAATGAAAATGCATGATAAAAATGATAAATACTATAAATTAGTGACAGCCTTCTGGATCATCAAAAGAAGATTATTTTAAATGTGTAGAAAATGCTAAAATGGGTCTTTTCCTCTTTCAATTTCAAGTGAGGCAACAATATGATAGACATTAGACACCAAAATGGGTGTGAAACAGATTGTCATATGCAGACTTTACAAAAGGAATGCTCAAAAAACAGTTTCACAACTCTGAAACTCTTGAGTGCTTGATTTACTTTGAGAATATAAAAGGGTAAAGAAAGAGGAGACAGGAGGGGCATTATCAGCTGATTTTCTTGGGAGAGAATTATGGCTGTCTGTGAGTTTCCACCTGTCTTCCTCACAGGAAAAAAAGGGGAGTGGAAGGGCTGTTTTCTAATGTCAGGTTGCAGGAGAGGGAGCTTCACAGGGTCATTTGGTGAGTTTTTGGTATAATCCCTTGAAGGGAACTGCAGTTGGAGGGGTCAGGGACTGGTGCCTGGGAAAGCTAAAGAGACCAGTGGCAGCTAGAAGGAGGTGGTCACTTCGTCTCAGCATTTGTCAGTAGGTGGGAAACACGAGTGTTTCTTGTGGACCATATGTAGAGAGAGATGAGGCCAAACTGTCTTAAGTCTGCATTAGGCAGCTTTCAAAAATGACCTATCATGATTCCTATCTTCTGGTATTCATGCCCTTGTGCAGTCCCTTAGAGTGTACGCTGGACCTAGTGGCTTCTTTCTAATGAAGAGAATATGACAAAAGTGATGGGATGTCTCTTTCATGGATAGGTTACAAAAGACTGATTTCTGTCTTGCTGGGCTCTCTATTCCCTTCTCAGCTTGCACGCTTTGATGAAGCAAACTGCCATTTTGGAGAGCCCTACCTGGCAAAGAACTGAGGGTAACCTCCAGCCAGAAGTCAGGAGGAGCTAAGGCCCTCTGTCCAGTAGTCTGTGAGGAGCTGAATCCTGATATTAACTGGGTGAGTGAACTGGGAAGCAGCTCCTTCTCAGTTCAGCTTTGTGATGACTGTGGCCCCAGCTGTATAAGAGACCCTGAAGCACGGTATGTAGCTAAGCCAGGCCTAGATTCCTGGCCTATAGAAAGTGTGAGATAGTAAGTGTGAATTGTTTTATTTTATTTTGTTTATTTATTTTTTTGAGACATGGTCTTGCTCTGTCACTCAGACTGGAGTACAGTGGCACAATCACGGCTCACTACAGCCTTGATCTCCCAGGCTCAAGCGATCCTCCCACCTCAGCCTCCTGACTAGCTGGGACTATAGGCGTGTACCACCACATTCAGCTAATTTTAATTTGTTTTTATAATTCTAGAAATGAGATATTGATCTGTTGCCCAGGCTGGTCTCAAACTTCCAGGCTCAAGTGATCCTCCTCCCTTGGCCTTCCAAAGTGTTGGGATTACAAGCATGAGCCACTATGCCTGGCTGATTGCTGTAAGCCATAATATGGTAATTTGTTACCCAGCCATAGCTAATACAAATTCCTATTCAAAAGGATACCCTGGGGAATGAGGAAGCTCTAACAGTAAGAGTCTGTGTAGAGTGGACCACTCAATAACCAGCACAGAGTGGGAAACAGCAGCGACGGGGACAGAAGGTGTCACTTATGTCAAGGAAGCCCAGCAGAGGAGCCTCCAATGAGTTCTTACAGGCACCCATGAGAGAAATGAGCAAAGTCATCAGCAAAGACTTCCCTTGGCCCTCTTTTCCTTCCTTCATCCCCCAAACCACCCCTAGAAGGGCTGAGGCCCTGGTCAGCAAAGGAGAAGAAAGAAAGAGGAAGTGAGTAGATGGCAACCACACCCCTGAACCCCTCTGCAAGTGGCCTGCTTAAAGCAGCTCCCAGATGAGGAAGGGAAGAAGATTTTGCTCTAACTTGAGTTTAGATATTAATATTTGGGGCTGGACAATTTCTGCTTGTGAATTGAGCTTGCCTTTTGTGACTTAAAATGTCCAGAAAAGCCAGTGTTTGCTTTCAGGGACTGGAGAAAATCATCCCCACTGAGTATATATTTAAAGTAAAGTTGTCTTTTGATACATCACTAATTGTGTCATATGACATGCTGGCTACAAATATATTTTAAGTCTTTGAAAATTGGTAGATTAGTTATGCTGTCTATAACAATATCCCTATCATTCAATTTTTCAATAATTTTAGGCAATAATTTACTATATTATTTTTTATTTTGTTTATGTACCAGGAACATATCAGAATTTTTTAAAGTTCAGGATACAATCTCTTGGGATTTTTAACATAATGCTTAAAAATTAAAATCTGGATGGATGGGTACAGAGAGAATTTTTAAAACAGTGAAACTTTTCTGTATGATGCTATAATGGTAGATGCAAGCAATTATAAATTTGTCAAAACCCATAAGCTGTACAATACCAAGAGTGAACCCCAATTAAAACTATGGGCTTTGGGTGATAATTGATGCAAGTCTATCAGTTGTAATAAATGAATCACTCCGGTGTAGGGTTTTGATAAGCTGTGCATGTGTGAGGGCAGAGAGTATATATGGACTCTCCGTAGTTTCTGCTCTGTTTTGCTGAAAACCTAAAACTGCTCTAAAAAAATAAAGCCGTAGCTGGGCGTAGTGGCTCAAGCCTGTAATGCCAGCACTTTGGGAGGCTGAGGTGGGTGGGTCACTTGAGTCTAGGAGTTCAAGACCAGCCTCAGCAACATGGTGAAACCCTGCTCTACAAAAAATTTTTTTAAAAATTAGCCAGGCATGGTGGCTCGTGCCTGTGGTTCCAGCTACTCAGGAGGCTGAGGTGGGAGGATCTCTTGAGTCTGGGAGCTTGAGGCTGCAGTGAGCCATGATCACACCACTGTACTCCAGCCTGAGTGATAAAGCAAGACCCTGTCTCAAAAAAAATTTTTTTTAATAAAATAAAACCATAAAAATAAATTAACATCTCTCCCTTTTTTGCTGTATATGGAATGAGTTACTAAATATGTAATAAACTTGTAATAATATCCCCAGAGAACAAAGAAAAAGCAGCTATTGAGATAGTTTGGATTCAGCAATGAAAGTAAAGAGAGTTGAAATCTCTGAGGGAGAGTACTTAGGAAAAAGTAAACAATATAACTAGCCTGACAAAATAGAGGAGAAAAGAGAAAACATTTACACAGTTACAGACAGCATTTTTTAATTAGGTGAGGTGGTATGCCAGCCAAATGCATTCTATGTCCTCCTCTGCTCTGTGTCTCAAGAGACTGGCCTCACTGGGCTCTCTTGCCAAGATCTCTTGCCCTTTGGTTTACAGTTGGGTTTGGCTAGTGGAGGAAGGGCACATGGTCATTTGTTGTCACACCTCCTTGCCCTGGCACTGTCTTAAGAGCAGCCATGTTCCTCTGTGGTCACACAGAGTCTGGTGGGCTTTCTTCTCCTATGGTGGCTGCTGTCACCAAGCTCTGATAATATTATTTCCTGTCCCCTGCCTCTTTAAGCCTAGTGATAGTAATGGCTTCTTGCCACTGGTAGTTTTGTGGTTCCTCAATATCCACTGTGGTTCCTTTAATCCTGCCCACACCTCTGTGAAGACTCCCAACACTAAAAATGTCTTTCAAATTCCCAGATGAATGTGCTGTTTCTTTCCTGCTAAGACCCTCATTGACACAGGAAGGAGCCAATTACATTCCTGAAAGATCCAGAAACTGCAATAGTTAATGGTTTTATTATGTAGAAAGTATTTGCTTTCTACATCTATCCACAGCTTAGAATTATACGACCTGCTTACTTTTTGCTTTTTCTATTATTTGATTGCAAGTGTTCCAATAACCTTTTTTCAAGACCTTTTGATTAGAGGAGATTATTTTCAGTTTTGTTGCCAGAGTGGACTCCGAACCATTCTTTCCTTGTTGGACTCTTGTTGAGCTGACGCTTGCTGCACACATTCCACGAAGGCCTTGAATCTGGCCTCTGACCTCCTGAGATCCTTGGCAGTGGCTACTTTTGTTTCACATGTACCTAACCCTGCCATGTCGGGGGAATTTTATGCTTTGAAGTCTGGATTCAGCAACTCTAAGGTGAGTGTGGGAAATTAATAATATGGAAATAAAGTTGAAACCACAAAATTACCTGCTAACCAAAATTTGCTAAAATGAAATTTCCTTAAAACACCAGTGTTAATTCATTCCTCAGATGAATGCCAGGTGTGACAAATGAATCCTCTGTACTGTGGAGGTTGACAGATTCAGACCTTATGGAAAGAGGAACTACAGCCAATCCCAAACCTGGGCCCTTTCCAGAAAAGAAAGCTGTGCCTTCTGGCACAAGACCAAATTACCCAACCTGGGATCTGCTTGTAGGATTTTGTCTTATTAATTTCTATGGCATTTTGCCTAAAATGAGGGGCACAAAATATATGTATTTGGTTGATGTTTCAGATGAATGGAAGTTTAAATTAATAGATCAAAATTCATACTTAGAATTTTAACACCATAAAGATGTGGCTGGTTAATAGCTAATTTAATATAGCTAAAAGAATAAAACTTGTTTAAAAACAGGAAGCTCTACTTTCCAAAACAAACTTTGGTGGTCACTAGTGTTAGTTACGAATTTTCTCTCTCTTTTTCAGGATTGCACTTCCTGCCTCTTTGAGATTAGGCATTGCCCCGTGGGTTGCTTTGGCCAATGAAATGTGAGAGAAAGTGTCAGGTGTCAGTCCTGGGTGAAAACTTTATGCATGAGTGTGCTATGCATCACACTTTGTTTCTGCTGTTATACCCAGCAAGGCTTGTAATAGTGGCCACTGCATTGGCCTGAACCCCTGAGTGAGGGCCAGGGAAGCAGAGTCCGTATCAACCCAGGGTGATCATGGAGCATGAATGAGCAATATAGCTTTGTTGTTTGAGGCCAGTGAAATTTGAGGCCCATGTAACTGAGCCCATGCAGAAGTGACGAGTTCCTGATAACTCCATGCTAAAACCCCAAAAATATAGTCTCATAAAAACACTACGTGAGGAATACAGTAGTCGCCCCTCTTCTGTGGGGGGTACATTTCAAGACCCCCTGTGGATGCCTGAAACCATGAGAGAACCCAACCCTGTATATACTATGTTTTTTTCTATACATACCTACCTATGATAAAGTTTAATTTATAAATCAGGCACAGAGTTTAAAAACTAATCATAAAATAGAACAGTTATAACAATATGCTACCATAATCACTCTTGTGCATTGGAGCCATTATTGAGTAAAATAAAGGTTCCTTGAAGACAAGCACTGCAATACAGTGACAGTTTATCTGATAGTCTAGATGGCTACAAAGTGTCTAATGGGTGGGGAGGCAGACAGTGTGGATCCCCTGGATTAAGAGATGATTCACATCCTTGGTGGGACAGAGCAGGATGACTGGAGATTTCATCAAGCTACTCACAGCAGCATGCAATTTAAAATTTATGAATTATTTATTTTTGGAATATTCTATTTAGTATTTTTGGAACACATTTGACCTCGGGTAGTTGAAACTGTAGGTAAGAGGGGACTACTGTATTATATTTGGGAGTTGCATTTCTGATCAAGAACTAAGCAGCAAATAAACCTAACAATAATAGATATAACCTGTAGGTCTTATAAAGAATTTTACGTGTGAATAGATACATTTATAAAATAGAAATTCAACAGCTATAAAATTTCATTATAATTTGAAAATCTTTTTTATTTTTTTGAGACAGAGTCTCACTCTGTTGCCCAGGCTGGAGTGCGATGGTGTGATCTCAGCTCACTGCAACCTCCGCCTCCTGGGTTCAAGTGATTCTCCTGCCTCAGTCTCCGAAGTCGTGTGCCACCATACCCAGCTAATTTTTGTATTTTCAGTAGAGATGGGGTTTCACCATGTTTGCCAGGCTGATCTCAAACTCTTGACCTCAAGTGATCCAGCCTCCTCTACCTCCCAGAGTGCTGGGATTACAGGCATGAGCCACCACACCTGGACATAATTTAAATAGTTTTATGCAAAGCACACTGATTCTGTAAGAAACCCCAACTCTGCTGTGTCTTTAGTTTTACCTACCATAAATAGAATTTTAGAAACTTGATTTTGTTGTTGTTGTTTCTTTTTGTTGTTTGCCTTGCATTCCTGAGCTTTGAGAAAGTTTGGTAGAGAGCAGGGAATGGAGCTGGCAGGAGGGGAAATGAGTTGATGCCTTCTTTATCTTACGATAAATATTCCTCTTAGGTTCTAAAATCATTCAAACTACTCTCAAAATTGCATTTGTCTGTTTCAAGAAGTCATGGCATCCAAATAGTTGAAGACCTCGTTGAGTATTTTAGTTCTGTACACCTGTGGGGCGGGGATTCTTGACTTGGATTTGGTTGGTCCACTTTCTTAGCAGGTTTATTTTCCTCTTTCTTCTTCCCATTAAACAACAGTGAGTTACGTTTAAGGTGAAGAAGTTGGACCACAGCATGTCCAAGTGCTGTGGGAAGGAGGGAGATAGTGGCCATTGCACCTCTGCTTTGAGGATAATTGTGGGTATTTATTGACAAACAGTTCTGTTTATTTTTTAGCACTAGATGATAAAGACTTAGCTCCCACAAGCCTCCCTGAGTTGGTTCCTAGTTCGGCAGCAGTGTCCTCTTGGAAAGTTACTAGAAACTTCAAAAAAGCCAAAAAAGAGGCCTGAGTGTTCTTCAGTGAAGTACTAGGTTTAATTTTCTATAGGTTCCCTATTTTAAAACTATGCAGACAAAGATTAACTTGTGGATATTTTTCCAAAAAATTATGCAAAAAAATTCTGTCTCATGGAAGAATTATCTCTGAAAAGTTTCTTGCCTGGTAAGACATGAATCAGTTATTTTTTTATTTTTTATTTTTAAAATAGATACCTAGCTTCTCAAAAAAAATTTTTTTAAATTAGTCCTAACATCTTACCGTTTACCTTATTAATTAGTAAGTTAAATAAAATATTTAATGGTATTCTTTTTCTATTTATCTGAGAGTCATGATACTTCATTCTTGCAAGTTATATTTGAAGAGGTCCTGTTTCTGTTATGGGCAATGGGAAGTGAAACACTGGAGCTGTGGGAATAGAAAGGAAGTGTAAACACGGATAGCATGTATTTAAATTTTGTTCTTCTTACAGGACCATGTTCTGCTATGTCATTAAAGCAGACATTCTCTCATTAAAATTTGCAGCCTAATTGTAAATTCTGACATTGGAAAGATACTGCAAATGTATATTGATTTTATTATCAGGGAGGCAGTTGTGGTCAGCATTCTGCTCAGCCCCAGCTCCCATGGCCATATGAGATAGCAAATTAGCAGCTGCTGGAGCCCAGGTAACACAAGGCTCAGGCTCTGCACATCCTGTCTATATCCCTCTTTTGCCACAGTGGACACATGTGTACGTTATGTGTGTTATGTGTATGTATCAGGTCAGTGCAAAAGTAATTGCGCTTTTTGTCATTAAAAGTAATGGCAAAAACCGCAATAACTTTTGCACTGACCTATACCTATGTTATATATCTAATCGACAGAGGTTCCTAGGTCTACCTGCAGAGACCAATGGCTTTAATTTCAGAAAGGGTAGATCAAAGGGAGATGAACTTGTGGGGCATAAAGGAGGCAGAAGACAAACCTAAAAGTTCCATAAAACCTGCAGATGCAAAGTGCCTTCAGTTCAGAGTCAGATATCATCAGTTGGAGCTGGAGATTACTAGGATGTGAGCATCTTCAGAGGTGAGAGACCTGACTTTTTTTTCTGTATTAACATAACTTTTAGAAGGAAAATGATAGAAAAACTGTGGCTGAGGAATGCTTTGAGAGGCTAACAAAAGAATTGAAAAGGAATGAACCAAAAGTGGTCAGAAAGATTTGTCCCCTGATGCAAGATCAACCCTCTATCCTCTGTGCTCTGGAAAGAGCACTAGCTGAGAATGTAGAGGAGTGTGCTCTGCTGTAGACGACTACAGTGGTAACTGAATCAATCTCTGAAGTTCTCCCCAGATGCAAACTAGAAATAACTCTATCCACTGTGCCTCCATCACAGAGAAGTTGAGGCTAGAAGGAAATATCTGTAAAAAGTGCTCTGCAAATTCCAAGCACCACTCAAGTGTAAGTAATTCTATGAGCAGGTGTTTGCAGCAAAGGCAGGCAGGGAAACTGCATTGTCCATCTTCATACTGGACCATGGCAGAAATTTAAGTCAACAAAGCCAAGTTAAAAGCTGAATTTAAAGCCCACATCGATATATAATTCACATACCATAAACTTCATCTGTCTTCAGTCTTTTAGGACTGGAAGTCATTTTCAAATGATCAAAAAACATTCTAGGAAGATAAAAACTAAGCTATTTGAGAGCAGTTTTGCTCAGTGTCTCAGGACAGCAATATCAGCCCTGGGTTTCTGATGGTCAGTGGATTAAGAAAGGTGTTTGTGAACCTTC
Source organism: Aotus nancymaae (assembly GCF_030222135.1). Classification (NCBI taxonomy): domain Eukaryota; kingdom Metazoa; phylum Chordata; class Mammalia; order Primates; family Aotidae; genus Aotus; species Aotus nancymaae. The sequence goes on from NW_026988471.1 coordinate 36,417,552, forward strand.
GTTCCCATAAATGTCATCAAGTCTCTCTTTCACGCAGGGGCTGTATCCAACCAGAGCATTCTGTTTTATTTGGTCTGAGTTTGCTGATGTTCTGTGACAACCAGCTCCGGATGTTTTATAAACAATTAGCCTGACAGTTTGATGAATGAGGGTAACATTTGGGTATCATCTGCACTACAATGAAAGACAGATGATTATTTTTGACAGGATCACCACATGCAATGTAGAAGTGGGGAAGCCAGAGCCCCGAGGCTCATACCGTCTAAAGGAGTAGGGCCAGATCAAAACCCACTTGAGAGTAGGCCCAACAGCCTGGGTGATGGACCTAATTTGGGAATTGGAGGCAAAGCTGCAAAGGCAGGCAGTGCATTTTAGAAGCGCCTATGTTTGCAGTTCCGAATCTGAGTGAAACAAAGAGAAAGAAAGGCAAGTTCAGCTCTGGCAACAGTGAAAGCAACAGGTCAGCCTTGGCCCTGAAATTCATTTTAATTTACAGCATAGTTGTTTATTGTTCTTTAAGTTTTGTGTCCTATTTTATTCCTTAATCAATTTTAAACAATTGATATATAATTCACATACCATAAACTTCATCTGTTAAAATGTACGATTCAGTGGTTTTTAGTATTTTCGCAGATATGTGCAACCATCACTCTCTTTCCAGAATATCCTTTCCATCATCCCAAAAGGAAAGCCTGTACTCATTAACAGTCACTTTCCCCCAGACCCTGGCAACACGAATCTGCTTTCTATCTCTGTGGATATGGCTATTCTAGACTTTCATGTAAATGGAATTATATAGTATGTGGTATTTTGTGTTTGGCTTAAAATTGACTTAGAATAATGTTTTTGAGGTCCATCCATGTTGTCATGTGTATCAATATTTTATTTCTTTTTATGGCAAATTATTTTCCATTGTATGGATAGACCCTATTTTGTTTATCCATTCATCAGTTGATGGACATTTGGGTTGTTTCTGCTTTTTGGCTATTATGAGTAACGCTGCTACAATTATTCATGGACAGGTTTTTATGTTAACATATATTTTTCCATTCTCTTGGGTATATGCCTGGAATAGAAACTGCAGTATAAATGGTAACTCTATGTTTAACTTTTTAAGGAACTATCCATTTGATTTTTAATTAAATCAGGTGAGTATCAGTGTGTCTTCTCATCTCTGTAAAATATCTGAATTCTGTGGGAAGAAGATAGTGATAGTATAGAAATGTATAGACCAAGTGGTTTGTGGAACGCAGTGAGTGGTAACTGCCCCTACAGGTGTCTGAATCTATGACAGCAGCAGAGATGCTGGTTTTTTTTTTTTTTTGGAGGGAAGCATATCCATGTTGCAGCTAAGGAGCAGGCATATCTGCCACTAGCCAGTGGTGACAGAGACAATGATTTGATGGGTGGGGTGATGATTTTTCCTTCTTTTGAGACAGATTCTCGCTCTGTCACTCAGGCTAGAGTGCAGTGGCACAATCTCGGCTCATTGCAACCTCCACCTCCCGGGTTCAAGTGATTCTGCTGTCTCAGTCTTCCTAGTAGCTGGGATTACAGGCATGAACCACCATGTCTGGCTAATTTTTGTATTTTTAATAGAGATGAATTTTACCTTGTTGACTGGACTGGTCTCAAACTCCTGTTCAGGTGATCTACCTGCCTTGGCCTCCCAAAGTGCTGGGATTACAGGTGTGAGCCACGATACCTGGCTGATTTTTCCATTTTTAAAAAAGCATCAGCCAATCCAGAAATGCAGAAATGCATTTTGTACCTATTCTGTATGCAGCACACTGTGTGATTGCTATGAAGGGTGCAAAGAAGTAAAGCACAATGACCTTGTCTCTCTAGGACTGGATGGTCTAGCCCTGGGAACCAGCAACACATGTCCTGCAAAAAAAATTTTTTTTCAGGATTAAAGGAATTAATACATGGAAAATACTCAAAATACTGTACTATATAATATCAAATTGTATAGTATAGATTATAAGTTTTCTAGGGAACAGAGCATTCAGTGTGGGCTGTGAATATATGTGGGGGTCCCATATTCATAGTTTCCTCCAGGAAAGGGTAATGTGAAACTAAATTGGGTCTAATTGTACATATGTTATTCATCTTGAAATGAAAGAAGCATCTACTTTGCTTCCTTTTCCTCCCCCAGGCACTATCCCCAAATTCATAAGACCAGTGAACCCTGCTGGGACAATGATAGGATTTGTTTTGGTCACATGGTAATTTTGAGCAAAATGGCCTGGAAGGCATATGGGCCTTGTTCCAATGTTCTGTGAAGAGCAACGTGTCCCCTGGGCAAGTCACCTGACCTTCTAGACTCTGGTCAGAAAATAGTGGGCTTTTCTGGACACCAGATGCCTCCATGATTTGATTTCTTTCTGGTATATGACTAACGTGGAATGATTTTAAAAATTGCTGTGGACTGAACAGTGTTTCTGTCCTTTTCTGCAGCTGAATCTGGGTACATGGAGATGGAGCTGAATCAGTATTTTTTCTACATTTAATTCAATTCAGCACAGCAGGATCTGGATGAGGCAGGAAATGAGGATGCAAAGGAACCCAGGATGAATGCGAGAGAGACGAAAGTTCTGGTTCAGCTTAAAGTTAAACCAACATGAGGGTTAGATGGGGCATTATGTAAAACAGCATTTTGTTTCTGAATCAGAGACAGAGACATTTTGGGTAAAAGAGATAGGAGGCATTTGAGCTGCTTAGGGGAGTTCTGTTCTAAGGTCATACTTGAATTTCCTAGAAATCAGAGTTCCCATCATTTTCCCAAAGAACACAGTGAGAGTTTGGCCTCCTAGTCACTACTGATCAATTTAATACTGAGCAGTTTGGCAAAAAAAAAAAAAAAAGAAGAAGACAAATCCCAGAGTTCTTTGGATTTAATAACATAGTAATTTAGAGCAGATACATTTAATACCAGTGTTCAAGGCTAGCTACATATGGCATGGAAAATACTTTTTGAGTTGGTCATATCCACACATTGGAAAATAAGTGAATCAATCATAAATCTCTAAGAAGGGCAGAGCCATAGGGGTGGACCTCCAGTTTGTTGGAGGTTCCACATGGAGTAGCCCCCAAGTCACTAGAGTTTGAAGTTCCTTTTGAATGTCTGGAAAGGCCTTTGAAAATCAAACATAAGAGCTATTTTATGAGAGCTTATTATGTGTGCCAAGCACCATTTTGAGTATTTTCCATGTATTAATTCCATTAATCCTCAAAACAATCTTATAAGCATGATGGATGCAAGCTACTCTCAAATCATTCTGAAAAAAAATTTTTAAAAAGAGAGGAGGGAAAGAAAGAGAAGGATAAAGCAGTGGGGAAAATGCTACACAGAAGGAATGTGAATAAAGAGTAAACAGGGCTGGGTACATTGGCTCACACCTGTAATCCCAACACTTTGGGAAGGTGACACGCAGGTGGGTCACTTGAGCCTGGGAGTTTGAGACTAGTCTGGACAAATGGTGAAACTCTGACTCTACAAAAAATACAAAAATTAGCTGGATGTGGTGGCATGTGTCTGTGGTCCCAGCTACTTAGGATGCTGAGATGGGAGGATTGCTTGAGCCCCAAATGTCGAGGCTTCAGTGAGCCAAGATCATACCACTGCACTCCAGCCTGGGCAACAGAGTGAGACCCTGTCTCCAAAAAAAATTTAAAAATGAAAATGAGGAAATGGGATTTATTTGTACAAATCTAGCTCTAAACTTGAAATTATGTCAGAATAAACACTTAACAAAAATACCTCTATGAAGAAGATGTTATTCTTATTTTAGAGATGAAAAAAAACCTGAGGCACAGAGAAGTTAAGGGACTAGCTTTCCCTGATACCAAGTGGTGGAGCTGGGATTTCCAGATCATGGTTTAGGGAGGTTGATAGGGAAACAGAAACACAGAGATAGAAGTACTATTAGTTGTTCAAGTGGTTATTTTGTTCTTTGTTGCCAACTTCATACTACAGACCGAGTATTTGTGTTACCACCCCACCCCCAACTTTACAGATTAAAATTCTCACCCCAAGATGATGGTATTTGGAGCCCTTGGGAGTGATTAGGTCATGAAGGTGAAGCCTTCTTGAATGGGATTAGAGACCCCTCACTTCTTCCACCATGTGAGAACATGGTGAGATAATGGCCATCTATGAACTAGGAAGAGGGCCCTCATCAGATGGCAAATCCTCTGGCATCTTGATCCTGGACTTCCCAGCCTCCAGAACTGTGAGAAATACATTTGTTGTTTATAGGTAACCCAATTTATGGCATGTTGTAAAAGAAGCTCTAACAGACTAAGTCACTCCAGAAGCATAATTTTGATCTCATCACTAAGCTTAGCATTTGGGTGCTTGGGCAAGTCTAGTGGAGAGGCAGGTAGGCTATGGGAAGTGGAGACTATGAGAGCCAGGAGGTGCCTAAGATCTCATCTCATTGATTGCTTCTTAAAGTGTGGTCCTTGTGCTGCTGCTGGCCCAGACACTGTTATCTTTTTATGGCCAGATAAGTGTAGAAAGTATGGGTAAGCATTTAGAATTCTTACAGAAATTTGACATTGCTGCACCTTCCAAACATCATTTTTCTGGTAATTCGTTTTTATTATATTTCACAAAACATCAGTCTACAATGGATTAGGCAGGAGGAAAGAAGGGAAAGATGTGTTCCTTCATTACACATTTAGTTTGAGAAGCACTGATCTAGCCATATTCTCTCTATTTACAGACAGTTTGAGAAGCACTGGCCTAGCCATATTCTCTCTATTTACAGGTGGGACAACCAAGGCTTGGAGAAGTAGAGAGCTGTTTCAAGGTCTCATAATTATACAGTGGGAGAAGAGGATCTAGAACTGGGTCTTTTGCTTCCAGCTTCAGTGCCTAGCAATCTTTAAGGGATCCCATGCCTATTTAGCCCTCACACATCCTAGGCAGCAGCCATAAGGGCAGCCTAGGATCCATCTCTCCTTTATCTGCAAGTTGCCCCTGGGTACCAAAATAGGAACCAGAGCTCTGGCTAAAGACTGCCCAGATCAGTTTTTGTTGGATTCAAGCTCTGGGCTTAGGGAGAGAGAACACCTCTCTGAGAACATTGTTGCTGACATCTCATTGTTCCCTGCCTTTACTGCTCACTTGCTAGTTATAACTTGGAAAAGATTGATCACTGGGTGAGAATAAATAGGAATTCAGGTTATTAGAAACGTTTCCCAAGGATATAGCACCTTTTTAATACCACAGAAGTTCATAAATTTTCCAGCTGTGCCAGAGGCACATGGTTGCAGAGTGTGAAAGCCAACTGGCACTCTAAGTGGAACAAGTGGAAAATTCTGGGCTGTGAAAGCCAAAAGGAATTCTTTACCTTAATTAAGAAAGAGCTCTGCAATAGTGAAAGTCAAGGTAGAGAAGACAAGCTTTGGCATCTGACTTCATTAAAATGAACTCTGCTTAATTAGGATTTAGTTAACATAAATTGGAAAAGATCAAGACCAAAGCCCATTGAACTAGGTCCAGTTTAGGAATTAAAACTGTACAATTCAACTCCTGCCCTTGACGGCAGTTTTACCTTCTTAGATTTATAGGTAACAAACTTGATCCCCTTCCTAAGGGAATGTGCATAAGGTACTTGCTTCTCTATGGGAAATGAACTCAAGGGATTTTGAGAGATTACATTTAAAGGGCAATTTTCATTTACAGTTCTCTGATTCAGTAAGTGTTTAGCTTTGCATCAACCAAAAGTTTGTTTAGGACCACTCTTGGTGTCTGGCTGCTTGCAAAAGTCAAATCAGTAAGCTATGTAGGACAAGATGTTACTCAGATTGAATCACTTCATATTAATGAAATGTTAATAAAGCCAGAGAAAGGGGAATGTTAGAAATCCAAATAAACACCCTTAATGTGATTTGTCTTCCCAAACAGTTCCTTGGATTCTCTTTTCAGTGTGGTCGTGTCTCAAATGCCTTTTAGTGATAACCCTGAATACTCCGCATTTCAACAAGATACAAACATTTCTCTCTTCTGTTCTTATTTGCTGTTTCTGTTAGAAACATGAAAGCCACATCAGCTAGATGGAAATCCTAGAGGAATTTAAGAAGAAAAGATCAATTGTTTGACAATAAACCTGGTAAATCCCATGTGATCAAATAAATGCTTATACATGAAAGCAAGAATATTGTACTTTGAACTGTTAACTATAAAGTTAGGGCTAAAAATGATTGGTCTGGAGGCCTGTTGTTAGGGCAAGTTGTATTTCAACACAAAATCTAAAAAGTCTTAGATGACAAGGCAAAGATCAGTGAACATGTGAGAGCTGACATTTTCTACTACTGAGGTTCTTTTGTTCTTGGCTTAAGAAAATGGATCTGGGATAATCTAATTTTTATAAACTCCTGCAAATGAAGTGGCTTTAGTTACTTTGTGGTTGTTGAAAGGGACTGACCCTTCCTGTAGCTTTGATGTGCAGTGTGAATTTGGGAAACGGAACTTAAGTTTGCCTTTCAGTGCTGAATGGCTAGAAGCACCATTAGCCAGCCTCATGTATCTGTCAGAAAAAATCAGTTCTCCCCTGGTAAAGCCTCTTCTGTCTCGGGATCATGTGAGATTCACCACACAACACTCACTAAACATGAGATCATTTTTACATAATGAGGGAGTGAGAACTGGAACCTGATTTCATACTTTTTTCCCACAGATTTTGCTTTCTAATCTTGTCAGTCATATCTGCAAGGCTGACAGTTACCATGGACTGTGGCCAGGCCTGAGGGAGAATGTGTCATTGCTGGCTGTGTTGGTCATAGCAATGTGTTTGCCTCAGAACAGATCCAGCGTGAACGAACACACAGAAAAATGTGTAAGAAGGCTTGTGACTGAAACAGGCCAAAGGTGAGTGCTGGGACTGTCCATCAGAAATATCCAATGACCAATAACAGGATATTCACACAGTAATTTTACTTTTCAATAACTTATCGAGTTGCCAAGCAAATAATTAATAATGGTTTGTCACTAGTTGGCAACTTCTCAAAAAGTCTATGGTTGAGAAGGACACTCATTTCTCATAACCCCAGTCAGTACTAAATTACAATGTCAATCAGCAAATGTGTCAAGCACCAGAGCATTGTGTTAGCAGCAGCTGAGGCATCAATATGAGTAAGACTTATTTCTAACTCACAAGAGAAGCTCAGAGTCAGTGGAAGAAAAATATGTAAACACGTTTTTCTAATGCAATAAGATGAGGTCTATAATAAATGTATGAAGAAAGTGCTACAGGAACACAGATGGAGGGTTGATTGATTCTGCTTGAGAAAGTCTGAGAAAGTATCAGAGGGAAAGAAAATTTAGCTTCCTGGAAAGATTAGTAGAATTTACCAAAAAAGGAGGCTATTTTAAGCAAAGAAGTGCATCAGATGCAAAGAATGATGTCAAAGATGTGCTTGTTATTTTCAGGGCAGTTTCATTGTCAGTATTTCTGTGTGTTCAAGAGGTATATTCTCCCAATCAATCTAATTTTCAAGACTATTGTCCTACTTTGAACTCAAAATCTAATTTGAATGCAAATTGACCTCTTTGTTTGAATAGTTTCAGACTGCCCCTAGAAACAATGAATGCATTGGTCCCATAGGCGAATGCATTGGTCCACAGGCAGAGAGAATGGAGTTCCAAGTCAGTCAGCTCAAGGTTCAACACAAGGAGGTGGAGACTTCAGACTGGAAGGTGAAGTAGGTTCTACAGTCATTAGCGGCAGAAGACAGCACAGAAGACCAGGGAGACTTCACGCCAGTAGAGGCCAGAAGAAAATTCTCACTGTGGGCTTCAGATTACTCTTTAGTCAAATGAGCTAGTTTGACTAGATCGGTTATTGGCAAACTTTGTTTCCTAGGCCCCGGGGGTTCCATGAAGGTTCTTCAGTGGCTGGTGATGAGAAAGAGTAAGGCCAAGTTGGGAAGGCTAAACCTCCTCCACCCTTCACTTCACTAGAACATTCTGATTTCATTTGTTTTCATATTGGCAATCCACATAAGATATAGTTTGAAAATGGTATATTTTACAGTTCAGAAAAAAAGGAAAACCTTGGAATAGAGAATTAAGTACTGGCTCTCTATGATTCCAAGCCTCCTTTACTTCTTCTGAAATCCTGCAGAACTTGATTTATGCCTCTTTATAATACTCAATTTTACCCTGTGTTATTTTTTATGTTTCAAAGACATGCACTTGTTTTTTTCTCTTCTTTTTTTTTTTTTTTTTGCTCAATGAAGGCAAGTTCATGGTGGCTAAACCTTCCCAGACATTCTGGCCTTCTTCCTGTTCCTCAGATTCATCAAACTCGTGCCCTAGGGTTTTTGCATTTGTGATTTTACTCTCTCCAGAATATGTTTTCCCAGATTTCCATGAAACTTTCTCCTTCACTTATTTTAGGGGCCTTCTCAAATGTGATCTTATCTGATGAACTTTCCTGAACACCTTATGTATAAAATATAACTCGTATTCTCCTTTCACAATCTCACACACACATGAGCCTCTTTATTCTGTTTTAATTTTTCCATAACACTTAACATCACTTGACATATTTTGTATTTCATTATTTGTTTTACATCCATCTCATCCAGTAGAATGTAGATTCCAGGGGCCAGAGACCTTTCTGTTTTGGTCACTGATGTATCCCGGACACCTGGAACAGAGTCTGGCATGGAGTTACCACCCACTCACTGGAAATATTTGAGACTCATTTCCTCTCTAGCCAAGACCTCCTGTTAGATAAAGATAAGATCCCACCCATAGTGACTGACAGTTCAGCCATGTTTTCTTATTGTCTGTAATGTCCAAATTAGTGTGCCAACAAAAACCACCTCCTCTAGTGCTAACAGTCTGGATAGAATTGTAAAGAAAGAGCATGGAATTTGGAGTTGGAAGATTTCGATTCCAGTCTTAACTGTCACATACTAGTGGGGTGCTTTTAGGCAAGTGACTGAATCTCTCCAAGCTTCAGTTTCCCTACCTGTAAAAATGAGGTAATAATTTACCTGGCACATAAGGTTGCTGTAAGAGTTATGATAAGTACAATGTGTGAAGAGTGGTTTGTAATTCGTAATGACCACATTAGATGCGGCTTCTGGAAAATGAAGCAGTGGAGGAGCAGGACTCTTAAGTTGCCCTTAAGTCAATACTAGTACTTCTGGCAACTCCCTAATTCCTCTGGAAATAGAGACAAGAATAGCCCTTTCTGTCTGAAGGTGGAGAAGTGAATCAGATCATCTAACTGAAATGCCTTCCACTTTGATTCATGATTTTATGTTTGTGATGAAATTAGTACAAAATATGGAGCACAGAAAGTATTTTTACTGATACTTCAAGGTTTTCAAATTAATGGTCCCCCTAAACAGTCGTTTTCAGCCCTGTGGAATTATCTGTTGCCATATGTAATGGAAAGACATCTTTATTTCAAGATTTATGCTAATTTCTGTTTCCCCGTATTTATACTATGTGCCTTAGCCCCATAGATTCAGAAAATAAATTACGTATCTATGGAATGCATTTGGCACTTAGTTTGAATTGCCTTTCCCAATAAACTATTTGTATTTATTACCATTAATAGAAGATGCTTGAACGCTCAGGAGGCAGTGTGTTCTGAGGCAATGAACACTGAAAAAGGAGTTAAGAGTTTAAGTTCTTGTCATCATTCTGTCACCAGCTAGCTAAGCAGCCTCGGGCAAGTTGCCATCTCTCTGGGCCTCAGTTTCCATATGCATGAGTATGTGTATGCACCTATTACATATATATTTATATATACTGTATATAAAAGGCGGGGAAAAGTCACATGAAATGCCAACTGCAGATGCAAGAAGAGAACTGCCTTTGCTTCAGAACACACCCTATATGGGCATGTGTGGTAATGGAAATGAGACCTACTGGGCATAGCTTGACTGGGCTAGGACTGAAACAAAAATGAATATGTTTCTCTACATTATAGAAGAAAAAGATACTGATAAAGTGACTTGGGAAGAGAGAGATGCTAGAGAAGGGGCTGTGAGTAGGCAGAGGCAGGCGAGGCAAGGCCCAATAAAAAATAACCAGAGGCTGGGACTCGAATGAAGAAATGAACAGACACTGGGAAGCTCTGAGTGGTGGGAAAGCCCAACAGACTTTTAGAACAGGGATAACTGATGTCTGGTGAGGAGACATTTTCCTGATGGACCAGGAGCAGATCCACTGGACTAATGGACACATTTGTGCTAGATTTGTGCTCTCCTTATAACACACTTAGTCTCCCTCTTCTAGGCCTCGCTCTCTGTTAGATTTTCTCTTTCCTTAGCGTCCTCATGGCTATGCTTGGGGCGTCAAATCCCTGGCTCTCCAGTTGCAATTGCATTTTTAAGAACACCTCCTTTCAGGGGGAGCAGTGGATGACATCGGTGCTCCTGATTAGATCTCCAAAGATCTTTTTTTCTTTTTCTTTGAAACAGAGTCTCACTCTGTCGCCCAGGCTGGAATACAGTGGTATGATCTCAGCTCACTGCAGCCTCTGCCTCTGGGGTTCAAGCGATTCTCCTGCCTCAGTCCCCTGAGTAGCTGGGATTACAGGTGCCCGCCACCATACCAGGCTGTTTTGTATTTTTAGTAGAGACAGGGTTTCGCCATGTTGGTCAGGCTGGTCTCAAACTTCTGACCTCAGGTGATCTTCCCGCCTCAGCCGCCCAAGGTGCTGAGATTATAGGCATGAGCCACTGCACCTGGCCGATCTCTTCTTCGTTACCATTTTTGTATACACTAATTTACCCCTTTGCTGTGCATTTATTTCTACTCACAGCTTCTGAAGCTTTTCGGAGAACTGCTTTCAGGATACCAGGGCCTGTGCGGAGAGCCCATCCAGCCAAAGCACCTAGACATTTATTCTCTATACCCTGCTGTGGCCTTGGTGAATGGCCTACAAGTGAGGTAGGTATGAAAGCCCAGTGCTCTTGCTTTTCTGGCCTCTGGTACAACTTGGAGGCATAACTTACACTCCAGAGGTCCCCTGCAGGATCAGGCCAAGGCTACCCTCCGTAGGACTTGCCTACAATGACACTCTTGCTTGGCTTCCTCCTCTTCCTGCCAGCCTCCCTGACCTTAATTTTTATTTTAGGGTTGGGGGTACATGTGAGGTTTGTAACATGGATAAACAGGTATCACAGGGGTTTGTTGTACATAATATTTCATCACTCAGATATTACGCTTAATACCCAATAGTTATCTTTTCTGTTCCTCTCCCTCCTCCCACCCTCGCCTCTCAAGTAGACTCCAATGTCTGTTGTTTCCTTCTTTGTGTTCATAAGTTCTTATAATTTAGCTGCTGCTTATAAGTGAGAACATGCGATATTTGGTTTTCTGTTCCTGTGTTAGCTTGCTAAGGGATGATAGCCTCCAGCTCCATCCATGTTCCCACAAAAGACATGATATTGTTCTTTTTTATGGCTGCACTCCATGGTTTATATGTACCACATTTTCTTTATCCAGTCTGTCATTGATTGGCATTTAGGTTGCTTCCATGTCTTTGCTAGTGTAAACAGTGCTGCAACGAACATTTGCATGCATGTGTCCTTATGGTAGAATGCTTTATATTCTTCTGGGTATAAACTCAGTAATGGGATTGCTGGGTCAAATGGTAGTTTTGAGAAGGAGTCTTAATAAATCACTTGCTCACAAATCCCAAATCCACATCTCAGGGATCCCAACGTAAAAACACCCTCTATCTCCCGAAGTGGGGGCTTTTAACCCGTTTTAGGTCATAGATACCTTTAATTATCTGATAAAAGGACTGAGCAGTTTTCCTTTTTCAAAAAAATGAGTACTGCTAGGCACAGTGGCTCATGCCTGTAATTCCAGCACTTTGAGAGGCTGAGGCAGGAGGATCACTTGAGCCTAGGAGTTCAAGGCTGCAGTGAGCTATGATTGTGCCACTCCACTCCAACCTGGGCAGCAGAGTGAAACCTTGTCTCAAAAAACAGCAACAAAAACGTGCACAGGCCTGTAACTGGTTTGCATTTGCTCCACAGTCTTGGAAGTGTAAGACAAGTCTCATCCTTGATTTTTGCAAATCATATCTGACTCAGCTTTCCACTCACCAGGTGGTTGAGAAATCCAAGGAGGGCTTTTCTCATTCTTCCTCATTCTTCACTTGAGATCATACAGGAAACCTGGTCCAGAAATGCTGGGAAGGGCCACAGAATTTCAGTTCCATACTCTCAGGGTTTTTGTTCTTCACTCAGGGGTGCTGTTGACAATGTATGGTTCTGCTCAGGGATCTTTGCTCAGCCTCCAGACTGCAGCAGTAGCGTTCAGACTCTCCAGGTGCATCTGCAGGAGGCACACACTCACTCTTAGATGAGGCCTTGATACCTCTGCTATACTCTGTGTGAGCCCCACTACCAGATCTACATGGATAGCACCTCTCCCCTCAGTTTCTATCCAAGATCTGTTTTCAGGAACTACCCCACAGTAGCTTCACAAAGCTATCTCACCCCCACAAACCAGCCATATTCCCTTTGTCTTCCCTCTTCTAGGGTAATTCCATGTCTGCCCTCTGCCTCCAGCAAAGAAGTGGATAGAGGTGGTCTCCAGGGCAGGACTGAGTCCAAAGAGCACTGAAAAGTGAAGCACAGCTATCTCCCTAGAAGGAGGAAGGGAGAAATTGCCCTTTTACTCATCTAAAGACAAAAACTAATTAAGGCAGACGTTAATGTCTCAATAAAATATCTCCCACCCCCATACAATATTGTATATGGCCCTAGGAAGCTCAGAATTCTCAGAACTCCAGGTTGTAAACACCTGACCCAAAGGGAAGGAAGTAAGAAAGAAAGCTGTCACCCATCCTACCTCTACCAGCCAGTGACAAGGACACTCAACTTTAGAATTAAAATGTATCTCCTTGATCTAGAATCTATCTTATGCCCATGGCTTCCCTCTCATCCAGTACTGAAGCTGCTTTACTTGAAAGAGAAAGTGAGGCAAGACTAATAGAACCTTTGGTTTTACCAAAGTACCTCACTAACAAGCAAGGACGTGATGTTGGTTCCACTTTTTACCATGGTTGGCATCATGTTGCCATTATGACAATACTTGTTGAATCTGTTAAAAACAATGTCATTCAGAGGCTTGCCTCATGAATTGGTGAAAAACCTTGGACAAAGTATTTTGGCCAGGTGATACCAGTGATAAACATTCCCAGTAGTCAGATGGTGGCCAGGGACCATCAGCTTCTCATGAATAGGAAACATGTATTATTCATCTTTATATACCTAGCAAAGAGCATAATACCTTGCACTAACATTATTAATAAATAAATGTTAAATGGACCTAATTCATCTCAAGTGTGTGTGTGTGTGTATGTGTGTGTGTGTGTGTGTGTGTATATATATATATATATATATATATTTCACGGAGTCTCACTCTGTCGTCCATGCTGGAGTGCAATGGTGTGATCTCAGCTCACTTCAACCTCTGCCTTCCGGGTTCAAGTAATTCTCTGCCTCAGCCTCCCGAGTAGCTGGGATTACAGGTGCCCGCCACCATGCCAGGCTGATTTTTGTATTTTTAGTAGAGATGGGGTTTCACCATCTTGGCCAAGCTGGTCTTGAACTCCTGACCTCATGATCCACCCACCTTAGCCTCCCAAAGTGCTGGGATTACAGGTGTGAGCCACTGCACCCAGCCTCAAGTGAATTTTATTTGCTGGTTAGCATGAAAGATTATGTCAATAAGCTTTATAAATATCTCCTTTTGGAATAGGAAGATATCTTTATATTTGCACTTGTTGTGTACTTCACCATCCTGAATATAATAAAGTCACATCTCTTTAAATATTTAAATTAAAAGGACTCTGAGTCTTATCCCACTATTGCACAAACATTGTTCATTACCAGAATGTTTCCTCCTATATAAGAACCCTAAACATTTAGTCCAGCCACAAGGTGGTTGCTCCAGTCTTGTGCTTTTATTGGAGTGGGAACCCAGAATCTTCTCTTTCAGGCTAGAGGACTCAGTCTGGGAGATGAGATATTTCAGAAATATCCACCATGTGGCTATTGCTGCCACCATGGCTGGAGACCTGTTATTGTGGTGGAACCAGGCAGCATGAAGGATGCCTTTGTCCAGCTGCTGCCACAGCACATTGTTCCCACCTGTCATAGTCCAAGTTACTCTTCTTGCTCCTAACTCCTTGCCAGGATAAGAACTTAGATGCACCTTCTTGAGCTGGAGGACCCCATAACCACCACTAGAAAATAGTTTTCCCCTATCAAAATTGCCTCATGTGCTCACAATGGTGCAGCTATTTAAATTCACCCATGTCTTAGTCTGTTTGGGCAGCTACAACAAAATACCACAGATTGGGTAATTTATAAACAACAGAAATGTGTTTATCACACTTCTAGAGGCTGGGATGTCCAAGATCAAGGTGCAGGCAGGTTTTAGTGTCTGGTGAGGGCCCATTCCTTATAGATGGAGTCGTCTTGCTGGATCCTTACATAGCAAAAGGGGCAAAGCTCCCTCAGTCTTCTTTATAAGGGATGCAAGCATTCATACCATGCAACCTATGTGCTCACTTCCCCACAGCTAAGCCCCTGTGTCAGAAAGGCTGGGTCAGAGATGATGCAGCATTGTGCCTGGACTTATCTGGGCCCCTGCATTGCTCATCTCCATGGGGCACCATGTAGAGAGAATACATGCTGACTGACATCAATCTGGAATTTCCTATGCCTATCTTCACCTAGCTATTTTTTTCATCTATTTCCAGTGCCAATGCCATACGCAAACTGCCAGAATTATACAATAAATAATGCTAAGATAGCACTTTGTTTCTATGACACTTTATGTTTACATAGTGCTGACATATCTGTCATCTTACTTGATAATCTCTTCCTCACACTAGCCTTCTTATGTTTGGGGACCAGTGTTTATATTCAACCCCATCTTATAATGAAGAATGTGAGAGTAGACCAGGTTAACTAACTTGTCCAAGTCTTATAAGTGGCAGGCCTGGAGTTTGAACATAAGTCTTAGTTTTAAAAGGTGTCAGAACCTTCCTTTAAGATGAAACTGAAAGCAGAATCCCATGTATTGAACAGACAAATATGGAGCTGTTATCATTGGAGGAGTGTGGGATCCCCGTCCTCTCTAAAAACCCCATGTCATATGGTTTGGCTCTGTGTCCCCACCCAAATCTCATCTTGTAGCTCCCACAATTCCCACGTGTTGTGGGAGGGACCCAGTGGGAGAGAATTACATCATGGGGGTGGGTCTTTCCCATGCTGTTCTCATGATAGGGAGTAAGTCTCACGAGATCTGATGGTTTAAAAAAAAAATGGGAGTTTTTCTGAATAAGCTCTCTCTCTCTGCCTGTTGCCATCCACATAAGATGTGACTTACTTCTTCTTGCCTTCCACTATGATTGTGAGGCCTCCCCAGCCATATGGAACTGCAAGTCCAATAATCCTCTTTCTTTTGTAAATTTCTCAGTCTTAGGTAGGTCTTTATCAGCAATGTAAAACAGACTAGCAACAAAGTCTCTAAAAGCTATTCCAGGTCCATCCAAAAGTCTATGACTCTTAACTAATTTCATGTATGCAACTGATGCTGTATTTGATTACCTCCATTTTACAGAAAAGAAAACTGTGGTTTCGAGGTATTAAAATGCCTTTGTTTACTTTCCTTTTGCATCTGTCTGGTTGATATTTGAAAATGAAACTCAGCCTTGGCATGACAGGAAGGAGGAAGGGAATGTGTCTCCATTTGGGTTTGTACATTTGTGACTCTTTTCATGATGTGAAGATAGTTCACACCAGGTAGGTGAACCAAGTCTTCACACCTTCTCCTTTGCCTTTCTTATGCCTGTATTGTTGAGATTTTAGTGGAAGCCACTCTTCAGAAAGTGAAAGCAATGTCTGCTGTAAAGCAGCGTTTACTCATTTGGTCACCAGAAAGGAAGAATACTGTACTAATATTCCAGTGGAAATTTATAAAATATAAAATGATAACAGTCATGGCTGCAAAAATAAATCTTGTTGGTCTCAGCATCACATTTATGATTATGGAGGATTCTTTAGGATTTTATAGAAAAAATATTTAATTGTATTTTTAAATCTAATTTTTCCAGAAGAGAAATTTGTTCATTGTTCATGCTCTTCAAACATTTGGACCATGTAAGAAAGTGATTGCAGATTACAAAGGGAATGCTTCCAGTTTTTGCCCATTCAGTATGATATTGGCCGTGGGTTTGTCATAAATAGCTTTTATTATTTTGTGATACGTTCCCTCGATACCTAGTTTATTGAGAGTTTTTAGCATAAAGGGCTGTTGAATTTTGTCGAAGGCCTTCTCTGCATCTATTGAGATAATCATGTGGTTTTTGTCTTTGGTTAGGTTTATGTGGTGGATTATGTTTATAGACTTGCATATGTTGAACCAGCCTTGCATCCCCGGGATGAAGCCTACTTGATCGTGATGGATAAGCTTTTTGATGTGCTGTTTCAATCGGTTTGCCAGTATTTTATTGAAGATTTTTGCATCTATGTTCATCATGGACATTGGCCTGAAGTTTTCTTTTTTTGATGAGTCTCTGCCAGGTTTTGGTATCAGGATGATGTTGGTCTCATAAAATGAGTTGGGGAGGGTTCCCTCTTTTTGTATTGTTTGGAATAGTTTCTGAAGGAATGGTACCAGCTCCTGTTTGTATGTCTGGTAGAATTCGGCTGTGAACCCGTCTGGACCTAGACTTTTTTGGTTGGTAGGCTATAAATTGCTACCTCATCTTCAGCCCTTATTATTGGTCTATTCAGGGTTTCAACTTCTTCCTGGTTTACACTTGGAAGGGTGCAAGTGTCCAGGAATTTATCTATTTCTTTCAGGTTTACTGGTTTATGTGCATAGAGTTGTTTGTAGTAATCTCTGATGGTAGTTTGTATTTCTGTGGGATCACTGGAGATATCCCCTCTCTCACCACTCTTATTCAATATAGTATTGGAAGTTTTAGCCAGAGCAATCAGGAAAGAAAAAGAAATAAAGGGTATTCAATTAGGAAAGGAGGAAGTCAAATTGTCTCTTTTCGCATACGACATGATTGTATATTTAGAAGACCCCATCGTCTCAGCCCAATCTCTCCTTAAGCTGATAAGCAACTTCAGCTAAGTCTCAGTATACAAAATCAATGTGCAGAAATCACAAACATTCATATACACCAATAACAGACAGAGAGCCAAATCAAGAGTGAATTCGCATTCACAATTGCTACAAGGAGAATAAAATACCTAGGAATACAGCTAACAAAGGAGGTAAAGGACCTCTTCAAGGAGAACTCTGAACCGCTGCTCAAGGAAATAAGAGAAGACACAAACAGACGGAGAAACATTCCATGCTCATGGTTAGGAAAAATCAGTATTGTGAAAATGGCCATACTTCCCAAAGTAATTTATAGATTTAATGGTATCCCCATCAAACTACCAATGACCTTCTTTGCAGAACTGGAAAAAGCCACTTTAAACTTCATATGGAGCCAAAAAAGAGCCCGCATAGCCAAAACAATCCTAAGCAAAAAGTACAAAGCTGGTGGCATCATGCTGCTGGACTTCAAGCTATACTACAAGGCAATAGTAATCAAAACAGCATGGTACTGGTATCAAAACAGAGATGTAGACCAATGAAACAGAACAGAGGCCTCTGGAGCAACACCGCACATCTACAACCATCTAATCTTTGACAAACCTGACAAAAACAAGCAATGGGGGAAGGATCCCTGTTTAATAAATGGTATTGGGAAAGTTGGCTAGCAATGTGCAGAAAGCAGAAACTGGACCCTTTCCTGACACCTTACACTAAAATTAACCCCAGATGGATTTAGGATTTAAATATAAGACCTAACACCATAACAGCCCTAGAAGAAAACCTAGGCAAACCCATTCAAGACATAGGCATAGGCAAGGACTTCATGACTAAAACACAAAAAGCAATGGCAACAAAAGCCAAAATAGGCAAAAGGGATCTAATTAAACTTCAGAGTTTCTGTACAGCAAAAGAAGCAATCATTAGAGTGAACCGGCAACCAACAGAATGGGAAAAAATTTTTGCAATTAACCCATCTGACAAAGGGCTAATATCCAGAATCTACAAAGAACTAAAACAGATTTACAAGAAAAACAAACAAACAAACAAACAAACCCATCCAAAAGTGGGCAAAGGATATGAACAGACACTTTTCAAAAGAAGACATATGTGAAGCCAACAAACATATGAAAAAATGCTCATCATCACTGGTCATTAGAGAAATGCAAATCAAAACCACATTGAGTACCATCTCACACCAGTTAGAATGGTGATCATTAAAAAATTCAGAGACAACAGATGCTGGAGAGGATATAGAGAAATAGGAACACTTTTACAGTATTGGTGAGAGTGCAAGTTAGTTCAACCATTGTGGAAGACAGTGTGGCGATTCCTCAATGATCTAGAAATAGAAATTCCATTTGACCCAGCAATCCCATTACTGGGTATATACCCAAAGGACTATAAATCTTTGTATTATAAAGACACATGCACACTCATGTTCATCGTGGCACTGTTTACAATAGCAAAGGCCTGGAACCAACCCAAATGCCCATCAATGATAGACTGGACACAGAAAATGTGGCACATATACACCATGGAATACTATGCAGCCATAAAAAACGATGAGTCCGTGTCCTTTGTAGGGACATGGATGAACCTGGAAACCATCATTCTCAGCCAACTGACACAAGAACAGAAAATCAAACACTACATATTCTCATTCATAGGAGGGTGTTGAACAATGAGAACACGTCGACACAGAGAGGGGAGCATCACACACCAGGGTCTGTTGGGGGAGGCTAGGGGAGGGATAGTGGGAGGGAGGGTGGGGAGGGATAACGTGGAGAGAAATATCAGGTATAGGTGATGGGGGATGGAGGCAGCAAACCACCTTGCCATGAATGTACCTATGCAATAATCTTGCATGATCTGCACATGTACCCCAGAACCTAAAGTACAATAAAAAGAAAAAGAAAAAGAAAGAAAGTGATTGCAGTACTGGTCAAGCATCCTGCCGTCAACTGAAGCACAATCAGAGATCAAACCTGAATTCCTCCACGACCATCTCCATTTAATTGTGCTGTGACATCCACTTAAATAGTCACACTGATGGAAAACTGTTAACATTGTGCAAGTGAAATGTTACTTTGAAGAAAATTCCTGACATTTGTTTCATTTGGTTTGCTGGTAATAAATTTAAAAAGGAATCTATAGTATTGGTGAGACTCAGGCTGTTTATTGATCCTTTAAACAACATTTTAAAATGTTTAAATGAGATTAAAGAAATTTTAGAAGTTCATGACTTCTGTGTTAATCAGAATAGACTGAGTCTTGCTGTGATAACAGATTCTCAAATCTCAGTGGCTTAACCCAGGAAATTTTTATTTGTTGCTCACATCATAGTGTGATACTGGTAACATGGCTTTCCTGGGTTATTCTCATTTAAATAGAAACTCCGGGATCTGTTCTCCTTCTTCCTTGTAACTAATTCTGCCAACTGGTAATCCTTCCTTTCCAGTGTACAGATAAGGGAGAGGGAGGATGAGGGGGTGGGAAGGATCGCACAAGACCTTTTAGAGACCAGGCCTGGAAGAGAGATGTATTATTTCTACCCACATACCATTGGCCAGAATGCAAGCACATCCCCCTAATATTGTCTGCAAGGGCAATGAGAATATGTGGTATTCCTCTGTTCCTGGAAGGAAGAAAGGAGATGAATGGTCATCTTGGCAACTTCTGCCATGTCTAGTATTCATCTTAGAGATTTCCCTCCTCTCTTCTTTAACTCTGTTTCAGAACACTTTAGTTTCTGAGGGTTCCTGGGACAAGGAATTATGTCTAGCAATTATACAAATGTAAAGTAAAATTATTATATATGATTTATAATAAAAATATATTTCTTTGTACCAATCAACTAAATGCTAAACATTGGAGAAATTTTTGAGCATGTTTCTATAAGCGATAAACTTTTATGCACTTAAAATAAGTGTATATACATTAATATAGTCAATAAAATGAAATGACTCTGTGTTCTCTCTCCATTGTCATCTGGAACAGCTCTGATTTTCATTGATTCTATATTGGAGGGCCCAAGTAAGATTCTTTCATATAAGAATTCCTCTTCTAAAAAAAGGTTTGAGAAGCATTGGATTCACATAGGATGCTCCCTTGGCTCAGGCAAAAGTACCCTCAAGGATCAGAACCATCTTCCACTAAAGCTGGGGGCTAGACAGGATATTTTCACAAAATCCAAAGAGGGAGTGTCATGGACCTCAGGGAGGAGCAAACCTATCACAGAAAAGGGAAAGTTCTCATATCACATCTGTATTATTCTTGGTTTGAGCCCTGAGTCAGCACCAACTGAAGCTTCAGTTGACCTGAAACACTGTGCTTGGCGGCATTTTGGAAAATTAATCAGCTTACATTCAAGAACACTTCCATCCCTGCACATTCATTTTATAATGTTTCACACCCATACATTTGGCTTTGAGGTCTGCTTCATTCAGCTACATATTGGAAAGGCCTGAATTCCTGTCACAGCCAGGATTTTCTTCAGCTCCAGGGATTTGTTTGGTTTTGTGCCATTTTATCCAAAGTTCTATTCCTTCCATCTTATTCAAATGTTTTATTACCTACTCATAGTTATTCTTAAGGGGAGGAAAAAAAAAAAAGAAAAGAAGCTACGAAACTGCATCGCTCTTAAAACAGGAAAACGTTCTGGTTTGAATTTCCTGTCAGATTTTGGGCAGGTTAGTTGGCAACTGGTGATTTGGACACATTTCAGATTTCTGAGTACATTTCACAGAGAGCTTTACTGGCTCCCTCTGGACCCCCATTAGAGAACAGTGCGAGATGCAGGGCTCAGCTCAATCACCCCATTTCATTAGTCAGCTGCTTTTCTGTGCACATCACCAAGTGCGTGATCTTCATCATCAAACAGCTTTTTACTCTGCGAGCTTCGAAAAGGGACTCATCACTATCAGCATTTTACAGTTGTGGGGAAACGGAGCTCATGAAGAAAGCCTGGTTGTCACTGCAGTCCTTGTGATGTCAGTCACTACCTTTCTGTTGTTGTCCTAAGAAGCGTTTTTTTCTTTTTTTGAAATGAAGTCTTGCTCTGTTGCCCAGGCTGAAGTGCAGTGGCACAATCTCAGCTCACTGCAACCTCTGCCTCCTGGGTTCAAGCGATTTTTCTGCCTCAGCCTCCCGAGTAGCTGGGATTACAGGCATGTGCCTCCACATCTGGCTAATTTTTATATTTTTAGTAGAGATAGGTTTTTACCATGTTTTCCAGGCTGGTCTCAAACTTCTGACCTCAGGTGATCCACCTGCCTCAGCCTCCCAAAGTGCTGGGATTACAGGCATGAGCCACTTCCAGAGCCCCTAAGAAGCTTTTTTAAGAGAAGAATTTTTAGATATACAAAAAGATTACAAACTTAGTGGAGTTTCTATATACCTGACTCCCAGTTTACCCTGTTGTTAACATCTTGCATCACTATGGTCCATTTTTCCCTTTAATGAGTCCATATTGTCACATCATTATTATCTAAAGTTCATACTTTATCTGGAGTTCCTTAGTTGTAACTAATGTTCTTTCTGTTCCAGGACATCTGATCCTGGGCCCACATTACATTTAGTTGTGGTATCTTCTTTCCTTAGTCTCTTCTGCCACTGTATTTTTGCTTTGGTGTGTGTAAGTGCATGTGTGTGTACATACACACACATGTACATCACTAGCTTGTGATGTAATATGCAGGTCTTGGCTTGCCAAATGGAAAGCTAGTGGTATAGAGCAAATTATAGTTAACTACTCTTTAAGTTGGTGGCGAGAATTAAAAAGAGAATATTAAGGAATATGTTAAATGTTAGAAGTATTTCAGATGCTAATTTGTTACAATAGAAAGTTGAGAGGAGATAGTTATATTTATAGAAAACTAATAGAAGGTGTCCTAGAGATGCAGAGAATTCAGGCCTAAATGCCATTTAGATCTATAGAGACCTACAGAGTTCCCAAAGCAAGTGATAATGTGTTTCTTCTAGTGTTCATTTCTTTCAGGAATGCTGTTTGTCTTTTGTGACTCATAGCAGCCACTTTTACTGATTTTTTTTAAATGTCAGATGTGGTGAGCTGCCTGGGTCTAGAAAGAGTTTGGTACGTAGATTTGGGCGTCATTGGCTGTTTCCCATGGGAAAGTTAATTGATTAGATTAAAGATGAAAGACTGTTCCAGTCAGCTGTTTAGGCCATACACAGATGGAAGGAATCTGAGAAGGCAGGGTATACACATTTGCCATGATACTTGGTCCAGATAATTTAATATGAATTACCCCCCTTTGTTGGTGAAGGGTTGGGAGTGATAAGGTTGAAGGTGATAAGAAATCTTAAAGTATTTGTTAGTACCCATGGCGTAACCTCTAATTCAACAAACTACTGCACATAGGGTTTCCTTGTAGCCTTTGGGAAAATTAGAGAAGAGAAGGAAAGAGAGAGAGAGAGAGAAGCGAAAGAGAAGAAAAGAGAGAGGAGAAAGAGAGAGAGGGAGAAAGAGAGCGAGAAAGGATGAAAGGTTTCTGGCATGCTGAGAATGAAATGTCTATGGGGTAGACAAGATTTGTCTGAGATAACCCATCTTTTATGTTTCAAGCCAAAGTGAACAGAGTCCCTACACTTAGCAGGTGTCAGTAGACAGGATTTAAGACTGTGTTTTAATTTTTAAAATTAACTTTCTGACCTTAGAATCAAATGGTGGAAGGAATTTTCAAAAACTTTACATCTTTCTGCTTGCCTCCAAGTAGGCGACTCAGTCACACCCAGCTGTTCCTTTTTACTCACTGTCTTCTTGATTTCCTAGGTCTTTTTCATTTTAGCAATTAAAATGACACAATCACTTGGATAGATTACTTGGAAAAATTAAAACAGCACAATGGTCATTGTAAATTGTACAATTGCTTGATTAAACATTGATTGAATAGTTTGTGGCTTATTCAATTCACTCATATTTATTCTCCTTTTCTTCCCTGCCAACTGTTGACTTACTGATTTATGAAAGTAGAGAGGGAAAAAGAAGAGAACAAATGAATCCGTTCTACTATTTGCTAAGTGATCTGGTAATTTTGGGGTAGGCAATGGAATTGAAAAGGTAGGATGATACATTTGTATTCATTCTCTCACAAAATCATGAGGAAAATGTTATTTCTAATTTTGGAATAGCTGCCACCTCCTCTTCCAAGTAATAATAAACACATACATGCACACACGCACGCACACACACACACATAACATCCCTCAAATCTTCAGTTGGGACAGACTTGGCCCTGGTCTCTCAGCACCTCTTCGGCTTTTCATATTTACTTTCAGTTTATAAAGATACATGTGCTGTTTCCAATCTGCTTACGGTTGGTGTTTCTGTTGGGAAAGTAAATGGCAAAAGGACCACGTGACTGCCAAGGGTAAACACTGCTGAAGGCCACAGCTGCTGCTTAAGGGGGAAGGTGTGGCTGGCTGGAAAGTTAACGCAATGTGAGGAGGAGAGGTTAGAGATGGGGTGAGAAAAGAAAGGCCTGCTCCTTCCCACCTGCCTCTGTTCAGGTCCTTCAGGAAGCAGACAACAAGATGGAATTAGGAATACAAAACACTGACTAGGGGGTGATGCCTGTTAAGGATAAACGGAGAGGGAGCAGGAACAGGTGTGGCAAGGCTCAGACCATGATGCGAGTCTCACATTTGTGAAGGGAGAACAGGAAGAAAGAAGAATCAGGCAGAGTTTCAGCCTGCAGGGCAGCTCTGAGGAAGTGTTGACTAGGCTAACTGGGACTTCCAAAGCAACGATTTCTCAGCAGAGCAGGCATGCCCAGCTCTAACAGACTCCTACCTTTGTCCCCTCTCCCCACACTCAATCACTGGCTGGGAGCAGCTCTGGACAAGCATGGCCCTGGTGTGGATGCCGTAATGGACCCCACAGCTGTGAAAGTTGCAGGCTGGAAGATAATTACACTTCTCACTAAAGATTCTCTTTTCAAAAGTTGTTTCCATTTTTAAATTTATTTTTTTGTTTATGTTTAAGGTGTACAACATGCTATTTTGATATGCATATACACACTGAAACAATCACTACAGTCGAGCAGATTCTCTCTTAAAGGGAGATCTGAGCAGCACCTCCTCATGGATGCCACACCCATGAGTCTTATTATAATAGTAACGGCACTTAAAAAAGGCAACAGAGGGCAGTATGCCTGGTCATGTTGCTACCATTTACTGTCACGTAGATGATCACAAGAGGCACAAAACTAAGTTATACTTTCCCTTTAGCTCTTAAAATCCTAAGGCACCTTGCAAAAGTTAGCCTGACCCAGTTTAGTTTTCTTCTAGCTACCACACGTGATCCACAAACCATCTAGAACCATTTGCAGCATGCTGACTCAACTTCTCAGAGCCGGAAGCCCCTTGGCAGGCACGAGAACTATCTCATCTCTCAGATCTGTGTGGAAAGGGAAATTGATTCACTGTTTTCATTCCTTTTTCTTCTTCTGATGTCGTTTCTAAGTGCTGGAGGGTGTTGGCTTTTCTATGACTCAGAAGTATAAATCTTTCCCTAAGGTGGAAGATTAATTTTCAGAATGGAAGAAAGATTAATCTTTCCTAGTTTCATACTTTAAGTATGAGAAATGCTTACACAGGAGCAGTTGATCTGGAATGTTAAGCTGAGGGAGGGAGGCAGGACCATGATTGAGCTATAAACCAAAAGGTGGTTTCTAAACACCACTCCGCAGGTAAATTCAACTTAGGAAAGAGCTTTTCAGATACACGAGGCCATGATAGTTCAATTAGCCTATCACAAAAAATAATCTACTTATTTACTTTGACCAACACATTAATATACCCTCCTTGTTTTCTGCCTCTCTGCATCCAGATAATGAAATTATCTTCATGTGAGCAATAAATTGGAGGCTGATAAGTCAAAGACACAAAGGGATATGAAATTCCACCTGTGGGTTAACAATTGGCCTCTCCCAGAGTTTCAGCTTTTCCAGATGCAAATTCCAGAGTGGGATGAGATATTCCACAGTCCACCTCTGGGGCAACAGCACTTGTAGACGTTCAAGGAATAAACATGATGTAGTTGATGTAAGCAGGTCTATTTCATTTAAATAAGGAAGGTGGCCAAGCTTCCATGGTGAAGGGATGGGGAAAGTGGGTGTTGTGAAGATTGAAAACTGTTCAGTTTTGCTGAGGACAAATTCTGTGTTTTAGATTTCCTGCTGTCCCACTAACCTGAGCTTCCTGGTGTGGGGGCAGGGCAGAAAGCATGTCAATAGAAAAGAAAAGGAGAAAGAATTTGCTAAATTTATTTCAAATCCCGGCTTCACTTCTCATAAGCTATTTTCTACACCCGTTTCTTTAAGATCAAAGTACAGTCATGCAGGGAATTTGTTCCAAGACCCAAGAGGATACCAAAATCGTGGAATGCTCAAGTCCCTAGTAGAAAATGGCACATTTGCATATAACCTATGTACATCCTCCCATATATTTATCATCATCTCTAGATTACTAGTAATAGCTAATGCCATGTGTAAATAGTTGTTATACAAATACTATTTGTTTTCGATTTGTGTTATTTTTTATTGTCCTTTCTCCTCACAAATATTTCTTTGAACAGTTGATTGAATTGGCAGATGGGGAACCACTGACACCGAGGGCCTTTGGTATATGATCCTATCCTTTGTTTGCCACCGATTTCATTCTTTTGTTTTTGTTTTGTTTCTTGAGACAGGATCTTGCTCTGTTACCCAGGCTGGAGTACAGTGGTGCCATCATAGCTCATTGCAGCCTTGACCTGCTGGGCTCAAGTAATCCTCCTACCTCAGCCTCCTGAGTAGCTAGGACTATGGCTACCACATCTGCCTAATTTAAAAATTTTTGTAGAGATGGAGTCTTGCTATGTTGCCCAGTCTGGTAAAAAAAAAACTCCTGGCCTTAGTCAGTCCTCCTGCCTCAACCTCCAAAATGCTAGGATTACAGGTGTGAGCCACAGTGCCTGACCTGATTTTATTCTTAATGACTAAATGGTGGATATCATGGCTTGTAATGGTTTTCTTTCTTTTTCTTTTTTTTTTTTAAGCAGCGGTGCTCTTACTTCATAGAAATATAAAAGTTAGAACAGTGAGGATAGAGAGTCTGAAACTGTCTTTCCAGTTTCTCCTTTAGGCGTCTCCATAGTCCCCCAAGACTTTATGGGACATAGCTTGAAAGTTACTGTTAAAGTGAAAAAAGGTGTTGAGTGTGAGTTTAGGCCTAGAACATAGAGTCTAGTTCTAGACCTATTATTATTTAGTTTTTGTAACCTGTGTAAATAACAATAGCAATAACAGTAGTCATATAGTACCCTGTAAATGCTTATGATTATAAGAAAGGTTGTTATAATTAGTAACTGGATATAATTAGTAACTAGACCTGATTTGGTGACTCACCAGCTCCGTGAACCTGAGCAAGTCATTTATAAGGGAGTTACATTTTTTGATTGTGACATGATGCTTTCTCCCAATCCGTTCCCCTCTCTCTATCCAGAGTGATCTTTCTGAAATGTGAATCTGATCCATGTCACTCCTTTGCATCCACCATGGCTCCGCATGATGTCTAGGATAAAGCCACCCTCTTTAGCATGACATACAGTGGTCCTTGCTCACCTTTCTTGAGTGTCATTGCCTTTACTCTTTCCCTACCCCCACCATACACATGTTATGCTCTGATGCACACTCACTGAATAATGTGAAGCTCCTGTATGTGTTACGCTCTCTCTCACCTCTACGGCTTTGCTCGTACTGTTCATTATAACTGAAACAGATTTTCCTCCCTGTCTTCTTTTCACCTATTTCTTTCTCATCTGAACTGGATGTCACCCTCTAGAATGCTTTCTTCGATCCCCAAACTGAGTTAAATGCTTCCTGTATGTTTCCCTTTACCCTGTACGCTGTGCTGTATTAATAATTACCTGTCCTGTACTGGTTTGTCCCAATTGGCTCTAAGAAACTAGAAACTGTGCCTTAGCCATTGCCATATCCTGAGGGCTTAACACAAGCCCCCCCTATAATGGGTTCGAATATTTGTTAAATGAATTAAATATTATTTGATTCTTCTTTGAACCTCAGCTTCCTCATTCCTTACATGAAACTAACATGTATCTCCCAGATTGTGATGAGGATTACAGGACACAGGATATGAGAAAAAATTTTGCTGACAAAATCACGATACCTGTGTAAGATAGGAGGGGAGGGCTTGCCTACTTTTTGGTCTGCAGTTTCCTCTATACAAGGATTGTCGAACTGTGGCCCACAGGCCAAATCCAAACCACCTCCTGTTTTTGTACCACCCATGAGTTAAGAATGGCTTTTAGATTTTTAGATGGTCAGATACAATCAAAAGTAGAAATGCAAATTGTATGAAATTCAAATTTCAGTGGTCATAGTTTTATTGAGAATTGATTAGTCATGCTCATTTACTTGGCTAAGGCTATTTTTGTATTACAATGGCAGTGCTGAGTACCTATGACAGGCTTTCTTACTCTAAACCAAAACTTCTTCTCTCCCCTCACTGGCCAACCCCTGCTTCGGGCCTGGGTTCTGCTTTGATCCCTAAGCCTTAGAAACACTTGATAATTTCTCAAGTATCTAGAAAGAAACAGTAACTTCCTATTTATGCTAAAACAACCATATGGGTATATACACAGAACATAGGATACTTCTCCAAAGATATTTTGTATTTGTGCATGTATAATATGAATTTCGGAACAAAATTACTGGGTTCTCCTGCAAATTACCTCATTATGCAGGTTATTTGTTAAAGAAAAGCCTCGTTATGGTTTTCTCTGATGAATATCTGAGTGTGAAATTTGTTCAGATGGGTATGACTTTTTCTCTGCATAAGGCTTTCTTTTTCTTTTACTTTTTTAAATTAATGGAAAGAAACTAAAAGTGAAAGCAGTTCCCATTTTAAAAATGAGGTTCTAGGAGCAGTAAAATTAGAATAGATTCAGTTATACAGTTGAAAGTGAAGAGAAAGGGAGAGGGGGAGTGAGAGAAAGAGAAGCTAAGTTCAATGGTCATCTAATGAGAAGATGGGCCAGCTAGAAATACTGTTAGGAAGCTGTGCAGAGAGTACCTCAGGGGTCAGCATGGCTCTGTAAGGGAGAGGCCCAAGGACATTTTTGTGGTAGTTTAATTGCTTCCTGCAGAATCCCTGTAACTCTCTGGCATCTGAACCTCTCCTGTTCTCTCTTCGTTGTCTGTGTGGTATAGCTGCGATTGTACGTGAAAGAAAACTTAATACACCCTATCTAAGCAGAGGAACATGGTGTCCCACCTCCCAGAAAAGAACCCAATGACCACTTGGACCCTAAGCTGCATTCCTGAACTTCTCGAAGGATATAGTAAACAAGTTGTCGGGATCCAGAGATTCATGAAGAGCAGCTTCAACATTGTGAAATACTTTTGACATCTTGGTTTCTCCATTTGGCACCAAATCACACTTTGAGAGAGAACAATGATTTTGACAATGTTATAGACTGGTCTAACCACAAAACCCACCAACTCCTCCCCTCTCTGCCTTCTAAAATTGCCCCAATAAGATATAAAATCCTAACAAATGCAATATTCTAAAATAATGGAAAACCAAATACTAAGGGCAGAGGGGATAGTATAAAACACATATGTGAGCTTTTAGTCTGACCAAGTTCATAACACATGTCGTGTGTATAACCTATAAACTGAAGTTATGCTACTCTGAGTTGGTTTTGGAAAAATTACTTATACTTACATGTATCTGCTACAAAGTATTTAATTTTTTAACTCTTTAATTTGAGGGTTTTTCTTTGATTTAGAGGGTATGCTTAATCCACCTTGAATATTTCTAGTGTTCTCCTCACCTTTTTTTTTTCTTTTTTGCAATGCTTTTAAAAAGAAGTTTACATTATATCAACTAAAAACATGTGCTTCAATTTCTTCTGCCTTGGTACTTCTGTCATAGAACATAGTAAATTCTTGGTGCCAATAAACATTTTCCTTTTAGGGAAAGGGACTAGATTTATGGTACAGAATCCCATTAACCTATATTGAGATGAAGTATCTGGGAAATGCTTCTTATGTAGTGTATCTGTTCACTGGAAGAATTTCTTTGTTTTATGTGTTGAATTACAATTTAGTTCATAATAAAATGATATTTTTTCAGACATCAGTTTTCCAGAATCCATTTTTTTTTCTTTTTGCTAACGTAAACTAAGTAGCATGTAGTTGACTGATTATTAACCAACAATTTTCAGATGTTGCTTCTTTTCTCTCCTAAATGAATCCCTATCTAAACCAGAAATGGGCAACAATTTTACTATTGAAACCCAGAAAACCATACAGGAAGTATCAAATAAGAACACCCCCCCTCTGAAAAATCAAGACAATAAAAGAAGAAAACTAGAAACTAGTTTATCAATGGATTTTTATGTAAATAACACAGAAATGTACAAAAAATAGCAAGCATCCATATTTTCACTTCCCAGTATGAAATATTTATCTTGACATATTCTTATGCTTAAAAAAAAAAAAATACTAGGCTGGGTGAAGTAGCTTACTCCTGCAATCCCAGTGCTTTGGAAGGCTGAAGGAGGAGGACTGCTTGAAGGCCAGGGGTTCTAGACCAGTCTGGGCAACATAGCAAGACCCCTATCTCTACAAAATAATATATTATTTGTATAGAAATATGTGCTTATTATAACAAATTCAAAAAACAAAAAAATTCACTCTGAATCCTACTGCTCAGAAAAAATTCACTGTTATCATGAGAGGGACATCATTTTAGAGTCCATCTTTTTAATGCATATACACTATTTGACTCCTCCAAACCTCAAGTTGCAATTTGGTCCCTGGTGTTGGAGGTGGTGCTTAATGGGAGGCGTTTGGGTTTTGGGGGCACATTCCTCATAAATAGATTAATGCCCTTCC
The DNA here is from genome assembly GCF_030222135.1 of Aotus nancymaae. Taxonomy (NCBI): domain Eukaryota; kingdom Metazoa; phylum Chordata; class Mammalia; order Primates; family Aotidae; genus Aotus; species Aotus nancymaae. The sequence continues at coordinate 36,447,600 of NW_026988471.1, forward strand.
TGGGAGGGAATGAGAGAGTTCTTGCTCTACTCGTTCCTACAAGAGCTGGTTGTTTAAAAGAGCCTCATTCCTCCCACCTTGCTCTCTTGCTTCCTCCCTCACCATATAATCTCTGCAACATTACAATGGTTCCCCTTCATCTTTCACCATGAGTGGAAGTAGCCTGAGGCCTTTAATAGAAGCAGATGCTGGTGCCATGCTTCTTGTACAGTTTATAGAGCCCTGAGCTAAATAAACCTCTTTTCTTTAGAAATTACCCAGTGTCCAAGTGGACATTGCAGTGAGCCAAGATCACGCCACTGCACTCCAGCCTGGTGACAGAGTGAGACTCTCTCTGTCTCAAAAAAAAAAAAAAAAAAAATTACAGAAGATACTTTAATGCAAAAAGTATAATTTTACTTTAATAGAAAAAGAAGCTGGGAGAATTGTTGAACTCTAAATAAATATTCCCTTAGAATAGACAAGATTGGCTGGGCACAGTGGCTCATGCCTGTAATCCCAGAACTTTGGGAGGCCAAGGAGGGTGGATCATGAGGTCGAGAGATTGAGACCAGCCTGGCTAACATGGTGAAATGCCATCTCTACTAAAAATACAAAAAATTGGCTGGGTGTGGTGGCACGAGCCTGTAGTCCCAGCTACTTGGAAAGCTGAGGCAGGAGAATCACTTGAACCCGGGAGACGGAGGTTGCAGTGAGCAGAGATTGCGCCACCGCACTACAGCCTGGGTGACAGAGTGAGACTCCGTCTCAAAAAAAAAAAAAAAAAGTATAAAACAATAATAATTCTTCAGCTACACATTTCAATCTTAGCATTCTCAAACTTCCTCCCACTGCTTCCCAAATTTTGTTACTATTTTTATATTGTCTAAAAATGTAACTTTTATGTTTTTTCTGTAACCATAATTCTCTTAGTTTGATTAGTTCAGTATTTAGCTCAATATATAAATGGATTTAATGCCGATCAGTTTTTTAAAACTTGGATGATTTTATTTCTGTGCTGTTTATTTTGATTCATATTTTAATATTTCTCCCCAAGAGATGCTTATGAATGTTTTATTTCCCAAATGCTGTCATGTTTGAGAAAGTCTGCCTACTGTTTTGCTATAGTCAAATGGCACTCTGGCTGGGTACGATGTTCTTGGATCTTAACTTTGCTTCAGAACATTGTGAGCATTACTTTTTTTGTCTTTGGCATTTACTGTTGTTATGAGGAAGTCTAACTTTTTCCCAGTGTACATGATTTTCTTTTCTGGCTTATTACTTGAAGAATTATTTCTCTATCTTTGAATTTTAATAATGTAACTTGGCTATGCTCAATGTAGAGTGTTTTGTATCAAACTTTTCTGGAAAATACAGGAAAAAACAGCTGCATGTTCAGGCATTATTATTTATTTATTTATTTTGAAATGGAGCCTTGCCCTGTCTCCAGGGTGGAATGCAGTGGTGCCATCTCGGCTCACTGCAACCTCTGCCTCCCAGGTTCAAGCGATTCTCCTGCCTCAGCCTCCCAAGTAGCTGGGACTACAGGTGTGCACCACCACGCCCAGCTAATTTTTGTATTTTTAGTAGAGATAAGGTTTCACCATGTTGGCCAGGCTGGTCTCCATCTCTTGACCTCATGATCCACCCACCTCGGCCTCCCAAAGTGCTGTGATTACAGGCGTGAGCCAACGTGCCCAGTCTTAGGTGTTATTTTTTAACTCTTCATCTCAGGAAAGATCTCTTGCACTATGAATTTGCCTTTATTTCTGTTTTGTTGGGTTTGTTACCTCGAGGGCACCAATTATCTTTGTTTTAGATTGTATTTTTCTCTCTACCATATCTATTACATCATTTCAAAATGCTTTGATCTCTTTTTTTTTTTTTTTGAGACGGAGTTTCGCTCTTGATACCCAGGCTGGAGCGCAATGGCGCGATCTCGGCTCACCGCAATCTCCGCCTCCTGGGTTCAGGCAATTCTCCTGCCTCAGCCTCCTGAGTAGCTGGGATTACAGGCACGCGCCACCGTGCCCAGCTAATTTTTTGTATTAGTAGAGACGGGGTTTCACCATGTTGACCAGGATGGTCTCGATCTCTTGACCTCGTGATCCACCCGCCTCGGCCTCCCAAAGTGCTGGGATTACAGGCTTGAGCCACCGCGCCCGGCCTGATCTCTTTTTAAATGTTATTCACCATGATTAGTTCAAGTCTTTCTTCTATGTCAGTAATTTTATTTACAGCAATAGCCACTGTGTTTCTTATTGTTTCTAAAATATTAATTACCTTTATATGAGATTGTTTGGGACCCCCATTGCTTTCTCAAGTATGCAATCACTTTTTATATCTTGGTAGGTTGTTGTTATCATTGGGCCGTTGAGTCTTTGCTTTAGCTCAATCAAATACTTATTAAGTTATTCTATAGCGTGAAGCAATTTCCTTTGGGTACTTGATGTTTTATTATTATTTAGTTCTTTATCCTTCCTTCTCTTTCTTCCTTATCATATAAAATTTATATAATTGCCTGCCATACCATTTCTTTTTTTTTTTTTATGTTTGTGTGGTTCTGTCTAGACATTCTATTTTCTCTGATGTATGGAAGATTATTTCTTGATTTTTTAAAACATTATGACAATGTTGTTTGCTCCTCAGAGCTACAGGTCGATGCCTGAGTACCCTCGTGTTCTACCCACTCTTTTATAAACCAAGAGAATAGCAACAGAAGGAGAAAGCCCAGCTGGGTTATTTCCGGTGTTTGTTAAAGAATTGAGCCCTGCCATTTTCTGGAACTTTGTTAATGGTCCTGTGGCATGAGGGATACTTTCCTTTCTTGTGGAAATTTAGCCTTGGCTTCTTAGACTGTACAGCTGTGGAGCTTTGTTTTCTGTAGAGTCAGTCCCTATTTCATTCTCTTTTCCCCACCTGCATCTTCTCCTCCAGTTCCTCATTTGGAAAGGAATTCAATTAATTTCTTTCAAGGTTTGAATTCATCAATTCAGAAGTACAACTTCTGGCAGTTTGGGCAGGAGTAAAAAACAAGGCTGTGCACCCTCTCTGTTTCATTTCACCATCTTCAGTATCTTATCTTATTTGCCAGTTTTTGGAGTTCATGCATTAAGCAACCCCCCTTTTCTTGTTTTGTGGCTGCTAGTGGCTTCCCTGTTAGCTTTTAGGTTTTATAATTTTTAAAAATTCCCCTCTCTTCCATTTTGTTAGATACTGCAAAGGGAAATACTGTGACTGAGTTTTAATCTGTAATCTTAAAGTGAAGGCAGGATATGCCAAAAATTATATTCAAGAAATACAACAGATAATTTAGTTGTAAATTCCGTATCATAACCAGTTAAAAGGAAGAAAGTTGGAAGGAGAAATATGATGAGAATTTGAGAGACTATAATTAAAAAAAAAAAAAAAGAGAATAAAAGAATAACAGAAAAGGGAGTGAAATAATTTAAAAAGAGGAAAATTCAGTTCGTTCTGATGATGCTTTGGTGGATAATATTATCTTTTTAGATGGAGGGCATTGGTGTTGGTAATGCATTATCACTGTGCTTTGAAAATCTGGTAGGCTTTTCAAGTTTTGAAAAACAATTCTTCCTGTTCTGGGAAATAGTTTGGTTGTTTTTATTCTAAAACTTTAAAGTTTATGTTTGAAATAAAGTCTTATTTTTCTATGTAACCTTGAAATCTTAACAGATGTTTGAAGCAATGACTTGGATTTTAAAATTTATTTTGTAATGTGAGATTTGTTGACCAATGTGCCAACTATTCTGAAAGTTCCTGCTCTCCTGCATCATAGACTATAGCATTAGAGAGTACTAGAAAGCAGTGAACAGCTAAACTTTGGGAGGGAGGAAATGGTTAGGGTGGTAATAGAATTAGAATCAAGGAGAGAAGTGGGACCAGATACTGGGTGCAGGCAAAAGGTGGGGTTGGGGACCCCAACCTTTTGGTTGAAAATATTTACTAAGGGATTTTATTGAAACTACACAAAGAAGAAAGTCAAGTGTCTAGGTAAAGCTCAGCAACCAGTAGAGCCATAGAGAACAGGAAAAATGTGGATTGAAAATCTGTGCCTATTAAGAAGGTGTGAAACCTAAGATGGCTTGTTCTCTGTCACCTTTATTCTATTTTAACTATGGGAAGTATCAATTGTGAGACAGAAAAACTGCCATAATAAGATACAATATTTCTGGCTGTGTGGAGAGAGACAGAGAAACAGAAAGAGAGAGAAAGAGAATGCACATCTTACTCCTTTGATATCATCAAACTGTCTAATTGACATATTTTCCTCCTTTGACATGTTAGGTATTTCTCAAGATTACATTTGTTTTGAATCAGCATTTACAAATATTTGATTTTTAAATTTTTTTGTGAAATTTAGTGTTTGAAATTGAATTTAAAACTATATTGAGGTAAAACTTACAAACAATAAACCAAGAAACTTTACTCATTTAAAAGATGCTATTTAACGAGTTTTGACAAACATGTATACCTGTGAGACCAACACAATCAAGATACCATATGTTGCCATCAAGACATGGAATATTTCTACCTGCTTTGTAACTTATTTCTTTTTCTATATCCTTCTCAGTGTATTTTTAACTACTCCTAATATTGTAGTAATGAGATATGACAGGGATTTGAATAAAATGGAAAAATATGCTTGTCATTTTAAACATATTAATCAGTTGTTTTCATGTTTGTGCCTGATAACTCTAATATCTGAATTAGTTTTGTCTTTTTCCCTCTGTTTTTTCACACATTAGTCTGATCTTACGGTTTGTTTTTTAAGTTTTCATTGAGTGCCAGACATTATATATGAAAAACTTTAAGTGACAAGTTGAGGCTCTCAATAAGGTTTCCTTCCTCTAGTGAGGGTTTAGAACAGAAAGTGATCAACTTAATCTGTTCTGGCACCATTCTGATTTGAAGCAACATTTTGATCTTACTAAGGGCTAGTCTATTTCTAGTTTACCTTTATTCCTAAGGTGAAGCCCTTCAGAGGTCTTATCTGAAAGCCTGGGTTTATTGGTTTATCTAGGTTCTTCCTTCCTGGTGAGCTCTAAAGTTCTATTATTTGTCTCTCCATTCTATTGAGATGCTGAAAGTCCTATTTATCTTCTCAATTTCTCTACCAATGCTTATAAAATGACAAATGCCTTGGATGAAAAGTACCACTGATTGTCTCCTTCACCTCAGTATTCTTCTCTTCTTTTCAAAATCTTAGCTCTTCAAGTCCTGGCTGCCTTGGTAGCTCTCTGATTACTTCAAACCCACACACACACAGAGACACGCACGCACACATGCACACATACTCACGTGCACACACACACGCACGCTTTTGAGCTGTTTTCTTATTTTGTATTTTAATATGGGTGTCATCTTTCATTCCTCCCTCATTGCCTGATATAAGTGATCACCAAATTCTATTTTGCCTTCTAAATATTTCTCTAATTTTTCCCCTCCCCTCTATCTCTACTACTAAGTTACTATTTCTGTTTGGAACTCAAAATTTACTTTCTTTGAGAAATAATGTCCAAAACAATTGGTAAATTCTCATGCAAGCCTACAAAAGTCATTATCTATTTGAAATGCTGTCACAGCATGAGCTATAAACTCTCCCAACTCCAAGTTCTGAGGCTCTTGATCTCTGAGTCTCTTATCTTTTCTAAGTCTAGAACCCTAAGATTTAGCCCAAACATAAATACCATGAGCCAGTTAGATGAATGAATAAGGGGAAAGAAAGGGATAGAAAGTTAATGTAGGCACCAGTAATATGAGGGAAAAGCTGGCTGAGGAAAAGCAAAACAAAGCATAAGTACTCTAGCCTTCAGAAAGTGTTCTAGGCTACGGTTGTCAGATAAAATATATGCAACATTTGGGACATACTTACAATAAAAATTATTTACATGAAATGCAAATTTAACTGGGCATTCTTTATTCTGTTTGCTAGATCTGTCAATCCTATGCTAAGCTGAAAAAGTAGGATTAAGAAACTAAAGTGTGGGATGTGTAGAGAGTATATAGATAAGAATATATATAGAGAGATAAGAATATAGATATAGATAGTTGGCAAGGGAGTTTTTTTTAATGCAGAAGCTTTATAGACTAATATGGTGCACAGATATGACCAAAACTGAGTCTTCAGTTGCCATATTGTAATTTTGAATGTATGGGGGCATCTTGGCATTCCTAAGAAATAATGCTGCAGGTGACATCAGCAAAATGGTAGAATGAGAGTAGTCAACCTTCATCCCTCCCACAGAAACATTAATTTTGTCAACCACCCACAAGTGAGAGTATCTTTGTGGGAGCTCAGGAGTCCAGCAAAGAGATCCTAGCACTTTGTTTAGAGCAAAATAAGTAAATAACTAAATCCAAGAAGAGATGCATCAAAGAAGGTAAGAACAGTTTTACTTTACCTGTGTCACTCCTCCCCCAGTGTGGCACAGCTCAGTGCTAAGAGAGACTACTTTAGCCCTATTTCTTCCATAGGGGAAAGTCAGAACAGTGAGCGCCCAACTTCCTCAGCTGTGCAGGATGCTGCAGAAGAGATCCACTTCTCCCTTGCCTAGTTCAGAACACTGAGGGAGTCAGTAAGACTGAATAATCTGGCGGTAGCTAGGAGCAGGGAAAAGGGGCAGAGCTCACAGCAACCTGGGTATGGAATTCAGCAAAGAGCCACAGTTTCTATTAACTACCTCCCAAATTCCATCAGGAGGGCCAGCCACAAAGCATATAGAATGCATAATCTGCATACCTCCTGACTAGCCCATGTGTGCCTCCAACCTTCTGCATGCCCTCATAGCTGGTACCCTGAATGCACCCACATGGATAGCATGCACAAGCTTCTGCAGATTGTGCATGAACACATGAAGACAACTGACTTGATTCAGGATTGGGCAGAGGTGATTAATCTTGAATTTTTCAAGGCACTTCCTAGGGAAGATGAACAGGAGACTCACAGTGCACCTGGCCTGAGTTTTGCAAAATCAAGAGAAGGAATATGCTGTAATTTGAACAATGGTGTCCCCTTGAAAATTTATGTTGAAACTGAATCCTCGATGCAATAGTACTAGGAAGTTTGGCCTTTGGGAGATGATTAAGTCATGGGGACTCTTCACACTTTAATGGGATGAGCACTCATAAAAGGGGTCAAGGTTTATAGGAGTTCTCTTTTGTCCTTCCATTCCTTCTGCCAGATGAGACTTCTCCTACGGAGAATGGAGCAAGACAATGTCATCTTGAAGCAGAGAGCAGCTCTTATCAGGTATCAATCCTGCTGGAGCCTTGATCTTGGACCTCCCAGCTCCAGAATAATGAGAAATAAATTTCTATTGCTCATAAATTACCCAGCCTAAGGTATTTTGTTATAGCAACACAGAATAAGATAACATATTAATATAATCTTGAGACTTTTCTACCCTACTCAAAAGGGAACAAGGGAAGTGGAGCAGAGGTATCTATAGAAAAGTTCTGAGAGACCACCAGAATCCCTATTTAAGTTGACTAGTGAAAGTCTTTCTCTTTTGAAGTTAGTCAGTGAAGACTGGAAGAGGTAACTACTTTTTCAAATGTGAAGACAGTAGTGAAAGACTTCAAAGAATGCAAAAAATCAAGGAAACGTGACTTCACTAAAGGAACACAATAACAATTCAGTAACCATTTCAAAGAAATGGAGATCTATAAATTGCCTGATGAAGGATTCAAAATAATTGTTTTAAGGAAGCCCAGCAAACCATAAGAAAAAACAGACAACTCAATGAACTCAGAGAAAAGACAAAAACAAAATTAGAATTTAAATAATGTGATAGAAATTATAAAAGAGATGCAAGCAGAAATTCTGGAACTGAAGAATGTAATTAAATAAAAAATTCAATAGAGAGCTTCAGCAGCAGACTTAAGCAGAAGAAAAAAGTCTGTGAGCACAAAGACAAATTAGATAAAATTATCCAGTTAAATAAGAAAAAAACAATAAAGAGTGAAGCTTATTAGATTTATGGGACATCATCAAGTAAATGAACTAATATATACATTGTGGAAATCTCAGAAAAAGAGGAGAGATAGAAAGGGGACAAAAGCTTACTTAAATAAATCATGGTTGAAAACTCCCCAAATCTTGAGAGAGAGATGAACATCTTGGTTCATGAAGCTCAAAAGTCCCCAAACAGGAAAACCCAAGGAAGATTATAATAAGACACATCACATTATAATAAATTTATCAAAAGTGAAAGCTAAAATTTTAAAGGCAGCAAGAAAAAAGCAGGTTGCAGTATTCAAGGGAACCGCCCCATAAGGCTATGAGTAGATATCTCAGCAGAAAGCCTGCAGGCCAGGAGAGAGTAAGATAAAATATTCAAAATGCTAAAGGAGAAGAAAAAACCCTGACAATCAAGAATACTATACTGGCAAACCTGTCTTTCAGAACTGAAGGAGAGATAGACTTTCCCAAGCAAACAAAAGCTGGGCTTCCTCAGCTTTGCTACTATGGCTGTCTCACAAGAAATGCTAAAAGGAGTTCTTTAAGCTTAAAGGAAAGAATGCTAATAAGTAACACAAAAACATAAAAGGGTTCATATGTTTGCTCACTGGTAAGTCTATAGTCAAATTTGGGATGCTGTAAAATTGCAATGGTAGTATATAAATCACTTTTCTAGTAAAAAAGTTAAAAGACAAAGTATTAAAAATGCAGTTGCCCTATTGTCCAAAGAAATTTCTCTATAAAGAGGAAGTGCATCCTTATATTAAAACAAAACAAAAGCTTAGACAGCAGTTCAGAAATACAGTCTGATAGAATAGAAAGTCATAGACAGGGAAGCCTGGTTCTGTCTTTTTCCCCTACTAGATACTCTTTTCCTATATTGGATGAGTCTTTAACTTTTCTGATCTGTTTTCCCATCCATAAAAGAAAGGAAAAGATACAGAAGATGGGTGCATTCTGGGGTCACCTGAGGATCTTGTTAAAATGCAGACTCTGACTCAGAAGGTCTGGGGTGGGTCCCAGATCTACATTGCAATAAACTCCCAGGTGATGCTGGTCCATACTTAGGTTAATACTACTACATATTAATCCCATTCCTAAAGGAGATCATACACAAATCACGGTATCAATACTCCTGGTTGATAAAAATTCTGGACAAAGAAAGGTTATATTCAGTCAATAAAGGCAATATTAAAAAAAAAAAATGCAGTTGACCTTTGGATAATGCAGAGGTTAGTGCACTAATTCTTCCCCCATGTCATCAAAAATTTGCATATAATTTTTGACTCCTCCAACACTTAACTACTAATAGCCTACTGTTGACTGAAAGCTTTACTGATAACACAAACAATTGATTAACACATATTTTATATTTTATATGTATTATATACTGCATTCTTACAATAAAGTAAGCTAGAAAAAAGAAAATGTTAAAAAGAAAATCCTAAGAAAGAGAAAATATATTTACCATTCATTAAGTAAAAGTGTATCAGCATAAATGTCTTCATTCTTCTTGTCTTCATGTTAAGTAGGCTAAGGAGGAGAAGGAAGAAGGGAGGTTGGTCTTGGTGTCTTAGAGGTTGCAGAGGAGAAGGAGGTGGAGGAGCAGGTACACGTGGTGTTGCTTTTATTGAAAAAAATCCTCATTTAAGTGGACCTATGCAGTTCAAATTTGTGTTGTTCAAAGAGAAATTTTAACTATATAGCTATAATAGATTGTTAATAGATACACAATGTAAAAAGATGGAAATTTTGACATCACTAACATAAAATATGGGGATGGAGAAGTAAAAGTGTAGAGCTTTTGAATGCATTTGAAGTTAAATTATCAGCTTAAAATAGACTGTTATAACTATAAGATGTTTTAGGTAGGCTTCATGGTAACCCCCCCCACCACACACACACACACACACACACACACACACACACACACACACACGTTCTAATATATACACAAAAGACAGAGAAAAAGGAATTTAAGCATATGACTACAAAGTATAATCAAAACAAACAGGAAGAAACCAAGAGAAGAAGAAATAATTGAAGAAAAACAAATAAATAATTAAATAAATGGCATTAGTAAGTCTTGTCTATCAATAATTATTTTAAATGTAAACAGATTAAATTCTCTAATCAAAAGAAGATTTTTAAAAAAAATCCAAGAATATGCTACCTACAAGAAACTCACTCTAGCTTTAAGAATACACATAGCCTGAAAATGAAGGAATGAAAAAAGATATTTCATGCAAAAGAGCAGAGATGACTGTATTTATATCAGTCAAAGTAGACTTAAATCATAACTGTCACAAGAGACAAAGAAGGTTATTATTTAATATATAATGATCAAAGGGTCAACTTATCAAGAGACTGTAATAATTGTAAATATGTATGCACCCAACATCAGAGCATGTAAGTATATAAAGCAAATATTAACAGAACTGAAAGGTGATATAGATAGCAATGCAATAATATTAAGGGACTTCAGTACTCCATTTTCAATAATGGATAGATCATCCAGACAGAAAATCGGCAAGGAAAGAGTAAACTTAAATAACACCATGGACTAAATGGATGTATACAGAACATTCTATTTAACAGCAGTGGAACATAACAGACATATACAGAACATTCTATTCAACATTCTTCTCAAGAATACATGGGACATTCTCTAAGAGTCTCAAAGAGAATACTGGGTCATAAAACAAGTCTTAACAAATTTCAGAAGACAGAAATCATATCAATTATCTTTTCTGAACACAATGATATGAAACTAGAAATAAATAACAGAAGGAAAATTGTAAAATTCACAAATATGTGGAATTTGAGCAACACTCTTCTGAAAAACCAATGAGTCAAAAAAGAAATTAAAAGAAAAAAGTACTGGAGATAAATGAACATGAAAACACAACATAGCAAAACCTATGAGATACAGCAAAAGCAATTTCAAAAGGAATATTTATAGTGATAAACACTATTTTTTTTTTAAAGAAGATCTCAAATAAACAACTTTAGTGTTATACTTCAAGAACTGGAAAAAAGCAAAAGAATGAATGAAGCCAAAATTTAACAGAAGAAAGGTGGTAACAAAGATTAGACCATAAATAAATAAAGTAGACTAGAAAAACAACAAAAAAAGATATATAACGTAAGTTGGTTTTTTGAAAATGTAAAAAAAATGGAAACACCTTTAGCTAAACTAGCAAAGAAAAAAGAGAGAAAAGTTGACTAAGTAAAATTATAAGTGAAAGAGACATTGCAACTGATACCACAGATATACAGAGGATCATAAGAAATTATTAGCAACAATTATACACCAACAAATTGGATAACTTAAAGAAATAGTAAATTTTAAAACATATCACTTATCAAGATTGAATCATTAAGAAACAGAAAATCGGAACAGGCCAATAATGAGAAAGGATATTCAATCAGTAATTTTAAAAATGTCTCCCAACAAAGGAAAGTACAGAACCAGGTGGCTTCACAGATGAATTCTACTAAACATTTAAAGAAGAATTAAAACTAAGCCTTCTCAAGCTCTTCAAAAAATTGAAGAGGAGAAAACACTTCCAAACTCATTTTACAAGGCCAGCATTACTCTGATACCAAAGCCAGAAAAGGATGCTATAAGAAAAGAAAATTACAGGCCAATATTTCTGATGAACATAGATGAAAAAAGTCTCAACAAAATATGAGCAAACCAAATTCAGCAGCATATTAAAAGCACGTATACCATGATCAAGTGAGATTTATTCCTGGAATGCAAGTATGGTCCAACATATAAAAATCAGTCAATGGAATATACCACATAAACAGAATGAAGAATAACAATCATATGATCATCTCAATAAATGCAGTCAAAACTTTGACAAAATTCAAACATCCTTTCATGATAAAAACTCAACAAATTAGGTATAGAAGAAATGTACCTCAGCATAATAAAGGCCACGTATGACAAGTCCACACTAAAACCATATGGATTAAAATCAATATGGATTAAACACTTAAATATAAGACCTGAAACCATGAAACTTCTAGAAGAAAATATAGGACAAAAGCTTCTTGACATTGGTCTGGGCAATAATTTTTTTTGATATGACCCTCAAATGCACCAGCAACAAAAGCAAAAATAAACAAGTGGGATTGCATCAAACTAAAAAACTTCTACACAGCAAAGGAAACAATCAACATAGTGAAGAGACGACCTATGCAATGGTAGAAAATATTTGCAAACCACATATCTGGTAAGGCCTTAATATTAAAAATATATAAGAAACTCAAAACTCAATAGTAAAAACAAAAAACAAAAAACAAACAAAAAAAAACGCCACCTAGATAACTTGATTTTATAAATGGGCAAAAGAACTTAATAGACATTTCTCATCTAAAGAAGACAAGCCAAGAGATACCTATGTGTGTATCAGTGGCTAAATTGATAAAGTATGGTGTGTGTATATAAATAATATATACCCCATACTTATATATATATACACACACATATGTATATACACACACATATATAAAGTGGAATACTATTCAACCTTTAAAAAGAAGGAGATCCTGCCATTTGCTAAAACATGGATGAATCTGTAGGATATTATGCCAAGTGAAATAAGCCAGACACAGAAGGACAAATACTGTATGATCTCACTTATATGTGGAATTTTTAAAAGTTGAACTCAGAAAAGCAGAGGGTAGAATGGTGGTTCCAGGGTGTAAGGACAATGCCTGCATTGTACTCAAGTATAGGCCAAGGTATACATCTGGCACAGCATGCCAGAGTAGGACTGGAGTGCAGACATGTAATCCTGTGCATTATATAATCACAGCTATGTAGCCATAACATGGGAAGGTTCATCACCTGGCTCTGAGTCACCATTGTCTGTGAGGTGCATAAATGCTGCACCGACAGTGTGAGTGAGCTGCTGAATAAAGCCATGTCACCCACCTGTGGTCTCTTGAGTGTTCTTTCAGCTACCTGCCACCCCAGCGACTCTCCTCAGACCTCAGCTTGGACTGGAACCTAACACAGGAGCTCTGGGGGTGGTAGTGGGGAGATGTTGGTCAAAGGGTGCAGGGTTTCAGTTTTGCAGGATGAGTAAGTTCTGGAGATGTAATGTGCAGCATGGTGACTATAGTTAATGGTGTATTATATACTTGAAATTTTCTAAGAGAGTAGATCTTAAGTGTTCTCACTGAAAAATGAAAAGGTAACTACATGAGCTGATAGACAAATTCATTAACTTGATTGTGGTAATTATTCCACAATATATACATATATCAAAACATCATGATAAACACTTTAAATATATACATTTCTTTTTGCCAATTATGCCTCAATAAAGCTGAGGGGAAAAAGTGATAAGCTGCCATCTATTAAATTTTCTCCCAAGTAATCCGTTACATGTTTGTGCTAGGAAAATATATCACTGTGAGTTCAAAAATTATGTAAGTGAATTGAACTCTGCTAGCATAATCTGATGAGTAAAATCCATTTTACTGTATGAAGAAATGTTTGTGAAGACTAGTGAATGAATAACTTGGACTAGGTTTTCCCTAGCAAAAGAAACTATCACCTGAATTGTTCTCTTAATGTTGTCCATGTCTGTTTTTGTAACAGAGAGCTGGTCAAACCGCTGAGTGATGTCTGAACGTGTTATCACTCATCACAGCATTATGGATAGTGGAATTAACACAGGAACTCAGAGGGGAAGTGATCAGACCTTAGAGTGAGAACAAAGCAATGTCTTAAAAGATGTTTCTGCCACTGTCAGGGGCTGTAGAATCTTTTAGAGGCTCAGGCCTTAATTTACGAGTGAGTGCAAATCAGATACTGTTTTTAAGTGTCCTTTTAAGAAAACTTGCCAGAAATGTCTTCATAAAACAGAGAATCCTTTTGTAACGCAAACCACTCCAAATTTGGGAGAAGGCAATGACAGAGAATTTCAACATTCTGCCAAAATCAAATTATTATCTGAATAACTTGGCCCTTTAGTGAGAAGACTAACTCAGTTAAACAAAAAAAGAAATCTGTAGCCCTAAGTAGAAACATTTACTAGATGTCAGCTGGTCTTGCACCAGCAGCGAATTTCTAGCCTGGGCTAACTTTGTCATCACTTTTAGGGAGGATCACTGAAGATCCCTGAGGATCCTGGAAATTGATCATCAGCAAACTGATGGCTTCTAAAAGTGAAAAGAGTTGAGAGCAGTGATCTTCAAACGATTGCTGCACATTACAATCACTTGTAAAATCTTTTAAAACATGATATCCAGAGACTTTTAAGGGCCATACCAATTAAAACAGAATATCTGAGGCTAGGACTCCAGGCAGCAAATTTGAAAATCCCTCAGGTGAATCCAATGTGCAGCCAAGATTGAGAACCAGCAGCTTTAAGCAGAGCAGGAATTCTCATCCTAGCTACACATTAGCATCGCCTGGAGAAAATTCAAAGAAATACTGATGATCAGGCTTCACTAAGAACAATGCAGGTAGAGTGTGCACATGATAGGGCCCAGGAGGTGTTCAACTGATGCCTTAGTGAGTATAGGCAGTAGTTCTCAAAATGTGGTTCCAGAACCAGCAGCATCAGCATCACCTGGGACCTTGTTGGCAAAGCAAATTCTCAGACCCTGATCCTACACCTACGGAACCAGAATCTCCAGGAATGGGGCCCCAGTTTCTGCATTTTAACAAGCCTTCTAGGAGATTCTGATACAAGCTGAAGTTACATAACCACTAGGATAGTGAATAAGAACATGTTCCTGCAACTAGACTGCCTGGGTTCAAATCTTGCCTCTGTTACTTGCAGAGTAACATGGGCAACTAAACTTTTCTGTGCCTCAATGTCTCTTTCTGCCAAATGGGAATAATAATGGTTGTCCCCACAGAAGGTTGTTAAAAGAGGCAAATCAGTGACATGTGAACAGGGCCTGGTATATGGGAAACATTACATAGTGTTTGTTAAATAAGCATGTTAATGTGCTGTTGTTCTAAAGAGATGTGAGTCTTGGATGATATTCAGTAGGTGTTATTTTTTTACCGTAGCAGACCCTTGAAGAAGGATAGTTCTTGTGATCTCCTGACTGGTACCCTAAAGTTCTGTTAAGCCAATGGACCAGCAACCTTCACAGGCAGGATTTTCAACTAGAAAGACTATCTTCTCTGCAGGCAAATTTCTGCAAGAATATTATTTTACGGGGAAAAATATGAACAACTGTAGGTAATTTCACAGACTGTAGGG
The DNA here is from genome assembly GCF_030222135.1 of Aotus nancymaae. Taxonomy (NCBI): domain Eukaryota; kingdom Metazoa; phylum Chordata; class Mammalia; order Primates; family Aotidae; genus Aotus; species Aotus nancymaae. The sequence goes on from NW_026988471.1 coordinate 36,462,801, forward strand.
CTTGTCTCCTATTTGTAAGTGATTTCTTACATATTTACTCCTGATGGAAATGTGGAGGTGGCTAAGTCAGGTCATAGGAAAAAGCAGGTCAGCTGTGTTTCAGTGGCTTTCAGAGAAGATGGAGGGAAATGGTCTCTTTTCAGCAGCAGCTGAATCTGTGTTAGCAGACAGAGCCTTGTTTCATGAAAGTGCATTCCCAGGAATTCCGTTGAAGAATGTAAGAGACCAGCCGGAATGAAACTGGATGCTTTAGGGTCCTGAGGGAAATGTAAATTCAGCAGCTTGTTCTCAAGTTATGGTTCCAGAACCAGCAGCATTGATTCTTCTAAAGAATTGAGAGTGCATTTTGGCTGTGATATCTTTGTACTCTTAAGAAATCCTGCTCAAGGAGATGAAACTTGACTAAGAGCATTCAGTTGCCTTCCAGAAGGCTCCCTTGAGGACCAGGACTCTTTCTGGATGCACCCAAATAATCTGTTTTTCATGATGGCAGGCCCTCACCTGACAAACTGGACTTTCCCCAGAGCTCATTTGTAATATTTTTCCTGAATCTTAGTTGTGTTTCCCTATTAGCAATGTTATGTATTTCTATATCACAAATACTAAGTGCTGCCTGTAGAACCTAACCTCCATTTATACTATGGAACACGCAGCCCATCACGTATCCTTGCCCTGGTCTTCAGCCTCTGAATATTTTAATAAAAATTACTCTTTCCTCCTTAAGAAGAAGGACCATGTTCTTTAAAAGCTTAGCACAGTTCTTAATAATTGGTTGCTTTTCTTGATGTTTCTCTGTTTACTTTGGCTGCCCAGAAGCTCAGACTTAAATAATTTAAGAGTCTACTTACCTTGTAGCGGATACATTAATTATTCCTTTTATGTGGTTTCCGTTGTCTTTATTTATTATCTCTATTTAAACCTTTAAAAGAGTATAGGATATCAATTTATGAAAAGAAAAATTTTTTTTAGTTCAATTGAAATCCTGTTTTGTACCAAACTATATTTAATGCCCCTATATGGGTTCTAAAACTCTGCATGATTTAAAGCAGGGGTTCTTATTCTGGTATGTGTGTGTGTGTGTGTGTGTGTGTATGTGTGTGTACATACCTCAAAGGAGTCTATAATTTATATAGAATACATAATTTATCTGTATGTATACAAATACATATGCACACACACATACATACATATATAATACTTTATAACATATATTTTATATATTAAATATATTTGCAGATACATACACATATATTGTGCGTGTGTGTGTGCGCGCGCGCACGCCTGCACTTTTGGAGAGAGAGCATCTCTAACTTTTATTACTTTATCTGAAGAATTTATGACTCTTCTCTTGCCCCTCAGTGACCCGTTAAAAATTACTGGCTTAAAGGGACCTGGAAGTAAATATTCAGGAATAGGAATGCACACAACTCTGCCCTCAGTTCTTCCTCCCTAGTCAGTAAACATCATTGTCATTCATTTTTGGCCTCTTTTAGGAATTGTTCTTCTGACCAAGCAAGTAGATGAATTGCTATAAATGGAGCCAGTTCAAAGCAAGGCACAACTGGTGGTTTTAGATACCAAAGAAGGCCCACAGTTCAATTATAACCCGGAGGAGGTCAGAGCTCAGCAGGTGAATCTTGCTTCTGAATGAAGCTGGGGCAGAGGGAGCTGACTTGCCTTACTTTTACTGGTTTCCCCCAGGGAAGGCTGGGTAACAGGTAGGGTGCAGCTCCACGAAGATGCCTACTGATTGTGCTGGGCCAGGCTGTGCATAGGAGTTGATGGGGCAGCAGGATGGTGGGCTAGAGGAAGCTGTGGGCACCCGTTACACTCAGGGAGCTGGATGTCAAACCACGGAAATGAAATCTATCAGAGTATCAATGAGTCATAGCAGCAGCATGTTCTGAGTTCATGCACAGTGTTGTTGCCAGGAGACCCAAGACGGTGTTTTCCAAAGAGGCTTAGTTGGAGTGAGTCTCCTGAGCTGGCTAAGGGTGCACCATAAGGTAAGGGGCATGGAGCACATGCGTCATCACCTTCCTCCTCCTCTCCAACCGCAGAAATACAGCAATGATCTGCTTAATAGTAAGACAGGTGGCAGCAGCAAGGGCACACTAAGTCACTATTTCTCTTGTTTCCATGTAAGAGGAACTTGGCAGTTTTTACACTTCTGTCCCCTCATTCCCGCCTCTCCAGAGGAGGAGTGACTTCTGATTGGGGAACTTGGGAGCAATGCTTGAGGATGCAGGCTTAGTCTTCTCTGCCCTCGAACTTTGGGAACAGCCTGCCTCAGAGGCCATGTATTCAGGTCTCTTTGATTCCTTTGTACCGTATTTTTCCCTGAGAGGACTCCTTCATAGGAGACTTGGGGCTGTCCAGGTGCTGCTGTGGATACACTTAATTTTGGGATGTAACACTGGCATACTCATTTGGTCCTCACATCTAAGTCACAGTCTCCAGTAGCTTTACCAGTAATAAAACTGATGTTTTGATCTCCACTTCTTTAACCAGAACTATTGGTTCTGATTATAGATCAGTAAGACAGGATTGCTTTGTATTGGTCCTTTAAAATTCCAACAATTTCTTTTGAAGGAAGGGCTCTCTTAGTTTAAAAAATCTTAAGACAATCTGATCTCAGTCCCTGTGGGTGGTTAGCAATATTTAGGGTCATGGGAGCTGGCTGACATCAGTAGGCAACAGATCTTGGAGAAATGAGGGGACAGAGGTGGAGCAGACAAAGAAGGGGTCACCCTACCCCAGCAGTTACAGAAGTCCCCAAACTTCACCAACCTGATCTTCCAGCTTGAACTGCCTCCCCATGTCCTCTCTCCCCAGCCAGATCTGATTAGAGAGATGCTAACCAGAGAGTGCCTGACCCAATGAACATCTAACTGATATATTGAACAAGTAGAATTTAATCTGGTATAATCACAAAGTCATTTTTTTCTCATCACTGTTCCAGCAAATGCCATCTTGGCCACTTTCTCCTGACTCTTGCCTTTGGGTAAAATCTCACAAAGACATCCTCTTTTTGATTATTCTTAGATAATAATGAAAAAGTCCTCTAGTTACATCTAGCCACACACACACAAAATCTTATATGTAATAAAAATGCCCAGACCCATATAATAGTAACATTTAGAGTAGAAGCTCTGCTCTCCTCTGTGCAGGCTGGCTTTCTCCTAGAAATGTGTATGAAGTGGGGAGGGGAGGCATATTTCTATGGAGCATGTTTACCCCTCTCCTTTAACTTCCTAGGTTGTCTCGATGACCTAGGGCTGAGGCAGGAGAACAAGAAGAGATAGGGAAAGTTCTTGCTTGGTGGTCTGGTGCTGGTCTCCTCTGGCCAAGGGTCCTTAAGAGATTCTTTTGCTGGGTCCCACCAACTACCTCTTCTAGTCTTTTCTGCTGAGGTCACTATACTATTTCCAGAAGGTACTCCTGGGTGGGGTCACCTTTTAAATTACCCAAGTTGACAGTCCTACTATCAGTTCTACATCTTGGAGTCACATACCAGTGGCCTGACATTTAAATCAGAGGAGGCTTCAGCTAACATCCTCTTACAGGTAGTGGCAGAGGGTTGGTGGCCTGGGTGTGGCTGGCTGCTAGAGTGTGGAGCTGGCAGAGGTTTTGCTGGTGAGATGCTGCCAGGGGCTTGGAGGAGGAAGTGGGTGGAAGTGTGGGCCTTGCCCTCTCTCAGCTTGTGATAGCCTTTCTCATTCCTCGCTGTTGACTGCCCACTCTTTTCTCTTGCATCTCTCAGGCCTTGCCTTCTTCTTTGCAGTCACAACATCCACATCATGTTTTCCTTTTTTTTTGTAGGAATTTTGGCTTCTTGGTGGTACCAGCCTGATACTTTTGTTCTAATCCAGCCACATCTTCCCCTTTCACTTGCTAAACTGAGAGTATTTTGGGTGAATTTGAATTGAGCAGAAGTTGCCTTGGCTATCTATGTACCTAGGGATATTGATTGGGAAGTTCATGTGAACTGATATGCAGACATATGAAAGGGTCTGCTGGGCAGAAGGAGCCAGGGCAGGACAGAAGTTACCAAGAGGATGGGAGAAGGGAGGGGCTGCCTTAGGGAAACACAGGGTCTGCCTGCCAGGAGTCCACAGGGTGCAGCAAATGGCCCAATTGTGATAGACAAGAATTACACAGAGGGAGTCAGCCACTGTGAAGTTCTAAAGCATGTAAACATTCCAAGCAAAACAATAAGGATTGTGAATATCGACTCAATAATCCTTCCTGTTCTAGGATTCTGGGAAAACCCATTCTACCAATTCCCTACAAAAAGTTTCCTAATCACTCAGAGAATAGTGTATTCGCCTGAAAAAAACCCAGTTATTCCTTATCAGCAGGCTTGTGCCACCAGCAATGTTAACAATGCTTTCCCCTAAAGATGTGCAGGATTATGAGCCATGGAACAGATGTTTGAGGTTTATGACTACCTCTGCTTAAGCCTGATTTCTTTCAGGTGCCTTCTAATATGCACTGACTGCATTTGCTAGAGGCTCCTGTCTTAACATAGTCTCTTAATTTCCCTTCCTTTTGACTATGTGGTTCCAGGAATGCTTGGATTTTAGTAAAATCCTGGCCTTTGATTAGGGCTGAAACTGTGCCTACTCCTCTAATGTTACATGGCAAATTAAATATCCCCAAACTTCAGCTTTGATGTGTTTGCTTTGATGAACTCTTCTCATTATGGGTTGATAAGGTTAGGCTTTGTGTTTCCACCCAAACCTCATCTTGAATTGTAATCCCCATAATCCCCACGTGTCAAGGGAGAGACCAGGTGAAGGTAATTGAATCATGAGGTTGGTTTTCGCCGTGCTGTTCTCGTGATAGTGAGTGAGTTCTCACGAGATCCGATGGTTTTATAAGGGACTCTTCCTCCTTTGCTAGGCATTTTTCCTTCCTGCCGCCTTGTGGAAGAGCTATCTTGTTTTCCTTGCACCTTCTGCCGTGATTGTAAGTTTCCTGAGGCCTCCCTAGCCATGCCGAACGTGAGTCAATTAAACCTCTTTTCTTTATATAATTACCCACTCTCGGGCAGTTCATTATAGCAGTGTGAGAACGGAGTAATACATGCATCAAAGGGCAATTCATGTCCTGTCTCTCCTGGGTTGGATTCCTGGCACTAAAATCAGGTTTGCTGGAGTTAGCATTATTTCTTCACTGTAGAAAAGAAAAACAAGGACAGGTGGTTGCATAAAGGCCCCAGTGATTAATAGAAACCACCTGTAAAAACTCAAAGTCAAAATTTTCTTTAAAGGAAAGGAGTGTACACATCATGGTTATTTAAGTTAGCTACCATAGCAGACATGACTTGGATATCAATGATTGGCTTCAGCTACCCAGCATGTTCTTAGGGTCAAAAAGTTGGGCAGTGGCCTCTGCCAACTTGTTATTAACAAGATATCCTAATATTTTGAACAACATTGCTATACTTCTATTTCTACCTTAATGAAAACAATGACATCACTTACACTTTTTAAACACTAGCCCTGAACCCAGCACAGAACTAAATATTTTATGTGGATTATCTTGTTTAATCTTCACAATAACCCTATGAAATAGCTGCTGCTATTCTCAGGATTGGATGAGAAAACAAAGGCTGAGAGAGAATTAATTTGCCCACAGTCATATAGTTTGTAATTGAGTCCACCAATGACTGTTGTGACTCCAAAGTCCATGTCTTAGTATTGCCTGGCTGAGTTATTCATCGGTTGAGTAAAAGGTATCTTCTAAGTTTGTGTGTGTGTTGGTGGCGGTGGGTGGGTGGGGTGGGGGAAATGTTTTTCCTTCCCAGATGTTTCAGTTAGCTATCACAGTGATTTATTAGGTTTCACAATTCCATGGGCTGTTCCTGTGCTCTCTGTGGTGCTGACTGCATCGGTGGGAGCTCAGCTGGGGCACCTGAGTTCTCCAGGTGGCCTCTCTCTGTGAGTGGTGTCTCATCTGGGGCATCTCCATATGGCTTCTCTCCAGCAGAATAGCCTAGTCTTTCTCACAACATGGCAGCTGGGATCCAAGGAGGAGGTTCCCAAGAAAACAAACCCCTTTTGCAAGTGCTTATTATAAGCCTCTACTTGCTAAAGTGTCATTGGCCAAATCAAGTCACATGATCAAGCCCTGATTCAATTGCAGGAGAGAACTTGATATTTACCATGGGGTAAATATCAGGAAGTGTCATTCACTGGGGAAGCCACAGTAGAACGATCTGCCTCATTAGTAATAGTAGTAATAGTAATGATGCCCTTCATTTATTGAGCACTTATGTGCTAGTCAGTGTGTTATAGGCTTTACAAAATTGTTTTAATCATCATAGTAACTCAACGTATCAGCTTGCTTTTATTCCCATGTTATAGGAGAGGAAACTGAGGCTCAGAGACTAACCTGATAAAATGACAAGAGTGAATTTAAACACTGATCATTCTAAGTTCCCAATCCAACAGGTAGAAGTATGGTATACAGAAAATAGAAAAAAAAAAAAAAAAAAAAAGGAAGAATGTATTTTTCGTGTAATGATAGAATTACATGGAATTTAGAAGTGAAAAAAATGTACTAGTCAATGACTTTCATGCTGAGTGGGAAGCGTATTTGGGGGGCCTTCCTGCCTCAAGACTGACTTTCTTGTATTTGCAGCCAGCCTTTCTAATTCTGGTATTTTGAATGGAGAACAGTCAGTAAACAAAATTGGGTATAATTAGGCTAATCAAAATGTGAAAGAATATAATGTGACTTTTCTTTTAATCAGCCTCTTGTTTTAATCTTTGGCAAAATGAGCTGGTCTTTCCTCTGGCTCTGTTTTCAAAAAGTTCTGCTCCAAACCATTTGGGAAGCAGTGAGCTGGAGAAAGAATGAAGGGGAAGGAGATATACCCTATAATAATGCAGATTTCAAAACATAGCTTAGATTTTTGGAAAATCCCTTCATGAGCATGAAAAGTGCAACAACTATGTTCAGATGCTTTTGCCAGCTGAAAACCACCATGACACTTGAGATCAGTTGCAAACGTTCTCTCCTTCCCCACCAGCACCCAGGGCTGTGGTCCAGGCAGTGAACACAGTGTTTAGCCTGTCTCAGGCCTGAGGGTGTATGAAGTATGGGCATTGTTGGGTGAGTTTGGCTGGGAGGGCAGTGCTTCAATGCAAGGGAATCATGTGGAAAGATTCATGGAAACTTATATTAAAATATGATACCTCCAAAAATAATTTCTTGCAAGCAGCAAGAATTAATGCATTGTGAAACAAACAGAGCTTTCACTATTAACTTCAGGGAAGAAAAAAAGGGAGGGTGGCTGGCTCAGTGGAAAATATCGGGCTGTAAGCTGTGATTTTGGGTTTTTTTTTTTTCCATGCTAGATGGCACTAATTGAAGAGCTTAGTTGTTTGGGGAAGGAGTTTTAGGGGAGTATAATATTTGACCATGTGATTTTTGGTGCATCATGGGGTCCCTATTTTATTTTCACTGTTTACTCCACCATTGTTTTGGTCTTTGAGGTAATTTTTAATTTTAAGCTGATTGCATGGTTTTTCTGGATGTCAACACTTGGAGAAAAGGCTGACTTGGAAGGGCTGCAGAAGTGCTGGGGTGGGTGTTGACAGATCCGACTGACATTTGCATGGTATTTCCCTGTGACCCCACCCCACCACCCTTCATCACCCTAGTGGCAGTGGTTTAATGATCCAAAGATCCTGGAAAAGAGTGTTTCTCAACCATTTTCTTTCAAAGGGAAGTCATGGAGGAAGGAGCCATTTTATCTGAGCAAATAGCAAATTCTTACAGGAGCTTATAATGGCTGTCCATTCTCCCTCTCCACCCTCCAAAATAGACCTTGTGGTGTGAAATGAGGACAGCAAGTGATTCATATGTAGGTGGGTTTATAATTCATTTTAGAAATAAAGCTGAGCCTGTAAATGACAGTCCAGGAAAAATAAGGAAGAATGAGTAGCTTTAAGGGCACATCAGATGACTTAGGCCAAAATTAAAATATTTGGTAGACTTAAAATAAGTCTATATTTATTTTTTGAAGGTAATATGCAATTAAAGTTTCCTCTGTGGAACAGTCACTTAAAATAGTTTTGTAACATATTGTGAATTTGTGGAGGGATTGTATGCTTTGGTCTCATCAATGGTCCTATAAAAAAGACTTGACATGTAATATTGACAGTGACAGAACAGAGGCTCAGATTCTGCCACTTTCCTAAAGTCACGCAGGTTGTAAGTGACTTGAATTTGGAAATTATAGCTCTAAAGCTCATTTTATTTTCATTAAGTTGTACAGCATCTCACTCTATAAGACTGTGTAATGATGATAGCCATGGACCTGCTCACTCATGATCTGGGTGGTGAAAAGAGTTTTGGATTTAGAATTACAAGAGGTAATTGGATTAGAGCCTCACCTGATATTACTTTGGGTGACTTGAAGCACGTCACTAAAATTCTCTGAACCTCAATTTTATTATCTGTAAATTTGAAGGAGATATCATTTATAAAGTCCAAAAATCATGAGTGTAAAAGTTCTCTGAAGATGGTAAAATGCTCTACCATGATATACTATTATTAGGCACAGACTATTATTTATTAGGCACAGCAATAGACTAGGAGCTAGGGGAAATTCAGAAGGCTTTTTTATAGCCTGCCTGACAACCTTTTTATTTTCCATCTGCTCAAGAAGCTCTAAGCCCTAGTCACACTGAACTTTTAAATTTTTCCTTACACAATTTGTTCTCTCATATCTCTGTGCTTATGCATAACGCCCCTCTCCTATAATCTCTTATGCATTTTTTAGAGGCTTTTTTTCAGCTCTACTGGGTAGAGTTTTTCCTCTCCTAGGCTCCTTTGCACTTTATTCACAACTCTAGAATAGCACTCCCTACAGTGTGTTGTAATTCATCTATTTATATATATGCTTCTGCCCCTTTCTGAGCTATGAGCTTCTCAAGGAGAGATGCTGCCATCTGTATTAAATGTGCCTGGTACATAGTGGACATCCAAAGGCTTGCTCAGTGAATGCATGACTAGAGGTATAAGAATTACTGTCCTGACTCTCATATTGAGGATCATGACAAATAGACATGAAACTCTAGCAAAGTACACAGGACAAAGGATTCTGTGATGTAGGTGCAAACCCTTAGCAATGCATAAATTCAGAAGAGCAGGAGATCTTTGAAAGCTAAAGGAATCAGGGAAAGTTTCCTTGAGGATGTGGCATTGCTTAATGATAAGTGATGAACAGGGAAATCATTAAACCCATCAGAATTCCTTCAGGGAGAAAATCCTGTTAATTTGGAAGGTCCTCTGTGGTAGATGCTAAATACTCAAGGCAACTGCTTGGGGGCAAAACTGTTCTGTAAGAGGAAGAGCATTTAGCTGTTGTTCTAAGAGATAAAGGATGAGGAAAGTGAGAATGTAGGTGGATTGAGGAGGATAGCTGAAGCCCACACACCCAAATCTCAATGACATTGACTAAATCCTGAAGTGCTTGAACTGAATGGGTTTTTTAAATGGAAACAATGAATGGACTCAAACCAGACATTCCTGGTGAATATAGGAACATGGATACAAAGAGAGAACCAAGGCACAGCTATTCAGAGAACATGAGATGGCCTTCTTGGGGTTCAAAGACATAGATTTGGGGTTTGGGTCAGGTTTAACCAAATCTCTCAGGATTGGAGCTGAGGAACAGAGAAAAGGGGAAGCTGATATGTGGATGATAGTATCAAAATGAGTTGAATCTCCAAAGCAGAGAATTGACCTTAAGGAATCATCCAAGTTAAAGCAAAATTATACCTTAATCCTCTATATAAACATTCCGTTAACCACTGCCCCTTAGACCCATAGTTTATAAATGTCAGTCTGCCCAGCATGTTAATGAAGGAAAAGCTTTCACCTAAACACTGGCAGTGTGAGTTGTTCATGATACTAAATTCATTTAATTTACAGAACTATATTTTGTTATTTTTCTAACATAATTTTTTTTTAATGAATTGATGGCTTTTGATGTCTTTACATGGCAAAATTAAAATGAGTCAACTTCATGTTCATCTTCTAAATTTCTTAGAAATTTTACCGGTCTATCAAATCTAAAAGCCGAAGAACCACCTCTTTTAATATGACCCATAGTATAATTTTAGTTAGCTAGTTTGCCCTGAATAAAATGGAAGATTTATTTTTAGTTCCTAAATTTATTATTGGTGATCATGGTTGGTGTGGCTTTTTAAGGCAATGCCTTTTTGAGTCACATCATTCATAGCCTCTTCAAATTAAAATTTGTGAGTAGATGCACTGCCACAGGGTCCCCCGAATGCTGTCTGCATACGAACAGGGTTTGGTTTTGTAGTCAGTATGCCATTCAACAAAATGAACCCTGCAGTTAGTAAAACAATACCTTGCATTGTATTATTACAAAGCAGTGTTTATACAATGATTACATATTTTCACTTACATAATTATGAAATGCACAGTTGTTACTGTGCTGCATGGTAATTAGTCACAAATGGCACACATTTCATGTAAATGTGAATGCATTACAATTCCTGTGACTTTTCCTGTTAGGGCTAGCTTCATGAGCATGTGACCTGTATAGTCCCACAGGGTCCCCTTGCTCAAGAGGGCCCTATGTTTGGTTTAAGGTGCTGTGGTTGCTGTCTTGAAATTGTTCATAATTTTTAACAAGGGGACTCACCCCACACATTTCCCCTTTACACTAAGCCCTACAAATTCTGTGGCCATATCCAATTGGGATTGCAAGGATTCAAGCTGGGGTGTGAGGTAGAAATAGAAGGACCAGGTAGAGAGGGAGGGAGCAAGACTGACTCCCCTTAGACATCTCAGGAGCCTCTGCCTCCAATCCAACCAGAAGGGCTTCTCCTGTTACTTAGAAGGTCTTGGCTCTTTTATTCCACAGGAACAAGGAAGAAGAATTAGCTTTTCAGAAAATGAAAAGTTTTAGTTAGGCCACAGTAAGCGGGAGCTGGAAAATGCTATGGTTTTGTGTTAAACATTGGATGTTGGAAACATTGTTTGGTCCCAGATTTCATGTGTTGGAAACTTAATCTCCAAATTCATATGTTGATTGGAGGTGGGACCTTTCAGAGGTAATTAAGATTAGATAAGGTCATCAGGGTTGGAGTCCCCATGATGGGACTAGTAGCTTAATAGGAAGAGGAAGAGAGACCTGAGCTGGCATGCTCTTGTTCTCTCATCGTATGACGGTGAGAAATCAATGTCTTGTATTTATAAATTACTCAGTCTGTGGTATTTTGTTATAGCAACAGAACATGAACTAAGACAGAAGGTTGACAGTGAGGAGAGAGGCTATTGTTAGTAAGAAATACCTGAAAATGTGGAAGCAGCTTTGGGACTGGGTAATACATAGAGGCTGGACTCTGAGAATAACTCACAGTGATCACGTGGCCTAGTAGGTGCCTTCAGGGAAAATGGAAGTACTTGAAGGGATAAATAGTGGCGGTGAGATAGGCAGTGTACCTCACTCTCCCCTACTCTTCCATAGCATCAGCAGTGAAGGTGATATTGTTTCTTACGGTTTTTGTGTTGGTGGATTTCTTTGTGAAGCTCAAAAGAGTGCCAAGTTCTGAACCCAGGTTGATTCAACATGAAAATAAACATTGTTTATGCAGGCTCAAGGAGCCAGAAGACAGGGGCAGGGGTATGGGACGGGGGATAGTGTGCAACTGGGCTCAGAGTGGTGTGTCCTCAGTGAGAATTCTAATTCTGCCTAATCTTCCCTGTGAGGTCCTGAGAATGAGTGTACAAGGCCCATAATGTGGTCCCGGAGTATGCTGGGGATGGTGGGTGTTCCCCACACTTGAGCAGAATGAAGCCTGTGTAAGCTGTGAAACAGCTTCAGAGATTAGTCATCCTTGCTCAGACTTGGTAAAGCTTTTGCATTGGTTAGGTTGATGTTTCACTTTTAACTCATATAGAAGACTTCAGACACTATTGGAAATAGCACTTTTATCATTAGCTATGTTGCCATTTTTATCTTTTCAAGTTTCTTCTCTCTCTCTCTCTCTCACCATATAAGTATACTCAAAGCATTACCCTTGCTATGAGGTTAACCTAAGACAGAGTGTATGTTGCCAGCTATAGGCCAAAACTCTGGGTAGGGGTGTGAGAAAGAAATATTTTGGCAGCAATATAGCTTAGGAAGTCAATATTTTTTACATAAGTGACAGTAAATATTTACAAATTCAGGCTGCTGTGAGTGTTCAGATTTTGAGTGAAAAGCAGTCTCATACACCGATATTTACTTTGAATATGTTCTCCTTTGTTTTCAGTAACCGTGACTAATTCCCCTTTTCACAGGATGGAGAGCAAGTTGGCTCTCGATCTAGCCAAATAATAATAATAATAATAAAAGTTTACTTACACATTCTGGTAGTAGGCATACAGTTAGAATACAGGAGTAAGAAAACAAATGCATCTCTTAAAATTATATCACAGATTCATAATAAATGAATCAAACATCTAAATGTTGTTGCTAAAGTGGCTGAATCACAGATCCACTGTTTCTTACTCTGGTTTTTGCTAGAGGGGCAAAGAACCCGTATATTCGGGGTATCATGCAGCAAATGAACTAAATCAAACAGAGACATTATTTGAGTATTGTTGATGCTTTGAAAGATGAGAAAAATAAGACAAAAATGTTGCCTTCAAGGAAATTATATTTGTGAAGAAAATATATCAAAATTGCAAAGTCAAGTAATCATAAAAGTATGAAGGACACTTTAACAATAGAAGGGAGGCAGAAGGCTGAGCATGGTTAATTTATAAATGGAATGTATGAAGTTGTTTCAGAGAGGCAAGAAATTATTTGGGGCTGGCAGGAAATGGTCTCCCTGGAGGAGGTAGATTTGAGTTGAGTATTGAAAGGAGCATTCTAGGCAGGCAGAAGGCATAAGTGTAATCACAGAGGTGGTGAAAGATCCATGAAAATGAGATGAGTGAGTCAACCTGGCTGATGTGAGGTTTTGGGATGGTGAATAATTAGAGACTGTGCTGGAAATAGCTAGGGCATTGGACTCCAGAGGATCTTCACTGGTGGGCTAGGAGCTTCTCCATGCACCATGAAAGACCTGATCTGACACGGTAACTATCTGAATCTCCATTTTCCGCTGAACCATCTTAGGCTTCCCTCTCTGCTTTTTCCTTGAAGCCAGGAGTCCATTCCTAATGGGCAGGCCCATCCTTCCTGAAATTCAGCACAAGATAAGGCCTGGCAGGTGAGTATGCAGGGCCATGGTACAGATTCCTCCAAGCTCATTACTCCAGCTTGGTCAGGGTCTGTTTGGAAAATGGAGTGGTGATATCCTCTTGCCTCAGGATGTGTGGAAGCTCCTTCTTCCATGTGCTCAGTAGAAACAAAGAGGGCATCTCTTATCCTTCACTACTCCCAGAACCCACTCCCCTGGTTCCTGGCCGAAGAGCCTGAGAAGCGGTTGTAAAATTGGGAACTTGCCCAAAGGACCAGTGCTATACAGATTCATTTCAAACCCTGAACTAGACGTTATGGGTGCAGACCTGATAATGAGCCATTATGAGAAAATGAAAAGCACACAATTTGTGGTGGTGCCCTCAGAGCTAAGTAATTCTGGAGAGTAATTATGAAGTAGGAGAATGATTATACAAACTGCAGACTAAACATTTAGGCCCCGGGTGTGCGGCCAGCTGACAAAGCAGAGGTAATTAATAGGCAGTTACAGTGTGGAAGATTCTGGAAGGTAGAGTTCTGTCGTCTGAAATTTAGTCTGACAGAGGAATATTAGTAAGATAAATGTATCTGGACCAAGCACTCCCGAGAGGAAGGGCATTCTCAAATCGTTTTTGTAAAAAGTCCCTGGCGGTGTTTGGCTCCCTTCTGTTCCCTTCATGAAACAGTTCTTGAGTATTACTGTTGGCAAGCGTGTGGGTGGGGGAGATGTCACACGCACCCGCTCCAGCTGTACAAGCAAGCCACTCAGAGGATTAGACACTTGTTAGTTCTTATGAACTTAGGTGTCTGGTCTGTTTCTTTGACTTTCAAAGGCACTTCCTGGCAGAGAGGTACAATAGTGCTTTGCAGGAAACCCTGTGCCCGCAGCGTCTGTTTTGCAGCTTGGCAGACCGCAGCTGGCCCTGAGCATGGCCAGCTAATTTTCTGGGTCAGGTGTGGCTGTGGTGAGATGGGTCTCAGCCAGGTAAGACCCTCTAATCTCTTTCTCCTGCCATAGATACACTGATGATTGGAGGGTATGACAGGAATTCTTGCCTGCCTTTTGGTCATGAAGGAAACGTAGAGAGCATAATGGGCTTCTTGGAGTGCCAGGAGCCCAGTCCCCAGAGCTCATTCTTACAAAATCATGAAGCTTGTCTTTGATGAACTCCAACTTCTTTTTCTCCAATATTCGTGTGGAGAATATAGGACGAATTTTCCTATATTTCCTTTTCCTCTACAACCCCCTCATTCATCCTGTTGATAGATGCCTCCTTCCTACTTTCTAAATGTCCAATTTTATCTTCCCTTGGAATGCCATCAAATTCTTCCTTCCTTTTTCTGTACCCCACTTCCAAAAATAATCCCTACCCCCATCTCTTTAGAGTGTCCATTTCCTCAGGGCTAATCCCAGAAGCAGCATATAAATTGATGAACTGGTACTAATATGTGAATGATTGTTGCCCTTGGATGTTTAGAAAATTAAGGTAGTTCTTCACTGTAGAAGATTGTTTAAAGCCAAGTGGTTGAGAGTATTCTATATCCTTCCTTTTGCACATATTATCTCGTTCATCCTTGTGAAGCAGATAATCTCACCGTCTTAATTTACAGAAGAAGAAACCGAGGCTCAGAACATTTTGAGTAGCCTACTTAAATAGTCTAGGCAGAGATTGAACCCACGTCTCTGGCTCCAAGAGGTCTTGATAATTCCCTCACACCTGCTGCTTAACAGCAGATGGAAATATATTTGGATTCTTCTCACCCTTAAGGAAACCTAGTAAGTTAATCTCTAAAAATCAGCAGTCTGCTCAGGGGATACAGGAGAACTAGGACCATTGTCCGAAATGTGTCATCATATTTGTTGTCTGCTTATTGAATGACCATGTGACGAATCCCTGAAAACCATGGGAGAACTACAAAATTTAAAAAAATTATGGAGTTCTGCTACTTTTTTACTAGGTTTTTCTAAAATTATGTTTTACTACAAAACCCTGAGTATAGGCCACATGCTACAAGATGATCCATGATATCCCTTAGCCCAATTTTAACAACTTAGAGTTTTCCTTTTTCCCCCTAATTGAATACAAGGTTCCCAATTATATTAGTTATAGAAGATAATTGTAAAAACCATGTCTGGTCATTTAAGTCGTCATCTTGTACCAGTTGGTTCCATCTGGTCTTCTGGATGAAAGAAGTGTAAAACATTGAGCTGAGGTCTGCCCTTGAGTGAGCTTTGTTCTCCAGAAGTTACTTTCTATGATGCCAAACCCACACATCTGGTGAGAAGCAGATGAGGAAGTTTCCCTTGGGATAACCCAAGTGGAATTGATTCACATCACTCAAGGGTGATGCCATAGTCAAAAAGGGAAACTTGCCTAGGAAGAAAAGGAATTCTTGTCTCTCATAACCAAACCATGGGAGGATAGGGTTGTGCCTGGATCTTAGGAATAATTTGGATGAGGAGTCAATGATCATAAGCCTTTGTCTCACCATCCCTGGCCTCTGCTTTTCTGTACTTGTTGGTTCCATTCTGTCTGACAGGCATCCTCCTGATAGTTGAAAACAAGACCAGCAGAAGCAACCAACCCTCACCACTCACAGCTTGGACCCAGTGCTCACCCCCAGGACCAGTTGACACCAATAGTAGCTGTTTTTAAACCAAAGGAATAAAATGGAGAAAAAAATAATCTTCCAAAGACAAGAAATGCTGCTCACGAAAGAAAGATGCTGTGTAGATTCCCAGTAAACAATAGTATCTGTAAATGACTCTGGGAATCACTAATAAGTGATGATAAAACTGATTATTTATGTATTACATAAACATTATGTAGATTTGAAAAAATTGATTTGTAGCATATAAAATCTTATATTACTGAAATAGAAATATGAAGCAATGGAAACATTTTATTTTAAAAACATAAAGTTACACTAAGAGACATTAGCTCCTTTGACTCACATATTTTAAAAACAATGACGGTTTTCTGTGGAAAATAACTCTAAAAAGTTTTGAAAAAATAACAGTAATAAGGAAGAATTTGAGGAATGAAACATTTATTCACTCATTTTCCTTCAAGTATGTACAATGTAACTATAACATAATTAGACTAAAAAAGTGGCAGGCACACCAGAACCTTAAACCAACAAATGTAGAATAGACATTTTGTTGGTATAATAATAGCACTAATATATATTGAATGTTTACCAAGTGCAGGTAACTATTATAAAACCTTTATTGGTATGATCCAAATTAGTTCTCAAAACAAGTAGTTGGCAAACTAAGTCCTGTGGGTCAAACTCAGCCCACCATCTATTTTTGTACAGTTTTATTAGAACACAGCAACACTCATTCAATTATGCATTGTCTGTGGTTACTTTTACGCTACAGAATTGAGCTGTGGCGGCAGAGATTATGGACTATGGAACCTAAAGAATTTGCCATCTGGCCCTTTCTAGAAGAAGTTAGTTGATCCCTGCGAGACAATCCACTGGAGTGTAGGTACTGTTATTTCTGCTTTACCCCAAGGTCACAGAATAGTAATTGTCAGGGTAGTGATTTAAATCCTGAACTGTTTGACTACAAAGTCCATCATCTTTTTAGATAGTTTGACAGCACAGAGCATAGGCCCTAGAGTCATACTGTTTGGGTTCAGATCAGATTCTACCACTTAGTAGCTGCATATTGGACATTTTGCTTAACTGCCCTGTACCTCGGATTTCTCCGTAACTCTTCCCGTTGGTAACAGATGTGGCTGGTCATCCTTCATGTCAGTACAGGCCTTGGACCCTGGCTGGCTGTCCCAGGCCCTGCATCTCAGGGGTGCCTCCTTCAACATTCTCAAAGTTCCTCTGGGAACAGCTGGCATAGCAGTGCCATCTGGGCACGGTGCCCTCAGCTGGGACCAGTATCACTTCCCAACTCTCATATGGGGTTGACCTAGTGCCCCAAGGAGCTTCACAACTCATATCTGTGGGTTTATTTTGGGGTCCTTGACCTGTCCCTGATTCCAGGTCGGTGACCTGGTGAGCCACTGCTCCCGGAATAGCCCAGTTTTTCTTGTTGAGTCACCAGGCAAGTACAGACATGCTGATTTTGATGACACTCACTTACATAAAAGCCATAAGTTCAGGGCTCTGAGGTTCTCTTGGCCCACTGCCAGCCAGCCCTTGACTAGAGCCACATGTGGGGTCCATGTGTTGAGTCTCGCCCCTCCGTGTCCAAATAAATAGTGGCTTGTATTCTACAGCACCCCAGGTCAGTGAAGGTGGTATCATTCACCCTCTCCCCTGTGCCCCTCCCATCACTGGCACCAGGAAAGTCAAACCTTTTCCCTGAGCATTCTTCCAGAGCATTGTCTGTCCCCAAAGAACATCTGACACTTGCTCTGCAATGCTAGCAGACCCTTCTGCTTGAGGCCCTCCAATGTGTTGCCTAGGTCAAGGTGTTGACATGTACCCTCTGTGCTTAGGCCATGTTGGAGAGATGGACATTTCTTACACAAATAGGACCACTCTTCTTTTTCTACCCGTGGGCTCCCCTCACCTCCCCATGGTGTTAGTGTGTGGAAGGCAAAGGTGCTGTGCTGTCAACATTAAAATAAATCACATTCTAGGAATGCCAGAATTACCCTAGGGAGTTTAAGAGAAGATATGGTCAGAAAATGTGCTGTTCTATATTTATGCCATAAATTTTCAAACAGTGAATTTAACGTTCTCAGAAAATGAATTAACATTCACGTTTTCCTGCACACTCTGGGCAAGACTTGACTTTGTGGTCATCATCTCCAAAGCACAGTAACCACTCGCCCTCCCTTGAGAGCATCATTGGAAGCCAGGATTCTGGGTGGCAGCAGGGATGACACAGCATCATGACTGAGGATATAACCCGCATTACATAAATGCTATTAAGGAAATGCAGAGGCCAGAAAATCTGTTTCAATACAAACAAATGCTGAAGAGCCACAGTGTTGTAATAACAGCATTGCTACCCTTTTCTCCCATTGAGAAATGTGGAATTGGCACATCCAACAATAAAAAACACAGAGGATTCTGGCATCTGCACAGAAAGCGATGGTGCCTAGACGCTATGAAAAATCTTCCCTTACACTGAACAATAAGCAATACAAAAATACCTCTTCTTTACCCATTATTCTAAGCCTTCATTGATAAATCATGACTCAGGCCTCTGAATTTTGTAAAACATTAAAAAATCAAATTCTTTAAACAGACAGGGACTTGGCAGAAAATGTTTTCCAGGGACACGTACCATAAAGATGCCCTGCTTGGTGTCACCTCATTTTCTTTTCTTGAAGTCACTCTTGCTTTCACTTGCTGTTGTAGTTCCGCCTGTCTTTCTTCACATTGGTACTTTCCCATATGTTTTCTTCTCATTTAGGGTGTTCTTTCCTCCTTTTCAAAAATCACCTTGTGCTTTGTAATGTTTGTAGCCCTCAACTTCTTTCCAAGCAGGTAATTTTGCCTTTCTTTCTGTCTCTTTGGTCATCTGCCTGTCTTAGCCTGTCATTCTCTCACACTCTCTCTTTCATACCCCCCCCAACTGACTCTCTACATATACACTACACCACCCACGTCACATATACACACAACTGGTATACATTTTGTTTTAATGTACAAGCAGCATGTTTATACAGAATTTGTCCTTGTCTGTAAGAACCACAAAACTCACAAAATAGAGGGCTATGTGTCTGATACAGGAGAGAGTCCAAGATTACTTGCTTTCATTCTCAGATCTTGTCTGGATAATCAGGTTACAGTATGCTAAGGACATCGAGATGCCCAGGATGGCACAAGTGGAAATTCTTTTAGATGCCTTATTTGTGTTCTCTTGAGTGTCTGTGGTTAGAACTTGATTCTTTACTTGCCTATGGATCAAATGTCCTGTGGTTTTTGACAGCTGCAGTGCTGGATGAGATAACTGGGGGTGGTAGGTGTAATTCATCCCCATGTGTCTACATTCTGACTATAGAAAGCTATTGAACTAAAATAACATTTTATTTCATTTAAAAATATTCGGATAGCCTAAGATCCATTTTTTTTTTTTTCCTTTGGATCAGGAGGCACTATAGCCAATTTTTACATGTTGTCCCTTTTTGTTTTCACAGATAATTTATATTTCTTGATTTCTGACATTATTTGGCTGTCCTAGAAATAGCTGATGACAGCAAGTAGAATATAGACTTGGTCACTGATGATGTTCTATCCTATTATGTGTTCATGCACAGCAGGGCAGGCTATCTGAAATGCATTTGCTTTAGCACATTTAGATAATGTGTGGGAAAGGTGACAGGTTTTATTTTCCCTTTTGCCAATTTGTACATTAGTGTCCCTTAAGTGGCAGATTAAAAATTTCTTAAAGCCCTAATACTGATTAAAAATGTTTGTTTAGGCTTGTTCAGAACTCTAAGTGCTTGCAGAATCCAAATCACATTCTTGTCCTTTAAGCCAACAACATTTTAACAGCCTGTAATGGCTATATCTTATTGAAGCAAACAATAATAACTTTCTATAGGGCTATTTTCTTTTACAAGGTAAATAACTAAAGCTTGTAAATATGGAAAAACAATCCAGATCCATAGAAATATTTGCAGGTATATATTTTTAAAAAGTGCTTCAGTCCTATTAGACTCCGTATCATTTTAATACATTGGTAAAATACATAGCACTTTGTTCTTTTTTCAAAACACTTTTTCAGAACGTATGGCATTTCTTGTACCCAGTAAAGATTCCTGATAAGCCATTTCTTGTGGACTAATAAATTCTTGTTTGGTAAGCATTAATTTTAGTCTCTGCTTTTTATCTGTTTATTCATTCCTTCATTTTTCATTCAACAACAACTCCTGTGCTGGGCTGAGAGTCGGGTTGGAGGAATGTGCACTCTCACCAGGAGGATGGACTTGGTTGTATCACTGTGAGAGACCTACTGAATTGAGGGGCCTCTGCAAAGTGCAATGCAGCCCAAGAGGAGGGAACGACTGATTCTAATACAGGCTTCATAGAAGTGACAGAGGTTTTAATGTGCTAGGAAAAGAGAAGAAGTTCATGCAAAGACACAGAGGCTGAAAAGACTGGTATTTGGGAGGTCTGCAATGGTAAATGAGGGAGAAGCTAAATGTGTGTGACTGGTGGCATGAGTGAGGGAGGATGTATAGATTGAGGCCAGAAGGCAAAAGGACTTGTGTGTCATTTTCAACAGTTTGTTTGGACTTTATCTCCTAGCTATGGAGACCTTGTAAGGATCTTTAGGCAGTGTGGTGACTTAGAGTGGGCACTGTTGGAATCGGAGGCTCTTACAATAACTGTGAGAGGGAATAAAAACTTAAGGCAAAGACCTTCTGTGTGATTATAGACAAATTTATTATGCAATACAATAGATAAAAAAGATTAATGCATAAGTCTTCATAGCCCCTCTTCCTCTTCACCACCACACCCTCCAGGAAAATTCTGGCAGAGCTGTGGATTATGAGTTAGATTTCCTTTGGAGTTCCTTAAGAGAAGAATATAAATATTCCAAATGCTTTAATTCCTCTTTGTTGCTACATCTTGATTTGTTTTTTCACTGTAACTGCAGTGAAATCAGTCCTCATGGAACTCTAGGTTATTAGGGCTACATAACATATTTTTTAGGAGAGCCAGTATAATGTCGGGTAGCCCAACGGTTAATGCCTACTTGGTGGCAGTTTGAAGACCTGCTGGTTAGTCGCATCTACAAAGAATAAGATAGGCAAGATCCTAAAAACTCAAATCCTGTCTGGTTTCCTGCTGCCACCATAAGTTCCTGAGGAATATTCCAGGAAAAGAACATGCTATTACCAGCTAACACCTCGCATAAGTGCCTATTCCAGGTCATGTACCTGGGCCAATCTGTGGGCAAGATGTAAGGACACTTTGCCTCTTCTGAACTCAGAAGCAGTTGAGATGACATGTTCAGATGCTGTCTCCTGGACTCTGTGGTTTCTGCTTGGTTTTCTAAGAGACGGGAAAAAGGATGCTGCTTTCCAATGATAATAAGGCCTCCATCCAATCTTATCCCATCAGCTGCTAGGAAGGGAAAAGAGAGAACTGATCTCTGTTTTAAGAAAGTTGAGCTTTAAAGGAAGAAGTTCTGAATGAAGTACCCCACTCAGGCTGCTTATCTTCTTTCCTCTTCTGATATGGTTTGGCTGTGTCCCCACCCAGATCTCATCTTGAATTGTAGTTCCCATAATCTCCATGTGTCATGGGAGGGACCCGACGGGAGGTAACTGAATCATGAGAGCAGTTACCTCCATGCTGTTCTCTTGATAGTTAAGTTCTCATGAGATCTGATGGTTTTATAAGTGCCTTTTTACCTCCTTTTCTCTGCGCTTCTCCTTGCTGCCACCATGTGAAGAAGGATGTGTTTGCTTCCATTTCTGCCGTGATTACAAGTTTTCTGAGGCCTCCCCAGCCCTGCAGAACTGTAAGTCAATTAAATCTCTTTCCTTTATGTTTAATAAATTACCCAGTCTCTGTTATGTCTTTATTAGCAGCGTGAGAACAGACTAATACTGCTAACCCACTTTACCCTTAGCAGCATAGATCTAATTCTACCTTCTTGGTATGAATTGGGGTGTTGGGCAGAGTGAGTGACTTTCATTTATTCATTGGATTTTATGTCCAGGTTGTGTTATGAAGGGCCTGGTATTACCAGCTTAGGAGTTTGGGCTTTAAATGGTAAAGGAGAGTTTCCGAAGGTTGTTAATTTGGGACTTTATGGGTTTAGATATTCAGCTAGAGAAGGTTAAAATATTTTTTAAAATAAGGTATCTAAAAAATAGTTTTAGATCCCATCACCTACAAAATTAAAAAAAAAATTGGCAGGGGTCATACTAAAGACAGTGAAATAGTTAGGAATCTGTAGCTATATAATAGAAGCAAGGTATGATGAGGATCTGAATGAATTCAGTGGCAGTGGGACTGGAGAAAAGAGGCTGGACATGAGAAATATTTAGGAGGCAAAAGAAGAGGGTTGTATGAAAAAAGGAGTCACCTCCCACATTTGGTCCTGAAAAGCTGGCTGAATAGTATTATCACTCACAGGCACAGGAGGAGGAGGATGGAAGCATATTGTTGGCGGTGGTGAACTCAATTTGAAATATGGTAAATTTGGGGTTCTGGCAAACAAGCAGAGATGTCCAGAGCTCATCTGGATATTCAGGTCTGAAGCCCCAGTAGTTGTATCTGGGCAGGAGGCAGAGATTCAGGAGGCATCAGTAAATGGCTTGCAGTTGAAGCTGTAAAACCAGACATCACCAAACAGAAGAATGAGAATGACCCCAGGGTGCATGGTAGCAATGGGGTCAGTAGCAGAAGAACCAGGAAGGATTCACAGTGGTGTAGTTGGAGAGAGAGGAAGAAAACCAGAGAGAAGGAAAGTGAGGAGGAGCAGTGCCCAGGAGAGTCAGGTGCTGCAGAGAAGGAAGGGACGTGGAGTGGGGAACATCTGTGTCTTTAGGAAAGTGGTTCATTGGTGACTGCTGAGCACAGCTTCAGTGAATGGTGGCAGTAGATCCAGAGGAAAGTGACTTCAGTGAATGTGAGACGAGCAAATGGAGACATTGGTGTAAACACCCCTCTTGAGGTTGTGGAAGCGGCTCACAGACTTGAGACAAAGCTGTTTGGTTTTCAGAGGGAGGGACTTGAGCATATTCTCTGCAGAAGCCTCGTCAGTCAGTGAGACTGGTAAAGACTGATGTCATGTAGTCAAAGGCAGAGTCTCAGTTCTACTTCTTCTCTTATCTCTGTCACACTAAATACTTTTTCTCTTTCTTAAATCACCAGTTGGCTCCTGGGGCTCCCAGGCTTTTCTGGGTTTGCTCCAGGTTTGTTCACTTCTTGTGCTAGTCTGTTCTCATGCTGCTATGAAGAAATACCCAAGACTGGGTAATTTATAAAGGAAAGAAATGTAATTGACTCACAATTCTGCAGGGCTGGAGAGGCCTCAGGAAACTTGCAGTCATGGCAGAAGGGGAAGCAAACATGTTTTTCTTCACATGTCAGCAGGAGAGAGAAGTGCAGAGTAAAGGGAGAAAACCCCTTATAAAACCATCAGATCTTGTGTGAGAACTCACTATCATGAGAACAGCATGAGGTTAAGCGCCCCATGATTCAATTACCTCCCACTGGCTCCCTCCCATGACACGTGGGGATTATGGGAACTACAAATTCAAGATGAGATTTGGGTGGGGACGCAGCCAAACCATATCTCTCCTGCTAGAGATAAAGGATTTGCTGTGCCCCTGTCACTACTACCCCCCACTGCCACTAGGGCAGTCATGCCTCACCTGGTGCGACATTTGGTATCCTGACTTCTTCACCCACTTGTGCCTTCAGAGAGGACTTGGAACCCTCAGGAGAGCTGCAGGGTAGTCCTGTAAATAGGAGCCAGTGAGATGATGTGTTCTGAGGAGATGCTTCCCACAATGCAAACCTCACAGCTGTGCTATGAGGCCACTGAGGCATTGTACCCCCAGCACCTGTGGCAGGTAGGTGGGGCTTGGGCCAGCCACAACAGCTCTTTTATTTCCCCATAGTGCTGTCCCAATGTCATAATTTTCTTTGTGTGTCACAATGTGGGAAACACTGCCTGGTGGGGCTTCACCTCCAGCATACTGTCACTTGGCTTCCTGAATGGTATTTAAATGCCCCTTGCATCACTGTTGGGTCTCAGTAAACCCTCTGGCCTCTTCTTCAATTTGCCCTCTGCATACTGGGAAGGCCTATTCAACTTTGCCTGGCATCTGTGTGGAAGAAGCACTTCTTAGGCAAAGAGATCCTGGAAGACGAGCTCCCTAGAAACAACCGAGCATCCTCTCTGCAGTCTTTCTTCTCTTTCGTTGTTATCTGGATGACAGAGATTGAATCTGGCCTCTGCCCATATCAAATGCTGTCTGGGGCTGGAAACAAGCCACAAAGCATGTTTTAAACACTTTATTTCTCTCCATCTGCCCTGTCTGCCCACTATGAATATGTTTGACTAAGGTTACCCCCAGCAATCAACTGTGAGTGAGGGTGACCCTCCTAAAGGTAGTCGACTTAGCCTGTGGGCTCAGGCACCACACCTGTGTCTGATTAGACACTGTGTTACCCTGCCTGAACATGTGCCACATGAAAGCAGCTTTCTCTTGTGCTCTCGTAGCAGGAGATGTTTTCTGGTAATGTTAGTGCAGGGCTAGACTTTTCTCCTGCTGACTCTCTGCCTGGAAACTTTTCTTCCTTGTCACCAGCCAGAGCACCATTAAATCAGTATAAACTCCTCATCTTACAGGGAAGACTAAGGTCCAGGGAGATGGGGTCATCCTGGCCTTATCTCCTTAAAGAACCTAACCCTTCAAAGGTGTCTTCCCTGTTAACCCTCTGTATTAGTTGGCTAGGGCTGTAATTGCCAATACCATGAGCTGGGTGACTTAAACAACAGAAACTGATTTTCTCACAGTTTTGGAGGCAGAAAGTCCAAGGTCAAGGTGCAAGCAGGTTTGGTTTCTCCTGAGACCTCTCTATGGCTTGCAGATGGCCACCTTCTTGCTGTGTCTTCCCATGGCCTTTCCTCTAAGTGTGCATCCCTAGTGTCTCTTCCCCTTTTTATAAGGACATGAGTCCTATCCTATTAGGGACCCACCCTGATGAGCTCATTCAACCTTAGTTACTTCTTCAAAGGCCCTGGCTCCAAATACAGTCACACTGAGGGCTAGGGCTTCAACATATGAGTTTTAAGGGAACACAATTCAGACCACCACATTATCCATAACATTCTTCATTTTTTTCTGCATTTTCTCCAGTGCTTGAGTATTGCATCAGTTTCCTATAATTACTTTAACAAATTACTAAAAACTTGGTGGCTAAAAACAACAGAAATTTATTGTCTCACAGTTCTAGAGGCCAGAAATCTGCAATCAGTATCACTGGGCTGAAATCAAGCTGTCAGCAAGGCTGTACTCCCTCCAGAGGCTCTAGGGGGAAATCTGTCCCTTGCCTTTTTCACTTTTTGGTGGCTGGCGGTATTCCTTGATTTCTGGATACATCATCACTGCATCCTATGTGGTCACATTGTCTACTCCTCTTGTCAAATTTCCCTTTGCCACTCTTTTTTTGTTTGTTTGAGACAGAGTCTCACTCTGTCACCCAGGCTGGAGTGCAATGGTGTAATCTTGGCTCACTGCAACCTCCACCTCCCGGGTTCAAGTGATTCTCCTGTCTCAGCCTCTCGAGTAGGTGGGACTACAGGCCCACACTACTACATCCAGCTAATTTTTTGTATTTTTAGTAGAGGCGGGGTTTCACCGTGTTAGCCAGGATGGTCTTGATCTCCTGACCTCGTGATCTGCCTGCCTCGTTCTCCCAAAGTGCTGGGATAACACCTCACCTCATCCTTTGCCTCTCTCTTATAGGGACAATAGTGATTAGATTTAGAGCCCACCCAGATAATCCAGAATAATGCTCCATCTCAAGATCCTTAATCCTATCTGTAAGGTCCCTTTTACCAAATAAGGTGATTTTATAGGTTCCAGACATTAGAATCTCCTATCTTTGGGGCCCATTATTCCACTGACCACAAGAGTATTATTCATAATATATCATTTGATGTTTTACACAGTGGAGTCGACCTACAAGAAGAGCACCTGTTGGATGGGCAGGAGACACAAAGGTGTTTTTGCTGGGCATGTTCGGCAGGATCACACCCTCCATATCATAATCTAGACCCTTGGCTCTGTCCTCTCCCATGACCTTTGACTGAGGGGAGGAGCTGGGGACTAGAGAGCCAAGGAGTCTCCCTGGGGAGGTGAAGTTTCAGATGACCCAGGTAGGAAGAAAGAAGAGTTTCTCCCATGCATTTTTATCTCATGGCTGGTTAGAGGGGTGAGCACCCCACTCCTGGAAGCCATTTCACTTTGAATACTTTGTTTGCTTCTGGTTAGAAGAGTCTCCAGGAGAGGGGCTCTGGTAAGAAGGCCCTGCTTCCCCTGGTCTTACACAACCAGGTCTGCTTCTTGTCTGTGTTTTGCTATCATGACACTTTCACAATTTTTCCTCTCCATTACCTAAGGTACCTGATGAATATTCAATATGTTTATGAAGTCCAGAGCACCAACTGTGTTGAAAATGAACAATTTTAATCAACGGTGAACCTACCATTTTATTTATTTTTTAAAAAAAGAGGGAAATTACTTCATAGTGGAGCTTCACAAACAGTGCTTTATTTAGTCATAGGAGCCATGGTCTGGTACTAGGATGGGAGGACTTTATTGGCTGCTAATCTAATATCTAAGATTGTGTTTGTCTGCTCTTCTTCTTGCCATTTATGGTGAAAAATCTGCCAGAACACCACAAGTGTTTTGTTTCTTGTTTCTAGTCTTGTCCCAATTTCATTTTCATGCAATGGGAGTCAGGTTTGGAAGATAATTACCAATTACCTTCTCCTACTTTTAACAATGCCCCTGCTTACTGTACAACGTTGTGTCTGAGCATTAGTGCTTATTCTGAAAAACTCAATATGTAATTTTTAATGTCGTTTCAAGCTTTCTGAAGTTTCATCTGTTTCTGGGGCATTGCTAATGGTTTACCTTAGAATGCAGAAAGAACTTACAAAGGAGACTTCGGGAGAAAATCATAATCTCCTCAATGAAATCATGTCACTAAGATGCTATTGTTAAGAGTAGGGGGTGAAGCAGAGTCAAGACCAGACAGTGACTTAGAAACATGAGCATTTGGTGTCAAAGGCATTACTGTCTTGAAGCCTTCAGTCCTGTGGGATGAATGGAAACATGTCAGTCATTGAGAGTTTTATATTAATCTCCTGTACCATCTAATTTGCTTGATTCAAAATTAGGTATAATTGCAATGGTCTGGCACTAGGGAGATCAGCCAACAATAACCTTCATTATCTCTTCTGGTGAAGGCCACATTTGCTCTCAGGTAAATCTCTTAGAAAAGCTCATGGCTGCTTCATTGCCCTTGTCTTTCTCTTTTTTTTTTGGTCCCAGGCAAAATTATGCATTACGTGAACTCACTCTTCATGCTTTTCCTGGTCTGTCTTGCTCCCTTGCCCCAGGCCAGTTGCTAGAGACTTGTGCTCCCACAGGGGGCATCTGATGAGTGAGTTCACATTCATTGTTGGTGGCCTGCAGATGCTGTTACTCCTGGAATTATTCTAGGGGGACTCCATGCCTAATAGAAAGCCTCACCCAAACAACCCATCTCCAAGGGTGGATTTTCCAGTCCTGGGGCAGCTGAGTGTAGAAGAAATTGTTTTGAACAGTACTGTTTTTCTAGGGTCATGCAGGTTCTGCCTATTTCACTTGTAACAAGGCTGGCCATGGATATGAGAATGACATCCTTTGGAGTTTTACTGCACATTTCCTGGGACTTAAAGATGGGAATTTTCTTTTTTTATTTTACTTTAAGTTCTGGGGTACATGTGCAGAACATGGTTTGTTACATAGGTATACATGTGCCATGGTGGTTGGCTGCATCCATCACCCTGTTATCTACATTAGGTATTTCTCCTAATGCTATCCCTCCCCTAGCCCCCCACCCCCTGACAGTCCCCAGTGTGTGATGTTCCCCTCCCTGTGTCCATATGTTCTCAATGTTCAACTCCCACTTATGAGTAAGAACATGCGGTATTTGGTTTTATGTTCTTGTGTTAGTTTCTTGAGATTGATGGTTTCCAGCTTCATCCATGTCCCTGCAAAGGACATGAACTCGTCCTTTTTTATGGCTGCATAGTATTCCATGGTGTATATATGCCACATTTTCTTTATCCAGTCTATCATTGATGGGCATTTGGGTTGGTTCCAAGTCTTTGCTATTGTGAACAGTGCTGCAATAAACATATGTGTGCATGTGTCTTTATAATAGAATGATTTATAATTCTTTGGGTATATACCCAGTATTGCGATTGCTGGGTCAAATGGTATTTCTAGTTCTACATCCTTGAGGAATCGCCACACTGTTTTCCACAATGGCTAAACCAATTTACACTCAAAGATGGGAATTTTCTATGGAAGCAGTACCTCGAAGGGTTTCTTTGTTGGGATTTTCAAGACCCAAATGTAATGGAAGAATCTTTTCACCACAGATGATACTTGACTTATGATGGGGGCTACATCCCAATAAACCCATGGTAAGTTGAAAAATATCATAAGTAGAAAATGTGTTTTCAATTTAGAACCATCCCAAGTTGGGAACCATCTGTATTTTGGTGGGTATTTGTGGTGCAAACGTTGGGGATCTTGTGCTATGCTGATATGACCATCTTGCTGACATGCCTAATAGGGTAGGGACTCAACCTGGGAGTGAATGTGAGCTTTCCTGAGGGGTAGACAGTCCAGACATCACCTCTCTGAGGCAGGTCCTCAGAAGTCTGGGGCTTCTGCTCCTCTCTGAGCCTCAGTTTCCTGAGTATGGACTTCAAGGAGTTTGAGAGAACTTCGGGGCTGTTTGTTTCTACTCAATTGAATTTTTTCCTACGTTGGTATGCCAGAACTGGCCCTCTTGGGTTCTAATGACCCAGGAGACACTTTAATGACATTTGGATTTTCCTGTTTCCTGGGGAGCTTTCTTCCTTAATCCTGGGGATACTCAAAGTATAAGCCAGCCTGGGAAAAGATGGGTTGAAAGAAATTCTTGGGGCCAGGCAGTGACTCACGCCTGTAATCCCAGCATTTTGGGAGACCAAGTTGGGTGGATCATTTGAGGTCAGGAGTTTGAGAACAGCCTGGCCAACATGGTGAAACCCCGCCTCTACTAAAAATACAAAAATTAGCCAGGCATGGTGGTGGGCACCTGTAGTCCCAGCTGCTCAGGAAGCTGAGGCAGGAGAATCACTGGAACCCAGGAGGCAGAGGTTGCAGTGAGCAGTGATCATGCTACTGCACTCCAGCCTGGGTGACAGTGAGACCCATCTCAAAAAAAAGTTCCTGGGGATACTGCTGGTGGGACAGCTATCCAGTGTGTTCAGCCCAGGGACTGTTAATGCCAACCTGCTTCATCTGGAGCTGTTTCAGGAGACACTAAGCCCCTCTCATTTCCTTCATCTTCCTAAATGACTTTCCCTGAGCACCTCACGTCAGCCTCACTATTGAGGTGTCCCTACTCTGGCCTTCAGGTCTCTGAATGGGCACTATAGACTGGGCATGAGCTTTCACAAAATGCTGGCTAATTTTATACAAACATCTACCCTTGGAACCACCTGTTCAGCAGTCTGAGTCCAGAATCTTTTCTTCTTCCACTGGAGTCTTCTTAGGAATGGGTCCCAATCTTTCACATCTAGATGTGGGCATTTTTTTACTCCAATCCCTATTCCTGGACTGTTTTGAGTAGAAACACTACTAGGATGTGAGTGTATCCTTTGGTTTGCTCATAATACTCTTTTCCTTCCAAGAATGTCCCCCTCCCTA
Source organism: Aotus nancymaae (assembly GCF_030222135.1). Lineage (NCBI taxonomy): Eukaryota > Metazoa > Chordata > Mammalia > Primates > Aotidae > Aotus > Aotus nancymaae. The sequence goes on from NW_026988471.1 coordinate 36,492,456, forward strand.
AAATGATCTCAGCAGTCCCTCAAGGTACCTTTTGGGTCCTTCTCTTCCATGAAACTGCTTCATGTCTCTCCCTCCCCACTCAAAGCTCTTTTTTCCCAATCCTTTTGGCAATGAATCATGTGCATACTTTGCGACATACTCCAATAATCACTTTATGGTGAGCCTAATATCCACTTCACTTACTCAGCTTTGCTCATACTGATGTATGGCAGACATCTCTGTCTGCGTGATGAGTCTCTGGAATATTAACTATATTCTGCACGATGGCTTTGGTTTGGGCAGATGTTTTTATCTATCACCCATGTCGATCTGCTTTCCATGAAGGAAATTTGGCTGACCTTCAGAGAGTGGATTTACTGACCTCCATTGGAAGCCAATGGAAGTGACATCATTAATGAATTTTCTTTTAAAGCAAAAATGGAAGATAATTAAATGCAGCACAGTAGTTGTAAAACAGATTTCATTGTGTTATACATCACTTCATAAAGTAAGCATAGTTCCCATTCTTCCACGTTTTTTGCAGCATTTTACCACAGAATAATGACTCCCTAATAACTCAGCTGAAAAATATTTAGATCTACTTGCTCGAAGAATAAGTCAACATTAAACATTCTCAGATGAAAAGCTTGCTGGATGAAACAGTGCACCATCAGAATAAAGCATGCAATATATTTACAGTCAGATGAAACAAGTGTGTCCATAAATCTACCAGAAAGATCATCTCCTTTTTTTAGGAAATACATGTATTGCTTAGCCAGTACTAGTAAGTTAACGTGTGTGAATAATTTTGGGTATTCTGGCCTTCTTGAATCTCATACAGCCAAATCAACCAGAAGGTTTCCCCTCTGGGTTGATAGTGGCTTATCATTTGGCATCTGGAAGCTTCCCTAATTTTGCTAGATAGGGCTCTGTAGTGGGTGGGGACACAGGGCAGCACCCAATAACTCTGATTCTATGGCATATTGACTTGTCTAAGAAAAAATAAGTCAATCATTCAGATTAATCTGGGAGGCTAATTCTAAAATCGGATTTTATGAGAATTGCTAGATTTGGGGCTAGGTTGTTAACCTAATTTCCAAAAGCAAAACTCTTACTGGAGTGAAAACCATGTTGGCTCATACTATTGTGTTTATATATTTCATGGTAAAATGATTGTCTCACCAGGTTCCATATTAAGAGGAGGATTAGAACTGTATCATTCAGTATTTTCTTTTGTATGTTCTGAAATTTGTATGTTCTGAAATATTTATCAAGTTAATTTGTGGACTTATGGATTTTTTTCTATTCCAGGACTTCATTTGCAGAGAATGTTTAGAAAAGACAGGTCACTTGCAGTAATATGGAAGGACTAAACTGTGGTTCTGGAGACCCAGGTTCTCTTTGCTGTTCAACCAGTGTAGTCTTTTGTGTGTGCTGTTAACAGTGATTTCTGGCTCACTGAAATGTGTGAATGACTTCATATTTGTGAAGAGCTAAGTATCTGGATATATTAATCTTTTCAAGCAGATAATTTCAGGTAGAAATAATACAGCTTGTCTTTTGTTAGGTCTCACTAGGGGGAAAAAAATCACCCACGAGAGCCTTGCCTTCCTCAACAAGAAGGGACTCTACTTATACAAATGGCATGGTATTTTTTCTGGTTATTGGGTCACAGGTGGCTTGCCATTTGTTTTGAGTTTGCAAATCAAGTACATCTTGGGTTTCCTTTTCTTTAAACAAGTAAATATAAATTATGTTAAAGTGGGAGAAGGTTCATAGGATGAGAACATCAATTCAGCTCACAGCAGGTGTGAGTCTAAAGTGCCTCTTTGCAGGAAAGAAAGCCGCCACCAGCTGTCCATCTGCTCTCTGGGGAAGGGACCGGGCACTGGAAAGGCTGCCTTGGGAGAAGTGACTCAACAAAATCATTTGTAAGCCGGATGTAGCTTTGTTTCCTCTTTCTAATGGGGATATTTATTGCCATCTCAATTACACCTAATTCAATTAATAGAAAAAAAAATATGAAAGGACTCCCAGAAACTAAAATGGCTAACTGTAGGCAGGATGTTCAATTATTTAGACTCCATCAAACAAACCCCATACTGGCAGGGCTGTTCTCTCCCCAGTACTTACCAGAGAGGGAGCAGCGCTAATGCACAGCCGCGCTCCTCATCCTCTCATGAAATAATCTTTACCTTGAGGTCATGCTACAGATGAAGAGCAAAATGAAAGACTGAATATGGTCAATACTAATTAAAATGGGGGGAGATATTCAAAGAGTCTAAAATTGGCTACAAATAATGAGATACATTGGACTCTTCCTCATTAACAAGATTTAGAATAGGCTGGGAAGTTTCTGTTTGGAACTGTGAACTGTGATGGGTGTGGTCCAACAGAAAAAGAACACTGCAGAGTCATGGATAATGAAATACAACTGGGAAGTTAAGGAAAGCACACAATGCCCTAGGGCAAGCTTGTCCAACCTGTGGCCTGCATAGGCCCAACACAAATTTTTAAACTTTCTTAAAACATTATTTTATTTGCAGTTTTTTATATTTTTTAAGCTTATCAACTATGGTTAGTATTAGCATATTTTACATGTGGCCCAAGAGAATTCTTTGCCCAGGGAAGCCAAAATACTGGACACCCCTGCCTAGGGGAACTTGTTTTGTCTACTTGGTTAGTTGTCCTAATTGCATTTCACCTGCAGTCCAAAGGTTATTTTAGATGATAGAATTGCAAGAACCCCAAACCCAAAGAAAGAGTTGTTGAAGTGGTTGGGAGGAGGTCATTTCTGAGATACAGCTTAAGGAGAAATACACGTTTAAGAGAAGTTGCTGGCAGTTAATTGGGTGCAAGTGTTTTTCTTTGAGGGGGAAGGAGTGGTTGGCAAAGGGACAGGAATCTGTGTGTACATTTCCTGATCCTGTTTCCTTAACCAATATCCTCAGGGCATTTCTGGCACCTTAGGGTGGGGTAAGTGCTCTCTACTGCTCCTACTTTAGCTGCCTTAATCTTGTCTATATGGCACTTGCTGCATAAACAGACATTTGTCCTACAGGGATGAAACTGGACTTGCAAGAGTTTGCTGTAGAAGGTGTTCAAGTTAGGAAGATGCTCAGAAATGAGCACTGAGAGGGTGGATCAGTATTGACATTAAAAAGAAAAAAATTTGACCTTACATGTTCATTTATCCTAAAGTAGAGAGGCCCAGTTTCTAGCCTCTCAAACCATAAGGAAGTAATCAAAATGAGAATAGATGGAAATCATCTCTTATTTTAAAGGCTCATGTACATTTCAGAGAAGCAATTTCTCTAGCTAGACTTAGACTCTTATGGTCTTGTTTATTACTGTAAACAAGCAAGTTCGCTTTATCATTTACTCTTTATTGTGTTGTTTGAAGTACCTATGTAATGCAAGTATGTACTGTACTAATATACCTATATTTCCAAATAACATTACGTGGTGTAGCCCACAGTCTCTGCAGAAGCATCATGAATAACCTGTGCCTTTATACTTTACAATCCATTATTGGTTGCTGTTAAAAGTATGATAACAGATGAAGAAAAAACTAAGTATGAAATACACTTTTCCAAACACACACATACACAGCTTACAATGGAATCCCAATGGAAACAAGTCAAATGACAACATCTGATGTAGGATCTATAAAATGTAGACTCTGCAATAAAAAGCCAAAGGCACGTAAAAATATATTTTAACTTTAAAAATAACTTAGTTACAGTAATACTTTGCCTGTGTCTTACCAACAAGTAGCTGACAGTCAAAATTTGCAATATAGATATAATATATAGGGATATATAAGAACTACAAGAAAATCCCCAAAACCCATAAAGTTCAAATGTGAAAACAGAAAAGTTTTTAACACTGGAGAATTCGCTATGGTGAGCCCAAGCAATATATAGAAAAGAGTCTAGAAAAAAGGCTTAGGTGTTAAATAAATTTTGACTTCCTCTTGCTCAGAAAATGTCGGAGTGCTGTAAAGTTCCTAAATGTGACTTGCCCAGCCCTTCATAGCTATTGCCAATCCTGGCCAAGCCAGATTTCTTGTGTGTCTGCAAACAATACATGAGCTGAACATCACCAATGCCTGCTGAAAGTGGGCTCTGTTTTGCCAAGACAGGTTTTGCTTTGTTGTTTTTTTTTCTAAATTGTTTTTGCAAACAGAGCATAACAGGTAAAAAAATACTTTGTAAGAATATTATTTTAGAAAACCCATCATAAAACTGCAAATACAGCTCCGGAAGCCCTTCTCTTCAACTGCGGTTAATTTTTTGTACCTTTTACCCCAAAGGAAAAAGGTTGGCATCCTGTTACTTATTTTTATCCATGACATTCAGCACCTCATCCAAAAGTGAGGGCCCAAGATCAAGCTGCAGGGAGAGCAGGGAACCTGTAAGGTCAGAGAGGGACTCCTCTGACTTAGTCTTTCCCTTGATGAGCTCACAGGGGGCGGGATGGTCAAACATGTCCTCGGCTGGCCAGTCAGAGTACTGTTCGGACAGGCTGGAGGAGTGACTGTCCCTGCCCTGGCTGGACTGAGAGGCAGAACCGCTGGAGCCCCACGAGGTGTCTCCCTGGTGGACTGTCCCGTTCTCCAACAGGCTGCTTTTCTCCTGAGCTTTTTCCTCCATGACAGGCTCACAGCTAAGCCTGGGCAGCTTTGCTGGCCCAAAGGACTCCTGTTTGGAATTAAATGTCACTGGTGACAACAAGGGCAACATGAGAGCTTGGGACCCTCCAATTGTTGGGAGGGAGATGGCATTTTTGAGCACTGGGGAGGGTGTTTCTGTGAACACAGAGTCCGAGGTGCTGTTGGCCCGGAAGAACTCGTTATGCCCAGGGAACTGGCCCAGGTGTGCTTTCTCCTGGTTTCCAGGTAAAAGCTCATAGTTCCCTTGAAGAAAGGAAATATCTCCAAAGACGTCGTGCTGGCCCTCTTTGCCAATGTGGATGGTGTGGCGAAAGTCTCCAAGCGGGGGACTGATCATATCGGGAGACAGAATGTCCCTCAGTTTAAATTTCTTTCCTTTCTTGTTATTGGCTGCTTTCAGGTAAATTGGGGTCTTGGCTGGCATTTTGGAATTTGAGGATATCTATTTTGCAAGCACGGAAAAAGGGCCACTTTCTTCTCAGATGGTATATATTTCTGAAGAATCTTTTTTGATAGGGACTGTCACATCATTTTTCTCAAGTGGCTTCAGAAGTCACTATGAATTGAGATGGGGTCAAAGAGAACCTTCCAGAGGCTACGGCCAAGTGAGGCTTCCTAGAGAGCCAGTTACATCATCCAGTCTTGACCATCACCAGGAAAAACCTGGAGAAGAAACCAAAGCAGGTTATAATCTGAAGACCCTAGGGCCTTCCTTTTTACAAGAGCCTGTAAATAATGGCAGGACCAGTTCCAACTAAACCCGAACTTACCTTTTTTCCCTTAAATAACTAGATAGAAATTTTCATCTTAGTCTTATTTAAGGAGAAAGAAAAAGACTTAAAAGTCCCAAATCTTTGACACCAGTACTTTTTAGATATGGCCATGAACACGTCTAAGGTTTTAGTCCTTTTCCTTTATTCTAAGAATTGTTGTAAGCATAGATTCAGTGATTTAAGCTCCCTAAATATAACTGGATTTATTTTAAAATACATTTTCCTTTTGCTTTGATGTGTACACTAGCAAGACTAATGATATTTCATTGTTGGATCCCATATGTACATAAGTTAATGCAATAAGATGAATAGTCCTACAAGGAAAGGTGCTGGAATTATTTAATAAGTGACAACTATTATATGCTACCATCCTGCAAAATCTTAGTGGGATACATTCTTACAGATAAGAAAATAGAGATTCAGGATAAGCCCTTCCCCCAGAAAGTCACCTTTTCTCAATAACATATAGCCAATAATTAAGAGAGCTGGAGTTGGAATCGGGTTGTGGCAGAGAGTAGTGGGCTGTCGAGGATGTCAGGATTTGAAGGCATCCTGAGATGGGAGGAAAAGAACAAAACTGCTTGTGAGTAACCCCCCACATGGGCACCGAGGAAGGAGAGCTATGCAGACCCCAGGCACAATTATTGCCTGAAGTATAACTTACTGCTTACTTATATATAGCTTATATATATAATCATATAAAGGATTGTAGTTGGAGCTGTACAGACATTTAGTGCTGATTTATATAATCCTTATATATAACCATATAGTGCTTTGTAGTAGGAAGAATGCCTAGAGCAGTCACAGAGCAGAAGCAAGTACATGGGAAAAACAGCCAGACCAGAACCAATGACCCAGGAGGTAGCACCCCTGCCTGAAAGGGCAGACACTATATGGCAGGTCAGGGCCTCGACGGCAGTGCTCAGTAACTGCTGCATGGCCGGCTTGGAGCAAGAGTTATTCCTCCTGAAAAGTAGTTGCAGTACCTTGCATCCAGTTCTTGTGGAAAGTAGGCCTCAGGCCTGAGATCCCACGAACAACTGAGGGAGAAGAACCCCTCTGGTGTAATTGTACCACGGCAGCTGTACACCCTGTCAGCTTTTCTCACTACTGTGCTGGCTAATCATCCTCCTATAAAATACCTTAGAGAGGAGCACACTCTCAGCTCCCACTGCATTGGTTTACGGCATCCTTCTATAGAAATCCTTTGAAGTCTCCAGCCCTCAGATAAGAAGTGTTGTGCGTGGCACTTGTTGCACACAGCTCACCTCCTTGCCTCAGTGACCTAAGAGAGGTAGACCCCCTTTTTTTGTGCACAGCCCCCTATTGTGCATGGCCCACCTCTCTGACTAGGTGACCTAATGGGGTGGTCCCCTCGTTTGCTACTCATGTGATTATGTATGCCCTATCATCATAGATGATCTCACTCATGACCCTTCCCCCTGTCTTAATACAGATGCTTCTGGACATTTGGGGCCTTGCCTGTCTCCACTTGTAAGTGGCATGGCCCCCCAAGCCCAGCTGTCTTTTCCAGTCTGTGTCCTGTCACTTTACTTCTCGGATCCAGCACCTCAGCACAGCAATAGGGGACACCCCATGACCCTCTGTAGGGCTGTGGCCCTACACTGCTTCATTTCGAAGAGAAAACACTGTGATTCCATATTACAGGCTGTGCCTTCACTTGGGAATACTTCTGAAACATTACTGATAAGGCTGTATCCTCCCTGCAGTAGGCAGAATGACTTCTGAAACATTACTGATAAGGCTGTATCCTCCCTGCAGTAGGCAAATGACTTCTGAAACATTACTGATAAAGCTGTATCCTCCCTGCAGTAGGCAAAATTCTAAGGGGGAACCCCTATGATCTGCCTCCTGGTGTTAATGCCTCTGTGGGTAGAACCTGTGACTGGCTTCTTCTAACCAAGGGAGTATGGGAAAGGTGATAGGTCACTCCCTGATTAGGTTACATTATAGGAGATTCCATCTGAGCTGACAAGGGAAAGACTCCCTTTGCTGGCTGTGGAGAGGTGAGCAGTTACACTGTGAAGGGCCTATGGAGATGAAATCTGCCAACAATGTTAGGGAGCTTGGAAGTGGATCTTTCCCCAGTTGAGCCTCTGATGAGACCACCACCCTGGCCCACATTGAATCACAACTCAGTGGGATCCTGGAACTCAGCCCTGCTCAGATTCCTGACCCACAGAACCTGTGAGATGGTAAATGTTGTTGTAAGCGCTCAAGTTTATGGTGGTTTGTTACCACTGTAGAAAGCTAACACATCCTCCCTGCACATACTATATGATAAGACTAGGAGGGATGAACTGTAAGAAGGCAATGGGGATGTCAGGTCCTCTTTTACCCAGGAGATGCTCTTATCTTTTGAAAATAATCCTTTACCTCTGATGCTGACATACAGAAGCTAAACCCTTCCCCACGGCAGGAACTCCCCAAATGGCTCTGCCGTCATGACCTCTTCCCTCAGGAGCCTCTCCCTCTGGCTGCAGAGACTGCAAATAAATACTCCAAAGGCTGGGTGGGTTAGCTGATGTTTTGAAGGGAGCCACATTTGCTTTGTAGCAGCTGGAGGATGTCTGCATCTGCCCCATATTTCTTTCCTTTCAGCAGGAGTTTTAAATTCATTTACCAGTGGCAGGTGACAAGAACTGTGCTCCACCACCCACTGGCTTGGTAACAGCTAACTCAGTTTGGGAAGCAGCTAGCTCAGTGTGTCAGCAATCTGGCCAGCAACCCAGGCCTGAGAAGGCTGAAAACAATAAGCTGGAGAGAGCCAGCCTCATTCTGGCTCTGGGTGTGGGAGGAAGCAGAAAAGTATAAGGTGGTTTGTACTCACACAGAGTAGGCTGACCTTGGAGCTGCCAACAGTGACATGATCGTTGGTCCTGACACGCTCTCTCATGGTTTTCTAATTTAGGTCTTGTCTTTGTAAATAAAGTTGAAGCCCAGCTTCTTCCTGCTAAAACATCAGAACTTCCTTCCTGTATGAGTGTACAATGCCTAGTCCTGGCCTAGGGCCCCTGCTGTTCAGAGGTGGCCTTCCTGCCCTCTGGTCACAGTGTGGCTGACTGCCTGCAGGAGCAGCTGGGTGGCATGAGGAACAGTTGCCCACAGGAGTGGTGTCGTCAGCACACATGGCCAGGAAGGCAGCTGCCATGGAAAGATACAGTGTGTCCACCACAACTCACGGCATGCCAGGGCTGCCTGGGGTCAGCTGATGGAGGCAGGGTTATGCAAGGCCAGGTCCCAGAGTAGGGTGTTGCAATTATTTTTAAAAAAGAAAAATCTTAATCACTTAAGGCCTGGAGTTTGCAGTCAGCCTGGGCAACATAGCAAGACCCTGTCTCTCTGAAAAAAAAAGTTAGCTGGGCATGGGGGCTCCCGCTGATAGTCCAGTTACTCAGGAGGCTGAGGCAGGAACATTGCCTGGGCAACCGGGTTTCTACAAAAACTTTCTAAAAAGATTAGCTGAGTGTGGTAACGCGCACCTGTAGCTACTTGGGAGGCTGAGGTGGGAGGATTGGTTGAGTCCAGGAATTCAAGGGCTTCTCTATGTACCAAGCGTTGTTCCAACCCTTGACATGGACTAGCTGAAGGAGCCATGAGGCTATTACTATCCTCATTTTACAAATAGAATAATACTGCAGAACTGATGTCCAGCCACTCTGCCAAGGCTGCATGGCTATCAAGCATGAAGCCAGGTGGTGGGCTCAGAGCTTTGAGGTCTTGATATGACATTTGATGAGCACCCTCCCTGGGAATTCTTTCTGCTCTCAAATTATGAAAGGGGTGTATCCCAAAGCCTGTTTAAAACACAAATGTGTGGCAATGTGCTGGGCTGATGAGGATTAGAAACAGGCCCCACACATCCACTGATAGTCAAAATAGGAACAGGTTCAAACTCAGTAGAAGGCAGTTGGGCAGTATCTATCAAAACTAAATCATATGCCCTTTGACCTTAGATTGCACTTACAGGGATTTACCCAACTCATATATATGAGCAATAACAAGGCTGTTGAAACCAGCACAGTTTATAACAAACAGTTAAGAGATGGAAACAACCTAATTGTCCACCTATAGAGGACTGGTTCAAAAAATTAAAGTGCATCCATACAAATTAATACTATTCAGATCTAACAAAGGATGAAGAAGCATTTAATATGCTCATCTGAGAAGAGCCCCAGGATGTACATCATCAAAGGAAAAAAGGTGCAAAAGTGTGTAGGTATATCTGTACTGGCTTATCTATAAAATATTTCTGGAAACACACAAGAAATGTATAATAGTGACTGCCCACATAGAGGGGAAGTGGATGGAAGGGGGAACAGGGTGGAAAAGAAATTTTTCACTATATATCCTTTTATGATTTTGGATTTTCAAATCATGTGAATGAAATGCATCATGTGAATGAATGCATATGTACAGCTCAGATTATGCTTTCTTGGATAGCCAATTTTATACATGGCTGTTAGGTCTTGAAAAGCCGCCTGAACCTGTGAGTTACTGATCATAACACAAACATCAGGAAAATGTGTCCAAAAGCAGCATCTGCAATGGCAGTGTGCAGATATATGAAGACTTCACAAGAGGCCTGAACTGCATCTCCCTGAGCTTGGCTATGGGACAGATCACTTTTTCCTTCTGTGATCAGGCCTTCACCAAAAAGGCAGCATGGATCTCTACTTAGTAAAAGGGAAGAAATTTCAGAAGAGAAACTTTTGTAGTTGGAAGGGAAAGAGAGAAAATTCAACAGGAGGGAGACCGCGAGGATGCAGGAGGAGCTCCAGCCAGGGCATGAGTGAGGAGGGAAGTACAGGCAGGTGCAGTCGCCTGGGCCCATGAGGACAGCTCCTAGTGCAGGGGTGACTAGTAACACACACACATAACCTCTCATGATAGAACGGCCCTATATGCCATGATATGAAATCCTATCCCCCCTCATCATTTTAAGAAGACACCTGGGTTCTATGAGACTGGCGGTAGATGACCAATGTATCAGAACAGTCAGTGTGAGTCAGGGGAACCCCAGGGCTTTGCATTCTGCCCAGAAGGAAGAACCTGCTTGGAGGGGATGTTAGGAAGAAAGAAAAGGAAGAACTAAACAGGAAGGGCTTACAGGCTGGAAGCGAACTACCAGATACAACTAGGGAGTGAGCCCTCCGGAGAACTGTAGCTTTATGTTTCTCAGTAGTCAAGAATCTAACACCGGCATTAACCTGTGGGCACTGAGCCATCCGAGGGTGCCGGGCACTCTCACTTGGGCCTCTCCTTTCCTCATCTTGAACCCCCTTCTTGAAACCAAGGGCTCACTTTGTCACCCCAGCTGGAGTGCAGTGGTATGATCACAGCTCAATGCAGCATTGAACCCCTGGGATCAAGCCATCCTCCTGCCCCAGCATCCTGAGTAGCTGAGATTACAGGTGTAAAACACTGTAGTTAATTTAAAAAATCCCAGTTAATTAAAAAATTTTTTTAGAGACAGGGTCTTGCTATGTTGCTCAGGCTGGTTTTGAACCTCAAGTGATCCTTCTGCCTCAGCCTCCTGAGTAGCTAGGATTACAGATGAGTCTCACCAGGCCTGGCTCTCTAGTTTTCTTGCATTCCTCTACTCCCATTATCTTCCCCAAATCTTAAAAGACAGAAAGAAAGGTTCTTATACATAGTCCTTTCTCAAAAACCCTTCCCTTGACCCTGAAATTTGAACTTTCCATGAATGTTCCTGGTTTCTTTTTAGTTCCACAAACTTTCTCCTAGTTCTTGGATCATGGTTTGCGCCTCTTTCCCCTCGTAGATGACGCTGGAGATAATATTCATCTCAGAAATTAGATTCCTTTAAAAACAAATGTTCTAGTTCCTAGGGCACTAGAGAGAAAAGATTCATCAACAAAAGGGTCCAGCTTGCCAGTCAGCCGCTTGACCCTCTATCAAGGTCAGAGAGAACATGTGGCAGGCAGACAGGTGGGCACAGTGCTGCTGAGAATGGACATGCTTCCTTACAGATTTTGTGAGAAATCCAAGGGTTTCAATACACAAAAGGACCTGAGAGGAAGCTACAGCCATGGTTTAGATAAGGAAGGGAGCCGGGTTGCATGAGGCTAGACAATTCTAGTTTCTTGTGACTGACTGAAGCGCAAATGACAGTGATAATAATAGAAATAATCACAGCAGTAATAAATAAGAAAAAAAAAACTGAAGCACTGCTTTGCTTCATTTCTTCCCATCCTTTTGGCAAACAGAATGATGCTGAAAATACCAAAATGGGGCAGCAGCCAGGAGGAGGGGAAAATCAAGGGGTTATAAAAAAATGACAGAAAAATCAGTTCCTGAATTACTCAGAGTTGATGCATTGGCAACTCACAGGACTCTGAAAAGAACAAAGGAGTTGGAATATTTAAAAAATTCCATTTAAAGATAGGAATGTTTGGTCTAATTGTTTTTAAATGAATTCTTAGACGAGAGAAAGGGTAAAAAAAATCATTTGCATCCTGCAAAACAGGTTGCAGTGTTAATTTAAAACACACACGTATAAAAACGGGAAGGTGGGGTGAAGGGTGCTACTGTCCCCGGGGACCTGCAGCTCTGTTCTTTTCTCCTCCTTGCAGGAAGTGAGCCTGCATCCGACTTCCCATTTCTGGCTTAGTTGTCACATCCTTCAAGGACTTTCCAGCTTGTGATCACTTTTCGCTTTGCCTCAGCACAGTCGCATCCATGCAACCAGACACAGCACCACTGCACCATCTGAGCCCTATGCCCGAGTATCCAGTGACGACGCCTGCATGTTGGAACCAACAGTCCTAGGGGAGGAGGATGACTCGGCCAAGTACCCTCCACCACCTCCCTAACCCCAACCATCTGTGGGCTATGTCTCTCTGCGGCCAGCCAGAAGATAATCATTCCACTGTGCCAAGCACCTGGAACTTGATACTGGGCTCCACATTTAGAAGGGATAAAGACTACCTGGAACATGTCCCTGCATGCTCAGAGCAGGGCAAATGGGAGGAGGTGAAGGAGGTTGGTCAGGACGTGAGAAGAGGCTGAAGGAATAGAGCAGCTTAAAGAAAACTCATAGAAAGGGAAAACTAATCTTAAGGGATCTGAAGGATTCATTTGATTGTAATGAAAAAGGAATTAACTTGTTCTGGGAGGCCCTAGAGCTACCAAGCAGAAACTACAAGAAAACAGATTTTGGCTTCTTCAAATAAGAACTCAGGTTTCTCAAAAGATGGAATGGGCTGGGGTGAGGAGGGGACAGCAAGTATGGCCATGGGATGAGGGTCTCACAGAGGAGAAGGCGGTCACTCTGCACCTCCCCGACAGTGTGTGAAGGGAGGTGTTCACATTCCCATTCATTCTGAGTTTCCTACATAGAAACCGATCACTGACAATTTCCTTATGGTCCCAAGTCACTTTCCCATAGAAAAACAAATACAGACTTTCCCTCGAAGAGGCTTTGTTTGAACATGGCAGTCTTCTTACTAACACAGAAATGACCAGCCAGTCTTTGGGATCAGAAACACTAAAATATTACTAAAATGTGGGCACTCATGTAAATCCTTTTACAAACCTCTGTAGGAGTGCTTCTCCAAATCAAATAATTTTGAAATTCAAGGGGATAAAAACCCACAGTATTAGATTTTCATTTAAGTTCAATGCTGAATTTCTAAGACAGAAATCAGTGTAACCAGAAGCACCTAGTAACCGGCATCCTAAAGAAGATGCTTTTCATATTTTCAGTCTTTCTAACTCCACCCATTTGAGAAGATAAGAAGATGCCTTTTCTATTTTTAGATTCTTATCCTCTCCCCATATCATCTAAACTGAGGACATAGCTCTAAGCTTCAAGACTATGAAACTCTTAGCTGGCTTCCCAGCTGCTGAGCTCTGTCATGCAAATGAACTTAGCCTGAATGAGCAGGCGGTATTTTACAGACCCACTCAGAAAGTCTGATACGTCTCACCTTCCATTATAAAGGAACCTCAGGTTTGTGGTTCAGCTACAGCTTGAATTTACTATTCTTTACAAGCCTGATTACATAAAGACTCATAAATACTATATGGGAGACTCAGTGCTAATTTGTGTACACATCTCACTTTTATAGGATCTAATTTGAAAGATCTTTTAGAAGTAAGATTGGAAGACAGAAGGCCCACTTTCACATAGTACCAAGTCTGCACTTTTGAAAAGAGGCCATTAGGGCCTTTTTCCCTATAAAAATGAGTTACTGGGGAAGACTCAATGTGGACATTGATCTCTGGCAGTTAACAACAAGGCGGGAGGAGGGCAAGTCCTCTCACGCCTGGTTATTTATCAAAACCAGTTTTACATGACACTGAACCCAAGCTGGTCAGAAGCACCCAGGCAGGCACTCTGGTTTTGTGGATGTGAATCTCTGATAAGGCCATTGCTGTGAATTGCTCATATGCTTCCTTAACTAATGGATCTGACTTGGTCTGTGATGCTGCAAGGTCAGTATCAATACAGGAAGAGAACGTGAAGTTTTCAGCAATATTCAGCCAGGATATTCACGCTCATCTCTGCTCAAAAGCAAGGAACTTGCTTGGTTGCTCACAAAGTAACTGTTAAGCCAGCAATTATTCTAAGCAGTTCTCCAGTTCTGGTAATGGTCATTTCAAATGATCCCAAATACTAAGCTGACAATGTCCAGAAATTCAGATTATGGTCACTTGACCCATACTACCCTGGAGAGCAAAGTTCCTAGCCATTTGCCTTTATGCCACATTCTCAAATGCAGGCCCCTTGAACATTCTAGTTCTCTGATGGGTTAAAGGGACAAATACAGGATTTTCATGCTGTTCTGCCACCCTGCTAGGGCCCTCTACAATGATCCATGTTCCTTGGATGGGGTGAAACATGGCTTTTCTGTATCATACCAGCACTGGCTATATTTGGAATCTGGTGGTCATCATTCTACTCTCGATCTACTTCCACTGCAAACATCCCTGTGTTATTTGTAGACATGTTAGTACACATTTATTTGTTGAATGCATGATTTCCCTCTAGGCTGAAAGCTCTTCTGTGAGCATGAGCTTATTCATCTTTTTGCCTCCCACAACACAAGGCCCACGGTGAACTTCAAATTCACAAGTGTTAAATCTATAACCCCTGCAAGACCTTCCATCATGAGAGCCAGGTTGATTTGCTCTTAGGGGCCAAACCCTAGAGCAAATCTACAGAGGCTCTCTGGAAAGTGACAAATCTGAAATGCTTTGTTCGCTAAAGAAGAATAATAGCTAGCACGAGTGTTTCTGTGGGCCAGGCAGGTGTGTAATACTCAGAGCATACCTCTTAGGAAGCAGTCTTAGATGAAGCCTACATCTGTGGCCAATCACCCAAAATATGGAGGAGCTAGGATTCCAGCCATAGCTGCATTCTTTAACCACTGCCGCCAAGAAGACTATGTATCTTGAGGTCTGACAGCACCAAGAGCTCAACATTGATGAGCGGTGGGGATGCTAACCTGACCTTGTCAGAAACCAAGAATGAATATAAAGGGTCCTAGGCACTGGTCCCTCCATCTCTAACTCACTAGGACTTTTCAGTATTTTTGCTATTGTCAAAAACAATCCCAAAAGGGATATGACTTTGTGGTAAAAGTCAAAAGATTAGAATTGCAAAGTAACAAAGGCCCCCTGATCCTCAAGAAGAAAAAACAAACATCCTGTTCTTAGAAAATAGTGTTAAGTGTTGTTCATTCTTTTCCCAGAAGTAGACCACTGCATGCGACCATGAACAATCCCACAGCTTTCACTGGGGACAATAGCTCCCTAGCTTCCTAACACCTCATTTCCCTCCTAACCTGAAACTGAGAACCTTGTGTTCCCGACATGGAGAGCTCTCCCACCTTCTTACCATCAGCCTTTATTCACAACATCCTCTGAGACCTGCTCCAGACTCACTTCCTTCCTGAAGGAAGTCTACTCGAATGCACCTCACATAATCCAGCCTTGCTACTGCTTTGCTTGGGGGTTTTCTTAAGGGTTGTGGATGGCCTGTATTATGTGATTTGTTATTTTCCTGTTTTCTGGTTTTGTGGTTTTAATGCCAGATATTTCCAGGTGGGTGGTGAGCTCAGAATAAGGTAAGCAAAAGGGCTATAAATGAGTGCCACTGTTGAGAAAACTTTCCTCTTTGTGCTGAATCGCTTACAGAGCCTTCTGTTGAGCTGGGGACACAGAAGGCCCTCAAATTTTACTGAATAAACTCTTCTGACCATCCCTTAAGTCAAGGATCTAACAAGCTACAGTAGGTGGGCCAAATCTGGCCCCCTGCCTGTTTTTATAGATAAAGTTTTATTAGAACATACCTATGCCTATTCATTTACATATTGTCTACAGCTCAGTGGGGTTCTCAACTGAGTGTGATTTTTGGCCCCTAAGTGATATTTGGCAATGTCTGGGAGTACTGTGGATTTTCATGACTGGGGGTGGTATGCTCCTGGCATCTAGTGGGTAGAAGCTAGGAATGCTGCTAAAGAATTATCTGGCTTGAAATCTCAGTAGTGTCGAAGTTGCAAAATCCCTGTAAAGGTGCTTTTGCTCTATCAGGTCAGAGTTGAGTAGTCTGTGACAGAGGCTCTCAAAGCCCAAAATATTAACAGCCCTTACAGAAGAAGTTTGAACCCATCTTAAATGTTGGCATTTCCATAGTGTTGGATGGCTGCTGCCCAACCCCTGCTCCTCAACAATGCCCCAGCAATCACATACCACCTCTAGGGATAACTTCCAAATCAGTACCTTCAACCCACATGCAGCTACTTAAGTCCAGAACAGTGCTACTCAAAGTGGATTCATGCAGTCCATGATGAGATATAGGTATAGAAGTTGAAAGCAAGCTCTCTTTGACATTGCCATAACATCAAGCACGTGGCCAGGTTTTTTCTCACTGAACAGGCTACTGAAAAGTTTGGGAGCTGTATGTTGTTGAGCTTGCATGGGGGTTGTGTGTAGCCCACGCTGCATATTCCTAATGCACAGTAGTATTGTACAATGGATTGGAAATGGAAACAAAAAGTCAGTGGCTCTTCCCAGAGAGTCTGAGAAGCACTGGCCTTTTCCTTCCCCTACATTCCAGACTTCTTTACTTTTCTTCTCTCAGATACTCATAAACCTTGTCCCAGATGTGATTTCCTCATCTTTCTTCTTCCTGCCTGCCCTAGACATCTGCCTCCCACACTATGCTTTCTTGGTAAATGGCAGAAGTTAATTCCAAAACCTACTTATTATCCCACCCCTTCTACCTGCCTCCCTCTCTATATCAAGTCCTGTAGTCCTGTCAGTCTGTCTGGACTGTCTCTCCTCATTCATCCCTGCTCCATCAGATCTTTCTCCTGCACAAGGACATTTACCCCTCACCTACTTCCCTCCCTCCCTCCCCTATCCCTCCACCTTATCTTCCAATCTACACCAGAGTGAGCTACCTAGAATCCTCCTGTAACCCTAGCACTCTTTGCTTTAAAACTCTTTCAAGGGTTTTAAGGGCAGGCCTGCCCCTACAGCCTGGAGATAAGATAAAATAGCTGTGAAGCTCACCTCAGCAATCTGGGGGGCCTGCCCACACTTGCAGCCAGTTCCCCGTGGCCTCCTAAGCTCCCATAGTATCTTGTGTACACCTCAAACCTACCAACTATCACACTGGATTATCACTACTTATTTAACTCTTCCCCCAACAGGCTGTCATCTGGGAGAAAGATCTTATTCATAGCAGGTACTGAAAAAAACGTTGTTGAATGGATAAACAAATGAAAAAGCTTGAAAGAGATTGCTGTGCCTCTTCTTCTTCAACCCTGCCTGCTCTGCTGAAAATGCAAGATGGAATCTTTTTATGACTTTTACAGAACAAAAAACATGTAACAAGAAGCTGTCTCCTCTCTTCTTGTGGCAAAGGCTATCTTTCATTTTTCCATGTGTAAGGCATTTTACCCTTCCTGTATCCACGTAGGGTAATAATTTAACAGTGTATCAATTCAGGCTGGAATAATTCTACAGGACCTTACAGATCTTTGGGATTAAGGCAAATATTTGTGGACATGATGGACTCCTATCCCTGACTGCAATGTGTAAATAGTGTCTTAGAGAGGTAAGACTCAAGGAAAGTTTGACAATACAGTCCCCTGAATTCAAACTCATTGGCTCTACTTAAAGAATGAGGCCCTGGAGAAACAAACTTGCTCTCCTCTCTTTTCAAAAGATGTGTTAAGGGAGGACTTGGCTCATTTGGCCTAAAATGTACAAGGGAGCCTCAAGAAACTATAATGGACAGCTGATAGAAAAGGGTTGTTTGGAATATCAATGTGTGACTAGCACAGATCAGATACGTAGGGGGAAAAATAAACTATCAAAACATTTGCCAAACCAAACCAAATGAAACACCAATTGTATAAGCCAACTGAACAGCTATCTCACTGCTGTTCCCGGCCTTAGCGGGGAAAGAACTGGGCCAAAACTATGAGCCAGCCCTGTAAGAAGCCCCAGTATACTGGGTGCCAGTTACCTTCATGTAAACTGGAGATAATCATCCCAAACTTTATAATAACCACAGGTTATCAGAGCAGAGTGTGAAATCTACAGTGCTATGGAAACACAGGCATTATCTTTTCCCCAAATGAGAAACCAGATTATCTACTGAAATATAGGGTGGAGGGGAAACTAATCCAATTGCCCAAATAACCACTTCTGTTTTCTCCTTAAATTTCGCCTGTTATCACTCATCAATAAAACTTGCAGATAAGGCTAAAATGCTTCCTATCTATCCTGCAGACAGCCTCTACAATTGGAAGGGATTCCTATCACCAGCTTGATCAGAGGTTAATTACCCTGTCAATGGGGCAAAAGGCTGGGGCTATCTTCTCATTCACATGTACATGTATCGGTTATTTCCCCTTGTGGTTCTTCCAGCCTTGGGAACAAATGAGAAGTCCCCGAGTTAGGAAAATTACAACAACTGCTATATAAGTTAGATAAAAGTGGTGTTTTAATACCAACTTGGGATATCTTATAGTAGCCCCCAACCTTAAGACATAAATACAATCTAACATTTTTTTCTCCTAAATTCTCTGGTGACCTACCTACTTTACCTTATGCATGATTTTAAGAGGAAAATCCTTTCACTTCCATTTAAAGTTCATTCTAAGTTCATTTGGTTTTACCTTTTATGGAAAAGAAAGCTGAGACCAAAGAGGACTATTACCTTCTCTTATTCAACTTCAATTTTGTTTCTACCTTAAGGTTTAAAAAAAAAAAAAAGTAAATGGAATGAACCTCAAAGTGGCAGACCTGGAAGTGATGGGATCTGGAGGGTGCAGGGTTAGGGAGTGGGCACAGCTAACCCCGTCAAAGGGAAACGGAAGGCTAGGGTGGAGCAGTAATCATCGGAAAGGACTTCATACTGCCTGGGAGCCTGGATTTCCAGGCTTGCTGAGTAAGGAACAGCCTAAGGTCCTAAAATCAATCACTTGTCTCCTTCTGATCATGAAACCATTTACAAGAACCTTTGAAAAAGCGATAGGGAGTAATTAATACGCACACACGCATGCTTGTAAATGAAATTTGATTTTCCAAAAAGAAGAGACAATTACTTGGTAACTACTATCATATCTATCTACAGTAAAGGTCTGGGTTTTGAACACTTAAGTGATATATGCTCAATAGGCACTGATAAAAAGTCCACTGGGACCTCTCTCTGCTTACATACATGGCACAGTTGATAGATGGGTCGATTACTTGTCATATGCCGATTTTAGCCAAGACTTAAAGGAATATTATTGATAGGGTAAGAGACTTTGAAGACACAGGAGACGCACTTATCAAATCTATAGATTAACAGGAGACCCAGAATTACCTGAACCCAGAGCTGGGGCTGGATGAAACCCACAGGAATGAACTGAATGATAAATAGAAAGTCCTGCTTTGGGGTTAAAATTATTATATATTAATATAATTTTTATGTAATCCTATTTGCACAGAATGGAGCAAGCTCTGGCTGGTGGTGCTTATAAACTGGACCGCAAGCCTACTGTGAGCTGACAGCACGAGAAGGTGGCTGAAAAGTCACAGCCATCTGAGGGTCTCTGGACAGGCCCCACCAGAACTGGTGAAGTGTAAGAGAAGAGAAAAAACAAAAGGACATATTGTTATTTTCTTTAAATACTTGATAAGTAGGGCCAATCTCTGCTTTTAACCAAAGAAATTATGTTATTATCTGCTTATATATCAGGCTCTTTTCCTTGGCTTAAAACAGTTTGGCAGAGAGCTGGGCCAAGGAGGAAGATTCATGCTCTGTGTCACCTAAGCACTTAAAGCCTTGGTTTTATCATGTCAGAATGAGACTGGGACTGAGATAAGGTCCCTTCCATCTATGAAATGGTAGGGCTCTGTAATTCTATTTGCAGAAACATCTAGCTTCTAGGAAGTTTCCAAAAAAGAAAAAAAAAACAGACTACCCTTAGAATCAGAATACTTTTTACCAGCGAATACAATTTTAATCCTCCTTTCCCATCCCTCCTATTAAATTAAGGGTCTTGAGCAATGCTATCGACTCCCTTTGGGAGCTCCAGTCTCCCCATCAGTGAAGTGGAAACAGCAATGGTAGGAGTCTTCTTGGGTGACAATGAGCATAAAGTGCTTGGCAAAGCACCTGGCAGGCAATGAGCCCAAATCAATGGAAGGGGTAATGTTCATTTTTCATTACTCCAAAAAGCTAGAGCCGCATAAGGAAGATGAGCTGGAAGATCATGATGGGATTCCTTCCAACCTTATTCCTTTTAGACCTTGGGATCTGGCTGCCTAAACTGATTGTTTTAAAGTGTGAAAAGCTCCCAAATGTTCTGGGTCCAATAGTCTAATTCCCCATTCTGAGAAAAAGGAATTTGAAAGAAGTCCCTGCTTTACTACCTGCACTGCCCTGAGAGACCTCTCCCTGAAGCTCACCCCCGAGGCTGGCAAGTAAAGCACCACTGTCCCTGGGTGAACCCATGGGGAATACAAAATAAAGCCCCATCACCAGCATAAACTTACACTAAACTTTATAGAAGGTCAAAAATTAACACTCTTTTGGAAGACATTTCATTCTGAAGCCATCTGAGAGCAAGAAAACAGGCTCCAGTTTGATGCTGTGACAGGTACAGAGTGAGCCATGTGCCTCTCACCAGTTCAACACATGAGAGGCTGGCTTTAGAAAGCCTTCCACAGCTGGGCGCAGTGGCTCACACCTGTAATCCCAGCACTTTGGGAGGCCAAGGTGGGTGATCACTTGAGGTCAAGAGATCTAGACCAGCCTGGCCAACATGGTGAACCCCCCACCCCGCCCCCGTCTCTACTAAAAATACAAAAATTAGCTGGGCGTGGTGGCGGGCACCTGTAATCCCACCTACTCGGGAGGCTGAGGCAGAGGTTGCAGTGAGCTGAGATTGTGCCACTGCACTCCAGCCTGGGCAACAAAGTGAGACTCTGTCTCAAAAAAAAAAAAAAAAGCCTTCCACGTGTCTCCCCGGCCCCTGGCTGGTCCCTCATGTATTCAACAACAAATATCCATGGAGGACCTACTAAGTGCCAGGCACTAGTCTAGAAATTGAGGCCACAGCAATGATGCAGTCCACTGTGGAGAGACTGACACAAATATAACAAATAAATAAATGTCTTACATTTATTTATTTGTTAATGGCTGGCGAGAGGTCTAGGCAGCACTAGGAAATACAAGGACCCTTACTCCGTGCTCTAAGTGGACACATGGGTGCCAAGTTGCCTCAGTCACCCCTGAGGCATGAGAAAACATTGGTGGGGGTTGCCAACCTCTCCGCTGAGATTTTGAGAAGGTTCCAGCAGGGGCTTGACCTATTTCCACAGGGCCCTCAGATGATCTCTATCACCAGAACCAAATGACGGGGGGTGACTCCCTTGCATGCTCTGTAGCCTGGGAAGGAATAACTTTACTACAGCAGGACTTAAAAATAAGTTATTGTGATGGTTAATACTGTCAACTTGATTGAAGGATACAAAGTATTGTTCCTCAGTGTGTCTGTGAGGGTGTTGCCAAAGGAAATTAACATTTGAATCGGTGAACTGGGAGACACGGACCCATCCTCAATCTGGCTGGGCACCAATTAATCAGCTGCCAGCGTGGCTAGGATAAAAGCAGACAGAGGAACGTGGAAGGACGAGACTGGCTAAGTGTTCTGGCCTCCATCTTTCTCCCATGCTGGATGCTTCCTGTTCTCGCATAGCAAACTCCAAGTTCTTCAGCTTTGGACTCCTGGACCTGCACCAGTGGTTTGTTAGGAGGCTCGCAGCCCTTTGGCCACCGACTGAAGGCTGCACTGTTGGCTTCCCTACTTTTGAGGTTTTGGGACTCGGACTAATTTCCTTGCTCCTCAGCTTGCAGGTGGTCTATTATGGGATTTCACCTTATGATCATGTGAATCAACATTCCTTAATAAACTCCCCTTTATATATACAACTATCCTATTAGTCCTGTCCCTCTAGAGAACCCTGACTAATACAGCGAGGTAAGTGACAAAGATTTCTGGCTTGACAACAACTGAGAAGATATGCTACAGGAAGAATCAGATGGTATAACTAGGCTATACTGCCCACTTTGTCATTAAGTCCTATTGCAGAAAAGATGAATGATAAACTAGATTCAGTCCCTACCCTCAAGGAGCCAGTAGTCTAATTAAGGAGTCACTTGGTTCAATAAAGAACACAGATGGAACTGGAGGTCATTATCCTTAACAAACTTATGCAGGAGCAGAAAACCAAATACCACGTGTGCTCACTTATAAGCTGGAGCTAAATGAGAACAAATGGATACAAAGAGGGGAACAACAGACACTGGGGCCTACTTGAGGGGTAAGGGTAGGAGGAGGAAGAGGAGCAGAAACAGTAATGATCAGGTACTATGCTTAGTTCCTGGGTGATGAAATAATCTGTACACCAAAACCCCATGACATGAGTCTACCTATATAACAAACTTGCACATGTAGCCCTGAACCTAAAAGTTTTTTAAAAAGACAATTTAAATGCAGTAAGTGTTAACAATAGAGAACCTATGGAAATGCCTCTGATACAAGAACTTCCCATCCCCACCCTCCCACTCTGCCATTTCTTCACAGGTGATGGGACGGAGCCTGCCCAGAGAAGGGGAAGGATTTGTTTTGTGATTAGCTGGTCAGCCAAGGGCTTAGAGCCTCATCTCCCACTATGTTAAAATCAATATTTTAAGTCTGAACTGACCCTTGGCAAAACAAAAGTTTAAAAAAAATAAATAAAAAGGTAGGGATATCAAACACATTCTGAATGGCAAAGCCACATTTCACCAAAAATGCCTCTGCTTGTTTTAAAAACTCTGTGTAGCCTAAATGATTATGATGTATTTGGACAGAAAAGCTTTTCAACTAAACTCATGACAATGATCTATCATTGGCAAGATGTGTCTACAAAGTGGACCTTCAGGTTGTTACTAGAACAGGACGGATTCCCGAATGTGGAAACTGTCTAAACAGAGGCCTGACTTCCCTGCCTGCCTTCCACGCTTGCTCAGGCTGCTCTGCCAGAGATCTGCACGGGTCTGTTTTTCAACCCAGAGTCTTACATTATTAGTAGTAAGATAGTTATGCTAATAGGTGCCACTGATCCTGGCTCACTGATTCTAGAACTAGAGATTATCTGAGATCATCTCCCGACAAATGGTGGCATTTTACGGATGAGAACAAGAAAACCTCAAGAGGTCAAAGTTATACAATTTGGGTCAGAGCTAAGACCAGAATCTGTATTTTTTTTTATCTCTACTCAAACACACACACACACCCCTTTTGATTTCCCTCACTTAATTCTCCATTAGTTTTATCAGTGTTTTCCAGGATCTCCTGGTACGTTCTCATGGCTCTCTTCCTGTAACGCCTGTGGTTCTCTAAAATGTCCCTGGGTTCCTCCAGCTCTTTAGGGCATATTGCAGTTACGTAGCTTCTGTTCTGTGTTTCCCAGAGTGTGTTTCCTGCCAGCCTAGTCCTGCAGCTGCTCAGTGGGCAAAACTATTTGAGAAACTCCAGACACTACCTCCCTGTGAAGATTCACTGTATACACGGGCTTTTTAAATGCTCTGAAAAGTCCTGCAGAAAGAGACTTTCATCAAAGTGGGGTCCTACAGAATACTTTTCTGATGCCATTCATGGCTTCAGGTATACTCTAGGCGGTGCCCTGTTATCTGATTGCAGGTGTGGGATCTCTGCAACACGGTTTAACAAAGGGCCAAAGGCTAGAAGGCTAATAATTTTATCTAATATGGAAATAAAACCCAATTCACTGAAAATCTTTTTTAAAAAGTTTTGAATTTGGGATTCTAGAATTCTATTAATTCATGATTTAGGCAAGCAGTAAAGAGTAAGCAAACACGACTTTGGAACTCATCAGCTTCCACACAGTTTACTTGGCTATTTAGAAATAGTAATCTTTTAAATATCAATATCATGCTTTGTATTATAAAACTGTATGGTTAAAATTTGGAAACTGCTTTTCTAACAGAGGTATTGTCGAATTCAGTTCATCATCATGTGATTCTGATGAAACTTGGCACGGAAGTGTATCAAGGCCAACGAAAGCTTTTTTTTTGTTGTTGTTAAATAAACATACCTGACTAGTGCTTTAGAACTACATGGCTACTTATTCTGGCTTGTGGGGTATTGTTTTGTTTTGTAGCCTTTGGGGGTGGGGACAGGAGATTTCAAATGGAACTGGACAGCTCCAAGGCTGTAACCCTCGGGTTTGAGGCAACCTGAGTTATTTTGGGCTGTCCTTTCCAGAACCCTGTTTCAGTATGAGAAGTCCTTGGAGCTGACCCCCACAGCTAGTCACAAACCCACAGCATCAAAGCAGTGGAGGCCAGGCAGGCCCTGTGGGTTTTCCAGGACACCTCTCGAGGTTTCGAAGGCTTCCTTGTTCTACCTTTCTTATCTAGCAGGGCCCAGGGCACATGCAGAACTGGAACAAGACTTGACTTCTTCCATGGACAGAACCCCAGAGCCTTTCTGTCAACCTTACGTGTAGCTCCCCTTCTGCTGAGTTCTTGCAGCAACATTATTGGCAAACATGGACTAAAACGCCCACTGAGTGCCGGGACCGAAGGCCCAGGTAGTGCGGTTCCTGCCTTCAAGGACGGAATTGTCCAGATGTGGTTACTGGACCCTGCAACCCCTGACTTCCCAGAACTTTGAAGCAAGCACATGGTCTACACTAGAGCTTCACTTCATCCCCAGCCCCCAGAATTCTTGTCCCTGGCTGTGGCTTGGCTTGCTTTCTCACTAGAGAGCCCCACATTTAGTAAATTTCTTCATTTATGGCGTAAATTAAACTGCTTTATGTTAATGTAGGAGAAGACTGTTGCCATATATGTGGGATTGAACCATCTTTAATAATAAAATAATTTACATAGTATTCCCCAAGGCTGGCAATTACTGTCATCTTCAACTGTGAGATACAGGGTGATATGAAATTATGTCCTTGCCAGAGGCTAAAAGTCCCAATAAAAATCAGATTTCACAACTTCTCTGCCCCTCCTCCCTGCTGGTGGGGGTGTGGGATTTAGTATAAGGTCAAAGAGACCTGAGTTCAAACCCTGCTTCTGCTATTGAGCTGTGTAATTTTGACCACGTTACTAAACCTTTCTGAGCCTGTGTTCTCATCTGAAGAAGAGCAATATAATAGTCTGCCTTATCCTCAAAACATATTTCCAAGACCCTTAGTGGGTGCCTGAAACCTTGGACAGTACTGAACCCTATACTATTTATGTGTGTGTGTGTGTATATATATACATATATACACACACACACACACACACACACCTGTGATAAAGTTTAATTTGTAAAGTAGGCACAGTAAGAGACTAATAATAAAATAGAACAATTATAACAATGTAATAAAAATTATGTGACCTTATTGTCCCGTATTCACCTATTTTCAGACTGTGGTTGACTGTGGGTAACTGACACCCAGAAAGGAAAACCATGGATAAGAGGGGACGACTGTAGTATCTATTTCAAAGAATAGTTATGAATATTAAATGACAGAACCAACATTAAGTACCTAGGAAAACAACAAGAGCAACACTGAAAACCTCAACCTTTTATTGTGCCTAGTCTGGGTCAGGCACTGTTCTGAGTACATTATCTTTTTTTAACTCCTTTAATCGTCAGGGTAATAATATTATCCCCATTTTACAAAGGATAAACTGAGGTACAGGCTAAGTAACTTGCCCAAAATCACACAGGTGTTAAGTGGCAGAACTAGGACACGTGCTCAGGCAGTCTGACTCAGGGAGGCTTCAGAAGTTCAAAGTGTTTTTTTCCCATCCCCTTAACCCAAAGAGCTGCTGACTTTCACATAGGATTAGCCACTTATGCCTGCACATATTGTGTTGATAAACTGCACATGCATGTTTAGGTGTTTTGCTTATTGCAATGTTGGGTAAGTTATACAACTGGTCTGTCCTCAGTCTCTACACCAGTGAAATGGGGATACAAACAGTTCTTTCATAAGATGATTGGTAGAAACAAATAATCAAGATGAAGGGCTGAGAAGAGTGCTTGACACATAGGACAGGTTCCACTGTAATGAACAATGTAATATATGAGGAGAATTCTTGGTCTTCTCTGCTTGGCGAGACACACAAGATTTTGTGGCTGGCTGAATCCAGTACTTTAAAATGGCTATACTTGTTCTCTGGCAAACATACTGCATTTAAAAATAGATTCATTCAATCAATGAAAAGAAAAACAGGTTCACAGGATTCTGATAAGAAATGAGACTGGGCCTAGATAAAATCAGACTGAAAGCAAGAATCTTCATAATAATAATACAACCAGAGCAGTCTTCTTGGAGGTCTCTAGGTTATGAATTATATTCCACCCACTGGATAAATGTTAGTTAATGGGCAAAGAATTTGTGAAAAATCTATGGCCTGGTTAAAAAAAATATTTGGGTGATATAGGTTAAAGCAATTTTATCCCCACCACTGTTGAATACCAGAAACTTTGTAAGTGAAAAAGCACAGCTTTTGTGAGCATGCTGGACATAAAACAAAACACCACATTAAAGGAAAGGCTGGAGCACAGACAGGGCAATTGAACTCACATGAGCCTTTCTGCAATCACTGTTATGGCTTTGTATTATTCATCTTGCACCACACTTAAATGTACACTAAAAAGCAAACAGTGTGCCACACTTATTAGTCTAGCTGCTTTTACTTGTTCCATAGAGATATGTGAGACAATTTCACTGCTCAGATGGAGGGAAAGAGGAGCTCATCTTATTTCAAGCCTGTAGCTGCTGCCACAGCCTCAGCACCATGTTCTAATCATTGAATTCATCACGTAAATCTCTAGCAGATGATACCACTGGAAAACAGAAACTGCCTTGGATCCAGAAACGCTTCCAAATATTTCCTCTAAAGTTCTTATCTGTGAGCCCAGAGACTGGGGTTGTTTTATTCAATGGGTGAGGCCCATTGGGAAAGCAGCATTCTTCAGGAGACTTCGTGAAGAACTTTCAACCATTCCTTGACTATATAAATGGCCTTTATCATTTATTTCATGTGAAAGTGCTAAATATTTCACAACTACTCCAACTTATTTCTGAGTGTCTAAATCTATTCTGAAAAGGATATGCATCACACACATACCTGTGTAGCTTATTAACTACCAATAAGAGCTTATACAAATTGCAAGGGGTATGAAAGAATAGACTTCTGGAACTGTCCAGAAAAGAAGAGAAGGTACATTTCCTGGTTTTAAGATGAAAGATCTTGTATAAGTTAGAACATTACAGAAGGCTTTTAAATTGTCTTAGGGACAAGACCCTTAGGGCATCATCAGTGGTTCCTGGCAAGTCTTTTTTCTCCCTGTGATGTTAAGGGGAAGTCCCTAAGACTGGCTTTGCTATTAAAATACAGACATCTGCTGCTCTTCTAATTTTGTTCCGTTTAAAAGGCAGTACTCCCAAGAAACTCTTGGATATTGTGAGAACTAAGATCTGGGGGATGGGGACGGAATCTCTGTCTCCCTAACATATTTATCAGTTCCCTCCCTAGAGCCCCCCTACACCCTCAGCACACACCAGCAGCCCACTCCTCCAAATACGCCCGGACTGGAAAGATTCATGTTGCAATACCCTCCTGACAATCCTATTCCCGCCCTCATTTTAATTCGCTTCCCCCACCTTTTTTTAAAAACAAAATGTAATTACTTGACTGTCAGCCTGGGCTGCACTCTGGGGCTTTCACTCCTTTCAACACAGCTGCGCTCCCGGCTTTGATGCTGCTGTCCACGCAGCTTGTCCCAGCCACAGCCTGGCTCTCGGTAATGTAACATTCAAGTGCGTATTTATTTTTAAACTGACCTCTCCTAGACTGTACAGTATAAAGGAGATCCTGCCAAAAAATATGCTACTTTCTATTTATAAGATGAAACACATGCCTCCCAAAGTCGAGAGGGGGATAGAGCATAATAATTCATAAAGAAAAAATGGCCAGAGCCATTCGTCCTCACATGTCTGATATTTGTCTGTGTCAAGGCACTTAGCTTCAAGGAGAAAGGTCAGGGGAACCCCAAAACCTTGTAAACGTTTCAGCTGTCACGGTCAAAAGACAAAAAAACAAAAAAAGTCAATAGCCAGATCTGCAGGTTTTCGCCCCACTAACAATGCTCTCCGTTAAGAAAGAAGACGGCACTGGGGGAGGGGGGGCGATGCCACGGCAGAGCTGTGCGATGCACCCATGTGCGGCCCTGGTACCAATCCACGACGCGAGGGGGGCGGTAGCGAAGTGAGGCTTGTTCTATGGAAAATTCTACACGCGCCCAGAATGGCTCTGTCAATAGCTCAGAGGGTGCAATGCGGCCGCGCAGCCCCACCCTTAAAAGTAGTGGGCGCAAATGGAGGAGCTCTACGTTCCTGCCGGGCCGCCCGACCCCCTCCTGGTTTGCTTTACGTTCCCTTCCGTCCTTTGAACACGAGATGGGAAAGCGATGCCCTCGGTATCCCGGCTCCCTGCTGGCTTCCCAGCCTAACACCAGCGCACGCCGGAAAGCGGCCACTGCCGCGGGCGGGACAGACTCACAGACAGGTAGAGAGGAAGGAGCCGTGGGTTCTCCCGACTCACCGGCCGCCGCCGAGGAACTCAACCGCTGCCCCGAGCCCCCCGCGGGCACACGCAGAACCAGCCTGCCGGCGCGTGCAGAACCAGCCGGGTCTGCCGGCGCGGCGCCTGCTCACCGCATTCTCCGCTCCGAGACGGCGTGAAGGCGCCCCAGGTCCGCGGCCGGGTCTCCGGGCTGGCCCCGTGCCGCGGCCCCTCGGCCGCGAGAGAAGGTGCGCGCGACTGAGCGCTAGGCGGCCTGACGCGAGGACTGAACCTGCGGAGGGCGGGGCGACGCGGGGCGGGGCCGGCGGCGCGGGGCTGGCCCGGGGCGGGGCGGAGCGGAGGGCGCGGGCAGCGGGGCCGACCCTCTCGGACGCGGTACCTGTGCCCTGGCCCGGGGCCAACAGGCAGCCGGGCGCACGCAGGGGGGGTCAACGGCGGACCCTCGGAGGACAATGGGCGCCCATTGTTACCTCCCCAGCACCACCCCCAAGTAGGCGACTTCCCTCAGAGAAGAACCCGCGTTCGGCTCCCTTAGCACAAAGAAAGGTCGCCACACGCTCGGTTTAAACAGGGACCCCGAGGTGCTGCCGCCCGGGTGCTCGGGGACAATAGGACTCCGCCCGCACCCCGGACTCCCGCAGTAAACCTCGTGCGCCCACCTCTCCCGATCCCAACAGGCCGACCTAGCTGTGCGAGGTTCCAGCGTGGCGGGCGGTGACCCGCAGGGAAGTAAAACCACCTGAGCGCGCCGCCCCGGCCCGGCCGCAGCTCTCCAGGTCCCTCGCAGCCCCGGCTCGGGTGAGCGCGGAGGGGGAGGGTCGCGTTCTGTCAGTTTCCAGCTCGCTCCCCTCGGAGCTGCAGCCAAAACCCGGAGAGTGGACTTAGCGCCCTGGAGATGCCGGGGCTACCGGCTGAGCAGCTGGACACGCGACGAACCGCAGACGCTACAGGTTCTCCAGTCCAGAGGGAGGCGTGTCTTCTCCCTCGGGGTCTTTTAAAGGGATTTGCCTAAAGTAGGGGCAAGCTGTTGGCGGCTGCACCAGACGCCCGACAAGGCGCAAGTGGTGCAGCTGCCGGCCGGGGAGCGTAAAATTCCGCCCGTGGCGGCACCTGCGCCCGCCGGTCACCCTGACGCCGCCGCCTGGCGCGCCCCTCCCCTCCGCGGGGGCCTGAGCTCGAACCGGGTTAATGAATGCTAATTTTCTTAATCGGTCTCCGTCTCCTCCTCCTCTGAGAGTCGTCGGCCTGTGGAAGGAGTAGGCGACAGGAAAGGGCAGTGTTTTCCGGCTGGGAGGTCCCAGCCCGCAGGATCAGCCTGGGGAAGGGGCTGGGACCCTGGGGAGTCAGACGCTCGGGGTCTGGCCTCTGCCCTGAGACTCTCGGGTTGGATGGAAATCCTGGCACAACGCGAAGACCCTCCCAGGCATCTTGGCTTTGCCGAGAGATACAGCTTCAGGTCATCACCGCAGTGCCCTGGGTCTATCTGAAACCTTAGAGGGTGCACCGTAAGCCGACGTTGTAAACCCAGGCTGACGTTAAGGTGAAGTGAAAAGGAAACGGACACAACTGTTCTGGAAGCAAAATACTTGGGTAGAGAGTTAAAACCTCAAAGAAAAATAATAGTTGGCAGGTCAAATGACCATGAGGTTAGAAGTCAAATACAAAACTCGGCTGAAGTGATGCTAGAAGTTTGACAAGCAAAACAGTCAGTGAAGATAAGAGACCCAGCATTGTTTCCCTTCTTCAAAAGACAACTGGTCCAAAGTTTCCTTTGGCAGATACCTGGATTCTACTCGAGATTCCTGAGCATTTTACTTGGGGCTCATATTTCAAAATATATGTTCCATTTGGCACTAATGTATATATTTTATATATTAATTTATTGAAAAATATTAAATGTTTCTGGCCTACTTAGAAAATGGCATTTTTATAAATATTTATGCATAGTTTTCATTACATGTGGTATTTTATAAGTCCAAATAATGTGTGTATATATTTATAAAATACCACATGAAAAATTCCTTTTGAACACATAAAGACATTCCTTACACGTCTTATACGTAACTTTTTTTCACGTGATCTATTGTTAGCTGCTGTTAAAAGCACTTTATTTCCACATGGCCCAATAAATAACTTCTTTTATAGTTTGTGCAAATATAGAGTGGCAGGTTGTTTGAGGTGGCAGTTTTATTCCAAAACCCTAATTTTACTTTTCTACATTAGTCCTTACCTTTCGGAGGTTTTCTCTCCCTCTGCCATTTTGAAATGAGACTTAACTGCTGGGCTCTGAACAGTTATCTACGATCTGCTCATTCAAGGGCCTGGTGGTTTGATTTATCCTGGTTCCTTTGATGCCCTATGTTATTTCTTCTCTCTCCCTCTCTCTCTTTTTTTCTTTTTGAGATTGAGCCTTACTCTATCGGCCAGGCTGGAGTGCAGTGGCGCCATCTGGGCTCACCGAAACCTCTGCCGCCTGGCTTCAAGCAATTCTCTTGCCTCAGCCTCCCGAGTAGTGCCTGCCACCCCGCCTGGCTAATTTTTGTATTTTTTTTAGTAGAGACTGGTCTTGAACTCATGGCCTCGTGATCCACCTGCCTCGGCCTCCCAAAGTGCTGGGATTACAGGCATGAGCCACGACGCCCTGTGCCTTATGTTATTTCTTTGTGTTGAACATCTTCATTGAGTAAACGATGCCCTCATATAGTGAATTGTTCTTCCAAATGAGTTCATTTCCTGTGCTAACTAACATCGCTTGTAGAGTTGATGGATATAGATTTCAATATATTATGGGACTCTATTACTGGAAGAGAGGAAAAAGCTTCACTTCAGGAAGATTTTAAGGGTTTTGAGATTCTGCTGTGCATTTTGGAAAGGTTTAGCCTTAAACATTTTGTGGTAACCTTAGAAGCCTAGTTGAGACTAATATCTGTAGACACCTGTCAGGCCCAACAGTGGGCTGTTTTTCTATTAGTCCCTACTTGGGAGAAAAGCCACGTAGTATTGGCAGTGACCTTGCTGTCCAGAAACCTGTGATCTACCTAAGTGCAGAGAGCACCTTGCCAGTGTACACAAGCATGTGCTGACCACATTCTAGTTTCTTGCTACCAAGTACGCTCCCAGGACCAGCAGCATCAAGCCTCACTCCAGGGCTATCGAATTGGAATCTTCAGTCTAATGAAACGTGGATAGTTTGCGTGCACATTTAATGTTTGAAAAGCACTGGCCATGAGTGCTTGGTGGTTCTCCACCTTTTAAAGTTACGAAATGATTTGAAAATCTCATGGCATTCATGAACACCCTTGGAAAAACATACAGAATGATACACAAAATTTTTTGTATACAATTTCAGAGTTCCTGTAAAGATCTATCGATGGCAGGGAAGTCCTAGGTTAAGACCCTCTCAGTCACAAAGAAGACTGACTCAATGTCAGCTGGAGGAGTTAAGCGAGGATTCTTTTTTTTTTTTTTTTTCTTTTCTTTTTTTTTTCTTTTCTTTTTTTTTTTTTTATTGCATTTTAGGTTTTGGGGTACATGTGAAAAACATGCAAGGTTGTTGCTTAGGTGCATACGTGGCAGTGTGATTTGCTGCCTTCCTCCCCTTCACCCATATCTGGCATTTCTCCCCATGCTATCCCTCCCCAATTCCCCACCCCCCCGCTGTCCCCCCCACTCCCCCACAACAGACCCCCATGTATAGTGCTCCCCTCCCTGTGTCCATGTGTTCTCCTTGTTCAACACCCGCCTATGAGTGAGAACATGTGGTGTTTGATTTTGTGTTCTTGTGTCAGTTTGCTGAGAATGATGTTTTCCAGGTTCATCCATGTCCCTACAAAGGACGCGAACTCCTCGTTTTTAATGGCTGCATAATATTCCATGGTGTATATGTGCCACATTTTTCCTGTCCAGTCTATCATCGATGGGCATTTGGGTTGGTTCCAGGTCTTTGCTATTGTAAACTGTGCTGCAATGAACATTCGTGTGCATGTGTCCTTATAGTAGAACGATTTATAATCCTTTGGATATATGCCCAGTAATGGGATTGCTGGGTCAAATGGAATTTCTATTTCTAGGTCCTTGAGGAATCGCCACACTGTTTTCCACAATGGTTGAACTAATTTACACTCCCACCAACAGTGTAAAAGTGTTCCTATTTCTCCACATCCTCTCCAGCATCTGTTGTCTCCAGATTTTTTAATGATTGCCATTCTAACTGGTGTGAGATGGTATCTCAATGTAGTTTTGATTTGCATTTCTCTAATGGCCAGTGATGATGAGCATTTTTTCATATGCTTGTTGGCCTCATGTATGTCTTCTTTTGTAAAGTATCTGTTCATGTCCTTCGCCCACTTTTGAATGGGCTTGTTTGTTTTTTTCTTGTAAATCTTTTTTAGCTCGTTGTAAATTCTGGATATCAGCCCTTTGTCAGATGGGTAGGCTGCAAAAATTTTTTCCCATTCTGTTGGTTGCCGATTCACTCTATTGACTGTTTCTTTTGCTGTGCAATGGGGAAAGGATTCCCTGTTCAATAAGTGGTGTTGGGAAAACTGGCTAGCCATATGCAGAAAGCAGAAAATGGACCCCTTCCTGACACCTTACACTAAAATTGACTCCAGATGGATTAAAGACTTAAACATAAGACCTAACACCATAAAAACACTAGAAGGAAACCTAGGCAAAACCATTCAGGACATAGGCGTAGGCAAGGACTTCATGACCAAAACACCAAAAGCATTGGCAACAAAAGCCAAAATAGACAAATGGGACCTAATCAAACTCCACAGCTTCTGCACAGCAAAAGCGAGGATTCTTATAGGGGACAGAGCTTAAATTAGACCTGGGGGAGTTCGATAGGAAGAGGAGTTAGGAAGAGCATTTCAAGCTGTTGAAATGTAAAAGCAAATGGTCCTGAGAGGGAAAACAGAGAATGTCCATTTTTGTATGTGTTCATGTGAAACTTAACGAGGAGACTGTAGTTTGATAGCAGACTTTCCTTGCAATTATCATAGCTTGAACATCCAGAAAATGACATGGGGGTTTCACGTAAGATCTCATTTTGTTCTACTTTGCTCACCTCTCACTCTGTCCAAGCCACATTGGCCTTCAGGCTATTCCAGGGACTCCCGACAACAAAGCCTGGCCCACTGGGTCTGCCTGGGGCATTTCCCCAAATCAGTAAAAGGCTCATTAAGATCTTTATTCAAATGAGACTTCAAGGGAGAGGCTTTCTCTCTAAAATAGTCCCTCCCACATTCCCTTTCCCTAAATAAAACGAGAAGAACAATTGCTTCACTACCTGCCATTATATTTATTTATAAATTCATTTATGGTCTGTTTCCTTTAACATATGAACTTTATTTGCTGCTGTATCTCCTGTGCGTAGAACGGGGCCTGGCATACAGTAGGTACTCAATAAATGTTTATTGAATAAATGACCTTTTAACTATAACCAGTAATGAGTATAAAAGTCATGTTTACAAACTCTATAGCTGCAGAAATCGTAATATATCAAACATTCTTGGAATATACCACATGTTTGCTGAGATTGAATTTTCAACCACTTCTCTTTAGTCTAATAGAACAAGAAATACTAAACACATGGAACATTTTAACTTTGAAAATTCAAACATTTTAAAGTAAGGCTTACAAAAAATGTCTGTATAGTCCATGTATAATGCATAACTATTTTTCTTCTGGCAAAGCTGAAACACGCTCGTGTACTTAGCTGGGGTTTTCCTCCAAAATGCCACATCCAGGCTGAATTCGTGTGTGTATGGTCTCGATTATCCCTCTAAGTTAGATTTAAGGAAAACATAGGAGAAGCTGGAAGGTTAGAACATTTTGAATGAGAATTTCCTTAAAACTTGAGTATTCCCCTCCTTGCTACCCAATTAAAATTTCACCAGTCCTGGAAATATGTCAACCTGTGCTAATGAACTTGATTGACTAATTGCCAAGGCTAAGGAATTTTCTAACCAGTGATTTCCTTGTAAATAAAGAAATTTAGGTCACATCTTGGTTGGAAGACTTCAGCTTTCCCTAATTGAATGCAGCAGGAAATGGTATACCATGAGATGCAGTATGAGAGGCTATATTTGCATGGGGACTACAGGCCTAAGATACGGTTGTAAGCAGGTTACACAGTTTCTCACCATAACCACTGAATACGTTTTTGGCATTTGTATTAGCTCCTGAACTTGGGACAGCACCAATTTAATTTGTGCATAAGACCTTCAAATATAGATGCATACTTGATTCTGATTGTTAGTGCAAACCAGTGACTAATAAATAGCATTACTGTATATTTATATAGCCTTCTATGCTTCTAAAAACACTTTCTCATTTCATCCTCATTTTAGGTTGTTTTGTTCATGCTGGGTAGGTAAGGCATTTATGGTTTATTTACACACTTCTTATTTCCAGAAGGGATTTGAGGCAACTTAGAAGGCTTTTGTATATAATGAGTCATTCCTATTTTTTTTTCCAGCTTTACTGAGGTATAATTGATTGAGTCATGCCTATTGACTCTTTGTTATGTGCTCTTTCCCCACATACCTGTACGACTCCTTCCTTAGCTTTCTTCCCATGTTGCTTAAATCTGAACTCCCAGACGCCTGCCTTCCAAGACATGTCTTTTTTTTTTTTTTTGAGACAGAGTCTTGCTCTGTTGCCAGGCGCCAGGCTGGAGTACAGTGGCATGATCTCGGCTCACTGCAACCTCCGCCTCTTGGGTTCAAGCAATTCTCCTGCCTCAGCCTCCCAAGTAGCTGGGACTACAGGCGCATGCCACCATGCCCAGCTAACTTTTATATTTTAGTAGAGATGGGGGTTTCACCATGTTGGCCAGGATGGTCTCGATCTCTTGACCTCATGATCGGCCTGCCTCGGCCTCCCAAAGTGCTGGGATTACAGGTGTGAGCCACTGTGCCCGGAAAGACATCTTATATAAAGTATCAACCATGGCCTCCTTTATCCCATTACCCCCTTTATTCTTCTTCATAGCACTTAACACCTGACATGTTGATTGTATATTTATTTGTTTATTGCCTCTCCACTCCCCATACCACTAGAATATAAACTCCACAAGGGCAGAAATATTACCTATTTTATTCATGGCTGTATCCCAACCCCTTGATCAGTGCTTGGCACATAATAGGGATTTAATAAATATTTGTTGAATGAGTAAATGAATAAAGCCGCAGTGCTTTTAGTGCAGGCACCTGGTATGTGATAAATATTTGTTGAATTAAACAAAGCTTTAATGAATGAGCTAGAGAAAGGTCTGTGATTCATTGAAGGTTATGCCGATAGTGATAACTTGCTTTATCAAGATTCAAATCCCCACTAATTCTTTTTCCGAGCCTTCTTCATTTGTATACCTGGTAGACTGTTGTAATGTCAAAGTTTCTTTGTTCATCCTTTTTTGGTACCTGACAAAAATTGAACATTATAGAGCTTTGATAGTGATTATAAAGTGAGCAAGAAAAATGATTATTTCAGTTAATGCTCTGGGTTAGTGAGAAACAAGAAA
Organism: Aotus nancymaae; assembly: GCF_030222135.1. NCBI lineage: Eukaryota > Metazoa > Chordata > Mammalia > Primates > Aotidae > Aotus > Aotus nancymaae. Next base: position 36,528,569 of record NW_026988471.1, read on the forward strand.
AGAGAGAGGTCTGCAATGATAATCCCCTCTCTCACTTCTCCTGCTTCCCTGCATGCATTCACACACAGATAGAAGAACACATACTCATATACCACCCCCAAACACACACACATAACACACACCTATACCTACCAGTGTGCACCAAGGACGGATCATCTTCTGAGGGGTAATTACAGATCACTTCTTTTGGACTCCCATAAAGAGAACCAGGAAGTGTGCAGTAGAGGACACCCAGAATTATTCTTGCATTTCCTTCACAAAGAACAACTTGCAGGGATATTTGTAAACCGCATCTGACAGTTGTCTCCTCCTTCTTTTAGGGCCCCAAGGTGGCTTACACTTAGGGCCAGCATCCTTCCCTGTGGCTCGTGCCTCTGATGTGCTGGGCTGTCGAGCATGCCTCTTCAACCTGGTACTGTGGATGCTCTGAAGGCCCCTTCTTGGCCATGCCTGATTTTCAGAAATGTTCTACTGGTCATTAACTCTGTAAAAACAATGATTGTGGTGTTTTCCTCAACAAAGATAACAGATAGGTAGATGCATGGCCTTGACAGTGCTTGGAGCTCCCTGACTACTGACTGAACAGGTTGGAGCCAGAGGGGAGGGAGCCATTTCACCCACTTAACATGTATTTATTGGGTGTCTACTTTGTGCCAAGGAATTGGGCCAATAAGGCTGGCACTCTTCTTGGGCTGACCTATATTTCTCTCATTTTTCAAGCCTATTGACTAGATGTGGAAACTATTGTTGTCAAAAGCCTCCATCTGAACACTCCAGAGACATCTAGATGCCCCTGACTGTAATCAGGTCACTTGTCTGAGCATCAGGACATGCACCCATACAAGAGTCAACGCTTGGTAATCCTGTGCTTTGCACCTCAGTCTGGAAATGCTGTTAGACTGACACAAGTGAACACTGAATGCCAAGCTGCTTCTTCCAAGGTAGTCATCTCCTCTGTTACTCTGTATTAAAATCTTTGTGCCTAAGAGTGGTCTAGGTCTTCCTTTTTGGTTTGTAAAGTCTTATCTTTAAATTGTTTCTAATTATGGGTTTGCCTAGAAAACAAAGGCAGGAATTTTGCACGTTCATTCCATTATATCGTAGCCCTGAGAACCTGCTGCATAGATCTGTTTGCTAGTGAATATGACCTAACACTCTTATTGTCATTCAACTTATATTTATTGAACACCAGAGTATAAGGCACTGTGACAGGTACTCTAAAAGGTACAAACATGAATGTGCTTCCTATACCTAAGCAGGTTAAACTTGTACAGATGATAAAACAAGCACACAAGTAACTATAATACCAGATAATATATCATAAATGTTATCAATTCCATTATCTTTTCCAAATGCCAAATAGTGACCCATATTCTGATATGTTATCTGACAATGGGACAATATGTATTGCACTTGGGATTATCTGGGATGTGTGGTCCACTAATGCTGATATTTCACTATACACTGGTGGTTTTGAAGTTTTCTCTCTTTCAAATGGAATTGTAATCAAGACCTCAATGCTTATTACAGGTGAATGTGCAGCTGCCCTGGTTGAGCTATAGTGAATGAGGAGTCCTTCTCTGTCTTTCTACCCCCATTCTCTTGCCAAGGGGTTCTTGAAACTCCTTCTTGATTCTCATTGGCTCTCTTATGGGCCAAATATTTGTATTTCCATAAAGTTCATATGTTAAAATCCTAACCCCTGAGGTGATCGTATTAGGAGGATGGGTTTTCAGTAGGTGATTAGATTGGCGCTCTCATGATGGGATTGATGCCCTTATAAAAGAGACCCTAGAGAGTTCCCTTGCTGTTTATGCCAGGTGAGGACATAGCAAGAAAGGTTCCCTATGACCCAGGAAGCAGACCCTCATCTGACACCAATCTTAGCCTTGATCTTGGATTTCCCAGCCTCCAGAACTGTGAGAGATAAATATTTTTTCTTTAAGCCACCCAATTTATGCTGTTTTTGTCGCACTAGCTTAAACAAACTAAGACAGACTCCAAGAAACAGCTGAAACCACAGAGAGATGATCAGTAAATAGAATACTTCTGGGTAGAGTATCCAGGATGGCCTGATTAACATTGGGTGATTATTGGGCTTTCCACTGTACAGGGCTGGGGCATGTGGTCTGAATGTACCTGTTTGTGTTACAGATCTTTATGACTCAGGTAAATGGCCTCCATAGAGGGTGTCAGTGAGGATCCAGGACTTGACTGGTGAGTTTCATGGCCATGTGGGTTTCATGTAAAGTGAGGCTCATTTCCAGCCTCCTGTGACCTCCTCTTCCTCAGTCCTCTTTCTTCTTTCCACTACAGGTGACTTCCCTCCATCCATTTTTCAGCCCAGAGCCCTGGCTCCTTTGGATATTTGTCTTTAGCAGTACTCATAGTGGAGCCTAGCATTTCTTCTTTAGCAATGGACCACAGAAGCACACACCCCAGGCATTGCAATGTTGGATGAATAGTGCCGTCCTCAAGGAATGCTGCGTTTGCTTCCAAAGAGGGCTGGCTTGGGAGGAATGAACTCCAGAGCCATAGACCAATAAACTAGAACCCTAGCCCTTTGGCATAGCATTCTGGCTAATCAAAGTTTTATATCATCTTGGAGTAGAGTTAACAAGCTTCACACATTGCTTGGGAGGGAGGCTGCATTCTTTGAGGATTATGATGGAGGGATGATGAAGTCTTAAACACCATTCTCTTTTTAAATTGCTTTATTATTCCTTGACAGTGACCTGGTTAGCTATAAAGGAAGGCAGGGCTATGGAAAACCCAAAGACGGAAGCCATACCCATATTTTCAAAAACGTGAGGGCTGTACAGAAAATTCAATATAATTAAAAACTGTATTTTTGAGGGTTTTTCCTTTAAATAAACTCTATTTTTTTAGATAAGTTTTAGAGTCACAGCGAAATTAAGCAGAAGGAACAGAGTCTCTATAATCTTCCTACCCCAATGTATGCAAACCCTCCCCCCTATAAAAACCCACACCAGGATGGTACCTTTGTTACAACTGATGCACCTACATTAACACATCATTATCCCCCAAAGTCCATCATTTCCATTAGGTCTCATTTGTTATATTGTGCATTCTATGCATTTTGTCAAATATAAAATGATATGTATCCACCATTGTAGTATTATACAGAACAGTTCTAATGTCCTGAAAATCCTCTGTGCTCCACTAATTCATTCCTCCCTTCCTTCCCCAATTCCACCCCAGTGGCCCTGGCAATCACTCATTTTTTGACTGTCTCCATAGTTTTGACTTTTCCAGTATGTCATGTAGTTGGAATCATATAGTATGTAGCCTTTTCAGATTGGTTTCTTTTACTTAGCAATATGCATTTAAGGTTCCTCCATACCTTTTCATGGTTTGATAACCCATTTCTCTTTAGCACTGAATAATATTTCATTGTATGGAAGTACCACAATTTTTTATTTGTTCACTTATTGAATATTTGTTAAGTTCTTATTCTGAATGAAGTATTAAACTATATGCCATTGGGAGACATAATAATGTAAGACATTATTTATCAAACAAAGCATTGTCTGTCATTCAAGGAACTTACACTCCTTGGGCCTTTGTTAAGTGGCAGAGTGGAGAAATGGGGTCTTAAGGAAGGAGCGATTCCAGCTGGCTGAGTTTCATGCTTCCTGAAAGGAAAATGCATCTGAGGAGAGATTAGGATGGGTAGGATTCCAACGCTGCATGGACTGAATTGTGTCTCCCCCAGCAAATTCATACATTGAAGTCCTAACCGCCAGTACCTTAAAATGACTATATTTGGAGATACGGCCTTTAAAGAGATTTAAGGTTAAATGAGGTCATATAGGTGAACCCTGATCCAATCTGACTGGTGTCCTTATAAGGAAAGGAGATTTGGACACACACAGAAAACCCAGGGGTATGTGTGAGGGGCACAGCAGGAAGATGGTTGTCTGCAAGCCAAGGAGAGAGGACCCAGGAAAAGCCAGTGCTGCTGGCATTTTGATCTTGGACTTCCAGTCTCCAGAACTATGAGGAAAGAAATTCCTGCTGTTTAAGCAATCTAAAAATATATCTAGTGGTATTTCATTTTTTCTTTCTTTTTCCTAATTTTAGACTCATACCAAATAGTGGTATTTTGTTATGGCAGCCCTAGCAAACAAATAACACTGTGAAGACAAGAAGGAGAGTGATGCAACAGTGAGAAGGGCATGAAGAATGCTCAGAGGCTAGAACACATGCCTGTGTTCAAGATGGAGCCCAGGTTGGCTGGTAGTTTGAGCTATTTCACCAGGCTCTTGATGGCCTTGGAGATGCCGGCAGAAAGGAGTCTATGAGGGTGCTGGGATGGAATGGCCCCCAGGATTGCCCTTGTGAGTTCAGTCAGCCATGGGGGTGGTGGCTTCGTAATAGATGATGTTTGAATTTTTCAAGTCAATTAAAGTCAGTCTTTAAAATGCCTTGGCTTACTACTGTTTTATTCCTGTTAGTATACAATGGTTTCAGTAGGCTAAGTTTGCAACGCTAAAGAACATATTTTGTTAGAGAAACCAGCTAAAAATATTTCAAGATGTTTCTTATCAGCAAGTGAGCTCCTTGCCATCCTTGGCTTTCTTTCTGTATTTCTGAACCTCAAAGCAAAGTGGTATTTAAAATAGAAGTGCAGATGTATCTGATCAATTACAAGAATATCGGCGCTTAATGTGATCTTAGAGGTCATCTAGCCCTACCCTCTCATTTGACAGCAGAGGAAACAAAATAAAGTTAGTGATTTTCTCAAGATCATCCAGTTAGTTAGCAGTAGAGGCACCTAGTGTAGACAAGCTGTTTTGCTAAATAATTTTGTTTCTATATAAAAAGGAAGTTCATCCTTGCAAGGATTATGATGGGAAAGTGCTCTGAGTTACGTCTGCGGGAGGGTCATGGCATCCATGTGAAAATCCGATGCTCTGGGGTCAGGCACCTGGGTTTGGAACCCTGCTCTCCATCGGCTAGTCCTGTGACCTTGGGTCATTACTTAAGCTTACTAAGCCTGAGTTCTTATTTGTAAGAATGGTGGTAGTGCAGGGTGGTTATCACAGAACCCACCTTGAGAGTGATGTGAAGATTTAGTGAAACAATTCTTACACACATGTGACTGACACATTATCAGGCCTCAAAACATATGCTCTTATCTATTCTTCCCACCACACAAGGATACCATATTTGTCTCTGTCCCTGGGCCCTGGCACAATTCCTGTCCCCATCTATGTGTCACAAATATGTGTTGGATGAATGAAGCATCAGGAGTGGCCCAGAGGGAAGGCTAGCACATGCCACTGGGAACAAAAAAGGAAGCAGAATACAAGGTGATATACAGATAAGGGAGACCTGTAAATATTTAGATTCTCAGGCAAATGGAAAGATGTGAGAAGTGTTAAAGAGCAATAAAAGTAAAAGATGAATTCTCCACCTTCGGGTGGTGTGGTCACGGGTCAGACAACAGGTGTACTTGACATGCTTTGCAAAACATGAAGTGTAAAACGGGTATATAGGAGCCATTGATACCAGAAGCAAACACACCTTACTAAAATTTCAAGAAGACAATGTTGCCTCAAGCATCTGGAGAGGGTTACACTGTTCAGATCTCAGGAACCAGTGAGGTCAAGGGGAAAGAGACAGAGGACAGTCTCAGGTAGCTTCAACAAAAATAGACCCAACAATAAAAATGATGCCAGAAGTGTATTAAGTATGTCTTTTTATTCTGATGCTTAAACATCTTGGAGTCTAGCCGACATTGAAAGGGACTTCCCCCTCCCAAGGTTTTGAAATTCCTAGAGATAGCAACTTGCCTGGGAGCCTATCTTTCATATGCAAACCAGCCAATCCAAAGCCCACACCTCTACCACCTCCTTTATCTGGCTGTCATATGCAGACCCACTATTCCCCTGCCCTAATCACCCTAGGCCAGGACAGGATACTAGATGACTAAAGACAGCCCCTATGCCCCAGATCTTGCTGAAATTATTCAAACTAGCCAATCCTAAACCTGCTTACTCTGCCTTGCCCTTCTCAATAAAGGCTCTTGTCCATGTTCCTCCCTCACTCCCTCTTTCTCTCGACTCTTCCTTCTCCATGTGGCCCTACCTAGGGTGTTGTGCCTCCTGTTATTAGGGATCTGTAAGTATAAAAACTTCTTTCTTCATGACTGTCTTTTCTGCATGTCTTACCATACCTGATTAAAACAAATCCCAGATACTCTTATATTAACAAAAAGGAACCACCAGGGTTTCTAGCATCGTCTCCTCTATCCAGATGACAGCCCTCTCTTCTCTTTTTGGCCATATTTTTCATTTTGATTTGGAAAGGACAATCTCTTCTGTGTTCCAAGAAGTTACTTTTTGCATTTCTCTCCTCTCTTTCTAATTTATTTTATGTAAAGCATTATTGGCTCCCACAACATTTTTGCTCTCTTATTTGATAATGGATAACATGAGCTAAAGTCAAGTGGAGGAAACAAGTTGGTGGTTTCTACATCCCGCTTCCTGTAGGACCCTGAAGAGGAGCACCTCTTCTATAGTCTGAGCCGTCTCAACAACTCCGTGGCTCATGCTGGTAACTCAGATTTCTTGTTTAGTTTTTAAGTTTTACTCCCCACTCCTGACAAACTTTTAATATTTTTAAAAGCATTCAAACAACAGTGAAGCACTATTATACACCTGTAAGAATGGCTAAAATCCAAAAATAACTGACAATACCCTTTGCTGGCAAGGATCAACAGAACTTTGTGGAACAATAGGAACTCTCATTCATTGCTGGTGTGAATTTAAAAATGGTAACAGACACTTTGGAAGACAGTTTGGCAGTTTCTTACAGAGTTAAACATAGTCTCACCATAGGACCCAGCAATCATGCTCATAAGTATTTACTTAACTGAGTTGAGAACTTATGTTTACACAAAAATCAGCATAAGAATTTTATAGCACTTTTATTTATAACTGCCAAAAACTAGAAGTAAACTGCAGTAGTTGAATGGCTAAACAAAGTGTGGCATATCCATACAATGGCATGAGCTGTCAAACCACAGAAAGACACAGATGAATCTTAAATGCATGTTGCCAAGTGAAAAAAGCCAGTCTTAAAAGGCGACATAATGTATAATTCCATGTAAGGGATATCCTGGAAAAGGCAAAACTCTTATAGAGATGGCAAATAGACCAGTAGTTTCCAGAAACACATGGTGAAAGGAGAAGTTGAACAGGTTAACCACTGGGGATTTTTTAAAGGGTGGTAAAACTGTTTTTTATGATATTGTAATAATGATAGATGCATGACACTGTGTACTTGTCAAGACCCATAGAACTTCACAGCATAAATAACAGAAAATTTAAAACATATTTAGAAGGTTGGAGGATTCCAGGATGAAATGCAAAATTGACGAAATAATCTAACTGTATTACAAATGTAGGAAACAAGCTTACTGAAGGGGATGTGACAATAAGTGCTTATCTAAGTAAGTTTGGCAATGAATTGAGTCTGTAAGATTAAAGGCAAAAAGAGCTCTATATAAGCACTCAAATTTATAAAGTTATTTCCATGTGGGTATGGCTTAATAATTATGGAAGTACTACAGGACACTGGATTTAAACAATGAAATAAATGAATGGCTGATGGCAGAAGCCAGGTTCTTCATTATAGGAGGGAGAGGAAACAAGCAAGGGGAGAAGGCTAGAATTATCTACATGCTACTGGGTTGGGGTTGGGACATCAGTATCAATTCATATTTAGCTTAATATAGATACAGATAGTTATAAAAATAAGGATTTATAGATCTATGCATATAAATATGGGTTAATTTACACACATGTATGTTATTTCTCTGTCAGCTGAACCTAGAAGCAAAAACACCTCTGCAATAAGGAGCACACCCAGGTCTTGGTTTCTTTTACCATTTTCCAATAAAAGAACCAAGCTCCTTGGAGACATGGACTGGAGGATGGGGCAGGAAATATACAAGATAAGCCTGGAGCATTTTGTACCTCCTAAAAGTAAGAAAGAGCTCAACAAAACCCCACAATGACAGGGCTATGTTACAGGGACACAGGAGCCAACTGAAGGTATTCTCCATGGCCAAGGCTGGAACAACTTGAGCAACAAAATAAAATAGGAGTAAGCTATAACCCAAAATGCAAAATAAATATCCATGAGACCATACTGATACAAATAAGTAATTGAATATATAAATCAATGGGGCACAATAGACAAATCTCCGAGGCAGAAGAATTTCAAATAATGTATGTAGATATTTTGCCATTAAAGAGTGGAGTATAAATTGCTGCTTCTTACTTGTGGGCTATATATTGTGACTTCCTTCCAAAGAGTGTAATACAAAAATGTGAGGAGGTGAGGGTGGGGGAGAAGGGCTGTAATCTCAGTGCTTGTGGAGGAGAAGGTAGGAGGATCACTTGAGCCCAGGAGTTCAAGGTTGCAGTGAGCTATGATCACACCACTGCCCTCTTGGGTGACAGAGTGAAACCTCTATCTCTAAAATAATAATAAATAGTAATAGTATTATAAAATACAAATAAATGATGAAGGGAGTAACTTTACGGTGGAGAAAACTAACAAACACTACCCCAGGCAGGTGGTTAAGGTCAATATTAGCAGTCATAAATCTTGTTGATAGTATGCAGTTTTGATATATGATGAGAATGACATTTTACCTCTGTGGTCTTCATCTCATAGATCCATAACTCCAGCCTAATCATAAGAAAGCCATCATATAATTCCCAAGTGAGGGACATTCTAAAAATACATGACCAGAAATGACAGGAGTACTCTTCAAAACTGTCAAGGTCATAAAAACAAGGGAAGTCTTAACAGTCATGGCAAACAAAGGCCTAAAGAGATATGACAGCTAAATTTAATGAGGTATGTTGGATGGGATCCTGGAACAGAAAAAGAACATTAGCTAAAACTAAGGAAATCTTAATAAATTATAGACTTTAATCAAAAACTGTATATCAATATTGGTTAATTATCATGAATAGACAATACTAATGTAAGATGTTAATAATAAGTGAGAATGGGTATATGGTATATGGGAACTCTGCATTATCCTTACAATTTTTCTGTCAAGTCCCGAAATATTTAAAAATAAAAACTTTTTTTTAAAAAAAAGTGCTGGGAAGAGGATATGCACTTAGTTATTTTGCTTAAAGTTGATTTATGTCTTTAATCATTTTATAATTTATTTAGAAATTTAACTTTAAAAAAATAAATAAAATCATTACATTTTAACTCAGCATAAAGAGCTAAAATATCTTAAATAAATAATAAACAAAGTGCAGAAAGCTGGAAATAAATGATTAAACCAGTAAGAACGTGGGTTAAGACTAGATATTTTCTTCTATACTGATGATAAGGATTGATCATAGCACTGTTGTGGTTTGCATTATTGAAATGAAAATACGAAAGTTCATGACAAAGACAAACATTACATTCAGCTAGTCTATATTTCAAGATAGTTTTTGTATACAAAATACTGCTGGTCTTAAAACATGTTTGCAGATGGATTACTTTAGAGAATCCTGGTGAACCTGAACCCTTAGATATCAATAAATAGGTCAGTGGGTATCTTGAAACTTTGGCATAAGGTCCTGTTGACTTTGGCCCTGTCACTGACAAGCATATAGCTCTTGTGAGTGACTGATTCATAAATTCAGATCATTTTCTAATGTCTGGTAGTTTACTTTGGAATCTTCTAGAAATTATGTAGACTCTAGTACCCACTGTCTCCAAGAAGATGGTCAGCAGGGATGTTATGAAACTTTCTCTGAAGGTCTCTGGTAGGCTGTAAATGTCTTGTGGATATGCATTATGGGAGAATGAGTAACCTCTCTGCAAAGGAGGGAGTTGAAGGGCTTTCTCTTGGTTTAAATACTGACTCTGGGACCACCACCACCCCCATACACAAATTCTATGTTTCTGTTTCTTTAATATATACTTACAAAATGTTGATATGTCAAGATGTGTACTGGAAAGTGTGGGCAACACAAACATGAATTAGACACAGATCTCTCTGATCTTCCTTCAAGGACCTGATGATTGAATAGGGGCAATAAAATTTGTATAAATAATGAGAAAAGGTACTGAGTTATCACTGGAGAATAATATTAGTGATAGGAGAATTATTCTATTTTCTTCTCCTGGCTAGTAAAACCTATGGGATCACATGAAACCATTTATTTGTCAATTATATCTTTGGTTGAGGCTCTCATCATGTCTCACCTGGATCCTTTACACCTTCTCCCCAGGTCCCATTAGTCACCAAGTCCAATAGATTGGACTACCTCTTGTGGCTTCTCATAGCCATAAAGATAAAATGCAAAGTACTCAGCTGACTATAAAAATATTCTGTCATGCCCTAGCTGTGCCTACTTCTCTAACCTCATCTTCCACCATTCCCAGTGTATTACTCCATTTTCATGCTGCTAATAAAAATATATCTATACAGATTTATAAAGGAAAGACGTTTAATTGACTCACAGTTCAGTGTGGCTTGGGGGGGCCTCAGGAAACTTACAATCATGGCAGATGGAGAAGCAAACATGTCCTTTCTGCATATGGTGGCAGCAAGGAGAAGTGCTGAGCAAAAGGTGGGAGAAGCCCCTTATAAAGCCATTAGATCTCGTGGGAACTCACTCACTATCATGAGAACAGCATGAGGTTAATTGCCCCCATGATTTGATTACCTCCTACTGGGTCCCTCCCATGACACATGGGGGATTATGGGAACTACAATCCAAGATGAGATTTGGGTGGGGACAGCCAAACCACATCACATGGCATCCCACACTGCCATGTTCTTTCACCTCACTCTGTACAGTGCTGCCTCCTCTTTCTAGAGTGCCCTTCCTCTGCTCTCCGTCTGACTATCTGCCATCTCCATATCCTCCAAGTCTCAACAGAAGCATCACTTTCTCTGTGAAGTGCTCTGGGGTCCTTGCCACTGGGTAATTTTCCCTCCTTGTCCATGACTCTGTCCAATTTCATGTCTCTTGGGATGTACACTCCAGCCCCTTCCTTCATATAGTATCACTCATTCTTTAAGATTTCCCTGGTCAGCCCACTTTTCCTTAGTCAGAGTTAATTATCCTCTGCTCTGGCCAGTCATTAATACTTTGTTTATTCCTTCATTATAGTACTGAGTGGCCTCTGACTTGCGATAGTTGTTAGCGTGCTTTGTCTGGCATTTTCACGTGATCACAAACCATTTTAGAATAGGCACTTATCTTCATCTTTTATTTTCGCACAATGCCTGGCACAAAACACCTGTTGATTAAGTTAATTACCTTTTCTGTGGTTACTTGGTTACTTGCTATGTCTAATCAACTAGACATAGCATACCAGACACAGAAACTCCCCCGGCTAGCCTCATTTCTGAACATTCTAACAGGCAGGCTATGCCAGTCTGTATAGGACTTAATGAGCCTCCAGCACCCAAGAAATGGAATATACAACATGTTTATTTCTTCTCTCTGGATATGTATTCCACAATCATGACCAAACAGAAAGACTAAATCTGGATCAGAATCTGAAATGTAAAAAGGCTGCTTGTCAACCACACCATTGTTCTCTGTTGGAACTAGCAGAGCAGCCTCGGCTGCACATTCCTGGGACATGAATAATATCAGTTGTGATTACACTTCAGTATCTCATCCATTACCAGCCCTGTGAACACTGAATATAACCTAATTAGGAAATGTGAAGGGCCCTTTGCTAGGGATGAGTGCTGGGGCAGCAGAGGTCCACATGCCTTCCTGACACAGAGATTCACTGGGGTTGACACACAGGTTTGGATCCTGCAGGGCTCAAGGACAATTTTGCTGGCCTAGTCCACATTCCTTGTACAATCACCAGTAAGCCGAGAATGTGACACCTTGGATTCCATCCTATGTTACGCTCCTCTTTAAATGCATTGCAAAGGAGATATGTCAAGACTGATAAGTCAGTCAATTTCAAATAGGTATTAAAGTATTAATGAAGTGATTAACTCTCTCTCTGCCTAACACATTTTTTTGTTTACTAGTTTCTACTGGCCTTGAATAGGAACTTCGAATTTGTTATTCACAATTGGCTTCTCATCTTTCACTGAATTCTTCTAAGCTTGTTTGTCTTTTCCTACACTGCTCTTAAGATGCTTTCAGAGGACTGCATTCTGTTTTCCAGAGTGCAGAGAGCAGAGCACTAAGGATGTCTGCAGGCTTAATTACAAAGGATGTGATTCTGTTCTTATTGTTAGATAACTTTTTTTGATAGTAAAAGCTGCTGCGTTCATTTATTTAATCCTATGTCCCTACATTCATCTGGTACTTGTTGAGTACCTGCTGTAGTACAGATTTACCTCATGCCCATGGTGCTCTGGCATCCAGGATTTACAGGGTAACTGGCAGGAGAAAAGAAAAGGCCTGTGGCCATGAGGCAGTGAGATGGAGTCACCTGCTCTGGGAGTCAGCACCCTGCCACTCACACAGACCCCAGACAACTGAGCTAACTGATAAGTCAACCTTAATTCTGCTCTAAAATATTTTTCATCAAACAACCCTCTGCTGAGTCAATATACATTCCTATAAATTGTATCTTGCTCTGGTAATGTGTGAGCTTCAATGTCATGGTCCAAGGTTTTGCTGCTGGGACACGTGGTCTCGGGATGATCATCAGAATCCTTCACTAGATGCTGTAGACCATCACTAGAATTTGCCACCTGTTTCCAAGTGTCCTATGTCCACCTCATTTTATAGAACTGGGCTTCCCTTGAGTTTTCATTCTGGGTACCTAGTCTATTTCTCTGCAATTCTTATTGCTGGGTTCTTTCCCCAGGGAGTGGAGACTGCCTTTGGTATAGATCTCCATGAAGTACTGGAATTCCAAATGGCACCTACTCAATTTTGTTCAACCAGCTCTGACCATGAGTGAACCGTTCTGCTACTTTTGCCTTCTAACCTGGAGTTCGTCTGCATTGCATCTGGACATTGCTCAATTGCCTTGGTTGCTATGCCCCACCTGCTTGTCTGAATTTCTGTTGTTACTCCAGTCCCCATCTGTCCTTGCAGCTTCATATGCACTCCCACCCCTATTTATCTTGATGTCATGCATTACTGAAAAATCTTGAAATGTGTTAGGGAGGATAGTGGTGGTATTATTACTACTATTGCCTTACTGTTCAGAATACTGAGGCTCAGAGGATTAAGTGACTTGGCCAGTAACATGTCTAATAAGTAGCAGACCCCTATCTCTAATAGTTTGCTCTTTGTCCAAATCCACGCTGGTTTGCTCTGAAAAGTCTTATGAGTAGTTTTGAAAATTAGATGCTTTACAAAGGTAAAAATATACAGGATATAAAGGTTTCATTGTTGTTATGAGCAGCAAGAGGGCTTTCTCCAGTATGTAGCAATACATTTCTTCTGTTGCTAACCAGGTCTTTGAAACATAAAAGGTCCTGCCTCCTGCATCAGATGAAGCTTGCACGTGGGTGGGAAATTACGGTAATGTCTACGGGTGCCAGTGTGAACAAGCCTAAAAGTTTATTTGTGGTTATTTAGAATGGGAGCCTCATTTCCAAACAGATAATGCTATAAATGGTGGTTAGATTCTTGGGCTAGCCCACAAAAGCAGTTTAACTAATAATGCAGCTGGAGTACATTTCTAATTCATAAGGTGGCTAAAATAATGTATATATTATGCTCTTGCAACATAATAATCAAGGCTCTGATCAATTAAGGAATTTCAAGTCCTGGTCTCTGTAGAACTGTCTCCTGACAGCAGTAGTGATTTCACCACTATTGGCTCCAGAGTGTTTAAGGATTGCCGGGAAATTTTCTTGAAATTTCATAGCCCAGAGAGCTAGTTTGTTAGGTGGGAAGTCAGGAGTTTTGTGTGTAGGGGGGCGAGGGGGGAGTGTAGATGCAGAGTAGAAAAAGGGCAAGAGAGGAGGAATGCTGGGGAAAATGGTGTAAACAGAGGAGTTGGAGGAAAGGAGAGAGAAAAAATTGGTAGGGTCACAGTCAGCTGAGGATGAGAAGTAAACTCTGACATGCAACTGGGAACTAATAAAGGGACTTAGACAATGTGGAGTTAGAAGATTAGAAATTGAATATGCAAGAGACAAAATGTGAGTTTTGGCAGAAGATGATCTTGAATGACTTTGGATAGAGAAAGCTCAGTTTTAGAGAGATGTTTTAAATAAAATGCTATACTGGTAAAGTTTATCTAACTTTAATTAGGCATATATAATGAGCTGCCAGATTAGTCAGGGATTCTCACTGATAGGGGAGAGGGTGCAACCCAGGAAGAACATGAGACCTGAGGACCCATGGGAAAGATAGACTTACAGGAAAGCTAAGCACTCCTCCATGCCCAGTGAAATAGAAAAAAAAGGCAATCCTGCAGAGAAGGAACGAATAGCTTTGGTGAAATGTGTACCCTTATGTTTGTCTTTGCCCTCTTACAGGACTAGGATGGGGAAGAAGTCTTGACTAGAATACGATGTAGTCTAAAGGACAGAAAAGCTAAGAATGGCAATTAAGGAAATGGCACTGACGTTTTCAAAGATATGGTAAGGGGCTTCTTTGTTGGTTGGTTTACATGAGGAAAAGCCTGGACAAGATCTGGAAACAGAAGAATAGGAAAAAAAGAATTGAAGTCTCTTTGCCAAGAATTTTAAAATGCTATCTTCATTGTAACCTTAGGCAAGTTCTGCAGATAATGCTCCTTTAGGTCAATGTTTCTCTCTTTTGTATTTCTTGAGGGATTTTTTACTACACTTGTTCTGGAGAGGTGAGTATGTATTGTTTGGCTGAAGGTCTGTAGCATTGTCCCAGATTGAACTACTCAGTCTTTGGGGAGACACTGTAATAAGCTATCTCATGGTTGTCCTAGCAGGGACTGGGCAATTGTGTTTTAGCATAAGACCAACCCCCTTACGTAGGGGAATAAAGTTTTCTAGAGGAACGTAGAAGCTTGCAACATGATAGATTTAAGAATATTCATTCTCAGCCTGGGCAACATGGAGAAAACCCATCTCTACAGACAATACAAAAAGTATCTGGGTGTGGTGGCATAAGCCTGTAGTCCCAGATACTTGGGAAGTTGAGGTGGGAGGATCATTTAGCCTGGGTCGTTGAGGCTGCAATAAGCTGAGATCGTGCCACTGCACTTCAGCCTGGGTGACAGAGCAAAACACTAAAAAAAAAAAAGTTATTTTTATATTTCTGAGAAAGGACAGGGGAGCAAGGATAGGAAAGTAGGAAACTCTTGAGAGCATCTATGCAAAGGATTTAACTTGCTAGTTGATTTTTTTTTCATAGATCCTGGGAACAGAGTCATTTTTAGGGTCATTAGTGATGATTAAGATTAACTGAATATTAAAATTTTAATATTAAAAATTATAATTACATGTATCTCCAAATCCTGTTAAGTCCACAACAGCCTTGTGTTATTGACAGACTGGGACGAATGAAGAAATGTGGCAATAGAGGGAGATGTCACCTTTTGCTGAGGTCAGCATGACAGCAGCAGAGTTCTATGGAGGGGATAGTACCCTGGAGGTCCAGGGGGTGAACTAGCAATCAGGGGTCAGAGGCTCAAGGCAGAGCTGGGAGAAGTAAGCTGTGGTGCTGGACTACTTCAAAAGCACATGAATTGGAATACACAAATCAAACAATGGAGGCTTTTCTGCCTACTCTTCCATTAATATGTTGGAGAGGCAGATTTCTCAGGATCCCACATAGCTGAGTACATGTTTGAGACTGTCTCAGGAACTCTATGCATGGATTCTAGAAGGGCTGGAGATGCATGGAGAGGGTAAGAGCCAGGAGGGACCCATCAGAAGCCAGCGGGAAAGCCAAGCCAGAAAGGCATTCTACATCAGTCACTATAGTGCAATGGAAAAATGCATATATAAAGATTTAGGATTTTGGCAGGATTAGGAATTGCTTTTTCCATTCCCCATTTACTGATACTATTTATTAAGTGTTGCTTCCTGTTAATTAAACTTCTATTAAAATAATCTTGTAGTGAGAGTGCTGGCAAGAGAAACACCTGATCTTTATTTCAGATATTACTAGGCAAGTTGGGGCTGTTGGCAGAATATTCCAGCAAAAGCAATATTTTATGAAACTAATTATCTAGGGAACTTGTGGAAGGGTTTGCTATGGCAGAGTTACACATAGATGAGGAATTTTTTAGTAGCTGTGGAGGTCTCAGAGGATTTATTTTTGAGATGATATGGCTGCAGAAGTGGGAGTTAGCAGTTTGGGATGTGGGAAAAGAAAACAGCCTGAGATAGTGTTGTTGCTGCAGAATTAAAACAAAGCTTTGGTATTGCTTCCAACCACATGATAGAATTAGGCTGGAGATTTGGTGAGGGGAAAGATTGGAAATTTGGCCTTCATTGTATTGCAATTTTGCTAATTATTTTAGATATAATGTCTAAAAGATGTTATGTCTAAAAGAATTAACCTAATTCAGATTAACCTAATTCAGGTCTTCATTACCCCTAATTACAATTTTAGTTTTTAAACAAAATTCACATTTTTTTAGATTGAAATAAACTATACAAAATTGATTTTCTTCACTGAAAAGAACAGCAATATTTTCCATATTATTTCTAGATAAACTACAAAACACTTATTTTTGTAGGTTTTTCAGGTTTTGCTTATAAATCAAGCTGAGATAGTAGATACAGTCATGGAAAAATACAGAAAAAACAGACAGGTCAACTGTCAGTATCCATTGTCTCTGATTCTGTCTTAACCATGAAGCAGAAGTAAAAACTAAATTTTTATGTTTTCTGTCTTAACCTTATGTGTTACATCCTATAGTCAGCAGTTAATCGAGTCATCTTCAAATATCATTTTCCAGTTTCATCTACATACCGCATCTCTGACTTCAGTTCATTCATTCATTAAGTTTTTGTTTTCAATATTAATTGCTTACCTACTTTATGCCAGCATAGCCACTTGGAAATAAAGAAATACAACATCTTGTATGAATACATTTCTGTAATAGAAGTTAGCTTGCATATGAGTGGTAATTCGAAGAATGATATCAGAATCTTGAAAAAGTAATGTTGGTTTCTGTGTTTCCCATATGTTAACATTTTGTGCCACTAAGTAATAGGATTAAACACTTTAAAATGGCTTTTCATGTCTTTTGCCCATTTTCTAATTGAGTTATTTTTAAACCATTAGGTTTTGAGAGTCCTCTATATATTCTAGATTCTAGCACTTTTGCCATATATGTGATTTGCAAATATTTTATCCTTTCCTATACTTTGTCTTTTCATCCTCTCAACAGTCTTTTGCAAAGCAAACATTTTTAATTTTAATGAGGTCTAATTAATCACTTTTAAAATGAATTGTGCATTTG
The DNA here is from genome assembly GCF_030222135.1 of Aotus nancymaae. Taxonomy (NCBI): domain Eukaryota; kingdom Metazoa; phylum Chordata; class Mammalia; order Primates; family Aotidae; genus Aotus; species Aotus nancymaae. The sequence continues at coordinate 36,545,966 of NW_026988471.1, forward strand.
AAGTCAAGTCTGAGAACCCTTTTCTTAGCTCTAGATCCCACAGATTTTCTATTTTTTTAAACAAAAATTTTATAGTTTTGTATTTGACATTTGAGTCTGTGATCCTTTATGAGTTAATTTTTCTACAGGGTCTGAGTTTATGTCAAGTATTAATTTTTTGTCCTTAGATGTTCAATTGCTCCAGCACCATTTGTTGAAAAGGCTAACCTTCCTTTGTTGACTTGTTTTTGCAACTTTGTCAAAAATCAGTTGGGTGTATTTGTGTGAGTCTGTTTCTGGGCTCTCCACTCTGTTCCATTGATCTATGTGTCCATCCCTCTGTCAATATCACACAGTCTTGATTACATTGCTTGAAATTGGGCAGACTGATTCCTCTCATTTTATTCTTCTTTTTCAAAATTGTTTTAGCTCTTTTAGTTACTTTGCTTTTCCATATAATTTTGGAGTAATCTTGTCTACATCTAAAACAAAAACTTGCTGGGATTTAAAAACTGTGTTAAAACTATTAATTAACTTGGGGAGAATTGACATCTTTAGTACATTGTATCTTCCAATCTATGAACACAGTATATCTCTCCATTTATTTAGATATTCTTTGATTTATTTTATCAGCATTGTGTAGTTTCCAGCATACATGTGCTTTACATATTTTGTCATATTTACACCAAAGTATTCCAGTTTTTGAAAAATTGTAAAAGGTATTTTCAATTTCTGTGTTTCTAGACTTTCCCTTCCTTGGTTCTTTGGCTAAAAAAAGCAGGCATTTTGGGGGGACCTTTTTGTCTGTACCTGTCAGTTTTTCTAGGATTATTGGCTTCTTCAGTCCTATGTATACGAAGTAAAAAGAAAACCTGATACAGACAATCCAAGATGGCCAAATAGGAACAGCTCTGGAGCGCAGTTCCCAGTGAGAACAACACTGAGGGTGAGTGATCACCGCATTTCCAAACCAGATTTTACTGCCCACAGACCATGAGATTCCTGGCAGAAAAGTGCCATGAGTCTCCAGCACGGCTGCTTCAGCTGGCGCAGCAGGTCTCCACACAAAAACTCACACAACTCTGGGCGGCCGTTTCAACTGGTGCCTGGAATACCTGGGAGACAGAGTCACCCATTCAACTGAAAAAAGGGTCTGAAACAGGGAGCCAGGTGATCTGGCTTGGAGGGTCCCACCCCCACAAAGACCAGCAATCTGAAAAGCTCTGGATTGAGAGTTTCACAGCAAGTACAGCTGGATCTGGGACGGGTCACAGCTGGCAGACTGTGACAAGGCTACCTCCTTGCTGGGCAGGGCATCTCTGAAAAAAGGCAGCAGCACATCAGGAACTTATAAATAAAGCTCCACTTTCCCAGGACAGAGCATCTGGGAAAAAAAGCGGTTACGAGTTTCACTGTAGCAGACTTAAAGGTACCTGCCCAGCAGCTCTGAATGGAACAGTGGAGCTCCCAGCTCAACACTTGAGTTCCTAGAAGGGACAGACTGTTTCCTCAAGCAGCTCCCTGACCCCCGTATATCCAAAGAGACACCTCACAAAGGACAGCTCAGGCTGACACCTGGTGGGTATCCTTCTGGGACAAAGATAACACAAGAAGAAACTGGCAGCAACTCTTACTGTTCTGCAGCCACTTCAGATGATCCCCAGGCAAGCAGGGTCTGGAGTGGACCACCAGCAGTCCTATAGCAGGGAGGCCTGACTGTTAGAAGGAAAACTAAAACACAGAAAGAAATAACTTCTTCATCAACAAAAAGATGTCACTCAGAGACCCAATCTGAAAGTCACCAACTACAAAGACCACAGTAGATAAATCCAAAAAGATGGGAAGAAACCAGCGCAAAAAGGATGAAAACACCCAAACAGAATGCCTCTCCTTCTCCAAGGGATCACAACTCATCACCAGCAAGGGAACAAAGCTGGATGGAGAATGAATCTGATGAACTGACAGAAACAGGCTTCAGAAGGTGGGTAATAAGAAACTTCTCTGAGCTAAAAGAACATGTTCTAACCCAATGAAAAGAAACTAAGAAACTTGAGAAAAGGTTTGACGAAATGCTAATGAGAACAAACAGCTTAGAGAAGAATAAAAATGACTTGATGGAGCTGAAAAACACAGCATGAGAACTTTGCAAAGCATACACAAGTTTCAATAGCCAAATCAACCAAGTAGAAGAAAGGATATCAGAGATTGAAGATCAAATCAATGAAATAAAACAAGAAGGCAAGATTAGAGAAAAAAGAGTGAAAAGAAATGAACAAAGCCTCCAAGAAATATGGGATTATATGAAAAGACCTAATCTATGTTTGATAGGTGTACCTGAATGTGATGGACAGAATGAATCCAATCTGGAAAATACTAATCAGGGTATTATCCAGGAGAACTTCCCCAACTTAGCAAGGCAGGCCAATATTCAAGTCCAGGAAATACAGAGAACACTACAAAAATTCCTCAAGAAGAGCAACCCCAAGGCACATAATCGTCAGATTCACCAGGGTAGAAATGAAGGAAAAAATGCTAGGGGCAGCCAGAGAGCAAGGTCAGGGTACCTACAAAGGGAAGCCCATGAGACATCAGACTCACAGTAGATCTCTCGGCAGAAACCCTACAATCCAGAAGAGAGTGGGGCCAATATTCAACAACCTTAAAGAAAAGAACTTTCAACCCAGAATTTCATATCCAGCCAAATTAAGCTTCATGAGTAAAGGAGAAAAAAAACTCTTTATGAACAAGCAATTGATCAGAGATTTCATCAACACCAGGCCTGCCTTACAAGAGCTCCTGAAAGAAGCACTAAACATAGAAAGGAACAACCAGTACTAGCCCTCCAAAAATGTACCAAATGGTAAAAAGTATAGATATAATGAAGAAACTGCAACTAATGGGAAAAACAACAAGCTAGCATCAAAATGACAGGATCAAATTCACATATAACAATATTAACCTTAAATGTAAATGGGCTAAATGCCCCAATCAAAAGACAGAGACTGGCAAATTGGATAAAAAGTCAAAACCCATCGGTGTGCTGTATACAGGAAACCCAACTCACATGCGAGGATACACATAGGCTCAAAATAAAGGAATGGAGGATGATTTACCAAGCAAATGGAGAACGAAAAAAAAAAAAAAAAGCAGGAATTGCAATCATAGTCTCTGATAAAATAGTCTTTAAACCAATAAAGATCAAAACAGACAAAGAAAGGCATTACATAATGGTAAAAGGATCAATGCAACAAGAAGAGCTAATGATACAAAATATATACACAATAGCAGCCCCAGATACATAAAACAAGTTCTTAACAACCTACAAAGAGACTTAGACTCACACACAATAATAGTGGGAGACTAACACTCCACTGTCGATATTAGACAGATCAATGAGAAAGAAAATTAACAAGGATATCCAGGACTTGAACTCAGATCTGGACCAAGCAAACCTAATAGACATTTACAGAACTCTCCACCCCAAATCCACAGAATATACATTCTTCTCAGCACCACATCACACCTACTCTAAAATTGACCACATAATTGGAAGTAAATCAATCCTCAGCAAATGCAAAAGAATGGAAATCATAACAAACAGTCTCTCAGACCACAGTGCAATCAAGTTAGAATTCAGGATTCAGAAACTAACTCAGAACCACAAAACTTCATGGAAACTGAAAAACTGGCTCTTGACTGTTGACTGGATAAATAATGAAATGAAGGCAGAAATAAAGATGTTCTTCAAAACCAATGAGAATGAAGACACAATGTACCAGAGTCTCTGGGACACATTTAAAGCAGTGTCTAGAGGGAAATATATAGCAATAAATGCACACATGAGAAGAAAGGAAAGATCTAAAATTGACACCCTATCACCAAAATTGAAAGAGCTAAAGAAACAAGATTAAAAAAAACTCAAAGGCTAGCAGAAGATAAGAAATAACTAAGATCAGAGCAGAACTGATGGAGATAGAGACACAAAAAAACCCTTCAAAAAATTAATAAATCCAGGAGCTCGATTTTTGAAAAGATCAACAAAATAGACAGACCCCCTAGCCAGATTAATAAAAAAGAAAAGAGAGAAGACTCAAATAGATGCAATAAAAAATGACAAAGGGGATATCACCACTGATTCCACAGAAATACAAACTACCATCAAAGATTATTACCAACAACTCTATGCAAATAAACCAGTAAACCTGGAAGAAATGGATAAATTCCTGGACACTTGCACCCTCCCAAGCCTAAATCAGGAGGAAGTCGAAACACTATATAGACCAATAACAAGGGCTGAAGTTGAGGCAGCAATTAATAGCCTACCAACCAAAAAAAAGCCAAGGTGCAGATGGGTTCACAGCTGAATTCTACCAGACATGCAAGAAGAGCTTGTACCACTCCTTCTGAAACTATTCCAAACAATCCAAAAAGAGGGAATCCTTCCCAAATCTTTTTATGAGACCAACATCATCCTGATACCAAAACCCGGCAGAGACTCAACAACAAAAATAGAAAACTTCCGGCCAATATCCATGATGAACATAGACACAAAAATCTTCAATAAAATACTGGCAAACCGATTACAACAGCACATAAAAAAGCAATTCCATTACAATCAAGTAGGCTTCATCCCAGGGATGCAAGCCTGGTTCAACATACACAAGTCTATAAATGTGATTCACCACATAAAGAGAACCAAAGACAAAAACTACATGATTATCTTAATAGATGCAGATAAGGCCTTTGAAAAAATTCAACAGCCCTTTATGCTAAAAACTCTCAGTAAACTAGGTATTGAAAGAATGCATCTCAAAATACTCAGAGCTATTTATGACAAACCCACAGCCAATATCATACTTAATGGGCAAAAACTGGGAGCATTTCCTTTGAAATCTGGCACTCGACAAGGATGCCCTCTCTCACCACTGCTATTCAATATAGTATTGGAAGTTCTAGCCAGAGCAATCGGGCAAGAAAAAGAAATAAAGGGTATTCAATTAGGAAAAGAGGAAGTCATATTGGCTCTATTTGCAGACAACATGATTGTATATTGAGAAGACCGTATTGTCTCAGCCCAAAATCTCCGGAAACTGATAAGGAACTTCAGCAAAGTCTCAGGATACAAAAATCAATGTGCAGAAATCACAAGCATTCCTATACACCAATAACAGACTTAAAGAGAGCCAAATCAAGAGGGAACTCCCATTCACAATTGCTACAAAGAGAATAAAATACCTAGGAATACAACTAACAAAGGATGTAAAAGACCTCTTCAAGGAGAACTACAAACCACTGCTCAAGGAAATAAGAGAAGACACAAACAGATGGAAAAACTTTCCATGCTCATGGTTAGGAAGAATCAATATCATGAAAATGGCCATACTGCCCAAAATAATTTATAGATTCAATGCTATCCTCGTCAAATTACCTATGACCCTCTTCACAGAACTGGAAAAAAAAAAAAACACCTTAAACTTCATATGGAACCAAAAGAGAGCCCACATAACCACATCAATTCTAAGCAAAAAGAACAAAGCTGGAGGCATTACACTACCTGACTTCAAACTATACTACAAGGCAACAGTAATCCAAACAGCATGGTACTGGTACCAAAACAGAGATATAGACCAATGGAACACAACAGAGGCCTCAGAAGCAAAGCCACACATCTACAACCATCTTATCTTTGACAAGCCTGACAATAACAAGCAATGGGGAAAGGAGTCCCTATTTAATAAATGGTGTTGGGAAAACTGGCTAGCCATGTGCAGAAAGCAGAAACTGGACCCCTTCCTGACATCTTACACTAAAATTAACTCCAGATGGATTAAAGTCTTAAACATAAGACCTAACACCATAAAAACCCCAGAAGGAAACCTAGGCAAAACCATTCAAGACATATGCATAGGCAAGAACTTCATGACTAAAACACCAAAAGCATTGGCAACAAAAGGCAAAATAGATAAATGGGATCTAATTAAACTCCACAGCTTCTGCACAGCAAAAGAAACAATCATTAGAGTGAACTGGCAACCAACAGAATGGGAAAAATTTTTTGCAATCTACCCATCCTACAAAGAGCTAATATCCAGAATCTACAAAGAACTAAAACAGATTTACAAGAAAAAAACAAACAAACCCATTAAAAAGTGGGTAAAGGATATGGACAGACACTTTTCAAAAGAAGATGTATATGAGGCCTACAAACATATGAAAAAATGCTCATCATCACTGGTCATTAGAGAAATGCAAATCAAAAACACATTGAGATACCATTTCACACCAGTCAGAATGGCAATCATTAAAAAGTCTGGAGATGACAGATGCTGGAGAGGATGTGGTGAAACAGGAATACTTTTACACTGTTGGTGGAAGTGTAAATTAGTTCAACCATTGTGGAAGACAGTGTGGTGATTCCTCAAGGACCTAGAAATAGAAATTCCATTTGACCCAGCAATCCCATTACTGGGCATATATCCAAAGGATTATGAATCATTCTATTATAAAGACACATGCACATGTATGTACATTCTGGCATTGTTTACAATAGCAAAGACCTGGAACCAACCCAAATGCCCATCAATGATAGACTGGACAAAGAAAATGTGGCACAATTACACCATGGAATACTATGCAGCCATAAAAAATGATGAGTTTCTGTCCTCTGTAGGGACATGGATGAACCTGGAAACCATCATTCTCAGTAAACTGACACAAGGACAGAAAATCAAACATCACATGTTCTCATTCATAGGCAGGTGTTGAACAATGAGAATACATGGACACAGGGAGGGGAGCATCACACAGTGGGGGCTGCTGGGGGGGACTAGGAGAGGGACAGTGGGGAATAGGGAGTTAGGGAGGGATCACATGGGGAGAAATGCCAGTATAGGTGATGGGGATGGAGGCAGCAAACCACATTGCCATGTATGTACCTATGCAACAATCCTGCATGTTCTGCATATGTACCCCAGAACCTAAAGTGCAATTATGTATATATATAAAAAATGTATAATATATTATATATAATATATTTTATGTATATATATATATGTAAATTGAAAATAAACAAAACAAAAAAGAAAACTCAGGGAGCTTACCACTTGTCATTCTTTGGGTCTCAGTGTCTTTAGCTATCTCCATAATTCCCATTATATTTTATGCATAATTTTTGCATAACTCAGAATTTTCAGTTGTATCTATGTTATATTACAGCAGAAATACCTGTATAGTAAGCCTGAAACCTGCCCTTCAAGAACTTACAGTTTGGAAGGCTCTACATTTCTCCCACATCTAACCTAATATTACATGGTATATTAGCTGAAACAGAGGCAAGTTTCTTGGTTGCTAAATATTTCCTCCATCTGTCTGTTGTTGTCCTTAAAGCCTAACTCTTTATATTGCATTCTTGTGAACTTTGTTATTTTTACCAATAAAATATAATTACTACAATGTCCCGGAAGTGTTCAAAAAATATGCCCATCCAGGGAAAGAAGGGAACAAAGAATAGATTTGGGGACTCCCTATCACACTTGGACATAAAGAGTAATTTCAGCTTCATAGATTTATTTTGTGCAGGTCCTGCATACTAACAACATGTTCTGCCCTGTTTCAGATTCGTCAGTCAGTCAAGTAAATGGGCTTGCTGGGTTTTTTTCTAATAGAGCTTTTATTTTCATTGTTTTTGCTCATTTTATTTCTCAAAACTGAAATGCTATTTTCCTTCCTGTTAAGTGATTCATGTTCATGAAGTCTTTAAAAACAAACCTCACCTTATCCAGCTGTTTCTGATTAAATTCACCCAGTTCTGACCAATCTTTTTTTTCCAGCTTTTCTAGAAATTTAGGTATTGGTTTGTGTTTTACTAATTTACATTTGCTGAAAGGTTTTCAAAAACTGTGTATTGCCAAACACTGCATATGTGTATAGTCAGTTCAGATTGTAAATTCCACTGGGACACAGGCTGTCCTAGTTTTGCCTCTTCCCAGATCACCTGTATCAATTGTTTTCCACAAGCTAGACACTGTAGTTCACATGCAGGAGTTCTTCTGAGTGAAACTGAATTTGAGGCATTTCAAAAAGTTACAGCATATCTAAACAGCAGAGAGGTCAAGAATGCTAGATGAATAAGATATAAATATTTAGTATGTATTCTATTGCTGAATGAGTAAAAGTAAATGAATGCCTGCATACATGAAGACCACTGGGGCTTGGCAAATCCATTTTCAGTGGAAATTATTTTGGTGCATCAAATATTTATTAAGTACCTAATATGTTCCTCCTGTCACATTGCTAGACCTACAGATGCAAATGTAAAAAATTTTAAAAATTCAGTCTCTGGCTGCCAGGAAAATAGACACAGGGGGAAAATATACACACACTCACATGGAAAATACAGGCCAAGAGTAGGATGCTGGGAGCACTCAGGGAGATTGCAGAGCTTGGCAGGATAGTTCCAGAAATGATTCCTGAATAGGATGACACCAACCAAAGCTTAGTGTGTAAAAGTCAACTAGGCAAAGAATAGGGTAGAGTGGGGAAAGGCATTTTAGGCCAAATGAAGTCACAAGAGTGTTTTAGCATGATGAATGCAGTGAAGGACAAGTTGTTTAGTATTATTAAAGTATAAAGTGCAAAGTAGCAATTTGGAAGAGTTAGGACTGGAGAGGTAGGTAGAGACAAATCACAGATGGCCTGTTTTTCCCAAGAAGGAGCTCAGCCAGGCTTGGGAGAGTCACTGGATTACTACAGGCAGAGGAGAAAAGGGAAAACTTGGGAGAAGATCCAAGATGGCTGATTAGGAGCAGCTCAGGATTGCAGCTCCCAGTGAAAGCACAGAGGGTAAGTGGACGCTGCATTTCCAGATGGATTTTTATTGCCCACGGACCAGGAGAGTCCCAGGCAGAGGAGCCCCATGGTTCACCGGTGTGACTGTTTTGGCTGGCGCGGCTGTTTTGACGGTGCCCCGGCGTGGCGGTTCTCCTTAAAAAATACTCTGCTCTTGGTGTCATTTTAGCTGGTGAGAAGAGCTCTGGGAAGGCACAGTCACCCATTCAGCTGATTAAAAAAGGGGACTGAAACAGGGAGCCAGACCAGGAGATTCCCAGGCAAAAAAGTGCCATGAATCTCAGCGTTGCTGTTTCAGCCGGTGGAGTGGGTCACTGCATGGGAAATCACACAGATCCTGGCACCTTTTCAACAGGTAACTGGAAAACCTGGGAGAGAGTCAATCATTCAACTAAAAAAAAAAAAAAATGACTCTGAGGCAGGGAGCCAGGTGATCAGGCTCGGCTGGTCCCATGCCCACAAAAAAAACCCAGCAATTGGAAATGCTCTGGGTTCAGAGTTTCACAGCAAGCACAGCTGAACCCAGGACAGTCCAGCTCTGTGGGGGAGGGCTGTCCACCATTACCGAGGCACTCCACCACTACGGAGGTAGTCCACCATTGCTGAGGCAGCCTGCCATTGCCAAGGCAACCCGCCATTACAGAGAGAGTCCACCATTACAGAGGTGGGCCACCATTGCCGAGGCAGTTCTAACTACACCCATATAAACAGGACTGCAGGGAAGTTCACACAGCAGCTGGGTGGAGCCCACAGCAGCTCAGCAAAGCCTCTGTTGGCAGACAGTGACAGACTGCCTCCTTGTTGGGCAGGGCAGCCCTGAAAAAAAGGTAGCAGCACAACGGAAACTCATAAATATAGCCCTAATTCAAAGGAACAGAACACCTGGGGAAAAAAAGGGGGTTATGAGTTCTGCTGTAGCAGACTTAAACGTACCTACCCAGCAGATCTGAATGAACAACAGAGCTCACAGCTCAGCACTTGAGCCCCTATAAAGGACAGATTGTCTCCTCAAGTAGCTCCCTGATACCTATATATCCAAAGAGTCACCTCATAAAGGAGAGATCAGACTGACATCTGGCAGGTATCCCTCTGGGACAAAGATAGCAGAAGAAGAAACTGGTAGCAACCCTTACTGTTCTGCAGCCACTGCAGGTGATCCCTAGGCAAGCAGGACCTGGAGTGGATCTCAGCAGTCCTACAGCAAAGGGGACAGACTGTTAGAAGGAAAACTAAGAAACAGAAATAACTTCATCATCAACAAACTGGACATCCACTCAGAGACTCAGTCTGAAAGTCAACAACTATAAAGACGACAGGTGGATAAATCCACAAAGATGGAAAGAAACGAGCACAAAAAGGATGAAAACACCCGAAACCAGAACGCCTCTCCTCCTACAAGGGATCACAACTCCTCACCAGCAAGGGAACAAGGCTGGATGGAGAATGAATGTGATGAAATGACAGAATCAGGCTTCAGAAGGTGGGTAATAAAAAACTTCCGTGAGCTAAAAGAACATGTTCTAACCCAATGCAAAGAAACTAAGAACATTGAAAAAAGATTTGATGAAATGCTAACGAGAATGGACAACTTAGAGAGGAATATAAGTGAACTGATGGAGCTGAAAAACACAACACGAGAACTTCGTGAAGCATGCACAAGTTTCAACAGCTGAATTGACCAAGCAGAAGAAAGGGTATCAGAGGTCGAAGATCAACTCAATGAAATAGAACGAGAAGGCAAGATTAGAGAAAACAGGGTAAAAAGGAATGAACAAAGTCTCCAAGAAATATGGGACTATGTGAAAAGACCTAATTTACGTTTGATAGGTGTACCTGAATGTGACGAAGAGAACAAATCCAAGCTGGAAAATATTCTTCAGGATATTATCCAGGAAAACTTCCCCAACCTAGCAAGGCAGGCCTATATTGAATCCAGGAAATACAGAGAACACCACAAACATATTCCTCAAGAAGAGCAACCCCAAGGCACATAATCGTCAGATTCACCAGGGTTGAAATGAAGGAGAAAATGCCAAGGGCAGCCAGAGAGAAAGATTGGGTTACCCACAAAGGGAAGCCCATCAGACTCACAGCAGATCTCTCAGCAGAAACCCTACAGGCCAGAAGGGAGTGGGGGCCGATATTCAACATCCTTAAAGAAAAGAACTTTCAACCCAGAATTTCATATCCAGCCAAACTAAGCTTCATAAGTGAAGGAAAAATAAAATCCTTTGCGAACAAACAAGTACTCAGAGATTTCATCACCACCAGGCCTGCTTTACAAGAGCTCCTGAAAGAGGCACTACACATAGAAAGGAACAACTAGTACCAGACACTCCAAAAACATACCAAATGGTAAAGAGTATCAACACAATGAAGAAACTGCATCAACTAATGGGCAAAACAGCCAGCTAGCATCAAAATGGCAGTATCAAGTTCACACATAACAATATTAACCCTAAATGTAAATGGACTAAATGCCCCAAAAGACACAGACTGGCAAATTGGATAAAAAGCCAAAACCCATCAGTGTGCTGTATCCAGGAAAATCATCTCACGTGCAAGGATACACAAAGTCTCAAAATGAAGGGATGGAAGAAGATTTACCAAGCAAATGAAGAGAAAAAAAAAAAAAAAAAAAAAGCAGGAGTTGCAATTCTCGTCTCTGACAAAATAGACTTTAAAACAACAAAGATCAAAAGAGACAAAGAAGGACATTACATAATGGTAAAAGGATCAATGCAACAAGAAGAGCTAACGAACCTAAATATATACGCACTCAATACAGGGGCACCCAGATACATAAGGCAAGTTCTTAATGACTTACAAAGAGACTTAGACTTCCACACAATAATAGTGGGAGACTTTAACACCCCGTTGTCAATATTAGACAGATCAACTGGACAGAAAATTAACAAGGATATCCAGGACTTGAACTCAGACCTGGACCAAGCAAACCTAATAGACATTTACAGAACTCTCCACCCTAAATCCACAGAATATACATTCTTTTCAGCACCACATCACACCTACTCTAAAATTGACCACATAATTGGAAGTAAATCACTCTTCAGCAAATGCAAAAGAATGGAAATCATAACAAACAGTCTCTCAGCCGACAGTGCAATCAAGTTAGAACTCAGAATTCAGAAACTAACTCAGAACCACACAGCTTCATGGAAACGGAACAATTGGCTCTCGAATGTTGACTGGATAAACAATGAAATGAAGGCAGAAATAAAGATGTTCTTTGAAACCAATGAGAATGAAGATACAACACACCAGAATCTCTGGGACACATTTAAAGCAGTTTCTAGAGGAAAATACATAGCAATAAGTGCCCACGTGAGAAGAAAGGAGAGATCTAAAATTGACACCCTATCGCCAAAATTGAAAGAACTAGAGGAGCAAGATCAAAAAAACTCAAAACCTAGCAGAAGACAAGAAATAACTAAGATCAGAGCAGAACTGAAGGAGATAGAGACATGAAAAACCCTTCAAAAAATCAGTAAATCCAGGAGCTAGTTTTTTGAAAAGATCAATAAAATAGACAGACCACTAGCCAGATTAATAAGAAAGAAAAGAGAGAATAACCAAATAGATGCAATAAAAAACGATAAAGGGGATATCACCACAGATTCCACAGAAATTCAAAGAATCATCAGAGATTATTACAAACAACTCTATGCACATAAACTAGAAAACCTGGAAGAAATGGATAAATTCCTGGACAGTTGCCTCCTCCCAAGCCTAAACCAGGAAGAAGTCGAAACCCTGAATAGACCAATAACAAGGTCTGAAGTCAAGACAGCAATTAAGAGCCTACCACCCAAAAAAAGCCCAGGTCCAGATGGGTTCACAGCCAAATTCTACCAGACATACAAAGAGGAGCTGGTACCATTCCTTCTGAAACTATTCCAAATAATCCAAAAAAAAAAGGGAATCCTTCCCAAATCATTTTATGAGACCAACATCATCCTGATACCAAAACCCGGCAGAGACTCAACAAGAAAAGAAAACTACAGGCCAATATCCATGATGAACATAGATGCGAAAATCTTCAATAAAATACTGGCAAGCTGATTGCAACAGCACATCAAAAAGCTTATCCACCATGATCAAGTAGGATTCATCCCGGGGATGCAAGGCTGGTTCAACATACACAAGTCTATAAACATAATTCACCATATAAACAGAACCAAAGACAAAAACCACATGATTAGCTCAATTGATGCAGACAAGGCCTTTGATAAAATTCAACAGCCCTTTATGCTAAAAACCTTCAATAAACTAGGTATTGACGGAACGTATCTCTAAATAATAAAAGCCATTTATGACAAATGAACGGCCAATATCATACTGAATGAGCAAAAACTGGGAGCATTCCCTTTGAAATCTGGCACTAGACAAGGATGCCCTCTCTCACCACTCCTATTCAATATAGTACTGGAAGTTCTAGCCAGAGCAATCAGGCAAGAAAAGGAAATAAAGGGTATTCAATTAGGAAAGGAGGAAGTCAAATTGTCTCTATTTGCAGACGACATGATTGTATATCTAGAAGACCCCATCATCTCAGCCCAAAATCTCCTGAAACTGATAAGCAAATTCAGCAAAGTCTCAGCATACAAAATCAATGTGCAAAAATCACAAGCATTCCTATACACCAATAACAGACTTAAAGAGAGCCAAATCAAGAACGAACTGCCATTCACAATTGCTACAAAGAGAGTAAAATACCTAGGAATACAACTAACAAGGAACGTAAAGGACCTCTTCAAGGAGAACTACAAACCACTGCTCAATGAAATAAGAGGATACAAACAGATGGAGAAACATTCCATGTTCATGGTTAGGAAGAATCAATATCGTGAAAATGGCCATACGGCCCAAAGTAATTTACAGATTCAATGCTATCCCCATCAAGCTACCAATGACCTTCTTCACAGAACTGGAAAAAACCACCTTAAACTTCATACAGAACCAAAAGAGAGCCCACATAACCAAGTCAATTCTAAGCAAAAAGAACAAAGTGGGAGGCATCACACTACCAGACTTCAAACTATACTACAAGGCTACAGTAATCAAAACAGCATGGTACTGGTACCAAAACAGAGATATAGACCAATGGAACACAACAGAGGCCTCGGAGGCAAGACAACATATCTACAACCATCTGATCTTTGACAAACCTGACAAAAACAAGCAATGGGGAAAGGATTCCCTGTTTAATAAATGGTGTTGGGAAAACTGGCTAGCCATGTGCAGAAAGCAGAAACTGGACCCCTTCCTGACACCTTACACTAAAATTGACTCCAGATGGATTAAAGACTTAAACATAAGACCTAACACCATAAGGACCCTAGAAGAAAATCTAGGTAAAACCATTCAGGACATAGGCGTAGGCAAGGATTTCATGACCAAAACACCAAAAGCATTGGCAACAATAGCCAAAATAGACAAATGGGACATAATCAAACTCCACAGCTTCTGCACAGCAAAAGAAACAGTCATTAGAGTGAATCAGCAACCAACAGAATGGGAAAAAATTTTTGCAGCCTACCCATCTGACAAAGGGCTGATATCCAGAGTTTACAAAGAACTAAAACAGATTTACAAGAAAAAAACAAACAAGCCCATTCAAAAGTGGGCAAAGGATATGAACAGACACTTTACCAAAGAAGACATACATGAGACCAACAAACATATGAAAAAATGCTCATCATCACTGGTCATTAGAGAAATGCAAATCAAAACTACATTGAGATACCATCTCACGCCAGTTAGAAAGGTGATCATTAAAAAATCTGGAGACAACAGATGCTGGAGAGGATGTGGAGAAATAGGAACACTTTTACACTGTTGGTGGGAGTGTAAATTAGTTCAACCATTATGGAAGACAGTGTGGTGATTCCTCAAGGACCTAGAAATAGAAATTCCATTTGACCCCGCAATCCCATTACTGGGTATATATCCAAAGGATTATAAATTGTTCTACTATAAGGACACATGCACATGAATGTTCATTGCAGCACTATTTACAATAGCAAAAACCTGGAACCAACCCAAATGCCCATCGATGATAGACTGGACAGGGAAAATGTGGCACATATACACCATGAAATATTATGCAGCCATCAAAAACGATGAGTTTTTGTCCTTTGTAGGGATATGGATGAACCTGCAAACCATCATTATCAGTAAACTGACACAAGAACAGAAAATCAAACACTGCATGTTCTCACTCATAGGCAGGTGTTGAACAATGAGAACACATGGACACAGTGAGGGGAGTACTACACACTGGGTCCTGTTGGGGGGAAATAGGGGAGGGACAGCGGAGGGTGGGAAGGTGGGGAGAGATAGCATGGGGAGAAATGCCAGATACAGGTGAAGGGGAGGAAGGTAGCAAATCACACTGCTATGTGTGTACCTATGCAACAATTTTGCATGTTCTTCACATGTACCCCAAAACCTAAAACTCAATTAAAAAAAAAGAAAAAGAAAAGAAAAGGAGAAAAGGTCAACTCTGTGTTAGAGCAATTCCTTTGGCAGCCAGATGGAGGATTGATTTCCTCTGCAAATTAAAAGCAGGAAAAGAGTGTGATAATCTAGGCAGGAGATAACTGAGGCCTTGAACTGGGCTGTAAAAATAGAAACACAGAGAAGGAATGGATTAAAGGATTATTTAGCAGGAAAAATTGGCAGACATGGTGGTGACAGAATATGGAAGATGACAAAGAAAGGTAAGTCTAGGTTGACTGCCAGATTCCTGCTTTGGGAGACTGGGTAACTTCTGTGTCATCATATCATGGGGTGAATATGGGGGAAGAGAATGGATGATGTTGTAAAGATGACAAGTACAACTTTGTACTTGTTGAGTTGGAGGTACCTATGGGGGATATTCAAGTGAATGGAGAAATAGCTTCAACTGGGGAAGGCTATTTGGGAAAGCCATATCCTTAACGGAGAGCCAGGTTTCAGTCAAGGTCAGGAAGTGAAGGGGGTGTCTGCAAAGAGAATCAAGATGTAGGATGGTTGGGATGTTATGGAAAGAAAGTTCCAGAGGACACAGTTGATAGCTATGAGACAGGGATGGGGGAAGAGTGGTTGGAAAGAGGCAGGAGGCTTAGAGTCCCATAAAATCAACGTATAAGATAGTCAGGGAGCATCAGCAACATCATCATCAAGCAGCCACCTCAGTCTGGTGACTAAAGAAGGCACAGCTTTTGTCTTGACAGGATCAGCTGGCCTTAAGGATCTTTCATGGAATTTAGGATTTTAGGCAGGACAGAGTCTGAGTTTGTCTTTGGGTGACTCCAGTCAAGGGTGGTTAATATTGGTGGTGACTTTGGTATCTGTGATGTGGTCCACAGGCAGCAGTCCCCATGAACTCTATAAGCTGTGTGGTTAGTGGAAATCATACTGGCTTTGTGGACAGCTTCAAGACAGCTGTCTATATGATTTTATCTAAAAACATACATCAACTAGAAAGTTAAACAGAAGGTTCACATATACTTAATCATAATATTTCAAATTTTCTTCCACATTGGTAATAGAGACAAAGTAAGGAAAAATAGAGAGGTCAAGAAAACAACTAAATGCTGAGAACCACATAAATTAACTCCTGCTTTGTTACTCAGAAATGATTTTGAAGTCATTTGCATGGGTAAAATGAGTTTCTAGAATAGATGCTTTTTCCTTATACAATCCAACTTCTAAAGCCTCCTGAAACCTGATTATTTTTACTGAATGCTACTGATATGAATATTGTAGTTGAGCACTTGACTAAGAAGCTCAACAGATAAATGCTTTAAAATAGAAAGCCATTTTATTTATTTTACTGAACAAGTATGTGCTTTTTATTCATCATTATTCCTTAAACAATACAGTATAACAACTATTTACATAGTATTTACACTGTACTAAGTATTATAAGTAATCTAGAAATGATTAGAAGTATATAGGAGGCTGTGCATAGTTACATGCAAATACTATGCCATTTTATTTATTTATTTATTCCATAAGTTGTTGGGGTACAGGTGGTATTTGATTATATGAGTAAGTTCGTTTGTGGTGATTTGTGAGATTTTGGTGCACCCATCACCTGAGCATTATACACTGCACCATATTTGTAGTCTTCTATCCCTTGTCCCCCTCCCACTCTTCCCCACAAGTCCCCAAAGTCCATTGCATCATTCTTATACCTTGTGGCATGATAGCTTAGCTCTCACGTATCAGTGAGAATATATAATGTTTGGTTTTCCATTCCTAAGTTACTTCACTTAGAATAATTGTCTCCAATCTCATCCAGGTCACTGCAAATGGTAATTCATTCCTTTTTATAGCTGCATAGTATTCCATTATATATATATACCACAGTTTCTTTATCCACTTGTTGATTGAAGGACATTTGGGTTGGTTCCATGATTTTGCAGTTGTGAATTTTGTTGCTATAAACATGCACATGAAAGTATCTTTTTTCTGTAATGACTTCTTTTCCTCTAGGTAGATACCCAGTAGTGGAATTGCTGGATCAAATGGTAGTTCTACTTTTAGTTCTTTAAGGAATCTCTACACTGTTTTCCATAGCGGCTATACTAGTTTACATTCCCACCAGCAGTGTAGAAGTGTTCTCTGTTAACTGTATCCATGCCAGCATCTACTGTTTTTTGATTTTTTGATTACGGCTATTCTTGCAGGAGTGAGGTGGTATCGCACTGTGGTTTTGATGTGCATTTCCCTGATTGTTAGTGACATTGAGCATTTTTTTCATATATTTGTTGACCATTTGTATATCTTCTTTTCAGAATTGTCTATTCATGTCCTTAGCCCACTTTTTGATGGAATTTTTTTTTTCCTTAGTGATCTGAGTTTGTTGTAGATTCAGGATATTAGTCCTTTGTCAGATGTATAGATTGTGAAGATTTTCTCCCCCTCTGGGTTGTCTGTTTACTCTGCTGACTGTTAATTTTGCTGTGCATTAATCTTGTATACAGAAACTTTGCTGAATTCTTTTATCAGTTTTAGGAGCTTTCTGGAGTAGTCCTTAGGGTTTTCAAGGTAAACCATCACAGCATCACAAAACAGTGACAGTTTGAGTCCCTCTTTACCAATTTGGTTGCCCTGTATTTATTTATTTTTTTGGCTGATTGCTCTGGCTATGACTTCCAGTACTATGTTGAAGAAGAGTGGTGAGAGAGGGCATCCTTGTCTTATTCCAGTTCTCAAAGAGAATGTTTTCAACTTTTCCCCATTCAGTATTATGTTGGCTGTGAGTCTGTCATAGGTGGCTTTTATTACATTAAAGTTATGTCCCTTGAATGCTGATTTTGTTGAGAGTTTTAATCATAAAGCAATGCTCAATTTTCTCAACTGCTTTTTCTGCATCTGTTGAAATGATCATGTGATTTTTGTTTTTAATTCTGCTATGTAGTGTATCACATTTATTGACTTGTGTGTGTTAATCCATCCCTACATCCCTAGTGTGAAACCCACTTGATGATGGTGGATTATCTTTATGATATATTGTTGGATTTGGTTAGCAAGTATTTTGTCAAGGATTTTAGCATCTGTGCTCATCAAGGATATTGGTCTGTAGTTTTCCTTTTTGGTTATGTCCTTTCCTGGTTTTGGTATTAGGGTGAGGCTGGATTCATAAAATGAATTAGGGAGGGTTCCTTCTTCCTCTATTTTGTAGAATACTGTCAGATGGATTGGAACCAATTCTTTTTTGAACATGCAGTAGAAGTCTGCTGTGAATCTGTCTAGTCCTGGATTTTTTAAATTGCCATTTCAATCTTGCTTCTTGTTATTGGTCTGTTCAGGGTATCTAATTCTTCCTAATTTAAGCTAGGAGGGTTGTATCTTTCCAGGAATTAATCCATCTCTTCTAGGTTTTCTAGTTTATGTGCATAAAGGTATTCATAGCAGGCTTGAATGATCTTTTGTATTTCAGTGGTGTCAGTTGTAATATCTCCTGTTTTATTTCTTAATGAGGTTATTTGGATTTTCTCTCTTCTTTTTTTGGTTAATCTTGCTAATGGTTTATCAATTTTATTTATTTTTCAAAGAACCAGCTTTTTGTTTCACTTATCTTTTGTATTTTTTTGTTTCAATTTCATTTAGTTCTGCTATAATCTTTGTTATTTTCTTTCTTCTGCTGGGTTTGGGTTTGGTTTGTTCTTGTTTCTCTAGTTCCTTGAGGTATGATTCTAGAGTGTAAGTTTGTGCTCTCTCAGTCTTTTTTATGTAGGCATTTAGGACTACGAACTTTCCTCTTAGCACTGCCTTTGCTGCATCCCAGAGGTTTTGATAGACTGTCATTATTGTCATTCAGTTGAAATAATTTTTTAATTTCCACCTTGATTTTGTTTTTGACCCAATGCTCACTCGGTAGCAGGTTATTTAATTTCCATGTATTTGCATGGTTTTGAAGTTTCCTTTTAGAGTGGATTTCCAGTTTTATTTCACTATGTTCTGAGAGAGTGCTTGATATAATTTCAATTTTCTTAAATTTATTGAGGCTCATTTTATGGTCTATTTAAGAGAAAGTTCCATGTGCTGTTGAATAGAATATGTATTCTGCAGCTGTTGGATGAAATGTTCTGTATATATCTGTTAAGTCCATTTGTTCCAAGGTATAGTTTAAATTCATTGTTTCTTTGTTGACTTGCTGTCTTGATGACCTGTCTAGTGCTGTCAGTGGAGTATTGAAGTCCCCCACTATTATTGTGTTGTTGTCTATCTCATTTCTTAGGTCTATTACTAATTGTTTTATAAATTTGGGAGCTCCAGTGTTAGGTGCATATATGTTTAGGATTGTGGTATTTTCCTGTTCAACAAGGCCTCTTACCATTATATAATGTCCCTCTTTGTCTCTTTTAACTGTGTTGCTTTAAAGTTTGTTTTGTCTGATACAAGAATAGCTACCCTTGGTGACTTTTGGTTTCCATTTGCATGAAATGACTTTTTCCACCCCTTTACATTAAGTTTACATGAGTCCTTGTGTTAGGTGAGTCTCCTGAAGGCAGCAGATGGTTGGTGAATTCTTATCTGTTCTGCAATTCTGTATCTTTTAATTGGAGCATTTAGGCCATTTACATTCAATATTTGTATTGAAATGTGAGGTACTGATTGTGCTCTTTATGCCTGCATACTTTTTTCTTTTGTTTTTTGTTTTTGCTTTTTAACTTGTATTTTTGTTTTATAGGTCCTTTGTGATTTACGGCTTAAAGAAGTTCTGTTTTGACATGTTTCCAGGATTTGTTTCAAGATTTATAGCTCCTTTTAGCAGTTTTTATAGTGGTGGCTTGGTAATGGCAAATTCTCTCAGCATTTGTCTGAAAAAAAAACTGTGTCTTTCCTTCATAGATGATGCATAGTTTTGCTAGATACAATATTCTTGGCTGATAGTTGTTTTGTTTGAGAAGGCTGAAGATAAGGATCTAATCCTTTCTAGCTTCTAGGATTTCTGCTGAGAAATCTGCTGTTAATCTGACAGGATTTCCTTTATAGGTTACCTGGTACTTCTATCTCACAGCCCTTAAGATTCTTTTCTTCACATTAACTTTGGATAACCTGAAAACAATGTGCTTAGGTGAAGATCTTTTTGTGATGAATTTCCTGGGTGATCTTTGGGCTTCTTGTATTTGGATGTCTAGATCTCTAGCAAGGCCAGGGAAGCTTTCCTCAATTATTCCCCCAAATATGTTTTCCAAGGTTTTAGAATTCTCTTCTTCCCCAGGAACACTGATTATTCTTAGGTTTGGGTGTTCAACATAATCCCAGATTTCTTGGAGGCTTTGTTCACATTTTCTTGTTCTTTTTTCCTTTGTCTTTGTTGAATTGGGTTAATGTGAAGACCTTGTCTTCCTGCTCTCAATTTCTTTCATCTACTTGTTTAATTCTATTGCTGAGACTTTCCAGAGCATTTCACATTTCTTGTCCAAAGTTTCCTGAATTTTTGATTATTTTTTCTTTAAGTTATCTATTTCCTTGAATATTTCTCCCTTCACTTATATCATATTTTAGATTTCCTTGTATTGGGCTTTGCCTTTCTCTGATGCCTCCACGATTACCTTAATAACTTATCTCCTGAACTCTTTTTCAGGTAAATCAGGGATTTCTTCTTGGTTTGGATTAATAGTATGCTTTTTTAGGGGTGTTGAATAACCTTCTTTTGTCATATTACCAGGGTCGGTTTTTTGGTTCCTTCTCATTTAGTAGGCTCTGTCAGAGGGAAGGTCTAGGGTTTTCAGATTCTTTGGTCCCATGAAGTGTTCCCTTGGGACAAAAGGGGTGTTCTCATTTTCCTATGGATGTGGCTTCCTGTGAGCTGAATTGCAGTGATTGTTGTCTCTCTTCTGGGTCTAGCCACCCAGAAAGTCTACCTGGCTCTGGGCTTGTACTGGGGGTTGTCTGCACAGAGTCCTGTGATGTGAACTGTCTATGGGTCTCTCAATGGTGGATGCCAGTGCCTGTTCTGGTGGAGGTGGTGAGGAGTGCAAAGGATTCTGTGAGGGTGCTTAGTTTTGGTGGTTTAATGTTCTATTTTTGTGCTGGTTGACCTCCTGCCAGGAGATGGCACTTTCCCAAGAGCATCAGCTATGGTATTATGGAGAGGAACTGACAGTGAGTGGGGCACTAGAACATTAATGTCTCAGCATTTTTTCCCTGTCTTTCAGAGCCTTCAGTAATCTGGATTTATCCTTATCTGTTAAATGGGAATAATAACAGCTGCTGGTTGCACTTGGAGGGTGGAACAGGCATCCTGATTTTACAGCCACTGTTTTCTACTCAGCATACCTTCCATGACTTCTACTGTCTATGAAGAAACTCCACACTCCTTAGCTTGATATGTTCATTGTGTTCTGGTCTCACTAACTTGGGGGCTAAGATGTTCACATTTTCTTTAATGACCAATTATGATGATATGCTATTATCAGGCAATCCAGGATACCTCCAGTTTCTCTGACCCTTGGAGCCAAGACTATCCTCTCCCAATCTTAAGCCCATTCTTTAAATCCTCATTTTCTGTCTGTCTCTTTACAGAGTGTGATTCGTAGAGACAATGGCCCCAAAAGATATAGCCCTGCTTTCCCCTGGATTCACAGTTTTATCCCAGGGGTGTTTTGCTTTGCAATTTAGCTTCAATTTGGCTATGGAGTCTAACATTTCATGGTAATATTTAATATCTTCTGCCTCTGACATCTATTTCTTTAAATCCACATATAAATATGGGACTCAGAACTGAAAAGAACCTTAGTAATTAATCATTGAGTCAAATTCCTGGCATTTTAAATAAAGAGATTAAAAAATCAAGTGACTGACTTACATGATAGTTACTTGGGAATAGGTTAGTATTTATGATTTGTTTTCTTAATTTCCAGTTCAAAATGCTTCCCTGAGACCACCCGGTATCTTATAATTAAGTAATTGGTAACTTAAAAGGAACTTATAGGTGAAATATCTAGGTTTGTATACTGAAGAATTATCCCTTCATTTATCTGTCTATTAAGATTATTTTTTTTCTCTGGGGCATACCAAGATGCCCGAGAGGAGGCAACACCAGAATGCAGCTCCCAGCAAATGAGATGCAGAAGGCTAGAGGACTTCACGATTCCAAGAGAGGTGCTGGGTTTGTTTTGGTGGGACTGGTAGGACACTGAAAACAGTCCAGGGAAGGTGAGTCAAAGCAGAGTGAGAACAACCCAGGGAGAGTGAAATGAGACAGGGCAGGGCACGTGCCTACCTGGAATGTGCAACCGACTTGGAGGGTTGGGGACCTCACCCCCTTGGTGCTCCAATTTGGATCCTGTGCTTCCCTCATCCCTCCTGCAACCCACGGTCCAAGAGAGCCCCGCCAGACTGAGGGGCACCATGGGTTGTCAATGCAAATCTGAGCAACAGCTTCCGCCTGGTGCTACAAGTTGTTGGCATGAATCTGGGTGGAAGTTTGGACTAACACGAACAGGACAGATCTACCCATCCCACAGACAGAGGCAGAGTTGAAAGCAGGAAAACAGGCCATAGGGCCTGGCAGGCCCCACCCCTACAAAACTCAAACTGAAGCCCACACACTAGAGAGCTTCACAGCAAATACACCAGTTTGACCCCAACCCAGAAGATTGACCACGGGAAGGAGAGACGCCATTGGGAAGGCAGGGCTAATCTCATCTGCGTAAACAAACTCCAGGGGAAGACCACCCACCCAGCAGCCTGACTGAATCCAAGGCAGTCCAGCAGCACCTCTACAGGCCAAAAAAGATATAGCTCCAACCTCAACAGGAAGGACGTCCACTCAGAGACTCCTCCTGAAATCACCAACTTCAAAGATTGAAGGGAGATAAATCCATGAAGATGGGAGGAAACCAGCACAAAAAGGATGAAACCATCAAAGACCAGAACACCTCTTCTCCTCCTAGGGATGACAACTCCTCACCATCAAGGGAACAAAACAAGACAGAGAAACTAAGAACCTTGTAAAAAGCTTAGATGAAATGCTAACTAGAATAACCAGCTTAGAGAATAACGTAAATGACTTGACGGAGCTGAAAAACACAGCATGAGAACTTCGCAAGGCATACACAAGTTTCAACAGTTGAATCAATTAACCAGAAGAAAGGATATCAGAGATTGAAGATCAAATCAATGAAATAAAATGAGAAGGCAAGATTAGACCAAAAAAGAAAGTGAAAAGAAATGAACAAAGCTTCCAAGAACTATGGGATTATGTGAAAAGACCTAATCTACACTTGATTGGTGTACTTGAACATGACGGGAAGAATGAATCCAAGCTGGAAAACACTCTTCACGATATTATCCAGGAGAACTTCCCAACCTAACAAGGCAGGCCAACATTCAAAGCCAGGAAATCCAGAGAACACCACAAACATATTCCTCAAGAAGAGCAACCCCAAGGCACATAATCATCAGATTCCCCAGGGTTGAAATGAAGGAAAAAATCCTAAGGGCAGCCAGAGAGAAAGGTCGGGTCACCCACAAAGGAAAGACCATCAGATTCATAGCGGATCTCTTGGCAGAAACCCTACAAGCTAGAAGGGAGTGGGGGCCAATATTCAATATCCTTAAAGAAAAGAACTTTCAACCCAGAATTTCCTATCTGGCCAAACTAAGTTTCCTAAGTGAAGGAGAAATAAAATCCTTTACAGACAAGCAATTGCTGAGAGATTTCTTCACTACAAGACCTGCCTTACAAGAGCTCCTGAAGGAGGTACTAAGCATGGAAAGGAACAACCAGTACCAGCCACTGCAAAAATGTACCAAATGGTAAAGAACAATGATGCAATGAAGAAACTGCATCAACTAACGGGCAAAACAACCAGTCAGTAACAAAACGGCAAGATCAAATTCAAACTTAACAACAATATCACCATTGAGTATAAATGGTCTAAATGCCCCAATCAAAAGACACAGACTGGCAAACTGGATAAAAAAGTCAAGATCCATAGGTGTGCTATATTCAGGAGACCCATCTCATGTGCAAAGACTCACATAGATTCAAAATAAAGGGATGGAAGAAGATTTACCAAGCAAATGGAGAGCAAAAAAAAAAAAAAAAAAAAAGCAGGGGTAGCAATCCTAGTCTCTGATAAAATAAACTTTAAACCAGCAAAGATCAAAAGATACAAAGAAGGGCATTACATGATAGTAAAAGGATCAATGCAACAAGAAGAGCTAACTATCCTAAATATATACGCACCCAATACAGGAACACCTACATACATAAAGCAAGTTCTTAGTGACCTACAAAGAGACTTAGACTCCTGCACAATAATAGTGAGATACTTTAACACTCCACTGAAAATACTGGACAGATCAATGAGACAAAGTCAACAAGGATATCCAGGACTTGAATGCATATCTGGACCAAATGGATCTAATAGACGTTTACAGAACACTCCACCCCAAATCCACAGAATGCACATTCTTCTCAGCACCACATTGCACTTACTCTAAAATTGACCACATAATTGGAAGTAAATCACTCCTCAGCAAAAGCAAAAGAATGGAAATCATAACAAACAGTCTCTCAGACCACAGTGCAATTAAATTAGAACTCAGGATTAAGAAAAGCACTCAAAACCGCACAATCACATGGAAACTGAACAACTTGCTCCTGAATGATGAATGGATAAACAATGAAATGAAGGCAGAAATAAAAATGTTCCTTGAAACCAATAAGAATGAAGACACAATGTACCAGAATCTCTGGGACACATTTAAAGCAGTGTCTAGATGGAAATTTATAGCAATAAATGCCCACATGAGAAACAAGGAAAGATCTAAAATTGACACCCTATTGTCAAAATTGAAAGAGCTAGAGGAGCAAGATCAAAAAAACAAAAGTAAGCAGAAGACAAGAAATGACTAAGATCAGAGCAGAACTGAAGGAGATAGAGACACAAAAAAACCCTTCAAAAAAATCAATAAATTCAGGAGCTGGTTTTTTGAAAAGATCAACAAAATAGACAGACTGCTAGCTAGACTAATAAAACAGAAAGAGAGAAGAATCAAATAGATGCAATAAAAAACGATAAAGGGGAGATCACTGTAAGGGTTACTGCCGAGTTAAAATAAGGAAACTGAGACCAGCACAAGAAGATCCAATGCGAATTTATTCAGCTCTCTGGTGAGTTTCTGCGGTCCAACAGGAGGGGCCAGAGAAGTCGCACAGACTCCTCTCAGACATGGGGTTTTATAGGGAGTGGAGGCATTTGATTGGTTGTGGGAGAGCAGGGCATGGGTGGGGAAAGCTTGCTATTGGCAGGTAGGCAGGGTTTGAATGCTATTGGGTAGATTTACGAGACTTGACTGCTATTGGGTAGATTTACAAGACTCGACTGCTATTGGGTAGCTTTACAATACTTCTTTTGCATTTTGGCAGGGTTCTTCAATGGCTGGCTAGGTGCCGAGTGCAGAGCCTAGTGTCGAGTGCAGAAGTGGGTGCGGGGTGATGACACAGTTTCTAGGCGTGGAGAGGGATGGGTGTGGCCGAACTCCCAGGGGCGGGGCATGTCCGAGCTCCCGGCAAGGTGACTGGCCTTACAATCACCCTTTCTGATTCTTCGGAAATACAAACTACCATCAGAGATTACTACAAACAGCTCTATGCACATAAACCAGTAAACCTGGTAGAAATGGATAAATTCTTGCACACTTGCACACTCCCAAGACTAAGCCAAGAAGAAGTTGAACCCCTGAATAGACCAATAACAAGGTCTGAAGTTGAGGCAGGATTAATAGCCTACCAACCAAGAAAAGTCCAGGTCCAGAAGGGTTTACAGCAGAATTCTACCAGATGTACAAAGAGGAGCTGGTACCATTCCTGTTGAAACTATTCCAAACAATACAAAAAGAAGAAATCCTCCCTAACTCTTTCTATGAAACCAACATCATCCTGATACCAAAACCTGACAGACACACAGCTAAAAAAGAAAACTACAGGCCAATCTCCACGATGAACATTGATGCAAAAATCTTCAATAAATTACTGGCAAACCGAATCCAACAGCACATCAAAAAGCTTATTCACCATGATCAAGTAGACTTCATCCTGGGGATGCAAGGCTGGTTTAACATACGCAGATCTATAAACATAATCCACCACATAAACAGAACCAAACACAAAAATCACGTGATTATCTCAATAGATGCAGAGAAGGCCTCTGACAAAATTCAACAGTCCTTTATGCTAAAAACTCTGAATAAACTAGGTATCGATGGAACATATCTCAAAATAATAAAAGCTATTTACAACAAACTCATAACCAATATCATACTGAATGGGCAAAAACTAGAAGCATTCCCTTTAAAAACTGGCACTAGACAAGGATGCCCTCTCTCATTACTCCTATTCAATATAGTATTGCAAGTTCTAGACAGAGCAATTAGGCAAGAAAAAGAAATAAAGGGCATTCAATTAGGAAAAGAAGTCAAATTGTCCCTATTTGCAGACGACATGATCGTATATTTGGAAGACCCCATCGTCTCAGCCCAAAAACTCCTTAAGCTGATAAGCAAGTTTGGCAAAGTCTCAGGATATAAAATCAATGTGCAAAAATCACAAGCATTCCTATACACCAACAACAGACAAACAGAGAGCCAAATCATGAGCGAACTCCCATTTACAATTGCTACAAAGAGAATAAAATACCTAGGAATACAACCAACAAAGGATGTAAAAGATCTCTTCAAGGAGAACTACAAACCACTGCTCAAGGAAATAAGAGAGGACACAAACAGATGGAAAAATATTCCATGCTTATGATTAGGAAGAACCAATATTGTGAAAATGGCCATATTGCCCTAAGTAATTTATAGATTCAATGCTATCTCCATCAAGCTACCTATGACTCTCTTCGCAGAACTGGAAAAAAACACTTTAAACTTCATATGGAACCAAAAGAGAGCCCACGTAGCCAAGACAATCCTAAGCAAAAAGAATAAAGCTGGAGGCATCATGCTACCCAACTTCAAACTGTACTACAAGGCAAGAGTAATCAAAACAGCATGGTACTGGTACCAAAACAGAGATATAGACCAATGGAATAGAACAAAGTCCTCGGAAGCAAGCCACACATCTACAACCATCTGATCTTTGACAAACCAGACAATAACAAGCAATGGGGAAAGCATTCCCTGTTTAATAAATGGTGTTGGGAAAACTGGCTAGCAGTGTGCAGGAAGCTGAAGCTGGACCCCTTTCTTACATCTTATACAAAAGTTAACTCCAGATGGATTAAAGATTTAAACATAAGACCTAACACCATAAAAACCCTAGAAGAAAACCTAGGCAACACCATTCAGGACATAGACACAGGCAAGGACTTCATGACTAAAACACCAAAATCAAGGGCAACAAAAGCCAAAATAGACAAATGGGATCTAATTAAACATAAGAACTTCTGGACAGCAAAAGAAACAATCAGTAGAGTGAACTGGCAACCAACAGAATGGGAAAAAATTTTTGCAATCTACCCATCTGACAAAGGGCTAATATCCAGAATCTACAAAGAACTAAAACAGATTTACAAGAAAAAAACAAACAAACCCATTCAAAAGTCCACAAAGGATATGAACATATACTTTTCAAAAGAAGACATATATGAGGCCAACAAACATGAAAAAATGCTCATCATCACTGATCATTAGAGAAATGCAAATCAAAACCACATTGAGATAATATCTCATGCCAGTTAGAATGGCAATCATTAAAAAATCTGGAGACAACAGATGCTGGAGAGGATGTGGAGAAACAGGAGCATTTTTACACTGTTGGTGGGACTGTACATTAGTTCAACCATTATGGAAGACAGTGTGGCGATTCCTCAAGGATCTAGAAATAGAAATTCCATTTGATCCAGCAATCCCATTGCTGGTTATATACCCAAAGGATTATAAATCATTCTTTTATGAAATCACATGCACATGTGTGTTTGTTGCAGCAGTGTTTATGATAGCAAAGACCTGGAACCAACCCAAATGCCCATCAATGATAGACTGGACAGGGAAAATGTGGCACATATACATCATGGAATACTATGCAACCATAAAAAATGACGAGTTTGTGTCCTTTGTAGAGACATGGATGAATCTAGAAACCATCATTCTCAGCAAACTGACACAAGAACAGAAAACCAAACACTGCATGTTTTCACTCATAGGCAAGTGATGAACAATGAGAACACTTGGGCACAGGAAAGGGAACAACACTCACTGAGCTAGGTGTGGGGGTGGAGGGGAGGAGAGGGGAGGGGAGGAGAGAGAAGGGAAGGGGCAGCAGGTTTCGGGGAGGATGGGGAGGGATAACACCGGGAGAAATGCCTGATGTAGGCGACGGGGTGGAGGAATGGAGACAGCAAACCACCATGGCACATATGTACCTATGCAACAATCCTGCAGGATGCAAGGTATGCACATGTACCCCAGAGCCCAAAGTACAATAAAATAATAATAATAATAAATTTTTAATTTTCATATATTAGGTGCCTAATGACAAGATACCCCCATATCTGATAGAGGTAAAATGTACCATTTTTGAATGAGATTAAACAAATATAGCCTATACTGGCTACTCTCTCCATTGTCAACCTATATGACTGAGAATGGACTTTAGGGTCAATCTGTGCTAAGAATTGTGGGGCTACAGGCTGGGGGAGAGTTATAAGTGAGGTTCACTTTTCAGATGTGTCTCTTCCCCTGGTTGATGTCCACATAAAGCAGGGGCTGTTTTCTATTCATTCTCATATTTCCAAAGCCTCACATAGTGCCCAGCTCAGAGTAAGGACTTTAGAAGTAGAAGTGTGTGTTGAGCAGAGAGGAATTGTTGAAAGAATATTCCCTTTTCCTCAGAGATGATGGCACAGAAAAGGAGCATAAGAGAGATGACCAGGGACATACTGATTTGGTGAGGGGAGGTCAGAGAGTAAAGAAAGGGGATGTTTCATGTTTTAGTTATCTATTGCTGTGTACAAATATTACCTTTAATGGGGAAACCGCGATTACTTTTGCACCAACCTAATACCACCAAACTTAGTAGCTCAGGGTAATAATGGCTATTTTTCACTATCCTGTGGGTCTGTTGGGCTCAGCTGGGTGGTCCTTTTGCTACATACTATGTTGGCTGTCATCACTCACAAGGCTGCACAGCTGGCAGCTCCATCTAAGATACCTCTTCCTCCAGGGCCTCTCTGGGGGCACAGCCTCATATCATTCCGTACTCTAGCCTGAGTTTCTTAAATGGGGGCTGAAAGCTAGAGGGCAACGGTAGGACCATCAGCTCCCTTGAGGCGTAGGCCCAGAACTGGCAAGGCATCACTTCTGTAACATTCTATTGACCAAAGCAAGTCACAAAGCCACCCCAGCCAAGGGGTGGAAAGATAGACTCTACTTCTTGATAAAAGTAGTGGCATGCATGCACAGAAACGGAGGAACTGTTGTAGCCATGTTATCTGACAAACTGGGACAAGGGAGGAAAAGGTTGTACACAGTGCCTTGACTAAGGCCCCAGTGGATACATGTAATCCAGACACCTGGGAGAGTATCTGTCTTTAAGAGAAATGTAACTGTCCAAGGCTATTAAAGAAGCAAATACGCTTTATCACATTATATTTCCAAATTAAGAAATGCCTTACCCTGAACACTAATGTGTGCACCCAACAGGGCTTTTTGAGATATTAGCTCTGAGGGTAAAAGTATATAATAGAGATATTCAACTACTGCAACTTTTCTCTAGAAAGAGCGAGGGCTTTAAATGAAAGCAGTAAATTTCCTTGTCTGCAATAATGAGAAACCCTCAAACCACTTATGTAGCATAATTCAGAAGTTATAGGACAGTTTACAATGAAGCATTTTTATGAGCAATCAAATGCAGCAGTCAAAAGATTTTTCCTGCTTTCAGTTTCAAAATTCTAGGACTTCCCAGCCACACTGTGAACAAAGGACAAAAAAGAACAGAGTATGCAGGGGAAAGAATCATATGGCCTGAGCTCCTTTGCAGACTCTGCTGCTCATTAGCCCCAGGCCAGGGCTGGTCACCCAGCTGCTCCTGCCTCTGTTCCTTCCCTTTTCAAGTAGGGATGGTAAGGTGGGAACTGCCTCACCTGGCCCTGCCTGCTTAGGCGGGTTACTGAGGTGGGGGGTGCTGCTATACCATAGCAGGTGTAAACATTTTGAACACTTCAACTGGATGTCATTGTTGTTACTATGTGATCTCAGTCAAAGACTAGCTGTGTATGCTAATAAAATATCTGTCCGTATCTAAGATCTGTCAGTATCTATGAATATTGTTGGTATCTTTGTAGAGGTTTCATTTTTATTGTTAACTTTTAAATTACAAAGTTACACATGAATTAAGCTAATTATATAAGGCTCACATATATATATATATATATAAGGCAAGAAATAAAGGCTTTTCTTCATCTCAACTCTCCCCATCCCTCTCCCTTCTCAGAGGTAACCACAGTTGCACTTGATGTATATTTGAGTATTCTTCCAGATCAGTTCTATACTTTTTCTTCTTGTTGCTTAAGAGATAGAATCTTGTTCTGTTGCCCAGGCTGGAGTGCAGTGGCATAATCACAGCTCACTGCAGTTTTGACCTCTTGGGATCAACCAATCCTCCTACCTCAGCCTCTTGAGTAGCTAGGACTACAGACTGCACCACAACACCCAATTAATTTTTTAAATTATTTTTTGTAGAGGGGGATCTTATTATGTTGCTTAGGCTGGTCTTGAACTCTGGGATTTGGGTGATGCTCCTGCCTCAGTCTACCAAGTGCTTACAGGAATGAGCCAGGGTGCCCAACCGAGTTGTATACTTTTAGAATACATACAAACACAAATACATACAGTTTTTATATAAATGGTATGTATCAATATGGATTTTCAAAAAATTTATAGTTTTGTCAGAAGTCAATGAAATATTTTGCAAAGAATTTGCCAAATTAAAGTATTGGCTAAAGGCTTTAGACCTTAACTGCAGAAAGTCCTTGCAAATCTCATGAGTATACATTGTTTTCCTCTGGTTTATTACTTATTTGGAACATGTTTTATTTTACTGTATGGAATGCATCTTTGTAAAGGTTCTTTAAAACCTTTCAGATCACGGATTGAAACACACACATATAAACTTATCCTGTGTTGGTCGCTTTGTCTCCCCTTCTCTTCCCTTGATTACTTTGTATTTTCTAAGCAAAACTTTCAAGCTGACAGCAACAAGCAACTTCTTCCTTCCCCTGCCTTTAATATTTTTCTGGGTCATTCAAAGTTCGTAGAGTGACTTTTACCTCAGATAACTCCCTTCTCATACACAAGCCCAAATCCACCTTTGAATTCCTCTAATATTCTTGTTTAGTTACCTCAGGGAAACCTTTGCTTTTCAGCCCTTCCCCAACTCACTCACTTGGCTAAAAAACATGGCCCCCTTTGACTTGTGCTAGTGATAAATCTGTATCAATAACGCATCTATTTGTTAATTTACTCATGTTATCAATACTTTCAGAATGCCTACTGTGTGCCAGGCATAACAGACCCCTGGGTTATTAGAGACAATGTCAAGGGGCCTGGCCCAGTTTAGGGAGTCATGGAAACATTCTCTGAGGAAGTGTGGACTTGAACTGAGATCTAGGGAGGAAGAGAAGAAGAGGAGGTAATTAAATAGTGCGTGCGTGCGTGTGTGTGTGTGTGTGTGTGTGTGTGTGTGTGTAGGGAACAGAGGTGGGGGAACATTCCAGACAGGGACTGAGCATACCTGGTGGTCCTGCAGTGGGGAGAAACTTAGGACTTTGAGAACCAAAAGGACACTGTGATCTGACCACAGGGAGGGGAGCAGCGGGGATGATGGTGAGAAATTAGGCTGAGGAGACAGGTGGGGTCACGTATCAGATTGTGGAACATAGGTCAGCTGTGTTAAGGGTTTTAACCTCAGTTGTGAGAATGAAAAGGCATCAAAAGATTTTAAGCAGGAGCGTGTGTGCCTGCATGTCAGTGTGTGTGCATCGGTGCATGTGTGTGTAGGTGTATGAGAGAGAGTTGGTCAGATTTGCATTTTAAAACAATAATTCTGACAGTGTAGAAATCAAGTTGGAGGAGTGCAAATGTGGATGCAGGGAGACCAATTTGAAAAGATTCAAGTAAACATAGACAGTAAATTATGAGGGTTAACGGCCTCTGGTGATCTTAAATCTATCCAGATATGTCCTTTAAAATCTTCAGAAATGCCCACGTATCAACTCATGCTGTGATAATTAAATCCTTTTAAGAATTTTAAGATAAAAATGTGAAGAACCTATTGCTCAATTTATGATCATTCATATTACAACAAGAACATTGCCTACTATTTTCAATATAAACCTCTGGGTGAGGGGGTCTTGCCATCGCATGTCTTTGCCAGGGAAATGGGGGGTAGGAGGGGGAGGGTTGCAGTGAGGCAAGGCAGGGTGCTAGGGGCAGGAGGTTTCTCTATGAGCACCTGGAGGCCCTCAGGGTGGGCTTACCTTGGTGCACTTACCACAGTTTAGGGCAGGAGCCCCAAAACTTCATTCATTACCTTCCTGCCCCTACTGCCCTAGATTTCCCCAATTTTATTTGAAATAATTTATTCATGATTCAGATTTTGACATGGTCATACTTGTCAATAAATATGCTTGAGCCATTTTTTTGAGGAGGCAGTAAAAAAAAATCTATGCAATATGACAGAATTCCCGGAGCACACTATTTTGCAGTGAAAGAGGCATATGGAAATCAGGAGTATATTTCACTTTTGTCCTCAACTAAAGGCTTAACAGACCATTAACTATAATGGAGATGAATGAGCTCTTGCAAACAAGAATCAACAATTGTCATTTAAGTGGTGTTTTTGAGAAATAATTCTGATTCAATCAACACATTAAAATATTTTAAGATAAATTCTGCTGAAGAACATTGAGAGTGATGCTGTCCAGGTAATAGAGTTAAAACAAATCTTCACTGATTTTGTTTCACCGGATGAAACAAAAATTATTTTATTTCATTTTTTAACCATGTATTTATATTTTTCAGCCCGCAATTTTGTTTCCTTTACTGTAGTATTTCTAGGCTTTTCTTTCCAGAATGCTTGAATAATTTGTGATGGATTCTATGAAGAAATGGATTTCAAAAACAAGGAAAAGATTTTTGATTGGTAAATGGTTCTGCTTGGAAATACATCTTCTACTGAGGTTGGAGACTGATGAGGAAAAGTGAAAATACTGAGGGAGGTAAAGCAAGAAGAGAAACAAGACACTATGGATAAGCAATGAACAATTTTGTTTACTGGAGAAAATGCAGAATTTTGTGTTTTCCATAGATGCGGTCAACTGAGAATAACCCCTTGTCTTCCAAGCCACAAAGATGTGTGCTTCTAACATGGAGAAAAAAATTAGGTTGAAGATATATGTACAAAGTTCATACACTGGGTTTCTCACCAAAACATGAAACAGAAATGGGAGACAACAAGGTAGACAGCGTTGGCTCTGGAGTCATCCAAACCTGCGTTGACTACTAGTTATAGTGTTTTGTCCTTCAAAATTCCTTAGACTTTTGTTTCTTCCTTTGTAAAATGAGATGACTTTGCAGGACAATGGTGAGAAAATACATATGTGTGGGAAGATACTCTATCAATGTAAGTGTACAAATATCTATATAAAAATATCTCTATATACAGATAGCTATATTTATCTCCATATCTATATTTATATCGCATAGTAAGCACTCAATGGCTAGATGTGTTCGTTATTATTATTGTCTCTAGGTAAGATTGGCTTAGAGTTGTGGTGGTAGGCTAATAATCCCCCAAAGATGTTCTCATCCTAAAGCTTGGAACCTGTGAATCTTGCCTCATACGACAAAAGAGGCTCTGCAGACCTGATCAAATTGAAGATCTTGAGACGGGGAGATTATACTGAATTATCTGAGTAGATTCGATACAAACCCAAGGGTCCTTATAAGCAGGATGCGGAAGGAGTCAGTCAGACAGGAGAAGGTGTGATGACAGAAGAGAGGGGCAGAGAGAAAGAGATTTGAGGTTGCTGGCTCTGAAGATGGAGGAAGGGGCTATGAATCTGTTGGAGCTACCCCTGCAACTACTTCTCTCTGGGGGTTCATCTGCTGAGAGTCAAAATCGCAATCTTACAGGAGCTGGAGCTTTGCAAGGAGACCCTGAAGGCACCCAGAGGAAGGCTCCCAGTGCTGTCTTTGGAGACTGGCAGGCAGGTGTCTTGTCCTCTCTATCACCAGCAAGTAAACTGCAACTGGCCCTGCACCTCCTTTTGAGACGACTTTGGATTTGATGGGAGCTCAGGTAGCCAAGGAAGGCAAAGAGAAGCAGGAGCCCAGCCACACACATTGCAAGTGGTGGATTGCTGGCTGTGGTTTTCCTGGAAGGCTCATAAATGGCTTTTTAGAACATTCTTTGTTGGGGCCCTACATTCTTTGGCAAGGCTATCATGACTTAAGGGGTGTGGCCAGCAAGCCACATCCTCTAGGGTGTTTTGTGGGCTGCTCTGCAGCGTGGCATAGGGACCCTGGCTTGAGAGACCTGCTTCTCTCTAAATGTATTACTCAGGAAGTGTTTTGCCTTTTCTTGCTTATTCTGGTGAAAACATATCTCCAGTTTCCCACTGTGAAAAGGACTTTGTCCTAAAGTTTTGGGGAACTGTTATTTAGAGTCCCTACACCTGCTAAGATATCTCCCCAAGTCCCAAAGGCCAAAAATAAAAGGCAACATTCTACCCCAAGCAATGATTCAGCTGCTATGGTCAGAGAAGTTGTCATTACCCTGGTGTGTGACATCTTGCTCACTCTTCTGTGCTCCCAAATAGCGCCATGGTCTATAGATGCGTTAAAGTACTTGTTCCAACATTTTGAAATTTGCTTTCCCCATCCATTAGAATTCATGCAGTCTTCAGTGCTGGGATCACATCTTATAGAGCTTGGTATTCCCAGTGATTAGCGTGGTGCTTGTCACATAAGTTATTAATAAATATTTCTTAGATGAGCAAACTTTACCTCTGTAGTAATTTGTGTAGCTGCTATCCACCAGATATAGTTGCTTTTCTAAAAACTGAGGTATAATTTACATACAATCTGCCACAAAGTATTAAGTATTCAGTTCAATTATTTTGACAGTTGAATACATCATGACAATTGACTACACGAAACAAGAGCCAACCACTGTTCGTGTCTTTTTTTAACTGAAATTAATTTTGCCTAGTTTTGGACTTTATAGAATTGGATTATATATTATACACTTTTTGTGTAGTTTCTTTCACTTAGCATAACTGGAAGTGTCAAGTTTTATTCATACTGTTATATTATCAGTAATTTTTTCTTTTTTTTTTTTTTTTTTTTTTTTTTTTTTTTTTTTTTGAGACGGAGTTTCGCTCTTGATACCCAGGCTGGAGCGCAATGGTGTGATCTCGGCTCACTGTAACCTCTGCCTCCTGGGTTCAAGCGATTCTCCTGCCTCAGCCTCCTGAGTAGCTGGGATTACAGGCATGCGCCACCATGTCTGGTTAATTTTGTATTTTTAGTAGAGATGGGGTTTCTCCATGTTGGTCAGGCTGGTCTCGGACTCCCAATCTCAGGTGATCTGCCTGCCTTGGCCTCCCAAAATTGGGATTACAGGTGTGAGCCGTTGCACCTGGTCAGTAATTTTTTCTTTTTCTTTTTGACTAATCTATATCTATTGACTAATACATATCTATTTCTTGTTGACTAATGTTCAATTTATGAATATGCCAGAGTATGTTCATCCACCTTCATACTGATAAACATTTGGGCTGTTTCCAGTTTGGGCTGTTATGGAAAAGCGTCTCTGAGTGTTCTCGTACAGTTCTTTTTGTGGACATATGTTTACATTTATTTTGAGAAATATTGAGGATGGAATTGCTGGTTGTAGGATAGATGGAGAAGTTAACTTCATAAAAATCTGACAAACTATTTTTCTAAGTTGTTGTACCATTTGCATTCCTACCAACAATATTGGAGAGTTCCATTTTTCCACATCCACATCAACTTTTGGTATTGTCTTACATTTATATCAGAGCCATTTTAATAGGTTTAAAACAACATTGCATTATGGTTTTAATTTGCATATTAGGGATGACGACTAATGTTGAAAACACTTTCATGTGCTTATTGGCTGTACTTATACAGTAGTACCCACTTATCCCTGGGGGATTCATTCTAAGAACCCCAGTGGCTACCTGAAACCAAGGATATTACTGAAACCAAGGATATTACTGAACTCTCTATATATACTGTGTTTTCTTTTTTTTAATCTGATAACCAAGGCAGCTACTGGTAGCATAGACTGTGGATATGCTGACAAAGGGACGATTCAGGTCCTTGGTGGAACAGAGCAGGATGGCTCAAGATTTCATCATGCTACTCAGAACAGTGGATAATTTTAAAGTATGAATTGCTTATTTCTGACATTTTCCATTTAGTATTTTCTGACTGTGGTTTACTGTAGATAACTGAAACTGGAAAGTGAAACTAAGGATAAAGGGAAGGACTATTGTATGTGTCTTGTTTTGTGAAATGACAGCTTCAATCTTTTGCCCATTAAAAAAACTAGATTCTTATTATTGATTTGAAGGAGTTTTTTATACACAATGGATACACGCCCTTTGTCAGATACAGGTACTGATTTGCATATTCATTTTATTAATGATATCTTTTGGTATGCAGAAATTTTTATTTTAATGAAAACCAGTTATCATTTTTCATAGTTAGTGCTTTTTGTGTTCTAAGAAATATTTGCCTACCCCAAGGTTGTAAAGTTGCTCTTTTGTGCTTTCTACTAG
Source organism: Aotus nancymaae (assembly GCF_030222135.1). Taxonomy (NCBI): domain Eukaryota; kingdom Metazoa; phylum Chordata; class Mammalia; order Primates; family Aotidae; genus Aotus; species Aotus nancymaae. Next base: position 36,583,141 of record NW_026988471.1, read on the forward strand.
AAACTTTATTATTCTAGGTTACATTTTGTTCTATGTTCATCTCAAACTATTTTATTGCATGGCGTATGATAGGAGTCAAGTTTTTTGTTTGTTTTTTATATGGCCATCCAGTTGTTCCAGTACCACTTGTTAACAAGTCTTCTTTTCTTCATGAAATCACGTTGTCACATTCAGTTAAAAATCAACTGATTTTAATCTTGATGTGAACCTAAAACTTCTCTAAGAAAGCATTTTAAAAAATTAACTCTATACATGTGAGTCTACTTCTGAATTATGTTCTCTTGATGTATTTGCCTATCTTTATGTCAATACTACAATGCAGTGATTACTCTAACATATTCAGTTTTAGAACCAGATATTATAAATCTTCCAGCTTTCATTTTTTCAAGATTGCCTTGGCATTTTCATATCAGTTTAAGGCTCAGCTTGTAAATTTCTCTAAAAGTCCTGCTGACATTTTGATTGTATTAAATTCATAAATAAATCTGAGGAAAATAAATATCTTAACAGCATTGAGTCTTCCACTCTGGAAACATTGAATGTCTCTCCCTTTTGTCTAGGTTTCTCTAATTTCTAACAGCAATGTTTAGCAGTCTTTTACTGTAGAGAAATTGTACATCTATCTTAGATTTTTCCTAAGTATATGATATTTTTTGATACTATTGAATATGGTATTTTTTACATTATGTTTTCTAATTGTTTACTGCTACTATATAGAAATAGAATTGATTTTTATATATTGAACTTGATAAATTCACTACTTAGTTCTTATAATTATTTTGTATCCATAGTTCCCTATATAAACAATTCTGTCATCTGCAAAGAATGACAGTTTTACTTTTCTCTTTATATGAATTTCTTTCTTTCTTTCCTTTACCTGCATGCCTTTTATTTCTTTTTCTCATCTTATTGCATTGGCTAGAACTGCCAGTTAAATGTTAAGTAGAAATGATGAAAGTCAAAGTCCTTGCTTTGTTCTTGATGTTAAAAGGAAAAAATCATTAAGTATTGTGTTAGCTGTAGGTTTTAAGAGATCCTTTTTAGCAGTTTGAAGAAGTTCTTTTCTATTTCTAATTTGCTCAAGTGCTTTTAATCATGAATTGAGGCTGACTTTTGTCAAAGGCTTTTTTATGCATCTACTGAGATCATCACATAGTTTCCCTCTATTCTTTGATTTCATTGACTAATTTTCAGATGTGAAACCAATCTTACATTTCTTGAAAAACCCCCACTTGGTCATGATGTGTATTTTGGAAACATATTAGTGGATTAGTTTTGCTAATATTTTGTTGCAGATTTTTCAGCTGTACTCATAAGGAATATTGGACTGTAAGTTTGTTTTATTATATTGTCGTTGTCATATTTGGCATTGGCAGTATGCTGGCTTCATTGGAATTATTCCCTCCTTCTTTATTTTTGAGTAAACTTGTGTTGAGTTGGTATTTTTTTTTCCCTAAATGATAATAGATTTCATTGATGAAGTCACCTGGATCTCAAGTTTTCTTTATAAAAATATTTTTGATAATAAATCTAATTACTTGAATTGACATATGAATATTTATTTATTTATTTTATTATATTTCTGTTATGTATTTTGATAAGTTGTGCTTTAAAAATTATTTTCCTATTTCATCTAAATTGTTTAATTTATTGACTTAAAGTTGTCCATAATATATCCTTGCTATAACTATAGGGTCTTTTTCATAACTATAGGGTCTGTGGAGATGCCCCCCTTTTTTTTCATTTCTAATGCTGGTAATGGGATTTTCTGTGTTTCACTTGATTAGTCTTGCCCTGGGTTTCATTAATCTTTTTTTTGTAAACACACTTTTAACATTGTTGATGTTCTCTTTTTGTCAATTTTCTGTTTTATTAATTGACATTCTTACCATCATTATTTTTCATTCTTATACTTTGGGTTCTAGTTGTCATTTCACTAGCTTCTTCATGTGAAGGCTTAGATAATTGATTCTGTATCTCCCTTTTTAAAAAAAAAAATCAAATGCTATACATTTCTAAGTACTTCTTTAGCTACATCTCACAAATCTTGATAAGTTGTGTGTTCATTATCACTCAGTTCAAATGATTTCAAATTTCCTTTGTAATTTCTCCTTTGAACATATGTTGTTTAGATATCTAATATCTAATTTTCAAATATTTGGGCTTTTTCAGATATCTTATGGTTATTGATTTCCATATTAATGTCATTATGCTTGTAAATGTACTCTGTATGCTTTCAATCTTTTTAATTTTAATGAGTCTTATTTTATGGCTCAGCATTTTTTATCTATCTTGGTTAATAGTTAATTTGAAGTTAAAAAGAATGCATATTTTGCTGTTGTTGGGAGTGGTGTTTTGTAAATGGTTGACTAGGTCAAAGTGGTTGATAATGTTGATCAAATATTTTTAAATTATATTCTTTTCTCTACTTTTTAAGTTAGTTACTCAGTAAGTGATATTAAAATGTTTAACTATGATTGTAGATTTGTCTTTCTCTCTCATTAACTCTACTTGGTTTTGCTTTATATATTTTGAAGTTATTTTTTCTCTTTTTTTTTTCCATTCATTTATCCTGCGTTTTCTGCTCTCTTTCAGGTGAATCATGTATTTACTCCCATTTAATCTCCTGTACCAACCTTTAAGCTCTACCTTTTTGTAACATCTCTGTGAGATTTTTTGGAGTTATTTTAGATATTATGCTATGCATATTTAAATCATTTTAATCTACTTTCAATAATATACTACTTCATAATCAATGGAAGATCCTTCTAACTGAATAATTTCATTTAGAGTCCTTCCACCCTTTGCACTATATCAAAAAATATTTTACTTCTACATATGCCATAAATTCCACAATAAATTATTATTTTTGCTTCATTCAAAAATCTTAAAGAATGACATATGTATGTATCTACATACATGTCTATATCTATTTATTGATATAAATATATATCACTTAAAAAGAAAAGGTTCTTTTACATTTACCCAGGTATTTACCCTGCCTATTGCTCTTCATTCTTTTTAAAAATTATTTCTTGTACAATAAGTCTTCTAGAGATAAATCCTCTCAACTTTTGTCTTTCTGAAAATATCTTTTATTCTACTTGAATTTCTAAAGGATATTTGTATAGAATTCTAGGCTGACAATTTTTTCCTTTCAATACTTTAAAAAATGCTATTCCAAATTCTTCTGGGTTCCATTTTTTCTCTCAGAAGTCAGCCTCCATCTCTATTGCTTTTCCCCTACGTGTAATATGTCTCTTCCCTCTGGGTGCTTTTAAGATTTGGTCTTCAGCAATTTGACTGTGATATGCCTAGACTGATTATCTCTGCTCTCACTGCTTTCCTTGCAAACAGCATTTTCTGATGATGAAAAACCTGGCCCACTCCTTCCAGGAAGGTGGCTAGCAAAACCTATCTGGGTCTATGATCTTGAGATACTTGCTGGAATGTTTTCAATTTAATGGGGTTCCTGGTGTTATTGCTCTTGCTTGTTAGTTAGCACAGGAGAAAAGAGCCGGCATTTGTTGGTGAATGTCTTAGTCCCTTTTTTACTGCTATAACAAAATAGCTCAGATTGGGTAATTGATAGAAAGCATCAAGTTATTGCTCATAGTTATGCACTCTGGAAAGTCCAAGATCAAGGTTTAGTGTCTGATGAGTGTCTGGTCTCTGCTTCCAAGATGTCTCCTTCCTCACATGGTAGAAGAGCAAAGAGGAGCTAGCTAGTTCCCTTGAGCCCTTATATAAGGGCAGTCATTCATTTTTGAGGTAATTGATGTTTATATAATGCAGATTCAAATATGTAACAGGAAACCTGCCACATTTCATTTAATCTAAGATGCTGACGATTGTAAAACCATCATTTTATATACTACTATGAAAGCAAAAAGGTTGTCAACTAATTGACATGTCAACAAATTTCAGATTTAGATGGATATGAGATATTAAAATGTGAAAAAAAAGATAGTTTATCACCCCTCCAAGTGTGGTCTCCCGACCAGCATCACCACTATCACCAGGGAGCTTGTTAGTTATGCAAATTATCCAGCCTGTCCACCCTAGACCTACCGAATCAGAACCTCTGGAGGTAGAACTAAGCAAGATTTCTGAGTGATTTTGATGCGTGATAAAGTTTCAGAACCACTGAAACAGTGCATCTTAACCTCTCTGGAATGTGATATTTCAAAAAACTATTTCATAGATGCAGACATTTCTGCAAACATTTATTGAAAATCTGTTACATACAAGGCACCATGTAGGATGCTCAATACAGAGACAGAGTTGAGTAGGACTTAGCTATTGCCAACCAGAAGTTTACAGTCTAGAAGTAGATTTGTAATTAAACACTAAATGATCAGACATGATGTGATGAGTGCTGTGACTGAGGTACCCTCAAAAGATAGGTAAGCTCAGGAGAGGAGGAGTTAACTGCTGAGTTAAATTTGGATGAGGACTTCATGGCAAAAGTGAATTTGAAGCTAAGCCTTGAAAGGTATGCAGGATTTTATTTTTTGGAACACAAATAAATGAGAAATAATATTCCACCATGGACTCTTTCTCCCCAGTGCTCTTCATCTCATGTGTATTCATGAAAAAGTTAGAAATTAATTAGAAAGATACATCATCAAGAAATAATGGTGACAATGGTTCTGTAAACCTTCCCTTTGGGCTCCTGGAGATATGTTCTCCACCAGCGCCCTGGTGTCAACAGAAATTCTTGTGAGTGCCAGAGAAAAAGGCAAGCCTGAGCTATTATCACTGGTAATACCCAAGAAGGAAATGCTGCTGATAAGAAGTGGACAGTGTCCTAGAACAAACGGTTTAAATGCGAACAGAAAGTGGAGAGAACCAAGAGATTAAAACTTGTTGGTTTTGTGCATTTGGGGTCCAAGCAGTGGCAACAGAGGCATTGTCCAATTTCACTGTCAAGGAGGGGCTAGGTGTAATCTCATTTGCATTGTATCCGCCAATTTTCTGGACACATGAAATTTAGAAGCACAGAACATCTGTGCTTAAAAGATAAGGTTAAAGTAACAAAGCAAAGGAAAATGGCATTTATTTAAAGACCCCAGCAGCAGCATAATGGCCAATTTGGACTATGTTTCATTCTCTAATTCTTTAAATTGATTTCAGCTGCACAGGACTGTGTCACATATTTGTGCTGCTCACACCTTTATGTAGGTGAGGTGCAGCCTTGTGTTTATTGGAAAAGGCAAATATACCCCATGCAACTGCTTACCCAAGAAGTGTTTCAACCACTTCTCATCTAATGTGGGTACTGCAAAAGGTGTCAGGAGCTAAAGCTGTTCCTAGAAGTTCCAAGAACATCACACACCCAGGCTTGTTTCCAACTCCTGAATTTTGAAGACAAAGGGAAAGCAAAGCTCTGACAAAAGGGAACAGAGTGATCCTTGCTATTCTGGATGCTTACCTTAGCCACAGACACTTTTTCTTTTCTGTTTTGATTGGACATTAGCCCCCAACTCTCCACCTCTCATCTCTCTCTGTCAAGAAGATGGACTTAAGTAATATATTCTTTACTTGACAGGGATAGGATACAAAATACACAGGTAAGGTCCCATTGACTCCGGATGTTTTGGAAGAGCAACCTCCATCATCCCCTTCTTGATAAATCCTTTTGGAAGACCTTTGTGATATGGATACACTCTCCTACCCACTGTTCTACCACCTGGGAAAAGGAATCCTTATGTGAGACGGGAGACCATGAGGGACACAAAGAAGTACCTGCATCAAACTAAGCACAGAGCTTTCTCATCTGAAGCAAGATCATGTTTTGAAAAGTCAGGGATTCTGTTTTTCTTCTTGTGGTGTCCTTCTCAATTTACCTTGTTCTCCAAAAGCTTATTTAACATGCTACTTGATGTTTTTGAAGTGTATGTAATATAGTTTATGAAGATTACAATTGCAGGCTCTCACATTATTCATTTCTGCCTGTTAAAAATGAAGTGGCTAAGAGAACATCAGATTTCAACATGGTCACACTATTTATACCCTGCACGGGAAGTGGAAGCATTGGATATTCAGGGAAACGTATACATTGAAAAAATAATACCTCAGCCAAATTGAGTTCATTGCTTTTTGCCATGATAGTTTACAATAAAGAACTCAAACGTCTTTTAAGCAAGGCATTATTAACAAATAGTGTCTTAATTAAAAACTAGACTTGGGCCTTGCGAGTCTTCTGTAGATATCCACAAGGATCATGCAGGAGGCTTGTATGAATTGATTGAGAGCCCAGGATTTGTAACCAGAGAGGCTTGGGTTTGAATCCCAGCTTTTTCATTTACCTGTGATTTGGAAAAATTGCTTCAGTTCATATGTGAAATGGAGATAATGATATCTATTTGTAGAGCTGTTAAGAGTTCTTCTTAGGTGTAAATACATTAATGTTTCTAAGTGTAGTACCTAGCCATGTGGTACATTCTCCCCGAATGGTACTAAAACAAGGTAGCTCATATGTACATCATGGGCTCTACAATCCCTTAAGAACAGAGGACCTTTTCTTCCCAATTAGCAAAGAACAGGCTCTGAAACCATCCTCCATAGGAGGCTTATGGAAGGGAAATGTGTGGGAGAGGTGAGGTGGACAGGAAAAAAAGCAGACAGCACAGGGCATTCTCTGAGTGCTCCAGCACAGCTGGCTAGAGGAGGTCTTTCTCTGTAAGGATGATGCAGGAAGTAGGGGCAAAGTAGGCCACCAGTGACACCAGATGGGCCTTGAATCACCATGGTATTCATCAACCAACCACTCTCTGTCACAAATCCCTGCTTGTAGTGAAAGGGATGTTAAGTGGATGTCTTATGAAGAAAGTCTTAAGCAAATGATGCCTTAGGAAAAGCAAAAAGCACATTGAACAGTGGATCACTGTGACCAGGAGGTGAGGGGATGATGCCATTTGCTTGTAAAGTAACAATGAATACAAACTTTCCAAACCACTCATCTGTTTTGCATGTGTAAAACTGGCATCTGAGCATGTCATTTGGCAGAAAATCACATGGCATTAACATTTTCATATGGATGATGAAAGTATATAAAAAGCAGTTGCAACATGGGAAGTTGATGTTGGCTTTGGTCAGCAGACCATTCATCATTCATTACAAGAGTGACAGCTCTGCTGAGGATGGTGCCCACTTTGCCCTTATTTCCCACTCTCAATGAGGACGTCATCATCATTCATTTCTCTGCCCACAGAAGCAGCATTCAGATCACATATATCCTTTAAAAATCACAAAACTTGCCGTGTCCTTGATTCACCTTGTTCTTTAGCACCACAACCAGATCACTGAGATCTCTGAGCCAATGCATTTTTTTTCTTTTCAGGCAAAAGCCTGCAGTTGAGGATGCAAGCAAATACACAGAAATAAACCAACCATATGCCTCCTTTGGGAATCTGATTTGGCCTATGAGTTTGGGCCCTAAAATAACTAGCTGCTTAATTATGCATCTAAACTTAGTCCATGAATTTGCATGTGTAAGTAATCAGAGAAGTATTTGGATAGAAATGTGTTTCATTTCCTGTGTTTGCTCTAAAATCAAATTACTGAGTAGCAGATAGGACTCTGAAGTATCTTTTTAAAATGTGTTCTAGAGCCCCACCACTGTAGCCTGGTATCCTGTAGGACCTCATGACCCACTTAGGGTAGATATCATGAGAACTCTTTTTGGGGAGGCTACCAATGGCAATCAAAGACAAAAGCTGAAGCAGATAAAGTGACTTATGACGTGGGTCTCTTCTCCTTCACTTTCCACCCTAATAGAAACCAGGCTCATTCATATTAATTTTGTTCTCATTTTGGTAACCATAGTAAGAATGCTGAGAAGGCTCATAGGAGGGGTATTATGAAGGACCAGGAACAGAGCCTGGTAGAATACTACCTGCTTCCAATTCATTCACTCACTCGCTCAAATATTTTCAAGTGCCTATTGTATACCATATTGGAAATACAAAGATGAAAAAACATAGCCTCTGTTTTTAAAAAGGTAATAGCCTAAAGGAGGCTTTATGCGGATGATGACAATATACTGTGATAGGCACTGTTAGTATAGGTGGGAAAGACTGAATGATTGTGTAGTAAGTAGTACTATTACATTTCCACCCTTTCTGTGGCCTCATAGTGGGTGGAATGTACTTCCCTGCCCTTAGTGCTGGAATTGGCCATGTGGCTTGCCTTGATCAGTGGGATACAAGCAGAGGCTTGAAATGGGCTTGCTAGGTTGCGCTTGAGTACCTTTTTTTTTTTTTTTTTGAGACAGAGTCTCACTCTGTCACCCAGGCTGGAGTGCAGTGGTTCAATCTTGGCTCACTGCAACCTCTCCCTCCTCAGGGTTCAAGTGATTCTTGTGCCTCAGCCTCCAGAGTAGCTGGGATTATAGGCATGCACTACCATGCACAGCTGATTTTTGTATTTTTAGTAGAAATGGGGTTTCACCATGTTGGCTAAGCTGGTCTCAAACTCCTGACCTCAAGTGATCCACCCTCCTCAGCCTCCCAAAGTACTGAGATTATAGGCATGAGCCACTGTGCCCTACCAAGTCCTTGAGCTTGCGCATCTCCACCAGTGGAGTAAGGGCTATCCCAGTCAACCTGCAGATGGATGAATGATAAATAATGCTTCTAGTTGTATTACACTGAGATTCTGTGACTGTTTATTTGTGCAGCAAGATTTGACTGGATACACTAGGACTGGTGCAGGCAAATCTATGAAGGGCTCCAAACTCAGGCTTGAAGGTGTTGAGGAGGCTCCTGAGAAGTGGTAATGACTAAGCTGAGACCTGAAAGATAAGTGGTCTACATGAGCACATTTAGGTTTGGAGAGGGCTGGTTATAGAGTACAGAAAGAAGGGCAGACAGAAGGAATGGAAGTAAGAGAAGAGAGAGCATGGCTTATTCTCTGAGCTACAAATAGTGCAACTTGGCTGGAGAAGGTAGAAAAGCCAACCTTACATTTGGCCACCAACCTGAAGAAAGAGGAAGGCTAGAATCTGGCAGTGTATTCAGGGTTGCTCTCACTGGACACTGGCCCTTGACTGATGTAGCATCTCTGAGAATTTATTTGACAGGAGTTTCTTATAGATAAAAGTTACTCAAAGGAAAGCTTTGGGTCGTTTTGACTTATATTCATTTCCTATTACCCATTTTGAAAGTTGGAGTCAAGTTGACAAGGATCTGGTCAAAGACTAAAATCCAGTGTGTATAATACATATAATCCTGGAATATGGTATACATGAGACTATACTATGGTCTTTACGGTATTCAAACTCTATTTTGGGGTAACACCTTCATATTTGTCAGATGGATATTCTTAAGCCATGTATTGTTTGTTTTCAGGATACATATTCCAGAATAATAGAATTTTAGAATTGAAAAGGGCTTTAGATCTTCTAGTGTAACCTTCACGGATGGCACCAGAGAGGAGAGGTGAGCAGCTGGAGACCAGACAGCAAATTCTTGGCGGGGCTGGAATGGCGAGGTTTTTCACTTTAGTCTGTTGCCTTCCCTCCTTCCCTTCCCCTCTCTTCCTTTTCCACTATGCTGGCTGTTACCTGGAATATTTTTGTTTTTCTTTCTTTTCATGCTAGAAGATAACATTTTTTCCTACCAAAGTAGAGCCATAATTGAGCCAAGCACGTGCCTCTTATGGGAAAGCACTATCCATTGAGGCCCCAGCCTAACACACAGACACAGACACACACACACACACACACACCACCTCCACCACCACCACCGCTACCACCACCACCCCCACCACTACCAGCCCTGTCTCTTTTCTGTTTGTCACTGAGCCCAGTATTCTAAATATTATTAAATATTTTTCACTTCTTTTATTTTCTTTTGGTAAAAAGGGCCTTAAATATAATAACCCCCATTGATTTGAAAGGAAGGGAATTTTAACTGGGTTCTAATGACCCAACCAACCTCTTTAAATGAAGAATAATGCATTTAGCTGCCCAGGATTTGTCATTTTCTTTGACTAATGCAATGTTAGAGAAACATTATAGACTTAGCAGGATTAGATCACTTCACATGTGTGTTTCTGTACTGTACCTGAAACCCACATCATATTAAATGGTAATAATAAGAACCATTTCCACCTATAACTCATACTGAAAATTGACTTGGTCATGACTCACAAGCATACTATTAACACATAATTAAGTATATATGTTTTCCTTCTTTTTTTTTTTTTTTGGTTTGGAACAATTTTAACTTCATGTGACATATACTTTTCTAAAATTTGACTGACACTTTGACTATATACTCCTTTATTGAGATTTATAAACTCAAAATTCAGAAGGTTCCTTTTATTTTGACATATACAACATTGTCAAGATCATCTTAAATGCCCAATGATTTTACTACATACCATTGAGTCAATAATTAAACAGAGAAACCATTTAATCATTTGCCAAGATTTTTACCTGTAAATGTGTCTCAGAGTTAGAAGTTATCCAGATCAAATACTGGGAAATGAAAATTAATGACCAGAAAAATGACCGGCTTTGCCTTTGGCATTTCCCTTGGATAACAGTTGGCTTCGAGGCAGTTTGTAATCGGGATTCTATTCCCTGCTTTGCCACAGTTAGACATGTGACCTCAGGCAAATCACATAAGTCTCTGTGGTCTTCAGCCTCCTCATTCATCAAATTAGAGGGTTGAGCCAAGTAAGAATTTCTGCCTCTATGTCTAGCACTTAAAGTTATTATCCAGAGAGTGGTTGGTTGTCATTTATTCTCCAGATTCACCTAGATGAGAACCATTATGAAGGAGGCTGAAATTGCAGCAAGGAATGCAAGGTTGAATTTGAATAACTTTACCATAAAGAGAAATATTAACTGCAGGATTGGATTATGCTGTTAATCTGACTGCTCTTAGTAGTCCTTAAATATTAATCAATAATATATACGACCTGGCTTTCTATATATTTTTTGCATATAGAACTACCTGGGCCTAGCATCAGTTAAAAAGAATGGTAGACTCTCCTAGAAACAGGGCCAATTTTACCATAAGTGACTATTTTATCCAGTATCTTTTTAGGACTCTTAGACTACTAGTAACCACAGCCAAGTTAAGTCAGTTTGAACAACAGTAGTGTTAAGGACAGAGGCATTTTATGAAACCCAAGAACAGAAATGCAGCTGGACCTCAGGAGAGGCTTGCAGTTAGGAGGAGAAAAGTTGTCAAGTGCATTGGTGGGGCCTTCTCTCTATCTCTTACTGCTACCCCTCTCTGATTATTGCTTATATTCTTTCCCCTCTGCAGAATATGCAACTGCAGGTAGAAGATCCTCCTTTCCCAACCACCACCCAACACATACACACAACCTGCTCCAGCTGACTAAAGTTTGCCTTATCTTCATGTAAGGAAACAGCCTGCATTAATTTGAAGTTTTTCAATACAAATTCCAAATTCCTAAAAGAGATAATCTGATGGTTCTGATTGGCTCAGTATAGTCAAGGGTTTAGCCCTCGTTCAACCAACTGCAGCGGAGGAGGTAGGGTCCTCTGTTCCAGAGTGGGCTATTGAGCAAGGATCCTTCACTGGACACCTCCAGGGGGTACTACTCATATTTTGTTGCATATGCATGATGCCCAGTGGAGTTGTGCAATGGGAGGTCCTACTGTTGTCTGGAGATAGTTCGCAGGTAAGGGGGACTGTTGTCAGCTATAGCCAAAAGGCGTTTACTGTATCTAACAAATTGTAGTTGCTAGAAAGTCAACCCTTTTTTCCTTACAACTCCTTCCCACTTAGCAGACCTTAGCAGCCATGTTTCCTCCACTCTGGGCCTGAAATTCCACCAACCTATGAAACTTAAAAGACCTGTCTCCTTCTTTACAGTTCTGAATCTTTGTGTCTGAGATGAACATCTAGTGATAGAAGAGGCAATGGATCTCCCATGTTTCCCTTTCTGAAAGCCACTCTGATAGCTCTCAAGGCATCTGTATGAGACGCTTCCCTCTTCCTCTTCATTTAGAGGGAAGGATTCCAAGTGAGTGATCTACTGAGGGGCTGTCTTCTAGAATTTCAGGATTTTCTTGGTTCCGTCTCCATAAGCAGCCCCAAACTCAACCTGCACTGAGAAGAGACAGTCTTCACAGCAAAACTGAGCCACGTGTGTCCTCTCCAAAACACACAGCTCTGCTGGATGTGAACCAGCATTACACACTTTTATTTTCTTTGATTCAGAACTTTTTCATGCAGATTTATGAACACTAGATGTGGAGATCAATTTAGCCCTAATTCTGCCCTATTTTACTTGGCCATGCTGGGTACCAAGTCTTGACTCAAGTGGCTACACTTAAGATAGCAAATCTTTGAAAAGCTGAGCTGCTTTTGTTTGGTGCTTGGCATCTGGTGCATGTAAAATGGCTTGGATCTGATATTTCCTTTCCCTCTAAAGTAAGAACACATCTCTTGAAAAGGTTTGATACAGTCCTGCCAAAGAAGGAAGCAGGAAACTCAAGCCAGGTTGGAGTTTCATGAGCCATGGAAAACTGGCTAAATTCACCATGAAAATAATTTGGAAACATGAAGAGAGTACAGAGTAGCCTCATTCTAGCCTCAGGAATACTATGTGTTAATGCATATTTGCTGAAATATGACAATTTAAATGTTATTAATTCATAAGACCCTAGATCAGAATTGTGATCATCTGAACAAATATCATGAAGTCAAGCTTTGAAAAATAATGTTTGTAGTGGAATTAATGATACAAACAAATAGCCTGAGACTGAACTCTTAAGTGATCAACAAAGTAACTTGCATATGATGAATGTACACATTTTGAATGATGCTGTGCTTACATAAACTAAGTCTAATGTGTCAAAAAAGCAATTATATTTAGAGCATTTCATAATACAGAATTTCATTCATTCAAACAGTTGTCCCACCCCTTAGTCTGAATCAATGAGGCTTACTTGTACATAAAATACAGGGAAGAAGTTTTAGTCTCAGCCTCCAAAACCAGTTCACTCTGGTGCTTTCAAGCTCCTGAAAGTTTCCACATGTGCACAAGCAGCAGACCTTTGCAAAATTCAGAACTGTTAGTTTAGATTCAGTGAATCAGCTATGGTTTTTATTTTCCTTCAGTCATTTCTACATTCTTCCCACTTTCCAAAGGTTCTTGTATTTTTCTAGTACATATATTTTAAGTGAGTTTTTCCGTTTGTTTGATTTTCTGTTTTTAAAGGTTAAATTTGGAAGGTCTCATACACAAGCATTAATAAAAGTGATGGACAAAAGATCTAATGGCATGCAACATGAGAGTGTTAATTACCATGAGAATGCTTGCTATGTGCCAAAAAGCTGTGCTCAATGCCAGTGATATAAAGATGAATATGGTCCCAGAAAAAAAAGACACATAAGATTGTAGAAGATTGTAATGAAAAAACAGCAGGATTTTAGTACTGAGGAGCATGAAGATGGAAGTTAAGGAAGGTTCAGTGAGGAAGCTGTGTCCTCAAAATGGGGTAGGAGTTGTTTAGGATGGGAGGAACAGAAAGGTAGTCCCATTAAGGGATGCCAAAACCCTGGTGTATCAGAGGCTCATCAAGGGATTCTGAGAGCTTGGAGCAGAAGTTACCAAGAGAAATGACAGATGTGGCTTTCCATGGAGGAGGGCCTTCTATGCCATTATAAGGAATTAGGGTTTTATCTTATAGCCGGTGGTTTGTAGGTTTAATTGTTTGGTTTTGATCAACATGCTTCCTTTTCAATGAAATCTTTCAATCAAGCCCTCAAATGTAAAAGAGATGGATGCAGAGCAGATTCTCAGAAGTTGAAAGAGGGAGCTTGGGATTCAATCTTCTCAACCCCTAGGGCTCCCCACAGAAGGCCATCTGAAAGCCAGACTGGAAGGAAATGGTCCAGTGCTGTGTGTTTCTGTTTCTGAAAGGTCAACCTGTCAGCACTGTGGAGTTGGGAACAAGGACAGACAGGAAGCAGGGAGACCCACTGGGGCCTGAAGAAAGCATCTCACCATGGGTATGGGCAGGAGGTGTTTCTAAAGCTGATTGATTGACTTGGGGGAAGGGAAGGGTACATTGGAGATGATCCCAAAGTTTTCTTCTAGATGCAGAGAGGAAGGCAGTGAGTGATATGATAGCTTCCAAATTTATTTGACAACAAAAATGTGGCTGTTAGATTCTGAGTGGTTTCATTCTAATACAAGACTCTGCAACCAAGTTTGAAATGTGCTGAATTCTCATGAAGAAAAGAGATGCCATGATTAGAAAGTAGTTTTTAAGATCTTTTCTGTTTTTGGATTTGGGAAGCTTTCTCAAAGTCAAGTTTGATACTGAATGAGACCTAACAATTGTTTTAACTATCTCCCTGGGTCCTTGGTTTCATTCCTGATGTTTACTCTGTAATAAGTGGGAGACAAAAAGTCTAGTATCGTCAACCAAATTTGAACTACCTCTTTTTGCTGCAAATGTTTCTTGAGGCGTACATAAAAAGTATAAATTACCATCCTTTAAAAAATATCTGAAAAACTTCAAAATACAGCTTATTACATGGAAGATGTATTGGCAGTTTGAGTTTTACAGCCTCCAAAATAAAGACCTCTGATGGAAAACATTTACTTAATTTTTGTTGGTGAACTCTTGGAATCATATTCGCAAGGCAGTAAGACCATTTGATTTCCAGAAACAGGGGTCTTACTACTCTTGTCTTGTGAAGTGTACCCTTTGAGTTAGACCAAGAAAAGAGGGAGCATGAAGCAGCTTTGTTTCTTCCTTAGAAGGAGCAAGTTTGAAGCCATAAAGACTCTATTTTGGCACTCAGGAACGAACTGCTAGTTCTTTTCTAGCTAGCCGGAGTGAGTGCCAGCACTGGGGTATCCTAGCGTGAACAAGAATGCTATTTTGGTCTGTTGTAAAGCATTGTGGAATGCAGATTTTAGACCATTTCATCACATCCGCCAGCAACCACAAAACAAACTTTATTTCAGAATGAAGACTATGGATGTAGAAATACTAAGAGTTAAATAAAAAGAAGATTATAGAGACATTTTTATAGTTTAATGAATATATTCACTACCAAGGCTTTGCTTTAAAAAAAAAAACCAAATACTTATATACAGTGTTGGGTGTTTGTGCAGTTTGATGAAGACCAGGTGTAGAGGAGGCAGTGAAGAATTCCATTGCTTCTCTCATGGAACCATAGTGGGAGGGGGAGCACAGAACAGCCTATTACGAGTAATACCAAACCATCTTTCTTAATAAAAAATAAAAATAAGGATCCTGTTTATCCAGAAGAAGTCACCTAGAGAATTCAGTAATTTCAAAATAATTAAATTCCTTCCAGAGAGCTGAATGCAGGTTTCACTTTTCTCTGGAGAATATGGCCATTTTCAAAGAGACAATTAAAATGCTTTTAAGTGTGGCAACACAGTCCCTGGAGAGGAAAGGGGCTTCACAACGTGACCCAGGTGGCAGCTGATGCTGCTCCTCTGACCCAGGATATCCTGTGTGTGTGTGCAGACACTTAATCTTTGTGTCTTTCTCTGTACTTTAAGGAGGAAATTTTAGTCAAAACTCTCTAGAGTCCTTGCTATTCCTGAAACTAAATGCTTGTAGGATTCTATGATTTATACTAGGCATTAAACTTTACTTTCATTCACATTCCCATTAGTTTTAATGAGTTAACAACTTTGCTTTACTTAAAGTACACAAATAGAAATACTCCAATGGCAAAGAACATTGGACTAAATTCTCCTGGTCCTGGCATATTCCTCCCATCTGATATCCTACTACCTGAAATGTCATGATTAGAGATTCATTCCTTTAGCTTCAATATTGTCCTCAATCTTTTGATTTTAATCTAAATCTGGATTAATTTCAATTTTACTCTGGGAGGAAAGGCACATAAATCTTTTGTGTGAACTAGTTAATCCTTTTTAAAAAATTAGAGTCTGAAAAAAAACAAAACAAAACAAGAATGGTAAGGATGTAGAGGAATAGCAACTCCTATACAGCAACTCCTACTTTTTTAAACAGTTTGGGGCCAGGTGCAGTGGCTTTCCCTTGTAATCCCAGCACTTTGGGAGCCTAGATGGGAGGATCACTTGAGCCCAAGAGTTTGAGACCAACCTGGGCAACGTACATAGCAAGACCCCATCTCTATAAAAAAAAAAAAAAAAAAGAAAGAAAAAGAAAAATTAGCCAGGTGTGGAGTGTACCTATAGTCTCTGCTACTTGGGAGGCTGAGGTAGGAGGATTGCTGGAGCCCAGGAGTTTAAGGTTGTAGTGAGCTCTGGCTGTGCCACTGTACTTCTACCTAGGTGACAGAGTAAGATCTTGTTTCAAAAAACAAAAACAGTTTGAGAAAATCCAATTCTGGCCAAGATGGAGTAATAGGGACTGAAATTACCTGCCTGAAACAACCTAAGAAAAATATGATGAATTAGATGAAATTATACCTTTCAAGACAGGGGACATCGATAATGAAGGACAGAGGTCCCTGAGGGATGAGAAACAAGCAAGGTAAGACTTACAATTATCCTAGCAATTACCTTGAAAGAGTTTCCAGGTGTATTAGTCCTTTTTCATACTGCCATAAAGAATACCTGAGACTGGATAATTTATCATCAAAAGAGGTTTAATTGACTCAGTTCTGCATGGTGGGGAATGCCTCAGGAAACTTACAATCATGGCAGAAGGCCAAGGGGAAGCAGATTACATCTTACATGGTGGCAGGAGAGAGAGCACACAGGGGGAAGTGCCAGACACTTATCAAACAACCAGATCTCCTGAGAACCCACTCATTGTCAGGAGAACAGCATGGGGGAAACCACCCCCATGATCCAATCACCTCCCACCAGGTCCCTCCCTCAAAATGTGGGGATTACAATTCAAATTACAATTTGAGATGAGATTTGGGTGGGGACACAGCCAAACCCTATCACCAGGCAACATCCCAGGGAGGGGTAGGCCAGGAAGAGTCCAGCAGACTACCTGAATTGAGGAGATAGAGTTGGTAGTCTGGGGAGACTCAAGCTGACAGGGCAGAGTCTTGGAGAGGAGAGAGTTGCACAGAGGGAGAACCGCGGAGATCTCTAGAGGGTCCCTTTCAACTCAGCAGAGCACTGACCAGCACCTGTGTGTGGAGAGACTACTCAAAGCCAGCTGGGGAAAGAACTGCCTGAAAGGATTAGAAGGAGCAGTACTCACACTCACACCAGGCTAGAAGTAATGTCTGTTTCTACCAGCCAGACGGGAAATCTTCACAATTCACAGGATACTGAGTGTGTTATTCAGAGGGGTCTTCCTTCCACAGTAGGGAATAATTATATCTAGACTACATTTTTCTGGCCCTGCCTAACACATCTTTAAAGCAAGACCTGAAAGGATCAAACTGTTTTTAAACAACTCAACTGTGTCCCAGAACAAAGCCCAAGAATATTTATGGGGAATACAAAAATATCCAGCACCAAACAAGATAAACTCACAACGTCTGGCATCTAATCAAAGTATACTAGTCATGCAAAGAAGCAGGAAAATACAAGAGGAGGAGAAACAGACACCACCTCTTGACGTGAAGAATGTTGAAGAATTTGAGAACATGTTTTAAAACCACTGCAAACCCATCAGTGACAACATTGCTAGGAAGGTAGAACTTAACATGATACGTGATTCAGCAGATTATATACCAAAACACAATAATTTCTTTCCTATGGATTCTAAACTTTGTTATTTCTTTGATTCAGGGAGGAAAGTGATTTTGGTTGTCGGTGGTTGCAGAGATGGCCACACATCTTACAACCCTGTCCCTCTACCCTAATAATGGGGACTCTTCATTTCCATGTTAGATTTGTGGACCCAGCATGGTTTTTATTTTGCATTATCTTGTTCAACATTTGTAATTGTACAAGTATCTTAGAGCCCCTCTTGTGGACCCTGGTAGCACGATTTAGGCTTACAACAATTCCAAATGCTATTTTAGGCCTTTGGGATTTAAAGACAACAGAAACCAGACCCCTGTTCTTAGGAGCTCACCATCCTTCTCTCCAACCATAGCAGGTTCTCAGTTGTTTTAAACTGTACCTGGGATTTTGATATTATTCAAGTATAGTGAGACCAAAATATCAGGAGACAATGGCCATTAAAAAGATAGTTTGTAACTTACATCTCCCAAGAGGAGGCGGCATGCCACACCACAGCGGGCCACACAAGGAAGTACCAGTGTTGGTCTGGAGGCAGAAGGAGCCAGGAGAAAACACAGGCAAAGCATTGCTTGTGGTTTTCAGGGAAAGAAAACTGGCCAGACTGGAAATCTTCACAATTCACAGGGTCCTGGGTAGATTATTCAGAAGCATTTTACCTCCACAGTGGGGAGTCTAATTATCTCTAGACTACATTTCTCTGGCCCTGCTTAACAAATCTTTAAAGCAAGACTTTAAAGAATGGAAAGAATGAGTGAAGCAAGATACACAGCTGAGCAGACTATCTGACCTATAGGAGTGGCTCCTAGTTGTCTCATCCCTCACCCTGAAATAATTAAGGCAGAGGAATATTTCCCCACTTGGAATGTAAGAGCAAGTTAAAGGGGCAGGTGTGGGTATAGACTCAGGATTGGTTGGTTTGCATATCAAAGGCATGCTCCAAGGCAAGTGTTAACCATCTCTAGGAATTAGTTAACCCTGGGAGGGTCAGTCTCTCCCTGGTCAGTGGAACCCCAGATGTCAGAGCACCACAAATACAGAAAATAAGAAAATATACTTAATATTTACTTCACCAATACGAGCCTCAGTGAGGTCACCTATGGATTCAGGCCTGTTTGGGTGCATTCTGTGGATTGCAAGATGCAGCATCTCAGAGCTCTGCTTACATGAAAGAGTGAAAAGACCACCTGAGAATAAAAAGCTCGAAAAGTAAAGACAGCTGTGATCTACCACCTTGTTTAAGAAGCGTATGGGCATGTTAGAAGGGAGCAGTAATTTGAAATAAAGCTTGAATCCGACCTAGTCTCCAGCCTGGGCCCTACAGCGACTGGGAAAGCTATTTCTTCATGAACTCCCATAAGATACAAAGAAGCTGAAGCGTCAGCATCACCGATGGCAGCCACTGCAGAGGAACTTGCAGGTCCCACCACCACCTCAGTTCAGCCACCAGCACATCATCCAGGCTTGGCGCTGACATGGCAATGATGGCAGGCGACAGCAATGATGCCCTTGCTAAGCAGGAGTGGCTGAGGTGGTGGCAAAAATGGGCGTCGAGGGACAGAACTGATGCTTTTCTTCCTCAGCAATGGCCAGAGGTGCTGCCACAGCAAAAAGAGGAAAATAAAAGGACATTACTGCGACATTTCCAATTCTGGCTGAGATGGAGTAATAGGGACTGAAATTACCTGCCTGAAACAACCTAAGAAAAATATGATAAATTAGATGAAACTATATTTTTCAAGACAGGGAACATCGGATAAGGAAGGACAGAGATCCCTGAGGGGTGAGAAACAAGCAAGGTAAGACTTACAATTATCCTAGCAATTACCTTGAAAGAGTTTCCAGGTGTATTAGTCCATTTTCATACTGCCATAAAGAATACCTGAGACTGGATAATTTATCGTAAAAGAGGTTTAATTGACTCAGTTCTGCATGGCTGGGAATGTCTCAGGAAACTTATAATCATGGCAGAAGGCGAAGGGGAAACAGATTACGTCTTACATGGTGGCAGGAGAGACAGCACGCAGGGGGAAGGGCCAGGAGGGAAAAAAAAAAGACACTACTGTGAGAATTTGTTCTCAGAGTTCAGGAGAGACATCCGGGATACCCAGAATTCTTTTCAAAGAATCTGAGGGCAGGTAGACTTCACCCAGAGCAGACGGTGACAAAGTCAGGGCAGCCCTGTCCCACAGCTGGTGTCATCACCCTGTTCTCACATCCACATCTGGGAAGTCTGAGCACCGCCCTGATTCTCCACCTAGAGCCCCAAGATATATCCTTGAGGATTGCTGTTTTCCACTCAGGAATTTATTTGGGGGTTATCATTTTGTTAATATTTAAAAAATCAGATCTCTACTCACCATGTGGATGACCACATCATCATGAAATGTCACTACATAATTCAATGCTTGTATTTGTAGTTCTTTTTTCTGTTTATGCTTACATCAAATGGAGGATAATGACATGGCATACTGTTTGAATGTAGAGTTTGTAGTAGAAAAAGTGAATGGGAGAAATGAGCTAGTGAATGCCCATGATGTTAGAGGCATGTTGAACCAGCACTGAGCTCTGAGTAGTGTATTCAGGTATATAGTGAACAGATACATTACCCAGACCTCCTTGTTGTTCAGATCAACTTGCAGGGAGGAGGAAATACACAATGGAAAATGTTCTATTTCTGATTCACACTACACATAGTTGCGTTAGATTTCCATAAAGTGCAGGTTTCAAAAATTCCTCATCTTTGAGTATGTAAGGCAGCCTTATAAGGTCAACAAATGGCAAACCATCAAAATTGGCATTTGAGGCTTGTTTACTAACAGAACTTTTTAAAATTAAATTTGAGGCCTGCTTATCCTGAACTAGAAAACAGAACTTTTGAATTTTGCAACTTTTTATAGTATAATTCTCCTAATAAATATACTTACTACAGTAGCTTTCTGAGGTCAAAATTCAGGAACAGAATTAAATGTAGAACTGGAGCCAAGCCTCCCACTTCTACTCCTAAACCTCATTTTAGTAATTTGCTTATCAAAATAACATCATCAGTCCCATTAAATTGCTATCATTAATTCAATAGTGTGCTTTTGTAAGTCTGTTTGCATTAACTTCAAATTGTTTTGATTCTATGGTTGTATAAAAAGTAAAGGACTTTGTACCTAGATTCATAGTTGCATACATTTCAGTAATATTATCAGAAAATATAACATTGAGAATCTATAAGAATTTTTCCTTTTTATAAAAGGTCTATTTGCTTCTTCATTTTGAGAAATACTTGATTAGCAAAATGAAGCATCACATATTCTACTATATATTGACCTAGTTTTTCTGCTATTGTTCAACAGTATGAATTATTTCAACACAACTGAAATTTATCCCCAGACTTCTTTAACCTGTACTTAAATCTTTTATTTTTTCTTTTGTGACAGAGTCTTGCTCTGTTGCCCAGGCTGGAGTGCAGCAGCATGGTCTCAGCTCACTGCAAACTTGGCCTCCCAGGTTCAGGTAATTCTTTTGCCTCAGCTTCCAAAGTAGCTGGGATTACAGGCGTGCACCACTACTCCTGGCCAATTTTTTTTTTTTTTTTTAGTATTTTTAGTAGAGATGGATTTTTGCTATGTTGGCCATGCTGTTCAATTAAATCTTTAATATTCAGACTACCAAAGTCCAAGCCTCTTTCTCAAATGAGACATGCTTTCTTTTACTGAGTACCCGCATGCTATAAGTTCTGGGATGTCTGAAACTGGCATGTCCTTGTTAGTTATTGCCCCCAGCCACAGGTGTTCCCAGAGCACTGTTGAATCCCATCGTGAGCACTGGCCTGTTTTTCAAATGTCCAAAACACAGTTAAAACAAGGCCCTGGAGTTTAACTGAAAAAACAAGGATAGTCCAAGAACAATAGAGAGGAAGTAATATGTTTTGGCTACGGGTCCCCACCCAAATCTCATGTCTTACTGTGATCCCCAGTGTTGGAGGAGGGGCCTGGTGGGAGGTGATTGGATCATAGGGGTGTTTTCTAATGGTTTGGCACTATCCCCCAGTGCCGTCCTGTGATAGAAATCTGGTCTCATGAGATCTGGTTCTTTAAGTGTGTGGCACCTTCTCTCTCCCTCTCTCTCTCTCTCTCTCCCCACCACTCCATCATGTAGGCATGCCTACCTCCCCTTTGACTTCTGCTATAAGTTTTCTGAAGCCTCCCCAGAAGCAGAAGCTGATATAGCCAGCAGAACCATGAGGGGATTAAACCTTAAACCTATTTTCTTTCTAAATTACCCAGTCTCAGGTAAGTCTTTACAGCAGTGTGAGAACAGGCTTATACAGCAACATAGTTAATACCACCAGGGGTTTCATTTAGGGCTTGAAGACCAATTCCTGGCCTCTGAACTCCCACTCCCCTACCTCAGCTCTCTGCCTTGTCCCCAGAAGCCCAGTCCAGCCCCCACTGAACCTCTCCAGGCCTCTCCCCACCTCACAGGCCTGGTCTCCAGCTTTCTTCCTATCACAGAATGACCCACAGTGGGTCCATCTCCTTTTGGGAAACTCTTGCCACTACCCAGATGGTGAGCTCTGCCCTCCAAATGCTGGGTTATCTAGTCTTAAATAGCAGTTCATGTGCTATCCCAATCACACGGCTCCCATCCATATTAAGGGACAAAAAAAATGACTCTAATTCTGCAAGGATATAGTCATCTTAAAAATACATTCCATTTATATTACAAAACAGAACTTAATAAAGAGGTCTGCAGCATCTACATCCGGGTTTATAATAGCTTCAATTTTCTCCAAGAAAAATAAAAGCACGTGTTTTATATTTGTGAAATTAAAGTGCCCTTTTTGGTCCTTTCTACCCAAATATAGAAGATCTGCTCCAAAGGTGAATTACATTATATCTAAAATTTCTAAAATAAGGACAAAGATAATAATAATGAAAAACAAAGTCTCAGCTCTTTTGGATATTATAGTAAATAAGGAAAAGCTTTTTTAAATGCAAAAATAATATCAAATGTTCAAAATTCATGTGACAGACAATATAATATAGCAATGGAATCTGTGAAACCTGATTTCAGGTCTAGAAACAGACTAGCTGGGATTTAAGATCCTGGTTCTCCTATTGACTAGCTGGGCAAATGACCTGAACTCACTGTGTTTTCTATGCTCATCTGTAAAATGGGGATAACAGCACCTCCCTCATAGGGTTACTATGAAGATTTAAATATACAACGGCTTAAAACCTTTCCCACTGTATAATAAGTACTCAGTACATGTGAACTGTGATGATCATAATGATGATGATGATGATGATGAAGAAGACAGTGATGATGATACTGGTGGTGATAATGGTGATGATGGCTGGGTATCTGAAGGCGGTTAAAAAAAATTCCGGAAAGAGTCTCAATTTGTGCTTCTCATTATCATCATTGATAATGTACACTGAAAACTGAACATCGTCTCTTAATCTCCTTCAATGCCCTTTTATCCCCAGTGTGGCTTGTGCCATTTAAGGTACAATGAGGGACTGAGAAGAGGGTATGGTTGAGCCAATCGAATCTTTCTCACCTTTCTTCTGTGGTGACAGTCTCATTATCAGGAACTCTGGTGGGCACAGCTCTTTGTGGTTCTTCATGCAGGATTAGCAGGGCAGAGTAGTGTCAAGCTCAAGGTGCGAGAGAAGTCTGAGGAGGACCATCAGGCTGGGAGACTCCAGGGGCCAGAAAGTGAGAGGGACTGTGAGGTGAGGGGGCCGGGGTGGGGGGCGGGTCTTCAGATCATAAAGTGAGCAGCTGAAGAACTTCCCCCTAAACTCCCGAAGATAAATCCTCATGCTATGGCCCCCCAAACTCCCTGGCTGTATGGGGTGGGCTGAAAGTCCAGGCTCTGAGGGTCTGGGCTTGGCCGCATCTTCAGAGGGCTATGAAGCTGTTAATCTTCTCACCCATCTCTCTGGACACTGCTGGTGGGAGGTGGAGATGAGATTTCCATGTCTTGATCTCAGTCCCTTCTGCTTCCACTCCCCACCTTACCTCTAGGGATCTTTTCTGCTGACAACTCTCAGAAGAAGGAAAGGAACCCCCAAATCAGAATTTCTTTTTGGATACCCATGATGCAGCTCAGTGGACAAAAAAGATATTTATGACAGGTCACTAACCTGGTTACTCATTCAGTCAAAAATATTTCATTAAGAAAATTTGAAGTGGTGAGCATCATGGGAGTCCCCAAAAGAACAACCTTAAATAATCCTAAAGCATGTCACAATGCTCATTTATAATTATGAAAACAAAATACTGTGGCCAAAAATGCTTTGAGGTTTTGAGGTAAAATATTCTGTCTAAGCATTTCTGAGTGCTCGAAATTTACCCTTTATGTCAAAGAAATATGAATTAAATATAAGTAATAGTTTTATGACAGTAGAGCAAATGGATGTGTTTTAAGACTGAATGACCAACATTTATTATTAATTTAATGTTCGTGTGCTGCTTGTGTGCATAGATAGATAGATAGATAGATAGATAGATATAGTTTTTTTTTTTTGAGACAGTCTCACTTGGTTGCCCAAGCTGGAGTGCAGTGGCATAATCTCGGCTCACTGCAACCTCCACCTCCTGGGTTCAAGCGATTCTCCTGCCTTAGCCTCCTGAATAGCTGGGATTACAGGTGCCTGCCATCATGCCCAGCTAATTTTTGTATTTTTAATAGAGACAGGGTTTCACCATGTTGGTCAGGCTGGTCTCAAACTCCTGACCTCATGATCTGCCCACCTCTAAGTGCTGGGATTAGACCATGAGCCACTGCGCCTGGCCAGCTGCTTGTACCTTTTTAAACAATCAAATTATTTAATATAAACATTTTACTATATTTACTGTTTGCTTTACCAACAGGTGGAAGGTCTTGAGTTTGTTGACGTCACTCTCAAAATGCTTTCAGGTAATTCTTGTCAAATAAGAGTTGACGATTTGCATTTTCTTGATGATTAGTAATGGTGAGAATTTTGTCTAAGTGAAATAAGCCAGGTACAAAAAGACAAATGTCATATGTTTCATTCATATGTGGAAGCTAAAGAAGCTGATCTCATAAAAGTAGAAGGTAAAATACAGGAGGTTGGGAAGGGTAGTGGGGAAGAGCGACAGAGTGAGGCTGGTTAACAAATACAAAAATATAGTTAGATAGGACGAATAACTTCTAATATTCCATAGCATAACAGGGTGACTGTAGTTAATAATTTATTGTGTATTTCAAAAATAGCTAGAAGAGAGGATTTGGAATGTTCCCAACACGAAGAAATGATAAATGTTTGAGCTGATAATATGTCAATTACCCTGATTTGATCATTATACATTGTATGCATGTACTGAAATATTACATACACCCTATAAATATGTACAATTATTATGTGTCAATTAAGAAAGAATGACAAAGGGAAAAAAGACTTATCTCCCAGTGATCACAGGGATGAGGAAAGAAAAACAAAAATAAGTTTTTAAAAAAGAGAGAAAAAATACTTGATGAAATTAACTTCTCAGCTCACATCTGTGTTACATGATCATGAGATAGAAAATGGTCATCTTCCCATCAGTATTTTGGAGTGCCCCTAAGCCTGCCTCATAACGTTCACAGGCCACCTCTCCCACCTTTCAGATACCCTACTCTGCCAACGTGCAAGATTTCCCCCAGGCTCTGCAGGTTCTCATTGAAACACTCATATATTTTATTATTTATTGGAAAAAAGAAAAATATGAAATTGGCCTCACCGTTGGCTTTCCTTTTCCTCTTCCCTCTCCTCCCTACCTTCTGGGTCATGGCAGCTCTAATTGAGTTAAGCTTTGTGTAATTCTGAAGCTATGCTCATAGAAAAAATGTTGAAATTCTATAGAGCACCTACTAATGACCCAAGAAAAACTGGAGGCAGCTATAGATATTTTTTTCTTTTTCTAGTTTCTGGAACTAGGGGCTGATTCTTTTGAGATGCATAATTTAGTTACAGCCAATTGATGAAGGAGTCAGTTATTTTAGGAAACTGCCTTCAAGCTCAATTAGAAATCTTGAGACCCAGTATGAAATTTCCATTTTCACATAGCATACTATAAAAAATTGTCTGTTTTTAAAAATGAACTTATGCAAGGATAGTCAATCTATTTAACTTATAGCTTTCTTTTTTCTCTAACTTCAAACCAAAGGTGTTTTAATTCCCATAGAAAAGTATTAACAAATAATGATGACTAACTTTATTCATATAATTAGCCTTTTGCAGTTATAAAATGTCTTCATTGCTTTTTTTCATTTGGTCCCATGACAGTTCTTTAAGCTGACTGGGACCTGGACTCCCATTTCTATTTGACTCCTGAGGAAACTGACCATCAAAAACAAAGTATGCTGCTTGAGATCATATAGTTGTTAAGTGGTAGGTCTGAGACAGAGCTCATCTTTCGACAAAGAAGAATTATTCTTAATTAATGGAGTAGAATTTGCAGTGATTTTGTACTTGCTTTATAGACACACAAAATTAATCAAGTCTCAGAAATTTGAGGATGCAGTGGGAACTCACCTTTGGAAGGGGGTGGAAATGGGCTCAGACCTCCACAAATAGGTGGCTGTTTACAAACTCAGACCCATAATGTTCCCTCCCCTGAAGAGGTTTCCTTTCCTGCTCCTACTGGGATATACTGGGAAATGACTGGCTCAGCCCCACTCCTTTAGTTTTTAAAATCTGTATATGACAACCTCAGGGAGCAAAACATGCTTCAGGTCAGGCTGCGTGTGGTGACTCATGTCTGTAATCCCAGCACTATGGGAGGCCCAAGTGGGCGAATTTTTGAGGTCAGAAGTTCGAGACCAGTCTGACCAACATGGTGAAACCCTGTCTGTACTAAAAATACAAAAATTAGCCAGGCATGGTGGCACATGCCTGTAATCTCAGCTACTCAGGAGGCTGAGGCAGGGGAATCACTTGAACCTGGGAGGCGGAGGTTGCAGTGAGCCAAGATCACACCACTGCACTCTAGTCTGGGCGACAGAGGGAGCCTCCATTTCAAAAAAAGAAAGATGTTTCAGGTCAAAGGCTGGGTTCAGTTTTTTGCCAGACAAACAATAATGACAAATAACCTTGAAAAAGAAAAGTATTATGAAATTTCTTGTTCATGATGTCAGGGCAAGAACACAAGCCTTAGGGGCTGATACCTTGGCTTGCCCCCTGCTCTGGTGGTATTTGCAGCGTGAAAGCAGGTAACTCACTTTGCTTTACCAATCCTGTTTCCTCACCTATAAAATGGAGCTGTACTTTCCTACTCTATTGTATTCTTATGACTACGAAATGAGATTTCATGGGAAGTAATAGTGATAAGCAGAGTTGCTTAACGGATGCAGGTTGTCCTCCCTATATTTCACAGACTTGGCTCTTGAATATCTCTATTTGCCTCCCAAAGCCAAATACATAGTTGCTTACTGCTGGAATGATGAGGTCCCTTATGTTCTGCCCACCTTGTCTGAGGGCACGTGCAGTTTTTCCTTCCCCTGATAGGCGACTTCACCAGCCTATCAGTGCAGGGGCACTCTTTCCCTGGGTGCACAGAGCTGGAGATTAGCCAACCTTCAAAAATAGTTATTGAATGAAAGAACAGAGTTGGCCTGAGTGTTAATTCCTACCCCAGGATCCCCGCAAGTGGACTCTGTAACATGACGATTTTATTTATATTTCTTTGAAGGCTAGCAAAGAATCTAAGTGTCATTTAAGCTTAATCTGACTTAGAGGTCACCATTTCCAACTCATCCTCAGCTGCAGGTTTAGAGACCATATTGTGTGGCAGCCGAAGAGAAGTTTCAACCTGGGTCTTGGTGAAATGCTGAAGAAGGAAGTAGAGTCAGGAGGGTTGTCTTCTTTAAACTTCAAAGAGGCAGGAAACAATGGCCCTGCTCAAAGAAAAGATGGCTACATTTAATATATCCAGGGCTTCCTTCCTACTGACCCAATTTTTTAAGGGTATGCCAATGCTTGATACTCCCAATAACACTATCAGCTTTTCATCCCATCAACTACTTGCGCATTCAACGAATAACTACTGAGCACCTCTTATATGCCAGGCACTGTGCTAGGTGTTGGTATGCAGTGCCCAGCACTTAAAGGCACTTTAAGGTCTGTGAATTCAACTCTTCAGTCTATACTTGAATAGCTTTATTAAATCATTTTTCAGTCTTCAAAAATTAATGGTCCATCATTAAAAACCTCCAAGAAAGACCTATCACTTTGGTGAAGAAGAGGCGGATCTCTCTGGCTGCTCTGAAATGAGAAAGTCTTTCTTGTATAGAGCCCATGTAAACCTCTGGTCCTAGCTCCACCCCTCTGGAGCCATAGAAAATGGGTTTAATCTCTCTCCATCTGCTATTCTTTCAAAACTGTGAAGACAGCTATTGCTTCTCCCTTAGGCTTTGCTTCTCAAAGCCAGCATTCCCAAATCTTTCTGCAGTACCACACACATCATGGTCCCCTCTGCATTCTCACCACAGTCCTTCTAATCCCCGAGAATGGAGGACAAAGAGGAAGGAATGACTGTCTGTTCTAGAAACCAGGCATGAAGATAATGCTCTGAAATTTCTGGCAACCACATGAAGGAGAATGGGCACAGCCAGGGTCTGAAGATATCTAACACATATCAAATGCAGAATTTGGAGCAAATTAACCGGATATTAACTGCAAGGAGATGGAATAAAAATAGGAGCATTTAGACAGACCTTCAGGAAAGCTTCCCACCATGAGCCTGGACTGTGCCAAACCCCAAGCATTTGGAAAATAGCTTGAGATGTTCAGCAAGTCCCAAATGCAAGCATTTGGGGATGGTTTATGCTGTCTTAATTGTCCTCGTTTCCACTAGAGTAGCTTGACAAGGCACTCATTTGCTGAATTTCTTCCAGATAAAGAGTGGTTTCTGATTCAACACAGTTAGAGCCTCTCCCTTTTTTTTTTTTTTTTTTTGTTGCCTCTTCTTTTTTCCCCCTTTTCTTTGTTGTTGGCCAAAGTTCTTCCCAAGAGACCACAGATTTCTCTCAATGAGAACTGTTTTCATTATCAAGTATGATGAGCATATCGAGGAAGTTGATTTATATTCAGTTTGAAGTTTCTCTTTAAGAGAAAAAAAGTGATCATCTCTCCTCTTAAATAAAGTAGCTGGCACTTGTGCTGCAAATGTATTAAACATTTCCAGATTAAATTCCAGCAGAGTACAGTCTATCATTGTACAGGGATAATGCACTCCAGTGTTTAGACAGACCCCTGCTTTCTGCCACGGATGAGAAGGTTCAGGCATAATGCACAGAGTCTAAAAGGACTGCAGCATCCCAAAGAGAAGTGCTGAGAACTGGCTGATACACCAGAGTCATCCAGAATGCCCTGGAGACTACAGTGAGGAGACTGCCCTGAGCTAAGGTAGCAGTCACCTTCCCAGGATCAAAAGGCAGTATGCAGGAAAAAAGAGCAGACATGCAGTGTGGCCATGCCATGCTCTCAGGACATTTGGTGTGAACATACTAATGGCAGAACACCAAGTCCAATGGCAATGCTTCCACATGACACAATCCCTATGAGAAAAGTTCTGGGGATACAGTTGAGAGATAGCAGGGAAGTCAATGATGGAAGACTGATCTTTTGACAAATGAAAGGTTTTTTTAAGCAGCAAGAGGACAACCCCAGATTTGCCAGCCTTCATTATGCATATTGCTCACTCACGAAGAATTGAGATCCAAGTAAACTTAAAACCATCTTGTCCTTCAGCCTATTCAGATTTGCAGGCTAACTCAATCACAAGGAGGTCTATCAGACAGTGCGGGCTGTCTGCCCAACATCCCTTCTTGTATCATCCTGATAAAAGAACCCTGATTTTGTTAGGAGTGGGTGTAATTGACTTAATTGTATCAATTTTCATGCTATACTTTTCAGCATTCCATGCAACAAGGACTAGCTTTGGAGTAGTAGAGTTTTAGCTAAGGAGGTATACGCAGAAGTCGTGGGGATTTCTTGTAGTTTTCCTTTTTCAGTTGAGGGTTGAAATCATCTTGCTCCCTTTTTTATCTTCCTGTTTTAAACCTGGCTGTGAGGCTACAAGTCCAGCAGCCATTTTGCGACAATGAGGATGACAGCCATGCACTGAGATGGGGGAGCAGAAAAATGGAAGGAGCCTGAGACTTGATGGCTCTCCAGCAGCAGACTTAGACTATATCCTTCTTCAGCCACCAGTCCCCTCTCCCACCCACCCCACACATATACACACACTTCTCCACTTCAGGAAATGCAACCACCATCTTCCCCAAAGCTCTGGGAGTCATCCTCGACTTTCCCCTTTCTCTTACTGTCCCTTCTACTCTTGCATATTCCATTACCAAATTCTATCAATTCTACCAGCAAAATAGATCTCAAATTCACCTCCCTTTCACCTCTGCTGCCGCCTCTGTAGTGGACTCATTGACACCTGGAATGTTGCAAGAGTCTCTTACTGGGGCTCTCCACAAGGGCTTGGCTTCCTGCAGTTCACTGCCACACAGCAACAGAAGTGCTTTCCCAAAACAGGCCTGATAGCATCACTCCTCACTCCCCACTTAACACCCTTCATGGCTTTTTACTGCATTGAGTTCCTTACGATTTCCCTGACGCCCTTCACGACCTGGCTCCTGGCCACCTCTCCAACTTCTCTCACCACTCTTTCCTCTTCTTCCAGTGGCTCACAACCACTCATTCCCATCCAAAATGTTCTTGCCTTCAGTTCAGTTCTATTTCATCCTTCAGGTCTTAGCTGAAGTGTCATGAAAATTTTCCTGACCACCGTACCTAAAGGAAATTACCCTACTGTTGCTCTCATTCCTGACCCACTGCCTTCTTAACACTTTTACAACTTGAAATGATTGAATTGGCTTGCTTAGCTATAGTTATTTGGTTTTGGACAACAGACAGACTCCACTAAGACAAAACTCATATCTTTTTTGTTATTTTTTTATCCCTAGTGCCTAGCCTACTGCCTAGGACATAGAGCTCAGTAAATACTTGCGAAATGAATGAAGGGTGAATGAATTTTATTTGGATATGATATGATGCAGTGTATGAAATTTTTCACTGATAGAAGTATAATATGGAAATTTCTATTACAATGTTATTTTAAGCTACTGTTTAGAAATCATATATAACATACTTTTAAGCTCATTTATTTCTACTTTCTCATTATTCAATTGATGCTTATGTCAGAAAATATAATTTGACTCATGAATACATATTAAAATGTAGATTGAAATTTAACTTTATTTTATGACATCAAAACACTTTCCTGACCTTGAAATATTTTTTTCATAATATTCTTATAAAACACTTTCTGACCATGAAATATTATTTTTCATATAATTCTTATAAAAACAGGGTCTCCCTCTATTGCCCAGGCTGGAGTGCAGTGACGCAATCACAGCTCACTGCAACCTTGACTTCCCAGGCTCGAGTGATCCTCCCATTTGAGCCTCTCGAGTAGCTGGGACTACAGGCATGCACCACCATGCCCAGCTAATTTTAATATTTTTGTTTCTAAATGGAAAGATAAGAAAAGTTTTTTCAGATTGGAATACAAATTCCAAATAAACTACTTTGCAAATGACACATGGGTGTTGTGAATAAACTTATTCCTGGGTAACAGCATGGTCTGTGGAATTAGAAAACCTGGATTCATATCCAGGTTTTGATAGTCATTTACTATCTGTGTTACATAGGGCAAACTGTGTGCCTTAATTTTCTCAAAAGTACTATCAGGGGTAGTAGTAACATCCATCAGAGAGACATTGCTGTAATGTCTCAATGAGAAATGCATTGTAAATATGTTTCAAAGTACCTGGAATATACTGAATACCACCTAATTTGTATGAGTTTCCTAGAGCTGCCTTAATGAAGTACCTGGAATATACTGAATATTGCCTAATTTTAGATATTGTATGTTTCCCAAAGCTGCCTTAATGAAGTGCCACAGACTGGTGGCTTAAACAACAGAATTTAAATTTCTCACAGTTTGGAGGCCAGAAGGACTCAATCAAGGTGTCAACAGGGTTGATTTCTCCTGAGGCCTGTAGATGGCTGCTTTCTCCCTTCATCACATGGTCTTCCCTCTGCACCCATTGTGCCTAAATATCCTCTTTTTCTTTCTTAGAGACAGGGTCTCACTCTGTTGCCCAGGCTAGAGTGCAATGATACAATCACGGCTCACTGCAGCCTCAACCACCTAGGCTCAAGTGATCCTCCCATCTCAGTCTCTCAAGTAGCTGGGACTACAGGTGTGTGCCACCATGCCAGGCTAATTTTTTTTGTGGGGGGGTAGAGATGAGTTTTGTCATGTTGCCCAGACTGGTTTTGAACTCCTGGGCTTAAGCCTCCCAAAGTGCTGAGACTATAGGTATGAATCACTGTACCCAGCTTGAATTTCTTCTTCTTATAAGGATACCAGTCCTATTGGATTAAGACCCACCTGATGACTTCACTTTAGTTTAATTACCTCTTTAAAAACCTTATCTTCAAATACAGTCACATCATGAGATACTGGGGGTTAGGACTTCAGCATATTACTTTTAGGGGACATAATTCAGTGCTTACCACTATTAATATTCCCCCAGATCGTGTGTAGAGTTTCTTTCTTCAACACTAGTTTTTGAAATTCTGCAGACTTAATGTGAATTCGAAGAGATGAGCATTAACAAATTTGGTAACTAGCATTGTGAGGGAAACTTGCAGGGTACTTGTCTTTTTTATGCTTGTTATCGGCTTGTTTTTAATGTGAGTGTTCCTTTTACTTCCTGGTTTTAGCAAATAATTTATTACAGTCTACTTAAATTGTGTGAGACTAATAATAAACACAACTGTAAACTGTATAGTGGTCAGAACCACCCTGAAGTGGACAGTGTGCTGAGCTGAGTGTGGGTGAAGATGAAGCCATAGCCATCCTTCCTCAGTGCTCACCAGCCTACACCCTCCAGGGCTTCTCAACCTCTGTGTAGACACTCTGACCCATTCCAACAAAAGAGAAAGTATTTTAAAAGTTATACTGCCAATTTTTTAAAAGTAAAAGGAGAAACAGATCTTCAGATCTACTTTTAATAGTATAGGCACACCGAAACACCAACACCAAACTCTGAGGTTTTGCTCTCCATCGTTGAAAAATGCTAATCTAAGCTAAAACTTCTCTCCAGCAACTTGTAATGTATACTTGAAAGTTAAACAAAGACAGTGTATTGAAATTCCTGGGCTTGAATCTTGCCATTAATTAGCTATAGAGTTGGTGCAAAAGTACTTGTGGTTTTTGTCATTAAAAGTAATGGAAATCGGGGCAAAAACAGGTAATTAAAAGTAATATTTAGTGGTAAGCATATCATTTACTCTCTCTGAGTCTCAGTTTCCTATGCCATAAAATTGGGAAAACAATATATATATTTCTCTCCCACCTCACTGAAGTCTTATGAGGACAAAGGGATATAATAAAGCACTTAGAAAACTATAACCAACCAAAATCAATACAACAGTCAATACAAATTAATACTGATAGTGAATACTTACATGGTCCTTACTCTGCTAGGTGCCATTCTAAGAGTTTTGTATGCATGGGTTCATTTGATCCTCAAAACAACTCTTTGAAATAGGTACTGTCATTAGCTTTCATATGGCTGTTGAATTAGTTACACAAATTTTAAGTTGGCTTTTAAATTTCTATACACTTGGGCTTTTCAAACTTCATTGTACACATGTGTCCCCTGAGGATCTTGTTGAAAAATTCTGAGTCTTATTTAGTAGATCTGAGGAGGGGCTAGAGATGCTGCATTTCTAACATGTTCTCAAGTTATCAGATTTAAAGATGAGTTATATGCATTTTTCTTTTGCACATACACAAAAAGCAAGTGTTCTAAATTTGTTGGTTCCGTGTTAAATGGCTGTCAGTAACATGCTCATTAGTAGTGTGTGTGTGTGGGGGGTGGTTTGTATGTATATATTTAAACAGTCTATCATTGAGTGTGTTAGCACATGAAAAGATGCTCAACATCACCAGCCATCAGGGAAATGCAAATTAAAGCCACAGTGAGATACTACTTCACATCTATTAGGATGGCTATAATAAAAGAAAATAGAAAATCACAAGTGTTGGTGAGGATGTGGAGAAACTGGAACTCTCATACATTGCTGGGGAAATATAAAATGGTGCAGCCACTGTGGGAAACAGATTGGACATTCCTTAGTTAGTTAGAGACAGAATTGCCATATGATCCAGCAATTCCACTCCTACTCCTAGATATACACCCAAGAGAATTGAAAACATGTTCCCACACAACCTTATACATGAATACTCCTAATATCTACA
Organism: Aotus nancymaae; assembly: GCF_030222135.1. Lineage (NCBI taxonomy): Eukaryota > Metazoa > Chordata > Mammalia > Primates > Aotidae > Aotus > Aotus nancymaae. Next base: position 36,617,176 of record NW_026988471.1, read on the forward strand.
TTGCAATTGCCAAAAGATGGAAACAACTCAAATGTCCATCAGTTGACAAATGGATAAACAAAAGTGATAGATCCTTACAATGGAATATTATTTAGCCAAAAGAAAATGAAGTACTGATACACACTACAACATAAATGAACAGTGAAAACATTATGCCATGTGAAAGAAGCCAGATACAATAGGCCACATATTCTATGATTCCATCTATGTGAAATATCAACAACAGGCAAACTCATAAAAACGAAACACAGGCTGAGCACAGTGGCTCATGCCTGTTTGTATTTTTAAAAAGTACTGGTGTTTTTGTTGTTAATAGTACTTTTCATGTCGTATCTAACCAACTATTCCCTAATCCAAGGTCACAATTTACTCTTATATTTTCTTCTAAGAATTTTATAGTTTAGCTCCTACTTTTAGGTCTATGTTTCACTTTGAGTTAAGTTTCGTATATGTGGTGAGATAGGAGCTCAACTTAACATTTTTGCACATGGATTACCAGTTGTCCCAGCACCATTTGTTGACAAGACTATTCTTTCCCCATTGAATTATCTTGGTATCCTAGTTATGATGGTTAAATTTTATGAGTAACTTGGCTAGTCTGTGGTACTCAGTCATTTGTGAAGGTATTTTGTAGCTGTGATTAACATCTACAACTGATTGACTTTAAGTAAAAGAGATTACCCTGGATAATGTGAGTCATCCTTATCCAATCAGCTGAAGACCTTCAGAGCAAAAATGGAGGTTTCCCTGAGAAGGAATTTTGCCTCAAGACAGTTACACAGAAATCCTGTCTGTATTGTGCCTGCTGGCCTGCCCTACAGTTTTCACACTCAAACTGCAGTATCAACTTTTGCCTACTTTGCATGTCTTTTCTTTCTTTTCTTGCCTAATTGCCCTGACCAGAACTTCCCATATAATATTGAATATAAGTGGCAAGAGTGAATATCCCCGTCTTGTTCCTGATCTCAGAGAAAAAGCTCTTAATCTTTTACCATTACATATGATTTAACTGTGTTTCTTTTTGTAAATTCTCTTTATCGGGTTAAGGAATTGTCCATCCTACTCCTAATTTTTTGAGTGTTTTTATAATGAAAGGGTGTTGGATTTTGTCAAATGCCCTTTCTACGTCTATTGAAATAGTCATGTGGTTTTTGTCCTCATTTTACTGACTTAGTGTATAAGAGAGGTTGATTTTTATATGTTGAACCACTCTTGAGTTCCTGGGATAAATTCCATTTGGTCATGGTATATAATTCTTTTTATATTTGCTAGAAACACACACACAAACACACCCTAAAAACCATTGTATTAAAAGCATTTAGCAATAAAACAACCAAATATAAGAGAAAAATAAAATCCCTCAGATAACTTTGTAAATTGAAGATGTTTTTGTAATTTTAAGAAATGATTATCTTTGGAATGTTGTTAGCTACAGTACATCTGAATTGACCGAAAATGACTAGGTCATTCTGATGAATCAAACTTTATTAGACAAGCAGGATTCAATTTGGCTTATAGAACATCTTTGAATTTCTGCCATAATTTCAAATATTACATCCTTTTCCCCATTACCTGCACTTCCATTTGCTGCCTCCAAATCCCTGTGGGGTAGGGGCTAGTGGGGATGGTGCAGAGTTGGTGGGCATGGCATATACTCTGGATTACCCTAAAAAATGCAGCATTTTAGGGAAGGAAAGTCCAGCAAGTAGAGGCAAGAGTGAGCCGGGCATTATGTGTGTCTGGTTAACTCAGTTGTTAATCAGGTGAGCTTGTAGGCTGTGGGGTCAGAGATTCCTTAAATCACTCAGGTTTTGGCCTTAAACCCAGCTACTTCAGCACAGGAATCAAGGCTCATTTTCACTTCAGATTACCAGTTGCTAATTAGTTTCCACAATTGTCTTAGATGTGCATTTGTATTCTTGTGGCCGTTTTGTAAGGGGCTCCATTTATTTAGAGTAGAATAGCTAAATGTACAGAGAAATGGAGGGCTATTATAGAACCTTGGTCAAGTGTGCAGGACTTCAAGGTGTATATAAAATTCACTTAATCTGTGCCCTTTAAATGTGTATCGAAGGAGATGACTTTTCAACACTTCCACGTTTTCTCACTGTCCTCATTAGCATTATAGGTCTCTCTGCCAAGAAGTCTTCCTTACCTCTGACTTGACTTTTTCTCTTGTTCTATCATCAGTGGAGATGGGAAACAGCTGCTCTATTTTATGGCCTCACTGTTACTTTAATTTATCTCTGCTGTAAACAGAATTGCTTAAAACTTAATAGAACATTTCAGTTAGGCACGTAGAAAGAACCTTCTGTCTTGCTCCAGTCATTCCCAATAGATGTAGTTTATTGCCTTAATTTATGTTTTTGTTTCTGTTGTTGTTGCCTTTTTTTGGTAAATAGCGTGATTTTATCTTTATGACCATATTTTTCCTAGGAATTCTCTGGGCACATGGTATTTCAAAATCTTGCTAATTTAAAGACCCGTTTCACAAACTGAGAGATGATCTTGATAGGACAATGAAATGAAAGTTTAAAGAATACCTCGTGGTCTCAAAGTTGGCAAAGACTCAAGCATTGTTATTGCAGCTCCTCAGAGGTGGTGTGGATGGAGCTCATAGATAAAGGGTCTGTAGCTAGATCTGTGTATCTAACATAACTGCTGGTGTTTTACACAAGTGAGAAATATTTAAGGGTAAAATCCTGGCATGAAATGGAGTCCCTCTTTCTGCTGGTATTTTACACAAGTGAGAAATATTTAAGGGTAAAATCCTGGCATGAAATGGGGTCTCTCTTTCCCTTTAGATACCTTTCTACTTTGGCCAAAGGATGGAGAAGTCTTTTGTAAGGGCAGACTGGTAGCTTCTACCCACTGATGGCAATGACCTGTGACCCAGAGAGCAAGGATAAAAAATATAGAAATAGGCATATGATTCCTCAGAGGAAGTTGCTTAATGCTTAAGCCATGGGGCTAAACTTTGTCCTGCCCTGTGGATTTATGGTCTCACATGTGGATGGGAGAAATGCAACAGCAGATCACCACTGGGTGAACCAGCCACCTCTGCTGAGGGCTGCAACTTCTTACTCTCTCAATGATGCAAATCAGGTTACTAACATGTGTCATCATGTTTTCACTCCATCCCATTGCCTCCTAGGTGGGCATAGAGGAATTCCTTCACTGATACAGACAGCCCCAAAGCTGACCAGGATTGTTTTCAGGGATTTTACAAATAGGGGAGAAGAGCTCAGATGTAGGGATTTCAGTTTCCATTGTTACTTCAACATCCTTTCTTCCTGGAAGTGAAATCAATTACATATTCTCTAGCAGAATCAACTCTTTTTTTTAAAAAAATAGCAGATGATAAGGATCTAGGGAACATTCTAAGGGATTTCTCTTTTCCATTATAAAATTCTTTAGAAACCATGAAGTCTTCTGATAGTCTGTTATTTCACAAAGGGACTTTCTAATAATTGGCCTACATTAGCAGCAGATTTGCACTATTGTCAAAAACTATGCCCGTGTGCTGTGCTTAATTGCTTAGGTTCTAATCTGAGCTGTATCGCTCCTATCTGTGTGACTTTGGGTAAATTACTTAAACTCCCTAGGCCTCAGAATAACAATATCTACCTACATGCACCTGAATCTTTTAGAACAATACTCAGCAGACAGTGAGTGCTCAAACTAACCTTGGCCATGATGACAATGGTGCTGCTGGTGGTGATGGTGGCAGTGGAGATGATGTGCTAGGTGCTTTACTAGTCTCTTAGATGTAAGCAAATCCTCACAAGTAACCATTTTCCTTTTACAGATGAAAGAGCAAGTCTCAGAGGGGATAAATAATCAGCCCAAGGCCATAGTTAACAGCGGGCAGGGCAGGCGTTCAAGCCCTAGTCTTCCTAATCCTGCGCTGAGCTCTTTATTGCACCACCAGGTTACTGGCCCAGACACCAGCAATATGCATTAGGAAAGTTCTTTATAATTTAGAAACATTTCACAAACATTACTTGTAATTGTTTAGCCTTTCCATGAATCTATAGGTTTGGATTAGCAGTATCACAACAAACAGATGAGAACATGGGTTCAGATAGGATGAAGCTGGTTTGAGTTTACCCACTTAATGAGTGTGGAAGGGGACCGTGCATGGCTTCTGCCTCAGCCTAGTTACTCCGCCTGTGGAATGACTGCTTTCTGAAGTCCATCATGACTTTCAGACCCCAATCTGAATTCTTTTCCTTGTCCATCAAAACTGCCACCTGTTCCCTCAGTGTATGCTTTGGTTTTTCATTAAAACTCCAGTCAAGAGTCCCTTCTTAGCTGGTCAGCTCACCAGGTGTTCTACTTGGATCCTCTGCCCTTGCTGTGCTGCTTTGCATATGGTCTTGACAAGTTTTTCTTCACAACTGACCTTCGAGAAAGATCCTGTGACTGCCTAGGTTACAGGGCTGGGATTTGACTGAGCTGGATGCAGAGACCCTCTAAGCACTTCCCTACACTGCTGTGAGCTCAGAATCACTCCTCTGTAGCCCTGATGAAGGAACCTTTTGAAGGGCTGCTCAGTGGCTCTGAGCTCTCTGCAGGAGAAAGGACCATTTCTGAGATAACCAGTATCTGACTAAAGTAGCAGTGGTTCTTAACAAGAACTCCTTGAAGTTGTCTTCAAAGTAAGCCAATAAGCAGACACAGCTATTGGTGAGAACAGGTAGAATGAATTGTCTCAGTTCTGACGAAAATAAGTGGTTTGCATGAGAGTGGACTGGGTTGCATTTGAATTGTTGAAATTACAAAGTCAAGAGACTGTACCCTGTATCATAGAAGGACGGTGAATTTTTATTGAGGATAACTATCAAATCTTTAGCGACTTACATGTTATAAATGTTATACATGTTAAATGTTATGAACTCTATACTGGGCACCACAGATACAGTAGTGAATAAGATGGACAAAATCCCTGTCCTTGTGAAGCTACATCCTATTAGAAGAGCTAGACTAAAAATAAATACTTAATATTATATTTGGTAGTAATAAATACTATTCTCCAGAAAAATAAAGTGTGGTAAGGAGGTAGAGATTGAGTGTGTGTTTGGGGTAGGTATCATGGTGACTGTTTTTGATAGGAAATGGAAGTATCTGGGGAGAGGATTTTAAAGGTAAGAAGGAGCTGGCAATGCACAGGTCTGTGGAAAAATATTCTGGATTGCAGGTGTAGTAAGAAGAAATCTCCTGAGCAGAAAGGAACTGGGCGTGTTCATTAAATAGCAAGAAGTCATTCTATATGTTAAGTGCCCTTAAGAAAGTAGTTTAATTTCTCTGACACTCATTTTCCTTACCAGCATAAAACTCAGATGTCAACTGTGGCCTCTTTCTGTCTCAAATTAGAGGAAATATTGCACTAATGCATCTCCCAACCATCACCCTTGCTACAATCCTGTAGCCAATAAAAGTCTGGCTGGGTGTGATGACTCACACCTGTAATTCCAGCACTTTGGGAGGCCCAGGCAGGCGGATCACTTGAGGTCAGGAGTTTGAGACCAGCCCGGCCAACATGGTGAAGCCCTGTCTCTACTAAAAATACAAAAAATTAGCCAGGTGTGGTGGCAGGTACCTGTAATCCCAACTACTCAGGAGGCCGAGGCAGGAGAACTGCTTGAACCTGGGAGGCAGGTGGAGGTTGCAGTGAGCCGAGATCGCACCGCTGCACTCCACCCTGGAGAATAGAGCGAGACTCTGTCTCATAAAAGAAAAATAAAAGCCCGAAGCCCCTGCCTCTCAAAGATTTCCTAGTTCCTGATCCCACACATACGGTTTTGTCTCTTGAGACTTTGACTGCAATGGGAAATCCAGACCTTTTTATAAGAACCACAGAAACCAGCTCCTAAGAATTGTGTGCATAGCAAATCTTCAGCTGAAGATTTGGGGCTGAAGAGAGTCCTGAGGCGAAGACAGCCAACCTGTACAGAGCTGACAGCTCAATACAGCAGTCCTAGGAATTTTGTTGGTTCTTTCTCAGGGCTAGCCTCTAACTTTCTGCCTCCTTCTCTTCTTCTTTTATTTCTCTCACCTTTTCCTTCCAATAACAAAACAACAACTTTTTCTCTTTTCTCCTGCTTATCTCTTTTGACATCACAAACTCTCAACCACCCCCAAAGTATCTTTTAAAGTATTTTCTTGAACAAATACAGTGGCATCACTCAACTTAGTTCTGGAGCCAGCTTTAGTAAAAAGTTAGTTTTCACATCTCTGCATTTAAATTGCAGTCAATTATATTGGCTTTTTTTTGATTATTGGAAGGATGACACGGATGATACATGGACAAGCTTTAGTGGCATTACTGGCATACAGTAAATATTTGATTAACAGAGGCAAGGGTAAAAGTGATGACTGTGGTGGTAGTGGTTGTTATCAACCCACTACTTGTTTGAGGCCAGACAACTTTGGAGCTTAACTTAGAGAAGCTAAAGAGACGAAGAACTAAGAAAGTTCTTGCCACAAAGAGGGCAACAGAATATTAAGGGTACACTGAAAGGCAAAACAAAACAAACAAACACAAAACTCTAGAGATTGGAGGTAGGTCAAACAGAACAGTGATAAATGCAAAGCTATGCAACAGAAAATTAAATAAGCTTTATAAGAATCAGACCTCTAAGTCCTAAACCTGGTAGGTGAATGGCACTTAGGATCTCTCTTACGCTGTGGAATACAAATTTGCAGAATGCAGTTGAAAGAGCACAAAATGACTTCTGGTTAAGGATCATGGTGTATAGGCATTAATTCTTACTCTCCCTTTCTTCAAAAATCTCAAAAAGAACTAAAAACAGAAAAATATTTTAGTTGCCCATAAAAAAAGGATATGACTGCAATCTTAAACCACAAACTATGTAGCAAACCTGCCAAATGCTGTGAAATCGGGACCAAAATGAGGAAGCACACTAAGAACAACATATCCTCAGACCTTGGGCAAGAGAGATATTTCCCCAGAAGAAAGTGAGATTACCATGAAATACCATCCAGTGATTCTTCAAGGGAGGTAAGATACAGGGTCACAGGGGCCATGGCAGAAGAGGACTCTCTCTTTAGACTCAATGTGATACACTGGAACATGGCAGGCAGAAAAGCAGAGGAACCAGGGTGGTACCCGATTTTTATCCAATATTCATTCCCCTTGCTGTGGGAATGACCAGAGGCAAAGAAAGAAGGAGAAAGTGGAGGAAAATAGCGTTTTCCAAACTACCAACCTTTTCAGTGATAGAAATTGAGTTGTGATATACAGTTTCAGAATAAGGAAAAGAGCAGACTTGGTGAGAGGCTATAGGAGGCAATATGCTGTGTTCAAGTTTACTAATATCCCCCACTACTCCCCTTCCTCCATGGATGATTTTTCAGCAAGTGTACAAGACGGATGATAATCTGAAAGAAGCATCCCGCAGACATGCTTTGAAATGAGAGAGAAATTAAAGAATAAAGGAATGTAGGAGGAAGATAAAGAACTACAAAATAAATCATCTAAGAAAACAGAGAAAGAGTTCAGACAGAGTTCTCTGTAATCTCAAAGAAATTATAGGAGATAAGTGTAAATGAAAAATATTACAGAAAAAAACCATACTACAAGCAACCAAAATTAGAATAAACCTAACTCAAAACAGACAAGACTTTTATTCATTCATTCATTCATTCAAGTAATTAGCAAATACCCCTTCCATGCCTGGAGTGCTTCTAGATGCTGGGAACTTAGCAGTGTCTGAGAGAGGCAACATCTCTGCCTTCATGGAGCTTACAACCTAGGGTGGATGGAGCAATAGTGGAAAAAAAAAAAAAAAAAAGAATAAATTTTGATAGTGCTATAAAAAAGTAAAATAGGACTACATAATAGAGTATGAAAGGTATTGGGTGACCATGAAAGTCTCTCTCACTGCAGGATATTTCATATGAAAGCTGTATAACATCATGAATGATTCAGGCCTGCAAATATCTGGGGAGACCTTCTATGCACATATAGTAGTAAAAAAAAAAAAAGATTATAAAGAAAAAGACATGAATGATAGGTAAGGAATATTCAACAAATACCTAATTGGTGTTTGCAAAGAAGAAATGAACAAAAGAAACAGAAAATATGCTCAAAAATAGGAAAAACAACCCCAGAACAAATGCTTAAATCTGCAGATTGAGAGAATGATGCTTTAATGAAAACTTATTTGAATGATCAACACCAGTACATAAAAGTAATATGGGTAACCAGCCCTGAATCTGGGCTGGTGTCATGGCTTGCTTTGTCCAACAGCAGGTAGTGAAAATGATTTTGTGGCAGCCCTGAGCTTACAGCCCGAAGAGGCCTTGCATAACTTTCATTCCCTTTTCACAACCCTGCTACCATTATGTGAACAAGCCTGGGCCATCCTGCTGGCGTATAAGAGATCGCAGGGCCAAGTCACCCCCACTGTCCCTGCCAAGAGATAATCAGCTACCAAATGAGAGAGGTGATTCTAGGCCAGCCAGGCTCCAGTTGACCCATGTCCTAATTCATTCAACCAAGATGAGCCAAGCCATATCAGTAGGACCACCCCTACAGACCTGCAAATCTGCAGCAATGATTAATGATATTTGTTTTCAGCCACAGTGTTTTGGGGGTGATTTTATAAGTCAACAAAAGCTAATGATGAAAGTTGAAATGTTTTTCATAATCTTTTTCTTGGCTTTAGAGAGATAAGTTAGAAAATAATGTCTTCTATGAAGAAACGTTTACCTGAAATTCAGCATATCCAATTATATTTTAGTTTCTTTTTCTTCTGTTAAAGGAAACTTATATTTAATACCTTTTTTTTTTTTTTTTTTTAAAGATGGGGTTTCACCATGATGGGCAGGCTGGTCTTGAACTCCTGACCTCAGGTGATCCACCCACCTCGGCCTCCCAAAGTGCTAGGATTACAGGCGTGAGCCACAGCACCCGGCCACATTTAATACCTTTTATTTAAAATCACGTTTAATATGTCTAATTGCTACTTTTATTATAACAATGGAGGCCATTTCATCAGAATTCTACCTTTTTAGATTTTAGACTGTATGGATGTATAAAGAGATGTGTGGGACAATTTTTATCCAATGTTAATAGTTGCTCTTTCATTGGCAGCAAGGGTTTGCATAATTTTTCTGTTGCTCTTTGTAATTTTCTGTATAGCTTGAATTTATTGTAATGGGTATGTATCAACTTTGTAAAAACAGTTGAGTCATTCTTTTAAAAGAGCTCGACAGGCAGAAAGGAAGTGCTCAGAAAGGCTGGGAACGTGTTGAAAGAATGTAAGAGCAACATGGGATCCTGGATTGGCTCCTATGTCAGAAAATGGACATTAATGAAAAAACTTGCAAAATTTGAATAAGGGCTTTGATTATTAGTATTGGGTTAATATTAAAATGGATTTGATGGTTGTACTGTGGTCGGTCATGTAAGATGCTCATAATAGAAGTTGAGTGAAGGGTGAAAGGGAACTTTCTATACTATTTTTGCAACCAAGTCTAAAATTATTTCAAAATATAGTTGAAAAGGGATAAGACTGTACTAAATTGTATAAATAAAAAGTCCAATTTTGATCCATCTTACTTTTGAAATGGAAATCCTATTATTCTTTGTGAAATAAATGAGGGAATAAAGGTAGCCAATAACGAATGCACATAGTAAATAAAAATTGCTATTAGGTATATGCTGACTTTGATTTGCAGTTTTAGAGTTCCAGGATATTCTGGGAAAGAAATTTGCCGATGTGAATGTATAATACCGGCAATATACTATCACTGCTGTTATTAATATTTTGATAATGTTTGGTGTGTCAAAGACCAAAGCAATTCTGTATTCTATTCAAGCAGTTTATATATATTTTATACTTCTAATTATTAATATACTTTCAGTTTAATTTAAAGATTGTTATTTAATTTAAATTAAATCTTTAAATTTAATTTAAAGATTGTTTATTGTAATTTAAAGAAAGTTATTTACTTTGACCAGAGGAATAATTAAGAATTAGAACAGTAGTTTATATATCCAAGTTAGCAAAACTTGACAGATACATAATCTATATTGGAAATGACTTAAGCGTGGTATTTGTGATGCATCCAAGGAAAGCTCATTTGGTCTAGGTTGAAATAGTTTCCTTAGACAAGGAGTACCTACTTTTTATCAGTTATATTATTCTTCACATCCATTTTGGTACCAGGACTAAATGACATCCATACAACACCATATATCAAAACACTCTATATTTTTAGAACCCTCTAATGCATTCTGATTGTTTCATAAAGGAGCTATCTTTTAAAAGAGCAGACCAGGTTCATTGTAGAGGAGTTCTCTGGTACATTCTGAAGCAAATAGAAAACAACAAAAATCTTAGAAACTTGTAACTGACAAAAATCAACAGCATTTGTTTTAGTTTGGAAACAGCACCTATTTCTTCTAAAAGAGCAGGAATTCACAGCAAGCATATTATTTTTGTTTACGAGAGTTGTGTCTGAGCCCTCTAAAATACGACTGTCAAGTCAAATGTCAAGAATGTTAATTAGTGAAAGGAAGGGGAGGAGTTGATGACGGGAGGCAGGCCGTCAGCACCAGCTCACTCTGTAAACAGAACTGTGTCTTAAATTCCACAGCAAGGGCATGGAGGCATTCTTTCAAAAGAGGAGATAATAGATAATGAAGCATCTAGCAAAGAAGATATGAAAAGCTGCTGTCCAAACACTGTTTGTCAAACAAATATACCCGGATTGTAAACTGCCAAAAACTGAGTTTCAGTTTGTTTAGCTCACCAATGTGTGAGCGTGAGTGTTCACTATTTGAGTTTTATTTCAGCTCTTCTCATTGTGATCATTCCTTGTTTGAATTAGTTCATGCCCTCTGTTCAGAGGATCTCTCCAAAGTAGATTATAAGATTCAGAGATATTTTTTAAGTCCATTGATAAGTTCTCCAATTCTAAATATTCTGCTGTTTAACCATCAGTCCATTAGCCCAGGCAAAAAACAGGGAAGAAAGATACACCCATGTTAAAACCAACAGGCTTTTTATTTCCTCAATGCTCCTGTGTCTTCCCCTATTTAGATATCATATGGTATATGCAAATAGATGTGGATAGGTTTGACAATTATTATTTTCATTTTCTTTTAGACCTAGAGTTTAACCAAAACTATCTCTTCTGTGCAACATCACCCCAAATTCAACAGAGTGGAACTTGGCAGACAAGTTTTAATTATAGAGCCTGCATCTATCTTACGTTCATTAATGTCATGGTTAACTTGGAAGTAAAGAGGCATTTTGCAACATCACAGGTCACTTCTCAACTCATTTAAAATTAATCCCAGTTAAAATAAAAAGTAACACAAATTGAACAGGGTATTTTTCATATTAATTTTGTAGGTGCACTGTCAGAATTATAAATCAGCTTTGCTTATGGAGTAAAATGAAACACATCTAAATGTAGTATTTTTAGGAAAAAATGTCTGAAAAGAGTGCATATGTTACTATGAATTTTTATTAAAGATAAGCAAAACTCTTTAATGTGCTAAAAATTATTGAGTGGACAAAAATCTCCACAGATGCAATTATTCACATACTCATTAGTTAAATATTTAGTGTATGCCTTGAGGATACACCATAAATCAACCCCTTCTCTTCTCCTCTTCCCCAGTCTCCAAAATCTACCTCTTACCCCCAACCCCAGACTCACATCAAATTGCAAATAGCTTGATTGGATAAGCATGATCATCAGGTCAAACTGTCTGATACATTTTTGACACTTGCGATTAAAGTATGTTGGGTGTTGTTTATCTTTCTACATAAGTATATTCCACCCATCATGGAGAGAAACAGGGCTGAGAGAAGCCTGCCTCAGCTGGCGGGGTCATGTCCACTCACAGATGTTGAGGAGTCTCCATGACAATGAGGACTTGAGGTGGGGAAGAAGAGACCCAGATGTCTGCTTTGCCTTCTATTTAAAAGCCATGTGTCTGATTTTTCAAGTCTAGGTCTTTAAAACCTAGGTCTTTAAAATCTCATTGGCAGTGTGCAGTCAGCAGCGGGGTACAAAGCTCAGAACCTACCCCAAGGGGTTAGCAGCACTGTAGCCTCTGAGACCACCATGCCACCTGGCTGTGTGTCCAGATGTCATCCTTCCCCTCAGCAGTGCCAGGCTGGCCACCAGACTGGCTGCAGAACCAGTTATTTGTACACTATGTTTGAAATGAATCTCAGAAATGTTACATTTGGTGAAAGGAAGGATGTTCATAGAATTCATTCTCCAAACTGGACATTTTTGAAGAGAGCCTTAATAATCATGTCAGGTCAACAAGCATGAGTGTATCATGCCCCAGAAAGACTGGGACACATGGCCATACCTGCATTTTTCTGTTTAGTAATTTACAATTACTGGACACTTGAAGCATGCATAGCTTCCCTGGGGTTCTACCTCCAGGGTTATACTGCCTGGAAATGATTTTGAGGGTGTATTTTGGGGCAAAACAAACTTGTTGAAGAAAATGTCCTCATAAATGTGTAGCAATAACTTCAGGGTAATTCACATTCTCACTTGTCTTCCCCACTGTGGTTACAGGAGATTCTAGAATTAGAAAAGAAACCAAAAAATGAAAGACGTGTTCTAAGGGCTTAATTTTACCCTTCAGGAAACAAACATACAGAGTGGCCCATGGGTTTTTTAAAAATGCTCCCCATCCATCTTCCACCTCCTATTCCTTCAACTGCCTCTCTTATTTCACTTTTTGAAAAAAGTTGTTTTATCTCTGGCCTAGAAACTTTGATACCGTTTGTCAATATCAGGAAGTCCACTGAGTGGGATTGCACGTTACCCTTGCCAGAGCATGGCTGGCTGTCCAGCAGACATCATTTTATGCTTTTGTCTTTCTTTATTCGAAATACCTCTGATGTATCATCTCAGACAAAAAATGTAGTCGTTCGACAGCTCAGGGAAGAACGCCTGAGCTTGCCACAGGAGGAGACAGGGCTGGGACTTGGGAGTTGGGGGGAGTGTAAATAAAGTAGAGGCCTGGGCAGAGCTACAAGAAATATTTAGCATTCCTGGCTTCCCACAAAGGGTAGGTCAAGGAGAGGGAATGAGCAGTTGGGATGGAGTGTACACCACAACTATTCTTTTTCGGTCCTAATCCAGTCCGCTGTAACACATAAAAGTCCCGAGTGGGCAGACCCCGAGTTTATTCTGTTGTGTGGCAAATACTGAGTAATTACACACGATGCCTGTCTATATGCAGGACGGGGTCAAACTCTGTGGCAAAGACACAGCTGCTGGTTTCGTGGCTGTGTGATAAATCCACTTTTGCTAACAATCGTCAAAGCCATATTCATAACAGTCTGTGTTTAAGGGATTGAGCACTGAAAGTCCGCTTCCACGGGCCCCCGTCAAAACAAAGTCCGCTTCTTTACCGTATGCCCACAGGCAGTCTGTGTCAAAAACCTGATGTCAGCTTTTTGGAGTGGGATCTTGGAAGAGGAGCCATGTTACTGTTATTTGCCTGGATAGTGAATTGAAGATGGGTCTCTCTTTTCTTGAAACTCTGGGGGGATAAAAAGAAATACACCTTCAGATACAAAATAAAGACAACTACACACATACACCAAAACAGAAACAGCCATTTTGTTTTAAAAAGCTTGGTCATTGACAGGCTTTCTTTCTGTGCCACCACTCTGGTCCTCTCGGGTTAATTCATCTCCTGCTGCAGGATCTATAAAATACTGTATTGAGACGACTTCACTAGGTTTCCAGCAGTGGGATTTTCCAGCTACTGGAAAGACCCAAGGCCAGTGTAAGCTCATTTGTTTTTCTTAATTTGAGCCTCTGGTTATAGACAAATTACAGAACCTACTTGTTGCTGACTGCTAATCCCCTCAAGCACTTCTGAGGCAAACACTCTAGAAGAGGATGTGAGCAGAAATACACATGGAAAATGGGACACTGTGACAGAGGGGTCAGCAGGTGGACAAACGTCACATAAACCTCCTCTGCGCTATGTGGATGACCAGATTTCAGGTGATAAAACTGAGAAGGTGCCTCCCATTGCAGGGCCCTAGCAACAAAATGCTGTTCAGAATGCTCTTAATACAGAAGTGCTTGTATTAGTCAGTGTTCTCCAGAAAAAAGGAACCACTGAGAGAGAGAAAGAGAGAGAGAGAGGGAGGAATTGGCTCACACAGTTATGGAGTCTGTCAAATCCCAAGATTTGTAGGGTGAGTTGACAGGCTGGCAACCCAGGAGAGCCAATGGTGTAGTTACGGTGTGAAGGCTGGCAGGCTTGAGATAGAGGAAGAGCAGATATTCCACCTCAAGTCCAAAGACAGCAAACAACCCATTTTTCTTCTAGTTCAAAAATCATTAGGCAGGAACATTTGTGTCTTGTTTTGAGGAGGGTCAGCCTTTCTGCTCTATTTGGGCCTTCGTCTGATTGGATGGGGTCCACCTACATATAGTGGGCAATCTGCTTTGTTCAGTCTACTGATTCAAATGTTAAATATCACCCAGAAATATCCTCACATAAACATCCAGTATGATGTTTGACAAAATATTTGAGCACCATGTAACCCAGGCAAGTTGACCATAAAATTAACCATGGCAGTATCCGGCCATGAAATGATAAAACTGAGCTTCAAATCCAGCTCGGTCTGACTCCACAGCCCATATCCTTTCTACCACTGTGTTACTGATTTTGTTCTCAGGAAACTGAATTGATCTTAAGGAGGCAAGATTTATAAACATAAAAACTCTAGATAAGAAAGATATGAGAAATAATGTGTTAGATTATAATAAACGATCAGTCATAATAATCAGATAATTGACTCATCTGCTATAAAGTGTGAACCATGTGTACACCCAAGTTTTATTCCCAGTGGTATAAATGTCCTTTTTTCACTATTCCTTGAGGAGGATACCAACTGTAACACACACTGGAGTGTCTTTCAGCTCCACATGGAGGCTGGAACTCAGAGGTGTATGGACCTTCCTTGCAACTCCCTGGCTCTGCTCACGAGGTCTAGCCGTCTGCTGATGCCATGTGATATGGTTTGGTTGTGCCCCCACCCAAATCTCATCTTGAATTGACCCAGTAGCAAGAAATTTAATCACGGAGGCAGGCTTTTCCCATGCTGCTCTGGTGAAAGTGAATAAGTCTCATGAGATCTGATGGTTTTGTAAAGGGCAGCTATCCTCTACACGCTCTCTTGCCTGCTGCCATGTAAGACGTGACTTTGCTCCTCTTTTACCTTCCACCGTGATTGTGAGGCCTTTCCAGTCAAGTGGAACTGTGAGTCAGTTAAAACTCTTTCCTTTATAAATTACCCAGTCTTGGGTATATCTTTATTAGCAGCATGAGAATGGACTCATACACCATGTTGCATGCTTGGTGACAGCAGTGATGGAGACAGTGCCCAGGATTGCCTCCCATGACAGCTAGCAAGGGCCATGATGCTTTACAATTACTGTCAGCCCAGAATTAACTTCCATTCCATAGACATTCATGGGTGACTGCTATAATACATAAAAAGCACAATATTGAAACAGACTGGGACTAAAGGGAGACAAAGACCCAGTCTCTGCCTTCCAAGTGCTTGCAATAGAAGGGGATAAGAAACATGGCTGTGTAAGAGAAATGCCAGATGATAGATACATGCAATATACTCTGGCAGTTCCCGACGGGAGTGATTTCACTGCATCCAAGGGGAGCTGAGCAGAGGAGGCATTTGACATAGGCCTGGGAGTATGTGTAGGAGTCCAGCAGACAGGGGTAGGGAGGGAAAAACAGGAGCAAATGCACAAAAGAGGAGAAGCAGAGGATCTGTCTAAATAGCAATGACTCATCCCGTTTGTCTAAATTGTAGAAGATATGAGAGGGAGTAGCAAGAATAAGACCTATTTTCTGGGCTTACACTTCACCCTAAACTCCAGTCATATGTAAGATTCATCTCTTTTGGCGTGTCCTCCTGAGCAGGACCAGACACCCCCAGGCAACAGGCAGCACTTGCCCAAAGGTCAGGCTGCTGAACTGCTCTTCTGCGTGTGTGCATGTGAGGACCCATGATGCAGGGGCCACAGTGTCCTCCTCACCCAGGAACTCAGCCTGGTTTATGAAAACGAACCTCACTGGCCTGGGCAACTGGTCAGATCTACTTCCTGCTGTCTCTGTCCTCCACCCTACCCCCTACCCAGGCCAGCCTCTCTGTCCTGAAGCTGAGACCTTCTGAACAGAAGGCTGAGTCAGCTCTGCTGGCAGCCAGAGGACACTGAGGAGGCCACCACTTACAGGGGCCCTTGTGCTCTCAGGTCCCAGTGCTCCTAGGGTGGGCAGCCAGCACTGCTTTCTTTCCAGCTGGTTCCAAGCAATGGCTAAGGCTGGCAGCTACCTATCAATTAAGCTGTAAGATGTTTGCCCTTGGGATGTGGTTTAAGTGTGACTCTGAGGTTTAAAACAAAACAAAACAAATTACGTTTCACTGCATCTTTCATTGTTGACTTCTGGTGAAGTATCTTCTAAAGACGCGCTAGGCACAATCACCCATGGGCCAAACTCCATGAACAGAGGTGGGCATGTCAGAATCCAGCGTCAACTCTTCACTCATCTCACTGCCCGGGAAAGTGTCTGGTTCTACCCTGGCCCCAACTTCTCAGCTCTGATGCCTGCTATTCATCAGAACTGACTGGAAGTTTGCTAGAAATGCAGAGGCCAGGGCCCACCCCAGACAACGAATCCTAATCCTCAGGCTGAGAACATAGGCCTGTGAGCTTTTGTTTTTTATATATCGCCCCAGGTGATTATTATACACAGCCAGTGTAGAAAACCCCTGCCTTAGGCAAATGCCTTATAATTTTTTTTTTTATTGCATTCACATTCTCTATTCATTGTCTTCTAGAATTTCAAGCGTCAGGAAGGATCTTGGAGATCAACTAGTCTAGCACTTTCTAAACTCATGGTGGTGAGAAACAGTGTAGGAGCTGGGGATAGAGTGGGCAGTCCTTCCCAGGCTTATATGACTCAGAACCATTCTACACTTAGAGTAGAGATTAGCATCCCACTGCTGGAGGGACGCAAATGAGAAGTGCTGGCCTAGCTCAACCCTGCATGATGATACAGGCTCCGGACCTCCTGCTTCATTCCCCTCTACCTGTGCTGCTTCTGCCTGATCCTACACCCTGGCTTGGGGTAAAGATGACACGTGCAACACATGAGTCACTGGTGGGAAAACCATCTTCTAGAAGTATGTGAAGTAATGCATGCATGCTGTGGCCCAGGGGACTTGGCCTTTTTCTCAGTATTGCTTTGAGACCATGCTGTCACAGAGTATCTTAGAATCATTGAAGAAAACAGGACTTTTTTTCAAGGATTTTTTTTTTTAAGAAATAAGAAATTCTAGATCTTGGGACTTGGAAATCAAGAATCTTCCACTTCCATCCCAGCTTGAACACAGGTTCTTTGTTGCATTCTGAGGGAGCTTAGAACAGGAATCAACCTCCAACCCCAGGGGCTGTCAAGGCTGAGTTCCTAGCAATGCTCAGCCAGGGGTAGATGCTGGTAGCAGGAGGGAGGATGGGCAGCCGGCACGTGGGAGACAAGAGTGGGGAGCAAGAGGAGGCTGGGAGGGGCGTGGACAAAATGAGACTGCCTTGGCCCCTCCCTGCCCAGAGTTCAGGCTGCACGTGGTCCACCTGGCACCTGACACTCCATATGGCATCAATTAAATGGACTCTTCAGCTAACGATCTAAGGACTCTGCAGTTATCTGCTTTACACTCTCAGGAGATCTAGCCTGGTGCCTTGTTCAGACAGATTGTTCATAATTGTATGAATAATGACGGACTAAAAATGACACAGCAGGGAACTTCATCTTCAGAGGAAAACTGCTCTTACCCACTCTCCTAAGGAAATCTGCCTGTTTTCTAGGAGGAAGAGCTCTCTGGAGAGTTGGGGCTGACCCCTATTTCTCATCAGCTCATCAGAGAGACAGAGCTGTTCCAGGAGTCCTCCCCCAGCCTCCCCACCACACACACAGGATTAATCCATTTATTTTCAGATCCTTGCCCAGAAATCTCCAGGAGCCCTGACCAGGCCTTGCAACCTGAAGTTCAAAAATTTTGCAGCAAGAAAAGCCATTCTAACATGAAGCTTTTAATAGCAAATAAATAAAGTGATTCAGGCTCCAAATGGTCCAGGCAGGGCCACCCCACATAGGGCCGTGAATATCACAATAGGTGATTGTTTTGAAGTGTTTTAATGAGTCTCAAAACATCCTACATAATATCAGCCTCCACTTCGGTCCTCTTGACAGGCTCCAGTAAATAACATGAGTTGACAGGAATAAAACAGCTTGCTCAGGAGTAATTGAGTGGAATTAGAATGAACAGACAAGAAAGAAAACTTGGCGCTTGGGTCACAAGGAACTTTTTGTTAGGAACGCTCTGGGGGATTTGGTGGGCTGTGGTCCCGCTGACTAATCACCAGTATAGAAAGTTTACAATCTCTCCACCATGCCAATGTCTTTAATAACTTGAAAAGCACAAGAGGTGGCTGTTAATTTCAAAGACAGTTATATGAAGCTTTTATTGAGTGTGGCGCAGAGTATATAGTTAGCAGCCTGCAAGATAATGAACCCTTTAAATAAGGCTTTCAAAAAAGCAGTTCTATTTTTGCTTGAGCCAAAAGAACAGTGATTTTCTTCTGTTATTTCAAGGCAGAAAAATGTATGTGAAGTACAATCTCTCCACTGCACACACAACCAGCCATTTTTGTCATCAAGGGCATCTGCCCTTGATTTCACAGAACCACGACTATTCAGGTGGAATAAGGGTTGATATTGTCATGACACTCCTTTCCCAGGGAAAGAGCAGATGGGCAAGGAAGGAGTTAACTGTGGTGGCATCACCCTTGTTTTCCTGTGGACATTGGGGCTTCTCTCCTCACCATTGACTGATGATGCTGTGAAGACGTAGAGCTCCCTTTGCATGGTAATGTCATGATGTGGCAAAACCAGAGATGAAACTAGTGGGTTCTTTGAGATACAGAGAAAGAAAAACAACCAGGACAAGGGCAGGACTTCAACCGATTCTGCAAGGGGTATTTTGGGGGCCAGAGACCATGTGTGAGGAGCAAAGTGGGTGTAGATGAGCTTTCTGCTCTAGAGCCCTCTAATCATGGCCTTTTCCTGCCTCTTCATGTGGCGTGCCAGGGACAGATGAAATAGGCTGTCGATGGGCCTGGAACCTCTGAGCTATGGTGACAGGGATGGGTCCTTCCCCTACCCCCAGGCAGTCATCTATGATTCTGACCTATGAAATACCTTATGCATCTATCATTCTCCCTCTCTTCCTCCACCTTCCTCCTTCTCCCCCAGGGTGTATATATGTATAAGTGAGTGGAGAGATTGAGATAGAGAGATATGTCTTGGAAGATATTCACCTTGGAAGCCATCAGTTGTTTACTTATCCTGTCATCGTTGCGTTGGGTGTTGGTTAAGTGCTGTGCTGAGAGCTGTGGATACAAATGTGAGAAAGTCAGACATGACTCCCCCCACCCCCAAGCATCTAGGCCAGCCTCACCTGGGCCCCGCCTTCTCCCCTCATCTCCTTGAGTATGAGAAGCTGCCTTCACTCTTCATCTCCTTGGGTGTGCTGTGACTCACAGCAATGGCTTCGGCTGGCTGTGGGCCCCCTGGGCTGAGGCTCAATGGGACCAAATCCTACTGGCCAAGGAGTCAAAACAAAACAAAACAACAAAAACAAAAACAGGTCTTTTCTAAGCCAGTCCTGTGAGGAAAGAGAACAAGATAAACAGAGAGACTAAAGAAAAATGAATTATTTCCTGCCTCAGCCCTGGCAACAAACATTGTCTTTCCCATTACCTAATTCAGTTTTGTTGGCAACGTGCGTTCTGCCTTCACTCCGATTTTTTTTTGAAGACACATTTCTGCCCTTCATATAAGATGGGGAGTTTAGCCATTTCTGGGGATTGGTCCTGCAAGATACATCAGGTTTTACCTCTTTCTAGGTGTCAGTGCTTGATAGCACAGGATAACCCCTTCTAAAAGTTTTCGGGATCCGGTAAGCCCTGGGCAGAAGCTCGCAGCCTCACTTGTCTCTAGCAGTCAGGAACGTGCTGGGAGCTGCCTCCGTCTGTAGGAGTCTGGAATGCCTAGAAGGCGATTTGTAGCCCACACTGAGTTGGAGACAATCTCAGATTCCTGCTGGCCTCAGATATACAAAGATCCCAGAGGGTCTCCCTGTTTTAAGGAAAGAGAGAACTACTTCTACAGTTATCAGGAAGCAAAATTATCTGAGTCAAATTCTTCTTCCAAAGGTCTTAGTTAAAAAAAAAAAAAAAGAGATTTTTAATGCACTTTTGAAGTTTTTATTCCCTTTAATGTTTAGTGATTCCCAGTCCTGGCAGGGTCTTGAATGCTCCTGGAGGATGTAGTTAAGTGCAGATTGCTGTTCCCTATTTCTGACCCTCCACCCCTGAGAATGTCTTGAGTGGGGCACAGGAATCTAAATGTTTAACAACTTCCCAGTGATTCTTCTGTTTTCATCCAGAGCCACTCAAAAGGAATAATGGTGATGCTGTCCCTCTGGGACTACCTATGAGGCAGGAACATCAGAGACCCAGACTAGATGGAACGCCTTTCTTATCTTTCTAAGGAGTGGTGATCTTGGGGCTTTGGTACAGCAGGGGAGTAGGAATGCTGGGTCTGGGAAGTTCTCAAGCCAGAGCCAAACACCCCTTTCTTAAGCGTGCCAGCCTGCTGACTCACATCCTCAGGAGCTTGATCAGTGGGCTCCCAGCAGTCCCCAGAGATGTGGTTTGTAGAAGGAGTGTAGGAAATGCCAGTGTGTGACAAATGCCATCGCTGGAGAATGACTGGTAAGCTTTTCGGGAGATGCCCTGGGGGCCAGGCTGAGCATCTGGCAAGGGCAGGAGGTGGGTGTTTCTGAAGTCAACCTGAGGTTCCATAAAGCCACGCCCTTTTGCTCTCACTTCATGCCCATCTCACCTGTCACTGTGGCCCTTGCCAGGTGTGCAGATGCTTGCTGCCCAAGGCTTCTTGAGCTACTCCGTGCTCACACGAGCACGAGTGTGAACCAGCCTGTACAGAGACATCCTTTTGGGTTGGAATGAATCCCTCCCTCAGAGAGGCTGGGGGCATTTCTGACCATTTTGGAGCTTCTAGAATATAATCTCCCCTGCAAGCATTTGAGTACGGATCCTCTGGGCAGAAGAGGCTTGCTTCTCTATGCAGGACCCACTTGTCTACAAGGAGAGAAATAGCTCCTGATCTAGTGCCCAGGGCTTGTTATTTTTAACAGCAAAAATACAGAGAAATTACTATTCAGAGCTTCTCTCCTGGTCAACACAGGATATGGATGAGTGGAATGGAAAGGCTGCCACTTGTACATCACCACCTGCGTGGATTCAAGTCATGGCTCAGATCTGTCTTGGCCTCTGGGAAAATGGCTCTACACAGCCAGTACACGGGCAGCTAGGGTCATGCTGGGTCAGTCTATCAACAGCTATTTACTGAGCCCCTGTCATCACCAGGCACTCTTCTGGAATTTTTGTTTTGTAAATTAACCTTTAAAAAAGCCAGGGACATGTGGGCTGCATTGCAGCCCTATGACTGACCGTGACCACATCCAAACCCCCTTTGACCTCTGGCATTTATAAGACTCTGTACAGTGTGGCTGTAGCCTTTTCTGGAGAATTCTGAAGATGTCTGGTTTCATAGAACTCCTTTCCACCACTTCGTTTCCAATGAAGTTTCATCTCTAAGGTGGACTGACCGGGTTGATCCATCAGGAGGCTGCTACACCACCAGCCTTATCTTTTAATGTTGTTAATCCTAGCAGATGAGGTGTGGGTATGTAGAAGCTCCTTTTCTTCCAAACCCAAGCAATGGCTGTAGGAACCATTTAGCCAGAAGGATCATCAGACTACAAATGACCCCTTTGGGACCGCTGAGAGTCAGAGGAGCACTCATCACTTCTGTTCTTTATGTCCTCAACACATCCCAGGCCGAGCAAAAGTTCTGAATGAAGAAATGCTAAGGTTTCTTGGACTTAGCCGGGGCTGTGGAGGAGACACTCCCTTTCTCATCCTCACAAGGGGTCCTTGCTCTGGCCCCACAGCAGCAGCACTAGAGGATCCATCCAGAGGAAAGGCCTACTCTTTCTCCCTTGCTCCTGGTCCCTTCCCACAGAGACTCCAGGCTGAGTGGTGATGGGTGGTTTAAACCATTCCTGTTATCCTTTCTGAGTCAGAGCTGCAGACTCTTTCCTGGGAAGTGTGGCTGGGATTTCATACTTCCTTCAATCCTTTCTTCATTCATTCATCCACAGAGTATGGATTGAGCTGCTACTGGGTACCAGGCAATATCACTGGCCCACCTGGTGGTCTGCCAATCCAGATACTAAATACTTACTATGGTAAAGGTGCTATCAAGGTGGGTGAGGCCAGGCAGGCCTGGTCAAGCCTTGGGACATCAAATGGCAGGGCAAAGGTGAAGGAAGGCAACGGTTGGTGCAAGAATTTGAGTGATATCCAGCAAACCCCCAGGGAAGCAGTGGATTCTGGGAGAAACTTAACACTGCAGAGGTCCCTAGGGTCTGTGGTCATAGCAATTAGGAAAGCTGGTCTGCAACCCCTCTCCCACATGCTCAGCAGCACCTTAGGGCCCAGCTCTCCTGGATTTGAAGGGCCAGTACCAGATTCAGAACAGACAACTTTTCTGGCAGGGGCAGAAAAAGATCCATATGCTTAGAACATTGTAGTTTATTCTTTGAAGTTAGTAGAGAGATCATAGGAACCCTAACATTTGGGTCTTGCCCTAGACGGTTTTTCTGTCTGTGGAAGTACTGTGGGTATTCTTCCCAAAAATATAACAGTGAGTTCAGGATAAAGAGGAGCCAGGAATCTCAGAGCCTCTTCCTCTGAAAAATGGGACCGAAGAATCCCTGTTCTTCCTCTCTGCACAGTGAGGAACTATGCTCTCACCCTGCACCATTTCATCCTGGCTCAGGACAGAACGTCCTCATCACAACATGCTGGCCTATCTCTGGGTTAAAGGAAGATGGGATTAAATGAGGCCTATTGGATTTCCCAAGTATTGCCTCCTCCCATTTCTTAGAGTCCTGTAGATAAGCCTTTCCTCATAGGCTTTTTTTTCTTTTAAATCAAAGGGTTGTTTATAAGACAGATTAAGCATAAATGCAAATGCTAAATCATCTGATACTCAACAATCTGGTACCAAATATCTGAAGTAAAAAGCCTGTGACCTGATGATGGCATTTAAGTAATAAATCACTCTGATCAGAAAAGGATGCAAGAAAAGCAGCTGAAAGTCTGTCTCCCCGGCCACGTGGCTTTGATCTCCGGGAAAGTGGATATTAGTGCAGACAGCAGTTCATAGGTCTTGATTAGTCCATTCAAACCAGTGACTATGATTTCTCTGTAGATACAAGCACAAAAAAAGTCAATAAACGTTGGGCTGAACTTTAAACAACTGTCTTTTCAGAGAAAACCCAGTTGCATACAAGGAAGATTACTATACTAGCCTGAAGATAAATGTCTACAAATACTGTGCACTCAAGTACAGGAAGGAGTTTTGTTCAAGGCAGCACAGAAAACAAATTACTCTGGTCTTAAATAAGATCCTTTGAACGGGCAGCAGCAAATCAGTACAAATTAGGACAAATGCATTCTTGACTGAGAGGATTTCCTTATTCTGCCTGGAAATGCCACCAACCAGGCTGTAGACAGCTATCTCCCAAAAAACTGGGGCCTTCAGTTATATGGTGGTTGAGTCAATTTGGTGGAAGTTCAAACCCCTAAACCAACTCCTTCATTCGAATTCCTGGGTACTGGCATTATATTTCTAGGCAGCCAGTTGAAATTTGGCCATGGTTTTGTTTTGCATCTTTTGGCCAGGAAATGTAAATGCAGCACCCATAAAGCGCTGAGTCCACAGGCTGTGGCAGGGCCAGCAGAGACTGGATGTCATTGGGAACAGGAATGGCCGCAGATCCCATTTTCCTGGGACGGTCCCAGCTTAGGACTATGGTTCTTGAGTCCCTTCCGGCTTGCATTTGCCACTCTCTATGGTTTCTCAGTTTGAAATGAGGAACTACAGTCACTCTAAGAGAGATCATTTCCCTAGTCCCAGGCATTGTTTCAAAGAATGGATGTATATGGGGGCCTCTTTAGATCAAGGAAGAGTCTGTGCTTAGGCAGGTAGGGTTGAGTCTACAGGGAGAGGAAAGGCGCCCACCCAGCCTTGGGTGTTTTCTTCCCACAGGCACCTCAGACTGAGCCTAGAATGGGTGGGTCAGAGGCTGAATGGGCGGCCCCACTGATGAGGGATCTTGTGAGATCTGGCAGAGAGGGTCAGGCTTCCCATTTCCATGCTGAACCCAGAGGCAGCATCTCCTGGAGACCAGGGAGCTGCAGGGGCCCAGGGGCAGGGAAGCAGTTTCTGTCATAGGACTCCAGCTCCCTCCCTCTCAGGGCTTGGCCAGAGAATGCACACCGAGCTTACCAGTAAGACAGGTATTTTGGTAAAACGTGACTCAAATGTTGTCGTCATCCTCCAGCCCAGACTCCACTCCACTCCTGGACAGCAGCTGTACTTTGTGTTTGGCCCTGCTTTTCTAGAGCCTTCCTTTGAGGTACTTTCTTTGGGGTACTCCTACTAGAGTGCAAGCTCTCTCAGGGCAGGGAAGGCATCTTTGCCTTGCTCACAGAACCTGACCACCCTCATTAGGTTCATTAGAGGGTGCCCAAGTAATATTGAATTAATGAATGAAAGAGAGTGAAGTCCAATGCATCTAATTCTCTAGATGGTAGCAGCTGACAAAATGTAAAAGCTGGAGGAATTAAAAAAAATTTGAACTAAATGATACAGAAAAATGCAACGTATGAAAATTTGCAGAATGCAGTGAAAGCCATATTCAGAGGGAAATTTATGGCTTTAAGTGTACCTATTAGAAATGAATGGTCACTGATGGAATGAAACCATAAGAAAGAAAAAAGTAAAAAATAATAATAATTTTTAAAAAAGAAATGAAGGAAATTTCATCTAAGTTTCCACCTTAGGAAACTAGAGAAAAAGTGATTTTTTAAATTTTTTTAGATAGACCCACTATGTGACCCAGGCTGCAGTGCACACATGATCTCAGGTCACTGCAACCTTTGCAAAAAAAAAAAAAACTTAAAAACTGAAGTTATCAAGGAATTGGCTAACTCATAAAACACTTCAGCCCTCTCTGCCCCTTTTTGGCCCAGGAAACACAGGTGTTCACAGAAGCTGTTAGTGTGCATTGTTAACAACTAGAATCTAAACCAAAGTCTCTTTTTATCCATGATTCGTTTTTCCTCAGATAGAATCACTTTGTTATGCAATGAAGCTATATGAAGGTAAGATGCCTGAGAGAGTGTTTAACTTACTGGAAAAGCTTTAGACATGTGTTGAATGACTGATTTTGAGGTCCAACTCTGCATCCTTCTTCAAAAGACCTCCTGGGTGAGAAAGCAGTGAATAGTGGCATTGGCTACCGTGTCGGGTCCTCACGGCTCTCAGGGGAGGTGACCACTCTTTATTGACATGCATCTCCCTTATTTAACTACGTGTTCTGTGCACAGATGGTATTTATCTTCAGGAGATGACTCACACCCTTGTCAGCATACCTTTCCATATTACACATCCCTATCATGTACAAACTGGACTTCAGAGTGGGCTGGGTGGTATTAGAATAATCTCTTCCCCCTTTTTAGAAACTGTGAAGATTTTTGAATTTACTCACAAGATCCACTTCCCAATGAACTAAGACTTTGTAGGATTTTTCTATTTAAGATCTGGGTTTAAAGCCCAGTTCTTCTACTTTACTGGCTATGTGGTCTTAAGATTATTGTCTCTGTGCCTCAATTTAATTACTTATAAAGTGAGAGCAATTGTCCTGATCTCATAGAGTCACTGAGAAAATTAAATGAGGTAATGGCACTGAGAAAGTTTGAAGCAAATATTTTTTGAATAAATAAATGACTAAAACAATAATATGAATGTTAAAAATTATTAACCAATTTAGTGTGTATGATGAGGCTGGTTATTTACCGAGTGATTCCTATGCATACAGAATAGTTCTAAGTTCTTAAAGGCATATCACCTGGTAGTTAAGGAATTAGAATGTAAACCTACATCTTGTGGGTGGGCATCCAAGACCACACTCTTAACCTCTACCCACACTTCCTCTTCTGTACTTGTAATGAATGTAATAAACTCCTTTGGCACTAAAGACTGCCCTGGAAAAAATGGCTAGCTTCTTAAACTGTGGCTCCCTTTACTCTAATGTAACTGAGGCTCTTACAGTTTTGTAACTTACTGAGTGAAATGAAAAAAAAAATACTCTTAGGACATCTTGGTTTCTTCACTAAGTAATCAGTGACAAATTTTGGGATCAAGTGTCCGGCTTCTGTTACCTGTTATTCTGAGCTGAGAATGCATCAGACTCAGGCCTTAGAAATAACTTCATTGAGAGTAGAAATGGGAACAAATTTCTAGTTAGTAAAATCTAAGGCATATGATGATTGAGCAAATAGGAGTCCCCTCTCTCCTGTTTCTGGAAAGGGTTTCATTTTTCTTGGGCATATTATTTTCCTGGTTCTGATAGCCTCTGCTGACTTTGAACTCATCCTCTGTCATTGTAAAAGAGTATACAAGCATTTGCTCAGAACTATGCTAGACTCTGTGTGGCTGCTTCAAGACAGTGGTTCTGCTTCAAGGAGGATCTAGATAATAAGTGATAGCTCTATCAAAATAAAAGCTATGCCAGTATCATTGTCAGGAACTTAGCCAAAACTCACCTCTTTCAGGAAGTTTTCCAGAACTAATGCTTCTGGGCTCCAGGACCCTTATGTTGCAGGTTGTTTATATATTTGTCTCTGCTACTTAATGTCAAAATAATAATGTCTTAATGTCTGTCAGAATAAGAGCTATCACTTATTATGAGGCTGCGATGTTCTAGGACTATGCTAAGTGCTTCATGTATTTTTACAGTCAGGGTAGGCTAGTTTATGCTGCGGCAACAGACAACTCCCAAATCTGAGTAGCTAATGATGAGCTTACTTCTCAGTCTCATGAAATGTTCAGTGCAGGTTGGCTGGGGGCTCCACTCCACCTTGCCTCACACAGTGACCTGGAATAACAGAGCATCCACCATCAAATGTGTTACTGGTTGCCCAGAATCCCACCTCTAGAGTTCTTGCTCTAGAGGTGGGATTCTGGGCAACCGGTAACTTTGCAAGATGGCAAAGTTATGGAAGTTCAGGGAGACTTCTTGATACAATATCCCTGAACTTTCATAACTTTGCCATCTTGGGCTCCTAAAGAAAACACTAATTGTATGTTTTGAAATCCAGAAAAGGAAAGGGGTGAGGGATGTTGAGATCAGTCACTCCAGCCCTGGCTTAAGCCTCCCCTGGCACAGGCCCCAGGGGTGAGCTTGCTTCTGTGGATTTCCAGCCGGGAAGCACCACCCCGATTTATTTTCAGAGGTGGAAACTCAAGCAACAATTATCTCCCATCACAGCAAATTAAAAGCCCAGGCTCACCCATCCCAGGAGCAGGGCAAGCGCAGGACCATAATGACAGGCCAAGGTTAGTGCATTTCCTTTAAAGGCATGAGCCACTCATGAAACACACAAAATAAACAGAGACATAAAAGTCCATGGAAAAGGCCCACAAGTGAAAGCAAGCATTCGTGCCAAGATCAGAGAGTGTAGTTTGATTTTTTGGGAGACTGAGGATTGTAGCAGCAAAAAGGGCTCAGCAGAGGATGAATTGTGACCTGTGTTTAGGATAATGTGGAAGCTATTGTGTACAATGCTGCAGAGGGTGGGGGACAAGTGGCCCTATCTGTCACACATGCATATTTCTACGGCTTTAGGAGCATGGTCCACTTACACCCACTCTTACCAGAATCTCCTTTCCTGCCTGGACACCTGCCCAATGGAGCAGTGTGGCCCTGCTGGCCAGAGTTTTGCTTGGAATGCCTCTCCTGTCTTATCTTTTTTTTTTTTTTTTGAGTTGAAGTCTCACTCTCTTGGCCAGGCTGGAGTGCAGTGGTGCGATCTTGGCTCACTGCAACCTCTGCCTCCTGGGTTCAAGTGATTCTCCTGCCTCAATTTCCCAAGTAGCTGGGATTACAGGCATCTGCCACCACACCCTGCTAATTTTGTACTTTTAGTAGAAATGGGGTTTCACCATGTTGGCCAGGCTGGTCTCAAGCACCTGAGCTCAAGTGATCTGCCTGCCTCAGCCTCTCAAAGTGGTGGGATTACAGATATGAGCCACCACACCCGGCCTCCTCTCTTATATTCTATGCCAGCAACATTGCCAGGAACTTAGTCAAAACTCACCTCTTTCAGGAAGTCCTCCAGGACTAATGCTTCTGGGCTCCAGGACTCTCCTGCAGGTTGTACATATAGCTGTGTCTGCTACTTAATGTCAGTGAAGATTTGTGGTTGTGTCAGTTTCTGGGGGAGTTCTTTTGAGCTTTGTTATCATATAAGATCTTCAGGAGTAGAGATTTTTATTTTTCTTTATATTTATGCTACACATGTTTAAATTCCAAAAAACATTTTCCCATGAACCATCTAATTTTATCTTTAGTATCACCAGGTGAGGTGGGTGGAGATTCCACATGACAGATGGGAACTTATACAGCAAGATGGCTGAGAGTATGGGCTTTGGCTTGGGCAGGTTTCTAATCTCTCTAAGCCCCAGTTCTCTCATCTATAAAACAAGGATAAAAGTAGTTTCTGCCCATAGGTTGTTTTAAGGATTAAATGAGATAACAGGTAGCATGCTTACCTCACACAGTAAAATTGTCATTTTAATGATGATAGAACTCAGGCTCAGAGAATTAAATATACAAGAGGTGGCTCAGTGTGGTGTGAAAAGTGAAGGGCTTGGAGGCAGCAGATTCTGATGGTGTCTGACATGCAGTGACTTTGGAAAACCACTTTGCCTCTCTGGGTCTCGGTTTCTTCATCTTTTTTTAGAAAAAAATACATAATATGTCACATATGTTGGGGGGTTTGAGGGGATTCATTTAAAAGTACTTTTGAAAGCATATTGTAAATTGTGTTAATTAACCAGCCTAAATTCATCCAACAGGTCCGTGCTAGAGCCAGATTTCCTTATTCCTGGTGTCCTTTCCAGCAGGTTGAGTCCCCTCGGAGCCTCCATAAATGCTGCTGGATGGCTGGCGGGGCACATAGGTGGGCTATGTAGCACACTCCAAGCACTTAGCATTGAGCAGCGGTGGCTCCAGCTAGCAGACTCACCCTCTTTCCTCTCCACATTCATGGATATTAAAGTTGTGCAGAGAAAGCAGAGCTCAGAAACCAGAGCCATTTCTGCTGTCCCTGACTCCTTCACCTCGTCTCTGTTGTTGACAAAGAGAACAAGAGGGGCAGTGAGAGAGATTTAACTATTATGTTGGTGCAAAGGTAATCGCTGGTTACACTGAAAGTAATGGCAAAACCCGCAATTACTTTTGCACCAATCTAATAAAATGGATCCTAATGTATTAGGGATGGTGGCACTGGGACTGAACCTAAGAAGGAAGGGAGGAATCTTAGAATCCACACAGCAACCTGCATCCCAAAGCATGTGGATTTTACTAGTGTTTTCCCATTGGCCCATGGACTAACTTCTCTGAAACCAGCTCCTTTCTTGATCTGCAGGGAGAAGGCAGTTTGGTCTTCACTGCATGAAGTCACTTCGGTCTTCTCCCCTGTCTGTGGACAAGTTCAGGGTAGAAACTACCAGGTACTCTGACAACTACAGCATGGACTTCCCTGTTCAGAAAAGAATAATCTGCTTCTGACGTTTTACTTTGTTTGTACTTCAGGGACCGTCTCAGCCTCTCAGACCAAAATACCTGTGAAATGCTTAAGTTAGCCCAGACAGGGTCAGGTCTGGAGTAATCAGTTCAGCTTATGCTGAAATATCTTATTTCCATCCTGCCAGGTTCCGTATCCACTTTTCTGAGCATTATTTCCTCGAGAACAATTTAGAGATCTCTGAGGAGCTGATTAGATGATGATGAGGTGAGCATGCTCTCACCACAGGCCACAAGGATTGATGGAGATCAAGAACTGAGAGGCTTGGCCCCAACCTTGACTGAGGATGATATCGGGAGTATTCCCAAGACCCTCTATCAGACACAGATGGTCTGACCATTTATTGATCATAAGGATGAGGTAGAAGTTAATGAGACTCTCTGCTTGAAACTCCCTGGATGTAAGATTATAGCATGTCTGTTTATCCAAAGAATTACATGGGTCAGGGAAGCAGGTCTTCACAAATTCATTAGGTTCATAAGAATCAGCCATAGTTATAGGAGAAAGATACTGTGAGCTCCCTTCATCCTCCTGTTCAGTACCTGCACAATCTTACCCTTGAAACATATTCCTTCTGTCTCACCTTAATCATGCGTAGCTTATCTATTTCCTTACAACAATCCACCTCAAAATTTAGTGGCCTACAATAGCAACCATGTAAACCATGTATTTGTTTATGTTTCTGTAATTTGGGCCAGGTTCAGCTGGGCAGTTCCTCTGCCAGTCTCACCTAAGGTCATGTACACTGCAGTCAGTTGGCAGGTAAAGGGATGGGGAGTTGGGGAAAGACTAACTGGTCCCAGCTGGCCTCAATCACATGTCTAGGGCTTCAATGGAGATGGCTGGAACTACTGGGATGAGTAGGACACTCTCCCCACGTGATCTCTCATCCTCAAGGAGACCAGTTTAGGCTTTCTTAAGCCTGGGAGTCACAGGGCATCAAGAACATGAAAGTGGACACTCAGGGTTCCATGTCACTTCTGCCACATTCCATTGATCAAAGCACGTCATAGTGCCAGCCCAGATTCAAGAGGCAGAGGAAATAGACTCCTCCTTTTATTGGATGACAAATTAACATTGCAAAGAAGCATGCAACTAGGAATGGAAGACATTTCTGGGGCCATCCTCATGATATATCACAGTCACTGAAGCTGCATATTTATAAATTATTCCTTTCACCCTTTAGAAATGGTTTGTTCCTCACTGGCAAGGGCAGATGGAGACTCCAATTGGGGTGACTCATTTAAGTGGGGCTATAGGATGAATATTTATGGAATGTCAACTGTGTTTAAGCATTGTACACATGTAATCCTATTTAATTCTCAAAACAACTTTATGATACGTCTTATCTCCATTTTATTACTAAGAAAGCTGATGTTAAGGAAGAGTTAATGAATTATTCAGTGTCACTCAGTTATAATGGAGGGAGTTGAGGCTTTCTTCATCTGTAAAATGGGAATCATAAAACTTACCACCAGCATAGTTGGGAGGATGAAATGAAGTATTGCATGTGGAAATGGTTGGTAAACCCCAAAGCACTGTACAAATGTTAGTTATCATTTTTATTGAGCCAAGCAGACATTTTGTTGGGAGGAAGGTTGTCTAGGAAGGCGCCAGAGTCATCTGAGCCAGACACCAACTGTTGTGTGTCTCTCAGCTGCTATTTACTTTGGCTTCAGACCAAATCCTTCACCCAATACCTTTGGCGGTCACAGACAAGAAAGAGCCCTATGGGCCAGATTGGCAAGCCAGGACATGCTACAGGTGAAGACAGACATGCTTCCATTGGAAAAAGGAAGAGACTGAAGCAAAGCTCTAACTGCTTTGCCATTATCCTCAACTGCCTCAGTTGCAAGGTTTTTTATTATTTCACTCAAGGTCACATATACAACCTTGAATTGCTCAGAACTTACTTTCTCCGAACTCTTCTTTTCACTAAATCTCATCCCAATTATTTCCAAACCTCATTCCCTCATCATTATGCCATCTATGTCTTCAATCTATTTACCCAATGTTTCCTCCCACTCCTTGTCTTATCTGGATGCTTTAAGACCTAATTCTGTGACAGATCTCATTTTTTCAGGGATCAGGAGGAAGGGTCGGCCTTTGCAAAGTCAGCCTTCACTAGTCTTCTCTTTGCAGTACTCATCTACCTAAACTAAGATCTCTTCCTCCTTTGAGGTTTAGGCTGCTCAGCTACACCATGTTCTTTTTGCCCTGCCTTGTTGCTGTTGTCTATCGACCTCCCATCAGTCACTACCATCCTTCTTTGAGAGTTCTGGCATCTCACACATAGCCTACCTGCCATCACCAAGGACAACTTCAACACTCATCCAACATCCTAGACTCAGAGTTCCTCAACTTTTATAACCCCATTATGCTTCATCTATACCCCATGACAACTGAATACTGTCCATCCACTGGTGACAAAGGCCGCTTTGCAGATTGACTAGTTCAACTTACAGAAACTGTTCACAAAAAATGCCAGATGCAGGTGACAAAAGAAAAGTCAGATTTAGAGTCAGGAAATCTGGTTTTGGAGTCCTATCTCAACTCCTTACCAACTAATGAAAATTGAATAGGGAACAGCTTCTCTAAACCTGAGTTTTCTCATACTTAAAAATGAGGAATAATAGCTCCTACAACACTAGAACATAATAAAAACCAAATGTGATCAAGAGTAGAAAAAAATTATAAACTGTAGCATACTCAACAAATATCACTATAATCCCTGGAAAGAAAATGTATATGATTGTATAAATTATATGAATCCAATTTTTTATGTTAAGCCAAAAATGAAGAGAGAACACAAATTGTGAATTCTGATTCTGATGGTGGATTGAATGCATTGCTCTATTTTCACTCCATCCCAAACTCCTGGATATTTTAAAGGTACTAAATCAAGGGTGAGAAGAAAGACAAAAGAGACAATTACAGCAATGTGTTGAAAGCATGTGGTAAATAATAACAAACCTGAGGAAACTACATCCTCCGGCTGCTTTGGGAAAGCAGAGAGGGATTTATATTACAAAATTTCCAAAACAATCAGCTGCCAGAACACTGGAATCCAGGAGTTCATCTTACAGGCAGAAGATTGGACATACCTTCTCTGGGAAACCTGATTAGCTCAAGAAAAAACATCTTAAGATATTGACTTTGGGAGTTCCACCCAGATCACTCTACAAAGAAACTCATATTCAACAAGACCCAACCATGTTTTGAAGCCTTCAATCAGTCTTTTAGTGCCTCAAATATGTAAACATAACCAAAGAGTGGCTGGGTGAGGTGGCTCATGCCTGTAATCCTAGCACTTTGGGAGGCTGAGGCAGGTGGATTGCCTAAGCTCAGGAGTTTGAGACCAGCCTGGGCCACATAGTGAAACCCTGTCTCTACTAAAATACAAAAAATTAGCCAGGCATAGTGGCATGTGTTTGTAGTCCCAGCTACTCAGGAGGCTAAGGTGGAAGAATTGCTAGAACCTGAGAGGCAGATGTTGCGGTGAGCCAAGATTGTGCCACTGCACTCCAGCCTGGGCAACAGAACAAGACTCTGTCTCTTAAAAAATAAATAAATAAAATAAAAATAAAAACAAAATAACCAAAGACTATCAGACATAGGCTTCTAATGTGAGCAATAGAAATACTACTGATTTTTGTATGTTTATGTGTTTCTTGTAACTTTACTGAATTCATTTATTCTAACAGTTTTTTTTTTGATGAAATTTTTAGGGTTTCCTAAAAACAAAATCATGTCATCTGTGAACAGAGACCATTTAACTTTTTCCTTTCTAATTTGGATGCCTTTTATTTCTTTTTCTTGCCTAATTGCTTTGGCTAGGACTTCCAGTATTATGTTGAATAGAAATAGTGAGAGTGGGATCCTTGTCTTGTTCCTGATCTTAGAGGAAAAGTTTTTAACTTTGCACTAGTATGAAGTTAGCTGTAGGCTTGTTATATATGGCATTTATTGTGTTGAAATACATTACCTAGTTTGTTGAGAGTTTGTATCATGAAAAGATATTGACTTATCAAATGCTTTTTGTGCATTCACTGAGATAATCATGTTTTTTTCTTCTTTCTGTTAATGCAATATATCACAATTATTGATTTGCATATGTCAAAATATCTTTGCATCCCAAGCATAAATCCCACTTGATTATGGTGAATGGTCTTTTTAATGTGCTATTGAATTTGGTTTGCTCATATTTTGTAGAGGATTTTTGCATCTTTGTTCATTAGGTATATTGGCCTATAATTTTCTTTTCTTGCTGTGTCATTGTCTGGCTTTAGTGTCAGGGTAATGTTGGCTTATAAAATTAGTTTAAAAGAATTCACTCCTCCCCAATTTTTTTGGAAGAATTTGAGAAAACTGGTATTAATTCATTTTTAAATGTTTGATAGAATTTAGCCTTGAAGTGATCCTGAGTGTTTCTTTGATGGAATATTTTTCTTTCTGGTTCAATTTCCTTACTCATTACTGATCTGTTCAGATTTTCTATTTCTTCATGATTCAGTCTTCCTAGGTTGTACATTTCCATGAATTTACCCATTTCTTCTAGGTTATCTAATTTGCTGCTGTGTAATTATTCATAGTGGTCTCTTATGATTCTTTGTATTTCTGTGGTATCCCTCTTTTGCTTCTCATTTTACTTATTTTTCTCTTTGTTAATCTAGCTAAAGTTTTATCAATTTTGTTTATGTTTTCAAAAACCAATTATTTACTTTGTTTACCTATTGTTTTCTAGTCTCTCATTTATTTCTGCTCTAATCTTTGTTATTTCTTTTGTTCTACTAATTTTGGGTTTCATTTTGACTTTTTGTTTGTTTGTTTCTTGAGGCATGACATTAAGTCGTTTATTTGAGATCCATCTTCTTTTTTGTTAGCATGTGTTGCTATAAATTTCCCTCTTAGAAACTGCTTTTGCTGCATCCTGTAAGTCTCAGTATGTTGTGTTTCCATCATTCATTTGTCTCAAGATATTTTTAAGTTTTCCTTTTGATTTCTTCTTTGAGCCATTGGTTGTTCAGGAACATGTCATTTGATTTCCACAGATTTGTGAATTGTCCAGAATTACTCCTGTTATTGATTTCTACTTTCATACCATTGTGGTTAGAAACGATACTTGATACAATTTCAATCTCCTTAAATTTGCTGAGGTTTGTTTTGTGGCCTAACATATGATCTGATCTATCCTGGAGAATGTTTCATGTGCACTTAAGAAGAATGCGTATTCTGCTTCTGTTGGATGGAAACAAACAAACAAAAACTAATAAAGCAATTTAGAGGAAGTGAAGATTTTGTAAGAGAAAAGAGTATATATATGTACAATCGTGCTGTATAACTACATTTGGGTCAATAATAGGCTGCGTATATGATTATGGTCCCATAGGATTATAATGCCTATGCATTGTTTTACTGTAACTTTGCTATGTGTAAATATGTTTAAATACACAAATACCATTATGTTACCATTATGTTACAATTGCCTACAGTATTCAGTACAATAATGTGCTGTATAGATTTGTAGCCTAGGTGCAATAGGCTGTACCATATAGTCTAGGTGTATAGTAAGCTATACTATCTAGGTCTGTGTACATACATTTTATGATGTTTTCTCAACAATGAAATCACCTACCCATACATTTCTCAGACATATCCTTGTTGTTAAGTGACACATGACTGTATATGTATATTTCAGTCATATGTCGATATCTTTAGAGAGAAGATATTGCATTCATAAAACGTCAGCATGTTTTATTAAAAAGAAACAGTCTGAGAGAAAAAAGACCTCTTACAAATTATAACTATGAGAATCAAGCTAAAAAACTCAACAGAGGGATTGAAAGATAAAATTGAGGCTGGGGGCAGTGGCTCACGCCTGTAATCCCAGCTCTCTGGGAGGCCGAGGTGGCGGATCACGAGGTCAAGAGATCGAGACCATCCTGGCCAACATGGTGAAACCCCGTCTCTACTAAAAATACAAAAAAAATTAGCTGGGCGTGGTGGCCCGTGCCTGTAGTCTCAGCTACTCGGGAGGCTGAGGCAGGAGAATTGCTTGAACCCGGGAGGCGGAGGTTGCAGTGAGCCAAGGTCGCGCCACTGCACTCCAGCCTGGCGCCTGGTGACAGAGTGAGACTCTATCTCAAAAAAAAAAAAAAAATTGAAGAAGTATTTCAGCAAATAGAGCAAAAAGATAAAGAGATGGAAAATAGAAGAAAAAAGAAAAAAACAGATTAGTTTAAGAAGTCCAATATGCAAACAATAGTTGACACAGAAAAAGGGAATAGATAAAATCAGAGAAGAAAATCAACACAGAGATTTTTTTTCTTTATATATATATATTTTATTGCACTTTAGGTTCTGGGCTACATGTGCAGAACATGCAGGATTGTTGCATAGGTACATACATGGCAATGTTGTTTGCTGCCTCCATCCCCCTGTCACCTATATCTGGCATTTCTCCCCATGTTATCCCTCCCCAACCTCCCTACCACCTGCTGTCCCTCCCCTATTCCCCTGCAACAGACCCTTGTGTGTGATGCTGCTCTCCCTGTGTGCATGTGTTCTCATTGTTCAACATCTGCCTATGAATGATAAAGTGTGGTGTTTGATTTTCTGTTCTTGTGTCAGTTTACTGAGAATGGTGGTTTCCAGATTCATCTATGTCCCTACAAAGGACACTAACTCATTGTTTTTTATGGCTGCATAGTATTCCATGATGTATACGTGCCACATTTTCCTTGTCCAGTCTATCATTGATGAGCATTTGGGTTGGTTCCAAGTCTTTGCTATTGTAAACAGTGCCGCAATGTACTTATGTGTGTATGTGTCTTTATAATAGAACAATTTATAATCCTTTGGGTATATACCCAGTAATGGGATTGCTGGGTCAAATGGAATTTCTATTTCAAGGTCCTTGAGGAAGCGCCACACTGTCTTCCACAATGGTTGAACTAATTTGCACTCTCACAACAGTGTAAAAGTGTTCTTATTTCTCCACATCCTCTCCAGCATCTGTTGTCTCCAGACTTTTTAATGATCACCATTCTAACTGGCGTGAAATGATATCTCAATGTGGTTTTGATTTACATTTCTCTAATAATTAGTGATGATGAGCATCTTTTCATGTTTGTTGGCATTATATATGTCTTCTTTTGAGAAGTGTACATTCATATCCTTAGCCCACTTTTGAATGGGCTTGTTTGTTTGTTTCTTGTAAATCTGTTTTAGTTGTTTGTAGATTCTGGATATCAGCCCTTTGTCAGATGGGTAGATTGCAAAAAATTTTTCCCATTCTGTTGGTTGCCAGTTCACCCTAATGATTGTTTCTTTTGCTGTGCAGAAGCTCTGGAGTTTAATTAGATCCCATTTGTCTATTTTGGCTTTTGTTGCCAATGCTTTTCATGTTTTAGCCATGAAGTCCATGCCTACGCCTATGTCCTGAATGGTTTTGCCTAGGTTTTCTTCTAGGGTTTTTATGTTATTAGGTCTTATGTTTAAGTCTTTAATCCATCTGGAGTTAATTTTAGTGTAAGGTGTCAGGAAGGGGTCCAGTTTCTGCTTTCTGCACATGGCTAGCCAGTTTTCCCAACACCATTTATTAAACAGGGACTCCTTTCCCCATTGCTTATTTTTGTCAGGTTTGTCAAAGATCAGATGGTTGTAGATGTGTGTTGTTGCTTCCGAGGCCTCTGTTCTGTTCCATTGGTCTATATCTCTGTTTTGGTACCAGTACCATGCTGTTTTGATTACTGTAGCCTTGTAGTATAGTTTGAAGTCCAGTAGTGTGATGCTTCCAGCTTTGTTCTTTTTGCTTAGGATTGTCTTGGATATGCGGACTCTCTTTTGGTTCCATATGAAGTTTAAGGTGGTTTTTTCCAGTTCTGTGAAGAGGGTCGTTGGTAGCTTGATGGGGATAGTGTTGAATCTATAACTTTTTTTGGGCAGTATGGCCATTTTCACAATATTGATTCTTCCTAACCATGAGCATGGAATGTTTTTCCATCTGTTTGTGTCTTCTCTTATTTCCTTGAGCAGTGGTTTGTAGTTCTCCTTGAAGAGGTCTTTTACATCCTTTGTTAGTTGTATTCCTAGGTATTTTATTCTCTTTGTAGCAATTGTGAATGGCAGTTCATTCTTGATTTTGCTCTCTTTAAGTCTGTTATTGGTGTATAGGAATGCTTGTGATTTCTGCACACTGATTTTGTATCCTGAGACTTTGCTGAAGTTGCTTATCAGTTTCAGGAGATTTTAAACGAGACAATGGGGTCTTCTAAATATACAATCATGTCATCTGCAAATAGAGACAATTTGACTTCCTCCTTTCCTAATTGAATACTTTTTATTTCTTTTTCTTGCCTGATTGCTCTGGCTAGAACTTCCAATACTATATTGAATAGGAGTGGTGAGAGAGGGCATCCTTGTCTAGTGCCAGATTTCAAAGGGAATGCATCCAGTTTTTGCCCATTCAGTATGATATTGGCTGTTGGTTTGTCGTAAATAGCTTTTATTATTTTGAGATAAGTTCCATTGATACCTAGTTTATTGAGGGTTTTTAGCATAAAGGGCTGTTGAATTTTGTCAAAGGCTTTCTCTGCATTTATTGAGATAATTGTGGTTTTTGTCTTTGGTTCTGTTCACGTGGTGGATTACGTTTATAAACTTGCTTATGTTGAACCAGGCTTGCATCCCTGGGATGAAGCCTACTTGTTCCTGATGGATAAGCTTTTTGATGTGCTGTTGCAATCGGTTTGCCAGTATTTTATTGAAGACTTTTATGTCTATGTTCATCACAGAGATTGGCCTGAAGTTTTCTTTTTTGTTGTTGAGTCTCTGCCGGGTTTTGGTATCAGGATGATGTTGGTCTCATAAAATGATTTGGGAAGGATTTCCTCTTTTTGAGTTGTTTGGAATAGTTTCAGAAGGAGTGGTACCAGCTCCTCTTTGTATGTCTGGTAGAATTTGTCTGTGAACCCATCTGGACCTTGGCTTTTTTTTTTTTTTTTTTTTTGGTTGGTAGGCTGTTAATTGCTGCCTCAAATTCTGCCCTTGTTATTGGTCTATTCAAGGTTTCAACTTCTTCCTGGTTTAGTCTTCGGAGGGTGCAGGTGCCCAGGAATTTATCCATTTCCTCCAGGTTTACTGATTGATGTGCATAGAGTTGTTTGTAGTAATCTCTGATGGTAGTTTGTATTTCTGTGGAATCGGTGGTGATATCCCCTTTATTGTTTTTTATTGCATCTATTTGATTCTTCTCTCTTTTCTGTTTTAGTAATCTGGCTAGCAGTCTGTCTATTTTGTTGATCTTTTCAAAAATCAAGCTCCTGGATTTACTGATTTTTTGAAGGGTTTTTTGTGTCTCTATCTCCTTCAGTTCTGCTCTGATCTTAGTTATTTCTTGTCTTCTGCTAGCTTTTGAGTTTTTTTGATCTTGCTCTTCTAGCTCTTTCAATTTTGAAGATAGGTTATCGATTTTAGATCTTTCCTTGTTTCTCATGTGGGCATTTATTGTTATAAATTTCCCTCTAGACACTGCTTTCTCTATGTCCCAGAGATTCTGGTATGTTGTGTCTTTGTTCTCATTGGTTTCGAAGAGTATCTTTATTTCTGCCTTCATTTCATTATTTATCCAGTCAACATTTAAGAGTCAGTTGTTCAGTTTCTATCAAGTTGTGCAGTTCTGAGTTAGTTCTTAATCCTGAGTTCTAATTTGATTGCAGTGTGGTCTGAGAGACTGTTTGTTATGATTTCCATTCTTTCGCATTTGCTGAGGAGTGATTTACTTCCAATTATGTGGTCAGTTTTAGAGTAGGTGTGACGTGGTGCTGAGAGGAATGTATATTCTGTGGATTTGGGGTGGAGAGTTCTGTAAATGTCTATTGGGTGTGCTTGGTCCAGATCTGAGTTCAAGTCCTGGATATCCTTGTTAATTTTCTGTCACATTGATATGTCTAATAATGGTAGTGGAGCGTTAAAGTCTCCCACTATTATTGTGTGGGAGTCTAAGTCTCTTTGTAGGTTGTTAAGAACTTGCTTTATGTATCCGGGTGCTCCTGTATTGGGTGCATATATATTTAGGATCGTTAGCTCTTCTTGATGCATTGATCCTTTTACCATTATGTAATGCCCTTCTTTGTCTCTTTTGATCTTTGTTGGTTTAAAGTCTATTTTATCAGAGACTAGGATTGCAACTCCTGGTTTTTTTTTTTTTAATTTTAATTTTTGCTCCCCATTTGCTTGGTAAATCTTTCTCTATCCCTTTATTTTGAACCTATGTGTGTCCTTGCATGTGAGATGGGTTTCCTGGATACAGCACACTGATGGGTTTTGACTTTTTATCCAATTTGCCAGTCTGTGTCTTTTGATTGGGGCATTTATCTCATTTACATTTAAGGTTAATATTGTTATATGTGAATTTGATCATGCCATTTTGATTCTAGCTGGTTGTTTTGCCCATTAGTTGATGCAGTTTCTTCATTGTGTTGATGCTCTTTACCATTTGGTATGTTTAAGGAGTGACTGGTACTGGTTGCTCCTTTCTATG
The DNA here is from genome assembly GCF_030222135.1 of Aotus nancymaae. Taxonomy (NCBI): domain Eukaryota; kingdom Metazoa; phylum Chordata; class Mammalia; order Primates; family Aotidae; genus Aotus; species Aotus nancymaae. The sequence continues at coordinate 36,657,650 of NW_026988471.1, forward strand.
TTTAGTGTTTCTTTCAGGAGCTCTTGTAAGGCAGGCCTGGTCATGACAAAAGCTCACAGCAATTGCTTGTTCATAAAGGATTTTATTTCTACTTCGCTTATGAAGCTTAATTTGGCTGGATATGAAATTCTAGATTGAAGGTTCTTTTCTTTAAGGATGTTGAATATTGGCCCCCACTCTCTTCTGGCTTGTAGGGTTTCTGCTGAGAGATCCACTGTGAGTCTGATGGGCTTCCCTCTGTGGGTAACCTGACCTTTCTCTCTGGCTGCCCTTAGCATTTTTTCCTTCATTTCAACCCTGGTGAATCTGATGCTTATGTGCCTTGGGGTTGCTCTTCTTGAGGAATATCTTTGTGGTGTTCTCTGTATTTCATGTACTTAAATATTGGTCTGCCTTGCTAGGTTGGGGAAGTTTTCCTGGATAATATCCTGAAGAGTGTTTTCCAGCTTGGATTCACTCTCTCCGTCCCATTCAGGTACACCTATCAAATGTAGATTAGATCTTTTCACATAAACCCATATTTCTTAGAGGCTTTGTTCATTTCTTTTCACTTTTTTCTCTAATCTTGCCTTCTCATTTTATTTCATTGAGTTGATCTTCCATCTCTGATATCCTTTCTTCTGCTTGGTCGATTTGGCTGTTGAAACTTGTGTATGCTTTGCAAAATTCTTGTGTTGTATTTTTCAGCTCCATTAAGTCATTCATATTCTTCTCTAAGCAATTTATTCTCATTAGCTTTTGTCAAACCTTTTTTCAAGGTTCATAGTTTCTTTGCATTGGGTTAGAACATGTTCTTTTAGCTCAGAAAAGTTTGTTATTATACACCTTCTGAAGCCTGTTTCTGTCAATTCATCAGACTCATTCTTCATGCAACTTGGTTCCCTTGCTGGTGAGAAGTTGTGATACCTTGAAGGAGGAGAGGCATTCTGGTTTTGGGTGTTTTCATCCTTTTTGCACTGGTTTCTTCCTATCTTTGTGGATTTATCTACCTGTGCTCTTTGTAGTTGGGGACTTTCGGATGGGGGTCTCTGAATGGACATCATTTTCATTGATGTTGACATTTTTTCTTTCTATTTTTTAGTTTTCCTTCTAACAGTCAGGCCCCTCTGCTGTAGGACTGCTGGTGGTCCACTCCAGACCCTGTGTGCCTGGGGATCACCTGCAGCAACTGCAGAAAAGTAAGAGTTGCTGCCAGTTTCTTCTTCTGTTATCTTCATCCCAGAAGGATACTCGCCAGATGTCAGCCTTGGCTCTCCTTTATGAGGTGTCTCTTTGGATAAGTGGGAGTTGGGGAGCTGCTTGAGAAGACAATCTGTCCCTTATAGGGCTCAAGTGCTGAGCTGGGAGCTCCATTGTTCCTTTCAGAGCTGCTGGGCAGGTACGTTTAAGTCTGCTGCAGTGGAACTCATAATCACCTTTTTGTCAGGTGCTCTGTCCTGGGAAGGTGGGGCTTTATTTGTAAGTTCCTGATGTGCTGCTGCCTTTTTTCAGAGATGGCCTGCCCAGCAAGGAGGTAGCCTAGTCACAGTCTGCCAGCAGAGGTGTTGCTGAGCTACTGTGGGCTCTGCCCAGCTGCTGTGTGAACTTCCTTGTGGTTTTGTTTATAGAGGCATAGTTAGAACTGTCTTGGTAATGGCAGTCAGCCTCAGTAATGGCAGACTGTCTCTGTAATGCCCAACTGCCTCAGTAGTGGTGGACTGCCTCTGTAATGGCGGACGCCCTTCCCCTCACAGAGCTAGACCATCCTGGTTCCAGCTGCGCTTGCTGGGAAACTCTCAATCCAGAGCATTTCAGATTGCTGGTCTTTGTGGGGATGGGACCCACCAAGCCAGATCACCTGGCTCCCTTTTCAGCCCCCTTTTTTTCAGTTGAATGGGTGGCTCTACCTTCCAGGTTTTCCAGGCACCAGTTGAAATGGCCACCCAGATTTGTGTGAGTTTTTGTGTGGAGACTCACTGTACTGGCTGAAACTGCCATGCTGGAAACTCATGGTGTTCTTCAGCCCAGGAATCTCCTGGTCTGTGGGCAGTAATAACTCATTAGGAAATGCAATGATCACTCACCCTCAGTGTTGTTCTCGCTGGGAACTCCACTCCAGAGCTTTTCCTATTCGGCCATCTTGGATCCTCCCAACACAGAGATTATTTAAGAAAACTTTTCAGAATTGAAAGACATGAGTTACCATATTGAAAGAATCACTAAGTGCCCAACACAATGAATAAAAACATACCCATATCAATGTAAATTATTATGAAATTTTAGAGTGCAGGGGACAAAGATAAGATACAACAAGGTTTCACAGAGAAAATTACACTTACAAAGAAACAGGAATTAGAATTCTATCATACTTTGCAGTTGCAATGTTAGAAGTTAGAACAATGGAGCAATGCCTTCAAAATTCTGAGCAAAAACAACCTATGACCTGAAATTCTATACTCAGACAAATCATCAGTGAAATGTGGGGCTAGAATAAGAACATTTTCAGACATGCATGATTTCAAAAAAATGTACTTTCTATCCATCCTTTCTTAAGAAGTTTCTGTAGCATGTGCTCCATCAAAACAGGGAATTAAGCCAAAAAGGAAAGGACATGGGGTACAGGAAAGGGAAGATCCAACACAGGATAAAGGCCAAGGATATGCCCAGGATGATATGGAAGCGTGAGCCAAGACAGCAGCTGTGATACCAGACCATATAGGAACAGTCCAGAAGGCTCCAGAAAATTCTCTGAGATGAAATTGACTGACCATCAATACGTTTGAACATACTGGCAGGAGATTTGGACAACTGGTGAAGACTTTGAAGTTACTTTAGTGTAAGTATATAGAAAATCAAGCAAGAAAAAAGACCAAAAATAATTACTAACTCTAGGGAAAATAAAAAAGTTGTTCAGAAAAAGAAAAATGTTTACAACATGGCTCAGCTTTGGAAACCATTTACATAGTTATAAAAATGTAACTGCTGAATATTGATTCAACAAAATTATAATATAACTGCAACTGAAGGATGAGGAAACTGGAAAAGTGTGTGGTGTTTGGTGGGGAGGGTCAGTTAAAGAGAGCTAAATTCTCTGTCTTCCATCATAATAGGAAGTCCATAAATAATGCCTAAAAATGAAAACCCCAAAAGTAGCAATACAAGCATGTATGGAAGGTCGGTCATTTCAGCTGAAAATCATTGCTTCTAAGAAAGGGAAAGTGAAGGTGGGGAAGCTGATAATTTTTGTAACAAACCTGGTGGAATGATTTAATTTAATAAAATAAACATGTGTAGCCTTGACGTAATTTTTTTTTAATTAAAAAAATTTAAATTCTAAAATGCCATTCCACTTATAAGGCTGTTTATGCCCAAGGGTAAGCATGAGACCAGGGAAATGGCTCTGCTTACCACCCAACCCCCACCTTCATTGTTTCAGTTCCTACAAGCCTCTCATATCAGGATTTTCAAAGGTGATGTTGGCAACATCTGATTTTGCCCTACATGCTGACTTTAGAACCTAATGCCTGATTAAGACATGCCTACTCTGTATGAGAGGGGCTTCCTGCCTTCAAATAGAGGCTGTTCTATAACAAATTCTCCAGTTCCCTCCAACTTCCAGACTGGGCATAAGAATATGCAAAACCAACATGAGTTATGCAGACTCCTATCCAAGGGCCTATGGGGTTGATGAATCACTGGTGTGGCTGGAGCCAAGGAGGGGTCAAGGAAGGCATTATGGAGGAAGTTGTCAACTCTGTCAACATATTCTGCTTCTTCAAAGTGTGCACCAGGGTGGGAGGAGGGAAAGGATCAGGAAAAATAACTAATACGTACTAGGCTTAATATCTGGGTGATGAAATAATCCATATAACAAACCCCCATGACACAAGTTTACCTGTGTAACAAACCCACACATGTACCCCTGAACCTAAAATAAAAGTTAAAAAAAAGAAAAAGAAAACCTAAATAGTATTTTTTTAGAAGACTGCGCCAGCCATCTTATTGCTGCATTAAATTAAAGCATGTCTGAATTGAGGCTTTTTAAAGTTTTCCTTTTTTTTCCATGTAGTTGAGCACACAAAGTCACAGCTGAAGAAATTGATGTTTTCAGCACCCTGTACTGAGGCATGGTTATTAGACTGTTCTTGTGTTGCTATAAAGAAATATCTGAAGCTGGGTAATTTATAAAGAAAAAAGGTTTAATTGGCTCACAGTTCTGCAGGCTGTGCAAGCATGGCTCCAGATTCCACCTCTGCCTATGGCCTCAGGAAGCTTACAATCATGGTGGAAGAGAAGGGAAGCCAGCATGTCACATGGTGAGAGTGGGAGCAAGAGAGGGGTGGTGCCACACTCTTTTAAGCAACCAGATCTTGTGTGAACTACCAGAGCAATAACTCACTCATCACCAAGGGGATAGCTTCTAAGCCATTCTTGAGAGATCTGCCCCCATGATCCAAACACCTCCCACCTGGCTCCACCTCCAACACTGAAAATCACATTTCAACATGAGATTTGGAGGAAATGAACATTCAAACCATATCAGGCATTATACAATAGAAGAAGTATGTGTCTGCTGTCCAGCTGAAATGCCTTATATAATAAGGAGAGAGGTTCCAACAGTCATCAAGGATGCCAAATTGCAAGCAGCAAGTGGATAAGTAATAGGACTCAGGCTGATTGATTTTCTTGGCTACACCTTTCACTCAGCTTCCACTTGCCTCACTGTTGGCTACCAGTGGGGCTACCAGAAATCACAGGAGTGCAGCATCCCTGGCAAGGCAGAAGCAAAAAAGAGATGAAAGGAACATAAGACTTGAAGCAGTAGTTGGTTCTTTGGCAAAACAAGTATCTTGTTATAACATCATTCCAAGCTTTAACATATCTTGTACCAAAAAATACAAAATGCCAAAGTGAAAGAAAAGCACTAGACTTCTTAAGGGTCGCATCCAAGAGCCCTCTTAAACCCCATTCACACACAGTTGTTTCCCTTATCAACTCCAAACGTGTTCATCCCTACCCATGGAAGAGTGCTCAGGTTTCTTTCAGATGGTGATCCAAGCTTGCAAAGACTTGCCAAAGAGCCAGTGTCAGGGGTGCTAACTTAGAATACCCCATTCTCTGTTTTAGCCACCCCCATGATATGGCATTTTTGCATGAACAACATGAGGATCCAATGACTTTCTTTGTGGGGGAAGGCATTTCAACAAAGCTACACTTGTGGTAGGAGACACTGCATTCAAGTTAATAAAATTTCTCCATCATGCCTTAAGGAAGATAATATATCTGCCTGAGGTATTGTGTAGGTGTGTTAGTACAGATTCTCTGGGAAACAGACTCTGGGGGTGGAGACAGGAGTGTAAGAGATTTATTGTGAAGTGAAGTCTGTAAAAGATAAAGGGGGAGAGAGTAGCATTGGGCAGAGAAAGTCTTCAGACTGTGATGAGTATCTGATACCTGAAATAAAAGTGAAGAGGAAGCAAAACAGGGCAAGGAAAACCTCAGCTTAACCCAATGGAAACTCTGGAACACAAATTGTCACTAGAGGAGTTCCACATTGGGCAGAAATGGCTACACCCTTGTGCCACCACCAAGCTCAGTCCTTGCTTGGGAGCTACAGCAGAGCACGGGATCAGTTCCAATGCTCAGGATGCAATCTGAAGGCGCTGCCGATGGAAGCTGTCCACTAACTGCACTTTGCACAGCTGAGCATCAAGTTCTTTTTAAAAAAAAAATAGAAATGGGGTCTTGCTATGTTGCCCAGGCTAGTCTCAAACTCCTGGACTCAAGCAACCTGCCCCTCTTGGCCTCCTAAACTGCTGGGATTACAAGTATCAGCCACCATGCTCAGCTTATCGAATTCTTTCTTGAAGGAAGTGGTAAACAGCACAGCTGTCACAGTAGGGATAATCATAAAATAATAAAATGCTAAAACATTCTGAATTCATGCCTTAAGCCAGGATTTAATGAATGTGGAAAGAGTATTGCAAAACACTATCTATCATGAAGAGAATATACGGAGCTGATTAAAATTTGAATGGTGTCATTTTCTATCCAGTTTCATATTATAAACTCATTACTTTTAAATTCAACCTCAGCAACTGTTTATTAATGTTCTATTATGTAACAGGCTCTATGCTTGATCTATACCCACAAAGAGTTCACAGTTTAAAAATCAAGTAATTGAAACAATACATGATAAAAAACTAATAGAAGTGCATGTGAATTATTGCAGAAGCTCAGGGGAAGGAAGGAGAAAAATATTAAATGACTTAAGCATTTGTTTTACCCTTGAGTAAGGGCCCTGTCAATCTACTTCATCACACCAACTCTAATATGTGTGTTGCTCAACTGAGCTTCCAAAGTGGATTGGAATAGTTAGGCAGCTGATTATTAGTAACCATCTCTGGAGCAGAAAGTTGAAAGGGAGGTCAAGGTCTCAGTTTCTAAATTTAGACCACACTGGGATTCAAACCAGGCCATTTTTAGAAAGTGAAGAACCTACCTCACTGCAACCCAACTGGACTTTAACTCCAAGTGGAGAAAGTCAGGCAGATTTCAGCTATGGTATGGAAAGGTTATGAGCACCTAGTTAATTTTGCTGCTCAAAAGGCTAGGAGATGGCTTTTTCCCATTGGATTTCTTTTAGTAGCATGGACTTGATGCCCAGGAGTGTAGATGGTGATCAAAGAGTTCATGTGTTCAACCAACCCCTGATGTTCATGGCTGTAGGGTAAGGCTCTATGGCAGGTATTGGGGAATGGAGTGGAGTGAAAAACATGGCCCCTGCCATGTTAAGGAGCAGATAGTAGCAGGTTTTGAAAATTCTGCTAGCTCCCATGGAGCTCTCCTTGGTTCTATGACTGTCTTCAGGCTTTTCTGATATCTCTGATCATGACAACCTCAGACTGTCTGTTTGCATCTTGCCTAGGCCTTGACTATTACCCTGAACCCTACTGCCTCCAGACTGTCTAACTGTTCAGTCTCTAGCTTGTTACTGCTATGACCTTCATTGCCTTAAGGCTATATGGTCTTAAGATTGCCTGACGCTATTATGACCACCTGACCTAAGGGGTGGAATTCTCATTATCCTCATAAGCATAGAATGGGATCAGATCGAGTCCTTGTACCATCCATATTAATGTGTCATTTTCTGCAGTGGCTCAGAAATCAGTGGCATTCTCTGAAGACCTGTCATGCATGCCTTGAGATGTTTTTATAATGAAAGGGAAAAGTAAGTCCATTCTACATAAATTAGTACAAAACCAACTTTCAATTGCACAATGACTTAGAACCCGATGCAGAAAAAAATATTGCATCTTAATGCAGAAAAAATATTCAAAAATGTATTATAGTTTATTGCCAAAGCTTACCCTTTGTTTCCCTGTTCTGAAGAGGAGTAACAGGAATTCTGTTATGTTTTCTTTTTTCTTTTCCTTTTCAGCCCATGGTTTTTGTATCTTAGCTACAAATCACCCCATTGGTAAAAGAGGCTCTATTATGAACCACATGCTTCGTCAAAAGTAAACCTCACATTCTTTTCTAATTGTTGCACCCTGACAGGGTGGGGAAGATAACTTTGTTTTCTCAGTGAAGTCACAGACATAAATCTCCCAGGGATTAAGGCCCTTGCAGCAATCCAGCATGCTCACATCATCATGAGGGGTGCTTCAGGTTCACTTCTTTCTGGGAAGGAGAGAGAGAAAGAGAGAGAGAGACAGAGAGAGAAAGACAGAAGGGTGGGGTGGGGAGGGATTTCTTTTAGAAAAGTCAAATTCTGGAGGAGAGTAGAGCATTTATCAGCCCCCGGCTCAATGTTGACCACTCCACTGGGGGCCATACGTTACAGGTCCTAATCTAAGTTTGCATCTAAATAAGCTTGCATCTAAACAAGGCAAATTTCTTCAATTATTTTTTCTTATGTTCTGAATCTAATTATGGTGTTTCCTCCTTCTCCCTCTCCTCGTCTCCTCTGCTTAATTTGTTTGATTGTTTGTTTTAACCTGCAGTCCACAGTGATAGGGGAGAAAGAGCACTGGCCTTGGAATTGCTAGAAAGAAGCAGATTCAAATCCCTTTTCCTCTGCTTTCTGGCTGTGGACTCTTCGGTGCTTGTTCTAAGCCTGTTTCCACAGAGGAATCTGTTACAGAGGTATCATAATTTTACAAGATTATTGGGGGAACCAAATGACGTAACATCACTAGGTGTCTGGCACAGAGGCCCTGAATAAAATCCACCAGTTTCCACTGCCCTGATTAAATGGTCTCCTGAAATAGGACTCACAACCAACAGTCCACTCCAGGAGCTCACCTCCCCAGAGCAAGAATAGCTGATTTGGAAACAGAAGTCAGCTGCCATGATCAGCTAAGAAGGTCCAAGCTTAAGATGAAAACGCTTCAGCTTGATTGCAAAAATCAGCCGCCATGTACCTCCCAATCGAATTCAAGCTAAAGGCTTGTGCAGAAATGAAGGAATCCATTTGTTCTTCCCTTGCTTCTCTTCCTGTATTTGAAGGGCCTGACATTATCCCAGGGAAAGCAAGTTAGAAAAATCAGTTTACATGAGTGATTACGTTTATCAAAATATTTTCCTTTAGTCTTACAAATACTGTCTACTGAACCACCATACTCTCTCTATCCCTAACCCCTCTTCCTCTGCACTTCAGCCTCCTCACTTCTGCCAAAATCATTGTTGCTAAAAATAATCACTTTTAAAATGGTCTAAAGGATTGTTAAATGAGATGAACTGATTGCGTCATTCAAACGGAGACTAGAAAACCCAAGAACGCCCTCTGCGGTGATGAATCATGTGGAAACTCCTCAGTCTGTCGTTCCAGGGCTCCCGCATTTAGCCCTTACTCACTTTCCATCCTCAGCTTTAACTGGGTTCTAGCGTGAACCTCATTCCAAGGAGGCTGGCCTCCCCAGCTGTCCCTCCCTGCCCTTACTCCTCCCTCCCAGCCCTTACTCCTTCATTCATCCCAGCCCCGGTTTGAATTTCTCCTCCTTGCCTTTCCACGTCTACTCATCCCTCCAGGGCCATCACAAACTCTCTCCAACGCTCTGCCTTCCTGGAGGCAGGCAGCACATACGTGCTTCAGATTCAGAAGGATTTAGGTTCAAATCCCTTCTCTGCTACTTATTAGTTATAAAACTTTGAGCAACTCACTCACACTTTCGTTGCCTCAGATTTCACATCTGCAAAGTGAGGATAACAATACCTCACTGTGTTGTTGGAAAGATTAAATGAGACAGAGTGTAGAGCACAGAGGCTGTAAGTAGTAATCAATAAATAAAGGCCATTATTATTATCCTCTCAAAATATCTGCCACGCCTCTAACTTATTTGTCAACTAATGACAGTGCTCTACGACTTAACCATATTATGTTTTGTTCATGACCAACTGTGGAGATTTTGGGAAAACTTTTATCTTGGAAGAATTCCTGATTGAGGAACATTTAAACCTTATGAGAAAAATTGGATTAGGAAAGCTGAGGTCATGCATAAACCTATAAAATTCATGGTGAATAAGATTATATTCATTAAAGTAAGTCAGTAAAGGCAGAACATTAAACTATGAGACTATAGTAATATTTTATGCATATCAAGTTAGTGATGATTGATTTCCATTCACCATTCCTTGCTTACCAGAAACTTTTCTGGGACTCCTTGGCTATGAAGAGTTAAAATGATGCCTATATATTCAGTTCATTCTGTAACAGGTAATGCCTACTTGAAGAGACACCCTGTCTGTGCCTGTTTCTCCATCCAAACATTTCATGCATTTTTGACTGGATGATTTGGAACTCTTGATTCCAGGTCTGTCTTACATTTATTCTGCCCTCAGTCTGTTTTAGACCATCTCAGCACCCTTGAAGAAACTGACCCATGCTTACATACTGAACCATGGGGGACCACAATTATCCTTCCTCCCTTCCATATTTCTTTTCTCTGCTTCCCCAAATAAAGAGCACCCAGTGTTTGGAGGAAGAGTTAAGCCAGTTTTCACTGAAGGGCTTCTGTCTTGTTCTCAAAGCTTACCCAACCAAGGAGAGGAAATCAAGCACTGTGGGCCCAAATTAGCTCCCCTTTCCTTTACAAAGCACGGAAGGTGAGACCTCACTGTCCAGGCCTTCTGAGGGTGTTCCTTGGGGAGATGCCCTTTCTTCTTCACTCATCCTTCTTTCTCTTCTTCTCCTTGAGCCCTCTGCCTTTTTCCCCCCATGTCCCCTTTTGCCATTCTAATGCCTCTACTTTCCCCATTTTTTTTCCAGGGAACCTTTTCCATCCTACAAAAATAATTTGACTCCAGGCCCTAAGATTCTTCTAGTGATTGGGCAGCTTTGGCTGTGTCAGGCATTCTCAGGATGCCTCTGGCTTTCCTCCTCAGTGACTGCAGACTCCTGGGAGGGGAGAGAGAAGAGCGATATAGTCTTCTCAATGGGGAAAAGGTGAGGGGACTGCTACACTGAACTGAGATTTCTTCTCCCAAATTCCTGAAATTAAACACGTCTCACCTTAGGGAGTTGTTTCTCTTCAAAGACTCTCAGTTGGGCTCAATTTATGGTATTTCTAGTAACATAACATAGCTCTTTCTTGTGAGAACCTACAGGTTTCTTGTAAAGGTGAACATACAAGGTGCCATGCTTAGATTGCTTCTCCCTAAACACTAGGTCTTAAAAAATATTTTTGTATTTTTTATATTTTCTATATATTTTTGTATAACTACAGAGGTACAGAAAGGTGGCAAAGGGAAAAGAGCCTCAGTTTACCCTGCTATGCTTACAACCCTAACAAATCTAACTACTACATTCCCTGTTAGAAGCTAAATCTTGGAACTGCTCAAAAGGAACATAGAAATAAAAGTGAATTCTTATAGGCTAGGATATCTCATTAGGGAAGAAAAAAGTCTATTGATTATATCATAATCTCTAATTCTATTTATCTAACAAAGAACAGTTTACTGTATTGGGATACTTGGCTATTGAATATATTACTGTCCATATATATTTCTCGTGTGTGTGTGTGTGTGTGTGTGTGTGTGTGTGTGTATCTCCATATGAAATTATTCTATATATATTTTCCTTTTACTCCTAGGTGACAAAGTTCTTCTGGGCAGGAACCACATCTTACATTTCTTTTGTACCTCCATGGGTCACTTCCACTCAAAAAGTTATTTTTGAGAACTGATTCTGCACTAGTGGATTAGAGAGGTGTCTCTGAGCTCTGTTACCCTGACCATAGCTGCTTGAACCAGGGGTCAGCAGCCAACCTCCAAACAGCCATGTATAGGTTGGCCAGCATCATAGAAAAGTTAGTTCCACAAGATGGCTTTGCCCCTGCCCTGGGTGGTGATGGATCAAAAGATCAGCCTGTTTCTTAAAGAGAATTTAAACAATAGATATAGGATCTTATCATTAAATGTTTTGTGATCCAAAAATATTCCCTTGGGTAATTGGTGGCAGGAGGGGAAAGAGAAATTGACTCACTAAAATGGACTCAAACATCTGAGAGAATAGCCACTAATGTGGCTGAGTTAGTTACTGACCTTTATGCCCAATGACCAAAACTAACACTGTTTGCTAAAGGATGTTCCAGTGGCCACAAGGCTTAACAGGGCAGCTCTGGGACAGTTTTGCCAATTCCTGTCTTTCTCATGTGTCATTATGTTGAACATCCTTTATTGGAGTTGATTGGAATGTTTCTGTTTCTTGCATTCTGAAGGAACTAACTGACGGGGTGCCCAGTGCTTAGGCGATATAGAAGAGCTTGTGGTCTCTATTCAAAGAGACGGATTTATGAGGGGAAATGTCATTAAGTGAAGTGTTTAAATTTTCTGTGACTGTAGCAAATTACCACAAAACTTGATGACTTAAACCAATACAAATTTGTTCTCTTACAGTTCTGGAGGCCAGAAATTTCAGAGCAATTTCACTGGGCTAAAGTCAAAGTGTTAGCAGGGCTGATTTATTCTCAGGGTTCTAGAGGAGAATCCACTTTCTTGTCTTTTCTAGACTCTGAAGATTGCCTGCCTTCCTCGGCCTATGACCTTTTCCTGGCATCACTCCAGCCTTTCGTTTCCATCATCACATCTCTTACTTCTGTGCGACATGGGCTTCTCCTGTGTTCCTCTTATAAGGACCACTATGATGACACTGGGCCCACTAGGATAATCCAGAAGAATCTTCCCAGGTCAATCATCAATCAATATCCTTAACTTGGTTGCATCTACACAGCCCCCTTTGCCACATCAGATAATATTGGCAGGTTCTGGGGATAAGAACATGGACATCTTGGGGGCTATTATTCAGCTTATTTCAGGGAGCACATCCTGTGAATGATATAAACAGAGGACTGTGAAGTCTCCATGAGGGGCAACTGGACCGGGGAGAGAAGGTCAAACATAAAAAGGTTCTCAACAAAGCCTCTCTTAATCATAAAAATTTTCCTCTCCCCTTACTCTCGAATCTGTCTGTCACCTCAGGATTCCAAGCGAGATATGGATGTAAAGATTTGCCAAACCCATCACTCAGGGTTTCCCATCCCACCTTGATCAAAGTTAATGGACTTGCCCCTTTCTCAAAATAGAACTTGGAAAGTTGTTCTAGTAGTTTACTTCCCCCAAACAAGGGAGTGCCATGATCTAGACTGAGTCATAAATGGGAGCAAGAGTGCTTTGCTCAGAGATGACAGGAGTTGAGATGGGCAGAGACACAAGGTGGTATTTCTTTGGCAAACTCCCAGGTGTGTGGGTTCCTGACTATGAGTGAAGGACTGTGATTTGAATTGGAGCTGGGGTGTGTATCTGAGGAAAATGGTGAGGCATTTATCACTTAGATTTTGGGGAGGGGTTACAAATACAATAACTAGAGAGTCATTACAAATTATTTCAGACACTAAAAAAATTAATATGGGGGAGTTCTATTAGGAAATAAGCTTTACTGGAAAATGGGGAGGTTAATTAAGAAGTAGGAGTGTTTATAAGTAGGATGTTTAGAGAAGGTGGTGATGTTGTCATTGTCATTAAATGTTTTCTGATATAAAAATACTCCCTTGGTACTTACGAAGAAGGCTGATTTTCATTATTAGACATTCACTTATTCATTGTAAAATAAATGCATGTGTGTATGTGTGTGTGCATGCATGTATATTTCCAACCAAAAGTCAAGAGCACAGAATGTATTATGTACTAGAGATTCAAAGGCCTGACTATGAACAGATAGTTACATGGATATATTAATGATGGATGAATGGAAAGAAGAAGCATGGATGATTTTTCATGACTGGTGCCTTTAGCTCTAAGATCTCTGACTTTGAATCCAGAGGAAGAAGTAGTTTAAAGGATTAGGAGAGAGTATCCTTTAAAACATTTGCAGCCATTTTTGGTTTATCTCTTCTCGCTAGATTTCATTTTCCAGAAGCCCTTTGGGGCAGGGCCATGTGTGACTTATGCTCAGGGCAGTGGAATGTGGCTTTTTCTCAGCTTTCACCTAGGAACTCTCATGCTGCCTCTTTGCTTCCTTCTCTACCTATCGACATGGATTTTAAGCTTATCTGGATACTTGTGAATGCTCATGAGGGCCAATTTCCTTGCATTGCTCCACACGAGTTCCTGGATTCCATTTTCTGGAATAATTTAGCAGACTTCAGGGTGAATCAAAAGAAGCCAGTCCCTGAAAAACGTCCATCAACCTTTAGGTTTGATCACCACTTACACCTTAAGAGTATGTTGTAACAGAGCTGGCCTAAACAGTCTCTCTCCTGCTCCCCTGGCTCTATGGGCTTTCCTCTGGCCCAGCCCTCCTGTCCAGGTTCACCTCTTGCCCCATTCCCATTTTGCAGTCTACACTGAAGCCAAATCAAATTATTCACAGCTGCCTCTGTGCTCCGGACTATGTCAAGTACCCTGTGACTTTGCTTACATAGCTGGAGGGTTCTTTCCTCTTCCTCCATGTCTCCCTATGTTCCCTTTCCTTTCTCCATCAATCCTTGAGAACTCACAAATCCAAAATATTCTACTCTAAAAAGTTTTCATTGACCCATTTCCCTCACCTCCACCCATTTACCAAGTATTCTCTCTTATACATATTTCTATCTGGGCAATGATAAAACTGCAAATAAATTCACAAGAAGGAAAATAAAATCTCAAGCCAATTAGCAAGTGACTAGAGTCTGAGGGAAGTCCACAGTGGAGATGAGTAAGAAGCCTTGTAAAGCAGAAGGGCCAAACAGGGATTAAGGGATAATGCTTAAAAAAAGAGGCAAAATAAATAACCAGGGCAGGCTCTGTTGAATCTTACAGAGATGCCCTTCTAGGTTAAACATTTTTGAAGTACAGACATGCAATGCTTAACAAGGAGGATATGTTCTGAGAAATGCATTGCTAGATGATTTAATCATTACGTAAATACCATAGAGGGTACTTACACAAACCTGGATGCTACAGCCTAGTATACACCTAGGCTACATGGTGTAGCCTATTGTTCCTAGGGTACACACCTGTACAGTATGTACTGTACTGAATACTGTGGGTAGTTGTAATGCAATGATAAGCATTCATGTATCTAAACATGGGAAAGTACAGTAAAAACACAGTATTTTTGACTGGGAAAGACTTCATGTATGCAGTCCGTTGTTGACCAAAATGGTGTTATGTGGCTAATGAATGCACATTTAACTGGAAAATACAAATATTCCAGGACTGAAAAAACTGTGTCTCTGAGAAGCTCTCTACCTCCTCTACCATATATAGATTCTCAGGGATGCACTCAGAGTTTAGGCTAAGGAAAGGGGCACTTTCCAGGGCAGCCACATGCATCCTGGACATCAAAGGGATGACATTGGTCACAGCCAGTTCCCTTGTTCCCAAAGATTCCAGAAGAACATTGGCATCATGGCAAAAGAGCAGTAATGCCACTGCTGCCATTGGGCATGTCAAGTTGATTTAGAATTAGGCTGAGGAAAGGGGACACCTCGGCCTAGTCCAGGGAGACCATGGGGTATTATTTTCTGGCTTATTCTTAATTTCTCAGCTGAAGGTATTGTAATGTCCTATAATAGACATTGATTATTTGTGGCCACCTAAAATCTCTGAACCCGCTCATCTTTTTCTTTCTGTGTAACAGTTTTATTGAGATGTAATTCACATATTATACAATTCACCCTTTTAAAGTCTACAATGCAATGGCTTTTAGTATATTCACAAAATTTTGCAACCATTACTTCAATCAGTGTCACAATATTTTCATTAACCCAATAGGAAACCTTGGACCCATTAGCCATCATCTCCCAAACCTCCCACCACTGTCCGGCCCTAGGCAATTGATGTGGTTTGGCTGTGTCCCTGCCCAAATTTCATCTTGAATTCCCACATGTTGTGGGAGAAACCCAGTGAGAGGTGATTGAATCATGGGGACAGGTCTTTCCCATGCTGTTCTCGTGATTCTGATGGTTTTTAAAATGGGAGTTTCTCTGCACAAGCTCTCTCTTTTTGCTTGCTGTCATCCACGTAAGATGTGACTTGCTCCTCCTTGCCTTCTGCCATGATTGTGAGACCTCTGCAGTTATGTGGAACTGTGAGTTCAATTAAACCTCTTTTGTAAATTGCCCAGTCTCAGGTATGTCTTTATCAGCAGCATGAAAATGGACTAATATAGTAGGTTTCCAGGAGTGAAGTGAATCTGCTTGGTTTATCTACACATTTAACTCACCTCATGATCAGTGGTCAGAATTTGCAGGTGGTTGCATAGATAAGCCCAGGTATTGAAACAGAACACAGGTGCTGGCCACATGGAGATTATCTATGGGAAGTCATCTTACTGATTTTATGCTTAAGTTGCTCCATAATAACCAACAAATGGGAATGACCTTTCCTTTGAAGGAGAATGAACAGCAAACTGGGGAAAAGGAAAGATTACCATGGTTCCTTAAGAGTTGCTAAAGCAATACCAACTAGAATTAAGATTGAGAGATACTCTCTGCTTGATTCAGGCCTCCATCTGGATTCCTAAGCCAGTTCTACATGCAAAGTTCTGAGAGTCACTTACAGTGAATTCATGACTTCTTAAAAGCTTATTTCAGCCAGTTATACTGTTCCAAACTTACCAGATATTTGTCTAATACTGTGTTGAATTGATTCATTGGACTTACGTAAGGTAAGCCACATTACTGGGCAATGGATGTTCAAAAAAGCAAGACCTTAAGGATATTAAGAAAGATTTTTTTGCAAACCCAAGGCCACCAATGCTTATTCCAAACTTGAAATCTTTAGAGATCAAAAGTCCTACTAGAGGATAAAGCATACCAAAGCCATACAGAAACGTTAGTTTTGGCAAGATGAGTAAAGAGAAGTGGGAAGAAAGGAAGCAAACAAAATACAGGGAGGAAATTCTACCTTGACTCTCTTCACAGAAGTTTTATTTAAAAACAGCAAACTAACAGTCAGCAGTCTTTTCATATCATCAAAAAAATAACTAAAAGAAAGGTATTCACAATGAGCGGCCTCTGCAGGCTCTGCTCATTTCAACACATTAAACTCTGAGGTTAAATCCCTTTAGATATTAAGAGAAGGGCCAAAGTCATGTTCTCAACCTCAGGAGTTGGCTGGTTGGTTGTCTCATTCTAGATAAGAAGTCCACTCACCCTACATAAATACAGATATTCCATTAGGTCAAACCCCATCCCTGGAACATAACAATTCAATCCAGTGGCCTTTACTAAAGGTACAAAGTCTAACATCCAACAGAAGAGTTAAGAAGTCATTCGCTGTGTTTGTCTGACAGAAATAGACATACGGTTCAAATGCTTTCCAAAAGTTGTCAATTTCGTTAACTTTAAAAAATAAAACCCTATCGGTCTACAGAACAATAATGCTACTTGCAAAATTTAATCCAGTATAAGAACATTTCTTCCTTCCCTAACACGTAAGTGCTTAGCAATGATAAACACATGGGGCTAGAATGGAAAACCTCCCCCTTTTCATGCCTCTCCACTTCAAATTTACTGGCTTCAGAACTAGTTAACTCAAATCTACAGTGGGAATTCTTTTTTCTAGCAGAATGCATGTGAGTAGGGTGAATAATGGAAATTATGTTTCATAGTAAAAGCTCCACAAATCTTTCCTGTACAGCCAGTGTAAGCCTAACTGCAACATTTGGCCTGCATTCAAAGAAAGAACCAAATCCAACTGCAGCCCCTACTTGGGTACACCTGAATTTATGGCTCATTTCTCCGCTTGCTCCATGCTCCATGGGACTGATCTGAGTAAGTTTCATTTTCACTGAAAGAAACCCAACTCCAGGCCACAAAAATCAATAAGAGCCCTGTACTCAGTTTGGCTGCAAAGCTAGAAAACAAGGTGAGAAATGGTCCCTATGTTAATAGAAGGAAATGGAGTACATATACATACACTCACCCACGTACAGGCGATTGAACTCACTTCCAGATGGGCTGCCAGAGGAAGCTGATTGTAACCAAGCTGGCAGAGGGCACAGAAAGTGATTAGTTGTCAGAAACATAACAGTGAAGCCCTCGCTCCCCTGCCCCAAAATATGAAGAAAGACCAGCAACATTAATGTGAATGAAATCTGACTGTATCACTAAAGGCAGCAATTTCTATCTTTTGCTGAGGTCTGAGTGACTTGGTAGGTCATTCAAAAAAATATATATATATACATATATATATATATATATTAGACTTAGGGGTACAGGTGCCATTTTGTTACATAGATATGTTACACAGTGGTGAAATCTGGGCTTTTAGCATACCCATTATCTGAATAGTGCATATTGTACCCATTAAGTAATTTCTCATCCCTCACCCACTTCCCACCCTTCTAAATCTCCAATGTCTGTTATTCTACCCTCTATGTCCATGTGTACACATTATTTGGATCACACTTTTAAATGAGAACATGTGGTATCTGTCTTTCTGTGTCTCAGTTGTTTCACTTAGGATAATGGCCTCCAGTTCCATCCATGTTGCTGCAAAAGACATGATTTCATTCTTTTTTATGGTTGAGTAGTATACACACATGATATATATATCACATTTATGTATATTTATATCACATATATTTATATCTATATATTTATATCTCACGTGTTCTACATCCAGTCATCCACTGATGGACACTTAGGTTGATTCCATATCTGTCTGAAGTGTGAAGGCAGAACACTCCTAACAGAGTTAAGAGCAGAGCTCTTACTGCAATAGGCACAGTGTTAAACTCTCGACATTTATCATCACATTGCATCTTCACAAGTGTTGAAGAAAATTCAATTATTTTTCATATTTTGTAGATGAGAAAACAGATGCTAAGAGGGCAGTGGCTTGCCCAAGCCTGTGCAGCTTAGGCAGGTGCTGCTGTGCGCCTGTTCTTAAACACATAGTTATCTGCATTAGGAAGGGTTTCCATGGCCAACTTTGTTCTTTGCAATTCTCGTGCTAGGTAACTGACATCTCCAGGAACGACCAATTTCATATAGCAAAAACTCCAGCAAGATGTATGATGTAGCTTGCTCAGAACTGGAAAGGCCTTTTTTTCCTCATGCTGTTCCTAACATATGTATTCCCAGCACACAGTTCCTGTCAATATACTCCTGATGCATATAATGTAGCAGAACCATTTTTCCTGCCTAACTGACCACCTGCTACCCAAAGGTTGTTTATAGAGACATCTACTTCTACCTCTGTGACATGGTGGTAACTGTACAGAGTTTCAAGGTGGTTCTGAGTGTGAATCCTGGCCACTGACATATTATCTTGAGTTCCAGATGTAATAGGACCAAGCTCAGCCAGCACTGAGTCACAGGGCATGAGCATGCAGTTCAGGTCTGTGAGGCTGCAGAGAAAGCAGGGCATCCTAGTGCAGAGCTGGCTCACCCTGAGGTGTGACTGTGTAAAAACTAAAAGCCACAAGCCAATCATTGTAGGTCAGGCCATGGAGGGTGCGAAGTCATCTAAGCTGAACCTATGGAGTGTCATGGTCCCTTGAATACTGCTGTGAAAGCATCCTGCACCACCAGCACCTGGGAATACTGCCAGGGAAGAGGCCTCTGCCCCCGTGCTCTTCAGCAACAGTTCCAGCGTGGAGCTTTGCATCCCATTCCCCCTGCCTCCCACTGGCATCATCCCTCTTTTGTCCATGCCTATGAAGTGACTTATTCCAGAACCTCCTCCACTCCCACCACCCTGTGCTGGGGCTGAGTGAGGGAATCAGAAGTGCTTTAATGAGAAGAGATATGGATGCAATACTGGGTCTGAAGAATTCCAACACTGAGGCAAGATGGTGCGCTTGTACCTAACGCTGCTGGAGGAACAGGGAACTGGGACTCTGCCTGCTTCTGTGCCTTGGGTTCAGCCTGCCCAGGGCACAGTCTGCTCAGCCATCAGTACCCCTCTGTTGTGAGGAGTGTTCTGAGATAGGCCTGCACCGGACATTTGCAAGCATCTGGATCCCTGGACTGCTAATAGAAAGAGGTTGGTCTTTTGAAGAAGGTTCAACTTGACTTCTGGACTCCTGGCTATTTTCAGAAAATGTTTTCTGGAACTTCATTCTAGGGATTAAAGGAAACAAATGACCTAAGTTTTAAAAGCTGCTTAATTAATGTGCTCTAACTCTGGAAATGATTCAAATGTCTGTCGATCGGTGATTGGATAAACAAACAGTGGGAAATCCATACAATGAAATACTTAAAAAGGAATGAACTATTATTATTATTATATGTAATAGCACAAGTAAATCTCAAAATAATTATGCCGAGTGAAGAAGTCAGGTGAAAAAGGGGCCATACCGCATGATTCCATTCATATAAAGATTTAGAAAACACAGCCTATAGTGACAGAAAACATGTGAGTGGTTGTCTGAGGTTGAGGGTGTGGGCCAGGGAGAGGTGAGAGGGAAGGATCAAAAAGGGACATCAGGAAATCTTTGGGGTGATCAGTATGTTCATTATTGATTGTGGCGATGGTTTCATGGGTATATACATATGTGAAACCACCAAACTGTACACGTTGAACATATGTAGCCTATTGCACATCAATAATATGCCAATAAACCTGCAAAAAAAGATAATATATACAAGATACTTAGCAGTGTTCCTGGCATGCAGTCTGTGCTTGATAAATAGGAGCCATTTTACTGTTTACACACTTGGCCTCACTCTCACCTACTTTAGTGAGAACAGGAGCCAAAGACATGGAGACCCCGAACCTATGATGTATCTCAAGTGGACTCTGCCCAAAAGCTGAGGGAAGCTCTGTGTGCATCAGAACTAGAGCCAGTACAGAAGAGATTCAGAAATTGGTTTAGGAACACCTTCCAACCAAGTGACACTTCCCAAAAATCATGTTATAACGTCAGTGTTATAGGAGAAAAAAAATCTTCTTGAAATATATTTCTGATAATGCCTGTAATTCTGAAAGCAAATTTTGGCCTTTTTTCTTACCTGGTCTAGACTGAAGAATTGTTTCGATTTAGTATCAATCAGCCCCTTGATTCTAAAGTGTCATTGCCCAGGTATAGACAGCTCACCGCTCACCTTATGGCAAGAGGACTCTTCCTTCTGGATTTCTGCAACCCTGGGCTCTAGGTTTGGTTGAGAACTGCGATCAAGCTTCCCCCACAGTCTGAGTTCATCTCTGCTGAGTTCAACACACATTCATTCCAAGGATTCATTCATTCCACTCGCCTTCATAAACACTGAAAATTTCACAATGTCCCTTGGCTATCCTGTCATTGCTCATATGTGAATTAGGTGGTTGCTTCTTTGGAGAGTCTGAGAGACTCCAGGAAGACCACCTTGATATGACAGAATTCCCACTGAACTCCAAATGATTCTTTTTTCAATTAAATATTAACTTTAATATTTAAAGTAGTTTATTTATTTCTAGAGAGGAAAAAAGGGAGAATAATTATATTGGATCAGAACATAAAACATCAACAAGGGGACATTTTTCTGAAAGATAAGATTCACCAACTTTACCATTTGGGGCCAATGCCTCCTACTCCCTCTCAAAGGCCTAGCATTGGTAGCCTTTGCATTTGTGTCAGCAAAACCCAGAGAGGGTGCTTCAGCCTGCTCTGAGGATCAGGCACCTAACACTCTATACAAATGTGTTGTCAATGCCCTGTATAAAAAGGGAAATTTCAGCTGCTATTTTAATTAGGTGAAAGCCAATTTGAGACTTCACTAATTTGAAATTTTCTGATTTTCTTGGCCCCTGAGTTCAGTCTCTTGGTTACTGGACATACTCTTTTTGTTTGGCTGGTGGGTTTGGTTCTTGTTCTTTTGTTATTTTTCTGAGCCTCTATTTACCTGCCCTCTAATCACACAGAAGCTACAATGTTTAATGTAGTTTCGTACAGAAGTATCACAAAATGATCAGAGAAAGTGTAGTTATAAAAACTGAAACCTGAAACAGTGAGGAGGCCTGTGGCTGGGTTCACGGGGTCAGGCTGGAGAGATGGGAGTCCACTAGCTTCTTGGCCTCCAATGGCAATGTTGCTTTTTCTTCCAGGCCAGGCACCTGACTCAAGGACTTCACCTACACCTGCATGTCACACTTGGAATCAGTGCCCATTCAGACTCCAGGAAGTCATAGATGAGGATGAGGGACTGGCCTGTCTACAGTAGGGGCCATACCACATACACCTCTGTTTGGGGCTTCTGGTAATTCCGAAAGCCAGAGATGTGGGGGTTTGCACCCACCTCAGAAATAATACAGGAGAAGGGAAGAGAGTGTATGCAGGAGAAGTGTCCGCAAAGCCCATTAGTCAAGTGATTGATGGCTGACCCTGGGCAACAGGGCGAAGTCAGCAAAATGCAACTTTTATTCTGCAAACATTCATTGAGCAACTATTGTACACAAAGCACCACGATAAGCTGTGGAAAATATTGGTGAACAGGAAACAAGAACTTACTGCTCAGTCAGAGAGACTTTAACTTAAACATCAGACTCTAAGCCAGTGGTCTCCCTGCCATGAGGGTCCCCTTCTCCCTGTGATCAGACTTCTAAGTGCATTTTTGTTCTTTAACTATACCATCCTGTTTCTCCCACATCCTTTATTCTTTGGCATCCCTATTACTTCAGTACTTTAAAATACTCAGTTTCTCCCTTTCCCTCTGTCACAGACTCCCTGACTCCTCCTTCGCCCCTTTCTAACCTCAGTGCCACCGGATTGCCCTCCTTTTCCTGTTTCCCAGCCCAACCCCAGTATCAGGGTGGGGGCCTGAAGGAGCCCAAGGCGCTGCAGCAGAGGAGAGAAAAGACAACGACTCTAAGTTCGCCAGTGTGAATGCTGGGTTCACCCGGGCCATGGCAATGAGACATACTGCTCACCTGCTCTGGCCACATGCAGCCTGTGGTTGATTTGGCCCTCAGTGGCACCATAACTTATGGGTATTTTTTTACTTTTTTTTTTTGAGATGGAGTCTCACTCTGTTGCCAGGCTGGAGTGCAGTAGTGTGATCTCTGCTCACTGCAACCTCTGCCTCCCAGATTCAAGCAATTCTCCTGCCTCAGCCTCCTGAGTAGCTGAGATCACAGGCGCACGCCACCACATCTGGTTAATTTTTGTATTTTTAGTAGAGACAGGGTTTCACCATCTTGGCCAGACTGGTCTTGAACTCCTGACCTTGTGATCCACCCACCTCAGCCTCCCGAAGTGCTGGGATTACAGGTGTGAGCCACCGCACCCAGCCACATTATGGGTATTTCTTAATCAGTGCTTGCAAAGATAATAAACCTATGCTACACCAGGGAGATACAGGGGACTGGATTGGAACATTTTTGGTCGTAAAGGTGCCGTTTAGGGTGCACCACTGAATAAAGACGACACCAAAGCAGCTACAGCAGCTGCAGATTTCAGAGCCAAAGTGTGGGAAGCTGTCTCAGGAGATGAATTGATGACCCTGGTTCTAAACACCTTGTCAAGACTGTGGATTTCACGCAGGATAGTCATTATTGGTTAACCATGGGACAGGACAAACTGTTACGCATGTATGACTTGAACAAACCCGAAGCAGAACCTAAGGAAATGAGTGGTCACACTCCTGGTATACAAAAGACTCTATGGTGCAGTGA
The DNA here is from genome assembly GCF_030222135.1 of Aotus nancymaae. Lineage (NCBI taxonomy): Eukaryota > Metazoa > Chordata > Mammalia > Primates > Aotidae > Aotus > Aotus nancymaae. Next base: position 36,680,711 of record NW_026988471.1, read on the forward strand.
GGATAAACAGATTCTTTCTGCTGATGACAAAACTGTTCGACGTTGGGATCATGCTACTATGACAGAAGTGAAATCTCTAAATTTTAATATGTCTGTTAGTAGCATGGAATATATTCCTGAGGGAGAGATTTCAGTTGTAACTTATGTACGATCTATTGTTTTTCATACTGCAGTAAGTTTGGACCCACTGAAACCTTTTGAAGCTCCTGCAACCATCAATTCTTCATCTCTTCATCCTGAGAAAGAATTTCTTGTTGCAGGTAGTGAAGATTTTAAACTTTATAAGTATGATCATAATAGTAGAGAAGAATTAGAATCCTACAAGGGACACTTCGGTCCTATTCACTATGTGAGATTTAGTCCTGTTGGAGAACTCTGTGCCTGTGGTTCTGAAGATGGAACATTGAGACTATGGCAAACGTTGGTAGGAAAACCATATGGCCTGGAAATGTGTGTTTCCTGAAGAAGACAGTGGTGAGCTGCAAAGCCCAAGATTGGTTTTCCAGAGACAACAGAAGAGGAACTTGAAGACATTGCTTCAGAGAATTCAGATTGCATCTGTTCTTCAACTCCTGATGTTAAGGCCTGAGAGTCAATCATATGCTGCAGTTGGCATACAACTTACAGACTAAAACGAGCAAGCAGAGAAAAGCATCAGCCTTCCAGACTTACTCTCTGCTTAAGGCAGAAAGAGCAGTAAATAATGAGGAAAATGAATTAGCTCCGGTGCTAGAACAATGAATTTGGTGTTACTGAGAACTCAGGAGTATCAGATGAAGGAAGGTGGAGTTGCCCTCCTGTAGCACAGCGGCCTGTCATCTTTTTAATGAACATATACAAGCCAACATCCAATTTCTCTTACTACAGTTAGGGTTCTTGTAGCTGTTTATGTTATGATGGAGAAAATATATTGGCTTATTTTTCTGACGTTTTTCCTTAAGGCAGAATGCCTGTTTTTTTTTTTGTTTTGTTTTGTTTTTTGCTTTAGTTGTAAAGAAGAGGGGGTACGTGGCAAAGTAACTGGTTTAATTTCTCTTTCATTGTACACTGCTTCTAACTGTTTTTAGTTGTCTAAATGAAATCCCTCTAAAACAAATAAAAACACTCCATTTACTGGGGAAAAGAAATATATTGACTGATCATTCACAAATCCTGTGTTACTTTTTTCAAAGACATTTGCTTTTTTAAAAAGTCACCAAGAGAACAGAACCTTATCCCAAAGAGTCATACCTCTCTGGTAGCAGAATTTCTGTCACAGGGAGAGAGTGGTAAAAACATATACATTTTTTTAAATAATGACAGCATTTTAATATCCCTTTCTCTGAATGTAATCTCACTTAATTTCATAACAATCACCTGAAGTAGTTAATGATATCATGTAGATAAGGATATAAAATTCAGAAAACTGAGAAAATTCTGGTGTTTTACACAAGACCACACCGCCAAAAATAACAAAGTGAGACACAGAGCAGATTCTCTGACTCCCAAGCAGGGGTCTTTCCACTGTCCCACATGCACTTCCCTTGGCCACCCCTTCGTTCACACCTTCAGGCCATCAGCTGACTTGAATTAGAGTGGACGTGGACTCCAATGGAATAGCAATTTTTTATGGGACTTTCCTTAATTCAAACACGTACCTTGGGAATTACTTTTCGTTTTCCTAGGTGATCTGCCAAAAGTATTTCTCCTTCTATTTCCCTCTGAACGTAGCTAACTTAGGCTCCCATCTAAAATTTTGAGGCATCAAAGAGGAAGGGGATAGAGGCTTATGGAAACAGGCTGATGCCTACAGAGTACTTGGGCACTGTTTATGGATTGGCCTATTCTCTCACCTTCCACAAACAGAGGAATCAGCCTCAGTCGTTAAGAACCTCTCCACCACCCCTCTGGTGGCCTCGGCCCAGCCCTGGTCATAAAAAGGGATTTCATATCATTAGCAACTTCCCCTTCACAGTTCATTAGCATGAAATGTCTTGGCAGCTGAAATGACAATGGGGACTCCCTCCTCACCAGTGATTTCATGGGGAGGGACAGAAAACATTGCATCCTACAAGCAGCCATTGGGCAGCTGTATCTGCTGCTTTTGTTTGTGGCTGTGACTCAATAGCAAGTTGAGATGCTGGAAAACACACTGGGCATCTGGCAACCAGATGGCAAGCTGGATTTATCTCTATGCAGTAGATCTAGTGGATAAACTAGTTGGGTCTGGGAACCTAGCTTTGTTCACATTACTAGAAGGCTCTGCTCCCAAGGCTAAGCTGGAGATGGAGGGTGAGCTAAGGCACTCCGGATGGTCCCAAGGAAGAGTGGTGTGTGTGCACATGTAAAGACACACATATTAAATATATACACACACACGTATACATGTACACACACAGTCATCCACAGTACATGAGTGGACACCAGCGTATACCAAAATCCCCACATGCTCAAGTCCCACATTAGGCCTTACAGAACCTGTGTATATGAAAAGTCTGCCCTCCCTACACCCAGGCTTCGCATCCCTCAGTCTGCATTTGCTTGAAAAAAATTCACCTATAAATGGACCTGCACAGCTCAAACCCATGTGTGTAGTTCAATAGTCAACTGCATATATATATATATATATATATATATAATATACATAAATACATTTACTTTTTACTCAATATTTATTGTTTCCCTCTCTCTCTCTCTCTCTCTCTCTCTCTCTCTCTCTCTCTCTCTCTCTCTCCCCCTCTCCCTCCCTCTCTCAAAGAAAATGGAAGATATGGTTGTATTAGCCCCTGAGCAAGTGGCAGTTGAGGTCAGGCCATGGAATTCAAATATCTTTTCTAGAAGAACTGAATATGGTTTCACAAGTTAGAGCCAGAAAAAATAGAAATTGAAAACAATAGTCCCCAAGGCTATTTGAAATGTGCACTTCTTTAAAGAACAAAAAGAATGAGTGACCCTGTTGACCAAGTCTCACTATCGATAGCTAAGATGATAATCACAGCTCATGCTGTATGTTTGAAAATTCCAGCACTGACCCACACTAAACTTGCAGATTTTCCTTTTGCTTTGGCCCTCTTGGTTTAACTATCATAAATATGCAGAGTTCACTCCAGCTTCACCTCTGCTTACTTAACCAAGTAGAAATTGAAGGATAGTGGTGAAGGTGGTTTGGTATGGAATTTATTTCTGCCATTTGCCCAGGGTAGTGCATCAAATACTCCCTAGGATGGTCCACAATGATTCTTGGTTCTGGTATTCACATCCTTGTGTAATTTTCTCTCCTTGGTTATGTGCTGAAGTTGACTTGCTTCTAACAAATATGAAAAAATGATGAGATATCACTCCAAGATTAGATCACAAAAAGATTGTGGCTTCTATCTTTGGTGCACGTTTCGGTGCATATGGATGCACATTTTCTTGCTCACTCTCTCTTGTTCTGTCTTTTACTCTTGCTCTCTCACTCCTACTTTCTTTGTTCTCTCTTTCTGTGGGAAGTCAGCTACTACATTGTGTTTTAGCCCAGTGAAGAAGGACCTGCCAATAACTGCATAAGTGAAATTGGAAACAGATTTCCTCCCTTTTTCTCACTCTCTCTGGCCTTCAGATGAGACCAGAGCCCTAACCAATAGCTTGCCTGCAACCTCAGTAGAGACCTTGACCAAGGAGTGCCCAATTAAACTGTGCCCAGATTTTTGATCCATAGAAGCCGTGAGACAATAAATGTTTGTTGTCTGACGCCACCAAGTTTGAGAATTTTTTGTTAAGCAACAGTCAATAACCAGTGTAAGCATCAATGGAAGATAAAGTGATTTCCCCAGAAACTATTGAAAGAATGAGCCAAATGGTTACAGGACTCAGTGGCCAGTATACTCACGTTATAAATGAACCCCGGTTTTGAAGAGGTGTTTTTCCAATCTGAAATAGTGGAATCACCACATGTAACTCTGTGCATGTAGAGACCTCATAAGACACATCTCTACCACTAGTTGGAATAGTTTAAAGATGGTCCTGCCCAGGATACTATTTAAAATACAGAGGGCAGGGCTCCACCCTGACTTGCTAAAATAGAATCTCTTGGGGTAGGACCTGGAACTGTATTTTGAGAAAATCATCCTGGTAATTTTGCTGTTTAGTTCAATTTGGAAACTACTAGAAAAAAAATTCTATACTGAATTTTATGATTCTCTCTGTGTTAAGGGAGGTTACAGATCTAGTACAGGTAATACATTTTGGAAACTGAGTCCTAGCAGTGGGCTTAGCATACTTGGGTGTTTTAAATGTGGGTGTGGTAACAGCAATGTGCAGGACTGAGGAAGTTGAGCAATACCCCAAAACTGACTTGAATTACTGAATCTAATCAAAGTAGTAATGGATTTTAGCATAATTCCATGAATGGTTTGTTTTCTAATAAAACAAACAATAATGTATTACTCAAACTGAATATTTTCTAAGACATCATAGTATGGGGAAGGAAATACTGGAATTAGTGTCAGAAGAACTGTGTTTAGGTGCTGGCTCCTCTGCTTGGCAGATATTTGACCTTGAACACATTAACTAAGTTCTACTTCTTTCCAGTCTAGTTTGAATGGATTTACACACGTTTTTATATTACCATGATCATACTATTATGTAAGTTTTTAATCCTGCTTTTTTCACTTAACAGTACAGTCTAAATATTTTCTCATATCATTAAAAGTTTTCAAAAACATAACTTTAGAGTCTCCATAATATTCCATTATGTAGGTATATCATAACCACTTCCTGTGGTTAAATATTTGTTATATCCAAGTTCTTACCTTATGAAAAACATTTTGAGAAACATCTTTGCATGCAAAAGTTGTCCACATTTCTTATTACTTCCTTAGAAGGAAATCTCAGAAATAAAATTACTGCATCTAAATATATGAATAATTTTCCTGAGAAACATTGCAAATTGCTCTTCAGAGAGGCTTAACCAATATGTACTTTTATCAGCAGAAAGAGAATTTTCATTTCAATGTCAGCATAACCTTGCCAGCATAGAACATTATTTTTTAAACCTTGCTAATTTTATAGTTTATATATCTTTGCTAGTTTGATGGTCAAAATATATCTTCTCGTTTTAATGTGTACTTTCTATTATGCTACTAAGATCAAGTACTCTTCCTACATTTAGTACTGAGACACCTCACTCACCTCATTGGTAAAATAGAACAACAATCCCTACTCATAGGGATATTGGAAAAATTTATGAAATGATGATTTTGAATAGTTCTTATGAATGCAATTACATGGTATCTTCAAAGATATAACTCTTACCGATCTCAATTTTGTTGATAGCTGTTTATATAAAGACAAATCAATCTCTCATGGGACTGTGGAGTTGAGGGCAAATCCCCCCCAGCTCCTTCATCCCATGCATTTCCATGTCATGTTATTAGAGTTCAGTAGCATTAAGAGCTGTAATGAAGGAAACTCAAATAAGGGACAAATGGACCCAGCAGCTTCCATGGCTGTCTCCACATTGTTACTCGCAGTAATGGTAGGTGTTGGGGGTGGGATGACTTAGTCAATTGTATGTTACTCTGGGGCTCCATTTACTTAACAGCAACTTTCCATAGCCACTTCCTTCCTCTTTACCAGCCAGGTCCCTGAGTCATTGCTCAACCGTAGGTCCCAGCAGCAGTTAACTATCTTGCAGCAAGAACCAAGATATTAACCCTTTCTGCATACCCTAGGAACTTGTCTGCTGCATGTAGAGACTGCTTGTTTCAATGGAATGATAGCATGCACCAAGAGAAAGCTAGAATTCCCAGAATTTCTTTTCTTTCCTTTTTCTTCTTTTTCTTTTTTTGAGACAGGGTCTTGCTCTGTTGCCCAGGCTGGAGTATAGTGGCTTGATCTTGGCTCACTGCAAACTCTACCTCCCAGGCTCAAGCTATTCTCATGCCTCAGCCTCCCAAGTACCTGGAACTAGAAACACATGCCACCATGCCTGGTTAATTTTTGTATTTTGGGGGCAAAGACAGGGTTTCTCCATGTTGCTCAGGCTTGTCTCAAATTCCTGGGTTCAAGTGATGTGTCTGTCTCGGCCTCTCAAAATGTTGAGATTACAGGCGTAAGCCTCCACAGCTGGCCCAAAATTTCTATATTAACTGAATGACTTATATATTATTGCTCATTTAACTTGATTCTCTCACTTATTTGAAAAGAAAAATGAAGAAATAAAAACAAAATATGGTAAAGGCCTGAAAACACAGGGAGAATTTTTCAACAAATTCAATGTAAAGCATTCAAGATGTTAAATAATATGTGGTTTTCAGAGGAAAAATATGGTGGATTTAAAAATAATCAATGTTCAGTCTTACTATAACTTGACTATTAGAGACCTGGAATTAAGCCTTTCTTTTTTCCAAGAACTCTGTCCTCTGTGCCTGGAGGCTGTGATGAAGTGGAAGTTGCAAGGGGAGACTCTGTTCTTTCTTATTTATAATTAAAAAATAAAAAGGGGGGATTTGGGAACCACTTGTACTAGTGCCTATAAACCCACAGTAAGGAATTTAGCCGTAGTAGCTCTAAACAGACTACTCTTTTTTCTCCAAATTTATGGAGCAACTTTAAAGGCATTTTGTGTACATAATTATGCAGTCTGTGTTTTAATTCATTGGGAATTCTGGCTGAGTACGGCCTGCAAAGTTAGACATTTTGGATTCAATTTTCTTTGGTATATCTGTCCCAGATATTACTTTATTTTATTTATACAATCCCATGATGTCTCTAATAAACTTGCTTTTTTTAAATCATCATTTTGAAATCTCATGCAATAAATAGTGGTTGCAGAGGGGGAAAAGAAAATAGCTTCTTCACCTTTTTCAATAAGAGAGATATCATTTTGTCCAGAGGGGCAGCTCAGTTATTACTGCTTCCTTTCTGATGACCAAAATTATACAGTGAGGCACCTGCAGCCCCCTAGAAGTGACAGTGTCTATGATGCTTAGGAAGCATCTGCCAGGGAAGCCTGCATCCATCATCCCACCTTCAACTTGGGTTTATAAAATCGGAGCAGCTGTGGTCAGGGAGGCCCTAGGTTTACTACAGTACAATCTTCCCCCAGCTCATGGCTGGTGTGGAATGACCATGACCACTGAAAACTGAGGGTACCCCAGATGAATCACAATGGAGGAAAAGGCACCAAGGGATTCACCAGTTTGGAAATGACCATTTCTCGTCTTCATATTCCATATATGGAAACACCAAATCCTTCAGAATGGGATGAACACAGAAAAGGCCTACGTGTTCCACCTAAGCATTCTCCTTGCTGCAAGTTCTCTGGCCAGTGGTGGGGCAAGCAGCATTGCTCTCTCCCACTTTATTATTTAAAATGCTATTCATAGTAAGGAATAATAATAACTAGTGTTTATGGGAGCTTGTCAAATGCTAGACACTGAGGCATGTTGAGGATTAAATGAGATGATATGCAATGCCTCATTGAGGTAGGTGCTGTCATAATCTCACTTGCAAGGCTAGTAGACTGGATCTCAGAGGTCAGATAACTTTCCCAGGTACTGGCATAGGAATGGGCTCAGCTGGAATTCAAACACAGGCAGGCAGACCCCAGGGTCCCTGCTCTTCCTCACTGTGACTGCTGCAAGTGGTACAGACCAGTGTTCTGTGCACAGGCATTAAACAGTCACAAGACTATGCTCAGTCTGTCTCACTTTTTATCAGAGAGTGAAGGAAAAGGTATCCAACCTATAGGGAGGTGCCCTGCAGATCACAAGGCCAGCACTTCATGTCCAATCTTTCAGAGCTTTGTCAAACAGTCAATTTTCCCTTTCTAATGCTGTGACTGGGATGAGAAGGCAAAACAAAACAGATTAAAAATATAGTATTTCTTTCCCTACTTGCCCCAAAAGAAAGGTTCTATGGGGAGTTGAAAAACAGATGGTCCAGGGCAAAAATCAACAAGTTTGACATCCAGGATTAAAAACCAGATGGCGCTAAGCAATGTTTAGAAGCCTCTATAGGAGCTTCAAAGAAATTGCCCAAAACTCCATATCTTTCCATGAAGGCAAGTAGACTTAGTCATGCATGATCTCATCATCTGTGGCCAGGTTCTCCTCCATCCAACATTGTTCCCCGGGATCAAGTTAAGCACTTTGGGAAAGGAATGGAACCTTTTAGGCCACCGAGAACAGAAAATCCTAACATCTTATGGCTTGAATCAATGCAGTTGTTTCACTGAGTTGACTGATCAGATTAGGCACCTGCCTCTCATCTTCTCAGGCAGGTCAAGGCTCATAGAGAGCCCAGCATCTGAGGAAACATAAATGTGGTTTTTTAGTATGTATGCTGCCAAGGTCCAAGCATGTAAACCTCCAGAAGTCACATTTCTCCAAAACCAGTCAGATGTAGAGACATCTGAATAATGGTTCTTGCAGGGAAGCCTGTTGCTGCTTCCTGTTCTTCAGCTGTTTGGGAAATATTGCTGGAAAACTGGGATCCACTGAGGGAGATTCTTCCAGAAGTATCCTGTGTCCCAGACTGTGACTCTTCAAACTAACATTGACTCAGTTGAAATCTAAGCTCTGCTGCATCTGCTGCTGCTGTAATAGAAACACTGACATAGAACACCCTAGGTACTAGTCACCTATGCTAAACAAGTTACCTGTGCTAAAGCATTTTATCCTTATGGTGACCCTGGGGGGAGGGTGTTCCTTTGAGGGGACTGATTCATGGAGGTTAAATAACTTGGCCAAGGTCACTCAGATGGTAAAAGGTGTATTAGTTTCCTGTGGCTGCCATAACAGGGTACCACAAACTAGGTGAAAAACAGAAGTTTCTCTCATAGTTCCATAGCCCAGATGTCTAACACCAAGGTGTCAGCAGGCTGCGCTCCCTCCAAAGGCCCCAGGTAAGGGTTCTTCTTTGCCCCTTCCAGCTTCTGCTGGCACCAGGCATTCTTTGGCCTGCAGCAGTCTCACTCCGGTCTCTGCCTCTGTCTTTACTTAGTCTCTTCTGGGTCTGCATCTTCTTCTGTCTCCTCTAAGAAGACACTTATCATTGGATATAGGACCCACCCTGATATTCCAGGATGTTCTCATCTCCGAGAGCCTCAATGTAATTATATCTGCAAAGACCCTTTCACCTAATAAGGTCACATTCACAGATTCCAGGGATTAGGAGACACATGTATCTTTTGGAGCCCACCATTCAGTTCACTACAGCTAAGCAGCTGGGATTTGACTCAAGCAGTCCAGCTCCGGCATGTGGCCTCTGACCGTCATGCCACACTCTCTCATGCACTTACTTTTCACAGGTGTCAACAAAATGCCTGCTCAGTGATCTGAGCTTTTTTCACAAATCATCACAGAGCTGAAAAGCTCATTTTTCTGTGCTGCTGCTCTGTCCATATTCCAGAAAGGCAGCACATAAAGTCTACACCGCATCACACATCCCCTGACAGATGGAGAGAATCTCAGCAAAGCAGGTTGCTTTGTAAAGAAAACAGAATCTAATCTTGCAAATGTTAACAGCTTGTGTATTTTCAAACTTTCAAGCAAAAGTAGAAAATGTCATTACCTCAGATCACAGCTGACACAACCACCATTGACAAAGAATTATCCTGCATGCAATGAAAACCCGATATAAGGCAGTGATTGCCCAAAACATGGGTGTTAGGTCACTACCCAGACATCAGCAGAGTTGGGAGTTCTACCCTAGTTCTTTTTTGATGAGGGAAAACATTATTTTTAAATGAAGCCTGCCACCTCAGTGTGGAAAACATAAAGCTGTGGGCAATCACCACTGTCGTTTAAAGAGTGAGTTTATTTCTTCTGAAGTAAAGTGATGAGTCCAGGCAGCACACTCGCTCTATCAGATATGATTTGAAACAGCTGAAAAATAAACCTCTGGCCATAAGATTTTAGGACAGAAATGCTGCCAGCATTCGAAGTACAGTTCAGAATAATAAAAAGAAAGTAAACAATGCCAAAGGCCAGACGAACCAAAGGAAAGTTCTTACTTCGTTTGTTCTCATGAAATACCATAGAAAAATAATCTGTTAGGCAGCTCTTCTGGAGTCCAAGTTCTTGTGCTCATCTCTTCTTTCTGTGAAAGCTCGGTCCTCTGCAAGCTGTCGTTAAATCACTTACATGGGTTGATGGGGCCAACCAAGATGGTTTTCAGTTTACAGCCAGTGAGAGACTCAAGGCAGATTCTGAAGGCCTTGAACCACCGAAGCCTGACCAGATGGACTCTTCCTTTTGCTGTCGAGATATTGCTTTGGTATCAGACCCCTATGGGAGAGCTGAGTCCATGAGCAGAATCCTCACGCCTTTCACAACTTCAGTTAGCAAAGAGCATGGCATGAAGCATAGGTGCTGGTGAGAGAAAACACCACATAGGTGAAAAGCCTCTGGATTAGGCATTTCAAACAAGAGACACTCATATTGTCCGACACCCAGAGTTGCCCAATAAATAAACCAGAAGCTCAACCAGGTGATGAAGGAACAAGGAATGGATGAGTGACAAACTGGGCTGTTGATTCTATTGTAACTGAGGCTTGACTGTATTAACAAGCATGCAGTGATTAAACAGACCAGCACCAGAATTTTACCAGCTACCTTGAAGCCTGCTGACTAACACTGTCCCTGGAGCCCCTGTTATAATGAGGTCCTTCTGATTACTTACTCCCTTGGATAAAGTCTGAGAGACACGTGTCCTGTGGAATTCCACACTGTAACCAGCCATGCTTCAGAGAGATTCCAGAATAATGATGATATTGCTTATTTAGGCTGAAGGTTATCTGCTCCTCCTCCTCCAGATCCCTGCCAGCCAAGGGAAGGGCATCTCATTGGTGTCAGATGACAAGGGTCTGTTTCCCTTTACTGAAATAAGCTTTTCATGTCATACAGACTCTGGAAGTCTTGAAAAGCCATCTTTCTTGGCCTCTACTTAAAGAAAGGAAGCATCGTAACCTGCCACGGCAGTGGAGACAGCTGGAGCCTGGGGGTTACTATTTGCCCTTGTTACTATTCATGGAGGCTCTTAGGGAAATGTCCAAAAAGCTCTTTATAGCTCTCACAATTAATCCTGAAATTCTGGTTGTCACTTGTGGGTAGAAACATATGGATTACAAATGGGTTGATGATTATTATTACAAAGAAAAACTAAAACATTATAATGAGAGTTATAACAATGGTGGGATAGTAGAAATAGGAGAGAATTTGTTGTATTTTCTTGTTCTTTTTGTTACATGAACAGACAGCTAGGGGGAAATGGCATTCTATAGGGAACTGATGGGATTTATTTAAGAAGTCAATACACACCTCTCTTTTTCCCATCTAAGTTATAAACTAATTAAGAGACGGACAAAGAATAAGGTAAAGGAAGGTCAAAATGTTACCTTGGGTGGGGTGTGATGGCTCACACCTGTAATCCCAGCACTGTGGGAGGCCAAGGCAGGAGGATCACTTGAGTGTGGAGTTCAAGAGCAGCTCAGGCAACATAAGAAGATTCTGCCTCTCTAAAAAACAAACGAACAGAAAGAAATAGGTAAGGTGACACATACGTGTAGTCCCAGCTACATGGGAGGCTAGAGTGGGAGGATCGCTTAAACCCAGGCAGTCAAGGCTGCAGTGAGCTGTGATCACACCACTACACTCCAGCCTGGGTGACAGAGTAAGACCCTGCCTCAAAAAACAAACAAACAAAAAACCTCAGTTCATGAGAACAGCAGAGATGTGTGGCATGACTAGCTCTATTCCCTGGAGTTAGGAAATATCACCACACTTATGGTCAATCTTACAAAACTTAAGCCTTCCCACTGAGGGAGGGCCCCATAGACATGACAAAGTAGAGCAGAATGTGGCTGTTTTCCAGGGGAAGCTGGCTCCTAACGAGAAGGGAGGGAGGGAGGGCCTGGGCTTCGTGTGCAGATTCATTTCCCTTGGTCACCAGCAGGTCACTCACCCCACCTCCGTGGGCATTAGCCATGAGGCAGGAAGTAAGGGGGTTTAGAAAAAAACCTTTGTTTCTGGAAACTAGAGAGGAGGGAGACAGGGTTTACTCATGAGTAGGAGCTGAGCTTCAGTGGTTTAGTGTATCTTCTTGCAACAAACATCCATGTAACTATTTGAGGTCAGAATGAATTCTTCGTGGTGTTTCTTTAGGTAATTTCTCCAAGGGAGGCCTGTGGCATGCAGAGGATTTTCACCAAGACCAGCGTTCTCAGGGGTCTAGAGCCTCATCTGCTCTTACAGGATTAGAAGATTTGCATCTGCTTCCACAAGCTGCTAGATCAATCTTCTAAGGCTCAAATCTGCCAGGGATCCATGCCATGAAGGCAGTCCTTCACCTGAGTTTGCTCTGGAGCCTGACATTTTTCATTACAGACATCAGTGATTCACACCAATTGTACTTAGAATCACCCAGAGGGAGCTTTTAAAAAGTATTGGTGCCCAGGCCCCTCCTCAAATCAAGAAAACTGAGAACTCTGTGGGCAAGCCTGGACATGGATGCTTTCACAGAGCTCTCCAGGTGAGTCTACCGTGCAGCCTGGCTTGGGAAGCATGGAGCGGCAGTCACAGAGTCCCAGACTGGCAGCTGTCTCAGGCAGGCAATGGAGAATTGCAGTTAAAACCATTAACCCTGGAGAAGAATCCTGATCCCACTCCTGAGTGTTGGTTAAGGTACTTAAGCATTCTTAGTCTCCCCAGGGTGGCCAAGGCCATCCGTAAAAGGAAATCTACTCCAGTAAGTGAGTTGAAGCCTTGGTCCATTTATGATGGTCAACCCGAGAAGTTTCCTTTTGTTTGATCCCTCCCTTCATGTCTGTTGCAAATGACAATGAGCCAGAACTCTGCCATGCAGATGCTTGGGTTATGCCCCATGCCAGAGTCCAGTGTAGCTCAGGCTCTTGAGCAATCCAAACAGAAAGTACCATCCGAAAGTCAGAGTCTGGATTTCCCCTGTCAAAACATTCAGCTCCCACAGTACAATTTTTTTTTTTTTTTTTTTGCTTATTCACTTCATATTTTGAATTCATATTATGAAGTAGTCAAATTTTTAGACATGCTTAGTTGTTGGTTCATGTCACGGCTATCTAGCCTGTAAGGACCATTTCTTCTTGCTCTTATCTTGAGAAAATCACAAACTGGTGCTTAGTTAATAAATAGCTCTTGATTATGGGAATAATTATGGCCTTGGAAGAATTCTGTTTATATAAGCAAGAACTCTTAGGTCTTAATCTTACAACTGAAAGGGATCGTAGAGGCCCAGGTCTTCAAGCTGAGGGGAAACTTGCCTAGGGCCACACAGGCACTCAGAGGCAGGCCCAGATTTGACTGTTCTCTCTCCAAGTCCATTTTCCTTTCGACTTTATCATGTTGCCTCCCTATACAACCCTCTAAACTACTTCTCACTCTTTTCAAAATCCGTTTTATTCTAATTTCTCTTTCTGCCACAAATGTTCCAAATTTATGAAGAAAGAAAACGGAGAAAAGATTTGAGTATACATTTCTGGCTTCCATACTTGGATTGCTTCGGAGAATTAGTTTTATTATTCCAGCTTGTTTCTCTATCAGCTTAAAGAGCAAAACAATTTCCACATTTTGAAGCAGCAACAAGTCAGTCCTCTGCCATCCTCCCCACAACCAGGCAGAGTCAACTGCAGCCCATGGGCACTTTCCACCACCTTCCTCCCTGGGATGGAGCCAGACAGACCTGCAGAGGGGCGACCACTCAGCTTCGGCAGCCAAGGCAATACCTGTCATCACTGTAATGGGCTTGAAGCCCAGTGTCCTTCACTGCAAGCCTTGATGGTTTAGCTGTGAAAACTCTACTTACAAAGGAGGCTCTTACAGGCTCTAGTCATGGGAGCCCTACTGCCAGGGTTTCAGGAAACTAGGGTGAAATGGGCAGAACAAGAGTTTGTCCAGCAACTGAACAGGACAGGAGGTTCCCACTGCTTGGAAATCTGTGTGTTCCAGAGACGTGCAGAACAAAGACCTACACATGGTTATTTTGGCAAGAACGGGAAGGTTTAGATTATCCTTTTCCAGCCCGTGAAAGTGGCCACCTAAGATGTGAGTGCTGAAGGAACATCTGTTTTAGCACTAACAGAGCCTCAGTGAGGGTCTCACCATGGTCTTCACTTCACAGACAAAGCACTAGCAACAAGAGAGCTGCAGCTGTCGGATGCACACATAGTTAAAGGCTTTGCCTCTCCTTTTTATCTCAGTGTTTCCAATATGACAGTGAGCACCAAGCGTTCTCCAATGGGCTCTGCTCCTTTCTGCTCCCACCAGCAGCTCTGAAGTCTCACATAAGACCACATGTTGCCTCCTTAAGGTGATTTTTGGAGAGGGCATTTGGGAAATGACAAAATCAAACTCTCCAGCATGAGCCTGTGCACATTTTTCATGTGTTGGGTGCCTGAGATGATACAATTGGATCTGGAGGCATACGCTATGTGTACAACAGCTCTCCCCATCTGGAGGCCAGGTGTGCAGGTTCACCCTGAGTCCCAGATATCGGTATCAGTGAGTAGTGAGACCAAGACAAATTCATCTCACTTACTCTTGTTCCATAGAAATGATTTTATCCTTTGAGGTACAAGGTCAAGATCTAATTTTATCTGTAGATCAAGTTTCACCACAATTGGGCAGTTGAACACGCTAAGAAAGGTGGGATTTTGTAACTCATTGTTGAAAGGCAATGTGGCATAATTTAAGAGTTTGCATTCTGAAGTTAGAGAGACTAACTCTGAAATTAGAAATTTGTTCTCTCTGTGACCTTAGGAAAGTAATGCAATTTGTCCAAACTTCAGTTTCTTCATTTATAAAATGAAGATAATTATATACTTTCTACTAGAAGTATTGGTGTAGTGATTAAGAAGGAGAACACTTGGGGAAAATATAAAATACTACAAAAAATAGAAAATACTACAAGGCCACTCACATCACGAAAACACAATTCACAGGTTACTATCATTATCATCAATTTTAGAGGTACAGACTTCCTTCTAAATGAGACTCCTTTCCAAACACCTACATCTACAGCCACTCATTCTGTCTTCTCCCCCTATTATAATGTCCTTGTCTTAAGCCAAAGTCTCACTACCCTTGTTGTCTGGCCTTTTAATTTTTACTTACTTTTTGAAACCACATGAGAAAGCTCAAATCCCTTTTTGTAAAGACAGTGATTGGGCTACTGTTTTGCACAGCTCAAAGGGACACACTTGACACTATAATCTGTGTCAATGGCACCCCCTGGTGTCCACCCCACTGGAGAGGTGAAGAGGGAGGATAGAGGGGAAGAAGGGTTGTGGAGAGGCTGGGCATACTCTTTTCCATGAAAATCCCTAGTGCAGTAGGGATCACACCAGTGTACTACCTGCCCCAAACAAAGCAGCTACAGCTCTACCAGCACTTCTTCACGGGACATGATCTCTCATCAGAGCCCACTGTGCTTTGACCGTGTTCTTCTTAAAGTGAGGTGCTCAGAACCAAGTCAACATTCCAGGTGAGACATGACCAGGGCCCAGGAGAACAGAATTCAACCTTCTTCATTTTTCTATATACCATAATTAGGATGCCACTGTGATACAAGGCAATCTTAGTACTGAATTCCTAGAGCAATTATTTCCTGAGCAACAGGCTTGGATTTTAATCACACATGGTCCTATATCACTTCACTTGTCGTGAATTGTTACTCATTTCATTTTATATACATAAAGCATGTGTGTGTGTGTGTGTGTGTGTGTGTTTCTTCATACTGTCTATATTGGGAGTTCCCTGAAATATATGTTTTTAGACATTTTAATAACTCTTGTTAAATCTAGCACGTTTCTGGGACCATAAAAATGAATCTAATTAGCATATTTAAGGAGAACCAAAGCAAAGGGACAGCATTTATTAAAATTTAAAATGGCCACTGTGGCAATACAGTCAATCTATTCTGTGTACACAGTGTTTCTGGGATAAAGTATGCTAGAAAAAATGGCAGTAAGTTCTTATTTGGTTAATGAATCATAATTCCCCAAAGGACAAGTATGATGCTTATGGCAGCCCTTAGTAATAATTCTTCATGTGTGGTTTTCTTGTTCATATTTTCTATGTATGCAGTGATTTCCAAACTATACTCTGTGGAGCCCATGGGGTTCCAAGGGGATGCTCCCAGGATGTGTGGGAGGAGCAGGAAGAGCAAGAGTGAAGGCGAAGCTCCTGTCAGCCCTCGGTTTCCCCGAGCTGTCAGCCTTTCCCTGTTGTATGTATTGGCCCTCCCTGCGTAATATTTCCTTTGGGGAAAAAAAGTTCAGAAACCATAAGTTAAGCCACACCCTGGTCACTTCAGACAGTCAGGGAGTATGATCACTTTCATGTTGCGTCTCACAAAATGGATTTCTAGGTGAAATATATTTAAAAAGAGGGTCTCCAGGCACTGTGGCTCACACCTGTAATCCCAGCACTTTGGGAGGCCAAGGCAGGCAGATCATCTGAGGTAAGGAGTTCAAGACCAGCCTGGTCGACATGGCGAAACCCCATCTGTACTAAAAATACAAAAATTAGATGGGCATGATGGTGTTGCCTGTAATCCCAGCTATGTGGGAGGCTGAGTCAAGAGAATTGCTCGAACCTGGGAGGTGGAGGTTGCAGTGAGCTGAGATCGTACCATTGCACTCCAGCCTGGGTGACAAAGCAAGACTGTGTCTCAAAAAAAAAAAAAAAGAGGGTCAAAATTAGGTTAATTTCCACATTTGGCCCTAATGTGGTCAAAACTTCAACAGCCATGGATTAAAGAGAAAGCGACCACACCATCATCACCATCACCCTCTCTAGCCCTGTCAAGCCCCAAATCCCAAACACACACAGCGGAGATGGAATTCAGAGCTAGAGAAAATCTGGGGTTTTGACGGACACCTTCTAAGCAGCACTGTAGGTCTGTGATTTCCTTCAGATTTGGAGAGAATCCCTTGAGAACTCCTTCCCTCATCTTCTGTTTTGATGGCAGGAAAAAGGGCACTGTCTGTCTTTGTTTTGTGTTGCTGTAACAGAATACCACAGTCTGGGTAATTTATAAAGAAAATTTATTTCTCACAACTTCAGAGGCTGGGAAGTCCAATATCAAGGTGCCAGCACCTGGCAAAGGCCTTCCTGTGACATCATAACATGGTAGAGGGCATCATATGGTGAGAGAGAGGGAGTGTGCCAGCCATGTCTCTCTTCCTCTTCTTATAAAGCCATTAATCCTATCATGGGCCCCCACTCACATGACCCCATCTAACCCTAATCACCTCCCCCAAAGGCCCCATTTCCAAATACCAGCAACATAATTTGGAGATTATGTTAATTGCATCCTTTCTCCACCTCTCAGCTTGATTCTCAGAGTTCCACGTGATCGGAGAGGCCAGAGTGGGGCACTCTGGCATCCACCTTTGACTAATACATTGTAGTTGTGCTAGTCAGACCTCCTTTAAGAATCACACTTTTCAAAAGGATTGTGGCTAAGACCAAACTTCTCATCATTTTTATGTGCAATAAATATTTAGAAATATCTTCTCTTAACTATGCAGATCCATTGTTTCTTTATCTGCAAAATGCAGTTAATAATACCTTTCATAGAGAGCATTTGCGGTAATTAGATGAAGAATGACAAAATAATTAGGAGAAATCTGGAATAAAGTTGGAAAGAGATAGTAGTGAAAATCTATTGGCAGTTGGCTAAGATGGTGCCCAAACCCTAGAGCACTCAGAAGGAGAAGGAGGAAGACCACCACAAGTGGTACAAATGTCATTGATCTAGAAAAAGGAATGCTGTTAGGATGCTATCACTCCCCTCACACTGTGGAGTCCCAGAAAAAAAAAATCATAACTATGTTCAACACAAAAAAAATGAACTGAAACGTGATGGACTATTTCCATTTTTCTTTAATTTCAGTACGTAAATAAAATCAACTTGTGACCAGTGAATACGTACAAGCTTTCTTCCTACTCTGTGTTAGCAGTATTTAATATAACAGAAGGGAGACACTTTTCATATTGGAGGATTCTATCTGATTTGATATTTTTGATTACCTTTAAGAGAACTCACAAGCATTGTCTCCTATCTATGGCACTATTAAATACAGAACTGGGTTAAAATACAATGACCTACAAGTTAGTTGGGCCTTTTTATTTCTCTGTAACGAATCCCTGCAAGTAATTCTCATAAGTAACCATCCTATTGGGCCAGAGGGTAGTGGGAGGATTGGGGAAGGGAAATCTTTTATTTTCAGAGATATTTGGATTCAGAACAGTGTCTTAAATTTTAAACTGACTATTTAGGGTAACCTAAGTATCTTTGGGAAAATGTTTAATCATTTAGGTTCTCCTCCCAACCAATATGGCATCTGGCTGCAGAGAGATACTCACGTATCCTCACAGTGACAGGGAAGAGAGTTTACCAGCTGGGTTTCTGAACTAATATGGTCAGCAAGGTCTATACCCTGGGCACCTGTCAGAAATACGTGGCTAAAGTTCATGGCCAATAAAACTCATGGTCTGTTCTTCGCTGGCTCCAGCTGCCGGTCACCTCAAATAGTCTGGTCTGGGTGTTGGTGGCATCTAATTGCTGTCTCTATCATGCAGAATGTTCACTGGTCTTTGGACAACTAGCTAAATGGCCACCAGAGCTTCCTGTTTCTACAGAGGCATGATCTTCGCCCTCCCCAATACCTAGATAGGCTCTACTTCATAGCCATTGTGGGAGGCTCTTTTTCTCCATGTAGCAGCCATCCCTGGGGCTGGTAGAATCTTGTCTAGGCCCCAGGAAACCTAGGAATTCCCACAGTAACCTCATTGTTGAAGAAAATCTATGCCCTGTCCCAGATCATTATGCTACCATCTTGCCTTTGCCAGTTACTACCTAAAAGATGTCAGTGCAGGAAGTCTTCAGAGACTTAACATTTTTACTGTCTCTTCTCGGGGAAACCTCTCTGCTTTAGATTCCTTTAATTGCATTTTACTTCTTAGACTCCTTTCTGGAGTTTCAATTCTTCTTCCTGTCTACACAACTCCCTTTTCCTTTCTGAGGCAGTATTTACTTTTTTCCTGCTCTAAAGTAATAATGGCAGCAAGAAATCATCAAAGAAAAACACAGCAGGAAGTATTTTTAAATTATCCTTTTTACACATAATTTAACTAATTTAATCTCTGTGATAGCCTTGTGGGGTTCTTTTTGCAAAAGAAGAAACTGAGGTTCAAAGAGGTTATATCACTTCCCTATGTGATTTAACTAAAATCAACAACAAATCTGATGTTCCACTGTGGCAAACCACCTCCCAAGGACCTGGCAGGGGACAGACGCTGCTGAGCTGTTTTCCATTCACAAGGAACTGCTCTTCTGCCTGGGTACCCCCAGCACATAGATCTGACTTGCCTTTCATGTCCCGTACCCTCTCCTTTCCCCCACAAATGCAACTGCAGGAGAGGAAAGTTACATGGCCTTTTAAGGTGTTTGGTCAGGAAATCACTTAATGCAGAATTAACACATCATCACAGCAAAGTGGTGTCTGCATGTAAACAAAGGAGATGCTCATTTGTCACCACTCCCTTCTGAGTCAGCTGGGGTTGATCACAAGAGGCGGTGAGTTTACAATAAACAGCAGAAGGTGAGCTCGGAGGCTTTTTCCAACAAGTCCAAATATTTGGCTGGAGCCCCGAACACATTATTCTTTGTCCATCAGGATTCTCTCCTACACAGTTTTCCAGAGAAGGATGAAATTCCTTAGGTCATGTTATAAACATTCATCTACTAAATCACGCCCCTAATAGAAAGAACAGAAGACAGAGCACGGTGCTGTAAGTCATTCGCCCGCTGAATGTACTCTGCACAGGGTGATGTAACATGTGGGGTCAGCCCCTGCATCAGCGACCAAATACACAAGTGTAACGAGATGGGGGAAACAAGACAGACTCCACATGGCCAGCCTGGGGGAGGGCGGGTGTTCCCCTGGGGAGGGGAGTCTTGGAAAAGGCTTGTTGGGGAGGAGCTAAGGGGACACAGATTCACTGGGCTTTGCAGTGGTCTAGGACAGGGATGGGAATAAATACATGGGCGTGAGGCAGTGCTTGGGCACCAGGGAGGAGAGGACTGCTAGGGGAGGAGGGGGAGTCAAGTGATTTCTTGGCCAGTCTAGAAGACTGATAGAGGTAGTCTAGAAGCAGTACAGAGCTAAGGCCTCCAAGTCTTTCTGGGGTCCCAAAATCTTCCTCTCTCATCATCTCCTTCTTTTGCTCTGCACCCAAAGGAAAAAAGTTTCTACCCTACTGGCAAAGCAGGCAGCACAAGTAGTTTCTGTTCCCATCTCTCATCAATCTTCCTCTCCAGCCAATAAATCCTTTAGCTTTCCTAGTCCTGTCAACAAGCAAGCAATATATAGGTTGACTTTTAGACCTGCTTTTCCCAGAACCCTTGCAGGAACTGTCCCTAGATGACCCTTCCTGAATAACTGATGAGCTGTAATTGGTCTTGCTTTCATTAGCCCCACAGCCTCCTTCCCTAAGTTCACAGCCTCTTTTATCTATGCTGCTTAATTCAAGCATCCCAACCCTGTGAGGCAGCCCTAGTAGAGCACTGGGGAAGGAATCTGAAGGTGTAAGTTCAAGTATTGGTTCTGTTTCTAATTAGCTGGATGGTCAAGAGAATTTATAATAATGATAAGGATATCTACCACCAAATCAGCAATTAATAGATCAGGTCCTCTGCTAAGCAGTTAGGTAAGAGTTACCATATTAGAAAATGATTAGCAGCATTTCTAAATTATCTAGTAACTGGAAACATTTATACCTCATTAATTTTTTTCCCCCATGGTTCTTAAATTTGAAAACAAAAACAACAGTAATAAACCTAAAAAACTGAAAGCCTGATCCTAATTCCCAGGATGAAAGTGAAGAGAAATAAGGTTTTATGGCATCTCCTTCAGTGGAATCCAAGTGGGAAAATAGGTGGGAGCAGTGGAAAAAGGGAGCTGGTTAAATCCCTGGGACGTTCAGGGACAGGAAGGAAGGAAGCAGGATGCTGCCCTGAGCAACATGTACCTGTCCATGCCTTCAGCAATGGCTGCTCACCTTGGCACTGCTAAATAATCAGTGTTCTGCATGCAAGTCTCAGCGCTCGTACTCATTCCCTAGGTAACCACGAGAAGCTACCTCACCTTGATGAGTTTCGTGTCCTGCTTTGTAAGATTGGCAATGGCCAGGTACCAAATTCAGAGGATACAACCAGGGTTAAGGCTCCTTCTCCCTGACAAACAAGCTGTGTGTGACCTTGGGTAAATCACTGAACAGGGTCTGAGTTCACTGTCTCACTTGAAACGTAAACACTGATGCCTGCCCTACCTTCCAGAGTGTCACAAGCTCCCGTGTGATGATGCTGGGGGCAGTCTTTGTGAACCGTGAAGACGCATTTATGAAGTGAAGGGTTTGATAGGTGATGGGCAGGTCCTTCCAGCTAAGATATATTTGGATTTGATGGTGCGATACAGTGGCCTTAGTTATAGGAGGATGGCCTTGCAGAGTATCCAGCAGCTCCGGGGGCTCTTCATGGCTACTTCCCATTCCTTGTAGCTGTAGGTGAAGGGGAGGTTCTGAGGTTGCTCATTTAACAGGCATCATTATCTTTTTCTCAGTTGATCAGAATCTGGCCAAATAATAAAATATTTCTCTTTTAATCTGGCAGTCATTGTCTTCTTCACTCTAAAGTCACTGAACAAAGTCAAGTTCAGCAAACTGAATTTCTCAGGAAAGGATTCCCTGATCATCTGGGAGACATTAGTTCATAGTTATGATGGGTGTGTTGAGGCCCCCATGGCCTTCTCTCTCATAGTGTTTTAGTAAATTAAATCAAAGGCGAGTTGTGTTGACCCAGGCATTAACTATGACTTTTCTATGGAGTGTTTCAGGTACCCTTTGTGAGTTTCAGGATCCTACCTCTCTTTCTTTCTTATGGGATGGGTGGAGTGGTGATGGGCATTGTTTTTCAGTTATTGATTTAAATTAATCACAGCTCATCCTGTTCAAACACTGGATTGTGTACACAGGTGAACAGGCTATTCATCTTTCGGCGTTTAAATCCTGACTGCTTTTGCATATTGGTATAGACAGACGATCTAGCTGCAGAAATATGAGGATCATCTCCCAATGAGATGATTTACATTTCAGTCCATTTACATCTCAGTCCAGTTTTCTTTTTACCACATACAATAGCCCCTTGCATCTTGTTTGTGCTTGTTTAGGGGGCAGAAAAGTAAATGATGCAAAAAATTTACATCATTTTAACCATACCTTGAATTATCAGAGTCCTCTCGCACAGCTTCTAAAAGAATTCAGCTTCTTTACTGATGAGAATCTATACTCGGATTTTTTTTTAAGTCACAAATGTTAGGGAACGAATAGTAATCAAACTCATTAGCCTCTTTGAACAGCCCTGACAGCACTACTTATTATTAATTGTTTATTCTTTAATCAATCACTTCACTTCTCTGAACCTCAGCTCAGCTTTCTCATCTAAAGATGAGGGTAGGGTATAACACTATACTACATCATTTTTTAAAATATGATTATTTTAATTCTATGATATAAGGTCTTCTCTACTATCTTTGAACTATGGGGAAGAAGTACCTTTTATTTTTATTTCATATTACCATTAACATAGTGCCTTGGACATGGTAAATGTTTGACGTATGTTTATTGGATACATAATAGCATATGCTTTATTTTTATTGAGTATTCTCTTGGTTATAGGATTTGTAGGTTTTTCTTCAAAACCTTCTCCTATTTATGGAGGTCTAGGGTTGATTATTAGTGGTGCTGTGGGTTGTGGTAAGGTGTTGAATTTTGTGGAGTTAATGGTTTTTATAATTCATTTGGGTGGTATGATGGCTGTTTTTGGTTATACGGTGGCAATGGCTATTGAAGAATACCCTGAAACGTGAAATCTGCGGCAATGGCTGTTGAAGAATACCCTGAAACATGAAATAGAGTTCATTGTAACCACTTAAAATTCCTCATTAGATTGATTTCCCAATGGCAAACCCATTGAACATCCCCATTTTATGAGGTAAGAACTGGAAAGAAGAGTGAGCTCACGCTAGGGAGGGAGCCTGCAGGCCCATGGGCACACAGCCTTGGGAGGTGGACCTAGACCAGAATCCAGCTCAGTCCGGTTTTCTTTTCACCACATACAATAGCCCCTTGCGTCTTGTTTGTGTTTACTTAGGGGGCAGAAAAGTAAATGATCCAAAAAACATACATCATTTTAACCATAACTTGAATTATTAGAGTCCCAAATCAATGACTCTTGAATTGTCTTTACATTTTCAAATAATTGAGCATAAATGCTATCTTGAAATTCAGAGAAACCTTTGTGTCCTCAGGGCATGAGAATACAGGAAGGTGAGTGACAGAGAGTGATAGGGAGTGCCTGTATCTTACATAACGTGGTCTGTGATGGTGTCTTGGAGGAGTGACATTTAAGTAAAGACTTAAAGAAAGAAGAAAGTCAGCAATACAGGTATCTTGGAAAGAACATTCAGGCAGTGAGAACATAGCAGGCAAAAGCAAAGGCGCAGTGGGCTCAGGCCATCCTGGCTGGGATGGAGTGAGGGAAGAGTGAGAGGTGAGGATGTCAGAGGTTCAACATCCCCATTATATGCCAGGAAATGCAGGACCTTGGTAAAGACTTAATATTTTACATAAATGAGATGCGAGTCATGGGGGGTAAGAGCAAAAGAGGAAAGTGGTCTGGTTTGCATTTTAGAAGGATGGCTTCTATGGAGAATAAGCAGTAAAGGAACGAGTATGCAGAATGCACCAGTTAGATGTTCAGGCAAAGGATAACGGCAATTTTGACTGGGTGAGTATAACAGAAGTGATAAGAAGCGATCATATTTAGGATATATTTAGAAAGTAAAACCAATACAATTTGCCAACAAGCTGGAAGTGGCTTAAAACGTGGGAGGAAATCCAGGATGACTCCAAGATTTTTGAGCTAAGCAATGAATACAAAGGAGCCTCTGCTAAATGAGGTGGGGAGGTCAGAAGAGGAGGCAGACCGAGTGTGGGGGTGGGAATGAAAGATTAGAGTTGGTATTTGGAAATGTAAGTTTTGTTTTTGGTTTTTTTGTTTTTTTGTTTGTTTGTTTGTTTGTTTGAGACAGGGTTTCACTCTGTTGCCCAGGCTGCAATGCAGTGGTGTGAACACTGCTCATGGCAACTTCTACCTCCCAGGCTCGGGTAATTCCTCCCACCTCAGCTTCCCGAATACCTGGGACTACAGGTGTGCGCCACCACATCTAATTGTTTTTTAATTTTTTTGTAGAGATAGAGTTTTGCCATGTTGCCCAGGCTGGTCTCAAATGTCAGGGCTCAAGCAATTCTCCTGCCTAAGCTTCCCAAAATGCTGGGATTACAGACACAAGCCACAACACTGGCTTGGAAATGTAAGGTTTGACATTTATATTAGACATTCAAGTGGAGAAGTCAAGTGGGCAACTGAATGAAGTCTGGAGTTCAAAAGAAAGATCAGTTTGAATTCATGAATTTAAAAATTCTCAGTGGAGAGATGGTGTTTAAAGAGAGAGAACTGGCTGGAGACATATCTGAGTTGACAAGAGAAGGGATTGATTCAGTGACCCTGTGGAGAGGTTGGCCCCAGGAAAAAGCCCAGTCAATTCATTGTAACTAGAGGGCAGGCCAAGTAGGGAAGTGTAGCTATAGTTGGTAGAACCCATGGACGTGTTCTTCTGTTCAATTCTATTTCTCAGTGAGTTGAAATGAAAGGTCATCAGCTGAGAGGAGGATGAATGAAATATTGGGAGGTTGAGGACAGAGAAGACTTGTGAACTAATTGCCAAGGAGAATGATGGCCTAGAGAAATGAATTAGGACCTCTGGACACCTTGCACACTGCCTGGCTCAGAGTCAGGCTCCATAAATCTTCCCTGGATGAACAATGGCCCAAGAGCCTAAGGAAGGAGCCAAATTGAGGATTCAAATCTTAATATAGTGCACGATTCAGCCTGTCAGATTTGGATCCATATTCAATCATACATATTTGGCCAATTTCCTGAAGTTCCATTGAAGGAAACTATAAAAATTGTAATTTAAGCATCTTTGCTGGCAACCCCAAAAAGAGTCTCCAACCTTTGCCAAATGATAGAATTACAGACTTTCTCCTTGGAAAGCTCCTTTCCTAAATACAGATTTTTTTTATTGCTGCATTTCATCTCCCAGTGTAGTACTGTTCTCTTTATTTGTACCTTTTTTATTCCTTATAGGTTTTAAACATGTTTCCCAGCATCCATTATTTTAACAGCCCCTCTTCCCTTTTTCCACACAAAAATTCTTCTTTACATTTCCCTTAGGAATATCTCATTAATTTCATGTGTTTACAAACTTTTTACTATCCTGTAAAGGTCCTTCCTTCTACCCCCAGAGAAGTATCTAGTCAGGGAAATAAAATATGTGAACTAAAGATTCAACATTCTTTTCTGCTCATTCATCTACATTTGCAAGGTCTCCTGAGCTTTTAGCTGCCTTTTAAATAGATGATTCACCTGCTTGTGGAGAATTTCAATAATTTTTTGGTAACAGTCCTTGATTTTCAGCCAGAAGTGACCTATGGAAGGATATCTTTCTAAATTTTTGAGACTCACAAACTTTGACCAGAGAATAATTCTCTAGGCATCTAATGCCAGACTCTGCTTTTCCTTTTCCTTTTCATTTTATTTTTCTCTATAAGGGTGTATCTCAGGCCCTTTTGATTGAAACAAATCCTTCTGTGAAGTAGAAAAACTATCTTTAGAATTTACCTGCATCTGAGACTTAATTTTTTTTTAAAGACCTATGATATAGGCAACATTTAGAAGCTATGCTTCTTTAGAGAGATAGAAGATTTAAGTAGGGGATTTTAATTTTTTATTTTACTTTTGAAACATACCAGAAAAATAGAAATATACAGAAAACAGTACAACAGATACCATTACTTCTTTTACTCCACACCATTTTTCTGGAGTATATCCTTTAGTAGATCTTTCAACAATACTCTATTTAATATCTCTCAGTTTTTCCCTGAAATGTCTATATTTTACCCTCACTCTTGAATAATTTATTTGGCTGTATATTTTTAGTATGATTTTTTGCTATTATTTTTATGTGATTTTTATTTTTTACTCAGCCCATTGATGTATTAATCCATTGTCTTCTGGTCTGTATAGTGGCTGTTAAGAAGCCTATTATAAGTCTAAATATTCCTTTTTTAGATAAATTGTGTCTTATCTTGGGTTGCTTTTAAGTTCTTTTTTTTTTTCTTATTAGTTTTCTGCATTTCTACTCTAAAGGATCTAGGTATGAATTTAACTTTATTTTTCCTCTTTGAGACTTGTGCCTCTTGTCTCAGGGCTTATGTCATCAATTATGGAAATTTCCAGGCATTCGGGTTTGTTTGTTTTTTAGAGACAGGGTCTCACTCTATTGCCCAGGCTGGAGTGAAGTGGTGCCATCATACTTCCTGCAGCCTCCAGCTCCTCTCACTATGGTTCCCAGGCTGGTCTCAAACTCTTAGCCTCAAGCAATCCTTCTGTCTTGTTCTACGAAAGGGCTGGGATTACAATAATGACCCACCATGCCTGGCCTCATTAGTTTTTAAAAGCTTAACTTTCCCCCATGTCCTTTCCTTTTCCTATTCTGAAACTCCTATTCAACATATTTTAGCCATCTTATTTTTTCCACTATGCTTTTAATGTCTATTTATTAGTTTCGGTCTCTATCTCAATGATAATTCTGGCTAACTCTTTAGATACATCTTCTAATTTGCTGATTCTTTCTTCATCTTTATCTTCTCTACCATTTTATTGAGTCATTGAGTTCTTAATGCTAATTTATTTCTTATTGTACTTCTAGAAATTCTGTTTTCATTTTGTTGTTACTTTCGTATGCTTCTGATTATACCCTTAATTATTTACATGCACATATTTTAGAGTCTCTAGTCAGCCATTCCATTATCACAAGTATTTGCATCTCCAATCCTTTCATTAGTTAGGTCTGCTTATTTTCATTCATGTTGGATTTTTTTAAACTTCCTATGTTTTATAACTTTTGACTATCAGTTTATCCTCACTGGGGCTTGTTTTTCTGCAAGAACCCCCTGCAGCTATGGGAGCATCTATTCATGGATTTTTTTATTTGTTTCTACAGGCATCCCATGGTCACCACTGGCCCTGGTTTTAAGGTCCCTGGGGTAACATATATTTGAATCACTAATCTGAGAGAAGCTTAGGCCTGGGATTTGCATTTTGCAGGATGCTTTTATTCACTCATAGCTAGATGAGTTTCCTTATGACCATCTGGGCCACTGGCAAAATGTTTTATAGTCTAACCTTTCAGTGGTGCCCTTTGACAGTCCAGGCTTTACGGAGCCACCTCGGCATCTTTTGCAGACCCCAATCTTGTCTCTGTCCCTCCATAGCCATTAAAATCCAAGCCAGGAAAGTATCTGACTAACTCCTGACCCCTCCCTACACTAACTGCAATATCAACCCAGAAGCTTGCATTCCTGGTTTGAATTTTCTTTTTACTTTTGACACTCAGGTATTTCCCATTCTTTCCTGAAAATTGAAGCAGAAATAAAAGAACTTCCACAAAGTTCCCTTTCATATCCACTCATCTGCCCCAAATGTGCTCCACCTTTCCTCTTATAACTATGTATGAATCATCTGTGCCTGGAGGGCCATTCCCTCCATTTGTGCACCAGCTCCCATTCCCTCTCACCTGTTCAAGGACACCACTCTAGTAATTCTCCTCTCTCTTCTCCTCTCTCTCTCTCTCTCTCTATCTCTATCTCTATCTCTCCCCTGCACTAATTTTCTTTTTCTTCTTGGATTACTCCTATCAGAATGCTAGTATTTCTGTTCTTTTTTTTCTTAAAAAAAAAAAAAAAGAAAGAAACCTCAATTTATCCTTCCACCCATCGACTGCTTCACTTCTCTGCTCTCGTTACAGAAAATTTCTCAAAGTTTTTGCCTCTAATTCCTCTCCTTCATTCCTCTTTCCAATCAAACCTTTGTCCTCACCATTCCACCAAAGTCCTCTCTTCAAGGTCACCAGTGACCTTCACATTGCTAATTCAATTCTCGTTCATTATCTTACTTGACCTAGTAGCATAACGTGAAGTAATAGATCATTCCTTTCTCCTAGAAATCCTTTAACCTTGCTATTTTACGACTCTACATTTTGTTTTCCTTCCTTCACGTCAGCCACTTCTCAGTCTCATTTGCTATTTGTTCCTTTTCTCCCCAGACTCTGGAGTACCTCAGAGTTCAGTCCTTGGATGTCTTCTCTTCTCTAGCCCTATTCAGTTTACTGATGATCCCATCCAGTCCAGAAGAGTTGAAATGGCTTTTGTATGCTAACAACTCCCAAACATATACCTGTAGCTTGTATCTCACTCCTGAGTTTCAAATTTATATATCAAACTGTCCACTCAACATCTCCAGTGGGTGGTGTAGTAGACTTCTCAAATGTATCTTGCCCCAAAACGACTTCCTGCTATTTCCTACCAATCATGCTCTTCCCCATCTTAGTTAATGGCATCTCCATTCTTCTGATAGTTCAGGCAGAAACTTTGGAGTCACTGTTGACTTCTTCCCCTCCCCTTGGATCTGAAAACAAAGTTCTGGAATCAGGGCAGTTGTTCCACTCAAATGAATAAAATGGCCTGAACATAGAACATAGAGACCCTATGTTCTATTAGGGAGGGGTAAGAGAATAAATAAGTGTGACATGAAACTGAACATGCCAAATGGGAAGCGTAAAATGCTATATGGGTTGAAAGGAGAGATAGACATTCTGATGGGAATCTAGAAGGCACAGGATTCTGAGACGTTTCTGAAGGTTTGTGATGACTGGATTACTTAAGGTGGTGTTGAGTGGGAGTTCCAGGCAGAGGGGGCTCCTGAGCAAGACACATATCTTCCCAGTTAGTTCTGCCTTTCCCTGGAGTAGGTCTCTCCACCTACCCTGGCAATGTGCCTCCTGTGAGCCTTTCATAATGCCTGGACCCCAATTCCATCCCATCTTACCCCCCGCCCCCACAACACAGATCAAATCGCAGTTGCTCTGTTTCACCAACATTACCTTCCAAATTGTCTCTCTCAGGCTTTCCACTCTCAAGTTATGTTACCCCCATCCCAGTCCACACTTCCTCTCCCATGTTGTGTCTCATTGCGTGTCTCTTGGCCTTTGGGCTGCCTCCTCCTCTGCCCATTCCGTTTACTGCAGCCAGACTGGTGCTAACAGCAATAATGACTCCTTCAATCAACATGTAATAGCCTATTCTGCACCACGCTTTGCGCTCAAGGAGGCTTGTAATCAAGCAAAAAAAAAAAGTGTACTTGGAAATATCTACAGGATACAGATGTTTCTATAAAACTGAGCAGATATGACAGGCACAGGAGAAGAAATGATAAATTCTAGCAGGGAGGGTTGGAGCAATTCTAGAAATCACTCAAAATCTACATGTGGCTCCTCATCATCTACAGAATGAAGATCTTCCATGACATGCACCTAGCTACCTGTTCTGCTTTATTACCCTCCAGTGACCTTCATGTACCCCCACCTTCTAGCCACATTGCTCTGTTTGCACATGGGCCCTGAGCCTTCCCTCTTCATGCTTTTGCTTTTGCTGGGCCATCTGCTTGCAATACAAGTGCCCCACCTTGCATGTGTAAATGCTACTCAGCATGTAAAACAGCATAGTGCCCTGCACATAGCAAACACTAGAGTGTCAGTCATCTTCATCATTATCATCATTATTATTTTGGAAAGATTAATTCAATTCTGACAACTCTTAATTTTTAAAGTCACTTATGGTCTTGCTTGTGTTGCAGACATACAATCTTATTTCCTTGCCTTTGAGGGCAGGAA
The DNA here is from genome assembly GCF_030222135.1 of Aotus nancymaae. Taxonomy (NCBI): domain Eukaryota; kingdom Metazoa; phylum Chordata; class Mammalia; order Primates; family Aotidae; genus Aotus; species Aotus nancymaae. The sequence goes on from NW_026988471.1 coordinate 36,710,628, forward strand.
GTGAGTCACATAAGATTATTGTCTTCCCCTTTGGCAATAGAAAAGTACCTGGTTACACACTACCATTAGCCAGGTACTTTTTGATTGCCAAAGGGAAAGATAATAGTGAATAGTGTGTAAAATGCTATTTATCTGCTTTATTTCAATTTCCCATTTATTATAAAATAAAATATTTAGAAAGTATGCTTCACTTGTTGAGTTAAATGGCCAGAAATTAAAGACTCAATCTAATTCAAATAGGATGGAGTGAGCCTCTGAACTTCCAGCAGAGAATGCCTTAAAATACAAAATAACTGAGTAAGTCCAACCTCAAATCGCAGCTAATTCAAGATATCCTTTCTCCGATCACACAGCTTATGCCCAACAGTTGACTGGTTTAGTCAGAGGCAGTCACCGAGGGCTTAAGCAGCCTGTAAAAAGAATTTGTAAGGAATCTGAGTATGTCAGTCAGATGTGGTTGATAGGGAAGAGGGTGTTTTGGATGGGGAGATATTGAATGACAAGGGTGAGAAGGATAATCTTCTGAGTGAAAAGAGGATAGGACACTCACTTTTGCTGGTGGCAGCCCCTTCTCCTTTTCTTCCCGTTATTAACAGGGCTCCTCCCCACGTCTGCTCTCAGAATTCAAACCTTATCTTTGGCTCTGCTTTATGAACAGTGTGGTATTTGAGTTCTGTGTGTTGGATACAGTCAGGTCAACATAGCTTCAAGTCCTGGCAGCTTCACTCCTTCTGCAGTCTTGTACAGATCTCTGCTCTTACCGCAAGCCCACACTGTATAGGCATACGGGAATAATATACACACTGAAGCCATCCACCATGAGTAGAAGTAGGGTGGCGCCATGCTTTCATTGCCGTGAGGAGGTGGTTAGTACAGGTTCCCCAGGCAAAACTCATGGTATTGGTTTCAGAAATTCAGATATTTTAACTTCAGATCCTTCAGACCCACCCCATGCGGTTTCGTCTACCTAAATTTTGTGTAAAGACTTAAAAAAATATCCACCCACCTTACCCCCATCCCCACATTCCCTTATACTCTTTTTCTTGGCTTGGGAATTTAATTTTTTTCAAAGCATGCTCCACTCTAAAATATGGCACACAGTGGAGGTGGCACCATGTAGAGAAAAGGACATGGGCTTGGGGCTACATAAGCCTGGACTTAAATCCTGGCTTTGACATCTACTTTCTAGAACATGAGAATGTGAGGTACAGACTGGGGAGCCCCCTTCCCCTCACCAATTCAACCCAGTGCAAGGCTGGACAGATTGCTCATGGCTAAGAACAGAACGTGCCTCACCCTGCCACAGAGCTTCTAAGAGGAAGTAAACCAACAGCATCTATATGATGACTTCTCTCTCAACTTTATTAAGGAGGAGAGAAAAAAGAATGGAAAGTTCCCTTCCCATGCAATCAAGGACTCCTGACTTGCTCCACTACCACCTCCCTCACCCTCCCATCTTAGTCAGGTACTGGCTCAGCTTAGCACTAAACCAATAAACTGACAGATGGCCTGATGTTGCAAGGGATGGGAGAAAGTGGAGCGGAAAGGGTGAGTGGGAGGTTAAGGGGTCCAGGAAGTCAGCCTGGCTTCTTATTACTCAATGTAGGAACAAAGATAGAAACTTTCCCCATATAGGTCAATCAAGAAAGTAGCTGAGACCTAAGCCATCTTGATATGGTCACTCCAAAACCCATCCATCAAAGATGGTGAAAAGAGACTGTGGTGGAATGAACTGAGACGGTGGACTTCACATGTACAGTGAAGGTGGAGAGGTGCTTCAGTGAGTTCCCTCTTTCACCACCACCAGCCAAAGAACCAATTCATGAACCCAGAGGAAAGCCCACCTCTGGAACCAAGAGGTAGCACATTTTCTTTTTTTTTTTTTTTTTTTTTTTTTTGAGACGGAGTTTCGCTCTTGATACCCAGGCTGGAGCGCAATGGCGCGATCTCGGCTCACCGCAATCTCCGCCTCCTGTGTTCAGGCAATTCTCCTGCCTCAGCCTCCTGAGTAGCTGGGATTACAGGCATGCGCCACCGTGCCCAGCTAATTTTTTTTTGTATTAGTAGAGACGGGGTTTCACCATGGTGACCAGGATGGTCTCGATCTCTTGACCTCGTGATCCACCCGCCTCGGCCTCCCAAAGTGCTGGGATTACAGGCTTGAGCCACCGCGCCCGGCCGAGGTAGCACATTTTCTGTGAGTCAAACAACAGAAGAGGAGACTAAGCGAAGACAATCTGCCCACCATGGGCAAACAGACAAACACACAGGTAACTCCTTCCTCAGTCACCCGCCCCAGGCACCAATATCAGTGCTTCCAGGCCTAGGCATAGATAGGATGGAGAGAGACTAGACCAAAACTGTAACAATCAGACAAGACTACAAATTGCTGAGTCATGCTAAATGTATTTGGACACATTGAGATACATATTTTTTTTTGTTTTATTTTTTTTTGAGGCAGAGTCTCGCTTTATCACCCAGGCTGGAATGCAATGGCATAATCTCAGCTCACTGCAACCTCTGCCTCCCACGTTCAAGTGACTCTTCTGCCTCAGCATCCCAAGTAGCTGGGATTACAGGAACCCGCCACCACATCTGGCTAATTTTTGTATTTTTAGTAGAGATGGGGTTTCACCATATTGGCCAGGCTTGTCTTGAACTCCTGACCTAGGGTGATCCACCCGCCTAAGCCTCGCACAATGTTGGGATTATAGGTGTGAGCCACCATGCCCGAGGTACCATTAAAACTCAGTTTTACATTTTCCCCTCCAGCTAGTATGTCTAAGGTAGACATTGGTCAAAAAATACTGATGTTCGTTATTTGGAAATAAAAAAGCAGACGGTGCTTGTCTTTTCCTGATGTGCCGCACTTCTCAACTAAGCCTGTTATAATCTCTATATAACCCTGGCCAAATTCTTTAACCTCCTGAACTGCCTTCCTATTCTGAAAATCAACCTATCTCACAGCATTGCAGGTTAAGAAAGTTCCTGAACAAAACCGTTAAATGTTAGTTCCCTGGCACCGAGAAGTAGGCAGGAAATTGGCTTAGCCAGAGAAAGAGTAAATTATCTATTCTATCCTCTTGTCGACATTAACTAAATTGCTAGAGAAACAGCACATGCCCTCTTGTTCTTTTTCCTCCTACAGGTCTCAGCTTAAATGTCATGTTCTCAGGGAGCTCTGCCTTGGCCACCCTATCCAAAGAAGGTGGTGTCCTGTTTTATTCTTTAGCACATTTCCTGTTATTTCCTCTGGAGCCCTAATCAGGACGTGAGCTTATGTAATTAACTTACTTGTCAAGTTGTTCCTTATCTCTATGCTGCCCCGTTACATTACTCGAGGTCAGGCCCCTCTCTGTTTTCTCCCTCTTTTATTTCCAGTGCCTTTAAATTTGTACCTCTTGAATGTGTTAAATCTTATTCCTGAAGGTTCCAGGTCCTTAAAGATGCACGTTCTTTTCCCTTATTTAAAGAATCTGAAATAAATTATCTACTTAGTTTGGTCCTTCCTGTGGCTGTTTGCTTGTTTTGGCAGCCTGAACGTGAAATGTATTTTAATTTGGTTTTAACGTTACAGAAGCCATTAATATAAACCACAGAAATGGTGAGTTTCAATACCTGAAGTTCTGTGAATAATTACTGGGTGGAGCTATTCACACAGGCAATTTTCTTCTTTCCCCATGAGATAAAACCCCAAAAATGTGTTACTATAGCAGCCTGTTTCCTTACTGAGACAAAAGCAAAGCAACCTATGAATTAACATCAACCATTCCCCTGCGCTGTGTATCCTCCCAGTTCTTACTCTCAATGTGCCAGGAGATACACCAAATGTCGGGTTAGTGAAATGTTTGACACCCACACATGTGGAATAAAAACGTGCATGTACACAAACTATAATTTAGCAGTATCAGTAGTAACTGCTGAACTGAAAAGAAAAAAAAAAGAAATTGCATTTAAACATAGTGGTAGGCAGTCACATCAACAGCATCAGGAAAGAGCTGTACCCTAATTTGGGAAAATGTTCTCATTTTCCTATTGACTTTGGCCCAACAAAATGAATGGATTCCATTGGGATGCTCCCTGGTCAAAATCCTACCATCCTGAGCAAATTCAGTGGCCAGCTCAAGTCCAGTTACTGTCATTAGTCAGGCACATGAACAAGTGTGGTTTTCTAGAACTAAGTAGTTTCCACAGACAAATCACCATAAAGCCACTTCTCTGACAGTGAAGTGAAGGCAGTGACATGTGGAGCCCTCATGGAATCTAGGTGGTTCAGAAATCCCCCTACTCACCCCTGGCTGGGCTCCCAAGAGGCCCTATCTAGAGTCCGAGATGGTTTCTCAGAAGCACTGAATACAGAAGGCCATTCAGTAAGCAAAGGCATTTCTCAGGCATTGATCCGTTTAGAAGCATCCTCCAGATATGTCCAATGGAAGAGAACATGGTGGGATTGACTTGGAGAGACCAAAGTAGAGGACCATGCCTCTGGGTGTGGTCCAGTGGCTCTGGCCTGTAATCCCAACACTTTAGGAGGCCAAGGTGGGAGGATTGCTTAGGCCCAGGAGTTCAAGAGCAGCCTGGGCAATAAAGTGAGACTTTTTTAAGTTAGCCAGGTGTGGTAGCACATGCCTGTGATCCCAGCTACTCGGGAGGCTGCAGCAGGAGGATCACTTGAGCCCAGGAGGCTGAGGCTACAGTGAGCTGAGATCATGCCACTGCACTCCAGCCTGGGTGACAGAGCTAGACCTCCATCTCTAAAAAACAAACAAACAAAAAACCCAAACCTACCTCTGAAGAGCAGACCTTTGCTCCTCAACATGGGCCAGGACGCACAGCATTACATTTCTGATGCAAAGCCTCAGGCCCATGCCAGACCTGCTGCCGACTCAGAAACCGCATGTTCACAAAAGCCCACGAGAGTCACAAGCCTGGTGAAGGATGAGGCGCACTTGTTGATTTTGTAGATCCTCAAGATAAACTTTGTGGAAAAAATAGACCTGGCAAATATGAGCTCATGGAAGACAAGAATGGTGCTTTACTCATTTTTTAACCACCAGTGCCTGTAGAAAACTAAGCGTATGAAATGTGAGTTGAACAAATGAGTGGATAAAGTGAGGGATTACTGCACTGTGTGGTAGACACCACCCTGGGCCACACAGAGCCCCTTTGTCCATTCATCTCAGCTACCACCTCCGACTCCCCATGTCATGCAGCACAGGATATCCAAGGCCTGGATTTTGAGTCCTGGTTCTACTTCTTCCAATGTTGGGCAGGCTACCTTTGCTCTACACCTCAGTTTCCCCAGCTGGAGGTAAAATATAATAAAAACAAAACCAAACACTAGATTGGTGCAGGGCTATGATGGCCGAGTCGTCCTGGCCCAGTGTGGGGTAACCGTGAAGACCTCCAGAGCTGAGCCTGGGTGGTCTGCTGAGGCCATCGTGGGCTTGTGTGCAGCTCAACTTCCTCCTCTGGCCACTCCCGCTTGCTTTCTCTCCCTTCAATAGGTGTTGATAAAATAAAATAAAATAAAGCCTTGCCCCAAAACATCCTGGATGCTAAATTCCGTCTCAAAGGCTGCTTCGCTGGGAGCACAGTCACAGCACTTATGAAAGGAAAGCTGGTCCTCACCTAAGATCTAAAGTGGTTTTGTGGGAATTTACTGAGCAGTTTCTGGGTTGAGGAAAATAGGAAATAAATATTCTTCAGATGTTTATCATATGGCTAGAAACTGAATACTACACCTGAATTATCCTGTAGCTTTATTAAGTTTATATGAGATTCTCCCATATGATGATACTACTAGAATGTAATACCTTACCAGTATAGTAGATAATTTCATTTTCACTAGTTTGGTGTTTTTTGTTGTTATATTTTATTTCTCCTTGGTGAAACTGAAGCACGGAGCAGTCAGTAGTGACCTGCCCAGGACTGGAAGAAGTAAAAGCCAGAACTCAAACCCAGGCCCTCTAATTAGCCTGTGTCACTTGACACGGTTCCTAGGCGGTGGTAACTGGGATAGATTTCAGACAAAACTTGCTATCAATAAATCATGTAAAAAAAACCACACCCTGTGTTATCCCATTCTATTGTAAGTCCTTGTTCTCTGTGCAAGGGGTTATTAGAACATTTTAGTGGGCTTAAAATCTTGGTCATGAGATTGGTTACCTGTGAGCTTTGCATTGGGGCATAGCTCAGCAAGCACCCATAACCTAAGCCTCAAAGGCTTGAGCCCCACTGTGAGCTCCTTGAGGGTGGCACCCTACCCTTCACCCTTGTACTTCCTCACCATCTGACCAGGGAAGGGAATAAAGTTAATGTCCTGTAAGTGTCTATTCAGTGACCAAGTGGATAGGCAGTGAACATGCCATGAATACTGCCTGCCTTAGAGCCCGTTAACTAGTGCTTTGAAAGAGGCAAAAGAATTGCATTTTGGTACAGACCTTAAACTCTCCACACATAGTCACCAAGAGGCTCAGCACTCCTACATGACCCACCACCTTCCAGCCCATGCCACCTTCCCTTTCTCAGCGTTCTTCTGAGCTCTACCACTTGTATACAGAGTTCAGAGCTAGATTGCAGTGTCTTATCCTGCTTAAGCCAGCCTGTGAGACGGGAGCCCAGGGTAGGGCAAACCCCTTGGAAGTCAATGAACACTCAGTAGGCCTGTTGTGGGTTTCAGGGCTCTTGTCTTCCCCGTAGCTCCTGCCAGGGAAGTGGGAGCAGCTGGGTGTTGCCCTCCGGGTCTCAGCCAACTTCCCTTGGCAGGAGTGAAGCCTATTGTTGGAGCTGCTGGGGTGGCCGCTCGTGGGCCGGTCCAGGGAGGGCATTCCCGAGGCTCGTGTCAGAGCCACACACAAGGTAACAGGAGATCCCGACACTGGTCTCTCACCTCTGTCACCCGAGTCTTCGCTGTGTAAATGGGTTATCTTCTGGTCCAGTCTTGTGGGTGAACAGACTATTTGTAAAAGGAAGGGAAAGAAATGTTGGCTTGAAGCCGGTGCAGCAGAGCTGAGGGCCAGGAAAGCTGCCTCCTGCCTCTCTGCCAAGGCATTTCCGCTCTGACCTGCCATGTCTAGTGCACACCATTCCTGCTACACAGCCAGAAGTCAGGGTGGGATGGCGGGCAGCCTGTCTGAGGCCAAGAGCCACAGGAGGGAAAACAATGGGCTTAGGTCCAGGGAGGGCAGATGACAGAGCCAGAAGGAGCAAAAGTGATTCCTCCTTCAGCGCCTGAAAACAGGAAAACAAATCTGTTGGACAAAAAGCGTCCAAGTTCAATGACTTGGCTAAGGCGCCATGGCCAGGGAGAGCCTGAGTCTACCCAGAGACCCCGACAGCAACCTTGGCCATCAGGATTGCAGAGCAGCCCTTGCAGAGGCAGTGAGAGCTTTTCTGCCATGCAGGGCATGGTGTGTCTGCAACATTTCAAATTCATTTCCTGAGATCAGAATGACATTTATTAAGGCATCCTAGAAATTAAAATTCAGTGGCAAGAGCGTCCCTACCCCTGGCCCACAAGGCTGCCTGCTAAAGGTGGGTGACCCAAAGGAGCAGGACACGTACATAGCCCGTGGGGAAGCTGCTCTGCTTCTCCCAGTCATGATGTCCTGTTCTCTCTCTTCCCTTCCTCTGCTCGTAGCCCACAGCCCTGGCCAGGCTTGAAGGGGATCAGAGAACATTTGAGCATGATCCTGGCAGTGAGAGTGATGGCCTGGCCATGAGATATTCAGCCCTAACCACCAACGTGGCTTTGAAGTCCCCACGATCAGTCCCCTGGCTCTCTCTCAGGCACCTCTCCATGCCTGCCACCTCACACCCAGGGGTCCAGGTTTATCCAGCCTCTGCTGGCTCTCAGAATCTGCCATGCTTCCTCCTGTCTGGATGCAGTGACTCTGAGCTTTGTCTGCTCTACTGGAAGCACCGTCACCAGCATCTTTCCCTCACTCCCACTCCCAAACTCAGACGGCCTGCCCGACTTTTACTTATTCTTCCCTGTCGGCCCTCCTCCACCCCAGCCCCCAAGCCAAGCGAAGGCAAGGCACCCTTCTCACAGTGCCCAGAGCTCCCGATAGGTCCCCTCACCACAGTGTAGAGCAATGACCTATTGCTCAGCTCTGTTCCCAGCTAGACAGCAAGTACTACAAGGCACAATGTCAGTTATTTCCGCTTTAGGCTGGCACTGAACAAATGCTCAACAAAAGAAATTAAAAATTAATTAACTAACAGGCTGGGCATGGTGGCTCATGACTGTAATCCCAGCACTTTGGGAGGCTGAAGCAGGCAGATCTCCTGAGGTAGGGAGTTTGAGACCAGTCTGACCAACATGGCGAAACCCTGTCTCTACTAAAAATATAAAAATTAGTTAGGTGTGGTGGGGCTCACCACCTCCTGGGTAGCTGTAATCCCAGCTTCTCAGGAGACTGAGGCAGGAGAATCGTTTGAACCCTGAACCAGGAAGGTGAAGGTTGCATTCCAGCCTGGGCAACAGAGTGAGACTCTACCTCACACACACACACACAAAATTAATAAAAAACCCCAAAAGACAATTTGGACAATTGCCCAAGACCAACCTCGAAGGTTTCCTCCAACCATTAGTGTGTGGTGGGGGTGATGCTCTGGGGCTCTGCCCCTCGCCTCTGCCTGTGGTCTTGCATCTGGTCCAAGCAGCTGTTACATTGGGTGGAGGTCTGAGTCTGGTGGGTGTGCAGCAGGTCAGTCAAGGAAGTAAATATAGCCTAGAAAACAGCCTGGCCGGGGTCACCCTGAGGAGTAGGGCCAGGGAACAAGGGAGGTTTCCTGGAAGTGTTGTACTTCTTCTTACCTCATGGGGTGCACTTATCTATTTCTCAGGGACCCAGGAGTATAGAGGACAGTACCTCTGCCCCCTTTGGGGCCTGAGGTGCTTACCCAGGACACAAAGGGAAACAGGGATGGCAGGAGGGATGAGCTGAGAGTGCTGAGATATTTTCCCCCGGGGCCTGTGATCCACAAAGCTGCCTCTTTTCCCACCTGGTCTCAGGACGCATTGGGTGCTGGCCTGCCTGCTCCTCACCCCTCCTGGCCTACTAATCACCATAAAGAGTAAAACAAGAAAGCAGCACCTGTTTGTCTTTGAGCCTCCATCTAAAAATATGTAGGTGCACATTTTAAGACCACATAGCAAATAATTAATTCATAAATCAAAGTTCCATTTTAAATTCTACCATAAATAATCATCATTGGCCAGTATTGCCTGAGCCTGGGTCCCCGGCACCAAATGAAAGTCAAACACATTATGATTTGTTTGTTGGCATTGGTAACAAGCCAGAGAGCCTCATCTTCTATCACAGATTATGGATGGAGGTAGAAATCATAAAGTTGCAAATGTTCTTTCCTGATACTTTAAATAAAGATAAATATACCTATTGTCAGAAGTTCAACCAAATGAGTTTTAGGGAATAAAAGTGCCATTGAGGAGGGGGTGATCAGAGTGCTGGGTGGATAGAGAGCTTGTGGCCTTTCCTTTCAGGCGATAGGCCAAGAGAAGCTCAGTCCCCTCTTTGGGACAAGCCTTTTTCTCCTCCTTCATTCCTGGGTTTCCAGGCTAGCTTGGATTCCTAATTTGGAAATCACCAGAGAGCAAACCTCCACAGTAAGCAAAAGAGTGTCCTGCCGTGAACTCCCTGAGAGACAGCCCTATCACTGGTTACACAGCAGGCACCTCAGTTCACCCCTCCATCAGCCTCCCAAGGCTCCTGAATTGAGCAAAGAATGAAGCTCTGGACCCAGTCTACTCCCTGCTCACTGAAGCTGTGCCTATTCAGGGATCTAGCCTGGTGCTAATGTCTTCAAGCAGCCTCCCTGGAGTGGGTGTCCTCTGGGAGGTGCTGGCAACCAGCAGACCTGGGATTTGATAACTGCTCTGGTCTGGGACCCAGGCAGATTGTGACGCCTCCTCTGAGTGGCACTGTTCTAGAAAATGATGAAGTTTCTTGATCATCCATCTCCTGAGCTTCTTGGTGACACTGACAGATAGGCTTTATACCACATAGACATCCTCCAATAGTCCTAGCCTCTGCCAGTTTTTTCCACTTTCCCCCATACTCTCACAGCAGTGGCAGTGCCTGAAATCTCATGTCGGGGCAGTCCAGGACTTCGTTTTCTTTGCAACTGCCCTAATACCAATACACTGCTCGGCTCAAGGTAGGTAAGTGAAACAGGAGAGTTCCCTGACTGCCCCCACACCTTCAAAGGACCTGCAACAGGGGTGTGACTCATATGTTTGGCCACTGTTCATGTTCAAACCTCTTATGGGAGGGAGAGCATACAGACAAGCATGTTCAGGAGCCAGGGGAGTGCTCCAACCCCATCACAGTGTCCATGGGTGGGAGTTGCAACTCCCGAAGCCCATGTGGGCATGTGTTACAGTGCACTCTTTTAGCCTTGCTGTCCACAGATGGCTTAAGTGTTAAACAGCTTAGTGCCCTCTTGATACCCAGGTCCTTGTCCAGCATCCAGGAAGAATGAGGTTGCTCCTGGACTTGAGGATGGTGAATGTGGGACTTGACTGGTGAGTAGCTCTCAGCAGAGTGAATGGGGGGCTAGAAAGGGTATGGAGTGGGAAGATGATCTTCCCCTGGAGTTTGTCCACCCAGCGGCTGATCTCCTCTCTGACCACCCCCAGTCAAATTCCTCTTGGTGTTTAGACACTCGTTCTCTTCTTTTTGCTGTGCCATTCTGCTGTTCTTCTGTTCTTCCCCTTGTGGAGTCAGGGGCTTGGGGTTTATATGGGTACAGTATAGAGGGGCGTGTTGGGCCGAAAGGCAACTTCTGGGTATGAAATCAGGAATGCCTGGTCTCATTTAGGCTTGAGAGTGAGGCCTTTGCTGGGAAACTGCCCTCTTTTCCCCAATATTTCCTTGTCTTCTGTCCATATCACAAGCAGCAATTGTGCAAAGACTGAGAGTGAGCAAAGGAGAGATATGGGAAGGTTGAGGAGAGTGGAAGAGAAAACCTTTAAAACTCATCATTTGTTCATTTTTGAGCTCTTTTTAGGGGCTCTTTCAGTTGAGGTCATGCAGATCAGTGTCCACAGAGGGGTGGTAGACATTGTCCACAGCTCCTGTGTGGGATTCTGAGGCAGCCCCTTGTTCTAATCTCATTGGTCAGACATCTCTTCTAGATGTGGCAGGCATGTAGTGAGTTTATGAGTCACAGTGACGTTATCCAAAATCTGTATTTGTGTTGATTGTTTAAATATTATTTTATCATTAAAGGAAATTTTTAATTAGAATATAAATCATCCCTAATGCCCAAACACAACAACTTATTTTAGTCTTAGCTATTCCTTCTGATTGGCATTCTTTTAAGTGTTTTATTTGGGGATTAGATACCAAATTCCAAGGGCAGAAAATTTCTATCCAAATCAGCAAAGATTCTTATGAGTCATGTGTGCTTATATGTAACAATTTTATGCCCCTTCCAGCCCAAGAGCTCCTGGAGGGAACACAATTTTTACTTTGGCACCTCAGCATTTAGCACTGTGCTTGAAACTAGCAGGAGCTCACTAAACATTTGTTAAATGAACAAACTGCCCACAAACCAGGACCTTGCCGGAAGTGCACATTTAAATCAAGGGTAGGGAATGGTTAAAATTAACAGAGAACAAAATTGTCATGAAAGTAGAAAGCATAGCAAGAGTAGAGCATCCAAATGTCATCCATTGGCCCCAGAGTCTAAGCTGGAAGGGAACACTGTACATTGAGTTCTGTGAGAGGAAGGACAGAAATGAGAGAATGAAGTTGATGACCTGAATACTCAGAAGCAGTACAGGGAGAGGGGAAAATTATGGGTTGAGGCAGGCTGTTGAGAATTAGGTCAATGAATTAAGAGGGCCTTTCAAGGGGTTTCACAGAGTTGGGACCAGGCATCAACTGTGGGGAATAAGTGCAGTGGCTTACAGAAAACTGACTGGGCTGAATATTAACTGCTGCTCGTAGATCTTCAACCACTTTACAGTCTTAAGGTAGAAATTTTGCTTTTGAGGACAGTCACAGTCACTAGCAGGGAACTTACTCTCTGGGCACAAGTAACAGCGACCATGCGACCATAGCATTCTCATTTTATATTGTTCATAGAAGAAAACCTTTATCAAAGGCAATCAAATTTCTGTTTCTTGCATGGATTGGATCAAGCTGAGGTTCTCTTCCATTACCACTTATATTGTCTGTTTCCCAAAATATCCTTATATTTATACACCCAGTATGATCTATTTAACTCAAACTTAGAATCCAAATGCTTTGAATTATCTATTAAACCTCAAAGGAAAATTCTAGAAAGGGCTCTATTTACTGCCAAATTAAAATAAACCGTTTCTCTAGTGACAGGATGTCTTCTTTTCTGGTGGACATGACCCTCCTCCATAATGGGGCAACTTGGGACTGCACTGGCGTAATATCTGGATAAGGCAGCTGGGCTTTGAGCCGTCACAGGGCCTGAGTTGGCCATAGGAGAGGTACAGCCTATTCCCCATTCGGCAAACTAAGTTAATGCTTAGTTACCACTTCCAAGCTTTTCTAATCGTTCTTGATCAAGCCTGGATGTGGGGGTTCTGGGATTCTGTAAGCCTTGGTTTAAAAAAATTAATTACATGTTATGTTATAAAAGACTTTTTTAAAGGGTCAAGCTAATATATTTGTGAAGACAGAATAGGAGTGACTCCCATGTGATGGATAAAGTGAATATGAGTTTCCAGATTGTAAGTGAGTTAGGTAATGACATTGGAGAAGTCATAAATATCTCAGAGTAAGTAATAAAGTGCATATTTTGGAAGCACTTCCAACAAATCAACCTTGCTTGAATCTCATCCATCTGCTAGAACTCTCCTATCCAACCAGCCTCATCCTGTGGAATAGTCCGTCACATCCATTATTTCCCTCGTCTCCTGCCACTATTCTAGTCCAGGTCCTCATCACATCGTGCCTGGATTATTGCAACAACCTCCTCATCAGTCTTCCTGTCTCCAGTTTCCCTTTGCCTTCGATCCATTCTCCATGATGCCACTGGACTCAGGGCTTTCTTCATCCTCACATGCCACTTCTGGCATGCTCTAGCTCTGTGCAGAGCTCTGCTTCCCACTGCCTTCTGGGTGAAGTCCAGATCCTCAGTTTGGCAGTCTAGGTCCTAGGGTTCCAGCCCACCAGCCTAACCTCCTCTCCCTCCATTGCTTAAAGTGCCAGCCAGGTGGAGGTGCTCACTGTCTATTCCCAGCAAACCTGCCCTCTCTGTCCATTGGTCCCTATAGCCAGTCTCCATCTGGCTTGTCCCTAGAAAGCCTCCCCCAGTTTCTGTCTATTCAAACTGAAGCTCTATTATGTTTCTAGCCCCTAAAGCCTCTCCAACTAGAGAGCCAGGCCATCCTGACCTAATAGAGTGGTTTTCTTATATTCCTTATTCTATGTCAATAGAAACTTTCTGGAGCTGAAAAGTAACTTGACACAAGTAGAAATATATATATATATATATATATATATATATATATATATAAAACAGAATTAGAGGAATTTCAGGTACAAAGAACTATGGTAGAGGAGCTACTTAAAGGCCAGAGGGCCGTGTAGATGACGGCATACTCAAACATGGCTCTGTGTTCACACCACTTTCATCTCTGGAAAGTAGCAAAGAAGCTTGTGCTGGCTCTTTCAGTTAACCCAAGGCCATCATGCCCCATCTTTTCTCCATTCAGGAGACATTTGTATCCACACTTGCCCATTCTTTTATTTTGCTGCTCTGGATAACTTTTAAACTATATATTGTTCCCCACTTGTTTGGAGGCAAAGGTATAAAAAGGATATGGGAGCAGATCAAGAGAAAGATATCCGTTTTTAATTCTATTCCAGTATATCAACTAACGTCCTCTGAGGAAGACAGAAACCACTCTAGACATTTCAACCAGGGAATCACTTCACAGTTTATAGAGAGAGTAGCATCTTTAGAACCTGAGGCCACTGCTGAGACTGGAGGAACATGGGGAGGAAGTGGTGTGACCAGAGTCTGGTCGTCAGAGCCATGGGTCAGCAGCTGCTGCGTGGGAGCTGGGACCACAGAGGAAAGGGTTTCCCTGCAGGATCCACAGCCAAGGAGAAAACACAGCTGCTGCCAGTGATGCCACAGGAAGGGGAAAGAAGCCGAGAAATTTCCACGATTCTCCTTCTCTGCACTCCCAGTGCTCTCCCAGGGCCCCTGCTGGTATACACCGCCTGAAGGCTGGAAGGCGAGAGGCCCTGAAAAGAGCAGGAATGAATGTGGGGGCACTGGCAGGAGGGCAGCACATCCTTCTCCTACACAGCTGCCTCCATGCCCACACCTCCCTCCCCCTCCCCCTGGCAGACCCCAGGCCCTCCCAGATGACCATCAGACGTCTCTGCCATTCCCTCCTGACCTTGACCTCCACCTCATTAGCCCTGTCCTTGCTGCCCCAACCCTCTGTGCCCTCCCTCTTGAGCTGCCAAGCACTGAGGAGAACAGTCGCAAGGCTGTGCTCACTGAAGCCACTGACACAGGCTGGCGAGCCTGCATGTGACCTTCGCGACTGCTGGACAATCCTTTGGACAAAATTCGTGAATTTTCAGGCATCTCTCAGATTGGCTCCCCAAGTCCCCCGATTCTCCTCAAGTCCCCAACCAAGCCTCATTTGCTCAGGTTGTCCTCTCACGCTCTTGAGACACCAAGCCATAGACATGACCTTTCTCAATGTCTTTTGACTTCAGACATTCATTTTTTCCTCCTGTCGCTGAGGACGACACATGCGTCTGCCTTGTCCTGGGCCCCCTCTGTAATTTTGCTCCAGTCATCGTCCCTTCTGTTTTTCTGCTTTAAAGCTTCCCTCTCCCTTGGCTTCATTCTCTCTACCTATAAGTGAGCACAGGTGCTCCATTGCTTACAAGGCAACAAGAAAAAGTCCTTTGACCTCTTTGACCCCTTTTCTTTACCTTCAAATTTATTCAAAAAGCAAGAGTAACCCACCAACCAACCCAATCTTTCATGGCTTCATGATTGTCCATGCCAGTGGCTTTGATCCACCTTTTATCTGTGATGGTCCCAGCACTGGACTCCATTAACAATCTCCCCCACCCCACCCTCTTTCTGGAAATGTCTCCCTCGATTTATGTGAGGCCCTCAGTTGCTCTCTGCCCATCATTCTCTCCAACAGCCCCTCCATGGCTTCTTCCTGGCTCCTCTCTTCTACTGTGCAAACACATTGGGGTCTCCCTAGTCTCTGTCCTCAGCCTTCACCAAGCGCTCCCTGCACTTGGGCTTTCTGTTGTCTCTCCCCTCCTGCCCCATCTCTCTGGAGTGCTCTCCAGATCTGTCACTTGTTCCAAGCCTTGGGGACAACCAGTGGTTTCAAATATTCAACCAGCTGGAAATCCGAGGCCTTCTGCTGCCGCAAACCTCTATGTCCCAAACGACACTTATTCCTTCCCATAGTCCCTCAACCAGATCCTACCACTGACTTCACACTTTTTCTTGTGTTCTGCCCCAACATTTTACAAGGACTTTGACTCCTCCATCCCCATCTCCAGTCAGTCATCAAGCCTAGGAAACCCGAGAAGACAGACCTCCTCCTGTCTCCACTGGCCTCACCATTGAACAAGACCTTATTATATTCAAATATAATATATGTTCCATATATTGTATAACACATTTATTTTATTCAAATATAATAAATTTTATATAATGTATAATACATTTATTAAATTTTATGTTATCATTTTATATATTTATATATTTTCTCAATGCAACTCAGGAATGGAGCATTTAAATACCATAGAAGCCCCCTGAGATTCCATCCCTAATTCCATCATCTGCACCTGCCCACTGTTCCAGAACTCACTACTGGTCTGAATTTTTGCATTTACAATTATCTTGCTTTTCTTTATAGTTTTTATTGCAGTTGTTTGTGTTCTTACAACAGATATGCAGATATGCATATGGTTTAGATTTGCATGTCAACCTTTATCACATTTTTCATGGAATGTCACTTGATCTCCTGGCTAATTTTCCTACCTCTTAGTTGATCTTCTTGCCATTGCATGGACTTTTTAAGTATTTGATCAGGTCTCTTCACTGCTCAACAATCTTCAGGGACTCCCCATCCACTACTAAATCAATTCCCTTGACATTCTCTGCTTCACCAAGTCCCTTAATTTTTCTGAGTCCCAGCTTCCTTATCTGTAAAATAGGAGTGATAATACCCATCTTACAGTATTGTTTTTGAGGATCAAGTGAGACAGTCCTGTAAAGTGCATACCATGGGGCCTGACACATAGAAAGAAGCACAGTACGTTGAACTCTTATTATTATTATTATTATTATTATTATTATTATTATTATTAGACGGAGTCTCACTCTGTCACCAGGCTGGAGTGCAGTGGCATGATCTCAGCTCACTGCAACCTCCGTCTCCCTTGTCCAAGCAATTCCCCCACATCAGCCTCCTGAATAGCTGGGACCACAGGCACCTGCCACCATGCCCGGATAATTTTTTGTATTTTAGTAGAGATGGGATTTCATCATATTGGCCAGGATGATCTCGACCTCCTGAACTCGTGATCCGTCTGCCTTAGCCTCCCAAAGTGCTGGGATTACAGGCATGAGCCACCATGCCCGGCCATTATTCTTATTGTTTTTATTACTCTTCCCTGAGCTGTTATTTTTTAATAATGATTATTACTCCTCCGTGAACTTTTCCCTTAGCCATAGCACAGTGCCCTGAACACAGTGAATGTTCAGGAAACATTTGTTGAATGTGAAATACACCAGTCTCCATCAACTCACTTGCAAGTTGGTAAGGCCCAGGGAAGGAGCTCTTATTAATGGGTCTTTGAAGAACCCCCAAAGGGAGGTCAATATTGCCTAATTTGGAAGGAGTGGGGAGGACATGGATACTTTCTCTTGCTAAGTAGAGTAAATAAGATGTCATGGAGTCTTTAAGACATTTTCATAGCAGTGTGTGGATATGGGCTTGGGCTGAGCTACTCCTTGCTAGCTTTTGTCAAGCATTAGCTGCCCTCAAAGCAGAGTGGCCTGCTCGGGAGGACCGCAGGATTCTCTGGGGCCCCAGCTGCGGGGAGGGAGCCTATTCCTCTGATGTGCACAGTTGTCTCAAGCCTGGAACCCATTCCTTGCTCAGATGCCAGAAAACTATTTTGGATTCTGTAGAGTTGGCAGGAGTCCCTGGTATGCCATGTCTCTGTGTGTGAACTGCTTGTCACTTGCTTCTTCCCTTGCAGCTATTTCATAGATGGAAGAAATTATGGCTATAAATGACTAGAGCCCTCGAGTTATGGTTTTATTTACATATAATTTTGGCAGGTTGTTTCCTTATTGAAAAGCGGCATGTTTCTTATCTTTTGAGAAAAATTATTCTCGCTAATCTGAGAAGGGGTGCCATGCATGATGCTGGAAAAGGACAATATGTAATCAGTCTTAGCAAAAACACACCCCCAGAGGCCTGTGGTCCCTGTGGAACCACTTCATCTTTAATTTGCTGTGTTTTCTCAGTAGGTTCTCATTTCTGCCTCTCCTTGTCCACTGCCCAATCTTCGAACTTGCAAAGGAAAGTCACAATTTGCTCTCTAGGACTGTCATGTTTTAAAACCATACACGTACTGAAAAGCAGAAAAAAACTTGCATACATGTGCAATTATGTCAACTTACATGCACATTTATGTGATATATTCTATACATAAGGTCAACAAAATAGGATAGTGTTCTATGATAAGAAATGCATATGGACTACCCAAACAATGATTAAAGTTTATCCATCTTCTGCCTTGGGTAGCACAGAGTGACTTATCAAATGTCAATGGTTACGCTAACATTTACTTAAGCAAAGAGATAATTACAAGGGTTGAAAGCCTATTGAAACCATCAGAGTGTCCACACATCAGCTGGTTTCCATCCAAACCAGTTAATAATCTAAAGCAGGAATGTCTTTACTTTAGATGCAACTGAGGTCATAACCTTTTTTTTGTTGTTCCTAACAAGGTTCCATGGCCTTAGTGACCCCAGCCAAGTTTCACATTGCCTCTGGACTTCTGAATGTGGCTCTGCTGCTGATGTTGGCGGCATGAACAGGAGAGCTGACCACTGGCTCTAGTTGCAATTTCTACCTATGAAAAATGTTCCTGGGGAAGTAGACATGAGAGGTCAAATGAGTTGTGAATGACATTTGTATAGCCAAGTTCATAAGATCCTGAAGGAGCAATAGGAAGGCTTTCTTTACTTTTGTATATTTGCTTTGAAAGTTCAAGTAACTCATGGAATAACCCTGTTTTGGAGATCTTAGTTACAAACTTGTGATTTGATATTAAAAATTTAGATACATTAGATGATTTGAAACTTTTTGTTGACCTTTGTGAAAAGAAAAACAGGTATCACTTAGGTGTGCTTCACTGTGTACTAAAAGGTAAATAGCTGCGTAGACTCAGTGCTTCTCTCCCCGGTAGCACTCATTCTGAATCAGGTGCTTTGTCTTAACTTTAGATAGAACCGAAACTCTTTATTAAATAAATAACTGCCTATAGCAACTGGTCAACTTCCTCTTTAAAGAAAATATTTTTGGAAAGCAATCTTTTTGCATCTAGAAATCCTTTGTAAAATAATTACTCTTATTCACCCACCGTGTAATCTTCAACTTTCTTAAAGTAATTTTCTTTAAAGGCTACTTAGAACACTTACATAGATTTGCTCTCCAATCATGTGAAGTTTCAGGTTTGAACTTTGGTACTTTCAACCAAGCCTCAGTTGCCGGAAAAAGGGCGTGGCAGTTCCACCCTTCCCTTTTCCCCATTACCTCATTCATTTGTTCATCTGACATTTTTTAAGGTTCTCCTGGCTTCTAAGCACCATGTCAGACCTTGCAGACTTCAAAATAAAAAAGACCCTCAGTGAAGGGGGTGACTTTGTAAGCAAGTCATTGCAATAGAGTCAGATAATTGTGACCAGAGAGGTACCTAGAGGAAGCACTGACCCCCTTGTTTGAGGGAGTCAGAGAAAGCTCCACGAAAAGATGATATTTGAGCTCAAACTTATAAGAGTTGGCCAAGCCAAAGAGAAGTATGAAAGCCTTGAGGTTAAAGAAATATTGGCATAAAAATGCAGGGATGATATGACACATATTTGGTGGTACAAGGTGGGGAGTGGTAATTCATGAAACACACACGCACACTTATGCACATATAATCAAATGCCTACTATATACCAAGCACTGAACAGACCAGTGTGTTTTCCATTCATTATCTTGTTTCATTTTCATGAGGAGACCATGAGGTAGGATTTTTTTAAAATCATCACTTTACAAATGAAAAAAATATCATTGTTACTGCTTTAGAGATGATGCTCCCTGTGATTCAGAGATTTACTCACGGCCCTGGAGCTCATCAGATGTCACTAGCATCAAAGCCTTTGTTCTTAGTGATTATCTAAGCAGGTTCATGGAAGGTGGTTAGGGTTCTTCCATGCTATGTAGAGACTTTGGTCTTTATCCTCTTGGCAATGGGACACCATCAACATGTTTCCAATAAGGCAATGAAGTACTCTGGCTGAGTTGTGAAAATATAATGATATGGCAGGAATGTGAAGGAAGGGCTGGAACAAGAGACCAGAGACAGGAAAAATAATTAAGAGAGCACGAAAACTGTCTAGATAAGAAATAGCAAGGACCTGAAACAAGGCAGGGGTGATAGAGTAGCAATGATAGATTTGAGAAACAATTCAGAAATAAAACGGAAAGGAGAGAGGAGCCTTGGGGAAGGAATTACCCGAGCTCTTTGTTACAAGCCACAAAAACCTACATATTCAAGTCAGTTTTTGAAGAAAATAAATTTGCTAAGTGATATAAGGGAATTTTATAGAGTCTTTGGGAGAGCCAGAGAATCAGTTTTGGAAGTATTATGGTTAAAAGAAGGGTGGGAATTGCATGCAACTGCTCTCAGTGGAGACCCTGCTGCTGCCATCACTGGGCCTTGGAGCTGGTGCCCAGTTACACATTTCCTGCTGCAGTTATAACAAATGAACACACACTTAGGGGATTTAAACAATACCATATATTCTCTTACACTTCTGGAGGTCAGAAGTTCAAAATGGGCCTCGCTGGGCTAAAATCAAGGTGTGATAAGGCTGCTTTCCTTTTCTAGAGGTTCTAGAGGAGCATGATTTTCCTTGCCTTTTCTGTCTTCTAGAGGCCACCTGCATCACTGGCTCATGGCCTCCTCCTCCTCTGTCTTCACAGCCAGCAATGTGGCTTCAAATCTTTCCCTCTTACTTCTGTTTTCATCATCATGTCTCTTTCTGTCTCTGCTTCCATCATCACATCACCTTCTCTGATCCTGAACCTCCCACCTCTTCCCTTATAAGGACCCTTGTGATTACACTGAGCTCACCCAGATCATCCAAGACCATCTCTCCATCTCAAGATCGTTAGCTTGATTTCATCTGCAAAGTCCCCTCTACCGTGTGAGTTAATGTGTTCATATTCAGGTTCCAATGGCTGGGACGTGGACATCTTTGGGAGGTCATTATTCTTCCATGCAACACTGTAACTTATCTCTCAAACTCTGGTCTCAGGGACCTCCTTGAAGGACCTCACCCCTCTTTGTCTCTGAAATGCTGGCTATCACTGCTACACCCACCCTCACCAGAATGGCTGCGGCCCAGGCCTGTTTCTTCATGTCCATAGATTCCAAATCACGGTCTTACACAGTTGTATGTAATCAGGGTGTCTGGATCGTATGCCCAAACCTCAACTGCAAGAGAGGCCTGGAGAACAAGCTTTAAATTCTTCCTTAGGAGCAAACAGGCTCATGATGGGGGATGTTTAAAAGTTGATAGGAACCAGGCACAGTGCCCTATGCCTGTAACCTCAATACTTTGGGAGGCTGAGGAAGGTGGGTTACTTGAGCCCAGGAGTTTGAGATTAGCCTGGGCAACAGAGTGAGATCACGTCTCTACAAAAAATTAAAAAAATTAGCCGGGCGTGGTGGCACACCTGTAGTTTCAGCTTACTCATTAGGCTGAGGCAGGAGGATCACTTGCGCCTGGGAGGTCCCGATTGCAGTAAGCTGTGATCTTGACACTGCACTCCAGCCTGGGTGACAGAGTGAGATTCCATCTCAACAAACAAACAAAAACAAAAGTCAATAGGTGGCCAAAAACATGACGGATAGCTGCAAAACCTAGCCAAACCTCAGGTCATACCATGAGTTCTGTCGCCAGTTCCATGCTTAAGAGGAATGTAAGCAAACTGGAACCAGGACTGAGCTGGCAACAGGGATGATGCAGGAGCCTGACATCGTGAGTCAAGGGCGTTCACAGACTGGAGAACATAAGGACAGTTTTAAAAGACACAGGATTGAGGTTTCCTACTGAGCGAGAGCTTGCACATGGAAGAGAACTTGGACCTGTCTTGTGTCTCTCCGGCATTCAACACTTGTACTCTGTAGAGAGTGACATGGTAACAGGGTGTTTCATTTCTCAATTGCATGGTCTAAAGACAGATGTGTTGCTCCAACAGGCAAGAAGCTTGCTGTCATTTAAAGTCTTGAGGCAGAAGCAGGATGACAACATGTTGAGGCACAAAGAGGGGAGTCAAATAGCAGAAGAGATTGCAAGAGATGGCTTCTAAGTTTATTATTCTGTTCTTATCCAGTAACCAGGTTATGAGTGGAGAAGGTACTAAGGACCAAATCACAACTTCACATGAAAGTAACTATTTTTTTTTGAGATGGAGTCTCACTCTGTTACCCAGGCTAGAGTGCAGTGACACAATATTGGCTCACTGCAACTGCTGACTCCTGGGTTCAAGCGATTCTCCTGCCTCAGCCTCCCGAGTAGCTGGAATTACAGGCGCTTGCCACCACGCCCGGCTAATTTTTTTGTATTTTTAGTAGAGATGAGGTTTCACCATGTTGGCCAGGCTGCTCTCCAACTCCTAGCCTCAGGGTGAGCCACCCACCTCAGCCTCCCAAAGGGCTGGGATTACAGGTGTGAGCCAACGTGCCTGGCCCCAAAGTAACATTTTTAAGGAGAAAATGCTTGATGCATTTTTTAAAATCTTGCCTTTTATTTTCTGATTCCTGATTCTTTCCCGTTGTTTTGAAACAGTGAGTCACATTTTTAAACAGGGTAGTTTGCTCCCACTCTGACTCCAGAGTCTGGCTTTTCTCTCGGGCCTGCCGCCGTGTTGGAAGACTTGACATGCCTTTTGTGTTCTGTAATGTCTTCATCTGATTGGGCCTGTAAAGACTGATCCATCCCCCAGTGATGATGCCAAATGTTACTGGAGAGAAGTGGATGAATTTGTACAGGAACTAAGTGATTCAAATCTGCTTTCTTTTTCTGTTTGCAATTCTCTGCATTCCAAACATTGGCAGAGAAGCCCTGGTCCACTGGCCCGGTTTATCACCTTCACATGGAGATGGTGGTGGCAGGCGTCGGGGCTACACATGGGGCCATGTTGACCTGCTTCTTTCCAAACTGCTACAAGGATTATGCATTTGCACATACCCACAGAGTGCGTTTGGGAAGGTTACTTTTCAACACCGTGAATCTAATGCACAGAACAACACACATTTTTAAGCTAAAAGTCAAGATGTTTTTGCCTGGTTTTAACCTAACTTTCTTGTGTTTTAATCCAAACTCCACATTGCTTGATACGATACAGATTTCCTGAGTGACCCAGGCATCATTAGTAACAGACACTTTGGCCTTTGTAGCCTTTCCTTGCAAAAGGGGAAAAGCAATTTCTGTTCATCTGTGAAGCACTATAATGGATAGGTTTGCAGATTAGGCGAGACAATTTCTGAAACTGCCATGGATCTGGTGGTTCAAAGGGCAGTGTGTGGGTGGGTGTGTGCATGTGTGGGATGGTGGTGAGGATAGGGTGTGGGGGTATGGGAAGCTTGAACAATTTAAAAAATATTCTTAGTGTTTTGTTAACCTTCTTTTACCAACCTTCATACCAAACTTTTGAAAATCATGTGGTATACTTACAGGAGTTTGCTTTGTTTTTCTTTATTCTTAGAAAGCATTCCTTCTGGATTGTTTTGTTTTAGTCCTGAGTAGGGAACTCTGCTGCATGAGAATAAGGCGAATCTTCATGACCAGGTGTGGCAATCAAATAAAATCCTCAACAAAAGATGCTCTGACAGATATTCACAACATGAGTAATCCAGCCTGCGTGATGATTAGCTAGAAATGCTAAGCAGCACTTTCCATAAATGACTATAATTAGTCATCTTTTAACACAGCTAAGCCAACTCACAGGGCCTCTTCTTAGAAGTTCTCTAGAATCTATAAATAGAATGCTCAGCGTTTCCCCAACATTGTATTCCGTCTGAGTCTCCCCTCAATGTGTCCTCTTCTTTGCTTTTCTTTCCTCACTTCCCACTCCTTTTCTCCTTCCTCCACCCATCCCTCCCCTGCAGACTGTCCTGCCCAGACACTGCTTTTCACTCTCAATTTTTCTCTTTATTTTTAAAAGAGAACAGTTTTGCGTCTGATTCTCCCGGAGCCCCATGGCTAGAGTTCCACTTACCTATGCCCTTTTTCTTAAAGACTCCATATAGAGCATCCCAGCTGTCCCTGATCCCCAGTCCTGCCGGGACCCACTGGACTCAGGAGTCCAGGTGGCCAAGGACTAGCTGGGGTAAGAGGGTGGTGGGAACTACACCAGATGTTCCTTTCCCATGATGCTTATGCTCTAGTCGGGGAAGGATGAGGCTGAGCAAGGGGTGGAGAATGGATAAAGGAACCAGCTGATCACGTGGCCTAGATCCCATCAGAGCATTAACCCTATGGACCTGACCCCTCTTGGCTGGGCAAGTGCCCTGAGCTCTTTCAATGCACCTGCTACTTATAATGTATCCAGACCTGCAGCAAGACAGCCAAGACAGCCATTCCCATCCCCAATTACATGCATGTTCAAAATGCTTAAAGGTTGAATGTTAGAAGAGAGGATGAAGCTACTGAGCAGTTGAAGTAGAGCCTGAAGCAGTAATAGGACAGCACTGTGACCCCCTGGCAGTGCAAGAGTGTCATCTCCTCCTCCCTACCTGGCCTGGCATGCTTTCATTCCTTTCACTTGTTCTCCCCTGCCACCCTACATACACTCACACACACACACACACTCTCTCAGAAACTGTCCACTCCTGGAGGCTACAATGTCAGAGGCAGTCACTGGCCTTGGAAAACAACAGGTTTCTGAAACTTAAGGAGATAGAATGGGAACTTTTTCCACCATCCCTCTGTTTACTGACCCCAGCTCTCCAGCCACTATATTCCCTCCTCCCTGTCCCTCCCCCAACCCCACCACCTCCATCGGACTCCAAGTCTGAAGGCACAGGATGGTTAAAAGGAGCCTTCATTCCTGCGACTCTACTCTCTTCTCCTCCAAGAACTAGCTGGCAAGGTAGGGCATTCTCACTGTCTCCACAATATAATTTGCACATGCTCTGGCCCTGTGCCCTTCAGTAGCCATGTCTTCCCTCCATGAAGTCCCTTGAGACTCTCCTTTGTCACTACTGGCTTCCTTTCCTGCCATGGAGCACCTGGCCCTGGTTTACTTGTCTTTTTTTACTGGCAAGCTGCATCTGCCAAGCTGGCTGGCTTTTCCCTTAAGGGTCAGGAGAGGGAGCAATCAGACCAGAAGAGGGACAGAAGCGTCAGCCACCTAAAGAAGGAATGGTAGCAACAATCAGACTGTTTAATCTTTCCAACTGCCAAACCTTCAATACTGTATGTGATATCCATTCAATAGTTATCAAGGGTCACCTCTGTGCAGCCCCTGTTCTGGACTCTGGGAATACAGAGGGGAAAAGACAAAGTGCCTGACCTCATGTCACTTCCATTCTAACGGGGTAGCTAGGCAGTAAATACATAAATGCATAAACGTATACTAGAAAGCCAGCTCGTAAAGTGCATGCTTATCATTGTTTCTTGGTTGCCCAGAATCTGAACCTTCATCCTCTGTCTGGAGATTCTCTACCTCAGGGAATCTTGTAGGTAAGCAGAGCCCATGGTCCATTACATAGAAATCGAAAATGCCTGATAGTGGTTTTCTCAGCCTCCCTCGTAGAAGGAGCCAAGGCGTGTGGCCAAGGCTCCACCAGCCAGACACACTGGCCCACAGTTTGAGTTAGGAGCCAGTGATTCAAGGACAAAGAGACTGCAGAAAGCCCTCGCAGGTGATGGCAGCAGCTGCAGAAAGATGGGGACTCCACAGGTGCTGGTGACAGCAGGTTGCAGCAGTGTTAGTATCTGGGACAGTAGCATTGGTGACATAACCAGTGGCAACTGGGGCAGCAGTGAGACCCCAAATTGGTGCAATGCGTGCACTGTTCTTGGTTAGAAACCACTAAGCCTTCCCAAATATTCCTGGAGCTGTCAAAGTCTACAAATAAATCCTTCTTCTACTCAAACCAGCCAGGGTTTCGTGTGCTCTCATCTAAGCACTGAACACAGTCGTAACAAGTGCTGGATCAAAAGCAAAGGCAGAGGAAGGGATGCAGAGTGACGAGAGGCTACCTTAAGTAGGTGGCCAAACTCAGCCTCTCAGTGGATATGGCTTTTAAGTTTCTCCAGAAAGCCCGAGAGCAAGGCCACCTGAAGACCTGAGTGAAAGAACTCCAGAGAGAGGACACAGGGCAAAGGCCGGGCAGTGACGAGCTGGGGGACGGAGGAATGCCAAGGCCAGTGTGGGCCCAGCAGAGACAGAAGCCAAGTCAGAAGGACAAGCCGGGGCCACAGCCGGTGAGGCTGGTCAGACCATCGTGTGGAGTTTGAGTGTCACGCTGCATGGGAGGGAAGTCACGCTGCATGAGAGGGAAGCCCCGGCTGGTTTTGAGTAAGGCGACCTGGTCTGGTAGTTGAAAAGATCACCCCGGCTGCTGTCAGGATAAGCGTCTGTAGCAGGACAGGAGTGGAAGCAGAAAGATCAGAGACTTTTACAGAGGTCCAGGAGCCAGTTAGTATGGCTCCGGGCTGAGGGCGTTTGAGGTGGCGGTGGTGGGAAGAAGAAAGGTGAGGGCTAGATTTTGAAGGTGGAGCTGAGAAGCCTTGCTGTGGATTAAATGTGGAGTATGAAGGAAAGAGACGGTTTGGGACTGAGCCACTTTCTGAGACAGGGAAGATGAAGAGAAAGGCAAGCTGGTGGGTGAAGTCAGGATCAAGAGTGTGGCTTTAGATCCATTGAGCAGGAAACACCAGTGAGCCATCCGAGTGGAGAGAGAGTCTGCAGGGGGATGCCAGGACCTGGATGAGTTGGGGGTGAGGCGGGCGCTGGAACTAAGCAGGTGGGATTCCTCAGCACAGGGAGGAAATGTATAGCCATGAAACTCAATACGCTCATTCAGGCAACAGTGTGGTCCCAGAAGGGGGGCTCGGGAAGGAACGCTGGAGAACCAGGGATGAGGAGATCACAGCAAGGAAGAGAATCCAGCCTGGGGACTGCAGGGCAGGAGGAAGATCACCGACTGCTGCATCCCGGAAGCCAGAAAAGAAAACAGGGGCCTTGACAATGACCCTGGGGGCTTCCAGAGGATCCTTGTATCAAGCAAGTAAAGGGCCTGAGGCTCCCCGGAGGCTGGGCCACCCCATCTCAGTGCATGGCCTGGCGCCTCTTTAGAAGAGGAAGCTCCTGGATTCCAGAACGTGCTCACTCCACCCAAGGCAGACAGCAGTGAGGCCGCACACCATTCCCGGCCCCTGTCTCTCTGAAAAGAGCCCTTTGTAACTTCTTTGAGAAGGAAACACCTCCGTCAGGGGAGGAACATTATTTGCTTCCTGTTAGAACAGACTTTTACTTAGGATCAAGCTCTGTGCCAGTCCCATCCCCAAGGGAGCAATAAGGGAAAGAGGAGGGAGGGGGCCGCAGACACTCACTTGTGGGGTCTGGTTTCATAGGAAGGACTCTGGAGAGCGTGAAGAGGGGTGGGCTGCAGGCCCACAGCCCATTTCTCTCAGCCAGAAACCCTCCTCCCTCCTCTGCCAGCCTGTCCTCCCCGGGGTCCCTTCGAAAGTCCTGAGAGGTGGGGAGAAGGCTGGTCAGCCTGGGTGCTTAGTGGTGAGTTGGTTTAACACTTTCATGCCTGCCAGCCCTTTCGAAGGAAGACGACAGCCAATCATTCATTCATTCAAAAGCTCTTTGCCGAGCACCTACTCTGTGCTTTCTGTGCCCAGCATGGGGACACAGTATTAGAAAAAAACAGACTTATCCCCCATGCCCCCTGAACTTGAAGTCTAGTGGGATAAATTAAACAAATCACACAAACACCTCTACAGTCACAAATGTGATAAGGCTCTAAGTGAATATCCCCTGGGGCACATCACGGATCCCTACTGAAGGCCTGGCAGAGATTCTTTCCTGAGGAAGGACTTCTCTGAATCTCCAGAGGCCACTAGAATCTGCCCACTATGCTTTTATAGAAGCTGACCCACCTAAGTTATGCCGTGGCTGCGATGTTTTAGGTCCCCAAAGCCTAGAGCACATGGTGGAGCATGGAAGTGGGTCACTGAGAAGCTGCATCTGGCCCCGGGGCTGCTGGTGTGGAGGGCACATTCCGCTCTTGGGACAGCAGCAACAGGAGTTTTTGAAACAGAAATGGCAATACTCTACATCATGAGCAAATATTTGGGAGTCTTTGTTTAAAGAAGAGCAGATTAAATATCTATGCTTCTTGTGAAAGCCAAAGGAAAGCTCCCAGCTAGGCTTCTTCAGGGTTATGACCATCTCTGCAGCTTCACTCTACTGAGTTAAGTCTGCATAGCCTCTGTACCCTAGACATGTGCGCTCACAATCCCCCCCACACACAGGTACACTCCCACAGAGGAGAGGCGGTGCAGACAGGAGAGGAAAGTGGAGGCCGCTTCAATTCACTTCAGTGCTTTGGATTCAAGTGTTCTGTTTCATTTTCTGGGTAGCTGATTATCCAGCTAAGCACTCCTTTTATGGTTGAAAATACATTAGTCCCTTTTCTTGCATAAATCTAATTCACTAAAGCCTATTAAAGTACTTTTAGACCAATGAGGAAATTTAATGCTCAAGTATTTTATTCTGAATTCCAGTTTTCCTTGTGTTATGATTTTACCTATAGGAGGTTGGGTTGATCATATGGTAAAGATGAAAAAAGGCATATTTGGGAAGAACATGACAATTCTCAAGGTGTTTATACTACATTGCTGTATTTGATCCTTGACACGGTCATGTGAATTAGGCAAGAAATATTTCTGTTTTACAAATGAGAAAACTTCTGTCCTGAGACATTTAGTGATGTACTCAAAGGTCATATAGTAATTTTTTGTTTTGTTTTTATCTTAACCACCACATTCCTCTATACCACCTTCAGGACTCTGGAAGTCAGATATACATGAGTTTTTGTCAACTAAATTCATAGTTGTCTTAATATTCATCTCTTGCTAAAATTAAGGTACAGAAATAAAATCTGTCTAATAGAGAACTATACATCTATTGTTTATCTGGATAATTAAATTTTACTACATTTTGTTTTATTTTTTTTTTTTTTTGAGACGGAGTTTCACTCTTGTTACCCAGGCTGGAGTGCAATGGCGCCATCTCGGCTCACCGCAACCTCTGTCTCCTGGGTTCAAGCAATTCTCCTGCCTCAGCCTCCCGAGTATCTGGGACTACAGGCGTGCGCCACCATGACCAGCTAATTTTTGTATTTTCAGTAGAGACAGAGTTTCACCATGTTGACCAGGATGGTCTCGATCTCTTGACCTCATGATCCACCCGTCTCGGCCTCCCAAAGTGCTGGGATTATAGGCATGAGCCACCGCGCCCGGCCTGTTTTAGTCCTAAAAATGAAATTTTGCAAATAGCTCAGGAGATTTTCCCTAGAGTTCTAAATAAAATGTGTGTGGATCATACATATGTTCTGCTTTATTGCATGACAGTTCCAAACTTTTAATTTCAACCCTTCATTACAATGAAAATGCTTTCTTTTCTTTCTTTTCACTGGCTCTTTGTTTTTCATTAGCTAAGGAAAGATGAGGAGAGTGTGAGAGAATCTTTGTCTCTTTTGACAATCAGCAGCGCCATCTACTGTCAAGAAATAAATCATAACGCATTGTTAACACGTCAGTGAACATTAGGGCTTACTGAGGGAAAGACAATTTTATACCCCGGTGCTTACTGATAAATATAGGTTCATGTACACATATTTTAATTTTATATTATTGTATTCTTAACCAACCTATGGGAGAATAAAATTAACTTGAAATATAATCATTTATGTAATGCTTAAGAGCGCTAACTTTGGAAAAGGATAAAAATGGGATGAATTTCAGCTAAACCACTTAATAGCTATGTGATTTCTCTCACCCTCAGTCTTTCATCTGTAAAATATGAATAATTATACTTACAAGGTTGTTTTGTTGAGTAAATAATATATGTAAAATTTACCCCAAAGCTAGCAGATCAAGGTAGCTATTGTTATATGACATTTACGGAGCACACACTAGCTATCAGCCTGTGCTGGGGGTTTGTTTCACAGCAATCCTGTGAGCTGGAGAGGCTCTCAGCTAGCAAGTGCTGTGTCCAAGATTACGCAACTAAGTGAGATGCATTTTTAATTCCAATTTTCCATCTGATTTCAAAGTTGTTATCGTTTCTGCTATCTCACAAGACATGGCTATGAATCCCCTTCTGATATATATCTGTAAATGCTCACTTTAGGGCCACCAGTGAAGATTTGCTTTTCATATATTGATATGGGCTCCATCCCTTTTTGTATGATGTGTGTAGCTCATTGTAGGGATATGC
This sequence comes from Aotus nancymaae, assembly GCF_030222135.1. Classification (NCBI taxonomy): domain Eukaryota; kingdom Metazoa; phylum Chordata; class Mammalia; order Primates; family Aotidae; genus Aotus; species Aotus nancymaae. The sequence goes on from NW_026988471.1 coordinate 36,740,452, forward strand.
CAAGTTTGCCTAACCATGAGCTTCAGGAAGATGCCAAGGATTTTATATGCAACCCAGATCATAATGCAAGATGAAAAGGTTTGTCATCCTTTTCATCTTGGGTTATGATCTATAGCCCTCACAGCATTTTATACAGAATTCTCTGTTACTGTTACCTACCCCGTTATCCATAGTTTTGTTTTTTCTTTTTCTTTCTTTCTTTCTGTTTTTTTGGTTTTTTTTCAAAGCTATCTGTCTTTCTGGAATATAACTCCTCAAGGGCACAAGTCATGCTTGTTAAATGAATGAATGATGAATGAAGTGATTACCTATTATTTTCCCAGTATGAAGAGATAAGACCTTCGCAAGGCCTTTCAAGAGAAGGACCTTAAATTCTCCCTACACTAGCACATCCTGATTATCAATTTGAGATTTACTGACTTCAGTTCAATCAAGTTGGCTAAAAGTTGCCCTCAATATACATCTTTAAAGAAACCCACTTTAGAGTGCCATTCTTTCTCCCTAAACTAAATCCAAAGAGAATTTTTTTAATTCAAATTTTTTCTCTAGAGAATTTAAGATTTTCTTGAGATTCAAAAATAGTAACAATTACAAATGGATAAAATGCATATATAAGTCACAAAATTGTATTGCTATAGTGGCTTTTATTTTTATTTCAGATGGAGTCTCACTCTTTCTCCTAGGCTGGTGAGCAGTGGCACCACCACGCCCAGCTAATTTTTGTTATATTTAGTAGAGGCAGGGTTTCGCCACATTGGCCAGGTTGGTCTCAAGCTCCTGACTTCAAGAGATCCACTCACCTCAGTTTCCCAAAGTGCTGGGATTACAGGTGTGAGCCACTGTGCCTGGCCTAAAGTTGCTTTTTAAACCAAGGGTGCTGGCTGGATGTGGTGGCTCACACATGTAATCCCAGAACTGCAAGAGGCCAGAGGCTGAGCAGGAGAACCACTTGAGCTCAAGAGTCTAAGGCTGCAGTGATAAGCTATGAGCTTGAGCTATGATCAAGCCGCTGCACTCCAGCCTGGGTGACAGAGTGAGATCTCCCATCTCTAAAAACACAGAACACAACAAAGCAAAAAATCCTAAGAGTGCTACATCATTCATCTGTTTTTTTTTTAAAAAAAAAAAAGCAACCTCACAAAAGTGTTTTGAGTATTAAATAAAAGAACGTATATAGAACATCTAGCATAGTGCTTACTCGCTTCATTCTTTCACTCAAAAATATATTTCCAGAGCTCCTGCTGTGTGCCACATAGACAATGTTCTAGGCACTAATGGTGTGACAGCAAACAAGAGACAAAATCCTACTCTCATGAAACTTACATGGGAGTTGCAGGAGGCGCCAAATGGCAGGCAGGAAATCCAACAAATAAGCAAATGAACAGTGCTGCAGGGAAAAGTTAAGGAAGGGCAGGAGAACAGGAGTGCTAGGACATGCTGGTTTGGATGGAGCAGTCATTAAGGGCCTCACTGAGCTGTGGTTCTTGAGCACAGAGCAGATGAAGTGAGAGTGTACTTTGGGGATGCCCTGACAAAAGCATCTCAGACAGAAAGGACGGGAAACAGATCCCCTAGGATAGAAGTATGCTTGACTAAATGAAAGCCAAGAGGGGTTCCTTCTCACCTCTACTCCCACACCTGAGCCCATTGGTTTTCTTAATGGTGACTCCCGTGTTGATAGTGATTTTAGGTGCATAAATATTGGCCATGCCTGCACATAGATGGAGAGACCTCATTGACAAAACCCTGCTCCTTGCAGTGTGCCTCAAAGGCATAAAGAAAAGTAGCTAAGATGAAGTTCTCTGTGGAAGACTATTTCTGTTCATGACTATTTCTGTTCATGACTATTTCATTCACAATGTTGTAAAGGGTGACTGGATTTCTAGGCTAGACCGCAGGACCCTACCTAATGTCTCACGTAGATGGAACGTGGGGGTACTTAGAATACAGTGGAAGACAACCCTGTTACCACTGTGTAGCATGATGTTCTAAATTCTATTTCAGCTCTGACATTCCATAATTCTATGATCTATAAAAGGAGCAAAGGGAAAATTCATTACCTGGAGTAGGAGTTGAATGGACCTTTGTGGGTTGACCCGGAGACCCAACACACACTTATAACATTCTCTTTGCAGAAAAATGAGCTCTGGGTTTCAAGTGCTACACTTACAGACGCTCAGAACATAGACCATTTATGAATTGGAGACTTCCTGTGGTAGGTGAGAGCGTCCCTGGTGGCAACAGGCAGGAAGAGATTAAAGAGGAAAGCCCAGAACTAGTATAGCTGGAGCCTTAATGAGGGAAACACTGATCATGACAGACAACCCAGACAGAGTCCTCGGAGAGCCGCTAACCACCACATTGCACCGCTAGTGCTGGTACAGCATGCAGGCATGTGAGTTACGGAGTGCACCGCACATCCTTCTGTAGAAGTCAACTGACAGAGCCCTCTAAAGAAGGCACCTGAAAAAATGTCAATGTACTTTTCTTCTTACATTTTGGGGGGTACATGCCTTCCCCCTCATCATCTGTCTCTCGTCTTGTTACAGTAGAAATGTAAAGTGGAAAAAATGTATTTTGGATAACAGTTTTAGTAATTCAGGATAGGATGTTATAGCAAAACACTAAACTTGAAAACTAGGCATTATTCAGAGAGAAAAAGTTCTTCCAAATGCTTTGATCTCCTACTTTAACATATAAAAATCCAGACAGGACCACAAAAGTTTTATAGGAAATAAAAAGAGGTGAGAGGAAAGTCTATTTCGTCGCAGGAAGGTGTAGAAAAGAGAAAGAAGCTGATGGGGCAGGTGAGACCACAAGCTTCTCCTTCATACCTCCCACTCCTGCAACCTTGGGGCGTGGTGGGAGGGGGAGGAGGTAGGGTGTTCCAGAAACATCCAGCCAGGGAATGTTAGTAGTGGTGTTGCTTGTCCCCGGATGGGGGAGCGTAAATCCATACAGGTCAGTGCTATCAAAGGATGTTCTGCAGAACCCTTTGCCCCTGCGCTGTCTGATAGGTTGGAAATCGAGAGTAACTGTTCAGACACTTTTACAGCAATTTGATGTTGTTGCAACATCCAAGCATGTGGTCTATGGAGCCATCCTGTGAAACGGGGAGGAGGCCTGTTCACCCGCTGTCACACTCACATGCTGAGTCACAGCAGGCGCGAGCTGCGTGCTAGATGTGGGAGGTAGAACGAGCGGTCAGCAAGAAGCCAACAGTGCATCAGGTTTTGAGGAAATCAGCATGTGGGTATTTTAACCTGCTAGTTTTTCATGATCGTTTTACTTTTTAATCAAGCCTATATTTAATTTGTAGCTAATGTTGTTAACTAAATTAAAGAAGTTAAATTTGTACTATTTTTGACCCTAATTGATAAGCAGTGAAATAAGCTTTTCTGGGCTTTATTATTTTTTTTAAGAAATCAAACATAATTTCTGATTCAAGAAATACAAGATTGTTGTAGAAAATTTGAAAAATATAAAAAATGCCAATTTCCTAGACTCTAACAATACCTTTGCCAAATGCTATTTTCTATACATAGATATATATGTCCTGTAAAGGCACATTTGACTGAACGTGGCAGTAGTGATAAACCAGAAGATGACAATGGAAGTCATTCCAAAGAAACAAAAATCAAAGGTCCTCATATAGTTTTAGTCTGAAGTATAATTTCTATAGATTTTGTAGCCATATTGAAGACAAAGTGTTAAAATCATAGTGTTAGTTGCAGAGAAGTACTGGTTAATAATGCAACAAAATCATCTGAACTTAAGTGGCATTTACAGGTGAGAAATTTAAAAGTTTAAAGTCAAAGCAATTATTTGACTTTAAGTATTGAGTCAGTGAGCTAACAGAAGCAAATGCTCAGAATTTCTCATTTAAACACCAGTGCTTTGCTGCTACATATAAACAAATACATTGGGTCAGTAACACTACAACTCTATACATAACTGCCAAGAAGGCAGTGAAAAATTGCATCAAAAATGTTTGCTTGGAAATTTCAGATGAATTTGTAGCCAAGAAGGTAATTCTAGTACCACTTTCTAATGACTCCATAACCTGACACGTTCAGGAAGCGGCTGATGATCTAGGAGATCAACTCTGAGACAAATGAAGCCAGTCAAGAACTTTTCTTTTCTTTCTGAGAGGAAAGAGGGTGCAATTACTAATTAAACTAGGAAAACAGGCATAAATCCGCACAGTTCAGGCAAACCATGATGAATGATCCATCTATTCAAGAACCTCAAACTCAGCATGTGGCACAGAAGTAAACCCATCAACTTTGTTTCAAATCTCGTCTTTCTCCCATATTCTCTATAGTATTTACTAATATCACCATCCATCTAGGTATCCAAGCTAGAAACCTGAAAGCGGTCTCTAACATGTTCTTTCTACCCCTTCACCCCATATCCCCTTCCTACTCCTTCAACTTGGCCTCATGAATATTGCCTTGATGTATTCATTTCTCTGTATCCCTACTCTCATTGCTTTGGTACAGGCTCTCACCTTTCTAGCTGGTCTATACTGCTAACAAAGTGCTGTCTGTTTCAACTTGACGAATACACACATATTGCCAACTTGGTATAAAGGAATAGTTGTGTTTAGCAACTTAATCACTAAGAAACACAACTAGCTCTGAACCATATTCAACCAGGAAGGACTATATTATAAATAACTATGATGAAGAGTTCAAGTTTCATGTATAAATATGTTCTGGGGGAATAATTCCAATGACAGGAAAACATTATGGAATGGTTACGCAGCTTAAGGAGGTTGTGCTAGTGACTGTTAATCAATTTCTAGTTTTCTTCATTGAGAAAAGCCTGTAAAAAACTTTTTACAAGTCAGCTGAACCACACAGCGTACTTAGTGATACAGTAAAAACTGAACGACCTCACAGCCAATACGTTCAATTCAAATCATTTTCTTTATTATGTGTTAATATGGATACTGATCCAAACAATAACAATCATTTCTTGATGAGGTGGGATGGTCATTGAAGGGAAGCATTCTATCAAGTCAAGGATGTTTGAACTCTGAAATGAAATTATAATTATGTTTCTGCAAGATAAGAAACCAGTTTAGACCTAACTTTGGCAGATATGAAATGGACAGTCAGATTTGCTTACTTGTTTGATGTCTTCAGTATTTTTAATGAGCATGATACCTTTATGCAAGGAAGGATAACAGCATACCCTTCAAAGGTAGACAAGATCAAAGGGCAAACACAAAAGGAGCTTGGAGAGTTTCTACATATCGAGATGACCATAGTTACCATACAGTTACTATAATAATCTCATTATAGCACACCTGAGGAAAGTCATCACCACACGCCTAATGTGTTTTATAGAATGTTTTCAATATAACCATCCAAAAAAGAGCCATACACAGGAAATTTATGTATGTAAAATCTATTTATTTTATTAAATGATAGTTGAAATATCCCACTGTAACAACTAAAGAAAATGCAAGAACTTTCTTTCTGTTTTGAGATGGAGTCTCGCTCTGTCTCCCAGGCTGGAGTGCAGTGGTGTGATCTCAGCTCACTGCAACCTCCGCCTCCCGGCTTCAAGTGATTCTTCTGCCTCAGACTCCCACGTAGCTGGGACTACAGGCACCCGCCACCACACCAGGCTAATTTTTGTATTTTTTAGTAGAGGTGGGGTTTCACTATGGCAGTCAGGCTGACCTTAGGTGATCCACCCACCTTGGCCTCCCAAAGTGCTGGGATTACAGGCATGAGCCACGGCATCTGGCCCATTTTAAAATTAATCTTGATTAATGTTTAATATTCAAAATGTCAGTAGAAGATACACATAATTCATAAATAAATATGCATATACTGGCGATGTGGGCCCCACTAGTTTTTGCTGATTGGGGTGTACTATCAACAAAATTTGGAGTCTGTTGATTTAGAAGATAGAAATATCAGAATATTTTAGCTGATGTGATTAAAAATTTGATTTCATTCTTTAATTTTCCCTGAATTGATTCATTTGGATTATGTCCTTCCATATGTCTATATGAAAAGATAATGTTAAGAATACAAACAGACTTTGAATCACAGTTCCGGACTGATGATCATGCTTTCTTATGCTAAATTAATAAAGAGGTTTCTGATTATGACTTAATTTGCCGCATAGTTAACCACAGAAAATTGTAAAGAGTCCAGTCCATTTTTCTCACTAGGAAGAGTAGCTGACATTTGGTGTTTACCTCCATCTCCTGCACTTGATCTCTAGCCTGATGGTCTCTCAGACTCTCATGAGTCTGAAGCCTACCTTGTGGGGATCTTGGTCAGGAACTCTCCAGCAAAGCAGCCTGCCACCGAGGGTCTTCGTCTGAACCAGCAGTTCTTAGACTATTTTCATCCCACCCCAGCCCCGCTGCATAGTTCTGCTTTAGTCCATTTTGTATTTTCACCTTCAGCGTAAGATTTCCTTCTAAGAACAGTTGGAAGCTCCTGTCTTGCCTTGCTGCCACCATTTGCATCTACTCTCAATGCTGAGCTCTCTGGTTTCATCTAATATTACCTGCAAACCTACAGAGACACATCTTTTCTCAGATGGGTGTGTGTCTTTACCAGCCTTTATTTGTCTACCTCCACATCAGCCTGAGGTGCTCCCTGCCCCCCACCTCCTCTCAGCTCCTCAGAATTCCTGGAATCCCTCTGACAACACCTTTGTCAGTTTCTGCCTGCAGCCTCCTTAAAGCCAGAGCTTTCCATTGCATGTGCCTTCTGTAGACTCCAGCACAGCTCTTTCTACGTAGAAATACATAGTTCCTTTCAGTGGCAAACACCACAATTACCTTTGCACCAACTGTATAGTTTCCAACTCCCCTAAAGACTCCCTCCAGCCTCCTCCTCCCTACCCTCACTGTTCAGGCCTCTCTGCCCCTTTCCATTCTCCCTGGATCACCCCATGATACAACTGAAGGATTAATGCCTGCTGTGGCAGGGGACTTCAGACTCTTCCTAGCCCTGCCGCCTTGCTAAGTCACTCCTGCTGCTTAAATAGCATTGAGAGAGGCTTAAGATTAAGATGATTAACATTTGCTGATCCCTCTAAGGAAAGAAATTATGGAGGAGAAGGCTTTGACATCACCTAGGCATGCTCTGGGCCTAGGTGAGGAGGAAGAAACTAAATAGCAGACAACAGATGCTGGAGAGGATGTGAAGAAATAGGAACACTTTTACACTGTTGGTGGGAGTGTAAATTAGTTCAACTATTGTGGAAGACAGTGTGGCGAATCCTCAAGGACCTAGAAATAGAAATTCCATTTGATCCAGCAATCCCATTACTGGGTATATATCCAAAGGATTATAAATCGTTCTATTATAAAGACACATGCACATGTATGTTCATTGTGGCACTGTTTACAATAGCAAAGACCTGGAACCAGCCCAAATGCCCATCGATAATAGACTGGACAAGGAAAATGTGGCACATATACACCACGGCATACTATGCAGCCATAAAAAATGATGAGTTTGTGTCCTTTGTAGGGACATGATGAATCTGGAAATCATCATTCTCAGCAAACTGACACAAGAACAGAAAATCAAACACCACATGTTCTCACTCATAGGCGGATGTTGAACAGTGAGAACACATGGAAACAAGGAGGGGAGCATCACACCTGGGATCTGTTGCGGGGGACTAGAGGAGGGACAGTTGGGGGTGGGATTTGGGGAGGGATAACATGGGGAGACATGCCAGATATAGGTGACAAGGGGATGGAGGCAGCAAACCACATTGCCATGTATGTACCTATGCAACAATCCTGCATGTTCTGCACAAGTACCCCAGAATCTAAAGTACAATAAAATATATATATATATAAAGAAATGAAATAGCTTTTCATGTAGTTTCATGATTTTATGATCTTTTTGTCTGCCGTATACATAAAGAGATGACGATATTTTTATCATTTCAGTGGCTGGTAGATAATGTCCTCTTCACAGCAGTCTCATCCTTGTTGGAAAAATTCTCAATAGGGCCACTCGAGCTGGTGAGTCTCTGAGGGGTTGGGGAGGGTGATGGTGGATCTTAGCTGGTGCCAAGACCGTCTGGAAAGGGCACACGGTGAGAGGAGGCAGGATCATTTGCCCCTTGTGATGGAGTAGAGGTGAGGTTAGGAAGTGGGGGAGGAAGGAGAGGAGAAAGGAGAGCATAGGAGGTGGCAGAATGTGGAATGTGGTGTCATGTGACTCCCTGGGACTTCTCTATGACATCGTTAGCTTTTTGAGACAATTAAGAGAAAGACCAGTTACAGAAATCTCCAAGGAGTATAAGTTTCCAGATGGAAGGAAGGTGAAACAATATTTGTGAATGCAGAAGTCTAGTAGAGTCTGATTAGAAAGTTTCCCAAACGCCCAAATGGCAGGGAAGGTCTCAGCTGACATCTAGTTTCCACAGTTAATCACTTTAAGACAGTTTTCATATCTAAATAAATATAAATTGCTTGCTTTACTCATTTTTAAATTTGGGAGGGGACTGTACCAAGTATCTTTTTGGTCCTTCTCAACTCAAGACATCATGATTCCTTTGATGCTCTAAATTACAGTTTCTCAAAGGCTGGTCTTTGAAAGTTCTCCAAGTGGTCTGTGGGTTGCTCAAATGCAATGGGAAGGTTTTGTTGGAAGAGGATTTTCTACTAGAGATTCAAATTCTCCATTAAAAAGGTACAGAAATAGATATTTGAAAATTATAACCACAAAGATGGTCACATGCTAGGCGAATATTTTAAATGGTGTGGGGCGTGTGTGTTCTGTGGTTGCAAGCAGAAACTTTGAGGTAGGTGGGCCAAGAGATTCCTTCGGCATGGTTCACAGTCTGAAGTCTCATTTAGGATGAAGTTAAGCTAAACTCTTAGAAGAGCATTAAGAAATCAAAGCAGGCTGGGCACAGTGGCTCACACCTATAATCACAGCACTGTAGAAGGCCAAGGCAGGTGGATCACTTGAGGTCAGGAGTTCGAGACCAGCCTGGCCAACATGGTGAAACCCCATCTTTACTAAAAATACAAAAATTAGCCAGGCATGGTGGCATGTGCCTGTAATCCCAGCTACTCTGAAGGCTGAGGCAGGAGAATCACTTGAACCCAAGAGGTGGAGGTTGCAGTGAGCTGAGATTGCACCACTGCATACCAGCCTGGGTGACACAACAAGACTCAAAGGAAGGGAAGGGGAGGGGAAGACAGGGGAGGGGAGGGGAGGAAAGGGGAGGGAAGGGGAGGGCAGGAAAAAGAAAAGAAACCACTTTGTTTGAGAATCTTTAAAACAGGTATTTGTAACTCATACTTCAACTGGGAAAACATCTTGACCCTAAACCTTTGCAATTTCATTTCTGACCATAATGGAGGAATATCTTGGTCACATCACCCTCCTATCCAATTTTATTTCTAGTAATATGAATAATCACTCACCTTTGAAGTTTAATGCTGAGTCATATTTTAAGGGATGGTTTGGAAAGAGATTGGCTGGGAAATCTTCCTCCAAAAGGGTCTATTTTTTTTTTTTTTTTTTTTTTTTTTTTTTTGTGACAGGATCTTGCTCTGTCTCCCAAGCTGGAGCGAAGTGTCACGATATTGGATCATTGCAGCAATGAGACATCCCAGTCTCAAGCAATCCTCCCACCTCAGCCTCCTGAGTAGCTGGGACTACAGATGTGTGCCATCATGCCCAGCTAATTTTTGTATTTTTTAAAGAGATGGGGTTTTGCCATGTTGCCAGGCTAGTCTTGAACTTTTGGACTCAAGCAACCCACCCACCTTGGCTTCCCAAAGTGCTGAGATTACAGGTCTTTTGAAAACCCTCATTAATCTTTACTGTAGTACCTATTTTCCAACTTTAATATAAATAATGCTGCTCCATCCACTGGTTCAAAACTATGGCAAGAGTAGAGATCATTCAGATGTCAAGAATTTGAAAGTGGTATAGTTGCATGTAATCTCCCCCAGATCATAATAAAACAGACATAGAAACTAGAATGATCAAAGAACATTGAGGTCATCTTCAACAAAACTGTGTGAAAAGGAATTCTCACAACTCCAGAACATGGGTGGGTGAACCAAAACATGAGACTGCAGCAGGAGCTGAGAGGGCAAAGAAAGTTCAGAAATACTGTATGAGCCACAGAATCTATAAATTACCAACAAAACCTCCCCATGAAAGGAGGAGACTATACATTGTGTGAGAATCTATGTGAGCAAACTGAAAAAGCATTCAGGGAGAAAGGCTCCCACTCGATGGGGAAAGATGGCTGGACTGTGCTGTTGTCAACTTGGTCTGATAATGTGCTAGGCTGAAGAACAGCCCCAGATACATCCACATTCAAATCCCTGGAACCTGGGACTATGTTACCTTCCATGGCAACAGGGATTTAGCAAGTGTGATTAAGTTAAGGATTTTGAGATGAGAAGATATCCTGGATTATCCAGATGGGACTGATATCATCACAAGGGTCCTTGTCCTAGAGAACCAGGGGGATGAGAATCAGAAAGTGAACGTGACCACAGAAACAGAAGCCGATGCACTTTGCAGGTGGAGGAAGGGGGCTTGAACCAAGAATGCAGTCAGTCTCTAGAAAGTGGAAAAGGCAAGGAAATGGATTCTCCCCCAGTCTCCAGAGGGGGTCCAACTCTGCCAATACCTTGATTTTGGTCCAGTGAAGCCCATTTTGGACTTCTGATTTCCAGAACTCTAAAAGCTAATATATTTGCATTTTTAAGCCACTAAGTCTGTGTTTTGTTATAGCACTAATAGAAAATTCATACAGATGGAAACTACATCCCCCAGAATCCTCTTTCCTGTATGTTCTGTTAGAGTTGGTCAGAGAATTTAGATGAGACTGGGGAACAATTTAGATGAGACTGGGGAAGTGAGAGTGAAGCAGGAGCCATTCCTCTCTGGAGTGCTTTGTGATGAGATAAGATGCCCCCACAGGGTCCAGGCTGACCTCACTGTCCACTGCTCCGTGCCTAGCTCTGCTTCCAGACTGCTGGCCCTGCTGGCCCACAGCACCTCAGGCCTCCCTGCCGGTGCTTGGCTGTGAACCCACGGAGGCCATGGCTGCACCAAGGTAACTGCTTTCCTTAGACCTCTCTGCAAGCTCCCTTAACAGTGCCACTTCAGCACGGAACACTTGGCTTCTTGGATTCGACTGCATTCTCCAACCTGGGCTCCCACAGAGGATTAGCTAGATAATATCGGTGTTTCTCAAAGTGATTATATCCGTTTTATTTTGCAATGACTGGGAGTTTCTATTATTCCATAGCCTCAACAATACTTGGTATTGACTAATCCTTAATTTTGACCTATCGACAAACTATGTGCTGGTATCTCCTTGTGGCTTTAATTTGCATTTCCCTGATAACCAGTGAAGTTGGGCATCTTTTAATATTTTTAGTGTTCTTCTGGATTTTCCTGTTTGCAAAGTGCTCGCAACTTTTGCCCATTTTCCTACTGGGCTATCTGCCTTTAAAAAAATGGTTTATGGTTCTTTATATACTCTGGATATTAGTCCTTTATCAATTATACATATTGCAAAGATCTTACCCCACTAGACTTGCCTTTGCACTCTCTTTAAAAAGTCCCAGCCAGGTGCAGTGGCTCCTGCCTATAATCCCAGCATTTTGGGAGGCAGAGCTGGGAGGATCAGTTGAGTCCAGGAGTTCAAGACCAGCCTAGGCAATATAGGGAAATCCTATCTCTACAAAAAAAAATACAAAAATTAGCTGGGTGTGATGGCACGTGTCTGTAGTCCCAGCTACTCAGGAGGCTGAGGTGAGAGGATTCATTGAGGCTGGGAGGTGGAGGCTGCAGTGAGCCATGATCATGCCACTGCACTCCAGCCTAGGTAATAGAGTGAAACCTTGTCTCAAAAACAAAACAAAACAAAAAAACAAAAAACTCCTTAATATTTATGTGATCAAATGCTTACCATGTATACACAAAACCCCAGCAATTCTACTCCTAGGTAGAAAATCTCTTGAAAAATTCTCCAGGTGCAAGACTGTCCTTAGCAGCATTGTCACTAACAGGAAAAAACAAACAAAAACCCAAAAACTTAAATGTCCATCAACATAAGAGATAAGAGCATGTAAGTTGTCCATAGAAGGCACTAACCTTCACATACGTGCATCCACACGGGAGAGTCTCAAGCTAGCTATGGGGAGAAGAGGGAATGAGACATGGAAGGGGTGCCCAGGGATGCTGGCGACATTCTATTTTTTAACCTAAGAGGTGTTTGCACAGCTATTTGCTGTGTTTATTCTTTGAAATGAGCATATATTTTATATATGCATTGTTGTGTTATCTATTTTCCCCATAAAACATTTTAACAGATACTATTCTCCTAACAATCCTATTTGTCATTCTGGTTTAAGGGAGTGGAATGGAAGATTCTGCATACTTTGGGGGAGCAGTTCCCAGGTCACTTGGGCTTTGTTTAAAAATTCAGACTGCTAGCCCATAACCAGGCTGTAGAATCGGAATGTCCAGGGTGGGGCTGAGGCAGCAGTGTCCAGGGGCACTCAGGGGTGCTCTGGTCATTTTTCCCCAGGTCATTTTCTATCTAAACCTATTGGACCACCCCAGAGCACCCAGCCCTCTGCAAATCCGCCAGCATCCGTGGCTTCCTACTGCCCTCTTGTGGCCAGTTATTCTACCTAAACTGGGCAGAGTCTGACAGCCAAGCACAAGAGAGTAGACAGAGTATGTTCTGGGTCTGTCTGGATTTGGTGGTGGCTCCGAGGAGTCGCATTGTTGGGCCAGATGCCAAAGCATGACGCCTAGAACCCACTAGTCTGTTATTTTTGTTGAAGTCCTATGGATCCACAGACCCTTCCTGCCTGCTCCAAACCCTCATGGTGCCTGGTCCCCCCTACCCACAGGAGACCCTTGTCTCTGGGCTCGCCTCCCCACCCACACCTGTCATACACACACACCTCTACTACATTATCTGGGCTTCATTTCTGCCTGAACAAATATCTATGGTCTAACCAGACCCCTGCTCCTGGTCTCTGCTGGATGATCTTACTCTGTCCCTTGATTCCACAAGACCAGGGCTGTTCTGTGGCAGATGAACGCTTGAGACCAGGACCCAGTCAAACATGCTCCATGCCTACTGCTTTCCTACCCCCATTCACCTTCCTATTCCATTTTGCTTTCTCCTCCTTGATCTGTCAGGGTTTCTGATACTGACAATGAGCTTGAAATGGCCAGGTTTACTCAGAAAAAAAAAAGCCAGGAAATTGGTATCACTCAAAGAAGAGCCTAGACCAGGTCTCAGGGGCCGATTCCAAGCATGTAGAGTCCCCACTCATTCGCCTTACCTCTGTCCCCAGCTCAGACACTGTGTGAATCCTAAATTTATATCCTGCTCTAACATATGGCTACTGACCTTCAGAAAGGCTCCTCCCCAGAAAGTCATAACCCACCCAAGGGAAGGCAGTGCAGTATAATGATTAAAAATATGAATTTGGAATGATAATTTGATTGGGATCTCTGTTTGCTTTTATGTTGGGTAGGCTGGGGCCACTTATTTTTACATCTCTAAACCACAACTTCCTCATCTGTAAAGTGGGCTGGAAATATTTAACTCAAAGATTGTGATTATTAAATGAGACACTGCATTTTTAAAATGCTTATCACATTTCATAACATGGAAGCGCTTAACAGGCACTGCTATTATTAATTATGAAGTCTAGACTTTGTAGGTCTCAAAGGACTCTATGTCATGGGTGGAATCACCTGGAGCCCTGGCGGCATCAGTTGCCCAAGGCTCCTTTCCGAAAAGCCAGGTCCCTGGGAATTCTCTAGGGAATGAAGTTGGACTTCATTCAAACTTCATTCTTCTTCCAACTCCACCATGATTCTGGCCTAGAGGCTGGAACCTCTGACCTCCCATGCAGAGATCATACTGCCCCTCCTCAGTTTCACCCTGTCAATCAAGTCAGTGACAGGACCTGCTCAGTCACAAGCGTGCACCCCATTTTCTCTTCTATTCTCCTGCTGGCTTCCTCTCCTCCACCACCCCTTTCCTCTCACTTACTTTCAGCTGCCAAGAATAAGATACTGTTTTATCCACATCCATCTACTGTCACTCAGTCTGGGGACTGAGGCTTCCTGAATCAGCACAACTTCTCATTAGGTGTCCCATAGTTGCATGCTTCAAATGTAGTGATTGAATTCCTCAAAGAAACTCTTCAGGGAGAAGGGCAGCAGCAGATTATGCCACTTTGACATATTAAAAATGTGCCACCTTGACATGTTAAAAAAAAAAAAAAAAAAAAAACTTCAGCCGAATTAAATTTAAGGGAGTTTAATTAAGCGATGAATGATTTGTGAATTGGGCAGCCAATTCAGAGAGACTCCAGGGGTGCCTTGTGGTCAGAATAAATTTATAGACAAAAAGGGTAAAATGACAACTAGAAATAGAAAGTGAGGTACAGAAACAGCTGGACTGGTTACAGCTTGGTGTTTGCCTTATTTGAACACAATTTGAACAGTCAAGCAGTGTATGAGTGGCTGAAGTATGGCTGCTGGGATTGGCCAAGACTCAGCGACTGTCACAGGCACATACTCCTAGTAAGGTTTTCAATCTCGTCTACCTATTAAGCTAGGTTGCAGTTCATCCACAAGGACTCAAATGTAGAAGTACGGAGCCCTTCTCAGGCCATATTTAGTTTGCTTTAACAGATATAAGGATTATTCTGAGCTGACGGTAATTAAGAAGTGGACAGAAGAAACACTCTGCTCTCCTTTCTACCAGGAAGGGTAGGACAGTTCTTCGTCACCAGAGACAACTCTAGATCCTAGATCCCAGACGCTGGGCTAGAGGAACAAACTTGACCAACCAGCCCTTATCGTCCATGAGTTTCCCATTTATCTTCCCACGACTTGCTACCCCATGAAGTCCAGAGTGCTTTTCCTTTCTCTTGTCACTTCTCTACAAAATAATTGTTTTTTTTGTTAAGATGTTATATAAGCCCAAGTTCTAACCACACCTTTGAGTTTCTCATCTCTGAGTACCTCCATGTACATGTGTGACACACACACTAATAAACTTCCACGTGTTTCTCTGGTGAAGGTTCTTCTGTTCATCTAATTTACAGGGTCTTCGTGGAAGAACCTAAGATGGCTAGAGGGACAAGATTTGTTTTCCTTGCCTATAAAATCAACCCAGGGGTAGATATGAGGAAGAGGCTGATAATGCTCTGTTAGGAAGTTCTCTGTGCACAAGTTCAGCACCCCTAGAAGGCCTCTACTCCTACCTTTAATCCTGCTTTGTTTATTCAATGCTTTCTTCCTCCTATCCTCCCAAGTCTCTATGAGAGGTTACCTCCTACTTGAAGGCAGCAACCCCTGGGCTGATGATATGGCCCATTTCTAGAGATGACAGCATTGATGAGAATTCACACTCAAAGCAAATTTTGCCTGATTTATTGGAGAAGTTTCCTTAAATCCTCCTTCTGTTCCATCTCCTCTAGGTCACAGAGCCTGAAGAGTCATTGAGAGTACTGTGAGCAATCTTGCCTTGCAGTTAACCACTTAATAAATTATTCATAATTAGATGTTGGGCGGGGGGGAAGGATAACTTCACAATAATTATAAGGCCTGCGTTATGGCCCCAGCTCCACAGTCTTTAGCTCATGATCTTTGTAAGTCATTTTCCCCTCCCTGGGTTCCTTATCTGCCAAATGTGAAAGCTAGGCTGGGTGGTGTAGAAGCCCCCTTCCAGCTCTGATGTTTCAACATCAGGTTCACCAGCAAACAAGAAACTTAGATTTGCACCGCCCTTCTGAGAAGCTACAGTCCAGTCATTCAGACAGTCTGCTTTATCCCTCAGTACAATTTCAAGGCTAGGTTCTTGACTTATCTAAAACACAGATTCCAAAGGGTGACTTACTTGAGGTCACAAAGTAAATCAATTTCAGAGGCCAAAACAGCAACTCAGCCCTTCCAACCAGCTTTCTTCCATCAAGACAGTCCAAGAAGAAAACAACCCTCAGTGCCCCCGCCATGCCGGATAAGTTTGTATCCGTGCAAAACTCCTTTTCACTGACATTTTAACTTTCAAAATTGTGTGTATGTAAACATGTAGCATATCACCATGCAAAACTCTCCTTTAACTGACACAAAAGAGCATTTGGAAATCGTGATGAAACTGTATCTGTCAGCTTTTTATTCCCATTTAAAAAACGAAAAACAAAACAAAAAAAAAACTTAGAAACTGCAGTTTAGATACACAGCCCACACACTAAGCAGGCCCTGATGGCACTGATTCAGTGTGGGGTGGTTAGAATTTGGCAGCTCTTCATTTTAGAAGCTGTGTGCTTTATACACAAAGCTCACTGGCACAGGAATCAACACTGGCTCAGCCCCTAGCATCGAATCCTCAAGGGCCACTCAGACTCCCAGAAGAGACTAACCCTGAAGGCCAACGTTTTTTCCCAAGGCAACACTATCTTATCTTTGACATTTTCCTCCCTTATCTAAGAAAAGAGAATCCAGTTCTTCCTGCTTTCCCAGAGCAGTATTTGTACTGTTAGAAGCAATACTGATTTCTTATTTTCTTCTGTCAAGATCACAACTTTCACACAACTTTGTAAAAGTAAATTAGGGATTTTGCAAGAGCTTGTGGGGAGGTAGTTTCTTGTTCGATATTTATGCTTAACTGTGTCACCATTATTTTTACAAATAGGCTTGTTCGTCTCAGACAGTTCTGAGTACCTACGCAGTTAGAAAAGCAGGCAAGAGCTCCTGAAACCTTCTGGGATGGAGTTGGGAGCCAGGGAAGCACAAGTGCTAAGAGGACCAGAGACTAGAGAAAGCTTGTGGTTGGGCCAAAAAAGGAACAAAATGCTAGACCTTGAAACTAAAGGCCACAGAAATGACCACAGACATCTGTAGCAAAAGCCAGAGCATGAACCCAAAGACAGAAGTGGAGGTGAGGGCTGGAAGCAGAAACAAACTCCTTTCATGGGAGGTAAATGAGAACAGAGCATGGCCACATGGATAAGCCACCCCAAGAGCTTAGCTCACCCCCAGGAACAGCAGAGAAAGAGAGTGAGGAGAGGAAGAGTCCCAGATTTGACTGAGTGGTTACCCAACAGAGATTTTAAAATCTGCAAGTAGACTGGGCGTGGTGGCTCATGCCTGTAATCCCAGCACTTTGGGAGGCTGAGGCAGGTGGATCATTTGAGATCAAGAGTTCAAGACCAGCCTGGCCAACATCATGAAACCCCATCTTTACTAAAAATACAAAAAATTAGCTGGGCATGGTGGCATGTGGCTGTAGTCCCAGCTACTGGGGAGGCTGAGGCACAAGAATCCCTGGAACCCAGGATGCTGAGGCTACAGTGAGCCAAAATGGTGCCACTGCACTCTAGCCTGTGATAGAGCAAGACTTTGTCTCAAAAAAAAAAACAAAAAAAAAACTCTGAAAGTAACTGAGTTACTTTGATTTGGCCATTTTAATTTCTTCCATTGTATTGCCAGCCAGAATTAAGTGTTTCACCACTAAGTACAGTTATGGATGAATAAAGAAATAAAGTGACATTTCTGCATATTTTAATTTTGTGACTGTGAAAACCTTACCTGCTATACTAGCCATGTTTTGTTTTATTGAGGGATGTTAGTAAATGTCTATAAATTTTTTTTTTTTTTTTTTTTTTTTTGAGACGGAGTTTCGCTCTTGATACCCAGGCTGGAGTGCAATGGCGCGATCTCGGCTCACCGCAACCTCCGCCTCCTGGGTTCAGGCAATTCTCCTGCCTCAGCCTCCTGAGTAGCTGGGATTACAGGCACGCGCCACCGTGCCCAGCTAATTTTTTGTATTAGTAGAGACGGGGTTTCACCATGTTGACCAGGATGGTCTCGATCTCTTGACCTCGTGATCCACCCGCCTCGGCCTCCCAAAGTGCTGGGATTACAGGCTTGAGCCACCGCGCCCAGCCAAAATATTTATTCCCCCCACCCCCAACAAAGCTAAGGGAGTTGTCATCATGTCTTATATTTGTCTTACAGCAAATCTAATCCAGAAGCATCCTAGAATAATTTAACTTCAATGAAATGACAGATTTTTTTTTCTTGGTATTGTGGGAGACCAGAATACACCATTAAAAAACATGCCTTTTTGGCCTTCAGATTGTTTTGAGCTGAAGGCAATTATAATGAAGCAGATACAAGAAAGAAAGTTCTCTGCCCTCCATCTATTTACCTAAAAGCAGGATATAGATTTACAAAGATAGATGTAGCCTGCCCCACCCTCTCTACCAGGAGGATAACCACTGAAGACAACTTTGGACCCTTACCTGCCTGGAGATGGCACCAGAGGAAGCTGCATTAACAAGCCTCACTAAGTCGTCATTCTCTGCCATTTATTCACTTTCTCCTAATTTGCTGCCTCTAGAGACTCAGTCCTTTTTTTTCTTGTCACTTCTTTAAAATTTTATTTTTCTTTGTGGAAGGTGCCATCTAAGCTGAAAGTCAGAGCCACCTCTCTGAGAATTACTCATTCTCTGGGCATCTCCCATCTCCATATGAAACATACATGTTAATAAACTTCTTATTTATTTAGATAAATAAGGGAAAAAGGCACAAAAAGTACATATAAAGTCCTAGGGTCACTGTAGCTTAATCTGCATGAATTAAGGGACCTTTCCCTCTAGGTTCAAGGAGTTAAAAGTCCAGAGTCACTGGATTTTTATCATTAAACTGGAGGAGGGCCCCATCACCACTTCCTGGTTCACAGACTGCCTTTTTTACTGTAACCTTATATGGCAAAAGGGGAGGCAAGCTCTCTGGGTCTCTTTTATAAGGGCACTAATACCATTCATGAGGGCTCCACCCTCATGATCTAATCACTTACCAAAGGCCTCACCTCCTAACGCCATCACGTTGGGAGTTAGGACTTCAACAAATGAAGTTGGGTAGGGGATATACAAATGTTACACTCTCAATGCTTTGACTTTCTACTTTTAAAAATTATATTCCTCCTTTTAAAAAAAAATCATACTTTCCCAGACCCACTTTCTTTCCTTACAGTTTTATTGTGTCTACCCTCTATAATGCCCTCAAGACAATATTCCAGAGAGCTCTCTTCTTTCAAAAGAGCTTCTCCACCTAGTTGCTGTTTTCTCCTGTTCTCTTTCTCTTTCCACTCTTCCAACCCTGCTGAAGGCATCTCAAACTACGGGCTTTCATACAAACTATAGAATACATGAGAATTTATATTTTTTAAAAATCTTGCCTGAATATGCCAGCCATTGGCAGTTCCTGTTAAGATATTCTTGGACTCCATAATATATGAAAATTGAGCATTAAATTGAACCTAAAAATTAGGATACTGTGATTGAATAGATAATAACATTGCTTTAAAATTCTTCAGTGCAAGATATCTCTTAATATAGTTAGTTAATGTGTTACATTACAACATGAAGCACTAAAGACAGCATATAGAAAGATTACGGAGAGATTGAAGAAGACATTGTCCCATGTATACCCTATGTGCTTTACATCCACTGTTGTGTTTTTCAGAGTTCTACATCTTGTCTTGGCTACACATTCCCTCCAACTCTCCCTTGGTCAGTGTGGCAGACTCTGTTAGCCAATTAACCCAAAACTATACCCAACCTTTTTCTCTCTTTCATTCTCCTACTCTTGAGGTCAGAAAGCCAGATACCTGGTTTCCAGCTTCTCTTGCAGCTGGGAAAGGCCATATGTTCTGTTTCTGGCCAATGAGTTGAAAGGATAAGTTTCATGGGGATTTCCGAGATAGCTTTTCTTTCCTGACAATTGGCACCACATCCTTCTCTCCCTTCTTTCTGCCTTAAGCAAGAAAAGTGCTAGGACAAAAAGTCAATGCTGAGAAAAATACGGCTGAAAGACAGAGTCTGACTTTTGATGGCATCATTGATTGATGAATCAATGCCAGCAACCACTTGCCTCTTTTTGAAAACTACTGTTAGTCAGACCATCTTGCTGTTGTTACTTGTAGTTGGAAGTGTTCTTACTGATGCCTCAATATTTTTGTACTTTCTCCTTCAGACAAAAAGTCTCAGGCTCATTATATTTAGAGCACATGGGCAGTCAAACCCACAAAAGTGTCAAATACATTCTCTACATCAATCTGAGATACGTAATTCCTCTTAGGTGAATGCTTGATCCTCGTATCATCATCCTTTGCCTAGAGATTTACAATGGCTAATAGTGAGCATATGACTTTCAGCAATGAAATGTTCTGCATATATAGAATTCAGAGGTGGAATAAGAAGTATTCCAACTATTGAGTTTAGAAAGCAGCAATTTCTATAGGCAAGGGAAAACACATCACATTACTATCTGAATTTTAAGACTCTGGCAGAACCAGCGAGGCCATGTGGGCAATGGAGAAGTTCTGTTGACTCAAAATATTAGCTTAAATATAACCCACATTTTACCAAGACTCCCTAAATTTTGGGTAGAAATAACATTGCATTAATATACTCATTATTGATGGTTTCTTACCTTCAGCTGCTAATACAGGATCTCAGTCTCCCCAAAATTAGGATACCCCAAGCATTTCTATAAGTCCCCAGTGTAGGAGCAGAAGGAAAGCTTCCTCTCTGCTCACTGCAGTTTTGCTGAAAATGAATTGACAAAAGACAGATTAACGGGAGAAAAAGGCATACAAATTTATTTAATGTGTATGAGAGAAAAATGACAGGAGTGTGATTACCCAATAACCCAGTGAGGTCCAGATACTTACATACCCTTCTTCACTGGAGATGGGGAGACAGGGGATATAGGAGTAAATTATTTTCAGGGAAAATAAATGAGCCCAAAGAACAATGGCCTGGGACAAAGTTCCCCTGAGCTCTAGGGGAGGGGTCAGGCAGGTGAGGGGCAGAACTTTACCATAAACAAAGGTTGTCTTATTATGCAGATAAAGTCCTCCAGGTAATCTCTCAGAACTGCCCTCAGAAGAATAGATAAAAAGGCTGGGTGTGGTGAAGACCCTCCAGTCTCTTCACTTCTCCAATGATATATATATATGACTATCACTGGAGATATATAGATATAGATATAGATACAGATATATGTATGGATATATACATATATATATATATGGGTTTTTTTGTTGTTTCTTGTTTTTTTGATAGCGTCTCACTCTGTCACCCAGGCTGGAGTGCACTGGTGTGATCTCAGCTCATATATATATATATATATATATATATATATATATATGGGTTTTTTTGTTAGTTTTTTGTTTTGGTTTGGTTTTTGATAGAGTTTCACTCTGTCACCCAAGCTGGAGTGCACTGGTGTGATCTCAGTTCACTGCAATCTCCACCTCCCAGGTTCAAGCAATTCTCATGCTTCAGCCTCCCAAGTAGCTGGGACTACAAGTGCCCACCACCACACACAGCTAATTTTTGTATTTTTAGTAGAGACAGGGTTTTGTCACGTTGGCCAGGCTGGTATTGAACTCCTAACCTCAAGTGATCTGCCTGCCTCAGCCTCCCAAATTGCTGGGATTACAGGCATACACCACTGTGCTGGGCCTCCAGTGATTGAACCTTTTTGGTTATATGATGAGATCCTTAGGAAGGGGGTCTTAAGACAACTGCATTTCTTTTGGAAAGAAGCTTTCATATTCAGACAAGGAAATTCCAGAGAGAAAGAAAGAGGCTCAGAGAGGCCTCTTTTTTTTTTGGGAAAGAAAGAGGCTCAGAGAGGCCAGGCTTGGTGGCTCATGCCTGTAATCCCAGCACTTTGAGAGGCTCAGGTAGGCAGATCACCTGAGGTCAGGAGTTCAAGACCAGCCTGGCCAACATGGTGAAACCCTGTCTCTACTAAAAATACAAAAATTAACTGGGCATGGTGGCGGGCACCCATAGTCTCAGCTACTCGGGAGACTGAGACAGCAGAATCATTTGAACCCAGAGGCGGAGATTTCAACATCTTTCTATATAAGGGTTAATGCACAGTTACAATGATTTGCTTAGTTGAGGTGGTCTTTTCCTTTTGAAAAAGGTATATTTAACATTCCACACTGAAGATATAACAGTCATAGGATCTTTTGTGAGTCAGGTCTGAGTCAGGCACAGGACAATAAAGGAAGCAATTAATCTGTTAACAAAGACCAGTGATTGGAAGAGGAGGTCTGATCTCTGGTCTCTCCTAGTCAATTACCGAACAGGAGCAACGAGGAAGAGTGTTAATCTATACTCAAGAAGCAAAAGAAGCAAACATGCTATGGTGACGGAGTTTCCAGGGATAAACTTCCCCCTTGGCATAATACATTTAGAGGATCCAGACATTTTATTTTTCTTTATAATTCAAAGTACTCAACATGCCAAAGTGCCATGTTTGGGGTACCATTTTCTGTGCCCCAACACCAGAAAGTATCTTATATGATTTTACAAGCATACCACTTCTGCTGTTAGAAAACACTCTCCTGCTGGGCCTCATCAGCATAGGATATGACCTTATCTAACAAAAAACATCTCCCAGGGGATACTATGGGCTCCCCCAGGACTCTGCCCTACTTTTTTCTTCTACTCCATTCTCACAGAACATCCCGGATGATCCTTTAAAAATGAAAACCAGGTCCTTGCATTCCCTCGATCCCTTCTGTACTTAGAATGAAATCCATACTGCTTATATGCTCTCCGTCGTGTGGCCTCTAACTACATCTCTAGCCCCATCCTGCACCACTGACCCTCCTCTATAATAGTGAAACTACACGAGCCTTCTCGTTCATCTGACACATCAAGCTCCTCCCACCACAGCGCCTTTGCCCTGGGTGTTCCCTTTGCTATTGTTCTTCACTTTGATCTTCTCATGACAGGCAGATCTCAGCTTAGAGATCTCCTTTCCATGAAGTTTTCTCTGATCATCCAATCTAAACTTGCCCCTTTACCATATTTTCCATTTTGTTTTACCAATAGCCCTTAGCTTTGCCAACATGTTTTAGAGTCACCGGTTTATTGCATCTATCTCCATGAGAATGTCATTGCCCAGTAAGCAGAGACCTTGTGTGTCTTGTTCAGTGCTGTAATTCCAGACTTCGAATAATGCCAGGCACATAGTAGGTGCCGAGTGGATACTTAGACACAGCCTAGGTTAAAAATAGAGAGCCCCAGTTCAGACTTGCAGCAAAATCTTTTAAGTGACGTAGCCATACCCTTTTTTCTTTTACTCATCCAAGATCCAAAAGACACGCCTATGGAATACATTTATATAAAATCTTCACAAAGAAATCAGGGAGGTATTTCCATGAACAACATTCAGTAGTATCTGTCTGCAGGCATAAGGACTATTTAAATATAGTGCCTAAATGAGATGATTTCAGGAGTTATGATACCCATCCTGTCCCTAAAATGTTTCTAGGACATAGTTTCTCAAACTTGGTACTACAGACATTTTGGGCTGGATAATTCTTTGCTGTGGGGAGCTGTCCTGGGCAATGAAAGATGTTTAGCAGCATCCCTGACCTCTACCTACCAGGTGTTAGTAGCTCCTCCCCTGTCGTGACAACCAAAAATGTCTCCAGAAATTGCCAATGTCCCCTGGGAGGGCAAAATAGCCACTGGGTTAAGAACCACGGCTTAGGGCTTAAAAACCCATAGTAAGAGATATTAAAATGCAAATTTCTCTAGAAGTGGTCTAATTTTACTCTTACTTCATAATTCATTCATTTTTTTAACAGTGAATTATTCAGTAGATACCAAGCACCAGAGTCAGTAAAAAGAGCTAAGAATATAACAGACATAGTGTGTATTCTTGAGAGCTTCTCTCATTGAGGGAAGCCAAATGGAGAAGAAGACAAGTGTCAAATGGAAGGCCTGGGCAGTGACGGACAGTGCAACGGGTGGAATAAGGCAAAAGGACAGCCAGAGAGGATGGCTAGAGAGGATCTGTCATATCTTTTCTGGAGGGCTTTCGATGGGTTGGGAGTACTGGAGTAGGGAGAAGGATGCAGAAAGAGAGACTAGGAAGCTAAAAACAAACCTAGCTTACTTGGCAAGCTGGGAACAATTTGGTAGTGTTTTTATGAAGTGGATCTTTAATAGTCCCAAAATATTGAGTGTGTGGTGTTTTTCTGTGATCTACAATCTTTGTATTTATTTAGCAATTTTGCCGGAGTTCAAAATTAAATATTGTAAAAAATAATAATAAATAAGAGCAACTGTCAGAAGACCAGGAGGAAACCGAAGTCAGAGAGTTTTTTGGTGTTCTTCTCAGGATAAGAGGAGTCCATGCAGCTTACATATAGTCAGTTCCAAATCTCAAACAGGAACACACAGATATTGGGGGCCAGGGTTCATAGCATTCCAGGTGTGATTTGCCTGGAATGTCCTGCAGGTGGGATTTGCTTGGTCATCTCTGGGGGTAGCAGGGAGTGGGGTTGACAATTTGGAGATGGCAACACTGATTACATTGTCATACTAACAGTTAAAAAAGGTTCGGACTAGGCCGGGCGCGGTGGCTCACACCTGTAATCCCAGCACTTTGGAAGGCCAAGGAGGGAGGATCACGAGGTCAAGAGATCGAGACTATCCTGGTCAACACGGTGAAACCCCGTCTCTACTAAAAATACAAAAAAATTAGCCGGGTGTGGTGGCACGCGCCTGTGGTCCCAGCTACTCCGGAGGCTGAGGCGAAAGAATCTCTTGAACCCAGGAGGTGGAGGTCGCAGTGAGCCGAGATTGCGCCACTGCACTCCACCCTGGTGACAGAGCAAGACTCCGTCTCAAAAACAAAAAAAAAGGTTCAGACTATAATACCTTGATAATGACTTATTTCAGCACTATGTTAGGTTTTTTCCTCACTAAAGTTGCCATAATTTCTTTCTCCCCTCTACAGTTCACTGAACAACAAAAACAAAAAGCATAATTAATCTTCTGACAGCTGAGCAGCTGAGACAAGACAAGCAAAGCTGAGTTTCAAACGGCAATGTGTTAAGTAATTAAAGGAGAATGTCCCAGAAGACAGGAGTGGGGTATTTTACATTTTGGAATCCAGAAAATTACCCAACTAATTAGCTAGATCCTTGCTTTACTTTATGCCTTTCCAAAATCTGTGTTTTCTGGTCTCAACCACCTCCAGTCTCAGGGAGGGCAAATATTGAGGCTTCGATTGTTCTGATAGGGAAAGTGATAATGTTTAACTAATTTAAAATATCTTCTCAAGAATGAAGAAATGCATGGACAAGGATGCTTGTTGAGAATTGTCTTGATGGTTACACAAGCCTGTAAATTTAGTAAATATATTGAATTGTACACTTAAAAATGGCTGAATTTTATGGCATGTCAAAAATGGCTGAATTTTATGGCATGTCTCAAAACTGTTTTTTTAAAGGGTGCTTGGAAAGAAAAACATAGTGCTCATTGACACAAAATCAAATATTCATAGAGACATTACTCATGAGAACCAAAAAGTGGAAACAGCCCAGATATCCATGAACTGGTGAATGGCTAAATAAAATGTAGTATATTCATACAATGGAATATTATTTGGTAATTTAAAAAATGAAATACTGACATTATGGTAAGTGAAATAACCCAGACAGGCACAGAAAGACAAACATCGCATATTCTCACTTATTTACGGGATCTACATTTTTTTTTAATTGATCTCATGTAGATCGAGAATAGAAGGATCATTACCAAAGTCTGGGAAGGGTTGTTGGGGTTGGGGAAGAGGTGGAGATGGTTAGGGGGTCCCAAAATAGTTAGAATGAATGAATAAAGCCTAGTATTTGATAGCAAAACAGGGTGTCTATACTCAATAACAATTTAATTGTACATTTTAAAATAACTAAGAGTATAATTAGATTATTTGTAACACAAAAGATAAATGCTTGAGGGGATGGATAGCCTGTTTTCTATGATGTCATTATTATTCATTGCATGCCTGTATCAAAAGATCTCATGTTCCCCACAAATATATACACCAACTATGTACTCACACAATAAAAAATAAAAAATTATTATTCTTATTTGAGACCGAATCTCCCCCCATCGCCCAGTGGCATGATCTTGGCTCATTGCAACCTCCACCTCCTGGGCTCAGGAGATTCTCCTGCCTCAGTCTCCCAAGTAGCTGGGACTACAGGCGTGAGCCACCATGCCCTGTTAATTTTTTTTGTTTGTTTTGTTTTGTTTTTTAGTAGAGATGTATTTCACCATGGTAGCCAGGCTGGTTTTGAATTCTTGACCTCAAGTGGTCCACCCACCTAAGCCTCCCCTGGGATTACAGGCCTGAGCCACCAGGCCTGGCCTAAAGAATTATTTTTCAAAATAAAGTACTGATACATGCCACAACATGGGTAAATCTTGAAATACTACACTAAGTGAAAGAAGCCAGACACAAAAGGCCATGTATTGTATGATTCCATTTATATGGAATGCCCAGAATAGACAATGCCATGAGAGTCAGAAAATAGTTTAGTGGTTACTAGCTGCTGGGAATGAGAAGAATGGGGAGGGACTGCTAATGAGTACAGGGTTTCTTTATGGGGTGATAAAAAATGTTGTAAAATTAGATTGTAGTGAGAGCTGCCTAATGCTGTGAATATACTAAAAACCATTGGATTGTATACTTTAAATGGGTGAATTATATGGCGTATGAATTACATCTCAATAAAGACTTTACAAAAAAAAAAGAATGATTGCCATAGCATTGTTTATAACAGCAAAAAAAATCAACAATGGGAGTTGGTTACATAAATGATGGTGAAGCCATACAACCAATGAAATACTATGTGGTCAAAAGAGGTGCCATAAGTGAGCATCATCAGAATCACAGGGAGTGCTTGTGAAAACTCAGAAATTTTTGACTCAATAGATCTGCCATGGGCCTTAAGGAGGTGCCCTTCTCACAGTTTCTTTTCTTCCTTTTTTTTTTTTGAGACTCTTGTTCTATCACTCAGGCTGGAGTGCAGTGGTGCAAGTGCAGTGGTGCCGTCCCAGCTCACTGCAGCCTCCACCCGCCGGGCTCAATCCATCCGCCCCCCTCAGCATCCTCAGTAGCTGGGACCACAAGCACTTGCCACTACAGTTGGCTAATTTTTGTATTTTTTGTAAAGATGGGGTTTCACCATGTTGCCCAAGCTACTGACAGTCTCTCTTGCTGCTGGCCTGGGGACTGCTCTCTGAGAACCGTATCTTTCTATATGTATGAAATGGTCACAATATACTGTTGAATAATCAAAAAGTGGTTGATTACATTGTATGATGCTATTAAAAATATAGACATTTATTTTTACATTATTATTATTTTTAAAAATATTTTAAAAATATATTATTATTAAAAATATAGACATTATTTATACATTATAAATATTATTCCAGTAGACCTTATACATTTCATTCATATGACATATGTGAGCACAAAAAAACATCTGGAAGGCTGGGTACCCAAAATATTGCTACTTTTTTGGTAACAATTTTTATCTTCTTAATAATTATTTGTATTTATTTTTACAATGAGCCACGTCCTTTAACGATCATAAAAATTACAATAAATATCACAAAATGTGAAAATGTGAGAAATATTTCTTCTAGTATGTTTTAGAAACATTTGTTTTTCACTTTGTTCCTGTTATTTTCTGCTTTTGATTTCTTTAGTCAAATCTGTCACATTTTTCTTTATTGCTAATGTGTTTCATGCTATTATCGGAAAAATCTTCCTGCTCTGTGATTAAAGCTTTAAAATTTTTTTTTCTAATGGTATTGCTTAATATTTTATGGCTAAATCTTTTGGCGTAGTAGAGCAGGGATCTGGCTACAGTTTTTTGTATGAGGCTAGTAAATTACCTCTTTGCTATTTCCTAAGTGATTCCTCTATTTTACATTGGCTTCTAATGTCATGTATATCTGGGTCTATTTTGGGGCTCTAGTCTCTTCCACTAATTACACTGTCCTTGCACTGGTTCTAGTAAATTTTAACACTTGCACTGGTTCCAGTAAATTTTAGTACTTGGGAGAGCTAGTTTGATTTCATTATTAATTTTCAGAATTTTCCTGGTTACTGTTGCATGTTCTTCTTCCAGTTAAACATTACAATTATTTTGTCAAGTGCACAAAATGAAATGTTTTTGGTTGAAAATTTGTAGATTTATATAAGGAAATATGGCATCTTTAAAACAGGGAATCTTTGTGTGGTATGCTTTTCATTCATTTCAGCCTTCCTTTTTATTTCTCAATATGGTTTAACTTTTTTTCATGTAGACCCAGCACATTTTCTACTAGTGTAATGAGACCCCGTGGTATAGTGGGCACAAGTAGGGACTCTGGGGCTAGACAGGGCAAATCCCAGCTCTAGCACTTCCTGGCCATGTGACCTTGGGCAGTTACCTACCCTCTAACCACCTCAGTTTCCTCATCTCTAAAATGGAAACAATAGAACTGATACCATAGGTTTGTTATGAGCATTAACAAGAAGTTGTCTATTACATGGAAATCACTTAGCAAAGTGTCTAGTTTATCGCAATCATTACCATTATCATAAAGAAAACGTCACATAACTGTAAGAAAAGGCTAGCAACCAATAGAAAAATTGTTGCTGAGCATTTAGAAAATGTGCAATATGTGGAGGGCAATTAGGCAATATCTATCACAATTTTAAACATTGATCTCTTTGACTCAGGAATTTCAGTTCTAAAAGTGTTACCTACATATTTGAAGAACTAAATTGTTAATGCCCTTCAATAGACAACCAGGAACATACCTGTAGTTGATTATAGGGTGTCTCAGTAAGGTGGCATTAGAATGAACAGATCATAGAATTTGGGTTTTAGTTGGATAGTTTTAGAGACATTCCACAGAACAATTAAATAATTGGGTATCAATAAATCTTATCCATCGGGAAGCAGGCTAGAGCTAAGATAAAGCTGTAACTGGTAAAGAATAAGCAGTCACCCATTTAGCAAAAGAGGCAGGTGTTTGGCATTGTGTTGCACAGTATCCTTGTGAGAACCGGATGTTCTGTGAAAACAGGATGGGTTAGCTATGAGCATCACATTAGTTTATAATAACATTGAGGCCTACTACGTCAGATCTGTTCCTGGATGACAGGGACCGATTTTACTTTTCTTTCTTATAATGTACTTGCAATGAGTCATTGTTTTTAATAGCCAATGATAGAAATAACTTAGATGTCTATTAATTCAGAGGCTAGTTAAAAATTACAGTATATTCTCTCAATGAAATAGTAATAAAAATGAACCATTCATTAAGTGAAAAAAATTGCAGAACATTATACGGTTTGAACAGTATGCATAACATACACACGTGCTTACACATCATAGAAATTTGCATTCATATGCAAAACTATCATGTACTCAAAATCTTAACAGCGTTTACCTCTGGAGAGCAGGATAGAGTGAAAAGGACAGAGTGCTTTTAACTCTTCAATTAATGTACTTCTATTTGTTTTAAAATCTAAATGTTGAATTCTTTTATTGATAAAAATATTTTTAAATTATGATAAGCAAATATGGTTGGTTTTAAATTTTTAATAATGAAATTCTTCTTGATTAGAAATACAAGCAATCCCAGAGCTTGCTCATGAATGCTATTACATTGTAAAAATAAATTAATTTAATTTGGCCATTCCTCCGGGGACCAATTTGATTCAGGTAACAGTTCCCAGAGAATGCTAACAAAGAGATAATTTTTTCCATCTTTCCTTTGGGTGTAATATTAGCATTGGAGTTTCTGAAAATCATTAAGGTAACTAATTGCTACTAAATTATATTAAGCTTGGAAGAGAGTGAATCCATTCTTCTTCCTATACAGAAGAGTATCAATAGTCCTATACAATGAAAACCAAGACAATCGATTTTAACAGGGAGCTGAGTCAAGTTCTCATGGTTAACTTGTATAAATTCTTATGGTGGACTCCAAATTATTTCATAAAATAGATTTCTCTAATGTCAATTCATTTGTACCTATGTAACACTGTGATGGTTCATGTCCAGTGTCAGCTTGACTGGACTGAAGAATGCAAAGTATTGTTCTGGGGTGTGTCTATGAGGGCATTGCCAAAGGAGATTATCATTTGAGTCAGTGGATTGGGAGAGGCAGACCCACCCTCAATCTGGGTGGGTACCATCTAATCAGCTGCCAGCTCGGCTAGAATAAAGCAGGCAGAAGAAGGTGGAAAGACTTGACTTGCTGAGTCTTCTGCTTCATCTTTCTCCCATGCTGGATGCTTCCTGCCCTCAAATATCAGACTCCAAGTTCTTCAGCTTTTGGAGTTTTGGATTTAATATCAGTGATTTGCCAGGGGCTCTCAGGCCTTTGGCCACAGACTGAAGGCTGCACTGTCCTCCTCCCTACTTCTTAGGTTTTGGGACTCGGCTGGCTTCCTTGCTCCTCAGCTTGCAGGTGGCCTATAGTGGGACTTCACCTTGTGATTGTGTGAGTCAATTCTCCTAATAAACTCCCCTTCATGTATTTATCTATCCTATTAGTTCTGTCCCTTTAGAGAACCCTAATAAATAAGTGGAATAAATTTGTTCCCCAAACTGCTGTCAATTATGCTCTATCAAATTCCCTTTTCTTACTGCATGGCTGGTTGCCTTGACCACTGTCAGCCTGACTCCTAAGTCTTTGTATGGAAATGTAGCCCAGTCAGCATCTCAATCTCCAGTTCCCCAGCTCTCTTCCCTTTTATATCAGGCTAGGCATGCTCTCCATCACTTCTCTCCAGCTTCACTCTCTTCACCTTATCCCTTTCCTGCTCCTCTGCCATCAGTGCGGGTAGGAGGAGAAGGGGAAGAAACGGTTTCCCAGGTGGCTGCCCAGGGCATGCTGGGTGCCCTCTTTCTGGTTAGTGGCGACACTCCCCTCCAACTGAAGAGTTGGGGATGGGGGTGGTCAGTAAGGGCATTCAGGTCCTGCCCCCCTTTCTCTTAGCACAGCTGATCTAATTCATGGCATACTAGTACCCTGGGTGTGGACAGTTGGAGGGTACATGTTGCCCTAATGGTGTGGACACACCCAAAATAGCACTCCTAAGCAATGGCAATCTCTTTCACAATTTAAATGCACCTTCTCAGTCACCACCCAGGGGAAGGCAAAAGGCCATGTTTTTTGTGACTGCATATGCCCTTCCCCCGTCCCTATAATGGTCCCCAGATTGTGTAGCCCTCAATCACATCTACCACCATAGTAAGTATAGGTACTGATAGGCTCTATCTTCAGTATTTCTTGGGAACATTACTCTCTCCACCTGGTCATACTACTTGCCATTCTCCCAAGGGCGCTTCTCGGACTGCAAGGCCTGGAGGCAGTAGAGTGAGCCCTGACTCCACAGGCCTCCAACAGGAGATGAAGAGGACAGATACCCTTCTTTCTTGCATTATAAGCAATTCTCTGGGCAAACACCCAACCCTTCACAAGCCCCACAGGTAGAAGGGGGGCACCTAGCCTCTCTTTTAAAAGCACTGCCCTCTCCTGGGGGGTTATTTCTTCCTGCACAGACCTAAGAACTAAGTTGGAGTGTGTGTTATTGGGGAAGGGGTCTGTCTGCTGGCAGTTGCTGAGATGACCCCTCTCCACAAGCCCATAGGGAAGTAGGTGTTGTTCTTTCAACTTAGAGGCTGGTTATTTAGCAGTTCTTGTTTTCAGCTAAGGGCCGCCTCATCAACCCCAGGAAAAACAAGAATGATCTCCTTTAGCATCTTTGCTCTTTCTGGGGGTTCAGGAGCCCTACGCTCTTTTTCTCTATCTGCTCAGTACCATCCTTTCAGTTAAGATCCCCTCAGTGACTTGTCTCCAATTCTAGTTCTGCTTCTGATATAGGTTTCTCTGACACCCTGTTTGCAGTGTTTTTAGATGGTTTTTGCACAGCGCCATGGCAGATCAAATAAATGACTCACTATCATGGTTATTTAGATAGTGTAAACATACATATGGACAAGGATGGACAGCCTCTGTACTATTTTTTTGTGACTCCCATCCCCAACTAAATTTTCATTCTCTATGCTTTTCTTTTTCCTACTATACTTCTCAATAATCATTCCCCATGTGATTTACTTCAGTGATCTACTAGATGATCTCAGAGAGTCAGTCTAATAACTTCCTACAATCATGTCCTAGTGTTCTGGATAAACAAAAAGTACAAAGAGCCTGTTTTCTTTGAGTTGAAATCTTGAGAACGGTTTCTCAGTGATTCCTAGAACTAATGTGGACCTTTCTTATCATAACTGGTTATGGTATAAGTTCAAAAGCTGCCAGATTTTATTATTCTTTTATGTACAAGATAATAATTTTATTATTCTTTTACGCTTCAAGAGGCTGACTTTTTGCAAGAATAATTGTTTGAAATTGACACTACATTTTGAAAAGTAAATTTCCAATTGCTCAAGGGCTTTGAACTTGCAAACTTAAATTTTCCTTGCCAGTTATTTTAAGCTGTCATTTGAAAGTGCAAATGCTTACTCCACCTGGGTGCCAGTGTGGTGGGTTTTCTTCCAAGTTGTACTAACAAAGGTCACAAGCACAGCCACACTCCACAAGGCCTCTCACTTTATTTGCAGAACACTGAAAATACTTCAAATGTCGTATGAAGGTCTTTCAAAATCGAAGTGACCTCCTTAGGGTCTAATTCCAAGTCTGTGAATCTGCACACACACTACAGAACATTACAGTAAAGAAGTGAACAAACTACATTTTCCAGAAAACCACTGGAAATAATCTCAAGTCAACTTGAAGTCAATGCCAAATGAAGATAATGAAAGTGCTTTATCAGTGTTTGTTTAAGGTCAAAGCTTTGAACGTATTTCATAAAGAACTCAGCATCTCTACAGGCAACTAGTGTTTTGTTAGTCATTTACTAATAAAGGGTAGCATTTTTATTCATTAACATTTTTATTTTCTTCTCCTATTAAAATAATGCACATGGAGAAACTTAAACTTCTTTTTTTTGCACATCAAAAATTAATTAGCATTAGCACTTTCTTACCTTTCTGTGCACTCACTGTGTAAGCCTAATCTTGTCACCTCGAGCACCAGAAATGCACACTAACAACTAGGCTTGCACACGGGAGATGAGAAAGCCCTCAATTGTAAGTGAAGGGATCTGAGCTTCTATGCAGTGTGTGACCTGGACAAGTCATACATTATATAACCACTGAGATTCTCTTTCCTCCTCTGCAAAATGGGAATGAAATTATGTGCTCTGCCTACCTCAGAGGTTGAGGTGACAAGCACAAACACATGAAAGCACTTTGAGCACTCCAAGTGCCCCGTGAATGCAATTGTCATGTCCGATAGAGAATCGAGAAAGCATTCTCATACCTCATGTATCAAACCTTTGATTATGTCCACTGGACGTATACATCCTGAGAATTAACTCCTGGGGGAAAAGGAATTTGGCAAGCACAGAACAATTGTGACACAAATGATTAATTTGGAAGATAACAATAAACCTGTTGGCCAAGTTCTTAAGAGTATGAGTTGCTCATAATGATGGCCTCACACGGGCTGCCAAGTCTTGCTAGAACACATGGGCTCTTAGAGATGCCAAACAGGACCCAGAGCCAAGAGTGCTCTTACTCAAAGAGGTTTGAGAAAAGTAGGGACAGTTTTCTATCATGCTAAAATGAATCTCTTTTCTTACTTCTCTCCCTCTCTTTGGCAGGAAAAGTTGCAAGAATGGCTAATAAAGTTCCAAAACCACAATTTCATTTGGTTCCTTTCAACATGCTCTTTGAACTTTGTTTTGCATAAAACACCAAAAATGAATGAATGAAGAACAGATTTCAATAGTGGTTCCTCAAGAATGATGCTGCTTTATCTCATCTGCTCTTTAGAAATTCATCAGAAGATCATCTATACTGCTACATGCAACGTTTTCCAAAGGATGGTCCTTGCAACAGCAACTCAGAATAATCTTTTAAACTGAAATTTTCTGGGCCCCATCTCAGAAGTAAGAATTCAAAGGTTTTGTGGTCAGAGAATCTACATCTCTTGAATGAATGGATTTGTTACTAGAAAGGGATCTGGATCCAGATCTCAAGAAAGCGTTCTTGGATCTTGCACAATAAAGAATTCCAGATGAGTCCACGAAGTGACAGCAAGTTTATTAGGAAAGTAAAGGAATAAAGAATGGTTACTCTGTAGGCAGAGCAGTGGGGCTGCTCCACCAAGGATAGTTATAGTTATTTCTTGGTTATATGCTAAACAAGGGGTGGATTATTCATGAGTTTTCTGGGAAATAGGTGGGCAATTCTCAGAACTGAGGCTTCCTCCCCTTTTTAAACCATATAGGAAAACTTCCTGACATTACCATGGCATTTTTAAACTGTCATGGCACTGGTGGGACAGTTTACAAATGCCATGGTAACATCAGGAAGTTATCCTACATGGTTTTGCTTAACAAGCCTACAATAGCATGTCTTTTAACATGCTATTGCATTATAATCAGCATATAATGAGCAGGGAGGACTACCAGAGGTCATTCCCATAGCCATCATGGTTTTGGTAGGTTTTGGTTGGCTTCTTTACTGAACCTGTTTTACCAGCAAGGTCTTTGTGACCTGTATCTTGTGGTGGCCTCCTATCTCATCCTGTGAATGAGAATGCCTCACCTCCTAGGAATCCAGGCCAGTAGGTCTCAGTCTTATTTTACCCAGCCCTTATTCAAGATGGAGTCGCTCTGGTTCAAACATTTCTGACAGACTGATGGATAAATAATCCAGTCGGTTTATATGCACATAACCATTCCATCTTTCAGTCTGCAGTCTTAATTACAAATACTGCATAAGAGATTTAATGGGCCTTGCAAAGCAGAACCAGTGACACAAATATTTTAAAGCATACATATACTTAGAAATAATGCAAAACACTAGATAGTAAATTCTGACAAGTAATTCGAAAAACAGAAATAACTTTAGAGAAAATTTAGGTCTCCAAGGTAAAGTAAAAAGTTTCCATGTATTTTTGGAAACTTCATTTCTCCTTTCTCAGTTCCTCTACGATTCCATACTCCACAGCCAAGCTTACAGAGGTCTTTCTCCTCTGTAAGCTATCTTACTTGTCATTAGCCAATTTAAAAAAAAGAACAAGCAATCACATAGGCTGATGACATACAGAAAATTTGCCAAAACTTCTGGTTGAAATTGAAGAATTCAGATATTTAGATTTTTATTTATTCATCTATCCATTCATTCAAAATACACATTACTGAATGTCATGTACTGAGGGTACAAAAATGAATAAGACATATCCCATGCTTTTAAGAAACATTATTCAAAATTTAGAGATTAAGATTTCATGGCATATTCTTTCAATCCTGGGGCATTGCTTAACAAGTCTACATAAGCATTATTTAAATCTCTAGAAGAATGTACCTGTGTTTGTGCTGTTTAGTGTTAATTAAGGGTTTAGATTCCATGAAATTACATGTTAAAATATATTAGTTGGCAGAGGCCGGAGATGTTGCTAAACGTCCTACAATGTAGAATTCTCCCTAAAACAAGTAATTCTGTGTCCAAAAAATCAATAGTACTGAAGTTGAGAAACCCTGTTCCAAAGAGATCAAAAGGGAAACCAGGAGATCTTTGCCCTCCTTGGTAAGAGAAGTTTTAGTGGTTTCTGTAGTAGGTTGGTACATGGGACAGAACTCAGGAAGTGAAGCCTGTGAGTGGACACTGCAGGTTTTTCCTAGTGAAGGTTGTTAAATAAGGAAGTGGTAACATGAGAGGGCAGGCAGGGTTACTGGAAGTTTCTTTTAGGAAGGGTAATTGGTGGTACCACAGTATTTTAAAGGGTTTGAATCAACTGACGTTTTTATTTTTCATTTAGATGTTAGATGGCTTTGAAGCTTTCACCTAAGCCACGTTAGCAATGTATTCTTTTGATTAAAGATCTTTAAAGTTTCTACTTCTTTAAAAGGGGAGAAAATATTGCTGCCTATTTACGGCCTCATCTCATAGTTGCACAGCTTTAGCAAAGGAAAATACTGAAAGTGCCTTGATGTCTAATGTTGGATTCTCACTGTTAAATATTTTATGAAAATCTTTTGAACTTTTGTAATGTCAATTTAATCTTACTGCATTTCTGTAGGTAAATACCTGAATTATTCACATTAGTTTATTAACAATTTTTCATTTATTAAATAGATACTCCTTGAGTTATGCTTCTTGTACAATGAGTGACTGGCTGCTCATTATGTCTAGAAGAAAGGTTCCTCTCAGCACCCTTGTGCTTGAGAAATGGAAGGTTTGTGATATGAGAAGTAAATGTGAAGTCATTACTGTCAGAATTGTCTTTTTGTTGTTGTTGTTATTTCTTTAAAGAAGTTGTTTCTTAAGGGTGTTTGCCTCATGTGGGAAAGTCAAAGAGTGCTGTGGCTGAATGGGTCATTGTCTTCTTGTTGGAAACCTGGCAGAGCCTGTGGCTGATGGTAGGAAGGATTCTTTCTGCACTAGCTGGTGAGTGGATGTCATAGCTGGAGAGTGGGGGTTTTTCTGATCATTGGACATTGGACAGTTATCAGCTGCAGCAGTTGGCAGGGACAAGTACAGCTTTTTGTTTTGTAAGTAGAAGCAGCCAAGGCTATAGCAACAGATAAATGATTTCCTGACATCAGCAGGTCTAAGTCAGAAGTCAGTGCAAAACCATACTGTATGTTATTACACAGGGTATGGTTTTATGGGTTTCTCACAGAAATTAACCACCATTTATAGTAAAATTTTCATGATAAGATATGTCCCACGTTCCAATCAAATTAAAATCATTTTGCATCACAATACATACGGGTTTATTACTCTCTTTAGTCAGGCTTTCTTCTAAAATCATTACAGTAGCTTTTCAGTTTTCATTTTTTTCTAGACTGTCTTCTTTGAGAGTTCAAATATGTGTCTTAATTATAATGATAGTATAATTTTTATAAAATGCAAGAAGTTCTAACAATTGTTGGTTAATTAATGTGTCTCTATTGCAATATATGAGAGTAGATTCTCTCTGTAGATTTATTTGTATACCCAGGGGCTCTGTCTACTGAACAACTTCTTAAACAGGATCTGCTCCTAAAGGGAAAATCACTTTTCTTTGTATAGTCTGAAGACAGTAAGTCTGGAATACTGCTAACCCCATTTTTTCCCAGCAGAATATTGTATAAAATTGACTTACCACCCAAGCCCAACATGAAATATTTTATTCTAATTCTTATATGTAATTAAGCCTATTCAGTTATTTTGAATTTTTGTACACGTTAACAACATTTTGTCTGATGATGATGAACATTCACCTCTGTTTTTAATTAGCCCAATGAAACTGACCTTGGCTTGTGAAGTTGATGTATATACTGTCAAGAGTGTCCCTGAACATCATCTCCCAGGATGAAGAAAGAATGCAGAGGGAGGGGCAAAACCACTCTTTCCTCTGAATCTGTTAAGTTCCATCTTAGATTGTATCCAAGGCTGTGCTTTATTTACAAAGGCCATGGAAAATCAGTGAAGGAATGTGACTTAAAAAATCTTCCATAATTTCTAAAGAAACTTCATTCTTTTCTTGAACCGTCACAGAAAAACTGCTGAAAACCACTGAACAAGGTTAGTACATGCCTTTCTGAAAATGACTTTTTTCATGGGACAAAAACTTAATTTTTCTAATGAAAGAAAAACTTTCTAATAAGAATTTTATATCTTAATGAGGTACGTATATTTTTAATAAATTGATTCAGCATTGAACTGCTAAGTAGTATAACATATGTACTGTTGTTAATTTTTCTTTCATACATATGTTTCTAAAATGCCATTTTTAATTTGTTGAGTATAGAAATAGTAGGCCAACCATTTTATTGAATTTATTAAGTGATTAATAATTTGTTTCATTAATCATTTAGTGGAACAAATGAAAATATTTAATAAGTTTATCCTAATGCTTTTTTCAGAGAAAACATTTTTCCCTTAGAAAGTCCAAGTTAGTTTCTTTTCAGAAATTTTTTTTGTAATTTTCCTGTGTTCTAGAGAGCGCCTCATCTTTTTTAAACTACATCAGACATAGTATTATATTCCTCTTTTCCCCATATTCTATTCCTAGCCTAACCTGAATATCATAAAAACAAAGTAATTTTATACTCCGTAGATTAGAGATTGTGGTAAACTGCAGAAAACCCCCATGGGGTAAATGATCAGATTTGAGGATTCAGTTTCTCCTCTAACAGAAGCAGTGAAAGCTGAACCATAAATAACTGAAGTGGTGGATACAAACGATGTAATATCACATTGGAAGGGCTATGATGTAATTGTAAATGGTGCTATGAATAGACCACTCAAGTGTTCTATCAAAGGCAGGGTCTAGGGGTCCACTGGGTGGGGTTAAAGAGAAAAGGCTCTCAGATAAAGCTAGGTTTGATTAGTGTCTGTAAAACTGACTATGTGACCTGGGACAAGTTTCTCTACCTCTTGAAGCCTTGGTTTCCTCACCTGTATGTTACTTACTTCATTCAAATGTTGGGAAAATTGAATAAGATAATTCATAAAGAATGAAGCTTGAAAACTGTGTAGAAGACTTAATAAATGGTCTTGCTGCAGCTGTTGCTGCTGCTGTTTGCTTCTCCTCTACAAATGACTTGGGGAACTTAGAGCTTCAGTTACACCCGGCGGGCTTCTTCCTCCACCCCTGCTCTTTGCCTGCGCACTTCTCCCTCTCTCAAACTCCCTCTCTCAATGGTTAGGGTGTTCTTAATTTAAATTTTTGCCCCCAGCTTTTTGCAGTAAAATACTTCCTTAATCCCTTCCTTAAAATACTTCCTTAATACCAGCCTGGCAATGAAGAAGGTTGATTCTGCTGTTTTGAAGTGGGGGTTGGGGATTGCATAGTGGTAGTAATTATATCTGCAGCTCAGCCCTCAGTTTACAAATAAAGAAATTCAGGTTGTAAGTTTGATAAGATTTGGAAATACTTAACAACAGGGAACAAGAAAACTGAATAGTTAACTATATAGTATATTGGTATTGTTACAGGGTTAAAACTAACTTTGTCATTCAATTGCTTCCTGGAAATAAAACCACTCAGATAAAACCCCCCAAAAAAACAAAAAACTATTGACACACCCATATCACATTACTATAATGAAGGACCATACATTTTCTAATGCTTTTCCCTCAAATGTACATTATTTCAAATAATTTTTTTCAAATAGTTTTCTAATATAGAGGGTGGGCACCATGCCAGGTTCCCAAGATAGAAAGATAAATACTACCAGCCTTGAAGATGTTCACAGCATCACAAACACAGTCACTGGCAAGCAGTAATTATACATAGTGTACATGAGAGAGGTTTGCTGTAAGATAGCAGGGAGGGGTTTTGCATTCATTTAAATTCCTGATCCTTCCATAAGTTTTGATGGGGGATGGAAGAATACATCTTATGGGGAAGGAGAGTGTGTAGCTTCTCAAGGGAAAGAGGTTAAAGTAGATGAATTGGTTTTGGACACGCGGCAAACAGCAGGACACTTCAGGCACAAGGAGCAAGATAAAAAGGATACAGCTTGTGGATCAGTAGCTTAGCTAGAGCTGAAGCGTATAATGATGTCTGGTGGAAGTAGTGGAGAAAAGCTGGAAAAGTAGGTTGGGGCAAATCGTGAAGGGTCTGTACCTACTCCTCCCAAATGATTGTAATGCTGTACTGGTTGTGATGAATAACAGCAACTCAAGAGATTCTTAGTGTGTTCTGATTTTTCCTTCAGATATTCCTTTTAGACTGAACACTCCTAGCAGTGG
The DNA here is from genome assembly GCF_030222135.1 of Aotus nancymaae. Taxonomy (NCBI): domain Eukaryota; kingdom Metazoa; phylum Chordata; class Mammalia; order Primates; family Aotidae; genus Aotus; species Aotus nancymaae. The sequence goes on from NW_026988471.1 coordinate 36,780,193, forward strand.
TGAGGGGAATCATTTCTCCTTTTTTATATCACCCCTGCAACAGTACCTGGCAAAGTTAGTGTCTCTCTTTGATATTTAATTTTAGCTTTGCCAAGGTCAATGGTCATCACTGTCCCTGAATTTCTACTTTTCAGATAATTTTTACTGATCAAGGAATAGAAACAAAAGTATTGGAAAGGAGCAAGTGTGACATAAGAATACAGAGGGAGTCCAGCTATTTTGCTCTATGTCCGGAACTTGAAGATCAAGTCAGTATCAGCTGCCATGTTCCTCTTGGAATAGACTGGCAAGGCCTTGTTCATAGCCCATATGCCACATTTTTATTGAAAGCCTCTTCTGTGCTATGTGCTGGGGGTGCAGCAGTGAACAATTCTGTGGGCTCCTGGAAAAGCTTAAATTTTCTTTTAAATACTAAACAGCTCCTTTTAAGTATTAGCGAAGAGACAGTAAAGTTGCTTTGGTATCTAAATCTTTTTTAAAAAACTTTTTTTTTTTTGCATGATCGGTTTATATCATATTGTATTCTAGTTAAATAAAGCAACTACTAGTACTATATTGCAAGACTGCTGTAAAACATAGTAAGAGTGAAAGTGGGTTTGTAGAAGGTAATATTTTACAGTTTCAAATCTGAGAGGTTATGGATTAGTCTCCTCTTTTCTCAAATACAACTTAGTTTTTTGTTTGTTTGTTTTTTGAGACAGTCTCATTCTGTCTCAGGCTGGAGTGCAATGGTGCGATCTCACCTCACTGCAACCTTTGCCTTTGATGTTCAAGCGATTCTCAGGCTTCAGCTTCCCCAGTAGCTGGTATTACAGGCGTCCACCACCACGCCCGGCTAACTTTTTATATTTTTAGTAGAGATAGAGGTTTCGCCATGTTGGCCAATCTGGTCTCGAACTCCTGACCTCAGGTGATCCGCCTGTCTCGGCCTCCCAAAGTGCTGGGATTAAAGGCGTGAGCCACCGCGCTCGGCCCAATTTTTAAGAATGTATTTAACAGAATTGGTTTCATTACACAAACTAAATGTCAGGCATCTGAAAAGACAGAGGGTTTCATCTAAAGGCAACTCAGAATGGCTGGCAAAATTGCTCATTAAAAGAAAACGTGAGTTAACGTTAGGAAAACGGGGCTGCAGTTATCAGTTATTAGTGCAAGGCGTCTGCGTTTAACTCAGTCGTGCAGAGCAAAGTGCAAGGTTGTGCCTAGAAAGGGCACAGAAAAAGGGTTATCTAGGGGAGAGGGAGTGGGAACGAAGCGAGCTGGCGGGGGGCTGGGTGAGCTTGGGGAGTGGCAGCGATGCGAGAGGGAACGCACTGGGGTGAACCGGCTTCGAAGGGAGGCGACGGCCCCGAGCCACACGGTCCGGCGCGAGCCAGGCACCCAGCAGCGCGCAATTTTATTTTGGAAAATGTGAACCGGACGTCGGTCCCGGTGGAAATGAACCCACTGCGAGAAGGGGCGGGAGTGGCTGGCCGAGCGGCCGCGGGCTCCTCCCCCGGCGCCTCCGCTATCTGGGTCAGGACGCGACGGCCGCGGCACGGGACCTTAGGACCCGCGGGCTCCGGGGCTCCAGTCCGCCAGCCGCTGCCCGCCAGCAGGTCTTGGTCTCCGCTCTCCGACCGCCGACAGGCCGGCGCAGTGAACACAGGTGCGGGCGCAGTTTAGAACGGGGCGGCTCAGCCGGCGGGGGCCGGACGGGGCCGGGGACTTGCGGACGGAAGCGGAAGTAATTACGGTGGCGACGACTGCACTTCCGGGTTGGCGTGTCCCTGCGGAGCTTGAGCCCGCCAGTGAGTGCTTCTTTGCGTCCCCGGGGCTGGAGTAGCGGCCCGTAGTGGTTTTCCTGGCGCATCTCTCGCTGACTCCGCGCCACCTAAGCCTTAGCCCCGGAGGTCGCCGGTGTTTCCTCGCACCTTCTGCGGTTCGTGGGTAGCAGGCAGTTTGCTGCCTCGGTCTGGCTGGTTCCTGCAAACCTCAGTTTCAGCAGAGACACTTGCTGGGCTCTCGCCTCGGCTCTTTGGATCTTTCAGCCTTTCGCAAACGTTTTGTGTTTTGTTTGTGTGGGGTTTTTTGCTCTCAGACTTGGTCTGTACTAGTTTACACAAAAATGAAGGCCAGATTATCAGTTCTGCAACAAAGGCGAATAATCCAAACATCTGGGAGCCCTAAATTTAAAATAAATTATAAAATACAAAAAATCATGAAAGCCTGATGAAGTGAACTTGAGAATTCACTTCGAGAGTGCCAGGTTTTCCGGGACGCTGTAGGAAATCTGATCGCTAGTTCAAGGTCTCAGTTCAATTCCCTTAAGACACTTAAACCTTGGACTTTTTTGTAATGTCTCATTTTCCTTGCAGAATTTTTCTTAAATTCCCCGAGTTTATTAGAGTTATGCATTTTATATTTTTCTCCTCTAAGTGTCTGCTGATAAGGTAAATGAATATATATGCTAGATATGTGGTGAAAGCATAATTTTGTAAAACATAATTTCTACATCTAAAAATTTAAATAAAACTAGAACATGGAAATGAAATGTTTCTCCAGATATTTCTTCAGAAAACATTTCATTTTCATGTTCTAATTCTCTTCAGAGTCAACATTTTGATGTCATTTTAGAATATTTTATTCTCATCTCTTTTAATAACCTTTGATTAGTATGACACGTTAATTTTGGGTACCATATCTGTATTAAATTGCCATTTTCCATTGTTATTTAAGGTGCTAACCTTTCCATTGTTATTTAAGGTGCTAACCTTACAGATTGAAACGCAACAAATAATACTTTGCATCTGATTATTAGAGTTATAAAATCCATTTGGTAAAGTTTTTAATTACTATATTTTTGTACTACAAGTGTATGTTATTAACATAATTAGAAGCATGAAAGCTGAAAATGCTGGAGGCGGTGGCTCATGGCGCTATCCCAGCACTTTGAGAGGTGGAGGCAAAATTGCTTGGGCCCAGGAGTTCCAGACCAGCCTAGCAATACAGGGAGACCCACTCTCTACAAATAATTTAAAAATTAGCCAGGTGTGGTTGCCCACGCTTGTGGTCCCAGCTACTAGGGAGGCTGAGGCAGGAGGATGGCTTGAGCCCAAGAGGTCAATGCTACAATGAGCAGTGGTTGTACCACTGCACTCCAGCCTAGGTGACGGAGTGAGACTCTCTCTCAAAAAAAAGCTATGTAGATGACTTCCTACAACCTTTGAAATTATTCTGCAGGCAAGCAAGTATTCTGATGTATTTTGTACATTATTTTTAATGTGTCATTTTAAAAATTATCTGTTGAAGCACATTCGTTTTATACTGTTGTAAAAAACATAGCTTGATTTATCTTTAATTGTGTTTATTTAAAACATATCACCTCCATTAGTTCTATTTTTCTTCTAGTTAGTTTTCTTGGTTCTGAAATAATTTTTCAGCTCTGAACATCTCTGCTGAGTCAGCATTCTCCTTCACCTCCTTGTTGATGCTTTCCAAATCTTCCACATGTTGTGGGTGCATCCAAGAGTTAGGAACAGGATGTCAGAGGTGACAGTTTTCACTTCCTAGTTAGATGATCATTGGGTAAAAGACTTGACACCCGTGTGCCTTAGTTCACTTATCTGCAAGATAATAATAGGACCTGCATGAAGAGATTATTTGGAATTGGTGCAGTTTCTAAAGAAAGGGCCAAGCAAAATACAACTCTTTCCCGTCTGCTGAAACCTGGTCCTGTCTCAAGAATAAGATCTCCTTCCTAGATAGAGTTTTACTGCTTATTAAATGAAAATATTTTCCAACTAGACTATATTTCTTAATGTAGAAGGCCAAGGTATGAACAAAAGAAAGCAATCAGAATAGGAAGATTCCCTCTAATAGATCTCTAGATCAGCGTATGGACATCCTGCCTTAATAATTTGATTGACAAAAATCAAGATGATTGAACTTGATGTGTGATTATTAGCTGTAATGCAGTTGTAATTAATGGTCATATAGTGACTTTTCTTATATCATCTTTTTGCAATAAGCTTTCAGGATAATTTAGTTTCATGATACAATTTTTTGTAGAAATAGATTTACACATCTAGTAATAATAAGCTACAATTTCAGCTGAAGTTACAAATTGATCGGATTCTGCTGCTGGCATGTCTCCTGGATGAGCTGGGAGTGGGCCGTTGGTTAGACTTATAGTTCCCAGTTATACCAATTAAGTGGAAAAAAATTTTTTTAAGTTAATTCCAGACAAATTTCTCTGAGGTCAAGCAGGCCAGATTAAGTATTAAGGCTTTCTCTGAAACCTTTGGTTTAAAAGAAGGTATTCTTAAATCTCCTGGATATGATATTCACTACCTGAGGTAATTTCTAGATTTGTTTTAAATTCAGTTCTCATTGACACTTAGGCCTGTAGTGAACTGTAGAGCATCCAAATAGGATACTTTCTGTATTCCAGGCATATAATCTAGTGAAATAGGAATCACAAGAGAGATATTTTTCTTTTAAGCAGACTTTTCAGAAATAGATTATGGCTGCTTGTTCTCTCAGACCCTCTTCCACAGGGCATTTGAGAGTGTCGAATCCTAACCACTAGACCACTAGGGAAGCATTTGAAACATTTAGTTGGCCCTTTAGAGTGTAAGAAACAATGCTTGATTAGAATATGTGGAATCATAGGATATAAAGCAGAGGATGGTGAATTTCAGGTATATAACCTAATTCAGAATTTTCATCTTACTGCTATTTTTTCCCCAATTCTCACTCCCAGCTATTTACTTTTCTTCCTATCTCACTTAAGAGTGAAGCAATCAAAGAGAGCTTGCATAACTTCCCACCACCGTATCTACCGACCTACCTAAATTCTCTGCTCACATAATCTACCTTTTATTACTATGAATGAATGGTTTGTGTTCCCATCAAAGGTCAACCCCTGTACTTGTGCAACAGAGCCCATCTCCTTTGCCTCTCAAGTTTATTGCTATGCAGTTTTCTATACTTGTATTTCATCAATTTTTCTTTTCTTTTTATGGGATCTTTCTGCTGACAAACAAAAGTCTTATTTCTTGATCTTTTGGCACCGTTTTCCCATTTTATAATGGTGTAATTTCTCTTCTATTTGTTTTCTATTTGCCCATCTGTTCTTTTTTTCTCCTTTTCCTGCCTTCTTTTGGACCAAGTGAGTATCTTTAGTGTTCCATTTTTATCTCTATTATTGTCTTATTATATATTACCTTGGATTTTTGCTTTTTGGTGATTATTCTAGGGTTTATGGCTATGCATCTTTAACTTAATATGATAATGCTTCATTGTAATCTAAGACTCTTACAACAGTATACTTCCATTTGTCCCTTCCCATCCTTTGGGCTATTGTCCTACTTTTTATAAATCCTGTGATATAAACTTGGTTTACGTTGATTGAAAAAGCACCTATATTTTTGTCTCGGACAAAGACATAAATGACATTCATTTACATTTATGTTTTTAGTTTTAGAAACCAAAACCAAGAAATGCCTCATTCCATGAACAAAGAACTGATACTTGGCATCATGGTGGGAACTGCTGGAATCAGCTTGCTGCTCTTGTGGTACCACAAGGTCCGTAAACCTGGAATAGCAATGAATTTACCTAAATTTCTTTCTCTGGGTAATACATTTAATTCAGTAACTTTGCAAGATGAAATGTATAATGACCAAGGAACAACAGTAATCTTTCAAGAAAGGCAACTTCAGATAATGGAGAAGTTAAATGAATTACTGACAAATATGGAAGAACTCAAAGAGGAAATCAGATTTCTTAAAGAAGCTATTCCAAAGCTGGAGGAATATATACAAGATGAACTTGGAGGGAAAGTAACTGTTCATAAGATAAGCCCTCAGCACAGAGCAAGAAAAAGAAGGCTCCCCACAATTCAAAGTTCAGCAACAAGTAATAGTTCAGAGGAAGCAGAAAGCGAAGGAGGGTAAGTTTCTTTAAGATGTTTCCCGTGTTGAATTGATTATTGTCAATATTACTATTATTTAGGTATTTTCATTATGGATTCCAGTCATATATTCTGCCGCTCACATAAAATGAAAAGGAATGATACTTTGACTTAGATTATAATTAAAATAATATTCAGTAGTCAGTGTTTAAGCTAGTTTAGACGATATTGACAAAAAGAATATAAATAATTTACTAGTAGTAGGTGGTATTATATGAATATTGAAGAAGGCAGTAATTATTTGCCAAAGTATATAAACTATTGTTTTAATGTGGCCACTGTGTGACTCCTTATATGAGAATTCTCTAGACCACTGCTGTTCAAAAGAACTTTCTGCAGTGATGGAAATGGTCCAAGTCTGTGCTGCCCAAGATGATAGCCACTAGCCCCCTGTGGCTATAAAGCACTTGAAATGTGGCTGTTGCAACTGAGGAACTGAATTTTTCTTTTATTTTGTTGAAATTGTAATTTTATTTAATTGTAATTAATCTAAATTTAAATAGCCATTTGGGGCTAGTGGCTACTGAATTTTAGTGCAGGTCAAAAAAGATTTGAGAATATATAGGGGATTCTGTCTCATCTGTGCATGGGTTAGTCCATTGAATGTTAACACCAGGAACATCAATAAATATTCTGTTAGGGAAAAGCAAATAATGTGTGAATAAAGAAATGGTGCCTGACTAGTGTTTTTGAGGAATAAAATAGGCAGGTTAAAAAAAGGATCACTAGTGAATATGATACAGTCTGAAATTCTTGAGGGCAGGGATCTTGTGTTTTTATTGTTGTAGTCCTAACACCTTATTTCTGTGCCTAGCACAGAGTAGATGCCAGTAAAGATTTCTTGAATGAGTGATTTGCTAAATTACCTTGGAATTGGGAGAAGAGATCTGGAGGAAACAAAGGCTCTGGAGGGAGGTCCTAGGGATAAAAGCATAATTTCATAGATTAAAAAATGTCAATAGTTGATCAGGTCTTTGAGATCAGTGCTAGGACTGGAATTCTTTAGCATCTTTGTAAATGAACCAGAGTAATGACTATGAATAGTTTTCAAATAAGGCAGAGCCACAAATGATAGCTCTAGGAAGTTCTCCAAAATTTGTGTTCTTGAAGGTTGTTGGCTGGTTTTAAAATAGGTAAGGGAAATATTCAGAAGGAATCTAAAATAGTTCTAAATCATTTGAAACTGTAACTCAGAAAAGAGACCTAGTAGTCATTTATTATGGGTGTAGAAAACAGCAGCTTAGTACTCTAATGAGAAAAATTATAACATAGCATTTGGCATCATTGAGAGTTATTGAAGACGAACCAGATGGTTATCCTGCCTGTATGTAAATCTGTAATATTTCCTCATCACGTGCCTTGTGTGCAGTTTTGGCAATTGCATTTTAGAAAAGATCTAATGGAAATAGGGACTAACCAGAGAAGGTCCACTAGACTGAGAGGAAAAATGGCAGTTCTGCTAAAGGAGTGTAGACCAAAAGGGTGAATGATCTTCAATCTAAAAAGACACTGGTTAAGTTGAGCATAGGCTTATTCAAGAAATTCTGAAATTCTAGAAAAAGAGGCAAACTTTGATAAGTTTAGGATTCGTTTAGGAGAAATAAGAAGATAATTATGGGACTTAATGAATTTCAAGTAATAGTATAGGCACAAATTTTTTATGTGGTTCAAGAAGGATTTGTGAAATTTATGAATGACAGTAATGTACAGCTAGTTGGAAAAACTAGACATGTCAAACTTTAAGATTGATGTCAGGAGAGACATTCCCTCTTGCTTGATCCTGGGTGCCTTTGTTAGCAATAAAATACTAATGTGCATTTTTATATAAACAAGGCATATATGGTCTTTAGTTCTTAAAATTTACATACATGTCATTATATGGTACACATGTTTTGTAACTTGCTTTGCAATAAAATTTTTGTTCCATATGAAATTTAAAGCAGTTTTTTCTAATTCTGTGAAGAAAGTCAATGGTAGCTTGATGAGAATAGCATTGAATCTATAAATTGGGCAGTCTGACCATTTTCATGATATTAATTCTTCCTATCCATGAGCATGGAATGTTTTTCCATTTGTTTGTGTCCTCTCTTATTTCCTTGAGCAGTGGTTTGTAGTTCTCCTTCAGGAAGTCATTCATCCCTTATTAGTTGTAATCCTAGGTATTTTATTCTCTTATAGCAATTGTGAATGGGAGTTTGCTCATGATTTGGCTCTCTGTCCATTATTGTTGTATAGGAATGCTTGTGATTTTTGCACATTGATTGGGTACCCTGAGATTTTGCTGAAGTTGCTTATCAGCTTAAGGAGTTTTTGGCCTGAGACAATGGGGTCTTCTAAATATACAATCATGTCATCTACAAACAGAGACAATTTGATTTCCTCTCTTCCTATCTGAATACCCTTTATTTCTTTCTCTTGCCTGATTGCCCTGGCCAGAACTTCCAATACTAAGTTGAATAGGAGTGGTGAGAGAAGGAATCCTTGTTTTGTGCTGATTTTCAAAGGGAATGCTTCCAGCTTTTGCCCATTCAGTATGATATTAGCTGTGGGTTTGTCATAAATCGCTCTTATTATTTTGAGATATGTTCCATCAATAGCTAGTTTATTGAGTGTTTTTAGCATGAAGGGGTGTTGAATTTTATCAAAGGCCTTTTCTGCATGTATTGAGATAATCGTGGTTTTTGTCGTTGGTTCTGTTTATGTGATGGATCATGTTTATTGATTTGTGTATGTTAAACCAGCCTTGCATCCCTGGAATGAAGCTGATTTGATCTTGGTGGATAAGCTTTTTAATGTGCTGCTGGATTTAGTTTGCCAGTATGTTATTGAGGATTTTTGCATTGATGTTCATCAGGGATATTGGCCTGAAATTTTCTTATTTTGCTGTGTTTCTGCCAGGTTTTGGTATCAGAATGATGCTGGCCTCATAAAATGAGTTAGGGAGGAGTCCCTCTTTTTCTATTGTTTGGAATAGTTTCAGAAGGAATGATACCAGCTCCTCTTTGTACTTCTAGTAGAATTCAGCTGTGAATCTGTCTGGACCTGGGCTTTTTTTGGTTGGTAGGCTATTAATGACTGTCTCAATTTCAGACCTTGTTATTGGTCTATTCAGGGATTTGACTTCTTCCTGATTTAGTCTTGAGAGAGTGTATGTGTCCTGAAATTCATCCATTTCTTCTAGATTTTCTAGTTTATTTGCATAGAGGTGTTTATAGTATTCTCTGATGGTAGTTTTTATTTCTGTGGCATAAGTGGTGATCTCCTCTTTATTATTTTTCATCGTGTCTATTTGATTCTTCTCTTTTCTTCTTTATTAGTCTGGCTAGTGGTCTATTTTGTTAATCTTTTCAAAAAACCAGCTCCTGAATGGTTTTTCATGTCTCTATCTCCTTCAGTTCTGCTCTGATCTTAGTTATTTCTTGTCTTCTGCTAGCTTTTGAATGTGTTTGCTAGTTCTTTTAATTGTGATGTTAGATCTTTCTTGCTTTCTCCTGTGGGCATTTAGTGCTATAAATTTGCCCCTAAACACTGCTTTAGCTGTGTCCCAGAGACTCTGGGCACTGTGTCTTTGTTCTCATTGGTTTCAAAAAGCATCTTTATTTCTGCCTTAATTTCATTATTTACCCAGTAGTCATTCAGGAGCAGGTTGTTCAGTTTCCATGTAGTTGTGCAGTGAGTTTTGAGTGAGTTTCTTAAGTACTGGTTCTAATTTGATTGCACTGTGGTCTGAGAGACTGTTGTTATGATTCTGTTCTTTTGCATTTGCTGAGGAGTGCTTTACTTCCAATTATGTGGTTGATTTTTTTACCACTATGTAATGCCCTTCTTTGTCTTTTTTTATCTTTGTTGGTTTCAAGTCTGTTTTATCAGTGACTAGGATTGCCATCCCAGTTTGTTGTTGTTGTTGTTGTTGTTTTCTTTCCATTTGCTTGATAAATATTCCTCCATCCCTTTATTTTGAGCCTATATGTGCATGTGAGATGGGTCTCCTGAATATAACACATCAATGGGTCTTGACTCGTTATCCAATATGCCAGTCTGTGCCTTTTAATTGGAACATTTAACCCATTTACATTTAAGGTTAATATTGCTGTGTGTGAATTTGATCCTTTCATTATGATGCTAGCTGGTTATTTTGCCCATTAGTTGATGCAGTTACTTCATAGAGTCAATGGTCTTTATATTTTGGTTTGTTTGTGCAGTGGCTGGTACTGGTTTTTCCTTTCCGTATTTAGTGCTTACTTCAGGAGTTCTTGTAAGGCATTCCTGGTGGTGACAAAATCCCCTCAGCATTTGCTTTTCTGCAAAGGATTTTATTTCTCCTTCGCTTATGAAGCTTAGTTTGGCTGGATATGAAATTCTGGATTGAAAATTCTTTTCTTTAAGAATGTTAAATGTTGGCCCCCACTCTCTTCTGGCTTGCAGTTTCTGCAGATCTGCTGTTAGTCTGATGGGCTTCCCTTTGTGTGTAATCTGTCCTTTCTCTCTTGCTGCCCTTAACATTTTTTCCTTCTTTTCAACCTTGATGAATCTCACAATTGTGTCTTGGGGTTGCTCTTCTTGAGAAGTATCTTTGTGATGTTCTCTGTATTTCCTGAACATTGGCCTGTCTTGCTATGTTGGAGTTTTCCTGGATAATCTTGTGAAGTGTGTTTTCCAACTTGGTTCCATTCTCCCCGTCACGTTCAGGTACACCAATCAAACGTAGGTTTGGTCTTTTTACATAATCTTATGTTTCTTGGAGGCTTTGTTCATTCCTTTTAATTCTTCTTTCTCTAATCTTGTCTTCACGCTTTATTTTATTAAGTTGATCTTCAATCTCTGATACCATTTCTTCTGCTTGATTGATTTGGCTATTGATACTTGTATATGCTTCATGAAGTTCTCTTGCTGTGTTTTTCAGCTCCATCAGATCATTTATGTTCTTCTCTAAACTGATTATTCTAGTTAGCAATTCCTCTAACCTTTTATCAAGGTTCTTAGCTCCTTGCATTGGGTTAAAACATGCTTCTTTAGCTTGGGAGTTTGATATTACTCACCTTCTGAAGCCTACTTCTGTCAGTTCGTCAAACTCATTCTCCGTCTAGTTTTGTTCCCTTGATGGTGAGGAATTGTGATCCTTTGGAGAGAAGAGTCATTCTGGTTTTTGGAATTTTCAGCCTTTTTGCACTGGTTTTTACTCATCTTTGTGGATTTATTTACCTTTAGTCTTTGCTGTTGTTGACCTTCAGATGGAGTTTTTTGGTGGTCATCCTTTTTGTTGATGTTGATGCTATTGCTTTCTGTTTGTTATTTTCCTTCTAACAGTCTGGGCCCTCTTCTTCAGGTCTGCTGGAGTTTGCTGGGGTTCCACTCCAGACCCTATTTGCCTGGATATCACTAGTGGAGGCTGCAGAACAGCAAAGATTGCTTCCTGCTCCTTCCTCTAGAAGCCTCTTCCCAGAGGAGCACTCTCCAGATACCAGCCGGTACTCTCCTGTATGAGGTGTCTGTCAACCCCTGCTGGGAGGTGTCTCCCTGTCAGGAGGTATGGGGATCAGGGACCCACTTGAGGAGACAGTCTGTCCCTTAGCAGAGCTCGAATGCTGTGCTGGGAGATCTGCTGCTCTCTTCAGAGCCACAGGCAAAATGTTTAAGTCTGCTGAAGCTGTGCCCATAGCTCCCCCTTCCCCCTCATGTTCTGTTCCGGCAAATTGGAATTTTATCTATAAGCCCCTGACTGGGGCTGCTGTCTTTGTTTCAGAGATGCTGTCCCCAGAGAATAGGAATCTGGAGAGGTAGTCTGGCTACAGTGGCTTTATGGCCCTTTGGTGGGCTCCACCCAGTTCAAACTTCCAATTGGCTTTGTTTACATTGTGAGGGAAAAACTGCCTACTCAAGCCTCAGTAATGGCAGACCCCCTCCTCCCACCAAGCTCAAGTGTTCCAGATCAACTTCGGACTGCTCTGCTGCCAGCCTGGGAATCCTCATGTTTTTGCTCTTATTGAACACCTTCCTTCATAATTTCTTAGGAATATGTGGAAGAATTTCTTGGAAGTATACATTTGAAGTGCTGAGTTATAGACTATATTGTTACTATATATTGCTAAATTATTCCTTAAAGTGTACCAAGTTACCATCCTATGAGCAGTGTATGAGAATTCTTATCTTCCCATACAAATTCTTATATTGTCAGACTTTTTAATTTTAGCCATCCTGATGGAGACGAAATGGTAACTAATTATTTTTCAATTTCCCTGAACACTAGTGAGATTGAACTTTTCATCATTCATTTGCCATTTAGATTTCTTCTATGAATTTCTTTTTAAAAAAGAAAAGTTGACATTAACAAATGAAGTCCCCTTATTCATTCAATGTGAGTGTCTTCTCTGTGGTAGGCACTGTCTGAACTCTGGGGGATCTAGCAGGAAACAAAGCAAAGTCTTGCAAGTAAAACAGATTAAAAAAAAAACTAGCAGGATGTTAAAGAGTGATGCTCTTGGTCTTTTAACTAGTTAAAACTAGAACCCTAAGGGCCAAGAACAAAGCAATAAGTGCCAAGCACCTTTCTATCCTGCAGCCAGATGCTAGACCTTCCTGAGCAGGACTTGCTAAGAGATTGAAGCCACTGCCAGCATGAGCAGCCATCCACATGCTACCGATGAAGGAACTGCTAAAGGCTGAGAAGCATTTCTCCCTGGAAAGTTGTTCACGTTCTGGGCATCCCACTGGTATGATTATGAAGCTGGATGCTGTGGGAACAGATGCCATTGCACAACCACAAGGTATAGCATGGGAAAAGAGAAGAGAGTGGAGTATATAGCTTTCTGGAACCAGTAATGAAGGAATGGACAGAGGTGAATGAGCCTGCAAAAGAAGAGAGATGACAGGTCAATGAAGTGAGCAGTGAACCAGCGGACAAAGGTGTCACAGAAACCAAGAGAGGACAAGAATTCCAGAATAGTGGTAAAAGCCACAAGTTTTAGAATCATTCTGACCCAAGCATGAATCCTGATTCAGCCTTTAGCTGTGTAACTTCTCCAAACCTCAATTTATTTATCTTAAAATGTGGTTGATAATGCATGTCTCATGTTTTTTTAGATGATAATGAAAGTTAAGATAATCAAGTTGCTTTGCACTGTCTAAAATAAATTCCTTTTTTTTTTTTTTTTTGAGACGGAGTTTCGCTCTCGTTACCCAGGCTGGAGTGCAATGGCGCGATCTCGGCTCACCGCAACCTCCGCCTCCTGGGTTCAGGCAATTCTCCTGCCTCAGCTTCCTGAGTAGTTGGGATTACAGGCACGCGACACCATGCCCAGCTAATTTTTTTTTTGTATTAGTAGAGACGGGGTTTCACAATGTTGACCAGGATGGTCTCGATCTCTTGACCTCGTGATCCACCCGCCTCGGCCTCCCAAAGTGCTGGGATTACAGGCTTGAGCCACCGCGCCCGGCCTAATAAATTCTTTTAAATAATGAATTACTTTATAAATTAGAAGGAAATGGTCAGATGTATTAAATGTACTGGAATAGGAGTTGGCAAACTTCTTCTGTCAGAATTTTAAGCTGTATATTTCATAAATCATTCATTGTGCTCCATTCTATTATATATACACTTTTCATGTTAAACTGCAATTAAACTCTCTCCCTATTCTTCTAAATTAACTTTCCGAAGTTGGAGTCTAGTCTTTTCCCCCTTAGGGTATGCATTAATTGAGGCTTTCTTTTCACTGTGACTTTATAATGTCTAGTATGCAATATTTCTACTCCCCACATCTGCACATTCACCTTGCCCTTCCCCCTACCACCTAAGAAAAAGAGATGGTCATGCTAACAGGTGAAGTATGTAAGGTGTCTGCATATTTTGTGCAGCTTCAGAGTTAGATTGAAATCACCAGGCACAGACTTAGTCTTGTCATTTTGTTTACGCATAGGGGAAAACAATTCCGTTTATTAAATGTTTTGTGTAACTACACCCAAGTTTTGCCATGCTGAAAACTTGGACCTTTTCTGTGTAGTGATTTTTTAATTTTAGTTTTCATAACCTGGAACTGAAACTGTTGTTTTTGCATGATATATGTAGTGTCTTATAACTGGAGTTTGCTTTGTTTTATAGTATCTGTACTCCTTGGATTTTTCAAGGGTTATTTTGTAAACAGATGACGAACTTCTCATTGAAAACACAATTTTAAAAAGCCAATCTCAAAAAAAAAAAGAATTTTAGACTCTGAGGACCATACGATCTCTATCTCAAATATTTAACTCTGCCATTGTAGTGTGAAAGCAGCCATAGGCAATATGGGTATGGCTGCATTCCAATAAAAATTTATTTACAAAAACAAGTAGCTGGTAGATTGGGCCCCAGGGTATAGTTTGCCAACCCCTGAACTAGAAAAATACGTATAACAGTAGCCTTTCACTTCTAATGTATTTGGTCAGGTAAAATAGGGACTGAACTGTGTTTGCCAGATTTGAGACTTAGGAGGTCATTTATTGAGAAACCTTTCAGGATCAGTTGCTGGGTGATTATAAGTACAGAAACCTGATCTAGGCCTGGACAAATAAAAGAGAGGTAAAGATGTGGACACCAGAAGGGCAGACGCTTATTTCAAGGAACTTGACTTTAGATGGAAGGAGGATGTATAATTAAGAAGGGGTATCAGTTTCAGAGAACGTATGTTTTATGTTTTATTTTTTGTGTTTGTTTTCACCTGAGAGATACTTGAGCATATTTATGGGCTACAGGGAAGAAGCCAATACAGAGGGCAAGAGTAAAAATGCAGGAAAGGGGCCTTTTTAAAAAATATCAGAAACAAAGCAAAGGAAATAAACTATGAAACAAGGTGGTGTCACCTGACCCTTTTAGCAGCAGTACACCTCAGGTATTGGGGTAACATGTCGAAGAAAGAATAGTATCACTTGCAGACTCTAGAGAAACTGTATTAAGCTCAAGATAGTATCTGGTAACATGGAAACTGACAATATAAAGTAGCATTGCTGCCCCCTAGTAAAGGAGTAAGTATTAGCTTGGAAGAGGGTAAGCTCTTCTCTACATTTTGTTATCTTCCTCATCAGTGTCCCTGTTAGCATTAAATCTATAAATATAATAACCAATAGATTTTTATTGGAGGGCATTCAGTCCTAGTATTACTCACTGTCTTTTCTAGACTCCAGCTTAGATAGGCAGCTGCTGTGAGGTACCTCAGAAGACGCTTCTGTCTTGATTCGGGATTGTCGTGACCCATATGTTCAGGAACAGAGCTACTCAAACAGTGGTCTGTGGACCAGCAACATCAGCATCCCATCTAGCCTGTGAGAGTGTGGGAAATGCACATTCTCAGGACATATCCCAGACATAGTGAATCAGGATGTCTGGGAGTAGTGCTCAGGAATCTGCATTTTAACAAGCTCTGTTGGATGACTTTTACACTCCCTAACGTTTGAGAAGCTTTGTTCTAGAAGAGTTTCTAACATCCACCTGAGCGATCGTGATGAAATTGTGGGTTTAATGAGTGGCGATTATGGTTACAGATAAACAAAAGTTTCATTGGGTATAGTGAGTATAATGATGGACTCTTGACCTTGGTGAGAATAGAGTAGCTGTAGTAGAAAAGGAGGATGGTTGGGTGGCCACAGGGCATGATAAAAGAGAATTGGGAATGAATTGATGGAAGAACATGTTTTAGATGCTTGTTATTATAAGGGGTTACTATTTGCTTTTGGGCTAAGTCTAATTTTGGTTCTCTTAAAAATAAGCCAAAAGGATGCAGTTTGAGGACAGTTAGAGAGATAAGTTCTTCGTCTAGAACAATATTAAACAGCTTCTAGATATTACCTGTACTGGTATGAGATTTATTTTCTGATGTCTGAGCAGATCTGGATCTTCTTCCTCATCCCCCAAATACACACACACCCAAACCCCTTCTTTTATGTCTGGATAATCGTAGATTTGCTTGAATAGAGTCAGGGGAGTGATCTGACCTCTTTATTACCTCCACTGAGTAGCAATGATTGACAGTTTTTAGATCTAGTCATAAATAATTATTTCCTTTGGGTAGTTCAGTAAGCAGATGCTTCTTTTAGAGGACATTGGTGGCAGTGTTAAACAACAAGCTGGCCCAATTTTGCAAAGAAAAATTTCTTATAGGAACTTTATAAGCATTACATATTCTGTTCTTGCAAAGTGCAAAAGAGATCCTTTTGGAAAATGATAATCAGATCTTAGTGTGGCTTAGGAACAAAAGACAGTAATCTCACAAGAGAGGGAAAATGTAATAGATTGTTACAGAGACAAACAGTCCTTCTTGGGCTTCTTGTGCTCCCAGACATCTTGTTACATGAGCCAAGCATATAAGGCCCTGATCACTCTTTATGTGGGCCATTTTCAGGGTTGTGGTGAGCAACCTTGAAGAATGAGTTACTGTTTCCCTTCAGGACCGAGACCAGGTTTAGCAGATTTGCTTACTGCTTGCTGTAGAAGTGGTAGACCATCTAAGCTCAGTGTTCTTTTCTGTAACACAATCCACTGTGAATGCAAGTCTTCTTGAATCCTCTGCATTGCCCCTGTGGCAATATGTGACAAAACAGAACCAATGTAAATGTCCTCATGATCATGCTGCTTTGCTGTGTCATAAGTAACATAAGTCTTCTGTCTTCTGTCTCTAACCCAGTAATGTCATGTCTTCTGCCAACATCCATGACCCAGTAAGAAATTAATTTATTAGCTTGCATATAGAGTAAAATCAAATCACAAATCCGACCGTCATATGGTGAACATTAGAGGCTTTGGGTCTCTTAAAAAGGAATTTGTTCAAGAATTTCCTGCAGTAGGGTGTTAGAAAGGAAGCAAAGGCTAGAGGTAGTAGTAATATTTAGGATCAGGAGATTTCACAGTAAATAAAAGTATTTGAGGTGGTGTTTCATGTCATAGGTAACTATACACATACACATATACCTGTTATGGGGACAATAGCCCAAATTGATTTGGATAAGAAAGGACAGTGTTTCTTTTCTAATAACTCTGTTAACGTAGTGTTTAGGTGAGTATCAGTTGTTCTGAGGAGTGCTAAATAGTGGCATAGCATATCCCCATGATCTGTGCAAATGGCCCAAGCAATCAGATGGCATACTTTATTGCCATCGTGGATGAGTCTTGTTTCATTTGTGGGAACAATGACATTTGCTACTTATTAAACTTTTTTTCCCTTCTCAATGTACCTTTAGGCCAAAGTCTCTAACAGTTGCTTTTCCGAATCACTGGAGGATGCAAAAATCTGACGTAAAGAATATTCAAGTGAAAGAAGAATGAGTTAGTAGGACGGGGATGTGGAAGGCAGCTGGTGAGAGAGATGGTCCAAATTAAGGATTGTACAGGTGTCATATATGTTATTGTCCTCATCCAGCTGTTTTCCCACCCCTGGATTTATTGGCTAACTCCTCGAACAGTGAAGGTAAAAACACATTCCACAGCCATGTGAATTCCAACTGTTGAGAAAGGTTAGCTACAGAGCAATTCTATTCTAAACTGACGTCACAAGATTTTAGAGTCTCTGTTATCACACTCGTATGTTGTTGCCATGTTAATTCCATATTGCAGTTTGAGCATTCAGTCTTCTGACCTGTTCCACCTACACAGGGCATTTTATGGCTTAATGATGATGGCCTAGAAGGGAAGAGAGAGACTTACTTTGGATTAAATTCAAAATGGGAAAATGCTTAAGGTAAGCCTTAGAAAAAAAACTTTAACATGTGCTAAAAACACATGAAAATATTCATAAACCAAGCTTTAGTGCTTCCTTTAGTTTTCCATGATAACTGGATATACTGGACTATCTGGATATTCACTTAAAACATTCTCCCCAGAGAGATTCTGCTTCATCCATGGTTACTATTTTAAAATACAATGAGTCAACAGAGTATAAGTTTATTCTCCTTAACTCCTTTAAATACAGTAGTTTAGTAGTCTCAAGCAGATATTCTGGTTTATTACCTTTAAAACCAGTTCTATCTTTTCCTTTGGGAATCTCGCACGTTTCCCCTGATCTTTCTTTCTACCTGCTTCCCTGATTTTTTCAACTTCTCTTCCTAAGGTTTAATAGTGTGAGTAGGAACTGCATAGGTAGAGATAACCTTTTAGACTTATGCGTTCTTTTGGGTACCTCTTTGTGACCATTAACTTTAGCTCCCCTATTCTTCTTATTCCCTGCTGTTTCCGTATTGATGTGGAAACAATACCAATTGGTGGCCACCAAAAGGTGGATATTAGTCTTCAGGAGGCTTGGCAGGTCTCCACTCTGCTCCCTATTTTTTTCCTCATTTGACCCTTTTCTCACTCTAGCTGCTGCAAAGAGGACCAGAGCTTCCAACGATGTTGTCCAGAAGATCAAGTTATTACAAATGCCCGGCATCATGGAGCTTCTTCTATTTTACAACCAAATGTATCTCTTGGTCATGAAACATCTTATTCCCCTGTGACACATAAAGTCAATTCAGCCAAAGCAAGTAGAAGGTTATCGTCTCTATCTAAAGTCCATCTTTCTCTGAAAGGTGTTCTTTATTTGCTAGATTTCAAAAAGGAAATGCTTCCTCTTACTGGCAGCAAAGTAGAGCTAACTTTGATTCTGAAGAAGACAGAAGCTTCACTGATTTAAAATCTTCCTCAGACCATTTTAGTAGACTTATGTCCCACAGAAGCCGTTTCTCATCCCGTAAACTAAGTATAGTTTCCTGTTAGAAAAGTGTGATTTTTTTTGATCCTCAAGCAAGTGGCCAGAGTGTGTTTAATCTAAATGAAATCGAAATCTTTTTTAAAACCTCAAGTAATAATGATGCTCAAAAACATATAACCGTCTCTGCTCCTGAATATAGCACTAAAAATTTTAAGAATTTTGAAATAAACACCACTTCTCCAGCCTTTCGGAACAGTATTGATAGAGCCTCCTATCAACAAAGCGCATCATCCTTCTTTTCTCTTGCAAGTGATCAACAAAATGGAATTGCCACTGATATTCAACAAAGGGGCCAATTAAGTAAAGATTTAAAAGATTTCCTTCTTCCTGATTCTGAAAGTTACAGCACAGATCATTCTCCAGTCATGATTCAACAGCATCCCTCTCAAAGTGGAACTTTGTCATTCCTCCATAAAGCTGGAATTTCTTAATCTTATAAAGATTCTGATTGCTTTATCCCATTGGAAAGCGAAGTAACTTCAGGCTCCTTTGAAGATGAAGATAGATCTTCACTTTTTGAAATTCCTAAAATAAGGTCTCCTCAGACTTTACCCTCTCTTAGAAGGGCACCTCAAATGGTTTTCCCACCAGTCATCTTCATAGTCTGTAGAATTCACTGCTCATAAACTTCCCTTTCCTCACCAAGCTTCACTGCATTCTCTGAAAATGATTCCTACATTTCGGTATAAATTTAATTGCTTTACTTTTGAAAGTTAGTTTACTGATGTTATTGGACTATGGAAGTCAAAGATAATTTTGTTTCAAGCTTTTTTTCAGATTTACTGCTTAAAGATGGGCTAATCTCAGATTTCTGAGTGACTATTGTAATACTTTTGTTATCTGAAAATAACATCAACCCTCGATGTATGGACGTTCTAAAAGTAATACATTTCTGAGAGTGTAGTATCTTCTTTTATGATACTCTAATCAATAGAAATAGTATGCTTTTTTAAAAATATATTTTATTGTGTTTTAGGTTTTGGGGTACATGTGAAGAACATGCAGGACCATTGCATAAGTACATACATGGCAATGTGGTTTGCTGCCTTCCTCCCCATCACCTATATGTGGCATGTCTCCCCATGTTATCCCTCCCCAACTTCCCACCCCCCGCTGTCCCTCCCCTAGCTTGCCCCCACAGACCTCAGTGTGTGATGCTCCCCTCCCTGTGTCCATGTGTTCTCATTGTTCAACACCTGCCTATGAGTGAGAACATGTGGTGTTTGATTTTCTGTTCTTGTGTCAGTTTGCTAAGAATAATGGTTTCCAGGTTCATCCACGTCCCTACAAAGGATACGAACTCATCGTTTTTTATGGCTGCATAGTATTCCATAATGTATGTGTGCCACATTTTCCCTGTCCAGTCTATCATCGATGGGCATTTGGGTTGGTTCCAGGTCTTTGCTATTGTAAACTGTGCTGCAATGAACATTCGTGTGCATGTGTCCTTATACTAGAACGATTTATAATCCTTTGGCTATATACCCAGTAATGGGATTGGTGGGTCAAATGGAATTTCTATTTCTAGGTCCTAGAGGAATCGCTACACTGTCTTCCACAATGGTTGAACTAATTTATACTCCCACCAACAGTGTAAAAGTGTTCCTGTTTCTCCACATCCTCTCCAGCATCTGTTGTCTGCAGATTTTTTAATGATTGCCATTCTAACTGGCATGAGATGGTATCTCAATGTAGTTTTGATTTGCATTTCTCTAATGACCAGTGATGATGAGCATTTTTTCATGTTTGTTGGCCTCATATATGTCTTCTTTTGAAAAGTATCTGTTAATATCCTTCGCCCACTTTTGAATGGGCTTGTTTGTTTTTTTCTTGTAAAACTGTTTTAGTTCTTTGAAGATTCTGGTTATTAGCCCTTTGTCAGATGAGTAGATTGCAAAAAATTTTTCCCATTCTGTTGGTTGCTGATTGACTCTAATGACTGTTTCTTTTGCTGTGCAGAAGCTCTGGAGTTTAATTAGGTCCCATTTGTCTATTCTGGCTTTTGTTGCCAATGCTTTTGGTATTTTAGTCTTGAAGTCTTTGCCTATGCCTATGTCCTGAATGGTTTTGCCTAGGTTTTCTTCTAGGGTTTTTATGGTGTTAACTCTTATGTTTAAATCTTTAATCCATCTGGAGATAATTTTAGTGTAAGGTGTCAGGAAGCAGTCCAGTTTCTGCTTTCTGCACATGGCTAGCCAGTTTTCCCAACACCATTTATTAAACAGGGAATCCTTTCCCCTTTGCTTGTTTTTGTCAGGTTTGTCAAAGATCAGATGGTTGTAGATGTGTGGCGTTGCTTCCGAGGCCTCTGTTCTGTTCCATTGGTCAATATCCCTGTTTTGGTACCAGTACCATGCTGTTTTGATTACTGTAGCCTTGTAGTAGCATTTGAAGTCAGGTATGTGGGTTATACCTGGCTATGTGGGCTCTCTTTTGGTTCTATATGAAGTTTAAGGTGATTTTTTCAGTTCTGTGAAGAAGATCATAGGTAGCTTGATGGGAATAGCATTGAATCTATAAATTACTTTGAGCAGTATGGCCATTTTCATGATATTCATTCTTCCTAACCATGAGCATGGAATGTTTCTCCATCTGTTTGTGTCCTCTCTTATTTCCTTGAGCAGTGGTTTGCAGTTCTCCTTGAAGAGGTCCTTTACATTCTTTGTTAGTTGTATTCCTAGGTATTTTATTCTCTTTGTAGCAATTGTGAATGCAATTTGTTCTTGATTTGGCTCTCTTTAAGTCTGTTATTGGCGTATAGGAATGCTTGAGATTTTTGCATATTGATTTTGTATCCTGAGACTTTGTTGAAGTTGCTTATCAGTTTCAGGAGATTTGGGGCTGAGACGATGGGGTCTTCTAAATGTACAATCATGTCATCTGCAAATAGAGACAATTTGACTTCCTCCTTTCCTAATCGAATACCCTTTATCTCTTTTTCTTGCCTGATTGCTCTGGCTAGAACTTCCAATACTATATTGAATAGGAGTGGTGAGAGAGGACATCCTTGTCTAGTACCAGATTTCAAAGGGAATGCTTCCAGTTTTTGCCCATTCAGTATGATATTTGCTGTGGGTTTGTCGTTAATAGCTTTTATTATTTTGAGATACATTCTGTCAATATCTAATTTATTGAGAGTTTTTAGCATAAAAGGCTGTTGAATTTTGTCAAAGGCCTTCTCTGCATCAATTGAGATAATCATGTGATTTTTGTCTTTGGTTCTGTTTATGTGGTGGATTACGTTTATAGATTGGCGTATGTTGAATCAGCCTTGCATCCCTGGGATGAAGCCTAGTTGTTCATGATGGATAAGCTTTTTGATGTGCTGTTGCAATCGGCTTGCCAGTATTTTATTGAAGATTTTAGCATTGATGTTTATCATGGATATTGGCCTGTAGTTTTCTTTTTCTGTTGAGTCTCTGCTGTGTTTTGGTATCAGGATGATGTTGGTCTCATAAAATGATTTGGGACGGGTTCCCTCTTTTTGGATTGTTTGGAAGAGTTTCAGAAGAAGTGGTACCAGCTTCTTTTTGTATGTCTGGTGGAATTCAGTTGTGAACCCATCTGGACCTAGGCTTTTTTTGGTTGGTAGGCTATTAATTGCTGCCTCAACTTCAGCCCTTGTTATTGGTCTATTCAGGGTTTCGACTTCTTCTTGGTTAAGGCTTGTGAGGATGCAAGTGTCCAGGAATTTATCCATTTCTTTCAGGTTTACTGGTTTATCTGCTTAGAGTTGTTTGTAGTAAGTTCTGATGGTAGTTTGTATTTCTATGTAATCTGTGGTGATATCCCCTTTATCATTTTTTATTGCTTCTATTTGATTCTTCTCTCTTTTCTTTTTTATTAATCTTGCTAGTGGTCAATTTTGTTGATCTTTTAAAAAGCCGAGCTCCTGGATTTATTGATTTTTTGAAGGGTTTTTTGTGTCTCTGTCTCCTTCAGTTCTGCTCTGATCTTAGTTACTTCTTGTCTTCTGCTAGCTTTTGAGTTTTTTTGGTCTTGCTCCTCTAGCTCTTTCAATCTTCATGATAATGTGTCGATTTTAGATCTTTCCTTGCTTCTCATGTGGGCATTTATTGCTATAAATTTTCCTCTAGACACTGCTTTAAATGTGTCCCAGAGATTCTGGTAGGTGGTGTCTTCATTCTTGATGGTTTTGAGGAACATCTTTATTTCTGCCTTCATTTCATTGTTTATCCAGTCAACATTCAAGAGCCAGTTGTTCAGTTTCCATGAAGTTGTGTGGTTCTGAGTTAGTTTCTGAATCCTGAGTTCTATTTTGATTGCACTGTGGTCTGAGAGACTGTTATGATTTCCATTCTTTTGAATTTTCTGAGGAGTGATTTACTTCCAATTATGTGGTCAGTTTTAGAGTAGGTGCAATGTGGTGCTGAGAAGAATGTATATTCTGTGGATTTAGGGTGGAAAGTTCTGTAGATGTCTATTAGGTTTGCTTGGTCCAGATCTGAGTTCAACTCCTGGATATCCTTGTTAATTTTCTATCTCGTTGATCTGTCTAATACTGACAGTGGAGTGTTAAAATCTCCCACTATTATTGTGTGGGAGTCTTAACCTCTTTGTAGGTCATTAAGAACTGCTTTATGTATCTGGGTGCTCCTGTATTGGGTGCATATATATTTAGGATCATTAGCTCTTCTTGTTGAATTGATCCTTTTACCGTTATGTAATGCCCTTTTTTGTCTCTTTTGATCTTTGTTGGTTTAAAGAGTCTATTTTATCAGAGACTAGGATTGTAACTCCTTTTTTTTGCTCTCCATTTGCTTGGTAAATCTTCCTCCATCCCCTTATTTTGAGCCTGTGTGTGTCCTTGCACATGAGCTGGGTTTCCTGGATACAGCACACCAGTGGGTTTTGACTTTTTATCCAATTTGCCAGTCTGTGTCTTTTGATTGGGGCATTTAGCCCATTTACATTTAAGGTTAATATTGTTATGTGTGAATTTCATCCTGCCATTTTGATGCTACCTGGATGTTTTGACCATTAGTTGACACATTTTCTTCATTGTGTAGATGCTGTTTACAATTTGGTACTGGTTGTTCCTTTCTATGTTTAGTGCTTCTTTCAGGAGCTCTTGTAAGGCAGGCCTGGTGGTGACGAAATCTCTCAGCCATTGCTTGTTTGTAAAGGATTCTATTTCTCCTTTGCTTATGAAGCTTAGTTTAGCTAGATATGAAATTCTAGGTTGAAAGTCCTTTTCTTTAAGGATGTTGAATATTGGCCCCCACTCTCTTCTGGCTTGTAGGGTTTCTGCCGAAAGATCCACTGTGAATCTGATGGGCTTCCCTTTGTGGGTAACCCAACTTTTCTATCTGGCTGCCCTTAGCATTTTTTCCTTCATTTCAACCCTGACAATTATGTGTCTTGGGGGTTGCTCTTGTTGAGGAATATCTTTGTGGTGTTCTCTGTATTTGCTCAACTTGAATGTTGGCCTGGCTTGCTAGGTTGGGGAAGTTCTCCTGAATAATATCCTGAAGAGTGTTTTCCAGCTTGGATTCATTCTCTCTGTCACATTCAGATATGCCTATCAAACGTAGATTAGGTCTTTTCACGTAATCTCGTATTTCTTGGAGGCTTTGTTCATTTCTTTTCACTCTTTTTTCTCTAATCTGGGCTTCTCGTTTTATTTCATTGAGTTAATCTTCAATCTCCGATATCCTTTCTTCTGCTTGGTCAATTCAGCTATTGAAACTTGTGTATGTGTTGTGAAGTTCTCGTGTTGTGTTTTTCGGCTCCATCAAGTCATTTATGTTCTTCTCTAAGCTCTTTATTCTCGTTAGCATTTTGTCAAACCTTTTTTCAAGGTTCTTAGTTTCTTTGCATTGGGTTAGAACATGTTCTTTTAGCTCAGAGAAGTTTCTTATTACCCACTTTCTGAAGCCTGTTTCTGTCAATTCATCACACTCATTCTCCATCCAGCCTTGTTCCCTTGCTGGTGAGGAGTTGTGATTCCTTGGGGAGGAGAGGCGTTCTGGTTTTGGGTGTTTTCATCCATTTTGGGCTGGTTTCTATCTTTTTTTTTTTTTTTTTTTGAGACGGAGTTTCGCTCTTGTTACCCAGGCTGGAGTGCAATGGTGCAATCTCGGCTCACTGCAACCTCCGTCTCCTGGGTTCAAGCAATTCTCCTGCCTCAGCCTCCCGAGTAGCAGGGACTACAGGCGTGCACCACCATGCCCAGCTAATTTTTGTATTTTTAGTAGAGATGGGTTTTCACCATGTTGACCAGGATGGTCTCGATCTCTTGACCTCATGATCCACCCGTCTCGGCCTCCCAAAGTGCTGGGATTATAGGCGTGAGCCACTGCGCCCGGCCTCTTTCTATCTTTGTTGATTTATCTACCTGTGGTCTTTGTAGTTGGTGACTTTCAGATGGGATCTCTGAGTGGACATCCTTTTTGTTGATGTTGATGTTGAAGTTATTTCTTTCTGTTTTTTAGTTTTCCTTCTAACAGTCAGGCCCCTCTGCTGTAGAACTGCTGGAGGTCTGCTCCAGACCCTGCTTGCCTGGGGATGACCTGTGGCAGCTGCAGAACAGTAAGGTTTGCTGCCAGTTTCTTCTTTCGTTATCTTCATCCCAGACGGATACCCGCCAGGTGTCAGCCTGAGTTCTCCTTGATGAGATGTCTCTTTATATATATGGGGGTCAGGGAGCTGCTTGAGGAGACAATCTGTCCCTTATAGGAGCTCAAGTGCTGAGCTGGGAGCTCCATTGTTCCATTCAGAGCTGCTGGGTAGGTACATTTAGGTCTGCTGCAGTGGAACTCATAACTGCCTTTTTTACTGGGTGCTCTGTCCTGGGAAGGTGGGGATTTATTTACAAGTTCCTGACATGCTGCTGCCTTTTTTCAGAGATGCCTGCCCAGCAAGGAAGTAGACTAATGACAGTCTACCAGCAGAGGCATTGCTGAGCTGCCATGGGCTCTGCCCAACTGCTATGTGAACTTCCTTGTGATTTTGTTTACAGAGGCATAGTTAGAACTGCCTTGGTAATGGCAGTCTGCCTCGGTAATGGTAGACTGCCTCAGTAATGGCAAACTGCCTCAGTAATTGACTGATTGCCTCAGTAATGGTGGACTGCCTTGGTAATGGTGGACTGCCTCGGTAATGGTGGATGCCCTTCCCCACACTGAGCTGGACCATCCAGGGTCCAGCTGCTTTTGCTATGAAACTCTCAATCCAGAGCATATCAGATTGCTGGTCTTTGTTGGGGTGGGACCCGCCAAGCCAGATCTCCTAGCTCCCCATTTCTGCCCCCTTTTTTTTCAGTTGAATGGGCAGCTCTGTCTCCGAGGCATTCCAGCACCAGTTGAAATGGCCACCCAGATTTGTTTTTGTGTGAGTTTTTTGTGTGGAGTTTTTTTTGTGTGTGAGTTTTTGTGTGGAGACCCGCTGCGCCGGCTGAAACAAAGTGGAAACTCATGGCACTTTTCAGCCCAGGAATCTCCTGGTCTGTGGGCAGTAAAAACTCATTTGGAAATGTGGTGATCACTCACCCTCTGCGTTGTTCTCGCTGGGAACTGCCCTTCAGAGTTGTTCCTATTCGGCCATCTTCAGGCTGCCTACTCTTCCACCATATTGTTTTTTTACAGTGACCGCACCATTTTACATTTGCACCAAGAGTATAGAAGGATTCCAGTTTCTCCACTACCTTGCCAACACATATTATTTTGTTTTGTTTTGTTATAGTAGCCATCCTAATGGGTATGTGGTAGTATCTCATTGTAGTTTTTATTTGAATATCCCTAATGATTATTGACGTTGAACATCTTTTTGTGTGGCTGCTGCTCATTTGTATATCTTCTTTAGAGAAATATCTGTTCAGGTCCTTTGACTATTTTTCAAATCAGGTTGTTTGTTTTTGTTGTTGTTGATTTGTAGGAGTTCTTTATATATTTTAGGTATTAACCCTTTAACAGACATATAATTTGCAAATATTTTCTCCCAATGTGTAGGTTGCCTTTTTACTTGTTTATTGTGTCCTTTGATCCATAGAGGTTTTAGGTTTTGAGGTAGTCTAGTTTATCAGTTTTTTTCTGGTTTTGCCTATGCTTTTAGTGCCATATCCAATAAATCATTGCCAAATCCACTCTTGTGAAGCTTTTGTACTATGTTTTCTTTTATGGATTTTATAGCTTTAGGTTTTATATTTATGTTTTTGATGCATTTTGAGTTAATTTGTGTGTGCGATGTTAAGTAATGGTCTTACTTCATTCTTTATATGTGGCTACCCAGTTTTCTCAACACCATTTGTTGAAGAGATTACCCTTTCTCCATTGAATGGTCTTGGAACCTTTGTCAAAAGTCATGACCATACATGTGTGGTTTACTTCTGGGCTCTCCATTTTCTTTCACTGGCCTATACATCTATCTTTATGCCACACTGTACCACACTGTTTTGGTTACTGTAGCTTTGTAGTAAGTTTTAAAATCAGGAGGTGTGAGACCTCCAACTTTGTTTTTCTTTTTCAAGAACATCTTGGCCATTTGGAATGTGTTGAAATTCCAAATGAATTTCAGGATAGATTTTTCTATTTCTATAAAAAGTAGCATTGGGATTTTCAGAGGGATTGCATTGAAGCTGTAGATTACTTTGGGTAGGATTCATATCTTAACATTATAAACTTTCAAATCTGCAAACATGGGATGTCTTTCTATTTCTGTTTGTATCTTCTTTAAATTCTTTCAGCAGCGTTTTGTTGTTTTCCATGTACAGGTTTTTCATCTCCTTAGTTAAGTTTATTTCTATGTATTCTACACTTTTGATGCAATTAGAAATGAAACTATTTTTATGATTTTCTTTCCAGATAGCTCATTGTTAATGCATAGAAACAACTGATTTTTGTTTGTTGATTTTCTATCCTGCAACTTTGCTGAATTTATTAATTCTTATTTTGGGTATGTTTGTGAAATATTTAGGGTTTTTTTCCTATCTATAAGATTATGTTGTCTGTGATCAGAGGATAACTTTGCTTCTTCTTCTCTAATTCGGATGCCTTTTATTTCATCATCTTGCCTAGTTGCACTGGCTGGGACTTTTAATACTAAGTTCAATAGAATTGATAAACAGCACCCTTGTCTTGTTCCTAATCTTTCAGCCTTTCACCATTAAGTATGATGTTAGCTGTGGACTTTTCATATATGGCCTTCATTGTGTTGAAGCAGTTTCTTTTTATTCTTAGTTTGTTGAATGTTTTTTTCCCAAAGAGGTGATAAATTTTATGAAATACCTTTTCTGCATCAATGGAGATGATCATGAGTTATTTTTCCCTTCATTTTGTTTATGTGGTATTGATATGGTTTGGCTGCGTCCCCACCCAAATCTCAACTTGAATTGTATCTCCCAGAATTCCCACATGTTGTAGGAGGGATAGGGGGATAATTAAATCATAGGGGCCAGTCTTTCCCATGCTAGTCTCATGATAGTGAATAAGTCTCATGAGATCTGATGGGGTGATCTGGAGTTTTCACTTTTGCTTCTTCCTTATTTTTTCTTGCCACCATCATGTAAGAAGTGGCTTTCGCCTCCTGCCATGATTCTAAGGCCTCTGCAGCCATGTGGAACTGTAAGTCCGATCAAACCTCTTTTTCTTCTCAGTCTTTGGTATGTCTTTGTCAACAGCTTGAAAACGGACTAATACAGCTATATAACATTGGCCTTCCTTGCATTGAACTTCCTTGCATTCCTGGAATAAATTCCACTTGGTTGTGATATATAATCCTTCTAATAGGTTGTTGAATTCTGTTTGCTGGTATTTTGTTGATTATTTTTTTGTCAGTATTCATCAGGGATATTGGTTTTTAGTTTTCTTTTCTAGTAGTGTATTCGTCTAGCTTTGATATCAGGGTAATGCTGACCTCATAGAATGAGTTCAGAAGTGTTTCTTCCTCTGCAATGTTTTGGAAGAGTTTGAGGAGGACTGCTGTTAATTGTTCTTCAGATGTTCTTCAAATTATATGGCATCACAGTCAAATGCTACCAAACATTTGAGCATTCCCTTTTTGGGAGGTTTTTAATTACTGATTCAATCTTTTTACTAGTTATAGGTCTATTCAAATTTTTATTTATTCCTGATTCAGTCTTAGTAGTTTGTGTATTTCCAGGAATTTGTTGATTTTATCTATGTTATCCAATTTGCTGGCACACAATTCTTCATATTACTCTCTTATAATCTTTTTTATTTCTATAAAATCAGTAATATCCCCTTTCATTTTTTATTTTATTTATTTAAGTATACTCTCTTTTTCCTTAGTCAGTCCAGCTAAAGGTTTATGAATTTTGTTGATCATACTGAAGAACAAACTTGGTTCCATTGATTTTCTCTATTGTTTTTCTCTACTATGTTTATTTCTGCTTTAATCTTATTTTCTCTCTTCTGCTAGCTTTAAGTTTAGTTTTTTCTTTGTCTAGTTTCTTAATATTTTGATTTAGGTTGTTGATTTGGGACATTTCCTTCTTTTTTTTAAAATTATACTTTAAGTTTTGGGATACATGTGCAGAGTGTGGAGGTTTGTTACGTAGGTAGATGGTGGTTTGCTGCACCCATCAACCCATCATCTAAGTTAGGTTATTTGTCATAATGCTACCCCTCCCCTGTACCCCATCCCCTGACAGGCCCCGGTGTGTGGTGTTCCCTTCCCTGTGTCCATGTGTTCTCATTGGTCAGCTCCCACTTATGAGTGAGAACATGCAGTGTTTGTTTTCCTGTTCCTGTGTTAGTTTGCTGAGAATAATGGTTTCCGGCTTCATCTGTGTCCCTGCAAAGAACATCAACTCATTCTGTTTTATGGCTGCGTAGTATTCCATGGTGTGTGTGTGCCACATTTTCTTTATTCAGTCTATCGTTGATGGGCATTTGGGTTGGTTCCAAGTCTTCACTATTGTTAATAGCGCTGCAATAAACATGTGTATATGTGTCTTTACAGTAGAATATTTATATTCCTTTGAGTATATATCCTGTAATGGGATTGCTGGGTCAAATGGTATTTCTAGTTCTAGATCCTTGAGGAATTGCCACACTGTCTTCCACAATGGTTGAACTAATTTGCACTTCCACCAGCAGTGTAAAAGCCTTTCTATTTCTCTGCATCCTCTCCAGCATCTGTTGTATCCTGAGTTTTTAATGATTGCTGTTCTAACTGGTGTGAGCTGGTATCTCATTGTAGTTTTGATTTGCATTTCTCTAATGACCAAAGATGATGAGTTTATTTTCATATGTTTGTTGGCCGCATGAATGTCTTCTTTTGAAAAGTGTCTGTTCATATCCTTCACCCACTTTTGATGGGGTTGTCTGTTTTTGTCTTGTAAATGTCTTTTGGTTCCTTGCAGATTTTGGATATTAGCCCTTTGTCAGATGGATAGATTTCAAAACTTTTTTCCCGTTCTGTAGGTTGCCTGTTCACTCTGATGATAGTTTCTTTTGCTGTGCAGAAGCTCTTTAATTAAATTCCATTTGTCAATCTTGGCTTTTGTTGCAATTGCTTTTGTTGTTTTAGTCATGAAGTCTTTGCCCATGCCTATGTCCTGAATGGTATTGCCTAGGTTTTCTTATAGGGTTTTTTATGGTTTTAAATCTTATTTTTAAATCTTCAATTCTGAATTGTATTGTCTAGGTTTTCTTCTAGGGTTTTTATGGTTTTAAGTCTTATGTTTAAATCTTTAATCCATCTTGAGTTAATTTTTATATAAGATGTAAGAAAGAGATCCAGTGTCAGTTTTCTGCATATGGCTAGCCAGTTTTCCCAACACCATTTATTAAACAGGGAATCCTTTCCCCATTGCTTATTTTGTCAGGTTTGTTAAATATCAGATGGTTAGAGATGTGTGATGTTATTTCTGAGGCCTCTGTTCTGTTCCATTGGTCTATATGTCTGTTTTGGTACCAGTATCATGCTGTTTTGGTTACTGTAGCCTTGTAGTATAGCTTGAAGTCAGGTAGTGTGATACATCCAGCTTTGTTCTTTTTGCTTAGGATTGTCTTGGCTATATGGGCTCTTTTTTGGTTCCATATAAAATTTAAAGTAGTTTTTTCTAATTCTGTGAGGAAAGTCAATGGTAGCTTGTTGGGAATAGCATTGAATCTTTAAATTACTTTGGGCAGTCTGGCCATTTCCATGATATTGATTCTTCCTATCCGTGAGCATGGAATGTTTTTCCATTTGTTTGTGTCCTCTCATGTTTCCTTGAGCAGTGGTTTGTAGTTCTCCTTGAAGAGGTCCTTCACATCCCTTGTATTTATTCTATTTGTAGCAATTGTGAATGGGAGTTCAGACTCTCTGTCTAGTATTGGTTTACAGGAATGCTTGTGATTTTTGCACATTGATTGTATACACTGAAACTTTGCTGAAGTTGCTTATCAGCTTAAGGAGTTTTTGGGCTGAGATGATAAGGTTTTCTAAATATACAATTATGTCATCTGCAAACAGAGAAAATTTGACTTCCTCTCTTGCTATTTGAGTACACTTTATTTTCTTTCTCTTGCCTGATTGCCCTGGCCAGAACTACCAGTACTGGCCAGTATTGCAGTTGAATAGGAGTGGTGAGAGAGCTCATTCTCGCATTTGCCCATTCAGTATGATATTGGCCATGGGTTTGTCATAAATAGTTCTTTTTGTTTTCAGATATGTTCCATTGATACCTAGTTTATTGAGTGTTTTTAGCATGAAGGGGTGTTGAATTTTATTGAAGGCCTTTTCTGCATCTATTGAGACAATCATGTGGTTTTTGTCGTTTGTTCTGTTTATGGAATAGATTACGTTTATTGATTTGTGTATGTTGAGCCAGCCTTGCATCCCAGGGATGAAGCCGACCTGATTGTGGTGGATAAGCTTTTTGATGTGCTGCTGGATTTAGTTTGCCAGTATTTTCTTGAGGATTTTTGCATTGATGTTCATCAGGGATATTGGCCTGAAATTTTCTTATTTTGTTGTGTCTTTGTTAGGTTTTAGTATCAGAATGATGCCGGCCTCATAAAATGAGTTAGGGAGGAGTCCCTTTTTTTCTATTGTTTGGAATAGTTTCAGAGGAATGATACCAGCTCCTCTTTGTACTTCTGGTGGAATTCAGCTGTGAATCTGGACCTGGGGTTTTTTTTTTTTTTGGTTGGTAGGCTATTAATGACTGCCTCAATTTCAGAACTTGTTATTGGTCTATTCAGGGATTTACTTCTGCCTGCTTTAGTCTTGGGAGGGTAGATGTGTTCAGGAATTTAATCCATTTTTTTTTCCGGATTTTCTAGTTTTTTTGCATAGAGGTGTTTATAGTATTCTCTGATAGTAGTTTGTATTTCTGTGGGATCAGTGAT
This sequence comes from Aotus nancymaae, assembly GCF_030222135.1. Lineage (NCBI taxonomy): Eukaryota > Metazoa > Chordata > Mammalia > Primates > Aotidae > Aotus > Aotus nancymaae. The sequence goes on from NW_026988471.1 coordinate 36,812,175, forward strand.
GATATCCCTTTTATCATTTTTTATTGTGTCTATTTGATTCTTCTCTCTTTTCTTCTATATTAGTCTGGCTAGCAGTCTATCTATTTTGTTAATCTTTTCGAAACACCCACTCCTGGATTCATTGATTTTTGAAGGTTTTTTTTTTATGTCTCTGTCTCCTTCAGTTCTGCTCTGACCTTAGTTATTTCTTGTCTTCTGCTAGCTTTTGGATTTGTTTGCTCTTGCTTCTCTAGTTCTTTTAATTGTGATGTTAGTGTGTTGATTTTAGATCTTTCCCAGTTTCTCATATGGGCATTTAGTGCTATAAATTTCCCCCTAAACACTGCCTCAGCTATCTCCTAGAGATTCTGGTACATTGTATCTTTGTTCTCATTGGTTTCAAATAACTTATTTACTTCTGCCTTAATTTTGCTATTTACCCAGTAGTCATTCAGGAGCAGGTTGTTCAGTTTCCATGTAGTTGTGCAGTTTTGAGTGAGTTTCTTAATTTTGAGTTCTAATTTGATTGCACTGTAGTCTAAGAGACTGTTTGTTGTGATTTCTGTTCTTTTACATTTGCTGAGGAGTGTTTTACTTCCAATTATGTGGTTGATTTTAGAATAAGTGCTATGTGGTGCTGGGAAGAATGTGTATTCTGTTGACTTGTGGTAGAGAGTTCTGTAGATGTCTATTAGCTCTGCTTGGTCCAGAGCTGGGTTCAAGACCTGAATATTCTTGTTAATTTTCTGTCTTGTTGATCTGTCTAATATTGACAGTGGGGTGTTAAAGTCTCTCATTGTTATTGTGTGGGAGTGTAAGTCTCTTTGTAGGTCTCTAAGAACTTGCTTTATGAATCTTGGTGCTCCTGTGTTGGGAGCATATATGTTTAGGATAGTTAGCTTCTTCTTGTTGCATTGATCTCTTTACCATTATGTAATGCCCTTCTTTGTCTTTTTTGATCTTTGTTGGTTTCAAGTCTGTTTTGTCAGAGACTAGGATTGAACCCCTGCTTTTTTTTTTTTTTTTTTTTTGGCTTTCCATTTGCTTGACAAATATTCCTTCATACCTTTATTTTGAGCCTGTGTGTGTGTGTGTCTTTGCACATGAGATGGGTCTCCTGAATACAGCACACCAATAGGTCTTGACTCTATCCCATTTGCCAGTCTGTTTCTTTTAATTGGGTCATTTAACTCATTTACATTTAAGATTAATGTGTGTCTTTTAATTGGGGAATTTAGCCCATTTACATTTAAGGTTAATATTGCTATGTCTAAATTTGTTTCTCTCATAATGATGCTAGCTGGTTATTTTGCACATTAGTTAATACAGTTTCTTCATAGTGTCATTGGTCTGTATATTTTGGTATGTTTTTGCAGTGGCTAGTACTAATTTTTCCTTTCCATATTTACTGCTTCCTTCAGGAGCTCTTGTAAGTCAGGCCTGGTGGTGACCAAATCCCTCAGCATTTGCTTGTCTGTAAAGGATTTTATTTCTTCTTACTTATGAAGCTTAGTTTGGCTGGATATGAAATTCTGGGTTGAAAATTCTTTTTTAAAGAATGTTAAATATTGGCCCCCACTCTCTTCTGGCTTGTAGAATTTCTGCAGAGAGATCTGCTCTTAGTCTGATGGGCTTCCCTTTGTGGGTAACCTGACCTTTCTGTATAGCTGCTGTTAACATTTTTGTGTGTGTGTTTCAGCCTTGGTGAATCTGACAATTATGTCTTGGGGTTACTCTCAAGGACCATCTTTGTGGTGTTCTCTGTATTTGCTGAATTTGAACATTGGCCTGTCTTACTATGCTGGGGAAGTTCTCCTGGATAATATTGTGAAGTGTGTTTTCCAACTTGGTTCCATTCTCCCCATCACTTTCAGATACATCAATCAAACGTAAGTTTGGTCTTTTCACATGGTCTCATATTTCTTGGAGGATTTGTTCGTTCCTTTTCATTCTTTTTCCTCTGATCTTGTCTTTATGCTTTATTTTATTAAGTTAATCTTCAATCTCTGATAACCTCTCTTCCCCTTGATCGATTTTGCTGTTGATACTTGTGTATGCTTCATGAAGTTCTAGTGTTGTGTTTTTCAGCTCCATCAGGTCATTTATGTTTTTCTCTAAACTGGTTATTCTAGTTAGGAGTTACTGTAGCCTTTTATCAAGGTTCTTAGCTTCCTTGCATTGAGTTAGAACAGGCTTCTTTGGTTATTACCCACCTTCTATCAGTTCGTCAAACTCATTCTCCATCCAGTTTTGTTCCCTTGCTGGCAAGGAGTTGTGATCCTTTTGGGGAGAAGAGGCATTCTGGTTTCAGAATTTTCAGCCTTTTTGTGCTGGTTTTCCCTCATCTTTGTGGATTTATCTACCTTTGATCTTTGATTCTGAGCACCTTAGGATGGGGTATTGCATGGGTGTCCTTTTTGTTGATATTGATGTTATTGCTTTCTGTTTGACTAATGTGTTCAAGGAATATCAAGAAAGTTAGAGTTTCTGAAATATTGTGAGCAAGAAGGAAAGTGATAGAAGATAAAGTCAGAGGTATTGGACCAGATTATGTTAGGTCTTGTAGACCCCTGAAAGGGCTTAGGATTTCACTCCGATTTGGGCATCTGTTGGAGAGTTTTGAGCAAAGGATTGACATGATCTTATTCTTGCTAATGTGTTGAGAATAGAATATAAGGGTTAAGGACAAAAGCAAAGAGATGTGATAAAAGGCCATTATAGTAATCCAGATGAGATGATGGAGGCTTAGACCAAGGTGGTAGTGGGGAGAGGTAGGAAGAAGTGGCCAGATTCTGAATGCATTTTGAAGATAGAACCAACAGGATTTGCTAACAGACTGGGTATTGCTTAGGAGAAAGAAAAGAGAAGCATCAAGGATGCGTCCAAGTTTTTTGGTTTGAGAAATTGGAAGAATAAGGTTTCCATTAGTAAAGAATGTTATTGAAGAAGTTGGAGATCAGTTCATATAATGTCTTCTTAATAAGGCATATGAAAGAAATTTAAGAACTTGCTTTGTTAGTATTTTTGTTTGTATCTAATGAGAGCTGCAAGTTGTGAAACTGATTGCATTGGCTGCTAGAAAATGAAGAGCATTTGTATCCTTTGTAGCAAAGATATAGCTATCTAAAATTCGTGTTTTTTTATATTGACTTCGATCACATTTGGCCTTTCTCTTTTTTCACTACTTCTAATTTATTCTCTTTATGTTATATATCCTTATATACTTCCCGAAAACCTTTTTAGGACAGGCAGGATCCGATTTAATAAAAATAAAAATAAGTTGTTTGCATTGTTTGCTGGCAAAAATGAAATGTGGGCAATAGTATTAATTTTTTAAAACCAAGTTAAAATTAAAATTTAGAACATCATCTTGAACCATAAATATGTGTTTGTGTGAGTTTACACGCACTCACAATTTTGAATGCCTGCTGAGTTCCTACAACTCTATATATCATCCATTCAGCAACATTCAGTGAATAGTGCTGTTCTAGGCATTTGATACATCAGTTGATGAACCTACCATCAGGGAGCTTGCATTCTAATGGGGAGGATACTGACAAACAGCACATGTAGTAGATCAGTAAATTATACAGTATGTTAGAAGGTAATACATGCTATGGGAAAAAAAACTCAAGTGTGATGAGGGAGGTTAGAGATGAAGGGGATGTGGGGATTGCGGTATTAAATAGAATGGTCTGGATGGGCCACATTGAGAAAATGAAATTGGAGCAGAGACTTGAAGGAATTGAGGTTGTGAGTTATGTGGCTGTCTAAGGGAACAACATTTCATTAGAGGGAACAACAAGTGGAGGTTCTGACGTAGGCATATTCTTAGAGTATTGAAGGAGCAGCTAGGTGAACTATGTGGATTTGAATGAATAAGAAGAGTGGTAGGAAATGAGATCAAAGACGTAATGGGATTGGGGGCAAATCACACGGGGATTTGTAGACTGCTTTAGGACTTGAGCTTTTCCTGAGTGAAAGTGGATGCCACTGCAGTTTCAAACATAAGAGGAGCATGATTTGACTTGCATTTTAAAGGCATTGCTCTGGCTACTATAGGTAACTTTCAAAGGAGTTTATTATTATTTCTGCGATTTTAGGTATATTACAGCTAATACTGACACAGAAGAACAGAGTTTTCCAGTCCCTAAGGCATTTAACACACATGTAGAGGAATTAAATTTAGATGTCCTTCTTCAGAAGGTAGATCATTTGCGTATGAGTGAGTCTGGCAAGTCGGAGAGTTTTGAACTACTTTGTGACCACAAAGAAAAGGTAAGAGACATGACAATAGCACTTTGTATAGTTTCAATTTTTTATTTAACCCACCATCTCATTCAGTTATGACTATAATAATTGTGTCATGGTTCACACAAGCTAAATGATTGATGTAAAATTTCTCTATAAAATGACTAAAATTTTTAAAAATTTATTTTTTATTTAAAATAACTAAAACTTTTAAAAAGTAAATGTAAAAGTTTATTACACTCTAAGGTCATAAAAATGAGAACCAGAGCTATAATTATGCAGATTTACTTTAATTTGATTAATTTGTATATTTAATAAATACTTTGAGACAGATAAGGGCATTTAAAGCTATTTCTGCCAATGGTCATTTGTTCATTTTGCAGTGTTTAATGTTAGGCCTGAACAAGAAAAGAAAAGCCTGTCCAGTGCTCTCACCACCACCACTAAAAAATTAAAAGAGTTTGCAGTGTCCCAAGGAGAAATAAATACTTTATTTGTCTAAGGATTTAGCAACTCTAAACACATTATCTAAAACTTGATAGATCTTCAGGATTATGTTTAGGTAATTTAAGTAAAAACAGTTACTGCTCTTTTGAGTATATGCATTTCAACTTACAGATATTAACTGGGATGCTCGTTTTATTGATAATAGATAATTTGGAAAGGAAAAGAAGAAACAGATGCCACAGCCCAGGAAGAATTTCTAGATTTTGGTACCTATCAAATGTCTCCTCTGCATAGATGGAGCTAGTGTCTGGATAATATTAATTGGTTTTAAGATCTGAATGTAACACTACATTAGGTCATATTTATTAGCATGAGTATTTGGATTCCAAAATATTTCACACTGAGATATGCATGTACATAGATTCAAGAATCTGTAAATACCAGTTTACCTGCCCAAGTTTTTAAAAATTTGCAGTAGAAAACAAGAGTAGACTAGGGGAGGGATAGCAGGGGACTGGGGAGATTGGGGAGGGATAACATTAAGAGAAATACCTAATGTAGGTGACAGGGGGATGGAGGCAGCAAACTACCATGGCATGTGTATACCTATGTAATAATCCTGCAAAATCTCCATATGTACCCCAGGACTTAAAGTAAAAAAAAGAAAAGAAAACAAGAATAGAATAGCCGAGTTACCAAGTTAATTTAACAGGCAACTCTATCTTTTCTTTTCAGTTTAGAGATGAAATAGAGTTTATGTGGCGATTTGCTCGTGCTTATGGAGACATGTATGAACTATCTACAGACACACAAGAAAAGAAACATTATGCTAATATTGGTAAGCATTTTATAAAGATAATTCTCAAGTAGCCATTAAGATCTATACTAAATCACTAGTGAATTTTAACTAAAGCTAAATTATCTTAGCTAAAACCAATATATTTAATCTGTTTTAATATATTCTGGTACAAAAAAATTCACAGAACAGAAAGGCATTTTAGGACTAAAGTATATGTTCTTCAAAAATATTTGAGTATATTAGAATAAGTAACTGAAAACACTCAAATTTCACCTTTTAACTTTATAAAACATAGACAAGAAATGTAGTGGCAGTGTTTGAGAAATAATAACAGGTAGAGGAGAAGTGTCTTCAGCAGTTGTCAACCACAGTTAAAGTAACACATCTTACTTCCTGTAATGTAGAACTCCAGGGACCACAAAGAATAAACTCTCAGACTTTAATGTTTTTTCCAAATGTAACTTGATGAAACAAGATTAACCTTGTTAAAAACCTTGTTTGGTAATTGTCTAAGCTGAATGATGATTACATGGTTGTTCACTATTCTGTCATCTATACCTTTTTGTATGTTTTTGAAATTTTTCATCACAACAAGAACAACTAAATAGACAGAATGTCACATTGTTATTTTTGTATCTCACCTGGACTCTCACTGAATGTCAAATGTGTTCTTGCAAAAGCCCCTACCCGCCATCTCTCTGAATGTCAGTATAGTACTTTGACATCAAAATCCTTTTAATTCTTCATTTATTCCAAAAGCTTCTCTTTTCCAGTCTTTTCTTCTGGAAAAGATAGCAAGAGGAAGACACAGCAGGAAACATTTCTTCCCAGTCTAGTTCTCTGTTATTTTTGTTTCCAAGTAGAAAGTTTTACCAAACTCCTTGTAATTATATTTTTTCCACTTGGAGATTTATTTGCTGAATGACCTCTGTGCTTTAGTTCCCCCCAGTGGGAGGAGGATGAGAGGGCATCCCCCTCTTTTTGGCATATTCATCATCAGCTTTGTGGAGTTTTTCTGTAGCAATCCAGTTTGAAGACCGTATACAAAACAGAATTCTAGAGAAGAGATGTATTAATTTCAAGGTAAATAAAAATATAACAAAAGAGAACAAGGGGATTTATTTTCATATCTACTGAGAAAATCAAAGTATATCTGTGTAAACTGTTCCAACATTCATCAATATTAAATACATTTTTTTCATAAGTACCTGCCCTACCCTGGGTATTATGTGCTAAAGTAAGAATAAGATAGAAAAATAGACGTGTTTTCAGACTACCGGGAAGTTTATGGCTTTATAGGGGAGGCAGCACCATTCAAATAATCATACATATACAAAAACGAATGGAAATAAGTTCTAATTAAAGAAGAGTACAGAGGCCGGACACAGTGGTTTATACCTGTAATCTCAGCACTTTGCGAGGCCAAAGCAGCTAGATGATTTGTGCTCAGGAGTCCGAGACCAGCCTAGGCAACATAGGGAGACCTTGTCTCTACTAAAAATAACACATGAGTAAGGCAGGAGGATTGTTTGAGTCCAAAAGATCAAGGCTGCAGTGAGCTATGATCCCACCACTGCACTCCAGCATGGGTAACAGAGCGAGACCCTGTCTCAGATAGGCAGACAGACAGACAGAGAGACAGACAGATCAGGTCGTTTGTGAGCCCATGTAGCAGAAAGAAGGATATGATGGCAGAGGATGGAGGTTGATGCAGGGAAGTCTTTCTTATGGAAGTTACAGTTTCCCATAGGTAAAATCAATCTGGATCTCTATTTTTAAATGGAATAGGAGTTTAATTGAGTTAATGTCTTAGATGGTGAAATTCGGAAAGCAATAGGTTGAAGGGAATTCAGGGGCAAAAATGAAGCATAGGATTCAAATAGGATATATCCAAAAAAAAAGAGAGGAGTTTATAGTGCCAAAGAGAAAGGAGTCAAAAAAGGCTCAGATGTGTTCATTCAGATATTGAAATAAATGTAAAAGAATTCCTTTATCCATTTAAGAAATATTTATTCAAAATTATTTTGTCGAGGAACAGTGTGAAAATGGAGGGTGGTGAGCAGGAGAGGAGGGAGAGGAGAGGCATAAATATGATGAAGGCTGCGTAACACTAAGGAACTACTCTATGGAAAAGATAATAAAGGGGCAGCCAATTATATTCAGTGTATAAGGTGTAAGTGCTTGTTAATGGTAATGACACTGGAGCTGAGAGCAAGGCAGGGGCTCAGACCAGCCGTGGAAGAATGCTGGGACTCAGCATGAGGGAGGAAGAAGTACAGATTTCTTATAATAGCATGTTTTAAGATTGTTATGCTTAGGAAAGATCTGATCACTGGAGAGTACAGAATTCTTTGATAAAACTCAAAGTGAGTATATGCAATATGTTTCTGAAGTACTGTGATATGAATCTTATATTTAAAGAAATTTGGGAAGCATTGACTTAATTCAAGAATCCGCCTCCTACCAACTCACTTGAAGATACTAAGTGTAAGTACTCTTATCTTTCAGGAAAAACTTTAAGTGAAAGAGCGGTGAATAGAGCACCCATGAATGGACATTGTCATCTGTGGTAAGTATATAGGATTTATCAGTCTTTTAAATTCTAATCTGCCTCTTTCTAAATTAAATGGATTTTTCAAAATATTATTGGCCCACATTTAATCTGTCAGTGACATTCCTTGAAAAATATATATAATAGCACAGTAAGTGTTCTTACTCTGTTTATTCACATTTTTATTATGCATTCTTTTAAATATATTTAAGGGAAACTTTTATTGAAAAATTCATGAATGAATCTACCAAGTCTACTGGCTTTGAAGACGATAAATTATAATAAAATCTAGTTCAGTATAGCATTTTATTTGAACACAAATACTAAAATGATGGCATGTTTCTAAATGAAATATAGAAAAGCACATCAACCATTTCTTAAGCATTGATGTATCATAATATACAAATTCCACAGATCAAGGAAAAGCCATTTATGATATAAAAAGCTCAAAGAGAATTTAATTAGTTAGATGGGTATAGGTAAATATCCTTAGAGCAAAAAAAAATCATTCTTAATCGTGTTGTGTTTGGACCCTTTGTATGTTTATGTAAACATTATTTTATAAATATAAATTATTATAAAACACAAGTAGAAATATATTGTTTTAGTTATTATTCTTCCTTTTACTTATAGTTGCATTTTTACATTTGTACTTCCTTGGTTTCTTTTTCTCCCCAGCAATGCAGGTAACTCAGATAGTGGGAAAATACAATAATAAATGTATGACCTTTTCCTCAGCCCTAAGTTTCCAGAAATCCACCCTTCTCTGCAGTTGTTTTATTTCCCATCCCTATGACGTAGGGGCACTCAGGCAAAATCTCTCTCAAAATGGCTCCCTATCCACAGGTCCACATTTATCTCATTTTTGCCCCACCAAAATCTGAAGTACAAACCTTTTTCCCAAAGGAGACCTGTTTTTTCACTCTGCTATCAGCAGGGGGAGCTCCACTCACAAACGCTCACTTAAAATTCCTTGGGCAGGAATCTGGTAACATTTTATTTGTCCAGACTCAAAGGGACACTTGCCAAAATATGAATAGACTTTTCGCCATCGGATGGCTTTAGATGAGATGCAAGCCTGTCACTTGCCCTCTGTCATGAGAGGGTAGAAGGTGGAACCCACAGCACCCCAACCCTGAAGAAATCCTCACTCCCAGTCTCTTCCTCCCTCCTGCGAATTCTTTCCCTTCTCTTATATAGCCTGGAGTAGAGTGAAGGGCTAAATCTGGCAGAACCTGTGAATAATTTCTTAGTATGTCACGCATGGGTAGTAGAGAATCTTGCTTTAGGGATTGGAGTACCTGATAGATAAAGTATTGTTTTGTACTCTGAGTGCTTCTGCCAGAATTCTAGGGAAAAAGGTAATTTTCCAGATAGCAGTTTGGTACAGATTTTCAAGATCACTTCCCTAGTACAGAAGGTTTTGGCTGTTTTTTATATTAGCCAGGTTTACCTAGATCATCTAATTTACATAATAACACTAGTAAATTAACATACATGTTAAAGTACTTTTGTTCTTTTACTTTTAGTAGTAACTGTAATGAATTTGTGGTGATCAAGCCTTTCTCTCTTCATCTTTGATAATGGAGGCATTTGGGAACTGGTTAGCCTAATTAGAATGCAGAAAGAACACCCAAGTCCTGCTTTGAACTCTCAATTCCTCCTTTTCCTCCCCGACTCTTCCTGTTTCTTACCTCCCCCTTCTCTGCTCCCTCCTCTCCTTTTCCTACTCTTCTTTCTCCCTGTCCTCTATTGTTCTTCCTTCCCCATCCTGTCCTCTTCCTTCTCTCCTACATGCATCTGTACCTATGAAGAATCACATTTAAAATGTGCATTTGGTGTAAATCCTTAATTTGAGGTTATTTATCAGTGTGAGTTTCCAAATTTTCATAGAGGAACCATGTTGAATTTTCTCTGAGGGTTTCAGTAAGTACCTTGAAATGTATCTTGTGAGCATAGATTATGCTGAGCTCTCCATTAGTGGGTTTCCCAGTCTGTCTTCCACTAATCTGGTTATATCTCTTTGTTCATCTTCTTTCACTGTTTGTTGAGAACGAAACACTTTGTTTATAACCCTAGCATTTAATCCCAAGATTAAATCTTATCAAAACACACACAGAGTAGTGATCCAATTGTGTTTCACCTAATTTCTTACTATCAGTTTTGAATTAAAAAAAAATTAAAATCTCAGTTGATTAAAATTTAAGAAATTTAAATGTCAATTTAATCTTAATTCTTATACTATATCCTACTGACTGCAAAAGTTCTCCTTAAATTAAATTGTAGATGTTTGATGGAATGAAAAAAGAAATTTAAACTTTGACTTGAAAAGCAATGGATGAAATTTAGGTGGCCTGATTTTATAATTAATTGTAATAAAATGTTGAAATTTTATTCTGTTGGGTACTCTTTAAGTATGTTAAAACTGAATTAAAACTGAGTTTATTAATATGTTAATAAGATATTTTCTCATTCATTCAGCATGAATGACAAACTGTGGCCTGCAGATGAATTCGACTACCTGTTTTTGTAAAAAAAGTTTTATTGGATCACAGCCACACACATGCATTTTTGCATAGCAGCAGAGTAGTTGCAAAAGACTGTCTGGCCCCAAAGCCTAAAATGTTTACTCTCTGGCCCTACTGCAAAAGTTTGCAGACCCATGGTTTACAGTGTTATATGATGGTTTATAAACCTTCAGTTTGAAACAAAAGATGTAATCTTTAAGAATAATTTTCATAAAGGCTTAATATTATTTAGGAATGATTGAAAAATGAAGATCATTTTAATGACTTGGTTTTATCTCTGTCTTTTCTAAAATGAAATGGCTTTTTAACTTTAAAGCTATATATGGTTTCTATAAGATTCAGTTGTTTTTGTTGTTCTGACAAAAAGTATTTAATACTTCTGGAATCAAGAGAATGAGAATAAAGTCACCAAAGGATTTGGAGTTTGTTGGCCAAATAAGCCTGACCTTAATTATAAGTAATGTCTTACATATTTGTTGTGCTCTACTGTTTGCAAATTGTATCCACATGTCTTATAGCTTGTGGTTCACAGAACAGCTTGTTTTCACTTTGTAGATGGGGTAAGCAAGGTACTCTGTGTGTGTGCGCACACATGGGTGTGTGTTGGTTAGTAATCAGAGCCATGCAATAAGTGGAAAACCAGAAACTAGAACCCAGTTTTGTATTCTTATCTACCTAATCATTTTTCCATTAACAGTATGCTGCCTCTGCTTTTTCGTAGTATAAACAGCATTGGTGCTGAATCAGAAATACTGCAGGAAAATTAATGGAGTTGTTTTAGTGGTTGTTGAAACAGTATGATAATCAATTATTAAGGATATATTCACTATCAATGCAAAGAAAATACAGTGTTCTTGTCAAAACGTATGTAGTTAGAATGACCTCTAGATGGAGGTAATACACCATAGTTTGAATTAACTTTTTCAGAATTTCTGTCAACCTGAGTGTTTGAGAAATAAAGCATAAAATTATGTATTTTAAATGAGCAGTATTTAAAAAATCATATACACATGCAAACATAGGTAGAATTGATTGACAGAAAAGAAGTAATGACCCTTTGGGAGAAAGTGACCAGGTACCTTTGAATTTATGATACATAAAAAGATGAATAGTATTTTAAACTTTAAAGAAGCAGATTCCAAAAAAATATGAAAAACACAAATACTAAAATGATGGCATCTTTTGTGTCTAGGAATGGTCTTATTGTTCCAAATTAAAATTGTTCACTGGTTTTCGTATGTGGAAGTTATATGTATTCACAGAAGTGACTGCGATAAATAACATCCAAAATTATATTTTTCATCTTAGTTACTATGACAATGCAAGTATAAATTAATACCTACTCTTGAAATATTTGGATAAATGGATATTTTACCTTAGACAAAAACACTTTGAAATACTCTGAAGATTTTTGTAGAGATAGAAATGCTCTGAATGTGAAAAACAACATATCCGCAGTTTTTCCAGTAAATAAGCAAATTGCTGAACAAAAATTGCATGCAACTTATAGTCAAATAATATTTGTGTAAATTTCATATTCCCAGTAGAAACAAGTAATGACCTATGGGATGCACTATTCTAGTAATAAAGTGTTTCCAGGAAGGGTTGAGGGAGAAGGGGAAATTTTTTAAAAAAGCATACTCTAAAATTACCTTTGATTTTGTTATAATCATAGTATTTATTTGCATTTTCATTGATATTAAAGGAGCTCATGAAACTAAGTTTTTTAAAGGAGAGAATAAATTCCTTAAAGTTGACTTTAACAATGTTTTTAATGTTATAAATCTGTTGACAATATTTTTTCTAATTTAACAATTAATGTGATTAGACTTTTTCTGACAGTTTCTTTTGAGATTCCTTCTAAAAATGATGATAGTGACAGTGGCAGGTAACATTTGTTGAAGCTCCCTATATCCCAGGCATTGTTCTAATCACATTACCTGTTTTAGCTTATTTTACCCTTGCAGTATTCATGTAAATATTGTTAGTATCCCTGGTTATAGATGAGAGAACTGACCTCACATTAATGTCAAGTATTTGTTATTGTTAGGGCCCTCATATTTATATGAATACTCTTGTTAAATATTAATAAATGCTTTAGAGTTTCTTTTAATGTTATGCTTTGGTGGCAGTTTATTAAAAATGTACACAATGGTGACTATTTTTATCCTTTTCAGGTATGCAGTTTTGTGTGGCTATGTATCTGAATTTGAGGGTTTACAAAACAAAATCAGCTATGGGCACCTCTTCAAGGTATTTTTAAAAAATATTTCTTTTCAGATCCAGATTTATAGAAGGGTATTTCTTAATATTAAAAATGCTTTAATATGGCCATATGTTCCATCAACAGGTATAAACCAGATTATTCAACAGATTAAGCTCTGGAAATTTGCTTTTTTGTTTGTTTAAACATTAGAAAATGAAATGATATTCTTTAAATAGTACTAAGACAAAAAGAAATTATTTGGGTGATTAAAGATTATTATTAATCTGAAAGAAGTCACAGAATAGATGAGTATTGCTTTTTCAAAGATTAAGAATTAGCCAGCCGGGTGCAATGGCTCACACCTGTAATTGCAGCACTTTGGGAGGCTGAGGCAGGCACATAGCTTGAGGTCAGGAGTTCGAGACTAGCCTGGCCAACATGATGAAACCCCATCTCTACTAAAAATGCAAAAATTAGCCAGACATGGTGGTGGGCACCTGTAATCCCACCTACTCAGGAGGCTGAGGCAGGAAAATCACTTGATTCAGGGAGATGGAGGTTTCATTGAGCCATGATTGTGCCACCGCAATCCAGTCTGGGCAACAGAACGAGACTCCATCTCAAAAAAAAAAGAACTAGCCTTTTGATCATAAGCTTACTAATATCATAAGTGTAACTGGCACTAAGTAGTTAACAATCTCTGCATATTGATTTGGTGGAGGAAAAGCAGGATCCAATCTAGGATTTAAATTTACCATGATAGATGAATACAGTGAGTAATACACACACACATAATGTATTATTTGCCTCCAGAGGTCAGTACATAACCCCTCAACGTCAATAATTACAGCGATAAGTAAACAGTTCTTCCCTATTTTCCAGCTCTCTATAACCATTTGATAATGCCAGAGGAATAGATTTCTCTCCCATCTAGCTCTGCTATTTTTTTCTGCCATTATCCCCCATTCCATGTCATTCCATAGTTGTAAGCTCACCTCAGAATCAGTAACTATTCAGTAGTCAAGTCATGGGTAGGCAAACATATGACTTTGATGTTTTCTATTTTTATAATAGTATTTTGGCTTTAAATTACACATTAATTTAAATAATTTAAATTATTAAATCTAGTCACAGTTCTGGTTCTGGTTGTAAGCAATCATTTTGGTAGTTTAATTATTGATAAGATCTCAATGTATTAATGATAGGGATGGGGAGGACTGAGACAACATTTTAAAACCACTTTTGGGTTACTAGGCTTTGGCATAGTTCCATTTGACAATATCTGAAACTTGGGAGATCATTTTCCTTTGGATGCTTCTTTCAGGAACATCTAGATATAGCAATCAAACTTTTACCAGAAGAACCCTTTCAATATTACCTCAAAGGAAGATACTGTTATACTGTAAGTTGAATGCCTTTATTTCTAAACTTTATTTGAATATACTATGATTATAGGATACATTTTCAGTGCCTTATTCATTGCTTTATTTTTACCCAGTGCCTGATTTAGGGAGAATTTTTAATAGCAATATAAATTTTATTTTAATGTATAATACATATGTTAAAATTTTATTTGAATTTATAATTTATACATTATAATTTTAAAATTTATAACATATGTATTTTATAATTTATAAACTTGTAATTTATATATATGTGTATGTTATATGTCACATTTTATATATATGTGATCTTTCTCTTTCCTGCTTTTTCATTTCTTTTTGCAATAATCACATTCCCTCCCTTTGTGGCTGTCTCAGGTTGGGATCAACCATCCACACCCATGCCCTGTATCTAGGTACACTACTCACAGTTCTGTGGGAGGACTTTTTTTCATCAAATAGTGTATACTGAGCACAAATTATGTGCTAACTACTAACTGGCCAGAGATGAATAAAACACTCCTTGCTTTTAAGGAATTTAATTTGGAAGAGATATGTGACATATAGATACAGTTCAAATAAAAGCAGCTGATCCATGTCTTAAATGACACTATTAGTTTATAGAAAATTACAGAATGTGAAAATATATCTTAAGAATGTGTGAAAAAAATTACCATGAAAGGGAAATGCCATTTTTGAATGATAAAATTAGGGTAGGCAAAGAGATAACTTCTTCATTGCAGCTGAAAGAGAATTAGAGATGAAGAAGGAAGTTTGCTTTTATTGAACACCTGCTGCTGTACCCAAATATGGATTCTGTCCTTTATATTTCTTGTTGCATTTCATCCTTAAAACAGTGCTGTGAAGCAGTTATTTTTATACCAGTTTTAACGAGTAAGAATCTGAGTCTTCATGATGTTAAGAACCTTCCCAAAGTCCCATTTAACTAGTGAATGAAAGAGGCAGCATTGAAATTCAAATTTAATTCCAAAATTTATGCTCTTTTTATTGTGTTACATATGAAGAAAACCTACATTTTGTTAAGGAAAAAGGTATAAAGGTATATCATCTGTTTTTCTCATTTTTTCCTAGTTGTAAGACTGCAAAGTCAAATAATAGAATGGTTACAACACTCAAATTTTTATGATCTACTTAATGTTGTAAAATACACAATGATGTCTTCATTTTCTGAATATTGTACTGTTAAGCACACTAGTTGCTAAGGTTGTATTACCTTACAACAACTCACGTTTTACTTACTGTTTATTTTCTGTTGATACCAAGTTATCTGAAAGCTCTTCAAGGAAAGAGTCCACATTTTATACTTCTTGGTATTTTTTTAGCATCTAGCTCAGGTTTTTTTGCACTTAAAATAAGCTGCCTCTACAAGTATTTGTTGCTTAAATGATTGATTCACTAAAAGTAGAGAAAAAGTGCAAAAAAAAAAAATATGAAAAGCAGTAGTAATAATGACTAACATGTACATGGCTACTGTAAGCATTTTATATAGCTGTAAACATTTTATATATTGTAGCTCACTCACTTTTTCAAAAACTCTCTAATTTGCCCAGGGTGACTCAGCTAATAAGTAGTGGAACAGGATTCAAACACAGGTAGTTTGTTTCTTTATTCTTTTCTTTTTTTTTAAGACCAAGTCTCGCTCTGTCACCCAGGCTGGAGTGCAGTGGTGTGATCTCAGCTCACTGCAGCCTCCATCTACTGAGTTCAAGTGATTCTCCTGCCTCAACCTCCCAAGTAGCTGGGATTACAGGCTTGTGCCACCATGCCTGGCTAGTTTTTGTTTTTTGGGTTTTTTTTTTTTTTTTCAATAGAGTCAGGTTTTCGCCATGTTGACCAGGCTGGCCTCACACTCCTGACCTCAAATGATCCACCCACCTCGGCCTCCCAAAGTGCTGGCATTACAGGCATGAGCCACCACACTCAGCCCAGGCAGTTTGCTTCTGAAATCTTTGCTCTTAACTAGTATGCTCTACTGCCTACAAATTATAAGTCTAGATAATGAATATGAATTGTGGGAGAGGAAGTTGGAACTCTTTCCATCAGGGGGAATCAGCTTCCCTCAAGGTAACAAAGCAAGTGTGAGCAAATGTGTAAACATTGTTTCCAGCATATGCAGACCAAAGAACTCAAAATTTTCTGGCCACACAATATCTTAAAGTGTGTGTTAGTTTGAAGTGTGTATGTCTGTTTCTAATCAGATCAGTGGAAGAACCTATAGAAAAAAAAGATAAGGAGAACAGCCAAAGGCCAGAAACAAAGCAAGAATACCAGTTCCAAGGACTGGTAAAACAGCCTTGAAACCACCTGATAGTCAGAGGTATTTACCAAGGCTGGTAACCTAAAGCTTAGATCTGTAGACCTTTGTTGGGGTTGGGGGAACTACAGACCTGAGCAGAGCAGAGAGCAGCTTGAAGACTGCCACAGTGTATCTAGGACTCAAAAAGCACAATGCCCAGGGGGGGAAAAAGATGAACTTAAATGAAATTTATTCAGCAGAAGCTTATAGCAGTGAAAATTCATTCTCAGCCTTAACTATTGGGAAGATAGAGCTGAAAGAAGGAAACGCTCCTAAGATTTAAAAGTCATTTACCCAACCTCACAAGTGTCTGGAGCTTGAATGTACATTACCTATCTAGGCTTAAAGGCCCAAGAAAGAAATTTTAATTCAAAATGAACTCTGATCTTCATGCCATAGGGAAGTAAGCACATGCTAATCCTCTGTAGAGGAAAATACCTTTAGATAGGCTTTGTAAAGTGTCCCAACAATGATAAGTTCACAGTCAAAAATTATAGACTATGCCAAGAAACAAGCCAAAAGTAATGACTGCCAGCAGAAAAAAAAAAAAACAGCAGTGGATCTAAAAGGACTTCAGATTTTGGAACTATGGGATACAGAATATTAAATAGCTATATATAATGTGTTTTTTAAAATAAGAGGAATTGGCAGGGAATGGATGAGCAGCGTGAGCAAAGTTCAGTGCTGCTTTCTGAAAATAAACTGTTAGTTATGGCCATGCAACAAGACACGCTGGAACTTTCAACAGGACTTGACAGAGCTTTTCTCTTACTCCAGGATGCCAGGCAGTCTTTCTGACGTTACCTATGCTAATTAAAGCATTTTGTCCAACACCAATTATAGTGTAAAATTAAATTGAAAAGAAAAGTAGAAGTGTTTCCACATATGTTTGACTGTTTTCCAGATCAAATTTCAATTACTTAACAAAAGAAAGTCTGTGAGTGGCAAGCAAGCATATGAAAAGATATTGATTATCAGTAGTTATTAGAAAAATGAGAATTAAAACCAGAGAGAAAGACTGCTATATATTCACCCAAAGGGCTAAAATTAAAAAGATGACAATACCAGGTACTGGCAAAGATATAGAGCAATTGAAACTCATATGTTTCGATGGAAATATGTGAATAATAAATAAATATATGATCAATTCCTAAGTATTCACCAAGAGAAATAAAAATATATGCTCACACATTGAATAGTGTATGAATGTTCATAGCAGCTTTAGCAGCATAACAACATGCATGACTCTTCAAAGCATTATGCCAAGAAAGCTCACAAAAGACTACCTAATTGCATTGATATGAAATTCTAGAAAAGGCAAATTATAGTCACATCAGTAGTTGTCTAGGACTAGGAGCAGGTTAGGGAGTTTGACGGCAAAGGGATATGCGAGAACTTTTTAGGATGATGAAAATGTACTATATACTGATTGTCGTGGCAGTTACAGGATTGTATACATTTATCAAAATTCATTGAACCATACACCTCTAATGGAGGAAATTTTATTTTACATAAATTATACCTCAGTAAAGCCAATTTTAAAAATACACAGTGACAGAGAAACATAGAAAGTAAACATGTAGAAAAGTTATATCAAATAGTAACCAAATAAATAATAATCAAACTAAAACATATATATCGTTTCAGGCATCTGTTGGGGGTCCTGGAATATACCCTATGAAGAAAAGAGGACTACTATACACACACACACACACACACACACACAGACACACACATAAATTTTAAGGCAAAAGTATATCTAGCGATAAGGAGGGTAACTATATAGTAATTATACTTCACAAGGAAAGTGTTTATTAACTACTGTGCTTCTAATAACAGCCTCAAAGCTATAAAGTAAAAACTGACCAAATTGTAAGGATAAATGTACAGATCAACCATGCACTGGTATTTTCACCCCCCTCTTTTGGTAATTAATGGAACAAGAAAACAAAAAAGTATTAGTTTGTAAAACATTGGAGCCTCACATTTAATAAGCTGGATCTAATAAATATGAAGCCATGTTGCTAACCACTGTAGAATAGACATCTTTTCAAGCATATGCAGAATGTGTAATAAAATGGACCATATATGAGGCCATGAACCAAGTCTTAATTAATTTCAAAGAATTGATGACATGCAGTTTTTCTGACCATAATGCAATTAAACTAAAAATTTTAAAAACAAAATTATAGAAAATGATAATGAAAACTCCAATTAGATGCCATTTTATTCCTACTCATTTGATAAAAAATTTTAAATCTCAGTGTGAGGTGTTGCAAGGATATGGAGCAGCAGGAATTATTACTTTGCTGTGGAAACATAAATCAGCATGACTACCTTGGAAACCATTGAGTATTATCTTTTAAATTTGACTATTTGCCTGCCATATGATCGTGCCTACCCTACAGAGACTCACAAATGTGCTCCGGAAGGCATGTGCAAGAATGGCTATGGCACCCTTGGTCCTAAGAGCAAAAAATGAAAAACCCAAATGTCTATTGACAAAAGAGTGGGTAAAAACATTGCTGATGTCTGTTGAAATGATGAAATATTTCAGTTATTTAAATGACTGAACTGTCATACTCATTATCCTGGATGAAATCTTAGAATCGTACCATTATGTGAAAAAGCAAGTCATACAAGGAAATAAGCAGTATATTATTTTTTACAAAGTTCAAAACAAAGCAAAAATAAGCATACCAATAAGAGAAATTATGTCAAAAAATAAGGAAATAATTTTTTAGTAGAGGATAATGGACTGGGCAAGGTGGCTTATGCCTATAATCCTAGCACTTTGAGAGGCTGTGGCAGGAGGATCTCGTGAGCCTAGGAGTTCAGGACTAGCCTGAACCATATAGGAAGACCCTGTCTCTACAAAAGATTTTAAAAATTAATTGAGCGTGTGATGCACACCTGTAGTCCCACCCAACTACTCAGGCAGCTGAGGTGGGAGGATTGTTAAGCCCAGGGGGTCGAGGCTACAGTGTGCCGTAATTGTGCCGCTGCACTCCAGCCTGAGCAACAAGGTCAGACACTGTCAAAAAAAAAAAGAAGACATTGGCTACCTAGGAATCTAGATGATTGGGCTGAGAATGAAGATACTTTATGGGGTTGGACAGAGCATCAACTGGGTCAATACCCTTTTAAGTATTCATTTTGAGCCAGTTTAATCTTTTATAATGAACATCTAATATTTATATTTGGAGAAAAAAGAAAACTTTTTAGAAAAAAGCAAAAAATCAATGGTAATATGAAATTTAGTTTTGGTGGTTATTGATTTAAAAAAAAAATCTTCTGGATTATAAATATGTATACTGAGCCCCCATTTGACACTCCTGGCTTAAGGATTCTTATTCTATTTACATACCTGAGATGCTACCTCTGGGTCAGGAGGCCTGTTGGCAGCATGGAGTAGGCAAGAGGAGAGCAAAGGCAAGAGTCTTGTAGCTCCTATGTGCTGTACGAAGAAATATGCCGTAGTCATCTCAGAATGCGGAATCAGATGAACAAACAGGATCAGCATTATTTCCCACTCCACTCCTTTTTCCTCTGATTCAACACAAATCTTCTTATCAAGAATATTTCAAGTTAGTTTTGAAACCAGTGCTTCTGGAGCCCATGGTTCCTTAGAATTGTGAAAAAGGAAGGTAACATATTAACATTAATACCATGAGGGTGATATCACTAATATATATTATTTATGGCTATATATTTACATTTGTATATATTTATATACAGACAACACACACACACACACATACACACACATCTAACTGGGGAGAGAGAATCCCTTCAAAAGGTGAACAACTTCTAAGAGTGATGTTGTTATGTATTTGCAGGTCTCCAGACTGAGCTGGATTGAGAAAAAAATGGCTGCTACTCTGTTTGGAAAAGTACCATCTTCAACTGTACAAGAAGCTTTACACAGTTTCCTTAAGGTACATTTTGTCTATCCATTATTTTAGTGTCAGACTGATTACCATCTGCACCAATCACTGCTACCATTGTCAAAGAAATATTTTCTCCATGTGAAGCCTTAGTTTGAATCCTAGTGTTGGCACGTTCTGTTTTAAGCCTCTCATAATAAAAGTTATTAATATGTTTTAAATCTAAACTTCCTAGAACAGCTAGTTATGCCCTAGGTTCTAGGAATTACAAGCTACTTTTAAAAAATAACTCAGCAGCCTAAATGAAAGGTATGACAGCCCTTACTACTAAGTCCAAGAACAGCTCTCCAGGTCACATGAGCATGTGCAGAAGCAGTCATACCCTGATGGTTAGAAATAGTCCCAGTACTCCCGATTAGCCTAACATAGAACCAGTTTAATTTTAAAGAAATAAAAGTGCCAAAAGGAAGAGTTATTTTAAAAGCTACCTTCTAAAGTTGCAGACACTTCTCTGGAAGATTCTTGGGGCATCAAACCAAATCAGTATTCTCAATTGTGTCTGAAAATGTATAATCGCTATACTAATACAACTCTAAGCAGTAATATGTGTGTGTATGAACACACATGTAAATGTATAATATAGCCACCCATATAATCAACTTCCTGTTGGGGTAATAATCCTTTCTCTGGAACCACCTTCAAAATCTTATAGTTACTAAATGTGTTTTCCTTCCCAATCTACTTATTTCAAGTTTATAGAAATATAGATAAGGCCGTGTCCAGTGGCTCACTTCTGTAATCCCAACACTTTAGAAGGCTGAGATGGGAGAATTGCTTGAGGCCAGGAGTTTGAGACCAGCCTGAGCAACATAGCAACACCCCATCTCTACAAAACATAAAAAATTTGCTGGGCATGGTGGCATGCACCTGTATTCCCAGCTACTTAGGAGGCTGAGGCAGCAGGATCACTTGAGCCCAGTAGTTCAAGGCTGCAGTGAGCCATACTTGCATCACTGCACTCCAGCCTAACCAAAAGAGCGTGACTTTTTCTCAAAAATAAAATAAAATATATGTCTTGTACATGCTAATATTTGTGCTGTATTTCAGGGATCGATTTTGTAGAACTAAGAGGGAATTTATAGATCACAAGTCTAAGATGGCAAGTAGGTTTCTTCTCACTTTCTATCTCTCACCACCAATGGCCAGTGGCTGCCTCAAGTGAAAACATAAGTGTCCTGAAATCAAGCACAAGCCCAGAAGAAAAGAGTTTAAAAAATAAAAAGAAAAGGGCTGTATATTTCTTATTTTTTATGTAATGTGATCCCTTTTTTGTATGTTTTTTAAAAGGGAGTCAAGACCTCAGGGACTTAATTTGTTTCATTTCACACAATGACATTCAAAGATTTGATTTAAATATGAGCGAAGGCTAAGACTGCATCACTCCCATTTCTTCACCTTTTTCTTACCACTGAAAATTAGTTGCCTCATTTTAAATTGTATACAAATGTAGATTATGATATATCTGAGATAAAAGATTTATATAAAAGATGCCACGTTAATCAGCAAAAATGTTATCTGTACTCAAAACTCGTTTCCTCATAATATCAAAGTTGTAATTGAGGAGCAGGTTTTCAGAACACTGTAGAAAAGTTCTTGAGATGCTAATGTGTCTAAAATAACACACAGATAAAATCAAAAGTGGTAAGTAGCCCAATAATGTTAAGGTAAAGAATGCAAATTCCAGAACCAGACTACCTGGTTAAATCTCAGCTCTACCACTCACCGGCTGAGTAACATTGGGCAATTCACTTAACCTCTCTCTCAATTTAATCAATAACATGAAGATAATAGTACTTACCTCACAGTGGTATTGTAAGGATTATCTACATTCCTACAAGTAAATTACTTAGAGTATGCCTGGTGCCCAGTAAGTCCTCAGTAAAAAGTCACAGAATTTTAATTTCATTAAAATTTAAACACCTCGGAAAACCATCTTGGGGAACCCCACATTAAATCATGACTTAGACTTTAGTCTGAAAACACATTCCATAGTGTTTATCAAAGGAAAGAGAGGAGGCATCAGGAATGCTTCTCGCCATATTTACTAGAATGACTGAGGGGACTGAGGGGCCTGGAGTGCTGAGGCTAAGGCTGTGGTGGAACTAAGAAATCTGGGAGGTGGAGGCGAGGAAAGGGAAACAGCAAAGACCCTGGCTCCCACACCCAGGAGAGTCTGCAACCCCCTGGGTCCTACAACACAGGAGGCCATGTCGATGGGACCCAGACTGTAGGACTCCTGCCCCAAACCCACCTCTCCAAAGAGCATTCACAGGGGCCAGGAATGTGTCTCTAGAGCTATCCAGTTTGGTCCCGTAGATGTTGAGAGCACTGACTTAGGGTCAGACAAGTGAAGTTGAGACCTGAGCCTTTCCTGTCTGTATGACCTGGACACATTTCCTTAGTTCTCACACTTTCAAATTCTTCATCTGTGAAATGGCCATAATAATACCTACTTTGTACAGTTTTTTTGAAGGTTACGTAAAATAATACATTTGATATTCTTGGCCGAGGGTCTAACATGTTAAATGTTCTAACTAAAAATCAATGTTAGCTACTCTTATTTTACTATTATAGCAGGAGAAAATTGGTCCTCCACAGCCTCAAAGCATCTAGGGAAGTAGTTTTAAACACCTGTAGGAGTCATCTGTGAATCCCCTGGGGAAATTCTTGCAAACTATAGCATGCTTTCCACCTCATCCAAAATTCTGGCATGATTCCCTAAAGCAGTGGTTTTCCACCTTGGCTGTGCACTGCAGTCATCTGGGGCACTTTACAAAATGTCAGCCCAGGCCATGACCCAGACTCATTGTTATAGAACCTCTGGGTATCTTGAAGTATAGTTTATAAACAATAAATTGCACCCATTTTAAGTGTACAGTTCAGTGAAGTTTGACAAACTTATATATCTATGTAACCACCACCATTTCAAGAGAGCATTTTCATTATCCTAGAGAGTTATCTTTGCCCCTTTGCTGTTAATTTCCCCTACCTCCTGCCCCAGGTAACCACTGATTTTCTTTCTATTACTATAAATTAGTTTTGCCCATTCTAAAATTTAATATAAATGGAATCATACAACATGTACTTTTGCGTATATCTGGCTTCTTTTACTCAGCATAATGTTTTAAGACTCATTCGTTTTATTGAGTGTATCAGCAGTTCCATTTCATTGCTAAGTAATATTCCATTATATGTATGTACCATAATTTGTTTCTGTGTTAACTTACTGTTAGACGTTTGAGTTGTTTCTGGTTTGATGCTATTTTGAATAAAGCTTCTGTGAACATTCAAATGCAAACTTTGATGTGGACATCTTTATTTCTGTTGGGTAACCACCTAGGGGTGGAATTGTTGGGTCATATGGTATGTGCTTTTAAACCTTGATCAGTGTTTTTAAAGATCATAAAGCTATTGATTCCAATGGCAGCTGATGGCATAGCTGGAAACCACTGGATCAGAGGATGGGTGTGTGGAGTAAATGACAGGTGTGGCAATGTTGGGATACAGGCTACCCTGATTGCACTTACTGTTTGCAATCATATGATCCCTGAGTCTGTACTAGTGGTTTCCCCAGCTGCAGAGCTCTCTGCTGTGTCCTGATATGGTATAAGGCTGCTTCTTGAGCTTCTAAGATGTTTTAAAGAAGAGTTAATTTATTCAACAGTGTTTATTAAGCACATAACTAGTACCAAACATGGCATCAAATACTGGTAACACAGAAATGACCAACACAGCTCTTGCCTTCAAGGAACTTGGATAGCCAAGAGAAATTAAACATGTATAATATTCTTTGCCAGGAGTTATGATAAAGAGTGTTCTAAGGGCCTCTCTAGAAACTGCCTCATCATTGGAACATTACATTGAAACATGAGCATTTGAATAACGCTACACCCCTTGTAATTCATCCAAGGCCTTTTGTGAAAGGTCAGAATCTCTTTTACCTTAGGAATTCAGTGTTGTTAGTTGCCTGTCTGTGTTCTTCTGTTGGGCTTTAGCTTTTTAAGCCATAAGAACAGAAAGAGGTGTTCTGATTTATAATCACTTTACTTAACTAAACATAAGTTTTAAGGTATATATGCAGAATTAAAATGCCAGCATTAAAAAAATAAGCTGTTTACATGCGTATATTGGGGCAATTATCCCCAATATGGGATTTGGACAGAGCTGAGGCAACTACTGGGCATAGAAGAAGGTATAACTGAATAAAGTTCAGTCTTAAGTCCCTCTTATTAGAATGGCTCAAGAAATGCACTTATCAAATGAGAGACCTTGAAATGGAAATGATTAGACAAAAAAAAAAAAAAGAAGCAGGAGAACCAGAATCCATGGATGGAACTATTGGATGGTCAAGGCTCTGACTTGATTGAAATTGGCCACTTTCTTTAATCTGTGGTAGCTTTGCTGTCTCTCCAGCAGGTTCCATTCCATGTCCAGACAATGTAAACCTACCTGGTCTTAAAGATTTATATCAAGTCTGGCTCCCTACCCTAAGAGATTTTTGTTCTTCTCCTTCTAAAACCCTTCTCTTCTGGATTCTGTACAGAATAAAATGTCTTTTACAAGGGATGTGCTCTCATAAGGTGTTGGACCACTCCTCAGCACTCTAATTTGGATTCATCTTCATTAGTATCTGTCTTTAAAAATATATTCTTTAGACTCAGCAATTCAACTTCTGGGACTCTTCCTTATAGGCATAAACACACATGTAAACAAGCATATGGGGAAAAGTATGTTCATTGATTATTAGTAGTAATAATGAAAATTGAGAATAAATCAAGATGTCCAATGGGGAATGCTTCCTTTCATTATGATGCACGCAGAATATGAAATACAGCTCTTAAAAACGATGAGGTGTATCTGTATGCCAACGTGAAAATGTGTTTGTAATATGGGAAAAACAAGTTTGGGGCCAATATGTAGATTTTCTGTCAATATGTACATCTATTCAGTTTTATGTATTTATTTGTATTTTTCTAGCTTTACTGAGGTATAATTGACAAGAATTTTATATATATGTAAATTATGTATATGTAAAATGGTTCCATTTTGTTTTATTTTCAAAAACCAAACATCTGTTTTTTTTATTTGCCTGTACTTGGCAAAGAATCTGGTAGGACACATGTCAAACTGTTGATAGTGGTTACCCCTGGGGCATGAGATTGAAGTTGAGGATAAAATTAGGAAGGAGCTAATTTCACTTTTTAATTTTGGAACTGTCTAGATTGTTTATATCTTGTGAAACAAGCATATTCTTGTAAAGTTTTAAAAGTATATTTTTATCTTATGTTCTACACCCCCTACAATGGGGGGACTGCAGGTTGTAAGCTTGCTTGCCTGGCCCTTCAAAACAGCAAAAGCTGACTCTGAAGCTAGACTGACTTAGGTTCTAAGAAGAGCTGTCTAGTAACAATACCATACCTGAAAGAATTCTTATTTCCCAGAAATAAAGTAACTGGTACATAAAAGATTAGTAGATAGGAGAAAAGTACCTTTATATTACTCACTCATGTCTACTACCTGGACTGGTTGTTTCAAGGATCTGTCTTTCCTTTAATAGTCCATGATGTGATGGACTTCAGATATTATTTAACTCCTGTGGAATATGTTGAAATCGTAAGAAAAAAAATATTAATCTAGTGGAAGATGCTTGCCATGGGGTACCAGTCATGCACTACTCTCATTTTCTAAATAGATAGTGAGGCCAGGAGTGGTGGCTCACACCAGTAATCCGAGCACTTTGGGAGGTTGTCGGGGAAGATCACTTGAGGTTAGGAGTTTGAGACTAGCCTGGCCAACATGGTGAAACCTCTTCTCTACTAAAAATACAAAAATTAACCAGGCATGGTGGCAGGTGCCTGTAATCCCAGCTACTCGGGAGGCTAAGGCACAAGAATCGCCTGAACCTGGGAGGCAGAGGTTGCAGTGAGCCAAGATCACACCACTGCACTCTAGCCTGTGTGACAGAGCAAGACCCTGTCAATGGATGGATGGATGGATGGATGGATGGATGGATGGATGGATGGGACTTGTCCTAGGCATATCACTAGTTATTTTTGTTCTTAAAAGGAAAAGGATAGAGAAAGAAAACTGAGGAAAATGATTATGTAAAGAAATCTGAAAACCGCAAAGTATCTCATTGCTTTGTAAGCTTTATGATCATGGTAATCAATTTTATTTTAATGGCTAAATGCAAAAGTTATGTTTCCTTCCAAAAGATACTTAAACTGATTAAGTGATTCACATGTGAAACAACCAACCTAAATTCTTAGGGCAATTTGGTTCAAAATAGTTGATTTATTAAAATATATTTTCTTCACTTGTGATTATTGTTATATTAATATTGCCCTGTTATTCTCTTGTATTTTTCTCTTAAATCAGGCTGAAGAACTATGCCCTGGTTATTCTATTCCCAACTACATGTACTTAGCAAAGGTAATGAAGACCACTGTTTTGCTTTAAGATCACTTTGAAGCCATAAAAGCCATAAAAACATGATTACATTTAATATTGGTTATTTCTCATTTCCAGTGTTATACTGATCTTGAGGAAAACCAGAATGCTTTGAAGTTCTGTAATTTGGCATTGTTGCTTCCTACTGTTACTAAAGAGGTAAGTCCAGAAAGTAACGGTGAGTGCTGTTGTCTTATAGTAGTATTCAAGCTCAAAATATGAACAACTTGCTAGATACATTTGTAGTTTTCTTTCTTTATTCAATTTTATGTATTTATTTTTATTTTTCTAGCTTTATTGAGGTATAATTGACAAAAACTATATATGTAAGGTATACAGCGTGATGTTTTGATACACATATACATTATGAAATGACTACCGCAATCAATCTAATTAACACATCACCTCAGTTACTTTTTTTGTGGTTGAAAACATTTGAGATCTACTATCTTAGCAAATTTCAAATATACAATACAGTATTATTATCTATAGTCATGTTGCTGTCCTTTAAATCTCCAGAACCTATTCATCCTGTATAACTGAAACTTTGTACTCTGGACCAGTTTCTACCCAATTCTCCCACTCTCCCAGCCCCTGGCAGCCACCCTTCTACTCTCTCCTTCTATGATGGAGTTTTCTTTTTTACCAAAACCTTTGACTTGGATTTTACATGTACTATGAAGTTTTAGAATTTGCTGTATCTCTGTAAGATAACCTGTCACCAGGAGGCCCCTAGCAATTAAAACATCCTGATGCTTGTTGGATGCAAGACAGCAGGGACTGGAGCAAGCATAATTCCTCCACTGGGAAGGAGGGGGCGCAGCATAATTCCGGGGACCTGGGGATTAACTAGGCAGCAAACAAGCTAGACAGGTGGCCCAGCCTAGAGCAACATGAGCATCCATGGTTGCTATCCTCAGTCCCCAGCTCACGACAAGTGTGGGTATCCAAGGCCATGACAAAGATGAAAAATATGTAATAACATGTTCTTGGTTTTTAGACACTAGCCATTAATGAAAAAGAAACTATTGCCCTGTCTCTTGCCTTTTTATTTAATAATTCAGGATTCTGGGTATGCTGTAAGTTTCAAGCATTCCACAGGGTTAACAACTCAGTCTGCTACTGTGAGCCATTGACTGGTGTTGTGGGAACAACAAAAACAAAAATAGGTACATCTTTTCCTGCTCTTCTCACACCACCAAACATTATCATCCTCTAAATCATAACAGAAAAGAAATGCCTCAGGAAAAAACAAAAACCCTCCTCTTTCTCTGTGTTGGAGCAGTACAGGTTCCAATATTTATTGTGATCTGAACTGTAAACAAATAAGACACTCCTGTTGCCTTCTAGGAGGCAATAGCCTAGAAGGGAACATATGATGTGTGTCCACGTAACTATAGCTCAAAGCAGAAAGTACTAAGAGAATTACAAATTATCAGTTTTGGAAATTTTGAAAAGGGAGAAATTATTTTCACCTAGAAGAGGCTAGGTGGCATCAGAGGTAGACTTTGAAAGATCTGTATAATGTGGAGGTATGGGCAGGTACGTTGCAGGTCACGAACAGAGGCACAAAAGTGAAAAAGCAAAGCTCTGTTTGTCTGTAGTGAAAGGAGTGTGCCCACTTTCCCCTGGACCACGAATTGTGCCACCCTCCCACCCTTTTTCTTCACAGCTTCCTTGCCTCCTGCCAGGCCACCCTTGACTCCCAGTGACAGCCCAAGCAACAGATTAAACGTAAATGTCAACACATCACTTCTCTGCTCAAAACCCTTTGCTGTTAGGATGAGGTTCAGAATTTTTAGCATGTCCTTCAAGGCTCTGATCCAGCTCCTACCAGTCTCTCAAGCTTCATCTGTTCCCCGCTCTCCCCTCCTCTGCACCATCCAGCCTGCCCTTCACCGTTAGAACATACTGTTCCTACTTCCTGAAACACTCCTACCCACCCTCCACTCCTTCCACTGGCTTTATTCCTCCTTATCCTCCAGGTCTCACCATGAATGCCGTTTCTTCAGGAAAGACTTTCTTGACACCCGTTGGCAAGAAAGCGTCCTATACTTTTCCTTGCTATCATTTCAAAGTTGTGATTATGTCATTATTAATGTAGTTGTTTCATGAAAGTAACAACCAGGTTTGTTTCATTCACCACTGTACCCCTAATCCTGAGTATACTGCCTGGCATATAATAAGCGCTTGGTAAGTGTTGGTAGAAAGAACCAAGACATTAATATCATACATATAAAAATAATAGTGTCAATAGTAATAAGAGGACTAGTAATGAATGTAACTAAGAAGGCTAGACATTGGAAGTAGTTCTGTAATAAGCAAACTAATATGAACAAATATTTCCCGCATTGCATTTTTTTTCTCAGTGATGTCTCCACTTGTATTCTTAGCAATGTTTTTCTAAGTAGTAAAGCTATGTAAGGAATATTTCCATTTCTTTTTCAATGAGAAAATAGGACCAATTAAGTTATATGTAGTGCCTATCCATCTCTATTATGAAGTTTTTTCAGATTGAAATATACCCCATTAGTGATTTCACTAACCAAGTTTATTCATTTCCAAAATGTCTAGCAATGCCACTAGTTACAGTGAATACAACCTAGCCATCAGTTTTCTCTCTCATTTGAAATTTCATAACATGTTTGTTTGTTTCTTGTAGCGTTTATAGCTTCTTCCTTGCATTATAGTCATTTGTGGACATGTCTTCTGTGCCCTATTAGGGAACTCTCAGCTCATCACACTGCTGCTTGCTATTGGGAGTGTCAGCCATTTGGTCTCTAGAGCCCAGATTCATAGGTGTAGGCAGCTTTACATTCCCAGAATTTGAAACTGCAGTATTTTTATTATTCATGTGGACTTTTCTTGACCCTGGGAAAGTAATCTCAGATCCTTGGAAACATTTCTTTTTTAAAAAAGGAATGTCGACGTCTAAGACAGTGTGAGAATGATTGCTGAATGAAATAATGACTTCACTGGCAACCTGAAAGTTGTTTGCCTGGAGGCAGTATTAAAGTTCATTGACTTGGAGCCTACTGAGAAAGATCAAATATAAAAAGCATTATGTAATATTTTGTTTTACGATAGGAAATGTGCTAAACTGGTAAAGAAAAACCCATATTTTAAGGTTGTTGAAATATTTTGAAATGGCATTAATCACCTTTCTGAGACAAACAGACTTACAGAATAGTAAACGCAGTGTTACCAGAAACAAACCACAAGAAGAAGTGTACTCTGGGAGTGCTAAAACTTAAGAACACATTATGTTTAGCACGTGGTATAGTTGTCTTCAAAATGGCCTTTTGATTAAAGTCCTGAGCTATATATTTCCAGCCTGTTACATGGGTTGAGAAGCATAACTCTCATTGGTAACTGCTCTTAGTAACAAAATCCTAATTCTGCTTTAAATTTTCTTTCTTAATTAAGATATCATATTTGATTATCTTAATTAAGACATTGGTTTCTGGATAGCTTTATGAAACAGAGTTTATATACATTTCCTCTGCCTTCCTCTTATAGGAATGCTACTGCTCAGAGTAATAAATGGATTGCTTGCCAAAATCCAGTAATGTTGTCTCATTTGCTAGAAATTCTTGTTTGCCCGTTTCTTTCTGGTTAAAACTTATTTCTTGTAAATTAACTCATCTATGCTATCCATGCCTGGAGAATTATTTCTAGTACTTTTTTTAAAAATTAGGCCATTATAGTATAGGCAGACTTTTCCTACTGTCTGAACAGACATTTTCGTGAGTTGCAGGAAGTCTGTTTACAACCCCCTACTTCTATTCTTTTGACTCTTACCTTCTTGTCATTTGCATTTAAAATGTATTATTTCTTAAGATTTTGCAATATTTGTAATGGCCTTGGTGTATTGTTTAAATTGATCTTAAAAACACTCTAAAGAAGTTTCTTAGACCCCTTTTATTTATTTGTTTTCTTAAAATAATTAATGATACAGCATTAGTTTGGGAATAGCTGTTCTTAACCAGTACCTCGTCTTATGAAGTTGGTGTTTGATAATCATTACCCCAATGCTAGGAGAATAATGACAATTTAATGTAAATAAGTCTCTTATTTATCCAAAGTCTTTAGCAGAGAGCATTGATATATTTTTCTAAACTGTATTTCTCCAACATTATCAGATGAAATAAATCTGTATTTTTAATGTGTGTGTTTGAGTGAGTGAAAGAGATTATCTTTATTCACTTATATTACAAATGTGGAGGTGTACTCTGCTAGAGGCTTGGGATACAAAGAGAAAAAACCAGACACCTCTGCCATCATGAATTCTGTGGTCTAGTGGGAAAGGCAGGCACTGAAAAAGTCATAGCAATAAAATGTAATGAGTGTTTTGGAAATATAAGCACAGAGATTTATAAGAAAATAAAACTGGTACTGCAACCTGGGCCACGGGGTAGGAAAGGTCATCCTGAGGTTTTGCTATAAAATCTAAGGAAATTAGAAGTTAAACACAGTTGTTTAAATATTTAAGACTTGCTTGGACAGTAGAGGACTCATTAAAAATACAGGTTCCTGGCTTTTTCTAGAAAGAAAAAGAAGCTCTGAGCTGTAGAATGTGGTGCCCCCAACCTCAATGTCATCGTGGTTTCACTCAAGCTTCCATCTATCTGGGTTCTGCTTTTCTGGCTTAGTGCTCAGATAGTCCCTGGGTGAGATTACAGAGTTGACAGTACATCCACAGGAAATGTTGACCCTTGAGGATATGGCTTTGGATTTTACTCAGAAAGAGTAAACCCTGCTAGACCCATCTCAGAGGAAGCTGCACAGAGATGTGATTCTGGAAAAAAAATCCTCAAAACCAGCATCTAGGCAGGAAAGTCTTTTTGTTTTTTGTTTTTTTTTTTACTTTCTCTAGTTTACATTTAGTTTCCCATAAATATTTCACAAATGATCCTGAGTGATACAACAGTCAGGACAGGTCAGAAGGGGTAAAATGTAGGTAGATACATTTTGTTCTTAAAAACATCATTTAATCTTAGAACTATTTTAGATATACAGAATAATGTGGCCGGGTGTGATGGCTCACGCCTGTAATCCCAGCACTTTGGGAAGCCAAGGAGGGCAGATCACCTGAGCCCAGGAGTTTGAGACCAGCCTGAGCAACATAGCAAGATCCCTATCTCTAAAAATAATTTTACTTTTTTTTATTAGTATACTTTAAGTTCTGGGATACATGCGTAGGACATGCAGGTTTGTTACATAGTCTTATGTGCTAAGATGGTTTGCTGCACCCATCAACTCATCTACGTTAGGTATTTCTCCTAATGCTGCCCTTCCCCTAGCCCCAACCTGTGACAGGCCCCAGTGTATGATGTTTCCCTCCCTGTTTCCATGTGTTCTCATTGTTCAGCTCCCACTTGTGAGTGAGAACATGCAGTGGTTTGGTTTTCTGTTTTTGTGTCAGTTTGCTGAGAATGATGTTTTCCAGCTTCATCCATGTCCCTGCAAAGGACATGAACTCATCCTTTTTATGGCTGCGTAGTATTCCACAGTATATATGTGCCACATTTTCTTTATGCAGTCTATCATTGATGGGCATTTGGGTGGGTACCAAGTCTTTGCTATTGTGAACAGTGCTGCAATAAACATGTGTGCATGAGTCTTTATAGTAGAATGATTTATAATCCTTTGGGTATATACCCAGTAATGGGATTGCTGGGTCAAATGGCATTTCTGGTTCTAGATCCTTGACAAATCGCCACACTGTCTTCCATGATAGTTGAACTAATTCTCTGGCATCTGTTGTTTCCTGACATTTTAATGATCCCCATTCTAAGTGGCATGAAATGGTATCTCATTGTGGTTTTGATTTGCCTTTCTCTAATAACCAGTGATGATGAGCTTTTTTTCATACATTTGTTGGCTGCATAAATGTCTTGAGAAGTGTCTGTTCATATCCTTCACCCACTGTTTGATGGAATTGTCTGTTAGGAAAGTCTTAAAAACAAAGAACTTCCATGTAGAATATCTACAGGAAGGAGCCATCTAACAACATGTCAATACCGAGATTCTTGGGGGTGAACCCTGTTCCTCCACAGTAGAATAGGCCTGGGGAGGGCAAATTAGGAATGCAGCACAATCACATGACTTTAATTTGAGGCTAGAGAAAGTGTGCTATCTTAGCTCAAAGGTGTGGATAATTCAAATTTGGGAGAAAAGGAATAACCTGAGCTCAAAATCATAACCTGAGTTCTTATAAGAGGGCAATTGCATAAATATAGCCAATATATTAAGTGCTTGAAACATAATGAAAACCTTAAAACTAGTCAGATTGCTATACAGCTGACCTACTACAAAGGAGAAAACTTCTATACGCAAAGGAGAGTAACACACCAGATGAATGTAACCAAAGTGGAAGATGTTAACTAGAGACTATACTGAATGTTTGGCATCAGATTCATATGTGGGAAAATAAATGAATAAATGAAGGTATGTGAGCAAGGCTTTAACAGCCTGTTATGGCCTCAGTAGCAGAGATGTCACAGTGGAGGGGAGCCCTTTGAATATAATGAGTATGAGGAAGTTGTCACTCACAGCTCAACATTGACTCAACATGTATTAGCTTGTACTGGAGGGAAACTCTATAAATATAATGAATGTAGGAAACACTTCACTAGAGAGCTAATTCTTACTCATACCAGAGAACTCAAGAGAGAAACTCTTTGCCTGTAATCTATATGGAAATGCCTTCAGGGACCATTTATCCTTTAAACAACACAGTGAATTAACACAGGAGAGAAACCACATGAATACGATCTATGTGGGAAAGCCTTCCCTTAATGGTCTCACCTTAGTCATAATGAGACAATGCACAATAGAGAGAAACCCTATAAATGTACAGCATTTGGAAGAACCTTCAGCCTCAGCCCTAACCTTTATAGGTGGTCTCTCAAGTTTCCATCTATCTGGGTTCTGCTTTTAGATACCAGAGAGCTCCCACGGGGCTAAACCCTACACCCTTTAGGCAAAGCTCAAGCCTTGATATGCAGAAAAAAACTTAGAGTAAAACCAGAAAGAAAGTGGCAAGTTTTTTCAAGGAGGAAGAACCCTGTTGGAAAAATAATAATTCATGCTGGAGAAGCAATTCAATG
Organism: Aotus nancymaae; assembly: GCF_030222135.1. Classification (NCBI taxonomy): domain Eukaryota; kingdom Metazoa; phylum Chordata; class Mammalia; order Primates; family Aotidae; genus Aotus; species Aotus nancymaae. Next base: position 36,846,144 of record NW_026988471.1, read on the forward strand.
AAATAAACATGATAAACGCTTTACTCATAGAGCAGCACTCCAGGACGTGAGGATTCATGCTGTATAAAACACTCTCTAAGAGAAAAGCAACTTATTAAAATGAGAGAAAACAAAGAAAATTATTAAGAATAATAATAAAGAAAGAAAACACTGTCAGTGTCCTGAATTAGGGAGAGTCTTCAGCGATTGCACATACCTTCGTGAACCTTAAAAGTTCTTATGTTGGGGAGGTTCCCCAGGCCTCAAGTCAATGTAGAAAATGCCTTTACCTGGATTTTATGCAACTCATACTGGGAAAAAACTCTACCAAGAATGCTTTAGCACACAATTCAACAAATAATTGAGACTTTTGCCCAGTGATGTATTACTTAAAAAAAAATGTAGCATAAAGGTATAGAATTGCGATTCTTTCTTAGAGGTGTAGAATATAGAATTTGGTAATACTTAATAAGCAGTGAAATAACCCCTCTTTAATAGATTAGTCCTAGAGAATATGTATGTAGTGAAAGTTGGAATGGAATGTTAAAAATGAAGTAAAAGTGGAATATAATCCATTGATATTTATCTTTTAACAAATGAAACATGCCGAGTAATTGGGCCATTTTTCCTTTAATATTTTGTCACTGTTATCAATTGATCAGCTTCCATTTTTTATGCAGCTCTAAACATGTTTACAAAGACTTTGGCCAGAAAATTACTTTTAATGTAACTGGAAAATGTAGAACACAAAATAATGTGTGATAACTATAATGTGAGTATTGAAATATGTATCTCTCTGGCTAGAATGGAAATATAGGTAAATATCCATTACAGCATCAAATATCCCAAATGATACTGAAGCACATAGTATGTAGGCCATACTTTATGAAACACTAGAAAACAGACAAATGCCTTTAGAAGAGAAATACATGAAAGTACTGAATCAAGTATATGATTTGACTGAAATGTTGAATACTAGAGGGGGAGAAGAGATGAGAGCCTTATTTGCCTTTTTCTTTAAAGCAGAGGAAAACTGCTGAAGGGTCTTCAGCAACAGATAATACAATGAGATTTTTAGAAAAGAGCACAATAGCCACCATATGGAGACTGGCTTGGAGTGGAGAGGAGCAAAACTGGAAGCAGGAATATCATTTAGGTAACAACTGCAATGACACAGACATGATATGGTGGCATGGACTAAGATGATGGCAGTGAGGAATTAAGAGGAAAGAACAGATTCCACAGAATTGTAGGTAGTATTCTCTATAAGACTTGGGGATTGGTTATTGAGGGAGAAGGAGGACTCAAGGATGACATCTTGGTTTCCGGCTTGGGAAACTGACCAGGATAGATGGAGATGCGCTTTATTAACACAGGAAATACAGGAAAACCAGGTTTGGTGGGGAAGGTGACTTCAGTTTTGAAATGTTGAGTTTGTGTTTGTGAGATTTTTAAGTCCAGTGAGTAATTGGATATTTGGCATATAAACAATGTCTGAAGCCGCGCTATTTAAGAAGTCATCCAAAGAGACTATGTAGTACATAGAAAGCATAAGTCAAAAGATCTACCCCTGAGAAACACTAACATAATGGAATGGGGGAGGAAGAGAAACCTGCAAGTGAGACTGAAAGAAGTGGCCAGAGAAGGTGAGACCTTGGAAGCCAAGGGATGGTGGAAATGGTAAACTCCGTTAGATGCTCTGGAGAAGTCAAGCAAGCAAGGACTGGAGTGAGTGTTGAACTTAATGATGTGGATATCATTGGTGATCTTAAACTAGACTGTTCTAGTAGAACAGCAGAGAGTGGAAACCAGAATTCCAAGTAGTCAGGAGGCGAGAAAATATAGTCAGTGTATGTAGACACTCTTCCAAAGAATTTCATGGGGTAAGGAGGAACGACATAAGGTTAAAGGGATGCTTGAGTTGAGGGTTTGTTGTAGATGGAAAGTATAGAAGCACATTTAAATGATTATGAGGAAAAGCCGGCAAAGAAGGAAGGGTTCAAGAAAGATTGTAGAAAAAGGAGATAATTGATAGAATAAGGGCCTGGGGAAGCCAGAGAGAATGGGATCTGGAGCACATGAGGGCCCTCTTCTGTTACAGTTTGTGAATATTCACTTCTTTAGCCATCTAGTTAAAATAATGCTCTCATCTATGTAATTCTGCTGTGAGAAATTAATTCCTAGATATAGAAACTTGCCACCATGTTTCAGTGTCTAATCATTCATTTAGCAGACGTTTATGTAGGACCATCTATTTACTGATAGATGGCATCTGCTAAGCACTGAGATAGCCCAACAGTTTGATAAACATGAACTCAATACCTGGAATTACTGATTTTTTAATCAGTTCTTCTAAATATCACACTAGTATCTCAGGTACCATTAATTTTATTTTCTCACAACCTTCAGTAAATATTGTTTAATAGAAGATAGACTTTAGTTGATCACTACAATAGAATCAGTGTTTTATGTTTATGATTAAAAGTGTTAGAAAACTTACAATTTCAAAAATAATTTAGCTAACAACTACTTCCAAATATTTACCCTTGTCCTGTTGTCTTCATCTGATTATTTCAAATATGTTACATCTCTTAAATGCTTGGATAGGTGCTCAGAAAATGTTTGTCAAATGCAAAAATGCATAAAAGTACCCTGTCATCTGAATTTATTGCCACTCTTTTGAATCCACATTCATTGTAAAGAAATAACAATAGATGTAATGTCCTATAAAACATATTACATGATTTTTAGTCTTAACTATAGGCTTCCTAATAAAGTCAATAATGAAATATATGTTGACCAGCTCTAACAGAATCTCAGATTTCTTCAAATCTTGCTGCTAGGTCTAGTACTTCTTCACATCTCACAGCTGAAGAAAAAAATCCATAATAGATTGACACAAGGGCAGATCCATTGTCAGCTTACATGGAAGTCTCTTTGTCCTGAATCCCATTACTCCAGATCTGGTGAAGGAAGAGCCCAGAAATAGCTATCCACGTTGCCCACATTATCATAGATCTGGATCTGGTCTTTAAAAATCCAGTTCTTTCTTTTTTTATTTTTTTGAGACAGGATCTCACTCACCCATGCTGGAGTGCAGTGGTGTGATCATGGCTCACTACAGCCTCAGCCTTCCAGGCTCAAGCGATCCTCCCACTTCAGCCTCCCAAGTAGCTGGGACTACCAGGTGCATGCCACCATGCCCGGATAATTTTTTTTCTTTTTTTTATTTTTTGGTAGATACAGGGTCTCACTATGTTGCCCAGGCTGGTTTTGAACTGCTGGGCTAGAGCAGTCCCCCTGCCTTGGCCTCCCAAAATGCTGGGATTGTAGGTGTGAGCCACTGCACCCAGCTGGTCTCTTTGTAATGGTCTTTCAAAACAAAAGTCTATTTCAGCACACTAGAGTATCAAGATGAATGCATGAAATTTCATTATGTATTTGTATTTTCTTTATAGGATAAAGAGGCACAGAAAGAAATGCAAAAAATAATGACTTCCTTGAAGAGGTAAATAAATGAATTTACTCTTCAACAAATCAGATATGGTCTACCAAAACTTAAACTAATCAAAGTCGTGCTTTTATTATCCTTTTGTTCATTTTTGATGTAAGGGTATTGTGCTCAGATTTGAAGGTAAAGGCATGTTTCCACAGAATGCATTCCACTAGTAGCACTACAAAATTATGTTATTTGGAGAATCTATATACTATAATGTCAATACATAATCTACAAACATGTATGCTTTATATTTTTCTTATCAATAAACTGCAGCCTTCAGAATATTTGTTTAAATAAAATATTTAAATCCAATAAAACAAACTTTCATAAGTACTGTTTCAATTGAGACTTAATAAAACAAAATAATTTCATTAATGTGGATGAAAAATGGAAAACAGCAAAGGACATGAACAAGTTGTTGGCAGAAGAGAAAAAAGAAATGTAACTGGTAATCAAAAGATGTAAATAAAATTACAATAAAATACTGTTCTACCATCAAACTAGCAAGGACTTTTTTCTTTGTTCCAGAAGCATTTAATGCTGACAATATTGACATGACATGGAGCGTTCTCATACACAGTTAGCAGGAGAATATTTTGTCACTTGGGTAAACTAAATATAAAAATATTTTTAAAATTTTTTTAAAGAGTATTTTGGCACAAGCCTTTGGTAAAATTTATTGAGAGCCTCTTATGGAAATAATCGTAAAGAGAAAACTGCAATGACTGACGTACAGATAGTCATAACAACATAATACTATGTCCAACAAAAAGAAAGCAGTTAACTACATTGAAATATAACTACAATTGAATAACATTTTGCCATTAAAAATAATTACACATATAGGCAAATGCACAGAACATCTTAAGTGCAAGTACAAGTTAAAAATACCACATACATAGGATCTCAACAATATAAAAATAAGCACAGAAGAGCATCTAGTAGGGAATACACTAAAATAGTAGTAGTTTATATTTCTGTGGAGCTGTATTTTATTTCCTACATTTTCCAGTTTTTAGTAATAAAATTATTTTTTAGGTTGTACTTAGCAGTGAGTTATAAAGATTCCCTGCTACCTCTTAATCAGCCTCATCTTGGAAATCAGAGTAAAAACTTGGATTTTCTGTTTATTGTTCCAAATACATGGGTGTGCGCACACACACACTCAAAATTTTAAGCCCTAATGTAGACATTCTAGTTAGGTAAATTAAGCTACCCTCTAACCCCATCTTCTATAATGGTCAATCAAGATACTGAATCAGTCCAGCTAGTTCTCACCCACTTTCCTCTGACAACTGGTCTAATGTCAAAACTCATGGCTAGATGGGACAAGAGTCTTGCAGGTTCTCTCATGGATATGCAGAGAGGCTGTGGATACCTCTGACCATCTCTAAACAGCTAAAGGAATATGTAAGTATAGAAAGGTGAATCCAACTAGCAGCAAATGACATAGAATCAACCATGTTGTAGGTTTCGTGGGAGCAACTCATTCCAGCAGAGTGGTGTAAACACTTCCTCTAGGAATTATGAGGACTATCAAGAAACATTCCTGGTGGGCAACAGTGGGATTTGACTCATAATTGGAACCTGACATAAGACCTAATCAGTGTTTATTATATTTTGACAAAATTCTTAATTGTTTCTCATATGTCTTCAATTGACAAGTTGATGCCTATTGACTGGGTAATCAGTGTAGTAGTTTCTGGATATGAGCTTGACCCAATGGAAATGTAGTACTCCTAATTCAATCTTTAGAGAATTAGAAGTTTCTGACATATTTAGCAATTTCTCCAAATGAGTATAAAAAGCAGGAATTCCCCTCATCATCATGGAAATAACCCTTCAAAGGAGCATTAACTCCCTGCTGTATGCCCCCTTCCAGAGTTACACTGTCATCAATCTGTAGTCCTCATAAAGCCATATAATCAGAGAAGTTACATTTGGAAGGTCGAGGCAAGAGAATTGCTTGAGCTTAGGAGTTCAAGACCAGCCTGGGCAACATGGTGAAATCCCATCTCTATAAAAATTAGCTGAGCATGGTGGTGCACACTTATAGATCCAGCTACTCAGGAGGCTGAGTGGGAGGATCACTTGAACCCAGGAGATCAAGGCTGTGGTGAGCTATAATTGTGCCACTGTACTCCAGCCTGGTGACAGAGTGAGACTCTTTCAAAAAAATTTTTTTAATTTAAAAATAATTTTTTAAAATTAAAAACATTGCAAATAATTGCTAAATAGCTCAAAACCCATGAACAGGACTAGAATCTGATAACCTAGAAGGATGTGCTATAGAACAGTGGTCCCCAACCTTTTTGGCACCAGGGACTAGTTTCATGGAAGACAATATTTCCCTGGTTTCGGGATGATTCAAATGGATTTCATTTAGTGTGTACTTTATTTCTATTATGATTAAAGTGTAATATATAATGAAATAATTATACAACCCACCATAATGTAGAACCAGTGGGAGCCCTGAACTTGTTTTCCTGCAACTAGAAGGTCCCATCTGGGGGTGAAGGGAGACAGTGACAGACCCATCAGGCAATAGATTCTCATAAAGAGTTTGCAACGTACATACCTTGCATGCACAGTTCACAGTAGGGTTCGCCCTACAAATGCCACCACTGATCTGACAGGAGGAGGAGTTCAGGTGGTAAGATGAGCAATGGGGAGCAGCTATAAATATAGATGAAGCTTTGCTCACTTGCCCACCACTCATCTCCTGCTGTGAGGCCCAGTTCCTAACAGGCCACCAGCCAGTTGCTAGTACCAGGACCAGTCTGTGGCCTCAGTTGAGGGGTTGGGGATCCCTGCTATAGAGGATACATATGATATTTTGTTCATTTAATCCTCAGTCCAATCCAGTGAGGGAGGTGTTATTGTTTCCATATAGGTAATGACATAACTGAGGCTTGGAATAGATAAATAACTTGCCACAGGCCTTTCTTAACAAGTAGAAAGAGTTGGTACTTAAACATGGCTTATTTTGACTCCTTAATCTAGTCTTAGTTACTCACAGCAGATATATGAAAGGTACTGTATAGATAAAAACAAGGAAACAAAAAAAAGTTATGTGTAATGAGGCCAAGTAAAAACAGTTTCTGTATTAAATAACCCTACTGAGTGATTTCTTGAATGACAGGATTTCATGTAGAATATTACACTTACTCCAGGGAATTTCACACAAAGTGAGCCATGAGGACTCTGGTTTTCAATGGTTACTTCACTCACCACTCATGCTGCTTGACAACTCAGAGAAGACAGAATAGCTGCAGAGTGTTCCTGAAATGAGGATTGTTCCTGCTGGATCACAAAGTCCAAGCTGATGGTACATTCTCTACTCACAGATGAAGTACACAAGCTGCTAACTTCTCAAGAGACTTCATGTACAACTTTGGAAAGGGGGGAGTTCTGACCCAAACTTTGAATATGTTTGATTCCAGAAGATAAGAATCAAACTGTATGTTGCAATTTTTCATAAAACATTAAAGAGGTAATTTAGTGGTCCACTAAAATTTTGATGATGTCCATGTAATTGTGATGTTATCTTTCTTACTAAATAAAAAAGGTCTTTATTTTAATATGAAAATCCATGCCACTTCTCATTTGTGCCTAAAAGTTATCAAAAGGCTTTTCATTTGTTAATATTTTTTATACTGTTGGATTTCAAAAACCAGTGGTACAAGCTGAATGGAACCAGCTTTTACACTAAACTTCTCATTTTACCAATAAACAGTTTAAGCGTTGATGTGTAACAGGGTCAGGGTCAGAGAACTGTAATGACCAAGTCAGGACTGGGTTCCAGCCCTTGGAACCTCACTTCTGCTTTCTTTGAGCCTGGGGCTGTTTATGTTTAATTGATTGGAGTCCAGTGTGTCTGATGTATAATGGTGGCTCTTAGAATGACAACACTTACCTGGTGATTACCTATTCCAAGTGTTTTTCCTATATTGATATATTTAATCCTCACAGCAACCTATAAGGAAGGAACATTTGATATTACCCCATTTAAGATAGGGGAGCTAAAGTGCAGGATATTACCATGCCTAACACTGTGAGCAAGGGATTTGAACTTGGGCAGACTGCTCCATAGTCCATGCTGTGGCCAGCCACCGTACAATCCTGCCAGCAAATGGGGGAATTGAAATGTGGGAAGTGAAAGAAAGTGGAAAGACAGAAGGTAAAAAAGGAAACAAAGGAAAGGAAAAAGAATTTTTAAAAGCAGAGGGCAATAAAGAAGGAAAACGAGGAGAAAAGGTAAAGAAAAATCTTATATTTTGGATATTGATAGACATTTTCTAGTATTCCATCGTAAATTTCCACCAACCTCTTTTATATCTTACCTTATATTTTTTTCATACGCCTCTTCCTTCCCCTCCTCAAGATAAGGAAAGAGAAAAATGGGGTAGTGAAGCCTGTTTTTAAGGACTTGATCTACTTGAACTGAGTGTGTTGAGAAAGCTTTGGTTATGGACTTTGTGGCCTGTAGACTGGGAAATTAACAAGAGTAGTTGATTTCACAAACACAAGATGCATTTTAAAACCAATAAAGTTAATACTTTGAGTATTGTGATTTTGGAGCCCCTCGACCTATATTTTGCTTTAGATACTTGAAGCCAAATCGTAAGATTTGGTTTTTAAAAATATTGAGATACAATTGATATACAAAAAATTGCAAGTATTTAAAGTGTATCATTTGATAAATGTTGACATGTGTACATCCACAAAACCATCACCACAGTTAAGGTAACAAACATTTTCAGCACCTCAAGTGTTTCTTCATGCCCCTTGGTAATCTCTCCCTCTTGCGTCTCTCTCTCTGACCCCCATTCCAAGTAGTCACTGATCTGCTTTCTGTCATTATGGATTACATTTTCTAGTATTTTATATAAGTAGAATTATCATTATGTACCCTTTATCTGACTTCTTTCACTCAGCATAACTATTTTGGGATTTATCCATGTGGTAGCATGTACTAATAGTTCATTCCTTTTCATTTCTGAGTAGTATTTTATAACAGAAATATACCAGTTTTTTTCTCCACTCATCTATTAATAGACATTTGGGCTGTTCTCAGTATTTGATTATAACAAACAAATCATCTATGAACATTCACATAAATATCTTTGAATGTACATATGCTTTCATTTCTCTTGGATAAATACCCAGGAGTAGAAAGTATGGTAGATATATATCTACCGTTTTACAAAACGCTCAAACTGTTTTCCAAAGTGGTTTTACCATTTTACGTTCTCGCCAAGAGTGTCTGAGAGTTCTGCTTGCTTGACTTTCTTAACAATACTTGATAGGGTCAGTCTTTTTAATTTTAGCTACTGCACTAAGTGTGTAGTATATCTGATTGGGGTTTTAATTTGTATTTCTCTAATGACAAATGATGTTGAGCATTTTTTCATGCATTTATTTGCCATTGGTATATCTTCTTTGGTGAAGTATTTATTCAAATATTTTGACCATGATTTAAATTGAGATGTTTTGGTTTTTGTATATAATTTGGAGTATGACTTGAAGTTCATTTGTTATATTACTTGGATATCTAATTATTTCAGCATTTACATTTACAAACTGGCAATCTATCTAATACTCTATATAACATATCTAACAAAGTTATGCCTCCAAACCTGTTGAAAAGACTATTGTTTCTCCACTGAGTCGTCTTTGTACCTTTGTCAAAATCAGCTTTTCATATATGCACGGGTCTGTTTCTGGACTTTATATTTCATTCCATTGATCTATTTATTGATCTCAACACCAATACCATACTGTGTTGATTAATGTAGCTTTATAGATTTGAAACCAGGTAGTGTTACTCCTCCAACCTTGTTTTTGTTTTGTTTTTAGTACTCTAGGTTATTTGCATTTAGATATGAATTTTAGAATTAGTTTTTTTAAATTTCCATCAAGAAAAAAGTGGCTGTGATTTTGATTGGGATTGCATTGATCAATTTAAATTGACATCTTATTAATTTTAAATCTTTCAACCCAGGAATATGGTATACCTCTGAATTTATTTAGGTCTTTATTTCCTTTCAGCAATGTTGTGCAGCTTTCAATATACAAGTCTTTCACATTTTTGTCACACTCATTCCTAAGTATTTCATATTTTGATGCTATTATCTATTTTTAATTTTAATTTCTGATTTTTTATTGTATATAGAAATGCTATTTATTTGTGTACACTCATCTTGCATCCTGTGGCCTCTTTAAACTCACTTATTACTTCTAGTAGCTTTTTTGTAGATTCCATTAGATTTTCTACTACTGTGATTATGTCAGTTGTGAATAAAGACATTTTTACTTCTTTCTAATCTGAAGGTTTTGTTTCATTTTTCCCTTATTGCACAGGCTAGAACTTTCAATACACCATTGAATAGAAGAAAGCAAACATTCTTATTTTATTTCTGATCTGAGGGGAAAGATGCCATTTTTTGCCATTGATTATAATGTTATCTGCAGGTTTTTTTAGATAACATTTTACAGGTTGAGAAGTTCTCTTTTGTTCTTATTTTGCTGAGTTTTTTAATGGAATTAATGCTGAATTTTGTCAAACGTGTTCATTGAGATGATCGTATGGTTTTGCTGTTTTAGTTTGTTTATATGATGAATTATATTTGATTGTATTTTTAAATATTAAGGCAGCCTTGCATTCCTGGGATAAAATGAACTTAGTCCTAATGTATTATTCTTTTTATTGTACCAGTGGATTTGCTAAAATTTTATTTTAATTTTTTGCATAAATATTTATAATTTATATTGGTCTGTAGTTTTCTTATAAAGTATTTTTCTGATTTTGGTATCAGAGTAATTCTGGCTTCAGAGAATGAGTTGAGAAGTATCCACTCTTCTTCATTTTCCTTGAAAACTTTATGTAGAATTGATATTGTTTCTCCCTTAAATAGTTAGTGGAATTCACTAGTGAACCCATCTGGACCTGGAGTTTTCTTTGTTGGGGGGAGTTTTCAACTACAATTTCAACTTCAATTCTTTTAAGAAATACAGGGCTATTTAGATTATCTTCCTTCTGAAATGATCTTTGGTAGTTTATATCTTTCAAAGAATTTGTCTATATTTCTATTTCATCTAAGTTGTCAAATTTATTGGCACAAATGTAATAATATTCCCTTATTATTCTTTTATTATCTATAAAATCTGTAGTGATGCCACCTCTCTCATTCCTGATATTCGTAATCTGTGTTTATTCTCTTTCCTGTTTCATGTTTGTTTCTTCCTACAAAAAAACCTACAGGTAACACTATAACCAATGGCTGGAAGTTTATCGATGTTATTGAGCTTCTCAAAGAAATGGCTTTCGGTTTCATTGATTTGCTCTTTTTCTATTGTCTATTCTATTGATTTCCATTCTCAACTTTATTATTTTCTTCCTTCTCCTTTCTTTGGGTTTTATTTATGCTTCTAATTTCTTAAGGTGGGAGTTGAAGTCATTGATGTAAGACTTTACTTCTTTTCTTTTCTCTTTTTTTTTTTTTTTTTTTTTTTTTTGAGACGGAGTTTCACTCTTTTTACCCAGGCTGGAGTGCAATGGTGGGATCTTGACTCACCGCAACCTCCGCCTCCTGGGTTCAGGCAATTCTCCTACCTCAGCCTCCTGAGTAGCTGGGATTACAGGCACGCGCCACCATGCCCAGCTAATTTTTTGTATTTTTAGTAGAGAAGGGGTTTCACCATGTTGACCAGGATGGTCTCGATCTATTAACCTCGTGATCCACCCGCCTCGGCCTCCCAAAGTGCTGGGATTACAGGCGTGAGCCACCGCGCCCGGCCACTTCTTTTCTATTACAAGCATTTAGTGCTATAAATTCCTAAGTACCACTTTAGCAGTATCCTACAAATTTTAATATGTTATGTTTTCATGTTCATTCATTGAAAAATAATTTCTAATTTCCATTTTGCTCTTTTCTTTCACTCATGGGTTATTTAAAAGTCTGTTTTCAGCTTTTTTTTTTCCAAGTATCTTTCTGTAATTGATTTCTAATTTAATTTCATCGTGGTCAGCAAACAGTTTGTATGACTTGAATCTGTTCAAACTTGTTAAGACTTGTTCCATGGCCCAGAATATGTTCTATTTTGGTAAACATTCCATGTACACTGAAACAGAATGCATATTCTTTAAAGGTGAATTATATCAAGTGTCTTTCAAGCCCTCTACCTGCTTTGGTCTCCCCATAGTCTCAGCTCTGTCTCTCCTCAGCACAAAGAGCTTGCTGGACTCCTTTTGTGCTCCTGCTCCATACACTAACCTGGAAGCTCTCTTGAAGCAGTAAGCTGGGGCAATCGGGAGGTTCAACTTTTTGTTACTCGTCTCTCAGGGCTCACTGTACTTTCTTTCTTGCTGTCCGATATCTTGAAAACCATTGGTTTTACGTTTTGTCTCTGTTTTAGATTTTGAAATCCAGAAGTTGTAACTTTTGAAAGTTGTAACTTTGCAGCATTGTAATATTTTAAAAATCAACTCCTCACCACACTTTCCAGTCCTATAAACCATTATTTTATAGATTTAAAAAAACTTCAAAAGTATCACATTTCTTTTTTAAACAAGTTTTTGCAATGTTTCAAATGCTTCCCCTAGGCTAAAAAAAAAAGCAAATTGACAGACTTGTACTATGGAATTACTTATTAAATTAGACTCTGGTTAGAGCCCTGAGAAAACTTTTCATTTCTACATTTTTTAGTAGTAACCTTGTGCTTTGGCAAAATTGCATGTGGAGAGTTAAATTATAGTTTTCCTCCTTCTTGAATACTTTGTGTTTACACAACCCACCTAATTTAAAATTGGGAAACCTAATTGGGAAAATAATTTGCTGAAAATTGCATGTGGAAATGCCATTGGAAATTATCATTGCACATGACTGTGGCATTACTAGCTAAGCCCTAAGTGGACAGCCACTCTCAGTCAGGCAGACAGGCCCCACCATGTAGGGTGTGGAATTCATCTGGAGCCCAACATGGACTGTCCTGATCTTTAAAACGTCCCGGTTACAACGACAATGATTTTCCAGCCAAGCCACTAATTCATTTATATATTTTGTCTCTTAGTTTGAAATGCATTTTATTTCCCTTGTGTTCTTCAGTTCTCGGAGCTCAGTGTACTTTGTAATCGTAATTAATCAAACATTTATTGAGCCAAAATTATGGAGACCATTCAGAGGCTGATCCAAGTTTCAGGGATCCCAAAGCTTACACAAGTTGGAGAATCTTTAAGAAAAAGAAAACAAAATTACAAACAGAAAATTAAGTATGAAAGTGACTATTGTTTAGAATGCGAAAGACATCATGACAAATTATAAAATTTTCAAAGCTGACAAATACCACAATTACCACATCCAGAAAAATAACATTTTATTATTATTTAATAACTGCATAGTACAATTCTAGAATACTTTCTTCTACATTTTGCCACATGCTCTTTGTTCACTTCATCATATGGCATTAATTTTTAATGTCATTTTCTATTGAAAGAATAGAGGATGAAATATTGGTTTTTCCACTAACACAATTAATTGACTTTTTTTTTCTTATTATGGATCATTTAGAAAAGCTCCTCTTAGCCTCACTTCTTGTTGGTAATAGTGTGCAGCAACTTCCTCAGCAGCCCGTCTCCCCAGGGTGAGCCCTCCAAGAACTCCAGCCCTTCGAGTCCATTGAGCTGGGTGCATCAGATGGCCCTGCTGCAACCCCTAGTCCAGCTCTGCCCAGCCTCTGCACCTCCAGTGAGAGGTGCCCATCTCACCTCCAATTGTGGGTGGATTCCAGTGAGCCTTGGAGCCTTAGTCATTGTGGGCTCTGAGCAGGGAACCAAGCAAGTCCCTCTTTATATCCTTCAAAGTCAGTGTCTGAAGCTCAATGCAGGCCCCCAGAAACAAGCTGTAACTAGAGCCAGCTGCTGTGGAGGTTGGAAACTGCCTGCTGATCATCCCCAGAGCCAAATCTGCCATGGCTCTCTCAAACCACTTTCCTGAGGCTGCAGCTGTTTTTATGTGGGGCAGGAAGGCAAAGAACAGGAGACTGGGTGGGCACATACCCATGCAAATAAAGTCTTGTGAGTAAGAGCACACTAACAGCAATATCTTGCCATCTTCTTCCACACTGCCTACAGCAAGGCTTTCGTGTACCCCACACTCCCACCCAGTCTGCCTTTTCAGCAGATCTCCAGCAACCCCAACTGCGCACATACACACTGTCTACCTTCCAGGCACACTGGATTGAGTGCTGCCCTTTGCTTGGTTTTTATTCTGCCATCCCCCGTGCCCACTCAGGGAAATCTCCCCTCCCACTCAAGGCCTGACCCAAGGGATGGAAGCTTTGCCACAAAACCTTCTGATCTACCTAGCCAGTTGTGCTCTCACCCACCTCAATGCCCTGGAGCACTTTTTTGCATCTTTATTTAGCTTGACTTACCCTAAGATTTTCAGTAAGGTGAGGACAAGTACCTCGTATTATTTACCTTGTATCTCCTGCCTGGCAGCGTGTGCTCAATTAACATTTGTTAAGCCAAATAAAACAACTCAAGAAAAAGAAAAACATTCCATGTGTTCCTAAGTTTCCTTAAAAAAAAAAAGTAAAAGTAATTTCTACCCTCTGATGTGATGTGACAAGAAGAGAGTAGAGAAAGAGGGAGAGGAGGACTAGGTAGCAGGGTGAGTGGAGGGGAGGATGGGGCAGGAAGTGGGGAAGCCTAGCAGATCAGGCACAAGAGACAGTGTATTTGTCTGTTTTCATGCTGCTGATAAAGACATACCTGAGACTAGATAATTTATAAAGAAAAAGAAGTTTAAGGGATGCACAGTTCCACGTGGCTGGGAGTCCTCACAATCATGGCAGAAGGCGGAAGGCAAAAGGCACATCTTACATGGTGGCAAGCAAGAGAGAATGAGAGCCAACCAAAAGGGGTTTTCCCTTATAAAACCATCAGATCTCGTGAGACTTATTCACTACAGTGAGAACCGTATGGTGGAACCTACCCCATGATTCATTTATCTCCCGCCAGGTTCCTCCCACAACACATGGGAATTATGGGAGCTACAATTCAAGATGAAATTTGGCGGGGGGGACACAGCCAAGCCATATCAGTGAGTCCGTGACAATGCCAGTGCCAACCTTAGACCAAATTCATGATGCTCTTACTCCCCCCCAAAACAGTACAGATCTGTGTACATTCTACTTTATGTTTTACTGCTACAGCCTTCATTGAATGGAGTACAGACCACATATGAAGGTTAATCATTGTATCATTTCTATGACCCAGTTGCTTTCTTCTGTCTTGAAATTATAATTCTTATCCCATTTCTAGGCTTCAGTTCCCAATCTATTGTTTTAATAATAAAGTAACTTCTGCAACACTTCAGTATGAAACTTAAAAAAGATTTAGTGCAGTCACAGAGGATCATTCTTAACAACCTATTAAGAGTATTGGAAAAGTAAAAGATGACTGATGATTTTATTGCTTTAGAGATCCAGTCCATATAGTGAAAGCGCATATATTTATGTTTATAACATGTTAAAGATTTTCTTTTAAATGCAAAAAACTCAGTTTGTATGAATTTTTATTAAACATTTAATTTTCAAAGTGTTACCACATCCAGTATTTCAATGAAACCTTTTTACTCACGAAGATAGGTTAAGAAAATGATATCACCATCATTTGACATGGAGAACAGTGGCACAAAGGTTAGATTTTCTGAAGATCACACACTTTGTTCCTAAGATAGTGAAGACCAAGCCAGGTGACTGACTTCCAGCTCTGGCCTGTGCAGCAAGGAAATAATCACATTCAGAGCCATACAACGTCTTAAATTACTTAACATTTAATGTCCTTAGGGCCTTCTTATTTGTTTCCTTTTCCTTTATTTTCATTTTTCTAAAAAGTGCTTAAGGCAGCTAAAAAAGATAGACTTCTAAAAAAATAGACTTCTTAAAATTTGTTTAATTGGCCAAGAACATTCAAGTTTCTCCCATAGGGAGACAGAATGGTTCATTGGAATGGAAAACAGTAATTTAAGATGGGCCTTGGTTAGGAAATTTGGTTTCTATATGAGATAAATTCATGAGAATGGCCTAGTAAGGTGCCTTGTACTACTTAAGGAACCCTTACTTGCACATGATGCTGGCCATTCCTCCACAAGAAGTTGTTGTTCATAGTCATACTTCATTTCTTTTTTTTTTTTTTTTAAGAGATGGGCTCTTGCCATGTTGCCCAGGCTGGAGTGCAATGGCTATTCACAGATGCAATCCTAGCTCACTGCAGCCTTGAACTCCTGGGCTAAAGTGATCCTCCCACCTCAGCCTCCAAGTAGCTGGAACTACAGGTCCCTTTCCCACCTCCCAGCCTCCCCCACCAGGGCTTTGTTTCCTCTTTTATTTCAATGTAATGATGTGAATTATCACTTTTACAGAACTGTAATTTACATTTCTTAAAATAGTTGAGATTATGATCTACCTAACCATCACAAATCCCCTCCCCTAAACTTGAACTCTTCCATTTGTCTCCCTGAACTGGCTGGAGAAATCTGGGGGTGAGAAGAAAGTTTATCTGGGGTTTTCTACATCTACTCAACTAAGTATTAGTGACTATTATTAACACCTGGCTTCTTTATAAAGAGGATAACTCACTGGAGGTGCAGAAGCAGTAGCTGCACATCCTCTTTTGACCTCCCTTCTCAAGGCTGGCATGCTTCCTGAGCAGATGCCTTCCTTGGGACGCCTGGAGCCCATGAGGAATTCGGTGACCTAACACTCCCAGAACACAATAGTAAGACCCCAACTTAAGTTTCTTGTCCAAGGAAGAAGCCCGTAAACTGAGTCAGGTCTCAAAAGAATCATACAACAAAGCAGATTGTGCACAACAGTGGCCCTGCCTATAACTCAGCCTCAGTCGTCTTAAAAAAAAAAAAAAAAAAAGTGGGTGCACACTCTCTCTCACTAGTTTACCTTTCCCAAAAACCCATTCATAGAAAGAGTGCCTTGTTTTGTTTACATTAACTTTTTTGAGGTGTAAATTATAGACAGTAAATTGCACACATTTTAATTTTACAGTTTGATGGGTTTGGGCAAATTTAGACACCCGTGTAAATTACACATCAAACTCCCTACCACAGTCAAGATATAAAGCATGAACATTACTCCAAAAACTTCCTTTGGCTTCCTTCCCACTTGCTTTCCTACCTACCTGCACCCCAGTCTCAGGCACCCACACATCTGCTTTCTGTCACTATAGATTATTTTTTACAATACCATATAAATAGAATTATACAATGTGCACTCTTTTAAGTCTGTCTTCATTTGCTGAACATTTTTTAGAGATTCATCTATGATATTGTGTATATCAATAGTTCATTCCATTTTGTTGCTCAGTAGTATTGCATAGCTTGAATGTATCATAATTTTATTATAAATTCACCTGTTTGGGGTTTACAGTTTGGCATTATTATGATAAAGTTGACATAAACATTCACATACAGCGTGGGCACAGTGGCTCATGCCTGTAATCCCAGCACTTTGGGAGGCCGAGGTGGACGGATCACCTGCGGTCAGGAGTTCAAGACCAGCATGGCCAACATGGTGAAACTCTGTCTCTACAAAAATACAAAAATTAGCCAGGCATGATGGTGGATGCCTGTAATCCCAGCTACTCAGGAGACTGAAGCAGGAGAATCAGGAAATAGAGGTTGCAGTGAGCCAAGATCAGGCCACTGCACTATAGCCTGGGCAACAGAGTGAGACTCTGTCTCAAAAAGAAAAAAAATTAACATATGATTATTTCTGCAGACATGTTTTTAGTTTGGGTTGGGGTGGGGGAGGGGGAACATAAAAACCCTGAAGTGGCATTGTTGTGTCACATGGTAAGTATACATTAGCTTTATAATAAGCTGCCAAACTGCTATACCATTTTACATTCCCATTGAAAATATATGAGAGTTTTAGTTGCTCCATATTCTCATCAACACTCGCTATGGCCAGCATTAGTCTTTAATTTTAGCCATTCTAACAAATATATAGTAGTATCTCACTGTGGTTTATTCATACTTCCCTGACCAGTGATGTCAAGCATCCTTTCATGTGCTCATTGAGTTTCAGTGACACCAAATGTGATAATTCTACAGCCAAAAGCACCTTCGTCAGTTGCTAGTAGATTTTTACTTTCTCTTTCTTTCCTTAACACTGGCAGTACATAAACTAGCTAAAAGTAGCTCTCCTTTCCTTCCCATCCCAGGGTGAGATCATCAAAACAGACCTTCAGAAACCCCCTCTATAGAAATTCAAGCAGGTAGATTGAGCCTGTGGTCTCAGAACATTGTTGATGGAAGGGACATGAAAGTCATCTGTCCTTCCTCTCTCACTCTGCCGTACTTAAATAAACTTCTAGTGATACAGTCCCATCAATCAATCAGTCATGAGTTCTGTGACCTTTCACAACACCATCTGTGTCTCTTACATTGTAATCCAATTCTATATTTTTGAATTGTTATCTACTCCATATGGACACATATTCATTCCCCATATAGATTAAAACACTACATCTGATCTTGCTTCTGTGTTTTCACAGGTATAAATAAATACTTTTAAAGTTGAATTGAATTCGCAATATTCGTTACATAATTAAGAGAGAGTGAATTTGAGATGAAATTTACTCTAGATTTCAGATCAGTTATTTCATGGGAATCCAAACTTTCCCCGTCCAGGAGTTCATGAGATTCCTCCCCAAACCTCCTGCTCTTGCTGACAATGTAAAACAAACCACAGTTAGCCTGGGAATTATCTTTACGGAATATATCAGCATATTATTTTGAGTTTTTTCACTGCATGTATTAATCTACCAAGAACTCATGTCTTGGTTCAGTAAAAATTTGTAGAAAGCCAGACATCCCATAAAAAGAATCCATTGATGTTTATCCCTCCAGCTAAATTTTCCTTTTTTGTAACTACAAAGAATATTAGTGTTTCTTTACTTTTCAGATCATCTCCTCAGAATTTTCTAGCAGTGGCCTCGACAGGAAGTCACCACTGTGCTGAGACAAGTCAGTGTGTCTTTAGGAGGTCTGGTTTCTTCCCACCCTTTGCTCTGCCTGTAGACATGTTAGCTCTTACCCTACTTCTGCCGAGAAGAGCATTCTTCAGCCATAACACTCAACTTGTATGAGGATGATCCAGAGAGGTGGGCCCAGGCCACATAGGCTCACCCTCTACCACTATCTTGGACATATTTAGGTTCCTGCATAATGGGGCGATCAGGAGGGTTAGGGGAGCCCGGTTACAGCCTCTTTATTGGAACTGTCTGGCATAGAGGAAGACATTCAGAGGGCCATGAACATCAGACTTTTTCAGAGGCAAACAGGTGAACTTCCAGTGACTTATTCTCAGTTAACCAACCTGCAACCAACTGATAAGATAAACAATATCCCTAATGCTGATCCTAAAGCATTCAAGATCCTGAAGTATCTTCCACATTATCAAAAATGTGGAAGATACCATTGTATGTGATAAACAATGATATTTTAACTTAAAAAATGTATTATAATCCTCTAAACCTATAGTCTCCAAACTTTCTTATTGTATGCTTGAATCAGTTTTTAAAATTGGCATCCCCTAATATATTTATATTTATTTATAAATTATACATATTAATACCCTACTAAAATGTTTGTAATGAAACATACACAAATATAAAAACATTTTAAAGGGCAAGAATATGTTTTATTGATTTTAAAATTTCCTATAGTAGAAATAAAGGAATACCATTTTATTATGAAAAAAGCATTTTGGCCAAGCACAGTGGCTCATGCCTGTAATCCCAGCACTTTGGGAGGCCAAGGCAGGCAGATCACGAGGTCAGGAGATTGAGACCATCCTGACCAACATGGTGAAACACCATCTCTACTAAAAAAAAAATACAAAAAATTAGCTGAGCGTGGTGGTGCACACCTGTAGTCCCAGCTACTCAGGAGGCTGGGGCAGGGGAATCGCTTGAACCCAGGAAGCAGAGGTTGCAGTGAGCCAAGATCATGCCGCTGCACTCCAGCCTGGCGGCAGAGCAAGTTTCCATCTAAAAAAAAAAAAAAAAAGGTTTCTATCTGAGCATCATGCCTACTAACAACGTATTTAGAAGCATTTATGCTGAAGTAAGGACAGGAAAAATAACACTACCACTACTATTATTTAATATTGTTCTAGATATACTAGCTCTAATTAGAAAAGACAAATAAATTAGAATATTTGAAAGTATTAACAGAGTATGGTAAGTATCATTTATGTTGG
Organism: Aotus nancymaae; assembly: GCF_030222135.1. Taxonomy (NCBI): domain Eukaryota; kingdom Metazoa; phylum Chordata; class Mammalia; order Primates; family Aotidae; genus Aotus; species Aotus nancymaae. The sequence goes on from NW_026988471.1 coordinate 36,865,909, forward strand.
CAAATAAACTCACATGCGTGAAAAACCTGAAAGAACTAACTGCAAAATGATCTCCCACAATAAAAGAATTAATATATAGGAATCAATAGCCATGACAAATACAGATGACTGCCAGTTTGAAGATATACCTCATTTACCCTAACAGCAAAACAAGACGAAATATCTAGGAATAAACTTTAGAATCATGCCTGATAAGCAAGCAGAAATTGAAGGAACCCCAAGGGTTTGAACAAATAAAAAGACATATTATATTTTGATTAGGAAGACAGCAGGCTAAAATTATCCAATATCCTTCAATTAATCTACAAATTTGATATAAATCCAATACAGATACCAACAAGATTCTTTTTATGTTCTAAGGTTCAAATGGAAAATCAAACAACTAAGAGTAGTTGTGAAAATTCTGAAAAAGTCAAGCAATGAGGGGCAACGATACCTACTATATATGAAAAAATACATAAAGCTATCAAACTCAAAAAATATCATGAATGCATAGACAAATCATTGAAATAGAATATAAAGTCCACAAATACATCCTATTACACATAAAAATGTATATGATAAAAGAGGCATGTGAAATGAGTTATTTAGTAATTGAGTCCCTGGAAGATAAGGAGGGTAGGAAACAGATGGGATAGGCTATGAATTATTAAGCAACTGGTTTACATCTAGTTTAACCAGCAAGATGCAAGAGCATCTCCGTTTTCTCTTAGCACCATGATGTCCACAAATCCACTTACAAGCAATAATTCTGTCTTTCCCAACAGTGCATTCCAAGCATTCACAACTGTATCTGGACACAGTAAGTCTACCGTGGTACCAAACAGGAATTACTCTGTAGAGGTAATAGGTGCACACACTATTTAGCACTATTTAGCTCTGAATACCACAGCAGGGAAAGGTATGCCAACGAGGAAGTAAATACAAACTCAGGAAAAATTAGGATGCGTAGGAATAAAAAGATGAGAAGAACAGAAAAGACTCGCTGGACACATACTCATGGGAACCTTGTTGATGTTGCCTAACTTGAAGATAAAGAAAGAGGTGCCTATGATATAGAATCATGAAGATCTCATCTCAGAGAGATCCATGATGTGCCACCCAGGAGCGTCCGTCACCTGCAGGAGCACTGCACCAGGAACCCAGAGGCATGGCTCTGTGTAGTCTCAAGCAAGCCATGTGCCCATGATGAGAATGCTTCTTCCTGCTGTGCCCAGCTACAGGATTTATGTAAGAATGACATGAAATGACAAATGTGAATATGCAGCTCTGATCAGTGGTATCCAAATGAAGAATTGTTAGCTTTGAGTTGAGCCTTGTTTGTAACATGTACTCACTTCACTGTTGTTGACTTTTACGTTCACAGGAGTCCTGCATGATATGGACTATGTATGTCTAGCAAGAGCCCACATGCCCTTCCCCAAGGGAAATTAAGCTGGGAGCCATGGAATGATCAGCATCTCCTTGCTGCCCTGTCCAATTGCAGGTCTTGGGAAGGTGAATTTACCTTGTGAACCTTCTGCTTCATTTACATTCATCTTAGTAGGCAGTGATGGGTCATGGGGAATCTGATGAAAGAGCTCAAGCCAGAACATGACAGCAGTGAAGACTTTCTTACATGCTGAACTCACATCAAAGCTCTGTTCTTCTGTGCTGACACATGTAACTCTTTAGCCAGTCTGATGATAACACATACAGAGACAGACCCTCGGGTTCCTACTGGGGAAAAAACAGAGCCAGAGATATGCTGTACTTAGCTGGCAAATACAGTGTTCTTTCTGTTAAAATCAGATGGGAAAGTAACTAGGCAAAAATCCACTGTGCTGGCTACAATACAAAGATGACCAGGGCTGTCTCAGGTATCTTGGTGGCTTTATTGCCTATTTCTGGGAAAAGAGTAGGTAGGAATAAAGAGCAAAGAACATGAGAAAATGTGCTGCTTTGTCACTGCAGTCCATTTATTTCCTAGAAATTTTGGCTTTTAGGGAAAGGCAGCATGATATTAAAAAAAAAAAAAAAAAGGTACTGGACTCTTAACCTGACCTGATTTAAATCCAGACCTGACACTTTGCTACCTGGATGCACTTAGGCAAATGACCTAGGCTCTCTAAGCTTCAGTTTCCTCATCTGTAAAATGAGGATAAAATTTTCTACTCTGCAAGATTTTGTAAAAGAGATGAAATAAATAGATGTAAAGCAATTGACACATAAATATGGAAACAATTTCTCAGCTTTCCTCTTCTGGAACAAGAGACTCTTTCAGCTATTTAAATTCTCCCGATTTTTCCAAGTTGCTTTTTATCCTCATACCCTGGCCACAACACAAAAGCTGCCCACATGCAAGAACTTGGTAAATGCTTGCTGACTATTCCCCTAGATTCTGCTTGTTTAAGAAACATCTGCAGAAACAGGCTCAGCAGTGGGCTCATTGTGGAGAATCCCATCAGTGTGTGGCAACAGCAGGGAAACTTTATGCAAGTCCCAGGAGAGAGGAGCTGTCGTTCAAGTCATCACACAGCAAACTGCCCCTCGCACGTGCTGCACACCCATGAGATGGTGACTCTGTTTTGTTTTGTTTCTTTACTTAATTGAAGTCTTAAAACATAGTAGAGAATCTGGTGATACGTCCCTGAATTCCCATTTTTAGTGTGATAGTGTGTTCAGCTTCCTATTGGCTATCGGGAGCTTGAAAGAAATTCAAGGAAGGAAACCCACAAACTGCTTATAAACGATACCGCGTGAGCTTTACGCACTTTGGCTTTTTTAATCCTCTCCACAATGTCATGATGCCCGTTTTACAAGTGATGAAACGCAAGCCCCCTGAGGTTAAGTAGCTCATACGGCGCCACAGCTAGCGACTGCGTGAGTTGAGTCACATCCAGATGGTTCAGAATGAGAATTTTAAGAAAAGATAAACATACAATACTCTCGAAACTCGGTGTTCTGTAGCCTACAAAAGCCTCTGGGGCCTGGTGTTTGCTTACTTTGTTTGTAAGCCCGACCTCCGGGGCTCCTGCCACCTTCCTTCCCTCTTCTCACCTCCATTCTCCCCTTTCCCCAACCTTTTCTTTCCCCCGTTTCTTCCCCATCTAAACCACAGAAAAGCACTTCCAGGCTCCATTTCAGCCAGCAAAAATCTCAAGCCCAGGGGAGGGCTTCGGGGACTTTCCACAGGAGGCTTTTCGGCTTAGACACAGCTGTCCCTCCTGGAGGGAGCGCAGTGTCCCCGGGGCGCAAGGGGGACGCGGTCAAGCGAGGGCGGACGCTGACTGCGAATCTCTTTGTGCAGTAGTTTGTCTTTCTCTCCCTTGGGGTGTTTTTGGGATTCCCCAACAATTAAATAAGCTGAGTTCTGCGTTGCTGGTTCAGTTATCTCGATACAAAGCGGAAAGTGCCAGGAGGAAAACTGATACCCCGTATTTAGCAAGCTGTTTTCTGGGAAACTCTGAACTGTCTCCTGCACAGTTCAGGCCCGGTTACCGCTGCCTGCAACCCCCGCCGGGGAGCCCGCTGCGCCGGGAGCTAAAGCCTCAGCTTTTGAAGGCGTAGTTTGCACTCTTGTGTGTTGCTGAGCTATGCTAGCGCCGAGCCAACCACGCATTATCAACCTCTATTCACAGCATCTAGAATAAAACCTGCCACATGGCAGGCACCCAGTAAAAGCCTTTTGGACTCAGAATGGAAGGTGCGTTGATTACACTGGGTGCTTCTCACAGCCCACAGGATTGGGACTGGCAAGTACAAGTATTCTGGCATTAGTAAGGGCAGAGACATTTTGGGCTGGCCAGATCAGATCCTGGGGAGGACCACTGGGTCATTTCTTGGCGTCTCCCATCCCATCCCTGCCCTGAGAGGTTCCGCCACTTTCAGCACCCGGAGGGCCAGGCTAGTGGTTCCCATAGAGGTGTAGCGCCTGGCAGCCAAACAGGGAAGGGAGTTCCCTTCTGCCCAGTTTTGATTTGAACTTTGCAAGTGACAATGAATAATAATATTTTTTGAGCAACAGTTTAAAAGCCAGATGGTATACACACATACACACGCGCACGCACGCGCACACACACACTGATTACCTTATATGTTCATGTATTGATTATATATTTATATAATTTTAACTATAATCATATGGATTAGCTTTAATCCATATGATTATCCTAAAATCATTTAGTCACTTGGGATTGTCCTTATTTTGCAAATGAGAAAACTATGGCTCAGAGAGAATAAGGAACTTGCCTAAATTCACACAACCAGTGAGTCAGAGAAACGGGATTCAAACTCACACTTGGCTGGTTCCAAAGCTCATAGATCAGCCTCGGATGGAAGCCAACATACAGTCTTTTCAGTTTTTCTTGGGCACTCCCAGGCACTCCATTTTCTTCTCAGAAGTCGCTGACCCTTCTTTTATTTAAAGAGCACATTCCCTGCTATCTACGGCCCTTGCTTCTCTGGGAAAATACAAAAGGTTCTGATATATTATTTCTGCTTTGATGGGAACATTCACTCTCACCCTGATTTTTGTCGTTTTTCTTCCTTTTCACTTCTATCATTAAGTAGAAGGCCCTGACTCCAGTTGGAGAGAAATTAGGTTTGAGAACGGAAGAAGGAATATCTCACTCCCTTGCCAGAAAATTATCCAATGTCTGAGGCTGCAGAATGGGTTCCCTGAAGGAAGTGAAGGTGTGCATGGGGTCAGAAGGGACAGAGGGAAAGGGTGCCAGACTGGCTCTGCCCTCTCATGAATCTTAACTTTTCCAGTGTCACCATCTGACCCAGGATGTCAAGAATCAGATCGTGCTATAAGGATCAAATGAAACAATAAGCACGAAGGTACCCAGCACAGTGTCTGACAAATGCACGCTGTGTTCCCTACCTGCCCCTTCCTACTACTTTTTAGCATCTCCTCCTCTTTGATTTTCTCCTGTTTTCTTCTAGAAGTTGTATAGTTTTGAATTTTACATTTAGGTCCATGATGCATTTTGAGTCAATGTTTGTGAATGGTGTAAGGTCTGTGTTACATTCATTATTACTTTTTTGCATATGGACATCCAATTTTTCTAGTACTGTTTGTTAAAAGGCCAGTCTTTATTGAATTGCCTTTCATTATTTGTCAAAGATCAGTTGACTATATTTGTGTGTCTATTTCTAAACTTTCTTGCTTCTTCCATTGATTTATGTGTCTATTCTTTTATCAATACCATGCTGTCTTTATAACGTTATAGCTGTATAGTTACTTTAAGCTATGGTCTGACTGTTGACATCCCCCTAAAGTTCACATGCTGGAACTTAATGCCCAATGTGATGGTATTAAGAAGTGGAGCCTTTGGAGAGTCATTAAGTCATGAGGGTTCTACTCTCATGAATAGGATTAGTGCCCTTATTAAAGCAAGCTCCTTTGTACCTTCCACTATGTAAGGCCAAGGCAAGAAGGTGCCATCTATGAAGGAGAGCAAGTCCTCACCAGATACCAAATCTTCTGGTACCTCGATCTTGGACTTCCCAGCCTCCAGAACTGTAGACAATAAGTTTATGTTGTTTATAAATTACTAGTTAGTCTAAGGTGTTTTATTACAATAGCCAAACACACTAAGACAGTCCTAAAGTCAGGTAATTTTAGTTCTTAACATCATTCTTCAGTATTGTACTGGCTATTCTGGGTCTTTTACCTTTCCACATAAACTTTAGAATCAGAATGTCATTATTTAAAAATAGTTTGCCTAGATTTGGAGTGGAATAGTATTAAATCTACAGATCAAGTTAGGAAGAATTAACATCTTAACACTATTGAGTCTTTTAATCTATGAACATGGGATATCTCTTCATTTATTTATATTTTTTTCTTTCATCAGAGTTTTGTACTTTTGCACATATAGATGGTGTACACATTTTGTTAGATTTTTACCTAGTTATTTCATTTTTGTACTACTGGAAATGCTATTGTGTTTTTAATTTCAAATTCCAATTGTTTATTACAAGTATATAGGAAAGCAATTGACTTTTGTATATTAACCTGTATCCTGCTATAATTGTTTATTTGTTGCAGGAGTTTTTGGTCCATTTTGGGGGGTTTTCTACATAGACTAACTTCTCCAATTTCACCATCTGATCCAGGATGTCAAGAATCAGGCCTTGCTATAAGAATTAAATGAGACAATAAACACTAAGGTACCCAGCAAAATGTCTGATAAATGAACACTGTATCTATTATCTGCCCCCCTCCTTCTACTACTTCTTAGCATCTATTCCTCCTTGATTTTTTCCTGTTTTCTTTTAGACGTTTTATAGTTTCAAATTTTATACTTATGTCCATGATGCATTAGAGTCAGATATGTCATCTACAAAGACAGTTTTATTTCTTCCTTCCTCATTTGTGGTTTTGTTTATTTGGTTTTTTGACATATTGTACTAAGTAGGACTTCCAATTGATGTTGAATAAGACTAGTGAGAGGATACATATATGCTTTGTTCCCAATATTGGAGAGAAAGTACCCAGTTTCTTACGATTAACTATGATGTTAACTGTAGGCCTTTTGTAGATCTTTATCAAGATGAGAAAATTTCTCCTTTTTACTGAGAGTTTCTGCTGACAGATTTTATCATTTGGATTTTGTCAGATGGTTTTTCTGCATTGATTGATATGATTATATGAATTTTTCTTTTTAGTGCATTAATGTGGTGGATTGTATTAATTACTTTTTAAATGTAAATTAAGCCTTGCAAACTTTGAGTAAACTTCACTTGGCCACAGAGTATAGTTGTAGTTGTTTTTATACAATGTTAGATTCAATTTGCTTATATCTTCTTAAGGATTATTTTATCATTTTCATAAAAGATATTCATTTGTTGTTTTTCTTTCTTGTACTATCTTTGTCTGACTTTGATACTTGGAAATTCTGGCCTCATAGAATAAGTTAGGAAGTGTTCCTTCTGTATTCTACAAAAGCTTGTATAAAATTGGTATAATTTTTTTCTTTGAATGTTTGGTAAATTTAACCAGAGAAACCATCTGAGTCTGCTTCCATATGCTTCAGAAGGTTATTTATTATTTATTGCATTTCTCTAGTAAATATAGGCCTACTTAAATTATTTATTTCTCTTTGTGTGTGTTTTGATAGTTTGTGTTTTTCAAAGAATTGGTCCAGTTCATCTAAGTTATCAAATGTGTAGGCAGAAAGCTATTTATTCTACTTCTTTACTGTCCTTTAAATGCCTCTCGATCAGTACTGATAAGCCCTCCTCAATCTCTGATATTAGTTATTTGTATCTTCTCTGATTTTTCTCTTGGTAAACCTGGCCAGAGAGGTATCAATCTTATTGATCTTTTCCAAAAAACAACACACACACACACACACACACACACACACACACACACACACACCCAACACTGGGATTTGGTTTAATTCATTTTCTCTATTTTTTTAACACCAGTATTTGTTTCTACTCTAATTATTATTATTATTTTTCTTCTGTTTTCTTTGAGTTTATATTGCTTTTCTTTCTCTAGTGTCATAAGGTGGAAGCTTAGATTGCTGATTTTAGATCTTTATTCTTTTGTAATATATGCATTCAGTGCTATAAATTTCCCTCTAAGCACAGTTTTCACTGCATCCCACAAGTTTTGATTAATTTTATTTTCATTTTTATTTCATTTCATTTTTGATTAATTTTATTTTCATTTCATTTAATATTATGTTCATTTCATTCTTCTTGGAGAATTGACCCCTTTAAAATCATTTAGTTCAAAATACTTTAAAATTTCTCTGAGATATCTTCTTTAATTACTTTGTTATTTATAAATGTTTAATTTATTCCTAAATATTTGGGATTATCCAGTTATCTTTCTGTTATTCATTTTTAGCTTCATTCCATTATGGTCTGTGAATATGCTTGTATTATTTAAAATTTTTTAATTTGTTAAGGTATATATATGGCCTAGAGTGTGGTCTCTCTCAGTGAATGTTCCATATGACCTAGAGAAAAATGTATATTCTGCTGTATTGGATGGAGAATTCTATATCATTTATATCAAGATGATTGCCAGTGCTGTTTCAAGTCAGCTATATCCCCCACCCGTTCCTTACGTGGTTCACTGCACTTGTGGGGGACAGAAATTTTGTCTGCTATTTCTTACCAAAAATACTCTGCTCGCTTTCATTTTAATCAGAAAATTCATTGAAATGAAGGGTTGAGGTTAGCCAAATGTACTGATTACCTGAGATGTAACACAACTTCCTTTTGCTGAGGTAAAAGTATCAGATCTATCATTCTAAACTTCATTTCTCCTTCTTTGGCAAATATGTTTGTGTGAAATGAGATGCTAGGATATATAGGCGGCAGTAAAATTGGCTTTGCTACAGTCCTCCCCGCCTGGGACTCCTGTATGTGCTGCATTTTCTTACACTCCTTCTTCCTAAAGGTAGAGTGAAATAATTGGGTCCATTTTGGTTTGAGTGTATACAGCAGGTGCTAAAACATAAACCAATAACAGGCCTGGGATCAGGGCCCTAGAAGAACACCAGGCTTTGCTGAAGTGGCTACTTCTTGGGCAGGACTTTACAAATTTCTACTTGTTCCCATTCCCTGTCTCCTCTGTGGCCCCCAAAGGAGAAAGGTAAACAGCTGCCAGAGAGTTCAGGAAGCTTTCAGTATTACTGTGGCTTCATGCTCCAGAGAGGGGCACAGGAAAACCAATGTGTCCTAGAAATTACCTGGCATGTGAACTGGCCCTGCCCTTCTCCTGTACAGCAGGCCCAGAGCTGATCTGTGAAAGTATGGATCTAGACCACATCTGTAAACAGAAATCTGAGGACTCAGAGTTGGAGTCAACACATCTGGAAAACAACTTCCAACAAACAATAGAATCACCAGGTAGTCAGGGATCCTTCCCAGTGAAATCTGCTACCTTAGGGACTGATCTGCAGAAGAAGCAAGTCATAGAAACATCTGGATTTCACCATCCCACATGGATGATACAGAAGGGGTGGGGATTATTAGCACTGTTGCAACTTAGATGCAGGAAGAAGTACAAATCTATGAGTTGGCAAACCTGAGTTCCATGTGCAGTTGCACAAAAGATTTTATATATGGCTTTAATTGATTGACTAACTCATAATCATCATTCCACAAACAGGTACTGAGTACCTGCTTACTGTTAGACATGGTATTTGGTGATAGGGCTGTAAGATGAATTAAACTTAGCCAATGCTATTTAGGAGCATGCTTGTTGACATTTTAAATCATTCTGTTTATTTTCTAGTCTATAAAATATGGAAAATATAGTCCCATTTGTTTCCCAGGAAGCTGGTTGTCAAACAAGTCTAGTTCCCTCTTAGTTTGAGGGATTGTTTCTTATTACACAGTCACCTAGGATGGAGCAAGTCAAACCTGGAAAATCTACATCATTAGGAGGCTTCCCCCTCCATGGAGTAGAAAGAAAAGGGAGTAGGAGGAAGGAAGGGAAGTAGGAAGGAAAGTTAGGGTCATCAAGCAGAGAACCAGCAAGAGCAGCAAAGCTCTCACGGTGGACTGCACCATTCCACTATGAATGGGAAAGAGGAAGATCAAATGGACACCCAGAGGCCCTGTCCTGTGTCCTCAGAGATGACAGCCCAGGCTTCTCACAGACATTCAAATCCCTGCTAAGAGTGAAATGTGAAGGCTGTCGAAGTGATGATTTAATTCTGTTTTGTATTACCACTTATTACACATTTCTCTCAAACACTGTATTTTCACATCCTCAGTCAAAGACCATGGTTCTGTGGTTTAAATATCATTTTTAAATTTTTTATTTCACCTTAGAGACAAGGTCTCACTCTGTCACCTAGCCTGGAGTGCAGTAGTATAATTATAGCCTACTGCAGCCTCAAACTCCAGGGCTCAAACAGTCCTCCTGTTTCAGTTTCTCAAGTAGCTAGAACTATACGCACATGCCACCATGCCCAGCTAATTTTTTATTTTGTAAAGATGGAGTCTTACTATGTTGCCAGACTAGTCTCAAACTCCTGGCCTCAAGTGATCCTCCCACATCAGCCTCCCAAAATGCTAGGACTGTAAGTGATTCCAAGATTATTGGTGGTTCATACATTTTTTTAATCATCTTGCTTCCCCAACCCTGTGCCTAATACTATCAATAATTATTATTGTTACTGCTAATCATTGCTGCACACTTACTTTATTGTAAGTACTGTGTTTAAGCTAATAGTGTGTATTATTAACTTGAATATTCGCATCAATCAATGAATTTGGGACCTTATTTATCTCTATTTTACACATGAGGGAACAGCCACTTGAAGAGGTTCACTTGCACAAATTCACACATTTCTACAAATTGGCAGAGAGGATTTGAACTCAAGATTTGAGAAAGGTTTTAAGCCTACATTATGTAAACTCTATGAGACCTCGCACCCTGGCCCCACCTGACATGCCTCCCCTCCTCTCATGCCTTCTCAGGGACTTAACTCCTACAACCAATTTTTCTCTGTCCTGCCTCATCCTTTCTTCTGTCCCTGCTGCACCAATCTCACCAGTGTACTCACATGCCTAAGTATCTCCTATTTTGAAAAAAAAAAGAAATACCTTCCCTGATCATATTCCCACATATAGCCCCAATTTCTCTCATTCTTCTCTTGCGTTCCAGAAAAAGCAAACAATGTCACTAGCCCATTATATGTTTTTCAGGTCCCAGACATTTTTGCAGAGCCTTAAAAAGCCCATAGGACCTATGTGCTGCCAGGCTGGGATGCAATATAGTTTTAGTTGGGCAGAAGAGCTGACCTAGATATTATACCATGGTTCAGTTTCCAATAGAGCTCCTAAGAACTTAGAGTTGAGAGAAAACACAATTCTTCATGAACACATATATTAATATAAGAACAAAGAACAATCTCACTATATGGTTTTAACAATTAACCTCATCTATTGAATTTATATAATAACAGTATTCTATTGAATTGTTATGATTTATGTTGTAATCTACAGGAGCTATGTAAAGATAAAATTAGGCAACAAATATAAAAAGACTTTTAAGAATTAGGCATACTCTCAGAAAAGAAGATACAAATTAAAAGACATGAGTTTAAGAAACTGAAACAGGTTCTTATTTCATTTTTGGTGACTATGCCGATATTTTTAATTTACTATTTTCTTCCTAAAGTATTCTAACAGAAGCATCAGAATTTGAAATAGAATTGTAGTTCTTTTTTTTTTTTTTTTTTTTTTTTTGAGATGCAGTCTCACTGTCACCCAGGCTGGAGTGCAGTGGCACGATATCCACTCACTGCAACCTCCGCCTCCCAGGTTCAAGCGATTTTCTTGCCTCAGCCTCCCAGGTAGCTGGGATTACAAGCATGCATTACCATGCCCAGCTAATTTATTTTGTATTTTTAGTAGAGACAGGGTTTTACCATGTTGGCCAGGCTGGCCTCAAACTCCCGACCTCAGGTGGTCCGCCCACCTCGACCTACCAAAGTGCTGGGATTAGAGGCATGAGCCACCACACCTGGCTGAATTGTAATTCTTTATGTGAATGAATCCAGCTTCCTAGGTATGAGAGCGATTCATTGGATTTTAGAACTCAAGCTGGGCAAGAATGGGTGATGCCTGAGTCAGAGGTGATAAAAGAGAGAAGGCACCACACGAAGAAGGAGCACGAGCAATCCTTTGCTTTTGTGAATCTTCCACCTGGAAAAATTACCTGGAAAGTGTCATGAAGGGCACATTATGTACAAGTGCTAGAATATGAGTTGTGGAGAAGGAAGAGCAAGTTGCAACATGGCCTAGTGGGTCTGGCTGTGCCCCGAGGAATGAGCCTCTTTAGGAAAGACATCACTGACACTGGTGACAAGGATTAAGCTAGACTTGAGGGCATGAAACCTCAATAACTCAGGCTTCATTAATCTGGAATTTATGCAACTAGACTGAGTCTGCCAACCCTTTCTTCAGAGTCATGCAAATTCACCATAAAAACAAAATTGTAAAAGGAGTGTTTAAGACATACTACAGCCCTCATGTTCAACTGGAATGTGTCTGGAAGCACTTGTGAATGGTGATAGAATTTCAAATTCCCTGTGTACAATGCAATCAGAGGGAAGGAAAAATTTTGAGTGACCTTTCTTTTTTTAAATTTTTTATCGATTCATAATATTTGTACAAATTTATGGGGTACATCTGATATTGTGATACATGTATACAATATGTAATAATCAAATCAGGGTATTTATGATATCCAATCACCTTCACCCTATATATGCAGCTGACTCGTCTGTTAAAATATCTTTGGCCTTCAGAACCAGAAATAGAAAATCCTCACTCAGTTGTGTCCTATAAAGGAGGAAATTAGTTGTCTCACCTTGAAGGAAAATCAGAAGTGTAGGGAGCTCTAAGTTGGTTTACTTAATGGCTTGATGACCGACCCCATCAAGGACAAGATCTTTGCGTCTTTTCATACAGTCATTTTTGAAGTATCAGCTTGGTCCTCAGGTTAGCACCCTTCATAACTACAAGATCACTGCAGGAGTCACACCCAGACACAATAGCATTCGACAATGTCTCTTACTTGCGTGTGTGTCTCTTTAAAGAACAATGAAACCCTTCAAGCAGCACTTTAATAGACCTTCCCCTTGCAACTCATCAGCCAGAATGGATTACATGCCCCTGTCTAGGCCAGTTACTGCAAGGGGGATAGGAATTTTATGATTGATTTAGGCTAGTCAGGATTTACTCTGAGCTGAGACAGAATCATCTTCCCTGAAGACTGGATAACTGGAGAAAAATCAAGGTTCTGTTAACAAGTAGGGTGATGGATATTGGGTAGACATTAATAGTGCCTGCCACACTCCCCCATTGCAACACACATAAAAATATGCACATGCACTGCCTGCAAACATATATGTGTTCTCTTCATCTCACCTGGATCATTGCCACTCCCAAGCACATCATATTCATTCATTCAACAGATATTTTATGACTGAGTACATATGAGGGGGCAGCACTGTGCCATGTACCAGGGATCCGGTGGGGAGCAAGCCCTTTCATCACTGAGGGCCTTGTCCAGGATGCTGTCATCCTCCCTCCCTGGTATTGCGTCTCTCTAGTCAACCCCTAAGCATGTTGGCCCAGCTCATAGGGCATCTCCTCTATGGAGCCTTTCCTAGCCCTCATGTCCACACAATTTCTAGGAGAATTATGTATTTCTTAATCTTTGTTCCCAAAGCACCTCATACACCACTTGTTACAACTTCAATCACACTGTGTTGGGGCATGCCAGTGTGTCTTCTCAGACAGGGAATGAACACCTCTGAATCAGGTCATGTATTTATTTTTATAACAATTTTATCTTAGAATAGTATTTAGTAGTGCTTAACAATGCTTAGAGACATAATAGATGCTGAATAAATGATGGCCTGGATGATCTGAATGTACATAAAACTATATTATACTTGATTTACCGTGCTCTGCATGTAAGAACATATGATAATTCTCCCAAACTTATTTCAGGGTGTCTCATGTGACTAGATAAGAGGATGAATTTTGTTTGATTTGTTGCATTATCTTAGGCTACGTGTAAGAATTGTGAAACTATGACATACTCCTAAATGATACAAAATGATGGAGACCCAATTAGGAAGAAGAAAATAATTAAGCAAGGGCTTTGAGTCCTGAAATTACAACCTTTTTCCAATTTTGTTTTAGTTATATTATTATACTGCATGGGTCTGAATTTTTCCCTTTATTTAACTGCTGTGTTCTCTAGGCTATTCTAAAATGCCTCCGCTTGCAAAATGGAATACTGCCTTTGTGAAAAATGCCTTTGACCTGTTTCTGCTTCCTAGTGTCTTATTTGGGGCCTTGGCTTTGTGGGTTCATGTCTGTCTGTGAAGCAGTATCAGCTATCAAGAGCTGTAGCACAGTCCAGGGTCATTCAGAATGGAGGTGGAAATGATGCACATAGAAGTGATTTGTCAGCCATAAAGGGCTTTAGAAACACAAAGAGGTTGTTACCATTATTAGTTGGTGCTGCGAGAAATAGATGGCACAGACCAGGATTGGCAAATTTTTCCTGTAAAGAGCCAGGTAGTAAATATTTCAGGCTTTGCAGGCCACATGGTCTTTGTTACAAATAGCCAACTCTGCTGCTATAGTACAAAAGCTGCCATAGGCACTAAGGTAGTCAAATGAGTATGGCTGTGTTCCAGTGTAACTTTATTTATGGATACTAAAATTTGGATTTCATAAAATGTTCATATGTCATAAAATACTTTTCCTCTTTTGATTTCTTTCTAATATTTAAAAGTGTAAAAATAATTCATAGCTCACAAACTATGGAAAACGGGTGGTGGACCAGATTTGGACCATGTGCCATAGTTTGCTGACCTCTGCTGTAAACCACAGGAGATTCATCTTACCAAGATGCTGGTAGCCAGTGGAGCCTAATGCCCAAATCACTTTATTTGATTTGGTTTAGATCTATGTCCCCATACAAAATGATGGAGACCCAATTAGGAAGAAGAAAATAATTAAGCAAGGGCTTTAAATCCTGGAATTACAACCTTTTTTCAAATCTCGTGTTCAATAGTAATCCCCAGTGTTGGTGGTGGAGTACGGTGGGAGGTGATTGGATCATGGAGTGGAGTTCTCATGAATAGTTCAGTACCATCCCTCTGAGTGGGTTCTCAAGAGATCTGGTTGTTGAAAAGTGTGTAGCACCTTCCCCTGCTCTCTTCCTTCTGCTCCAGCTGTGTAAGACATGCCTGCTTCTCCTTTGCTTTCTGCCATGATTGTAAGTTTCCTGAGGCCTCCCCAGAAGCAGAAGCTGCTGCTATACTTTCTGTACAGCCTGCAGAATGGTGAGCCAATTAAATCTCTATGCTATATAAATTACCCAGTCTCAGGTATTTCTTTATAGGAGTGTGAGAACGCACTAATACAGAGCCCACTGAGGCCATCTGAACAGTATCAGAGTAATTACCCAGGAAAATGTCCGACTCATAATAGCAGCATTAGAAAGCCACCTTAACTCTTGGAAATTTAATTTTTTTCATTGGAAATAATTGTGCTCCTCACACGCCTTGTTCTTTTGACCTGAGTTTATCTTCCACTGGAGATGTTGGCTCCTCTGCCTATGGGGAAAAGGCAGGTCCATATGAGTCAGCCCTGTGGGCTAGGGAAAGGAGTGAAGGAGCCCAGGAAGGAAAGTTTCAGGTATCTGAAAAATCACATTCAATCACTCATTATCCATCGACATAGCTCTTTAGGTCAAGCCTTCAAGCTTTGCCTTGCAGGAATAAGTGGCATGAGGGGAAGACCCTCTTTGAACTTTAATTCCTAGCCTTGGAAGGGAAGGCTTGGAGAAGCAACCATCCAGATTCTGTTAGCCCCCATGAGCTTTTCTCAGCTCTGCTCAGGCAGGGGGCATCAGGACCAGAAGTATTTGTTTCTGCAAGTGTGGGGGCTGCTTGTCCCAAGGCAAAGATGAGGGAGAAGCAACAGCAGAGCCCATGGAACACAGGAAACCATAGCTTTGGATTTCCTTGTTTGGAGTTAACTTTTGCACCAGAATATAACCTTATGTGTATTCTCTTCTTTACTTACATCAAGGTGTTGAGTTTTCTGTGCTTCAGAACTCAGGTTATGGGCAGTTTTCCATTTCAGACCTACCTCCTCCAAGAAGCTTTTTTAAAATTCCCTATCCTGAAATGGAAAATGCAAATCTCTCATTTCCTTGAAGCACGTTTTGGAAACTACCTGAAGACCCTTTGTATGTATCTTTATATTTATTTTATCGATCTTCACACTCACATACTCAGAGGCAGGGCCCCTGAATCCTCCCTATTTCTCATGATTCTTATCATGGTGTTTTACCCAAAGTAATAATAAATAGTTACCAACAGAATAAAAGTAAAACATCCAATAAATTGAAATTGATTCAATTATAGCAGCACTGTCTGATAGAACTTTCCACTATGATGGAAGCCTTTTGTATCTGTGCCTCTCACAACAGTAGCCACTATCCACATGTGGCTTCCAAGCACCTGAAATAAGGCCGGTGTGAATAAGGAATTGATTTTTAAATTTTGTTTAATTTTAATTAATTTAAATTTAAATAGCCACATGTGACTAGTGACTACTACATTGTACAGCACAGGTCAATAGGACAATAAACAGCTGGTTTAACTAATTTCTTTTTGTGAGTAGATTATTTGGGCGGTGATCATACCATCGGAATTTAAAATATAACGCAAACCAATGGTTGGATATTGTATAGAAAATCCGGCAAAATGATTGGATATTCCACTTTCCAAGGAATGTAAAAATGTCCACCCCTGTGGAGTTTATATCCTGGGGACTGGAGTGGGGATGGAGACAGACAGTAAACCATCATTAAAATTTAAAGGTTATTATATTAACAGGGAATAAATGTTTTATGTGTTGGGGGCATAGGGAACAGAAAAAGTAGAGCAAGTAGGCATGTTGAGAGAGCTTATGGAGGCAGGCTAAGTATTAAACAGTGTGATCAGAGGAGGCTTCATTGAAGAGATGAGAGATGAACTCAAGCTAGATGGATGTAGGGACTTGAGCAAAGAAAATGAGAAAGGTGCTGACCTCTGCAGAGCCAAGGGCAGATCTGTATCATCACCTAAACTACCCTACACTCTGTCAGAAAGAAAATAAGCCCTGGCGGGGCACTGAAGAAGAACAGTTATTTTGTTTTTTATTAACAAAGCCTTGATAAATGTTTCCAGAGCCACCTCTTGAAGTTAGAAATCAAAACAAGGCAGCAAGCAGGCTTGCCCTGTTTTTACGGCAATAGGTTCCTGGAAAACACACAGTGAAAAGTCAAACTTACTCTTCCACCGTTTTGTCCAGCCTGTGTTTCCCCACCTTTTTCCTCAATGTCAGTGCCAACTTCTAGAATGCCAACTGGATTTGCTTGTGGGCTGTGGAAATTGCAGAAGCAGAGTCTTAAATTTAAATACTGATTGCTGGGATATGCAGTAAGAGAACAGAGGTGGCCCTTTGGCCTTCCTGAATGTGAATGGGGAGAGTGACAGAGGAGGTGCAGGAAAGGCAAGCTCAGAGCATCCTGGGATTCGCAAACATCCACCAGATCCAGTGGACGTCAGCAGCTTTCAGTAATGTGGGTATGGGAGCTGGGTGGTGCTCTCAAAGCTGATGTGACCTGACCTGTGGGGTCCAAAGGCCTAGACAATAGCCAAGGGCTGTGGGGTTAAACAAGAAAGCTAGAGACAGCCAGAAAAGCATGCTGAGTACACAGTACAACATTAGGGGATAGGAGATCCCCCAAACTGAACATGAGGCTGCCTGCTTTTCTCAGCAATCCCACTGAGATGAGGGTGGAAATCCTTTTCAATCAGATGTAATAAAACTTTGACTCAAAGGCTAGACATAGTCTATAAAATGTTCCAGAAGAAGTTCCATTAAGTGCTTAAAAGAATCAATGGGGAGTCCTTTGGTGCACATAAAATTAAAGAATCAGCAGGCCATTTTAAATTGTATGTAAAGGCATTGTTGAAAAGTATGTTCATTCCAGGAGTCTGTTCCCTGGTTATTCCTTTTTTTTTTTTTTTTTTTGAGTTGGAATCTTGCTCTGTCACCAGGCTGGAGTGCAGTAGTGCGATCTCAGGTCACCACAACCTCTGCCTCCCGGGTTCAAGTGATTCTTCTGCCTCAGCCTCCCGAGCAGCGGGGACTACAGGCACGCACCACCCGCACTCGGCTAATTTTTGTATTTTTAGTAAAGACAAGGTTTCACTATGCTGGCCAGGATGGTCTCAATCTCCTGACCTTGTGATCTGCTCGCCTCGGCCTCCCAAAGTGCTGGGATTACAAGCGTGAGCAACTGCGCCCAGCCTCTCTGGTTATACTTTAAGAGCAAATGAGTAGTCAGGGAAGCCTTTCTGAAGGAGGCAATACCGAGGAGTGGGTATTAAGTACAAACTTCCTCTTACATCCTCCCCGTGTGAAGGAAATACAGGCACTGAGTTTTCAGACTTGCTTCAGTGCTCCAGGGGGATCATAACTGGGAGTGAGCTTGGGAGCCATTGGCAGGAAATGGTCTGGACCCACCAATGCCATCGGCCAAGACAGAAGCCAGTGCTGATTATGGGCCTGTGTCATCTGCCGTGGAGTGTGCTGAGATTGTTTTACTTCAGACTGCCCTGATTTTGTGACCATAAAAATCAATTTAATGAATTGCAACCAGCTTTTAAGGTAATTATATTATCTGATAACTCAGTGCCTGTATTTCCTTCACATGGGGAGGATATAAGAGGAAGCTTGTCCTTAATGCCCGCTCCTTGGTATTGCCTCCTTCAGAAAGGCTTCCCTGACTACTCAGTCTACACATTCTAAACGGTGCCCCCTCACACACAGTACACATACACACACACACACACACACACACACCCCACTTTGTTTTGTCTCTACAGCACTTACAGTTAACTGAAACCTTATTTTCTCTCCTCCCACATCCATCCCACTAGAATATCAGCTCCATGAGGTCAGGGCCTGGGTGCCTTGTTCATTATTATATCATCAGTACCCCAACAGTGTCTGCCAACTAATAGGTGATCAATTAACATTTATGGCATTGAATTAAAATTGCCTCAGCTGGAAGGTTCCAACTCTTGCTCATTCCAGAGGCTGATGTTCTGCTTCCTGTTCTGCCCCGAGAATCTGGCACCACCCTTACCTCCCCTGCAAGGACTTCAGCACAGGCCATGATCCTTGTTCACACATCTGGGCTTGACTTTCTTCGTTCAGTGTTGCCATCTCGTTCCTTGTCTTCCAGCAGCTGCCGTGCTACCTGCCAACTTCGGTTCAGTTTCACTTATGCTCATTTGCACCAACCCCCCTTTTAACATTTTTTCATCACTTTTTGGTGTAGTTGTATGAATTTTAACATATGTATACATGCATGTAACCACTGCCGCAATAAGAAAACCCCCAAAACCCCACCAGGCTATCCCCTTGTAATCATACCCTCCTTCCCCCCTAACCCTCAACAACCACTGATCTACTCTCCATCATGACACTTTTGTCTCTCACAGGCTGTCATAGCAATGGAATTGTACCTTTTGAGGCTGACTTCTTTTACTCAACATAATTCCCTTGAGACCCATTCAAGTTGTTGTGTGTATCAGTGGTTCATTTTATTTATTGCTGAGTAGTATTCCTTTGGGTGGATGTAGCAGATTTTGTATAACTCTTTGAACTAATTGGAAGGAAATTCAGGTTGCTTTCAGTTTGAGGTCGTGATGAATGCAGCTGCTGTACACATTCATGTGTAGCTTTTGTGCGAATGTGTTTTCATTTCTCTAGGGTAAATATCCAGGAGGGGCATCAAACTGTAGCATTTTGCACTCCCACAAGCAAGGGATGGAAGTTCTAGTAGGTTCACATCCTCTCCAGTACTTGGTATATATTATCAGTTTTGTCATTTCTTAAAAAATTTACACACTATGATAGGTTTGTAGTAATATTTCATTGTGCTGCATTTTTATGAAAAAATTTTAAAAATAAATTATATCACAGAAAACAATAGTGAATCCTATTTGTGTATGTGTATATGTGTGTATATATATATGTATGAAATACGCACAATCACATGCATAGATATGTACTAAAGCATGTAAAATATATTTCATACTGTGAGGTTATGGTTTAAAAAACTTGAAAGCTATTGAGTTGGTATTTCTGCTTTCTTCATAGTGACT
The DNA here is from genome assembly GCF_030222135.1 of Aotus nancymaae. Classification (NCBI taxonomy): domain Eukaryota; kingdom Metazoa; phylum Chordata; class Mammalia; order Primates; family Aotidae; genus Aotus; species Aotus nancymaae. The sequence goes on from NW_026988471.1 coordinate 36,885,636, forward strand.
AAGCAGAAACCTAAAAACCTTGAATAAGCTCAATTTACAAGCAAGGAAAAGAAACTGAGATTAGACTTCAAGGGTACCAATTGAAAACTGAGTCACGGGGAAGGTGAAGAGATCATCAGTGCTGAGAAGCAGGCTCGACAGAACTCACTCCACTTTTTTCACCCATGCTTCTGTATATACAATATGGTTCCATAACAAAATTGTTGGGACTTAGTCCCTGCTTTTCAATGAATATACAATCTAATAGAGGAGATACAATGTAAACACAAGTATGGCTATGGGAAGTATTGAAAAATTAGTGTAGATGTCTTTTTCCTCATTAAAAAAAATTTCTATGTAATGCACCTCTCTCCCAAGAGAACATATTTCATTTAAAAATAAAGAGGTCATGGCCAGACGCAGTGGCTCACACCTGTAATCCCAACACTTTGGGAGGCTGAGGCGGGCAGATCACCTGAGGTCAGGAGTTCAAGACCAGCCTGACCAACATGGAGAAACCCCGTCTCTACTAAAAATACAAAATTAGCTGGCCGTGGTGGTGCATGCCTGTAATCCCAGCTACTCAGGAGGCTGAGGCAGGAGAATCACTTGAACCCGGGAGGCGGAGGTTGCAGTGAGCCGAGATTGCACCATTGCACTCCAGCCTGGGCAACAAGAGGAAAACTCCATCTCAAAAAAAATAAATAAAATAAAATGAAGAGGCCATGCCATGTGTTGGTGGGGAAGTGGGTACAGCTTCCCCTCATGCGCAGCTGATAGGAGGGTGGACAGATTTGGCATTCTGGAGAACATGCAATATTTAAATTACGTACGCACTCACTTGCTGACCCAACACTTCTAATCATGGGTATGGCATACATTACAAAGTTTACATAGGTCTGCAAGGAAACACATACCAAGCTGTTCCTTGCTCCATCATTTAGGGATCCTTATTGGAGCCAGGGCCATCCATAGGCTGGTCCAGTTTCCTGGGACATGGCCTGTCTGTCTGATAGCAGCATTGGTGCAAGTGGCTCATCAGAACCCTTCCATCTCTCTGTAGAACATGCAGTTCTCATAAAGGATCCTCATGAAGTTGGAAGTTATCCAGGTATCTATTCCCAAGAGAGTGGATAGAGAAAATGTGGTGGATGAGTACCACGGAGTACTAGGCAGCAGTTAGGCGCTATGGAATTACACAGGGATGGAGCTTAAAAATATTATGCTGAGAAAAGATTAAGCAACAGGATGAGATATGTACAACACTTACATAAAGCAAAACATTTATATGCAAAACAATATTACAAATGTTGCTGGAACATGCAAAGAAAAAGTGCACATTAAGCACACTGTAATACTTATCCATTGAGAGGGAGAGAAACAAATGTAAAGAAATAGGAATAAATTAAAAAAAAAAAAAAGAGGCTAGCTGATTTTTCAGGCTTGCTCAGTGACTTTTAGCTCTGAACCAAAAGGATCTTAGACCTGATAGGCTTCTGCTATATAACATTGTCCCACCTAAGGGGCCTCAAGTGATTCAAAACTAGTTCTGGTAGGTCCAGTCAATTCTGTTTGCAAAGGCAAACTTCCCATCAAAAGGCCTGTTTCATGCCTTGGTTCTTGTCTCTCACTCTGGCCAGCACTCACAGGCTCTGAGAGACAGAAGGGTTCTGATGAGCCACTTGCACCAACACCTAGTGTGATGTGCTATCAGACAGACAGGCCATGTCCCAGGAAACTGGGCCAGCCTATGGATGGCCCTGGTTCCAACAAGGATCCTTGGTCCAGACAGGTTCTAGGACAAAAGTTTTAGGATTATAAGACAAAGCATGACTGTATGGTTGGTTTTTGTCTTTGCTTAAGGAACAGTTTAAAGGGGCTTTTCTCAGAAGAGAGCACTATGGTGAGGACTCCCACACAATGTCAGTTACTCCGACTGTAGTGTGGTGGAATGTGCCTTAGACAAAGGAAGTAAATTGCTGGCGAAACTCCCAGGATCTTAAGGCCTAAAAAAAAATAGATGTACTATCCTGTAAATAAATCCAAGCACAGGCACATTAGGAAGGGACAAACTGGGGTACAAAGACAATGGGCTTTGAATTAGTTCATCTCCAGGGAAAATCTGGATAAGAATACTTCTAAATATGCAATTTTGGCCCATTACTTTATCACATTCCCCAGAAGACTGTTGTGCAATAGTGCATTAGAGAGTTTAGCACAGTGATGCAAAAATTGTAAGTGCTCAACACATCTTAGTTCCATTTCTTCCCTGCATACCTGACACATGTTGAAAAATGTGCATGAAGAACACAGCATTCATCCTCAAAGCCTGTATGTAGCTTCGCAGAGGGGCTACGAGCATGAGCTGTTACCTATAGCGTGTCCATATCTATGTAAACTAGATTATTTTCCTTCACAATTTCAGGTTAAAAATAATTGCTTTTGAATGTATTTGAATATATTTAATCTTTTTTTCTTCTTTCCTTTTCTTTTTCTGAGATTTATTAGTTAATAGACTGAAACTGGAGAGCAAAGAGCATGTGAGAGTTACTGAGCCAAAAACGGAGAGTTAACAGCCAGTTAACTTCTGTTGCACTTGTGCAGAAAAATAGACTGGCTTTGAGGTTGAAGAAACAACCTCTGTAAGTTTCCAACAACCACGCCTGTCTTACTTATGTCCAAAGCTGCATTCATTTCCCACCCTGTACTCCGGTCTTGTACTCTGTTGGATTGATTCGGTAGAATCCAATTCTGCTAGACAGTTTTGCAAACCCTGGCCCCAATTATAATTATTTAAAGGAATATTTTTCCCATGAAAATATTTCCTTCACTTATTCTGAACTGTCCTGACATTTCCAAGATCTTACTGTTATCCATATGGAAAACTAGTGAATATTCTCTTAAACCACTCCATAGCCATATCTTCTGGCTGCTAAAGTGAAGTTCCCAAGCCAAAGTATCAATGCCATTGTGTGCAATTTTTACTGCATTTCCTGTTTTCACAGTAATAGGAGCTGTAGTCTGGAAGATAAGGAGCCTTTGGTACCGCACAGCCCTGTCATCTGTGAGTGCAGGGGAGTGAAGGTCTGAAGACTCGTGACCTAGGCCCTGTGAAGTCAAGTCTTTTTACCAAGTAAAAAGATCGGCAATAAAATATTTCCACATAGTACATGACAGAATACTTGTACCCATCGTATCTTATTGGACATTAATTGTACCTATTAAGGCACATATCCCTTTAAAAAATGATGGAAGAAAATACTCAAAGGACTGGTGTGCAGCTGAGGAGAAAAAATGTGTACTGCATTCTTTAGACGAAGCAGAAATCGATCAGCAACTTAAAGTCGCAATCTATTCAATCTTTCAACATTGCAAATTAATTCTCATTTGGCTTGATTGTTTGCATTGAAATTTAACTTCTCTGTTGGTTCTTACAAATTCAAAAATACGGAGATTAGAGATTTGGTTGGTGAAAACCTACAGGGAAAAAAAAGCATGCGGCCTCAGCCTGAAATGCAGAATGGACAAATAAAATGAATGTTTTAATGGAATAATCCATAGTAATAGTTGAAATAATGTGATGCATTAGACTATATTTGCTACAGCATAAAATGAAACTTCATAACAAGATTATGAAAGTGGTTTTTATTATTGTGGTAATGGTGTCCCAGTATAATTAATGAGATACAATATTTTTTCATTTGGTATAGCAAACAGTAAAAGTTACATATAAATGTGTCACCAGCATGTATTTTGGTTACAACTATGTATTGTAGTTATTATGTACATACTAAAAGCATTCATGATAAAGTACAAAAATAGGAAAAGGTTAAATAAGAAGGTATCCTTGAGTTATAAACAAGTATACCTTTTAATCACACAGTTGTATCACAGCTGAAAACACACAAATTCATATATACTGCTATGCAACTATTTGATCTAATATAGATCTACTATGAAAACATTAAGGCTGTAGTAATACTTCACAGATAAAGGCTAAGTTCTGGGACATGAAAGCTTTTAGCAAATTCAGAAGATAAACCTGAGACATCTTTTTGTTTTGGAAAAAAAGCAATTTTCTTACAAAGTCAAAGCTTTGACATAGAAATCAGGCATTTAATAAACATTATACTTTATTGCAATAACCTGGAGTGAAACTTCTGACTTTTACGGTCATCAGCAAATACATTCTGTCTCTGGCAGAAATACAATGAGGCTTTCTGATTAAAGCAGTAATCCAATTACTGCAGCCTCCAAATTCAGTTATTTTTATTCGTTTTTTGTCTTTTTTCCTTTCTTTAACCAGGGTATAAACATACTAAATAAGCCAGGTAACCCTCAAGCACCTTACTTTCTTCTATATAAACTCAGCTTTCCCTTTGCTGCAAGCATCAGATGACGACTGAGCCTACATACATAAAAACAGATTATAATACCTCTGGACCTGGTTGATGTAATGAGGCATCCAGATTGGTACATGATTATTTTTGCTGCTACACATTTCTCAATCTAAAAAAAATAGGCTACAACCCCCCAAGTTCACCGTCTCAGCCTTGCTGGGGTATAATATTTTGGAATGGCAAGTGCCAAAAAATTTAAATGTATTGGGCAAGTCTGATTTCAATAGTTGACTTTAATGCTTTTAAAAATACTGGCACAAGTTTTTATATTCAAGAAGTACAGCTATGAAATTTTAAAATAAAATTACATGAAATTTTATAATATTCCAAACCACAAAACAGATCTGCTATGTTGTAGTTTTTTTAACAGCCTATTTGAGATTTAACTCTGCTAGGCCAAATATCTTTTTTCTAAATGTTCATGCTTCGAATTTTGTGCTCCAAATTAATTAATTTGGAATAAGTGGGAAAATGTTTAACCATCTTTCCTTCTTTTCAGTCTTTCTCTCTTTTCTCTTGCCATACCCCCAACACACACACAAAACTATCATAAACTCCCTTTAAAAATTTTGGTATAGAGATTACAAAAAGCTAAATAAAATGTAATAAGCACTTAAGAAATTGTAAAACTTCCTTTGGAAGTTTAATTGCAATGAAATTTAAAACTTGAAACTTCACTTTTCTAAATGTTTTCAGGTTATTACATAAGCCAAATGCATACATTTCATTTGCACTTTATGCTTTCCCAGCTACCAAAGTAATTGCCATCTTAGAAAACACAACCGACCTTATCTCTACGTCTTTTCCAAACAGCTTCCAAGACTATCTTCTGATTCTGACTTTCCAAAAGGCAGACATTAATGTTAACTTTCAAAAAAACAATCTAGAAGAGACACTTGGTCAGTTGTAATGAGAGTTCCGTCCCCAACTCTTGTCACCTCATAAAAAGAACATCCAGAAAATTCATAATATTTTTCATTATTCATTGGGCAGACACATCTTAGATTTCTCTGCCTTCCATGGGATAATGGTGTCAGATTTCCACTAATTTCAACTGGAAGTTAATAATCAGAATAGCTTTAAAATTAAGTTAAAATGTAAACATGCCATGAATTTGGAATTTTAACATATGAATTAGATCATTTTCAAATAGAGATTCTGTATTATAGATAGAATTTCAATAAAGACTTTATAAAAATAAGAACACATCTTAGGATATAATGTAGAGATTTGCCAAAATTTGTGTGAAGAAAAGAGACTACTTAGTTTTCATGTCAAAAATAGGTGGTTGATTTAATCAAGCTCATTTTTAGTGCACTTGGTGGCATTGGTTGTACTTTTCAATTTGCAATGTTATACAAGACATATATTATTCAGCCTTTTCCTGAACAAGATAATGCTAATATACTGCTTATGAACAATTAAGTAATACATTACATACTATTTGATGACTTTTTTTTTTTTAACTTATGAGACTTACTGGAGTCTGTACATTGCAGTCACATAATTTAAAGCTTGGCTGGGCTAGTAATCTTTTTTTTCTTTGCTCATAATTGAAATTCTGTACTTTGGCAAGCAAGAGAGGTACAACGTCAGCTCAGAGTTTTACAATTTAACAATGTATACTTTAAAATTCATGATAAATCATGGAACCCCACTATACTCACTAATTCAACTACTGATTTCTTTTTGAGCAACTGACTTTATGATTTATCCTTAAAAGTAAGGAAGTATACCAGTAGGCAAAAGGAGAAATCCACCCATAAATACTAGAGCTAAGTTATTTTCCCGAAAAGGTGAGAAGAGAATTTCTGGTCTTTATCTTTACCCTTATCACTTTCAATCACATACCTTACACTGAAATTACTTGTCTCTGTCTCTTCAACAATATATTCTGAAACTTTGTTTAATACTCTTTTTGTCTATTTCTGCATATGGGAGACCAATCTTGAATTCACACCAAAAATGGCATGGTTACCAAAATAATTCTTCACTCAATAGTTTGTGTAAGTGTTTGGATTTGTGTGTCTATGTGTGCATTTTAAAGCCAAAGAATATTACCTTCAGAAATAACCAAGATGCATTATATGTATAAGAAAATCTCCCAGAAGCTCCTGCACAGGCCACTACTCATGAAGAACCACTGGGTATGGAGCACACCTCACCTGGATGGGCAGCTGATTTATGCTCACCTTAGAGGCTAATTGAGAGGCAGCACAAAGAGGAACTAGAAAAAAACTGAATTTTACTCCTCATCTCCCAAGATGTGAGTATTTCTAAAATTTCAGCTTGCCTGTGGCTTCTTATTGGCAAATTTCCTCGGCTTGTAACTTTTGGACAGCACTATCAAGGATCTCCATGGACTCTCTGAGAGTGACATTGACTTTAAATGACTTGGGTTTAATGGTCAGACCGTAACTGAAATTCATTTTCGCAGGCTCATTTGGGTTGGCCCTGAAATTGCACTGGTGGGCCAGGATGGAGATGAAGAGAAAAAGCTGCATCTTAGAAAGTTCTTCGCCGATGCACCGCCTTTTGCCCACTGAAAAAATCATCACTCTGCTGGTTAGGTCCTTGTTGATGAAGCCGTCCTTGTCCAAGAATCGAGCTGGATCAAAGTTCTCTGGGTTAGGCCACTTCACTGGGTCATGATTCACAGACCATTGGTTGACAAAAATCACTGTGTCTTTGGGAATGTGGTAGCCCAAGAGAGAGGTGTTTGCAGCAGTGGCATGAGGAATGGTGACAGGCACAAAGCTGGAGAAGCGCATGGCTTCATAAAGGAAGGCCATGACATAGTGCAGGTTGGGTTGGTCATCCATGCAAGGCAGACGGTCCCTCCCTACGACCTGATCCAATTCTGCCTGCACTCGAGCCTGTACATCAGGATACCTGTTTGGTGTTTAACATGGAGGGAGAAAAGCAAGTGAGCAAAATTAATTCTTCTTTCATCTAGAAAGCACATTATAATATATTTGAATTCCACTTTTCCTTAAACAGGCTATCTAGCTCAGTGACTAAATTAATATTTCTGGGGAAAAAAAAATCTAAAACAGCTTCCTAATTTCTCACTAAGTTACAAGATGGACTTTAGGAATTACAGTTCCTGTAATAGGCCTTGAATGGCTAAAACTCTCTTTCCCATTATGAGTCAAAAAACTCTTAAGTTTTCCCAGCCTAAAAAAGCACAATAGTAGATAAGGCCAATTTTCCATTGGGTACTGCAGGGACAGTGCCTATAGCCCACAACTCTTTTTAGGGGCCCACGAAAATAAGTCTTTTACAATCTTCAGACCTAAAAAAACTCCCTTTTAGGTAGAAGAAAATATTTTCATACATCATTTTAATGTATTCATCTTTATATATAAGGTAGTCATAAAATTTAATTTTTAACTTTTTTTATGGTATAAGGGGTCTACAAAGGCAAAAGCACCCAGGACCCACAAAAGTTAAAATGTGGCTCTGAAAGTTAAATTTTTTTGCTCCCTCATTTCCCTGGACAATTCCAACAGACATGCTGTTCTCATTTTATACAAAGATAATTGGTGTCCTGACGGATAAAGCTACATACTGTATTTTTTCAATTTAAAAGCCAATTCCTAATGTTTGTAAGATTATGGTACAAACTGTAATACTTATTCACTGTTGATGATATTAACTGGTACAATCATTTTTAAAAAAACAAAATATTAGTACAGGTCAAAAGCCATAAAGGTAACCTCTTCCTGCCTCATTTTAAACCCAGAAATCCATGCCCAGAAATGTATTTTCAGAAAATAATTTAAGAGGTACAAAAATATGTAACCAGAACAGGACCTAAAATTCTAAAAATTAGCCAGGCATGGTAGTACACACCTGTAGACCCAGCTACCTGGCAGACTGCAGCAGAATTGCTTGAGCCCAGGAGTTTGGGACCAGCCTGGGCAACGTAGTGAGACCCTGTCTCTAAGTAAGTAAATCCATAAAATTAAAATTATTAAAATTAAAATATTAAAAATGCCATCAAGGCCAATGACCAATGTTAAAGTTCAATAAGTGCTGATATATAATTATACATTATCATGGCAAAATACTATGTAGCCATCAAAAATTACCAAAATAAATATTAAAAGACTAGAAATGGCCACTACCTTAATTCAGAAGTCAAAAAACATGTAACTGATTATTTGCAACTCCAAAAAAAAAAGTATACACACATGTGAAGAAATGGAGAGTTATTTTAAAAATTGCTTCTTCAACATCATATTGCAGGAGCCTGCCAACTTTTTTCATAGAAACATGTATGGTGGGGAGAGCCAGATAGTATATATTTTAGACTTTGTGGTCCGAACCCTATTTGTTGCACTACTCCGCTCTGCCCTGTGTTACAAAGCAAATGCAGCCATAGAAAATGTATAAATGAATGGGCATGACTGCTTCAACGAAATGCACATGCAAAAACCGACTGTGTAATTTGCCAAACCCTGTCACACTGTCTTTTCACTAAAAAGAAAAAAAGTATCAGTATATTGAATTGAAAGTGACCCCCAAATGGTTTTATTTCTTTTTGCCGCCTAATTGGAGCGCTCGGAGAACTATTGTGGTTCTAATGAAAAAGAAAGCCTGTTTCAAAAGATAAAATGCCTATGTGGGGACGCAAAAAACCTGTGGATCCTATTCTGGAATTTTCTTTTCCCTGATCTCTGGTTGACTTTTCTTTATTCAATTTCTGCCTCTCCCTCACCCACCACGGATGTTTCTATGATTGTAATACTAAAAAGCCATTTTAAGTATACAGAAACTCTAAATTTGTGAAGATAGCTGTACAGTGTCTAAGGAAATATAGATTACAGTGGATTGTAATAAGAAAAGAGTCATTCTCTCCAAAACACCGTACTGTGGCGCCTGCAGATTCAGCATCTCCAATTGCTCACTTGTGCGCCAAGAAATGACACAATCAGGATTTCTGGTCTCTTAGGCAATCAAGATTTGCCTTGCAAAACATTTGCCCTTAGGGGTAATGTTTCTAGAGTAAATACAGACTGCCAAGTTAAATATAGATTTCAGATCAACAAGGGTTAATCTTTTAGTTTAAGTATTCCCCTGTAAAACTTACTTTTCTTTTGCTAAATCTGGCAACCCGACACCGGGGACCCGTTGAATCGGAGCTTAATAGAGACCAAGGTGGCCATCAGGGGGTCCGCTAACAGAGCAGGGGCCGGAGAGGTCTGCAGGCGCCTCCTGGATACCCCATCTGCCTTTCTGGATGCTACTCTGCACTCGTAAAAGTGATTGCTTCTTGTCTTCTACCCCAGCATTTCTCAGACTCCTAGCGCGGATGTTTTATAAACCTAGCACTGCCCGCTAGTTGTGGCCGCCTTCCTAAAGCTTCTGTGCGGGTTACCCGTCGGCTGGCCCAGCCTCCGTGGGCTTCCTTGGCCTGGAACAAAGCCCTGACGGGCAGCAGCCTGCTTTTAGCGCCCAGGCTGGACGGCCTCGGATCCACACCGAGGACTAGCCGAGAGACTGCTATGTTTAACATATTTGCGGCGTTACCCTTTCTTTCGGAACTATTCCATTTCTGCTTCTACTGCTCCAGGGAGAGAGATATCAGGGTTCATCTCCAGGCACTTAAAAACTCTTGTTTTTCCGGGGGGTGGAGGGGTCTTACAAATGTGTTCTCACTGGAAAGCAGGGGAAGGGAGAGGATAGAGACAAGAATGGAGATGCCAAGAGGTCGGGGTACCACTGGGTGGGGTGCGCACGCGTGTCTCAGCCCTCACTGTGAGTCCCCTGGCCTTCTCTTTCCCGACGCGCGATCTTGGTTTTGAGGGGTGGGGACCTGGAGCGAAACCCCGGACCTGGAGCGAAACCCCAAACCCGGCACGCTGCTTGCGAAACCAGCATTTTGACCCCACTCCGCCTTTTTCAGAGGAGAAAAGACCTGACCCTACACCTCCCGGAGGCTTTACCTGGTGAAGAGGAGGAGCAGCCACTGCAGCGCGGTGGACAGGGTATCCTGGCTGGCGCCGAAGATGTCAGTGACAGTGGCCGGTACGTCCGCCAAATCCAGCCGCGCGCCATCATCGTCGGAGTCCCCGGCCGCCTTCTTTTCCGCAGAGAGTATGAAGGCGTCCATCATGTCGCGAGGGGCGGCCCCGGGCCGAAGGCTTTCGCGGTGCCTCAAGAACTTGTCCAGTACGAAGTTGCTGAAGTTGCGGTTGAGCTGCTCGAATTCGCGGAAGGCGGTGCGCACTGGATTGGGGAAGCGCTGCAGCCAGGGCATCACGTCCACCAGGCTGCCCGCGCCCACTGTGCGCCCGAACTCCTCGTTGTGGCTGAGCAGCTCACGGAACTCGGGGTCGTCGTGGCTGTAGCGGCAGCCGAAGCACACGGCGCTCATGACGTTGGCCACGGCCACGACGGTCAGCGGCCTCGGGTCCAGGAAGGCGCCGTCCGCGCTGCCGCGCACAAGCAGCGCCACTAGCTCGCGCGCTTCGCTCAGCACGTGGCCCTCCAGGACTTGGCGGCTGCGCGGCTGGCGCGTGGAGAAGGCGCGCATCGTGCTGTGGGCTGCGCGCCGCTGCACCTTCCAGTGCTCGGAGTAGTGACCGAAAGCCATGCTGCGGCCGCCGGACACCACGCGGAAGGAGGCGAAGGACGGCCGGTCGGCGAAGGCCGCGCCCTGCTGCAGCAGGGCCTGGTGGATGGCGCGCTCGCCATTCAGAACCACTATGGGGCAGCTGCCCAGGCGGATCTGGAAGACGTCGCCATAGCGCCGCGCCAGGCGCGCGAACGAGAGGTGAGCCGCCTGGCCCACCGCCGCGGCATTTCCGATCAGTGGCCACGCGAACGGCCCCGGGGGCGCGAACCCGAGCGGCCGCCTCCGCTGCCTCAGCAGCCACTGGCCCGCATGCACAACGGCTAGCACGGACAGGAGTAGCAGGAGCGTGGTCTGCTGGACGGACAGCGGGTTTAGCAGCCAAGGGTCATTTGGGCTGAGGCTGGTGGCCATGCTGGGGACAGAGAGGAGAAGGCGTGACACTCAGGTGTGCAGAGACAGGAGCGGGTGCCCCACGCCTCTACCCCAGCCTTGGGCGACTGAGTGCCACTGCGTGAAGAGGTCGGAGCTGACTCTCTGGAGAAGTGGCCAAAGACGCCCCTTCTCATCCCCAACCCAGTCACCCCTGGAGAAGAGAAAGGGCGTGTTTCCACCTCCCAGTGACCCAGCGCCAACCTCTTCCCCTCCCCGCCAGGCGCGTAACGGTTCCTGCAATTTGGGGATATCGCCGCGGGCATCGAGGCGGTGGCGCTTGATTTCCTTTAAAGTGCCTACCACTCCACCCCCTACCTGCAAGAAGCCATCTGAAGGGGTCGCGGGGCAGCGGCTCCGCTGAGAGACTGACCTGCAGGAAGGTGCAGTTTCCAGTGGCGCGGGACAGCCGGCTCGGAGAAGGGGCTGGGACCTTTGCCTAGGGCAAGACGTCAACAGGAACCCGCAGGCCCGCCCTGGACACCTGCTCTCCGCACTGGGAGCTTTAAATCCCACTCGAGTCTCTTGGCGTCGTCAGAGCCAGGAGCGAGTGGATTGGGATGGGGACGGAGAAAGGTGCTTCTCTCGCCGAGCCCCGCTGCACTTGGGGACTTGCAAAGTAGGGGTTTCCTCACAGCGCTGGGATTAAGACTGGGGATCGGTGAGGGGCGTCAATACCCATGCCCTTGCGGCTCTCACAGCTGGCGTCGCAGAGGTGCTTACTTCCACTCCGGAGTCAAAACGCGCCATCCCGCCGCGCCTCCGGGTTTTAAGTACTGGGTAGAGGGCAGCGTGACCTGGCGAGGCGGGGCCTGCGGGGGGCGGGGTGCGCCGCACTCTAAGCCACTTTGACCCGACTCCCGTCGGGGCGCACCAACCGGCCTCGGAGTTCTACCCGGAGGCTTTCATGGGAGCGGAGGTGCCCACGTTTCATTGTGTGGTAACCGCTCTTCATCACAGCCACCTCCAATTGAGGCCGCACAGTGGCCTCAGAACCGCGCTCGGGACAACCTGCCCCTGCCGCTGCGCTAGACGTGGGAGCGCGCCCCGCCCCGAGCGCACGACCTCCCTTCCTTCTCCGCGACTTGAGCTTGCGTCCCGGAAAGCTCGTGTAGTGGTAGCGGTTCGCCTCACAGCGCCCCTGGTTTGTTGTTGTTTACATTTTATCTTAGGTTCTTGCAAACAAATTCCCACCTCGGTGGAGGCTCTTTGGCGTGCAAAGTTTTTTTCCAGTTCTTGCGGCGAAATCAGGAATCCCTGAAAGCAGCCGCTCCCCCGCCCCCGGGCCCCGACAGTCTTTGAGCACACAAAGGCTCCTGGGGCGCAGCTGGCGGTGAAGTTTCCCGCGTAGAGACCACTCCAGGTGGCGCCGCCCGCTGGAGGGCGCGTGGCCGCCCAGGCTGCGACGGAAGCCATTAGCGCAGGGCGGGGAGCCAAGCTGGGGCGACTTGGGGGAGGCCTGGTGGAGCGAGCGGGGCGGGACCTGAGCGGGGCGGAGAGTGGCGGGAGGAGGCGAATCTCCGCGAGCCTGCGAACTTTCGAGTTGAAAAGTTTCTACTGTCGCCTCCCCCTTGCGTGCGGAGCTGGGCTTTGCGTGCGCGGTTTCTGGAACGTCGGCTTCAGTCATCAGTCATATCCCTGGGCGCTGCCCGCGGCCGCCCCTCCCGTGCTTCTCACGACACCTGACTGGCGGAGGCGGCGGCAGAGGGTGGGGTGCTGGCCGCCACCACCCTTGGCGTGGGGTGCCGGCCGCCACCACCCTCGGCTGCGCACGCACGGTCGCGCCTGCAGGGCCAGCAAGGCGGACGCTCGGGCCACCACCTTCGCCAAGGCCGAGCGCGAGCGCGCATCGCGACCTCGCCGCGCACCCGTGGTTCTGTGGTCCTCCTGGGCGCGGGTGCGGTCGCGAAGGGGACGCTCGGGCCGAGGTGGCTTCCCCCACCCGGCGGGCCCTTTCCTACATGCCGGTGCATAAAGATTTTCAAGATAGCTAAAAGAACGAGGTCTTCACGAGGCGGGGGGATGGGGGAACTCGAGGGAAGAGGTGGGATGTGTCTAGTTAACCAGGTAGGAATTGTACCTCCTACCTTCATCAAAGGATAAGTATAAAAGTTATGGGTTCACCACGGACAACACTGCACTTTGAGCTCCACCCACGTAGCGAATCTCGTGCTATTATTGACCCTTTACAGATGAATAAACTGAGCTTCAGAGAGGTTACGTGACTTAACCCAGGTCACGCAGCCATCAGTAAATGGAGCCAGGACTTGAAGCCACGAAGTCCCACTCCAGATCCTTCATATAAGTTTATACGGAAGAAAATTCCAGATAAGAGGTCCCAGATGCCTTCTTTCCTGCCTCCCTTAAAAAAAAAAAAAAAAAAAAAAAAAAAACACCTAGGACCGGGCGCAGGGTCTCACGCCTGTAATCCCAACAACACTTTGGAAGGCCCAGACGCGCGGATCACTTGAGGTCAGGATTTGGAGACCAGCCTGGCCAACTTGTTGAAACCCCGTCTCTACCAAATATACGAAAGTTAGCCAGGTGTGGTGGCACGTGCCTGTAGTCCCAGATACTCGGGGGCATAGGCAGGAGAATTGCTTGAACCTGGGAGGTAGAGGTTGCAGTGAGCAGAGATTGCACCACTGCACTACAGCCTGGGTGGCAGAGTGAGATTCTGTCTCAAAAAAAAAAAAAAAAAAAATCAGCTGCAAGAATTTTTTAATTATTGCTTTTGTTTTCATAATTGAGAATTCTGATAATGTCAGAGAAGAAATACTATGCTAACCCTTTGCAATTAAATTGGACACGAGGGAGGCCGGTGGACTGTGTGTCTCATAGCTGACCCGGGAATGCTTGATTACATTGTAAAGAAACACAAAGGATTGTCTGAAGAGAATCTGACTTCTTGAGAGATTGAAGCCAGCAATAAATTTTCTGACCCGATGAGGAAATAAATGTCTTTCTGTGATGGCTTTTTTTTTTTTTTAGACGGAGTCTCACTCTGTCGCCTGGGCTGGAGTGCAATGTCGAGATCTCCGCTCACTGCAACCTCTGAGTTGTGGATTCAAGTGATTCTCCTGCCTCCTGAGTACCTGGGATTACCACCAGGCCTGGCTAATTTTTTTTTTTTTTTTTTTTTTTTTTAGTAGAAATGGGGTTTCACCACATTTGCCAGGCTGGTCTCCATCTCCTGACCTTGTGATCCACCCACCTCAGCCTCCCAAAGTGCTGGGATTACAGGCGTGAGCCACCTTGCCTGGCCTGTCGTGGCTTTTATTTGGTATCTTTTGAAAAGATTTCTGGAAATGATTTCATACACTGTGATGGGGAACTCAGTGATGGAGTTTTAGTTTTTGAGCAGTTGTGCTGGTTTAATAATAAGCATAATAAGCTGAGTTGGCCTACATAGCCTTTGAAATGAGTTTCATAGCAACCTTCCCATGACCAGCTTTAGGAAGACCCTTGCCTAATAATTCAAGACTCTGGTGCATGCATCAGTCTCTCATAAACTTTAATTTGGTAGACAGGAATTATCTGTGAGCTAATGCCAATTCTGAGCTGTTGACATTCCTGAAAGCCTTTATCACAATACCTGTGCCGGAAAGAGAGCAGATGAAAGTTGCCTTTAAGTAAATTCCTATATTTAAAAAGTATAAAACGAGATTTTTCCTAAGACCTCCTGTCCAACTCCTCAATAATGCCGTCTAGTTTTTAGATCAACTAGATGCATGCTTTCCTGCCATCACAGATAGATCAGATATATCCTCCAAGCTGCAGTTCCTTAGGCTCAGCTCTTTTTCTAGGACATGACTCAAAAATCAGAGGAACCAGGTCGGTAAGTGCTGTCAGAAAGATAAGCGCTTATCAGTTGTGGCAAACCAAAATGACTGGCTATGGTAAAACTTCCTGCAGAATCTTCAACCATGGGGTTCTTAGGGCTTTATGGTGCAAATTTCATTGAACGTCCCATCTGGTACCCTGATGAGGACTTTGGATAAATCCAGAGCAGCCTGTGGGTACCCCTGATCCAGCTCAAGGCAGAGCTCTCCCTTTAGTGAGAATCTACACAGCCTCTTTAATTATCATGACAACTTCTCAACCAAAGTAGGGACCTAAAGCCCTGGAATCTCCTTTTAATCAACAAAGAATATGGGCATTTTGCCCTCCCAAATTTCAAACTTGAATTGTCTGTTGCAAATAACTTTCAAAAAGAACAGCTAAGCTAGAGGGTATAGTTTAAAGTAGAGGTTTAAAATACCTTATATTGTATTGATTCCAAGGAACAACTTAAGCTTGTTTAAGCAGGACAGGAATGCACTGGCCCATGTGCAGAGAAGGATAACTGTGATGCTTCACAGGATGCAGGGATCCAGGCCGCTGTACCAGCTCTCTGCCTATGCTGGTCTTCGCTTGGGCTTTCGCTCTCTGCAAGGCGGGGGTCTGGCCTTAGGCAGCCTAAAATTAACAAACCAAAGAGAAAGAGGACAGTTCTCCTCCAGGGTCCTAGAAGGACTCTAGTGGGCCAGACTGGCATCAGGTTTTACCCTGTGACCAAGGGCTTATTCTGTCATCAGAATAAAAGAGATGGCAGAACACACTAAGAAGCCAGGGCCAACCCAGTGCACTCCATGTATACATGTCTGCCCATTGCTTTCTTTGGGTTGCAGGATAACCCAAGGAAACCCAAAGCCATTATTGTTATTATTTTAAATCAGCAGATCCATGCGTTGCCCTTAGAGCCATAGCCCGGAAAGCTCTGCCCTTCTGCTATCAGGCTGGAAGTCAGTTTTCTTCATGGTTTTCCTCTCTAGTGTGACCCCTGCATCAGTTTTGTGGGTTACCCACATGGGTAAACTGTGCTTTTCCAATCCCCTCCAAACACACATATCCAGGAGCGCTGAGGAGAGTGGAGGAGAAGCAGTCATCTCTAGTAAACCCTTGACATTTGGGTGGGCAGGATTCAGTAATCAGGCACATGCTGGTAGGCAAGAGAGCAGAAATAAAGAGACACATCAAATGACTGAGGGTGTAGTAGAGGGAAGAGCTGTAGCATAATGCACACCATGTGCTGGACCATGAAAGGAATCTTAGGAATTGACACCAAAACCCTGTGCCTCACCTAAAATGCTCCACTTCCTTCCTCCTGGTAATACACAGGCAGAGAACCACAGAGCTGATAAAAAGATATTTTATCTAATCTCAGAAGCCATCATTTGTAGGATGTACCCTTATTTTTATATACTAATATAAAGAAAGGAAGCTACCAATTATAATTGCATCATCGATTGTAAGATACATCCAGATTTCAGAGATGTTAAAATGTAAAGTGGAAGGTATGATTTGGAGCTGACAAGCGTTATACAGGCTAACAAGGATTCTCTCTTTGTATTAAGCACTTTCCAGTTTTCTTGGATGTAGTGGTTACGACCAAGGGTATTGGCTACCAAAGCCATCCCCATTTCTATTAGTATTATTTCATGTAGACAACTGATTTTTTCTCAGTTCTATGTAAAGTTTGGTGAGAAGCTGTTTTAAAAGATTCTGCTATTTTTATTGACCTAAATTAATCTAAGAAAACATATCACTTGCTAAGTAGATGCAGCTTAAAACAAGTTTCCTAGTCATGCTCCCCTTCCAAGCTGGTTGTCCATAAGCTCTTTCTGGTATTAGTGAAAGCTATATGTATTGTAGTTTCTCACCAAAATGCATCCTTAAGTATTTAGAGGTAAAGGGGTGTAATGTCTTCTACTTACTCTCAAATGACTCCAGGAAAAAAAGAGAGGGGAAGGGGGAGGAGAGGGAGAGAGAGGAGAATAAGAAAGTAAATGTGGTAAATGTAAATTGGAGGATCTGGATAAATGGGCGTCTTTGTGATTTCTTGAAACTCTTCTGTAATTATATCAAAATTAAAAGTTAAATATGAGAACATAAAAAAAACCTTCCCAACATTTTGATCTCACATTGCCTTCTTAGCTTCTATTGAAGGTTTCTTGTAAGCAAGGACAGTGGAAAGAAAGTGGGATTGGTCTGCAGTTCAAGGTCCTCCATCTTATATGTCATTCCCAGAGTTCAGGACTAATAAAAAGTTTGTGCTGGATTGTAATCATTTTCCTCAGCACTGTGGATTATAACCTGTACCTTCTCTACTGTCTTTGTTTTTTGACTGGTTTGAGTATGTCTTGTCTCTTTTATCTTAGGCTTCCTTCAATTCCTTTTGAAAACAGAAGAAATATAACATAAAGCAGTGTCATGCCCTTAGTTCTACTGTGCCCCTGTTTTAAGGATATAATCTACTCAGGGTTCCATGTGCTTCATAAATGCAGCAAATGGTGCTATGCTTTAATGTTTCTTCCCAGCAACATTCCCAGTTCTTTCTTTCCTTTGGTTTGCTTCCTTCTGCGCTTTTCCTTCCTTTTGCTTCGTCCTTCTTTCTTCTCTCTCATTCTGTCTCTCATTTTCCCTTCTCTGAGTCCACTCCTCCCTTCCTCACCCTCATTCCCTCAAGATCTCCACTCTCGCCTCAGGTGCCCCCTTCTCTGGGCTACTATCTCCCTTCCTGTCTTCGTTCTCTCTCTCACAGAAGATTAAAGAGTAAGGACAGGGGAAAAGAGTGAAGGAAATAAGTGGGAGCAGAGAGATACAGCAACTAAGAAAAAGAAAAAGGAACAAAATATCCAGCCCTGGGGCTAAAAGATAGTCATGGTGATCAGGCATTTTGTCTGGGTTCTCAGCAGCGCACCTACCTTTCCTGCTCAATGTTTGCGCATGTGCCTCTGCTGCTTAATATTTGTGGGGTGAAGCTCCTACCGACTCAGCACAGTGATGGTTCCATACGAAGGGAAGGGATGCCAAGGTCTGTGGTTGCTTTTGCACATTTATTCTTTGGGCTTCTACTACCACCCACTCCAGTTCCTGAAATAGACTTTTCTTCTTCCTCTTCCTCCTCCTCTTCTTCTTCTTTTTCTTCTTCGAGTTTTGCTCTGTCCATCTCAGCTCACTGCAGCCTCTGCCTCCCATGTTCAAGTGAGTCTCCTGCCTCAACCTCCCAAGTAGCTGGGAATACAGGGACACACCACCACGCCTGGCTAATTTTTGTATTTTTAGTAAAGACAGGGTTTCACCATGTTGGCCAAGCTGGTCTCAAACTCCTGACCTCAGGTGATCCACCCACTTCAGCCTCCCAAAGTGCTGGAATTACAGGCATGAACACCACACCCAGCCTGAAATCAACTTTTCTTACAATGAAAAAGGGAGCCTAGTGTCCACGAATTTAGTCAACAGGGAAACACTTCACTTCCCTAATTATTTGACCAAGCACAGAAAATCTTTAGGCAAATGAAGGATACTGGTTTTCATTATTGTTTTTATTTTCTACAAATAAATACTTACCAGGTTACCAAGAAAATACATGAAGCAACAAATAAAGCACACCACACCAAAAGAATGTACGTTTGGGCTCAGCTAGATCACAATATCTAGCCATGGATGTGTTGACTGATACAGCCTCCAGGTTTTTGGATGTTTAGCACCCAGAGTCTAGTCTTTTTTTTTTTTTTCTCCACTCACCTCTTAGTTTTTAGCATTAGGTCTGCATTCCCTCACAGGTTTTTTTCTCTTTCCACAAGGGGACAAAAATTCCGGTTGAAAACTCTGGGTGTATCCAGGGTTTGAGAAAATAACTGATAGTTAAATAACTTAAGTGGTTAGTCCTCCCCTGCATAATCCCAAAGGAGAACTCAAGGCTAGATAATTATATATGAGCTTTTTTGACCGCTGACTCCCAACGGGATTTTTCCCTTTTACTATTGAAGTGATCTTTTCTCAACTGTGGTCTGTTCTATTGTTCGACTGCTTTGGTTAGAAAGCTCTAGATGCTAAGAGGTTCTTCCCAATATTAAGAAAAAAAAATCTGCAGTGAAGTTCCTTGCCTTCTGGTAAATCTAGAGCTTTTCTTTGGAGTGACACAAAATAAGACTCATTCTCCTTTCATGCCACGTGTTTGAAGATGGAATTGTGCTGCTTCTGAGACATCCTTCCACCAGTTAAAACTGCCCCAGTTCCTTATCTGTGCCTTCTGGACACAATGTACTTTTTCAGTATGTCCATCTGAGTATGGACCTGAAGCTGAACACAATATCCCAAAGATGACATCCTGTCTAGCCCAGAGGGGTGTGGTTACTTCCCATCAGGCATAGTGTTTCAATGCAAACAAAATTTGTGACCTGTTTTAAAATATCTGCACCCCACTGTTAAAATATCTATATTCTACTAAGATTGTGATCTACAAAAAATCGTCATCCTTTAATATAGGACTTGGTAGCTGGTTGTGTCTTTAGTTGCACTTGTATCATTGATTTTTCAAAAAAAAAAAAAACTACGTATCAGGTTTTACATTTATTTCTATTAAATGAATCTTGTGGCTTTAGGATGCTGTTCTAGCCTACAGAGGCCATGTTGATACTCCCGGGAGCAGAGGCTAGAAGAGGACAGGAAGACTCTCCATGGAAAGCATATTTGTGGCCAGGTGACCACTGGCACAGTCTGGACTACTGCTAGGCAAAAATCTTTGGACTGTGGTTTATGTTATATAGTCGCATTATTATACATCCAGAATATTATGCATATTAAATTATTTTTCTGTTTTGGCCAGATGTTTGTTACTACACACATAGTAACATAAATAGATTCTCGTTGCAAGAGAGTCAATCAGTACATAAGAATATGCAGAAAAATAAGAAAACTCACACTCCCACCTCTTCCCAGAGTAACCATGGGTACCATGTGCCTTCTATTTATGTACAAGCATATGGTTGTACTTATATATATAGATAGATAGGTCTACGTCATGATTTTAGACTACTGCATGGTATGACCATGACACTATTATTATCATTACTATTATTATTATTTTGAGACAGGATCTTGCTCTGTCCCCCAGGCTGGAATGCACTGGTGTGATTTTGGCTCACCGTGACCTCCACTTCCCAGACTCAAGCAATCCTCCTGCCTCAGCCTTCCAAGTAGCTGGGACCATAGGCTCATGCCAGCATGCCCAGCTGATTTTTGAATATTTTATAGAGATGGGGTTTTGCCATGTTATCCAGGCTGGTCTCAAACTCTTGGACTCAAGCCATCTCCCTACCTCAGCCTCCAAAGTGCTGGGATTATAGGCGTCAGCCATTGCTCCTGGCCAACATTATTTATTCAACCATCAACGGTGACTTAGATGGTTATTTGTGTTGTTCTCAACTCTATTATTACGGACTCCACTGCAGTGATTTCACTTTTCTATGCAATTCTGAATCCATTTGCAAATGTTCCCCCAGTATTGATTCTCAGTAGAAATACGTGAGTCATGGGGCTATATGCATATATGCTATCTCCCCAGTGTCTTCTCAAAAGGTTTGCCAAGTCCCATCCCTATATATCTTGGCTTTGTACCAAATAGAATGTACCCACATACTTTTCCTTCTATAAAGGATGGTTACTTTGACCTAGCCTTGTCAATATGGAACAAAACAAACAAAACAAAAATATTAGTTGTCTTTCAGACCTATTCTTTATTTTAAGGAATATGTATGCCTGCATCAGATCATCTCCTCTTCCTGACAGATTAGGGAAATCCCCAGATGAAAGCCCACAAAACGTTAAAAGAGGGAAATTCTGGATCTCCACATCCCTATGGAACACATCACAGAAGCCAGGACTGGAGAGCCAACTCCACACACCTCCATATCCCCTCTGAGATGAATGGCAATTCTTTACAGGCACTGGGCACAGGCCCAAATGCCTTTCAGACTTGTCTAATCCTCCAGAGGAGATTAAAGGCAATACAGCCAGCATACCCAATCATTAGGAATTTGGCTTCTGGGGCCAGGCACTCTTGGGCATGAGTGCCAGCTCCCTTATTTATAAGCTGTAACCTTGGCCATGGTATTTAACCCTTCTGAGCCTGACTTTCCTCACTCGTACAAGACAGGTAATATACCAACCACAGAGGGTGGTTTTGAGGATTAAATGAGATCTTGATTGTAAGGAAACCAATAGCGTAGTTGATGGCAAAGTGAGCACCTAGTAACAGTTAATCATTCTCATTACCACTACTATTTACTAAGTCCTTATTTCTGTCCAGTAAAATCCAAGTCATGGCAAGGACTTGAACCTCACAGAAATAAAAACATGGCCCATTTGGTTCAGCGTGATGGCTCCCAGGGTGGTGTGCTGTTACCCACCTGCAAATTCCTGACAGCCCAAGGTGACACTAGTCATTTCCTCCTTGCCTTCCTTAGGCAGCGTATTGAGTGGCTGCTAGCATCACTCCAGAGCCAGACAATCTGAATCCAAATCTAGCTCTCCTACCTGCAACTGAGTGACTTCCATGCTAGAAATCACTTCTCTGGGTCCAGCTTACACTTAAGTGAATGAAGATGTAAAATGCAGATGATGCAGAGTTGTGGTGAGGACTGAGTGAACTAATACATGTAAAGCTTTTAGAAGGGTGCCTGGCATGTGGTGGGTTCTCAGGCATCATTAGCTGTGTTCATTATTCTATGGGAGGCCATTTGCTGCTGCCTTAAAAAGGCTGATCTCACAGAACCATCTGCCCTTGGCAGAAGAGCTCAGCACCAATAGCCAATTTGTGTTTCCCTCCAACTCCCAGATGGCAGCTCTGCAGCACTTTCTCCTCGCCTCATTTCACCTCACCCAGACACACTCCACATCAGGACCCTTAGGCAGTGCAGAGACAGTTCTTTAGGCAGGGGGATGCCACATTCCCAAAAGAGCCTGATGAGGCCATGGAGGGCCCCTTCCTCCAAGCTAGGCTTTCGGCCAGTCCTTCCTTGGCTTTTATGGATGCTTTGTAGCCCTGTGGCAATTAGGCTCCAGGACAACACTCATACCATTCCCTGCCAAGGAGAGTTCAGAAAACTCCACGCCATGCAGTGCAATTGGGAGAAAACTCAAGGGAGCGCTGTCGTGGGACCTCCCAGTGGTGATTTGTACAAATGAAGCAACGCTATCTAGTGTTTTCCCAGAAAACACCGCCTTTTTTCTCTTACATTACAGCTCTGAGTCAAAGTGTACTGTGGCCTCAGACCCGGGGCATACAGCCCATCTGACAGATACACTGAAGGAAGCTGAGCCTGCTTCTGGAGCCTGTACCAGAAGGCAGAATGGGAGACTCCCAGCTCTCCCTTCTTAAAGGCCAGGGAGGAAATTGTCCCAAATGCTCTTCAGTCCAAGATTCAATGGTCTGTACTTTGCTGCTAACTAACCTCCGTTTTTCCTTTTCCCATTGTGCTGAGTTCAGTCACTGGTGGGTCGTGCATTTGAAGGGTTTGAATGCAGAAGAAAGGAGGGCTTCTCAGTTCCTGAGCCTTGAGAAGGTGACACTGTGGCCTCCAACCAGCAGCCATGCCCCCAGGCACCTCACTCACCTACACTATTTCAGGGACTTCCTGGTGCAGTAAGGATGTGACTGAGCCCTGAGCCCCCAAGTTACCAGCCACACCCAGTGGAATCCCTGGGGTTAAGGGGTAAAATGGGAATCCTCTTCCACAGCAGGGACATAGAAGGGACATAGGGCTGGTGGGAACCCATATTTCTGCTCTCTTTTACTCTGGACTCTGAACATAATACCTGAGACCTCCCTGA
This sequence comes from Aotus nancymaae, assembly GCF_030222135.1. Classification (NCBI taxonomy): domain Eukaryota; kingdom Metazoa; phylum Chordata; class Mammalia; order Primates; family Aotidae; genus Aotus; species Aotus nancymaae. Next base: position 36,908,685 of record NW_026988471.1, read on the forward strand.
AGCAAATCAGAGAGGTGAAAAGCAACTTAACATGTTTTTTTTTTTTTTTTTTTTTGAGACTGGTCTCTCCATGTTGCCCAGGCTGGTCTTGAACTTCTGAGTTCAAGGGATCCTCCTGCCTCAGCCTCATCAGTAACACATATCATTCAACAAGGAATAAACACACCAACAATTTCAAGCACCACAGTCAGAGCACTGTGCCCTGCTAAATGTGAGAAGCATTCTCCTCTCTGATGTTCTAATAAAGCCTGGGCCCGTGGCTTAAGCTCCTCTGTTCACTTAGAGTCTCCCACACCACCAAACAAGTCCGGAGACAGAGAAAGAAGCTAATATTTCCCCTAAGTGCCAGGCACTGTTTTCTATTCTTTATATTGACCGTCTCATTTATTTCTCCCAATCATCCTAAATATATTGGTATATTTAGCCTGCTTTATATATAAAGGGATTAAGGCTCAGAGACAGTAAACTATTTGCCAAATGTCACAGAGGTTGCAAGGGAGAGGGGTCAGGATTTGAATTCAGGTCTGCAGGCTCCAAAGCCCATCTATACCACACCAGTACGCATTTGTTGACTTACTGCCTACCATCCTAAGTCTTACAGAAGCCCCACCCCTCTAACTACACTAACCGTAGAAGTCTCTAGTACTGTTATTCCTATTAAGGACCTGGGCTGCCCTAGTGCTGTAAGCTCCCTCCAGGAGCCCAGGATCACAACAGGCAAAGCCATCTTGTTTCCAGAGTCTGATGCAATTCACACCCTCCTCCTCCCCTCCTGTTGCGGAATATCCTTGGTATCTGCCTAGCGATTTAACCTCCACAATTTACAGTCAAATCTTGGGAGGGCTTAGAAAATCTTCATTTAACACAGTGGCTGGAACATGCAGAGAGTTGGCATGCAGCCTCCACATGGGCTTCATGACTAGATCTGCTACACTCAAACCCATTATATGGAAATTACCATAAAATTCACACTATTCCAATCCTCAGAAATGATAGTTTTATTTAGAAGTGAGCAAAAGCAATGATTTCATAGGCCCCAGTGCCAAAATCTTAGCTGAATGTTTCCCAAATGTTTTGTTTTCAGCACCTCTTCATACTGATAAAAATTATCGTAGAGTCCAAAGAACTATTGTTTAGCTAAGTATCTATCAATATTTACAATTTTAGAAATTAAAGCTGAAAAAAATATAAAATATTTATTTGTTAGTTTATTAAAAATAATAAACCTAATATATAAATATTTTATGGAAAATATTTCCAAAATCACAAATATTTAGTCAGAGTGGGCAGTTTTAAAAAATATTGTTACAAATCTCTTTAATTTATGATGTTACTGAAGACAGCAGGTGACTCACATCTGTTTCTGCAGAGAGAGCGCTGGTAAACTTGTAAGAGAATAAGTTAGAAAGGCAAGGACTATTTTATTCCCACAGCTGTAACCTTGTGAATTTCCTGGAAAGGGTCTCAGGGGCCACCCTCCACGGGGTCCCTGGACCACACTTTGAGAACCATTGTTTAAATTTAAGAGTGTGATTTATTTATTTATTTATTTATTTAGTGAATGTCTCTTTATTCAAGAAAAATCTAAATGGGCTATTGTCTTGGCATAGGAAGTTGGTGAGGGTGGGGTAGCTTTCAGAAAAATAATGTCCCAGTTACCAATTTAAAAAGAATAGCCCCCTGAGACAACTGTGGGCACATTGAAACACCACTGCAACCCTCTAAGCTGTTGCAGAGCTGCCACTACCAGGTGTCTGGCTAGAAAGATGTCATCTCCCCATGACAGCCACCTGCCCAGATGAGGTACTTTAGCCCCAGGAAGGAGGAGGAAGAAGAGGCAGATGGAATGATGCCCAAATCCCTGCTGCCAGGACACCAGTTGATGCCTGGTCAGGAAGCTGGGAGAGCCCAGCTCAGTGGAATAAGCATGTGGATCCTGCTCAGGTGTGAAGCCAGGAGGGCATCTGAGCTACAGCCTGAAATCAAAGCCCAAGATCAAGCCACAGTCTGAATTTTTTGGATGGCAGTTCTGCCAATTAAACCTATGGTAACAATAATAATGTACTGCTGATAATGCAAAAACTGAGCCAGGCAATGTGCCAAGCACTTGACAGAAATCATTTCATTAATCCCACACAACCAACCCTTTGAGATAACCATTACCCTAATCCCTTTTTTACAGACAAATAAAGCAAGGCAGGAAGAGTTGGAGTTATCAGTCAAGGTCACACGCACTACATTGGTTGAGCTGAAATTTGAATTCACTTCCACCAGGCTGCAAAGACTCTCTCCCGCTTCCCAGCCGCACCAGCTAGGCAAATTCCTGCCAGAGGAAATCTCACCATTGGAGTGCAACAGGCGTAGATTTCTCCTACTTAAGCGGGGGAAGCTGAAGTCACAGCAAAGGGAATACTACTGCATCCCATGGAAAGAAACATGAAGACAGAGTGGACACTCCATTCCTACTTCCATCAGCCATCTGGAGGGTTCAGGACTGATTTGTACTGGGGACATCACAAAACTTAGGGAGGTGGGGAGCTGAGGTGAGGTGACAGCCTCAGTACACAGCCCCCAAGCTTTCAGATCCCCTCCTGCACCCCTCCCCCGCAGGTCTGCACTTGGCATTGTTGCTGCCAGCCAGAAAGTTTGAGATATTCAACCCCCCCACAAAAAAAAAAACCCTCCACTCTCTGCCCTGTAAGTACTACCATCCCTTCAAAGTTCAGACATGGGGTCCTTTGGAGCCCTGCTCCCTAGAGGATCACCTGGCACAGGGCCACCTCCACATCCCACCCCTTCTGAGCTCAGCCTCCCAGAGGTGCAAACTTCTTACAAACACACACTATCACCCAATTCCCTGGAAAAACAAACAGGGCAATTGTGTGAGAATTCCATTCCAAGGCATCCTCCCTTCTCTGTAACCAGAGGCTCCAAGGAGTTCAGCTTTGCACGAGCTTTTAATTTGCGTGCAGACAAGCACAAGAGGCCCAACCGGATATACCTGTTATTTCCCAATGACCTGAGAGCCCGAAGTTTATGTTAAGCCTTGGGTTATGGCACAGCTTGCACGCAAGGCTCTGCGGCTCCCGCAGGCAATTGAGAGGTAATGGTGTACAGGACAGAGGAACAACTCTGAAGTGACAGCACATAATTTAATTCCCCCTAAGCTTTCCAAGCATGCAGACTGTTCCTTTTTTGTCAGCATATAACCTAAGTGATTTGTTCTACTCAGGCAAGAAATGTCTAATTTAAACCACATTGCAGCTAAGCCCTTAGTGAAGAAAGAGAACTCCTTGGGGCTTAGCTGTGCGTGGTTAGGCTGGTAGCAGCTGAGGCAAAGCAGATCCCTTTCAGCCCCTGTATTTCTTACCTAGGTCATGACTGGAGATATGTGGGTTGGGGGGCTCTAATCACCACACTCACTCTTCTGTCTCATGCTCCATCCCTCGTGAATGGGTTTAGTTTTAGTAAGAATGTTTACAGGAGAGTGTTGGCTCCGTCCAGGGTTTGAGTCCCATCTGAGCCACCAGGAGCTGGGTGACTTCAGGCAAACCTCTTAAACTCTAACCATTGTTTTTTCTTCTCTGAGAAACAGGACAAGTCGGTGGTGGGGAAGGGGGGTGGTGCACAGATTGACACATTTTCATGGCAAGTGATCTGGCTTAGGAAGCAAGAGATCTGTGCTCCAGCCTGGCTCTGTTCCTAGCTAGCAGTGGATTTGCAGCAAGGAACTTTTCTCTGGGCCTCAATTTCCTCATCTGTAAAATAAGTAGGCTGGATGAAATGGTCTTTAAAGTTCCTTCAGCTATAAAATACTATGTATGTCTTAAATCACTTGGAGTTTGACAAAATAATAATAATAGTTATAATAATTATAACTATTACTGTGATTTCTTCCTACAATCCCAAAGATTTCACTAGCCATGCAAATCTTAAAACTTTTCTTTAAAAGTACTTTTATTGGCCTAACTGACGTGAAACAAAGAAGGATTCTAGTCCCCCAGATGGTAGGATTTGGGGTGGAGCTTCCGTGTCTGTCTCCTTCCCCACAGAATTATCGAATTTCCCATCTAGCTCTGCCAGACTGCTAAATGGTCTCTAAGTACAGCCTACATTTCAAGGCTGTTGCCTCAGCCAAAAATGCCCCTTCTCCTTGTCTGCTGTGAAACTCCCTTCCTCTTACCCTCCTCTTTCCATTATGGGACTGTGTTCTCCTCTGAGCTCCCTTGAGGACTTCACACTATTATTCCATTGACTTCATGTTGTTATTTTTGGTTTTGTATTCAATATATCTTTGCTCAACTAGACCCTCAGGATCTCGATCATCAGTACCACCCAGCCTCTCCTTCCCAGCCTTCCCCAGCACCTGGTATAATTCATGGAAGAATTAACTTTTGAACCCTGTGGATTTAATCACAATAGGATAAGAATGCTGCATAGGTTTAGGATAGACGTTCACAAGTCGAGATGAGCAGCGCTAACCCCCATCCCTAAAAGAAACCTAGTTAGGGTGGTGATTAGAGACATTTTGAACGATTACTTCAGGAAAGGATCAAATTCATTGAAAAACTGCTATCTTAGTGAAGATGTAACTATGGAAAGACATAAAAGACAAAATCCTAATAACTGTATATTTGCAAGTGCCTTTTTTTAAGAATAGGAATCATCTCACCAGAGTATTTGAAGAAGGATGTGTGTGGTTGTTTGCATGTCGCTGCCAATAGTTAAGAATGTTTCATTCTTCTGGGATCACTAAGCCTAAGAGGATAATTTGAGGTTACTTTTGGGGAGGAAAGGACACTTATGTTGGGAATTCAGTTGATGGTAGTTAAGTGTCCTTTTTGTTTAATAATTGGGATAAGTATGACAAATATACAACATTCCCAGGGAGTGAGGAGAGAGGCTAGAGAAGACAGATGAGTGAAACATAGGCTCGATTAAGAAAAGCAGAATTTCTACTACCAGTGACGATTGTGGGAGCAGCATTCCTTTAATGGAGGGGAAATGAATAAAATCTCAGGTCCCAGCTCGACAGGGACCTTTCTCCTCCTAGCAGGCTGGAAGGCAGGCTTGAAAAAAAAAAAAGGAAGTGTGGGGAAGGATTTTTTTTTATAAGACATCTCAGAAATGATCATGAACACAGTAAAGCTGGTTTTCAAAAAAGGAAAGTGAGAAAAGAAGTGGTAGCTTGAAGCTGGTCATTGAGGAAGAAGAGAACTTCTGAACCTCCCAAGAGGGTGTACCTGGTTTGAGTGGGCAGGACTCCAAAGCCTTTAGGATCGATGGACCAGAACAGAGAAATGAAAGTGCAACAAGAACAACTTTGCGGAAAAGGCAGAAGCAGGGTAGGAAGCGATAAGGGTGTGTACTTTTCCTTTCTGATCTGAGAAAGGGAAATTTTGTGCTGGGAAGAGTTATGCGGGAGGAGGAAGGAAAGGCGCCAGGAATGCCCGGAAGGTATGTGGTGTCTGACCTTATAATCTCCTGCAACAATTTCTACACTGATTGGGACACGCTGTGTGTAAGCATCCCTTCACCTCTGCTCTAAAAATGCCATTAGGTAAATATCTGTTTTATTAACATTTTTAGAAATTAGCCTGGTTTACAGAATTCCACAAAACAATTTGCAGTAATGCTAAAATGTATGTGATACCAGGAGAAGCAGTGCCTTATCTGAATTCCCAGGGCTCTGAAGGCACTGTTTTGGATTTGAAATCTTTGCTTAGTGATCTTAAACATAATGAAATAGGAGAGAACATTGATCTCAGAGTAGTAGTTGCACCAACCACAACCTTAATGCCCAGCAGGCTTAGTTGGCTGGAATAATTAGCCTAGGAAATGCATGATTCAAGATGCCCACACAGTGGCCCCCACAAAGTCTGAAGGGGAAACAAAGAAAAAGCCAGAGCCTTTCATACAAGGAAACCAACTGTGTTTACATGCAAAAGATCCGTCTCCTGTGTCTACCTAAAAGTAATGACTCTGGGGGGTGGAATAATTTATACATGTGTAAAAACATTTATTTTTCTACGTATTTAGTTCAAGTGTGCGTTAAAATATCTGTAAACAACTCCAGACCCCCTCCCCATCTTATTTTTATCCTAAAGGCAGTATTACCTAGATGTCCAAATGTTCTGAGAGGACAATCTTAAATATATAAAAAATTTCCTAATTTATCACCATATGCTTGCTGGAAACTGACAGTGCTGAGTTGGGTAATATTCTTTTAACTCTGATTGAATTATATGTTAATTCGTTGTGGTGGTCTTCGGTTTCAGACACTATTAGTAAATTACGGAGGAAAAGCAAGATGGTATGATTCATGAACTATCACAGCAGCAACAATTTCCAATTTCCACTCATCCTCTGCGTCATGTGATATGTTTCAGAAACTCACTTAAAATTGGGAAAATTAGCCATTCCTAATTGTACTTAAGGAAATAGCTCATTTATGAATCTAAGAAGATTAAAGAATATGGCTTTAGTGTGTTTGTTTAGAATCTATGCCAAAAATTTTTTTAGAATCACAAATCTGGTTTTTTATTTTCCTTAAAAGAACTGTAATAAGCCAAATATTTAAAAAGAAAAAGAGAGGAAGAGAGATAAAAAGAAAGAAGAGAGAAAGACAGAAAGAAAGAGAGAGAGAAAGAAAGAAAGAAAAAGAAAGAAAGAAAAAAAGAAAAAGAAAGAAAAGAAGGAGGAGGGGAAGGAAGGAAGAAAGGAAGGAGGCAAGCAAGGAGGGAAGGAAAAAGAAAGAAAGTTTCACTTGCAGTTTCAGCACTAAGGGATCCTGACAAGTAATTCACCTCTGCTTTGAATGTGGGATTTTACACTCTATGATATATACCTTTGGGGTGGATTTTTTTTCTCCAGCTAGTTGTTTGGGATTCCGTAAAGCTCAATCTCCACAGGTTAGCGCAAGAGATCTTTTAAAAATGAAATTTCAAGCATGTTGCTTGAAAATCTTTAACGTGTTCTCAATTAATTTGCAATAAAGTCCGGCCCCTTTCCTACTGCACACACAATCTATACACTTCCTCCCTTTTTCATGTACTGCTCTCCAGCCACCCTGGTCTCCTGGCTGTGCCTCCAATGTCAGAGTGATTTCTGGGCTTGCCATTTTTTTTTTTTCTTTTTTGCCTGGAAAGTTCTTCCCTGAAGAACTTTCAAATGGCTGCTTTCTTCATCTATCTCCTCTCGGAGCATCATTCCCTGACCTTCTTTCTAGGGCAGTGCTCCGAATCCACCCCATTGCTGTTTATCCAGTCAGTCTCTCTGGCATCCATCACAAGCAATCTGCTTATCTTGTTTTTGGTGAGTTTATATCTGTTTCTACCACTAGATTATAAATTCTTCCTGGATAGAGACCTAGTTTACCTCATTCACCATTCTCTTCCCTTAGTGCCTGGCATATAGTAGGTGTTCAATAAATGTGTATTGAAAGAATGGATGAGTGATATGACATTGATCTATATCTGTTTTTCTTTTCAGGCTATCTTTGTCAAGTTTTGGTATTGATCTTATGGGTCAGTTCCTGAGAAGGAGAGAAGTCCTTGAGTTGTTGGGTAAATGTGGTTCAAGTAAGATGCTGAACAGTGCCAGCCATGTAGATTTTGCCACAGTGAAGGAGGAAGGTAGAGAAAAATGGGTTCCAACATGAGTGTATGTGGGGGTGGGAGGGGTGTGTTGATTTAGGGGTGGACAGATAATGGTGGTGTGCTCTATGCCTTTTTTTTTCTTCAAGTATGAAACCAGGATATCAGCTGAGCATATAAGAAGGGAAAGAGGTGCAGGGGGTTAAGGCATAATGAAAAGATTTAGAATTATCTTAAAAGAGTAGGAAAGCAAATCATGTAGAGATGTATAATATGGTTGCAGTGTTCAGATTCCATTTGAGTTTTATCATCATGAACTTGAAGTGAGACAGCTGGAATTTGGGATTTCCCTAACACTTGAGGTGGGAACCTAAATTGTTAACCACTTTTATAAAGGCAATGTCCCTTGATCAAGCAATCCTAGTCTAAAAACTTATCCTAAAGACAATTGGACAAGTTTGAGAAAATGTACATACAAAGTTGTTTAACAAAATATTTTTATTATAATTGATAGCAAATAAATGGAAAGTATCTAAATATTCAGCAATATGGGATTGGAGAAATTCTGAAACATACAATGGGATATTTGGCAGCTATTAAAGACTGTCTATATTCATTGATATGATGAATAAGCATGATGACTTATTGAGTGAAAAAGAATGCAGTTTTCAAACCAGCACATAGCGTAAAACCCTTTTTTAAAAGTCATTTACTTATGTATTTTAGCACAAAGCCATGGAAGGATGTTCCCCAAAGTGTCAAATCCTCTCACCCTCTTCTATGTATCTTTTTGAATTGGGCAATATGTTCTATAATGAGTATTTGAAAACAGAATAAGCAGAGAAAAAAATTTAATTAGATGCCATTTGTTAGTTTTTGCTTTTGTTATTATTGCTTTTGGAGTCTTCGTCATGAAATCTTTGCCAGTTCCTAAGTCCAGAATGGTATTGCTTAGGTTGTCTTCCAGGGTTTTGATAATTTTGGGTTTTATATTTAAGTCTTTAATTCATCTTGGATTGATTTTTGTATATGGTGTATATACAATCTTCTACATATGGCTAGCTAGTTGTCCCAGCACCATTTATTGAATAAGGAGTCCTTTTCCCATTGCTTGTTCTTGTCAGTTTTGTCAAAGATCAGATGATTGTAGGTGTGCAGGCTTATATCTGGGCTCTCTATTCTGTTTCATTGGTCTATGTATCTGTTTTTGTACAAGTACCATGCAGTTGTGATTACTGTAGCCCTGCAGTATAGTTTGACATGATGCCTCCAGCTTTATTCTTTTTGCATATGATTGCCTTGGCTATTTGAGCTCTTTTTTGATTCCACATGAATTTTAAAATAGTTTTTCTTTCTAGTTCTGTGAAGAATATCATTGATGGTTTGATAGGAATAGCACTGAATCTGTAAATTGCTTTGGACAGTATGGCCATTTTAATGATATTGATTCTCCCTATCCATGAGTATGGAATGTTTTTCCATTTGTTTGTGTCATTTCTGATTCCTGTACAGTTTGTTACATGGGTAAACTTGTGTCATGGGGGTTTGCTATACAGATTATTTCATCACCCAAGTACTAAGCCTAGTACCCAACAGTTATATCTTCTGATCCTCACCTTTCTCCCACCCTCCACCCTCAAATAGGCCCCAATGTCTGTTGCTCCCCTCTTTGTGTCCGTGTGTTCTCATCATTTCACTCCTACTTATAAGTGAGAACATGAGGCATTTGGTTTTCTGCTCCTGAGTTAGTTTACTAAGGATACTAGCCACCAGCTCCATTCTTATTTCTGCAAAGCACATGATCTGGTTCTTTTTTAAGGCAGCATAGTATTCCATGATATATATGTATCACATTTTCTTTATTCGATCTGCCACTGATTTGCCACTGATTTTTTTTATATATGCATTCTCCTAATTTTTAATTGGTGGCAACTGATTTTAACCATTTTTTGAATAGGCAAACGCCAAAATGTCAGAACTTTTAAAGTACAGTGAAAAGGATACCTGTCACTGATGGGCATTTAGGTTGATTCCATGTCTTTGCTATTATGAATAGTTCTGCAATAAACATGTGTGCATGTGTATTTATAATAGAAGAATTTCTATTCCTTTGGGTATATACCCAGTAATGGGATTGCTGGGTCAAATGATAGTTTTGTTTTTAGCTCTTTAAGGAATTGCCATACTACTTTCTGCAATGGTTGAACTAATTTACACTCCCACTAACAGTGTATAAGCATTCCCTTTCCTCCACAACCACACCAGCATCTGTTATTTTTTGACTTTGTAATAGTTGCCATTCTGACAGGTGTGAGATGGTATCTCATTGTGGTTTTGATATGTATTTCTCTAATGAGCAGCGATACTGAGCTTTTTTCATCTGCTTCTTGGCCACATGTATGTCTTCTTTTGAAAAGTGTGTTCTCATGTCCTTTGCCCACTTTTTAATGGGGTTGTTTGCTCTTTTTCTTGTAAATTTAGGTTCCTTATAGATGCTGGATATTAGACCTTTGTCAGATGTATAGTTTTCAAATATTTTCTTCCATTCTGTAGGTCATCGTTAACTCTGTTGATAGTTTCTCTTGCTGTGAAGAAGCTCTTAAGTTTAATTAAAGCCTAGCTGATAAACAACTTCAGCAAAGTTTCATGAACCAAAAATAAAAGTTAAAAAAAAAAAAGACCCATCTGTGTAGTGCTCGCTCTCTCTCTCTCTCATTTGGTTTATTCTCCTTATCCATCGTATGCATTAACCCTTTAGAACTTCCAGTGTCCTGGAGACCCTGAAAGATCAGCTAGCAGGGTTACTGCAGGGCTCAGTGCAGTGATGTGGAGGCCTCCTCCAGCAATCCTGAAGTTGAAAGAGAATATCCACCTCCCCTATACATAAGGAGTAGATTTGGGGTTGGTATTGAAGGTCTTTCTCCCATTTTGTTGGTAGTCATAGCAATGCATTGATTAGCAGGAGAGGTTTCCTCTTAATGAGCCAGAAAACTAACACTTATGGAGTTCCTGGTATACACCAGCACTGTGCAGGGTGCTTTACATTTAATAAATCTGTTTAATCTTCACAATAATTCTACAACCAAAAAAACTGTTATCTCTGTTTTATAGATAAGAAAAAAAATGAGGCCCAGTGAAATAAGCACTTGCATAGCACACAGGAGGGAGGAGTGGAGAATCTCAAGTTAAGTTTACAGCATACTGTTGTCAAGGCAAAACTACTTTCAATTTAAAATAAGATTCTTTCTTTCCCCAATCTCCTCCAGCTAGCTTTTCATCCATGGGCTAAACTGTGACCATGCAAAACTCATAAGCTGAACCCCAGGTACCTCAGAAAGTAACTGTATTTGGATATGGAGTCTTTAAAGAGGTAATTAAGTTAAAATGAGGTTATTAGGGAGGGCTGTAATCTAATATGACTGGTATTCTTATAAGAAGACTGAAGAAGATAGATGTGCACAGAGCAAAGACCATGTGAAGACACAGAGAAAACAGCCAAGGAGAGAGTCCCAGAGGACATTGTGATCTCTGACTTCCGGCCTCCAGAATTGTGAGAAAATGAATTTATATCGTTTAAGCCACCAGTCTGTTGTAGTTTGCTGTGGTAGCCTGAACGGGCCAATACAGTGGGGTTCCCTGGGAAAGACTTTCAGATGGGGACTTGCATGCAAGAAGATTAACAGGGAGAGAGCTCTCAAGAGCAACCCCCAGAGGGAGCGAGGGAGGAAAGTAGAATTGGGCAGGGAGAGAAGCTGCCCTCTGATGCAGTTGCTACAGTGTTCTCAGCTGATCCTACAGGGTTTTCTGCAGCTGGGATGGCCCCGTAGAGTTGTCTGGATCAAGGCAGGGCCCAGGGAGGAAGATAACCTTGGGTAAGGCAGCTTCTTCCAGAGGAGGGAATTCCCAGTGAGGGACTTAGTTGTGGTTGTTTGCGGCAGGCACTGGACAGCTGGGGAGTGAGTTTACCCTCCCTGACGAGGGGTCTGGATGACACACAACGCATCTATCGCAGACCTGCAGCTCCTGTCTGCAGACCAGGATAAGCATAACGTCTGTGGTGCATTTCCCTGCAGGCGGCTGTGAGGACCTAATGAGATAATGGATATGCAAATGTTTCGCAAACTGTAAAGACTATCAATACATTGGTTATTTGCTGCTATCCTGTCCTTTCACCTTCCTCAGGCTGGAATTACCACATTTTCTCTTTCCCTAGCTTTATTGGGATCAGTGGCACAGGGAAAAAATAAGAAGAAAAATCAGAGTGGAATTCTAAAAAAGAAAGGTCCTGTGCTTTTCTGTCTAAAATGTGTACAATCCTCAGTTGGCACTGTCAGGACTGGGGACCTCCCTCGTGCATAAGTGGCTCTCACACCCCTCGACAGCCTCTGTGTGAGCTGGACTCTAAGGTCAGGAGAATGAGGAGGCTGTGAAGGTCCTGGCCATCTCTTTCTTTCCTTATCTCTACTGAGACAGAGCTCGAGACACGGACCCATAAATCACCTTGAAGTTAAATCGGGGTAAAAAGAAAAGCCCTCCCAGGCAACAGCATTTCACAGCAGCAACAGGAAGTTGTAGGGAAAAGAGAAAAGTCGAAACCCAAGTGAAAATCTGAGTCACGGTTCAGAGAGGCCACAAATACCTTCCTTATGAAGAGTCAGAAGAGAAAACTGGGTATTTTTTTGAACTTTTTAAAGGAGAATTTGTTTTTAATCCCGTGAAGCTAGTAAACATCTCTTTAAAGAATGTGTGTGGTCGCACAAGCTGAAGGGCTAGAAAGTTACCTCCTCACAGCCCAGATGGTTATAAATGGGAGCAGTTGGGAGGAGGGTGAGTTAAAGCTCCCCACTCACACTACAGGACCCCACTTTTCCAGCGGCTTTCCTCTGCCACTAGCTCAGGAAGAGTGAGGGCGGCCTCTCAGACACAGGGAGTGCTTGCAGGCTGACTTCAGGCACTCCAGAAAGACGTGTCTGTATTTTCCTAAGGGCTGAAGTTCACTCTACCTCCTCCTCTTTATTAAGATTTTCTAAACCACTCAGGAATTGATATAGGAGTTAAAAATAAATTACTTAGGCAGATAGTGAGGATACAGAAGTCCTGGGTAAGGTTTTCCTTTTAATAAAAAACAGCCCCAAATAGTTTTCCTTTCTAACAAACAGCAGCCTGTGAAATCAAGCTGCAGACATAGATGCCGGCAGAGGAATACTACCTGGGGCTAGGTATGTTCAAAATGGCGGCTCCACCTTTTTGTTGTTGTTTTTTGTTTCGTTTTGTTTGAGACAGAAGGCTGGCGTACAATGGCGTCATCTGGGCTCATTGCAACCTCCGCCTCCCGGGTTCAAGCGATTCTCCTGCCTCAGCTTCCCAAGTAGCTGGGACTACAGGCGTGTACACCGGCTAATTTTGCATTTTTAGTAGAGACGGGGTTTCTCCATGTTGGTCAGACTGGTCTCAAACTCGTGACCTCAGGGGATCCGCTCGCCTTGGCCTCCCAAAGTTTTGGGATTACAGGAGTGAGCCACCATGCCCCGCCCATCTTCCCTTTCTGTTTGCCAGCCATGTGTTCAGTAAGGAGCAGACAAGATGGCCCTGGTCATGTGGAAAGCCCATTACATAAGATTAGGGTGGGGTGGCCAGTCTTCCCCGCGCTATGTAAACATCACACCTGACCTAACCAATCTGCGGGCCCTGTATAAATCAGACAGCCTCCTCAAGCCTGCTTAAAATCTGGTAAACTCCCCTGGCCAGTCCTCCCCTTTCAGAAACCCCTCTCTCACTGGAAGAGAGCTCTTCTCCTTTCTCTTTCTTCTGCTTATTAAACCTCTGCTGCTAAACAATTCGTGTGTGTCCCTGTCCAAATTTTCTTGGCGCCAGGTGACGAACCCTGGGTATTTACCCCAGACAACAAAGCCACTTCAGAATGACGAAACAACAGACGTGGGGATTTCTGGCAAACGATAAACCACAAACGAACACAGAGAGATTAGAAAACAAATCCAATCCACGAGGTGAGGTGGCTCACGCCTGTAATCCCAATACTTTGGGAGCCCAAGGCAGGCAGATCACCTGAGGTCAGGAGTTTAAGACCAGCCTGACAAACATGGAGAAACCCCATCTCTACTAAAAATACAAAATTAGCCAGGCTTGGTGGCACATGCCTGTAATCTCAGCTACTCGGGAGGCTGAGGCAGGAGAATTGCTTGAACCTGGGAAACAGAGGTTGCAGTGAGTCTAGATCGCGCTACTAAACTCCAGCCTGCGCGACAAGAGCGAAACTCCATCTCAAAAAGAAAAGAAATCCAACCACAAGAGGAGGAGAGGAGATAAGGGCCTCTCTTCCCAGAAATATAGGAAAGATAGAACACAGGCAGCCCTGTTCTGGGCCTGCCCCGTTCTCCAGTAAAATACGGTCCTGGTGTGGTGGGACTTTTCGCATTATAGGGCCAAAATAGAGATCCAGTCATTTTTCTACACCATGAACCAAAGTTCTGAGTAAATGTATTTATCTTGATTGTAGTTAAAGTGTCTGGTTGGGCATATCCAAACATGGAATACTATACCAACAATAAAAATCCAGGAAACGGCCAGGCGTGGTGGCTCCCTCCTGTAATCCCAGCACTTTCGGATCTGCTGAGGTGGGCGGATCACCTGAGGTCAGGAGTTGGAGACCAGTATCTCTACTAAAAACACAAAAATTAAATGGGTGTGGTGGCAGGAGCCTGTAATTCCAGCTACTCTGGAGGCTGAGGCAAGAGAATAGCTTGAACCTGGGGGACGGAGGTTGCAGTGAGCCAAGATTGGGCCACTGCACTCCAGCCTGGGTGACAGAGCAAGACTCTGAATTAAAAAAAAAAAAAAAAGGCCCAGGCACAGTAGGTCACACCTGTAATCTCAGCACTTTGGAAGACTAAGGAGGGCAGATTTCCTGAGCTCGAGAGTTCAAGACCATCCTGACCAAGATGGAGAAACCCTGTCTCTATACTAAAAATACAAAATTAGCCAGGCATGGTGGCGCATGCCTGTAATCCCAGTTACTCAGGAGGCTGAGGCAGGAGAATCGCTTCAACCCGGGAGGTGGAGGTTGCAGTGAGCTGAGATCACGCCATTGCACTCCAGCCTGGGCAACAAGAGTGAAACTCCCTCTCAGAAAAAAAAAAAAAAAAGGAAAAGAAAAGAAATGTGGGGAAATGTTCAGGATAGCTTCGTAACTTAAAATAGGTTAGTAGTGCACTGTTAACATAAATAAAACAGTATATTGAGTGTGATTCCAATACCGAAAAACAAAATAAAGAGCATTCAATCTGCCAAGTTCAAAGACCAGAGTGCCAGATGCAAAACGTTAAATGTTTCTCTCTGTGATGGGTTTATTTTTTTCTTTGTACTTTGGGGTATTTCCTGATTATTTTTTCTACAATAATCATGTTTCTACTGTAATCTGAGAAATAAAACATGAGAAAATTTAGTCAGATGAGTTGTTCCATGACTGTGATTATTTCTTCACAAACAGATGCTCGTCAACTGTTAATAGGGTTTTGTTCCTACAAACCCATCGTAAGTTGAAAATATCGTACGTCAAAAATGGACTTTATACACCTGACCTACTGAACATCATAGCTTAGCCTCGCCTACCTTAATCATGCTCAAAACACTTACATTAGCCTACAGTTGAGCAAAGTCATCTTATGTAATTTACTGAATACTCTACCAAAAGTGAAAATCGAGTGGTTGTACGGCTCCTTGAGGTATGGTTTCTACGAATTCATATTGCCTTTGTGCCATCATAAAGTCGAGAAATTGTTAAGTCAAACCATCGTGAGTCAGGGAACATCTGTACATTCATACATGGTGTAAACACATGGACGTGTATGTGTGTGTGTGCATGTAAATGTGTGCTTCAAAGCTCTGGAGTACTTCTTCTTTCCCAGCTAGGAGGCTCTTTGCCTTGCTGAGCTCTTGAATCTTCTGTCTCCACACACCACATTTCTGGAAAGACAATCTCTTGGTACGGCCCCCGCAGCCTTCCACCAAGGGATTCCAGCAGATGTTCACTCCCAGCTCAGCTTGGATAGGGCCACCAGGGACCCTGTCTTTGGTCTCCACAGTCACTTCCTGGGGTAGGATTGGAGAGGGTGGGAGCACCATGGTTTGCTGACCTCCAGCTCTGCTTGTATCGCCTTTGGCAGAAGGGCTCCCAAGTGGAGCCTACATTCTGTAGATCTTAGACAGGACACCACCTCCAGAGAGCTGAACCCAAAAACTAATGAGCTCCAAAAACGTGAAAAAGGACAGACCCTGCCAGACAAGCACCTTAGGCTGTTGGCACCCAGCTGAGGGAGGAAACTGGGACCAGTGGCCTGATGCTGCAGCTTTTTTATTCTCCCCTGGTCACTGTCAGAGGTCTGGATTTCTTCTGACATAAACAGCTTCCTTTCCTCAAAGGATAGTGCCATTCTTTTTCCTTTCTTTCTCCCTTCCTTCCTTCTTTCCTTCCTTCCTTCCTTCTTTCTTTTGATGGAGTTTTGCTCTTGTTGCCCAGGCTAGAGTGCAATGGCGCAATCTCGGCTCACTGCAACCTCCGCCTCCCGGGTTGAAGCGATTCTCCTCCCTCAGCCTCCCAATTACCTGGGATTACAGGCATGTGCCACCACACCTGGCTAATTTTGTATTTTTAGTAGACAGGGTTTCTCCATGTTGGTCAGGCTGGTCTTGAACACCTGACCTCAGGTGATCCACCCACCTGAGCCTCCCAAAAGTGCTGGGATTATTATAGGCATGAGCCACCATGCCTGGCTCATCCTTTTTATTTTCTAAGCATTAAAAGGCAGTTTAAACAGAACAGTATGTTAGGCAAACATTTATATTGTCCCTCGCCTTTTCCTTTTGTGTCTGGTAGAACTTCTCCATCCTATTGTTATTCTCTTTGTAGAAGCCCGTACATTCTTAGCTGCTAGGGCATGTCTTTGAAAGCATTACCACATACCTGTGGATGATTAATAAGCTGTGTTTGGTTAATAAGCAACATTCAGCTATCATATTAATCACAGATTTTTTACAGTTAGACACAGCTAGTGACAATTTAGTGACACCAGGTCACCTTAGCTTTTTTGAGCATTAGCTTGGAAGACAGACTGAATGCTGCCAGATGTCACCGAAAAAAAACAAACCTAACTGGGTTCCCAGAAAGGACCTGGAGGACGCAAGTGCACACACACACACGAGCAAGGGATCCACATTCGTTTCCTGTGTCACCTGCACTGTCACCTCCAGAGACCCCATGCTTCCTCTTCATGGTTATGACTTTCCCCAACTCTTCAAGTATCTAGAAAAGCACATTTCTTGAACCAAAAATCAGGGTTCAGTTGATTGGCCATGAGTCCCAAGTTAAGAATGCCCTGGAAAAGTTAGAGAAAATGGGCTTCCTGATATTGAGGCATTAGCGGCGTTCCGCATAGGCTGTATTTGTTGAGCCAAATTGAATAACTTACTCTATGCTTAGTACCTCCAAGGACTGGGGTTACAAAGAAGAACACCCCCAGTCCTCATGGGCCTTCACTGGTGTGCGAGGCTCCTCTGGGCAGGAACTCTGTTCTGACTTGTGCAGGTTGCAAGTGGAGGGTCGGCCGTGCTCAGCTGGGCTGATGGTTTCTCTATTCAAGCCCTTCCTAGCACAGTGCATCTTCTCTGATTTAGCATTCCTAGAGCTCTTCCTCAAGAAGCAATTGCACTTCTTGCCCTCAGTTCCTTTAGCTAGAGAAGAGAGGTCATTTCATTGGCCCTCTTCAGATCCTGTTCTTGAGCTCAGTCCAAGAGGACGCCTGGCTTCTCTGTTCACATAGAACCTTCTTTGGATCAGGCCAAACATTCCTCTTCCATCTCTCAAATTGGCTCTTCCGTCTCTCGAGGACTGGCTACCTCTCACAGCCCTTTTTTTCATCTCCTCATTGCTCCCAGTCCGACAGTGGCTTTGCAAACATCTTACATTTTTCCTCACCATGGTCTCTCTATTGTAAATGAAGATCCAGAAATGTCTTAATTTATCTTTATTGCATATTATATAGCAGACTATTCCTGTCTTCAATTACAGAGAAAGAGGTATAAGGACAATACACCCAGGTCATTCCACCTACAAATGCTGACCTTACAAAAGACCAGTGGGTGGGGACAAGTGGGTGAAGGTCCTAACCCAGGGCCTCTATGTGCTGGGAAGTCACAGTTTTTCTTTTATTTTCTTTTACTTTAAGTTCTGGGATACATGTGCAGAACATGCAGGTTTGTTACATAGGTATACATGTGCCATGGTGGTTTGCTGCACCCATCAGCCCATCATCTAGGTTTTAAGCCCCACATGAATTAGATATTTGTCCTAATGCTCTCCCTCCCCTTGTTCCCCAACCCCTGACTGGCCCTTGTGCATGATGTTCCCCTTCCTGTGTCCATTTGTTCTCATTGTTCAACTCTCATTTATGAGTAAGAACATGCAGTGCTTGGTTTTCTGTTCCTGTGTTAGTTTGCTGAGAACGATGGCTTCTAGTTTCATCCATGTACCTGCAATGGACATGAACTCATTCTTTTTTACGGTTGCATAGCATTCCATGGTGTATATGTGCCACATTTTCTTTATCCAGTCTATCATTGATGAACATTTGGGTTGGTTCCAAGTCTTTGCTATTGTAAATAGTGCTGCAATAAACATACATGGGCATGTATCTTTATAGTAGAATGATTTATAATCCTTTAGGTATATAACCAGTCATGGGATTGCTGGGTCAAATGGTATTTCTGGTTCTAGATTTTAGAGAAATTGCCACACTGTCTTCCACAATAGTTGAACTAATTTACACTCCCGCCAACAGTGTAAAAGCATTCTTATTTCTCCACAGTCTTGTCAGGATCTGTTGTTTCCTGACTTTTTAATAATAACCATTCTAACTGGAGCGAGATGGTATCTCATTGTGGTTTTGATTTGCATTTCTGTAATGACCAATGATGATGATGATGATGAGCTTTTTGTCATATATTTATTGGTCACATAAATGTCTTGTTTTGAGAAGTGTCTGTTCATATCCTTTGCCCACTTTTTGATGGGAGTTTTTGGGTTTTTTTTTCCTATAAATTTGTTTTAAGTTCTTTGTAGATTCTGGATATTAGCCCTTTGTCAGATGTATAGACTGCAAACATTTTCTTCCATTCCATAGGTTGCCTGTTCATTCTGATGATAGTTTCTTTTGCTGTGCAGAAGCTCTTTAGTTTGATTAGATCCCATTTGTCAATTTTGGCTTTTGTTGCAATTGCTTTTGGTATTTTAGTCATGAAGTCTTTGCCCATGCCTATGTTCTGAATGGTACTGCCTAGGTTTTCTTCTAGAGTTTTTATGGTTTTGGGTTTTACATTTAAGACTTTAATCCATGTTGAGTTAATTTTTGTATAAGGTGTAAGTAAGGGGTCCAGTTTCTGTTTTCTGCATATGGCTAGTCAGTTTTCCCAGCGCCATTTATTAAATAGGGAGTGCTTTCCCCATTACTTGTTTGTGTCAGGTTTGTTGAATATCAGATGGTTGTAGATGTGTGGTGTTATTTCTGAGGTCTCTGTTCTGTTCCATTGGTCTATATATCTGTTTTGGTACCAGTACTATGCTGTTTTGGTTTCTGCAGCCTTGTAGTATATAGTTTGAAATCAGGTAGCATGATGCCTCCAGCTTTCTTCTTTTTGCTTAGGATTGTCTTGGCTATACTGGCTTTTTTTTGGTTCCATATGAAATTTAAAGTAGTTTTTTTTCTAATTTTGCAAAGAAAGTCACTGGTAGCTTGATGAGAATAGCATTGAATCTATAAATTACTTTGGGCAGTATGGCCATTTTCATGGTAGTGATTCTTCCTATCCATGAGCATGGAATGTTTTTCCATTTGTTTGTGTCCTCTCTTATTTCCTTGAGCAGTGGTTTAGTTTTTGAAAAGGTCCTTCTTGGACCCTGTAAGTTGTATTCCTAGGTATTTTATTCTCTTTGTAGCAATTGTGAATGAGAGTTCACTCATGATTTGGCTCTCTGCTTGTTTATTGTTGGTGTATAGGAATGCTTGTGATTTCTGCACATTGATTTTGTATCCTGAGGAAGTCAGTTTTTCTATGTGCAGTTCCAAAGCCACTGAAGAATGATTAATGCAGCAAATTACTTTCTCTTTTGAAAATTAAAAAGATACTCCTTTTTAGCAAGACCAGAGTTAACAAATTGCTGGCCCCAAACCCTTTTCTACCCATGTGGCATCCTCACCTTGCATTAAAAAGGGCAGTTAGGGCCAGGCACAGTGGCTCACGCCTGCAATCTCAGCACTTTGGGAGGCCAAGGTGGGCAGATCACAATGCCAGGAGATTGAGACCAACCTGGCTAACACGGTGAAACCCCATCTCTACTAAAAATACAAAAAATTAGTCAGGCGTGGTGGCACGTGCCTGTAGTCCCAGCTACTTGGGAGGCAGGAGGATCGTTTGTACCTGAGAGGCAGAGGTTGCAGTGAGCTAAGATTGCTCCACTGCACTCCAGTCTGGGTGACAGAGCAAGAATCTATCTAAAAAAAAAAAAAAAAAAAAAAAAACAAGACAGTTAAACTGTGACAAAGAAGCAGCCACTGCCAGGAAGAAATGCCCTCGTGCCTTCCCCCTTCTTGCCCTGCTGCCTTCTTCCTCAGTCCGCACTCCTCTCTTCCCTTTCCACATGCTTCTTCTTCCTCCTCTTAGGAAAAATATAATATTGGATTGGCTGTGTCTCATGCATCTGAGGTTCTAACCGTAGCTCCGTTACTACCAGTCTGCGTGCCTTGCGGAATACTGCTTACCCTCTTTGAGACCCAGTTTCTTCATTATAAGATAAAGAGCTTGCTAGTTGAGCTCTGTGACTTCTTTCTACTTAAACATTTTGTGATGCTGTGTTCTTAGACTTTTATACCTTACTATGTAATAAGTCTCTCTTAAGGTATTTGTATATTAAATTTTAAATCTCATTGTGGAATGAACAGATCTATCTCTAGTTGCAGAATCCCAAACTTTAGCAGAAGGTGTAGGGAGAGCCAAAGAGGTGAGGGATAAAGAAAGGGGCTCCCCAAAACCGTATATCTCATCTTACTCTGGAACCGCCAGCTCTCTGGCAATCAACTTTCCTAACTGGCTTTCTTCTGGAGCCCAGATTTGTTTTTCCTTGCTCTCTTAATCTCTGTTTACTATTTTCTAGAGCAGTTACTTTAGAGAGAAACCCTCTTTCAATTGTATTTAAATCCACCCCCAAAATATAATTTATTATCTTATGAAGTTTTGAAATGGAAAGTTTTCCCCAGAAGTAGCCAGGCATTGTGCGAAGTCACATCCATTTTGAAAACCAAAGCAGCTGTAACAAATAAGAGATGACAAACGCCATTGTGTAATTTAGTTCTTCATATCAGTTTGTCATTCTGACTCCTTTCTATTTAACTAGATGCTTTGTCAGACTTTGTAATCTAACCATGTGAAGGGCAGTGAATAAAGGATTAACAAAACCCTTTCCACTTTTCCGTGAGCATTTGATTTTTGGCTAACTTCCTAGCTCTGTTCCCATGGAAACCTGATAAAAGAAAGTACAGATGGGCCCTGATTGGTAAATCCTATCTGGATTGGGACAACTATAAATACCAGAGAAGAAGTCATATCTTTTGAGTTTCCCTATGTGCAGTGACCCTTGTAACTGGCATGACCTTGAGAAGACCATGAAAGTTATGGCCACAGATTTCCTCCAAAAGATATTAGCCGCTGTGAAATACAGGGCCTGTGATACAGCATGGCTTCCACACCCCCCTGATGTGAGCCTCATTTCTTCACAACTCAGTCCACATGGGGACCAAAGAGAATAGCTTCTGCCCACCATGTGGATGGCTTTGTGATCTGCTGCCAGGTCCCGCAGAAGAGGAAGGTTGGATGTGCCCTACTGACATGCTCTGCCTCCTGGCCTATGAATCTTCTGGGTCAACTACTGTCCAGTGTGGCCCTTGGCAGTCTTGTAGAGCCTTACGAGACCTCCTGGTGGGTCTTGTGGATGGAGGTTTTCACTTTTAGTGGTTTGAATGAAAAGTGCATTTGCCTGTGAAGCTGTGAGCATGAGTCAATAGTCCACTCATATGGTTTTCATTAATTGCCAGCTTTCCTTTACAAATTAAAAAATAATTTTGAAATGAAAAATTGGCAGGTCCCACTTGGGAATATTATGCTAAGTGAAATAAGCCAATCACAAAAAGACAAATACATTTTTCCACCTCTATAAGGCACCTAGAACAGTCAAATTCATAGAAATGGAAAGTATAATACTGTTTGCCAGGTGCTGGAAGAGGAGGGAATGGAGAGTTGTTGTTTAATGGATGCAGAGTTCCAGCTTTGCAAGATGGAAAGAGTTCAGGAGACTGGTTGCACAACAATGTGAATGCACTTAATGCTACAGCTTGTGACCTTGGTTTTAAAACTGCACACTTGTAAAATGGTTAACATGGCAAACTTTATGTTATGGTAAATATGGTAAAATATCTATTTTACCATAAATTAAAAAAATTTAATTGACAGGTTCCTCTAAACATCACACTTAAATCATATTTTCAATAAACAGACTAATTCTAAGTGTTTCCAAATTTCCTTCCAAGAAATATAGGAAGATTTTGTGTTACTTTTCCATTTTCATCTTCCAACCATGGTTAACAACCACTTCTATTCACTTCTTACCACTTGATGGGTTGACAGTTTCAGCCATCAGTCACTGCAGGCTCCCACTTCATTTAGCTCCCGTGCCCCTCACTAACACAAGATCGCCGTCTAGGGGCCAATTGTAGAACTACAGGCTACTCAGAGGAGAAGGAAGCCAGGCCCCCTTTCCCACATCCCACACCTTGAACAGAAAGAGCAACTAAAAAGGGAGGCAAGAGTTCTAAGCACCGTCTTTTTTTCACCAGTACAGTTTCCAAGATCTAGCTGCTATGAAAATAAAGATCTCCCAATATTCATAGTACTTGGGGTTAGAACAGTCTTGTAGGTAGAGTACTAACATATTGCTGATAAAACTTTGGATGCTGAATCCTTGGTTATTCTCTTACTATAGCATCTTCTGTGCAAATAAGGCTAAAATTCTCGCATACACTCTTGTACTCACTTAGGAATGTAATAGAGAAGTTTGGGAGAGTGACTGAATGCTTCTGCTTTTGGCAAATTTGCCACAAAAATCATATTATGCAATCACGGGGTCACAGAACATTGTAACTTAAGAGCTTTAGAGACCCGTGGTCTCTAGCAGACCCCTTTGACAGTCTGATAAAAATTAGAGGTTTACGAACCATAAAATGCTATTTTGCACAAATCTTTGAATACCATTTTAAAAGTTCATCATAGATGAAGAATTCCAGCTCAAATCCCACCCCATGATTTGGAAGTGAAATTTCTGAGAAACATCATGTGTGAAGCAGCAGCTGAGCAGAGGGGACTGGGAGTCAGGACTGGATGCTGCAAAGAGACGTGGTCCCACAGACAGCATGATGTTGGGTTGGAACTAGCCTGGACATACCCATTCCACCCAGTGCACATGTGCTCCAGGGAGAAGCTTGCTGGGGAAGAGAGCAGCGAATTGTCCACCAGAGGCCTAGCTCTCCTGGGAGAATCAGCTGTGATGGAACAAGAGTTTTCTTCAGGCTAGAGAAGGAGAAGAACATGAGTAGGTGGCAATCTAGGGATAGCCAAAAGGAGCCTGTTCAATGACTCACAGGCTGAGTGGAGACGGAGTTGGGGGGAGTTTGACAGCAGCCTGGAGTGTGAGCTAGAAGTAAGAAGAAATAACTGAAGTAGCAGAAGGTAGCAGGGGCTGTAGACCAAGAGCAAAGGCACTGCAGAGAGAAGTCTGGATTATTTGTGAGTCCCCCCCACTCCACAGGGACTTCTAGAAAGAAATCACTAGGGAAGTCTAAAAGAAGACTGGACTTCCAATGTGGTGAGAGGACCATTGCTCTTTGAGTTCTTGCTACAAATGGGGAGTTTTGATTTACCAGGAAACAAAGGGTTCAAAGAACCAATTGTAATATATTTTGGCTTAAACCCCCCTGCCCCACTGAAATATGTGAGGAGTCAAACTGGGTGCCAGTTAAGTCTCATGCAGGTGCTGCCTGGGGAGTACCCAGCTGTCAGGGGCTTTCATCATATCTTTCCAAACCTCAGTTTCCTCATCTATAAAATGGGATTAGGACTTATTGAGCATAAAGGTTCCTTCCAACTTGAAAAATCTTCTGATTCTATGACCGAATTGGAAGGCCTGGGTTGGGCTCTCTTACTTCTGCAAATTTAAATGAGTCATTTCTGAATTGTTGCCATAAGTCCTATCCTTTTCATTCAAATAGTCCCTTGAGGCATCATTTTTTTTTTTTTTTCAAAATTGGGAAAGAGAATGATATAAGAAGTTGGAAGAAAAAAAAATTACTATAATTAAGAAAATTAAATAGAGCATGCTCAGAAGTGGGGTTATAAATTAAAGTTAACTGATTCCAAGAGTGAACGCCATCAGAATTGGGTCTCATAACTGGAAATTTCAAGGCAGGGCAAGCTTGAAGTTTGCCTAATCCAGCAGTTCCAATCCTATTTCCTTAGGATTCTCAGCTCTGCTTCGTCTGTGTTCAGTTTCTCAGGATGGGGGTAACATGGCTGTTGCAATAATAGGGCCAAGCTTGACAACGTCCAGAGAGAGAGACTCTCTTCTCCTATGGCTCTCTCTTAAATGTGGAGAATCTTCCAGATGCCCCAGCAAACTTTCCCATAAATCTTATTAAACCTAATTGGTCCATATGCCTATTCCTGAACCTCTCACCGGCAGGGGGATGAGATTATACTTGGACAATATAGGCCTACCCTGGCGGCACAAAGACTGTAATGGGGAAGGGGTGAATATTTGCAAAAAAAAATCAGGGTTTATTGGAATGAAGTGAAGAATGGCTGCCAGGCAGGCAGGCAGCGGTACCTTGTCAGAATCAGCTGTTGAAACGCAGTGGCGTGTATGATCAGACTCTTATTTAACAGATGGAGTAGTTAAGCTCAAGGTCAAACAGCTGAATTAGAGCTAGGGACAGAGACGTTTCTACTCAAAACCTAAGGCTTCTCTATGTACATTCCAAAAGGTTTAAATTTTGGCTTATCTTTTTACCCAGAAAGTCTACTTCTGAGAATTATTATAAGGATATAATGAATGGGAATAAAGAGTTAGAAATTATCCTTTTTATCCGGGTATATTTTTGTGAAAAAAAAATGGTAACAACCTGAAAGTCTAATAACATGCAATTAGTGAAATCAATGATGGTACATACATACAATGGAATACTCTGCAGCCATTACAATTACACTGTAGAAGAAAAGGCAATGGCCCGGAAAAACATTAATAATATATTGTTACATAAAAAGTAGGCTATAAAACTGTGTTAAACAAAAACAGATCTAGATAAAGAGATGTATGCAGCAACATTTTGCCTGTAGTGTTCCCTGTGTGATGGAATTGTAGATGATTTTAATGTCTTAGTTTGTGCTTCTCTCTCTCTCTTTTTTTTTTTTTTTGGATTTCTTTGGTGAGAATATATAATAAAGAATATCTCTGGTGAGAACATTGCAATCAGAAAAAAATGTCTGTGTAACCATTTTTTAAAATCAATTCATTCTATTTTCACTAAGAACACTGATTTTCAGACATAGCTATAGGTGCCATAGAGTTCCATGTGGAATTTCTAGAAATACAGTCAGGAGTTCATGGTAACAGCCTCCTCAAGGCCTGTCCTCCATGCCTGTGAATTCCTAGGAGAGTTCCTGACCTCAGCTGCCCTCAAAGAGGGGTCACTGTTTCCAGGGCAATGTTAGTGAGGCACAGTATGTGCGATAAGAACCATGTAGAGAACAGGAAACTACAGATTCTTTTTCAGACGCTTATTAGAATAGTTCTTTCTAAAGTTTAAGTCCCTGGCACATATTTGGTGCCTAATAAATATTGGCTAAATAAAGAGATGTTAGGTAAAGAAAAATTATTAGAAAATTGTAAACAGGGAAATGACCAGTGTGTCCTCAGCACAACACCTTCTACAAATTATATTAGGAGTAGAAAACAAGGCGGTGGCTCACGCCTGTAATCCCAGCACTTTGGGAGGCTGAGGCAAGTGGATCACCTGAGGTCAGCAGTTTGAGACCAGCTCGGACAACATGGTGAAACCCTGTTTCTACTAAAAATACAAAAATTAGCTGGGCATCTGTAATCCCAGCTTCTCGGGAGGCTGAAGCAGGAGAATTGCTTGAACCTGAGAGGTGGAGGTTGCAGTGAGCCGAGATCATGCCACTGCACTCCAGCCTGGGAAACAAGAGCAAAACTCTGTCTCAAAAAAAAAAAAAAAAAAAAAAGTAGAAAACAGAACGACTCTCATGTACTCCCCTTTTTCTGGAATTGTTCCTGGATCTCCTGACCACCCAAGTCTGGCAGAGTTCTCCTACATTTATCCCAGTTGTCACAGATGACAGGCACTTTCTCTTCTGCTGACCTTCTGGCTCCTGGTGATCCTGTCTTCTTCACAGATGGAAAGTACCCAGGAAATAGTATAACCAAAAAAAAAAAAAAAATCACATTTTTCTGCTTCAAAGCAATCACCAAAGTTAAAAGCCCAACGCCTGAAGGAATTTAAGGACCAAAGTTATTCAGGTCAGAAGCTAAAAGGAGGTGACCTACCCTCTGCCCACGGACCCCAGGCTTCAAATAGGTAAAGGTTGGAGGCGCCAGGCCCTGAGCAAGCATCATCAAAGAAGAGCACATCCAAGAGGACCCCAGTGCTCACTCTGCTTTGAAGACAAACAGTCCTCCTAATTAGAAACAGCTTCATTCACAAGCCCGATGTCCATGCTTCCCTTCCAATTATTTTCAGAAACATCATAAAGAATCATTAGTGGCAATGTGAAATATGCTGGGTTGTTTTTTAAAAGAATTTGTCCACTCTTATGAGTTCAGTTTGATATGAAGAAGACTGCAATCCGCTTATTCCTAAGAGATTTTTGGAGCAGGAGAGGGACTCAAGATAAGGATGTGTTTGACTTGAAATTCTGATCACCAGAAATACACCACATATTTGGTAAGCATAAAGAACAAGCATCTTATAAAAATGTTGAACAAGCATCTTACAAAATTGTTAACCAAATGTTCCAAAGGATCTAGATCGTGAGTTATAGTTCTGAACTATGTGCTGGTCAGACTACTTGGGAATATATTGTTTACTTCTGGAAACCACATCTGGAAAGGGTCATTGACCAATTCAAGAAACCCCGGAGAGTGGGAAGAGCACGACCAGGATGGACTGTAGACTTATTTAGGGCAGTGTCTCTATCATGCCTTCGCTCACCCTGGCACAGCGCTTTATACATAGACCATGACTTAAGATATTTGTTGAATAAATTAATGATAAGTAATCCATATGTTATGCATAATTGTTGAAGGAAGCATAGTTGGTTAACTCAGAGAATGAAAGATACAGAGGACATGACAGCCCTGTCACATACCTAAAGGGGTGAGAGAAGAGGGAAAAGATGTATTCTCTCTTGGTCTTTGGATCAGAATGAGGACTATTTAGTGAAAGCTACAGGAAAAGCAGCTTTGACTCAGAGTTATTATTAATTTGTGTATCCACCATACATAACTGTGTGAGGCTTGGGTACATTCTCACACTAAAACTTTAATTTGAGCATTAAAGGGATATAGAAAGAGAAATTTGGGCTTGTGGCCAGATTAATAACTTGTTCAAGAAATCTTTACTGAGATGATGCCAGAGGATGCTGAGAAGCAGGGTGAATAAGTAACCAAAAAGGCAGGGCTCTTCCCCTTTGAAGCTTGTAGTCTATTCAGGAATGCAGACAAGTCAGCAGGTAATCACCGTGTGCACAGGTCAGATGGACTGTGATAAGGGAAGTTTGGGCACCTCCTGCAGTGGGTGCTCCGGCATCCCAGGGGGCTTAGATGAAGCAAAAATGAGGAAATGTGTTGGTGAGGGGATGATCCAGCATGCATGTGAGCTCTAAGGCAGGAGAGAATGACACTTTGGAGAACCCTCCACAGTCCTTAAACCAGCCACACTTCCCACTTCCAGTTCTACCCACTCTTGGCTTAGGAAATATTCTCCTCTTTTTACTCTGCAAAGTAACCTTGGTGGCTGAGTTTTGCTTTTCAGGTTCTCATTGCTAAGGCTCATTTTGAGGCTTAGTGACCATCTCATTCCTACTGCTGGCCCACAGTAGGGAATCAGACCTTTAGCAGACACAGAGCTCTTCAAATACAGAGTGAACTTGGGACAGCTAATCATCTGGGTCAAGATGAACACTCCACGAGGGACAGCACAGAATATATCCAAACTGAGAGCCACAAGTGAGTGAAACCGTACTCAAGCTGACAATACAGACATTCAAAAGGCAACAGGATGATGAGAATGTTCTGGAATTAGAGGATAGTGATGGTTACACAACCTTGTGAATATACCACTGCACACCTTAACATGGTGAAGTTTATGGTACATAAATTACATCTCAATAACATTAACAAACAAACAAAAAAAGCAAAGGGAGATGGTTGCTGGAGGAGGCTGAGCTTAAATACCCCTGGTTACACTTTCTGTTTTCCTTGTATTTACTGAAAAGAGGATTTGTCTCGAGACAAATAGTTTTTTCATCTTCAGAAATTCCTGACAAGCTACAACCCTGTCAAGGCATGAAAAATTTGATTAGTGCTGACTTGGTACACAGTCTATTAATTAGTACCTAAATAATTACATGTTGTCTCTGTGGCATGATTTATAATTGTATGCATGCTTTGATCTTTCTCATCGCAGGCAGCACTGACGAGTGAAGGAACATTTGGGAGGGTCAGAAGCTTGGTCCTGATTTTGTCATTAACCAGTAACTTGATGACTTCCAGGGAGTCCCCAAACCCTGGGTTTCTGTTTTCTCAACTCTAACATGAGAGGCTAGACTCATCTGGTTTAGTTTGTCTCCATGATGGTTCAGTTCATCTCCATGATTCTGTGAATTTTAGATGCTGAAAATTTTCAGAACAGCCCTGAAAGATGAGCAGGCAGGAGTTATTGTCTATATTTTATCTATGAGGAAACTAGGGACCTGGAAATTTAAAGGGCTCATTGGCTTTTGAACCAGCATCAGAAATGAGTTCATCTGAATCCTAGTCCCAAACTCGTAGCATGAGAGAAATGTGGACCTTTCGTTCCAGGAGTTTATCATCTAGTTGGTATTAAGCTGGTACAGGATTAAGGCAAGATTACAGGTTCTTGAGAAACATAAGCAACAAGACAAGAACATCAGAAAGGGCTGATGTGACTTGAATCATGTCTGCTGATGGAGGTGATATCAGGAGAGGTTGTTTGCTGAGAAGTTTGCATTCCCTAGAGCCCAAGTGGGTGTTGCCAGGAAACCCTGAGTTTTCCAACTTGGCAATCAGTGCACAACTGAGTTATTATAGGAAATTGCCCAGCTCTTTGGCAATTTTATGTGGTATAAATATGGTTTTGAAATTCTATATCTTAGCTTAGCAAAAGGCGGAAACATTTTGGAACCCATGGATTTGAGAGATCTGCTGCCATTGCTATTATAATTACTTTTAGCAGAATTGTACACTATGACATTACATTGCTCAAAAAGATTCAATTTTCTAATCTTTGAGACTTCTTAAAAAGGAATGAACCGCAAGTAGAGTGAAAGTGATTTCAAAAAGCAGTTTATTCCGAATGAAAAAAGAATCATTCTTGGCTCCGCATCTAACAAACTGGCTGTGTGTCCCCAGACAATTCACTTAATGTCTCAGATCCTCAACTTCAACTGCAAATAAAGGGGTTAGAGGAGATCATCTTTAAAGCCCAACTCAGCTCTAACATACTATGATTGGATACCACATACTTGCCCACATTCTTTTCTCTAACTCTTGGAGATTGCTGCTCTTCCAGCCTTTACAAATACAACCTTTCATGTCACACTCATTCTTCCTTGTCCTAAAAACAGGCCCAGGCATAGTCTGTTGCCACTCCTGAGCGCTATAGCAGGTGGCACCTAGTGTCTCTACAGTAACTATCTACACTCCTAGGAAAAGTTATCTCACAGAAGCATAGAGAGCCTGACCTCACCTAGAAAGACAATAAGGTATAATGATTGAAAGCATAGGCTCTAAAGTCAGGCAGACCTGGATGAATCTGCCACCTACTAGAGACCTTGGGCAAGCAAGTTTGCCATGCCTGGTACCTAGTGAGTGTTGTGGGCCTCTATTCTGGAGGGACAGCAGGACCTTATGAAACCAGCATGAGATGGTAAATGCTTTGCAGGCTGGATTTTTAACAGGAAATGCCACCCCCGTTTTCTCCAACATCTCTGGCAAAATTGCTAACCCAAAGGTACCAGGCCCAGCTAGTCATGAAGGGGAGAGAAGTCATCTCTATCCAAGGGAAAAACATTTGATGTTTAAAGGAGCAGTTTAGATTGTTATGAATGAATAGAGGGAGAGAAGAGGCAAAGACAGAGAAGGGGATGGACGAGAATAAAGAACAAGAGAAGAAACAGTAGGAGACAAATGAGAAGGTTAAAGCTGATAATTTTCACTTCATGATAAAAGGAATTTCTAAGCAAATTCTAACCATTTTATCAAGAAGAAGAAACAAATTCACTAACTTATATTTCCACTTAAAGAAATGCATGGGTGTTTTCTTTGCATGTGGAGTTTGTTTAAAAATTAGGCATTGAATGCTTTATGCTTTTTTAAAAAAAAATCTAGATTGATTCTGGACATGCACATTCCAATTGATAGACAGATCAAAGAGTCTTTGATTTTCTTACTGGTAACTTGGCACCAGTTACCAGTGGCTGCATATGAACCTATCAGCTGCTGTGGGATGGCAGAGCAGCTAAGAGTCCAAGACTAGTCTACGCAGGCCTGCAGCTGCCACATTCTGATGCATCAAAGCCACAGCAAGTTCCTAAAACATGGGCTCTGGATCTAGATGCTTTCGGTTCAAATTTTCACTCCATTATTTCTTAGATGGCGATTAAGACTTGTGACAATTAGACTTATGGCAATTACTTACTTAATTACTTAGACTTACGGCAATTATTTACTTTCTGAAGGCTTAGTTTCCACATCTGTAAAATAGGGCTAATGATAGTACTTGCTTCATAAACTTGAGGATTAAATGAAATAATAATTGAATGAGATAACGCATTTAACTCAATACTCACCCATAAACAATTTTTTTTTTTTTTTTTTTTTTTTTTATGAGACAGAATCTCACTCTGTTCCCCAGGCTGGAGTGCAGTGGTGTGATCTCGGCTCACTGAAATCTCTGCCTCCTGGGTGCAAGCAATTCTCCTGCCTCAGCCTCCTGAAAAGCTGGGATTACAGGCACATGCCACCATGCCCGGCTAATTTTTA
Source organism: Aotus nancymaae (assembly GCF_030222135.1). Classification (NCBI taxonomy): domain Eukaryota; kingdom Metazoa; phylum Chordata; class Mammalia; order Primates; family Aotidae; genus Aotus; species Aotus nancymaae. The sequence goes on from NW_026988471.1 coordinate 36,939,753, forward strand.
AAAATTTTTAGTAAGGATGGGGTTTCACCATGTTGGCCAGGTTGGTCTTGAACTACTGGCCTCAAGTAATCCCCCCACCTTGGCCTCCCAAAGTGCTGGGATTACAGGCATGAGCCACCATACCAATTTTTAAAACTTAATTACTATGCTCTTTTTCTGGGAACTGTGGAATGTAGGACACTATGATTTGCCCCAAGTTCAAAGATATGGGCAAGTAAGTATAACATAAGTGTAGATACAGATTTTGTAGGATATATGTCATGGCCTCTGTCCATATCAATTTAATACCTATTTTCCAATGTAATACCCTGAAATCCCAGAAGAGAAAAATTAGAAACATGATAAAAACTATCAGAGGTATATTCATTCAGCCATGCAAATTGTAAAATGATAGAAATCATTCAATTTGGTCACAATTTAAAAGAAGAAATTTACTATAAGAAAAATAAACACACACAAAAAAAGACATTGAATGCCACCTGAAGAAGAATCACCCATCCAACTATTTTACCCTGTCCACCTTCACCATGTTTTTCACAATTGCCAATAAAAAGTAGTCACCATTTATTGTACCAGACAGTGAGATAAGTGCTTTATGGACCCTGTCTCATTTAACTGTCCCCGGAGCCCTATGAGTAGGTATGTTAGTGCCATGCCCATGTCATGAATGAGGAGATATGCCTGGTCAGAGAGGTGAGTTGGGATTCACACACAGCAGACTTGCTCCAGGACCTGTGTTCTCAACACTGCCTGGTGCTGCTTCTGATCTGGACTGTCAAATCTCAGCACCCAGCACTCCTGGCTTGAGTAGAAGGGAATGGGCCCAGAGGTGCTGAGAATGGATCTCATGTCCACCTAGGGGCAAAGTTGGAACAGAAAGTACGTGGAGAGCCTGGGCTAAGGGGGAAGCTGCCATGATGAAAACCAAACTCAAGCAGTTTTGTTTTTAAAACCAGTAAGAGGAGTAAACTATAAATATAAATCTCAGTATGTCATCATGCCACCCTATAGGTGATTCCAGTAGTTAATTTAGAGTTGTCAAAAATATATGGTACTCTGTATATACTTGAGTCCACTTCCCCAGCTTGACACTCCAAGGAGTCAGGTGTTCTCTGGGCCAGATTATTTCCCCACAAACATTGCAATATGCCTAGTCTTCTCATTATATAAGATCTCCATTATATGGGGGACCTTGTGTAATTTCATCATATGGATGAAAAATGGATTATTTTGTCATTTGACTTTTCTCTCTAAGATTCAAAGTGCTTTTATTTATAGGCTTTCATGATCTAATTCACCCGAGAAGTAGGAAGAGGGCAGCTTTTTTATTTTCAAATTGTGGACTGAGAAATTGAGATATGCAGAAAGAAATAAAGCTGCTCTGCAATTTGGAAAGCCATCTGTGATGCTATAAAAACGTCTCACTATACTCTTGACCACATAAATCACTATTTTTATTGCCTTCTCTCTGGATGAGATGTGGCTTAATTTGAGAGAGCTGTTTATCATTTGGCAAGCTAAAATATCCTAATTTCAAGTCTCCATTCTAGTGGGTAGTAAGAATAAAGGGAATTTTCTTTAGGGGAAGAGGAAATGGTAAGAACGGGAAGGAAACGCTTAGACCTAAAAAAATCTATGTTGAAGCCTTTTGGATAATTATGGATTTAATTTTCCCAAGCATGGGTGTGGGATCACATGGAGTGGGTTTGAATTCTAAGCCACCATTATGACCACTACTTAATCTTTCTTCCTACCACTCCCTTTCTACAGTAAGCCCATGACTAAGATGACAGCAGCTTAAATGAGTGAGTGCATGATACGGTTTGGCTCTGTGTCCCCACCCAAATCTCATGTTGAATTGTAATCTTAAGTGTTGGACGTGGGGCTTAGTGGGAGATGATTGGATCATGACGGTGATTTCTAGTGGTTTAGCACCATCCCCATAGTGCTGCCTCATGATAGAGTTCTCAGGAGATCTGGTTGTTTGAAAGCATGTAGCACTTCCCCACCCTTCTCCTGCTGGCCATGTGAATGTGTGCCTGTTTCTCCTTTACCTTCTGCCATGATTGTAAGTTTCCTGAGACCTCCCCAAAAGCAGAAGCCTGTACAGCCCACAGAACTGTGAGCTGATTAAATATCTTTTCTTTACAAGTTACCCAGTCTCAGGTAGTTCTTTATAGCAACGCAAGAACAGACTAAATGCAGAAAATTGGTACCAGAGAAGTGAGGCATTGCTATAAAGATACCTGAAAATGTGGAAGCAGCTTTGAAACTGGATAATGGGCAGAGGTTGGAACAGTTTGGAAAGCTCAGAAGAAGACAGGAAGATGAAGAAATGTTTGGAACTTCCTAGAGATTTGTTTAACAGTTTTGACCAAAATGCTCATAGTGATATGGACAGAGATGGCCAGGCTGATGAGGTCTCAGATGGAGATGAGGAACTTATTGGGAACTGGAGTAAAGGTCACTCTTGCTATGCTTTAGCAAAGAGACTGGTGGAATTGTGCTCCTGCTCTGGGATCTGTTGAACTTTGATCTTCAGAGAAATGATTTAGGGTATCTGGCAGAAGAAATTTCTAAGCATCAAAGTATTCAAGATGTGGTCTGGCTACTTCCAAAAGCTGAACTCATCTGCATAAACAAAGGAATGACCTGAAACTGGAACTTATGGCTGAAACTGGAAAAAGGGAGACAGAGCATAAAACATTAGAAAATTTGTAGCCTGCCCATGTGGTAGAAAAGAAAAACCCATTTTGGGGGGAGAAATTCAAGCCTGATACAGAAATTTGCATAAGTAAAGAGGAGCCAGATGTTAATAGCCAAGACAATAAGGAAAATGCCTATGAGACATTTCAGAGCCCTTTCGGGAAGCCCCTCCTATCACAGGTCTGGAGGCCTACAAGGGAAAAATGGTTTCATGGGGCCAGGGCCAGGGCCCTGCTGCTTTGTACAGCCTTGGGATGTGACACCCTGCATCCCACCTGCTCCAGCTCCAGCTGTGGCTAAAAGGGCCCCAGATATGTCTCAGACTGCTGCTCTAGAGGGTGCAAGCCACAAGCCGTGGTGGCTTCCATGTGGTGTTAAACCTGCAAATACACAGAGGGTAAAAGTTGAGGCTTGGGAACCTCCAACTAGATTTCAGAGGATGTATGGAAAGGCCTGGATGTCCAAGCAGAAGTCTCCTACAGGGGCAGAGCCTTCATGGAGAATATCTAATAGGGCAGTGCAAAGGGGAAATGTGGGGTTGGAGCCCCCACCCAGAGTCCCCACTGGGACACTGCCTAGTAGAGTTGTGAGAAGAAGGTCATCATCCTTCAGACCCCAGAATGATAAATCTACTGACAGCTTGCACCATGCACCTGGAAAAGCCACAGGCACTCAATATCAGTTCATTAAAGCAGCCACAGTGGATGTACCCTACAAAGCCACAGAAGCAGAGCTGCCCAAGACCTTGGGAGCCCACCCCTTGCATCAGTGTGGCCTGGATGTGAGACACAGAGTCAAAGAAGATTATTTTGGACACGATTTAATGACTGTCCTGCTGGGTTTCGGACTTGCATGGGGCCTGTAGCCCCTTTGTTTTGTCTGAGTTCTCCTTTCTGGAAAGGGAGTATTTACCCAATGCCTGTACCCCTATTGTATCTTGAAAGTAACTAACTTGTTTTTGATTTTGCAAGCTCATAGGTGGAAGGGACTTGCCTTGTCTCAGATGAGACTTTGGACTTGGACTTTTGAGTTAATTCTGGAATGAGTTAAGACTTTGAGGGACTGTTGAAAAGGGATTATTGTATTTTACAATGTGAGAGGATATGAGATTTGGGAGGGGTGGAATAATATGGTTGGGTTCTGTGTCCCTACCCAAATCTCATGTTGAATTGTGATCCTGAGTGTTGGAAGTGGGGCTTGGCAGGAGGTGATTGGATCATAGGGGTAGTTTCTAATGGTTTAGCACCGTTCACCCAATGCTGTCTCATGATAGAGTTCTCAGAAAATCTGGTTGTTTGAAAGTGTGTAGCATCTCCATCACCTGTTTCCCCTTCACCTTCTGCCATGATTGTAAGTTTCCTGAGGCCTCCCTAGAAGCAGAAGCCTGTACAACCCACAGAACCATGAGCTGATTAAACATCTTTTCTTTAGAAATTACCCAGTCTCAGGTAGTTCTTTGTGACAAGGTAAGAATGGACTAATACAGTGTATCACTAGGGTAGCACAAAGGAGAGGGCCCCAAAGCAGAGAAGAGATAAACAGCTCATTTTTTAAATCTTTCTCAATACTTCTTGCTCCCTCTCTGTTGTTATCATCCATTTTTCTTTTCATCCCATTTCCTCTTTTTTCCCTTTCATTTCCTCATTTTGGGACAGCAAGAGGTCATGTTCTTGCTGCCAACAGTTACAACATTTTCAGTAGTCATGACAGCCACAAAGCCAGGGCTGGACCTGTCCAGAGGTCTGATCTGCAGCAGGGGGAGTCTGTAGTGTGCAGGAGGTCTCCAGCTGTTACTTAGATCCCAAGCTGCCCCTTCACTTTTAATTTTGCTCACAGTGCCTTTTGTCAAAGGCAATTTAAAATTTAGGGATAGGTAGTCTCATCTGTCAATCTTTTCTTTACTTTAGGGTTTCCAGGTTTGTGTCTTACTTAGGAGGGCCTTCCCAATGCTAAAATTCTATATGTAAACAGATATGCCACATTTGCCTAAAAAGAAATTTGGGCAAGCTGGCACATTTGAAACAGGGCTATCTCCTAAACTTCAGAATGTGTGGATAGCATGCATATGCTTGAACTCTAAGATCTACTTTCTCTGGAAAAGGCCTTCTAGCTCCCTCACTCATTGCCTCTGCTCCCCAGCTCCACCTTAGCCATTTCATCTTCTGATGGGGGAGCATTCAGTTGCTAGGGCCCGAAACCCACTCAGAATAACTTAAGTAAGTGGGGATTACTTGCACATTGATAAGGGAATACTATGAAACCCAGTTTGAGGAATTCCATCTGGGGCACTGAAGGGCTAGAGTCTGGAACTGCTATTCCTCCTCCATTTCGCTCAGTTATCTTTGTGGAGTTATCTGCTCCATTCTCTCCCTCCAGTCCAGCATACTTTGTTACCACATGACCTTAAATGACTGTCTGACTCAGTCCTTGAGCCCACGGAATCTTGTAAGTCTAGCACTCACAGACAACAAATGCCCTCATGCTCTCTGTGCCCCAACTCCAAGTTCTAAATAAAGAGGTCCGATTGGTTAAAGTAGACCATGTTTAAAATGGGTCTATTCTCAATTCAATTATTGATGAGGGCCATGAGCCACATGATTGCCCCTTGGGGTAGTGGGCAAGGTAAGATTCACAAAGAAGATGTGGTGGGGAGGAAATGACCTCTGTAACTCTGTGGTCCAGTTCTCACACCCATATTGTGATTTTTGCTCCCCTTAAAGTTTGCCCTTGATGTTGTCTCTAACTGAATTCTGTTTTCTCCTATGGTTAGATTTATACCACATCCAAGACCTTTTAGGGGTGGGCCGTAGTCCTGTCCCCTGGGGGAAGCTCTGATCTAAGACTGCACCCTCATGGAAATTAAGGAGAAGGGGAAAGTCTGGGCTACAGATGGAAAATGATGAGTCATTCCAGCAGCCATAGCCAAGGGGACTCCTAGAGATGTGGAGACTGTTTATGTGGCCACTCACTGTCATGGGCCCCTAGTGGGAGTGGGGAGAGGAAGGACATACAAAGTTTGCTCTAGTACATTTCTGGTTTTGCTTCCTACTGCAAATGACTCTTGTCATATGACTGGGGGAGTGTGGTAGTGGCAATAAGCAGAAAAAGCTGAGTCTAAGAGTTACTTTCTGAATTCTTTTATTAGGGTCAATGTAATCTAAAAAGGTTGACTTTTGAGAAAAGAAATCTTTTCTGTTTTCTACAGCCATACTAAGGATTTGGTGATGAATGGTAGGTGGGAACATGATGGGACCCTGACTGGTTATATGGCCTCTATGAGGCTCAATTCTTTTATCTCTAAAAGAGAGAACTGTCTACCCGGTGAGAGAAGATCTCTTGGGAGCCCACTAAACTCTAATATGATGTTATTATACAGTAAGTTCTCACTTAATGTCATTGATAGGTTCTTGGAAACTACAAGTTTAAGCAAAATGACATATAACAAAAACTTTTTTTCTCATCAATATTATAACAAAATGTTGAAGGAAATGACATTATTTATGGATGTGCTGTGTGTTGTTTTGCTTAAAGTCATAGATTCCAAGAACATACCAATGACATTGAGGACTTACTGTACTAGTATCATTTATAACTTACAAAATGGCTTAAGATACCACAAAATATGCCGATTTCATGTTAGAGACCAGATAAATACAAATATTTTGTTAAAGTGTCTCTCTTCTTCACTTTACCAAACTTTACCAACCTCCTTCCTCCAGATTATTTGTCCAGAATATAAAATGCCTCATCAACATGAGAGAACAGTAGGAAGCGCCCATTTGTGGTAATCCTCTGTATGGAGGAGGCCGTTACATAACCACAAAGGCACAAAGCTGCAGTTTTGAGAACATCTTCCCACACCAGTTCTAAGCATTGACCTCGACTATAGTTGCTAACACAGGAATCAGCACTGGTGACTTTTGAGCCATCAATCAACCTCTCCTAACACATGATTCTTCTAGAAAAATATGTGAGATTGGAGATTACCTGTGATGGTTTGGATTTAGATTTTGCCTCAAGGTTCAGGCAATGGTAAATAGGCAGGACTTTAATAGGAATTAAGGTTATTTGATAACTCCTGGGCCACTGCAGATAGAAAGGACTGGCAATTTTGTCATTTGGGCTGCCTCTGATTGAAGGCACAGGCCTGTTTCATGAAGCTCTGAAACACGAGCACAGCTGTATCTGCATCAAAGTGAGTGGTAAACAGCTTAATAGTATTGGTAACTAGATTCATTTTACAGGAAACACAAACAAGAATCACTTGTTCTTACTTTTATTGTACAGTGGTCTCAAATAGTCAAGACGCCCTGCCGGGAGGAGCTTCTATTCCTGCTCTGTGGAAGAACTGAGCATGCCAGATGCCCAGAAGGTAAGAGGCTCACATTCCAGGTGGACCACTCTGGTTCTTCTCATCAGAATCAACTAGAGAGATGGGCTCCCTCTCCACCCCCTACCCAGAAGCAGTGGCCAACCTGCAAGGAAAGACAATCCATTGCCCTCAGGAGAACTGGTCTTACTCTAAATCAGGAGCCTGCAAACTATTTCTGTAAAGGGCGGGATAGTACATTTTTTGCCTATGATGGCCTTCTAGTCTGTCTCAGTTACCCAACTCTGTGATTTTCGAGCAGCCATTAGACAGTATGTAAATGAATGAGCCCAGCCCCATCTGGCCCTCCACCCACAGGCCATAGTTTGCTGATTCCTGCAAGAGTGAAACCTTTTATGAACTAAAGAGTTCCATGCTTGAACATGGGCCTAGAAAATACAGGAAGGCAAACCTCACACATTGGCAGTTTTGTGTCTCCTAAGTGCTTTGTGACAGTGTTGACTTCCAATTCCTAGGAGGGGCCTTGGGCACCAACCATATATTGACCCAGGAAGAAGAGGACTCTTGGGAGTGAGAGTCAGAGAATGGGTACCAGGTGCCCTTCAGAGCTCTCAGCCTTCAGACTGACATAACAGATCATAGTCTCCTAAATTCTCTGGCTTAAAGCATGGGAGCCACACTTACCCTGCCAAGCTGGAACCCCGGTTCTTGGATGGGGCTAGCAGCAGCCATGCAGTGGCTAGTACAGGAGAAAGAATTCTAGGTGGCACTTGGTCGGCAACTTGCCAATATCATATTTCTCAATTGTATTAGAAATATGAGCCTCTCCTGCCAAACAGAAAGTTTCAGGCAGCAAAAGGATGACTTTGGCAGACAGGGAGGTGTCCTTTTCTTGTGCCTTTCCTTCAAACTGCCTGACCCCGGCTCTGCTCAGCAGTGACCCACGCTCCCCTGACCACTTGTCTCCAGCAGAGCTGTGATTTATCCACCTGGATCCATCTGAGACCTGCGCCCAGGCCACTTTCCTCACTCCATCCTGGGCTGGCAGAACTACCCCATTTGGAGCTTCTTCTCCAGGGGTTCACCCAAGTTTAGAAAAGCAACAAAACCGCCAGCATGCAGACCAGCCTATCCTTCTAAAGAATGTCTTTGAAGCTACCATGTTCTTAAACATTTTCAGCATGTTTTTCAATCTTTTCATTATTACTATAGGGAACACTCTGAAACTAAGGCTATAGTTATAAGGAACTCAGAAGCACCATCCCCCAGTATGGTTCCATTTCCAAACAAGTTCAAGAAACAGAATCCAGGCAAGTAGCATGTGAACAATGCCAAAAGATGCAACCAATACAGTGAAACTTCATAGTGTTAGAGAGATGAAGGAGGTTGGAAATCACCCTCTTAAGTTTGTTCTTTTAGCTTTTTATTTATTTTTAAAATACTGCTTGTGCAGAACCCAAGGACAGCTGCACATTTACTGCATATTTATATTTACTGCCTCCTGATGATATTAAATGTAAACGGCTGCAGCAGGGTCTTGGTAACTGTCCAGTGGAAGCACAAATTAGAAAAAATACAAAATAAGCTTCCCTGAGCCCATGAATTTACCATATCATAAATATGTAAGATTCATTAATAGGCTCCAAGACATCGCAGATGCTGGGTGTGTGGGGTGGTGTGTGGGCAGGCACCACTGACGCAAAAGTTAATGTGCGTGGGACACTTTGCCGAACTCTGGGGCCTGTGTGGGTTGAGGCACATATGTTGGGGCCTCCATCAGGGCTGGATGGCGGCCTGGGCAGGACACAGTGGTCTGGGGCTGAGGAGTACAACATACAACTCCACAGGGACCTCGGACTTTAGCATGTGTGCAGGGTAGTATGTTTCGGCAGTGTGTGTCTGCTCTGAGAGTCTTCTACAGCTGAGAACCTGGAGTCCCCAAGGAATAGGGTGATGCCAGCATGGAAGAGCCAAAAATGCTAATCTGCCTTCAAAATTCAGCATACACTGGGGATATCATGATTCTAAGCAGAAGAGCTAAAAGAAATGCGGTTCACCAAGGCATGGAGTTCAAGTGCCTCGTCCCAGGACCTATGTAGCATTGACACTTTCCTGTGGTCCTTTAAATGATGCAATTATCAAGCCTCTTTTGAAGATCTTTTTTAAATACCTTTTCTTGTTGCATTGTCTTGTGGTTTTTAAGGAAACATAGCTCTTGGGCGAACTGCTTTATAACTACATTTGCTGTAAGCAGGTGCTCATATTTTCTTAGCGTAATAACACCAAGAAGCTGAAAGGAGTCAGAGATCTCTGTGAGGGAAATGGCTTCAGAATATGCTCCTCAGGCTGCCGTAGATCTGACACCCCAGAAACATTTGGAAGACAGAATGGAGTTAGATTCCATAACTCAGGCTATGTGGCCTACCTGCTGGGGATGCTATGGTCTTCCCTGCCTCCACTCACCAAGTTGTGGCAGAAGAGCCCCTTCTCAATTGTCCTGGGTCTGATTAACCTCAGTATGTTACAAGGCAAGGGGTTGTCAAAGGCCAGGATGTTCTTTGCTGTCTCTCATTGTGCTGCAGTTGTTGAAGCCTGGATTACCAGCCGAGATTTCAGACAGGTTAGAGAATGTCCCTTCTGGTTCTCCAATGGGGTCTCTTACTTGATGGGTAGCTGAGAAAGAAGGAGGCAAAGGGGCTTTAGTTCTTCTAGAAATCTTGATTCTTTAGAGTTGATTGATTCATCTGTTTCCTGGAGTCAGGGACAGGCAAATTTGCAATTTTACTCAATGCTGACAAATTCCAATAGAGGTAAATAGCTCAAAACTGGCCGGTATTCTGGGCTAGAACCCGACGAAGGAAAGAGATACAGAAGGAAAACAGTGTCCTACCACAAAGCAGCAAAGACACATTGCCTTGGTGTCAACACACTTATATTTCAAGCTTGGTTCTGCCACTTACAATAAGTGACCTACTGCTAATTGTTAACTTCTCTGAGTCTCAATTTGCTCATCTATAAAAATAATGCCTACTCCTCAGTGTTGCAGTGAAGGCTTACTATGTAGTGACCAGCAGGCAGCTAGACATAGTAAGTGGTTGGTGCAAAGTAGCTGCTGTTGGGATGCTTAGGTTTCACTCTGTTTAAGCACTCATCTAGAACTGATATGCTATTAGATCTATTTGACCATCCTGTGAACAAAAGATTAATTGTTTCCTAGGAGTATTTTACTTTTCTAAGCCAAACACTTGGTGCGTAGGAACCTACCACTTGCATTTAATTTTCTTATTTTGCATAAAATAAACTGAAAAATCAGTGCTTTTTGTGGCCAAATTTAATCCTCAAACCTCTTTTTCAAATGCTCTTTGTGTATTTTCTTTCCTTTTTGGAAAATTCCTTTTGGTATTTAGGAAAATGTTTAATTTTGTTCTAATGGTTACCTTTGTAGTACTCTTTATTACCTTTTTTAAAAATTTCCAATCTTTTACTCTCTAATCTGTCAGTTTTAAGTGGTATGTTTTGACTCTCTATTACTTGTGGTATAAACTCAATAATCTTATTCTACTTTCTTTTTTCTTACCCACTTCTCTCATTTAAAAAAAATTGTGTTATTTCTATTTTGTTAGAAAATACAATGTTTAACTACCTATCTTATACCCATATCTCCAGCCTTATATTAGTCCCAGATCTATATATGAAATGCTCACCTTCAATCCTCCCACTGAAGTGTCCCCAGTCAGCTCTTAGTTGAATAAAGCGAAACTAATTCTGCAGTGGATTCGTCAGGAAGGGCATGTGGGCACAGTATTCTTGAGTTCTTAGATCTTCAAAACTGTTTTTCTGCATTGTTAATATTTGAAGAACAGCTTGGCTAGATATAAAGTTCTTGACTTGCATTTTCTCAAGTTTCTCAAAGTTCTGTTTCACTCACGTCTCGCTTTATATGTTGTCGAGAAATCCAATGTCAGTCTAATCCTCTTCACTTTTCAAGCTATTTTATGTTTCCTCCAAAAGGCCATATGAATTCTTTTCTTTCTCTTTAAAGTTTAACAGTTCTACCAGGATATAGCTCTGATATGATTATGCCAGGTCAACTTTTTCAACTGAACGCTTTCACTTGTAGATTCAGTTTTTGATTTATTTCCAGAAAGTTTCCTTTGATTATAATTTTACATACTAATTATATTCCGTTGTTTTGCTGTCCTTGTTCAAGAACTCCAGTTGGACATCCCTGGCCAGTCTTCCACTTCAATCACTTTACTCTGATCTTTTTTACTTCTTTCTTTACCTCACTTTTGCTCTCTTGTTGTTTTCCTGCTATTCTTCAATGCCTTTTAGTAAATTTCCCTTTAAATCTATTCTCCCTTGGGCCTCATAATTTTGTCTATATTTCTGGTATGATTTTGCCATTTTATTTGATATTCTTCCTATGTTCAATGACTATCATTACATTTCCTCCTCTTTTCTCTCTTGATTCATTTGTGTTGCTGGTTTTATATTTCTGATTCAAAGTGTTTTCTTTTTATATATCTCCAAATTCTATTTTGAGAAAATTTAATTTTTGTGGGAGTATTATGTTAAAATTTTCCTCAGCTTCATGGTTCCCTCCACCAACCCTGCCCCTGAGGTGAGAGAGTATTTTCTTCAGCTGAATTACCTCGGTTCACTTTTTACAACAATTTTATCTGGATATGATTGCTGTGTGTCTATACATCTTCATTCTGTGGAGAGAGTTCCTCATGTGACAGCAGCATCTCCTCTCAGTTCTGCCCTTTTCTGTGAAGTTTTTTTTATGGAAGATGTTGATGGTGAGGTTAGGAAGAAAACGAAAGGGGCTACTCTGTTTTTTTTTTTTCCTAGAAACATTAATTTGATCCTTTTCTTTCCTTCTTTCCTTTCACTGCTATTTCACCAAGGAATACCACCACTTTTCTGTATCTCATTCTCCCTAAGAAGCAGTGCTTCTCCAGGGCTGCCACTTCTGGGCCTCACTCATTTCCATATCTTTTCCTGCAGCTGGTGGTGTGAACTGCCAAGTTCCAAATTGTGCAGAGCATTTCTTAACTTGGTTGGGCTTTCTTTTGAGAGTGTCCATACTTTATGTAAGCCCTTAATGCCCCTCTATATTTTTGATACAGTTATTTAATACTTCCCTACTTCACTTTCCATACCCATAGGCTTGAAGCAGTAGGCAAAAGGTAACTGTTAGAATGTGGTTCATTTTTCTACTTGCTGATAATTTAAAGCTTGTAGTATTCTCCAATTCTTCGTAATGCTAAAGCCATAATGCTATTTTCTATTTTCACTCCACTTATTTTCAGGGTTTTGTAAGTTGTATGGGGAGATTTGGAGTCAAGCAGCTGCCATCATTTTCCATTCCTGTTTGGTGTTCATTGAACTTCTTCGATTCGCATGTTGATATTTTTCATCAAATTTGGAAAAAATTTTGACTGCATATTTCTTCAAAACATGTTTTTTTATCTCTACCTGTCTTCTTTTTTATCTCGAATCTCTCTCTTCTTTTTCTGGGGATTTTAATTACATTTATATTTGAACCCTTAATACTATTTCACAGATAACAGAGACGACTTCTCTAGCCTTTTTTCTTTTAGCTTTCATTTGGATACTTTCTACTGCTCTGTCTTCAAGTTCACTGATCCTTCCTTTTGCAATGTCCACTCTGCTGCTAAGCCCATCCCGTGAACTTTTTATTTTACATATTTTATTATTATAATTTTCATTTATCTACTGAGATTATCCATTTGTTTACTCATTATATTTATCTTTTAATTTAAACCTTTAAACATATGCATAATGGCTGTTTTAAAGTCTTTGTCTATTCACAAGAACAGAAAATCAAACACCGCATGTTCTCACTCATAGGTGGGTGTTGAACAATGAGAACACATGGACACAGGGAGGGGAGCATCACACACTGGGGTCTGTTGGGGGAAAATAGGGGAGGGGACAGTGGGGGGTGGGAAGTTGGGGAGAGATAACATGGGGAGAAATGCCACATATAGGTGAAGGGGAGGAAGGCAGCAAATCACACTGCCATGTGTGTACCTATGCAACAATCTTGCATGTTCTTCACACATACCCCAAAACCTAAAATGCAATAAATAATAATAATAAAGTCTTTGTCTATTAATTCCAACATCTCTGGGTCTGTTTCTATTTCTTGTTAATTTTTTTCCAGGATATAGGTAACATTTGCTACTACTTCACATGTCTAGTAACTTCTAATTGTGTGCTGGTTACTGTAGATTCTTGGAAACTTCCTTTGCTTGGCTTCTGTGACACAATGATCTTCAGGTTTTCCTACTACTTCCTTGGGATTCTATCCATCTTATTTAACACTCATTATTCTCTACTTGATTTTTGAATGTCAGAGATCCTCATGGCTCAATCTTATATTTTATCTTTTCTCACACTACATTTTCTCTTTAGTCAGTCTCATCTACACCCTCTGCTTTAATCACCACCTATACACTGATGATTCAAAACTCTATAAATTCATCTGAGACCTCTTCTCTGACTGACTCAAGACTAATTGCTACTTGTTTCGATAACAGATCCACCTCACTATGTCCAGAACCAATATTATGATTTCTCTGGCCTGCCTACATGTGCAAACACACACACATGCACACACACACACACACACAATATGAAATAGGGAACTTCTTCCAGTGATATAAATTTCAGTGAATTACACCACCATCACTTCAATTATGCATGCTTGAAATATAGGCACCTTGACACCTCTCTCTTCCTCATCCCCCATATACATTCCATCTTGAAATTTTGTTGATTTTATATTTCCACTTCCCTTCATTACCATCTCTCTCTGCCACTACCCAGTTTTTAGCTCCTACCATCTCTCACTTGCATTATGAAATAGCTCCAAATTTATTGTGCACATCTAATCTTGCCCTGCTACAATCCATTCTCCAAATCATTTCCAGGATTGTATTTTTGAAATGCAATTCTAATAATGCAAATCTGATTCACTCTCTCTCTCTTTCTCTCTATCTCTCTGTATTTCTGTGTGTGTGTGTGTGTGTGTGTGTGTGTATGTGTATTCCTCTCTCTCCATGCACACACACACACACACACACAGTTTTAAAGTGGGCTACCATTGTTGTCCACTGCTTTTTGGGTGAAAACAAAAATCATTAACATGGGCTGGTCCCTACCTGACTCATGCTTCCATGCTTTCCTTGCTCTCTCCCATGCTCCCTGTTGTTCTGGTTCTATCTGTTCTGGATTTCCTGGAGCATATCTGCCTCTGGTCTTTGCCTGTGCTATTCCATCTGTATTAAATGCTCACTCCTCTCCTTATCACCTCCTCCAGACCTGAAATCAATTGTCCTTTTCTGGGGGAAGCATTCCCTGAACCCCTTGGCCAGTCAATCTCACACTTACGCTCACATTGGCACAATGTACCTCTCATTTGTAGTCCGTATAACGTTTGTAATTTCACATTTATTTCCATGATTCTTTCATTCATGTATGACACCCCTACTGAATTTTAACTGTCATGAAATCAAGAATTGTGTCTGTTTTGGCACACTCATATTTCCAGTATCAATCATAGTGTAGGTGCTCAATGAATATTTATTGAATCAGTGAATAATGAATAAAAAGTATTCTTCCATGATTCTGTTTTATACTCACGCTTAGCTCTCACTCTACCTTTCTAACAAATGGCCTAAGCACAGGAGGATGCTGAAGGGGCTGTAAAGGCAGCAAGAAAATCAAGTAACACAGAAACAGAGTCAGTTGGCTCTTTGCCCTTACGATTCTCAGATGAATTTTTTGCCTCTGCCTTCAAAATGAAACTGGAATATTAAAACTGATCTTTTGGTCCCTGAAAGATGAACTACAAACCATCATCAAAAAATATCTAATGTTGGAGCTGGTGGCTGCCTTTGTCCTTCTCATCTGTAAGCCATGAAAAGGAATCAAAATTATTCTGTCATTGAGGGCATCACATATCCTGGGTCGTCACCTGATTTTTAATGCTTCATGTCTAGCACGAGCACTTTCATTTTCAAGGGATTCCATACTATATTGCCTGGTGCCTGGCTGGGCTGGGATACAGTTATCTTGGTGGAATAGGGTCAGCATTTGTAAGAGCGGGGTATTGTTGGGCACTGTAGTGAAAAGAGTAAGTCTGGGTAAGTGAGGGTAATTACCAAGACCGACTCTGAAGCAATGACGCATGACCAGAAGTGAGTTGATGTCAGAAATTTCTAGAGAGATGTGATAGCTTATAAAGGTGAAAATCCAGTAAATAGTCTGGGGTTAAAAAACTCAAGTGAGGGAAGGTACAAAAGATGATGCAGATGTCAGGGGCAGAAAGATATCACCAGGCAAGTAAGGGCAAGGATGCACCCATCTGGACAAGACAGAATCTCTTTGGTAAGTTGGGTTTGTTGGTTTTAGTCATTTTTATCTATTCCTGATGCTCATGTGTTATTTTCTCTTTCTGTTTCTTGGGTGAGTTTTGGTATCTCAAACACATGCAAGTAGAAAGACAGAAGTTCTTAGGTAGTTTTTTAGTAATAGAAGTTCTTTTATTTTTTTTTTTTTAAGGGAGAAAGTACTGGGAAAAAATGATCGTTCCTTATACAAAGGCCTTCATTCCTCACAAAAATAGAACTTTCAGTCAAGAACTTGGTCCTTCAAAAAAGAAAAGAAAAGAAAAGAGAGCATGAGCTCTATCCCTCTTTTGACTAAATAGTGCCACTGACTCCTATTTGCACTAAAGGCTGTCTCTTGTTCCACATGTCAAATGCATACTTTTTAAAATGCCACTTGGCTCCTTGGATTCCCCATTTCTTAGCAGAAAAACAATAATTTATTTCGACATTCAAACTTAGCTGGACATTTTTTGGTGATTCAACCCCACAGATGCAAAGTGAAAGAGTTCCGGAAAAGCAAGTAAGAGCCATGAGATTACAACAAGTCTGTGAGCACATGTTTTTCAAGGCTTACAGAATCCCAAGGCTTTCCTTGCTTCAGGAAAAAGAACTGGTTGACACTTGAGAGGTTTCAAGTCACAAGAAGCTGAGGCCTGTTGTGAGGAGGGTAGGGGCAGTGGGGCCAGGTCACATACCATGTGTCACCCACTTCCTGCCTCACCGCCCACCCCGAGATGTCTGCTGGGTGGGAGGAGGCTCATTGCCAGAGAACAGTCTGGTGTTTTCTGTTTCTGCTGCAGGAAGTCCCCCTTCTTCTGCCACCCCTGCAGCGCTTCAGTCTGGAAACAACTTTCAGAGAGGAGAAGGGAAGCAAAGCGTTCAAAAGCAGACACCTATGGTGGGGTTTGAAGGGAGGGGCTCCTTGTTCAAGCATTTCTCCCCTAGACTTGAAAGGACACTTCCGACTCATTCATTTTAGTTTTGATGCTTCTTCAGTCATTAAGAAGCCACTAAGAAAACTGACCCTGGGAAGACAAATTCCTGAAGCTGAGTCAGATACAGCGAGCTCTTACCACACCATCTGACCCTCGGTTCCCTCTGACCTCATCTCTTCCCACCTCCTCTCTGTCTGACTTAGCAGTGGCCACACTGACCTCCCCATGATTCAAGAACAGCTCCCACCTCATGCCTTGGGCCCCCCTTGTTTTCACCCCACATACCTGTGTGGCTTCCCCTCACTGCTTCCAAGGTTCTGCTCAGAGGGCATCTTGTCAGACTGGTCTTTCCTGGACACCCACCCTGATTATTATACCCTTCCCCTGTTTCTTTTTTTTTGAGATGGAGTCTCACTCTGTCACCCAGGCAGGAGTGCAGTGGTGTGATCTCAGCTCATTGCAACTTCCACCTCCTGGGTTCAAGTGATTCTCCTGCCTCAGCCTCATGAGTAGCTGGACTACAGGCACCTGCCACAATGCCCAGCTAATTTTTTGTATTTTAGTAGAGACAGGGTTTCACTGTGTTGCCCAGGCTGGTCTCGAACTCCTGAGCTCAGGCAATCCACCCACCTCAGCCTCCCAAAGTGCTAGGATTACAGGTGCGAGCCACCACCCCGGCCCCCTATTTCATTTTCCTTCATGGCACCTTTTACCACCTGATAACGTTCAATGGGTCTTGATTTGTTTGCAATAGTCTTGCCTGACTAGAATGTAAGATCCATGAGTGAGAAGAGACTTTCTGCTCTACCCTTGGCACATAGTGGGTGTTCAAAAAATATTCAATGGCTCACTTTGGCAGCAATGTACTAAAATTGGAATGATACAGAGAACATTAGCAGGGCCCCTTCTCAAGGATGAAATTATGCAGCATTCCATAATTTCAAGAAATGCAAATCAAAACCATAATGAGATACCATCTCACACCAGTAGAATGGCTATTATTAAAAAGACAGAAAATAATAGATGCTGATGAGGCTGCAGAGAAAAGGGAATGCTCATACACTATTAGTGGAAACACAAACTAGTTCAGCCACTGTGGAAAACAGTTTGGAGATTTCTCAAGGAACTCTAAACAAAACAACATTTGACCCAGCAATCTCACTGCTGAGTATATACCCAAAGGAAAATAATTCATTCTGTCTTAAAGACACATGTGCTCATATGTTCACTGCAGCACCATTCTCAAAAGCAAGGACATGGAATCAACCCAAGAGCCCATCAATAGTGGATTGGATAGAGAAAATGAGGTATAAATACACCATGGAATATTATGCAGCCATAAAAAATGAAATCATATCCTTTCAGCAACATGGATGGAGCTGGAGGGTATTATCCTAAATGACCTAATGTAAGAAACTAAAACAAAATATTGCATGTTACCAAAAAAATATTTGAAGAAAGAAGGAAGGAGAGAGAGATGGAGGAAAACTAAAGGAAGAGTCATGGCCCTGAGAGAAAACAGCACAGGCTGGGGGTGAGATATGGAGTGAGATGGGAGCTGAATGATGTCTCTGAAACTAGACATGGAAGGCCCCAAAAGAAACATTCCTACTTCATCTTTCCCTGTGCCTGGGATAATTTACTCCTGGATGGTAAAGATATGACCTGGTTTCAACTGTGTTAAATTAACCTGGGCGATGTTACAAGCTGGCATTGCTTTGTAAGCTTGACCTTGGCTTTCAAATAGGATCTTGTTCATTGCTCAATGACCAAGTCACAAAGTTGCATAATGATATTGACCCACAGTCATGTTATTGCGGAGATGGCAATGACTGGCCAAAACCAGATGTGCTCCTTACATTTCTGCCCAGGTGATACTCTCAGAGAGCTCCTCGCTGTGAGAACTAAGTCACTGTCCCAGTGCCAGGAGGCAGGACAATTATGGGGCTTTCCCTACTGTGTGTTCTTGCTGCCAATCAGCTCCCAGGCCTAGGCTTCTGAGAAAGAGCCTACACACACAAGTTGCAGAGCTCTAATCCCCTCTTGCCTTCCCCAAACCCACAATAGCCTTTGCCATAGCGCGTATTCTTTTGACCTGTTCTGGTCTGCTAGCCTAACTATTCCTCAGCCCCTTTAAGAAGGTAACTCTTCCCTGACCCTCAGTCTGAGGTCTAGAGGCCCTTCTGCTTTGTCTCACAGGCATCTGCCGTCCTCCCCCATCCCCTAGACCAGTACAGCAGCAGCCCGTGCTGCCTCTGAAGCCCTCTCCCAGTGTTAGCTGATGAGAACCCCATGGACTGCTGTCTGCTGTACAAACGGAACAGAATTTTCCTTCAGAGTCAAATCCAGCTGCCCCTCTGAAGCTGGTTACCACAGTGATTTTCAGTCTCGTGCCACATTCTGATCTCTTCTCTTGCCCACTTTTGGTGCTGCAGAGAGGATCACCTTGCCTTATACCCAAGTCATCATTAAAATGTATCGAAAAGAGAGAGAATTAAAAAAAAAAAAACACTGAAAACTCACCTTGTGAGTGTATACCTCAGAAGGCCTTTGGCCTAATAATAATGTGTAACATTAAGGCAAATAACCAAAACAACTACATTTTTCCATTTATTTCCTTGAGTGGGCTCAGTTGCAGATATATGAATCTGACCAGGGTCCTGATCACTCCCTGCTCCCAAAGACCACCCCTTGAACTTGTAAGATCCAAAGCCAACCCAGTGGATTAATGTGCAGGTCTATGCTGAGCCAGAAAGACATGGTCTCCTCTGAGATGCCAGGAAAGGACCTAGGGCTTCCCTGGGCTCACACCTCTGGGTAAGCCATAGCTTGGCCTGGCCTTTTAGAGGTTGTGCAAGACCAGCTTCTGTGATCTGTGTAGGCCCTGAGGCCCAGACATTGTATCCAACACTGACCTAGATCCAGTGCCAGCATGACAAGAAAGTCCCCTCAGCTTTAACCTTTACATGAAAAGGAGCTTTGAAATGACCAATCCACATTTGTTTGTTTGTCTCTGCTTTCCACAGCCCTTTCCTGTCTGTAAAACCAACCTCCTCTTCTTGGCTCATCAGAACACTCACTCTATTTTATGAGATAAAGTTGCCCAGTTATAGAATCACAAATAAAGCCAATTAATGTTTTTCATATACGTTTTAAAGTTTTTATTGATACATAATAATTATACATATTTATGGGGTATGTGTGATGTCTTGATACAGCCATAGAATGTGTAATGATCAAATCAGGGTATTTAGGTTATCCATCACCTTGAATATTTATCATTTATTTGAGCTAGGAACATTTCAAATCTTCTCTTCTAGCTATTTTAAAATACACAATATATTTTTGTTAACTATATCAACATACTTTGCTGCTGAATACTAGCACTTATTCCGTCTATCTAACTGTATATTTGTACCCATTAACCAACCTCTCTTCATCCCACACACCCTTCATAGCCTCTGGTAGCTACCATCCTTTTCTCTACCTCCATGAAATCCATCTTTTTAGCTCCCACATATGAGTGAGAACATACAATATTTGTCCTTCAGTGCCTGGCTGATTTTACTTAACAAAATGTCCTTCAATTCTATACATGTTACTGCAAATGACAGAATTTCATTCTTTTTTTATGGCTTAATAGTATTCCATTGTGTATACATATATACTACATTTGCTTTATTCATTCATCTGTTGATGGACACTTAGATTAATATCGCATCTTGGCTATTGTGAATAGTGGTGCAATAAACATGGGAGTACAGGTATCCCTTTGAAATATTGATTTTTTTTCCTTTGAATAAATACCCAGTAGTGGGATTTCTGGGTCATATGGTAGTTCTATTTTTAATGTTTTAAGAAACTTCCATAGTGTTTTCTATAATGGCTATACTGATAAGTGAATTTAATAAGGTTGCAGAATACAAAATCAGTATACATAAATCAGTAATATTTCTATATACCAATAATTAACTTGCTGAAGAAGAAATCAAGAAAGTAATCTCATTTAAAACAGCTATAAAAATTGTCTAGGAATAAATTTAATCAAATTGAATAAATTCCTTCTGATGAAAGAAATTGAAGAAGACACAAACAACTAGAAAGACATTCTATTTTGAAAGACATTCTATTTAGAATAGAATAGAAAGATATTTCTATTCTCTTCTAATCCATGCTCATGAATTGGAAGAATTAATATTGTTAAAATGACCATACTACCCGAAGTAATCTATAGATTCAATCTCTATCAAAATACCAGTAACATTCTTCACAGAAATAGAAAAATAGTCCTAAAGCTTATATGGAACTACAAAACACCCCAAATAGCCAAGCAATACTGAGTAGAAACAACAAAGTGGTAGGCATCACACAATCTGACTTCAAAATATATTACAAAGCTACAGTAACCAAAATGGCATGATATTTGATATAAAAATACTCACACAGACCAGTGAAACAGAATAGAGAATCCAGAAATAAATCCACATAGTTATAGCAAACTATTTTCAACAAAGATGCCCAGAACATACACTGGGGAAAAAATACTCTCTTCAATATTGGTGTTGAAAAAACTGGATATCCATATGCAGAAGAATTAAATTGGATCCCTATCTCTCACCATATACAAAAATCAACACAAAGTAGATTAAAGACATAAGTGTGAGATCTGATACTATAATACTACTAGAGGAAAACATAATCTTGGCCTAGACCTCAAAAGCACAGGCAGCAATTAAGATCTTTAAAGCAAATTTGTTGTGATTTTGTCTTATGACATTAGCAATACAAGTGAATTTAGAACCATTTGCCTGGTCACTTACCATAGAATTACTACCCTCAAAATGTGTAATGACTTCACCACTTAATCCCTTACCATTTTGTTATGGTCAGGAATCCTGAGGGCCAGGTATTCAATAAGGACACAGTAGAAGTGGGGCTTTCACCCTGAGTGAGAAATGGTAAGCAGAC
Organism: Aotus nancymaae; assembly: GCF_030222135.1. Lineage (NCBI taxonomy): Eukaryota > Metazoa > Chordata > Mammalia > Primates > Aotidae > Aotus > Aotus nancymaae. Next base: position 36,961,118 of record NW_026988471.1, read on the forward strand.
AAGGGAGAACAGGAGAGCAATTAAAAGAGTGTTGCAAAAATCTAGATTTGGAGGGCAATTACTACCAATTATAAGAAGTGGTCAGGTTCCAAATGTCTTCAAAGGCAGAGTCAACAGGATTTGCTAGTGTGTTGCATGTATAGTTGTGAAAGAAATAATGACATCAAACATGACTCCAAAGTTTTTGGCCTGAGAAGCTGGAAGTTGCCATTCTAAGATGGAAAAGACTGTTGATCAAGCAGGTTCTGGAGGGAATTTCAACTCCAGTTATCTTAAGGTGAGATGTCTGCTTACTATCCAAATGGAAAAATAAAGTGGGCAACTGGATATACAGAACTGGAAATCAAAGAAGTTCAAACTGGTAATATACATTTTGAGTCCTTAGCATAAAGATGGAATTTAGAGACATGTAACAGAATGAGATCACCAAGGAATCAGTGTAGGCAGAGAAGAGGCCAAAGAATGGAATCCTGAAGCACTCCAGTGTCAGAAGAAGACATGAGAAAAGCAGATTGAGAAACATGGCCTCCTGGAAGCTGAATGAAGAGAGTCTTCCCAGAAAGAGTGAATAATTGCTATATCAGTATGCCCAGAAGTGGGGTAGGACGAGGACTGAGAAGAGAGAGAGCCCTGATTTATAGAGTTTGCCAATTTTCATGATGAAAATACTCCCACCAGTTGATTTCAAGTTGTTAATGTGATGTCATTGAATGCAGAGTTTAGAAAAGATGCACACAGTTGGCCCTCAGAAGACATTGCAAGCTGATCTCAGCATACCCCTGACAGCTAATGGTATCCATTGCCTTACCAGTCTTTGGCCTCCAAGAGGAAGCTGTTCAAGCAAGTGTGAACCTGGCATGACTGAATCTCTGTCATCTGGACAGGGCCAAGCAACATTTATCTTCAATACGGCAGGCTGGTAACTTTCTCAGAGGGCAGCCCAAGCTGGGCTGGGCAAAAGGGGCTCAGAAAAGGATGTCATGGTCCTTGCAGCCAGACTCATGAGAGGGCCTGACTAGAGAGATTTAAGTCTCAGATGGACTGACCAAGCAAGTACACTAAAGTAATCTGGACACTTTAACAATGAAAAGCATAAGACTCTCTTTCAAAAAGTTGTTAAAACAAAATCTGATGAGAAACCCTCTTGGAAAACAAGTCTCTAGGCTTCTAGGAACTCTGTTTTCCAAATCTTTCTGTTAGCATTCCTGCCCACATCCTGAGAATTCTCCATGTTCTCTCAGACTCCAGACCATACTTAACACTTTTCCTGCTACCTAGGCCTTATCTTGACTGGCCTGATGACTGATACCATTTGGTTCCAGCCACTTAATTCCCAGCAGCCTGAAATGGTCACATGCCTAAAGCAAAATACCATCAGACTAGGAGGAACATCAACCTGCTTAAATTGTGGGCTCTGCCTTTCCTTTACACACAGGAAGAATTTCCCAAGGAGGTTTTTTTTTCTTTCTCCCTCTTTGGAAGTCTTTAAATGTGAGATTTTCATTTTTCATAAAATAATAAAATAATAATTAACAAACATACATTGATTACCTATTGAATGCAATGTACCATACAGGGTTCTATAAAACATGCCAAGAATAATTAGATGTTTACTTACAATGTGGTTGGGAAATTTGGCACTTTCTTAGGGAAAAAAAAAAGTTCATTCTGACCAATGTGAGTGCCCAGTGAATGTCTCAGAGACCAGGTACTGGAGGACAGTGAGACACAAGAAGCCTGCAAAGCTGCACTCTGCAGGAAAGATCGAAGGAAAGGAAAAGGAATCTCCTATTTGCTTATCACTTCTCTGTCCTAGAATTGTTTTAGATGCTACATCTGTTTAATTACATCTCAATACTTCCCAACACTGTAAAAAAGGATTTTCATGCTTCTATGAAAACGAGTGTCATTCGTCTTTACAAATGAGTCACAGAGTGGTAAAGCACTTAACCAAAATCCACAGAGCCAGTCAGTGGCAGCAATGGGACCCCAGCTGAGGGAAAAGAATCTCCAAAGTCCTGTGTTTAACTACCACTTCACATTGCTTCCTTTGGACTGCAGAGTCAGTCGAATTGTGCCACCCCTCTCCCCAAAGATATTCCAAGTCCTAAATCCATGAACCTGAATGGGATCCTAGTTGGAAATAGACTTTGCAGTTGTAATTAAGTGTTTTGAGATGATATTATCCCTGAGGTAGGGGCTGGGCTGGGGAGCCAAATCGAATGACTGGCATCTTTAGAAGAGAAAGGAAAACAGACCCAGAGACCCAAAGGGAGGGCCATGTGAAGGCGAAGGCAGCCATTAGAGTTCTGCAACCCCAAGCCAAAAACACCAAGGATTCCCAGCACCCTGCAGAAACCTGGAGAGGGCCATGGAATGAATTCTCCTTTAAGCCTTCAGTATGAACCAACTCTGCCAACACTTTGATTTTTAGACTTTTGGTCTTCTCAACTGTGAGAGAATAAGTTTCTGTTGCTTTAAGCCACCAAGTTGTGGTGATTTATTATGGCTACCTGGGAAACGAATATAGACAGTCAGGATGAAGGCAGTCTGCACAGAGACATGGAGGAAGAGAGAGAAGAAAAGATCATGAAATGTGACTTCTGAAGCTGAGCCAAACTAGGGTTCCTGGGAAGAAGGAGCAATCCTCTTTTTGGTGCCCAGTGGCAAGTCCTGAACTTCTGTGTCTTGGTTTGATTCCAACTGGTGCATCATAAACTATGCAGTTTGATTCTGTATGCTAACATCTGGTCAGTTTCCTCAGTGTACTGGTTTTGCTGTTTCTGTTGACGGGGGCAACTGTTTGGGCAAGTTTGAGCTACACAGACAGTTCCTAGCATACTTGTCCTTCAATATCAGAGAACATTGAGTCATCCAGGTGCATCTTTATGAGCACACTGAAGAGAAAAATTTCTATGAAATAAAACTGGTGTCATTGGCAATGCCTACCACTGGTCAAAAGTAACTTCCTCAATAGCTCTTCGCGGTAACTAGTTCTATTTTTATATGCAGGCATCAGATAAAATGCAACTATTCTAATAGCATTCAGCTATCATCACCCATTAACATGTCAGTTCTGAGGGAGGCAGCTCTCTGGGGATTTATTGTGGAATGAGAGAGGAGAGAAAACTTTATAGTCAAAGCAAAATGCAAAGAGATCTATTTGAGAATCCTGGGCACTCAGGAATGCCTGCAAACAATTGAGGAACAGACTGAAATGAAGTTGGCAAGGAATGAGAATAAATCATGCTTATGTCCAATTTCTTGTGTTTTGGTGTTCAAGAACAAAAAGTGGCCACTTACTGAATTCCGTTTGGAGCTTGCTAAGGACCTACTAAGAGCAATGTACCCCATTAGGTGGGTACTAGAGCTATAAGGATGAATGGGTTCATCTGCTCATAACATAACAAGGCGAACTCTGGGCATTGGGGGATATATATCTTGTGAGTGAGAGTACAGGAAAGAAAAATGATGCCATATCCCTCAGCTTCTGGGAGGTGATCCCACCAAGAGTGCAGTGGAATTTTTAATGTTGAGAACTACATGAAGTTCTGTAACCAAGTACCCCCATGTTTCTAAGAGATAGAGAATGAATTATTTTTTATTTTCTCTTTCCCCCTTTTTACCTGTTCCCCACTTCCTACTTAGCTCTTTAGAAATGCAATGATAACATTTTACCTTCCCTTCACTAGACACTCCCTACAGGGCAAGCTTCTCTGACTATGTGCTTATTTAAAAGCTCCACGACAGAACTCTGTCCTACCAGGAGATTTCCTCAAAAGACAACAGTCAATTTACAACCTAAAGTATGCCCACTGTGAAACACTCTCGCACTTGGAGAGTATCTTGGACAAGTCCACTTTACAACTTAGTTCTGCCCGAGATGGCGCCAGTTTGACCACCTGGTAGATAAGGCATGAAGTGAGTCATGCGGACCCCCAGTTGCTCACGCCCTCCCTTGCATGCCATTCACGCCAAATTCCCTTTTAAAAGTTCCTGCTTTCTGCTCTAAAAGCAAAGTGGCACCCATAAGGCAGGCAGCCTGGACTTCCCCTAAGTTAGCTTTGCAATAAAATATCACATTCCTTATACCAGACTTCGCTCTTGTTAACTGGACTATGAAGGTGGCAAGTGACTGAACCTGTGTTTTGGTTACAGATCTACTGAGAGGAAGCCAGGGACACCAATAGCAGACTAAGAGTTGTCTGGTTGCCCAGAGCTCTACACACAGGTCGAGTATTTGCCAGAGGAGGAAAAGTGTGGTATCTTTATACACACCGGGGCTCACTGGCATATATTTTGCCATTTCCAGGGAAAAGAAGCTTCTGGCTCCTAGAGAAATGGCAGAAACTTGATGAATAGAGGATTGGTGAAATCTTTTGGTTTATGTGGCCAGATGGTACAAGGTTTTTATCAGGAAGAAAAGCACAGAGTGTCTTTCTTCACTCTTTTGGGTTTGGGGAACAAAAAAAAAAACCATCATAAAACCCAGAGAGAGGGCAGAGGACAGGATGCCGGGGAACTCAGGGGAAGGGCTCTTCTCAGGTCTGAGCTTCCCTGTTTTCTGCGCATTTATCCCAGCTGAACTCTTCCACGGGAGTGCTTCTGGCCTCCTCTAAGCCTACCCTCCCCACCTCTCCACATCCTGGGCAAAGGTTCCGTGTGAATAAGCCCAGATGGAAAAACATTGGAGGAGTTTTTCTTCGTCACTACAGGCAGGAAGAAAATGGCAAATGGAGAGAATAATTTGCTGAATTCCGTCTCCTTGGACTCCTACTTCTCGCTCAGTTTTCACTATTTGAGGATGAAAATTGCTTTTAGGCCTAAGAAACTCAGCTAACTGGACAATTTTTCAGTTCTCTTTTGAGAAGTAGGTATAGCCTTGGGAGAACAGTTTTTATCCTCTCAGCACTCTCATTCCATCTCAGATAAAAATATATTAAGAAAATGAAGCCAATTGAAGCAGAGGTCAGGAGTGAAAGAATAGTTAACGTAAGAGCTTCAGCAACAGCAACTGGCCCCAGGCACTGGCGACTGGTAAAGGAAACTTTGGGCCAAAGAGCCTGAGATGAATAGGATGTTAGTGAGAGGAGCTGAGCCTGCCACATAGCCAAGTTTTGCAGGAGGAAAAAAGAGAGAATGGGAAATTAATTATAATAAATTCCTCCTAAAACCCTGAGATTTGAAGACAACGCATAGGCTATGCAGAGGCTATCCTAATTCTGCAAGATCTTAGTGAGCTTCTTACGCACAAAGGAAGGTACGAGAACCTCTGCCAAGCATATGGAATTGCCAACTTCAAGTCAGGAGAACTTACTTGTGAGCCTCCTGGAGACGGTTATGTGGACACAGATGGTGGGTTTGCTTTCTGGTTTAGTAAGGAGTAAACCTATGTTTGGTTCTCTCACTCGTCTCTACTCCCTGCTGATATTTCCCTTGGCAGAAAATGAGTGCACTGACCAAGCCAAATGCAAGCAATAAATCCGATGGTACTTTATATTGTATTAACTGTAGCAAGGAGTTAGAAGGCCTCAAGACAAACATGCCTATCATGATACTGGAGGTTCGCTGTTTGAAGGGCAGACCAAACCCTGGAGGAGTCTAGATATGAGGATCAGAGGCTAAGAAAGCGTACTGGGTTTGGGAGTGACTCTAGTTTCGCTTTCGGCCACCCTTCTCAGAGGATGGTGGGTAGATCAGCAAAACCATTCTGGAGGAGAAGCCAAAAAAAATTAAGATTCCAGGAAGGCTGAAAATGAAGAAGGCCTTTTCTAATAAAGTGAACAGGATCGAGAGGCTGCCAAATGCAGCTCACTCCAACCCCTTTTATTGGCAGTGAAGCAAGTCAAATACTTGCTAGGAACACTAGCCCTTTCTTAGAAGTGGCTCTTGTTGAAAAATACATCCTGTACTTTGCTAAGTGATCTGTCCCCGAAGAACACTATGAGTAAAAGAAACTCTAGCTGTGACTTTGGCCAAGTCAGGTGGTCTTGCTACTGATGAGGGGCTGAATCCCGAGCATTCTTTCATACAGAAAATAAAATGGATGAGGGTAGAAGGTATAGGGTAATCTCTGGGCAGGTCCCTACTCTCTAAACCTAGCCTGAAACAGGCTTTCACCTCTGTGCTATTTATACTAAAACCGAATTGGCCTTAAGGTAATTAAGATTCCCTATTACCTGACAATTTTGAACCCAAAGTATTCCTTTGTGGACACAAATGGGTATGGTGGAGTCAAATGCATTCAATGAATTCTTCCCTTATTGTTTTAATCAAAGCACAGATTTTAGCACAGACTCATGTGCCAAACAAATTATTGAAAAACTACTGTTATACACATTTAATGAGATGACCTACAGGGTTTCTGGGGGCTTGTCCTGGACTGCTGAGGTGGTCTCCAGGGATGCTTAGATGAAGGATATGGGAAGTGAGACATGTGGATTGAATTGCCCCTCAACCACAAAGCCCTGGACAAACTGGTTGCCACCAGGACCCTAGAGAACAATCCCAATCTAAGCCACATTTTCTCTTATTGTTCTCCTATCTCCATTTCAGAACCTCTCCCCAACCTTTTGCTGCCTTGCCATCTAAGTCTACTGTAAAAATGTAACATTTCTCTTTTTTCCTCTCTATCCCAGGAAAAATTTCTGTTCCCAGAATATTGATCTCAATCTGCTAAGAATATTATGCTCCAATGTAAAGCAACTTATTTTAAATACAAAGCTCAACTCAAAAAAATCTCCAATTATAAGGCTGATAAATTGAAAAACCAAGGTATAAAAGTGACCTTGTACATTTTGGGGCAACTTTTCATCTGTGCTTAAGAAGAGAAATGAAAATCAGATGGATTTCCACTGGAAATTTCCTGTCACGATTTCATATGGGTGATCTAATATCCAGCTTTCCCCAGGAGCCAGTGAATTATATATCCAGCTGTGGACACTGAAAACACCACAAGGCTGTTCATGCTAGGCACCTGCTATAGAGAAAGACCTTTCATATTTGGGAGGAAGAGCAGAAGACTTGTTTGTAAAACAGCATGGTGTGATGCTCTTTTCTGAGCAGTTTTCCCTTACTCTCTCCGTCTTGCCTGAGTTAGAGGCTGTCTCTTCTCAGTGACTCTAGGAGACACACCTTTGGGCTATCTTCATAAATCTTTTGCTATGAATCAGGACTTAAGTCATTGGGGTTTTCACTCATGCCATTTAGGACACTGAAAATAAGGGCTCACATTTCAGACATTCTGTCTTACACCTGTAGGTCACAAGTCTTTCATGCCTAAGTTGCTTTGTTAACAATCTATATGGTTTGCTGTAATTTATCTCTCATTCCATTGAAGTCTATTCTCTAAAAACTTCACATGGAGTGTGTCAATTACAAACGACAACAGAATTTAACAACAAAAGACTTCTAGGCAGGAATGTTACAGCCCATCCTCAGTTCTGAAGGAAGGCTGGGATAGTTCATAAAATAATTCTATCTGATTTGTTTCTATGAGAATCTGTGTTTAAGGTATTTTCAGGAGAGAGGAATACACTTACTTGCTCTAAGGCCACACATCTTAAACCGAGACACATCTACTGTGGGAGTTTGCAGCTGGAGTTTTGAGCCAAACTTTGTGTTTAAAATGAGTTACTTTACATTGGACCCTAATATCCTCAGTGGATTGAGATCAACATTCCAGGAATGAAATTTTGTCTTGGATGGAGAAGAGAAAGGAGGAATGTTGCATTTTGCAGTAGACGCAGATGGACTAGGCAGAGATGGGGGAGGTCTTCTGAAAGGAAGGCAGTGACCAGTTGCGGAGGGGTTCAGAAATGGAGGTAGGGGACCAACAAGAGAAAAGGTGGCCTACACTGGGATTTTTCTAGCTGGAGTATAAATCTGTTACATCTTTTTATACTGAAACAAAACACAGATATAAAATAGAGCTTTATCTGGCAATGGCCTCATGAGTGTTTAGCAAAGCTGCTTTGTTCTGAGGCTATTTTCTTCAGGCATGGCCTTGGGCTCCTCCTCTCATTCCCTCAAGCCCCACCCTCTCTCAACTTGAAAGCCTTTGTCAGCTTAAAAAATATCCTTTAATAAACCTAATAGCAAACATTACAGGAAGCAAAAAATCCAGATCTCAATTACAGTATGAATAATTGCAAAAGGTCTAACTAAAGCCACCCAGCCACAGTGTGGCTTCCTGTGTACATAAGTATCCTTGCTTTCTAAAAAAAGGACCATCCTATACCTCATTCTCAGCACCAGTCATTCAGGTACTGGACAGACCTTAGTCTTAGAACTAGCATGTCTGGAATGGGCTCTTACCCTCTGTTGGCCTCAGCTATGGAAGAAAAAAAAGCATTAAACTAGGGACTCACCGAGGGCCCTCCCAGCTCTAGCTCTCTGCAATTCTACATGCAGCATTAAGGAATTTCAGGAAATATCTTCCCGTGCTTGCTGTTAGTCTCTTTCTGATTTCTCCAACTTTCCCTGAGGCGGGGGCAAGGGTAGCAAAGTTGATCTGTAGAGAGATCATCTCCGACATTCGTGTTGATCTGTAGAGAGAGCATCTCCTCAATTAGAGATGCTGAGCCAAAGGGTTTGTGTGACCTTTGGAACTCAACCACAAAGCCCTGGACAAACTGGTTGCCACCAGGACCCTAGACAACAATCCCAATCTAAGCTACACTTTCTCTTGTTGTTCTCCTATCTCCATTTCTGAACCTCTCCCCAACCTTTTGCTGCCTTGCCATCTAAGTCTACTGTAAAAATGCAACATTTCTCCTTTTTCCTCTCTGTCTCAGGCAAAATTTCTACTCCAAGAATGTTGATCTCAATCTGCTAAGAATATTATGTTCCAATGTAAAGCAACTTATTTTAAATACAAAGCTCAACTCAAAAAAAATCTCTGATGATCTACTGAAAAGAAAGATATTTTTGAATAAGAGACTTCATTCAGATGAAATCAGTGTAATTAATTCAAATCTCATCCATCCTCTCTTTACATACTCAAACTTTGCAGCAGGAAATTTCTACTCTTACAGAGATAATATGGGTTAGCCAAGCAGAGAGAATCTTTCAGTCATAGAAGAAAGAAGGTCTCTGCTATCATCTAATAATAGCTCTGGAGGTACTCCCTCCAAGATCATAGAGCTTGTCAGCATAAGTCATAAAGGAGCTGTTTGCATGGGGTGAAGGGACCCAGAGTGCCACCTGGTGTGGTCCAGCCTAAGAACCTAGGTGAGAAGCATGGGAAGCCAGGGGATGTCATGAGAACAAAGGTAGAGAGACACAGTTTATCTAATTCTTGGGTTTGCTTGGAATCAGCTCTGCATATCAAAATACTCCCTTTCGCCAATTTTCTAGGCTTGGCTTGACTCCGCTTGGACTCCCATTAGATTTCAGTTATCATCCCTGCTTCCTTCTTGGGAGCCTTTTTTTTTTCCTCTTGGGAGTTTTATTTAGGCTAGGGAGAACACAATGCAGTCATCATGTTGATTCATTTTCCCAAATACTTATTAAATGTCTGCTATTTGCCGGCTCCATAGAAGGGCCAGAGTGACATATGATGCATGATCTCTGACTTAAAGGAACTTGAAAGTAACCTGTGCCCTATCCTAGTTACCAACAGGAAATGATTTTGGAGGTTCTGGGAGAAACAATCTATTAGGTTGGCGCAAATGTAATTGCTGTTAATGGCAAAAACTGCAATTACATTTGCACCAACCTAACACTCCTGACACCTGAGAGCCAATTGCCAGACATTCCAGTATACACTGTATGCACTTGCTTTCTCTCTGCAATCTTCTTTAAACATTCATCTATCTCTCGATTTCCATTTAACTGAAACTGTGGCAGCAACATTAGCAGCTGGTGGTGGTGGAAGACCTCCTGATTCCAGAAATTTCCCAGAGTGGCCCACTACTGTTTGGCTCTGCTGAGGAGTATGTGGAAATTCAAAGGCATGCTCTCTTAAAGAGAACAATTTGTTAGCAAAAACATCACTCATTTGCTGCAGATCTGTAAACGGAGGTAGCCTTGTTTTTCTCAACACATTAAAAACTGGTCAAAAGCTTCACTGGTTAATTAGGTTAGTGATAAGGTTTGGCTGCGTCCCCACCCAAATCTCATCTTGAATTGTAGCTCCCATAATCCCTAGATATCACAGGAGGGACCCAGTGGTAGATAACTGAATCACAGTGGCAGTTTTTTCCCATGCTGTTCTCATGATAGTAAGTCTGATGAGATCTGATGGTTTTAAAAGGGGCAGTTCCCCTGCACATGCTCTCTTGCCTACCTCCATGTAAGACATGCCTTTGCTCCTCCTTTGCCTTCTGCCATGATTGTGAGGCCTCCCCAGCCATGTGGAACTGTGAGTCCATTAAACTTCTTTTTCTTTTTTTTTCTTTTTTTTTTTTTTTGAGACAGAATCTCGCCCTGTCACCCAGGCTGGAGTGCAATAGCACGATCTCAGCTCACTGCAACCTCTGCCTCCTGGGTTCCAGTGATTCTCTTGCCTCAGCCTCCCAAGTAGCTGGGATTACAGGCACCTGCCACCATGCCTGGCTAATTTTTGTATTTGAAGTAGAGACGGGGTTTCACCACCTTGGCCAGGCTGGTCTCGAACTCCTGACCTCATGATCCACCCACTTCAGCCTCCCAAAGTGCTGGGATTACAGAGGTGAGCTACTGTGCCCGGCACTGTTTTTCTTTATAAATTACCCAGCCTCGGGTATTTCTTCATAGCAGTATGAAAATGGACTAATACAATTAGTTGCAAAATTAGGTTAATCACCTTCTTATCGAATGCACCTTCATCACATATATATATATAAATGATATATAGAATACTTCATCATATAAAAATGATATATAGTATATATACATATGATGGTTTGTGTACCTTCCTTGAGAATATGGGCAACAGGAGAACTCTAGCAATGTGTGCAAAAGGGCCTCCCTTGCTGTTCCATAATGGTGCTCCCTCAGGCCCCTCTTTGTCTCTCCTCTCCAGTCCCTGACCCTCTGCCTGGGCTCAGGCCCTCATCTTCTTTTTCTTGGATTACCTATTTCAAAAGCCTCCAAGCCTATCTGCTGCAAATACAGTCTGTTTACAATTTACATTTGACCATGTTTCTCCCCTGCCTCAGAGCCCCCTGAGGCTCCCGATTCCCTAGAAGAGAATATCTGAGAAGCCTTACAAAGTGCTGTCTCCCTCTTCAGTATCACCTCTGCCAGCCTGCTGCCTTGCAGATGGGCAAGACATCCCTCACACACACCACGCTGCTGCTCACCTTTGTGGCTTTGCAACTGCTGTCGCCTTTAGCCCTCTGCCTCTGCTTCATTTGGCTCACTCTACTCATCCATGAAGTCTTGGCCAAGGGACTTCCCTGGCTGATTGCTCCCAAAATACCCTGTGATGGATATCAGTATGCTTCCATGAGGTATTATAACTAACTGTGCAGTGGCTCTCTCCTCACCACGGACCTTGAGATCCTAGAGAACAGGGAATGGGTATTAGTCATCACATCCCCAACATCAAGGACAGTGATTTTTCCCCCAGGGGATATTTGGCCATGTCTGGAGACTTTTTGGTTGTCATAATTGCACGGGGGTACTACTAATACCAAGTAAGTAGAGTCCAGGGATGCTGTTAAACAACCTCCAATGCACAGGACAGCCTTCATAACAAAAAATTATCTGGCTCCAAAGTGTCAATAGAAATCTTGATCTAGGACAAAGACTACAAACTTAATGCTGCTTAATGAACGATAAAAAGTGAATATATTTTACTGAACCAAACTCTGCCCTTAAGTAAGGTCCATGTGACAATTGTTGGATCATGAAAAGGAATTCAAGTAAATGTATTCCTTCTTTAGAACAAGTAATGGCGTGAGCCTGGTCTTTCATTGTGGATTTAAGTTTGGCTCCATTTAACAAGATATTTCACGTATCAACTGAGCAACTAGGAATAATATTCTGAAGGCTGTTCTCTCCTCAGAATAAGAATTCCTACACTGTTAATAAAATCAGAATGTCAGAAATAAAATAGGTGTTAGAAATCATCCAACTCGAAATACTGATTTTACAAATGAAAACTCCAGGTCCTGTGTGATAAAGTAACTCCCCGGGAACACCTAGCTAGGAATGACAGGGTCTGCGGCCAGTGGAAAGACAGGTTGTGTTCTGACTTCACCAGAACTGAATAAGGGCCTACTAGGTCCATCTCTGGGATCCTAAAAGGATCAGGGCTGGGGGTTTGTGTGGTTAGAATTGCTCCCATAAGAGACAGGAGAAGAGAGAAATAGAGATAGCTAGGAGATAGGCTTTATTACATATCTTGGTTTCTTTCCTGAACATTTGGACCTTTCCTCACCTCTCATGGCTACTGAGTTTGAGGACTGCCTAGTACCGAAGTCTGTACCTTGATACTTCAGATCACACACAATTCAAACCTTTCCACCTTCTTGCATCTCTCACTGGAAACACTGTTAGAATTTTGGGCAGGACAATCTTGTTTGCAGAGTTGACTGTTTGGAATACCTGGCCTTTGCTCACTAAATATCTGTTGCATCTCCAGACATGATTATTAGAAAACAACCAAGGACATTTTCAAATGCCACCTAGGAGAGTGGTACTACCTTGTTTTCCTGTCCCTTCAATTGAGGACCACCAAAGACCAGTTGGCAGGGTTGCATTTATGTTGAGCAAACTGCATCTTGGTCAGGACAAGAAAGCAATCAGAACAATGGACGAGAATGGTCTCAATGACCACCTTCACCAAAATGACCTGTGTTGTCTGTGAAAAATAAGATTCTCAGGCCCCACCCTAAGGGAGTAGGATGTAAGAATATACATTTTTTAAAGTCTCACCAGGTGATTCTCATGCACACTAAAAGTTTGAGAACCTTTGCCTTAGCAGTAGCACTCAACCCTGGCTCATATGAGAATTAATGTTTAAAACTGCCATTGTTCAAGCCCTACTCTCAGAGATCCTCAGTTTCACCTACAGTGAAGTCCTAGAATTGCATGTCTTAAAACCTGCCTAGGTAATTCTAATATTTATCCAAAGCTAAGAAACACTACCATTATGAAATCTTACCAGGTAAGAGGAAACCACAAATTAATCCCCCCACTTTCGGGTTAAATGCAAGAAACTTAAAACAATGATTTTCAACCTTGGCTACACCCCTAATGAGAACTGTAAAATCCTGGTGTCATACTTTATGGCATGGACATCAGAATCTTCTGAGCTAGGACCCAGGCTTCAATGTTTTTTAAAGCTCCCAGTTTACTCTAATGTGCAGCCAAGTTTGAGAATCATGGATTCAGAATATTTTCCTGAATTATCCCATAATCCTCTGCTCTTGACTTTTATTTTTCCTCCAATCCCCTAGTTCAAAAGTTTGAGGTTGTAGGGGTCAGGGCAAGAATAGTAAAGGGAGAAAGGACAAAATTCAATCCTCTTTTCTACACTTAATCCCTGACCACCACTGACTCTACACTCTGGGAGTAAAGTGCAGCGGAGAAAGCTCTAGACCTATTGTTATATATTTCCAACAGGAAGATCCTTGGATCAGCATCAAGTTTGCTTTTTATCTTGATTCTTCCCTGAGGTTTCTAAATATTGTTCCAGCATAGGAATTTCAGCTTTTATTCTTTTACAACTTTTCATTTATATGGCATGCATGGGTCAAAGAAGCAATGGAAAGTTGGCAACCACTGCCTTCTAATCAGCAGATGTCTCAGTGGCTAACATTATTTGCCGGTAGCAGTGCCAGCACAGCATCGGGAATGTTAATTACTGTCAACGGTCCTCAAGCCTGTTTTCATAACTGATAATGATTGTTAATATGTCACCACTGAAGTTAGAGACTTAGAAATGTCTTCTGTCCTAGGACTATTAAATGTCATGGAAGAATGACACCCAAATTTGCCTTTGGGTGGATAAAGTTCAATGTGACCAGCAGGGCGCGGTGGCTCATGCCACTGCACTTTTTTTTTTTTTTTTTTGAGACGGAGTTTCACTCTTGTTATCCAGGCTGGAGTACAATGGCGCGATCTCGGCTCACCGCAACCTCCGCCTCCTGGATTCAAGCAATTCTCCTGCCTCAGCCTCCCGAGTAGCTGGGATTACAGGCGCGTGCCACTATGCCCAGCTAATTTTTGTATTTTTAGTAGAGACGGGGTTTCACCATGTTGACCAGGATGGTCTCGATCTCTTGACCTCATGATCCACCCACCTAGGCCTCCCAAAGTGCTGGGATTATAGGTGTGAGCCACCACGCTCCACCCACGCCACTGCACTTTGAGAGGCTGAGGGAGGTGGATCACCTGAGGTCAGTAGTTCAAGACCAGCCTGGCCAACATAGTGAAACCCTGTCTCCACTAAAAATACAAAAATTAGCTGGGTGTGGTGGCACACACCTGTAGTCCCAGCTACTCAGGAGGCTGAGGCAGGAGAATTGCATGAACCTGGGAGGCGGAGGTTGCAGTGAGCTGAGATCGTGCCATTGCACCCCCAGCCTGGGTGACAGAGCAAGACTCTGTCTCAAAAAAAAAAAAAAAAGGTTAATATAACCTTTTTGAAATAAATATTAAATCTGACTCCAGTTGCTAAAGGCAGAAGAATAACATGAGATTTGAGACAAAGCCAGTTCCTCTTTGACTGTTTCAACCCCATATATAGTCACATCAGATGCCCCCCATTTCTTCTGGCTCCAGCCCCATCTTGTTGCTGCTTCCTTGAGATTTGAGGAAAGATCATTCTTTCTTCTGTTTTAGGCCAGATCCCAGATGCTGACAGTAAAACTGTCTAAGTCTGGAGTGTTACGGCTCCTAGTGTTAGGTTCTTTCAACAAGCACCACACACGCACATGTTTTCTCTAAGGTGCATCATTGGCAATGGGCTGGTGGACCCTGATGTCAAGTTGAGGCTCACCAGCACATGTTCCCCATCCCTAATGATCAGTAGTCCTGCCCTGCCACATGGACTCAGTTAGGGCTGGATTTGACCATCAGATAGTTAAATAAATCAGAACTGCAAATCCAGCAAGATCCTTTCTCCTTACATGAACTTAGGTCTGCAAATAGATATGTGGTGAGGGTTGGGGGAAGAACACAGCCTGATGACATATAACGATAGTATCTATGCCCCAAATCAAAAATGCCCTCCAGTGGGTGGATACTTACCTTAAAACTGCAAGCCCTGAAAGGACCATTCAAGTATTTCTTCCCAGATTTCCAGATATTTTCCACCTGAAATAGCCTCTTAGAACTTAAAATGGGAACGTCAAAGATATTAATGTCTCATTCCTACCAGCTACCGCTTAATCAGTATGATGCTAGGCCCCTTACATATGAAATCTTACTCAGTCCTCACACAACCCGCAGAGTGGGACACAATATCACCATCCCCACGTAACAGAGGAAGAAATGTGCTCCAGTTAGGATGTGTGAGGATGTGATTACGAGTGCGTCCGGATTCAGAACTGCACACTGCATCTGCTGTGCTTTATTGCATTAACTGCTGCTGCTGCTCTGACCCGGGCTGACCTTGCAGTGAGTCTGGAGAAACCCCTTGCCATGTTTCTGTGCTTTCATCACAGTTTCCATCACCATTTTCTTGACCTTCTCACTCTTACAGCCCTGTCATTCAATTGGAGTCCTAAAGCCTGAGAACTGGGGTGGGAAGACTTTGGATTCATCCATGAGTCAAGTGTACCAGTGGACTTTTCAGTTACACAAGAAAATGCATTGTCTTTTTGTTTAAGCAGTTGTGTTCTTTTTCTGTCACTTGGAGGGGAAGGTTCCTAAAGACTACAGCATTCTTCCCATGGATCATTGGCTGGTTCCTCATGCAAAAGTGTTGTCCAGATGCTGTGTGGGACAGATGAACCCAAAAGCATTTCTTCCCTAATATGCACTCCTACACCCAGAATCTTGTCTATGCATGAGAAACAGCTTTGTAAATAGTAAACTAGGTGTCAGTATGAAGTCACATTCCTATGACTCAATGTGAACTGACCTTGATATGAAAGCTAACTGAGTGAAGACAGAGAATGTAGGAGGCTCTGGGTACAGGTTCCTGAGGCATGCTCAAATGGGTGTTAAAAGAAGAGACTGGAATAGGGGAAGAGAGAAGGAATTGATGGATGTTAAAATGAACATATTAATTTTGCCTGTGGCCATGTTTCCATTAATTGGCTTTTGGATCTGAACCAAGAATAGCAGAGTTGAAAACCTAATAAAAACAAAACCCATGAAGAGAAGAAAAATTTTCATAATAGCTCAAGTGAGAGTAATGGCGTGAGCTAATCCAATTTGAAGTATAAACAAAGAAATTGCTTCACGCAATGAGACTGACTTATTTTGTTTCAGAACTAAATACCATGAAGTAGAGGGTAGGTCAGGGAATCTGGCCTAAATATATGGGGTGCTGGGGAGATGGAGGTTAGTTATTCCATTGGAGGACAGAAGAAAAATGAACAAGAAGTTCCTCTGTGGTGACTGACCATAAGGCTTTGAAAAAAGAGGTATTCAAATAGCATTTAATCCACAATGCATGTTATGAGAGTCTATGGGGAGATGTAGAATTTAAAAGCTCACTAAAAAATGTCAAATTAAATTTTATTTTCTACTTATGGTTGATAGACGTGACTTTTCAAGGCCAAGCATATTAATTAGCTTTTAGACATTAAGCACTGTAGAAGGAGGGAACATTTTTAAACTTTCCTTTAAAATAGTGGTTTCCATCATTTTTCGTGTTGTTATGCACACAGAAAATGACAATCTTATGGCACTATGGTAAATGGACTAGGTCATTTGAGGCAGAGCTTGCTGTCCTGGACTACCCCAGATCCACCTAGGCTCCCCAAAGACTGAGGAATACCTATTTAGCATACAAGTGAGCTGGATCCACTAGTTAAGAAGCCCAGTCAAAGACTCTCTATGAGGCAAAACCGATACTGAGGTCATTTGGGGAAAAGGACAAAGCACTGAACTAGAGGGCAAAGACCAAAATTTTTATTCTAGCTCTACCAAGTGTAGGACATTGGACTAGGCACTTAACTTCAGTGAGCCTCAGTCTGCTTACGTACAAAACAGAGTAAAAGATTTCTTGCATTTCCTATCTTACAAGGTCACTATGAGAAACAAGAGTACCATGTTCATAAACATCATGTGCAACCATAGAGTGCTATAGAAATGTGTGGCCTGATAACAATAATGGGTATGATGACATTTTTCTCCCCAGCCCTACCTCTATTTAGACCACCCTTCCTTTCAAGAGTCCCCTGCAATGGACAGGAGTTGACACCAAGGAGAACAATACAACTGCTGAATCTCAAGTGGCTAGGAGCACAGTGTGTGGGAAGTTATTCTGCAGCTGCATTTTTGAGTTGGGCCAAAGAGCTAGTGGGGTTTTGGCTTCCCAAGTATCTCTGTTGAAACTCCCTGGGGAATTTTCCTTTATGAAATTTCCAGCAATTGGAGATCTCACTGGGTTGGTGCATGGAAGCCTAAATGGCTCCCTACTGGATGAAAAAATGTGTTTGAAGTCTGCTGGGAAGAGCTGTAGGAGGGAGTCAAGGGTTCTTTCATGACTCCTACTGTGCATTGACAGAAGCTGTCCCTACCACTGTTGACTGCCAATTAGTTTTGTCTCCAGAGCCAAAGAAAATGTATTTGAAGTGAGCCCTTTGAATTTGACCCATCTTTCACTAGGATCCACAGATGGTGAAATATTAATGAACAGGTGGGTTGCACAACATTCCAAGATTGCATTAGAATTGATCTTTATAGGCTAAATTATTAACACCAGAGTTACCGACATATATTTTCATATGATTAGCAAACCCAAAAGCCTTAATATCAACACAGAATACTTTCAGAACTATCAAACACCACATCTACTTTGCTGGGAATATAATACTAGGTAAAGGAACTGAGATCTCACATAACACTCCTCTGAAAATAGGAACAGCTAACTTTGTAATTGATTGCCAGCAAAAGCTGTGACAATGCTTACACTGGAAGTCTCTAAATATCTTTTCAACCTGAAAGGGGTGTTTCATGATATTTACTGGAGTAAGAGGGGATGGAAGAGGTAGAATAGTTCTGGAAGTCACATCTCTAAATAGAACAAATCTTGGGATCCTCCAAGTTTCAGTCTATGCATGGAATTACATTTAAAGAGGCAATATCTAGTGGCTAAATAATAGCTAAAATTGTTCCAGTCATGACTTGCACCTCTCAAAGATCATTATTCAAGTAATGCTTCTAACTTTTCCTCCAGCTCAGTGATTCCTGAACTTCCCCTATACGGATGCTCTTGCTTACCTAAGCCTCTTCTCCAGCCTCTTCTCCATACCTGGATAATTCAATACACTGCATGACCTTGCTTAGATTTTGATTTGAGCAAACCAACTTTTCTTCTTCTTTCTTCTTCCTTCTCCCTTCTCATTCTCTTCCTCCTCCTGCTCCTCTTCCTCTTCCTCCTTTTTCACCTTTCCTTCCTCTTCCTCCTCTTCCTTCTTCCCCTTCCCTTTTCCCTTCCCCTCCTCCTCCTTCTTTCTTCTTCCTTCTTTGAGACAGCATCTCTCTCTGCTGCCCAGGATGAATGCAGTGGCATGATCATAGCTCACTGCAGCCTCAACCTCCCGAGCTCAAGTGATTCTCCCGCCTCAATCTCCCCAAGTACCTGGTACCACAGGCACTCAACACCATGCCTGACTAATTTTTGTATTTTTTGTAGAGACAGGGTTTCACCATGTTGCCTAGGCTGGTCTGAAACTTCTGAGCTCAAAAGTGATCTGCCTGCCTCGGCCTCCCAAAGTACTGGGATTACAGGCATGAGCCACTGCACCTGGCCTCAAATCATCTTCAATGCAACACTTTGAAGGCAATGCAGGAAATCTGAATTTGGAGCATGTATTAGATGATACCAATAACTTATTGTTAGTTTTTATAGGTGTGATTAATGGCATTGTGGTTATGTAAGAAAACATCACTATTTTTAGCAATGAACACTTAGATACAGAAAGGTGAAATGACACAACTCTGGGATTCGCTTGTCATACATCGGGCAAAATAAAGGAGGAAGGAAGGAAAAATATATGGAAGTAAAAGGAAAATGCTGATAATTCTGGAATTTAAGTGATTGATATTTGAAGTCCAATACTATATTCTCTATTTTTGTATATGTTTGAAATTTTTCCTATTTTCTAGGAAAATTTTCCTTGACATTTTTTAAAAGAATTTTTAAAATCTTTTCAAAAGAGAGAAAGAAGGACTGGCATGGTGGACAACACCTATAATCCCAACACTTTGAGAGTCCAAGGCGGGCGGATTACTTGAGGTCAGGAATTTGAGACCAGCCTGGCCAACATGACGAAATCCCATCTCTACTAAAAATACAAAAATTAGCCAGGCATTGTTGCACATGCCTGAAGTCCAAGAGACTCTCTTGAACCCAGGAGGCGAAGGTTGCAGTGAGCTGAGGTCCCACCACTGCACTCCAGCCTGGGTGACAGAGCGAGACCTTGTCTCAAAAAAAAAAAAAAAAAAAAAGAGAGAAAGAGAAAAGTAAATGCAAATATACTCAGAACATCATAAGAAAAGGCAAAACGAAATCAGAAATATATTTTAGAACAATAATAAAGGAGCATTTTGTTGATAGATAATAATACCAACTTTTTTGAGTGCCGTTTATGAAACCGTCAGGTCAGCAGTGTGGTATGAGGTATATTTCAATGCAAAATATTAAAATTATAAAAGCATGATTATGCACACAAACGTTTCAAGCCTTTATAATTTTTTAAAGACTGAATGACGTAGGCCCATTTATAAAATATTTTCTGAATTTATATTACAATTTAAACTAGCAATATTCTATTAATTACCTTATTTAAAATTCATAAGGAAACAAGTTGTTTAAAAAAACACTCTTGAACTGAGTAAAAATAGCATGAAGTGAAGTTTAGCTCTGGGGAGAAGGGAAGTTGTGCTAAAACTTTTCAAAGTGGAATTTAACCTCAGACTGTAAGCATCGCTTTCTGTAAGGATTCAGGCTTTCCTCCTACACTCTCTGGTCTGCGGCCAATGTCTGGAGAAGAGTATTGCTACTCCTAAATGAGCTTTTGAAAGCAGCATAGTTTATGAAAGGAGCCTCCATTGGAAACCAAAACCTTTCTCAGGGTACTCAAAGAGTTTGAAGAGAACTGATATGTGAAGAAGGAAATCGTTGCATATGTGATGACATGGATGAACTTGAAAAACATTATGCTACGTGAGATAAACCAGTCGCAGCAAGACAAATACTGCCTGATCTCATGTATATGTGGAATCTAAAATAGTTAATCTCATAGAAGCAGGGAGTAGAATGGAGGTTGTCAGGGCTGGGGTATAGAGGAAGTGAGATGTTGGTAAAAGGGTACAAAGCTTCAGCCATGCAAGAGGAGTTAGCACTGGAGACCTAACATGCAGCATGGTGACAACAGTTAATCATAATGTATTGTAGACTTGAAATTTGCTACAAGGTATATCTTAAGTGTTTTCACCACAAAAGAAAAGAGTCAACTATGTGAGGTGATGGATAAGTCAACTAGTTTGATTTTAGTGATCATTTTTCAATGTATACATATATCAAAACATCAAGTCATATACGTTAAATATATGCAATTTCTATTTGTCAGTTATCCCCTAATAAAGCTGAAAACAAAATTTGTTTAATGAGAACTGGGCTGGGTGCAGTGGCTCACGCCTGTAATCACAGTACTTTGGGAGGCCGAGGCGGGTGGATTACCTGAGGTCAGGAGTTCAAGACCAGCCTGACCAACATGGAGAAACCCTGTCTCTACTAAAAACACAAAATTAGCTGGGCATGGTGCCGCATGCCTGTAATCTCAGCTACTCGGGAGGCTGAGGTAGGAGAATTGCTTGAACCCAGAAGGCGGAGGTTGTGGTGAGCTGAGATCGCACCATTGCACTCCAGCCTGGGAAACAAGAGCAAAACTCTGCCTTAAAAAAAATAAATAAAAATGAGAACTGATGTTTGCATCCAGTTGCTGCTAAAGGCACAAGTTTTCTTTAAAAACTATTCAACGTTTTCCAGCTCTTACAGACATGCTGGGAAGGAAAAAATTAAAACAAAAACTGTTTGAGAAACTTGAACTACCTCATCCTGTATGAGGTAAGGCCAATGTGCAATCTTGCATTGCTAATCACTCAAGTAGAGTGCTCAGAAGCTGGGAAACAGGCTAGAGTTAAAAACATTGCTTAAGGAAGAATAATTAGATCCTTTCCGTGTCTCATCGCCACAATTTTTTTCCAGCTTTGGCTGTTATTTGAGCAAGACCTTGTGTATCAAACATTGATCTCGCCAAGTGGCTTAGTGGAGAATTTGCTCAAATTGGTTTTTTAGTATCTTGTTGGCAGAAGGGGAAATGAGTGCTTGAATGTTTTAGCCTTAATGCTGACATGTGGCAACTCGAAGCCAGAGGAATGAAGGTTCCTCCAGCTAGAGAGGTAAGATGAACACAAAGGACCAGGAGGAAAGCAGGTCATCATGTTAGACAGGTGCAATTATGTGCAGAGCCTTTAAAAGAAGAGAAAAGACATTTAGTCATCAGAGAGCAGCCATTCAAGTTAGACCTCAAAGGACGGGGAGGGTGAATCAAACAGAAGATGTAATGTAAGCGAATACACAGAGGCTATACTGTGGAGAGGATGTGGGGGTGAGGGAAGAGGTCCATTTGACTGGAACACAGGGTAAATTTAAGGCAATAGGAGGTCATAAGACTTATGGAAAATTTGGAATTCCAAAATGGGACTGTGAGTTGTTAGGTTGATACTGGGTAGGGGCATTGAGGATTTTTAAGATGTGATCAGAGCTGCCTTGTTGAAGGTAGCAGTGGTGAGTCAAATGAAATGGAGTAATGAGAGGACAGATGGTATTAATCACTACCAGTACTGAGTACTTTCCAGGTGCCCCTTCATATACATAATCTGATTGAATTCTCATAGCAAGAAACATTATTAGCCCACTTTACAGATGATGAAATTGAGGCTTAGGGTGATTAAACAACTTGCCCAAATTCACACAGCTAATGCAGAAGAGGCAGTGTCTTAATCTAGACACAAGTACCTGCCCTTAATCACGACGGTTGACTGCTTCTTAACAAAGCTGAAATGGGTTGTAGGTGACAAGGGTCTGAATTAGGGAGCTGGGGATAGTAATGGAAAAGAGGGATCAAATTTTCTTAGAGGAAGGATTAGCAAGACTTCACCAACAAGAGCCTATGGAGGTCTGGGATTTTGCATCTAGGTGAAAACAGAACGATACTGTCACTAACCTAAATAAAGAATACTTGGTATTGAATAAAAGATGGCTAATATGCTTTTAGTTATGTTGAGTTTGAAATGCCATTAGTAGGTCCCAGGGAAAATGTCTATCAGGCCATTGGAAATGTAGTTTGGTTGCTAAAGAGGGGAGATGGAGCTAGAAAGAGAAATTGAGGCATCACGTGCAAGCAATAGAGGGGCAAATGCGCACGCGAGGGTGGCAGAGGAAAACAATCCCAGGTGTTTCTTTTCTTCTCACTCAACTCAGAATAGAGATGACTTGAGTTTTGTCAGCCACACACTCTTGAACTGTCTACTCCCATTCAGGAATGAAATGGGAAAACGTAGAACACAACTTTACAAAATGGTCACGTAGAATGATTATTTGACTTCCCATCTCTGGGAAGAAGAGAGGCAGCTTTAGTAGAAATGGGAAGATTCTAAGTAAAATTTAAGTAAAAGTATTATTAATTTTTTTAAGAGGTGGAGTCTTGCTATGTTCCCCAGGCTGAATTCAAACTCTGGGCACACACAATCCTCTCATGTCAGCCCCACAAGTACCTGGGACTACAGGTGTGCATCACCACTCTTGGCTATCTAAGTAAAATCATGAAGGGCAACCCATTCTCTCTTTACTTTCTCTTGCCCTAGAATAAGACAAGAATGCCAAGGGCTGGTCAGTATCCCAGGGTACCACCACGAGTGCTGGCCAGAGCAGGCTTTAAGAGGCTAACACAGGCCAGAGAGCCTAGGGCCTTGTTTTGGAGGGTGAGGTGAGGCTTAAAGCTGGCAGGATAACTGCACTCTGAGATTCCCATCTGAGAAGTCAGTCAGTTCTTTACTAACCATTCTAAACAACAGAAAGTGCAGTGGGACGCAAAATTCCACTGCTAAATTCTTCAGCAGCCCTGCAAATGAATGGCATAGTGTCAGTGGGAGGGAAAATGAAGCAATAAACACAGATGGCGTTTGTGCAATCTCATCTGGGTCAAGGAAATCACCTCATCACTCTTCTCTGAGGAACAGATTGCTATCTCTTAGTTTACCATCTTTCTTACTACTTCCCTCAGCTCTATCAAATGTGCATTTTTGTGTCAAATTGCATGTTCATGAGTATATTACATGTTTTTGTTGTGAGTATACAGGAGTTACCATGGGATGACCCCTGTGCTACGAACTTGGAACCTCAAGAAATTAGATTGCCTTTCAAGAATGAATCAGAGAAGAAGTACAGGAAATCATTTTAAATAACAAATGTATTCCTAGAACAGCAAGATTTGACTGGACCGTGGCTGAGGAGATTACTATATCTAAAGAAAGAACACATCCGTGAGAAGGAGATTTCTGCTCAGTTATGAACAAGGCAACCACATTCAATAAATATTTATTGAGTACCTACTGTGTTCCAGCAGTGAGCTCACATTCTAGCAGGGGAGACGGAAAACAAACAAATGCATTTATAATTGGATGTCTGGTTGTGACATGTGTGTATCCCAGGCAGAAGGTCCACAGAGCAAACAACAGCATCTAGTGAGGCTCAGAGATGTGCTCATTCAAGTTCTATGCCAGATTTGAGAAGCCTGCTTGAATCTAATGTCCCAAGTCTGCATTTCCAGCACTTACTGGTGATATTTTGACCTAGCTAATAGCTCTTGGGTTGATTTCTGCTGTGTGACTTTCATGAAGACATAGATAGAGAAAAAAGCAAATATCAAAATTTTACAGGTCAATGAATTTTCCAAACTGAGCACACCTATGCAGCCAGCATGTCCCTCATGTCCCAAATCCCTCCTCATGTCCCCTTTTACCACTCCTGCCACCAAAACCTAACCACTATCCTGACACCAGCACCATAGATTTGTTTCGCCTTTTTCTGAACTTTGTATAGATGGAAATATAGAGTTCATACTCAATACATGCTGCATAGTTTCTTTGATTCAATATTACATCTGTGGGATATGTTCATGTTGTTGTTTGTATTGGTGTTTTGTTCTTTTTTCATTGTCATATAATTTAGTGTATCACTACATCCCAGTGTATTTTATTTAAATGGACATCAGGGTTATTTCCACTATTCTTTTAACAAATTATTTTTCTGCAGAAATCTGTTAGAAGTGGTTTCTGATGTTTGCAACTGAGAATTCTGCCTGATCCACTTTTGTTTAAATTCTAAATTTGTATTGGGTTACCTAGGTTTTTTATTGAAAAATCGAGTGAAAATTTCGGGGTTTTTTTGTAGAAATTCTTTATTTTAAACTACGCTTTTGAAGACAAACATTTTCTTCATGAGCTATTTGGCAAAGAATATCTACTTACTCTGTTTCAACAATGAAGCCTAATGATAAAAAATAACATTCCATATAGATAAAAGCTCTGACTTCCTAGCTTAAATACAGCACTTTCTGGAACTGTAGCTATAACTTGTGTTCTCTTAAGCTGCTAAACAAGTTGGTTAGGAGCTTTGCTCCTTAGGGTTCAACCAAATGACCGCTTCTGGGCAGTTCGAGTGGTTTTCATCCTGATTGCACAATAGCAGAGGTTTCGAAGTTGTGGCTTTCTCCACATTCCCCATTTCCCTAGCAGGCACTCTCAGGAGCTTTGAAGAGCTCAATTTAAAGATGGTCATATCAGTTATTTATCAATTACTAGGATCTTTTCATTTCTTAAGCATATCGTATCAACATCCCTCATGTAGGACTACAGCCTGTCTGAATGGGGCTGTGGGAGAGAAGGGTAGAGCACCCTGTCATTTCTTCATTTTCCTCTTTGTCTGGGTCATATCAATTGCCAGTGCCTCATTCAAGACCTGACTTTTGAGCAATGAAATGGACCAGCCAGCAGTCATTCCTCTTGGTGACTCAAGGAGACTGACACTTGTAATAACAGTGGAAAGGAGTTACTGAGCACTTAGTATGTATGACAGGATTCTTAGTATGGACACCAGGGATCTGCAGAGCAAGCATGTCCATTTCATTAAAACCAATCTCTCCACTCATGCTCTGGATACCATCTCTTTGTCCTTCCCAAGAACTTTGTTCCTGTAAGAAACTCCTCTTTCCCTGACATGATCAATTTCTCTCTTCCTCCAGGAGAAGTCAGATGTGTTCTGCTGCCTACTTTCCAAAAAAAAAAAAAAATCCCTCACATCATAGCTCCCTCAAGACACAGTCCTATTTCTCAACTCTGTCACAGCACAACATCTTGCAAATTGTCTGTAGTCACTGCTCCACTTCCTCACCTCCTTTCTTAGCTCAGCCAACTCTGGTCAGGCCTTCCTTCTCTCCATGCTCCTGAATCTGTTCATTTCAAGGTCATGAATAACCTCTTTTTTTCAGATGCAATGTCCACCTCTGTGTCTTCATCTTATTCAACTTTTCAAAAATATTTGACATAGTTGACCATTCCCTCGTTCTTAAAGTTGTCTCCTCTCCCAGTTTCTATGACACCACTTTCTCCCCTTTTCCTCTGACCTCACTGATTGCATTGCCTCCGGCCTTTTTGCTCATTTCCCTTTCTCTGTCTGATCTCTATTGGGATGACTCCAGGCTCTGTCCTAAATCTTCTTATACTGTCCATCTCTATGCTCTTTGTAAGCGAGCTCATTCAGTCTCACGTCTTTAAGTGCCATCTCCATACTGATGGCTCTCAAATTTAAAATTTCTAGTCTTGATTTATCTGACCTATCCCCTAAGCTCAAGTTCTTATATCCTACTGACTTCTCTATATCACTACTTTCTTTATAGATTACCTAGTCTCAGGTATGTCTTTACCAGCAGCGTGAAAATGGACTAATTCATACATAAAGCCTTTTTTTTGACTGTCCCTCTCTGAAAAGTACTCTGACCCAAAGGCGCCCCTATGCTCATCCAAAACCAGGGAAGTGAGAGGAATGAGGGCAAAGCATCATTCAATACCGTACCATTTTTAGATGAGGATGTGAGATCCTGACTCATCCATAGAAAGTTAGTATCATAACAAACCAAATTCAGAGACCGTGGCTGGCGTAAATAGCTTTCAGCATAAAGGGACTGTGGATAGAGAAAATAAAGAAGGTAAACTCTTCACACCACCCCTCTCACCCATGTCCTCACTACTGCTCTTCCCTGCTGGTCAGGGTCTCTGAGGGTTTTGATAGACAAAACTGTCATTTCTGCTGTTGCGAACACAACACAGGATGCAGTCACCTTTGTTAATTTTGGTATCAGGATCAAGAATATTTTCCCGATGGATTCCTGTTTTCCTAGAATTACCTGCTTGAGAGCTGGGAGGCTGTGGTGGTGTCCACCGGTGACTTAATGAGATGCTAGGGCCCCAATCTCTAATAACTTCTCTTAAAATCACTCATGGCAGGCTGTGAGTGCATCTCAGACCTGTAAGCCCAGTGCTTTGGGAGGTCGAGTTGGGAGGACCGTTTGAGGCCAGGAGTTCAAGACCAGTCTGGGCAACAAACTGAGACCCCGTCCCTACAAAAATTTTAAAAATTCTTTATTTCTCAAATGTATTATAGACAAAGTTCTTGGTTTCCCAATGTCCATCTTTGCCACTCTCTATTCTCCCTCGTCTTAGTAAACAGCAGCAATTTTCACCCCACTGTTGAAGGCAAACATTTAGAAGTCATCCTTAAGTTCTCTCTCCCTCACTTTCCCAAACAAATCATCAGCAAATCCCGTTGGCAACAGTTTCATGTCAAGAGTTAATTTTAAGAATCTTTTATTCATTTTAACCTGGCAATTTTTTAAAGTTTAGAAAATAGGAGGAAAACACCCATGTTTTCTCATAACCTTCATAATTATCATTTTATTAGCACACACTGTCTCATTGAGTAGACACATGCTAATTTACTTTACAGTCCCCCTAATGTTGCACCTTTGGAGTCTTCTCACATTTGATTTCTACAAACAATTTGCAGTGAGTATCTGCATGCCTATATAGATGTTTTATTTTTGTTTCTAAAGTAGATAAGCTGATTTTTGCTGCTGTTTTTGTTGCTCCATAAAAGATCACTGAGTGATTGCCCTAGTTATGCAACACTGGAGAAATAAGTGTCTATTATTCTGGTGTTCAGGTAAAATAGAATTCTATCAAAATGGTCACAAAATTGTCTTTGATGAGAGCCATCATAGTGCAAAGCTGATGACTAACAGGAGATGGTTAAATTGTCTAAGGAGAAAGGCCATAGGAGAGAAGAAACTAATATTCAAAGCTTCCTCCCACAGTTCAAAGTTACAGAAACCCAAGAAGGGTGTACTGCTGGGACCACTCAAGATCCCGTGGCTGAGAAAGATAATGACCCTGGAGACAAAGATTGATGAGGAAAGGGAGTATCCGGCTGTGATGCAGATGAAACATGGGGCATGGCTGCACTCACTGTGCAGCTGAGGCTGGAAGCCACTCTGGATCCAGCCACCCTGGTACAGTGTGGTTGTTCTAGGAAGGACAACTGAACATGGGAACACTGGCCTCACAGCTGGCATATGGAGGCTGTTAATAAGCTGAGTTCTGAGGCTTCAAAGGACTCTTGTAACCGGTGCTGGGTCTAGCAGTAACCAGGACGCCAGTGGCCATGGATGCCCAGGACCGTCTTCAATAGTGAAGCAGCTGCTAGCAGCAGAAGCAACAGAAATGGAAACTGGAAGATCTGCTGTGGATGAATCTCATTATCTTCTTTCTCTGACCCTCTTTGGACTAAATAAGCTCCCAGTATTCTTGACCAATAGAGGTGGGGTTAGAACAGAGCCTCAGAAGTCATTACTAGACTTCCTACAAATAGGGCATTGGAAGTTCAGTGACTAACTAGGAAACAGGTTAGTATTTGTACCTCTACACTGTGGAACAGATTACATACCTTTTGCTCTATTTGGGATCCTTTCCTTAGGCTAGAGTCCCAGAAGAAAGATTACTGTTTCAAAGGGCATGAACATTTCATGACTCCTGGCCTAAATTCACTATTTCCCCACACCCTCTCCAGTGATGAATAATTGACTTGATTTGTTTACACTGATGCCAAGAATCTTGGGAAAAAGGATCAAGGTGAAAAATGGTAGCCCATGGTGGGAGTCCATGCTCAATGCAGTTGTGAAGTCAGCAGCATTTTTAACTTCATTCACTGCCAGTAGCTTTGAGATGAGCATTCCCAAGCTGCTTCCCTGGTCCCTCCTCCACTCTCTCAGGGGCATCCCTTCTGTACCAGCCCCCCTCAGATACTCATGCCCTTGCCCTCCCTTCTCCAAGCTCATTAAAACCAGCTTAGGAGCAGATATGGCATCAGTCACTTACCTTTTCATGTGGCTCTAAATCAAAGTGTCACCTCTCCCAAGCACATGCTTGCATCTTAGCTCTGACTGAGGAATGAAAAGCTTTGTTCTCTATTAAAGGAACTTTGAGCTTAGATGCCCCAGACTGAGAAATCCACCAAAAGCTGGACCTTTGACTTGAGAAGAAAAGGACCCCCATAGTCAGGCTGTGATTTGAGCCATCAAGAGGTCAGAGTTTCCAAGTTGGGACCCAGAAGGTGAGGTTGGCAGGGGGAGGGTAAGAGCAGCCAGAGACTCTGCTCTACCAGGGGAATACAGAGGTGGGAACCAAACCCAGGATAAGGAATGAAAATAGGAGCCCCAGATGGTGAAAACATACTTCAGCAATGTCAGCATTTTACCCAGAGCCATTCCAAGGTGACCATAACTCACTTAAAAGCCTGAAAGCTGTTTTAATGCCAATGAATAAAGTGCAGTTTAATAAAAAATTGTCAATCATTTTTATATAAAATGAATTTGGGGCATGAATGGTTTTGATCTTTTATAGTCCAAAGCTTTTAGTGCTGTTTATGGTTATAATCACTGCATAAGCCTGGGCAAGCCTCACAACCTTGCCGGCCTTGACTTTCTTATTTATGAGCTATAGACAATTACATCCAGCCTATTGGCCTGGAGGGCTGGTGAGAGTGGTGATTTGAGTGTTCAAGTTGAAAGTAAGAGGTGGTCTTCAATGGCTGATGCCAAGCATTACCTATGATCAAGGTCTAATCTCTAGGAGTTCAAAATTAAATAACAGGTGGAATTGAATGCCTTGAGCTTGTCTAGTGACACAGATGTGTAGTAAATAGCCTACAGCCAAAATGTATAAGATACTAATTGGAATATAATACAAACCCCATGGAGAGCAAAGGACAAAGAGAACTTAAAATAAGAGGCAGGAAATAATAAAATGCTATTTAATTTGGACATGTGCCCCCAACGCATCTGGAGAAAAATCAACAAAGCATAAATATCAATGGGAAAACCTAGCAAGATGAGCCATAATTACTCTAAAAGATACAGAGACAGGAAATTGGATAGGAGTTTGCAGTGTTGTTTTGGGCTGCAGGGATGGCCCTGTGTGCCTGCAAAGAGAAATGAGAGTTTATCTCTGAATAATCAGATGGAATTGTACATCAAATAAGGCTACAATTGGTTGTCATCATCTCACGATTGCAGCAGTTTCTATGTTCTGCAGGTCAGTCCACCATCACTGAGGAGATGTGGGCGTAGGGAAAGGGGTCAGGTATGTGGTCAGACATCTTCGTGGGATCTCCACTGCTGACTAGCTGTGCCACATTAAATACATTTTAACTTGTCTGATCCTCCAGTTTAGCTCAATGAAATAGAAGAAAATCTCCCTTTCAAGGCTGTTGGAAGGACTACAGATGAAAGGTATATAAAGTTCCAGCAGATGGGAAATATCAAATAAATGTCAGCTAGGAACAGCAGCAGGAGCAAAGATGAAGGCCAACTCCTGCGTTTTCAGACTCCACAGATCCCAGAATCCTCTGCTCTGAGTTCTGAGTCCCACGGTTCTGATGCATCCACCTGTGCATCTCACCGGCGACCGGTGGAAGAATGAGAACTGTTAATTAAGGGGGGTTTGAGAAGGCAATGAGAGAGGAGCATGAGGAGGTAACCAGCCACTCCACTGAAGCTGCACTTAGGTGGTAGATATGATCTGCCAGCGGCCCCTCCACCAATACCACCAATACAAATCCATGTAGACAGTTTCTTAAATGAATTCAGTAAAATCAAATCTAGAATATCTCCTTCTTTCAAACAATGCATTTTCCCAGTGCCAAAGTACACCACTTTCTTAGCATCTTCCTACTACAAATGGTGGTGTGATGCAGTTTAAATACATGTTTTGCCAATTCTTTTTAAAATGTAGACTTACGTGATAATTTTAATCACATGCTTTGCCAATTATTATATGTATATATTTATATGATAATGTTTACCATATGCTTTGCTACCTGCTTGCTGTGAGTGATATTTTAATTCTTATTTTATTTTTAGAGACGGGGTCTCAATCTGTCACCCAGGCCAGAGTGCAGTGGTAATCATAGCTCATTGCAGCCTCGAACTCCTGGGCTGAAGTGACCCTCCCACCTCAGCCTCCCAAGTAGCTGGGGCTCCAGGTGTGCACAACCACACCTTTTAAATTTTAAAAAAAATTAAAAATCACATTTTTAAATTTTTTGTAGGGACGGGGTCTCAGTTTGTTGCCCAGACTGGTCTTGAACTCCTGGCCTCAAACGGTCCTCCCAACTCGACCTCCCAAAGCACTGGGCTTACAGGTCTGAGATGCACTCACAGCCTGCCATGAGTGATTTTAAGAGAAGTTATTAGAGATTGGGGCCCTAGCATCTCATTAAGTCACCGGTGGACACCACCACAGCCTCCCAGCTCTCAAGCAGGTAATTCTAGGAAAACAGGAATCCATCGGGAAAATATTCTTGATCCTGATACCAAAATTAACAAAGGTGACTGCATCCTGTGTTGTGTTCGCAACAGCAGAAATGACAGTTTTGTCTATCAAAACCCTCAGAGACCCTGACCAGCAGGGAAGAGCAGTAGTGAGGACATGGGTGAGAGGGGTGGTGTGAAGAGTTTACCTTCTTTATTTTCTCTATCCACAGTCCCTTTATGCTGAAAGCTATTTACGCCAGCCACGGTCTCTGAATTTGGTTTGTTATGATAGTAACTTTCTATGGATGAGTCAGGATCTCACATCCTCATCTAAAAATGGTACGGTATTGAATGATGCTTTGCCCTCATTCCTCTCACTTCCCTGGTTTTGGATGAGCATAGGGGCGCCTTTGGGTCAGAGTACTTTTCAGAGAGGGACAGTCAAAAAAAAGGCTTTATGTATGAATTAGTCCATTTTCACGCTGCTGGTAAAGACATACCTGAGACTAGGTAATCTATAAAGAAAAAGAGGTTTCATGGAGTCACAGTTCCAAGTGGCAGGGGAGGCCTCACAATCATGGCAGAAGGTGAATGGCACATCTTACATGGCAGCAGACAAGAGAGAATAAGAGCCAAGTGAAAGGGGTTTCCCCTTATAAAACCATCAGATCTCATGAGACTTAATCACTACCATGAGAACCGTATGGAGGAACTGCCCCCATGATTCACTTATCTCCCACCAGGTCCCTCCTACAACAAGTGGAAATTATGGGAGCTACAATTCAAGATAAGATTTGGGTGGGTACATAGCCAAACCATATGAGTGTGCTCGGAGAGAGAGTGGGGAAGAGGAATGGACCAAAACGTGAACTATGAAAACGAGAAGTAAGGAGGTAGGGAAGAATGTAGTTCAGAATCGGTAAGTTATGACTGACTTCTCAAAAGCTGGCAAAAAAATTGGAAGCTGGAGTATAGGACAGAAATTCATGAGCAGTAGCAATTTCAGCTAAGTTGAGAGAAAAGCATTGAACTTCAAATAAAAATAATGTTCAAAGAGGTGAACATGAAGTTCATTCAAGATGTGGAAGGAATTATAAGCAGGGAGATGCATGCCAAGAGAAACCGGATGGTATTTGAAAAAAAGTGAGATTCAAATTAAGGTTCACACAGAGAGAGAGCGAGAAAGAGAGGAATAAAACAAAAATATTTTAATGGTTTCCTTTTCCTGTGGTCTGCTTTAGAATTCACCCGAAAGCCAATTGCTTCTGTGGTTATTCAAATTTTGTTTCTCTTCTCACTCCCTCCTCTTATCTACTCTCTGATCCCTAGCATTTGGACAGAATAAGAGAGAGGAAGTGAAACCCAAATCATTTTACTTTACTTTTGCTTGGCCATTTGGCTAAGAGATGTGTGGGGTGAAGAGGTGCTTGTGGCCAAAGTGTGATTTGTAAAATGTGTGAGTATTTTTTGTTTGGTTGGCTTTGCTTTTAGCTGCTGCAGTTTTGTTACCCCAGTTTACCACATCCAGTCCTGTCTGGGCACAAAAGAGAAAGACTCAACAAACATTTGTTGAGTGTCTTGACTCAGCTTTGCTCCTTCTCCTAAATATTCCTCGGTGGAGTCTTAGCAACTTCCCATAGGAAATCCAGGCTAAGGTCTGATTCATCCAGTCCTGAATAATGTGTTAATCATGAATTGGATACAAACTGGTCTGAAGTTTGTGCCAGTAAAAGATTTTATAATGCAATAATAATGTAAATAAGAGGAATTCAAACTACTCAAGAGATAAGCTGTTTTCAAACATCTTAGCAGTAAATATTTGCAAAGCAACAAGAAACACACTGAATACAAATGGCGTTTCTCAATTCATTACAGCAAGCCAGCAAGAACCTTGACCTGGTTCTGAGAAAGTGAGAGCACTTTCTCAGCCACTAGCTCATACCATTACATATACATACTAGTTTAACAATACATTATTTTCATAATTTTTAATATTTCAGATTATTCATGAACTTGATCTGTCCTTCATCTATTTAAATCTGAATCAGTGAGGTTTTACTATGATTTATAAAACAAGGCAGAAAAACGTCTATTCATCTAATATTGGCTGTTTCTCCTTTCTTTTTTGGAGAGGAGGGAAAAAAAAGCAAATGTCTGTCGAGCAAAATGTCTTAGGGCTGGATAAAAAGATAAATGTCTCTGAGGTGTGTAGGGATATACAAATGTGATTTAGAAGAAAGAAGAGATTTGAGGAGGTAGGAAGCTTAGTATAGAAAGTCTCTTCCATTAGGACATGATTCTAATACTCTCCTACCTCACTGGGGTTGATGATCAAGAAATTTAAAGTCCCTTCCATGCCAGGCATGCTCCATAACCTAGGAAGAAACTCAACCCATCAGCATGAATCCAAAAAGGCGTCAGTCACGTAGGGCTCCCAAACAGCCCTATACCTTGGGCTATTTGGGAAATCCCAAGTTATTTAGAAGAGAGCGTACCTCTCGCCTCTACCCTTGGTGGTAAACATTGCTTCAGAGTCATAAAAAAGATAACCTTTTTTTCTCAATTGAAAACTGGAAAGTCGAAAGAGGAAGGAAAGAGGAAAAGGAAGAAATTTAGTATATTCCAGGAGTCCCACATTTTCAGAAACTCTTCACCTGAGAATCTACATTTTCCTGAGCTCACATCTGCCTTCTGAAGGGCAACCACTCTTTATCCCCAAATTCAACTCATTACTTGTTCAGCTTTTACCAAGAGATATTTTTAAGAAAAGTCTCACAAAAGCGTAAAATTTTATATATGGCAAAGGCAATCAACATCTATAGAAAACTGATAAACACATATGACTCAGAAGAAGAAATTTATCTCTATGTATTATCTACTATTAAACTTAATGTGGTTTATAAGGCCTTGATCATTGAATCATTTCCTCTGACTGTTATCCATTCTCTTCCTCTCCTCTTCACCCTTCTTGAGATTGTGGGTAATCTCCTGGAATACTCCTCCATAGTCCTACTATCAATATCTAAGGGATTCAGGTTAGGGCAACACACAAAAATAGTCAAATTCAGTTATTCAAGCACCAGTTAGATAATGAATATCTGCCAGGGTTACTCACTACATTCTGGACTAAATATTCTCCCAGAGAGAAGAATAAGGGTGTGCTCAATGGGTACTGATGTCTGGTCTGTGACATGACAAAGCAGTGAAGATTAAGTTCCATCTTTACCCATTCACATTCATCTCCCCAGTCTCTCTTCCCAAGTCATTCTTTTCTTCTTCTCATCTTTTCACCTGGTTTTTCCTGACCCTAATTCCTCAAAGAAGCCTAATTCACTTCTAGATCCCCTCCTTCCCCCATGAATATAAAGAAAATAACTATATCTAGTTCGTTTAGATGTTCAACTTGACTTGATTGCTAGCTGAAATCAAAATTGGCCAGCTGAAGTGTTTTTCAAGAATGTTAATTCTTATTCTGACCGCTGGATCAGCACAATGGGCCATTGTATATATAAGTACACTCACAAGGAGGTCAGTGAAATAGATGATGCCTAAAGCTGTAGATACACTATCTATATGGCATGAATCTTTTGTTCATTTGTTTAGTCTACAGCAGGAAGCCAACTGCCTCACTTCAGGCCAGAGGGAGAAGGCTGAGATAACTGTACAAATACATGCAATTTTCCAAGCTTCAGCAAATGTGAACTGAAACATTGACGGGAAAGAGTTCATAGTACACTTGCGTGTTGAGCTGTTGTTTAAGCTCTTTTTCCCGTGTAATGAGCTCATATACAAAATGTTTTGACTCAACATGCAGGAGGACTTGGCAAGTCCTGAGGGGAGGAGCGCCCTGTCCTGGGAAACAGGAGAAAAACAAGGCCGGCTCAGCACATTCTCTCAGAGCACACAGGCCTTCATGGGCCAGGGTTTCCGTTATTAAAATAAGGAAAGAAAAGAAAAGAAAAAAACGAAGAATCTCTCCTCTTAATCCAGCAATAACTGCAAGAATATAATAAGTCAACATTCACTTTTTTCATGGCTACCTACTACAGAGTGTCCCAATAAGATATATACTTGATACATTAATATATGCTTTAAAAAAAAGAGCAGTTAGACATTAACCAATATCTGTTTTGGTTATGTTAAAGACACAAATGTTTAAAATGTCCATCATTTCAGAGTCAACCACAAATAGGATATATGTTGCTTTAATAAGTGTATTTAACACCTAAAAGTGCCACACACTTTCCTAAGGCACACTCATCTGAGGGAGTTTGTAGAGGGCACAGTGCTTATGGGACCCTGGGTTGTTAGCTCTAAGGCTGCCATGCTTCTGGTATTCACCAGCATGTATTCCCCTATAACCTGGGCCCAGCAACAGATTTACTATATGAACCTTCAATACTTCCTGAAAAAGTCCAAGTACCCTCGGAAAAAAACAAACGCACAAAAAACAGTCCTTTTTCTGTGTTTCGATCAAGGCTAAAAGTAACCCATGTTAAAGAGCCAGGATGGCTTTAATGAATGGAGCACACAGAAGGGCTCCCGAGCAGTGTAGACTTCATTTTTCCATTGTGGGGCTCCTGTAATGCTTTAAAAATCTATTGGAGGATATTAATTTGGTAGGAATGAGAAAGATGTATTCAAGGGATTAGGAACTGGAGGGAGATGTAGCAGGTGGATGAAGGCCTGGACATGAATAATGTTCATAAGGATAGGAAGGAAGGAAAGATTAAAATGGACATTTAGAAAGAAAAAGTGACAAGGCTTGGTAACTGAGCAGATCTAGGAGATAATGAGGGGAGAGGAGTTGGATACAGAGATAACTTCAAAGTTTCTATCCAGAGGCTGGGAGCATGATGGGCCATTGACAGAAATGGCAAACTGAGAGCTAGTTTGCAATGGATCAAGATGAGGGTTGAACTCAGAGATTCTTAAATCTAACACAGATCTCAGAAGGCGCCAAGCCCAACTTTATACTTCCTTTCTGTATATTAGAGACTGAGACCCAGAGAGGAGAGAAAAAGGACCCGTTGAAGGTCTCAGTTAGTTGGCATGGAGCAGACACTAGTACCCAGTCTTTGATCTCTTGTTTCTGTGCCTATGATCATTATTCAATTGTCCTGTGTATAAGCTAGAAATCTTTTGATTGCAAGTGCTGGAAAACTCAACTCAATTTGACTTGAATAAGTAAAGAAATTTATTGGCTCTTATAACTGTGAAGTCCAGAGGTTTCATTTAAGACATGGCTCAATAGCTCAACAGTTTCACTGAGCACCTAGTTTCCTTTCACCTAGTCTCTGCCCGATATTATTCATAGTTCCAAGATGTTCACCAAAAGGTCCCTGAACTGTGTGCTTTCTCATTTACATTCACCAGGAAAGAAAGAAGGTTTTTGTTCTAGAATTCCAAGCAAAATCCCGGGATTCACTCTAATTGGATTTGCTTGGTCACATGTCCACCCAGAGCCAACCACAATGACTGGGGAGCCAAGTGTGCTGGTCTGGGTCACATGCTCTACCCCTGGAACCCCAGGTGGAATCCAATTCCATAGAACCCAATGGATTCCTAAACTCCAATGAGGGCTGATAAGAAGAAAATAACAGAAGCCACAGAGTTAACCAACAAATGTCCATTACACATTGTTTGGCTGAATCCCTTTCTCTTTTTTCCATATCAACTTTATGACTTTTATTGTTAGATACAATGATTAAGTGGTTTGTCCACAAGCTTCAAAAATATACAGAAATCAGAATTTCCATACTCACCATGCACAAAAGGGAGTACAGCTTTAACAAAAACATTTTAAAAAGAAAGAAAAGTAATTAGAGTGAATAAATTCAAATTTTAGACACAGCCAGGCATGGTGACATGTGCCTGTAGTCCCAACCAGCTACTTGGGAGGCCAAGATGGGAGGATCCCTAGAGCCTAAGAGTTTGAGTCCAGCCTGGGCAACACAGCAAGACGCTGTTAATTAAAAAAATAAATAAATCTAGGTAAATGCAACCAAGTCTTTGTCACTAAAATATATTCTAGGCAACATTCTCCAAAGCCAAGCAAAGCCTGTGGCTGCTATGTGCTGGGGCCATTTCCTCTCAATTCAATTGTGGGTTGGGTTGATGGTTAATAACCCTGGAATATGAAGTCTTTTGTCAGTCTGGCATCAATGATGAATGGTGTGACAAGGCTTGGTGTATCACTGATAATTGCTTTGAAATAATTCCACACTACCCAGTTTTTTGGTGTATTTTTTTCTACACTATTGCATAAGAAAGTCTTTAGCAACCACTGGTACATGCTTCTGAGAAACATTTGACCACAGAATGTCTTAGATTCAAAACACATTACTTTGTGGGAAGAAAGGCACCACCCAGCACACACACCCATCCTACTTTTGAATGGACTTAATTTCTGAATTCTAGACACTGCCTCACAATGCTATAAAAACAACAAGAGCCTCATTAAAACCCCAGAGGCTGAGCCCACAAACAGGAATTCATAGAGTCTCTAAGAGAAAGGTATCTGGGCAACATTTCTAAATTTTGAGCTGTCTGGCTGGTTGAGGTAGACAATCTGATGGCAAGAATAATCTGCAAACATTCAATACTGACCAATCAGAGCAGACAGTCTAAATGAACACTGATTCTTACAAGGCTACCTTCCTTACCAGTTAAATATCAGTCTTGCCTCAGAGACTGAGGAGATTTAAAGAGGGAAATCTACACAAGATTGTGTGGGGGCCAGAAAGGCCACTGTGAACTGTGAGAAGGTGAGTCAACCCACCCATCCTAAGTCAAAGAATCCAACCAGTTCCATGGAGAAGGCACAGAGGAAAAGAGGAAGAAACAAAGTAGAAGAAGAAGTGAATGAAGAGGTGGGAAGAGATGAGCAAGGATGATAGAGTAGAAGCCAATGAAGAAAGGAAAAGCAAACAGAAGAGAGTAGAAAGGAATGGGGGCCAGAAACAAGCAAGAATCATAAAGAGTGGGGAAAGGAGAGACTTTGAAAATTCAAACAAGTAGAGGAGGGAAAAAAATAGCAATGAAAGGTAAGGTAGGAGAGGTGTGAAATAGCAATAAGAAAAACGGCAGTGTTAATGAGTGATCATTGAGTCTTACCACTGTGTAATGCAGGGCTCAGAAAACTTTTTCTCTAACCAGTCAGATGGTAAATCATTTAAGCTTTGTGGGTGATGCAGTCTTTGCTCAACTACTCAGCTCTGATGTTGTAGCATGAAGACAGCCATAGACAGTAAGTAAACAAGTGGGTGTGGTTGTGTTCCAGGAAAACTACGAACACCAGTGATGGGCCAGACTTGGCCTGGGGGTCATAGTTTGCTGACTCCTGGTATAATATAAACCTTCTGCAGACAAGGGTGTTTGGGCACCCCACAACGCCTAGCATAGATGAGGTACACAATGCCAGGAATGTTAGAACCACATGGAAAATCCATTTTATAGGCCAAATGGCAGCAATTTTCAACAGCTTTTTTATAACTTTTGACCTACAAAATGTCAGTTTCCTATGATGCCCGCTACCTGCTTCTCGATTGGCCATCTGATCCCTACTGGAGAAGCCACAATCAGAGGGAAGGAATATTCCATTTGGGGACGGATAAAGTCAATAAAAAGATAGATGTCCTCAGTACAGCCCAGGCCAGCATGGGCAAAGGTGGATACTTAATGTCTAGTCAGCTTGGGCTGCCATGATAAAATACCACAGACTGGGGGACTTAAACAACAGAAACTGATTTTTTCACAGTTCTGGAGGCTAGACATGTAAGATGAGGGTGCCAGCATGGGCAGGTTCTGGTGAAGGCTCTCCTCCTGGCTTGCCGATAGCTACCTTCTTATTAAGTCCCATATGGCCTTTTCCTCTCTCTGTCTTCCTCTTCTTGTAAAGCCATTCATTCAATCATGAGGACCCTACTTTCATGGCCTAAACTTACCCTAATTACCCACCAATAAACTTTATCTCAAAATATCCTCGCATTAGGGGTTAGGGCTTCAACATATAAGTCTGGAGAGGGGGGAGACACAAATATTCAGTCCATAACCCTTAAGAAAAGTCTTTCATTACTTTTCGTCTTAAACAAAAATATTCTTACCTTTTTTTCTGGAAAGCAAGAACCAGCTTGTATTGACACTCCTTGGGCTCTGTCTCTCACCTGGATATATTACAACACTGTGCATAGGAAAGATTCACCAGATAGCTGAGAAGAGAACTTTACATTCAGTACTTAATATTAAAGCTTTCATATTGTAGGAGAGAATTCCACTCAGCATAGGAATAGCTCCACAGAGTTTGGATCTGAGCCACGTACTGCCTCAGAGATCAGAACTCAAGCAAATACTCTGCCTCTTTAATTCATACCTTCCCTTATTTCCTCACCCTGGGCTCCTCAAATGCCTCCAGCTTGACTGTGGAGCTGGCTTCCTCTCCAACCATCATTCGTTTCCCAGAGGGACCTGTGGTGCTGTGGAACAGCTTCAGTGATGAGAGGTGACAAGGTCTAGACAGCACACCTCTCCAGGTCCTGAAACATCCTTAGGTCCCAAGCCCAGTATCATAAATATAGGGGCTTGTTCTGGCCCCCAACTCAGACCTCTGACAATGATCTCACTTCCTCTTGTTTCCTTTGTGATTTAGAAGAGCACCTTGCAGCCTCTGAAATGGGCAGCTCTTGCTTGATGAAGGGTTCCTGCTTCAGGAAGCCAGCGCTACCATTTCATGACCTCTAAGGCACAATGCAGGGCATGTGAGGTTGACTTTGTGGTCGGTTGGTGTCCTTTATTTTCATTTGGTACCTAGCACTATGGCCATCTTTCCAAGTTGGTCTTGGCTCCCGATTTCAATCATTCTTTGGGCACCAATGGTTTTTAAAGGCTTTCCCAAGTCATTTACCAGGGTAGCACAAGATGCCTTACAAATTACTAAAGAAATGGCCCCAAAGGGCACCCTTTTGGGTCCACACGAGGAGAGACACAGCTGCACAATTCCCTATCACCAAAGATCGAATAATGTCAAATGTTCAGAAAAGGAAAACTAAGTGGGTGTAGTACGATCAACCCCTTTGCATTCCAAGGTGAACTTGCAGCTCTTATGGGAAGGGAATTCTACTGTGTCATTCTCCAAGTAAATAAAGTAAGGAGACTTTTTTGTAGAAAAGAAATTGCTTCTTAAAGCAAATGTGTGTGCATGGGTGAGTGGGCATGTGCATATTTGCTTTAAAACATTTTCCAATAACTGCTGACAACAGCAACCTGAAGCATCCAGACACCCAGTTTCTCCCCATCCTGACATGATCTTTTTCTCCCTGGAGCAGCACTGACATGTTCCATAGGATCATTCCTGTCCTCAATGGCCTGGCCTCTTCAGTAACCTGAAATCTGCATTTCCTGACCCTTCTTATTCTTCCCAGTTTCTCTACTCTTGTCACACAAAGTTACTCAACACCCAGTAAGAGTTCACCAGAGCCACAGCACCATATTCCAAGGGCAAAGAAGGAGAAAGAGCTCTGCATTTACAACCCAGCCTTGGATTTAAGCCTAGAGATCTTCCCTCCCCCACCTCCCACCCCCATCACTTCCACTTCCAGCACCTATCATGCTCCCCCTGGTTGAACCTCATCCTTGCAGGGGCCAAGTGAAAATTTCCCCTTTGCCCTCTAGAGGTTTACTGAAGATCACAGATGAGAGATTAATAGGCAGAAAGGCATACAAATTTGTTGTTAATGTGTACACGAGAGGCTTCAGAATGAAGACCCAAGGATGCAAGGGAAATTGTCCATGTTCAACAAAGTATGACAGCTTAGGTTCAACAAAGTATGGACAGCCGTGCAGAAATCTGATTCAACAAAAGTCTGTAATCTAATGCTAATAGACTGAGGGGGATCCAGCAAGGCCTGTCTGCCTAGATTCCTCTTGGCCTCTGTGTAGCATTTCCTCCTTCTGGGTAGGACCTTCACTGGAATGAGGGTCTTATGACCTATAGTCAAACAAAGTAGGCCAAATAATTTCTTTATGGCCAGTTTTTTTTTTATTGCATTTTAGGTTTTGGGGTACATGTGAAAAACATGCAAGATTGTTGCATAGGTGCATACGTGGCAGTGTGATTTGCTGCCTTCCTCCCCTTCACCTATATGTGGCATTTCTCCCCATGCTATCTCTCCCCAACTCCCCACCCTGCGCTGTCCCCTGCCACTCCCCGCCAACAGACCCCAGTGTATAGTGCTCCCCTCCCTGTGTCCATGTGTTCCCACTGTTCAACACCCGTCTATGAGTGAGAACATATGATGTTTGATTTTGTGTACTTGTGTCAGTTTGCTGAGAATGATGGTTTCCAGGTTCATCCATGTCCCTACAAAGGACGCGAATTCATCGTTTTTGATGGCTGCGTAATATTCCATGGTATATATGTGCCACATTTTTCCTGTCCAGTCTATTATCGATGGGCAATGCCAGTTTTTACATAGAAAGGCAGAGGAATGTCAGAGTAGTATTTTTAGGTTTTATGGCTGGCTTTGGACAAAGGGAGTTCCAGTTTTTATGATTCACCTTGGGGAAAAGGGATTCCAGTTTCTACAGTATGCCTAGGGGGAGACTGGGACTGAGACAAGAGGGCAGGATAAGGTCAGAACAAAACTTTTGCTTCTGAGGACTTCATTTGGGGTATTGCTTTCTGAGTCCAAACACCCTATTTTCTCCAGCCCACTGCTCACCATTTTCCTTCATGAGGAGGAGACGGTCTCAGTTTACTAAACCTTTCTGGCCTCTGTTCCTGCCTCTATAAAATGGTAATGATACAGTCTTGCTGTCTACTAGCCCGGGGCTATTGTGAGGAGTCAATGAGGAAATACACAAAGAGCCCTAGAACAGAACCCGATTCATCGCTGATGCTCAGTGAGTATTCATTATACCCCACAACACCTCTACTAACCATGTTGACTGTGACCACAGTGAATCTAGATTGGCAAGTCACACTCTGGAATAAATCTTCTCAACCCTCAGGCCCAACACAATCACCTGGGGGCTTTAAAAATCACCATGGCTGCCACGATCATCTCTTGCCCTGAAATATCCCAAGTGTTTGGCCTCCTTTCTTCCTTGTTTTGATATTAGGCAACATTCCGAGGCCACCAGAGCAGACATTTGGTTTTCTTCCTCTTGCCCTTCTCATTCTCCCTTTCCCACTAAGTTTTGGGAAAAATCTGTTGCATCGCAATAGATACCTCTTTTCACCACATGGCAGTCTCATGTCCCTGACTTTCATATAGATTTCATTTTTGCATGACTTTTCGTTCCCAGAAAGAAAGTGGTCATTAAATTTGCATGTCCTGATGCATTCATTGCATTTTCTTTAATTTTGATATCTTGGCCTGATCTGTTAGCCTTCTTAAAAATGAACGCTTTCTTTAGTAGTAGTTTCTTCTCGTTAGCGGAGCCATGCTGAGATTTCATCTCTTAAGAAATGAAAAATGACCTCCCTCCTTAGGATACTGAATAATTCATTAGGACGGAGTACACTGTGGAGCTCTCCTGCTACTCCTGATCTCCTGGCCCTATTCCTTCCTAATTATTAAACGGCGCAATGCCGAGGAGTCCCTTCTGCTCCTGAAACAACTTCTCAAGGGGTGTCATGGCTGACTCTTAGGTCCCTGAGTTTATTCTCTCCTGCTTGTGCAGAAAGAAACAAATAGAAATCAATATCTTAAAACAGACATAAACTTAATATTTTAAAAGCCAGAATATCTATATATACTAATTTGCTTGTCTGTTATATTCACCTCGTTTTTTTATTATAGCTATGTGTTTATACACTTAACTCTTTAAAGTATTATACAGAACTCACAGCCTTTTACAAACTCAACTTGCAATCATGCAGCCATGATTGTCTTATTTGATGTTCACATTTTCACAGTGGGGCTGGTAGAAACTCCTTTAAGCACTGCCTCTGATATTCTCAAAAGCTCCTTTTTTTCAGTCCACAACAAAATATGTTCCAAGCCACCCTCACTTTTGTTTTGTTTGTCTGCTCGCTTTGGTTTTGTTGTTAGTGTTCTTTTCTGATTTATCTTTCCAGGCCTTGAATACTCTGTGGACTATGTGACAATACGTGGAATAAATGACAGATTGCTTGTGTTCCATGAACAGATAAATAGCATGTTACTTCGCTCCAACCCTAAAGCAAGTCCCCTTTGCCATACCCCACTGCAATGCAGTCTACATGTGACTTCTTGGCTATAATTACCAAATGGATTCAGAGGCAGAGAAGAGGGAAAATGGCAAGTCCCTTTTCTCAGGCTGCCTAGATAATTTGTTTAGAGGACTCAAGAGGTAGCTCTTTGGGATTCCCAGGAATAATTGGGGACACATTTGAGGGTCCCACACAATCGGGGAAGATAGTCAGAAAAATGCACCACTTTACTCTGGGGTCACTGTTGCTCCATCATCACTCTGGGAGTTGTTTCCTACTGTTGGTTACCTGGAGTCACACTGAGCTCAAAACCAATGGCCCTGAAACTGCTCTACAAAGCAGTGAGCACCCACCTTCTAAACACAGACATACACACACACACACACACATATCACCACTGAACCAGCAACCCCAAGCAAGCTGACCAAGTGCTGTTCTCCTGAAGTTTCAGACATTTCATTGCAGAAACACAATTTACTTTTATGAGCAGCACTTCTGTCCCAAGGTCTCAGACTAAGCTGGTAAGGACTGATTCCAGGACAAAATGTGACCCACACCCCTAAGCGTCCTACATTCCTCTTCCTGCCCTTTATCTGTTCTTTGTCTGCAAACTCTGTCCCTCTTGTTCAAAACATTTTACCTGCTCTGTCATTTTTGCATGATCACAGGTCCTTCGCTTTCCACAATCAGTTATTTCTGTAAAAGGTTTGTTTTTTCACTTTGAAACTTGAAACAAAGGAAGAAGATTTTGCCCATTGTCAAATGGAATCTGTCCACTGTGAGATGTTGCATCTCTGAATTTCGCTGTCCAGCCATCCAATTGGAACAGGAATGATGGGAAAGTTTCATTTAAAACACTCCTTCAGGAAACTCTCTGTGCATCAAATAATCAAAAGCCCAAACCACTGATCAGTTTGTAAATCTGTGAAGCCCTCTCAAGTGTTAGAAGCAATTTGAAATTGAACTGAAAAATATCTCACTGTCTCTTAGGAACAGACACTAACTGTGGTTTGCAAACCAATGTGGAAAGAGTTACAGAGAACGTGATAACCTCCTGTGAGGTGTGTGTGCTCTTCCTCCAAGTGCTTCCTTCTAAGGTCAGAGGGCTAATCACCTCACTCTGCTGCCCTACATGGTCCCCTCAGCACCAGGAAGTGATCACTTACCACCAAATTTACTTCCAAACAGTAGTTTATCATAATGTAATTTTATTTTCTGAAAGAATTGCTTCAACTTTGTATATTGGCACAAGCTACTTATAAACAATACCAAAGAAAATGGTCCCATATAATCTTGCCATTTATGGGCACAGCACTAAGGAAAAAAAAAAAACTTCAAACATAAATTAAGAAAGTTCTCTGTAAGAGCTCTTGTTGAATTATAGCTGACACCAGTACACACAGCACA
Source organism: Aotus nancymaae (assembly GCF_030222135.1). NCBI lineage: Eukaryota > Metazoa > Chordata > Mammalia > Primates > Aotidae > Aotus > Aotus nancymaae. Next base: position 37,005,761 of record NW_026988471.1, read on the forward strand.
GTCACGCCACTGAATTCTTTCCAGATCCAGCTCCATAATTCACCCTCTCCCACACGTCCTCTATTCTTGAACTTAGAAGACTTTTCTCAATAAGGGTCACTTAGGGGATCCCAACTGGGAAAAGAAGAACAAAAAAGTTTAATAGCTATTCCAAGAGTCATAACATTGTAGGCAACAAATGCTGCATTTAAAGACTACAGACTTAAAATCGTGAGCAGCTTCCACCAGATACTGCATTACCCTGCTAAAGTCACCTGCCTTCTTTGAGATTCAGTTTTCTCATCTGGCAGTTGTTTAATGGGTTTAGTCATTTGCAATCATTTTTATTACCTTCTAAAGCCCCCTCTAGGTACTACAATAGAGAGATAGACACATAGATGATGATGATGATGATGATAATGATAAATGATTGATTGACAGATTACAGATAGATAGATAGAAAAGCCTTAAAAACTAAAAAAAAAAAAAAAAAAAAAAAAAGAAGGAAGGGTGATCCAAGAAATAAGAGGAACCAGAGCTCTTCTCCCTGGGTCTGAGAGCAGCTGGTCCAAACCATCCTTCCCTGAGTCCTATCCTGTTCCTGCTTGGACTTCCCAGGACAGGATCCTCCCTGCCATGTGTGAGACAGCCCCAGACCCTTTGTACGGCTCCAGAGTTCTGGAGAACAGTATTCCAAATGGGAGGAAAAAGATTCAAAAAAGAAAAGCCAAAGAGCCACTGCCATAAATATGTAAATACCTTTGAACTCCACTGAGAATTCCTCTGTGCCCCAATAGTTTCCTCCCTTCCCTGTGGGTTATATTCTATTTTCCCAGGCAAGGAGTAAGGGAGAAGCCATGAAGTTGGAGCCGGGTGGGGTTGGGGGAGTAGCCTGGAAAAGACACTTATGAATGCAAAGAAGCCATAGATTTCAGTACCAAGTGCACAGTATCATCAGCTCCCAGTCCAATGCTTACTCAAAGCACAAGTTGATTAAATGTTTGTGGAGGAAGGAAGGGAAGGAAGGAAAGAAAAGAGAGAAGGAAGGAAGGAAAATTGGTTCTTATGCTTTCCACTGGAGACTTCTTACTATTCAAGGAAGAATTAATTTTTGATGTTTATTGGCTATATATTTTGAACTCTCCACCTTGCCACTACCACATATTCATACTGTGACCAACCTAGCTGAAATGAACTTACATTTTAAATGAGTCATTTTGCAGAGCAAGTAATAAATCAGCTCTCAGGAGTAAGGGGCTGTCAGAAATAGGCCATACTGCTACATCACCAGGAGGTCTTATTTTAGCAGTAGCCCATTAGGATTTCTGAATTTATGCCCTTAATTTATGAGACATTCATTGCAGGGGCTTTCCCAAATGTTATTTTCATAAAGAGGAGATTAATAGAGGGGCTTTTTCTTGCATTTTATTGGAAAAATCTTGCCCTTATGGAGAACATTCAAGCTCTGCAACCTATAAATAATCTAATATCTTTCCTCTGGGTTGTTGTCCCTTAGCCTTCAATCCTATCTAGTCTGAAGCAAAAAATCATGCTTAATTTTGTTTTGCTTTGCTTCTAATATAGTAAGAGCTTCAGGTCAAAGAACTAAAGAGAATGTGAGAGCTGACCCTATATTATGTTTTTAATTATTTGTAGCTTCCTTATGCACTTGGCCTTCTGCAGAATTTTTCCTCTTCATTCCCTTATCCCTACTAGGATTCCACCAATTTATTGTTCTAACCTTGAAGAAACGGCTTTTTATTTACCTTCAGCTGTAGGTGACCCACTAGGTTTCAACAACTGTAGAGTTCCATCAGGAGTCATGATTTTACAGTCACAAGTTGGAGGGCCTTCAAGGATCCATCAGGCTCAACACTGCCTCCTTAGTGAGCCTGTGAGCCACCCAAGGTGGCTGGTCAGCAGTGTCATCTTCTTTCTTTTCCAGACAAATATCTTTAAAAGGGGTCAGGGGTGGGAAAAGAGTATCTTTGAATGTACCCATTTTTTCCCCAAATAATCTTGTTTAATAAATTCCTTATTAGGCCAAATCCAATGTGCTGAAATATCTGCCAAGCATGTCATTCTACACAAAAGAGATCTGCAAATAGCCAGTAGTTGGTGTGAAGAAAAGACATGTGAGAGCGCTGGGTGTGGAATTTCCCATCCTCGGCCGGAGGTCTACTACAGCTTGCTGTTTGCAGATCTGGGCTGAGCTATGCATCACATTGTTCATGAAAGAAAAAGCAACTGTTCTCCCCAGTGCCCCTTCCCCGCTCCACATGGCTGTGATCAACAGCCCCAAGACCCTAATTGCCACAGCCTATTAGAAATAATGAGACTTACATGGCAGAAGCCAAGGGTAAAAGCGACATCTCGCAACACGAAAGGTTAATATCAACATATATGGCTAGTGAGTGCAAAGGGCACATCAGTTGGTGGCTCATTATGGCGGGCTGACCCATAGGGAAAGTGTCATTCTGCAGAGAGGCTTTCTCAGGATGTGGCAGCAAAAGTTACAAAAGATAAGGACCTGCCTGTGAAATGCATTCAACTAATGAGAGCTGAAGATTGTTTGAAATATCCCAATGACCTCACAGATGGGGGATGCTGATTAAGATGGCTACAGGAGGCTCCTTTCTTGTCTGACAGCCCATTGAGAAGCTTTGGTGAGATGTGACTAACAGGCCGTGAAGGTGTCTCCATCTTCTCTGACATGGTCCATGCTTTGGGCAAAACAAACATGAAAAATAAGTCTGAACTGACACACATGTTTGAATTTAGTTTTCCGAGCCATGTTTGGGGGAAGGAGCACCGGTGGGGCCGTCAGCGATGATTCCTTCATGGAAAAGGATGTTCGTGACTACTTGCGTGACTAATCGCATGACTGCGCTGGGGGTGAGCCAACGGCAAATTGAGGTCTTGAACACTTGACAAAACAGCCCCTGTTCTGTGGGTGAAATTCTATAGAGCTTCATGCGTAATTAAATGAAAGTTTCACAAGAGTCTACACCTCAATCATTTAATGCCGATATGTGGCACAAAGGAAGGATGTTTGCCACATCAAAATATATCCATGAAACAATGGAGAAATGTCCTAAGTTTTCAGAGTCAGAGATGTTCACAGAAGAAACCCTGGAGTTCTCTTGACCTTCATTTAGTGTCTGGGACTCTGAAAGGCGATCACCATTATGTTCTCCTCTACCTCATATTAGAGGTAAGGATGAGAAGCACCTCATACTGCTTATATTGATTCTTCCCCCAGGAAAACTGGAAGGAACACCTAGCCATTTGCCATGTCACTAAAACAAAAATCACTCTTATCTTTTTATTTAAAGAGCTTACATTAAACAAGGTTATACTGGGGTTTCATCATGAGATTTAGGAACATTTCTTTCAAGCCTTTCTAACTAGTTGTTTTAGTTATTGATTGCTGAATAACAAATTAACTCAAAAATTAGTGACATCACTGTAGAAAACAAAATTACTTAAAGATTTTTATAATGAGATTTAGGAAAGATTTTTCAAGCTTTTCTAACTAGCTGTACTAGTTAATTAATTGCTCTATAACAAATAATTACCACAAGATGTAGCGGTTTCAATGACAATAATATTTATTATCTCACATAGTTTCTGTAGGCAACCTCATAAGGTTGTAGTGCAGATGTTGACCAGAGCTGTGATATCATGTAAAGGTTTATCTGGGGCTGGATGATTCCTCTCAATTTGGTTCACTCACATGCCTGGCAAATTACTGTTAGTTTTATTCAGGAGGCCTCTGTTGCCACATCAGCTTCTCTGTAGAGCTGCCTGAGTGTCCTCATAAAATGGGAGCCAGCTTTCCCTAGAGCAATAATCCAAGAGAAAAAACAATCACAAATTCTTTTTTAACCTAGTGTCCAAGGTCATGCTCCATCATCTCCATAATATCCTAGTGGTCACACAGGTCAGCCCAATTTAGTGTGGGAGGGAAATACACACAGGCATGAATATCAGAAGGCAAGAATCTCTGGGAGCCATCTTGCAGGGTGGCTACCACATTTATCAAAAATATTTTTTCAACTTGCTTCCTTTTGATCTCAAGAGCAGGATTTTTGGCCTAAGGCATTTAGAAAACTACAGTCTTCCTTTTCAGTGCCTATCCATGGAGTAGTTTACCATTGGTGAATACCAATGTGCCAGGCATAGGGGATTCAAAAGCAACAAGGTGAAGAAAATCGTAACCAGCTGATTGAGAATCCATTTTATGGGGAAACCCACCTCTTTGGGGAAATGAACTTGATATTTAGAAACTAAAACAATATAAAAATTTTGAACAATAGAAGGACAGAGATAGGATATGATTTAAACACCACACCTGTGGTAAATTTGCTTTCAGTGAAAAAGATGTAGAAGAAGAAGAAAAAGAATAATGAAGAGACAAAAGAAGAAAGAAGTAGCAGTGGACGTAGCTGAGGAGAATTATTTCCAACTTTTGAAACCAACAGTTGAACAATTGAGACTTATGGTGGTTTAGCACTGAAGTCAAACATCTTGTCTCCCATCCCAATTTCTATAACCTAAATAAATGCAGAGAGATAGCATATTTATGGATCATAAAACTCTATATTGTTAAAATGGCAATGCTGCTATCCAAGTTCCCCCCAAGATTCAACACAATTCCAACTGAAATTTCTATAAACACGCTTATAAAAATTTACACACTGATTCTAAGGTTTGTATGAAAATTCAAGGAATCTAGAGTAGCCAAAGTAATTTGAACAAAGAACATAGTTGAAGGACTTATTCTATTTGACTTCAATACTTACTATAAAGCTATAGCAATTTGTTCTGTTTAATATTATTTAAGGATAGGCTTATAGATCAATGGAACAGAATAGAGTACAGAAATAGACCACTTAATTTTTGACAAATAAGCTAAGGCAACTCAATGGGGGAAAATAAAGTATTTTTAACAAATGTTGTACAGTAAACTAAGTATTCATATTTTAAAAGAAAAATCAATCCTACTGCCTACCATACATAAAAATCAACTAAACATGTATTCTACATCTTAATGTGAAATGTGAAGCTATGAAACTTCTAGAAGAAAATACAGGAAAAATATTTGAGGTCTTAGAGCAAGCAAAGATTTCTTAGCTATGACACCAAAAGCACTACCCATAAGAGAAAAAATGTTGGTAATTGAACTTTATCAAAATTTAAAACTTTAGCTCTTTGGAATGTACCAATAAGAAAACAGAAGACAAACAAAAGATTCATAAAAATATTTATAACATATTTATCTGGTAAAGAAATTGCTTCCAAAATACATAACTCTTAAAACTCTATATGATGTAAACAGACTTTGACCAAAGTCAAGATATGAATGTTCAATCAACACATGAAGAGATGTTCAACATCATTTATTATGACATATGTATACATTGCAGATTAAAACCTCAATGAGATTATCACTACATGCCTATTAGAGTGGCTAAGATTAAAAAGATTGAACATACTAATCTTTTTACCAGGTGTTTGTGAGTATGGGGAAGAACTGGAATTCACATACTAATGAGGGGAATATAAAATAGTACAATAATGTGGTTTGGCTGTGTCCCCACCCAAATCACATCTTGAATTATAGTTCTCATAATCTCTACGTGTCCTGGGTGGGACCCTGTGGGAGGTAACTGAATCATGGGGCAATTTTCCCCATGCTATTCTCATGATAGTGAGTGAGTTCTCACAAGATCTGATGGTTTTATAAGCATCTGGCATTTCCCCTGCTGATACTCATTCTCTCTCCTGCTGCCCTGTGAAGAGATCTTTTCTGCCATGACTAAGTTTCCTGAGGCTTCCCTGGCCATGAGAAACTGTGAGTCAATTAAGCCTCTTTCCTTTATAAATTTCCCAGTCTCAGGTATTTCTTCATAGCAGCATAAGAATGGACTAATACATACAACCACCACCAAAACAATTTGGCAGCTTCTTGAAATGTTAAATATACATCTGCCATGCAACCCAGCCATTTCACTTCTAAGTATTAAACCAAAAGAAACTACAATGTATGTCCATACAAAGATTGTACATGATTGTTCTTAGCAGCTTTATTTATAAAAGCCCAAACTAGAAACTATTCATCAACAGGTGACTAGATAATGGTTTCATATCCATATAATGGAATACTATTCATCAATTATAGTGATGAACTATTGACATAAACGAAATGGCCAAATCACAAAATCATTATGCATAATGAAATAAAACAGACAAAAACAGGCAATACGGCGTTAACAATTCATTCCCAGGCATTAACCCAGAGAAATGCATATGTCTACTAAAAACATTTATACAAGAATGTTCAAAGCAGCATTATTCATATCAACCCAACACTGCAAACCACCCAAAATGTCCATCAACAATAAAATGGATGTTATAAATAGTGGTATGTTCCCATGATGGAATATTATACAGCAGGGGTCCCCAAACCCCAGGTCATGGACCAGTACCAGTTTGTAGCCTGTTAGGAACCAGGCCACACAGCAGGAAGTGAGCAGTGGGTGAGCAAATATCACTACCTAAACTGCATCCTGTCAGATGAGTGGCAGTATAGATTCTCATAGGAGCACAAACACTATTGTGAACTGCACATGCAGAGATCTAGGTTCCAGGCTCATGAGAATCTAATGCCTGATGATCTGAGGTGGAATAATTTCATCCCTGAGCCATCACCACCCCCACCCTCTGTCCATGGAAAAACCACAAAAGCAGCCCCTGTGTGAAAAAGGTTGGGGACTGCTGTTATACAGTAAACAAATAAACTACCTCTACATGCAAAAACATGGAACATTACAAACATAATATTGAATGAAAAAAAAAAGTCACCAAAGAGCACATAAGTTCAACTACATTTTTATAAAGTTCAAATACATAAAAAACTAATCCATAATGTTAAAAATTATGATAGTGCTTATTATTGAGGTGAAGTGGAGAGAGACCGGAAAAAGCACGAGAGGTATGTCTGAGGTGCTGGTGATGTTCTGTTTTTTGATCTTGGTGCTGGTTATAAGTTATGAAAATTTCTCAACTGCACACTTATTATTTGGTACACTTTTCTGCATCTGTGTTATATGTCAATAAAAGATGTATCCTGTAAAAGCATGTTTTGAGGTTAGATAATGCAGTCAAAATTGAGAATGTTGGTTTTTGTGGAAATACAGATGTTCAGCCAGCAGGAAGAAAAGTAATGTCATTCCTTACAACAATCATAGATAATGATAAAGGCAAAGGGAAGAGAAAGCTAAAGAAAAAAGGTTGGTGAAAATTTACATACAGGTGTTGGAAGAAGAAAACAAAGAGGTGGAAAAGGACCAAGAAATGCATGCACATAGAAGCCAAAGTTAAAGAATGCTTCAAAGAAGAAAGAGGGGCAGCTAATCATCAACACAAAAGCAGTACAGTGGTTAAGAGTGTGGGCTTTGGAGCCAAAATTTCTGGATTCAAATCTTCCAATTTTCATCTATAAAATGGGCTACTAATGGATACTACTTCATAAAGTTAATTCATGTGAACAGTGGCTATAAAGTTCAAAAAGATGAGAAGTACAAGAAATGGTTGCTGGATTTAGTAGTTAGAATCAGGCTACAAAGTATAGTGAGAAAGTAGATGCAAAAAGGGGAAATTAATGAGCAGCCAGTATCCAAAAGGCCACAAGCTGATTCTCCAGCTTTCTAATATGACACTTAGAGTACAGCCAACCTTTCTGGTTCCAAAGTACTCACTTGTGGGGGCTACAAATTGGCTCTGGTCCCCATTAGGAAGGGACCTCAAGACATCTGATCCAGTAAGAAACATTTTTTTCAGCTTTCTGGGAAGTTTGAATGCAGATATGCTCATCTTATAAAAGTAATGCCTGGGATGAGTTTCTGTTTCTCAGATTAAGAAGTTTCTCCAATAAAATTCATCCCAGAAAAGAGAGAGGAGGAAAAGTCCTAAGTAATTGTCTATAGAAGTCTATAGTTCTATCTAAAGTTTCTTTTCCACTGATTGGAAGCCTACTGGGTGAAATGCATGTGATGTAACGAAGTACTACAAGTTGAGTCCTTCAGGGTTTCAAGTAAGGATGAAACTGGACCACAGAGAACTAATGTAAAATCCAAAAGAGATGACACTGTAAAGAATTACTGCACTGAACATGGAGCATAAATTTCTATATTCCTTGTAGACAGTGCCAAACAATATATCACAAAATTCATTTATAAATATTCTTTGATCTAAAAATAATATATCCTAAGAAAGGGTATATTTATCCTAGAAATGTATCCTAAGGAAGAAGTCCAAAAGAGACAAAATAAAAAGCTATATGTAATCTTACAGTGTTATTTCTAATAGAAAAAAGAAGTGGGAGTAACAACCAATAGAAAAAAATGTTTTTAAAAATAGGGTTGAAAACGGCATAAGTATTGGTGGCTACTAAAATAGTAATTATGAAGTCTATATAATCACATGGGGAAATACTTATTATATTTTAAAATATAAATGAAAAGACAGGAAATAAAAATGTACATAGACTGATTACTATCTTATACAATATTGTATACATGTTGGCAAGAAATCAAAAGGAACATATAAAAACAAAAAAAAATGTCAGGAATGGATAATGAGTGGATAGTTTTTTCTTTTCTCAAAAATGTCAAGATTCCTGCTTCTGAACTAACACAGGAACAGAAAACCAAGCACCACATGTTCTCAATTGTCATAAGTGAGAGTTGAACAATGAGAACACATGGACACAGGGAGGGGAACATCACACACTGGGGCCTGTCACAGGGTGGTGGGGCTGGGAAAGGATAGCATTAGGAGAAATACCTAATGTAGATGACGGGTTGATGGGTGCAGCAAACCACCATGGCACATGTATACCTATTTAACAAACCTGCACCTTCTGCACATGTATCCAAGAACATAAAGTATAATAAAAAATAAAAATAAATAAAATGAAATGAACAATTGAAGAAAAAAAAAGACTTCTGCTTCCAAGAAGATGAAAAAGATGTGCTTTTCTCATTCCTCTCTCTAAGTACAAGTGAAAATGCTGAATAGTATATATAAAGCAAACATAAGAACACTTTGAAAGGTGAAGAGAAGACAGTAGACCAGCTAGGGATAGTGATACCCATAAAAAAATATGGTGAGTTTCATGGGTTTTCTTTTCACCTCATATATTCCAGACTTGGAACTAAAGAAGTAAGTAACCTAGAAATGCCAACAAGCACAGACCAAAAACAACCCCCAACAAAAGCCTACCCTCCTCAAGCCAAAGGACTAAGAAAAGAGCATCCTAGGAAGACAAAAAAAAACTTTTAGACAATTTAGACAATAACCACTCTACCTTAGCTAAACATCACCAAGAAAAAAACTGAGGGCCCTTCCTCAACCACATAGTCAAGGGCAAGTGAAAGTGTAGATTTCCACCCTGGCAAGGCTGCACTGAGGCACTCCAAACCACTACTAGGGTGGTATTAGAGAAGACCAAGAAAGGATCTAGGACTTTCATCCCAGCTGGCCAATAACAACCCACCTCCCTCCCTCATGGTACCAGTGGAGAGCTTGTGGAGAACATGAACTTCCAGTTCCGCCTGGCAGTAACAAGGCATTCCTCCCCACAAGATGCTTATCAGTCAGGTAGAGAGTTGGGACTTTAATCATCACCCAGCAGTAATGAGGCTACCCTTACCACCGTATCAATGGAGACACAGGGGGAGCAGTAACTCCCTCTGCCCAGCAAGTACAGTAATATAAAATGTCCAGATTTTAATTTTAAAAATTACTCATCCTACCAAGAACTAGAAATATCTCTAATTAAATTTTAAAAGATAAACAATAAATGCCAATACCAAGATAAAAAGTTGTTAAAATGTTTTTGACAAAGATTTAAAAGTAGCCACATTAAAAATGCTTCGACAAGGCATTATAAACATACTTGAAATGAATACAAAAATATAACATCCCAGCAAAGAAATAGTATCAGGAAAGACACAAAAGAAATAGAGAAGAACCAAATGAAAATTTTAGAATTAAAAAACAAAATAACTGAAATAAAAGGCTCAAGGGATGGGCTCAAAGGCAGAACAGAGGGGACAGAAAAAAAAAAAAAGATCAGTGGATTGGAAGATAGAACAATAGAAATTACCCAGCAAATAGACTGGGAGAAAATGTGCATAAGGCCTCAAAGACTGTGGGGGACAATAACAAAAGATTTAGCATGTATGTCATCAGAGTTCCAGAATGAGATGAGAAAGAGGGTTGAAAGAGATCACTTGAAGAAACCATGGCTGCAAACCTCTATATTTGCAAAAAGATATAAACCTACTTCTGAAAGCTAAAAATTTTTTTTAAAAAAATTTTTTTTGAAAGCAATTAGAGAAAAATGACTCCTTACCTAGGGGTAAACAATTAGAATGCCAGCAGATTCCTCATCAGAAAATATGGAGGCCAGAAGGAAGAGGCATAATATTTTCCAGGGCCTGAAAGAAATGAAATGTAAACTGAGAATCCTATACCTAGTGAAAATATATTTCAGGAATGGAGGGGAAACAGAGACATTCTAAAATGAAGAAAAAATAAAATAATCTGTTGTCAGAGACATACCTTAAGTGAAGAGCTAAATGCAGTTTTCTAAACAGAAGAAAAATAAATAAGGAACTTGGAACATCAAGAAGGAAGAAGAATTCAATAAACAATAATGTGGGTAAATACAACAGGTTTTCCTTCTCTTCATGAATTTTCCAAACTATGTTTGATATTTACAACACTGCCTGGCAATGTTCTAAATGTGTGTAGAGAACATATTTAAGACAATTATAAACAGATAAAGGGAAAGGGGTATAAATGGAGGTAAGGTTTCTATATTTTATATCTCAAACTGGCAAAATGACAATACCAGTAATATTTATGGCACCCATTTAAAAGTTTAAACAAAGAAATACACTTTAAAAGTTGTAGATAAATCAACACAAAATTCTTTTAAATGTTTAATTCATAGGAAAGCAGGAAAAGGAAAACCAAGAAATGAAAACAGAGAGAAGAGACTTAAGCCTGAATATATCAATAATTACATGTAATGTAAATGGTCTGTATATACCAATTAAAAGGCAGAGATTGGTAAAGCAGATTAAAAATTATGACCCAACTATATTCTGTCTACAAGAAACTCACTCTAAATAATATATAGGCAGGTTGAAAGTAAATCACATATGAGATGTCACACATACCTATCAGAATGACTAAAATAAAAAATAGCAATGCTGCAAAATACTGGCCAGCATGTGGAGAAACTGGATCATTCATACATTGTTGATGGGAATAGAAAATGGTACAGCTATTCTGGAAACAGTTTAATCATTTCTAAATAACTAAATATGCCACTATCATACAACCCAGCAATTATTCTTCTGCACTCTTGGGCATTACATTTATCCCAGAGAAATGAAGGTTCTTATTCACACCAACGCTTGTACACAAATATTTATAGCAGTTTCACTAATAATAGCTAAAAACCAGAAACAGCCCAGATGTCTTTCAATGGAAAAATGGTTGAATATTACTGAGCAATAAAAAAGATAAAAATCTTCTGATACATAAAACAACCTAGATGAACCTCCAGAAAATTATGCTGAATTTTAAAAGGGAAGTCAAAAAGGTTGCATACATTATCAATCCATTTATGTAATGTTCTTGAGACAACAAAATTATTGAAATGGAGAACAAATTAATGTTGGCCAGAGATTATAGAGGGGTAAAGATGGAAGGAAAATATGTGTAGCTATAAAATGAGGAATCCTTGTGGTGATGAAAACGTTACGTATCTTAACTCTATCAATGTCAATATTCTGGGTGTAAGATTGTATTACCATTTTTTAAATGTTACCATTGGGAGAAACTGGGTAAAGGACACACAAAATTTCAGTTTTTTTGTTTGTTTGGTTTTTGGTTTTTGTTTTTTTTGTGGGGGGGGGAACACACAAGATTTCTCTAAATTATTTCTTACAAGTGTATATGAATCTATTATTGTTTCCAAATAAAATATTTTTTAAGTATTACATTCCCTTTTATAGCAGACCCTTGACATTTGAGAATAATATGGCCAAACCTTCAGGAATCCTCAAATACTGGAAACTGGACATGTTTGCATAGGCTTTCTCTCTCATCACACTTCCTGCAGCATCACACATTCCCTGTACACATCCTCACACCACCTCACATTTTCAGCTTTTACTGGTGTTTCCTCCTCCCTTTACATTCATTTTCCACAACACCATCCTTATTTCTCCAGAGTTACTAGACACGGAGAAAATCAAGAGCCTGGTGCTGCTGCAGGGGGCACATGCCAGGTCCTGGGCTGCTACAATCCATGTCTCAGTAGAATGCCAAATTACCACCAAGCATAGCTTTCAGGGAGGCTCCTGATCAGTGAGAACCATGGTACTAAATCTAGAGATGTCAAAGGCATGCTGTATCACTCTCTTAATGATTATTTTTCATAAAAGAAACACCAGCATTAGTGCCTTTCCACAATCAGAACCTCACCATAGCTTCAGGAGGAATGACATATGCTGGTGGAAATTTTAAAAAATGAATGAATCTTCCTATTGACTCAGACTGATGTGGAGTGGTGCCCCTCGGCAGAGCAGGCTTAGAGTGACAGCTTAGCAGACCTGGTGCAGTTGTGCATGGTGCCTGGGTGGCTGTCACTGATGGCCCTCTGAGTACCTCCCCAGATGAAGCCCCAGCTGGATGCCTGAGCTGTTTTTTTAACCCTAACAAGATCTGTCATTAAACCTTACTGGAGCCTGACTTTGCCTCTTTCTCTCCAGGCCTCTCTAGTGGCAGTCAAAGGTCACGTCATCCTTCAACACAGGCTTCTGGGCCCCTGGCTTTTGTTCCCCAGACCGCATAGTGATGATGGGCAAACAACCTCTTGGCCCTTGGAAGACACACATGAAACCAATGAACCATAGTCCTTAACAAATGGGCCCCTTCAAGGCCAGCCAGCCAACTACAACTACTTACGATATTTACAGCTTTCTGTCTGCACAGATTAAACCCCGGGAATGAAAAATGGACATCTTGGTCTAATAATCTTACGTCATACATTATTAAGGCAAATTGAGAACAAAACTAGATTTTGTTGAGAAACAACTTCTGCTTCTAAAGACAGTCTGGGGTGAGAATAGGAATATTTCTGGGGACAAGGACTTCTTAGACAATATTAGTGTTCGGTGACAGTGTTTTCTGATGATTTCTTAAACACACTGTGTTGTTTTCTAGCAACAGAATATATTTTGGCCAAAAGTAATATTTCTCACTTATTGTCAATTAGTGCTGTAAATAGATACCTTGTTAATGCATTCGTCAGCAAAGAATCAACATAAAAGCATTAAGATCTGGGCAGCCCAAGTTATCACTTTTTTGTTTGAAATGTGGACATTGTTTCTGAAGATATATCAGCATTTTGGATACTGACGCTGAGGGAAGTGTTATTTCATTATCTTTTCAATCTGAGAATCATAGGTCTAAGGGCAGTGAATTTTGGCAGGGAAACCCTTTTTCCAAAGAAAGGATATGCACGAGCTCAATGTGTTGATTTAAAACCAGAAGTGCTTTGATTCAAGTTAATTAGGAGGCCAGAGCTTTGCCTGACCATCAACTCTACCTGTCCATGCCCACCCCATCCCACAGCCCCCACCCAAGCACCTTCCCTGAAGAGATTCTATAAAGCATAGCTTGAAAATCAGGTCTCTCAAATATATCTGGAACTAGTTGCCAGAAGACTAGGGTGCCTGATGAACCTTCTGCAAAACTATGAGCTTGGGGAAGTGCCACGGTCTCACTGTGCCTGGTTTTCCCAGACTAGGGTGCCTGATGAACCTTCTGCAAAACTATGAGCTTGGGGAAGTGCCACGGTCTCACTGTGCCTGGTTTTCCCATCTAGTAAACATGATTCCCTTTTTTCCACTGGCCCCAAAGAGCTATGATTCTTTTTCTTTCTTCTTTCTTTCCTTCTTTCTTTCTTTTTCTTTCTTTCTTTCTCTCTCTCTGTCTCTCTTTTTCTTTCTTTCTTTTTTTTTACTTACAAGCAACAAAAATTTATTTCTCATAGTCTGGAGGTGAATGTCTGAGATCAGGGTACCAGCAAAGTCGTGTCCTGGTGAGCGTGCTCCTCCAGGTCACAGACTGCTACCTTCTCCCTGTGCCCTCATAGGGTGAAGGCACCTCAGCTACTTCTTGCTTGCTGTTTATTGGCTGCCTGAAAGAATACATTTTCCCCCTTATCCTTTATTATAAAAACACTCAATACTTTACTAAAACATGCTCCATTTGTCTAGCTGGTTTTGGATGTTTAGGAGGAGTCAGGGGCAAATCCTCTCTGGGGGCCTTTCTCAGGGAGGAGAGTTCGAGTAGGGTTAGAATGGATGGGGTGCTGAGGTCTGGTGGTCAGAGACGGGTCCCCTGGGGAGCCAAAGATGCAGATGACAGAGGAAAGATGGAGGTTTGGCAGGGGACTGCAGACAACAGCTGTGGTTGTGCCTCTGGCTGACGGTTCCCTGAGAGGTTTTGCAGTTTAAGCTGTTACACATCTGGTCTGGGTCAGCGTCCCCAGATCTTCTCTGTACTAACCTAGCCCTGCCAGCAGGCAGGACTGTTCACAAGGAATCATGTGGGATTGCAAATCCCTGGGGCTTGGAGGACCTCTCCTCCTCATGGGGAGACTGTCATAAAGGTGCCTCCTTCCAGGGAAAGGCTGTGGCTGTACACGAGGACTCATTTTTCTGTCAAAATGAAGAACTCCAGAAGCAGCACATGTATTTGGCAGCACATCTGCTATTCCCAGCATCTGTTTTGTGCAACATGATTGTTAATGAACTGCAAAGGATCCTGCTGCTGTTCTTATTTTGAGGACACAGGAAGCAAAATCAGGAATTAATTTGTTCCTTAGTTTGTTCAACAAATCTGTATTGAGCACCTCCTCTTTGCAAAGTAAAGAAGAGGAAAAATGAGAGAGATCCAAGATGGCTGATGACTAGCAGCTCGAGCTCGTAGCTCCCAGTGAAGCGCAGAGAACGAGAGGATGCCACACTTTCAGACAAATATTTGTTGCTCACGGACCAAGAGATTCCCAGCGGAGGAGCCCCACAGGTCGCCAGGGCGACTCTTGTGGCCGGTGTGGCGGTTTTGCTGGCGCCTTAGCGCTGCAGTTCTTGGTGCAGAGTCCGGAGATTCCCGGGCAGAAAAGCACCATCAATCTTAACACCGCTGTTTTGGCCGGCACAGTGGATTGCTCAGACTTCGGCGCTGGGAATGAACAAGTTGGATGTCCGCTCAGAGACCTAGTTAGAAAGTCGGTAATTACAAAGACGACAGAGGGATAAATATATAATGAAGGGAAGAAATCAGCCTAAAAAGGCAGAGAATACTCAAAATCAGAACGCCTCTCCCTCTACAGGGGATCGCAATTCCTCATCAATAACGGAACAAGGCTTAATGGAGAACGAGTGTGTTCCAATAACAGAAGCAGGTTTCAAAACGTGGGTGATAAGAAACTTCTGTGAATTAAAAGAACTTGTTCTAACCCAATGCAAAGAAACTAAGAACCTTGAAAAAAGGTTTGATGAAATGTTAATGAGAATGGACAATTTAGAGAGGAATATAAGTGAATTGATGGAGCTGAAAAACACAACACGAGAACTTCGCGAAGCATGCAGAAGTTTAAACAGTCGAATTGATCAAGCAGAAGAAAGGATATCAGACGTCGGGAACCAGCTCAGTGAAATGAAATGAGAAGACAAGATTGGAGAAAAAAGGATGAAAAGGAATGAGCAAAGTCTCCAGGAAATATGGGATTATGTGAAAAGACCTAATTTACGTTTGATACGTGTACCTGAATGTGACGAAGAGAATGAATCCAAGTTGGAAAATACTCTTCAGGATATCATTCAGGAAAACTTTCCCAACGTGGCAAGGCAGGGTAATATTCAACTCCAGGTAATACAGAGAACACCACAAAGATAGTCTTCAAGAAGACCAACCCCAAGGCACATAATCGCCAGATTTATTAGGATTGAAATGAAGGAGGAAATACTAAGGGAAGCCAGACAGAAAGGTCAGGTTACCCACAAAGGGAAACCTATCAGACTTACAGCAGATCTCTCAGCAGAAACCCTACAAGCCAGAAAAGAGTGGGGACCAATATTTAACATCCTTAAAGAAAAGAACTTTCAACCCAGAATTTCATATCCAGCCAAACTAAGCTTTGTAAGCGAAGGAAAAATTAAATCTTTTGCGAACAAACAAGTACTTAGAGACTTCATCACCACCAAGCCTGCTTTACAAGAGCTTCTGAAAGAAGTACTATACATATAAAGGAACAACCAATATCAGCCTTTCCAAAAATATATCAAAAAACAAAGAGCATTAACACAATGAAAAATTTACACCAACTAATGGGCAAAACAGCCAGCTAGCATCAAATGCCAGTATTAAACTTAAATATATTCTAATTGGATAAAAAGCCAACACCCATCAGTATGCTGCATCCAGATCCATCTCACATGCAATGATACACAAAGACTCAAAACAAAGAAAAGTAGGAAGATTTATCAACCAAACAGAGAGTAAAAATAAACAAACAAAAAGCAGGAGATGCAATTCTCGCCTCTGATAAAGTAGACTTTAAAACAACAAAGATCAAAAGAGGCAAAGAAGGGCATTACATAATGGCAAAAGGATCAATGTAACAAGAAGAGGTAACGATTCTACAGATCAACGAGACAGAAAATTAACAAAGACATCCAGGACTTGAACTCAGACCCGAAACAAGTAAACTTAATAAACATTTATAGAACTTTCCACTTCAAATACACAAAACATACATTACCACCTCACACCTATTCCAAAAGTGACTACATAATTGGAAGTAAATCACTCCTCAGTAATCGCATAGCATTTCATAGGTTTAAATGAAATATTGGTTGGCTGTTTGTTTGTTATTTTCTTCCCTTATTCCTTCCTGTCTACATCATTAAGTATAATTATTGGTATAAAAGAGGTTTTCAATACCCATTACTAAACTGCATTCTAGCCTGGGCAAGAAAGCAATACTCCCATTATCTCTCTCTCTTTCTCTTCCTTTTTCTTCCTCTTCTTCATTCTTTTCTTTCTTTCTTTCTTTCAAAAAAAGAAAAAAAGAACAAGAGGAAAAATGAGAGGAGGTTATGGTCTGGGTCCTCTAGATGAGTGTAGGGGGAAAGGCTGTATTTGTGAGGAACTATCGTATCTGTGCATCTCATGCACATTGAGTACTCAACAAAGGAAGGGACCCAGCTACAGCAAATCAGTCTGCATCGAGGAGGTGAAGAGTAATATCTCCACAGGCCAGCAAGAAGCAAAAACATTCCAGGTGGAGGGAAAAGCATTAACAAAAGTTAATGGAGAAGGGTAAAAGTGGAGAAGGGTAAGCAGAACATATGAGTGAAAATCACAAGCAATTTCTTTTTGACTAGAAACCAAACTATATGAAGGAAGAAAATAATGCTGGCAACACAATTGGAGAAGGATCCTAAGGGCCTTGAATGTCACACTAAGAAGTTTGCAAGCCACCAAATAGCTTAACTAACTGATAGAGTGTCCTGATTGTGGCTATATTTCAGAAAGATAAATTTGCAAACAGCATACAGGATGGACAATGGTCAAGGCGGGAGAGAATAAAACCAAATATAACAGAATCTGGTAAGAGCCTTGCATCAGTCAGCATAGGCTCAATTATATTATAGTAACAGACAACCCCTAAATCATAGCCGCTGAAACAATAAGGGTTTATTTCTTGCTCATGCTATAGGTCACTTGTGAAGTGGCTAGAGGCTCTGCTCCTCATACCCTCTCTCCCAGATCCAAAGTGTCAGAGAAGCTAGGATTGCAATTACCGCTAGGTGCTTTAACAGGAAGGGAAGTTACCTCATACCATATACAAAAACAAACTCAAAATGGATCAAAGATCTAAATGTAAGGGCCCAAATTATGAAACTATTAGAAAAAAAACATAGGGATAAACCTTCAAGACCTTGGATTTAGCAATAGATATGACATCAAAAGTACTTATATACGACATCAAAAGTACTTAGATATGACATCAAAAGTCATCTTACATATGATATCAAAAGTACAAGCAATCAAAGAAAAAAATAAATGTTTGTTCTCAAAAAAATTAAACACTGTGTGTTTCAAAGAACACCATCAAGAAAGTGAACAGACAACCCAAGGAATAGAAGAAAATACTGACAAATCATATATCTGATAAAGGACTTGTACCTGGAATATATAAAGAATATATAAATATATTATTACAAGTCAATAATAAAAAAAGACAAATAACCCAATTTGAAAACAGGCAAAAAAATTTGAATAAATGTTCCTCCCAAGAAGATACACAAATGGCCAATAAGCACATGAAAAGATGTCCAACATCATTCGTCATTAGGTAAATGCATGTCAAAACCATAATGATATAGCCACCTCACACCCAATAACAGGCCTGTAGTTAAAAAGTCAAATAATAAAAAGTGTTGGTGAGGATGTGAAAATACTGGAACCTTCATACACTGCTGATGGAAATATAAAATGGCAACATCACTTTGGAAAACAGTCTAACAGCTCATCAAAAATTTAAACATAGACTTTCCTCTCGGGTATAAAACTAAGAGTGGAACTCCATAGCAATTCCATTCTTAGTTATACACCCAAGAGAAATGAAATAGGACCAGGCGTGGTGGCTCAGGACTGTTATCCCAGCATTTTGGGAAGCCAAGATAAGCAGATCACTTGAGGCCACGAGTTTGAAACCATTCTGGCCAACATGGCAAAACCCCATCTCTACTAAAAATACAAAAGTTAGCCAGGTATGGTGGTGTGTGCCAGTAGTTCCAGCTACTCAGGAGGCTAAGGCAGAAGAATCACTTGAACCCAGGAGGTGGAGGTTGTGGTGAGCCAAGATTGTGCTACTGCACTCCAGCTTGGGCAACAGAGTGAGACTCTGTCTCAAAAAAAAAAAAAAAAATGGAATAAACGGGTCTACACAAAAACTTGTATGTAAATGTTCACAGTGGCATTATTCATAATAACTAAAAACAACCCAAATGTCCAACAACTGATGAACAAATAAAATGTGGGATATATGCACAATGGAATTTTATTTGGTCATAAAAAGGAATGAAGTACTGATACATACTACAACATAGATGAACCTTGAAAACAAGTGAAAGAAGCCAGTCACAAAAAAGCATATATCATATGATTCCATTTACATAAAATGTCTAGAATAAACAAATACACAGAGATGAAAGTAGATTAGCTTAGGGCTGAGGGGGATGGGGATATTGGAGGGAGATAGCTAATGGGTACAGAGCTTCTTTTTGAGTTGATGAACTATTCTGAAGTTCATCGTGGTGATAGTTGCACCACTCCATGGATATATTAAAACCATTGAATTGTACTCTTTAAGTGGGTAAATGGTTTACCATGTGAATTATATCTTAATAAAGCTATTACAAAAAATGGAAATGAACATTGCCTTAGAGCACTTTGTGTTTCTTTAAAAAATAATAGCTTCCAATTGCATCTAGCTGACTTGTACATTAGGCATCCTTATACCCCACAGAAGGACCAGAAGTACATGCCTGGCTTTTCCTGGTTTCTGTACACATGAAAAGAGTGAGCAAAATCTTTTCACTACCTCTGACTTCAGCCAATACACGGGTCTTACTGAGAGTCCAACCATTATGTTCACTGTACTCCTAAGGATGTCTGCTGTCCTGGATGAAGAATGTAACAGGACATTTTGGTGGCTTATCAAAAGCTGCTATTCCCAACACTCACCGCTTGGTACAGAACTCTGGAGGAAAGAGATGGGAAATGTTAATGGGGCTCAAGGTGCTTCTAAGGAGGAAATGGACCAAGACCTGCAGCTTTTCCCTTAAGGAAACCAAAGCTATTAGATTCTTCGTAATATACTGAGCTTTAACAGATGTTCTCAGTCAAGAAAGGACACCAATTAGAATTTCAACAGGTGGAGAAAAAGTCTAGAACAGAGACTGACTCAGGGGCAGGCCCTTGGCTGTGGTAGAGGGAATAGTAGAGACCATCCAGGTATCCCTCATGGTCCCAAGACAGGAGCAAGCAGAATGGTAAAGAACACCAGGGACTCAGGTGTCTATAATGTGGAAAGCCTCCTAAGAGGGACAACCTGGAATTCCTGCCCAGAGCACACAATAAAGATACTGTATAAAATGGTATGACTGAGGCACAGCTTTGTTTGCTGGTTCAGGATATTTAGACCTCATGCTTAACTAAAACCCTGCAAGCAAGCAATTCTCCAATGCCATTTTAATGAGATGTCACCTGTTAATTCTGTAAAGATAATTATCTTAAGTTGAATTTAAGATTAGCATACTGGAAGCAGCATGAAATGGATATCTACCTTCATTATTTCTGGAAGAGAAATCACACATAGAAAAACTTTTTATTGCCATAATCACTACAGTTTTTTATTGAATGACAGCAAGTCAGTACATACATAGGCAGGCTATCCACACCGTATGGGTTCCTGGACTGGTCCATTCTCACATTGCTATAAAAAAAAAATCTAAAATGGAATGATTTCTAAAGAAATGAGGTTTAATTGGTTTGAGGTTCTGCAGGCTATACAGGAAGCATAGTGGCTTCTGCTTCTGGGGAGGGCTCAGGTAACTTACAATCATGGTGGAAGACAAAGGAGGAGCAGCAGTTCACATGGCTGGAGAAGGAGCAAGAGAAAGAGGGGGGAAGTGCCACATGCTTTTAAACAACCAGATCTGGTGATAACGCATTCACTCACTATCCTGAGAACACCATCAAGGAGGTGCTAAATCATTCATGAAGGATGCACCCTCATGATCCAGTCGCCTCCCACCAGGCCCCACCTCCGACACTGGGGATTAAAATTCAACATGAGATTTGGGTGGGGACACAGATCCAAACCACGTCAGCTCCCAACACAAACCTGGTTCTGCTGCGTCAGGGAAGGCTCTTTGCATGCTCCATGGCTTGTTCCCAAATTGTCCATATGATAACTCAATTAATCTCCACTTTTCCACAAAGACCCAAGAAACCTAAATTTGAAATCGTTATTTGACCTCATGATCATAAACGCAAGCACTAACGCTGAAATCATGAGATTATAATATCTGAGGATCTTCTACAGCAAAGGTAGTAAACTCTTTCTGTAAAGTGCCAAATGGTAATTGTTTCAGGTTTCATGGACTGTACATTTTCTGTCACAACTACTCAACTCTGCACCATAGACACTATGTAAACACATAGGCATGGATGTGTTCCAAGAAAACTTGTTTTACAAATAAACAGGTGCTGGGCCAAAGTTAGTCCAAGGGCCATAGCTGGCTGAGCTCTGTCTAGAACACCCTTAAATTATCTTAAACTTTATACTGTAGTTTACCCTAAACCACAAGGAGTATGCTCCAAGACCCCCAGTGGATGCCTGAATCCTGGGATAGTATGGAACCCTCTGTATACTATAGATACTGTTTTTTCTGTATGTACATATGTATGTTAAAGTTTTAAGTGTGACAACAAAACCATAACAAATTTCTTTTTCCCTCTCCACAATTTCACAGATAGAAAGTTGATTCTCACTATAGATCCTAGCAACCTCAGCATATAATTGTTTTTCTTTACTTGTAAGTCAAGAAAGTTCACCTTTTCACTTAAATGAAAAGTTACAACATCTCTTTGGCATATTCAAATTGCCAGCATCACTACCCTTGTACCTGGGGACCATTATTAAGAGAAATAAGTGTTACTTGGACACAAGCACTGTGATACCGTGACAGTCAAGATGTGGCTACTGGTTAGGTGGTAAATACATTGTGAATATGCTGGACAAAGGAATAATTCACATCTTGGGCAGGACAGAGCAGGATGGCTCAAGATTTCGTCACACTATTCAGAACTGCATGCAATTTCAAATTTATTGTTTATTTCTGGAATTTTCCGTTTAATATTTTCAGACCATGGGTAACTAAAGTCACAGAAAGAAAAAGCACAGATTATGGGGGACTGCTGTATTATAATTAAAACACAAACATAAAATTGTAAAATTATCTTATATAACTTGAACTTTTGAGAAGGTGGATCTGTGGACTTGAGAAATGCTTGCCTGAGGAAGCCAGAATATGGATACACGCCAGGAGAGACGAATTTTGACGCAGTTTGAGAGGCAATATATACACTGTGAAAATGACCCCCGATGGCCCCTGAGGATAGAGGCTTGAATTTGCTATGCCTGTGTCCCCCATTGGGTCTAGTGTAATGTCTTAGCAACAGAGGGTGCTCAATAAACGATGGTTAAATAGATCAAGTAAAAAGCAACAGAGGATTTCCAGTTTAAGATCTTCCATGTAAAGAGCTTGGAAGTCATCACTCCTGTCTTCAAAATGAGAAAAAAAAAGGTGAACAAATTAAAAATCAACAACTTTTTTTTTTGAACTATCAGAGAAGTGAAATTGCAGGGCAAATCACCCATCCCAAAATCTAGGAAGACTGCTGAATATGGAAAATCACAGCTGATTTTCAGTATTCACCAGTCTTACCTGAAGCAGAAGCCACTGGAGCCAGTAACTGGGAACACTTTGATGGTAATTTTGAAGAACTGATGGAGGCAGAGTGTGGACTACTTGAGGTTTAAAAACCCTGGGGGCCCAGCCTTGGGGTGGCAGTAGGGGTATGCAGGCCTTTCCAGTTTTTACCTCCAGGATCTCTACCAGATCCTCACAGTGCAGAATGAAGAAAAAATCTCCTCCTGTCTCTAGTAGGGGAGGGAAAACAACAGGGGAAAAGCAACAGCAGGAAACTATGCCCAGGGCATTCTTCATAACAAAAGCCCGTGCTCTGAGGGAAATCACTCTACTAGAGCCCTATCTGATCTAGGGGAAAGAGAAATTAGCCAGCTCTAACCCCCTCTGGGCTTCTCATCTCACTTTAGGGGAGGGACAGGGCGAGGAATGCCTCTGAAGGTCACAGTCCAGAGATTCAGGCCCACTTTCTTAAAAAGGGAGATTTAATCTTAAGATTATAGAACACTTCCCCATTCCCACTCTCTATCCTCTTGTCAGCAGGGCTCTAGTATAACAACAGTGCAATACAACAGAGAGAACTGCACAGCCCAGATTCCATTTAAGAAGGATTTCTTGGGAAGATGTAAAGACAACAGGAAAAAAGATAAAGGAAACTGAAGCCTCTGGCACCCACAGCTACAAACGGCATTAAACACAGCCCAGCTCCTGGCCTGTTAATAGAAAACTTCACACTAACAGTCAGTTATCTCTGTTTCTTTACCTAGCACAATTATGGCCAGCTTTCAACAAAAAAGTAAAAGATACGCTAAAAGGAAATAAAAAAACACAGGTTAAAGAAACAAAACAAGCATAAGACTTGGTTATAACATAGATTTTGAGATTATCAGATAGGGAATTTAAAATAACTATGATTAATAGTTAAAGAATCTAAAGAAAATTTAGCCAACATGCAAGAACAGATGAGTAATGCAAACAAGGGATGGGACATCTAAAAAGAATCGAAAGGAGATCTGAGAAATCAAAAATATTGTCACCGAAATGCAGAATGTATTTGATGGGATCATTGATACACTGAACATAGTTGAGGGAAAAAATCAGAGACTGAAGAAATGTCAATAGAAACTTCCCGAAACAAAAATGCGAAGAGAAAGAAGAATGAAAATATATGGAACAGAATGCCCAAGAACTGTGGGACAATTACAAAGGTATAACATATGTGCAACTAAACTGGTGAAAGGAGAAGAAGAAAAGGGAACAGAGGATACATTTGACATAGTAATAGCTGAGAAATTCCCAAAATTAATGACAAACACCAAACCACAGTTCCAGGAAGCTCAGAGAACGCTAAACATGTTAAATAGCTAAAAATTTATACCTAGGCATAGTACACTGCAGAAAACCAAAGATACAGAGAAGATTTTGAAGGAAAAGAAATCCTTACCTGTAGAAGAAGAAAGATAAAAATCATATCACGTTTATCTTCAGAAACCATCCAAGAAAGAAGAGAGTGGAGTGAAATATTTCAAGTATTGAAAAAAAAGAACCACCAACCTAGAATCCTGTATCCAGTGACATTATCCTTCAAAAGTAAAGGAGAATTTCAAATTTATTGTTTATAAACAAAATGCTATAAAATTTTGTTTTATACAAACAAAAAATTGAGGGAATTGTTTATTTTATACAAACAAAAAATTGAGGGAATTTGTTGTGAGTAGACTTGCCTGTGTAAGACTTGCCTTGCCTTGCCTTCCAAGTGAAGGAAAATAATATAGGTCGGAAACTCAGATCAACATTTTTAAAAGGAAGAGCACTAGAAAAGGAATAAGTGAAAAAGAAAGTAACATTCTTTATTTTTCTTATTCTTAACTGATCTAATAGACGACTTTGAATATTGTTCAAAGTACTAAGAGTAACAATGATCTAATAGATGACTTTGAATATTGTTCAAAGTACTAGTAGTAACAATGTACTGGGTGATTATAGTATATGAATAAGTAAAGGGCAGTAATGTTATAAGGGAAGGAAGGGAAGAATTTGGAATGCTCTGTTATAATATAACTGCACTACCTAGGAAACATTATACTATTATTTGAAAGTAGACTTGATCAGTTGAAAATGTATATAGCAAACTCTAGGGTAACTACCAGAAAATGGTTTTTAAGATGTCTAATTGATATGCTAAGAAAAGAGAAAAAATTATAGCATTATATCCATATATTAGAAAAGAAAAAAATCTAAAACCAATCATCTAAGTTCCCACATTAGGAAACTTAAAAAAGAAGAGCGATATAAACCTAAAGCAAGTAGAAAGAACAAAATAATAAAAATTAGAACAGAAATCATGAAATTGAAAAAAATTAGTGGAGAAAACAACGAAACCAAAATCTGGTTCTTTGAAAATGTCAGCAGAACTGATAAACTTCTAACTTGGCTAACCAAGAGCAAAAAAGAGAAGGCACAGATTACTAATATTGAAAATGAAAGAACAAATACTATTGATCTCATGGACATTAAAAGGATACTTTTAGAAACGTATGAAAAACTCTATGCTCACTAATTTGATAACTTGGTGGAAATAGACCAATTATTTGAAAGACACAAACCATTAATATCAAAATTCACACATGAAGAATAGAATATCTGAATATTGAAGAAATTTAATCAATAACTAATAACCTTCTGAAAAAAAGAATGCACCCATGCCTAAATGTCACCAATAAATTTTACCATTTAAAAAAGAAATAGCAATTCTCTCCAAGCTCTTCTTTAAAAAATAAACGCAGAAGGAACCTTCCTAATTTATTCTATGAGGCCAGCACTACCCTAACACTAAAACCAGATAAAGACATTGCAATAAAGAAAAACTTAGGCCAATATCTCTCATGAACATAGATACGAACCCCCCAACAAAGTACTAGCAAATCAAATAAAACAATATATAAAAAGAATTATACAACATGCCTGAATGAAATTTAATCCAGGTATGCAAGCTCGGCTTAACATTTTAAAACCAATTAATGTAATTATAACCTTAACAACTTGAAGAGGAAAAATCTTATGATCATATCAATGGATGCAGAAAAAGCATGTGAAAAAATTCAATACCCATTCATGATAAAACTGTCAGCAAACTAGAAATAGAGGGAAACATTCTCAACTTGATAAAGAACAGCTGCAAAAAAACCCTACAGCTAACATTATATGTAATAATGAAAAACTAGATGCTTTCCCCCTAAGATCATAAACAAAGCAAGGATGTCTCCTCTCACTGCTCATATTCAAAAATCACACTGGAAGTCATAATTTATGAAATAATAAAAAAGGAGATAAACATTATATGGATTGTCAAGGAAGAAATAAAGCTGTCTTTTGTTTGCAGATGACATGATTGTCTATATAGAAAATCCCAAAGACTCAACAACAACAACAAATAACCTCCTGGAACTAATAAGTGATTATAACAAAGTTTCAGAAAACAAGATTAATATATAAAAGACAAATCTTTCCTATATACCATCAATGAACAATTGGAACAAGAAATTAAAAGCACAATACCATGTCCATTAGCACACAGACACACAAGGAAATACCTAGGTATAAATCTAACAATCTATGTACAGGATCTGTGAGGAAAACTATAATACTCTAATGAAAGAAATTTTAAAAGATCCAAATAAATTATATTTAATCATCTATAAATATCCAAATTTTCAAAATATTTATCTGTAAATTTGGTATTTAAATATTAAAAATATTCTATGTTCATAAGCAGAAAGAGTCAATATTGTTAAAATGTTGATTGTTTTCAACTTAATTTATAGATTCAATGTAGTCACAATCAAAATCCCAGTAACATATTGTGTGGCTATCAACAAACTGCTTCTAAAGTTTATATGGAAAAACAAGTTTATATGGAAAGGCAAAAAACCCATTTATTATTTTATGAATTCACCACAGAATACAGAAAAAGAACAAGGTAAGAGCACTGACACGACCCAACTTCAAGCTCCAGTAATCAAAATGTCTTGATATTGGGGAAAGTATAGGCAAAGCGATCAGAACAGAGTAAAGAGTCCAGAAATAGACCCACACAAATATAGTTG
Organism: Aotus nancymaae; assembly: GCF_030222135.1. Taxonomy (NCBI): domain Eukaryota; kingdom Metazoa; phylum Chordata; class Mammalia; order Primates; family Aotidae; genus Aotus; species Aotus nancymaae. The sequence goes on from NW_026988471.1 coordinate 37,032,507, forward strand.
ACTAATCCTTGACAAAGGAACAAAGGTAATTCAATAAAAAAAGAATAGTCTTTTCAACAAATGATGCTGAAAAAAATTGCACACCCATAAGTAAAAGAACAAGAAGGAAGGAAAGAAGAAGGAAGGGAGGGAGGGAGGGAATGAGCAAAGATCTGAATCAATACCTAACTTTAAAAAAAACTTACAGTTGGTAAACAAGCACATGAAAAGATGCTCAATATCATGTGTCATTAGGGAATTGCAAATTAAAACAACAGTGAGATACTACACATCTATTAGAAAGGCTAAACTACAAAAATACTGACAGTACCAAATGCTGGTTAAGAACACAGAAAAAGAGAAGTTCTCATTCCTTGCTAGTGGGAATACAGAATTGTACAACCACTTTGGAAAACCATTTGGCAGTTTCTTCCAAAGCTAAACACAAACTTATCATATGTTCCAGCAATCATGCTCCTAGATTTTTGCCCAATTGGTTTTAAAACATGTCCACACAAAGCTTACACACAAATGTTTATAGCAGTTTTTGCAATAAAATCACAATCACCAAAATCTGGATATCCTTCAATAGGTGAACAAATAAGAAAGTAGTGGTATATCCATATATGGGATGATTTTCTTTTCATAAAAAGAAATGAGCTATGAAGCTATAAAATGTATGAAGGAACCTTAAATGCATATTGCTAAGTGAAAGAAGCCAGTCTTAAAAGGTTACATACTGTATGATTCCATCTATAGGGCATTCTGGAAAGGCAAAACTATGGAGACAGTAAAAAATCAGTGGTTGCCAGAGGTTGGGAGAGAGGAGGGGAGGAGAGATGAATAGGTGAAGCACAGGGGATTTTTAGGGCAAAAAACTCTTCTATACGATACTATAATGATGGATATATGACATTATACATTTGTTAAAACCAATAGAACTATACAACACAAAGATTAATGTAATCTATGAACTTTAGTTACTAATATTGTATCAATATTTTTTTCATTAACTGTAGCAAATGTTCCATACTAATACAAGGTGTTAATAACAGGGAAACTGTGGAACATTTGGGAAGAGGAGGTTCTATACTATGAGCTCAATTTTTCTGTAAATCTAAAACTGTTCTAAAAAATAAAATCTAATAATCCTTTAAAAATCAACACAGGGTAAATTGCCACATGTAAGATTCACAGAGTAAAAGAATGATTTAAAAAAAAGAAAGAAAGAAAGAAAAAAGAATGCTGAAGATCAAATAGTTTCAGATCTAGCAGAGGCCTTAGAACTGGTCAGACTCTCACCAAATCTTCACTGGGCAGTTACAGAGTGTCACTGTCTGCATGAGGCACTGCATGTATAGTAAAAACAAGACAGCCCCCATCACAACATAGCAGTAAGTGAAAAAGTTCAAATGATTTTATTTTTGATGTGTGCATGTATAAGAGAGAGAATAGAGGGTAGAGAGAGAGAACATTGAGAGGATGCTCACCAAGACATTAACAGTAGTTATTTCTGGATGAGCTTTTATTTTCTTTTACTAGTTTCTATCATTTTATAGTGTTTCTATGATAAGTGTGTTTTGCTATTATAATAAAAAAATTGAATAATAAAATGTTCCTTTATTCTAATGATGCCACTTCAGAAAATGCTACCAGGCGAAGTAAATTTGAAGCCAGGATTATGAAAGTAAATGAATTGGAACAAGTGGGTGAGTGGCCGGGACGAGTCATTTCTCCCAGGGAAGGTGCACAGCAAGGAGCCCCATGCACTGCATGGAGTGTGTTTGGCAGCTGCAGAGGACAGGCTCAGCGGCTTCCATGGTGGATGTCATTCAGTGGCAGCAACACTTGACCACCAACAACTACAGCCAGCTTTGCCATCCTGATCATTTTTGACACTAATTTCCACTGAGTTTCCTCAAAGAACAGTTCACAGAAAACTAGTTATCAAAATATTAGTAGGTAGAATTCTATTAAATTAAACAAAGACTAGCACAGTTATTTATAGAACACACCAAAGCATTTATTATTCTTGATGCAATGAAAACAGAGAGTATAGTGTTTACAAAATTTGAGAAAAAGTAATTCTCCCTGCTTTTTCTTTCTTTCTTTCTTCCTACAGTCTTTCTTCCTTTTTCTCTTTCTCTCTCTGGTGGGGACAAGAGAATTTCATGGAATGGGTGTCATTTGGTACATACTTGGAGAACTGTTACTCTGCCCGAGTCAAGCCAATGGTTTCTGGGCTATGATTCATTGTGTTTGTCAATATAGCTCTCAGTATTCCTACCACCAAGCACAGCAGCTAGCACACAGAAGACGCTCAATAAATACTTGTTAAATAAGTGAATGAATGAATTTCATTAAGAAAAACTGAATTACTACCAAACTCTATATTTTCTTATCTCACCTAGATTTGACTTGCACTTTCCTACAGAGAAAAGAAGTCACCCAGGTTTACAATGAACAGCCCAACTTGGACAGTTTACCAAGGCATAGAATTCAAAATCTAGATCTTCTCACCAGGACTCTCTCCAGTGGCTCTCCTACTTGCAAATGTAATCATCTTCCCACCTGAGAGTCAGGGACAAACCAAGGTGTGAGTCTGTTGTTCATCTTGCGACATCTCTTTCAATAAATTTAACTTGCGTCACAAGAGTCCATTGGGAATGGTCCCCCAAAAAACAGTCACTTGGATTATTTAAGTGAATATATGACAGTCAATGCAATAAGGCTTTGCTCTCCCTAGTTCCCCATCAAAAGTTTAGCAAGGACATGGTTTTCCCAAGCAAAAAAAAGGAGCATAGTCTTGTAACAGCTGTCCCAGAGTATAGACTGTACGTGGATTACAACTAACTTGAGTCAAGCGTCTTGAGCTGAGAAAGTGCATGTTCCCTCAGATATTTTCCTGCCCTGAAATGCTTAGCCCCTTCAGTACTTAAAGCCCCTACCTTCTGCAAGCTTCTCACCCTGAGGAATGATCAAACCTCATTCTTCTAGGGACTGAAGGAGCCCTTTAGCCCCTCAAAATATAGCAAAGGAAGACTCTGTAGCCAAAATTCAAGCCTAAATTTGAAATACAAGTATTTGAACTGATCATGATGTCCACATACCACATGAATATAACTTTTGTCTAGAAAAGAACCCCCAGCTGATTGTGCTGTAAGTATTTTAGGCAGAAGGTTTTAAGTCTAAAGCCATTTTAAACTCTCAAAACTTTGTACATCCAAGGAAAGCAAACTGAAAGTAAGTATCACTAGAGTAGAAATAAGAGTAGGCTTACTGTTATTTCTAAGAGTATTTCTTATTCTCTTATTTCTCGGATTAATTTCAATCTCCCTAGATTTCAACACTCATGCCATTGTATTGTCCAGACTACTAGATGGAGCTGCACAAGGGATTTCTGAAGTTACATAGGGAAACTGGACTAAATTACTCTGAAGGGATATGTGCCATTTCTAAGTTTGTGGTTTGCTCCGCTATGTTTAAAGCAAAGGTTATTAGGTACTAATGCTGCACAGATTTTCTAAATATTCTGTATTTGCCAGTGGTGGGGCCAGATGTGGACCACATCAGGAGAGACATGCGTGACAACGTTTTCCTAAATGTCCATGATGAATTATAATTTGCAAAGGGGAAAATTGTAGCTGTGTGGTGCCAGGATAATTTCCTCCAAATAATGCTACTCCCATCAGGTCATTTTCTCCTCAGGGTGAGTCAAAGCTCCTTTTGAGGAAAACCGAAAGTCTGGCATTAGAGGCCTCAGTCATCTGCTTTTCCTCCAGACTATCCCAAAGGATCCCTGCATGCCAGGACCACCTCTTGACTCTCCTGTATATGTTGCTTGGGTGGCTCCCTCTGTCTGGAATATGTAGCTCTTACACCCTTCAAAACCTGGCTCAAATCTCATCATTTACAAGGAGTCTTCCCTCCCCAGCCTCCCTCCACTGATCATTCTCCTGTATTTGGCATTCGCCGCAGGTATCCATAGTTGTCACTATGACTGTTGGTGGTGGCTGCTGGAAAGCTCAGCATCAAATCTGAGGCTCCATAAAGCAAGTATGGGGAGCAGCCTCCCTGGGGGCATTTGCACACTTTCCTCTTCCCCCTGCATATGTCCCGTCCTTGAAATTGTTTTGCTTTTTCATCCACTTCGTTATCTTGATTTATTTTTACATAGTATCTTAAGTCCTTTCTGAATTAGAGTAGAGTGAACATGCGAGGTCTTTGGACTACATTGGCATGTGTTTTTTGCCAGCACATGTTCTCTGTGAATGTCTGAGCTTCCACTACTTCATACACTCCTCTGAGAGAAAAATAATCATCTCAGAAGCAAGACGTCTTTCTCTGTTCTAATTTCTGTCCTAATTTCTAAGAACCAACATTTTTTTGTTCTTTATTTGATCAAAAGAGTATGTATGCAAGACCCTTTATATAATATCATCTATAACCCAGAATTATTACCCTAGGTTATGCAAGAAAAAGCATGTAATCAAAAGACTAAACAGATAATCCATAAACTGGGAGAAAATAGTCACAAACTACGCATCCAACGAAAGACTAACATCCAGAATCTACAAGGAACTCAAACAAATCAGCAAGAAAAACAATAAGCCCACCAAAAAGTGGGCAAAGAACACAAATCAGCAATTCTCAAAAAATATGTATAAACAGCCAACAAACATATGAAAAAATGTTCAACATCACTAATTATCAGGGAAATGCAAATTAAAACCACAATGATACCACCTTACTCCTTCAAGAATGCCCATAATTAAGAAGTCAAAAAACAATAGATGTTGGCATGGATGTGGTGTAAAGGGAACATTTCTACACTACTACTAGTACAACCACTATGGAAAACAGTATGGAGATTCCTTAAGAACTAAAAGTAGAACTACCCTTCAACACATGAATCCCACTACTGGGTATCTAACCAAAGGAAAAGAAGTCATTATATGAAAAAGACACATGCACATACGTGTTTATAGCAGCACAGTTCACAACTGCAAAGATACGGAACCAACCTAAGTGCCCATCGACCAACAAGTGGATAAAGAAAATGTGGTATATATACAACATGGAGTACTACTTAGCCATAAAAAGGAACAAAATAATGTCTTCTGCAAAAACTTGGATAAAATTGGAGGTCATTATTCTAAGTGAAGTAACTCAGGAATGGAAAATCAAACATAGTATATTCTCATTTATAAGTGGGAGCTAAGCTACAAGGATGCAAATGCATATGAACAATATAATGGACTTTGAGGATTCAGGGGGGAGGGGTGGGAGGGGCATGAGGAATAAAAGACTACATTCTGGGTAAAGTATATACTGCTTGGGTGACAGGTACTTCAAAATCTCAGAAATCACCTGTAAAGAACTTATCCATGTAACCAAAAACTGTACCCCAAAACTATTGAAATAAAAATAAAAAATTTAAAAAAACTAAATGGTTGACCCAGTCACCCAGCTTATAAGGCAGAGTCAAGACTTAAACTCAGGCCAACCTAACTCAAAATGCCTTGACTCTGTATTCCCTAAAAGTGTCCAGCACCAAAACAGATACCATGAAGTGTCTAGCACCATAACAGGCACTCAGTGGCCTGTACTAATTCATTGTTGAAGTATGACCCAAAAACATTTGGCACAGAATTGAATAAAACCATAAAGCAAAGCTACTGAAAATTGAGCTTGCAAAATTGGTAGAACTGGCTTCATGAAAAACTGAAGAGATTCTAATTAGGTCTATCGGAGAAAGACAACACAGACCTGCTAAGGTAACCAAAACACTCTGGATGTAGGTGAATATAATACTAGAAGAAGTGCCATGAGCTGATGTCCAAATTTGAATACAAAAGAAAAAGAATAGATGGGCACACTTGTTTAGACTTATAGGTCCAGGGCAAACTGATCGAACTGTGGAATCACTGAACCCCTCTTTGGTTTCAATGAGGGTATCCTTGGTAGTTATTTTCAGCCCTGAAGGGTCTGAAAAAATGGGACAGACAAGCTTTTTACATCTGAAGCCAGAGTATAGAATCTTTGTTCATTGAGACTCTTCATACATGTTACCTTCTCTAATACTGTCCCTAACTTCCCCCAGTGTTTAATGTTTATTATATTTACACGTGGTCTTATAACAATGTGTCTATGTCTGTCTTGCTATGTTGCCCAGGCTGGTCTCAAACTCCTGGGCTCAACCAGTCCTCTCACCTGAGCCTCCCAAAGTGCTGGGATTACAGGTGTGAGCCACTGCAACTACCCTAATTCTTAAACTTATATGGAGGAGCAAAGACCTAAGAGTAAATAAGCCACTCCTGAAAAGGAATATCAAGACTTATTCCAAAGCTGAAATAACAAAGACAGTGCTGTACTGGCACAGAAATAGACAAATTGCCCAATGGAACAGACAGAGAACCCAGAAACAGAGACAGAGAGAAAGAGAGAAGGGTGGGACCTTGAGGATGGCAGAGAAGGCACTGCAGATGACAAGGGTACAGTGATCTCTTCAATAAATAGTGAAAGGCCATTGGTTAACTACATTGGGGGAAAAAAAACCGTGGCTAATCTCTGCTTCACACCATACAGAAAAATCAAATGCTAGTAGTTTTAAGATTTAAATGTACAAGGCAAAACTCTAAAACTTTTTAAGGCAACATGGGAGAATATCTTTAGAACGTCAGAGAGGTGATGGTTTCTTAAAGAAAACACAAAACTATGAAAGAAGAATAATAAATTTGGCTATGTTCAAATTAAGAACTTCTGTTTAACAGTAGCCTCCATGAAGAAAGTGATCAGAAAGGTGACAAAGTAGAAGACATTTGCAATATACATAACCAATATATCCACATAAAAATGATGTTTTTAAAATCTTTTTGAAGTTCAATAAAGAAGTTAATAAATACATAGTTCACAGACAGAACAGAAAATATGAATAGCCCATAAATACGTAAAAGACTATTCAACCTCATTAGTAATTGCAGAGACACTAAGATACCAGTGAGACTTTAGTTTTTACCCACTGGATTGGCAAAAATTAACAAGGCTGATATTGTCAAAAACTTGGGCTGGGTGCAGTGGCTTATGCCTGTAATCTCAGCACTTTATGAGGTGAAGGCAGGCAGATTGCTTTGAGCTCATGAATTTGAGACCAGCCTACAGCAATATGACAAAACCACATCTCTACAAAAAATACAAAAATTTGTCAGATGTGGTGGTACACACCTGTAGTCCCAGCTACTAGGGAGACTGAGGTGGGAGGATGGCTTGCACCTGGGAAGCAGAGGTTGCAGTGAGCTGAGATCATGCCACTGTACTCCAGCCTGGGTGATAGAACCATATCTTGTCTAAAAAAAAAAAAGAAAGAAAAAGAAAAAAACCTGGGAAGAGTATGGTTCAACTGGGTGTAGTAGTGGTGCCTCTAGTCCTAGTTACTCAAGGGGGCTGAATCAGGAGAATCGCTTCAACCTGGGAGTGGGAGGTTGCAGTGAGCTGAGACCATGCCACTGCATTCCAGCCCAGGCGACAGAGCAAGACTCCATCTAAAAAAAAAAAAAAGGAAATAAATAATAAAAGGTTGCAGTTTTATGATAGTCAAGAAAGAAAGAGAGAGAGAAAGAAAGAAAAAAGAAAGAAAGAAAGAAAGGGAAAAGAGGAAAAAATCAGGTGCCCAGGCTTTTCTGAGAATACAGAAACAAAATTCTTTTTGTTACTCACAATTCTTCCATACTCACCAACACAGAGCATCAGAGGTGGACCCCAGCAAGGCCCTGTAGGTCTATCACTAATTACGTAGATGAGGAAATGGAGGCTCAGGGATAATATGTGACTATTCCATGACCACCTGGCAGAGTCAGGAGCCAAACCCAGGTCTCCTGATACTTTTCTTTTAGGCCAAGTCCCCAGGCAGTGCCCTTCAGTCTAGTAGATAATAAAAGAAAACTCCAGTCTTCGTTATCTTTGTAGCTCTAAGATCTGACACAGGGCTTAATAATTTATTTGCCATCAAAATGTTTTGTTTACTGAACATTATGGAATTCCCATTGAATTCATCACAAGATGTCCCCAAAGTGGTAAAAATTCTCTTTTCTGGTTGGGTGGCTTCAAACCAAGAAAAGGTTCCTGGAAGCAAGACAGAAGAAATTCTCAGCTCTGTCATTAATGGGCATGGCCAGAACTCATAAGTGTGGGCATACGGGAGATCCCTGAAGCAGCCAGGGTTGTGTTTTCTAGCCGGCTCCAGCAAGCCAGCCTCCCGTGACTGACTTCTTTAGCTTAAGGTGCAGAACTCAAGGGAAAGGAGCCAAACCCTATGAATGTGTCCGTGTTGCCTCCAAGGCAAGGAGTGGCCAGGATCGTGGCTTGACTGTGGAAGGAGCAGTGGAAACCTATGTCTGCAGAATAGGCTGGTGGGTGCCACATTATGTTAGTAAGCTCCTGGCTTCCATCTCACTTCATTAGCAGCTTTTCTGAACTTCAGGTTTCCCCAGTCCCTGATTCTAGGGGTTAACATGCCCTCGGGTCTCATTCTTCCTCCATGGGTTTTTCTAGACCTCCCCTATCCCCAGGGTGCTGAGGCAGAGCCCGGGCTTGTAGCTCCTGTCTGGGAGAATGCGTAGCAAAGGGTCACAAAACAGAGCTGGGGGACTGGCCTCCCTGGAGGGATGCTGAGGCCCAAGTGTCCCAAGGGGCCCTGATTTTCCCACCTGCCACGATCAGTAGCCAAGTTCTCTGATTTCATCTCAACACTTTCTTGAGGGCATTGAGTTGAGTTTTGACTCTTTCCATTCATACATGTCTCCCTTTATTCAAATCTTATTTTATATCCCTCAATAAAGTTTCTTGTATTCTTCATCAAATCCTCCACATTTCTCAATAAGTATATTCCCAGATGTGTTTCATTTTGGGTGACTCAGGCCAATAGTCTAATGAGGCAAAATACAGGGCTGCTTCTGTCCTGAGATGCCTGCTGGCTGGGAGGGTTAATGATGACTTAAGGCCCCAGATGCACCCGTTGTTTACGGACCATGGATGGCTTTTCTCCTGGGATGAAGCTCTACCTTCTCGTAGGTTGTACTAAGACCAGATGCTTGTTCATGATTTCTGGTTTGTGCGGATCCCTCCCAAGGGTCTGTGGAGAAGGTGTGGCTCACTGCAGCAGGAGTCTCAGCACGATTTCCCACACGACAGTCCTGCCAAGAGCAGGGGTGGCCACCCCAGCTTGTCACCACACCTTGGCCCTTTGCCCACAACATGCAGAAGGGGCCATGAGAAGATAAGGGAAGATGCTTTCTTCTCAGCTGAGGCTCACGGGTGCCTGCTCTGGGGACCATCAGTGGCAGGTGCAGCTCTCAGCTGGCTGATGTCCTCTTTCTTCAATCCAACACATGCAACTTTGGAACTTACACCTCTTCTGTGGGGTTTTCAGGATACAGAGGGTCTCTGGCTTTGAAATCAGTTTTGCTTGGATGTGTAAAGCCCAATTTACAGACGTTGCCTATGTTTGTGTTTTTTTGTTAAACTGAGTTTTAAATTCCCAGAAATTGCGGGCTTCAACTTCCGTGCCTGGTTTTCCATGTTGCTGATCTTGACAGTCCACCTTTAAGACCTGCCGTCACAGGAACTGTCATCCAGACATGGACACCTGTATGTGCCAGAAGACGTCGTGCTTTGGTAGGCCCGGCAGCCTAAGCGGCTGGCAGAGGGAGGGCAAGGTCTCTGTGACTGGGGAGGCACACGTCCAGAAGCTTGTGAGGGCTCTGCCTGCCCTGCTGCTGTCCCCACCTGGTCCTTTGGGCATCTGTCTTTTCAAGGATATAAAACAGCTCACTCCTTTTCAACTGCTTTAATGTTTCATTCCTAATTCAGCAGAAAAATTCCCTTATGTTTCACAAAAATAACATAAACCTTGGTAGTATTTTTATTTTTTATTTTATATTTTTTTGAGACACAGTTTTGCTCTCATTGCCCAAGCTGGAGTGCAATGACGCCATCTCAGCTCACTGCAACCTCTACCTCCTGGGTTCAAACGATTCTCCTGCCTCAGCCTCCCGAGTAGCTGGGATTACAGGCATACATTACCACGCCTAGCTAAATTTTTGTATTTTTAGTACAAATGGGGTTTCACTATGTTAGCCAGGCTGGTCTCGAACTGCTGACCTCAGGTGATCCGCCCGCCTCAGCCTCCCAAACTGCTGGAATTACAGGCCTGAGCCACTGTGCCCGGCCAGCAGTATTTTATTTTTCTAAAGTACCAGACCTCAGGGTAAAAGGCGAAAGGGCACTGGGCATGTGTTCCAAAGAGCTGTGCCCCAGGCAGATGTTCCTGAGACAACCTACAGCACCTCGTGCAAACCAGGATCCCCTTACACTTTGTTCCGTCTAAAAATGAGAGCAGTAACACCTACCTAATAACCTGGGGTGAGACCAAATGACTTGGCCAAGAGCTGTGCAGATCTTATGTATTCTAGACCAATAGCAAATGTAATATCTCATTTCAGGACAATAATTTATTTAACGACTCCCAGAAGACAGAATATAAGAGATTCTTTTAACTCTAGGAAGTGACAGCAAGAAAGAAAACAGTAATAACAGCTCCTACTATTGAGCACTTACTACATGTCAGGCGCTGTGCTAAGGCCTTCACATAAAGTATTTTTTTTTATTCTTCAGGCAGATAATTTTATTCACCTTCTTTTTAACCAGAGGAAAGAGATAAAACTAAGTTTAGCAGATTTTCTGCCTCTAAGTGGCAGAGCTGGGATTCAAACTAAAAATATCAAAAATTTTGAGCCATGCTCCAAGAAATGTCCAAGCTGTCATGAAGAATAAAACATAACCACGAATAAGGCATAGTCACAGAAGAAGAACAAAATTCACCATATTTACAAGTCAACATTTTATAAGGTGTACTATGGGCATATACCAACAATTTATCCAACGTAAACAGAGCCAGAAGGAGAGAGAGAGAAAGAGGGATAACAGATAATTTGGAAAGACATCATGGAGGAAACGGTCTGTTACCTGTGGTTTGAAGAATGAGGAGTATTTCGACAATTGGAGGAGAGAAAAAATATGTCCCAGGCAAAGGCAGGGGAGCACGAAGGCTCAGAAACAAAGCACGTGTCGGGTAACATATTTTGTGCGGCTGGAATGTAGGAAGAGTAAAGGGAGACATGGCTAAAAGCAGAGACTGAGACTGCTAATTGTCCACTAGGAGTCATTTGTCCCTCTTCTTTTTAGTAAGAAAATCCCTCATTTTATCTTGACACTGGGCTGCCTGGCAGGAGACTACCATTCCCAGCCTCTCTTGCAGCAACGTGTGGCCATGTGACTAGGTCTGTCTGTCCTGGAGCTCAAGTGATGTGCTATGAAAGCACTGCCCCAGGACTTCCCTCTTTCCCCTTTCTCTGGGACGGAAATGCTGACAAGTGGTGCAGCTGCCTGGGACCCAAATATGGCATCCACAGGCAGAGGGTGACAAAGCTGCCCACCAAACCTGGACACTCACCTGTAGGCACATGAGACAGGAAGCAGCTTTATCTTATTTAAGTAATGGTACTTGGGGTTCTGGTACAAACTCCAGAATCACAAATATTTACTGTCTGACCCCAATTAATACAGAGCCCACTCTTATAGGGCCTTAAATTCCATGGTAACGTTTGGAAAATAATTGGCAGGCAATAGGGTCTTAGTTTGAAGCATCTGGGCTCACACAGAGAGGTAGCATCACAGTTCTCTTTTCTTAAAGAGCACTAATGTATTAATGGCATACCTTTTGAGCAACTGAGTTTTAAATGATGTTAGAGCTAGAACACGGGGTCAGGAAAATGTGTTTCCCAGGATCTCAGGGCATAGGGTAGTATTGGCTGTATTGAGAGAACTTTGCTTTCAAAACCATAAAAAGGGAAAAGAAAGTATATGAAATATGTGTCTGAGCAAAATTCCACAAGAAATTTTTTTTGCCTGTGGGCTTCACTAAAGTGTAACGTCCAGTTACTCTGGGAAAGGATTAATCTAAGGTGGGCAAAGTTTAAACCAATGGCACTCAAGTGACATCCACCATTTTTCTTCTTCCACGTCAGAACACAACAACAAATGAGACTGCCAACTAGAGTAAGGTCTGTCTCATCTACGTGCTTTTTAAAGAAATGGGTATTTCAGAGAAGTTAATTTTCCAGATATCTGAAGGTTAAGTTCCCTTCCGTTACTTTATCATTGGCCACAACAATTAAACTGCTGCTACTGTTTTCAAGATGATCACAAACAACGGCAAACACAGGCACTAGACTGCCTGCCAGCAAGCATCAGAAGACGATCGTCGGGGTAATCAGAACCAGCATGTTCCACTTCTTTTAGATTGCCATTGTAACAGAAACACACACTGAAACATTTTCTAGAGAATGCAGGATAAATCTATAGCTCTCCTGTTTGAGAAATCCAGTTGTAAGCAAATAACATTTTGATACATGTGGTCTATTAATTAATCACTGCTCTTTCATAAATATTGCCTTATAAAAATATATTCAAGACATTATTTAACATGTGCTGTGTATTAAGTATTTCTGCTACACAGACTTATTCCCCATGGATCTGTGCTGACGGAGGAAACATTTAAGTGAAAAGCAAAAGTTTGTAGTTCTCTAATTGCACCTAAATCAAATAAGCAAAAAATCGGGATACTTTTACCGGAAGATAAAACAGTCCTTTGGTTTATGAGGTACTTGCATTCTTAGAAAAGTGGTGTATTTTACCACCGTGTAAAAAAGTATTTTTGTTTCTATGTAAAATGGAGTTCACATCTAGGTTCGAGCACTTACATGTAGGTTTTGTACCCACATGAATTTGTGGTGGAACATTAAAAAGTACAGGATGGGGTCAGGCATGGTGGCTCCTGCCTGTAATCCTGCACTTTGGGAGGCTGAGGCGGGCAGATCACTTAAGGTCAGGAGTTCAAGATCAGCCTGGCCAACACAGTGAAACCCCATTTCTACTAAAAATACAAAAATTAGCTGGGCATGGTGATACATGCCTGTAATCCCAGCTACTCGGGAGAGTGAGGCACGAGAATCACTTGAACCCAGCAAGTTGAGGCTGCAGTGAGCTGAGATTGTGCCACTGCACTCCAGCCCGGGTGACAGAGACCATGTCTCAAAAAAAATAAAAACAAAAAGCACAGGATGGTGCTGTGCATAGCGGGATGACCAGCACCCCTGAGCCCTCCTACTAAATGCCAGCAACACTTCCAATCATTGTGAAAGTAAAACCACCCCCAAAACTCTCAAAATGCTTCCCTTGGGCAGTAGCACTCCCCCTGAGTGAGTACCGCTGTCAGAGTACTTCATCCAAGGCTCTGTCTTGATTCATTTCCTGGGGCTTATGGCAGTGCACCTGCATCACCTTGGCCTGGACATGCGCACTGGAAAGCTGGCAAGGGGAGGTGTTCAGACAAATTACCAGGCTTGCTGCTGGCTTCAGATTACATGAGGCTCTGAGCCTGAGTGTCTCACACTCTCAAGAAAAGCATACTTTGCATCACTGAGCTGATACAAGAAAAGAGGTGGAAAAAGGAGGGAAGCATTCTCATGGTTTCAGCCTCCTCAGTCACCCTTGCCTGCTCAGGGCCCCACAGCACTCAGTGGAGGATGTAACAACCAAGTGGATTCTAGCCACAGTGACAGTGAGCATTAGGGACACAGGCCCTTACCCCCAGAAGCTTTTTCCTTTCATTGCCTACTGGAAAGCAAGAAGTATGGTAGGGAATTGCAACAGGCAGGCGGGGCTGGAAAGGTGGAACGTTAAATTCTCCTAAGAGGGCATAGGGCAGAAAGACAAGGACATGAATTGCCAAATCTGAAAAAGTTTACCTGGCATCTTCAGGTGAGGGCATGGGAGGTTTGCTCTGCCCTCCTGTTTTAGGGGCAGATATAGATGGCCCAGGTACAAAGAGTATTGTGAACAGGAAGGCAAAGGAAGACGGCCTGCAAGCTGAGATCCTCACAAAGAAGTCTCCAATTAACTGGTAATGAGATAGGAGGCAGGTGGGGCTTGATTTAAGACTAGCCAAACCAGTCAGGAGAGGTGCAGAAAGCGCCTCTCCATGAGACACGCCCACCAAAGCCATGACAATTTGCCATTAGCTTAGCAACATCCAGTAGTTACCGCCCATTTTCTAGCTATTTCTGAATAACCTGATCCTTAATTAGCATGTCATTAAAAGTGGGTATAAATATGATTGCAAAACTGTCCCTCGGCTGCTACTGTCTGCACGCTGCTTATGGGGCAGCCCTGCTCCACAGGAGCGGTCACACTGCCACGGCCTCAGTAAAGCTGTTTTCTTCCTCCGCCTGCTCACTGATGAATTCCTTCCTGGGCAAAGCCAGGAAACTGCCCTGCATCAGTAACTCTTAAAATAGCCCAGTTGAACTGAAAGCATAGCATTCCAAAGATTCAAATGATTCTAAGCTAAACATGCAGGTCTGTTTGTCCTCAGGAAGGAGAGGGGTTGGCCGGGAACCCTGCATGGGGGAATAACTAGCTGTGAGGTCCTCTGAACGTAAGGTTTTCCTTCCTGGAGTCAGTCTAGTGAGGTTCTTTAACCAGCACGAAGTAGAAGATCATCAGCGATACAGGGCTCCCCGCCAAATTCGGCCTTTCCTTGCTCTGCTTTCTGAAGTTCCCTCTCTATTGTCTGTATCTCTCTCTCTCTATCATCTCTTGCTCTCTCAGCAATTTTTTAGTTATTGAAACCAGTCAGCCAAGATTTGTTTGTCGTGCTTTTGGTAACTCTAGAGGAATAGAAACAGCATTATTTGCTATGAGAATATTTTTTCTCCTTATTTTCAAAGATCTGTGCACAAATTAGAAATTCTACAAATTAATGGCTTTAAATTCCAACCTGTAATGTACTGAATGCTGTGGGGTGCTGCCTATACACCCACTTCAGAAACAAGGCTCACCCCGCCAGCTTCTGGGGATGTTGTCTGCTGGTGCCCTCAGTCAAAGGGAGCTGCTCCACCCAAAGCTACAGGGCCTCCAGGGAAGCAGCAGGCACACAATGGGTGATTGATGCAAGAGGACAGAGGCCTGAGCACTGGGCCTTAATTTGGAACATCTGTGAAGGGCTTTTCCCACTCCAGAGCTCTCCACGTGACAGGCTTTGGCCTCTTTCAATTGCACCACCATTCACCTTCTCTTTCTGTCATCCTGCTTTGCTCATACCCTAACAGATATCATTCCTGAGAGCATTCCCTAGTAAATTGCCTGAACACAAATCTCCCTCTGAGAGTCTATTTCCTAGGGTACCCAACCCACAACAGCAGATGTCAGGAGTAGTTCGAGGTGACTGACTCTAAAATAGGGTTTAGAGCTGGATAACCCTCTGGCTGGCTGGCAATGAGAAGACCATCGATGATGGGGGGGGGGGGGCGCGTACTGAAAGACCCTGGCACGTGGTAGCGATGTAATTGTCGCTGGCTTTTTTACTTGTTTCGAGACAGGGTGTCACTCTGTTACCCAGGCTAGAGTAGAGTGGCACAATCACAGCTCATTGCAGCCTCAACCTCCTAGGCTTAAACGATCCTGCCTCCTGAGTAGCTGGGATTACAGGTATGCACCACCATGCCCAGCTAAATTTTTTATTTTTTGTAGAGATAGGGTCTTGCTATGTTGACAAGGCTTGTCTCAAACTCCTGGGCTCAAGAGATCCTCCTGGCTTGGCCTCCCTTCAAAGTGCTGGGATTACAGGCATGAGCCACCAGGCCCAGCCTCATTGCTGTTTTTTAATGTCACTGTTCATAAGCTGGAATGGAATACAGATAGAAGGGAACTCCTGGGTGGGTAGACACTTTCAGGCATTTGAGAAGTTTGTGGGAAGTAGTCATTATAAAAATTATAATAATTAGGGCCGTTTCTGGGAGATATTGGTTAATCACTAATTTAAGGCAAAGTAAGAAAGCCAGAAGCCCTCCATGGCAAATTATGAAGACTCTTCTCACCTGACGTTGGAAAGCAGAAAGAGCTGAGGCTCAGATCTGGGACTCATTGACAGGAGTTGAGGAGTTCCAGAGAAGGTTGAAGTCTCAGCCCTAACTCATCTGCTGATAGCTGAGAGGGCCTGCCCTACAGATGGCTGTGGAGGAGGGCAATAGCAGGGGGAGGATAGGAGGACAGCCAAGAGAAGCAGTGCTTAGTCTCTACCATCAAAAGATGTTAAGGATGAGCCATCAGGAGGCTAAGGGTGGCCAACTCAATTAAAAAGCCATGATCTCTTCTGAATCTGAGCCAATTTTCAGACCTGGAACTCGTTGACTTAAGATGATGCCAAGGTCCCAGAATGAAGGACTCTGTAATGCCTTGGCAAGTGTATACAGTAATGATTACCCCATTTCTTCCCCCAAAAGGACCTACACCCATTTGCTTGGGTAACCATACACAGAAATAAGGACTATACCCCATCACTTCAAGGACTGTTGGACACAGGGTCCAAGTTGACCCAGGGATACCACCCACCAACCCAGCTGCCCACATGCACATTGTTAGAGTGGGTGCCAGGTCATTAATGGAGGCCTGGCCCAGGTCTGTCTCACAGTCCATCCACTGGGCCTATGTACCCTCTGTGGTTATGTCCCTGGTCCCTGAAGGTAGAATTGAAATGAACACACTTGGTAGTTGACAGGACACCCTTTGATCAATGGAGTAAGGCTATCACAATGAAGAAAGGCAAGTAGAGGCCTCTGAAAACATTCCTTCTCCCCAGCCCAGACAGTAAATCAAAAACTATGTTATATCCTGAGAGAAGTGCTGCCCTTAAAGACCTAAAGTATGCAGGGGTGGTAAGTTTCCTTCACATTCTCACTGAATTCACCAGCCTGACTCCTGGAGAAAACATCCTGGAGGATGACATCGTACTACCAAAAACTCAACCAGGTAGTTGCCCGCTTTGCAGCTGCTGGGTCGATGTGGCGGAGTGGCCAGGGAACATGAACACAGCCTCGGGTATCTACTGCGCAGCTCCTGACTGGAGGGTGTGTTCTTTTCCATCTGTATTAATTTTCTATTGCTACTGTAAACAATTGCCACAAATTTAGTGGCTTAAAATAGCACGAATTTACTATCCGACAGTTCTGTAGGTTAAGAGTCTGACACGGGTCTCCTCGGGTGAAAATCAAAGGGTCAGCAGGGCTGCATTCCTTTCCGGAGGCCCTAGGGGAAAATCTACTTTCTTTTTACAGCTTCTAGAAGTCACCCACATCCTTTGGCTCATAGAAAGCCACTAACATTGCATTTTCTCTGACCATTCCTCCATAGTCACACCTCCCTCTAATCCCAGCTGGGAAACATTCTCCAATTTTTAAGGACCCATGTAAATATATTGGGACCACCTAGATAATTCCTCTATCTCAAGGCCCTTAATCATATCTGCAAAGTCTCTTGCCATGTAAGGTAACATATTAACAGGTCTCTGGGATTAACATGTGGACATATTTGGGAGGGGGCCGTTATTCTGCTACTCAATCAGGAAGAATAGCCAGAAGCAGTCCTATTCATATGGAATCAACAAGTATATATGTTTACCATATATTTATAGAGGAACAATGTACATTTGCTCCATAGCTAGGTTAATTCTCCTGCCCTTTGTCATAATATAGCCTGAAGGGTATCACATTGGTTCACTATATCTATGACATCATATCAGGCATATCAGCTTAGCAAGAAGGGAGAAGTACATTGGAGGCCTTGGTAAAACAGGCACTCTAGAGGGTGGGAGATAGAAAAACCTACAAAGATTGAGAGACTTGCCATGTCAGTGAAGTTTTCAGAGTCCAGTAGTCTGAAACATACTGGAATCTCCCCTCCAAAGTTAGGGACAAATTACTGCATGTTTTACCTCCTGTTAAAAAGGATGCATAACATCTGGTCGGCCTCTTTAGGTTCTGGAGGCAGCAAATTCTACACATGGAAATACAGTTCTGAGCCATTTACTGCGTGGCGCAAAAGTCTACAGGCTTTGATTAAGAACCCAGAAGAGGAAAGAGCCCCACAGCAGGTCCAAGCCCATGTCAAGCAGAACCTCTGCTATTAGGGATACCTCTGATGGAAAAGACACCATGTGGAATTTATGTCAAACTCCAGTGGGAATATCACACTGTAGACCCTTTAAAGTTCTAGAAAATGTCTATACTATATTTAGCAAAGAACTATACGATACTTGAAAAACTGTTTCTGTTGGGCAATGTAGTGAGATTTTATTCTACAAAAAATTTAAAATTAGCCAGGTGTGGCGGTGCATGCCTGTAGTCCCAACTTCTTGGGAGGCTGAAGCAGGAGGATCCCTTGAGCCCAAGAGTGTGAGGTCACAGTGAGCTATGATTGCACCACTGCACTCCTGCTTGGTGACAAAGTAAAACCCTGTCTCTAAAAATAAAGTAATATAAAAAATAATGTTCCTGGCATGCCACTGGTCCCTGGAAAAGATGAAGCACCTGCCTATGGAACCCAAAGTGACCCTGAAGCCAAAGCTATGCATCAGGAGCTTGGTACTGTTGGACCTATCAAGCCATGAGATCAGGCTCAGCAACCATCCATCACAAGATGGAAGTGGTCCATCCAGGACAGAGGGCACAAGTGTGCTGCATGTGCAGGTGGCCCCATTTCCCCAGTCATCAACTGCTTTTACACCAGTGCCTCTCCTTAGCTCTCACTTATATGCACAGGAAATGGGGCAGAGCAGAGTAGATTAAAGAAGGATTCTTTATGAGCAGCGATCAGAGGAAGGAAAAGACCAAGCTTGATTCACGGACGAGTGTGAATGGCACATACCATGGCACATGGTTTAATCTGAAAATGTTTCAGGCCTTCACAGTAGCCCCATCCAGGTGTGGTCCTGAAAGACAGTGATGAGGAGAGTACTCTCCAATGGGCAGAGCTTTGCTTAGTACACCTGGTCATCACTTTGTGTGGAAAAAGAAATGGCTCAAGATAAGAAAATATTAACACTCATGGGCAGTGCAGAATGATTTGGCTGGTTGGTAAGGGCTCTGGAAGGACAAAGACTAGAAGATACGGGACACAGAAAAAAGACATGTGGAGGACCTACAGTAGTGAACACAAAGTGTGAAAATCTTTGTATCACATGTTAACACCCACCAGAGAGCATCTACCACAGATGAGATAATAAAAAACAAGTAGACAGAATAATTCAACCAGGTAACGTTAGCTAGCCTCTATCATCAACCACCCAGAGGCTGGCGCACTGGACTCACAAATGAGGTAGCAGTGGTGCCAGGGATGAAGGCTATGCATTAACCCATTGTCATGCATTCCATCTCATTAAAGCTAATCTAACCACTGGTACTGCCAAATGTCCAAGCTCCTAGCAACAGAAATCACAGTGGATCCCTGCTATGACACAATTCCTCACATACATCCACCAACCATTTGGTGACAAGTTGATTACATCAAGCCCATTCCACCCAGGAAGGAACAACAATTCATCTTATCTGGAATTGACACGTATTCTAGGTATGGGTTTGTCTTTCTCATCAATAGGACCGCCTTAGCCACCACCACTATCTGAGAGATTCCAGAGTCTTTGATCTACTAGTTTGGAATTCCATGTAATATTGCATGTGACCTAGGAACTGATTTTATAGCTTACGTTAAAGGAAGTACAACATAACCATGGGATCCATTGGTATATTCTGGACCACACAGAAGCTGCCAGCCTGGTATGACAATGAATGGAATGACCTTTTTAAAGTGCAGCAGATGTACAAGCTTGGAAATGCTCCCTGGAAACTGGAGTGGCATTCTCCAGGACTCAGTATGTGCCCTAAATCAGTAACTATTATATTGTGCTATGTTTGCAAAAGATAGAATACATGGTTATGGAAATGAAAGGGAGGAAGGAGCCCCAATTACAACCACCCCCAGTGACCTACATGGAGAATGAGTGTTTTCCATCCTTCAACTCTAGGCTCTGTGGACCTAGAGGTCCCAGTTCAGAAGGGCAACATCTCCACCAAAGGTGACAGCAAAAGTCTAGTTAAACTTTGAACTACAAATAACCTCCCTGTCACGCTAGCCTCCTTATGTTAAGAGATGACCAGTAAGGAAAGGAGGCGTTATCTCACAAGGGTAATTGACTTTTATCATGAAGATATAGGCTACTTTAACACAGTGAGGGCAGAGAAGAATGTGTCTGACATGCAAGTGATCCACTGGGTGGCTTTTTGCCCTCTTTTCCAATTTTAATAATAAATGGACAAGTGCAACTGCCACAGCCTGAAGAGGGCATAGTGGCCTGGAGGCCTGGGGTTTGGAGCTCTCAAGAGTAAGCGTCTCGGTCACCACACCAGGTAAGCCACCTAGATGAGGAAAGGAGCAGACCAAGGCCGAGGGGCACCTCCAATGGGTGGTAGAGAAAAGAGATGATGAGCACTTCTGCAGATGTGAGACCAGCCACAGCAGCAGGGCATGTTGTTTGTCCTGTTAACCTTCTTACTACGATTTTCCCCAAAACAGATTAAACAAGATTACTGAGGAGCTTTCCAAGATGAAGCAGACTATGAAGAGCAAATGGATCCAAACAGCAAAAAGACAGACTCTAGTGGATGATGTGGTAGACCACTCAGATGTCCCTGTCAGGACCAAGACACTCATTCTATCAGCGTCCAGGAATGCTAGCTGCTGATGGCTCACAGGAATTGTGTTGGCCAAGGGGGTCCCTCCCCAGGATTTGTCCTAGGCCAAAGGTTATGCTCTCTCCCCACTGGAATTCACATATAATGATTGTTTGCTGCAGAGGTATGAATGCATGGCCCTTTTGACTCAGTTCAGGACATGTTTAAAGGGTCATCCCAGCTGCTCCCTGTAGATTGTCTGAGATCTCTGTTACTGCATCACAGTTCATTTTCTTCCTGCCCAGCCTTGGGTCCCACAAAAAGGGACCTCAAAAAGCTGTTGCTCCTCAAAAAGCTCCTGAGTGCAAATATTTGTCTCAGAGAGCGATTCCTAGGAAAATCAATCTAGCAATCCCAACATTTTCAGGAAAAAAATATCACAATGATCATAATAAAATATTTCACTTTTTAAGTCTTATCTGTCTCATACACAGTTAAATACACCACTGTTTCTGAAAGGCTGAAAAACAGTGCCTAGGAATATCACTTTTGGGAAATAGGCTTGAATTCTTTAATTTACGTAAGCATCATATGCACGGGCTTTGTAAAAATCTATTCAGATTTGTATGTGTTATACTGAGTTCTGCAGTTATGTGCCTAGTTCAATATTTGGCTTGTAATAAATTCTCAAAGTGATAGCTAATGCCATTTTCATCATCGTCTGCATCACCATCACTTGGCATCTTTTTTTGCTTGCCTGGTTACCTGATCCTCACCAACTTCTCCACTCTCCTGCTGCCACACAGCATTCAGCTGGGCATTCTGCTCCTGCTCCAGCCATCCCCCAGGTCAGATCTGTCCTCCTGACCCTGTGCTCATGGTTCGCCTCAATCCCACTTCACCCTGCAAATAAGATGAGGCATTATGCCTTGCTGAGATGACATAATTGCTTCTGTTAGTGCCACGAAATATAAACCCTCCAAAAAAGCTTAACATGATTTAAAAAAAAAAAGTAAGTAATGATTTTCCAAGAGGAACATGAAGTTTTAAATTTATTTAATTTCCACAACTCTTTGTAAATCTTATTTGTAACCTTTCAACAAAATATAGTCATCCCTCGGTATACAGAAGATGGTTCCATGAACCCCATGTAGACCAAAATCTGAGTCCCGCAGGCTGGCCCAGCAGAACCTGCATATGAGAAAAGTTGACCCTCCATATAGGTGGGTTTCACTACTAAAGAATACTGTATTTTCCATCCATATTAGGTTTAGAAAAACCCGAGTATAAGTGGACTCTTGCGGTTCAAACCCATGTTGTTCAAGGGTCAGCTCTACTTTGTTGCAGTTTTTTTTTGTTGTTTTTTTGAGATGGGGTCTCACTCTGTCACCCAGGCTGGAGTCCTATGGTGTGATCTTGGCTCACTGCAACCTCCGCCTCCCAGGTTCAAGCAATTCTCCTGCCTCAGCCTCCCAAGTAGCTGGGATTACAGGCGCCCACCACCATACCTGGCTAATTTTAGTATTTTTAGTAAAGGCAAGGTTTCTCTATGTTGGCCAGACTGGTCTAGAACTCCTGACCTCAGGTAATCCACCCACCTTGGCCTCCCAAAGTGCTGGAATTGCACGAGCCACTGTGCCCAGCCTGTTGCAGATTTTAAAAGGCAATTCATTTTAAGATAGAACTATAGGTAATAATATGAAGATATCTTTAATACATATTAAGTGAAAAGCAGATTGCAGAACAATATGCTTAGTATAATTCCATTATGTATATCATTTACATTGTTTACATCTTTCATGCCCTTATTTATTTTTGTTCACTTGCTCTTTCAGAGACCTACTTATATAAGTTAAAATAGCCTAGTATAAATATGCATTTTCCCATTTCTCCTTATTATTTTTTTTTTGCTTGAAAATGTTGATGTTATGCTTTTTGGCACCTAGAGTATTTTAAATTTATATATATTGAGATAAATATATATAAATATGTAAAATTTATCTATATAAATATATATAATTTATATGTGTAAAATTATATATATATTTTTTAATATTCTAGGTGCCAAAAAGCAGAGAGTCAAACCACTCTTTGACAATATAAATATTCTTATTCTTTATGTCATTTAATGCATTTTGGCCTTAATTCAGCCTTGTCTGAAGTTAATCATCATAACCCTGATATTTTCTGTTTGGCATTTTGCCATTCTTTTACAGTCAACCTTCCTGATTTTAAATTTTAGTGATGCTCTTAAATATGGCATAACATTGGGTTTCGTCATGATATATCTAAAAGTCTTTTTGTTTAACTAATAAAAGTGATGTCTCATTTTTATGTTTTTGTTTTTATTGCCTTTGTAAATATTTTATTATATAGAATCTGCTGTGTTTGTGTTGTGCTTCTTCTCATAATTAAAAACGTGTGTTTTTATCCTAGAGGCTACTTTTATAATTCAAACTTCATCAGATACCCTATCACTCTATATTTGTAGAATCTATCAATTCCATACTGTGATCAATAAAAATAATGACATAGGATTTTCGTCTTGGTCACTTTGCAAGCCAGGGACCTCTGGCCAGCAACACCTGCCCAGGCCTTGCTTGACCATACTACCTGCTGCAAGAGATGGCCCTCCCACTTGGCCTGCCTGGGGCCAGCTCTGGCTTGCACACTGGTTCTCAAGTTCTTGTCCTGTGCCCAAGAAGAATGAGGATGTGCTGACAACCAAAGAGTGAGCAAGGCAGGGAGTTTTATTGAGTGGTGAAACAGCTTTCAGCAGAGAAGGGACATGGGGGGATCCCAGTACCTGAAGTCAGGAGAGTCCCCTCAATGTGGCTGAGTCCAGGGCTTTTATGGGTTCATAATGGGGGAGGGGCAGGCTGCAGGTAGTATTGGAAAAGGCAACATTCGATTGGTTAAAAGGCATTGTTCAGAAAGAATCAATCAGGGAAGGGTGAGCAAACAGGAATAGAAGTTCTCACTCTGGGTCATGGGTTTCATCCTGGACCAGCAGTCCAGTCTTTCAGCCTTCAGGCTGTTTTTGGTTTGAATGTGGGGTTTCACTGGGGACCCACCTCTGTCTGCCTAGGCATTTGGCTGCGTCCTGTTGCTATCAATAATCATTCTATTTCCTCCCTTTCCTCCACTCCTGATCACTCGTTTAGCATTTTGTTTGTTTGTTATTTCATTTTGTTTCTTTCTTTTTTTTTTTTTTCAGACAAGTTCTCCTTCTGTCCACCCAGGCTGTGGTACAGTGGCACAATCATGGCTCACTGCAGCTTCCACCTCCCAGGCTCAAGCAATCCTCTTACCTCAGGCTTCCAGAAAAATGGGACTACAGGCACATACTGCTACACCTGACTAGTTTTTGTATTTTTTTGCAGAGACAGGATTTTGCCATGTTGCCCAGGCTGGTCTCAAACTCCTAGGCTCAAGCAGTCTACCTGCCTCTGCCTCCCAAAGTTTTAAGATTACACATGTGAACCACTACACCTGGCACTCTTTTAGTGTTTACCTGAGAATTGTTACATACACTATTACTTCATTTGCCAGTTTTAAATAGTATCCTTTATCCTGGGAGTCAACAAATTTATTTCATAAAAGATTAAATAGTAAATATTTTAGGCTTTGTTATTCAATCTCTATCACAACTACTTAACTGCCAGTGTAGCAAGAAAGCAGCCATAAACAATCTTTAACAAATGGACATAGCTGTGTTCCAATAAAACTTTATTTATACAAACAGGTGGGCTAGATTTAGCCTGTGAGCTGTAACTTGCCCATCCCTGCTTTAATGTAGCAATTATAATGAGCACTTACATAACTTTTCACCTTCTTTCTCTTGTTACTTTCCAACTTTTGTTAGTTACATATGGTTTATATCATCAGGGAAAATGATATTTACATTGTACTATGTTACCCTAATTTCCATATTTACCTAGGTCTAGGTACTACAGTTCAATGGATTCATTCAATGCTCATCACCAATGTTTTTATCAGTTTTCCAGGCTCCTTGCAGTTGAATATACTCCTTCATCTAGCAAATTCCTTAAGAAGGGTTCGTGGGAACTATATTCCCTGAGTTCTTGCATGTTCAAATGGTAAGTTGCCTCTATAACTGAATAAAAGATTGACCGGATATAAAATCTGCATATCATACTTTCTTTCTGGAAGGATTTTGGAGTCACTGCTATTTTCTCTTTTTTTTTTTTTTTTTTTTTTGAGATGGAGTCTGGTTGTATAGCCTAGGCTGGAGTGCAATGATGTGATCTCTGTTCACTGCAACCTCTGCCTCCCAGGTTCAAGTGATTCTCCTCCCTCAGCCTCTCAAGCAGCTGGGATTACAGGCACCTGCCAGCATGCCTGGCTAATTTTTGTATTTTTTGTAGAGACGGGGTTTCACCAGGTTGGCCAGGCTGGTCTCAAACTCCTTACCTCAGGTGATCCACCCCCTTCAGCCTTCCAAAGTGCTGGGATTACGAGTGTAAGCCACTACACCTGGCCTATTTTCTAGCGTTTAATGTTACTGTGGAGAAACCAAAGATCAGTCTGTTTATCCTTCATACATAACTTGATTTTATTGCCTGATGATAAAACACAGCAAAGAGTCTATACAGTGAAATATTTACAGAGGTGATAAAAACAAACACAACATAAAATAACATAACACATATTTCTTGTATAAATTAAACAAAAAGACTTCTAGATGAGCTCACAAAACAAAATATAATTCCATCTATTGTATATTTTGTTTATAAGAAAATAACTAAAATGTTTATATAGTCAACTATGTGAAATATATGAATATATATATGAATATAAAATATATGAAAATAACTAAAATGTTTATATATAAGAAAATAACTAAAATGTTTATATAGTCAACTCAGGAAGGTTGACTATAAAAGAATGGCAAAATGCTAAACAGAAAGAACTTAGAGGTTATGATTATGAATCCAGACACTACTCCAAGGAGTCTTTAAACAGAGTTGAACTGCAGTATATTTATTAAGATCTGTCTCCATGTGGATCATTCTTGGTCAATTTTCTCCCAGACTCTGTTTACTTTTCCATTAAGCACATTCAAGTCACTAATTGCAGGAAGTTTTCTTGAATTATATCAATAAATTTGTGTTCTGTCCCATTAATTTGATAATTTTTCTCTTGGTCCTTCAATTATTCATATTTCTTTTCCCTGTCCTCCCATTCCATTGCTTTCTTTCAACCTTTTTCTTTTTCATTCTCAAATTTGTTTAAAAAGGTTTTTTTTGTTGTTGTTTTTAAATTATTTGCTTTTTACTATTTAAGTTTTGCCTTTTTCACATAAGCATGCCTTTACTTTTTATACTTCAAATGCTTAAGATAATATAGTACTATAAATGAAACTATTTTTTAAAATCCATACATCAATTTGTAGAAGGAGGAAACTCATTTTATGGAAGGTAAAATGTTAAGAGTACACAGGCTAGGAGTGTCTCCTAGGCTTTGAAATCCTTATTTGTTTTTCGTTTTGTTCAGATTTCTCGTGTATATCCTCTACAATCAATAGTGTCTGTTTTCCTTCGTGTTTCTTCCAACAGAGCCCTAAATTCAATTGCAGGGTTTGTTTGTTTTAATTCTAGGCTCTGGGCTTGTTGAGGATGACAGATGTTTGACAGCTTTCTCTCTTTCCTCTAATATAATTGATCTATGCAGATATGTTATCATCACTTGAAACTTATTTGGTAAATTATATTATCCCTATTTATATATCAGCAACTTTTAATTCAACAATCTCCCCCTGATTTTTTTGTATCTTTGCTTCAGGTCCATGGTTTAATTACTTTTTGAATAAATTCTAAAATATTTTGTCTTTTTTTTTTTTTTTTTTTTGAGACAGGGTCTCACTTCCTGGCCCAGGCTGGAGTGCAGTAGCGTGATCTTGGTTGACTGCAACCTTAACCTCCTGGACTCAAGAGATCCACCAAGCGCAGTGGCTCATGCCTATAATCCCAGTACTTTGGGAGGCTGAGGGGGGCAGATCACCTGAGGTCAGGAGTTCAAGACCAGCCTGGCCAACACAGCAAAACCCCTAAAAATACAAACATTATTTTTTTATGTATTTTAAAATACAAACATCTACTAAAAATACAAACATTAGCTGGGCATGGTGGCACCCACCTGTAGTCCCAGGTACTCAGGAGGCTAAGGCAAGAGAATCGCTTGAACCTGGGAGGCAGAGGTTGCAGTGAGCTGAGATCTGCCACTACACTCCAGCCTGGGTGACAGAGTGAGATTCTTCCTTAAAAAAAAAAGAAAAAAAGAGAGAGATCCTCCCGCCACAGCCTCCCAAGTAGCTGGGACTATAGAAACACGCCTCTGCACCCAGCTAAATTTTTTTGTATTTTTAGTACAGACGGGGTTTCACCATGTTATCCAGGTTGGTCTTGAACTCCTGGGCTAAAATGATCCGCCCACCTCGGTCTCCCAAAGTGGTGGGATTACAGGCGTGAGCCACTGTGCCTAACCACAGTTTTTTTAAATAGACTTTATTTTTTAGAGCAGTTTTAGGTCCACAACAATATTGAGCAGAAGATACAGTAATCATATATACTCCCTGACTGCGTGTGCATACAGCGCCCCTCAACTATCAACATCCCCCACCAGAGGGGTACAGGTGTTATAACTGATGAGCCTACATTGACAAATCACTATCACCCAAAGCCACAGTTTACATTAGGCTTCACTTTTGGAGCTGTACATTCTATGGATTTGGACAGATATATAATGACATGTATCCACCATTATACTATCATAGAGAGTAGTTTCACTGCCCTAAAAATGCCCTGTGCTCTGCCAGTTCAGACATCCCACCCCCCAAATCCCTGACAACCACAGATCTTATTACTGTCTCCATAGTTTTGTCTTTTCTAGAATGTCATATAGTTGGTATCATATGGTATATAGCCTTTTCAGATTGGCTTCCTTCACTTAGTAATATGCATTTAAGGTTCCTCCATGTCTTTCCATGACTTGATCATTCATTTCTTTTTAGCACTGAGTAATATTCCATTGTCTGGATGTACCACAGTTTATTTATCCATTCACCTACTGAAGCATATCTTGGTTGCTTCATGTTTTACAGTTATAAATAAATCTGCTATAAACATTTGTGTGCAGGTTTTTGTTCATTTGGGTAAATACCAAGGAGCATGATTGCTAGGTCACATGGTAAGAGTAGGTTTAGTTTTGTAAGAAACTAGCAAATTGCCTTGCAAAGGGCTGTACCATTTTGCATCCCCACCAGCAATGAATGAGAGTTCCTATTGCTCCATATCCTTGCCAGTATTTGGTGTTGGCAGTGTTTTGGATTTTGGCCACTTTAACAGGTATGTAGTGGTATCTCCATTTTTTTTCTTTTTTTTTTTTGAGATGGAGTTTTACTCTGTCACCCAGGCTGGAGTGCAGTGGCACAATCTTGGCTCACTGCAACCTTCACCTCCCAGATCCAAGCTATTCTCATGCCTCGGCCTCCCGAATAGCTAGGATTACAGGTGTCTGCCACCATGTCTAGCTAATTTTTTGTGTTTTTAGTAGAGATGGAGTTTCACCATGTTGGCCAGGCTGGTCTTGAACTCCTGACCTCAAGCAGTCCACCCGCCTCGGCCTCCTGAAGTGCTGGGATAACAGGCATGAGCCACCGCACCCAGTCTCATTCTTTTTTTAATGTCATAGTTTTATGAGTTGGGCTGCAACATTCGAATTTCTGGAGTCTGAACTTCATTTGATATTTGTTTTTCCTGCTACTTTCCTTCTTTCTTCCTGTAACTTCTTTGTATATTACAAGATCCAGTGATGGTTCCTTTTTTTATTACTTTTTATAGAAACAGGTGATTTTTTTCTCCTGTATCAGCTTTTTGCTTTCTTACTCATATGATTTTCCTGTATTAGCCAATGAATTATGGTGAAAATAGTGACACAGAAGGACAGGGGATATGGGGCAACAACTCATAGTTCCTTTTCCCTTGAGTTTTTCTTTTTCCTGTTCTTTACTTTTTTTCTTTTTTTTTTTTTTTTAAGAGACAGGATCTTGCTCTGTTGTCCAGGATGGAGTGCAGTGGTGCGATCATGGCTCACTGCAGCCTTGAACTCCTGAGCTCAAGCGACCCTCCCACCTCAGCCTCCAGGGTAGCTAAAACTACAGGCCTGCGCCACCACACCCAGCTAATTTTTAATTTTTTTGTGGAGACAGGGTCTCATTATGTTGCCCAGGCTGGTCTCAAATTCCTGGCCTCAAGTGATCCTCCTGCCTCAGCCTCCCAAAGCACTGGGATTACAGGTGTGAGCCAATACACCCAGCTCAGTTTTTCTTTACTCACCAGTAAGTCCAAGGTACAGACTATTGGTAGAAAGTCTGCATATCAAAAAGTGAAATGAAAACAATCTGAGTTCATTTTGTATAGCATTCCCATTATTCTGATAAAAACAAAATACATAGGAATATACAAACTAAGAAATCTAAATTGCGTAATTTTGGTGATTCTACATGAAATTTAAATGTTCTTGTATTTACATTAAAATTGCCATTTTATGCTAATATTATTTAATTTTGATTTTTCTTTACTTACAACAATTAAAAAAAAAACTTAATGACAAGTCGAGAAAGAAAGCACAGAGGAAAGGAAGGAGTTTCATGGTTTAGTACTTTTCAAGGCACTTTTTCCTTGATTTTTGAAGAAGGGCCGTGCATTTTCAGGCCCTGCAAATGATGCAGCCAACCTTGCCTAGGAGGTTAGTGCTGGAAAGACCTTAGAGATTATCTAGTTCAGTCCTTTCATCAGACAAGAAAGATGGACTGAGAAAGATGAAATGGTATTTTGCTTAGGAAATTGAAAAGGGAGAGTAGGATGGGAAAAACTTCCTCCATCTTCAGATCTTGAGGCGTGAACGGGGGTTTCACTGAAAGACACTAAGTCCACGGGGAGCTGCACCTCTCAGATCTCTCTTTCCAGGTTCTCTAACACCCACTCCCTCCCATGTTGATCTGGGCTTCTCTCGCATTAGAGGGCAGTAGAGCCAAGTACCCAGCATCCTTTGCAGCTGCTCATATTTTGGCTTCGTGTCCACCAACCTGGGTTTCCCCAGTGGGCATCCTTCCCACACATTCAACATCCAAGCAAGATCCTACACCACCGACAGAGCCCCGCCAGCCCTGGGCACCTTTGGGGACTTCCAGTGGACACGTGTTCTATTCTTGGGAACATTTTGTTTCTAAGAAATCCATACAGCCTTTGAAAGTTTGGAAAAGAGTTGAAAAGAATTGTAAGAGGTGGGATTTAGAGGAGAACAGGGAGTCCAGATGCAACATCCTAAATCTTCCTCCCTTTGACAACATTTTCCTTCCTATGAAGACAGTATGCAAGGGAAAAAGAATGCTAGAACTGAATCAAAAACAATGTAATGTCTTTTTCTATTGCTCTGGCAAAATGCTTGCTGGGAAACTGAGAAGTGTTGATTTTGAAAGATTTTTTTTAAATTCTTTCTAAGGCAACTTGATTGACTAATACATTAACAAGAGTCTTTTGTCAGATGCCCTGTCCTCTGATATTTTAGAAACCACATACACACACACACACAGGTGCACATGCATGTATGCATACACATTTTATTTTCATTTTTCTTCCCATCCAGCCCAGAGCACAGCAAAGCAATGTTTGTAGCTTTGAAAGGACACCACGTCCCTTCAAAACTTGATTGTGAACTCTACTCTGCCTTCTTTCCACCTACATTAAAACTCTTGAAGGACATTTTCTTCTAATGATAACATTTTCTGGGACTTCTTCATGTTGCCTGCAAATCATCTCCTTTAAAATCACAGCATTTTGGGCATAGACCATCACTCCCCATGGAGTGGTGAAGCTGACTGAGGCTATGGTTACAGAGTCAGAAAGAAGGGTCTCCTGCCCCAGGGACCGCCTCACCCTCTCCCAGCTTTCAAGCTGCCCAAGCTTTCTCAGAAAACATCTTACCAGGCCATCACCAGCAGCAGGTTTTACCAAAAAAGGCCCTTCTCTCTGGCTTCCTTGCTGATCTGGGGGCCTTGCTGGACTCACCCGCTCATGCACGGCCCTCCCCACAGACCTCTGCTTTGGCTGGATTCTTCCCTTCCACTGACTCCTACGTGCTGGACTTCACAATTCTCATTTGCTTCCTGAATTTTCTCACCGGGACTCAGAACTCAGTCCTCTTGTCCAGTTTTGCTCTTGCGAGAGCCAACTCACATCCAAGACCTCAAATCCTTCCTCATTGCTCTGAGGCTGGTTCTGGAGCACTTAAACCAGGCCTGTATTCTAGCATAGTATCATAGTGCTTGCCTCCCGCACTGAACTGTAAATCAGGAACAATGACTTCTTTCTCCAGACCTCCCCTTCCACCCAGATGCCTGGTGCTGGACTGGTATGCCAGCACACGGTAGATGCTCAATAAATAATTGCTGTGTAAAATAGACATTCTCCACTGTGAGCACAACGTTACTTGTTAACATACCTGTACAAAAATTCAGTAAATAAATGTGGTGGTAGCTTTGATTTCAGTTTGATAAATGTCTTTCAGTTGTGTTTCCAGAACCCCTCCTCCATCAACTTCAAAAGGCTGTGAACCAGGAGGTTGTCACACACGTAAGATCCAAGAAAGCCACATGGACTGCTCTGCCCAGCTGCAGGGGCACTAGGGGCCGTTGTTGAGCTCTGAACAGACCCTGGGATTATTTATAATTGAAAATCAGACTCCGAGAGCCTTTAGAGTCATGAAGGAATTTATTATTCTCTTTCCCCACGTGCTTCTCCTCTGTTTTTCCCACCTCCCCCTCTGACCTGACATCAGACCACACTCACAGCAGTCTCTCCAGATCCCCCAGGCCTCAGAGCACCTGTGCTTGGCAAACAGCCACCTTCCTGCTGGAGTGAGACCCACAGACCACCTGCACACCCACACATACCCTTCTGACTGCAATGGAGCATCAAAGAATGAGAGCGAGGACCGGATGGCCAGCTGAGGCGGAAACTCTGGCAGGGCTGACTTATTCCCAGGCTTATCTCAGCAGGGGTCTGCAGGAGTAGGGACAGGGAATTGAGGCCACTGTGAGTTTTTGGTGTAAGCTTAGTCCCATTTCCAATCCACAGGATCACCTCCCTGCCCCTTCCCCCCGCCTCCCACATTCTTGGCCTGAGTCACTCCCTCCCATGAACACAGCAAAGGCTAGGGGGCCAAGAAAGTGGAATAATAAAGGATTTTATACTGGTGGAGGGGGCAGGGAGGGGCAACTAATGATCTTCTAAGCCAGTGAATAAAAAACTCTTTTAACTGCCCAATCTTTTCTTCAAAAGAACCTTATTGGAAAGTCAAAGAGGCAGAGCCTATAAAAACCCAGAAAGAACAATCCACACTTCTGCTCGCTGGTTTTGCTTCTATCAGGCCATGATGTCTTCATCATTTTACTCTTCTGCCTTAGTTCCCTTTCATTCCTGACAAGCAGAGGCCTCTGACATCTCTGAACCCAAATATGGATACAGCAGTGCCTCTACACCAAGCAGTGCCAGGCCAGCAGCAGGGCTTGTCTTGCCCATCCAGGAATGGTGTTTACAGAACACCAGAGAAGACAGGCACACTGATGAGTGCATCAGTCAGAATATTCTTTCTTGAGAGTGGCTGAAACCTGTATTAGTTTGTTCTCACATTGCTGTAAAGAAATATCTGAGACTGGGTAATTTATAAAGAAAAGAGGTGAAGGCCAGGCACGGTGGCTCACTCCTGTAATCCCAGCACTTTGGGAGGCTGAGACTGGTGAATCACAAAGTCAGGAGTTTGAGACCAGCCTGGCCAACATGGTGAAACCCCATCTCTACTAAAAATACAGAAAATTAGCTGGGCATAGTGACGGGCACCTGTAATCCCAGCTACTCCGGAGGCTGAGACAGGAGAATCCCTTGAACTCAGGAAGCGGAGGTTGCAGTGAGCCAAGATCGCACCACTGCACTCCAGCCGGGGCAACACAGTGAGACTCTACCTCAAAAAAAAAAAAAAAACAAGAAAGAAAGAAAAGAGGTTTAATGGGCTCATGGTTCTGCAGGCTGTCCAGGAAGCATGGTAGCATGTGCTTCTGGGGAGGTGTCAGGACGTTTCCAATCAAGGCAGAAGATGAAAGGGGAGTAGCATCTCATGTGACAGGAGCAGGAGCAAGAGAGAGACATGGGGAAGGTGCCACACACTTTTAAATAAACAGCCAGATCTCATGAGAACTCACTATTCTGAGAACAGCACCAAAGGGATGGTGACAAACCATTCATGAAACATCTGCCCCCATGATCCAATTACCTCCCACCAGGCCCCACCTCCAATATGGGGATTACAGCTTAACATGAGACTTAGTGAGGACGCAGAGCCAAATCATATCCAAGCCCAATACAAATAAGTTTAATTAAA
Organism: Aotus nancymaae; assembly: GCF_030222135.1. Taxonomy (NCBI): domain Eukaryota; kingdom Metazoa; phylum Chordata; class Mammalia; order Primates; family Aotidae; genus Aotus; species Aotus nancymaae. The sequence continues at coordinate 37,065,566 of NW_026988471.1, forward strand.
GTAGGGCTTTATTGGAAGGATACTGGAACATCCACACACATACCTGGACTCCCTGTACCTAGAAACGGGCCTCAGTGCCATGAGGACCCCTCTTTATCTCTCTCTCCTCTCTCATTCTCTCCAGTAGAGTTGGGTTTTCTCTGTGTGGTCACAAATATAGCCTCTGGGAGCTCTAGATTACCATCCCTCCAGATTCCCTGAGCCAAAATGCCCTCACCACCAACTCCTTTTAGAATCATCCTAGGAGAGGCCTCTGATTGGTCCAGATTCTGCCATGTGCCCATCCCTGAACCAATCACTGTAGCCAGATGGATGGGCACATGTTCTCCCCATGGCCAGGGTGCAAAGTTCTGGGATTGGCAGCCGCCTCCCGGCCACCAGCAAGGAGACCAGGAAGAGTAGTTCCCTAAAGAAAAAGGGGCTTCTGTTAGGCTGATGGTGAACAGCACAGGTTCTTAACATTTTGACAGAGACTCTCTTGGAAACTCCTATAACTGAAAAGATGCCTTAACCAAAAAGGTCGTACCTTTGATTTCAGACTCAAAGTAACTGTAACTGAATTCCATAACTAAGAATTCAGTCCTCCTGTCCGGTTCTCTCTACTGCTCTTGCAGGAACCAGCTCAAATGCAACCCCTCACGGCCTTTGTCATTGTTCTGAGGCCTGTTCTGGAGCATTTGAGCAGTGCCTACATTCTAACATAGTATCTCATCTAATGTTTGCCTCCTCCGCTAAACGGTAACTCAGGAACCATGAGTCCAAGCATTAGAGGCTGGGGCAAGACCGCCTTGCAGAGCTCCTCAGACCACCCGCAGAGGGAGCCACCTGCACTCCTTCCCTGCACGCCAGAATTACAAACCAAACGTTAGCTGGGAATGCATGTGTTGCTTTTCTTTTGAGACTTGATTCAACTTGAAAGGACTCTTCGTCTTGTGCAAGTGAGCAAGGGGGAGAGTGTTGGTTCTGCGGTGCAATAAATAACCTCTCATTATGAGAAACGCGATGCCTCTCTCCACTTAGCCATTTGGTAACCATAATCTGACATTACAGAAGCTTTTCTTGTGAGACCAGAGATATCTGAGCCACTTCCCTTTTCAAACGACTTCAGCTAATGGCTTTCCATGCTATTAGTGGAACAAGTCCAAGCTATCTTTGATTTGTGGTCGCTTGATTGGGTCCTAAAAGGAGAGGCTCTGCTTTGCAAGGAGGGATAATTGCCTGGGAATCCTGCAGAGTAATTTAATTCCTGTGCAGTTGGAGGGACCACAGATTTGGAGAAACTTATCTCCTCTGGAGAATTGACAATATATGCAAAGCTTCCTCACTCCCATGCTGGCCCTTCCTTTCCTCTGACAGCTCACTTCAGTCCTTTCTGCCTCATCAGTTTTCCTGACACTGGGAATGTTTTCCTAGAAAAGAGGAGGTTCTTCTTGGTTCCTGCCACACAAAGCCTGAGGCCACTTAGAAAATGATCCAGCCGCACAGCCTAACAGGTCCAACCACCACATCCTTAGGCAAAAAGCACCTAAACTATGTCTTTGAATTTCAAACTCACTCCAGCCACTGTAGGGTGGTCAGAGTGGGAGGGTAGAAGTATGTGAGGCCAGGATATCGACCATCCTTCACTAACAGGAAGGGAGAGACCAAAGCTGCCTGAACCCGAGGGCCCAGGGCCATTGTAGGAGTCTTTGGTATCAAAAGAGTTGATAGATCACTGTTATGGATGCTTCACAGGTTAAAAGAAAGACACCAATGAGATCACACTTGTTTTGACACTGGAAACCTAGCTTCATTTTCAGAACCATAACAACCAAAGGTTATCACAGGCTGGGAAGGGACTTTTTCTTCTCAATAAACTTTCTGTTTTGGAATAATTTGAGAAGTACAGAAAAGTTGCAAATATAGTGCAGAGTTCCCATATGCCTTTGACCCAATTCCCACTAGTGTTAACATCTTTCATTACTAGGCTACATTTGTCAAAACTAAGAAATGAACACTGGTACAGTATCATCAACTAAGCTTCAGACATGATTCAGATTTCATCAGTTTTCCCACTAATGTTCCAGGATCCCATCCAGGATCCCATACTGAATTTAGTCAACATGTCTCTTTCATTTCCTCTGATCTGTGACAATGTTTTACTTTTTTTTTTTTTCTCATTTATCATGACCTTCACAATTTTGAAGGATACTAATCAGATATTTTGTAGAATGTCCCTCAATTTGGATTTGTCTCATGTCGTCTCCTGGTTAGACTAGGGTTACAGGGTTTGAGGAAGAAAAGCCAAAGGTGAAGTGCCTGGAAAGGATTTTTTAAAAGAACAAGTGGATAAGAAGTTACAAACTGACTTACCTTCAAGCCAAATCCTGCTTTGTTTGTCCCATCCTGTTTCTTAGAAATGTCATACTAATTTTGTACTGAAATTTTCCAATTCAGATTTCCAGTGTCTCTTAAAAAATAGCAAGAGCTAATGACTCCAGGCCTCCGAGGTAGTCAGAGGTGGGCACTGAAAAATGCTGTCCCCTCCAGGACTGTGTCTTCTTTGGGTCACACCAGCCCAGTGGCCTATCCGGTGTGGAGGCCCAGGATCAGCTGCCATTGATCATGTCCATAGTGTTGGTTTTCTTATAGTAAAAAAGAATTCTCTATATTTCTATCATAACAGAAACAGGCCCTGTATTGTCCGTTCTCATGCTGCCAATAAAGACATACCCAAGACTGGGTAATTTATAAAGAAAAGAGGTTTAATTGACTCACAGTTCCCATGACTGGGGAGGCCTCACAATATGGCAGACAGCGAAGGAGGAGCAAAGTCATGTCTTACACGGAGGCAAGCAAGAGAGCTTGTGCAGGGAAACTCCCATTTATATGCCATCAGATCTCATGAGACTTACTCACTACCACAAGAACAGTATAGGGGAAACCACGCCCATGATTCAATTATCTCCACCTGCCCCCATCCTTGATACATGGGGATTACTACAGCTCAAGGTGAGATTTAGGTGGGGACACAGCCAAACCATATCAAACCCAGATAGTCTCCCCCTTCAAGAGAAATAAGGAAAAGCAAGAAATGTGGGGATCTGAGTCTAAGGAAAGTGCATTTAACAGGAAGCGGTGTGGAAGCACACTCTAAAACCTTCATGTGACTCTCTGTGACCACTGTCCATGTGACATGGTCCTCAACTTTTATTTGGCAACAGAAAAAAGGGACATGGGACAAGAGGGAAGCCAACTTTAAAGGAAGTAGATGGATGAAGGGAAAAAATGGTGAAGCCTCCACCTTCCCTGACTTCCTCCCAAGACCTTTCCCTAGGCCAAATCCACATGACCTCCCAGGGATTTCCCTGTGGCCTGCCAGACACAGTCATGTGGCAGGATCCACATGGCTGGGCATCCTCTGGGCAGGAATTTCCAATGTGGCCAGTTACACCTCAGAAGCCTGTTAGAGGCATGGTGAGGGTCTCCCTGAGGTCTCCCCTACTCTCCCACCCATGCTGTTTGTGAATGAGACATACCCTGTCACAGGAACTAGAATTCTGAGTCCCAGTCTCCCCTTCCCAGGAAAAATGGTGACAAAATCCCCAACTTCTCTTCTTCCTCATCTTCCTCCCCTTTCCCATCCTTCCCCAACACCCTAGCCTTGAAAGCTTTAGGATCTGCATAGAATGTGACCACAGCAGGTGCCAAGGCAGTGACCAAACCAAGTTTCTCAGCACCCACTCATATGATAAGGCCTACCCAGTACACCACAAGAGCAGACCTATGGTGGGTCAGGGGCAGGGGGTGTGGGGACTGTGCTTCAGGTGAAAGGAGTGAGCACTGGACCAGGAGTCTGAGGATCTGGACCCCAGCCCTTGCTCCAGTGCTATGTGGTGCTAGGCAAATCACTTAACCCCTCTGAGCCTGCATTACCTCAGCTCTCAAATCAGGTGACATTTTTACCTGCCTTGCCAACCTCCTGACTTCTGAGATGTGTAAAGATGATCAAACCTGACTCGTTCCCTTTACTCCGAAGCCCAAGTTATATCCTCGTCTATCTATCCATAGCAGCCCAATTTTCTCTTTCACTGCACTTACATCACAGTTCCTGCTTATTTGTTAAACCTGCACTCCTGCTATTAGTAGAATTGCCTTGGGGACAACATACACATATTTAGACATGGGACTAGTGCAGTGATACCTGTTCCAGGACTTGATATAGGAGGCGCTCAAGAAATGTTAAGTGATCCAAGATGGCTGATCACTAGCAGCTCGGGCACGTAGCTCCCAGTGAAAGCGCAGAGAACGAGAGGACGCCACACTTTCAGACGAATATTTGTGGCTCACGGACCAGGAGATTCCCAGCGGAGGAGCCCCACGGGTCGCCAGTGCGACTCTTGTGGCCGGCGCGGCGGTTTTGCTGGCGCCTTAAAGCGGCAGTTCTTGGTGCAGAGTCCGGAGATTCCTGGGCAGAAAGGCACCATCAATCTTAACACTGCTGTCTTGGCCGGCGCAGTGGATTGCTCAGTTTTCGGCGCTGGGAATCAAAAAGTTGGACGTCCGCTCAGAGACCTAGTTAGAAAGTTGGTAATTACAAAGACGACAGATGGATAAATATATAATCAAGGGAAGAAAGCAGCCTAAAAAGGCAGAGAATACTGAAAATCAGAATGCCTCTCCCTCTACAGGGGATTGCAATTCCTCATCAGTAACGGAACAAGGCTTAATGGAGAACGAGTGTGTTCCAGTAACAGAAGCAGGTTTCAAAACGTGGGTGATGAGAAACTTCTGTGAATTAAAAGAACTTGTTCTAACGCAATGCAAAGAAACTAAGAACCTTAAAAAAAGGTTTGACGAAATGCTAACGAGAATGGACAATTTAGAGAGGAATATAAGTGAATTGATGGAGCTGAAAAGCACCACACGAGAACTTCGCGAAGCATGCACAAGCTTAAACAGTCGAATTGATCAAGTAGAAGAAAGGATATCAGAAGTCGAGGACCAGCTCAGTGAAATGAAACGAGAAGACAAGATTGGAGAAAAAAGGATAAAAAGGAATGAGCAAAGTCTCCAGGAAATATGGGACTATGTGAAAAGACCTAATCTACGTTTGATAGGTGTACCTGAATGTGATGAAGAGAATGAATCCAAGTTGGAAAATACTCTTCAGGATATCATTCAGGAAAACTTTCCCAACCTAGCAAGGCAAGGTAATATTCAACTCCAGGTGATACAGAGAACACCACAAAGATATTCTTCAAGAAGACCAACCCCAAGGCACATAATTGCCAGATTTATTAGGGTTGAAATGAAGGAGAAAATACTCAGGGTAGCCAGAGAGAAAGGTCAGGTTACCCATAAAGGGAAATCTATCAGACTTACAGCAGATCTCTCAGCAGAAACTCTACAAGCCAGAAAAGAGTGGGGACCAATATTTAACATCCTTAAAGAAAAGAACTTTCAACCCAGAATTTCCTATCCAGCCAAACTAAGCTTTATGAGCGAAGGAAAAATTAAATCCTTTGCGAACAAACAAGCACTTAGAGAGTTCACCACCACCAGGCCTGCTTTACAAGAGCTTCTGAAAGAAGCACTATACATATAAAGGAACAACCAATATCAGCCTTTCCAAAAATATATCAAAAAGCAAAGAACATTAATACAGTGAAAAATTTACATCAACTAATGGACAAAACAGCCAGCTAGCATCAAACGCCAGTATTAAAGTTATATATATTTTAATTGAATAAAAAGCCAAAACCCATCGGTATGCTGCATCCAGACCCATCTTACGTGCAGCGATACACAAAGACTCAAAGAGAAGGAGGAAGATTTACCAACCAGAGAGTAAAAATAAACAAATAAACAAAAAGCAGGAGATGCAATTCTCGCCTCTGATAATGTAGACTTTAAAGCAACAAAGATCAAAAGAGGCAAAGAAGGACATTGCATAATGGTAAAAGGATCAATGTAACAAGAATAGCTAAAGATTCTATAGATCAACGAGATAGAAAATTAACAAGGATATTCAGGATTTGAACTCAGACCAGGAACAAGTAAACTTAATAAACATTTATAGAACTCTCCACTTCAAATACACAAAACATACATTACCACCTCACACCTATTCCAAAAGTGACTATATAATTGGAAGTAAATCACTCCTCAGTAATCGCATAGCATTTCATAGGTTTAAATGAAATATTGGTTGGCTGTTTGTTTGTTATCTTCTTCCCTTATTCCTTCCTGACTACATCATTAAGTATAATTATCAGTATAAAAGAGGTTTTCAATACCCATTACTAAATTGCATTCTAGCCTGGGCAAGAAAGCAATACTCCCATTCTCTCTCCCTCTTTCTTTTCCTTTTTCCTCCTCCCCATTCTCTCTCTTTCTTTCTCTTCCTTTTTCCTCCTCCCCCAAAAAAAAAAAAAAAAAAAAAAAAAAAAAAAAAAAAAGAAATGTTAAGTGAACAAATGAATTCAGCAAGCAAGTAAATAAAATAGTGTGGGTGAAAGTGTCTTTTCAACTATCAGGCTTGACCTAAAGGTGAAGGACCAGGGATGAACTTAACTAGTTCCTGGGTAGCTGACCTGCACTCACCCACAGCCAATGCCAATTACTTGCCCTGCCCTCCAGCCAAAACCGATTGCATATGAGGTTGACACCTGACTCAAATCTGTTCATCTATTGGCTGACAAACTGCCAATCAGACTCTTCCAGTATCTGAACGGTCACAGAAATAATAAATCGTGAGATGAAAGTGGGTGATTGAACGGAAACATTACGTAGAGTCATGGCTGGGACAGCCATATTGGTCCATTACACTAGAAGCAACCAAAGAGAGAGCAGATAAAGAGACACAGATGAGAGAGACCATCTGGGCCTTAGAACTGGAGAGGACAGCTCAGTTCCCAACATTCCCGTTGCATTTTCAGTCTGGCTGTACTTTGTGTCTTGTCTTTGGGAGTCTGAGAGACTTTTCCCTTAACATTGTAGAAGAAATCCTTTGCTTAGGCTGGGGTTGGAATGGGGATTGGAATATCTGTTCCTTACACTTTCATTAAAACACTGGGCAAACAAGACACAATCTCTTATTAACAGGTACAAACTTATCTACAAGGAGAAGAAAAAGACACCCACAAGGGCTGAGGCACATGTACTCTTCACTGAAGTAAATGTGAGGGCCCTCCTCTGGCCAAGGGCAAACTGAATCCCAAGGCTGATGGCACGAGTGGTCATTCTCTGAAGATGTTCAAAGATACCTCTTGAATGAGCAGAGGAAGTTGAGCCAGAAACCAGAAAAAAGTTCCAAAGAAATAAAGCGTCAGCCTGGCATGTGATTGCTGGAGCTGAGGGCCAACAGTCAGTGGCCAGTGCAGGCAGCCTCCCAGGACCCTCTACAGAGACTGGCTGACTAGAAGGGCTGGGAAACCCACCAAACCAAGAGATGGCCAAGTGCACAACAGGCCAAAATGCAAACGAATCATATGCACAAAGTAACATAACTAAGAGAAGGAGACGGGGCCAACTTCGGGCATGGTTAATGGGATCCTGGTGAGAACTGATTCCTCATCCAGAGCTGTAAGTAATTCAGATGGTGTTTGTTGTAAGATTATGAAACACTGTGGGACTTGTGGTTCCTGTAATTTGTCTGCCTCAGAAGAGCTAATGTTTATTGATTTTCTTCTGTACAAGGCAGAATCATCCATTTGGTTTGCCAGTGTTGAAAGTTCTCAGGTTTCTGGAAGAAGCATGGACCAAAAGCATTAAAATGAGTATCTCTGTATCAGTTTTCTTCCTAGTCACAGAGAGTGAATATTGCTATAATGAAAGATTTCACAAACATCCAAAATTTAATTCTTCTGCAAATCCTCAGAAATTGAAAATGGTGGAAGAAAATGAGCATTTATTGAATACCTGACATGTGTTAGGCAGTGAACTGGGCCGTTTCTCAAGACAGCCGTGAATTTGATCTTTCCAAGACCTCCAAGCATTATTATACTATTTCATTGAAGAGAAAACCGAAGGTTACAGAAACTAAATAGCTTGCCCAATCCCCCACAGCTATTATGGAGCCAGACTGAGATTCTGACCCATGACTGTCTGTTTCAAGTCCCTAATTTTTATGTGTCATGATACTGCCTCTCTATGACAGGCTTTCCAAGGGCCTTAGGAACCCAAAGAGCCCATACGGGAAAACACTCAGGCTGCTGGGGGTGGTGCGCATTCTTGATTTACAGTTTAATGTGAAGGTCTTGGGGTAGAAAGGGTGGGAAACATGGAAACTCCTTTTATTAATATCCTTTTTCTAAGATGCTATTTTAAAATTCTTTTTTTATTTTTCAAGACGGAGTCTCACTCTGTTACCCAGGCTAGAGTGCAGTGGCGCCGTCTCGGCTCACTACAACCTCCACCTCCCGGGTGGGTTCAAGGGATTCTCCTGCCTCAAAGGACTACAAGGCCACCACATCCAGCTAATTTTTGTATTTTTAGTAGAGGCAGGGTTTTTACCACGTTGGCCAGGCTGGACTCGGACTCCTGGCCTCAAGCGATCCACCAGCCTCCCAAAGTGCTGGGATTACAGGCATGAGGCACCATGCCCTAGATTCATATTTTTAATCCACCTGGAATTTATTTTTGAATGAGATATTAATTAGGAGGGTTTATTTTTGTCTTAAGGCTGACCCATGTATGGTAGTACAATTTGTTTTTTAAAGTATTATTTTCCCATTGAATTGAATATGTCACTTTCACCATTCATTATGTTTTTATATTCATTCACTCTACTCCCAGACTCTCTTCTTCTCTCCATTGGTCTATTTCAGCACCAATTCCTTACTGTCTGAATCCTGTAGCTTTGTTTTAAATTTTACTACCTGGTAGAGCAAGTGGCCACTCTTAGCTCTTCTCAGACACTTATTCTTCCATATTATCTTTAACATCTTCTTATCTATTCCTCTCCACTTGCTGAAAATCATCATTTGGATTCCAATTAAATTTAACTATGTTTGTATATTCATACAGATTATAAATAAGAATTGATGTTGTAAATTAAATATCACATTGCAAAATTGGTGTATATATCTTCATTTATTCAATTTTGTCTCATGTCTTTTAACACAATTTTGTTTTTTTAAGTATGTCTTTTACCCATCTTATTGGACTCATTCCTAAATATTTTACAGTTTTTGTTTCTATCAAGAATAAAATTTGTTCTTATTTTTATTTCTAACTGGATGCGCTCATTTAGAGAAAAGTTATTGATTTTTTATGTTTCTCATATTCAGTCACCTTAATTCTCTTCATCCTGGTAGGTTATTTAAGTCACTAAATTCTAACAGGTTTTCTAAATAACTAAATTATGCTTATATTTTCTGCAAAAAAAGATAATTTATTTTGTTTTTCTCCAATGTTTTACACATTGTACTATTGCATTATTTAAAACTTCCAAAACAATACTAAATAATAATAATAAGGTTGGGCACAGTGGCTCACGCCAATAATCCCAGCGCTTTGGGAGACTAAGGCAGTTGGATCACCTGAGATCGAGAGTTCAAGACCAGCCTGGCCAACATGGCAAAACTGTCTCTACTAAAAATACAAAAATTAGCTGGGCATGGTGGTGCATACCTGTAGTCCCAGCAACTCAGGAGGCTGAGGCAGGAGCAGGAGAATTGCTTGAACCTGGGAGGTGGAGGTTGCAGCAAGCCCAAGATTGTGCCACTGCACTCAAGCCTAAGCGACAGAGCAAGACTTTGTCTCCAAAAAATAATAATAATAGTAATAGCAGGCAATCTCTTGATCCTGATTTTAAAATGGCTCCGATATTTCATAGCTTGCTATAATTATTATGTTTTAAAAGTTCTATTCTTCTATTATACGTGGAATTTTTATTAGTAATGTTTAAATTTTATGAAATGCCATTTACCATCTACTGTTATAATCCAGTTATTTTATCTTTTCATTTGTTAATATAGTGATTAGATTTGGTTGATAAATACCCTAATTTTAAACTATCTTTAAACACCTAAAATAAACTTGATTCTATTTCTACGTATTATTTTTACAATTGTCTACGGGAGTTTGTTGACTAATTTTTGCTTAGAATTTTTGCTTTTGTATTTGTAGATGAAGTTGCCAAGTTTTTTCTATCTTTATCATGCTTTAGTATTAATTATTCTAGCTTTTAAACTGAATTTGGAGTTATTTTAATATTTTTCTATGACCTACAATAGTTTAAATAATAGCCAGCTACAGTTTCATAGATACTGATACAACACTCCTAGAACAGAGACAAAAGATGACTTATTACTCACAGCAATAACAGTAGTCAGATATCAGCATTTTTGCACCAATTTCCTAAGCCCTATCTCCCCCTGGGCGATGTGAAGAGAGACAGCTGACACCTGCACACACAGTATGTTGGATTACAGGAGAGGCATCCTGAGTTTAGGAATCTGTTTTATAATGAGCATGAAGCATAACTGCTCTTTGCTCCAGAAAGAGACTCTGTATCTTCCAAGGTTGTAAGCAAACCTACCCTTCACTCTGAAGAGAAACACTGTCTCCATCTTCCAAAGTTATTTACTATACTAACAACCTTGAAAAGACAGTCCAGGATAAGGAGCAGTCGATATTTCGCTCACAGATGCACAAAACATAAGAGATTCACGAAGAATTATTTCCCAGCAATGTGTAGCTGAGGTTGAAAGGACAAAACGTTCATACCTGTTAATTCTTAGGCAGTGGCCATGTGAATGTCATTACACTAGTCTCTGAAACATTTTTAAAATCTCCCCCTTGTCCCCAAAAAGAAAATGAGACTTGTCTAATAACGGAATAGTTGCCTCAAGATTTTGTGACTGTTCCAATAAAATATGGGTGACTTCCCTTCAGAAATATTGAATTTGATGGGTGGGGCAAGTTAGGGGCCTTTTGATTCAAAGAATCTACGATGTTGGATGGTCAAATTGGAAGGCCTTTCAGAGTCCCTTAGTTATGCCTATTTGGTACCTCCTCATTTCGTCACCTTCATAGATGGACCAGGAACAGGTGATTGGAAACTCTCTCTCTCTCTCTCTCTCTCTCTCTCACACACACACAGACACACACACACACACACACACCACACCCTACACAAACACAATTACCAAATAAATCATGCCTGGGATTATCCATGTTTCTTAATCCCTTTAGACTTTTTTAAATGAGGTCAATGGGAGGGCTGTTATTTATGATCTTAAAGCACTGGTATGCGGAAAACATAATGGACGTAGGAAAGTCAATGGTGAGCAAGAGAAAAATGACCCTGTTCCACAGAACTGACTATGTAGTGGGGAAGATAAATAATTCGATAGAATAATAAGATGTGATTGGATCTCAGATCCACTAGAAATTGATTTAACCTCACCTTCCACATGTACTTAACCACTAGCTCCGTAGAAAGTCATAATCAGAGAAAATAAGTACAGTTTTCTTGTGATCGTTCCTAAAGGAGTAATAGAACAGCAGTGCCAGGGAAACCTTAGATTATAAAAAGACCCAGCAGGATACTGGTTAACAAAAGGTGTCTTCTTAGGTGACCCCTCTCTCTCTCTCTCTCTCTCGCTCAGATTTTCCTTTACAAAAAAAATTCAAATATCTAGCTTCATACCTCAAATAAATACTTACTGCTTTAAAGCACCCAGCAAATCTAACATAGCATTAAAAAGTCCAAAATTAGAAATTGTTTTTGAGGTCTCTGCCCGAAATGCAAGATCAGCATCCCCAGGACCTTCCTCTCTCCTGCCCCTTCAAACATTATTTGGACATCATTCTTGTGAGCATGACAATATATAAAGCACGCACACACACACACATACGCATTTGTTTTCTCTATGTTTCTGAAAATTTCCCCTTATTCACTCTCAAAGCCTGAGTATGTAGGAGGGGGCTCCTATTGCTGAAATAGACACAAGATTCACTAATGAGAATGATGGTTTCTTTATCCATCCTCTTAGCAACAATAAAAATGTGGCTGCAGTTCAATTTAAGCAAACATATAAATGAAAATTTATATTTATTTATGTAAAGTATTAAATTAAATGCAAAACCAGATTCTAGTTTCCTTTGAAAGCTGGATTAAGCAACAGTTATAATTTGCTACATCAGATATGCTGAACTACCACAAATGATTTTGAAAGATGGGCTTTGTCTGCCCCCTGCTGTACTCTAGGTAAATAACAGGACTTCCTAATTTAGCATTGGTAGACAAGATCGCTAAAATGTGAAGGTGAGGGCAAAAAAGACTGAGCACATGGTTCACCACTGTTCCATGTAGCATAGTACCTGGAATATAGTAGGCACTCAATAAATGTGTTGAACGAATGAGCACACACGTAAGGAAAGTATGCTTACAGACTGAGTAGGCAACATACCAAGTTTTACAGGCCCAAGGAAAAAAAATGCAAATGTTTTGCAACGTTCTTCTGTTCATACGTTTTTGAAAATAACTTGGTGCTCATTGGACATGCATTGTCAACAACTCAAACTTGCTAATTTAGTTTGTGAGCCACCGTGCCTGGCCGTATATAGGTAAATTTTCTAAATGTGACTGTCAAAATTTTTTGAGAGCTTAGAATCTGAAAGCCATAAGGTAAAAAACCATGGAATTGTCTCCAAGACGGCAGAACTTGTAGAGATCGTGCAGAGTTCCCCGGGCCATCGCCATGCCTCGCCCCAGGTGACCCCTGTACCAGCAGCATAATCTTTCCTCAGCCTCCTACAACTGTGAGGATAATTATCTCAAGAACACAAAGCTTTTAATTCCGAAATGCAATTTTGTTTGAGGGATAGGAGAAAGAGAAAGTAGAAGGAAGTTACTGGGTGTTTTCCTTTGTTTGTACTAAAACATGCCCCAAACAATGAAACCTAGAGTGATTCATGCTAGATGTGCAACTGGTAAAGAATTAAGAGGTAGATGGATCCCCCTGAAATTTTGAGAAAATCAGTGATGCATAGAGCTCATGCCACCTAACAGGGCAACGCACATGAATAGTTCAGCCTCTTGTAGTTGATGGTCAGGGACACTGGTGATAACAAAGATATTGATGAGATAACTGGGAAAATTTGAATGCTGACTGGATATCTGCTATTATGTAATGATCTATTGTTTTAGGATAAAGGTATTGTGGTTGCTAAAAACGAGTCCTGTTTTAGAGATACATGCTGAAGTATGTATGATAGAAATGATATAATATCTGGGATTTCCCTCGAAATAGTCAAGTCTCAGGTGGGGGGAATGGGACTGTGTAGATAAAACCAGACATGTGCTGATAATCATTTAAGCTGGGTGATGGGTACATCAAACTTCATTACGCTATTCTCTCTACTTTCGTGTTTGAAAATCTTCATAATAATGTCTTTAAACATCCTTTTAAACATACCAGGCTACAGGTGATTTAAAATTTTTCTGGTTAACAATTGGTTGAGTTTATCTGAAGACCTGATATAAATAGAAAGAAAATGTCTGGGATAAGATAAAAGATTGTGGAGACCAAAGTTCTTATTTGCAGAGGAAGTCTTTAGGTAGCAGGCTTCAGAGAGAATAGGCTGTAAAATGTTTCTTATCAGACTTAAAGTCTGTGTGGATGTTGATGCCTGAGAGGTTCAATGAAGCATATCCAACCCCCACTTCCCATCATGGCCCCTTCATTGGCCTCAACTACATGGTCTACATCTTCCAGTATGATTCTACCCATGGCAAATTCTATGGCACTGTCAAGGCTGACAACGGGAAGGTTGTGATCAACGAAAATCTCATCGCCATCTTCCAGGAGTGAGATCCCACCAAAATCAAACGGGGCGATGCTGATGCTGAGTACATTGTGGTGTCCACCAGCGTCTTCACCACCATAGAGAAGGCTGGGGCTCACTTCCAGTGGGGAGCCAAAAGGGTCATCATCTCTGCCCCCTCTGCTGATGCCTCCATGTTCATGATGAGCGTGAACCATGAGAAGTATGAAAAAAGATAATTAGCAATGGCTCCTGTACCACCAACTTCTTAGCCCTCCTGGCCAAGCTCATCCATGACAACTTCGGCATTGTAGAAGGGCTCATGACCACGATGCATGCCATCACTGCCACCCAGAAGACTGTGGATGGCCCCTCCGGGAAACTGTGGTGTGACAGCTCCGGGGCTCTCCAGAACATCATCCCTGAATCTACTGGAGCTGCCAAAGCTGTAGGCAAGGTCCTCCCTGAGCTGAACAGGAAGTTTGCTGGCATGGCCTTCCGTGTCCCCACCACTAATGTGTCAGTCACGCATCTGACCTGCCATCTGGAAAAATCTGCCAAATATCATGGCATCAAGAAGGTGGTGAAGCAGATGTCGGAGGGCCTCCTCAAGGGCATCTTGGACTACACTGAGCACCAGGTTGTCTCCTCCAACTTTAACAGAGACACCCACTCTTCCACCTTCAATGATGGGGCTGGTATTGCCCTCAACTACCACTTTGCCAAGCTCATCTCCTGGTATGACAATGAATTTGGCTACAACAACAAAGTAGTGGACCTCATGGCCCATGTGACCTCCAAGAAGTTAGTCCACCAGACCACCAGCCTCAGACCCTCAGCTGCTAGGGATTCCCTGTCAAACTAGGTCTCCCACCACACTGAGAATCTCCCCTCCTCACAGTTTCTATGCAGACCTCCCTGAAGACGGAGAGGCCTAGGGAGCCCCACCTTCTCATGTACCATCAATAAAGTCCTCTGTGCTCAGTCAAAATAAAAAAGATACTCTAGTCAGCAGGATTCCATAATTTTTCTCCAACAATATTCAGCTGCTAGGTATAGGTACAGGTAGAGACTTGGGTTTATAAACAGGGTTGAAGTTTCATCAAGTGGGTACACAGAGTAGCTAAGGATATTTATAAAGGAATGGTTTGTAGTGATGGACCACTGTATCTCAGCTGAGTAAGAAGGCAAAGAGATGAGGGTGACATGTATGAACAAGCAGTAGGGAGAAAGGATGAGGCTTCAATGAGATTAGAGGATTGCTTGAAAGGGAATACTGCAGTCAATGAACTGTTCAGTCAATGAACTGATAGGAAGCCATCAAATCTAGATTTGGGAGGCAGTAGTGACATAGTAGAAGGGTATGACTTATAAGTGAGTAGACATGCAGGAAAGGAGGTCTTTTGGTGGCTGAAGAAATCAAGGAATGGGATGGGTCATTCATGTGGCATTAAGGATCCAAGAATGACCACAGAAGGAACAAGAAAAAAAGGCTGGAAGCCAGGTGCTAGAGTTATCAGTGAAGGAGCGGGGCATGGTAGGGAGGTCAGTAGATGGCCCACAGTAAGTTGAGATGACGAGTGGAAAAGTCTGACAACTTTAAAGAAGCTGTTTTGTTTATTTGTTGTTTAATAGAAAAAAGACTTGAAAGGGAGCAATGGAGCACAGGAACATCACCTCTGTTAGGAACGGCAGTAACTAGGGAGGGAGAAAGGGAGAAAGCCAGCCTTGAGAGGGTTGCAGGGGAGACACTCTACTGGGGGAATGGAAGACACAGGGTTTCAGTTAAACCAAAAAACGAGAGAGAGAAAGTGTTTAGGCAAATTGCTAATAACAGACAGTGGATTATAGAGAGCACAGAAGACAGGTGTGGGAGGGAAGGAAAAAGTTGAAGGTGGGATTAGATTAGGTAATGGTCCTCAGTCCTAGCTGCAAAACAGAATCATCTAGGGAACTTTTGAAAATACTGATGCCTACACCCAGATCAACTGAATTAGAATCTTAAAGGAGTAAGGTCAGGGTATGTACAACAGTAACCAAACTTTTAAATACAGTCATCCCCCAGTATCCATGGGTAATCAGTTCCAGGATCCCTGTGGATACCAAAATCCACAATGTTCAAGTCCCGTATATAAAATTGTCGGGTCCAACTGTCAGACTCTGAGCCAGTGACAGATGTACAAATGTACTGAGACACAGATACTCAGTGAAAGAGTGGGCTGGGGGTCCAGGCAGCTTACAGACCCCAAGGAGGGTACTATAAAGAGTCAGCAGCCGCAGCCCTGACCAGCTGGACTCCATGCATTTATTCAGTATAGATGTAATGACAGAGGATTTGAGTCAACACACTTGTAAATAATGATTAAAGGCAGGTTCCAAGGCCTAAAGCAAACACCATTTGTGGGTAATAACATTGTTGACCCCCTGAGTAGAGAGCAGTCATGCGCCCGTGGATGTTCAAAGGTTGGTCTTAGGACCACATGAGTAAACAAGCTCTTTAGATAAACTCCCCCCCATTCCTATGTATCTACTCCTGCCTAATTGCCCCTGGGTAAGAACTGCCACCTTTGGCTCATTCTTTCCAAGGCTTTTGCAAAAACCTTCTGGCCATCCAAGAAGGTTTGCATCTATTTTACAATTTTTCCCACCACCCCTACATAAAATGGCCTAGTATTTGCATAGAGGCTATGTACATCCTCCCACATGCTTCAAATCCTCCCTAGATTATTTAATAATACCTAATACAATGCCATTGCTATGAAAATAGCTGTTTAAGGGATAATGATAAGGAAAACAAGTCTGTACTGTACATGTTCAGTACAGATGCAACCATCCACTGTTCAATTTTCCGTCCAAGGCTGGCTGAATCCATGGATGCAGAACCCACAGAGGATCACTTACTTGTACACACTAACACAAATAATAGATGAGAAGGAGGAAAACAGTATCAGTGTTTATCTTTGATGAATACATCAAAGTCTTAAGGGTGAATGTCTTTATACTTTCAAAATTCTGTGTGCCTATTTTAGATTGAATAAAAAAGGGTGTTTCCTTGAGGGGGATTGCTTACAGAAAGGAGTTTATAATACAGTCTCAGTTTCTACTGTTTACACATGGAATTTATTTGACATGTCTGATCCAATTTGTTTCTGGTAAAAGGAGCATGACATGAGCTTTGAAAAGTTATGCAAAACTTAAAAATAAAGGAAAAGGCAGTAGAGCATGTCCTTTCAAAGTCATAGTGGGGTACTGCCTAAAATGCCTATCATCAAGAAGCCTTCTTGATCTAGGCCAGGGGTTCTGAAAGTGTAGTCCAAAGACCCTGGAACTTCCCAAGGCACTTGTGGGATTCTGTAAGGTCCTCCCCTTCCTGCTATGCATTTGTGTGAAGCCAGATTTTCTTCATCTATTTCAACCAAAACAACATATTGCAACATGCAAATGTAGAAGCTGACATGAGAATCGAGTTGTCTTCTGATAAACCTAGTAAATATTCTATTTGCAAAAGTAAATCAATGCCATTTTCCTCAAAATATTTAAAATATACTTACAATAAAAAAAAAATGTTAACATGGCCGGCATGGTAGCTCATGCCTGTAAGCCCAGCACTTTGGGAGGCCAAGGCAGGTGGATCACCTGAGGTCAGGAGTTTGAGAACAGCCTGACCAACATGGTGAAACCCCCATCTCTACTAAAAATACAAAATTAGATGGGTTTCATGGCACATGCCTGTAATCCCAGCTACTTGGAGGCTGAGACAAGAGAATAGCTTGAACCTAGGAGGTGGAAGTTGCAGTGAGCCAAGATTGTGCCATTGTACTCCAGCCTGGGCAACAAGAGCAAAACCCCAACTCAAAAACAAAACAAAACAAAAGTTAATGTAACAAAAAGGTGGCTTGCAGATTGGGAGAAAATATTCATAAACTGTATGTCTCACAAGTGGTTGATATCCAAAATATACAAGAAATTCACACCACTGAATATCAAAAATAACCCAATTTTTTAAATGGGCAAAGGACCTGCATAGATATTTCTCTAGATGACATAAAAATGGCAAACAGATACATAAAAAGATGCTCATCACTAATCACCAGGGAAATGCAAGTCAAAACCATATTGAGGTACCACCTTATCCCTGTTAGGATTGCTTTTATGAGAGATAAGTGTTGGAAAGAGTGTAGAGAAAAGAAAACTCTCGTACAGTGTTGGTGGCAACGCAGACTGGTGCAGCAACTGTAAAAAACAATACAGAGGTTCCTAAAGAAATTTAAAATAGAGCTACAATATGACCCCACAATCACTCTTTTGGGTGCCTGGTAAAGATATTTGATTTCTATGTTCATTGCAGCATTACTCATAATGACTAGGGTATGGAAACAACTCATGTCCATGAGGAATTTATAAAGAAATTGTAGTATATAGAGATATATCACATGTGTATTTCATATACAAAATTTCAGTGTGTGTGTATATATATATTTATTTATATAAAGGCTGAATATTTTGTATATCTATATAGTGTATGTGTGTGTGTATACATATATACACAATGAAATATTATTCAGCCTTAAAAAAGGAGATCCTGCCGTTTGTGACAAGGGAACTAGAGGATATTATGATAAGTGAAATAAGCCAAACATAGAAAGAAAAATACTGCATGATCTCACTTATGTGTGGAATCTAAACGTAAAATAAAGAAAGGGGGAAGAAATCAAATACACAGTAACAGAGTAGAATGGTGGTTACCAGGGGCAGGGGAAATGGGAAGATGTAGGTCAAAGGATACAAAGTTGCAGTAAGTTGGATGAGTAAGTCTAGAGATCTAAGGCACAGCATGAGGACTACAGTTAATAATATTGTATTGTATATTGGAAATCTGCCGAGACAGCTTTTAGGTGCTCTTAGCACACATAAAAAGGAGGGGGTAATTTGATAAACATGTTAACTTGTTTGACTATAATTTCACTATGTATATAAAAATGGCACGTTGCTATCTTTTATATAATTTTTAAAAGTTAACATATAATGGGCTTATTTTTTAATATTTTAACATTTTTGTTTTAATTTATAATAAGATAAATATTTGTAGACCATTTGGGGGCCTCAGTTTTTAAGAGCCTAAGAGGGTCCTGAGACTAAAGTCTAAGACTCACTGATCTCGATCTGTTTGGCTTTGCCACTTACTATTAAGGGCTCACATTACTCAGCATACTCATTTCAAAATGCCCTTTCTGGTGGACTAACATAACTCCTGTTTTTCCATTTCTGCTTTGAACCAGGCTTTTGCCATCTCTGATTTCCTCATTAAAGAGTTGAATACATTTTATTATGTGTTCATTGTGTATTTGGACGACAGTCGTGTATAATTTTAAGGATTATACTTTGATAGGAGGTACAATCTGCTGATGTATACAATTTAGTCCTAAGGTTCTTTTCTCTATATTCAAAAGCTGATGAAAGAATAGGGATGATTATGAAGTCTCATAATCATTCTTAAACACCTCCCTAATGAAATGAAAGAAGACTGCAATCATCAGCTATGTCTAAAACTATTGTGTTCCTTAACAAAAGTATTTAAAAGGAAAGAACAAGTACAAAGCTTGTGAAGCAAACTGGCCTAGTTTTGAAAGAATATCTAAGCTTGAGAATGGATCTGTAATTTGAGAGACAACGTTCACTTTAATATGGATGAAGAGCACACTTTCAATCTATTGCCAAGATCTGTCCTTCCCAATACAAGCTCCACCTTCCTCCCAGGGAAACAACACAATACAACATAATTTCAGCTCTGTCTGTGCAGAAACCTTTCTTAGTCAGAAAAGCATAAAAACAGCAGGAGAAATCCATAATCCTGCTACTCATTAGAAAACACTTAACACTGATCTCAAGTTTCAGTATGCATTAGAATTATCTGAGAGACCTGGTAGAAATAGATTTAAATTCACTAAGCAATGTAGGTGGGGCCCAAGTGTATACACTTAAACAACACAGCACTCCCTCCAGGTGACCAATAGGAAATAAAAAGCCAGCCAGCTGCAGGCCCATAGTCCCAGGTTGGGAGGCTGAGGTGGGAGAATTGCTTGAGCCCAGGAGTTTGAGACCCCACCCCCCATCCCTTAAAAAATTAAAAATAAAACTTCATACTTTGAGAAACTATACTAGAGTGTTAGAATTGCTGCTTAGCTGTTCTGTTTTTTTAAAGAATCATCCGTGTAACCTTAATATCTAAACGTCAATCCCCTCTACATGATCTGAAAGGCCCTTCACAATCTGGCCCAGCTCTTTATAACTTCAACTGCACTCCTACATCCGTCTCCGCCCTTCAGTGCCTCCCTAGCAGAGCCACACTGGACCACTGCTGCATTCCTCCTTGATGTTGACTCTTCTGTGTCTTTCCTCTTCTTTGTGTGGAACTATTTATTTTTCACAGTGGTGTGATAGGGTGGGTAAGTATATAGCCCTCTGGACTCTAAAGCTAGTAGATCTGGTTTCCAATCCCAGAGCGCACACCCTTTGTTCAATGTGGTTGACCTCTCTGGGCCTCAGATGACTCCTCTATAAAATCAGAGATAAGAATACCCACCCCAAGGCTATTGCATGAGCACTGGCAGCATTTAGTACAGATGCTAAACATGTTCATACCCCCAGACACACACAAAACCTTCAGTCTTCCCTGGAAGAACTGCCCTGTCCTTTAAATAATATAAACATCCCTCTTGGAGATACATACCACACACACACATTTTATATATATATATAACATAAACATATTTTATATTTTTATGTTTATATTACATATAAATATATAATATATGTATTTTATATATATATGTATTTTATATATATATATATAATTAAAACTCCCATCTCCTCACAGGGTAGGCCTGTAAACCCAATTCTGCTAGGACTCATAAGCACTTAGGAAGCTGCATTAGATCAAATCAGTATACTAAAGTTATAACACAAGCCGGGTGCGTTGGTCATGTCTGTAATCCCAGCAGTTTGGGAGGTCGAGGCAGGTGGATCACCTGAGGTCAGTTCGAGATCAGCTTGGCCAACATGGTGAAATCCCATCTCTTACTAAAAATACAAAAGTTAGCTGGGCATGGTGGTGGGTGCCTGTAATCCCATCTACTCAGGAAGCTGAGGCAGAAGAATCACTCGAACCTGGGAGGCAGAGGTTGCAGTGAGCCGAGATTGCTCCACTGCACTCTAGCCTGGGTGAAAGAGCAAGGCTCTGTCTCAGGGAAAAAAAAAAAAAAAAAGGTTAATATAACTCAAATCCATAAGGTAGCCTACCCTCATCATCCCCCAGTTATTTTACCAGACTTTTTTTTTAATGATCATGTTCCTTCATATTTTGATATTTTGATGCCAAGGGGAGAAAAAGAAACTGTCAATATTTAGGATCCCACAGTTGCCAAATAACCACCAAGTTTACCTACAGTAGGTGGCATATGCCTAAGTATGGAAGGCAGATGGAAGTGAATTGACTAATCCAGCCCATGTCAAAACACTCTGAGCATTTAGTATGCACAAAAATATTTGATAATGTAAAACAAGTCCATAAATTATGATTTCTTCTTTCTAAGGAGCTCAATCCAGTTGAGGAAAAGTATTGACAAATGCTTTCTTCCATACACAAAAATATCAATAACCATCACCCTCCAAAATTCATCTTGTTTATCCTCTTCAGGAAACAGAGGACGTTAACAGTAAATACAATTTGGAAGATAGGTATTTGTTTACAAATATCAACTCAATTAAAAAGATTTAAAAGATTGCCAGGATGTGGAAATTCTCATCACATCCTCCTAACATCTGTGAGGGATAGTAGAATTCCCATTTTATAGATGAAGCTGAGGCTTAACTGCTATATAAGCATTAGCACAAATTCATGAAGCTTAGATGGTGGTGCTAGGAACAGAGCTCAGTTTTAACTATAAGGTCATCTCCTTTTCTTAGAATTGGAATTTAAGTACTTTTCCAGATCTAGGTTAGAGTTTTTAGTAGTTTTCATGTTTTGTAACCAAGAAGTCTAAACCATGCCATTTTAGATGACCCCTCTTACTGTCAGTGGCTGCAGACCCATTTGGCTCCAGAATGAATATATTGTTTACTAATTACCATATAAACTTGCCAGAAAGTTAGAGAACTCTTTTAAGTAACAGCCCAAATGCCGGGGGTGGTGGGGAAGTAAGTTATGAACAAGCTTCAAGTACAGGTGGCCAAACAGTCAGCAGATGCAGCCTTAAAACAAGCAAACGACGGAACAAGTTTCTATGCTTGTACCTGCTTCCCAAGCACACTTCCTTCACATTTTGATTCTCTCAACAATCCTATTGTAGGAGGAAAAGTGCATAAAAAGCAGCTAAACACTTAGCAGTTGTTTTAGTCCATTTTCACACTGCTATAAAGATATACCCGAGACTGGGTAATTTATAAAAGGCTTAATTGACTCACAGTTCCACATGACTGGGGAGGCCTCAGGAAACACAATCATGGTGGAAAGGGAAGAGGCCCATCTTACGTGGCAGCAGGTGAGACAGAGTGAATGAGGTGAAGGGGGAAGAGCTCCTTATAAAACCATCAGATCTCGTGAAAACTCACTATCATGAGAACAGGATAGGGGAAATGGCCCCTGTGATCCAATCATCTCCCACCAGGTTCCAGCTGGTGATTATGGGGATTACAATTCAAGATGAGCTTTGGGTGGGGACACAGAGCCAAGCCATCTCACCAATGATCCCAGGTCGAGTGTTCTCTGCTTAAAACTACCCTAAGAATCAAATTAACCATTAAAGAATTACATAATGACCTATGAAAGTATCCCTATTACATGAAAATATATATAAATATATCATGTGCAGGATGATTCTATTTTGTGTAAAACAAAAAATCAAGAGCATGTTTTATGCATACAGACGTGTCAATAAGCAGACGGAAGCTTTCAATAGTACACACCAAACAATGTAATGGTTCTCAGGGGTACAATTAAATGGACAGGAACATTTTCACTTCTTGTATTAATTCATTTTTTAGAATGGTAATATTATGAGCAATTTTCACCTTGTTCAGTATTAGTTAAGATGTTACTTTTTCCACTTTGTGCCTTTAGGAATTCAGCCAAGACAGTCCTTACATCTTGAGTTGAGAATTTTACTTGTCAGTGTCTAAAGCTTCAAACTGATTCAAACCTCTGAAGGTGTCAAGTCCTAAGCTGGAAGCCTGAGATGCCCATGGTTCTTTTTGATGAAGTGGTTTCCTATCTATCACACAGGACTGCCATGAGTATGGAGAGTACTAACATATATGGAGGTACTTTATTGAGCTATGCAAAGGCTGTGACTTCCCTCCCCTAAGTCCTTTCATGTATATCTCTAGGCACTTTGCACCTATTCAACTGACATATTTGGCTCTGAAAAGCCAGAAATGGGCCAGGCACGGTGGCTCATGCCTGTAATCCCAGCACTTTGGGAGGCCGAGGCGGGTGGATCACGAGGTCAAGAGATCGAGACCATCCTGGTCAACATAGTGAAACCCCGTCTCTACTAAAAATACAAAAAATTAGCTGGGCATGGTGGTGCGTGCCTGTAATCCCAGCTACTCAGGAGGCTGAGACAGGAGAATTGCCTGAACCCAAGAGGCGGAGGTTGTAGTGAGCCGAGATCGCACCATTGCACTCCAGCCTGGGTAACAAGAGTGAGCCTCCGTCTCAAAAAAAAAAAAAAAAAAAAGAGCCACAAATGTCACAATCCTAAAAGGACATAAAAGTACATTAAGCGCAGCTCAATTCCTCATCTAACTTTCAACAAAATGCAAATCTGAAAGAGAGAAGTTCCTAGGATTTAATATAAGACTTAAGTAGAGAAGGGAGCAATTCTCTGTGCTACTTGGGAAACCCCCAATCTAGCTTTGACAGGAACCAATAACTGGAAGACTCCCCAAAGTCACATTCTCTCTATGGCAGAGGCTCCAAACAGAATCCAAATACAGCAGTCATTTGATGAGTAAACTCTGGCCAAGTGAGAAGATGGCTACCAGAGGCACAGCAACTCAAGCTGCACTCCACGACTATGACACAAATGGAAAAAACTTTTCATTTGTGCAGATCCATTTCAGATGTGCAGATCCATTCTGGTCAAGTTAGAGTGAATTCAGGACAGGAGTGTTTAAGCTAAAGCCTACAAGTGTGAAACAGACTTTTAACTCACACTAGCAGATAAGCAGCTAATCAAAAAGCCTATTACTTAACTGGTTAAAAGCCTAAGCACCTGCTTTCCAAAAAGCCATTTGGATTATACGCAACAGACCATTAACAGCCATCACCACAGTGCTTTCCAAATTACGTGGCATATTTTAATAGGTTCTTAACCACATTAAGACCAAAACTTTAAAAAAAAAACCCTAACAACAAAACAATGTAATTAAGACTAACAGCACTCATACCTACAACAAAAGTGGTCTCTACCCCTCCCAGCTTAATTCTGGAAGTAAAATAAATATAGCAAGCCCAGCCCAAAGTTCTCCAGAAATATAGCCCTCAAAACGGAAATACTGCTATTCAGATCTACAAGTAGAATATTTTCATTGTGCAAGCATGACTAGCTATCTTCATGAGAACTATGTGAGGAATATTCAATAGCAGGGTCACACATGATTGCACTTTTCACAACAGCAAATTTTTCATATCATAATTAGGAAGATAAATGATTTGTCATTGACAAAATCTTCATCTTTTTAAAAACCTCACTGGTAATACAGATTCCTAAAAACTGTACCACAGAGAATATGTGAACACTAAAGGTAATGTTTCAATCAACAGTTTTCAATTTTTCATCCTCTGATTGCTTCCTGCTTAACAATGTTCAGAATCTTCCAAAAGAATCACCAAAGTGCTTTCTTGGAATCCTGCAAAGAAATGTCTTCTTTGAAGAAAGCACTCTTTTCCAATAATAAATGGTTTTTAAAAATCCAATGGTCTAGATTTTACAACTTTTTTTAAAGGTAAGCTAAGTCTTCAATTTCAGAAAGTCTGCTTTTATACAAGCAATTATTTTTTCATTCATAAAAAACAGTCCACAGCATTCATAAAACAGGATGGCAGAAGAAATAAAAAGACACTTTTCAGTGGGATTCTTTGTTTAAGAACAGTTGAGTAAGGTAGCAATTTAATACAGATGGAAACAAATACAATCCATATAAAAACAGAATCTCAAAGGGAGTGGAGGAAACATATCAACCAAAGCAAATTCAGAGCGTTCACACATGCAACTCAACACCTGCGTTTTCATTGATTAAAAACCAAACTAGGTACTTTAATAGATGTTCATAAAGAAGACCATAAATGTGCTGAAAAAATGTTAGCCTTACATATACCACCAAAACAAAAAAAAAGAGAGAAAAAAATTAATAATCCCCAAGTACAACTAGGCTAATCATGGGTTTTCCCTTATAGAGACTGACGCAGAAAAGTAACTTTTTACAAGGTTAGCTTTGAGGTACAACACCTTAGAGCTCTCAACTGGGGTGTTTCCTGCTCATACTCTTTTCACTATAAACAAATGTGGTTTATGCAGTGGAATAATACTTGAAAAATTCCTTAGAAAAGAATCACAAGTTTCATTTTATATATACAACAAATTTTTAATTATGTACTGAAAATAAATTACAGGAAATAACTTTAAAATGCAACAGAGGACAAAGTCACAATAAACATTCCCATTGAATTCCCTTGGAAGGGGGGGGTGAGATTGCAGTGCTCAAGATAAATATCACAAATATATCAAAAACTTCAAATTGTCTATGCATTCACACACTGACATGAGCCACAAACATTCCTTTCACAGGGACTGTACTTATTTAGCCTACCACAGGACCAGATTTTGCCATAAACTACAAAACTTTTAATACAAAATTGTATTTATATATTTATAATTCATATACATGCCCTATCTGTGATTTTAGAAAATAAAAGCTACACACTGTACAGACACTCTTAACTCATAGCTGTAGGCAACATTTTTGGATGGAATTTCTCCCCCAATAAAATTAATGGCATATTTTATTTACATGAAGGCTAAACTGCAAAAAGACAGTTCAGTTTCCCAGATATGCATCTCCTTTTAGGGCAGGTTTATAAATTTAAAAAGGCAAGACAAATGTACACCTCAGATTTACTTTCTTAGCTACAAGAGTTGCCATGTAATTTCTGTGAAGTTTCTGATACATGCATTTATGTAATACTGGTACTGAAGGCAGTAAAGCAATATATACTTTTAATGTAGTGGCTCAATAAAGGCTTCATTGTCATTCCAATCTGGTTCTTGAAACAGTGATTCATAAATTCTCTAAAAATTAAAATTTCAATGGGACACTGTGTTAAAGACTCTAAATAGATTTCTTAAAATATTTCCCTGAAATATCCTTTTACATAAGACAAATTCCACTAACATTAGATTAAGTAAAAAGAAAGAAAAGAATTAAACATGGCACAAGTGTGCATGATTAACCAATGCTCCCCAGCCAATCTGCATGTCTTAGGAGCCATTAAAAGAATGCTTAAAACTAACAAACAATTTTCACACTCTGTGGCAGCCATCTGTGAAGCCAGTTACACTAAACTACTTCTACAGTTGATTGTAAACTTTGGTTTATTTTTATTTGAGTTCTCATTGTACAGCAAGCATGAAAAAAAAGAGAGTGGAGTCCGTGAGAAGATGAACTGTCAGTCTGTCTTTAATCTGGCATGATGAGACACCTGGTCAGTCAGGCCTGCTTTGATAGAGTTTGTTACAGACTGCCTTATGTTTTCCTCCATCAAATTATCACCCAGGGGCTTCAATACCTGTGGTATGAGAAATGTGCAAAACAAACAAAAACATGAGGTAAAAAAAGAGTTACATATAAAAATAGATATAAAAATTCAATTCAAAGCAATGATGAAAATAACCAGGAATATGGGAAATAAAAAGATGCTTCTCTCAAAAAAAGTTATGATGCTACTAGACATTATATAATGCAACAAAAATTACTTTCCTCTTATTCAAACCATTTACAATTCCTATGAGATGGATGTGCAATTCCATACCCTATATGCAGCATCAAATCTGGTATGTATACAGCATTTATGCAGACCGGCCCAGACGGTCCTGCTTATTGTCCTACATGTATAAGTGTGAACACTTCAGATAGAGAAAAAGGTTAAAAATACTGTCTAATTTTTCTTCTTGTTATTGTTGGATGACAGTCTCTGTCGCTGTGCTGATGAAAGAGCACGATGAACCATTCGACGTCTAGTAACTTCAAACAGTTTGGAAAACACCTAAAACATGAAGTGATTTGTTAGGAGAATGACTCAGAGTGCCTCGAAGCTAAAGAGTTTAAGACTACAAGAATTTGAGACTGTAGGTTTCTCACCTTCCTGGGACTCCTCTGAAGCAAAAGAAAAGAGAAATGCAAAGAAATTTAGACAAGGTTTGTTGAGAGAGCAAAGATCTCTGATTAGCTGATCACCTTACCTCAACTATACTGAAAATGATTTTATACACTTTAGATTCTTCCATTTAATCGTTTTGTAATAATGGTACCTCTAAAATCCTAGAATCAATGCTGTATAAGAGATGAGTATTTCTCAAAAGAAGATATTGTTACAATTACTGAAAATTATGTTGCAGAAAATAATGATCCAAAATTTAAAAGTAGCTCATTTTTTCTTAAAAGTGACATTGCGACAGCTTTGCATCCATCTTCTATTCAAAGAAACATGAAGTAGTGAGATTGAGATAAAAATTTAAATAAATATCCAAACATAAACTTCCCAATCAGATGTGAATAGATCATTTCTCTAAAAGAGTAAATACAAAATCCAAGTTAATATAGTGGGTCACTTTATAAATGACATTATTATAAGAAAAGTCAACATCCAATCAACTTTCTTCAAAAAAAAAAAATTGTCTGCTTCTTCAGTCTTCGAATTTATAGCCAAAACAAACACGGACCTGCATATCCTCGATCTTCAAATAAGCTCAATATTTCATGAGCCCAGAAACGACATCTGAAATGCCTATTATAGTATTCATGTTAAGTACATTAATAACTGTAGCTTTTATTCTGGTCCTTGACATGATGTTCAAGTATTTCACGAGGATCATTTTAATGACATCCGTAAGTGGAATTTTCTGTCCACAGGTAATTCCAGCACACAGGAGGCAGATAAATATACAAAATGGCTTTTCTTAGTAGATACTTGCTGGGCAAGAGTTCACAGCCTGGACTTCAATTCTGGTTTAAGGTAAAAGATTATGATGGAACATGGTTCTCTGCTCATGGCACTCTGCTTTACTAATTAGTATTTCCATAATACAAAGGTCAAAGTTTCCATGGTAAGAAATCCCTACAGGATTGTTCCTCATAGTACATCAGGAAATCCCTACTATCTTCATGGAAGGCAATGAAGATCTGTCTGCCATCCAGTATTTCTCCTGCATTGCTTGCCAGTATTAGGAAGAAACTTCTTCTGCTTTCCGAAAGCACCACTTCCAAACTTCTTTTCCTTACCTTCAAAATCATTCAATGATTAGATTTTCTTTCCTCAAAGAAAAAAATAATTACAGACTCTGGCCCTGCCCACCATCTGGTATAATCAGGCCTACAACTAAGAATCTATCCAGAGGACAGTACAGATTTAGGCTAACCAAAGTACATTAAAATTATAACTTTAAAGAAAAAAATCTTCAATTCGTAAAGATTCTACATCCAAACAAAACAGAAAACATCCTTTTGACATTCCTCATATAAAGGAAAAGTAGGAATACAAATACTGCAAATGGGGAAAAATCATAGGAAAATGAGATTAGTCACTGAAAAACCAAAAGATAGATACCAACCTGTTCCCATAGTGTTTCAGCAATCTGATCAATCATTGTTCCAATTTCTCTGAACTCCCCAGAGTATTTAACATATGCCCAAGTACAAAGAAATGTCAGTGCTAACCCCATGACAAGGTTACACAAGACGGCTATAGAGTTTAGGCCAATGAAGCCAGTCAGTCCTGAGATTATATACATAGCAAACATGACCGCAAACAGTGTGGCTGGGGTACGAGCAGCATAGAAGATATTTTTGCCATCATTGTGCTTTATAAAATTTGCATAAGTTTCTTCAATTTCAGCTTCAAGCTGGTCCTGATAACGACGGCAGAACTCATCTCCACCCATCTTTTTTACAGAACGAAATTGTTTTATCGCCACTTCCTTGAGATCCAAGTGTTTTCGCTCCAGATCTGAAGGTGCAATGTAAGGCTTGTCCCCTCCACATACCTGGACAGACAGAATGATAGTATTACATTCTAGAAATAATTAACACTTGAAAGAAGTTCCTGTTCATAGTTTTTAGTCTCAGAGAGTCAAACCACTTTTATGATTCAGTTTTAAACTCACTTATAATACCTCACAGGTTATCATAATCTAGTTATTTCTTCTATGTTGAACCTGCTCAAGCAAAATAATTTTCCAAATGTGACTAACTGAAACGGAAAACAAAAAAATTTTACACTGGGCTCTGTA
The DNA here is from genome assembly GCF_030222135.1 of Aotus nancymaae. Lineage (NCBI taxonomy): Eukaryota > Metazoa > Chordata > Mammalia > Primates > Aotidae > Aotus > Aotus nancymaae. The sequence goes on from NW_026988471.1 coordinate 37,094,890, forward strand.
CCTGCCTTCACTTGACCACCCATATATCATCATAGTACACAAGATTGCTGGCAAGAGAGTGGGTAAAAGATAATGCCCCAAAAAGATATTTTAATGTTTGAGCAAAGCAAGAACAGAAACTGCTGTTGGTCTTAAACTCATGCTACTAACATCAGAAGTCACTAATAACAGCACTCTGAATCATACATGTCAAAAGATATTTTAGTACAGTTTATATAATAACTTACTGCCCAAATTCTGCTCTCTAATCATGTGAATTATTTTCTTGTAGTTTATTTCCAGCAGAGATCATAAAGGAGAATTCAGTTCAATTATTTTAAACAAAAATCTTCTCACTCCAGTATCAAATCTAAATTTTAGTTACAAACCTGTTCCATACTTTTACAATAGATATCTCTTGCTCCTGCTACTGCAGCAAGATTATTAGCTTCAGCTGTTGCCTAAAAAATAAAATTACATGTACCATTATTATGCAAAAAAACCCTATGACTCTAAAAATTCTGATAAACACATTAAGTTATGTACAATAAACAAGTCTGAAAACAAATCAGAGAAAGTAACTTCCAGTTTTTCTTTCCTATGAAAGGGAACGTTGGTATAAAGTTTATAATGGTAAGTGGTTCTAATAGGACTATCTGCCTAATTTTGTTTTGCTTAGGTTGATATTAAAGTGGGTCTGTAGAAAACACCACATATGCTCAGGAAATGGATAAAGATAAACAGATATAACCCTAAAATATGTGGATCTCCAGGTATTAGGAATCGAGAATCACCCATATGGTTCTCTCTCTCATAATCGGTATTATACAAGACATTTTCAAACCCACAAAACTTTCTGCATGAAGTTTTATTAGAAAAAACTGTTTTATCTACCATAAAATGGAATAATAGCCCAGGGTAGTAAATTTTTAAAAATATGAATGCATTAAAATGACACTGTCCATTTGAAAAAATACTGTCCATTTGAATGCCATTTGAAAAAGAAAAAAAAAACTGTGACTATATTCACTAGAAGTAGCTCTAAATCATTAACACCAAATAAAAATAAGACTTATTTCAAACAACCTTCATTGTCAAAGGATCAGAATAGAAGCAGCTTAGTTCAGAGAGGCCCACATTAAGCCAACTTATAAAACAGAAATTTTCCTATACTTTGAGCATCTGAAGAGTACGTATTGTGGACTCTCATTTCTTGTGGCCTAGAACATGCAAGCCCTAAAATCTGCAGTTACAGAAGAAAAAAAAATTGTATGAAACCTTAGGACCAATGACACATATGGCCTTAAATATACAAAACTTATTTGCATGCATAAAAGGACCCCCTCACCATTTTCAGCATTTCTCTCCAAAGCAAAGATTTTTATTCTCCCTCATAAATAAGTATATGTACAACATATATCACTCTCACACTCTCTCTACCTGAAGCATGGACTTTGGATGTGGAAGTTCCTCTCCTTGATAAATTTTGATGTAAGCCTAAAAAGGGAGTAGATGTGTTAGACTGATGGGTTATGCAATTTGGCTCCACATCTCCAGAGAAAAAACTCATTAAATATAATTCACAAAATTCTAGGCTTTAAAAATCATCTTATTCCAACAAAGTTAACCCTATTCTCAATATTATTAAATTCTTTGTTGCTAGATAATATCCTATATATTTCTATAACAAATATAAAAGTTGTAACTCATAAAGTTAGATAAATGCCATCCACTGTATGAAAAGAAATTCATAATTACCCCCTATTGCCAATGTTTTAATGTTTAAAAAAAACTTTTTTATCCCTTTCTTTAGAGATGGGGTCTCACTCTGACACCAAGGCTGGATTGCAGTGGTACAATCAGAGCTCACTGCAACCTCGAATTCCTTGGCTCAAGTGATCCTCCTGCCTCAGTTTCCCAAGTGGCTGAAACTACAAGATGTGTGCCACCATATCCAGCTTAGGAAACAATTTTACCTAGTATTTTACTTTGACCAGTTTAAATTGTATTTCAGCTCAAGAAAAAAAAGTCTTAATTTGTTAATTTGTGGTTTAAGAGTAAAAAGGAAAAGATGAGAGGTTTTTAGAAGTCCATATAGGAGTCTTTCATCTCAACTTTCTATTGACAAAATTCATTCATAACTGGGAAGGAGGCAGAGCAAAATGGCCAGATAGAAGCCTCCAGTGATCACTACCACCTCACAAGAACATCAAATTGAACAACTACCTATATAAAAAAGCACTTTCATAAGAACCAAAAATCAGGTGAGCAATCACAGTACCTAGTTTTAACTTCAAATCACTGAAAGAGGCACTGAAGAGGATAGAAAAAATAGTCTAGAATTGCCTACACCTCCCCTCCCCCACCCTCCCAGCAGCAACCACATGATGTGGAGAGAGAATCTATGTGCTTGGGGAAGGGAGAGTGCAGTGACTGTGGGATTTTTGCACTGAAACTCAGTGCTACCCTGCCACCGTGGAAAGGAAAACGGGGCAGAACTCAGCCAGCATCCATGGAGGGAGCATTTAGACCAGCCTCAGGCTGCCAGCCCCGCCACCACAGGCTAAGGACTCTGCCTGATGCCTCATTCTGCTTAGGACTCTGTGTAAACTACTTATATCCTGAGTAGAAAGACTAAAAGACGAACCTATAAAAAACATTAATTACCACAACTTTTCAAGACATAGTACACTAAGATATCAATAGAAACAGCTGCTCTGAGGTCCCAAATAAACTTGAAAGGCAGTCTAGGCCACAAGGCCTGCAATTCCTGGACAAGTCCTGGTGCTGCGCTGGGCTGAGCCAGTGGACTTGGGGTGCACACTAAGACACCAGCTGGGGCAGCCAAGAGAGTACTTGTGTCACTCCTCCCCCAACCCAGGCAGTGTAGTTCACAGCTCTGAGGAAGACTCCTTCCTTCTTCTTGAGGAGAGGAGAGGGGAGAGTAAAACGGACTTTGTCTTGCAATTTGGATACCAGCTCATCCACATACAGTGAAGTATCAGACAGAGTCCTAAGGCCCCAATTCCAGTCCCCAGTTCCCAGGCAAGATTTCAAAACACACCCTGGGCTGGAAGGGAACCCACATCTTGAAGGGTAGGACCAAGTCGTGGCAGGATTCATCACCTGCTGACTCAAGAGCTTTTGAGCTCTAAAGCAGCAGCAGTGGTAGCCAAGCAGTACTCACTATGGGTCTTGGGTGAGATTCAGAGATGTGCCGGCTTCAGGCGTGACCCAGCACATTCCCAGATGTTGTGGCTATGAGGAGAGTCTCCTTCTGCCTGAGTAAAGGAGAGGAAAAAGCAAAGGGGACTTTGTCTTGCAGCTTGGCCACAGTTAGGTGGAACACCAAGCAGGCTGGGTCCCTGATTCCAGGCCTTGGCTCCTGCATGGCATTTCTGAACCTGCCCTGGGCCAGAGGGGAGCCCATTGCCTTAAAGGAGGAGCCTCAGGCCTGGCAGTATTCACCACAGCTGACTCAAGAGCCCCTGGGCTTTGAGTGAAAATTGGCAGTAGCCAGGCAGTACTCGCCATAGGCCTAGGGCAGTGGCAGCCATGGAGGAGACTCCTCTGTCTAAGGAAAAGGGAGGGAAGAGTGGAAAGGACTTTGTCTTGCAGCTTGCGTGCCAGCTCAGCCACAGCAGATTCCTGAGGTTCCCAACTCTAGGCCCTGGCTCCCAGAGGGCATCTCTGGAACCACCCAAGGCTAGAGGGAACTTGCTGCCCAGAAGGGAAGGATACAAGCCTGGCTAGATTCACCACCTGCTGATTGTAGAACCTTTGGGCCTAAAGTGAACACAGGCAGTAGCCACACAGTAGTCACCATTGGCCTTAGGCAAGACCCAGTGCTGTGCTGGCTTCCAGTTTGACCCAGTAAAGTCCCAGGGATGGTGGCCACAACGGTGCTTGTGTCACCCCTCCCCCAGCTGCAGGCAGCTCAGCACAGAGACAGACTCCATTTGTTTGGGAGAAAGTAAGGGAAGAGAACAAGAGTCTCTGCCTGGAAATCCAGGGAATTCTCCTGGATCTTACCCAAGAGCACCAAGGCAGTACCTCTACAAATCTACAACAGCCACACAGCATTATGGGCTTGAAATGTCCCTAATGCAAATACAGCCACAGTGACCAAAGATCACAACACCCAAGTCCCTTCAAATACTTTGAAAGCCTTCCCAAGGATGACAGGTACAAACAAGCCCAGACTGCAAAGACTGTAACAAATACCTAACTCCTCAATGTCCAGACACCAACAAATATTCACAAGCATCAAGGCCATCCAAGAAAAAAATGACTGCACCCAACAAACTAAAATAAAGTACCAGTGACCAATCCTGGAGAGACAGAGATAAGTGACCTTTCAGACAAAGAATTCAAAATAGCAGTTTTGAGGAAACTAAAAGAAACACAAGATAACACAGAAAAGGAATTCAGAATCCTATCAGATAAAGTTAACAAAGAGACTAAAATAATCACACAGAATCAAGCAGAAATTCTGGATCTGAAAAATGCAACCGACATACTGAAGAATGCATCCAAACCTCTTTTTTTTTTTTTTTTTTTTTTTTTTTTTTGAGGCAGGGTCTTTCTTTCTCTGTCTCCCAGGCTGGAGTGCAATGACACAATCCTGGCTCACTGCAACCTCTGCATCCCAGGCTCAAACAATTTTCCTACCTCAGCGTCCCAAGTAGCTGGGACTACAGGCATGCGACATCAAGCCTGGCTAATTTTTTTGTAGAGACAGGGGTTTTCACCATATTGCCCAGACTGTCTCAAGTGATCTGCCCACCTCAGCCTCCCACAAAGTGCAGGGATTAAAGGCATGAGCCACCTCACCCAGCCTCAGCTTCTTAACAGAAGAACTGATCAAGCAGAAGAATTACTGAGCTTGGAGACAGGCTATTTGAAAGTACATAGCCGAGACAAAAGAAAAAAGAATGAGAAAGAATGAAGCATGCCTACAAGATCTAAAAAATAGCGTCAAAAGTGCAAATCTAGGAGTTCATAGCCTTAAAAAGGGGTAGATAGAGATAGGGGTAGAAAGTTTATACAAGCAGTAACAGAACTACTCAAATCTAGATACTAATATTTAAGAACAAAAGATTATAGAACACCGAGCAGACGTAACCCAAATAAGCCCAAATAAGACTACCTCAAGACACTTAATAATCAAACTCCCAAAGGTCAAGGGTAAAGAATGAATCCTGGCTGGGCGTGGTAGCTCATGCCTGCAATCCCAGCACTTTGGGAGGTGAAGGTGGGGGGATTGCTTGACCCTGGAGTTCAAGAGCAGCCTGGACAACGTAAAGAGACAACGTCTCTATTAAAACAACAGCAACAGGCCAGGCACAGTGGCTCACACCTGTAATCTCAGCACCGTGGGAGGCTGAGATGGGAGGATCACTTGAGACCGGGAGTTCAAGACCAGCCTGGTCAACATAGCAAGACCCCATTTCTATTAAACAACAACAACAACAAGCATGAATGGATTCTAAATGCATCAAGAGAAAAGAAACAAACATACAAAAGAGCGCCAATGCATCTGGGAGTAGACTTCACAGTGGAAACCTTATAGGCCAGGAGACAGTGGCATGACATAAAGTGCTGAAGAAAAAAAATTTTTTTCCTAGAATAGTACATCCAGTGAAAATACTTCAAACATGAGGGAGAAATAAAGTCTTTCTCAGACTAACAAAAGCTGAGGGATTTTATCAACATCAGACCTGTCCTACGATAAATGTTAAAGAGAGTTCTTCAATCTCAAAGAAAAAGATTTTAATGAGTAATAAGAAATAATCTGAAGGTACGAAACTCACTGGTAATAGTAAATACACAGAAAAACAGAATATAACACTGATTGTGGTGTGTAAACTTTCATATCCTGAGTAGAAAGACTAAAAGAAAAACCTGTAAAAAAGATTAACTACTGTAACTTTTCAAGACATAGACAGTATACTAAGATATCAAGAGAAACAACAAAAGTTTAAAAGGTGAGGGGATGAAGTTAAAGTGTATAACTTTTATTAGTTTTCTGTTTCCTTGTTTGTTATTTAGTTTGTTTATGCAATCAGTGTTATCAGTTTAAAATATATTATATTTGCAAGCCTCATGGTAACCTCAAAAGACATACAACAGATACACAAAAATTAAAATTAATTAAAACATACCACCAGAGAAAATCACCTTCACTAAAAGGAAGACAGGAAGGTAGGAAGACCACAAAACCATTAGAAAACAACAAAATGGCAGAGGCTAAGTTCTTACTTTTCAGTAACATTGAGTGTAAATGAACTAAACTCTTCAATTAAAAGACACAGAGTGGCTAAATGGATTTTAAAAAATGGTGATACACGCTCCATCTATAAAAACATGCAGAGACTGAAAATAAAGGTATGGAAAAAGATGTTCCACGCAAATGGAACAAAAAAAAAAAGAGCAGAAGTAGCTACACTTACATCAGACAAAGAAGGTCATTATATAACAATAAAGGAATCAATTCAGCAAGAGGATTTAACAATTGTAAATATATATGCACCCAACACTGCAGCACCCAGATATATAAAGCAAGTATTACTAGAAACTAAAGAAAGAGTGCCAAGCACGGTGGCTCACAAAGTGCACTTTAGGAGGCCAAAGCAGGTGGACCACTTGAGGTCAAGAGTTCAAGACCAGCCTGGCCAACATGGTGAAACCCTGTCTCTACCAAAAAACACACACACACACACACACACAGATTAGCCAGTCATAGTGGCGCACGCCTGTAATCCCAGCTACTTGGGAAGTTGAAACAAGAGAATCGCTTGAACCTGGGAGACGGAAGTTGCAGTAAGTTGAGATCACGTCACTGCACTCCAGCCTGCATGACAGAGTGAGACTCAGCCTCAAAAAAAAAAAAAAAAATTAAAAAAGATTGAGGCTCCTCAAAAGACTAAAATTAAAACGACCATATGATCCAGCAATCACACTGCTAGGTATATACCCGAAAGAAAAAAATCAGTATACAGAAGATACAACTGCACTTCCATGTGTGCTGCAGCACTATTCACTATAACTACGATTTGGGAGCAAACTAAGTGTCCATCAATGTACAAATGGATAAAGAAATGTGGTACATACATATAATGAATTACTATTTAGCCATATAAAATAATGAAATCCTGGGCCAGGCGCAGTGGCTTACACCTGTAATCCCAGCACTTCAGGAGGCCAAGGCAGATGGATCACAAGGTCAGGCATTTGAGCCTAGCCTGGCCAACAAAGTGCAACCCCATGTCTACTAAAAATATAAAAAATTAGCCAAGCATGGTGGCAGGCACCTCTAGTCCCAGCTACTCGAGAGGCTGAGGCAGGAGAATCACTTGAACCTGGGAGGCGGAGGTTGCAGTGAGCCAAGATCGCACCACTGCATTCCAGTCCAGGCAACAGGGCAAGACTCCATCTCGAAAAAAAAAAAAAAGGAATGAAATCCTGTCACTTGCAACAACATGATGGAACTGGAGGATATTTTGTTAAGTGAAATAAGCCAGGTACAGAAAAAATGAACTTCACATGTTCTCACTTATTTGTGGGAGCTAACAATTAAAAGAACTGAACTCATATAAATACAGAGTACTAGAACGATGGCTACTAGAGTCTAGGAAGGGTAGTCAGAGGGTGGAGGGGAGGCAGAGATGGTTAATGAGTACAAAAATATAGTTAGATAGACTAAGATCTAGCATTTGATAGCATAATAGGGTAATTACAGTCAATAATAACTTACTGTACATTTAAAGACAACTAAAAGAGCATAACTGGATTGTCTGTAATATAAGGAAGGGATACATCCTTGAGGTGATGGACACCCTATTTACTCTGATATTATTACACATTGTATGCTTGTATCAAAAATATCTCGTTCCCCATAAATATATATACTATGTACCCACAAAAATTAAAAATTAAAAGTAGCCAGGCGAGGTGGCTCATGCCTGTAATCCCAGCACTTTGAGAGGCCGAGGTGGGTGGATCACGAGGTCAGAAGGTCAAGAATATCCTGGCTAACATGGTGAAACCCCATCTCTATTAAAAATATAAAAAATTAGCTGGGCGTGGTGGCATGTCCCTGTAGTCCCAGTTACTCGGGAGGCTGAGGCAGGAGAATCGCTTGAACTCAGGAGAAGGAGGTTGCAGTGAGCCGAGACTGTGACACTGCACTCCAAGCCTGGGCAACAGAGTGAGACATCGTCTCAAAAAAATAAATTGATAAATAAATAAATAAAAAAGAATTAAAAATAAAAATAAATTTTAAAAAATTCATTCATAACTAAAGATAATATGAGAGTGACTATTAAGTATCCAATAAGTGAACAAAAATACACTCTTAGTTAAAACTACAAATAATACAACCTTCCACAATGGTCTTGTTCTGGCAGGCAAGCTATAAAGACTAGAGAAGAACGGAGGGAAAAAAACCTATGAACACTTTACTTGAACTCAGAAACCAATATAAATACTTTCAGCTGTTCTTATCAAGTCCTCAGAATTCTGAGGGAGTTTTTTCATGAGAACTTAAGATGTAAAATTATGCTTTCCATTCCCATCATCATTTACAAGTAACAGAGCAGCATTATAGCACAATGAATGGCTTGTTCTCTCCATACTGAGATGGAGAAAAAGTAAGATAAATTAAATCACCATCTAGGAGACAGAAATCTGCTATAATCTTTGAAATATCCTTAAATACAAATACATCTAATTCAAGGCAGAAAAATAAATTACAAATCTTACTCTTCTTTGCTTGAAAATAAAGACAAGCAATGTCTTATACATACAGATGAGTTTTAAATCAACAACATTTCTATCTTAGACAAAGTCATTTAATTTAAGAGCTCACCTACCTTAAAATATTCTACAAGATCTCTACAAGTGACTTTAGATCCACTTATCTCTTTTTCTACCAAATTTTCAGGGGCAAGCAGCAAAGGAACCAGATTTCGAAGCTCTCGTTTAAACTCTTCATCAATATCTAGAGAACACAAAAGTGAGCAACATATTAGTCCAAAAAAATTAAGTAAGTCCCCACTGGTAAGATTTCATAACGTTCTGTTTTATGAAATAAGAACACATAGTATGTATTACTGAAGTGGATTCATTAAATAAATAAATAAATAAAACTTAACCAACATGCCATATCTCACAGGAAAAAATATAATCCCCCCACTTTACTAGCTCATTTTCCCCAACCCCCAGTAACAGTGCCGTTCAAGTAATAAATAAAACATAAATGTGTGGATTACCAAGGCAAATTTCACATTTAGTATTAATGAAAATGTCCTTTTCAAAAGAGGCAAATCATTCACAAAATTGTATAAAATTTTACTACTAGATTTTGTTTCACTAGCCATACTGTAAAAGTTTTGTCAATCCCCAGGCATTCTGCCATCACACTCAAAATAATCTCACAACATAAATAAACTATACTATCACTCCTGAAACAGAGACTTATTTATATCTATCTGATTTCATCAATATAATAAAATGATAAAGTGTTTTAGCAGACTGCAATCAGTTGAAAAGAAATGCTCTCAGTCGTCAGAATTTTCAGGACATCAGTGCTGAGCAACAGACATTATAAAATAGGTTAATCAATAGGCTAGACAGCTGAAAATAAATCAATAGAATGCTAGAGAAACCACAGAGCATTACAATCACAACATGAACAACGCATACAAACATTCTCCAGTAACAGACAGGAAATTTAAGGCGTCATGTATTTTCTTTAAAAACGTTCAGCCTCTAATAAGTAAGTTCAGATTTTAGCAAGAATGGGAATTCCCACCTTTCAATCTCCCATCAAAACTAGGATTAGTGGCAACTTTAAGACCAGGATGTGGCAAAAGGAAGCAACCAAGATTTGAGAAACAATTGTGTATGTGCTTCCTTACATTCTGAAGCTCTTCATGTTGATTTTGTTTTACCTGAGGGCAGAGGGAGACAGGTGAAGTTGTAAACAGCAGAAAGAAAATGTTTTAACAAAAAACACACACAGACTCACATGCATGCACACTTAACTCAGATGCTACTCCAGAAAAGTCTATTTTTACAATTACAAAGACCCATTTCTGACCACTTTGTTAAGACTCCCACATTTTCTTTTCCTTTCTTTCTTTTTTTTTTTTGAGACGGAGTTTCACTCTTGTTGCCCAGGCTGGAGTGCAATGGCACAATCTCGGCTCACAGCAACCTCTGCCTCCTGGGTTCAAGCGATTCTCCTGCCTCAGCCTCCTGAGTAGCTGGGATTACAGGCATGTGACACCACATCCAGCTAATTTTGTATTTTTAGTAGAGACGGGGTTTCTCCATGTTGGTCAGCCTGGTCTTCAAACTCCCTACCTCAGGTGATCCACCCACCTCGGCCTCCCAAAGTGCTGGGATTACAGGCGTAAGCCACTGCGCCCAGCTGACCCCATATTTTCTTACACCAAAAAAGATGTTTTTCCTAAGTCAGCTGCTTGGAATAGGACAAACTACAAATAATATAGTTAATCGTAGTATCTAACAACCTAATAACAAGTTATGGCTGTGCCTTACACACCAGTAAATAAATTAAGAATTTACTTTTAAAGTACTTACAAGAGCAACAAAACAGAACAAAACAAAAAAAAAGTATAAATTTGCCTACAAATAAAGAGTTTAGCCCCTGAGCAAAGTAAAAGCTAAGATGAAAAATTACAGTCCAGTACAAAGAACCTTAGAAATTTGTTAGGATTTCAGGTCTCTTTCAACATGATTATTTATGATTTATGCTAGTTATGAGAATTTTGAGAAGGGAAACTGCCATGTATTGGGGGGGGAAATCTTAAACTTAGAAACATTTTAAATAATTACTTATCCCAATATAACTCACATGATCTCCTAAACACTCTTCTGAAAAAGAATTTTAACAAAATATGTGCTATTTATAATAAAAACCTGGAAACTACCTGAATCTCCATCAACAACAGAATGGAAAAACTGTTGTCTATTCATTCAATGGATACTATATTATATAGCAATGAGAATAAATGAACTAAACTATATGAAACAACATGGATTAACCTCAGAAACATAATATTGGGCAAAAAAGCTAGACTCAAATAAATATATTCTATATGTGACTCCATTCATATAAAGTACAAAAACAACGGCTGTGAGAAGTCAGGATAGTGGTAGAGGGTTTTGGGGGAGGGTTGGTGTATGGAGGTGGGTACTTCTAGGTCCTGGCTAAATGGCTATGTTCATTTTGTACAAATTCATTAAGCTATACACTTAAGATTTGAGCAATTTTTTGAATTTATGTAACATATTTCAATGAGCAGCTTAAAAACCTTCTTGTCTTTGAGTTACGTAATTGTTATGTAATTATAATTATTTAGTATGTTTATTGTGCTTTGTGTTCATTTCTTCTGAACAAACCAGAGACAGAAAACGCTAATGACTCAAATTATTTCCAAAAGTGGTGTCTGGAAATACCTTTCAAATAACCTAAGAATGTTGAATTGGTTTTAGTCTCATTTTAAAATTAAAAAAAAAATTTTTAATTAAAAAAAATCTTTAAATTTTAAAAATGGTATCATACCCCAAGTCTTTAATGTGGTTGAAAACCCAAACGCATCATTCCCATAGACAAATAAAACCTTATTAACCAAAGAGAGCACCCGCCTACTTACGAATAAAGGGGTCTTTATGTATCCATTGTGTATGTGAGTTAGACGGGCTAGTCTTTAAGTATCTGACCTGCAGGTTACCCAAATTGATTCGGTTTGGCTCTGTGTCCCCACCCAAATCTCATCTCAAATTGTAATGCCCATGTGTCAGGGGAGGGGCCTGGCTGGAGGTGATTAAATAATGGGAGCAGACTTTCCCCCTGCTGTTCTCATGACAGTGATTTCTCACAAGATCTGGTTGTTAAAAAGCATATGGCACTTCCCCCTTCATTCTCTCTCTCTCTCCTGCTGCTCTTTGAAGAAGGGGCTTGCTTTCCCCTTCACCTTCCACCATTATTTTAAGTTTCCTGAGGCCTCCCAGTCATGCTTCCTGTTAAGCCTGTGGAACTGTGAGTCAATTAAACCTCTTTTCTTCATAAATGACCCAGTCTCAAGTAGTTCTTTAGGCAGTGTGATAAAAGTCTAATACATAAGTACTTCCATGGAAGGGGGCAGGGTACCTTTACGAATAAAGGATCATGATCCCTAATTTTGATTCAAGGGCACTGTCTTCCTTGGTAGGAATGCAACCACTTTACTTTTCATCAATTACAAACAGAGTCACTTGGGCTAACCTGGAATACTTTATTCCAACAACATGTAGATACTGCTAATGTGAACAGCAGTCCAAACAGCCTACCTCTTCACCTGGCTTTGTGCTTATGCTCTCCTCTTTACAAAATAGGGTCTTACCTGTAATCTTTTTTCAAGAAATTGCTTTCCACCTTCCAAACCATATGAATGTTCATAAGGATAGCTCCAATCTCGAATCAAAAACATTAATGTCTATATACAGAAAAAATATAAATTGTTTATTTTACAATAAAGTTTACCAAAAAATCATAATTCTAGCAATTGAAGCCTACTTTACTCTCCTAAACAATCCTGATCAAAAGTTATAGTAACCAAATGGTCAGTACTGCTCATGGTTATATCAAGGACCCACCTAAACAACATTCTTATACCAAGCAATTGCCACCATTGGATAACTTCATTAAATATAAAGAAAGAGTCACCACAAGCAATAAAACAGGATTTTTAAAAATGAAAAACAGGTATATTAGGACACACAGATCATAATTTTAAGTGATGGTTGTATAACTACAAGACCAACTAATTCTAGATGGTTATCTAGATTGATTATAGATCTGATGTCAGTAAAGACATTTTCACAGAATGTCTTTACTCAAAGAGGGTTAGGTTTCTCAACCTCAGCACTGCTGACATTTTGGGTCAGTTAATTCTTAGTTGTGTGTGGCTGTCCTGTGTATTGAAGAAAGTTGAACCTCATTTCTGGCCTCTATGTGCTAGAAGTCAAGTAGCACTAAGCTCCCTGACAAAACTGTGACAACCAAAAATGTCTCCAGACATTAGCAAATGTCCCCTGGGTGGCAAAATTACCCCAGTTCAGAAAAAACTGAGATAGGCCAAATAGGGTATATTTCATCCATATATCCAAAAATGAAGGCATAATGTGCTCAACTACTTAATAAAAGTGACCATTCTAGGCAGACAAGAGTGAGACAGAATCAATGTAAACCCATTAAGACTAGCAATCAGTAGCAATGCTGTCATACAGGAAGAGCTTCACACACTTAGGAGCAAACATGGTACAGTCATGCTCTCCTACTGTAACTGCAGCTCACCAAATAGTATTAATGGCAACTTATAAATTACACTTTCAGCCGGGCGCAGTGGCTCACGCCTGTAATCCCAGCACTTTGGGAGGCCGAGGCAGGTGGATCACGAGGTCAGCAGTTCAAGATCAGCCTGGCCAAGATGGTGAAATGAGGTCAGCAGTTCAAGACCAGCCTAGCCAAGATGGTGAAAAAAAAAAAAATAGCCAGATACAGCGGCAGGCGCCTGTAATCCCAGCTACTTGGGAGACTGAGGCAGGAGAATCGCTTGAACATGGAAGGTGGAGGTTGCAGTGAGCCAAGATCATGCCACTGCACTCTAGGCTGGGCAACAGTTGAGCAAGACTCTGTCTCAAAAAAAAAAAAAAAAAAAAAACACGACACTTGCTTCAAAAAATAAAGAATAAAAGAACTAACCACAACTTGTAGTAAACCACAAAAAAGAAACCTGTAACAATCTGAAGTTATCACATATTTTAAAAATTGGCATGACTGTCTTGTATTTCCTATTGTCTTAAGTTTCAGAATAACATCTATTAAGAGAAACATTATTCCCCTTAATCTAAGTGAAAGTATTCAGAATTAGCTTAGATTCATTTATTCTATTTATCCTGTTAGCCTATTACTGGTAAATAAGCTGATGATGACATTACCATAATTTAGTTTCAACTGCACTCAATCTGTTGCTAGCGATGAGTCTGTTGTAGTATCCTGGTGTCTCCAAAATTACAAACTGAGGTGGCTTCACAACTTCTCACAGGCAAATCTTTAAAATCTTAAAATACTTATTTACCTGAAATGGTTTCTGGTAGATTTCTTCCATTGCAAGTCTTCCATACTCTGTAAATAACTATTAAATCGAGTTAGTTAAAATAATGCCTCTAAAGAGATTGAAAGAAGACATGTGTTAACCTGTTCTACATCATGGCTCCAGGTGCCAGAACCTTTAAAATCATCTGAAAGCCAAACATTTAATTTTCTAACACACTAAGTATATACAAAATTTCTTCCAGTTAAGAAGTCATACATCAGTTTAAACCCATGTAACATTCAATCGTGTTACCAGTATTATAGGTTTCCAAATGTAAATTCACAATAAAGTGAGGATTAAATTTTGAACACTTGGCACATTTTCTCTAAGAAACATGTACTTGCAGCCGGGCACAGTGGCTCATGCCTGGTAATCCCAGCACTTTGGGAGGCTGAAGCAGGCAGATCACCTGAGGTTAGAAATTCAAGACCAGTCTGACCAACATGGTGAAACCCCATCTCCACTAAAAATACAGAATTAGCCAGTCTTCACTAAAAATACAAAATTAGCCAGGCATGGTGGCACATGCCTGTAACCCCAGCTATTTGGGAGTCTGAGACAAGAGAATCCCTTGAACTTGGGAGGGGGAGATTTCAGTGAGCTGAGATTGTGCCATTGCTCTCCAGCCTGCACAACAAAAGCAAAACTCTGTCTCAAAAAATAAAAAATACGTACTTGCAAATGTTGAAGATCATCTTCTTGAATATTCTGAGACAAATTATATACCTGTTAAAACAAAATTCATTTTGTTTTTTATTAGTGTTTTATTCTGAATACCCAGCTTGTGTATAATTTTAGTTGTGGAAACACAGGTTATTTTGTATCTCAGTGCAAAGGAATCACTTAACCATTATCTTGATGCGTGACATGTGAAAAGGATTTTCTCTTTTTCCCTAACAACAGTCAAGATAGAATATTAAGGAAGAAGCAGTGGTGGTAAAATATGTAAAAATCATGAATATGTGCATACTCATGGTCTAAAAGTGGGAGAAAAACAAGTGTACTCATTCTCAAAGCTCTTTATGTTATGATATGATCTTTTTTTTTTTTTTGAGACAGAGTTTCACTCTTGTTACCCAGGCTGGAGTGCAACGGTGCGATCTCGGCTCACTGCAACCTCCGCCTCCTGGGTTCAGGCAATTCTCCTGCCTCAGCCTCCTGAGTAGCTGGGATTACAGGTATGCACCACCATGCCCAGCTAATTTTTTGACTTTTTAGTAGAGACAGGGTTTCACCATGTTGACCAGGATGGTCTCGATCTCTTGACCTCGTGATCCACCCGCCTCAGCCTCCCAAAGTGCTGGGATTACAGGCGTAAGCCACCGCGCCCGGCCTGATATGATCTTTTTTTAAAAAAGTATAGGTTATTTCCACCATCATTTTTCTAAATTAGTGAATGTAAGGGGCAACAGTTCACAAAGATAATTCCTCCCTGGTACAATCAGAGTATACAGTTACTCAGCGGGTGCCTCGACTACCGTCAATTCTAATGTGGTTCTCTTTTTACTCACAGTCATCAGTTTACTTACTCATCAGTTTTTACTTACACTCAACTTGATGATTTTACTGGCCTGTGGAAGCTAACAGAAATAACAGTAGGTGGCACTCTTGCTCTTTCCAGAATTTTTAGGAGGCAACTAGAGCTGATAAAGGAGGGTTTAAGTATCTTCAGGAAAGGGGGATTTTCATCCATTAATTCTAAGACAGATCTTTAGAAGGTAGTCTACACTGCCACAGGGGAAAAGTGGCCATCAACAGATATCACCTCTGCTAAGAAATAACTTACATCTTAGGAACCCGGGTGACTCCAAAGACAGAACAGTCTAACAGCAAATAAGTGATACTCTGGCTAAACCTCTTCGAGTCAAGAATATAGTCAATTTAGGCCAGCAATCCTAAAATGATATTCTTAGCTACTAGTTCTAAACAAGAATTTAAAAAGTAATTAATGACTGAGGTGATTAAACTTTAGATTTAACATAATGACACTATGACCAACCTATGTGTGCCTTTGCTTTCATTGTCAGGGCCAGGTTGCAAACAGCAGAGAAGGGGATTTATTTAACTTAGATCATTAGTACTTAGCATACTGTCCTGTATGTAACAGGTGCTCAGTATGTATTTGTTGAAGAAATAAATAGCAAGAAGATCAAATTATCACTGATCTGTCAGTCAGATACCTTACATAAGGAAAGAAAATTACCCTCCCTCAAAGGCAAGAAAGAAAACAATAATAATCTTAATCTTCTTGGTATTTATACTTTACAAAGCACTTTCATATGCATTATCTCATTTAAATCTCATTTCTGACTGCACAGAACAACCACATGCGAGATAGGCAAGATGAGAAAAACTCATTTTACAGACAACGAAGTGGCTGCACAGCTTTAAGTGGCTGTCCAAAACCAGGTCTCTTACTATCAAAAAGTTGAATAAACAAACAAGAAAGGACCAAGGGATAAGTTTTAGGACAGAGAACTCCCTCTACAGCCAGCTAACCTGAGGGGCTTCTGCTTGCTTCAAGGAAACTGCAGTTGTGCCATCTTGCAAAATCAGAGAAAAAAAGAGACTCAGAGGGTCCCCAACAGCATCATTTGGTGGGTGATGACAAATGTCCCAACCCATAATAAACTGAAGTCAAGCTGAAGAGTATTCTTCTTTTAGCTCATGTTAATAGCCAACCTCCTTCCAACTCTGATGGCTAGGTACTTCAAACTGAGGAAGGAGGGAAATGGGAGCTTAGAGAGACAAGTCATATGTTCCAGACATTACTGGAAAGCATAAAAAATATCCAAGACACTGTGACAGCATCTCCTATGATCTACCATTGATAAGAACAATTTCTTATCTTGGGAGGATCACATACCCATTTTTAAAAAATATTTACAAATATATTTCTTGATACACTATCACCAGCTGGGCCTAACCGCCATACTTCAATAATTCATTTTTCAGAGATATATCAGCTACAGCTGATCTCAGTAAAGAAAAAGTAAAGAAATACCAAATGACATGTGGTGGTTTAATTCAGTCTAATCCATCTAAATTATACAGAAAAGAAATGGCCTAGCCTGAAGAATCTAGAACCTAACAGAACACCAAACACAATTTGAATATAAGTGAAAAAGAGAAGGGGTTTTATCCCTTTCTAAATGAAGCAGGTGCTAAAAAGCCTGTTTATTATTATATTAAATTCAACATTAATTAATTCTTCTGTTTTTATCTCCTTTAGTTCAAATAACTGAGTACCAGTTGTCATAGATATGGAAGAGAAAACTAAAATTCTAAACTTAATTACTTGGGTTTTTTGTTTGACAAAAAAAAACAAAAACGTACTCTCCACATTACTGTGTCTGGTAGCCATCTGACTGATTTCAATTACAGATAACATGTGATATCTTTTCCTTTAAAAAAAAAAAAGTATATATTCCATAATGAAAAACCAAAGAGACTGGTTGTTGGTTTACTGTATCCTTTGTAACTATCCCAAAATTTTGCATCCTAAGCCAGAACACCATGCATGGAAATGTAAATAACCAATAAGAAATGTAAATAGCTCCCTTTAATTCTTTTTTTCCCCTTCAATCGAAAGGCATTTTGCCAGGACAAGGTGGCACATGCTGATAGTCCCAGGTACTCAGGAGGCTGAGGCAGGAAGATCACTTCAGCCCAGGAGGTCAGGGCTAGAGTGTGCATGATCACATCCATGAACAGCCACTGCATTCCAACACGGGCAACATAGTGAGAATCCACCTCAAAAAAAACAAAATTAAAAAGGCATTTTCAAGAGAGGCCAAATGCCAAGTGTCGTGGCTCAACGCCTGTAATCCTAGCATTTTGGGAGGCCGAGGCAGGTGGATTACCTGAGGTCAGGAGTTCGAGACCAGACTGGCCAACATGGTAAAACCCCGTCTCTACTAAAAATACAAAAACTTTGCTGGGTGTGGTGGCAGGTGTCTGCAATCACAGCTACTTGGGAGGCTGAGGCAGGAGAATCGCTTGAACCCAGAGGCAGAAGTTGCAGTAAGCTGAGATTGTGCCATTGCATTCCAGCCTGGGCAATAAGAGTGAAGTTCCATCTCAAAAAAGAAAAAAGGAAAAAAAAAAGAGGGGCCAAAAGATTATGTGAACTGATCAAACCACTTAATCTTGTGTCTCACCTGGACAGAACTAGTCATAGTGCTCAAAGCAAACACCGTTGCACAGTCTTTGATAGTTGACTGGCTATCAAAGGCACCCTGGGTATCCATAAGCAGCACAGCAACCTAGGAATTTGAGAGTTTAAAATATTTAGTAAAACAGTTGCCAAAAATAACTATTAAAAAAATCAAGAAATAAATCTGAAAATCCGTAATTAAATCAAGAAAAATACTTATATCTCATATATTTGACATAATAATCCATATGTTAAAGTTATCAAATAATAATAGTTCTGTGTTGTTTTGATTTTTAACACCAGAAAATAGCCCAAGAAAGAATACGGGGTAGAAAAGTATAAACAAAATTTTACTTTAGTTCCATTAGGTCTGTCAATCACAAATACTTCATTCCAAACTTGTATGCCTGTTGTTTCTCTTTCACAGCCACCTCGCCATGTAAAGCCTGTCAATGGTTCATTGTTTCCACCAATCCAACTTTGAGAATCCTGTTAAAGTCAAAGATAAATGCAAAATAAAACACAATTAAGAAATAAAAGAAACCAAAAAAAATCAACCATTATTTATTTTACAGATGGGGAAGCTAAACCCAGAAAGATAAAAAACACTGTGTAACATACAAAGCAGTCCTTAAATCCCAGGTGGGGTTCTTTCTCTTATAGAGACATAGTCTCCTCTGAATGTGAGTCTTCTCAAATCAGATCACACTATTACTCTCTAGGCTTCCAAATAAGCTGACCAGGCATGACAGCTCATGCCTGTAATCCCAGCGCTCTGGGAGGTTCTGAAGCAGGCAGATCACTTGAGGCCAGGAGTTTGAGACCAGCCTGGCCAATGTGGCAAACCCCATCTTTAAAGAAAGAATACAAAACTTAGCCAGGTGTGGTGGCGCACTCCTGTAGTCCCGGCTACTCAGGAGGCTGAGGTTCAAGGATCACCTGAACCTGGGAAGTTGAGGCTGCAATGAGCTGAGATTGTGCCACTATACTCCAGCCTGGGTGACAGAGTAAGACCCTGTCTAAAAAACAGAGAGAGAAAGATTTCCTAAAATGTTTAAAATCACAGAAAAATCAACACCAATTATTTTAATATCTTCTTACACAGAGAAGCAAAACTATGTTCCAGGTAGAATGACTATCAAAACAGCACTGCTCTCTTAGAATAGCTTATACTAAGAAGTTTTCACACTGCCTTCATTTCCTCTTCAAAAAAAATAATCAATTTTAGGCTGGGTGCAGTGGTTCATGACTGTAATCCTAGTACTTTGGGAGGCCAAGGTAGGTGGATTACCTGAGGTCAGGAGCTCGAGACCTTCCTGGCCAACATGGCAAAACCTCATCTCTACTAAAAACACAAAAATTAGCCGGGCGTGGTGGTACATGCCTATAATCCCAGCTACTCAGGAGGCTGAGGCAGGGGAATCCCTTGAACCCTTGAGCGGAGGTTGCAGTGAGCTGAGATCATGCCACTGAACTCCAGCGTGGGTGACAGCAAAATTCTGTCTTAAAAATATATATATCAATTTTAAAAATAACCCCAACACTTGTTTGGAACCTGGTTTAACCAATCCAACTATTTCAAATGCCTTTTTTGAAACCAACAGGAAAATATGAACCCAGACTGGTTATCTCATTAGATCATGTTAAATTAGGGTAAAGATTGTTTAGTGTGCTAATGATACTGTGGTTAAGAAAAAAAAAATAATAGAGTTCTTATCTGTTAGATAATCAAATATCTGTAGTGAAAGGATATGCCTGGTATTTGCTTTAAAATATTCCAAGAGGCGTCTTGGAAAAGAGAACAGATAAGCCCAGTAAAATGTTGACAGGTACACTGGGGTTCATTATACAATTCTCTTTATTTTAGGGTATGCTTAAAATTTTCCATAATAAAAGGTTTTAACTAGAACCACAGGGATAAATTGTTATTATGAAATAATACAAAACTTAATATATAAGGTAATTTATCTAGAAAATTAAATCTGGGACATAATAAATGAGTACCTTTGACAGACATCAAGATCCCTATACTTTAGGATACTTAAAGCCCATATAACCTTTATTCAATGTACCCCCCAGGAAAAATTCCCTTGTTTCAGAAATACTTCTAATAAGCTTGGATATCTAGTCTAAAACAAATTACAAAGCCTGAATTAGGAGTGGAG
Source organism: Aotus nancymaae (assembly GCF_030222135.1). Lineage (NCBI taxonomy): Eukaryota > Metazoa > Chordata > Mammalia > Primates > Aotidae > Aotus > Aotus nancymaae. The sequence continues at coordinate 37,115,358 of NW_026988471.1, forward strand.
AGATGTTTAGGACAGGACTAATGAGGGATGAAGCAATTGATGAAAAGCAGATAGACAGCGGCAAAAATAAAAACAAAACAATGTCAGCCAGGCACGGTGGCTCACACCTATAATCAATCCCAGCACTTTGGGAGGCCGAGGCAGGCAGATCACTTGAAGCTAGGAGTTCGAGACCAGCCTGGCCAACATGGTAAAACTCCATCTCTACTAAAAAGACAAAAAAAAAACTTTGCCAGGCGTGGCCGCACATGCCTATAATCCCAGTTACTTGGAAGGCTGTGGCACAAGAAATAGCTTGAACCCGGGCTTCAGGCAGGTTGCAGGAGGCAGAGGTTGCAGTGAGCTGAGATCGCACCACTGCACTCCAGCCTGGGCAACAGAGACTGTCTCGAACAAAACAAAACAAAAAAAAGATAGTGTCATCCAGACCATCACCTGACAGAGCCTTAAACTTCAAATTATCTTTAATTATTATTCCACAAAACTCCCATCCCCAGTAAGCCACCAATCCTATCAATTAGAAACTTCTCTTGGATTCATTTGTTTTTCTTCAGTTTCCAATACCTTCAACTTAAGTATCTCCTCTCTGCTGGTTATAAGGCTGTTACCTCAGACAATTCCATTCACAGTATACATAATGGACTTGTGTTTCAGGAGGCAACCTTCACTGGAATCAGAAGATTATTAACACTCCCCAGTCAAGCAAAACTGGTGATCCTGACCCTTGACTACATATGTGGATACTCTGTATTGGTCTCTACGCACCTCCTGCTCTATCTGCTAACCCATTTTTCCCACAGTCACTGAATGTTCACAAGAAATGTAATCGTGCCACTGTCCTGATAAAAAGTCATCTATGGCTCCCCACTACCAGTAAGACTATCTGGAGATCTGCTGTGTAACAATCCATTTTTTCTTTTCTTTTTTTTGAGACAGGGTCTCACTCTGTCACCCAGGCTGGAGTGCAGTGGCACAATCAGCACTCACTGCAGCCTCATCCTCTCAAGCTCAAGCAATCCTCCCACCTTGGTCTCCCAAGTACCTGAGACTACAGGTGCACACCACCGCACCTGGCTGATTTTTGTATTTTTTTGTAGAGACAGGGTTTCACCACGTTGCCCAGGCTGATAACAATACATCTTTAATTTACTCTTATCTATGCTCCTGATATTCCCCATAGATCTCAACACACATCTTCCTGATTCTACCATACCAAAAAAGTTACCATTCCCCAAATGTACATGTAGTTTAGCTTAGCTATACCTCTGTTCTACCTATTCTCTGCCTAGACTCAACCAGCAGTCAAGAAACTTTAACTTTTCTGTACTCTTAAAGTGTATTATTGATACTGCATGGAGTTACCTTTATAAGGTTTTGCAGTTCTTGTGTGAGTCTCTTGAGAGCAAAGGCTGTAAAGAATCATCTTTGTTCACCAAACTGCTCCTATCAAAGTGCCTTGCACTGTTGTAAGTTCTCACACGCAGAATCTCATTCCCACATAATGTTAAAAAAAAAAAAAAATCTGGTATTTAATGAATTTATTATTTGTAAAAGTTACAGCCTACACAAATAACTTAAAAGAATCTATCTTCTAAGAGAACTCTGGTTTTACTCTACATTTTACTAATTTCTATCTCCTCTACAAGAAGGTAAGTTTCATGAAAGTTTGTTTGTTTCATTCTTACCAGTATTCCCAGCACAGAGAATAGTGTGCTTGGCTTGTAGTAGGCACTCTAAGTATTTCTTAAATAAATAAAAAATTTTACTTATGAACTTCAATGTACTCCCTTTTGCGCATGAGTAATAAATACAGAAGAAATATGATCTGTTATCATTCCTAGAAACAATACAATTACATGAAGAAGACAGTAAAAATAAATATTTTAAAGTATAGATGACTGAAATCACAGGCTTATATGTTTGCTAACCCCCTCGTCTAAAGAAACTTTAAAAAGAATTGGTGTCTTATAAAAATCTATGTATCATCTTTTCTTAGGTTACCTTGTAATAGAAATGTTTTAAAAAATACTAAACTGATTAGTCAGCAAAAGGATGAAAGAAGCTAAGCGTGGTGGCTACACCTGTAATCCCAGTACTTTGGGAGGCCAAGGCAGGAGGATCACTTGAAGCCCAAAAGTTCAAGGCTGCAGTGAACTATGATGATGCCATCACACTCTAGCTTCGGTGACAGAGTGAGACCCTATCTCTATTTAACAACAACAACAAAGACACACACAAAAATAAATCAGAGAACCTAATTAGTGTCTTCAAAACTTACACAAGTCTACAATTTTCCTAACATAGTGAACTCTGATAGCTTTCATAAAATAGAGTCATTCATTCATTAAATATTTATTGAACCTCTACCATGTGCCAACCATTTTTCTAGGGATACAGCAGTAAATAAGAATAAACATTCCTGCCCTCAAGGAGAATTTTAGTGGGAGCTAGAGGCAGCCTTGCTGATAACAGACCCTATCTGCTGTGTTAATTTACTAAAAGCAAACCTAAAAACTCAAAAACACCAATCTGATACTACTTACTACTATGGAGACAAAAGTCTCAAAACTCGGAAATACAAAAGTAATCCTATTCCACTAGGAATATAAAGTAAATAGGAAAAAAAGAAGTACTTAGAGAATAAATCTTAATTGCAAAAGGCAATCTGAAATCACCAGAAGTTCTTTTTTGAGCTGGGGTCTCACTTGCTATGTTGCCCAGGCTGGTGTTTAACTCTTGAGCACAAGCAATCCTCCTACCTCAGCACCTCAGCCTCTCAAAGTGCTGGGATTACAAACATGAGCCATGATGCCCGGCCTGAAGTTTAAGTATAATCAGATAGTGAATAAATACAGCCTTGCCAAAAAGACGTTCTACATAATATAATTATCAGCAATAAAGAAAACTTACCTACTCTAAACAGTAAGAAACAAATTCATATTTCACCAAAGGAAAAGTATATTCTCTAGCAACAAAGTGAAACAACTATGTAAACATTTATTTAGTTAGTTAGACAGAGAGAAAGAAAAAGAGACAGACAGACGGGGTCTTGCTCTATTGCCCAGGCTAGAGAGCACTGGCATGGATCACAGCTCACTGTGGCCTTGACCTCCCAGGCTCAAGTGATCAAACAAAAGGTTGGCTGTCTTGCCAGGCCTACATGTATCAGAGCACACCCGCTCCTGATTGCTGGCAAGCTGACTCCCTTTCACAGGGGACAGGCTGGAAGAATAAAGGTTCATACAGAAGCCATAAATCATCTCAACTAAAAGGAATAAAAAGGATGAAATTAAGATTCAAATAGTGTTACAATAATAAGCGAGATCCTCCCTAGTTGCATAGCATTCCCCATGCCACCACAAGTGAAAATCTTCATCTGTATAAAACTAGTACCTATTCAGGAGACAGGTTATTAACACTCAGCACCCAAACTGAGTGTTAATAACCTGGATAAACAGTAGACAGGATAAATACTGTACACATTCTAGCCACCAACTGTATTTACTATTTTCATTTGAATATGTGAGAACACTCTGCAAGTCCTGGAACAAATTATAAAATATTTGACTTTAAAATAGTTTAAAACTGTCTAACATCTTACCCAACCCCATCCCCACCCATGTCCAACTCTTCCCTTCTGGGGCTAGACAAATCAATGAAATTATGACTGACCCAAGTCACGAGCCCAGAAAAAGGACAATTCTAACAACTTAGGTACATGCTGAAGAGGAATTTAATATGTTTTGATAAAAGGTTCTTCTTAAAAAATGTCTTTGACCTTGAAGATACTATGCTAAATGAAATAAGCCACACAGAAAGACAAATATTCTATGATTCCACTCATACGAAGTGCTTAGAAAAATTCATAAAGACAGAAAATAGAATGGCAGATGTCAGGAGGAGGAGGAAATGGGGAGTTAGTGTTTAATAGGCACAGAGCTTCAGTTGGAGAAGATGAAGACGTTCTGGAGATGGATGGTGGCAATGGCTGCACAGCAATGTGAACAGACTTAATGCCACTGAACTGTATGCTTACAAATGGCTAAAGAGGTACATTTTACGTTATGCATATCTTACCACAATTTAAGAAAAAAAAAGTACCCTTGAAAGCTAACAAAATGGAAAGGGCAGATACCTTTCGTAATTAAATTGAGATGTGGCTTTGTCTTCTATTGGACTTCCAGTTTCAGCTTTCTCATGTAAAAAGCTTGGAAGTCATCAGACCCATCTTTACAACAAGAAAAAAGCTGAGCAAACTGAAAAATCAATAACTCTCCTTTCTTAGATCAAAGAACTGAGGTCACAGGTCAAATCACCTCTGCAAAATCACGAGAGACAAACTAACACAAAGGATCACGAGTTGAGGTCAACTTACCAGTAACTGCTGCAGCAACTGGTAGGAACACTTAAATGGCAATTTGAATGGTCAAAAGCTGAGCGTGAACTAGTTTAAGAGTGAAAAACCCCTAGAGGCTCAGTCTCAGCAAATCCCACATTTTCCTGAAATTTTATCTAAAAGAACTTCACCAAGTTCTCAAAGTAAAAACAGAACAAAGTTTTCCTCATGACTGACAAGGGGATAACCACTACACACACACACACACACACACACACACACACACACGGGAGAGAGAGGGGAGGGGGGAGAGAGCGAGAGAGCGAGCGAGAGCGAGAGAGAGAGAGAGAGAGAGAGAGAGAGAGAGAGAGAGAGAGAGAGAGAGAGAGAGAGAAAGAGAGAGAGAGACAGACAGACAGACACAGCAGTCCCCAAAACAAAAGTCTGCCCTCTTGAGAAAATCTGACTCTAGGCAGTAGCAATTAGCCAACTCCAGTCCCATCTAGGCTTTCTGTCTAGTTTAAGATTTTTTAAAAAAAGGGTCAAAGCCCAGGACTCAAGCCCACTAAAAAACTAAGGAGCTAGAGGTGTAGTGGTGTGTGCCTGTAGTCTCAGCTATTCAGGAGGCTGAGCTCAGGAGTTCAAGACCAGCCTGGGCAACGAAAGGAGACTCTGTCTCAAAAAGAATAAAAATAAAACTAAGATTTACCCGTAAGGTGACATATGATGCTTCCGCTCTTCTACATATTACCACCTCGCTCCAATATAATAACAGTGGATTACAAATAAGAAAGCTGCAAGACACAGATTTCGAATTCAATAAAAGTCTTGGGAAACCATAAATAGGGAGAAACTGAAGCCTCTAGGACCTGCAGCTACAGAAAACATTAAACACAGCTGATCTCCAAGCCGGATTAACATATAACCTCATAATAAAAGCCTAAATCTTTACTCTTTATTACCTGATACTTCATGTCTAGCTTTTAGCAAAAAATTACAAGCCATGCCAAAAGGCAAGAAAAAATAGACTGATAAGACAAGAAAAACATCAGAACCAGACTCAGATATGACAAATTTTAGAATTATAAGATAGGAAATTGATCCAGGAAGAGGACAGAACACAAAGCAGGATAAATACCAAAAAATCCCCACTAGGTATATCACAGTCTAGCTGCAAAGTCACACAAAAAGAAAATCTTGAAAGAAGCCAGGGACAAAACACTTTACCTAAAGAGGAACAAAGATAAGAATTTCACTGAACTTCCCATTAAAAATCATGCAAGCAGATAGGCATGGTGGCTCATGTCTATAATTCCAGCACTTTGGGAGGGTGAGGCAGGTGGATAACCTAAGGTCATGAGTTCGAGACCAGCCTGGGCAACACAATGAAACCCCATCTCTGCTAACATACAAAAATAAAATTGGCTGGGTACAGTGGCTCGTGCCTGTAATCCCAGCACTTTGGGAGGCCGAGGAGGGCAGATCATGAGGTCAAGAGATGGAGATCATCCTGGCCAACAAGGTGAAATCCCATCTCTACTAAAAATACAAACATTAGCTAGGTGTAGTGGCACACGTCTGTAGTCCCAACTACTCAAGAGGCTGAGGCAGGAGAATCACTTGAACCTAGGAGGCAGAGGTTGCAGTGAGCCGAGATGGTGCTACCACACTCCAGCCTGGCAACAGAGAGAGCCTCCCTCTTAAAAAAAAAAAAAAAAAAAATAGCTGGTGTGGTGGTGTGTGCCTGTAGTCCCAGCTACTTGGGAGGCTGAGGCAGGAGAATCTCTTGAACCCAGAAGGCGGAGGTTGTTGCAGTGAGACAAGATTGCACCACTGCACTCCAGCCTGGACAACAGAGCAAGACTCCATCTCAAAAACTAAAAGAAAAAAGAAAACAAGTATTATAGCAATGGAACAGAACTGAGAGTCGAGAAATTATTTCTTATGTCTATAATCAACTGATTTTCAACAAGGTACCAAAAGCATTCAATAGTAAAAGTGTTGAACAGTCTTTCCAAAAATGGTGCTGGGACAGATAACCAAAAAATGAAGGAAGAAGCCTCTTTCACATCGTTATTATTATAACATATACAAATAAAAATATTTTTATGTAATTAATGTATTATATATTAATATGATTATAGTATTATTCCTAATAGTAATAAAGTTGCAAACCAACCAATTATCCATTAACTGATGAATGGATAAATAAAATGTGGTATATCCATACAAGAATATTATCCAACCATAAAAAGAAAGAAGTACAGATACATGTTATAATATGGATGAACCCTGAAAACATTATGCTAAGTGAAGCCAGTCACAAAATACCACATTTTTTAAGGTTCCATTTACATGAATGTCCAGAATAGACAAATCCATAGAGACAGAAAATAGATTAGTGGTTCCTTCAGGTTGAGGGTTTGGAGAAAGGCTGTGGAGGTAACAGCTAAAGGGCTGTTACAGGGATTCATTTTGAGATGACGGAAACTTTCTTTTTGAGACAGGGTCTTGCTCTCTCCCAGGCTGGAGTGCAGTGGCACAATCAGGGCTCACTGCAACCTCAACCTCCTGGGCTCAAGCACATCCTCCTGCCTTAGCCACCTGAGTAGCTGGAACTACAGGTATACACCACCACGCTCAGCTAATTTTTTAACTTTCTGTAGAAGTGGAGTCTCCCTAGGTTACCCAGACTGGTTTCAAACTTCAGGGCTCAAGTAATCCTCCCGCCTTGGCCTCCCAGAGTGCTGGGATTACAGGCATGAGCCACCATGCCCTGCCAGCCAATGGAAACATTTTTTAATTAATTGTGGTAATAGTTGCACAACTCTGTGAATATACTAAAAACCACTGAATTGCACACTTTTAAGTGAACTACTGACATGGTAAGTGAGTATCTCAATAGCACTGTTAAAGGAAAAACAAAAAATGAAATACTCTTAGTGCACAAGTTCAACAAAGACTCCTAGTCACACAGAACCCACTCACATAACACTACCAGAATCTACAGAAGAACGAATGGCCCACTAAAATTTCTGTTAACTATCCATATACTAGTGCAATGTAACATCAATCTTACAGCTCGACACTGCTTCTTGATGAAAGGATTATGGTATACATTCTCCAACCTACAGAAAATGTATCATATTAAAGGAAAGAAATTTGTGAGAAAAAGAAATTCTGAAGCCAGGCTCAATGGCACATGCCTTATAGTCCCAGCTACTTGGGAGAATGAGGCAGGATGATTGCTGGAGATCAGGAGTTCAAGGACAGCCTAGGCAATAGAGTGAGACCCAGTCGCAAAAGAAAAAAAAAAAGAAATTCTGAACTAAAATTCATAAGCTGGGCTATGCACAGTGGCTCACACCTATAATTACAGCACTTTGGTAGGCCAAAACAAAAGGACTGCTTGAGCCCAGGAGTTCAAGACCAAGCTGGGCAAAAAAGTGAGACCCTTTGGGATCGATTACCCAAACCCAGGAGTTTCAGGCTGCAGTGAGCTGTGATTGTGCCACTGCACTCCAGCCTAGGCAACAGAGTGAAACCATATCTCTAAAAAAATTAAAATTCTTTTTTTAAAAACTTATAAGCTGAATAGCAAAACTGTCCTGGTAAAGTGGGGGAAGGAAGTAGGGAGTTATTACCTTGAAAAAAAGTCTCCTCCAGAAACGGTTAATATTAACATAAAAGGAACTTACATTATACAAGATAGTATAATGTAAAATTATACTATCTTACAAATGAACTGTGACTTTGACCCCTAAACTGCAAGGGGGAACTTGCAGAGCCAAGCTGGAGCAGCGCTGTCTTGCTGGAGTGGGGACCTGGAGCATTTACTCCCTAAATGCTCTAAAGCTGGTGTTTGAGTAGTCAGTGTTTATGTGTAACAGTCTGTTGCTTATTTTTCAATAAATAGCCTAAATAAAACCAATTACTTTAGAAACAGTTAATATAACCTACTAGAACAAAGACTTCGGAATGAAAAAACATCTATAATTTATGTTCTCTCAAATCCAAAATCAAAATACGTGATGACAGGGGCGCCATATCTTTACGATACTGCAGAAGAGGCAGTACATACATCTGTGGCTTAAAACTGGAAAAGCTACACAGGACAAAGTATTTTCAGGCAACAGGTTCAGGAATGTAATCAAGAGAGTCTCTCCTAAAACACTGCAATAAGGACTTCAAACAATATTGTAAACACTTCCATCTCATTTACTTCTGATTCCTCTAGCTTTGGCAACACTTGATGAAGTTTTTCTAACTGAAATCTAATCTAATTTGAAATCTACATAGGAAAGAATTAAAAATTAGTTTCGATTCCAAAATCAAAGTCTCAGCAGCAGGGACACCAATACGCAAGAGGAAGATAGTCCACATAACCTCTGTATCCAATCTGCTTATCTTATATTCAGGTAAAAAATAATAATAATAATAATAATAATAATTAGCCCACAATTTTTATTTCCTTATTGAGTCTTAAAATTCTGGTCAAAGTTTGCCTGCTTCTCACATTGACAAAAATAATAATAATATAAAATTCAAATTTTCAGCAGTTTGTTACATAAGTTCTATAGTTTCTCTTATAATAAATATTCAAAAGTAAATTCAGTTAAAGTAATTAAATGAATAAGCTAAACTTCTACATTAAATCTGGCAAAAAGTTTTCTGAGCAAATGAACTTGTATATAGATGTATATAGATAATTTTAAATCAACAAAATGCACATCTATCAGAATAGCTAACATGAAAAAGACTGACAATACTGTTTACAAGATATACAGCAACTGTAAGTCTCTCACACTGCTGGTGGACGTGTAAAATTAGTAAAACCACTTCGGAAAAAATTTTGGCAATCTCTACTAAAATTAAATGGGTATTTTTCCGTTGTGAACTGGCAATTCTACTCCTGGGAATAAACCCAAAAGAATTCAGTGCTTACATCACCAAGACTTGTACAGAAATGTTCATTAGCTGTTTTATTTGTAACAGATAAATATTAGAAACCCATATGTCTATCAGTAGAAAGGGTAAATCATATATTATCCAGTGAAATATCACTTAGCAACAAAAGTAACATACAACATATTTTTGATACATATAACAACATGCATACATCAGCCTTAATGCTTAGTGAAGGAAACCAGACACAAGAGTACATACTCTATGATTACATTTATGTGAAATTTTATAGTAGGCAAAACTAATCTACATTAATACAAGTCAGAACGGTAGTGGCCCTTGAGAGCCAGAGATAGCAGTAACTGGGAAGGGGAATGAGAGAGCCTCCTCGAATGCAGGAAATGCTGTCTTGATCTGAGAGACAGTGGTTACAATGGCATATTTATATAAAAATGCATTGGCTATACTAAGGTTTATACACTTTAAGCATGTAAGTTACACCCAATAAAAAATAAATAATAAAATGATCCAAGAAGAAGCATTTTAAAATACTGCTCCTCCTTCAAATACATTTCATTCTTGAGAAAGAACATAAAACAAACCAAGTTTTTCTTCATGTATTCATTCATACATTTCCAATGAAATCTCAGGTACTGTTACCCTTAAAGAGGAGGCGTAAAATCAAGTTCAACACCCATTCTTAAAGATAATTTTTTACTCCTGGTCTCTGGCAACAGTTTAGGGAGCAGCTCTTTAAACAGCAAAGAATAAAAACATAAAGAATAGTTTCTTTAAAATGCCATTAGCAAATATGCTGTAGATGGAGTCAAAACTCTTGTGTAACAAATAAAGCAAGGATCTTTATTTAAGCTTAGATACCAATGGACAGCAAGAAAAGTTACATTTGTACTCACACATATCCTCCCATAAGCCTAGTCCAAACTCTGAAGTAAACAATGAAAAGTGAACATTTACAAAATGATTAATGTAGGTATATCCTATAAAGTAACCTGCACTTTACATACTGTAAATATATGGGAAAATGACCAAATATAATTTACATAATAGTTTTTAGAATAAAGGCTTTGGCATCAAATTGCCAGGTCTGGAATTTAAGCCTTGCCACTTACTTTGAGTCTCATTTCTTCAACTATCAAGTTGAAATACAATTATTACTGCACAGGGTTATCTGTGAATACGAAGTAAGATAATGCCTGCTAAATGCTTAGTAATCAAAATACCTAGAATTCAGTAAAGATTAAAAAACCATTACATCATAAAATAATATGTGCCTTCTAATGGAAGAAGACATAGTTGTCCATGAAGTACTCTTGCCAAAAGAGTGTCAAACCTGAGTCTGATGAAGTCCCTAACAACTAACAACTTACAGAAGATTCACAGAACACAGAACATGTAAAACTACACTAATGGGATGCAATCGGCAAATCCAGAGTGGGAAACCCTATAACCAGCAATCGGTATCTTCAACAAATAAACTGCCAAGAAAAAGAGACGAAGGGAGGGAGGGAGGGAAACCTAAAACGTATTAAAAATACTTCAAACACAACCAATCACAATGTGGACCTCATCTGGTTGGATTCAAACTATTAAAAAACAAAAACAAAAACAAAAAGTAGTTGAGGCAACTAGAAAACTGAACACACAAGACATTTTATAATACTAAGGAATTATTTTTATATTATTGTAATATTCAAAAAAGTCCTTATCTTTAAGAGACACATACTGAAATATTTATAAAAGAAAGGATATGAAGTCTAGGATTTACTTCCAAATAATACATAAGGTATAGAGTGAGTTGGATTACAGATGAAACGAGATTGATGGAGTTGGTAAGTGCTAAAAATTGTTTAGTATATGGGCATTTATATTGCTGTCTACTTTTACATGTGTTTATTAACAAAGTTATTCATAACAAAGTTTTAAAAAGAAAAAACAGGAAATGGTATAAAAGTAGAAGCAACTCTATAGAGAATTAAGAATCCTTATCTAGGAGAATTCAGTAATAATAGCTATCACCATTACTTAGCATCAATATCCCAAGCACTGTGTTTAGTTTCATGTATATTATATAATTCTACTAAGTTTGACCATTGCAAACTGATTCCTAGAATTCAAACTACTTTGACAATAGCCAGATGTGACAATCTAATCAGCATTTTTCTAACAGTTCCTACTGACACTGGATAATCTATTTCACTTGAAAGGATTTAACTAAAATCATGCAGCTACAAAAAAGAATGAAATCACGTCCTTTGCAGCAACATAGATGTAGCTGGAGGCCATTATCCTAAGTGAATTAATGCAGGAACAGAAAACCAAATACCACATGTTCTTACTTAAAAATAGAAGCTAAACTAGGGTACTCATGGACATAATATGGCAACAACAAACAATGGCGACTACTAGAGGGGAGAGGGAGAGAGGGGGCAAGGATTGAAAAACTATTGATTACTATGCTTGGTACCTGGGTGACAAGATCAGTCATACCCCAAACATCAGCATTAGAAAATACACCCTAGTAACAAACCTGCTCGTATAGCCCGATTCTAAAAGATGAAATTTTTTTTATAAAAGTAAATGCTTCAGATTATAACTCAGTATAAATGAGCCCGTAAATAAAGAATTGAATAAATAAATAAATGGGGAGAAGATACAACTCTTCCCAACAGAAGAATTCTAGGTAATATATTTAGATGCCTTCCTCCTATCAGAAGGTAGAGCTTAATCCCCCTCCTTTCCTGTTCTGTGAGGAGCTTAATCTTCCTCCTTCCCTGTTGTGAGGCTGGGGTAGAATTAATGACTAAAACTAGCAAGACTGCAGGGGTGAAACATGGCAAACACAATCTTAACCAAGGGGTGAAGACTATCATTACTAGCAGTATCATGTGACTATACACGCCCCCAGATATGATGTTATGAGAAAGGTACTTGACCTCAGTAGTATTCTTTCCAAAATCCCATAATCCCAGTCTAATCAAGACAGAAATGTAAGACAAACTTAAATTGAGGAATATTCTTCAAAATACTTTACCAGTACTCCTCAAAATAGTCAAGATGGCCGGGCGTGGTGGCTCATGCCTGTAATCCCAGCACTTTAGGAAGCCAAGGCGGGCAGATCACCAGAGGTCAGGACTTTGAGACCAGCCTGGCCAACATGGTGAAACCCCATCTCTACTAAAAATACAAAAATTAGCTGGGTGTGGTGGGGGTGCCTGTAATCCCAGCCACTTGGGAGGATGAGGTGAGATAACTGCTTGAATCCAGGAAGCAGAGGTTGCAGTGAGCCAAGATTGAGCCATTGCACTACAGCCTAGGGAACAAGAGCAAAACACCATCTCAAAAATAAAAAATAAACAGTCAAGATCATGAAAAAAAAAAGGAAAGGCTGAGAAACTCTCATGGACCAGAAGAAACTAAGGAGACATGACAGCTAAATCTAGGAATCATATTCTGTATTAGATCCCGAGATTAAAAAAATAGCACCAATGGAAAAACTGCAAAAGCCTGAATGAAGTCTGGGGTTTAGTTAATACTAATGTACCAATGTTGGTTTCTTAGTTTTGCAAATATACCACACTAATAATGATAACATTAGAAGAAACTAGGTAAAGGGTACAGGTATACAGGCTCTCTTTGTTATATTCCAATATAAAAAATGTATTTGAAAACTTATAAAATATATGACCTCCAATATTGTGTTAAAAAAGAAAAAAAACTTTTGAAAAATTAGATGACTACAAATTTGTAATATCAAAGCAAAAAATCCATCAGCAGTTAAATAGATAAGTAAAATGTGGCATAATCATACAGTAGAATATTTATTCATTTATTTTATTTATTTTTATGAGACAGTTTCACTCTCGTTGCCCAGGCTAGAGTGCAATGGTGCGATCTCGGCTCATTGCAACCTCCACCTCCCAGGTTCAAGCAATTCCCCTGCCTCAGCCTCCCAAGTAGCTAGGATTATAGGCACATGCCACCACGCCCAGCTAATTTTTATATTTTTAGTAGAGATGGGATTTCACCACATTGGCCCAGCTGGTCTTGAACCCCTGACCACAGGTGATCTACCTGCCTCAGCCTCCCAAAGTGCTGAGATTACAAGTGTAAGCCACCATGCCCGGCCCTCATACAGTAGAATATTAAGGCAACAAAAATAATGCAGAAAAACGGGTACATCTCAAAGTTATAATGTTAACAAAATAAGCCAAACACAGAATACCTATGGTATGATTTTCATTCATGTGAAGTTCAAAAACAAGTGAAATGAACCTGTGGTGAGAAGTTCAGAACAGCAGTTACTTTTGGGGAGTAGATATTAACTGAGAAGGAACACAAAGTGCAGGTCTGTTCTATATTTTCATCTGAGTGGTGGTAGTAAGGGTGTAGTTCTATGTAAAATTTCATCAGGTTGTACACTTAAGACTTGTGCTCCTTTCTGTATGTAAATTATACTTCAAGGGAAAAACATCCTAAGGAAAAGATGTATTTATCTAAAGCACAACCCTAAATAAGCAAATAAGAATTAAAAGTGGTGGGGGGACATAGAATACATGAGAGAATAACATTTATCTAGGAGGGGAACGCCAACATCCCTCACACCACAACCAAACCCACTGATTCTCTTTGATTACAGATTTTCATCTCCTCTTGCAAAACTACTCACTACCTTCGTCAACTGCATACTTACATACATTGACTCAGGTCAACCTTGAAAACTTACACTGTCAGTATGTCACTATTCTTCTACTTCTTTTAGCTAGCATCCCACCTCTGCAGGCATACAGGTTAATAAAATAAATCCAACTATCCCATTATTTCTCCTTCTTTACTTTCATCTCATAGGAAAAGCATGGCCCACCACATGATCAGTGTAAGTGGAGGCACATTATCCAAAAATCAGATACCAGTTAAATGTAATTTTTGACTGGCAGAATAAGGTGATTTATATCAGGAATTCTATAGGAAAATACTATAAATGAAAGCTAATAAAGACATTTCAGCTTAAAAGCCTCTACCTAGATGTTTAACCTCACTCAGGCCATCATAACCTTTGCATGGCTTCTGCAACTCCCCCAGGAAAGAGTTCCGTTTGTGCAGAGATTGCAAATACATGACAAATGGGGGCTGCTACTCCCCTCTGAACAGCCACTACGATCAGAGATGGAAACAGAAATGGCACCTGAGGTGAAACTTATCTGTCATTCCTAGATAAGTGATCTAAGTTTCCCTCTCCTTCTAACTTTCTACTGTCTGTGACCTACTTGGAACAAAATACATTTGCACTGAACAGCTAAGACACAGATAGATACAATATACACAAGCTAACTTAAGGACTTAGTGGAACTGAAAATATAGAAACCCTTTATCATTTTTAAATGTACAGTTTTTTTAAAAAAAAAGAGTATGCCACTACTTATACATTTCTCTATTTCAAATGTAAAATTCTGGATCAAGGCTAAATGGGAAAACTTTAGCTGAGCATGTTCCATTCCTGGAATAAAGATGCTCAATCACATGCTTCCATATGTAGTATATGCAGAAAGGAATTATGGTGATGAAGAATCAAGAGTTCAAACTTATTCATACCTATAATCCCAACATGTTGGGAGGCTGAAGTGGGAGGATCGTTTGAGGCCAGGAGTTCAAGACCAGCCTGGGCAACATAGTGAGATCCCCATCTTTACAAAAAATTTAAAAATTAGCCAAGCATCGTGGCACATGCCTATAGCGCCAGCTACCTGAGAGGCTGAGGTGGGAGGATCACTTGAGCACAGGAGGTTGAGGCTGCAGTAAGCCATGTTCATACCACTGCACTCCAGCCTGTGTGACAGAGTGAGATCATGTCTCAACCAATGGGAAAACTTTAAAATGATATTACCTCTCTCAATGTCCTAAACATGTAAATCTGTTCTCTAATATAAACTATTAGAGATAGAACCTGATACTCAGGTATATTTAAGAATATGTGAAATGATCGCTATTAAAAGATTTTATTGAAAAGCTTCCTGGAAAACCAATTGAGAATGTTTACTTTATTTCTTATCTCAAGAAGAATGCACACCCAATTACAGATTTACACAGAATTCATAAAGGTGAGCACCCTCATAGGTGTTTAGACAATTATACAATTCTGTCAAAGTATTTCTAGTAATTCACATGGCTTCTGAATGTCAAAAGTTCCCTACCCACTCCTACCCGCTAAGTGCTCCACTCCAAAACTTCCAATTCCTTCTCCTTGTTCCCTATCAAACTCCCATTCCCTCAGCCCAACTTGCAATCATCAGAAAAACATTCCAATTCAAGTGAAAATATTTTTTTTTTTGCTTTTTTTTTTTTTTCAGAAGAGAAAGTCAAAGTCTGGTACCATCTCAAAGTGAAAATGTATAGAAGAAAAGGAGATTCATCAATTAAAATAGTAAGTATCACCTAAGACCCAACTGTTGTGCCACGTGCTTGATAATCAACAGAGGGCCCACTCATGACAGAGATTATTACAGCAGCCAGAAAAAAAAAAAGCCAACTAAAGTAGTATCAATAAAACATACAACATGTACCATGAAAGTTAGGAAGAGGATATAATATAGTTTCAGATGTCAGGGAAGTCCCCCATCAAAAGATGAGCCAAGAATACCATAACATTTGAGAAAAAACATGGCATACTCAGGAAACAGCAAAAACTATAGTTTATTTGACATACGAAGGGCAAGAAATGAGATTCAGCGACACAGATGGCTGCAGAAGCCACTCTACGAAACTGGACTTCATCTCAGAAAGTAATGGTCACTAAAAGTGACTTGTTTGAGGAACACAGATATACTTTTTCAAAGGTCTTTATCCTTCTACTTTCCTCACTATAAAGGTGGCCAAGAAGGAAAGTGTGAAGAAATAACAAAAAGGGAAAGAAGATAAATAGTACTTCAGAGACTTTTAGGTTATACTCAGACAACTTGGGTTAGAGCTACATTGCCTGGAACATAGATGCTCAATTACATGTTTCCATATGTAGTATATGCAGAAAGGAATTATGGTGATTAAGAAGAGCTCTAACTTCACATTATTATCTTGACCAGGAATTCCTATAAAGAATTATATTTCTATAAAATTAAAAATGCAGTTCTGCCAGCTTGGACAACAAAGTGAGACCCCCATCTCTACCACATTAAAAAAAAAAAAAAAGAGTTGAGTGTGGTGGCATATGCCTGTAGTCCTAGCTTCTCAGGAGGCTGAAATGGGAGGATTGCTTGAGCCTGAAGTTTGAGGCTGCAGTGAGCCGTGATCACACTACTACACTTCATCCTGGGCAACAGAGTGAGACCACTTAAACAGAAAAAGATATAGTTCTGGGTTTTTTCTATTTTTTTAACAGGCTTGGTTGGGACTTTTTTTGTTTTTAATTGGGTTCAATTTAAAAGACTATTCACCTTGTTATACATGTATCTAAGCATGAAGTCCAGCAGAAATGATTTCCCTTTACGAAAAGCTCCTGCCACAGATACCACTACTATGTTAAGATCTCGTATGTGCTCCTGTAGCAATATCTGCTCCAAAGCTTCTTCATCAAGTTCAAAATTATGGTCATCTTCATGAGCAAGAACAATCTGTACTGGACATGGTTTCTTCATAACCTCATCAGAATTTACTAGGTCATCATCTTCATAATTCTCACCTAGAATTTAAAAAGAAAGAAACCAGTTACTTTAATCCCTACATTACAAATTTTCATTAAGGACCACAACTAAAGCAAAATTTCAAATAAGTAACTGTCCCCTCCCCCATTATAGATCATTACAATGTTCTTTGGATTTCTCACTCCCTCTGTAAGAGGACAAAGAATGCTGATAAGATTTCCCACTTGATATGGTTGGCTGTGTCCCCACCCAAATCTCATCTTGAACTGTAGCTCCCAAAATTCCCACATGTTGTGATAGGGATCCAGTGGGAGGTAACTGAATCATGGGGAGCATCTCTTCTGTGCTGTTCTCATGATGGTGAATAAGTCTCACAAGATCTGATTATTTTATAAGGAGAGGTTTCCCTGCACATGCTCTCTTCTCTTGTCTGCCATCATATGAGACATGACTTTCACCTTCCACCATGATTGTGAGACCTCCCCAGCCACATGGAACTGTGATCCATTAAACCTCCTTCTTTAGCAAATTGCCCAGTCTTGAGTATGTCTTTATTAGCAGCATGGAAATGAACTAATACACCACTATACATAAACCATAATACAAACACAGGCTCTATCTCAATGAAGTCTTAACAGCTAAATGTGAGCAGCAGCTGTTTTTGAGCCCTGCATTATTCTGTAAATAACTTTAGCAACTGTATGTACACAGAAACTAGATAAAAAGGAGAAAAATCCATTTCACCTGGTACTTCAGATCCGAATTTTCCCTGTAACCACCACCTAGAAAATAACTCTACAAAGATTAAAAACATATATTAAAATTTTTCATGTGGCTGGGCACAGTGTTTGTAATCCTAGCACTTTGGGAGGCCAAGGCAGGCAGATCGCCTGAGGTCAGGAGTTCGAGACCAGCCAGGCCAACATGGGGAAATCCTATCTCTACTAAAAATACAAAAAGTAGCCAGGTGTGGTGGCAGGCACCTGTAGTCCCAGCTACTAGGGAGGCTGAGAGAGAACCGCTTGAACCTGGGAGGCAGAGGTTACAGTGAGCTGAGATCACGCCACTGCACTCCAGCCTGGATAAGAGTGAGACTCGGTCTTAAAAACATAAAAAAAACTGTTTGTTATTTTTCATTCTGAGACTTAAAGAGGAAAATTAAGGTTCTAACAAGTTTCCAAAAATGATATTTACAATGAATCTCTAATTTAGTAACAGTAACCTAGTACTATAGCCTCCTCATTAAAGTTTCAGTAAAGGATGGTCAGTGAGATGCACTTGTATCTGCAGTGGGAGAATTTCATCTCACACTGGAGCTCTTTCTTACCAAACACTACAGCCACCACTTTAAGACTATATAGCTCCCCAAAACAGCCATATAAACCCTTCCTTTGGTTACCACAACATACTAAAATAAGGTAACCTTTACTGAATAGTGATGACGAAGTACAGAAAATGTAAACAGCAGAGATAAACACTTCCAAAGTCGAGGTTTCTGCTCTTTAAAAAACACCTAGCTTCAGGGAACATGTACCTTGTCTGCCTTTCTTCTCTACCAACTGCTTGATCCATGTAGCAAGCAGTTACTCCTGGGGATCTTCTCCCACATCAAAATTACTAAGAGACACTCTCCTTGAGCCTGTCTACTAAGCATCAGTTTACACTCTAACGACACATACAGTATCCACTGTTTTCAATGCAATCAATGACTGTCCTTCCACTCTGAGGAGAAAGCCAGTCCACTGAGGTGTGGTACATTATTATTAGTCAGCAGTTCAACAATACCTTATCCACATAACCAATAGTCACAGAGCAAAGATTATATATTTACATTAGTGGATTTTTAATCTTATTACCAAAAGAAGCATCTCACTTATCTGATTTGCAAAGACTATCAGAGCCTTTACCACATCAAGAGACACCTTTAACTGTATATAGCAAAATCAACAGCACTATTTCAAAATGTGCTGCAAACAATGACAATGCATTATAAAGAGGAAGCCACTTCAAAGGAGAATCTTTGGAAGTAAAAGCAATCAATATTTAATTAAAGAGGACATTATCACTGCCGGTATCATGGTATATAGCAATAGTCAGGTATGCTATTTGAATGCATACAAAAGTGAACTTTCCAGAAAAGTAGCAATATAGTTAAATTCTAAATTAATGTCTCATGAGGTTAAGTTCAGATAAATGACAAAACAGAATGCAAATGGTGTGATTAAGTTTCCAAGTTTAATTAGTGGTTTAAGACCATGAACTAGGGAGCAAAACTGCCTTGACGCATGTCACTTAGCTTCTCTGTGCCTGTTTTCTAATCTGGAAAACGGGTGTGTGTAAAACAGGTGTAGCAGCAGTACCTACCTCATTAGGGTTGTCATCAGGATTCAATGAGTTGAAATATGCATGCTACCTAGTAAGCACTATAGGAGTGAGTTAACAGTAACTTCAAAATAACCATTCCAACAGAATAAGCTTTTATTTTCCCCTTGAAATGCTATGGTGATCCTCACTTGACCAGTGCAGCTGTGTACTGACATTGCCATCCACCCATCTGCTCTGGCAAAGACCTGTCGGCTGTCCCTGACATAGAGAGATATGCCTATATGTCTTTTACTTACTCCTAAATCTAATCAATAATCACCTTGTCTTCATTTCTGAATCTCTATTGATAACATTTCTGCTCTCATCACTGCCATCTTATCTCACACTGCGGCACCTAACTGATCACCCTTCATTAATAATACTCCTGTCCTTTTATCCAATCCAATCTAATCTCCACAGAGTAGCAACTAAATAATATAGTTAAATGTGAAGTTGACCAAGTTACCCTCCCCTATCTGGAATGCTCTGTCCCTGTAAATTCACATGGCTTACATCTCCATCATCGAGGTCTCAACTCAAATGTTCTGTCTTCAGCATGGCCCTCCCTGACCACTCAATCTAAATCACAGATCCCCTTCCTTAACACTTTAATGAAACAGGATTTTTCATAGTTCTTTTCAATTCCTAAAACAACCTTTTTTCATTTGTTTAAATGTGTACCTCATAGCTCTCCCTCCACAGAACGTGTGTGCCACTAAAGTAAGGATCGTAATTATTCTGTTGACCATTCTATCTTCCAGCACCCAGAATACTGCCTGACACCTAGCCTAGCAGATGCTTAATATTTCTTGAATGAATGAAATTTAAACATTTTGCTCAGGAGTCTTACATCTGCCCTTACTTTTTTTTTTTTTAGGTGGAGCACTCTGTCAGCCAGGCTGGCGTGCAGTGGCGTGATCTCAGCTCACTGCAACCTCTGCCTCCCGGGTTCAAGCGATTATCCTGCCTCAGTCTCCTGAGTAGCTGGAACTACAAGCACCTGCCACTTCGCCCGGCTAACTTTTGTATTTTTAGTAAATACAGCATTTCCCCATGTTGATCAGGCTGGTCTCGAACTCCTGACCTCAGGTGATCCACCCACCTCAGCCACCCAAAGTACTAGGATTACAGGCACGAGCCACTGCACCTGGCACTGCCCTTACCTAGTTTATAAGCAAATGTAATAATCAATTAGTTTGGGGAAATACCTCCAGCAACTCAAGAGTAGTTAAGTATATGTAGCACAAAACTTGCATAAAAATTATGACGTTCTACCAAGTAAAACACTTTACTTAAAAAATAACTCAAAAGTAATAACTGCTAAAATATCACAATGACCAAATGTGGAGGTTGGTGATTTTGCTAAAACCAACAAATAGTTTTGTTCTTATTTTAAAGAAAGCAGTAGTTGGTTTTTAGAAAGAAAAAAAAAAAAACCCACTGGGCAGAAAACCTTTGTTCACTTGAAAATTCACTTATATTAGTTGGCTATAATCGCTATGTGACCCACTTTATTAGCATGGACAAAGATGGGCCTTTCAAGCAGACAGAGCTACATATTTGTCACCATTTCCAGTCTACAGACTAATAAAGGGAATGGTAGCAAATAGATTTCAAAGGTATAATGGAGCATAACAATGATGTGATTCACCTGCATCTACTCCCCATTGTGATTTATCTACCAAATATGAACTAAATACAGATAAAGTACTCCATCAAACACTGAAATAAGCAATTGAATAAAAGAGAATTGTATGTAAATTTCATTAGGATACCTGCAAATACTATATTAGCATTTAGTGATTACCTACAATTAAAAGTCTTTAAATTCAGCACTACTCTTAAGATTTTAAACTGAAGTTACATCCTGCGTATAGAACAGTTATTTTATTTCCCTTCTTTAATGCCAAAAATTTACTGGGACAAGCAGATTTCAGTCCTCCAACAGATTTTTGTGATTCACAGTTCCAAGTCAGTTCTCCCTACTCTAGCCCCCAAATGGGTCTTTCAAGGTCAGAGCTAAAAGACGCCTACAGATGATCACCTGCTTCTCAAATATCTCTCCACACATTAACACTAAGGTACCTACCTAACATCTATTTGCCACAAGTCCTAGCAAAAAAAAGGCGTCTTAGTCAAAAGAGCTGTGACTGCCAGGGGTTAGGGGGATAGGGAGGGATGCACAAGCATGACACAAAAGATTTTTTAGGGCAGTGAAACTATTCTCTATAATACAAAATTGGTTGATACCTGTCATTATAAATCTGTGAAAAACCCATTTAATATACAACCACAGGAGTGAACCCTAATGTCAAACTACAGACTTTGGATGATGATGTGTTACTGAAGGTTCATCGATTTTAACAAAAGCATCACTGTGTGTGGGATGCTGATGTTGGAGGAGAGTGTGTATATGTAGGGGCAGGGAGTATATGTGAACTACACTTTTGCTTAATTTTGCTGTGAACCCAAAGCTGCTCTAAAAAAACCCAAAAGTCTATTTTAAAAAAGACACCTGTCTTTTTGTTGTCTAATCACACTTTATCTTAAATCTGCCAAATTAATAAACTCAGCATGTATTCTAACAGCAAAATTTATACTTCAGGGCTGATCTAGATTCATCAGCAAACTTCAAACTTAATCATAAACTAAGATAATAAAAAAAATACTACAAATCTGCACTACAATAAAATGTAGGATTAATGTTAGATTACATCAACCCAAAATTAAACTTATAAAAAGAGAACAAAGAAATCACTTTTCAAAAGGAATGAAAGTATATTTTAAGTTATTATTCACATTCCAAACAAAAACTTGAAACAAATTTTTATGGAAAGTAACCTTGATTCAATCTACTTATAGAATTGGTTATCCCACAAAAGCTAAGTCATGTTTTAGTGCCTAGTACTTTAACCTCAACATTTATATTTTATACCCAAGTGAAAACAGCATCTAGGTATTCAAGTTTATTCTAGCACATATTTTTTTAAGAGCCTTAAAGAGGTTATACCATGGATAAATATATCTCTAGGGATTTATTATAAGGAAATTAAGATGACAATGAAGATGTACAAGTCTGTTTACCAATTTTATTTTTGGTGATAAAAATTAATGTTGTGTGCCTCAAAACTAGAAAGTGGCCCAACAGTTATTTTAGCCATATACTGACATTTTATCCAGCTTAAAAAACACATATATATGCTTTATAATTTTTTTTTTTTTTTTTTTTTTGAGATGGAGTCTCGCTCTGTCTCCCAGGCTGCAGAGTAGTGGTGTGATCTTGGCTCACTACAACCTCTGCTTCCTGAGTTCAAGCAATTCTGCCTCAGGCTCCCAAGCATCTGGGACTACAGGCATGCGCCACCACACCCAGCTAATTTTTGTATTTTTTAGTAGAGAGAGGTTTCACCATATTGGCCAGGCTGGTCTGAACTCCTGACCTCAAGTGATCCATCCTCCTCGGCCTCCCAAAGTGCTGGGATTACAAGTATGAGCCACTGCACTTGGCCAACACATATACACTCTTTAAAAAAATTATATAATTTTTAAACAGCATAAAACTGGCCGGGCACAGTGGCTCAGTTTGTAATCCCAGCACTTTGGGAGGCTGAGGTGGGTTTGAGACCTGAGGTCAGGAGTTTGAGACCAGTCTGATCAACATAATGAAACCCTGTCTCTACTAAAAAAATTAGCTGGGCATGGTTGCAGGTGCCTGTAACCCCAGCCACTCAGGAGGCTGAGGCAGGAGAATCGCTTGAACCCAGGAGGCAGAGGTTGCAGAGAGCCGAGATCACACCATTGCACTCCAGTCTGGGCGACACAAGCAAAACTCCATCTCAAAAAAAAAAAAGGAAAGGCATAAAATTAAGGGGGACAAGGGCAGACTACAAAGTAGTAAAAAATCACCCCCGATTCTATTTTTTTTTTTTTAAAAACACAGCTATTTGGGGAAGGGAGGATATTTGAGACTTCTAGTCATCAGAGTAACTGGTATCAGACTGGCTCTCCACCACAAACAGCTATAAAATTAGACAAAACATATGAAGCATCTTTTTTCAAGCAATGGACAATAGGTAGTACAAGGAAACATGCAAGGTGAGCCCCATGATCACTCCCAGCTCTGTGCCTGGGAAAAATTTCCTAACTATAGCATAAGGAACTAGAGCACAAAGATCTGAGTTCAAGATTGCCAGAGCAGTAGGCATCTGTGAGGCAGGACATCAGAGAAAAAGGAGCTATACAGAGGTGGAGCCCAGAATTCCTTGGCCAAAGACAACAAGCTTCACAGGTGCAGGGGAACACAGAACTACGCAACACTTACCAGAAGGAAGCTACTACAGGGTTGAGACAGAAACAGAAGTCAAACATTACTGAGACACTTTGGAGTTCTTGCCCAGCCAGAGTGCAAAGAAACATCTTATGAATACCTCAGGCATCAAGCTGAGACATTAGAAGGGACATATCTTAGAATTAAGGGTCAAGTTCTAGAGAAGGCCTACTGACAATCCATCCAATCAAAGCCTAAATAAAACCGACCTGAAAAGATCTGCAAGGTACACAGTTTGGAAATTTAGTCCCACCAAGTTAGGGAAATTTTCTCTAAGCTTTCCACAGATCCACACTAACGAAGTATGAAGCAAAGCCAAGGTCAAGATCCACTAGTAATTGAACTGCTTGCCAAAACGGGCAAGGAAAGAGAATCCAAACTCTCTACAATGCGTAACATTTAATATACTGTATATAAATCAGAAATTACTAGACATACAAAGAAAGGAAATGTAGCCCATAATCAAGAAAGAAAAGCGGTAAACAGCACCAATTCTGCCATGACCCGGATGTTGAATGTACCAGACAAATGCTTTTAGCCAGATACTATAAATATGTTCAAGGACTTACAGGAAAATAAAGTCTTAATAAATAAACAGATGAGGAGTCTCAGCCAAAAAACTATAGAAACTATTAAAAAAACAAATGAAAATTCTAGAACTGATAAGTACATTAATTAAAATGAAATACTCACTGGATGGACAACAATGGATGGGTAGGTAAGAGAAGAAAGTTTGTGAACTTGAAAAGAGATCAAAAGAAATTTTCTAATCTGAAGTACAGAGAGAAAAAAGAACGAAGAAAAACTAAGAGAGTCTCAGGAACCCATGGAAAATTATCCAACTTGCAGTTAGAATCCTAGAAGGAGAACAAAATGAGGTTGGAGCTGAAAAAAATACTTGAAGAAGTTACCAAAATTTGATGACAGAGATTTACAGGTCCAAAAACCTCAGCAAACCCTCCGGTAGGTTAATACAAAGAAAACCACATCAGCTGGGCTGCTAAAAAAAAAAAAAAAAACAAACAGAACAGGACACAGAAGAATAATTCAAATAATTATTATATAGTTATGTAATAATTATATATTATACAAAGCAGAATAATTCAAATAACTGCTTCTCATCGCATCATCACTGAAGCATTGGTGGCCAGAAGACAAGGGACTGATAGCTCTACAGTGCTTAAAAAAAGTGTCAACCTAGACTATCATTCAAAAATGAAAGTAAAATAAAGACAGCAAAAGCAAAGAGTACCTGTCATTAGCAGATGTGCATTACATGAGAGCTAAATATTGTTCTTCAAGCTGAAATGAAACATTATGAAATGGAAAGTCTCTTTATTCCTTCCTATTGATCTGAATCCAAAATAGTAAATAGATACAAATATAAAAGACTAGTTATTCCCCCCAACTAATTTCCCTAAAAGATTGATCAATGTGGGGTTTCTGAAGTATGTAGAAGTAGAAAATTTTAAAAGACATGTTATGAGGCAACGTAAATGAAATTATACCCTAAGGTTATGATTTTTAAAGTGGAAATTGGTGCCGAGCGCGGTGGCTCATACCTGTAATCCCAGCACTTTGGGAGGCCGAGGCGGGTGGATCACGAGGTAAAGAGACCGAGACCATCCTGGTCAACATGGTGAAACCCCGTCTCTGCTAAAAAATACAAAAAATTAGCTGGGCATGGTGGCGTGTGCCTGTAATCCCAGCTACTCAGGAGGCTGAGGCAGGAGAATTGCCTGAACCCAGGAGGTGGAGGTTGCGGTGAGCCGAGATCGCGCCATTGCACTCCAGCCTGGGTAATGAGCGAAACTCCATCTCAAAAAATAAATAAATAAATAAAATAAAAAAATAAAGTGGAAATTGGTAAAACACTGATTCTAAATAGATATGTTAAGGATGAATATCATTAGCCTTAGAGCATTGGCTTTAAAACAAACAAATAAAAAAAGAACAAAGATACAGCTTAAAAAGCCAATAAGGAAGCAAAAGAAAGTACTAAAAAAAATTCATTGAACCCACGGTAAAAAATAAGGACAAAAGACAAAAAGGACAAATGGAAAACATATAAGATGGCAACCTTAAACCCAACTAAAATCAGTAATTACATCAAACAAAAATACACTAAACACTCCAATGAAAAGATAAAGATTGACAGACTGGGTAATAAAAGCAAAACTATATACTGTATATTGGAGGTGTCCTTTTAATATAAAGACAGTTTGGTTCAAGTAAAAGTTTGAAAGTAAAAGGGAAAAAGGCACAAGTATACTATGCAGACATTTATCATAAGAAAGCTAAAGTAGCTACATAAACATCAAAGCCAGCTTCAAGACTAAAAGCATTACCAGATATAAAATGTGTAATCATCACAAAGACATAATAATGCTTAAGACACTCAAAATACATTAATTAAAATTCAGAGAACTAAAAAGAAAAAAACAGATAAATTGGTAGTCACATTTGAATTTTTTTTTTTTTTTTTTGAGATTCTCGCTCTGTCACCCAGGCTGGAGTGCAGTGGCAGGATCTCGGTTCACTGCAACCTCTGCCTCCAGGGTTCAAGCAATTCTCCTGCCTAGCCTCCTGAGTAGTTGGGATTTCAGGCATGCACCACCATGCCTGGCTAATTTTTGTATTTTTAGCAGACATGGGTTTCCCAATGTTAGCCAGGCTGGTCTCGTACTCCTGACCTCAAGTGGTCCACCTACCTTGACCTACATACCAAAGTGCTGAGATTATAGGCGTGAGCCGCCATGCTTGCCATATTTAGTATTTTTTTTTTTTTTATTTGCTCATGTTGCCCAGGCTGGAGTGCAATGGCATGATCTCGGCCCGGCTCACTGCAACCTCCACCTCCCGGGTTCAAGCGATTCTCCTGCCTCAGCCTCCCAGGTAGCTGGGATTACAGGCATGTGCTACCACCTCAAACTAATTTTTATTTTTAATAGAGACAGGGTTTCTCTATGTTGGTCAGCCTGGTCTCAAACTCCTGACCTCAGGTGATCTGCCCACCTCGGCCTCCCAAAGTGCTGGGATTACAGGCGTGAGCCACCGCGCCCAGCCTCGGTTAACTCAGTATTTTTTACTTTTCTTTTTGAGACAGGGTTTCACTCCTGTCACCCAGACTAGAGTGCAATGGTGTGATCTTGGCTCACTGCAACCTCCTCCTCCTGGGCTCAAGGAATTCTATCTCAGCCTACCAAGTAGCTGGGGCTACAGGCACGAGCTACCACACCAGCTAAATTTTTTTGTATTTTTTTGTAGAGACAGGGTTTTGCCATGTTGCCCAGGCTGGTCTCGAACTCTGCTCGGCCTCTCAAAATGCTGGGATTAAGGGGTGAGCCACCATGCCTGGCTGATTATTAATTACATATGATCTTCTAAATCTGTTCTGTGTGTGTGTATATGTGTATATATACACATATATATATATATATATATATTTTTTTTTTTTTTGAGATGGAGTCTTGCTCTGTTGCCCAGGTTGGAGTGCAGTGGCTCAATCTTGACTCACTGCAACCTCCACCTCCCAGGTTCAAGCAATTCTCCTGCCTCAGCCTCCCGAGTAGCTGGGACTACAGGCACCCGCCACCACACCAGCTGGTTTTTTATATTTTTAGTAGAGACAGGGTTTCACCATATTGGCCAGGCTAGTCTTGAACTCCTAACCTTGTGATTCACCCACCTCGGCCTCCCAAAGTGCTAGGATTCCAGGTCTGAGCCACCGCACCCAGCCATCTATTCTGTATTTTACACCTACAGCACATTTCAACTTAGACACTAAATGTTTATCAGAAACACATAATCATTTAATTTCATAAAACTTAAACTGAAAAAGACTTTTGTATAAAAGTTGTTCCAACAAAGTTTTCCATAACTGAATCAAATACTAATCATTTTCCATTCATATTTGCATCCATACTAACAAAACTATGTTTTTTAATGTAAATAAAATTAAATAAAACTAAAAATTAGGTTCTTCAGTCACACCATTCAAATTGCTTTAATACTCATTTCTTTGACTAACAACCATTTCTCTACATGTGAACTGGGTATTCACAATCTAGACAGCTTTAAAAATAAATGTTTAAATTACTACCCTGAAGTCCCTTTAATTCTACACTAAATTAGATGCCAACAGTATTTTACAGACCGGTTTTTTAATTCAAAAAACTGTATGTGCTGCCTGTAAACTGGAATACCTGTATATAGTATATTATACACTATATTATATACTTGTGGGATTATAGATATTATATATAGTATATTATAATATAGTATACCACATACTATATTACATACTTGTATATTATAGTATATAATTTAATACTGGAAATTAATTTAAAAGATTTATAGTTGCTATATATATGCTTAATAGATTTATGATTTACTTCCTACAGAACCCTCAGTGAGAAATGTTTCCTATCACATTTGAGATTAAGGGGAAAAAAAACAGAGATACAACTTTCAGCACTCACTTCCAGAGCTCATATACTAAATACAGAGAAGATTAGAATGGCCCCTGCACAAGGATGACACACAAATTCATAAAGTGTTCTAGATTTTTCTGGTGTTCTATAACATAGGGTGACTGCAGCTAGTAACAGTGTATTGTGTATTTCAAGATAGCTGGAAAAGAGAATCTTAAAAGTTATCAACGCAAAGAAATGATAAAGGTTTGAGGTAAACATGTTATCCTGATTTGATCATTATACAGTGTATACTGTACCCCATAACACATGTACAATTATGTGTCAATTATTTTTAAAAGTTAAAATTAAAATAATTTTCAATAAATAAAATGCAACTTTCGATTTAACATTATAAAGCAAATTGTGCTTTTCTCATAGGAAAATGTGGTTCTCTCAATAGAATAAGGGTTAAAAAGCTGGATCTCGCTATAAATACTGACTGCAGACAGCAAAACTGGCAAGGCACCATCATTACACCTGTCTGTAAGTACAAACAGGCAAAAGCTCAAATTGAAATAGTTTTATTTTCAACAATCTACGCTTGCTTTCATGGCTTTTTTTTTTTTTTTTTTTGATAGGGTCTCACTCTGTTCCCCAGGTTGGAGTATAGTGGCACAATGATGGCTCACTACAGCCTCAACCCTCTGGGTGCAAGCAGTCCTCCCATCTCAGCCTCCCAAGTAGCAGGGACGACAGGCACGTGCCACAATGCCCAGCTCATTTTTTAATTTCTGGTAGGACCAAGATCTCCCTATGTTGCCCAAGCTGGTCTTGACCTCCTGGACTTAAGTGATCCTCCCACCTGAGCCTCCCAAAGTGCTGGGATTATAGGCTTGAGTCACCACACCTGTCCTCATGTCCTTTATCATAATTAAGAACCCTACAATAATAATCAAAATTCAGATTTGTCAATTTAAATTTTATAAATCAAAATTCATAGTGTTTATAGTGTAAACACTATGACCCCCTCATAACTAAGGATCACTAGGTAATCAGCTAAGGTGATGGCCCAGCTAAAAATCTGGAGTTGTGCTTAGCACAAATATGCACTCTACTTTCCACTTTTTGTAAATTATCACCCTAGAAATAAAGCATGGCATTTTACATCTACAGAAGTGAGGAATTAAAGAGTACGAGTTATCTTCCAGATTCAAACTATCATATTCAACAAAGCACAGTTGTGAAGGACAAGGAAACAGATCCGTAAGTCAGTACAATGACCAGTAATTTTTATAAAGTATGACATGTTGATTAGTGATGTGAGAAAACTTGATAGAATGGATTCATCAGCAAACCCAAGAAATTCATAAAACTGAACCAAAGCAACCATTTTCTTTTCTTTTTTGGGGTGGGGTGGGAATAGAGTCTCACTGTGTCACCTAGGCTGGAGTGCAGTGGCATGATCTCAGCAGCTCACTGCAACCTCCACCTCCCAGGTTCAAGAAAGTCTCCTGCCTTAGCCTCTCGAGTAGCTAGGATTACAAGCATGTGCCACCTCGACAATTTCTGTATTTTTAGTAGAGATGGGGTTTCACCATGTTTGCCAGACTGGTCACAAAAGCAACCATTTTCTTAGATGCTCTATCTACAGTCTACAAAATGCTTAAAAACTGAATAGGTAAGCTACCCAAGAAATAAGTTTTTAGCTCAAAAGAAGGTGCGAGAAGTTTAGGAAGAAAATCGATTGGCACTGAAATTCAGTGGGAAGTGTTAAGGGCCATTAAAGATGTACTGAAGAATTTTCCAGTAATATTACCTGGAAGTTAAGAAGGAATTACTATTTGAGATCATCATCAAGAAAGCATAATTTTTCATAAGGTGAATGTATTACTTAAACTATAATGCCAAGAAAGAAAGCAATGCATGGTGTCAAAGCAAACAACTGAATTGTTAGAATCCCCTTCAAAGCAGCTCAGCAACAAAGCACTTTTAAAGTGGAAAAGCAAAAATCATTGAAGAAAAGTGATTCTCCTCTAGCATTTAGTTTTAGAGCATCAACAAGGAAAATAATAACCAGGTAAAAATAATTTTGGAAGTCATTGCAAGATCTTTGGAATAACATAGACTTTTTATGGTTGCTAAAGCAAAACCTCTTTAAAAAAAAAAAAAAAAGAGAGAATATCCTGACTTGCCAGCCTTATTTTGCTCTTAAAAGAAGAGTTTTAGTTGGGCACAGTAGCTCACACCTGTAATCCCAGCACTTTGGGAGGCTGAGGTGGGCAGATCACCTGAGGTCAGGAGTTCAAGACCAGCCTGGCCAACATGGTGAAACCATGTCTCTACTAAAAATACAAAAAATAGCTAGGTGTAGTGGTGGGTGCCTGTAATCCCAGCTACTACAGAGGCTGAGGCAGGAGAATCGCTTGAACCCGGGGAGGTGGAGTTTGCAGTGATCCGAGACCACCCCACTGCACTCAAGCCCACCCCCCTGCACTCAAGCCCAAGAGACAAAGGGACACTCCGTCTCAAAAAAAAAAAAAAGACAAAAACAAAAAACCTTCAGAAGAGCCTCTAAGAAGCCTCAAGTAATTAATTTGGCAATCTAGTTACTGGAGAAAAATTCCTTAAAAAGCTCTATTAGTATTAAACACGTAATCATTATTAAATAACAATATATGCATATTAGATATCCAATATTTGTTCTTCATAAATGATTATAACATTTTTCCAACTTTCATTTATTTTCAAGATCAAGTATGACATGGAATGAAAATAAGTTTCCTAAAAGAACTCCAATTACAAATAATGTATTTATATGACTAACGATCTGACTTAAGACTGCTACCCAAAAACCAATTAAATAGTAAGGTCTAAGATCTTCCATAAATGGAAGGCATTCCCTAGAAACGGGGACTTCAAAAAGGCAGCAAGGCACAATGACTAAGGTCCATGGTGAAAAGCTGATGGGGTATATTATAATGGATAGATCAACTCCAAACTCCCCTGAATCAATCTTAACACAACAAAGGGATAATCACACATGTGGCTCCCGACATGATGCATGAGGAAGCATACGACAACCCCTATAATGTACTGGTGGGAAAATTTTTTTTAAATATAAATCTGATCAAGCTTTTAGATGTAATTACAAGAAAAGAAATGCAGAAGCAGAAGAAGACGTTAAACGTCACCACAGAGATGGAGTCAGAAAAATCCAGAATATGGGAAATTCCACTGGACAAAAAAAAAAAAAAACCTGGATAATTACAAAAGCAGAAGGGAGAAAAAGAACCTATAGAAAAGAAACTTAAAAGACATATCAACAAAATGCAGCATTTGGGCTTTGTTAATGCAAATCAATTATTTAAAAAATTTGGGCGAGGCACAGTGGCTCACAAATGTAATCCCAGCACTTTAGTGTGTATGTATATCTATATACATATATATACACCTATATACATACACACCCCATATTGGGGAGGAAAAGCATTTTGCAAGACGTGCAAGGTTTTAGGCATTAATAGAATATACATACACATCCTACATACAGGGTTCATAGTATGCATGTATAGGTATACATTAATAGAATATACATACACCATACCTCTCCGCCCAGATGGCTTCACTGGTGAATTCTACCAAACATTTAAGGAAGAAATGACACCAATTAGTGAGATAACATTACATACCCACCAGAATAACTAAAACTTACAAGACCACCATCCATTCCCTATAACCTACTCTCCAGAAATTCACTTCCAAACACGCATCAATGAAGTGGACCTAGGTACAGATCTTTGTACACTGTACACTGGTACAAGCCAATGCTATTATTATTATACCTTCTCTTGCCTCTAACAGACCTCTAATAGCCAAGAGAAGGTCTCTCAAATATTCTAGGACTGCTTCTCAATCTTTTTTCTACTTCCAAGGATTTTTATAATTAGGCGGCACCGGAAGGTACCATAAAGAAACAAAAATGTTTTCAAGGCATATGAAACAATGCCAAGTGATTCTAAAATTCTGTGTCTACCCCACCATTCCCTGTAACCTACTCTCCAGAAGTACAGTTCCAAATACACACCAATTACTGCCTCTTAAAATCTGAAAGCAAGAACCCCACCCTAATAAACTCAGTATCAATCAACTGGCTAACTAAAAGAAGGTTCTCACTCTTTAGTAGGGAAACAAAAAAGAATCAGCTTTAATAAATCAAATCCGTTAAACACCCTACAAAAAAAAAAAAAAAAAAAAAAAAAAAAAAAACCTCTCGGCCCAGATGGCTTCACTGGTGAATTCTTCCAAACGTTTAAGGAAGAAATGACACCAATTAGTGAGATACCATTCATATACACCAGAATAACTAAAACTTACAAGACCAAATTGTGTTACATATATACAATGGACTACTACTCTGAAATGAAAAGAAACAAATTACTAATATGTAAAAACACAAGTAAATCTAAAAAGCATTATGATAAGAAAAAGACAAAATACACACACAATGTATGATTCCATTTACAATAAATTCTAAAAAAAGCAAAATTACAGTGACAGAATGCAGATGAGTGATTGTGGGGAGCTGAGGGTTAAAGGAAGAGAACTGACTACTGAGGCAACTTTTTGACGTAATGAACATGTTCTACATAATCACCACAGTGGTGGTTACAAACTACACATTTGTCAACAAACTGCACCCCGAAATCAGCAAATTTTACGTAAATTATATCTCAGCAAGGCAGATATTTAAAAATCAGATCCAAACTCTTCCCCCTTAGTACTTTAATTTATTCAACAGAAAGAAGCAATAGAACAAATTTATTAATCATTTTACAAAACAAAAATGTTTTAGTTAGTATTGTCCCCTTGAAAGATAATGGCCTACAAAGGTTATACCAATGTGATGAGAAACTAAGCTATCCACTGATTCTGACACTGCTCAACTTGAATTTAAAATATTTTCTCATGACCTGATATAGGGACTTGAATATAGTTTTGAGTGTTTCCAGTGGTGACAAATTCACTCCCTTCTGGATGAATTCCTATGAATATAGTACCTAATCATGCCAAGATATTTTGGTTAAAAAATAAAAAGTTACTATGAAGTTACAAATATTTATTGTCTTAAAGAACCCTAGAGATTTTCTTATATATTGAAGAGGAAAAGTATTTTCCAAGACCCACAAGGTTTTAGGCATTAATAGAATACACATATACACCCTAGAATATATATCATGACAAGACACATGAGAACATTCAAGTTTAGTATATATGCTTAAAAATTAGCCTCAATACTTAAAAATTAAAACTAATATATCACTTCCACCAGTTTTATAGATTATGTATATCAACTTGCTTATTTTAAAAATAAGAAAAATGTACAATTAAACCTCTGTTTAGGGGGAAAATCAAGACCAGGTCTTCTTTAGTGTTATTTCCCCTACAGCAGTGCTTGTCAAGCTTACCATGAATACACATCACCTGAATATCTCGTTAAAATGCATATTCTGGGCTGGCACGGTGGCTTGCTTACACCTGTAATCCCAGCACTTAGGGAGGCCGAGGTGGACAGATCACCTAAGGTCGTGAGTTGGAGACCAGCCTGACCAACATGGAGAAACCCCGTCTCTACTAAAAATACAAAATTAGCCGGGTATAGTGGCACATGTCTGTAGTCCCAACTACTTGAGAGGCTGAGGCAGAAGAATCGCTTGAACCTGGGAGGCGGTGGCTGCAGTCAGCCAAAATCACATCATTGCACTCCAACCTGGGCAACAAGAGCGAAACTCCATCTCAAAAAAAATAAATAAAAATAAAGTAAAATGGCTAGGTGCCATTTTATTCTGGCTGGGTGCAGTGGCTCCCGCGTGTAATCCCAGCACTTTGGGAGGCCAAGGCAGGCAGATCACCTGACGTCAGGAGTTTGAGACCAGCCTGACCAATATGGTAAAACCCTGCCTCTATCAGAAATACAAAATTAGTCGAGCATGGTGGCACACGCCTGTAATCCCAGCTACTCGGGAGGCTGAGGCAGGAGAATCGCTTGAACCCGGGAGGCGGAGGTTGCAGTGAGCCGAGGTATTGCCACTGCACTCCAGCCTGGGCAACAGGAGCAAAACTCTGACTAAAAATAAAACCATTAAAGCATATTCTGATTCAATAAAACTGGGGTTGAGCTTCAAACTGCATTACTAAATCCAAGATGATGCCAACATTGCTGGTCCTCAGGACATATGGACTAACAAGGGTCACTCTATTTCACAGGTGTTTAGGATGTAAGTGCCATTCGTTTAATTTTATTTCATGTAGTTCCTAACGATGTTAAAATAAAATTTTCAAGGAAGGAAAAAGTTTTCAACCCAAACCATAATGCTGTATTTTTCCTGAGAGACTGCTGGTATTCTAATACAACTAACCGCTGCAGTGTTGCTATCAATGGTTTGATATACCAAAGTTCAAAAAAGTCAAGGTACAAAAAACCATCTCTACTTTAAAAAAAAAAAAAAAAAGCTATGGATATCATATAGAGCTAGGATTGAAAACATTAGGTAGTTTAGCTCTATTAAACGATTATTAGTCTAGCTCACCCAATCACCTGGGTGAGCTTTTATGGCAGTGCTGGGTCTCGCCCACAAGACTGATGCAGCCTGGGATACAAGTATTACAGATACTGACAAAAACTTCAATAAATTTTTTTTTTTGAAGAAAAAAAAGCAGCTATTAGTCAAACCAATACTACAAGAAAATATTTTAACTTATAACCTGGTCCTATAAAATACTAAGAACTTATAAAGTCAAATTTCTCTTATACAAAATTAGTAAAATGCGAATTACAAAAATAAAAAACTTTGAAGACTCCAGAAAAGGACCTGTTAACAACGTCAGTTATCAAATACTTTCTCCCATTAGCCTTGCCCCTTTCTTGCCAATGACAAAAGACCATCCTAAAACAGACTTTTTTTCTTTTCTTTTTTTTTTTTTAGAGATTCTTAAATCAAGGCAGAGAGAGAGAGTCAGAAAGCTTCCTGGAGGAGAAGGCATCTCAGCAGCACGTTAAAGCTTCTGTACACTAGAAACCCTCTTATGGGCTATTTTGGTTCAAGTACATGGTCAGTTACTCAGAACCAGAAATTAAAGAAACATAATGTATGCCTTAAACACTTAATTTAACATAAACATGTGGAGCATTTACGTCCCAGTTTATTTAACTGTGGGTGCAACATTTTCCTTTAAGCATAAATCTTCTAATTCGAGTTTCCTGTAGAAATCACAGGGATTTCTTTCCTGTTGAAATCACACTTTTTTTTTTTTGAAAGAAAGAAAGAAAAAAATGAAGAAGAGGAAGAAAAAGGAAGAGAAAAGAGAGAGAGAGAATGGGAGTATTGCTTTCTTGCCCAGGCTAGAATGCAGTTTAGTAATGGGTATTGAAAACCTCTTTTATACCAATAATTATACTTGATGTAGACAGGAAGGAATAAGGGAAGAAAATAACAAACAAGCAGCCAACCAATATTTCATTTAAACCTATGAAATGCTATGCGATTACTGAGGAGTGATTTACTTCCAATTATGTAGTCACTTTTGGAATAGGTGTGAGGTGGTAATGTATGTTTTGTGTATTTGAAGTGGAGAGTTCTAGAAATGTTTATTAAGTTTACTTGTTCCGGGTCTGAGTTCAAGTCCTGGATGTCCTTGTTAATTTTCTGTCTCGTTGATCTATAAAATCGTTAGCTCTTCTTGTTACATTGATCCTTTTGCCATTATGTAATGCCCTTCTTTGCCTCTTTTGCTCTTTGTTGCTTTAAAGTCTACTTTATCAGAGGCGAGAATTGCATCTCCTGCTTTTTGTTTATTTGTTTATTTTTACTCTCTGATTGGTTGATAAATCTTCCTCCTCCTCTTTGTTTTGAGTCTTTGTGTATCGTTGCATGTGAGATGGGTCTGGATGCAGCATACCGATGGGTTTTGGCTTTTTATCCAATTAGAATATATATATAGGTTTAATACTGGCATTTGATGCTAGCTGGCTGTTTTGCCTGTTAGTTAGTGTAAATTTTTCATTGTGTTAATGCTCTTTGCTTATTGATATATTTTTGGAAAGGCTGATATTGGTTGTTCCTTTATATATATAGTGCTTCTTTCAGAAGCTCTTGTAAAGCAGGCCTGGTGGTGGTGAAGTCTCTAAGTACTTGTTTGTTCGCAAAAGATTTAATTTTTCCTTCTATTATAAAGCTTAGTTTGGCTGGACAGGAAATTCTGGGTTGAAAGTTCTTTTCTTTAAGAATGTTAAATATTGGTCCCCACTCTTTTCTGGCTTGTAGGGCTTCTGCTGAGAGATCTGCTGTAAGTCTGATAGGTTTCCCTTTATGGGTAACCTGACCTTTCTCTCTGGCTGCCCTTAGTATTTTCTCCTTCATTTCAACACTAATAAATCTGGCGATTATATGCCTTGGGGTTGTTCTTCTTGAAGAATATCTTTGTGGTGTTCTCTGTATTACCTGGAGTTGAATATTACCCTGCCTTGCCAGGTTGGGAAAGTTTTCCTGAATGATATCCTGAAGAGTATTTTCCAACTTGGATTCATTCTCTTCGTCACATTCAGGTACACCTATCAAACGTAAATTAGGTCTTTTCACATAGTCCCATATTTCCTGGAGACTTTGCTCATTCCTTTTCATCCTTTTTTCTCCATTCTTGTCTTCTCGTTTCATTTCACTGAGCTAGTCCTCGACTTCTGATATCCTTTCTTCTGCTTGATCAATTGGACTGTTTAAACTTGTGCTTGCTTCGCGAAGTTCTCGTGTTGTGTTTTTCAGCTCCATCAATTCACTTATATTCCTCTCTAAATTGTCCATTCTCGTTAACATTTCGTCAAACCTTTTTTCAAGGTTCTTAGTTTCCTTGCATTGGGTTAGAACAAGTTCTTTTAATTCACAGAAGTTTCTTATCACCCACGTTTTGAAACCTGCTTCTGTTACTGGAACACACTCGTAATCTATTAAGCCTTGTTCCGTTACTGATGAGGATTTGCGATCCCCCGTAGAGGGAGAGGCATTCTGATTTTGAGTATTCTCTGCCTTTTTAGGCTGGTTTCTTCCCTTCATTATATATTTATCTGTCTGTCATCTTTGTATTTACCGACTTTCTAACTAGGTCTCTGAGCTGACGTCCAACTTGTTGATTCCCAGTGCCGAAATCTGAGCAATCCACTGCGCCAGCCAAAATAGCGGTGTTAAGATTGATGGTGCTTTTCTGCCCGGGAATCTCTGGACTCTGCACCAAGAACTGGCGCGCTAAGGCGCCAGCAAAACCGCCACGCCGGCCACAAGAGTCGCCCTGGCGACCCGTGGGGCTCCTCTGCTGGGAATCTCCTAGTCCGTGAGCAACAAATATTCATCTGAAAGTGTGGCGTCCTCTGGTTCTCTGCGCTTTCACTGGGAATTACGAGCCCGAGCTGCTAGTGATCAGCCATCTTGGATCTCTCTCCTAAAACAAACTTTTAAAAATGCTTTAAAGAGGCGAGGCGCAGTGGCTCACGCCTGGAATCCCAGCACTTTGGGAGGCCAAGCTGGGCGGATCACCTGAGGTCAGGAGTTCGAGACCAGCCTGGCCAACATGGTGAAAACGGTCTCCACTTAAAAATACAAAAATCAGCCAGCATAGTGGCACATGCCTTTAATACCAGCTACTTTGGAGGCTGAGGCAGGAGAATTGCTTGAACCCAGGAGCCAGGGAGACAGGGATGCAGTGAGCCAAGATCGCACCACTGCACTCCAGCCTGGGCAACAGAGCCAGATTCTGTCCAAAAAAAAAAAAAATTCTTTAAAGATTATATGCCTATAATCCCAGCACTTTGGGAGGCCGAGGCGGGCAGATCACCTGAGATCAGCAGTTCAAGACCAGCCCGGCCAACATGGAGAAACCCCATCTCTACTAAAAAAACAAAAATTAACCAAGCATGGTGGCACATGCCTATAATCCCAGCTACTCAGAAGGCTGAGGCGGGAGACTCGCTTGAATCCGGGAGGCAGAGATTGTGGTGAGCTAAAGATCGTGCCACTGCACTCCAGCCTGGGCAACAGAGCGAGACTCCATCTTGGTGGGTAAAAAAGAGCATATAACGGCATTCATCTCCTTCCTTCATTACTATTAAATCAGGAAACAAAGAGTTGTTTTTCCTGTAAGATTTACATATTATTTTCCACTTGAAATGTACCCCGTTTCCATAGTAACTACCACTGGTGTCAGAATTTTTGCTGTTCCCACTTAAAGAACACTAAGGCATAAAAATGCTTTTATGCATTTATTAAAACAGATGAAGAAAAGTATAAAACGGTTTATAAATATATAAACTCAAAGTATTTTTCCCAAAGTTTATCATCAAATATTAACCAGTTCTTAGAAGCACACACTTTAATATAAGTGTACTTAAAAAAAGTACTAGGCCAGGCGTGGTGGCTCACGCCTGTAATCCCAGCACTTCAGGAGGCTGAGGGGGGCAGATCACAAGGTCAGGAGTTCAAGACCAGCCTAATCAATATGGTGAAACCCTATCTCTACTAAAAATACAAAAATTAGCTAGGCATGGTGGCATACTTCTGTAGTCTCAGCTACTTGGGAGGCTGAGGCAGAAGAATCACTTGAACCCGGAAGGCGGAG
Organism: Aotus nancymaae; assembly: GCF_030222135.1. Lineage (NCBI taxonomy): Eukaryota > Metazoa > Chordata > Mammalia > Primates > Aotidae > Aotus > Aotus nancymaae. Next base: position 37,154,016 of record NW_026988471.1, read on the forward strand.
GTTGCAGTGAGCCACGATCATGCCACTGCACTCCAGCCTGGGCAACAGAGCAAGACGCCATCTCAAAAAGAAAACAAAAAATACTCAATTTGGCTAGGCATGGTGGCTCACGTCTATAATCCTAGTAATTTTGGAGGTCGAGGCAGGTGGATCACTTGAGGTCAGGAGTTCGAGAGTAGCCTGGCCAATATGGTGAGACCCTGTCTCTACTACAAATACAAAAACATCAGCCGGGCATAGTGGCAGATGCCTGTAATCCCAGCTAATCAGGAGGCTGAAACAGGAGTATTGCTTGAACCCAGGAGGCCGAGGTTGCAGTGAGCCATGATCATGCCACTGCACTCCAGCCTGAGAAACAAAGGCTCCATCTCAAAAAAAAAAACTAAAAGTTAATTTAAATTTGGTATTTTAAATGAGGTTACAATTTATGAAGTCAACTTTGTTAGCTAGTCAGGAGATTCTAGAATAAACAATGGCTCAAGGGATTCTTTTTTTTTTTTTTTTTTTTTTTAAGATTTGAGGTGTTGTTTTGAGATGGGGTCTTGCTCTGATACCCAGGCTGGAGAAAAGTGGCACAATCACAGCTTACTGCAGCTTTGACCCCAGGGCTCAAGTGATTCTCCCATCTCAGCCTCCTGAGTAGCTGAGACCACAGGCATGCACTACCAGAGTCAGCTAATTTTTTGTAAAGACCAGGTCTCGCTATGTAGCCCAGGCTGGTCTCAAAATCCTAGACTCAAGGGATCCTCCTATCTCGGCCTCCCCAAAATGCTGGGATTCCAGGCATGGAACACTACACCCCGCCTTGGGGAACTCTATAATCAACAAGACAGAAATTCAGTCATTCTGTTCAGGTTCTGCAAGTCCTCGAATTAAGGCTCTTCATTTTCTTCTACAGAGAAGTCTTGAAGAAAATCTCACCTCAAGTCAAGACCAAAAAAAAGGGTCTTGGACTGGCTCCTAAGTACAGAGAGATGAGGGAGAACCTACTTTTGTTACGTGGACCAGATTTTTAAAAAATGAGAGTACACAATATTGAAACTTTCTTACTTTACTATTTTTCAGGTAAGTTGTTTACATCCTAGAGAAATTCCTGCATTCACCAAAGTATTGTTTGTAACTACAAAAAAAAATTTGAAACAACCTAAATACCCTGGATAAAAAAAATATAAGTCAGAGAATTGAAATTAATGCATAAGATCTAAATATTTATATATGGATAAGCTTCCACACCAATGTGGAATGAAAAATTAAATCAAGCTACAAAAGCATATAGTCTGAACTATTTACCATAATGTTTTAAACACAAGATACTATATGTTATTTATGAAATATACAAATGTTATAGAACTATTTAAAAACCAGAAAGTATATACCACTTTCAGGACAGGTATATATCTATAAAGAAAGGGGAGAAAAGTTATTGGGAGAACCATTCAACTGCATAGTAACATTTTATTTCTCTTTTAAAAAGGATTCAAAACCAATATGGCAAACATTATGCATTAGATTAATGCAATAGGTACTTGGGCATCTATTATATCCTTCTCTGTCATTTTTGTAAGTTTGAAATAAATTAATATTATTTTTAATGAAACATTTTAATGTGCCTCAAAATGTACTTCCACAGACAGGGAAGAGAACTTACATTTACTGAAATGACTCAATGAAATAATCCTCTCAAGAACCCAGTAACTTAGCTGTTAGCCCCATTTCTCATTTTTAAAGAATGAGAATACACAATATTGAAACTTTCTTACTTTACTATTTTTTAGGTAAGTTGTTTATATCCTAGAGAAATTCATGATTATGAGAGAGGAAATAAATGTGGAAATACAAAGAAGTTTTTTAAAAAATTATTTAAGATTCTAGAGCTAAAAGGTAGTGCATGCGTCAAGATTTCTATCTTTTAAGCCCATGCTGTTTCCACTATACTAAACTGCTTTTCAATGTTATAGGATAATTCTTAAACAAATCAATCATTGTTCCCCAGTGATACAGCCCTAGAAAGTAAAGAGACTCACATCAGTCTACATAATGATGCTTATCATTTAAAATAAATCCCTAATATTAGCTCATCGATTCTTACGAGTAAAAAATTACAAGCACAGAATAAGGGTGTGTTTAAAGGGCTTGTTTTTGCTTGGGAAAGGTGGATTCACTAACATCTGATATTTGAGATTTCTAGCTCCCTTAAGTTCCAGATTAAACTGGATTTTTGGGAAAAAACTAGAGTAACCAAAATAATCACAATTACAAATACACATAACCCTTCCTTACCATATCACAGGGGAAAAAACTGCTTACTAAAGAATAATCAACACATTTGTAATTTATTTATCACGGGCCTATGACTGAGTTATACTGTCAGTATTTAACGAGCCACTGCTGCACTGTAAAACAGTAAGTCTCACACCCATTAGAGTTTAAGAACCATCTGGGTGGGTCACGCCTGTAATCCCAGCTCTTTGGGAGCCAAGGTGAGTGGATCACGAGGTCAGGAGTTCAAGGCCAGCCCAGCCAACATGGTGAAACCCCCGTCTCTACTAAAAATACCAAAAAATTAGGTAGCCTTGGTGGTGGGCACCTGTAATCCCAGCTACTTAGGAGGTTGAGGCAGAGAACTGCTTGAACCCAGGAGGTGGCGGCTGCAGTGAGCTGAGATTGTGCCACTGCACTCCAGCCTAGGCGACAGAGGGAGACTCTGTCTCAAAAAAAAAAAAAAAAAAAAAAACCACCTAGGTAACTGGCTAAGAATACAGATTCTTAGACCCCCACCTCCAGAGTCTGATTCCACTGATCCATGGAGTCCAGAAATCTACATTTTTAACAAGCACCTCACTAACCAGCACCATGGCAATTCTGACGCAAGGGGTGAAAGGTCTAGAATTAGAGATGCATACATCTTTATTCTTTCAATAAACAGTCACTGAACACATATAACACGCTTCTGAGAACTACAGATTCAGTGGCAAACAAAACTAACAACAACAAAAATCCTGCCCTTAAGAGCTTACATCCTAAAGATAGAGCAACAGAAAACAGAAATGATGTCAGCTAGTGTTAAGAGCTACAGAGAAAAGTAAAGCAAGCCAAGGGAAATGGAAGCAGGAGTTGTCATTTTACAATAGAATAGTCAGAGATAACTTCTCCTACAAGACATTAGAGCAAAGAATTGAAAGAAGTGGACGTCTGGGGGAAGAGAGGAAAACATTATTAGCAACTTTCCCATCCCTCAAAACAATTTACTGTATGAAATAATTTTAGGTGTTGTAGCTTTTACTACAGAAGAGTGAAAAACAGAGTGCCTACTATGTGCCTATTATCTCTTTAAACCTCAAAATCGCTTTGTGAGGTAGCTATGAGTTTCCTTGTTTTCATAAAGGAGGACATTGAAGCTCAGATAAACCAATCTACAAGGATACACATTTTGTAAGTAAGCAACTCAGGATGCACAATCAGGTCTTTGTAATTGTTAAAATGCATCATCTTCCAACTAAACCAAACTGTATCTTTATTATCAAATGAGCATGTTTGCTGAATAAACTCAGATCTGAATTCTTATGTGCACTTATTTCTAGAAACCTGAAAGTTACCAAAAATGAAAGTTGTTAATTAAAAAGGTGGGAGGGAGGGGTTATTTCTCATCTTTATAACAAATCTTGGCATACAGCTATTTTACCAAAAATTTCCTAGTTATTACTTACTTATACAGTCAGCAAATTCTTTACAAAGTCTCCTAATACTTGGGGAACATTTTTTTCTTCACAAACTTTCTAGAAGGACAAGTGTTAAACTGCATACCTTTAAAATATAAGATGCAAGCCCGGCGCAGTGGCTCATGCCTGTAATCCCAGCACTTTGAGAGACCAAGGTGGGCAGATCACAAGGTCAGGAGTTCGAGACCAGCCTGGCCAACATGGTGAAACCCCGTTTCTACTAATAATACAAAAAATAAGCCAGGCGTTGTGACGTGCACCTGTAATCCCAGCTACTCAGGAGGCTGAGGCAAGAGAATCGCTTGAACCAGGGAGGCAGAGGTTGCAGTGAGCTGAGATCGCACCACTGCACCCCAGCTTGGGCAACAAAAGCGAAACTCCATCTCAAATTAATTAATTAATTAAGTAATTTAATATAAGATACAATGAAAGTATATTTGCCCATCTTTGGCAAGATATGTATATATGTTTAAATATAAGTAAATGTGCAACTCACCGTTTCCTATTCGCTGACTCCAACAATTCTCAGTATACCTACTATCCAATGTGTCATAAATCACTGAGGAAGGCATCCCACCCTACCTACTTCATACTGGTAACCAGAGAGCAAGGCGCTATGCTAGACAGAGAAGTACAATTCAATAACAACAGTCCTTACGCTTAACGGTTCTAACACAAACAAGTATAAAAGGATACTGTAATTTAAAGGAAATGCCATTTGAGCAAAAAAGCAGCCCTTTTTGGATTATCCAAACTAGGGTTATCAATAAAGACATTCTGGAGATAGCCTGAGGATCAGATCAAGGCTGACTTTAAAACTATAGTCTGAGAATGCTGGACATCATCCCTGAAGAGTACCACTGACAATTTTGGAGTACAGGAGAGATAGAATCAAGCTGTGTTGGAGAGATAAACTCAAAGTGATGAGTAAGAAGTGTAATGAGCAAATCATGTGTAAGGGAATCTCAAGAACCTGGATATAAAGTGAGAAGCCCAAAGTCAAGAGGTGACAGTAAAAATGGAAGAGCTAGTTTTTAAACATTCTTCAGCCTAAGGCCACAGATAACACTACATTATTCAGTATTTGTTATAAGGGACGTTCACTTTTCTTATGTGCCTTATAAAGCAACATTGTACTACATTCCTATTTCCGGAAGTACTTTTAGTACAATGACTCCAAGATCTCCAAGATTTTGTAACACAGGGATCAAGAATTCATCAAAAACAGAGAAGGTTTCCTTGACTCAGGCATATAGCTTAAGTATTCTCTTTTAGGCCCAAAAAAAATAACTTTGTAAAAGTTGTAAAATATCAAGCCCATAAGCCTGGCGCAGCTGCTCACCCCTATAATCCCAGCACTTTGGGAAGCCGAGGCAGGCGGATCACAATGTCAGGAGTTCAAAACCAGCCTGACCAAATTACTGAAACCCTGTCTCTACTAAAAATACAAAAAATTAGCCAGGTATGGTGGCACACGCCTGTAATCCCAGCCACTTAGAAGGCTGAGGCAAGAGAATCACTTGAACCAGGTAGGCAAGGTTGCAGTGAATTGAGATTGCACCACTGCACTCTAGCCTGGGTAATACAGCAAGACTTTGTCTTTATTAAAAAAAATAAACAAGCCCATAAAAGAGGTACAAAATTTGGGATAGCCAGTTGGCAAGGGAATCATATACACATATACATACACATACACACACACACACACACACACACATACACTCTTAAACTTAGAATATTTAAATTTAGAATAGATATTTAAATTTAGAATATTTAGATCGAATAGGGCTATCATGACAAATTTTAAAAGCTTTATGCCAATACTCTGGAAATTAGACACTAAGTTCCATTTTACCAAATCTCTCTACCTCAGATGACTGGTACAGCAGCAGTTTAAAAAAAGAGAAGGCCAGGTGCAGTGGCTCACGCCTGTAATCCCGGCACTTTGGGAGGCCAAGGCGGGTGGATCACCTGAGGTCAGGAGTTCGAGACCAGCCTTGCCAACATGGTGAAACCCTGTCTCTACTAAAAATACAAAAAAATTAGCTGGGAGTGGTGGCGTGTGCCTAAAATGCCAGTCACTCTGGAGGCTGAGGCAGAATAATGGCTTGAATCTGGGAGGCTGAGGTTGCAGTGAGCTGAGATCATGCTATTGCACTCCAGCCTGGGCAACAAAAGCAAAACTCTGTCTCAAAAAAAAAAAAAAAAAGAGAGAGAGAGAAGTATCCACTCAAATTCCAGACTTGGCTCAATACAGACAAAATTCCTACTACAACAGCAGCTGTGAAAAGAAGGGAATGGTGCCAAAAAGAGACAAATAAACATTCTTCCAACTAGATAAAATGTGACTAATTTGAAAAAAAAACAAAGATAAAGTCAGAGCTTCGCACTATACTCTCCTTTTGTCCCCTCTCTCTAGTTTGGCAATTTGAGAGTACATGTCAGGATTACTTGTGGTAAATAAATACACATGTTCAAAAACAGGAGGAAGAAAGGAGACAGCAGCACAGTTTTTAAGTCACATTTTGAGATCCTCAGACAATTTTTCCAGGAATTATTCAGTTATTTAAACCAAGTCTTTGCTTTATTTGGCTAGAGAAAAACAGCTCCATTCCTTTTTTTATTAAACATGCTCTAATATCATTTGGTCTTTCAGTTGCCTCTATCCAATTGCTTTTAAGTATTTTTCAAGCATCTCTTTTAGATTGAAAATTCTTAGAAATCAGGGTCAAATGCTTAAATTATCTCATAAAAAAGGTTACCAAAATACCACCTATCTTTTTATCTTCAAACTAGTGGCACAGCCTATACTTTGCTAATATCTACTCATTCTTCAAAGTGTGACAAAGCTTCCTTCTTCCATGTTCCTCAACAACTCTCCAGCAAACGGCAATTTCTACTTGAGAACATATAAGCTTAATGATAAACTTAACTCACAAATATGCATAAAGTATGATCTACTCAAAAGCTTACAACGAGCATCTGTCTATACTATTTCGTGCAGGTATTCACTACAAGCGGCTCAAAAGCCCTTTTATAAGGTAGGTATACAGTATGCCAACTAAAAATATCAAGGGAAAAAAGCTAATTCTTTGTCTAAGTATGGTCCTCTATTTGCCTGTCTTATTCCCGCCTCTACTCCCAAAAGAAAACTAATCCCAGCCCCTTCATGTCCTATCCTCAAAAGAAGAGATGATAACTTTGTGCACTCAGTGCACACCAAATGCTTTAAGACATCTTTATTACTACTATTATGTTTTTAAGAAACAGAGTCTCACTATGTCTCCCAGGCTCATCTCCATCCTGCAGCCTCAACCTCCCAAAGTGCTGGGATCAGACACATGAGACACCGAATATAGCCAAGATGTTATCTATTAATCTTAAAACTTTTCAGGTAGGTTTTTTACTTCAGGAAACTAAAACTTGTTTGTAGAGATCTGAACCCAGCTCCTAAAGCTTGCTTTTCTTCTACCACACTACTACACACTGAAATAGATGCCCACTCTCTGACAATAAAAAGAGATAGGAATAAACAATCAACATATCCCTAACAATTTAAAACAACTTTTTTTTTTTTGAGACAGAGTCTCACTCTGTCACTCAGGCCAGAGTGCAATGGCACGATCTCAGCTCACTGCAACTTCTGCCTCCTGGATTCAAGCAATTCTCCTTGCCTCAGCCTCCCAAGTAGCTGGGACTACAGGCGTATGCCACCACACCCTGCTAATTTTTTGTACTTTTAGTAGAGATAGGGTTTCACCGTGTTAGCCAGGAAGGTTTCAATCTCCTGACCTTGTGATCTGCCTGCCTCAGCCTCCCAAAGTGCTGGGATTACAGGCGTGAGTCACCGTGACTAGCCAAAACAACTTTTTAAAAGTACTCCAATAGCTGCCAGGCGCAGTGGCTGACGCCTGTAATCCCAGCAGTTTGGAAGGCTGAGGCAGGTGGATCGCCTGAGGTCGGGAGTTCGAGACCAGCCTGACCAACATGGAGAAACCCTGTCTCTACTGAAAATACAAAGCATTAGCTGGGCAAGGTGGTGGGTGCCTGTAATCCCAGCTACTCAGGAGGTTGAGGCAGGAGAATCACTTGAACCTCGGAGGCAGAGGTTACAATGAGCCGAGATCGCGCCATTTCACTCCAGCCTGGGTGACAGGGCGAGACTCCATCTTAAAAAAAAAAGACTGTAAGTTTGCTAGGGTAGATAGTAACCACCAGGAAGGAAAAAAACAGTTACAGAAAAACATTACAGACCCAGGCCAGGTGCAGTGGCTCATGCCTATAATCCCAGACCTTTGGAAGGCCAAGGCAGGTGGATCACCTGAGGTCAGGAGTTCAAGACCAGCCTGGCTAATATGGTGAAACCCTATCTTTATTGAAAATACAAATATTAGCTGGGCGTGGTGGCACGCACCTGTACTCAAAACTACTCAGAAGGCTGAGGCAAGAGAATCACTCAAACCCATGAGGTAGAGATTGCAGTGAGCCAAGATCACGCCCCTGCACTCCAGCCTGGGCAACAGAGCGAGACTCTTGTCTCAAAAAAATTAAATAAATAAAAACATTATAGACCTAGTATTAAAATCCAAGTATCCATTCTAAATCCATTCCAAAAGTCATAGGAAGTTTACAGAACTCAAGTTAAAATGTTAAAGATGGATGTAGTTCTAATCGCTGTCCATGACCCTATAGTAAAGGCTTAAATGAAGAGGAAAATAAGGTTTGTATGAGACTCAATGTTAGTGTGGTTTCAAGTTAATTGGGTTGCGTTTTTTTTTTTTTTGGCAATCCTGTGCATAACAGACCCAAGTTAGACTTTGCAGATTTACTGTTTGAAAAGCCGATGCACTATACAGTCAAGTTAGCCATCATATCTGTGAGTTCTACATCTATGAATTCAACCAACCAACAGAAAAAAATTTTAATTGCATCTGTACTGAACACATTTCTTCTTGTCATCATTCACTGAACATACAGTATAACAATGATTTACAGTGTATTAGGTATTATAATCTAGAGATTAAAGTATATGGGAGGATACACATAGGTTATGTGCAAATAATACATACACCATGTTACACCAGGGACTGGAGAACCCTTGCATTCTGTCATCAGAGGGAGGTCCTGGAACTAATCTCCCATGGATGCCAAGGGACAACTGTACTTGGAAGCTGCCATAACCTTAAAATACAAAATAAACTCATATGAAATCCTGTAATTGAAATAATTCCAGAACTACTTTGCCACAGGATTATCTAAAATGCACGTTTATTAAAATGAAGATAGCTAAGAAGCATGAATATATAATCACATCTTATGTTAAAAGCTGAACAAACACCTTCCAAGTTGCCTATTTTGAAAATCATTTTTTAGTTCAAAGTCTATTTTTAGTTCAAAGTTTATTTATTCCTAAATAACCACCCATTGTAGTAATAACTACCTTCAACAGAATACTTGGCAATGGGTTAAGCACTTTTAACACATTTGACACTTACAATAAGCCTATCATGAACATATTATCAGCATTTTACAGATGAAGTTTAAAACTTGCCTACCACCCTTGGCCAAACTAAATCTCTGTCCACATTACGGGAAAAAATCGTAACTTTTTATTGCAAATATACACATTATATATAATAGCATAATAACACAAGTAGTCACACTGGTACACACTTACATACATGTTACTGTGTCTTAAGACTGTTTTACCAACTATAAAGTACTACAAAACACTTGCATCCTATCATCTGTTTCCCATGACAGCCCTGTTACAGGATTATCATCACTACTAAATATGAGGGCTCAAGGTTCAGATAGCTTAAGTAAACTCACTCATTTGATTTCTCCTTCTTTTTCTACTACATTATCCTCCCTATGACTAAAGAAGCATTGCCACCACAATCAGAGCATCTTTGCAATAAAGATAAAATGTACTAGAGGCCCTAGAAAAGTATCTTTCACCAGTTACATACTTCTGCAACAAGTTATTAGAATTACTGGCCAACAGGATACCCAGCTAGCCACTAAGTGGTTGTTTGGGTGCCAATCATAAAGTTGTATAAACAGGAGTTATATGAATAACTTTTATTAAGCTTGTAGCTTAGCAAAGGAATCCCCTTGATTCTACTTGTATGGGTCAGAAGACCAAATCCAAAGTAAGTCAAAAGTACATATTATCTTCTTGGGAAAATAGAGGATGCTAGTCTTGGATGACTTAAAAGTTGTTTCTAGTAACTATCATCAGACCATATACCACACAGCCATTTGTCTCAGAGTAGGTAGGCTACTTAAATACACACATTTTTACAAAACTGTATCCAAGCTTAGCAATATGTGTATACACCCAAGCACACAAAAGTATGTTTATCATAACTTGGAAAATCATTTGTAAAAGTTATTTTGGTTTTGCCCTTCTGAAGACTTCATGCTTCTCCATGTCCATAACTAACAGAATTGTTCTACTTCCTTTACTAATTGTTCAACTTAAACATCTACGAAGTATTATCCTATTGCCATCATATTTTCAAGTTGGTATTTTCTTCCTCCTATCCGTTTTTAAAGCCATAGAGAAAGCCCTCAAGTGTTCTGTATCATGGGTGGTGTGGAGGACTAAAGGACAGGAAAAAACCTACTAATGAATTCACTGAGGGATCAAGTTCAGTTATTCTATGTTCACATCTACGTTCCTTAAAGTAAATAACACCCAAGTTTTCTAGAAAGTAAACAGTACACCTGGACTTTGAAAACCCAAAATGTCTACAAAATCAGAATACCATTTTACACTTTGGCCAGATACAGTGGCTCACGCCTGTAATCCCAGCACTTTGGGAGGCTGAGGCAGAAGGCTCACAAGCTCAAGGGATCGAGACCATCCTGGCCAACATGGTGAAACCCCGTCTTTACTAAAAATACAAAAATTAGCTGGGCATGGTGGCACACGCCTGTAGTCCCAACTACTAAGAAGGCTAAGGCAGGAAAACCACTGGAAACCGGAAGGTGGAGGTTTCAGTGAGTGGAGATCGCGCCACTGCACTCCACCCAGCCTGGTGACAGAGCGAGACTCCGTCTCCAAAAAAAAAAAAAAAAAGAAGAAAGAAAGAAAGAAAAGAAAAAGGCTACTTCCCTGCACCTATCTGGAGAAAATCCTTGTTCTATAAAGCTCTAAACCACCATTACCAAAAAAAGTTTAACTTCTACTTCTATCCCTTACGTTTCTGGCTCTTAACTTTAAGAGCCTGCCAAACAGCTTTGCTTACAATTGTGTGTGTCAAACAGGTCTTCCAAATGAGCATAAACAATTTTTTAAGACATCTTGCTATAAAGTCCCAAAATTTAAAAAATATATGTTGAACTCCAGCATCATCAGACTAGTTATCAGTCTCTTGGTACTCTTTGCAGCTGCCTAATACCAATTGTGGAAAAAGCATAATTTTGGAAAAGGTCTAACAATTTCAAGAAAGTTACTTATACTTGTGAATATTCCAAAACGTTAAAGTTACAATACAGTCACAAAAAAACAAATCCTGAAATACACCTATGTGTACTTGACTTCAGGCCATAATCTTATTTTCACTCATGGTTTCTTTTCCCTATAATATCTTTACTGTAAGGCAGCTCCTTCTCCCTAAATAATTTCCAAGAATTTTAAAACTTTACTAAATAGATTTAATCATTTCTACAGAATCCTATCAACTTATTTGCTTTCTAAAGATCCAACATTCCTAAAAAGAATAAACACAAAGCATCTTCCTAACACTAAACTACTGAAGTGACACTTGACTCACCCCAACTTGGTTTCTGAAGTTTATTTCTCCAGGAAGCAGAGGGAGACAAAGAGTTTCTACACAGTCAAAAATGGATGAGTCCCTGTTCATTCACAGCCTGTTTCTTCTTATTTTAAACACGAATTCTATCAAGTTCATTTAGTTTTTAATTCATTAAAGAGTGACTCGGAGCAAATTAGCAGGTACAGGGGCTGTTTTAGGCAACCATTTGCTAGGAATTATCAAGTGAAGGTCTTCCTGCCCCGTTCAAAAAAAAAAAAAGGACAAAAACGTATGAGTAGCAGACAAAAGCATTTATTAAATAATAAATAGTGGACCCTATTTTAACAACAGTCTGAAGAGTATCATCTCTTCTCAAGGTACCACAGCACAAAAACGACGTTCATAACCAAAACTAAAGTATAAATTTGTTTCTTCTAGTAAGATAAATACACAGAATATTTTGAAACCGTATCTAAAACACTTAACTCAAAAAAGAGGAAAGAAAGAAAAGAACACACACTTCCTCCCCTAGGGTCCAACAAAAAGATCGAAATTAATCCATCCGCATTCCAAAGCAACTAATTACTTGAGAAATCCAACCAGCAGAGAGATCTAAGGCGAAGCCTCTCTTCTTTGATAGTGTTTTATTCTACAGAGTGTTACCATTGTACAGTTCTGTCAAGTGTTTTGGTTGGCACACAATAACAAAATAAGCTTTATTTCCTTTTCTTTTTCCCTTAGCAAAACCCCAGCCTGTCATCACCTCTGACACGCGCCAAGGACTACCAGGAATGATAAAGTATATTTCAAATAAACCTTCCTATTAAAGTGAGTCCTTGTGGTTAATATAATACCAAAATGTTTTACATCTTAGCCAGCAAAACCTTTACAGACTGTAAAAAAAGAAATCTTAAGACACGAGCTCGTATTTAGTGTATTTAATAATAAACTCTTAACTTGGCCGTACTTACCAAACCGTAGGCTTTTACTATTTATAAGCCTTTGAAAAAACTTTATGCCTTTCTTAAGTACCATCAAAATTTTCAATCAGAATTTCATGCGATCAATTCGCACCACAGTAAGAGATCAAATGCTAAACTCCTATAAATAGGGGTGTTATGAGTGAGAGGGATACACAACACTGCGCTGCCAACGCAACTGCGTCTTAGAGGGGGCAGGGGCGCTCCTTGTACACGTACAGTAAGAGCTCACATTCAGCAAAACCAAGGAGCCAAGGATCAGGTGACTTCACACCACAGATACTTTCAGAGTGATCAGGCCTTACTACCGTCCAAGTGACTCGTAAACGGCTCATAACCCCAGTTTGACACGAAAATTTGGACTTGCACACTAGCCACGCGCAACCCGCGCGAATGGGTTCGGGGGCCGAGGAGCCCCGAAACGCGAGCCCGGGGCAGAACCCTGGCTTGAGAACTGCGGTTCCCTCCAGGAACGGTGTCTAAAGAGCTTTTGGACCCGGCAACAAGGTGTCCGCTCCCCGCGCGACCTCGTCCTCCGCGGGGCCCATCGCGCCCCGGCCACCCATTCCTCCTTGTCCGCGCAAGGGACCGAGGGCAGGGAGCCCGCCAGCTAGCGGGTCGCCCCGCCACATCCGGAGATCGCCGGGCGGAGCGGCGCCGCAGCCGACCTCCCTGCGCCCCGGGCAAGTGGCCACGGCTCAAGGCCGCCCCCTCAGGTCGGGGTGGACGCGGCGGCAGCCACGCGGCGGGCTGGCGGGCAGGGGGCCGGGCCGGGCGCAGACGCGCGCGCCGCTGGTTCTCCAGCAGCTACCGGAGCCGGGGCCCGTGGCCCGCCCTTTCAGGCCGCGCGCTGCGGGAGCGCGGGGCGCGGCTGAGGCTAGGCCCGGCGGGCAGGCGCGGCGGCGGGAGGAGACCAGAGACAGTCGCGGACTCCGACCCCACCGCCTGCGGCGGGTGCCCGCGAGCCAGAGCAGCGAGAGTCCTCTCCCCACCAGGGCCCCGCGGCCTCTGCCCCGCTGGCCCGTACCTAGGGAGGTCGTGGACGAGACGTGGTTAACCGCGGCGCTTGGGTCGCTGGTCCGCCTTCGGCGCCGCAACCCTTGGTGCGGCTGCTGCCCTCGCGCTGCCTCGTCCCCCTCCGCCATCTTGTACCGATTTAAAATTAACTCCCCACTGACGTCAAACGCCGCCGCCGCTTTATCAACCTCCCGGGAGCCGGCGGGGCCGCCGGCGGGTCCTAGCGCCGCCCTTGCACGTATCTCCTCGCCCTCCCTCCGCCCACGCCCCGCCCAGCGCTCGCTCGCTCCGCCCACGCCCTGCCCGCCTGCTGTTCTTTCTCCCCCGCCCCAAGCTTCTGGGCGGACTACCCCGCCGCCGCTGTCTCACACCCCCACCTCCCTGAGCTCAGCACCACACCCCCCTTAGCGCTGGGCCAGGCTGTGCAAACGCCGAAGGGATCTCCAGAGAACTAAGTCCCTTCCTCCCAATTCGCTTTACATTTCTAATCATTGATTCGTGCGTCCTGCACGTGAGGTGGCTTTCGCACCCCTTCTCTCCTTTTCATCGCCCCCTCCTCATCACAGCCATTCCCCTTCTCTCTCCCCACCCACCCAACAAGCCGTTGCCAGTGCCCAGCTTTTCCTCTTGATCTTTTCTCTCCTCTCCCAAGTCCCTACTGTTGCTTCCCCTCCCCCTGCCATCCTAAGATTTGTTTGCATTCTCTCCCCATCTACTTATAAGACCTTCCCCCATCTTCTCAACTGTGTATACCCTGTGCTCCTAGCACCTTGCACAGACAAGCCAGAAAACACTCTAATCGGAAAATGAATCGTGGCAGATTCTTTACTAATTGTGATGAACCTTCTTCTGGGGATCCAGTGACATCCAGAAGAAAGTTCAGGTCACTTTTTAAAATACAAATCAGCCTGTGGAGGCGTCCGTGAAACGTGATCCCTATTGGATTTTTACCATACCGTGCCAGCTGCATTAGAAATTCCTCTTCTCCAGTAAAAACAGATGTCCGGGTGTACAAACCCCTGTTTTGTCCAGGTCTTCTCATAAGTCTAAAATTCACAGCCTGCACGATCTCTAGAAGAGCACGGGTGTTATTGAAGCTTCCAAAATACCATTCTAGGCCTGGTGCGGTGGCTCACGCCTGTAATCTCAGCACTTTGGGAGGCCGAGGCAGGCGGATCACCTGAGGTCAGGAGTTCGAGACCAGCCTGACCAACATGGAGAAACCCCGTCTCTACTAAAACTACAAAATTGGCCGAGCATGGTGGCGCATCCCTATAATCCCAGCTACTCGGGAGACTGAGGCAAGAGAATCGCTTGAACCCGGGAGGCAGAGGTTGCAGTAAGTCGAGATCATGCCATTACACTCCAGCCTGGGCAACAAGAGTGAAACTCCGTCCCCACACACACACACCCCCCAAAAAAATACCATTCTGGAGGGATTTTTGTTGAACTATTTCAGGGTTGTTTCTTCATTTTTCTGTCTTTGAGGAAAAGGGTTTAGAGCTCCTTCTGGACTTTCTAACTCCCTGTATCCTGGTTCAATGTCCCTAGGGCAGCCTAACCAACTACATGCTTGCTAATGGATTTCCTTTCATAATTTCTGTATGCAACACCTATTTAATATTGTCCATGATCTACTTTATGCCACGTATCATCTTAGACATCAGAGAAGATGGGAAAAAATGAGGTTTTTTGCCTTCAAAGACTAAACTTCCATTTAGAATTAACAGTGAAGTTAGCCCTGACGGTCCCCCATTAGGGACCCCTGGAGAGAGAAGGTGATTCCCAAGGCTGCATCACCGGCCAGTTGGCCTCCTAACTGGTGTCCTTTCTGCTGTTAGACACTGTTTATCTCATACATCACTGCTACTACCATGCCCTGGACAGACCCACAGCTCCTGACTCCAAGGAGTGTAGAAAAGCCAAATGCAAGCACAGTGAAGACAGTAAGTGAGCATTGGTCCCACAATTGCCCCAAATCCATATGTTTAAAAAACCTTCCTCCATTTTCCCCAGTAAGCAGTTCCTCTTCAAGTTCTTACACAGTGAAACTTCAGTGTTACTCCAGACCTCTCCGTCTTCCCTCCCCTCTTCTCCCAGCAGGTCCCATGTAAAGTCAGTTCTGACTTGTAAATCTCTCTCCAGCTTATCTCGCGTCCATCTCCTTAGCCCCTTCTTGAGTCAGGCACTCCCTTTCTCCCACTAGACTTATTGTAACAACTTCCTACTGTTCTTCCTTCTCCTGTGGGTTCTCCACACTGACACCAGCTGGAGTTTTCTTTTTTTTTTTTTTTTTTTTTGAGATGGAGTCTTGCCCTGTTGCCCAGACTGGAGTGCAATGGTGCAATCTTGGCTCACTGCAACCTCCGACTCCCGGGTTCAAGCAATTCTCCTGCCTTAGCCTCCTAAGTAGCTAGGACTACAGGCGCATGCCATCACGCCCAGCTAATTTTTGTATTTTTAGTAGAGACAGGGTTTCACCATATTAGCCAGGATGGCCTCGATCTCTTGACCTCGTGATCTGCCACCTCGGTCTCCCAAAGTGCTGGGATACAGGCGTGAGCCACTGCACCCAGCAGTCTTTTTCTTTTTGGAGTTTTCTTAGATGCAAATCTGATCATGTTGATTTCTCTGCTCAGGATGAAGTCCAAACTCTTTAGTACACTTGACAAGGCCTTTCATAATTTAGGCTTTGTCTATATATTGAGCCTCATTTTTCACCACTCAAGTCATTCATTCCTTCATTCTTTCATTTAACAAATAAGTCCTGACTCTGTTGTGAGTGCTGAAGACCCAAGTAATGAATGACATCAACAAAATGGGTTTCCGTGGATTTTGTTTCTTTCCACACCCTACACAGACCTCTCCGCCACAACAGTGTCTGCCTTGCCCAGGGTATACCACCAGCACCTAGATCAGGCCTGTGACATAGCAGAGCCTCAATAAATACCTGTGGAATGAATGAGTGAGTAAATAAATAAATGAATGAAGGGTTTACAATTCTACCACTGATTCACTTAATGCTTCTAAACCTCTAGGTCTTTGTATTTTATAACCGTGGGATTCTTAGTGGATCAAATCAAATAATGTACAAAGAGTATTTTCTTGACTGTAAATAGCTACCATTTACAGAACGTTTGCTGTTCCAGACGCTGTTCAAATAACTTTATGTATGTTAAGTCATTTAATCCTTACAACA
Organism: Aotus nancymaae; assembly: GCF_030222135.1. NCBI lineage: Eukaryota > Metazoa > Chordata > Mammalia > Primates > Aotidae > Aotus > Aotus nancymaae. The sequence continues at coordinate 37,170,697 of NW_026988471.1, forward strand.
ATCCTAAGAGGTAAATGCTAATACTATTTTTATCTTAGAGATGGAGTTGCAGGCACTGAGAGGTAAAATAACCTGCCTAAGTGGCAGAATTGGCATTTGAAGATAGAGCTTATGCTCATTCCCACTGTGATATTATTCAGCTTATAGACTATATGTTTCTAGAAGGCAGATTCATAGTTTATCTGTAGCAGGTACTCTGGGGTTCTGCCTTCAGTTAATGTAAACTGTATCCAAAGCTATTTCTGCCAAATAAGCAACTTAAAAAATTTTTTTAATCCTATAAGAAAAAAAATGGGCAAAAGACATCCACACAGGCAAAAGACATTGGGCACAATGGTTCACGCCTATTATCCCACCACATTGGGAAGCCAAGACAGGAGGACTGCTTGAGGCCAGGAGTTTGAGGCTGCAGTGAGCCATGATCCTGCCACTGCACTCCAGCCTGAGAGAGATAGCAAGATGTTGGCTCTAAAAAAAAAAATTAATTAATAAAAAAATAAAAATATATCTACAGACAATTCACAAAATAGTATTCTGGAAATGGACATTAAACATATGAAAAAATGTTCATTTTCAGTCATAAAAGAAATGAGAAATGCACTGAGACACCATTTCTCACCCATCAGGTTGGCAAGCTTCTTTTTTTTTAAGTGGAATTTTGCTCTTTTTGCCCAGGCTGGAGTGCAAACAGCATGATCTCGGCTCACTGCAACTTCTGCTGCCCAGGTTCAAGTGCTTTTCCTGCCTCAGCCTCCCAAGTAGCTGGGACTGCAGATGCCCATTACCACACCCAGCTAATTTTGTATTTTTAGTAGAAACAAGATTTCACCATGTTGGCCAGCCTGGTCTCAGACTCCTGACCTCAGGTGCTCGGCCCACCTTGGCCTCCCAAAGTGCTGGGATTACAGATGTGAGCCATGGTGCCTGGCCTGACAAGCACTTTTTAAGTTTATGATTACATGCTGTCAGCAAGGGTCTGGAGGAAACAGGTACTCTCATACATTGCTAGTGAGAATACAAAATAGTATAACCTTTATGGAAAAGAAATTGACAATATCCAACAAACCTCATTTGCTTTTACACTTCAACCCACTAGTCTCACTTCTGGGCATGTACTCTCACAGTGAAGCACTTTGCAGCTGTTAAAAAAAAAAAGAAAGAAAGGGCTGGGTGCCGTGGCTCACACCTATAATCCCAGAACTTTGGGAGGCCGAGGCAGGCGGATCAGGAGGTCAGGAGTTCAAAACCAGCCTGACCAACATGGTGAAACCCCATCTCTACTAAAAATACAAAAATTTGCCAGGAGCGGTGGCATATGCCTGTAATCTCAGCTACTCAGGAGGCTGAGGCAAGAGAATGGCTTGAGCCCAGGAGGCAGAGGTTGCAGTGAGCCAAGATCGCGCCACTGCACTCCAGCCTGGGCAACAGAGGGACACTTTATCTTTTAAAAAAAGAAAGAAAGAAAGAAAGAGGGAAGGCAAGATGAACCCTATAGAATGGACTAAATTGGAAGCATTGATACGGACTCAAGATTTCTAAAATATGTATATGTTTGTGTGTGCAAGTGTATATATGCATGTAAGTGTATATGCATACATACAGATGTATATTTGCATATGTCCTTGTGATAAATGATTTGGAGAGCTCACTTTGTCAATACACTTTCTGTTTTATCATTGGCCTGAAAAACATAGTATTTGAAAAAGAAGAAGACAAAGAAGAGCAAAAAATCTTTACAAGGATTGTTCTACAAATATTTATTCGCTGTCATTTACTCACTAAAAAACATTTGCTGAGGCACATAGAAAAAAGAAACCATTTACAAACAGCACAGCATAAGCCTTTTGCTAAATTAAGGTTGATACAGTCAACAACAATAAAAGCTACCTAAATCCTTACCAACCTGTAGTGTTCACCTAAGCCAAATCACCCTCTATACTTAGCGGAGGCACTCCTTTGGAAGATATGGAACATCCTACATGTAATATGTAATAAAAGACCTTATGGTTTCCCTCACTGTGCCTTCAGTTTTAAGGAATCCAATTCCATCTATTAATCTAGGTTGCTACTCTGTGTGTTTTGCATTTTGCTTTGCTTTTCTCTTTTCTTTTTGTTTCTTTTCTTTTCCTTCTCTCTGTTCTCTTTTTGGTGTTCTGCCTATCTTGGCTCCCAAACCCACTCTCTCCCCCATCTGTGGTTACTATACCTGAATCAAGAGGAGTCAAATCCTTATTTAAAAAAAAAAAATGCTTACTCCGGGTGCACAGCTCAAAAAAAAGCATTAATTAATTAATTTTTAGCTGTCCAGAAAAAAGGCAGTGATTCCTAAGGAAAACTTTTCCCTGCCACCTCTCAGGGAGACACTCCTTCTTATAAGTCTATGAGAAAAGGAAAGCACAGGGTACTGAGAATATGAGAACTGACTAGAATCTGCCCTACATTGTATTAACCTTCGTGGAGATGGTGTAAGATAGAAGACATGGGCCAGGCATGGTGGCTCATGCCTGTAATCCCAGCACTTTGGGAAGCCAAGTTAGGTGGATCCCTTCAGCTAAGGAGTTTGATACCAACCTGGACAAAATAATGAGACCCTGCCTCACAAAAAAACACAAAAATTTTCCAGGCATGGAGGCATGCACTTGTAATCCCAGCTACTGAGGAGGCCAAGGTGGGGGGATTGGTTGAGCCTTGGGAGGTTGAGGCTGCAGTGAGCCAAGATCACACCACTGCACTTCAGCCTGGGTGACAAAAAAAAAAAAAAAAAAGATAGAAGGAAATTTCCTCCCTGTGAGAGGTAGAGATTTAGATATCCATTTGTGGAAACCACTCTCTTGGCTGAGGTAACCAAGATGGATGGGTCAAGGTTAGAGTAGGGAAAAGCCAAGGACAAATATAAAGCAGTGACATCAATAGAAGTGTTGGATATTGCTGAGGCTGAAATGAGATACATTGCACTCTGAGAATGAAAAAGCCTGTCTATGTTGGGGGCCAACTGCATCTCTGTAGACCTTGTTATCTTTTCAGTGATGTGTTTCCTGGAAGTTTTGTTTAAACTACACCACACTTGCAGACTGTTGCTCCTGAAGATGTGTAAGAATGGTTGACAGAAATGAAAAAGTTGTTTCTCTGCGACTATGTGGAGTTCTGGACACAGGCAGTGCTGCTTCAGGTCCAGGTTACGAAAAACAGAACAGGGCTGCGAAATTGGCCTTGGAGACCTGAAGCACTGGAGGCACTAGAAAGCAATGAGCTAAACCCAGTCTCCAATATTCTCATGATGGACTCTGTAGGCTCCTTCCATTGACCTGAGGGGTAGTGACCATTGATTTGTCCCAGAAGTTGTACAGTGACTGTCACTAATGAACTGATTTGCCACAGGTGAGGTTTCCTTTGGGGTAGTGGACAGGGAGGAAATATTTTGTAGGGACAGAGGGAAACTGGAGTTCCTGCTGGAGTAGATGTGGACAAGAAAACGGACTCTGGTCTTGGCTTTATCTTTGTACTTGAAAAGTAAGTAAATAGAATAGAAGAGAATAGAATAGGGACCCTGGGTTATTGATTGGCAGAACAATTTTATTATATCCAAAGCTAGTGAATCAGGGTCATTGGAACAGACCTTCTAAGGGAGATCAAATTAAGAACATGAAGGGTTGCCAGGCATGGTGGTTCACGCCTGTAATCCCAGCACTTTGGGAGGCCAAGGCAGGCAGATCATGAGGTCAAGAGTTTGAGACCAGCCTGGCCAAGATGGTGAAACCTCATCTCTACTAAGAATACAAAAATCAGCCAGGTGTGGTGGCGCGTGCCTGTAATCCCAGCTACTCAGGAGGCTGAGGCAGGAGAATTGCTTGAACCTAGGAGGCGGAGGTTGCAGTGAGCCAAGATTGTGCCACTGAACTCTGGCTTGGGTGACAGAGCAAGACTCTGTCTTGGGGAAAAAAAAAAATCAAGGGTTTCTGGGGCCAATACTTGTAGGAGCCTGGACATGGGCACATGCCTTTCTGGCACAGCCATTCACGTTGAGACTTGTGGGCATCTTCAAAGGCATATATTAGCCCCATAAGGGGTAGATGGGTTTCCACCTGGGCTTACTGCTTAATATTAGGTGTCCATTTTTTTCTAGAGCAAGGGATAGACAGCTGTCCCTTATTAATGCAAGAGGGAAATAATGATCCTTCTTACCTGTATTCATCTGCAGGGGCAATGACTGAAACTGGGATACATGAGCATCAGTAGGGCTTAGTGGAAAGAAACAGCAGCTTTGAAGTTCACATCCCAGCTCTATCTACCTCTTGGTTTTATGACTAAGATCATTAACCTCTCTGACCTTCAGTTTCCTCTGCTGTAAAGTAAAGGTCTCTTTCTTGCATTTTTCATTATGATTATAGATCACGTAAAGTATTTAGCCCAGTGCTGGCACGTGGCAATAAATGATAGCCATCATGATTACTGCTCTAATAAAGCAGCTCTTTAAAGTCTAAGAAGGGCTTCAAGAGCAAGAACGCAATTAATAATAATACCTGTTCATAATTTCATTTAATCTACAAAATACTTCCATTATTGACATCATCCTTACCATCAGCCTTCTACAGAAACTGGGGCTTTAAAATGTTATATAATCTCTTCAAGGCCATATGACTGGTAAATTGAAGAGCTGAGATTTCAATCGAGTTCTGTCTGTTTTTAGAGCCAATGTTCTTAACCGTGTATCTTCAGATAACACACTGGCATTGTGGCTAGGCACTCAAAACTATATTATCACATTCTACAGACAACTAAATAGCTAGAAGCATAGCTTCTGGATGTCCAGGAGACTGTTTTGAATAGCCAGAATGGACAAGATCCAGAATTAGGGCACCCATGATCAAGATGACCACATTGTCCTAGATGAATTTGGTAGCTCCTACTTGAACGACTGACTTCTATAGAGTTCATGGGTGTCTTGCAGTTATTAAAATAATTTGGTAGCAGGAGGAACAAAAGTTCAAATCCAAAAACTGGACTTTTTATGTTTAGAAAAGTAGATAGATACTGGTTTTTTAATTACAATTCTCCTACAAAAAAAAAAAAAAAAAAAAAAAAAAACTGTGGCAGGAACTCTAGGCAAAATATAATATCCTATAGTACATCTTTAAAAATAAAAATGAAGGAGTGAAAGTAAACACCATGACACGGAAAATGTGCTTGCAGCTTGAATCAAACATTGCCATGTACTTTAGGCTCCTCTGAAAACGGGGTAGTGAATGGTGTCCTTCTCAGACAGCCTCACTGGACCACGCCTAACGTGTTTCTCATAACTTGCCTGCCCTCAGGAATGCCTTTGAAATCAGTGGGAAATCCAGACTTCACAGAAGGAACTCCATATCTTGGCCTCTTTCAAGATTAAGACAATATCTACATTGGCCTTATTACAGCCAACATACTGTACTTTTAACTGGAGAGCAGCCAAATCTTTCCTTTCATCTCACACCTAAGCTTCATTCCCAACTCCCCAACTGGCTGGCTGGTTGGGAGGAAGGAACACTGCACCTTGACAATGCCCTTAGAGTCACTGCCCTTGTTGTAACCTATTTAATTCTTGGATTCACTGCCACTAGAGTCATTTCATCATTATACTTTGATGGTGAAATATGTACTGACCTCAAACACTTCCTCCCAGTCTCACACCATTTCTCCCCTTCCCAAATATTCCTGGGGCCTGTCTACAATTATAAATACTCAGAATATGGTTTCATCTTTTCATTTTCCCAATAGTTCTTTGCTCAAACTCAAATATTGCATGTAATGCCACTGCCACTCGTTCAGCCTGGCAAATATTTATCTTTCAAGCTTATCCTGATCACCCTCTAAGAAGGCAAGATACAGTAAGACATAATACAATGATTGTTGTTTTAAGACATTTTGTTCTGTAACTGGAGAGCCGCCAAATATTTCCTTTCATCTCTGTAATTTGTTATAGAGCAATAGGTAACCAGGGCACATGTTCATTGTGTCATACCAATATATAAATATATTTATGTGGTAAATGTATAAGCAAATACCTAGCAATAATATGCTCTGAATTCAGTTGGTGCTAATCACTCTGATAAAGTTACTTGTTTGCTCCTGCTATCTAAAGCAGTGGTTCTTAATTTTTTCATGTTGCTTTTTTTTACAGGGATACAAATGACAAATGGCATTCACCAACAGGACATGTTCCATGGTGTGCCTCCATATCCATTGGTGTTCACTGTAAATGAGACTATGGGCCATGTAGCTGCCATCAGGAACAGATTTAGTATTTTGGAGAGCCTGAAGCTTCTACAAATTTGAGAAATTTCTTTAAGAAAACTAATCATGAGGCTATGCCTGTAAAGCACTTTGGGAGGCCAAGGCAGGTGGATCACTTGAGCCCAGGAGTTTCAGTCCAACCCAGGCAACATGGCAAAGCGTCATCCCTACAAAAAATTAGCCAGGTATGGTGGTGCGCACCTATAGTCCCAGCTACTTGAAAGGCTGAGGTGAGAGGATCACTTGAGCCCAGGAAGTTGAGGCAGTGAGCTGACATTGCGCCACTGCACTCCAGCCTGGGCAATGGGAGTGAGACCCTGTCTCAAAAAACAAAAGAAAATCAAAAAAGCCACAAAAAACAAATTGTGAATTAAAACAAATTATGAAAGTAAATGTTTATTTAGAATAGGAAAAGAAATCCCCTCAAAATCCAAATTTTATGAAGCTAACACATACCACAAACATTACAAACATACAGAAAATTTTTTTTTATTTATTAACTTCATGGCATACCTTTCTCAACCATATTTTCTTTTTTCTTTCTTTCTTTCTGTTTTTTTTTGAGACAGAGTCTTCTCAGCTCTGTTGCCCAGGTTGGAGTACATTGGTGCGATCTCAGCTCACTGCAATCTCTGCCTCCCAGATTCTCCTGCCTCAGCCTCCCACGTAGCTGTGACTACAGGTGTGCACAACCATGCATGGCTAATTTTTGTATTTTTAGTAGAGACAGGGTTTTGCCATGTTGGCCAGGTTGGTCTCAAACTCCTGATCTCAAGTGATCCACCTGCCTTGGCCTCCCAAAGTGCTGGGATTACAGGCATGAGCCAACTCGCCCAGCCTAAACCATTTTTTTCTGACTTTTTCACCGTATAGTCTTTGACTCTTCATATTATGCCAATTTGGGGATATCATTTCTGAAGACAGAATAGAAAGGCAATTCAGTTTTTCCTGTAGTGTATGAATAAAGTTTTTATTTATTGGTGACTTAGAAAAGTCTCTTTCAGTCTGGGCACGGTGGCTCACACTTGTAATCCCAGCACTTTGGGAGGCCAAGGAAGACTAATTGCTTGAGCCCAGGAGTTCGAGACCAGCCTGGGCAACATAGAGAAACCCCATCTCTCAAAAAAATGTAAAAATTAGCCAGGTGTGATGGCATGCACCTGTAGTCCCAGCTACTAGGAAGGCTGAAGTGGCAGAATCGCTTGAACCAGGGAGGTTGAGGTTGCTGTGAACTGTGATTGTGCCACTGCACTCCAGCCTGGGTGATGCAATGAGACCCTATGTCAAAGGAAAAAAAAGAAAGAAAGAAAAGAAGAAAAGGAAAGGAAAGGAAGAGTTCAGCAAATTAAAAATGATGGTTCATGGTGGTTAGGTGGAAATCGGCCTAGTTATCCCCTCTTAGCTTCCCTTGGCTGGGGCCCAGAAGTCACCACACACACTATAGAGGATTAAGGAGGTAGCTGAGTTAAGAACCAGAGGTCATCGTAGTGGTACAGGGGTGTTCAGTCTATGCCAGGAATCAGATGGAGGCTGTAGGTGAGATTCAGACAGACACACCAAGGAGACCTGAATCACAAAAAGGAGTACCAGGTCCTGGGTAAAAACCAACGAACAAACCATAGAGTCAGCTCCAATTCCAGGGATACGAGTGCAAGGGACCCAGGAAACAGACTAGCCAACTCACCTCACAGCAGAGCCCACCGAGGCCCCACACAAGAGCACTAAGATCCAGACACACATCCCAGGCCCCCTCCCGCAGCTAGATGGTCACACAAGAAACCTTCCCACCCTGTCTGCAATCTTGTTCCTTTAACTATTGTTCAAGGAAGGAGTAGAAGAAACAACGGAGCTTAAGATACCCAGAATCAGATTCTCAAGTCACAGAGGAAACTCCCTGGAATCGTCTGCTAATACTTAAAATAACATCTAACATTTATCAGGTGCCTATATGTGCCAGGAATTCATATGACAGTAATAATCTATTACTTTTTTTTTTCCAGTTAAACCTCACAACAACTCTAAAACAGATACATTATTACATTTTACATTTTATGCTAAAAGACCTGAAGCCAAGAGAAATTAAATAATTTGCCCAAGACTAGCCAGTGTATAAAACAGTGGAGTTGGGCCGGGCGCGGCGGCTTAATCCCATCACTTTGGGAGGCCGAGGCGGGCGGATCATGAAGTCAGGAGATCGAGACCATCCTGGCCAACATGGTGAAACCCCATCTCTACTAAAAATACAGAAATTAGCTGGGTGTGGTGGCGCGCGTCCGTAATACCAGCTACTCGGGAGGCTGAGGCAGGAGAATTGCTTGAACTCAGGAGGCAGAGATTGCAGAGAGCTGAGATCACACCATTGAAAAAAATATAGTAGAGTTGGCTTTGACCCCACAGATAGAAATCTGGGGTTCACACTCGGACTACTAAACTCTGTTGCCTGTAGTAGCTTGAAGAACTCCAGATGTATGATGCCAATAGCCCTTGGGGTTGGCCTGACCATCCCCGACCTCAAGTCCCTTCCTCGAATTAGGATAGGTGATGAACAAACCATCCAAGGGTTCAGAGTTGTCAACTCTCCACTGTTGAGTCAAAGATCATGTTGAATACTTATAGTGTTTCCACTGGGCTTTTTTTTTTCTTTTTCTGTTTTTTGCCACCACCATCACCATGTGGCATCAATGGCAGATCGCAGAAGAGAAAATGAGTGCTGCTCCAATGTATTCAGTGTAGTCTGCTTCTCAGATTCAGAGCACAAGTTGCTCTGTGACTGGAGAATTGTGTATCTGCCATCACTACTCTGCCGATACCACATTGGGGCTGTTACCCATTGCATTAAGTCACATGGGCATTGCAAGGCCTATGTGACGTTGGTGGACCCCTACCCTGCTTTTGTTGCCCAATGCAATGCCTATGTGACTTAGCAAAATTCCCACTCTGCTTTGACTCCACATATTTTCAGAAAACAGGGGCTGGGCGTGGTGACTCACGCCTGTAATCCTGGCACTTTGGGAGGCTGAGGCAGGCAGATCACGAGGTCAGGAGTTCAAGACCAGCCTGACAAACAAGGTGAAACCCTGCCTCTACTAAAAATACAAAAATTAGTCAGACGTGGTGGCGCATGCCTGTAATCCCAGCTACTCAGGAAGCTGAGACAGAAGAATCACTTTAACCCAGGAAGCGGAGGTTGCAGTGAGCTGAGATCATGCCACTGCACTCAGCCTGGGCGAAAGAGAGAGACTCCATCTAAAAAAAAAAAAAAAAGAAAATGAAAACAGGATGCCTATGGTCAGAGGTTCCTTCCTGGGCAGCTTACTCAATCTCTGAAGAAGCTCTAACTTCATTATAATCCAATTTCCATACTAAACGATACTACCAGGGCGCCATGACAATTGACAATTATCATGACAACAGGAGGAAACCAAAAAAGGACAAAAAAGAGGCATCTCCTTGATTCCAAGTAAATCTCTGTCCCTTCCCAAGAAAAAGCAGGAATATACCTCTCCTCGATCTTAACACCCAGCCCCTTCAAGAATACCCTATATGTGTAACTTCCTAGCTCCCAGGAGCTGAGAAGTTGATTTGTGAGCTACGCTCCCATTTCTCCCATTCTGTCGCCATGAAATAAAGCCTGCACCGCCTGACACTCACTTTCAGTTTTGTGTAGTGACTTTACAATGCTGAACAGAAAAGAGCCCCTGTTGGGGTAATTGAGAGACCTGGTAACAGGGTTGTGCTGGCAACAGCAACCCACACCCTCCACCTTGTACCCATTTTCTGCTCCATTCGAGAAGCCTCTGCGGCACCTCAATGGTACACTCCCTCCCAGCACAATGATGTGGTACATATTTTTAGAAATAATCACACTTAGCAGGGCATGATGGCTGACGCCTGTAATCCCAGCACTTTGGGAGGTCAGGTAGGCAGATCACAAGGTCAGGGGTTCGAGACCAGCCTGACTAACATGGTGAAACCCCGTCTCTACTTAAAAACACAAAAATTAGCCGGATGTGGTGGCGCGCACCTGTAATCTCAGCTACTTGGGAGGCCGAGGCAGGAGAATTGCTTGAACTCAGGAGGTGGAGGTTGTGGTGAGCCAAGAGTGCGCCATTGCACTCAAAAAAAGAAATAACCACACTTGCTACGAATAACCCAGAGACTGGAGCAGCAGTGCTCCAGGTTCCAATTCTGAATTTGTGGTAAGAACCCTTGACAATGTGTTTAACCTTTATGTACCTTCATTACCACAAATCTGAAGGGAGTGCAACATACTAGTATTATTTATAGGCTTGTTGGTTGGTTATTTCTTGAGCAAGTGTTGATGTTCGTGTGATTCTGTGCCCAGCCTTGCCATCCCCTCCAATACCCGCTCCATCAGCATCTGTTTCCCTCAGCACTCTCAAGATAGAGCCATATTCTTGCAGCTGCTGACAGTGCCCATAAAGAAAGCCAGGGTCTGTGCCAAGCATGCAGACTGCTGATGCTCCTAGAGTCTCTGGTCCACTGGGTACCACAGCTCAGAAGAATTCTGTGCACAGCTATGCTTTGTTCCTAACCAATTCTTCTTGTGCCTAAAGATTCTCAAAGTCTCTCATGAATAGTTTTGCAGTTTCTTGCTCTCACCTCTTGCCGGGAATGCCTCAAAGTCTCATGAAGCCAACTCCTCTGTTTCTGTCCTCACCCCTCTAACCAGGGGTCTCTGACACCTTCCAAGAGGGCAAGCAGGGAAGAGAGACTGTGTCTCTTCCCCACCATTCACTTCTCAGGCCTTGCTTGCAATGAATCCTACCTGTCTTCCCCACAAGGGCCTGGATGTTGACCAACCCAGCACAAAACAAGGAGACAATAATAGGTGCAAACTGACACTGGGAAGAAGGAGGCACGAGCTGAAAGGGACTGAAAAAGAAATATTGTCCTCACTAGTTACATTTTGGCCCCAGCTTGGTAGGTCAAAGTTGCCCCATAACAGATGCTTATGATAATCATAGTAATTTCAGCATAGATTCAGTATTTTCCTCCTGTTCTTATTTTAAGTAGGGAGAACCAAGAATGTGCAGGTCTATATGGGAAAACAGCATTTTTAGATTCCAATTTATGGGCATATTTAAATCTGAAGGTCAAGACCTACAGCACCCTTGTATCCCAAATTAGGGCTCTCTCCTCAAATACATTCATGTTTTCCTTTAGTTCATCCCTAATTGACAGTGACTGAGAGGATTTTATCACATGCAGCTCAATGACAAAAAGCTAGAGGGGGGCCGGGCGCGGTGGCTCACGCCTGTAATCACAGCACTTTGGGAGGCCGAGGCGGGTGGATCACGAGGTCAAGAGATTGAGACAATTCTGGTCAACATGGTGAAACCCCGTCTCTACTAAAAATACAAAAAATTAACTGGGCATGGTGGCGCGTGCCTGTAACCCCAGCTACTCAGGAGGCTGAGGCAGGAGAATAGCCTGAACCCAGGAGGCGGAGGTTGCGGTGAGCTGAGATCGCGCCATTGCACTCCAGCCTGGGTAACAAGAGCGAAACTCCGTCTCAAAAAAAAAAAAAAAAAAGCTAGAGGGAATTCACCATGTCTGTAGGTTGGATACTTGTTCTTTACAAGATTGGCAGGTTATTTCTATCATAAAAGTTGCAATTGTATAAAAGAACACAGACTCTTTCGGTCTAATTCTTTGACAAGGAGAACTACTATTGAGTGGTTTTAATATTATAATACTTATATGAAAACTGGAGAGCTGGTAGTCATTCTGCAGGGAGCCGAAAGTGGTGGAGATTAAGCACTATATTCAGAAGACTGCTATGTGGCTATTTCCCCCAAGTAAACCAGGAGAGTTACAGGAGGCCACTGCGGTTCCAGGTATACACTCAGACGCTCTCAGAAGGGTGGAAGAGGCCGGGTGCAGTGGCTCATGCCTGTAATCCTAGCACTTTGGGAGGCTGAAGTGGGTAGATCACAAGGTCAAGAGATCAAGACCATCCTGGCCAACATGGTGAAACCCCTTCTCTACTAAAAATACAAAAATTAGCTGGGCATGGTGGTACATGCCTATAGTCCCAGCTACTGGGGAGGCTGGGGCAGGAGAATCACTTGAACCCGGGAGGCTGAGGTTGTGGTTGCAGTGAGCTGAGATTGCGCCACTGCACTCCAGCCTGGTAACAGAGCGACACTGAAGAAGAAGGAGGAGGAGGAGGAGGAGGAGGAGAAAAATAACAGGCCCCTGATGAAAAGTCAGGGAAATGATCCTGAAAGACTAGCTTCTCCTGGTATAAATAAATAAATAAATAAAAGTCAGGGAAAGGAATATGGGATAAAGGAGCTCCTTGTGAGCAGCCGAGAATGGGAAAGAGGGACAAAGAGGAAGTTAGATTTATGAAGGTGTAACTGAAACAAAGGAATGTCCATTGTGTGTCCAGAGGAAAGAGAAAATTAGGCACCAAAAATTCTGGATCCAAAAATAAAAAAGAGAAAGAATAGAATGTACTTGAGTCCAATATGATTCTGGGGAATCCAAACTCAATCACTAAATAATGGAAGTCCCAAGCCCCACAAGCAAGGAATGAAGAATAACATCTTGGTTTCTGGTCTGTCCTCTCCAACATCCACTAAGGCAATTCCCCAAAGCAGTAATTTAGCCAGCTATTTACTCCCCTTGTGGGGCAGGGAGAAGGATGCAGACAACAAAGGTGAGAGGGAAATAGGAAGGACAACAGCAGCAAATACTTTAATAGAGGAGACATTTAGGAGGTGCTGCTAGGGAAACAGAGAGAAATGCAGGATCTACAGGGGGCGGGGATCTGGTAGATCCAGCCTGGGGGAGCAGTGTCTGCAACGGGCTTGCTAATAGTGATCACAGCCAAAAGGTGCTTTTGTAGGATTGAGATCCTTTGATAATCTGGACCCTTTACAGTTCACTAAGCATGGTGATTTAAGTCTGAGTGCAAGGTCAGGCTCAGTGGCTCATCCTGTAATCCTAGAAACTTGGGAGGCTGAGGCAGGAGGATCACTTGAGGTAGGAGAATCACTTGAGGCCAGGAGTTCAAGACCAGCTGGGCAACATAGCAAGACTCTGTCTCTACAAAAAATTTAAAAATTAGCCCAGCATGGTGGCGTGCACCTGTAGTCTCAGCTACTCAAGAGGCTGAGGCAAGAGGATTGCTTGAGGCTGCAGAGAACTATGACCACACCACTGTATTCCAGCCCAGGTCACAGAGACCCTGTCTCAAAAGGAAAAGAAAAGAAAAAAACCCTTCAAGATGGCATTTGATTTCCTATATAGTACACCTAGGGATATGGTATGGGGCACAAGCTCCCAATGCACCACAGATACCCAAAATAGCTCTCTTCTCCCACCAGTGAGACCTCTGATCACACTCAAGCCTTCAGCAGGTTCCTCCACACACAGACAGTTGTAACCTGTGGAGGCCTTTTCTTTGAACATAAAGGCCAACGTTAAAATTCATAGCCCACCTCTAATAAATTCTTTGTGGACACAATCTAGTCTTGAGAGAAAAGCTGGGCATTTTCAATATTCTAAGTGGTATAAGCATTGATAATACATTTTTCAGTTAGGATGCTTTAGGAGAAAGTAACAGAAAACCCAATCAGAAATGGCATCAATAAAAAGGAGAAGATAATATCTCCTATCACAGTAAGGTCAAAGGCAGGATGGTTTCAGGTTTGGGTTAACTCACTGCTCAATTACAGCATTAAGGCACCTGCTTTGTTTTGTTTTCCAATTTACTGCTTTTTTCTTTCTCTATAGGTTGACTTTTGTCCACATATTTACCCTGCATAGCTCAAACTGATTGCCAAAGTTGTAAGTGCCCCATAAAGATACAACAGGGGAACAAATGAGTGTCTATTTCCTGCCTTGAATCTCTTCTCATTAGAAGGAAAATTTCCCAGAAGCCCCCTTAGACTTTTCCTGAGCCTCTTATGTACTCAGAAGTGCTATACATGTCCACACCTATACTAATTTCTGGCAAGGAAAATGGACTCAACATGATTAGTTTGATATAATCAAGGTCCACGCTGCTTTGGGTTGGAACCAGTTTTCCCTGAAACATTTAAGTTGCCTGATATCTGAACAAAATTGGGATATTGTTAGCAGGAAGAAGGGTAGAATGGCTGATGGAAGGGCAGCCCATAAACTCTGTCATTGATAAGAACACTGGACATGACTTCAAGCACACTCTGACCTACCATCTCCTCTTTTTTCTCCTATAATCCACTTGTCACAAAGTAAATGTCCCTTTCACTTGGGTATAATTGAAGTAATGAAGGCCTTTCTAGAAGAGGAAGCCCTGAGAACCAGTCAAGAATTCTACAGTTCCCAGAGAAATTAATGTGAGTTACATGTGGTTTATGCTGCCAATTGAGAAGCTTAAGTTACACCACTGATGATGATAAAGAACCTTCCAATTATCGCTAAGCATCAGCCATGTGCTGTTCTTGTTCTTCCCTTGACCTGGGTTGTGTACAGAGTTCCTGGGTTTCAATGAGGCCTTGTTGCATGGTTGAAAATTCTGGGCCAGGTGTGGTGGCTCAAGCCTATAATCCCAGCACTTTGGGAGGCCGAGGCTGGCAGATCACAAGGTCAGGAGTTCGAGACCAGCCCGGCTAACATAGTGAAACTCCATCTCTACTAAAAATACAAAAAAAACTGGCCGGGCATGGTGGTGCACGCCTGTAATCCCAGCTACTCAGGAGACTGAGGCAGGAGAGTCAATTGCTTGGACCCAGGAGGCAGAGGTTGCAGTGAGCGGAGATTGTGCCCCTGTACTCCAGCCTGGGTAATAGAGGGAGACTTCATCTCAAAAAAAAAAAAGAAAAAGGAAAAAGAAAATTCTGTTTATCTTATTGTCACATGTATCCTTATAATATAGCCCCCCATAATTTGAAGTGACTTGAATAAATGTTAGGTTTTTCCCTTCAGAAAATCACCTTAGACAAGAGACTTAGGATTGGGAGACTGAATGAAACCTGAAGCTTTGTTTTGTTTGATACTCATATAGTTGACTTACAAAGTGATTTTTTAAAATTTTAAATTAATTACAAACATTTAAAGTCAGAAAATTACACATATTTTTTAAAGTGTGCCCCATCTCTACAAAAATTTAAAAATTAGCTGGGTGTGGTGGCACACGGCTGTAGTCCCAGCTACTTGGAAGGCTGAGGTGGGTGGATTGCTAAGCCGGGGATGTCAAGGCTGCAATGAGCCATCATCATGCTACTGCACTTTAGCCTAGGAAACAAAGCAAAACCCTGCCTCAAAGAAAAAGAGGTACATTTCTGGTTTAAAAAAATATCTGAAGATCTGACCATCTGAGCCAGTCCACTTAAACAGTGATCACTGTCTGAAGCTGACTAGTGGATCTCCCTTTGATCACAAACAGATTCTCCCGCTTGCCACAGACTCCGTTTCTCACTTGTGCTACCTGCCTGGCTCATCTCCAACATTTGAACTCATGGCCCCTGGCTACCTAATCAAAACCACCTATGGAGTTACCTAATGGAGTCATATCCAGTACAGTAACCAAAACAGCACGGTACTGGTACCAGTACCAAAACAGACACATAGACCAATGGAACAGAATAGAAATCCCAGAAATAATGCCACACACCTACAACCATCTGATCTTCGACAAAGTTGACAAAAACAAGCAATGGGAAAGGGACTCTTTATTCAATAAATGGTGCTAGGATAACTGGCTAGCCATATGTGGGAGATTGAAACTGGACCCCTTCCTTATACCATATATAAAAATCAACTCAAGACCAAGACTTAAATGTAAAACCTAAAACCGTAAAAACCTTGGAAGTTAACCTAGGAAATACCATTCTAGACATAGGACTGGGCAAATATTTCATCACAAAAATGCCAAAAACAATTGCAACAAAAACAGAAATTCACAAATGGAACCTAATTAAACTAAAGTTTCTGCACAGCAAAAGAAACTATCAACGGAGTAAACAGCTTACAGAATGGGAGAAACTATTTGCAAACTGTATCTGACAAAGGTCTAACATCCAGAATCTGTAAGGAACTTATATTTACAAGCAAAAAATAAACAACCCCATTAAAAAGTGAGCAAAGGACAAGAACAGACACTTTTCAAAAGAAGACATACATGTGGCCAACAAGCATATGAAAAAATGCTCAACATTACTAATCATTAGAGAAACACAAATTGAAACCACAATGAGATACCATCTCACACCAGTCACAATGGCTATCATTAAAAAGTCAAAACATGTAGCCATAAAAAAGAATGAGATCATGTCCTTTGCAGGGACAGGAGTGGAACCAGAGGCCATTATCTTTAGCAAACTAACAAAGAAACAGAAAACCAAATCCTGCATGTCCTCACTTATAAATGGGAGCTAAACATCAAGTACACATGCACACGAAGAAGGGAACAACAGACACTGGGGCCTACTTGAGGATGGATGGTAGGAGGAGGGTGAGGGTCAAAAAACCACCTATTGGTACTATGCTTATTATCTGGACGATGAAATATCTGTAGACCAAAACCCAGTGACATGCAATTTACCTATATAACAAACCTGCTCATGTAGCCCTGAACCTAAAATAAGAGTCGGAAAAAAAAAAAAAGAGAGAGTTGGCCAGGCCCGGTGGCTCATGCTTAAAATCCCAGCACTTTGGAAAGCCAAGGAAGGTGAATCACTTGAGGCCAGAAGTTCAAGGCCAGCCTAGGCAACATGGTGAAAATCCCGTCTCTACTAAAAATACAGAAATTAGCCATGTGTGGTGACACACACCTGTAATTCCGGCTACTTGGGAGGCAGGAGAATCGTTTGAACCCGGGAGGCGGAGGTTGCAGTAAGCTGAGATCACACCATTGCACTCTAGCTGAGGCAACAGAGCGAGACTCCACCTCAAAAAAAAAAAAAAAAGAGTCATAGCCAGTTCTGAGAATGAAAAGCAAATACACTGACGAAGGAATTTCAGGAAATCTGAAACATGAGGCCCATCCCGAAAGAAAAGGCACTCTGAACCTCACAGCTCTTCTTCCTTTCCCCACAAATTTTGGGAAGCTGGCCAACCCTGATAGTAGAAGAGTAGAGAATAAAACATCCCATTGTTTCTTGGTCTAGTGTACAACAATCACTGAGTCATGGGAAGCCCCAGAGCACTAGATCTGATTACCTGCTGATCATGATTTCAGCTTGCAGAACAAGCCTATTCCCATTAGTTGACAGTATACAATTACTAGCTGACATGCTTACAGGATCTTACCACAATATTCTTTTCAGGAATTTATTTCTTCTGCCATCCCCTGCCCACAGACACCCACATATCCTATTTTGATATGCCCGTCAGCAGGTGGCCCAAATGGATTCTGGAAACTGGCTCAGATAGACTCGTTTTATTAGCTCTCTATATGTTTCGCAAGGTCCATATTTTCTTCCTTCTTTAATCCCCACATTATGATTATGACCATTAAAACCATCTGGTTTTTTGTTTGTTTTTTGAGACGGAGTCTTGCTGTGTTGCCCAGGCTGGAGTGCAGTGGCGCAACCTCGGCTTTCTGCAAACTCTGCCTCCTGGGTGCAAGCGATTCTCCTGTCTCAGTCTTCCGAGTAGCTGGGATTACAGGTGCCTACCAGCACACCTGGCTAATTTTTGTATTTTTAGTAGAGACAGGGTTTCACCATGTTAGCCAGGCTGGTTTTGAACTCCTGACCTAAGGTGATCTACCCACCTCAGCCTCTAGAAGTGCTGGGATTACACGTGTGAGTCACCACGCCTGGCATTTTATTTAAGACAGAGTCTTAAATTGCCCAGGCTGGAGTACAATAGTGCAATCTCTGCTCACTGCAACCTCCACCTCCCAGGTTCAAGGGATTCTCCTGCTTCAGCCTCCTGAATAGCTGAAATTACAGTCACATGCCACTATGCCTGGCTAATTTGTGTATTTCTAGTAGAGTTTCACCATGTTGGCCAGGCTGGTCTTGAACTCCTGACTTCAAGTGATCTGCCTATCTTGGCCTCCCAAAGTGCTGGGATTACAGGCCTGAGCCCCCACATCTGGCCTAAAACCCATCTTTCTTGTTGGATGGCAGGGGTCAAAACTGAAAGAAAGGCTAGGAGGGATATTTCCACCAATTATTTTCAATCAGTGCCTAATGTCAAACTCAGAGCTACTAAAATGTACTAGCTTAACATCTCAGGATCTCAATCCAGAAATAGTCAGTATTCAATATGAATAAAAATATGCATAGCATGACATAGTGCTGCATGTTGAAATGGGCAATTGAGTACAAATCCTTTAGCTTATGAGAGGACAGAAATGGTTCTTAAAAATTAGTATGAATTTTTTAAAAATCAACAAAAAGGGGAACTAAGTATCCTAGAGATTATTGTGGCCTTTGGAGCAATTTCTATCACACTGGATTCAGCCATTAGAAAATCGGGTTAGTGTTATAAGATCAGACATTTTGAGTCCAAAACATCCCTTTAAGCATGGCGGGACACCACAGTGCTCTTTCCTAACAAACCAGAGTAAGATAGTCTTCTGTTTTGTTTTCTGGTAGCCTAAGGTACATGCCTCAGGAAAATGCCGTTGAAAATATGGCCGGGTGGTGGCTCATACCTGTAATCCCAGCACTTTGGGAGGCCGAGGTGGGCGGATCACCTGAGGTCAAGAGATGGAGACCAACCTGGCCAACATGGTAAAACCCCATCTCTACTAGAAAATACAAATATTAGCTGGGCGTGGTGGCATGTGCCTGTAATCCCAGCTACTCAGGAGGCTGAGGCAGGAGAATTGCTTCAACTGGGGAGGCAGAGACAGTGAGCAGAGATCGTGCCACTGCACTCCAGCCTGATGACAGAACGAGACTCTGTCTCATTAAAAAAAATAAAAGAAAAGGGTTGCAGGAGTTTGAGACTGACCTAGGCAACATAGGGGGACCCCTGTCTCTTAAAAAAAAGAAAAACTGTCAGGCGTGGTGGCGCATGCCTATAGTACCAGCTTCTCAGGAGGCTGAGGTGGGAGGATAGCTTGATCCCAGGAGTTAGGCTGCAGTGAGCTATTATGGTGTCACTGCATTCCAGCCTGGGCACCAGAGTGAGACCCTGTTTCAAAAAAAAAAAAAAAACATGGTGAGAAAATAGACAGGCTCATCCTACCTAAAGATTTTCAGCATTTGGAATGTAGGCTCTGGAGGAACACAAAGGATTTGGAAATTTTCTAGAATTTCTCTCTCCTGGTCCTTTCATCATCCTAAGCAGTACCTGAGCTGGGTGTGGTGGCTCACACCTGTAATCCCAGCTCTTTGGGAGGCCGAGGTGGGTAAATCACCTGAGGTCAGGAGTTCAGGACCAGCCTGGCCAACATGGTGAAACCTTGTCTCTACTAAATATACAAAAATTAGCCAGACGTAGTGGTATACCTATAATCCCAGCTACTGAGGAGGCTGAGGCAGGAGAACTGCTTGAACTTGGGAGGTGGAGGCTGCAGTGAGCCAAGATCATGCCACTGCACTCCAGCCTGGGTGACATAGCAAGACCCTGCCTTCTGTTGGTTTTGTTAATAAAAAATCATTTTTTTAAAAAAAAAAAAAAGACCCTGCCTTCAAAAAAAAAAAAAAAGTACCTGAAAATGGGGTAACCAGGCAGAGAACTGTGAACAGAGAGCTATTTAATCAATCTTGGAGAGATATTCCATCAGTCTTGGTGGGCTTGCCTCTGTCAGCCCACTTCAATCAGAACTTCCTCAGCACCTACTCTGTGCCAATACTGTGCTAAGGGCCATATCAAGGATAAAAGAAGCCTACGACAAAGCCCTTGGCCTCAGGAAGTTTGCCATCTTGTTGAGTGGTCAAACCTATACACATGAAGGGATTAGAGAGCAAGCCAAGACAAGAATATAATTGGGAATCAAAATTGGTATAGTCTCTACCTAATCTTAGTTTCCTTATGTATCATTTCACAGTTAAATTTACAAAATTATAAGACTTAATCTGTCCGGGCACAGTGGGTCATGCCTATAATCCCAGCACTTTGGGAGGCCAAGGTGAATGAATTGCTTGAGCTCAGGAGTTCAAGACCAGCCTGGGCAACATGGCAGAATCCTGTTTCTACTAAATATACAGAAGTAGCAGGGCATGGTGGCATGTGCCTTAGTCCCAGCTACTTGGGAAGCTGAGGTGAGAGAATCACCTGAGCCTGGAAAGCAGAGGTTGCAGTGAGCCAAGATGATGACACTGCACTCCAGCCTGGGTGACAGAGTGAGACCCTGTCTTAAAAAAAAAAAATCAAATTAATCCTAATTTAAATATATTAAAATCCATTATGAGTCACATTCAAGCATGGCTAAAGTGAAAAGCTAGACGATGACAAGTGTTGACACAGTTGTGGAGCAACTGGACCTCTCATACATCAACAATGGGAGAATCAATTGGCAAAATCACTTTGGAAAACTGTTTGGCACTGTCTATGAATATACGTATAACCTATAATCCAGCAGTTCTAACCCTGGATTTATATCCAACTGAAATCCTGTATCTTTTCACCAAAATACATGTACAAGAATGGTCATAGCAGCACTAGTCATAATAGAGCCAAAGTGGAAACAAGCCAAAAGATTATCAATATTAGAATGGATATGTAGTATATTCAGAAAATAAGATAACGCAGGGTAGTCAGAATAAACAAAATTTTAACTACAAGCAACATTATGAATGAGTCTCACCAACATAATGTGGAACAAAAGAAGCCAGACCAAAAAAGCTGACAACATACTATATGATTCCATGTATATAAAGCTCAAAAGCAGATAAAATAATTCATTGTAGAAGGACTCAGGATAAGGGTTACCTTTCCTTGGGGATGATATTTATTAAAATGAGGCAAAAGGAGAACTCTAAGGTCCTGGTTTCTTGATCTAGGAGTTGATTATGTGGTTGAGTTCACTTTGAGAAAATACACAGAACTCTTAATGAGTTACACTCTTTTTTATGTATATTATTTATCGATTAAAAATCCATAGAAGGGTCACATTCAAGTATTACAAATGCATTCACATTTCTTTAAAGATTTCTGTTAATGGACTGGGCACAGTGGCTCACACCTGTAATCCCAGCATTTTGGGAGGCCTAGGCGGGCGGATCACCTAAGGTCAGGAGTTCAAGACCAGCTTGGCCAACATGGTAAGACCCTGTCTCTATTAAAAATACAAAAATTGGCCAGGCATGGTGGTGCATGTCTATAGTTCCAGCTACTCAGTAGGCTGAGGTGGGAGAATCACCTGAACCCGGGAGGCGGAGGTAGCAGTGAGCCAAGATTGTACCACTGCACTCCAGCCTGGGCGACACAGTGAGACTCCTTTAAAAAAAAAAAAAAAGATTTCTGTTAATGGAGAATTGAAGCCCAGAATAGTTGTGGAAATTGACTTCCAATAGTCTTTACAAGGACCAGAAATTTCATGCTTCCTAACTCCCTGTTCTGTCACTGATTCTCTAGGCAATTTTAGAAAAACATTATTCCTATTACCTCAATTTCTAAAAATAGCGAAATTAGCTCTCATTCTTCATTCACCATCATTAGATTTGCCTTTAAGGTGAAATATGTGAAATTGTGCAGCAGTCAATGCTTTTGACATTAAATCAAAATGACAGTTCAAGTCCCTCACCATTTTCATGGCAGGTGACAAAGTCTACTGTACTGAGGGAGCATGTGATTATTGTCCAATCTTAATCGTTATCATCAGGTCATAATTAGCTGATTGGTAAACCACAAGTGAAGTTTGGGCTCTCTGTCATAAACCTTCATGTGGAAGCCAAGCTCTCTTTTCCCTCCCTTTGAGAGAGGTGCTTTCTCATACTTTACATGGACAAATTCTTTTGTTCTAAGGAGCCAGGAGAAATAACAAGATTTAGAAATATGAGGCAGAATGAGACAAGAGCTGGTCTTGATGGAAGAAGACCTGCTCCTGTCACTTATTGGCTGGAAAATTTTAGATAAGTCATCCATCCCAGTTTACTCAATTTGCTTTAAAAATGGATCTCAATTTACTCATCTTCAGACTTGCAATATTTTGAGCAAACACCACACAGAGATTCAGGGGTGGCTTCACTGTGAAGCTAATGGAGCATTATCTTAAGGGTGCCTCACTGTGCAAGCCCCTTCCGAGACCCTGGGAGGAACTTCAGCTTCTTGTAATCAAATTTGCATTTTTTTCACTAAAAGAACTTTCCCTAAACCTGTCCCTTCACCCCTGAATGTATCCAAATGTCACTGCAAATTTCTGGCATCAGAGCTCCAGCAACAAGTCAGGACCTAGAGGTTTGTAAATAGGCTTCCTTTGGTAAGCTCAGAGTCCTTCCATCCGGCACAGAAAGTCTGATACTGACATATATTTGTTTTTTTTTGAGACTGAGTCTCAGTCTGTCACCCAGGCTAGAGTGCAGTGGCATGATCTCAGCTCACTGCAACCTTCATTTCCCGGGTTCAAGCAATGCTCCTGTCTCAGCCTCCCGAGTAGCTGGAATTGCAAGTGCATGCCACCACTCCTGGCTAATTTTGTATTTTTAGTAGAGATGGGTTTTCACCATGTTGGCCAGGCTAGTTTGGAACTCCCAACCTCAGGTGATCCACCCTTCTCTGCCTTCCACCATGCTAGGCTAACATTGGCATCTCCTCCATGGGCTGCCCTACTCACTTCTCTTTTCCTTACTAGGCCCTGGACCCAGGCTTCTACAATCCAGGTCCAGGTAATCTTTCCAGCCTCATTCCCCACCTTCTCCCTTCTCCGGGTCTACTGTCTTCCCTGTACCTGCGCAAAGCCCCACCTACTTGTACCCATCCTGGCAACACACGAATCTTATGGCTCCACATTTTTGCACATGCTGTCCCGTGTGCTTTGACTGCTCTTCCCTCTCTTCTGTCAAACTCTTGCTGATCCTGCATGCTCTTTTTTTTTTTTTTTTTTTTGAGACGGAGTTTTGCTCTTGTTACCCAGGCTGGAGTGCAATGGCGCTATCTCGGCTCACTGCAATCTACACCTCCCAGGTTCAAGCAATTCTCCTTTCTCAGCCTCCCGAGTAGCTGGGACTGCAGGTGCCTGCCACCATGGCCAGCTAATTTTTGTATTTTTAGTAGAAACAGGGTTTCACCATGTTGGTCAGGCTGGTCTCACATTCCTGACCTCAGGTGATTCACCCACCTTGGCTTCCCAAAGTGGTGGGATTACAGGCATAAGCCACTGCGCCTGGCCCTCATGCTCTTCAAAGCTGAAATCTCTTATCCTCCTCCTCTGACTGCGGCTCCCATAACTCTCTTAAGGCACTGATCCCATTCTGTTATTCACTTACATGTTTGTCTTCCCGCTGTGGCCCACCCCACACTGGATTTATGAATTCCCTGAAAACATGCCCTGTTCACATCCTGCATTATCTTGCCCCTATTCCAGTACCTAGCACAATGCCAAGTAGTGAATCAATGGATGGTGACGCCCCTAATACTCAGTAGAACAGGAGGATTTGCGGTGATAAAATAAAAAATTCAGCCGAATTAAATTTAAAGGAGTTTAACTGAGCAAAGAACAATTCAGGAATCGGGCAGCCTTCTGAGCCAGAATAGGCTCAGAGATGGCAGTGCAGCCACATGGTAGAAGAAGGTTTATAGACAGAAAAAGGAAAGTGACGTACAGGAAGTGGAAACAGCTGCACTGATTACAGCTCAGCACTTACCTTATTTGAACAAGGTTCAAACAGTTTGCTACTGATTGGCCAAAACTCGGTGACTGGCACAAGCGTAGGCTGTAGTCTCTTTACTCCTCCATTTGCTACAGTTCACGATATACAGAAAAACCTTTAAGCCTAACTAAAAAAATGTAAGGAGGCAGCTTGAGGCTAAACTTGATTTAACAGAGGAGATGTCTAATTTTGCCAACATACCTCCAAACATGTAACACATGTATTATTTTTTTAACAGATACATCCCAGCGAGCCCAATGCCTAGCACATACTCAGTGTTCAATAATTGGCTGTTAATTACACGATCCTGTGCCAACCCCAGGCAAAGCTTGTGAGCCCTGTTAGACAGCACCCCTGCTCCTGGGGGGAGCTCACACCCCCGTGTGAACTAGGATCCAACAGTTATCATAAACAAAAATAACTAGATAACTTCAAATAGTAGTAAGAGTTATGAAGACAATTTTAAAAAACAATGGATAGAGGAAGGCAGTTACTGTGGGTGGGGCATAAGGAATGACCACTCTGGCAAGAAAATGATGAATGAATCTTGTCCTGGGGGTTGCTCAAAAACAAGAACAAAATTGTCTGGCTCTCTAGGAGGTGTGGTTTTAGAGAGGAGGCAGACCTGGGCTGGTTAGGGCTTGTTCTCTTGGGAAAACAAAACAAAACTCTTCCTGAAGCCCCAGCCAGAAGCAAAGCTTTTCCAGTGCAGTCCCAGGCCATTTGTCTGTCAGACCCCTGGATGGTGGAGTTGGTCTCGGTGTTTACTAAACAAACCAGTGCGGTTATCCCATCAAGATCTGAAAGAGAAACACAAAAAATTAGCATAAATACAAGGCCACCTATTCAATTAAAGTTGCAAACCAGGGCAGCTAGAAAGCTGAATATAAAACAGTCAGTGAGAGTTTTAATGGAAGGGAGTTACATAACTTGAGACATGTTTGAGACTCAAACAAAGGCATTCTTATCTCAAGATTAAAGGAAGGAAGGAAGGAAGGAAGGAAGACCAGCAACAGTTTCCAAGCACTTTCTTATAAACTTTCTACCAACAATGAGACTCAATAGTTGGGAACTGGGCAGGGACAGAAGCCTCCAGAGCTAATCATTCCTTTGGGTAAATTAGGATGTCCTCTGTGTAAGGTGTGGCTCCCTACTGGTGGTGGAGTCACCGGCTTTCAAAATCATCACCATTTCACATCCCAGGAACTGCTCCAGTTGGAAGCAACCTCTGAGACCATATGGCCAACCCCCTCCTGTTATGGATAAGAAACACTAAAGGTCATTCAGCTACTTACTGCAGAACAGGGACTAGAACCCTTGTGGTCCAGGCCAGCACCACTTCCACCCCTGTGCCTTCACCTTCAGACACGTCCACGGAGCAGCTGCCATCAGCCCACAGCTGGGAGGGCAACTGAGTATGGCCCCTCCAACCAATTTGTTGGTGCTAGACTTGACCCTCCTTCCTGAAGCCTTCCCTTCCTCCCTTTCTTTTCTTTTTCCCTCCTCTCTTCCTTCACCCTCTTTTCTTCTTTGACCTACGTCTATGTCCCCATCCCACTGGTGGCAGAAAGAGACCCCTAAACCTTGTTTTAATTTACCAGTGGCACTGGGAGACATTGGGATCTGGGGACACAATGTTTTCTCCAGGCCAACTCCTGGAAGAGGTCAACTCCCTCTTCTCTGTCTCTTCCAGCCTAAACCCTGAGAATCAGTGCCAGAACAAGGAGTTAAGCAGCATGAAATTCCTGATCTTAGTCAAAGACTGTTGGAAGTCAATTTTACAGCTGTTGTGGGCTTCAACTCTCCATTAACAGAAACCTTTAAGGAATTGTTGATGCATTTGTATCATTTGAGTGTGATCCTTCTATGAATGGTTCACCAGAAAACTGTTTCAGGAAAAACTCTCCACAAAATAATTACATTTTTGTAGGGTATTCTTTAAGACTCAACAACTTTCAGTCAGACACAAAGTCCTAATAGTAGACATATTAAAAAGAGAAATAATACATGGAGACAGGACCTTCCTGATCCCCTTTAGATCATAACTTTGAGCAGTCCAGTCTACTTCAGGTGGCTCACAGGGGAAATTGGACCTGCCCAACTCCCCTACACCACCATCAGCGAGCAGAGTCCATTCCTAGTGTCCATCACTTGCCCTGGCAGGGGAACTCTTTTTTTTTTATTCTTTGAGATGGAGTCTTGCTCTGTCACCCAGGCTGGAGTACAGTGGTGCAATCATGGCTCACTGCAACCTCCGCCTCCCAGGTTCAAGCAATTCTCCTGCCTCAGCCTCCCAAGTAGTAGCTGGGACTACAGGTGCATGCCACCATGCCAGGCTAACTTTTGTATTTTTAGTAGAGACGAGGTTTCACCATGTTGGCCAGGCTGGTCTCAAACACCTGACCTCAAGTAATCCACCCGCCTCGGCCTCCCAAAATGCTGGGATTACAGGCGTGAGCCACTGTGCCCGGCCGGGAACTCTTGAGTATCGGGAACATTTCCCTTGCTGTGGTCTGAGGTCACATCCTCTGGTGCTGTCCTCCTTGGGGATGTGCAACACTATCATACCCCATTTCTTCTTCTTTGTTATAGATGAATGGGAAGAAAAAGATAAAACCAGACACAGCTCAGAAATTCTGGCACACAAATGAGAAAAGAACTACTTCTTAGCCACCTGTGCCAGGTAGGTGGGTGGATTATAGATTGAAATCCAGCAGCATGTGGTCCAAACTGGTTCTACAGACAATGAAGTGGACCTTTGTTTGGGGGACCTGCTAGACCAGGTTGAAGTTGGAGGCAGGCTCTTCCAGCATTGGTAAGCTCCCAGAAGTGTTGGGATTACACAATCCCTCGCTGGATGTACGGGCAGAACTGGCAGGCTCACTGGAACAGAACAAAGCCTTAGGAGAGAGTTTTTTTTTTTTTTTTTTCCCTGCAACTCTGCCAGCATCCCTAAGTATTCTGGCTCTAGATTTGGGGATTTTAAATGACAAAATGATACGTCTAAAATTTATTTTGCTGCTCCGAAGAAAAGTGTAAGACTCTTTACAGGCTAGAGAACTTTAAAAGTCTTAGTTGTGAATAACTGACTTTTCCAAAACTCTGCAAGGTCAGCAAAGCATGCCACAGAGAATGAAAATTTGCGTTTCTATGGGGCCGGCTCCTGCACAGCTCCATTTCTCTTTCTTGAGCCATGATTGTCTTAAATTTGCATTGAAATAAAGGGCACCACCATCAAACTGGGTGGCTGTTGCTGGGTTGTTTTGCATTTTTCCATCATCTTATTTGGAAAGCAACGAGTCCTTTTTCATTCCTTTGGGCTTCCTCCAAGTGGAATGGTCTTTTAGATCTAGCATCTTTTGGGGTAAGTAATGGGCCCAAGAGAAAACATAGAGTGTGTGTGAGCATGTGTTTAAATTTTCTAGTGCTGTTTTTAGAGCAATTCAAGAATGAAATCTCCCCAGGGTGTCCGACTGCTCTCAGAATGCAAACCCACACAAACAGAGAGGGAGAAGGGATGCTTAAGACAGAGAGGGAGGCTCCTCTTCAGGGGCAACCAAAGCTTGGGCCTGATGGCTTACTTCTTTTCCTTTTTTTTTTTTTTTTTTTTTTTTTTGAGATGGAGTCTCACTCCCAGGCTGGCGTGCAATGGCACAATCTCACTGCAACCTTCACCTCCTGGGTTCAAGCAATTCTCCTGTTTCAGCCTCCTGAGTAGCTGGGATTACAGGTGCCTGCCACTATTACCTGGCTAATTTTTGTATTTTTAGTAGAGACGGGGTTTCAGCATATTGGCCAGGCCGGTCTCAAACTTCTGACCTCAGGTAATCCACCCATATTGCTCCCATAGTACTGGAATTACAGCTGTGAGCCACCGTGCCCAGCCAGGCCTGAGGGCTTCTGATTGCACTTCTATAAACCACCATCTGCCTTTACTGAGTGTAGCCAAAGGAAGGTACCATAGCACATCTCCATGGTGTTTCCTCATGGATGTTGTTGAAAACCTGGTGTATTCATTATTCAAGATCATCTTTAGGAGGGTTCTCAAGATAAACATCGTTTTGGTCCTGATACCAAGGATAGACATACTTTTCTTGAGCAATTATGTTACCTTTCCGGATTTTCCAAGATGTGCAAGCAGTCTTCAGAACCCAGCCACATACTGTGGATAGATCCCCACCCAGATCCTAGCTTCAAGAGGCCTGATCCCAGTCCAAAAGCAAATCCCTGGATCTGAGTTTCTTTTGACATATCATTCATTCAATAATAAATCTTTTTTTTTTTTTTTTTTTTTTTTTTTTGAGACAGGGTCTTACTCTGTTTCCCAGGCTGGAGTGTGGCAGCATCATCATAGTTCACTGCAGCCTTGGACACCTGACCTCAATCAATCCTCCTGTCTTGTTCTCCCAAAGGGCTGGGATTACAGGATTGAGCCACTGTGCCCAGCCCATTCAATTAATCTTTCATATGACAAATATATATAAAGTACCCATTATGTGGCAGGGGATATAGTTGTGAACATGACAAGCAAATCCTTATTTTCACAGAGTTTGGAATCTAGTGGGGTTCACTCTGCTGGATACACTTGAATTTGTAGATATGCTAATGAAATTAGTGAAACTGCCTTTGCAAAAAATTATAACTGAGGAAATTATGACAGTGAAAGACATCAGACCTAACTGAATCCATATTGCTTTTTTTAAAATTTTATTTATTTATTTTCTTTTTTTTTGAGACAGAGTCTTGCTCTGTCGCCAGGCGCCAGGCTGGAGTGCAGTGGTGCAATCTCGGCTCACTGCAACCTCCACCTCCCAGGTTCAAGCAATTCTTCTGCCTCAACCTCCCAAGTAGCTGGGACTACAGGCGCACGCCACCATGCCCAGCTAATTTTTGTATTTTAGTAGAGATGGGGTTTCACTATGTTGGCCAGGATGGTCTCGATCTCTTGACCTCGTGATCCGCCCACCTTGGCCTCCCCAAGTGCTGAGATTACAGGAGTGAGCCACTGTGCCTGGCCAACTGACTCCATATTGTTTCTAACATTTAAGTTGTCCTCGTTCATTCCTGGGCATAGGCCAAACTAACCTTGGGAAGGAATTTAGTTTATGGTTTGACTCCGAAACAAAATTGATAATAGTCCTTTCTGAAAAGACCCCCTTCTTGCCTTGGGACCCGTCTGCCTTTATAGGACTAACAAATTAGCTACGAGATTAGAAATTAGGCTTTAGGGGTCATGTAGCCTCTGGCTGCAAGAGTCTGAACCTCCTCCAAATTGCTCCTGGGAATAACATCACTATTGTAAAACCTAAAATCAGTGCTTGAGATATTTTGCAGACCCTGCACTTGAGGGATCAGCTGACACCACCCAGACCGTAATCTGGGTCAACCAGTTCTGTGCTCCCACCCAGGAACAGAAAACAGCAAGAAAAACTCACTTCAACCCTCTATGAATCCATTTCTAAACTGACCAGTCAGCACTCTCAACTTCCCAAGCCCCATCCACCAAATTATCTTTAAAAACTCTGATCTCTGAATGCTCGGGAGACTGATTTGAGCAATAAAACTCTGGTCTCCCACACAGCTGGTTCTGCATGAATTACTCTTTCTCTATTGCAATTCCAGTCTTGATAAACAGCTCTGTCTAGGCAGCGGGCAAGGTGAACCCATTGGGCGATTACATTAGCAAATAGCTGAAGTGGAAACCTCGGAGAAAGACTAGAACACCAAAATGACTAAAACAACACAGGTGTGAGTGTTTAAGACGTTTAGAAAAAGTGAAAGAATTATATTCCTATTAGCTGTGTGATCTTGAGCAAATGACAACCCCTTAGTCTCAGTCTTATCTAGAAAATGATGATGCCACAGAGATTTGTAATGAGAAATACATGAGATAATATGAATTAAGCTCTTCACACAGTGCCTCCTTATATCACTTACTCAATAAATACTGGCTCTCACTACTTTTATTCCAGGAGCACCAAGAGGAGAAAGGCCCTTTGCATGACCTGTTCAGCCTAGTGTCAGAAACGGGAACGTGGGGAGAAGCAGGGTTGCCATTCTGTAGAGGCCATGCCCATGGATGTCACCCCAAGTCCTAGTATTTCCAATAGAATCATATCTAAGCCGTCTTTATTTTTTTCTCTTCCATCTCAATAATTCTAATCATAATCCTCATGTGCATCCCCTATTTTGGCTAGAAGGTAACTTCCATTTAACCTTTCCATTTTACTGATAAGAGTAGTTTTCATCTTGGTCAATGTTCAAGAGTTAGCATAAATAGAAACTCCAGGCCTTCTCACTCACGTCTCATGTTTTTCTGTTATTTGTTTTGAATGAAGGGGGAAATCGATTTGCTTTTTATATTTGGCAGTAGTAAGCAGTGTCACGTGCCATGGATAAAGACCTAAATGATACATGTTCTAATCTTGGAGTTCCTTGCAACTGGCTTTGGGGTTACTCACTAAAGTCCCTAGTCAGATGCCTCATTAAATGTGACACCTAAATGACTGACCTAGAATTCTTAGATGTACAAAAGGAGGAAGGAAAAAGAAAAGTTCCAAGGACATGGGTCCCCTTTGGTTCACGTTCCAGCCTCAATGAATGGCCCACTTCTGTTTGAAGATCTTGAATCTTGATCTTGAATGTACAATACAGGCAATGAAAGCCATGAATATGTTCAATCAAGAAGATCCCCAAATCCTAGGATCTTGAAAACCACCTTCTGTACTTCGTCATACCATTAGCCCATACCCACACTCATTTCTCCATCTATCCTCACCATTCATGATCTTGAAGAACCTTCTCCAAGGCCAAGCACAGAGAGTTCTATACACAAAGTGGCAAGTGAGAGCAAATATCCACACGCCCCAAACTGGGCCCCTCCCTACAGTTCAGAGATGGTTAAAGGAAATGGCCTTACTGTGTAAAAACCAAGAAGGGATAGGAGATAATGGAGAAATAGCAGACCAACTGTAATTTCTGCTCATCTAAGATGGTCAGACCAGTATCATAAACACAAGAGGAAGGAATGGTTCAATGAGTCCCAACTCCAGACTCTCATGCCCTTATTCTCCATAGGCCTTAGAGCACAAATGAGCTACACATAACATGTCCTCTGTTATCAAACAGGCCAACCAAGAAATGGCCTCTCTCAGCCAGCTGAGCTCAGGTACCTTGGAGCAGTGTACCAGGGATCTAAAAATATTCACTATCTCGCTGCAGTCTAAAGCTTGGAGAAATTCCTTTTAGTTCAATGTACTAGAAGGCAAAGGTCAGTCTGCCAATTCTAGGTAACCTCTGTAAACATTTGGCAAAGATCTCTGAGCATGGACCTAAGCCTAAGTGTTCAAGTATAAAGGAAGGGGAGAAACTAGTCCCAGGCAACAGGCCTCTGCATTCTCCAGCACCTTCTGCTCTTCCAGTGGCTCTGAAGTTGGTGAGAGCAGTATTGTGTCCTGTACTTCCAGTCTACTAGAAATTACATTAGATGGTTCTATGGCCTACTTTGTAGCCCAGTGAAATGGCAAAACCTACCAGGTGTGTATCACCTTATATATTGCCCTGCCTCCATTCTCCTGTGGATGAAACCAGACTTACCTGAACTAAACAGATTATATTATAAAAAAAACTTCTGGGAAATCTCAGAGTATTATCATGTTTACTTAAATGATCTTATAGCTGCTACAGACTTTGCTTTTTGAATGCAGAATATGTACTAATTTTTTTCATATCCAAAGCTCTGGGAGTCTCTTTATTAGCATACTTTAACTATTGTGTATTCTAATTAAGTGTGAATGTAGCCCTAACTGACTCCCTTGATATTACCCCAATCAGAGATCACGAAAAATAGTTATGGCGCCCAAGTATTGAGTGTCTACTATGTAGAGGTCAGGAAATGTGTCAGGGACTTTACATAAGTTATTTTGTTTCATCTTCACAATAGCTCTGTAGAATTAGCTTCAGTTTACAGCTGCTGAATCTAAAATGCAAAAAGGATAAGATACGTAAGAGCACAGGTGCAAGTGGTAGAACTCAATTGCACACTCAGCTGTGTCTGGCTCCAAATACACTGACATGACATCCTTCTTTGTTGAGTAGGAAGAGTCAGTGGAGGGAAACTCCTTTTACTTTACTTTCTCCATAAAAATATTGGAAGGAATTCATGGAGCCTTCTTTCAATAAAATGCTCATGGTGTCCACAAGATGATTCCACTCTACTCCACACCAGTGACACCTTATCTGGGGTGTTGTGAACACTTGTAAAAGCCACAGTTTTTTTTTTCTTTTTTTGAGACAGAGTTTTGCTCTTGTTGCCCAGGCTGGAGTGCAATGGCGCGATCTCTGCTCACCGCAACCTCCGCCTCCTGGGTTCAGGCAATTCTGCCTCAGCCTTCTGAGTAGCTGGGATTACAGGCACACACCACCATGCCCATCTAATTTTTTGTATTTTTAGTAGAGACGGGGTTTCACCATGTTGACCAGGATGGTCTTGATCTCTTGACCTCGTGATCCACCCACCTCTGCCTCCCAAAGTGCTGGGATTACAGGCGTGAGCCACTGCGCCCAGCCCTCACAATTTTTTTTTTTAACAGAATCTTGCTCTGTCACCCAGGCTGGAGTGCAGTGGCACGATCTTGGCTCACTGCAACCTCTGCTTCCAGGGTTCAAGCAATTCTTGTGTCTCAGCATCCCTAGTAGCTGGGATTACAGGTGCCCGCCACCATGCCTGGCTAATTTTTTTAATTTTTAGTGGAGACAGGTTTTCCCCATGTTCACCAGCCTGTTCTTGAACCTCAAGTGTTCTTGACCTCAAGTGATTCACTTACCTCGGCCTCCCAAATGCTGGGATTACAGGCATGAGCCACCATGCCCGGCCAATGCTACAATTTTTTTTTTAATTAAAAAAAAAAATTATACTTTTTTTTTTTTTCTGAGAAAAATGTGAAAACTTTTACTGTTATATTAAGAACAGGCAGTAGAAGAAACCTCTTCTGCACTTTTCAAAAGATAGTGGGGGGCACATACGCCACGCTGGAATCAAGAACACAGAGTCCAACACGTACAAAGGTCCCACAGCAGGTTATGGTTCATACAGGACTTTAACTGACCTAATGCTGACAATACAATTTGCAAAAAATATGAAAAAGCAATACATATTTCTGAAACAAAAACATACCTGTTGTAAAAAATAACACGCATAGTATCAGAACAGAACAGTCGATGGAGCAGCCGTTACTGAAGACACGCAGGAGGCAGCTGCGCCGGCCATGGTCTATACTTTTTTTTATTTTTAAAAAAAAACCCACTCTGCAGTTGTTCCTCATAATCCTTATTTTATTTTATTTTATTTATTTATTTATTTTTAAAGACACGGTTTCACCATATTGGTCAGGCTGGTCTCAAACTCCTGACCTCAGGTGATCTGCCTGCCTCAGCCTCCCAAAGTGCTGGGATTACAGGCGTGACCCACTGCGCCCAGCCAAAGCTGCAACTTAATAAGAACGCCAGCAAAGGAAGTTGACAAGACAAAGTGGGTCTGAAAATGCAAGGAACTGTTGAAGAGTAATTAGCTCGTTAGAAAGAAAAAAAAAGAGGCTGGGCGCAGTGGCTCACGCCTATAATCCCAGCACTGTGGGAGGCCAAGGCAGGTGGATAACCCGAGGTCAGTAGTTCGAGACCAGTCTGACCAACATGGAGAAACTCCATGTCTACTAAAAATATAAAATTAGCCGATCGTGGTGGCGCATGCCTGTAATCCCAGCTACTCGGGAGGCTGAGGTAGGAGAATCACTTGAACCCAGGAGGTGGAGTTTGCAATGAGCCGAGATCACACCATTGCACTCTAGCCTGGGCAACAAGAGTGAAACTCTGTCTCAAAAAAAAAAAAAAAAAGATGGGAAACAGGAGAAACAACCCAACAATTGTCTCAATATTTGAAAAGCTGTAATGTAGAAGAAATGGATTTTGTTCATTCATTTCTCACACATTTCTCAGACATCAAACATGGGCCAGATACTTGCTCGGCATTGGAGAGCAGCTAGAAAGAAGTCAAATGTGCCTGCACAGCATAACAAGAAAAACAGATGTAAAAAAGCATTGCAAGTGTGGTGATTTCTGCAAGGTATAAAAGGGAGGCAAGAAGTCATTGTTCCTGCTCCCTGAGGTACAGTAACACTGAATGACTTTTTTTTTTTTTTTTTTTTTGAGCTAGAATTTTATTCTCATCACCCAGGCTGGAGTGCAGTGGCACAATCTCGGCTCACTGCAACCTCTGCCTCCTGGATTCAACCAATTCTCCTGCCTCACCTCCTGAGTAGCTGGGACTACAGGCACATACCACCACACCTAGTTAATTTTTGTATTTTTAGTAGAGATGGGGTTTCCATGTTGGCCAAGCTGGTCTCGAACTTCTGACCTCAGGTGATCCACTCGTCTCAGCCTTCCAAAGTGCTGGAATTACAGGTGTGAGCCACCGTGCCTGGCCTAACACAGAACGACTCTTACTGGGTGAAATATCAATAGGTAAAAATGAAAGGGAGGCAGATTTCAGGGCAGAGTAAGAAAAGTTGTCCTGAGTTCCCAACAATGAGACAGGTGTCAGGAAGAAGTGAGTTCCTGTCAGTGGGAGGGTTCCATTGGTGGCCGACTGACCACCTGCCAGACACATTCCGCAAGGGATTCCCTCCTAGGAGAGGAGGTTAGCATAAGCACTCTCTACCAGCACAGATGCTGGTGTCCCAGAGTCCTGGACTTCATCTCAACAGAGTGAACAAAAGTTCTCTGAAAGAGGGCCATTTTTCAATAATGCCGTTTGGCTCTTCCAGTGTGCTACTGTCCAACAATTCAATAGAGCTGTCCAGTCTACAGAAAAGAAGGCAAGGGGCAACTTACTCCCAACTAAATGATACCCACTTACCTTTAGCAGATAAGTGAAACCTCCCCAACCCACTGTTAACAAAAATTTGAGTGAGGGAGAATTTACTGGGTAAAAACTGTAGCATCCAGAATGACAGTTAGCTGTGCCTCCTGGAAACAGTTTTTGGATAGAGAGAAATGTTTTTAGGAACCCA
Source organism: Aotus nancymaae (assembly GCF_030222135.1). Classification (NCBI taxonomy): domain Eukaryota; kingdom Metazoa; phylum Chordata; class Mammalia; order Primates; family Aotidae; genus Aotus; species Aotus nancymaae. The sequence goes on from NW_026988471.1 coordinate 37,205,765, forward strand.
CCTCTAACATTGCTCTGCACCATACATTCCAGAGACCACCCTTTCTTATCTCCTCAGCCTTGCCTTCAGAGGCAAGAATTGTTGAGTGCTCCTCAGGGATCCATTCTGGTAGAATGATAAGGAAGAATGCTCTTGTTTTCTATGATAAAGCCTCCATTTTCCGTTTTCCTGCTGAGGCAAGTAGCTGCAAGCCTGAGAGATTTATTATTTTGTGACTTAGGCCAATTTTGGAAGCTTGCAACTTTGAATCAAACTAGGAATGTGAAAAAAAAAAAAAAAGCAAAAAAAACAAATGTACAAACTTAGCAAGCCAGTGTGGAAAACTCAGAAGATAAAAAATATATCTCCTTTGACTAAATTATTCAAGTTGGCAACATCCCACCTCACAGATCAATTACTCATTTAATCATAATAACTTATAGCCACGTGGCACTTCAGGGACAGCTTACAAAGCATGTTCTTTCTTATTATCTCCTAGCTAGCTCTCCCAGCAGTCCTCTGCAGTGGGTATGGCTGGTGCTATCACGGAGCAGGTCCTGGACTATGAACCAGAAGAATCAGGCTTTATCTCCAGCCACCTCTTTAACTGATGTCCTTGCACAATTTCACTTAAGCTCTCAACCTCAAATTTCTCTTCTGTCCAAGAGAAGCTGAAACACTCACAAAGCTTCAGCTTCAGGGCCTGCCACTTGCACAGGTTGTGAATCTAATTTTGAATTCATCGTTTTGTGTTCTTGTCCTTAAACAGGGCTCCCCAAATTACAATTTCAGGTCACACAAAACCTAGATCAACCTCTTAATAATATTATACCTCCTCAGCCTAATTCTAGGAAGCCAAAATACGACAGGCGTCTCTATGACCTCCCTCAGCTCTGCCCCATGGCCTGTGTTGGTCATTAGGAATCCCAATGTCACAGGTGAACTCTGTTGGTGTCCCTCCTGGATGGCTGCAAAGGGCTCACAGCTGGCCTCTTCTCTGGAGAAGTGCTCTCAGCCACACAAGAGCCCCTCATCCTGGAGTGTGCACCACCAATCCCATCCAGGATAGCCAACAAATTCCTGATGGACGGGGAGTGAGCCCCTATACCCAAGGCTGCACCCCTGCCTGAAGGTGGAGCAACTCTGTGGTGCAAGTCATGTCCTTAGGGGTTAGATTGAAGCTAGACTCCTTCTGGGATCACATTCTTGCTTGGTTTCTCTCCATGTTTCATTCTGTTTCACTCACCCCTTTCTCCTACAGCGCTGCCCCACTAAGATGTGCTCCCGAAGCCTCACCTGGGGATCAGCTTCTAAGGCACCCAAGCTGAGACACAGAATAAGAAGAGTGCCATTTATTTCCTGTATTGAAGACTGTCTGGTTCACTTTCAAACGTAGTCAAAGAGCCATAAGCCTCCAAAACCCCTTGCAGCTCAGGCTATGGTGGAGATGGGGGTATATATATTCCCCAATAAGCAACTTGGTCTGAGACCCATCCTGGGCCCCAAACAAAGTCCATATACTTAATGAGTTATAAGTACCTTCAGGGCTGGGCGTAGGGGTTCACGCATGTAATCTGAGCACTTTGGGAGGCTGAGACGGGTGGATCACGAGGTCAGGAGTTCAAGACCAGCCTGGCCAACATGGTGAAACCCCATCTCTACTACAAATACCAAAAAATTATCCAGGTGCAGTGGTGGGCACCTGTAATCCCAGCTACTCAGGAGGCTGAGGCAGAGAATTGCTTGAACCTAGGAGGCAGAGGTTGCGTGAGCCAAGATTATGCCACTGCACTCCAGCCTGGGAGACACAGCAGGACTCCATCTCAATAAAAAAAAACAGTACCTTCGGAATAATACATTTCGGAGGCTGAAGGTGGAAGAGCTATTTTATAAAACCCTACACTGTGACCAACCACCCTAGTATCTTCTCAGAATCTTTTGCTTTGGGTGTTAGGAAGGGCACCAAAAGAGGAGAAAAGAATGAACAGTGGCATCGTGTCCCTTTTAATCATTCTCTTGGCACCTTCTACCTGCAGGAGATTTATAGCTAGTTCTTTGTCCTGGCTAAATAGAAGAGGAATCAAAGAGCTCTCCAATGTTGTCTATCAGTTTAAAGAGAGAGTTTAGGAGTAAAGGGATTTAGAGCCTGTTTGTGTCTCATCCCATACTCAGTTTGTGACTTTAAATTAATTAGTCATCGCCCTTCAGCACCCCCATGTGAAGCATGGAGATTTACTTCCACATCTCACAAAGACCAAAGATCCCGAAAAGGATCATCATAACAGCAAGACTGCCATCCGTAAGAGAGACATAATTTTTAAAAATTAAAAAACATAGGCTGGGCATGGTGGCTCATGCCTGTAAGCCCAGCACTTTAGGAGGCTGAAGTGGGTGGATCACGAAGTCAGGAGTTCAAGACCAGCTTGACCAACATGGTAAAACCCCATCTCTACTAAAAATATAAAAATTAGCCAGGCATGGTGGCAGGTGCCTGTAATCCCAGCTACTTGGGAGGCTGAGGCAGGAGAATCACTTGAACCCAGAAGGCGGAGGTTGCAGTGAGCCAAGATTTCACCACTGTACTCTAGCCTGGGCAACAGAGCGAGACTTCGTCTCAAAAAAAAAAAAAGATAAAGACAGAGTCTTGCTATGTTGACCAAGCTGCTTTCGAACTCCTGGCCTCAAGCAATCCTCTTGACTCAGCCTCCCAAAGCACTGGGATTACAGGTGTGAGCCACTGCCCCTGGCCAAGACATAATTTTTAATCATCAGAAAGAACACACAAGAAATTCCTCAGGAAAGGGAATAAAATGTGAGGCAGAAAGGAAATATTCATCACTCGGGCAGGTGCTTCTTGCTCCCCTAGACTCTTACCCTGAGGCATCTGGAGATAACTAATCCTCTATCTGCCTCTATTAAAGAGATAGGTATGGGCTTTGCAGACAAACTATGAGGATCTAGGACAAATCCAGGGTCATCTTTCAAGGGAGGGAGCAGCAGGTGGGCTTGATAAACTTCAGATTTCAGAATCAGGCTACAAGAAGTTGGGAAAGACTGATTCAGTGACTGGGACCCATGGAACTCACCCAAGTGAGGCTCCAAACGCGCTATGTGAACCCGAGCAGAACCACTGCTTTTCTGAGCCAGCAGCTTCCTGTAGACTCTTGGAACTGATCTCAGGATGTGGCAGCCTTAAACTTGAGTGGGGAGCAAAATAACTGTATGTGCCTTTGGTTAAATTGCTTGCTATTCATTTCCTCATGTCTCTTTTACTCATCTTTCAAGGCTCGTGTCAGATTCAGATTGAGGCTCTGATGTAAACTGTGAAGTAACAAATGTAAATGTAAGATAATAGTACCTGTGGAAATAAATACCAAAGAGAGTGAAAAGGAAAGCTCTTAAGAATTGAAAGAAAGGAGGCCGGGTGTAGTGGCTCACACCTGTAATCCTAGCACTTTGGGAGGCCAAGGCGGGAGAATCACAAGGTGAGGAGTTCAAGACAAGCCTGGCCAATATGGTGAAACCCCATCTCTACTAAAAATACAAAAGTTAGCGGGACACGTTGGCGGGCACCTGTAATCCCAGCTACTCAGGAGGCTAAGGCAGGAGAATTGTTTGAAGCCGGGAGGCAGAGGTTGCAGTGAGCTGAGGTTGCACCACTGCTCTCCAGCCTAGACGACAGAGCGAGATGTTGTCTCAAAAAGAAAAAAAATACTGGAAACTAGGTAATTTATAAAGGAAAAAGGTTTAATTGAGTCACAGTTCTGCATGGCTGGGAGGCCTCAGGAAACTTACAATCATGGCAGAAGAAACCTCTTCACAGGGCAACAGGAGAATGAGTGCCCAGCAAAGGGGGAAAGCCCCTTATAAAACCATCAGATCTCGTGAGAACTAACTCACTATCACGAGAACACAATGGGGAAAACTGCCCCTATGATTCAGTTATCTCCACCTGGTCTCTCACACAGTGGGGATTATGGAAACTACAATTCAAGATGAGATTTGGTGGGAACACAGACAAACCATATCACCTACTGTTGAGGGGGAGGTGAAGAGTCTCATGCCCAGTGTTTCCGGCAAGAATGAATCTGTCTATAGGAGTGTGCACCTGTGTCTCCCTATCACAAGCCACTGCACGTGGCCCATCTGTCTTACTGTTCTCTGCCGTGACCTCTGGTTCCAATTACCTTTCCAGCTCCCTATCCTTCCATGAACACTGGTGGCATTGGCTGGGGTTCTGTTTGTTCTAGTCTCTTTCCCAGGACAGATGGATGCTTGAATAAATATGTTGGATACAAATAGGGCACCCAAACTCTCCTTAGAAATCCCATTTTGTGCCCTGCATGTTCAGCCCAGATAGAATTCCCACGGACCAGACCAGCTGGATCAGACTCAGCTCTACCCTCGCTTAGTGGTTTGGACCACAGTTCCCCCTCCTGAGGAGGAGGGGTCTGCGGCCATTCTCTCCCCTCCACTCCAAGTCAACATTGGTTGCAATTAGCTCCCTCCTCCTCATTAGGAGCCCATAGTACTGATAATGACCATTTTTCATATCTTTTTCTAAAAATATCAGCAAAAACAAGAAAGGCACAAGATAAAAGGCTCAAAGGAAATATGAAGCACATAGTTTTAAATTTTTCACCCTGCAAAGGAAGAATCAAAGACAATTGAAATATTAGTGAAGGGAGTACAGGTAGATAAAAATATGTATTTACATATTAGTATGCTGACCCTTGGTGGGGGGAACTTTCAATTTTAAAAACTTAGCTGATAAAATGATAAAGCTTGCAAAACCCAGGATGCCTGTGAAATAAACATACCTTGCATGTGCTGCACAAATTAATATGATTTTATAATATATAAACATTGTTGATGTACTGGGTGTCATGGTTAATTTTGTGTCAACCTGACTGGGCCACAGGGTACCAGATATGGTCAAACATTATTTTGGATGTGAGAGTGTTTTTGGATAAGATTAACATTTAATTTGATAGACTGAGTGATATGGTTCGGATCTGTGTCCCTACCCAAATTTCATGTCAAATTGTAATCCCCAGTGTTGGAGGTGGGGCCTGGTGTGGAGTGACTGGATCAATGGACAGATTTCCCCCTTTGGTGCTATTCTTGTGATAGAGTTCTCAGGAGACCTGGTTGTTAAAAGTGTGTGGGGGCCGGGCATGGTGGCTCATGCCTGTAATCCCAGTACTTTGGGAGGCCAAGGCAGGTGGATCACGAGGTCAGGGGTTCAAGACCAGCCTGACCAACATGGTGAAAACCCGTCTGTACTAAAAATACAAAAATTAGCTGGGCGTGGTGGCAGACACCTGTAATCCCAGCTACTCTAGAGGCTGAGGCAGAAGAATTGCCTGAACCTGGGAGGCAGAGGTTGCAGTGAGCCAAGATCGTGCCACTGCACTCCAGCCTGGGCGACAGAGTGAAACTTTGTCTCAAAAAAAAAAAAAAGGGGTGTGGGACCACCCCGCTCTCTTTTGCTCCTGCTCTAGCCAGGTAAGACGTGCCTGCTTTCCCTTCACCTTCCATCATGATTCTAAGTTTCTTGAGGCCTTTCTAGAAGCTGCTATGCTTCTAGAAAGCACAAGAGTGCCCCTTGACCTCTTTTCTTTATAAATTACCCAGTCTTTATATTTCTTTATAGCAGTGCAAGAATAGACTAATACACTGAATACAGCAGATTCCCCTGTCTGATGTTCAATCAGTTGAAAGACTGAAGAGAACAAAAGTTTGACCCTCCCCTAAGTAAGAGAGGAATTCCTTCTGTCTGACTGCCTTTGAACTGGGACATTCGTTTTTTTCCTGCCTTCAGACTCAAACTGAAACATCAGTTCTTCTTGGATCTCAAGCCAAATGGCCTTCAGACTGGAACTACACTATCAGCTCTTCTGGTTCTTAGCACTTGAACTGGAACTACATCATTGGCTCTCTTGGGTCTCTAGTTTGCTGAATCACCCTGCAGACCTTGGAACTTGCCAGCCTCTAAAACTGAGTGAGCCAGTTTCTTCACACACACACAAACACACACACACACCCTACTGGTTCTGTTTCTCTGGAGAACCCTGACTACCACACTGGGTCATCCTCAAATAAGCACAAAGCAGATATTAAGCTGCTGGGCCAGAATGAAATAGCTTCTGCTATTCATCTAAGAGTTTGCAAATAGGTGGTGCCATGATTGTTTCCAAGCCGCATCAGGCAGGAGTGGACTTGGAGTGACAGAGTAAGAGTGCAGTGCCCCTTGACCTCAAAGCATTGTGCCTGGAGCCAAGAGGAGTAATCTGGGGCACCCAATGCCAAGTGAGGCTGGTTGCAAACAAAGTGCCAGTTGATAAAAAGCAGCTTGAAGGGCTTGGACTGGAAATTCAGGAAGCAGAAAGACAAAGGTGGGAACAGAGATGGGAAACTGTCCATTAGGAGAGTGGCTGGAGTAGCTTTCAATAAGGCCCCTGTGGCCTCACGGGGCCAGGAAGGAAGCCATGTAGGCATCAAGTGGATCTGCATATTTCTCTTTCTCCAGGAGCCCATCCAGGAAGTCCCAGAGGTGAAGGAACACTGACAGCATGCCTGTTTGTAATGCCAATTTATCTGCCAGTCAGAAAGCAGACAAGGACTTTCTCCTGCAGTCACAACTCAATCTACTGATCTCTAAAATTCATCATTCTTGTAACAGGCAAGGATGACTACAGCCCAAAACTTAAACTATCTAAGCCTCTGGAACCGAGATTCAAACTGTTTAGCGGGAAGTCCCAACTTCTTTTATCTTGACTATTGTATTTCTCACACTGGTATAAAGAACTGCATGAGAATGGGTAATTTATGAAGAAAAGAGGTTTAATCCACTCACAGTTCTGCATGGCTAGGGAAGCCTCAGGAAACTTACAATCATGGCAGAAGATGAAGGGGAGAAACAAGGCACGTCTTCTCATGGCTGGAAAGGAGGCAGGGAGAGAGAGTGAAGTGGGAATGCTACGTACTTTTAAACAATAAGAGCTAAACAACCAGATCTCAGGTGAACTCACTATCACAAGAGCAGCAAGGGCAAATCCTCCCCCACCTGCCCCATCCAATAATCTCCTGCCAGGCCTCTCCGCCAACATTGCAAATTACAATTCAACAAGATCCGGGTGAGGATGCAGAGCCAAATCATATCAACTCTTAAGGAATATGATTAACCATTTAGGTCAAGCCTGGCAAATAGAACAGGTCATTGAATGGGTAATATGATTTGGGACCCAAAATCATACAGTCTGGGAGGATGCAGGGCCTCTGACTGAAACGGCCACCAGGGGTTTTGCTAGAGCTAGCTAGTTACAAATGTGGAGAGCAGAAGGTACATCCTGTCAGAGGGCAAGAGTGACCAGTGAGAGAAGAGAAGGAGGGACCCTCATGTGGACCAAAAGCTGGAATTGCCACAGTTACTCTCATGCTTAAAATTCTTCTTTGGTTTCCTCTTGTCAATGGGGAAATTTCAATTACCACTGCCTATTAACGGGACACACAGGGTTTGGCTCAGCCCCATCTCTCTCTTTATTTATTTATTTTATTTTTTATTTTTTGTAAAAGGTCTTACTCTGTCATCCAGGCTGTGGTGCAGTGGCACAATCACCTCCACCTCCCAGGTTTAAGCAATCTTCCCTCCTCAGCCTCCCAAGTAGCTGGGACTACAGGCACTCATGCCCATGCCTGGCTGATTTTTTAATTTTTTGTAGAGATGGGGATCTCACTATGTTGCCCAGGCTAGTCTCAAACTCCTGGGCTTAAGCAATCCTCCCATTTCAGCCTCCCACAGTGCTGGAATTAAAGACGTGTGCCATAGTGCCTGACTTAGCCCTGACTCTTCACATGATCTCCAGTCTCCCTTCAGGCATCCAGACTATTGGCGGCTTGATTGACCCAGTGATGTGACCACACATCAGCTTTTCTCCCTCTGGAATAATCCCACCTTCCACATGCCCATATGCCTTGGAATTGCCCTCTCATCCTCAAGAATCAGCTGCTCCCTCCCCAGTAACCTGTCTCCCAGGTGACCACTCCCTCTTGGGCCACTACAGTAGCCTCAGCACCTATTTAACAACTCTGTAAATCCCTCCAGGTGGAGGTGACCATGTCATATCAACCACTCTATTTCCAGAGCCCAGCACCATGCGTGCCATAGAAATAGATATTTAACTGATGTCTGTTGAATCAAATTGGATTGGAATTGGCTGTAACTCCAAGGTAACAAGCCATTTTCTTTGTTGATTCATAAAATGTGTGAAAAGAAAAATGAAGTTATAAGTGCCTATCATCCCCAGACAAATTAAAAGACAAATTCCATGTGAATTTTGGATATGAATATTCTGGGCTGGGCATCGTGGCTCACGCCTATAATACCAACAGTATAGTAGGCCAAGGCAGGCGGATCACTTGAGGCCAGAAGTTCGAGACCAGTCTGGCCAACATGGTGAAACCTCATCTCTACTAAAAATACAAAAACTAGCTAGGCCTGGTGGCACACGCCTGTAATCCCAGCTACACAGGACGTTGAGGCATGAGAATTGCTTGAACCTGGGAGGCAGAGGTTGCAGTGAGCCAAGATCACACCACTGCACTCTAGCCTGGGTAACAGAGCAAGACTATGTCTCAAAAAAAAAAAAAAAAAAAAGGAAAAAGAAACCAGGCACAGTGGTTCACATCTGTAATCCCAGCACTTTGGGAGGCTGATGGCAGCAGATCACCTGAGGTCAGGAGTTCGAGACCAGCCTGACAAACATGGTAAAACCCTCTCTCTACTCAAAATACAAAAATTAGCCAAGCATGATGGTGGATGCCTATAATCTCAGCTACTTGGGAGGCTGAGGTGGGAGAATTGCTTGAACCTGAGAGATGGAGGCTGCAGTGAGGCAAGATGGTGCCATTGCACTCCAGCCTGGGCAACAGAATGAGATTCCATCTCAAAAAAAAAAAAAAAAATAGAAAAAAGAAAAAGAAAATTCTGTCAGGATATAGATGGAGGTAAAACCAAATTTGTCTCTTTAGTTTATAGTCACACTTTAGACCCAGGATTACACTCAGTTGACTTTATCTATTAGTGGTTGTAAAACAAATGGGCTTTCTGGTTAATCAAATAAAGAATCACCATAAAAGAAAACTGAAGTCTTAGGTTCTTATCCTGATTTTCCACTTACTACCACCTATGGACTTTGGGCAAGTCCCTTCAGCTTAATTCCTTCAGTTTTAAAATGTGGATTATAGGCTGGGCATGGTGGCTCACGCCTGTAATCCCAGCACTTTGGGAGGCTGAGGTGGGGGGATCATGAAGTCAGGAGTTCGAGACCAGCCTGGCCAACATGGTAAAACCCCCGTCTCTACTAAAAATACAAAAAATTAGCTGGGCGTAATGGTGGGTACCTGTAATCCCAGTTACTCAAGAGGCCGAGGTGGAAGAATCTCTTGAACCCAAAAGGCAGAGGTTGCAGTGAGCTGAGATCACACGACTGCACACGACTGCACTCCAGCCTGGGCAACAGAGTGAGACTCTGTCTCAAAAAAAAAAATGTGGATTATAACATTTTCTTGTTGAAAATGCAGGATAAGCTGGAAATAAATCTGTCAATGTAAGGTATTATTAGGCATAGATGGCCAATTTCCCAAGAATGAACTTCAAACATATTTAACACCAAAAAATATTAAACAAAGATTGCACCTTTCTTGCATGATTCAGAAGGTACTACAGTGAGTGCTCCAGGCTCTTCATGATAAATATCATTTACTATTACAACATAAATTTGTTCAAATACCAGTTCATAGACAGTTTCATTTGATAGAATGGTACATAAGCCACTTTAAAATAATATTATATCATTTTGGTATTGGCATCCTGTAGAAAAATCTAATGAGATGATTACCAAGCCAGCTTTAAGGTTTTGGGACTTAAATGGATACTTAAGAGATATAAAGGTTTATTTCAGCTCTGCCAGCGTAATCACTGTTTACTGGTCCCGAGTGGATTTGGAAGGATGGTGGTAAGCATTACAATGTGTGGTCAGTGATTCACACCCAAATCATTGTTTTCAGGCCAGCACATCAACTATTGGGCCTTGTAAACTTCTTAGTTATAGGGAGGTTGGACAGCCTTGGGGATTAGTTTCATCCAAAGAGAATTTGAAAGGCTGATCTTGACTGTAAGCCTGAAAATTCTTGTTTACCACGGTGACATAGAAAGTGCATTCAAGGGAAAATATCAGTGCTCCTTCAGACTTTCCAGAAACTATACATTGTGGTGGAGATTTCTTCATAAAGAAGTGGCCTGGGAGATGAACAAAAGCAATACATTGAGTCTAATCTAATTTCACTCAACATTAAAAGATGCTAATTTCAGGCAGGCACAGTGGCTCACACCTGTAATCCCAGCACTTTGGGAGGCTGGTGGTGGGCGGATTATGAGGTCAAGACATCAAGACCATCCTGGCCAATATGGTGAAACCCTGTCTCTACTAAAAATACAAAAATTAGCTGGGCATGGTGGTGCACCCCTGTAATCCCAGTTACTCAGGAGGCTTAGGCAGGAGAATCGGAGGAACTGGGGAGGCAGAGGTTGCAGTGAGCCCAGATCCCGCCACTGCACTGCAGCCTGGCAACAGATCGAGACTCCATCTTAAAAAAAAAAAAGAGAGAGATGCTAATTTCATTCCTGGTGGGATCAAAAAGAAAAAGTGGAAACTATTCTTGGTGCAGACTGTGCATTAAAGTCTTAGATTAGCCAGGCATGGTGGAGCACACCTGTAGTCCCAGCTACTCTAGAGGCTGAGATGGGAGGATTCCTTGAGCTCAGGAGTTCAAGACCAGCCTGGGCAACATAGCGAGACTGACCCCGCCGCCATCTCAAAAAACAAAAAAATCTCTAGAGAAATAAAACGAGTTTGGATAGAGAGGAGAACAGAGAATTGAATGAATGAGTGATTCAAACTAAGAAAAGGCTGGAAATGAGATCAAGAAATCAAAAATCATGGTAAAAGGGAAAAAGAAGCTACTTGAGAGGCTTTGAAAGATATTTCTCCCATGTAATGTTGAGGGAAGCTTTATAAAGCTTTCGAATTTTTGACATTATGTACAAAAAAATCCAAAAGTACTGGCAGTGATGCAGGTGGTAACAGTGGTCTGGGAGGTGCTAGAGAGAACCAGAAGTCAAGAGCAGCAGCAGTGAGGGAGAGTGCCTTTGCATTACTGCTTTGAAAGCACAGCCTGTGCCAGACCTTACTTCTCCAGTGAGGTCCCTGGAGCAGCAGCCTCACTGGGAGCTGGTTTGACCCGAAGAATCCCAGCCCCTGCAGACCTACTGAATCTGAATCTGCATTTCAACAGGATTCCCAGGAAACCAGATGCACATTAGATTGAGCCTTAACCTTTTTTAGGGCTCTTGCAACTCTATCTCCTTTTTTTTTTTTTGATACAGAGTCTCACTCTGTCACCAGGCTGAAGTGCAGTGGCACGATCACAGCTCACTGCAACCTCTGCCTCCCCGGTTCAATCAATTCTCCTGCCTCATCCTCCTGAATAGCTGGGACTACAGGCACATGCCACCATGCCTGGCTAAATTTTGTATTTTTAGCAGAGACGGGATTTCACCATGTTGGCCAGGATGGTCTTGATCTCTTGACCTCGTGATCTGTTCACCTCGGCCTCCCAAAATGCTGGGCTTACAGGTGTGAGCCACCACGCCAGGCCATTTTTTAAAAAATTAAGATGGGATCTCGCTATGTTGCCAGGCTGGTCTCAAACTCCTGGACTCAAGCACTCCTCCCACCTCAGCCTCCCAAAGTACTGGAGTTACAGGCATGAGCCACAGTGCCCACCCCTCTCCTTCTATTTTTTTCTTTTCTTTCTTTCTTTCTTTTTTTTTTTTTTCCTGGAGACAGAGTTTCACTCTGTTGCCCTGGCTGGGGTGCAATGACACGATCTTGGCTCACTGCAACCTCTGCCTCCTGGATTCAAGTGATTCTCCTGCCTCAGTTTCCTGAGTAGCTGGGATTACAGGTACCTGCCACCATGCCTAGCTTATTTTTTTATTTTTAGTGGAGACAGGGTTTTACCATATTGGTCAGGCTGGTCTCGAACTCCTGACCTCAGGTGATCCACCCACCTCGTCATTCCAAAGTGTGGTAATACAGGTGTGAGCCACTGCACCCGGCCACTATTTTTTCTTCTTTTCCCCTTCCCCTTTCATCATCTTCTTCCTCAAATTCCAAAAAAGCATCATGTGTGAAAATCAATATGTTGTGTGTTTACACCTCTACTTTGTCCTAATTCAAAGCACAAGCTAGCCTCAATTCATAAACACGTGAACAACACAGTTGCACTGGGCCCCAGAAAGCCAACAGGCAAGAAGATCCCTCCCCCACAACATCTATATTTGTGTCATTTATTTATACAGAGGCTTAAGTATACACAGTGCTTTGTGGGGGAACATGCCCAGAAAAGAATACAATCCTTGCTCTTTACAAAATATTTTTCTTTTTCTCTCATAACCCTAGGGAATAGCAAGGGTGGTGATGGAATTATGAAATCTTCAGACAAAAATATATAAAATGAATAGAAGGAAGCCATAGGCATTTTTTAGAGCCTCCAGACCTAAGAAAACAAGGCTCTTCCAAACAATATGCATGAGCAGATTTTTGCTTCATGTGAAAACAAGCTCTCAGTTATCTGAAGGAAGCTAAAACACACACACGTGCGCACGCGCGCACACACACACACAAGGAGATTTTAAAGGCATTCGGTCAAAGATATTTATAAAAGTACATTTTAAAAGACTGGGGTGAAGTGGTGCGATCTCGGCTCACTGCAACGTCTTCCTCGTGGGTTCAAGTGATTCTCCTGCCTCAGCCTCCCGCGTAGCTGGGATTACAGGCACATGCCATCATGCCCCACTAATTTTTGTATTTTTAGCAGAGACGAGGTTTTGCCATGTTGCCCAGGCTGGTCTCAAACTCCTGGCCTCAAGCGATCCACCTGCCTCAGCCTCCCAAAGTGCTGAGATTAAAGGCATGAGCCACCATGTCCCGCCTGGTATAATTTTAAATTTATAAAAATGTTGCAGAGATAGCTCAATGAGTTCCCATACAGTTGTCCCCCAGCTTCTCCTAATGTTAACATCTTTTTTTTGTTTGTTTTTTTAGAGAGTCTCGCTCTGTCGCCCAGGCTGGAGTGCAGTGGCATGACCTCAGCTCACTCAACCTCCGCCTCCCAGGCTCAAGTGATTCTCCTGTCTCAGCCTCCCGAGTAGCTGGGATTACAGGTGCATGCCATCACACCCGGCTAATTTTTTTATTTTTAGTAGAGACAGGGTTTCCCCACATTGGTCAGGCTGGTCTTGAACTCCTGACTTTGTGATATGCCCACCTCAGCCTCCCAAAGTGCTGAGATTGCAGGCCTGAGCCACCACGCCCGGCCATGTTAACATCTTATTCAACCAGGGTACATATGTCTAAACTAAGAAATCAACCTTGTTACAATACTATTAACTAAACTACAGACTTTTATTTGGACAGCACATTTTTCCACTAATGTTCTTTAGTCCAGGATCCCAAGTTTCATCGAACATTAATACATTTTTATATAACAATACAGAAAAATCACAGGATAATACATGATAATATCTCAGCAGTGAAACGACCCAGGTCGCGCCTGCAGGGGTGTGAGGCTGTTTCATACAGCATTGGGGGCAGGCATTCCGGCTCTCAGGAAAAACTAACATGGTTCAATGTATGCTGACTGCCCAAGGAATTTGCAGTTCACGTTAGGTAAAGGATATAAAGCTCTGATTATGAACTCTGGGGCCAGAGTGGACCACGGAGTCGAACATTTCCATGAAAAAGAGGGAAGACTTACTTTCCCAAGCCCTGAAGTCACACTTCCTGCCCCGTACTCTAGGCGCCATGCAAGCCTCAGGACTCATGCTTATTTCTGAATCGAGGTCTCAAGTAAAAAGAAGAAAAATAAACATATAGACTTGCCCCTTCTGTGGAGTCTTCTACGCCTCTCTAGGGGCCACCTTCCATGAGGCTGGTGAGGCAGGGGGCGACAGCGGGAGGGAGAAACGTTGCACACTCCTCGCCGCAGCGTCATCGGCGTCCGTGGGGGGGCTCTCAGCGATGGCTTCTCCGCTTCAGGGCCATTGGTCTTTGAGCCAGACTCGCTGCCTAAGACAAGCTAAGACTGGCATATTAGCATTCCGACTATATTTAACTTGGAATAAATTCGAGATTTAGCCCTGTAGCTGGGATGGAATTTTTCCCCTTCCCCTGCCCTCCCTCTTCCTGCCCTGGAGCTGGGTCTAGGGTGAAGCAAATGAGGGCCGAGAGGAAGATGCAGGGAGGCTCTTCCACCACCATGAGAGTGAGCGCCCGTCCCCTAAAATTTTTCACTCTGGGTTCCTTGCTTGTCCACACCTCAGCGAGGTCACCTCTTCCTCATCTGCTGCTTCACGCCCACCGTGTTGTCAGGATGATTTAGCACCTACAAAATGAAAAGGGGGCCAAAAAAATCCCCAAAAGTCTAGCTTCCCCCTGTTAAGTGTTCAAAGTGTCCTAACTTCCAGCTTTGAAATTGGACTGAAGATGAATCATGCTCCTGGCACCCCCTGGTGAGGGCCCAAGTTGAGCAGATGGCAGCCATGGGGGACCAAAAATGGAACCCTAGACAGAGACACTAGCTGGGTGACCCAAGGCAAGGTGCACTTTGATCTGGCACATCTGTTGAATCTATATATTAAGAGTTTGGGGTTTTAGAAAGAAGAAAGATTCTAGACTCTGAGATTTCCTTTTTTTTTTTTTTTTTTTAGATGGAGTCTCTGTCGCCCAGGCTGGAGTGCAGTGGCATGATCTCGGCTCACTGCAACCTCCACCTCCCGGGTTCAAGCGATTCTCCTGCCTCAGCCCCCTGAGTAGCTGAGATTACAGGCAGGCGACACCACACTCAGTTAATTTTTGTATTTTTAGTAGAGAAAGGGTTTCGCCATGTTGGTCAGGATGGTCTCGAACTCCTGACCTTATGATCCACCTGCCTCAGCCTCCCAAAGTGCTGGGATTACAGGTGTGAGCCACCATGTCCGGCTTTTTTTTTTCTTTTGAGACAGAGTCTCATTCTGTCACCCAGTCTGGAGTGCAAGGGCACAATCACAGCTCACTGCAGCCTCTGCCTCCCAGATTCAAGGATTCTCCTGCCTCAGTCTCCTGAGTAGCTGGGACTACAAGCACCCACCACCACGCCCAGCTAATTTTTGTATTTTTAGTAGAGACAGAGTTTCACCATGTTGGCCAGGCTGCTCTGGAACTCCGTACCTATAGCGGTCCGCCCGCCTTGGCCTCCCAAAGTGCTGGGATTACAGGTATGAGCCACCCAGCTGACACTCTCTGAGATTCCTGACTTAGAAATGTAAACAATGGAAAGAAGCTGAGAGAGCAGACAAGTAGTCTCCAGAGAGATCTAATTGGCAGATGAGAGCAGAACTTTACAGGTTATTGTTCTGTCTCCAGATACCCTGGACATCCAAGCAGGACTAGTAGCTCAGAATTGCCCCCAAACACCTCAGTCTTAATTTTCTCATATGAAAAATAAAGGAATTTTGATTAGTGAATGGTTATCAACCATGACTATACATTAACATCACAAGGAGGCTTTGCAAACACCAGTGCCTGAGCACCCACTGGAGATGTGATTGAATCAGTCAGGCCTAGCCACCAGTCCTTTTTAAACTCCCCAGGTGGTTCTACTCTACTGCCAGGCTTGAGAACCTCTATGATGGGTGAGGTTTCAGATTCCTTCTTTGACTCTCTGTGATCCTGGGAGATAATAGGTAACTGCTTTTTGACTTGGCTTCTTGGGATAGAATCCAATTCAGGTGTTCCCATTAAAATAACCAAAAGTGTAAAGAAAGGTTAAGGGTCCTTAATTAAGTCTTTGACCCTCTGGAAGAAGGAAGTTGGGGAAAAGACAGCCATGAGGGCAAGGTTAATGAATACATTTTAAGTAAAAACTGCTCCAGAGACTCACAGCCTCCATGGCAGCTAAAAAGTCAAAATTAAGTTGCTCTGTGTGCTCAGAAGCCAGCAGGCCCAGCCCAGGGGCATGGCCTTGTAGCCCTGATCATTATGCAGTTCCAGCTGCCCTCCTAGGCGGGTGCAGGCCCTTGAGTAATCAGCTGACAATCTCAAGTTGACCTCCTGGGAGGCCACCAAAGCCCAAAACTAGAGGTCACCCGGGTTTGACAAGAATGGCGGCCAGCCTGGGCTTCTGAGCAGCAAATGACAGTCAGCTGCAGTGAGTACGGTAGGTGTTAGAGCCTTAGCAAGTTGATCGCATGCTGAGCACAGTGAAAGCCTGAAAGGCACATGGAAGACTGGGCAACGGTGGATTGGAGGACCCAAGTCCCAGGGCAGAGGTACATCTAGTACCTCACAGTAGATAATCCTAATACAGCTGCACAGTGCATTACAACAGGCAGGCTCTTACCCAGGGCATAAAGGTGTTTTTTTCTTTGTTTTTGTTGTTTTGTTTTGTTTTGTTTCTTTCTCTCTAGACTTTCCATGTATACTATGAATGCCAAGTCCTGTGAACACCAACTGATGCTTTCAAAGAGCCTGCTGCCTCAGAGCATGTGATGTGGAACTTTCTGGTGGCCTGAGCGTGGAAGTTCTCAACCTCAGCTGCACACTGGGTTTAGTTAGTCCGGAGTGAGATCTAGGCATCAGTATATTTTTTAAGCTCCCCATGTGATTCTAGTATGCAGCCAAGGGAAAAAAAAACACTGGGCTAAGCCACTCCTGGCCGAGTTGGGGAGGTGACGAGATGGATTGGAAGGGACCATGGCAAGGATTCTTAGGGGAATCAAGGAGGAGATGAAAGGAGGACGCAGACATGGGGATCTGGCAAGTTTTCAGAAATCACTGCTGATGCCTTTTAAAGCTAAAGCCATTATCAAGTCTTATTCATCCATTCATCCACTCACCAGTGACTAATATTGCTGTGTGTCAGGAATATAAAGATGAATTAAGACCCAGTCCCTGCCCTTAGGGAGCACACAGTAGGAGAGACAGACCCGTGAACACATGGTGGTGTAATCAAAGTTGGTCATGGACTGTATATATACTCAATTCTGGGGCTCCTAGGGCACCCCATTCTGTGGGTGAGGGGCAAGCTCACCCCAATGTCAGGCGTGCTGGGAAGAGGCTAAAGCTAAAATATCCAATGAGAGCTTGCAAGGAGGGCCTTGGACAGGGGAAAGGCAAGAACTTCTTGGGCTTTCTGGGCTTCCACTCCAGAGCCTGTGTCCTGAGAAGACTGTGAAGTAGGTACTCAAGGATACTCTACTGGACAACTCCAGGGGGTGTCATTCATTTCTATTTTATGAAAACACTGCCCACTAGAGTTGTGCACCTAAGTAGCATTGCCAGTGTGATAAGAGAAGCTGACCCTGACCCGAGAGCTCTGGGAGGTACCTCTGCCATATCAAATAATGGCAGAGGTACCTCCCAGAGCTCTCGGGTCAGAGTCAGCTCCTATGAGAAACACGGGAACAGATCTAGGCCTGTGGGCTCTGAGAACAGCCACATCTAGAAGCCAGGCAGAAGATTCTCTATTTTTCTTTCCTGTTTTCCCAGAGCCTTCAGTGAAATAGAATTAAGGAGAGGTCTGTGGCCACCCTTCGGGCTGGCATGGTTCCAGACACTGGCATCCACAGTGGCCAGGGTAGTTGTGGCATCCCCAGAACTGCAGAGAGATTCACCACAACATGGGTAGTGCTATGGTTTGCACGTGTCCCCCAAAAATTCATATGTTAAAAACTTAATCCCTAATGCAACGGTGTTGGGAAGTGGGACCTAGTGAGAGGTGACTGGGTCATGAGAGCAAAGCCCTCGTGAATGGATTAGTATCATTATTAAAAGAGTGGGTTGTTACAAAGCAAGTCTGGCTCCTGATGCCTGTTGGTTTTGGGTGCTCACTTCTGCCTTCTCCCTTCCACCATGGGATGACCCTCTCCAAATGTCAGTGGCATGTTGTTGGATTGCCCAGCATCCAGAACTGAATAAATCTCTTTTCTTTGTAAGTTACACTGTCTGTGCTATTCTGCTGAAGCAGCAGCACAATGGACTAAGACAGGCAGTGACCCAGAGTGACAATCTCCCATGCCTCAGACCTCACCCAAACACCCACTGAAATACACTAGATGGAAGGGAGGCTAGAAAGGGGAGTTGCAGTCCTGCCGCCATGCTGGTGGGGATGTGCAGCCAGCGTGGGCTTAATTATTGTTGGCTTTTTTGTTTTGTTTTTGAGACGGGGTCTCACTCTGTCCCCCAACTGGAGTGCAGTGGCACAGTCTCAGCTCACTGCAACCTCCACCTTCCAGGTTCAAGCAGTTCTCCTGCCTCAGCCTTCTGAGTAGCTAGGATTAGAGGCGTGTGCCAATATGCCCAGCTAACTTTTGTATTTTTAGTAGAAATGGGGTTTCACCATGTTGGCCAGGCTAGTCTCAAACTCCTGACCTTATGATCCACCCACCTTGGCCTCCCAAAGTGCTGGAGTTACAGGCGTGAGCCACCATGGCCAGCCCTGGCTTAATTATTAATGTGACCTCATTTGTACTCGTAACATAGTGAGGCTTGGGGAAAATGTGGAAGTGGGTAAGAACATTCAAATGACACTTTAAGTATTGCATTAGATTAAAAAAAAAAAAAAAGCCCTGCATGTGGGCAAGAGGGACCCCAGTGATCTCTCTTAATATGTTCAAAGAAATCAAGGAGGGCCTCTCAGTGGCACTGTCTGAGCTGGGCCTTAAAAGGCTAATGGACCTCAGCTAAGTGGACTGAGCCAGTGACACCATCTGAGCTGGGTCTTAAAAGATGAATGGACCCCAGCCAAGCAATCCAGGTGCAGGGGACAGCATGTACACAGGTATATGGGGCAAATGCCTTCTGTGGTCTGGGAATTGTCTGTGTCTGAGACTTGAGATCTGATGCTGAGGGGCAGATGGCATCACACTGGGGAGAGATGATTGCATCAGCTTAGAAGTGTAGACCTCGTCTTGTAGTCAATGGGCAGTCCCAAATAATTCTTTTTTTTTTTTTTTTAAGATGAAGTCTCTCTCCATCACCCAGGATGGAGTGCAGTGGCGTGATCTGGGCTCACTTCAACCTCCGCCTCCCAGGTTCAAGCAATTTTCCTGCCTCCTGAGTAGCTAAGATGACAGGCACCTGCCACCACGCCTGGCTAATTTTTGCATTTTTAGTAGAGACAGGGTTTCACCATGTTGGCCAGGCTGGTCTCGAACTCCTGACCTCATGATCTGCCTGCCTTGGCCTCCCAGAGTGCTGGAATTACAGGCGTGAGCCACACCTGGCCCCCAAAGAATTCTAATTAGGGTCATGACAAGATCTGATGGGTAAGAAGACCTGTCCAGCAGTTGTGAGTTGTGTGGCACTGTTGCCAATTATTTTTTATTTTTATTTTTTTTTTGACACAGAGTCTCATTCTGTCGCCCAGGCTGGAGTGCAGTGGCACGATCTCCACTCACTGCAATTTCTAGGTTCTTTTGCCTCAGCCTCCCAAGTAGCTGGGATTACAGGTGCATGCCACCACACCTGGCTAATATTTGTATTTTTAGTAGAGATGGGGATTCAGGCTGGTCTGGAACTCCTGACCTCAGGTGATTCTCCCGCCTCGGCCTCCCCAAGCGCTGGGATTACAGACGTGAGCCATGACACCCAGCCACTGTTGCCAACCACTTCTTGATGAGATCAAGAATCCTTCCTTGCTAGCTGTACCACATCCTGCTTTTGGAAGAAAGGAGGAGAGCAGTGAGCTTCTGTTGAATCACTGACCACCCACATTTCCCCATAGCTGATGGGGAGGGAGTTGGCCATGGCCTCTGTTGCATTATCCATCGCTCATTCCCATAAAAACAAAGGGATATCTTTCAATATCTAGGCAGTACAGAAACCTTGCCTTCCACATAGGGTCTGATTTGGAGCCTCTCTGATTCAACTTACCAAGTAGCTGACTCTACGGCTGAGGGTAAAACAAAAAGAGTTCAGCTTTGGGCTGCAGAATTCAGCTTCCCAGATGGGAGGTGAGAGCTTGCTGGGCAAGTTCCTCCTCCACCTCCCACTAGTTCACTTTGACCTTCCTTGATGGTCAAACCCATTCCTCCCAACCCCCAGCATGATTCTGATCACGATTTGGGTCAACCTGCTGCCTGCCTCTCCACTTGGTCCTCTGCAAGAAAGCGGTGTGAAGCCCCTGGGCTTGTTGATTCAACAGTCATCTTTATACTATACTTACTTAGATCAGGACAAAAAATGTCTTTGTGAGAAAAGACAGACACCAGACACCATGCCTGATATAGTGTCAGAAAGAAGCACTCCTTATTCAACTGGCTTGATTAGTGAGTGTCAGACAGCTATTAGAACAGAAATCATGCTTTGGAACAACTATGTCTGTTTGTGTCATGGCAAGCCTTCACAGAGTGCCCAGATAATGCTTGTTATCATCGACCACATTAGCCAAATGTTTGGATACATCAAGATGTTGTGTGAAATTCCCTATCTGTTGCCTTAACACAAATTGACATGGAGTAGAACACTGGTGAGTCATGTTCCATTTCATGGCTGTGTGGTTTCCATGACCAAACAAACGGAGAAGAGGGCTTCCTTGGACTGGGAATCTGTGTAAGAATTTGTTTACTTAATCTGCTATTCTCCTCTTTGCCTCCTCTGTGTACATTCACCAGGTCCACCCCCAAGCCTGTGGTTCATTGCCCATTGGGTGACCTAATCCTTGAGTGATTGCTGGAATTGTCCACCTGGGACCAGTGTTTACTCTAAATATACCCACTACACACACAGATCAGAGGCCAATACAGGTGAGTCTTGGGCATGCCCATCTCATCCCATGGCAACCACTTTCTTAGATCGTCTACCTTTGTTTCCATCGGGCTGTGACTCCTTGCTCTATTTTGGTGTCTAGCTGGCTTGAAACCCTTTGTGTCTTATTCCCAGGCCCTGGTTGAGTATGATCTAATTCTGTGTCCTTGCATTTGACTGTCAACAGTGGGCTGGTACCAGCCCTGAAGCTCCCTTGTAACCACACCCCAACCTACTGGTACCAGTAAGACCCCTCCCACTCTCCTACTGGACAAGTTCTGGTTTCCCTCATGGAGAAGGGTTGGACAAAAATGAAAGATAAATCAGTTGTTATGACTAGAAAAAGTGATTACCAAGTCCTCCCTAGAATCCCATCTCATTCAGAGATAACCAAGTACAACACAGAGAACCAGAAGTGGCAATTCATCTTGCCAATCAGGCTACATAGACTCATGAGTCACCTAAGGTAGACACGACTTTTGAAAAAACAGCTGCAAACAGACCTAACACAAACACTTGCTTTTGCTGAGAGCAAATAAAAAGATTATATTACGTGGATACTAGAAACATTTCTTTTTTTTTTTTTTTATAGAGTCTTGCTCTGTTGCCCGGGTTCAAGCAATTCTACTGCCTCAACCTCCTGAGTAGCTGGGATTACAGGTACGTGCTACCACACCTGGCTAATTTTTGTATTTTTAGTAGAGACAGGGTTTCACCAGGTTTGTCAGGCTAGTCTCGAACTCCTGACCTCGTGATCCACCTGCCTTGGCCTCCCCAAGTGCTGGGATTACAGGCATGAGCCACTGCGCCCAGCCTAAGTTTTGGATTTTTTTAGTAGAGACAGGGTTTCACCATATTGGCCAGGCTGGTCTCAAACTCCTGACCTCAGGTGATCCCCCCACCTCAGCTTCCTGAAGTGTTGGGATTACAGGCATGAGTCACCACTGGCAATACTAGGAACATTTCTAAGATTCAAAGAAGAACCAAAGAATCCAGCTCTTAGAAAGACTTGGATGCAGCTGAACCTCACAAACAGCTAAAACCAGGGGCCACATCTCTGCCAGTCTCTGCTTCTTTGTACAGGTCAAGTTCCTACTCATGTCTAACGTCCAGCTTTCTCTTCACGGTTGAAAACCTGGCTACCAATAGCTTCTGGCTATTTCATCTTGCAGCTTCATCCACCAGAGAGAGGACCTCCACCCAGGCTCTCCTCTAGTCAGCCATCCTAAATCCTCAGAAGGAGCCATTGGTCCATCTTGTAATATAGCTGCTTCTACTGTGGTCCCTTGATGGGGGCGAAGGAGCAGCATGACATGACAGCCCCAAAAGAAGGGAACTGCTGCAACAAACCAGAATAGGTGAGGGTTATCACCTCATCTTTTTTCTCAGTTCCACCAATCCCAGCCCCATCTAGCAAAACAAGAATTCCCCTGTTGTGTCCCAGCTATGTCCAAAGATGAAGGCTACATACAGTCTGTTTCCACAAGCCACTTTTGGAATCCTTGCCAAGTATTGGCTTGCAATACAAAGGATCCCTTTTCTACTACAATATAATTTAAAAAACACACACACACACACACACAACAACAACAAATTGAGCTGCCCAATCTGAAGAGTCTCTGTATCTTAGGAAAAGACTTCTGTATTCTGGATTAGGTCAGTCCTCAACAGAAGGCAATATAACAGAAAGCTTACGTTCACAGATTCTGGAGTTAATTTAGGGATGAGTTCAAATCCCTGCTCCAACAGTTATAGGTGTATGACATATAGCCTCAGCTTTACTCTCTATAAATGAAGATAACTGATAGTCACTTCCTGGTGTTGGTGTGAGGATAACTTGGGGCAATGCATGAAGGGCACTTAGTATGGTACCTGGGACACAAAAGGCCTTTAATGACGCTGGATAGACTGTTCTTCAGGGATATCCTCCACCTTTTTCTGCTGTCTTCTCCCTCCTGCCCTTCTCCCTTCCTCTTGGATTCCCCGGGGAATCCACGGCTCTTCCATATGACTTATCAAGGGATCTTAATGAAACATACACTCCCACCCTAATCTAAGACCTTTCATGTCGCATTAAAACAGTGAAGATAAAGTTGAACTCCCCTAGTGTGGGTCCCAAGGCTACTTTCAGTTTGGACCCTGCCTGCCTCTCCTACCTTGCATTGTCTCCTTTAAAAATCTCACCAATGCAGCCAGGCACGGTGGCTCACACCTGTAATCCCAGCACTTTGGAAGGCCGAGGCAGGCAGATCACCAGGTCGGGAGTTCGAGACCAGCCTGACCAACATGGTGAAACCCTGTCTCTATTTAAAAAAAAAAAAAACTCACCATGCTAGATCACTTGCTATTTTCCAGATAAGTCATGCTCTTTTACTACAATGCATGACTGCAAACACTGTCCCTCTTCCTGGAAAGCCTCTCCTGCTAGCTCCAACTAACCTAACTAGTTTTTTTTGTTTTGTTTTGTTTTGTTTTGAGATGGAGTCTCGCTCTTGTTGCTCAGGCTGGAGTGCAGTGGCATGATCTTGGCTCACTTCAACCTCCACCTTTTTGGTTCAAGCAATTCTCCTGCCTCAGCCTCCTGAGTAGCTGGGATTACAGGTGCCTGCCACCACACTGGCTAACTTTTGCACTTTTAGTAGAGACAGAGTTTCACCATGTTCACCAGGCTGGTTTTGAACTCCTGACCTCAGGTGATCCGCCCACCTCGGCCTCCCAAAGTTCTGGAATTACAGGTGTCAGCCACTGTGCCCAGCCCCTAACTAGTTTTCATGATGTTTGCAATCAGGGGATTCCTAGAAACTTTTGCTGACCCCAACCCCCATTCTGAGTTAGACAAGCTTCCCCTGGCTCCATTCATGCCCATGTTTGCCTCTATCAGAGTCCTTATTACACTGTATTTGCTTGTATGTCTTAGCTATTAAATTCTGCTCTTCTTGAGAACAAGACTGCAGTTCCAGCACGAAGCACAGAGCCTGGCATAAAGGTAATGTTTAATAAAGTGTGATTGCCTGAAACACAAATGAGTATATTTAGGAAGCCATGTGTGCTGGTAGAGATGAAGACGAAATGTACAGTCCTTTTCCTCTTGTAGCTAAGTGAGCCACTGGGTACAAAACCCATGACCTTGCCCGCAACACTCCAACTGGCACTTTTAGTTGCTTCACGGGAAACAGAATTCAACACGGCATGTAAAATAGCGGATTTTAAGTCCGGAAGCCTGCTTGCCAAGTCCCTCCTCCTTGTGATCTTGGTCAAAATGCTTAACCTTGTTTGCCTTGCCTATGAACAGAATTTTTTAATACTTGGCTGTAGAAAATAAATACAATAATCCCTATAAAATTTAAAAAGTATCTTTTTTTTTTCTGAATGGCATTGTCATGGCTGCTGTTGAAAAGATGACAATTATCCCAATCTCTAAGCCAAAGTCAGCCCTTGTTCTTGAATACTATCAAGTCATTGTGTGTTACAAGGTACTACTAGTCATATTTTGTGCTTTTCTGGTGTTTGAGTATTGCATCTCAAGTGGAGAGCTGGGTCTTTTGTATTTGTCTTGAACCTCTCATGACTTTTTATAGTATTCACTAGAGCCTAACTGTGGCCCGGAGCTGTCCTTAGAGGCCACGCTGTGGGATCGGACCACAAGCAAAACTATAATGAGTTCTTCCTGGCTTTGCCAGCAAAAAACAACTCTTGGATAAGGTCAATGAATCTGTCCTTACACAGATCTCTATGCTTTCACAGGTCAGCCTCTGGTGAGGTAAGTAATAAGAAGGAAAAGCTGAAATTAACTGCAAGAACAAGGGTTGCATTATTCATCTGTAAGGATTATGTATTGGGTTTTAAGGATACATATATTAAATATTGCTAAGCTTCTTCCTGTCTAGAATTCTTAACACGTTGCTGAGGGACTCGTGGTAATTATCATCTGGGAATCCCGCTCCGATAACACACAACTCTAGAAAGGTGGACTAATTCCTAAGGTCAGGCAACGTTGAGCAAGAATGTCAAAGTGTGCAGCATGTAAAATAATCAGGTAACTATGAGCAATAAAGCCACAAATACATCTAAGAGGTTTGAATGACCCAGCCCAGGAAGGAGGAACCACGGCCTTGTTAGGATTCGCACATTTCTAAACTTTATTCTGTTATTAATGGAGCAATCTGTGGTTATAACCAACATATGGAAGCCAAAATGTAAACCTGAGACAGGAGTCAGCAAGCCTTTGTTCACTGCACAAACATTTGGGAAGCACTCACTGAGTACCTGGCACAGCAGCAGATCTATTAAGATAAGTTCCTGGCCCCAAGGGGGAGGCAGATGTGTAAACCAGTGATGTGATAAGGGCAGTGTTCCACGTGTGTACAGAGTACCAGGACAGCCCCAAGAAAGGAGTGGCTAATTCCTCCTGGGAACATTGAAAAGGATATCTTTGAGGATGTGACTTTCAAACTAAGTCCTGAGAAGCTCCTTTGGCTGAGAATTGAGGAAAGGGCATTTCAGATGAAAGAGAAAAGCAAGAGCTGTTGAACCCCTGCTCACCAGGAGCCAAAACAGGGCCTTCCAGGGCAAGCTGGCCAGGAGCCTTAAAGCCAGGCTGAACAGGAATCAGGAGAGCCAGAGAGGAGTGCCAGACAAGCCCTTTAGAGAGCTGGGAGGTCAACATGGACAAATCCAGGTCAGATGGCAACAGAGTCAAAGGATCAGAAGCAGCGGGCAGAGCAGGAACAAAGGGCTGGAGGAGATGGAGGCGACTCCTGTTTATTGGTGGCAGCCACTTGGTGTGTGGGTCTGGTTTAAAAGCGCAGGGCCAGAACGGACAAGTTTCTAGGCACACAGCTGGGTGTTTGGGGAACCGTGAGCATTCAGCAGAACAGGAGCAAGTGTTCTTGAGGAAGGAGGGAGGCAGGAGAAGACCCCAAAATTGGGGCAGGAGCCAATGGTGGAAGGTCTTTCCTGTTAGCTGAGGAAGTGGGGAATGATTATGGTAACTTAAGCTGGGGAGCGACGCAGTTACATTTGAGAAAGATCACTCTGGAAGACAAACCACAGTCGTCTTTCTGAAACTTTGGTAAACACCTGCCTGTATCAGAACACCCTGGATGCTTATTTTGAATGAATAAGCATCATTTGAGCTCCACTCTAGGCCTACTGAATTTGAACTCAATGGGGATACCCAGGAATCTGTATTTTTAAGTAACCTCTACCTGGTCATTTGAGGGCACACTAGAGTCTACAAACAGTTTGGTTCTGGGGACAGAAATAAAAGCTGCTGGAGATTGCTGTTGTCTGAGCAAGAGAAGACAGGGCTTGGATTGCGAAGGAGCTATAGTAAAGAAACATGTAAACAAAGACGCTGCCACTCAACACAGCACATGATAAGCATTTACTGAATGTGTTAATGAATGAATGGAATATATCTGGCTTTAGAGATGGATGGAATGGAGAGAGAGGTGAACTCCAAAGTATTAGGCAGAACTATATAAAATTGCCATTAGTGGATCAAAACTAGTTCAATTTGATGATAAAATCAATAAAGCTATATCTTTACCATTTAAGTTCCATCAGTATAGTATCATGAAGTCTTACGTCACTCATCCCTCACTACCAGTGGTGGCTCCAAGGGATGACTGGTAGGGGTTTAGCTCCCCTTCCATATACTCTATGATAGCCTACCAGGTGTTTGAGGGACTTGGGTTGATCGAAAGAGAAGATATGCCCATTGGAGGCAGTAACGCACCGCTTTTTTTTTTTTTTTTTTTTTGAGATGGAGTTTCATTTTTGTCGCCCAGGCTCAAGTGCAGTGGCTCGATCCCTGCTCCCTGCAACTTCTGCCTCCCGGTTTCAAATGATTCTCCTGCTTCAGCCTCCCCAGTAGCTGGGATTACAGGTGACTGCCATCACGCCCGGCTAATTTTTCGTATTTTTAGTAGAGATGGGTTTTCGCCATGTTGGGCAGGCTGGTCTCGAACTCCTGACCTCAGGTGGTCCGACTGCCTCAGCCTCCCAAAGTGCTGGGATTATAGGCATGAGCCACCATGTCTGGCCAACCATACCAGCTTTATTGAGCAGCTCTTAGACACAGTTGCAGGAGAGGGGAAGTCCCTTCTAATATGAGACTGTCCAGGTTTATGGAGGACAGCAGAAATTCCCAGGGGAGAGGAGCATCAGAGACAGAGCTTACTTGTCTAGGTGATGTCACTCAGCTACAGGGGGCGGGGAATCTCTGGGTCAGAGAGCTTGGAAGGGCTTTAGCACCTTGGGGTTTACAACCACAAGGCTCTACCTTATCAATTGCCAGCAGATACTAGACTAGGTGCAGTTTCACAGGGTAGATAAAGCAGGCAGGCCCTGAATGACAAAAACAAACAAGCAAGCAAGCAAACAAAAATCTGCTTGTTTGGGCTATTTATTAAATAACTGGATGTGTAAAAATTTGAGTTTGGCACCAATGAGCTTTTGTGTCAACAGGTCTCAGCCTGCAGGAAAGAAGTAAGTCACCCAGGGGCCAATACATAGAGGCCATCACTGGCCCATTGATGGAACACTGCCCTGGCCTGAACCACCTTGGCGCCATTCCTCCTCCTGCCCCTCGGTAGGGCAGGAAGGCTCCCTCGTGGCTTCTCCCAATGACAGCTGAGTTTGGCCAATGGGAGGCACTGGCACAAGATTGGGAGGCAGGAGAAAGGGAGAATCTGGGATATTTTTCACTCTCTTCTCTGCCTTGGGGGCCATTTATAGCAATAGCCTGCTTTGTATTTGAGGTACCCCCTGCCCCTGGGCTGTACGAACTCACCTTCTCCCTTCCATTGTCCCTCCAGGCTAAGCATCCACAGTGGCTTCCAGCTATGGCTTCTCTCCCAGCTGTCTCCTTGCCCTTGGGTTGGTTTCTGAGTCCCACCCATCATCTGTGTAATCAGTTCCCTCCCTCACATTCCCGTTCTGATTAGCCAGTTGGATCCTGACTGACACCTGTCTTTTTGTTTGCCCCAGGCCTCCAAATTGTCATAACAATATAGTCTTTAACATAGACAACTGATGTTTTCACAATCTTATGTAAAATGCACATAAAGACATCTGTAAAAAGAAACAAAGTTTAGCTATCTAAAGAATATAATCCAAGGAATGTGATGTTTTTAGCCTCAAGATAAGGCCCTCAGCCTGTACCCTTCCCTCCGTCCCTAAGTCCTTCTGTGTTGAGATCCTGAGGTCACCCTTTCACAGCAATGTTCTTCACTTTGTAGGGCCGTTCATGATCAAACATAAGCACTGCAGAGAGATGGCTGAGGCCACCTCCAGTCTAGCAGGGGTAAAATCAGAATCAGAGTGGGAGTCTAGCTCTTCCAGACTATAGTACAGTTATGAATTTGACTCTCCCCAGAGAATTCCCTGACTCCTAAAGCTGGCCAGCCTTAGTCATCCAAGATCCACTTTTATATCTTCTTCCTAAAACAAAATAATAATGAAGTCACTTGTGATCCCACTGTCCAGAGACACCTTCTATTAACACTTTGGCATAGCTCCATATCAGTTTTTTCCCTTTAAGAACATAATGGTTCTCATAGGATCTTACTGTACATAATGCTTCAGAATCTAATTTTTTTCACTTAGTATGTTGTGAACCTTTCCCTAAATCTATTAAAAAAATCTTCTGCATCATTATTATTATTTATTTATTTATTTTATTTTTTGAGATAGAGTCTCATTACGTCACCCAGGCTGGAGTGCAGTGGTGCCATCTCAGCTCACTGCAACCTCCCCTTCCTGGGTTCAAGTGATCCTCCTGCCTCAGCCTCCCAAGTAGCTGGGATTACAAGCATGCACTACCACACTGGCTAACTTTTGTATTTTTAGTAAAGACAGGGTTTGACAATGTTGGCCAGGCTTGTCTCGAACTGCTGACCTCAAGTGATTCACCTGCCTCAGCCTCCCAAAGTGCTGGGATTACTGGCCTGAGCCACCTTGCCTGGCCTGGTATGTTTATCTTGATATCTCACGTGTGTCTACCCACAACAGTGCCATAAATGCTAAATTTGAAAAAAAAAAAAAAAAAAAAAAAAAAACGATTCACAAGAGCATATTCAACTTCTGTGAATGATTTTCGTAAAATAAGGGCAGACCATGCTCTATGATGCTGACTTCAGTGGTTTTCAATCCTGGCTGCATATTAGAATCACCTGGTAAGCTTTTCAAGATTATAATGAGGGCCAGGCATGGTGGCTCATGCCTGTAATCCCAGCACTTTGGGAGGCCCAGGCGGGCGGATCACCTGAGGTCAGGAGTTTGAGAACAGCCTGTCCAACATGGTAAAACCCTGTCTCTACTGAAAATACAAAAATTAGTCGGGTATCATGGCACATGCCTGTAATGCCAGCTACTTAGGAGGCCAAGGCAGGAGAAGTGCTTGAACCTGGGAGGCGGAGGCTACAGTGAGCCAAGATTGCACCTCTGCACTCCAGCCTGGGCAACAGAGCGAGACTCCATCTCAAAAACAAAGATTATAATGAGACTGCCAGGTGGGAAGGGCTCCCTGGCACAACCTCCGACCAACCTGACCACTAGGAGAATGGGGTGGAGCCTTGGGAAGTTTGCACCATTTGCAGGAGGGAAGAGCCAGTCATCTCCTGTTCTGGGGTTCCTTTTCACCTAATAAATTCCATTTTCTCACCTGTCAAAGTGTCTGTGAGCCTATTTCATGATTGCGTGACAAGGACCCAGCTCTTAGCTGAACTAAGGAAAAGTGCTACAACAATAGGAACCTGGACTCCATCCTAGTTCAGTTACATCAGAATCTTTGAAGGAAGGGGCTGTCCTGGCATCCATGTATTTCCAAAGCTTCCCCCAAATTATAATGTACAGTTGTGGTTAGGAACTGATAATCAAAAATGGCAGAGAAAGGAAAAGGAGTTACTTTTCCCTAATCAGCATGGGAATACAACACAGTAAAAATGAGAAAAGTCAGCAATTTGAGGGCTATAAAGACTCAAGGCTGGATTTCATGGCTTTAATCTGAGAGAGCCAGTTTAACATCTTTTAAAAGAATGTGTGTTTTCTTCTGCTCCCAAAGTGCCAAGCTTTCAAGAAATGCATATCTTTTCATTATCCCTGTTTGGAAACCAGGACAACAGATGGCAGGATAATGGATTGTGTCTGCTCAAGTTAGAGTTGCTTTAATTTGTGAGACATCAAATTCATATTGACTGCGGGGACAGGCTGATGTGATTTATTTCAAATAGAAATAGAGCCTTCATGGGCTCTGTCTTTGCCCATTACCATAAGACAAAGTCTCACCTATGACCAGGACATACTGGATTGCCATTGATAGAAACTGTTTGCAGGGCTGCAAGAGGTGACTCTTGTTCTCAGTGACTAAGTGTTGGAGAATCTCCAGATGCCCCATCAGGAAGCCTGAATTTCACAGCAATAAGGGCTCCCACCGAGCACTCCACTCCTCCAGATCAGTCAGCAAAGTGCAAGGGAAGCCTTGCTTATATTTATTTATTTATTTATTTATTTATTTATTTATTTATTTGCAGTTAACACTTTATATATTCCTACATGTGCTCTCAAAAAATGCAGCATGACATTTTGAAAAGAAAATGCAATAGGTGCAACCCATTCATTCCTGAAAGAAATCATCTCCACGGACAAGAAACAGACCCTGCTTGTGGCTCTTGGCAATCCCTCTTCAGCACAGCAGTGTGAAACCAGAGCCAACCATCAGTCAGAGGCTGCCTGCTGCCAGAAGTGCTCCCAGCTCCTGGTGAGGGTGGCTTAGGGAAAATCCCCAACCTCAGTGGGAAAGATAGAGCAAAAGGAGAATGAGCCAAGGGAAGAAGAGGAAAGGCTAAAAGACAAGCAGTGATTGTCCCCTACCTGCAAAGAGGTAAAGGGCAGAGCCAAGCCTCAATGGCCAGGCACCTGCTATCCCACTCCGACCTAGAAATGGTTAACAACATTTGGAGAAGTGTCAATGATGTGAAATGGCCCTGATATATGGTTTGGCTGTGTCCCCACCCAAATCTCATCTTGAATTGTAGTTCCTATAATCCCCAGGTGTCATGGAAGAGATGCAATGGGAGGTAATTTAATCATGGGAGCAGTTACCTTCATGCTGTTCTCATGATAGGGAGAGTTCTCACAAGGTCTGAGATGGAGTCTCACTCTGTCACCCAGGCTGGAGTGCAGTGGCACAATCTTGGCTCACTGCAACCTCTGCCTCCCGGGTTCAAGCCATTCTTCTGCCTCAGCCTCCTGACTAGCTGGGATTATAGACGCCCACCACCACACCCAGCTAATTTTTGTATTTTTAGTAGACACTTCTCCTTGCTGCTGCCATGTGAAGAAAGACGTGTTTGCTTCCCCTTGCACCATGATTGTAAGTTTCTTGAGGCCTCCCTAGCCCTGTGGAACTGTGAGTCAACTAAACCTCTTTCCTTTACGAATTACTCAGTCTCAGGTATGTCTTTAGTAGCAGCATGAGGACAAACTAATACAGGGCCTTAGCAATCTTCTGGTTCAGAACTCCCAATTTACAGATGAGAAAATGAGGCCAGAGGAATAACTGACTTGCCTAAGATTGTGAAATAAATCCAGAGCAGTGTACAGAATTCAGGTCTTCTGATTCTCAGATCCTTTTACTTTGTATCCTCAATAGTTTTCAACCTTGACTTCACATTTTAACTTCCTAGAGCGCTTTCAAAAAAACAAAAACAAAATAACATACCCAGCCCCAATATTGGTGGTCTGGGGTATTTCACAGCTCCCCAGGTGATAGTCACTGAGAACCCCTGTATCCTGGCCTAGCCTGACTCAGTGGTCTATTCCATTTCACTCCATAATAAGCCAAGCCTTGTGCTAAGGACTGGAGCTGTGAAAATGAATCAACTTGCTTCTGAAGCTGCTCAGCATGTGGCAGAAGAGCACACTGTGAAGAGCGCATTCCAACAGCAGAGTGATGAGTAACAATATCAATATAAATAAGTGACAGCAGCGATTAAGTCTGTATGGGAAGGTTGAGGGAGGTGGCATTTGAGTCCACGTTTAAAGGATGAATAGAAGTTTCTTGAGAGGACAGGATGCAGAAGCGTTTTCCAGAGAGAGGGAATAGCATGGGCAAAGGCCTGAAGGTATGAACAACGTGGAGCATTTGTAGTTTGGTTTATCTAAAGCAGGGTGCAAGGTAGGAGTAGTGGAATCAGAACTATGGAGGTAGGCAAGGGCTGGGTCACAAAGGGCATTCTAGTAGAAGCCATTCTAAGAGTTGGGGATTATCCTGAAATGATGGTAACCACTGAGATGTGCTAAGCAGAAAAATGATGAAGTAAAACTTGTATCAGGAAAAGAACCCTAATGGTGGTGTCGAAATGAATTGGAAGGGGAAGAAGCCAGAAACAGGGAGAGCAGTTGAGAGGGGAGGTGAAGAGATGATGAGGGTCTGAATGAGCTGGCAACATGGACTGAGGGCAGAGGACAGATGAGCTCTGCCCTTGAGCCACTGGATTTATTTATTTTTATTTTTTGAGATGGAGTGTCACGCCATCACTTAGGCTGGAGTGCAGTGGCATGATCTCGGCTCACTGCAACCTCCGCCTTGCAGGTTCAAGTGATTCTCCTGTCTCAGCCTCCTGAATAGCGGGGATTACAGGCGTGCACCACCATGCCTAGCTAATTTCTGTACTTTTATTAGAGACAGGGTTTCACCATGTTGGCCAGGCTGGTCTCAAACTCCTGACCTCAGGTGATCTGCCTGCCTCAGCCTCTCAAAGTGCTAAGAGTATGAGCCACCATGCCCAGCCACCCATTTCATTTAGAATGTAGAATTGATAGGGGAGAGATGGTGGATTAGCCAAGGGGCAGAAAGGTCTAACTCCAACCTTACTTCTCCCTATTCTCCTTCATATACTCTGGACCGAACAGCTCACTCTCCACTTCCTTCTAAAGTCTAGTTGTTGTTTTTTTTTTTTACTTTCTTTCTTTCTTTTTAGAGACAAGGTCTCATTCTGCTGCCCAAGCTGGAATGCAATGGCACAATCATGGCTCACCGCAGCCTCAAACTCCTGGGCTCAAGCCATCCTCCCATCACAGCCTCCTGAGTAGCTGGAACTATAGGTGTGTGCCACCATGCCCGGCTAATTTTTACATTTTTTTTTTTTTTGTAGAGATAAGGTCTTGCTATGTTGTCCAGGTCCAATTCAGCCTCCCAAAGTGCTGGGATTACAGGTACAAGCCACTGCACCAGTCAAAAGCTCAGCAAGTTCATGCTCCATGTCCTGAAGAGTAGGAGGCATGCTGCCTCCTGAGAATAGTCTTCCTTCTCATCTGCATGGTAAATTACCATTCCTCCAAAACCCTGCTCAAAGTCGGCTGCTCTGGGAAGATGTCCTTGGCCCCTAGAGCCACGGGTTGAGTGCCCACAGTCCTTTGTATTCCTGTATTAAGAGAATTGTCCGATGTCATCAGTAGTTATGACTTTATACATGCACCCTGTCCTCCAACCCATCGCTGACACATAAACTCTTTTGAGATGGGGGCACTGTTTTTTTTTGTTGTTGTCTCCTGTCCTAACACAATGCATAGAAAAAATACTTGTTAAAACCTTGTTGCATGAATGAATGCCAAAGGCTGAATTCTTGAATTCTAGGGAAGTGTTCTAGAATAGTAATGATGATGATGCTTATAGGACACTGTGATCCCTTCCCATAAGTGGACACCTTGGATTTAACTAACTGTCCAGCATCATTTGGAGCACAGGGTGGAGAATTATACTGAGGAAACACACCCATGTCATTTGAATTGTCTGCAAGACCACTTGAGAGACTTACTGGGACCATCACAAGGCTGCAAACCGCATTTGAAGATCTGCTTCTGGGGCATTCTTTCCAAGGAGCCTTTTAGCAGGGCAGAGAGTGAAAGGTGAGGACAAGCCTTCTCTGCCCTGGAAAAGTGAGGCTTCTTGTTGTCATCTGGGCAATTCTCCCTCAGACTAGCTCCTCTCCCTGGCCTCCTCTGGTAACTAATGTCTTCCAGAAGCACTTCTTCCTCCAGGAATCTTGAATCTTAGTTGAGTGCTATGAAGACAGTTCTGATTAATTGATACACTTAAGGTATGCACTAGTGGTTGCTATCCTAATCCTCCCAGGAGATTACCTCTTTAAAGCATTGGAAGATTAAGGAGAATTTCAGATGCCATAGCAATTTGAAGGGAAAAAAATGTTGGCCTCCACAGTGCCAGCTCCCCTGCCATGAGGGAGACATATTTGAGAGTCCTTCAGCTCCCTGTGGGCTGTACATCCAGGCGAGAAAGTCCAGATCTTGCATATGAGCTGGCAACTGAAGGAAGAGACCTTGAATCAGCACAGCAGTCAGAATTCTGCTTGAGGGCAGCTTTGCTGAAACTAAAAGGAATAATTCTATCTGGAACAGTCTCTCTGCACATTCTCTTTCCCATGCGGCAGTTGCGATGTTAGATTAAGTCTATCTATATGTGGGGCAGAAGCAAAGTACAGGAGGATGTGGAGAGAATGATGGAAGAAAAGACTCCCACTAAACACACATATATGTCAGTTTTACCAGGTGCTCTGCCAAAAGCGGTAGGATGAACACCTTCCACACAGGCTGCATTCCTCCTGAGGAAATTGAAGAGTTTCCACTGGGAAATTCCTCCCAAGGCTTTGGCTCTGCAGGGAGCTCTTGGCTGTTTTTTAGGAGATGTGTTTGCTGCAGGAGGAGGTATGGAGGTTGGGCAAGGCAGAGCTGGTAGGGCTGGCCCAGACTGTCTCTCTCAGACAAGTCTAGACTCAGGACTGTCATCCTACCTGGAAATGAGGTCTGGTAGGAATGTCCAGGCAGAAAAGCTGCTCTTCCTGGGAAACTTGTCAGCTTTAAATCATCTAGAGAAATTCTGGGGTGGAGGCTCAGCTTGGCACCCCTAAGGTAGTTGCAAATAAGGGGTGAAAGAAATCATGCTGAGGGCAAGTTAAAAAGAAGTTAGTCAAAATGAAAAACACAACGTCTGCATCTAGAGTTTCTGTAGCACCTATTGATCAGATGGGTCAGTGTGCTCTTTCAGGGTAATGCTTGGAAGCCTCCACAGGCTTTTTCTCCATCAGGCTGCTTGACTTGATTTTATTTTTTAAGGCTAGATTCTTACGGCCCTAGACCTTTAGTCTGACTGCCAGCATTACTGGACTGGAGCCTCGCTATTGAGTATTTGAATTTTCAGTAAAAATATCTCTGTGTCTCCAGATTATACATTTTTCTACTCTTATTTTAAAAGGAGCTTCTTGCCTCTGTCTCTCTAGATTTAGGTATAGAATTTTCCGACCTCAATATGAAGTTCTTACAGACTCTAACACCAGAACATTCAATGTCATCTAAAGCCTCCAAAAGAGACCATCCCCAAGTAGGGTTGTGGGATCCAAGGTCTTATTTAGCAGCTCCTCTTTTTTCCAGGGCACCACCTACCAAACAGAAAGGCCATTTTCCAAATAGTCTTGAAGCTTCCCCACTAAGTGCCTCCTTCTGGATTGATTTGGCAAACAGTATCTAAGTACCCATCATGTGCCAGCCACTTTGCTAGACATTGGGAATACAAAGACAGTAAGACCAGAGAGAGGAAACAGCAAGCCCGAAGCTTCTTTTCTCTGCTCAGAATAGAGAACTGAGCATAAAATCTGATATTAACTTTTTTTTTTTTTTTTGAGACAGAGTCTATGTCGCCCAGGCTGGAGTGCAGTGGCGTGATCTCGCCTCACAGCAACCTCCGCCTCCCATGTTCAAGCAATTCTCCTGCCTCAACCTCCCAAGTAGCTGGGACTATAGGCATCCACCACCATACCCGGCTAATGTTTTTTGTATTTTTAGTAGAGTCGGGCTTTCACCTGCCAAGCTGGTCTTGAACTCCTAACCTTGTGATCTGCCCGCCTCGGCTTCCATAAGTGCTGGGATTACAGGCGTGAGCCACCATGCCCGGCCTTGACATTAGCTCTTAAAGATAGCCAATAGTTTTACTTCCTCAGATATTTTATTTTATTTTATTTTATTTTATTTTTTTGAGATGAAGTTTCACTCTTGTTGCCCAGGCTGGAGTGCAATGGCGCAATCTCAGCTCATGGCAACCTCCGCCTCCCGGGTTCAAGCTATTCTCCTGCCTCAGCCTCCTAAGTAGGTGGGATTACAGGCATGCGCCACCAAACCCAGATAATTTTTTGTATTTTTAGTAGAAACAGGGTTTCTCCATGTTGGTCAGAATGGTCTCGAACTCCTGACCTCAGGTGATCCACTGCCTCAGCCTTCCAAAGTGCTGGGATTACAGGCGTGAGCCACCGTGCCTGGCTCCTCAGATTTTTCTAGGGCTCACTTCCTACCATCACAGCAATCAGTCTTCTGAGTGTTGCCCCAGTGACAACTAAGTCAAACTGTTGTAATTTTTTTTTTTTTTTTGAGACAGACTCTTGCTCTGTTGCCCAGGCTGGAGCACAGTGGCGCAATGTTAGCTCACTGTAACCCCCGCCTCCCAGGTTCACGCGACTCTCCTGCCTCAGCCCCTCAAGTA
This sequence comes from Aotus nancymaae, assembly GCF_030222135.1. NCBI lineage: Eukaryota > Metazoa > Chordata > Mammalia > Primates > Aotidae > Aotus > Aotus nancymaae. Next base: position 37,242,212 of record NW_026988471.1, read on the forward strand.
GCTGGGACGACAGCTGCCTGCCACCACACCCAGCTAATTTATTTTTAGAAGAGACGGGGTTTCACCATATTGGCCAGCCTGGTATCAAACTCCTGACCTCATGATCCTCCCGCCTCAGCCTCCCAAAGTGCTGGGATTACAGGCGTGAGCCACCGCACCCGGCCTGTTGCAGTTTTTCTCCTGGCACAAATACATATCTTTGATCCTGGGAGAAAGGTGTGAAAGAAGAAGAACCAGGTGGTGGGGAAGGCCAAGCCACCCCATGCATTCTGCCTGTAATTTGGCAGTGCCGCCATCTGTTGGTTTTTTCATATGTCCAAAGTCTGCAACTGCAGTCTTCATGTCCTTCCCTTTCCCTGCAGAAAGGGATCAGGAATATGCAACTATGCTAAACCCAGCCTGAGAGTCTTGACCCACTTTTGAGAGTTTCCAGACCAATGCAGCTGAAGCTGCTATACTGCAGCTGTGCCTTTAAGAGAATCATGCAGGCAGCTGAGTTCATCTTTCTCTGAGCTGCCGTGAGGAAGGTGTGGTCTTTGTTTCTAAACATTTTTCTTAACTTGCCAGAGTCTGAAGACTTGGAGGAATTATTGCAAAACAGCTCACCTTCTCTCTTCCCCAGGGAACACAGGTTGAAAGAAACATCAAAGTCTTAAAGAGTCATTACATTCAGAGCAAGAGTAATAAATAGGCATTTATATTCCCTTCCTTTACAGTTGTTGGTACCAGTCTTCAGTTCTCAGCCCCTAGGCCCCTGACATGGGGCACTATTCTGTACAGTTCCAGAAACCGACAACAGCCATTCAGCTGTTGAAACTGCAGAGTGTTCTCCACTGCTCTTCGTTGTGGCTGTGTTTGGAATAGTCAAGAGTTAGACTACAAAATACTAATCCTCAGAACTTGGTTTTGGACCTGGTTATAAATCTCATTCCTGCAACTCTGAACAATGTGATCATTGGGAGAGTTACTTAATTTTTCCGAGTCTCAGTTTTTCTCATCTATAAAATGAAGTTAATAATAGTATGGACTTTATAGAATGGACACGATGATTCAATTACTGAGTGCGTGTAATGTGTGTAGCACAATGCATGGTACATAACTAGGGCTCAAGGCAGGCACAGCGGCTCATGCCTATAATCCCAGGACTTTGGGAGGCCAAGGTGAGTAGATCATGAGGTGAGGAGATCAAGACCAACCTGGCCAACACAGCAAAACCCTATCTCTACTAAAAATACAAAAAATTAGCTGGGCATGGTGGTACATGTCTGTAATCCCAGCTACTTGGGAGGCTGAGGCAGGAGAATCACTTGAACCCAGGAGGCAGAGGTTGCAGTGAGCCTGGCTCCACTGCACTCCCACCCAGGCAACAGTGTGAGACTTTGTCTAAATAAATAAATACATATATAAGGATCAACAAATGGCCAACAATGTGTTGTTGGTCTAGGGTGGGAGAGAGCAATATCCCTTTGACTGTCATTACCCATTGACTGGGAGGATTGAGAAGGCAACAATGTTGCCTATTTGCTGTACTTAGCTCTACTTCTTTTTTTTTTTTTTTTTTTTTTTTTTAGACAGAGTCTCACTCTGTTGCCCAGGCTGGAGTACATTGGCACACTCTCAGCTCATTGAAACCTCTGCCCCCCAGATTCAAGCAATTCTCCTGCCTCAGCCTCCCAAGTTGCTGGGATTATAGGCGTATGTCATCATGCCCAGCTAATTTTTTGTATTTTTAGTAGAGACAGGGTTTCACCACATTGGTCAGGCTTATGTGACCAACCTGACCTTACATGATCTACCCACCTCAGCCCCGCAAAGTGCTGGGATGACAGGCCTGAGCCACCACTCAGGCTACTTCATTCTTGCTTGGTCGTTTGCCTGCTGCTCTCACCAAATTGTAAAGCTCATTGAGGACATGAACTAAGATCCTGTGGCCAGCAGGGTCTTTCTACATAGTAGATAGTCAATTCGTAGATGGATGCATGGATATTTTTTCAACTGACTAGTTGAATATCACTTCTGATACATATGGGTATCGGTGCCTAGGAAATACATAATCCAAGGCTAGGAAGACATGAGCTTAATATTTACTAACATTTTCTCTTACCTGCCACCTGTTTCTCTTGAGACATTAAATCCAAGGGCTTTAGATCCTGCTGCTTTGCATGGCTGGGTTAGATTGCATATGAGAATTTTGCAAAGCAAAAAAGATACATCACGCCAATTTGCCTCTCACTTTATGCTCCTCTCAAAAGGCTTTCAAGCCAAAAATCCCTCAGCAGTCATTATGTGTAAGGCAAAGAAATTAAGAACTCTGGCTGGGAAGACATTAAATGAGTCTCTGGAATATTGTAAAAGACATATATGCAAGGTTCTATCCTTCCCCTGGATTTCTTTCTGGCTCCTTGGTACAGGCTCTGAGGAGAACAAGCTCGCATACAGGAGTTTCCCCTTGAATACTGGAAGAAGATACATTAAAATCTAGTTATGAATCACAGCAGGGTGCTTTGAATTCAGTTATTTCCCCATGCACAATGGTGTGTATACAAGGTATCACTCCTGAAGGCAACAGAAACCTATAACATAGTTTCTAAGGCACAGAGTCCCTCAGTAATAAAAAATCTGCAAGGCCTAAACAACCTAGGAGTTATCTTTATTCCCTGCCATCAGCAATCCAGAGAACGTCTTCTGTGCTTCCCCGTCCTGATCTCTTAGGAATCATTGTGAATGTGAGAGCTTGTGAAAGGCAAGTGGTTGATGAATATGAGTGGGTTATTATAGTCCAAGGTGGATATATTTAAAAAATGAGTCTGTTTGAAAAGAAAGCAAAGGCCCAGCCTGGTGTGTAATGACCCTGAGGGAATCAGAATCCCAGAGAATCCAGAGTGGGCTTTGTTTGTGGGTTTTATTTTGTTTGTTTGTTTTTGAGATGGAGTCTGGCTCTGTCACCCAGGTTAGAGTGCAGTGGCGCAATCTTGGCTTGCTGCAACCTCTACCTCCTGGGTTCAAGCGATTCTCCTGCCTCAGCCTTCCGAGTAGCTGGGAGTACAGGCACCTGCCACCACGTCAGCTAATTTTTGTATTCTTAGTAGAGAGAGGGTTTCACCATGTTGGCCAGGCTGGTCTCAAGCTCCTAACCTTAAGTGATTTGCCCACTCAGCCTCCTAAAGTGCTGAGATCACAGGCGTGAGCCACTATACCCAGCCTTTGTGGGTTTTTTTGGTTTTTTGTTTGTTTGTTGTCTTGTTTTGTTTTTGTCTCGCTTTGTCACCCAGGGTGGAGTGCAGTGGCATCATCACAGCTCACTGCAGCCTTGATATCCCAAGCTCAAGAGATTCTCTGGCCTTAGCCTCCTGAGTAACTGGGACTACAGGTGTGTATCACCACACCCAGATGATGTTTTGTTTTGTTTTGGTTTTGGTCTTTGAGACGAAGTTTCACTCTTGTTACCCAGGCTGGAGTGCAATGGCGCGATCTCGGCTTACTGCAACCTCCGCCTCCTGGGTTCAGGCAATTCTCCTGCCTCAGCCTCCTGAGTAGCTGGGATTACAGGCACGCGCCACCATGCCCAGCTAATTTTTTGTATTTTTAGTAGAGACGGGGTTTCACCGTGTTGACCAGGATGGCCTCGATGTCTTGACCTCGTGATCCACCCGCCTCGGCCTCCCAAAGTGCTAGGATTACAGGCGTGAGCCACCGCGCCCAGCCTGTTTTTGTTTTTAGTAGAGACAAGGTCTCGCTATGTTTTCCAGGCTGATCTCAAACTCCTGAGCTCAAACAATCCTCCCATCTCAGCCTCCCGAAGTGCTGGGATTACACACGCAAGCCAGTCAGTTGGCCTGTGTTTGTTTCAATAGAGCAATATGAATAGGAAAAGTTTCTCAGTGGCCTCTGTAGATTTACTGCTTGAGTGAAAAAGACTCTGATATAATGATGAGACTTCCTCTTTCATCAAGGAAAGTGTCTACCTTCAGGAAGGCCCCGAAGGCTATAATGAGGCTCTGCCTGCCCACTGAGCATGGTGAGGTGGTTGCCCTTCCCATCTTCCAAAGTCATCTTCCTCTGGGAAGCCCTGCCCAGCTGACCCCATTTAGCTTGTTCACCAGATCACTCCAGGAAGCTCTTAACCCTCACCCACTAGAACATGAAGCACCTACATGGCCCAGGGTTTCCCTCCAAAGATTTCACCATGTCCCCACAAGTAGGCTTGTGTCTGACAGGTGTTCTCAGCGGGGAAAGCAGAGGTTGGAAAGAGTGGCCATGGCGCACGTCTCTAATAATAATGGATCCCCTTTCCCAGGTTCTCACCTCCTCATGCCCCCTCCCAGGGAGCCTTCTCAGATACACTCATTGAAGTGACGCTTTCCCCCTCCCGGACTCCCTATCTCCTAACCCTGCTTTCATTTTTCCCACAGAAATTATCACCTTTGACACAATTTATTTTTATTTATGTGCTTTCTGTCTTCTTTCACAAGACTGTAAGCTTTAAGAAGGCAGGGATTTTTGTCTATGTTGTCCTCTTAGTCCAGCACCTAGAGCAGTGTATGGCACATGGTAAGTACTCAGTAAACATTCTTGGAATCAGTGGCTACTGAGAGGCAGTGCTTTGCATTGATCACAACCTCCCAGCTAACCCTGCAAGTGAATGTTGGCCTCCCCAGAAACCCGAGAGTCCTCCCCATGCAGGGATTCGGTGTCCTAAAATGATACGTTTTCACGGCTGTTGTGTTAGTGAGTGGAGTCATTCTGCCTGGTTAAAAATCTCAGAATATATGATATGTTTCCTTCTTTCTTTTTTTTCTTTTCTTGAGAAAGAGTCGTCTCGCTCTGTCACCCAGGCTGGAGTGCAATGGTGTGATCTCAGCTCACTGCAATCTCCACCTCCCAGATTCAAGTGATTCTCATGCCTCAGCTACCCAAGTAGCTGGGATTATAGGTAAGCGCCACCACAGGTAATTTTTGTATTTTTAGTAGAGATAGGGTTTCACCACATCAATCAGGCTGGTCTTCAATGCCTGACCTCAAGTGATTTGCCCACCTCAGCCTCCCAAAGTGCTGGAATTACAGGTGTGAGCCACCATGCCCGGCCTCCTATTTCTTTCTTAAACCCAAACCATTAAAAGAGCCAGACTCACCCTCTTCTTCCCCCTTTTCTCCCCGTTGGCTTTGCTTTTGTCGAGAGGTCTGCAGAAAGAAGTCAGTCCCTTCACTCTGCCCCAATGCCTAGACTCATGTGTGCCTCACTCTTGTCCCTTGTCTTAGGCTAATATCTGATCTGGGATCTCTCTCTGCCTCTCATTCTCTAGTCTTTGCTCCCAGACTGAAGAGGATGGCCATAGAAAACTACAGAACCTAACTATATGTGCATTCGTGCTTTGAACGATTACTTAGTCCTGCCCACAATGCTGTTTGCCTCTGCTGTTGGACTTGAGGCCGCTGCCCAAGACAATTCATCTCCTCCAGCTTCCCGGAGCCCCTTCCTCACCCTTTCCTGCCGTCCCATCCTCAGCCTCCCCTCCAACTTTGTCAGGAAAGTCAAAGCCATTAGGCACACTCCAGGTTTTCCCTCTGCCCTGCTTTACTCTTCCACATATCACTCGCCTTTCAAGCAATTCCTCTTTGCTTCTTGCTCCAAGGAGCAGAGTCTGCCCAGCCTCCTGGTCTCATCCTTATCGTTCTCCAGGACTCCCGACGCCTCGGCTCCTGCTTGCATCCCGGCTGGCGAACCTCAAGGGCTCCCTGGCATCTCGTCTCTCACATTTTCCTCATTCCCTCCCCTTTGCCCAGAAACATACACAGAGGTCCACCCTAAAAATTCTTCACTGAACCTTGCTGCGCACATATTCTATTTGCTTTTCACCTTGACAGAGAAACTTCTCAAAAAAGCACCTTTGCTTTCTCAAACCACAGTCTCTCCTCAACCACCTGCTGTGTGGCTGCTGCTCTTGGCACTCTAAAAAAATGGCTTTTCCAAAGATCTCCAGTAACTTTGTAATTGCCGCATCCCAAGGCCTTTCCTCAGTTTTGGGGAAGTCCTGTCCCATGTTTTCTTCTCATAACACGTCTGCCCCTGCTCTGACTGTCATGGCCTATCTTGGCTCATCTCTCACCTTTCTGACAGATTCAGCTTTGACTCTTACTTGCTCCCCATCCTTCTCTCTACAAACTTGCTCTTGGTGGCCATCCCCTCTCAGCACACACAATTCCCTTGTCTCAGCCTCCCAAGTAGCTGAGACTACAGGCACACGCCAGCACGCCCAGCTAATTTTTGTATTTTTAGTAGAGATGGGGTTTTGCCATGTTGGCCAGACTGGTCTCGATCTCCTGACCTCAGGTGATACACCCGCCTCAGCCTCCCAAAGTCCTGGGATTACAGGTGTGAGCCACCGCGCCTGGCCTATTTATTATTGACAGGGTTTCACTCTGTCATCCAGACTGGAGTGCAGTGACATGATTACAGCTCACTGTAGCCTCAACCTCTTGGGCTCAAGCGATTCTCCCACTCAGCCTGAAGTAGTTGAAACTACAGGTGCATGCCACCACACCTGGCTAATGTTTGCTTTTTCTGTAGAGACAGGGTTTTGCCATGTTGCCCAGGCTGGTCTTGAACTCCTGAGCTTGAGCAATCTGCCCGCCTTAGCCTCCCAAAGTATTGGGATTACAGGTGTGAGCTACTGTGACCAGCCTGATCATAGTTATATTTTTTATAGCTAATTTCCTCCACTCCAGTCCCAGTCATATTAGTGCTCAATATACTTGTGATTATGCTATTTTGCTTCTCAAAAACTTTCAATAGCTCTTCGTTGCCTTGGGAGCAAAACACAAATTCATGAGCCTGGTGTTCGAAGTATCGTCATGGTAGAGGTCCTAATCTATATATCCAGGTTTATTTGTGTGAACCCTCCACCATAGTCAACTTAATCTACTTGCCACTCCCCAGATACACATCTGCCACTATCTCTTCCTGGAATTCTTCCCATCTTGTCAAAATGCTACCCATCTTATAAACCCTATGTCAAATATTTGTGTATATTTTATTGTCCCTGTTGGATTGTGTGTTCCCTGAAGACAAACAGAGGATCTTTCACATTTGTGTGTTCCATGGGCACCTTGCCCATGGTAGGGGAAGGGGGAAAATTAGCATTTATTGAATGCCTCCCATGTGCCAAAGATAGTGGAAATTGCTTTACATATGCTATCTCATTAAATCCTAAGAGCAACTCTATTCAGTAGGGATTACAATTCTAATTCATTGATCATAAAATTGAGGTTCGATGGCGTGATTTTTCCAAGGTCACAAAGCTAGTAATTGGTAGAGTCAAAATTTGAACCTAAGAGCTATCTAACAATAAATATATTTGAAGAAGGAAGAAGCAAATAATTATGCTCACAAAGGATGAATCACAAAAGAAATACAAATGCTAAAAAACACATTGGAAAATTAAGTCTCACTCATCAACTTTCAAATAGTAATGTTTTTTACCAATCAAAAGTTATTAAATATACTGACCACGCATGATGGCCCACGCCTATAATCCCAGCACTTTCGGAAGCTGAGACAGGTGGATCATTTGAGGTCAGGACTTCCAAACCAGCTTGGCCAACATGGCAAGACCCTGTCTCTACTAAAAATACAAAAATTAGCCAGGCGTGGTGACATGCGCCTGTAATCCCAGCTACTTGGGAGGCTGAGGTAGGAGAATCACTTCAACTGGGAGGCAGAGGTTACAATGAGCTGAGATCATGCCACTGCACTCCAGCCTGGGTGACAGAATGAAACTCCATCTCAAAAAAAAAAAAAAAGTGATTAGTATGCAGTAATATGCTGGCAAGTGTTGGGGAACAGGGATACTTTGCACTATTGGTAGAAGCAAAATTGGATAATCTCTGGAAGGCAATCTGACCTTTAAAAGTATGCAGAGCCTTTGACCTAATTAACTCCACTTCTAGAAATGTATCCTGAGGAAGCAGCAAGAGATGCATAAAAAGTATTTATAATTAAGGATGTTTATCTTGGCATGGAAAACCAGAAACAAGCTAAATGTCCAACAATTGGTGCTTATTAAACATACTGTGCTCACACTTATCATCGAACCCAGTATAGCAATAAAAAATATTATAAAAAGATACTTCATGACATGGGAATATGCTCATAATGTATTAAGTAAAAATATAAATCAGGTGGCAAAACAGCATTGCAATATGATGCAATATGTTTAGAAAATTATGAATATAAAATGACTCAACGGATATATTCTAAAATGTCTAATGTTTATTTTTAGAGGTGGGTTTTATTTGCATTTTGCTTATTGATATTCTCAAACTTTCCATGCTGAGTGTATAATACTTTTTTAAAAATTGGAGCCAGGGCAAGGCGGGGTGCAGGGGAGAGGGGAGAATGTGTTGATATTAACTTTACTTCCTAGGATCAGAACAATCAAAACCCATCAGCTATGAGGCCTTCTGAAGGGAGTGTCATCCACTGCTCAGCCCCTACAACACCACACCCTTGGGCTAGGCAAGCTTCTGGAACAGTGGGAAGTGCGGGGGCGAGAGCACAAGCGCCTCACCTCGGTCTCCAGCTCTGTTGCCTGTCGGGACAGCAGCCAAGGGCCTGTTAGGAGGCATCATGGTGGTGCCTAGCTGATGGCTGAGACCCCAAGAGAGCCTTCAGTGTAGGAAGCCACTGAAACTCAAAGCTGAGTAAGAAACACAGGTGCAGAGTCCAGAGGAGAAGTTCACATATTCACCTCCTGGAATGCTGCATGGTTTGTGGTCAACCTCACTGCCTGAGGAGCAGAGCAGGCTTGAAGCCAAGTGAGAACACAGCCTGGGAGTGAGTCATGGGAGATGGGAAAAAAGCATAGCAATCAACAGAGACTTCAGCTGAAACCAAGTGTAGGAGTTGACAGAAATGAGGGTGGAGATACAGACTTGCAAGGACCGACTTTGAAAAAGAACCTGTTTTTCCAACCTGGGACCTGGATGTTTTTAAAGTCAGACTGCCTTCTAAAGTAGATCTAATTCTTGCCTTTACCAAAAGCAGGAATTTTTTAGGTCTTATGTAACCCACACAAAGCCATTGGTTGTTGCTTTTTTAAAAACAAACAAATTTTGCTTATAAGAAAATGCTCAACTGAACAATAATACACGTATGATTCAGCCTCGTGGTAACTTCTTTTTTGAGAACGAGTTTTGCTCTTGTTGCGCAGGCTGGAGTGCTATGACACGATCTCAGCTCACTGCAACCTCTGCCTCCAGGGTTCAAGAGATTCTTCTGCCTCAGCCTCCCCAGTAGCTGGGATTACAGGTGCCCGCCACCATGCCTGGTTAATTTTTGTATTTTTAGTAGAGACAGGGTTTTGCCATGTGGGCCATGCTGGTCTCGAACTCCTGACCTCGTGATCCGCCCACCTCAGGCTCCCAAAGTGCTGGGATTACAGGTGTGAGCCACCATGCCCGGCCAGTGGTAACTTTTTAATACCTGCAAATCCCCTGACTTGATTATTCACATCTGTCTTCCAAGGTAGACTAGCAACGGTGGCCGGGTCCCTTTCTGGCAGATCAAAAAATAAAATACAATAAAAAACCTGAGAAATTTAAATCATACTCCCATAGCCTGACCATGTTGAAAGGTGATACTATAAGAGTATACCTCACTAGTTGATTTATTGCTCAAGTGCAGTTCTCAATCCTCAATTCTTTTTTTTTTTTTTTTTTTTGAGATGGAGTCTGGCTCTGTTGCCAGGCCTGAGGGCATCTCTGCCCACTGCAACCTCCACCTCATGGGTTCAAGTGATTCTCCTGCCTCAGCCTCCTGAGTAGCTGGGATTACAGGTGCACATCACCATGCCTGGCTAAATTTTGTAGTTTTAGTAGAGATGAGGTTTCACCATATTGGCCAGGCTGGTCTCGAACTCCTGACCGCAAGAGATTACCTGCCTCGGCCTCCCACAGTGCTGGGCTTACAGATGTGAGTCATCGCGCCCAACCCCCAGCTTTGTGAAATTCCATATGACAATATGTTTTCTGGGAAGGCCAAAGCTGTGATTTGGTAGAAGGAGTGCAGGACTTAGAACTGGAAGAGCTGCCAACCACCTCACTCTCCAAACTATTCCACTGCAATGAAAGTGTGAGTTCTAACTCCACATTTGAGAGAGCTGCTTGACCTCTTGAGCCATGGCCTCCTTGTGTGTAAAGTGGAGTTCACTCTTCCAACAAATATCTGTTGAGCACCTACGGTGTGTCAGACGTTGTGCTAGGCACCAGTGACACGATGAGCCCTTCCAGCCCTCAGAGGGATTGGCAAACTATGGCCATGGACCGTCTTTGTACGGTACAAGTTAAAAATGTTTCTCGTATTTTTGGATTTGTGAAAAAAATCGAAAAGAATGTCTTGTAATTTGCGAGAATGTATATAAAATTCCAGTATCAGTGTCCATACATAATCTATTGTTGGAACACAGCCTCATTCATTAGTCTACGCATTGTCTATGGCTGCTTCCAGACTGCAGTGGCAGGACTGAGCGGTTGCAACAGAGACCATATGGCCCCTAATGCCAAAAGTACTATCTGGCTCTTTACAGAAAAAAAAAAAAAAATTGGGTGACCCTTAGACTAAAGGAAAAAACAAGGTAATTGCAGACTCAGAAAAGTTCTATGACATTTAAAAGGTGGAAACTGGGTGCAGTGGCTCATGCCTGTAATCCCAGCACTTTGGGAGGCTGGGGTGGGCAGATCACTTAAGGCCAAGAGTTCAAGACCAGCCTAGACAACATAGTGAAACCCCTCTCTACTAAAAATACAGAAATTAGCTGGGCATAGTGGTTGAGGCAGCTGAATCACTTGAACCCAGGAAGCAGAGGCTGCAGTGAGCTGAGACTGCACCACTGCACTCCAGTCTGGGTGACAGAACCAGACTCCGTCTCAAAAAAAAAAAGAAAAGAAAAGAAATTTAAAATGTGGGAGGGTGGGATTTTTCAAGGCTGTTATGAAGGTGGAAATTAAAGCTCCTAAAGAGGACACTCTGTTAACTCCCACAACTAGAGTATTTCCAGGTCCTGCTGGGCCAACCTGGTGCCAACCAGCTGAAAATAACAGGTGTGTCCAGAACACCACTGGTTCCTGCCCTCCCATCCCGCTCAAGTCCTGCTGTTGCTCTGCGCTGCACTCTCAGGCTGCCCTCTGGGGATACACCTGTGTGCGTGCCAAGGGTGCTGCTTCCACTACACCAGTGGTGTAGGTGCCAACATGGAGTTATGTGCCAACATGGAGTATGCCCTCACACTCACAGAGATGCTCTGCTGCACAGCGGGGTGAGGACAATGACCCTCTCTTCCACTCAATATCCCTGAAGTTACTTTGGAACCTAAGCACATAGCTGTGGTCTTTGTCTTTCTGTGGAAATGGCTCCTTTAGTCCTTCCCTGCAGCCACCTGCCACTGGACTGGACTACAAGGTCAGGGACTGGCACTGCCTATTCTCATGCAAAATTCTTCCCCCGCTTCCTCTCTCCCTACGTTGTCATCCCCACTCCTTCTCCCGTGCAAATGCCCCATGCAAATGGATGCCTGTACGGACTAATGAAGCAGTGGTTCCTCTAGCTTTGTAATCTGCTGTATAATTAATATGATATGGCATTATCACCATTTCCTAATCCCCCTCCCAGTCAGCCACGCAGCCCCTTGTCTTTAGCCTACAACTCCTTCACCCACGGATACACAGTAAGGTATTTGTTGATTTGATCTGATGGAGGCCCAGCAGGTCAGGCGGTCAGTCCCAGCCTCCTTTGGCCCCTTCAAGTAGCCGGACAGGACCAAGGCAGATTTGTGAGTGTATCAGTCCCAGGCCAGTCTCCAGGGCCCAGTGTGCCAGGGGGAGATCTGGGCATCCGGGGGAGATCTGGGCATCTGGGGAGGGACCATACAGCAGGATCAGAACCTCAAAGGAGGCTCCTGCATGCAGAGCATGCTAGCCTGCCCTGAGCTTCAGCTGGTGGCCCAGACATCCTGCCACTGCCACCAACCAGGCCTTCTCACAACCATTACTTAACTTTACCTGAGCTTCGCAAGCCCCCTGGACCTTGCACCTGTATATCTTGGCTTGGTTAGCACCTTTCATTGTTCTCTCCCCACTCATGCTTGAGCTTCCTACCCGAAACTAAAAAAAAAAAAATCTTCAGCTACCTTCTTTAGCTCAGAAACTCTCCTCAGCTTGCATGAGAGAGGGGTTAGGAATAGAACAACCCTGCTGTTCCGATGGGTTAACTGCAGTCTTTCCCAGGACGGCTTCCTCCCCTCACTCTGAGGGGCCCATGCCACCAAGGTCCCAGCATGGTTCAAGGCTCAAGCCCACTTACCCACCATGGCAGCTGGTATCACGACTTGACTCCAAGCTCTACTGGAGCAGAACAAAAGGTGAGGAGACAGGTGGAAAGTGGAAGGGGCAACTTTCTTTTTTTTTTTTTTGGGATGGAATCTTGCTCTGTTGCCCAGACTGGAGTGCAGTGGCACAATCTCAGCTCACTGCAAGCTCTGCCTCCCAGTTCAAGCAATTCTCCTGCCTCAGCCTCCCAAGTAGCTGGGATTACAGGCGCAGGCCACCACCCTCAGCTAATTTTTTTGTATTTTTAGTAGAGATGGGTTTCACCATGTTGGTTAGGCTGGTCTTGAACTCCTGACCTCGTGATTGGCCTGCCTTGGCCTTCCAAAGTTCTGAGATTACAGGCGTGAGCCACCACGCCCGGCCAGGAGCAACTATTAACACACATCACACTATCTCTTGGTGGGCTCAGAAATTGAGGTGGGCCCAAACTAATGGGAAAAGGCATCCAGTGACCATTAGGTGGGAAGACAGAGGGTGGCGGCGGGAGGATGGCAGGCCAGTGCTGCGCCCTTCAGCAGGCTGATGTCTATGTTCTTCATTTCTGTGCCTTTAAGGAGGCAAGAAAGTAATGACAAAGGGACAGAAGACAATGCACACACAGGACTGCCAAGCAATCCTTCTCTGCTTATCCTTCCAAGCATGTGATGTGTCCAACTCCCTTGCCTCTCTGTCCCTCCTAATCCAGGGTAGGATTATTTTAAGTAGGTGAAAAATGTCTTTGACCATGTAAGGCCTTCTGTAACTCTGAAACCTGTTTTGTAAGAGTCTATGCTCATTTTAATTTAATTAGCAAACTTGGAATCGCTCACACTCTTTTCTGATCCTCCAAGATTAATAAAAATGTATGCAAAATGTTATGGGGAATTAGTAAACTGTGGTGCTCTGTGCCCCTACAGCAATGCCCTTAAAAAGCAAGCTATCTGAGGCTGGTGATCAGGCAAGCTTCAGAACAATTCTCCCACTGGGTGGAAAGTTGGAATGGGTGGCTTCCAAGGTTCCTACTAACTCTAAGCTCTTACGACACTAAGGTTAATGGACGCTGAAATGCAGGCCAAGAAAAATCATCTAACGTGAGAGGTTAAAAAAAGACTTGACAATGTGTTTTTCCCAGAACACGGTGAGCCCAAACATTTCTAGCTAGAGCTGCCATCAAAGAATGTGTTTGCAAACCAGTCAGAATTTAAAGTAAACTTCAACAGGCAAATGATAAACCTTCCCTAAAAAGGTAATCACATGGAGCATGACCAGATTTTGGATGTGGTCCGAAATGCTTTCACATTTTTAACTCCAAATGGGCTGGGGCACTTGCTTTGGGGGCCAAAAACATGAAAAGTTAGGATGATTGCTTCCTACTCAGCAGGCAGCCAGAGGAAAACTGCGAGAAATAAAGTACACGGTGGCCACTCTGAAAAGCCGGCCAACTCCTGAGGATTGTGGTGCAGGAAGAAAGGGGCATAGAGTGGGCACGCTGCAGTCCCAGAGCCATAGGAACAGGAGGTCCTGGGGATACCAGGGCACCTCTCAGTCCAGCTGCCAAAGCCCTGGCCAGGGGACAGTGTGAGGTGGTTTGCTGCCTTTCTTTCTCCTGGATGCTATTCCATACCAGTACAACACCACATCTGCAGCAGTCCTAATTCCTTTGAGGCTCAGACTAGTCAACCACATCAAACTCTACCTTTAATTGCAGTGTGGAGGAGCTTTGGTTTTTGGCTATATATGCTTTAAATTTTTTTGCATTGTGAAATAGATCATATTACAAAAGAATGTGCATAACATATATGTCCAGCTTAAAGAATAATAATAAAAACCAGACGCCCATGTCCACATCACCTAGCTTAAGGAATTGAATATTGCCAATACCTTCGAAGCTCCCTCCATGCCCACGCTTCCCAACTGTCTTGCTTTCCTTCCCAAACCCCGGGGCAAGTCACGGACCTGACACAGGTGTTACTCATTCCCTGGCTTTCCTTTACAGTTTGAATCCATTTGTTATGGATCTCTAACCAATATACTCCTTAGTGGGTCCTTTTGTGAACTTTGTGTGACAAAGCCATGCTAATCGTAACCTTCTTTTTTTTTTTTTTGAGATGGAGTCTCACTCTGTCACCCAGGCTGGAGTGCAATGGCACAATCTTGGCTCACTGCAACCTCCACCTACTGGGTTCAGATGATTCTTCTGCCTCAGCCTCCTGAGTAGCTGGAATTACAGGTGACCGCCACCACACTCAGCTAATTTTTCTTATCTTTAGTAGAGATGAGGGTTTCACCATGTTGGCCAGGATGGTCTCGAACTCTTGACCTCATGATCTGCCTGCCTCAGCTTCCCAAAGTGCTAGGATTACAGGCATGAGCCACTGCACCCAGCCAATATAACCTTCTTAATATGCTGTCTTTGCTGAACAGTATTTTTGGAATTTGTTCATGTTGATGGGTGTAGCTGTAGTTTATTTGCTTTCTTTGCTATATGTGATTCCATTATGCCAAAATTACATATTTATTCTACTACTTATGAATATCTGGTTGTTTACTTTTTTAGCTATTATAAATAAGGCTATTATGCACATTCTTGTACATGTCTCCTGCAGAGTACGTGCAAGAACTCCCCTTGGGCAGAGCTACTCGAAGTGTAGCAGCAGACATGGCTGGTGCCCAAACTGTTACCGCTTTACAACAAGCTCAAGAACCTGAGCCAGGATGTAAAGCAGCCACATCATTCAATTCACCATGTAGTTCAACTGCTACTTTTTTCATAGCAGGACTTCCTTTCAAAAGAACAATGGGGCTGGAACCAGTAGCTCATGCCTATAATCTCAGCACTTTGGGAGGCTGAGGCAGGCTGATCATTTGAGCTCAGGAGTTCAAGATCAACGTGAACAACATGGTGAAACCCCATCTCTACTAAAAATACAAAAATTAGCCAGGCGTGGTGGCACGTGCCTGTAATACCAGCTACTCAGGAAGCTGAGGCAGGAAGACCACTTGAGCCAGGGAGCCAGAGGTTGGTCATCAGTGAGCCAAGATCGCACTACTGCACTCCAGCCTAGGCAACAGAGAAATAACCTGTCTCAAAAAAAAAAAAGTGCAACTGATGCCATTCTGGAAGAAGCACCTCAATTCTTCCTCCCTCTGCTGCTTGGCAGGGCCCTTGGCATCCTCTACCTTTTCTCTTCATCTTCATCTGCCAATCTCTGGGCCCCCTCTCTCCCTCATCAGTGAAGACTTTGGCCCCTCAGCCTCTCAGTTTTGCTCAATAAAAATGTGCTCCATGAATGAATGAATGAATATGTTCTTCCTAACGTACACATCCACCTCAGGAGCTGCCATGTTCTTCCATGAATTCCACCTCCTCAGTTGATTTTTCCAAGGGGTGGGTAAAAGTCAAAGTCCTCCCCAGCCTTTTTCATCCTGGAATCAAGAAAAGGGGTCAGTGTGTCTCCAGTGTAAAAGCTATGATGTCATTCACCAGGGCTGGCAGCAGCCCTACGTACCACCTTGGGAGGAAGCTGCCTGCAGTGACAGAGGGCAGAGTTGAGGCACAGAGAAGACGAGCAGCGACACGAGTCGGAGCAAGCATCCGGCAGTGCCTGGTACCTGACCCCTGGGTCCCTAGGCCTGGCTGTGTTGGTTTCTCAGCCCCATCTTGGCTTCTCCTTTTTGTCTAAGCCGGTTGAAATGGTTGTTTCGCATCTGGAAAGAAACTGAATAATACACCCAACTATAGGCCTAGTGAGCTGTAGAAAGCTGGAATCAAGTCTGCCCTTCGGACTACAAAGCTGGTTATTACAAATATTTTTGGAGGATGTTGTTAATTCTTCAGATTGATGTTTCTGCAAACACCAAACTGAAACCAAAACCAAACCAAACAAAAATTCACAAGCAACTAGGAGATCTGAGGTTGCCATATTGTCATAAGGGACGTTCCCATCTCTCCTGCCGCAGCTCAGGTATCGGCTGGACAGTTCTGCTTGGCATGCACCTCACGACCATATATGCCTCCACTCTAATCTCAGCTCGCAACTTCTCAGGTCCTCTTTCCCAGGGGTTCCCACTGTGGTCCATCACTCCGTGTCACTTGACACCACCAGGAAGGCTATTTCCCCACAGCCGTGTAAAAGGACAGGGGAAAACAGCCAAACAGCACACAACTCCAGGAAGTATTGTTAACACCACCAGGGACAGCTAGGGATCTACCTCATAAAAGGAAGTGGGAGGCCGGGTACGGTGGCTGACACCCATAACCCCAGCACTTTGGGAGGCCGAGGCAGACGGATCACCTGAGGTCCGGAGTTTGACACCAGCCTGACCAACCTGGAGAAACCCTGTCTCTACTGAAAATACAAAATTAGCTGGGTGTGGTGGTGCATGCCTGTAATCCCAGCTACTTGGGAGGCTGAGGCAGGAGAATCGCTTGAACACAGGAGGCAAAGGTTGTGGTGAGCCAAGATCGCAACATTGCACTCCAGCCTGGGCAACAAGAGCAGAACTCTGTCTCAAAAAAAAAAAAAGGAAGTTGGGAAAAAGGAGTACATGAGAAGCTCTAAGAAACAGCAGGACTCTCCCAAGAAACATTTAGTCCAGAAATCATTCTTTAAAGCTGGGTGGGGCTGTAAAACCATTTTGCCATAGAAATCAAAAGCCCTTTATGGCATTTCATCTGTGCCAATGCCACGTAAAGTGGACACAGAGCACAATTCCAGTCCCTCTCCTTATGCCTACAGAGGATAGGACAGATCAGCCGTTCATCCTCTTCCCCATCCCTAGATAAAAACAGCAATTATTCTTGAGTCGCCTGATCACAGGGGGTACAGTAGAGGGGCACCTAGATATTTCAGGCATTCCCATATTTGAAGGTAGCTAAAGCTCAGAGAGGTTAACTGAATTATCCCAAGTCACCCAGCCACACAGTAACGAACCCAGACCAGAAGTCAGAAACTCTCATCTAGTGCTCATTTCTCTCCACTGTGCTGCTTAGGAGCACTTCTCAGGCAATGCCTAAGACATTTCAAAGAGTGTGAATTAGAATGTGAAACCAATAAAGTAACTACAATGTCCTCAGATATCAACATGACAGTCCTGGGACGCCTTGGGCATTTTGCCTCCACTCAGACATGTAAAGAAGTCCATGAGGGGCAATTGGACTCCTGTTGAACTGTAGGACTGTGCTTTTCAAACCCCGGATCATGAAATCAACTTGTGGATTGAACAGCCTTTCTGAATAGAATATAAAATATCAACACTGTATCCTATGGTAAAGTTAAATATTATTTCACAAAACCTTTGTTACCATGTGTATGTGTGTGTGATGTAAAAAGTTTGCTTTTTTAAAAAATGGTGGGTCACTGTCGAAATGTTTTGAAAACTCTGATTTAAGGAATAACTTCTAGAGAAATTTTCAGCTGTGACAGTTCAATGCTTTTGTATTCCCTGCAGGAAGAAATTAATGCAAAAAATATTATTTTTTAATGTAGTAAACAAGATTTAGAAGCTATTTCAGTAAAGATCCAATTAACCAGAACACTTAGGGAATTTAACATCCTGGTTAATTGAATCTTCATTAATGAGGACAAATTAAAACCCTTGTCAAGATACAGAGTCATAGAACACTATGGGTGGAAGAGACCTTGGAAATCGGTATTCACCAACTACCTCACTATCTTGTTGGCAGAAGCTGAGGCCCAGAAGGAGAAAGTGGCTTGCCCTGGGCCCTAAGGCTAATTGAGGGTTCAAGCCAAGACCTCAGCCCGTAATTCACCTGCCCAACTCTCTTGTGAGACTGGGCTGAACCTTAGTGAAATCATGCATAACCCTTGGACTTGCTTCTTAAGATAAAAGCTCAGCTTTTAGCTTGTCCATTGCCATTTGATTTTTCTCATAGCTCAGTGCAGTTGGTTTTAAGAATTTAGAACAAACCCCAAAGATCTTCTGATAGCATCAAAAGGTTGGTGTGATTGAGCATCTTTCTCTCTCTCTCTCTCTCTCTCTCTCTCTCTCTCTCTCTGTCTCTCCTTTTCTTTGTCTTTGTTTGCTCTGATCTTTTTTCTTCACATATATTATTGGTTTTCAAGACACAAGGTGATAACCTTTTTTTAAAATATATTTTTTACATTGCTTGAGGCTGAGAGAAGCTATTTTCGTTCTTGGAACTCCCTAAACCATTCCTGTGACCCGTTTCTGCCATTAAGCCACTATTTAATGAGTTCTATCATATGGAGAATAAGCCCTGGGAAACTGAAATGCACAGCCTTGTCCTTCGGTAGCATGCACTGTTCTCTTTCCACATTTGTTCACTGAACACATACACATAATGTAGCAGGCACTGTACCAGGCACTAAGGATGCAGCAGAGAACAAAACAGAAAAATCCCTGCCTTTAGGGAGCTTACACTCTAATAGTAATAAATAAGCAGACATTAAACAAATAAGCAAATAAGCACGTGGTAGTTCAGACGGCAATAAAGTCAAAGGAGTAAGGAAAGGCAAGCTAGAGGAAAATAGGGATTGCTGAGGGTGGGTGGCTACTATTTCACATGGAGTAGTCAAAGAAGGCCTTGGGAATCAAGAAGCAGGGGTCTGAAGAAAGTAAGGGCATGAGGCAGCTCACAGTCTGGGAGAAGAGAGCTCCTGACAGGGAAAAAATAATGCTGTGTCAGGCTACAAATACCTTCCACCAAGTACCAGTGATTTCTGACTCATCAAGTCCACCTCACCGATGACACTGTCCTGAAGATTATTAGATACCTATTTAGGGAGAAGACGTTGCATTGTTTCATTCCATGAGCAAGCACATGTGCTAAGGATTCTGTGATGAAAGATAGAGATGATCCCTGCCCACCTGATATTAGTGACCAATCAAAATATGACTGTCCATGCTGGTCAGGCTACAATTGCAGTAAGAATGTTGCAAAGGAGGGAGGTACAACATGTATGTCTTCCAGAATAGGAAGAAGGATAATTTCAGGCAGAGGAAATAGCAGGCATAAAGGCACAGAGGTAGAGAGGATGGTGCCTTCAGGGATCATCTGGCTGTTTGGTCTGGTTGGGAGGTGAGTGTCAAGAAATGAGGACAGAAGCAAGTAAGAAGTAGAAGTAGAAGGCCCAGCATGGTGGCTCACACCTGTAATCCCAGCATTTTGAAAGGCCGAGGAGTGCAGATCACTTGAGGCCAGGGGTTCGAGACCAGCCTGGCCGATATGGTAAAACCCTGTCTCTACTAAAAATACAAAAATTAGCCAGGTGGGGTGGTACATGCTTATAATCCCAGCTACTTGAGATGCTGAGGCATGAGAACTATTTGAACCCAGGAGGTAGAGGTTTCAGTGAGTCAAGATCATGCCACTGCACTCCAGCCTGGGCAACAGAGTGAGACACTGTCTCAAATAAAAAATAAAAAAAAAAAAGAAATGAGGATAGAATTAGGCAGAAATATGGGTGTCACTGTACCCTCTGTACATTATTAAAATGCTCTCTGTAACACTATTGTAATCCTTCCTGGTTGAAAGAAGCAAGTGGGGTGTGGTACTGTCATCGAGAGGCTTTACAGAGAAGGACAGGAGCACACATAAAATCATAAATGTTAATTTACAGCGGAGAAATAAACTGATCAGACTCGCCTTTTATAAAGATTCACTTGATACACAGAGGATGAAAAGAGGGAGAGCGTGGAAGCAGGTGAATCAGTGAAGAGGCTGACAGATCCATCATAATCCAGCAGAGAAATTCCCTCGGCCCACCCAGAGGGAATGACAGAAGATGGGAAAGAGTGGGCTGAAACTGATGGCTATTGTGAAGACAAGATTGACACCAGCAGGAGGGGGGTTAGATATTGGGCACAAGAAACAAGCGTAGGGGAAAAGGGAGTTGTTCTTTCACAGAGGACAGATGTTTTCTTTAACACAGTAATTGTAGAACTGGCCAATAAATTTGGGTTAGTAGATTCCAACTACAGAATATCACAAAATACAAGATGAGATACGAAATCATGCCATTAATTCTTCAAAAAAAAAAAAATACCAGGAATTACATATCTCAATATCCCCTCCCTGGAGGCTAGCCCTTTCCTCCTACAGTGATACCACTGCTAACAATTACTCTGGGCTTCTGAAAGGGATTTCCCTTCCGTATCCCAAGAGCTAGAAAATTCTCATCCTTTTAGGGAAATTTTGATTTTCTGAAGAGATGCAATGTCATTTGCTGCAAGCATATCCGTGGTTGCCTTGGACAGGCAGGTGGAGGCATGGGGCAGGAGGGATGGAATACAGAAGGGTCACAAGAAAGCTTTGAAAGGTGTTGGACATGTTTCTTATCTTGATTGTGGTGATGAATGGATGAATACCTATGTCAAAACTCATTAAACTATACACTTACATATGTGCAGTTTATTGTAGACCAATTCTACCTTGAGAAAGCTATTTTT
The DNA here is from genome assembly GCF_030222135.1 of Aotus nancymaae. Lineage (NCBI taxonomy): Eukaryota > Metazoa > Chordata > Mammalia > Primates > Aotidae > Aotus > Aotus nancymaae. The sequence goes on from NW_026988471.1 coordinate 37,263,005, forward strand.
TTTAAAGTTATTTGCTGCAAAAAGTAGTGACTAAGGTCCATCACCAAGCTGAGGAATCCCCCCTCCTTTTTTTTTTAAGTGAAAATGTAAGAGAATACTTTTCTTGTGTGTCTTCCAAACTGACTTGGAGCCAATTCTCAATTGTAGGTGGTTGTCTTTTGTTTAAAAAAAAAAATTATAGAATCACTGAAACAAGTGATCTTTCTCCACTGCAGCACAGCTCTCATGTGGGCATGTAAGTTCTAGAACACATGTTTTTGAGCTTTACAGGCATGTTCTGTAATCTAAATTGGAATCCAGTGACTTGGTACCTTTTGGTTCTTCTACTCACGCTCCATGGGAGATAGCTCTGCAGGTCTCAAATTTCCTCATCTGGAAATGCATTTTTCCCTTTGCTTAGCTCATTCAGATAAAGGTTTGGATGAGAAGTGTCATTGCTTCCACTAGCTAGGATTTGGGTTTCATATATCCAGAGCCAGCCTTACAGAATCCCAGAAAGGTTTCTTTGCACCTGCACACACATACACACATGCATACCCAGCCCCCTGCCAAAAAAACAATTGTCCTCTGACCAGTTTGCCAGTGTCTGGAAGTCTACCATTAGAGCATTCCTCCCTCCTTCCTCTTGGGATAAACATTTCATTCTCTCAGAAACCTGTTTGAAAATAGAATCCTGGAGGTCAGGCCTGGATGCTGTGCCAACGGGGAGAGCTGAAGGTATCCAGGGGCACCATGAGAACATTGGTGTCCAAGAGTAGAGGCCACCAGAGGAGGGCAGGGAGTGCAGAGGGGACAAAGTGTCCCTGGGGGCCTGAACTATAGCTACTTCACCATTTTCTTATTCATTTATTTATTCATTCAAAAGGCATTTATGTTGCACCAACATACCCACCTTAATTCAACGTCTGGGCTTAGCACAGAGCATAGCTATACAAAACAGGAAGTGTACCAAAGTTAATTAGCAAGCTAAAACTGCACTCCAAAATCTATCAATAGCAAGAGAGCTGACCGATGGGTCAGCAGTTGGTCCCACAATACCTCAGAGGGCACACTACATGTTGTACCTTTAACAGCAGTTTGGAATTAAATGAGACTGAATATTGACAAATGGAAATTTCAGAGAAGTATTAAAAATATGAATGCAAAACAGGTGGGGACAATATTAAAATCATTCATCTAAAAATAGTCTAATTCCATGCAGTAGCCAAACCCTACTAGGTTTCAAGTTCACTTGGGTTCACAGTTTGTCTATTGCCTTCTTTGACTTTATGAGGGAAAGACTGGGAGGAAACAGGGTCCCTTTCACCATCTTTTGTTTGTTTGTATTTTTTGTAGAGATGGGATCTCTCTACGTTGCCCAGGCTGGTCTCAAATTCCTGGGCTCAAGTGATCCGCCTCAGCCTCCCAAAGTCCCGGGATTACAGATGTAAGCCACCATGCCCATCCCCCTCCACCATCTTTTTATACTCAACCATGCATTGGCATCATCTGAGGCCGAGGTCAAGAATTTAGAGTTCAGGAACCAGGAATCAAATGTTGAACAGGAGCTGCTGAGAGTTGGAAAGGACTTGGGAGTGATTTACAAGGAAAGTTGATCTCTTAAATCTCTTAAATCTCTTTTTTGATTTGTCTTCCTTCAGACAAAGGTAGAACCACAGTGGGATCAGGCACAAAATTTCCAACCACTTGGCTGGGTATGGTGGCTCGCACCTGTAATCCCAGCACTTTGGGAGGCCAAAGTAGGCAGATCGCTTGAGTTCAGGAGTTCGAGACCAGCTTTGCCAACATGGTAAAACCCCATCTCTACTAAAAATACAAAAATTAGCCATCCATGATGGTGGGTGCCTGTAACACCAACTACTTGGGAGAACTGAAGCAGGAGAATCACTTGAACCTGGGAGGCGGAGGTTGCAGTGAGTGGACATCATGCCACTGTACTCCAGCCAAGGCAACAGAGCAAGAGTCTATCTCAAAAAAAAAAAAAAAAATCCAAACACTTACTTGGCATCTCCTATGTGCCTGCCAGGTTCTTGCTAGGCCCAGGGGACATACAGGAGAAGGAAACAAGGCCCCAGATGTGCCGCAGTTCACATCTACTCAGCTGTAACCCGGGACAACGGTTTTGAGAACCAAGCTCCCTCTTCAAAGCTCATCTGTGAGACTGGCAAAGACACAGCTGCCCAGGAAGTTCCACTGTTGAGGGAGAGAGTGGGAATCAGAGCCCAGTCTGGGGATTGTGGGGAGTTTCATGGTACCTTCCACCTGCTACACTCCTACAGGAACTGCCCCCTGATAAAGGACTGAGCCCAGGATGCCAGGATGTATGCCATATCACCTTGTGCTCTTACCATGCCCTCCCTCTCCACACTGACTGGAGGAGGATTGGGGAGGGGCCATCTGCCGAGCCAGTGACCCAGGTCCTCAGGCCCTATATGGACCACGGGCTGGGCCACTTGGCTTCTCTCTTGTGGCAATGAGAGCAGCCTCACTCCACTGGGTATGGCTGGAGACAATATTGTTTTACATCTATTGCTCTTTTCACGCTGCTCTGTTGAATGTGCCTTTCTCCTGTTGATTTGGAGTAAGCCAGACAGGGCATGAAGAGCCAAAGGCAAGAGGGAGCCAGGGAAGAAGCTGGTGGCAGGATGGGAAGCAGCAGGCCCAGAGCTTGCCAAGGTACCTGGAGGGGCCTGGGATGAAGGTGGCCAGTGCCACTGCAGGGTCTTTAGAGCCAGCCAGACAGGCTCCAGAGACACCCACTGTCCTCCCTGCTGCATGGCCCCCGGAAGGCTTGACCCTGTCTGGCTCCTGTCTTAGATATCTGCAGGATGCCACCCATCACTCCACTTGGTGCACCATCAAACTCACCCCCAAACCCTCTTACTTGAGTGTGCTTGAGAAAGTTTCTGTTCTGGCAAACAAATGAGCCAAATGGCAGTTGTGCCAGAAGCCCCCTGCCTCTGCTGAGAGCAAAGGGTGGAAACCATGATGGGGTCCCAAGGAGACCAGGGTGGTCTTTCCTAGAGGCCTTTGCTCACTTTGGAACAACGAGGGTGAACCCACAGCTCTGTTTCCCTGCTACGCGCTTAATATGTTTTTTGGTATTTTCTTTTACAAATCAGTTTGCCAAAGAGTCAGCAATGTGGTGCAGCAGAAATTAAACTAGAGCAGGGTCACACACCTGTACCTACCTTAATTAGCTGTGTGATATTGGCCAAGTAATTTAAGTCTATGTCCTAGTTCTCTCATCAAAAATACAGAACAAGTAATATTTGTGTTGAAGCTTTCGTGTGGAGATCACATGGGAAAATAGGCACAAGAAGCCTTGGAAACGCGTAAGAGCAACACTGTTTCGTGGAGTGAGAATGAAAATGGGAGGCATGAGGGTGGTATCACTCACGTCAACCAACCGAGAAGTGCCTCCCAGCCCCCTCCACCAAGCTTGACGGCCTCAACTAAAGAAGCCAAAAGATCAGTGTCTGAATTGCTCTCAAACAACCCAAAGGCTGTGGCTACCTGCCTACACCAAAGTTGCTAATTCCACAAGGAATGTCAGCAGAACTGGAGTTTGTTCCCCTTCTCCACCCCCTCTGTCCCCATCCTCAGATACAGATATAGATACATAGATTAGATATAGATATAGATAAGTATAGGCATATACATAGATATAGATATAAATAGGTATAGCTATAGATATAGAGACAGAGATAGATAGATATAGATAGGTATAGATGGGTATAAATATCAGTATAGGTGAAACCACCTTTGCAAAAATTATAACTGAGGAAATTATGACAGTGAAAGAAATCAGACAAAACCAACTCCATCTTGCTTCTAACCTATAAGCTGTCCTTGTTCATTCCTAAGTGGAGGCTGAACTAACTTTGGGAAGGAATTCAGTTTATGGTTTGACTCTGAAACAAAATTGATTATAGCCCTTTCCCAAAAAGATTCCTTCTTGCCTGGGGGCCAGTCTGCCTTTGCAGGACTAACAAATTAGCTACAAGATTAGAAATTACAGTTTAGGGGCCAGGCGCCGTGGTTCACACCTGTAATCCCAGCACTTTGGGAGGCAGAGGCGGGCAGATCTCTTGAGGCCAGGAGTTTGAGACCAGCTTGGCCAACATAATGAAACTCCATCTCTACTAAAAATATAAAAATTAGCTGGGCATGATGGTGTACTCCTGTAATCCCAGCTGCTCTGGAGGCTGAGGCAGGAGAATCACTTGAACCCAGGAGGAGAAGGTTGCAATGAGCCGAGATCGCACCACTGTACTCCAGCCTGGGTGACAGAGGTGAGACTCCTTCTCAAAAGAAACAACAAGAAAAAGAAATTACAGTTTAGGGGTCATGCAGCCTCTGGCTCCAAGACTCTGAACCTCCCCAAATTGTTCCTGGGGATAACATCACTATTATAAAACCTAAGATTAGTGCTTGAGACATTTTGCAGACCCTGCACTTGATGGATCAGCTGATACCACCTAGACCGGTAATGTGGCTCCACAGTTCTGCCACTCCACCCAGGAACAGAAGACAGTAAGAAAAACTCACTTAGACCCCCTAAGAATCCATTTCCAACCTGACCAATCAGCACTCCCCACTTCCCAAGCACCTACCCACCAAATTATCTTTAAAAACTCCGATCCTCAAATGCTCAGGAAGACTGATTTGAGTAATAATAAAACTCCAGTCTCCCACTGCCGGCTCTATGTGAATTACTCTTTCTCCATTGCAATTCCCCTGTCTTAATAAGTCAGCTCTGTCTAGGCAGCAGGTGAGGTGAACCCGTTGGGTGGTTACATAGATATAGATAGTTATAGGTATAGGTAGAGATACAGAGATAGAGACAGAAACATATAGACATCAAGATGCTTCCAGCTGCAGGTAGCCACACAACCCAGTTGAAACTGTTCCAGTAACGGAACAAGGCTTAATAGATTACGAGTGTGTTCCAATAACAGAAGCAGGCTTCAAAACGTGGGTGATAAGAAACTTCTGTGAATTAAAAGAACTTGTTCTAACCCAATGCAAAGAAACTAAGAACCTTGAAAAAAGGTTTGACGAAATGTTAACGAGAATGGACAATTTAGAGAGGAATATAAGTGAATTGATGGAGCTGAAAAACACAACACGAGAACTTCGCGAAGCATGCACAAGTTTAAACAGTCGAATTGATCAAGTAGAAGAAAGGACATCAGAAGTCGAGAACCAGCTCAGTGAAATGAAACGAGAAGACAAGATTGGAGAAAAAAGGATGAAAAGGAATGAGCGAAGTCTCCAGGAAATATGGGACTATGTGAAAAGACCTAATTTACGTTTGATAGGTGTACCTGAATGTGATGAAGAGAATGAATCCAAGTTGGAAAATACTCTTCAGGATATCATTCAGGAAAACTTTCCCAACCTAGCAAGGCAGGGTAATATTCAACTCCAGGTGATACAGAGAACACCACAAAGATATTCTTCAAGAAGACCAACCCCAAGGCACATAATTGCCAGATTTACTAGGGTTGAAATGAAGGAGAAAATACTAAGGGCAGCCAGAGAGAAAGGTCAGGTTACCCATAAAGGGAAACCTATCAGACTTACAGCAGATCTCTCAGCAGAAACCCTACAAGCCAGAAAAGAGTGGGGACCAATATTTAACATCCTTAAAGAAAAGAACTTTCAACCCAGAATTTCCTATCCAGCCAAACTAAGCTTTATAATCGAAGGAAAAATTAAATCCTTTGCGAACAAACAAGTATTTAGAGAGTTCACCACCACCAGGCCTGCTTTACAAGAGCTTCTGAAAGAAGCACTATACATATAAAGGAACAACCAATATCAGCCTTTCCAAAAATATATCAAAAAGAAAAGAACATTAACACAACGAAAAATTTACACTAACTAATGGGCAAAACAGCCAGCTAGCATCAAATGCTAGTATTAAAGTTATATATATTCTAATCGGATAAAAAGCCAAAACCCATTGCTATGCTGCATCCAGACCCATCTCACATGCAACGATACACAAAGACTCAAAGAGAAGGAGGAAGATTTATCAACCAATCAGAGAGTAAAAATAAACAAATAAAAAGCAGGAGATGCAATTCTCGCCTCTGATAAAGTAGACTTTAAAGTAACAAAGAACAAAAGAGGCAAAGAAGGACATTACATAACGGCAAAAGGATCAATGTAACAAGAAGAGCTAATGATTCTATAGATCAATGAGACAGAAAATTAACAAGGACATCCAGGACTTGAACTCAGACCCGGAACAAGTAAACTTAATAAACATTTATAGAACTCTCCACTTCAAATACATAAAACATACATTACCACCTCACACCTATTCCATAAGTGACTACATAATTGGAAGTAAATCACTCCTCAGTAATCGCATAGCATTTCATAGGTTTAAATGAAATGTTGGTTGGCTGCTTGTTTGTTATTTTCTTCCCTTATTCCTTCCTGTCTACATCATTAAGTATAATTATTGGTATAAAAGAGGTTTTCAATACCCATTACTAAACTGCATTCTAGCCTGAGCAAGAAAGCAATACTCCCATTCTCTCTCTCTCTTTCTCTTCCTTTTTCCTCCTCTTCTTTATTCTTTTTCTTTCTTTCTTTCAAAAAAAAAAAAGAACTTACTTTCTTTTCTTTTTTCTTTCTTTTTTTTTAAAAAAATAAATAAATAAAAAACGATAAAAAAAAAAAAAAAAAAAAAAAAAGAGAGAGAGATCCAAGATGGCTGATCACTAGCAGCTCGGGCACGTAGCTCCCAGTGAAAGCGCAGAGAACGAGAGGACGCCACACTTTCAGACGAATATTTGTAGCTCACGGACCAGGAGATTCCCAGCGGAGGAGCCCCACGGGTCGCCAGTGCGACTCTTGTGGCTGGCGCGGCGGTTTTGCTGGCGCCTTAAAGCGGCAGTTCTTGGTGCAGAGTCCGGAGATTCCTGGGCAGAAAGGCACCATCAATCTTAACACCGCTGTCTTGGCCGGCGCAGTGGATTGCTCAGTTTTCGGCGCTGGGAATCAAAAAGTTGGACGTCCGCTCAGAGACCTAGTTAGAAAGCTGGTAATTACAAAGACGACAGATGGATAAATATATAATCAAGGGAAGAAAGCAGCCTAAAAAGGCAGAGAATACTGAAAATCAGAATGCCTCTCCCTCTACAGGGGATCGCAATTCCTCATCAGTAACGGAACAAGGCTTAATGGAGAACGAGTGTGTTCCAGTAACAGAAGCAGGTTTCAAAACGTGGGTGATGAGAAACTTCTGTGAATTAAAAGAACTTGTTCTAACGCAATGCAAAGAAACTAAGAACCTTAAAAAAATGTTTGACGACATGCTAACGAGAATGGACAATTTAGAGAGGAATATAAGTGAATTGATGGAGCTGAAAAGCACCACACGAGAACTTTGCGAAGCATGCACAAGCTTAAACAGTCGAATTGATCAAGTAGAAGAAAGGATATCAGAAGTCGAGGACCAGCTCAGTGAAATGAAACGAGAAGACAAGATTGGAGAAAAAAGGATAAAAAGGAATGAGCAAAGTCTCCAGGAAATATGGGACTATGTGAAAAGACCTAATCTACGTTTGATAGGTGTACCTGAATGTGATGAAGAGAATGAATCCAAGTTGGAAAATACTCTTCAGGATATCATTCAGGAAAACTTTCCCAACCTAGCAAGGCAAGGTAATATTCAACTCCAGGTAATACAGAGAACACCACAAAGATATTCTTCAAGAAGACCAACCCCAAGGCACATAATTGCCAGATTTATTAGGGTTGAAATGAAGGAGAAAATACTCAGGGCAGCCAGAGAGAAAGGTCAGGTTACCCATAAAGGGAAATCTATCAGACTTACAGCAGATCTCTCAGCAGAAACCCTACAAGCCAGAAAAGAGTGGGGACCAATATTTAACATCCTTAAAGAAAAGAACTTTCAACCCAGAATTTCCTATCCAGCCAAACTAAGCTTTATGAGCGAAGGAAAAATTAAATCCTTTGCGAACAAACAAGCACTTAGAGAGTTCACCACCACCAGGCCTGCTTTACAAGAGCTTCTGAAAGAAGCACTATACATATAAAGGAACAACCAATATCAGCCTTTCCAAAAATATATCAAAAAGCAAAGAACATTAATACAGTGAAAAATTTACATCAACTAATGGACAAAACAGCCAGCTAGCATCAAACGCCAGTATTAAAGTTATATATATTTTAATTGAATAAAAAGCCAAAACCCATCGGTATGCTGCATCCAGACCCATCTTACATGCAGCGATACACAAAGACTCAAAGAGAAGGAGGAAGATTTACCAACCAGAGAGTAAAAATAAACAAATAAACAAAAAGCAGGAGATGCAATTCTCGCCTCTGATAAAGTAGACTTTAAAGCAACAAAGATCAAAAGAGGCAAAGAAGCACATTGCATAATGGTAAAAGGATCAATGTAACAAGAATAGCTAAAGATTCTATAGATCAACGAGATAGAAAATTAACAAGGATATTCAGGATTTGAACTCAGACCAGGAACAAGTAAACTTAATAAACATTTATAGAACTCTCCACTTCAAATACACAAAACATACATTACCACCTCACACCTATTCCAAAAGTGACTATATAATTGGAAGTAAATCACTCCTCAGTAATCGCATAGCATTTCATAGGTTTAAATGAAATATTGGTTGGCTGTTTGTTTGTTATCTTCTTCCCTTATTCCTTCCTGACTACATCATTAAGTATAATTATCAGTATAAAAGAGGTTTTCAATACCCATTACTAAATTGCATTCTAGCCTGGGCAAGAAAGCAATACTCCCATTCTCTCTCCCTCTTTCTTTTCCTTTTTCCTCCTCCCCATTCTCTCTCTTTCTTTCTCTTCCTTTTTCCTCCTCCCCATAAAAAAAAAAAAAAAAAAAAAAAGAAACTGGCTTAAACAATAGAAAATTCTCATAACTAGTCCCAGTTCCATTAATTTAGTGGCACCTCAGTGCCATGAAGGACTCAGAACTTCCCATGTACTTCCTGTCAACTCTCCTACATTGGCTGATGTCTTCAGGCTTATTGCCACAGGGTGTCACAAAGGCTGTTTTAGTGCCACACAGCACATTCTCCCCCAACCACATCCAAAAGCAGGAGGGGAGATGTTTCTCCAATGCCTTTATTAGGGCAGAAAATATTCAGGAATGTTCTCCTTCTCACACACACCCACTCCATATAGACCCAGCCTCTCTGGAGGGAGTGGGCCCTACCAGCAAGGAAGAAGGACAGGGTGAGGGGGTGGCGTGGAGGAGACAGCTGTAGGGATGGGGAGAGGGTTCAAGTGCATAGAATGGCTCAGGTGCAAGAATTCAGTTAATTCTCGCTGAGCAAAGCAGAGGAATTTGTTTCTGAGTCTTAATTGGCCCACAAAATTGCTATGGAGGCTGAAGAAATCCTAACGGTCACCCTGCAGTCCCAGGCCACCAAGCAAGTTGCTGCTTGGTCTGTGCTCAGAAAGCCAAGGGCTCCATAGCCAGACTCCCATGGCCACACTCAGGAAGCCCCCAGGAGTGCTGCCAACTCAGTGACCACGTGGTGCCCATCATAGGGCACACTGCCCAAAAGGTGACCCAGCCTGCCTCTTAACACCCACAAGGCCAAGGACCAGACACTGAGATGTCCACTCTGGCTACTGCAGAAAAAAACAAACACTTCCCCAGCCAAATTTTCTAAGAGAATCTTGCCCACCCCCCAACTTCAGCCATTTAAACGTCACAGGACAGCATCCAATGGGCAGAATCAAGTCACAGCAGAAATTATAGCCACAAGAGAGTCCGGGAAAGGTGGTTGTTAACTCTCAATCCCCTGCAATTGCAGGAAGGCACCACAGAAGAAGGGTAGGGGACATTCAGCTCCAGTCCCCCCAAATCTACCACAGCAGTTAACTGTGTCTGCCACCCCCTTCTCTCCACAGTTTCTAACTTTGATTTGGGTCAGACCATATGCTGAAGAGGAGAAGGGAGGAGCTCTATCCCAGAATCCAGGGATGCAATGCGTGACAATTAACATTTCTTTCTCCTGGACAGAGTAATTGGCTGAGGCAGTCACATGACTGTGGGCTGCTGAAACTGATCAAACCTCAGGACTTTTGCTCAAGCTCCTGAAAAACAGGCTTGTTCTTTCCAGCTAAGCATGAAAAACTCTGGAGCTGCTATATCCACCTTCCACTGAGAGAGAAGAACCTGGCTGAAAAACGGAGCAACTGAGATGAGGCAAAGCCATTATGATATTTTGAACCCCTAGATTCAGCCCTTCCTGAAGCCACCTGGGCTTTTTAGGTACATTAGCCAATATCTTTTCTTTTTGTTTAAGTCAACTTGAGTTGTTATCTGCAAGAAAAACAGATAGAGGAATGTTATCAAAGACTCACTTCGATTATTTTCTTGAACACGCAGGAGATGGTCACTGGCTCACTGAGATCCGCCCTCCAGCTCCTTCAAAGTTAACTACTCATGCTGAAGTGACAAGGTCCAGAGAAAGTGGAGAGCTGTAAGCAGCCAGAGCAAAGGCTGCAGGACGCTCAGCGGCAGCCTCTTCTGTCTTCCACTCTACAGACGCCACTCCTGTCTCTGACTTGCCCATGGGCTGGAGCTGTGTTAATTTTGTTCTGAAAGATATAGAGGTCTTAACATCTTCCTTGGGGATCCTTCTGAAAAGTAATAATATCAGAACACATTATTACATTTTCGGATATATCTTAAAATACATACTGTATCTAAAATTTTACATGTTGGGTGAATAAACACTCTCATTAATCAAATAAACCAATTAATAGAACTAATATATATATATATATATACACATTTTTTTTGAGACAGAGTCTTGTTCTTTGCCCAGAGTGGAGTGCAGTGGCGTGATCTCGGCTCACTGCAATCCCCGCCTCCCAGGTTTGAATGATTCTCCTGCCTCAGCCTCCTGACTAGCTGGAATGACAGGCACCTGCCAACACGTCTGGCTAATTTTTGTATTTTTAGTAGAGACGGGGTTTCTCCATGTTGGCCACACTGGTCTTGAAGTCCTGACCTTAAGTGATCTACCTGCCTCGACCTCTCAAAGTGCTGGGATTATAGGCATGAGCCACCGCACCCCACCTACCCCATTTTATATAATGTGATTATTATGCATTGTGTGTCTGTATATGAAAACATCTCACATACTCCACATACACCCACAAAAATTAAAATAGAAAAAATGTTTTTAAGTATAAGGAATATTAACAATATCCACAGAAGAAACACAAATGATCAATAAACATTTACACAGTTTTTAAAAACTAATATATTTTTCTTCCTTTCTAATATTAAAGATGTTGCACATATGAACTATTCAACACATTTAAGCTGATTTAGTTTTTTTAAACCACAGCCTGGGTAAAGAGAGACAGAGGCCCAGGGAGGCTGACTGTCCTCAGCCTTGAGTGAACAGCAGGGCAGGGAGAATCCCAGTGAGTCAGTGCTCAGGGGACCCTGTGAGGCACGGCCCAGATCCCCGTTTGGGAAAGGAAAGCTGATTGCCCCAGATGCTGGAGGGGTTGGCAGCTGATAGGTCTCAGCCATCAACTCTCTTGGGGCATTATCGTGGCTGAAGATAACTGCCTCACCCAAGAACATGCCTCCTTTCAAGGGCAGCCCGTATCCCCGGTGCATGGAGAAAGGTCAGGCTCCCTCACCTCAGCTGGGACAAGTGAAGGCCCCATTCAGCTCCAGAGCTCCCTGGTGCCTGACTGAGGCCTTCCTGGGGCCTGAATTACAGTTGGCTTCCTTCCCTTCCTTTCCCCTTCCTTCCTCGGGCACTGATCCTAAAGGCACTCCCTAGTAAACATCCTGCTCTAATCTCCATCAGAGTCGGCTTCCCAGGAAATGCCCTGCGCCTTTGTAGCATAGGGCAGGAGTTCCTAGATTCCAGATTTAACCAGGCAGAACAGAAAAGAATTCCAAACCAAGTTACAGCATCTATTCCCTCCCTACTCCATCTTCTTGTGGAAATAAAATTACCCTTCAGGGTCCAGCTGCATGGCCCGCCTTCTCCACAAAAACTCCCCTGAACCCGAAGCAGCCATGTCCCTCCCTGTCCTGAACTCCCACAGCATTTCATGTGTCCCTTTTTCAGGAAGCATCACCTATGGGTATTTCCTCATTTCTGCATTTTCAGTGTCCGCCACTGAGTTCTTCGGTCTGTGAGATACATTCTCAGAGCCAGTTTTCTGATCTATAAAATGGGAGCAATGGGGATAACAAGCAAGCAGATAATCCCCTACCGCAGTGCCTGGCCCACAGGAAAAGCTCATTAGGCTAATTCCCCTTCCCCTTCTTCCTGAAGGGACCACTCTCCTGTCACAACGGGGTGTTTTCCCTGTTACTGCTCTTTGGGGAAGAGGGGAGCAGCAGGAACCCCCCAGGGACATTTCTGCTCATGGGTGTCTGCCTTCTCCAAACACTGACCTCCGTGGGGTACTGGCTACTTGCAAAGAAAAGTGGTGTCATTTGGGCTTTAAAGAGACAAAGAACTGGCCAGGCGCGGTGGCTCACACCTGTAATCCCAGCACTTTGGGAGGCCGAGGTGGGCAGATCACCTGAGGTCAGGATTTCGAGACCAGCCTGGCCAACATAGTGACACTCCATCTCTACTAATAATACAATAATTAGCTGGTCATGGTGGCACACGCCTGTAATCCCAGCTATTCCAGAGGCTGAGACAGGAGAATTGTTTGAACCTGGGAGGCAGAGGTTGTAGTGAGCTGAGATCGCACCACTGCACTCCAGCCTGGGTGACAGAGTGAGACTCTGTTTCAAAGAAAAAAACGGGACAAAGAACTCACACAGGTACTCCTAAGTGGTCAAACTGCAGTCAGCTTGTCCTAGAACATCTAAATCTCCATCTATTTTTAGGATCAGAGTTAATTTTCTGGCTTGGTGTGAGCTGCCAGGATGGGGGAGGTAGTTGAAAGTAGATGGTGTTTCACTCCTAGGTCTCTATCCAAAGGAAATGAAAACAGGGACTAGGGCAGGTGCTTGTACACCTATGTTCATTGCAGCAGTATTCACAATAGCCAAGAGGTAGAAGCAACCCCAGTGTCCATCAACAGATGAATGGATGAAATATGACATACACATACAACGAAATAGGCTTCAGCCTTAAAAAGAAAGTAGTTCTGGACAGGCATGGTGGCTCATGCCTGTAATCTCAGCACTTTGTGGGGACGAGGTAGGGGGATCACATGAGGTCAGGAGTTTGAGACCAGCCTGGCCAACATGGCGAAACCCCGTCTCTACTGAAAATACAAAAATTAGCCAGGCATGGTGGTAGGTACCTGTAATCCCAGCTACTCAGGAGGCTGAGGCACAAGAACTGCTTGAACCCAGGAAGCAGAGATTGCAGTGAGCTGAGATCATGCCACTGTGCTCCAGCCTGCGCAATAGGGAGAAACTCCATCTCAAAACAAAAATTTTATATAAATGAGGCACCTGCAGGTCTGTAAAATATCGGGTCACTTCCCCACAAATGCTGAATCTGTCCCACCCCCTACATATCTTCAGCATGCCTCATCTTTGCTTAGCAGGTCCAACTTAAAAAAAATTACCTACATCAGAGATAGACTTGTGACCCATGCCAAACTTCAGCTCCATATATTTTTTTAAATTTTGAGGTAGGGTCTCTCTCTGTCACCCAGGCTGGAGTGCAGTGGCCTGATCGTGGCTCACTGCAGCCTCAACCTCTTGGGCTCAAGTGATCCTCCTGCCTCAGCCTCCCGAGTAGCTGGGACTACAGGCACACACAACCACCCCCAGGTAATGTTTTTTTTAAGTTTTTTGTGGAGGCAGGGTCTCACTATGATTTCCAGAGTGTTCTTGCACTCCTGGGATCAAGTGATCCTACTGCCTCAGCCTCCCACAGTGCTGGGATTACAGTCATGAGCCCTGTACCTGGCCAGCTCCATTTTTAATAGTTGACTCTCTTCTTCTTGACAGATGCTTTTTTTAGGTAACTTTTATAAAGTTCCAAAATAATAATAGTAATTGGCATCCATCCTTTCTCTTTTTTATTTTTATTTTTTTTTTTTTATTTTTGAGATGGAGTTTCGCTGTTGTTGCCCAGGCTGGAGTATAATGGCATGATCTTGGCTCACCACAACCTCCGCCTCCTATGTTCAAGTGATTCTCCTGACTCAGCCTCCCAAGTAGCTGGGATTACAGGCATGCGCCACCATGTCTGGCTAATTTTTTATAATTTTAGTAGAGACATTATAATTCTAGTAGAGACAGGGTTTCTCCATGTTGGTCAGGCTGGTCTGGAACTCCCTACCTCAGGTGATCCACCCGCCTCAGTCTCCCAAAGCGCTGGGATTACAGGTGTGAGCCACCATGCTTGGGTTTTTTTAAAATTATTATTCTTTATTCTTTGAGATGGAGTTTTGCTCTGTTGCCCAGGCTGGAGTTTAGTGGCACAACCTCTGCTCACTGCAACCTCTGCCTCCTGGGATCAAGCGATTCTCCTGCCTCAGCCTCCCCAGTAGCTGGGATTACAGGCACCCACCACCATGCCCAGCTAATTTTTGTATTTTTAATAGAGATGGGGTTTCACCATATTGGCCAGGCTGGATTCAAACTTCTGACCTCGTGATCTGCCCGCCTCAGCCTCCCAAAGTGCTAGGATTACAGGTGTGAACCACCACGCCTGGCCATCTTTTCTCTTTTAAAAAGGAGGGCAAGGGTGTAGGTCAGGACCCAATGCACACAGGTATGGACAGGTGGGCAGAGAGGGAGGGTTCAGCCAAGCCAGATGAAAGGGCTCAGGGGGACGTCCAGCACCCAAAGAGTGAAGCCAGCATCTTGGCCTTGAAACACTAGCTAGTCAGCTCTTTCCCCAGAGAGAGGCCCCTCTGGCTCTTGGGTATCTCTGTCTGCTGAGGAAAAGGAAAGGAAGAAAAGTGATGTGTACCCAGCACATTTGCTTTTTCTTTTCACTCCCCTCATTATGTAATAGTCACAGAATCTTGTTCATGCTCCTGAAGGATGCTTCTCGTCAATCCTTCATTCAGGGCTCCACTGAGGACCTCATCACCATTGGCCTTCGACTCCCTAACAACTGCTCCCTACTCCTCCAGCCCACCTTCTAGGGACCTGAGGCTGGGGCCAGGGGAGGCTGTACCTGTCATTCCTAAGCTGAGAGTGGGATGCAGACACTCAGTGGCTCTCAAGGGAAAAACGATTCCTTCGCCCCAGTCTGTCTGCAGCCTTAGGGCCCACTCCCACCGTGCACCCAGCACCAAAGCCACATTTCCTGAATAGGCCAGGCCTAGGCACAACTCTGTGCTGTTATTCACACTGTTGCCTCTGTGCCTGATTTTCTTTACCACAAGTCTTTAAGGTGTTATAACCCCATTTCTGCAAACAAGGTGTTATAAAAGTTGGGTCCCTATTACCAGGGTTCAATAAAAATTTCATGATGACACAAGGCATGTGTTAAAGAATATGCTTGACTGGGGGAAGGATGAACTTACCAAGCCAGAGCCTGCAAAATAAATGAAGACAGAGGTCCCTGAACCCATCCATCCTCCCACAGAGAGACACACGGGGTCCGGGGAGCTGCTGGGCCACACTATGGGTCTATTTAGCAATGGAGGCCCCCACTGCACCTGTCATTCTTTTTTCACAACCTACAAATAAAAAAAAACTCAACAGTGGTGCAAGGCAGTCTGGATTTGCCAGCTGTTTAGAGGAGCTGTCTGAAAGTACTGCCTGGCCCTTGGATTCCACAGGACAGAAGGGACCTCCTTGTCAGGGGAAGAACTGCTAAGGCCATGGGCTAGGCTCAGATGTAGCTTCTCCTGTAAAGAGGAGATAGGAAACTCCCACCCAGTCCCAAGCAACCTAGAGAAAGCCCCTGGGGTCACTTTAGACAGTTCTTCTCCTTGCATCAAGTGAGAAAACTGAGGCTCAGAGCTTAAGGCAGGTGGGAAAGATCACATACCTAGGAGGTGGTGGAGTCCAGATTCCAGATCAGGCTCTTCCTACCATGATGTATGTCACAATCACCCTCGTTATCCAACCCACGGTCCTCTGCAGCTGTGTGCAGGCCTCTCTCTCATGGAGTGGCCCCATGCAGTCAGCCTACCATAGGCATCTCAAGTTTTAGGAGGTGAGGGTCCTGCCCTCCTGGGTTCTCCAGAATGACTGGAACCAAGAAGCAGCCTTGAGGATACCAACAGTACAAGTTCAATTTTGCTGCCTTATCACCTAAGATTTCTAGATGGCAGGGTCACTTTTTCTAAGTTTGGTTTCCCAATTTTTGGTGCCCCCCTCAAAAATCTGTGCATGCTTAAGTAAGTGCAGCTACTTTAAACATCTCATCTCCCTTTCTCAACACAGCAGAAACAGGGGCTCAGCACAGGTAATAGTGAAGTCCTATAGTGGGATGTGTGTGTGTCCCTATGTGGGGTTCTGGGTTGAAAAGCCTGGCAGGAGGGTTTAATAAATATGTCCTTACCTTTCACAGGATTCTGTGCAGTTTTGTGATAGCCAATCTATATGGGTCAAAGGCTGCCATAAACTGTGCATCTCTAACAGACAGCAGATAGAATACAAAGCAATGTGTACCCTATACTTGCTGTAATGTCAAAGTTTCAGATAATTTAACATAGAGGAATTCCAAAAGTAGTTTAAACACATGCACACCATCATAAAATGGTGTTAAACCTGTCTTTCACTGGCCCAGGTCTGGAGGTTTCAAGACATATTTATATCTCTCACCTCTCCTCCTCCCCAGTCCTGGGCAGTCTTTTACTGCCCCATTTGGTCATGGTACTAGCCTTGACCCTGATCAAAATTATTTAAAACAATGATACTAGCCTGGGCCCTGAGGATTCATGTGTCTTCTGATTGGCCTCCATATGGAAGATACTCCTTGGTTTCTGTTGTTTGCTGGAATTCTTTTGCTGTGTTGAAGGGACAGTTTCATGCATCCAGAGGCTCTATCTCCTCTGCACAGCTGTGGCAACATCAGCCCTCAAGGTAAATGCAGTCAACACCATAGGAGAAATCCCTGGTTGGAGATAAGAGGCTGTGAGATGAGGATGACATTCCAAATAGTACAGCAGGCATTTGGAGGTCCAGCCCAAGAAATTCCGGAGGGCATGCAAATTGCTGCCAGCTACAGTAGATACTGGGACATGGGACAGATGGTCTGAGGGTGGATGATTCCAGAGTCATTTCAGGAATACACACTGACCCTCCCAAAAAGCAGTTGGCAGGAAGAAGGCCTGATGAGGATCCAAGAGTGACCTTGTGGTCCTCAACCTTACTGCCTTAATAATGGGTGGAAAACAACCTAAATATAAAGGCATTTCTTTTTCTCCCCTGTGCTTGTCTTGCTCAATCTGCAAGTCCAGGGACAAGGCCTGCTGTCTGGGATGTCAGAGAGCTAAGATTCCATTCTTTAATCATCCTTATTTTTAGTCATGGGGACAAGGGATTTGAATTACTATGCTATCATCTCCTTGGGCTAAAATTCTTCAGCTACTAAGAATCTTTTTTTTTTTCTTTTACATACAACTTTGCTCAGAAAGCTACTAAGAACCTTAATGGAAACATTAGGTCTGATTTTCTTTTCTTCCATAACCTCTATTTTGGGGGGCATAGGTATTCTTAAAAAACCACTGTTCAATAATCCAGATCTGCTAACCTATCTATAATCTTGTTATGATCTTCTCTGTCACCATCATTACTCCCCAGATCACTTAAGTCCCCCTACTTGCACACCTACTACCTAGAGAATGTTGTTTTTAAAAGTCATCTTTCCTTTAATAGATAACTGCACAGAACAGCAAGGAGGCCTTTGAGGGAGGTGGAGCGTTATGCTCGTCATGGAATTTGGAGAGCAAGCTTGCGTTTGGGAATTCAGCAGTCAGCAAAGGTGCCAGTCCTTTTTTTGGAGACCTGTCAGTCTTCAGTTGAATATCAGAGTACACTCCTGACCTGCTGCAGTTTGCATTCAGTGATGACCTTTCCAGCAGGGTGTGTTGCAATGGCAAGCTTCCCATTGGCTAAATGAGCCTCATTTGGAATCAGATGTCATTAGGTCTTTTCTGGCTTCCCACCCTATTCTAATTATTAGTGTTCTTCACCTAACCTGAGTCAGCAGCAACTGCCTCAAACTCTCTGCATCCCTTTCTACTTAATCTAAGACGCTTGCTGGACTAGACAGTAAATATCAATGGCTAAAAGACTCAGAATTTCTCCTCCCTGTCTCTGTCCTCTCCCATCTTTCTTCTTCCTTGTCAACTTATGTGATAATAATACTTTGATTTTTTTTTTTTTTGAGACAGTTTCATTTTTGTTGCCCAGGCTTGAGTGCAATGGCACAATCACGGCTCACTACAACCTCTGCCTCCCGGGTTCAAGTGATTCTCCTGCCTCACCTCTCGAGTAGCTGGAATTACAGGCATGTACCACCACGCCCAGCTAACTTTGTATTTTTAGTAGAGATAGGGTTTCTCCATGTTGGTCAGGCTGGTCTCGAACTCCTGAGCTCAGGTGATCCACCCGCCTCGGCCTCCCAAACTGCTGGAATTACAGGCGTGAGCCACCGCGCCTGGCCAACACTTTGATTTTTAATCATCCTGTTTATCTTTCCAGTTAGTGTCACACCTTTCAGCTCATCTGACAAAGGACTTTAGGGATAGGAAGTAGGGGGCAGGTTGGAGGGCTGGTCTGAGTGCCCTCAAGATGAGATCATTTCCGAGGCAGGGTCATCTGCTTAGACAGTTGTCCTGACCCCCTTTCCATGTGGGAAGAGAGGACAGAGCCCGGGCAAAGCTTCCTTGTAATGGAAATGACTGAGGTCTGGCTCTCAGGATGAGCAGCTTTGATGAAGGTCACTCAGAAGCTGTTGGCAGGTATGAACTCAAAACCTTGTTTGCTCTCATCCTACACATCCCCATGAGTTCAATGCTTCTCAAAAGTTTTAGTCACAGAACCTTCTCAAACAAAATTTAAGCAGAATTGCATTGTTTGGAGCAGATAGCAGATAGCAGCTGAGTAGCTGAGAGCCAGGAAATGTGGGGGTGCCAGGAATAGGCTTCCCCTCAGTTTCCCCTTTCCCCACCCCCTGTCCCTGCAGTACCCCCACCAAACATCCCAAGAACCACTGCCCCCAAGACCACACAGCCTCCTTTAGTCAAGGGGCATTATATGCTGAGCCTTCCCTATCCCCGATTCCTCTTTTCCACAACCAGAGAGGACAGATGCTCCCAAGTAAAGGAGCTGAAATTCAAGTCAGAGACATTCCTAGGGGCTGTTTACTCAGTGTTCCATGCCTAACGGGTTCGGGTGTGCCCTCTGGCTGAATTATGCCTCTGACAGTCCAGCAGATGCTGCCAAGAAGCAAGGTTGGCATTGGGCAGCAGGGTCACCACCGCAGACATGTGGCATCTGATACCTGCCCACCTGCTTGACCCTTCCAGCATGTCTCCCTTCCGCAGACAGATTCCTGGCTCCGTTGTCTGGGGTTTCCTCATGCCTTCTCATCCTTTCCATACTGCTTCTGCACTGAGTCTGAGATCAGGGCAGCATCTCAAATTACACAGCAGGGGTTTGGGAGAGGAGAGAAGACATGGAAATGTTAATACCCAAGAAAATCCTGCTTTTTAAAAAAAACATTGGGCAGCACTTGGCAAGCATCCAGCGGTGCGGGTAGTAGACGCCACATCCCTTTGTACTTAATCTAAAAGGCGTATTTGACTAGGCAATCTATATCTTGACATCTCCTGGGAGCAGTGGGAGTGTGCCGGACCCGGAGTCAGAAGCTGGTTCTGCTTCCAGCTCAGCGGCGAACAGTTCCAGTGACCCTCAGCAATGTCTTGACCCTTTAACTTGGCCTATATTGTTAATAAAATAAAATGTCATTTCCAAGGCCTCTTCTAAGCTCTACCTTTGTGTTTAACAGGCCACTGCTAGTTACTGCCTGGCAGTCAGTCCTCAGCCCCCTTCAGAGCAAAGGGGTCCAGGAGGCTCTTTCAGTGAAGTTGTTCTGGACAGTGTCCTGCATGTTGAATGAAATCAGCCTTGTGACCTTGCTCAGGCCAAATGCAACCATACAGTGGACCAAGGGAAATTAGCCACCAGTCAGGTGGCCCGTAGCCACTCTATCCAAAGGGGGCCCTTCTTATTGACGGTGACAAGACTGAGATTCTCTCATGCCAGGAGGATGACTGAAATTCTTACAGAGAACATGCTGGAGTAACGCAGGAAGACAGGGTAATCTGAACAAGGACGGCCATTGCTCCATTTCTGCAGGGCACTCCCATAGGCCAGCTCCGGGAGCATGGGGACCCAGCACTCAGTTTCTCACGTGGCCTTACAGTCAGCACCCGTCACCAGAGGAAGGTCAGGCCCATCTTGTCCTGGCAACCGAGAATCACGTAGAGGTAATGATTCCATTCTATCTTGCAAGGAGGTCATGATGTGTAGGAGTTAAGGCCTGAGTCTTAAATCAACTGGGATTGTAAACTGGGCATTGGGGATTACTCCTTGTTTCTAACTATTCAGTTAGGATTAACTCTATGTGGGTCAATGGCGCAAACATTTCTTCAAAATCAGGAGCCCTGAGTAGATTGTTACTAATAAGGTGACCTTGAAAAAGATGCTTGACCTCTCTCTCAGCTTCCTCACCATCTGGTAGGTACAATGTTGTTCAATCTACCTGCCTCCTAAGCTGCTATAGAAAGAAATCAAATGTAATCATATACAGGAACATACTCAGGCGTATACAATGGACTAGATAAATAATTGTCCTTAAAACTCAGACAGTGAGGGGCATGAGACAATAGACCATAGAACTAACAGCACTCACTCAGGAATCAGACTTGATTGAGTTCAGATCATGGCTCTGCTGATTCCTACAAGAGTGACCTTGGGGCCAGGCATGGTAGCTCACATCTGTAATCCCAGCATTTTGGGAGGCCAAAGTGGGTGGATCACAAGGTCAGGAGTTCTAGAACAGCCTGACCAACATGGTGAGACCCCATCTTTACTAAAAATACAAAAATTAGCCAGGCATGGTGGTGCACACCTGTAATCCCAGCTACTCAGGAGGCTGAGAGAGGAGAATCACTTGAACCCAGGAGGCAGAGGTTGCAGTGAGCTGAGATCACACCACTGTACTCCAGCCTGGGTAACAAGAGCGAAACTCTGTCTCAAAAAAATAAATAAATAAAATAAAATAGAATAAAATAAAAAAAGAGTGACCTTGGACAAATTACTTAGCCTTTCTAGGCCTCAGTTTTCTCATCCGTAAAATAGCAATAATACAGCACTTACTCTATAGGGTTGTTAATTAATATATGTCAAGCACTTAGAGAAGTGCCTAGCATATAGTAAATGCTTCCAAATGTCTATTATCATAAAGAACACCACATTCCTCTGACCAGAAGCACAGCCCTCCGGTGCCCATAGAAGGGAAGCACTTACTGTGGACCTTGGCTTTCTTGAAAGGATGCCTGGTGGGTCCTTCTCCAACAGAGGTTGTTCCTGGCCTCCTATTCTGGCACAGTTGACTGTGAGAACCACGTGCAACTTCCACCTTCCCAAGAGCCTCAGTTTCCTCTCCTAGAAAAGAAAGGCATTGGTAATGTCCTATCCCACAGATGGTCATTTGGATTCCTTCATTTGTGGTATCCTGGACAAAGCCCCTACTCCATGATTTTCTGGATGTACACCCTACCGCAGATGGACGCATGAGCCCACGCAAGCCACCAAATCAGCAAGAGAAGTCAAGGAAACAACCCTGGCCCTGAAGCGCTCCCTCCGGAAGACATGGAGAATTATTTTTGCTTTAAATATCTCTAAAGAAGGTTTAGAAAAGGGACTTTCCAGCTTTTCCTTTGCCTTTACGTTTTCTGGTTGGGAACCCAGAAATTTCCTATCTTGAGTCCAGAAGGAAGCGAACATTTTTTAAGGGAGTTTTGTTTCCAGAACACAGTCTCTTCTCTTTAGCAAAGCCCTTAATTGGAAACAGTTGTCATTGGCCCCACTGGCATGCCCGGGGGTAGGAAGGGCATGCACCCAGCCTGCAGTGACTTTGCTCTACCATTTCCAAGGAGGCAGCCTGAAGAAGTGAGCCCCAGATGCTGGGGCCCTTGCTAGGCTGACCAGTTTGCTTGGTAAAGGGCTGGGGCAGAGGGTGGTTTCAGCTGAGCACACTTGGTTTTCTGCAGTGGTTCTCATTCAGGTTATCCAGACGATCATCTGGACGACCCCTAGAAAGGTCCCCTCCAAAGCAGAACAGGAGAGGAAGAGGGTGGCCATCGCACTTAGAGTGACTCTTCCGTGTTGGGTTAGCTGCTGGCTGGATTTCTGCCCTTGGCTGCAGCCTCTTGTTGATGACATATTCATACCCAGCCAGAACGACAGCCTTGGCTGCAGGTGTGGATTTCTTAACACCCAGATGTGAGCTGTGAGTGGTGCACAGCAGTGACAAGTTCCTAATATTTGCTCAGATGACATAAAAGTCTTTGTCCTTGAAGCAGATTCCAAGCCAAACCTTGACCTCTGTCACCCCGGCTTCCACAGATGCTTGCTTCATAAGTCCTAAGGTAAGAAATAGCACAGCTCCATCCTTGAGCCTTACCACAAACAAATGCCAACGTGCAATCCCAGGAAGCTTCTGCATTAGGAAGAGGCTGCTGGAGCACTTGCGGTGAGTGACCAGATCACTCAGGCTCTGTCAGATGACTTATGTCACATTCCTCAAGGAGAAAATTACGCTCTTTATCTGTGGCTGAGGTTTTCTCTGTGGAGGTAAAAAAAGAAATATTTTGTAGATTTTGCCTTTTTTCACCTCAAAAATATTTTTAAATTTAAAATGTTTTCTGAGGTAGGGTCTACATGAGGTGTGACATGGTAATTGTGAATTGCGCCATCCAGCTAAGCTAAGGCCTATGGAGCATAATCCACTCTTTCCTTCGGCAAATATTTGAACAGTGTGAAACTAAAACAGCCCGTTAAGCAATGTGCAAGGTTCTCCCCGTGAAACGCAGCCTGGAGTCACAAGACTTGATCAGTGGTCTGCAGCAGTCAGAGTCCAATTAAGACCTTTAGAGACTGTAAAGACAGGACCCATTATGGAATCTCACCCCAAACTAAAGACAACACCGAATTGCATTTTTTTTTTTTAAGCATAAGGGAAGGAAATCAATGATCTGATTTTTCCTATGATGAATGTTTCAGCAGCAAATGATCTCCACCTCTCCCATCTTCCCACCCCCGATTATCCCATCCCTCCAATTCCCTCCACCAAAATGCTCATCCACCAGAGGAAAGTCGGGGTGGGGGAGGGGTTGCACTTGAGTGACAGATGTGAGATTATGGCTAGAAAGTGAGAACTCAACCCAGGGGAGAGAGAGAGAGACTTCCATTCACAGCAAAGTGGTCTAAAGTAGGCCAAGGCAGCTGGTTGGGAGAGAAATGAGAATTCTCAAGGGGAGATGAAACTGATGCTGTAATCTCAGAGTGGGGAAGACATGGCAGAATTTAATTTGGGAAGTTTCCGTGAAAGAACTGAGGCTGTTGGAGCCTATGCGAGAGTAATATCAGAATGAAGTCAAAAGAGTTGATGTGAAGGCCATGCAGAAAATTATCTTGATTCTTCCAAGAAACTAAGGACAAAAGAAGTAACTCTGTTTCCACAGAGAAATGTGTGTTTTTGGGGAAGACTGAGGGAAAAAAATCGTTCAAAGAGAAACATTGGCTTTTAAAGTCACTAGACTCAAAGATGGGGTTGGGCTCATGGAAGGGAACAGAAAACTAGAAAGGCTTGGAAATAACTTTGTGCTATTTTTGGTTGATACAAACTGAACTTTCTTTCTTTATTTATTTCTTTTTCTGAGACTGAGTCTCTCTCTGTTGCCCAGACTGGAGTGCAGTGGCATGACTTCAGCTCACTGCAACCTCCATCACCCAGATTCAAGCAATTCTCCTGTCTCAGCCTCCCAAGTGCCTGGGACTACAGGCACGCGCCACCATGCCCAGATAATTTTTTTGTATTTTTAGTAGAGACAGGGTTTCAACATATTGGTCAGGATACTCTCGAACTCCTGACCTCGGGTGATCCACCCATCTCAGCCTCCCAAAGTGCTGGGATTATAGGCGTGAGCCACCGCACCCAGCCTATACAAGCTGAACTTTCTTAACTCCAAATTCTATAGTCTTTGGTGGACTGTATCCTAGATTCGCCTTCCCTTAGCTATGTTCCAAGAGGTTGGATAAGGTAGGCATTGTGTGGGAGGGGCACTGTAGGAGCCACAAAGTGGAAAGGCTGTGAATCCCAGGGTGCCCTCTTTGGAAAAGCCATTGGTAGAGGGTGACCTACCACACAAGGAACGATGTAAAGTGCCTGGAGGCTTCTGCTTGTGACTATCCTGAGGCCAGGTCTTCACAAGCTGTTATGTCTATTTGTTTTATTTATTTCTCTCTTAAGTTTCTTTAGCTGTTAAAAAAAAAAAAAAAAAAACAGTTCTCAAAGCAAGGTCCCTGGACCAACAACGTCAACATCACTGGGGAATGTAGAACGTGAAACAATGCTCTGCCTGGCCCAGACCTACGGAAGCAGAATCTTTAGGGGTAGGGCCAGCGATCTGTATTTTAATAAGCCATTCTTGCAATCTTGTTTGACAACCACCTGTTTAGCAAAACGGCAGACCCATTGCGCTATCAGAGTCTTAAATATTTCACCCTTGTGCTATTTATGGGTCTATTTTTGGCTTTTGTATTTAAACTGTCTTTGCAGAAATAGACAAGGTTTCTGTGCTGTAGAACTCAATGTTTCTGGAGTTATTACGCATATTACCAAATCCACAATTTTAACATTGGGGGTGAGGAGAAGGCACAGCAGGACCGGCATGTAATTTGATCAACTCAATCTGCCTTCTTTTTCTAGGGTGAGGGGAGTGCAAAACAGTACAAAGAGATGTGGGGAGGGGGGCTCTGGCTGAATTTGGCTCCCCCTGAGCTGTCCATCTGAGGCAACTGAGAAGTGTCCTTGAGACCTGCACCAGCTGGCTCTTGCCTTTGGATACAAGTGCTCAGAGGCCGGCATGTGATCTGCCAGCAGCAGCGAGGTTGCTCACATGCTTTCCATCTCCTTTTCCTTTCCAAATTCAATTATCTTGCATTTCTCAACCCTGAGTTTCCTCTTTAACCCCAGGAAAAATGGGATTTTAGACCCTGGAGACTCAGTTATATAGTTATCCCTTAGCCTCCTCTCCCCTCCCAGCCACACATTCTGACCAGCACTCTCCCTGTCTGGGTTCCAGACCTGCCAAGACATTCCAGGACAGAGGCGATTCCTTCCTGCTGGCCGTCTAGCTCCAGTTGTCAAGCCAGATATGTGAGGCCAAGCACAGGTATCTGTTAGAGAGGCCAAGAGATGCATGATCCCTGCAGCCTCTGGCACGTGCAGAGGAGCAGGCAACCGGGGCTTGTGCAAAGCTTGGAGACAGCAAGGAGCAGGAGAAGACTGTGTGTTATGTAAGTGAAACTGTGGGTTGCGCGCTGCTGTTCACCTGTTGCTAATTAGTGCACTGCCTGTCAGGACTCAGGCTAGAAGACATCTTCCTCCGACCCACGCTCACCTCGCTGTCAGAGTGAAGACATAATAATCCAGTCTAGGCCGGGCGCGGTGGCTCACGCCTGTAATCCTAGCACTTTGGGAGGCTGAGGTGGGTGGATCACCTGAAGTCAGGAGTTCAAGACCAGCCTGGGCAACATGGTGAAACCCCATCTTTTAAAAAATAAAAATAATCCAGTCTAGAAGGGTTCTGTCCAACAGAAGAATTTATTGAACCACGTGGCATGTTAGGTGCTGGGGATACGAGATGAATAAACCAGGGGCCCTGCTCACAAGGAACTCACGATCAAGAAGAGGGACACAAGTAAACAGTTGTGTACAATCCATGTGATAGAGAAAGCGAAACTATCTTCAGTGTATAAAAATCCTGCAGTGCTTTGAAAGTTGAGTCAGGCCCACTCAGAAGTCTCTTCCACAAGTGTATTCTAGGCAGTGAGAAGAGTAAGTGCAAAAGTTAGGTAGTAGGGCTGGGGTTCTCAAATCCTGAAATGGCAAAACCAAGCTAAGGTTTCCATGCCAGATACAGAGTCAGGAGGGCTGCTTCCTCTGGACGGGCCGGCAATAAGACTCAAAATGTGAGTAGGAGAACCCAAGAAGAAAGTAGGTAGGAACAGGTAAGGACATGGACAGAGAAGGTGGGGAGAAGCGGGGGTGGACAGATTGCCGGGATCATGAGCTAGCACTGAGGCTTGTCTTTGTGAGCCTCTGAAGCGGACACTTGGGAGCAGGAGCCGAGCATACAAGGCAGGGTCAGAAGAGAGGCAGCTGGAGCCCAGAAACAGTTTAAATACTCCCCTGCCCTGCCCTACATGGCCTTCTGTATCCGGGAAGGCACTAGCAGGAATGAGAGGGAGAATCCAGAAGCGGAGAACTGAAATCTGCCCATTTGAACACAAGATAAAGTTTTGAAAAAACATCGAGGAGCAAAGAATATACAAGGGTCAAAAAGTTTATGAAGCAAAAAAGAATACCCCAGAGGCATGTTTTGTTCTATTTCCTGACCTACAAAGAGATCTCCCTCAAATGTCAAGCTCTTACGCCAGCTCTCTTTTCCTCTCATGGCCCCATCACCTGGGCTGTAACTTCAATTACCATGAACACCCTCAGTCTCCAGACCAGCCTCTCTCCCAGCTGATAAGTGCTTACTGGACCTTCACCTTGAACCCCCATGGATGCTGCAACCCTAATATGTCCAAAACTAAATACACAATCACCAGCCCTCCCTGCTGTCCCCTTGCCATTGGGCCCTAGCTCAGGGAATGGTACCTCAATTCACCTTAATGCCTGACCCAGAAATCCAAGGAGGCCTCTCTCTCACCTCCTCCCTCTGATTAGATTATTTTCTAAGCCACTCTGGAACCTATTCAGCTTGTGTTAGTTTGCTATTTCTGTTGTAACAAACTGCCACAAACTTGTGGCTTAAAACAACACAGGTTTATTATCTTATATTCTGAAGGTCAAAAATCCTACAATCGGGATGTCAGCAGGGCTGTGGTACTTTTGGAGGCTCCAGGTAAAAATCTGCTTCCTTGCCTTTCCCAGCTTCCAGAAGCCGCCTGCATTCCTTAGCTTGTGGCCCCTTCCTCCACCTCCAAAGAAAACAGCAGAGCATTGTTGGAGCTCAGAAAACAATACCCCAAAATGAAAGTCTCAGAAGCAGCCTCAGAAGCAAAACTTCTTCCCTGACCTTCTCCTGCACTCCTGTCTCTCAGTCCCATTCTCCCCTGAGGCAAGTCACAGAAACTAGAATCCCTCTTCTCCAAGCTGGATCACAGAAACCAGATCATCTTTTCCCCAAAGCCAGCCATAGAACCTAAAAATATTTCTCTAACTTTCCCTCTACCTTTCTGTGTAATAACTGGCCATAAGGTAACTGTCTCACCTACCTTGTTTGACTGGAGGTCATAAGATCCCCATTCCAGAGAGGGTCCTGCCCCACTCCCAGAAGGAAGTAATGCTGCTCAGAGAGAACAGGAGAAACTAGGCAGACAGGACTTGCTGTGTCCCCAGTCTATTAGTGAAGCTGCCTTTGCAGAAATGATGACAGTGAGAGAAATCTGACATAGAAAAATTATGATAGTGAGAGAAATCTGACATAGCTGACTCCACCTTGTTTCCGACCTCAAGATATCCTTGTTCTTTCCTGGGTATAGTCTAAGCTAACTTTGGGAGGAATTTAGTTTATAGTTTGAACAAAGATGTTAACAGCTCCTTCTCAAAACTAACCCTCTTCTTGCTCAGGAATGACAAACTGCCTTTGTAAGACTAATAAATTAGCCACAAGTTAGAATTATGGTTCACAAGTCATGTAGCTGAAGGTCACAAGACTTGTTACCTCCTCAATTGCTCCTATAGATAGTATCACTATTGCAAAACCTAAAATTGGTGTTTGAGGTATCTTTCAGACCTTCAATTTTGATAGACTAGCTGTTGCCATCCAGACCAGTTATTCCATACCAGGAAACTGGCTCTATTTGTCTTGTGACCCCCTACCCAGGAACTAACTCAGCACAAGAAGTCAGCTTCAATCCTCTATGATTTCCTTCCCAACCCCACCAATCAGCATACCTATTCCCTAGCTCCCTCTCCACCAAACTACCCTTAAAAAAACCCCAGCCTCTGAGTTCTCAGAGATGTGGATTTGAGAATTGTCTCCCATCCTTTTGCTTGACTGGCCCTGTGATTAGTGAAATCTTTCTTTGCTGCAACACCTGCTGTTCTCAGTAAAGTGGCTTTTCTGGGTAGCAGGCAAGAAGAATCTATCAGACAATTACATTAGCATTAGATCATAACATTTTTGTCCAGTCATATTTCTACATGGCTGTCCATACTTTTCTGAACCTAAGCATAAACATAGACAATTTCCCCTGTATCTTTAAGTCTTCATTCTGAAGGCACTTGTGTTATATGCAGAACCTTAAGTAAATAAGCCTTAAATATGTTTATATGCCTTTTCACCAAGTAATCTGCCATTTGTGAGTTGATTTTTCAGCAAATCTTCAGAGAGCGAAGGGGAAATTTTCCCTTGGTCCCTACAGTTTCAACAAAGTTCTCTATTTTTCCATCTTTTAAGGATTTTTGTGATTACCTTGGGCCTACCCAGATAATCCAGGATAATCTCCCCATCTCAAGATCCTTAACTTAATTCAAGTCCTTTTTGTCTTATAAAGTAACATTTTCACATGTTATTTTATAATCAGGCTCTCGCCCCAGCACTCTTTTAGGATTAGGAAATGAACCTCTTTGGGGGGCCATTATTCTACCTACCACACATCACTTCCTACCCAATACCACTGCTAACATCTCCTTCATTAGGAGTTACCAATACACTCCCAAGTGCATAGAAGAATCACAAAGTATTTAATGAGGGGAAGAACAAGAGAGAGAGAAGAAGGAGAAAAGAAAGAGAAAGGAGAAGAAAGCCTCTTCCCATAGACTCCTTGAAGCAAAGGATGCCTTTCATTCCCAATCTCTTCCTTAGTTTCATTGACCCCAGTATTTCCCGCTCCAAACCATTCTTGGCCTTGTTCTTTCCTTTTGCCCTTGCTATTTGCTCTGGCTAGAATTCAATCTCTATTTCCTAACAGTCATCCCCACTCTACCTCAACTCCTACACAGAGCACCTGGCTAAGTCCTGGTCCTTCAGGTTTCAGCTGAGATGTCATTTCTTCCCCAGGAAGCCTTCTCCAGCTCTCAGGTTTAGGTCTCCTGAGGTCTCCAGTGGGCACCACTGTACCTTGCTCTTATCTGTCCTAGTCCTTATCTCATCCAAAAGTCATCATCTGTTCTCTTGTCTATCTTCTGCTCTGAGCTTTCAACACTTTGAGAACAAGGTCTGAATCTTTTTCCATGTTGTCCCCCAAGTACATTTTAGGGCTCAATAAATATTTTCTGAATAAGATTTTAAAAATAAAATAACACTTCTTTTCACTAAAACTCTTTGGAAGCCAGGTCTGATCTAGTTGCTTGTGTTCAATGCTAGCCCGAGGTCTTGCTCTTTATTGGCACTTATTACCTGCTGTTGGCTTGATTGGAGAGTGTGGTGACAAAGTCAATAGATGCATTCCAGTGGGAAGGGAGGGGGCAGTGAACAGTTCAAGGCTTGTCAGTTGGTCCCAGATCAGGAAGGCAACTGAGGACAAGGCCCTGGCAGACAGGCATGGAAGATTTTCCAAAGCTGGGGATCCAAAAGAGAGGCTTCCCCTCTCAGGTCACATAGGCGAGGCTGGACTCTGCTGTCTGTAATTTCATCACTGGCCAGAGCAGGATTCCTGAGATGTAATAAGAATTCCAGGACAGCACACATGAGGCAGCAGCTGGCAGACAGCCTTATGCTAGATGAAGGCTGGGTGGTGAGGCAGTTCCCCAGCAGAGGCACACGCTAGAGGGGCCCAAATTCCTTCCTGCTCCACCTGCCATAATCCACCTCCCCTTCCCCCTTCTCATCTGTATTTCTGAATGCCAGGCCCACTCAGGCCAGACATTTAAGAGAGCACCACCAAACTTCTAGCACCTTCAACAGTTGTCAGGACTGATGAAAAAAAAATGTTAGCAAATGACTCTTCCCCACCTGTTTTTGATAGATGAAGGACTGAAAAAATCATAGTTTGTCTCCTTCAGGAGTTTGTGTGGCCAATACAAATCATGTCAAAAGTACTTGTTAATTTAGTTTCTATAGACTAGAAGATAAACAAGTATCTCTTTCTCTCTCTTCTTCTCTTTTTACTTTTTTAAAAAATCAAATAAAATAAATATTACAGGACTTTCACAGCCAAAGTCAACTTTTCACTTCCTCTTCAAAAATTTCCTGAAAATTTTTGTTTTGGTCTTTTGATTTTTTTTTTTTCAGATAGAGTCTCGCTCTGTCACCCAGGCTGGAGTGTAGTGGCACGATCTCGGCTCACTGCAACCTCCACCTCCCAGGTTCAAGCGATTCTCCTGCCTCAGCCTACTGAGTAGCTTGGATTACAGGTGTGCACCACCACACCTGGCTAATTTTTGTATTTTTAGTAGAGACAGGGTTTCACCATGTTGGTCATCTGGTTTCAAACTCCTGACCTTGTGATCCACCCGCCTTGGCCTCCCAAAGTGCTGGGATTACAGGCGTGAGCCACTGTGCCTGGCTGTTTTGATTTATTTCTCTTTTTAACATTTATTATTATACTTTAAGTTCTGGGGTACATGTGCAGAACATGCAGGTTTGTTACATAGGTATACATGTGCCATGGTGGTTTGCTACACCTGGTTTATTTCTTTTCACAGTTATATGATATTTACTTACTCATTTTTCTCTTAGTGAACATTTAGGTTGTTCTGGGTTTTTTCTTCTTTCAAATAATTCTACAATATATTATTCTGCATATCTTATGTACACATGGGAGAATCCCTTACATGGAATTGGTGGTTAAGTACTTCCACATCTTAACTACATAAGTAATTACTAAATTACTATCCAAAATGGTGGCATCAACTTATACTCTCACCCACAGTGTACACGCTGCTCTGTATCTTCTCGAATACTTTGGCAAATGGCTGTTTTTACCAGTCTTATAGATATAAAATGGTACCTTGCTTTGCTTTAATTTACGTTTACCTGACTACTACTGAGATTGGCATCTTTTCATGTATTTATTGGCCTTTTAGATTTCATCTTCTGTGAATTGCCTGTTAATATCTTTTGCCTAATTTCCTATTGAGACATTTATCTTTTTCTTAATTTATAGTTTGGATTGCCTATAAATTTGTCTATACGATTTGAATCATATAGAATGCATATGATTCAGAATCATATATATTCTGAAACACAGTCCTTTTTTTTTTGTAGAAATGTGGTGTTGCTATTTGGCCCAGGCTAGTCTCAAACTCTTGACCTCAAGCAATCCTCCCACCTTAACCTCCCAAAGCTCTAGGATTACAGGCATGAGCCACCATGCCCAGCCTGGATACTGGTCTTTGTTCTTTATAGGCTATGTTCAATCAAGTCTTCCAAGAAGCAGACATCAAAACATAATTGGAAGTGCAAGACAATCGGGGGTAATAGCTATGCAGGATAATGGGGAAAAGAGTAGACATGTTTGGGGAGAGTTTTCAGACCCCACGCAGGTCTTTATGCCTGTGAAAGGGAAGAAAAGGAAGGAGAACTGGGTAAGAAGAGCCTCCATCTGCAGGGCAACTCTGAGAAAGTTAGCCAGGCTAATGGGAAGCCCCAGAAGGAAGTCTGCCTTTTAAAGAAGTCCCACATTGAGCAGAAATGAGCAGAAGTGACTCAACTCTGGTACTCCCTCAAAGTGCTCAGTCATTGGCTAGCATCATCAGAGTGAGCAGGGCCTCTGCTCAAACACAGTAGTGGATCCTGAAGGTGGGGCAACTCCAGAGTGTCAGCCAATCATACCTCATAGGTGTGTCTCTGTTGAAAGGAACCAAACAGCACACTCCCATAACTACCACATTGCAAATATCTTCTCCCAGTTTGTGTTTGCCTATTTTTTATTTTCCTTTATGGCATCTTTTGAGGAAAAGAAGCTTTACCTTTTTTATTTGTTTGTTTGTTTGAGACAGGGTCTCTCTCTGTCACCCAGGCTGGAGTGCAGTGGCACAGTTATGGATCACAGCTGCCTCAACCTCCCTGGCTCAAGCAATCCTCCCGCCTCAGTCTCCTGAGCAGCTGGGACTACAGGGGTACACCCCCATGCCTGGTATGGGTTGGCTCTGTGTCCCCACCAAAACCTCATGTCGAATTGTAATCCGACGTGTTAAAGGAGGGACCTGTGGAAGGTGATTGGCTCATCAGGGTGGTTTCTAATGGTTTAGCACTATCCCCTTAGTGCTGTCTCATGATAGAATTCTCATGCGATCTGGTTGTTTAAAAGTGTATAGCACTTCCCCCTTCTCTCTCTCCTGCCACCATGTGAAGATGTGCTTGCTCTCCCACTTCACTATCCATCATGATTGTAAGTTTCCTAAGGCCTCCCCAGCCATACCTCCTGTATAGCCTGCAGAACTGTGTGTCAATTAAATCTCTTTTCTTTATAAATTACCCAGTGTTAGATAGTTCTTTATAGCAGTGTAAGAATGGACTAACACAGTTCTTGACTATGTTTGTCTATCTTTTCTAGAGATGAGGTCTTACTAGTTTGCCTAGACTGGTCTTAAACTCCTGGGCTCAAGTGACCCTCCCACCTTGACCTGCCAAAGTGCTGAGATCATAGGCATGAACCACCCTGTGCCCAGCTGAAGCTTTACATTTTAATGCACACAAATTTACCAATGTTTTTCTTAAGGGTTTGTACTTTTTCTGTTTTATGATATTATTGCCTATACTGTGATCTTGGAAGTTTTTCTATATTTTCTCCTAGAAGTCTGAAAGTTTTAAATTTTTTTCACCTAAAATTTCATATTGTTGGGTTTTTTCAATATGGGCTATCAAATTCTCAGTACCATTAACTGAATAATTTATCCTTTCTCTACTGATCTGCATGTCATCTCTGCCACATATCAAGTCTTCACAAGTACAGGGATCTGTTTCGGAAGTCTCTATTCTGTTCTATTGGTCTGTTTGTCTCTTTCTGTGCTAAAACCACATAGTCTTAATTTAACAGGTCTTATAATCTTATAGGGTGAGTTGCTCATCTTGTGTTTTTCAAAATTTGTTAACTATTTTTGGTCCTTTTTCACAGCAATGTCAGAATCATGTTGTCTAGACCCATAAAAAAAATCCTATGTGGATTTGGTTGGAGTCACATAAAATTTATAGATTAATCTGGAAAGAATTGAAATTTATGACACCAAATCTTCCTATCACAAATACATCTTATCTAACTATTAAAGAATACCTAGGCCAAACTGACACAAGAACAGAAAATCAAACACCGCATGTTCTCACTCATAGGCGGGTGTTGAACAATGAGAACACATGGACATAGGGAGGGGAGTATCACACGCTGGCGGGGGGAACTAGGGGAGGGACAGCAGGGGGTGGGGAGTTGGGGAGGGATAGCATGGGGAGAAATGCCAGATATAGGTGATGGGGAGGCAGGCAGCACATCACACTGCCATGTGTGTACCTATGCAACAATCTTGCAAGTTCTTCATATGTACCCCAAAACCTAAAACGCAATAAAAAATATATATATATAAAAAGAAAAAATACATATCAAAGAGGAAATTACATTGAAAAAGTAATCCGAGCCCTTTGCTTTAAAAATAGGGAGAGCTTCAAAGGCATTTATGTCCCAAATGTGGTAGCTTTCTAAAAAACAGAGGGAGTTCAGTGGCAATTGAAAAGTTAGCAGTTTGCAAAACCACAGTTGTTATCCATGGTTTGATAGTGACACATTCATTCATCCACTCCTATTTTGTCAGGCAGAATGAGAATGGAAATAAAAAGGTACGTGACTATTAAAAAAAAAAAAAAAAAAAAGAATACCTAGGCCAGGCAAAGTGGTTCATATCTGTAATCCCAGCACTTTGGGAGGCCAAGGCAGGAGGATCACTTGAGGCCAGAAGTTTGAGATTAGCCTGGGCAACATAGTGAGACCTTATCTTTACCCAAAAAAAAAAAAAAAAAAAAATTGGCCAGGTGTGGTGTGACTCACCTGTAGTCCCAGTTACTCAGGAGGCTGAAGCAGGAGAATTACTTGACTCCAAGAGTTCAAGGCTGGAGTGAGCTATGATGGTGCTACTGTACTCCAGCCTGGGTGACAGAGAGACACCCTGTCTCTTAAAAACCCTAAGAACAAAAACAAAAAAAAAAGAATAGCTAAATAAGTTTTTTAATTTAATAATATGTATAATTTAAATTTATAATATATATAATTTAATTTTATAGTTTTCTTTATAAAGATCATGTATATATTTCTGGTACTTTATAGCTTTTGTTTCTCTTATATAGATATTAGCTTTAAATTTTTTTATTTTCTAACTGTGGTTGGTACCTTAAAATGCACATTAATTTTTGTATAATGATCTTCTATCTAGCAACTTTGATGCATTCTCCTATAAATTTTATGAGGCTCTTTTTTATACATCTCTGGAAAGTTTAGATACTTCTGTACCCAAGAAAAAGTTATTGGCAAGCACTTATCCTTGGTGACCAAAGCAGTCCAAGCAAAGAACTAACTCGCTAACACCCGTGGCTAAACTACTGCAGCTTGTTCCTAAATCTTACTATCCTATTGACATATGCAACAGCAATGCCCTCTTCTGGACACCTGCCAGCAAGACAGGTCTCCAGGGAAAAAGCTCGTGCTTGTTTAGATCAAAGATCCAGACCAAGTGGCCTAGCTTGAGGTCAGCCTTGCTGTTACAAAACAGAATGATCCCCAGGCAAAGGGCTCAGAGCCAGCTGGGTTAAATGAGGGGCTGCCTGGATGACCTGATTAGAGGATGGTGTTTCTTGATTGGCCACATCCACTCTGTCCTTCCACTCGCCCAGCTTGAAAAGGCCTTGGGGACATCAGAAAGCAGGCCAGAAGGAGAAGGAAACACCGCATGGAGAAAGAGTTAAAGTGAAGCCTGCCCCTTGCCCACTGAATACCCCTGCTCAGCCCGCAAGCTGTTCCCCAGCTAGGCTTCCACTCAAATCGTCCATCTGGCTTGATGACTGGGGGCAGTTGGCAGCTTCGAGAGACCTGTGAGGCCAGGAAAAGGCATTCCATAGCTGTTGGCTTTGAGGTCATCCTATGTGATGCTAAAGAGAGACAGAAAGAGAAGGAGGATGAAGAGCTGATACCATTTGTTGGGCACTGGCATCTCATTGGACCCCAGCTGTCTCCACACAATGGCCCAGAGGCAAGGTGACTTTTCCAGAGATCCCACTTCCCCTTAAAGAAGGGCCATTTCTCCATGGCCTACTTGGGTGCATAGGACCCTAATGGCCTGATGTGAAGGGCTGGTTTTATTTCCATAACTATCAAAGCTGAAAGCCAGTGGGGCAGAGTAAAAAGTCAATGAACCTCAAGTCCTACAGACCTGAGTTCAAATCCCTATGTGAACTCAGGCAGGGTATAGTCAACTCTTCTGAACTTTGATTTCATCCTCTGTCTAAGGAAGAAGAAAATACTTTCCTTGTTAATTAAACTGAAATTAAATCATGTACATCGCAGCAGAGTGGCTGCCTGATAAAGCTGTTTTGAATCCTTAGAAGGATAGTCGCTGAGTCACCTCTCTAATGGATGTGGGATACTTGCCAATCTCAACCTTTTCCCA
This sequence comes from Aotus nancymaae, assembly GCF_030222135.1. Taxonomy (NCBI): domain Eukaryota; kingdom Metazoa; phylum Chordata; class Mammalia; order Primates; family Aotidae; genus Aotus; species Aotus nancymaae. The sequence continues at coordinate 37,298,872 of NW_026988471.1, forward strand.
GTGAACTAGGAAATATGAGTTATCCTCAAATGGGAGGCAGTCACTAGGTCCTGTGTTGTGTGATCAGGATGGAGTTTATGTAGATATGGTAACTCATTCTATTCTTATGACAGCCCTGTGAGGTAGATAGAATGGATATTCTAGCCATGCTGCAAATGAAGAGACTGCGGTTCAGAAAAGCACTGTAATGTCTTAAAGTCACGAGCAGGACATAGAGAGCAGAGATAAGAAGCTGTGTGCATCCTTTCCAGAAGCCTTTGCTGTCCTGCCCAGGTCATTACTCTTCTCCTGTCTTGATAATCTCGTCCTAGACCTCAGGTAATCCCATAGGTTTTTTGTTTTATTTTCTTTTTAGAGACAGAGTCTCACTCTTTCATCCAGGCTGGAGTACAGCAGCACAATCATGGCTCACAGCAGCCTTGAACTCCTAGGCTTAAGCAGTCCTCTTGCCTCTGCCTCCAGAGTAGCTAGGACTATTGGCGTGCACCACTGGGCCTGGCTAATTTTTTTTTTAATTTTTTGTATAGAATAGGTCTCACTATGTTGCCCAGGCTGGTCTCTAACTCCTGGCTTCAAGCAGTCCTCCTGCCTCAGCCTTCCAAAGCACAGAGATTACAGGTATGAGCCACTGTGCCCTGCCTTAACCCCACAGTTTTTAACTTAGCTCTGGAGCAATCCTGATCTCTCTTTTTCAGAGGATAAATTAATTATTTCAGTTGCCAGAAGCAACAGTTCGTTGACCTACATGACCCTTCCGGACAATTCTTGTTAACAAGAATTGACTGAAAAGCTATGGCTTTTTTCTGTTCTTGCTTTTCCTAGGAACTGCCATTGTGTGTAATGACCATGAGCTGGAGAGTACAATCAAATAACATTAAAGAGGCAAGAAAGGCTCATGGGAAGAAAAAAAGGGCAAAAGAAGCATTTTTATAGGAATCAGCAAATCAATATTTAAACAAAAAGTGATTGCTCTTATTATATATTGTCTTTACTAGAATGATCTGTGCAGCTATACCGGTTCCTTCATTCATTTGTAAGGTTCTGGAGGAAAATGTGTCTCTGCCTGTGTTAAATCTTCTGCCACACCTGGCCTGGTATCTAGCACTCACACAATGACCCATAGAAGGAAGGAATCGGTGGCTCATCCTCCAGAAATGCCTTCAACTCTGGCTTTCAGTTATGTCTGACATTCTCACCATGAGTTCCATGTCTTGGAGGCTGTTCCTTTCCACCAGGTTAACCAGATCCCACACACTCTGTCCCTAGAGCAGAGCAGGACATCATGGGGAGAGCCCTTTAAAGAAGAAAGTTGAGGGAAAAGCTGACACATGGGACATGGCCAGTCCTATGAGGGACTCAAATGAGAATACATGCTAGGACACGGAGCATGGCTCCAACTCCCATAGGAGGGAAGAAAACTCAGGGTCCCTGAGAAGGCAGATATTGCTCACACCATCATTCTGGCAGGACGAGTTTGGTTCCATGCTGCAACCTGGGCTGCAATATTGAGCAACTCCAAGTGGCTCCTGTGTGAATCGAGATGATGGCCTTGGTCTCATTCCCTTGGTCTCCATCAAAATTGGGATGGACTACTATAGACCTCCGGGGAGCCCAGAATGCTCTTCAGAGCAGGAGATGCTCAGAGCCTCATTCCACCAAGGCACGTCAAGAGGCTACTGATGTATTATTTCTAATTTTTTCACTTACTGTTTTGGTCATTGACTTATTCAGTCATCCATTCATTAACATACTTATCCCTGTTTTGTTACAAAATGGATTTAAAGTAAAACTAATTTATCCAGAAGATAATTTTTTTTTTTTTTTTTTTAGAGATGGGGTTTTGCCATGTTGCCCAGGCTGGTCTCAAACTTCTGAGCTCAAGCAATCCACTGGCCTCAGCCTCTCAAAGTGCTGGGATTACATACAGGTGTGAGCTACCATGCCTGTCCTAGATGATATTTTTTAAAGTTAACTCATTTATATCATCAGTTGCATTTGATAATTTAATTCAACAAATAATTTTAAAATGCCTAACTCTACAAACAGTGAGACATCAGTGAAAAGACAAGCATGGACCCCACATGAATGTACATTATAGTCCAGCTATGAACAAGTAACAAACAATTTGAATATAATTGCACACCAGTTACTTCATAATTCTAGTAATCTTTATTTATTTATTTATTTTTGAGACAGAGTCTTGATCTGTAGCCCAGGCTGGAGTGCAGTAGTGCGATCACGGCTCACTGCAGTCTTCACCTCAGAGGCTCAAGTCATCTTCCCACCTCAGCCTCCTAAGTACCTGGGACTACAGACACACATCACCATATCTGGCTAATTTAAAAAAAAAAAATTGTAGAGACAGGGCCTCACTATGTTGCCCAGGCTGACCTCAAACTCCTGGAATTAAGTGATCATCCTGTCTCAGCCTTCCAAAGTGCTAGGATTATGAGCATGAGCCACTCTGCCTGGCAAATCTTCTTAGTCAGTCCCTAACTACTGCAAAAATTAATGTTCATAGCCATTTATATTTTATATACTTTAATGATATCTCATTAATTGTCATTCCATTCCTTGACAACCAAAAGTTGCTCTCCAGAGCAAGGCTGGTGCAACAGCTGCCCTCTGGCTCCCGCCCCCAGCCTTTGCTCCTCAACAGCCTGCTGCTACCACCCAGGCAGTGGCCATCAGTGAGCTCTCCCCTGAAAATGAAAGAACTTACATATAAACCTGTAAGTGAGAATGGATGTTAATCAGTAGACAATTTTTAATGCAACTTGCCAACTACAAGCAAGCATGAGGAAATAGCTAAATTTGTAGAGACCCATTCTCAAACAAGGTCTAGTTCTGTTTAGCTAAGCTCATCCAGCTTACTTCAGAATTCAATTTAACAAACCCCACCTCCCCACCCAGGGACTGACAAGGACTCATGAGTTATTTGTGCCTCAGGACACCCACGGAAGCCAGGCCTTCTCTAGCCCAGGATCCTCTGTCCTGGCTCCAGATAAGAGTCCCTTGTTTCACCAGCCTCCACCCCATGTGCAAGCCAGGGTTTCTTCTTCACTGAGGAGATGCTAGTGATTCAGGTCCTTCCTGGGTTTATGCAGAAAGAGACATTGGTTCTCTTGACCTGCCAAGCTATGTGAAAAAGCACTGAACTCAAGCCAGATATTTTACAGTCCTATCTAGAGGACTAAGGGAACTGCATTTGACCTCTAAGAGCCAGAGTTTTCTTCCTGGGGAAATAGTGATTCTGCTACCAGCCCTGCTTTTCTCCCTGGCTGGCTGCAAGACTTAGGGCCTAGTGCAGTGTACAGCTCTGTGTAGAAAGAGGGAGGGACTCATGCTCACACACTCATCTTCTGCTGGGATGCCTGGCTCTCTTGGCTCTATGTTTACCTGCATCCTAGAGGCTCCACTGTGGTCAGGATCAGATGTAAGTCAGGATACTTATAAAAGTTATAATTACACAAGTTTAAGCTGGTCTCCAACTCATGATCTCAGGTGATCCACACACCTCGGCCTCCCAAAGTGTGGGGATGATAGGCATGAGCCATGGCACCCAGCCCTAGATGTTTTAAATGAAATGTTTGGTGTCCCAAACCTAGATTACAATCTGAAGAAGATTGTAATCAGACCTCTGTATAAACCAACGCAAAAATGAAGCCAATCTTGGGTGCTGGGTCAAGGTTGAAATCTCATGATCTCCCAGCTGTGAGCCATGTTTGAGACAGTCCAGGCTAATCCCCACCTTTTAGAGATGAAGAAAGGGAAGCCTGGCCACTGGCTCCATATCACCCCTAAAGTTAATAACAAACCAGGACCCAGGCACCACATTCCTCATCTCCCCAGTCAGAAGCTGAGGGTAATGGCTAATATTTGTGCCTTGAGCTTTAAACTTTTTCTGAATGTGTTTGGATTTTTTTATATAAGTTATAATTATAAATATCCTGACTTAGATTCTTTCCTTCACAAAACAGAACAGCTAAGATCACTCAGTGAGTTAGAGACAGAGGCTGAGTTAGTGCACTGTGTGAGGGTGTTAGAAAGAGTTGGGAAAAAAAGATGAATTTTTTTTTAAACTGCCTTGAAAATAGTGGTAGGATACACAATATTGAAGGAGAAGAACAAAGTTAGAGGACCTACACTATCTGACTTCAGGACTTACTATAAAGTTACAGCAACTGAGACAGTATGGTATTGGCAAAAGAATAAATAAAGAGATCAATGAAACAGAATAGAGATTCCAGAGACAGACCCATATAAATATAGTCAATTGATCTCTGACCAAAATCACAAAGGCAATGCAATGGGGAAAAAATAGTCTTTTCAAAAAATGGTACTAGGACAACAGGACATAGGAGAAAATCTAGATGACCTTGGCTTTGGTGGTGACTTTCTGTTGTTGTTGTTTTGTTTTTTGTTTGTTTGGGGTTTTTTTGTTTTTTTTTGGAGACAAGGTCTCTGTCACCCAGGCTGGAGTGCAGTGGCTCAACCGGGGGGCTCACTGCAGTCTTGACCTCCCAGGTTCAAGTGATCCTCCCACCTGAGCCTGTGTAGCTGGGACTACAGGCACATGCCACTATGCCTGGCTAATTTTGTTAAAATTATTTGTAGAGATAGAATCTCTCTGTGTTGCCAGGCTGTCTTGAACTCCTAGGCTCAAGTGATCCTCCCACCTTGGCCTTCCAAAGTGCTGAGATTACAAGTGTGAGTCACTGCACCCAGGGAGGTTATGACTTTTTTGACGACACCAAAGGCATGATCTATGAAAGAAAAAACTGATAAGCTAGACTTCGTTAAAATCAGAAGCTTCTGCTCTGTAAAAAATACTTATGAGAATAAAAAGAAAAGTCACACACAGGGAGAAAGTACTTGCCAAAGATATATTTGATATGGAACTACTATCCAAAACATAAAAATAACTCTTAAAACTCAACAATAAGAAAACAAACAACCAATTAAAAATGGGTCTTTAGAGACACTTCACCACAAAAGATATACAGGTGGCAAATAAGCATATGAAAGATGCCCCACAACATATGTCATCAGGGAAGTGCAAATTAAATCAACCATGAGATACCACTACACACCTTTTAGAACTGCAAAATCCAGAACACTGAGGTAAGTAAGGTACGTGGATGTGCTTTGGTCAAGGAATACGCTGAGGTGGATATCCAAGCCTGCATGAGTCAGCAAGTTTGGCACACAGGCTCACACTTCCACTTGTTATATAACCTGTTTGTGTAAGTTCATACTTGACTTGGACCCACAGTTGTCTGTAAAAGGTATAACTGCCCTGTTAACACTGTGCACAAGAGACATGGCTCTTGGGCTCGGCTCAGCTCAAAATGGCTTGACATGGCAGGCATGCAGGCACCCAGAGAAAGAGAGGGAGTCAGAGCTGTCCATATTTGCAGATGGACAGAGGGAGCCAGGACAGAGCTCAGCTTGCTTGTGCCCAGAGAGAGAAAGAGTTAAGCTGCTGACTCCGAAGGCAACGGAGAACCAGCCACGCAGCTGTGGGTGGGAGCCGCCAGACTAAGCGGCCGAGACAGGGCGGACTGTGTGAGAGAAAGCTGTTGATGAGAGCTGCTGCTGCATAAAATCCTCTTTCACCTGCCTACAGCCCCCCGAGTTTTCTTTCTGCTCATCCAGCCACTCCCTGGACCTCAACTTAACATGTTGCGTAGTCGTGAACCTAACAACTGCCAACACCAAACGCCGGCAAGGATGTGGAGCAAAAGGAACTCTCATTCATTGCTAATAGGAATGCAAAGCAATACGGCCACTTTAAGGATAGTTTGGCAAATTCTTACAAAACTAAACATACTGTTACCATACAATGTGGTAATCATACTGTTTGGTTTTCACCCAAGGAAGTCAAAAGTTTATGTCCACACAGAAACCTGCACATGGATGTTTAGAGCAGCTTTATTCAAAATGACCAAAACTTAGAAGCAACCAAGATGTCCTTCAGTAGGTGAATGGATAAACTGTGGTGCTTTCAGACAATGGAGTATTACTCAGCACTGAAAAGAAATGAGCTATCACGTCATGAAAATAAATGGAGGAAACTTAAATGCATATTACTAAGTGAAAGAAGCCAATTTGAAAAGGCTACATGCTGTATGATTCCAACAATATGGCAACATGGAAAAGGCAAAACGATGGAGTTGGTAGAAAGAACAGTAGTTGCTAGGGGTTAGGGTGGAGGGAGGGATAAATATGCAGAGCACAGAGGATCCTTAGGGCAGTGAAAATACTCTGTATGATGGGTTAATGGAAGAAACATGCCATTATAAATTTGTCCAAACTAACAGAATGTACAACACCAAGGGTAAATCCTAGTGTAAACTGTGGACTTTGGATGATAATAATGTGTCAATGTGGGCTATCAGTTGTGACAAATGTACCACCCTTGTGGAACGGACATTGATAAGAGGGTGGCTATGCACTCTGTGGGGGCAGGGAGGATATGAGATATTTCTGTATCTTCTGATTAATTTTTCTGTGGACTAAAACTTTTTTTTTTTTTTGAGTCAGAGTCTCACTCTGTCGCCCACACTGGAGTACAGTGACGTAATCTCAGCTCACTGCAACCTCCTCCTCCCAGGTTCAAGCACTTCTCTGTCTCAGCCTCCCGAGTAGCTGGGATTACAGGCGTCTGCCAACATGCCCGGCTAATTTTTGTATTTTTAGTACAAACAGGGTTTCACCATCTTGGCCAGACTGGTCTTGAACTCCTGACCTTGTGATCCACCCACCTCGGCCTCCCAAAGTGCTGAGATTGCAGGTGTGAGCCACCACGCCCAGCCTGACTAAAATTACTTTTAAAAATAATGTCTGCCGGGTGCGGCGGCTCACGCCTGTAATCCCAGCACTTTGGGAGGCCGAGGTGGGCAGATCACCTGAGGTCAGGAGTTCGAGACCAGCCTGGCCAACATAAAGAAACCCCGTCTCTACTAAAAACACAAAAATTAGCCAGGCATTGTGGCGGTCGACTGTAATCCCAGCTACTCAGGAGGCTAAGGCAGGAGAATTGCTTGAACCAGGGAGTGGGAAGTTGCAGTGAGTCAAGATCATGGCACTGCACTCCAGGCTGGGTGACAGAGTGGGACTCTGTCTCAAAAAAAAATTTTTTTTTAAATAATGTCTATTTCTTAAGTTTTTTAAAAAAGAAATATGCAAAGGACAAAACAGGGGCCCCTAAAATTTCATCACTTACGGCAGTGGTCTCCAAACTACCGTGATCACACCAGACCATTAGTAAAGTAAGTTTGCACACTTTCCTCTAATACACATACACTGTATTTATTTATAAATTTTTAAAAATAATTGTAGAATCATAGGGCTACCTTTTTTTATACAGAGAGTACAGTTGCTAGACAGATAAGGACTGCTATATTTCTCTTATTCAAAGGGATATTTTTTCTCTTCCCAAATAAAAACTGACATGAGTTGGGCTAGTTAAGTAATTTCATCTTTTCTCTGGTTACAGATCTGATTTCACAAGACACAGTGATCTCCTCTTCTCTGAAAGGCTTTGAAGAGAACACATTGATAAGCTGGGCCACTCTGCAGAACACCATGGCCCACGTTTCTCTTGCTTTCTCTTCCCATCTGACCTTGTTTTGTGTTAAATGACACTCACACTTTTTCTGTCCACTTGCTCCAAGCATCCTAGATGTTTTAAATGGAATATTTGATGCCCCAAACCTAGATTACAATCTGAAGAGTAGAAACAGATCTCTGTATGAACTAATGTAAATACGAAGCTAATTTCACGTGCTGGGTTAAGGTTGAAATCTCATGATCTCCCAGCTGTGAGACATGTTTGAGACAGTCCAGGCTAATCCCCACCTTTTAGAGATGAAGAAAGGGAAGCCTGGTCACTGGCTCCACATCACCCCTAAAGTTAATAACAAACCAAGACCCAGGCACCACATTCCTCATCTCCCCAGTGAGAAGCTGAGGGCAATGGCTAATATTTGTGCCTTGAGCTTTAAACTTTTTCTGAATGTGTTTGAATTTTATTTATTTATTTATTTATTTATTTATTTATTTAGACAGGGTCTTTCTCTGTTGCCCAGGCTACAGTACAGTGTACACAATTTTATTTGTGGCACTGCAGCTCAAATACCTAGGCTCAGGAGATCCTCCTGCCTCAGTCTCCTCAGTAGCTACCGAGTGCAACCAACCACCACACTTGGCTAGTTTTTTTGTAGAGATGGGAATCTTGCTATGTTGCCTAAGCTGGTCTCAAACTCTTGGTCTTAAACAATCCTTTTGTCTTGCCCTTCCAAAGTGCTGGGATTACAGGTATGAGCCACCATGCTTGGCTTTTTTTTTTTTTTTCCTAATATTTTCTTTGTACTCTATGATCAATTAACAGAAGATAAATGTGTTCTAATTTATTCTGTCATTTCATCTTCTCAAGATGTATTTAGCAAATGAAGGAAAAATCAGGCCATATAAAGGGAAATGACTTCTCTGTAGATGTTCATAAAGTTTGTCTCTGGGTTTTAAGTAGAATTCTAGCAGCTAAGTTTCCTAATACCTACTTCTAACAATAAATAGAATATTACTATACATTGCAAGAGCAGAGCTCTGTAATAATTAAGGAAGTTGGTGACTTATAAGGAAGGCCTGGCATGTCAGTTATTGCAATTATATACATCTAAACTTGACATGAAGAAAAGTCTCTGATCTGGGTGAAGGCAAATCTACTCTTTAACACAACAGAACGATCTAGCACAGGAGATTTCTCAGAGTGGACCAGCAGCATCAGCAGCATCTGAGGACTCACTAGAAATGCAAATTTCCCAACCTCACCCCAGACCAACTAAATCAGAAACTCTGGAAGTGGGGCCCACAGTCTGTGCTTGAACAAGGCTTTGAGTTTGACCTCTTCTCTACAGCAGTGTTCTCAAATCTTGGTCCTGGGACCCCCAGCCTCAGGATGTCCAGAGGGGGCTTCTGAGATGGGTGATGTGGAAGTGCAAGGAAATGAAAGGACTAGTGGTTTGTTCCTTCAAGTTCAGTGTTTCCCAAACTGGCCTAATTGTAAGTACTACTGGGGACCTCTTAAAAAGATCAACGTTCAGGTCACATGTGGTTGCTCACACCTGTAATCCCAGCACATTGGGGGGTCGAAGCAGGAGGACCACTTGAGCTCAGGAGTTTGAAACCAGCCTGGGCAACACAGTGAGACTCCATCTCTACAAAAAAAGTTTTAAAAATTAACCAGGCATGGTGGTGCATACCTGTAGTTCCAGCTACTCAGAAGGCTGAGGTGAGAGGATTGCTTGAGGCTGAGAGATCAGGGCTGCGGTGAGCTGTGATTGCACTGCCGTACTCCAGCCTGGGTGACAGAGCAAAAAAAAAAAAAAAAAAAAAAAAATACCCAATTCCTGGCCCCTACTCCACGGGGTTCAGAATCAAAGCAGGAGAGAATAGTGGCAAAGGGCAGGCTCAGATTCTGATGCAGCCCCTTGGAAGATGTGGCCCACTCACCCTAACTCACTTGCAAAGTATTGCTCTGGGACTCCAAAACCACTGATTTAACTGATAAAATCCACCTCAGCCCAACACCATCAACATTCAAGAGGGACCCACTTGCTGTTCCTTCGTTCCATTAATAAGTATTATTCAGAATCTATTGTGTTTTATTATTCAGAATCTATTGTGTTTTAAGCAAGGGGATAAAAATGTTTTTACATAAAAATTTCTGTCTCTGATTTTTTTTTTAGGGTTATGATGGATGATGAGGCACACAGCAGCCCATAAAGACATCTGAAGACAAAGCATTCAGTCAAGATGGAGTGAAGACTGTCACTAAACGGAGGGAGAAGAGGGAGGTTATGTATCACAGAGCAGAGAAGAGATAAATGGGGAAAGAAGGGAGCAGAGAAGCTGAGATTTCCTGGGAAACTAAAGAAGGATGATTCTGGCTCCTTGGACCCATGGGAGGGAGCCCAACTTGATGGGTTAGCATCCAGGTGAAGGCTTTTGAGGCTGCTTTATTTAAGTATCCATTCTGTCTCTTTCCAACAGGCAGTTGGCTCAACCTATTTGAGCCTCAGTCTCCCCGTCCACAAATATGCTGATTATAGGACTGATCTCAAAGTGCCATGACTAGCAAATGTACTGAGGTTGATGGTGTTTCTCCATCAGCTGGTGTGGCCACACAGCTACAGCTAGCAAGAAGCACACAGTCAATGGGAACCATTATGATTCTAAACACCTTCGGGCAGAACTCAAACTTTTTCTTTCTAATTGATTGCCTCTTAGTCAAGGGAAAAGCTGTCACCTTGTAGACCTTTGCAGTGATGATAAGTCCTGTTTCGGATGTATTTTATTTATTTTTTTGAGACAGAGTCTTGCTCTGTCACTCAGAGTGGAGTGCACTAATGCAATCTCAGCTCCCTGTAACCTCTGCCTCCGGAGTTCAAGTGATTCTCCTGCCTCAGCCTCCCAAGTAGCTCGGATTACAAGTGTGTGCCACCATGCCTAGCTAATTTTTGTATTTTTAGTAGAGACAGGACTTCACTATGTTGGCCAGGCTATTCTCAAACTCCTGCCCTCAAGTGATCCACCCACATTGGCCTCCCAAAGTGCTGAGATTACAGGCATGAGCCACTGCACCCAGCCCTTCTGATGTACTTTAAAGACTACATATTAATAAAAGAGTTTATACACTTCATCTCATCCCATTGGTGAATGAGGAGAGGTGGAGCAGGAAAGAACCTGTTCCCGGGGTGGCGGGCCCAGCAGCTTCATGGCTGTCTATGCTTCCCTCTGGCTTTAAACTCAGCGGGGACTTAATCCCAGGTGCATCATCTGTTTGCAGCGGGGCCAAACAGGTTCCTTCCAAGGGTTATTTCTGCATCTCTTGCTCTTACTAAGTCTGATTGTCTCTTTCTCACCTTACCTTGCTACTCCAGGCAAAAACAAGGCAAATTGATTAGAAAAAGAGCTGAGATTAAAAAGAATTTAATTTTCCCTGGGACACCTTTTAAAAAGAGGCAGGCCAGTGCTCACAGCTAAAGCGGGTTAATTGACTAGTAATTGGTTAATTATCTACATCGTTGGTTCTCAAACTTAAGTGTGCATCACAACCACCTGGAGGGTTTATTCTTACGCAGACTGCTGGGCCCCATGTCCAGGGTTTCTAATTCAGCAGGTCTGGGGTGGGGCCTGAGAGTCTGCCTTTCTACCAACTTCCCAGGTGATACTTTTGCTGTTGGTTCCAGGACCATACTTTGAAGACCACTTACCCTACATTTTGGAGAAAGAAACTATGAATTATCAAAAGCTACAGATTATCATTAAAAACCCAAATTGAAAGATGCTTTTCCTCAATGGCTAATTGTAATGGGGGCTAAAAGGAAGCATAAAATATCACTAAGTAGGCATGAGATAATCTAGGACATCATACTCGATGGCAGTACTGGTCCTGATCACCAGTGCACGGTGTTCAGTTTATCATTTGTGAACATGATGGTCATCTTCTAATTTTGCTTTTAATTTATAGAGAACTCTGGCATCCAGTATAATATGAGGGCATTTGGATGACCCATTGTTCCAAAATCATCTCCTGTTTTGAGAGAAATTTCCAGCATCAGATTCACAAAGTTAGTGATGATGTGTCTAGACCTACATAGGGAACTAAACAGGGACCCCGGAGTAACTTCTGGTGTTCTCTCATTGAACTTGGAAGCATAATTAAATTAATTGTCAACACTTTGGCCTGAGACAGTGAGAAGGAAAGCACTACAGGTAGAACCATGGCTAAAATCTGCCTCAGGGGAAAAAAAATGAGACGGGGAAGTAGCTTGAAGATTTGGGTCTTAGAGCTGGGCATGGTGTCTCACACCTGTAATCCTAGCACTCTGGGAGGCCAAGGTGGGTGGATCACCTGAGGTGAGGAGTTTGAGACCAGCCTGGCCCAACATGGTGAAACTCTGTCTCTACTAAAAATACAAAAAATAGCTGAGTGTGGTGGCTCACACCTGTAATCCTAGCTACTTGGGAGGCTGAGGCAGGAGAATCACTTGAACCCAGGAGGTAGAGGTTGCGGTAAACCGAGATGCACCATTGCACTCCACCCTGAGCTACAGAATGGAACTCCGTCTCGGGTAAAAAAAAAAAAAAAAAAAGATGTGGGTCTTAGGTGGCTGTCCAAGGACAAAAGAAGGAGGGAGATACTGAAATAAGGTTTCGGACAGTATCAGGGCACCTGCTTTCGGGTACCACCATCTCGATTATCAAAGGGGTTACAAGATGCAAAAGAAAAGACTAAAGGTGAGAGCAAAACAGGTCCTGACTGCTCCAAAGGGAAATCAGCGGCATCATTAATGACTTGGCTCCTGACCAGCCCTGTGTGCCCTGTTTAATTCACAAGAGCCTCTCCTGTCCCTTATGAACTGCCCCAGTTCTCTTCCCATACCCAGGAAGTCATGCTTTCTGTGTAGGTCATTCCACAAGGAGGCTGGGTCACTTATTTCTGGGAGGATGTGGTGCAGGTCCATGGAGGGGAAAATCAACAGCTCAAGCTCAGACAGAAATACGTACCCTGAAATTCGAGATGCCTCGTGCTAATTCCCATGGAGACTGGTGTCAGGTAACCAAGGACAAGACCGTAAACACAGTCGCATCTGTCCGACCCTGTTCTGCAGGCAGTATCTAGGGGAAACGCTTTCCCTGGGGCAGCCTCTATGGTCCTAGCAGTCAGCTCTTTGTATAGAAACCTCGCTTGGAAAGGAATATTTCCATTGTGCAGGCTCAAAAGAGGCTTCTGGGTGAGCTCAGGGCCTACCTGGACAGTGATGTGCTCAAAGAGGGGGACAGATGACAGTGTTGGGAAGCAGGATGGGTAATGTTAGGGTCCTCAAACCCAGAAGGCTGAGGGTTACACCAAGAAAGGCTTTTGAACATGTCAAAGAAATTAATTTTTGTAGCCTTTGGCCCACAAGTCAGACACTTTGCCTGTTGTTTCATCCTCGCTACAACCGTGTGAAGGTGCAAAAATAGGCTTAGAACTAAATCACTTGCCCAAGGTCATCCAGCAGGTAGTGACAGAGCCAGGGTTCCATCTGACTTCAGAGCCCATGCTCTGTCCATCCCACCACGCAGCCCTCTAAAGGGGAACAGCAGTAGGATCTGTAATTAAGGAGGAAAAGGTGATATTCGGGCATTTCTGCAGCATAAGAGATTTAGGTTAGACGCAAGTGGGGGCTGTTCAAAACAAAAATTGGACTGTCTCAGGAAGTTAAAGAACTCCCTTTGTGGGATGATTCGGGAGCATGACCCTGCCCTGAAGTGGAAGAATGCAAAGGGAAGGAGGGCTTCTGCAATCCAGGGGCAGCCCGGAGGAAAAGGCATGGATGTGGGCGTGCATGTGGTTCTGGGAAGTCACAGGAGAGGGAGAGCTGCCAAAGCCTCCCAAAGCCACCAAACACACACACGCAATCCAAAGATTAACTGAAAATGTGCGGCCTTTTTTTAAACTTTACTACTCAAAGAAATGAAGCTGCAGTGTACAGCAGGTGTCAGGTGGCTGTTTTTGGCTGTTAGACTTGCCTACCCCTTCCCCCGGACACCCTTCCTCACCCAAGATAAATGTCACTTATTCAGACTGCTGGGGGGAGGAGGAAACAGAAGATTTGTGCCCAGAAGACCTTTTTTTTTCGAGAGAGAGAGTCTCGCTGTCACCCAGGCTGGAGTGCAGTGGTGCAATCTCGGCTCACTGCAACCTCTGCCTCCCAGGTTCAAGCAATTCTCCTGCCTCAGCCTCCTGAGTAGCTGGGACTACAAGCACGTGCTACCATGCCCGGCTAATTTTTGTATTTTTAGTAGAGACAGGGTTTCACTATGTTGGCTACAGCTGGTCTCGAACTCCTGACCCGACATGATCCACTTACCTCGACCTCCCAAAGTGCAGGGATTAACAGGTGTGAGCCACCACACCTAGCCCAGGAAACATTCTCAGCAGAAGTCCATCCAAGTGTAGGGGTTTGCACCCTGTGGGCCCTGTCAGGAGGGAGGCAGCTGTATGTTCCCATCTCTGGGGGTCTGGTGTGTCCTGCCCAGAGTCAGGGGTCCTCAGACCATGGGTGCCAGCCAAGAGTGGAATGATTAGGAAAAAAAGCAAATCCAAACCTTGATAGTCTCATGGACTACAGCATCCACAGGTGTCCCCATCTGCAAGCAGTTCACCACCAGAAATGAGCTCCCTGGGGAGGGGTTCTGTGTGTAACTGGCTCCTTCTGAGAGGCTCCCTGCCCCCAGCAACTGTGGGCAACCTCACCTCCTAGGAGGAGCAGAGAGCTTTGCTCCCCAGTCTGGATGAACAATGTCAGTTGCTCAAGGGATATCCTCTTTGACCACCTTGCCTACCTGGTGTCCCAGACACCCTCAGGTGTTCCCATTCACCTCTCCTACAACACTGTCTTTGCATTCAGGCACCTCTGTTTTCCCCAAGAGTCTAAATCCTATTCATCCTTCAAGGACTAACAGGAAGACACTTCCTCCCTGAAACCTCCCAGGCCACCTGGCCCAGGAAGATCTCTCTTCCCTGTGAATTTTTCACCTGTCTGCACTGCTCATTTGGCCTTCTCTGAGACCTCAGCTCTCACCATTAGTTGCCTTGACTTTTCAGCCATATCTGGACAGACGATTTCACTTTTTTTTAATGTTTCCTCCAGCACACAGCACACCCAGTCCCATGAGCACAGCAGACATTCTGGTGGCTGGACTGCCCAAGTAAGAATTATGCACAAATTCTTTAAAAAATGATTTTAGTGGGCCTGCATTATATCCTCTCAGAAATAAATGTCCCAGACTTCACAGGGTATATTTGTTAACACAGAGAAAAGAAATAAAACAGAAAATGGAAAGTATTCATAATGCCACCATCCAGAGTCAAAGAGTGCCTAAGTGTTAGGATATATCCTTCTCTCTCTCTCTGTGTGTGTGTGTGTGTGTGTGTGTGTGTGTGTGTAAACAGCTTCATTAAGATATTCACATACAATTTAATAGCCATGGAAAACACCAAACTAGATCCATTTCTCACATTAGGCACCAGGGTAAAAGCTTTTGGATTAAACACCAAATGGATCAGAATCTAAATGCAAAAATGAAACCATGCAAAGAAACAATGCAAAGAAAAAAACTGAGTGGAATATTTTATAATGTAGGAAAGACAAAATCTTTTCTTATTATAACTCATAAAATCCCTAACTCATAAAAGTAATAAAATGTTAACAAATTTGGTTCTGTAGCACTATAAAAACATCCTAAGCAAAATATCCAAATAAAATCAAAAGGCAAATGAAAACCTGGGAGAAGTAATTGCAAACTGTATCACAGACAGTTAAGGTTAGTTAACAGTTAAGGTTAATGAATTGTTAATATCCTTAACAATTAAAGAACTTCTCAGAAGAAAAAGCCTAATAACCTGATAGAAAAATGGGCAAAATAGGCCAGACACGGTGCCTCATGCCTATAATCCCAGCACTTTGGGAGCCTAAGGTAGGTGGATCACCTGAGGTTGGGAGTTCAAAACCAGCCTGACCAACACGGAGAAACCCCGTCTATACTAAAAATACAAAAGTAGCTGGACATGGTGGTGCATGCCTGTAATCCCAGCTACTTGGGAAGCTGAGGTAGGAGAATCGATTGAACCTGGGAGGCAGAGATTATGGTGAGCTGAGATCACACCATTGTACTCCAGCCTGGGCAACAAGAGTGAAACTCCATCTCAGAAAAAAAAAAAAAAAAAGGGCAAAATATGAACGGACATATGACAGAAAAAGAAAAGCAAATGAAACTAATGAAAATATGTTTACTATTGTTTTTCTAATAACAGAATTGCAAACTTAAAATACTGTATACTACGGTACCATTTCTTATCTTTCAGATAGGCAAAAGTCCAAAAGTTGGAATATGTAGTCTATTGGTGAGGCTCTGGGGAAACATTCTCCCCTATTGCTGATGGGAATTCAAACTCATACAATCTCTTTGAAGAAGGATTTTGTAATGTCTAGCAAAATTACATGTGCTTTTGTCCTTTGACCCAGCAACTGCAATTCTAGGAGTCTATTGCAAACATAACTACCAGAAATGAGAAGTGGCATATGCTCCAGTTATTCATTGCAGCTCTATCTGTAATAGCAAAGACTGAAAACAACCCAAATGTCCATCAGTAGGCGACTGGTTGAATATATTACGGAGTATGCACAGGGTGAACTGCTGGGCATACTAAAATAAAAGGAAGAAGGATAGATGGCCTCCAGAGTATAGTGGTAAGAAAGAAATACAAGGTCAGAAGAGTAAATACAGTATGCTAGCTTTTTTTGTTAGAAAGGGAGGAAGGGCATGACATGGTGGCCATGCCTGTAATCCCAGCACTTTGGGAGGCTGAGGCAGGTGGATCACCTGAGGTCAGGTGTTTGAGAGCAGTCTGGCCAACATGGCGAAACCCCATCTCTACTAAAACCACAAAAATTAGCCAGGTGTGGTTGCAGGCACCTGTAGTCCCAGCTACTTAGGAGGCTGAGGCAGGAGAATCACTTCAACCCAGGAGGTGGAGGTTGTAGTGAGCTGAGATCGTGCCACTGCACTCCAGCATGGGTGACAGAGCAAGACTCTGTCTCAAAAAGAAAAACAAAACTAATTAAAAAATATTATCTCTAAGATGAGATGAGAAAGAGAGTTGTGACAGCTAAGTGGGGAAGGGGCAGACATAGAGGCTACATTCTCTGCTTGTATCTCTTTTATAATTTTTACTTTCAGCATGTAAATATGTTAGAGTATTGAAAAACAAAATTATACTTAGAAAAGGCAACCCCCTTCAATCAAAAACAAACTTAGCCAAATGATTATTATAGTATAGCAAGTTGATTTTGTAATCACAGGGAGAATTATTTTAAGTGACTTTAAAATGCAGTACTTTGCCTGAACATCTCTCTAGCGGGGAATATAGCCTAGGGAAAAAGAGAACCACAGAGAAATCTTAAACCATATTTGTCAGTCTTCCTAGTTATTCTACCGGACAAATGGCCCAGTTTCTTCAACAAATAAAATGTACAAAAATTGAAAGGAAAACATTATTTTATGGATTAGAAAAGACTTAAGAGACCTGTGACCAAATCCAAGGGTGAAAAGAGAATTTTGAAATAATCTAAAGAAAACTGAACTGTGATATTAACTGATATTCAGGAAGTATTAATTTTGAGTGTGATTTTATTTAATTTCATGGTTAATTTTATTACAGTTCATTGTATTATTATGGTTCTGATTATTTCTATTAGGGTTTATTTAATTGAGTATTGTGGTTATGTTTTTGTTTTTGGTTTTTGGTTTTCTGTTAGAGTTTCCCCCTTACCTCTGTGGTATTTTTATTTATTTCTAATTTTATTTTGAGTTGTTGGTGCTTTTTAAAAATTGTGCCTTAAGTGAGATTCCCAGGAATCAGCAACAGAAGCTCGCGGTGACTAACGCCCCTCATGTCACAGGGCTCTGGGTCACTAAGTCCTACGTGGAATACCTAAGTCAACAGTGAACTTTTCAGAAGTGGCAAGTAAGAAATGACAGCCTTAGGAGGACGGCAGCGGCGGCCCACCCGGCTCGGTGCGTGAGCCCGCCTCGGCTCAGGGTCTGCCCGCGGGCTGCGGTGCCAGCCGGCGCCGCCCGCCGCCGCCACTGTGATTGGGTGGAAGATGGAGCTGGTCGGATGGATATCCTAATGACAGTCTCCAAATTCGCCTCCATCTGGACCATAGAGTGGTCGGAAAGATGCTTTAAAAGCAGATTCTCTACTGCACGCTGAGGAACTGTACAAACAATGGCTGAAATCAGGTGGACGTAACATCAGCAATGTTAAAGAAATCATATGAAGGATGAATCATTGAAGACTCCATTTCTCAACTAGATGATTGCTCTTTCTCACAGTTTACATTTTAGGAGAGCATTGATACTAAATGGACTATAGTGAAATGATTTTCGAGAAAAAAAATGACAGCCTTAAAGGCAATGGCCTTATAACAAATAGTCTGTTTGATCAAGTTGGTTGAAGCAGAAAAACTTTCTTGGCATGTCAAAATCACACCATCAGAGGCCAAGAGCACAGGCTGCCAAGTTCTAATTCCAGCTCTATCACTTCCTACTCTCTGGCCTTGGGCCTGTTAGCCTCTCTGTGCCTCAGTTTCCCTATCTACAAAAGGAAAATGGCTAGAAAGGAAACCTATTTCATAGAGTTTTGTGGGGAATAATTAAGTTACAGGTGTGTAAAGTGCTTAGAACAGTGACTGGCACATATGAAGCACAATATTATTAAATACAATAAATCTGTTATTTTAGCATTTGATTTTTAGAATAAATTGACCAGTCACGTATATGGCTCCTCTTAGTTTTTTGCACCTTTCTTTTTCTCTTTTCCTTTTTAAGATAGGGTCTTGTTTTATTGCCCAGGTTGGAGGGCAGTGGCATCATCATGGCTCACTGCAGCCTCAAACTCCTGGCCTCAAGCGATCCTCCTGCCTCCCAACTAGCTAAGACTACTGGTGTGCACCATCACAACCAGCCAATTTTTTTTGTAAATATGGGAGTCTCACATGTTGCCCAGGCTGTCCTTGAACTCCTGGCCTCAAGCGATCCTCCTGCTCAGTTTATTTTTGCACCTTAATAACATGCTAATGGAGGAAAGATGACACAATCTGCAATGATGCGCCCTCTTCTGGCGACTCCAGGTGGCATGAACTGGGGCCTGAGAGTGGAGGAGCACAGGCCACCCTGAGGGCCCACCAGGCTCGGTGCCAAATTACCTCAGGATGGCCTCCTCCAGGAAGTCTCACTCCTCCCTTGGTCCAAGTCAGGAACTCTTCTTTGCCTTTTTTCCACTGTGGATAGCTACTCCTCGAGGGTGCACTCATCACATTAAAGTAAATGAAATTCCCACGGTTCTCTTCTCTCCTGTAGATGGGCACATGTTGAGGGTAGGGCTCTGCCTCACTCTCCTGGTAACCCCCAGCACCGCACCCAGCTCCACAGCGCTTGAGATCCACTTGTCAAAGTGAGCAGAACTGGGGCCCAGGGGACAGCCTGTATGTGACAGACCCGCTTAGAGGACCTAATGCCTGCGCAAAGAGGCACTGTCAGAGGAGATAGCAGGAGGGGAAAGGGAGCCACAGGCAAACTCCTAATCTGCATTTCTTTATTTCTTTATCCTTCTTCTTTCCTTCCCTCCTTCCCTCCTTCCTTTTTTTTTTTTTTTTTTGAGACGGAGTCTCACTCTGTCACCTAAGCTGGAATGCAGTGGCACCATCTCAGCTCACTACAACCTCCGCCTCC
The DNA here is from genome assembly GCF_030222135.1 of Aotus nancymaae. NCBI lineage: Eukaryota > Metazoa > Chordata > Mammalia > Primates > Aotidae > Aotus > Aotus nancymaae. Next base: position 37,318,225 of record NW_026988471.1, read on the forward strand.
AGGGTTCAAGCAACTCTCCTGCCTCAGCCTCTGGAGTAGCTGGGATTATAGGCACATGCCACCAGGTCTGGCTAATTTTTGTATTTTTAGTAGAGATGGGGTTTCACCATGTTGGCCATGCTGGTCTCGAACTCCTGAGCTCAAGTGATCAGCCCGCCTGGGCCTCCCAAAGTGCTGGGATTACAGGCATGAGCCACCATGCCCAGCCTTTTGCTTTTTGGAGACAGGGTCTCTCTCTGTCCTCCAGGCTGGAGTGCAGTGGCTGGGACACAGCTCACTGCAACCTGAACCTCCTCAACTCAAGCGATCCTCTCGCCTCAGCACCCCTGAGTAGCTGGGACTACAAGGCACATGCCCCCACGCCTTGCTAATTTTTGTATTTTTTGTAGAAACGGGGTTTCACTATGTTGTCCAGGCTGGTCTTGAACCTCTGGGCTCAAGTGATCCACTGGCCTCAGCCTCTCAAAGTGCTGGAATTACAGGCATGAACCAACACACCCAGCCCTAGTCTGCATTTGTACTTGGGGCCCACCCTTGCCCATCAACTTAAGTTCCACCTCCTCAAAAAGATACTTGCCTGATCATTTTCAGTGTATGTTCCTTGCTTTATTCCACAAGGCTTTACTGAGAAGCCCCCTGAAATACAATCTTGCCCCCATAAAACTTCAGAATGATAAAAGAGATGAACCTCATCAAAGAACATAATGAACAGAGTGAAAAGGCAACCTAAGGAATGGGAGAAAATATTTACAAATCATAAACCTGATAAGGGGCTCGTATCCAGAACATATAAAGAATTTCTACAACTCAACAACAACAAAGAAACACAAATAACTCAATGAAGGGCAAAGGACTTGAATAGACATTTCTCCGAAGAGGATATACAAATGACCCACAAGCACAGGAAAAGATGCTCCACATCACTAATCATTACGGAAATGAAAATCAAAACCACAATGAGATATCACCTTATACCCATTAGGATGGCTACTATCCAGAAAAACAAACAGTAAATCACAAGTGTTGGTGAAAATGTGGAGAAATGAGAACCCTGTGCACTCTTGGTAGAAATGTAAAATGGTGCAACCACTATGGAAAACAGTGTGCAGGTTCCTCAAAAAATTAAAAATACAATTATCAATTCCACTTATAAGTATATACTCAAAAGAAGTGAAAGCAGGATCTAAAAGAAATATTTGCACACCCATGTTTATAGTGCACTATTCACAATAGCCAAGAGGTAGAAGCAACCCCAGTGTCCATCAGCAGATGAGTAGATAAACAAAATGTGGTGTACACATACAATGGAATATTATTCAGCCTTAAAAAAGAAAGAAATTCTGGCTAGGCGTGGTGACTAATGTCTGTAATCCCAGCAATTTGAGAGGCTGAGGCAGGCAGATCACTTGAGGCTAGTAGTTCGACAACAGCCTGGCCAACATGGCGAAACCCCATCTATGCTAAAATTACAAAAAAAAAAAAAAATTAGCCAGGTGTGGTGGCTCACACCTGTAATCCCAGCACTTTGGGAGGCTGAAGTAGGTGGATCACCTGAGGTCAGGAGTTTGAGACCAGCCTAGCCAACATGGAGAAACCTGTCTCTACTAAAAATACAAAATTAGCCAGGTGTGGTAGCACATACCTGTAATTCCAGCTACTCAGGAGGCTGAGGCACAATAATCACTTGAACCTGGGAGGCAGAGGTTGCAGTGAGCCAAGATCATGCCATTGCACTCCAGCCTGAGCAACAAGAGTGAAAATCCATCTCAAAAAAAAAAAAATGTTTAAGACTGTAAATTTTATGTTATGTGTTTTGTTTTTTGTTGTTGTCATTGTTGATTTTTAGATGCCCAGGCTGGGGGTGCAGTGGCGCAATCTTGTCTCACTGCAACTTCTGCCTCCCAGGTTCAAGTGATTATTGTGCCTCAGCCTCTAGAGTAGCTGGGATTACAGGCATGCACCACCACACCTGGCTAATTTTTGTATTTTTAGTAGAGACAGGGTTTCACCATGTTGGCCAGGCTGGTCTTGAACTACTGACCCCAAGTGATCTGCCCACCTCAGCCTCCCAAAATGCTTGGATTATAGGCATGAGCCACCTTTCCTGACATATGTTATGTGTTTTATGACAATTTTTTTTAAAGAGATAAGCAGGTACAAACATAATTCTAACTGAGAGGCTAAGGTGGGCAGATCATCTGAGGTCAGGAGTTCAAGACCAGCCTAGCCAACATGGTGAAACCTCGTCTCTACTAAAAATACAAAAATTAGCCGGGCGTGGTGGTGGGTGCCTATAATCCCAGCTACTCAGGAGGCTGAGGCAGGAGAATTGCCGGGAGGCAGAGGTTACAGTGAGCCGAGATCACACCACTGCACTCCAGCCTGGGCGACAGAGTGAGACGCCATCTCAAAACAACAACAACAACAAAAAAAACATAAAGAGTTAATTGAATAGTCTCAACTACTTGGGGGATAAAACATGATTTTTCTCCTAATTTAAGTGCCCCCAACTAATCCAGATTGACCCATCCCTTTTCTTTTTCTCAAATAGAGGGTTCCTTAATCACATCTTTACTACCTTCCATAGCATTCTAGCAACGCTTGATTATTTCTGATTTAAGACGCAGTCCTTCGCATCCTGAAGCTTCAAGTCTCATCACCTCCCTGTCCACCCATGCAGACTGGGTCTGTCTGTGACTCTAGTTTAGGCTTGATCTCTTTACCCATCATCTCCTCCCTTCTCTAGAGCCAGTGCTCCAGGATGTGTTGGTGCAGGAAGGGAAAGAGGGAAAGGGCAAGTGTCTCCTCTCAGCACAGCGAGGTTGCATGGATCCATCCCGCACGCACTCAGGAGCCGAGAACTCAAGGCAGCAGTTCTGGGCCCTCTCTGCCAGGCAGTATATCCCTTCCCCACTATCTCCCTCCCATCCTCTTTTCCACACCCTGAGGGCAGATCAAGAAGCCCAAAGGCCAAGCAAACAACCATCTGGAGCACAACTCCCTTCCTGCAAACACCTCTGGTTTTTCCCTCATGATTCTCTTAGGTCTCCATCCCATTCCTTGGCTTCAAGAAAGAGAATGGATAACCCTCTCCCCAAAACCAGTCCAGCTCACTCTCTCCTTTGTCAACCCTCAGAGCTTGAACTGGGAATCATGAAACCAGTTCTGAGTCCCCCATAAGGTGAGGGGAGCTTGGCAGACTCCAGCTTCTGGGGGCTTACTGGTGGCTCTCAGAATGGAGAGACCTTTGGTTTTCACCCTCTATCAAACTAGTGGCGTCAGAGGAGGAAGGATCACTTTCAACTTTCAGTGATAGAGAATCAGAGGAAATGTTTTTGGAGAGGGAACATTTGAACTAAGCCTCAAAGGCTAGATTTGGTAAAGTGAAGATGAATGGTCGAGTGAGAGGGAGGGGAGACAGAGGCAAAGGCTCAGACACAAGGAGCTGCATGGCATGCAGGCGATACCAGTTAGCTACAACAGACATGCGCACAGGAGAGTGTAGAAATAGAGTGAGAGCATGCCCAGTATTTCACCTTGCCTTTGGCTTGGTCTGAGCTCAGTCTGTCCTGTGATGCTTGGAGGAAGGGGTAGGCAGCTATGCAGCCATGCTCAGGACCTGTATTTGCATTTGCACAGGTCAACAAAGCTGAGAGTGCTGAAGTACACTGACGCTGGCGAGGAGCAGTTTGGAACAACTGCCTGTCTTGAAAATAGAGTCCAAGTATGGCTTATATTTCCCTTTGTCTCAAGACATAAAATTAGCAAAATTCTTCTGCAGCCAATCCCATTTTCTTGCAGTCTTCATGCAGAAGCGCCAGCTTCTCCGAGCATTTGGATCACTCCACCCAGCTCCTTCTAATCCTGAATGACACTGCCCAAAATGCACTGAAGGTCTCTGTCCAGCACCCTAGAAATTCCACGCTTGCATCACATGAGAAAGCTGAGTCAAGGGAACAGGGGGCTTCAGATTAGCTGTGGCCACTCACGTGCTGTGTGATTTTGGACAAGTCAGTCTCTGAACCTCAAATTCATCAGAAACACAGGGGTGAGTACTAGCTGCTCTAGCATAGGGTTAAATGAGGGAGGTAATGTGCACAAAACATTGAAAAGTATCAGCTTGGCGCGGTGGCTCACACCTGTAATCCCAGCATTTTGGGAGGCTGAGGTCAGTGGATCACTTGAGACCAGGAATTTGAGACCGGCCTGGCCAATATGGTGAAACCCATCTCTACCAAAAATATAAAAATTAACCAGGCATGGTGCCGTATGCCTATAGTCCCAGCTACTTGGGAGGTTGAGGCAGCAGCCAATGGAAGTTTGAGCCCAAGAGGCCAAGGTCATAGTAAGCCAAGATCACACCACTTCCCTCCTGTACTCCTGGGTGACAGAGCGAGACTCTGTCTCAAAAAAAAAAAGTAATGACGTTGATGTGTATCTTACATGATAAATGCAGTTTCCACTCCTCTCAAGACCCCAGAGTATAGTACATAGGGAAGCAGAAAGCATTTGTGTTCCCAGGGGGAGACTGGCTGAGCAGGGAGGACATGATCAATAATACTGCCAGCTGAAAATAAGCATCAGTGTCACCAAAACGCTGCTTCCAAACCCCTGATGTTCTAGGTCCACCATTCTTCTGTCCCACCTCCCTACTTTACCTCTCTTTTTTTTTTTTTTTTTTTTTGTGATGAAGTCTCACTCTGTCCCCCCAGGCTGGAGTGCAGTGGCACAATCTCAGCTCACTGCAACCTCCACATCAAGGTTCAAGCGATTCTCCTGCCTCCCAGCAGTATCTGGGATATAGATGCCTGCTACCATGCCCGGCTAATTTTCTATTTTTAGTTGAGACAGGGTTTCACCAGGTTGGCCAGGCTGGTCTTGAACTGCTGGCCTCAACTGATCTTCCCACCTTGGCCTCCCAAAGTGCTGGGATTACAAGCATGAGTCACTGCACCTGGCCTTTCCTCTCTATTTCTATGGCACCTATCACCATGGTATCCAGGTACTCACATCAAATCTGCTTTTAAGTTCAAAACAGAGCCATACGTGGGAAGATGCATTTCTCTTCTGAAGCCTTATCGCCAAAGCTGAGCTTGGAGTAGAAGTGACAGGCGGAACTGACTCCTTGAAGGATGGAATCTTGAGATTTTATGTGGGAGCAGAAGAGAAGCAAGCACCAAATATCTATCAAATGCCCACAGAGGGAAACACTGTAGTAGCTGCCTGGAGATTCAGAATAAGAGTCCCTGTTCCCTGCCTTCAGGACCTACAGCCTCTAAGGCAATAGCAGATTCTTCAAACATGCAACCAGCATAGGGACATTAGAGCACATCACAGCTTGTTCTTGCCAAAAGGAGAGCTCATCTGCAGAACACAAGCTCAATTCAGGAGCAAACTCTGTCCCATCTCATACTGCCCAGGGGCATCCTGAACTCACAGATAAAAGTCAGCACTATGCAGATGTATGAAGGGAAAGTGCAGAGTAACAGAGCAGACAAGGTTAAACATGGGAAGCTTGCTCTCGAACAAGAAATGAGTCTTATATGTCAACATGGAAGTCAGCCCCGTTTGAGGATTCGCAAAAGTCTCAAATAATCCAGAGAGAAGTCAGATCTTGGTTCTAGTTCCTTTTTTTTTTTTTTTGAGATGGAATTTCAACCTTGTTGCCCAGGCTGTAGTGCAATGGTGCAATCTCAGCTCACCACAACCTCCACTTCCCAGGTTCAAGCAATTCTCCTGCCTCAGCCTCCCGAGTAGCTGGGATTACAGGCATGTGTCACCACGCCCAGCTAATTTTGTATTTTAAATAGAGACGGGGTTTCTCCATGTTGGTCAGAGTGATCTTGAACTCCCGATTTCAGGTGATCTGCCCTCCTTGGCCTCCCAAAAAGCTAGGATTACAGGCATGAGCCACTGCACCCAGCTCTAGTTGCTATTTTTTCACCACTTCACTAGGTAGGTACGTGTCTTTAGATCTAAAATGATTATCACTTCTGTTAAAAGTGGAGTTGTGGATCTTCATATTTGGACAGGACCCTATCATTTTACCCATATTTCTTTTAGTTTTTTATTTATTTTTTGAGACGGAGTCTTGCCCTGTTGCCCAGGCTGGAATGCAGTGGCACAATCTCACCTCAGCCTCCTGAGTAGCGAGGACTACAGGCATGCACTGTCATGACTGGCTAATTTTTTTATTTTTTACTTTATAGACACAGGGTCTTGCTATGTTGCTCAGGCTGGTCGTGAACTCCTGCTGTCAAATGATCCTCCTGCCTCAGCCTCTCAAAGCACTGGGATTACAAGCCTGAGCCACCATGCCCAGCCATTGCCCATATTTCTTAAACCACAAATTAGGATATGATTAGGCAAAACATTGTTATGCTGTTTCCAAAAACAAGAGGCCTTCTGGGGATGTGGAGTGAATACAGGCACATTGAAGTTTCTGGAACATCCAGTTGTTCATAGACACAGTCATGGAAAAAGTCTTGAAAATAGGACTGTCCCAGAAAGCCTGCGGCAAGGGATTGCAGGAATGCAGCCTCCCGAGCAGACTGTTCCTGCCCAGGGCACTGCCACATGGTCAGCAACAATGTCTTGAATATCTCCAGGGGAGCTCATTTTCATATCGAGGCAAAAATCTGCTCCCTGGTAACTGATTTCTTTGTCTCAATTTTGCCCTTTAATCCCACATGGAATAAATATCTTCTCTTCCACAAATATTCTAAATATTCAAATAGAGATCGGCCCTTGAATGTCTTCTTTATTCCAAACCAAATACTCCTAGTTCCTTCCACTGTTTCTTGGTTCCCAGGCCTGTCATCCAGAACACCATTAACCAACTGTCTGCTAATGGACCACACATCTTTCTAGGGAGATGGTTTGACCAGGCCAGGGCATCCTTTAATCACTAGGGGAGGCTCAAGGGTCTCCTAATCCACCCTAGTTGAAGCAACTAGACCCAGGTAAGGTACAGCATCAGGCAACCGTTCTTTGGCCTCTTCCACTCTCCTGATTCAAATGGATATCCCTTGGAAGCACACACCTCTGGGCTTGTCAGAAATACCTGGGCTGCCTTCTGAGTGGGAAGGGAACCTGCCTGCTAGCAGGCCTGAGGTGAGGCTGGGCAAAACACACAGTGAGTGGCTGGTCTAGAGATCTACTCTAGGCCTGGAAAGAAGTGCTATGGATCCTTTACCCAAACAAGTAAAAATTTCAAACAAAGGAGGCCACGAAGGCTTTCACCTGCCTTTGGCCTGGACTTAGGTTGGTTTTTTTGTTTTTGTTTTTGTTTTTCAAGATGGAGCCTCACCCTGTCACCCAGGCTGGAGTACAGTGGCACAATCTTGGCTCACTGCAAACTCCGCTTCCCAGGTTCAAACAATGCTCCTGCCTCAAACTCCCGAGTAGCCTGGGATTGTAGGCGCTCGCCACCACACCCAGCTAATTTTTGTATTTTTAGTAGAGACAGGGTTTCACCATGTTGGCCAGGATGGTCTTGAACTCCTGACCTCGTGATCTGCCCACCTCAGCCTTTCAAAGTGCTGGGATTACAGGCGTGGGCCACCATGCCCAGCCTGCCTAGACTTCGGTTTAAAGGAGAAGGAGTGCTTGGAGCTCACCCAGGCATCAAGGCTGGCTAACACCTAGTCATCTCCATCTCCTTTCAACAGAGCAACAGCCAACAACCAAAAAAGAGCAAGTATTATACAATGAAATCATTACGTCCCTTGGCTTGGATGCTGTGCTGCTATTAATACAAGCAAAATACTACATTTATCCTTGTAACCAGTTTTTGTATTGGTTCATATTGCAACCATTGATTACAAGGAAAAACTATTTCCTAAATAAAGTTAAGTCTAGATTTTCCAAGGCCCAGTGTCAGAAGGAGAAGTCAAAACAGAAGGGATGTCTATCTCTAACCTGCAGGCTGCCTCACTTCAGTTACCAAGTCAACACCACACTGGCTCCCAGGGGCTACAGCTACTGTTACTGCTGTACTCTGCTTAGTCCATTCAGGCTTCTGTAACAAGATAGCATAAACTGGGTAGCCTATAAACAACAGCAATCTATTTCTGACCATTCTAGGGGGTGAGAAGGTACAAGATCAAGGCATCGGCAGATTCAGTGTCTGGTGGTGGCCTGCTTTTTCACAGACAGCTGTCTCCTCCTCACCTCACATGGCAGAAGGGGCTAAGGATCTCTCTGGGGCTTCTCTTATAAGGGCACAAATCCCATTCGCCAAGGCTCTGTCCACATGACCAAATCACCTCCCAAAAACTTTACCTACTACACGATTGCCGTTGAGGTTAGAATGGCAACATATGAATTTGGAGGGACACAAACTTTCAGATCATAGCATCACCTAAGTGTGGACGTCACTCCTTCACTCATCCGTTGGTTTTTCTCTTGGCTCTGCCAAGCCCAAGTGGCTTTTCCAGCCAGGCAGTTGGCTCCAACATAGGTAATCTGTCCCCAGAGTTCACAAGCCCTAACCCAATTCACTTACGATCTGAGAGGCCTCAGGTCTGGCACAAGTCTGTAGGTGCCCTCCTCGGGTTCCTTGTTCCTACATGGAGAGCAGCAGCCTCCAGCCCAGCCCCCAGCAGTCCCCTCTTAGGCAATCTTGACATCCGTAACCACTAGACAAAGTGAGACCACCCACTCTGTGGCCCGCCCAAGTTTCCCTGCTCAGATCTCAGGTGCAATTTTGAGAAATGTTTTTCTTCCTCAGTGGAGTGACCTAATCAATGACCTCAGCCTTTATGGGGAGGCGTGCCCATATGCACAATAACACAGTACTCACAAAGTCCACAAGAGCCTGGTCCAGGCCTTGGCCAGGGACCCATCCATGGACTTGGGCGTTCACTGCAGAATCTTCAGACAGATCTGGATGATGGGTGAGGCCCTGGCTTGGAGGGGCTGCCCTCCCTCTGTGGCACGGAAGCCCTGCTGCCTGTGACAGGAAGTGACTGCACCTCACCCGCAGCCTGTATGCTGCAAGACCCAGCGAAGCGCTTCCTTAGCTTGCAGCTGTGCAGACACTAGGAAAGGGAGCACGTTCCAGAGAGAGTTGCCTTCTTGGTCCGGCAGCAAATGCAGTCCCGCTGGCCCACCTGGTACAGGTGGGAAGTTCCGTAGGCCGTCCAGATCTTCTTGGCAGGTTTATGGGGAGAGAAAGCGGTTCCCAGCCCCCTGCCCTAACGGGGCTGCACCTTCTGGAGCACTGCGAACACTCTGCCCCCTGCCAGGCTCCCAAAATACTCTTCTGTCTCTGCAGTTGTGCCACCTTCCCCCAGCACCAGGGAGCAGCTCGGCAGGACTAGGCTCTGGGGGCCAGCGCACGTGTTCTTCACAAGCCTAAGGGGGCTGTCGTGAGGGGAAAAATGGCATATATGACGTCATTCCAGCTTTAATACCCTTTCTGGAAAGAAGTGAGGATATAAAGAAATAGACATAGATTATGCGCACACATACATGAAGGGTAAGTGCTTAGAAATGTTGAAGAGTTCGTTTTAAAAGCCCTTAGGCAAAAGCACCCGCTTCTCAAGTTAATTCCCACTTGGTCAAAGGTGGGGCTCCGGGCTCCGAGGAGGCGCGGTCAAAGTGGGCGGCCTGGGCTGCGCGGACCGCGAGGGAGCCTCCTCGGTCTCCCATCTTAGCAGACAAGACCATCCAGGCTAAGGTCCGAGGCCCATCTTCCTTGGGGTTGTCGTCGCCCCCCTCCTCCCCGCCACCCTGGGTTTTGGCTTAGTCCTCTACCACGCCCCGGGAGTGCGCGGAGCAGTCGCCGTCCTGCCCACCGGGGTCGCGTTCCCAACGCGAAGGCCCAGACGGGCGCGCGCTGCTCGGGATCATCTACGGAGCTCCGGCCACCAGGTGGCGCCACACGGCTACCTGCGCGCCGCTCCGAGGCGGTCGGGTCGCCGCGCCGCAGAGGACCCCAGACCAGGGGTAACTGGTCACCCGAGCCGACCCACTGCCCGCACTGCCGAGGCTCGGGCGCCCCAGCTCGGTGCCCAGAGGCCCGCCCCGGGGCCAACCTGGACAGGCAGCTTCAGCAAAATTGCCGGATAGTTTGTTTCCACCCCACCCCCGACTCCCAAATCAATTCAAAAATTACAATTAAACTGTGGGTTGGGCGCGGTGGCTCACACCTGTAATCCCAGAACTCTGGGAGGCCGAGGCGGGCGGATCGGCTGAGGTCCAGGATTTCGACCAGCCTGGCGAAACCCCGCCTCTACGAAAAATACAAAAATTAACCAGGCTTGGCGGCGAGCACCTGTAATCCCAGCTACCAGGGAGGTTGAGGTAGAAGAATCGCTTGAACCCGAGAGGCGGAGGTTGCAGTGAGCCGAGATCACACCACAGCACTCCAGCCTGGGCAACAGAGCAAGACTCCATCTCAGAAAAAAAAAAAAAAAAAAATTAAACTGTGATGGGGAACGTTGTTGGTGACAATACAGACCCTCATGGATAAGGTATCGAGGAGCATGAGTTCTAGAGCCCAAATTGCAGTTCAAATCCTGCTTAATGACCTTGGGTGTGTTATTTAACTCCGTATAACCCCATTGCCTCGTCTGCAAATGCAGATAATTTACTTAGAACTCACATCCTGAGTTGCTGACAAGAATTAAATGAGTTGATACACCATATATATATATATGTGTGTGTTTTAAATATATATTTAATACACGTGCATATAAATGTATGTATGTATATATGCTGTGTGTATATATAATCATATGCATCTATCATATATAAAATTATATACATATATATGCCTAGTACATAGCACCAATGTTAACTATATTTTATATTGTTATGCAACTTCTATTTATTATTAATTTTTCAAAACATTTTCACTCAAAAGAAAGACATTATTGGGGTTTGTTAATTTTTTTTTTTTTTAATTGGAGTTTCCCTCTTGTTGCCCATGATGGAGAGCAATGGCTCGACCTCGGCTCACTGCAACCTCTGCCTCCCAGCTTCAAGAAATTTTCCTGCCTCAGCCTCCTGAGTAGCTGGGATTACAGGCGCCCGCCACCACGCCCAGCTAATTTTTTGTATTTTTAGTAGAGACATGTTTTCACTATGTTGGCCAGGCTGGTCTTAAACTCCTGACCTCAGGCGATCCACCTGCCTCAGCCTCCCAAAGTGCTGGGATTACAGGTGTGAGCCACTGCACCCGGCCTGTTAATTTTTATATGGAAAATTTCAAACATTTACAAAAGTTGAGAAAACAGTATAATGAACCCACATGGGCACATCACCCAGTTTCAGTAATTAACACATTGTCAATTCCGTTTCATCTATACCCCAGGACCCCTCTCACACTCAGGTAGGCTTTGTTAAAGCAAATCTGAGATTACATATAATTTCATTTGTAAATACTTGACAATTATGAAGTATTTTTTTAAAGCTCAATGTTTATTTGATAATTCCTCCATGCACACTATTATATTCTTCAGTCCATAGATTTCCCATGACACTGGAAATCTTGTCCAAACCAGCATTCAACACAGAAATTGAAATTGAATATTGAGTTTTATGAAAAATTTGGAGCTGTGATTTATTTGCCTGAAGCATTTCCACTTCTCAAGAGATGTGTGCTCCCGGAGGAAAGAAACACATTCAACCACTGGTTCTCTTCTAGTGAGAATCTATGGGGTGTTCTTTTATGTGCAGTGACACACCCCAGGTTGAATGATCATTCCAGGGAAGGAGATTTTTTGTAATTTGTCGTATTCCTGCACTCAGAGAAGGATCTAATCCGTTTTAAGAAGAAAACCACTTCTAAAAAAAAAAGAAAAGAAAGAAAGAAGGAAAGAAAACCACTTCTCCAGACACTTGAAGGTTCTAGGATATATGGCCAATACTGCAGGGTAAACCACTGTCTGCTCAAAGTGTCTTTACACCAGTGCCAAGTCCCATTCATACTAAAAATTTAAGCGTATTTATTTCCTCAAAGAATTCTGTAACCATGTTAATGTGTTAAATTATTGACTTAAGATACCAATACACACACATCCCTGCCTAATAATACAGTAAGAGCCCTTTGGGACAGGAGAAAGAAACCAGGGAAATAATTGTCCTCCTTCAACTGAATGCTTTTGGGGAGGTTTTTTGAGACACAGTCTCACTCTGTCACCCAGGCTGGAGTGCAGTGGCACGATCTTGGGTCACTGCAACCTCAGCCTCCCGGGTTCAAGCGATTCTTCTGCCTCAGCCCCTCAGGTAGCTGGAATTATAGGCATGCACCACCACACCAGGCTAATTTTTGCATTTTTTTTAGTAGAGACAGGGTTTCACCATGTTGGCCAGGCTGGTCTTGGACTCCTGACCTCAACCAATCACCATCTTGGCCTCACAAAGTGCTAGGATTACAGGTGTGAGCGACTGCACCCAGCACACCCTGTTGATCTTTAAGTTCCTCAGTGCCCAGCCTCATAAAAAGCTATTAGGAGGCTGAGGCACGCAAATTGCTTGAACCCAGGAGGTGGAGTTTGGAGTGAGCCGAGATCTCACCACTGCACTCCAGCCTGGGTAACAGAGTGAGACGCGGTCTCAAAAAAAAAAAAAAAAGTAGGTGCCCGATAAATGTTGATTGATGATTCCGATCACTAAGGCAACTTGCTATTGCCCCAACTTGGCTCTCTTGTGCACCATCTGCAGTTAACTTAGGAGGCAGGACTTTACTCTGGACCGCATTGAAGACTGGCTGAAACAGGAAGGAGGCAAAAGCACCTCTCCATAAAACATACCCATGAATGCCACATCAGTCTACCATTGCCATGGAAACACCCGGAAGTTACGGCCCCTTTCCATGGCAATGACCCAGAAGTTACTTTTTTTCTAGAAATTTCTGAATAACCTGCCCCTTAAAATGGTTAAATAAATAAATATGACTGCAGAACTGCCCCTGGGCTGCTACTCTCACCACACTGCCTAGGGGGTAGCCGTGATTTGCAGGAGCAGTCACGAAACTGTAACACTGCTGCCCCAATAATGCTTTCTTCTATCACAGGCTTGCTCTCGAATTCTTCCTGAGCAAAACCAAGAACCTTCCTTGGCTAAGACCCAATGTGGGGGCTTGCATCAAACTCACGTTTTTGGTTTAGTTTTTCACATTATTCACAAATCACCTCGGGGTTTTGTTTTTAATATAAACGCCCCGCATCCAAAGATCTTTGCTGAATGAAGCACCGTGAAGGCTCACTGGTGTATTATTAACTGTAGGTTTTAGGAACTACCAGGGGTAGAGCTGCTGAGAAAAGAGTGGCTGCAAGATGTAGCTCTTGACGTCGTTATCCTCTGTTTTCTTCTCCTTGAGGTCATTTGCCCTCCAGCTAAAGTGGAATGGTGCTGCAGCACTCATTCTCTCTGCCTTTGTTTCTGAATCTGATGCTTCTCTACTTGAATTTCTATAAGCTTCCTTTCTTGTTCAGAAGTAAGGAAGAGATAGTCATCTGGCGGGGTCGGATATGAAAAGGGATCTGTGTTTTTAACTCTTCCTTACGGTCTTTCAACAAGACCATGTTATGAGCCCCTCTCACCTCCAACTAGTTAACGCAATTGAAAGGTTCCAATTCTTGAAACTTTCAGAGTTCTGCTGTGTAAACAGGCATGCCTATTGGCATTTTCTCTGCAGGCTACTTTCCATTTTTCATCTGCTTCACATTTTTCAGTTTGTTGACATCACTAATTTGCTGGTTTCTTCTATCTTAGGTGGATTTAAATCATGCTTATTTTTTGCACAAGTGTGTAATCCACAACATTTATCTAGGAGTCAAAATAGTTTTGAATTACCAAGTAATAACCCTGACCTTTCGTGCCATCCAGTGTGGCTGCAGAGTTGTTAAGTCTAAGGAAGGGAGGGAGGCTGAAAGGTGGGGTCCTGTTCACTCAAATTAAGTATTTTAAAACAATATATTGTCATTTGTAAAAATACATAAGGAAGTGTAGATGACTATTTTCATTTTTAAGAGACAGTGTCTTGCTTTGTCACCCAGGCTGGAATGCAGTGGCATGATCACTGTAACCTCAATTGCCTGAGCTCCAGTGATCCTTCCACCTTAGCCTCCCAAGTAGCTGGGACTACAGGCACGCACCATCATGCTGAAGTGAGAATTGCTTGAAGACCAGTCTGGACAACATAGGGAGATCCCATGTTGTTTTTTAAAAAATTTTTTGTAGAGATAGGCTCTCCCTATGTTGTCCAGACTGGTCTTGAATTCCTGGCCTCAAGCAATTCTCACTTCAGCCTCCCAAAGTGCTGGGATTACAGGCATGAGCCACCTTGCTGAACCAATTTCTATAATCCTCCTGTAATGGTAAACCAATATAAAAGTAAAAATTAAAAATTGCAATGTCAGACAAAATTGCCCTTATATAAAAAGAGTAATTACAGATCAATAAAAAGATAAGCACCCAATAGAAAAATAAAGATGGTTAAAATATGCAAAAATAACTATGTTTTTTTATGAGCTATGTTTCACCTATGAGGTTAAGAAAATTTAATAGCCATTTCTTGAAGGGCACAATTTGGCAATTCCGTCAAAATGTGAAATGTGATTACTCTTTTTGACTGAGAAATCCCAGTTCAGGAAATATCATGAGCACATCAGGAGTACTTGAAAAGCTATATAATGGGTAAGCACAGGAAGAGAGTAACTACAACAAAAAAGAAAATAAAACTAAGAAAAGCTGTATGCAAAAACCCATCAGTGTGGGATTAATGAAATAAGTCATCATTCCATCTCACAGTGAGATATTCTGCAGCAATGAAAAAAATGATAGTGGAGAGGTGATTTTCCTTTTGTTTAAACCTTTTTATTTTGACTGAATCATTTCTAATAAGCATGTCTTATTTTTATAATCAGAAAAATCAAGATTGCAATTTTGTGTTATTCACTTAGAAGCAGTTTTGAATAGTACTTAAGAGTATGAGTTGAGAATAAGAGCTACTTAATTAGAAGAAACTAAAAAGGATAGGAAAAAAAGAAAAAGAAAATTGAGTACTTGGGAACAAAATTGCCTGGGTTCAAGTCTGCACCACTCCCTCATTCAACCTGCAGCAAGTTGCTTGATGTCTCTGCTCCTCTGTTTGCCTGTCGTTAAAAGGAATATAATAACTTCATGACGTTGTGGTAAGAATTAAATAAATTAATATATAAGATATTAATACTTGAAATCTATCTGGCTCACAATGGGCAGTTGATATGTATTAGCTATTATTATTTCATTTTGGAAACACAAAGATTATTTAACTATTTGTGTTTAGGCTGTGTCAAAATGTCTTTGATGTCAAACAGCTGTTTCAAAGTGCCAGCAGTCAATGAGAAAAGAACCAAGTGATAGGTTTAAATATTGGAAAGAAAGAAACAACATGTAATTATTTGCAGATAATGCAATGGCCAACCTAAGAAAATTCAGGAGAATCAAATGAAAAATTGTAAGATGAGTAAGAAAATTCAGCAGAATGGAAAAATTAAGACATATTCTGAATCCAATAGCTTTACACTATACTAGCAATAATTAGAAAATAAAACGGAAAAAAAAGATTCAAATCACAATAAAAAAATATAAAACATCTAGGAGAAAGTTGCACAAGAAATGTATAAATGCATATGAAGAAAATCAAGGTGTTGGCTCTTTTCTGGAGGCTCTAGGGGAGAAGACATTTCCTCGTTCATTCAGCTTGTTGGCAGAATTCAGTTCCTGACAGTTATAGGACTGAATTTACCTGCTGGCTGTCAGCTGAGGGCTGTTTCCAGCTTCTAGAAGCTGCCCACATTCTTTGGTTTGCACTCTGCTTTTTCTACCTTTAAAGCAAGAAACAGCATGTCAATTCTCCTCATGCTTTGAATCTCCCCTTCCATCTCCTCTTCTCTCACAGAAGATAGGAAAGTTTCTTACTTTTAAGGATTCATATGATTAGATTGGGCCACCTGGTTAACCCAGGTAACTTTCCCCATCTAAAGGTCGGTGACCCTTAATCACATCTGCAAAGTCCCTTCTGTCATGAAGGTAACATATTTATAGGGGCTGAGGATTAGGATGTGGCTATCTTTCGTGGGACATTATTTTGGGGGGCTGTTACTGTTAGAGTTAAGAGTGTCTGCTTTGGAACCAAACCTGAGGATTTAGAATCCTGGTTTCACCATCTAATGGCTGAGCAAGATTGAACAGGTTACTTTATATTTCCCCATCTTTATAATAATGGCCTTGGCCTCATCTGTCATAAGAATTACATAACATGTATATTTAATAGGATGCCTAACATACAAGCGCTCAGTAAATGTCAGCTATCATTATTAACAGTCAACTTAAATGAGGAAAATTTTCTGGTCTCAGGTTTTACCTTGTTTCCAACCCAGGGCTGCAGCCTGACAAGATAGTTTTTAATCTTGATTCTGTGGCCTCCAGTATTAACTTTCTTCTAGATTTGTGTTATATTCCCTTTGATAGCACACTTGCTCCTTCATCTCAGTCACAAAGTCAGGCAGGGTCACGCTGTGGCTTTGGCACAAATGGAGGCAGTTCTCATCTGTGAGAACAGCTTTACACAGGAGACCCTGACTACCTGGGCAAGGTCCTGAGAGGAAGGGGAAAGGAGATGCAAAGTTCCCTGCCATTATGGAGTGCAGAGACTAATAGCTGTTTTCACACAAAAAAAATAGAAAAAAAAAATGGGGTCACTGCAGTGGTACCCAAGGCCTACTCTATGCCACTCAATTTGTGTTCAAATGAATAAATAAGAGAGCTATTAACATCACTATTCTATAGCTTAACAAACAATTGAGGTTCACACCATCGTAAGGACTTGTTCAGGCTCATATGGCTAATATAGGGCAGCATAGGACATGAATCCAGGAATTTTTTACTTTGCTAAGTCCTATGCTTCCTCCCCTGACACTCTTCTTTTGACGGATATGGAAAGCAAAATGGAAAACAGTTTCCTAACACACAGTTCTGTTTGCCACATCTGAGAATCTCAAAAACCCCAGAAAGTGGACAACTAAATGACAGAAAAAATCTTGGGGCTTTGATGAAAGAAGAGCTACTTAATAGAAGAAACTAGAAAGGATAGAAAAAAAAAATTGAGACTCATCAACCTAGAAATGTTACAGTTAAGAAAAGAAACCTATCAAGTCCAGAACTGACAGAACTAAGATGGACAAAGACTGTTTATGACCATCTAGTTGGCACTTTTCAAACACCTGTTAAAGTACTTCTTCACAGAGCAGAAAACAAACTTATCAAACTCTGTATTTCCACAAAGAGTGCTGGCCAGAAATATTCAGGCAGGCAGTCATGCCAGTGAGTTCCCAGGAAAAAATATTAAGTTTAATCATTAGGAATTAAATTGTGTTATCCCATATGAACAGCAATATGATGAGGGGTCCTGGCCAAGGGGGTATCATGTCAAAAAACCATATATATGGCCAACATAATATTAAAACTCAATGTTTTCACTGGAAAACTCCATACTCATTAAAAATAGAAGGGTCTATATGTACCATATCTTGGTTATATAAGGAATGTCCATCTACCATAAGCTCTGTATACAAATATAATTTATACATATACAATACTAACAGTTCTATAATAAATTTCTCTTAAACCTAATGGTTAAAATTTAAAAAAAAAATTTTTTTTTAATAGAGATGAGGGTCTCACTACATTGCCCAGGCTGGTTTCAAACTCCTGGGCTCAAATGATCTTCCCACCTCAGCTTCCCAAAGTGCTACAATTACAGAATTGTATTCCTAAAATGATATTAACTTTGCCTGCTTTTAGGAGGGTTTTTACTGATGTTATATGAATGAGGCAAGTCTTTTTTTATGTGTATGTGACAGGGTCTTGCTCTAACATCCAGGCTGGAGTGAAGTGGTGTCATCACAGCTCACTGCAGCTTTAACCTCCTGAGCTCAAGCAATTCTTCTACCTTAGCCTCCCAAGCATTTGGGATTACAAACACACACCACCATACCTAGCTATAATTTTTTTGTAGTAATGGGGATTCACTATGTTGCCCAGGCTGGTCTCAAACTCCTGGGGTCAAATGATACTCCCACCTCAGCCTTCCAAAGTGTTGGGATTATAGGTGTGAGCCACTGTGGCTGGCCAGCAAATCTATAAGGAAAAACAAA
This sequence comes from Aotus nancymaae, assembly GCF_030222135.1. NCBI lineage: Eukaryota > Metazoa > Chordata > Mammalia > Primates > Aotidae > Aotus > Aotus nancymaae. Next base: position 37,336,377 of record NW_026988471.1, read on the forward strand.
AGCCAGGTGCAGTAGCACTGTGCCTGTGGTTCCAGCTACTCCAGAGGCTGAGGCAGAAGGATCGTTTGAGCCCACGAGTTTAAGGATGCAGCACACTATGATGGTACCTATAAATAACTAGTGCACTCCAGCCTGGGCAACATTGGGAGACCCCATCTCTCAGATAAAGCTGTCCAAGCAGGTTGGGATAATTTGAATTGCCAACTTATTGTTTCCTAGTACCTGAGCTAGACTACTTTTTAATCTATAAAATCCATTTGTATTGCAGAAAACCCACGAATTCCCAATGGCAATGATTGGATTGTGGCATTGTGGCAGTTGATGTTTTCTATTGTGGTAGTGTAGGGACCCTCTAGGATACCCTTATCTCTTGTAGAGATTTGTACTGAATGTCACCAAAAGTATTTTTCTACATATTATTTCATTATGAGATCAGCTGGTCAGGTATTATTGCTGTTCCCATTTTACATGAAAGGAATCTAACGTTTAAGTTACCTCAAATGACTTGCTCCCAGTCACACAGCTCTTTAGTGGCAGAGCTGGGATAAGAAGCCAGGTCTCACAAAGTCCTAACCCAGTGCTCTACTACACAATACTATCTCAAAATTATTGGGAATTATTTTAGGCTCAGCCAAAACAACCAGAATGTAATGAGTTGTTTCTGTCCTTTCTTAACTTCACCACATTACCTTGGGCTACATATAAACTGTGCCTTAAATGAAAAATACTACTCTTTCCCACAGGATAACCAGCAACTGTCTGCCAGCACAAAGATATTTCTTCCAAGAATCTTTGGGAGCCGGCGAGATGTATACATGGTCAAAGCAGGATTTCTAGTTGATAATAGTATGACCATAATCCAGACAGTATATGTGCCGGGAAGACTATAATCCAAGTCTTCCCAGCAACATCTTTCCTATTTAACCAGTGTTTTTCTTTGAGATGGGGTCTTGCTCTGTTGCCCAGGCTGGAGAGCAGTGGTACGATCTTGGCTCAATGCAGCTTCGACCTCCTGTGCTCTAGCAATGCTCCCGCCTCAGCCTCCCAAGTAGCTGGTAGTAGTAGTGTGCACCACCACACCTGGTAACTTTTTTATTTCTTTTGTAGAGATAGGGTCTCGCTATGTTGCCAAGACTGGTCTTGAACTCTTGGCTTTAAATGATCTTCCCACTTTGGCCTCCAAAAGTGCTGGGATTCTGACCACCAATCAGTTTTTTAAATGCCTATGATCACGCCCTCTCTCCACTAGATGGCCAATGGCATAGTGAGATTTTCTTGTGACTGCAAATGCAGTGTTCAGATTGTTCTCAAAGCCACAAGATTGCAGGGAGAAACATAATCAAAGTTCTAATTATTGCATCTCTTCTTCCCAAGTCTTTAGGATCTAGCATACCCCAGACATTTCTTCAAGCCCAGATAGGCTGGTCCTTAAACAACACAGCCTTCAGGATATCCAAATCCACTACCTAGGTGTGCCAACACTATGATTTCACTCCCTGCATCATAGCAACCCAATCTATCTATATCCTATCCCCCATCTACCTTACCCATAACTTGACTAAGAGGAGGTAGTTGGTGTTGATTAGGAATGCCACAGGATGGAACCACAGCTGCTTAACAACCATTTCCTCAGCTAGTTTCCCACAGGCTGGGATAGAAAGTTCCCAGTCTGACCTACCTCTCTGACCTAGACCAGCTATAAGGATCCTCACAGCATTTTTCATGATGCAGGGAACTGGCAGGCAGCCTAATCCTTTCATTTATTCACTAAGATTGTTGCTACAATACAGTTACTAGGGAACAAAAATAATACTAAGTTAACTTGATCAATTTAAGAACCCTATATGGATAATTCAGGCAAGAATAAAACCTTTACTCATGTCAGTTTTACCTATTTTATCCAAAGAACTTCAGCAGCCCCTTTCCACAAGTGTTAACTGCTGAGCCAGAAAATAATCAGAGAAAGTACTGAACAGAACTGCATTCTTGAACAAACCAAGCCATCTAGCCTAACCTCTGTTATATAGATGAGGAACTAGACCTATGAACTGTGTTCCCCAAGACCAAATAGTGACAGAAATTACTAAAATCCAGGCCTCGCCCCTCAGTCTCTGCCCTTTTCCCCTGTACCCTGTCACATATTCTTCGTTGGAAGAGCATCACAACCCATCACACGGTCCTGAGCTCTATCCCATGTGTCACACTTGGTGGCAAGTAGGTTGAAGATGGGACTCCAGAATGTATTCCCTCTGCACTTTCAGTGTCTTGCCCTACAGTTTATAAACCATGTGGTCTTCATTCACACATAATGCCAATAATTTGCCAAAGCAGTCTTACCTTCCTCAGAAACTTAAATAAACTAACAAAAATAACTGGTTTTACTGATCCTGAGACTAGTGTTTAAGAGGCAAAGCTGTAGGGAGCAAAGGGTTATTACACAGCAGGAGGAGGTACAACAGGCTGTGGAACTATTTTAGTCTTTTTGGTCAAATGGTGGAAATTATGGCTCAAACACTAGTGCCTTGTTGAGAAATATTGTGGCATAAGTATCATATTAGGCCTTTGTAGGACAAGCTTGAATTTGTATTGGCCACAGTCCTATTATTATTACTTACCCTTTTAACAGTCTGGCAAAAAAACTTCTACCATAACTGAGGTGGCTGATACTGGCACCAGTCCTCTCCATTTTCTATTAGGCAGCAAAATCTCGGGTTTTATTATGTATCATACAGGTGCATAAAACAAAACACATTAGTTATCTCACTTTAGATTTTTTTCAAAAATCCCTAAAATCCTCTAAAGGATTTATAAATGTATCACACATATAATTTTTGTTTTTATGCATTTCTGTCTATAGAAATCAGTCTCTTACTGAATTCCTCTTCAAGACTTTGAAGCAGCTATGTATATACATTAGCATGTGGGCCAAAGTCTAAATGAAACTGGGTAAACTGGGTAAAAGAGTCTCTTAATTTTTCAAGAAAATGTGAGTGCATTCATGAATAGATCCTCCTGCAGGCTGAGACTTAATGAGAGTAGCTCAAAATTAGTTAGGCTACAAGTCCATAAACTAAGCAACCAGAGCATTATTCAGGCTTAGAACGCAAGAGAGATTCTATTGTCTATTCATGGAATCATCCCCTCCCTACCTTCAAATCCTCGTTCCTAACTGTTCACTGTGCACAAGACCTCAGTGGGCTCTCTTCCCTGGCTCTAATCTCTTATCCCATAGTCCAAGGTGACCAGAGGTAGCCAGCCACCCTAGCAATACAACCATAAACCAGACTCAGAATCTCATTTCCTCCTAGTGTAGGAGTAAACTAACTCATAGATTCTCCCCACACACCTTCCTCAATTTATCTAACAGGCTACAGTTAAGCCTTGCAGACCTGTGTTAGCCTTTAAACTGAAGGATTGCTGGGCTAGACCTACTTTTTGTTATTGTAGTAAAATACACATAAATTTACCATTTTAACCTTTTTAAAGTATACAATTCAGTGGCATTCAGTACATTCACAAGGTGTACAACCATCACCACTATCTAGTTCAGAACATTTTATCACCTAAAATCTATCTTGTAGCCAATAGCAGTCACACCTCCATTACCCCCAGCTGGCAACCAGAATTTTGCTTTCTAATCATTTACCAAAGCAATTAACATTGCTTGGGCTAATACAGCTAATACTTCTAACTCACTGAGAAGAGCAAATTATTTCAATGACTCAAAAGGGCTTTTGTGTAAGGATTTTGAGCATTAACATCTGGATTCAAGTCACTACAGCCCCATTTATTTTGTTAAACTTGGGCAGATCACAAAATCTAGGTCTCTTCATCCCCAATTTGTGAAACAGAATTATTATACAGGCTTCCTGCCCCCACAAGTGCTGATCATTCCTTGACCTTATTTTTCCATCTTATAGTGGAATTCATAAAAGCCAAAAGATTAAGATTATATTACTCAAAGACTAAAGACTCACTAATCAATTTTCAGTTCCTCCTAAGGATTTAGGAAATAGTCTGCCTCATATTTAGAAAGAGGGCTTAGCCATTTTTTCTGTTGCTTCCCTTCTAAGCTCAAATTAACCTTCTGACTTTTTAAAGCTAACCATCTGCCTAAACTTGTACTGTCTGGCAAACTATGTGCACTTGATAGATGCTGGAATAAATGACTGAAATGTCCAGGCAAGGTGCGGTGGCTCAAGCCTATAATCCCAGCACTTTGGGAAACGGAGGTGGGTGGATCACCTGAGGTCAGGAGTTTGAGACCAGCCTTGACCAACATGGTGATACCCCGTCTCTACTAAAAATGCAAAATTACCCGGGGATGGTGGCACACACCTGTAATCCCAGCTACTCAGGAGGCTGAGGCAGGAGAATCGCTTGAACCTGGGAGGCAGAGGTTGTCAGTGAGCCAAGATCATGCCATTGCACCCGAGCCTGGGCAACAAGGGCAAAACTCCAACTCAAAAAAAAAAAAAAAAAAAAAAATCCAAGAAGCCAGATGGTTGCAAGTGACACTTCTGAAATGGTTTTTGTAGAAACTGAAGGTTTTTTGGTTTAAAACTATCATTATTTCTTTGAATTTCTAAGTTAAAACAAAAATAATCTTATCTATGTTACATTCATGCTTTGTGACATCAAAAAATCAGATACATAAATCAATGGCTAATAAAATTTGCTTTGAATATATACACACATAGTCCAATTAAGTCAGAATCTGCAGATTATCTATCAGTATATTTTAAAAGTTCAGTTCACCACATGATCCTATTTGCTACTCATGAAACCATCTCCCCACAAAAGAAAACATTCCTCTCCTAACTGTTGAGAACACTGCTAAATATCACTGTGCAGCACAGGCATTATCTACCTTTTCTTCCCCTACTCTTCTCCTAAGAAAAGGGTATTTCACATAAAGTCACATCCAAAAATCACCTTAATAACCTAAACTTCACAATCATAAGTTGTAATCAAGTTTCACACTCCTCTAAGTTATCCCACTGGTATTGTTATTTAATAAGCTATACTAAAATTATGGTAACAATCAAAATCTTTCAGGCCATTTACTGATTTTCCAGGCCCTCAATAAAATATGATTACTTCCCAGAAAAAAAAAAATTGCCTCTTAATTTCTTTTGGGATTACTGGGGAAAAAAAAAAGGGAAAAAGAAATGATGACCAGATTATAATTATCAAATCAATTCAAAGCAAACATTTCAAGGTTGCTCTGCAGTGTAGCCTGATTACTATGTCACACCCCAAGGGAACTGTGCTTTCTGCTCTTATAAATTAAATGACCCAAGTAGATTTTAAATGTTGTCACCACAAAAAATAAGTATGTGAGGTAACAGATATGTTAATTAGCTTGATTTAGCCATCCCATAATGTATACGTTATACCCTATATATGTAATTTTTGCCCATTAAATTTTAGAAACTCTTAAAATAGCCATTAACAAATCTACAATACAGTACTTTCAGTAAGTGTCCAGAAATATTACATCTATATCTAAACTTTGTGGTATCTGACAGAAGAGTAAAAGGGCTGGGTACAGTCGCTCATGCCTGTAATCCCGGCACTTTGGGATGCTAAACTGGGAGGATTGTTTGAGGCCAAGAGTTAAAGACCAGTCAGGGCAACACAGCAAGACCCCCATCTTGACAAAAAAAAAAAAAAAAAAAAAAAAAAAGTTTAAACATTAAGTAAAAGACTTAAAGAAAAAATAAAGCCTACAGTTGGCAAAAAGACAAATATTTCATGTTTAAAATAGGGCCTTCTGTCAATTATCAGTGCTTTCATTTGATTGTGTTGTTTGTAGATTAAACTGCTAGTTAAAGATGAAATTTAGGCAAATAAAGACCCTTAAAATACATAGGTTGTTCTTCAAACTCAAAAGAGAAATCTGAAGACAGATGTATTGTGCACAAAATACCAAGATGGCCTATGCTCAAGATGGTTTCCACTGTGTATCAATTTTTCTCTACTAGCTAGTTTCCCTCAAGACAGCAAAATGGTTTTAACAATCCCAGGCCTAACCTTACACATGCAGACCACACCCCTCAAGAGCCTTCTTCATCCATTCAACAAATCCTAGGCATCATTCTCTGATCAACCTAGGTTACCTGTTCAACACAGAATCAGATTATTACCTTGTTTACAGCAATGATTCCCCACTCAATCTGATCTCCTTTTACTATGCTGAAATAAAATTCCTAGATAATACCTACCTATACACAGACACACACAATTTGAAGAAAAACCGGATAAAACTCTAATTGTAATGTAAGGGAGAAATAAAATTGATGTTAAATGTTGTAATACATAAATGCTCAGGCATGGCTACAATAGAACACAGAGATGAATGTGGCAGCTACAAATGAAAACTGACCCTGGTGTATTATAAGGGCTATTCCAGTAATACTTTGATGATAAAATTTTCCAAAATGGCAAACGACTCTTGAAAGCATTCTAAACAAAACATTATTTCCTTGATTTATAAGGTAGTTGAATTGCTAGAAATTCAGTGTACTGCATATTAAAACCATACAAAAATATTTTGCATTACTATATTAAAAAATCAGACTCTGGGATCAGATCATTTTATAAACAGGTTTTTTACCTATTTGAATATCTGATAGGATACCAGAAAGTCATGTAGGACAAGGGATAATTCTTCCTGGTCCTACCCATCAAATTGTTTGCAGTGTCCCCTACACTGAAAAAAACACCCCTACAGACAGTCAAAATGCCCCTCTAGGAGGACCTGCCTCCCTTATTAACAGATACTGAGCTAGAGGTGATGAGACTAACACAAATCAGGCTCACTCAAACCTTGATTACTGCTACAAAATAGAGAAGGGTAGAATGGAGGATGGAGAAAACAATAATATCCAACATTACTAGCTTCCTCATTTGTAAATTACAACTAAGAGAATTTCAAGTGTTCCCTCGGATGAAGGTATTTATATGAAAGTAGTAAAGCAAAGTCCATTATATATGTTCAAGTTCAAAAACATTAGAACTTGGAAGATCCCTAGGAAGACAGTATTTAGCTAAACAAAGTATTTTAGGTTTTAATCAACACTTGACTCCATTTGATGAAAATGCTAGGTTTTAGGTAAAAGCAATGGTATTATGGATTAAATATCCACTATTTAAAATTCCAAATATCCACAGATTTAATACCCCAAATAATTTCTTTGGTTTAAACAGGATTCATACTTGCACATTCACTTACTTTTTGGTTGACAATGAAAATCATCATGAGCAGAGCAGTCGTACTAGGAAGACAAAGGCCTGCCAACTCTTCATATGTACCCTCAGTGGACTAAACGTCTCTTGGACCAAACCACCATATGGAAATAGGAAGTTCATCACTGTTATCTTTCTTACAAGTACTTTGGGTAACCTTTAAGTGAAACAAAGCTCCTTGTGCTTTAGATTCCTAAGTATGGGAGAATGTTCTACACTCAAAACTTCTTTATTCCAGAAAGAGTATCACTGATAGCTACTAAAAAGCAGTTCCCTAGCAACCTATCTGTAAAGAAAACAAGAAACAACTAACACAGTTTAGTCATTTTTCTCCCTCTTCTCAGTTCTGTTCAAGAAAATATAGTTTAGATAACCAAATCATTAGGATGTTTGCAAAGTATCATGTCAGCTGCAGTTGCAAATATTTTTATTTGGTGGGGTAACATCTTCAGCAGGAGAATAGAAATTTTAAAAGGCAGCTCATATTCCATAACTCAGTTTGGCAGATTTATTATCAAATATGTAGCAGGATTTGGATACAGAGATGGGATTTCATTATTTAAAAAAATAAACTCAAAGCTAGTATTATTTCTTTATAGCTCTTAAATCTGCTTTTTCTTGTTCTCTTAAAAGCATAAAGATAGCACAGAGAAGATGTTGCCAAGGCTAAGGAAAGAGGGAGTATTCACAAAGCAAACTTCATTAACAGCGGTCATGTCTAAGTAAACTATCAAATACATTAGTGACAGCAGCAGTATAGGGCTTACGCACCAGCACATGTATCTATCAGCAAGGTCCAGCTTACCAACTAGTTTACTCCCAATGAATTCACTTATTTTGAGGAAGAGACAGCCTTACAGATAGAAATCATTTCCACAAGTCAAAACTAGTTAAAGAAAATCTAAATGAAATAAGCCCTGCCAGGTTTATTTCTTAAAATCTACAGGTTTATTTCTTAAAATCTTAGGCATTAAAAAGTCTGACAACCCACATTAATTTTCAGAGGAGTAGACAACTATTATATAAACCACAAGTTACCTTTCAAGATTAAGATACTTCAATTTTTCAACAGAGGTAGAAAAGTATTTATAAGGGGAAAAAAAACTTTATTATAAAGTTAGATAAACTTAAGTATTATAGTGGCAACAAATAAACATACATAACCCAGCATAGAACACAGTTCACACAGTTACCCTTGGCATAACTTACTGGGTGCTGTGATAAGGGTCTAAAATACTTCTAGATTAAATTTAATTTTTTCTCTATTTTTAGAGGGCTAAATGCTGGTCCACTGCCATCAAAATGAGGGCAAATAAAAATGTGTGTTTAGTTTCCATCTAAACTTTCTATTCAACAGCTCTAAAATTTTAAACCCCTGCCTTATTTCTAAAATGATTTTTTTGCATTAAAATTTAAAATAAAGTCTTTACAAAAGATCTAAATGGAACTTTCATTTGGAAATTTGTTTAAAAGTGTCAGGATTACAAAACTGCTACTGCCAACTATGGATATCAGTTATGCTAGGTAAATGATACATACTCTCCCTTCTTTTAAAGATGAAAACAAAATGGCCACATCAGTTTTTCTATTGAAAAAAAGCTGTGAACTTGATAACAATTGTGCTATAGTCTCTTAAAACCATGTTTGGTCCTTAAATCTTACTTGCCTACGTATAAGATGTATTATTTTAAAAAGAAAAAAAAATCCAGTGGGAGAAAGAATGTTTTAATAAATGGTATTGAGACAAATAGCTATCTGTTTGGAATAAAAATAAAATTAGATCCTTAAATCTTGCACCATATAGAAAAATACATATTACTGATGGATCCAAGAGTAAAAAATAAAAATGTAAATATCCAAACTTCTACATACAATTTTAGGGGGTTCACAGATTCTCTGAAGCCCGTCCATGGATCCCAGATTATTCTCTATAAGAGGAATTGTTAATCATAACCTCTATTAAAATCTCAATGCCAAATACTGGATGTATTTAAGTCACATGCAACAAATGAAAATGAACACGTTAACTCATTGTTATAACTTTATAAAATCTCCAAACTGGACTAGAAACAGAGGCATGTCAATACACATGGACAGTGAGTTAAAAAAAATACACCAATTTAAATAAGTTTGAATGCGTACTGTACAAGTGTATCCATGTCTGTTAGCCTTTCAGAAATATAAAATCAGTTAAATCTGTAGTACTTAAAATTCAACATATGCAATGTTATTCTCAAACTTGATTAAAATAATAAATACAAGTTATGTTTGGGTAACTGCAACATAAACATCTAAACATAAAATAGGAATTCTATATTAAAATGCAATACTTTCACCTGCATTAATCTCTTACACAATGGAAAAATACTTGCAGATAATTAGCATTAAGAATGCAAATATATTTTTACTGTGGAAGAAAAATTACAGTAATAAGGTTAGAAATCATATATCTGTATAATCTACAATGAGGCTGTAAATAGTCTATATTATGATATTCTATCTTAAAATGAAAACAATTCAATATTTAAGTTTACAACAAATTTACTCAAGGCAAAATATGTTTATTACAGAACCGGATCTTAAAGTAAGCAAGGCAACATGAGATCAACCATTTTAGATTATTTTTTAATGAAGTGTAGCTTTGAAATTGTAATAAAGGTGAACATAAATTCTAACATGCTCTTCTCTTCTTATAAATGGGATGATGTAGAAAAGCAAAGCTTCAATGTATAGGGATTGGAACCATCTGTAAAAAGTAAAAAAAAAAAAAAGAGTTAATATTTCACTTTATCAAACTTTCAAGATCACCTTGAAGTAGCAGAGTAAATTATTTCACCCTTTTATAGTAAATATAAAGAATATGGTGAATATAAAGCAGGAATATAAAGAAATAAAATTGGCCAGGTACGGTGGCTCACCTGAAGTCAGGAGTTTGAGACCAGCCTGGCTAAAGAGGCGAAACCCTGTCTCTACTAAAAATACAAAAATTAGCTGGTGTGGTGGTGTGCGCCTGTAGTCCCACCTATTCAGGGGGCTGATGCAGGAGAATCACTTGAACCTGGGAGGCAGAGGTTGCAGTGATCTGAGATTGCACCACTGCACTCCAGCCTGGATGACAGAGCAAAACTCTGCCTCAAAAAGAAAAAAAAAAAAAAAAAAAGGAAGTAAAATTTCTATGTAAGGGGAAGATTTTTATTCATATTTACTAGAAGGCAAGCTCATGAAGGCAGGGACTTTTTGTTCACTGCTACATTTCTATTGTTCTCAACACTGTCTGGCACTCAATTTTTTTTAGTGAATTAATCATTAAAGAATAAATAGTACCAGGATTAAGCAGCAAAGCTCACATTGCAAAAATACTGCCAGCGGTTAACTCTCTATAAAAGCCAACTGAAATACAGCTTGGGAAGTAGGACAACACTGATATGTATATGAAGACATCTAGGATCCCAAAGGTTCCATGAAACTTAGTATTAAATCTCTGTTCATCAATGGAGCATATAAGTTTTGAAATTACTGGAAAAAAAAAACTGGATATAATTCACAAAAATATTTTCCATTTTATAAATTTTTCTTTCCTTTTTCAGATCTGGCATAAATAGCTCTTCCTCAATTGCATATATAAGAAATCAAAGCAAAGAACTAGTTTTGCTATCTTAATGTATCACAATTTTAGTATTAAAAGCTATAGTTCATTAAAGAAAAAAATTCCTGTAAGAGAAAAAGCATATGCATCAACAAGTGTGTACAGGACACTGCAGAGGATAAAAACATACGTAACTGTCTCTGTCTCCAAATAGTTTACAATCTATACACTATCTTTAATGTATTTCATATAACTTTAAAGCTTTTTAAAACTTTCTCTCAAAAATTAAGCCTAACTCACTACTTAATAAAATTTCCTTTTTTTAACTATAAGTAAAATGAGAAGAAAGCTGGTATCATGGCTTGTGCTATAATCCCAGCGACTACGGAGGCTGAGGCCAGAGGATTGCTTGAGGCCAGGAGTTCAAGACCACCAGCCTGGGCAACAGAGCAGGACCCCCAACATTTAAAAAAATTAAAAATTAAAAAAAATAGACATCAATAAGCTGGGCATGGTGTTGCAAGCCTGTAGCCCCAGGCATTCAGAAGGCTGAGGTAGAAGGATCACTTGAGCTCACGGAAGTTGAGGCTGCAGTGGGCCGTGACTGTACCACTGCATTCCAGCCTAGGAAATGAGCAAGACTCTGCCTCAAAAGGAAAAAAAAAAAAAAAAAAAAAGAAGTGGTTCTTACTTATTAAGAAATTTTTGAACATATGTAGATAGGTTTAATGAATCCCCATATACCTATCACCCAGCTTCAATATTTGTCAATATTTGGCAGTCTTACTTTGTCTACCTACCTTTCACACATAATTTTAAAAGCTAGAATATTTTAAAGCAAATTTCAAATGTTATTCCAACTATGAATCAGTGTTTCTCTTTTTTATACCATCATTTATCACCACATCCAATAAAGTAATTTTCCCCTATTATTAAAAAACAAATAAATAAAGTTGTAATACCCTTTAGATCCAGGATCCAAGTAAATTACACAGCACAAAGTTTCAAAATGTAAACTTGAGTTTTCTTGCATGGTAAAAAAGAGGCCATTGTTACTATTACAGAGACAACAAACAAACACGGTGACAATCTCACTTGACACAAATTAACACAATGGAATACCATTTTTCATCTCTCATAATGGTAAAAATTGAATGTCTGACAACACTCAATGTTGCTAAGAGTGTTGAGCAATGAGCCCTTTCGTATATCAAAGGTGGTAATGTAAACTGGTGCAAACTTTATAAAGTACAATCTAGCAACATTTTACCTAATTAAACTTTTATGCCCTACAGTAAACTGCCCTACAAATACACATTAGAAAGTGCAACTATTGTCTGGTCATGGTTGCTCACGTCTGTCATCCTAGTACTTTGGGAGGCTGAGGCAGGAGAATCACTTGAGCTCAGGAGTTCAAGACCAGCCTAGGCAACATAGTGAGACCTTGTCTCGATTTTTAAAAAAGTATAGTAAAAAATTTAAAAAAAAGTTTTTAAAATAAAAAAGTGCAACATAAACATGTTTATTACAATAATAGAAAAAACAAACAGAAGCGACCAGAATGTTCATCAGTAGGGAGATGGGTAAATAAGACAAACTGTGACACATCTTGACTATGAATAGCTATCCTGAAAATGCTTTAAAGCAGCAGCTTCATTGGAGGTGAAGGACAGGGGAGGGATAGCATTAGGATAAAAACCTAATGTAGATGATGGGGTGATGGATGCAGCCAACCACCATGGCATGTGTGTACCTGTGCAACAAACCTGCATGTTATGCACATGTACCCCAGAACTTAAAATACAATAAAAAAAAAAAGCAGCTTTGTACGTGCCAATATAAAAATAGCTCCAAGATATATTGAAACAGCAAGACATAGGAAAGTATGTACAAAAAAATCATTCTGTTTAAGTTTTTACTTTATTTTTTCGATTTTATTTCTTTGAGATGGAGTCTTGCTCTGTCACCCAGGCTGGAGTGCAATGGCACAATCTTGGCTCACTGCAATCTCCATCTCCCAGGTTCAAGTGATTCTCCTGCCTCAGCCTCCTGAGTATCTGGAACTACAGGTGTGTGCCACCGCACCCAGCTAATTTTTTTTTTTTTTTTTTTTTTTTGTATTTTTAGTAAAGACAGGGTTTTGCCACATTGGCCAGGCTGGTCTCGAACTCCAGACGATCTGCCCACCTCGGCCTTCCAAAGTGCTGGATTATGGCATGAGCCACAGAACCTGGCCAAGTTTTAAAAATATATACAATTAAATATACACACCAGGGAATTAAAAAAAAGGATGAGACAAAAAGGTTAGAGGTCATAGAAAGCGTTAACTTTTCATTTTGTATCTTTATGTATATAGTCTGAGTTTTCTAACCGTATGTATGCACTGCTTTCCTCTAAAATGATAAACAGAGATTGTCGAAGCTAGCTTGAAGGTGATTCCAACCTCCTGGTACTCCCACCCTTGTATAGTTGTTGCCTCCTACACTCACTGTACTATGGCTGGTCTCTGTGACCAAAAAAATTATAACCTTAAGCGATGGTATGCCACTTCCAATGTTAGGTTATAAAAACATTGTTGATTTATCTCTTGGATCACTCACTCAGAGAGAAATCAGCTGCCATGAAAAGACCAATGTGGCTCAACATAGCCAGCACACAACCACATGAGTGAGCTTGGAGGTGGATCTTCTGGCTTCAATCAAGCCCTGAGATTACTGCAGACTTAAGACAATAGTTTGACTGCAACTTCATTGGAGAGCCTAAGCCCGAACCAGCCAGCTGAAATGTGCCCAGAATATTAACCCTCAGAAACAGTAAGATAATAAATGTCTGATGTTTTAAGATGCTAAATTTTATGGCAATTTGTTATACAGCAATAGATAACTAACATAGGAATTACTGTCCCTTTTTCTTTGTATTTATCTGTTTGTTTGTTTTCTGAGATGGAATCTCACTCTGTCACCCAGGCTTCAGTGCAGTGGCGCGATCTCTGCTAACTGCAACCTCCGCCTCCTGGGTTCAAGCGATTCTCTTGCCTCAGCCTCCTCAGTAGCTGGGATTACAGAAACACACCACCAAGTCTGGTTAATTTTTGTATTTTTAATAGAGACGAGGTTTCACCATGTTGGCCAGGCTGGTCTTGAACTCCTGACCTCATGATCTGCCTGCCTTAGCCTCCCAGAGTGCTGGCATTACAGGTGTCAGCCACAGAGCCTGGCCTTTATCTGTATTTTTAAAGAAACCTATTAAGTGTTATTTTTATATTACTGTGAATGTTTCTGTGAAGGTAACTCCCACTAAATAATTCTGACACAAATAAAGCATTTTACTTACTTGGGACTCTTATCTGATAGTGATTCAGTGCCGTAAGGGCTTCTACTGCATCAGTTTTGCACTCCCATTCTAATAGCCCAGAAAGTGTTTTGGCTGAAGCTAAAACAAAACAAAGAAACACAAACTCAGTTGTTACTTGCTTATGACCAACTTCACCAGAAAATTTTAAAAGAGGGACTGTTCACTTACGTTTCGCATCAAACACTTTATATTTGATGAAGGTAAGAACTTCATGGTCATTACACAACTGCCAAAGAAGGTAAAACTTCATTAAAAATATAGCCAGAATAATATCCCACTTTTATATAGAAAGTAAACTTTATGGCAGAATTTAAGTTTTGATTCTGGAATGAATGGTTACATCAAGCATGTTTTTAGATTAGTATCAAGCTGTATGAGAAATCAATTAAAAATAGTAAAATTCTATAAACTATGTAAAGTAACTTAGTGCTGTACAACAAAACCACAGATTTGTTAACTGAAATATATATTCTCAGAGTTGACCAGGATTTATCTATTACCTAAGGTAGGGAGTAGAGTTCCAGAAAATCATTTCTTATCTGAAGTATTTCTTATAGTTCCTACTTAGAATCTTCTAAGTTAGGGGAAAAGACTGAGCTAAATAAAATTTTGTTATGGGTGAGATTTAAAGACATGATTCTTTAAATAAATTTCTTTATGCTGGAGTAAGACTACTTCATTCTAAATCCAACTCTCAAAAGGATTGAGCCATAAATCAACAAAGACCAGTGAGGAATGGAGGCCAGAAAAGTACAACGGTCAAAGAATAAACTATCAAGTACTCAGTAAATAAAATACTAGTAGTACCAAAAGCAAAAGAATGAGCAAGAAGACTTCAAAATGAAGCGAAGATATATTTTAAAATAGGAAACAGCAACATTTTACACACATTTGTATTTCAGTGCCTACCTTTGTGAAGGTCTCCTCTGTGACACACAATGGAACATTATAATAATGCAAAACACAGGAGGGTGGCTGGATTATATTCTTAGATGCTTGGCCAGCACTTGTAAAGCGATTATTTTTGCTCATTGCAAAATCTTTGTAGCTACTCGTACCATCCTCCAGCTCAAATATTTGACTTGGAACAACTGAATGTTGTTTAGACACGCTAAAGATTGAAAAGAAAAGACATACAAAAACACCTTGTTAGATAAAAAGCAAGTAGTCTCAGAATGCTAATATATTTGCTTGCATAAATCTTAACCAAAAAAGTCGTATGTAGAGCTATTTAAATAGAGGATTTAGTTTGGGTTATCATCAATCACTCTTGTAGTTAAGACATCAATTAGAAAGAAAAATCTATTAAATATATTCTCATATTAGAAAACTTTAACATAAAAACTGGCCCATTTTAACATGTTTTATCATCTAAGACTGAAAAGCAGGTACAGCTAAGCAAAATCTGAGTGACACGACCCCAACCCTTATCTAAAATAACAATACTACAGCTGTTGTTTCAGATGTGCCCTCAGTTACATTAAAATGTTCTCAGGTTGACATTACTGCCTCTAATAAAAAGTACAAGGATTTTAAAGTATTTTTAAAAATTTATCACTTAAGATAGATAATTACCAAACATTAAGTCTTTTCCCAAATAATTTGACATTATTAAGGTGTGTGACAGCTCTTTCTACAGCATACTCATCACCCATTTCTACCAGTGCTGTACCAGGAATGGTCTTCATAAATTTTACCTGTAAACACAAAATCCCGAAAAGGTAACCATTTAATTCCCTTTTACAGTAACAGAATTTTTTAAAGACAATATGACCTAAGTGGTTAAAGTAAAATACAGATCGCCTGGAATCTTTATATTCTGCCATGTTATAAGATACCCTTAACTCTTATCAAAATTCAACAGTTAAAAGGGAACACTGTACTACTATTGTATAGCACATTGAAGAACAGCACAGGCTTACCCTAACTCTGTTATGTATTAATTGTGTGATCTGAGGGCAATATACTTAACTTCTCTGAGCCACGGACTGTCTCTGAAAACACAAATAATAACATCTGGCAGGACTCATTAATATTTATTCTATCAACAAATATTTATTCAGTGTCTAATATATTTTGATAAGCACTATGGTAGGTACTAGGGATTTAATGGTGAATGTTAACAGACATTATCTTCTTGAATTTTATATTCTAGTAGTTAAGCCAGAAATTTAAAAATAAACAAAATAGTAATTACAAACTATGTAGAATTCTGTTAATGCAATAAATAAGACAAGATGTTATCTAAGAAATAATACAAAACAGCCTTGAGATAGCATGGTCACAGGAAGGCTTGTGGAACATAGGAGAATACAAGTTATTTCAGGACAGTTGGGCAGACACCATACTTATCCTCTTGTACTATTTCCAGTTTTAGAATATAATGCTATAAGAGTTAGAAGGTGTAAAAATCATTCAGCATAGTGCTTAGCCCTTGGGAAGTCCCTAAGCAGCTATTAAGTACAGTAGTTCCCCCTTATCTTTGAGGGATAGATTCCAAGAACCCCAATGGATGCCTGAAACTGCAGACAATGTGTGGTGCAGTGGGTCACACCTATAATCCCAGTACTTTGAGAGGCCAAGGTGTGATGTTTGAGCCTAGGAGCTTGAGATCAGCCCGGGCAACATAGTGAGACCCCATCTCTACAAAAAAATAAAAAAATCAGCTGGACATGGTGGCAAACACTTGTAGTCCCAGCTACTCAGGAGGCTGAGGCAAGATTGCTTGTGCCCAAGAGTTAGAGGCTGCAGTAATCTACGATTGTGCCACTGCACTCTAGCCTGAGCAACAGAGCAAGACCTTGTCTCAAAAACAAACAAAAACACTGCAGATAGTACTAAAACAGAGGAAGAGAGGGAGGGAGGGAGGCACATAGATAGATAGAGGTTAAGCATAGTATATACTTTGTATAAGCATAGCATATATAACTATGCTTTTTCCCATACATACATACCTATGATAAAGTTTAATTTATAAATTAAGCACAGTAATAAACAAAATAAAATAGAAAAATTATAATGATCCACTATATTAAAAATGATGTGAACATTCATTCACGCGCTTGGTGCTCTCTCTCTCTCACAGTATCTTACTTTACTATAGTCACCTCTTACTGGAGCAGCTAACAGTGAGTAACTGAAAGCAAAACTGTGGATTAAGGGAGGACTCCTTTACCAATGGCATAGATGACACCTTGAATAGTATTTCCTTATCTATTTACCTCAAAAGAATACTGAGAACATATTTACACAATAAATGCAATAAGGCATCTATTTCTATCACTTCAACTACCCATTTTAATAGGATATACTACACCTGTATTTGAACAAAACTCAGTCGTAACAGGATTTTTCAGCTTTATTTGCAATCTCTTGTCTTCTCATGTGCAAAATTCCTCTCCCTTGATTTAATCCAATGACTATCTACAAATCTAATAGTGACTAAGTATACAAGTTAAGTATGTAGTTCTTGTATTGATAAATCTCCAAAAGAAAGTTAGAAAAAATTAACTATACATAGATTTTTAAAGGATTATGATGGTTTGAGTTCAACATATCACAGCATATCATTTAAAATGTTTTAAAAACCTACGAGATGTAGAGTTAAAGAGACTAAAATTAGTCAAATAACATACAGAAAATCTGTTTTATTAGAAAAAGTAATTTGAGTTTCTAAATCATATGAGACAATTAGTTCATAACAAAAAAGACAAAGATCTACTCAAGATGTTGATTAAATTGCCTGATTTTGTCTGCATATGTGAAAAGCACAGAAAGAAAATACTCTAAAGATAAAGTTAAAATATACATTAAAGCCCATTTAATTATCAAACGTGCAGTTCCCTAGACTTAACACTTGGGTTCAAGATAAAGTGCGTGAAAATAATCTGAACTACTTCTCCCAATGTTACTAAATCTATCCCATGTATTCTTGGCCAATTACATAAGCAAAGGTATCCCATATGTTTTATCCCCAAACCAAATGTGGAGTTTCCTTTTTTTTTTTTTTTTTTACTGTGATCAAATGGTTGACAAAATTCGTGTTTCAGAATTCTGAAGAGTTGCTTCCTTAGAACAAGGAGGCTTTAGAATTAATGAACTAAGAACTAAGGTACCAACTTTTCAAGCCATGTTCCCCTCCCACACACAGTGACTCACATGCTCTAAGTACTTATTGTTGCAAAGTACACTAAAATCACTTAAAACAACAGGACAAAAAACACATTACTGCAGTACTAAAACTCAAATTAGCAAGTGTATCAAACAACTGGTAACTTAAGACTACCAGTCATTTTCCCATTTAAATTTTCCATGATTCTTTCAAAAATGATTTATCTCATTTTTGTAAGATATCAATAAATAAAATGTCACAGATTTGGGGAAACCACAGTTATTTGGTAAAAAGTAAAGATACAATTGTTAAAGGCCTTCAAAATATGTAAAACTCCAGACAGTTTTAGACACATTCTATCAAAGTGGGTCAGTTTGGAACACTGAGCTAAATGAACCCTGGCATTTAAGAGGCAAGTGTATAAATTCTAAAACTCTTTTGAAATTCATGACTTCTGGCTAGGCTCTGAAGCTTGTTTTTATATATACCTCCATGAAAGTAACTGCTCTTTCAACATGTTAAATGCTAGAATCTCTTTGAAATGAGAGCACCAAAATATAGACTTCATGCCTATCATACCATAGTAGTTGATTAAACTACTGCTTTAGACTTCTTTTTATATTGGTTATTTAAAAAATATTTGTAGTATCAACAACCTATTTACCAACAAAAAACATTTTCCAGAGTTCTTATATAATGGATTTTTAGCATATGGGGGTCATTACTGAAAGAAAATGGATGTTCCTGATGCAAGGAGAAGACACATATTTGCAGCCTTTTCAGAATTACTATTGAATATCCTAGCAAAAGAAACTAATACAAAGAGAAACTTACCTTCTCAATATTTCCATATAAGCAGAATAGGTTGAAGACTCTTGAACAATTCATTTTTAGTTGATGTAATCCACTAACCATTACAACTGAACCAGAGGGATTTCCTCCATGCATGTAAGAGGAAGAAGCCTGCGGTAATGGATAAGCAACAAGCTCAGGTGTATCTCGAGAGCCCATTCTGTAACGACTTGGTAAAGGCAATAATGGACCATGGGATCCTACAAAAATGATCAAAATAAATAAATAAATAAACATATACATATAGTTCTGTTTCTAAATACTTTATTAGATATGCTGCACCACACAAAAAATAAACTTTTAACATTAGCTAAGTTTGATGTACAAACAAAACTCAAATGTATTAATATTTAAGTATAACCCAAGGAAAACTAATAAAATCTATATTCATCTGTACCAGATCCAATATATGTTGACCTATACCTGTATACACCAGGATATAAGTTTATATTTTTAAAAAATGGTAGTTTAACAAAAAAGGCTATGGAGGGGTAAGAAAATGAATGTAAAATTTGGGGCCACTGTATATAAATTATACGTCGAATTTTAACATAAACCTCCTGTCAATGTCTTTTGGAGGAGGAGTAATATTACATGTACAGTAAAATCTAGGAAGCTATCTCTATACAGATACAACAAAAAACATCTTCAGTTCCACTGAAAAGTTGTTTCCTTGAATATATTTTACTATGTAGTTTCAGGTTGGCTTCTTTTTCCCCTAATTCTAATTTAGGAAATTAAAACCTAGATTTAGTTAATACCTCAACTACACACAGGTGGTCTTATTACTCTACAACTTCCATTTTTTGAAACAATATCAAGAACCCAGAAGGAAATAATCCCTGAGTATCTAAAACTATTTTAGCAGAAACACACACACACACACACACACACTCTCACACACAAATCTATGTCTCTTAAACTGAGAATCCTCATTAAGAATCAACTTGCTAATTTTAGAGTAGCTTTAAACAACTTTATCTGTTTTTTCCCATCCACAACAGAAGTAACAAAAAATAAAGCTAGGAGAAACTGTGACACTAAAAGTAGGCATAGGGCACATTTTACAGCAGTAAGAAGAAAGGCAGAGGAACTCAAAAGCAGCAACTAAGATGGAGACATGCAGCTTAGAAACAGAAACCCTTCACATCTTAGGTGCTCCTAATTATAACAGAAGCATTGCCTGGGGTACATGAAAAGGTCCCCCTGATGTGCAAAACCAATCCAAAAACCCAAGTCCATTCTCCATTTCTCAAGAAGTAAAAAGTATGTTATGCCACTGAGGTGCACTTGTATACAGGACTAAGGGACACCTGTCATCTATCTACTAAGTGAGTTACTAGGAACTACTAAATTTTGGTATTCATAACATACTATTAGAGCTTATGATGGACTCAAATTTTGAGTATTCTAATCACAGCTGCCATTCATAACAACACAGTAACGCTACCATTAAGTACATGCAAACACAGTGTGAATTTCTGCAATTTTAGGGAGGAATACTTTATCAATGCATCATCATCAGTGTTTCCTTAAATTGGTCATGGATTTCAACTAATCCTTTTATTAGCAATTGGTAGTTTAACAAAATAATCAATATGAGTGTCTGGTTAGTAATTACATATTTGGCTTCTAATTTAGCCTGTTTTACATATACCAAGATTCAAATATCAATCATTCTTATTCCTACTGCAAAAGTACACATACATAATATATTGCCTCCCTAACATCTACCATTCGCTTGTACAGTGATGACACTTCACTAATTTTTTTTCATGGGCAGTAGAAAGACATGTGGTAGATGGGCAGTGGAACTTTTACTCTGCGTATAGTGGCTAAGGTCCAAAACCTTTGAGATCTACTGCCCTAAGTAACAACCAAAATCAGTGCAAAACAGTAACTGATGTTTGTAATTATGGCTTTGAGCCAACATTATTAAATTATCTTATCTATACTATTTAGATTATTATCTATATTGTTTAAGATGAGAAAAATCATAAGTCTTTTAAAAGTTTTCTATATTAAATTGATGATGCAAAAAGTTTGGGTGTTTAAAAAAACTAATGCTAGGGAGGGGTGGGGAAAAAAAAAAAACTAATGCTTCACATATTTAAAAAATTCACTTGGCCAGGCACAGTGGCTCATGCCTATAATCCCAGCTATTTGAGAGGCCAAGGCAGGCAGATAACCTGAGATCAGGAGTTCAAGACCAGCCTGGCCAGCATGGTGAAACCCCATCTCTACTAAAAAAATACAAAAAATTAGTCGGGCATAGTGGTACCCGCCTGTAATCCCAGCTACTCGGGAGGCTGAGGCAGGAGAATCACTTGAACCCAGGAGATGGAGGCTGAGGTCAGCCAAGATCGTGCCACTGCACTCCAGCCTGGACAACAGAGCAAGACTCAGTCTCACAGAAAAAAAAAAGAAAAAAGAAAGTCACTTACGTGGAAAAATGCTACATAAATGGTATATTAACATTTTGAAGGCATTTTCCATCTTTCAAGCTTTAAAATCTTTGGTCCACAAACCATATCCAAAGATGCTAGCAATTAAAAAACAAACTCTTCTTGAGCTTATAGCAAATAAATCTATATACCCATTTTTGCCATGATTCAACTATGAAAGCTTCTACCAATTCATTTTGTAAAAGTCTGGGCTTCCCAAATTAAATTTAAAGAATTGTGATGATTCACATAGACTTTATACTGCTATAATAAACCAATGAACAAATTTAATCTGATGGAATCTATAGGTCCTAAACCATAATTAACTTTTTCTATTCCCTTTCTTATAGATAATCACATAGGAAAAGGAAAAGTCATCTATAATGTGATCCCAAAATGCCAGTAAACCTGTTTTGGTGAACTGCTGATCTGAAGGGATACAGTTGTGATTTGTAATATTTGTAAAAAGGCTCAATATCACTAATACACATCCCCATCTTTGCGTTTTCCCCTATTATGCATCTTACTTCTCTTCTCTGCCTCTCTTTATTCACTCTCTTTCCTCATATACCCCATTCTTCTTACGTCCCTAGAAAAGTAGAACGAATTAACTTCATAAATATTCTAATGGACATAGTTCAGAATGGATACCTCCCTATACAATCCCACCACAACTATCAAAGAATTTCACAATGGGCTTTTCAAAAAGAGTTCTTTTGGGTATATGACATATTTTGTTTATACAATTTTTCAGTAAAATATTTTATAAAGGAAGGCAGACTTATACTAAGAAAATAATCTGTTTCAACACTACTACAGTTGAGTTCCTTGCCCTTCATTTATTCTTTCACAGATTTTTCTAATCCCCTTCGGCAAAATATTTAACCAGTTTTTAGCCTTCAGCTGACTGCTATGACTCTACAACTATACCACAAACTTATAATAGCAAATTATTTGTAACCCTCCATTATGCAAAGTGCAACAGACTCTCAATATTTCTTTACTGCAGGATCAGAACTACTCATACAACCATGTTTAATATTTACTGTGTTACAAGGCCGGGCCCAGTGGCTCACGCCTGTACTCTCAGCACTTTGGGAGGCCGAGGTGGGCAGATCAAGAGGTTAGGATATCGAGACCATCCTGGCCATAGTGAAACCCCGTCTCTACTAAAATAAAAAAATTGGCCGGCCGTGGTGGCACACGCCTGTAGTCCCAGTTACTCAGGAGGCTGAGGCAGGGGAATTGCTTGAATCCGGGATATGGAGGTTGCAGTGAGCCGAGTTCGTGCCACTGCACTCCAGCCTGGCAAAGAGCAAGACTCTATCTCAAAAAAAAAAAAAAATTTACTCTGTTACAGGAACAACTAAGAAAAACAATCAAGGTACACACTCACTAAACCAATTGTAGTAAGATTTTCATTCTATACCACACTTACTGTTTTGACAAAACAGAGATGGTTTCAATCTTTTCTACCTTATAGACTATGGAATCTTGAAGATGCGCACGTGCACATACATACATACACACACACACACACACACACACTCCTAGAGTTCAAAAGAAACACACTAGAAAATAAGCTAAAACTTGGCCAGGCACGGTGACTCACGCCTGTAATCCCAACACTTTGGGAGGCTGAGGTGGATGGATCACAAAGTCAGGAGTTCAAGATCAGCCTGCCCAATACAGTGAAATCCCACCTCTACTAAAAATATAAAAATTAGCCAGGCATGGTGTCAGGTGCCTATAATCCCAGCTACTCAGGAGGTGGAGGCAGGAGAATTGCTTGAACCCAGAAGGTGGAGGTTGCGGCGAGCCGAGATTGTGCCACTGCACTTCAGCCTGGGTGATAGAGCAAGGCTCCATCTCAAGAAAAAAAAAAAAAAAAAGCTAAAACTCACAGTTAAGAATGGTCATTAAAGCAAATATGTAGGCAATTTGAAACATTTAGCACAATAGGCAATACCAGGGGCTTTTCAGTGACCAATCCCAAGACTATAATATAGAAATTTCTCTTTTCTCCCACTTTTAATAGCATTGTACTTCAACTTTAAAGCACAGAATAGGTGGATTCAATAACTACCACTAAAAACCAAGTAATATTTTAAAACAACTTACAGCTAGTTAAAAGTCTTATCAATAGCAATTCTCAACATCTACTTATAAGAACAACAGTTTGATACCTAATGTTACCTAACTTTTTCCTGGGGAAAAACATTATTCTAGGTTCCATAATCTTATCAACACAGCAAACAGTAAAGGCTGAGAAGTTTTAAAAGGGGAGTAAGTATGAACAAATTTAACTGAAACCGAAGTACCAACTACAGAACTAAAAGGTGAGTCTAACCAGAAGCATGTTTTCTTTTTGACAAATACCCTATTCTTTCTGCCTTTTATTACTCAAAATTCCTCTGTTCCTAATTGCTGGAATGAAAGAAAATACACTTACTGAACAATAAATACTTCTTTCTGGTCCTCTTACAAGCCAGAACCCATTAAAAATCAAAACCACACCAAAATATAATGGCAAAAAAGTGTTCAATCCCCAACCAGTAGCTCTCATTTATCTCAAGGATTTTTTTTTAATCAATATCCTAAGAAAACAAATTTTAGACAACTCCTGGGAATACATTATAAGGGACTGATCCCATATAAACCGAGTCAGACAAGCAGTAAAAATATAGAGACAAGAAATGTGCCATGGTTCATCAGAAATGCACAAAGTCAAACAGTTCATCTTTACTACTTTCTTTCTGCCTTGACAACTTACCATAGCCATCATGTCTAAACGAAGAAGGGTGTTCTCCCAAAATGGCTTGTCTCTGGCGACCCTTTCCTCTATCTGACACAAAAGTAGAAACATGGTTTTAACAATTTTGACCCAAGTACACAACAGAGTTCTCAAATGGGAAACACCCATTCAAAACATCCATTACAACAATTCATAAAAGAAATGTGATTCCTGGTTAACTTTAAACATCCATTCATATCCAATTTAAATACAACACCAAGAGTGTAAAAAATAATTCTATCTAACAAATTCCACTTAACTTGAATATATCTTTTTGGCAAAGGCTAAATACAATCACACTTGCAAATTTAAGGAAGAATGGATACTTTTCAGAAAGTGAATGTACACAATGCTAGATTTGACATTGTACAGAAGTTTTTACCAATACATGTCTTTAAAACAAGCTTTAAGTGCAGTACTTTTGAAAGACAGTACCTGAATCATACTATTAGCTTCAACAGCAACACATTTTCAAAGTGGGCTTCTTTCAAGAAGTTTCAGCATAAGCCAACAACAACCTGTATTACATGGTTTCACAATCAGTAAACACAGAGTATTTTATATGTATATGCACATATTTACAAACACCTACTGACTTGAGAGCTGAAAATGTTCACACCACTGGCTTGTATTATATCATGAATAAGTCATTGTCTATTGACCTTAACACCAGGCAGGACTATGAGCAACCCCCAAACTTTAAAGATGCCAAGATATAGCTAACCAAGGGGGCTACATTATTGGATGAGAATACTACAATACTCTAAAGGATAACTTTTATTCTAGCTACATTTTCAGAAAAGGCATGCCAATTTTCCCAAATCTAATTAGAGACATCAAAAAAATTACTTACAGGTTTCTAAAATAGCACCTCCTATATTGGTTAATAAATTTTAAAAATCATTATAACACTTTTAGAAAGTTTAGTGATCAAATTACAGAGCCCAATATGATTTTTAAAAATATGTATCTTAAGACTCTGGTCATTCTGATCCTTGAAAATTCAGAGAGGCTTTACATATATCCTTAGTCACCTAAACAAATGAGGTTTATGGGAGATGAGAAATACTTTAATTTTCACTTCAGTCTAGAGAAGTAGAGTTGTAATCACTATTCCAAGTTATTATAGCATTGAAAGGGACTGAGGCCATATGGAAAAATTCTCTTTACATCATTTCTATCAGTTAGGACCATCTAGCTTCTGCTTACCCAGTAAGTCCTAAATTGTGAGAACACTAATTTTTATATTATATAGAAATGGATCCTCTACCCATATTCTACCCCATTTGGGGCCTTATAGACTTAGTCTTTGTCCAAAACCTCTTCTAAATGTTCGACAAGTTATTATGACTTCCCATTCCCCCAAAGTCATTTCTTCTTCAATCTTAACATTCACAATTCCCTCTACTACATGGCTTCTAACATCTCTCATCATGTAAGTCTCACTCCTTTTGAACCAATCTAGTCTATTAATCCATTCTGTCAATGTTCCTCTGCTTAAGCATACACCATCAAACACTAATTCCTTATCTGACCTAGGAATGTTAAAACCAAAACAACCATAATGTCTTCATGACTCCGTTTTATTGATACAATTAACAGTGCACTTTATCATAAAGGAAAGAGAACTGGGTTGGGAATCAGATGATTCCAACTTTACCACTAGTTTGCTATATCATCGAAGAAACTCACAATTTTCATTCATAAAATGAAGGAGTCAGAGTAGATGATCTCCAAGGTATCTTTCAGCCAAACATTCTCATTAATAATTCACTTCATTTGAAGTATTCACTACCTAATATAAGGTCACGTAAAACAGAAGTGAGCAGAAAGTCAAACACTAAATATATCAGTTTCTAAATGGTGGTAAGCTTTCCCAGAGTCAACTGATCTGATGGAAGCTGTGGACCTTCTACCCGAAAAGATGCACCTATCTACGGATTTTGCTTAAGATTTCTGGAGGGGTTCCCTGGAGTCCCGGTTAGGAATTCTTTACACTAAAATATAATTCGAGCTGAAAAGGGCTTTGAAAATAGTGAAGTTATGTTTTTAAAAGTTCTTTTTTTTTGGTTGAAAAAATTTTATGAAGGTCTTTATTTGGGGATAGCAACCTAACAGTTTGAACAGCTATCAACTGGAGTGCAAGCTACGAGCTCTACAGAAACAAAAACATAAACTGTTACGAACTTGCAAGACAAATATCTGTAAGAAATTAGAAAACAAAAACTTTTTTTCCTTGAAAGTGTAAACTAAAACTATTTTACTTGCTTTAATTATATTTCACTATTTACATATCTACCTTATACATTTCTAAACTTATTTGACTAGAATTGTATGAAGAAGTAACCTAAGCTGGCTTTGTGTAAACTTCAGACCTTTTAAAAGAATAGATGTAAACACTGTTAAAATAAGAAGCATTATCTATACATGTTTTAAGAGACCCTGAGAAAAATGCAACCAAAACTATTTCAAATGAAATTTTTTTAAAAAACAAAACCGAGTGGTCGTTAACTGTAAACTGACAGAAGTGAGAGATTTCTCATCAACCACTTGTCCTGTTGTTTGAGTGCTAAGGATTTGCTTTCTAATACTGACTTCAACTGCACCAACCCTAGGCCAAGCAGATTGCATAAGTAGTGAAAAACATGGGGTCTAGCCAAAGCTGCATTACAAAACAAACCTATTTGCAATTTCATGCATAAGGCAAGATGATTTCCTGGGAATTGAGAGTTAAAGAAGCCAATCACCTAAAAGTCCTAAATATGCAAACATGCAAAAAGATCAGTCATCACACTGTCTTTTTCTTTTTGCTAGAGTACATGCACTATAGAGTACCCACTGCCCAAGATATTTTGTATGCCATAAAATTTTTTTCTAGTTACTTTTACAGACATATTTATCTTGAGTTTTTCCAACCTGTGGTTCAAACACTGATATTGTAGTTAAGATGTAGCCAATACTGAAGCCCCCTTGTTTTTACAAGATCCATATTTTAATTTGTATATTCCAGAATTGTCACACAGTTAAACAATTTTATCAAATTTATGCTCATGAAATCTAGCATTTATAGGTGAAGATGCATCTCAAATGAAATGCTCTTATTTTCAGATTTATCAAGTTTATATATATTCTACCTTGAACAGACATGGTTCACCTACATTTGAAATGTCAAAATTTCTAGTTACACAAATTGACATAAGTGATAACCTTAAATTGTTACAAAAAGTGACAACTTATAAACAGCCACTTTACAAAAATCAAACCACACAGAAGAACATCTTTCACATATAATGCACCTTTTCATTATGTTAAAATTTCTGTTCCATGTCCACAATTGAGGAAAAAAAACAAAAAATTTAAAAAGTAAACAAGTGCAGCAAGTGTGCACCTTTCTCATCCTTTTACTTTTACTATCTGTGTGGATTGGTTGAGCGTTATCAATTCCCAAGACCTATTAATAAACTGGTCCTGGTTATTTGCCAATTAACAATTTGAATCTAAGCTGCAAACAGTTACAGTAATGGGCATTAAGATTTACAACATTGCAGATGAAGTCTAGTTTCCCTTAGTGGAAAGTCTTAAATTCTACAACTGAAACCTTAAGGGAAATCAGACCAATATATACATACAACTTGAGTAAATGGGCACAGTCTATCATGGTGTTCATCCCATGCAATTCTGAAGTACTCTTAAGTGTCCTCCTTTAAAAACTTGGGGTGATGGTGCATGCAGTATGCAGTCAAGGTGAATTGCGAGTCTGAGTTTTTCAGAGGGCTTTTTGCTGTTGCCGATGTTGTGCATGATGAAGTGTAGAGTCAGCCTGCTGGTCCTCTATCCTTCTTAATGCCTCGTCCAGCTTGGGGGGAAAGTCCTTTCCATAGAGAAGCAGTGTGCAAGTCTGCAGTTTGTAAGGAATATTCTGAATCAGTTTCCTCTCCTCCAAAGAGAGAGAGCTGCTTGGAGAAATGCAAGTCCTTGAACTGCGGGCGTGCCTGAATGTGTGGGCTCCTTGTTGAACTAAATATAAATAGCTCAGATCATACCAGTAGGGGGCACTAATGTTCAAGGTTATTTTCCAGCATTACATGGCCTCTTGCAACAAAAGCATTCACCAAGGTTTTCATTTGAATTAACTAGCTCATCTCAGGAAAAAAAGAATCTAACTGCATATAAGAATTTGTCAGCAGATTAAGTACATTCTAAAATGCATAAAATACCTACCTCGTCTTCCCAAATATGGTTTAGTGTAGTCCCAACTGTCATTGTCATTCCTAATAACATTTAGACGAGTTGGCTGTTGAGATTGAAAATAAAGTAAGTTCAAATTGTATATCCAAAGCATAAATATTTCTTTGGTAGGGTGTTGAAAAAAATATTTACCCGTGCATATTCAATTTTTAGTGTGCAACATCCAGCATATATATCGGCTCCATTGAGTGCTGCTTTAGCTTTCTGGGCACAAAGGACTGATTCAAACATAAGCTCTATTAAGGAAATTTGGTTTAAAGTATCTGATAATCATTACTCACTCCCAAAGGATAGGACTGAAAATAATCAGAAGTAGCGTTTTTACTTCTGGAAGTGTTTTACCAATTTCAGGATGAATTTTAGGAAAATTTATTTTTAAGATCAAGGGTGGCTAGGTGCAGTGGCTCACGCCTGTAATCCCAGCACTTTGGGATGCCAAAGCGGGTGGATCACCTGAGGTCAGGAGTTCAAGGCCAGCCCAGCCAACATGGTGAAACCCTATCTCTACCAAAAATACAAAAATCAGCCGGGCGTGGTGGCGGGTGCCTGTAATTCCAGCTACTCGGAGGCCGAGACAGGAGAATCGCTTGAACCTGAGAGGCGGAGGCTGCAGTGAGCCAAGATCATGCCACTGCACTCCAGCCTGAGCAACAAAGATCGAAACTCCATTGCAAAAAAAAAAGAAAAAAAAGATCAAGGGTACCAAAGAAGACATAATACAACCAAACTATCTACCTTAATTCTTTTAAGTCATCGTTAGTACTTTATAAATTGGAAAGCAGAGGACATAATGGAGCATGGTCCCATTTCCTAGCAAAGGACAACTTGCAACCTTGAAACAGAAAAGATTTTACTCTTTAAGAACATTACAAAAAAAAAAAACAAAATAATACAAAATACATATATGATTTTTACATATTTTTGAAAAGGCAGAGTTTTATCATAATTTATCTAAAATTTTATCAGTTTTTAAAAAAATTACATAATCCATAATTTTTAAAAAATCAAATCACAAAGGTATATAAAGTAAACAAACAAAAAACAAAAGTACCTTGCCAGAAGTAAGTATTGTTAAAGAGTTTGCTGTATATCCCTACCTTTTCCTATTCATACACATGCACACATAGGTTGGGGTTTTCACTTTATTATTGTTATTTTTTTAAGATGGGTGTGTACTATCTATACTATTTTGTAACTTGCTCTTTTTACTCAACATATGACAAATTTAACATAAAGAAGTAGCTATTACATAAACCATGACCATTTTAACATAAAGAAGTAGCTCTTACATAAACCATGACCATTTAAAAGGCTCAATAAAAAAAGGTAAGAAAGATTTTACTGACTTAAAAGTTTTGGTACTTCCAAACTATTTTAAGAGGGAGTTAGAAAAGTTCATTTGGGATAAATTCCAAAATGGTACAAGCGTATGTATCTTCAGTGTTATGTAACAGCTTAAATAAAGAGGAAGCACTAGATTGCTTTCGGGTAGCAAGTTATTCTTATTATAAATAGTAAAATATCCTATGAATACTGCAGTTTCATTTTTTAAATCTAAGTCAAGTAGATTTTTGTGAGAGAAGAAGGTAAACACCAGTTGTCTAGAAATGGTTAAGCCGGAAAAAATAAGATCCATATGAATTACACATCAATAAAAATGTACAAATAAAGGATATTCAACCATTGCTTGTATCCCATTTCTCTTGAATATAACAATACGTTGCACTTTTCCGACAGGGTTGCATACAGTATATAAAACATCCTATGAAAGAAAAAGACAAGACTTCTTCACACTTTACATTTGGTAAAACATTAAAGCTATACTTTGTTTTACCTAAAAACCATCAACTGTCAAGATGTCATTTCTATTAATTATTAATGAAATTAATTTTTTAAATTATGACTTTTTTTTTTTTGAGACAGGGTCTCACACTGTTGCCCAGGCTAGAGTGCAGTGACTCAATCACAGTTCCCTACAGCCTTGACTTCACAGGCTGAAATGAACCTCCCATCTCAGCCTCCCAAGTACCTGAGACTTCAAGGCATGCACCACCATGAGTTAATTTTTCATTTTTTGTAGAGACAGAGTCTCACTATGTTGCCTATGCTGGTCTCAAACTCCTGAGCTCAAAGGATCTACCACCTCAGTCTCCCAAAATACTAGGATTATAGGCGTGAGCCACCATGCCTGCCTAAAATTATTACACTTTAATAAATCTTAAGTTGTTTCCTCACATACACAATATACTCACATTAAAGTTCCAATGGAACATTTGGAAAGTACTGTCATCTATTTTATCTCATAAATGAATTCTCAATTTTTATTTTCTTAACAGATAACTAAAATAACTTGGTAATATAAAATAAACCAAAACTATAATCAATATTTTTTTCCAAATGTGACACTGAAATGTTTAATTTTCTAATCACTTGAGTTATAGTAATAAATATGTATTAAGAAATCATATTAGAACAACTCTGATACTCATTTTCCAAGGGACAATGGCTATAAAGAAAAGACCCAACGAAGTTCATACAGTTAGATGTCACTAAACAAGACACCAGTCATCTAAGAAGGAATCTAAATATCTACTTAGGAGTACTTATTCAACTATCAAGAAATTTCTTGAGCACCTATAATTTACAGAGCTGCATTGTTACATACCAGAGATACAACAAAAAACAAATCAGAGTACCTATACTAGGTAAGTTATGTTTCCCAACACCAACTATTGTAAACATATTAATACTATTAAGTCTATCAATATTTAAAATAAATACAAAATGTCTAATTAAATCTAAAGAATATCTTATGCTTTCAGTTTACATCCCAAAATAATATGCCCAGACTACATATAATACCAACTGAAATTTCCCTTACTGTGATGTTCTTCTATGCCTTACAAAAATCAAGTGTCTGTGTTACTAGCTTAATATGAAACAACATGTGAGTAGGAAGAAAACTGGTCCAGGAAACAAATCCTTTTTAAGTCCTTTTTAAATCCTTTTTAAAAATTTTTACACTTTTTAAAAGAGTAAAGAAGTAGGGAAATTAAAGTAAATCAAAGAAAGATTAACAAGCTATTGCAAAATAATTCATAATGATATGTGCATCTTACTGTAACATGGGATTCTGTCATAACATAGTAGATGTTCTTATACATATGCTGGCATAGGAGTGAAAGATTTTTTTGAACTATTTCAAATAAGTCTCTATAATTTCTTATTACCAAAAATGGTACTGGTACTGATTATACATTAAAAATTTCAATGTGCCTGTTTAATTAGTATAACTGTGTTTATCTTTTTGGCTTCAGTGCTCAGCATTTTTTCTTTGTTCATTAAACTTGATAGCAAAAATTAAGATTAATTTTCATAATTAAAAAAACTATTTTCTAGTATCTAGATGGCAATGAAAAAACTACAGATCAGTCACTCTAGAGGCAAACTGCAAAATCACTTTTAATTTCATCTGTCATACTAAAATACATACCACTGTAATTGGATAAAGTGGATTTTGAATTGAGAGCAGAAGAACTTTGTTGCCTCCTGATGGATCATCAGTATTTCCTGGCCGAGTGATCCTTTTGCTTGTAGAGTAGTTGAAAAAAGCCTGTTGACCAGCAATGTACACAGGTTCATCCGCAGCAAATGTCACACATTCTTTGGCACTATCTACGTTTTCAAATTCCACTAGAGCCTGTCGTTTAAATGGCATCATCATCACATAGCTGAAAAGGGAGGTAAGGAGGATATACACAAACACAGTAAGTTCCATTAACATTATTTGTCCTCAATTAAGTAAAAGCAAATGCAAACTTTAATAAAAATGTGTCAAATCCCACAGATTAGTATTCTTCACTACCTGTATCCAATGTAAGTCAACTCTTTTTTTTTTTTGAGACGGAGTTTTCGCTCTTGTTACCCAGGCTGGAGTGCAATGGCGCGATCTCGGCTCACCGCAACCTCCGCCTCCTGGGTTCAAGCAATTCTCCTGCCTCAGCCTCCTGAGTAGCTGGGATTACAGGCACGCACCACTATGCCCAGCTAATTTTTTGTATATTTAGTAGAGACGGGGTTTCATCATGTTGACCAGGATGGTCTCGATCTCTTGACCTCGTGATCCACCCGCCTCAGCCTCCCAAAGTGCTGGGATTACAGGCTTGAGCCACCGCGCCCGGCGTAAGTCAACTCTTAAATCACCCAAAGAATTATCGTACACCAAGTAGATGGTACACATATAAAAGTTTATCTCTAATCTTGACAATTCTCCAAGCGATTAAGTTTATCTACCTCATGACCTCCTCAAACACAATTTCC
The DNA here is from genome assembly GCF_030222135.1 of Aotus nancymaae. Lineage (NCBI taxonomy): Eukaryota > Metazoa > Chordata > Mammalia > Primates > Aotidae > Aotus > Aotus nancymaae. Next base: position 37,369,337 of record NW_026988471.1, read on the forward strand.
TGTTATTAGTTACTAACAACACAACCCAGTTTATTCTTTGGGGTGCTACTCCGAAGCAGTATTAGAAAATATCAAAGACACAAACCAACGGAGATAAAACTCAACAGAAGGTTGGCAGACAGAGTCCCTACTTAACAGCAGAAACTACTACCTCTCTTCAATTATCTTCTTGAATAAAAAACCACACTAATAGCTAAGAACTGACTATACTTTTAAAACAGAGATAAATATAAATGAAGCAACCACAGACTGACCAAAGTTCCAAAGTTGATACAAATAATCTCCTCCAAAACATTTTAAATATCCATGAAAACAATTCATTAGAATATGGCAATCACGGTTGCCTATGAAAAGATGTTTACTTTTCATAGTATACTCTTTACTAGAGAAACAAAGCAGCTAAAATAATAATAATAATAATAACCCCAAACCATAATACAGTACATTCTTTTTGGAGGAATATATTTTAATACAGGAAATGAAGAATAAAAAAGTGAAGGAAGGGTAGAAGACAGAAATCACAGCACATGGATCACAATGGGGTAAACATGTCCTCTATTCACAGGAACGAGAATCTTAAAAATACTTTAAAATACAATTAAGTGTTTTTTATAATAGCAGAAGGTCAAAGAACTGTTGGGGCAGGCACTCAGTGATATCACTGCTTCTTAACCAGGCATCCAGGACCTACTGCTACACTATGGAAACTGACAAATGGTACAGTATTAATAAGAAACAGATCACTGTACAGCCTGGCAAACTATTATAATAATAAATGTCAGCTTCCTCATTTACAAAACTTGGAGAATTGTCAAGATTAGAATTATTACATACAAACTACTAAGCAGATTGCCTTGCACATTGTAGACCCTCAATAAGAGGTAACTATTAATGTACTTTTTTTTTTTTTAATAGATCTTGCCTCATTCAACTTCATATCCTAAGAGGCTAGAAACAGAGCCTGGCACATATTTGTTAGTCTGGGGGATTGTTATTTTTCCCCACCCATATCACTCAAAATTAAAGAAGTACAAAAACAAGGCCTTGGGTTTAAAGACTTACCAACTAAAAGTGCAAAATATAAATCCCTAGAAACATGCCTTTTAGAAACACAGATGCTTCATTGAAGTTCTAAAGTCTTGCACATGGAAAATAGAAAACCATGAAATCAGGTCTATGCTGAAGTTCAAGAGGAAAACATCTTTCATAAAACAAAAAAGGTGGTCTAATATCTAAATGTATTACTAAGTTTATGTTATTATTATGCTAATAATGCCATATGGAAACAAAAATTATAAAGGTACTGATACGGTTTGGCTGTGTCCCCATCCAAACCACATGTTGAATTGTGATCACCAGTGTAGGAGGAGGGGCCTAGTGGGAGGTGACTGGCTCATGGGGGTAGTTTCTAATGGCTTAACGCCATACCCCTAGAGTTGTCTCCTGATAGACTTCTTACAAGATCTGGTTGTTTGACAGTGTGTGGCGCCTTCCCCTTTGTGCACACGTGCTCTTTCTCTCCTTCTCTTTTTTTTCCTCTCTCTTCTGCTGGCCATGTAAAGATGTGCCTGCTTTCCCTTCACCTTTTGCCATGATTCTAAGTGTTCTGAGGCCGCCCCAAAAGCAAAAGCCTGTATAGCATGCAGAACGGTGAGCCGATTAAATCTCTTTCTAAATTACCTATTCAAGTATGTCCTTATAGCAGTGTAAGAACAGACTAATACGGGTATAGAAGTAAATTATTTATTGGCCTGTTATAGACTTAGTAAATTTGCTTTCTGTAACTAAAATAAGAAGTGAGCTAAAACCACAAACTTAAAAGTGAAGGTTGCCCAGAAAAGTAGCATCAATCAAGATAAAAAATTAAAATGTTTTATTTTCTTATTGCTAATATTCAATATAAACAAACTAAAATGTTATAGACATTTTAGCACGTACTTAAATTGTCTGGTACACAGTTTTTTAAAAATCTTTAAAATGCACTCATATGAAACCAGGTGTAGTGGCTTGTGCCTATAGTCCCAGCTACTCGGGAGGTTGAAGTGGGAAGACTGGTTGAGCCCAGGAGTTCAAAAAAAAGAGAAAAAAGGTATTAGTATCAGAAAGTGAGAGACCAAAGAGAGAAAAGGCTAAAGAAACAAAAAAGCTAAGGAACGTGATAGGATCAAGGCTTTTAACTCCAGCAATTTAAAAAACTTTACCGGCTGGGTGCAGTGGCTCACACCTGTAATCCCAGCACTTTGGGAGGCAGAGGCGGGTGGCTCACCTGAGGTCAGGTGTTTGAGATCAGCCTGACCAACACAGTGAAACCCCATCTCTATCATAAATACAATAATTAGCCAGGTGAGGTGGTGGGTGCCTGTAATCCCAGCTACTCAGGAGGCTGAGTCAGGAGAATCATTTGAACGGGAAACAGAGGTTGCAGTGAGCTGAGATTGAGCCACTGTACTCCAGCCTGGGTGACAGAGCAAGATTCCATCTTCAAAAAAAAAAATTTCTAAATAAAAACATAGGAGAAGACAATAGATTTAGTGCACAAACTGGGTCCCAAATGTTATATTGTAAAACTAATCATTTCCTAATATCTCCTTTAATGGGAGAGAAGGGGGAAAAGAAATACAACATATATTTTAAATATTCTTTTAATTATAATGCATAAACACAGTAAAGAATAGAAAAATAAAAAAGTTAAAAAACACAAGCAATTTTATCCTGACACAATACAATCATTCCTAATGTTATATTTTCTTCTGAGCTTCCTTCCTATGTATCTAGCTTTTTGGATATAAGTTTACTACATATTGAACTTGGTGATTCACCTTTTTAATATAAGCAGTTTCTGTATTGTTTATAAACCCACACATTCCATTAAATAAATACATAAAGAAGAAAATAGGTAAAGCTTACAAATTATAACATTTTTGAAGCAAAATTTCTATTGGAGGCTGTTCAATGTTCTTTCAGCCTTAATAGCAGCCACCTCTTATGCAAGTTAATTTCATACAACTGAAACACCTATTATACTTATTTATGCCAATTAAGCTCTTAATTACACACTAATTTGTTCCAATTATTTCAGACTTTTCTATCCACATAACTACCAATCTTGAGGGCAAAGTGATGCAAATTAACTGAATGACATTCATATATGAAAGACTTTACCACAGACTAACTATCAAATAACCCAGAGTCTAAAAATGCTAAGGCCACCAGGGAGTAATTCAAATTACTCACTAATTAAAAATAGTTCTATTTCTTTAATACCCAACCTTCAGGTCATGGTACTAATTAACATCAAAATAGTTAATGTTTCCTAAAGTTTCCATTTGTATTTGCTCATCAACTTGTTTTCTGGCATCTGCCTAATAACTTTTTTGTTTTTGAGAGGGAGTCTTGCTGTCACCCAGGCTGAAGTGCAGTGGCATGATCTCAGCTCACTGCAACCTCCACCTCCCAGTTTCAAATGACTCTCCTGCCTCAGCCTCCTGAGTAGAGTAGCTGGGATTACAGGCATGGGCCACCACACCCAGCTACATTTTGTATTTTTAGTAGGATGGGGATTCACCATGTTGGGTCAGGCTGGTCTCAAACTCCTGATCTCGTGATCCACTTGCCTCAGCCTCCCAAAGCACTGGGATTACAAGCATGAGACACTGCACCTGGCCTAAGAAAACAACTTTTAAAGCCCTAAATATACAAGAATAGAGGAAAAATAAACCAGAGACATCCACCTCTTTATAATTCCACAGAACAATGTGCCACTTATATAATCATTAGAAGGTCCTTACAGAGACTGGGGTTAATCTACTGCCAACAGCAAGACTAATGGTCTAAGGAGTCTGTCTATTTCAATATGTAACTCTCCACCCAGACTTAATCCCAATTTCCACTCCAAATGACTGAGAATTGATAGTCAACTTAGTGATACACTTTCAACATATAGACTTTACTATGCCCATGTGGATTCTCAGTTTGTAGATCCAAGGTTAATGTATCTTTGCCAAGTCATTTACCTCTCAATGAGTTCACCAAAGAAAATAAAATTATACCATGATAGAAGGTATCACCTAATACTACTATTCCTTTGAAGAAATAATCCATTTCTGCTGGATACCCTCTGCTGGACATCTCTGATCAGTACTTCACTATCTATTTATGTATTATCCTCTCAATACTCAAAAACTTAACATGAATTTTTATAAAACTGAAGCAATAAGGTTATCTCAGAAAATACACTGAAATTTCTATTTATATATTTCAACTTGATCTGTGTCTTTGATAGCTATAACAAAAACTCTAAATATATTCATCAAGACAAAATAATAAAGTCAACTCTAGATTATCTATACTAAAAAAAGAACAACAGCCAGGCATACTCCAAAAATAATTTAGAATTTTTGAGTGTCTATTTTTGGCAGCAGATTCACTTTTCTAATTATGTTTTCACTTAAGTTAATATTCTTAAGCATATACCAGTTGTGGGAAGAGACAGGGAACATGTGAGAATATGAAGCACAAAAAGCAGACAAACGGATAAAATGTTGCTCATGATTTGCACTAATAACTCATAGCACCTATAACCCCAGCACTTTCAGAGGCTGAAGTAGCAGGATAGCTTGAGCACAGGACAGCAGCCTGGGCAATGTCGAGAGACCCCAATCTCTACAAAAAAAGTTTTAAAATTACCCAGTCATGGTGGCATGTGTCTGTAGTCCTAGCTATTAGGGAGGATGAAATGGAAGGATCAGCGGGGCTCAGGAGGTGGAGGCTGCAGTGAGCCATCAATGTGGCACTACACTCCAGCTTGGGCAACAGAGCGAGACACTATTTTAAAAAATAAGAAGAACTCATAGCAATATGAACCTAAACAAATAATGTCTACTCTTAAATCTACTTACTTTTAGTTATCAATTAATTCCTAAATATCCCAAAATCAAGAACAACAAAAAAATCAATAGTTTCAAGCATCACTACTTGAAACTCTGAAGACGAAGAGTGTAATCAACTCACTAATTTAAAGAGTGTTTGAATAGGACTCACGGCCTCATTTGAAAATCAGATGGAATGTGTACATAATTTCTTTATACAACTTTGCTGGGGAGTGAGAAGTGATCATAGCTCCACAAAAATACATCCATGCATCACCCAGGAAGGTTAAAAATAACAAGCTTAAAGCGTTCCAAAGAAATAGTCATAAGCAAACAACAGATACTACGTTGTTTATATATTACAAACAATATTTACTATGCTAAACATCAAGGTTTGTTCCACCACACTGTTTTCAATCTGCATGAAGTCCCTATGGTCCTTACCATATTGTCCCAAATTTTTCCAGTGCTTCCACAAGGTCTGCTTCCACCACAGATTCACAGAGTCCTCGAACATGGACGACGGGTGAAACAGAAACTTTATGATGACTTCCACCTGCCTCCTAGCAAGAGAAAATAATTTTTCGTTAAAAAATTTTTAAGTCTAAGGCCAGACACAGTGGCTCACACCTGTAATCCCAGCACTTTGGGAGGCCGAGGCAGGCAGATCACTTGAAGTCAGGAGTTTGAGATCAGTCTGGCCAACAAGGTGAAACCCCATCTCTACTAAAAATACAAAAATTAGCCGAGTGTGGTGGTGCATGCCTGTAATCCCAGCTACTTGGGAGGCTGAAGTGGGAGAATGGCTTGAACCCAGAAGAGGGAGGTTGCAGTGAGCCAGTATCGTGCCACTGCACTCTAGCCCGGGAAACAGAGACTGTCTCTCAATCAATCAATCAATCAATCAATCAATACGTCTAAGTTGAATTGCATCTTTTAGTAAATTCAAATCTGCTTACAAAGTAAACATTTTTAATATCCCAAACCAAATTGCAATTCACAAGTTAGCAAAATGATATAAGAATAATCAATTAAATGTTTGTATAAAAAATTTTTATTTCTGAAAAGGGAGCATTCTACCTCAATAAGAAGTACAAAGATGTTACTTAGTAACATTTCAACTTCAAGAAAATCCCAGAAAGAAAATTTAGCAGATACATGGGGCATGCTACAACTGGAAGTATATTTGATACTCATTATTTCAGTGTTACCTCCATAAAATCAAAATCTCAACTAGTCCAAATGAACAAAAAGTTCCAACTAAAAATTCTTCCTCTACATGAAGATTATATACTTTTGTCTTTTGTTCTTGTTTAATTGGTTATCTAGTCCCACTATAACTTGAAGTTACTCACTTAGCAGTATAGTACACATGACAACTTAAATTTATACAAGGGTATCATCTTTACAAGGCAGGAGGATTAACAAGAACTACTCAAAAATGCAAGTCCTCCTGGGCATCTATGGGATATTGTGTATCTTCAGGTATGCCGGGCAGGATGTTTCAAACCTAAGAATACGGTCTTAAAGTTTATTTTAAAATGTAGTAACTGTAAGAATTACTTTGAAAATGCAAATAGCTTTCATTTACTTATTCAAGTTTCATTAAGATGAAGATATGTATTTACAAATGCCATCAGGCACTTCTCTTACATCTTAATTTCAGAAATGACTTCCACCATGTACATCTTTGTCTATACGAAAAGAAATTGATTCAACTTTTTCTCCTCCTATAAGCAGACTAATCTGAAGCACTATTTTACCATTAAAATTTAATGCTTGTTTTAAGAAAATTAAACCTCTTTAAGGCTATTTTAAATGACTCATCAGTTTTTCTTTATTATAAAGACTATTAGGAAAATATAACAAATGGAGTGCCCTGCCAATAAAAAAGTATGTCACAGCTGAAAGAAAGAAACTGATTTAAATATATAAAGTAACCACAGAACTACTCAGGATATTGTCAAATCTAAAAAACAAATTCAGTCCTTTGCCAATACTAATTCAATCCATGATATTTATTCGAATTGCTATGCTCAATCTTTGCTATGGTTAAACAGGTATCCCTTACATGCCACTAAGTTTGAAACGAATCATTCTGACTCTCCCCTAAGTAAATCAACACTTTCTTAAGGAACATTAACAATGAGATTCTGTCTAGATGAATTAAACAATCAAATGTGCATATCATCATTACATTCTTAAATGTAACCAGAAATGAATAAGCTGGAAGAGCTCTCAATATTACCTAAATGCCAAATTTAGAGCACGTATTTACTCTCAAAATAATTAGACAATAATAAACTGTAAGATATAATTAGGAGAATCATTTCAGTCAATTTTAGAAATCAGATGGCAAAGGTAAAATAAAAGGGCAAGAGAAAACTGTATTGGCCTGGACTCTTCAAAAAGTATCAAAAAACAGTGGAGGGAAGATTCTATATGGAGAGTAAGAGACACAACAGGCCAGGCATGGTGGCTCACGCCTGTAATTCCAGCACTTCGGGAGGCTGAGGCGGGTGGATCACGAGGTCAAGAGATCGAGACCAACCTGACCAACATGGTGAAACCCCGTCTGCACTAAAAATACAAAAATTAGCTGCGCATGGTGGTGCATGTCTGTAGTCCCAGCTACTCAGGAGGCTGAGGCAGGAGAATTGCTTGAACCCAGAAGGCGGAGGTTGCAGTTAGCCGGGATTGTGCCACAGCACTCCAGTCTGGCACCTGGCGACAAAACAAGAGTCTATCTCAAAAAAAAAAAAAAAAAAAGAGAGACACAACAACCAAATGCTGGGCCGGGAGCAGTGGCTCACACCTGTAATCCCAGCACTTAGGGAGGCCGATGCAGGTGGATAATGAGGTCAGGAATTCAAGACCAGCCTGGCCAAGATGGTGAAACCCTGTCTCTACTAAAAATACAAAAATTAGCTGGGCATGGTGTCGGGTGCCTGTAATCCCAGCTACTCAAGAGGCTGAGGCAGAAAACTGCTTGAACCTGGGAGGTGGAGGGTGCAGTGAGCCAAGATTGCGCCACTGTACTCCAGCCTGGGCAACAGAGCAAGACTCTGTCTCAAATTTAAAAAAACAAAAAACAACAACAAAAACACAACCAAATGCATATGTGAGCTTTTACTATATAACAGTTAAAACTGCTATCAGGGGCCAGGCGCGGTGGCTCATGCCTGTAATCCTAGCACTTTGGAAGGCAGAGGCACGTGGATCACGAGGTCAAGAGATCGAGACCATCCTGGTCAACATGGTGAAACCCCGTCTCTACTAAAAATACAAAAAATTAGCTGGGCATGGTGGCGAGTGCCTGTAATCCCAGCTACTCAGGAGGCTGAGGCAGGAGAATTGCCTGAACCCAGGAGGCGGAGGTTGCGGTGAGCCGAGATCACGCCATTGCGCTCCAGCCTGGGTAACAAGAGTGAAACTCCGTCTCACAAAAAAAAAAAAAAAAACCTGCTATCGGACACATATTAAGAACAACTAAAGAAATCTGAATACAGACAGGATATTAGGTTAACATAATAGAATTAATTATCATCGTCTTTTTTAAGAAAATAGTGATAATAGTAATGGTTACATAAAAGAACATCCTTATTCTTAGGAACATTGTGATACTTCATGAGATGTCATGATGTTTGAAATTTACTTTCAAATAGTTTAGAGGAAAAAAGTATGTATATAAATATACATATACAGACATAGAGATAAACCCTATACAGCAAAAAGTTAAAAACTGCTGAATCTAAATGAAGGGTATACGTAAGTTGAACATTTTATATAATAAAAAGTTGCAAAATTATTTTATAATATTTAAAGCCTACAAAAAGGTATGAAGAACTTTATTATAAATACCCATGGCCAGGCACAGTGGCTCACGTCTGTAATCCCAGCACTTTGGGAAGTCAAGGCAGACAGATCACCTGAGGTCAGGAGTTTAAGATCAGCCTGGCCAACATGGTGAAACCCCATCTCTACTAAAAATACAAAAATGAGCCGGGGGTGGTGGTCTGTAGCTACCCAGGAGGCAAAGTGTGCAGTGAACTGAGCTCGTGCCATTGCACTCCAGCCTGGGCAACAGAGCCTCAATCTCAAAAAAAAAAAAAAAAAAAAAACATGAACTCATCATCCAATTTAATAAATAAAACATATTGGCTGGGTGTGGTAGTTCACACCTGTAATCCTAACACTCTGAGAGGCAGAGGTGGGCAGATAACTTGAGCTCAGGAGTTCGAGACCAGCCTGGGCTATACGGCATAACCCCATCTCTAGCAAAAATACCCAAAATTAGCTGGGCATGGTGGATACACCTATAGTCCCCAGCTACTTGGGAGGCTGAGGTGGAAGGATTGCTTGAAACTGGGAGGTGGAGGTTGCAGCAAGCCGAGATTGTGCCACTCCAGCCCAGGTGACAGAGTGAGACCCTGTCTAATAAAAAAAAATAAAAATAAAAAAAAAAATAAACTGATCACATCTCTTACTACCCCCCATTTCCCATTATAGGTACCCACTATCATGAATATAGTGCTAAAAAAAAAAAGGACTGTTTTTCAAATTGGTCTTCTTACAAAGAAATGGATTATATACAATCAATTGTTAAATATCTCAAAAAAATCTCATTTTAATAAATTATTTAATATTTCTAAATGGAATAAAACTGAAACCACAGTTATCACTTAAAAGCTGGACGATGTTAAATATCATCAATATGATAATTAGGGGAAGATGCGATTATCTAGACCTCAAGGCAGAAAACATACACCTCACCCACCTTGTATTTCCCTTATTCCCACTCAATGAATCTGCCATTCATAAGTTTACCTACCTTGATATTTCTGTTTTTAAATTATGTCCCCTTTTCTTTAACATACAATTTTCTCATTCTTTCTGTAGTGTTTTACTTTTTAAAAACCTATGGCTGTTTCCAAATACAAAACTAATACATCAAAGGTATCTTTTCAAACTATTTGTCTACCATCCTCTCCAGAGCTTCACATTTTCCTCCCTTTTTCCCCCAAAATACTCATACTTTTCTTAAATCACTTATTTCTCAACCTATACTATATACTGATGACAAGAAACCTGGTGTCATGTATAGAGACTTTGTTTTTTGAGACGGAGTCTCGCTCTGTTACCCAGGCTGAAGTGCAGTGGCGCAAGGGCTCACTGCAACCTCTGCCTCCCATGTCAAGTGATTCTCCTGCCTCAGCCTCCCAAGTAGCTGGGACCACAGGAATGCAACACCACACTTGGCTAATTTTTGTGGTTTTAGTAGATAGGGTTTCACCATTTTGGCCAAGCTGGTCTTGAACTCCTGGCCTCAAGTGATATGCCAGCCTCAGCCTCCCAAACTGTTGGGATTACAGGCGTGAGCTATCTTGCCTGGCCTGTAGAGATTATTTTACCTATTCTAAAATAACCTCTTATAAGCATCATATCATGAATCTGATTCCTAAAGTAGTGAATAAATCAGTCTTGTTTTTGCCTCCCATCAATATGTTAATATTGTGGTCACGTTTTCTCCAGCTTAAGGAGTCCTTTTTTAATCCTTTCTCATACAGGAGCCCAAGTCCTTTCCATTTCAGATGTTTAGTTACCTAGGCTCTCTCCTTTCTGTATCTATTGGTTACCAGAGTAGAAACAATATCCCAGCTGCACATCCAGAAAAAGAAGGCATGCCTGCAACATACACGCAGTTTACAAACTTGCATAATCTCTTCTTTAGGTAAACTGGGTTAACTATAACAGTGGCATTATTTGGTCTCCACTATAGGCTCTAGACCAGTCTAGTTATAGCCATTGCAAATTTCCAGCCCTTCAAAGGCCATTTCAGGAACAAATTTTAATAATACTACTATTTCCTTTTTTATTTATTTTTTATTTTTTCACAATTCCCTCTTCACAGAAATACTAAATTGAAATGCTAATTTTGACTTCTGCAAATTAAGGACTAGATTCTACTGAAGAGAAGAAAAGCTTAGTACAGTATACACAAAGGTTCAATAAACATTAGTTAGCATACCCTATCTCAACTACATTTCCCTTTTCTACATGATAACCTTCCAATTACCATATTTGTAATGATTTATTAAGCCACACCTAAATTTACTTTTCAGGCTAAATATCCTCCAGGTTCTTCTGTCACTCCTTTTATGATGCGATTTCTAGTGCTTTCTCTATTCCAGTAAGCTTTCTCTGGATACATTAAAATTTATCAATGTAATTCTAATAATGAGTACAGTATTTCCAGACATAAACTATCCCCTATCTTACTCTGGACACTTCATATACATCAAGGGACAAAGTTTTAACGGGCAGCTGCAAATATCATTCTAACTCATACAATGTTTAATCACATTGTTTCCTTACTAAATTAAATAATTACATCTCTTGGTCTTTTTCTCTTTGTAAAGAAACAACATAACAGATCTAAAATATTGGGCAACTATCTTTCCTATCCAAAGTTTTTAGGTACATTTGACCACATAACAAAGATGTAAAATTACAGCCATATCAGTCAAGTAACTTAAAAATAAGCGGGTTTTTTTGCTCATATAATAGAAATCATTTGGTTTTGCCTACTCGGAATTCCTTACCCCTTCTGCTTAAAAATAAAAACATGCAAACAAAAACAAAAACAACCTCCTCAACTCCATATTATGATCATGCACTGGTATTTTCAATCACACAGTCATGCCTCCTCAACCTCAGAGGTGGCCTGGAGATTAGATGAGAGAAGAGGGGAAGATCAAAAATGCTTGATAAGAAGGGATAAATATGGGATGAGAAAGACAGAAGATGCTCTTTAGCTGCTAGCTGTAAGAATGTCAGCCTAGCTTTAGCACTACAGAGGGAAGGAGAATTGAATCATGGAAAGACAATCAAGTCCCTATGACATCATCTATATCCCTGGTTCCAGCCATGCCTAAAACCACTGTCACAATTTGGCTTTCCCAGTTACATGGGTCAATAAATCCTCTACCCCTACTCCCTTTTTTGTTTCCCGTAAGCTCATGTGAGTTGTTGCTGTGGCTGTAAGCCCTAAAAGTTGCATTCTGTTTCATGGAGGTAAGCAATATCCAATGCAGAATCACAGATTTTTAGATATGTAATTTTTTTCACTGTTATAGCCCCATCACCTGACATATGGTAGAAGCTCAATTATTATGTTTTTAAATGAGGTAAGAGATCATAGAGATCTCTGAGTTCCAGAGAGGTTAAGTGAAAAAACTTGTTAGCAGAGCCAAGACACTGGCTGTGCTACTGACTCTATGAACACCTCTTTTCACTGTAAAGTACTAACATGAAAAAACAATCACTTGTTAAAACCAAAAGATGGTAAAACCTACTACTTTTCATTTCTTGCCCCAAACTAGGCCTAAAAATCCTCACTCTACTAGAACAGCTTAGCTGGTGGAGACACAAGACAAGACTGCTATGCAAGTCTTAGGCTCTGGCATTTACCTCTGGGGCACATGTCCTTTAACTCTTTTATTTCCAGGAAGTAGCTACTACACAGTCTTCTAAACTTCCCCAGTGGGAGCTAAGTGACCTCATCCCATCTCCCAACCCATATGCATCCAATAGATCACAGTAGTATTGCTATCATCTATAATTTACATTGTGCAAGTACAATAGAATAGTGTATCTTCAAACTGGATTCTCTATGTGCTGTATAATCCTTTCTATGGAGATCCTAGGAGCTACAATTTTATCTTGGCATTTTGTCATCTTCCACGTCTATTTATTAAAAGTTGAGAAACAAATTTTCACTTCATCAGCAAACAAACCACTTAATAAACTTTGATTTGCCTGTTTATTCACAACTCCAGAAAAGAGTAAAATTTTTTAAATCTCCAAAATAAAAATTAGCACTCTGTCCCAATTCCTCAAGTGGTTTTGCCAAATGAACTCTTAGCATTTCCAAGTCAAGTTGCCTTCTTAAAAGTAAAGAGATACAGAAACTTACTATTAATATGATCTTGAAGGTCATGCCTATTAAATTTAAGAACAGTACTCCATAAGAAAAAAGTAATTGTATAATACGTGGCAGGAACCTCTATAATCAAGCCTTGTTCAACAATGCAGCTCAATGAACGTGAAAAACCCTAGGAGTTTTTTGCTCTATTAAAAAAAACTACCAGAAGACACAAATTTGAAGGGTGTTTTATTTCTCACATCCGAATTACTAATTCTCTCATTTTCTTTATACCTTCAACACAATGATCACTCATAATTATTCATTCAAAGTTCAGAGCATTTGTAGAACCACCATGTTTTTCTTAAATACTCATTTTCCTCTTTAAAATCTAGTTAATATATTATCAAAGCACTTAAGGTTAATCATAAAAACCAAACAATATAAGTCTTCAAAGTCTTACTTTGCACTTTACAAACTTTGAACTAGAGTTGAAAAGAATGCCATCATTGTACCTAATCTGCATTTACTTTAACAGTCTGACCACAAACGTATTTCTTCTCTGGGCTGAAGGGACCACTTTAGTTGCGTAAAACCCTTTTCAGTTACGATGAATTACCAAATCTCTGAATGAAGCAGCACAGGACAGTACACTTCTATCCGGAGAATGCCTATCCTAGTAGTAGAATGTTATATACAGGATTCCACAGTTGCCATGATTTCAAAATAGTACCAAAAAATTACATGAAAAATATTTTAAAACAAGATAAAGCTTCATTAGATTTCATAGTACAATAATGGTTTTACCGTTAAATGAAAACAATTCACCCTTTATCAGCAGTAAGATAAACAAAAAACTAAAATTTATACCTCAATCTGCTTATATCAGTTCCTGCCTGGGTAACTTACAAACAGCATTAGCATTATGTTAATCACTTAACTATAGCTTCTGGTAAAAAAGGCATGTGTTTCAACCTTCCTATTTTACAGACTAAGAGAACTCAGAGTAGCAAACTGACTTTCTCAGGCTCACATAAATTGTAAGGTAAGGCCAGGTGCGGTAGTTCACGCCTGCAATTCCAACACTTTGAGAAGCCGAGTCAGGTGGATAGCTTGAGCCCAGGAGATAAGAGACCAGCTTGGGCAACATGGTGAAACCCCTTCTCTACAAAATACAGGGTGAAAAAAATAATAATAATAAGGCCCGGCGTGGTGGTGCGGGCTTGCAGTTCCAGCAACCAGGGAGGCTGAGGTAGGACGCTTAAGCCAGGGAGGCTGAGGTAGGAAGATCGCAAGCAGTGAGCCTTGATTGCGCTGCTGCACTCCAGCCCTAGGCCATAGAGTGAGAACCTCTCAAAAATAAAAATAAAATGTGCGCTAAGACTAGACTCTTGACCATCCCCAAACCCTACTCAGTGCTGCTGCCATTGCTCCACACACTTCGCTTTGGATACATTCATTGTATGTTATTTTCTTCCCAACATCCAAAATAATGCTATTGGTTTAATGCTTTATCTGTTTTCAAAAACAAATTTTGATATACGGATTTAAGTGTCTTTCCAAAATGCCTGAAGACATTTCATAATGCTACACAAAAACCCAAGCAAGATTTCTAGCAAAGAGGTCCACTGATCAAATACGTCTAAATATCAGTTATAATATTCCTGTTTCCAATTTCCACAATAGAGTTGGCTTTGAATTGAAACTTGCTAAGAAAAAATGCATTTCCTTTGTTCACACTTCCAAGTTACACTTAGAATATTTCAAATAGCTAGGCACAAAAACCTAAACTAATAGCTAACCATAAGAAGATTTTGAGAAAGAAAAAGTTCCTTTTTTAAATGTGTTGCAAAGTTTGCCCTCATATCCTGGTAACTGAAACTGTAACGCTGGGGACTACTGACCAGCCTTTTTTTTTTAATTTAAAAATTCAAACGGCTTTAAAGGGCAATGTACGTCTTATTTTTAAAAAGTAAGGTTAAAAGCCTTTTAACCTAATACTAGGATATATGTGTACAATTTCGTAAATCCGGTTAAAGTTTGCAGAATTAATCACAATTCATATGTGTTAAATGTCTAAAAAGCATCTAAGTCATTAAGACAGCTTAAGTGCACCAAAAAAGGGCAATAACGTTTGCTCCGCTTTGTTTCCTTTAAGTTTCCATCCAACTAAAGCTAACTGCTGTGGACAAAATGATCACATTCCTTCTGCCTCACGCTAACATTTCTTGTAAGAGAAAGACATGGCTCTAGGAATGTGTGTTTAATGGAGCCGAGTTCAGTTCATCCTTTCACGGGGCAAATCTGGAATAAATTACCAATGAAAAACTTTAGTAATTCTAAGATTTGTTTTACTTGAAGGGAGAGATGTACCAACAGCGGCCAACACTTTTGTAAGTGTAACGGAAGAGGTAAAAAGTGTACTGAGCAATCATCACAAAACTGGGTAGCAAAGGATGCACGTCAAAAGAGTTTAATTTTACAATTTTTTAAATTAAACCTACAAGGGAACTAGCATGTGAACGCCAAGGCATAATCTGTTATTTAGTTACGGCTCTCCATAGGACCGAGGCGGAGAGAGCCCCAGGTGGAGCCGACTCAACCATCCCGAGATGGTGACCAGCGCGCGGAGACTGCGGGTAGAGGGGCTGAAGGGAACCGGTGGTCCCGACGCTGGCCCGGAGCCCGATGAGTTAAACTAACAAAGAGCTCTGCGCACCCCGAAACCCCCCTGAGCGGAAGCGACGCCTCCCCGCCGCCCCCGCGCCGCGACCCTCCCCAAGTTCAGGGCCCGGCACTGGACTCGCGGTGGGGCCTGCGGCCAGGACAGGGCCAGATTCGCAGTTGGGATGCGGGAAACAGGTAGAGGCCAGAATACAAGCCCCAAAGAAAAGAGGGGGCGCTTCCCCAGTTGGGTCGGCGCAGCGGAAAAGGCTAACGAAGCGAGCGGGAGGCCGCGCGCCGAGGCCCCGCCGCCCGGCCCTGCTTCCCGGGGAGCCGCCAAGCCCGGCGGACAGGGGGGCCGCGCTTTGTTACCGGCTGCGAAAAGCTCCGGCCGCCGCCGCCGCCATCGCCCCCGCCCCGGGGCGTCGCTTCCCGGCGGTTCTCGCCCTCCTCGGCCGAGTAATCGATCTCCCCCTCCTCGGTCTTGAGACGCTTGGCCTGGCTCTCGTACTCCCTGTCCTCCTCGTACGTCTCCCTGGGGGAGGAAGAGGAGGAGGACATGGCGGCGGCCGGAGGGACCGGCGGGCAGGCGGGTGGGGGTGGCGGTGGGGAGCGCGCCTCGGATGCCGTCAGCCAGTCCTCGCCGCCAGCAGCGCCTCTTCAGCGAGGGTCTCCGAGGCCCGGCCGTCCGCGGGGACTGCACGGCCAAGAGCCTGGCGGCTGAGGAGCGCGCACGGACTGAGAGGGGCGCCCTGGGATGACGCTCCGGAGCGGCCGCTCCCCTGTATTACCGAGCCAACATTCAGCCTCTCCCTCCTCCTCCGTCTCCGCTCCTGCCCGAGGGAGCGAATCTAAGGATGGGGACGCGACCGTAGCTTCCGGTCTTCCCTCCTCCCTTAGGCAGCTCCCCGCCGCCCGGGCCGAGCCTCCGCCCCCGCCTTCGCATCCGTCGCGCAGGATCGAATCCAGCTGCGGCCTGCGGGAAGCGCCCCCCGGCCCGGGTCCTGCTCCCTATTGGCAGGGGCGGGAGAGTCGACCGGGCTTCCCATTGGCTGTCAGGGCCGTTCGTCAAAAGCCGCCCGCGGCTGGGCCTCGCCTCCCTCCCCGCGCCTTCTGAACTCGCAGCGGTCCGGCGAGGCCCTGCACGCAACTCCTGCCTCGCGCCGCCTGGGAGCCGTTGGGACCCGGCGACCGTTGGCGCTGTGCGGCTCCTACCCGAAGCCAGGCGTGGAGTGAACACGGACGAGCGACGAGGCGTGTAGGGAGGCCTGGGCTGCGGGTGTTAACCGCCCTGCCGCTAATTTAAATGCTTATCACTTCTTCAAAAGAGAACGAGGAAAAAAACCTCTTAAATCCCGCAGACATACTCCCCGAAGAGCCCTAAAATCGCAGGCGATTAGGGGAGAAAAAGACTGGGAGTCATAAGAGTGCCCTTTCTACTGTGTTGTGTGCAAAATCTGGCAGAAGTGGGCGGACTTTCCCGCTCCTAGCTGGATGGTGGTGAACAGCTGTCAGCGTTAACTGAAGGCTGCGAGGCGCGCGTCTGCAGGCGGCGCTGCACGCGGGCGCTCGTCTGATCGTTATAATTCGTTTGTAACCTGGACCCTTTACTGACAATGTAAGGGACTTGTCTGTCCTTGTAAGTCCCTGCTCCAGTTAAATATATTTTAACTCTTCCGTATAAAATCTCATCCAACATCCCAATTCTTTCTCTTTCGGACAATGTATTTCATTTTTTCATTTACTGTCGAAAGATACAAAAGCCTTTCGAAATTCTGTGATTACAGCTCACTTCCTCTGTGGCATCCTGAGGGCTCTTCCAAGATTGTAGTTGCTGCTCTCTTTTTGCAACAGGGCCCCTTATAACTCCCTCTTAAGATGTTCTGTTTTAAAAACTCTAGGGAGTGTCTGAAGACAGAAACTGTGTGCACTTCTCATCTTCGTAAGCCCAGTTCCGGTGCAGTCTCCAGCACAGTTTAGGTGCTCAACAATGCTGAATGAGTAGTCCTTGGGAAATAAAGGTCCAGTTTTCAAGAGAGAAATTGGCAAATCAAGGCAACCTAACTGCCCTCTGTAAGGTGCCTCCTGGAGGACTGCCTGAGATCAGGAGCCTCTTGTGTTTCTGTTGTCCTTGGCCCTCAGCTGCTTCCCTAGATGTGGCTCTTCCTAACAGTGTAGATTGTTTCCTCCTTCAGCCTAGATCTCTCCAATGTTATTTCCTCCCCCCAAGAAGCTGTTTTTATTTATTGCTGACAGTGCTTTAACAGAACACTTTTGTACTTTGTAAATTACACCGCCTGTCATTTCGGAATCTAGTTGCAAGATTTTCCACAACACTGTTCAGCTATAATCAAACGTGTGTGCAGCTGCAGGTATACACTGACAGAAGAGAACGAAAAGATTAGAAATTTATTTTTTAAATTAAAATGGAAGCCAACAGAAGAAATAGCAAAAAGGAACTGCAGACAGAGCTGGCTGTGGATGAGAAAATGTCACTGGCAGAAAGCACTGCAATGGTTTGGGAAAGTAAAATAACAACAAGGGTAACAATGATACGATTCTGTTTAAAATACGTCCTATGGATTCATATGTCCCTTAACATATTCAGAATGCAGATACTACCTGGCCTTCAGAAAGCTGAAGATAGCAAGGGTCCAAAAAAAAAGTCTAAGAAACCTACTTCATGTGTTATCTTTAGCATCCATTGTCCTTTTTATAGTAGTCTCAGTATCAAAGAGCAGGAGAGGATAAGTGAATTAGCAAACTTGCTTACAAAGGAAACTTTAATGGGTGAGATGGGCCATTCCCAAGATACTTTTTTTTTATTTTAAGACGGGGTTTCAACATGTTGGTTAGGCTGGTCTTGAAATCCCAACCTCAGGTGATCCGCCTGCCTTGGCCTCCAAAGTGCTTGGATTATAGGCGTGAGCCACGACGCCCAGCCCCAAGATACTTTTAATTTGCTCAAATTAAAAGAGACAAAAGAGTTGGGAGCTTAAAACAATTATTTTTTAGGAAAAAGAAAACAGTAGAATATTATGTGAAAAAATTGAGAGTGACCGGAAGCACTAAATACCTTTTTGCTAAGTATGTTAATTTTGTTTTATGTACATTTTCATATGCTAGGTGAATTTAGTTTGGTAAACTCTATTCACTCCCAACTGTGGATTTACTAGGACTTATGCAAATTTTCCAAATATTTCTTGTGAAGATGCAAATATTTTAGATTCTCAAAGCCCTGCATTCAACCTATGGATTATACTAAGTTACGGTGCAACTCTCACACCACTGGGTAAGGAAACCCAGCCTTGCCAAACCTAGAGCTGCTGTATTCGGCATTTCACAAACAGGAGGAAGAAGTCAATATGTACCAGTATTAAACTTTATTCTTTCTGTGAATAGCCCAGTTGAGTAAAAAAAAAAAAAAAAGGAAAAGGAAAACAGAAGTAAAACTTGGAAAGCATTTTTTAAAAAAATCAGTCAGTTCGTTGACCATGGGTGATATGGTAGCTTGTTGCAGATGAGTTGTTCAGACAGTGATAGTCGGTCCTTTGATGGTAAAAATACTAGCTAGTTCATCACTATCCCATGAGAAGAGCTAAAGAGGGAGGACATAAATTATATTCTACATGATTTCACTTAGGTGAGACAAAGAAATTACAAACCGCCCAGTAGCCAGAAATACCTAAGAAACAAAGAAACAGCTCCTAAATCCCATGACTGTCTGGAAACTCTCATGCATTACAGCCTCAGACCTTTGACTACTTTTGTAAGCACTTGATTGAATTGGATGCTGTTAAGTAGTCAGCAGCCAAGAGCTCCCATTGCCACAACTCAAAGGGGACTCTGGTTGTACTAGAGTAGGAGACAGGCCTAGGGTAGGTCTAGGGAAATTGAGAATCAAGGGCCTTTATAATCAATCTAGCCTCAAATTGCCCTTTAGTTTTAAATTTTGTTACTGACCTATTAAATTTATAAGACATTGTGCTAGGTGATGAGAGGACTATGTGAGCTGGTCCTTGCCCTCTCAAAACTTGCAATCAAGCTGTGGAAACAAGGCTCATACCCAATAGATAGGTTACAAGCGTCCATATGTAATAATACACATACAGTAATTAACAGCCACATTTAATGTGCCAGTCACTGTGTTAACCAATGAAAGGGTTTTGTCAATAAATTCTGACAGAAGCCTTCTACCAGAGGCATTATTATTGTTCTTCTCATTATACAGTTAAAGAGTCTAGGGGAGATTAAGAAACCTGCCTTAGGCCGGGCACAGAGAGAGGCAGATGCAGGCAGATCACTTGAGCCCAGGAATTTGAGACCAGCCTGGGCAACACTGCAAGATCCTGTTTCTATAAAAATTTTAAAAATTAGCCTGGAGTGGTGGTACATGCCTATAGTCCCAGCACTGAGGAGCATGAGGTGGGAGGATTGCCTGAGCCCAGGGAAGTCCAGGCTGCCGTGAGCCGTGATTGCACCACTGCACTCTAGCCTGGGTTTTGGAGTAAAACCCTGTTTTAAAAAAAAGGAAAGAAAAAAAGGAAACCTACTCTAGAACTGCACTTAGTAACTTGAAAAGCCAGACTGGAACCCCAGCAGTCTGGTTCCAGAGCCAAGACTCTTCATCAGGAGACTGATGATTTAAGTATTGTGTTATTTACTACCATGGATATACAGATCTAATTTATAGTCACGTTTTATATTATGATGCTAACTCATTCTCTAATTTCTCCTTTTTATTTATTTATTTATTTATTTATTGAGACAAGATCTAACTCTGCGGACTAGGCTGTGGAGTGAAGTAGTGCAATCATAGCTCACTGCAGCATCTACCTCCTGGGCTCAAGCAATCCTCCCATCCCAGCCTCTCAAGTAGCTGGGACCACAGGCACATGCAACCACACCCAGCTATTTTTTTTTTTTTTTGTAAAGATGGGGGTCTCATTATATTTCCCAGGCTGGTCTCAAACTCCTAGGCTCAAGAGATCCTCCTGCCTTAGCTTCCCAAAGCATTGGGATAACAGGCATAAGCCACTGAACTCAGCTTTATTTACTAATTTATACCTGGGTTTATGCAGCTATAATTCTGGGAAGGGCTGAATAGATTATAGTTTTCACCATTTGCATTTGTATAAGGAAATTCAATTTACTTCCATAGGAAATTACAAATATAATGCAATGTTTTAGTGTTAATTTTTAATTTTAACTTTTAATTTTGTTTTAGAAAGGGTCTTGCTCTGTCACCCAGGCTCGGGTGCAGTGGCACAATATAGGCTCACTGCAACCTCTGCCTCCTGATTCTTGGCCTCAGCCTCCTGGGTAGCTGGGATTACTGGTGTGTGCCACCACTCCCAGCTAATTTTTGTACTTTTAGTAGAGATGGAGTTTCACCATGTCGGCCAGACTGGTTGTAAACTCCTGGCCTCATGCAATCTGCCCACCTCAGCCTCCCAAAGTGCTGGGATTATAGGCATGAGCCCTGAGCCTAGCCTTAAATTTAATTTCTGTAGAAAAAGCCCAGAAATGATATGAAAAGTGTCACCATTTTCTGATGGATGAATTATTTGAATAACTAAAGATGCAAATTACAAGTTTTTCATACCCAAACTCAATTTCCAATATTGCTGCCATTTCATTGAATATGCAAACTTTTGTTTCTTGCCTCAACTCCTATAAAAGTCTAGTAAAACCTTCATGCACATCTTATTCTGAGTCACACTTCCAAAAGATTACAGCCATAGAGATGTGTTATGATTTGGACAACATGAAATCCAGCTATTCAGAGACAAATCCGTTTCTGTGAAGTTTCGTTAAATCCAGAGTATACTATTTCTGACAATGCCCCTTGTTTGACAGAGATTGCTCTGAAAGAGCACTGAGGCGCTGTGGCTGAAACTACCCCCTTTAATTTAACTTATATTTGCTTAGGGTCAAAAGAAGCCGCAGTTCCAGGAGGATGCACTCCGCAGGAAATGCCTAGAGCACTATTAGCTCAGGATGTAGTCAAGTGTAACCACAGTGGTCTATTCTATCAGGAGCTGTCATGCACAGCTGCTCTGGGAATCCAGCTGCCACAGTGTTTGACCTCTTTAAAAAAAATTATGATAAATCTGCAAAAATAAAAGATTAACCTTAGAAGTTCTCACTCACATATCAGATAATGACAGGTAAAATTCAGGTACTTGTTATTGGTTATAGCCATTTGACCTTAGTCTTAGAAATACTATTTGAAGTATTTTCACTTTCCCTCTGACTTGCGTGACTTGATAGTGCTTTAGACATTTAAAAATAATTTTAATACATTATAATTTAGTAAAAAACAAAGTGATAGAATTTCTGTCCACGGTTGAGAGTGAACAGAATTTGCCAAACAAAATTCACCTTGCATATGAAAATATGGATTAAATTAACAACTAATTGCTCATACTTAACAAAAAGATATTAAGTGCTATTGACCATTCCCAATTATTTCACAGAATATTCTATTGTTTTGTTTCTCCTAAAGAAAAATAATTCAATTCTAAGCTTCCAACTCTTCTGTCTCTTTTAATGTGAGCAAATTAAGAATATCTTGGGAATGGCCCATCTCACTCCATCAGAGAAATTTCCTTTGTAAGCAAGTTTACTAACTCACTCATCCTTTCCTGATCTTTGATACTGAGCCTACTATAAAAAGAACAATGGATGCTAAAGATAACACTTGAAGTAGGTTTGTTAGACCTCAGTTTTTTCACCCTCACTATCTTGAGCTTTCTGAAGCAGGCAATGCCTTTGCATTCTGAATATGTTAGGGAACATTTGAATCAATAGGACATATTTTAAACAGAATTGTATCATTGTTTTCCTTGTTGCTATTTACTTTCTGAAACTATTGCAGCATTTTCCTCATCCTCACCCCGAAATCCAGAAAATTAATAGGTCACTGTATTAGTCCGTTTTCATGCTGCTGATAAAGACATACCCGAGACTGGGAAGAAAAAAGGTTTAATTGGACTTACAGTTCCACATGGCTGGGGAGGCCTCAGAATCACTGTGGGAGGTGAAAGGCACTTCTTACATGGTGATGGCAAGGGAAAATGAGGAAGAAGCAAAAGTGGAAACCCCTTATAAACCCATCAGATCTTGAGACACTTAGTCACTATTGTGAGAATAGCACAGGGCCAGGAGCAGTGGCTCATGCCTGTAGTCCCAGCATTTTGGGAGGCCGAGGGAGGCAGATCACCTAAAGTCGGGAGTTCAAGACTATCCTGGCTAATATGGTAAAACCCCATCTCTGCTAAAAATACAAAATTAGCTGGGCATGGTGGCCCAATCCTGTAATCCCAGCTGCTTGGGAGACTGAGGCAGGAGAATGGCTTGAATCCGGGAGGCAGAGGTTACAAGGTTGCAGTGAGCCAGGATTGCACCATTGCACTTCAGACGAGGCGACAGTGAGACTCTGTCTCAAAATAAAAAAGAGAGAGAGAGAAAGAGAAAGAGAATAGCACAGGGAAAACTGGCCCCCATGATTCATTTACCTTCCCCTGGGTCCCTCCTACAACGTGGGAATTCTGGATTCTGGGAGATACAATTCAAGTTGAGAATTGTGTGGGGACACCCCAAACCGTATCAGCCACTTTTATTTTAAAACAGGAAAAAAAGCCAAACTATGCATCTTTTCTTTGGTAACCACAAGTCATCTACTGGGTTTGCCTTAGACCTGTGTTGTCTAATATAGTAGACCCAGGTCACATGTGGCTATTTAAATTTAAATACATTAAAATCAAATAAAATTTAAAATTCAATGCCTGAATCATGCTAGCCACACTTTTAAGTGATCTATAGCCACATAAAAGTGGCTACCTCATTGCACAGGATTGGACTGAACTGTATCTCATTCATCTTCGTGCCTTCAGCACCTAGAACGTTGCCTGCCTAGATGTTTGTTGATCTAAATTAAGCTTCTCTTTCTCTGACTCAGGAAAAAGAAACACATGAAACAAAGCTTGTCAGCTTTACAAATTATATCTATGAAGATGTCTCGGCCGGGCGCGGTGGCTCAAGCCTGTAATCCCAGCACTTTGGGAGGCCGAGGCGGGTGGATCACGAGGTCAAGAGATCGAGACCATCCTGGTCAACATGGTGAAACCCCGTCTCTACTAATACAAAAAATTAGCTGGGCACGGTGGCGCGTGTCTGTAATCCCAGCTACTCAGGAGGCTGAGGCAGGAGAATTGCCTGAACCCAGGAGGCGGAGGTTGCGGTGAGCCGAGATCGCGCCATTGCACTCCAGCCTGGGTATCAAGAGCGAAACTCCGTCTCAAAAAAAAAAAATAAAATAAATTTTAAAAGATGTCTCAAAAGACTGATCTGTAATATGATTTGCTCCTCACCCATATTTGAAATGAAATTACTTTAAAAATATAATTCCATTTTTCAAATAACTACATAGATACGTCTCATTTTGTGTACTGGATGTACCAAAATGCATATGACTTAAATTTATAAATCAGCCAATTATAATAAATGTGAGAGAGGCATTTTAACAAAAAAATTTCCTATTGTGAATATTTTCAAAAGTGAAATTCCTTTACAAAGTGAGTAATTACTCTCTGATTTACCTGTAAGCACATCATTATATAGAAATCAGAATTTGGGCAGGAGGAGGGAGAGCATTAGGATAAATTGCTAATGCATGCAGGGCTTAATGCCTAGGTGATGGCTTGATAGGTGCAGCAGACTATCATGGCACATGTTTACTTATGTAACAAACCTGCACGTCCTGCACATGTATCCCAGAGCTTAAAATTAAAATAAAACTTCAAAAAATAAGAATTTGCCCTTAATTGAGGAATTAGGCAAACAAAAAATAGTTTTATTTGAATGTGCTATTGTAACCATCTGATGTAGAAAACTTTAGAGAATAAAGTTACTATTATTACTAACTACAAATAAATAACCAGCACTGTACAGCACTTTACTATGTACAAAGCAGTGTCACATACATTGCTTAATTTGATTCTTACAGAAACTGTATAAGGTAATAGGGAAGGTCCTTACTGTCTCCATTTGGCAGGTGAAGTTCAGAAAGACTAATCTTTTGTCTCTAAATTCCCTTCTTCTTTCACTGTACCAGTAAGGACATATGAACTATCTATGGTAACTACATTGGAATTGGAACTTTTAATTTTTCTGCTTTATTTATACAGAAATACTTTCCTAGAAATATAACCTTTTTTTTTTTTTTGAGACCAAATCTTGCTTTGTTGCCCAGGCTGCAGTGCACTGGTGTAATCTCAGCTCACTGCAACCTCCACCTCCTGGGTTCAAATGATTTTCATGCCTCAGCCTACCAAGTAGCTGGGACTATAGGTACCCACCACCACACCCAGCTAATATTTGTATTTGTAGTAGAGATGGAGTTTCACCATGTAGGCCAGGCTGGTGGTCTTGAACTCCTGACCTCAAGTGATCTGCCCACCTCTGCCTCCCAAAGTGCTGGGATTACAGACGTACGCCACCATGCCCAGCCCTAGAAATATAATTTTTTAAGCAACCTATAATTTGTGTGAACTAAAACTATTGTTTATAGCTCTGAAAAAAAATACATCTCATCACCTATTTATAAGAAGGCCCTCAATCAATATTTGCTAAAGGGTCAACGAATACATGAGTCATCCTGAAAACAAATAGAGCAGACTATTATCAGTCAAAGTTCAGTTGCAAAGAACCGAATCCAGTCTGGTCTAAGCTAGAAGTATTAAAGCACTTAAAGAACTGAAACTGCTAATGGAGTGACTCACAAAACCATTACTCAGAATTGGGAAACCAAAAGAGCTGTGCTCTTCCTCATTGTGAAGCCGACTGCTCCAGCACTACACCATCATACCACAGTCTGGAAGCCATCGTGATAGGGAAGCTGCCACTTTCATGGGCCAGTTCCAGAATCACACCATACCAACTATAATCTGCACTGGTAAAGTAGATGCACCACCCCATGTTTCCTGATATTCAGGAAACCAATAAGTGAATACTGGAACCTCCAGAACCATTGTCACAGAAGAAAAAAATGCACCCAAAGCCAAGCCTAGCAGCAGCAACAGGCTTCCAGATCTTACATAGAGGCATCTGATTGTTGAAACTTAAGTACTTATGTAGTAATAGGTGCAAGAGAGTCTAGAGATGCAACATTTGGCTTACTAGTCTCTGTAAGAGTCTTGGCCAATTGGCCAACATGCGTGCTCTTTTTAGAATCTTTTATTAGTAGCAGAAATTGAAAAAAAAATTCTTGCAACAAATTAAGAGAACTAAAGATAGCAATAATCAACTATCATATTAACCAAATCAACTCTTATTATTAGGATTTATTGTAAGATTTCAGTGAGAAGAAGAAAGTACCAATACATCATTTTATCTCAGTCCGAAAGCAAAGTCTCTAAGATGGCTTCAGCTATTCTGCAACTGGCACCAAAATGACCACAGGAAGGGAGAAGAGAGAAAGCTAACCTGCTTGATTGTTTCCATAGAGCAATGTTTTTTACAGAAAAATAAGTGAAATTTACAAAAATGATTCTTAGAAATGCTTCTGCATGAATACTAATGTGTATATCTGCAATTTAAGCATAATTTTTGGTGGCTTTTGTTTTTGTTTTTTTTTGAGATGGAATCTTGCTCTGTTGCCTAGGCTGGAGTGAAGTGGCCCGATCTCAGCACAACTGCAACCTCCATCTCCCAGGTTGAAGCAATTCTCCTGCCTCAGCCTCCTGATTGCTTCAGCAATTGGCCCACCTTGGCCTCCCAAAGTGCTGGGATTACAGGCATGAGCCACCATGCCCAGCCCATAATTTTTGTTTTTAGTCCTGTAGACAGTAAGACAAAACTCAAGTCCTTTTAAACTAGGGAAGGCAATAGTTCTACCTAGTCAGACTGAGTTATTTTCACAAGCAGCAGCATTTCCACCCCATCATCCAGCTAGAGGTGGGGCATTAGAGGGAAATAATTATTGGGTGAGAAAAGAAGAGAGAGAATTTTATAGCCACAGCCTCATGTGGTGAGGGATTCTATGAGCACTGTGGTGTGGCATTCTGAATGGTTGGGACACCACAAAGGCACTGTGTGGTGTGGTGGCCTTCCTGGGGAAGGAAGACACCAGAAGAAGAAAAATAAGTGAAGAAAGCTGAAATCACCAAAAACGAACTTCATCTACTTCACAACTTTAAAACATTAACTCTGCCCAGTCTTGTAGTGGAGAAGGATGATTGCCTAAAGGACCTCCAGATCATCAAATCCCAGTCTTTGAGATTCAAATATAAGAAAGAGAACAATGGGTCAAACAGACAAATGATCTAGAAATTAAACTTATTGGAGCATCAGGCCTCTATCTATTGCTATTCATTTACTTCCTGGCATTTTGGAGAGATCTTTGGAGGCAGCTGTGACATGCCAGGCATCAAAGTTCAATACTGGGGCAGATTCAATGATTCATAATCCCAGTGACAACCTTGACATATTGTGAAAGAATTGTTTCTCTCTTAGAGACCCACAACTACAAAATCAGTTCCCTCATGCCCCAACCTCCTACCCTCACCAGCAGTAATAGAGTTTTCGGCTGGGCATTTAACCACACAGAGGCTACATCTCCCAGCCTTCCTTGCAGCTAGGTGTGGTCATGTGACAAAGTTCTTGCCAATGAAATATGAACAGAAATAGTGAGTATATCTTTTGCATCACTTGCTTCAAAAATATTGTTTGCCCTCCACATCCTCTCTTTCTCCTTCCCACGTGCGGGAGTATAGAGGTGCCAATGAGTTAGCTTCCACCATACACAATGCTATAAGGGATGGCAGAGAAGCAGGATGGAAGGCACAGACAGCTGGAGGATTTGTACTGAGTAGAGCCACCCCAACCTTGACCTCACACTTCTAGACTGTTATTAGAGAGAGATAAACTGCTGTTATTTTGGGATCTGTTGATAGGCCATCTTTAGCCTATGTATCTAGTAAGTCTGCAGAGCGAGAAACTGGATGGATTGCTGGAAACTACAGCTTAATTTTCTTTAGATTGTATTTTTACACTTTTCAAGTTTTGTACTACATGCACTTATCTATTGTTGTTTTTTTGTTTTTTGTTTTGAGACAGAGTCTTGTTCTGTCGCCAGGCTGGAGTGCAATGGTACAATCTCAGCTCACTGCAACCTCTGCCTCCCGACTTCAAGTAGTTCTCCTGTCTCAGCCTCCCGAGTAGCTGGGATTACAGGCACCTGCAAAGACACCCGCTAATTAATTTGTATTTTTAGTAGAGATGGGTTTTGCCATATTGGCCAGGCTGGTCTCAAACTCCTGACCTCAGGTGATCCACCTGCCTTGGCCTCCCAAAGTGTTGGGATTACAGGCATGAACCACTGCGCCTGGCCTATTCTCTGGTCTTTAAAAATCCATCAATCAATTCCTTCATTTGTTAATGTCTTTGTATCCCTGTTAAATTAAATAAAAAACAATGTTATCTTCCTAGAGAGTGTTTTTTTCTGTCCCCAGACTGTTTTTTTCTTTTCTTTTCTTTTGAGACGGAATCTCGCTGTGTTGCCCAGGCTGGAGTGCAGTGGCACAATCTTGGCTCACTACAACCTCTGCCTCCCAGATTCAAGTGATTCTCCTGCCTCAGCCTACAGAGTAGCCGGGATTACAGACACCCACCACCATGCATGGCTAATTTTTGTATTTTTAGTAGAAGTAGGGTTTCACCATGTTGGCCAGTCTGGTCTTGAACTCCTGACCTCAGGTGATCCACCCATGTCAGCTTTCTAAAGTGTTGAGATTACAGGCATGAGCCACCGTGCTCGGCCCAGACTTTTCATATCTTGGCTTCAACCACTGACATTAGCAAATATTTCTAGCAGAGTCTGATAGCAAAAGCAACAGTCTTTAAATCATTAAGTGTGATGATGACTATAAGAACTAATTAAAACATGATGATTTTCATGTGTTTCGGAAACCATCCCTATAAACTTTATAAAATTAATCAGGAAAGAAGGGAGGGGAAGAAACAAAAATAAACCAAGCTCACAGCCCATTCATCATTAATCGTGAGGCCAGCTGCTCTCTGACTGCTTCCTCATGGTTGCTTGGTGCCTATTGCCTCAGAATTACATACACCCTGTTATAAGATTTTAGTTCCCCTTAACTCCTCCATAGATAACAACTGGAACATTATAAAATGTTTAGTTTTACGTTTAAGGTATTTTTTCAGGTCCCACATATCAACAGAACTACTGACATCAGCTGGTCTGAAGAAACCCCCAAGAGCTCCCTCACCAAAGAATGCAGTTTTTACATCCTGATAATTTCATTCCCCTTACCCTAACCAATCGACAACTCCAGTTTTCCAACCCCTCAGCCTCCATGATTCCGTTAAAATCCCCAGCCCAGAACTCCTGAGAAGGATGGATTCAAAGGTCTCTTCCCATCTCCTCACTCAGCACCTTGTGATCATTAAACCCTCTGCTGCAAACCTTGCTGTTTCAGTGTAACTGGTCTGTTACTGTGCAGTGGGCATACAAAGCTTTTGGTCCTACAACATTTATACAAAACATAATAATTGTATGGGAACACACTGCTTCCTCTGCTGTCATCTGCCCTAATAAAGTCAGCTATATTCAATCACTTTGTGTGTTACCACTTCTACATTCAAAAAACATTTATGATAAACATTTTCAACCTGACCCTGTGGTAGGCCCAGATAAAAGAATAAATAAGACACAGTCCCAACCCCCTCTGTGTCCATTCCAAGAACTCATATCTTAAAGAAAGCTAAGGCAGATGGTCATATCTTTTTTTCCTCCTCAGACTTAATGTGAGATTTCAAACACAGTGGATAACACAAATGAGGGTAAAGAGATATCCTCTCTGCAATGTGAAATCACATCATTACTCAAAAGCTAAAACCATCAGCTAGAATCCTCCCCTAGTGCCATTACTTCCCACTTACAGAACAATAGTGTTAGAAGTTGTAGTCAAAGGCAGACTCTCACTGATAAACTGTTAATAACAAATGTGTTTCATCAAAATTAATAAGACCCCCATACCAGGTATAAGAGCCATAAAAATAATACCCTTTATTGAAGTAATTTTACTCAGGAAAATTAAAGTTTAGTCCAAACCACTATGGAAGTCATATGCATAGAGATGTTCACAATATTGTCTATGACATCTAAGAGTCAAGAAATCATTAGATAAATTATGATTGTCAACCAGTTATACTGAGGGATAATTATATGACTCTTGTGACAATAAGAAATGATTTATTATTTAATGGAAAGTTTTCAAAAGTCTAATTTTTCTTCTTTTTTTATTTTTATTTTTTGAGACGGAGTTTTGCTTTTGTTGCCCAGGCTGGAGTGCAATAGCACAACCTCTGCTCACTGCAACCTCTGCCTCCCAGGTTCAAGCAATTCTCCTGCCTCAGCCTCCCAAGTATCTGGGATACAGGCATGCACCACCACGCTCAGCTAATTTTGTATTCTTTAGTAGAGACAGGGTTTCACTATGTTGGTCAGGCTGGTCTCGAACTCCTGACCTCAAGTGATCCACCTGTTTTGGCCTCTCAAAGTTCTGGGATTACAGGCATAAGCCACCACGCCTGGCCTGAAAAGTCTGATTTTTAAAAGTGTGACTATGTGTACCAGGGCTTCCCAACCTTGACACCATTGACGTTTTGGTCCAGATAATTCTTCGCTGAGAGGGAGCTGTACATTGTAGAATGTTTAGCAGCATCCTTGGTCTCTACCCCCTGGATGCCAGTAGCACCACCCACCCTCAGTAGTGACACTCAAAAATGTCTCCAGACATTCCCAACTTTCCTCAAAGCGGCAAAATCACCCTGAGTTGAGAACCATGGGTTATACTCTGATCACAGCTATATAAAAATGTGTGCATAGGTGGACAAAGCTGGGAGGAAATTTGGAAAAATTTAAAAAGGCATTTCTAATAGGATTATGAAGTTATTGAAGTTTTTAAACATCCTCTTTAATACGTTTGCAATAAAAATACCAAAGGTTAAAATTGAGTACTATTATGAGTCACAAACTCTTCTAAAGAGTTTTAATCTTTAAAGTTATTATACAGTCTCATTATTGAGATAATTTTAATCTTTCCATTATAATGACATCAAAGGAAACTTTATTTAGATGATGGCAAAATCATTTTTTAAAATCCCTTAAGGCCAGAACTGATATGTGATTCAGATGGAGAAGGACAGAATGACTCATTAGTACTAACCATAATTCTTATTCTGCAGCATGATTCTTGGAGCTTGCTCAAATTCAGAAGAATTTCTAAGGAAATTTTGTATAAGAAAAAAATGCATTCAGAATTATTCCATCACTGCTACCCAAAACTGGATTTGAGTAAGAACTTAATGTATGTTTGGCGTCAATGGGAAAGTTACTTAAAATATTTTGACAATTCTCAATTTTATTTTTAAAAATGTATTAAGGATTACAGCGTCTAACATTTGCAGAATATTCTACAGTGTTCATTCTCTCATTTAGTGAATTTGAGCACAAGAAATAGAACTTGAGTTGTGAACATGTGCTGAGTAATGTAAGTTGGTAATAGAGAACAAAGAGTGTAGGCTACTCTAACACTGCAGGGTTGGGAGAGAATAAAATTGTTGTCAGTATTCATATAGACATTCTATTCCTTGCTCCAGTACAACAGGTGATTTTAAACTGTTTTAGAAAGTCTCGATAACATTATTCTACAAAGCAATATACTGAGAAGTTGGTAACCCAGTGCCTAAACCTTGCCAGAGAGGCAGGTGTAGCTGGTTGACACTCACCCTCTTTTGTGCTGGGGCATAAATGTGATTCCATAAATAAGCTCAAATTCACATAAATGTAATTCCATAAATAAGCCCAGGGGTATCTGACTTATAGAGCTATGGCTGGAGGCTTGGGGAATTTGGAGGCTGAGGAAGAAAGGAAAAGGGAAAAGGCAATGACCAAGAATCTCCAGAGAGTGGAGAGAAAAACATGGTCTCTCACTCCTCCACCTTTACTCTACCCCAACCCATTTGGTCCTGCGGACCCAATTAAGTCTTTATGAAGATCACAGTTAGAAGATGAAGGAACTTTCTCATTCCATATTGTCAGATCCAGCATGTACAGCACTGTTCGAGGCCCAGGTAATAAAGGACAGAGTAGGCTGCGGGCATTGCCTTCATTTCTGCACAGTGGGTGCAAAGCAGTCCAGCAAGTGCTGTGTAGAACAGGGCAGCAGAAAATCAGAAATTACAGGAAGGGCCCCATCAATAGGGCCAGGACCTCCATCCAACAGATTTGGAACAAGGGACTTCTGCCAGGAGACTGGACCTTCACAGGAACATGAGCAGACTTGTTTCTAAGGACATACAGGAAACCTGCTCACAACTCCCAGAATAACTGGTGGAGATTTTGTGAGGGGACATTACTGAAACCTTTCAGCTAGGCATTTAGTGTTATTATGACTTTTTTTTTTTGTTTCCATGGGTTGACTAGATATGGGAATATTCCGACTACATCTGATTTACCAAAAAATACCCCACCAATTCCCAATTTTATATTTCATAGGTGTTCCTCACTTTAAAAATAAGTATTTCATAGAAGTTCGCTATAAATAAAATGTAAAGCAAATTCTATTTTTTCATAGATAGCCATTTTTAGGTATAATTTACATAAGGAGTCACCATCAAATTCTTTTTCGGTGAACAAAAAATTCCAATAAGTGGATCAAAAACTTTTGATAACAAAGGACATTGAAATGAAGGCTAGTTCAGAGTAGGCTGGGCACTGCAAGCCAATAGAGACACATCCCCGACTCTAAAAGTATTCCTCCACGTTAGCCACTGCCATGGTCACAGTTACCAGATTTTCAAGCTGGTATCATGAAGCCTAAGAAGTAACAGTGTAATAGCATCACTTCTGCAGGTACTATGAATTAAAGTTCACTTAAAACTGCATGGAACAAATCAGTTCTGTGTCCATTCTGAAAGTTTAGAATGTTTTATATTGAATGAGATGATCTCTGTTAGGGGTTATGCTAGTCAGCACACGAGGACAAGATTCTAATCCATTGGTGGTAAGTAAACCTGTAACAGACAGCTCTGATTGTTAACAGCTGGGTTCCTCCCTCTTCTGATAGAACTCTTCTTTCCTGTGAGGAACCCAATCCATGTGACTCAGTTGGAACTGCACTCTCACTCAGGGCTACACAGCCATCATCACAAGAGTGGGCAAGTGACCCGACCAGGCCAACCAAAGTTCTCCATTTCCCTAGTCTGCTTGGTTGTTCCAGATATATATATGTGACCAAGTAGAACATATCAGAATCTATCCCAGGAGTTTTTTGTCAGAGCTATTGGGAAAGACTGGCTCTTTTTACCAGATATATTAAACTAAGAATATAGGAGCCTGGGATTGGAGAAACTCAGAATGAAGCCACAAGAGGTAAGCAGAGCTGGGAGACAAAAACAGCCCTGAAGACATCATATGAGCCCCTGGATCCCAGTTACATCTGAAGCTGGTTCCACATTGACTCTCTTTTTTTCTCCTACCATCCACTCAGGAACAGTAGGCTTAATCACGCCAATCCAGACCAGTTTCCTAAGGTCGTCAGGAGTAGAGACTCCCACCATTTCCCAGTTCTGGGTTCCTGGGGTTTCTTCCAGACAGTGGGCCCGACGAAACAATTGGTGAGACAATAAGAATACGCAAGCACACGATTCATTGTTAGCTTTGACCAAAGTCAGGCTGAGAGGCAACAGTTGGAAGTACCTACAATCACTCTCAAACCTGTAGAGTCTAACTAAACCTTTTTATGTAACATGAATTATTTTCCTTCTATTTTTATTTATTTTATTTTGAGACAGGGTCTCACTTTATTGCCCAGGCTGGAGTGCAGTGGCACGATCTCGGCTCACTGCATCCTCTACCTCCTGGACTCAAGTGATCCTTCTGCCACAGCCCACCAAATAGCTGGGACTAAAGGTGCACACCACTTTGCCTAATTAATTGTTTTTGTATTTTCTGTAGAGACAGGGTTTCGTCACGTTGCCCAGGCTGGTTTCAAACTCCTGAGCTCAAGCAATCCATCCACCTCAGCCTCCCAAAGTGCTTGGATTACAGGTGTGAGTCACCATGTCTGGCCAATATTATTCTTTTATCAGTGGTACAAATCACTTTCAAAGCTCCTCTCCAGATAGTCCACCAAGGTTCAGTTAGCTAGACCACCTACAGTTTTGCTCCTAATTGTTGTTTACTTAATTGGCGTGTGATCTTTGATCTTTGTCATTATCATAGAGGGTGTTCTATTGTCAGAACTGGAAGAGGAGTAAACCAGCACCCCACAACCTGAATGGGACTTGAATCATACTAGGTGAAATTCCCATGGATTCTTGGCTCCCTTTGCATTTGCTTTCACATAAACAGACGTTCTGCGATTTCTGCCAATTTGTGTCCTTTGTCTCCCTTTCTAAAACTTTTGGCTGACAGGTTCACTTTGTCCTGAATTTACTGATTTAACTCATTTTACTTCTAACTAAACTAAGGAGCTTTTTTCCTCCTACATAATAGATTTGCTGTCTGAATTTCTCCTTTAGATCAAAATTGTCCATTCAACTTGAACCACCCACTTTAGTGAAACAATAAATTCCTCTTTTGGAATTCTTGGAATCCTACCTGTTTGGGCAGGATTTCTTTCACCAATAAGTGATGTGGGCTCCTGTCACAATCTGCTAAACTATTCAATTATTCTTGGGGGTTTTCATTCATACAGCCAACTATTAGGATGCTACTATGGTTTGAATCTGTCTCCCAATAGTCATGAGTTGGAAACTTAATTGCCATTTTAACAGTATTAAGAGGTGGCATCTTTAAGACATGATTAGGCCCTGAAAGCAATGATGTTATCTTGGGAGTGGGCTCCTGATAAGTAGATAAGTTTGGCCTCCATCGTGTCTGTTGGTCCTGTATGCTTGCTTGCCCTTCTGCCATAGTTATGACACAGCAAGAAGGCCCTCACCAGATGCAGACCCATTGACATTGGACTTCTCAGCCTTCAGAACTATACGAAATAAATGTATTTTCTTTATAAATTTCCCAGTCTGTGATATTCCATTAGAGCAACATAAAACAGACTAGGACAAATGCTCACTACCATAAATTCTGGAATTCAGAATAAGGTTAACTAGAAAAAAGAAGGAAAACATGGTACAGTGACCACACTTCTGTGCCTCCTCCCAAACACCAGTGACACAATAGTAAAGGAATATACAAAAAAGGGGTTTTAGCCCCCAGCAACAAGTTGGAGAAGAAACAAGAACAAAGAATATTCAACAAACTTAAGGAAGATGGAAAGTGAATGGAGAAGTAAAAATGACATAATAGAGCAGAGGAAGTGGAAATCTAAGCATCTTGGAGGGGAATTTCAATGAGTAATGAGCTATAAACAGAGTTTCAGTGATTGCAGGCAGCAAGAACCACAGAAAGACTTGAAGCTGTGACTCCAAAATTAATGGGATTGGAGGGCTATATGTGTTGGAAATGGTTGGACTTCCAGTCTCCTCAACAACTCTCAAGCAGCCGAATATTCCCCTCTCTGCTCACTATCCCAAAAAAGAACAGAGGTCCATACTCTGAAGAAATTAACCCAACAGTCTCTGAATTTGAAGACTAAGCCATATGCAGGACAAAATGAGTTACAGAGCTGAAAACTAGAGTTTTATGCAAGACTTATGTGCTGAACTGTGAACATGTCAGGCATGTCCCTTTCCTGCTCCCAAAATGCTAGCAACCAAGCATATACCTACTCCCACCCCATGCCCCACCACCACCAAACCTAATCAATTAGAGAGTATCCTCTGGAGAAACTGGGTAGTCCCAAAGAAAAGGCCTTCAGGCTCTGACATTACAGGGTTCCACAATAATAAAGCTGGTTCACCATCTAATCATCCTACAGAAAAGCCCGTTAGGCAACATACCTTGCCAACGCACCCAGAGTTTCCAAAGAGCCTTTTTTGTTTGTTTTTTTATTTTTGAGACGGAGTCTTGCTCTGTTGCCAGGCGCCAGGCCAGAGTGCAGTGGCGCAATCTCGCTCACTGCAACCTCCACCTCCAGGGTTCGAGCAATTCACCTGCCTCAGCCTCCCCAGTAACTGGGACTACAGGCATGTGCCACCACGCCCAGCTAATTGTTGTATTTTAGTAGAGGCGAGGTTTCACCATATTGGCCAGGATGGTCTCAATCTCTTGACCTCGTGATCTGCCCACCTCTGACTCCCAAAGTTCTGGGATTACAGCCATGAGCCACCATGCCCAGCCCAAAGAGCCTTTTTAAAAGTCACTCTTAAAAATAATAGCCAGCCTGGGCACGGTGGCTCACGCCTATAATCCCAGCACTTTGGGGGCGGGCAAATCGCCTGAGGTTGGGAGTTTGAGACCAATCTGATTAACATGGAGAAACCCCATCTCTACTAAAAATACAAAACATTAGCTGGGCGTGGTGGTGCACGCCCGTAGTCCCAGCTACTCAGGAGGCTGAGGCAGGAGAATTGTTCGAACCCGGGAGGCAGAGGTTGCGGTGAGCCAAGATCACGCCATTGCACTCCAGCCTAGGTAACAAAGCGAGATTCTGTCTCAAATAAATAAATAAATAAAAACCAAGGATTCCAGACATTTCAAAAAATGTCTTCAACATGCAAGACAAATACCAAAACAGAGAAAAATGAAATTCAGATGTTAGAAGGCAGAGAGTTCTTGACCCTGGAAAGAGTAAAGTCAAGTTACAATCACTGTTGGTGAAGCTGTTTGATCAACAGAGTTAGTGCTACTATGGCTACAGTCTCATATCGCCAAGGATTACATTCAGCTGCAAGTAACAGAAAACCAAACTACAAGGGCTTAAACAAAGAGCCGTTTATTTCTGTGACATAACAAGAAGTTGGAGGTAGCAGCTGCAGGCATTGGTTCAATATCTCAATCATGGCAGAAATGACACCTCTGCAATCTTCTCACTCTTTTCTTCAGGGTCCAAGATAGCTGCTGCAGTTTCAGGAATCACATATTGTTCAAGGCCACAGAGGGAAAAAAGGAGGCAAAGATGGTACCACCTATATCTGTCTTTATTGTATCATCTTATTGGCCAGAACCATGTCATGTGGCCTTCCATTTGGCTGAGAAAGTTCATACCTACACTAGGAAATGTCATTGCTGCCCCAATAAAATTAGGATTATCTCAACAAGAAAGAAGAGGGAAATGGTCACTAAACAGGTAACTAGCAGTGTCTATCACAGTCTTCAAACCAAATTGTAGCTCTCTGGAATGTACGCTTTCATAAGATCATAAATGATTGGTGGTGATATAGAAGAAAGACCTGGAAAATGTTGATGAAACTAAAGGTAGAGGTTTTGGTGTTTTATCTTTCAGATGACAAGAGTTTAGCCTTTTTATATCTGACATCACTTAAATGTCTTTCTTGTAACAAGGACCAGGAAGGAGCCACAGTACCACAAAAACATGAGGCTCTAAAGACATAGAATTCAACCTAAATGCCCATCAATGGCAGACTGGTTAAAGAATATGTAATATGTGCTCTGGAATACTACACAGCCATAAAAAGAATGAAATCATATCTTTTGCAGCAACATGGATGCAGCTGGAGACCATTATCCTAAGCAAATTAACTCAGGAACAGAAAACCAAATACTGCATGTTTTCAGTTATAAGTGGGAGTTAAACACTAAGGATACATGGACACAAACAAAGGAACAACAGAGACTGGGGCATACTTGAGAGTGAAGAGTGGGAGGAGAGTGAGGATCAAAAAACTCTATTGAGTACTATGCTTATTACCTGGGTGAGAAAATAATCAGTACACCAAATCCCTGTGACACGCAATTTACCCATGTATCAAACCTGCACATGTACCCCCGAACCTGAAATAAAAGTTGGGGGAGAAAAAGAAGGGACATATTTTAAAAGGAGAGACAACTTAACTTTAGGAATTAACATAAATGTTCACAAAATTAAAAAAATATGTATATATCACATTTATATAATATTTTCAAGTTGTATTTCCTACCTCTAACTTTAGTTTCGAGTTTTTACACACAATTACAAAATCAGTTCCCTCATGCCCCAACCACCTACCCCCACCAGCCTTCTTCTGCAGTAATAGAGTTTTCAGCTGGGCATTTGACCACACAGAAGCTACATCTCCCAGCCTTCCTTGCAGCTAGGTGTGGTCATGTGACAAAGTTCTTGCCAATGGAATATGAATAGAAATGATGGGTACATCTTCTGCATCACTTGCTTCAAAAGTATTGTTTGCCCTCCACATCCTCTCTTTCTCCTTCCTACGTGCAGGAGTATAGAGGTGCCAATGAGTTAGCTTCCACTATACACAATATTATAAGGGATGGCAGAGAAGCAGGATGGAAGGCACAGACACCTGGAGGATTTGTACTGAGTAGAGCCACCTCAACCTTGACCTCACACTTCCAGACTGTTATTTGAGAGAGACAAACTTCTATTGCTGCAAGAATTCTCATAAGTGAATATTTGCGTTTAATATCTATGGTATGTTCCAAAGTAGCTATAAGAAGCATACTATAGGCTCAAATGAGAACATTACACATCATTATGCACCAGCAGTTCCCATACTCATGTCAAGTATAACCTTATTCCAGTTAGAACTCCAAATGCAGAAATCTTTGTTTTGCCTCTCTTAACAGTGCCTGGAATAGTGCTGGAATATACAGGGCTCATGAGTATTTGTTGATTTAATGAATCTCTTTGGTCATTTCTCTTTTCTCCTTGGTTCCCTATTCCACCTCCCACTTCTTTTGCAGAAGAAAACCACATGTCTGATACATGAGGGCCTTGATCACAAAAGATAGAACTGTCCCCTACTTCTCATTATATGCTACAGTATTTTCATATTGTGCAGCCAGCAAAACGGTACGACCAATCACATACAGATAGTTGAATGTCTAGAATTTTTAAATTACACCTAAAAGATATGATGAAGAAAAAGAATTTGCATAGGCTTTACCTCTGCTCCTACTATTCGTGAAAAGCATATTGTCATGGTTGGTTGTGAATGGATTCTTCCTGACCTGTGCCACGGGCAAATGCTTCTGTGATCTTTAGGCTAAAGTTTTTTTGCTTTGCTTTGTTTTGTTTTTCTTTATGTTTTTGTTTTGTTTTGAGACAAAGTCTCACTCTGTTGCCCAAGCTGGAATGCTGTGGTCAATCTCGGCTCACTGCAACCTCCACCTCCCAGGTTCAAGCAATTCTCCTGACTCAGCCTCCTGAGTAGCTGGGACTACGGGTACCACCATGCCTGGCTGATTTTTTATTTTTATTTTTTAGTAGAGACAGGGTTTCACTATCTTGGCCAGGCTGGTCTTGAACTCCTGACCGTGATCCACCTGCCTCGGCCTCCCAAAGGGCTGGGATTACAGGCATGAGCCAACATGCCTAGCCTCTTCAGGCCAAAGTTTTAAGGAGCGGGAGTGAAGTGGTGAGGATAGGCAGCCATTTTGATGTAGCCAGGTCAAAATGGCCCTGTGTAAGTGTAAAATCACTGTTTTTTAAAAAAGCGCAAGTAATGGATGTGACAGACATTCCTGAACTTTGTTCCCCTCCTATCAGCACTGTCACTAAGATACTACCTATGCATTTAATGAGGTTTTTTTTTTTTGAACTGAGAATAATGGATTCTGTTTGGTGTGTGTGTGTGTGTGTGTGTGTGCGCGCGCGTGCATATTTTTCTCCCCAACCAGAGTCTAATGTATACAAGATCAAGGATAATATAATCCAGAGGTCTACAGAAAGCAGAGTGTCCATCCTCTAGCGTAGAACAGTTTAAAAATACCACTTAAAAAAATTTCTCTGACACAGTGGCTCATGCTTATAATCCCAGCACTTTGGGAGGCCGAGGTAGGTGGATCATCTGAGGTCAGGAGTTCAAGACCAGCCTGGCCAACGTGGCGAAACCCCGTCTCTACTAAAAATACAAAAATTAGCCAGGTGTGGTGACAAGTGCCTGTAATCCCAGCTACTTGGGAGGCTGAGGCAGAGAGAATTGTTTAAAACCCAGGAGGCAGAGGTTGAGATCGTGCCACTGCACTTTAGCCTGGGCAATAGAGCAAGATTCTGTCTCAAAAAAAAAAAAAATTCTCCTCTTTCAGTATAAGAATCCAAGATCCTATAGCAATTCATTTTCCTATTACCCAAAAAGATTTCATCAAGCTTTACATTCTTTAATAATTTTATTAATATTAATTATACTAATTAATAATTATGATTTTACCATCAGAAACAAGGGGACCATTAATTTTTCAGCCTGGAGGGATTAGAGAGAGGTCCTTAGCTCCACAGCCCGTGTGGCTTTGGTTCCTTCAGAGGCAGTTCATTGGTCATTTGGGCCAGTATGTGATTTGCATGAAGGCCTTATAAGCCAAGGAAGAGTGATCATGAATGGTCCACCAGGACTGGTCACTATGGAGAAAAAGACTGAAACAAACAGATGTCCACCACTTAACTGACCTGTGAGCACCAGGAGAGAAAGTGTCCCTCACTGAGGGGGAGTAAAAGTCAAAGTGGAAAAGTGAATCTAAGATGAGAACCGGGTTCTAGATTCCAACTATTTGAAAACTGTTTGACTAAAGGCTCATATTCTTGTCTCTTTTTTTTCTTGCTCTGTCACTCAGGCTGGAGTGCAGTGGTGCGATCTTGGCTCACTGCAACCTCCAACTTCCCAAGTTCAAGCAATTCTCCTGCCTCAGCCTCCTGAGTAGCTGAGATTACAGGTGCGAGCCATGACGGCCCGGCTAATTTCTGTATTTTTAGTAAAGACAGGGTTTCACCATGTTGGCTAGCTGGTCTTGAACTCCTGACCTTGTGATCCACCCACCTCAGCCTCCTGAAGTGCTGGGATTTCAGGTGTGAGCCACAGCACCCGGCCAGTCTTATCTTTTAAACAGTCTTCTGGCTGACTCAGTCATGGGGACAGATGTCCTGTGGCATCCTCAGGATGGCAGCTCAGTGATACTGGATTGAGCATTCTGGGGCAGTAGGTGGGGAGGGGCTTCAGATCCAGTTGGTATCCAGGGTCTTTGCTGGTCTCTGCTGTGGAAGGACTAGTTTAATCTTATTCCTGGATCATGACCCCTGAATGAAAATGTTCCTTTCTCCCTGCTACTCATGGTATTCTGCCACCACTGATGGAGTTGATGCTTTTGTCGATTTGCTTTTTAGTCGGGAAGTTTCTAAGTACACGGCTGTTTGTCCCAGCACATGCCTGTATTCAGTGGTGTGCTGGCAAATGTTTAACTGGCTATCTCCAAATTACTTCTCTTCCTCGGGCACCTAACTGCTCAGGGCTGTCCCTAGCATGCCTCTGCCAGGACTGTCCGTTACTCTAGCTATGCCCCCATGGGCTCTCCCTAATCTTCCAGTATACCGCATTTTGTCCCAAACAGTTTACATATGTGACCTCATGCAATCCTGAGAGCAACTCTGGCAAGGTAGATACCAGAGGGTAGAGCATCTCAAAGATCACACACATTTCTTCTCTGGTCTCTAGGTAAATAGAGATGAGAGCCTGGGATGGCCAGAAGCAGACAGGGACTCCAGAGAGTGGCACTGAGAAAATTCATGGTGATGTCCCACATTCCCTTTCCCTTCAGCCCTCTTCTCATGCAAGACTGTGCTACTGGCCAAATCAGAGAGGAGCTGGGGAACAGGCAGCCTTGCTGTCACCTCCTGGTCCCAGTCCTAGCCTCCACACCCTCATCTTGATCAGCCCCATTCACTTTTATTTTTTCTAAGACAGAGTTTTGCTCTGTCGACTAGGCTGGAGTACAATGGTGTGATTTCTGCTCACTGCAATCTCTGCCTCCCAGGCTCAAGCAATTCTCCTGCCTCAGCTTCCCAGGTAGCTGGGATTACAGGCATGTGCCACCATGCCCAGCTAATTTTGTATTTTTAGTACAGACAAGGTTTCTCCATGTTGGTCAGGCTGG
The DNA here is from genome assembly GCF_030222135.1 of Aotus nancymaae. Taxonomy (NCBI): domain Eukaryota; kingdom Metazoa; phylum Chordata; class Mammalia; order Primates; family Aotidae; genus Aotus; species Aotus nancymaae. The sequence continues at coordinate 37,410,834 of NW_026988471.1, forward strand.
TCTTGAACTCCTGACCTCGGGTGATCTGCCTGCCTTGGCCTTCCAAAGTGCTGGGATTACAGGTGTGAGCCACCACACCCGGCCACTTTTTTTTTTTTTTGAGATGGAGTCTCACTCTGTCACCCAGGCTAGAGGGCAGAGGCATGATCTCGCCTCACTGCAACCTCCACCTCCCAGGTTCAAGCAATTTTCCTACCTCAGCCTCCTGAATAGTTGGGATTACAGGCACATGCCACCACGCCCAGCTAATTTTTTGTGTTTTTAGTAGAGACAAAGAGTTTCACCACATTGACCAGGCTGGTCTTGAACTCCTGACCTCAGATGATCCACCAGCCTCGGCCTCCCAAAGTGCTATGATTACAGGCATGAGTCACTGTGCCTTGCCTCCATTCGCTTTTTCAATAAATATTTATTAATTGTCTTTTATGGACAAGGTACACACTAGGTATTTCAGGGAATGCAATCGTGAGTAAACCATGATTCTCATTTGTCTTCTAAGAGATTATAATCTAGAATAGATGAGATGCATACACAAATTATGATTTTTAAAATTTGCTACTTTATAAGTGTCAGAAGAGTTTTAAAGACATAGCTCACAGCTCAAGACCAGCTTGCATTTAGATTGGTGATTTGTCATTTAACGAAATATGTCAATCACCATTAAAGACAGATGGACTAAACATGGAAAAATGGAAATATTTGTTAATGTGGTGGAATTATGGGTGATTTTTCCCCAGTGGTTTTGATTTACATTACCATTATATAATGGTGCTTGAGCTTTGTTATGTTTAAAAGAAAAAGTTGAAATTGTTGTCATCCACAACCCAGCTCCAGGGACTCATTCCCAGGTTAGCTTAGCTCATCTCTGAATTAATCTCCTGAGGATCCGAGAAAACTCTATAGAGTTCCACACAACACCGCCAGCTTTACATAGTCATAGTAAAATATTTTTAAACCATTTGAGGATGTTTTCTATATTATATAAAACATGAAATAGTTTTTAAAGACACATTGTGGGTCTCTTTTGCCCCCACATCCTTTTGATGTTGGTGATAACAGTCCCACAAGGGCACACTGTCAGTTAACTGGATAGGAAGCTTTATTAGGCAAACAGGTGCCAGCAGTGGTGCAAGCTACTAACTTACAAATGATTGTATTAGTCAGGATTCTCTAGAGGGACATACCTAATACGATATAGGTATATATAAAGGGGAGTTTATTAAGGAGTGACTCACACAATCACAAGGTGAGGTCCCACAATAGGTCATCTGCAAGCTGAGGAGCAAGGAAGCCAGTCCGAGCCCCAAAACCTTAAATGCAGGGAACCAACAGTGCAGCCTTGTCTGTGGTCAAAGGTCCACGAGTCCCAAAGCTGAAGAACCTGGAGTCAGATGTTTGAGAGCAGGAAGCATCCAGCACGGGAGAAAGCGGAGCCCAGAAGACTCAGCCAGTCTAGTCTTTCCATGTTCTTCTGCCTGCTTTTTATTATGGCTGTGCTGGTAGCTGATTAGATTGTGCCCTCCCAGGTTGGGGTGGGTCTGCCTTTTCCAGACCACTGACTCAAATGTTAATCCCCCTTGGCAACGCCCTCACAGACACACCCAGGAACAATCCTTTGCATCCTTCAATCTAATCAAGTTGACACTCAGTATTAACCATAACAATGATCATTACCTGATTACTTGCATTTAACACCAATCTAAGCCAAGAGTCCTCTGATGAGAAACTGGGCTCCATAAATATGAGGAAAGAGTCCTCTGAGTCCTTGGCAGCCATTAAGGCACTCCCATTAACAGCCTCCCTCATACCCTATATAGGATTTCCCACTCATAAAAAAGCACATGGGGCCTATATCAGCCTTTAACAAGATATAATTCCTGAAGCTGCAATGACCGTCTTGGACCATGAGGAAACGAAGGAGAAAACCACAAAGGTGCCATTTCTGCTGTAATTGAGATATTGAACCAATGCCTGCAGCTGCTACCTCCAACTTCTTGTTATGTCACAATAACAAACAGCCATTTGTTTAAGCCATTACAGTCTGGTGGTGGGTTATTTGCAGTTGAACGTAATCCTTGGTCATATGAGACTGTGGTCATAGCAGTGCTAACTACAGATCAAACAGCTTTACAAGCAGTGATTGTAACTCAACCTTACTCTTTCCAGGGTCAAGAACTCTCTGACTTCTAACATCTGAATTCCATTTTTCTGTTTGTTTTGGTATGTGTCTTTCATGTTGCAGGTTTTCTTGAAATGTCAGGGTCCTTGGCTGAGTTTTTAAGACTGCCTCCTGCCGGGCGCAGTGGCTCACGCCTATAATCCCAGCACTTTGGGAGTCCGAGGCGGGTGGATCACGAGGTCAAGAGATCGAGACCATCCTGGTCAACATGGTGAAACCCCATCTCTACTAAAAATACAAAAAATTAGCTGGGCATGGTGGCACGTGCCTGTAGTCCCAGCTACTCGGGAGGCTGAGGCAGGAGAATTGCCTGAACCCAGGAGGCAGAGGTTGCAGTGAGCCGAGATCGCACCATTGCACTCCAGCCTGGGTAACAAAAGCAAAACTCCGTCTCCAAAAAAAAAAAAAAAAAAAGAAAAGACTGCCTCCTAAAAAGGCTCTTTGGAAGCTCTGGGTGCATTGGCAAGGTGTGTTGCCTAAGAGCTTTTCTGTAGGACATTTAGATGGTGAACTAGCTTTATTTATTTATTTATTTTTTCTTTCTAAGGATTTAGACAAGCATGAACCAGCTTTATTATTGGGGGACTCTGTAATGTCAGCAGCAGCCCCTCCAGAGAGATACTTCCACCATTTCTCCTCATCAGCTTCACCTTCCACTGTTCCCAACCCCAACTCCAGCCTCTCCAGTGACCTGAGACTTTCAGGAAAGAATTTAGGGAATATAGATCTTTATTTTAGAGGATGATATAGCCAGAATGTATCTGAAGCTCTGTGTCAAGTCATGTTATAGCAGTGCTCTATATTTCTTGGTGATATCACAGTGTTCTGTACTCAGCTTAGTGACAGCCTGACTGAAAAAAAAATAAGTAATAATAAATAATGATATTTGACATATTGAGTGCCAGGTCCAGCCGGTAGACCCTGACTCAGCAATGGATGAACAAATGCACTCAGACACAGATATCCAGTGAAAGAGCAGGCTGGGGGTCTGGGCAGCTTACAGACTCCAAGGAGGATGCTGTAAAGAGTCAGCAGCCATGGCCCTGACCAGCTGGTACTCTGGCCATTTATTCAGTATAGATTTAATGACAGAGGCTTTGAGTCAACACGCTTGTGAATAATGATTAAAGGCCAGGTTCCCAGGCCTAAAGCAAACACCATTTGTGGGTAATAACATTGTTGAGACACCCCCTCCCTCTCCCCCTTCCCACCTCCCCTTCCCACCCCCCCAGGTTTAGTGGCCCACACCTGTAATCCTAGCACTTTGGGGGACAGAGGTGAGTGAATTACCTGAGGTCAGGAGTTGGGGGTGTAATCCCAGGTACTTGGGAGGCTGAGCCAGGAGAATTGCTTGAACCCAAGAGGTGGAGGTTGTAGTGAGCCAAGATTTCACCACTGCACTCCAGCCTGGGCAACAGAGCGAGACTCAGTCTTACAAAAAAAAAAGAAAGAAAGAAAATTTAACAGTAGGCTATCATGACAAAAAAAAAAAAAAAAAAAAAAAAGAGAGAGAGAGAAGATCAGGCCAGGCAAGGTGGTTTATGCCTGTAATCCCAGAACTTTGGGAGGCTGAGGCAGGTGGATTGTTTGAGGCCAGGAGTCCAAGACCAGCCTGGGCAACATAGTGAGAACCCATCTCTATCTTAAAAAGTAAAAAAATTTTAATTAAAAAAAAAGTCATTAGTAAACTAGAAGACAGAAGTCAAGAAATTTCTCAGAATACAGTACAAAGAGAAAAAGAGTATCTTCAAAAACCCTCTAGCAAGTGGTACATTAAAATCATATCCTTTAAAATCTGAAATTTTAAAATGATGCCTACTATCATCACATCTATCAAATATTATACTAGGGGTCTAACCAGCCCAATAAGAAAAGAAAGAAAGAACTGGAAAAGTAGAAAGAAAACTGTAGTTATTTGAAAATGATAGATGATGGAATAATCTACGGATAAATTCTTAGAATAAGAGTTGGTAGTGTTCTTGGATATGAAAATCTATTCACAAATATCAACAGTATTACTATAAAGTGTAAGATATAATAAAATTAATTTTTTTTTGAGATAGAGTTTCGCTCTTGTTGCCCAGGATGGAGTGCCATGGCATGATCTCAGCTCACCGCAACCTCCACCTCCTGGGTTCAACCAATTTTCCTGCCTCAGCCTCCTAAGTAGCTGGGACTGCAGGCACCCACCATCATGCCTGGCTAATTTTTGTATTTTTAATAGAGACGGGGTTTCATTATGTTGGCCAGGCTGGTCTCGATCTCCTGACCTCATGATCCACCTGCCTAGGCCTCCCAAAGTGCTGGGATTAGAGGCGTGAGCCACCACAACCAGCCAAAATTAATTTTTTAAATACCATTAAAATGGCAATTAAAACCATAAAGTGATTAGAAATAAATCCAGCAAATTATTTTTGTAACAGCTATGTGTAGAACAATACTGCATTTGTGTCCTATTGCTGCTGTAACACATGACCACAAACTTGGGATCTTAAAACAACTCAAATTAATTATCTTACTGTTCTAGAGGTCAGAAGTAGGAAACGGTCTTATGGGACAAAATCAAGTTGTCATAGCCACGTTCTTTCTGGAGGCTCTAGGGGAGAACATTTTCATTGCCTTTTTCATATGCTACAGGCTGCCTGCATTTCTTGGCTAGTGGCCCCTTTCTTGATCCTCAAATTCAAACCCTGCTTCAGTCCTCACATCTTCTCTCTGACTTTGACCCTCTTATCTTCCTCTTATAAGATCCTTGTGATTACACTGGGCCCATCTGGATAACTCAGATGTAAGGTAACATATCACAGGCTCTGGGCATTAGGACATGGACATCTTAGCAGGGGGCATAATTCTGTCTGCCACAAATATAAATGGAAAGACATACTCTGGTTTTTTGTTTGTTTGTTCGAGGTAAGGTCTCACTGTTAGCCCAGGCTGGAGTGCAGTGGCACAACTATGGTTCACTGTTACCTCAATATCCTGGGCTAAAGCAATCCTTCTGCCTCAGCCTTCCAAGTAGCTGGGACTACAGGCACGTGCCATTGTGCCCAGTTAATTTTGTATTTTGTGTAGAGACAGGGTCTCACCATCTTTCCCAGCTGGTCTTGAACTTCTGGCCTCAAGTAATCCTCCTGGGATTGTAGGTGTGAACTGCCATGCCCAGCTAAGACATACCTTTTTCATAAACGGAACATCATAAAGATGTCTGTTCTCTCAAATTAATTTATAGATTGAATGCAATTCTGAATCATATTCCATCAGTGTTTTTTTTTTTTCATTAAACTTTACAAGGTTTTTCCCAGCATTTATATGAAAGAACAAAGTGCCAAGCATAGTTAAGACACTCCTGAAGAACAGGTGTAAAGATCTGCCCTACAAGATATTAAGACTTTGTACGACGAAGCTATAATATTTAAGACTTTGTGGACCCGGCACAGTGGCTCATGCCTGTAATCCCAGCACTTTGGGAGGCTGAGGTGGGCAGATCACCTGAGGTTGTGAGTTCGAGACCAGCCTGACCAACAGGAAGAAACCCATCTCTACTAAAAATACAAAAATTAGCTGGTGCGGTGGCTCATGCCTGTAATCCCAGCTACTCAGGAGGCTGAGAGACAGGAGACCTGCTTGAACCTGGGAGGTGGAGGTTGCAGTGAGCCGAGATCCTCCATTGCACTCCAGCCTGGGCAACAAGAGTGAGACTCTGTCTCAAAAAATATATATATATATATTTAAGACTTTGTGGTATTGACCAGAGACAAATCCACCAGGAGAACAGACTCATGTAGAGACCTGATATATAATAGCACTGTACTGCAACAGGTCATAGAAGCATGCATACACTATATTGCATTTATACAAAAGTTGAAAACAGGAAATATCAAGCAATATATTATTTAGAGACATACACACATACACACATATGTATGGTAAAACTATAAAGAAAGCCAAGACATAAAATTTAAGACTGGTAACCCCAAGACTAGGAAGGTTGAGACTGGCAAGTTTTATACAACGCTTTCCAAAGTACTGCTAATGTTCTTTTTTTTTTTTTTTTTTTTGAGACGGAGTCTCGCTCTGACACCAGGCTGGAGTGTAGTGGCACAATCTCGGCTCACTGTAACCGCCACCTCCCAGTTCAAGTGATTCTTCTGCCTCAGCCTACCAAATAGCTGGGACTACAGGTGCGCACCACCATGCCCAGCTAATTTTTGTATTTTTTAGTAGAGACAGGGTTTCACCATGTTGGTCAGGATGGTCTTGATCTCTTGACCTCGTGATCTGCCCACCTCGGCCTCCCAATGTGCTGGGATTACAGGCGTGAGCCACCACACCCGGCCACGTTCTATTTCTTTTTTTTTTTTGGGGGGGGGGGGCTGCCCCACAGGGCAGACAGGTTTATTGAGCAGCAGCCGGGAAAATCAGCGGTTGGACTTGGACATACGCTCCAGCTCGTCCTTCTTCTTGATAGCATAGGAGTTGGAAGAGCCCTTGGCAGCATTGATGAGCTCATCTGCCAGGCACTCAGCAATGGTCTTGATGTTCCGGAAGGCAGCCTCACGAGCGCCTGCGCACAGCAGCCAGATGGCCTGATTCACCCGGCGCAGTGGGGACACGTCCACAGCCTGTCGTCTCACAGTCCCGGCTCGCCCAATGCGTGTGGAGTCCTCCCGGGGACCACTGTTGATGATGGCGTTTACCAGGACCTGCAGAGGGTTCTCGCCTGTGAGCAGGTGGATGATCTCGAAGGCGTGCTTGACGATGCGCACGGTCATGAGCTTCTTGCCGTTGTTACGGCCGTGCATCATCATGGAGTTAGTGAGGCGCTCCACGATGGGGCACTGGGCTTTGTGGAAGCGTTTCGCGGCATACCGCCCTGCGCTGTGAGGCAGGTACTTGGCATACTTCTCCTTCACGGCAATGTAATCCTGCAGGGAAATGTCATTGATCTGCACATCATCGGTGCTCCACTTCCCGAAGAGCTTGATGTCAGGGGTCTCTGCTACTGCTGGCGCTGCTGTCTCCCACTCGGTCATCCTGAGAGCACAGCTTGAGCGTCTCTCTCGTTCCGCGTGGAACACGCGCCGCTCTGGTACAGAAGGAAAGACGTTCTATTTCTTAAGCTAAGTGTGGGGTACAGAGATGTTAATTTTATTAGTCTTTTTTTTTTTTTTTTTGAGACAGAGTCTCACTGTGTCACCCAGGCTGCAGTGCAGTGGCACAATCTCAATTTGAGCTCACTGCAACCTCCACCTCCCAGATTCAAGAGATTCTCATGCCTCAGCCTCCAGAGTAGCTGGGATTACATATGGGCGTGTGCCACCATGCCTGGCTAATTTTTGTATTTTTAGTAGAGACGAGGTTTCACCATATTGGCCAGGCTGGTCTCGAACTCCTGACCTCAAGCGATCTACCTGCCTCAGCCTCCCAAAGTGTTGGGAGTTACAGGCGTGAGCCCCTGCACCCAGCTTATGATTACTCTTTAAATTGTGCCATATGTTGTAGATACCCTTTTGTTTGAATAATAGCATCATATTTTTACTTTAAAAGGTAATCTGAGTTCATTTAAAAATTTGCTTAAAGCAAGTTAAAAATGCATAAAAACAATGTAGAGTTAAAGTATCAGCGTTGTATCCAGTTCATATAAATTGATCAGATAAATATTCAGACCATATTAAAAATGGCATACTTTCATTAATAAACAAATTCACACAAAAAGAAATCTAAATGGCAGTTAAATATATGGAATTTTAAAATCTTCCATCAATCTCGTAGTTAAAAAATGAAATATTTAAATATTATGCCTATCTAACTCAAAGGGGTTTAAAAATATCATATTGGTTGCTGGTATGACACTGCTGATACGCAGATAAATCAATATGAATTTGTAAAAACAATTTATTAATATCTATCAGGGGTCCTAAAGTATTTATGCCCTTATGTTAAATAATACCACTTCCAGAAATCTGTAGTAGAGATAATTCTTATATATCAAGAAATATTTTTGTGACAAAAAAATAATAATATCAGCTGAATGCTTAAGCTAGTGCCAAGTATGATGCTAAATCTGCCCCACGAATTAGGTGACTTGGGTAATTGCCAACATTACTCAGCCTAGAAATACTAGGAGGGCCAGGATCGAAACCTGGCAATGTGATTCCAGAGCCCATATTTTTAAGTGCCACACCATACTGTAGCATTGCCACCTCGTTCCTAATTATTGAGAGGAAAAAAAACCAATTTAATGATTCAATAAACAGTGTGAGACAATTATTCAAAATGAAAATAAAAGAAAAAAACTAGCAATGACCTGAATATTCAGTAATACCCAAATAGCAAAATTAAGTATAATATATTTATATGTAACAGACAGGGGAAAACCACTCATTTCAGAAATTTTAATACATAAAAAAACACATCTTAAAATTGAAGAAATATGGTATTGTGATTCAGTACAAATGTATCATTGTTATAATTAAACTAAAAATTAAAGTCCTACTGATTGTGTGTTCACAGTATCATCTTAGCAAAGAACCACACATTCTTTTTTTTTTTTTTTTTTTTTTTGAGATGGAGTATTGCTCTGTCTCCCAGGCTGGAGTGCAATGGTGCAATCTCAGCTCACTGCAACCTCCGCCTCCTGGATTCAAGCGATTCTCCTGCCTGAGCCTCCTAAGTAGCTGGGATTATAGGCACCCTCCACAATGCCTGGCTAATTTTTGTATTTTTGTAGAGACAGGCTTTCACAATGTTGGTCAGGCAGGTCTTGAACTCCTGACCTCAGGTCATCTGCCTGCCTCAGCCTCCCAAAGTGCTGGCATGAGTCACTGTGTCCAGCCCACACATTCTTTATTTCTATTTTAATTTAATGTTAATAGATAAGACATTCATTCACATTGTCCAAGCAGCAAACAAGTATAAAAATATACACAATAGGCCAGGCGCAGTGGCTCATGCCTGTAATCACAGCACTTTGGGAGGCCAAGGCGGGTGGATCACGAGGTCAAGAGATTGAGACCGTCCTGGCCAACATGGTGAAACCCCGTCTCTACTAAAATACAAAAATTAGCTGGGTGTGGTGGCTCACGCCTGTAGTTCCAGCTACTCGGGAGGCTGAGACAGCTTGAACCCGGGAAGCAGAGGTTGCAGTGAGCTGAGATTGCGCCCTGCACTCCAGCCTGGCACCTGGCAACAGAGCAAGACTCTGTCTCAAAAAAAAAATAATAATAATTACATATATATATATATATATATATATATGTGCACACACACACACAATAGGCTGGGTGCAGTGGCCCACGCCTGTAATCCCAGCACTTTGGGAGGCCTAGGCGGGCGGATCACCTGAGGTCAGGAGTTTGAGACCAGCCTGACCAACATGGAGAAAATCCGTCTCTACTAAAAATACAAAAAATTAGTCGGGTGTGGTGGCACATGCCTGTAATCCCAGCATAATCAAGAGACTGAGGCATGAGAATCACTTGGGAGGTGAAGGTTGCTGTGAGTCAAGATCGCGCCATTGCACTCCAGCCTGGGCAACAACTATATATATATATAGTCTTACCCCTACTCTGTGCCAGTGCCTGCTGGTTTACACATTCTTAGCCTCAAATAGGTTATGAATATTATTAGTTTCTTGTCTGGCTTACTAGGAGGCTGTTCCTAGTCAAAGGCAATATATATTCTTTGTCCTCTTCCTTTTTTATACAAATTATAAAAGACTACACCCGTTTTTCCAGCAAGTTACTTTTCACATTTAATAGATCTTGAAGATCTGTCTAAATCAATACAAAAGCACTTACTCATTCTTTTAATAGCTGTGTAGTATTCCACAGTGTAGCTATGCCATAAATAATTTAAAAAGGCCTGTACTAATTGATATTTATGTTGCTTCCAATTTATTTTCTAAAAAACTTTTCTAAAGTGACCATTTCTTTTGCTATTAAAAAAAAAAATGGACAGGCACCATGGCTCACACCTGTAATTCCAGCATTTTGGGAGGCTGAAGTGGGCAGATCATGAGGTCAAGAGATCAAGACTATCCTGGCCAACATGGAGAAACCCTGTCTCTACTAAAAATACAAAAATTAGCCAGGTGTGGTGGTATGCACTTGTAATCCCAGCTACTCGGGAGGCTCTGACAGGAGAATCGCTTGAACCCAGGAGGTGAAGGTTGCAGTGAGCTGAGATTGCGTCATTGCACTCCAGCCTGGGCAACAAGAGCAGAATATCATCTCAAAAAAAAAAAGCAATAAATGACATTTCTTCAATACTCTCTCTAGAAATTATTAAAAGTATAAGAGAATGCTTGGTCTAAATATATGTACATTTGTAATTTTTCAAAATAACTTTAACTTTTATTTTAGATTCAAGGGATGCATGTGTGGGGGTACATTTTAGATTCAAGGGGTTCATCATGCACTGTACCCATATTTGCTACATCATGGGTATACTGTGTGATGCTGAGGTTTGGGGCGTGAATGATTCCATAACCCAGGTAATGAGCATAATACTCAGTAGTTAGTTCTTCAACTCTTGCTGCCCTCCCTTCCTCTCCCATCGAGTGGTTTCCCAGTGTCTTTGTTGCCGTCTTTATGTCCCTGAGTACCCAATGTTTAGCTCCTACTTATACATAAGAACATTCAGTGTTTGGTTTTCTGTTCCTGCATTAATTTGCTTAGGATAATGGCCTCCAGCTGCAACTATGTGGCTGCAAAGAATACGATTTTTTTTGTGGCTGCACAATTGTAATTTTAATGGATACCTCTAATCTCTAATCAGCTAACATCGTGATGCTGTTAAGTTCCTCCCTGAGAACATGGTCTGCCTTTCCGTATGTCCCAGTCTTTTTTTGTGAAGGACAACACGATCTGGATCCACTACTTTTCAAAAAGCAGTATATATATGCAAAACTTTACCAATGAGTTCAGTTAAAAGGAAATGGGTCACTATGTTAATATTAAATAATCTATCAGGACAGGTGGGATTTGGAGTTATCTGGAATATAGGTTATATGGGTACTCTTCTTTATTCTTTCTTGCATTTTGCAATTTCTTGTTTTATTTTGTCTCATTACCTTTGTAATACCCTGGGTGACAGAGTAAGACTCTGTCTCAAAAAAAGTTTTTTTTCTTTAATCACAGAATAGTCAATAACTTTCAAAGTAATAAAATTTAGCATGGTTCACCAGAGGAAAAGCAGTAGAAATCTATCAAAGATTGCCCCAAAGAATTAGGTACTTTGAGATGAAATTTAAACTGTATAGATAAAGCACATTCCCCCTTTGACCTCACCATGTCCCTATATCGGGTGACAAAGTCATGAAAGACCAATAAAGAGGAAGCTGTACCCTTGCTCTGAGTTTGACCTTTCTCAAAGCAGAATGTGGTTTTGCTAAAATAAGAAAAGAATCTATCAAGGTCATGCAGTACTTGATTGTTATCTTACAAAATTTGGCAGAAGCTTTCCCCTAAATCAGCAATGCTGACAATTCCATTAAAAAATGTATTTAAGCTGGTACCAATGCTGTTGATGCATAATCTCATTTTAGGAAACTTCATTGTTTTTGGAAATCACAGTTTTAGAGATTTGTAATTTGATTTTTAAGTAGGATAATTTAAATAAAGAGTGCCTGAAAGGAAAAATTCTAATATAATTGAGACTCATTGGAGGAAAATTTTACTGAAAATACTACATAGGACATTTCCTATGTAGTATAAATGACTTTTCCCCTTTAGTCAATTTTTTAAGTCTTTTTTTTATGGCCCCAGACCTTTTGTTGGTTTGTTGTTGTCATTATTTTTTGTATGTTTGAGATGGGATCTTACTCTGTCACCAAGGCTGGCATGCAGTTGCACCACTGTAGCTCACGGCCGCCTCAAACTCCTGGGCTAGGCGTTCCTCCTGCCTCAGCCTCCCAAGCAGCTAGGACTACAGGCACATGCCACCACACCTGACTTATTTTTTAAAGTAATATTTGTAGATACCAGGTCTTGCTATTTTACCCAGGCTTGTCTTGAGCTCCTAGCCTCAAGTGATCCTGCCTTGGCCTTGGCCTGCCAAAGCACTGGGATTACAAGAATGAGCTACTATACCTCAAAACCTTTTGAACTTCTTATTTTGGGAAGAAGGAAAGAGGGAAGAAAAGAAAAGCAGGTCTTAAAATCCTGGGGGAAGCAGAGGAAGGACTATCCTTAATTATATTAGGGGCTCATCCTAGGCAAGATTACAAGGACATTTCCTTTTCTTCTGCTATCATACTTCCCAGTATCCTCTCCAACTTACACCTGTTTTGTATTTCTTCAAACTCTTGCTCCCAGCTAGATGTCAAACATGGATAACTATCTAATAAACAGATCCTCTCTGAGATGGTTTCCCTTTCCAAAGATTATTCTGATTTCTAAAGACCAAATAAACAAACGTAAGTCTGATAGTGGTATTTTAGAAAATATGAGAAAGCACTGGGTGTGGTGGCTCATGCCTGTAATCCCAGCACTTTGGGAGGCCAAGTCGGGAGGATAACTTGAGGTGAGGCATTTGAGACCAACCTGGGTAACAAAGTAAAACCTCATCTCTACAAAAAATACAAAATTTAGCCAGGTGTGGTGGTGCACACCTGTGGTTCCAGCTACTGGGGAGGCTGAGATGGGAGGCTCCCTAGAGCCCAGGAGGCAGAGGTTGCAGTGAGCTGAGATTGCACCACTGCACTACATCCTGGGTGACAGAATGAGACCTTGTCTCAAAAAATAAAAAATAGAAAGAAAATATGAGAGGTGGTGGAAAAACATCAGAGGCTCTTATCAGCATCCCTGGCTCACAACACACAGGTTGGTCACATATGCCACCTGCTTAAGATTAGTCTCAGGTCCCCAAAATGCCCTAGAAAATATCTTGATTATTTCTGCCTTCAAATAAAGAAAGAAGGAAGATTTAAAGTGACAGCATATAGGTTTTGTTTTTTGAAGCAAAAGAAAACTTCCAAATCATATGTCATTAGGGTTTTGTTTAATACACTCAGAATATGCTTAAACTATCAGACACAGGAGATTCACAAAGTATTCATAGAAAAGTAATAAATGAAGATATATACTACATCTAATGTGTATCTCAGTACCAGAAATAATTGATCCTCCTAATTATAGGAGGATTTTTTTTGTTACTTGGCAGTTCACTGAGTGTTTCCAGATCAGGGACAATGAAAGCTCCCACCTACTATAGACTTTTGTTCTCTGTCTGAGTGCAGTGGCTCACACCTGTAGCACTTTGGGAGGGCAGGCGGGGTGGATCACTTGAGGCCAGGAGTTCGAGACAAGCCTGGCCAACACGGTGAAACCCTGTCTCTACTAAAAATACAAAAAAATTAGCAGGCATGGTGGTGGGAGCCTGTAGACCCAGTTACTCCAGAGACTGAGCCACAAGAATCACTTGAACCTGGGAGGCGGAGGCTGAAATGAGCCAAGATCGCACCACTGCACTCCAGCCTAGGCCACGGAGCGAGACCTCCATCTCAAAAAAAAAAAAAAAAAAAGGCTTTTATTCCCCTGACTTAATAAAAATGGGGCAGCCTAGAGAGATTCATAAACTACACAGTATAAAAATATACAAATCAACATTAAAAGAAATCATAAATTCTGGTTAGAAAATAAAGCCACAATGTAGTTAATACACAAAAGTAATGCCATGAGAATTTTTCCTGTTAATATAGGCAGACTTGTCTATTTGGCTTTGAGCTTCCTAGCAGCCCAAGTGGGAATCTAGATTAGTTAGAACAATCAAAAGGCAAGTTAGACTTCTGTTTACAGAGTCCAAGACAACAGGGCCCAGATCTTGTTCAGTGCGCCATCATGCATTTATCTGAGCTATTCTATGAATGTCACTGAAATAATTTAGCTCTGTGCCCCTACCCAGATCTCACGCTGAACTGCGGTCCCCAATGTTGGGGGAAGGACTTGGTAGGAGGTGATTGAATCGTGAGGGCAGATTTCCCCCTTCCTGTTCCTGTGATAGTGAGTGAGTTCAGCTGGGCGGGGTGGCTCATGCCTGTAATCGCAGCACTTTGAGAGGCCGAAGCAGGTGGATCACCTGAGGTCAGGAGTTAGAGACCAGCTTGGCCAACATGGTGAAACCCCAACTCTACAAAAATTAGCTGGGCCTAATGGCGGATGCCTGTAAACCCAGCTACTCAGCAGGCTGAGGCAGGAGAATCACTTGAACCCAGGAGGCGGAGGTTGAAGTGAGCAGAGATCATGCCATTGCACTCCAGCCTGGGCAACAGAGTGAGACTCCATCTCAAAAAATAAAGATCTGGTTAGGTAGCAGTTCCCCCTTCTTTATCCTGCTCTGCCATGATAAGGTTTGCTTGCTTCCCCTTCACCTTCCACCATGATTGTAAGTTTCCTGAAGCCACCCAGTCATGCTTCCTATATAGCCTGTGGAACTGTGAGTCAATTAAATATCTTTCTTCATAGATTACCCAGTCTCAGGTAGTTCTTTATTACACTGTGAGAACAGACTAATACAGTTACCAAGGGACTAGGATGCAGAATTATAGTAGGGAGAAGTCAGGATATGTCTAGGAGAGGCATTCCACTAAATCTGATGGCTAGAGGGAACTCGCAGACCAACTTCAGCAACACCTGGTGTCGTGATACAGCTGCCACCTGGCTTAGCTTAATCCATCGGGGAAAACTGTAAGTCCCAAGATTAAGAGAAAGCAGCAAGAACTCCATCCAAAATAATGAAGAAAGAGAGAAAGAGAGAGAGAAAGAAAGAAAGAGAAGGAAGGAAGGACAGACAAATGGACGGGAGGAAGCGAGGCAGAGAGAAATAGAAGGGAAGGAAAGGCATTTATTACACAGAATAAAGAAAATAGTAGAAAGTATGAAAAGTGAAATTTGACCGAGTGTGCTGGCTCACACCTATAATCCTACCACTTTGAGAGGCCAAGGCAGATGGATCATGAGGTCAAGAGAGCAAGAGCATCCTGGCCAACATGAAGAAACCCTGTCTCTACTAAAAATGCAAAAATTAGCTGGGCATGGTGGTGCATGCCTATAGTCCCAGCTACTTGGGAGGCTGAGGCAGGAGAATTGCTTGAACCCAGGAGGTGGAGGTTGCAGTGAGGCAAGATTGTGCCACTGCACTCCAGCCTGGTGACAGAGTAAGACCCCATTTCAAAAAAAAAAAAAAAGAAAAGAAAAACAAAATTCAAAAGAGTCACAGCAGATTATGGTAGGGGATGAGACTGTGATGAGGGTGAGGGTCAAAGATACTTCACATTTATTGGGGAATATTTTATTGCATACATATAAAGCCTAAAAGCAACTATGTCAAGACACAGATAACTTTCAATTCCAAAAGGCAAGAAAACTTTATAGTTATCTGTATTTTTAACTTATTAAAATTTTTTTTTAAATAGAAGCAATTGAAGTAGAAGGGGGTGCATTCGTAAAGGATTCCTGAAGAAGATGAGTTTTGAATGTTTATGTAACGTACCCATAAATCTAAAAACTGGACCTTGGAGGAGTTTTCCTTTTGGATACTGTGATGACACAGAAAGCATACTTAATAGTCCCTGTTTTTCAGAAGCTAGTTCGGGATATAAAGGATATAAAAATTACCTCTGTGAAACACTCAGTGACCAATATATAGTCAGAACTTAAAGTTATCACTTATTCTAACAAAAGAGAAAGCAAAAAAATTACTCAGAATGAATGATTCAGAGTTTTTCATGCCTCCACCTCAAATACATCATCTCCATTTCCTTCATCTTTCCCACCCACCATTATCTATACCTATGCCATCATCACAGCAATGATTCCTTTGGAATGGTCTTAAACTGAAAATGCAAGCAAAAAGAAAGGAATGAAGGAAGAAAAGGACGTAGGGAGGGAAGAAGAAAGAGAAAGAATGGGGGAACAAATGGAGGGAGGGAAGGAGAGAAAGAGGGAGGGAGAGAAGGTCAGAGACAGACAAGGAGGAAAGAGAGCAGAGAGCTCAATATATGTCCAGATAACTCACTAACAGGCAAGATTATCATTCATTCTAGAAAAAAAGGAAAAACCAGATAAACCCACAGTGTCACAGTGGACAATAAGAAGTTTTCTTTTTTGAGGGACAAGAGCTAAAGTTATCCTAGAAGGATACAAGTCTCTAACCCTGTGATTAAAATATACCGGAACATTTTTGGCCCTGTTGGTTTGGCTATTTTTATGCATATACGGTTTCAACAAAAATCCTCCCTCCTCGTGTTTCTCAGTCCTGTGTGTATCCACTGATGTTTTTGATGTCATGTTTTGTGTTAGAGTCCTTTTCTGTTTAAGAATAATTCATTTTATTATCTTGGTATCTTTGAGTACCGTGGTATCAATTAACAACATAAGCCATAGGATACCTGGCCGCAGGAGATGTTGCCACAGCTGCAGAACTCACCTGTGCCGAAAAACTCCATTTACATTTTGTCTTTTAGAGTTTGAATAAAGTCTGATTTCATCACTATGCTATTGAGTACATTTTTAGTGTGCATTCATAAACACCCCTTCATGATAAGATGACTCAGTTATGCTTTAGTTCCTGAACTGCTGAAGCCTGAGGTGCTACCTGTTAACAGCCTAAAATGAGAGGTCAGTCAGACCAAAAGGATCAAACAGTACGTCTTTTCCAGAAACATTTTTAAAAAAGAAATTCTGATCCAAATAAAATGTTTAAAATGTTTAAATGAAGGGGGAAAGTAAAAACATTCAAATCACTCTGAAACTATATAATGGTAAATTATAACCGCTTTCAACAATACTTAGTTCTCATAAAAAGTATTTACCATGGCAATCATTGCATCAAATTGCTCTTAAATAAGGAATAAATTCAAGAGATCTATTGTACAGCATGGTGACTATAGTTAATGACAATAATATTGTATCCTTGAGAAATACTAAGAGAGTGGAGGGTAAGTGTTCTCACCACAAAAATGCTAACTATATGAGGTGATGTATTTGTTAATTTGCTAGTTTAACCATTCCATAATGTATATATATTTTAATACATTATGGAGTATATAGTAAATTCTTACAATTTCATATCAATTTTTTAAATAAGTTAATTTGTTCAGCAACAATAACAAATAAATAAATTTAAAAATATTAAATTGTTTAAATTACAGGTGGCTCACGCCTGTAATACCAGCACTTTGGGAGGCCGAGGCAGGCAGATCACCTGAGGTCAGGAATTTGAGGCCAGCCTGGCCAACATGGTGAAACCCTGTCTCTACTAAAAATACAAAAATAAGCTGGGCGTGGTGGCAGGTGCTTGTAGTCCCAGCTACTCGAGAGGCTGAGACAGGAGAATTGCTTGAACCGGAGAGGTGGAGGTTGCAGTGAGCTGAGATCGTGCCGCTGCACTCCAGCCTGGGTGATACTCTGTCTCAAAAAAAAAAAAAAATTGAAGAAAATTGTTCTTAAACAGGTCTCAAACTGTAACAAAAAAGGGAAGCAAGAGATTATCTCCTAGAATTTTATGCTTTCCCTACAAACGCTTATCCATTTTTATAAACTCAAAAGCTCACTTTACAAGTAATAGCACCCTCTGACCCAGCATGTCACTTCCACTCGTTAGTACAAATATTAGAGAAGCACTCACAGGACAATAAGTACACAAACATTCATAGCAACATTGAAATTACAAGAATTTGAAAACAAACTGTATTTCCATCAATAAGAGTTAAATGAATTATACACGTAATTCATGCTCAACTACACAGCACTTATGAAACTGAGTAACTTGAACTACATGTAACAACAATAGCTAATCTCACAAATAAAAAGTGGAGCAAAAAAGCAGGTTGAGGAAGATTACTTAAAGTACGTAGCACTAAGCCAGACATGGTGGTTCAGGTTTGTAATCCCAGCTACTCAGGAGGCTGAGGGAGGATAGCTTAAGACTAGCCTGGGAAACAAAGCAAGACCCTGTCACTTAAAATATATATATATATATTTTTTCATATTCATATGAACAATGTTTATATATAAATATTTTTATATATTATCAATATATATTTATAAAATATGTAGCGCTACTAGAAGTATGCCAATCAACATTTTGGCAAAAGGTCAATAAATTGAAATCAATATTTAGTTGAGGAGAAAATAAATATCAAAGAATGGTTTCTGGGGTACAAGATTAAACCTGAAATTATGGCTGGGTGCAGTGGCTCACACCTGTAATCCCAGCACTTTGGGAGGCCAAGGCAGGCAGATGATCTGAGGTCAAGAGCTTGAGACCAGTCTGGCCAACATGATGAAATCCCATCTCTACTAAAAATACAGTAAATTAGCTGGGTGTGGTGGTAGGCACCTGTAATCCCAGCTACTCGGGAGGCTGAGGCAGGAGAATCACTTGAACCTGGGAGGCAGAAGCTGCAGTGAGCTGAGATCACAGCATTGCTCTCCAGCCTGGGTGACACAATGAGACTCCGTCTCAAATAAATAAATAAATAAACCTGAAATTATATTTAAAACATTGATGGTTATTGTGTTATTAATTTTTGTAGTAATTGCATCATAGCACATGAACAACTATTTCTTTAGCACTGTCAGATGCTGTGTTGCTCTCAAAGTCACTGATCTGCCCATGTGTGATACCAAAAAGACACTTACTTGCACCTGAGGTCAGTTGAGGAGCAAGATATTTGGGAGATATCTAATTTTTCAATTTTTCTCTAAAAGTTTTTTCTTTCCTTTATATATTTTATATTTTTTATTAGGTTTGAATCAAAAACTGATTCATTATAGATGTTGCACATGAATTTGAAGCTTTTCCTCAGTGAAATTTTGAGATGACAAAAGTAATATTCCACTTTAAATTTAACCTCATAAAGGCCAAGTTCCATAGCTCATGTCTGTAATCCCAGCACTTTGGGAAGCTGAGGCAGGCAGATCACTTGAGGTCAGGAGTTCGAGACCAGCCTGGCCAACATGGTGAAGTCCCATCTCTACCAAAAATACAAAAATTAGCATTGCATGGTGGCACACACCTCTAATCCCAGCTACTTGGGAGGCTAAGGCTGAAGAATCGCTTGAACCTGGGAGGCAGAGGTTGTAATGAGCCGAGATCAGGCCACTGTACTCCAGCATGGGAAAAAGAGTGAGACTCAGTCTTGGGGGAAAAAAAAATTATCCTTATAAAGAGAAAAGAGTTCAGATATGGTGACTCATGCTTGTAATCCCAGCACTTTGGGAGGCTGAGGCAGGCAGATTGCTTGGGGTTAAGAGTTTGAGACCAGCCTGGCCAACATGGTGAAACCCTCTCTCTACTAAAAATATAAAAATTTGCTGGGCATGGTGGCACAAGCCTGTGGCCCCAGCTACTTGGGGCGCCAAGGCAGGAGAATTGCTTGAGCCCAGGAGGCAGAGGTTGCAGTGAGCCAAGATTGTGTCATTATGCTACAGCCTGGGTGACAGAGCAAGACTCCATCTCAAAAAAATAAGTAAATAGATCAAATAAAAAAGAGAAAAGAATTCTCAAATGACACGTTTTCTTGAACACTCATGATCTAAATGGAATTTAAAAGCTAAAAGTCAAATAGAGTTCTTAAAGATTATTTGTTTTGGATACTAGTATACAAACAACTGTACAATGATTAAAATTATAATATAATGTCTATTATTCTAACTTGTATCATTATTTTTATGAGGAGTTATCAAGTCAATAAAAATCTACCATTCTTCCTAAAATTGTCAACTAATACACTGTCAATATTTGTATTAACTATTTATTTCCATATTGAACTATTGAAAAGTTCTTAATAATTTTGTATGGAAATTAACAACTTTCCAAATAGCAATTAGTTCTTCCCCCCATTTCCCCCTCCCCCACCCCCCACTAAAAAAAATAGTAATTATTACCGCATATACCTCTTGAAATAATAAATATATATTTGTACTTCAGCCTACTGAAAAGCTCAACATACACAGGGACACAAAGATATTTTCACTCCCAGTTACATCTAGAATATGCTTAACAGTATTTGAAAATGACTTTCCAGCTATTAACAATAAATTGAAAGAACATGTCTTGTTCATATAACTGATACCATGGCCTAAAATGACTATGATCTGCCCACGTAATCACATGATCATTGATAGGGCCTCTACTGCTGAAGCAGGTGCCAGAAATTACACTTAAATAGGCATTCTGCTGTTTAGGTTTCCAAAAACCAAAGCTGAGGCAAGAATTATAGCCCTTCCCTCACCTTGAAGTTTAAAATATGCAGACACAACCTGATTTTGTTTGGGGAGTATAGGAATATTTATCACAAATATAAAGATATGCCTGAGAACAGGCATGAACCCAAGGCATAAATTTGATTCTTTCTGGGGAGAAGGTGGGGGAATTCACTAGGGGAAAGATACACAAAAGGGCCAATTGGGTTTGTAGTGGTTTTTCATTTGTTTTTTGTTTTTGAGACAGAGTCTCGCTCTGTCACCCTGGCTGAAGTGCAGTGGCATGATCTTGGCTCACTGCAACCTCTGCCTCTCAAGTTCAAGTGATTCTCCTGCCTCAGCCTCCTGAGTAGCTGGGATTACAGGCATGTGCCACTATACCCAGCTAATTTTTGTATTTTTTGTAAAGATGGGGTTTCACCATGTTGGCCAGGCTGGTTTTGAACTTCTGACCTCAAGTGATCCACCCATCTAGGCCTCCCAAAGTACTGGGATTATAGGTGTGAGCCACTGTGCCTGGCCTGTAGTGTTTTATTTCTTGAGCAAAATTTGGAATTCAAATGTTTATTTTCCTCTACCTTTTTTTTTGCATGCCAAAACATTTTAATAGCAAAAGGATAAGAAAAATAGCAGCTAAGCAAAAACTGATTATTAAGAAGCCCATACATTCTAGAAGCCAGAAATACGTTCTCAATTATGAACTTTCTAATTTGGAAAAAATTTGAAAACAGGGACTTTTCTTCAGGGATGACATTATTGGTTATTCAAGTGATGCTGACTGTATTCATTCTGCCAGAGCCCAGTAAAGCAATCACTATGCCAATGGGTTTTGTAAAAGAGAAGATTTATTCCCAGGGCAGCCCAGCAAGGAGGTGGGAACATAGCTCTCAAATGTGCCTCAGCAAAGATAAGGCTTAGGAATATTTATGGATTAGAGAAGTGGGTGGTCCAAGGCATGGGGCAAGGTGACTGGCAGTGTGGAAAAGGAAGTAATCAGTGCTCTGTGCAGGCATAATCCAGGTCCATGGCTCTTTACAGGATGCATGGTCAGAAAATAATGGCGTTAACATGATTTGAAGGCGGAGTTTTTGGCCCTCTGACATCAAAAGGCCATGTCTCATGCATTTGAACAGGTCCAGTTGAAGGGGAGGTGGTCTTAAATGGTTTGAACAGAACAGGAGCTGCTCTCAAATTCCTGACAAACAACTTAAGCAACTGTTACCATGGTGACGTATACATCAGAAATGTTATCAATAAGGAAACCAGTGAAGGTTAAGTAATAGCGTTTAGCAGCATGGCTTTTAGATGCATGGGTAAAAAAAATTAACAAAAAGCAACCGACCAAAAGAAAGCAGGGCAGGTTAAGTTTGGCAGACCTAATCAGATTAGCCCTTCAGTTTCGAAAGCATCCACTTAATGAGTGATTTATATAAATCTCAAAAAATAAGATAAAAATAAGAAAAAAGCTAACTTTCTAGTTGATCATTTTATTTCGTTATTTTATTTTATTTTTTGAGACAAGGTCTCACTCTGTTGTCCAGGCTGGAGTGCAGTGGTGCAATATTCACTCACTGCAACCTCCACCTCCCGGGTTCAAGTGACTCTCCTGGCTCAGCCTCATGAGTAGCTAGGAGTACAGGCGTGGACCACCATGCCTGGCTAATTTTTATATTTTTAGTAGAAATGGGGTTTTGCTATGTTGGCCAAGCTGGTCTCGAACTCCTGGTCTTCAGTGATCCACCAGCCTAGGCCTCCCAAAGTGCTAGAATTACAGGCGTGAGCCACCTCGTCCAGCCTACTCAATCATTTTTAAACAGCAAACTGGTACAAAATGTCTTTCTGGGTCGGGCACAGTGGCTCACGCCTATAATCCCAGCACTTTGGGAGGCCGAGGCGGGCAGATCACAAGATCAAGAGATCGAGACCATCCTGGCCAACATGGTAAAACCCCATCTCCATTAAAAATACAAAAATTAATTGGCCATTGTGGCAGACGCCTGTAGTCCCAGCTACTTGGGAGGCTGAGGCAGGAGAATCACTTGAATCGGGGAGGCGGAGGTTGCAGTGAGCGGATCATGCCACTGCACTCTAGCCTGGCGACAGAGCAAGACTCTGTCTCAAAAAAAAAAAAAAAAGAAAAAGAAAAAAGTCTTTCTGCTACAGCAATAGTAATTAAAGCCAAAAGAAAACAAATAGCTCAAAGAAAAAGAAACTTGGTAGTTTCTTCCTGATTGAAACCAAATGAACAAGATTCAGATCTGCAGATCTGCAGTCGTGAGGGGTAAATAAGACCCAATATGAAAAGCCAGCACACTGGGATGCCCCCTCACTTCTGTTTGGGCACAGCTTTCTTTTCTCCTAGTATCTGGTACAAATCTGGTTTTCTTTACAGCTCCTCAACCTTTGACCAGAAAGCCTTGGCCCTGGAACCTCTTGGTGAGAGTCGTTTGCCTTTACTAAATAACAACCTCATTTCCTGTTTTCTCTTTTATATCAACCCAACAGGTATAAAGTGGAGCAGGATGTGACAGAGGGAATGTTGCAACAATAATGAAAGCAATTACTCTTGAGTCCTAGGCTTCCTTGCTGGTTTTCATTTCAGTAGATTATCTCTTGTGAATAACACTTAAAGTGGACAGGTCCTGTACAGATATCAGGGGAGAAGAAAAGGCTCGTGGCTCCAGTGTCACTGTCAATGAGCAGCTTGTTTGGCCGCTTCTGGTGTGAGCTTAATATTGTTTTTGTTTTTAATTAAAGCCTTACCTATAATCACACCCCGAGTTTCTTTCTTTTTCTTTTTTTTGAGATGGAGTTTTGTTCTTGTTGCCCAGGCTGGAGTGTAATGGCGTGGTCTCGGCTAACTGCAACCTCTGCCTCCCAGGTTCAAGCGATTCTCCTGCCTCCGTCTCCTGAGATTACAGGTACCTGCCATCACGCCTGGCTAATTTTTGTGTTATTAGTAGAGACAGGGTTTCACCATATTGGTCAGACTGGTCTCGAACTCCTGGCCTCAGGTAATCTGCTCGCCTCAGCCTCCTAAAGTGCTGGGATTACAGGTGTGAGCCATCATGCCCGGCCTCAGACCTTAAGTTTCTTTTAATTTTTCTAGTAATTTTATATTTACTTTGTGTCTTTATAAATCTCACTTACCTTAAAGAAAGGCTGAACTATAAGATAGCCAAGATTTAGAAAACAGCATGATTAGGACAGTGAAATGAGGAAAGAAATGAAGTGCTTAGAAATTTTGCTTTCACCAAGTGTGGCATGGAATCAGTTTCTTCACAGAAAACTGTCTGATAACAGATGAATTGCCTTTGATGATATATTTAAATTTAAGTACCTATACTGCAGTTCTCTTTTTTTTTTTGAGATGGAGTCTCGCTCTGTCACCAGGCTGGAGTGCAGTGGCACGATCTCGGCTCATTGCAACCTTCACCTCCCAGGTTCAAGAACTTCTCCTGCCTCAGCCTCCTGAGTAGCTGGGACTACAGGTGTCCACCACCATGCCCAACTTATTTTTGTGTTTTTAGTAGAGACAGGGTTTCACCGTGTTGGCCAGGATGGTCTCTATCTCTTGACCTTGTGATTCACCCACCTTGGCCTCCCAAAGTGCCGGAATTACAGGCATGCACTCATTTTTATAGTGTTTTCTACTGACTTTATAACAGAAAATCTGGCTCTTTTAAACATTTTTGCTCAAATAGAAGTGAAATTAGTGGTTGCCTGGCGGTGGGGTTTGGGGTGGGGCTAGGATTGTCTGCTGTGGGGTGGGGGGTACTTTTGGAGATGATGAAAATGCTCTAAACTTGGATTTTGGTGGTATTTACACAACTCTGTGAATATGCTAAAACCATCAAATTGTACACTTTAAATGGGTGAATTTTATGGTATGTGAATTACATCTTGATAAAGATGGTTTTTTAAAAACCTATTCTGGAGGAAGAATCTAAAAGAGAGAACACTGCCATAAAAGAGAAGTTAGAGGTCTGTTAGATTTGCATGATTTCTTTGCTAAAGCGCAGAGGCCAAGAAACTAATGACAGACTTTGAGGATTTTTGATCCAATATACCCGGCCGGGTGCGGTGGCTCACACCTGTAATCCCAGCACTTCAAGAGGCCAAGGTGAGTGGATCACTTGAGGTCAGGAGTTCAAGCCCAGCCTGGCCAACATTATGAAACCCCGTCTCTGCTAAAAATAAAAACTAGCCAGGTGTGGTGGCAGATGCCTGTAATCCCAGCTACTTGAGAGGCGGAGGCAGGAGAATCGCTTGAACCCAGGAGGCGGAGGTTGCAATGAGCTGAGATGGTGCCACTGCACTCTAGCCTTGGCAACAGGAGCAAAATTCCGTCTCAAAAAAAAAAACAAAACCATAACACTTCACCATTCTCTCTCCCCACCTTCTATCAAGTTCCTTCATTGTTTATTTGATGGGCAATATCACCCAATACAGCATAGTGATAGGCATGAGATTCCTGTTCTCTTGCCCTTTTCTGCTACTTAAAAGCTAAAAAGCAAAATATTTCTGGGTTGTTTTTTTCTTTTTTTCTTTTTTTTTTTTTTTTTTTTTTGCAGCTAAGGGTGGCCATATGATTCAGTTCTGGCCAATAAAATGTAAGGTGTCCCTTTCCAGATGAAAAGGGATAGATACAGCGGGCAGAACCCTGCATCTTTTGTCCCTGCTGCCTCTTCCCCTTTCTTCCTGTCTAGAAAGCAGATATGAGGCCTGGAGATGCAGCAGCCAGTTGGTAACATGAGGTGTCAAGCATGAGGATAAAAATCCCTAAGTTAGGAAAGGCAGAGCAGAAAAACTAAAAGAGCCTTGCCCCTTGGGTGCACTTCTTAGCAGCTACACCAGTATTGCTCAGCTTTGGCTTCTCAGTACATCAGAAAAATAACTTTCTTGTTAATGTACTGTTACTTGCTATTCAGAGATGATTATGGTATAACTAAGAGAGAGGACACGAGTCTGAAACAAGAGAAGACCCCACTGTGTAGGCTGCAGCGGGCCACTGTTACCACACCAGGGTTTCAGTCTAGGTCCTGCTTCTCACCACACAGAAAGCCAATCACTGAGGCAGTGTGTATTGCCAGAGAAGAAAGCTTTAATTGGGGCTTCAGTCAAGGAATTGGGAGATCAGTCTCAAATCCATCTCCCTGATCAACTAAAATCAGGGGTTTATATAGCAAGGAAGAAATGAAACTATATGCAGGAAAACAGGAATTAGGGAGGGGTGAGGAAGAGAAGTTGGTCAACAGGAAGCAGGTGGTAGGTTAGGAAGATCACTTGAGGTCATGACCAGCTTGGCCAACATGGTGAAACCACATCTCTATGAAAAATACAAAAATTAGCTGGGCATGGTGGCATGTGCCTGTAGTCCCAGCTACTCAGGAGACTGAAGCAGAAGAATCGCTTGAATATGGGAGGTGGAGGTTGCAGTGAGCTGAGATCGCACCACTGCACTCCAGCCTGGGAGACAGAGCGAGACTCTGTCCCCAGGGGGATTAAAAAAATTATGTAACTCTGATACAGAAGCACAGAAAAGGAAGAGTTGAAGATACAAACATTGGCTATAATACCCAGCACTGGCCAGGGAAGACACTGAATCTGGGGAGCATCAGCAGTTCATCCTGAGAGGAACTCCCTCTTGTAAAGCATGAACCTTTCCATGGGCATGTACATTTCCTAGCCAGCTTTTTGCAGCAACTCATGCTCATAAAATGGCCCTTGATTGTTAATTCATGTAATTCATCATCACTAGTTCTTCCATACTAGGAAAGGGAGATTAGAACATTCCAGCCCCTGGAAGAGGATAATCTCTTTTAAATAAATAGAATAGGCTTTTATCATATATACCAGTCCTTAAAAGTGTAGCTGGGGTTAGTCTCTAAGCAGGACGAATACTGGGGCACTGACAATACCGAGTTTCTTGCCTAAAAGGCTGAGGACCAGACCCTGGGCTAAAAGGTGAATTTATACCCTGGTGATCACTTGGCTAGTTTCTCCTGACACCACCACTACGTTCCTGTCCTGTCCCTTCCATCAATGTCATGTCACACCGCCGATCCACCTTCGATGAACAAACAAACTCATGGAAGTAGAGCACAGTTTGGCCAGGGGCACATATTTCCTCTAAACTCCTATTCTTGCCCTGTGACACAAGCCAAGTGTATTGGCCAAGCAAGCTGTGGCCTCACTGACTCATCCCTAAATTACCTCCCATCACCTGTTCCCCTCTGTTCTGACCTACGATCAAAGTTCTGGCTGCTGATTTATATATTCCTTCTATTCATTTTCCCACTGTTGCTGTTGGATTTGGCTTTGGCTTACTCAGAAAGTCCTAAGTGACACCTTTTCTATTTCAGCCTATCTCCCTCTATGCCAGCCTGAACAGAAGGGCTGTTCTCCTACCCGACTGTCCCTGGCCTTACCGGCAGGACTTAGGATCAGAGAGCCATCCAGGGGACATTCACTGCAACGGAAGAAGGTCAAATTGGCGTGAACCAAGCTAGATTCAGCACTAGATGTGGAGGTTCCAACAATCTCCAGGACCTTTGACCAGGCTCTACCTCAGGGATCTGAGATCAGCACACTCTACAGAGAGACAGGGACACATTCAGCAGGACTGCTGATTTCCCAGGGAGGCTTTGAGAAAGTAGCGCTTCAGGAAGCAGCATCTGGGAGCTGATGCTGCTCCTACTTGGCAGCACAGAGCTGTCCCATCCCTTCCACTGTTCCAGTCACAGTGATGATGGAGCAATCAGCACCACACTGTGGCTGCAACGGCTCGAGCTCACAGCCAAGTCACACAAGCTCTCCACGTTCCCTGCCATTACTATTTGGAGGTAGACATTGGAGCCAGGGAGGCCTGAGTTTGAATACCAGTGTGACTCTTTGTCCCCAGTCCTCTCTGAGCCTCAATTTTCTCAGCTAGGAAATGACAGTAGTTATGCCTCCCTCATGGATTAAACCACATAAAAATGTATAGCATGCACATCGCTTGACACAGCAGACACTGACCAGTGTGAATTCTGATTCCTTTTCCTGAGAGTCTGATTCCAACCTGCAGCAGAATCTCCAGAATCCTAAAGAAGATGTGCTCTGCTGAGCCATCCTCTGTACCCAGTCATCCTTCTGCCCAGCCCCCAAGGAAGAAGGCCATAACCTGAGTCAGACTTGGGGCTCTTCCTTCAGAGCATGACTGAATAGGCTTCATGGGAAGGAGTGGTGCTGGGGGTGGGGGACTCAAAAAAATGCATACCCTTTTGTTTTCAAACTTTAGTGAGCATGGGAATCATTTAGAGAGTTTATTAAAAATAGAGGCCAGGGCCAGGTGCAGTGGCTCATGCCTGATATCCCAGCACTTTGGGAGGCCAAGGCAGGTGGATCACAAGGTCAGGAGTTCAAGACCAGCCTGGCCAAGATGGTGAAATCCTGACTCTACTAAAAAAAATACAAAAGTTAGCCAGGCGTGGTGGCGGGCGCCTGTAATCCCAGCTACTAGGGAGACTGAGGCAGAGAATTGCTTGAACCCAGGAGACGGAGGTTGCAGTGAGCTGAGATCGTGCCACTGAACTCCAGCCTGGACAACAGAGTGACACTCTGTCTCAAAAATAAATAAATAAATAAAGGCAAGTTACAGTGAATCCCAAGTATCTTTTCAACGAATCAGTATGTCAGCACGTTCAGCTCTCTTCTTCTTTAATTCTCTATTTTAAAGTTTAACTTTCTTGTAATTCCAGTAAACAACCTTCTCCACTGGTACTAATCAGTAGCTCACATCTGTTCCCTCTCTCCCCCCAGCTCCATCCTGACTAATCCTGGTCACCTGGCTACCTGCTCTGACCCGTCCATTACCGTCCTTCCTGCCAAAACACCCACCCTGCTGCTCCAGCTCAGACCTCTGCTCTTTTAAAAATAGCCAATCGGGATTAGTCTAGCTTGTGTGGTCTAACCCTAGCCAATGGGGGAATGACACAGCAATAGGGACAACCTCCATCAGGCATAAGTATCCCTTCCCCACTTGTCCAACATGTAGCTGCCACTGTTGCTCCATCCGTGCACTGCAGCCTTCTATAGAAGTAAACCGTCTTGCTGGGAGGAGGATTTATCTTCAAGTGCTATTTCTTCTGCGGCATTGAAATTTTACTTATAACAGGCAAGTCTCTCCTTAGACTTACTGCTGTTAGATAAAATTTAGAGGAGCCCTTTGGTTTGGACTGAGCTGCTGCACTAGGCCTGACAGACCAAACCAAAATGGAGTCACTCATGCTGAAGCTCTACCCCACCGAGTTGAAAATAAGTTGTTTATCTGACCTTCCCACAAATTGAGAGTGAGATCATAGCCCAGTCTCCAAGCAGGTTGGTTTGGGCTGGTATGATAAGAAAATCTTCTCACTGGAGCCACTCCAATTGCTGGCCACTTTCCTCCTGGAACCTTCATCAACCAGATCCAGGCAGACTTCCGGGAGCTACAGCTGCTTGTGGTTACTGACCCAAGGGCTGGCCACCAGCCTCTCACGGAGGTGTCTTATGTTAACCTACCTACCATTGCTCTGTGTAACACAGATTCTCCTCTGTGCTATGTGGACATTGCCATCCCGTGCAACAACAAGGGAGCTCACTCAGTGGGTTTGTTGTGGTGGATGCTGGCTCGGGAAGTTTTGCGCATGCGTGGCACCATTTCCCGTGAACACCCATGGGAGGTCATGCCTGATCTCTACTTCTACAGAGATCCTGAAGAGATTGAAAAAGAAGAGCAGGCTGCTGCTGAAAAGGCTGTGACCAAGGAGGAATTTCAGGGCGAATGGACTGCTCCAGCTCCTGAGTTCACTGCTACTCAGCCCGAGGTTGCCGACTGGTCTGAAGGCATGCAGGTGTCCTCTGTGCCTATCCAGCAGTTCCCTACTGAAGACTGGAGCGCCCAGCCTACCACGGAAGACTGGTCTGCAACTCCCACTGCTCAGGCCACTGAATGGGTAGGAGCAACCACTGAATGGTCTTAAGCTGTTCTTGCGTGGGCTCTTAAGCAACATGGAAATAAGATTCATGGAAAATAAACATCGAGTTTCTAAAAAAAAAAGAAAGAAAAAGAAAATCTCTACTTTAACCTTTACAAGGAAAGGAAATTTGAAACCACCAATCCACTTTTCATTCTCTGTTTCTAAAGCCAACTTCCTCTGCTCAGGCTATCGGAACACTCATCATATTTTGTGGAATGAAGTATTGCTGAATTCTAGAATTGCAAATAAAACCCAAGTAAGATCTTTAAACTGGCCAGTCATAGTGGCTCCCATCTGCAGTCCCAGCACTTTGGGAGGCTGAAGCAGATCATTGACCCCAGGGGTTCAAGACCAACCTGGGTAACATAGTGAGACTCCATCTCTACAAACAACTATTTTTTCGTTTTCTTTTTTTTTTGAGACAGGCTCTCCCTCTGTTACCCAGGCTGGAGTGCAGTGGTACAATCACAGCTCACTGTAGCCTTGCTCTCCCAGGCTCAAGTGATCCTCCTGTCTCAGTCTCCAAAGTAGCCAGGACAATAGGCATGCAGCACCATGACTGGCTAATTTTTTTTTTTTTAAGTAGAGATGAGGTCTCATTATGTTGCTCAGGCTGGTCTCAAACTCCTGAGCTTAAGCGATCCTCCCACCTTGGCCTCCCAAAAAGCTGGGATTACAAGCATAAGACACCATGCCTGGCCTACAAAATTTTTTAAAAAATTGGCTGAGTGT
Source organism: Aotus nancymaae (assembly GCF_030222135.1). NCBI lineage: Eukaryota > Metazoa > Chordata > Mammalia > Primates > Aotidae > Aotus > Aotus nancymaae. Next base: position 37,440,956 of record NW_026988471.1, read on the forward strand.
GGTGGCATTAATCTGTAGTCTCAACTACTTGGGAGGCTAAGGTAGGAAGATCACTTGAACTCGGGAGGTCAAGGCTAGAGTGAGCTATGATGGTGTTACTACACTCCAGTCTGAGCAACATAGCAAGACACTGTCTAAAAAAAATATGTATATATGTGGCTGGGTGTGGTGGTTCACACCTGTAATCTCAGCACTTTGGGAGGCCAAGGCAGGTGGATCACAAGGTCAAGAGATCAAGACCATCCTAGCCAACGTGGTGAAACTCCGTCTCTACTAAAAAAACAAAAATTAGCCAGGTGTGGTGGCATGTGCCTGTGTTCCCAGCTACTTGGGAGGCTGAGGTGGAAGAATTGCTTGAACCCAGGAGGCGGAGGTTGCAGCGAGCCGAGATTACGCCACTGCACTCCATCCTGGCAACAGAGCAAGATTCTGTCTCAAAAAAAAAAATGCATATATGTATATATATAGTCTTGTCCCTTGGAATCTCCTGAGTTATAAGGGTTTTTTAAAATATGCTAATGAGATGACCCAAGATGGGGGGCCCTAGATAGCTTCAGGATGGGGGCCGGTTGCCAGAAAAACTAGTCAAGAGATTTGAGGATTAGAACTGTCAGCCCCACTTCTCTAGGTGGTGGGAAGGGATTAAAGATTGAGTTTGATCATCAAAGACAAAGACTTGATCAATTTTCCTATGTAATGAAACCGTCACAAAAACCCCTAATCAATGGGTTTGGTGAGTTTCTGGTTTGATGAACATATTGATGTGCTGGAAAGGTGGGTTGCAAGAGAGGTCAAGGAAGCTCTGCCCCAACCCACCCCCATATCTTGCCCTATGCATCTTTTTCATTTGGCTTCTCCTGAGTTTTAGACTTTATAAGAAACCAGTAAGCACATGTAAGGTATTTTTCTGAGTTCTGTGAGTCACCCTAGTGAATTAGCAAAACTGAAAGGAGGTCATGGAAACCCTCACATTTGTAGTGGTCTAGGCAGAAGTGTGGGTAGCCTGGGCACCCTATTTGCAGCTGGTGTCTGAAGATAGGGGCAGTCTTGTGAGACTGAGCCCTTTAACTTGTGGGATCTGACACTAACTCCAGATAGCCAAAATTGAATTGAATTATGGGACCCCCGATTGGTGTCGTAGAATTGGTGCGATTGGGTGCCAGAGGTGGTGTCAGAAAAAAACGCTGCACAGGAGCCTGTCACATTTGCTCCCTCCTGACCTTACCTGGCCCTTGTTATAACCACACATCTTTATAGGATGTGGTTAAGCCCAGAAGAAACTGCCAATTCCATTGCAATTCTCTGACCTAGATTCAACGTTAGCCTTTTGAAGAGATGCAGAAGCGAGGCTTACATTTCTCTATTCAAGCCTACCCAAGGCAGGGCTGGATTTGCCTGTGGGCTTCTGATCTTCTTCTGACTATAGTCCACACCACACCTGGTGGGCTGTTCCAGCAGACCATGGAGCACAGGGCCTCCACTCTAGAATAGGATGGAACACTCTTGCTGGTCATCTGATGGACTCACTGCCCGCCCTGACTGTGGAGGGACCCTGTCTTGTGAGCCTGGCCACATGGGGTCTGCTGGAGTCATCCTATCTGACTAGATTCTTTGCCCTAGTTCCTCTCGGCTTTTTTTTCAGTGGGTCAGCTTTTCCTAGGGCCCTAAAGTTGCTGAAATAAACTTACTCAGCTATTTCCACTTGAATGTGCCCCAGGAGCCCAGGCAAAGGCTCTGCCGAAAAGACTTCCCTCTTGCTCCTGAGGGCACAGCCATGCTGCTGTCCCAGTGTGCGATTAAACGCCATCTTCTCCCCTCCTTGCCTTCCATTCTCTCTCTCTCCTTCTGAAGAAGCCACACAGTATCATCAATCAATGCTACCCGTCTAAATCCATTTGTGCTGCTGTAACAAAATGAGACTGGGTAATTTATCAACAACAGAAATTGATTTCTCACAGTTCTGGAGGCCAGCAAGTCCAAGACAAAGGTGCCGGAGGGCTTGGTGCCTGGTTAGGGTCAGCTCTCTCCTTCTAACATGGTGCCTTGAAGGCTATGTCCTCAGGTGGTGGAAGGAAGGAAGGGCAAAAGTGCCAGCCTTGTATAAGGCACTAATCCATTCATGAAGAGAGAATCTTCATGACTTCATCACTTCCCAAAAGGCCTCACTTCTTAATAGTACCACAATGAGGATTAAGTTTCAACATGAATTTTAGAGGGGATACATTCAAACCACAGCACCATCCATCTTGGTGTACCTGCTGGCATGCTTGAAACCATTCAAAATGGCTTCATTCTCAGTCTTTTTTTTTTTTTTTTTTTTTTTTTCCAAAAATGTGGCATTTCTTGACAGGGACTCTTCTGCTAGGACCCCATTCAGAACAAAGTTAACCTGGTCAATGAGTGTCTCTCTCACCTGCAAGGAAGAATTTGGTAAGAGATGGCACAAAATCAAGGGACATGACTGAGGCTCAAAGAGCTGTAGAACTCCAAGTGAAATTTGCTGGCCGAGGTTCTACTTTGAACAGAGGCTCAAGTCATCCATACAGAGGCTTTCCTGGGATTACAGGGACATACTGTGGAGCTCCCATTAATTAGTGGAAGCACCTACCAGCTGCAAAGCCATCCCTGGGGACCTCAGCTGGATAAGACTTGGGATAGTTCCCCAGGTAGCTCCCAGTCACTTGGTCCAAGGAAATTCCTTACTGTAACTATACTGGGTCAGTGCTAACTCCTGGAAACCTCTCCTTCCAACTGTGTCTCAGTCTCCGGTGACTTGGAGTTCTCCATGTCTTTCATGAGAGCTACCTCCACACCGTACCTGGTGGGCTGTTCTGTGAGGGTTGCTCTGTGAGGGTTGGGGGGAAACCCTGCATGGCTTGAGCTCTTCTGTTGACAAGCCCCATTGCCATCAAAATGGCTCTTCCTCTGTACCACCACCCTCTGGTCATAATGAGCATCTCCGTCTAGAGCTCTTTCAGACCTTCCCACTACAATCCTCAGGACCTCTAGCTCCACACATGTGAGTGCACCATCATCTAGACTAAAATCACTGTGTTCTTCTAGATCCCTGGAAATCATCTGACTCTGTGTTCTCAGAACCTTGAGTCATGCCTGAATTGTATCTGACACCCCAGGTATGTGCTCATGAACACCTGGTAGCCAGTACACACCTAAGACACAGGCTCAGATTCTTAATGTATATGAAGGATGGGAGGAATGAGGAAACACTGCCAACCCTCCAAGGTCCCAGGAAAGTCTATATTTAAATGCCTTCAACTATTCATAAAGAATGCAGCAGAGTTCTAGTTATTCCCCCACTGGCTTCCCCTTTTTGCTACATTAACAGAATGCCTAGATTAATGATTATACATTTCCAAATCTACCTGCAGTTTGATATGATTATTTGGATATAAGTTCTGACCAATGGAATGTGAGGGGAAGTGGTGTATGGAACTTTCAGGACGTGTCCAAAAAGAGGGGCTGGCAGGGCGCGGTGGCTCATGCCTATAATCCCAGCAGTTTGGGAGGCCGAGACAGGAGGATCACTTGAGGTTAGGAGTTTGAGGCCAGCCTGATCAACATAGTGAAACCTCGTTTCTACTAAAAATCCAAAAATTAGCCGGGCATGGTGGCACATGCCTGTAATCCCAGCTACTTGGGAGGCAGAGGTTGCAGTGAGCCGAGATCGCACCATTGTACTCCAGCCTAGGCAACAAGAGCAAGACTCTGCACAGAGGGGCCATGCCCCTTCTCCAGTATTCCCTCGCCTGTCCCCTCTCTCTTATCCTGCTGCTCTAAATGTGGACATGGTGGTATCCTTGGCCAAGAGGACTTCAAGCCATACCCCACACCCTAGGGGTGATGAGACAATAACTTAGAAGAGGAATAGGTCCCAGATTACCATAGTGAGCACAGCTGCCATACTACCCCTGGACCACCTATTGAGTGAATCAATCAGCCAGGGCCCTGATCATCCTTGAACTTCTTTTTTGGATATACCAAAAAAAGCAAAAAGAAATGGCCTGATCGCTCTGTAGTCAGCCATGTCTCGGGGTTAAGTTTGCATGAGTAGCCTTGAGGAATGAGGTAACATCTCTCAGACAGAAAGTAGGCTTGCTTGCTACTCTATGAAAGTGGTATAATTTCAGCTGTAATGTGAGCCCATTATGTGCACAGCGTTCACCTGGTTTCCTCTGTGTTGTCTTCATGGGTCTTGGGGGACACGGGGAACTAGACCCAAAATGATGAGTATGCTACTTGTTGTGCAGTGAGTAATAAAATTTTTGTCTCACCCCGCCTGGCCTGTTTTGCAATTTTTAATATTCTATAAATGACATATATGTATCATTTTGTCATTGCTTTCTTTGCCCCACTTAACATTGTAGTTATGAAATTCACATGTGAGGATCTGTGGAGTCCTAGCACAATCATTTTCCTGTTTTCTCATCTTCCATTGCATGGGTATACCACAATTTGCTTATCTGCTCTTCGACCTAAGAACCTTAAGTTGTTTGTCTCAGACAAGGGCATCTTCTGCAAGCATCCATGAAATAGTAGTGGGATAAAATTCCAGAACCTGACATACCTGCCTCTGACTCCGTTCCAGAGATACAGATTGTTTCTGTCAGACAGCCTGGGGATGCTAGAGATCATTAGGTAAAAAGAGAAGGACTGAAAATAAGGCCAACCTAGTAGGAAACAAAACCAACAGGATGAGAAAAACAAATCATACTGACATAGTTTTAGTCCAGATTCATCCATGCCTGGAGGTTGTTTTTAGGAGAGAAGTCATCTTGTATCTCTCTTAAACTGTATCCAAAACTGCTATTTTGGATTTCTGTCACAGGCAGCCAGTCCTAATCCTAACTAATCAAACAGTAACTTTTCCAAGTTCTGATTTGGCAAAAAAAAATATCAAGCTTATTTTATCTTATTGGATATTTATCATTCAAGCTAACCACATACAATCCATTCAAAAGCAAGATATTGTAAGAGTGACACCTGCACATTAGTTAGGACCTCTTGAACAGGTGGTGTCACATAGAAATTATGAAGACCACACTGGTTAGGTGCAGTGGCTCATGCCTGTAATCCCAACACATTGGGAGGCGGAGTTGGGAGGATCACTTGAGTCCAGGAGTTCAAGACCAGCCTAGGCAACATGGCGAAACCCTGTCTCTACAAAAAATACAAATATTACCAGGTGTGGTGGCATGCACATTCACAGCTACTTGGCGGGCTGATGCGGAATTGCTTGAGTCCAGGAAGTTGAGGCTGCAGTGAGTCATGATTGAGCCTCTGCACTGCAGCCTGGGTGACAGAGCGACACTGTCTCAAAAAGAAATAAATAGGAAGAACAGACTATGCATGGTTACTAGAGTTAGCAGATATCAAAGGCACTATTACTGGATCAGGCTGTCAAAATTTTAAGTGACTTCTCCACATTTGAGTAAGACAATTTTTTTTTTTTTTTTGAGACAGAGTCTCACTCAGCCATGCAGGCTGGAGTGCAGTGGTGCGATCTCAGCTCACTGCAACCACTGTCTCTGGGTTCAAATGATTCTCCCGTCTCAGCCTCCAGAGTAACTGGGATTATAGGGACCCAGCATCATGCCTGGCTAATTTATTTATTTTAGTAGAGACAGGGTTTCACCATGTTGGCCAGGCTGGCTTGAACTCCTGACCTCAGGTGATCCGCCTGCCTCAGCCTCCCAAAGTGCTAGGATTACAGGTGTGAGCCACCACACCTGGCCAAGTAAGATAATTTTTAAAAGCTGCTTGAGTGTTATTTTCTTCCATGAATTAGATTAATCCATGCTTTTAAATATAAGATTCCTATTATAGGGAATGGAGCCCAGATGAATTTGGAGAGCAAATCCCTGATCTGCCTTGTCCCCAAAGTTCTTTCTAGCATGTCGGCAGCTCTTGTTTTTTAAGAACTTCAGTGTAACTGGAAATATTGAGAAAGGTTCCAATAAGGTTGTATCATTACCACATAAATCAGGAGACCAGGGCAGACACAGATAAAACAAGAATAGATGTGAGTGTGTGGCAACACCTGTTACTGAGCCATGGACAAAATGTCGAAAGCTCTTCTGTGAGACACAGGTATTTTGATGTGTCAAAATATTCTAAATGCTTGATTTCTCAACCATAATTCCCTGTGTAGTTATTTCTGATTTCCAATTTCTAACACATTCACAATTCTCTAATCAAATTAGCACCATCGCTTTATTTTGGATGCATGTTGTTTTTGCCAGCTCAGCATTCATTCTCACTTTAGGAGCAGCATCCAGATTCTCCCTTGGAGAACCACCCATTCCTACTACCAGTCCATCCTGTTGAGTGAGGCTGACACCACTCTACCAAGCACCAGGTAACTGATTCACAAGGGCACATGAATGTTTCAAGCCTGCCCAGTGCGATTCAATACTAGGACTTCTGTTGATACTATCAGGAATAAGAAGCTTGCTTTATACTTAGATTGCTACTGTAGGACAGCCTGGTGATGGTGCCAATTTCACACATCAGCCTCCTGATGTGTAGCTGGGATTATAGGCACACACCACCATGCCCAGCTAATTTTTGTATTTTTAGTAGAGATGGGGTTTCGCCATGTTGGCCAGGCTGGTTGTGAACTCCTGATCTCAAGTCATCCACCCGCCTCGGCCTCCCAAAGTGCTGGGATTACAGGCCTGAGCCACCCCGCCTGGCCTGTTTTGTAATTTTTAATATTATATAAATGATATTTATGTATTCTTTTGTCACTGCTTTTTTGCCCCCACCCCCACTTAACACTGTAGTTATGAAATTCATGTGTGATGATCTGTGGAGTCCTAACACAATCATTTTCCTGTTTTCTCATCTTCCATTGCATAGATATACCACAGTTTGCTTATCCGCTCTTCAGCTGAAGAACCTGAAGTTGTTTCCACATTTTTATTCTTATACATAATACAGCTGTAAATATTCTTACACACATATGCAAAAGATCATCCAGAGTATGTTATAAGGAATGAAAACGCTGGGTCTTCATGGGCTATTGCTGTTTCATGTGCAATTTGACTTCATTAGATATCAACAATTTGTCCTCCAGAGTGGTTTTATCAATTGAGACATCCACCAGCTGTATATAAGAGATGCTTCACATTCTCTCCAGCACTCAACAAATATTTATTAGTGAGCTACTGGTTTGTTCTACTTATTGGTATGCAGTAGTGACAGTTTCTACTCTCTTGGAGCTTCCATTCTCTTGAGACATCCAATAACAAATAAACAAATGAATACATAATACATCTGGAGGTGATTACTGCCTTGTCTCTCTTTTTTTTGAGACGGAGTTTCGCTCTTGTTACCCAGGCTGGAGTGCAATGGCACAATCTCGGCTCACTACAACCTCTGCCTCCTAGGTTCAAGCGATTCTCCTGCCTCAGCCTCTTGAGTAGCTGGAACTACAGGCACCCGCCACCATGTCCGACTACTTTTTGTATTTTTAGTAGAAATGGGGTTTCACCATGTTGTCCAGGCTGCTCTTGAAATCCTGAAAAGTGATCCACCCACCTCAGCCTCCCAAAGTGCTGTGATTACAGGTGTGAGCCACCACGCCTGGCTGAGTGCCTTGTTTCTAGGCTTTGTGGGTACAAAGCACTAGCTCTTCCTCCTGGGCCCTTTTTTATTTACAGTGAGTGAATGCAATGCCAACATGACCTAATTTAACAAACCTATCTTTTTAAACTTGTAATTACCCTAAAATTAGAAGATGAACATTTTACATTGCTGTAATTGTTAAAATATACAGTGTTTTGGAATCCAAGTTCTCAGATGACCATAATACCAGGCAATATATGAGGAAGAGGTGAAGTGTTCCCATCTTTGCAGTCACGCTGCCCAGAATCAAATTTTGGTTTCCTGCCTTATCAACCCTGTGACCTTGAACTCTGAACTTCACCTCTCTTAGTTTTCTTTTTTTTTTTTTTGAGATGGAGTCTCGCTCTGTCGCCCAGGCTGGAGTGCAGAGGCATGATATCAGCTCACTGCAACCTCCACCTCCTGGGTTCAAGCGATTCTCCTGCCTGAGCCTCCTGAGTAGCTGGGATTACAGGCGCGCGTCACCACACCCAGCTAATTTTTGTATTTTTAGTAGAGATGGAGTTTCACCATGTTAGTCAGGCTTGTCTGGAACTCCTGACTTCCTGATCTGCCCGTCTCGCCTCCTAAAGTGCTGGGATTACAGGTGTGAGCCACCAAGCCCGGCCAACCTCTCTTAGTTTTCACATCAGATAAAAGTACCTGACTCATAAGGGTGCTTATCATGGTGTCCAGTACATTTTACTACCAGTGAATTAATAATTAAATAGGCCAACCATGTGACATTTTTCCTCTTTTGCAGATGAGGAATTTGAGGTTCTGAGTGGGTAAACAAATTGTCCAGCCAGTAAGTGCTAGTACCTCCTGAACCCAGGTCTTCTGATACCAGAGCCAATTCTCCACTACAACATTGCTTGTATATATGAATGTATCAGTATTCATCCAACAATTATTTATTGAGCATCTACTATACGACAGTTACTTGATGCTAGGAAATTCTAAAATATTCCTAATAGAGCTGGTCATCTTTGAGCAACCCTGAAATTACACATATCTTGAGGCCAGTCCCAGCACTCTGTTTTATCCAGCATTGGATGGTAATGAAGTGTGAAGATTTTATTGGCATTTTTATGGGGGATGGAGATGAGGATTGTATCAGATTAGACTGTAAACTCCTTGAAGGCAAAGACCAACTTACTTATCAGTGTATAACCATTACTTAGCACAGCACATACTCATTGAATATTTGATGAATAAGCAACACGCCATGCAATCAAATTTAATCCATCTTCCTAAATAACTTCTCACATGCCCCCCATAATGCCTTCCCCAGCAGATGCTCCAAAATCATAGATGAAATTTAGTTGAATTAAACTGTGAAATCTGGGCGCAGTGGCTAACACCTGTAATCCCAGCAGTTTGGGAGGCCAAGGCAGGCAGATCACTTGAGGTCTGGAGTTTGAGACCAGCCTGGCCAACATGGCAAAACCTGTATCTATTAAAAATACAAAAATTAGCTGGGCATGATGGTGCACACCTGTAGTCCAGCTACTTGGGAGGCTGAGGCAGGAAAATAGCTTGAACCCAGGAGGCACAGGTTACAGTGAGCCAAGATGGCAGTCTGGGTGACACAGAAAGACTCCATCTCAAAACAACAGCAAAAAATTAAACTGTGAAGAATTCTACCTCTTGTAAACTTGATGAGATTCTCTGAGGTATTCCTGGATTCCAGTATAGGTAATTTTTATCTGGAATCAAGTACAGTGAGTTTGCGTTGCAAAAATGTATAAGTCGGGCTGGGTGTGGTGACTCATGCCTGTAATCCCAGCATTTGGGGAGGCTGAGGCAGGAGGAAGGTTTGAGCCAGGAGTTTGTAACTAGCCTGAGCAACATAGCAAGACCCCATCTCTAAAAATTTTTTTAAAATTAGGCGGGTGTGGTGGTGCCTACCCATGGTCCCAGATACCTGGGAGGCTAAGGCAGGAGGATTACTTGAGCCCAGGAAGTTGAGGCTGCAGTGAGCCATATTTGTGCTACTGCACTCCAGCCTGGGTGACAGAGCAAGACCCTGTTTCGAAAAATAAATTAAGTAATTAAAATAAATTAAAAATATGGTAAGTCTGGCCAGACATGGTGGCTCATGCCTGTAATCCCAGCACTTTGAGAGGCTGAGGCAGGCAGATCACCTGAGATCAGGAGTTCAAGACCAGCCTGGCCAACATGGCGAAACCCCATTTCTACTAGAAACACAAAAATTAGCTGGGCGTGATGGAGCATGCGTGTAGTCCCAGCTACTTGAGAGGTTGAGGCTTGAACCTGAAAGGCGGAGGTTGTAGTGAGCCGAGATTGTGCCACTACACTCTAGCCTGGGCAACAGAGTGAGACTCTGTCTCAAAAAACAAAAAAATGTGTGTGTATATATATATATATATATATATATATGAAGTGGGTATATATATATATATATATATATATATATATATATATATATATACATGAACCTTCGCCTCCTAGGTTCAAGTGATTCTTCTGTCTCTTCTGTCTCAGTCTCCCAAGTAGCTGGGATTACAGGCACATACCACCACACCTGGCTAATTTTTGTATTTTTAGTAGAGACGGGGTTTCACCATATTGGTCAGGCTGGTCTTGAACACCTGATCTCAGGTGATCCACCCACCTCTGCCTCCCAAAGCGCTGGGATTATAGGCGTGAGCCCCCTCACCCGGCCCTCTTTAAATCATGGTACAGATTTCATGGTACATTTCATCCAGAATTAGAAATTCCATGGGTGGGCCTAGGAATATGCATTTTAAATGTCCTCAGATAATTCTGAGACACAATCAGGCAAGATAATTATTTAATTGAGATTTAAAGAGAGACATCATGGTACATTTCATTTTCTTCCAAATGGAGTAACAAGACCTCCCCTAGAGACATTTAGCATTGGGCACGCAAATGCATTTATTTCTTTCTGTAACAGCATGTGCTTGGCAGAACACTGAGAACTGGAGGTTGAGAAAAAAAATGTGGTCTTCCTGCTCACAGAAGAGATTCTAAGACATCCTTGCTAACGCAGCATTGCCAAAGAGTTGTGTATGAATCAACCACAAAGTTAAGTGGCTGATGAAACTCAGAGTTTATGAGAATTTCTGATGAAGCAGCACATAAGAGTGTGTATTGGTTATTGTATGAGTGTGGTGCAGTCTATAATTTGACTTGTTTGGGTCTTTTTATTATTATATGTTGAGCTTCACTGAGGACTGTTGCAAGCTTTTTTTTTTCTTTCCTCTGCTATCAGAATTCTTCTGCTTCATGATGGAGAATTGAGGCTTTATGACAAGAATGCTAAATATTCCTTAAATTATAGACAGAAGAGGCTGAGAGATAGTTATGATGTTTTATTAGCATCTGATTCCAGGCACATGATCCCAGTTCTCCTGATTTCCTAATCAAAGATGCATTTCTGCACTCACCACAGTCTAGTTGTATACCCTCTGAAGTACCCAGGAACCAAGCTAAGAGCAGTATCAAGGAAAGATAGACGATTATGCAGATGGCTTGAGTAAAGCTTGTCTTTAGGCTCCCAGCACCCTCCCACTTCCTAGGCTCAGTACTCCTCTAGAGTTGCCAAACTTAGCGAGGAAATACATAGGTGCCTCTATGTTATCTCATTAAGGCTCTTAATAGCGTTATCTTAATCCTTCTGCCGTCAGAGCCTATTTTGGGGGGGAAAAATTTCAGATTAGTCACCAGATCTTAGAGCAGTATTTCTCTAAATCTGGTCCCAGATAATCTGCAGAAGAATAACTTGGGGAATATGAAAAATGCAGATTCCTGAGTTTCACCCTAGACTTTCAGAATTAGAAATTCCAGGGGTGGGCCTGGGAATATGCATTTTAAATGTCCTCAGATAATTCTGAGACACGATCAAGCAAGACAATTATTTAATGACCTTAGTGTCTTTCCTCTCCAACTGTACATACCTAAAAACTCCATCCTACTTGTAGAAAAGGAGATAACAAAGGTTCAGTACCTGGCATTTACAAGGATCTCAATAAATATTTGTTTCCCAAATCCCTCCTTCCCCATCCCCCCACCCCTCTGAGACAGAGTCTGGCACTGTAGCCCAGGCTGAATTGCAATGGTGCCATCTCGGCTCACTGCAACCTCCCCCTCCCAGGTTCAAGCGATTCTCTTTGTCTCAGCCTCCCAGGTAGCTGGGATTACAGACGCCCGCCACCAGGCCCGGCTAATTTTTTTTGTATCTTTTTTTTTTTTTTTGAGACGGAGTTTCGCTCTTGTTACCCAGGCTGAAGTGCAATGGCTCGATCTCGGCTCACCGCAACCTCCGCCTCCTGGGTTCAGGCAATTCTCCTGCCTCAGCCTCCTGAGTAGCTGGGATTACAGGCATGCGCCACCATGCCCAGCTAATTTTTTGTATTTTTAGTAGAGACGGGGTTTCACCATGTTGACCAGGATGGTCTCGATCTCTTGACCTCGTGATCCACCCGCCTCGGCCTCCCAAAGTGCTGGGATTACAGGCGTGAGCCACCGCGCCCGGCTTTTTTTTTGTATTTTTAATAGAGACAGGGTTTCACCATGTTGGCCACGCTGGTCTCGAACTCCTGACCTCAGGTCATCCACCCGCCTCGGCATCCCAAAGTGCTGGGATTATAGGCGTGAGCCACGGTGCCAGGCCTCCCTGAATCCCTTCTTAAAGGAATTGTGGCCTTCAGAAATCAGAAGACACCCGAGGTCCCTTCCCAGTCCCCGGAAGTAAAGAGAGTCTGGGCTGTCTCTAGTCACCTCCGCACACGGAGGGTCTAATCCATCTACCTGACCCTGTCTGGGCCAAGCTCCTTGAGGCTGGCACAGCATTGGCTGTCAGAAGAGCCTTCTGGGCAGTGACTCCCCAGCAGAACCATGTCCAGGACTTCATCTGTAGGACAAAAAGAATGGAAATAGCCACCAACATGAATGACCGGCTCACTGCAGGTTGAGGTGCGGGGAGATGGGGGTACAACACTGTCAACCGAGGATTTGAGTTTAGAAAGACTACAGGCCCCAAAATGCAATTTCACCTCCCAAAAACTACCATTCCCAACATGCAATGCAACAACCTGGGAAAGCCAAGGAAAAAACCTTGCAAGCGTGGCTGCAAAGTTTGCCCCTCTTGTTACCCTCAGGCAAAGGAATGATTTCGAAAGGCCCAAAAGCTATTTTTTGCAGGAGCGGTCACTCCCTAAATCCAGGCAAGGAAAGGGAGGAGTCTGAGTCGAGTCACGCCCCTTTCCCTGTAAACTCGGTTGGCCCCTAGCTTAACGCGTTGGAGTCTGAAGAGCGGGCAGTAGCCGCACACCCCAAACTTTCCCCATGGGTTCGGTTACCAGAGCTGTGTTTGGAGAGCTGCCCTCGGGAGGAGGGACAGTGGAGAAGTTCCAGCTGCAGTCTGACCTCCTGAGAGTGGACATCATCTCCTGGGGCTGCACAATCACAGCCATAGAGGTCAAAGACAGGCAAGGGAGAGCCTCAGACGTGGTGCTTGGCTTCGCCGACTTGGAAGGTGGGTTGAACTCTGCCCCGGGCTGCGAGCCGGCTCCCGGCTGCAAACCTCCCGGATCGATTGGGCCACTTGCAATGCGAGGGGCTAAGGGGAAAGTTGCCGTCTAACTTGGGAGCGCGTGCATCATGCTAACAGAGGGCTGTGTGGCCATCCGATGTTTGGGAAAAACCGTAATGAATGGAAAAAGCTATGGGAGTTGGCCTCTGGTTATCCGTTCAGGCTTTGCCCCAATTAATGTAAAAAGTCAGCTGATGGTAAGATACACTTCAGCGATCCTGGAGCAACCGCTGAACTGCCTGATCTTTGAACTGCCTGATCTTTGAACTGCCCTGACCCATTGAGAAGGCTGGAGAGGAAAGAGCAGGCAAGAGGGGGTGTGGCTCCCAGTTCTTCCCTTGTGCCCCTTCTGAAGAAGGAAATTTAAAGACGTGCCTCTTCTACTTCCTTCTTCCTTGATCAGATTCTCTTTGAGGCCTGGTTATCTCAGAAATGCTCCAGTAAGCTCAGTGGTTGCCTAGTACACCAGCTACCCATTTAGGGAACAAAACAGAGAAGACCAACTCAGTGTCTAGAGATCAGATCTCCTATCAACTAGGATGGTCTTTTATCCCAGAAACCATAGGCAATTAGAATTAGGCATTAATTCATACATTTGAAAACTATTAATTCAATGACCTCCTCTAACAGGACAGACAAGGTCTCCACTCTTGGGGTTTGCCTGGGGAGATAGACTTTAACCCAATAATTGCATAAATAAATAATGACAATTGCAGCTTGATTGCAACACAGGAAAATGTACATCATGATCTCTTAGCATTATGGTGTAACTAGACAGAAAATGAGGTGTGAAATAAAGCTGGCAAAGGGAAACTGAGAATTAATACCTCTGCTTAGTGGTTGGGTGTAGACAAATTCTGCTGGAGAGGAGGTTTGAGGTTTTCCTTTTGGTGTGTCATTCTGTCTGTTTGGTTCTTTAGATACAAAACTTGGCTCATGGTTTGGGGTTCAACAGAAAACTCTGAGTTTTGGTTTTTTTCCCTTAGAAATCTGAAATTTGTTCTCTTTTTTTCTTTTTTTTAGAGACAGAGTCTCACTCTGTTACCAGGCTGGAGTGCAGTGGCGTGATCTTGGCTCACTGCAACCTCCGCCTCCCAGGTTCAAGCAATTCTCCTGCCTCAACCTCCCGAGTAGGTGGGACTACAGGCATGCACCACCACACCCAGCTAATTTTTTGTATTTAGTAGAGATGGGGTTTCACCATGTTGGCCAGAATGGTCTTGACTCTTGACCTTGTGATCGGCCTGCCTTAGTCTCCCAAAGTGCTGGGATTACATATGTGAGCCACCGCACCTGGCTTTTTTTTTTTTTCTTTTTTCTTTTTAAGTGCAGTGGTGCAATCTTGGCTCACTGCAACCTCTGCCTCCTGGGTTCGAGTGACTCTCCTGCCTCAGCCTCCTGACTAGTTGGGATTACAGGCACGTGCCACCAGGCCCAGATAATTTTTTTTGTATTTTTAGTAAGGACAGGGTTTCACCATGTTGGCCAGGCTGGTCTCAAACTCCTGATTTCAGGTGATCTGCCCGGCTTGGCCTCCCAAAGTGCTGGGATTACAGGCATGAGCCACTGCGCCTGGCCTGTTCTCTGCTTATTTAACAAAATTTATTATAAGTATATTCCTGAGCATCCTATTCTTGGCTTATAATTGTCTCTATCTGCTTTGGTGCCTCCACAGCTTAACTTGGAGGAGGAGGAGGAGGCAGCCTTCTTTCCAAAGCAGAAGGTCGTTGGTAACTTATGTGAGTCTATTGCAGGAGACTTACTGGTAGGAAGGTGCAGGCAGGTGGGGGAAATAAGCTCTACCTCCCCTTCCTTTCTACCTCCCCCAAAACTTCTAGGGAAGACATCTTCAGAGTCAGAAGGCGAGAGGGCTGGCAAGTGACAAAAGAGGATCCTTTGGAATCATTTCACTGAGTCCTCTCTCTTCTAGAAGCATAACCATTGTCTAGGCTGACACAGAATTGCAAAGACATTACTTGACTCATGCAAAAATCACTCCATAGAGTCAAACGAGTATTGGATTTCTGGCCTAGAATTCCAGAGCCAGTTAAAGTAATTGGAGATGGGCCATCCTCTCATTTCTCCATCAGCCAGGATGTTGGTGTTGAGGTTGAATAAATACCTATCCAGGACTTGAGGACAATAACTACCATGGCTTCTGGTGCCATTTTTTTTTTTTTTTTTTTTTTTTTTGAGACAGAGTCTTGCTCTGTTGCCCAGGCTGGAGTGGTGCAATCTTAGCTCACTACAACCTCCGCCTCCCAGGTTCACAGCCTCCTGAGTAGCTGGGATTACAGGTGTGCACCGCCACACCTGGCTAATTTTTTTTGTATTTTTAGTTGAGATGGGGTTTCGGCATGTTGGCTAGGTTTGTAGCTGGCATCTGTAATGCCAGCTACTTGGGAGGCTGAGGCAGGAGAATTGCTCGAACCCAGGAGGCAGAAGTTGCAGTGAGCTGATAGGGCACCACTGCACTCCAGCCTGGGTGACACAGTGAGACTCTGTCTCAAAAAAAATAAAAAATAAATAAAAATACACTCTAACCTTTCTGTGTAACAGCTGACCATAAAGAAATTAAGACCCTCATTCCACAGGGGTCCTGCCCCATACCCGGGAGGAAGGAATGCTACATGGGGAGGCCAAGAAAAATCTGAACACAGGCCTTGCTGAGTTTCCCCGCTCACTCTGTCAGCAACAGATCTTACCTATTTTGTCCAATCATATTTCTACATGGCTGTTTATACTCCATTGGACTTAAGCATAAAAATGGATTGTTTTCTCCGTATCTGTGGGTCTTCATTCTGAAAGCTCCTGTATCACATCAAACTATAATGAAATAAATTTGTTTGGCATTTTTTAAATTTTATTTTTTACAGGTGGAGTCTCACTCTGTCACCCAGGCTGGAGTGCAGTGGTGCAATTATAGCTCACTTGCAGCCTCGAACTACTGGCCTCAAGCAATCCTCCTACTTCAGCCTCCCAAAGTGCTGGAATTACAGACATGAGCCACTGTGCCCAGCTGTTTTGCTTTTCTCTTGTTAACCTGTGTTTGTTGTAGAGGTGTGGGCTGTGACCTTTACAGTGGAGATATACAGCACTCTGTTAACTATTTTAATGGTGCTCTGATAGTACATTTCTGGTGCATTAAAACCCATGTTAACAAGAAACTGGTGACAGTGGTTGTTAAGAAAGGATCCTGGGTACCCAGGGTGCAGGGGGTAGGAAGGAGACTTAATTTTCACTGTATATTCTTTTAAAACGTCAGTGTATGTAAGCATATATAAACAAACAGAAGCAAATAATTTAAAGTAATAAGACGTGACAGAGGCCGGCATGGTGGCTCATACCTATAATCCTAGCATTGTGGGAGTCCAAAGCAGGAGGATCACTTGAAGCCAGGAGTGTGAGACCAGCCTGGGCAACATAGTGAGACCCTGTCTCTACAAAACAAACAAAATTAAATTTAAATTAAAAAAAATTTTTTTTAAAGACTTGATAGAATAAGGGGTTATCTTGATATTATCATGTCCCAAAGATGGTTTTGAGCCATGGGGAAGATCCGAGCGTGGATAATTCCATGAGACATGATCCTTTTGTAACTGCAGAGTTAGATATGAACAATCTCCAATTTCCCAGACAGGTTATATAAACTGCTTGGATGACAGCCATAACCAGAGGTCAGAATGGTTCAGATTCTCCCTGGGAAAATAAGATATTTTTCTTCCATAGAATTCTAAAGAGGAAAATTATGTGAATTTTTAGTTACAGCCTGGAAAAAATCAGTAATGCCTCCTATGAGTTTTTCTACCGCTTTTTGTATTTAAGACTTTCTTCTTGTTGTTTAGTGCAATGGTGCAATCTTGGCTCGCTGCAACCTCCACCTCCTGGGTTCAAGCAATTCTCATGCCTCAGCCTCCCGAGTAGCTGGAATTACAGGTGGGCATCACCACATCCAGCTAATTTTTGTCTTTTTAGTAGAGATGGGGTTTCACCATGTTGACCAGGCTGGTCTCAAACTCCTGATCTCAAGTGATCTGCCTCAGCCTCAACCTCCTAAAGTGCTGAGATAACAGGTATGAGCCACCAGGTCCAGCCTAAAAATGTTTTTCATTGGCATGTCCCACCTACAGTCATTATGATTTCTTTCAAAGCCTGTGCTGAGCATATTTGCTTATATGCCATAGGTATAAACAACCTACCTATACAATCATTGAAACACGCCTTCCTTTTCATGTTTCGCCCGGTTACCACCAAAGACCTGGCTATTAACTGCCATGAGAGGCATTAAGAAAAAAATAGAAAAAGTAAATTTAGTGCCTTTAGAAAACCTGGGTTCAGAAGACAGGATGAGGGAAAAAAAGGATCAGGTTAGAAGCTGCATCCTAGTGGGAACACTGAGGATTACTGGTTTAAAGCTCTGCTTCCTTCCTTAAAGCTGTGTGACCCTGGGCAATTTATTTAACCTCTCCAGACCTATTTCCTCACATGAAACAAATGGATTGTGATGATGTAATGAGCTATGGACTGTGATATGTGTCTGACCATATCTGACCACATATTTTATATGCCTCTGACCAGAGTGAGCAATTAATCATTTTTATCCCCCTTTCATTCCTTTGCCCCCAAATACCATCTCTCACTCTACTAGAACTTTTCATTTCACTTCATTAACACTGCAAAAAATGACATGGAGATTCACCTAGGACAGCAAGCAGCTGCTAAAAAGTATATAAATTATCTGAAATTACTAAAGTGCTTATTAATTAAATTGTTTTCTTCATATAACCAAAGGATAAGTCGTTCTGTGGATGGAGGTTTTGATTGCGAGTGGTAATTTTATTTCAGACTTTAGGGCACTCTGGCTAAGGTTTGGGCTGTCCGAGGGGGGTGTCACAGTTGGGGTCCTTGGGATGTTAGAGTGGAAAGGGCCATATCCCATGGTTTTAAGCATTAATTTATTCTCGCCAGTGCCTTGCCCTGGAAAAGGGGCAAGCGTTTCCTCTACTCTCGGCTCAGCGATTGACTTGGTTAAATCAACATTCATGGCTTGACCTAGGAACTTTGAACATTTTCATGGCAAACGGGTATTTTCTGCATTTCAAAACAAATTTTTAGCCATGCCTTATTCGGGATTTGAGAATTGTCACTTTTTGTAATTCTGATTTGGTGTGAAAGCTTAGTTATGGTATTAGTCCTTTTTCACACTGTTATAAAAACTGCCTGAGGCAGAGTAATTTATAAAGAAAATAGGTTTAACAGACTCACAGTTTCTCATGGATGGGGAGGCCTCAGGAAACTTACAATCATGGCAGAAGGCAAGGCAGAAGCAAGACAGGTCTTACTACACGGCGGTAGGAGAGAGAGAGAAAGCAGGGGAAGTTGCCACTTTTAAACCATCAGATCTCGTGAGAACTCACTGACTATCACGAGAACAGCATGGCGGAACCACCCCGTGATCCAATTACCTCCACCAGGTGGGGGCACAAAGCCAAACCGTATCAGTAACATTTGAAGGTAGCATAAAATTTATTTGTTCTAAAGGGTTTTTCAGGGACAGGATTAGTGGTTTCTGTTGTGCTTAGACTTTAATTCTTGAAAAATATTCCTCCAGGGCCACAGTGGCTCACTCCTGTAATCACAGCACTTTGAGAGGCCGAGGTGGGAGGACCACTTGAGCTCAGGAATTCAAGACCAGCCTGGTCAACGTAGGGACACTCTGTCTCTAGAAGAAATATAAAAAGTATCCAAGTGTGGTGGCACATGCCTGTAGTCCCAGTTATTTGGGAGGCTGAGGTGGGAGGACCACCTGAGACTGGAGGCCAAGGCTGCAATGAGCTGTGATGGTACCACTGCACTCCAGCCTAGGTGACAGAGAAAGACCCTGTCTCAAAAAAACAAAACAAAACAAAACACCTATTCCTCCAAACCAAGGAACTGGCCTGGTCACTTGTAAGGGAATTCTTGCAAGCCCACGCGGTAGGAAACCTACTGGTGGCTTTGTGGCTATCTCCAACACCCAGTATGCCTCTGGCAGAGAACGGGAGCTCGGTGTTCATTTGTTGAATGAATCAAAGTAGGTCTCAAAAATCTCAGCAGTCAAACATCTTGTTTTTTAGAAAAAACAAGAAGCGTTTCTTTACATTTTTGAGCTTGTGAAAGCAGATGAAACAAAACAAAGAAAGATTGTTTGGCTCTTCAGGACTCCTTTTGGTTAACCAGTGTATGGGGTTTTAAAGCTAGTTTCGGAAAGAGAAGAGGGTGGGGAGAGGTGGAGAAAGATCAGCCTGGCCTGTGCCTGGGATGGAGTTAAGGTCAACAACCAAAAAGCCTTTGCTTTCCACATAATTTAATATTTAAGAACATGGAGTCACCGACTATAATGGCAGGGCTAAAGTCTTGGTTCTGCCACTACTTAGCTGTGTGTTTTGCGGCAAGTTACTTAACTCCTCTGTCCTCAGTTTCCACATCTGTAAATTGGGATACAAATAGTATCTACATCATAGAAACGTTCTGAATATGAAATGAGGTAGATGGAAAGCACTTAGAAAGTGGCTGGGACACACTTTGGGAGGCCAAGGTGGGTGGCTCTCCTGAGGTCAGGAGTTCAAGACCAGCCTGACCAATGTGGTGAAACCCCATCTCTATTAAAAATACAAAAAATTGTTTTGCATAATGATAAAACAAAACAACAACAAAAAAATTTAGCCAGACATGGTGGCGGGCGCCTGTAATCTCTCGGGAGGCCAAGGCGGGAGAATCACCTGAACCCAGGAGGTTGAGGTTGCAGTGAGACAAGAATGTGCCACTGCACTCCAGCCTAGACTACACCATCCCAAAAAAAAAAGGAAAAAAAAAAAAAGAAAAAGAAAGTGGCTTTCAGCCACTTCAGAAAGTGCTTTCTAAGCACTCAGTAGGTGTTAGCTATTATGATAGTCCATGGGCAGGACTCTGACGCACCTGCAAATTAGCGAAGAAGCAAACCAGGAAAGGCCTGGAAGGGAAGGATTAATGTTTAATTTGTACCCAACCAGTTGGGTAATGGAAACCTGTGACCTGTTGCTGGCCTAGTCAGCTCAGGGTCTGTATCCTGAGGGCCCCTCCATCCCGTGGAAAAATAGTTCATATGCTTGAATTGCATTCTCTGCTGATCTGAAGTAGGCATGACAGATACAGAGTACCACGGGAAAAGGGAATGGAATTCAGAGGGCGTCTAAGTGGAAAATAGAGTAGAAAGTAATCTTAGTAATGATACAGAAAACAATCTCCAAACCTTAATCTTTTCCATTGCAAACTAAGCACAGAGGAATTTAAAGACAAGGAAAGTACCATAATATGCCCACGCACCAAGTTGTAAGTATGAGGAAGCTATGTTGCTTTTTTATAGCCCCTCCCCTAAAAAGGCCCAAAACAGTTTATGCTGATTATTATACCACATAGCCATCACAAGGAATATGGGGCCAGACGTGGTGACTCATGCCAGTCAGTAATCCCAACACTTTGGGAGGCCAAGGTGGGAAGACCACTTGAACCCAGGAGTTCGAAACCAGATTAGGCAACACAGGGAAACTCTGTCTTTACAAAATAAAAAGTAAAAATTTGGGCCGGGCGCGGTGGCTCACGCCTGTAATCCCAGCACTTTGGGAGGCCGAGGCGGGTGGATCACGAGGTCAACAGATCGAGACCATCCTGGTCAACATGGTGAAACCCCGTCTCTACTAAAAATACAAAAAATTAGCTGGGCATGGTGGCGCGTGCCTGTAATCCCACATACTCAGGAGGCTGAGGCAGGAGAATTGCCTGAACCCAGGAGGCGGAGGTTGCGGTGAGCCGAGACCGCGCCATTGCACTCCAGCCTGGGTAACAAGAGTGAAACTCCGTCTCAAAAAAAAAAAAAAGTAAAAAAATTAGCCAGGCATGGTGGTATATACCTGTTGTCCCAGCTACTCCAGAGGCTGAGGTGGGAAGATCATTTGAGCCTGAGAGGTCAAAGCTACAGTGAGCTATGATGGCTCCACAGCACTCCAGCCTGGGGGACAGTGAGATCCTATCTAAAAGAATAAAAAGGAATATGGTAGCCAGGCACGGTGGCTCACACTTGTAATCCCAGCACTTTGGGAGGCCAAGGTGGGCAGATCACGAGGTCAAGAGATCAAGACCATCCTGGCCAACGTGATGAAACCCTATCTCTACTAAAAATACAAAAATTAGCCGGGCGTGGTGGCACGCTACTCAGGAGGCTGAGACAGAAGAATTGCTTGAACCCAGGAGACGGAGGTTGCAGTGAGCCAAGATTTCGACACTGCACTCCAGCATGGCGACAGAGCAAGACTCCATCTCAAAAAAAAAAAAAAAAAAAAGGAATATGATAGATATGTCATGACATGGAGAGATCTTAAGATGTTTGATAAATAGAAAGTTACAGAACAATGTATGATTATAGTGTGATGCTCTATGTAGTATGATTCTCTTTATATAGAATATGTGTGCTTCTGTATTTGTATATTTGCTTATATGTAGTTAATTCAAATTTAAGAATGAAGTGTACGTACCAGACTGGGAATAGTGGGAATAGTGGTTACCATTGGAAAGGAGGGGAGTGGAGAGGTGAAGGAAGGCTTCTGTGTTTTACTCTGTTTAGGTTGCTAGATTTCACAAATAAAAGTACAGGATGCCTGGTTAAATGTGAATTTCAGATAAACAGTTTATACTTTTAAAGTATAATAAGTATGTCCCATGTATAAGAATAACATGAACATACTTATACTAAGCAATTAATTATTATTTATCTGAAACTCACATTTAACCAAGCATTCTATACTTCCTCTGGTGAGCCTGCTCTATGTTCTTGTGTATTACCTAACTCTCTCTAAAGGATATTTTTTTTTTTTTTTTTTTTTATAGGGAGAAGGAAAAAGGAAGAGAAAAAGAGAGACAGAATGGGGAGGAGGGAGAAGGAAAAGAAAGAGGGAGAGAGAATGGGAGTATTGATTTCTTGCCCAGGCTAGAATGCAATTTAGTAATGGGTATTGAAAACCTCTTTTATACTGATAATTATACTTAATGATGTAGTCAGGAAGGAATAAGGGAAGAAGATAACAAACAAACAGCCAACCAATATTTAATTTAAACCTATGAAATGCTATGCGATTACTGAGGAGTGATTTACTTCATATTATATAGTCACCTTTGGAATAGGTGTGAGGTGGTAATGTATGTTTTGTGTATTTGAAGTGGAGAGATCTATAAATGTTTATTAAGTTTACTTGTTCCGGGTCTGAGTTCAAGTTCTGAATATCCTTGTTAATTTTCTATCTCGTTGATCTATGGAATCGTTAGCTCTTCTTGTTGCATTGATCCTTTTGCCATTATGTAACGTCATTCCTCGCCTCTTTTGATCTTTGTTGCTTTAAAGTCTACTTTATCAGAGGCGAGAATTGCATCTCCTGCTTTTTGTTTATTGGTTTATTTTTACTCTCTGTTTGATTGGTAAATCTTCCTCCTTCTCTCTGAGTCTTTGTGTATTGTTGCATGTAAAATGGGCCCGGATGCAGCATACCAATGGGTTTTGGCTTTTTATCCAATTAAAATATATATAAGTTTAATACCGGCGTTTGATGCTAGCTGGCTGTTTTGCCCATTAGTTGATGTAAATTTTTTATTGTGTTAAAGTTCTTTGCTTTTTGATATATTTTTGGAAAGGCTGATGTTGGTTGTTCCTTTATATGTATAGTGCTTCTTTCAGAAGCTCTTGTAAAGCAGGCCTGGTGGTGGTGAACTCTCTAAGTACTTGTTTGTTCGCAAAAGATTTAATTTTTCCTTCACTCATAAAGCTTAGTTTGGCTGGATAGGAAATTCTGGGTTGAAAGTTCTTTTCTTTAAGAATGTTAAATATTGGTCCCCACTCTTTTCTGGCTTGTAGGGTTTCTGCTGAGAGATCTGCTGTAAGTCTGATAGGTTTCCCTTTATGGGTAACCTGACCTTTCTCTCTGGCTGCCCTTAGTATTTTCTCCTTCATTTCAACCCTAATAAATCTGGCGATTATGTGCCTTGGGGTTGGTCTTCTTGAAGAATATCTTTGTGGTGTTCTCTGTATTACCTGGAGTTGAATATTACCCTGCCTTGCCAGGTTGGGAAAATTTTCCTGAATGATATCCTGAAGAGTATTTTCCAACTTGGATTCATTCTCTTCATCACATTCAGGTACACCTATCAAACGTAGATTAGGTCTTTTCACATAGTCCCATATTTCCTGGAGACTTTGCTCATTCCTTTTCATCCTTTTTTCTGCATTCTTGTCTTCTCGTTTCATTTCACTGAGCTGGTCCTCGACTTCTGATATCTTTCCTTCTGCTTGATCAATTCGACTGTTTAAACTTGTGCATGCTTCGCGAAGTTCTCGTGTTGTGTTTTTCAGCTCCATCAATTCACTTATATTCTTCTCTAAATTGTCCATTCTCGTTAACATTTCGTCAAACCTTTTTTCAAGGTTCTTAGTTTCTTTGCATTGGGTTAGAACAAGTTCTTTTAATTCACAGAAGTTTCTTATCACCCACGTTTTGAAACCTGCTTCTGTTATTGGAACACACGTGTAATCTATTAAGCCTTGTTCCGTTACTGATGAGGAATTGCAATCCCCTGTAGAGGGAGAGGCATTCTGATTTTGAGTATTCTCTACCTTTTTACGCTGGTTTCTTCCCTTCATTATATATTTGTCTGTCTGTCGTCTTTATAATTACCGACTTTCTAACTGGGTCTCTGACGTCCAACTTATTGATTCCCTGCGCCGAAATCTGAGCAATCCACTGAGCCGGCCAAAACAGCGGTGTTAAGATTGATGGTGCTTTTCTGCCCGGGAATCTCCAGACTCTGCACCAAGAACTGGCGTGCTAAGGCACCAGCAAAACCGCCACGCCGGCCACAAGAGTCGCCCTGGCGACCCGTGGAGCTCTTCTACTGGGAATCTCCTGGTCCGTGAGCAACTAATATTCGTCTGAAAGTGTGGCGTCCTCTCGTTCTTTGCGCTTTCACTGGGAGGTACGTGCCCGAGCTGCTAATCATCAGCCATCTTGGATCTCTCTCCTCTAAAGGATATTTTAATGTGCTAATTATGTTTTTAAAAAAATAAGAAGAGAAAGAAGAATAAGATAGTTTTCCTTCAAGACCACACAAAAGTATAATTTTGGCCTAGAGAAAAGGACATTACAAAACAGTGTTATACACTAGGCCCCCTTCATCCATAGTTTTGCTTCCTGCAGTTTCAGTTACCCAGAATCAACTTTGGACTGAAAATAGGTGCATACAGTACAATAAGATGTTTTGAAAGAGAGAGAGAAGGCCGGGCACGGTGGCTTACACCTGTAATCCCAGCACTTTGGGAGGCCGAGGAGGGTGGATCACCTGAGATCAGGAGTTCGGGACCAGCCTGGCCAACATGATGAAACCCCATTTCTACTAAAAATACAAAAATTAGCTGGGCATGGTGGCATGAGTCTGTAATCCCATCTACTCGGGAGGCTGAGACAGGAGAATCACTTGAACCTGGGAGGTGGAGGATGCAGTGAGCCAAGATTGTGCTATTGCACTCCAGCCTGGGCAACAAAGCAAGACTCCATCTCAAAAAAAAAAAAAAAAAGAATATTAACAGCGGTTCTCTGTAGTGATGAGATGAAAATGAAGGATAATTTCAGTTTTTTCTTTATGCTGTATAAAATTCTTTACAATTTTGTATAATGAACATTAATTACTTTTGGAAAAGGAAAGGGTCATATGTAGTGAGAGCCATTTTCTGTGATTCGGTGAGCACTCTGACATGCCCAAGATGTACCATGTGTAGCATCCCTCAGAAGAAGGTGGGGGCAGTGGCATGCGACACACCTTTGGATTGAAGTTTTAGAAGTGTTGTCATCTCTTGTCCTTGCAGGATATCTCCAAAAGCAGCCATACTTTGGAGCAGTTGTTGGGAGGGTGGCCAACCGAATCGCCAAAGGAACCTTCAAGGTGGATGGGAAGGAGTATCGCCTGGCCCTTAACAAGGAACCCAACAGTCTGCATGGAGGAGTCAGAGGGTTTGATAAGGTGAGTCCGGTGCATGTGACCGCGTTTCCTTCACCCTCACTTGACGCATACCTTCTGCTTTCCAGGCTCAATCCTAGGCCCTAGAGCACATGTGTGGTCAGGAGATGCAGGAAAGAGGCTGCTCCCGTGGTTCAGGGCAGCAGGTGCAATGGCCACATGCCAGGACCCATTCTTCTCTAGCTCCTCTGTTGTAACAGATAGGGGAACCCCAAGAGAAAAGGTGTCCACCCTTGACTTAGAAAAACGAGAAGCAACTTTTTCACAGTGTTGAGATCAGGGAGTTGGGTTGAAGAGCTGTGGATTGATAACAGCATCTTCCAGTTATTGCACAAGACATGACATATATTATCTCTTACCCTTACTAAATGGAAAAACTGAGGCACTAAAAGTCCATGTGGCCAGGCACGGTGGCTCACGCCTGTAATCCCAGCACTTTAGGAGGCCGAGGCAGGCAGATCACCTGAGGTCAGAAGTTTAAGACCAGCCTGGCGGCATGGTGAAACACTGTCTACAAAAAATACAAAACTTAGCTGGGCGTGGTGGCTGGCACCTGTAATCCCACTACTTGGAGGCTGAAGCAGGAAAATTACTTGAACCTGGGAGGTGGAGGTTGCAGTGAGCTGAGATTGCACCATTGCACTCCAGCCTGGGCAACAGAGCCAGACTCCGTCTCAGAAAAATAAAAAACAGGCCGGGCGCGGTGGCTCACACCTGTAATCCAAGCACTTTGGAGGCCAAGGTGGGCAGATCACCTGAGGTCGGGAGTTAAAGACCAGCCTGACCAACATGGTGAAACCTCGTCTTTTAAAAATAAATAAATAAATAAATAATAATAATAATAATAAATATTAAAAAAGGCCACATGACTCCTAAGTGGGACAACCAGGGCTGCCTGGCTTGAAACCCTCATTCCTACACTACAGCTGCTGGTGTCACCCAGGCCACATGGGTTCCCCCGTGCAACACGTTTCCCTGAAACTGTCGTTGAGCCCCCCTCCCCAAGCATCATGGCCCTGCACTGAGGCCTGCCCTTCCACTGAAGTGCCTTGGGCCTCAAAATCATCTCAGATTCTCCCTACTTCCTCCTCTCCACAGGAAAACTTCCATTCTCCAAGTGAACCCCTGGAAAAGAAGGTCGGGAAAGCAAATTGATCAAACAGGTTCTCCTTGAGGTGGGAGTGCCTGGCCTCCTGCTTCCTAGCCCCATGGGAGTCTATGGGTTAATCCCAGTGATTGCTCTCTTACTAGTCTAATTTCAGGCTGTGAAGGAATAGATTTCAGTAGTTAACTTTCTTTTAAATTATACCACCTAGGGCCAGACACAGTACACTTTGATCCCAGCACTTTGAGAGGCTGAGGTGGGTGGATCACAAGGTCAGGAGTTCGAGACCAGCCTGGCCAATATGGTGAAACCCCATCTCTACTAAAAATACAAAAATTAGCCGGGCATGGTGGCAGGTGCCTGGAGTTCCAGCTACTTGGGAGGTTGAGGCAGGAGAATCGCTTGAACCCAAGAGGAGATTACAGTGAGCCGAGATTGCACCACTCCACCATGGGTGACAGAGCAAGACTCCATCTCAAAAAAAAAAAAAAATTATACCACCAAGTGGTATAATTGTTAGAGAAGAGCCAGAGAAGACAGGAACATATATGGCCACTAATGGGCACCATTTCTTCTCTTTTGCCTCTGACCACCACCTGTCCTGTGGAAGGAAGCTGGTGGCTCTGGCGTCCCCTCTCCCATGAGCTTCCTGCTAGTGGCCTGGAACCAGACTGACTGCCCCATGAGTTTCCCTTTCCTCAGTGATGGGGCTCTTCACGCCAGGGAGGCAAAGGGCAGCATTTGCTCTGCCAGTATGAGGGCAGAGAGTCTCTAGAACATGCCAGGATCATGGGCAAATCCCAACCAGAGGAAGTAAGGCTCAGCTGGGCATCAGACAGGGCTCTTCATCAAGCAGAGCACCTTATTCCAGCTTGCTCCTGCTCACCCTGTTCACTGTGGCATTTTCCATGGTGTTGCTTAACTTATATTCCCTTCACGAATACAGCAAAATTGTGAGTGTACATAGCCTTCAGTGCAGTGTGCCCTTCAGCCTCTTCTGTGAAGTTGGGGGCAGAGTAGGCTGGGGACTCCTGAGGCTCACAGTACAATGAGGGAGGGGGACTCTCACATGATAACTGTTACAGATAAGTGGCCACAAGCGCCCCTGTACCAGATGCCAGCAAGGCGCTGTAGGGACTGGGTGTGAGCAAATGAATAGCACCCTGGGAGGTAAGATTGGGACTGCCCTTGAAGAGTCAATAGTATTTCATTCAATACATGTGTATATGGGAGGGAATGGCTGTACAGTGGCCTGAGGGGGTGGGAAAAGACTTTGAACATTTTTGTGAAGTCACTGAGTTTTTGAACAGTCGGTTTTGACATAGTGCCCATCAGATGAACTTCGTTTTACTTTGTGTTACGTCTCAACAATGACTGAATAATTGTTGGTTTGGAGGTATGTGTTTTTCTATTTATACCAACACATTTTTTTAAAAAGATGAAAGTTGAATAACCTGACAGGATTTGAAATGGTATAAGAAAGGTGTAGATCTGTGGCCGGGTGTGGTGGCTCATGCCTGGAATCCCAACACTTTGGGAGGCCAAAGAGAGTGGATCACCTGAGGTCAGGAATTTGAGACCAGCCTGACCAATATGGTGAAACCCTGTCTCTACTAAAAATAGAAAAATTAGCCAGGTATGGTGGTGGGCACCTGTAGTCCCAGCGACTTAGAACGCTGAGACAGGAGAATTGCATGAACCCTAAAGGCGGAAGTTGCAGCGGGCTGAGATCATGCTACTGCACTCCAGCCTCGGTGACAGAGCGGACTCTATCTCAAAAAAAAAAAAAAAGGTGTAGAGCTGCAAATTTGGAAACGGCTCAGGGAAGTCTTTCCATGAATAGGAATTATACTTAACCAATCATATTGGTTTACACAAAAATCTTTCCATCGTGTCCTTTCTCTACAAAAGCAAAACTAGGTAGCAAGTTAAGATTTCATTTCAAACATTTAATTCCTGAAATGTTCCATTTGGGATATTCGATTTCTTCTTTAATTATACATGTAACAGGCATCATATTTTGAGTGTCTTGAAAGTTCAGCCTTTCTGGGAGATAACTAGGGTGTAAAATTAGTTTTTCACTAAGCTCGGTGAAAGTATTTCACATACCAGCTGCTTTCACTGTAGGTGAAGGCAGAGACCTCCGTTCCTGCTGGGCTCCCCTTCCTGGCAAATGCCACGCCTGTGAGGCAGAGCCTGGGCTCATAGGCCTCTCCCATGACCCACAGAGGCTATTATCTTTCAAGTCTATGAGTTTGGCCTCAACTCTTCAGTTGAAAAGGAAGATTCAAACAAAAACTTCACCAAGACTAAGATGTGGAATAGTGGAGACGACCAGACCTGAGTTTGAACCCCAGCTCTGTCACAAATCACATGGATAACTTTATTTATGTATTTATTTTTTGAGACGGAGTCTCGCTCTGTTCCCCATACTGGAATGCCGTGGTGTGATCTCGGCTCACTACAAGCTCCCCTTCTCAGGTTCAAGTGATTCTCCTGCCTCAACCTCCTGAGTAGCTGGGATTACAGGCATAAGCCACCACACTGGGATCATTTTTGGGTTTAACATGTTGGTGGAGCAAGTGATCCACCCGTCTTGGCCTCCTAAACTGCTAGGTTATAGGTGTGAGCCACCATGCCTGGCCACATGTGTGACTTTAAACAAGATTCTTTTTCCTTGTAAACAATGGACAGAAAATATGAAACTCCACCACCGCCCAGACACACACTGGAATGTGGAAGGTAGAGAATAAGTTAACTCCACTGAACTCAATTTGCTCATCTGTAAAATGGGGGTAAATAATATTTGTTGAAACTGTATGAAATTACCAGTGTTCAATTAGCCGGGCATCGTGGCGCATGCCTGTAATCCCAGCTACTCAGGAGGCTGAGGCAGGAGAATTGCCTGAACCCAGGAGGCGGAGGTTTCGGTGAGCCGAGATCACGCCATTGCACTCCAGCCTGGGTAACAAGAGCGAAACACCGTCTCAAAAAAAAAAAAAAAATAGAAATTACCAGTGTTCAACTGTTTTGACCTACGATGACGGTTATTTCATTTGGTTCAACCAAATCTTTACCTTACAAGATGACTTATGTAAAGCACCAGGTCATTGACTATCGAGCACTCAACAAACTGGAGGTCTCACCCCTGCAACAGGCTCCTTCATTAATCATCCCAGAGCTCTCTAAAAGGACTGGGAATCTCTGGCCAACTCATCCCCTGATAGTATAGAATAAGGGAACAGGCTCGGGATCCAATCCAATGCCACGCACTAACTGTGTGGCTTGGGGGAAGTGGTTTAGCTCACTGAGCCTCCATTCTCTCATTATTCAAGGAGGATGATGGTATCTACTTTGTCTGCTTTAAGACAGATGAGACAGTGTCTGTGAAGTTTCTAGCAGAGCATCCTGACTCATAATGGGTACCTGATAAATGTTGGTTTTCCCTTCCCTGTAAGTGTAATCAATCTTAGGGCCTCTAGGACAAAGTTGAGAATAGCCACTATGTTAATCCAAGATTCCAATTCCTATTTCCAAAAGCAAAAAGCTTTTTATTTACTTATTTATTTAGAGACAATGTCTTACTCTGTTACCCAGATGGTGCAGTGGTATGCGCAATCTCAGCTCACTGCAGCCTCAACCTCCTGGGCACAAGCGATCCTCCCTTCTCAGCCTCCCAAGTAGCTGGGACTACAGGTGTGCACCACCACACCTAGCTAATTTTTAAAACTTTTTTTTTTTTTTAGACAGAGTCTCATCCGTTGCCCAGGCTGGAGTGCAGTGGCATGATCTCAGCTCACTGTAACCTCCACCTCCCAGATTCAAGTGATTCTCTGCCTCAGCCTCCCTAGTAGCTGGGTTTACAGGCACCAGCCACCACACCAGGCTAATTTTTGTATTTTTAGTAGAGATGGTGTTTCACCGTGTTGGCCAGGCTGATCTTGAACTCCCGACCTCATGATCCACCCACCTTGGCCTCCCAAAGTGCTGGGATTACAGGCATGAGCCACTGCACCTGGCCTTTTTAAACTTTTTTATAGAGATGAAGTCTCACTATGTTGCCCAGGCTGGTCTTGAACTCCTGAACTCAAGCGATCCTCCTGCTTCAGCCTCCAAAATGTTGGGATTATGGGCATGAGCTGTTGCACCTGGCCCCAAAAACCTTTAAAAATAAGCTCTTCTTCATACTTTGTTCTTTTGCCAGGGTTAGAATCATATTTTCTACAACAAGAAGAAACTTTGAGATAATTTCTTCAACCTCCTTGTTTGATGAAAGAGATTAATGCCTAGAGTCACACAATGAGCGAGGGACAAATGAGGCCCCCTGAATCAGGACTCCTGACTTGTGCACTACAACTCTTCTTAATGGCACAGAGGTCTCATTTGTTTTGAACTCTGCTTAGGGAACACAGAGAAACTTGCAGGGCTTTTAATAAATATTTGTATATAGTACCCCCAGGAGACAGGGGCTGATTTATTAAAGTTTTTAAAATACTATCAGCAAGGCCGGGCGCGGTGGCTCAAGCCTGTAATCCCAGCACTTTGGGAGGCCGAGGCGGGTGGATCACGAGGTCGAGAGATCGAGACCATCCTGGTCAACATTGTGAAACCCCGTCTCTACTAATACAAAAAAAATTAGCTGGGCACGGTGGCGCGTGCCTGTAATCCCAGCTACTCAGGAGGCTGAGGCAGGAGAATTGCCTGAACCCAGGAGGCGGAGGTTGCGGTGAGCCGAGATCGCGCCATTGCACTCCAGCCTGGGTAACAAGAGCAAGACTCCGTCTCAAAAAAAAAAAAAAAAAAAAAAAAAATACTATCAGCAGATATTACTATATGGCATTTAGCAGAGTGGGGCTCCAAGATAAAAAAAAAATCAAAGAAAAATCATCAAAGAAGAGGAGAGGAAAATATTGCAGACACACATATATGTATAAAATGAGAGAAAAGAGAATAGGTAGTGTGAGTAGGTAGAGAAAACCAAAAATTTGGAATAACTAACATCCAGGGACCGGTGCGGTCGCTCACACCTGTAACCCCAACACCTTCGGAGGCCAATGCGGGCAGATCACTTGAGATCAGGAGTTTAAGACCAGCCTGGCCATCATGGTAAAACCCCTTATCTACGAAAAATGCAAAATTAGCTGGGTGCAGTGGCTCATGCCTGTAATCACAGCTACTCAGGAGGCTGAGGCTCGAGAATCACTTGAACCTGGGAGGTGGAAGTTGCAGTGAGCTAAGATCACGCCACTGCACTCCAGACTAGACAACAGAGTGAGACCCTGTCTCAAAAAAAAAAAAAAAAAAAAATCCAAGCTATCATTCAAAAGTCTTAATTGATTGTATAACCATTTTCCTTGTGAAATCAATTGCCTTTAAATATTGAAATGGCGTTTAGCTTGAGGTTGGAGCAACTACACAACTTTGAAAACACTTTTTTCCAGGTGCTCTGGACCCCTCGGGTGCTGTCCAATGGCGTCCAGTTCTCGCGCGTCAGTCCAGACGGTGAGGAAGGCTACCCCGGAGAGTTAAAAGTCTGGGTGACATACACCCTAGATGGCGGGGAGCTCATGGTCAACTATAGAGCACAGGCTAGTCAGGCCACACCAGTCAATCTGACCAACCATTCTTACTTCAACCTGGCAGGCCAGGTAAGTGAACTTGTTTCCTCTTTCCTGCTTCGTGCTTTGTGGAATGTCCTGGGCTGTGGCTGGAGAGACCAGAGCAGTGTGGAATTGCTCTGACAATGAGATCACCCTCATGATGATGAAACCCCAGCAGAGGGCTTATAGTAGGTGCTCAATAAATGAAAATTATAGAGAAAGACAAAATGAGTATGTTGTACTGCCAAGAGAAGTATCTGTTTCCCGTTGGCTTCAGACAAGTAACTAGCTCTTTCAAGAACTCCCTCTCAGAATCTAACTGTAACATGTACTTACATTTGCCTCCCTTATTCCACTTCTACTACCCCAACATTTCTTCCAATTAAGGTGCCTTCCATGCTTGGAGCTTTGGAAATGGGCATGGCCCAGCTCCTTTTGATATGCTGCCAATATGTGTGTGCTTCCCCTGTGAGCCTGCCGGCTCCTCCCAGGGGTTTGGGTGTGCCAGTCCTGCCCTGCACAGTACCATGTCAAGAGCACTGGACTTGGATTTAGAAGATCCTTTTTTTTTTTTTTTAGCTTAATAGGCATATTCTCAATTTCATGATAATAACACTACCTACTGTTTGTCAGCTGCTGTTATAAGCCCTTTATGAGGTTGTTGGTTAAGACACTAAAATCTGGCCAGGCGCAGTGGCTCTCAGCACTTTGGGAGGCCGAGGTGGGCGGATTACCTGAGGTCAGGAGTTTGAGACCAGCCTGGCCAACATAGCAAAACCCCATCTCTATTAAAAATACAAAAATTAGCTGGGTGTGGTGGCGGGCGCCTGTAATCCCAGTTACTTGGGAGGCTGAGACAGGAGAATCACTTGAACCTGGGAGGTGGAGGTTGCAGTGAGCCGAGATCCTGCCATTGCACTCCAGCCTGGGCAACAAGAGTGAAACTCCATCTCAAAAAAAAAAAAGGACACTAAAATCAACCCAGCAGAGGGATAAACCCCAGTGGGGGACCACTTGAAATGCCCACCTAAGAGTGGTGTAGAGCTACTGACAACCCCCCTTAAGGGATCCCCTCAGAACTACCTCATTCCCTCCTACAATGGTAACAATTTAGCTCATTGAGGAGGCTATCATATCAGACAAGATAAAAAGCTTAACTGAACTCTGTAGATCATATCTATTACTTCCTTTTTATCTGAAGAACTCATCATCGTCCACTATACTTGACTCACTTTGGCATGATTTTCTACCGCAAGATGATGTTCACAGTCAGTCAGTAATATCTCACATTTTTATACTGTTTCAGGAGTTTACTGATGATATGCTGGGTTCTGTTTTCTAGAATTTTCTCAAATTGCAGAGTTAATTGGTTCTTGTAAAGTTTCCAAAGTTCTCCCTTTAAGAAAGTTGACCCTTCACTTGCATGTTCCTTATCTTCAGGAGCTTTCATCATCCTTGAAATCTTAAAAACAAGGCCGGGTGCTGTGGCACACACCTGTAATCCCAGCCCTTTGGGAGGCTGAGGCAAGTGGATCACCTGAGGTTAGAAGTTTGAGACCAGCCTGACCAATATGGTGAAATCTCATCTCTACTAAAAACACAAAATTAGCCATTGCACTCCAGTCTGGGCAACAAAAGCAAAATTCTGTCTAAAAAAAAAAAAAAAAAAAAAAAAAAATCTTAAAAACAAAACAAAAGCCAAAAACAAAACAAAAACACTCAGGCCTAAGAGGCTCTACTTTAAAAAATAAGTTCAGAAAGAAATGACAGAAATAGATGAAAGAAATAGACAGAAAATGACATGAAAGAAATGACAGAAATAGTTTTATGTAGGTGATAAACTATGGTGATTATTCTGTTTTCTACATTTTTCGTGCTTAGGATATCCTGTTTAATAATGGGGAAGGGGAGGCTGGGCGCGGTGGCTCACGCCTGTAATCCCAGCACTTTGAGAGGCCGAGGCGGGCGGATCACGAGGTCAAGAGATCGAGACTATCCTGGCCAACATGGTGAAACCCCGTCTCTACTAAAAATACAAAAAATTAGCAGGGCATGGTGGTGCGTGCCTGTAATCCCAGCTATTCGGGAGGCTGAGGCAGGAGAATTGCCTGAACCCAGGAGGCGGAGGTTGTGGTGAGCCGAGATCGCGCCATTGCACTCCAGCCTGGGTAACAAGAGCGAAACTCCATCTCAAAAAAAAAAAAAAAAAAAAAAAATTAGCTGGGCATGGTGGTGCACACCTGTAGTCCCAGCTACTCGGGAGGCTGAGGCAGGAGAATTGTTAGAACCCGAGAGGCGGAGGTTGCAGTGAGCCGAGATTGCGCCACTGCACTCCAGCCTGGCGCCTGGTGACGGAGTGAGACTCTGTCTCAAAAAAAAAAAAAGTAAAAAAAATAATAATAATAATGAGGAAGGGAGATCTAAAGGAATAAATTCAGAAATAGAAAGAAATTATGCATGCAATATTCCATCTGCTGATGTGTTCCAGTGAAGGAGACAATATGGGAGTGTTAGGTTTACGGGCTTTTCACCACTCTTCCAAGCTGGCAGGGACTTGGAGTAACAGGTATTTTTGAATCTCTTTTCAGAGGCTGAATAGTTTCCTAGATCATAGACCCCATTCAAAAGAGTGGTCAGTATAAACTTCCTTCCATATACCCCAGGTTGAGTATCCTTGTCCAAAATGCTTGGGGCCAGAAATGTTTTGGATTTTGGAGATTTTCGGATTTTGGAATATTTGCATTATATATACTTGTCCATTGAGCATTTCTAATCCAAAAACTCGAAATCCAGAATGCTCCAATGACTATTTCTGGCATCATGTTGGCACTCAAAAAGCTCAGATTTTGGAGCATTTCAGATTTTGGATTTTCGGATTAGGGATGCTCAACCTGTATCTTAGTAAGTGTAGTTTGAATCCAAAACCACCAGCTTCAGATTTGAAGGTGGCTGGGGGCACCAGCCTTCTGAGGCACTCTGATAGCAGTGGATGATCACCAAGCTGGGCCTGGGGTCAAGGGCCTCTGCATCTTCAGAATATCTCTTACTGTACCTTGAGAAGCACTATCATATATCTCAAACCCTCCCAGGGACATAGCTCAAAACCTGATATTTAAAGTAATCAGCTCATCTTATACATTTTTGTTTTTTAATTTTAATGAGTCGTGTTTTTGTTCTACTTGGGCCCAAGCATTGTTCATCACTTCTCAGTTTGAGTGTTGGAGACCCGGGGAGGAAGGGAGAACTGGGTTTTTCGTAGAATGTAAAAGTTATGTAGGTTGCAGGTCATTTATTGTTTTGTTTTTTTTTCTGTTCCTTCCTGTGCCTAACACAAAACTGGGATAACATTTTTTTAAATTGAAACTTTACCTAAAGACCTGGGTGTGGTGGCTCATGCCTGTAACCCCAGCACTTTGGAAGGCCAAGGCAGAGCATCACTGGAGCCCAGGAATTCAAGACCAGGCTGGGCAACGTAGTGAGATTCAGGCAGGGTGCAGTGGCTTATGCCTGTAATCCCAGCACTTTGGGAGGCCAAAGCGGGCAGATCACTTGAGGTCAGGAGTTTGAGACCAGCCTGGCCAACATGGTAAAACCCCGTCTCTATTAAAAATTTTAAAAATTAGCTGGGCGTTGTGGCACACACCTGTAATCCCAGCTACTCAGGAGGCTGAGACATGAGAATTGCTTGAACCCAGGAGGCAGAGGTTGCAGTGAGCCAAGATTGTGCACTGGACTCCAGTCTGGGTGACAGAGTGAGAATCCATCTCAAAAAATTAATAAATAAAAAAATAAAAATAAAGACAAACAAAAACAAAACAAAATGAAAACAATGGAAACTTTACCCAAAGAGTTATGAAAGCAGGTCTGGGGGAATTTGAGATAAAAAGCAATAACTGTGGTTCTGATATGACCAGGTAGACATGTCATCAGGGACCTGGGTTCTTCCACTTCTCCATCTGCTTACTCAGTATTTTGGCTTTTGTCTTCAGGCTTGTCCCCTCAGGGCCACAGCTCCAGGAATCACCTCCTCATATAGTCATATCCAGAGACAAAAAGACCTATTCCTTTTTTCGTATCTCTAATGTTCTCTTTTTTTTTTTAGAGATGGGGTTTCACCATCTTGGCCAGGCTGGTCTTAAACTCCTGACCTCGTGATCCACCCATCTCGGCCTCCCAAAGTGCTGGGATTACAGGTGTGAGCCACCGGCCATGTTCTCTTTTTTTTGAGACGGAGTCTTGCCCCTGTCGCCCAGGCTGAAGAGCAATGGCTCCAGGGCTCACTGCAACCTCCATCTCCCGGGTTCAAGCGATTCTCCTCCCTTAACCTCTCCAGTAGCTGGGATTACAGGTGCGTACCACCATGCCCAGCTAATTTTTTGTATCTTTAGTAGAGATGGGGTTTCACAATGTTGGCCAGGCTGGTCTCGAACTCCTGACCTCGTGATCCACCCGCCTTGGCCTCCCAAAGTTCTGGGATTACAGATGTGAGCCACTGCACCCTGCCCTAATGTTCTCTTTTTAAGAAAAAGCAAAACCTTTCCTAGAAGCCCTTCAGCCAACTTTCTCTGACTTCTCATTGGCCAGAAGTGTGGCCTATGCTCTTCCTAACCCAATCGCCAGCAAGGGAATTAGGCCATCATGATTGGCTTAGACCAGTCAAAATTCACCCTCTGGGAATGGAGAGGGAGGTCCCCTTCCCTGAATACCGGAATATCTGGTCTAGCATAGGATAAATCAGCAAGCCCGATTTCTGCCTGGGGGCAGGGAGTTGCTAGTAAAGGAGCTGCTATGGCTTGTGGGTAGGAACCCGCACTGTCTTTACCCTCCTGCTAGAGGTGATGAAAGCTGAGTTATGGCTGTGGTAGTGACCCTGCACAACAAAGTCTTTAAAGTCCCCTGCAAATCATAATGGGCTCTATAAATGGTTGATGTTACAAATGAGTAGCAGCCAAGCAAAGTTAACCAAAACTAACACTGAACCCAGAGATGGGCCTCAAGGTCTGTTTGTGAATCATCATTTCTTGCCAAGTTTTCATCAACCTTGAAAGGAAATGATTCTAACAGTAATATTCCACCAGAGTAGATCATTGCATTTTTCCAGCCTAGAAGAGTGATAAACCGAAGCATGCATCTCATTAATGAAGGAATGTTACTACCACTTTGTGACCCAGTGACCATGAAGTGGACGCCTGATGAATGTTTTTTCCCTTCTCCTCCTGGGCTTCTTCCTAAATCTCAGACTCATCAGTTTATTTGGTGTATGATTTTCATGTTGATTCATTTCTCTAATGCTTAAAAAAAAAAACCTCAAAAATGGAAATTTCTAAGCAGCTTTATTTATAACAGTAAAACACTGGAAATAACCCAAAAGTCTATCAACAGGAGAATGGACAAACAAATTGCAATAGAGTCATACAATGGAATACTGCTCAACAATACAAAGAAATACAACATGGATGATCCCAGGAGCATTATGTTGTGTGGAAGTAGCAAGGCACGAAGGAATATATACTGCATGGTTCTGTT
This sequence comes from Aotus nancymaae, assembly GCF_030222135.1. Lineage (NCBI taxonomy): Eukaryota > Metazoa > Chordata > Mammalia > Primates > Aotidae > Aotus > Aotus nancymaae. Next base: position 37,478,466 of record NW_026988471.1, read on the forward strand.
TCTATGGAGGCAGGCACCTAGGAAGCAGACTGAAGACCTGAATTAATGGAGAGTGGCTTTGCCTCCTGCAGGCATCCCTCATTGGATGAAATAGAGAGTTTGTGTTCCTCTAGGCTTATTTGTGCACAGGAAGTATGTGGATTCTCTGGTCCATCTGGGTCTCGGTCATTGGATGACATTAGAGAGGTTGGCCGGGCGTGGTGGCTCACACCTGTAATCCCAGCACTTTGGGAGGCCGAGGCAGGCAGATCACCTGGGGTCAGGAGTTCAAGACCAGCCTGACCAATGTGGAGAAACCCCGTCTCTACTAAAAATACAAAATTATCTGGGCTTGGTGGTGCATGCCCAGCTACTCAGGAGGCTGAGGCAGAAGAATCGCTTGAACTTGGGAGGTAGAGGTTGCAGTGAGCCGAGATCGTGCCACTGCACTCCAGCCTGGGCAACAAGAGCAAAACTCCATCTCAAAAATAAACAAAATAAAATAAGTTGTGTTCCTCCAGGCTTATTTGTGCACAGGAAGTATATGGGTTCTCCAGTCCATCTGGGTCTCTGTCCATCTGGGTTCTCCTTTTCTGACAAGCTTCAGCTCTGTATATGGCCTGCAGCTCCCAGTTTAGTGCCACCAAAGCCTTGAACCCAACTTTGGCACCCCCTGTCTGGGCTGACCCGAAGCCCTCCGTGTTGACCTGAGTGTTGAACAAATAGGGACAGGAAAATAGGGTAGTCCCAAATTCTCTTCCTCTCCCACAGTCCCAGGGGCATCTTCGGGTGCTGGCAGCACCCCAAGGCATTAAGGATGGCAGGAGAGAGAGCCACACAGAAGAGACATCCCCTCTATTCTAGACCTGCTCTAGGCAGGAGTGCAAACCCTCTCCCGTCTTGGACCTGCTGCTCCAGCTCAGAGCAGGGACCAAACAAGCTGTAGGAAGTGCAGAGAAGAGGCCTGTGCCCCGGCCTGTCCCCTACCCACTCCTACCCCTGCCCACTATGCACCCACTGGAGAATACAAGAGCATCATAGTTCTTCTGGTTGAGTTTACAGGCTCAAGCCTGTAATCCCAGCCTTTGGGAGGCCAAGGCAGGCAGATCACTTGAGTTCAGGAGTTCGAGACCAGCCTGGCCAACCTGGTGAAACCCTGTCTCTACTAAAAATACAAAAATTAGCTGGGTGTGGTGGTAGGCGCCTGTAATCCCAGCTACTTGGGAAGCTGAGGCAGGAGAATAGCTTGAACCTGGGAGGCGGAGGTTGCAGTGAACCGAGATCACATCATTGCACTCTAGCCTAAGTGACAAGAACAAAGCTTCATCAAAAAGAAAGAAAGAAAGAGAGAGAGAGAAGGTGAAAGAAAGAAAGAAGGAAAGAAAGAAAAAAAGAAAGAAAAAGAAAGAAAGAAGAAACATTCATGTGTAAAGTATTTACACAGCACAACATGCCTTTACTAAACATGCCTCTACTAAAGGACCTTGGAAAAGGTAGCGGCATCATTAGCCCAATTTTAAACCAAAGGAAATGAGATTCTACGAGGTTACATGAATTCCCTGGGACCACTCAGGAAGGGCTGGAACTAGACCCCAGGCCTTCTGACACTGACCAGTACTTCTTGCACTAGCCTTTGACTCCCCCGAAAATGGCAGGCTGCATCTTCACAGAGAGCAGACAAATTCTCAAAAGCAGGAACCACGGTTCTGACCCCTGGGGTTCTGTCATGGAGCAGAGAGTGGGGCCTCTACCTGGAAACTAGGCCAGAGAGAAGTGCCAGATGCACCCCCAGGAGTGAGCCTGGAGCAGTGCCCTGACGTCTTAGGATGTGTGTATTCCTGGTTACCAGCCCTTGCCCTTCTGTTTGCCTGGCATATGCGATGAGTAGAAGAAATACCTCCACTAATAAAGCAAGGTCCAAAAGGCTTTCAAGCCACTGTGGTCTCTGACTTTTCACCTTCATCTTCTATTTAGAAAAGAAAATGTGTGCCCACTTGAAAGTTTCTTCCAAATGTACCTGTTGCTATTTTGAGGCCTTATCTACCTACACTTAAATGATTATATTTAATCGTTATCATGAGCCAAACAAGATTTTAAAAGTTTTTGTCAATGCCTGAAAACATTTTTGCAAGAGAAGTTAAAAAGCGAATATATGAAATAAGACTAAGCAGAAAACCTTTTCCCCTCCCTTTTCCTCTCAGGGTTCTCCGAATATATATGACCATGAAGTCACCATAGAAGCGGATACGTATTTGCCTGTGGATGAAACCCTGATTCCTACAGGTTTGTGAATTTAACCTTTTTGAGTTATGTGGGATCATGAATTGGCTCTTGAGGTCGAGACAGGACATTAGTGGAGAAAGTGGCAAAATCTTAATGCAGTCCATGTTTAGTTAATAGAATTATTCCAGTGGTAATTCTTAGTTTTGATATTTGTACTGTGTTTATATAAAATGTTAACATGAGGGAAAGCTGGGACAGAGATGTAGTGTTTTTACCACTTTTCTATAAGTCTAAAATTATTTCAAAATTTAGAACAAATGGTGAGCAAGATAATACTTTACTGGGGCTGGGTGCCATGGCTCATGCTTGTAATCCCAGCACTTTGGGAGGCCAAGGTGGGCGGATCACTTGAGGCCAGGAGTTTGAGACCAGCCTGGGCAATATGGTAAGATCCTGTCTTATTTTTTTTAAGATTAAATTTTTTTAATGCAAAAAAAATTATTTTAAATTAAAAAAATTAAATAAGTTTACTGGATACCTGTCTTACACTAGGTAACAGCTTTTGTTTTAGTTTGGCTTTTTTTTGGTGGCAGAGGGACAGGGTCTCACTCTGTTGCCCAGGCTGGAGTACAATGGCAGGATCTCTTAATCCCAGGAATAGAAGGATGAAAAAAAAGAAAAAAATAAAAAACAGCAGGATCTCGAGTCACTGAAGCCTCAACCTTCCCGGACTCAGGTGATTCTCCCACCTCCACCTCCTGAGTAGCTGGGACCACAGGCACACGCCACCATGCCCATTGTATTTTTAGTAGAGACAGTGTTTTACCATGTTGCCCAGGCTGGTCTCAAAATCCTGGACTCAAGCAATCTGCCCACCTCAGCCTCCCAGAGTGCTGGGAATACAGGTGAGAGCCACCACTGCCCAGCCACTTTGGCCTCTTCAGTGGGTTGAGTTTCTAGCTGCTAGTTCAAACTTTTTACAAGGAAGAAAGGTAAGCATGTGAATCTGCATACCAAATAGCAACTTCAGTTAACAGCAGGCATTAGGAACTCCCATAAATACAGTGACTACGAAACTAATTGGAATAATAATGAAAAGTTGAGATCAGTTGGCTGAAATTTTTGGCATCACAGTTTTTGAATATTTTCCTGGCTCCAGGGCTGAGTTTAAAGGCTTTTCTGTTTGTCTTGGTAGCATGTGTCATCTTGTGATATTTACATGACTCAACAGAAGGGCATGAGTAAGCTGGCCCATCTGGTCCTAGAGGCAAAATTATTGCCTTAGAACTATATGTTGTGAACTGCAAGGAAAAAATAGTAGTGGCTGCTGTTTAATGACTGATAAAGAAGAAAGTGAACCAATGAGTTTATAAGTGGAGCTTATGAAATAAGTATATATTTATTTGTGTATATTTATAAAATCTTCTTATGCTATCCGGTTGAGTTTTGATCAGATGAAAATCACAACAATGCATAATTTATGCATTTAAAGGCCCTGTAAAAGCCAAGTTATTTTACATGATTGTAAAACGTCATGGTGGCAAAGCACAGTAGGGCTTAACATGCACTCTAATGGACCGTATAAAATTTGCATTCGCTGGGTGTGGCGGCTCACACCTGTAATGCCAGCACTTTGGGAGGCAGAGGCAGAGGAGGATCACTTGAGCCCAGGAGTTCGAGACTAGACTGTGCAACACAGTGAGATCCCATCTCAATGAAAAATTGACAAAAGTTAGCCAGGTGTGGTAACATGTACCTGGAGTCCCAGCTACTCAAGAGGCTGAAGCAGGAGGGTCTCTTGAGCCCAGGAGTTGGAGGCTGTGGTGAGCCATGATCTCTGCTGCGCTCCACCCTGGGCAACAGAGCAAGACCCTATCTAAAAAAAAAAACTAATTGGGAATATATGTATTATATATTTAATAGTTGTTTTTAAAAAATCAACCACCACAACAAAAAAAATCCAAAAAGACCAAACTACCATTTATAATCACCATCTTTTCATTATTTAGGGCTAGGCACGGTGACTCCGGTGCTGTAATCCCAGCACTTTGGGAGGACGAGGCAGGCAGATCACAAGGCCCAGAGTTTGAGACCAGCCTGCCCAATATGATGAAACCCCGTCTCTACTAAAAATACAAAAAACTTTAGCCAGGCGTGGTGGTGCATGCCTGTAATTTCAGCTACTCAGGAGGCCGAGACAGGAGAATTGCTTGAAGCCGGGAGGTGGAGGTTGTGGTGAGCCAAGATCACACCACTGCACTCCAGCCTGGGTGACAGAGCGAACTTCGTCTCAAAAAAAAAAAAAGAATATTTTAGTACCACAAAAGTGCAGACAAATTTAATCTCAGAATAAAGAACAATTCTTTATATTGAATTTATATAGCTTTTAAAAAATATATAATATCACTTGGAGCCAATACTATAAAAAAATAAGTAGCAAATTATCCAAATGTATCTCAGTTTTCTGCGGACCAGTGAAAACGTTATCACTGACTCATAATTTCAAACTAGTCATTGATCTGTAAGGCCACTTCTAGCTCTTGCATTCTCTAATTCTATGAGGCTCCTAGTATGACATTTTACTGCTACTTCCACCACCCTTCAAATCCATTAGAGCTTTATCATCTATGTAAATAAGTTACTGCAACTTCGGAACTCATAAAAAATTTGTAATTCTCTCCTACCTATTCATACTTGAGCCAGGCCTACATGTTACACCTGTTTGCCCAGTGACACTTAAACAGAAATTATAGTATTGTTTTCTCTTTTCTCAGAATTCCTTAAGAAACAAGCTAATTGTCTGATTCCTTTGAAATGTCCTCCAAAAATGGGTGGTAACTGCTACCTTGAACTTTAGGAATGTAAGAATTCACATATCTGGCCCACTTTCAACCAAGAGCAAATCTCTAGGAACCCAGATTTTATCTAACTCTTTGTTTGTTTTTTTTTGTCATTTTTGTAGAGACAGGGTCTCCCTATGTTGCCCAGGCTGGTCTTGAACCCCTAGGCTCAAGTGATCCTCCCACCTGGGCCTCCCAAAGTGCTGGGATTACAGGTGTGAGCCACCACACTGGGCCTTATGATTCTTAACACTGATCAAAAGCCCATGAGCTTAATTTTGAAAGAAGTCCAAAAGGCTTGCCCATCATTTGATCATTCAGAAGTACCTTCCCTGTTCTGCTGGGCTCTCCAGGAGTTGGCAGTCTATGAGAAGGGTCAGCCAGAATTGTGTCCATTAATCTGGAAAATACCAGAATAGACATAACTAGGAGACTTGGCACAGAGGGCAGGCACTGCTGAGGGGGCTTCCAGATAGAGGAAACGAGAGTTAAATAAAACCTGGAAGGGAAAGTGGAAGTTTGCCAGGGAGTGAGGAGGAGAAAGGTGTTCTAGATAAAGATGAACAAGCATGGGCAGTGCAAGAAACAGCAGGACTAGCCCAGGGAAGCGCCGTGCTTTTGAAGCAGAGCATTCAGGGCATAATTTTAGTGGCAGAGAGTGGATGGGCCTGGAGAGGTTGATGGGGCCACGTCAGATCTGCACCAGGCTCTGTGGAACTGCAATCCCTAGGGTGGCCCTGGGGGGCCCCAGGCTGTCCTGGAGCTCAAGGCCGATAGGTATACTTGAGTCCAGTGTCAAACTTCAGCATGTTCTGCCAGAGCTGAACTGAACCACAAGGGCTACTTTCCTGAGATGTGCGGCAAGAACCTATTAGACCAGGCCGGGTGTGGTGGCTAACGCCTGTAATCCCAGTAATTTGGGAGGTTGAGGTGGGTGAATCACTTGAGTTCAGGAGTTCGAGACCAGCCTGGCCAACATGGTGAAACCCCGTCTCTACTAAAAATTCAAAACTTAGCTGTGCATGGTGGTAGGCACCTATAATCCCAGTTATTTGGGAGGCTGAGGCATGAGAATTGCTTGAACCTGGGAGGTGGAGGTTGCAGTGAGCCAAGATCACGCTGCTTTACTCCAGCCTGGATGACAGAGCGAGATTCCATTTCCAAAAAAAAAAAAGGAAAAGAAAAGAACCTGTTAGACCAGCCATACTCCATTAAAACTTCTCAAGGCCAGGCGCGGTGGCTCACGCCTGTAATCTCAGCACTTTGGGAGGCTACGGATCATGAAGTCAGGAGTTCAAGACCAGCCTGGCCAAGATGGTAAAACCCTGTCTCTACTAAAAATACAAAAATTAGCCAGGCATGGTGGCAGATGCCTGTAATCCCAGCTACTCGGGAGGCTGAGGCAGAAGAATTGCTTGAACAAAAGACTTCTCAAAATAAATATGTGGTATCTACAGACTGTGGTTTTGTTGAATTGAGAAAAAGAAGATACTGATTATCTGTGAGATGAGGTGAAGATTTATGATAATAGCTATTGTTATTATTAATAATAATTATTATTTTATATTTTATATATTATATATTTTATATATTATAATATATAATATATAACTATATAATAAATATTATATATATTTTATAATTATATATTATATATTATATATAATTATATAATAAATATATTATATATAATATATTTTATATATTATAAATTATTTATATATAATAATAAATAATTATTATTTATTAAGATTTATGATAATAGCTATTGTTATGATTAATCATAACAATAGCTATTATCATAAATCTTAATATTATTATTAATAATAATAACTAGCTATTATTATCAGGGAGGACTTTATAAATAATTCATACCATGAGCCTGTAAGGTAGATTCTGTTCATTTTTCTTTTTTAACAGATGTGAAAACTATAGAACAAGGAGTTTAAGTACCTTACGGAGGATAACCCAGTTAACAAGTTGGGGCAAGCTGGGATTCACACCAAGGTAGTCTGGTCTTAGAACTCAGGCTCTTGAGTAGACCTGCACTCTACAGATTTTACGATGTAGTTAGATGTCAAGAAAGTTTGGTGCCAGGCACGGTGGCTCACACCTTTAATCCCAGCCCTTTGGGAGGCCAAGGATTGGTTGAGCCCAGGAGTTCAAGAGCAGCCTGGGAAACATAGGGAGGCCCCATTAAAAACAAAATAATTTTTAATTAGCCAGGAGTGTTGGTGCACACCTGTGGTCCCAGCTGTTTGGGAGGCTGAGGTAAGATGATTGCTTAGGCCCAGGAGGTGTAGGCTGCAGTGAGCTGTGATCATGCCACTGTACTTCAATGTGAGTGATAGAGCAAGACTCTGTCTCAAAAAAAAAAAAAGAAGAAGAAGAAGAAGATGATTTGGGAGGTAGGGGAGAGGCAGAAAGGATCAAGGAAAGAAAGAAAAGTAAATTAATTTCCTTACTATATAAATAGGCAAGTGCAACATAGTCAAGAAATGGGAAGTAAGCCAAAAACCAAGAACAAACTTTGCCAGGCTTTTGCCAGTTGTCAGTCCTCAGCTCTCCTGCCACCTTTCGTACAGGGAGTCTCCCCAGTCCTCACTGTCTCCTCCTTGTTGCTTCCTCCCTTCTATTTATTTCTACTTTTCTGCAAAGAAAACAGGAAACCAAGTTTGTTTAAATTAAATATTAGAAAGGGAGAGAGAGAAAGAGGATGGAAGGAAAGGAAAAAGGGAAAGAGGGAGAGGTTTTCTTGAAATTAAAGAGCATGAATTTAAGTGTCTGGCCTTGTTAGCCTGACAAGAAAGGGAGAGTCAAGGGAAAGTCACCTCAGAGGTCATTGTCCTGTTGCAACATACGGTGTTCGTGACAGATCCCTTGTCTTTCTGGTTCTTGGTTTTCTCATCTGCAAAATCTTGTTATGACCCAGTTGTGTTGTAAGTTCACTTCCTATAAGTGTGTACGTTGGTTATCTCTGTTGAAGATGATAGAAAATCACCTTCAGTAGAAAATTTACAAACAGGCCGGGCATGGTGGCTCACTCCTGTAATCCCAGCACTTCGGGAGGCAGAGGCGGGTGGATTTTTGAGCCCAAGAATTCGAGACCAGCCTTGGCAACATGGTGAAACACTGTCTCTACCAAAAACGCAAAAATTAACCAATCTCACAAATCAGTCTCAAAATTAATAAATTAAGTAAATAAATAGATTAAAATTTCAAAAAAAGAAAGAAAATTTACAAACATAGTCAAAGAAAAGCTGTACCACTTAGAGGGTGGCGTTCAGCTATCTGGAGCAGTCCCTCAGGGTGGGTGCCTCATTTATCCAGGAGAGATGCCAGGTAATGAGTTCATTTTAGACCCTCTGCTCTACCTGGCTTTCCCTGAGGCTGCTGCTTGGTTGTGCTGAAACTCTCAGAAGTCAACAGTAGAAAACTTCTCTAAAACAGCTTTGGTCTTTTTGCTTATGAATGACTTTTGCTCTGTACATCAGTTATTTTTCTCTCCATCCTAGTCTTCTGTTTTCCACCCCAAATCCCCGTTTATGTGTTTGGTTTTTGTTTGGTTGGTTTTTTTTGAGATGGAATCTCACTCTGTTACTCATGCTGGAGTGCAGTGGCTCGATCTCAGCTCACTGTGGCAACCTCCACTCCCGGGTTCAAGTGATTCTCCTGCCTCTGCCTCCCGAGTAGCTGGGACTACAGGCTCGCATGCCTGACTAATTTTAAGGTTTCACTATGTTGGCCAGGCTGGTCTCAAACTCCTGGCCTGAAGCCATCCACTCGCCTTAGCCTCCCAAAATGCTGGGATTACAGGTGTGAGCCACCACAGCCTGGCCTGTGTGTTTGTTTTTTAAATCTCTCTTCCAGGCAGGGCATGGTGGCTCAAGCCTGTAATCCCAACACTTTGGGAGGCTGAGGTGGGAGGATCATGAGGTCAGGAGATCGAGACCGTCCTGGCTAACACGGTGAAACCTCGTCTCTACTAAAAAATACAAAAAAACCTCTGCCTCCTGAGTCAAGCGATCCTCCTGCCTCAGCCTCTTGAGTAACTAGAATTACAGGCACACACTACCATGCCCGGCTAACTTTTATATTTTTAGTAGAGACGTGGTTTCACCCTGTTGGCCAGGCTGGTCCCGAACTCCTGATCGCAAGTGATCCACCCTCCTGGCTTCCCAAAGTGCCGGGATAATGGGCATGAGCTACCGCGCCCGGCCCCCAAGAACTCTTTAAATGCACTTAGTGTCACAAGAACAGATAACTAAACCATATCTGAAAAAAATGGCTCATGCAGGGAAATTTGTGGTGGATTTGGGGAAACTTAGGGCAAATTTTAAACATGAGGCCTTTTGTCAGATCACTTGCATTCCTCGGATTCTGTGTGGGTTTGTCGCAGATGCTTGATGTGACAAACTGCACGGCTTCTATCGCTTCATTTCATCAGCCTCCCATTTCAGCCCAGTCCTGCAGGGTTGCTTCTCAGATTGTATCTTTCTGCAAGACAAAGATGTTTTCGTAGTCTCTCTCTGACTTCCCCTTTTGTGGCTATTAATTTATACTTATATGTTTTTCAACTCCTTATTTTTATTTTCTCTTCATGAAAGCTTTAACCTGTGCTGTTCTTGAGGGAAATACTGATGCATATCTAAACCTCAGGGGTGTTTTTCACCCTGGCTGCAGACGCTCAGTAAATAATTTTTCAGATGATGGGAAAACCCATCATCGTGAGAAAGTACAACTTTTATTTTGCAGTAACTGTGAAAACTGTGGCCATGGTGCTCAGTAAAAGGGGACCTTCCCCCTGTAGGTGTTTGGGGAGGAGTGAGATCCTGTTCCCTATTTTGTTAGTAACTTGCTTACGGATGGGGCATTGTCACCTAGAAAGGAAAGAGATACCGTGATATGCAGTTACAGGGAGTTGGACGGAGCAAGCGCAAGACAAAGAAATTCCCTCAAGTCTTAAATGCAGAGCCGGCGTTTAGACCTGTGCCCCGGGGAGGGCCCACAAACCTCTGGCTGCCATGAGCACCTGTTTTGCCCCTACCTTCTTCCTGTTGGCAATTTTGGGTTTTAGGATTTTTTGTAGACAATCTCACTCCGTCACCCAGGCTAGAGTGGAGTGGTGCAATCTCGGCTCACTGCAGCCTCTGCCTCCTGGGTTCAAGTTATCCTCTTGCCTCAGCCTCCCAATTAGCTGGGACTACAGGTGTGTACCACTATGGCCTGCTAATTTTTGTATTTTTAGTAGAGATGGGGTTTCGCCATGTTGCCCAGGCTGGTCTTGAACTCCTGATCTCAAGTGATCTGCCCACCTCAGCCTCCCAAAGTGCTGGGATTACAGGTGTGAGCCACCATGCCCAGTCTGTTGGCAATTTTGGGGACATGTAAAATGTCTGCAGCCCTGGCCGGGCGTGGTGGTTCACACCTGTAATCCCAGCACTTTGGGAGGCCAAGGCTGGCTGATCACCTGAGGTTGGGAGTTCAAGACCAGCCTGACCAACATGGAGAAACCCCGTCTCTACTAAAATTGCATAATTAACAGGCTGTGGCGGCGCATGCCTGTAAGCCCAACTACTCTGGAGGCTGAGGCAGGAGAATCGCTTGAACCTGGGAGGTGGAGGTTGCGGTGAGCCAATATCATTCCTTTGCTCTCCAGCCTGGGCAACAAGAGCAAAACTCCATCTAAAAAAAAAAAGAAAAAATCTGCAGCCCTTTCAGCCGGTAAAACACAGAAGACTGTCTTAGGTGGCTTCTCCATTCTCCCTCTTTCTTTGCTCTTATATTAAAGGGCTCTCCTTTTCCCAAGCCCAGTGGAAAAGCCTCAGCAAGCGTGGCGGTATCAGAAGCCTCCAAAGGGGCCCCATCAAGTAATTCCAATTCACCCCAGTGGAAGTTCCTGCCATCCTGTCCGCCCTGGAGGCTTCCTAATGCAGGCAGATAATATCCTTGGTGTGCTGTTAGGCTGGAAGACTCCCTCATCTTTGCTCTTCTGTTTGAGAAAAAAAAAAATGACTGGGTGCAGTGGCTCACACCTGTAATCCAAGCACTTTGGGAGGCCTAGGCAGGTGGATCACTTGAGGTCAGGAGTTTGAGACCAGCCTGCCCAGCATGGTGAAACCCCATCTCTACTGAAAATACAAAGGTTAGCCGGGCATGGTGGCAGATGCCTGTAATCCCAGCTACCCAAGAGTCTGAGGCAGGAGAATCACTAAACCCGGGAGGCAGAGGTTACAGTGAGCCAAGATCACACCACTGCTCTGCTGCCTGGGCAACAGAGCAAGACTCTGCCTTAAAAAGATAAGAAAAGAAAAGAAAAAAATATGTTAAATAAATGAATAGAATTCATCACCTAACTTCTAAAGCTACTTCTCTAGATGAAATTCCGGGCACTTAGGAGTCAGTAGTGGTGTGTTGAATGAGTGGCTCTTGCTCACAGGTGCTTCTTTCCTGTCCCATGGCAGGCGGCGCCAACAGAAGGCTTCTGCTAGGCTGAGAGCTCCTTTTACCCATGGACCACCAGCAAAGTGTGCAGCTACACTGTCGGGCTGTGTTTGCCTGTTAGCAGTTAGTTTAGCTTGCATCTTCAGAGCAATTGTTCTTAGCTACTTTAAAAAAAAAGACACCCATAAAGCATTTGCTGCTCTGTAGGATGGGAGCACACTCTATTGGCGGAGCATTTGAGACCCTCTGGCTTATGTTTTCTGTGTTTATTGTTGTCAGGGCTGTTCCTGTGGTTTCCTAGAAGTAGAACTCCCAGAAGCTGTTTCCCAAAAAGGACAGGGATATAGATAATGGATGTCCAGAGACAGAACAGTGCCAGATCCCTGTGCTGCTATGTCAGACATTTGTTTATTTATTATTTGAGGGTTTTGTTTTTTTTTTGGGATGGGGTATCTGTGTTGCCCAGGAGGTCTGGAACTCCTGAGCTCAAGCGATCCTCCCACCTCAGCCTCCTAAAGTGCTGGAATTACAGGCATGAACCACCATGTTCAACTGTTACTATTATTATTATTATTATTATTTTGAGATGGAGTTTCGCTCTTGTTGCCTAGGCTGGAGTGCAATGGCACAACCTTGGCTCACTGCAACCTCTGCTCCCTGGGTTCAAGTGATTCTCCTGCCTCAGCCTCCCAAGTAGCTGGGATTACAGATGCCTGCCACAACGCCCAGCTAATTTTTATATTTTTAGTAGAGACAGGGTTTTACCATGTTGGCCAGACTGGTTTCAAACTCCTGACCTTAGGTGATCCGCCCACCTCAGCCTCCCAAAGTGCTGGGATTACAGGCAGGAGCCACTGTACCCAGCCCCAGCTGTTATTATTTTTAATTGATACCTAATTCTTCTACATATTTACAGGGTACAGTGTGATATTTTGATACATTCACAACATATAAGGATCAAATCAGGGTAATTAGCATATCTATCACCTCAAACATTTATTATTTCTTTGTGTTGGGACGTTTGAAATCTGCTATTCTAACTATTTGAAAATATGCAATAAATTATTGTTAATTATAGTCACCCTATAGTGTTTTAGAGCACTAGAACTTATTCCCCCTATCTAGCTATACTTTTGTATCCATTAAACAACCTTTAGGTTGTGCTTGGTGGCTCATACCTGTAATTCCAGCACTTTGGGAGGCCGAAGTGGGCAGATCACCTGAGGTCAGGAGTTCAAGACCAGCCTGGGCAACGTAGCAAGACCCATCTTTAAAAAAAAAAAAGAAAATTTAAAATTTTCTTCATTGATCATTTAGGAGCATACTGTTTAATTTCCATGTATTTGTACAATTTCAAAAGTTCCCCTTGTTACTGAGTTCTAGTTTTATTCCATTGTGGTCAGGAAAGATACTTGATATAACTTCAATTATTTTAAATTTGTTGAGACTTGTTTTGTGGCCTAACATATGGTCTATTCTGGAGAATGTTTCTTGTGCTGATGAAAGAATGTGTTTTCTGCATTGTTGGATGAAATATTCTGTAAATGTCTCTTTGTTAGTCTAAAATGCAGGGCGGGGGTTGTTTGTTTTTGAGATGGAGTCTTGCTCTGTCGCCCAGGCTGGAGTGCAATGGCAAGCTTTTGGCTCACCGCAACCTCTGCCTCCCGGGTTCAAGCTCCTGCCTCAGCCTCCCAAGTAGCTGGGATTACAGGTGCATGCCACCATGCCCGGGTAATTTCTTTGTATTTTTAAGTAGAGATGGGGTTTCACCATGTTGGTCAGACTGATCGTGAACCCCTGACCTCATGATCCGCCTGAGTCAGCCTCCCAAAGTGCTGGGATTACAGGCGTGAGCCACCTCGCCTGGCTGGTTTTTTGTTTTTTTGAGACAGGGTCTTGCTCTGTTGCCCAAGCTGGAATGCAGTAGCATGATCTCGGCTCACTGCAACTTCCACCTCTCAGGTTTAAGCAATTCTCATGCCTTAGCCTCCCAAGTAACTGGGATTACAGGTGCCTGCCACCACACCCAGCTACTTTTTAGTAGAGACAGGGTTTTACCCTGTTGGCCAGACTGGTCTCGAACTCCTGGCCTCAAGCAATCCGCCTACCTCAGCCTCCCAAAGTGCTGGGATTACAGGCGTGAGCCACCGCGCCCAGCCTAAAGTGCTGTTTAAATCTAGTGTTTTCTTGTTGATTTTCCATCTAGATGATCTGTTCAGTGCTGAGAATGGGATGTTAATTCCCCAGGTATTATATTGGAGTCTATCTCTCCCTTTAGATCTAATAATATTTTCTTTATATTATATATCTGGGTGCTCCAGCGTTGGGTGTATATATGTTTAGAATTGTTACATTCTCTTGCTGAATGGATTTCTTTATCATTATATAATAACCTTTGTCTTTTTTTTTTAATCGTTTTTGAGTCTGTTTCATCTGATACAAGTACAGTTACCTTGCTTGCTTTTGGTTTCTGTTTGCATGGAATATCTTTTTCCATCTTTTCAGTCTATGTGTGTCTTTATAGATGAAGTGAGTTTCTTGTAGGCAACCTATAGTTGGGCCATGTTTTTTAATCCATTCAGCCAGTCTATATATTATAAGGAGGGAAATTTAATCAATTTACATTCAAGATTATTATTGATAGGGGAGGACTTCTGTTATTTTGTTAATTATTTTCTGTTTGTTTTTTTTTTAATATATCCTTTGTTCCTTTCTTCCCCTCTTATTGTTCATTCTTTTGACTTGGTGGTTTTCTGTAGTGATAAAGTTTGATTCTTTTCTCTTTCCCTTTTGTGTGTCTGCTCTACCAGTGAGTTTTATACTATTTTGTGTTTTCCTATAGTAATTATCATTTAACTTCCAGACGTAGGACTCCCTTGAGCATTTCTTGTAAGGTTGGTCTAGTGGTGATGAATTCTGTCAGTTTTTGCTTGTCTGAGACATACCAGACATTTAGTTTCAGGACCTGATTCTAGTGCTCTGCTCTGTGGCAACAAGTAGAAACAGATCCCTGGTACCCTGCTTAGGTACTGAGCCAGGGAGATGTGAGCAGATGAGAAAATCAAATCCTTCTATTTTGCCAGGGATTAATTCATTCCCAGGATTGTAAATATTACATCTCACCTTTCGCCTTATAGAACTGTGAGATAAGGTGAGCTGGGCAGCCTGCCCAGCAAGAGATTATGATGTATACAACATAGTGCACTACTAAGGAGATGTCTTTAAAGGCATTTACAGCCCATAGCTTTTTTTTTCTTTTAATTTTGCTGCTCTTTATTTATAGTAGTGGATAGGGAGTTAAGAAAGCAAAAGTGAGTGCTTTCACTAGGTCTTTTGCCTTTTAAAGTAACATTAGCAAAATCCCCTCTTGTTTTTTATTCTTACAAAATTTACCCAATTCACTCTGCCCCCTAGCCCATCTGTGTTCAATTGCTGTTCTTGCTGCTCTCAGTTTTTAAAAGCTTATTCTAAAATTACATGAAAGCAACCCCATTTTGACAAAATTAGAATTCTGGTAGGAAAGGCTTACCACGAGGCTGTGGAGAGAGGCCCAGCAGGACTTTTATATTTTATTTCAGCCTCTCTCGGTTAAACCTACAATTCGGTAGATGATATAATTACCTCCCTAGGGCAGGTCTGTATCTCTGCCTTGGAGAAATAACAGGGTCCAAAGTAGTCTCCTCGTTCAAAGATGTTGCAAATGAAGGCTGTTTTAATCTTTATATATTAGCATTTGGGTTTTAATCTTTTTGGAGCTCTTGACAGAAGTTCTTTTAAATTTTTTATATAATTCTAAAATATTGGACATATATGTATGTTTCAAGCATCTGTCAATATCCTTACTCTTTGCATTCTACCCCCCGCCCTGCCTTCATTAGTCATTAGGTCCCACTGATTTTTAACTCCTAGGTATTTCTCAAATCTATCTCCTCAGTATGTATTGTTAGTTATATAAGTCCATCTCTATTGTCACTGTGCTGCTTTAGACTATCTTTTCTTGTCTAGTTCAGTGCCTGGCTTATATTATGAGCTTCATAAAGTGGGATCAATGAATGAATAATTCATAATCTGGACAATTGCACTCTAACACCTAACTGAAAAAAAATTATCTTAAGATCTATCTTCCATCTATCTAAAATGCAAATCTTACTTTGATAATCTCCAGCTTAATAAACCTCTTAGATGGCTCCCAGGCCTCCCCCAAACCATCTCTCATTTCATTGACCAAAAAAATAAAAATTTAAAAATTTAAAAAATAAAAATTAAAAAAATTGAACATTTCACTGGTCAAAAAAACAGAAACAAAAATGATCTCTGAGCATGCCTCACTCACAACCCACCCTGCTATGCATCCCTCTCCCACCCCCAGCCTACAGGGACCACCCAATAACCTGTTTTTTGCTACATAACCCCCACCCTCCTTCTTCAAGACTCATACTTACGCCTTAGAAACTTTTCCCCCCACTTCCTGGAAACAGTAGTTTTTTTTCTTGCTTATGGTTTTTATAATGACATCTACCATTTAGAACTCATGATGTGCCCAAGGCCCTGCTATCTGCCTCTCCATAGATCTTGCTCAGACAATCCATCAAGATTTAGTCACAGATCCAAAGTAGGGAGCTAGAAGGGAGCTTCAGGCTTGATCTCTTTGGGCGGAAGCTAAAAAACTATGCTGAACACAAACATGAAGCTGAGTAATAGCCAACCTATACATCCCAGGAAGAATTACTGCTTTTTTTGCCCCCAGCCAGTCTCTCCATACTCCTCTCACCTTCTCTCCTTCTTTACATTTGTTTTAAACACAGTATGTTTTTTTAGACAGTCTTGCTATGTCACCCAGGCTGGAGTGCAGAGGTGTGATCTCGGCTCACTGCAACCTCTGCTTCCTAGGTTCAAGCAATTCTCCTGCCTCAGCTTCCCAAGTAGCTGGGACTACAGGCACACGCCACCACACCCAGCTAATTTTTTTATTTTTAGTAAAGTCGGGGTTTCACCATGTTGGCCAGGATGGTCTTGATCTCCTGACCTCATGATCCGCCTGCCTCAGCTTCCCAATGTGCTGGGATTGCAGGCGCTAGTCACCTTGCCCGGCCTTGAACACAGTATATTAACACAACACTGTGTGAGAACTGGGATTCAGAAAACCAAGATATAGGTCTCCGTTCTACCATCCGCTATGCTATGAGTCAGCCATGAAAACTCTCTGGGCCTCATTGACTGAATCTGTAAAATCTGACTTGATAAGGATTATATTCATTGAACTCTGAGGTCCTGTCCATTTTTTACGCCCTGATTCAAAGACCACACAGAAACTCTAACCCAGATGTTCTTAACTAGGGTTCTTGTATGTCTGGGAAGATGATGAAAGAACTTCAAGGGGGTCATGAGCTCTTTAAATTTTATGTAAAACCCAAGGCCAGACTCACTGGCTCACATCTGTAATCCCGGCACTTTGGGAGGATTGCCTAAGCTCAGGAGTTCGAGACCAGCCTGGGCAACATGGTGAAACCCCATTTCTATCAAAATACAAAAAAATCAGCCAGTCGTGGTGGCACATGCCTGTAGTCCCAGCTACTCAGGAGGTTGAGGCACAAGAATTGCTTGAACCTAGGAGGCAGAGGTTGCAGTGAGCCGAGATCACGCCACTGCACTCCAGCCTGGGAGACAAGGAGAAACTCTGTCTCAAAAAATTAATTAATTAATTAAAATAAATTCTGTGTAAAATCCTGTGCGAGCTGGCTGAATCATCTTGGCCCACAGAAGGGGTTTTCTTATCTTTGTTTTCCTCTTTCAAGGTAATGATAGTCTGTGTGCCCTATTTTATTTATTTATTTATTATTTTTTTGAGATAAAGCCTTACTCTATTGCCCAGGCAGGAGTGCAGTGGTGACTGCTCACTGCAACCTCTACCTCCCAGATTCAAGCGATTCTCCTGCCTCAGCCTCCTAAGTAGCTGGGATTACAGGCACACAATACTATGCCTGGCTAATTTTTGTATTTTTGGTAGAGATGGTGTTTCACTATTTTGGCCAGGCTGATTTTGAATTTCTGACCTCGTGATATGCCTGCCTCAGCCTCCCAAAATGCTGAGATTACAGGCGTGAGCCACCGCGCCTGGCCTTATTATTTTATTTTTTTAGAAACAAGGTCTCACTCTGTTATCTAGGCTGGAGTGCAGTGGTGCGATTACGGCTCACTGCAGCCTTGGCCTCTTGGGCTCAAGTAGTCATCCCACCTCAGCCTCCTGAGTAGCTAAGACCACAGGCACGTCCCACTATGCCTAGGTAATTAAAAAAAAAAAAATTTGAGGCTGGGCACAGTGGTTCACACCTTTAATCCCAGAACTTTGAGAAGCCAAGGCAAGAGGATTGATTTGGGTCCAGGAGTTCAAGAACCTGAGAAATACAGAGAGACTCCACTTCTACTATGAAAAAAAAAAATCAGAAAATTAGTCGGGCCCAATAGCATTCACCTGTAATGCTAGCTACTTATGAGGCTGAGGCGGAAGACTGCTTGAACTCAGGAGTTCAAGGCTGCGTTGAACTATGATTGTGCCACTGCACTCAGCCTGGGTGACACAGCAAGACCTTGTCTCCAAAAAAAAAAAAGAAAAAGTAAGACTACAGGTAAGAAAGGATTTGGATATCCGTAAAAGTTAAACTCATGACATTGGACCCTATGAAATGTGTTTACTTTAGAGCTGTTTATTTATTTATTTATTTATCGAGACAGAGTCTCACTCTGTCACCAAGGCTGGAGTGCAATGGCACACTCTTGGCTCACTGCAACCTCCACCTCCCGGGTTCAAGCAATTCTCCTGCCTCAGCCCCCCAAGTAGCTGGGATTACAGGTGCACGCCACCACACCCAGCTAATTTTTGTATTTTTAAGTAGAGACGGGGTTTCACCATGTTGGTCAGGGTGGTCTTGAACCCCTGACCTCGTGATCCGCCCGCCTCAGCCTCCCAAAGTGCTGGGATTACAGGCGTGAGCCACTATGCCCAGCTTCCTAGAGCTGTTTATTGTATGATAGGTCCCGCCTGGATAGTATTTGAGATTTAATGCAAAAACTCCAAGGACCACTCTTGGTAGCAATGGTATTCTTTAAGAGGGCACATTACTGAATCCTTCCTATAAAATGGTCACAAGATCCATTTTATGAGCCTCCAGAATCACTCCTGAAGCTGCTCATGTTCCCCACTGGAAAACACATTACCACTACAAGATTGGCAAACATGAAACAACATGGTAGAAATTTGGCAGGAAGAAAGCTCAAAATTTAGCACTTGGCCAGGCAATGTGTAATTCCTGTCAAAACTGCAGGCTAACATTCAGTGACTTTGTCAGAAGCGGGGTTATTTGCTAGAGTTCTGACCACCACCCTTGGAGAGCTGATGGTTCACATCTACCTTTCCTCCAGCCCATGTCCAGACAGGCGCTGGCTCTAGTTTATTCCCGGTGCATAGCCATCCTTAGTGGTCACTACATTCAGAAAGGGCTTAGTGGGACTGTGGGCCTTGGGCAGTGGACCTGATGTTAACTCATCTGAGTTCCCAGAGCAGATTCGTGTTCAGTTCAGCTAACATTTATAGAGCACCTACTGATTGCTACATGCTGCCTGACAGAGAGAGAGGACAGAACACTGTCTTTGCCCTTGAGAAGCTCAGAGGGATGGGGAGAACCTAAGGTGGTCAGAGCAGTTGTAGAGATAATGCCTGTGGGACTGAAGGAGCATAGAGGCCAGGGTAGAAAGAGGCTTCTCAAGATTGTCCTGAGCTGTGAGAAGCTTGTCAGTGTCTGTGAGGATCTAGCCACAAGGAGAGTACCAAAGCCCAGAATACAGGAGTGGGGGTGGCTGATAAGCCAAGAAGCCAAAGAGGCAGGGTGAGGACTAGGATGCAAAATTTAAGGCAGCACTCACTCTCAGGGTCATGCACATGCAGGGTCAGCACCTGAGAGTGTGTGTCTCCTTAAAATTTGTAGTCTAGGCACCTCATTTTCCCAGCCCTGCAGCTGGGTACAGTCACGAGTGGCTTTCTCCATGCTGAGGAGCTGAGATTTTTTTTATTTTTGACAGAGTCTCACTCTGTCACCCAGGCTGGAGTATAGTGGTGCTATCTTGGCTCACTGCAACCTCTACCTCCCGGATTCAAGCTATTCTCCCACCTCATCCTCCTGAGTAGCTGGGATTACAGACATGTACCACCATACCCGGCTACTTTTTGTATTTTTAGTAGAGATGGGGTTACACTATGTTGGCGAGGCTGGTCTCGAACTCCTGACCTCAGATGATCCACCTGCCTCAGCCTCCCAAAGTGCTGGGATTACAGACGTGAGCTACCATGCCTGGCTGGAATTTTAACTTTAGATCATGGAGGGCTTTCAAGCATTTTAAGCTGGGGACTGACCTGGCAAGGTTGGCATTTTAGAAAGATCACCCCATGTTGGGCATGGTGGCTCACACCTGTAATCCCAGCACTTTGGGAGGTCAAGGCAGGTGGATTGCTTGAGCCCAGGGATTCAAGACCAGCCTGGGCAACATACTGAGATCTCATCTCTACAAAAAAAAAAAAAAAAAAATTAGCCAGGTGGCTATAGTCTCAACCTACTTGGGAGGCTGAGATGGGAGGATCCCTTGAGCCAGGTGGGTGAAGGTTGCAGTGAACTGTGATCCAGCCTGGGTGACAGAGGGAGATCCTGTTTCAAAAGCAAAGAAATATCACCCCAGCAACTGTTATAGTGGGATTTGACTGGAGACAGAGACCAGTTTAGAAGCTGTTGTTGGAGCCGGGCACAATGATGTGTACCTGTAGTCCCAGCTACTCGGGAGGCAGAGGCAGGAGGATCACTTGAATCTAGGAGTTTAAGTCCAGTCTGGGCAACATAGTGAGACTCCATCTCTTCACAAAAAAGGGGTTGGGGGGATGGGAGTTGCTATTTTAATAGTCTAAGCAAGAGATGAGACCCAAACTAAGGGTGAGGTGGAAGAAGGCAGTTTGATTATATTTAGGAGGTAAAAATCAGGAGGCCTGAATTGAATGCATAGATGAGGAAGCAGGAAGCCTGTGTGATGACCCCGAGACTCTAGGGCAGCTGCAGGGCAGTAGAGATGGGGATGTTCAGTGAGTCGTGAGTAGGGGAGGAGAGGAAGCTGGCATGGGGCTGGGGGCTGGGGGCACCGTGGATTCGATCTTGAAATATTTGAGGTTAGGGTGCCTGTGGGGATACAAGGGAAATGTATCCCCACAGGCACCTTACACCTCCAGCAGTTGGACACATGAGTGTGACGTTAGAGAAATGAGACCTGGAGACATACATCAGTGTGTACTTTGTAGATTAAACCATGTGGATTTCCCAGGGAGGAATCGTAGATTGAGAGCAGTGGTCTGAGGACCAAACCCTGGGAAACTCTAGGAACCAATCATCAATACTTAAGGCCCAAGAAATGTTTCCCTTAAAGTGCCAAGAGGGATGGTCACGGGTAGAAGGCAAAGAAGAGGAAGAGGTGTCTGGAAGTCTTGGAGTGACCAACAGTGTCAATACTCCAGGGAGGTCAAGTCCAGGAGGCCTGGGAATGTGCTTGGCTGTGGTGGTTGTTGTCCTGACCCTGTTTAAGGATTTAGCATAGTGGTCAGGGCAAAAGCCAGACAGTAACCATTTGAGAAGTGACAAAAAGTGAGGGAAGATTCAGGAATATAGGCCAATAACTGGTTCCCAACTAGGCAGCTTTCTTGATTACAGAACCCTGCCAGGCACAGTGCCTCACGCCTAGAATCGCAGTCCTTTGGGAAGCTGAGGCAGAAGGATCACTGAGGCCAGGAGTTCAGGACACGGCAAGACCCCATCTCTACAAAAATAAAATAAGATAAGAAATTAGAAGTCGGGCACGGTGGCTCATGACCATAATCCTAGCACTTTGGGAGGCCAAGGTGGGTGGATCACGAGGTCAGGAGTTCGAGACCAGCCTGGTCAAAATGGTGAAACCCTGTCTCTACTAAAAATACAAAAGTTAGCTGAGCGTGGTAACACATGCCTGTAATCCCAGCTACTTGGTAGGCTAAGGCAGGAGAATCGCTTGAACCTGGGAGGCAGAGGTTGCAGTGAGCCAAGATTATGCTACTGCACTCCAGCATGGGCAAGAGAGCGAGACTCTGTATCAAAAATAAAATAAAATAAGCCGGTCATGGTGGCTTGTACCTGTAGTCCCAGCTGCTCAGGAGGCTGAGGCAAGAGGATCTCTTGAGCCCAGTGAGCTATGATCACGCCACTGCACTCCAGCCTGAGTGACAGTTCAAGACCCTGTCTCTAAAATAATAATAATAATAATAAATAAAAAAGAACCCTGGGCCCCACCTGAGAGATTCTGATTCATTTGCTTTAGCACAGGGCCATGGAAACCGTCCCAGCATCCTAAAAGCTGCCTCCATGAGTTAACAGAAAGCACTGGTATTGAAAGTGCTGTCAACAAGCTGTGACAAAGAGAAGGCGCCTCTGTGAGACAGGGAAGTGGGATCAAATAACAGGTTTTTGGGTTTTTTTTTAGTGGGGAGAGGAGCTGATT
Organism: Aotus nancymaae; assembly: GCF_030222135.1. Taxonomy (NCBI): domain Eukaryota; kingdom Metazoa; phylum Chordata; class Mammalia; order Primates; family Aotidae; genus Aotus; species Aotus nancymaae. The sequence continues at coordinate 37,500,512 of NW_026988471.1, forward strand.
TAGGACAATTAAAATGGTTGTCAGAAAGCACAAGAACCCAGGGAAGGCTTGAGACCGTGAATCTGTGTTGGCTTAGCAGGTGCTCCTGTGGGCTTTCTCCAGCTCTCTCGGCAGTATGGAGTCAGAAGCAAAGAAGGTAGGTGGTGCGATGACCTGAAGTTGGGGTTTTATCAGAGAGGAGGAGCAGGGCGTAAGGCAGATCAATGAGTGTTACTAAGGGGCTCAGGTTCTAGACACTGGACCTAGACAGGCAGGTAATGAGGCTTGTGAGGGACAGGGAAGACGCATGGCAAGGGGCCCTGAAGACCAGGGGGTATGGCCACACCAGGGCCTGGCAGTCCCCAGAGGGGAGCAGGTCTAGCAGGAATGCCCTTGCGCCTGTACAGGAGAGCAGCAAGGCTAGGAGGCTGCAGACAGACAGTGGGTAACCGAAAGGTGAACTTTCTACTGGACAGCAAATCTCTAGATGCCATCCTGATGGAGATCTAAGATGAAAAATACCCTGCCATGAAAATGCCTTACATGGTCCTAACCATGAAGCGTAAAATTGCCTTTTCACCTGAAAATGACCTGCAGCTTGGTTTAGCATTTTATGCTTCGGATGTCATGTAACATCCAGAAGCAATACCCTCCTCTGTTGGAAGTCAAAGTAAAATCAGAAAATGCTCGGTGGTAAGGAAGAGAAAAAAAAAACAACATAAGACAAAAAACCAGCAGTAGAATAAAGCCACAAACCCAAAGCACCAGCAGAGGAAAGGGGAAAAAAGCTGCAGCATAGACAAGCTTTGATGTTGTGTGATCTGTGAAAATGTATAGAAATGTTGCCTTACCCAAAAATTCCCAAGGTGCTTTACTTGCCAACCACTGGAAGCAAGTAAAAATTCCCACCCAGGGTGTTACTTTTAATTATCATCCTTTTTATGTTGTTTCTTGAAATAACAACAGGCATTCTAGAGATGATTTGCCAAGATGCCTTAATGAGGTGTCAAATGAGTACCTGTGCCCATGAGAACGCCTTTACCGCAGACCTCCTTATGCAAATTTGACTGACTCTTCTGAGCCCGACTAGATAAAGAAACAGTCATAATTGGAGCAGCTGGGCTAGAAGCACAGCTGGGCTGTCCCCATGGAGACCAGACTCTAGCACCACGTGCTCTTCCTACTGCCCCAGTGTTCCTCCACAGTCTTGCTTTTCAGACCAGCAGCCGACCTGAACCTAGGTGATCTCCACATCAGTGCTTGTCAGCATTCATGTGTGCACAAATCACCTGTGCAACTTGTGAAAATGCAGATTCAGACTCATTGGCTGGGGTGGAGCCTCTGGATCTATGTGTCTAACAAGAGGTGGTCCTAGGTTCACACTTGGAGGAGCTATTTAGAGCCTGTAAAATAGTTACTCCCTATCCAGTGTTTGCGTCTCACTTCTGGATTCCGCCAGCACTCAGATGCTTCTGGGACAGCATGCTTACTGTCCCTCTTGGGTCAACACTTCAGAAAGGCCTTCCTGTATTGAGCTGAGATCTCTAGAGCTCATCCTCACCTGGCCTACTTCTGGGCCTTGGATCCTATGTAGCAGACTTAAGACCTTATAAAGTGACTGGCATATCCCCCAAGTATTTTCTTCAGGCAAAACATGCCAGATCCTCTGGCAATAATTTTTTTAAGTTTTTTAGAAACAGGGTCTCACTATGTTGCCCAGGCTGGTCTCAAACTCCTGGGCTTAAGTGATCCTCCTGCCTCAGGCTTCCAAAGTGCTGAGATTACAGGCATGAACCACCAAGCCTGGTCTTGGCTACTCTTCGTATGCTATGGTTTGGTCATTCTGGTCATTTTCTTCTTTTTGTTTTTTTTTGAAGATAAAGTTTCTCTCTTGTCACCGAGGCTGGAGTGCAATGGCTCAATCTTGGCTCACTGCAACCTCCACCTTCCCGGTTCAAGCGATTCTCCTGCCTCAGCCTCCTGAGTAGCTGAGATTACAGGTGCCCGCCACCACACCCAGCTAATTTTTGTATTTTTAGTAAAGACGGGGATTCACCGTGTTGACCAGGCTGGTCTTGAACTTCTAACTTAAGATGATCTCCCTGCCTCAGCCTCCCAAAGTGCTGAGATTACAGGCGTGAGCCACTGCACCTGGCCCTGGCCATTTCCTTCTGATCCTGCTCTGTGTGTCTCTAGGCCTTTCCTCTTGTGCAAAAAGTAGCTTGGGACTGTCACCACCTCATTACAGATAGCCTTTATGTGACTTGTGCTGGACTTGCTGTCAGCCGTCATCCTTAAAGTCATTTTCACACATGCTGTGGATCAGCCACATTTCTTCCTAGTCAGTAATAATTATAATAATTATACTTAACACTTATGAGAGCTAGTATAGCGAGATGGTTAAGAACATCTCTGGAATGAGACTGCCTAGTGGGAAGCACTATGATTAGCACCATGTGTTATCTATCACCATCATCATCATCCATCACCATCACCATCATCACCATCACTATCACTATCACCAACCACCATCATCACCATCACCACCATCATCACCATTACCACCATCATCATCACCATCACCATCATCGCCATCACTATCACCACCATCATCATCACCATCACCGTCATCACCATCACCATCACTATCACCAACCACCATCATCACCATCACCACCATCATCACCATTACCACCATCATCATCACCATCACCATCATCGCCATCACTATCACCACCATCATCATCACCATCACCACCACCATCATCATCACCATCACTGTCATCACCACCACCATCATCATCATACCATCGCCATCATCACTGTCATCACCACCATCATCACCATCACCATCATCCACCACCATCACCGTCATCACCACCACCATCATCATCATACCATCCCCATCATCACCATCACTATCGCCTCCATCATCACCGTCACCACCACCACCATTATCATTATACCATCACCATCATTACCATCACCATCACCACCACTACCACCACCATCATCATCACCATCACTATGTTAAATAAGCACTTTGTTTACGTTAACTGATTTAATTCTCATAACAACTTCGCGATGTAGGGGCTGTTGTTATCACAGTTTTACAAGTGAGGAAATGGGACCTCACAAGATTATGTTTTATGCCCAGGGTAACAGTGATAAGAATCTAAACCTGGGCAGTGTCTTTTGGTTGGTTTTGTTTGTTTCACTGCTGACGAAAGTGCAAGACAGTATCTGTTCCTGCCATTCACAAATTTCATCTTTTACTCAGCACTTTACCCTTACTTTACACTATCTTTTGGATTCCTGGTTCTGTCATCCCAAGTGTGTCTGCCTCCTACCTTCATGCTGTTTGTCATAATGTGAGAAAAATATGTATCTTCGCCTAGATCATATACAAGGTCAGCGGCCATGTGGCAATTCCCTACATTCTGCTCATGGAAGCCGGGATGGTGCACATCTCCTGAGGCTCCCTGAGCCTGCAGCCTTGTAAACCACTCAGAGAAGCTAGGGAGTGGTCAGGCATGATTTCTATTTGAACATATTTGTATTTGGTTTCTGGGAAACATTTCCTCCTCGCTTTCAGGTCTCCATTCCAGAATCATTCCCAAGATGGACAGCAGCCTGCAAATTTATAGTTGCTGAAATGAATCCTCTGGGCAGGGCCAGATGCAAGGAACAAACAGAAAGCAGGGTCTGCATAACACACATCCCAGAGGTGATAATGACCAATTAATCCCTGAAGATAGTTAGATCTAGGAGACTGTCGCTGGGCTTCAGGGCTCCCTGCCTCTGACTCTAGCAGTGCAAATGCAAGCCTCTGTGTTCCCACTAAACCATAGGTGGCTGAGCAGCCATGGTGTTGCCAGCATTTCTACAAAGGAGGAGCTCTGGGCAGCAATCTCATCAGAGGGGAGGCTGGGACTGGTCTTGAATTAAGGTCGTATGTTTATTTGGGGGAATTTGCAAGGGGGGGGTGGCCTGATAGAGATTATGGGGTCTAACCCGCCCCACATAAAGCCTATTTTGTGCCACTGCTCCTGTGCCAACTGACCAGAAAGGCTGGACTGATTTCTCCCCTCTCCTTTTCTGGTTCTGTTCTCTGACCCTGAATGATTAATGTAATCTAGCTCTGTTCAATTACCCATCGTTTTCACGATGCCTGGATATCTGCCACCTGCCCCTGGTGCCCTTCTTGGCTTCCTGTGAGCTGTGACTGTGGGAGCTTTGCAACTTTTGGAGGAGAACAGGAGGCCCTGGGTCTGCCATCAGTCTGGGCTCCCTAATCACACCATTGTCACTGGAACCTACCCGAGCTCCTGGGAAGTAGCAAAACAAGCATGCAGGGAACAGTCTTCCACCCCAATATGTTCCCCTCATGAAATCATCAAGCAAACTCTGAATGCCTTCTCTTGATGTAGTCAGGTAGAAGGGCTGTCTCTCTCATACTAGAGCATTCAGTGGCCATTGGCTAACGGAGCCTAACGACAGATCTAGAAGGATTGGAGGAAGGCTGTCTTGGTTTCTTAGAACAGCATGTGGCCCTAGCAATGCGCCTGTTCTTGGACAGTGGTGGCTGTCCCGCCCCAGGCAGGGAAGCTCCAGCCGGAAATGGGAAGTGTCTCAAATATTAGTGAAGTGACCGCAAGGGCTGATTTTGAAACATTATTCTCAGGAAAACAGTGGTTTAGGGCATGTCTATCTAGGTAATCTTGTTGGGCATGTTGGCTTATGTTTGTAATCCCAGTACTTTGGGAGGCCAAGGTGGGAGGATGGATTGAGCCTCAGGAGTTTGAGAACAGTCTGAGCAACAGAGCAAGACCCCATCTCTACAAAAACTTAAAAAGTAGCTGGGCGTGGTGGTACACACCTGCAGTCCCAGTTACTGAGGAGGCTGAGGCAGGAGGATCACTTGATCTCAGGAGGTTGAGGCTGTGATAAGCTGTGATCATGCCATAGCACTCCAGACTGGGCAACAGAGCAAGACCCTGCCTCAAAAAAAAAAAATCTTTACGAGCTCTGTGATCTAGGACAATTTATTTGAGTTCTGCAGGCCTCATCCAAAGATAATATTTGGACTTACCTTATTGGTTGTGACAACTAAATAAAAAAAAAATACATGTAAAGTGCTTAGAACAGTTCCTGGCATTTAGTAAGAGCTTTCTAAGTATTAACTATCATTAGTTCCATCATCATTTTTGCCACTATTTACTGAGTATCTAATATGTACCAGACATGTCTAAGCACATATAGTACATGCATTATTAGCTCATTGAACTACACTTTGGTTTGGGGGAGATTTTTTTGTTGTTTTTTGAGACGGTGTCTCCCTCTGTCGCTCAGGTCAGAGTGCAGTGGTGTGATCTCGGCTCACTGCAACCTCTGCTTCCCAGGTTCAAGCAGTTCTCCTGCTTCAGCCTCCCAAGTAGCTGAGACTACAGGCATGTACCACTACGCAGGGCTAATTTTGTATTTTTTGTAGAGACATGGTTTCACTATGTTGTCTTGCCTGGTCTCCTGAGTTCAAGTGATCTGTCAGCCTTGGCCTCCCAAAGTGCCAGGATTATAGGTGTGAGACATTGCATCCGGCCTGGAATCGAGTTTCCCTAACTCTGGAGTTATGCTGTTAAATTGCCCTCTGCTACTGTCCATAGTAACAGCCATATTACTGAGTACTTCTCACTTGCTAAATAGGGTGCTGAGCCCTTTACATGCCTTCTTTCATTTACTGTTCACAGTAATCCTATGAGGTAGATTATCTTATTATCCCCATTTTACAGATGAGCTAACCAAGGTTCAGAGAAGCTAAGCAGCCTCCACATATTTATACAGCAAAGAAAGCCAGCATTTAAATCCAGGCCTACCTGACTCTAAAATCTGTTCTATTGAGTTTGACTGCCAAACAGGTGAGCAGGATGCTCCCAGGAGGTTGCTATCAGTGATGAGTGATTCATGACTTCAGGGATCCACTGAAACCCAGGGATACACAGTTTGCGTAATCAGCCCTATTTTCTGAGCTATCGTTAGGGACAACTTCCACTTTCTCTAATGCTTCATTTCCCTGCAGCTTCTGAAAGCTGTTGATTTGCTCAGATTGAGACCAGCTTCTGTGCCTTTCGCATGTCAGAATGTTGTGTACGTGCTCAAGAGTATGGAGGAATCATAAACAGTCCAGAATGAGGCCCTCGTGTATTATGCAAAGTTTTTGCCACATTGCTATGGGAGGAATCTGTGTTTCTTGACCAAACACTTGAGGTTATATGACTGCAAGATTCCAAATGTGCATTTCAACATCAGGTCATGACAGGCAATTTGTTTTGTGATGAATAGCACTAAAAGTAGAACATATTCTGTAGACCAGGGATGCATGGCGGGGCTTCAGAGGCTCCGGATCATTCTGTATGTGTGTGCATTTTACTGGAGAGAGAGCTCATAGCTTTTATAATATTCTCAAAGGAGTTCATGATTCAAAAAATCATTTAAAACCCATTGTTCTCAATTTTAAAATCACTAGAAGAGGAAGCTTCAGAAAACAGAATAAGCCAGGTACAGTGGTGTGTGCTTATAGTCCCAGCTACTCAAGAGGCTGAGGTGGGAGGATGGCTTGAGCCCAGGAGTCCCAGGCTGCAGTGAGCTATGATTGCGCCTGTGAATAGCCACTGCACTGCAGCCTGGGCAACAAAAGAGAACCTGACTCTAAAAAAAAAAAAAAAACAGAAACCTTAAGTACGGTAATGAAAATGGCAGTGTGCTCTGGAGGCAGGAACGCACCTTCTTTTTGCATGAAAGATTTATGCTATGGGGCGCGGTGGCTTACACCTGTAATCCCAGCACTTCGGGAGGCTGAGGTGGATGGATCGCCTGAGGTCAGGAGTTCAAGACCAGCCTGAGGTCAGGAATTCAAGACCAGCCTGACCAACATGGTGAAACCTCATCTCTACTAAAAATACAGAATTAGCTAGGTATGGTAGGAGCTACTAAAAATACACAATTAGCCAGGCATGGTGGCGGGTGCCTATAATCCCAGCTACTCCAGAATCTGAGGCAGGAGAATCGCTTGAACTCGGGAGGCGGAGGTTGCAGTGAGCCAAGATCGTGCCGCTGCACTCCAGCCTGGGCAACAAGAGTGAAACTCTGTCTCAAAAAAAAAAAAAAAAAAATTGGCCGGGCTCTCATGCCTGTAATCCCAGCACTTTGGGAGGCCGAGGTGGGCAGATCACAAGGTCAAGAGATTGAGACCATCCTGGCCAACATGGTGAAACCCCATCTCTACTAAAAATACAAAAAAAATTAGCTGGGCATGGTGGCGTGCGCCTGTAGTCCCAGCTACTTGGGAGGCTGAGGCAGGAGAATTGCTTGAACCTGGGAAGTGCAGGTTGCAGTGAGCTGAGATCGTGCCACTGCACTCCAGCCTGGCATCTGGCAACAGAGTGAGACTCTGTCTCAAAAAAAAAAAAAAAATACACTATGATTAATACTTGGTCTCTGTATTAAGGGATTGTGTGTGTGTGTGTTCATGCCCAGATATTACAAAAAAAAAAAAGCTATTTTCCTGTAATCAGTGTTTGGTCGGGAGTTCATAGACCCAGTTCACTTTCTACCCCATTTCTTAAGTCTTTTCCCCTCAAAATTAAGTCAGAGCTAGGAGCCCATATATATTTATATATATATATATAGAGAGAGAGAGAGAGAGAGAGAGAGATAGTATAAAAGAGAGAGAGAACACACATTATGTGCCAGGTAAATACTAATATTAGTTACATTTTTCTTTTTGAGGCAGAGTCTCACTCTATCACCCAGGCTGGAGTACAGTGGTGTGATCTCGGCTCACTGCAACCTCCACCTCCCGAGTTCAAGCATTTCTCGTGCTTCAGCCTCCCAAGTAGCTGGAATTACAGGTGCACATCACCATGCCTGGCTAATTTTTTGTATTTTTAGTAGAGATGAGATTTCGCCATGTTGGCCAGGCTGGTCTTGAACTCCTGGCCTCAAGGGATCCCCCACCCCCTGCCCCGCCTCAGCCTCCGAAAGTGCTGAAATTACAAGTGGAAGCTACTGTCTCCGACCTTAGCTCCATTTTATAAATGGGGAAATTGAATCTTACAGAGGCATAGAAATACCCAAGGTCAGTTAGTAAGTCCTTCTAAGCCCTAAGACAGCTTGCACAGATTTGTAAAGCAAAATGCAGAACAGATTATATAAAACAATTTTCTTTCTTTTTTTTTTTTTTTTTTAGACAGGGTCTTGCTCTGTAGCTCAGGCTGGAGTACAGTGGCACAATCACAGCTCACTGCAGCCTTAACCTCCCAGGTTTAAACGATCCTCCCACCTCATCCTCCCAAGTAGCTAGGAGTACAGGCATACACCACCACACCTGGCTAATTTTTTCTATTTTGTGTAGATACAGGGCAGGGTGGGGAGGGTCCCACTATGTTGCCAGGCTGGTCTCTAACTCCTCACCTCAGGTGATCTGCCCACCTCAGCCTCCCAAAGTGCTGGGATTACAGGCATGAGCCACTGCACTCGGCCCAAGTATTTCTTTTTTAGGGGAGAAAAAATTATTGGAGAAAATTTCTTTCCGACTTATTTCCCAGATTTTAATAGGAAGTCTATGTGAGATTTCCTTTGTTTTCTCTTTTCTACCTTAAAATAATTTTTAATAGTTATTATAAACAGGATGTACCTGTGCTGAGGAGTGTCTGGCAGGACTGTGGTTTTATTCCTGCAGTGTCTACTGGGCTGTGTGAAGATGAGCTAGAAAGAGGATATGTTGGGAAGGAATAGTCTAAAAATGAGTGAACGTCAAGAGTCAACGACTCTTACAGCATCGTTACCATCTGTTCCTCTTCTCAGAGAGTCAGCCATGAGAGCCACCAGGGAGGGAAAAACACGATTTCAGATCATGAGAAATTAAAAGCATTGAATTAAAATTCACCCCAGGTGACAGAGTGTTCATGCCCAGATATTTTTTAAAAAGTTATTTTCCTGTAATCGGTGTTTGGTTAGGAGTTCATAGCCCCAGTTCACTTTCTACCCCATTTCTTAAGTCTTTTCCCCTCAAAATTAAGTCAGAGCTAGAAGCCTGTAGGATGTGTGTGGCATAAATATGTCTTGCCTGTGCCACACCTGCACCTTCACAGGTGGCTGGAGCCCAGTCCTGTGCGTGTTCTTTCTTTCCTGTGCCTCATCAATACGCAATCCCAATTTATCCTTCAAGATTAGGATCCTAGCTGGGGGCGGTGGCTCATGCCTGTAATCCCAGCACTTTGGGAGGTGGAGTCAGGTGGATCACAAGGTCAGGAGTTCAAGACCAGCCTGGCCACAATGGTGAAACACCATCTCTACTAAAAATACAAAAATTAGTGGGGCATGGTGGCAGGCATCTGTAATCACAGCTACTCAGGAGGCTGAGACAGAGAATTGCTTGAACCTGGGAGGTGGAGGTTGCAGTGAGCCGAGATCTTGCCACTGCCCTCCAGCCTGGGCAACAGAGGGAGATTCTGTCTCAAAAAAAAAAAAAAACGCTAAGCACGGTGGCTCATGCCTGTAATCCCAGCACTTTGGGAGGCTGAGGTGGGTGGATCACAAGGTCAGGAGATCGAGACCATCCTGGCCAATGTGGTGTAACCCCATCTCTTAAAAAAAAATAAAAAAGAAATTAAAAAAATATATTAGGATCCTGTCATACCTCAGAACCTTTCTTGACCCTTGAGGCCGAGTTCAAGGCTGCTTCTCCCTGCTCCCTGCTGAGCCTTAGGAATGCTACTGTCCTTGCATGTCTCACACTCTCCTATAAATTTTTATTGTTTTGGCCAGGTGTGGTGACTCACACCAGCACTTTGGGAGACTGGTGTGAGCCCAGGAGTTTGAGACCAGTCTGAGCAAGATGGTGAAACCCCGTCTCTACTAAAATAATAATAATAATTAGCCAGGCGCGATGGCACACACTTGTAGTCCCAGCTACTCGGGAGGCTGGTAGTGGGAAGATCACCTGAGCCCAGGGAGGTCAAGGCTTCATTGAGCTATGATCTGCACTTGGCCTGGGTGACAGAGTGAGACATTGTCTCTAAATAAATAAATAAATTTTTATTGTTTTAATCTGTCTCTTCCACCAGATTTTAGGCTTCCTGAGGTCAGTTTAATGCCTGGCACGTAAAAGATGCTCTAAAATTGGTAAACTAACAAATTTGTGTTTGTTTTTTCCCCCATCCAAAACTAATTGCAAGGATTAGTGTTCTTTTTTTTTTTTTTTTTTTTTTTTTTTTTTTTTTTTTTTGAGACGGAGTTTCGCTCTTGATACCCAGGCTGGAGTGCAATGGCGCGATCTCGGCTCACCGCAATCTCCGCCTCCTGGGTTCAGGCAATTCTCCTGCCTCAGCCTCCTGAGTAGCTGGGATTACAGACACGCGCCACCGTGCCCAGCTAATTTTTTTTTGTATTAGTAGAGACGGGGTTTCACCATGTTGACCAGGATGGTCTCGATCTCTTGACCTCGTGATCCACCCGCCTCGGCCTCCCAAAGTGCTGGGATTACAGGCTTGAGCCACCGCGCCCGGCCAGGATTAGTGTTCTTAAGGTATAATCACGTAAAGGCACTTCTGACTATGTAAAAAAAAAAAAAACTGGTGGTGGGGCAAGGAGGAGCCGAGAAGGGGAATCGGGTCTCCCGTCGGAACTTGTGAAGTCAGTGCTAGGAGGTGAAAACATCACTTCGTAGATACTAGCAGTATACTAGTAATCTATCGCTATACAACAAATCACTCCAGCGCTTCATTTATTATCTCTCTATTGGCCAGGAATTCAGACAGGGCATATCTTGTCTCTGCACATGATGTCTATCTAGAGCCTCAGCTTAAAAGATTAGAGAAAGGCTGGAATCATCAGAAGGCTTGTTCACTCACATGTCTGGCAGTTGATGTTGGCTGTTGGTTGGAGGCCTTGCTGGGGCTGTCAGCCAGAGCAGCCCACACATAGCCTCTCCACGTGACATGAGCTTCCTTACAGCATGGTGGCTGGGCTCCAAGGGCAAATGTCTTGAGAGAAAGAGAGGGTGAGTCTAGAGCCTCTTAGATAACCTGGCTGCAGAAATCATACAACATCACTTGTGCCACATTCTTTTGGTTAAGGTGGTTAGAAAGGGCCATCCCGGTTCAAAAGGAAGCAAAGACTCCACCACTCAGTGAAGAAGTGTCAACATCACATTGTAAGGAGAGCATGTGGATGGGATCTAGACTAGTGTGGCCATCTTTGAAAAATGCAATCTGTCACAAGCAGTCATGGGGAAAAGGCCAAATTCCTCATAATAGAATGTGGGTGTGAATCTCTTATGTAAGACAAGAGATATGAATCAAGGCAGATGGATTTTGTGAAGGCAGTGAGTTTTTCCTTCACTTTCAGAGTGCAGGTAATTTTAACTCTGTCAAGCATGCAAATAGAAAGAGGAAGGTTTAATCTTTTGTGACAGAGATCGGGAATGTTAGAAAGTTCTATTTTCAGTGATCAGATCTACTTCATCTTCTTGCAAAAATGAGGCAGTCGTAGGGGCTAGAGTAACACCCTCACGACCTCTCTTTGTTAAATCATCCCCCCCCCCAGTCACTTCCACCTCTTCCTGGTTCACGGTCACTCTAACATCAATCTTGTCATAATCCTTGATTATTTCCTTATCCATGTTGGTGATACCCTGACCACTCTGCTGCTTTTTTGAGACAGGGTCTCTGTCACCCAGGCTGGAGTGCAGTGGCATGATCATGACTCTCTGCAGCCTTGACCTCCCAGGCTCAAGTGATCTTCCCACCTCAGCCTCCTGAGTAGCTGCGATCACAGGTGTGCGCCACCACACCTGGCTAATTTTTAAGTAGAGACGGGATCTCATCAGGTTGCTCAGGTTGGTCTCAGACTCCTGGACTCAAGGGATCTGCCCGCCTCAGCCTCCCAAAGTGTTGGCATTATAGGCGTGAGCCACCGCGCCTGGCCCACTCAGCTTGAGAGCCATTCTTGCAATGATCTTGTCCTTCACTCTTCTCAGCTGCTCACTTCTTTGGCTTTGTCATGACCTCTCCTTGCAACCTTCCATGATCTCTATTCTAGATGTCTTTCAGCTCCAGAACTACCACCCTTTCACTGTCCCTCCCCAACTATACCTACCCTTCCCCACTCCCCCAGCCCCTACCCAGAACAGCAGTCCATCATATGGGCTGGGTGAGGTAGCTCACACCTGTAATCCCAGCACTTTGGGAGGCCCGAGGCCGGTGGATCACTTGAGGTCAGGAGTTCGAGACCAGCCTGGCCAACATGGTGAAACCCTGTCTCTACTAAGAAGTCCATCATGAGGCTGGGTGTGGTGGCTCACACCTGTAATCCCAACACTTTGGGAGGCCGAGGTGCATGGATCACCTGAGGTTGGGAGTTTGAGACCAGCCTGACCAACATGGAGAAACCCCATCTCTACTAAAAATACAAAATTAGCCAGGCATGGTGGCGCTTGCCTGTAATCCCTCTATTCAGGAGACTGAGGCAGGAGAATCACTTCAACTTGGGAGGCAAAGGTTGTGGTGAGCTGAGATCTCACCATTGCACTCTAACCTGGGCAATAAGAGCAAAACTCCATCTCAAAAAAGAAGAAGTCCATCATGAGATTCACCCCTTTGCACACACTCAACTCTCCTGCCCCCTCCCTCCTCCTTGTATGCTCCTAACAAACCCAGCGCTGATTAACCACACCCTCCACAGCTGTCACCATGCAACTTCTGGTCTCTACATTTATGAAAACAACTTCTAATGGGTCCTTGCTGCTGCCTGCAGTCAGACCGTCTCTGAAATAGGGCATGAGCTGCTCCTCTGGCCTAGAGCTGTAACCCTACATCGTTGGGTCAGAGCCCCTCATCTGCCAGGTACTGCTGCCCAGACCTTAATACACACCCAGATGGCCTCCAGGAGAATAAGAAATCCTCTTCAGAAAATTGCTTCTCCCTGCCAACACCCCTGGCTTTCTGGTGGCTTCAAAACTAAAGTCAGAGGATGTGACATTCTCTCTGAGGGTACCCTTTCCATTTCCGCTTCATTTTCTGAACACTCAGCATTGCTGAGAGAGCTATTTTGACATCTCCTTCTATTCTTAGCACCAAAGAACAAAGTCATATATGCAGATAAACCAAGCTTTAAAAAACTGCATGTTCATTTTCTAAATTCTTAGTGAAAAAAGTCAAGAGCACCTGTAGGAATTGGGGGCGTGAGGGGCTGTAGCCAAGTCGGACACTCCACAGGGAGGGGGAAAGTGCCTGAGTGGAGGCTCTGATGCTATGGAGATGTGTCACCTCGGGCAAGTCCCGTCAGCTGCCAGGGGCTCAAGCTCGCCAGCTGCAAAGTCAGGGGATGGGATGAGGGAACTCCTACGCCCCTTTCTAGATCTTTCATTCTTCATCACAGATGATACAACATACACAGTTGCCTCTGATTTTTTTTCTGCTTCTCCTGCCTTCATTCATCAGTTTTTCAATCAAGGAAAGGCTCTGCTTCATGCCCAGAATGTACAGAGATACATAGGGCACAATTCCCGCCCTTTAGGAACTCACATTCCTCATAGACAAATGGCTTGATATATATGAAAGTTGGTTATAAAAACTGGGTCATTCTTGTCATACGCAACTAACTCAGAGTCGAGAGGCCAGGGGGAAAAGAGCAGTTAGAATACGTAGCACCTGCTCCAAGAATTGATTTTTCTGCAAAGCTGAAACAGCCTGCTGTAACCCTAAGACCACTTTCACCTTAGTAATTACTAAAATGACCTGCTGTGACTCTAACACTAGTTTTGCCGACTGCTGTCACTCACCAGTCAGACCCTGCCAGCTCCCAGAAGTTTCTCTAGTGCCAATGAGCATTCTTTCAGAACAGTATGTAACATTTCTCTTTCTAATAAAACTTCCGGCTGGGTGCAGCAACTCATGTCTGTAATCGTAGCACTTTGGGAAGCTGAGGCAGGAGGATCGCTTGAAGCCAGGAGTTCAAAACCAGCCTGGGCAGCATAGTGAGACCTCATCTCTACAAAAAAATTTAAAAATTATAGCTGGCTGAGCTACTGTGGCTCAGGCCAGTTGTCCTGGCGCTTGAGGAGGCGAGGCTATGTGTTCGAGGCCAGTCTGGGCAACATAAGAACCTCTCATTCTGGCCAGGCGCGGTGGCTCACGCCTATAATCCCAGCACTTTGGGAGGCCGAGGCGGGTGGATCACAAGGTCAAGAGATCAAGACCATCCTGGTCAACAAGGTGAAACCCCGTCTTTACTGAAAATACGAAAAAAATTAGCTGGGCATGGTAGCGCGCGCTTGTAGTCCCAGCTACTCGGGAGGCTGAGGCAGGAGAATTGCTTGAACCCAGGAGGCGGAGGTTGCGGTGAACCGAGATCACGCCATTGCACTCCAGCCTGAGTAACAAGAGTGAAACTCCGTCTCAAAAAAAAAAAAAAAAAAAAAAGAACGTCTCATTCATTAAAAAAAAAAATTTTTTTTAATTATAGCTGGCATGGTGGTATACTCCAATAGTCATAACTCCTCAGGAGGCTGAGGCAGGAGAATCCCTTGAACCTAGGAGTTTTAGGCTGCAGTAAGCTATGATCAAGCCACTGCACTCCAGCCTGGGTGACAGAGCAAGACACTGACTCAAAAAACAAAAACAAACAAACAAAAATATATATATATATATATACCTAATAAAACTCTCATATACCTAATAAAACTCTCAACCTTCTCTTTGTTTTCTGGACATACTGAAGACCACCCAGGCTGTGTGTGCACTCTGAATTGCAATTCTGTGATTTTTTTTTTTTTTTTTTTGAGGTGGAGTCTCACTATGTCACCTAGCCTGGAGTACAGTGGCGCGATCTCGGCTCACTGCAAGCTCCTCCTCTCAGTTCAAGCAATTCTCCTGCCTCAGCCTCCGGAGTAGCTGGAACTATAGGCGTATGCTACCACGCCCAGCTAATTTTTGTATTTTTAGTAGAGATGGAGTTTCACCATGTTGGCCAGGCTGGTTTCAAACTCCTGGCCTCAAGTGATCTGTCCATCTCGGCCTCCCAAAGTCCTGGTATTACAGGCGTGAGCCACCACACCTGGCAAGTTCTGTGATTTTCAAATAAAACATTGAGAGATTCATCTTTATATTTTATTTTGACTCTGACAATTCCTGTAATTATGTCATAATGTGATGAATGTTTTGAGAAAATTCTGTTCTAAGTATAATGGGAACAAAGAAAAAAAGATTGGCTCTGGCTATAGAGGTTATAATATTTCACAAGAGGAAATTATGTTAGAGAATATTCTTGAGCAATCAACTGGACTTTGCCAGAACGTGGTGGGCATAGGGGACCCAGAAGGAACTTTCATTCCAGTTATGAGAAAGGACCCAGAGACGTGGTGAATCTGGGGGGCAAATTCCACATTTTCCATATACCTGACCATTAAGCACATGAGCAAGTGTGTCCATACATGAGGCTGGACAAGATAGATTAGAGCCTTCTCTTTTTTTTCTTCTCATTTAGTAAAAATCTCATTTTAGAATTGTCCCAAGTTTCTAATTTTAATTCAGGGCTTCTTTGTCATGCTTAAAGTCTTACCCTCTGTGGCTGGGTGTGGTGACTCACGCCTATAATCCTAACAGTCTGGAAGGCCGCAGTGGGCGGATCACAAGGTCAGAAGATCGAGACCATCCTGGCTAACACGGTGAAACCCCGTCTCTACTAAAAATATAAAAAAATTAGCTGGGCATGGTGGCACACATCTGTAGTCCCAGCTACTCAAGAGGCTGAGGCAGGAGAATCACAAGAACCCAGGAGGTGGAAGTTGCAGTGAGCCGGGATCATGCCATTGCACTCCAGCCTGGGTGACAGAGCGAGACTCCATCTCAAAAAAAAAAGTCTTACCTTTTGTGCCCTCTGCTCTGTATTCTATATGGTAGCCTGAAATCTGGCCTTGTTATATTTATTTATGCCAGCCTCCTGAAGGTGCTCAGGCATATCATTTATCAAATATTTCCATGTAATGTGGCAACAAATAACAGCTTCATTTTACAGAGGGAAGAGCTGAAGCAAACACTGATTTGTGGATTGCTCGGTAACAGGGAAACAGGCCTGATATATGCCCTCTGTCTTCCCTTCACAAAAATTTTGTAGCTTTTTTTGTTCCTTAAACTCTTCTACCTGTAGTTATACTTTAAGGGAAATAATTACAAGCAATTTTGACTGACCTAAGTCCATCACACTAGAACTGTCATAAGGGTTAGATTTTGAGTTGACTATAGCTTTTAGGAAGAATAAAATATTGTGAACACCATTTAAAGTTATAGAAGAAAGTATAAGTTACCACTCAGAATATAGTTTGGTAAGATTAAAAACTTCCTGAGCCCATGAGAATACCAGCGTTTTTTCCCGAGTCTTACTGCTTCATGAAGAATTGCTGAGCATGGTGGCTCATGCCTGTAAACCCAGTAATTTGGGAGGCTGAGGCAGGAGGGTTGCTTGAGCCCAGGAGTTTGAAACCAGCCTACGCAACACAGTGAGACCCTCATCTCTACAAGTAATTCAGAAATTAGCCAGGGGTGGTGGTACATGCCTGGGGTCCCAGCTACTAGGGAGGCTGAGGCAGGAGGATCACCTGAGCCTGGCAGGTCGAGGCTGCAGTGAGCCATGATCATGCCACTGCACTACAGCCTGGGTAACAGAGCAAGACCCTGCCTCTTAAAAAAAATTATTTATATACATATATGTAATTGGCCATACACCTGTAGTCCTAGCTACTCAGGAGGTTGAGGTAGGAGGATCATTTGAGCATAGCAGGACCCTGTCTCTAAAAAAGAGAAAAAGATTTATTGTTGCCTTTTCCTTTTTTTTTTTTTTTTTGGTTTGTTTGAGATAGGGTCTGTCACCCAGCCTGGAGTGCAGTGGCGAAATCTTGGCTCAGCGTAGCCTCCATCTCCCGGGTTCAGGCAATTCTCGTGCCTCAGTCTACCGAGTAGCTGGTATTACAGATACGCACCACCATGCCTGGCTAATTTTTGTATTTTTAGTAGAGACCGGGTTTCACCGTGTTGCCCAGGCTGGTCTCAAACTCCTGACCTCAACTGATCTGCCTGCCTCGGCCTCCCAAAGTGCTGGGATTACAGGCGTGAGCCACCATGCAAGTCTGAGAGATGGTTTATCATGTAAACGTCGCAGAACTAAAGCATACCCAAGCGGGTCACACTGCTGTCTAGGATTTGGCCCTTGGCTTTCAAGATCCAAAAGGTTAAACTATGAATTCTGCCAGAACTGATCAGGCTTTAGAGGTTGTAAAGCAGCCTCTTTCTATTGTGTCTCTAGCACCATCTACTGGGAAACAAAAGTGCCTTTATTAGAATACCTTCAGTTAAAAGTGTCTGCAACCTAGCTCAGGTAGCAGAGGAAGGAGAAAAAGGGAGGAAGAAGCTGAGAGCAGATTCTATCTAAGAAAAGGAGGATTAAATGCTTATATAGGCTGGGTATGGTGGCTCACGCCTATAATCCCAGCACTTTGGGAGGCCAAGGTGGGCGGATCACCTGAGGTCGGGGAGTTTGAGACCAGCCTGACCAACATGGTGAAACCCCATCTCTACCAAAAATACAAAATTAGCCAGGTGTGGTGGCGCATGCCTGTAATCCCAGCTACTTGGGAGGCCAAGGCAGGAGAACTGCTTGAACCTAGGAGACAGAGGTTGCAGTGAGCCGAGATTGAGCCACTGCACTCCAACCTGGGCAGCAGAGTCAGACTCCGTCTCAAAAAAAAAAAAGAAATTCTAAATAGATAAATTATCATGGAGAAAAACGTGAGTGTATATTGAACTGTCCAATGAAATACTTGGGAATAAATTTGGAAACTAACTAAGATACATTAAGTGAAAAGATCAAGGTGGAGACAGGCTGCTGGGTTTGTGTGTGTTTGTGAGTGTACACTTAAATGGTTGGTATCTTTGTAATACCTTTGGAATTGTGCATGGAAAACCAGTAACAACCCAGGCATGGAGGCAAGCACGTGTCCCAGCTACTCCACAGGTTGGGGCAGGAGGCTCACTTGAGCCCAGGAGTTCCAGTTCCGTGAGCTATGATCGTCCACTGCACTCTAGCCTGGGCAACAGAGTGAGACCATCTCTAAAAAATAAATACATAAATAAAAATGTTTTTTTTTTTGAGACGGAATTTCGCTCTTGTTACCCAGGCTGGAGTGCAATGGCAGGATCTTGGCTCACCGCAACCTCCGCCTCTGCGTTCAGGCAATTCTCCTGCCTCAGCCTCCTGAGTAGCTGGGACTACAGGCATGCGCCACCACCCCCAGCTAATTTTTTTTTTGTATTTTTAGTAGAGATGGGGTTTCACCATGTTGACCAGGATGGTCTCGATTTCTTGACCTCGTGATCCTCCCGCCTCGGCCTCCTAAAGTGCTGGGATTACAGGCGTGAGCCACCGCGCCTGGCAATAAAAATGTTTTTAAAAGAGAGAAGCCAGTAATGATGGGTGCTTCTATTGTAAGAAACTGGATATGTGGGGAACAAAGATAAGAGAAGTTCTTTGATTATATGATATTTTTTACCTTTTACATTTGTTACCATTAAATTGGTTGCATGTGGAGCTGGGCCCAGTGGCTCACACCTGTAATCCCAGCACTTTGGAAGGCTGAGGCAGGTGGATCATTTGAGGTCAGGAGTTCAAGACCAGCCTGGCCAAAATGGCGAAACCCAGCCTCTACTAAAAATACAAAACAAACAAACAAAAAAAGAAAAAAGGAACCAGGCATGGTGGTGGGCACCTGTAATCCCAGCTACTCCAGAGGCTGAGGCAGGAGAATCGCTTGAACCTGGGAGGTAGAGGTTTCAGTGAGCCAAGATCACACCACTGCACTCCAGTCTGGGCAACAGAGCAAGACTCTTGTCTCAAAAAATTTAAAAAGTTAAAAAAAAAAATTGGTTGCATGTGCAAATATTCCATTTTAAAATTTGTCACAGTGACTCACGCCTGTAATCCCAGCACTTTTGGAAGCCGAGGTGGGCAGGTCACTTGAGGTCAGAAGTTTAGACGAGCCTGGCCAAGATGGTGAAACTCCATCTCTGCTAAAAATACAAAAATTAGCTTGGCACGATGGTGTACACCTGTAATCCCAGCTACTTGGGAGGCTGAGATGGGAGAATCACTTGAACCTGGGAGGTGGAGATTACAGTGAGCCAAGATTGCATCACTGCACTCCAGCTTGGACGACAGAGTGAAACTCTGTCTCAAAACAAACAAAAAAGAGCAAGGATTCCTATGTGTGCTTCCCAGATTCTCTCGGTTGAACCGGGACACCAGGATGGTATCGCCTGGACCTTAGTGCCTCACTTGAGTGCTTTATGCCCAGGCACCCTGAGCTGTATGTGAACTCAGAACCCCAGTCTGCCGACACTAGGTTGCAGCAGGTCAAGGCTGCAGTGAGCCGTGATCATGCCAGACTTGATTTCTGAACAGCAGTTCTGAGTTTAAGAAAAGAAATGGGGGCCGGGTACAGTGGATGATGTCTGTAATAACAGCACTTTGGGAGGCCAAGGCTGGTGAATCACAAGGTCAGGAGTTCGAGACCAGCCTAGCCAACGTGGTGAAACCCCATCTCTACTAAAAATACAAAGATTAGCCGAGTGTGGCAGCAGGCGCCTGTAGTTCCTGCTACTTGGGAGGCTGAGACAGGAGAATTGCTTGAACCTGGGAGGTGGAGGTTGCAGTGAGACGAGATTGCACCACTGCACTCCAGCCTGGGCAACAGAGCAAGACTCCGTCTAAAAAAAAAAAAATGAGGCTGGGTGTGGTGGTTCACACCTGTAATCCCAGCACTTTGGGAGGCCAAGGTAGGTGGATCACTTGAGGTCAGGAGTTCAAGACTAGCCTAACATGGTGAAACCCTGACTCTACTGAAAATACAAAAAAATTAGCTGGAGTCGTGGCATACGCCTGTAGTCCCAGCTACTTGGGAGGCTGAGGCAGGAGAATTGCTTGAACCCAGGAGGTGGAGGTTGCAGTGAGCTGAGATCGTGCCACTGCACTCCAGCCTGGGCAACAGAGTGAGACTATGTCTCAAAAAAAAAAAAATGTCCTCTTTTACTCAGATTTGTGTGTTCTCTCAGCATTTAGGAACCCACAAAAGCAGAACCAAATGTTTTAAATGACTGGCAGCTGGTGCGTTTACTTTTTAAATTATTTTAATGGTAAGGTACAAGTTCCTGCTTTTTCTTAGCCTCCTAAGATTTCAGCTCTACTTTGCATGCTACTTCTCTCCCCTAATAACAGAAGCCAAGTTCCTAAAATTGCCATCTGACCACATGAAAGGAAAAAATAATTATCACCCTAAAAGAGTATGCTAACCTCCTAATAGTTGCATTTACCTTTAAAATATATGAGAAAATATATGAGACAGCTCTGGGACTGTAAGAAAACTTTTTAGGCCGGAGCGATGGCTCATGCCTGTAATCCCAGCACTTTGGGAGGCCGAGGCAGGTGGATCACCTGAGGTCAAGAGTTTGAGACTAGCCTGACCAACATGGTAAAACCCTGTCTCTACTAAAAATACAAAAATTAGCTGGGCATGGTGGCCTGTGCTTGTAATCCCAGCTACTTGGAAGGCAGAGGCAGGGGAATCACTTGAACCCGGGACACAGGTTGCAGTGAACTGAGATCTTGCTGTTGTACTCCAGCCTGGGCAACAAGAGCAAAACTCTGTCTCAAAAAAAGAAAAAAGAAGAAAAAAAACTTTTAAAAAGACTCAACCGCATCATTGCTTAAGGCTCTGAAAAGAGCCTTTTTCTCTTTCCTCCTCAAGAAAAAATGGCCAGAGCGATTTGACCTGCTACAGAGGAACCTGGGATTCTCTGTACTTGGTGCAAGGTTCTAGCACCTGGCTGTTACTTACTCCTGCCTGGGTGGGCCATCATTTTAAGAAGAAGTAGACCTCTGCCATCATCTCATCCTGGGGTTTTCCACCTGGGCTGCTCAGAACCTGTACTTAATTCAGCTAAAACAACTCTGCCTTATATATATATGTGTTACTATATATTTATGAGTATATATTTTCCATTGTCCCTTGGAATCGATGGGAGATTGGTTCCAGGACACCCTACTGATACTTAAATCAATGGATACTCTAGTTCCTTCTTTTTTTTAAAAAAAAAAAGATGGGGTTTCACCATGATGGCCAGGCTGGTCTTGAACTCCTGACCTCAGGTGATCCACCCACCTCCACCTCCCAAAGTGCTAGGATTACAGGCGTGAGCCACCGCGCCCGGCCTACTGTAGTTCCTTTATAAAATGGTGTGGTATTTGCATATAACCTGAGCCCATATTCCCATATACTCTATTTATTTCTTTGTTTGAGGGTTGTTTTGTTTTGTTTTCTCTAACCCACCCTCTCCCTATTTGTTTGTTTTTTAACAAGATAGAGTCTCATTCTGTCACCCATGCTGGAGTGCAGTGATCCAATCATGGCTAACTGTAGCATTGACTTCCTGGGCTCAAGTAATCCTCCTGCCTCAGCCTCCTGAATAGCTAAGACCACAGGTGCCCATCACTATGCCTGACTAATTTTATTTATTTATTTTTTTTTGGTAGAGATGGGCTCTCTGCATGTTTCCCAGGATCTGGGCTCCCATCTCCTTAACAAATTCAAACGAAGGCTGAGAGGGTAGAACCAGTGGGTCTTGGGGAGGCTCTGTGTAAATATGAGACTTGGATATTTATCACCTTTGTTTTCTGTCTCTTCCCATCAGGAGAAGTGGCCCCAGTGCAAGGAACTGCATTCGACCTGAGAAAGCCAGTGGAGCTTGGAAAACACCTGCGGGACTTCCATCTCAATGGTTTTGACCACAATTTCTGTCTGAAGGGATCTAAAGAAAAGCATTTTTGTGCAAGGTCAGGTATTTTTCACTTCCTGAGTCTGTAAGAAAGAAACTGACACCAACTCCTATTTTCCTTTGGAGCTTTTCCTCTGGCCATATCAATAGCATTTACTATGCTACAGGTAACCCAGTACCACATTCCATATCTTCTCAAAGCTCCCGTGGCACAGGTGAGCTCTGTAGAATTCATCCCCCTCCTCCTACCTCCCATTACCCATATTCCTCCACCCTCAGTGCCTCCTCTCTCCCTCTCTGCTTGTTCTTTAAGGCCCATTGTTAGAAGCCTTAACTTGGGCCGGGCACAGTGGCTCACGCCTGTAATCCCAGCACTTTGGGAGGCTGAGATGGGTGGATCACCTGAAGTCAGGAGTTCAAGACCAGCCTGGCCAAAGTGGCGAAACCCCGTCTCAACTAAAAATACAAAAATTACCCAGGCGTGGTGGCGGGTGCCTATAATCCCAGCTACTTGGGAGGCTGAGGCAGGAGAATCACTTGAACGCTGGGGGCGGAGGTTGCAGTGAACTGAGATTGCACCACTGCACTCCAACCTGGGTGACAGAGCAAAACTCCGAAAAGAATCTCGGGCTGGGCGCAGTGGCTCATGTCTGTAATCCCACTTTGGGAGGCTGAGGTGGTCAGATCACCTGAGGTCAGTAGTTCAAGACCAGCCTAGCCAACATGATGAAACCCCATCTCTACTAAAAATATAAATAATTAGCCGGGCATGGTGGCAGGCACCTGTAATCCCAGTTAGTTGAGAGGCTGAGGCAGGAGAATCACTTGAACCCATGGGGCAGAGGTTGCAGTGAGCTGAGATTGCAGCACTGGACCCCCCCTGGGTGAAAGAGCCAGAGTCTATCTCAAAACAAACAAATAAAAATTAGCTGGATGTGCTGGCGCACACCTGTAGTCCCAGCTACTGGGGAGCTGAGGTGGGAGAACTGCTTGAGCCCACAGGGCAGAGGTTGCAGTTAGCCGAGACTGAGCCACTGCACTCCAGCCTGGGTAACAGAACAAAACTCTATTAAAAAAAAAAATCTTAGCTCCTCCAGGGCTTTCCTCTCTCCAACCTGGCTGCTCCCTTCCTCCCTACTCCCCAGCTGGCAGGCAAGGGTAAGTCTGTTTTGTGATGCCCTAAAGAAGCCAAGATCAGAGTGAGACATTGCTATTGAGGATCCTCGAAGCCACCTGCTCATGCCTTGCCTTTGAGAGTGGAAGAATTTTCCATCCTGCTCTTCCTACCTTCATCTCCTCCTTATATCTTGTCCCTGCTCTGTGGCTGGGTCTGATTTCCTGTCTCAAAGCCACTTCCCAGCTTCTGCTCCTCCCCACCTGCTTTTCTGCCTGGACTCATATGGTCTGTGTTTCTTCCCAGGGTGCGTCATGCTGCAAGCGGGCGGGTACTGGAAGTATACACCACCCAGCCCGGGGTCCAGTTTTACACGGGCAACTTCCTGGATGGCACATTGAAGGGCAAGAGTGGAGCTGTCTATCCCAAGCACTCTGGTTTCTGCCTGGAGACTCAGAACTGGCCTGATGCAGTCAATCAGGTAATGCCACAGGCTAGCTTGTTAGAGTGGAGTTTGTGTCCAAGGTCACACTATACAACCGAGTTCACTACACTCAAATCAAGTTGTATGATTCAAAAGTTCATGTTTTGTTTGTTTGTTTGATTCAAAAAGTTCTTTTGTTTGTTTTTTGAGACAGAGTCTCACTCTGTTGCCCAGGCTGCAGTGCAGTGATATGATCTCAGCTCATTGCAACCTCCGCCTCCTGGGTCCAAGTGATTCTCCTGCCTCAGCCTCCCAAGTAGCTGGGATTACAGGCACTCACCTCCACACCTGGCTAATTTTTGTATTTTTAGTAGAGACGAGGTCTCACCATGTTGGTCAGGCTGGTCTCGAGCTCCTGACCTCAGGTGATCCACCTGCCTTGGCCTACCAAAGTGCTAGGATTACAGGTGTAAGCCACTGTGCCCGGCTCAAAAATTCATGCTTATTCTCTTCTCCAAGTCATGATAAACAGAAAACCCATAGTCAAGCTACTGACATGGCATTTACATATTTTTAAGAAAGCTCCAATTTTGTACCTTCAAAGCCTTTATCCAGTTTGATGTTTCTCCTTATCAATACCTTCTCATTTTCTGCAACCACACTTAAGGAGAACTTCCATATCGTCTCCTCCTATGTGCTCCCTCAAAACTTTCTTTTCTGGCTATTGCCTAGAGCAGTACTACTAAAAGTGCCAGCCCACAATAAGAAGTGTGCACCTTGGGCTGGCAAGGTGGCTCCTGCTTGTAATCCCAGCACTTTGGGAGTCTGAGGTGGGAGGATTGCTTGAGCTCGAGATTGAAGCCAACCTAGGCAACACAAGGAGACCCTATCTCTACAGATTATTAGAAAAATTAGCCAGGTGTGGTGGTGTATACCGTGGCCCCAGCTATATAGGAGGCTGAGGTGGGAGGATCACTTGAGCCTGGGAGGTTGAGGCTGCAGTGAGCCATGATCACACCACTGCACTCCAGCCTACACAACAGAATGAGACCCTGTCTTAAAAAAAAAAAAATAGGGCCAGGTGCAGTGGCTCCCGCTTGTAATCCCAGCACTTTGAGAGGCCGAGGCAGACATACCACTTGAGGTCAGGAGTTCGAGACCAGCCTGGCCAACATGACAAAACCCTGTCTCAACTAAAAATACAAAAATTAGCTGGGCATGGTGGTGGATGCCTGTAATCCCAGCTACTTGGGAGGCTGAGGCAGGAGAATCACTTGAACCTGGGAGGTGGAGGTTGCAGTGAGCTGACATCACTCCCCTGCACCCCAGCCTGGGAGACAGAGTGAGACTCTGTCTCAAAAAAAAAAAAAAGCCTACATCTTGCACCAGATTATAGATCAACACACTACTTTCCTTCGTCAGGAAAGTCTCACTTCAACAAAGTGTGCTTAGTGATATAGTAGATTTTCACTCTGATTAAAGTTCTTTTTTTTTTTTTGAAACAGGATCTCACTCTGTTGCTCAGGCTGGAGTGCAGTGGTGCGATCTCGGCTCACTGCAACCTCGCCTCCCAGGTTCAAGCAATTCTCCTGCCTCAGCCTCCCAAGTAGCTGGGACTACAGGCGCCTGCCACCATGCCCGGCTTACTTTTTGTATTTTTAGTAGACACAGTTTTTCACCGTCTTAGCCAGGATGGTCTCGATCTCCTGACCTTGTGCTCCACTCACCTCAGCCTCCCACACCATGCCCAGACCAAAGTTCTTTATCTCACTATGAACCAATCATAAACAGTTCCCGCACTGGCAGCCGTCCACAGAGCACACTGGTCTAGAGGCCCGTCCAGAAGCACACCCAAATGGTTAATGTTGCAGCCTGTGCTGTCAAGCATCACCTGTATTGTTTCCCCCTTCACAGCCCCACTTCCCTCGTGTGCTGCTGAGGCCTGGTGAGGAGTATGACCACACCACCTGGTTCAAGTTTTCTGTGGCTTAAGAAAGTGTGAAGATATGACCTCGTCCAGGGCTAGGCTCAGCCACCCGTCTCCTGTCCAGAAAAAAGGTGAAGATTAAGAAGCTCTCAAAATGATTCCATGGATTAAAATCATACAAATGGTGGCTGTCATGAGAATCAGTCTGGGTATTGATTTCCTTTTCCAGTGACTGGCTCCAGGCCATGTCTAATGACCAGCTTGATTGTGTAGTTCAGAGGGCAGTGAACCCAACCACCAATGTTGTCATCTAAGCCCTGGCCCTAGCCGTGGACTCCCATGCTGCTGTTCCTCCATCTCTCCACCCTGCCGCTTTCAACTTTTCGCCCTTCCTTTCCTTAAAGCTATTCTCACATTGCTTTTATTTCTCCTCCTCCACCTCTAACCACCTTACTCTATTGCAGCACCCCTGAGTTTTCAAATGTCACATTAGCTCACTCTGCAGACTGGCAGATGGACCTGTTTCTATACAGTAGTAGATAATTGATAAGTGAGGAAACAGAGGCTTAGAGAGGTTGAGGACCAGCAAGCTAATACCTAAAAAGTTGAGCCAAGACTTGTGTTCAGGTCATGCAAATGCAAGTCCCCCTCCTGGCCTCTACCTCAGTCTACCAGGACATGCCCAAGATCACTGAGGGGTAAAGAGGGGTATGACACCTGCTCTGACTTTTGCAGCCAGCTTTGCTTCTCAGATTCATTTTTGTAAGAAACATTAGGTTGTACTGAACTGTCTGATAGCATTAAAGTTGGTATGACTTAAAGTGCAAGATCAAAATATCCAAAAAGAATCTGTCATTTACGGCCAGGCGTGGTGGCTTACACCTATAATCCTAGCACTTTGGAAGGCCAAGGTGGGAGGATTGCTTAAGGTCAGGAGTTCGAGAGCCTGGCCAACATGGCGAAACCTTGTCTCTACTGAAAATACAAAAATGCCTGTAATCTCAGCTATTCAGGAGGCTGAGAGAGGGGAATCCCTTGAACCCAGGAGGTGGAGGATGCAGTGAGCCAAGATCACGCCACTGTGCTTCAGCCTGGGCAACAGAGCCAAACTTCGTCTCAAAACAAAAGAGAGAGAGAAAAAGAACAGCTCTCTCTCTAGTGAGGAGGGTAATTCCAAGAGGAAAAGGCCCGGAAGAGCCTTTGGGTTAACTGAGAAAGCACAGCCAGGCCAAGGCATGGGAAGATCGGCAGGCAAGCACTGGAGACAGGAGCTGTGTTAGGGTGAGGAGAGAGCCTTGCCTTTCACAGCACAGCAAGGATGACACATTGCACTGGGGACAGAGGTTGTTGTGTTATGTGACAAGGCTGGGGGCTCTTTCTTTCCTGGACAATCAAAGCATCGGTGATGGGTTTTGGTTGGTGATTTTTGAAAAAAAAAAGTATGTTATACTAATATATACTGTACTGAATTGAAATAAAACCAAAATCTGCATCTTCAAAAAACTTGTTCCTTTACTCAGCTTTAAATCATCAGGCGTGGACCTCTGGGAAATGGACTGAGAATATGGGTGTGTTCTGTAATTCTACCTTACCCTTCAGTGGGAGCCCCAGCATTTCCCTACCTAACAGGAAAGCTATCTCACTGGAAGTAGCTTTCCATACTTCCTCTTTCTTTATAACTGAGAATAAACCAAGGATCTTGTTTATTTTTTAATTGATTTCAGCATGGATTTTCTGAGCCCCTGCTCTGTACACAGCACTTTGCTGGGTCTGTGAAGGGGTTCAGGAGGTCAGGTGTGATGATGTGCTCTTCACACACCAGCCCCGATGGCACATGCTCAGTTGTCTTCTCTTTTTTTTTTAATCTAACGCTGATTAAACATCTCAGGATCAGTTGTCTTCTTACTGTGAGGTTAACTTTGTTGACTTGAGTAAGATGCTGCCTGCAGGTTTCTCCACTCATAAAGTTTCCAATGTATTTATTAGCCAAGAGGCCTCAGAGGTGAAATACTAAGCTGACTGCAGCCCAGCTACGAATTTGATTCAATTGTTCAATGCAGGGTTCTCATACTATAGGTGCCAGCAATCATTTAGGAAATCCCAGAGAAGAAGAGAATGAATGTTTTCTTATTCACAAGTGTAGTGTCGCCAGATCCCCCTGCTTTCTGTATCCTGACCAAAAGTCACAGAGTGCCTTGACCTGTGTCACCTACCCAGCTGCAGGTTTTTTGCAGCAGCCTTGAAGCCAAACTGGGCCTTGAACATTCCCAGGCACTGATAAAGCTGCCTAGGTTGTTGTCTAAAACACTAAAAGAAACTGGCTCTGAGCCAAATTCCTTAAACTGCCATAGAAGCTCCCTCGCTGCTGACATACCTGGGCAGAACACCCCTTTTCTCTCTACGATTGCTGCAGCACTCTGTAAGGAAGTTCCCCTAATAAATGCTTTGGACTGATCACCCTGACACTTAGAGCTTCTTTCTTTGGAATCCCAGCCGGCCCTATCTCAAGACAGTTTGGAGCACTCCCTGGTGGGGTCTCCCTTGCTGCCGCTATGGGGGCGATTCCAGCCCTGAATCCACTGAGACAAAACAAACTACAAATTAGTTCTTAATGTAATAGCCTCTAGGTTTGAGAATGCATTTATTAGCCAAATACTTCGTTTTCTTCTGTCCAAAAACAGTATTGTTTTTATAAGAAGCCAAGTCTACAGTAGTCCAAGTAAGGGCATTCATCGCCTGTGGGACAGCTGAAATAAGTTACTGGCATTTAAATTAATAGTTTATAAAAGAAAGTAAAAAGGCAGCCAGGCCTGGTGTCTTACGCCTGCAATCCCAGCAGTTTGGGAGGCTGAGGCAGGGAGATTGCCTGAGGGCAGGGGTTGGAGACCAGTCTGGCCGATGTGGTGAAACCCCATCTCTACTAAAAATACAAAAAAATTAGCTGGGCGTGGTGCTGTGCATCTGTAATCCCAGCTACTCGGGAGACTGAGGCAGGGGAATTGGTTGAACCCGGGAGGTGGAGGTCGTAGTGAGCCAAGTTCGTGCCACTGCACTCCAGCCTGGTGAAAGAGCGAGACTCTGTCTCAGAAAAAACAAAAAGCCTACGTTTGTCACACCATGCATCTGAGCAAAGCAAAAATTGAGAGAAACTCTTTGTGGCAGCAACCAATCTGTCCTTCTTCATGAAAGACACAGACAAGAACTTTTCTTGAGAGAAGTCCTTCCCCGTGGTTATGAGACGTACATTGTGGCATGTAACAGCATGTAAGCATAACTGTGATTTTATGATGAAACCGCTGAAGGCCCCAGCAAGAAATAAAATTTACGTCCGGAGCATAAACAAGAGTGGGGACGGGATGAGGCGGTGGTTGATCCCGTAGCCACCAAGGCGGCGAGCGGGGCCAGGCGCCGACCCCGAGTGCAGCCTTTCCCGCCCTAGCGCGCGCGCGCCCTCCCCGGCCGGGCCCACCCGCCGCGCGCCCAGCCATGAACCTGGCGCGCCAGAGCGGGGAGGCCCGGCCAGCTGCTCTTTGCCAACTTCAACCAGGACAACACAGCAGTGAAACAGTGATCAAGAACAACTGGTCCTGGCCACCGCGCTGTTGTCTGGTCCCTAGCTGTTGGTATTAAGTCCGGTTATAAATTTTTCTTTCTTCTGTGGGTAGGCTGGAACAGATCTATGAAGGCACTGACACGGAAGGCGTATGCATTGTAGAGATTGTGCTCTAGCAGCTTAGTGGCCATCGTGAGCCTTAAAGCACCAAGGAAGCTAAAGGTGTGCCACTTTAAGAAGGGAACTGAGATCTGCAACTACAGCTACTGCAACACGATTCTGGCTGTGAAGCTCAACAGGCAGAGGCTGATAGTATGCCTGGAAAAGTCCCTGTACATCCACAACATTCGGGACATGGAGGTACTGCACACGATCAAGGAGACGCCTCCAAACCCTGCAGGCCTGTGTGCGCTGTCAATCAACAATGACAACTGCTACTTGGCGTACCCAAGGAGCGCAACCATCGGAGAGGTGCAGGTCTTCGATACCATTAATCTGAGAGCTGCAAACATGATTCCGGCTCATGACAGTCCTTTAGCAGCATTGGCTTTTGACGCTAGTGGAACTAAGCTTGCCACGACTTCGGAGAAGGGGACCGTGATTAGGGTATTTTCCATTCCAGAGGGACAAAAACTCTGCGTTTCGGAGAGTGAAGAGGTGCGTGAGCATCTGCTCCCTGGCCTTCAGCATGGACAGCATGTTCCTCTCCACCTCCAGCAACACGGAGACCGTGCACATCTTCAAACTCAAGACTGTGAAAGAAAAACCCCCAGAGGAGCTCACCACCTGGACTGGGTACTTTGGGAAAGTGCTCATGGCCTCCACCAGCTACCTGCCTTCCCAAGTGACAGAAATGTTCAACCAGGGCCGAGCCTTCGCCATGGTCCGCCTGCCATTCTGCGGCCACAAAAACATCCACTCGCTAGCCACAATTCAGAAGATCCCACGGTTGCTGGTGGGCGCCTCCGACGGGTATCTGTACATGTACAACCTGGACCCCCAGGAGGGTGGCGAGTGCGCCCTGATGAAGCAGCACCAGCTGGTTGGTAGTCTGGAGACGGCCAATGAGATCTTGGACTCTGCCTCTCACGACTGCCCCTTAGTCACTCAGACGTACGGTGCGGCTGCAGCAAAAGCCTACAGACGACCTGGGTGCCGTGGGCGGCACCTACCTGGAGGATGAGGCCAGCGTCCTGCGCCTGGATGAGGACAGCAAGCAGCCCCCGATGTTTCTTCGGACTGACTGAACTTGACCTATGACTTCTGACCCAGGGAGCAGCAAACACTAGCTTCACAGAGGACTTTGTGCATTGCTGCTACTAACTTTGACCTGAGTCGGGGGAGAGGATGGCAGAGACTTTATTAAAAAAAAAAAAAAAAAAAAAAAAAAGATTGTAGTGGTAGTCTAACTCCGTAACGCTGAGGAAATACATGGTTTTCGCTTCAGTGGCTTTTAATCCTGCTTATAAATTTTAGCTTTTTGTTTTCTCTTTTTACCAAAATTAACTGTTTGGTGAAGCCCGCAAAACCTCCTCGCTTTGCATGCATGAATGTGCCAAGCCAGCGTAGGAGAGCTAGAAGCCACTTTGCAACCACCTGCCATTGGGTTTTTCATATCTGTACGTATGCCAAGTGCATCAGAAAGCCGTGGCCGCGCACACCGGGTCTGTTTGTCAAGGCTGGTTCTGCAGTGACAGGTCCAAGGCTGCCCACTGGGTGTGCTGGGCGGACTT
The DNA here is from genome assembly GCF_030222135.1 of Aotus nancymaae. NCBI lineage: Eukaryota > Metazoa > Chordata > Mammalia > Primates > Aotidae > Aotus > Aotus nancymaae. Next base: position 37,531,120 of record NW_026988471.1, read on the forward strand.
CGGCCTGGGACACAAGTCCTCTCTCCCTAGGGCCCCACCTGGACCATTTTCCCTCCATTTTATTTTGTTAATTAAATTCTTTCCAGATTGGATCATCCTGGGATTTTTTCTATGGTGGACTTCTGTTTCTGATCTTGTTTTCCATGTGGATATCGGAAGAGAGGGAGGTTCTTTCTGATACTAAAAACCTTTCTGTTGGGCAGCAAATGAACTTGAAAGATTGCCTGGACTCCCGGAGCAAAGGAAAGCAATTTTGTTTGTATAATTAAATGATCTGTTCTACTAAAAAAAATAAATAAAATTTTACAAGGTAAGATGTAATATTAAAATAATTACACAAATATTGCTGTAAAGACCAAGATGTCATGCTGTGGAGGGAGAACTGGAGAGTTTACGACAAGTAGAACATGAAAAAAAAATGCAGGACTACCAGCACAGGGCAGGAAGGAAGCCCAGCATGTGTCCTGGTCCCTGGCCAGTTCCCATTTTCACTCTTAACCATTTTAAGCAATTGGATCATCAGTTTGCAAGAGGCTGTTTGGACAGCAGTGCAATCCTTTTCCCATCAAGGCATTTCCTGAACTCAGTTACCCAGATCATCATTAAAGTCTCAGATGCTTTGGACAGCATTTCCAGCTATAGTCAGGCAAGGACATCAGCACATCCTCTCCTTATTATGGTTCAAGCAATTAAAATGCTGAAAAAAATCGACAAAACAGTTTCTTTTTGTTTAGAGATGGGGGTCTTGCTCTGTTGCCCAGGTTGGTCTTGAATTCCTGCCCTTAAGCAATCCCTCCAGCCTCAGCCTCCTAAGTAGCTGTGACTATAAGCACGCATCACTACTCCCAGCTCAAAACAATTTTGGTGCTCTGGAAACAGACATAAAACCTTCCAGTCTGAGATACATTGTTTGAAAAACCACTGAACTTTGGGTAGGAACAGTGGGAGTCTGTAGTGTTCTTGCCTGGGCTGTTCCCATTCCCCTCACTCCTCCAACTCAGTCATTGTGAAGGTTCTGCTGACACAAAATGGAACATGAGGATGAGCAAGTGGCTGTGGTTGAAAGAGGGTTCACTCCACTTGGAGGTTTGAGTAGCAGCCATACCAAGATATCGTCAATAGAAATAATCCAGTGCTGTGCAGGCAGGGACGGCCTATTGCTCTACTGGCCTGAGGTTGAAGTTGTAGCTACAGCAAGCAGATTTTTGGCTGATCGGAGGCTAGATGCATGTGCAGAGATCAAAGAGAGCTCAACAAAAAGTAAAAGTCTGGACAGACTTGAAAGCAGCCCGAATATTAAAATTACTCACCTACCTACACACAGATCCATCAGCAGAGTGCAGAAGTCTGACTGGTTGAGGTGTCAGCACAACCTCTCTCCAGATATTGGTGCACTAAGCTGTGCAGACACAAGGAAACCCCCTAGAATTTTAAAATAAGACTAAGAAGTTGGGCATAGTGGTTCATGCTACTCGGGAAGCTGAGACAGGAGGGCTGCTTGAGCCCAGGAGTTCAAGGCTGTAGTGTGCTATGATCCCACTTGTGAACAGACAATTGCACCCTAGCGTGGACAACACAGGGAGACTCTGTCTCTTAAAAGATGAACACGCCAGGCACGGTGGCTCACGCCTGTAATCCCAGCACTTTGGGAGGCCAAGGCGGGTGGATCACAAGGTCAAGAGATCGAGACCATCCTGGTCAACATGGTGAAACCCCGTCTCTACTAAAAATACAAAAAATTAGCTGGGCATGGTGGCGCGTGCCTGTAATCCCAGCTACTCAGGAGGCTGAGGCAGAATTGCCTGAACCCAGGCGGAGGTGGCGGTGAGCCGAGATCGCGCCATTGCACTCCAGCCTGGGTAACAAGAGCGAAACTCCGTCTCAAAAAAAAAAAAAAAAGATGAACACAAGAATGTTGAAAAAACAAAACTGGTGATTATAAAAAGGAATCAAGTAGGCTGGCCCCGGTGGTTCACGCCTGTAATTCAGCACTTTGGGAGCCCCAGGCAGGCAGATCACCTGAGGCCAGCAGTTTGAGACCAGCCTGGCCAACATGGCAAAACCATCTCTACAAAAATTAGCCAGGTGTGGTGGTGCACACCTGTAATCCCAGCTAGTTGGGAGGCTGAGGCAGGAGAATCACCTGAACCTGGGAGGCAGGGGTAGCAGTGAGCCAAGATTGTACCATTACACTCCAGCCTGGGTGACAGAGTAAGACTCTATCTCTAAATAAATAAATGGAATCAAGTGAAAAGTTTGATGTTGAAAACAGCACAATAATGCATGAAAAGTTAACTAGAGAGGCCAGGCACGATGGCTCACATCTGTAATTCTCAGCACTTTGGGAGGCTGAGGCGGGCAGATCACTTGAGGTCATTAGTTCACGACCAGCCTGGCCAACCTGGAGAAACCCCATCTACTAATAATACAAAAATTAGCCAGGCATGGTGGCATTTGCCTGTAATCCCAGCTACTGGGAAGCTGAGGCACAAGAATCACTTGAACCTGGGAGGTAGAGGTTGCAGTGAGCCAAGATCACACCACTGTATTCCAGCCTAGGCAATAGTGAAATTGTGTCTCAAAAAAAAAAAAAAAAAAAAAAAAGAAACAAACTTAACTAGAGAGAGTCAGAAGTAGATTTGAAACAGCAAAAGAGTAAGTGAACTTGAAGCTAGATAAATAGGAATTATTCAATCTGAAAAACATAAGATTGAAGAAAACTAAACAGAACCTCAGAGACTTGTGAGAAAACATCAGGCACATGAGCGTATGTGCAATGGGAGTCCAAAGAGAGGGACAGAAAAAATAATGCCAAAAAACTTCCAAAGTTGATCTCAAAAAAAAAGGGGGAAAAAAAAAAAAAAGAAACCCTGTCTCTACTAAAAATACAAAATTAGCCAGGCATGGTGGCACATGACTCTAATAATCCCAGCTACTTGGGAGGCTGAGGCAGGAGAATCACTTGAACCTGACAGGTAGAGGTTGCAATGAGCCGAGATAGCATCACTGCACTCCAGCCTGGCAATAGAGCAAGGCTCTATCTCCAAAAAAAAAAAAAAAAAAAGACATGGCCAGGCGCAGTGGCTCACACCTGTAATCCCAGCACTTTGGGAGGCCGAGGTGGTAGATCATGAGGTCAGGAGTTTGAGACCAGCCAGACCAACATGATGAAACTCCTTCTCTACTAAAAATATAAAAATTAGCCAGGCATGGTGGCATGCACCTGTAATTCCAGCTACTTAGGAGGCTGGGGCAGGACAATCGCTTGAACCCGGGAGGCAGAAGTTGCAGTGAGCCAAAATCACGCCATTGCACTCCAGCTTAGGCAACAGAGCAAGACTCCGTCTAAAAAAGAAAACAAAAAGATGTACAATTGCATAAAGCAATAACTATAACACTGTATCACTGAGCTTAGAATACATAAATATAGCATAAAGGAGGGAAGACAAAAAGGAAATAGCATTGGAGTATAATTTCTGTATTTTACCAGAATTTTTTTTTTTTGAGACGGAGTTTCGCTCTTGTTACCCAGGCTGGAGTGCAATGGCGCGATCTCGGCTCACCGCAACCTCCACCTGGGTTCAGGCAATTCTCCTGCCTCAGCCTCCTGAGTAGCTGGGATTACAGGCACACGCCACCATGCCCAGCTAATTTTTTGTATTTTTAGTAGAGACGGGGTTTCACCATGTTGACCAGGATGGTCTCGATCTCTCGACCTCGTGATCCACCCGCCTCAGCCTCCCGAAGTGCTGGGATTATAGGCGTGAGCCACCGCGCCCAGCCCACTTACCAGAATGTTAATCAGAATTAGATTGTAGATTGTGACAAACTAAGATTCAACCACTAGTAACTAAAAAATGTAGCTTAAAAAAATGAAGAGGAACTAAGACAACACACTTATCTTTAATAAATTTTTTGTACTAAACAAAATATTTAGTACAAAAGGCAGTAAGGGAGGAAGAAAAAAAGAAGACATATAGACAACCGGCTGGGCACAGTGGCTCATGCCTGTAATCCTAGCACTTTGGGAGGCTGAGGAGGGCTGATCACCAGGTCAGGAGATCAAGACCATCCTGGCCAACATGGTGAAACCCAGTCTGTACTAAAAAAATACAAAAATTAGCTGGGTGTGGTGGTATGTGCCTGTAGTCCCAGCTACTCATGAGGCTGAGGCAGGAGAATCACTTGAGCTTAGGAGGCGGAGGTTGCAGTGAGCTGAGATTGCGCCACTGCACTCCAGCCTGGAGACAAGAGCAAGACTCTGTCTCAAAAAAAAAAACCAAATGGCAAATGTAAACCCAACCATATCACTAATCTATTAACTGTGGATGGTTTAAATACTCTAAAAGTTAAAACAAAATAAATGAATAAATACTCCAAAAGGTGGTTTATCAGAATTAAAAGATAAGATCTAGCCAGGTGCAGTGGCTCATGCCTGTGGTCCCAACAACTTGAGAGGCTGAGGCAGGAGGACCGTTTAAGCCCAGGAGTTCAAGGCTGCAGTGAGCTACGACTACATCACTGCACTCCAGCAGCCTGGGCAACAGAGGAAGACCCTGTATCAAAAAAAGGAAGCAGCAGCAAGATCCAACGACTATATGCTAACTACAGAGCATATATAAGTGTGTCTTAGATTCCAAGCATGTGTATCTTAGATTCCAAGACACAAATAAATTGAAAGTAAATCAATGGAAAAGATATACCATGCAAATGGTAACCATAAGAAAGCTGGAGTGGCTATATCCATGTAAGACAAAATAGACATTAGGACAATAAATATTGCTAGAGACAAAGATCCTTCATAATGATAAAAGTCAACACATCAGCAAGATATAACAATTATAATTTTATGTTTACATCTAATAATAGAGCCTCAGATGCTCTGAAGCAATCATTGTAGTCAGAGGCCATAACTGGAGTTACCCTAATGCTTGGCATAACCCAAGAGCTCTGGCAAATATTTCAAAATTCCTGAATAGAATGATAACTTTTTTTAAAAGAAGTATTTCCTTGAGCACAGTGACCTCTACTGGTACTAATATAAATTAAAATGCAGTTTCTGGGTTTTTTTCCCACAGTTTCCTTTCCAACATGGGATCATTTGTTTAGAGACAATCAGAGAAACCTAGAGGACACATAGTAGAATCCCCCTTTGATTCACGAGTGCTACTACTTCCTTATAATAGAATAAACCAATCTTCCAATAACTAGTGAACAGAGTGCAGAGCAGTGATTTTCAATCCTGGTTGCATATTAGAAGAACCAGGGGAGAGCTGAGGCACTGTGGCTCACACCTATAAACCTAGCACTTTGGGAGGCAAAGGCAGGTGGAATGCTTGAGCCCAGGAGTCCAAGATCCGCCCAAACAATATGGCGAAACCCCATCTAAGAATACAAAAATTAGCTGGGCTTGGTGACATGTGCCTGTAGTCCGAGTTACTCAGGAGGCTGAGGCAGGAAGATCACTTGAGCCCAGGGAGTTCAAGGCAGTGATCATGCCACTGCATTCCAGCCTGGTGACAGAGACACAGTCTCAGAAAAGAAAGAGAGAAAAAAATCACCAGGGGAAATGTTTAGATTAATACCCAGGCTTCACCTCAGTGATTCTTTCAAATGTTTTTAAGCACCCTGGGGGATTCTAGTCTGCAACTAGCAATCAAAACTACTATTCTAGAGTAAAAGCCTTCCCTACTATGTTCTCACTCACCAATTTTACGGTAAGTGCATTTGCCCCCAGCTTCACAAAGCACTTCAAGGAATGACTCTTGGAGATGTTGGTCTTCCCAGACCAAAAGTCTATCTTAAGGCCCTGGCAACCCTACAAATAATCTTGGTACCCAAGATCTCCAGAGATAATTGTTCTGAAAGTTATAAAGTTGAAGACAAATGTCTAAACCAGGGGCTGGCAAACACTTTCTGTAAAATGAAGAGGGTAGGTTTTAGGCTTTGTGGGATACTTTATCACAATTACTCAACTCCACTACTGTAGCACAAAAACAGTCACAGATGATAAGTAAACAAATCATGGCTGATTCCAAAAAACTTTATCAACACTACAATTTGAATTTCACACAATTTACATGTCATAAATTGCTACAATTTTTTTTCCAACCACTTCAAAATGTAAAACCTGAGAATAAAAAAACAAAAAAAAGAAGAAAAACAGAAAATAAAAAACAAAAGCAAAGAAAATTTTTTAAAAAGACAAAAAAAAAAAAAAAAAAAACAGTAAAACCTGGCCAGGCATGATGGCTCATGCCTATAACCCCAGCACTTTGGGAGGCCAAAATCGGAGAAACACTTAAGCCTGGGAGTCCAAGAGCAGCCTGGGCGTCCAAGAGCAGCCTGGGCGTCCAAGAGCAGCCTGGGCGTCCAAGAGCAGCCTGGGCAACATGGTGAGATCTCTACGAAAAAATTTAAAAATGAGCCAGGCATACTGGTGCCTGCCTGTAGTCCCAGCAACTCGGGAGACTGAGGTGGGAGAATCACTCAAGCCCAGCCTGCAAGAGTGAGAACCTGTCTCAAAATAGTAGGGCGCAGTGGCTCACACCTGTAACCTCAGCACTTTGGAAGGCCGAGGCAGGTGGATAACCTGAGGTCAGGAGTTTAAGACCAGCCTTCCCAACATAGTGAAACCTCATCTCTACTAAAAATACAAAAATTAGCCAGGTGTGGTGGTGGGCACCTATAATCCCAACTACTTAGGAGGCTGAGGCAGAATTGCTTGAACTTGAGAGGCAGAGGCTGCAGTAAGCCGGAGATTGCACCATTGCACTCCAGCCTGGGTGCCAAGAGTGAAACCCCATCTCAAAAAAAAAAAAAAAAAAATTCATGCTGAGGTCAAGCACAGTGGCTCATGCCTGTAATCCCAGCACTTTGCAAGGCTGAGGCAGGGAGATCACCTGAGATCAACGTCAGGAGTTAGAGACCAGCCTGGCCAACATGACAAAACCCCGTCTCTACTGAAAGTACAAAAATCAGCCACGTGTGGTGGGAGGTGCCTATAATATCTCAGCTACTAGGGAGGCTAAAGCAAGAGAATCACTTGAACCCAGGAGGCGGAGATTGCAGTGAGCCGAGATCACACCACTGCCCTCCAGCCTGGGTGATAGAGCAAGACTCCAACATTAAAAGAAAAAAAAAAATCTATGCTGAAAGACGTTTTTCAACCTAAGATTGGCAAAAATCAAGTTTGATAGCCTGGCACGTAGGAATTGATAAAGACGTACTCCTATACACATTGCCATGAAGGCAACCCAAAAATACCTAGCAAAAATTAATGCACATACCCTTTGACTTAATTCAATTTCTGGGGATGATTTAGATAAGCATATTCACCCGTGCAATGATGTACTATATAGCTATTTGCTGCTACTAATTTTTCTTTTTCTTTTTTTTTTTTTAAAAAAAAAGAGTTTCCCTCTTGTTACCAGGCTGGAGTGCAATGGTGCGATCTCGGCTCACCGCAACCTCCGCCTCCTGAGTTCAGGCAATTCTCCTGCCTCAGCCTCCTGAGTAGCTGGGATTACAGGCACGCGCCACCATGCCCAGCTAATTTTTTGTATTTTTAGTAGAGACGGGGTTTCACCATGTTGACCAGGATGGTCTCGATCTCTTGACCTCATGATCCACCCGCCTCGGCCTCCCAAAATGCTGGGATTGCAGGCGTGAGCCACCACACCCGGCCCTTAATTTTTCTTTGAGACAGGGTCTCACTCTGTCACCCAGACTGGAGTGCAATGGTATGATCTCAGCTCACTGCAACTTCCACCTCCCAGATTCAAGCGATTCTCCTGCCTCAGCCTCCCAAGCAGCTGGGACTACAGGCACTTGCCACCACACCCAGCTAATTTTTGTTATCTGTAGTAGAGATGGGGGTCAAGACAAGAGTGTTGACCTGATGATCCACCCACCTCAGCCTCCCAAAGTGCAGGGATTACAGGCGTGAGCCACCACACATGGCCAAAAAATTCAAAAATTAAGTGACTGATTTTAGAAGGAATGAGTCTGGATCGGCACTTTTCAAATCGTTAACAACCAATTTGGCAGTTCCAATCACAGAAATCAAGTAGGGGATGCACCAAAGTTTATTTTGAGATGCATCCAGCAATAGCAGGGGTGCCAAGTTGCACGTGATAAAGAGGTATTGGCCGACAGCCCTTTTCCCCACAAGGGTAGAATTTACTTGTTCAAAACAATTTTTGTCCCTACCCCTCATCCATACCCTTTTTATCCTTTCATTACTCATTTCTAGGACGCTGTTAGCTGCCCAACCTAAAGCTACAGAATTAATGCCTCCTACTTTTGGCTGAGAGCTCCCACTTCCAAAAATTAAATATCAGGATTATTTGTTCAATCTCTGCAGATTTATTGTTGAGTAAACTTATCTTTATATAATACAGAACAATTAAAGCTAACCAAGTGCAACAAACAAGCCTGCCAATTATACATATAACTTTATACCAACCATAATTCAGCCAGTTGTCAAAATTCCAAAAAACAATCCAAATAACTTCCAACATACTAGCAATCACTCAAACTACCAAATAAACTTGATGCAGACCAGTATTCCCAAGTTGCAATGGTATCCAATGACTTTACTGAAAAACATAAAATGGACAAGGCTAGTTATGTGTGCCACCAGCAGGTTTTTTTTTTTTGTACCAAGGCTAGAGAATGCCTGGTAAAAAAGCTTGACCAGAAAACTCTCATAAGTAACTGTTACTGCCCTACTATTCTTAGGATATTTAAAATTTGAAGAACCTACTGGCTATAACATTCTAAGGTCTACCAGATGCTACCAAAAAAAATTAGCTACGTGGAGTGTTGCTAAATATAGGTGAGATTTACAAAACCACTTTAGTCTTATTAACATTTCTGATTGACATCTTTAATTACTTTGCACCAGCCTGGCAAAATAGAAGAATGTTGATGGTTGGGAACTGCAAAACCTAGCTTGAAGATTAACAGGTCATTGCTCAGAATAAGACAATCCATTTGAATAGAAGAAGAGTATCTGGGCTGGAAAATTTTGCAAAGCTGGTTTACATGAAGATGTTTTGTCCCAAATTCAGACAATTCCTCAAACATGCATTTTTTGGTATAAAACTAGTTAACTAACGTAGAAAGCAAAGAAACAAAAGACCATCGAGAACTCCCCACATCTTGGAAAGTTCTAATTGACACTATGCCACCTAGTAGTAGCCTGAAAGCTGCAGTTAGTTTAAAGGTCATCCAGAAATCAGTTTCTCCCTATTTCTCATACAGTTAATCAGTTTTGCTTAGTTCCTATCATGCTCATTTATAGACAAATCAGGGGTCCCACTAGCTTGACCACTGATCATTAGTTTGACAATACCTACTAACATCAACTTCAAATAGATTAGCTGACTTAGGGATCTGTCATGATGTATTCATGCTGTATTATAGGGGACTCAAGGTCATCTTACCCAAAGCTACAAGGGTAAAATGGAATTTTCAAAGTCCCTTAAGATCCTGGCCAAGTTTTATGTATAGAACAATTAGTGATGTTCACACCAACATCTTTCAATTCTGAATGTAGGTCTGTATGAATATGGTTAACAATTATGATGTCTGACTGAAATTTACCAAATTGAAAAGTGTTAATATTGAACACAAATCAAAAATCTAGTTAGAAACATTTTATTTAAATGTGCCAAATAAAAACCCACATTTTCAGACCATAGGATGTTAATACATTCAACAAAAATGTATATTATCTTACTGTTGTGAATTTACATAGTAGTAGTAATCCAGATCCGTTTTGATTAGATGGTTGAATTATCTTTCCTAGGTTACACTTTACAGACATCACAAATCCCTTATGATAATGTAAACAAAATAACTTTTCCCTAAAGGGTGAACTTGAGAGCTTCAGTCCATTCTTTCAGGACTTGCACTTCTGCGAGGACTTCCTGATGGGGAACGACTAAAAAGAAAAACATTAGGTTTGGATCCAATTAGTGTTGATTGAAACTCTCATGTACATGTACTAACTTTCAATAAATTCAAAGGTGGCCTAAGGTACTGATTTCCTATAGCAAAGACCTAAAAATGACATGTTACGTATCTATCTTTTGTCCCTGGCTGAAGATTAGGCTACCCTGGCCAGGTGTGGTGGCTCACATCTGTAATCCCAACACTTTGGGAGGCCGAGGCAGTTGGATCACCTGAGGTCAAGAGATCGAGACTAGCCTGGGCAACATGGTGCAATTCAGTCTCTAATAAAAATACAAAAAATTAGCTGGGTGTGTGGCAGGCGCCCATAATCCCAGCTACTCGGGAGGCTGAGGCAGGAGAATCGTCTGAACTAGTAAGCCAAGATTCCACCACTGCACTCCAGCCTGGGCGACAGAGCAAAACTCCCTCAAAAAAAACGAAAAAGAAAAAGAAGAAAAAGGAAAAGCAAAAGAAAGAAAGAAAATTAGGCTATCCTTGTCAAAACTGCCAGGTCAACCTGCAGTTAAATTTGACAACTATTTGAAGTTTTCTGGTCATTAAGTAGCACTAGTCAGATAGCTATTTGCAAGACTTCTCTCCTCACTTTGTATCTATTGTACATGTGGGGAAAAAGCATGTTTCTGATCAAAATTTCTACCAAGTACTCACAGGACCAATCACATCTTAATAATCACCCTAACATTTTATGAATCAAGAAAAGCAATCAGTTCAGAAACTTAGCATTGTATTTTAATCTATATAGCACCAATTCTCCAAAGAGCTCAAAGACTGCAAAGCAATAAGCAAACAAATTCTGCAGAGGCCACACTTGACAGGCAAGATTTGGCAACAAAACATTTAGCTTACCTTCTTTTTGGAGATGGAGATCTGGACTTTGATCGGCTGTTAAAACATGAGAAATTCTATTAAGAAAGAGTACTAACCAATCCCTTTCTTGTAGTCACAATACCATAAAACAAACCCCCAAATGTGCTAAGCTTATAAATGTCACACTGTACTTCAACTGACGAACATCCTACCAGTTGTTGCTAACAAAGGCCAATCTTCCAACAACTGTTTTTCAAAAAAAGAGTTAATTACTATATTTTACCATGATTAATCTTTTACATTCTGCTTTGAGCACATTAATTTCAGGATGCTTCTCCATGCAGCTATCAGTTCTAACAAGGGCCTCTTTAATATAATCCCCAAAGTCACAAACTTATTTCTCACTACAGTTTTACATTCCCTTGTTCAGGGAAAGTCAACTAGTAATATGTAGGACATACATAAATAAGGTACTGTGTTTCCACTAGCACCTAAGTTTAGAGTTATCACTTAAAATTTCAACAATTAAAAACACTTTGAACTCTTTGGATATTGGTGCCATATAACTAGAAGAGCATAATCAGATTTTTACCCTACCTGCTTCTTGGTCGTGAAATAGACCTGGATCTTGATCTTGACCTCGACGGGGATCTAAGTGAAAACCACAATTATACCAATTAGTCCACAGGAATTTCCTTGAACTACAAAACACTGTATTAGGTTAGGTGTAGAGGAGCTAAACCTAAGGAAGATGCAACACTTGCCTTATTCTAACACTTTTAAAAAACGGTTATCAAATATAAGGAAACACCATTTCAATTACTTATTTCTATCACTCAATTGGTTAGTTTCTGAGGCTAATTCAGGTGATTAAGGCTAGATGAAAAGAAATCCACCACTTAGTAAGGCTTTAATCTTGATCATCAAATGTTTGAGGGCCATCAATTTGCCAGACAAACCAAATCAGACTGACATTATTTTTTTAAAGATTTTGAGGTCCTGGAATCAAATTAAATACTTAAGAGACAGTCCACAGCTTTCTCAAGTAGACCACAAGATTCAGAATTCCTGCATATAAAGGTTTGTGCTATAAACAGCAATTAACTCCCAGCAGCATTCTGTACCACTATCATTGCAAATATTGTTAATTACATATTACAATACTGATTTTACAATTTTCTTCATTCTATCTTCTTTTAAGGACTTCTACAAAGAGTAAAGCTCTGGTTCTTAGCTTTTTCAGGTCTGAAACCATATAAACAAAACCCATATTCATCTGTACGTACACACTACTGCCCCAGTCAACTTTCTAATGTCTCAAATCAACCTCATCATTCCAAAAATGAGCAATGTTTTCTACTTGCTTCTACTCTCTTTTCCTGGTTCTAATGGGCCTTTTTGTCAGGAAAATCAATTATCATCTTTCAGAACTAGTATCAAATCATCTGAAGCCAGAATTTTTTTTTTTTTTTTTGAGACGGAGTCTTGCTCTGTCTCCAGGCTGGAGTGCAGTGACACAATCTTGGCTCACTCAACCTCTGCCTCCCGGGTTCAAGCAATTCTCCTGCCTCAGCCTCCCGAGCAGCTGGGACCACAGGCACGTGCCACTGCACCTGGCAAATCTTTTTCTATCTTCTATTTTTTGTAGAGACGCGGTTTCACCATGTTGGCCAGGATGGTCTCAATCTCTTGACCTTGTGATCTGCCCGCCTTGGCCTCCCAAAGTGCTGGGATTACAGGCATGAGCCACCGCGCCCGGCCGAAGCCAGAAATGTTTACAGCATCATGCTCACCCATAGTCTTCACTAGAATTGTGTTGCTTTAGACCCTTCTCTACCACCATGGCCTCTAACAAGCCTTAAAATCTCTAGTAGCCCTTTTCTTCACCTGTAAAACTAGATTAATATGGCCAGGCACGATGACTAATGCCTGTAATCCCAGCACTTTGGGAGGCCGAGGCAGATGGATCACAAGATGAAGAATCGAGACCATCCTGGCCAACATGGTGAAACCCTGTTTTGACTAAAAACACAAAAATTCGCTGGGCATGGTGGCCCATGCCTGTAATCCCAGCTACCCTGGAAGCCGAGGCAGGAGAATCTCTCGAACCTGGGAGGCAGAGGTTGCAGTTATCACGCCACTGCACTCCAGCCTGGTGACAGAGTGAGACTGTCTCAAAAAAACAAAAACCTAGATTAAAATTTATGGTATAAAGTTGCACATAACATAAATTTTAATCTTTGTTCTTTATCTTTTACATCTCAATATTCCTTGAAGCAATCCATATGAATCATGTCCTTAAGACACTCTACTGCTATTAAAATGTGAACAATCCAAACACAAACAAGAAAAAAGTGTTACATACTGGAAATACCTCGATCCTTTTATAGAACCAGACCTAGATCTTCTGAGGGAAGCTGATCTTGATCTACGAAGAGAGATAGATCTTGATCGTCGAGGAGATGCTGACCTTGACCTAAAAATTAAAGAACAGTTTTTTTTTTTTTTTTTGCCTGTTAAGACTTCAAGTAGGGAATGGTGCAGTGTTCATGCTTATAATCCCAGCACTTTGGGAGGATCATCTGAGCCCAGGAGCTTGAGACCAGCCTGGTAAACAGTGCAAGTCAATTTCTACAAAAATAAAATTAGCTGGGTATGGTGACAGTGCCTACAGTCCCACCTACTCAGAAGGCTGAGGCAGGAGGACTGCTTACGCCCAAGAGGGCAAGGTTGCAGTGAATCGTGGTTATGCCACTGTATTCCAGCCTGGTTGACTGAGCAAGACACTGTTTCAAAAAAAAAAAAAAAAAAAAATGAGTTTTTTCTGTGTTGGACTATCAGTGAATTTAAAAATAATACATTAAGACTTGAATTAAACAAGATCTCACCTCCGTCCCCTGCTCCTGCTGCGTGAGCGAGAGTATCGCCTTCCTCTGGATCGAGAATGTGATCTAGACCGTGACCTATTTTTCAAGTTAGAGAAAAAACAAAATGTCAGACCATAACTCATTTTTAAGAGTTTGTGTGCCTCTGCTGAAATCAAATCTCAAAACTATTTAAATTTAGTGTCTCATTTGGAAATAAACTCTGGGCCTATTAGTTGTCTTTTTTTTTTTTTTTTTTTTTTTACTACCTAAAAAAAGATTTGTTAAAAGCTGAATTACAACTTAGAATTACATAATATAAAACACTATAATGTGTATTTAAAATAAACCTTGCAAGTTTGCAGGTCGACCCTCTTTGGCCCATGGTCTAGTAGATCTAGACGATCTAGAAGTATCTATAGCCGATCGCTGCATCTAGATGTTTTCTTCAATCTAACGACGATCAAACTGACAGCCAAATGAGCCAGGTGAGGCTTGATTGACGCAAGAAGATTTTTCTAGTTGGGAATGTGGTCAATCTGGTGTTCCTCTTTCTAAACCGGAGGGGGGCCCCCAATTGTAAGCCAAATTTACTGTTACGGCGATCACCGTCTCAAATTTTCTGCCCTTTAAAGAATAAGGTGAAGCTAGGTGTAGATGACTCGAGGGGATCTGGCCTCTTATGCTGATCACCTCAAGGTCTAGGAGGATCTTAATTGTCGGATTTGCAAGGCGCCTCAGCATGATATCATAAGGCTCGTGACATTCTGAATCAAGGCGACTGACTCAAACGAAGAAACCTGAAAGGTTTTGACCAGGTTGATTATTAATATAGTAACATTTTTTTAATTAAACAAAAATTGTAAAAATACACCTGTACAATTAACATTCAAGTTTATAGAAAAACACTAGTTTCTGCCTTGCTAATAAAAAAATTACTTGATTAACTAGAATACCAACCATTCCTTTATTAAAATAAATACCTGCTTCTTCTTCGCCGGCTGTAACGATGACAATCATAAGCATAATGTCCCTTTTCGCCACACTCATAGCATCTATCATTTGGATCAAAGGGACGTCGGGCAGGTGGTCTATCAAAACGTGATCTCCGAGGCATGCCTGTTGATAGTTCAACCCTCACTCGGGAGCCACAAATCACTCTAATAAAAGTAAAGTAACGAAATTCTGCAGTTAAAAATATATTCAGGACTTCTGGATTTAAAAGAACTCCTTCCAGCCACTCTTTCCCCCTCACAAACTTTGGGAGTCTTTACTAAGCCGTAACTCCATCTATATCTTCTTTAACCTTCTTGTGTCTTTAGCAAGCAACACTATAATCAACTATTTAAGGTCTCCTCCAGATTTCAGAATCCAAGCTTAGCACTCAGTTCATTATCTAGACCACAATATATTTTAATGCACATGAATTTCATAACATCTTACTTTCCATCCAGTCCTCGTACTGCATCTTCTGCATCTCTAGGATCTTCGAATTCCACAAAGGCAAATCCTGGAGGATTTCTCGCAATCCATACAGTTCTTAAAGGACCATAATAACTGAAAGCCCTTTCTAACTCTCCTTTGCCAGCACCAGTTCCCAGGTTACCAACATACACCTTGGTTTCTGTTTAAAAACGCAAATAGAAGGCACGTTATGCAAAATCTGGCCCAAGTTTCAATGAATTATTTGCCTTAAAATGGACCATCCTCAAAACTGGGTAAAGCACATTTAATACCCTCTATTAAAGATTAAACTTAGTCCTAAAACCGGTGAAGTCCGCAAATCCTTGAAAACCTAGACTTTTAACAAAGTTCTTAACGTTCTACTAAGAGGTGACCGTCCGCAACAGAAATGCATGGTAGGATACACAGAGGCGTGGGGCGGGACCCGGCCCGGCCCCGCCCCGCCCCGCCCCGCCCGAGTCCCGGCAGCCCCGGGTGCGCTAGGAGCGCGCGGGCCCGCGGCAGCAGCGCCGGGCGGGCCTCGGTAAGGGCCGGGCAGGGAGAGCTGCCCAGGCTCTCGTCCTCCGCGACAACCGCCCCAGGCACAGGCTAGCCCAAGACTCCAGCTCTCTGCCCCAAAGCCATAAACCGCGCTCGAAAGAACTAAAAGAGGAAAAAAAAAACCCAGCCTCCAGTCGCAAAGATTACGTTCCCTTTCCCATTCCGCAATTTAACCGTTTGAGGAGAACACGCAGCTCACAGCTGCCCATTTCGTTCCGTCTCAAACACAACCACGATATTTAGTTACGGCTGCGGCCAGATCTGTCCGCCGAAGTGGCGGGAAAGCGCTGAGGAAATGCGCCACCACGGTCGTCAACGTGCGCAAAATGGCAGCCGCCGCCGAGGGCGGGGGGAGGGGGCCGGCGGGCGGCTCCGAGAAGGGCAACGCGAAAATTGTGATCTCAACCCTGCTTCAGGCTGGGTTGGGCCACAGAAATGCCCAAGAGTACGGAACTCCGCAGAGATGTACACCCGCCATCCCCTATCTCCCTTCACCACCCCGCCCCCGCTGCCTCCAGCTTCGTATGGCGTGCGACTAAGCCGCCATTACGCACGCGGAATAACCGTCTCCCAACCGCCGCGCCAACCCTACGGCCTCGCAGTGCTCACT
This sequence comes from Aotus nancymaae, assembly GCF_030222135.1. Lineage (NCBI taxonomy): Eukaryota > Metazoa > Chordata > Mammalia > Primates > Aotidae > Aotus > Aotus nancymaae. The sequence continues at coordinate 37,547,386 of NW_026988471.1, forward strand.
ACACCACACCAACCCTCACAGGACCCCAGCCTCTTACCTCCTCCGTACCGCCCATAACGCGACATGATGACCGACCCGCGTGCTCGGCTCTAGCTCGCAGCGCCCAGGGCTCGACCGACGCAAAAGCTTACACACAACCTCACCCGGCAACGGTCCCGACGGTACTACGAGGAAGAGCCCGGGTTCGCATTTATATATGCGGCGGCTGGGCTTTGCGCATGCGTCATCTCGTTGTTCTGCGCGGCACAAAGGAGCTGGGCGGAAACAGCCGAGAAGCGACGCGGAAGGAACTGAAGAGACTAACACGCCGGTCACGGGCGGAGGGATACGTTTCCATGGGAACGCCACGATCTCGCCAGTAAACCTGAGGCCTTTCCCGTGGTGTCCCGCCCCCTCCCCTCCCCCTTTTCTACACCCTCCTTGTCTTCCTTCCTTTCTCCCTACCCCCTGCCGCCTTTTCGTTTTCTCCAGTTTAGGGACCCTCAGCCTTATCTTCGTACAGATGCGTTAGACCGGCCTATGAAAGGCTGTACAATTTAACCACTGATGTTGCAGCCGTCGCGCCTTTCTGTTGCGGGACCTGGCCTAGTCTGCTACTCTGTGATCTTTGGGGCTCATCAGAGGTAATCGAAAGTTTGGCCATGGTGAAAAGTCCATGAACCCCGCCATTCTGAGTGTTGGTTTTTACACCATAGACCTTAGGAAGGATGACGCCCCCAGAGACTTGTGGTAGTCTCCTGCCATGCACGCCCCGCTCCAGCTTCTTCCGAACCAGTCACCAGTTTGTCACCACCACGGTCTGAGTTCTTGGAGTCTGAAAGACAAAGGAATAGAGCTGTGGGGTTCCCCCTCTTCCCGGTTATATTGAAACTGTGACAAAACCCTGAATGTTTAAAGCATTTTGGCCAGTGGCAATTTGGAAATTATTTGCATCTGAAACCCAGAGTAATAGATTTGCTTTTCCTTTCTAATGTTTTCTGCTTTGTATTGTAGTAACACACATGATCCACTAATACTCAGTTCCTGGGGATTATTTGGACTCCTAAATCATCTTTTTTTTTTTTTAAGAGAGTCTTGCTCTCGTTGCCCAGGCTGGAGTGCAATGGCACCATCTCAGCTCACTGCAACCTCCGCCTCCTGAGTTCAAGCCATTCTGCCTCAGCCTCCCGAATAGCTGGGATTACAGGCGTGCACCACGATGCCCGGCTAATTTTGTATTTTTAGTAGAGTCGGGGTTTCGCCATGTTGGCCAGGCTGGTCTCGAACTTCTAACCTCGTGATCCACCCACCTTGGCCTCCCAAAGTGCTGGAATTACAGGCGTGATCCACTGTGCCCGGCCCCTAAATCATCTTCGAATATCTCCACGCAGTGGAAATAGCAGGCTTGCTGCTCAGCCACTCAATAGTACCAAATAAATGCCAAACTTCTTTACATTAGAATTGCTCCAGACACCAACTACAAATACAGGTTTCAGTTCTTTTTTGCTAGAAACATAGACATTACATCATAAATTCTTGGAATACACAAAAGTTGGAAATGTTATACATAAAAAAAGGACATCTTTAGGTATTTGCATTTTTATCGTTTTCATCTTCTGCAACTTCATTTGGTATGTATAGGTGTGGAATGTAGACTACAGGGAAAGGAGGCTTAGCTGGTGAATAAAACAAGAGGATTCTCTCCAGGTCATGGTATGATTGTATGCATATTTTTTAAATTGATGAAGTTATGGAGAGAATTAGTCTGTCTCAGGAACATCTCTAGGAAGAAAATAGAAGCTCTGTAGAGTATATGTGTTCTCCTAAGTCTTAGTGATTTTTGTTTTTATCTACTGGGTTCTTCTCAAAAGAAACAATATAAAGATTATAGGTTCTTCTCAAAAGAATTAAACAATAATTATAAAAATTATATAGGGGCCAAGTGCAGTGGCTCACGCCCATAACCCAGCACTTTGGGAGGCCGAGGTGGGCTGATTGCATGAGCTCAGGAGTTCGAGACCCACCTGGGCAACACGGTAAAACCCATCTCTACTAAAATACAAAAAATAAGCTGGTCGCGGTGGTGTGTGCCTATAGTCCCAGCTATTCGGGAGGCTGAGGCAGGAGAATTGCTTGAACCCGGGAGGCGGAGGTTGCAGAGACAGCCGAGATCGTGCCTCTGCACTCCAGCCTGGGGGACAGAGTGAGACTCTGTCTCAAAAAAAAAAAAAAAAATTATATAGTCCCTAAAAGATAGAATATCAATCCTGTAAAGCCTCACTAAGTTGACTCTCTTCTGTTAAGAAGCTATGAAAATTACTGTGGGTTGGAGTAGGAAAAATAAATAAATAAATAAATAAAATAAAAAAGACAATTACTGTGAACCAAGCATAGATACCTGCTTGAGAGGTAGTGCATATTATACTGTATAGTTCCTAATAAACCTCAATAAACTTCTTTTGACTCTGAATACAAAGTCTAGGTCAGGCTTCGTGGCTCATGCTGGTAATCCCACCACTTTGGTAGGTGGAGGTGGAAGGATTGCTTGAGTCCTGGACTTTGAGACCAGCCTGGGCAACAGAACTAGACCCCCATCTCTACCAACAAAACAAAGTCTATAGTTGTACTAAAGAAATTTCTAAGCAAATAATAGTAAATAGAAACAGTTTTAAAATTTCTAACCAATTGGTTTCAGACCCTAATTCGCAGACATGCCTGTCTTGGAGACAGGTGTTCAATAAACTAATTACATACTATTTATCCCTATGAAAGCAGGGCCAGTAGGAGGCCAGGCTTTGTTGATCTGGTTACCATGAAAAAATAATAGTACCGTATACTATTCTCATTCACTATTCTACTTTCTACTGAACACTATTTAAGAACAGGCAACCAATTCTTTTCACTAAATGTCAATCCAATCCAAATCAGGGAGATTTTACAGTGCAGAGGACTTTTATTCCTGCTGATTCGCTTTGAAATCACATTCACCCACATAAGTTTCTTCCTCTAGAAATCTGTGTTAAATTTACATTCTCAGATTGTTTGAATATGAAAACTACTTAGTTCAAATGTTGTAATATTTCCTAATATGAAATATTAATTATTAACATGTTACTATTGTTAAATTTTGACAATATTATTAGTTTAGGAAAGGAGAGTAATTCATAAGCCTTTTACAGCAGTTTTCAAAATGTATCTGCATTTCCTACATTTGGTATTTCCAGGGAAATATTAACAAAAAGGTTCCCTTTTTAATCTTACTTCTCTCACCATTTCAGTTTCATTTTTAAATCATTATCACCAGTTGAGCTTGGATGTCAAAACCTTAAAACAAGAAAGGTTAAAAAACAAAAAAAAAACAAGAAAGGAAAAACAAATTTAAACCTTTTGCACATGAATCTGTTTGTTTGTTTTTTAAAGGCAGGATGAGAAGTGGACAGACCTCAGACTCTGCCTCCTGGACCTCAGTTTCCCCCTCCGCCACGCCAAGAATCTATTTTATTTTCTTTCTATTTTTTGTTTTTTTTTTAAGTCGGGGTTTCACCATGTTGGTCAGGATGGTCTTGAACTCCCAACCTCAGGTGATCCGCCCGTCTTGGCCTCCAAAGTGCTTGGATTACAGGCGTGAGCCACCACGCTCGGCCTTTTTTTTTTTTTTTTTTTTTTGAGATGAAGTTTCCCTCTTGTTACCCAGGCTGGAGTGCAATGGCGTGATCTCGGCTCACCGCAACCTCCGCCTCCTGGGTTCAAGCAATTCTCCTGCCTCAGACTCCCAAGTAGCTGGGACTACAGGCACGTGCCACCATGCCCAGCTAATTTTTTTGTATTTTTAATAGAGACGGGGTTTCATCATGTTGACCAGTATGGTCTCGATCTCTTGACCTCGTGATCCACCCGCCTCGGCCTCCCAAAGTGCTGGGATTATAGGCGTGAGCCACCGGGCCCGGCCAAGAATCTATTTTTAATATAAATAAGTAGTCTATAATAACAAATACTAATCTTTAATACATATTTATGTATGTGCTGTGTATGTGTGTACTGTAGGTTAAACCAAACAGCTATGTTCAACTACAGCTTTCTTTTCTTTTTCACCATTTCATGATCTTCTGTTTCCTCTGCAATGCTGTTAGGACATTCTGAGAAGGAAGAGGCATGTTCATAATTATTTCATACTGTATTAAGAAATTAATTTCTCAGACTGGGTGTGGTGGCTCACGCCTGTAATCCCAGAACTTTGGGAGACTGAGGCAGGCAGATCACAAGGTCAGGAGTTTGAGACCAGCATGACCAACATGGTGAAACCCCGTCTCTACTAAAAATACAAAAATTAGCCCACGTGGTGGCAGGCACCTGTAATCCCAGCTACTCAGGAGGCTGAGGCAGGAGAATCGCTTGAACCCGGGAGGCGAAGTTTGCAGTGAGCCGAGACCCCTCCATTGCACTCCAGCCTGGGTGACAAAGCAAGATTCCATCTCAAAAAAAAAAAGAAAAATAAATTAATTTCTCATTAACCAAGTATTGGACAACTATCAGTACTAAAGGATGAAAGGCTAAAGAACTGCAGTGCTTTGACCAACTTCAAGAGTGAAACTAGGAAAAGAAATAATGTGGTGCAGGAATGCCCCACTGATATAAATATGACCTAAATGGATGGTTTAGGTGTGTAAAACAATCTAGGTAATGGTGAGGTTTTCTGAGGAATGTCACATTGTATTATAAAGTATGAAATGACCATATGAGGTGGCTCATGCCTGTAATCCCAACACTCAGGAGGCAGAGGCAGATGGATTGCTTAAGCTCAGGAGTTGGAGACCAGCCTGGGCAACATGGCAAAACTCTGTATTATTATTATTATTATTTTTTTTTTTTTTTTTTGAGACGGAGTTTCGCTGTTGTTACCCAGGCTGGAGTGCAATGGCGTGATCTCAGCTCACCGCAACGTCCGCCTCCTGGGTTCAGGCAATTCTCCTGCCTCAGCCTCCTGAGTAGCTGGGATTACAGGCACACGCCACCGTGCCCAGCTAATTTTTTGTATTTTTAGTAGAGACGGGGTTTCACCATGTTGACCAGGATGGTCTCGATCTCTTGACCTCGTGATCCACCTGCCTCAGCCTCCCAAAGTGCTGGGATTACAGGCGTGAGCCACTGCGCCCGGCCTTCTGTATTATTATTTTTAAATAATTTTATTATTTATTATTGTTATTATTTTGACATAGGGTCTCACTTTGTCACCCAGGGTGAAGTGTAGTGGCCATGACCTCAACTCACTGCAAACTCCACCTACCCAATTCAAGCGATCTTCTGGCTTCAGCTCCCACAAGGAGCTGGAACTACAGGCAAGCACCACCATGCCCAGCTAATTTTTGTATTTTTTTCTGTAGAGACAGGGTTTCACTATGTTGCTCAGGTTTGTCTTGAGCTGAACTCAAGTGATCTGCCTGCCCTGGTATCCCAAAATGCTGGGGTTACAGGCATGAGCCACTGTGCCCAGCAGGGGGTTTTTTGGTTTAGTTGTTTTTTTTTTTTTTTTGAAATGGAGTTTTAGCTCTTGTTGCCCAGGCTGGAGTGCAATGGCACAATCTCGGCTCACCGCAACCTCCGTCTCCCCGGTTCAAGCGATTCTCCTGCCTCAGCCTCCCGAGTAGCTGGGATTACAGGCACGTGCCACCCCGCCCAGCTGATTTTTGTATTTTTGGTAGAGGCCAGGTTTCACCTTGTCGGTCAGGCTGGTCTTGAACTCCTGACTGCCTCAGCCTCCCAAAGTGCTGGGATTACAGGCATGAACCACCGCACCCAGCAATTATTTCTTTATTTATTCATTTATATTTTTGAGAGAGTCTCACTCTGTCACCCAGGCTGGAGTACAGTGGTGCAATCACTGCTCACGTCAGCCTTGACTTCCCCAGACTCAAGTAATCCTTTCACCTCATCCTCTAGAGTAGCTAGGACTATAGGCATACTCCACCACACCCAGTTAATTTTTTGTATTTTTTGTCGAGACAGGGCTTTGCCATGTTGCCCAGGCTGATCTTGAACTCCTGGGCTCAAATGATCCTCCTACCTTAGCATGAGTCCACCTCCGCCTCCCAAAATGCTGGAATTACAGGCATGACCCACTGCTCCCAGCATAATTTAGTTTAATGACTAAGTGCCAGTCATACTCAGTGGTGAAAACAAATACAAGAAATATAATCAGAAGACAGACGTTTAAAAATACAGGCCATGTACAGTGCCTCATGCTTGTAATCCCAGAACTGTGGGAGGCCTAGGTAGGAGGATTGCTTAAGCCCAGGCTTGAACTCAAGCTTGAACTCGCTTGAGTTTGAGACCAGCCCAGGCAACATAGCAAGATTTCATCTCTCTATATAAAAGAAAATAGAAATAAAAATGGTAAATTGAAAAAAAAAAAAAAAGGACTGGGTGCAGTGTCTCACACCTGTCATCCCAGCACTCTGGGAGGTGGAGGTGGGTGGATCACCTGAGGTCAGGAGTTTGAGACCAGCCTGACCAACATGGTGAAACCCTGTCTCTACTAAAAACACAAAAAAGTCTGGTGAGGTGAGGTGGGTCACTCCTGTAATCCCAGTACTTTGGGAGACCAAGGAGGGCAGATCACTTGAGGTCAGGAGTTTGAGACCAGCCTAGCCAATATGGTGAAACCCTGCCTCTACTAAGAATACAAAAATTAGCCAGTGGTGGTCCACGCCTGTAATCCCAGCTACTCCAGAGACTGAGGCAGGAGAATCATTAGAATGTGGGAGGCAGAGGTTGCAGTGAGCTGAGATCATGCCACTGCACTCCAGCCTGGGCAACAGAGTAAGACTGATTCAAAAAAAAAGAAGAAGAATTTCCCTTCTAATGGGCTACATGGCTTTTCCATTCAGAACTGGGCCTTTCAGGCCGGGCACAGTGGCTCATGCCTGTAATCCCAGCACTTTGGGAGGCCGAGGTGGGCAGATCATAAAGTCAGGAGTTTGAGACCAGCCTGGCCAGTATGGTGAAACGCTTTCTCTACTTAAAATACAAAAATTAGCCAGGCATGGTGGTGGGTACCCGTAGTCCCAGCTACTTGGGAGGCTGAGGCAAGAGAATCACTTGAACCCAGGAGGCAGAGGTTGCAGTGAGCTGAGATCTCACCACTGTACTCCAGCCTGGGCGACAGAGGGAGACTCCGTCTCAAAAAAAAAAAAAAAAAAAAAAGGGTCGGGCGCAGTGGCTCACGCCTATAATCCCAGCACTTTGGGAGGCCAAGGCGGGTGGATCACGAGGTCAACAGATCGAGACCATCCTGGTCAACATGGTGAAACCCCGTCTCTACTAAAAATACAAAAAATTAGCTGGGCACGGTGGCGCGTGCCTGTAATCCCAGCTACACAGGAGGCTGAGGCAGGAGAATTGCCTGAACCCAGGAGGCGGAGGTTGCGGTAAGCTGAGATCGCGCCATTGCACTCCAGCCTGGGTAACAAGAGCGAAACTCCGCCTCAAAAAAAAAAAAAAAAAAAAAAAAGAACTGGGCCTTTCAGATAAATGTATAATTAACCTAGCTTTTTATTTATCTATTTATTTATCTGAGATAAAGAGTTTCGCTCTTTTTGCCCAGGCTGAAGTGCAGTGGCACGATCTCAGCTCACTGCAACCTCTGCCTCCTGGGTTCAAGCGATTCTCCTGCCTCAACCTCCCAACTAGCTGGCATTACAGGCACCCGCCACCACACCCAGCTAATTTTTATATTTTTAGTGGCTGGTCTCAAACTCCTGACCTCAGGTGATCCACTGGCCTCGGCCTCCCAAAGTTCTGGGATTACAGGCATGAGACACTGTGCTCCACCTTAACCTAGCTTTTAAAAAGTTAGCGATTTATTGATGGGCATGCGGTGGGTGTCTCTTGGAAATAGCCAATTTTTATTAAAATATTTCTAGAAGAAAATTAAAAACAAAAAAAGTGATTACTGTTGCTAACAACCTGAAACATAACTGAATCTTAAGTGTAAAAACAAGCATTTATTGGGCCAGGCACAGTGGCTCATGCCTGTAATCACAGCACTTTGGGAGACCAAGGTGGGTGGATCACCTGAGGTCAAGAATTTGAGACCCTTTGGAGGCCAAGGCGAGCGGATCACTTGAGGTCGGGAGTTCAAGACCAGCCTGACCAACATGGTGACACCCCATCTATTAAAAATAAAATAAAATAAAATAAATAAAAAGAATTTGAGACCAGCCTGGCCAACATGGTGAAACCCAGTCTCTACTAAAAATTCAAAAATAATTAGGGCATGTCGGCACATGCCTGTAATCCCAGCTACTCAGGAGGCTGAAACAGGAGAATCACTTGAACCCGGGAGGCAGAGGTTGCAGTGAGCTGAGATCATGCAGTTGCATTGCAGCCTAGGCGATAAAATTAGACTCCTCCTCAAACAAACAAACAGCTGCCGGGGTGGAGGGGAGGAAAAAAAAAAGAAAAACAAACAAACAAAACCCAAAAATAAAATAAAAATAAAATAACAAGCATTTATCTAAATATAAAAGGCATTTATCTAAAATAATGCCTCTTGGGCTGTCCTCCTTATCATTTCTTCTTATATGTAACATATTTTCCCTCTTTGTTTTCTCTCTCCTTCTGTGTAAAAATTTGCAACTGTTTCTTCCGCTTTTCTGTCTCTTTTTCTTTTCCTTTTCCTTTGATTACTCTCCTCTGTTCTACCTCTCCCTTTTGTCTTTTGACTTATCAAAATACAGAATTCAAGTGCATTTTAAAGTATACTTGGATTTTTTTTACGTATTGTAATAATTACTGTTGTGTTTTGCTATTTCTACTTTTAAAAATAGATTAATTGAACCTATTCTGTTATTATGAATAAATTAAATAGCTTGCTATTTGGAATTGGTCTTCCATTGTACCCACTCCCACCCCAGCTTCCAGGTATTAAATGACTCTCAGTAGAAGAAAAAATTTCCTACCGAATGCTGTGAAAACAACTATTACATTCGAATTTATTTTTTCTAACAGGAACAATACTAGGAAATCTTTCTAGATTTACACAAATCTCTCCATGTCCAAAGTTCTATACAATTGACCGCAATGTTTCATTTTGTCAAAAGTTAGTTTTAGGCCAAGCACAGAGGCTCACGCCTGTAATCCCAACACTTTAGGAGGCCAAGGCAGGTGGATCACTTGAGCCCAGGAATTCGAGACTAGCCTGGGCAACATGGAGAAACTTCACCTCTACAAAAAATACAAAAAAAAAAAAAAAAAAATTAGGCCGGGCGAGGTGGCTCACTATAAACCCAGCACTTTGGGAGGCTGAGGTGGGCAGATCACCTGAGGTCAGGAACTCAAGACCAGCCTGGCCAAAGTGGTGAAACCTCACTTCTACTAAAAATACAAAAATTAGCCGGGTGTGGTGGTGGGCACCTGTAATCCCAGCTACTCGGGAGGCTGAGGCAGGAGAGTTGCTTGAACCTGGGAGGTGGAGGTTTCCATGAGCTGAGATTGCGCCACTGCACTCCAGCCCGGGCAACAGAGCACGACTCAATCTCAAAAAAAAAAAAAAGTAGCTGGGCGTGGTGGTGGTACATGCCTATAGTCCCAGCTACTCAAAAGAATGAGGTGGGAGGATCTCCTGAATCCAGGAGGCGGAGGTTGTTAGTGAGTCAAGATCATGACACTGCACTCCAGCCTGGGCAACAGAGTAAGACTTCATCTCAAAAAAATAAAAAGAAAAAAAAAAAGAGAGAGCTACATAAATACATTCCCTTTTCCAACCAGATTCTTACCCCCCAAGGCCTTCTTATAGAGAAATTTTACAGCTATCGCAGTACAGTTCTATAATGCAAATACAGAAAAGCATGATCATATGAAATCGATATGTTGAAGGAATAGTTACAAAAGAATTCTGCTGAAGATCAAGAGATCGAGGATCCAAGATGGCTGATCACTAGCAGCTCGGGCTCGTAGTTCCCAGTGAAAGCGCAGAGAACGAGAGGACGCCACACTTTCAGACGAATATTTGTTGCTCACGGGCCAAGAGATCCCCAGAGGAGGAGCCCCATAGGTCACCAGGGCAACTCTTGTGGCCGGCGCGGCGGTTTTGCTGGTGCCTTAGCACGGCAGTTCTTGGTGCAGAGTCTGGAGGTTCCCGGGCAGAAAAGCACCATCAATATTAACACCGCTGTTTTGGCCGGCGCAGTGGATTGCTCAGATTTCGGCGCTGGGAATCAACAAGTTGGATGTCCGCTCAGAGACCTAGTTAGAAAGCCGGTAATTACAAAGATGACAGAGGGATAAATATATAATGAACGGAAGAAACCAGCATAAAAAGGCAGAGAATACTCAAAATCAGAATGCCTCTCCCTCTACAGGGGATCGCAATTCCTCATCAATAACGGAACAAGGCTTAATGGAGAACGAGTGTGTTCCAATAACAGAAGCAGGTTTCAAAACGTGGGTGATAAGAAACTTCTGTGAATTAAAAGAACTTGTTCTAACCCAATGCAAAGAAACTAAGAACCTTGAAAAAAGACGAAATGTTAACGAGAATGGACAATTTAGAGAGGAATATAAGTGAATTGATGGAGCTGAAAAACACAACACGAGAATTTCGTGAAGTATGCACAAGTTTAAACAGTCGAATTGATCAAGCAGAAGAAAGGATATCAGAAGTCGGGAACCAGCTCAGTGAAATGAAACGAGAAGACAAGATTGGAGAAAAAAGGATGAAAAGGAATGAGCAAAGTCTCCAGGAAATATGGGACTATGTGAAAAGACCTAATTTACGTTTGATACATGTATGTGAATGTGACGAAGAGAATGAATCCAAGTTGGAAAATACTCTTCAGGATATCATTCAGGAAAACTTTCCCAACCTGGCAAGGCAGGGTAATATTCAACTCCAGGTAATACAGAGAACACTACAAAGATGTTCTTCAAGAAGACCAACCCCAAGGCACATAATTGCCAGATTTATTAGGGTTGAAATGAAGGAGAAAATACTAAGGGCAGCCAGAGAGAAAGGTCAGGTTACCCACAAAGGGAAACCTATCAGACTTACAGCAGATCTCTCAGCAGAAACCCTACAAGCCAGAAAAGAGTGGGGACCAATATTTAACATCCTTAAAGAAAAGAACTTTCAACCCAGAATTTCATATCCAGCCAAACTAAGCTTTGTAAGCGAAGGAAAAATTAAATCTTTTGCAAACAAACAAGTACTTAGAGACTTCACCACCACCAGGCCTGCTTTACAAGAGCTTCTGAAAGAAGCACTATACATATAAAGGAACAACCAACATCAGCCTTTCCAAAAATATATCAAAAAGCAAAGAGCATTAACACAATGAAAAATTTACACTAACTAATGGTCAAAACAGCCAGCTAGCATCAAATGCCAGTATTAAACTTATATATATTCTAATTGGATAAAAAGCCAAAACCCATCAGTATGCTGCATCCAGACCCATCTCACATGCAATGATACACAAAGACTCAAAACAAAGAGAAAGAGGAAGATTTACCAACCAAACAGAGAGTAAAAATAAACAAATAAACAAAAAGCAGGAGATGCAATTCTCGCCTCTGATAAAGTAGACTTTAAAGCAACAAAGATCAAAAGAGGCAAAGAAGGACATTACATAATGGCAAAAGGATCAATGTAACAAGAAGAGCTAACGATTCTATAGATCAACGAGACAGAAAATTAACAAGGACATCCAGGACTTGAACTCAGACCCGGAACAAGTAAACTTAATAAACATTTATAGAACTCTCCACTTCAAATACACAAAACATACATTACCACCTCACACCTATTCCAAAAGCGACTACATAATTGGAAGTAAATCACTCCTCAGTAATCGCATAGCATTTCATAGGTTTAAATGAAATATTGGTTGGCTGCTTGTTTGTTATTTTCTTCCCTTATTCCTTCCTGTCTACATCATTAAGTATAATTATTGGTATAAAAGAGGTTTTCAATACCCATTACTAAACTGCATTCTAGCCTGGGCAAGAAAGCAATACTCCCATTCTCTCTCTCTCTCTCTTCCTTTTTCTTCCTTTTCTTCATTCTTTAAAAAAAAAAAAAGAATTCTGCTTACAAAGGATTGACTTTGCAGTGCTTTTTTTTTTTTTAAATAAAAGCATGTTTTCCTCATCTATAGTTAAATTTACAAATTTTTAAAACAGGTTTTGTTTAGCACATTCCAAATGATTTGGACTTTTCAGAAATGCATCTTCTGGGTAACTAAAATTATCTTTTGTTCCCCCATTGTCTGACATAGATGATAATATCCTAATGCTGCACCTCACAGCTAGTTGTTTGTTTGCCTCTATTTTAACAGCATCACCTCAGACTGAGCTTTGTGTGAAAGAAGTGATCTCAATCAGGAGATCAGGAGCTACCCTCATTGCAACCACGTCACTCCACTTCCACTTCAAATATTTCTCATTCTAAGTGGGGAAACAAATATGTCACTTACTCTAAGTAAAAGAAAAAATGATCAGGAGGACAAGTTTGAAGATGCCCGTGAAAGTATCCCTGTTGGCAACAACAATGAATCTACTATCTTCCTTGGAAGAATGCACCACTGGATTGTATTTATTTCTAAATAACAGATTCTCAGATGCATTAAATCTCATTCATCCATGGTCTAAAAACAGCATGTATCATTCCCTAATGTATGGTTTCTTTATGGTTGTCAGTCAAGGCCATCCTGACTTTTGAGCCACAGGACTTACAGATTGGAATGATAGCTGCAAAGGACGCTTTGAACACCTGTAACAATTTCCAAAAAAAACCTAAAATGACATTGTCTCATCTAGTAAGTAAACAGGAAATAACAGCTATCACAGAAGAGGAATTGCATGCAGAAGTCTGTTATGCTGAGTGTTTGATCTTGAAATCCTTCATGTCATTTATACAAGATGAGAGCATGCTTGCTTTCCTTAAAAGCAGGATCAATGTTGGGTCAAGTTACCAAATATACAAAGACTGTCAACAGGTATTAACACAGATACCTGACAACCAAAGCAAAACCCACAAACACCTGGTTGGAGGTACAAAATTTGGACTTGGAGCATTCAATTTGATGTTATCACTTGTGCCACCAAGGACACTTAAACTACTCAATATTATTGGATATTCTGGTGACAGAGAAGTGGGCTTGTCTTTGCTTCATGAGAGTGCATCTGAAACCCACATAAATAATATTGTAAGTCTTTTGACTCTACTCTTTCATTACGATTATATCTATGTAGCTTTTGCTGTTGAAAAGGTTTACAATTCTGCCACAGAAGATCTCTTCCTAGTCTACCTCCAGAAATTTCCAAACTGTGTCATATTTAAATTTTTTCATGCATGTTCTAGTATGTTGAAAGGAGATTTTGAAAATGCACAGTTAAAATTACAGGAGTGCATTTTTACTCAGAATGAATGGAAGCAGGTTCATCACCTCTGCTACTGGGAATTCATGTGGTGCCACATTTTACGGCAGGATTGGAGGCAGGCTTACCACTATGCCAATCTACTGTCTCAACAAAGCAGATGGTCCAAGGCAATCTACATGTACAGTAAAGCTATCATCCTGGCTTTGCTTCCTTCTGATTTTGTGAAATCAGTAAGTGAAGATATAACCTCTCTCTTCTTAAAAGTGGAAGGCCTGAGAATCAAATTTTTAGGCAGTTCTGTGCCAATAGAAAAGTTTGTTACGGAGAAGGGTCAGCGCTATGGTGCTACAACAGGCTGGTTTACAGCCCAACCGCTTCTGGAGTTCATTTATGCCTGGAGTGGTTTCTGAGTCATGAGCAAAAAAGTTGAGCTTATTTCAAGCTGGCTATCAATAATTGACAGAGGAGAAGATCTTTTACAAGAAAATCCACGTAAAGAGTATAGCACAGATGACTTAAGTTTATTAAATTTACTGAAAGTTCTATGCCTGAAACAGGCAAATACGAAAAGGCTGAGTATTACTTTAATCATGTCATTCAAAAGGAGAAATTGTTAAAATATGACGACTATTTGGTGCCATATACTTATTATGAACTGGGAATCTTACACTATCTAAAAGGAGACTATGCCAGTGCAACGAAAAAACTAGACAAAGTAAGAAATTACAAAGACTATTCCATGGAAGCCCGATTACAGTTTAGGACTCACATAGCCCTTGAACAAGAAAAATGATTTAAATGCCAAGTGTGGTTTTGTTGAGTGTAAGTGAAATATCTACAGTGAGCAGTAATTAACAGGTAGAAAAATCATTTCTTTGTGGAAAAAAATCCAAGAGGTGGCTGCCAAGAATCTGATCAGTAATGAGAAAGGAATTGGCCATGACTTTTCCCCTTTCTTTCTAATACCTATAAAATGCGATGTCTTAAAGGCAAATGAAGTGAAGCACATTTTTGAGAAATAAAAGGCAAATGATGTACATTAAAAAAACTCTCCTATGTTACAAATTTATCAATTATATTAGAAAACATTTTCAAAACCTCAAAAACATTTTTAACATCTCACTAGATAACATATACAACTCACTGTGCGAAGGATTTTAGTACCCTATACATATTTTTATTTAACTGTGTTTTTTTTTTTTTTATAAAAAGACTTCAGCTCTCAGCCTTAGTGCCACCTTCTTGGAAACTGCTGTGCCATGAGCCAAGTGGAGGAAGAAGCAAATCCACAAGTTGAAGTGCAAAAGAAGAACGATGGAACAGAGATCCAAGTAAACTACTAGCTTGTGTACCCAGAAACATGAAATGTCAGAGGCTGGAGATGCTGGTACAAGTTGCTGGACTGCATGCTGCTGTCTAGAACTTGTCTAAGTGGATCTAGAGCTTCCATCGCCATCTGATCATGGAAACCACCTCTGAGACCAACCTTGCTCGTAACCAAAATAGCCCATGTTGGTTCTTTGCCCTGGATCTGTGACATTCTGGACTATTTCTGTGTTCACTTGTGGCTAATTGTAACAAGCATACAATAAATCACCTCTTCTGCTGTCTTAGCTGAAGAATTAAAAAAAAAATTCTAAACAGTGATGCACTGAATGGCACAGACTCTGAATGATTTTCCCTTATACACATCATTTTTATTGGCTTTTTATACCAGAGGGGATTGTCCGCCCTGTGTGATCAGTAACATTTCTTAACCTTTTGATAATAAGAAGCAAAATGTGAGTTTACAGTTTGCCACAGGATAAAGAAGAAAGCCCTCTCCTTTTTCTACACACACATAAGGCCAAGAGGATAGATGCACGGCTGTTGGAGGAAGAGTTTGGTTACCATTATAGTCCTCCCTTCAGTCATCCTCCCTAAGGTGTAATTCTCCATAAAACCGGCTCTTCAACATAATTAAACCGATTGCATCAATCCATTGTGAGTGGGTTAATCTGAAAGTAAATAGCAGCTGTAGGGATGGGGCTTGGTATTATTTTACCTACCTTAGGGATAAAAAAAAAAAATGACCTAATTTCCAGGTCATTAAGTCTGGCTGAGTGTGTCTTCCTGGTTGTCACCCTTTGAAACAGAAGTTGCTAGAAAAGTGTAGCTTGCTAAAAACACATCAACGAAACATACTGCCTTAATACTTAGGGTATCCAAACAACCAACTAAAACAAGATGTGGAGCTAGTATTTCAAGGTTTAGCAATGTTTGCTTTTAAAAACATTTTTCTCATAAATTAAAAATAGACTTTGAAGTGAACAATTGTGCTTGAGTTATTCTTTATTATTTAATTAGTGTAGTTATACTGGTTAAGAGGTCAGGTTCTGGCCTGGTTACCTCAATTTGTATCCTAGTTCTGCCACTTACTAGCTGTGTGTGGCCTTGGGCCTCTGTACCTCAGATTCCTTGGATATAAAATGGGGATACTAAATTGTATCTGTCTAGTGGTTTTGCTATGTTAAGATTGAGCTAATAAGGTTGGGCGCAGTGGCTCACACCTGTAATCCCAGCACTTTGAGAGGCTGAAGTGGGTGGATCAAGAAGGAGATCGAGACCAGCCTGGCCAACATGGTAAAACCCTGTTTCTACTAAAAATACAAAAATAGCTGGGGGCGTGGTGGCACACACCTGTAGTCCCAGCTACTCGAGAGGCTGAGGCAGGAGAATCGCTTGAACCTGGGAGGCAGAGGTTTGCAGTGAGCTGATATGGCACCACTGCATTCCAGCCTGGGCAACAGAGCAAGTCTCAAAAAATGAAAAATAAAATAAAAAGGGTACTAGGTAGAGTTTCCAGATAGCTGAACATGTAGAGATTCCTGGAGGGTGGTGCACCCAGGGAGGGCACAGATGCTCCATGTCCTGTCCCCCATATTCATTTTTTTTTTTTTTTTTTTTTTTTTTTGAGGAGGAAGAGTTTCACTCTTGTTGCCCAGGCTGGAGTACAATGGCGTGATCTTGGCTCACTGCAACCTCCACCTCTCAGGCTCAAGTGATTCTCCTGCCTCAGTCTCCCCAGTAATTGGGGCTACAGGTGCACACCACTACACCTGGCTCATTTTTGTATTTTTAGTAGAGATGGGGTTTCACCATATTAGCCAGGCTGATCTCAAACTCCTGACCTTAGGCGATCCACCCACCTTGGCATCTCAAAGTGCTGGGATTACAGGTGTGAGCCACCAGGGCCAGCCCCTTATATACATTTCTTCATATGTATTCTTTATAATATTGTTTATAAAAAACTGGTAAATGTTGGGTCGGGTAGTGATTGATATAGGAGTACTGAGCTTGAAAGAATCACAGGAACTGGCCCAACATGCAGAAGAAATAGAAGCCAATGGCATTGCTGTCATTGCAACTTTCTTTTCAAACCATGAAACAAAGATGCCCTGATTAATTTCCTAATGGAGGCAGCTGCTGCTACCCCTGCATTGCCATTTTATTGCTATCACATTTCTGCCATGACAAGAGTAAAGATTTGTGCTGAGAAGCTGTTCGATGGATTCAGCATAAGAGCCCCGCTGCCTTTTTTTTTTTTTTTCTTGAGATAGAGTCTGGCTCTCGCCCAGGCTGGAGTGCAGTGGCACTATCATGGTTCACTGCAGCCTCTGCCTCCTCCCACTTCAGCCTCAAGAGTAGCTAGGACTGCAGGCACGTGCCACCACACCCAGAACAAATGTATTTTTTGTAGAGATGGGCTTTCACCATGTTGCCCAGGCTGGTCTTGAACTCCTGAGCTCAAATGATGTCCCCGTCTCGGCCCCCAAACCACTGGGATTACAGGTGTGAGCCAGTGTGCCTGGCCAAGAGCCCCACTGTCTAAAGGCTGAAATTCAGCCGGGAGTGGTGGCTCACGCCTGTAATCCCAGCATTTGGGAGGCCGAAGTGGGTGGATCACGAGGTCAAGAGATCAAGACCATCCTGGTCAACATGGTGAAACCCCGTCTCTACTAAAAATAAAAAGATTAGCTGGGCATGGTGGCACACGCCTGTAGTCCCAGCTACTCGGGAGGCTGAGGCAGGAGAATTGCTTGAACCCAGGAGGCGGAGGTTGCGGTGAGCCAAGATTGCGCCATTGCACTCCAGCCTGGGTAACAAGAGCGAAACTCTGTCTCAAAAAAAATAAATAAATAAATAAAGGCTGAAATTCACTGACACAGATCTTAGACTTCAGGCAATGTGTTGATCAGAATCACCAGCAATAGTTTGCCTTCCTTTTGGGGGTGGATGAGCAACTGTTGGGTGCTCTGGTGATGGGAGCAACTGGAGCAGCGGGCAGATTTGTATCCAGAGATTTATCAAGTTTTTGGTCAAACTAGGTTTTCTAGTGTTACAGATCAAAAGTCATCATGACTCTGGTCCCTGCTGTGGAAGAGGGCCCATCCCAGCTTCCACTGCAGAAAGTCTCTAGGGAATTTACTGATAGTGCTGCAGCTTAACTAAATAGCTTGGATTTTTCTCTCTTTCACTGGTATAAAAGATGGAAACTTGGAAGCCTGTAGCCAGTGCCTGTATATCCAGTCAGGGTGTATACATTGAGACATAATCCACCCTAAATAGTGCGTGCTTTTCTCAGGGACTTTTTAGACAAACTTGAACTGAACTCTCTCTTAGCAAATGAAATGTTGACTCAATCAACAGATATTTAAGTACTTACTATGAGCCTAAGAAAGTTTTATTTTGTGAAGGGGCAAAAATTCAAAAGAGTTATGAACCCTAAGTCATTCATTTCACAAATTTTTTGTATAGCAATTTCTGTTTATGTGGATGAAATGGAATCAAGAGGAAAACTGTAATGATTAATTCCATCTGCCTTTGGGAGCTGGAATTAATCAATTACAGTTATCTTGATTTCTAGTTCTTAATCTGATTTTAAAGTTTTCTGCTGGGGGTGGTGGCGCACACCTGTGGTCCCAGCCACTTGAATGGCGGAGGTGGGAAGATCAGTCGAGCCCAGGAATTTGAGGCTGCATTGCACTCCAGCCTGGGTGACTGTGAGACCCAGTCTCTTTTTTTTTAAAGATGGGGTTTCACCATGTTGGTTGGGCTGGTCTTGAGCTCTCGCCCTCAGGTGATCCACCCGCCTTGGCCTCCAAAGTGCTTGGATTACAGGTGTGAGCCACCACGCCTGGCCAAGACCCAGTCTCTCAAAAAAAATTTTTTTTTTTTTTCTAATTTTAAATCACTATAATGTACAATTTTTTTTTTTGGTGGTGGGGAGGAAGATAATTTCATCTTAATAAATATCCATTTGGAATCTAGGTAACATTAGCTACAGTATTTAGGCAGGTACTTTAAAACTAAATTAAAGCATGACTCAACTATATGCAACTAGGAATGCATCAGCTCATTTGGCTGTTCAGTCTAACTCTACAGCAGATGCTTTCAGATTAATCGCAATGTCACTGTTTTCTCCCAATACACTGCCATAGGACCAACAGGTTTGTGTGCCCACTGCACAGTAACAGATCCATTACACGGAGACAGCAAGGATATGGCCGAGAGTTTAATGACAGCAGGGCGCTGATTGAGGAGATGGGAAAAGACCCTCAAACCCATCTCTCCAAGGAGTTCTGGGCTTGGTTGTTGTTTTTTGTTTTTTTGTTTTTGTTTTTTTTGGAGTGGGAGTTTCTCTCTTGTTCCCCAGGCTGGAGTGCAATGGTGCATCTTGGCTCATTGCAACTTCTGCCTCCCAGGTTCCAGAGATTCTCCTGCTTCAGTCTCCCTAGTAGCTGGAATTACAGGCGTCCACCACAATGTCAGTGAATTTTTAGTAGAGACGGGTTTTTATCATGTTGGCCAGGCTGGTCTTGAACTCCTGACCTCAGGTGATCCACCCACCTCAGCCTCCTAGAGTGCTGGGATTACAGGCGTGAGCCACTGAGATTGGCCCACAGCTTGGGTTTTAAAGGCTCTGATGAAGGGCAAAGGGCCAGAGATTTGGGGTTGTCAATTTGTTGGGGCAAAGGGGACGAAATCATCAGGATGTGGAAACTGCATTCATTGCTGAATCAGCTTTTTCTGGGGTCCCTCAGACCAGCTGGCATCAGTGGGGTCCTGCAGATCAGCTGGCCTAATTGTTTTACCAGTATGTGGGATCTGAAGGCATGTCTCAAAGTGAAAACCTTTAATAATGTTCAAGTTATCTCTAGAGCAGTTAAGGGGAACTAAAATCTTCTAACAGAGTCTACATGATCCTAGGATAATAGGCACCAAACAACTATGAGGAAGCAGGTCAGGGAGCAAGCTGACATCATTATTAACGCTGAATGTGTGGCAAACTTGGTTTAGTTTTGTTTTTCCCCCTCACTTCTTCCCCGATTAATTTTTTTTTTTTTTTTTTTGAGATGGAGTTTTGCTCTTGTTGCCCAGTCTGGAGTGCAATGGTGCAATCTCGGCTCACCGCAACCTCTGCCTCCCAGGTTCAAGCGATTCTCCTGCCTCAGCCTCCAGAGTAGCTGGGATTCCAGGCACGTGCCACCACAGCCAGCTAATTTTGTATCGTTAGTAGAGACGGGGTTTCTCCATGTTGGTCAGGCTGGTCTCGAACTCTCAACCTGAGGTGATTTGCCCACCTCAGCCTCATTACAGGCAGGAGCCACTGTGCCCGGCCAATTTATTTTTTCTAATCTTATAAAGTTTATAGGGGCGGTTTCAACGTTGGAGTTAGATGAAGACTTGCTTTAGTTCTATAACTAAAAGGTCTTTTAGGGTGGCTTTCTCATAACAAAGCAAAGACCTTCTGCAAAGAGGAATTTAAGTTTCCACTTCTTGCAATGCAGAAGACTTCTCAAAGTTTCAAAGGGCTCTTGCAGGCCTTTTCCCCATCTCTCTCACTAGAAAGAGAGCTGTTTTTTCTTTCTTTCTTCTTTCTTCCTTCCTTCCTTTCTTCTTCCTTCCTTCCTTCCCTCTCTCCCTCCCTCCCTCCCTCCTTCCTTCCTTCCTTTCTTCTTTCTCAGCCTCCAGAGTAGCTGGGATTATAGGCGTGTGCCACCACACCTGGCTAATTTTTGTATTTTTTTTAGATGCAGTCTTGCTCTGTCGCCCAGGCTAGAGTGCAGTGTCACAATCTCAGCTCACTGCAACCTCCGCCTTCCAGGTTCAAGCAATTTTCCTGCCTCAGCCTCCCAAGTAGCTGGGATTACAGGTGCCTGCCACTGTGCCCAGCTATTTTTTTTTTTGTATTTTTAGTAGAGACAGGGTTTCACCATGTTGGTCAGGCTAGTCTTGAACTCCTCACGGGGTGATCCACCTGCCTCGGCCTCCCAAAGTGCTGGAATTAGAGGAGTGAGCCACCACACCCAGCCTGAATTTTGTATTTTTAGTAGAGACGGGATTTCACCATGTTGGCCAGGCTGGTCTCAAACTCCTGATCTCAAATGATCCACCCACCTCGGTCTCCCAAAGTGCTAGGATTACTGGAGTGAGCCACCGCCTTACCCAGCCGAGAGCTATTTTTCTTCCTCTTTCTTTCTCTTTCTTTTGCTTATTAAAACTCTGCTAAAGAGCTGGGTGTGGTGGGGGGTGGGTGGGGAAGCTCTTGTTCTAGGCGCCACAAACTTCCCCTTGCTTCACTGAGAAGCCAGTGTCTCCCTCACAGCACTTTGAATTATTAGAATCAAAGCCCAGCTTCCTTCTATCTATGGTAAACCCAGGGGCTACTATTATTTCCCCTTCATGCTTTCAAGCAGTTACCTTTTTTTTAGTGATAGAAGATTTGGGAATGACCTAAAGAATACAGCTTTTTTTGTAGACAGTGTACAGAGAGGAAAATCAATAAGTAAATCAGTAAAAGAACAAAAAACATAGCTTGCTTTCTCTCTCTCTCTTTTTGAGACAGGGTTTGCTCTGTCACAGGGGCTGCAGTGCAGTGGCACAATCTTAGCTCACTGGAGCCTCCAACTCCTGGGCTCAGGTGATCCTCCCCACTGGGCCTCCTAAAGTGCTGAGATTATAGACATGAGCCGCTACTCCCAACCAGCTTTCTCTATACACCTTAGTCTTTTTCTGTAGCATATCACCAGTTGCTTAATTACCTTGTTTTTTTCCTTTTTGAGACAGAGTCTTGCTCTGTCACCATGCTGGAGTGCAGCGGCTCAATAATAGCTCACAACATCCTTGAATTCTTGGGCTCAAGGGATCTGCCTGCCCCGGCCTGCTAAACCATGAGCCACCCAGCCTTAATCTCTCTCTCTTTTTATTTTTTAAAGACAGAGTCTTACTTTGTTGCCTAGGCTGGAGTGCAGTGGTGCGATCTCGGTTTACTGTGACTTCCCAGGTTCAAGCTCACTGCAACCTCTGCCTCCCTCTTTCAAGCAATTCTCCTGCCTCAGCCTCCCAAGTACCTGGGATTACAGGTGCCTGCCACCACATCCCTAACTCCTGACCTCAGGTGATTCAGTTGCCTCTGTCCCCCAAAGTGCTGGGATTACAGGCGTGGGCCACTTCGCTTGGCCCTTAATCTCTTTTCTCACAAAATTTGATGTTTGCTGTGTGTGTGTGTGTTTTTTTTTTTTTTTAGACAGGGTATCGAAAAAGTGTTGGGATCACAGGTGTGAGCTACTGTGCCCAGCCAAGTGCTCATATCCATTTAGTTTAATTTTTAGTACCAGTTTATTAGAGCTTGGAGAAGGTAACTCATTGTTACTTTCCTGTACCAGAAACACAGATATTTTCTTAACATTTCCATTGAACAGATGATTATTTTCTTTTTTTTCGAGATGGAGTATTGTTCTGTCACCCAGGCTGGAGTGCAGTGGTGGGATCTTGGCTCACTGCAAGCTCCCCCTCCTGGGTTCTAGCAATTCTCCTGCCTCAGCCACCCAAGTAGCTGGGACCACAGGTGCGTGCCACCACACTGGGCTCATTTTTGTATTTTTAGGAGAAATGGGGTTTCACCATGGTGGCCAGGCTGGTCTTGAACTCCTGACCTCAAGTGATCTGCCTGCCTCAGCGTCCCAAAATGCTGGGATTACAGGAGTGAGCCACCATGACCAGACACAGCATTTTGATTTTAGGAACACAATCCTATCTTCACTTTACTGCTAGGGAAACCAGTCCTCCCTCTCTGAGGTTGTAAAACCTTCCCTCTGGGTAGGGCAGATAGCAGTAAACAATTTGGTGACACACCTCTCTAAAACTGGATTTTCTTTTCTTTCTTTCTTTTTTTTTGAGACAGCGTCTCGCTCTGTTGCCCAGGCTGGAGTGCAGTGGTGCAATCTCAGGTCACTGCAACCTCCACCTCCCGGGTTCAAGTGATTCTTCATTCCTTGGCCTCCCGAGCAGCTGGGACTACAGGTGCACATCATCACACCCGGCTCATTTTTTATATTTTTGGTAGAGATGGGTTTTCACCATGTTGGCCAGGCTGGTCTGAAACTCCTGACCTCAGGTGATCCACCCACCTCAGCTTCCCAAGGATTGCAAGCAAGAGCCACCTTGCCTAGCCTAAAATTGGTCTTTCTATTAGAGAGATGGTTGTTCTGAGCCGGGCGCGGTGGCTCACACCTGTAATCCCAGCACTTTGGGAGGCTGAGGCGGGTGGATCACGAGGTCAAGAGATTGAGACCATTCTGGTCAACATGGTGAAACCCCGTCTCTACTAAAAATACAGAAAATTAGCTGGGCATGGTGGTGCGTGCCTGTAATCCCAGCTACTCAGGAGGCTGAGGCAGGAGAATAGCCTGAACCCAGGAGGCGGAGGTTGCAGTGAGCCGAGATCGCGCCATTGCACTCCAGCCTGGGTAACAAGAGTGAAACTCCATCTGAAAAAAAAGAGAGATGGTTGTTCTGGAATCTTTTTCCCTAATACTATTACTCTGAGTAGAGAAGGCATATTTTACATAATGTCTCATGGTGTAGCTGCTCTATACTTTACATTTTCACCACATCCAATTTCTTGACATCCTCTCTAATATACTAATTTAATCATGTCATCATCCCATAAATCAAAATTTCCACATTCTCTGTAGCCTATTTACTGATTCTAATCCTCTCCCATATACTAATTTAATCATGCCACTCCATATATCAAAATTTCCCATTATCTATAGCCTATTTACTCATTCACCAAATGAGTGAATATTTGAAAGTTATTAGAATAGTGCCCGGTGCAAGTTCTAACAAATCAAAGTTTTTTAAAAAAGTGGCCGAGTGCTATGTCTCATGCCTGT
The DNA here is from genome assembly GCF_030222135.1 of Aotus nancymaae. Taxonomy (NCBI): domain Eukaryota; kingdom Metazoa; phylum Chordata; class Mammalia; order Primates; family Aotidae; genus Aotus; species Aotus nancymaae. The sequence continues at coordinate 37,570,962 of NW_026988471.1, forward strand.
AATCCTAGTACTTTGGGAGGCCAAGGACAGATTGCTTGACTTCAAGACCAGTTTGGCAACACAGTGAGACCCTGTCTCTACAAAAACAAAACTTACCCAGGCATGGTGGCAAGTTCCTGTAGTCCCAACTACTTGGGAAGCTAAGGCAGGAGGATCGCTTGATCTTGGAGATCAAGGCTGCAATGAGCTGAGTGGCGCCACTACACTCCAGGCTTTGTGGCAGAGCAAGTCTGAGAAAGAAAGAGAGAAAGAAAGAAGGGAAGAAAGGAAGGAAGAAAGAAAGGAAAAAAGAAGGGAGGGAAGGAAGGAAAGGAAAAAGAAAGAAAGTGGCTGGGCGTGGTGGTTCATGCCTGTAATTCCTGCACTTTGGGAGGCTGAGGTGGGTGGATCACAAGGTCAAGAGATCGAGACCATCCTGGCCAACATGGTGAAACCCCAACTCTATTAAAAATATAAAAATTAGCTGGGTGTGGTGGCGTGTACCTGTAGTCCCAGCTACTTAGGAGTCTGAGGCAGGAAAATCGCTTGAACCCGGGAGATGGAGGTTGCAGTGAATGCCACTGCACTCCAGCCTGGTGACAGACACTATCTCAAAAAAAAAAAAGAAAAAGAAAAAGAAAAAGAAATTACTTGGTCAAAAATGACAAGGGTTTTTTTTCCTCTGATTATATGTACTGTATGAAATGTACTCCATAGCAGCTGCGGTTGCTCACACCTGTAATCCCAGAGGTGGGCGGATCACCTGAGGTCGGGAGTTCCAGACCAGCCTGACCAACATGGAGAAACCCTATCTCTACTAAATATGCAAACTTAGCTGGGCACATGCCTGTAATCCCAGGTGCTTAGGAGGCTGAGGCAGGAGAATTGCTTGAACCTGGGAGGCGGAGGTTGCAGTGAGCTGAGATCGCATCATTGCACTCCAGTCTGGGCAAGAGGAGTAAAACTCTGTCTCAAAAAAAAAAAAAAAAAAGAAAGAAAGAAATGTACTTCATAAATTACCATCCCACCTCAACTTCATTTTTAAGATCTCTGTTTGTTTTTTGTTTTGAGACAGGGTCTTGCTCTGTCATCCAGGCTGGAGTCCAGTGGTGAGATCTTGGCTCACCACAATCTCCGCCTCCCAGATTCAAGTGATTCTCCTGCCTCAGCCTTCCCAGTAGGTGGGAATACAGGCATGTGCCACCACACTGGACTAATTTTTGTATTTTTAGTAGAGATGAGGTTTCACCATGTTGCCCAGGCTGGTCTCCAATGCTTGACCTGATCCACGTACCTCAGCCTCCCAAAGTCCTGGGATTATAGGTGTAAGCCACAGCGCCAGGCTTGAGACCTCTTTTAGTACCCAACACCAAATTAAAATTTGTGATAGTTTGTCTAGGGCAGGGCTACTTTGCCTTTGCACCATGATAAAGAACAGTATAAGAAGACTGATCATTATGTTAAATTCTGATTTTCTTCTATTCATTTTTAAAAATCACTTTTAAAGAATATTTCTTGGCTGGGCCAGGTGCGGTGGCTCTCAGCTATAATCCCTAGCACTTTGGGAGGCTGAGCCAGGAGGATCACCTGAGGTTGGGAGTTTGAGACCAACCTGACCAACATGGAGACACCTCGTCTCTACTAAAAATACAAAATTAGCCGGGTGTGGTGATGCATGCCTGTAATCCCAGCTACTCGGGAGAATTGTTTGAACCTGGGAGGTGGAAGTTTGTGGTGAGCCGAGATCACGCCATTGTACTCCAGCCTGGGCAACAAGAGTGAAACTCCGTCTCAAAAATAATATTTCTTGGCTGAACGTGGTGGCTCATGCCTGTAATCACAACACTTTGGGAGGTCCAGGGGGGAGGATTACCTAAGCCCAGGAGTTGGATACGTGCCTGGGCAACATAGTGAGATCTCATCTCCACTGATTAAAAAAAATTTTAAATAATATTTCTTGCTAAAATTAAACTGAATGAACTTCAGAATCTAATATGAGCCATTACCCAGACATGGCAGAGCACATACATGTGGTCCCAATACTTGGGAGGCTGAGGTGGGAGGATCGATTGAGCCCAGGAGGTTGAGCCTGCCGTGAGTCATGATCAGGCCACTGTATTCCAGCCTGGGTGATAGAGTGAGACCCCATCTCAAATTAAATAACATAATATAACATAACATAACATAACATAACAACATAACATAACATAACACAACATAAGTCACTTTGGACTTGGCAGAGAAAGTTGTGTGTGTTTGTGGGTTTGAGGGTGAGGAAGGCAAACCTTTGGAAGGAGATGGAAGAGAGGTAGAAAAGCAGAGAATGTGAGAGGAGGGACACCAACTGGAGTGAGAGAGGCTCTAGGTGGACCAAGGGTAAGGGTTGACCTAGGAAAGGAGGTGGCACCATTTGAACTCAGTGACAACCAGCCACAGGAGAGGGCCATTCTGAGAACTTGTGTTAGGAAGTGGGCTGGGTACCAGTCTCTTAGAAGTCAGTGATTTGCATCAGCAGTTCCTGAGAACTCTAACTAAGAGGTTAAAGAGAAGGGGCAAAAAGGTAGGGAAATTGCCCCAGTCTCATCACCTTAAAAAGAGTAACTGGCCAGGCAGGGTGACTCATGGCTGTAATCCCAGCACTCTGGGAGGCTGAGGCAGGAGGATAGCTTGAGCTCAGGAGTTAGAGACCATCCTGGGCAACATGGCAAGACCTTGTCTCTACTAAAAATTAAAACAAGCAAACAAATAAACAAACAAACAAATATCAGCAGGGAGGGCATGGTTGGCATAAGCCTGTAGTCTCTGTTACTCTGGAAGCTGAGGCAGGAGAATCACCTGGGCTCAGGAAGTCCAGTCTGCAATGAGGCATGATCCTGCCACTGCACTTCCCCGTGGGAGAAAGAATGAGACCCTGTTTCAGAAACAAAAACAAGTGCAGTGGCTAACACCTATAATCCCAGCACTTTGGTAGGCCGAGGTGACAGTTTTTGTTTTTTTTGTTTTTTTTTAAAGACAGGGTTTCATCTTGTTGGTCAGGCCGGTCTTGAACTCCTGAGCTCAGGTGATCCGCCCGCCTTGGCCTCCAAAGTGTTTGGATTACAGGCATGAGCCACCACGCCCGGCCGAGGTGGGAGTTTGAGACCAGCCTGACCAACATGGTAAAACCCCATTTCTACTAAGAATACAAAAATTAGCCAGCCATGGTGGCACGAATCCCAGCTACTCAGGAGGCTGAAGCAGGAGAATTGCTTGAACTCGGTAGTTGGAGGTTGCAGTAATCGGAGATCGCGTCACTGCACTTCAGTCTGGGTGACAGAGTGAGACTCTGTCTCTTATTTTTAATTTTTTTTTAATTTTTATTTTTAAAAAGACAGGGTTTCACCATGTTGGCCAGGCTGGTCTCGAACTCCTGACCTCAGGTGATCCGCCCGCCTTGGTCTCCCAAAGTGCTGAGATTACAGGCTTAGGCCACCATGCCCAGCCAAGACTCAGTCTCAAAAAAATAATAAAACAAACAAACAAAAAACAGGCTGGGCACGGTGGCTCACGCCTATAATCCCAGCACTTTGGGAGGCTGAGCCAGGTGGATCACAAGGTCAAGAGATTGAGAGCATCCATCCTGGCTAACAGGATGAAATCTCGTCTCTACTAAAAATACAAAGATTAGCTGGGGGTGGTGGCACGCGCCTGTAGTCCCAGCTGCTCAGGAGGCTGAGACAGGAGAATCGCTTGAACCCGGGAGGTGGAGGTTGCAGTGAGCTGAGATCACACCACTGCACTCCAGCCTGGCAACAGAGAGAGACTCCATCTCAAAACAAAACGAAACAAAGCAAAAAAGGATGGGGAGTAACTGAAGTTTGCCTTGACACTAGTTTATACTTGTAGAACACACACACACACACACACACACTCACACACACAAACACAGAGGCCAAAATCTTTTCACTCTGGAGTATAAGGTATAGCTTAAAATGAAAATGAACAGTTTGTCACATATTGGTTGTAACTCTTTTGGACTGATTTTTTACGAGGTCAAATGTTTTCCTTCACACTACAGTAACAATTGGCATTTATATGAGCTCTTTGTAGGTTTACAGAGGGCTTTAACCAGCAAAATCTAACAATCCACCAAAACTACATTAATATAATCAGTCAATCATGCAATGAATAAAAGCTATGGGAGATTATTGAAATGATGACAATAAGAAGATATGCTTTGAGGGTTATATGGAACTTAAATCTCAAGGAGTGATTAATTTGTGATGTTTTCTACACCTTTGTCTGATAATCTTTTCATTTGGTTTTTGCAAATCTCCCTTGGTTTTTACATTTGCAGGAATTCAGCGTTTACCACCTTGTACCATTTTTCAGGATCACAGTCCTAAAAAACATTCCGGATCATGCCAGAAGCCAGTTAAGTCTGTGACCAGAAATTTGTAGCAGAAACAAGTCTTTTTTTTCTTATATATATATATTTTTTAAAGACAGGGTTTCACCATGTTGGTCAGGCTGGTCTTGAACTCTCGACCTCAGGTGATCCGCCCACCTTGGCCTCCAAAGTGCTTGGATTACAGGCGTGAGCCACTACGCTCGGCCGCAGAAACAAGTCTTTTGCACTCTTTTCCACTGGAGGGGTTTATAGAGAGTGATCTGCTGGATTAAATTCAACCCCATCTGGTGCATTTCTTTCCAGCTTCTGCACCTTTCTCAAGATTGTACTGAGAGCACATCCCAAAGGAGCAGGCATTTTAATTGCCCTATACAAGCTAAGCAAACAAGAAATACCCTGGCCCTCTCAGAGGTGTTCGCACCAAAGTGACTCCATTTTGAGTGAGGGCTAGGAAAATGAGGCTGAGACTTGCTGGGTTGCATTCTCAGAAAGTTAGGCATTCCCAGCCACTGAGGTTAAGGGAACAAATTAATAATATTTACTGGCCGGGCATGGTGGCTCATGCTTGTAATCCCAGCACTTTGGGAGGCTGAGGCGTGCGGATAACTTGAGGTAAGGAGTTCGAGACCAGCCTGGCTAACATGGTGAAACACCATCTCTACTAAAAACACAAAAATTAGCCAGATGTGGTGGTGCATGCCTGTAATCCTAGCTACTGGGGAGGCTGAGGCACAAGAATCACTTGAACCTGGGAGGTGAAGGTTGCAGTGAGCCGAGATTGCACCATTGCACTCCAGCCTGGGTGACAGTGTGAGACTCTGTCTAAAAAAAAAAAGGTTACTAAACAGACCCAGACTTGGGAGTGTCCAGATATCCTGATATATGCAGAACAAAAGCATTCCTAATTTTGCTTTAAATATAATAATATTGGCCGGGCGCAGTGGCTCATGCCTGTAATCCAAGCACTTTGGAGGCCAAGGCGGGTGGATCACCTGAGGTCGGGAGTTCAAGACCAGCCTGACCAACATGGTGAAACCCTGTCTTAAAAAAAAGAAAAAAGAAAAAAAATAAATATAATATTGATTCTTGCAAAATATAGAATTAAGAAAATTAATCCTTCACTACAAAACCTTGTAGTAGAGTGCATCTCCTCATATACAGGACTATTGTATCTAGGGTGGACACCTTCCTCCTCTTTCGGGAACATCCTACCCTGTCTAAGGAGCTATGGAGTAGCTGTCCTTTCACCACTTTCTTTTCTTTTTTTTTTTTGAAATGGAGTCTCGCTCTGTTGCTCAGGCTAGAGTGCAGAGGCGCTATCTTGGCACACTGCAACCTCTGCCTCTTGGGTTCAAGAGATTCCCCTGCCTCAACCTCCTGAGTAGCTGGGATTACAGGCGCCTGCCATTGCGCCCGGCTAATTTTTGTATTTTTGGTAGAGACGGGGTTTCACTGTCTTGGCCAGGCTGGTCCCGAACTCCTGACCTCGTGATCCACTCGCCTCGGCCTCCCAAAGTGTTGGGATTACAGGTGTGAGTCACCGCTCCCGGCCACCACTTTACTTTCTTAGTAAACTTGCTTTTGCTTTGCACTGCTAACTCGCTCTGAATTCCTTCTTGCCTAAGATCCAACAACTCTCTCTTGGGGTCTGGATCGGGACGCCTTTGCTGTAGCAGCCCTATCGCTCTTATCCACGGCACCTTCTCCTCACATAGGATTTGCCCAGAGGGTTCATGTGCTTTGATTCTAAGGCAAAAGTGCTTTTCCAGGTCTACTATCATTCAGTACCTGGCACGAGGTTTTTCGTCCTTAAAAAGGAGATTATTTGAAATGTACGTCGTGGTAATGGAGAGGTGTAGCCCGAGATGACATGGCGTTTTATTATTATTATTATTATTATTATTATTATTACAGAAGAATCTCAGCCCCCGCCCGCACTCTGCTCTCGAAGTCCCGCGACTCTCAGACCTCCAAGCAGGACTACAAATCAGAGGATTCTGGGGGAAGGAAGTGACGATCGGCGCAAAGCATGCTGGTCTCAGGCGGGCTCCGCTCAACAATCCTTCCTCCCAGCGTGGTTCCTGGAGTACCCAGTGTTGCAAGGAGTTTTTTAAACGGTATTTTTCTCGTTTGTCAGGATTAAACGTTAAGTACCACTTGGTTTTGAGTACAGCCTTATGTATCGTGTGGCTTTCCAGGACCAGAAATCTAAGCTCTAGAGCTGTAGCCTCTGGCCCCTCGTTTGTGCATCCTTCAAACAAATTTTAAGGGGCAGTTGTCATAAATCGGGTGCCTCTTGGTGGCGGGATCCAGCTGAGACAGAGCCAGAGAGTGAGTGGGTGGATATCAGGAGAGTTCTCTGCTTAAGTTGAGGAATGGGGCTAACTCCTTTCATCGATGGAAGGGAAAAGCAAGAGTTGAAGGGTTTGAGCATCATCTGCAGGCCAGAGTGAAAACGATTTGGAATGTGGTTGCGGACCGGAATAGATCTGGGCCAGATGAATTTCCCCAGACTGCACCTGCGGCAGCTCGGTGTCCCCCCACTCGGCTTCAGGCTGAACTGTACATATTAACTATTTTACTGATAAACAAAAATTCTCTTTTTTTTTTTTTTTTTTGAGACGGAGTTTCGCTCTTGTTACCCAGAGTGGAGTGCAACGGCGCGATCTCCGCTCACCTCAACCTCTGCCTCCTGGGTTCAAACAATTCTCCTGCCTCAGCCTCCCGAGTATCTGGGACTACAGGCGAACGCCACCACGCCCAGCTAATTTTTGCATTTTTTTAGTAGAGACGGGGTTTCACCGTGTTGACCAGGATGGTCTCGATCTCTTGACCTCATGATCCACCCGCCTCGGCCTCCCAAAGTGCTGGGATTATAGGTGTGAGCCACCGCGCCCGGCCAAAGTTTCCCTTTTTAATCATTCTCTCTCTTTCTCTCTTTTTTTTTTTTTTAAATAAGACGGGGTTTCACCATGTTGGTCAGGCTGGTCTTGAACCCCGACCTCAGGTGATCCACCCGCCTTGGCCTCCAAAGTACTTGGATTACAGGCGTGAGCCACCATGCCCGGCCAACAAAAATTCTCGAGCTGTCTTTACACGTGTTCTTTCCCCTAACTGTAGTATCAATTCCTTGTATATGTATTTACTTGTATTAAGTAGCTTATTACGAACTTGAGGCAAATCACAGATGTTCTCTGTCTCTAGGACAGGATGGAGATTAGGGATAAGACATTTGCTTAAGTGGAACATACATTAACCAGCATTGGTGGTTGTTTCAGATCTAGCCAGGTGGCAATCATGAGTGAATGGATGAAGAAAGGCCCCCTAGAATGGCAAGATTACATTTACAAAGAGGTCCGAGTGACAGCCAGTGAGAAGAACGAGTATAAAGGATGGGTTTTAACTACAGACCCAGTCTCTGCCAAGTGAGTATGCGTCCTACTTGCCTGAAATCTTTGATACACTTTTGTGCAGCCTGTATGTTATAGCCAAACTAAGAAAGCAGATAAAGGCTAATTATTAATATTTTCATATAAGAATTTTTTGTTTGTTTGAGACAGGGTCTCACTGTCACCCAGGCTGGAGTGCAGTCCTGCGATCTTGGCTCTCTGTAACCTCCACCTTGCAGGTTCAAGTGATTCTCCTGCTTCAGCCTCCAGAGTAGCTGGGACTACAGGCATTTGCCACCCATGCCTGGCTAATTTTTGTATTTTTTGTAGAGACAGGGTTTTGCCACGTTGCCCAGGTTGGTCTTGAACTCCTGAGCTCAAAGGATCTGCCCACGTTAGCCTCCCAAAGTGCTGGCATTACAGGCTGAGTCACTGTACCCAGCCTACATATAAGAACTTAACTGCTGGCGGGGCATGGTGGCTCATGCCTGTAATGCTAGCACTTTGGGAGGCCAAGGCAGGCAGATCATGAAGTCAAGAGATTGAGACCATCCTAGTCAACATGGTGAAACTCCTTCTCTACTAAAAACACAAAAATTAGCTGGGCGTAGTGTCGAGATTCTGTAATCTCAGCTACTCGGGAGGCTGAGGCAGGAGAATCGCTTGATCCCAGGTGTCGGAGGTTGTGGTAAGCCGAGATTGCACCATTGCACCCCAGCCTGGGCAATAAGAGCGAAATGCCATCTCAAAAAAAAAAAAGAACTTAACTGCCTTTGAACTAAGTGCTATTCCAACTACAAATTACCTTATCAGACCAGACAAGTTCATAGAAATGGGGCACAGAAATTATTCTTACTATACATATTTCTTTTTTGAGACAAAGTCTTGCTGTGTCATCTAGACTGGAGTGATGCAGTGGTGCAATCTCAGCTCACTGCAACTTCTGCCTCTCAGGTTCAAGCGATCCTTGTGCCTCAGCCTCCTGAGTAGCTGGGGTTACATGCATGTACCACCATGCCTGGCTAATTTTTGTATTTTTAGTAGAGATGGGGTTTCACCATGTTGGCCAGGCTGGTCTTGAACTCCTGACCTCAGGTTATCCGCCTGCCTTGGCCTTCCAAAGTATCAGGATTATAGGTGTGAGGCACTGCGTCCGGCCAATTTAATATATTTTTAATGGGAAGTTTCAAACATACACAAATGTGAAAATAGTAAAACAGACACTAACTTTACACTCCCTCCAAATATTTTAAATACAATTCTAGACATCATATAATTTTTTGGTTTTTTGTTTTTTTTTTTGAGATGGAGTCTAGCTCTGTCTCCTAGGCTGGAGTACAGTAGTGGGAGGATCTGGGCTCACTGCAACCTCCTGCTCCCGGGTCAAGTGATTTTGTGCCTCAGGCTCCTGAGTAGCAGTGACTACACGCCTGTGCCACCACACCTGGCTAATTTTTTTTTTGAGACAGAGTATCCCTCTGTCACTCAGGCTAGAGTACAGTGGAGCAGTGTTGGCTCACTACAGTCTCCACCTCCTGAGTTCAAGTGATTCCCCTGCCTCAGCCTTCTGAGTAGCTGGGAGAATTATAGGCAAGTACCACCACACCCGGCTAATTTTTGTATTTTTAGTAGAGACGGGATTTTGCCATGTTGGCCAGGCTGTCTCAAACTCCTGACCTCAGGTGTTCTGCCCACCTCGGTCTCCCAAAGTGCTAGGATTGCAGGTGTGAGCCACAGCACCTGGCCTAATTTTTATATTTTTAGTAGAAATGAGGTTTCACCATATTGGCCAGGCTGGTCTTGAACTCCTGACCTCAAGTGATCTGCCCACCTTGGCCTCCCAAAGTGCTAGGATTATAGGTGTGAGCCACAGTCCCCAGCCTATAATTTCATTTATAAGTATTTCAATATATCTTTTAAAAGATAAGGACTTTGTCATCCAACACGGTGGTTTAAAAAAAAAAGATAAGGACTTTTAAATAAATGTAACCACAATAACTTTTTTTTTTTCTTTTTGAGACAGAGTCTCACTCTCTTGCCCAGGCTGGAGTGCAGTGGCACAATCTCAGCTCACTGCAACCTCTGTCTCCTGGGTTCTAGCGATTCTCCGGCCTCAGCCTCCCAAGTAGCTGGGACTACAGATGCATATTTTTAGTAGAGATGAGTTTCACCATGTTAGCCAGGATGGTCTTGATCTCCTGACCTTATGATCCACCCACCTTGGCCTCCCAAAGTGTTGGGATTACAGGTGTGAGCCATGGCACCTGGCTTTTTTTTTTTTTCTTTTGAGGAGTCTTGCTCTGTTGCCCAGGCTAGAGTTCAGTGGCTCGATCTTGGCTCACTGCAACCTCTGCCTCCCAGGTTCAAGTGACTCTCCTGCCTCAGCCTCCCGAGTAGCTAGGATTACAGACGTGTGCTACCACACCCAGCTAATTTTAGTATTTTTAGTAGAGATGGTGTTTCACCATGTTGACCAGACTCTTCTCAAACTCCTGACCTCAAGTGATTCACCCACCTTGTCCTCCCAAAGTGCTGAGATTACAGGCTTGAGCCACTGTGTCTGGCCTAGTTACTGTTTTTTTAACTCTAAAAGTTAAATACCCTGCCTTCTTTTCTAATACACATTTAAGTCATTCATAACCCTTTTGTTTAATCCTTTAATTGTATCCCATAATGATTGTCTGTAAGCTAGGTAATAAGTTTACATGTTTAGGATCCTTAATGAATGCTTATTGAATAAATGGAAGCATTTGTTGGTGACAGGATTAATTTCAAACAGGAGAGAGTATCATCTATTATTCTAGTGACCTACTTGGGTCGATGATACCTCTGAACTTACTTTTCCTCCAAAGTATCGTCCTTGTGAACTTCCTTGAAGATGGCAGCATGTCCGTGACCGGAATTATGGGACATGCTGTGCAAACTGTTGAAACTGTGAATGAAGGGGACCATAGAGTGAGGGAGAAGCTGATGCATTTGTTTATGTCTGGAGACTGCAAAGCGTACAGCCAGGAGGATCTGGAAGAGAGAAAGAACAGCCTGAAGAAATGGCTCGAGAAGAACCACATCCCCATCACTGAACAGGGAGACTCTCCAAGGACTCTCTGTGTGGCTGGGGTCCTGACTATAGACCCACCATATGGGCCAGAAAATTGCAGCAGCTCTAATGAGATTATTCTGTCCCGTGTTCAGGATCTTATTGAAGGACATCTTACAGCTTCCCAATGAGAGGCCAGAAAGTGTGAACATACTGATTGAAAAAGACTATTTTTTATCCTTCATAAAATGTTTTGAATATGAAGTTCGCCATCCTATTGTAGAATTTTAAAGGTACCTTTGTAGGACTATAAAGGTACGTGAGTGTGTGTGTGTGTATGTGTTTTAATTCTTTGTTGTTTTGGTAAAATAAAAGGAGTGGGTTATGAGTGCTAATTTCCTTGGGAAATTAATGAACTAGGGCAAGGATAGCATTCCATGAATAAAATTAGCACAGGGACATCAGAATTGTATGGGTCTTTTCTTGTGATAGTGTTACATCCCCATTTTTGTTAGGCAAGAAAAGCATTTGGAAAACAATGTAATATGTTAGATTTAATATAAAATATTATGCTAAGATCACAGTCTTGTTAAATCTCTTGCATTAACTATATGTGTATCCTTTTTTGGTTAAAACTTGAAAGTTTTGACTACTAATAAAATCTTTTTTTTGAGACAGAGTTTCACTCTTGTTGCCCAGGCTGGAGTGCAATGAATGGCACAGTCTCAGCTCACTGCAACCTCCACCTCCCGGATTCAAACAATTCTCCTGCCTCAGCCTCATGAGTAGCTGGGATTACAGGCGTGTGCCACCTGCCCAGCTAATTTTTTATATTTTTAGTAAAGACGGGGTTTCTCCATGTTGGTCAGGCTGGTCTCAAGCTCCCAACCTCCAGTGATCCACTCACCTAGACCTCCCAAAGTGCTGGGATTATAGGTGTGAGCCACCTTGCCCTGTCTGTTTTTGTGTTGTGTGTGTGTGTGTGTGTGTGTGTGTGTGTGTGTGTGTGTGTGTTTAAGAGACAGGGTCTTGATATGTTGCCCAGGCTTGTCATGGGCTCAAGTGATCCTTCCACCTTGGCCTCCCAAAGTGCTGAGATTTTAGTTGTGAGCTACCACACCTAGCTGGAAGAAGTATTTTAAAACATTCAGGTTTCAGGGCCTTTGAATACAGTCCGATAACATAGCTATTTTCCTGCATAGTTGTCTAATAACAAGATGGTATAGCCCAATGCCTCTTGCACTTTAGCAAGCATCAGAATCAGCTGCAGGGCTTTTCAAAACAGATTGCTAGATTCTGATTCAGTAGTTCTAGTTGGGACCCAGGAATTTGTGTTTTCAACAAACTCCCAGATACTGATGTTACCATTCCCAGACCACACTTGCAGAAGCAGTTCAGAAACTTTGGGGAACCGAAAGTCCTTCCCTCACGGCTTCAAAGTTCCATGATCCTGAAAGCAAAATTTAGCACACATAGTCTTTCTCCTTGTGACTAAGACTCTCCTGTTCAAACCCTGGGATGTCTTCAGAAAGCAAATAGAAGGGGAATATGAACAAACTGAAGTCAGCATGGAAATGAATCTGACAAGATGAGGAAGGCCTTTGAAAATGAAGAAGCCAGCTGGGTGCCGTGGCTCATGCCTGTAATCCCAGCATTTTGGGAGGCTGGCGGGCGGATCACTTGAGACCAGGATTTGTGACCAGCCTGGGCAACATGGTGAAACCCCCTCTCTACTAAAAAAAATATTGGCTGGGTGCGGTGGCGTGTGCCTATAATCCCAGCTATTCTGGACGGTAAGGCATGAGAATCGCTTTAAATTGGGAGGTGGAGGTTGCAGTGAGCTGAGATTGTATGCACTCCAGCCTAGGTGACAGAACAAGACTTCATCTAAATGAATGAATGAATGAATGAATGCCTGCCATGTAGGAAATTATCCACAGCGTTGATTGGACTAAATGAATGAATGAATGAATGAATGAATGCCATGTAGGAAATTATCCACAGCGTCGATTGGACTTGATCTTGGCTCAGGGACCAGGCCTGGTGCCTTGATATTGGCAGATTTATTTGCCATCGGACTAATGAGCTGGGGACATTAACTGTTTCCTGGCAACTGAGTTCTCTGATGATTGTGTGAACAATTTGCCTGCAAACAAGACCTGAGTGCTTGAAAGGGTAAGTGATCCAGATCTGCCATAGAAACCTTCCTGTTAGGAAATTTCCCTAGCTAGTTCCTCAGCTAAGATTCTCCCCAGGAGTTTCACTCACCTGTTTCTGTTTCCTCCTTGGGGCTGTCAGCATCTGTGATTCCAGATTCCCCAGAGGGAGATTCCTCCCCAAAGCTGGTTCTATTTGCTGCCAGCTCTGGGCGGTAGCCAGGGCAGTCTTTGAACACATTATCAAGAATACTTTTTAAAGTAAAAGAGTGTTTTGACTTCTGTGTATTTTTGGTCTCCTTGAAAGCAAAGGTTTAATCTTTGCACTGATTTCTCACCATCCCTTTTTCATCTGATTTCCTAAATCCACTTTTTTCTTCTAAAGATACTGAAGTGGATTTTTCCATGCACTAAGTTTTTTTTTAAAGTGACATTTAAAACATTCACAATCATTTAATTTGCTGAGAATTGATGAAAATTTCACAATGGTTTTGTTTTAAGAGGCAAGGACCAGCCTGGCCAACATTGTGACACCCATCTCTATTTAAAAAAAAAAAAAGAGGCAAGGTCTCGCTCTGTCATCTAGGCTGGAATGCAGTGTCGAGATTATAGTTCACTGCAGCCTCAGACTCCCAGCCTCAAGTGATACTCCCATCTCAGCCTCCTCAGTAACTAGGACTACAGGCACGCACCACTCATGCAGCTAATTTTTTTTTTTCTTGGATCTGGAGTCTCATTCTGTTACACAGGCTGGAGTGCAGTGGCACCATCTAGGCTCACTGCAATCTCTGCCTCCCAGGTTGAAGTGATTCTCCTGCCTCAGCCTCCTGAGTACTGGGAACTACAAGCATGTACCACCACACCCAGCTAATTTTTTGTATTTTTTTAGTAGAGACGGGGTTTCACCAAGTTGGCCAGGGTGGTCTAAAACTCCTGACCTCAAGTGATCCACCCACCTCAGCCTTTTAAAATTTTGGGATTACAGGCATGAGCCACTGCACCTGGGCCCCATTAAGTGTATTTTTCAAGTAAAAATAAAATTATTCCAGTACCCATACATATTTTTTGCTGTTGCGTATTAGTTTTTAATCCTTTAAAAACTTTTAGGTAATTGTAATCAATGTATATACTTTTTCTTTGTTTCTGTAATATATATATATATATATATATATATATTTTTTTTTTTTTTTTTTTTTTTGAGACAGAGTTTTGCTCTTGTTGCCCAGGCTGGAGTGCAATGGCGCAATCTTGGCTTACTGCAACCTCTGCCTCTTGGGTTCAAGCGATTCTCCCGCCTCAGCCTCCCAAGTAGCTGGGATTACAGGTGTGCGCCACCACGCCTGGCTAATTTTGTATGTTTAGTAGAGACAGAGTTTCTCCATGTTGGTCAGGCTGGTCTCAAACTCCCGGCTTCAGGTGATCCGCCTGCCTTGGCCTCCCAAAGTGCTGGGATTACAAGTGTGAACCACAGTGCCCGGCCCATATTCTTTAAATTAAAAAAGTATGTTTTCTTAGACTTTACTGAGTTTTTAATTTTTTACTTTTTGATACAGGCCCTGGCTCTGTCACAGGTTGGAGTTCAATGGCAAAATCATAGGTCACTGCAGCCTTGATCTCCTAGTTTCAAGCAATCCTTCTGCCTCCAGGTGCAGGCCACCACATAGGCTTTTTTTTTATTATTATTATTAAAGTGAAAGTCTGGTTGTGCTGTCCAGTCTGGTTTTGAACTTCTGAGCTCAAACAATCCTCCCTTCTTAGCCTCCCAAAGTGCTGGGATTATAGGCTTGAGGCACTAACCACACCCAGCCTGTGTTTTTGATGATAGCAATTCTAGTTAGGTTGTGAAGCAGTATCTCTTGTGGTTTCATTTTGAATTTCCCTAGTGAGTTAGGATATTGAGCATCTTTTAATGTGCATATTAAACCATTTGTTTATCTTCTTTGGTGAAACGTTTATTCAGATATTTTGCCCCTCTGACTTTTTTTTTTTTTTTTTTTTTGCAACTTCTTCCAGGAAAGCACTCATTTTAAAAATAGGATGTTTGTGTACTTGAGTGCTAATAGTTCTATATTCTAGAAACAAGTGCTTTAAAAGATAAATAATTTTCTAGGCTGGGCGCTGTGGCTCACACCTGTAATCCCAGCACTTTGGGAGGTTGAGGCAGGTGGATCACCTGAGGCTGGGAGTTCAAGACCAACCTGACCAACATGGAGAAACCCCATCTCTACTAAAAATACAAAATTAGGCCGGGCGCGGTGGCTCACACCTGTCAGCCTAGCACTTTGGGAGGCCGAGGTGGGTGGATCACCTGAGGTCAGGAGTTCAAGACCAGCCTGGTGAAACCCCATCTTTATAAAAAAAAAAAAGGAAGAAAAATTTTAAAAATATACAAAATTAGCCAGGCATGGTGGCACATGCCTGTAATCCCAGCTACTCGGGAGGCTGAGGCACGAGAATCACCTGAACCCGAGAGGTGGAGGTTGAAATGAGCCGAGACTGTCACTGCACTCCAGCCTGGGTGACAGAGCAAGACTCTGGAGAGAGAGAGAGAGAGAGAGATATTTAAGTAGCAAACATTAGAAGCATAAATGTGGAGGACATTTTTGCAACCCCAATATGGGTTTCAAACTAGCCAAGTAGCAAACATTAATTATAAACTAGACAATTGGCTTTCTTGTTAGCTAATTAGATTACATGCTTCAATTAATTGTCTTACTGTAAAAAAGGATGGTATAAATATTTATGAGCTAGAAGTTGTAGCAACAGCTAGAGTTTAAATGGGAAGGTGCACAGGTAAATTTCAGAGACAGAAGGGCACCATTAACGGAAATGTTTCTAATTACTGATTGTTTTGCTTTTGTTCTATAATCAGTGGATTAGTTTCTTTGCCACGTGGGATAGTCCCTTGGTGCCCACCCTATAGCATGGTTCCTGATTTGTAAAGACATCTGTCCTCTAAGGAGCATAGCATGTCTTCACCATTCTGTCTGGTAATCTTACTAATAATTAAGTCCTAAAACAAACTGATTTTTCCAGTTCACACTATAGGAGAAGCATTACTGACCCTAGAAACTAAAGTTTCTAATTAGGCTTCACTAGACATTTAAACATTGTACAGTCAACTGGGAGGATGAGGTGGGTGGATCACCTGAGGTCAGGAGTTTAAGACCAGCCTGGGCATCATGGTGAAACCCCATCTTTATAAAAACAAACAAAAACAAAAAAAATTTCTTCAAATTCTTAAATACTCACAATTCTTGATAACAGCACAATGTACACACAAGCTCTTATTCACACAGCACATGTTTATTAGAGTTGATTTGGCAGAGATTTTCACTTTCTTTTTCTTTTTTTTTTTTTTTGAGACAGTCTTGCTCTGTCACCCAGGCTGAAGTGCAGTGGCACTCTGCTCACTGCAACCTCTGCCTCCTGGGTTCAAGTGATTCTCCTGCCTCAGCCTCCTGAGTAGCTGGGATTACAGGCATGTGCCACGACACCTGGCTAATTTTTTTATATTTTTGTAGAGATGAAGTTTCACCATGTTGGCCAGGCTGGTCTTGAACTCCTGACCTCAGGTTATCCACCTGCCTCAGCTTCCCAAAGTGCTGGGATAACAGGCGTGAGCCACCGTGCCCAGCTGAGATTTTCACTTTCTGTAGTCCAAAATATATTTTCATTTTCAGAGATGTCGGCATAATTTACACCTAATAACTCTTAGACTTTGTTAGTGATTACTTACCTCATTTTGTTTAAAGCAGGGTTTTCTTTACCTTGGCCATTTGACATTTTGGACTGAATAATTTTGTGTTTGGGTATCCTGTGGCTTGCGGGATTTTTAGTAGCATCCCTGGCCTCTAAGCAATAGATGCCAGTAGCACCTCCCACCCCACAAGCTGTGAAAACCAACAGTATCTTTGGACATTGCCAAATGTTCCCTGCCCTCTCAAAACTGTCCCCATTTGAAAACCATTAGTTTAAAACAAATAAAAACTACATCGAGCCGGGTACAGAGGCTCAAGCCTGGAATCCCAGTACTTTGGGAGGCAGAGGTGGGTGGATTGCTTGGGCCCTGGAATTGGAGACCAGCCTAGGCAATGGCAAAACCTCATTTCTACTAAAAGTACAAAAAAAAAAAAAAAATTCCTGGGAAGAGAAAAAAAACTTTTTTTAAATTAGCCTGGTATGATGGTGGATGCCTGTAATCCCAGTTACTCAAGAGGCTGAGGTGGGAGGATCACTTGAGCCTGAGAGGCAGAGATCACACCGCTGCACTCCAGCCTGGCCTACAGAGCAAGACCCTGTCTCAAAAAACAAAAACACAAAGAAACCCCTACATTGTTCCTGGGTGAGGAAACTTCTTTATAGTCTTTGTACAGGATAGGGCCCCATATTTGTTAATCTCTATGGACAAATAAAGTTTTATTTGAAAGGCTAACATTGTTATTAAAATAGATTTGAAACTCAAGGATAGACCAGCCTGGGCAACATTGTGAAACCCTGACTCTACAAAAAGTACAAAAAATTAGCTGGCCATGGTGGCATGTGCCTATAGGCCTAGCTACTCTGGAAGCTGAGGTAGGAGGCTCAACCCTGAGCCCAGAAGGTTGAGGCTGCAGTGAGCAGTGATCATGCCACTGTACTCTAGTGGCATTGGAGTGAGACTCTATCTCAAAAAAAAAAAAAAAGCTTTGGTTCAGTGGCTCATGCCTGTAATCCCAGCACTTTGAGAGGCTGAGGTGGGTGGATCACAAGGTCAGGAGTTCGAGACCAGCCTGACCAACATGATGAAACCCTGTCTCTACTAAAAATACAAAATGTAGCTGGGTATGGTGCTGCACGCCTGTAATCCCAGCTACTGAGAAGGCTGAGGTAGGAGAATTGCTTGAACCCGGGAGGCAGAGGTTGCAGTGAGCTGATATTGCGCCTCTGCACTCCAGCCTGGGTGACAGAGCGAGACTCCATCTCAAAACAAAAAAAGAGAAACCCAAGGATGGAATGAAGGAAAACTTACTCAAAGTGAAATCTCAGGATATAAATGATCTTCTTGGCTGCTAGCCTGTCTTTTATTATTACTTTCTTTTGTCCACCTGGTTCATTGTCTTTTTTTTTTTTTTTTTTGAGATGGAGTTTCACTCTTGTTGCCCAGGCTGGAGTGCAATGGTGCAATCTTGGTTCACTGCAACCTCCACTTCCCAGGTTCAAGGGGTTCTCCTGCCTTAGCCTCCCAAGTAGCTGGGATTACAGGCATGCGCCACCATGCCCGGCTAATTTTGTATTTTTCAAACAGACAGGGTTTTACCATGTTGGTCAGGCTGGTCTCAAATTCCCGACCTCAGATAATCCACCCGTCTCAGGCTCCCAAAGTGTTGGGATTACAGGCGTGAGCCACCATGCCCGGCCTCATTGTCCTTTATTACCATGGAAGAAAACCAGACATGGGTCATCTCTATAGTATAAATTGATTCAACATAGAAGGAAAAATAACTCCTTCAGGCCATTTTCAGTAAAACCTAGGATGGAGGAGGTAGCAGTTACCGCATTTTCTCAATAAGGGAATAATTTTAAAAAACGTCACCAAAGTGCTCTTGCTGAAAATGTTTATTAAATAATTATATATTATTATACCTGACTTCTCAATGTTGTGGTTGTAGCAAATCAGGGATCACTTTAAACATTGATTTTCGTTGCTGGTAGTTATGAGATTGGACCGAATTTCCAAGCCCACCCTGTAGAAGTTACTTTTCCAAACAAATGTCTCATAATGGTTTTTGTTGCTATTTCTCTCCTAAAAAATTCAGAGAGGTGAAAAAATCTAGGTGACTGGATTCTAAGTCCCTTATCATAGCTATCTCAGTTGGGGCCCTGTGTCCTGGCTTATTTCGTCAATTTAGCCAGGTATGAACTGACTCAGGAGCAGCCCCGGGGCTAGCCTAGATGGGGCAAAGAGGCTGAACTATCTTGGGGAACAGGTTGTTCATGTTTGGGTTGCTGCCCTGTATCTTTTTTGTTTGGTAGGTTGTTTGGGACGGGATCTAGATATCAAAGTCCCAGCTACTTGGGAGGCTAGAGTCCTGTGGCAGGATCGCAGCTTACTGCAGCTTCGACCTCTCTAGGCTCCAGGTGATCCTCCTGCCTCAGCCTCCCAAGTAGCTGGGACTATAGGTGCACGCTACCATGCCTGGCTAATTTTCTTTTTATTTGTATTTTTTGTAGAGACAGGGTCTCCCTATGTTGTCCAGGCTGGTCTCAAACTTCTGGGTTCAAGCAGTCCTCCTGCCTTGGCCTCCCAAAGTGCTGGGATTACAGGCATGAGCCACCATGCCTGGTTGTCCTGTATTTTTATGAAACTTGATTCCTCTAATTCCTGAGGGTTCATGAATGACAGGGCATGAGTGTTTCTCCAAAAGAACTCCCTTTTTCTGCTGTTTGATAAAACAAATTACTAAAACATGTAAGATTTTAAAGCCCCTTAGGTATAAGTGATTGGCTATAAATCCCATCTAAGACCAATCTCCTTGATAAATAATTTTAGTGGTGATGACTTAGAAATGGCAGAAAGTCTCTCCATGTTAATGATTCATCATGGTTAACTGTTCATACAGTCATTCCATAGCTTTACATTTATGGGACCAAAAGACATGGGAGAAGCCTATCACTCTGGAACAATCTGAAACTATTGCTCTGACAACAAACTGAATGAGTTGTTTCTATGTTGTTTCCATTTAGGGCACCTCTGTACTATGATCATGCAAATATTGACTGACACAGATTTGTGACCAAGATCTAACTTCTGAAAACAACAACTAGCCTTGTATTTATTAACTAGCTAAGTATTTTAAGCAAACTTTCTTCCTGCAAGTGGGGGAAAATAAGCCGGAGGAATTATGCTTAATTCCCGCGTGATTTAGGAGGAAAACGCCAGCCTCTGCCCAGGCTCGTTCAAGCATAATAATGGCAGCGTGAGCATATCCTGTTGCCTCCAGGAATCCATTATTTATGTGGCAACTGAGTGACACCCATAAGACACCCTCAATAGTGTGAAGCCCGAGTTCACCTGCTATGGGCCTTGCAATCGAGAAAACAGCACAGATTGGAGTCCCCACAGAGCCAGCCTGGGCTGCACCTGGAAAATCACATCCTCAGTCTTAATGCCTTACATTTGCTATATTTTAATTTTACAAAGTACTTTCACAAGATCTTTTTTTTTTTTTTTTTTTTTTTTTTTTTTTTTTGTGAGATGGAGTCTTGCTCTGTCGCCTGGGCTGGAGGGCAGTGGAGTGATCTTGGCTCACTGCAATCTCTGCCTCCAGGGTTCAAGTGATTCTCCTGCCTCAGCCTCCCAAGTAGCCGGGATTACAGGCATGAGCCACCATGCCCAGCCCACAATATCTTATTTTATGATAATCTCTTAGGAACATGTTCAAACCATTCCCTAGAAAGAAAAAGGAACTAACATTTACCATATGCCTGGACTTAGATTTTTATATAAATTAAGCTGCTCAGATAATATTAAATAGAAGGAGGATAAAGATCAAAGTTCATTACTTGCCAGGGAGTTTGAGTTGTAATAACCTGATATGGAACTCAAGGAGGAAGACAAAGCTCATGCCTTGTTATCCTGTGACCCTTCTAGCAGAATGCTTAGCTAATCTCACTTCTTAAGATCTTCCCAATTAGTCACAGTAAAATAGAAGAGCAGATTTGTTTCAGGGCAAGTATTTTATCAATGTTGTTCCCTTGCTAGATTCCAATAGAAGTAAAACAATTATTTTTATTTTTATTTATTTATTTAGAGATGGAGTCTTGCTTTGTGGCCCAGGCTGGAGTGCAGTGGTGCAATCTTGGCTCATCACAACCTCTGCCTCCTGGGTCCTGGTTCAGGACCTCCTCAGCCTCCTGAGTAGCTGGGATTATAGGCCTGCCTCACTATGTATGCCTAGCTAATTTTTGTATTTTTGGTAGAGACAGGCTTTTACCATGTTGGCCAGGCTGGTCTTGAACTCCTGACCTCCTGACTTGGCATCCCAAAGTGCTGGGATTACAGGTGTCAGCCACTGAACCGGGATTTATTTTTATTTTTATTTTTGAGATGAACTCTCGCTCTGTTGCCAGGGCTGGAGTACAATGGCGTGGTGCAATCTCGGCTCACTGCAACCTCCACCTTCCAGTTTCAAGTGATTCTCCTGCCTCAGGCCTCAGCCACCTCTGCCCTCCCCGCCTGCAGAATAGCTGGGATTAGTCTCATGCCATTACGCCCAGTTAATTTTTTTGTGTCTTTAGTAGAGATGGGGTTTCACCATGTTGGCCAGGCTGGTCTCAAACTCCTGACCTCATGATCCACCCACCTCGGCCTCCCAAAGTGCTGGGAATACAGGCATGAGCCCCCACACCTGGCCAGTAAAACAAATATTTAAGAAATTATTTACCAAGCTCTCCATAAATTACATTAAATGCTGACCATCTTGTTGGGGGTTATAAATCCTTGAAATACTATAGTGCATTCTGATTTATCTTTCTTTTTTTCTTTTTTTTTTGTTTTCTTTTTTTGACACAGAGTTTCATTCTTGTTGTCCAGGATGGAGTGCAATGGTGCGATTGATCTTGGCTCACTGCAACCTCTGCCTCCCCTTTCAGGTGATTCTCCTGCCTCAGCCTTCCAAATAGCTTGGGATTACAGGTATGCGCTACCACACCCGGCTAATTTTGTAGTTTTAGTAGAGATGGGTTTTCACCATGTTGGTCAGGCTGGTCTTGAACTCCTGACCTTGTGATCCACCTGCCTCGGCCTCCCAAAGTGCTGGTGTGAGCCAGTGCGCCCAGGCTGCATTATGATCTTTCATTGTAAAGAAGTAATTTTATTTCATTTTTTATTTTATTATTTTACCGCTGAGTTTAAGAAGTTTAGTCTTTGGGGTGAGGATTTTCTTACTTAATGCCTTATGTCAAGTACTGAGACCAGCTCAGCCATAGAGACCCCCACCCAGGCAGCGCTGAAGGAACTGAGAAGCAGACACCTAGATAGAACCGCAAAGTGGGTCTATCCAGGAGGCCAACAGCCTTCTGAGCTGAGAGCCTCAGGGGCTGACAGCATTCTGGGCTGAGGGCCTCCAGCTGATTCTGACCCACGCATTTATTCTCTCTGAACAGGTGATTATTATTAACAACAAATGTTCAGTATTTTCTCATAACACAAAAATATACCAAGTAGGCAGCTAGTGCACACTTACCACTGATCACAGACAAACTAAAAAGTATTCTCCATGAGGGAGCTACAAGGGCAGGGTCAGATGTCCTGCACTTAAAGAATTGTTTTAGCTGGTGTATGATATTTATATATTGTCCTGCCACTTTAGAATCCCAAATAGTTTTCTACTTGGGGCGGGGGTGGTGGCTAGGTTTTCCTCGCCATTGTTCTCAGCAAACAATATATTCTATCATACATTCCGCATTTCTCAGCAATCACACACCTAGCATTTCTCAACAGTCAAGGCGTCTCAATCTTTTTCACATTCTGGCAAATCTATACCATGACAGTTTTTGTGCATCTATATGTGGTTGGAAGTGACCATCCAAGAGGTGACTTCCCCAATTTCACTGGGTGGAAAGTTTTGCTGTTAATTATCTCCCATCTGAGTGCTCTGGGGCAAACTTGTGTTAAAAGCTGCAGGTCCACTTGGGCAGATGGCTCTGGCTAGGGTGGCATGAGTACCACAATAGCACCAAAAGTGAAAACTGATTCTTAAAAACTTTTTTAGGCTGAGCGTGATGGCTCATGCCTATAATCCCAGCACTTTGGGAGGCTGAGGCAGGTGGATCACCTGAGGTCAGGAGTTCGAAACCAGCCTGGCCAACATGGTGAAACTCCATCTTTACTAAAATTATACAAAAATTTTTTTTTTTTTTTCTTTGAGATGGAGTTTCGCTCTCCTTACCCAGGCTGGAGTGCAATGGCGTGATCTTGGCTCACCGCAACCTCCGCCTCCTGGGTTTAGGCAATTCTCCTGCCTCAGCCTCCTGAGTAGCTGGGATTACAGGCACGCGCCACCATGCCCAGCTAATTTTTTGTGTTTTTAGTAGAGACAGGGTTTCACCGTGTTGACCAGAATGGTCTCGATCTCTTGACCTCATGATCCACTCGCCTCGGCCTCCCAAAGTGCTGGGATTACAGGCGTGAGCCACTGCGCCCGGCAAAATTATACAAAATTAACCAGGCATGATGGTGCATGCCTGTAGTCCCGGCTACTCAGGAGGCTAAGGCAGGAGAATCGCTTGAACCTGGGAGGCGAAAGTTGCGGTGAGCCAAGAATGCACCACTGCACTCCAGCCTGGGCAACAGGAGTGAAATTCCATCTCAAAAAAAAAAAAAAAAAAAAAAAAAAAGCCCAGTGTGGTGGCTTAGACCTGTAATCCCAGCAATTTGGGAGGCCAAAATGGGTGGATCACCTGAGGTCAGGAGTTCGAGACCAGCCTTTGTCTCTACTGAAAATACAAAATATAAAATTAGCTGGGCGTGGTGGCGCATGCCAGTAATTCCAGCTACTCTGGAGGCTGAGGCAGGAGAATAGCTTGAATCCAGGAGGCGGAGGTTGTGGCGAGCCAAGATTGTGCCATTGTACTCCAGCCTGGGCAACAAGAACGAAACTCCGTCTCAAAAAATGAAAAAAAAAAAAAAGGAAAAATTTTTTAGAGGTTTAATGCGGTTTTCTCCTTCATTTCTTCTAAAGGTCTCAGCCTAATCAGTTCCGTAATAGGAGGCTTGTTTCAACAGCAAGTCAGAATTTGGATTCTGTGGGTGCTTGCATATGTATGTTTTTTATTTAAAGCGATGACATGAATCGATGCCTTTTAAAAATACTGCTTAGAGTCTAAGCTCTCCAAGTGCACCGGAGCTTAAATATACTTGATAATGATCATTTTGGACAGCCCAGGAGACTTCCTGAAAACTTAACTAAAATAATATCTTGAAAAGTGAACACTGATTTTCGCTGATTTCAGTGAGATAGTTTTGATTTAGTTTGAATTCTATCCATAGTATGGAACCTATAGTGACCTTGTCCTGAGGTCTATTTTTTTTTTTTTTTTTTTGAGTCGAATTGTCTCACTCTGTTGCCCATGCTGGAGTGCAATGGTGAAATCTCGGCTCACTGCAACCCCCACCTCCCAGGTTCAAGCGATTCTCCCGCCTCAGCCTCCCAAGTAGCTGGGACTACAGGTGGCTGTCACCACGCCCAGCTAATTTTTGTATTTTTAATAGAGACGGGGTTTCACCATGTTGCCCAAGCTGGTCTTGAACTCCTGACCTCAAGTGATTGGCCTGCCTCAGCCTCCCAAAGTGCTGGGATTACAGGCGTGAGCCACCTCTCCCAGCTCACAAATATTTTTTCTACTCATCAATTTGGGATCCTTCCTGGCCACACTGATAGATGTCCAGGGAAAATGTAAACCCCCTAATATTGTTTTCAAAATGCTAGTGCCCCATTAACCTAAGTGGAGGTTGAAAATAAGTGATTTTGGACGGGCACAGTGGCTCACACTTGTAATCCCAGCACTTTGGAAGGCCAAGGCAGGTGGATCGCCTGAGGTCAGGAGTTTGAGACCAGCCTGGCCAACATAGTGAAACCCTATCTCTACTAAAAATACAAAAAATTAGCTGGGCATGGTGGTGGGTGCCATAATCCCAGCTACTCAGGAGAATTTTAATAATATTCCTGAAGCAGAGTTGGCATGGATGCGATCAAAATGGTTGCCAGGAGGCGGAGGCAGGAGAATTGCTTGAACCCAGGAGGTAGAGGTTGCAGTGAGCACACCACTGCACTCCAGTGTAGGCGACAGGGCAAGACTGTCTCAAAAAAAAAAAAGAAAAAAGAAAAAAAGAAAAGAAACAATTTCATGGAAAGCATTGTAATGGCTGTAAATCAGATGGCAACCATTTTGATCACATCCATGCCAACTCTGCTTCAGGAATATTCTTCTTCTTCTTCTTTTCTTTTTCTTTCTTTTTTTTTTTTTTTTTGAGATGGAGTTTCGCTCTTGTTACCCAGGCTGGAGTGCAATGGCGCGATCTTGGCTCACCGCAACCTCCGTCTCCTGGGTTCAAGCAATTCTCCTGCCTCAGGAATATTATTAAAATTCTCCTTCAGTGATGAGAAACATGGCCACTTCATCCGGGTGAGTTCATAAGAGAGAGTAAAGATTCCTAAATGTAGAACTTTGAGAATGAAGACATCCAGATTGTTCTTCTTTTAAGAATAGGAGTGTTATCGATAAGACAGGCTTGCATTTTAATACTCAAAGAGTACTCATTCAATTGTTTTTTTTCTTTAAGTTGGCCTTTAATGAGTAAAAATAAAAATCCCTCACAAGTCAAGTTTATTTAGTACCCAATAGCCTAAAAATGAAATTTTAGTTTTTCTTGTTTACATAATATTTTTTCCCCTTCTCTGTTCTGACTTCTCTCAGTTGAGCCTTGATAACAGGAAAAGAAAAAAAGAAGGCTTATTTCTCCTCATGCCCTGTCTCACCCCAGTAAAAAGTAGGAGAAAAAGAATACACAGATTAAAACAGAATTGTATTATACATTCACTTTAGTGTTATCAGGCGAACTTAATTCACTCTAGAACAGTCACTAGAATAGACAGGCAAGCTGGGTTTTAGGCTCTCACCCTTGACACTCCAAATTGTGCTGGGAGTGGCCAAGGCTTTGTAAGGGTATGTGCTGCCTCAGCTGCCTTGGACTGCAGGCCCTGGGTTCCTCCACCAGGGCCAGCCCCAGCAGGTCTTTAGTTCGAGGTAGAGGTTCTGCTGTTATTTATTTCCCAGGTGAGCTAGAAGCAGGTGAGTAGCAAGCAGTCTCTAAGACTGCTCTTTATTGTGTTGTAACAAGTTTCACAATCGTGCTGATGATCCGGGATCCTCGAGGACATGTACACAGATCGATGTTTGGGTTTTTAATTTTATCCTGGAGAAGCTGATCAAGTTCACAACGAAGCTCCTTTACCAATTCAGCCACCTAAAACGAAAGCTACAATATAAGCAGTGCTTGGAGCAACAGCCAGGATAAGTTACTGGAGGGAAATACTCCAGTTATGATTACCATTATTTAGATTTCTGGTACTAATTGTAAACTCCCTTAGGAGCAAAAACGCTAAACATATTTTTATTTTGTAATAAACTAAATGAAGTCCATTATAAAAAAGTGCCTCTATCACATCTCATCTAAAGAAAAGATTCGGCCGGGCGCAGTGTCTCACACCTGTAATTGCACTTTGGGAGGCCAAGGCAGGCAGATCACCTGAGGTAAGGAGTTCGAGACCAGCCTGGCCAACATGGCGAAACCCCGTCTCTACTAAAAGTACAAAAATTAAGCCGGGTGTGGTGGTGGATGCCTGTAATCCCAGCTACTCAGGAGGGTGAGGCAGGAGAATTATTTGAACCTGGGAGGCGGAGGTTGCAGTGGGCCAAGATGGTGCCATTGCACTTCCAACCTAGGTGACAAGAGCGAGACTCCGTCTCAAAAAAAAAAGATTCAGGCTGGGCGCAGTGGCTCAGGCCTGTAATCCCAGCACTCTGGGAGGCTGAGGTGGGTGGATTATGAGGTCAGGAGTTCCAGACCAGCCTGGTCAACATGCTGAAATCCTGTCTCTAATAAAAATACAAAAATTAGCCGGTTGTGGTGGCACACACCTGTAAAACCAGTTACTCAGGAGGCTGAGGCAGGAGAATTGCTTGAATCCAGGAGGTGGAGGTTGCGGTGAGCTGAGATCATGCCATTGCACTCCAGCCTGGGTGAAACAGTGGGACTCTATCCCGCCCCCACCCCCCTGCTGCCAAAAGAAGAAAAGATTCAGTCTGGAAGTATGACTTTTATATAGTGTTTTCCATTTTAAAGTTTGATCAATTTTTATGATTTATCCCATGAGGAGAAGAAAGAAAATAGGTAATTAAAAGTGGTAGATAGTACGGGTGCAGTGGCTCACGCCTGTAATTCCAGCACTTTGAGAGGCTGAGGTGGGCCAATCACCTGAGGTCAGGAGTTCGAAACCAGCCTGGTCAACATGGAGAAACTCCGTCTGTACTAAAAATACAAAATAAGCCAGGCATGGTGGTGCATGCCTGTAATCCCAGCTACTTGGGAGGCTGAGACAGGAGAATCACTTGAACCCAGGAGGGAGAGGTTGCGGTGAGCTGAGATCATGCCATTGCACTCCAGTTTGGGCAACAAGAGTGAAACTCCATCTCAAAAAAAAAACCAGTGGTAGATATTAGATGAATCAAAAATCTCTGTAGCACCGGGTGTGGTGACTCAGGCCTGTAATCTCAGCACTTTGTGAGGCTGAAGCAGGTAGATCATGAGGTCAGGCAGGTGGATCATGAGGTCAGGAGTTCAAGACTAGCCTGGCCAACATGGTGAAACCTGGTCGCTAGTAAAAATACAAAAATTAGCTAGAGGGTGGTGGGTGCCTGTAATCCCAGCTATTTGGGAGGCTGAGGCAAAGAATTGCTTCAACCTGGGAGGCGGAGGTTGCAGTGAGCCGAGATCTTGCCACTGCAATCCAGCCTGAGCAGAAGAGTGAGACTCTGTCTCGGGGAAAAAAAAAAAAATCTCTGTAGCTTTGGGATACACTGTATGCTTTTATAGCATTTTGCTTATGCTGATGTCTTGGCACTGTAGACATATTCCCAACATCTGTTTTTTCCCTTCCCCACTGTATGGAAACCATGCAGTTTGGACCCTGCTCTAACTCAGGTTCACATTATGAGCCTTGCCTGGGTGAATGGCTCAGGTACTCCAAGTCTTCAAGTTCAGGACATCCCTTTGGTCACAGGAATTGGTTCAGGAGGGGAGCTTTGGTTGAGCTTGTAGGCAAGAAAGTTTCTGGCTCTTGTTCTGGACAGTATGCTGCACATATGTGATGCCAGGAAGCTACTGCAGCCATTTCGATACCACTAGGTTAGCCACGTTTTTGTCACCATTGAACTGCTAAATCAAACCAACCTGCCTGGCCTTCTTGACCTGCACTGTCCGATAAGATAGCCACTAGTCACAAGTGGCTTATCTAATGTCTACATGAAATGTGGCCAGTCCAAACTGAGATGTGCTGTGAATATAAAATATATATCATATTTTGGAGACTTAATATGAAAAGGTAATGTAAACTCAATAATTTTTATATTGAATATATGTAAAACATTTTGGATGTATTAGGTTAAATAAAATATATTGATTAATTTCACTTATTTCTTTTTACTTTTAAAAATGTGGCTACTAGAACAATTAAAATTACATATGTGGGTCACATTATATTTCTGTTCAACACCGCTGCTCTAGACTTTACAGTTAAATATGCCAATCCATTTTTTAAATGTTTGAGTTGGTATATCTGCTTGTAACAGAATTCTAATAGATGCAGATGTTAAAATGAATATGTATTTATTTATTTAGGACAGAGTCTCACTCTGTCATACAGACTGGAGTGCAGTGGTGCAATCATGGCTCACTGAAGCCTCGATCTCTTGAGTTCAATCCTCCCACTTCAGCCTCTGGCAGCTGGGATTACAGGTGTGTGCCACTGTGCCCAGCCTTAAGTTTTATCTATCTATCTATTTATCTATTTTTTTGAGATGGAGTCTCGTTCTGTCACCTAGGCTGAAGTGCAGTGGTGTGATCTTGGCTCACTGCAACCTCTGCCTCCTGGGTTCAAGCGATTCTCCTGTCTCAGCCTCCTGAGTAGCTGGGATTACAGGTGCCTGCCACCACACCTGGCTATTTTTTTTTTATTTTTAGTAGAGACGGGGTTTCATCATGTTGGCCAGGCTGGTCTCAAACTCCTGACCTCAGGTGATCTGCCTGCCTCAGCCTCCCAAAGTGTTGGGATTACAGGCATGAGCCACCACACCCTGCTGAAGTTTTATTTCCTAAACATGTACTCCCCATGAAATGTTTTTCACAGAGACTCCATATAGTAAATAATTGAAACCTGAGAATAAAGGAATAATTCAGACCTATTATCTTTTTTTTCAAAATGGTAGTGGTGGAATCAGGGTGTTTTTTACTTATTTATTTTTGTTTATCTGTATTGTCTGACTTCTCTTTGGTGAACATCTATTATTTATACAATAGTAAGGAATGTCCAGCACCCTCACTTCATAGCTTCTGTCCTAACCGGTTTTTTTTCTTTTTTGTTTTTTTTGAGACGGAGTCTCACACTGTTGCCCAGGTTGGAGTGCAATGACGTGATCTTGTCTCACTGCAACCTCCGCCTCCCAGGTTCAAGCAATTCTCCTGCCTCAGCCTCTCCAGTAGTGGGGATTACAGGCGTGTGCCACTGTGCCCAGCTAATTTTTTTATTTTTAGTAGAGACAGGGTTTCACCATATTGGTCAGGCTGGTCTTGAACTCCTGACCTCGTGATCTACCCATCTCAGACTCCCAAAATGCTGGGATTACAGGTGTGAGCCACCTAGCCTGGCTGTCCTAGCCATTTACACCAACCCCAGCCCATACCACACTTCCCCTCCCAGTGTCCTTTCTGGAACTCTTACTAGGGCTCCACTCCTGGCCTCACTTCAGCCTCACTCTTTCTTAGTATCCCAGTGTAGACCATCATTCACTTTTATTTTTTTGAGACGCAGTCTCGCTCTGCCACCTAGGCTGGAGTGCAGTGGTGAGATCTTAGCTCACTGCAACCCCTGCCCCCCAGGTTCAAGCAATTCTCGGCCTCAGCCTCCTAAGTAGCTGGGATTACAGGCACCCATCACCATGCCCAGCTAATTTTTGTAGTTTTAGTAGACACAGGTTTCACCATGTTGGCGAGGCTGGTCTCAAACTCCTGGCCTCAAGTGATTCACCTGCCATGGCCTCCCAAAGTACTGGTATTACAGGTGTGAACCACCTGGCTTGGCCATCATCATTCTTTTTTTTTTTTTTTTAGAGACGGAGTCTTGCTCTGTTACGCAGGCTAGAGTGCAGTGGCACAATCTTGGCTCACTGCAACCTCCGCCTCCCAAGTTCAAGCGATTCTCCTGCCTCAGCCTCCTGAGTAGCTGGGACTACAGGTGCATGCCACCACACCCGGCTAAATTTTTGTATTTTTGGTAGAGATGGGGTTTCACCGTGTTAACCATGACGGTGTCCGTCTCCTGACCTCGTGATCTGCCCGCCACAGCTTCCCAAAGTGCTGAGATTACAGGCATGAGCCACTGCGCCTGGCCCATCATTCATTTTTAATTAGCTCTGTTACCTTGGTCCCTAGAGGAATGCACTAGACTTCCTAACTTCATATTGTCAAAGCCCCTCATGGCCTGAACCTCATAGAACAGACCAATTCTCCCTTTACCTGATGGGAAGCAGCTACAAAACGGATCCAACCATCATCCAAGGAGACAACGAACTCTCCTCTTTGAAGCTGCACATTCACCTGGCCTCCTCCAAACAAGACCAGCGGGTACACAGACACCATGCTGCAGTCTCGGATGAATACCCGACTAGTTTTGATCTTCTCGTGGTACAACAGGTAGGGGCTGTCAAATTGTCTCACCTGTAACAAAACACCTCAGATGATATCAGTGATGTTACTGGCAACAAAAAGGGATGCCTGTCCATTATATGACTCCCCAAATTTATCTCCAGCCTGTGCCTTTCCTAAGCTCCAAACTAGCATGTGTGACTACCAACTTTACATCTCCTCTTAGACATTTAACAAGCGTCTCACACTTCTTGTGTTAGGAAAAAAAAAGCTTTTATTTTTAAAATTTTTTCGTAGAGATAGGGTCTTACCATGTTGCCCAGGCTAGTCTCGAACTCCTGGGCCCCAGCAATCCTTCTGCCTTGGCCTCCCAAATTGCTGGGATTACAGGGGTGAGCCACCGCACCCAGGCTTTTTTTTTTTTGAGATGGAATCTCTCTCTGTCACCCAGGCTGGAGTGCAGTGGTGTGATCTCGGTTCACTGCAACCTCTGCCTCCTGGGTTCAAGTGTTCCCCTGCCTCAGCCTCCCAAGTAGCTGGGACTACAGACTTGCGCTACCACACCTGGCTAATTTTTGTATTCTTTTTTTTTTTTTTTTGAGATGGAGTTTTGCTCTTGTTACCCAGGCTGGAGTGCAATGGTGCGATCTCGGCTCACCGCAGCCTCCGCCTCCTGGGTTCAGGCAATTCTCCTGCCTCAGCCTCCTGAGTAGATGGGATTAAAGGCACGCGCCACCGTGCCCAGCTAATTTTTTGTATTTTTAGTAGAGATAGGGTTTCACCGTGTTGACCAGGATGGTCTTGATCTCTTGACCTCGTGATCCACCTGCCTCGGCTTCCCAAAGTGCTGGGATTACAGGTGTGAGCCACCGCGCCCGGTCCTGTATTCTTACTAGATATGGGGTTTCACCACGTTGGCCAGGCTGACCTCGAACTCCTGACATCAAGTCAACCGCCCAAAGTGACCTTAGCCTCCCTAAGTGCTGGGACTACAAGTGTGAGCCACTGTACCCGGCCTACAGCTACCAACTTAGTATAAACCATTGTCATCTCACATAGAACACTGAGTGGGTGCTCTCCCCACTTCTATTTTTGCATTTTATTGTCTCTTTTCTACGTAGCAATTAAGGTAATCTTTTAAAAACATAAGTCTGGCCAGTGGCTCACGCCTGTAATCCCAGCACTTTGGGAGACTGAAGCAGGTAGATCACCAGAGGCCAGGAGTTCGAGACCAGCCTAGCCAACATGGTGAGACACCATCTTGACTAAAAATGCAAAAATTAGCTGGGGGCAGTGACGCATGCCTGTAATCCCAGCTTCTCGAGAGGCTGAGGCGGGAGAATTGCTTGAACCTGGGAAGTGGAGGTTGCAGTGAGCTGAGA
Organism: Aotus nancymaae; assembly: GCF_030222135.1. NCBI lineage: Eukaryota > Metazoa > Chordata > Mammalia > Primates > Aotidae > Aotus > Aotus nancymaae. Next base: position 37,602,759 of record NW_026988471.1, read on the forward strand.
TTGTGCCACTTGACTCCAGCCTGAGTGACAGAGAGACTCTGTCTCAATAAATAAATAAATAAAATAAAAATAAAAACGTTAAGCCAAGTATGGCTCAAAAGTCTCCAGTGGTTTCCAAGGATAAAATCTGAAGTCCTTACCATGGCTACAGGTCTGTCCCGCCCCGCTCCTACCTACTTGTCCCTGTGCCTCTCCCACCACTCTCACCCTTGATCATCCCACTCCACTGGCCTCTTCGAGCATTTCCTGGAACATACCAAATACACTCCCACCTTGTGGTATTTGCACTTACGTCCTCTGCTGAAATGTTTCTCCTTTCTCTATATTGGCATGACTCGCTCTTCATTTAGGACTTGCTCAGTTGTTTTCTCTTCATGGAGTTCCTCCCTGACCGCCCACATACAGGACCCCTTTCCTGTCACTCTCTGTCTCTCTATCCTGCTCTATTTTGCTTTATAGCATTACCCGAGATTCTGTTTACTTATGTATTGCCTGTCTTCCTCACTAGAACATAAGCTCCTCGAGGGCAGAGACTGTGTCCATCTAGGTTCTTCCATATCCTCAACGGCCTACAACAGTGCCTGGCACAGAGTAGGCACTAGTAGATATTACATGGATACGTGAACAATTTAGATTCTCAAAAGAAGAATAGTTCTTTCTTGGAGAAACACACAAAAAATAAAACATATATATATATATATATATATATATATATATAGGAGGAGCCATGGCGCTAACTCAGGCCTTTGATTCCTAATAGCTGAAATGGCAGATGACCTCCTGACTCTCAAAGTCCTTGAGCTTAGGGAAATCCTTTCTGTACCTTGTGGACACTGTCCTTAGTAGTTCCAGAGAACAGACCAGACTGAACACTTCAAACTTGGGGACATGGTATAGGAAGGGCCATGTGAAGGGTCATGTGAGAGTGTGTAGTACACTCTGGATATGAAGATTTAAGTAGGGAATTGAAATGGTCAAATATATGTTTTGTAAAGGTAATTCTGGCAGCAGAGGAGTAGAAGGTTGGAGAGAGAAAGCACCAGAAGTAAGATTATTATAGCATTTCAGGCAACTGATGTTTGGGGTTTGAGCTAAGGAAGTGGCAGTGGGGATAAAAGGCAAATCTTAGAGATGTCAAAAAGGAGGCATTGCTGGGACCTGGTGATCAGTTGGACTGGAGTGAGAAAAGAAGTGGGATCTATGTGACTTCAGGGTTCTGATTTTGATGGTATCATTCCAAAGACAGCACAGAAAGAGAAGAGTGGATTGAGGATAATGAGTTTGATTTTTCAGCTTTTACATTTGAGATGACTAAAAGACTTCTAGCCGATGTTCTGCAGCAGGAAAGTTCATAAAAAACTGCAGGTCTGGAGAGAGAGTCTGTGTCTCCGTGTAAGTGGCGGTTGGGACGTGTAAGTGATGTTGTGCCTTTGGTGGTTCAGAAAGAGTGCATGATGGTGAGAGATAAGGACAAAGGATAGAACCACTGTTTCAGAGCAAAGGAAGAGAAGCTAATAAAGGAGATAGAGGGGGTGACCAGAGAGGGAGAGAGAAGAAAGTGGTATTTCAGAAGCAAAAATAACATCAAGGAGAATTTCAAGAGGAAGAGAGATTAGCAATGTCAAATACCATGTGAGAGGTGATATGATGAGGACCAAGGGATGGCACTGGCTTTGACAACAAATAAGTGATTGTAACCTCTGATGGGTTTAGCGAAGTGGTGGGGGCAGAAGCCTCAAAGTGGGAGGCTGAGAGCTGAGGAAGTGAGATCAGCAAGAATAGGTCATTCATTCCCTTTTAAGGCACAGATTCAGTGATGTAATTAGCTCATGACTTCAATTACCATTGCAAAGAAACAATTTTATATCTAAGCAGACTTGAGCACTTTTTGGTATTCAGTAGAATTTTCTTCACATGGAAATAGTCTTTCCAGAAATAGTCCAATTTCCAGTCTGTTTATTCTTATTCAATCTTCCCTAAGTCAGTGGTGCTGCTGGGTACAGCAAGTGATAGAACAAGGTGTGGCTGAATTTAAGGAGCTGTGTTTCCTACCCAAGGACAACCTGTAAACAAGTATACATCACCCTTCTGACCTGATAGTTGACTGATGAAGGGTGAATGTGTACATATCCATCGTTCTTGGTGACAAACTTCAACTCAGCTGATTTTGGTTGCATTCTGACAGCTCCAGTACTGGTCTTCTGAAACTTCCCTTCTGGGCTTTTCACCTAAACAAGTATTTGTAAAAATAGACATATAATATATGTATTCTCATAGGAAGTATCTCTTGGCACAAAAGCACAAAACCAATCTTGCTCAGTCTTGCTTGAATGGCTTTCCTGTTTCTTCCCTTTCTTAATTTGTTTCCTTCTGAAAGCAGAATAAGCATATCCCTTTTTTTTTTTTTTTTTTTTTTTAGCACCAAGAAGTGTGAATATAGGTGCAGTGGCTCTGGGTGACTATACCACATAGCAGCCAGGTGGGGGAAAACTGTATTGATATTTTGGGTCTGTACTGATGATCAGGTGCAGTGACCCATATGACAACATTGGACCAGAGATCTGAGTATGAATCCCAATCCCAAAACATTTCTTGGTCATTGTTCCTTTTTCCTTTTTCTTAGATGGCGTGTCTGTCTCTTAGGCCAAAGTGCAGTGGTGCACTCTCAGCTCACTGCAACCTCCACCTCCCCGGTTTAAGTGATTCTTCCTGCCTTAGGCTCCCATGTAGCTGGCAATACAGGTGTGCACCACCACACCCAGCTAATTTTTGCATTTTTAGTAGACATGGGGTTTTACCATGTTGGCCAGGCTGGTCTTGAACTCCTGACCTCAAGTTATCTGCCTGCCTTGGCCTCCTAAAGTGCTGAGATTACATGTGTGAGCCATCGTGCCCAGTCTGGTAAATTTTTTTTTTTTTTGAGATACAGTCTCGCTTTGTCACCAGGCTGGAGTGCAGTGGTGCGATCTTGGCTCCCTGCAACCTCTGCCTCCTGGGTTCAAGCAATTCTCCTGCCTCAGCCTGCCGAGTAACTGGGACTACAGGCACACACCACCACTCTCAGCTAATTTTTGTATTTTTAGTAGAGACAGTGTTTCACCATGTTGATCAGGATGGTCTTGATCTTTTGACCTTGTGATCCGCCTGCCTTGGCCTCCCTAAGTGCTGGGATTACAGGCATGAGCCACTGTGCTCAGTCAGTAAATATAATTTTAATCTTCTCTTCCAAATGTATATTTATATGTGGAAAACCATAAATACATAATATAAATATCTTGGAAATGATGTATTTTCAATGATGTCTTGAAAATAAACATATGTCTTGAAACTAAAATAGAATCATTTTTTATAGCCTACTTTTTAAACTTAAGATTAAGAACATTTTTCCATGTTGTGACATATTTTCCTAAAACATAATTTTTGATGGGTATATAAGACCTTATAAGAAGTTATAATAATTTAACCAATAAATTCCCTGTTATTGCAAATTTAGATTATTTACAATTATAAACAGTGCTGAAATGAATATTCTCCTAGCTGTATCTTTGTGAATATATGCAATTATTTCCTAATAATAAATCCCTAGAAATAAAACTGCTATCTAGAAAGGGGGTATAAACTTATATTTCAACCACTCAGAGTAAGAGTACTCATTTTGAGGGGGTTCATGACAGCAACGGCATTATATTATTTATTTATTTGCATTATTATCAAACAATAATTTATTTATTTATTTTTGGTAGAGATGGTGTCTTGCTATGTTGCCCAGACTGGTCTTCAACTCTTGGCCTTAAGCAATCCTCCTACCTTGGCCTCCCAAAATGTTAGGACTGAAGGTATTGAGTCACCTTACCTGGCCTATTTTGTATTTTAGGGATAGGGTCTCTCTGTGTTGCCCAGGCTGGAGTGCAGTGGCTATTTATAGGCACAATCATAGCTAACTGTAGCCTTGAACTCCTGGGCTAAAGTGGTCCACCTATCTTAGCCTCCCAAATTACTGAGACTACCAGTGCATGCCACCATGCCTGGCAGTGTTATAATTTTTAAACAGTTTTGCCTATTTATTCATTTACTATTTTTTGAGACAGGGTCTCACTCTGTCATCCCAGCTATAGTACAGTGGCACAATCATGGCTCACTGTAGCCTCAGCTTCCAAGGCTCAAGTTATCCTCCCACCTCAGCCTCTCAAGTAGCTGGGACTACAGGCATGCAACACCATGCCTGGCTAATTTAAAAAAATTTTTGGCAGAGACAAGATCTTGCTATGTTGCTCAAGCTGGTGTCAAACTCCTGGGCCCATGTGATCTTCTCACCTCTGCCTTCCCAAGTACCAGGTGCCACAATGCCCAGCCCAGTTTTGCCAATTTCAAAAGTAAAAGGAGGCTGTTTCAATTTGCATTTCTTCTTACTATTAACACTGAATGTAATTTTTGTGTATGTATTATCAGTTCAATCATGTCCTTTGCCCACTTTTCTATTAGGTTCTATTAGATCTTTTATTTTGTCTTTTTTTTTTTTGATTATCATTTTATAGCTCCCTACTGTAGCTGCCCCCAACCCTTCCCTTTGATGACCACTTTTGCAGGCTTCAGGGGGACCAGAGAACAAAGCTGGGGCCTGGCAGCCCCACTACACTGTCAGCTGGGGAGAACAAGTCACAATTACAAATTATCACAATAATTAGTGCCTGTACTTGGGGAATCTGCAAAGTGAGGAGGCCCCAGATCTCCATTGTACAGGGGTCTATTTGGCAGTGACCTTGCTCTGGAGACGATATTCCTTCAGCCTGATGTTGATGAGGCTGGTGGCATTGATTGGCTCATAATCGCCCTGCATGTTCATGCTCACCAGCTCCCCATTGTCGAGAGACAGTGGGGACTCCTGGCAGAGGATGTACACCTGGCCCCTGAAGATGGACAGCTGCACTTTTCCTTCCACTTGCTCCTAGGACTTGGAGATGCAGTGGCAGGCAAATTTACACTCAGGGCTGTGCCAGAAACTGGTGTACACCAACTCAGCAAATTTCAAGCCCAGGCCTTATTTGATTTTGTGCACTTCCTGGTCCATGGCGAAGGCCTCAATGTCTAAATGAGGGTGGTAAAGAATGGTGCCTGCTGGGGTCCCGTAGATACCTCAGGAGTTCATTTCAATGAGGCGGTTCTCCATGATGTCTATACAGCCCACGCTGTGCTTGCCTGCGACTTCGTTCAGGTACATGAAGAGCTACAAGGAGATCTGGTGGGTGGTGCTATTCTTGATGCTGGTCACCTTCACGGAAAACCGTTTTTTTACTCAATCTTGAGAATGTCAGGGGTCCTGGGGGCTTTGGCTTCATCCTGGGTCTTCGTGTAAAGACCTGAAGGTGCTTGGTTCTTGGGGTTCTCCAAGATTCCAGTCTCATAGCTGATGTGCATGACATTCTCGTCCATGCTTCATGGGTTCTTTGGAGTGACTCGGATGGGAATGCCATGTTTCTTTGTGTATTTCATCAGATCACTGTGGACCTTGAACCGGTTGCAGAACTCAGGCATCCTTTAGGGAGCAATGACCTTAACCTAGGGGCCTAGCGAGTAGCAGGTGAGCTCAAACTGGACCTGATCATTCCCCTTTCCCATGGCACTGTGGGACACATAGTTGGCCTCCTCCCGCTGGGCAATTTCCACTTGTTTGCGGGTGATGCAGGGCCCAGTGAGAGAGCTGCCCAGGAGGTAGTGGTCCTCATACAGTGCACTGAACTGGATGGCCAGCCAGATGAACTCCTCACAAACTCCTTGCTGACATCCTCAATGAACACCTTTCTGGTCCCAAGGTTCAGTGCCTTCTTCCTGGCTTCCTCCAAGTCTTCCTTCTGGCCGATGATGGCTAGGTGGGCAATGACATCATAGCCTCGTTCCTTCAGTTAAATGAGGATGCAGGAGGTATCCAGGCCACCACTGTAGGCCAGAACCACGGAGCCTCTGCTGGACATAGCATCTGTTTTTTTTGTTTTGTTTGTTCTGTTTTGTTTTTTGGAGACAGAGTTTCACTCTGTTGCCCAGGCTGGAGTGCAGTGGTGCAATCTTAGCTCACTGCAACCTCCGCCTTCTAGGTTCAAGCAATTCTCCTGCCTCAGCCTCCTGAGTAGCTGGGATTACAGGTGCGTGCCACCACGCCTGGCTAATTTTTGTATTTGTAGTAGAGACGAGGTTTCACCATGTTGTCCAGGCTGGTCTTAAACATCTGACTTCATGATCCTCCTGCTTTGGCCTCCCAAAGTGCTGGGATTATAGGCATGAGCCACCACGCCTAGCCTGGACATAGCATCTGGGATTGGAGGTGCAAGTTCCCAGCATCTAGAATCTATCTTCATGGCTTAGTGAACCACTCGGGGCCTGGGCACAGTGGCAGGTGATAGATCAGGGCCCTAGTCTTTCATATTGATGAATTCATGGACACAGTCAGATCTATCGCCTTTTCCTTTTTGGTTTAGCCTCAAAACTATATTATCGCCTAAAACTTCTTTTTTTAATTTTTTATTTATTATTATTATTTTTTGAGATGGAGTCTCGATCTGTAGCCCAGGCTGGAATGCAGTGGCATGATCTTGGCTCACTGCAACCTCTGCCTCCTGGGTCCCGGTTCAAGCAATTCGCCTGCCTCAGCCTCCCGAGTACCTGGGATTACAGGCACGGGCCACTATGTCCAGCTAATTTTTATATTTTTAGTAGAGATAGGATTTCACCATGTTGGTCGGCTGGTCTTCAACTCCTGACTTTGTGATCCACGAGCCTCAGCCTCCCAAAGTGCTGGGATTACAGGCGTGAGCCCCCGTGCCTGGTCTTTTTTATTTTTATTTTATTTTACTCTTTTCCCTGACAGAGACATTTCTGTTGCCTAGGCTGGAGTGCAGTGGTGTGATCTCGGCTCACCACGACCTCCGCCTCCTGCGTTCAAGCAATTCTCCTGCCTCAGCCTCCCACGTGGCTGGGACTACAGGCACCTGCCACCATGCCCAGCTAATTTTTGTATTTTTAATAGAGACGGGGTTTCACTATGTTGGCCAGGCTGGTCTCGAACTCCTGACCTCGTGATCTGCCTGCCTCGGCATCCCAAAGTGCTGGGATTACAGGCATGAGCCACCGCGCTCGGCCCCAAACTTCTTATACCACATTTATGTTCTTTGTTTCTACATTTTAAGCCTCCAAATGATTTTTTTCCCACATTCTTTTTTTTTTATTTTTCTTTTTTTAGAGACAGGGTTTTGCCATGTTGCCCAGGCTGGTCACAAACTCCTGAGCTCAAGCAATCCACCCACCTCAGCCTCCTAAAGTGCTGAGATTACAGGCATGAGCCAATGTTCCTGGCCCCCACATTTTTTTAAAATAATCTTTTTATTTTGAAATAATTATAGACTCATAGGAAGCGGCAAAATAGTACAGAGTTCCATATACCTTTCACCCAGCTTCCACCAATGGTAAGACCTTACATTACTACAGTATAATATCAAAACTAGTAAATCTATATCCAAATTTCTTTTTTTCCCTTTCATAAACCCACTACAAAGCACAAACAATTTTTTAAAAGTACATTTCAAGTGGTTTGAAAAGCATTCAAGTGCTAAGCAGAAAATGAGCCATAAATCAATCAGATGTTAACTGAGGGTTTAATAAAAAAAGTCAAGTCTTTGAAAAATGATTCAGTATTCTGCCAAATTAAAACTCTTTGGGGGAAAATGGTGCCTTGTTAGGTATGGATAATCAAAACTCAGGTAAAAGTCCAAGAGCGCACTCAGGTAGGGTTTCCAGAAGGCTGGCCACAGGTGATCTTACGGCAAAGCACTGATTTATTATTTACTTTTATTCCAGAGTAAAAGGTGTAAGATAAACTGTAGTTGAATCAAGTTTGCAACTAACATAGAAAGTTAGTTATGTATAGGTTGGCCGACTCACATTTATGTCTATTTTAATTTTTGGAATATCACATGTCAGAGGATTAAAAATTTTACACAATAAATGTGTTATTGAATAATGTATCCAAACAGATTTGGGGAACTGAAGGATTGGAAATATATACTAAGTTTAAAAGAGTGTATATGTGTACACACATGTGTATGTATATCTTTGTAAGATAATTAATATGCACATCTTAAATCACTTGGCTACAAATCAAACAAAAAAATGCAAGGATCTAGGAAAAATGTTTTGTTACCTGTACTACATTTGGATACAAAGCAGCACACAGCATTGCTAATATCAGCTTGGGGTTCTCAGCATTTGAGTTTGCCTATGAGAAAAGTATATCATTAATTAACAAGTAATATGGCTTTTTTTTTGAAACACAGTCTTGCTCTGTCACCCAGGCCGGAGTGCAGTGGTGCCATCTCGGCTCACTGCAACCTCTGCCTCCTGGGTTCAAGCGATTCTCTGGCCTCAGCCTCTTGAGTAGCTAGGATTACAGGCGTGCACCACCATGCCTGGCTCATTTTTGTATTTTTACAAGACATAGGGTTTCACCATGTTGGCCAAGCTGGTCCCGAACTCTTGATTTCAAGTGATTCGCCTACCTCTCAAAGTGCTGGGATTATAGGCGTGAGCCACTGCGCCCAGCTCTAATATGGCTATTTCTGTCTATGCCCTAGAATTTACCATTTTATTACATTTGATCTCTATCTTAAAGCAAAAAAGAGCATCTAATTTCTATCTCTTTGCTAGAAAAACTATTTTAAAGTAAAAAATCTACTGGACTACAGTCACATTGGACCCACTCCAAGGAGCCTACAATGACTTTCTAGACGTTTGCAAAGCAGTTACAAAGCCAGTGTTCCTAAGTATAAGTAGATAAAGAAATTCTGGTTCATGAGATGTTCAGAATCTCCAGAAAGTACTAACTGCATTCAGAACCAGGGTACCAGGTTCATCTTACAGAAGTGTTCTTCCTATAGTTATAGAAAAAACTGACCTTTGTTAGAAAAAATGCTGGCCCGATTTGAGAAAATTCTACCAGAAGTCTGTTCTACCTCCTATAAATTTATCAAGAACCAGTGTGAAATTTTAAGAACAAAAATAACAGCAACAATGGACAGAAAACCCTCTATTCTTATGAGTGTTAGCTGACACTTTAAAATTTTTTTTTATACTTTTTTCTTTTTTCTTTAACACAGGGTGTGTCTCTGTCACCCAGGCTGGAGTGCAGTGTCTCAATCTCAGCCCACTGCAACCTCTGCCTCCTGGGCTCAGATCATTTTCCCACTTTACCCTCCCATGTAGCTGGGACTACAGGTGGTACACCACCATGCCTGGCTAATATTTTTGTATGTTTTTGTAGAAATGGGGGTTTCACCATGTTGCTCTGGCTGGTCTTGAACTCCTGAGCTCAAGCAATCCACCCACCTCAGCCTCCCAAAGTGTTGGGATGATAGGCATGAGCCACTGTGCCAGGCCAGCTGATACTTATTTGTGCAAAGTAGAAAATCAAGAATGCCACTGACCCACCGCTCATAAGGTTAAGTGAAGAATGCCATTAACCCCTTGCTCATAAGATTAAGTGAAGAAGAATGTCTACAAGTGTTCCCAGGTTAAGATTGTATTTAGGTGCTAATCAAAGAGAAATAAGAACCAACTCCACATTCTTTACCTCTTCTCCTGTGGCATCTAAGACACCATCTCCTCCTTGGGCCCTTTTCTCAATTTCCCTTGCTCTGAGCCCTTCCCTTGCAAACCCTATATCCGATAATAGTTCTGTGAATTGTCGTTTGAGGCTGGCCATTTCCTGAAAGAAGTGGAAAAACCTTTAAGCAAGGGCATTAGTATAACAAAGTGTTAAGTATTACAAAAATGAGCGACTACAAAAATGCACTATTTCAGAGGATGAAGATGATCTTGTCTGGTCATTTCCAAGAGGCCGTTTTCACTTACACAAACTGGCAGGCAGAGAGAAACAGTTATGCAGAAATACAAAAATTCAGTAAAACCAAAGATCATTTATTTAACTCTAGATTACAATTTTAAACACTTTCATTGGATTTTGGGTAGGCCTGATTTTCCACGAAATTCTTAGGACAGCAAAAAATGCAGTTTGTTTTGACTGGAATTCCAACTCCAGGTGCTCAGCACTGTCTACTATCTAGCTTTTCCTACTTGTGTTTCTGCTCCTGTCCTCTTAGTTCCTTACTCAGGCCTAGAGTGGTTAGTGCTCTTGGTGGAACTCAGCAGAATGTTTCCTCTTTCTCCTACTTTATGGTCTTGCTGGCTCATATCTTTTCCTAGGAATAGGGACATCATTGAGTGGTTAAAGAATTTTTCGTTTTTTTTGAGATGGAGTCTCACTCTGTTGCCCAGGCTAGAGTGCAGTGGTGCGATCTTGGCTTACTGCAGCCTCTGCCTCCTGGGTTTAAGCAAGGGTCCAGGTGATTCTCCTGTCTCAACCTCTCGAGTAGCATAGCTACTTGGGATTACAGGCATGCACCACCACACCCAGCTAATTTTCGTATTTTAAGTAGAGATGGGGTTTCACCATGTTGGCCAGGCTGGTCTGGAACTGCTGACCTCAGGTGATCTGCCCACCTCGGCCTCCCAAAGCACTGGGATTATAGGTGTGAGCCACCACACCTGGCTGTGGTTTAATATTTAGACACTCCTTTTACTGGCTGAGCACAAATGTGAGAAAGAAAGCACAAACTTCTTTCTCTTGTGGCTACTGTTCTCATACAGGCAGCACATCAGACAAAGAGAAGGAGATAATGATTATTCAAGGAACTGAAAGCTAAGCAACACTGCCCTGTCTCTCAATGACGGTTTAAGTATTTTCTTGGAATGGCTCAAGTATACATTGATAACTAGAATATAACTAGGGCTTAAATTTACCACAGTTTCTATTTCATGACAAAGTTTTAATTGAATCTTAATAAAAATTATCCTACAATCTAAGCTGGAGTTTAGTGAAAAAATGCAACTCTTGTTTGATGGCCCTCATAAGTCACAGCAAAATCTACACGTATGATAACAAAAAATAATAAATAAATTTAGTAGAAAATGTAATTTAAAAGAAATAGCCTCATTTTATATTTAAGCATCTTAATGACTTGAGAAAATATTTCTTATTGCTCTGTACATATAAATACCCCCCTTTGACTGGTGATTCTCAGCCTCCCAAGTAGCTGGGACCACAGGCGTGCACCATCACGCCTGGCTAATTTTTATATTTTTTGTAGAGATAGGATTTCACCATGTTGCCTAGCCTGGTCTCAAACTCCTGGGCTCAAGGGTTCTGCCTGCCTTGGCTTTCCAAAGTGCTGGGATTATAGGCATGAGCCACTGTGCTGGGCTCTAAAATCTTTGAGTAAAATATGCTTTGCAAAGATGTGTGCCATTATTATTTTGGCTTCTCATACCACTTTGGAATTTATTTATTTATTTTTTTGAGACAGAGTCTCACTCTGTTGCTCAGGCTGGATTGGAATGGCGCAATCTCAGCTCACTGAACCTTCGTCTCTTGGGTTCGAGCAATTCTCATGTCTCAGCCTCACAAGTAGCTGGGATTACAGGTATGCACCACCATATCCAGCTAATTTTTTGTATTTTTAGTAGAGATGGGGTTTTGCTTTGTTGGCCAGGCTGGTCTTGAACTCCTGGCCTCAAGTGATCTGCCTGCCTGGGCCTCCCAAAGTGCTGGGATTACATGTGTGAACCACAGCACCTGTCCTCATACCACTTTGGAAGAGCACCTAAAACATTGTTGCAACAGGGGACAGAAGCCTGTCTACATTACACAGAAGATAAGAAATTTTTTGTTTTTATTTTTTGAGACAGGGTCTCCCTCTGTTGCCCAGGCTGGAGTGCAGTAGGGCGTTCATGGCTCACTGCAGTCTTGACCTTCCAGGCTCAAGTGATCCTTCCACCTCAGCCTCTGGAGTAGATGGGATTACAGGCCCATGTCACTAGGTCTGGCTAATTTTTGTATTTTTTGTAGAGATGGGGTTTTGTCATGTTTCCCAGGCTGGTCTCAAACGTCTGGGCTCCGGCAATCCTCCCACTTCAGCCTCCTAAAGTGCTGGGATTATATAGGTGTGAGCCACCGTGCCGGGCTAAACATTTTCTTGTATACTCATTATATTCACATAGTAGGTTTTGATGGATATAAGAAAAATTAACAAAACCTGGTTCAGTATTAGTTCTTTGGTTTTGGGGAGAGGGTAAGGGGATTAGAGATAGCCATGGACCACTTTGAAAATCTGATGAAAGCTATTCTATCCAGAATAATGCACATATGTATAAGCATACAATTTTGTATACATTTTCAAGAGTTTAGGGATTCAAGTCAAGACTGCCTGGTGTAATTACTGAAAAAACTGACTACCAGTAAGCAGTAATCTTCAGAGTACCTGTGTTCTACCCTATCCTCCACGTAAGTAAACAAAATTTCACCACAAAGAGGAAAAGGAGGTGAGTGGAAAGGTTCAGCACAGAAAGTCTGATACCACAGTGCAGGAGTCCATTTTACATGGCTGGTAAAGCCAAACATTCCAGAAATAACATTTGCAATGTTAAGACAGGACACATAAGACAAAGTCGCAGCACCCTCTGGTGAACTACTCTAATATAAAACGAAGAAAAGAAACGGCCACAGACAGAACTCACCTGCAGAACTCTTCCGGACAAGAAGTTTTGTCTGCAGTAATTATAACTTGCACGCACACCTTCTTTTGTACTTAGCTGCCATCCCTAAATTTTGGAGAAAATCAAGCTGAACTTACTCAGTCTTTAGTGCCAACGCTGGTAATAAAACTAAGCTATTAGGTTATATGCTTACCTTATACGCTCGTAGAAGGGCCAGATAATCACTGTTTGCGAATGCAAATTCCAGCTTTTTCTGGTTAGCTTCTTCTTTTTTATCCCAGGGAGATACCTAAAGGAGGGAGGAAAATCATATTTAAAGAACTCTTTTTTTTTTTTAAAGACAGGGTCTTGTTCTGTTGCCCAGGCTGGAGTGCAGTGGTGTGATCATAGCTCACTGCAACCTTGATCTCCCAGGCTTATGCAATCCTCCTGCCTCAGCCTCCCTGGTAGCTGGAACTACAGGTGTGCCCCATCATGCCAGCTATTCGGGAGGCTGAGGCACAAGAGCCGCTTGAGCCCAGGAAGTAAAGGCTTCAGTGAGCCATGTTTGCACCACTACACTCCAGCCTGGGTGACAGAGTGAGACTCTGTCTCAAAAATATATATAAATTTTATTGATAAAAAGTGCTATCAATCATTTGAGGCTTCAGCAAGTTGTACATTTTGTCTTGCCTCAATGTTAATGGCTGCTGATTGATCAGGATGATAGTTGCTGAAAGCTCAGGTGGTTGGGGCAATTTCTTTCTTTCTTTTTTTCTTTTTTTTTTTGAGAGGGAGTCTTGCTTTGTCGCCTAGGCTGGAGTGTAGTGGCACAATTTTGGCTCACTGCAGCCTCTGCCTCCCAGGCTCAAGCGATTCTCCTGTCTCAGCCTCCCAGGTAACTGGGATTATAGAAGTGTACCACCATGCCCAGCTATTTTTAATAGAGATAGGGTTTCACCATGTTGGCCAGGCTGGTCTCAAACTCCTGACCTCAAGTGATCCACTCCCCTAGGCCAGCAATTTCTTCCCCCCCCCCCCAAGAAGTGCTGAAGGAAAGCAATTTCTTAAAATAAGACAATGAAGTTTTCTGTATCAACTGATTCTTCCTTTCACAAAAGATTTCTCTGTAGCATGCAATGCTGTTTGAGAGCATTTTACTCACAACAGAACTTCTTTCAAAATTGGAGTCAATCCTCTCAAACCCTGCCACTGCTTTATTAACTAAGTTTATGTAATATTCTATTTTTTATTTTTAATTTAAAAAATGACACGGAGTCTCACTATGTCACCTAGGCTGGTCTCAAACTTCTGGGTTCAAGCAACCTACTCACCTTGGCCTCCCAAAATGTTGGGATTACAGGTGTAAGCCATCATGCCCAGACAAAGGTTTTCAATTTACTTTACACAGATCCATCAGGTGAATCATTATCTATAGCAGCTATAGCCTTACAAAATATATTTCTTAAATATTAAGACTTAAAAGTCAAAATTACTCCTTGATCTAGGGTTTGCAGAATGGATTTTGCATTAGTAGGCACAAAAACAACATTAATCTCCCTATACATCTCCATTAGAGCTCTTGGGCACATTGTCAGTGAGCAGTAATATTCTGAAATCTTTTTTTCTAAGCATGGACTTCTTAACAGTGGGCTTAAAATATTTAGTAAGCTGGCCGGGTGTGGTGGCTCACATCTGTAACCCCAGCACTGGGAGGCCAAGGTGGGCGGATCACCTGAGATTGGGAGTTCGAGACCAGCCTGACCAACATGGAGAAAGCCCATCTCTACTAAAAATACAAAATTAGTGGGCGTGGTGGCGCATGCCTGTAATCGCAGCTACTTGGGAGGCTGAGGCAGAATTGCTTGAACCTGGGAGGAAGAGGTTGCAGTGAGTGGAGATCACATCGTTGCACTCCAACCTGGGCAACAAGAGTGAAATTGTGTCTCAAAAAAAAACAAATTTAGTAAACCATGCTGTAAACAGATGTAATGTCATGCAGGCTTTGTTGTTGAATTTAAGGGCACAGACAGAGTAGATACAGCATAATTCTTAAGGGACTTAGGAGTTTTGAAATGGTAAGTGAACACTGGCTTCAATGTAAAGTCACCAGCTGCATTAGCCCCTAACTCATGAAAGTCAGCGTCAGCGTGGCCTTTGAAGTTTTAAAGCCAGGCATTTGCTTCTCTTCTTTTTTTTTTGTTTTGTTTAGAGACTGAGTTTTTGCTCTTGTCGCCCAGGCTGGAGTACAATGGTGCGATCTTGGCTCACCACCACCTGCCTCCCGGGTTCAAGCGATTCTCCTGCCTCAGCCTCCAGAGTAGCTGGGATTATAGGCATGCACAACCACGCCCAGCTAAGTTTGTATTTTTAGTAGAGGTGGGGTTTTTCCATGTTGATCAGGCTGGTCTTGAACTCTCAACCTCAGGTGATCCACCCACCTCAGCCTCTCAAAGTGCTGGGATTACAGGCGTGAGCCACCGCGCCTGGTTTGCTTCTCCTCTTTAGCTATGAAAATACCTAGATGGCACCTTCTTCCTATAGAAGGCTATTTCATTGATACTGAAAATACATAGGCCGGGCACAATGGCTCATATGTCTAATCCTAGCACTTTGGGAGACTGTGGTGGGCACATTGATTGAGCTCACGAGTTCGAGACCAGCCTGAGCAACATGGTGAAACCCCGTCTCTACAAAAAATATGAAAATTAGCTGGGTGTGGTGGCACATGCCTGCAGTCACAGCTACTCGGGAGGCTGAGGTGGAAGGATGGCTTAAGCCTGGCAGGCAGAGGTTGCAGTGAGCCGAGAATGTACTACTACGCTCCAGCCTGGGCAACAGAGCCAGACCTCATCTCAAAAGAAAAAAAAGAAAAAGAAGAAGAAAAAATCTGTTGTTGGCATAGCCACCTTCATCAGTTAGCTAGATCTTGTGTAACTTTGCTGCAGCTTCCACTTGCTGCTTCACCTTGCACTTTTATGTTATGGAGACAGCTTCCTTCCATAAACTTCATCAACTAACCTCTGCTAGTTTCCAACTTTTCTTTTGCAGCTTCCTCACTTTTCTCAGCCTTCATGGAATTAAAGAGTTAGGGTCTTGCTCTGGATTAGGCTTTGGCTTAGGGAATGTTGTAGCTGGTTTCATCTTCTATTCAGACCACCAAAACTTTCTCCATATTCAGACTAGTAAAACTTTCTCCATATCAGCAATAAGGCTCTTTTGCTTTCTTATCATTTGAGTGTTCACTGGACACATGAATGGAATAGCACATTTAATTTCTTTCAAGAACTTTCCCTTTATTTATTTTATTTTAATTTTGAGACAGTCTCACTCTGTCACACAGGATGGAGTGCAGTGGCACGATCTTGGTTCACTGCAACCTCTGCCTCCGCAGTTCAATCAATTCTCATGCCTCAGCCTCCCATGTAGCTGGGACTACAGGCCAGCACCACCATGCTCCGGTGATTTTTGTATTTTTAGTAGAGATGGGGTTTGCCATGTTGGCCAGGCTGCTGTTGATCTCCTGGCCTCAAGTGATCTGCCCATGTTGGCCTCACAAAGAGGTATGAGCCACTGCCCCTGGCCAAGAACTTGTGCTTTAAATTTACAACTTGGCTAACTGGCGCCAAGAGGCCTAGTTTTTCAGCCTATCTTGGCTTTTGACATGCCTTTCTCACTAAGCATAATCATTTCTAGCTTGTGATTTAAAGTGAGAGATATGTGAGTCTTCCTTTCACTTGAACACTCAGAGGCTATTGTTGCATTTTTAACTGGCCCAGTTTCAACAAAGCTGTGTCTCAGGGAATAGGGAGGCTCAAAAAGTGGGAGAGTGACTGAGGAAAGGCCGGTTGGTGGCGAGTCAGAACACACATGACATTTATCAGTTAAGTTCACTGTCTCACATGGGTGCAGTTCATGCACCCCAAAACAATTACAATAGTAATGTCAGGCCGGGCGCGGTGGCTCATGCCTGTAATTCTAGCACTTTGGGAGGCCGAGGTGGGTGGATCACCTGAGGTCAGGAGTTCAAGACCAGCCTGGCCATCATGGTGAAACCCCATCTTAAAAAAAAAAAATAGTAATGTCAGAGATCACTGATCACATATCACCATAACAGATATATTCATAAAGTTTAAAATATTGTGAGAATTACCAAAATGTGATAGAGACATGAAGTGAGCAAATGTTGTTGGAAAAATGGCACTGACAGATTTGCTCAACACAGGGTCGCCACAAACCTTCAATTTGTTAAAAATGCAACATCTGCAAGGTACAATAAAGCTAAGCATAATAAAGTAAGGTATGCCTGTAGTGAGTTATACACTTTATTTTTTATTGTTTTTGAGACAGAGTCTCGCTCTGTCACCAGGCAGGAGTGCAGTGGCATGATCTCGGCTCACTGCAACCTCCGCCTCCTGGGTTCAAGCAATTGTCCTGCTTCAGCCTCCCGAGTAGCTGGTACTACAGGCGCACACCACCACACCCAGCTAATTTTTGTATTTTTAGTAGGGGCAGGGTTTCACCATGTTGGCCAGGATGGTCTTAATCTCTTGACCTCGTGATCCACCTGCCTCGGCCTCCCAGAGTGCTGCCATTACAGGCGTGAGTCACCGCACCTGGCTGAGTTGTTCACTTTAAATGGGTAAACTGTATGATATATAAATCATATTTCAATAAAGCAGTTTTTAAAAATGGCTCAATATATTTATTGGTTTTTAAAATCAGAGACAGCTTTTGTTGGTTTGCATTTTCTGATTTTTCTATAATTAACAAGTATAACAGATGCAACAGAAAGCACATCTGGATTATTATTATTATTGGAGATGGAGTCTCACTCTGTGTCCAGGCTGGAGTGCAGTGGCACTCTTGGCTCAGCGCAACCTCCGTCTTCCCGAGTTCAAGCAATTCTCCTGCCTCAGCCTCCCCAAATAGCTGGGACTACAGGCACGCATCACCACGCCTGGCTAATTTTTTGCATTTTTAGTAGAGGTGGGATTTTACCATGTTGGCCAAGCTGGTCTCAAACTCCTGACCTCAAATGATTTGCCCGCCTCAGCCTCCCAAAGTGCTGGGATTACAGGCATCAACCACTGTGCCTGGCCTGAATTACTTTTAATAAGTTATATCTCCAGTTCTTAGTCTTTATTTGGGGAATGGATCTCTTTGAGGATTGGATGACATTGTGCCCTAAAAAATCTTTTTGTTTGTTTTATTTATTTTTGTCTTTTCAGAAATTTAATTTTTGACCTTCTCCCTCCTGTGTAGATGTGCCCTAAAAAATTCATATCTAACATTCAAGCAAATTTTTAGGGGGCTCACATGTCCCTGATTTCCCCATGGTCCTTTTAGAGATCTATGTTATAAACTCCAGTTTAGATGAATGTTGTTTACTTACAAAAGGAGACTTAAAAGCCAAACTGGCAGCAATGGTGAGAGCAGGATCCAAACAGCGGAAGATAGACCCAAACAACATTAGTTTGCCAATTCTCACATCCACAGGCAGAGAGGCCAAGTGATACCCAAGAGGGGTCAATTTTTCATCTGGAGTTAATGCTCCCAAGTCCCGTAATCGTATTTTTGAGGCGCGAAGAGAATCAGTGTGTGGAGGTTCAATGAGCCGAGAAAACACAGATTGGAGATTATGAGCATTAAACATCTCTAAAATTTTAATTCTGAAAAGAAAACAAAATGATAATTTGTCAATTTTATTTCTGGTAGGATGACACAGAGGAATAATTTCTTTTGTGAGTGAGAATAATTTACAAGTTTAAATAGAAATTTCTAAAATCTCATGTTTTCTACTTCTACCAATAAACCACAAAAGCACTTTCAGATTCTGAAACTTATTCATATTCAGAATTAAATCTTCTCTAAAAACTTTCAAAATGCTTCTTTCCATAATAGTGGGATTAAATTATGAAATAGAGTTCATGACAAAAGATAAAAGTGTTGGCAAGGATGTGGAGAACTTGGAATCCTGTACATTATTGGTGGGAATGTAAAATGATGCAACCACTATGAAAAACAGGATAGAGATTCCTCAAAAAATTAAAAATAGAACTACCATACGATCCAGCAACCCCACTTCTGAGTATACATCCAAAACAATTGAAGTCAGAATCTTGCAGAGAGGCCAGGCGCAGTGACTCACGCCTGTAATCCCAGCACTTTGAAAGGCTGAGGTGGGTGGATCATTTGAGATCGGGGTTCGAGACCAGCTTGGCCAACATGGTGAAACCCTGTCTCTACTAAAAATACAAAAATTAGCCAGGTGCAGTGGTGAGCCTGTAATCCCAGCTACTCAGGAGGCTGAGGCAGGAAAATCTCTTGAACTTGGAGGTGAGGCCTGCGGTGAGCCAAGATCACTGCACTCTAGTCTGGGTGACTGAGCAAGACTCTATCTCCAAAAAAAAGAGAATCCTGTAGATACTTGCACTCCTGTGTTCACTGTAGTATTATATTATTACATTCACAATAGCCAAGATGTGGAAACAACCTAAATGTCCACTGACAGATGAGTAGATAAAGAAAGTGCAGTATATTGCAATGACGCATTCCCATAAAAAAAAAAAAAAAAAGGAAAGAAAGTGCAGTATATATGGAATACTATTCAGGCTTAAAAAAGAAAGAAGTTCTGCGATATCCAACAACATGGATGAAACCTTGAGAATATTAAGCTAAGTGAAATAAGCCAGTCACAAAAAGACAAATACTGGATGGTTCTACTTGTATGAAGGATCTAAAATAGTCAAACTCACAGAAGCAGAGGGTAGAATGGTGGTTGTCAGGGGCTGGACATGAGGGGGAAATGGAGAGTTGCTGTCCATTATGTATAAAGTTTCAGTTTTGCAAAATGAGTAAATTCGAGAGCTCTGCTGTACAACATTATGACTACAGTTAACAGTACTGTGTTTTAAAATTAAACATTTGTTAAGAGAATAGATCTCATATTAAGTATTCTTACCATAATAAAAAACTGGACATGACTAGCTTAGATAGTTCTGACTGCTGTACAATTAAAGGTATTTATGAGACAAGTTTAAATGATCCACTTATTGCTTCCTACATCTGAAGTTGCAGTCATTGTTTATTTATTTTTATTTTGTACTGGGACAGAGTTTTCTCTTGTTGTCCAGGCTGGAGTGCAATGGCATGATTTTGGCTCACTGCAACCTCCACCTCCCAGGTTCAACTGATTCTCCTGGTTCAGCCTCCTGAGAAGCTGGGATTAGAGGAGTGCGCCCCTACACCCGGCTAATTTTGTATTTTTTTAGTAGAGACAGGGTTTCACCATGTTGGCCAAGCTGGTCTTGAACTAACCCCTGACCACAGGTAATCTACCTGCCTCAGCCTCCCAAAGTGCTGGGATTAAAGGCGTGAGCCAACATACCCGGCCCAAAGTTGCAGTCATTATTTATAAAATAAATCTGCATTGTGTCCTGCCTTGTGATAGCTCTTAAAAACTAGTGTTTTAAATTATGAACTTAATCCAGAAAAAGGGTTCTCATTAAAAAAAAAAACAAATTATGAATGTCAGCAACTTAAAGTGTAACATATACAAAATTTTATTCACTTCACATTCAGTTCCCTTTTAAGTTGCCAACCTATAGACGTACAATTTTACATTTTCATTAACATGTATATTTTTGGTACCTAGGCTTTTCTCAATTAATGTATTTCACTTTAAGACATGTATTGACAGTAATCCACTTACTAAAATTTCATTTTTATTTTATTCATTCATTTATTTTATTTTTTATTTTTGAGATAAGAGTTTCGCTCTGCCACCCAGGCTTGAATGCAATGGTGTGATCTCGGCTCACTGCAATCTCAGCCTCCCTGATTCAAGCGATTTTCCTGCCTCAGCCTCCTGAGTAGCTGGAATTACAGGTGCTTACTACCACCCCTGGTTAATTGTTTATATTTTTAGTAGAGATGGGGTTTCACCATGTTGGCCAGGCTGGTCTTGAACTCCTGACTTCAGGTGATCCACCCACCTTGGCCTCCCAAAGTGCTGGGATTACAGGGGTGAGCCATCACACCTGGCCATTTATTTTTTATTTTTTGAGATGGAGTCTCACTCTGTTGCCCAGGTTGGAATGCGGTGGCAGGATCTCAGCTCACCGTAACCTCCATCTCTCAGGTTCAAGTGATTCTCCTGCCTCAGCTTTCCTCAGTAGCTGGGATTACAGGGGTGCACCACCATGCACAGCTAATTGTTTTGGATTTTTATTAGAGATGGGGTTTCACCATGTTGGCTAGGCTGGTTTTGAACTCTGATCCTAAATGATCTGTCTCTCAAAGTGCTGGGATTACAGGCGTGAGCCTTGGCACCTAGCCCATTTTGTTCATTTATTTTTGAGATGGCGCCTCACTCTGTCTCAGAAGCTGGCTGTCTCAACTTACTGCAGCATCAACCTCTGGGGCTCAAGCAATTCTTCCATCTCAGTCTCCCAAATGGCTATAGAATCACAGGTGCATGCCACCATACCCAGCTAAGTTTCATATTTTTTGTAGAGATGGGGTTTTGCCATGTTGCCCAGGCTGGTCTCAAGCTCCTCGGTTCAAGCAATCCTCCCGTGCTAGCCTCCCAAAGTGCTGGGATTACAGGTGTGACCCACCACACCAGGCCTACAAATGTATTCTTTTTATTAATATTCAAATTTTATTCTATTTTATACATTTTTTTTGAGATGAAGTCTCACTCTGTCACCATCTCAGCTCACTGTAACCTCTATCTTCCAAGTTCAAGAGATTCTCTTTCCCTGGCCTCCCGAGTAGCTGGGATTACAGGTGTGTGTCATGACACAAAGCTAATTTTTCTATTTTTAGTAGACATGGGGTTTCATCATGTTGGCTAGGCTGGTCTCAAATTCCTGACCTCAGGTGATCCACCTGCCTCGGCCTACCAAAGTGCTGGGATTACAAGTGTGAGCCTCCATGCCTAGCCCTACAAATGTATTCTTAAGCTCTATTTTAGGGCCATGCTCTGCAATGTAAGAGATCTTTATGTGCAGAAAGTTAAAAGGAATGATAAAGGCAATACTAAGGATCTCTTTCTTCACAAATAAATGAGATTATCGGTGGCCATTCTTAGCCAAATATCTTCTAGGAGAAAAAGGAAAATGTGGAACTTAATAGGGTGAGAAACATTTAGACCTTTTGGAAGCAAAAGACAAAAAAACAGATGTCACCTTAGACACAGCTGTTCCAATGGCACTCTTTGTATTTCTGGTAGCTGTTGCTTTAAAAGCTGGTGATTGTAGTGATGGCTAGTAAATAAATGGAAGCAGACCCCAGATGCAACACGGCCTGCTCGGCCTTTTCTTTGTAGAGCGTTGGCTTGAGATACAAAAGTGTCCTCTAGACTTTCCATCCCTTTGCTGGCATCATATCTATAAAGAAAAAGAAAATATAAAATTGAGCCATTTTATAAAAACATGGCCAAGACTGCTTGGCAGGGACAGAATGGATGAACCAGCTTCCTCCTGTAGAAGGACACAGTGCCCTGTGTATTCTGGGATAGTTGAGTCCCTGGTGGGAGCAGCTAGTGCTGATTTACGTGGCGTCAAGTGCACAGTTCCCCAAACGACAGTTTCTTTATTCAACCCTTTCTCACACAAGCACATATAAAATCACATGACAAAAAGACAGAAAAAGTAATTCATTACTTTTCATCCCCATTTGATGTTAAGGTCCCTGGTCCTGGCTATAGAATCACTCACACATTCATAGACAGTTTTCATAAAGTATTTTTTCAAACAGTAATCCATGTAGCTTAACATCATTAGCCATTAACAATTGTGTCTCCCCAAATGAAGCATTTTTAGCCCCTCTCTTATGTCACCACAAGAGGGAATACCTCTTTTCTTTCATTTTCCCAGAATCGATGACATAGACAACATCATCGATGGTTATGGATGTCTCAGCAATGTTGGTGGAAATGATAATCTTAGTTACTCCTACAGGAGGTTTTACAAACACTGCCTGCTGCTCTTCACTGGATAAAGATGAATGAAGTGGGTGAATAACACATCTGGAAGAAAATAAAAGCACATGAAGTATTCTAGCACATAACACAGAAACTGGATTACAGTGCGTGAATTTCTACTACAACCAACAATGACTTTAGGTATTAGTAACTTCTCCACAACCTATCATCAGAGCTCAGCTCTTCTAAATGGTAAACTCTTGGCCGGACGCAGTGGCTCATGTCTGTAATTCCCAGCACTTTGGGAGGTCAAGGTGGGCAGATCACCTGAGGTCAGGAGTTTAAGAGCAGCCTGGCTAACATGGCAAAACCTCCTCTCTACTAAAAATACAAAATTAGCTGAGCATGGTGGCGGGCACCTGTAGGAGAATCACTTGAGCCCAGGAGGCAGAGGTTGCAGTGAGCCGAGATCCCGCCATTGCACTCCAGCCAGGGTGACAAGAGCGAGACTCCATCTCAAAAAAATAAAATAAAATAAAATAAAATAAAATAAATGGTAAAGTCCTTTCTGATCCTTACAAAATATTTACTTCTTTTTTTTTTTTTCTGGCCCTGTGGGGACAGAGTATTTACTAAGTTCTAGGAACCAAAAGCCTCGTACCAACTTAGGGGAAATGTGGGAGTGTAATTCAGCAATAAATAATGAAGAGAAATAAATAATTGATATTCTACTAGCAATAAGCCTAGTGCAAACAAACCAGCAAAGAATCATTCTTCCTTTAAATACAGAGAAGAGCCTGTAATCCTAGCTGCTTGGGAGGCTGAGGCAGGAGAATCGCTTGAACCTGGGAGGCAAAGGTTGCAGTGAGCCAAACTCATACCACTGCACTACAGCCGAGGCCACAGAGCGAGTCTCCATCTCAAAAAATAAAATAAATATATATATAGAAGAGAGGCGATGACAATGATATAACCTCAGAAATTTCATTTTTACATTTTTAGGTAGTGTTCATTAGTCAAACAGTTTTCCCCTTAAATATGAAGACACACCCAGTGTGTCTTGCTCCTGGAACAGGAACTGTTGAAGATGATTTTCTTTCAAAATGGTAGGACTTCTTCGTTGTTACTAATGCTGCCTTTCCCCCACCTTCCCCAATTCTCTGGGGCTCTGACATCTAAAATTACATGCAAATTTGCTGAGTCACTATGCTAAGTGAAAAGAAATATTTTTCTTTAATAAAGGGGGAATAACTCATTTCCTGCAGCTATTAGGTTTGTTCATTTCTAGCTGGCATAAACAAATGTATGCTCCAAGAGTGGTACTCTTCAAGGGTCTAGAGGGTGGTGAGATCTTTAGAGGTAACTGCAATAGATAATTAAAAATGTAGAAGGCAATTAGCTTACCGATTACTACGTCTGTTGTTGAAAAGAGAATTAGACTGTAGCTGTTCATAAAGCATTTTGATTTCTGCTAGTCCTGGTAAAAATACAAGTATAGCACCTGGGTATAGAAAAAGAATCAATATGTGGGTAAGCATAGGCACAGAAAAGGAAAAACAAAAAATTTTTTTAAAAAAGTATTAATATGATAAATGAAGTAAATGAAAAACTAATACAGATTATAAAGTTGCTTTAAACCAAAATATGCAATAATCTGAGAATTTTGCCTGTGGTTTCAGCTACTCAGGAGGCTGAAGTAGGAGGACTGTTTGAGCCAGGGAGGCAGAGGTTGCAGTGAGCCAAGATTGAGCCACTGCACTCCAGCCTGGGAAAAAGAGTAAGACCCTATCTCAAAAAAATAAAATAAAATAAAATAAATAAGATAATTTTTCACTATCAGTTTTATTTTCTTTGTAAAGTCCCCAAGGATTTAAACAAATAAAAAAATTACATATTTTATATATTCCCTGACTTAATAAGGACAAAATGGAGCATTATTATCCTTCTACAAATAGAAAAACTGAGGTGTGAAAAAGTATAATGTCTATCAGTGTAATGCCAAGAATTATTAGCTAAACTCTTTTTTTAATTTTAATTTTTATTTTTTGAGACAAGGTCTTGCTCTGTCACCCAGGCTGGAGTACAGTTGCGTGATCAGGCTCACTGCAGCCTCAACCTCCACAGGCTCAGGTTATTTTCCTACCTTAGCCTCCCGAGTAGCTGGGACTACAGGTACATGCCATTATGCCCAGCTAATTGTTTATATTTTTAGTAGAAATGGGGTTTCATCACGTTGCCCAGGCTGGTCTCAAACTCCTGGACTCAAGTGATTCACCCGCCTCAGCCTCCCAAAGTGCTGGGATTACAGGCGTGAGTCACTGTGCCTGGCCTAGCAAAGTTATTTAAATATACTTTTTCAGTACACCGGCTACTTTCTATTTCTTTCTTTTTTTATTTTTTTAGAGATGAGGTCTCACTATACTGCCCAGACTGGTCTTGAACTCTTGAGCCCAAGCAATCTTTCTGTTTTAGCCTCCTGAGTAGTTGGGACTACAGGCATGCACCATCGCACCCGACCTTGACATTCTATTTCTATAGGAAGAGTTATTCTCCTAACCTTATAGGACAGGAAGGTTCTTCCCTCTATTAATAAATAAAATCCATAAACATTTTGCTGGAAATGAAAAAAAGAAACTATAATTGGCTGGCCAATCTGGTAATCTAAATTCAGATATATTTTAGAGACAGCACATTAATTAACAATATCATATTAAGTTTATGGGCTTTTAAATTTTACATTAAAAAATAAGAATGAAAACTGATTATAGTATATTTCTCTGTCAAGAGCAGTCACTCAGCAATAGTTACCTTCTTTTGTGCTTGATTCAGGGAGAAAAATGGTACTGTTTTCACTAGTCCCTCCTTTAATCCCACAAATATTTATTGGGTGCCTATGTCAGCTCATGTGAAGTGCAATGGGATATAAAACAAGCATCTGCCAGCAGAGAACTCATGACCTATTATTTCGTCATAGTTATCCTTCCCACTAAATAAATGAGAAATCTGAATTATTACAAAACTAGAACTCTGAAGAAGGCTGAAAGAGATCTTTCATCCTTATTTTTAGTATTTCATAGTAACGAAGAATGTTCACATATATTATCTCACTTAATCCTCATAGCCATCCATTAAGAAGGTTATTAGTGGCCCGGCACAGTGGCTCATACCTGTAATCCCAGCACTTTGGGAGCTGAGGTGGGTGGATCACCTGAGGTCAAGAGTTTGAGACTAGCCTGGCCAACATGGTGAAACTCTGTCTCTACCAAAAATACAAAAAAATTAGCCAAGTGTGGTGGCACACACCTGTAATCCCAGCTACTCAGGAGGCTGAGGCAGGAGATCGCTTGAACCCAGGAGGCGGAGGTTGCAGTGAGCCAAGATCATGCCATTGCACTCCAGCCTGGGTGACAGAGCAAGACTCTATCTCAAAAAAATAAAAAAAAAAAGCCTACTAGTACCCCTGCTGGTGACTCAGTAACTTCAGACTCAGGTCACAGAGTTAATAAGCATGGAGCTTGGACACAAAACTGAGGTGTCTGGCATCAGATCCATGTTCTTTCCATTACATACCCATGATCCTCTCTGCTAAAATGCCACAAAATTTTATTGAGGTCAGGTGTGGTGGTTCACGCCTGTAATCCCAGCACTTTGGGAGGCTGAAGTAGGAAGACTGCTTGAGCCTAGGAGTTTGAGAGCAGCCTGGGCAACACAGGGAGACACTGTCTCTTTAGAAAATTAAAAAATTAGTAGGGCATGGTGGCACATGCCTGTGGTCCTAGCTACTTGAGAGGCTGAGGGAGGCTGGAGGATCCCTTGAGCCTGGGAATTTGAGACTGCAGTTATCCATGATTGTGCCACTGCACTCTAGCTTGAGTGACAGAGCGAGACTCTGTCTCAAAAAAAATTTTCTTTTAAATTTTTATTAAAAGAGAACATAAGCAAAAAGAAAAATACAAAGGAAAAAAAGCCACACAATTAAAGAATGGAAAAACATACTCTTACGTTGAAAAATAATTGTGAAACCCCATCTCTACTGAAAATACAAAAATTAGCTGGGCATAGTGGCAGGTGCCTGTAATCCCAGCTACTTGGGAAGCTGAGGCAGGAGAATTACTTGAACCTGGGAGGCAGAGGTTGCAGAGTTGAGATTGTGCCACTGCACTCCATTGCCTGGGCGACAGAGACTCTGTCTCAAAAAAAAAAAAAAAAAAAAAGAAAGAAAGAAAAAATCACATAGTGATTAAAGTGTAAGCAGAAGAGAGCAACTATTCCCATTTCTCTTAAGTTCTTTATGACCACATAAATTTTTATACATATATATATTAAAAAAATTTTTTTTTTTAGAGACAGTCTTGCTCTGCTTGCTCTGTTACCCAGGTTGGAATGAAGTGGTGCAATCTTGGCTCACTGCAACCTCCACCTCCTGGGTTCAAGCGATTCTTCTGCCTCAGCCTCCCAAGTAGCTGGGATTACAGGCACCCATCACCATGCCTGGCTAATTTTTGTATTTTTAGTAGAGATGGGGTTTCACCATGTTGGCCAGGAGGTCTCGATCTCTTGACCTCATGATCTGCCCACCTCGGCCTCCCAAAGTGCTGGGATGACAGGCGTGAGCCACCGCACTTGGCCAGAAATCTCTATTCTTAAGGAACTTACATCCTATTGAAGGAGGCAGTCAGTAAGCAAAACTCTAACTTCAGACAGTATTAAGTGCTACAGTGAAAATAAAAATTATTTTTAGATATTATAATAGCGTAAGGGGAGTGGGGCAGGACAACAGATAGGGTGGTCTGTAGAAGTAAATTGAGGAGAAACCTGAAGAAAATAAAAGATTTAGTAAAGAGAAGATTTGGAGTATTCATTCTAGGGACAAGGGACTGCAAGTGAGGTTAAGAAGGCTATCAGGATGGGAAGACCGTGAGTAGAGAAAAGTGGTGACTGCTCTGTGTTATAGTACAGTAGTAGTAATAGCGTTTAACAATAATAAGTGTTCACTTGAACAACATAGGTTTGCACTGCATGAGTCTACTCAGGCAATATTTTTCCAATAAATACATTGGAAAATTTTTGGAGATTTGGGACAATTTGAAAAAAAAAAAAAACTAGCAGATGAACTGCATAGCCTAGAAATACGAAAAAAAATTAAGAAAGATATGTCATAAATGCATAAGACATATATAAATACTAGTCTATTTTATATCATAAAATAGTATATCATAAAATACACACAAACCTATGATAAAAAGTTAAATTTATCAAAACTCACCCCCCCTACACACACACACACTTATAGACTGTACTTGGCACCATTTGCATCTCCAGAAATGTGAACAAATATAAAAATGCAGTATTAAATCAAACTACACACAATGAACTATAGTACAGTATATGACTGTAATAACTTTATTAAAAATGATTTTGCAGCCACCTCCTGTTGCTACTGCAGTGAGCTCAAGTGTTGTGAGAATCCACTTAAAATGTACTGTGACGCTAATCATCTCTAAGTAAGTCATTTGTTTGTCAGTAAATTGTATATTACAGTAAAAAGTGATCTCTTGTGGTTCTTGTGTATTTTCCATTGTGTTTAGTGGAATACAGTAAACCTTGAATAACATGGGACCTATACGATGTGCCACTAGTGATGCTGTAAGTACTCCCAAGAAGCAGAGAGAAGTCATGACAAGCAAAAGTTGAATTGCTCAGTATGTACCGTGGAGGTCTGTAACTGTGATTGCCTGCCATTTCCAGATAAATGAATCCAGAGTAAGGGCCATTGTGAAAGAAGAAAAAGAAATTTGTAAAGCTGTCACTGCAGCTATGCCAGCAGGTGTGAAAACTTTGTGCTTTTTGAGAAATACCTTTTTATCTTATTGAAAATGCAATTTTTATGTGGGTGCAAGATTGCTATAAAGCGTATCTATAGAGTCTAATATGATTCAAGAAAAAGCAAAGTATTATATGACAACTTAAAACAAATGGAAGGGAAGGATCTAAAGCTGGAAAATTTAATGCCAGCAAAGGATAGTTTGATAATTTAGAAGGAGGTTTAGCTTTTAAAATACCAAGATAACAGAAGCAGCATCTTCTGCTGAACAAGAGGCAGCAGACGATGAGTTCCCAGATGCCATTAAGAAAATCATTGAGGAGAAAAGACATCTGCCTGAAAAGGTTTCAAATGCAGACGAAAGTGCCCTCTTCTGGGGAAAAAAAAAAAGTCACAAAGGACATTTACTTATAAGTAAGGAAGAGGAGTGAGCATCAGGATTTAAGGCAGGAAGGGACAGGCTTACTGTACTCTTTTGTGCAAATGCAGGGTTCATGAACCCTGTCTATAAAGCTAACCCCTAGCCTTGAAGAGAAAGAAGAAATACCAGTTGCCAGTCTTCTGGTTGTATAAGAAAGGCTGGCCAGTGGGAACCCCTTTCCTGGACTGGTTCCATCAGTGCTTTGTCCCTGGAATCAGGAAGTACCTTGCCAAAGTTCTTTTCATACTGGACAGTGCTCCTGGCCACCCAGAATGCCATGAGTTCAACATCAAAGACACTGGAGATCTACCTACTTGCCCCAAAACACATCTCTAATTTAGCCTCTGTATTAGGGGTTCATAAGGACCTTTAAGGCTCATTATACAGTGTACTTGATGGAAAGGACTGTCAATGCTATGAAAGAGAATTCTGATAGAGAGAACATCATGAATGTCTGGAAGGATTCTTCCATTGAAGATGCCACGGTTGTTACAGAAAAAGTATGAAAGCCATCAAGCCTAAAACAATAAACTCCTGCTGGACAAAGCTGTGTGTCCAGATGTGCATGACTTCACAGGATTTATAAGGCAATTGAGAAAATCATAAAAGAGACTATGGATATGAAATAAAGGTGGGGAGATGGTGGCAGTGGTGAAGGATTGCAGGATCTTGGATGCTAGAGAAATTCAAGAGCTAGCAAACACCACACCAGAGGAATTAACAGAAGAAGACTTGATGGAGATGAGTGCTTCCAAAATAGTGCCGGACGATGAAGAAGATGTAAAAGAAGCAGCAGTGCCAGAAAACAAATTGACATTAGACAATCTGGCAGAATGGTTCAAGATTGCTTTTAACTTCTATTATGACATGGACCATTCTACGATGGGGCACTGAAACCAAAGCAAACTGGAAGATATGGTACTATACAGAAACATTTTTAGAGAAATGAAAGAGCAAAGTCAGACAGAAATTACAATGTTTCCTTAATGTTGCAATGAGTGTGCCTGCCTCTTCTGCCTCCCCTTCCACTTCTTCCACTTCTGCCACCCCTGAGACAGCAGGAGGAACCCCTCCTCTTCCTACTCCTCAGCCTACTCAATGCGAAAGCGACAAAGATGAAGACCTTTATGATAATCTGCTTCCACTTAATAAATAGTAAATATATTTTCTCTTCCTTGTGACTTTTTAAATAACATTTTATTTTCTTTAGCTTACTTTATTGTAAGAATACAGTAATGTACACCAGGTACGGTGGCTCACGCCTGTAATCCCAGCACTGAGGTGGGTGGATCACCTGAGGTCAGGAGTTCAAGACCAGACTGGCCAACATGGCGAAACCCTGTCTCTAAAAATACTAAAATACAAAAATTAGCCAGGCATGGAGGCACACACCTGTAGTCCCAGCTACTCAGGAAGCTTAGGCCAGAGGACTGCTTGAACCCAGGAGGCAGAGGTTGCAGCGAGCCAAAATCATGTCACTGCACTCCAGCCTGGGCAACAGAGTGAGACCCTGTCTCAAAACAAACAAACAAACAAACAAACAAAAACCCCAAAACCAAACCAAACCAAAAAGAATACACTATGTAATACATATAGCATACAAAATGTGATGTGTGTTTTTTTGAGACACGGCCTTGCTCTGTGTCTAAGCTTGAGTGCAGTGGTGCCATCATGGCTCATGGCAGCCTCAGATTCAAGCAATCCTCCCACTCCCACCCCTCCTCCCCCCAAGTAGCTGAGACTACAGGTGTGTGGCACCACACTGACTAATTTTTGCATTTTTTGTAGAGATGTGGTTTTACTATGTCTCCCAGGCTGATCTTGAACTCCTGGGCTCAAATGATTCACCTGCCTCAGCCTCTCAAAGTGCTGGGATTACAAGTGTGAGCCACCACATCTGGACTATATTATTATAATTATAATACCATCAGTATTAGGGGCAGTATCTACTGGGCCTTAACTATATGTCAGGTACTGTGCTAAGTGCCTTACATATGGTTTCTTTTAATCCCCAAAATAGTTTTAAGGAACAGGATTTATTATGGTCTTCATTATACAACAAGGAAATTGAAACATAGAAAAGATAAGGACTTTATTCAAGGTTCCAAGATTCCTGGATAGCAGAGCTGGGAAGTTTATCAGACTGCAAAGCCTGTGCTCTTAATCCCACTGCCTTGTAGACTGTGTGCAAAGAGTTTGCATGTAATTCAAACACTCATGGGTAGACTCCCATTTAGCCAAGGACTGAGTGTTTCATTTGTGGATCATCCAGGCTCGAATAAAGAAGCAGTTACCTGGAGGGTAGGAGTGCTTTCCATCCACAATCCATTCTAATAAAGCCTCTATTAATTCAAGATTCACCTTTTCAAAATCCATGATGGACATCGTTTTGATGACTGACTTGCTAACCCCTGAAAAAAAGGTAAAAATGAGAAGGATATTTATACCTTGTTGAAGACAATATGCCTGTGAATTAGGTGAGTGTTGGTTTAATAGTACAGATATTAACATTTAATGTACTGAAATGAAGTTTTTTCTTTTATTTATTTATTTAGAGACAGGTTCTTGCTGTGTCACCCAGGCTGGAATGCAGTGGTGTGATCATAGTTCCCTGCAGCCTCGACCTCCCAGACTCAAGTGATCCTCCCATCTCAGCCTCTTGAGTAGCTGGGACTGCAGGCATGCACCATCATGCCTGGTTAATTTTATTTTTTGTAGACATGGGGTCTTGCTGTGTTGCCCAGACTGGTCTTGAATTCCCAGACTAAGACAATCCTCCTGCCTCGGCCTCCCAAAGTGGTAGGTTTATAACCACTACATCCAGGCCACTTTTTACTTTTAGTTTCCCAGAAAATCCAGCCTCATCAGAAGTAATTTTTCCTTGAACAATGACCCAAAGAACAGGCGCCTGCCCCTATTGGAAAGACCCAGATGGGCCAGTTTTTCCCTCTCCTCTTTCCTTCCCCTCTTTTACCCTTAAATATTTATTGAAAGCTTAAGTTCTGGAAACAAAATTCAAAGTCAAATACATTTTAGAAACTCCTAGATTCAGTTGACTCATGAATGAGATAAGCTGGAAGCCCAGGTAACACTAACCTATGGCAACAATGGACAGAGACCACAGCTTTCACCAGCACTTTTATAACAGTGACTCACTTAAACTTTAGGTTCCTTTGAGAAAATGGTAAGTGATGGATCTTCCCTGAAAAATAAATGTGATTGTAATGGCTTCACCAACACCCCTGGAGTCTATTCATAGACCCTCACAAGCTCCTCTGTCACAATCTTCTAATCTATCTGTGGCCTGGTAAATAATATAGTTCTTTAGGATGTACTACAAACCTCAGCTCTTTTATTTATTTTTAAAATTTATTTATTTATTTTTTAGACAGAGTCTTCCTCTATAGCCCCGGCTGGAGTGCGGTGGCATGATCTTGGCTCAATGCAACGTCTGCCTGCCGGGTTTAAGGGGTTTTCCTGCCTCAGCCTCCTGAGTACTGGGATGACAGGTGCACACCACCACATCCAGCTGATTTTTCTATTTTTAGTAGAGATGGGGTTTCACCATGTTGGTCAGGCTGGTCTCGAACTCCTGACCTTGTGTTCCACCTGCCTTGGCCTCTCAAAGTGTTGGGATTACAGGCGTGAGCCACCACGCCCAGTTACCTCAGCTCTTTTAAAAGCAAATAGTATATTGTTGGGGTGACTAACTCTTCAAAGACTACTGCCCTTTCTTCTCAGGCCCTCCTAATGACCTATCACCCTAACTACAGTCTAAATGGAACAAAATAACTATAGTTGGTACCAAGGAAGGGAAACCTCTTACATGGTGCTGAGAAGTTTGAAGAGGGACAAAAACAGTTTTGGCCAGGTGTGGTGACTCATGCCTGTAATCCCAGGACTTTGGGAGGCCGAGGTGGGTGGATCACCTGAGGTCAGAAGTTTGAAACCAGCCTGACAACATGGTTAAACCCCATCTCTACTAAAAATACACACACACACAAAATTAGCCAGACATGGTGGCGGCCACCTGTAATCCCAGCTACTCAGAAGGCTGAGGCAGGAAAATCGCTTGAACCCAGGAGGCGGAGGTTGCAGTAAGCCGAGATTGTGCCACTGAACTCCAACTGGACAACAGAGTGAGTCTCCATCTCAAAAAAAAGAAGCAGTTGTGAAACAATATTGTTTTGGTGGAATGAATGCCATGTTGGTCAAAAATGGAAAAAAATGTTCCGGGTGCATGGCCCAAGGGCCAAGATTGCAGTGAGCTGAAATTGAGCCACTGTACTCCAGCCTGGGCAACAAGAGCAAAATTCTGTCTCAATGAAAAAAAAAAAAAGGAAGAAACAGGTTCCACAACAAGGGTGTGGTTCAGTGAGGAAGGTGGAGCAGGAAATCACTTTTCTTTGCCAAGATTCCAAAAAACTAGACGTTTCAAAAAGGAGAAAGGATCAACTAATCAAAAAAAAAAAAAAAGAAAATTGAACATAGTTTTGTTTCTGTAAATTATTATTATTATTGAAAACAGGGTCTCACTCTTTTGCTTGGGCTGGAGTGCAGTGGCATGATCATGGCTCACTGCAGCCTTGGCCCTTGGGGTTCAAACAATCTTTCACCTCAGCCTCCCAAGTAGCAGGGACTATACCACACCAGCTAATTTTTAAATTTTTTTTTAGAGACAAGGCAGCTCCATGTTGCCCAGGCTGGTCTTAAACTCCTGAGCTCAAGCAATCCTCCAGCCTCAGCCTCCCAAAGTGCTGGGATTATAGGCATGAGCCACTGTGCCCAGCCAAATCAATAATATATTTAAAATAACAGATTATTAATTTTTTCAAAGAAAAACAAGAAAATGCCTTAAAAATTGAGGTAGGAAACATTATTTAATCAAATAGTTCAAGACTTTTTTTTTTTTTGAGATAGAGTCTTGCTCTGTTGCCCAGGCTAGAGGGCAGTGGTGCAATCTCTGCTCACTGCAACCTCTGCCTCCTGGTTTCAAGTGATTCTCATTGCCTCAACCTCCCAAGTAGTTGGGACTAAAGGCGTGAGCCACCATTACTGGCTAATTTTTGTAAGGACTTTTTAAAAAAAGAAACACAACAAAACAGGGAACGAGAAGCTCAGAAAAGCTAAGCAATCAGCCTGGTATCATACAGAAGCTGGTGGCAGAGTCACGTTTCCTGACCTCAACTCCTTCATTCTCCTTCCTTAGAAAGGAGGTCCCAAAGGTACTTTCTGAACTTTAGTAACCTTTGTGCTTAAAATTAGAAAGTCATGGATTAGATTCAGTGATAATTTTAAAAGAAAACTCCAAAATTTTCAAAGAGAAACCAAAGGGATTTTATTTTTTTTTGAGACAGGGTCCCACTCTGTTGGGGTTGGAGTGCACTGGTGCGATCATAGCTCACTGCAACCTTGAACCCCTTTGCTCAAGCAATCCTCCAGCCTCAGCCTCTTAAGTAGCTGGGACTACAGGTGCCAACCACCATGCCTGGATAATTTTAAAAAACATTTGTAGTAGAGACAAGGTCTCGATATTTGCCCACACTGGCCTTGAACTCCTGGGCTCATGTGATCCTCCTGCCTCAGCCTCCCAAAGTGTTAGGATTATAGGCATGAGTCACTGTGCCCAGCTGGAAAGGAATTTTCTTGTTCCACAGTTTAATAGAATAAGGAAATGGGAATTATCAGTTGGTATGATGTATAAATAGAACACAAATTTTTGAGTCAGACATATTTTAATTAGAATCACAGATCTCTACTTACTAGCTGGGCACTATCCTTGTGGGTTTGTATTATATTCCTCTAAATGACTCCACTTTATAGATAAGGAAACTGAGCCACAGAGAGGATAAAGAACTTGCTCAAGATCATTAGCTGGTTTTATGAGAGCCGTGGGAGTTGAACCCAGGTCTATAAAATACAGTCCATTCTCTTAGCTTTACATCTCAGAATATTAGGAAGATGAAATAAAATATTTGGGAACTATGCTTATCTTCCTAAACAACAGAACAATGGCTAATGTCTTAATTCCTTGGTGATTACCATTCCCCATCCAGGAATGGGAACTATCTTTGGTAGATATAGAAAAAGGAAAATTCACTTGCCTCTTATCCTACAGAAGCAGTAACAAGGGTTGGAAGCTCTTATGAAAGATAAACACCCTTTTTTTGGGAAGAACTAAGAGGAACAGGGGTGACAGTCTAGGGAAAAAGGAGAAAGAAGGGCAGCTGAGACCTGCTTCTAGTCTAGGCTTCAAGGAAGAAAGCGAAAGTAGTAATCCTGGGTTTCTATGGGTTTAGTTTAGCTCATATGGATAGAAGACCACATAGAAACAAAGAGTAGCTGGCTAGAGTCTGGCAGGAGGAAGTACCTAACAACAAACAACAAAAAGCTCAGCACAGGGTAGGCCTCAAAAGATGTTATTTTAAAAGCCCAAGAATAATGCTAAAACTAGTGGGGATATTAAAGGATTTTAAAATAATCTCAAATATCACTTCACAAGTGACTTATTAACTACAAAAGAAATAGTAATTACCCAGGGGAGAAACATAGCAAATATCATCTTTACCAAGTGAGCAAGTTAACATTGCCAATAAGGGACAAGCCAACACCACGGGCCCAGGTGCCTTTCGATATGATGCATCAAGAAATCAAGATTGTTTTTGTGGTGCTCCAGCCAAAAATGTATAATCTAAATTTAATTATGGGGGAACAT
The DNA here is from genome assembly GCF_030222135.1 of Aotus nancymaae. Taxonomy (NCBI): domain Eukaryota; kingdom Metazoa; phylum Chordata; class Mammalia; order Primates; family Aotidae; genus Aotus; species Aotus nancymaae. The sequence goes on from NW_026988471.1 coordinate 37,638,223, forward strand.
CAAACCCAAATGGATGGACATTGTACAAAATAATCTTTAAAAATGTCAAGGTCACTAAAAGACAAAGGACAAGGAGCTGTTCTAGATCAAAGGAGACTAAGAACACATGACTGAATGTAATATATGATCCATGATAGGATCCTGAATCAGGAAAAAATAGCACAAATAAATATTATTGAGATAATTATTCAAATCTGAGTATGGACTGTGAATTAAATAATTGTATCAATGTTAAACGTCTTCATTTTGATCACTGTACTATGGTTATATAAGAGAATGTCCTTGTTTTTAGGAAAGACATACTAAAGTATTAAGGGTAAAAGGGTATCATATCTGCAACTTACTCTCAGGAGATTCAGAAAAAAAAAAAAAAATACATGCACCCAGAGCAAATGGTAAAGCAAAAAATGAAGCAAAACATTAACAACTGGTGAACTGGGGTAAAGGATATATGAGAGTTCATTGTTTAGTCTTGCAAACTTTGCTGTAAATTTGAAATTACATCAAAATAAAAAGCTACAAAATGCACAAGAATATAACATATTTTACTACCTCATAATTTTTCTTTAATGAGCACATATTTCTTCTACAATTAGAAAAAAACCCATTGGCAAATATAGTAACAATTGTATTCTAAATATGTATCTGAACCATTTTTCTTTTTTTTTTTTTTTAAAGTAGAGACTGGGTTTCTCCACGTTGGTCAGGCTGGTCTTGAACTCCTGACCTCAGGTGATCTGCCCACCTCGGCCTCCCAAAGTGCTGAGATTACAGGCGTGAGCCACCACGCCCAGCCTCTGAACGGTTTTTCTAAGTTTAAGGTTGTTCTGATGAATTAAAGGCAATGTAACTATGAAACAAGTGTCATATTTTTCTTCTTCCAAATCATGGTAGGAAAGAGTATTAGAAATCTTTGGCATAATTATAATATTTCCCCAGGAGGCATGTTACCTTTATAGCGGGCCAGGAGCTGCTTAAAATCTAACTGTTGATCTGGCACTGCATCTTTGACAGAATCCTGATCCTGGAGGTGAAGGGAGAGCCTCAGGTCTTCTTCCACTTCTTCAAATGCAGTTCTGTTCCGCCTTGCTTTAAGCTTTTCCTTTGATATCTGTTTCATGGACCGCATATATGGGCTCCCATCCTGCAACACATACCTGAGAAAGACAAAGGAATGTATTGGTTGTGTATATGTGGTTCTGTTGGTGGGGAGTGAAAGAATTCACCTATTTAATGTGCTCATTCAGCAAAATGTCACTGTTTCTGCTCAATTCATGTGCCATTCTTCCACCAATCCAGGACACTGGCTGTACCCTATTTCTGGTTGGGAACACACTACAATGCTTTTAGGTCTGTCTAGGAAACCAGCTAAGAATTTGGAGAAAAGCTCTACCCAGGAATAATGGCATGGACATTCAGAAAACACATTTGAATTATAGCCTTAGTAACAGCCCTCTTCATTTTTAATTCTTCCATGGCAATCTTATCAATCCTCTTGTTTCAATGATAATTCCCAGGCAGCTGACCCCCCTTTGTTGCCATCCAATTTGGACCCAAGTTTCTAGCTATTGGCTGAACATCAACCTAAGACTGTCCTTAAAACATTTCAAAACTCTTATACTTGTCAGTTTAATATTTGTTAGTGACAATACTATTAGACATCATGGCAAAGCAGAAAAATGACTAGATTTAAAACCAAAAGCTCTGGATTTGAGTTCTAGGTCCGCCACTAAACCAACCTGCCATGAAACTTCTAGCAAGTCAGTTTCAAAGGGTTTTACTTTCTCATCTTTTGGGAAATTGGCATAGATAAGTGGCTTGATTTTTTCTTTCCTGGACTCTTAAATGTTGCTCAAAGCCCCAAGGTAAGGTAAGGGAATGGGAGCAACGTAAGTAATTGGGGGCTATTCTTTCAGCCTGATCATTCCTGTTTTATCTGTTATTTCTGTATGATTTCCTATAAGATATCATTTCATAAAGTGTATTGTAGCTTGTTAAAAAAAAAGATTTAGAGGCTGGGTACAGTGGCTGACTCCTGTAATCCCAGCACTTTGGGAGGCCGAGGCAGGTGGATCACCTGAGGTCAGGAGTTTGAGACCAGTTTGACAAATACACAGAAATCCCGTCTCTACTAAAAATACAAAATTAGCTGGGCGTGGTGGTGCATGCCTGTAATTCCAGCTACTCAGGAGGCTGGAGCAGGAGAATCGCTTGAACCTGGGAGTTGGAGGTTATGGTGAGCCAAGATCACACTATTGCACTCCAGCCTGGGCAACAAGAGTGAAACTCTGTCTCCAAACAAACAAACAGATTTAAAAACCTATGATTCTATAATCCTGACTTCCTCTAACCCCTTCTCTCCACTAAATGCCATACACTCTTTTCACATTCACCAGTTTTTTGTTTATTGAACATTTACTGAATGTCTATTTTGTACAAGGGACTATGGTGATGGTGGTGGTATAGTATAGAAAAATAAATACACTTTCAAGGAGCTTACAAACTAGTGAGAACAGAACAAAACAACTCATTATTCTGCAAGACAGAAATAAATGTCATTAGACACACAAGAAAAGTACTCAGTGACTTCTAATAAAGAAGTGATTAATTTTTAATAGCAGAAAATAGGAAATTTCATGGAGTCAGCATTCAAGTTGGATGTTAAAGAAAAACTAGAGAAGAAAGTGGGAAAAAGGAATACAGATAGGAATGGTATGGCATATTTGAGAAATAACAAGTAGTCTGACAGTGCTAAGGTTTATGTAAGTAGGAAAATAAAGTAGGAAAGGAAGTTAAATATTGGCTGGGGTCAGATGACATGGGCCTTCAGTGTCCACAAAGTGTGAGTGATAGGGAACCAGTGAAAGTTTTTAAGAATAGGAGGAATGTCACCAATTCTATGTTTAAAGATAATTCTAAGCTTGGGTGACATAGCGAGACCTTGTCTCTACTAAAAATACAAAAATTGGCCACGCATGGTGGCATATACCTGTAGTCTCAGCTACTTGGTATTCTGAGGTGGCAGGATCACTTGAGCCCTGGAGACCAAGGCTGCAGTGAGCTATGATTGCACCACTGCCCTCAGCCTGGGTAACAAAGTGAGACTGTCTCAAAAAAAAAAAAAAAAAAAAAAAAAAATTTATATATATATATATACACACACACACACACGTATATATTTATATATAAAATTCTGAAAGCAGTGAATTTGAAAAAGAAAAGACAGGTAAACTAGTTGAAAGATGATTTCCTCAGAAACTCATATGCAATGGTAGTGGGATAGGGCCCAGAAAATAATAATTCTAATAAGCTCCTTAAGTATTCTTATTGCACACTAAAATTTGAGAGCCACTGGTTTTGGGTTTTTAGCTTGAGAATACAGTACTGTTAAATGAATATGGAATTAGGAGGGGGCTTATTAGAAAAGGAAGGAACAGAGAAGGAGAAAAATTCTGACTTGTATTTAAGGTGCCAGGTATTAGGGGTGTTTCAATCTAGAGCTCAGAGGTCAGGAATGAAGATACTGATCTGGGAGTTCTTGGCACAGGGATGACAGCTGAAATCACATGAGTCTAAGGGAGAGTTAACAGTGTGAAGAAACAGTGCAAAGAAAATCTTGGGGAATCCTCAAGAGTTCTCAAAGAAGAGAGATCTGTTTATATACAATGGACATTACCATTTTCTATCTAGTACTTAAAATTATTTATACAGACATCTTAACACTCAGGCTATACTGCAAACTCTATGTGTGTAGAATGATGATATAATAATAGCTAACTTTTTTTTTTTGAGACAGAGTTTCACTCTGCCACCCAGGCTGGAGTGCAATGGCACAATCTGAGCTCACTGCAACCTCTCCCTTGTGGATTCAAGTGATTCTCCTGCCTCAGCCACCAGAATAGCTGATATTACAGGCATGTAGCATCACGCCCAGCTAATTTTTCTATTTTTAGTAGAGACAGAGTTTCACCATGTTGGCCAGGCTGGTCTTGAACTCCTGACCTGAGGTGATCCGCCTGCCCTGGCCTCCCAAAGTACTGAGATTACAAGCATGGGCCACTGCACCTGGCCAATAATAGCTAACATTTTTAAGAGCATGCACTATGTGCCAGGCACAGTTCTAAGCACTTTGCAAGTATTAATTCATTAATTATTTTATGCTCTCAGTAGAATCAGCAAGTATTAATTCATTAAAATTAAAGTACAGAGAGACTAAGCTACTTGCCAAAGTTATAGTAAGTAGAGGGGGCCAGGCATGGTGGCTCATGACTGTAATCCCATCACTTTGGGAGGTAAGGCAGGAGGACTGCTTGAGGTCAGGAGTTTGAGACCAGCCTGGGCTACATGATGAGACTCCTATCTCTACAAAACCACGAAAAAAGTTAGGCATGGTGGTATGTGTCTGCAGTTCGGCTACTCAGGAGGCTGAAGTAGGAGGACTGCTTGAGTCAAGTGTTTGAGGCTGCAGTGAGCTATGATTACACCACTGTACTCCAGCCTGGGCCACAGAGTAAGATTCTACCTCCAAAAAAAAAAAGAAAAGAAAAAAAAAAGTAAGTAGAAGGATTTAAATATTGGCAATCTGTTTGCTGAAAGAGAGAGGAGAACAAAATACTCAAACAGAAAAAATAGAAGAAAGTCACTTGTTGGCTTTTTGGCTAAGATCAAAGTGTAGAAAAATTAGAAAAAAAGACTAACACATGTATTAGTATTCTGGCACACTGAGGGTAAAATATTATTCTGTTTTCAAAGTTTCACTGAATCTTTTTTTTTTTTTTCAAGAGATGGGGGGTCTCAGTATGTTGCCCAAGCTGGTCTTGAACTCCTGGCCTCAAAGGATCCTTCCACCTTGGCCTCCCAAAGTGCTGGAATTACAGGCATGAGCCACCATGCCAGGTCCTTTCACTGAATCTTAATTAGTATCTTCCTTACCTTGTCACAGCAATTGCATCTTCCAAAAAAAATTGATCAACAGGAAATGTACGACCTAGAAAAACAAGGAGATAAAATAGAAAAGCCTGAGAACATCCATTTAACCATCATGAAATCGTTTATATATATAATTCTCTTAAAACAAAGCTTGTCACGCTAAGGTCCTATTTGTTCTGTGGTCTTAAAAGAATCAAGAAGAAAAGTTCTTGGTAACAGAAATTGGAAAGGGTAGATTTCAGTCAGTAAGATAGTGTATAGGTAGAGAAATGATCATTTCCTAAGACTTTTTTTTTTTTTTTAACCTGTTACACCTTTCATACCTGCCCCACTTCTGCCATAGAGGATCTTTAAACATTCAACAATTGTATTCTAGATCAAACACAAAGTTTCTTCCTTAAATTTATTGTCAGCATTCTCTATAATTAAAACAAACTGCATTATTGTTTATCAGTCAGTACTTCCAAAGAGTCTTTTTGATTGAAGGATAAATCAAAGCTCAGGGTGATAAATTAATTTCACAATGCGACTGTGGAAGCACCAAAAGAAAAAGCAGACTATCCAACTTTACTTTCTCCCAGAGTGGACCAACATCCCGAAATGTAGCAGAATCCAGAAATGAACAAATATACTGTCACAGGCACAAGTTCCCTCTTGATGACATATTGCCACTATAAACTTTGATGTTAAACATGATGGAATGCTAGTGATAAGTAACCATGACTTTTTTTATAAGTCACCTAAAAAAATTAAAATCTCCCAGCAAGATATGTTATCTCCTTATCAACTACATTATATGGTTATGATTTTATGTTATAAATGAATCACTTCTCTAGAAAGAGGTATAAATATCTACTATGTCTCAAACTTTAAAATAATTATATTTGCTTAAAGCATTAGAATTATACATATTTAATGATACATTTTAATCACCTGGTATAGTAATAACTGGGCAGGAATTAAAATATTCTGAAAAAAGCTCAGCGTTTAAAGTCGCACTCATTAAAATAACTTGAAGAGTTGGCCTCTGCGATACAATGTCCTTCAAAACTAGCAGCAGGAAGTCACTAGAGAAAATAAAAGAAACACCAAGGATCAAACAAATTCATCATGTGAAAATTGATAACTTTTACCATATTTTGAGCAAGAAATATATAAGATCTCTGTGGAAAAAAAAAAAACCTATAACATTCATATGTGTTGTGTTCTTGGATGTGAAGCCTTAATATTATAGGTTGAATGTCCTATATGAAATGGTTAGAACCAGAAGTGTTTCAGATTTCAAATTTTCTCAGATTTTGGAATAGTTGCATATACACAGTGAGATATCTTGGGGATAAGGCCTAAATGTAAACATGAAATCTATTTATGTTTCATCTATACCTATATATATATAGCCTAAAGGTAATTTTATAGAACATTTTGATTAATTTTATCCGTGAAATAAAGTTTCTGTATATTGAACCATCAGAGAGTAAAGGTGTCAGGTGTGGAATTTTCTACTTGTAGTGTCATGTCAGCACTCAAAAAGTTTCAGATTTTGGACCATTTCAGATTTCAGATTTCAAATATCTGGATTAGGGATGCTCAACCTGTATAAAGATACGAATTCTTTCCCAAATAAAACAAATCAAAATCCCAACAGGATTTATCATCAAATTTTATAATTATTTTTTTCACTCTTAGCTGGTATAGGGTACAAACTTGATAATTCTATTTCTTGATATCTACATGTACACAAAGAGGCATATACAAAGATTTTCATTATAGCATTGTTTGTAATAATGAAATAATAGAAACTACCGAAATGTCCATCAACTGAGAAATGGTTAATTATAAAAATATCATCCAGTCTATGGAATAACATAAGGCAGATACAAGGGATAAGGTAGAGCTCTAGATTAATGACAGGAAAACATCTCTAAGACATATCGTTAGTAGGAAAAATCCCAAGTCGTCTGGAATAATATGCACTGCAGAATACCACCACCCTAATTGGTCTCTTGGCCCTTGCCCCCGTGCAGTCTGTTCTCATTACAGCCAACAAATAATGCTCTTTGAATGTCCATCTGATTGTGCTGACCAGGTGCAGTGGCTCACACCTGTAATCCTAGCAGTTTGGGAGGCTGAGGTGGGAGGAATGCTTGAGGCCAGGAGTTCAAGACCAACGTGGCCAATATAGGAAGACCCCATCTCTTAAACCAAAAAAGAAAAAGAGAAGAAAAATCGATGCCATTCTTCTATGTAAAATCCAATGACTCCTTAGAGTCCTTACTAACAAGGCTCTATATGGCATGGTCTGTACTCCATGCCCCCCATCTTTTCCTAGTGCTCTCTCTCTCTCTCTCATTCACTCAGCAATGGCTCACTGTTCTCCTTGCTGTCTTTAAGGTATGTACCTTGGATCTTTTGTACATGTTATTAATCTGCCTGGATTACTGGGCTTCTTCTAGTCCTTCACACAGGTAGCTCTGTCACTTCCTTCAAGTCCTTACTCCAAAGACATTTTTTCACCGAGGACTTCCTTGGCTACCGTATTTAAAATTTCAAATGCCCTCCTCTCTTGCATTTCTATTGTCTTTTTTTCTGCTTTATTTTTTCTTCTTAGCACTAACCATACTCTATATTTTACTTAATTATCTTATTGATGAGCTCTCCCACTAGAAGTTCTACATGGACAAGAATTTTATTCACTACTCCAGGATCTACAACAACACCTGGGACATAGTAAGTACCTAATGAATATTCATTGACTTACTAAATGAATATATCATCCGTGTAAGAAAAAAAGGTCAGAAAACAAAAATAACTATTCCTAAGAAAGTAAACATCTATATCCATGCATAGAAGGATGTATTACCAGTTTACTTCTAAGAATAACTGAGAGTGGTTTGGGAGTATTAAGAGGAACTTTCACTTTATCTGTAATATTTTTCTTTTCTATTTTTTTTTTTGAAACAAAGTTTTGCTCTGTCATCCAGGCTGTAGTGCAGTGGCATAATCATGGCTCACTGCAGCCTTGAACTTCTGGGTTCAAGTGATCCTCCTGCCTCAACCTCCCAAGAAGCTGGGGCTAATTTTTTTGTTTTTGTTTTTATAGTAAAGACAGTGTCTCCCTGTGTTGCCCAGGCTGGTCTCAAACTCCTAGGCTCAAGTGATCCTCATGCCTTGGCCTCACAAAGTGCTGGGATTTTTGAACATATAGTCAGTAATCCTAGAATGGGAGGCCTGTAGGTGTGAGCCTCAGCGCCTGTCTGAGTTTTTAATGAAAACATATTCTTATACTACTTAGCTCTTTTTAATGAGCTAATTTAATTACACTTATCACCATTTTTGTTTCTTTTTCAGGGAAATAATCTAACAACAACAGACAAATAAGTAATTTATGGTATATCCAGACTTCAGAATTTCCTTATGTAATTATTAATTTTACAGATAATTCGGCTGGGCATGGTGGCTCACGCTTGTAATCCCAGCACTTTGGGAAGCCAAGGTGAGGGTATCATTTGAGCTCAGGAGTTCAAGACAAGCCTGGCCAACATGGTAAAACTCCGACTCTACTAAAAAAAATGCAAAAATTAGCTGGGCCTGGTGGAGCACACCTGTAGCTCCAGCTACTTGGGAGGCTGAGGCAGGAGGATCGCTTTAACCCAGGAGGTGGAGGCTGCAGTGAGTGGAGACTCTGTTTCAAAAAAAAAAAAAAAGGGATAATGCATTAGTTCATGCTATCATTCTGTTCAATCAAAAGCAGCACAACAAAACCATATAATCCCAATTGTGTTTGTGGAAATACATCTCTTTCTACCATATCCCTCTTCTAACTCCCAATATACTCCCAGAAAAAAAGAGACCAAAATTATAACATGTAACTAGCAATTTTATAGGGGACAGAGATTCTTCTTTTACATTTTTTGGTATCTACTAAATGCTTTAGAATAATTATGTTATCTCTGTGATTAGAAAATTTATTAAAATTTCAAACTAACACAACTGTCATCTTTCTATATTCAACCTTTAATCTTGTCAATATTTTTACTGAGTTTTGTTCCTAGATTTTATTAGTTTTTGCTTTTTTCAATCACTTAGCAAATATTTCTCTACTTTTTCCTGTAATTTGTATACCCTTTCCTGTAAACTGGTGTTTTTAAATGTTTGAAGTACCCTTCTCCACTGTGTAATTTACCTTTATTCAGATGTGAAAATCTTTTGAATTTTCTTTTCTTTTTTTTTTTTTAAAGAGAAAGAGAGAGAGAGAATGAGGAGGAGGAAAAAGGAAAAGAAAGAGGGAGAGAGAATGGGAGTATTGCTTTCTTGCCCAGGCTAGAATGCAATTTAGTGATGGGTATTGAAAACCTCTTGTATACTGATAATTATACTTAATGATGTAGTCAGGAAGGAATAAGGGAAGAAGATAACAAACAAACAGCCAACCAATATTTCATTTAAACCTATGAAATGCTATGCGATTACTGAGGAGTGATTTACTTCCAATTATATAGTCACTTTTGGAATAGGTGTGAGGTGGTAATGTATGTTTTGTGTATTTGAAGTGGAGAGTTCTATAAATGTTTATTAAGTTTACTTGTTCCAGGTCTGAGTTCAAGTCCTGAATATCCTTGTTAATTTTCTATCTCGTTGATCTATAGAATCGTTAGCTATTCTTGTTACATTGATCCTTTTACCATTATGTAATGTCCTTCTTTGCCTCTTTTGATCTTTGTTGCTTTAAAGTCTACTTTATCAGAGGCGAGAATTGCATCTCCTGCTTTTTGTTTATTTGTTATTTTTACTCTCTGGTTGGTAAATCTTCCTCCTTCTCTTTGAGTCTTTGTGTATTGTTGCATGTAAGATGGGTCTGGATGCAGCATACTTTAATACTGGCGTTTGATGCTAGCTGACTGTTTTGCCCATTAGTTGATGTAAATTTTTCATTGTATTAATGTTCTTTGCTTTTTGATATATTTTTGGAAAGGCTGATATTGGTTGTTCCTTTATATGTATAGTGCTTCTTTCAGAAGCTCTTGTAAAGCAGGCCTGGTGGTGGTGAACTCTCTAAGTACTTGTTTGTTCGCAAAAGATTTAATTTTTCCTTCCCTCATAAAGCTTAGTTTGGCTGGATAGGAAATTCTGGGTTGAAAGTTCTTTTCTTTAAGGATGTTAAATATTGGTTCCCCACTCTTTTCTGGCTTGTAGGGTTTCTGCTGAGAGATCTGCTGTGAGTCTGATAGATTTCCCTTTGTGGGTAACCTGACCTTTCTCTCTGGCTGCCCTTAGTATTTTCTCCTTCATTTCAACCCTAATAAATCTGGTAATTATGTGCCTTGGGGTTGGTCTTCTTGAAGAATATCTTTGTGGTGTTCTCTGTATTACCTGGAGTTGAATATTACCTTGCCTTGCTAGGGTGGGAAAGTTTTCCTGAATGATATCCTGAAGAGTATTTTCCAACTTGGATTCATTCTCTTCATCACATTCGGGTACACCTATCAAACGTAGATTAGGTCTTTTCACATAGTCCCATATTTCCTGGAGACTTTGCTCATTCCTTTTTATCCTTTTTTCTCCAATCTTGTCTTCTCGTTTCATTTCACTGAGCTGGTCCTCGACTTCTGATATCCTTTCTTCTGCTTGATCAATTCAACTGTTTAAGCTTGCGCATGCTTCGCGAAGTTCTCGTGTTGTGCTTTTCAGCTCTATCAATTCACTTATATTCCTCTCTAAATTGTCCATTCTCGCTAGCATTTCGTCAAACCTTTTTTTAAGGTTCTTAGTTTCTTTGCATTGGGTTAGAACAAGTTCTTTTAATTCACAGAAGTTTCTCATCACCCACCTTTTGAAACCTGCTTCTGTTATTGGAACACACTCGTTCTCCATTAAGCCTTGTTCTGTTACTGATGAGGAATTGCGATCCCCTGTAGAGGGAGAGGCATTCTGATTTTGAGTATTCTCTGCCTTTTTAGGCTGCTTTCTTCCCTTGATTATATATTTATCCATCTGTCGTCTTTGTAATTACCGACTTTCTAACTAGGTCTCTGAGCGGACGTCCAACTTTTTGATTCCCAGCGCCGAAATCTGAGCAATCCACTGTGCCGGCCAAGACAGCGGTGTTAAGGTTGATGGTGCCTTTCTGCCCAGGAATCTCTGGACTCTGCACCAAGAACTGCCGCTTTAAGGCGCCAGCAAAACCGCCGCGCTGGCCACAAGAGTTGCTCTGGCGACCCGTGGAGCTCCTCCGCTGGGAATCTCCTGGTCCGTGAGCTACAAATATTCGTCTGAAAGTGTGGCGTCCTCTCGTTCTCTGCGCTTTCACTGGGAGCTACGTGCCCGAGCTGCTAGTGATCAGCCATCTTGGATCTCTCTCCTCGAAAATCTTTTGAATTTTCAACTGCTCATATTCTACAGATCATTAGATTTTATAAAAATCTTTCTCTTATTTTAGCCAGGAACCAAATCCAGTGCTATGCTCTCGTTTCTTGAAGTTTGTGGAAGTACAAATGTTAAAGAATTCAAAGCTATTCTTCATATTCAAAATTATACTGGATATAATTTTCCCTAAAAGTTTAAATTTATCTTTATAACTCAATCATTTAAATACCATTAGTCTGAGAGAATGCTTTATTTGGTTTTCTCTTCCAAGTTGTTAAGTGATTTTGTTAAAAAAATTACTTCTTTCAGATATTCATTTCCAACAGCTGCAAAATGACATTATTTATCATTAACTTTTTTTCCCATTGTTTTCTGGAGTTTCTACAAAAACATTATTTGCCCCTTAAAGATTGCCAGTGTTTTCTGTATAGTTAATTAATATTTATTGTGGTCTTGTTCTAGGAATTATTTCTTTTTCTTTTGGTTTATTCTTTTTATCTAAAAGTCTGCTTTCTTTAGTTTTTAATTACTTCATATTTCTTATGTACTAATATAGTAATGCATTATTTCTTCTAATAGTTCTTCTGGTTAAATGTATTCCCTGTTCAATTTTTTTTTTCTTGAGACAGAATCTTGTTCTGTCGCCCAGGCTGGAAGGCAGTGGTGTGATCTCGGCTCACTGCAACCTCCGCCTCCAGGGTTCAAGCGATTCTCCTGTCTCAGCCTCCCAGTAGCTGAGACTACAGGCGCCTGCCACCATGCCTGGCTATTTTTAGTAGAGATAGGGTTTCACCATATTGATCAGGCTGGTCTTGAACTCCTGACCTCAAGTTATCCATCCACCTTGGCCTTCCAAAGTGCTGGGATTATAGGCATTAGCCACTGTGCTCAGCTCCTGTTCAATTCTTAAAAACATTTTGTCTGCCGTAGTTGGGTCTTCTCTTCAAGTTCATTTCCTTTTTTTTTCCTTAATGTTTTGCTTTTAGCTATTTTCTGCTTTCCTATCAGTCCACCAAGTTTACTTAGACTTTTTTTCCTCTTCTCAAGATATTTATAGTAGTATAATACTTTTTGGGAAAACTTCATAATTTTCACAGGACTTTTCTCCCACTAGTTTTTTTTTTTTTTTTTTTGAAATGGAGTTTCGCTCTTGTTGCACAGGCTGAAGTGCAATGGCGTGATCTTGGCTCACTGCAACCTCCATCTCCCAGGTTCAAGCGATTCTCCTGCCTTAGCCTCCCGAGTAGCTGAGATTATAGGCATGTGCCACCACACCCAGCTAATTTTTTGTATTTTTAGTAGAGACGGGGTTTCTCTATGTTGATCCGGCTGGTCTCAAACTCCAAACCTCAGGTGATCCACCCACCTCAGTCTCCCACTAGTTTTCTTTTACTGCTCTAGGGCATGATCCACATGACAAACTATGATTAATGCTATCCATCTTCCTGGCCCTCCTCAGTACTTAAAATATTGAGACTTATAATTTGTTTTTTTTAAGAGATGGAGTCTCACGATATCTCCAGGCTGAAGAGGCTATTCACAGGTGCAATCATAGCACACTACAGCCTTGAACTCCTGAACTTAAGCAATCTTCCTACCTCAGCCTCCTCAGTAGCTGGAACTACAAGCATGTACCATTATACCTGGCAAGAATTTTTATTTTATGCCTCACCCTTTAATGACTTCTAATTTCATAAGATAAAACCCACATGCTTTATTATTCACGGTACTTAAGCCCTGGAAAATCTGGCTCCTGCTGCTTCTTCCCTGTGCTATTTTCCCCCTTGCTGCTACACAGCAGCGGCACTGGCCTTCCTTGTTTCTGGACTCATAAAGCCCCTTCCGACTTCTACCTTGCCCCCATTTGTCACATGGGATTCCCTCTTATTTTCTTTCTTTCTTTCTTTCTTTTTTTTTTTTTTTTGAGACAGGGTCTTGCTTTGTTGACCAGGCTGGAGTGCAGTGGCACTATCACAGCTCACTGCAGCCTCAACCTGTGGGCTCAGTTGATTCCCCTGCCTCAGCCTCCCGAGTAGCTGGGACCATTCGTGTGAGCTGCCATGCCTGGCTAATTTTTTTTTTTTTTTTTTTTTATACTTTTCATAGAGACATGGTCTCATTATGTGGCCCAGGCTGGGGCTATAACTCCTGAGCTCAAGTGATCCTCCCACCTCGGCATCCCAAAGTGCAGGGATTATGGGTGTGAGCAATCACACCCTGCCATACTTCAGTTTTCTTTTTTATTTTTTTGAGACAGAGTCTCGCTTTGTCACCCAGGCTTGAGTGCAGTGGCACGATCTTGGCTCTGCAACCTCTGCCTCTTGGGTTCAAGTGATTCTTCTGCCTCAGCCTCCTGAGTAGCTGGGATTGCAGGTGCACACTACCATACCCAGCTAATTTTTGTATTTTTAGTAGAGATAGGGTTTCACCATGTTGGTCAGGCTGGTCTTGAACTGCTGACCTCGTGATCCATCTGCCTCGGCCTCCCAAAGTGCTGGAATTACAGGCGTGAGCCACCGCACCTGGCCCTACTTCAGTTTTCAATTTAAATGTCATCTTACAGAGATATGATCTTTGCACATCTATGGGTTTCTCCCTCCAAACACAGCATGCCATTTATTCTTTCATAGTACTTATTCCAATTTACGATTATTTGTTTACTTGTTCATTATTTGTTTTTTCTACCAGACTGTAAGAGATAAGGGGGAGCTATACATGCTTGTTCATCACTGTATCCCCAGCAACTAATATGTCACTTGGCATTTAATGCAGGCTCAATAAATATATGAATCAATGTCAGGAATGAATAACTGACCAAAAAAACAAGGAAGGAAGAAGATACGTTCAGCTACAGCATGCGTGACATCTGTTATTTCTACTAAGTACAGTATTCAACTTAGCATAATGCCCAGGATGCTGTGAAGTATACCTTCTAACCTAATAGGGTGACTCCATCTAGTAAGTGATGAGCATGTGCTGTCCTTTTTAGTGTTATAGACCCTGGAGACCAGGAAAGCAGGTGCTCTTCTCTAACACAGCTTTCCTTGTGGCAAATTACCATTACTATCTCCATAAAACTGAATTGGAACTACAAAACAATTTTTTCAGCCATGCTTTCATTTCATGTGTGTGGGTGTTCACTGGGAAAATCTTTGTTTTACCTTTCTTCTGTCCTCTCATGAACTTCATCAACAATGATATGGGAGACTCCTTGTAGAGCTGTATCTCCTTCTAGCCTTCTCAGCAGCACTCCTGTGGTGCAGTATAACAGTCTGGTGGCTGAGGACTTACACATAAAAGGGTAATATAAATCATTAATAAAATTTTCAAAACAAGGAAACATTACTGGAAAGTCATTTGAGTGGATAGTGATAATAATATTGAAAATACCAGCAGTTCCATTTAATAGGAAACCATACTAAATATAGTTTCTTCCCAGAGACAGTAATAACAGCCTTTCTACTTCATATCAAAATGTTAAGATTTTCATAAAAAGTATTAAAAAACAGTGAATAATGAAATCAGTTCTTAATTTGTCTGCTCCCTATTTGGTTAAATGGATTAAGTCCCAAGTTCAAGAGCAAAACGGTCTTTACTACATGACTTCTGCCAATAAAAAATAAAAAGCTTTATAGAGGAAATTTAGTACAACCAAATAAGAGTTTTTATACCAAAATATTTCTAAAAAGACTTCACCCCTACTGAAGGTGATTATTAATTTTAAAATAACCTGAAAGTATATATCCCAAATTGCCCACAAATCTCCTAACCTCCAAAACTCTTTATACCTAAAAATCGTAAATATCTGTTACCAGCAAATAAGCAGAGCATACAAACCTTGACACTTTCTAACCGAATCTGGTATCCCACGGTCAGACCCACCCTCTCTGCTCTTTCTTTAGCAACGCGTTCAGCAACCGAGATTGCAGAGATTCTTCGGGGTTGGGTACAGATGATGTTGGCTACCTTCTCAGGTGGTCCATTCAGAGAATCATCCAGAATAAACTGTGGAATCTGTGTGGTTTTCCCACATCTGTATATTAAAACAAGTAAGTCTTAAAATGAAGTTTTCAAGGGCTAGTTAATTAAAGAAGTAATCATATGGAATGAGGAAAGTGATAAAGCTAATTAGAATACAAGTTGTTCAGATTCAGGTATTTTCAAAAACAACCTCCTAACTTATTACCTAGAGGTGAGAAATTCTAGGAATTTGCACTCCAATCAAAAGGACAATCAAATAATAGTTTAGTAATATTTGTAAAACTGGGGCTATTGAACAGACATTAGATTAAGGTCTGTAAATGCTTCTGGAATGTAAACTCTACACACGAACCCTAAAGAAAAGGAGTATGAACTTATGATTTTCAAAATATTTTACATTTTTCCCTTTGATATGTATTAATTTGGCTATGATTAGGCTGAGGTTAAAAAGATAAACTAGATGATACAGATTATTACCATATCACTGAGTCTGGACACAAATGTAATTATTAAATCGTATACTCTAACCGGGCGCAGTGGCTCACGCCTGTAATCCCAGCACTGTGGGAGGCTGAGGTGGGCGGATCACCTGAGGTCAGGAGTTCAAGACCAGCCTGGCCAACATGGTGAAACCCCATCTCTAATAAATAAATAAATAAATAAATAAATAAATAAATAAATAAATAAATCGTATACTCTTGAACAAAGAATTAAATTAAGTTTGCAACTTGTCCCTGCTAAATAGGTTTGCATAATATATGTAGAATGTGAAACAGGAAAAATAATGCACCATCATTAAGTTGTTTTTAAAAGAAAAAAAATGGCTGGGCATAGTGACTCATGCCTGTAATCCCAGCAATTTGGGAGGCCGAGGCAACTAGATCACTTGAGGCCAGGAGTTCGAGACCAGCCTAGCCAACATGGTAAAACCCACATCTCTACTAAAAACACAAAAAAATTAGCTGGGTATGGTGGTGCACACCTGTCATCCAAGCTACTTGGGTGGCTGAGGCATGAGAATCACTTGAACCTGGGAGGCAAAGGTTGCAGTGAGCCGAGATCATGCCACTGCACTCCAGCCTGGGTGACAGGAAATCAGAATAAATTCAGAAGATGAAAAGCTTTCAAGCTAAATGTACTAGAACTATCCTTTAAATTTAAACATGAGCCTTGTTAAAAGTCTTCAGCTGGATTTTTTTGCCTTATGTCTCAAGGCAGAGGTATATAATGCCCATAAATCCAGCTACAGTTTTTAAAAAGTGGAACTGGTTATGGTAAACAGGGTGCATATAATATTTATAGATGAAAGCTGCATATGAATAAATAGCATTCTTACCCAGTCATACCACTTATGACAACCACCTGGTGCTTACGCAGTAAGTTAAGGATGGTTTCTCTTTCTTCCCAAGCAGGGAGTGACTGTCTCTCTTGCAGAATGGACTGGAATTGTCTGGAAGCCTAATAAAATCAAAGATAAGACATCAGTTGGGTTACCTTTTTTTTTTTTTTTTTTTGAGACAGGGTCTCACTCTTGCCAGGCTGGAGTGCAGTGGTGTGATCATGGCTCACTCCAATCTCCACTTCCCAGCCTCTATCTATCCTCCTGCCTCAGGCTCCCAAGCAGCTGGGACTACAGGTGTGTCCCTCTACACCCAGCTTTTTGTATTTTTTTGTAGAGACAGGATTTCACCATGTTGCTCAGGCTGGCCTCGAACTCCTGTGCTCAAGCAATCCACCTGCTTTGGTCTCTCAAAGTGCTGGGATTATAGCTTTTTTTTTTTTTACTTTAATTATCAAGACAGGGTCTCATTATGTTGCCCAGGTGGTCTTGAACTCCTGGCCTTGGTTGATCCTTTGTCGGATTTGTTGGGATTGGATGTAGAGGTCTTTATTCAGAAGGCTGCTCAGAGAAGCAGCCAGAGTGAGCTGTGGAATCTGTACATTAAATAGTTTTCCAACATGTGAATAAACTGAAAGATTTTCTGAGTGAAATAAAGCCCTCTTGCTTAGCACATATCCAGTTCTTCCCAGCAAGAGTCTCTATACCAGCACTGTCCAATAGAACTTTCTGTGTGGATGGAAATGTTCTATACCTGTGCTGTCCAATATAGCAACCCCTGGCCACATGTGTCTATTGAGCACTTGAAGTGGGACTAGTGTACTGAGGCACAGAAGTTTTAATTTTAATTAATTAATATTAAACAGCCAAACATGGGTAGGGGCTACCATATCAGACAGCATAGCTCTAAACAGTATCATATTTTTACCTAAATCAATAATAGAAAAGCACTCACTAAAGGGTTATTTTTGGCCAATCACTACAACTATGTAAATCAATTTCATATTTAATGGCCAATGCTATAAATATTGCCTTGTTTATTAAAACTATGGCTATACTTTTGAATACAGTAATAAAATTTACAGGAACATGCCATTTCCTACATACAATTTTATCATAAACTTATCACACTGATCAAATTGAATATCTAATTTTTTATTTCTATCATCTTATCTACAGTGCAATTTATATACATTTTGATGTTCTATGGATATTACACTACAGATGTGATGATGTTATACGGTGTTAAAAATCAGACTCACAGGACTTTAGAACTGGAAGGGCCCTTAGAGAGCATTTAATCCAATTTCCATATTGATTAAGCAACTTGCCTCTGCCCTATCTCTAACTTTGCCCTCAGAGTTCACTTATGAATTCTTTTAAAACAATCTTCATGTGAATGGGGTAAAAACAAAATGGACTTTAGAAATGTAATTGGCTAAACCACTTACTAGGCACGTGACCTTGGGCACATTATTTATCCTTTGAGTCTTTGAAACAGGGTAAAAGTCCTTTCTTATCCTTCTCCTTTTATATATTAATTTTTCTAATGTAAATCACAATATTTGTTTTGTTTTGTTTTTAGAGACAGGGTATCACTGTGTTGTCCAGGCTGGCTTTGTCTTAAGTAATCCTCTTACCTCAGACTTCCAAGTAGCTGAGACTACAGGTATGTGCTACCAGGCCTGCTTGGCTCTAACTCACAGTATTTTTTGTTTTGTTTTTTGTTTTTTTTTGAGACCAAGTCTTGCTCTGTCACACAGGCTGGAGTGCAGTGGTGCCATCTCGGCTCACTGCAACCTCTGCCTCCGGGGTTCAAGTGATTCTCATCCCTCAGCCTCCTAAGTAGCTGGGATTACAGGCGCCCACCACCGTGTCTGGCTAATTTTTGTATTTTTAGTAGAGACAGGGTTTTGCCATGTTGGCCAGGATGGTCTCAAACTCCTGACCTTAGGTGATCCACCTGCCTCAGCCTCCCAAAGCGCTGGGATTACAGGCGTGAGCCACTGTGCCCGGCCATTAAACCACAGTCTTGCTATTCCTTTTACATACCAGACTGTCCATCACAGTACCAAAGGCACATGATTCTGAGACTATTTGGCATATATGTGTGTGTTTGATATGTACCAGCTATAGGATTTTCCAAAACCATCTAGCATATGCACCTAAGTTTGCTGTGGCCTATAGAAACTTTGACCACTCAGGGAGAAAAAGAACCAAAAGAACATTAGGGAGGGTAGCCAAAGCTTCCTAATTCCTAATCGCATCATTGGGATATTAGGGAAGCAACGCTAGTCATTCTCTCAGCATACCCTACCTGTTTCATTCGGAACTGCTTGCAGATTTTACCATTTTCAGCATATACTGACTTTGCCTGCCAGTCATATCTTTTGGAAATCTTTTTCTTAAGGTTCACATAGCTTTCATTCTCTACTATAACAGGTGCAGGACTTTCATCCTCATCTGACTCCTCAGATTCTGATTCTTTTTCAACTTGAAGGAAATAAAAGGAAACATTTCAATATGGAGCCCTTTCTTTAACAAAAAAGGAAAGTCGCTGTTTAACAGAGTGTCAACAACAAAAAGTCAAAATGGAGAAAAAGTTAAAACTTGAATAAAGTAAGTTCATTCATTTCTAGTATTTCTATTATAAGGAACTTAAAATACATCCTCAAATAAACTTTTATCAAGCATAAGTGATTATTTTTAAACCAAATTAAAACAAAGTAATTAACATTAAAAGAATTAGCAGTGAATGTTACAACTATTTTCAAGTGTCCCCAAATCCCACAACATAAAAGAACCCAAATGTCTATCAAATGATGAATCAATGAACAAAATGTGGTATGTCCACATAATAGACTATTATTCACTAATAAAAAGGAAAGCTATACTGATTTGTACTAGTACATGAATGAACCTTGAACACATTATGCTAAGTGAAAGAAGCCCATGTCAAAAAGCTGCATATTGTATAATTCCATTTCTATGAAATGTCCAGAGCAGGCAAACCCATAGAGATAGCAGATTTGTGGTTGTCAGGGGCTAGGGGAAGGGGAAAATGAGAGACTAATATGGGTACATGAATACAGGGTTTCTTTTGGGGGTGATAACATCCTGGGATTAGAAAGTGGTCATGGTTGCATAACTCTATAAAATACTAAAAACCACTGAATTGTAAACTTTATAAGAGTGAATTTTATAGTATATAAATTTTTTTTTTTTTTTGAGACGGAGTTTCGCTCGTTACCCAGGCTGGAGTGCAATGGCGTGATCTCAGCTCACTGCAACCTCTGCCTCTTGGGTTCAGGCAATTCTCCTGCCTCAGCCTCCTGAGTAGCTGGGACTACAGGTGCACGCCACCATGTCCAGCTAATTTTTTGTATTTTTAGTAGAGACAGGGTTTTACCATGTTGACCAGGATGGTCTCGATCTCTTGACCTCGTGATCCACCCGCCTCGGCCTCCCAAAGTGCTGGGATTACAGGCGTGAGCCACCACACCCGGCCTATAGTATATAAATTATGTCTCAATAAAACTATTATTTTAGAAAAAAGTCCATGGCACTTAAATGTCACTTCCCAAGGAACATATTTGAATCCCATGTGCTAGAAGCTGGCATCTGGGAGTGGGTTGGGTGGTTAGTGAGTGAACCTGGCTAACTGACCAGCAGCCACATCTCAGCACCGTGTCACTGTTCTCTACTTACTGAAGTTTACCAAGGAACTCTTATGAAATAATAAAAACTTTTGTTTCTCTGGAAGAAAGATAGATAGCAACAAATAAAAGAGCATCCTTTTTTTTCCTTTTTTTTTTTTTTTAAGAGATAGAGTCTCTGTCTCCAAGGCTGAAGTACAATGGCTCACTGCAGCCTCCACCTCCCAGGCTCAAGTGACCCCCTGACATCAGCCTCTTGACTACCTGGGACTCACAGGAGTGCATAACCATGGCTGACTAGCTAAGAAAATATATATATTTTGTAGAGACGGGGTCTCACTATACTGCTCAGGCTTGCCTCAAACTCCTGGGCTCAAGCAATCCTCCTGCCTCAGCCAATAATTCTTTGAAAGGGGCTTACTTGTGGTATAAGAATCTGCACAGTAGGCCAGGTGAGGTAGCTCCTGTAATCCCAGCACTGGGAGGGTGAGGCAGGCAGATCATCCAAGTTCAGGAGTTCGAGACCAGCCTGGCCAATGTGGTAAAACTCTAACTCTACTAAAAATACAAAACAGCCAGCAGTGGTGGCAGGCACCTGTAATCCCAGCTACTCGGCAGGCTGAGGCAAGAGAATAGCTTGAATCCAGGAGGCAGAAGTTGCAGTGAGCCGAGACTGTACCACTGCACTCCAGCCTGGGTAACAAGAGTGAAACTCCATCTCAATTAAAAAGAAAAAAGAATCTGCACAGTAAACCTGGATCTAGACAAAGCTAGAAGCTTACACAAGTATTTGAGGATTTAGGGATTCATAGAGCTATCCCTAATGAATTCTGGGGGTCTAGTATACCAAAAGCAGGAGGGTATGGACAGTGGTATAGAAAGTAAAATATCTCTAAAAATTCATTTGAAAGTAATCGAGTATACAGCATAAGAAGTAAACATATGAAAACCAAAGGAATTAAATTAAGTTTCTTCCAAGCCTCAGATTTTATATAGTTAAACATACATCACTACAAACTTTCAACTCAGGGAACCCAACCATAGCAACACAATTAGGCCTTAAGCAACACAATTGGGCTTTACAATTAAAGTCAGACACAATTATATTTCAGGGAATTCTCATTCCTTTTTGCCCATGAGACTGAATGACTTGTTCAGCTTGTTCAAGATCACTAAGTCATCCTAGACCAGCCTTAAAAGCTTTGACTTCTAAACCCATCATTCTGAATGCCTCCCTCCACAAGATCAATACCTTACATACCTTCTGGAATTTGATTAGAAACAAAAGAATTATTTGGAATCACTGGTTTATGACAGGCAGGATTATTTATTCTGGTCCTAGAGGGTACTGGCAGAAAGTTCACAGGAGGGACACTATACTTGTGATGGGTATTCGTTAGCAACTTGACTATTTCTGATTCTTCCTCTAACAGGGTTATCAAAGAATACACAACAGGTTCTGAAGTTTCCGCAAATGTCAAGGCCTTGTCATAAAGAAACTCAGAAATATGTAAACGACAAGCCAGAGGTAGGTTCTCATTGGTGGAATAAAATGCCACGAGGGGAGCTTGGTAGGGATATTTGTGGTCTTTAGAAAATCGAATTTCAAGTTCATATAAAAAAGATGCATCTTCATTAGCATTAAGATGAGAATCATCTACACTTCTTTCTATTCTTCCAACAATTTGATTTGGGGGCACTTCATGTTTGAATTTGCATTTTGATCCAAATTTACAATTTCCTTTGAGGTAAAATGTACAGATTTCAAGTGAATTCTCTTGTACATTTTTGGTATTTTCTTTTTGCTTGGATTTGCGGAATCTACTTGTCAAATACTCCAGTTCTAATCCAATGGTCCAGACTCTATTCTCAATTCTTTCTATAAATTTTTCTCCACAGATGGACTTGAGAGCAAACGCCTCTTCCTGTCGCTGTTCCACACACTCATCCAAGCTTATCTGGTTGACTGCCTCAGAGATCTTCATCCTCTCTCCAAATGTCTCTGAAAAACACTGAGTAAGGAGATGCTCTAGTGATGCTCCCACATCTCCATCACATATCCTCAGGACTGCTTGACAGCGTTCAACACTGAAACCATACCTGTCAAGGGCAAAACATGACAAAAATGACACATAAAAAGCAGTATCACAGCATTACAGTAAAATTCACTTAAATATGCTTATATGAAGTTATGACTATACATAGGCAAGGCTTGTCTTTTGAAAAAGCATCCCTGATAACAATAAGCCCTCCTGAATGCCCCCATCCAATCAGACAGAATATTAGGCCTATCAGGCACTGCTGGAACCCACACAATAGGAAAGTACACAAAGAGGGGTAGTTGGGTTTTTGTTTTTGGTTTTTTTTTTTTTTTTGAGACGGAGTCTTGTTCTGTCACCCAGACTAGAGTGCAGTGGTGTGATGTCGGTTCACTGCATCATCCTCCTCCCAGGTTCAACTGTTTCTTGTGCCTCAGCTTCCTGGTAGCTGGGATTACAGTACCTGCCACCACGCCTCCCTAATTTTTGTATTTTTAGTAGAGATGGGGTTTCACCTTGGCTTCCCAAAGTGCTGGGATTACAGGCATGAGCCACCGCACCTGTCCGTGTTGGCTTTATATGATTTTGGTTTCCTTGAATTCTTTCCCAACTCCCATAAACGATCAAAGCAATCACCTGGAAAGTTTTTGCACTGCAAATGGCGAGACTGTAAATTCTGGAATATGAGGCTCCACTGGGGCTAAGCCAGCATATTCCAAAGGATCTGAGTCGGGAACAAGGGAAGGTTCCTGTCCAGCTGGCCAGTACCGCTCATCGTTACCGCAATCAGGCTCATCATCTTCCTCCTCCCCAGAAATGCCTCTTCTAGCAAAGGTAACATTTTCATATATTAGATAATACTTTCTACTTACTTCAAACAAAAATTTAGCAAAGGTCTAAGAATTTAATTCACAGGATCCTGACTACTCTTCAGTCGCCGATTTAATCTTATATTGAACTTTTTTTTTTTTTTTTTTTTTTAGACAGAGTCTTACTCTGTTGCCCAGGCTGGAGTACAGTAGAGAACTCGGCCCCCAGGTTCAAGCGATTCTCTTGCCTCAGCCTCTCGAGTAGCTGGGATTACAGGCACCTGCCACCATGCCTGCTAATTTTTTTGTATTTTTAATAGAGATGGGGTTTCACCATCTTGGCTAGGCTGGTCTTGAACTCCTGACCTTGCGATCCACCCACCTCAGCCTCTCAAAGTGCTAGGATTACAGGCGTGAGCCACCACACCTGGCCCCATATTGAACTATTAATTTATACCTTGGCAATTAACATTTACCAGACATTTATCAAATGCCAGGTACTGTGTTAAGTGCTTTACATAAACTAACTCCTTTAATCTTCCCAATAACTGTACCAAGTACTATTGGAATGTCCTTTTTTTTTTTAGATGATCAACTAAAACTCTGAGAGTATTAGAAACTGCCTAAGATTACACATTAAGGGGCAAATAGAGATTTTATCAAAGGCAGGCAGATTCCAGAGCCTGTGTTCTTAACCACAGAAACCTTGGCTATCCTCTCTCTTCTCATTCATTAAAAAAAAAATCCCTAATTTTTTGTTTTGCTGCATAATCTCCTTTTCTAAAACTAAAACAGATAAGAGATTTGTAGATAGGATGGAAAATGAGCTGTTCCTGACTGGCCACTAATTAATTCTGGTAAATGGAAGGAAGGAATTAACTTCTCCAACTGAAATCACAAAGCAAAAGAGCCAAAAGGCAGTGGAGTGGGAAACTACTAAGATTTAAGAGTAAAAGCTTTCTCTTAGGCAGATGGTCATGACACGCAAATCCTAAGACTGCACCTGACTGAGTCAATACTGGCTCCTAGAACACTACTTCTGCTTGTTCATTACAAGGGTTTATCTGGAGAGTTACAGATAAATCAGTTACTGAATCCATACAAGCACCGCCTTGAAAAAAAATAATGATAAAAAGGCAATCCCACGGATGTTGCAAAACAAACTCACTCTAAAATTGTGGCTGAATAATTATTCTTATATTTCTCTTGGTTCACTTTCAACTAATTATATGGCCACAATAGAATCAGTGCTGACACAGCATTCCAAAGATGCACAGGACCTTCACACTGCCAGTACGTTTTCCTTAATATAATAATTTACTCAAATAAAACAATTTACTCAGATCCAGCATCAGCATCTTGTTCTTGCAGGTCTCGGAGAAGAGCTTTCACTTTCTCTTGATTCTCAGAAGTCATATGCAGAGTCTGAAGGGGTACTTTGGCTTTGGGTTTCCATTTTGGGCGTGCC
This sequence comes from Aotus nancymaae, assembly GCF_030222135.1. Taxonomy (NCBI): domain Eukaryota; kingdom Metazoa; phylum Chordata; class Mammalia; order Primates; family Aotidae; genus Aotus; species Aotus nancymaae. The sequence continues at coordinate 37,662,807 of NW_026988471.1, forward strand.
TCTCCTTTGCTTATGTTACTGTTGTTAGGTCTATAGAGGACAAAAGAAAATTACACACATACTTGAGATCAGAACTTTTGCACTCTCCTCAGGGTCCCCAAATATACACAATACAATTGGATTATAAAGTATCTTAAAAAGATGACAATGAATGTGAGGAGATTCTCCATTTTCTACAGTATTTACCAGAATTCATTATATCAGAACTGCTAGAAAAAAGCTTATCAGATTCTTGGCCAGGCATAGTGGTTCATGCCTGTAATCATAGCACTTTGGGAGGTTGAGACGGGCATATCACCTGAGGTCAGGAGTTTGAGACCAGCCTGGCCATCATGGTGAAACCCTGTTCTACTAAAAATACAAAAGTTAGCTGGGTGTGGTGGTGCACACCTGTAATCCCAACTACTTGGGAGGCTGAGGCAGGAGAATCACTTGAACCCGGGAGATGGAGGTTGCAGTGAGCGGAGATTGTACCACTGTGCTCCAGCCTGGGCCACAGAGCAAGACTCCATCTTAAAAAAAGAAAAGAAAAAAAAACAAACTTATCAGATTCTTAATCATTAAATCTGGCTTCACTAACTGAAGAATCCCTGTGAAAAAGCAATGTTAATGATGGTTCCCTCTGCACTATAGGGCTCTGGAAAGAAAGAAGCTACACACGAAAAGCAGTTCATTTCATTCTGCATTAGAATATGAAAACCACTGAGTTTCATCCTTCCTTGTGAATATTAGGCCCTATTTCTTTATTTCTTTAATAAGACCCAATTATCTTTCTTTATTAGACCCAATTATCTTTATTTCTGATTATTCAAAAAAAAAACGTCAGGGGCAGTGGCTCATGCCTGTAATTCCAGTACTTTAAGAGGCTGAAGTGGTAGGATTGCTTAAGCCCAGGAGTTTGAGACCAGCCTGGCAACATAGCAAGACCCTGTCTCTATTTAAAAAAGAGAGAAATAAAAATGTTAACATCATCATTTTAACATCAATCTATGATGCCTAAGGAATACTTAAAATAATTCCTACACACACACAAAGGCTGTTATTGCCCATCATGACTTCAGAAAAGGGTACAAAGAGGAGGACAATTAATTTGACCAGAATTACTTGACTTTTTTTCCCTTCTCAGCTATCTGTTGTCCCATACATTGGGGATTAATATCATTTCCATATTTAAACATTTAAAGAGTTACAATGACCTGGAAGGGCGCCGTGATTCACTGAAGATACAAAAGTCATCTCCATCATCCCAAATTCTACTGGAGGCCTTTCTATTGCCGCCACCTCCACCACCACCACTGCCACCGCCACCACTACCACTCCCATGAGATTTACTGGCGTGACTCCTGCCTCCTCTTCCTCCTCTAGAAGACCCTTTTCCACCTCCTTTGCCTGGTTTGCCTTTTCTTCTTACTGAAGAACTCATTTTCACCTGCAAGAGAAAAAAATTAATGTAAACATCATAAAACCAGACATGTATGATAATCCTTTGTTTGCCAAACTTATGAATATAGGTTACTTTAAAGAAATAAAGGAAAATGCAGATCTAAAAAGAGCTGGCCTTAGGTCAGGATTCTGAATCTGTTCCAGTGAAAAAATTTAAAAACCACAAAATAAAAAGAGCCGGCCAGTTTAGGGGTAGCATGGATAAATCTTCACAAAATATTTATAAGCACTTCCACCTCAGGACTAATATTTAGTGAATGCCTCCGACACAGATTTCTTAACCAAAGATGTACATCATAAACACATAGAGAAGTTTCAAAACACACGTCTAGGATTTAACTCTAGATTCTTATTTGGTTAGGTCTAACATAGAGTTTTATTTATTTATTTATATAGAGATGGAGTCTCGCTCTGTCGCCAGGCTGGAGCGCAGTGGCACGATCTCGGCTTACTGCAACTTCTGCCTCCCGGGTTCAAGCAATTCTCCTGCCCCAGTCTCTGGAGTAGCTAGGATTACAGGCATCTGCCATCAAGCCCAGCTAATATTTGTATTTTTAGTAGAAACAGGGTTTTACCATGTTGGACAGGCTGGTCTTGAACTCCTGATGTCAAGTGATCTGTGCACCTCAGCATTCCAAAGTGCTGGGATTACAGGTGTGAGCCACTGCACCCAGCCTAGTATAGGGTTTTAAAAACTCCAGTTGAGAAGAGAAGTTTTCATGTATTTAATATATGTTTTAACAAAATTTAAATTTACATATGCTCTATCAGGAATACAGCTTGGGTTTAGAGATTCTGCCAGGGGCAAAAGGGAAGCAGACCATAAAGCAGATAGCTCCTAATCTTTTTCCAAAGGACTGACTCCACTTACAATGGAATGTAGAGAAGTTCGAACCTAAAGGTACTTTCAAGAATAGTGAGGTTGGGCCAGGTGTGGTGGCTCACGCCTGGAATCCAAGCACTTTGGAGGCCAAGGCGGGCGGATTACCTGAGGTCGAGAGTAAAAGACTAGCCTGCCCAACATGGTGAAACCCCGTCTTAAAAAAAAAAAAAAAAAAAAAGAATAGTGTGGTTGTGGTGAAAGGGAGATTACAGGAATAAATAAATAAAGATATAGTTTAGATTGTTGGCCAATAGTTTGCAGGAAGCAAACCAAGGGATAAGATCACTAGGAAGAGCCTTTTTGTCGGAACAAATATTGAACCTGGATCTCAGAAATTATTGCTTCAAAGAAGTCACAATTTGGTTGGATTAGTTTGTAAAGGAATTTACTCTCCAGAGCATTGTTGAAAATAATGGAGCCACCAACCATGGGCATACCCAAAGCTGTACCTCCCAGAGGAGCAACAGCAGAGGCTTAAAATCGTAGGAGGGAAACAGACTTCACTAAAATAATCTAGCCAGTCACTAAAAATTAAACCAGCAAATAACAATAAGAAGCCCCTGAAAAGGGAGAATCAGTACCCAGAGTTGTTACAGTTTGTTACCACAAGTTAACAACAAAAAAATCAGAAGGCATGCAAAGAAACACTTAAGTATGACCCATATACTGAGAGGGAAAAGCACAAATTGCCTGTGAGTGAGACAAGATGTCAGATTTAACAGGAAAAGACTTCAAAATAGTCATTTTAAGTATGTTCACAGAAATAAAGGAACGCACAAAAAAAATTTATACTGGATATTTATTTATTTGAAAACCAGTATAAATGTATTGTTTCTTCTTTCCTTTGAAATGATTTAAAAAGGAATTATATAAGATAATATGTATATGATGTAATGTTGGGCCTGTAACCTATAGGAAGGTAATATGTGTGTAATATATTTGCCAATAACAGCACAAAGACGATTGGTGGGAGCATAATTGTACTATTCTGAGAAAATGACCACAGATGGTAAAGTAATAATTGTAACAATATATATAGTTGGGTATATAACATTAATAGATAGAATATGTATAACAATACTATAAAAGGGAGGAAAAAATAGAGCTATATAAAATTAATACCTTAGTCTGCTTTCCGCTATAACAGAATGCCACAGACTAGGTAATTTATAAACAATAGAAGTTTATTTGGCTCATAGTAATGGAGGCTGGGAAGTCCAAGAGCATGATGCGGGCATCTGGCAAGGGTCATCTCATGGTGGAAGATGGAAGGCAGAAGTGAGCATGATACAGAGAGAGGCACCAGCAGCCAGACTTATTTTATAATAACTCACTCTTCTTATAACTAACCCACTCCCATGCTAGTGACATTAATTCATTAATGAGGGCTCTGCCCTCATGATCTAATTACCTCTTATTAGGCCCCATCTCCTAACACTGTTGTATTGGAAAGGAAATGTCTAATACATGAACTTTAGGGGTAAAGATTCAAATCATAGCAATATTGCTAGAATTAAGCTAGTATAAATCTGAAGCTGATTCTGATAAATTATAATGCATATGATTAACCCCAAAGCAATCACAAAAATACTACATTAGAAAATATTCACTTAATGACTAAATGCAAATGAAAGCATAAAGTAAGAACAGAAGAAAAAACAGACAATGAGACATACAGATACCCAAAAGTAGAATAGAATTAGATGTAATTCCCAGTATATAGATAATAAAAATAAATGTGAGAGAATAAAGCAGTCCAATCAAAAGACAGAGATTGGCAGACTGGATTAAAAATCATGATCCAAATATATGCTGTCTGCAGGAGAGACACTTTAAATTCAAAGACACAACAAATGAAAAGGAATAAGATGATCTTACCAAAGAGCAACCACAAGAAAAGTGGAGTGGCTATGTTAATATCTGACAAAATAGAATTTAAAGCAAAAAATGTTACTAGAGATAGGGATATTTCTTAATGATAAAAGGGTTAATCTATCAGGAAAAGATAACAATGAAAAACACATATGTACCTAATAATAAGGCACCAAAATACACAAAGCAACAACTGACAGAAATGAAAGGAGAATTAGATAATTCGATAATAATACTAGGAGACTTTAATACCTTACTTTCAATAATGGTGGAACAACTAGACAGAGGATCAACAAGAAAATAAAAGACTTAACACTCTAAACCAACTAGACCTAATAGAGGTCTACAGAATACTCCACCCAATAACAAAATATACATACTTCTTAAGTACACATGAAACATTTTCCAGAATAGACCATGATAAGTGATTAAAAAAAAAAACAACCTGAATACTTTTTTTTTTTTTCAGACAGAGTTCTCATTCTGTCACCAAGGCTAGAGTGCAGTGGCACAATCTCGGCTCACTGCAATCTCCACCTCCCTTCAAGTGATTCTTCTGCCTCAGCCTCCTGTGTAGCTGGGACTACAGGCATGTGCCACCATGTCTCCTGGCTAATTTTTGTATTTTTAGTACAGATAGTGTTTTACCAAGTTGGTCAGGCTGGTCTCGAATTCTTGACCTCAGGAGATTCGCCCACCTTGGCCTCCCAAAGTGCAGGGATTACAGGCATGAGCCACGGGCGCCCAGCCATAAATCTCAATAAATTTAAAAAGAAATAAATAATATTAAGTATGTTCTCTAACCAAAATGGAATTAAAAATCAAAAGCTAGAAAAAATTTAGGCAACTCACAAATATGTGGCTATTAAACTAGATCTTTCGGTATTCCTTTCTTAAAAATTATTGATGATTATACATATGTACTCAGTGTTTATCTTAAGTTTGTCTCTCCTTCCTACTCCCAGAAAGCTCTTTGAAAATAAGAATATGTCTATTTTGATTACCACTGTACCCTTAACACAGTGTCCAGCATGTATACGAATTCAATATCTATTTGTGGAATGAATGATTGAAGGTTGAAAACAATGACTTATGTGGGAATGGAGATTTGTTCATCTATTTATTCATTCCACAAATATTTATTGAGCATTTACTATGTACCAGATCCTGGGGATATAATAGCAAAGAAGACAAAATTTCTTCCTCATGAAGCTTATCTTCCAGAGGGTAAGACAGATACTAAACAAATAAATATGGCCTGGGTACAGTGACTCACACCTGTAATCCCAGCACTTTGGGAGGCCAAGATGGGCAGATCACCTGAGGTCAGGAGTTTGAGACCAGCCTGACCAACATGGAGAAACCTTGTCTCTACTAAAAATACAAAATTAGTCGGGCATGGTGGCACAGACCTGAAATCCCAGCTACTCGGGAGGCTGAGACAGGAGAATCGCTTGAACTGGAGGCAGAGGTTGTGGTGGGCCGAGATAGCGTCATTCCACTCCAGCCTGGGCAATAAGAGCAAAATTCTGTCAGAAAACAAAACAAAACAAAAAACCAAATAGATATATATTATTACTTAAGTGCTATCAAGAAAAAAAGAAACCCTGAGGCTATTATTTTAGACAGAGTGGTTGGGTAAGGTCTCTTCGAGATCACATTTTAAAGGACATCTGGAAGAAACTGAGAGAATGAGCCATGAAAAATCATCCCTCAGGATACACAGGGGATTGGTTCCAGAACCCCATGTATGCCAAAATCCACGCATACTCAAGTCCTGCAGTCAGCCCTATAGAACCTACATACAGGAAAAGTAGGCCCTCTGTATGTGGGGTTTTGCATTCCAGGAATACTGTCTTTTCTTTTCTTTTCTTTTTTGAGACTGGATCTTGTTCTAACACCCAGGCTGCAGTGCAGTGGAACAATCATAGCTTACCGCAGCCTCGATCTCCTGGGCTCAAGCAATCCTCCTGCCTCAGTCTCCTGAATAGGTGGGACCACAGGCACAGCACTACACCCAGCTACTTTTTGAAAGTTTTAGTAGAGACGAGGTTTCACTATGTTGCCCAATCTGGTCTCATACTCCTTAGCTCAGGTGATCCTCTCACATTGGCCTCCCAAAGTGCTGGGATTACATGCATGAGTCACTGCGCCTGATTGAAATACTGTATTTTCAATCTGTGTTGGGTTGGAAAAAATCCACCTATAAGTGGACCCATGTAGTTCAAACCCATGTTGTTAAAGTGTCAACTTTACTCACAAAAATGTAGAGTCATTAAAATCTTAACAGGAAAGAAAAAGAACAGGTCAAACAATTCTGTAAGGTCATACATCAATAATTACCTATTATGTCTAAAATTTAGGGAAAGGACATAACAAATCAAGCAGACAGATTAGAACTTCATCTCAAAAACCATGCAGCTCATGTAAATTTGTGTACTGAGAAACATTAGGAAAAAGCAAGAGGATATTTACTCTGATTCAAAACAAGTTGCCTCACATCAACCCAAAAAATGTTACCTTTACAACTAGATCTGAGATACACACTCAAAATTTTAAACGAAGATTTGCTAACTGTAGTGGTACCCAGTACCACTCTCCCAGAGTTTTCCAGGGAATAGGAATTAGGTTGTATAATCCATGTGGTTAGATTACACTATCTATTCCCTCTGGCCTAGGAAGATTCCAACTATCTTTCTTCACCATGGATATAGGGACCTATGTTTGGCTGTAAGAGTATTCTTTGTTTGATACCCAAGGCGCTGAAAAGTGACTACACACTACTTTCCTCCCAGGCAGATCTCTGACTGATCACAATATATCCAGCTCCATCCAGATATACAGATCTCGTACCCATTTTCGAACTCACATCGTCCCCTCCCTTCTCCCCAAAAAGGCCACACAGAGACAGGGAACGGAGCCTGGGCCCCTTCAATCAACCCCTTACTCCGCTCCAAGCTTGAATTTCACTCCCCACCTGCGGGCTAAGCGTGGACCAATCTCAGCGGCAGAGCTCCGCCTTAGTCCGGTCCCAGGGCCTGGGATCCTGCTGGTCCAGATTCACCGGTCCCAGGCAGACAGGCTGAGATACACTGGGCCGCAGTGCTCCTCAGATCCGGACCACTCCTGAAGCAGGAAGCAGCAGACACACTGACAACCAGCGCGACGCGCAGACCTTGCGCACAACGCGCATCACTTGTCCGCAGAAGTGGAAGACGTACCTGGCTCGCAGCGTTGAGTCTCGAGCCGGCTGCCGGGAGGTGCTGCCCAAGGGTCAGAGTCCTCACTGGGTCTGGCTACTCTCACAGTTCTCACTTGGAGCAGCCCTGTGGCGGCCCAGCTACATCGGCACAGCCCCGGCGCCTTCTGATTGGCTCAGCTTCGGCCCCTCGCGTATTCGCTTCCGGGTGAGAGGTGTCCGGTCGCCCTAGCAACCAAGTCGCACCTGGAGCTGTCCTAGCGCCTAGCTCTCTCCCGGCCGCAGAGCTGGCCACCCAGCGGGAGACGCAGAGTCTGGATGATCTCTCTAACACCTCTCGGTCAAGTGAGTGCCCGTCCTCCCAACGACCCGGGCAAAGAAGGGCCCCTTTAAGTCGGACTAGCATGGAGTCAGAACTTGCTTGGCCCCTGGTAACTCCTGTAGGGGTGTGACATACTTCCTGACCATCTAGGCGAGGGCCACGGAGGAACCCCTGGTCTGGGAATCTAGCTCTGATTCTGTCGTTAATTCGCTGTTGAGACACCTGAAACGCGTGCCAACCTCCCTGGGCCTCAGTTTCCGCTATGGTGCCTGGCGGTCTCTGTGAGGTTCTCTCTAGCTCCGACATTCCAAGTTTCGAATGTAGAACATTCTAGCGGCAATTGAAAACAGTCCAGTTTCTGATATGTTTACTTTTAATGTTCTGCTTTATAAGCATATAACGATTGCTTCCGAAGTGCCCTTCATTCACTAGACGTTCTGTTACTATTAGTACTAAACAAGGAATCGGACAGTAGGGTGAGAAGAGATTTGACTAATCCAAAATCTGTGTCCTGGAGGAACCGGGTGGGATAGGAGATGCCGATACAAAAGCATGGTTTTAATAGAGCCCTAAGTACTACAGTAGGAATTGGCCCAAAGTACTGTAGGGGCTCCCAAATGAGTCTGAGGTTGACCAGTAATGAGAAAAAAGGCTTTGTGGGAGAACTCATACCTGAGCTGGGGCTACAAGAAAACAATAGCTAATATTTACTTTAGACATTGGGCTAAGTGCGTTAACTAGATTAGCTCATTTACTTAATTTGCCCCATCTAAGGATGAGAAAACTGAGGCCCAAGAAAATGGTGGAGTCTGGATGCAAAGCTAGGTAGTCCCACGCCAGGGCATGAAACCCTAACTACCACACTCTATTTTGCCAATTCTTGAGGATGAATAGCGATTAACCAGATAAAGAAGAGAAAGGTGTTCCACCCAGCGTACAGCATGGCATCAGTGGGAAACTACAAGCAGATCTGGTCATTAAACACTTAGAAAGCAGCCCTATGTCCCTGCCCAGTTGGAATTTCAAATCTTGCAGACATGTAAATAACTAATTTATGAGCACACATGGCAGTTTCTATATACTGCCATACTTCACCCTGTATCCACCACCAAATCTTAGAAATTATAGGGAAAAAATGAGCAGACATACCTAAATTCATATTTTTCTAAGTTAGTGTTAATTAGTGTCTATATTTAACCCCTAAACAAGATCAGAATTCTAGCAAGATTGCTCTCTACCCTCCACACCATTTCCATATTGATATTACCTGAGTTTTAGTTACAGATTTTGTTTTGTTTTGTTTTTTGTTTTTTAGTTTTTAATTTTGGTAGAAATGGGATCTCACTATGTTGCCCAGACGTGTCTCAAACTCCTGGGCTCAAGCAATCCTCACCCACCCAAAGCATTGGAATTACAGGCATGTGCCACCAGATTCTGTTTTTAAACTCAATTCTTTTTTATTTTATTATTTTTTTAAGACAGAGTCTTGCCCTCTCACCCAGGCTGGAATGCAGCGGTGTGATCAGGGCTCACTGCAGCTTTGATTTCCTGGGCTCAAGCTATCCTCCCTCAAGCGATCAGCCCCCCCACATAGCTGGGACTACAAGCATGCAACAGCATACCTGGCTAATTCTTGTATTTTTTGGAGACAAGGGTTTCGCCATGTTGCCCAGGCTGATCTCAAACTCCTAGGCTTTAGCAACCCACCTGCCTCAGCCTCCCAAAGTGCTGAGATTCCAGGCATGAGCCACTAATTAATCCTACCATCATGCCTGCCAGTTTCCACGATTTTAGACTGACAGTTTCGTTGGATGTAGAATATTAGGTTGAAAATAATTTTGTCTTGGAAGTTTATTTATTTTTTATTTATTTATTTTTTTTGAGATGGAGTTTTGCTCTTGTTACCCAGGCTGGAGTGCAATGGCGCGATCTCGGCTCACCGCAACCTCTGCCTCCTGGGTTCAAGCAATTCTCTTGCCTCAGCCTCCCAAGTAGCTGGGACTACCGGCGTGTGCCGCCATGCTCAGCTAATTTTTGTATTTTTAGTAGAGACAGGGTTTCACCATGTTGACCAGGATGGTCTCGATCTCTTGACCTCGTGATCCACCCGCCTCGGCCTCCCAAAGTGCTGGGGTTATAGGCGTGAGCCACCACACCCAGCCTTGTCTCAGAATTTTAAAGACATCATGCCATTTTTTTTTAGAATCCACTGCTGCTGATGTCAGTCCTTTGTTGTTTATTGTAGGTAATCTCGTTTTTGTTTGCTTGTTTTTAACTAGTCTAACTGGCTTTTGTCTTTATGTCATGAAATTTTACTGTAATCTGTCTAGGTGTGGGGTTTTGCTTAGTTCTCATTTGTAGTCCCAGCAGTCATTTTCTTCAGTTCTGAGATATTGTTGGCTGTTTATTCAAATATCCCTTATTCTTTCCCTCTGCAATTCTTGTTAGACTGACATTAGTATTTTGGATGTTTTCCATTATTTTAAAATTCTTTGTGCTACTTTCTTTTTTTTTAAAATTAAAAAAAGTTTTTCCAGCCATCTTACTCACACTTTGTGGTACTTTCTAAGCACATTTTTCAACCTAATTTGTTCACTAATTTGTTTTCAGTTGTATCTATTCTGCTATTCATCCCTTTCAGAAGTTTTGTTTCACCAATTATATTATTCATTTCCTGGATTGCTAATTGTTGTTTTTGTTTTTTTATAATCACCTGTTTGTGTCTCAAGGATACTAATACTCTCCCTTTCTCTCTGAGGATATTACAGCTTAAGTCCTCTACATATTGTGTTAACTCTGTTTCCTCAGAGGAGATGAGCCTCCAACCTTTCTCAACTGGCACCTAAATTAATTTTTAAATTCCCTTGTCCCACTATAAAGACTCCGATTCAGTAGATGTAGGATAGAGAGAGGGAACTTAGAAGCATCTCAGGTGATTCTGAAGGGTGGGCCAGAGAAGATATGCTGGCATACCCTCTCTACGTAAGTTTTCTTCAGTATCAGAAAATACAGTTTCTAATGTTTTAGTTCACTAAGTGTCCAGAGCTCAGAGGCCCAGAGTCCCCCTCAGTCTTGTGGTCCTCTTTCTTCCTTTTTCACTTGATCTCCATTCCAGTCTCATTCTGTGTGTGTCTACCAGCCCTTCCACACTTGCTATCTTTATTTTCCATTTCTTCCTGCTGCCAAATTAGAGATTCCTCACTTCACTTTACCTCTGTGGGACAATCAGTAAATCATATGGGCTACCAAAGAGAAATAAAAACATATCCACACAAAAATTTGTACACCATTTTTTTTTTTTTTACTCCTGGGAAGCTGTGTGTGTGTGTGTTTTTAAAAATGTACATCAATGTTTAGAGCAGCATTATTCATAATGGCCCCAAACTGGAAACAACTTAAATGTCCATGAACTGATGAATGAGTTAAAAAAACATGCTATTTTTGTACAAAATATTTACATAATATACTTGGCTATAAAAAGGAAGGAAATACTGATACACGATACAACATGGATGAACTTTAGAAACATTAAGTGAAAAGAACCAGACACAAAGGACCACATACTGTATGATTTCATTTATAAGGAATGTCCAGAATAGGTAAATCCACTGAGACAGAAAATAGATGAGTGGTTGTCAGGAGTTTGGGGTAGTGGGGTGAGGGGTGTTGGATGGGAATTGTAATGGGTAACTGCTAATGAGTACAGGATTTCTTTCTGGGATGATTAGAATATTCTAAAATTAGATTGTGATGATAGTGGCACAACTCTGTGAATATACTAAAAAACATCAACTTATATATTTTTAAAGGGTAAATTTTGTGGTATGTGAATTATATATTAATAAAGCTATAATAATAAATACATCTTAAAAGAGATCATCTGGGCAAAATTATTTATTTCCCCAGGACCCTACATTAGATGGTGGAAATGCCAAGTAATCATCATATGCTTGTGACCCTGTAAAGTGAGTCCATTTGGATAGTGTTTAAAGCACATTGGTTATAGGTGTTATGACATAAGAATATTTTCATTTGGCTGGATGTGGTGGCTCACATCTGCAACCCCAGCACTTTGGGAGGCTGAGGCAGGAGGATCACTTGAGCCCAGGAGTTTGAGACTGGCCTTGGCAGGATAGTGAAACTTTGCCTCTACCAAAAAAAAAAAAGTCAACTTACGTCATTCTTCTTAAATCTTTTAAAACAGCTTCAGAAGTGTATAAGATCAGCTTTATCTTTCCAAATGGAGACAAGTATGGTAAGCATACATTTCAGTTACTTTTTCTGTACAGAAAATTAAATAGCTTAAGAATAAAAAAATGAGACTGTTAAATTTTATAAAACTACTATTGGAATATTAACTTTATTAACCAAAATAACAGAAATCCTAATAGATAAACAGATTTTAAAATTAAAACTTCAATGTTAACTCTAGACGGTATGCCTTGGAAACCTATGGGATCTGTCAGTCTTCCTGGCCCTTGAGTCTCAATTGTTACAAGATGTTCTATGTTCACGGATTTACTCATCTCCGGTCTCACTGGTTTTAGTGCTAGGGAGCTGAAAAAACCCAGGAGATGTAGTTGCAATTAGACCTAGACAGAACTATTCTGATTTATAATCTTCAGTATTTCTCCCTTGTTTAGATGGTGACTGTACAAGAACATCTTCTGGAACCTATGAGAGAAATGGAATAGGTATTCATACCACTCCTAATGGGATTGTCTACACGGGAAGCTGGAAAGATGACAAGGTATTATTGTTGTTTTTAATACTGGCAGTGGATAAATAACTCTGTCAGTTAAATGATTCCAGGCATTTCACCATTAATCAGAAACTCCTATAATGAGTAGACTATATAATAAAAATAGCAAATGATCATATTAACATGTATTAACTTATGAGTAATATTAAACTCATTGTAGCAAGCTAATCATCATTATTATCTTTTGTATCTCCTATTCACTGAATAAAGCTGAATCCATTACATAATTTTCTCATTTAATCCTTATAACAACCACATGAGGTAGGTACCATTAATACTCCTATTTTATAAATGAGGAAAATCAGGCTCAGGTTTTTTGTCCAGCTAGTAAGTGATAAAACAGGAAAGTAAACCCAGGTCTGCTCGAATCCAAATTTGAATTCTTTTTTTTTTGAAAGACAATTTTATTTCTTTTCTTTCCCTCCTTCCCTCCCTCCCTCCCTTCCTTCCTTCCTTCCTTCCTTCCTTTTTGACAGAGTCTCGCTCTGTCTCCCAGGCTGGAGTACAGTGGCGTGATCTCGGCTCACTGCAACCTCCACCTCCCAGGTTCAAGTGATTCTTCTGCCTCAGCCTCCCGAGTAGCTGGGACTACAGTTGTGTGCCACCACACTCAGCTAATTTTTTGTATTTTTAGTAGAGATGGGATTTCACCATGTTGGCCAGGATGGTCTCAATCTCCTGCCTGACCTTGTGATTGCCCGCCTTGGCCTCCCAAAGTGCTGGGATTACAGGTGTGAGTCACCGTGCCTGGCCAAATTTGAATTCTTAACAACTACTTTTTACTGGTTTCCTGAACTAACTAAACTGGTTGCCCTTTAAGATTTCTGATACATTTAGGGTATCTTGATGACCCCTATTATTTTCATCATGGACCCCCTGATGTTCAAATGTCTCAGATCCAGAACATTTGATTTAGTGGGCTTCACAGATAGATACAGGTGAAGGAAAATGATAAAAATGTTATCTTAATACTATCAAAATAAAGGATGATATAAAGTTGATTAAGTAATAATTGGCAGGTGATAGACATATATTTGTACATTTTTGAAAGGTTCTCAGGAAACTGAAGATTAGTTTCTAAGGTAATTATCTTTGTTACAAACAGATGAATGGTTTTGGAAGACTTGAGCATTTTTCAGGAGCAGTATATGAAGGACAATTTAAGGATAACATGTTTCATGGCCTGGGGACTTACACATTCCCAACTGGGGCAAAATATATTGGAAATTTCAATGAAAATAGGTAAGATTAAATTTAAAAAAAAATCACTGTAACTCTAAAAAATTCTTTTCTGGCATGTTTGCTTAAATATTTATTTATTTACTGAGACAGAGTCTTGATCTGTCATCCAGGCTGGAGTGCAGTGGAGTGATCTCAGCTCACTGCAACCTCTGCCTCCCAGGTTCAAGTGATTCTCTTGCCTCAGCCACCCAAGTAGCTGGGACCACAGACATGCACCACCACACTTGACTACTTTTTGTATTTTTAGTAGAGATGGAGTTTCACCATGTTGGCCAGGCTGGTCTGGAACTCCTAACCTCAAGTGATCCACCTGCCTCGGCCTCCCCAGATGCTGAGATTACAGGCATGAGCCACCATGCCCAGCTGCTTAAATACTATAGTTAATTCTAAATATTTTTTATAATGTATCTAGTTTCTAAAAATCGTTGGAGGCCCGATATGGTGGCATGGCACCTCAAAAATCATTGATGGTCAAGGAATATTTGTTGAATAACTAAAGCAATTAAGCTAGATAACCAATGTAAACATTTCATTTTTTAAAAACTCATTGTTTTAGTTTTGTATGAATTTAGATTATGTGATCCTAAAATCATGGACACCAAATAATTGTGTTTGTTTGGAATAGTATGTGGTTTTTTTTTTTCTTTGGTGGGTTATTAAAGCAGGATGCTGGGTTTAAAAACAAAGCTTGAAAGTAGAAAGATATAATGCTTCAGACTTAGTATACTTTATGCTAGACAATCTTATATCTGGACTGTAAATTATTCATCTTGGTTAATGAAAAACTTATTTTTTACTATTGCAGGGTGGAAGGTGAAGGGGAATATACTGATATCCAAGGACTAGAATGGAGTGGTAACTTTCATTTTACAGCTGCTCCAGACCTGAAATTAAAGCTTCACATGTAGATGTTCTTCATATGTAGATATAATGTTACATTAAAGTTTAAATGTAGTAATTGAAGCTTTTAGTTGTAAGGAAAGCAACTAAATCTGCTCTTGAAAGTGACTTCATACACTACCCCTATAAATTTGCCAATAAAACCATCACTTACACCTTTTTGAACTTCATTTTCATTGTTTTATAATTAGTTTAAAATAAATTAGGTGATTCAATTCAGTCTGCTTATTATAACTATGACAGAACCATCCAAATCTTGGCAAAGTTGATTTCCAATCCTCTGAGTTTTATCATCTTTTTTTTTTTTCTAGTTTGTGCTGTGTATCCCTATCCCAGTTGACATCCACCCTCTTTAAAAAAATTTTTTTTTAGGCTATAATACATTTTATTTATTTATTATTTTTTAACTTTTATTTTAGGTCCAGGCATACATGTGCAGGTTTGTTATACAGGTGGACTCATGTAACAGGGCTTTGTTGTACAGATTATTTTGTCTCCCAGGTACTAAGCATAGTACCCAATAGTTATTTTTTCTGATCCTCTCCCTCCTCCCAACCTTCACCCTCAAATAGCCCCCATGTCTGTTGTTCTTTCTTTGTGTCCATGAGTTCTCATCATTTATTTCCCACTTACAAGTGAGAACATGTGGTATTTGGTTTTCTGTTTCTGTGATAGTTTGCTAAAGATAATGAACACAATTTTAAGTGTACAATACATTATTGTTGACTACAGGTACAGTGTTGTACAGCAGATCTCTAGAGTTATTCATCTTGCTTGACTGAAACTTTATGGCCTTTGTTTAGTTACCTCTTATTTTCTCATCACCCCAGCCCCTGGTAACCATTATTCTACTCTTTGATTCTATGAATTTGACTATATTATTTTATTTTTTTTTCTTTTGAGATGGAGTTTCACTCTTGTTGCCCAGGCTCGAGTGCAATGGCATGATCTTGGCTCACCGCAATCTCTGCCTCGTGGGTTCAAGCGATTCTCCTGCCTCAACCACCAAAGTAGCTGGGATTACAGGCACGCGCCACCATACCCAGCTAATTTTTGTATTTTAAGTAGAGATGGGGTTTCACCGTGTTGACTGGGCTGGTCTTGAACTCCTGATCCACCTGCCTTGGCCTCCCAAAGTGCTGAGATTATAGGTGTGAGCCACCCTGCCTGGCTGAATTTGACTATTTTAGTACCTCATACTTTTAAGTGGAATCAGACAGTACTGGTCTTTCTGTGACTGGCTTATTTCACTTAGAATAATGTCCTCATGGTTCATCCGTGTTGTTACAAATTGCAGGATTTCTCTTTTAAGGCTGAATGGTATTCCATTGTATGTATATACCACATTTTCTTTATTCATTGTGATGGACATTTAGTTAGTTTGTTTCCATAGCTTGGCTATTGTGAATAGTGCTGCAGTGAACATAGGAGTGCTAATATTTGAGATCTTGATTTCAGTTTTTTTGTTTTTTTTTTTTGAGACAGAGGAGTCTCACTCTGTTGCCCAGGCTGGAGTGCAATGGTGCAATCTTGGCTCACTATAACCTCTGCTTCCTAGTTTCAAGCGATTCTTGTGCCTCAGCCACCTGAGTAGCCAGGATTACAGGTGTGTGTCACCACACATGGCTAATTTTTTGGTAGTTTCAGTAGAGATGGGGTTTCACCATGTTGGCCAGGCTGGTCTTGAACTCCTTGCCTGTCTGGCCTCCGAAAGTACTGGAATTACAAGCATGAGTCACCATACCGGGCTTCAATTCTTCTAGAAAAAACATCCAGAAGTAGGATTTCTGACTCATATTGTAGTTTTATTTATTTATTTTTGTTATTTATTATTCTTGTTTTAATATGGACTGCTTCACAAATTTTCAGGCCATCTTTGTGCAGGGGCCACACTAATCTCTGTATCATTCCAATTTTAGTATATGTTCTGCTGTAGTGAGCATGGTAGTTCTATTTTTAATCCCTTGAGGAACCTCTATAGCATTTACAGTAGCAGCTGCATCATTTTTCATTCCCAGCAACAGTGGGCCCAGTTCTTCCCACTTTCTTTCTATGCCCTTACTCAAAATCACAGAGTACCTTGACTGCTCTGTGACCCAGCTGGCTACAGGTTTTTCTCAGCAGGTTTGAACCCAGACTAGGCCTTGAACATTCCCAGGCACTGAGAAAGGTATTTGGGTTGTTGCTCAAAGCACTGAAACTGGCCCCCATCCCTGAGCCAAATTTCTCAAACTGTCATAGAATCTCCAGACTCTGAGCCCCTTGCTGTAGACATAACTGGGTAGAACACCCTTTTCTCTCTCAGTGATTATTGCAGCACTCAATAAGGAAGTTTCCCTAATACATTATTTGGACCGATCACCCTAGAGCTTAGAGTTTTTTCCTTTGGTATCCCAGCCAGCCCTATTTTCCTTGTGGGAAATCCCCGTTACTGCTTTTGGGGTGATTCCAGCCGAGGATTTGAGGGTTTAGAGGGACAAAACAGCAAGCGTTCAATTTCTCCACCTCCTTAGCATTTGTTTTTTGTTTTTGATGATAGCCATCCTGACCAGTATAAAGTGGTATCTCATTGTGGTTTTGATTTCTGTTTCTCCGATGATTAGTGACATTGAGCATTTTTCCAAATACCTATTGACCATTTATATGTCTACTTTGGAGAAATGTCTATTCAGTTCCCAACGCATTTTAAAATCAGGTTATTAATTTTTTACCATTGATTTGTAAGAATTCCTTATATATTTTGCAGATTAAATCCTTATCTATGATTTGCAAATATTTTCACCTATTCTGTAGGTTGTTGCCTTTTCACTCTGTTGTTTCCTTTGCTGTGCAGAAGATTTTAGTTTGATGTAGTCTTACTTGTTTATTTTTTGTTTTGTTGCCTGAGCTTTTAGTGTCATTATCCATGAGATCATTGTCAAGATCTATGTCATGAGATTTTCCCCTGTTTCCAACAACACATGGAAAGGGTCATATACCATGACCAAGTGAGATTTATCCTGGGATGCAAGGATAGTTCACCATATGAAAATCAACTAATGTGATATATCACATTAACAAAATAATGGATAAAAATCATATAATCAGCTCAACAGATGCAGAAAAAGCATTTAACAAAATTCAGCACCTTTTCACTATTTAAAAAAAAACTTGACAAATTAGGAACAGAAAGAAATTACCTAAACATAACAGAGGTCATATATTAAAAAGCTCACAGTTAACATCATACTCAACGGTGAAAAACTGAAAAGCTTTTACTCTAAGATGGGATACAAGGCAAGGATTCCAACTCTTGTCACTTCTATCTTTAAAATAGTTTATCTCTATATTAAAGGAGACTATCAAGAAAATGAAAATACCATCCTCACAATGGGAGAAAATATTTGCAAATAATATCTGATTGTCAGAAATTTGTTTAATATAGTTGCGCCTCAGTGTCCATTTTTGGGCCTGATATAAGTTGTCTGAAGCCCGTTCATATCCCGTTACTCTTGGCCTAGTTAAAACTTTCCTTCCCCTTGTAGTTGTTTACAATACAGCCCACTTGTTCCTCACCCTGCTGACCCAAAACCCAACACATCCCACAGGTGCTGACCATGATAAAACCTCAGGGTCAACATAAGTCATGCAAAAATAAGTTCCCCCTTTCCACATGTTTTCTTTAAACTAGCCAATCCACAACCCCAGAGGGAAAGCCTAAGGGATAACATCCATGGACCTTAATAAAGGCGTAGTCCTGTGGTCCTCCCTCTCACCCCAAACTCACTGATTGAGTTCTCTGCTACCTCCAGACTTCCAGAAACCATAGCAATAAAAATTATGACACTGATAAAAGTCTAGTTTCCAGAATTTAGAAAGAATTTTTACAACCCAACAATAAAAAAGAAATCAATTTTAAAAATGGGCAAAGAGGCTGGGCACGGTGGCTCACACCTGTAATCCCAGCACTTTGGGAGGCCTAGGTGGGCGGATCACCTGAGGTCGGGAGTTTGAGACCAGCCTGGCCAACATGGCAAAACCCCATCTCTACTAAAAATACAAAAAGCTGGGCTTGACTGCAGGCACCTGTAATCTCAGGTACTCAGGAGGCTGAGTCAGGAGAAGAATCGCTTAAACCCGGGAGGCAGAGGTTGCAGTGAGCCAAGATCACGCCATTGCACTCCAGCCTGGGCAACAGAGTGAGACTTCATCTCAACAAAAAAAAAAAAAAAAAAAAAAAAGGGCAAAGAATTTGAATAGATGTTTCTCTGAAGAAGATATACAAACGCTCAATAAGTAAACAAAAAGTTGCTCAACATCCTTACTCTTAAGGGAAATGCACTTTAAACCCACAAACCCACCATGAGATACCACTTCACACCAATTGGGATGGCTATTTTATTTTATTTTATTTTAAGTTCTGGGGTACATGTGCAGGATGTGTAGGTTTATTACATAGGTAAATGTGTGTCATGGTTGTTTGCTGCACTTATCAACCTGTCACCTAGGTATTAAGCCCAGCAAGCATTAGCTATTTTTCCTGATGCTCTCCCTTCTCCCACTCGCCCAACAGGCCCCAGTGTGTGCTGTTCCCCTCTCTGTGTCCATGTGTTCTCATTGTTCAGCTCCCACTTATAAGTGAGAACATGCATTGTTTGGTGGGATGGCTATATTTAAAAAAAAAGACAATACAAAGATAGGCAATGATATGGTGAAATTGGAACCCTCACACATTTCCAGTGGGAATATAAAATGGTGCAGCTGCTGTGGAATATAGTTCCTCAAAATATTAGACATAGAGTTACTACATGGCTCAGCAGTTCATAGGTATGTACCCAAAGGAATTGACTTGTACACAAATGTTCATAGCAACATTATTCATTGCTAGGGTCTGAATGTGTCCCTCAAAAATTTATGTTTATAGCTAATCTCATACCTATAATCCCAGCACTTTGGGAGGCCAAGGTGGGCGAATCATTGAGGTCAGGAGTTTGAGACCAGCCTGGCCAACATGGTGAAACCCCTTCTCTACTAAAAATACAAAAATTACCAGGCGTGGTGGTATGCGCCTGTAATCCCATCTGCTCAGGAGTCTGAGGCACAAGAATCACTTGAAACTGGGAGGCAGAGGCTGCAGTGAGCCAAGTTGGTGCTACTGCACTCCAGCAGGGACAGCAGAGCCAGACTCTGTCTACAAAAACTAAAACTAAAACTAAAACACACATACACGCAAAAACAACAACAACAATAAAAAGCTAATCTCTACTCTGGTAATATTAAAGTTGAGGCCTTTAGGAGGTGATTAGGTTATGAAGACAGAGCCCCCATGGATGGGATGAGTGCCCTTATGAAAGAGATGTGAAGGAGATTGCTTGCTGCTTCTATCACAAGAGAATGCTGCAAGAAGGTGCCGTCTTTGAAGAAGAGAGCAAGCCCTTCTCAGACACTGAATCTGCTGGTGCCTTGATCCTGGAATTAACCACCTCCAGAACTGTGAGCAATACATTTCTGTTGTTTACAAATTACCCTAAAGTGTTTTGTTACAGCAGTTCAAATGGACTAAGACATTTATAATAGCTCCAACTGGAAACAATCCAACTCTCCATCAACTGATAAATATATAAACAAAATGTACATATAATGGAATATTATTCAGCCATAAAAAATATGAAGTACTTATACTACAACATGGCTGAACGTCAAAAACATTGTACTGGCCAGGTGGAGTGGCTCATCCTGTAATCCCAGCACTTTGGGAGGCCAAGGTGTATGGATCGCTTGAGTCCAGGAGTTTCAGACCAGCCTGGGCAACATGGCAAAATCTTGTCTCTACAAAAAATACAAAAATTAGCCAGATGTGGTGGCACATGCCTGTAGTCCCAGCTACTTGGGAGGACTGCTTGAGCCCAGGATGCAGAGTGAACCAAGATCATGCCACTGCACGCCAGGTTGGGCGATGGAGCCAAACTTCATCTCAAAAACAACAGACAACATTGTACTAAGTCAAAGGAGCCAGTCACAAGAGGCCACATATTATATGATTCCATTTATGTGAAATGCTCTGAATAGGCAAATCCTTAGGGACAGAAAATAGATTAGTGGTTGCCAGGGGAGGAAGGAATTGGGAGGCATGAAGTTTCTAGAATTAGACAGTGGTGATGGTCGCACAGTTTTGAAAATATACTAAAAACCACTGAATTGTTCACTTTACAAGGACAAATTTTATGTATGGTATATAAATTATGTCTCAATTTCTTAAAAAGTAGATCTGTGTGTTGTCATATAGTCTATATCCAGAAAACCTCTTTACTTTTCACCTAAAATAATTTAAAAATTATGTCAGCTACATTTTAAAAATTACAATAAAGACCTGAATGTTTCTGCCGAAACTCTATTATTCTAAAACTGACAAAAATACTGTATGCAATAGATAACTCTTTGTCATATTTCTCTATTCAAAATCTTGTGAATATTTGTATTTCTCAACATATTATAGCCAAAAAATATATATCTATTTTTTGCTGTACTGGCACATATTTGGATTGCACCGTCTTCTAAAATGTTAAAATAAAAATGGCATTTTTGTTGGTTTCTCATAATAATAGCTTTATGTTTAATTTCAAAAGAGCCTATTTATAAGTGTTGAAAGATACATTTTAAGAATTGGACATTTTTTGCATGGTTTGCTTAACATTAGCTGGCATGGCTTTAGAATTAAATATTATTATGTGGAAATTTGTAAAGAGATAAATACTGGACAAGTTAAGATAAGGTAAGAAGATGTTTTCAGGGACCAGGACATATAATTCTAATTCAAAAACTTCTGGAAAATACTTTATAGAAAAGCATTTGCTTTGCTGCAAACTAAATTTTCCCTGTTTTTTTTTTTCAATTCATTTAAGGTAGCAAGATATATATTTTACTCTTAAAATATTTAACTTTTATTGCTATGTTAATAACTTTTCAATGTACAATTTTTCAATTTTCTAATATACCAAACATATTCCTCTTAAATGGGTTTCTTCCTTTTACTCATTGAAACTAAATAGAGCTCAGTTATTTGATTAGTTGATGCTAGAATTTGACCTGGAGCTTATATAATTAGAAGAGACACTAGTTTTCCTCATTTAAAAGCCTGGTTAGCATACTACGGTCTCGTTTCAGGGGAAGTCAAACCTCTCTACTGCTTCTTTTTATAACCTTTAAGTTAATTCAGAACCCAGATAAACCTTGATCTGAGGATGATATAACCACCACAAGCAACATGGGGTAAGTGTGTGCTTTTATATGCTTTAAGGGGCACTGAAAGGGGAAATAATTTTATAAGAGATGAAAACCCATCAATCCTTACCATATGGTGTATCAATTTAAATTCAATATATGCTAACATTTATTTAAGGTAGCCATTCAAATAAATAACTTTTATTTAAAAGTTAAAACAATTTGTAAAATATTCATTTATTTCCTTGCTTAATTTTTATATGATGTCTTAACTGCCTTTGCAGGTTATCAATAAACTGGAGACAGAAGTTGTTCTGCATATTAATAAATATAGTTGAAGCTGAGTTAAATTTTGAGAGCAATCTTAAAGAAAGAATGCTAGGCAGCATAAATCCAACATGGACATGCCTTTTTGGGATTAAGAATAATGAAAGAATGAAAAAGATTAGGGATGGAGGGAGATTGGTTTATTCCTTTCTAACAGAAAAAAGATAGAAAAATCTTCAGCATTCACCCCTCTACGTACAGAACAAAAAACACATCCTGATTGAAAACGTATACTGATTAATTACATGGGGGCTTTATTGGTGAAACCTAATTCTGAACACTTCATGGGGCTTTGGTGTGTAATGAGAAGAACTGAGCTTCACTTGACACTGTCTTAGGTGAGAATAGCATTCTATTATGATTAGTATTGGAATTATGTGAGTTTTTATATGCTGAAATGTGTTCTGAATATGTAGAAATCTGTATACCACCCTTTTATACTTTTTAATAGCCTCTTTTAATACAAAATCATATTGCTGTAAATGGTATAGCTATTTCACTGAAGTCTACTTCTGAAGGATTCAATGCAATAATCAGAAATTTATACTAGAGAAAATAGTTTTTGATACATATTTATTCTAAACATTTTTCACAAACGTAATTAATTAATGTCTATGATTTTCATACCATGGGCTCTGAAAATGCAATCTAAACTCATTTGAAAACTCAGAGGCTTTTCAAAGAAGATAATCATATTATTAGTTTCTTTTTTCTTTTTTCTTTTCTTTTTTTCGACAAGGTCTCACTTTGCCACCTGGGCTCAAGCAATTCTCCCGCCTCAGCCCCTCGGGTAGCTGAGACCACAGGCACTAACCACCACGGCTGCCTAATTTTTGTATTTTTTGTAGAAATGGGGTTTCCATCATTTTGCCCAGGTTGGTCTTGAACTCCTGATCTCAAACATCCTCCCACTTCGGCCTCCCAAAATGCTGGGATTACAGGCGTGAGCCACCATGCTGGCCTTACCGTTAACTTTTTCTTTATTCCCTTTATTTACCTTCCCTTTTCTCTGTGTGTAAGGGTGTACTTCAACATAGCAGGCCAGTAGTAAACCAAGCAATGTGGATACAAAGATCAATTGATCTTCCTCCTCATCTTCCTCTCCTTTCTTCCCTTCCTCTCTCCCTTTTCCTTCCTTTCTTTTTCTTTAATGACAGCAGTTCTTAACCCTTTTTGGTGTCAAGAATTGCTTTCAGCATCTTCAGAAACCAGTCCACCATTTCTGCAAAAAAAAAAAAAAAAAAGTAAAATCACACAAAATTTTGCATACAATTGTAGGAGAAACCTTATTCCCAGGACCACAGGTTAAGACCCTTAGATTTTGATTTTAGGACTAGAGTATGATTTGTTCAATATTTCTCTTCGTTTGGATTTTTATAAAATGTAAGAATCTTTAAGTTCTTAATTCTTGCTAATCTTCTCAAGGACAGTGTGGAAGATTCTCCCCCAACCCCATACACACACACGCAATTTACATGAATGTGAAACAGTTTAACCAATACGCATCACGTTACTGCTGCTGGGCCCCAAGGACTTGACTAATCACTTGTGCCTTTCGAGAGTGCCAGGAATCACCTTGGGAGCCATAGAAGGAAAAAAACCCTCATTATGTTATTTGTAAAGCACTTTGAATGCCCTGAATAAGATGAACGAAACAAATCTTAAATTGCTAATATTACAGACAGCAATCTTCTGATTGGTATGTTCATGATTATTTTGTTCTCTGTTCCTACCTTTATTGACAAAAAGACAGGGTAGTAGGAATTAACATTTGTTTAAGTCTTCCTAAAATAACCAGAAAAATAAAGAGAAAGCAGCAGCTAACTAGATTCTCAAATGTATCCATTTGAAGAAATCTCTAGAATTTATTTCCTGAGAATGAGGGAATTGCTGTTTTGGATTTGTCTTTGGGGCCTACTTATCTCAAACGATTTGAGGATATAATTCTCGTCTATGGGGCGATGTCAGCCCTTTCCACTTTTCTTCAGGCTATGCTGGCATGGTTTTAGTGAGCAACGAAGAGGCAAATACTGGAAAATTCTTATGCTCCCTAAAAAATATCCTCCTCTTAAATTTTCATTGGATTTCTTATGGAGTGTGTGGGTAGGTGGGGTGGGTAGAGATGATGCCTAAAGGTGGGTAAAGGAGTAACTGGGGAAAAGTGGAATAACCTAACCGACATCTGCTATTTGCCATAACACCTGGGCAAAGGATGAGCAATGGGAAAGAAAGGATGGCTGTATTTCTTTTCTGAGATGCTTTTTAATGTGCTTTCCCCATCTCCTAGCAGAATTAGTCAGTGCAACCCCAATTGACATATGGAAAAAACAAAAGTTAAGGCTTTGCTAAAATTGTAGAACCAACACATTCATTATTACCTCATAGTCAGTCTCCTTTTAGTCTCCCGGTTCAGTTAAGTTTAGAGTAATTTAAAAAATTATCTTATGGATATATTTACTCCTTCTGAATCTGAGAGTGACCATCCAACTCTTTTTCTTGGGCAAAGCATACATTGGGCTCGTGGAGCAATCTTTGAAATGTCGCTTCTATCTGTGCCCTCCTTTCTAAGAGCCACTTCCCTAATTCAGGTCATCATTATCTTTTACTTGGGTTATTAAAGGTGCCTGCTCACTGGCCTCTTTGCAGCTGCTCTTTCCTCTACAGAACCACAAAGTCATTTCTTACAGAGATACATGATCTTGTTACACCTCTGCTATATCTCTGCTTTAACATTTTTAACAACTCATTCTCTCTACTGCAAAGCAAGCTCCGAAGAAAAGATTGAAGGCCCTCTATCCGTCCCCAATCTACCTGTCTAGGCCCAGCTTCTACTCTACCTTCTGTGCTCCCTAGGATTCCTAAATCCACCTGGGCCTTGTGCTTTGTTCCTCTTGTAATCCTCTTTTTTTCTGCTTTTCTTTTCTTTCTTTCTTTTTTTTTTTTTTTGATACAGGGTCTCACCCTGTCACCAAGGCCAGAGTGCAGTGGCACAGTCTCGGCTCACTGCAACCTCTGTCTTCTGAGTTTAAGCGATTCTCCTGCCTCAGCCTTCTTAGTAGCTGGAATTACAGGCACCCACCAACATGGCCTAATTTTTGTATTTTTAGTAGAGACAGAGTTTCATCATGTTGGCCAGGCTGGTCTCAAACTCCTGACCTCAAGCAATTCACCTGCCTCAGCCTTCCAGAGTGCTGGAATTACAGATGTGAGCCACTGTGCCTGGCCCCTCTGGTGATCCCCTTTTGACTATTTCTATGTATTGTGCAAAGCCTGGCTCAAATCCTATCTTCTTAATGATGCTTTCTCCAGTTCCCACAATGGAATTCATCTTTTCTCTGAAAAGTTTAGGCACTTTACACTTTTCTTATTTCATTTGTCACAATCCCTCATATGTTACTGTTATTTGTGTGTCTCATCTTCCCTACTAGACTGGAAGCAGAAGCAATGGCATCCTTGCATTTCTCCCAGCACCTGGTACAATGCCTTTTATATGGTATATGCTTATTAAATACTTGCTGAATGCACATGAACTCTGTTTTTCCTATACTCCACAAAAAACCCTAAAAACTTAATTTTAGCCAAACTCTCCTTCTTTCTTCCGCAATTGAGTTGCCTCATTTTCCAGGTTTTTATGTGAGGAGCTGAAAGGAGTGAGTAGTATCTGAAATGAAGGCAATTCAAGGGAGAAAAGGTACAAACAAGGGCTGGAGTGACACACTAGAGGCTTCTGAAGACTTTGTTGTTAATAAGCAGAAAGCACATGTAGGCTCCAAGGAAATGTGAAAAAACTTTCCAGAATTAAAAATTGTTCTTGCTGGGTGTGGTGGCTCACACCTGTGATCCCAACACTTTAGCAGGCCAAGACACTTGGATCACTTGAGCCCAAGAGTTTGAGACAAGCCTGGGAAACATGGCAAAACCCCATCTCTACCAAAAAATAAAAATAATTAGCCAGGCATGGTGGCATGCACCTGTAGTTCCAGCTACTCAGAGACTGAGGCAGGAGGATTGCTTGAGCCCAGGAGGTCGAGGCTACAGTGAGCCACAATCACACCACTGCACTCCAGCCTAGGCTTCAGAGAGAAAACCTTTCTTTTAAAGAAAAAAAAGTTGTTTTTAGGCTCTGGATAGCTTCCTAGAAGACCAGCATATCAGAAGGATTGAGTTCATCTGTATATGCTGGGAAAAAAAAAAAAAAACCCCAGAATAATAGGGGCTTAAACAAGCTAGAAGTATATTTCTCTCTTACATAAATAAAAACAAAACAAAATGAAAAACCCCACAAAGGTAGGCAGTCTAGAGCTGTTAGATGAGTTCTTTGGTGTGAGGTACTGAGATTCCTCTCATCTTTTTCTTCTGCCATTCTTAATGTATCACCTTTTGGTCCAAGAAGGTTGCTAGGTCTTCATCGATCTCACTGATTGCTAGGTCTCCACTGATCTCACTGGTGTTTAGCCAGCAGGAATGAGGAATGGGGAAAAAAGGTGTGTTCTCTCTTTTAGGAGACTTCCCAGAGGTCACTCGTATTTCTAGTTGTATTGCATGGGTAGAAATCTAGTCTTGTGGTTACACTTAGCTGTGAGAGAGAAGGGAAATACAGTCTTTTAACTGGGTTTCCAAAAAAAAAGAGGAGAATGAATACTGGGTAGCAACTAGCAGTGTCTGACAGAGCCAGTATCAGGCCTTACATGGCTTCTTATATTCCTTTAGACAAAATACAGCATTATGTACAAAAGTAATCTTTTAAGAAAAAAAATTGGTAAAGTTAAAGGAAAAAAAAAAAGAGCAAGTCAAGCTGGGAATAAACAGTTTCACCTAGGATAAAGGCCCCTTGATAAAATGACAAAAGGTGACCAAGTAAGGCTTTTCCCCTCCCCACACTCCTACATCCCATTCTCCCTCCCTCCAGTCTTATGTCCCCTTAATCCTCACATCCACACCGTGAGGCAAGTATTGCTATTACTAAGCCAATCATACAGGGGAGGAAACTGAAGTCCAGGAAGTTTCAGTGGACTTCTGGCTGTACTGCAGCAAAAATTATATAAATCACAGAATGTTTTCTAATTAGATTTGTTCTTAATTTTGAGTATAGGTCACTGTAATTAGTCTCTAAAGAAAAACCTATTATAAACATATTTCATTTGTCACTGGAAGTAGATGATTTAATGTGGAATATTAGAAAAGACTCTAGATTTGTGGCTTTCAATATTTTAGGGTCAATCAACTGCTTTGAACTCTTCTGATTCAGCAAAGCCCTCTAAGCCATGTTGGAGTTCTCCAGCTCTATTTTCAAGTACATAGAAATTTATTTTTATTAGTCACCCCAAACATATGAATGCTGAGGTGATTGTACTTACTCAATACCAAGTGACTTGAAAATTAAAAGACTAGAATAAACAAGGACTTTTACTTTTTTACTTTATATGGTTTTGACCTATTATAAATTTTTAACAACAGTGAATTGCATATATAATAAAACTTTTAATTACAAAATTACAGGAAAAATGATGGCATAAAATGCAAGGTAGCTATCATTATCAATGGCATTTTGTTTTTTACAGAACTTCTAGAGAAATCAGGAAGAAGACTTCAAAAAAAATGATATGATGTCTCCCAGTGGAGACAGGGCACGAGGTGAGTGAAAATTGCAAAGAACTGGTTTCTAATAAGAACACAGGCAAACTGAGAGCTTAGATTAAACCAGTGATCATTCTTGAAGCAGAAGTATTATAAATTTCTTTGTAGAATTTTATAACCCTTGTTGGCTTGAAAGCCATCAAATAAGCAAATCGTGAGATTACTTAATTAGCTAGCAGTAAGGGGAAATAGCCACCTTCTAAACCAGCCACATTATGTTAGACTTGACTGCATATATGAGTGCTTACTGACAGCATTGAGACAAGAATGAACTATGTTGGGTTTTTTTGTTTGTTTGTTTTTGTTTTTGAGATGGAGTCTCGCCCTGTCGCCTAGGCTGGAGTGCAGTGGCATGATCTCAGTTCACTGCAACATCCGCCTCCCAGGTTGAAGCAATCCTCCTGCCTCAGCCTCTCGAGTAGCTGAGATTACAGGCATGCACCACCATGCCCAGCTAATTTTTGTATTTTTATAGAGATGAGGTTTCACCATGGCCAGGCTAGTCTCAAACTCCTGACCTCAAGTGATTCGCCTACCTCAGCCTCTGAAAGTGCTGGGATTATAGGTGTGAGCCATCACATTCAGCCATACTATGTTTTAATTAAGTTCTATTTTAGATGTCTTTGGTGATTGCAAAAAACTTTAAGAAAGACAACATTTACTTTCCATTGAAGTGATAGATTCTGAGTCCCTAGTGCATACTGGGCTTTTTCACTTAATAAGAATGTGGGCTAGTAACTATTATGCCCACTTGACAGTTGAGGGAGCATAGGTTTAGGAAGATTAACTTTCCCAGGTCACAAAATGAAATAAGTAGCAGAGCTGGGATTGGAAGCTAGATGTCTGACACACTTATGAAAAAAGTCTCATAGTTTACAACATTATTTTTAAACTTCAAAACCCAAAAGTGCTCATTGTAAAATAAAATACAAACATGATTATGACAGAAGAGTTTAAGTAAGATTTAAAAGCCCATCCTACCCCAAACCCCATCCCTCTTTCCAATGTTACTAGTTTAGTATAAATCCCTTCATATCTTTCTTTTTGCCCAGTGTACTTTCCATAGTACACTCAGCAAAAAAAAAAAAAAAAAAAAGATATGGAAGGATTTTCACAGTATCACACTTGAATGTATGAAAAGTATCCATATTTTTCACAGTATCATACTTCCTATTTACTTAAATAAAAAAACAGAGGAGGTTGAGTTTACTATATATCTTTACTGGAATAAGCATCTACCTCTAAACAATAACTGAAATGCTCATTCAGCTAACATCAGGCATCTATCTGTAGAGACTCAAAAAATAATAGAATTCACTCGCTGTCTCCCAAGGACTCATAATCTAGTGCAGTGGTTCCTAAGTTTATTTTTGAGAGCATAATTATAGACTCCTTTGAGACTGATGTGAGCTCTGAACTCTTTCCTGAGAAGAAAATGAACCTATAAAATTTTGCCTATAATTTAGAGGATTCCTGGAAACCTTGAGAGTATTGGACCCCAATCTTATAGAAGTGAGACTTTTAAATTTATAATTTGATAGAAATACTATAATGGAAGTGTAGACAAGATGCGACCACAGCACAGACAAACAGGGTTTAACTCTCCTGGGACATATCAAGAAAGACAGGGAAGAATGACATTTGCACAAAATATTGAAGGACACTAGGAGTTTGACAGCTAGCCTGGTGCAGGGGAAGAATGTCTACTGAGGGAACAGCCCCAGAGGCTAGAATGGATGGGGAAACATGACTGTCTTCGTGATAGGAGCCCAGTGTGTGTAGGGGAGTGACTAAAGATGAGTCTGCAGAGCTGGGCAGAAGCCAGAGTACAAAGGGGTTTGTCCATTGGGTTAGGACGTTTGAACTTGAGGAGTCACTGAAGGATTTTGATAAAGACTTTCATAGGTGGCAAAAAGTCTATATTAGTGCATGGTTAAATAAATCATCATAGGAATAATAATTTGGATGATGGAATAAGATATAAAAAGTAGATAAGATGATTTGATTCTGATTTTAGAGGGGATTATTGACTAAATGACATATTATTTAAAAGACATATTGCTAAAATCAAATAGAATTGATTGGAAAGCCATTGCTTTTATAAAGGAAGTTGGGAGAATAAAGTTCTGAAACTGTATTTATAAGATAAAAAGGTGATTGTCAAACACAAAATTTGGGCAGCACATTGGCTCCTTGGCTGCAGGAAGTCCCATGCACAGTCAAGCTAGTGTCAGTCACTCAAGGTGGGTCATTCAATCCTGATTCAGTCATGGTCATGCCCTCTGCTGTCTTCCAGGAGCTTCAGATGGGCCATGTGACTTCCCATTGACCCTTCCACCTACAATGAGCAGGAAAGAGAAAGAGGGTACAGTGGTTCAAGTTTTTAACATCTCTATATTAAGCATGTATTGCTTTTATGATTGAGATTTTAAAGCAATGTAGTGTAAAGCAAGGCTTACAAATAACATCATAGCTGGTTTATTTCTATTTGGCTGTACTTTACCTAATATACTTAAAAAAAGGAAAAGATTAGTCTTACATCCTACTTCTTGGCAGTGGCTTCAAAAAGTCTCAAGGATATTTCACTTGATAATTACTTATTATTTATTATTCATTTAATATTTTTTACTTAACAGATACTGTAAAGACTTGGAAGAGTAAACTGTGCATATATTGCATATGCTACCTTACGTGTATAATGTATCTTATAAATTTTTTTTTAAATACAAAGAATCATTTGGTCTTTGCCAAAGGGTAGTGCTCTGAAAGATTTATCAGACATGTTTAAATAGTGAGTTTTGCTAAACCAAAATTTACAATTTAGGTGAAATAGCATTATTTTTCCAGCTTGCCTTTTCCAACTCATTAATTTTTTTAAATGGGTCTTCTTGCTGTTAATATGAACAAATAAATTTCTGTGGGGTTTTTTAGGAAAGGAAATAATTAATCATAAACATCTCCTGGAATTAAATTCAACTCAGACTTGTGTTGAGTGCCCACTGCAAATAATCCCCATGTCAGAGGAATGTGAACAAATGATTTAAATGTAGTTATCTTTAAAACTCAAGCTAATTTTGCACTCCCCTCTATAAAATATCTGAGAATTAAAAATATTTGATAACTTTTTAAATTGCTGAAAATTAAGTAAAATTGCTACTATAAAGAGTAAAATTGTTATTATGAGGAGATATGCCCCGTTTATCCTGAGGCTTCAAGTCCAGCACTCTAGGATCATAAGATATTACGCTCAGAGAAATAAGCAAGGCACCAAACAGCAAATACGACATGAGCTCACCTATATGTGGAATCTAAATAGTCAAACTCATTGAAGTGGAGAATAGAACGAGGCTGGGGGTGGATGGGTGAAGAGGAGGAATGGAGACATGTTGGTCAAAGGGTACAAATTTCAGTGAGACAGGAGGAATACTTTTTTGAGATCTGTTGCATAGCAGGCTGACTTTAGTTAACATATTGTATATTTCATAAATTTGAAATGTTCTCACCACAACAATGACAAGTATATGAGGTGACAGGTAGGCTAATTAGCTTGATTTACTCAGTCTACATTGTATACACCTATCATAACATTGCACTACACTTCCTAAATAAATACAATTATAATTTGTGAATTAAAAAAAGGAATTTTTAAGAAGACTCATTACCTGCCAGGTTCAATGGATATGAATAAGAAATAGTCAGCTGGGAACAGTGGGTCACGACTGTAATCCTAGCACTTTGGAAAGCTGATGGGAGAGGATTGCTTGAGGCCAAGGAGTTCAAGACCAGCCTGGGCAAGAAAGCGAGACCTTACCTCTACAAAAAATAATTTAAAATTAGTCTGGTATGGTGGCATGCACCTGTAGTCCCAGCTACTTGGGAGGCTGAGGTAGGAAGCTTGCTTGAGCCCAGGAGATCGAGGCTGCAGTGAGCTAGGATTATACACTCGCTCCAGCTTGGGCAACAGAACAAGATCCCATCTCTAAAATAAATAAGTAAATACATAGAGACTATTGCCTAAAATTCTTGGCAGGAAGAAACTCTAATAATGCAGTCTGAGAATGTCTGAGAACACTAATAATGCAGTCTGAGAATGTGGTAGAACAGGAATTGACTGATTATGACTTAGAGGATAGGGGCAAGCTTCATAGAGAAAGAGGTGCTTGAATTGAGCCCTGAAAGATAAAAAGTATTTCGTTAGGTAAAGAAAGATATTTGAGGGACGGAGGATGGGAGGAACAAAGGCACAGCAGCATGGAAGTGTTTGGTGAAAGGCGTGAACTGAGATCATCTACCCATGGATACACATATACTAACTACTATAAAGTTTTATTTGAATTACTCTGAAATAGAGGAACAAACCAAGTAAGTTTGGCTAGTCCAGTCACGATCTGTTTCGAGTAGAAAAATCATATCAACCAATGTCTAATTGGCTACAGGGACACACCTTGAGCTCCACCCAGACAACCTCTCAAGATTCTGATTAGAGGAGCAGTCCCACAGGATATGGGGAGGTAGTGATTTGCAGAGCCGATGAGCTAGAGTTAGTGAGATGGGGTTTCTGAGATTTAAGATTAAGGTCCCACAGACAGAGCTGAGTCAAGATACCTCAGGCAGGCTAAAAATCTGGCACTTCCTTAAACAGATTTTCTTTCAATATCTCAGACTTAAATGAGGAGAGGGTGGTCTCTTCCTGGAGGAAGTGTGGAAGAGGAGGCCCCCAAGAGCAGTACTCAGTTTCCTGTTCAGGATCAATAACAGTTCAGCTCTGGCCTCACAGTGGCTATACCACTCAACAAAATGAAAATCCTGCAAGAAAACCAGACTCAGCCTTCTTTGAAGGCTTTTTGGTGAGCATGTGTTGCTACTCAAGCCTGCATTTAGGATACCCCACTGTCACCCCAAACACACACACACACACACCCCTACCAGAAGGAAGCATTCATTTCAATCACACAAGAGTCTTTCCTTAAGAGAACTCCTGATAAATCTAGTTTTCTCCTTCTCACATTTCCAGGGATGTTTTAGCACCTCTGATAGATTGGTGCAGGGGCAGCCCCTTCATCTAGCTCTGACCCCATATTTAGGCCTGGAGATGCCAAGCAGCTGGTTGCTGGTGGGTTCCCTTCCTACCCACTGCTGGACTGAGGCTGTGGATGGAGGGCTTCATTCTGATGGCTGCAGCAGTAACCAGCTCCCGGGTGGGGCTCATTTCTCAGCTCCATGCTTCAGACCTTGGAAGCTAACACATCCCTATCCTGGAAGACCTTTACATCTGGACTCCTCAGGAGACTTCACATTTGCTTCTTCGCTTATCTCTACTAATCTCAGGCTAAAGCTGAGTTTCCAGCTTTATACTAGAACCAAATTGCAAAGCATAGCAATAATCACCACTAGAGACTTAACGGTTATTCCAGAGACTGAGCTAGCAGACTCAGATAGGGTAAGTAATTTTCCCAAGGTCAACCAGCTATTTAAATCATGGACTTGGGATTTGAATCCACATCTTTCAGACTTCAAACTCAAATTCTCCATTTCTACTCCCTATTAACAACTAGCATGGCTCTCGCTATTGCTCTCAACTGGCTGAAGTATTAGCTGAGAACAGATTAAAGTGTGTTTTAAAAAATCTCTCAAGATTCAGATGAACAGAGTCATAATGTTGATGACAGGCAATGAGGTTGATATATCTGGGCAAGGCATCTAACTTGACAACCATTTTATACCACTTACTTCTGAGGCCTGCCTCACTGAGATTGAAGACATTTTATCCGATTCTATGATCACCATATGTATATAAGAAATTGGGACTCTGTATTGAATCATATTATTTTTTTCTGTCAAAACAGGAGCTTGTAACTTAGCCAAGTCACTTATCTTTTCTGGACCTCATTTTCCATGTTTGTAAAGTGACAGGACTGATCTCTGTATACTCTTTCCATTTGATTTTCTTTACCACTCTACACTGATTCCTTAGTTGATATGGCAAGCAGTTGTGGTGGGTGCAGTTTTGTTTTGTTTTGTTTGGTCTTTCTGAACTATGAGATTGGTTTATTCATTTACTCAACATCTATTTATTTAAGGCCTATTCTGTGCTAGACCCTGGTTTAGGTCTTGGAGAATACAGAGTGAACAAAAATGTCCAATCCCTCATGAGCTGATAAGCCAAGACGATCAATGAGCAAATACATATATAACATTGTCATTTGATTGGTAAATGTTGTGGAGAAAAATAAAGCAGTGAAAGGGAGATAGGGCATAGAGGCTGGGACTCCTTTCTTTCATGTATTGATCAAAGAAGGCCTTTCTAATAAAGTGACATTTAAGCAGAGACCTTAGATCTTTTTTATCCTTGATATGGGGTAGTAGGATATTGTAAAGTTGAGAAGACTTTGAAGTTGCCAAGAGATAGGGCAGAAATAGGCCTTGGTAGAGATAAATCACAGCTTGAGGTTCAACCTAGCTCTTCCTCCTCACATCTCTTACAGCCCAGGATTTCCACAAATGAGCTTCTCTCTGCTTCTTTGATTCCAGACAGTCTATTTTAACATTTTAATGACTTTTCAAATGTATTGCATCTACTTATTCATTTAATTTTTGCCAATGGGCAATTAACAGTACATTTAAAAAAAACTATGATAACTGAATTTACAGGATTTTAAGAAGCAGATATCTGTTCTGCACGCAAATTTTACATCCAGATTTATGCCACAGGCTAAAGGAAGGACCTACACTAAAAAATGTATAGGAAGGAGTTTAAGGTGCAAGGACTAGGCTGGAAATACTATTTTCAAAGGGATAATTTTTTTTTTTTTAAGATTTATTCTGTATCTAGTGTCTCATGATTCAAAGCCCATCACATAATTCATTTTGGAGACAGGAACATCCAGGAGCAAACGAATGGCAGACACTAGGGGCCAAAGGCAAGCTCTGGAGAGGTGTTAAGAGGAAAGAAGTGGGCAAACACCAGGCAGCGAGGATTCTAAGGTGCATTCCAAAGTGGGTGAAGGAAGAAAAGGATTGAGTTTGCTTTTAAATCCAAAACACTAGAATCTAATATATGTAACAAGGGCTAAGCTGTTGCAGATCATCCTATTTTATGACCCTGTAACTCCGAAAATGCCATTTAGAGCCTAGCTAGAACACTAAATCCCTTTGTTCTACTCTCCCAGTCTGGATTTCCTTCTACCAATCATTTCTCCCTTAGTCTCTACATCCATGATTTTTAGATTCGAGAACAGCTTATCAAGTAATTATTAATAATTGATTAATTGGGGGAGATTATGTGCTGGAGAGTTACCACTGTCAGTGTTGAGGACAGTTTAGTGTCTTTGTCAATAAACCTTTATTGAACTTCTACTCTATGTTAGAATATATCCTACGTACAGGGATAATAGAGGTGGAAAAAATAGCCTCTTTTCTCAAAGAAGTTTACAATTAACTTAGAAAATGAGATTATTTACATAAGATGAATAACAGTAGAAAAATTTGTTTTGACTCCTATTGAGTTCTACAGTTAACCCAAGAAAGGAAGGATGATTTTCTGTTGGATTGAAGGGTGCAAGATCCAGAAAGGGAATCGGCCTGCATTAGACTTTGGAGAATGAGCAAAGATTTGTCCATTGAAGTGGGGTGAGCAGGGCAGACCAGACAGCAGGGAGGAGAGACAAAGCAGGAAATACAAGTGGTGAGCCAGGCTGAGGTGGCTGGCAGACCTCCTACGCATCAGAAATGAGGTTGGAGGGCCGGGCCAGGGACATCGTGGAGGACCTTGAGATATTGATTTTATTTTATGAAGAAGAAAAATACGGGCCAGGTGCAGCAGCTTATGCCTGTAATCCCAGCACTTTGGGCAGCCGAGGCAGGCAGATTACCTGAAGTCAGGAGTTCGAGACCAGCCTGGCCAACATGGCAAAATCCCATCTCTACTAAAAATACAAAAATTAGTTGGGCGTGGTGGTCAATGCCTGTAATCCCAGCTACTTGGGAGGCTGAGGCAGAGAGAATTGCTTGAACCTGGGAGGCAGAGGTTATAGTGAGCCGAAATTGCACCACTACACGCCAGCCTGGGAGACAGAGCGAGACTCTGTATCAAAAAACAAACAAGAAAACCCCCTATCGCAGTTTTTGAGCAGGAGCAAAAGATCATCTAAGTGACATTTAAAGGAAAACAATCTAGTAGCAGTGAAGAGGATGGATGAACTAATTAGGACGCTCCTAGAGATGTTTAGGCACGAAGCAGTCAGGGTTGACCAAAGAGGTGACAATTAAAAGCAAAGGAGAAAATGAAAGAAACTTACAAAGTAAGACTCGTAAGGATTTTGCAACTAGTGGATTTGACTAAGGATTTCACAACTGGTGAATTTTAGGATGAGAGGCGATTATTCTGCAGTCTTGAGCCTGGGTCGGTGGTGGTGCTGGTGACAGAGCTAGGGGAACCTGAAGGGGGAGCCTGGAGAGGTTAAAAATACCAATGTGATCTAAACAGATGGAGTTGGAGGTGACCAGGGAACAGCCCAGTGGCAATACTCAGTGGAAAGAAATATAAGGGTGACCAGGGATATTCATTTAGCAGAAAAAAAAAAAAAGGGAAAAAAAAGCCAGTTTGTTTCCTTTCCTTAAAGACAGGTAAAACTGCATAGTGAAAATACTAGGGATTCAGAAATGATGAACTGTTTAGCATAATTTCAGTTTGGGGTAAGGTGGTGATTTGTTTAGATTAAACAAAAGAACAGTTACAGAAGGCTCTGGGGACTGGAGGGCTAGGGAAGGGAGGCCATTGGTTGTGATATCACCATGTTACCACACTGCTGAGTGATATTTGGAACTACCCTGCTAAATTTTAGCCTCAGCATTTTAGAGCTACCAGGACTTTGAAAGCCCCCTCATACTACAGATGAGGAAATGGAAGCCCAGAGAGGGTGCCTGGCTTTCCTAAAGCCCCACAGTAAGAAGTCAGGGTTAGATCTCAGTCTAGTACTCTACTGTTTCCAGACTGTATGAGCCAGCAGGTGACCTGTCTTCCTGACTTTTTGAGGAGCCCTTTTATTTAGTTCTACAGTGAGAAGCCTGATGAAAATGTTCATAGATTGCATTATCAAAAATCAAAATGGAAGACCCTCTGAAGAGCATTAAAGGCAGGAAATGGTGTGGGGCAGCATGTATGTGCCCTGTTAGATCAACTTGTCTTCAGGTAAAGGAATCATTTTCCAGTAACATCAGAGCAAGATGAAATGAGCATAATCTACACAGGGGCTGACTTCCTTGTGGCATGCTTAAGCAGTCCTAGAATAGATTTCAAGTGAGGTTGTTCAGTGTCTTTCCTTAAATACCTTAAAAAGTGCTGAAGAAGCCAGGTGCAGTGGTTCATGCCTATAATCCCAACACTTTGGGAGGCCAGGTGGGCAAATTGCTTGAGCCCAAGAGTTTGAGATCAGGACAACATGACCTGGGAAACAGGTGAAACTCCATCTCTACAAAAAAAAAAAACCCAGGAGGCAGAGGTTGCAGTGAGCCAAGATTGTGCCACTGAACTCCAGCCTGGGTGACAGAGCAAGACTTTGTCTCAAAAAAAAAAAAAAAAAAAAATCTGAAGAACAGGATTGCTATGTAACTATCTGGGACAAAGGAGAAGTATGTAATTCAGTTTGGAGGCAGAGGGATGGAACACTTCTCTTCTATTTTTTATTAACTTATTCCTGTCCCAACTTGTTCCAAACAAAGAAATTGAAATAATACAATACTAGATTGAGGAATCAGAAAATAGCTTCTTAGCAAAACCTGCCCCAGTGCATTCTGGTCTCCTTATGGAATGTCTCTAGCCCTTTTCTCCTTGTTCTAAACTTTTCAGATATGGTAAAAATGTGCTCATTGGTGGGGTTCAGTATGCTTTAGCTCTAGGGAGGGCACGTATGAAATAAGAGGAAATTTAAAAGAAATAATCAAACTAATGATGAAATTACACTTGTCATTGGTCAACAAAAATGTTGACTCTTTCCCATAGCTAGGCTTCTGCTGCTGGGCTCTGTGATAATAATGCGTTATAAGGTGAGACTTGGCCAAGTGCAGTGGCTCATGCCTGTAATAATCCCAGGACTTTGGGAGGCCAAGGTGGGAGAATCACTTGAGCACAGGAGCTCGAGACCAGCCTGGGCAACATGGTGAAACCCTGTCTCTACAAAAAAAAAAAAAAAAAAAAAATGGGCTGAGTGTGGTGGTGCACTCCCGTAGTCTCAGCTACTTGGGCAGCTGAGGTGGGAAGAGCCTGGGAGGTCAAGGCTTGAGTGAGCCATGACTGCACCATGCCTTGGTGACAGAGTAAGACCCCCTGTCTTTAAAGAAAGATGATCCTTGGGTTAGGTGAGGAGAGATGACAGATGACAGTTGAGGAGAATGGCCAAGGTAGGCTTCATGAGGGTTGCCCTAAGACATGAGTTGCCCTTTGAGGGTTGAGCAGGACTTGGTTGGCAGAGAGCAGAGGGTTGTAGGACTGAGATCCCCAGATAGGCCTGTAAGTGGACTAGTTCTGTAGGGGGATGTGCTGTGGTTTTAGTACCCAGAGACCATTGCTGACCCCTGTCAAGTATGCATGGGCTGTGGGCTATTTTTCTAACTGAGGTCATTGATTTTCAAAGTTTGACTATGATTTCCAACTTTTGAAGGCTTTGCTCACTGGGAGTTTTTGTTCACTGAGCAGTAGTGGGAAATTATAGTCATTCTGAAGATTGAATTGTACTCTTTTTCTCCTTCCTAGCTGTTCTGAAAGTGCCAAAGGCAGCTCCAAATTGAATGTCATTTCATCTGAACTATGAAAAAAGTTCTCCCATGAGGGGCAGCAGTAACCTGGTTTCCCCTCTCACCTAAATTAAGCTTTAGTGACTGATGATCCATTTCACAAGGTACTACTAACTCAGCCACCTGGTTCAGATCTTGGGAGTCCTGGAACTGCCTCTGCTTTAGCAGAAGGAACATTTCCTGAGGACTAAAGTTTTTCCATGTTAATATACTCCTCTGCAAATCAGAGCCATCTCTAGGACTGGAGGGAGTTGTCTCTGGAGCCCAGGGTTCTTTCCCTCCAGCATTTCCCAGGAGAGCACTCTTGTCCTTCTTTGTCTTTCCTTCCGATTAATCGGGACTTACTTAATGAATGTATAGTGACAGTCACTTTTTTGTCTTTTTAAGTAGATATTTACTGGGGCTCTCTGCCTCTTGCACAGTGTCTCTGGGAGGCTTTTTTTTTTTTTTTGAGGGGGGGGTTTCACTCTGTCATCCAGGCTGGAGTGCAGTGGGACAGTCATTACTCACTGCAGCCTTGACCTCGTGGGCTCAAGCAATCCTCCCACCTCAACCTCTCAAGTAGCTGGGACTACAGGTACATGCCAACATGCCCAGTTAAATAAATAAATAAATAAATAAAACTTTTTGTAAAGATGGGGTCTCACTATGTTGCCCAGACTGGTCTTGAACTCCTGGGCTCAAGTGGTCCTCTTGTCTCACCTTCTCCAAGTGCTGAGATTTATAGGTTTGAGCACCGTGCTTGGCCTCCAGGAGGCTTTTAACTTACACTCAGATGAATCCAGAGAGAGAATGTGTTTGAAAGATTGAGATTAAAGAGAGTCAAATCAGGATAAGATAAGAGACGAAGCACATTTTCCCTGATCAGATGCAGAGACTGGGAGACATTCAGGCTCACAAAATCTGGTTCTGAGACATTTAAGTATACCAAGCATAAAAATGAGTCAGAAGAGCCCCTGGAAGTGACTTTCAGCCCTGATCTGAAACTTGATAGTTTTCATGTTTTCAATGAGGCATTTTTAAACTTAAAATAATCTCTGGCCAGTGGTTGTTTCTGTGTGTGTGATAGCATGCTCATGTTCTTTTTTTCCTGATTGATGTAGACACATATTAACTCGACGAATTTACTTTCTCCTGACTGATCTTAGGTGAACAATGACAAAAATTAACCTACCAGTGGAGTGAGGATGGAAAGATCTTTGTTATTTCATTTCTGAGCCTTCTGTGCTCCCGAACTATGGATCTATTCTCTGTGCTTTGCTCCTGTTCTCACTGGCTCTGGTCACTTTGGGGCTGCTGGCAGTGATGCACATCACTACAGTTCGTTTTGGGGTGGGACCATTCACTAGGAGAGCTTGCTCTCTCTTGGTTTTTCAAGCCAGGGAGTGGAAACAAGGGGATACGTTTCTGCCTGTGGAACTTTGCTTATTAAAATAAAACAGGGCTTTTTTCCTAATGAAAATTATCTTCAGGCCAAACTCTTTATATTTACCACTAAGTCTTTATTGTTGATGCGAAGCAAGTTGTAGTTAAAGCATGTTTCTCTGGTAGTCTATTGCATGAGAATTCAGGTCACTTCCACAAACATTTGTTGAGAGTATGTTAAGAATGGTGCCAGGAGCTGGAGACAGAAAGATGAATAAAACTCCCTGTGTGCTCCTTAGTTGCTCACAGTCTGGGGATGGAGGCATTTAATTAAGAGGGGTGATGGCCTTGTGACCTAGTTCAGTGGCAGGAGCCACCCTGTTTCTAGCAGCACCCATATTTGAGAAGGGGTCACATAAGAACCTGACTTGAGCACCAATGACCATTTTCAAAATAAGGCCACTTATTATTTGAGATGTCTGGTGACAGAGTCCTATTTTAATTCTTTTATTTATTTTAATTTTTTTGAGACTAGTTCTCACTCTGCCACCCAGACTGGAGTGCAGTGGCTCTATCATGGCTCACTGCAGCCTTGACTTCTGGGTTCAGGTGATTCTTCCACCTCAGTCTCCTGAGTGACTGGAATTACAGGAGTGCACCACCACGACTGGCTAACTTTTTTTTTTTTTTTGTATTTTTTGTAGAGACAGGGTTTTGCCATGTTGCCCGGCCTGGTCTCAAACTTCTGGGCTGAAGCGAACTACCTTCCTTGGCCTCCCAAAATTCTGGGATTATAGGCATGAGTCACTGCGCCAGACTCCTATTTTAATTTTAATTCTTTAATTTATTGGCTTTGCCACTTTAAACTGCTGTGTATTCAAGGATGATTTTGTTTGGTTGTGGGCATAAAAAGCTATATTTTCATTGAAGTATCCTAGTTTTAAACACTTGTGTATTTACATATTGTGAGAATTGTCTTATCTCCTTACCACTTTGCTTCTAGGGTCACACTGTACTCTTTGTCTTGTTGCATTACATTGATTAATCAGTTCTATTAATCATTTCATAAGCATTAAGCCATCTTTTATTTTAGAACATACTTTGCCGATCATAGTGTTATATTTTTATTTTCTGGCATTTTATTTAGACTATGTTTGTTTATTTATTTATTTATTTAGGTGATATTTTGCTGAATCATTTCTTATTAGAGAGTAGATATTTGACCTTCCCTTTAAATATTTTCTACAGATAGTTGTTCTGGATAAAAACATTTCTAGTGTTTTAAAAACAAATTTCAGTAATGTATATTTTCCTAGAAAATTATTCATCTCAGCTAGCTTTTAGAAATTATTGGCCACAAATTGTGTATTGAATTTTACAAATAATATTTCATGTTCTCTGAATTGGTGGTTGCATCCCTCTTTTTAGTCTGACTTAATATTATTTCCCTTTCTCTCAATCTCTTTCTCTCATCAGACCTGCCAAAACTTTTTTCCTTGTATCGGTCCATCCAACCTGTTTATTCAGATAGCCATCAGAGCCCACATGATAACTTTTTAAAAATGACAGTGGTACCTTAAAGTGGTACCTTAAATTACAGTGCTTTGGAATACTGTGACATGAAGCAGTTTATTTAGAGAATCATAGAAAGACTACTGGTCTTACTTGAAGCGACTTCTGGTGTTACTTTTGGCAAATAATTTGTACATGCTATGGCTTCCTTGGGTATAAAATGAATGGAACATGTGTTTGGCCTACTGCACAGCATTGCTGTAGTGATCAAGTGAGATAATGTACATGAGAGTGCTTTGAAAACTACAAAACATGAACAAACAAAGTGTTACTGTCACAAAATAATGCTGCTTTTAGGCTGTATAGAAAAAAACAAGCAAATAGCCCTCTTCATAACATTGAAAGCATTTTTTCTACATCACAGAGATCATATAGACCCTCTTCTTGAAAATGGTTGCAGGATTTGTCCTGATGAATTATTTTAGTTTCAGGGGAAAGTATTTCCTCATCCCCCTCCCCCCAGCATAAAAAGTTCTCATTCTACTAAATTAGAAATGGACACTAAAGACCTGTTCAATAAAGGACACTGAAATGGAAATTAACTCAAGTCTGCTTTCAATTAATTTCAATTCCCCAAAGTGTAAAACTTTCCTTTTCTGTCACAGCAGTAATTGGAAAGTAATAGACAATCCTCAGTTTTTGTGGTCTTATGTGTGTATGTGGGGAGGAGGGTACACATTCTAGGTCAGTCTTGGGGAGGGTCAGGAGACTTTTCAGTATTCTTTAGATTTCTGTTAACTTATTATTTTAAAACATTTTCTGAATTAATTTAGAAAAATTTTTAAAATAATAAGTTAACAGAAACCTAAAGAATACTGAAAACTCTGGCTATAACTTCTTATTGTTTCAACATCCTTATTTCTCTTTATATATAATTTTAGAACCCTTGTTTTTAAGCAGTGGAAACTAATCTTCAAAGGAAGTCCTTCCCTGCTAGGCACTGTGGCTCATTCCTATAATCCCAGCACTTTGAGAGGCCAAGGTGGGAGGATCACTTGAGCCCAGGAGGTTGAGGCTACAGTGAGCCATGATCGTGCCACTGTACTTCAGCCTGGGTGACAGAGTGAGACCCTGTCTCAAAAAAAAAAAAAAAAAAAAAAAAAAAAAAAAAAAAAAAAATTAAAAAAAGGAAATCCTTCCCAAAAGCTGTAGTATGTGAATCAGACAAGAACAGAGAGACTCTGGTTGAAGTGGGGGGTAAGAAGGGGGACCCAGAACCCCATCAGCTTGGTGGCTTCCTCTCTGCACTCAAGACAGACTCAAGGATGACTGAGGGCTTCGAAAAATATAAACTGAAAACCACTGCTTTATACCATGATCAGGCATGATATAGAGACCAACAGGCTCTTTCTAAAAACTTAATATTTTCCCGAGGGTCTACCAAGGCCTGAATGGATGTTTATAGGGGTTGGCACTGCAACCATAGAGATGGAAAGAACGGAGGAAGGTCGGGGGGAATAGGAGCCACATCAACTTGGTGAGAGGCATGTGGCAGCATCTGATGGTTATTTATTCAAAAGTAGGCAGTGATTCAAGGGCTAGCAACGGCAGAGTGAAAATTACTAGGCTCAGAGTGAGGAATTCCCAGTATGAAATGAAGAGCAGACTACAAGTGAGATCTCAAAGGGACTTCCATAATCATATCAAGGCTTTTTCCAGAATAAGTCATATTACCTTTCTATATAATCCTGTTACTATGCTCCATTTTAAAATGTACTCTTTAATACATATCATTCATTATCACAGTCGTTCTTGTCAACCTAGAAATTCTCTTCTGGAAACTTAGCTTAAGAAAAAAAATGTCCTAAATATGAAGAAGAAGGACTCTATTTCTTTTTATATTCATTTAATATAGTAAAAGCCAAAAACTACCCTAGTAATTAGGGGAGGGAAAGAAAACGATGACACATTTTCTTAAGCAACTATTTCTTAGTCACTAAATAAAATGATTCTGAAACTATTTGGAGAAAGCCAGAAGTAACAAATAAAAGAACCAGTTCTGAAATTGTATGGACCTGCCTGAATTACAATTCTGGCTCCCTCTGCCATGATCCTGGCATATTATTACCTCATTTTCCCAAGCCTCAGTAGTCTCATCTAGAAAATGGGGATAATGACACATCT
This sequence comes from Aotus nancymaae, assembly GCF_030222135.1. Taxonomy (NCBI): domain Eukaryota; kingdom Metazoa; phylum Chordata; class Mammalia; order Primates; family Aotidae; genus Aotus; species Aotus nancymaae. Next base: position 37,706,446 of record NW_026988471.1, read on the forward strand.
TCAACAGAATCAATATGAGAATTTAATTAAATGAGACAATATAAATAAAATATGAAGCATCGTGTTTGGCACATAGCAGCTGTTCAATAAATGTTCTTTCTCCCTCCGCCATTCCTTATATAGCATATGGGAAAATGCCTATGCTCTGTCAACAAATTGTTTTTTCTTTTTTAGACAGGATCTTGCCCTGTCACTCAGGCTGGAGTGCAGTAGTGCAATCCTAGCTCACTGCAGCCTTGAACTACTGGGCTCAAATGATCCTTCCACCTAAGCCTCCCAAGTAGCTGAGACTACAGGCTCTGTCAACAAATTTGACAAACTTAAGGAAATACATAGTTCCTAGGAAAATATAAATGACTAAATTAAGCTGAAAAGTTGCCTAGATCAATTTCTTTTGGAAAAGTTGAAAAGGCTTTGAAGATCTGCCTACTTTTTAAAAAAGGTACCAAGATCAAATGGTTTCATAGCTATGCTCTAAACCACATTGCCATGTATGTACCTATGCAACAATATTGCATGTTCTTCACATGTACCCCAAAACCTAAAACACAATTAAAAAAAAGAACAGATAATTCCAACATAATTGAAGTTTTTATAGGTTATAGAAAAAGATGGAAAACTTCTAATTCATTATGGCTAATATAAGCTTAATGACAAAATAAAATAGAATTAAAAAAAAATTTACCAGGTGGGTGAGATGGCTCACGTCTGTAATCCCAGCACTTTGGGATGCCAAGGTGGGTGGATCACTTGAGGCCAGGAGCTTGAGACCAGCCTTGACAACATGGCAAAACCCCGTCTCTACTAAAAATACAAAAAATTAGCTAGGTGTGGTGGCACATGCCTGTAATCTGAGCTACTCAGGAAGCTGAAGCACGAGAATTGCTTGAACCCAGGAGGTGGAGGTTGCAGTGAGCTGAGATTGTGCCACTGCACTGCTGGGGGACAGAGACTCTGTCTCAGGAAAAAAAAAAAAAAAAAAAGAATATTTCAATAGCAAAAGTGACCACGAAGTCAAAAGGCAAAAAGATAAATGGAAAAACATTGCAAATAACAAATGAACAGTTAATACATATTATTTAGAAGCTCTCACTGCTTGGTAAAGGAAAAAAAAGGCAGATAACCCAAAAGAAAATTAGGCAAATCAGAGGGTTAATTTACAGACAAGCAAATCTAAATGTATAGTAAGTATACAACATAGAGATGCTCAGTAGCACTAGCAATCAGCAGAAGTAACTATCAACTATCACTTGTCACTCATCTGACTGACAAGAACTAAAAAGTGTTAAAATCCACTACTGGCTGGAATGCAGGAGAAAGGTACTCAGGCAACATTCCTGGGGGAAATGAGAATAGTTATAGCCTTTTTGGAAAGCAGCCTAGCCACATATATGGAAACTCCACATAAATAAAAACACCAATATGTAAGGCTCTATGTATCAAGATGTTTGTTGTGAGATTGTTTCCAGTGGCAAAATAATGGAAATAAAGGGAATGTTCATCAGTGGAGAAGTATGAACACAGTTCATTTGTACCATGGAATATTATTACAAGTAACCTTTTTTTTTTTGAGATGGAGTTTTGCTCTTGTTACCCAGGCTGGAGTGCAATGGTGCGATCTCGGCTCACCGCAACCTCCGCCTCCTGGGTTCAAGCAATTCTCCTGCCTCAACCTCCCAAGTAGCTGGGACTACAGGCGTGTGCCACCATGCCCAGCTAATTTTTGTATTTTTTAGTAGAGACGGGGTTTCACCTTGTTGACCAGATAGATGGTCTCGATCTCTTGACCTCGTGATCCACCCGCTTTGGCCTCCCAAAGTGCTGGGATTATAGGCGTGAGCCTATTACAAGTAACTTCTTAGGGCCAAATGTGGTGGCTCACACCTGTAATCCCAGCATTTTGGGAGGCCGAACCAAGCAGATCACCTGAAGTCAGGAGTTCGAGACCAGCCTGGCCAACATGGTGAAACCCTTTCCCTACTAAAAATACAAAAATTAGCTAGGGATGGTGACATGTACCTGTAATCCCAGCTACTGTGGAGGCTAAGAAAAGAGAATCGCTTGACACTGGGAGATGGAGGTTGCAGTAAGCCAAGATCCTACCACTGCACTCTAGCCTGGGAAGATAGTGAGACTCCATCTCAAAAAAAAAAAAAAAGTAATTTCTTAGATCTATACCAATCAACTTGGAGAGATTGCCACAACGTATTAAGTGAGAGTAAGATGCAGAGAAGTATAATATATAAACCTACAATGACAACCCTACTCCATATATGTATATTCTGTATATGACTGCATGCAATTATATGAGGATGGAAAAAAGAATGAAAGAATACTAGAGATTATTAACATCAGTTGGGATTGGGGAGAAACACTTTTACCCTCTGCTCAAACAGCCACGATAAAAACAGCATATATAATAATGGTCCAGTTTTTTTAATTTTTAAAAAGATTTTCTTCACTCATCTGTACAACAATAATAATCCCATGTTTATTTTATTTTTTCCTTTACAGAGATGGGATCTTGCTATGTTGCCTAGGCTGATCTTGAACTCCTAGCCTCAAGCGATCCTCCATCCTTGGCCATCCAAAGTGGTGGGATTACAGGCATGAGTCACTGCACTCAGCCATGATCCAATTTTTAAAAGAAAGTAAAATGTTTATGCTATAATATAGATGGGAAAGGTAGGCATAAAATTTTAGGTAGGCTTCATTAATAATTGTATAAAACATTCCAGAGAAAAAATATTAACCGTCAATACAAACAAGTGATCAGTATAGTTGTTTAAGTAGAAGCATTACAGTTGTTTTGTCCCCTATATACTTTCCAAATTTTCTCTAATGTAGTGTTTTTGTTTTTGTTTTTAGATGGAGTTTCACTCTGTTCCCCAGGCTGGAGTGAAGTGGCGCGATCTTGGCTCACTGCAATCTCTGCCTCCTGGGTTCAAGTGATTCTCCCGAGTAGCTGAGATTACAAGTGTGCGCTACCATGCCTGACTAATTTTTATATTTTTAGTAGAGCAGAGTTTCAACATGTTGGCCAGGCTGTTCTTGAACTCCTGCTTCAAGCTATCTGCTTGCCTCAGCCTCCCAAAGTGCTGGGATTATAAGCGTGAGCCACCATGCCTTGCCTTTAATGTAGTTTTGTTGCTTTTGTAATTTACTAAGTAAAATTTCTAACTTACTATCCATCATACATGTTTATTATGTCTCATAGTGGCTCATGCCTATAATCTCAACACTTTGGGAGGACAAAGTGGAAGAATTGCTTGAGGCCAGGAGGTCAAGAACAGTCTGGGCAACATGGGGAGATGCTGTCTCTACAAAAAGTGAAAAATTAGCCATGGATGGTGGCATATGCCTGTAATCCAAGATACTTGGGAGGCTGAAGCAGGTGGGTCCCTTAAGCCCAAGAGTTCCAGGTTACACTGAGCTATGATCATGTCACTGCACTCCAGCCTGGGCAGATCAAGACTCCATCTCTACAAAAAATAAAATAAATAAAGTATTATGTCTTGAAATAAGTGGTCATGTGTATATACGTGAGTATGAGGATATTCTAGCTTAGAAAATGTATGTTTTCATTTTACCTATGATATATGGATATTTTGTTTTTTGTTTTCAATTAGTTACAGATTAATGACTAAATCTCCAGGAAAAGTCACCCACAAAAATCCTATAAAGACATGGCTTTGCATATTTAAAGATTTTTTTTCCTCAAAATAGTAACAGAAATCACTTCTAAAGACCATTTTTAAAGCTGTGTGGCTTTGGGCAGGCCACTTCTCTTCCCCTCCTCAGGTCTCATTTGCTTCTTTTGTTAATGAGTAAGTTGGAGAGAATAATTTTCTCAGGACTCTGACTGTAACATTCTGTGATTTAATTATATTCATCCTAGAATGGATTAGATATCAAGTAAATTAACAATTGCTAAGGAGAATAAAGTCTTCATCTTAGTAATGTTTATATTGGCTGTGAAAAAATATTTAAAATAGTTATGAAAGATGTCCTACCCTGGCATAACTTTTATGCTTACATGAAAAATGCGCAAGAGTTTAAACAGCATATGGCCTTGACTTTGGTCCCTTCTTTATATTCCTCATTTATAACTATGTAGCTGTTTTCCAATAGCTTTTTACCAGTGTGTATCTTCCCACCCTGCCAACTAATTATTATTATTATTATTATTATTATTTGGTTTGGACACATTCCATATTTTATAGTAAAGTGTTTTTTTTGTTGTTATTTTTTGTTTGTTTGTTTCTTGAAATGGAATTTTGTTCTTGTTGCCCAGGCTGGAGTGCAATGGCATCATCTTGGCTCACTGCAACCTCTGCCTCCTGGGTTCAAGCAATTCTCCTGTCTCAGCCTCCTGAGTAGCTGGGATTACAGGCATGTGCTACCATGCCTGGCTAATTTTGTATTTTTAGTAGAGATGGGGTTTCTCCATGTTGATCAGGCTGGTCTCGAACTTGCGACCTTAGGTGATCTGCCCACCTCAGCCTCCCAAAGTGCTGGGATTACAGGCATAAGCCACTGTGCCCTGCCTATTTTTATTTATTATTATTATTATTATTTTTTTTTTTGAGACAGAGTCTTGCTATGTCACCCAGTCTGGAGTGCAGTGGTATGATCTTGGCTCACTGCAACCTCCACCTCCCAGGTTCAAGCAATTCTCCTGCCTCAGCCTCCCCAGTAGCTGGGATTACAGGCACCTGCCACCATGTCCAGCTATTTTTTGTGTTTTTAGTAGATACGGGGTTTCACCGTGTTGGCCAGGCTGGTTTTCAACTCCTGACCTCAAGTGATCCATATACCTCAGCCTCCCAAAGTGCTGGGATTACAGGCATGAGCCACCACACCCTTAAATCAACTCTCTTCAGGTATAATTTATGTATAAAATGTACACAATTAAAATACACATTCAATGAGTTTTGACAAATTAGTGCACCCATATACCACTAACACAATTAAGCAGTAGAACATTTCTTTTTTTGTTTGTTTGTTTATCTAAGCAGTAGAACATTTCTATCATCCTAAAAAGTTTCCTGTGCAGCCAGGCATAGTGGCTTATGACTACAATCTCAGCACTTTGGGAGGCTGAGGAAGGGGATTCGCTCGAGCCCTGGAGTTCAAGACCAGCCTCGGTAACATAGTGAGTCCCCTGACTATGAAAATAAAAAAATCTGCCAGGCATAGTGGCATCCACCTGTAGTCCTAGCTACTCAGGAGGCTGAGATGGGAGGATCACTTGAGCCCAGGAGTTCAAGGCTACAGTGAGCCATCATAAGCTGCTGCACTGCAGCCTGGGCAACAGAGTGAGAACTTGTCTCAAAAAAAAAAAAAAGAAAAGAAAAAGAAAGAAAAATCCCTATGCCTCTTCCCAGTTATCCCTCCACCTCCTGCTCTAGGCAACTGTTGATCTGCATTTTGTCAGTATAGATTAGATTTGTCTATTCTAGAGTGATGAACAAAGTTTAAAGTTGTGTTTTCTTAATCTTGGATAGTGTTCAGATGTTTGTGTTGTTTCAAACAGGTTTCTTAGTTATAAGCAACAGAAAACAAACTCTGGCTGATTTAAGCAGCAAAGGAATTTGTTGAAAGGAGATGGACAGCTCATGTAATTGCTGGGAAGCTGGAGAACTGAGTTTGGGATTCTATGGCTAGCAGCAATGCCTAAATTACATAGTACAACTGTTCTAGTGAGGAAAGCACTGAAAACAGCACCTTGAATTTCCTAATATGTTTGTAACAGATAATGGTCACCACCACTACCCTCACTGCCACTGCTGTCTTAAAAGGTAGAAAGAATATCAAGTATCTGCCTTAGGAATTCTTTTTGCAACTTCCAGTGTTAATTGGGGTAGATGCATCTGAGTGGTATGTCCTGGGTCATGTATCTATCATGCCTTAGCTGCAAGGGAGGCTAGAAGAACCTGGCGCTTTAAGCCTCTATAATGGGAGGCATCTGATCAAGCCTCACAGGGCAGGGGAATTCTTCAAACTTAGGAAAGGGTTAAAATGCTGGATCACTAAAAAGAGGGCCAGTATCCTCAACACTGAGAGTGTGTTGGATTGCATTCCAACCTTGCAGCTTTATGTCTAATGATCACGACAGACACAGCACATTTGATTAGCATTTCATGGATGCAAAGGAGTCTACCAGGTGCCGAAAGTGGGGACAAGGCTATCAAGAAACGTACTATTTAATGGAATAGAAACAGATGTATTGGCCTTCATAACTGCTCAAGGTTTTTCTCCTTAAGATAATTTCCTTGGGGCTGGGTATGGTGGCTCACACCTGTAATCCCAGCACTTTGGAAGGCTAAGATCAGATTATCACTTGAGCCTGGGAGTTTGAGACTGATCTGGGCAACATAGGGAGACCCCATCTCTACAAAATATATATATTTATATATATATCCAAGTGTGGGGGCATGTGCCTGTGGTTCCAGCTATTTGGGAGGCTGAGGTGGGAGGCTTGACCCAGTAGGTCAAGGCTGCAGTGAGCCATGATTGCATCACTGCACCCTATCCTGGATGACAGAGAAAGACCCTGAAAAAAAAAGCAAAGAAAATTTCCATAAACTATGACTTGCTAATAAAACCAATAGGTCTTAATTAATTGATTTGATCCAAAAAAGAATGTAGCATATTGAAAAACTACCCTAAATTTGAATAATGGATTTTATATGTATTCACAAAATGACATTTATCTTGATGCTAAATGTTTACTCAACTTAATATTTTTTCCTCTTCTGAAATTGCATGTACCTCAGGCTGTGTTCATTTCAATTTTTTAAAGTTAACACCTGAAGTAAGTTCAGTTTCTTTGACAGTTCTACCTGTTATCCCTTACTCTTGATTTGAATTGACAGGTGCAGGGAAGAGGAGGTGGCCTGAGCCAGGACGATGAGGATGCAATGTTGAAGAATAAGCGGGAGAAGAGAAGTAACCGGCACTATGGAAAAAACCAAAACAAAGCAAGGTCAGATTTTTCCTATGTCTTGCTTTCGGGCTTAGGATTCAAGAAATGTACGTTTTTGTCTTGTCTTACCACTATCTCGAGACATGACAATATGTCAACTATTTTCATTTCCCTATCATAATATAATGACTATGAAGACTATAGACTGGGTGCTGAAAAAATAGGAAATGCTATTAGAATTTGTTCTGGATTGTTATCTTATTTTTCTTAGCAATAACTTTAGGACTCTCTCAGAACAATAAGCTGGGTAAGGCCAAGACACAGATTCAACTACTAGACATCTATCACCTTCTAAACTAGCCTAGAAGCATAAGTGCTTTCTCTTTTAATCATTACCATATAGAAACGACTGCACAGAAGTAGATTCTCTTATCATCTTCAATTTACAGAAGAGGAAACGGTCATAGAGAAGTCAAGTGACAACTACAAAGTATCAAAGTTAGGTCTGGGATCTGGATCCTTCCTCCAAAGCCCTAAGTCTTGCTATTTTACCAGGCTGTTGGGACATAGTATGAAATTCTTTAAATAATCTTTACTCAAGCTTATGCAGGAAGTTTCGGTAACTTCAAATCAAATGGATTTTGTAGGGCCAGCCTTCTGTGTGTATAAATTCTGGGCTAAGGTTATATATTATTTATGAACTTAAATACCGAGGCTGGAGGGGTTCCCTGTACCAGCATGCCTTAGGAGAACAATATACACATCCACACAACCAAATGTTTGCAACCAGGGGTTTCCTCTATAAACTGCCTGATGCATACAATGTATGCATTGTGACATACTGGAGAAGTAGCTAAATGGATAAGCAACCAGCTGAATGTTTTACATGGATTGCCTCATCTTTATGGCCAACCAATGTGGTTCTGAAAAAGACATTCTAGGCTAACCTCTTTTTCTCCCTAGGTTGTGAATGGTCTCTCCAGTCCCCTCCCCTCCTTTCCCCTCTCCTCCCTTCCCCTCCCCTCATTCCCTCCCCTCCCCTTTCCTCCCCTCGCCTCCCCTCCCCTCCCCTCTTTTTTGAGACAGAGTTTCACTCTTGTCGCCCAGGGTGGAATGCAATGGCACGATCTCAATCTCAGCTCACTGCAACTTCCACCTCCCAGGTTCAAGCAATCCTCCTGCCTCAGTCTTTCGAGTAGATGGGATTATAGGCACCCACCACTACGCCCAGCTAATTTTTGTATTTTTAGTAGAGATGGGGTTTCACCATGTTGGCCAGGCTGGTCTCCAACTCCTGATCTCAGGTGATCCACCTGCCTCAGCTTCCCAAAGTGCTGGAATTACAGGCGTGAGCCACTGTGCCAGGCCTGTGAATGGTTTTCTACAACCTACTACCTCTTCTATGTGTGTCCTGTGTTTCTTGAAGTCTAGTACTATACAATACTGTTTTCTTCTGCCTGCATCCTTCCCAGAACCTTTCCGTTGACAATTCTGTCAGCCGTCTTGCCTAGGAGGACAGCAAGATTCCCTTAGCTGAACTTGGCCGTGACAGTAGGGCACAGTTCAGAAGTCTGGCAAAGATCAGAGGTGGGAGAAGTAGAGGACATTTTATGCAGGCTCACTAAGATCAATAAGTGCCTGGTGAAGAGCTGCCTTCCTGATTATAGAACTGTCCCCGCAGGTCAATTTCAGTCAGCCTCAAGAACATAATAAAGACACTTCCTGCAATCTCCTTTCTGTGTGTTTAATAATCACACATCATTCAGTTTGCTTGAGAAACTTCCCTACTGTAGTAGAACGTGGTTTTCTATTGCAAGAGTCTATCAGGTAGATAATGGTTTAGTGATTAGGATGTGTGAATATGGATACCACATACATCAGCTCATTTTTTGTTCCTCTTGAACCATTGGTTTCTTGTTATGCAGGCACAAATGTAGGATCCTGTATGTTCCCCTGTTTCCTGTATATATCTGAAGGGGATAGGGACAGAATGAGTAGTGTTGATTGAACAAAGCTCTTTCTCCCTGCAGGAGAGAATGAACATATGCCGGTGAATAATCCTTCCACGCAGATTTACCAGGTAAAGACAAATCGATTGTTTGGAATACTCCCATGTATAATAGTGATGACTGACTATTCTTTATGCGTAGATGTTTTTAGCACTCACAAGTGCTTCCATATATATTGTTGCACTTGTTCTCTTAACAGGGCTGTGAGACAGGCAGCGCAGTGGGTCCCACTACTCACAGTGTACTTTGGAGAGAACTCTTTTTTTTTTTTTTTTTTGAGACAGGGTCTTTCTGTGTTGCCCAGGCTGGTCTTTAATTCCTGGGCTCAAGCTCAGCTTCCTGAGTAGCTGAGACTATAGGGGAGCACCACTGTGCTTGGCTGAGAACTAATTATTAAAAGACAAGTTGTTTGCTGGGTGCAGTGGCTCACGCCTGTAATCCCACCACTTTGGGAGGCCAAGGTGGGCAGATCATGAGGTCAGGAGTTTGAGACCAGCCTGACCAACATGGTGAAACTCTATCTCTACTAAAAATACAAAAATTAGCTGGGCATGGTGGCGCACACCTGTAATCCAGCTATTCAGGAGGCAGAGACAGGAGAACCGCTTGAATCTGGGAAGCGGAGGTTGCAGTGAGCCGAGATCGCACCACCGAACTCCAGCCTGGGCAACAAAGCAAGACTCCATCTCAAAAAAAAAAAAAAAAAAGGAAAGAAAGAAAGAAAAGAAAGACAAGTTATCCCATTTATAAAACGCAGCACTACCACCCCCACCTCCACTCTGCTTCTCTTGCGGGCTGCCCCCATCGCCATGGCTGTTACACTGCAAGGTAATGTGTCCATCAGAGAGGAGAGGGAAAGATCTGTTTTCTTACTTTCTATGTCAGCCGGGAAAATTGAGAATGAAAAGGGGGTTAACATTGCAAATGTTCAAATATATGTATAGGAAAAATTTTCAAGCTCTTTTTAAACAATGGGAACAATTTACTTTACAAGGAAGATAAAAGTTCTGCAAAACATCTCTGCAGTAAGATGCGATTGCTTTGCTCTTCTAAGTAGGGTTTACTTGGCTTCTGTCTCCCAACCATAAATTTAAAGTACATTTCTGTTCTTAAAAATCATGGAACTTTATTCTGACATAATTTGTAATATAAATGCAGCTTGGGCAAGGGAAACCCATGCTCCTCTCCAGACTTCAGGCAGTGCTGTCTGGAATATCTGAAAAGGAAGAAAACATTGACAGAGCTTGGTGGGAGATTGGGAGAAAGGATGCTTTCAAAGTTGGCTCTAAGGTTTTAAGCCCTGGTAACTAGGAAAAGAGAGTGCTCTCTCAAGCAGAAATATAGGAGTCCAGAAGAGTAGATAGTTTGGGGGAAATGTTATTCAGATTTGTTGAGTTTAAATGACAGTAAAGTGAAAATGACAACTACTTCCCAGAATTATGTAAGAGATCTTTGCTATAGACCAAACTAGGGCAAGCCAACATAGGATTATGAAAACATTACTTAACCATATTGCCCCTATCTCAGACCAGCTATAGGATGAATGGAGGAAACTGCCTAATTTCAATAGAATGCACATTTATTGAGCAGTTACTATGTGCAGAGTCTACTGCTTGACCTCGTGGCAGATTAAACAGATGAAACAGACATTCTCATTGATTTTTATTGTCCATAACCTGAAGAACACATAGAATAATAGCTGTTGGCTGGGCGTAGTGGCTCATACCTGTAATCCCAGCACTTTGGGAGGCTGAGGTGGGTGGATCACAAGGTCAGGAGTTTGAGACCAGCCTGGCCAACATGGTTAAACTCTGTCTCTGCTAAAGATACACAAAATTAGCCAGGCGTGGTGGTGCATGCCTGTAATCCCAGCTACTCAGGCAGCTGAGGCAGGAGAATCACTTGAACACAGGAGACGGAGGTTGCAGTGAGCCGAGATGGCGCCATTGCACTCCAGCCTGGGTGATGGTGCAAGACTCCATCTCAAAAAAAAAAAAAAAAAAAAAAAGAATAATAGCTCTTACAAGGTAAACTGTTGAAAGGATTGTAATAGAGGCATTGATAAAATTCTGTGGGGACGGGATGAATTAGTATTGACTGGAGGATTTGAGCTAGGTACTTAAGGACAAGTTGATCATTTGACAAGTAGGTATAGGTAAGGTTGTTTGGGGCAGGGGACTAGCTTGAACAAAGGCCTAGAAGCAAAAATTGGTTTTCACTCAGCGCCGATTTGATGCCTCACTGGTCCAAGTCCTCCAAATGCTTTCCTTGCCCACCTCCCCTCTGTTCTCATCTAACCTGTGTATGACATTTGAATGAATGTGAGTACCTCTTTAAAGTCAGGTATGATTTAAAGTCTATTCTAGATTTTATGTAGGTCACTCCCTGAATGTTGGCTAAATATAGCTGCAGTGGGGGTGGCCTCATTATCTTATTGTGTTACAAATCCTAGTACATCTGTTCACAGTGGATCACACAAAGCAATGGAAGTGAAGTTGGTCTCTATGACCTCTGTGATGCTATCATAACCCCATCCTTGTTTTAAAAGAACACTTCCTAAGCCCCAGTCTGTTTACTCCAAGCAACATTTAACCAAAAGAAGAAGAAGAAAGAGGAGAAGTAAAGAAAGAAGAAGAGAAAGAGGAAGGAGGGAACTGGGGAGGAGTTAACCATAACAGAATAAAATCTATAGTAGAAGGGAAGGCACCTGAAGCAAAATATGAAATTTTGGTCATTCTCTATCTCACTTTATTTTCTGGATAGATCCCATCCCTACCTGACATTATCGTATATATTACCTGTTTTTTTTTTTTTTTTCTGTCTCCTCATATAGAATGTAAGCTCTAAGGGCAGGAATTTAGTCCATTTTGCTCTCTGTTGAATTCTCAGTGTAAAGTACAATGCTTGGCATATAATACATATTCAATAAATACGAACTGAATGAATGAATGGATGACTATATTACAAGATGTCTATATTGCTTTGAGCCAAGAGGTCTGATGCACTCATTTAGTCTTGTGCCAAACAGTGTTGGGAAGATTTTGTCTGGGTCTTTTGGAAAAAAAGAAGAGATCCTCACTTCATACTCTAATCAAAACAAACTCCAAAGTGGATTAAAGGTTTAAATATTAAAAATTCAAACCATAAAATTTTAAAATAAGTGAATATTTCATTTGTCTCCAAATGTGAAATGTCTTTCTAAGTTAAAAAGCACTGGAAGAAATCACAAAGAAAGAGATTTGGAGTTCATCCACATTATAATTTAAACTATTTCCATCATAAAAATATTCTAAACAAATTTAGAGGCAAATAACAAAATTAGGAAGACACAACAGTATTTCTTTTTTTTTTTAATTGTACTTTAGGTTCCGGGGTACATGTGCATATAATGCAGGATTGTTGCATAGGTATATACACGGCAATATGGTTTGCTACCTCCATCCCTCTGTTATCTAAATCTGGCATTTTTCCCCATGTTATCCCTCCCCAACCTCCCCACCCTCCTCTGTCCCTCCCCTAACCTCCTCAACAGACCCCAGTGTGTGATGCTCCCCTCCCTGTGTCCATGTGTTCTCATTGTTCAACACCTGCCTATGAGTGAGAACAGACACATTAATATTTCAAAAGTTTAATCATAAATTAGTAGTTCATGAAGGCCAATAAAAATGGAAACTTCCAAAACCCCAGTAGAAAATGAGCAAGGAACACAGACAGTTTACCAAAGTAAAGTTATAGATGGCTAAGAAAAAGTTGAAGCTCAAAGAAGCAATGATGAAAATAAGGAGTACTATATTTTGACTAATTAGCAAATAATAATTAATAATATTTAGTTCTGGTAAGTGTGTGTAATTGTTAGAAACTTTTAGAAAAGTCTATTCCCTATTTCCTTTTTATCTTATCCTTTGTTCACTGCACATACCCCCTCAGAGTTGTTGAATCAGATCTCTTTTCCAGACTCAGGTGGTATCATTTTACCCTTTATTACTTCATTTTGCATATGGATTATAAAAATTATGATCCCATTAACATAAGAAGGGGATCCCATAATTAAGGCAACAGATGTAGTAACTGCACAATTTAGTGCTAACCCAACATTCACACTAATGATTTGAACTTCAACTGTGTTTTAAGCTCACTTGTAGCCTTAGGAATGTAAACACTGTGGCTTCTTCTATTTCTATTGTTTCATGTATTTTATTATTCAAGATATGTTTTTCCAAATCCACTAATTTAGGACATTATATATCATATATAACATTTCCAAGAATAAACAGACATATTACCATAACTTTTCAAATCCTCTGGTCAAATCTAACTTGTATTAATTCGTTAAACAGATTGCCTCCCTGTGATATAGTAGCTTTCCCTTTGGGTCAAATACTACTAACATCTTTGACCCACAGGAAGTTCATATTTAGGAATTTATTCTAAGGAAATAATTAGAAATATATACAAAACTTTAAAACAAAAACATAATTTGCAGCATTAGTTATAACATTGAAAAATTATAAGCAACATACATTTCCAACAAAAGTGAATTGGTAGGTAAAGTCTGGCAAATTCATAGGATGGAATATTATGTAGCCATCAAAAGTAGACATTCAGAAAAATTTTGAAGGGTATTGTAAATGCCTTATTGGAATATTAGGAGGGAAAAAAGAGAGGTAGAATCAAAATGTATCTGCAGTGTGATTTCAACCATATAAATATCTGCATTTATATGCATAGAACAAAATAGAAGGAAATGTGAGAGTTAGTGGTAATATTGAAATAATGAAATTCGTGATGATTCTATTTGGCAATTCTCTTTTTTCTTCTTTATTTTTCTCTGTAATGAAAATAATTTTTAAAAGAGGTGATGTGCCAAAACGACCTCTAATTGAAACACTATGGGAACCAGTCCTACAGTAATAGGTTTCATCATCAAAACTGCCATTGAAAGTTTTCCAGGATTTGTAAATCCTGATTGAGCCTCAGTCTCTTCTTGCCATTGAGGAATGTTCTGATACCAGAGAAATTAACTCTTCTAGGCCTGTAATGTATCCAGGGATCAATAAGAGAAATTTCCAGTGCACGAGGCTTCATGTCAGTCTCAATAAGGCCCTGCAAGAATGACTTTAAGGGAATATAGAGGAGTCGATTTGGGAAGTTTACTGTTGACATTCAAATTACTTGCTGCTCACTTTGTATTTTAAATCATTGCACTTCTGGGGATCAATAAAGAGCCCTACAATTGGAAGACGGAAGTTGGCAGAAAACTCATGTTGCTTCTGCAGTGACCCTGGTTTAGGGGGAAACCAAAGCAATTACCTTGGCTTCCTTGCCATCATGTATGTGCCACTGCGGAACACCTGGCTTTTGCTCTTCAACAATTGTAGGAATTGGGAGGTTTCCCAAACATCGACATTTATGACTTTGCAAGGTTCCCAAGGCACAGGTCCAGTTCCCCTAATTTACCTCTTGGTAGCCTCCTGACCTGGGTAATGTGGCAAAAAGGAAGAAATGTCTGTAAAACACAAGTTGAAATTTATGAAAATTAAATTTGAGGCCTGAGAGATCTTTCATGAAAAAAAAAATTGGAAGACACTGACTAAAATTCATCTTAAGAAGAGTTAAGAAGCCAAGAAAAGAAAGAAAATTGAAACTCAGAAATTAAGAGCAGGAAATAGGAAGAATTCGGACTCCTCTCCCCTATTTATTTGAGCCTAAGATGCCCTCTGTGGTACCGTAGGCTTTGAAGTACAAGTCTTCCCTGAACCTACCTCCAGTGGGAGCCCGCCTCCAGCGGCAGGATGGAGGGATCATAACCTCTCTAGAGCAGCTTCATGAAAAAATCAACGAGATGAGGAACGTGTTCAACTCGCTGGAGAACAAGGTAGACACCCGTTTCTAATCCTTGGGGTGGGCTGTGGGGTGTCAAAAAAGAAAGCTGAAGAGAGAGCAGAGAAAAGATAAGACGGTGTCTTCACAGTATTTATTGTTCACAAGGGAGTGGTCAGGTTGGTAGTTGAAAACCACTGTGTAGGGGCTGAAGAGATTAGGATCCCTCAGCATCTTAAAAGTGACATGTTGTATCAGGTGTGTGTCCTCCTGACAGCTTCCCTCCCTGGCTGGTCAGTGCTGTGAAGCTGTTTACAAAGCAGTAGCAAGACTTCAGTAGCAGGTACCCATGGAGCTCAGAGTAGTATGTTGGTAGGAAATGGGCACATGACTCAAAAATAGCTTCCAAAGACCCAGAGTACCTATGTCACCTGGCTGTTAGGGGAAAATTTTAATAATTTTTTGAGAACTGAGGTTCTGCAGGGAAGGAAAGGTCCTTTTCCTAGGAGTTTGCTGCTGCCTTTTGGTCTCTGCAAAAAATTCTGCCTAAGAGAGCAAGGTAATGAAACCTATTTCTGTTGGATAGTGGTTCCTTTTTTTTTTCCAAGCAGGAAACCTAAGTGAATGTCACTAAGATGAATGTCAGCTTTCCTTCTTCCAATTTTAAAACTTGCATACATTTTTGATTTGACGCTACATAGCTCTCAATTTTTTATTTTTATTTATTTTTTTTTTTTGCTCACAGAAGATACATTTACATAATGAAAAATTATCAGATCAGAAAGTGGTTGATCTGGTGATTTAATCCACCATGATGACTAAATTAGGACATGTGCCAAAATCCATTGCAAAGATTAATTACAATTTTAAATAATTGAAATGAAAAATAGATTGTTCATGATGTTTCCCAGCCTTCTAGCCCCAAACACTTGACAGGCCCTGCTTTTTTCCTCAAAATGATCTCTCTGGTTCCTCTTATTTCTCCCTACTCCCAGCAATCCTTTGTAAGGCACAATGAACCACAAAAACCCACATTTTTACAATGTGATACAGGAGACACTGTAGAGTGGGAGGTGCCTTTGTAGGTGGAAACCATGTGGATGACCTGATTCTGAAAATGTTCAGAAATACACATTCAAAGAAACTTTGTGAAGGTATCTGGACTTTAGTTTTCATTCCTTTAAAAGAAAAATATTTGAGGCCAGGCATGGTGGCTCATGCCTGTAATCCCAACACTTTGGGAGGCCAAGGTGGGCAGATCATTTGAGGTCAGGGATTTGAAACCAGGCTGGCCAACATGGTGAAACCCCATTTCTATTAAAAATATGAAACTTAACTGGGCGTGGAGGTGAGTGCCTGTAATCCCAGCTACTTGGGAGTCTGAGGCAGGAGAATCACTTGAACCTGGGAGGCAGAGTTTGCAGCGAGCCGAGATTATGCCACTGCACTCCAGCCTGGGTGACAGAGCAAGACCCTGTCTCAAAACAGAACAAAACAACACAACAACAACAACAACAACAACAAAACTTGATTATAGAATAAACCTTCTAAATGATTCTGTTTTAAAGAGACATGTGGAGCTAAGAGTTCCTCCACTTAGCAGAGTGTAAGATCATAAATGTCAAGAAAGTAATGTTATTATCTTATTGTTATTATTAACTTACTGTCTGTTGAAAATGTTTTTTTCATGTGTTCAATAAATAAAACTGAACTTTAGAAGTGCTTTATTTTCTCCACATTTCTGTTTGTGCTTAACTTTTTGATTTGCCACCTAAAGGGGGAGAAGAATGAACATTTCTTGAACATCTGTGTACCAAGTATGTGCTGTGGTAGGCAGCTTACCTACATTTATGCATTTAATTTTCAAGACAGCCCTGTGAAATAGATATTATCATACCTATTTTATGAATGAGGAAACTGCTACAACATGCCTAAGGTCTTAGTACTTTAGGACAGAACTAGGATTTGTACCCTACCTGATCCAAAATTGAACACCTCTTTCATGATGTCGGAGGTGACAATAGAAGTTCAGTGTGTGATCTCCTACGTGACCAGGACTGACTGCTGAAGATGACTCATATTACCATCAACAACATTCTGAGCTCCTACCATATTCATTAAAGCCTACCGTCATTGAAAATACCATTACCTCCCTTTTCCCATGATACCATCCAAGAGTATTTTTTTAAAAAAACCTTCTTTTCTTTCAAATAAATTCTCAGTTATGCTTAGTTCTTACTGTTTGTTTTTTAATTTCTTAACAAAGCAAGAACTGAATTGCCTTACTTCTTATAATAACCAGAGAGAATATGACCCATTTTCTTCTTTCACAGATTTTGAAGAGTTATTGGATCAAGATTCACATACATGTTTCTTTTCAAGTAAATCTCATTTTAATCAAAGGTGTCAGAATAAATAGAAGCTTGCAGAAGTACTTGTAAACTTAATTAATGGCTGGCTTACTTGTCATTTTTCAAGCTTCAGCATGTGCTATATAAAGAAGACGCTCTTTTTCTTAGACGAATGGGGCCAAGTTTGTCTTAAGTTGTCCAAACTGAAGTACACTAGTAAATGAGGTCTGTAGATTTGCAGAAGCCTTGTTTCTCAAGCAAAAGAAAGATTCAAGGGCCAATGGTGCCACTTGTAATAATTTTCAGCAAATTGAGTTAACTTTTCATGTATTATTTAGTTGCAGGCCCTAGCCTCTGAACTCAAAACTGGTTTCACAGAAGCAATGCAAGAACTGTCAAGAATTCAACATGGAGAATACGCTTTGGAAGAAAAGGTTAAGAGCTGCAGATGTTCCATGGAAGAAAAAGTTACTGAGATGAAGAATTCATTAAACTATTTCAAGGTAGGCCCCTCTTTTATTTCCTTGCTGACAAGAGAATTTTGGTCTCAGTAATAGGAGCAGAAAACTTGCCTTTTTCCATAGCGGCCAAATATAAGAATTTTTCCTCTGGGCCAGTCATAATTATCATGGAAAAATACCTTTCATGTTTTCTTTTTTGGAGCTCTGTCTTAAAATTTGAGGCCACAATGGAAGTAATTTTTTAAATCTCATTCATTCATTCAATAAATATGTATTAAAAGTGTACAGTATGCTAGATTATGTTATATACTTTTACCCCATGTGTCAGTTTAAAACACAGCAATTCTTATTTTTTAGGAAGAGCTGAGCAATGCCATGTCAATGATCCAAGCCATCACTTCCAAACAAGAAGAAATGCAACAGAAAATCGAACAGCTTCAACAGGAGAAGCGAAGAGAATCTCGAAAAGTTAAAGCCAAGTGAGTGTCTTTGAAAAATGTACCGAAAGCAAACCCATAAGCAATGGCTTCTGCAGAGGCACCTGGAACACCTTCCCCACTATCAGTATCTAGCTAGCTGACCACTGTGCTTCACAGCTTGGCATTTGATGAAGCTAATAGAATTATAACATTGGCTAATACCAAACATGGGTGGTACCTATTATGGAGAAAAATGCATTTAATACGATATGTAAAATGAAAGTGACATAAAATGGCATGAGTGCTTTGATTACAAGGGTAAAAATATGTAAAATAACAACTAGAAAGATATACTTAAAAATAATGATGGTTGTGTTAAGATAGTAGCACCATCAGTGATTTTCTTTTTTTATTAATTTTCTAAAATATCTCTAATGCAATTATTATTTTACTTCTAGGGTTGAAAATGAATTTATGTTAAACTATGCCTGGACCAGGTTGAATCAAGAAAAGTTTTACCATTAAACATACATAATCTTTATTGTTACTTATGTGGTTTTGTTTTTCATTTTTTCTTTTCTTTTCTTTTCTTTTTTGAGAAAGAGTCTTGCTCTGTTGCCCATGCTGGAGTGTAGTAGTGTGATCACAGCTCACTGCACCCTTGAACTCCTGGGCTCAAATGATTCTCCCACCTCAATCTCCTGAGTAGCTGGAACTATAGGTGTGGCCACCATGCTAGCTAATTTAAAAAAAAAAAAAATTGTAGAAATGGGGTCTCCCTATGTTTTCCCAGGCTGGTCTCAGACTCCTGGGCTCAAGTGATCCTCCTGGCTTGGCCTCCCAAAGTGGTGGGATTACAGGCATGAACCACAGTGCTCAGCCTACTTACGTGTTTTTAATATTAACAAATTGAAAATAGAATTGTAGGAATAATATGTGTGTGACCCTGGAGAACAGGTTGTTCTCAGGAGAGGACCTGCTGCTTTCTGGTACTTCTGAGTTGCATTTCTAAGTGAATGTAAATCACCTCAAGCAAATTGTCACCACTGCAAACTCTGAAGATCCTGATGATAAGGAAGCCAGTAACAAAAAAATAAGAATGTGGGTATTATAATTAGAAGGGTGGTTTGTAAATATTTGAAGTTTTTTTCTCCAACTGAGGTGATGAATTAAGTTGAAAGATATGAATTGCTAATATTTGACCACTTTTAATTTTCAAAAATAGCAATTTATATGGTTCAACCTAATAATTCAGACATTTCCTTGAGTTAGTCTGAACTGAATCTCCTTCTAATAGATCAGATATTAAGAACCAGAATGAAGCCTTGTCTTCATTTCTCTTTCCTAGGAAAACTCAGAAAGAAGAACACAGCTCACAGGCCGGGCCTGCACAAGCACAAGGAAGTCCTTTTCGTTCAATCAATATCCCTGAGCCTGTTCTTCCAAGCGAAGACTTTACCAACCTTTTGCCTTCTCAGGCCTATGAAAAAGGTACAGTTCACAAATCATACTGAATTAATCAAGTATTTTTCTCCTGATTCCCAGGGCTTAAGAATGGGTTTAACCCCTTCATCTTTGTTAGAGGAAAATGGTGTATTGCCTGGAATTTTTCCTTTTGTAACTGGAACTTAGGAGAATCTAGAGGATCTAAGAGACCACAAGTGTTTGCCCAATTTTAAATATTTTTTTTTTTAGTGGGGGGGAATACTAATCTGTATACTTCTAAATTTCAATTGAATTAAAATAATTTATTGTACAATCAATACTATGCTAACCCATGAGAGAAATATTACCAAAAAAATCACTTACTCTAATAAGTCTTTTTTTTTTTTGAGTCAGAGTCACACTGCTGCCTAGGCTGGAGTGCAATGGTGGGATCTTAGCTCACTGCAAACTCTGCCTCCCAGGTTCAAGTGATTCTCCTGCCTCAAACTTCGGAGTAGCTGGGATTACAGGCACCTGCCACCATGCCGGGCTAATTTTTTGCATTTTTAGTAGAGACAGGGTTTCACTATGTTGACCAGTCTGGTCTCAAACTCCCGACCTCGTGATCTGCCCACCGAGCCACCGTGTCCTGCCTGCCTTTTTATTTTTATTTTTTAGTTGTTTGAGTAATTCATTGAGAGACTGATAGGCACAACCTGGGAAAACTCACTTGATCCATCTGGGGACTGGGCTCATTGAAGGTGGCTCTATTTTCTTTCCTTTAGGACATGAACAGCTCTGCATAAGAGGATGATCCTTGCTGGGAAAGAGTATAGTATACAATAGGCTTAGAAAGTAAAAGTTCAGTGCCAGGTCTGGAGCAGCTAAACATGTTCACAAGATAAAAGGTTAAAAATTATTTTTACAAAGTAAACTTGTACATGTTTAGACAATGTGAAACAGTCCCCAGGGAAATAAATGATCACAGAATGTGTTGAATCCACTGAAAACAGCTGATCCAGATGATTTCAGTGCCCACATGGATTTAAATGAACTCTTTAGTGGCAACCCTTCCTTCCTTTCCTCCTACATAGACGTGGTCATAGTTTATTCTACTGAGTTGCTGCAGAAATTAAAGATTAATGTGCTATGATAAGACATTCTGCACATACTTGGCAGCTTGTGTTAAAACTCAGGGTTCAAGAACCAAACATTCAGAAAGTCTTGGTTTATCCACTGTTAATGATAAAATAGTACAACTTTTATCTATCGTCCCCAAATTCAGTAGCTTAAAATAGCAACCATTCATGGTTCACAGTTTCTCTGAGTCAGGAATCTGTGCACAGCTTAGCTGAGTGCCTCTGGCTCAAGGTCTCTCATTAAGGCTGTAATCAAGGCGCTGGCTATGGTTGTCATCTCCTGTGAGCGCTCTACTCAGGGGCATCTATATCCAAGCGAATTATTCACATGGTTATTGGCAGGCTCCAGTTTTTGTAACATGGGACTCTCTAAGTTGCTGCCTTACAATTTGGCAGCTAGCCTCTCCCAGGGCAAGCGTTCTAAAAGAATGCTCAAATACGGAAGCCTCAGTGGGTTTTTTGGTTGTTGCTGGGTTTTTTTTTTTGAAACAGAGTTTCACTCTTGCCACCCAGGCTGGAGTACAATGGCACAATCTTGGCTCACTGCAACCTCCACTTCCTGGGTTCAAATAATTCTCCAGCCTCAGTCTCCTAAGTAGCTGGGATTGCAGGAACATGCCACCACACCTGGCTAATTTTTGTATTTTTAGTAGAGACAGGGTTTTTGCCATGCTGGTCTTGAACTCCTGACCTCAAGTGATCTGCCCACCTCAGCCTCCCAAAGTGCTGGGATTACAGACATAAGTCACCGTGCCTAGCCCACAGTCTTTTCATAACCTAATCTTAGAAGTGGTAGTCCGTCTTTTCTGCCATATTCTATTCATTAGAGGCTAATCAGTAAATCCAGCCTTTACCTGAGGGAAAGGATTACATGAGGACGTGAACGCTAAGGGGTGGGGAGAATTGGAGCCATCTGGGTCTGCTTACCACAAATAGCTGACCTCCCGATCTGAGAAGGCAACCCCTTTAGGTGAGCCCTGATGCAACAACTTCATTTACGTGTCTTATGATTGTCTAACTTGTCAGTTGGAAATGTTATTTTGCAGGCCCAAGCATACCTTACCTTTGGGTTCCTTTCCCCATGCAAGACACTCTCAAGAAGATGTTCAGCCTCCCCACTCCTGACATATTCTTGCTTGAGAAAATGGAAAACTAATTTTTTGAAAGATATAATCTTCCTATCCATCTCTTCTTCTTACCTCCTGTTTATTCTACCCGTTCAACATTGGCTTTCATCCTTACCACTTCATTAAAACGGTTTCCTTACCTTCCCTGATAGTTTTTGGTACCCTTGATACCTGCCTTCTTGAAACACGCTCTTCTTTTGGCTGATACTGTGCTGCTTTGATTTTCCACCTACTTTCTGGATACTCCTTCTTAGATTCTCTTTGATTCCTCATGACTCTCAGAATAAAGTCCAAGTTCCTTAACACAGTTTATGTGACCATGTTTTAAATTGCCTCTGCTTTTCTCTTCAGACTTGTATTTTGTTACCCTTGACTTCTCTCTGCATTAAAGTCACCCTGATGTTTTCCCTCCCTCCCTCCCTCCTGCTTCTCTCCCTCCCTCCATCCCGGGCACTGTTTTAGGTGGTAAGATATAGGAATGAACAAAACAACAAAAATTCCTGCCTTCATGGAGCCTTTCCTCTGAGACAAGCAGACAGTGAGCAAGATAAGTAAGATCTGTAGTATGTTAGAGAGTGACAAGTTAATGAATAAAATAAGTAAAGAGGAATTGTAATTTTAAATAGGGTGCCAGACAAAGACCTGAAGGAAGTGAGAAAGTTCACTTATGGGCACTGAGGGGAAGGAAGAGAGGGAACAGCCAGTGCCGGGGTCCTGTGAGAATATGACTGACATGTTCAAGGAAGACCAAGAAGAACAGCAGGGCTAAAGCAGATTGAACCAGGGAGAAAACAGGAGGTGCAGTTAAAAAAACAAAAAAAAAAGAAAACAGGAGGCATGAGTTGGGAGCAGATATTCTAGCGCTCTATGATCATTACAAGGACTTTGGCTTTGACACTGAAATGGGACGCTATTGGAGGGCTAACCAGAGAAGTGATAGGTTTACTCTTTTTTTTTTTTTTTTGAGACAAGGTCTTGCTCTGTCACCCAGGCTGGAGTGCAGTGGCACAGTCTTGGCTCACTGCAGCCTCAACCTCTTGGGCTCGAGCGATCTTCCTATTTTAGTCTCCCAAGTAGCTGGGACCACAGGCACACACCACCATGCCCCGCTAATTTCTGTGGTTTGGAGGTGGGGCGTGAGACGGGGTTTTTGTCTTGTTGCCCAGGCTGGCTTACATTTTAACATGTATCATTTTATATTGTAACAGTATCTTTCTGTCTCTTTTTATTATTACCATCATACCACTGCCACCACCATTATAGCTAAACAACTATTTAACTCTTACAATATGCCAGGTAGTACTTCAAGCAGTTTACAAATACTAACTTATTTATTTCTTATTGTAATCCTTGAGGTAAGTACTGCTATTGTATCTTTTTACTGCTGCGAAAATAGCACTTTCCATACTATAGTGTAATTTCTAATTTTTTTTTTTTTATACTGCTCTGCCTCCCCCACAAAACTATAGAATCTCTGAGTCTGCCCCGAGTGCCTGGCTCATGGAAGGTGCTTAGTCCATGTTACTAGAATGAACGCTGAATGAACGCTTTCCTTTCTCTGCAGCCCAAGAGTCCAGATCTGTTCATGTAGGAGACAGTAATGTGAAGGGAATGATGGGTCCTGGTAAGTGGCTTTTCTCTTAGTTTTCTTTTTTCCAAGAAATTCCATTCTTTCCCTCTTCTACCTTCCCTGCTTCCACTTCCTCAGTTTCAAACCAGGCATGAAAGAACTCACAAAAGAGAAAGTTACGAAGTTAGGAAGATTCTAAGATGTGTACTAGAGCAGGTAGGTGACTCGTTTAAACCCAAGGAGAGAGAAGGGCTAGGAAAGCTTGAGACAAAGCCAGTATGCTTCCTTCTTTCTGGTTTATTTCAATGGCTAATGAATTCACACTTGCCAAAAACTTCAGGTAAATGTGGCATGACATAAATTTTCCATGGATCACACGCTGTATAGTTTAATTCAAAAATTATTTACTTTTACATCTGTGTAGTGCAGGTAATAAAGAAAAGACTAAATAATATAAAAGAAACAAAAGAAGAGAAAAGACAACAAAATTTTTAAAAGGATTTATTTAATTTACTTAACTGACAATTTGGTGGAATTTTATAAATTATTTCATCTTCCCTTTCTCCTTCCTTTCTAGCCTTAGGGTCAAGGAGAAAATGGCCGAAGAAGACATTGTTTTTGGCACCCTTCCTCCTCGTCTTTCTGTATTCTCTTCCCAGGAGTGCTCCAGCGCCTGGTGTGCTCACCTGAAAGGAAGCAGATATAAGGAGTCAATACATATTACTATAAATTTGCTATGCTATTTGATAAATTCATTTTTCAAAACTCCTTATTTAGTAAAGACTATGTATAAAGCATAGAGGATGTATAGACCAGAAACAGAGGGGACCCCATGCAGCTGCGGACACTTTTAATCCTTAATTGGTATATTTAATCCTCAAGGGTTAATTGTACCCAAACAGAGGCAGATTCATTAAGAGTTAGTAACCAAGGCTGGGTGCGGTGGCTCACCCCTATAATCCCAGCACTTTGGGAGGCCAAGGTGGATTGATCACCTGAGGTCATGAGTTCAAGATCAGCCTGATCAACATGGAGAAACCTCATCTTTACTAAAAATACAAAATTAGCCAGGTGTGGTGGCGCATGCCTGTAATCCCAGCTACTTGGGAGGCTGAGGCAGGAGAACTGCTAGAACCTGGGAGGTGGAGGTTGCCATGAGCCGATATTACGCCATTGCACTCCAGCCTGGGCAACAAGAGCAAAACTCCGTCAAAAAAAAAAAAAAAAAAAAGAGTAACAGGGCTGGGTGTGGTGGCTCACGCCTGTAATCCCAACACTTTGAGAAGCTGAGGCAGGTGGATCACCTGAGGTCAGGAGTTCAAAACAGCCTGGCCAAAAAACCTCGGCTCTACTAAAAATACAGAAATTAGCTGGGTTTTAGTAAAACCTTGGCTCTGCTAAAAATAAAGAAATTAGCTGGGTGTGGTTGCACATGCCTGTAATCTCAGCTACTCGGGCGACTGAGACAGAAGAATCAGTTGAACCTGGGAGGCAGAGGTTGCAGTGAGCCGAGATCACGCCATTGCACTCAAGCCTGGGTGACAAATGTGAAACTTCATCTCAAAATTAAAAAAAAGTAACAAACATAATTTTAAAAAAGATTTTGATAGCAGGTTTGTTTGTTTCCCCCTGCCTTCCCCCGCACACCAGGAGTGAACCCAACAACTCCAGAAGCAGAAGAAAACCTCAAGTCTTGCCTCTCGGCTGAGATCCAGCCCAAGGGCCATCTCCCATCTGGCATGTGGAGGCAGCCTAAGGATGGAAAAGAATGGGGTGAAGAATATGTCACCAAAGACCACCCAGATAAACTCAAGGAGGCCAGCCAGGGTAGACACAGCTCCTTGGAAAACGTTTTATGTGAAACCTCCTTAGCTGGTAAGTTCCAAGGGGAATGCAGGCTGATAGTTTAAAGAACGGGATGTACCAGGGCTTTGAACCCTAAGACGAGAATCCTTACAGTTTAGATTCAGTGGACCCATGAGGCCACCTAGTTCCTGGTTTCCTTTTCAGATGAACTAAAGCCTATAGAGGTAAAGGGACTCACCAGCACTTGGCCAGTGACTACCACCTCGATTCTGAGTGTTCATGACACTTCGTAATGTAGTGCTATGGTGGGAGTTGGGGGAGGCATGAGGCTGGTGGAGAAGAAGGCAGGACTGTTTAGCTAATGATGTGGAATCTTCCTTCTCTAAACAGACCCTTCATCAGTAGTCTACCACCAAAACATCACACCTGCAACAGGGCCTGTCCTCCCTCCTTTTTCCCTCCTTCCTTCCCTTCATATCATAAATCATTGCTGAACAATTACTGTGTCAGACAACGGCATTTCCTCCTGGCTATTTGGGGGGAGGTAATTTTTAAAAAATTATTTTGAATTTTTAAAATCAAATACATGAAAAGTCAAATAGTTATTAAAAGGTTTGTTGTGAAAAAGAGTGGTAACAACTTTAAACTCTTTTGACAGTTTTTTTCTGGCACTTGCTTCCATGATTTCTTTTTGGGGGCACAGGGGAGGAAGAATGGCAGGCTCAGTCTGGGTACACAGTCCTCTTCTGCTTCTAAGTTTTAAAAAAAAATGTTTAGCCAGGCATGGTGGCTGTACGCCTGTAATCCCAGCACTTTGGGAGGATCCATTGGACCCAGGAGTTGGAGCCAGCCTGGGCAACATAGTGAGACCCCTGTCTCTACAAAAAATAAAAAACCAAATTAGCTGGGTTCGTGGCATGTGCCAGTGGTCCCAGCTACATGGGAGTCAAAGGTAGGAGGATCACTTGAGCTCAGGAGGTAGAGGCTGCATTGAGCTATGATAGTGCCTTTGCACTCCCCAGCCTAGGCAACAGAACAAGACCCTAGCTCAAAAAAAAAAAAAAAAGTTTTACACTACTTTTTTTTTACTAATATTTTCTTGAGGGTTCATT
Source organism: Aotus nancymaae (assembly GCF_030222135.1). NCBI lineage: Eukaryota > Metazoa > Chordata > Mammalia > Primates > Aotidae > Aotus > Aotus nancymaae. The sequence continues at coordinate 37,732,613 of NW_026988471.1, forward strand.
TACATAGAGTAAAATTCACACAGCTTACAGTTAAGTTGATAGACATTTTACATGGGTATATCCCCTGTGATCAGCACCCAGATCAAGATATACAATATTTCTGTGCATGAAATAACCCTAGAAAGTTCTTTCATGAACTTTTCCAGTCAATATCCACACAGAAAACCACTATTGTGACTTCTAGTACCACAAATTAGTTTTGTCTGTTCTTAAACTTCATATGAATGGAACAATACAGTGTGTACTCTTTTGTGTCTGACCTCGTTCTCCTAACATAATGTTTTTTTTAAAAGATTTATGTATATTTTTGTACACAATTCATTTGGTAGTTCATTCCTTTTTATTAATCACATTGAATAAATTTATTACAATTTTAAAATCCATTCTCCTGTTGCTGAACATTTATATTGCTTCCAGTTTTGGGGCTATCATGACTAAGACGCTATGAATATATATATATTTTTTTCTTTTGTGACAGTCTTGCTCTGTCGCTGAGGCTGGAGTATCGTGGTGCAATCTTGGCTCACTGCAACCACTACCTCCTAGGCTCAAGGGATTCTCCTACTTCAGCCTCTTGAGTAGCTGGGATTACAGGTGTGCACCACCACATCTGGCTAATTTTTGTATTTTTAGTAGAGACGGGGTTCACCGTGTTGGCCAGACTAGTCTCAAACTCCTGATTTCAAGTGATTCGCCTGTCTTGGCCTCCCAAAGTGCTGGGATAACAGGTATGAGCCGCCGTGCCTGGCTTGCTATGAATATTCTTGTACAATTTTTTTTTTTGGAAGGGATATATGCCCTCATTTCTCTTGGATGTATACCTAGGAGTGAATTCTTTGGGTTGTAGGTTATGGTTATGTTTAACTTTAAGAGAAAATGTCAAGCAGTTTTCTAAAGCAGTTGGATAATACTCCCGCTAGCAATGTATGAGAGCCCTGTTGTTTCACATACTTTCCAATACTTGGGAAGGATGGTTAGTCCTTTCAATGTTAGCCATTCTCAGGGATGTGTACTGGTATCATACTATAGTTTTAATTTGCACTTGCCTGGGGATTATTGATATTAAGTATGTTTTTATATGCTTGGCTATTCATATATCTTCTTTTATAAAGTGCCTAAGTAAGTCCATTGACCAACTTTTTTTTTAAGGCAGAGTCTTGCTCTGTTGCTCAGGCTGGAGTGCAGTGGCGTGATCACAGCTCACTTCAGCCTTGATCTCCTGGGCTCAAGTGATTCTCCCTCCTCAGCCTCCCAAGTAGCTGGGATTACAGGTGTTCACCACTGCACCTAGCTACCAATTTTAAACTCTTAAAATAGCTCATGACTTTCTTGTCTTTCTAAGAAATCTTTGCTATCTCACAGTTCTGAAGATATTCTGGTATGCTTTCTTCTAAAATCTTTATAGTCTTAGTTTTCACATTTAGATCTATGACTTATCCTGAATAAATTTTGATGTACAGTGTGAGAAAGGGGTCCAGGTTCATTTTTTTTTCCAGATGGCTATCCAGTTGTTTCAGCACCATTAATTGAAAATACCTTTTGTTTTCCATTGTTGCATGCAGCAAATCAAGTGGCTTTATATGGGTATCTAATTTTAGACTCTCTTTTTTAAAATTCCAATTATCAGATAATTGACATCTTGACAGTACTGAGTCTTCCATTTGAAGAACATGGTATGTTTCTTCATTTATATAGCTCTTGAATTTTTCTTAGCAATATAACAGAAACTTTACTATTTACATATTGATGTTTTTAATTTTTAATTTCTTTTTATCCATTTATTTTTTTAGAGGTGGAGTTTCCCTTTGTTGCCCAAGCTGGCCTCAACATCCTGGGCTCACGTGATCCACCTGCCTCAGCTTCCCAAGTAGCTGGCACTACAGATACAAGCCACTAAGTCCAGCCATCTTTTTTTTTGAGATAGAGTTTCGCTCTGTCACCAGGCTGGAGTGCAGTGGCACGATCTTGGCTCACTGCAACCTCTGCCTCTTGGGTTCAATCAATTCTCCTGCCTCAGCCTCCCAAGTAGCTGAGACTACAGGTATACGCCACCATGCCCAGCTAATTTTTGTATTTTTAGTAGAGTCGGGGTTTCACCATGTTGGCCAGATGGTCTCAATCTCTTGACTTTATAATCCACCTGCCTTGGCCTCCTGCAGTGCTGGGATTACAGGCATGCATGACTGTGCCCGGCTCATCCCTTTTATTTTTATTTTTATTTTTTTTAATGAGCATTTGCCTCCATCACCCTATACTGCTTTAACCCAGTGTACTGCCATCATCCTGGGACTTCCCAGTCTTCTTAAGAATTCCCTTCATCTACAATGTGAACTGCTATCAAAAAACACATAAAAAAATTTTAAAAAAAATTTTTTTTTAGATAGAATTCCCTTCATCTTTCTCCTCTTTTCGATTCCTGTTTGCTTGTTGTTGATTTTTTTTTTTTTCATCTTCTGTATCCTTGGTTTCTTGGTTTACTCCTGGTTTTGGAGGAACACATTGTCCAGTAGCTTCCACATATGTGATCGCTTGGTGGGTCCTTCTTGTTGGCTTGCTGTGCAGGTGGAGCTGCTTTACTGAGACTGCTGTATTGCAATAGAGAAAGAGTTGAATAAACATACAGGCAGCTAAGCAGCAGACAGGAGTCTATTACTCAAATCAATCTCCCTGAAAATTCAGAGGCTGAATTTGGTGGGCAGGAGGGTAGGGAATGGGTGCTGCTGATTAGTTGGGGATGAAATTACAGGAATGTGGTCCTCAGATGCTGAGTCAGCCTGTGGTGAGGGCCACAAGACTGGCTGAGTCACTGGTTGTGGATCCAGGTGGAGTGAGTTAGCTTCCAGAAATGGAAAAGTCTGGAAAGATGTCTCAAAAGACCAATCTTAGGTTCCACAGTAGGGATGTTATCTATAGCAATAACCAGGGAAGTTACAAATCTTGTGACCTCCAGAACAATGGCTGATTATCATTTAACTATGCCTATACATCTTAGCATAATTCATCATATGAATTCATAATTCATAATACTCACCTTTTGGCCTTTCATTAGTTTTTCAAAGATAGTTTGGGTACCAAATTGGAGGGTATGGGGTTAGTTTTGGGAAGGGCTATTATCATCATTGCTTTAAGTTAAACTATGAACAAAATTGCTCTCAAAAGCTCAGCCTATGCCCAGGAATGAACAAGGGCAGCTTGAGGTTAGATGCAAGATAGAGTCAGCTATGTCAGATTTCCCTTGCTGTCATAATTTTGCAAAAATGGTTTTACATACTTGATTAATAATTTGGCCAAATATTAAATCTTTTTTCCTCATAATTTTGAAGCAATTGTTCCATTGTCCTTTAGCTTCTAATTTTGCTAGTAGAAAGTCCAGTGCCATTCTGATACTCAGTTTTTTGTATGTTACCTGATTTTTCTATCTGGTAATTTTTAGGGTCTTCTTTTTATCCATGGTGTGCTAAAGTTTCACAGTGATGTGATTGCCTTAGAATGATGTAAGTCTTTTTCATTAATTTTGCTGGGCACAAGGGCCCTTTTCTCTGGAAATACATGTCCTCAGATTTTTTTTTTCCTGTTACTAATTTGATAATATCTTCTCGTCCATTTTCTTTCTTTTCTCTGAAACTTCTACTAATCTGATGTTGGATCTCTTGGACTGATTTCCCAACTGCCATCTTTTGCTCTTCTATTTTTCTTCAATACATCTCTTTCTTATTTTTTTTTAAGTAAGGGAAATTTCTTTTATTTCGTCTTCTACTCTTTTATTTTTTTCTATCTTTTAAGTGATGTTTAAAAGTTGCTCCTTTTAAAAAAATTATCCTCTCTTTTTAAAACTAGCATCCTGCAATTGTTAAATGGCTGGAATATGTTTCTTGTATCTCTTTGAGAATATGAATTGTAAGATTAAAAGTTTTTATTCTTTTGTATCCTGCATTGTCTCTGTTTCTTCAGGGTACCCCCTCCTTATAAAAAATATAAGTATATATTCTTTTTTCCTCTCTTTCTTTTGTAGTATAAGCTTTATTCAAATGCATGAGCATCCTTAGCTAAATAAATGTAAGAAAGAGTTCCGAGAAAAACCCTGGAATGTATTGGCCAAGCTTGTAAATCAGTGGGTTTCATTATAGACAGGCTAATCAGATGGCAAATTAACTTTTTGATAGTTGACCTCTTTTTCCTTTTTGAGATGGAGTCTTGCTCTGTTGCCCAGGCTGGAATGCAATGGCACCATCTCAGCTCACTGCAAACTCTGCCTCCTGAGTTCAAGCAATCCTCCTTCCTCAGCCTCCTGAGTAGCTGGGATTACAGGTGTGTGCCACCACATCTGGCTAATTTTTGTATTTTTAGTAGAGATGGGGTTTTGCTATGTTAGCCAGGCTGATCTTGAACTCCTGACCTCAGGTGATCCACCCACCTAGGCCTCCCAAAGTGCTGAGATTACAGGCATGAGCCACCGTGCCTGGCAGATAGCCGACCTCTTTATTTCAGCATCTGTAGATCTTTTTTCCTTGGGCAGTTCAGTTTCTCAAGTGGAAGACCCTCCAATCTCCTGCCTGAAGAGTTTAAACCTGGCTGCTGGCACTCTGGATCTGCAGGGGAAGGAGGCTGAGGGAAGTCTCACTGTTCAGTGTGAAGCCTTCCCTGAGTCCTTTTGTTTTCATTTTAGCATCTCAACTCTCCTATGTCTAAAGTCTTTAGCCCAGATCCCAGAAACCAGGACTTCTCTAGTTTCATTTTTCTTGTTTGCCATGGGGAGGAAGTGAAGAAGTCATCTGGCATGGGGGTGGGGATCTGGAGGTTCAATTGCCCCCTGTGTGGACTTTCAACAATTGCTCCTGCTTTCAGCATTGCCTCTTATTTGCACTTTCTATGTTGCCCCTGGTGTCTCCAATCCTTGAGCTTTCTGGCTGCTTCTCAGCAGATTTTTCATCTGCAGATGGGGACACCAAGACTTTGTGCCCTTTGCTCTGCTGAATGAATCACTGTGTCTCCATTCTGCTTTCTACCTTTCAAAAACTTGCAGATTGTTCTTTTTATTGCTTTCAATATCCTTTTATCGCTTTTTATTGCTTGCATTTAATAGGATTTTCGGAAGAAATGGTTAATATCAAGTCCCTCTTTGGTCTATTTCTAAAGCTAAAAGACAGACTGTGGCCCTGGAACTGCTTGAATCTGAAAGAAAATATGTCATTAACATCTCCCTGATCTTGAAGATAAAAGCCACATTCCAGGGGTCTGATGGAAAGAGGAATTCCAAAGAGAGAAGGTATCCATGCACTCATTGCCTTTGCTTTTCAGATTGATTAGGATTTAAGGTAAGTGGTTTATTGTTTCCACTTTGGGATGGATGTCTGGGGCCTATAAAGAGTTCCAGGAACAGTCTTTGAAAAGAGAAGAGGCAGTGATGGCAGGTGTCTCAGCTCACTTGGTGCTGCTATAACAGAATATCACAGACTGGATAACTTACAATGAACAGAAATTTATTCTCTCACAGTTCTGGAGACTGGGAAGTCTAAGATCAAAGTGCCTGCAGATTCAATCTCTGGTTCCAAGATGGTATTTTATTGTTGTGTCCTCCAGAGAGGAGGAATGTCGTAGCCTCATGTGGCAGAAGAGCAGGAGAGAGCAGGAGAGCCCACTCCCTCAAGCCCCTTTTGTAGTGGCAATAATCCATTCATCAGTTGGAGCTCTCAGACCTAAACACCCACACCCACTATGGGCCCCACCTCCCAATACTGTTGCATTGGGGGTTAGTTTCCAGCACATGAATTTTGGGGCACACATTTAGATCATAGCAATAGGGAACCCCTGGCAAGCCTTAAACTTAGATTTTCACTAAGGTAAGAAAATGAGTGTACTCTGCTGGGCCTTCAGTGTCTCTAACATGCCTTTTAAAAACTTTAAGGGGGAACAGATGCTACAGTGAGGGAAGCATTGCTCTCTGTTGCCATCTGCATGGGGTCTCCATGGGTCACAGATCTCTTAGAAGCACAAGGGAATGAATGTGTGGAAAACTTAAGCACTCAGTGGCCATTAGAGAAATGACACAGGGCTGATATAACTCTGGACCTGGGCCTTTCTTATTATCATGTGGGTGATCTCATAGCACTGGGTAGTGCATGCTCGCGCACAGGTTCTGCCACCCGTGGTAACAGCACGCTTTCCCAATGTCACAGCACTCCTCCACCTATATCTGTTCATAGTCTTTAGATTTTTTTTCTGTTTCCTTCTCTGTTCGGAGAAAGCAGGAAGGAGGAAAGCAAGACTTGGTGAAAAAGATTAATGTAATGAATATGTAATAATCCAGAAAAATTGAGGAAAGGCCAATTCAAAGGAATGGGAAATCTGGATTATGGACCACTATGAACATATGTGGCACTATTACTTGAAACATTCCATTGGGTAATATACACTGGTGGTTCGTAAATTCTGAATCTACCCAGGGAAGCCCCTAATTGTATTTTCCTGCTCCTTACCATGCCCCCAAATCCATTTGACTTGGTGGCTGCCAACAATATACTCAGTCACCAAAACACACTGCTGATCCTCCTACCTAAATAACCGAGTGAGGCACTACTCCGTGACAAACCCACAAGTGGCTTAACTATTTTCAAGAGTGATTTTACTACAAAAGCAAGGTGAACAAAATACAAAGCAACAAGAACAGAAAGGCAAAGGTGACCCAGCTAACGCTGTGACCAGGCAAGGCTCTGGACTGGGCCTCACCTTCTCTCAGAGGCTGCCAGATTCTCAGCACTTCCTTCCCCATCTGACCCTTCCCATTGCCCCTCCTAGACCCTCCCAGCTGCACTGCAGGCCTCTGGAAGTCTCGATGGCCTCTCACTATATCGCTGTTGCCAAAGACCTACTCAGTTTATGGTAATGAAATCTAAAGGCGGTCTGCCCTTTGGTGTGGCTTTACTTCCACATGGAAAATTCTAAGCCAGCAGCATCTCTTCTTAGTCTGAAAATCTGGGGAGGCAGGGCAAGGCTGGGAAAAGAGAAAGCACTGTTTACTGTGGAAGGGAGTAATAAGCAGCTGCTCTGCTAGGCACTTGATTTATAACTTCATGAACTGTTCAGCAGAACCCTGTGACCCCTACCTTACAGATACAGGCACTAAGGCCCAGGGAAGTCTAAAGCCACAGAGCCCAGGAGTGCCAGGATTCAAAGCAGGCCTGCCCTACCCTCTACTGTGTGCGGTCACCACATCAAACCGCTTCCCTAAGGCCACCGCCTTCTTTAACAGCACTATGTAAAGTTTCTCAGAGAGGTAGAAGCACTGAGTGTCTCTTCCTATTTAAAAACCCAATCTTCCCTCTTGAACTATAAGTTTTTACTTCAGATCTCAGTTGATTTTTTAAGTAGGGCTTCTTCACCTCAGCCTCCCAAAATGCTGGGATTACAGGCATCAGTCACCGTGCTCAGCTATAAGTATCATCTTACTTTCATAGAGGATTGTATGATAGCTTTAATTTTTTAATCTTGTAGGAGTTGGGGGACAGATCTACTCCTCTTCCTAGTGACGGGTCATAAGAGAATGTCTTAGAAAAATAGGAGGTGACAAGGCCAGGCGCGGTGGCTCACGCCTGTAATCCTAGCATTTGGGAGGCTGAGATGGGTGGATCACCTGAGGTCAGGAGTTTGAGACCAGCCTGACAAACATGGCAAAACCCCGTCTCTACCAAAAATACAAAATTAGCCGGGTATGATGGCACATGCCTGTAATCCCAGCTACTCGAGAGGCTGAGGAGATTGAGGCAGGAGAATTGCTTGAACCCGGGAGGCAGAGGTTTTGGTGAGCTGAGGTGGCACCACTGCACTCCAACCTGGGCAACAAGAGCAAAACTCCAACTCAAAAAAAAAAAAAAATCATAATGGTTATTTCAAGAATCCATGATAATGCTATTCATGTTAGTTATTTGCTAGGCTAACCCTCTTTTTTCTTTGCACAGACCAAGCAGAGAAAAGCTTCAACCCAATACTCTTCATTAGGACTGAATATGAAGTCTCTGGTTCTGAGCTTGGTGGTGCTGCTGTTTTTCTATCCTAGAGTTATATTTTCATTATCCTCCTCCACTCATTATCTTTTTCTTTTTTAAAAGCTTTTCTGAAACCTCTGTGTGCAGTTTATTTTTTTCTTTATTTTTTTGAAACAAGATCTCACTCTGTTGCCCAGGCTGGTGTGCAGTGGTGCAATCTCGGCTCACTGTAACTTTCACTTCTCAGGTTCAAGTGATTGTCCTGCCTCAGCCTCCTGAGTAGCTGCGATTACAGGCACACACCACCATGCCCAGCTAATTTTTGTAGTTTTAGTAGAGACGAGGTTTCTCCATCTTGGCCAGGCTGGTCTGGAACTCCTGACCTCAAGTGATCTGTCCACCTCGGCCTCTCAGAGTGTTGGGATTACAGGCATGAGCCACCATGCCTGACTTGTATGTGTACTTTAAATAGACCAGCTGAAGGAAATACAAAGCAGAATGAGATTATTCCTTTTCTCTGTTGGCATTTTTCTCCATGCAAAGATGAAAATAAGTGTATTAACATTTACTACCTTTCCCATCAGAAACCACATGCTTCAACACTTTTTACCCTGTTGGAAAGTAACCTAGGATGCAAATAATCCCCACTGCAAGTACAACTTGACACTCAAGCCTGAGGTGACCACATCTTCTCCAACCTATTAAATAAAACCTTAGGTTTTTCCTTAAAAAAAAAAAAAAAGTGAGTCACTCAAGAGCTTCCTCAGCCTGTTTGAAGCCAGCCCTGCCCCTGGCCGAAAGGGCTGGAAGTTGCAGGGGCACATGCTGCTGGCTGACACCTGGGCAGAGCTAGAGGGCTGTGGTTCATTTGTTTGGTTTGTTTAGAGACAGGCTGGAGAAGGGTATAGTGGCCCAATCATAGCTCACTGCAGCCTCAAACTTCTGGGCTCAAGTGATCCTCGCGCCTCAGCATCCCCAGTAGCTGGGATTACAAGCATGAGCCACCACGCCCTGCTAATTTTTCAGTTTATTATAGAGATGGCATCTCACTCTGTTGACCAGGCTGTCATGTGTTGAAGGATCACAGAAGTTGGGGTTCTGTTCATTCCTTGTTATGACTGAGTAGTAGTAAAAAAAAAAAAAAAAAAAAAAAAAGAAGTTGGAGTTCTGGGCTTTTTTGGCTCTGACCTAGGTAGAGCCACAGCCTCAGGATCACAGTGCTGTCTGAACACTTGTGGAGGGGGCAGTGATCAGTTCAGCAGGATTGTCCATTAGCCTTGTAAGCTAAATTCCAGTGCTATGTCCAGCAAGAACTCAACAAGCGTCATGCTACAGATCACCACCAGGTGGCACACGTTTAATGATCATGCCCATCCAAGGTGGTGGGAACCTGCTGCTGCGAAGCTCAGGAGTTATTTTAGCCTCTTACTGGGCAGGCAAAAGCTAAGTTATTAACCTGAAACTATAACTGGATTTTTCTTTCTTGCTTTTAGTGTATTTCCCTCACTGATTAAGTATATATTCTTGGGAGATAAATACTCTGAAGGCTTTAGAAATAATAAACTACTCATGTTGCCATAATTTCATCCCCAGTGAGGAAAAGAAAAAAAAGCTGAGCTCTGAATATTTTGTCTTCTGAAAAAGCTGCTTCTGGGAGTCAGGTCTGGTGCCAGGCGAAAGAGTGAAATAGGTGAAGTGTGGCTGTACTTCGTGCCGTCTTTCTCCCTTTGCTCTCTGTCTTCTGATTTCACACTCCTCCCTAATTTCAAATACCCTTGTTAAATTTTTTTTTTTAAAGTTTAAAGCCCATTTAAAACATTTTATACAGAACCCACTGTAGGTCATTGTTTTTCATGTAACTTATGAAACAGTAAGTACACTTCATATAACAGCTTAGGCTCTTCTCACATTGCTGTAAAGAATACCTGAGACTGGGTAATTTATAAAGAAAAGAGGCTTAATTGGATCACAGTTCTGCAGGCTGTACAGGAAGCATGGTGCTGGCATGCTGGCATCTGCTCGGCCTCTGAGGAGGCCTCAGCATTTTGCTCTTTCTGTTTTGTTTTGTTTTGTTTTTTTTAGATGGAGTCTCACTCTGTCACCCAGGCTGGAGTGGCGTGATTTTGGCTCACTGCAACCTCCGCCTCCCCAGGTTCAAGCAATTCTCTGCCTCAACCTCCTGAGTAGCTGGGATTACAGGCACCTGCCACCATGCCTGGCTAATTTTTTTGTATTTTTAGTAGAGACAGGGTTTCACCATCTTGGCCAGGCTGGTCTTGAACTCCTGGCCTTGTGATCCACCTTCCATGGCTTCCCAAAGTGATGGCATGAGCCACCACACCCAGCCCTGTTTTTTTGTTTTTTTGTTTTTTTGTTTTTTAGATGGAATTTCACTCTTGTTGCCCAGGCTGGAGTGCAATGCCATGATCTCGGCTCACTACAATCTCTGCCTCCCGGGTTCAAGCGATTCTCCTGCCTCAGCCTCCTGAGTAGCTGGGATTACAGGAGCACACCACCACACCCAGCTAATTTTGTATTTTTATTAGAGACAGGGTTTCTCCATGTTGGTCAGGCTGGTCTGAAACTCCCGACATCAGGTGATCTGCCCACCTTGGCCTTCCAAAGTGCTCGGATTGCAGGCGTGAGCCACCACGCCCAGCCTCATTTTGCTCTTTCAGTACAATCAGTTGTGTTTTTCTCCATCAGGTTTATGGTCTTCTCCCAGTTAGTATATCTTCTAGCCACCCCTCCAAATTCCCCTCTGATCTGGGTAGGGATTTCTTTGATCTCCTAAGCCCACTGTTCCATTGTAGGTGCTGAGATCAGGAGGCCTCTCCTCCTGTGTTAATGGATCAGCTGGCTTTGTACATGTGGAGGCTGCAGGCATAGGTGGTGGAGGAAGTGGAAGGCTTCCTTGTATCTTTTCACAGGGGGCTGAGTACCCTCTTTTGGTGTTTGTGTGTCTCCTCTGAGCTATAGTTACAGGGATCACTTTGCTTTGCTTGGAAATGAGTTGAAAAAAACCTCCTCTCAATCTGGTGTCCTTCCTATTGTCCCAACAAAGGTTTGCTTGTTGGCAGAGCACCCCGGTTGTCCACCAACTTACTCTCATTTGACCCTGGGGAAATACTCAAATAAGTTCAGATCAACCAGACCATCTCTTTTCTGTATGTTAAACTTGTGGTGCTCAAAGCATAAGGGAACCTACCTTGTCACCAAGTTAGAAGCCCAGAAAAACTCCACTTCTTTTTGTTTTTTTCTTCCTCTTTCCTATAGGCCTCTAATCGCCTCACTCTTACCCAGCTAGTCCCCCTTCCTCTTCCTCCCATGATTCTATCTCTCCTCTCCACCCACCCTTCTCTGATGTCTCCCTTCACTTCATTACTTCTGAGGTACATTGCAAGTACATTGCAAAATAGAAGAGAGGGATGGAAGAGTAGAAAAGGTGCTTTGTAAAATTTCAGGGAGTAGCAGGCCAGGCCTGGTCAGTAGCTGTGTTAGGCTGTTCTCACATTGCTATAAAGAATACCTGAGACTAGGCAATTTATAAAGAAAAGAGGTTTAATTGGATTACGGTTCTGCAGGCTGTACAGGAAGCATGATCTGCTCGGCCTCTGGGGAGGCCTCAGGAAACTGACAATCACGGTGGAAGGCGAAGGGGAAGCAGGCATGTCATAAGCCAGAACAGGAGCAAGAGAGAAAGACGGAGGCACTGCACACTCTTAAACAGCCAGATTTCATGAGAACTCAATCACCATCACTATTACTTGGTAGGACAGTATCAAAAGGGATGGTGCTAAACCACTCACAAGAAATTCACCCTCATGACACAGTCACCTCCCACCAAGCCCCACCTCCAACACTGGGGATTACATTTCAGTATGAGAGTTGGGCAGGGACACACATCCAAATTATTTGAATAGTCTACCCAAACAACACTCTGTCCTGGCCCGGTATTCCTCTTAGAAACTGAAGAAAAGGAAAAAAGAAACCCTCTCATATCCTACAACTCCCTGAGCTTTTTAATTGCCAGCTTTAAACAATTTTTCTTCCTTACCTAAATAGCAGTCTCCTACTGGTAGCTGAGAATGGCCATATAGATGCCACCTGAGTGCTGCATCCACCACACTAATTAGAATAGACTATTTTGTCCATCAAATAGGAATAACTCTAAAACATTGAAAAGGTATCCCTTAGAATTTCCACTGTGTGTCATTTAAATAAGTCAGTACCAGGTTAGGTTTAAAAAGGTCTTTCAAGTGATGTGCTCTTTATTTTTATTTTATTTATATGTGTGTTTATTTTTTTGAGACAGAGTCTCACTCTGTTACCCAGGCTGGGGTGAAGTGGAGTGATCTCAGCTCACTGCAACCTCTGCCTCCCTGATTCAAGTGATTTCTCCTGCCTTGGACTCCCAAGTAGCTGGAACTACAGGTGCACGCCACCATGCCCAGCTAATTTTTTATATTTTTCGTAGAGACAGGGTTTTGCCATGTTGGCCAGGCTGGTCTCAAACTCCTGACCTCAGGTGATCCACCCGCTCTAAAAGTGCTGAGATTGCAGGTGTGGCACACTGGGCCTCTTTATTAGTTCAATACGTATTTGTATAGGAGCCGTCAGTAAAGGGTTTTTTGTTGTTGTTGTTTTTGTAGTCTGGGGATATCTGCTATTAGGTGTGCAATGAAAAACTTAAAAAAAAAAAAAAAAAAACTTTAAAAAATCCTAAATGCAGGCCTGTGACTCAGAGTATGGTGATGGCTGGGAGAATGGGCCCTGCCGTGTATATTTTTGTAGGGTCCTTTCTTCTCTACACCTGGTTTGTGTGATTCATGTCTATTCTGTTTCAAGCCTCTTTCCTGGCTCTTTACGGTACCTCGTCCAGCAGCACCTGGATCTGCTTCACGCACTGCAGGAAAGGGTCCTGAAGTGGCCACGCCAAGGCGTTCTTGGAGATTTATTCCTTAAGTTAACAAATGATGAGGTAAGGTTTTATCTGCCCCTCTATACATTTTACTTATATGTATTTGTGTCTCATTTGTCTACTTCTCTTAATAGAGAATCTAGAAGCAGTGAATTTCAGAGCTAGAGGAGCTACTGAGATCTAGTGTAACTTCTCATTCTACATACAGATCATTCCATGATTCAGAGAGATTTAAGAGCCTTGCTGAAATCACAGGTAGTTGGAGATCTGTGAGTAGAATCCTAAGTTAGTTCTTCTGACTTCTAGTTCAGAGCTTTCCACTGTCCTATAACTGCCTCCATTGAATACACATGTGTATGTGTGTATGTATCGTGTTTGTGTTTACATAAATGCATGTATATATGTATTTGTGGGCCTGGTGTGGTGGCTCACTCATTCCTGTAATCTGAACACTTTGGGAGGCTGAGGCAGGAGGATTGTTTGAACCCAGGACTTTGAAACTAGCCTGAGTAACACAGCAAGACCCTGTCTCAAATAAATTAAAGAAAAAAAGATGTGTGTGTATATATATATATTTGTGTGTATATATATATTTGTGTATATATATATGCACACATGCATATATATATACACACACATGAGAGTTTGTATATACATGTGCATTTTCACACACAATTTTCATTTCTTTAAAAAATGTGATGGGTGGTTATTGTCTTGAATTTTACAATCTCTATAATATCCTACAAAGAAAATATGATCTAAGCCGGAGGTTGCAAACTTAAATGCCTACAGAGCCAGACAGTGGCATAAATGAGTGAACACAGTATGGACTGGTGTGGAGTGTGAGCTGGAGTGGAGCACCTGTGTGGTTCTACAAGGAATAGCTACTCAGCTCTATCCACTTGTTATGCAGGAAAAAAGGAGCTGAGTTGCCTGAGCTTCTGGTATTTTAAGAAAAGCTGGAAATCCAGAATTTTGTGGGAAATTTTATGATTTTTAAAAGATTTTGTGGGCTAATTAAAATTGGTCTGCAAGCCAGACTTTGCCTGGAATCAATTTTTGTATATCAATTATTCTCAACTCTGGATAACAATACAAAGTTAACAGATTATTTTCTTCCATAGACTAGAGTGGGTATAATGTACTAATATCCTTTAATATCACTTTTACTCTCTTGTGTTCAGAAGGCTTTGTTTAGCTCAGAATTAATATAATCTTAGAAGCTGATAATGATTTTCCTAAGAGGATAATGCATAGATAAATATTCAATTAGTGGAAATATGCAATTACTAGAAAATGTTGTGAACCACTAGTCTGGATAACGTGAAGTGGGGTGGGCAAGAGTCCTTCATCTGGACATAGATGATTGGCTGAAATGAAATGGAATTACAAAAAATACATTTTTATTATTAAATGATTAAAAAATACATTTGCAACTTACATAAACCTCCCTCCTCCCTGGGTTTATTATTTCACTTTCTCTCATTAGGGAATGGATGCTGAGGTTTTCTCTTCTTTTTTTTTTTTGAGACGGAGTCTTGCTCTGTCACACAGGCTAGAGTGCAATGGCACAATTTCAGCTCACTGCAACCTTTGCCTCCCAGGTTCAAGTGGTTCTCCTGCCTCAGCCTCCCAGTAGCTAGGATTACAGGCACACATCACCATGCCCAGCTAATTTTTGTATTTTCAGTAGAGATGGGGTTTCACCATGTTGGCCAGGATGGTCTCAAACTCCTGACCTCAGGTAATCTGCCTGCCTTGGCCTCCCAAAGTGCTGAGATTATAGGCCTGAGCCACTGCACCTGGCTGATGCTGAGTTTTGGTTCCCAAGCAGTAGGGATGTTTACCTTAAAACCAAAAAGTTTTTTTTTTTTTAAAGCCCCAAAATATATCAAGAACACATTAAATGAGTAAGATAATCTCTGCAACATACTCTTTTGATTTACATATATAACTCTATAAAAATATTATCGATCCTGTTTTCAGGTTCTTACCATGCATTTTTGTGTTTGTTTTTTGTTTCTTTTTATTATTTTTAAATATTTAAATCAGGAGAGAGCTGGAGTAACTTTTTTGTTTCTTTCTATGTGTTTGTTTTAAAGAATAATTTCTTGGATTATTACGTTGCCTACCTGAGGGACCTGCCTGAGTGCATCTCATTGGTTCACGTTGTTGTCCTGAAAGAGGTGAGTTAACACCATGTATCTGCTATCCTTCATCTGCACATGGCATCCATATGATGTTGTTCATCCACCCAGTCAATACGGCACATGCACTCTGCTTTCTAGGCTGGGGAATGGCCTGAACAGAGCCACTGACACTACTACCTGGCATTAGGGGAACTGACTTAAGGATCAGTGCCATTGTGTTGGTCCTCTCCCTGCCTTACTGACCCTCTCTTCCATCATTGGAATCATAGACAAACTAAATGGGTGTTCTATGCAGAGATCTCCAGGCTGCAGCTTACATGCTGTATGTGGTGGGTTTTTTTCAGTCTCAGAAGATGTGACTCTGAATATTAAACTTCTCATCCTTTGTCAGTTTATAAGATTGTAAGGTGGCTTAGTCATGTTGCTTGAAGTATTGCTACTGCAGTGATACATTAGGTGCTCAGTAAGCACATATACATGTATAACAACTTAGTTATTTCAGATCAATAGGAAAAAACAGTGTCAGAAGCCCCAACACTAAGAATCAAATTTCACAAGAGATGAGAGGCTCTGTCTTATTAAGTTTCTACTTCAACCCCCCACTACTCCCAACCCAGTATAATGCCTACCACATGTTAGCTTTCAGCTAATATCTGGGAAAGAAGAGAAGGAGAAGGAAGGGACATGGAGAAAGTGCAGCGTTTTTCTGCGGCCAGGCCAGCTCACTAGTTTTGAATCACACACACTCCTTTTCCACTCTCCTGAGGCTCCAAGTCTCCCTTCAAGCCTATTACTACACCATTGTCATGATTACTTGCTGGAGAGCCTTAATGAATTCATTCAACTCAGATATGGTTTATTGATTACCCACTTCTGTCTGGAACTGCGCTAAGATGAGGGGAAGGAGAGGGTAGTTTGGAAATTTGGATGGATTCAGAAGAAGTATATGAAATGCTCCCTTCTGGAGAAGAGTTATCCCCTAAGGCATGTCCCTGAACATGTGGCCTCTCCCATGAGAGATCAGTGCTCTATAACAATCTCCAGGAAGAAAATGCTGTGGGAGGAAACCCTTCCTACTCTGGCGGGACCGACTCAGAGGTTCTGTTGCCATAGCTGGAGGAACACTGAAGAGTGACTTGACCTTTCTTTCACTCAGGGTGATGAAGAGATTAAATCTGACATCTACACGTTGTTTTTCCACATAGTCCAGCGCATCCCTGAATATCTGATACATCTGCAGGTAGGCGTGGGTGGGAAAGCCACCGAACTGATTTTCATGCTAAATAATGATTGTCTTTGGCTCCCAACTGAGAAAGACTGTAACGCCTCAAGAATCGTTAATATTTCTAAAAAGTGTTTACCTAGATTGTTATGATTACCCCATAGCCCATAATGCCCTGTGGTATGAGCTAAAATCTTTTTTCTTTTTTTTTGAGATGGAGTCTCAATCTGTCACCCAGGCTGGAGTGTAGTGGCAAGATCTTGGCTCACTGCAACCTCTGCTTCCTGGGTTCAAGTGATTCTCCTGCCTCAGACTCCCAAGTAACTGGGACTACAGGCACGCACCACCATGTCCAGCTAATTTTTGTATTTTTAGTAGAGATGGGGTTTCACCATGTTGGTCTTGAACTCCTGACCTCAAGTGATCCACCTGCCTTGGCCTCCAAAAGTGCTGAGATTACAGGTGTGAGCCATTGTGACCAGCTGATAATCTTTATTTCTAAAAATTTTCAGCTCATGATGCTTACCTCTGAAGTTCTATTTTTACTTACCAGCAATTTCCACCTCAGCTGATCCAGGATCTTTCTAGAACCACTCCTACTAGATTCTAAGCACCTCATCCAGTTCTTTCTGCTTTGGTTTTACAGCCATGTAAATGCCACCCCCGACATCTAAATATCTCTAACCTGCCCACTTTACTGCTATCCTACTTTCTTTTGGCATGGGTCCAGAGTTCTACTATACCATGCTTAAGCTTTATGTCATCGAAGAGGCATGAAGATGATGAGCTGATGTCTTCACACCATTTTCCTGCAGTGCTTGTGATATCCTGGAGGAAGTAGACTTGAAAGAGAGGCTTACTAACCCCCACCAGACCCTCTTCTTTCCTCCACCGACCTGTTCTGGTTTAACTGCTGACTGATCTTAAGTAATTCAATGAAAGTATCTTAGAAATACTTGGGATTAATCTCAGGTAGAAGTAGTCCAGTAGTCCAGTATCAGCATCTGGACCATGGAGAACCACACAGGTGCTCCACTCCAGCTCACACTCCATACCGGTCCATACTGTGTTCACTCATTTATGCCACTGTCCGGCCCTGTAGGCATTTAAGTTTGCAACCTCTGGCTTAGATAATACTTTCTTTGTGGGATACTGATACTTTTTTTTTTTTTTTTTTGAGATAGGGTCTGGCTTTGTTGCCCAGGCTGGAGTGTGGTGGTGTGATTTTAGCTCACTGCTGCCTCAACTTCCCCGGCTCAAGCAATGCTCCCACCTCAGCCTCCTGCGTAGCTGAGACTTAGGTGCGTGCCACCATGCCTAGCTTATTTTTGTATTTTTTGTAGAGACAGGGTTTACCTGTGTTGCCCAGGCTGGTCTTAAGCTCTTGGGCTCAAGTGATCCTCCCGCCTTGGCCTCCCAGAGTGCTTGGATTGCAGGTGTTAAGCCACCACCCGTGGCCTGAAAAGACTTTCAATTGTGTATAGCTTTCGATCCTAAAAACATTTTCTCACAATAATGATCTTATTTAATTCTTACAACAATCCCATGAAAGAGGTATTGTTGTTATATTTTATAAGAGAAAATGCAGGGCCAAAGAAATTAAGAATTTACCCAAGTTAACACACCTAGTAGGTAAAAAAACCTAGGACAGAAACTCAGGTTTTGCAAATAGTAGAATATGGCAAACAAGCCCTGGTTCTACTCTCTGAGTTGAGTTCAGAGCGTGCCTCCATTATTTACTACAGGTGTGACCTGATGAAGATCATTTAACTTCTTCATACCTCGATTTCCTTATTTGTTAAATGGAGTTAATAACAGTACAGATGTAAGTAGGTTGCGGTAAAAATTAAATGAGATAATATATGTAAAGGACTTACTACCTGGCAATAGGAAGTACTCGATACATTTTAGCTTTCCCAAATCCAAATCGCACTCATGTTCCACTACAGCACAGCAGGGACTATAACGGGAGGGGCCTCCAGGCTTGATCATAAACATCCTCCTCCCTCGCCTGCCTTGATGCCTGATGCTCTTAACATTGGTCTGGCTCTTTTGAGTTAAGGCACTGCTTATAGACAGTAATTGTTAGAATTCCTCTACTACTTCAGAGGTCTAATTAGGAGATGCTTCTAACTTTTCAAATGAAATTATGTTCACGTTCAACTCAAACAGGTACGATAGTGATTTATTTTTCCCTTGGTGTGATAGAGAGCAGCCAGTTTGACCTTTCAGCATGTAATTAGATGGGTCATGTGTATTGTTCGTTGTTTTGATTAAATGGCTATCAAATTCCCACAACACATCAAGGTGAGGCGCAGAAGAGACAACACAAATTTTCATGCTAATTATGCAATGCTGCTTCCTTTTTCCCTCCATCCAGAATGTCCTGAAGTTCACAGAGCAGGAGCACCCTGACTATTATCTACTCCTGGTGTGTGTCCAGCGCCTCCGAGTATTTATCTCACACTACACCCTGCTGTTTCAATGCAATGAAGATTTGCTTATTCAGAAACGGAAAAAGCTCAAGAAGTAAGGTTCTGATGGTGTAGTCTAAAGGGTCAAAGACTTCTGAGAGTAGAGATATACACCAGTTACTGTGGGTGTCTTTCACAAGTAACCACGTTGTGTGTTAAGTAGTTGAAATGCAGTGATGGGAGGTGGAAGGGAAGAGAAAAGGGGAGAGAAAGAGCTGGTCAGGCTGGCTACAGGAGGAAGACACTGACTACTCAGGGAAAATTACATTAACAAAAAAACACTTCACTCTACTGCTTACGTAGACCCCCTCTTGTCCCATGTTGCTAACCACCTCGAAAATAGTTCACTGCTCTAAACTTGCCTGGTCAAAATTTCAGTTAAAAGGCCGCAACATGGTTTCCTTTATTAATTCAACAAATATTTATTGAGCACCTATTTTATATCAGGCACTGTTCCACGCACTGTTCCATGCACTGAATATACTGAAAGGAACAAAATGGCCCCAACCAAATCTTTGCCACATGGAGCTTCCTTTTTAGAGTTGGACAGTGAGCAAATAAATAAGATGGTGATATATGATATGGATAAAAATAAAGCAAATAAGGGAGGAGAATTTTGGTTAGGTTTTACATTAGGGAGAAATAGGAAGGTTGATTAGGGAGAATCTGAGCTTTGGAGGGAACAGAAGCAACCCACAGCCCAGCTTCCTAATGACCTGGATTTCCTTCCATTTCATCCCAACTCCTGTGGAGGAAAACAGAATCATTTCTGTGGAAGCTTCAGACCAGAAAAAGATGCTGTCTCCCAAGCCAGGGCTCCTGTGATGGAATGTGTCTCTCCACAACCCCAGCCCTTCCCCCAAGCTCTTTTCAGCCTGTGAATCAGCTTCCCTACTCCTGCTAGCTTGCACCCTATTAAGTAAGCAACTTAGTTTGCAAAGGCCCTGGAGATAGAGACCTTCATAGCAAACTTTATCTGAGACATCTCTCTTTTTTGGCATAATCTATGTGTTCAGAGAGCCACTTTGCCACTGTACAACCTCAGAACTATGACTTCCATTCTGTTAGGTCATCCATGGCGAAGCTGTACAAAGGGCTGGCTTCCCAGTGTGCCAATGCCGGGCAAGATGCTTCCCCCACTGCAGGTCCTGAGGCTGTCCGTGACACTGGGATCCACTCAGAAGAGATGCTGCAACCCTACCCTTCTGCTCCCAGTTCTGGCCCTGCTGTCACGTAAGCACCTGTTGCTGTGGGAAGGTCAATGCCAATGCCTTTGGGACCCAGGCAGTTTGTGTGGGTCAGCAGGGCAGCCTACATTCCTCTGTCCCTTTCCTCATTAGGCCTACATGTGCCAGCCAGGCAGCCAACCAGATGCTTAGGTCCCAGAGGAATGCACTAATGTTAAAGGACAGGTGTAGAAAGTGGGAAGAGAGGCAGAAAGTAGATATTTACTTCATGGATCGCTTCAACTCTTGAGTCAGTTACAAAACTTCATCTTCTTTGAAATGCAACAAGTAGAGCCAAAAGTATGAAACCCCTAGAGATTATACCCAGACTGAATAGTAAGGCTGTCACTGCACTTTGTGTGGAAAATAAAACACCTAATCTTTCTTCCAAGTTAAAAGAGAATTCAAATGAGGTCAATATTTTGTTTCACTATTTCTTTCACATGTTAACATGAGACCTAATTTTCATTTTAAGACCACCAGAGTAAAATATTGGTTTTAGCATTCTGGTTTGTTTTTGTTTTTTGAGATGGAAGTGCAATGGCACGATCTCAGCTCATTGCAACTTCCACCTGCCAGATTCAAGGGATTCTCCTGCCTCAGCCTCCCGACTAGCTGGGATTACAGGTGCATGCCACCATGCGCGCCTAATTTTTGTAGTTTTAGTAGAGACAGGGTTTTACCATGTTGGCCAAACTGGTCTCGAGCTCCTGACCTATGGTGATCCATCTGCCTCAGCCTCCCAAAGTCTTTGTGCACTTCTATGGTAGAATTAAAATATGAATATATAAACTAGCAGAGTACTTCTGGTCAGTGTCCATTTACATCTGTCAATTCAAGTCCAGCACAACTGGACATCCCATTTGATGGTACCCTATCCTAGTTTGTAAACTGTGTAAATTATCCATTACCCATGACTCCAAAAACCAAAATCCCTCCATGAAATTGGGCATATGCAGATTGACAGCTTTTACATATTGGTAATTCTTTGTAGGAGGAAGTTTGAGATGAATTATATAGCATGCGTTATAGCGACAAGGAATACTTTTTAAATTATATTACGAAAATTTCAAATCTACATAGAATACTGTGAACCCGCACATGCCATCATCCAGATTCAATAGGTATCAAGATCACCCTACGTTTACTTTATCTAGGAACGTAATTTGCTTTTTGAGTGTGAAGATCCACCAGCCGAACAAGAGTTGAGTTTCCATTATCTTGTATGACTTTGCTAGGGCAAGCAAGGGAGAGCGAGCTTGAAGGCGTGCCTTGGAGCACCGCAGGTGGTGAGGCGGGCCTGGGGTTCCACGTGGGGTGATGGCCATCCCTGACCCGCCGGCCATCTCCCGGAAGCTCAGACGATGCCTTCGGGCCTCCGCTCGACAGACTACCATTTCCACTCTGCGCCTGGGGACTGGGGTTCGTGGAAGCGCCTGAGTGGAAGTTTGTGAAGCTTGGGAGGTAGCGGCCAGGAGGGGCACGGGCAGGCGAGAGGCCGGCACTCACCGGCCGTAAGCACACCTCTTTTGTACTCTGTTTCCCTCCTAAAGACATCTGATGCCCCCAGTGAAGAAAAGCCAACAGCAGCAAAGCCTGATGGAGAGCATGCAGCCCGGGAAGCCCAGTGACTGGGAGCTGGAGGGCAGGAAGCACGAGCGGCCCGAGAGCCTCCTGGCGCCCACGCAGTTCTGCGCGGCCGAGCAGGACGTGAAGGCGTTGGCCGGGCCCCTGCAGGCCATCCCGGAGATGGACTTCGACCCCTCTCCGGCCGAGCCGCTGGGCAACGTGGAGCGCTCCCTCCGCGCCCCGGCCGAGCTCCTGCCCGATGCCCGCGGCTTCGTGCCTGCAGCCTACGAGGAGTTCGAGTACGGCGGCGAGATCTTCGCGCTGCCTGCGCCCTACGACGAGGAGCCGTTCCAGGCCCCGGCCCTCTTCGAGAACTGCTCGCCCGCCTCCTCTGAGTCCAGCCTGGACATCTGCTTCCTGCGGCCCGTCAGCTTCGCCATGGAGGCCGAGCGGCCGGAGCACCCGCTGCAGCCGCTACCCAAGAGCGCCACGTCACCGGCGGGCAGCAGCGGCGCCTACAAGCTGGAGGCGGCGGCGCAGGCGCAGGCGCAGGCGCACGGCAAGGCCAAGCCGCTGAGCCGCTCGCTCAAGGAGTTCCCGCGTGCGCCGCCCGCCGACGGCGTGGCTCCGCGCCTCTACAGCACGCGCAGCAGCAGCGGCGGCCGCGCGCCCATCAAGGCCGAGCGCGCCGCACAGCCGCACGGGCCGGCCGCCGCAGCTGTCGCCGCCCGTGGCGCGCCCCGGACTTTCTTCCCCCAACAGAGATCCCAAAGCGAAAAACAGACCTATTTGGAAGTAAGGAGGGTAAAGTAACACCGAACCGAAACCCAGAGCGTCTGCGGCCCCAGGCCTAGATCTGCAGGAAGCAGCCCGAGTTCTCCTAGCGTGGAGGGGCGGGGGGCCGGGCCAGGCTAGGGGCTCGGGAGCGCGCTCGGGGGGCGGAGGCGGAGGGAGAGCCGGGGGAGCCCCCGCACCCCGCGAGCTGTAGGCTATCTCGGTGGCCCTGGAAGGGGAGTGGCCGCGCGTGTTCTCCAGTACCAGGACCCAAAGAGCATGCCTCATATGGTATACGAGGGACGGCAGAGATAGCAAAGAAGCCCGCGATTCTTTATCTCTGATTTATCACACACACGTTTAGGGCGTTATGGGGACTCTTCCTGCTTAGGTGAAGAGTTGCACTTTTTTCAGAGCACTGCACGCAGATCCCGTGCCATTGTGTTGCTTGTAGCTAGAGAGGAGGCAAGTTGCCCTAGATCAGAGTAGAGTCGCTGCGCAGTGTGCTGCAAAGCCAACTCTATTTCTGCTTGCTTTTCCTTTTGACTGGAAAAGAGTGTCATATTAATTTGTAAACTCCATTGGGACAGGGACATCCCAAAATAGAAACACCTTCTTTGGCCTCAGTGAATGTTGAGATATTCCGATAGCCAGCCCCACTGCCTCCAGGCTATCTGCAGGTGTTTGGTATTTTGATGTCTCACTGTGGTGTCTGCAAGCCTGGAAGTCATTTAAAGAGGTCTTTAAATACTTATCCATGAAGTGCTAATGATTTCTGAGCAAATAATTGCTCTGATCTATTTAAGCAGAAAGTAGATAACATGATAGCTCTGACCTGTGCGACCACCCTTCCGTTTCAACTATTCTTATTTTCGAATGGGAACAGATTGATAATCACTGACTTTTTTCATTCATTAATTTTTCAGCAAACACTGAATGGTTGTCTTGTACTAGGCTCTGTGCTAATTGCTGAAACAAACAAGTCTCTATCCTTCAGGACCACTGGCTTAGTACAGGAAGGAGACACAGAAACACAGAATTATGTAATAAACTGTGGGAACACATGGGAGGGATATTTAAAACCTTTGGGGTCATGGTGGTCAGAGAAGGCCTCCTAGATAAGTTGAATGTCTGAATTAGATTGTAAAAGCTGCCTAGAAGTTGACTAGGGGAAGAGTGAGGCAGGGAAGCATAACAGAAGCAGGGTGATGCCTTTTCTCTGGCGTACCGTGCCAGGTCAGAGTGGTGGAAATTAGGCCAGAGGAACAGGAAGAGCCTTGGAGGTTGCTGCCCACTTGCACCCACAGACACAGAGTCTGTGTCTGGTCCCTGCAGAGGACAAAAACACCTAATAGTGTGCTCAGCTAACGTTGCTGAGGTTTCCTGGAGTTGTTAGATTTTCCCTAGCTCTGATTTTCAACTCCAAGCTTTGTAAAATTTGATTAGGCAGAATTTCTTGGAGAAATCAATCTTAGACATGTGTCAAGCTTAGAAGTTTATAGAAAAGGAAGTAGGATGGAAATTGTAGTGCCAATTCGGTGTGACTTGGAATGAGCAGAGGTTTACATATAAAACCTAATTAGTATAGTTTGTAAAGAGCTTTTATTTCATATGTAATAAAAATGTCCTTTAATAGTTGATTTGTGAAAAATTTGGGGTTCAGCAATTGCAAGGCAAAAACGATCAGAAATAACAGTGAATATATCCAAGAAGCAAACAATGAGTAATATGTTTGTGACTGTTTACCAGACATACCAAATAATAACGAACAATGTATTAGGAACGGTTAATCGCACATACTGGACAGCAGGTTTCATCTCCTAACAGAGTAAGACATGAGTCAAGTCAGTTCAGGATGAGATACCAAGGAAATGTCAAATGGAAGTCAGTTAAAAAAGGCGTTTTCTCTAGCAATATCATTAAAATTTTCAAGCACACCAAGTTCCCATTATTTCTGGTTTTGGACACAATTTTTCTTTCCAAAACTTAAAAGGCCCTAGTTGTTTGGAGTCCTAGAGAGAGGTGGCATGCAGAGTGCAGGTGGGCAGAGGCCATGTGGGTATACATGTGTGCATGTCTATATATCTACCTGTTTGTGTGTGTTGGAGGTGGTGGTGCAATGGGGTTTTAGTTGCAAAAGATAAACCCCTAAAAGTTCTATCCTTAAAGGTGTCAGCTCTGCTTTTGAGATGTGCAAAACTCCTAGTATTTCATCCCTTTAAGTGCTCTGTATATCTTTCACCCTGCCCAGAAGAGCCAGTTAAGGCCTAGTCTTTAGTGTTCTGTCTCTGTCAGGAGCTCTAGGTTCTAGTCCTGGCTCTGCTGCCCAGTAACTGTGCTTTTGGACAAGTCAGTTGGCTTCTCTGTGCCTCCAGTTGTCTCAAAATAAAGACAACCTACCTCACGGGGTTACTGTGAGGATCAGGCCAAATAAGATACAGTTTTTGAGTAGGCTTTGTAAAGTATGAAATTCTATTGAGATCATTATTTCACAGAAAGATTTTCCTTAAATCATTAATAGATTTAGTCACTAAATAGTCTCTAAAAGCCTGTTTCTCAAAATGTGGTCCTTGGGGACAGTAGTAAATGCATTGCCTGAAACGTGTTATAAATGCAGGATTTGCACCCCAGACCTACTGAATCAGAATTTGGGATAGTTCCCAGGTGATTCATATAAACATCAAGTGTAGGTGGGCAGAAGCATGCCTTAAGTCAGTGGTCCCCAACCTTTTCAGCACCAGGGACCAGTTTTGGGGAAGATTAATTTTTCCACAGGCTGGGGTTGGGAAGGTGGTTTTGGGATGATTAGAGTGCATTACATTTATTGTGTACTTTATTTCTATTATTATTACTTTCTAATATATAATGAAATAACTATACAACTCACAATAATGTAGGATCAGTGGGAACCCTGACTTTGTTTTCTTGCAACTTGATGGTCCCATCTGGGGATGATGGGAGATAGTGACACCCGAAATGTGGACTCGCTTATGTCCAGTCTACTCTGTAATCTCATTTTGGTTGCTGTCACTACA
Source organism: Aotus nancymaae (assembly GCF_030222135.1). Classification (NCBI taxonomy): domain Eukaryota; kingdom Metazoa; phylum Chordata; class Mammalia; order Primates; family Aotidae; genus Aotus; species Aotus nancymaae. The sequence continues at coordinate 37,757,966 of NW_026988471.1, forward strand.
GAAAACCCCGTTTCGCAAAGACAGGATATTGGAAATGGAAGCAGGTTTTTCAGTGCTTTGTGGCAATCTCAGGATATTCTTCCTTGACTTTAATCCAGAACATATGGAGATTTGAAATGGTCTCAAAACTACTTTTAAGGCCACCAGATGTAGCTGTACCATTGAAGTACATCAACTCACTTGCAACTATAAAGCCTGCCACCAGATGCAACTTAATTGTCACTTGCCACTCGCTGATGGGGTTTTGATATGAGTCTGCCAGCAATTGATTTATTATGGTCTCTGTGCAGTCAAACCTCTCTGCTAATGTTAATCTGTATTTGCAGCCACTCCCCAGCATTAGCATCACTGCCTCAGCTCCACCTCAGATCATCAGGCATTAGATTCTCCTAAGGAGCTTGCAGCCTAGATCCCTTGCATGTGCATTTCACATTAGGGTTTGTGCACCTGTGAAAATCTAATGCCCCTGTGGATCTGACAGAAGGTGGAGCTCAGGCAGTAATGCAGGCAATGGGGAGCAGCTGTAAATACAGATGAAGCTTCGCTGGCTCGCCCACCCCACTGTTCACCTCCTGCTGTGTGGCCCAGTTCATAAGAGGTCACAGACTGGTACTGGGAGTTGAGGACCCCTCCCTAAAATCATTTGTTTTCAAATCTAAGTGTGCATAAGGATTAACTAGGTCTAACTGCAGAGATTCTGATTCAGAAAGTCTGGGATGGGACTCAGGAAGCTACACTTTAAATAAAGGCCCGAGCTGATCCTGTAATCACAGACCATACTTTAAGAAACACTGCCATGTCGATCTCCATGGTCTAGTTAGAAATCTTAGTAGAATCTCAGTTTCTATATCTGTGACCCCCAGTTCTCAAAGTCAGACCCATATGTTTCCTGGAAAAAAAAAATCCATCCTCACACTTTGTTTCTCTGTCAGCAGGCAGTCACCCATCTAATCATGAAACTTTCAGGGCATCATTGTTGTGGTTTTTGCTTTGACTTCTTGGCTTCTTTAAAGGTTTTTCAAAATTCAGTAGCTGTTTTTAGATTGCTTTTAAATTACAGTCACCTCAAGGTAAACACTTTGTTCATATGGAATAGAAACATGTATATAAGTGCATAAATGACCTGTATGCATATAAATATACATGCACTTCTATTTAGCACATCTCACATTTAAAAAGAAACTAGAGAGTTTGCAAAAGATACAGCCTTATTTTTAACTTATTTTACTTTATACTCCAAATAGCACGGGTTAAGAATTGAAAAAACTGTATTACAGGTGTATTTGCCGGTTGGAAGTATTAGTTGACATTTACTTCTAAACAGGTCCGACTTCTCAAAAATGCCTTCCTTCATTTATGTCTAAAATGGAGGGTTAGGAACATGACTTTAAAACTAGCATTACAAATAAGGAACATCCTTATTTTGTAGAAAGAGAAACACCTGGAGATATGAGGGGACTGTTACTGGTTTTCCAGCACCACAGTGTTGGTGCCAAAATAAGAATTTAATTTATTCACTTTTTAAACATTAGCTAAATTTATTTCCTTTAATTATTGTTATATTACGCTAGACTATTTGCCTTGATACGTAGAAGATACTACACTCAGCAGAAAATTATCCTCTTCTCACCTACTGGTTTCTTCATTAGCCTAGGTTTGCTTTAGTTGGGATTGGGTGCCTGCTGGTAGTCTGTTGGCGAGGGAGAGGAAAGTGACAACATTGCAAAGTCGCCCATAGTCAGGATCCATAATAACGTTGGAAAGGAGTAAAAAAAAAACTCTTTTTTTGTTTCCAGGAGATGCATTTAGAAGATACTACCAGATTCTGTCCCAAAGAAGAAAGAGAAAGTGAACAAACATCTTTCAGCGATCAAAATCCCAGGCAAGACCAGAAAGGGGGCTTTCGCAGCTCCTTCCGCAAGCTCTTTAAAAAGAAGTGAGTAGCCCTTAGACAAGACAGCATTGTAACTCATTTCCCTTTGGGCTAAATCTTGAGGTTTTAACAATAATAAGTATCAAGTAGCCTGGTCTCACACAACTGCTTCAAGTACAGTGCCTGTACCCAGTAGCCATGATTCCTGTGGGGTGAAGCTGTTTCTCATTTTAATCTCCCAGAGTAGAAGCAAACTCAGCTGTCTGCCCTGCCTCTTCTTTTATCCCTCCTTCCTTGTTCCCAAAGTCGTATGTCCCGAGAGGAGTGGGCAGAGGTGGTTCCCTTGAGAAACGAGCTGGTGACAAGCCCCTTTGGACTGGGAGGAGTGGGATCCACTATTTGGGTTGGGTGTCATGGGTGCTCCATCAGATCTCCCCATCTGTGGAAAGTTTTCTACGGGATCTCAGCACTTCTGCATTTAGGGACCTATTGTCATCCTGGGTGCTAATTCATGTTTATTGGGACTTCTGTTAGTGCTTTCCCTGAATGAGTGGATTTGGCGTGGCCCTAGTTAGAAATCATTTCAATGTAGTTTCTGTATTCCATAGGAGGAAAAACAAGGCACTTTCCTCCTGTGGTCCTTCTGAGATTCTAAGTCGTTGTTGTATAAAACATCACCCACCAGGCATTTCAGTTAGCACTGTCTTACAGTCTGGGAGGCAGTGGCCAAACCCCAGCATAAAATATAAGGAAGAGAGAGGTGAGCGTTAGTATTTGACCATAGAGGGATTTGCCAGTCCAGCCACTGCCTGCCTGAGAGACTGCTGTTTCAGTCTCCACTGGCTCAGACCTCCCTCCCTCTCCCTTAAAGAGATTTTCCCTGCTGCTTAGTTACTCTTGGTGGAGGATACTCTTGCAGTCAGTTTTAAATAACAAGTCTTCATATTTTAGTGGATGGAAAAGTTAAACAGAGGCATTATTGCTGCCTTTGGAGAGCTGCTGATGAGTGAGGAAGCACAGGGAAATCACCTTTTCCTTGAAGTTCGAGGTCACTGGCTGATTTAGATTGTGGTCTTAATGGAGGAATTGGGGGCAGCCCTGGAGTGAGGACTTTGTTTTTGCTGGTTTGTCTAATTGTAATCATCCTCCTGTGGGGAGGGTGGTACTAAGATTAGTGGTACCTGTTGTTACTGGAGAAGGGGGAAGAGGAAGAAATAGCAACAGGTCTACACTTAGCCAGAGCCCAGCATTCCCTCTCAGTTTTGCCGAGGAACCCAGTGCGTGCTTGCATGCTGTTGCTGGATCCTCAACACACCTTACTCAGGGTTGGAAGAGTTAAGAATTGTATTCCTCTTTCTAGAATCATAGATCTGTCTTGACCCAGCGCCAACATCTGTCAAGTTGACAGGGGTGGGAGAACCTGGAAACAGTTACCTCTCCAGTCCACCCTTGGGATTTAGACTCTTGAATCCTTCTTGAGATGGAGTCTTGCTCTGCTGCCCAGGCTGGAGTGCAGTGGCACAATCGCAGCTCACTGCATGCAGCCTCTGCCTCCCGGGTTCAGGCTAGTCTTCTGCCCCAGCCTCCCGAGAAGCTGGGATTACAGGCACCTGTCACCACCCCTGGCTACTTTTTTTTTGTTTTGTTTTTGTATTTTTTGTAGAGACAGGGTTTTACCATGTTGGCCAGGGTGGTCTTGAACTCCTGACCTCAAGTGATTCACCTGCCTTGGCCTCCCAAAGTGTTGGGATTACAGGTGTGAGCCACCATGCCCAGCCAGACTCCTGAATCCTTATAAGGACTCCAAAATCCTAAGGGCACAGCTTGAGCCTATCTTTTTTTTTTTTTTTTTTTTTAAAACCAAAGTATTTCCAAAACAGCCACTTTTTGCCCACTGTCATTTATGATGACTGGGTGCTGTCTGTTGGAAAGCAATGAGCAATAGATCCACCACTGGTCCCTTTACAAATTCCTATTTGTCAGAGAGATGTAAGAAAATGTTTTGCCAGTGACATGAGGCAGAGGGAGTGTATGTGTCCTCTCTAGATTCAGAGGGCAGAACTAGGAGCAGTGGCTAAGAGGAAGAATTTCCTAAAAATGCAGCTGCCTGGAACTGGAATGGGCTACGTCATGAGGGAATAGGTTCATGAGAGGTCTCTGGTCAGGGATGCTATGAAAGTGATCCCTGCACTGAGTGGGAGATTGTTTAAGAAATCACCAGAGTCCTTTCTAGTGTGGGGATTTGCTTTATCTGTAGTTTGTCTTTGTTATAGTTCAATCTGGGTAATCACATCTTTTTATCACCTGAAACAAGAAATTAACGAGGCTTTGGGACTTACAATTTTAAAGCCCTAGCATGTAGAAGACCAGGTTTTATCTTTTTGTAACTCCCCACAGACCTTGGTATAATGTAGAGGACTTGCTATGGGCTCTCCAAGTTCATGTTGGTTAATTGCTGTCAGTCCTCTTGGGGCTGTTTGGGATTTCCTTAGTCCTCTTGTCCTTTCTTATAGATCAGTCCCTCCTGCATCAATCACATTGTCGCCACCAATACTGGTGCTGTCCTTTGTATTTAAAATCTGAAGTGTTGTCTGAGTGGAAGTAAAGGTGGAGCCACACAGATGATCGTCTGGCAGGCTTTCGGGCAGGCTTTCCTGGCTTTTTAGATCTGGCCTAGGGTAGTCAGTACCATCAGGTGCTTGGGGTGCTGCAGTGGGCACTCTGGAGACTTTTTATGGGGTTGAAGAGGCAGCTTAAGTAGCATTTTCTGAGTGTTTTCATGTGAGGATGATGGAAAGTCTGCTCCATTTTAAAGTAGAGAGGAAGGTCAGTGAGGCCCCAGTGTAGCACAGGAAGGGCAGTGGCTTTTAACTCAGATGAGAACACACCATTCTTCTCATCAATTAAGCGTTCAATCTTATATGCATGCACTATGCAAGACACTTGTATAGGAATCATGAATGACATAGTCCCAGCCATTACACAGGAACTTGCACTCTGAAGTCAGGCCCGTGGACAGGCATAGGAAGGAACCAGAAGAGACATTCAGCCCATTCTCCTCTTGCATGTCAGGAGGTCAGGCTGGCGGCAAGCCCTGGGACTTTAAGAAGTGGCCAATCCTGAGTACTGGAACCATTGCAGAGCCTGGCCTCACAGGTACACATGGGCCAGTGCCAGCAAAGCCACTTGTGTCATGTCTGGGGCTCACTGCCTTCCTCCCCCACAGCCCTCTGGAGGCTCATTCCTGTCTACACTGATACACTTTTTGTTCCATAGGGGCTTGTTTGGCTGGTGGCCCCACACACCCAGAATGCTGCTTCGGGATGAAGCTAGGCATGGAGCCAGATGCAACAGAAAACCTGAGAAAGGGTTCTCTTCCCTCTGAGGCTGGGAGGGCCGAAGGCTCATACCCACAAGGATTCAAAAGGGAGAGTCAAGTTGACATCATTAAAAAAATCCTGAAAAATGCCCACAATATTTGGGGAAAAGAATGACCTTCTGATTGTTTCCATCTCAGGCTCATTTGTCCTGGGTAGATACAAGGTCACATGTCCCTGAAGGGTACCCAGAATTGATCAGAATAAAGGCTACATATCTTAAAGTTTGGAAATGTTAAATGATTTTAAACATTTTAAATGAGTATTCTTAGAGGGAACAGACTTACTATGGTAGGCTGAAGCTAGACTGGAACTTATTCCCCTGCCTTTGAGCAGGATGGAAGACAAACTGTCCCCTTCTAGAAAGATCTATACAGAGGCTGTCAAAGATTTAAACCTAGATTATTGTGAAGTCTGGGGCAAATTATACATCACCTTAATATACACACCTTGCACCACTTAATGAGTATTGTCAATGGCAGATGTGGCAGTGGGAAAGAGGATCACGTGAGACAGCTTAGGAGTAGGGCATGTAGATGGTACTCTCTCTTTTATCCTCAAATTTCAGGGGAGTAGAAGATAAAGAATATGGCTTCCAAATGATTAATTCTACTTCCTTGCTCATCCACTTCCTCTTTAGCACTTTAAAATTTACATGCGTCAGAGTGTCTCCTTCCTTGTCATCACCCTCCCTCCACCAGTCCCATCACCATCTATTTTCTTAATCACACACAGAGAGAGTACTTCTACAGGGCCCTGAATGTAATCATTTCATCTCAGTGAATCGTCTTATTTTGGTGTCTTCCCAGCAGTTTTTGTATATGCCCAGCTTCAGCTGTTGAACAGACCATGTAATAGAAAGCAGGGCTGCTAAAGAATCCATTGATAACTTGATCTCACCTATTCTCTGTCTCCTTAAAGCTCATTTCAAGTCCCTCTGCCACTCTTACTCAATTTGGGGTTCTTTCTCCTCTATTTCATTTCCTATATAACTTTAAAGGGGATAGTTGAAGGGGTAAACATTTTAGATTACTTAACCTTGATTACAGATGTTTCTCAATAAGCCATTTGAAATCAACCATTCAGTTAAGGGTCTTCAATATACTAGATTCTGTCCAGCACAAAAGATGTAAGAGAAATAGTTCCTGCCCATTAGGAGCTTACAGATCAATGTAAGGGTAACCTAACTATTGATATGAGGTGTAATACATAGCACATAGTAGGCACTCAACTAATATACGTTAAATAAATGCTGATTTGCTATGGGCTGTCTGAACTCATGTTGGTTAATTGCTGTCAGTCCTCTTGCAGCTGTTTGGGATTCTCCTTAGGTAAAGGGCCAGTGGATTCCCTTAGTCTTCTTGTCCTTTCTCATAGATCAGTCCCTCTTGCGTCAATCAGATTGCCTCCATGATATTGGTGCTGTTCTTTGTATTTAAAATCTGAAGTGTTGTCTGAGTGGAAATAAAGGTGGAGCCACACAAGGCTGTTGCTTTGATTACCAGGGCTGACTGACTGGCTGACAGGATGGGTGTTTCCTTGCCCTTTTCTTCTTGAGACAGATGCATGTCTCCTAAAGCTTTCAAGGAAGATAGTCTTTCCAATCAGAGAACCGAGCCTTCTTAAGTGAGAGGTTTTTGCAGCACTGGATTCAACTACTCCCATCCCCAGCTCCAAACAAGCTTTCCAGGTTTATTGTTAGCAAATCTAGACCTTGTCTGACCTATTCAATTTGCTATTTTGTTTGTCACCCTTAAGTGAAAGGAAAGTTAGCAACAGGTCTGTTGTCTTTTCCTCTTTCTATCAAATACTTGGATGGTTTTGTGTCAGTATGTCCTGGCAGCCATTGTACCCTTCCCCAGCAAGTGTTTGCCTACCTGTTCCTTTAATGTCTGCTCAGATATATCCTGCAGTCAGCCACAATGGCTCCAGGAGCTCAAAAGCCATTTCTGTTTCATAGAGAAAGAGAATAAAAGCAGATCTGCTGGCTTTTTCTCCTTGATTCTACAGGTTATTTCCTAGTAATTTAGGTATGCACTATTTCAGAGCCTAACAGTCACACCTTTGGAAGAGTCCAGGTGGCTGTATACACGTAAGCATTATAAAGAGGTCAGTTAAAATGATCTTTACAAGGATCAAAATGAGCTTTTAGTCATGGCTATAGTAGAATGCTGGATTTTGAAAAGGATGAGCAATTTAGCTGTTTAATTAATATCAAGAAATGCAGAGAAATTCAGACACTAGAGACAGGGAAGGTACAATTTGTGAGAAGAGCAGTTAAAAAAATTTAAGCTGAGTTTGTGGACTTTGAAAACTAGACAGGGCGATTTTGGCATTTGTTTCAGAAATGGGAACGCAACTGGTGAAGATTTCTGTGGTCCTTGGGGCTGGTGGTGACATCAAAGCTTTCCTATTTTCAGGTAAACACTAAACAGTTGCATGTTGGAACCATCAAAGTGTGACATATTGGGTTTTGGAGAGACCAGATGTAGCCAAGAGGGGAAATACCAGGCGAAGATTTCAAGTTTTGACTAATGACTTTCTGATGAGAAACTGTCCCGTGGGGAACAAGAAGAAATAGCCCAATTCAAATCCTGCTCCCTACTTCCTGCCCCCAAAACTGTAGTCATTCCTTGTCTTCTGAATATTGGAAGACATAGGGAAAGAATGAAATGGTCAAAAAGACATCTTCCTAAATTTGGGGTACAACTGCACTAATCAGGGATGATTTGAACTGGAGGTAGGGGGGATCTGTGAAATATGAGAGAAGGCCTGGAGTTTTAGGGTGGGCCATGTGGAAGCTCTTTCAAGGGAGAACTCGGGAGATTCCTGAAAAGGAAGAGAACCTCATCCCACTCAGATATCTTGCTTGATGAGTACCCAGATGTACTGGAGTTGAGAGAGAGAATAGTTTTTCCTCTCTGCACTGGGATGTAGTGGAAAAGTGCTCCTTACAAACCCGAAGTAGAAAGCATGGCGGGTGGCTATGGCTTCATCTGTGATACTGATTATCAGGGTACAAAGTGAAAATACCTAGTCAGTCACTAGGTTTCCAGACGTTAGGGTTTTTAGTCTTTGTGGATCCAACTTCTTTCCTTGGATAATGTAAAGAGATGTTTGAATTCTGCCCATTAATTCAGTAAATGATAGTCATGATTAACTTACCTAATAACAAGAGTGAGGACTCAACAGTAGCAAACCAATGATAGTGCAAGGACTCAGAGGCCCTGGACCCTTCTTTGGTGGATAGTGGAAGTGTACCTGACAGCCTCAGCATATGGAGAACTTGGTCAGTTGTATAGGAACTTTGGACAAAGAATTTCGTGTCTAACATCACTTTCATACACCCTGCATGAGGTTTTTTGATATTGGTTCTGAGTGTCTGGACTAGTTTTACCCATTCTAGGTTAGAGTTTAAGCTAGCCAAAGGGCCCTAGTTTAGTTTATCAGAGATTATTTCCAGAAAGCCTCCTCCCTCCAGGGACTTCTGACATGAGAAAACTGGAGAAGGTACAGAGCTGGAATGGATTACCCAAGTGGCTTAACCAAGATAAAGGAAGAATACACCCTCGACTGGGGACTCAAATGGACTGATTTGAGTTGTTGACTATTGATTGGCTTTGGTCTCTTTTGTGGCGGTTGAGATTATAGTATCTCTGCAATCTGATTACTGTACGAATTTCTGCATTCTACCAAATGTAGCATATATGTGTGGTTGGCTTCAATAAATCTTTGATTTAAAAATGAAAACAAGCAAAAGCAAGAGTTTGTAATGTAATACCAAATTCAGTGAAGGTCCTTGGTAACCTTGGTTGAGAACCATGAATCCCATCATTTTAATTTAAGGGCCTTGGTAATTTGTGGAGTTGTTACTTCACTGAATCAAAAACAGGATTTCTTGAATGTTCTGAGCTTTTGTTCCCCTATTAGGATGTTATTACACGATATCTTACACTGACATATACAGTTGTCACAATTGTCCCCAAAAAGCATTGGAAAGATACTCTCTTTATGTTCAATGCAAATCTTAGATACACATATCCTAAGTCATGAAATTCAAGGGAGTAAAAAGTATTCCAGATCTAGGAAGCAACTGTTTTACAAATGCAAAACAATTGGGATAGATAAACTATTTGAAAACAATTAAAACCAAATCAACCTGTACTTTATCTGTGTGCTGAGATTTTAGGTCCAGTGGATCAGAATACAGGGAAAAAACTAATGAGAATCTCTCAATGGATCCTTCACCCACCAAACAAGATTTCTTCAGAAACCGACTTGCTCTTGCAAATGACCTTGACCAAGGAACAGCTGTGTAAAACATACTTAAAGTTGTATTGTCAAGTGGTAAGATGAGGATAAAAAGCTTGTATATATCTGTGTAGGAATATATATATATATATATATCGATGTATAAATCCCTGAGGAAAACCAATATAAATACATATGAAACTAAATCAACATACAAGACATTGAAGAGATGAAGATTAGTTTCTGGTTAAGATCTGGCTTTTTGAACCTCACCACTGGGGAAAAGGGAAATGAAGACTTTTCACATCATTACAGAAAAACACAATAAATTTGAAGGAAAATAAACGTTTGTAAGAATGAAAACTTCTACCTTGAAGTCATTCCCCGAGTATAATATTAAGAATGTTCCTATTTAATGTGGATGTGAATTTTATGCTTCCTAGGCATTTAGCTTATTAATTCATCCAGTGTTCTTAGACTAATATACACTATGTTAGGGTCCAGTTCTGGTCTGGCTTCATGTCTTCCAAAAACCCCCAAGGCCATATCTAACATCTCTTAAGGCAAAGGATTAGTTAACAAACTATATTTTATATGCTGCAAATCTGAGTTATGGAGAATTTGTGCTGAAACCATGACTCAGAAAGTTCAAAGCTTAAAAACACATTGATCTACAAACTTGTTCTGTGGTTATGGAAATCAGTAAAGGGAACAAGGATTTCTGTAGAAACTGGGGAGAGAGGAAGGCAAACATTTTCCCTTGTGTGGGTTGTGCTGAGGATGGAAACAGTACAGACTCTGTTTTGTTGAGTACTCAGTATTCAAGATCCACTAGTGATCTTTAGTGTCACACACACTCACAACCTGATGGACTAGGAAAAAAGCAGTGATTTAGCCACATCCTTTTAAAAAGATTTTCTGCAGCCTGAAAAGAAGGTGGCAATAGCACCAAAACTTCAGTGGCTTACACACAGCGGTTGCTACAAACACCAGGTCAAAGTGAAAATTCAGGATTGCAGTATTTGACTGTTTTCCTATTTTGTAAATAAAGCTCTTAACAGCTCAGATAGAAGAATCAAATTGCAACAGGTCTGCCTGGCTCTGGGGTGATAAAATGTGCTGTTTCCCCATGGATATGTCCAACATGGTCAGCATCCTTGATATGCCCCAAACATCAGATTTATAATAGAAAAAAAAATTAGGTTTAAACAATTTGTCTTTACTCCCAGGCAGTTCCCTATAGTAAATTAGGGGTATTTGAGTTCTGTTCATTCAGTCTTGTTACTCAAACTGGTGTCTTCAGAAGCTATTCCTCTACTGATGCGTTTGTTGATAAAACAGGCAAAAGTTCACTTCTAAGTGTTGCAAGTTTTCTTCTGTTTGATGACAAATTAGGAACTCACCTAGTGCATTTGGAACAGTAATTGTCTGGAACACATAAAGGATCACTGCCAAGTTTTTGGAATTTGCAATATTTAAGTTTAAGCCAAGATTTTCATTTTCCTGAAGTTAATGAATTCATTTGAAATTAGATTTTTCTCTATTATCAGGCCAGCAGTGCTTGAAAGCACAATGCCAAATTGACTGGACATGGAAAGTGAAATACTACAGAAGTCACAACCTATTAAATAAAATGTAAACACAATAAAATTCCTTTCTCTTTCATCTTCTGTTTATCACTAAAATTTATCAGTTACTAGAAAGGTTGAAAAACTATCACACACCTCACCAATTTTATTTTGGTAGCATCCTATGAAAAGTCTTGATGTTACATCTGTAGTGTAACTCCAAAATAATTGAGTTGTATTTTATGAAACTAGCTTATGAAACTAGAAATAATGAATGCTGTACTTACTCCCCAGGTGGTCCCAATCATTTGACACCTGGATTTTCTGTAGCTTCCTTTTTTTAAAAAATTTATTTATTATAGTTTAAGTTCTGGGGTACATGTGCAGATCGTGCAGCTTTGTTACATAGGTATACACGTGCCATGGTGGTGATTTGCTGCATCCACTGCCCCGTCATCTACATTAGGTATTTCTCCTAATGCTATCCCTCCCCATTCCCCCCAACCCCTGCTATCCCTCTCCTAGCCCCCACCCTCCAGGCCCTGCTGTGTGATGTTCCCCTCCCTGTGTCCATGTGTTCTCATTGCTCAACACCCACTTATGAGTGAGAACATGCAGTGCTTGGTTTCCTATTCTTTTGTCAGTTTGCTGAGAATGATAGTTTCCAGTTTCATCCATGTCCCTGCAAAGGACATGAACTCATTTTTTTAATGGCTGCATAGTATTCCATGGTATATATGTGCCACATTTTCTTTATCCAGTCTATCATTGATGGGCATTTGGGTTGGTTACAAGTCTTTGCTGTTGTGAACAGTGCTGCAATAAACGTGTGCATGTGTCTTTATAATAGAATGATTTATAATCCTTTGGGTATATACCCAGTAATGGGATTGCTGGGTCAAATGGTATTTCTGTTTCTAGATACTTGAGGAATCACCACACTGTCTTCCACAATGGTTGAATTAATTTACACTCCCACCAACAGTGTAAAAGTGTTCCTATTTCTCCACATCCTCTCCAGCATGTGTTGGTTCCAGATTTTTTAATGATCGCCATTCTAACTGGTATGAGGTGGTATCTCAATGTGGTTTTGATTTGCGTTTCTCTAATGACCAGTGATGATGAGTTTTTCATGTTTATTGGCTGCTTAAATGTCTTCTTTTGAAAAGTGTCTGTTCATATCCTTTGCCCACTTTTTGATGTTTTTTTTTCTTGTAAATTTGTTTTAAGTTTTCCGTAGATTCTGGATATTAGCCCTTTGTTAGATAGGTAGATTGCAGAATTTTTTTCCCATTCTGTTGGTTGCCGGTTCACTCTATTGATAGCTTCTTTTGCTGTGCAGGGCTCTTAAGTTTAATTAGATCCCATTTCTAACTGCCTCCGAGCACTCTTTGCTCCCATCTGTCCTGCACCCCTCTAACACAGTATTCCCAAACATGGCTTTATGTGAAACTCTTCTGTTTTCACTGGTCTACAGTGAAATTCCAAACTTCTTGATTTGACATCCAAGGCTTGCTCTCTCCAGTAAGGTTCTAGGTTTTCTTGCTGACTACCATCTCATATTTTTCGAAGTTCTAGGTGATCTGACTTACCTCAAGTAAACTGGGTTTTTACTGTTTCCCAGTCATTCGTGCACCTTGCCCAGGCTCACTCTTGCTTTATGCCCTTTCTCTAGTTCCTTCCTCTCTGCCGATCTTAAGACCCAGTTTAAGTCTCTTCATCTTTTTGTGACTTCTTGTGGTGTAACTTATCTTTTTATGTGTTTGTTGTATCTTCCTAGTAAGAATGTGAGTCCCCTCAAGGGCAGGAACTATGCCATATATATGTCATATATATGTATATATAATATATATATTTGCCATATATTTTTAAATTCCTTTTAACCTCTTGAAGACTACATAGTAGGTACTCAGTAAGTAGTTGATGCCAACATTAATGGTGGTGCTTTAATAAGTAGAGAGCTACAGAAAATAATTTTTACTCTTAATTTGACAGCTTCAGTTATCACTCTACCTCCCTGCCTTTTTTTAAAGAAAAAATATCAGTCACGAAGGAAATAAAATATAGTTGCCTTCAGAAGCAGTTAAAGACACCACTGTCACTTTCACAGCATCTAGCATTAGAAAACATCTCACCAATTAAAAAAAGAAAGGTCATAGCTCACTGCAGCCTCGAACTCCTCAAGCAATCCTCCTGCCTCAGCCTCCTGAGTAGCCAGGACTATGGGTGTGCACCACTACACCTGGCTGATTTAAAAATTTTGTAGAGACAAGGTCTCACTATCTTTTCCAGGCTGGTCTCAAACTCCTGGGCTGTAGCCTCCTCCTGCCTCAGCCTCCCAAATGGCTGGGATTACAGGCGTGGGCCACCAGGCACTGTGTTGCATCACATCAAGTAATGCATGGATGGAGCAGTGTGGAAAATAACTTGACAATGGCTACATCTGTGACCTCCAGCCCTCTGGAGAAGTGCACTTTACATAGGAGACCACAGATGTCTTTGAGAAGTATTTGGGTTGATAGAAAGAAGCATTCTACCAAAAGATGAAGTAGCTATTTTGCACAGGCTAGGAGTTGCAGTAGGCCCTTTCTACAGCCTTGTGAGATCAGTATATATAGGTCCAAGCAAGGACTATCCTGCTTCTCTGACTACAGAATTGGAGCCTTTGAGAACCAAGGATTTGTGGACCAGACTCTAGGGTTCTCCCCAGTGGGCTATTTCATCCTATAACAAATAGTTTAGTCTGGGACTTGATACTAGAACATCAGGGAAACCCTTTGAACAGTGTTTTCTATAGCACCTCGTTTCTCATTTCCTCACTGCCTTTAAGTCTTAACTAATACATCACCTCCATGAGGGCACTTGTAAAAATGCAGATTCCTGGGCACTATTTCAGTCCTACTGTATTAGAATATCTGGAGGTAGGGTCCAGGAATCTGCATTTTTAAACTTTTAGGGTACATGTGCAGGGCTGTTATATAGGTAAATTGTATGTCATGGGGGTTTGGTTTACAGGTTTTTTTGTCACCTAGGTCATAAGTATAGGGCCTGATAGGTAGTTTTTCAAAGGAATCTGCATTTTTAATGCAGTCCTGCGAGTCACTGTCCCACTGAAATTTTAGAGATACCATCTATTAGATCAATACATAGTATAATCTAGTATGTAAGTTTCAGCATTCAGATTCTATTCATAGACTGGATTTTAAAACAGAATAAAGAACTGATTATCTTGAGATACAGAAAACAAATTATTCATTGAAAACCAGTGAATATTTTTGTATTCACAATTATCTGTGACCTTTACTATCACACATAGTAAGATTCTGGTTTAAGAATATACGTATGCACGTGATCATTGCTCTTTATAAACTGGTAAAATTGACCGTCTATTCCAGAAAACCAACTGCATGCACTTAGAAACATGACAGATTTTTCTGCATTAAGTTGTATCATAAAATTAGTTTCAGATTAAACTTTTTCTTGGAACATCACCATTAATAACTTTCTTCCTGTGTCTGGAACAGTAATGCTTTTGGTATGGTTGGGATTCTCTTGTCCTGAAAGTTCATTTGAAGGTGTGAGGGCAGCACTCACAGCATCTGAGCAGTCTGATATTTATAGTATATGGGCCAGTGAGTCTCACCTGGTGGGGGTGGGTTGGGAGGAAAGGAAAGGAGAGGTACAGTTTTTCAAAAAGGGAGATGGGTTAAAAGACGGTTGAGAAAACTGATGGAGACCTGTATATTTTAAGGGAAAAAAATAGAAATTGATGTGTGACACTACAGCTGAGTTTTAAATATAGAACATAAAGGGATGAATTTAGGCAAGGCTAAAAATATCTTTGTGGGAGATTGTCAGATGTTCAAAATAATCAAAATTTTTATCCTCAAACCAAGTAACTTTAAAATCTGTTGTTGTTTTCCAAGAGCTTAGTACATAATATTGAATAAGTCATCGCAACTTCTTCCTTATCTACGAAACCGATTTTTATTCCTTCTTGCCTCATTACCTTCAGATACATAATAGCAGTAAATGCTCTTCTTATCAAGAAAGCTGAATGCGTTGGCTTTTGTTCTCATGTATGTAAGCCTATCTATCTGAAGATATTAATAGTAGGATCTACTGTAAAGGTGTTGGTAGATACCATCTGTGCTTCCATCTCTTCTTATCACATTTTTCTTTTAAACTGGGACAAACCCTTCAGCATACGAACATGCTCTTATTTGTCCCATCTTTAAAGCAAAAGGAATCCTCTCTTGATGGTTCTAGCTATGCCCCAGTTTTCTGCTTCCCTTTATCATAAAACTTCAAAGAGGAAACTGCTCCAGTTCCTCTCTTGCCATTCTTTATTAAACCAGGCCCAGGCTTTGGCCCACACCACTGCCCTGAACTGCTTGTGTCAAGATCACCAGTGACTTCCATACTGTCAAATAAATGGTTTCTTCTCAGTCATCTTACTCTATCAAGTAGCATTTGACAGGCTGATCACGTCCTCCTATCTTTACTAGGACTCAAAGACATAACATACTCCTGGTTTTCAAATTTTTCTTCACTGGCAGTTTCTTCTTGGTGTACTTGCTGATTCCCCATCTCCACTCCCCACTCTTCTTCCTTTCCTTTTTTCTCTTTCTGACAGGACCTCTGTGTTGCCCAGGCTAGAGTGCAGTGGCTACTCTACAGGCATGATCATAGCTCACTGTAACCTCAAACTCCTGGGCTTCAGTGATCCTCTCGCCTCGGGCTCCAGAGTAGCTGGTGCTACCAGGCCTGGCCTGTCCCCTCCGTCTTTTAATGTTAGAGTGCCCCACTGCTCTCCTTTGTTTAGAGCTCCTCTTTTTCTAGTCTATACTCCTTTGTGGTCTTATCCAGGCTTTAATATCTTTGTGAAAGTGACTCCCAATTTAATATCCTTAGCTTAGACTATTCTCCCAAACTCCAGACTAACATCTTCAACTGCCTCCTTGACATCTCTTAATATGTCTAATATATTAATTGAACTTAATGTGTCCAAGCCTGCTTCAACCATATCTTCCCCACCCCAGTTAATGGTAACTTTATCCTTCTAGTTGTTCTGGCCAAAACCTTGACATCATCTTTAACAATTCTCTTTTTCTTACACCTCACATTCAGTCCGTCAGCATATTGGCTGACCTCTTCTTAACACCTCCACTGCTATCACCCTGAAGCCAGTTTTGTATTGGGTTAGTCTCCCTATTCCTACTATTTTATTCTCAACAGGGCCGCCAGAGTGATCCTGTTAAAATATAAATCAGGTCTTGTCACTGGTTGCTCTGTCACTAAGAAGTCAAAGTCATTACAAAGGCTTTTAAAGCCTTAAGTGAGCTAGGTTCTGTCAAACCTCTGATGGCATCTCCTTCTATTCTGCCCACATTTATTCTTCTCCAGATACAAGCAGCGTCACTATTCCTCAGATATACCAAGTATGCTTCTGCCCCTGGGCTTTTCACTGGCTGTTCCCTGTGACTTGACATAGTCTTCTCCCAGATATGTGCACGTGTTGTTCCCTCACCTCTTCCAAGTCTGTTAATGTCATCTCTATGAGGCAGGCTTCTGACCATTCCAAGTTCACCTCCCCTGGACCCCACATTCCCAATCACCATATCCTTTTTTGTTCATAAGTGACAACATTTGAATGTATAATATACTTATTATGCTTACTACTTTTTATTGTCTGCATCTCCTCACTAGATTATAAACCCCATGATGACATGGGGTTTTATTGCCATATTCCTAATATCAGAATTGTACCTGGAAGAATAAATATTTGTTGAATGCTGAATAGTCCGATGGGCCCTTATCAAATGCTTATAACCTAAGGTCACTCAGAACCAATTTAAGTGATGCTAAACAGCACAGGAAGTCAGACAGTAAAGAATCAAATTATGAGGGCTTCAGGATAAGCAACCAACCTCTTAAAAGATACCTAAAAGCCAGTAAACTTTGACAATGCATCCCTCATAAGTTTAGTTAGCATTTACTAAGCACCTACTCTGTGAAAGGCATGTGCTTTATACATATTACCTTTAAACCTCATAATGGACTCAAATAGTAGATCTGTTAACCCCCTTGTATTGATGTGAAACAGATTAACTTCTCCAAAGTCACTCATGTAATAAGTAATGGAACCAGAAGGTGAACACAGACATAATTCCAAAGCACTTGCTTGTTTCTATCAAGTTGATTCTTCCTTTTCTTCATGAGTTACTGAGGTAGAGAAATTAGCTTTTAAGTAGGCTATAGTTTTTCCTGTCTCCAGTAAGAATCAAGAGTCCTAAAATGTTAAATGGATAAACTGTCTTTTTGGAATTGTACTCTATATCAAAGCCCTCCTTCCCTCTGGACACTATGTGTGCCTGTCAGCAAAGAGGCAGGCTTAACCATGGACTGTACCATATGACAGATCTGCGATGACCTAACAGGAATAAAATGAGTTAAAAAGTAAATCACTTGCTTAAAGATCAAAATAAGTGACATTTCAAGAGAAAAATTCAGAAAGTTGAACTAATAAGAATGTTATTTTCCTATAGCTATTAAATTCCTAGAATATACTCGATAATTCATGCTTGGATTTCACAGTGGTCTACCAAATGAATCTGTATAAATCAGTGACATCGTGTCTTTAAACCAGGGAGTAAAAATCACCAGTTAATTTTAGGTATTCCTGAAAGCAGTCCTCCAAATACCAGGGATCAAAGCTGAGTCAGTGGTCAGATTCACTAACTACTACATGATGTTGGCTAAGTCATGTCACTTCTTCAGGCCTCATCTACCTTTATTTTTAAATCAGGGAATTGGCTTTCTAAGAATTCATTAGTTTTTACATTCTATTGTTCACACTGAATGACAGTACATTTACATAATTCTTTAGTTACAACCTTAAACTCGTATTTTCATGGCAAGCCTAGAAAGCATTACTAACGGTCAGGCTGCCTCATTTCAGCAGATCTCAGCAAAAGCTGCCTGTCAGGGAGCTGTGGTATCTCAAAACTTCTTTTATGGAAATACAAATGCCTTAGCACTCTGAAACTTCATCCAGGTGACACCCAATGTCACTTTAAGTTACTAATTTCCATCCCAAGGGCTTCCCACTCACTACAATGAGAAAATCTGACGCAGAGGGAAATATGAAACTTCTTTTATCCTTTTATAACTTGATACAGGAAAAAGTGCCTCCAAAGAAAGACCATGATAAAATGCAAAATATTTCTATATGGCAAGTATGAGCTATATGGGAATCACTAATGATTTAAAAAATACTGCTCTCTAAAATAAATACATGCAAAAATAATACACTTGTGGGCTATGTAAGGCATTTTTCTTTATTATTTTTCGGTTTATCTTAGTAATGCCAGAAAAATAACAGCCGTTATTTTCACTTTAAATGCAAACCAAATACTGCTGCACACAGAGTACAAAGATTACCTATGAACATGGTTAGGTACAAAGGCCATATTAGATGTATAGACCACACTTTGTTCTTACATCAAAGTAAGACTGACAGAGCAGTTTTTTTTTTGACAATTATTTTAGCAAATAACCGTGCTACTAAACAAAGGCAAATACACATATATACACAAACATGTCTCAACTAAAATTATACATGTCACTTTGACAAATTCTCTGGTGGTTTCACCAGATTATTTGCACCCCAAAGTTCCCTGCCCTAATCCCGCCCCCAAATGCTGACTTGATCTGAAGAAAAAAATTAGAGATGTTCTTAATTAAAGGCACATTTGGCAGCTACTGAAAGTGGCATGCATCTGGCACAGGTGCGCTCTCCCTAAGCCACACCACATGTACCTTCCATCTGTTATGTATCTTGTTTCTTTGAGTGGTAGTCCAATGTGACCCACCATTAGCTAACTTGCTTTATAATTCTGCAGCAATTGGCTACTTAATGCACTATTTTCATTAAAGGCAAAAGGGAAATTTTGCTCACAGTCGACAGAAAATGCACTTTACGGTGTCAAAAATGGAAAATAAGGCATGGAATTTACTAAACAAGTTACAAGTGCTTTTGTTGTTTAGATTTATAATATAGACTTCATGCTTAAGAAGAGCTCAAAAAATATTTCATTGGCTCATGTATAAGGGATTATGAAATAATTTTAAAAGTTAGTAATGAGATGTTTCAAAGAAGAAAAATATTGAATAAAATCATCATGTTCCCTTATAAATAATTTTACTGCATAATTCTTTCTGCCAAACCAGTATTAACCTTGTGATGTTTATTTACTGGTAAAGATTAATGTGGAATACAACGGGACCTATACTTGTGTAGTCATACAATATATGTTAAAAGAATAAGTATACCTATTCACAGCAGCAGAATACCATGAAATAAATGGTTAAATTGTTTCTAAATCTGAGGGAACAAAAAGGTTTTCCTCAATATGTACAACACTAATTGGGACACTCCTCCTCCATTTATTTTGCTGAGCCACTTCTTAAAAGTCTGAATTTGTCATATTAAAAGACAATGAAGTACAAGATTAAAGTAAGCCAAACTTGAGAATTAAGATCATGATCATAAATACCAACTAATTTTTGGTTTATGTAAGGTAATTTTTGATTTATGGAGGGGAAAAAAAACCTTTAAGAATTTAGAATCATAATATAGCCTCCGGCTGACATAGTAATTGTTCACTGGACTGTTGTTGATTGTAGTATTAGTGTGGTATGCTCTTTGTTAAATTCAGATCCGTTAAAGCATCCTTGAGTTGAATGGTAACCTACTAAACATAACTTGATGCCCAACAACCTTTAAATAAGCAAAATCTCAGTGTTTGTATACTTCCTGATAATGTATAGTCTTAAAATACATTTGGAGGACTGGGAAGAGTAAATAACCTGTCTTTCAATAAATTTAGAAACACCTATTTCTTATCTGTTCCTGTTTTAAAAAGTGCGTAGATGGGAAAAGCTTTTCTTTATTTATATTGATTATCAGCCCACTAAGTAAAGTCAGCCTTGAAATATTTTCATTTCTAAAAGAGATGTTCCACATTTTAGAATGTGGTTAACAAAAAGTCATGCTGCATTTACCCCCCTGTAATGTCCAGGATTCAAAAGCAGAATTTTGTAATGATGCATTTATATTCTCTGGCATTTCTGGTCCGTCATTAAGTATATTTTTGTTACAAGGATAAATTTGTCAACTAGTTAATGATGTTTCATACTGAGAAGAAGGTGAGGGTACTGTTCTCTCACCTCCACGTAAGGGCATCCAGCTGGAATTTTTCTTATCAATTACCACTGTAGAAAATATTTTTACCCAAATGTCACAGTTCAGAATAAAAATATCCTCTATCCACAATGCATATAAAGCTGTTGCACAGTGAAGTGGTCTTCTAGAACCATGGGGTACAAGAATAGTTCCCTTTAGGAGAAATAAGATTAGAACTCCAAATTTGAATTTTTCCTCTTTATAGATGATAGATTGAAAAGGGATTATCACCTTATTGAAGGCTAAGACATTGGCCAAAGACATATTGAGCGGGGTCCAATGTGATTTTTATCAGGTTCTTATTTGAAATGGCCCTGGGGCAATTAAAAAGAGAAGTAATCCATGAGACATAAAAAGGAAAATCCTAGGGACAACGAGGCTGGCGCGGTAAAAAGTCCTGGGAGATTTCTGGACTGTGTATCATGATTAGCTGTAGCAGCACTAGTAAGTTGGCTTAGATAAATACTGTTGAGTGGATGGTCTTATGGACACTTTGCATCCAAGAAGGGATATGAAATTAATTTTTTAGGACACTTTTCCAAGAAGAAATATTTTATAAAGAGAAAAATGGCTACCATCATAGGAATGGTATAGATATTGAACAAAAAGGATCCAACTCTAATAAATAAGAAAATAGGATAGATTGCCTAATGATGGTGCAGTTAATATACCTTCTGGTCTTAAAGGACTACATCTGTACTATCGTGATGTATATTTTATGCTTTAATAAATACAGGAAATTATTAAAGTACTAAGTTCCCACCATGTTGCAGCACTCCTAAAAATGTCTCTAATGGTGTGGTGAACAGAATTGCGGAAATGTTGTTTCATTATTCAGAGGATACATGCAGACGCTGATGAACCACATAACTCTAAGGATGGAATACTGCATATTTCACAGACATTATAGTGGAGATTAATAAAATGTTTTCTCTTCAACAAGGTGCATGCACTTCAGTCACAGTATTTGTTAGACTCAGAAGAACAGTACATACACTTTGTGAATAATCCATATTATGATAGTAATGATGCAGGTAGATGTTCTATTATGAATAGATTTGATAAAGCAGAAAACCTCAAGCAAGGTAGAATGTTCCATATAAACCTTAACAAACTGTATACATGTTGCTTAGGAACTTAAAACTTACTTACAAAGTTCTGCTTAAAAGATACCCATCCTATTCTAACCAAGTATCTTTCTATATGCCAAACTGTGACTTTAGGTCATTCTTTAGGATTAAGACATATATCCAGAACTAGAAACCAAGGCGTACCACAATACGTGCTTTTATGTTTAGTGTTTTTGTGTGTTTTTCAACTAAAAGAAATAAGAATCAACCATTTTCTTCATATAATAATTTAATATATGCCAGCCAAACAAAGTATTTGTATCTTTATTCAATTAAATTAAAACAGACCTGCCAGGTATATTATATAACATTCACTATATACATATGATTTAGGCAATGCAAGATAATTCTAGATATGCTGATTACTCAACTATTAGTAAAACATGAATGGTGTCAGTGATGCCCAGCAAGTGCTCTTTTTCACATTGGATGCCTGCATTTCCATGGTATGGTTAGAGGGATAGATATGAGCCATGACATGGATTACCAGTAAACTTTTGTGGGAGAAGGAGGGAAAATGACAATCTAGCATAGATTAACAACAGTCTCCTAAATGCAAACAGAATACTTGACAGTTTTTTTTTTTTAAAGTTCTTCTGTCATGTTGTTAATGACGCAAAACTTCTTTTTTGAAGGCAACACCACCACATTTTGTTTGGGTGTGTGGGGACAGGTGAGGGGGAATGCTCTTAAAATTGATATAATTATTCCTAAAACAACAACAACAACAAAAAAGTACCTCTTTGGTGAAGCCTCGGTACCCATTCAGTTCACTGTAATAATCTGTAAACAGGACTGTAGTACAGTGCTGGGCCTTGATTTCAACAAGGTCAGGTACCACAGCCTTTCCTCACAGTCCTTTGAGTGATTTTTAAGAAAATATTCTAAAGTAGAAGAGTAAAGCAAAGGAAAACAAAGGAAGATATTAAGATCCCTGTTTAAGTTTTTTTTAAAAGTGCATAATTTGAATTACAAAAACTGTCATCAGGTGGGCCTGCTGGACACCAGACTGTTTTCCATCCCTTTTATGATAAAGATCACTTCACAAAAAGAGGACTCCAGCCTACTGGCCAGAAAAAGTCCCTTTACTTGATTTTCAGGTGCAATCAGTTGTCCAATTCCTCTAGGTCAGTCTTTCCATATTCTAAACTGGAATACCATTTCCACTTTATAATTACATCTAGGTTAAAATTCATTGTCTTATACTGCATCTTGAAGAAAAGTTGTTAGTGTTTGGAGTTCTCATTTTAACTCCTCAGTGCTGGCACATTCAGTGCATCCATTGCCAGCAATGGATTTGGGGCTAGGAAAATATACATCCCAGTACAGAGGAACTCAGGAAGAATGGGCATTCTCCAACAGTGGTGGTCCATCTCTGTGCATGGATGGGTGTGTGTGCTCCCTTTTGTAAGTTTTTGGAGGGAGTTTAGGGATGTGTTGAGAAGTGCTTTGTCGTGGAGGAACAGGCGGCCCAGCAATGGAATGAAGGTCCACTTCTTGTGTCAATGGTGGTGATGGCAGATGTCTTCTTGTGCCGTGAGGAGAAGGTGTTTGAGGAGGAGGTGGTGTAAAGGGGGAGGGGCTATTTGGGAAGAAGGCATTGCCATGGTCACTTTTTTTGCCCAAAGGGGGAGGCTGGAGATGTAGTGGTGAGCTTGAGAAAACATCAGGTGTCCTCACAGGTTCTCGTGGTGGTAATAAGGGAGGGCTTTCAGGAGGATCTGATATAGAGGTCCGGTCTGATATTGAATATCGTGGTGAATAGGCTTTTGATGTGGGTTGCCTAGGAGGAATGGCTGGGGGGCTGTCCAAATGCTTAGACATAATCTAACAAATGAAAAAAAGAATAAAATACACATTTATTAATAAATTTATGAAGTACCATGACTATATTAAGAATTAAGTTGGGGTTTTCAAACATGCTATTGGAAGGATGCTAAATGTGGAACAGGTAATTTTACCATATGTTTTCTTTTTAATTAAAAAAAAATTTTGAGGGGGCAACAGGGCCTTGCTCTGTTGCCCAAACTGGAGTGCAGTAGTGTAATCATGGCTCACTGTAGCCTTGACCTCCCGGGCTCATGTGATCCCTCCACCTCAGCATCCCAAGAAGCAAGAACCACTGGCATGCACCACCATGCCCGGCTACTTTTTTTCATTTTTTTGTAGGGTCGCGGTCTTGTTATGTTGCCAAGGCTGGCATCTGTTTTATATGGGAGGTTCTGCCAATTCATAGAAAAAAAATTTTTTTGCCAAAGTTTTTACTTTAATGTTTTTCCTCACAAGTTTTTGTTTGCTACTGCTTGCTTCGCTTGTCACTCAATCTAAGAGCGTTTCTAATTTAGCATAAATTACCTATTTTATAATTTTAACTATATGAACATTCATGAAGTTCTACAAAGAATGTCTTGACTTATCCTGGTGCTCTGTTCTCTGGACAGCTTAAGAACTAATGAATTAAGTTGACAGCTGGCCAAAAAGAAAAAAAATTAAATAAGTAGAAATAATAGCTATTTTGAGCCTTTAGAGTATCTTCCAAACCCAGAATTTTCATGAAAACTCCATTTAAAAGTATGTCAGATTTACTATTAAGGGCTCAGATAAATAACTTTTAGCATATGCCAAGATACAGTTTGACTTATAATGTGCCTTCATACAAAGCTTCAGGATTTTCTCTCTGTATGTTTTAAAGAACTGCTTGAAACCAAACTCTTCTTACTTTACAGATTAAAGCTTTTGTTTTTTTCCCGAAAATAACCATAGCCTTAGGTTTACAATGGTTTTGAAAGCATGCCAAAAAACTACCTTCAGAAGAAAAGAAATAAACATTACTGCATGCTAAATCCATATGTAATCCTTGTTTAAACAATTAAGCCCATATACTCTGAAATGTTAACTTATCCCAGTGAGAACTAAACTAGATATAAGCAGTTTATAACATAACTGTAATGATTCCAATTTCTACATAACAAGATTTCCTACTTTACCTTAGATGGTGAAGATTCTGCTGGGGCAGATTCTGGTCGTCTTCGTGGAGGAACAGGAGGAGGGACAGGCATTTCATCAGTGCCTTTGGTTAAACTTATAGATGATACGGAAGCAGATCCTGTAGGATGTTAAATTTTTAAGAAAAAGTTCACAGGAATTTTATTTCATTTATTTATCTTGAAAAGGCTTAGCTGGAAACTGCTTATAATTAAAAGTAATGTATAGAAGTACCAAAAGCAGTTCAATAAACCAATACCCAATAGTATTTCATTTATTAAAGCAAACTGCCATAAAAGCATGCAGACATTTTTTAGCAGAATATTTAGAGAAAAGCTGCCTAAGATATTCTGTTATTTTGCCTGAACAAAGTAACATTCCCACTGTTAATCTATTATTGGAATTTTTAATTGGGTCTGATTCTCAGATGTCTAGGAGACAGTGAGCTACTGAAAATCTTTGGAATGGCAATTTTTAGATTCTATAATGGGTTCACTTTTTTCTTTGACTTTATTAGAATTTATAGAACTTCCCCCACCTTACTGGATAGTCCCTGGGAGTAGAGATCCTGCTCTTAATCACTCTCTCTAATGTCTCTCCCTCGCATTTCTCTCAAAGGATGCAAGGCAAAGAATCATAGTGTCTAGGTGAGGGGGCTCTCCTCATTTTGTTTAGTAATAGGCTCTCCTTTGCCTGTAAGCAAAAAGAGGCTCATTATACTTTAAATCTAAACATTTTACCGGCGATGTGCACTATTCAAGACAACTGAGGCAGCCCTGACAGTGAAAACGGAAATTACACTAAAATCTAATGAACCTAAGTTGGTGAACTGGCACAAAAAAGGTAAGTAAAGCTACTAATTGGAACCTCTCTTACAGACATTTATGGTAACAAGAACATAAGGTAGGCATATAAATAATTACAGTTTGGAAAACAACACATGTTGGTTGTTAAGTTTATACACACTATAAAAAGACATGAAAAAAAACTTAAACCATCATTCAAAATTATACTTGGCAGTTTTTTTCCCTTTAAGCATTAAGCTTTTTGTCAATTATATGTTATAACAATATAGATCTTAAAAAGAGTACTTTGTGTACTGATATTATTAAAATGATCAACATTTTGATCACCTACCTTTTTCCTTGAGAATATACAGTTAATTCAGCTTGCAACTAGTATTTTCCATTGTACACATTTTGAAATTACTTGTATGAAAGGACAGTAAAAAAAATATTGGCTTAAAATAATTAATATAGTGAAATTTAGTGAATTGTTAGTTTACCTTAAAATTAAAATGGAGCTTTATTTTGTTTATCAGTATTTAGGCTATACTTTGAATAATTACAATTATAAAAAAGTTATTCTAAAGTCAAAAGCAGTTGTCTATAATCCATCCTGCCATCAGGCTAAGTACATTTTGTGATTTAGAAACTGCATGTAGCTGCCAGCATTCCCATATGCGCATGCATGCTCTTGCTTTTTTTTTTTTTAAAGTTGAGCATTAAAATATATTTAGAACTCTACAGTTGGAAAAAAGAAATGGTTAAATGTGGAAGCCACTTATTTAATAGGTTCTTTTAAGACAGAAACAAGGTTTTGTAAAAAGCATGAAAAATACATAAATTTAAGCAAATCATTTATGATAAAAAGATAGCACAAGTGAAGGCCTCACTTCTAGGATGTTGCAAGCAAGGTACCAATGCTGCCAGACCCAAGAAGAGTTTTAGCAGGAAAGGTTATACTTGGTTTGATTTTTAAAGCCAAAGCAAGAATTATGAGTCTTAAACCAAATATACTAACTTGGGCCATAGGGCAGTGTAACTTGGATAAAGACGGTATCATTGCCTGTGAAAGGAAACAAGAAAAAGTAGATTTTTTTCTTTCATTGATATATTCAACTTATCTGCAAAAATTTGTATTTATGATGAAAATGTTATTGTCATTCTAGTTTTAAAGAATGCTGTAAACGTTTATAGTAAAATCTCATTACTACTTACTTTTCAGAAGAAAAAACTGGTATCATATTGGGAATTTAAAAGGTTCCTTCTAGATTTACTTGATCTCATAATAATTAAATGAAAAACATTCATGAAAACACTAAAATATCCTATTTTACTGAAAGACTTTTTAAAATGTAGAAACCCAATTCAAGCAAAAAGTTCAGCTGGATGTATATAAATATGCTGTTTACTAAAGATTATTTTGAAAATTCAAACTTGTAAAACAAGTAAATTTATTGTATATAAATAGAAAAATAAAAAAGAGTTACTAATTACATGTCTTTCAAAAATGTTCTTGGGGTGTTTATTCTCATCACAAAATAACTAGCACTCTGGATATTTAAACAAGCTCAAAAGTGATACAGGGTTTTTCCTTTTATAGTCATAAACATTTTTTTTTTTTAAAGTCAATAAACATTTGGTGCTAGGACTCATTTTACATAGGAAACTCTGATAAATTTAGAAAGTCTAATTTCAACAATATTATTTTAAGAAAAAAAAATTGAAAATCAAAAGCGAAAGCCCCAAGAGCATTAAAGTAGGAAAACTGAGACAAAAGGCTAAATGATCTATACTGTTGTTTCTAAATCAATATAGTTGTTTTATATTATGCTGTCTCATATTAACAACACATAGAACAGATAACATTATAATATCCAAGAAACTAAAATCATACTAGACTGAGCCGATTTAATTCATATATATATTTTTACACTCTAAGCAATCTCTCACATAATTTGGAACATTAATTTTATTCAAGCACATTTGGTCAGAAGGAAGATAATCTCACATTCCAGGTTTGGCTGTCATGACTTCTGTTAACTTGATTGTTTATATAGATACAGTAGTCTTATTTTCTAGGCAGCCCTCATTTCAAGTAATCTGTCCTCTTATCTATTTTCAATATGTACTGATATTTGGAACCTATGATTCCTAAGTGTAGCAATCCAGCTAATTCTAATATTACCTTTCAGAAGATTAAAATTCATTTTTATATTCTGAAATTACATGAAGCTGTTGCTCTGCCAATGATTTCCTTTTCTATTAGTCACCTATAATTGAAGATTGCCTGGTTGTAAAAGGGATCCAGAAATCTTTCATAATAGAGATTAAAGGAGTATCTAGCTTTGTTGTTTACCTATTTATATATGTCCTACTTTTCTTCGAAAAAAAATAAATATATCTCCTGGAGACAGGCCTCAAGAACATGATAGTACATTTAATACATTATAGGAATAGGAATAAAATTAAAGCACAAAGCTCATGACTGTTACAACTGAAGTCATTCTGAAAGAATAATTATACATATGCATGCACACTTGTGTACACAGATGTAAACTTGGCTTTGAGTATATTTATATATAGCACAGGCTTTTTTAGACTCATGCATTTGGTAAATTTGGGGCACTAGTTGCTTCGTCTTACTGCCTGGAAAATGCTACAAAAATTCTTTCAGAAATTTACACACTCTAATCAAGAAATATATGCTAGAAATTCTTGTCAGTTAGATACTGAAAAAATTTACAAATAATGACTTAGGAATGAAATCTAATTAATTTTTAAAACAGTATTAATTTATTAAGCATAATCCCAGATGACAGACAAATGGTCCTCAATCTTGGCTGTACATTAGAATCCTATGGGAAGTTTTTAAAAATACTGATGCCCAGGTACCAATGCCAGTTTAATGTGGGCTGAGCCTACGTATTCTTTTTCTAAGCTCCTCAACAGACTAAACTACACAGTCAGGGTTGAAACCACTCTGAAAGATACTCCCCAGTTTATATAGGAGTCATTCTTGATAGAAACAAGCATTTTCCTATAGAAAAAAATATATAAATGATAGATGATAACTTCTTAAACTCATAAAAGCCTGGTAAACACAAATGTATTTGAGATTAGAAACTCATCACCTACACCAATCTTCCAGGAGGAAAAGCCTTGCATATCAGCTTAACATGCTTGTAATACAATCTTTTTGTTGGTAAAGAGTCCCCCTAAGGGATGAAGATACAGAGACCTCTGACTCCCTTTTACAACCAGGGAGTCTTCAAACAGGAAGGTAACAAGAGCCTTTCATCTTTCTCTCCTCTCTATTATAGCAGTAGAAACAAGTAGTGAGCTGGTGATCTTTTCTCTTTTTCCCAGCAACTGTCATCATCACCTCAAAGCTAGACCTGGCCAGGGTAAGTTGTGGAACAGGGCTTTGAATGTATATATGGCAGGACTAAGTAGGTGGCCACTTCTCTGCCCTGTCTTTACCACAAAGCTTTCCATGACCACTCTTGCCCATTCTGAGGTCATCTTTTGATAAGCTTCTCCAGTATTTATTCATCACTTTTTTAAAATTTAACTATGAATCTCTTTGCACTATGAATATTTTTAATCTCTCAGTAAGACTGCAAGCTTTCCCAATGAAGACATGTAAGTGCTTAGCAAGGAGTAAAAAACATGCAGGAGATACTGGCTGCAAGAATTAATTATAGGTTTAAAAGTAATTATTTTGGGGAAAAAACAGTAAGAGTAAAAAAGAACAGTATTATAACTGATAAAAAAAATTCTGCTCAAACTTTGCCTTTTGAAAAACTTAAACAATGGAACTCTGTACTGCTTTGTATTGAGTGGAGTATGTTGGGATGACATATGACTGCAGTCAAGGCAGTTGTTTTCTGTCAGGCCCTGAGGGAAACAAGAAAGTAGGTATTCACTCTGGTGGCTAAACAGTGGGTAGCAAGTTGGAGGCTCTGGGTGATCTTCTGACACTCGCAGATCTGTTAAGCAGAAGTGAAGACAAAAGCATGTGGAGGAGACCTTTAATACACAAAGGCAACTGAGAAGTTTTAAGGAAGGGATTAATATAGCACATGGTTATTTTCAGTTTTTACCAAAGGCAAAGGGAGCAGTAAGAGTTTTTCTTTATCACAGATGAAGAGAAATCGAGAAAACCCTCAAGTCTAAGGTTACAAAGACTAACTCCTGAAACAATGTTTTCTCCACTTGTCCAGCTGTTTTAATACTGTTAACTTAATACTATTATAACTACTTATAACAAAGCAGGATCCAGAGCACTGCATTCTAGAATGATTTCTTCTTCCCTACTGAGTCATTTAAAGATTCAGCACTAGTAGAGAACTTAATGTGCTTATCTCCTGTTTTGCCACCTCTTTCATTTTTAGCTACTTAAACAAAGAGAAGTAGAATTTGCAATTGATGACTTTTATGTGGTTTCAATAACACATTTATTTGAGAATCCTTAATGATACAGACCTACAGCTGCCTGCTCTAGGGGAAAAAAAATCCTGCAAAGAATTAAATGGGTCAGAATAAATAATGATTTTAAATGAGATGTACTGAAAAGGTGCTGGTTTCATTTCATTACTTAATTTAGGGGCTTGGCAAGTTGAGGAGAATGGGAAATTTTTATTTGGTGTCTATTTGAACTTATCAAAAATATCTGACAGCTTATTATTTGTGTCACATGACTCCATGGCCAGGCACAGTGGCTCATCTGTAATCCAGCACTTTGGAAGGCTATGGCAGGAGGTTTGTTTGAGGCAAAAAGTTTGAGATCAGCCTGGGCAACAGAGCAAGACCCCATCTCTACCAAAAATTTTATAAAATTAAAAAAAAAAAAAAGACTCAGTGATCTTCAGTCACCAAATAATGCCAAGTCATAGTATTATCAAGACAAATACACTTTGAGACAGGGTCTCACTGTTACCCAGGCTAGAATACAGTGGCATGATCACAGTTCATTGCAACCTCAAACTCCTGGACTCAAGCAATCCTCCCACTTCAGCCTCCCAAGTAGCTGTGACTACAGGTGCACACCACCACTCCCAGCTAATTTTTTTATTTTTTAGGAGAGATGGGGTCTCACTATATTGCCCAGGCTTGTCTCAAACTCCTGGCTTCAAGGGATTTTCCTACCTAGGCCTTCTAAAGTGTTGAGATTACAGGCGTGAGCCACCATGCCCAGCCCAAATACAGTTTAGATGGCACAAAGACTACTGAGTAACTACAAATGTATGTATACTACAGGAAGAAACCAATGGATTCTGGACCAAATTTCAAAACAATAATATACTACCAAAGAATTATTTTAAGTATATTTTTAGTTAGTTACATTTCTTCCAACTGAGAGAATCTTAAAAATCGAATTTGTCCCCCAGGAGGCACAAAAAAAGTATTTTATCTGAAAGCAGAAAGCGAATTAGCAGACTGGAATGATAAACCAGAAATTCTAACTTTGAGGTTAGTGTTTCTCAACTTCCTCCCCCATAATAATGTCATGCTGCCTCCAGTATTAGATTCTATTATGTCAAATATTAGGGGGGAACTTGATTAGCACATCGAGCTAAGACAGCCAACAGTAAGAGCATGTAGAAATGGTCATGAAAGAGTTAAAGGTAACTGGGTTCAAGTTGTGATTCAATAATGAACAAATGAGAAAAGATTCGTAGAAGAGCTTTAAAGTTTCACATGAAATTAATTAGAAAATTAATGGTGATCTAGATTGAAAAGGTAGCCTTTCAAAAGACCAAATAAAGGTAAGTTGTACAGTTTGGCAACCACTAGCCACATGTGATTATTGAGCATCTGACTCTGGCTTGTCTGAACTGAGATGTGCTGTGTGTAAAATGCACACTGGGTTTTAAAGACTTAGAACAAAAAAAGGGAACATAAAATATCTCAATCATAAATTCTTTTATTGATTTCATGTGAAATGACAGTATTTCTGATATAGTAGGTTAAATAAAATGTATTAAAGTTATTTTTGCTTTTTCTAATGTGGCTACTAGACATTTAAAGTTATATATGTGGCTCACATTATATTTCCACAGGACAGTGCTGGTCTAGAAATAAGAGATGGATAAGCAGTAGTGTGCAGTCTGTGAGATTTGTTTGGCTGCACTGAAAAGCATAGACAGTATAATAGCAGACATTATATACCATTAGGGTACCATTGGGTAGACAAGAAGGGCTTAAATCTTATACATTGCAAAATTTAAAGCTACTAAAGAATTTGATGGGGAGTAGATGAGTGTACCCTGCCTAGTATGCAAATATATGTTAAGTATCTTTTATCTGAAATGCTTGGGACCAAAAGTGTTTTGGATTTCAGAATATTACATCATACTTACTGATTTAGCATCCCTAATAGAAAAATCTGAAATCTTCCAATGAGCATTTCCTTTGAGCATCATGTTGATACTTAAAAAGTTTTGGGTTTTAGAACATTTTGGATTTTGGATTTTTGGATTAGGGATCAGCCTGTATAATAATTCTGGGGGCAGGCAACATTTGAAACATGGGACTACAATTAATTGTAGATTTTAAGAGTAATCTTCATTTCCTCTGGATATGAGGAATGCATTTGAAAAGCTCAAATGAAATTTAAATTGCCAGTTTTATCACTAGGTCTTTCATTAAAGTATCATAAATTTAAAGAGGGCTGTTCTAGCAGATTATTTTTTAGAAATTTCAAGTTGATGGAGTTTAGAATTTGTCTTATATTTTAATAATGGTATCTTTTGAAATGGCATTTGACTTATCTACAAGTTCACATATATATAAAAATAACAGATTCTTTTTTACCTTTAGCATGTATAATACTAATAAATACCTTAATGCACTTAGAATTTTTGCACCTACTTGAGTGAAAAGGGCTCGAATGATCGGAATCAAATACACTGCAAACATCTGTGGCACTGGAAGCACCAGAAGCAGGCGGAGGTGTTAACGGTGTTCTTGGAGAATTTGGTGCAGATGCTGTACTTTCTGTTTCACTTTCAGGGATCCTACTATAACTAATTTTCCTTGGCTCCTGCTGAAGAGGTGTGGGATGCCTCATGGTACCTGGTCTTGGGTTTGATGGACGAACACCAGGAGATTTTAGGGGATAGCTATATTTTTTTGGCTGTAGACATATCAAAAGAAACACAATACTTTAAACACTGTAATAGAAAGGAAGATTCTTCTATATGTGCCTGGTAAAAATCAGCTAATATATAGGAAAATCATAAATCACTAACAAGGACATAATGATTCAAATAAAAGTAGAAAATTTAAAGTGTTAACATTCTATTTTGCTGAAGCCCTGGGTTATCTAAATTTAAAGAATGCATTTCTTTAAAAAACTTTTAGTCCTATAAATATTAGACTATTTGTTATTTAAAATATTTTTGGATGGAAGTTATTCTAAAATGTGTATTTCCCTGGTTTTTAAAATAGACTATTTTGAGCAAATTTAACCTTGCTGAAAAGCTGCGATCATCACTATGAATTACAATACCTTCCTATCGTGTAATACAGTGATGCCGTTAGGAACATTTGAGATATTTACAAATACATTGAATTACCCCAATTTTCATTTGTGTATGTATGTTTTATGGCATTTTCCTTGCAAAATGATCATTTCTCAGTGTTATGAGTATATCAGAGTGCCTCAGTGCAGCAGATTATATACCTATTTCTAATTTTCTATTTTTAATTCATCTTATTAAAAACTGAACAAAGGCTTGAGAAATTTTCTTGTCAGGCAATTGCATACACTTTAATTAAAAGACATTATGTGATTTATCTTGGTCACTTAGAAGCCACCTATGTTTAATTCCAGCTTCTTGACTTACTGTTTTTTTTTTTTTGTTTTTTTTTTTTGAGACAAGTCTTGCTCTGTCTCCCAGGCACTGGAGAGCAGTGGCACGATCTCGGCTCACTGCAACCTCCTCTTCCTGGGTTCAAGTGATTCTCCCGCCTCAGCCTCCCAAGTGGCTGGGACTACAGGCACCCACCACCACGCCCGACTTTTTGTATTTCATTAGAGACAGGGTTTCACCATTGGCCAGGCTGGTCTCGAACTCCTGACTTCAGGTGATCCACCTGCCTTGGCTTCCCAAAGCGTTGGGATTACAGGCACGAGTCACTGCGCCCGGCAGATTTTTTACTTTTTTTTATGAATAAGAGAGTACATAGTCAAATCAGTGAGCTGATGATTCTGAACATAAATTTGGCCAGGCACTGAAAGTAACAAAAAACAATGGAAACTTTATTTTCCCAAGAAAGTACTGTTAGCAAAACTTGGTATTTTATGGCTGATTAATAATTGAAAGTTTTAATAAGTCATTATTTTTAAAATGTCATAAGTAGATATACTTATTATAAGTGAATTAGTATAAATTCATTCAATTTCCTGTTCTTAAAATCTTAAATAACATTTTTTGAGGTAAAAAAAATTTAAAAACATACAATATTTGCTCAATTTCATCATCTTTGGTATCAGTATTTCCTCAAATTAATATTAATATTCATTTATTTGGAAGCAAGTGGGATATTCCTGGGCATAATTATTAAGTACTTTTTCATTACTTTTAACTATCACATGTATACTTCATCCCCAAATACCTTTATAGGAAACTAATCTATATAACACATATGGTAGTAATGATATCACCAGATGTAGATGACAACTGAAAAAAGTATATAAACGTAAAAGAAATATAAATATACAAATGCTTACAAATCTTGGGAGAGGCTTAGGGTTTCGTGGTTCTATTTCTAGGGATTTGTTGAAAAGATAATCTGTAAATTCTTTTTCCATGCTATTTCCCATTGGATTCAAGTTTTCAAAGAACCTCTAAAATAAATGCAAAGAAAAAAAGTTAATATTAAAAATTATAAATTCAGTTTGAAATTCATGGAAAGAAAACATTTAATGTAAGTAAATTTCTTTTAAGATTTGTTTTACTTTTTCTCCCCTATAAAATAAACCTGCCTTTTATTAGGTAGTTTATAAACTTAGTCAGAAGTATGAAACTTTAAATAATTCAACTTACTTTGATATCTGATTCTACTCGTAAACAGTAAGGCTGATTTTGGTACTGCTGGATCTCTCCTGTTATTTCTGCTACTTTCCTCCTTTTGCTAAAGTTTATAAGCTCTTTTCCATGTCTTTTTAGGACCTCAGGGTTGCCTTCTTCTGTTTTCAAGATATTAGTGAGATAAATTCCTAGAAGATACAATGGAATCATTTCAAGGGTAAAGAAGGAAAATGCGAGTTTTTTTCTATTTCATTAATTGTGGGTATATTATTCTGTATCATCTCAGTTGCCATAACAAAAAAACAAAGGCTTAGATTTCCATAATATGAAAAACAGCAGCTTAAGAGAAAGTATCTGTGAAAGTCTTAAATTTTATAAACATCCAAGGAAAAGGAAGAGATCAAATTTAATAAAATTAATACATTTTTTAGGAAGAATAATCAATTTTCCATACCCCCTCCAAACCATTGTTATTTGATGTAAATCACAGTTTTGTTAAAGGAACTTTAAGAATAACTTTGTCACTAATGACACATCATTTCTGGCAAACAGGAAAAATGCTACATTCAGAGGATCATAATTTCTGCTTAGTCAGCTCTGGTGGCCCCACAAGAGGCTGTTATGATTTGCAATTCAGAAGTAGTACTATTTGGATAGGATTACTCATGGAAATGTAGAAGTTTTTCCAAGCCTGTCGAACACAGGACTGCATACAATTTATGTATATTCTGGTCTTCAATAGTTTCTAGACTTAGTGGCAACCTGGTAATTGATTTCCTGTTTCCCCAACACTATAGCTGTGCACTAGACGAGGAGAATGAACAGAATAACAGGCACTTTCTATTCTAGCATAAAGGCTCTGGAACCAGCTCTGCTGCTTTCTCTATATGTGATATTATTATTATTGTTAATTTTTTCTTTTTTTTTTTTTTGAGATGGAGTCTCACTCTGTCTCCCAGGCTAGAGTGCAGTGCACTGCAACCTCCACTTCCTGGGTTCAAGCAATTCTCCTGACTCAGCCTCCTGAGTAGCTGGAATTACAGGCATGTACCACCACACCCAGCTGATTTTTGTATTTGTAGTAGAAATGGGGTTTCACCATGTTGGCCAGGCTGGTCTCTAACTCTTGACCTCGAGTGATCTGCCTGCCTTGGACTCCCAAAGTGCTGGGATTACAGGTGTGAGAACACTGTGCCCAGCCTATGTGCATGATCTCATGAAAATTGCTTAATTAGTCACTCTATGCCTCAGTTTTTCTCATCTGTAAAATGAGGACAGGAGGGTTGCTGTGAAAAACAAATGAGTGAATATATGTATGAGCTTAGAATAGAGCCTGACAACAGTTAAGTATTAATTAGCTATGGTTGTGATTGTTGATGCTGTTGTTGCATCTTGCCCTAATACTGTTCTTATGCTTTTACCTTTTTCCCCAAAGTACTGATTATGATGTTTTGGGGCGGGAAAAGGGAGTGTGAATATTCGAGTTCACTCACTCCCCACATGTGTACTGAGTCTCTGCTGTAAGACAAGTACTGCATTAGGTACTGCAGGTACAAAGATGAGAAAGACCTACAGTAGTCCAGTGCTTAAGGAGTTCCTGACCTCAGGGAGTCCAGAACTTTGAACCAAATTATACTACAGTATAATTTGCTAAGTGCTATATACTAGGAGGTGCTATATTAGTAGTAATGCATATGAGAGCAAAAAGGAGGTATTCCAAACTCTGTCTTGAGCTGGGAGGATTAGAAAAAGTGTAATTAAGTCTCAAAAGGTTGGGCGCGGTTGCTTACGCCTGTAATCCCAGCACTTTGGGAGGCTGAGGCAGGTGGATCATGAGGTCAGGAGTTCAAGACCAGACTGGCTAATATGGTGAAACCCTGTCTGTACTAAAAATACAAAATTAGTCGGGCATGGTGACACATGCCTGTAATCCCAGCTACTCAGGAGGCTGAGGCAGGAGAATCGATTGAACCTGAGAGGTGGAGGTTGCAGTGAGCCAAGACTGCGCCACTGCTGTCCAGCCTGGGTGACAGAGTGAGGCTCTGTCTCTCAAAAAAAAAAAAAAAAAGTAAGTCTCAAAAAATGAGAGGTGTAACGAGTAAAATAAGATAGAAGGGCATTCTAAGCAAAGCAGCAATGAGTATAAAGGCACTGATTCATGATGAAGCTTGCTTGAAAGGCATACTTAGAGATAATATACTCTTTACTATGGCTAGACCATAGGGGTTTAATGCATGGGGTGTAGAGGAAGAGTGGCAGGATATGAGGACAGACACAGGCAAGGGCTGGGTTTGTAGTTCTAAATGCTTTTGTGGTAGCAGCATACCACAGAAATCTTTGGTCATATCCTTGAAAAGATAAAAGGACCCAAATCAATATTGAACAAATCAGCAGTAATGAAATCTGATCAACATCAATGCCTGTTTGGTTTTTAAACATATCCAGTCATTAAGTGCATTAGTTACTTGGTTACTTCTCAGTGCCTAGGCTATGCTTGATGATACATTCATATGACAAAGTTTACTGTGTATTCTAGTAAGCACAGGCTTTTTTATTTTCACTTCTGCCTGTCATTTGGCTTTTACTTTCAGCCATTATACTCTCCTTCACACAAGTTGCATGATCCACTCAGCTCAGTGTTCAGTCTGACAAACATGTCCATAAGAGTATGCATATTCAGTGGCAGCCCAAATCACCTTTCCATACTGGTCACAGATTGATGGTCCATCTGTGAAGAGTTTGTGGGTATTAGTGCTTGGACTGGGTCATGAAATGCTTTTTGTTAAATAGCTTAACTTTTATCTAGGAGATAATTAGGGAATTAACTTTTATCTAGGAGATAATTAGGGAATTATAAGGATCTTTGTTTGCATCCTAGAAGGATTATTTCTAGTTGTACTATGAAGTCAGATGGGTTAGAAGGAGTTAAGACCAGTAACAGGAAGAGCAGTTAGTAGGCTGACAATAGTCCTGGTGAGATGATGAGGGCTGCCTTAGTGTCTATGGGGCTAATGGAGAGTGGATAAATATTTAAGAGGTAGACTTTCCAAGAACTGATTAACTGGTTTGGGGAGGAAATGGGGGCAGTGGGAATGAAGACTCTCAGCTTTGTTTTTGAAAGCACACTTGAATGAAGTTGTGAAAATGCTTATAAGTAGCACTTTAGGATAGTTAAGGATGAAATTTGGAAATTATTTTATGCCTAACTGATGGCTAGCTAAAATAACAAATGAGCACAGCAGTGGTGTCCAAACTTTAATCTTACACTGAATCAGTTAAAAATGTTTAAGCAACTATCCTCATGTTCTCTCTATATACACATATATAATTTAATAAAAACAGTGTATATGTATATATGTATAACAAAAACCTGAGAATTATATACTTACAGTAAAGCTTAGTTGTTTTTCATGTTTTAAAAAATATATAAACACATAGTTATTCCTGTACTTCAGTGTATCATTTAACATACCCTACTCTGGAGGCAGCTATTCTAGGG
Organism: Aotus nancymaae; assembly: GCF_030222135.1. Classification (NCBI taxonomy): domain Eukaryota; kingdom Metazoa; phylum Chordata; class Mammalia; order Primates; family Aotidae; genus Aotus; species Aotus nancymaae. Next base: position 37,795,719 of record NW_026988471.1, read on the forward strand.
AAAGGGAAAAGAGAGCATTATGACATAAAGAAGAGGGCTAAGGCTTTACCTTTTTTTGCTGATGTCTTTCCCATCCTTTCCAGGAGAAAGTGGCTGCTTAGGATTCTAGGTTTCTATAGCATTTGTCCACACTTCAGTCTATACTTTTCTACAATACAGTGTGATACTTACTACACAGTGCTATGACTTATTTCTCCGCTCTTTCGAGGGAGCAGAAACTATGGAACTATATCTATGTCTATTCTTAGCATGTAGCCCTGGACATAACACATAGAGGTATTCAATAAATGTTTTTGATTGAATGAAAGAAGTATATTATTTCAAAATAGAAGAGAGGCATTTGAAAGATAGACCAGGATATGAGAGTCAATTCTAAAATAGCTGGAAAGCAAGAGTGGAGATAAAGCAAATTTACACATAACTGAAGGAGGATACAAGATCAGAGCTGTGTAAAAACAAAGGGCAAAGCCAATGCTAAAGGCTTGTATGTTTGTACACAGATGACCAACTTGATTAAGGTACATCCTTTTACCTTAGAAAAAATTCTATTTTTGAGACACAGTTTCGCTTTGTTACCCAGGTTGGAGTGTGGTGGTGCGATCTCGGCTCACTGCAACTTCTGCCTCCTGGGTTCAAGCGATTCTTGTACCTCTGCCTCCTGAGTAGCTGAGACTACAGGAATGCACCACCATGCCTGGCTAACTTTTGTATTTTTAGTAGAGATAGGGTTTTGCCATGTTGGCCAGGCTAGTCTCGAACTCCTGGCTCCAACCAGTTCGCTCACTTCAGCCTCTCAAAGTGCTGGAATTACAGGCATGAGCCACTGTGCCCAGCTGAAAAAATTCATTTGTTAGCCACATATCCATTCTACCTATAAGTAGAATATTTTAGTTTATGGAGAAAAACTGTGTGATATAGACCTGAAACATCTGGCAGAGCTTTGGAAGGAGTAACTGCCCTACTTTTATTCCGTAAATGGTGGTAGTGCCAGCAAAAGATGGGAATGATGGTAAGGTAACAGAGAAAATATCAGCTGCTGTCCCTGACCCTCCTCCATAGAAGGGGTTTGAAAAACAGTATCCAGAATTTTTGAATAAGAATCTCAAAGGAGTTTCTGTAAACTACCATATAGACAAGATGGAATTCAGAAGCAGCAATAACATCTGGCTTTACCCACTGGGTAAGAACTCCATGAAAGGCTGTCTGACTCCCTGGACTGGTAACTTTTAGCTTAAGAATAGCAAAGATAAGGCAGCAAAACTGACCAGGGTCAGATGTAGATAAACTACCTTAAAGGAGCAGAGGCTCAGTAACTAGGAAGATGAGCAAGAAGAAGGGGTACAAAGGCTGGCAGGTGGGCTGTACCTATCAAACTTTGTGTACCTATCGAAGTACCTACATATGTTTGTATTCACTCAATAAATCACACTACTCACCTTAAAATACCTTATTGAAATCATACTCTAAAATAGGTCTGAACCTTCCTTCTTTCATTTAAGAGCATGTTATGGCTGGGCACAGTGGCTCATGCCTGTAATCCCAGCACTTTGGGAGGCCAAAGTAGGCAGATCACCTGAGGTCAGGAGTTTGAGACCAGCCTGGCTAGCCTGGCCAACATTGTGAAACTCTACTAAAAATACAAAAATTAAAGAACATGTTAAGAAGATCAGTTAAGTTTACAAAGATCTGAGAGAGGACTCTGGACAGTTTCAGTTAATATGAATAAATACCCACCATCAGGGTGATGGAATAGCAGGGGCCAAACAGTCAATAAATGGGTCCTGAGGTTTCTTTTCATGTCTGTGTACCAGAAACCACAGGATATCATGAGTAGCATGACTATAAGCTAGGTGAGCACAGTGACTGTGTATTTTTCACTTCTCTAAGCACCTGACGTTGTCCTAGTACTTATACTCAAGAAATATACACTCACAGAGTGAATGACATAATGTCAGATATATCCAGAGCCTTTCCAGTTCTCTTGAACAAACTGGTAATATAGTCACCATATTTAAGCAAGAACATATAGGCTTTAATATTTTACCAGGAAGAGAAAATAAATGAACTCAGTATTTTAATCAAGAATGTAAAGGATCAGGCTGGGCACAGTGGCTCACACCTGTAATCCTAGCACTTTGGGAGGCCAAGGCGGGTGGATCTCTTGAGCTCAGGAGTTCGAGACCAGCCTGGGTAACCTGGTGAAACCCCATGTCTACAAAAAAAAAAAAAAAAAAAAAAAATACAAAAATTAGCCAGTCATAGTGGTTTGTACCTGTGGTTCCTCCTACTTGGGGGGCTGAGGCAGGACAGTCGCTTGAGCCCATGAGATGGAGGTTGCAGTGGGCCAAGATGGTGTCACTGCACTCCAGCCTGAGTGACAGAGTGAGACCCTGTCTTAAAAAAAAGAAAAAAATGTAGGGGGTAGGGGAAAGTCCTCAGGAAAACTAGGAATTAATAATGATTTTTTAAACCTCATAAAATCAGCAGAAAATTAGAGACCTTATCTTTTTGAAGAAAAAGCAAATAAGTAAAAACAGAGATGAGAAAGTTATATTACAAATAGAGTTAATTTTAAAAAACATGTTTGTAGATACAAATTGAATGTTAGTGTTTTTTAAATAGTGAAATGAAGCAATTCTGTAGCAAGAAGGATGCTTTCTTAAAAGGATAAAAACCATCTAATCAAGCAAGTAGTAAAATTACACTTTAATCTCTGCTAAAACTGAGTTTAAAACAAGCTGCTTATTTCTGCCATTATTCTTAAAGCTTTGTTTGGGAAGTTAATGACCAATTAAGGCATAACATAGAAATAAGCTCAAAGGAAGTGACATGATTAAGTATTTAGAAAACCCAAGGAAATTAAAAATTCTTGGAATTAAAGGTACTTGAATGAATATCAAACCAAAAATACCTAGGAAAAATAAGGGGAAATGCTAAATATAATAAATGTTCTTTCCAAATTAACTGATAGCTTGTTCTAGTTATATTTGGGGGCATCCCCCTCCACCTAAACTTATAAAGTTCATTTGGAAAAATAAATAGGCAAAATTGGCCAAAAAAAAAAAAAAAAGTACTGAAGAAACTCTAAAAAACCACCTTTATCACTGTGAAAAACTATATAGCAGGGTTTCTCAATCTTAGCAACACCTAACTTTTTGGACCGGATACTTACAGGCTGTGGGGAACTGTCCTGTGCATTGCTGGATGTTAGCAATATCCCCATCCTCTACTCACTAGATGCCTGCAGCACAATCCCAATTAGGACAATTAAAAAAATGCTTCCAGGCATTGCTAAATGTTCCCTAGGGGGGCAAAAGTGCCCCCTGCTGAGAATCACTGATTATAAAGTGACAATCCTTAAAACTATGGTAGGGGTATAAGAAGTCAGTGGGATATAATAAGTATTAAAGAAGGAGGTCCTGTATGTAAATAGGGAAAAAGAAGAATCATTCAATAAACCTGGATTAACAAATAAATAATTTGGTGGGGAAGTAAATTTGAGTATTTCATAAGATATCAGAGATACTTCAGTTTGATAGTAGAGTTAAATATAATTTTGAAAGTCATAAAAATGCTAGAAGAAAATATGATTGAATATTAAATTACTAGATTATATGAATTTTCTAAGGTTAGAAACAATAGAAATCAGAATGAGAAAGGACAGATTGTAGAATTTAAAACTAATACATGTCAATGATAAAAAGTAAAAGGCATATTGTTTGCAGGATATATGAAAAGGGACATGGACAAGAAGAAATGCAAATATTAAAGAAATGTATGAAAAAAAGTCCATGGTAATCAAATAATGGAAGTTATTTTAACAAATAGCTTAGTAGTAATAACAAAAATGAAAAAAAAAAGTATCCAAAATTAGAAAACATGGGATGATATTTGCTTTGTCATACCCTTGATGGTAGCATAAATGTCATACACTTCTCATGGCAGCCTTTCAGAAAGCAACTTAAAAATACCTATCAAAAGTTTAAAGATGGACCCCTTTTAACTTAGGTAAAGTAGACCCTTATCCAAAGGTGTTATGTTCCAAGATCCCCAGTGGATACCTGAAACCATGGATAGTTTTAAACCCTATACATATATATATACACACATACATACATACACATACATACATACCTATGAGCTTAGTTTATAAATTAGGCACAGTAAGATTTTTTTTTAAAAAAGCTAATTATAAAATTGAACAATTATGACAATCTATTGTAATAAAAGTTACATGAATGTGGTCTTTCTCTCTCAAAATATCTCATGCTTTTGGACCACAGTTGACCATGGATAACTGAAACCATGGAAAGTGAAACCATGGAGATGGGAGCACTACTGTAATTCCTCCTCTGGTGAACGATATCAAGAAAATATTCTCAAATACAGAAAAATAGTATAAATGAAAATCTAAATCAGAAAATTAGAAAGCAAAAAAAGTTGGAAACCATGTGTCTAATCACAGAGTAATGGTTAAACAAATTGTCCAACTTTAAGGAATATTATGCAGCCACTATATATAATTATTAAGATTATCTAATAGAATACAAAAATATATGTTAATAAAGTAAACTTAATATGCACATAATACAATTATAATTATATACAATGTACACAGCAAAAAGATTAGAAGTAAATACAAAAATGGTTGCTCTAAAACCCAAACAATAAAATGTGGGAAAATATATAAATTTTTAAAATATCAGGACATAACATTGTTATATGCAGTGTAATTTAAAACTATATAGAAAAATACATATAGATGAGGAAAAGGCTAGAAGCAGCTACAGCACATACTAAAGAGACTAGAGAGAGATCATAGTTTCTGTAAGCATTCGAAAGAAGGATCAGAGCATATACTCAGGAGCATATACTCAGGCAGAGAAAAGATGACAGTAGGAAAGAGATCACTGAATACATGAAATACAGGAAATAAATAATGGAAAAAGACAGAGGAACCTACAGAAAGGAAGATTCAGATGGTAGATTCAGTCCTAAAAGGAAGCAGAAGGGGAAAAATAAGAGAGGATGAAGTGAATAAAATTTTCATGTGCCAGAGTTATGGGTCCAAAGGCACAGGCACACTATGATATTTAGCCATGTGAAACTGTTTACAAAAATGATTATAAATATAATTGAGTTTGGCCATGCCTCTCCTGTACTTAGTTTATTAAAATTCAATTAAAAAGGCTTCTATGAATATAAAAACAAAAGTATTATATAATATCTAATGGCTGCCTAAGATGAAAATAGAAAATGAAATGTATACTAGACTTGACCTTAAAAAGTCTTAATGAGAAAAATTCTAAGAGGACTCAGGTGATAAACATTGGTTAAACAAGTATTTTCTGCTGGCATACTACACATGTAATTATTCAGTCATTTATTGAAATAAATGTTTTATTTTATGTAGAAATGCAATAAAAATTCAGAAAGAAATACCTACCAAAGAAAGGCACACATGGTGGATTAATAGACCTGAGTTTTGCCAAATATTTCTTATAGTGATCTTCACTCAATTCATGAGCTTCTTCTAAAATTTTCTTCTGGCGACTTGGTATTTGCTATAAGAAAACATAAATAGGAGCCGTAAGTTTACAAAAGAAATTAAAGGTCTTGTCAAAAAAAAAACAAAAAACAAAAAACAAAAAACTAGGCTAACAGAAAGGCCCAATACAATAGTATTAATTTGATTCTATGATTGTAATATTGTTTCAAATAAACTATCTTCATAGACCTCAGTATAAATTTACTTAAAGTGTGTGTGTGAGAAAGAGACAGATCTAGTTTATCATGTCATTCCTTACACAATTATGTGAACATTTAATTATATATTATCTTACAAATTAAGTGCTGAAAGTTTTTTCCTCTTCTAGCTTAGGCTGGGACCTGTGAATATATTTTAATAGGAATGCCTAATTTTTAAAAAGCAACCAATTCCTTACAAAACTTAGATAATTCAGGCATTTAATCTGCTACTAAAACGACAAACGAGATATTTAAAAATTAAAGATAATAATTGTTAAAATTCTAATTTTTCTAATAGGGAATGAAAGTTCATTTTAAAAATACATGTATAAACCTACCTCAAATGTGTGGTCTAATCTGTAAACAGGTGATGAATTCATGGCACTGACAACTTCAAGGACACCATTAAAGTTGTTCAGCTCTTGAAAGACTTGTAGAATCTCAATTATTCGACTCACCACAGCTACTCTTTCTTCTAAATTTTCAGTTTCTACAATACATCTGGCAATCAAAAACAAAAAAAGTGAACTAAAGATTTTAGAGTATTTCCAATAAAGTTATAGCTTAAAGAATTTAGTAAATAAAATAGAGAGTGGGGGTGGCTATAGTATAACTACAATAGAGAAGACACATTCAAAGTAGAAGGTAATACCTCCAGTCAGGCATACTGCTCTTTCCTGTTTTCCAGACTGGTACAGTCAATCATTTTCCTACTATATTTGATGCATCCTCTATTAGCATGAGAACTAACTGGTGAGGCTCCTATCTTGTGGAATGTATGTAGGTCTTTGTAATATGGGTGTGTTCTAGTTGAATTCAAGAATTCTGTTGCCTTCTATTCTTCATCTAATTGCAAGATTTTAGTGATTAATGTTTATTTTCTTTCTTTCATATATAATTGGCTACATTTCTAGGAATAGCTCTGTTCCTATGATTCCTACATTTCTAGGAACAGCATTAAATGTAATGGCAAAAGCCGCAATTACTTTTGCACCAACCTAATATATAATTGCATTGAGATTCTTGACTTGTGTGATATGATAGTGTGAGGAGCTCCACTGAGTAAAACTGGTAAAAATTATTAAAACACACACACACACACACACACTCTCTCTCTCACTCTCTCTCTCTCAAAGTCTCTAGTAATGGCCCTGAGAGCAAATGGCAAATGAAGAAACATCTATTCAAGAAAACCTACAAAAATTTGGTAAGAGAGGGGACAGACTCTGTGATATTTGAACCAAGACTGTTCCCTCTCTTCTTCCTCCCAGCTCAGTGAGGGTGAACTGAGCATCTACTCCAGATTCCTGCAGTCAAGAACACCTAGCTCCCAGCTAGGTACAAGAACAGGGCTTTAGTTTTCTCATCCTGCCCCAGCTGCCTGTTGCTGAGGCTAAGTCCCAACGGAGTGCAGCTGAGAAGTGGGAAGTCTCTACCTTGGGTATGATGTTTTGAGAATACTGAGAAAAGAGCCCTTCCTCTGGTTCCCAAGGGCATAGTTCCATGCCAGAAGAGGCAAGTAAGAAGACCTCAGGCTCTACAATGCCATGTCTGCCACACTGCCCTCTCAACCACTCAACTCCTAAGGCAGAAGTGTCACTCAGAAAAGCTTGCCATTGTCCCCAGAGCTCTGTTTCAAACAGATAGCTGCTAATCTCTTGTCATTTGCAACAAAGTATAAAGTAGTTTAAATTTAAGGGTTCCCTTAAGAACAGTGGAAACTGTGGTGAAAAGCAATGGGGAAGAGATTTATGGATCTAATGAAGATACAGCCTAGACTGTAGGCAGAGTAGTTTGCAGGAGAGAACTAGGAAATAAGACAGCTGAGAGGAGCCCTCCTGGGGTCAGAACAAGTATCAAACAGAAATCTCAGAAACCATTCCTTCAAAGGAGCCACAATTTGATTGCATTATTTTATATAACAATTTATGCCACAAGGAAATTGTTGAAAACCTCAGAACAATCAGCTGGCAAATTGTGGAGTTTAATAGCTGGGTGGGCTGGGCGCAGTGGCTCATGCCTGTAATCCCAGCACTTTGGGAGGCTGAGGCAGGTGGATCACAAGGTCAAGAGTTCGAGACCAGCCTGTCCAATACGATGAAACCCTGTCTCTACTAAAGAATACAAAATTTAGCCAGACGTGGTGGTACATGCCTGTAGTCCCAGCTACTTGGGAGGCTGAGGCAGGAGAATCGTTTAAACTGAGGAGGCGGAGGTTGCACTGAGTCAAGATTGCACCTTTGTAGTCCAGCCTGGGTGGCAAGAGTGACACTATATCTCAAAAAAAAAAAGAAAAAGAAAAAGAAAAAGCTGGGTGTGTGTGGTCAGGGAAGGAGTGATGAGAGTCTTTCCAGTACCACTGCCACTTAATAAGAAGCCCTGGAACGGGGTTGGGGAATGAGGAGCAGTACTCAGAGTTGCTACTATATATTATCTAAAATGTCAGGTTTCCAATAAAAAAAAAAGAGACGTGCAAAGAAATAGGAAAGTATGACTCTTATACTGGGGCAGAAAAAAAGGGAACAGAAATTGCCTGTGAGAGTAACCAAATGTCAGATTTAACAACAATAACAAAAGATTTCTAACTAGCCATTACGAATACAGTCACAGAATTAAAGGAAAGCATGAAAAAGAAGGAAAGGAAGGTATTGATGACAATGTGCATCAAAGAGAGGATCTTATTTAAGAGATAGAAATTATAAAAAGGCACCAAATGGAAATTCTGGAATTAAAAAGTACAATAACTGAAATAAGAAACTTACTGGAAAGGCTCAATAGATTTGAACTGAAAAAAAAATTAGTTAACTTGAAGCTAGAGATATTGTTCAGAAATGAAGGTAAAATAAATATTTGCCCTATAAAAACTGAGAGAATTTGTTGCTAGCCAACCCACCAGAAGAAATACTAAAGGAAGTTCTTCAGGCTGAAAGCAAGTGATCCCAGATGGTAATTCGAATCCCCACAAAAGACCATCAGTAAAGGTAATTCTGTAATTATTAAAGACATGTTGTAAATGCATATTTTTTTCTCATTTCTTCTCATAACTGACTTAAATAACTGTATAAAATAATATAAATATATTGTTGGGCTTATAACACAGAAATGTAATATATGTGTAATATGGTACCAATAATACACAAAGGAGGTGGGTGAGAGCAAAGCTTTAATGGGCTAAGAGGATGATGACAAATGGTAAAGTAGTAACTGTAACAATGTATTGTTTGATTTGCATTATTAATGAGATGTAATATGTATTACAGTAACAAAAAAAAGGGAGAAAGGAAATAGAGCTACATAGGAGTAACATTTCTATATATCACTGTTATTAAGCTACTATAAGTCTGATGCTGATTCTGGTAAGATGTGTATGGCAAACTCTAAAGTAGCCAGGCAACCCCTAAAAGAACCTCAAAAAAATTTAATGAAAAAAAATTAGTGAAACTAAAATGCTACATTGGAAAAACATTCAATGTTTTTTAATGAAAAATACTGTCATTTTCATTCAATGAAAAACCCTCAATGCAAAAGACAGGAGGAGTAGAAGAAAAACACAAGACATATAGAAATAAAATTGCATTGGCTGGGTGTTGTGGCTCATGCCTGTAATCCCAGCACTTTGGGAGGACAAGACAGGCAGATCACTTGAGGTCAGAAGGTCAAGACCAGCCTGGCCAACATGGTGAAACCCCATCTCTACTAAAAATACAAAAATTAGGGCTGGGCACGGTGGCTCTCATGTCTGTTATCCCAGCACTTTGGGAGGCCGAGGCAGGTGGATCAGTTGAAGTCAGGAGTTCAAGACCAGCCTGGCCAACGTGGTGAAACCCTGTCTCTACTAAAAATACAAAAATTAGATGGGCATGGTGGTATACGTCTGTAGTTCCAGCTACTCAGGAGGCTGAGGCCTAAGAATCTCTTGAACCAGGGAGGCAGAGGTTGCAGTGAGCTGAGATCACGCCACTGCACTCCAGCCTGGGTGACAGAGCCAGACTCTGTCTCCAAAAAAAAAAAAAAAAGGTAGGCAAGTATGGTATCACACACTTGTAATCCTGGCTACTTTGGAGGATGAGGTGGGAGGATCACTTGAACCTGGGAAGTAGAGGTTTCAGTGAGCCAATGTTGCGCCACTGCACTCCAGCCTGGGCAACGGAGTGACACTCTGTCTCAAAAAACAAACAAAAAATTGCATTGAAATTTATAACATAGTTGACAGCTATATAAAATATAAGAATGCCAGGAATACTTACTTCTCAAACCATAGAGTGAGGTTGGTGGTATGTCGAATCATCTTCAGAAGATTAGGAGAGTTAATTTCTTTGTCTTCTTTTGTCCACACACTTCCAACTAATTCTGATGGCTGTACGGCTCTAAAATCAATACATAATGCTACATGATACTTTTCCTCTAATACAGACATTGTTTATTAAGTAAATGAGATAAATAAAAACTTAAGTCCCATATAAACTTTCCTCTTATACCAAAAGAAAGGTTTGTGAAAACAAGGTATAACAAAAAATTATAATTATGCCTCATATTTCCTTATGGATTTTTTTTTTTTGAGACAGAGTTTCACTCTTGTTGTCCAGGCTGGAGTGCAATTGTGCAATCTTGGCTCACTGCAATCTCTGCCTCCCTGGTTCAAGTGATTCTCCTGCCTGAGCCTCCTGAGTAGCTTGGATTACAGGTGCCTGCCACCATACCCAGCTAATTTTTTGTATTTTTATTAGAGATGGGGTTTCACCATGTTGTCCAGGCTGGTCTCGAACTCCTGACCTCAGGTGATCCACCTGCCTCAGCCTCCCAACGTGCTGGGATTACAGACGTGAGCCACTGTGCCCAGCCTTTAAAAACTATTTTTAAAAACTAATTTTTATGGAAATACCTATGTACTTTTAGTGTTGCTTTATAGTAGCATTTTGCTTTGGCAAGGTTGAGATTCCTCCATAATATCTTTCCCAGCACTTATAAACATTATTAATAAATTAAGATGATGAAGTAGACATTTAAGTAATGATAGCTGTTATAATAATCAGTTCAAAGAAAGTACAGTAATCAATGCAATTCTTTCTTTTTTGATATAAAGGAGGAGAGGAAAAAACCTGTCACAAAAGGGTCTTAGGAAATAAAATAGATTCTAATGCTGTAATTTTCAGAAACATGATTTTTAGTGGAAGATCTATCAATTTAGCTCATTTTCTCATTTAGTTATTTAAAAATGAATAATTTAGTTTGAGATTCTAAATAGTCCCCATTTAAAATCAGAAAGATATTTTCAAGATAATTATATCAATGTAGTATGATAAACTAAAAAAGACTATAATGGCTATGATATAAGTTCACAACAACAGCAGTAGCTAACATTTATTGAGCCTTACTCTGTGCTAAGTAATGTACATACACTGACTTTCAAACCTCAAAACAGCCCCAGGAGTAGGGTACAGTCAGTAGCCCCATTTTACTATTGAGGAAAATAAGGGGCAGAAGGATAAAGTTACACAAGGAGGTTAAAGTTGCCCAGGGCCAGCAATTGCTAAAGCCAGGATTTAAACCTAGCCTTACCAACTAGGGGTGACCACAGAAAGAGAGAAGGTGTAAATTCAGCTAGATGGACCAAGGGAGTGAAAGAACAGGAACTGCCTACCAGGCTTTATTACTAGACACTTCATGTAACATTTCAGTTAAGTCTGATGACAACCCTATAAGGCAGAAATCAGTATTTCATTTTAAAAATTAACTCTTTTGAAAGATTTTTCAGCTTGAATGTTAAATTACATACCGGTATAGATCTGATTCAAGTAAAGTGAGTTGTCGAGCAATTTCTATTGGGTGTAAGGTGAGCAGGTCAAAAGTCTCTATGTGCCCAGGTCTGCTTATATGCCACTCAACTGTGGGAGGTGAACTCTGAAATGTAATATTATGACCTGGTCCATTGTCTCTTGCAATTTTTTTCCTTTGGATTATTTTAGTGATGGATTCAACCCATTTTTTCATTGCTTTACCTGCAATACATGAAATATTATTTTATATTTGAAAAATGGTTTAAAATCACACAGATGATTCCTGAATATATCTTTGCTATAAAAAGTTCAAATGATCAAAATGAAAAAATGCAAGTTTCCCTTTTCCATTTCCCGGTCCCCCATCCCAATCTTATTCTTCTCCACATGGGTAACCACTGTTAATAGTCTGGTATGTATTCTTCCAGATCCTTTCCAAACAAAATTAGGAAGTAATTAATTTGTAGAGGTTGTCTACCCCTATTGTTCTGATCTTCAGTGTAATGTATTATTTTATAATCCTTCAAGAAAAAGTGTATCTTACATAAATCACAAGATTTATAAGGATAGATTATACACATTCACTATTAAACTAATTAACACTGATTTTATAAGCCAATAAATATCAGTGTCAGAGGACTGATTCCTTCATTTTTAGTGTGAGTTTTGATGTGGCTCTGTTTTGTATTGTACATGAAAGTACTATTATTTAACCCATTATTTTCTGATTCTCATTTAGAGCATACAATGGAAATAAAAATAAGTTTGTCTAGGACTTTAATGCTTACCGCAGTCTAAGACATCCTTAGAGCCAAACAATCATATAATCTTTAAAACTAGAAGGAAAACCTTGGAGATTATTAAACCTAGCTCCTTATGTTATTGACAAGAAAACTGAAGTCTAAAGAATCTAAGTGATTTTGCCTGAAGTCACGTATCTGATTAGTGGCAGTGTTAGACACAGACTCTCAATTTAATCCACTCTGCTTCCTCTCAGATTCTCTCTATTGGCCTGTGGCCTCCTTGACCTCCATCAGTGGTATTATAATGGCACAATGTAGTTCCCAAATGCCTTCACACTTTCGGATATGTATGAAAACTTGGCTTAACCAACTCTAAAATAATCAGCAAGTTGATTCACTAAATGAAAATACACTGGATCAACAGGGTGACTACTGAGGAATTTGCAGGTCTAAAGGTTGTTTGATGAAAATTTTTAACTTTTTCAAATGGTTATGCTGGTACTATTATAAACATCTCTTACTACTGAGCCACACTGACATCAATTGATAGTCACCATATTGGTGCTTTTATTACATATAAAACTAGGCATCTTAAAAAAAACATACCTCTTACTGTTCCAATAAATTCTTCCATTCGTTGCAAAAGATCTGCATCTCTTTCAAAATCATAGAAGTGGTGCTCTACCCAGTGCCGACATACATTTAATACTCTATGGCATTAACACAGAATTGAATTACATGGGAACTCAAACATAAATACAATACATAGTACAATACAAATGAAAACAGAGCAACTCTTAACAAATTCATCTTTTTTCTTTTTTTTAAATACTGTCTTTTTCAGCTCCATCAATTACCAAATTAATCTTATCAGTGTGCTTAACACTTGCAAACTTCTATGTTGAGACTTATAATTTCTGATATCTGCTCTAATTAGTAAATTTAATTTACTAATTTTGTCACCGCCCCCCCACTTTGTTTGGGAAAGGTCCTTATATACTTAACATTGAAATAGAAGTTTGATAAAGACTTATTTACTTCATTTATTTAATGCTTACCGAAGTTGCACAGGCTGTATATATTCTTTTCTAAATCTTTTTAATTCTGCACTCAAGGGTTGATCTCCATTCTCTATAGCTATGCGATCAGCTTCTGTTGGCTCAGGCTCTGGAATTTCAAACCTAACATAAAATAGAACAAATTAATGAAAATACTAATTATATTGAGTTATACAAATAGAAAACCACAAACCTTTTTACCAGTCAGCAAAAAGAGAATACTGTAAAAAATTACTAAAGATATGCATATCAGTGTAAACAAGTGAGAATTCTATAATATTAAAGGCTAATAAAATTATTTTAAAATTTTTAAAAGAAATTAGTACTTGCCAATATAGATAAAACTAACTACAAACAAAATAAAGAATACATGCAAATTCTAAAAATAAATGTGACTATAAAGTTATGGGACTGATATTCATTTTTGGTTAGTGGAATTACTCTATATCAGGCAACAAAATCACTTTGAAGGGTAATTCCAGAAAAACTGACTGTTCTTGTTTAGGTGCATGAAATATTTTCCTTTTATTACAGTATTTGTTCACTGACAAGCTCCATTTTACTCAACATGAAGTATGTTTGAAAACTTCTATTTAGAACATCTGATTCATCAAAATTTGAATTTCTAGACTCTAAATTATAAATTGTATATAGATCTTTAATTCTGTAAATTTGAAATTTCAAATGCTGAGTTTTCACATACAAAAAGAATACTTATTTTTGTATTTAAATAAAAGCTAACATATTATTATAGAATAAATATTCATCTAAGAGATTTTATTTATTGAAAAAGTGCTCATGAAGTCTATTTTAAAGCTCACCTAACATTTCTGAAAAACATAAGATCTTAGCTCAATCTTTTTTTAAAAAATAATAAATTTAAAGATTTTTTAACTGGACAGACCTTTCTATTATAAGACTCAGTAGTTCTTGAGGTTTGCAAAAGGATCTGTATGTTGTAAGAAATGTCCGAACAAAATTGGGATCTAAGAAGAAAAAGGAAAAATATCTTATTAAAGTCTTTGATTCAAAATGATTAAAACTATTATTTACATTTTCAAAATGATCAAATAGTCAAGTTCAAAGGTTCCAAAATGTTTTGACAAGTAGAAGGCTTTAGACTTGGTAATGCACTGCTAGCTTAGTGCCTTCTAAATTAGTCATGAAAACACTGATATTAAAACTTTACATCAATTTATTTCTTGCCCTCTGCACACTGACAAGATGATCTTAAACTCATCATTCATACGAATGAGCAAGAAAGAAAAGCAAAGATAAAGTACAGAGCCAAGCTCCCTTCCCACCAGCTATCAGGATCTCAAAGCATCACCAGTTGGTTTATCTCCCTTGTAAAGAGAAAGGCCACAGCAATAACCCATTACTTTTTCTTACATCAAGGTTAGTTTATCTAGGATTATTATCTTCTTTAAATCATGTTAAAAGAACATACAACTGGAAATTGGAACTTATAAAGTAGTAGCTTAAGTTAAATATAGTATTTAAATTATTTGCTAAAAATCTCACAACTGCTTAAAGATGCTTACAAAAACTTGTAAGCTATTAAACTATTAAATGTGCTAGAGTATGTTGGTTTGGTCCTATTCCAACCTTTAATTGCCTTTATTTCAAGTAGTCACAATGAGAGGTCAATCATAAATACAGGAGTCTCCAATCCCTTCCATGAAAGGACCTACTTTTCATTCTCATCTCCATGAAGTAAAACAGGAGGCTAAATATGATCATTCCCCCAGGCCTGGCCTACTCCTTATCTCCATGACAGTATTCTCTTATGTTGTGGAGAAAGGCTGCTGTCACCAGCACAAGAGACTTGGGCTGTTGTCTTCTGCATAAAGGGGGAAAAACATCTCCCATAATGGGGGGAAAAATCACTCACTTCTACAACTCAAAATTTTGTCAAGGCCTACATTTAATTGTAAGTCTTTTTTTTTTTTTTTTTTTTTTTAATGGAGGGGAAAGTTCAGTAACTTGAATCTTTTATTGGGAGCATTCTTTTCCTATTTATATTAGGGACTGGCAAACTCCAATAGTAAATTCATAGAAGGTAGCAGATGCCTTTATTTCTGTTAGACTACATAATGTGGGTCAAGTTTTATAAGAAGCACAGTGTCTTTTATTAGCATAGGATTTAGCAAAAGCAGAATGTATTTGTTTGGAAAATTTCTATTTAGGCTGATTCTCACTAAGAACCATCCTAGGTTTAGCCTTAAAATAAAATGTTTATAATAACTTTTTCCCCAAAAAGCAAATTCATGGATTTATCACAAAAATTCCAATCTACTGATGTGTGTATATATATATACATATATGTATGTATATATGTATATATATGGTCAAGATAATAACTGATTTAAATATCAGACAACCTTGAATTTAAAATAATACTATTTTAAGTTAAAGAAAGATTTACAGGATAAAAATACATTGGTTTTAAATGCCCCCTTCTCCTTAAGCTTAATTATACCTTCTGAGGCTAGAGTGGGTTACTGATAAAAGTAATTTAAATACATATAATCCTTTAATAATTTCCTCTCTGTTGGTATTTTATTGTTTGTCTTCAGTTACAGAGTTCCTCAAAAGTTAAAGACTAATGTCTCATCCAGAAGAAAAGATATTAAAACAGAAGGCTGTACAAGATTTTAATACAGAGATTTTTATCGGTTTCATCACAATCTTCCCTTTCAAGAATCTTCTTCCTGTTCTGCAAATCTATTTGTAAGGTGAGGCTACTCAAAAAGCAAAAGCAGTGGCCACTAGAGAGATGCTGAGTGGTCACTGTTGGATAGAGACCACATCCACAGTACAGAGTACTCCAAGCATCCCTGACCTGTGTTCCAAATTTAGGGTGCCCTCTCCCTTTTTAAAGGAAAAGTTTATTTCAGTCTAAAAATCTAAAATCAATCAACACCCACATCCATTTTTTTCTCAAATGCCACGAAAATCAGGCTAAAAAATTGAGGGATATCAAGGGGAATTTTAAGTTGAAATACAATAAAATCAAGTTCTAAGTGAATTAAAGTATGTTTTAAGAAAACTGTGGCTATGTTTAAAGGCAAGCTATTTCTAAACAAACTTTTCATCTTCTTAAGCCAAAACTTCTGGCCATTCTATTACTTCAGTAATTGATTATAATGCTGGGAAAGCCATGATGTGTTTCAGTGGCATAGTCAAATGGGATCACACCAATTCTTGGTCTGTTATGTAACACTCTCAAAGAAACTTTCACATAACTTATTTCATATGATTTCTGCAGAAACTGTTCACACGAACAAGCAGAAACAAGGAAGAGATGTAACTAGACTTATCTAAGGTCATACAGCAGAGTGGCAGAGATGGATCCAGAACCTAGATCATGTGATTCCTGATTCAGTGCTCTTTTCTATCATATCATATAACCTCCCTGGATTAAAGAAACCCTTAAATCCAGGGTGCCTTAAAGTTTCCACAGCTGTGAGATCTAAATATAAAGAATTAAACCACACGTTATAATCACTATAGAAATTTACATGAATGATTAATTCAGAATGTACCTGTACTGCTAATCTTGGTTAAAGGCACCAGAAAGACACTGAAAAACTAGCAGTCTAATTGTGATTCTGTAACTCTTGATCGGTCTTCTTCCAGATTTTAGGAATTAACAACTGTACCTTCCCATATGCTGTATAGGGTTTCTGCAGCTGGCAGTGAAATTAACATTCCCATAATCATGACTGTTGTATTAGGTTCTAGAGTTGTTTTTAGCTTGACTAGAATTAAGAGTAGTCTTGACAAAAGACAAAAGCAGCAGAAACTAGAAATAAACCAAGAAAATCTGGCAAAAATTTAAGTACTTTGAAATAATATCTTAAAGGCTGCATATAGTCCCAGGCTTGTATTAATTTATATTCTATTTTTAGTCTAAAGCAATGAAAAATTGCTAATGAATCAAAAACACAGAGAAGACAAAATACTTATATTTGCAATTTTATACAGAAAAGCATACAAATTCCAGAAGTTACTTTAATTTCTATTGCATTGGTTTCTCCATTTCAATAACTGTAACATACACCATGTCACTAACCACTGGAGACCTTTATCTTACTGATAATGTAAAGAGCTAAGATAACATAAACAAATGCCCATCAATAAGGACAGGTTATATAATTTTGTAAGGAAACAGAGTACCTAGTTCTATCGATTAGGCAATGGTAAAAGTGAAGTTTTATACTGCCATCGTTAGGTGTAGAGCAGCAGTTATCTACCCATATTCTAAAACCAAGTTGCAGAGAGAGATGAAAGGTAAACACATAAAAATACAAAAGCCAGGCTGGGTTTGGCTTTAAAACATAAGCAAGAACATATAATTAGAGAAAAAAAATTAAAAACAGCCTATTTTTATATTCTCCTTTCTGTTTATCACTTGCTTGTGGAGATAATGCCACAAAGTTCTTTTTCAAACATGACCTCCTAATGGATCTTAATATGGTGAACAAAAACTTTTTCTACAGTTTTTTCCCCTCATCATTAGAGATAGTATTACTCAACTACTTGACTCTCAAATCCCTGCACTAAGGTTTCCACCATGTTCATTAGCTGCTTTGCTTCCCCTACTCAAAACAGCTAACTTTATAGAAATACCTGCCACTCTACCATCACCAAGCTGGTTTAGGCCCAGGTTATTTCAAACAGAAGCTATAGTTATTTTTGTGTACTGGCCTTCTAGCTGTCTCTGTCTTTCTCACTGTAAAACCACTATTCTTTGATATTTTACTGCACAATTCTTCAAAATTTTAGGAACCCAAAATATATTAGTGTTCAGAATATAGATTGGAAGTGATAATCCAATTCCTTTTCCTTATGTGCCTGTTTTGATTGACACTTGACATTTTATTTGACAAGGTCAATGAGATTTGTGAAATATTTATTACATAAAAAAGTTATTTATGTAAAGACCACCCTACACCCAACCACCATAGTAAAACACTGTTAATCAGGATGTCTGTTCATGTGATAATTCTCCCTTTAAAGCAGCCATTTAAAAAGCTACAAGAAACAATAAGCTCCTCAACAAGGATTTATAAACAATCAGTCTTGAATTCCTTAAAAAAGGAAACAGACGCTATGCTGACGCACAAACACTTTTTTAAAAAATCAGAGTTTAAAAATAGAACAGCACTGCCCTACAGATCAAAAATTGTTCAAAGACTTAAAAAAGTTAAAACACCCAAACTGAACTTATATAGGACACAAACTCAAAATAAATCTAATTCAGGTTTTTGAGGCTTTCCCATATGAACATATAAAATAGCAGTGAATACTTTAAAGAAAAATATCTTTTGGCTTAAGTTTTTTTCAATATCATCTTCTGTAAAAGAGAAATTCCCATGCAAGGGAAACACCTTTTCCCACAGTTGAATATGCAAAGCTTTTATTTCCCAGAAAATGTCAATTCTGAATTATTATCCTTATTTCAGGGTCATCTCATTTTTCTAAAATAGACTATTAAACTGGACACTGCACCACCTACCATTTCTCTACTCATGTTGTTTTAGGTCTCATTAACTAACTTGTACTTTGTTGCCTACAACTCTGTAACAGAGGTGAAATTCCTACTCTCAACTTTTTCTTTGTGCATATTGCTTTTTGCTTTCTTACTTAGGATAAGGAAATAGTCTCTTCATATCATTGCTAGATGTAGAATGATCCATCCAATTGGATAATTTTTCCCCTAGCTTTTGGGACAAATCCCAAAGTTCTGATATAGTTAGGAATTATGATACATCCAGAAACACCAAATCAAGCTATAGATTCCACATAAGACCCTGCTGCAATCTTTTAAGCAAGTTAACCATTTTGTAAAAAAAAATAATAATAATGACCAGTGTCTAACTATACATAAAAAATCTATGCATTCCAATGGAAGTGTATCTATAGTGAGGGCTCACCTCTATCCTACTTCAATAAGAAAAAAAAAATTACTGACAATATCTTCATAGTACACACATTTGCCCAGAAATGAACAAGCCATTTATATTATTGGCAGTTCAAACCAAGTTATTTATTTTTTATGAGTTCACATCTGTACCAGATCCTTTTATTAACACATATAATTTAAAAGTTGTAACCTATTCTATTCATGAAAACAGTCACCTTATATGAGTCAGTGTAACTAGGTGAAAAGTACTCTACTGAGTCAAGAAACCTAATTTCAAGTCCATGTTCTGGAATTAACTGGTAATATGACTCCTGGCAAATCGTATCTTCAGGGGACTTGGGATTTGTCTACAAAGTGAAGGCTTGTACATCTCTTTGAGCACTAGAGATCTATAGCTCCATTTTGTACATTACTGTTAAAACACTTGAGAGATAAAGTTGGCTGAACACCACAGTGAAGTCTGAATAAAGTAAGGTTAAACCAGTTTCTCTTCTGCTTTTATGACAATGTCTAACCAAACTATAATAATCTAAAAGATGTCTGTAAGTGATGTCTTATAGTATTCATTATTAAATTTTCTTATGTATTATATCAATGTCTTTTATTACAATTCTATATAATATAACAAAAATGTGTAAGTTAAATGTTAGCTTTGTTTCAGTGTAAGCCACAACCTGTACTGTATGTTCTCCAATAAATATACCTACTAACCAAATCATAAATCCCTTTTTTCTTTGGGTAGGCTGACGAAAGGTAAGAGAAGAGCAGACCAATAGTTCTTAAATACAAATGGTAACTTGATCTGTTACCATTGTAGTGAGGCCTTAAAGTCTATTTCAGTTTTACAAGTTCATAGATGATGGTCTATTAAAAACCCATTCTATGTTGCCAGTAGTAAGTTCAGTAACAGACCGTACAGAATAGACCAAATAAGCCAACAGTTAACACTACAATTTTTGTGTACTGTGAACCACAACTCACAAAAGCTGCTTGTAGACCCCAGTTTCACCAGTAATATATTTATCACATATTCAGTTAAGCTCCAAAAGAAGATAGAAAAGAAAAATGTCAAAAAACTTAGCCACAGCACTTTTAAAACCAACACTGGCCTTTTATTTCTGAAGAAATTATTGGAAGGATTTTTTTTAAACTTTTTTTTAAGTAAAATAATACCATCAATTTAAATTTTCAATACTTTGACAAGGTTCTATAAATTTTGAAATTTAAGTGTTTTATATTTATTAGAAGTAAAAGCACTAAAAATATTACTCTATATCAAAGCTAAAAATTGATATAGAAAAGATCAGAACTAACAAAACATCATTACAAAAGTACCACATCCGAAGACTTTAGCCAGCATTGTACACATTAAGTAAAGAAGACTTTCAAGACTACAGAACAAGTATCAGCTTGTTCAAGTTTGCTTTAAAATGTTCTCATTTAAAAAATAAAAAACATAGTTCCGCAGAAAATAGCTGTCGTTCCTCAGCTGCTTATTAATAATCATAAATTAACTTTGTGAAATATAGCAATTTAAAGAAAACTTTTATCACTAACAAGTCTTATAGAAACAATTACAAATTTTATAATTTGAAAATGTTTTCCTGCCCAAGGATCACACTGACTTGTGACAGTAAACACTAGTAGTAAATCTTCTTCGGCAGTTGCCACTTAAAATCCTCTACAGAAAAAAAAAAAAAAAATTAAAACTTCTTTCTTACAAACACAAATAAAAATCTAAAGATTAATTTTACTCCAAATGAATCTAGGAACCCCAAACAAAAGTATTTAGGATGAAATGATAAAAAGTTTAGAATGCTTATGTTATAAAAATTCTGAGTCTTCTAAGGGGACTTAAAAACCAGGAAAATGTGGCAAGAAGGGCAATTTAACTTTTATAACCTTAAAAATCCCTTAAGCAGCAAAGAAGTATTTTGGAACCACAAATTTTGGGTAATTTAACAAAACATTTTTATAGTTGCAGTCTAGATCATAAAGAGTATAGAGAAGGTTGGTGAAGTACAATTAAATTAGCAGGTCATACTACTGAAAATTGTACCTCTCAAAAAAAACAGCTTTATGTGGAAAAAAATGACAATAACCTATTTGTTTTTCATGTAAAATCTAGGCAATCTATTTCCTATGGTTTATTTTTCAAATTTTTGGGTCAATAAAATAAATACATTGACTATAGACATTTCTAGGTGAAAAATAATAAAACTGGAATCCTTGGCTTCCAGGATTGCCACATTTAATATTAAATAATCAGGTTTAGGTGTGGAAATTGAGAGAAAGCAATGCTGTATTTATTTGTATATTAATATAACAATTTTGTTATATTAACATTTTTACTTTATAATCTCAGTAATAAGAGTAGAAAAAAAGATAAAGGAGTAAAATTTTTAGATCCCAGTTAATGATGATTTATTACAAACTTTAGTCTTGCTTCTGTTGCTTTCTAACTGGATATATTTAGCCAAGTGACCTCATTTTCTCATCTATAACTGATGGTAAGGTTAAAAAAAAGTATGTAAGTGTAGTAGAAAAAGTAAAACATTCCAAAGAAATATAAAGTGTTGGTATTTTTAGTCAAAGAAAAGAGGTCTTCGGTTGTTAGTTTCTTTTCTATTTTAGGCACAATAACCCATGCAGGAAAGAAAATCAGTTTGAAGCAGGAAAACAAAAGTGACAGCCAACTTCGTATTTCTTACCTGCATACATATGGTATGTAAGCCTCTCTATAAGTTTAATAACAGTTCCTGCTTTGATAATTGGAATTCCAGCCTTGGGCTGCATGTTCTCTTCAAATATAATATTCTCTTCAGAGTCAGGCTCTGCAAATCTATAAACATCAGCACTAGGCAGCCTCATCTGCTCCTCTTTCTCTTCCTGTAGCATTGTTACATCAAGCATCCTTTCCAATGTACTCCGGTACTGTAAAGATATCAATGCTGCCATCCAGTTGTTTTTCTCTTCAGCTGACTTGGCAGAAAATATAACACTATTTTCATCTTTTAAAATTATTTCAAAAGCATGCTTGTATTCATTGGTGTCATCTTTATCATTAATTTGTACCTTTCGCATAAAAAACTTTTCTTTAAGACGATATTCTGCATTGCTAGCACCAGGAAGTCTTGGCTGCCCATGATTTGATTTACAGCAAATCATTAAGCCATCAAAGAGAAATATGTGTCTCTCATGTTTGGCTCCTACACGTGTAAGAGTTCCTTCCATTATAAATTCATTGCAACACTGTCCAATGTCTTTTCCCTCCCAACCATCAATATTCTTCTGAATCTCGTTCATTTTCTTGATTGCTAGTTGTTTCCCCTTCATTTGCTGACTGTAAAACCGACATGCAGATTCACTGGAAAAAAGAAAAAGGCATTATTAGTACACAGATGACAGAAAACCCAGAGTTCACGAAAATAAGGGAAAGTGTAAAAGTAGATTTTTAAAAGTCTCACTGAGAAGGTATTCACTAATTCCTCAATATATTAGTGTTACAGAATTACACAATTTTGAAAATCAAAGCAACCTAGAAAATTTTTTCAGTATTCTAAAAAGTGCAATGATTATTGACAAAATTCTACCCTACAAATTTAACTACAAAATGATCATTTCTATCTTGGCTACTAAATATTTAGAATGACAAATATTAAAAAGTAGCCCAATACAGTAAAAAAAAAAAAAAAAAGGGATTTGAAAGATTAAATTATTTAGAAGTGCTTAAATGGATAAGACCCAAAGTGAAAAACATGTAGCACTTATTGTAATTATGAAAGTGGAAGCAATGCTATCTGAATTAATGCCTCAAGTTATATAATCCCTAAACTAAAGGACACTACTAATTTTACTTTGACAGAACAATGATGCCAGCATAAATCTACCCCATACATTTTACTGTGTCTCTCCTTTAGCTTACCAGTTGACTCTCAGGAGGTCTTGTCTGGGAGTATGCAAGGAAAATGCACAAATATGAAAGGTTTTTCAAACAATAACAATTCTCTTGGCTTTGATGTCACTTCCTCTGAAAGACCAGGCTTGTCACTAAAACTATTTTCTTCATTGTTTACTTGAGGAGGGAACTGGGATCCCTGAATTTACACCACAATATTCAGGGTGAAAAGGGTATTTTAAAAAGTAAAAATATTTACCTCAGTCTTCGTTTTGCAAGACTTTTAGAACATATTTTTTCCATACCACTCTGAACATTAAGCAAAGCTGTTATTGCTTGTTTTAAACATTCCTTGTCTTCTTGATCTTCACTTTTTTCTTCTAACTGCTGTAAAGCCAAAATGACACATCTGAACCAATAGTACACTTTTGGACAAAAAAGTAATAAGCTCATTTAAGGACAAAAATAACATTTATTCAACTGTCACCACAATAAAATTGTTAAATGTGTCATCAAATACTCTTTTTACAAGTGTTTTTCTTGTGTGTTACTACCTATATTAATACACAACCAAGTTTTCTACATTAAAAGACCAAGATTAGTAGTGTTAAGATGGGTTACATATTGTGACAGGCAATAATATGTAGTTTCTCAAGGTGCATACCCCTGAAAAGAAATGAGGAGCACAATTGATCTATTGAATTATCATAGGAGTTAGCACAGCACTAAGCATGTAGATGAGGTTTTCTTTTTTTAAAGTGTGGAATTTGGTCTTAGGTTTCTGATCCCTATATTATTGTTATATAATATTGAGATGATAAGGAAGATAAATATACCAAGAAGGATGCAATATAGTAGAGGGAATCTCAAATACAAAACCTAGGATCAAATTTTGACTCTACTTCTACTTCTGTCTGACCTTGGGGCAAGTCACTTGATCTCTGAGCCTCACTTTTCCCATTCGCCAAATAAGTCTTTATAAAAAGCCTACCCTGCCTACTTTTAGGGGTTATTAAAAACCAATACACTTTGTAAATGGTAGCATACAATAAGTGTAAATTGTTTTCTTTGTGATTCTCCTACAGAATTAACATTAGTATAATGAAGAACTTTGTTCTTATCCACATTAAGATTTTGAATAAAGCTGCAATATACATATTTATGAAACTCAGGCATATTTTATATTACTGGCAAATATCTATGTCAGACAAAGTCTGTACTTAACAAGAACTAAGTCATCAATAACTACTAATTATCAATACAGTAAGGTGACTATGATTCAGACAAGCAATTAACAGATGTATGAGTGACAATAATTCAGTAACCAAAATCTTCTAAACCTGTTACCGGTTACTAAAAGGAAAAGTTAAGAAATCACATTTTGGTTCTGCAATGGCCTATGCCTAAATCACAGCACTTTGGGAGGCTGATGTGGGAGGATCGCTTGAGCCCAGGGGTTTGAGATCTTATTAAAATTTTATCAATAGAGTTTTCATGCAATAATTTAGGAATACCTACTCTGTATCATAAAGGATATTCAAAGTGATTTATAAAGAAGTTTGCTTTTTTAATCTTTTTTTTCTTTTTTTTTGAGACAGAGTCTCACTCTAGCCCAGGCTGGAGTGCAGTGGCACGATCTCCAGCTCACTGCAACTTCCGCCTCCCAGCTTCAAGCAATTCTCTTGCCTTAGTCTCTCGAGTAGCTGCGATTACAGATGTTTGCCACTACACCCAGCTAATTTATTTTATTTTTTTATTTTTAGTAGAGACGGGGTTTCACCATGTTAGCCAGGCTGGTCTTGAACTCCTGACCTCAAGTGATCTGCCTGCCTTGGCCTTCTAAAGTGCTGGGATTACAGGCGTGGGCCACCATGCCTGGCTAGAAGTTTACTTTTCAATTAGCTTCATTATTCATTAGTACATTAGTACTTTAAGGATTTTATATTCTTGACAGGTATTCCTTAAAGGTCAACAACACATTCCTTTCTGCTTCAATTGATAAAAATCAGTTACATGCATGCACACACACATGCACTGATGACCTGTGAAAAGTAAACAGATTTCTTATATTCTAAACCATTTTAATTAAAATTTACTTAAAATTCTTTAATGTTCAAATATTATAAAAGTAATAAATACCATATTATAATGTTTATTACTTAGCTTTTATTATCCAGATTGCTTATATTCATTATTAAAAACTCACCATTCTTTCTACTAGAGGCATAATCTACATTTTTAGGAAAATTTTCAGTCTTAGTTTTGTTAAGTAAAAGAAAAATTCGTAACAATTCTCAACATAAAAAGGGTAATGAAAGATATTTTCCAAAGAATAAGAGATTTTTAAAATCTACACATTAAAAAAAACTCAAATATCTTTTATTCATAGTATTGTTCTTCAATGGCCAGCTGGATTAAAGAAAGCCAATGGCCAGGTGTTCATAAAGAAAGATACTAGCTTTTTACTTAACAGACATTACTAGTAGGCTGAAGGCTGGAATCCAGGTAATCTCTCAAAGTATCTTCCATCCCTATCATTTGAAACTATTTGCCTCTCACATGGTTGAATTCTGAGAGACAAATAAAATGTTACCATAACATTATCAAGTTTAGTCTTTCAAGCAGCAGATAATGTAACACTGAAAGCTATATACCAGGGTTGTCCAATATTTTGGCTTCCCTGGGCCAAACTGGAAGAATAATTACCTTGGGCCACACATAAAATATACAAACACTAACAACAGCTGATAAGCTTTTTAAAAATTGCAAAAATATCTCAAAAAGTTTTAAGAAAGTTTATGAATTTGTGTGGGATCATGGGTTAGACAAACTTGCTGTATACATTAAGAAAAGGCAAACAATGAAGGCACCACTGAACAATGAATTAGTTCATTGAGTTGATTTAGAATTTAATAACTCAAAAGTAAAGCCCAGAGAAATTTCAAGTCAGTAAGATACAAGGCAATTTTTCAGTATTAAAGAACAGGTAGCAAAATAATGAAAATAATAAGCATTTGATATTTTGTCCTGAATGTTTTGTATTTTTAATTCAGGAAAACATACCTAATGGTATACAAAATATACAATTCTCATACACATAAAAATATTCATAAAAGAAAAAATCCATTTGGACATCCTTTGATTTTCTATTCTAAAAATGTTTCAAGTTTTGGAGTCATTTAGCTACTATTTAACTGTAGCATTTTACATACAGAATATTCTGATATGTCAAAAATGTTAATATTTTAAAAGCCACAAACCCAAAGTATATTTCAAACCCATAAAACTTTCCTTATGAAATACTTTTAAAATGTCATTTTTACCTTTATAGCATTAGGTAAGCATCTAAAATAAATTACAGTGTAACAAATGACCTTTCTTGTAAGCATTTTATGCTTTTTTTAACTTAACATGACTAATTTAAACTGGGCACTGGTACAAAATAATTCAAGCTAACTACCATCAAAGGGATGGCTTACTGTGGCTACAGATACAAAGCAGTGGCAACTGGTATGTAAATGAGACTCAACAAAGCAGCCTCCTTTTACCAGTGATATTCAATAAACATTTTCATGACTGCCTATTTAATAATAATGTCCAACAGTAACAATTACATTGTACAATGCAGTTTATTTCAATAATCTAAAAAATTATTAAGTCCTGAGATTATATTACCATATGAGATTGTACTTAAACTCATCTAGGGAATTACATATATATATATATATATATATATTTTTTTTTTTTTTTTGAGTTGGAGTCTTGCTCTGTCTCCTGGGTTGGCCAGGCTGGTCTTGACCTCCTGACCTCAGATGATCCGCCCACCTTGGCCTGCCAAAGTGCTGGGATTACAGGCATAAGCCACCACGTCCAGCCGGGAATCATATTTTATAGCAAAATAAAAGCTCATATGCTCTACTGAGATGATAAAATTTAAGTTTTCACAAGAAAGAAACCACATTTACCAGTGACTAATTTTTTTGGTCCCTTAGAAATAAGAGGCAGTAGTCAATACGGTGTGTTGTATGTGCAAGGAAACCTTGGGAGATAAATGGAATTAAATGTGAGGAGCTGTCAAAAAGCTACAATCAATACAAAGAATACAGTGATATTCAGGAGAATAAAACTCAAGATTGTTTGATACATGAAAAATAAATTGTTGGCCGAGTGTGGTGTCTCACGCCTGCAATCCCAGCACTTTGGGAGGCAGAGGTGGGCAGATCACGAGGTCAAGAGATCGAGACCATCCTGGCCAACATGGTGAAACCCCATCTCTACTAAAAATGCAAAAATTAGCTGGGTGTGGTGGTACGCGCCCATAGTCCTAGCTACTTGGGAGGCAGAGGCAGAAAAATTCCTTAAACCCAGAAAGTAGAGGTTGCAGTGAGCCGAGATTACGCCACTGAATTCTAGCCTGGTGAGAAGAAAGACTTTGTCTCAATAAACAAATAAATAAATAAATAAATAGTTGTACCCGATGCATTTTATATGCTCAATTCATTCACAATCATATAATGGCTTCTCTTTGGTTAAAAAAGGGAACGGTTGAATTAGTTTTTATTTCTTGGAATTTTCTCCAATATGGCGTTGTATACAATGAAGGAACTACCATATACTTGAAGGCACTAACAGGCAGGTCCAGAACCCACAATTCTTGACTCTCAGTCCAGAGACTTTTTCACTATATTAAGTACCCAAATAACTGAACTGACTTTGAAAATCCTCAGTGTTCCCTAAATAAAACCTATTGCATAAAACAGGTAAACTGCAATGCACAAGAATGACAAAGTATACAGCCAAGAAATACATATTGATACGGAATATAAAAATAAAGATCTGCATTTATTGTAAATATTATATACATAGAAAGAGCTCATCACAACATAAGAAGAAAAAGATGAGGTTCACGTTTTGATTTTGGAATGTTATTTGTATACTGTCTGATAAGACGCCACAGTGGATCACGACATGGAAAATTCATAGAGTAACACTTGATTTACTAGTCCTCTTAGCAAATGTATGAAATATTATCCAAATTATTCCAGAAGGAATTAACTAACTGCTGAGTAATTCAAGCCTTTTGCTCCTGTTTGCCATGACATCATTTTAAACATTCCACTAAAGGCTGAGGAAAAGAAAGGTCATGACATTCAAATAAATTAATTAGTATTTGATGGTACCAGCACATCTAAAAGGTATGAGTGGAGAAGATAAAAGTCTTAACCAAAACGAGATTTCAATTCTGAACATGAAACAGGCAGTCAACCCTAAAAAAAGGTTAGGATATGTCATTTACGAAAATAATATACCTTTTAAAACCATCTCTTTGTTCTAATCAGAGAAAACATCACTAACTACAAATGCACCTCACAGCAGTCTAGTTTGTTTAAAATTAAAAATTGGCCAGGTGTAGTGGCTCATGACTATAATCCCAGCATTTTGGGAGGCTGAGGTGGACAGACTGCTTGAGTCCAAGAGTTCAAGACAAGCCTGGGCAACATAGCCAGATTCTGTTTCTACCAGAAAATAAAATTAGCCAGGCATGGTGGCACACACCCATAGTCCCAGCTACTCAGGAGGCTGAGGTAGGTGGATTAATTGAGCCTGGAGGTTGAGGGTGCAGTGAGCAGTGACTGTACCACTGCACTCCAGCCTGGGTGACAGAATGAGACCCTGTCTCAAAAACAAAACAAAACAAAACAAAACACCAAACACCAAAATCAAAAAATTGGAGTAACACAATAGTTAGATGTTTGTTTACAATGGTTCCTGTAGTACACTATCCTGTGTTTAACTTTAGATACTCAACATCTGTGGTCAGCTCCAATACCATATAGCTTTGAGCCCATGGTTTCTAGATAAGAATTTCTCAATTTAGAAAGCTGGTTCAAGGAAATGTACACTAGAGAGAACCTCCATTGTTCTCTGCCAGACTCAGTGGCTCATCCCTATAATCCCTGTACTTCTGTACTCTGGGAGGCCTAGGTGGGAGGAGCCCTTGAGTCCAGAAGTTTGAGACCAGACTGGGCAACATAGTAGGACCTCATCTTTTAAAACAGTAATTTTTAAAAATTAGCCAGGCATGGTGGCATGTGCCTGTGGTCCCAGCTACTTGTGAGGCTAAGGTGGAGAAATCACTTGAGCCCAAGTGGTTGAGATTACAGTGAGCTATAGCACCGCTGCAATCCAGCCTGGGTGACAGAGCAAAACTCCATCTCAATAAATAAATAAATACATAAATAAATAAAAATTAAAAATCTAAGATCAGGATGAAATGATTAATTGGCCTAATGCAAAACAAGAAAACAGAAAAAAAAGAGAGAGGAAAAAAAAGGTTGGGTGTGGTGGTTCATGCCTTTAACCCCAGCACTTTGGGAAGCCAAGATGGGAGGATCCCTTGAGCCCAGAAGTTTGAGATCAGCCTGGGCAACAAAATGAGACCGTGTCTCTACAAAAAATAATTTTAAAAAATTAGTTGGGCATGATGGTACATGCCTGTAGTCCTAGTTACTTGGGAGGCTGAGGTGAGAAGATTGTTTGAGCCCAGAAATTCCAGGCTACAGCAAGATATGAACGCCACTGCACTCCATCCTGGGTGACAGAGTGAGACCTATCTCCAAAAAACGGGGTTGGAGGGTTGAGGGGTAGCCAGCATATAAAGCCATTGTAGCCAGTGTATACGCTGGAGAATTAGAACAAAAATAAATATAACTTTTATAGTGTACCAAAAACTTACTGTTAAGGGTTGAATTGTGTCCCCCATGAAAGATATGTTCCAGTCCTAACCCCTGTTACCTATGAATGTGATCTTCTTTGGAAATAGGATCTTTGCAGATGTAATCAAGTTGCGATGAGATCATCTTGGATTAGGGTGAGCCCTAAATCCAGTGGCTAAAGGAAAGGGAGATGTGGATGCAGATACATAGAGAAGAATGTGAAGCTGTGAAGAACCTGATGGGCAGATGGAGGCAAAGACAGGAGTGATGGCATCTACAAGCCAAGGACCACCAAGAATTGCTGGGGT
The DNA here is from genome assembly GCF_030222135.1 of Aotus nancymaae. NCBI lineage: Eukaryota > Metazoa > Chordata > Mammalia > Primates > Aotidae > Aotus > Aotus nancymaae. The sequence continues at coordinate 37,825,899 of NW_026988471.1, forward strand.
CCACCAGAAGCTAGGCAGAGGCAGCAGGGATTCTTCCTTAGAGCCTTTAGAGGAAGTCTGGCTTGCCCACACACTGATTTCAGATTCCTCGCCTCCAGAACTGTGAAAGAATAAATTTGTTGTTTTTAAGACTCTGAGTTTGTGGTATTTTGCTGTGGCGGCCTTAGGAAAGCAAATACACTCATGTATACATAACAACATAGATTTCAACCTGATTTTTAAAATAGATGGAAACTTACTTTCTCTTAGGTTACAAGCACCCAGCATATGAGAAAAAGAATAGGTAATTCTTTAGGGAATTAATTAGTTCAAAGTCATCCTAGATGATTTTTTTCTAAGGTTTGCTTGGGTGTATCTTTCGAAGATAAAATCCCATGTCTAAGGAACAAAGAAAAAGTTAATACTTTTGTGGAACCAAACATGTACTGCTTTGCTAACCTTTAAAATAGTGGTCAGGCCAGGTGTAGTGGTTCACGCCTATAATCCCAGCACTTTGGGAGGCCAAGGTGTGTGGATCACCTGAGGTCAGGAGTTCGAGACCAGCCTGGCCAACGTGGCGAAATCCTGTCTCTACTAAGAATACAAAAATTAGCCAGGTGTGGTGGTAGGTGCCTGTAATTCCATCTACATGGGAAGCAGGAGAATCACTTGAGCCCGGGAGGCAGAGATTGCAATGAGGCAAGATCGGGCCACTGCACTCCAGCCTGGGTGACAGAGCAAGACTCTGTCTCAAATAAAATAAAATAAAAATAATAAAATAAAATATTGGTCAATGTATTTACTTAGCCCCAAGAAAGAAACCTAAATTTGTTTAATAAAATAAATTAAACTTCACATAGAAAATCACATTATTGAAGCAAAATGATTTCCAAAAGGGCACAAAGAAAGTTTTTTTACTTCAGAAAAAAAATTAACTTTTAAAGCTAAGGAGTCTAAAGACTTGACTGCTAGCGTTAACTACTGAAGGAAAGAGTATTTTTTCAGTTTTAGTAGCATTAAAGTCTTGTGCTATTTTTATTTTTTAATCAACAAGTAAAAATCATATTTATGGTGTATAACAAAATTTCGATACATGTATATAATGTGGAATGGCTACATCAAACTAGTTAACGTGGTTAACTCACATTTTTTTTTTGTGGTAAGAACACTTAATATCTACTTTCTCAGCAGTTTTCAAATATGCAATATATTGTTACTAACTGTAGTTACCATGATGTACAATAGATCTCTGGAATTTACTCCTTCTAACTGAAATTTTGTTTCATTTGACCAGTATCTCCCTACTCCCGTACCCTCCAGCCTCTGGTAACCACCATTTTATTATTTCTTTGGGTTCAAAAGTCTTATACTATTAATAGCTAAACTTATCTTTTGACTTTGTTAAGTTTAAGGCATTCTACCTAGGTTTCCAAAATAAATATAATCATATAAAATTTACAGTTAAATTTCCTTTAAAATATAAGACATAGGAATTTAAAGGAAAAAATATATATATTTTGCCATTCATTTTTTAACAAGCATTTATTGAATGCCTGAATGCCAGATACTGTGATAGGTATGAGAATTCAAAGATAACAGGGCTCCATTCTTCATGAAGCAGAGTTGAAGGACAAAGCAGAGAATAAAAATGGGACAAGTTCTCTAAAGAGATGTATGTAAAGAAAGGAAGGAACTCACTCCAGGCATGGTGACTCACACCTGAAATCCCAACACTTTGGAAGGCCTAGGTGGGCGGATCACTTGAGGTCGAGTTCAACACCAGCCTGGCCAACATGGTGAAACCCCGTCTCCACTAAATATACAAAATAAGTCGGGTGTGGTGGCACACACCTGTAATTAATCCCAGCTACTTGAGAGGTTGAGGCTGGAGAACTGCTTGAAGCTGGGAGGTGGAGGTTGCAGTAAGCTGAGATCATGCCACTGCACTCCAGCCTGGGCGACAAGAGGGAAATACGTCTCAAAAAAGAAAGAAAGGAAGAAAGAAAGTAAGGAGCTCAGTGAAAGGGTCAGCCTAAGAAACCAAGGGAAACATAACAGAGGAACCAACACTTGAACAAACTCTTCAAATTTCCTAGATGAAAGGAGAGGGTAGAAGAATTCCAGATAAATGGGAAATAAGAACAAGCAAATAAGGCAGTAATATGAACCAGGATACACATGGAATCCTGAACAGATTTGGCATATCCAGGATTGCTAGGAAATTCTTTTTTTTTTTTTTTTTAGATGGAGTTTTGCTCTTTTTGCCCAGGCTGGAGTGCAATGGCCTGATCTTGGCTCACTGCAACCTCTGCCTCCCAGGTACAAGTGATTCTCCTGCCTCAGCCTCCCAAGTAGCAGGGATTACAGGCATGCGCCACCATTTCCAGGTAATTTTGTATTTTTTAATAGATATGAGGTTTCACCATGTTTACCAGGCTGGTCTCAAACTCCTGACTTCAGGGGATCTGCCCACCTCTGCCTCCCAAAGTGTTGGGATTACAGGCCTGAGCCACCACACCCAGCCAGGAAATTCTTCATGGCTAAAGCAAAAGGTCGGTAGGATCAACTATTGAGAGATGAAGCTGGAGAGATTGCTATGGTGAAGTAAAGAATTTAGCCTTGTGTCACAGTTGATAGGAAGCCAATAGCATTTTTCAAACTGGGAGTTTTAGGAGATACAAAGACCAGTCAAGGAAGGTGCCACAGGCAAAAGATGCTGAGGGCCTGAACTAAGGCAATGTCAGTGAGAATAAACAGAACAGCCTATATTTCAGAGTCATTTCTGGAATCACATATTGAGGATCTGGCAGTAAGGGAGAAAGAAGAATCAACGACAGCACTCTGGCTTCTGGTGAGGGGACCTGAGTTATTCAACAAAGATATGGAATACAGGAAAAAGTACAGATTTGGGCAGGCAGCAGAGGGAGGCAAGTAGTGAAGGAAGAAGGGAGTAAAATGTTAAATTTAAGATAGCTGCAGGACAAAAAGAAAGATCTCTAGTGATGGCAATACTCGGTATTTGTATTCTTCACTATATATGAAATACTTTTACATACATTATCTTAGTTGACAGAACAACCCAGTGAGAAAAGTATTTCATAAATAAAGGATACTAGGGTTCCAAAAAAGTGACTTGTTGCAGGCCACACAGCTAGTAGGCTACTGGCTGGAACTGAAGAAGAAACATGAGACTTCAACCCAGTCAAATGAGCTTTCAAGAGCCACTCCAAGCCATAGGTAAATCATAGCTAGCTTCCAATTGTCACTGATATCTTAGGGTTTTGCTGCCTCTAGTTGCCTCAATTTTATGCAATCATTGCCAAGTCCAGAATTACCAAGATCAGACTGGCACCCAGGGTAATTGCAATACTAAGAAAAAAAACATTTGAAACCAGTAAGCATCATGCAGTTAGAAAAAAGCTTAGATCCTAGAGAACTGAAAGGTTTTTTAGCTCATCTAGGGGAGGAACTCCCTATTATAGTTTCCCTAGGTAACATCCACAAATGCATTATATTATAAAAGGGTACCGTGGGCTAATTGATTTGGGAAATCCTGGAAAACAATTAGACTGCCTTATTGTGCAATTTTACAAAGGTTTAATACTCTCATGCACACTGAAAATTTCTAGAGGTATAATTAAGAATGCAGTGTTCCCAAACATTGAATAACCTCCAACTTTTTTTTTAAGAGACCAGGTTTCACTTGTTGCCCAAGCTGAAGTGAGAGCAGTAACATGATCCTAGCTCATTGCAGCCTCAAACTCCTGAAATACCTGCCAACTTTATTTAGAAAGCATCTCATAAGACTAGCAGCCTCAACCTCCTGAAATACCTGCCAACTTTATTTAGAAAGCATCTCATAAGACTAGCATCCAATAGAATATACTTTGAAAATACTGCTCAATGAAAATATTTAATTAAGCAGCACACCAACAAATACAAATAAAAAATAAGTACCAATAGTACATTCATGTTGAGCGAATGCAGGAAAAAAAAAAGTGATGAGAGTCTTGTGGACTAATTAGGCAAAATTTCCTGCCCGATATACTGCTAACTTTGCAATATAACTTAGGCAGTAATATGAACCAGGGATATACATGCTTACATCAGTAGAAATCTTAAATTGCTAAATAATGCACTTATTAAAATACTATTAATGCAAGTTATAATTTTAGAAATTTTAATTGCCTATACTTGGAGGAGTAAAAATGTCTTTTATATTATTAAAATGACTGTGTTTTATAACCTTCTGAACTTTCATCAAAGCTTCTTGGGTTCATTTGGAGGGGGAGGTTGTTTTGTTTTGTTTTTTTCAGACAGGGGCTTGCTCTGTTTCTCAGGCTGAAGTACAGAGGCATGATCATGGCTTACTGCAGCCTCGACCTCCTGTGCTCAAGTATTTCTCCTGCCCAGGCTTTTGAGTAGCTGGGACTCTAAGTGCGCACCACCATTCCTGGCTAACGTTTTTATTTTTGTAGAGACAGGGTCTTGCCATGTTGCCCAGGTTGGTCTTGTACTCCTGGGCTCAAGCAATCCTCCCACCTCAGCCTCCCAAAGTGCTGGGACTACAGGTGAGAGCCCACACCTGGCATTCTTGTTTTTATTTATAAATTGATAATGGCCTTAAGAATTTTTACGGCCTTTGAATCATTCTGAAAATTATTACAGGATCAGGTAAAAAAAAAAAAAATCCCATTAGTGGAGAAACCATTAGAAAGAATAATTCTGTATAACAAAACAGTTGTGTAAATGTCCCATTCTATCTAAAGTTAGTAATAATGAATTCTTTGTAAAGACTTTACATACTAAATGCTTCCTCTCTTGATTATCTTCTTAAGATACTCATCCTGTATTTCCAAAGACCTTAAGTGGTATGCTGTTTGAAGTCTGAAATAGATTGCTAAGCGCTCTGTCATTCTGCCTAGTGATTAAAATTACCTTTTAACTCCCTTAGTCCTTTCTCAATGTAAACATTCCTACTTGAGAAATCACACTGAGTTCCAAATGACTACTATGCAGTGCAGAGACCTGAGAAAATGTAGGGATGAGAGTTCCTCTAGTTTACTGTTAATAAATTCAGACTTTGTATTCATTCGTTGATGTATTACAGACAGCCCATTTTATCATCTGCAAACTATAAATATGATTTCCAGTACTATATTTTCCATAACACAATCATGATATTAAACAGAAGTTCTCTTTGATGAAACAAATATTCATTTGAAAGCTAAAGAAATAATAATGCTACTAATGCATGTCTTGTTTTGTCTTTACAAGGCTAGTCCATTAAAGGTAGAGAGAATATCACTTTGAGCTACACTATTGAATTATAATTTATACAGACTAAGGTTTCTCTTTTCTTTAATTTCAGTGTATAATAGGAAAAGAAAACCCTTTCCTTTCAGTCAGTGCTTAATATTTTGAACTGTGATCAAATAGTGAATTTTTACTAAGATTATAGAAATTTATAGTTTCTAAAGTAATGATAAACAGTTTAATAGAGATAGTTGCAACCTGAGCTATGAAAATCAAGTGAACTAACCTTCCTCATTACTTTGGCCTTATCCTCACACTGGGTCCCTTATTCTCACACTGACTCCCTGAGTCTGCTGAGGTCCCCAAATGGAAACTGCAATGCATAACTCCAAGGTTGTTTTCAAAGAATCAGCCATGTAAAGAAAAAGTAAAGGTACAAGATAAAAATATCTGACAACTGCTTTAAAATTCATGACAAAAAACAGAAATAAAAATAAAAAATAACCAAAAAAAAAATTTTAAAAACAACAAAAAATAAAATCCACTACTAAAACTGAAGAAAATATGCCACTCTTTTGCAGACTGATGTGCATTTGCTTCTTAACTGGAAAAAGAAAATGGATACACACTAATGTGCGTGGGTACTCACATAATTTACAAATGAAGTAGCAAAAAAAATTCATCACACTTGAATATGTTATATAAATCACAATAAGAGTTTTCTTACCTTCAAAAGTTCAAAATAATGGAGACAGTGGTAAACAGGGGCCAGAAGCAGCCTGGGTAAAACATATTGAACAGCTTCTTTGAAACCTTCGCCTATTGACTAGAAAACAAAGTGATTTAATTTTTTTTTTAAGTTTGCTTTTCAGACACTGTACGTCTTGATTTAAAAATTACTATACCTGCAAATAAAGTGCTGCCCCAGGCTTCGATAACTGACTAAGGAAACGATCATGAAAACCAGGCCGCAAAATATCTCGAGCATACGATTCATATGGATCAAATGCCAGTTCCTTAGAAAATAAAGAAGGTAAAACATAAATAATCTACCACTACAAACACAGAAAGATTTAATTATGGGGCACAACTATGCGAGCACAATTATGTATTTCTTTGAAAGTGTCTAAACAAAAATTATATGACTATTAATTATAATTTTAATAGAATAAGATCCCAATATTCTCAAAAGAGTAGATCAATTCTTTCTGATGAGTAACAGAATCCTTATATAACAGCTCTCATTAAAGGTTTCCAACAGAATATTATCAACAAACATGGCCATAAGAGTGGGCAGACTTTTGGTTCTAGAAAACAAAGTTTAACTTGAACAACAAAGAATATAGATATGTACAACTAGGTAAAGTATAAACATTAGAATACTGAAGCCAGACTTTTTTTTTATAGTTCTTTCTCAGTGGTGGACATGTACTTTCATATTCTGTAAACCAGAGGTAACAGTTCCTGTCATCTAAAATACATTGCTATAATTTCACAAAACAATTAAACAAAATCCAAACTGCCAAAATTTTTGCCATCATTAATATTACCAATCATTAATAAACTAAATTCTAATGGCTCAGTTAAAACGACTAGAATCTACTGGTTTTGAAGATTTCTGGGGAAAAAGAGAGTAGGTATCTTGATTTTAGCAGGAGAAATAGAGTTGCTACTCTTCTATCTTGTGCTCTGTTCCTGGTACAAAACTATTATGAAAATGGTACTCTAGATTCTAGCATGAGCTCATTTCCATAAAGAGTAATTCTAGCAAGAGGAAGAGGACATCTAGTGGGAGCATAGTAGAAGGGAATGAAATAACAAAAGATGGTTATGAATTAATCAATCTTAATGTTGTTTTTTCAGATTGCTTTTTATTTTTTTTTCTTTGAGACAGCGTCTTGGTCTTGGTCGGACAGCCAGGCTAGAGTGCAGTGGTACAATCATGGCTCACTACAACCTCTACCTCCTGGGCTCAAGCAGTCCTCCCACTTCAGTCTCCTGAGTTGCTGGGACCACAGGCACACACCACTGTGCCTGGTTCAATTTTGTGTGTATTTTGTAGGGACAGGGTTTCTGCCATGTTGACCAGGCTGGTCTTGATCTGCTGGACTCAAGTGATCCTCCTGCCTTGGCCTCCCACAAGTGCTGGGATTACAGATGTGAGCCACTGTGCCTGGCCTCAGATTCCTTTTTAAAGAATGACTGAATAGTAACACCACCAGATCAGAAATCAGACGACATGAGTTCTGGTTGTTGCAAAATGCAATATGGCATGTAAACTTCCAAGTCATAGTGGATTCCTTGAGCTGGCTCCTAGTTGACTTCCCAATTTTAACTCCTTTAACTGTCTTCTCAACTAAAACTTGCCATCATGACAGCAGAAATTGCAATCTATTATGTTTTACAGAAATTGACAGTAAGGTTTCAAAAATAACAAGAGGATGGAGTCAGGTATGAATACAGTGGATGGAAGAGAAGACTAAAAATGTGAAGAGATGCTTATAGTGTAGGTCTCTTCCAACTTAGAAATGATCACATACCACAGACATGTTTGCCCTCTTCCCCTTTCAATAAGCCCTAATTTATTATACAATTTTTATAACTATAGGTAAAGAAAAGGCTTTATAACGTGGCTTAAAAACATGGGTTTTAGAGTCATAGTTCCAATTCTGACCCTACTATTTATTAGCTGTGTAACCTTCGACAAACTACTTACTTTCTCTAAGCCTGTTTCCCCATTGGAAATGTGAATAATTATTTCACAGGGTTGTTTACAGAACTAAATGAGATGTAAGTAAAGTGCTTATAATAGTGTCTGGCACAGAGTAAGCACTGCATAAACGGTAGTAGCTAGTACTATCATTTTGAAATAGCTAATCTCAAGAGAAAAAAAATCAACAATTAACCACAAATCCAAACTCTCTTCACACAGTTTTATTCTTGAAAACAAATTTTTAGAATGGTAAGCAATTCTAACAGTTGGTATGAGTTAATAGATGATTTTGATAGGTTCACTGTTTAAAATGCAACAAGATTCATAGGAAAATATAAAATTTGTCACGCCTGTAATCCCAGCACTTTGGGAGGCTGAGGCGGGTGGATCACGAGGTCAAGAGATCGAGACCATCCTGGTCAACATGGTGAAACCCCGTCTCTACTAAAAATACAAAAAATTAGCTGGGCATGGTGGCGCATGCCTGTAATCCCAGCTACTCGGGAGGCTGAGGCAGGAGAATTGCCTGAACCCAGGAGGCGGAGGCTGCGGTGAGCAGAGATCACGCCATTGCACTCCAGCCTGGGTAACAAGAGCGAAACTCCATCTTGGGGGAAAAAAAAAAAAAAAAAATTTGTCTATACACATAACTGACAGAAAAGTACAGAGAACAGCCTAACCTAACTATACCCACCATCAAACTCAAAAAAGCTCAACATTTTATAGTACCTGCCTCAGCTCTATAGAAAAGAAATTATTACAATACAGATGTGATTGATTCCTCTGAGCTCCCTTTCATAAGCTCATCTCCTGCTGATCACCAGGGGTAGTCATTATCTTGAATTTGGATCTTATCCTTCTCATTTATATTTTTATATCATAATTACATATGTATCAAGAAACAAAGCAATATAGTCTTGCAAGCTTTCAAACTTCATATAAATATAATGTATACATTCTTAGTTGCTTTTTATACTCAAAATTGTTTTCAAGATTTATCCATTTCGATTTATATAGTTTCTTTCATTTTAAAACTCTAATATTCTACCACATGAATACATCAGTTTTCTCGAATCTGTTCTCCATTGATAGATAACTGTTTCTTGTGTTTCATAATTATAAAAAAATTCTGTAATTAGCACTTGGTATACAGGTACACCTCACTTTATTGCAACTTTATTTTATTGTGCTTCACAGATATTGCTTTTTTTCTTTTTTATAAGTCAAAGATTTGTGGCAACCCTGTGTGAAGCAAGTCTATTGGCCCCATTTTTCCAATAGCATGTGCTGATTTTGTCTCTGTGTCACACTCTGGTAATTCTCGAAATATTTCAAACTTCTTCACTGTTATTATTGAGCCAGTGTTCACTTACCATTCCGAAAATCCTAGGGCCCTTAAGAATTATGCTAAATATACTCTGCCTGTACCCTATAAATGGAACAGCAAAGCCTGGATGATAATAAAACTGTTTACAACATGGTTTACTGAATATTTTAAGCCCACTATTGAAACCAACTGCTCAGGAAAAAAAAAAATTCCTTCAAAATATTGACATTGCACCTAGAAACCTAAGAGCTCTGATTGAGATATGCAAAGAGATTAAAGTTGTTTTCAAGTCTCTTAACACAACATCCAATCTGCAGCCCATGATCAAGAAATAATTTTGACCTTCAAGTTGTATTATTTCACAAATACATTTCATAAGGCTGTAACAGCCATAGATGGTGATTCCTCTGCTGTGTCTGGACAAAGTCAACTGAAAGCCCTCTGGAAAGGATTCACCATTCTAGATGCCAGTAAGAACATTCATTATTCATGGAAAAGGTCAAAATATCCGTATTAACAGGAGTTTGGAATAAGCTGATTTCCAACTCTCATGGATGGCTTTGAGGAGTTCAAGTACTTTATGGTCTTATTTCTATAATGAATGCAGCCTTTAAAAATATTATATATTCAACGGACTGTAAGTGAGCACAGTAACGCTACCAATTTTTATGAGCTGATCTTTTATCCAACAACTATGATGAACTTACCAACTAGTTCTAACACTATATAAATTTTCTTGGGTTTGCTGTATAATTATGCTAACTAAAAACAGGACAACTTTGTCTTGTCTATTCCTTTTCTGTCTTTTAGTATTGGGCAGTACTTGCTATTAAAGTGCTGAATAGAAGTGGTGATGGTGGTAATCTTTTCTAATTTCTCAGTGCTACTGTAGTTTAACCATTATTATATCTCTTACAGACTTTTAGTAAATATCCTTTATTAGGTTAAGAAAGTTCCCTTCTATTCTTTGTTTGCCCAACATTTTAAAGAAATTCATGAATGAGGCCGGGCGTGGTGGCTCACGCCTGTAATCCAAGCACTTTGGAGGCCAAGGCGGGCGGATCACCTGAGGTCGGGAGTTCATGACCAGCCTGACCAGCCTGACCAGCATGGTGAAACTCTGTCTTTAAAATAAATAAATAAATAATAAAAATTAAAAAAAAGAAATTCATGAATGAATAATTTTATGAAACCCTTTTTCTTGAGATTCTAACCTGCTAAAGTAAAAAACTACATTAAAACTTTTTTTTTTAAGTCAAACCACATAAGAGTAAACATCATAAGATACATTATATTTGGTCAAATGTTTTATTGTATTATAAACTGAATTTTCATTGCCAGTTTTGTTGATGTCTGAGAATGTCTCAATATTTTTTTTTTTTTTTTTTTGAGACGGAGTTTTGCTCTTGTTACCCGGGCTGGAGTGCAATGGCACGTCTCGGCTCACCGCAACCTCCGCCTCCTGAGTTCAGGCAATTCTCCTGCCTCAGCCTCCCGAGTAGCTGGGATTACAGGCACGCGCCACTATGCCCAGCTAATTTTTTGTATTTTTAGTAGAGACGGGGTTTCACCATGTTGACCAGGATGGTCTCGATCTCTTGACCTCGTGATCCACCCGCCTTGGCCTCCTAAAGTGCTGGGATTACAGGCTTGAGCCACCGTGCCCAGCAATACTTTTTTCTTGTATTGTCCTTATCTAATTTTGATAAAGTGTTCATACAATCCTGATTAAGTTACCCTTCATGTCTCTACTCATTGGAACAATTTGCAAAAGAGTAAGATTAAATGTTTCCTGAGGATTGGCAAAAATCATTGTCTTATGCTGTTTTCTGTTGCTATAACTGAATACCTGAGACTGGGTAATTCATAAAGAAATTTATTTACCGCACTTCTGGAGGCTGGAAGTTCAAGACAGGCAGCTGCATCTGGTGAGGGCCTTCTTGCTGATAGGGACTCTGCAGAGTCCTGAGGTGGTGCAGGGCATCACATGGCAAGGGGACTACAGCATGTCAGCTCAGAGGTCTCTTCCTCTTTTTATAAAGACAGGTGTGCCATCATGGGGGCCCCACCCTGATGACCTTATCTAATCCTAACTACCTCCACAGACCCCACCTCCAATCAATATATAAATCTGGAGATTAAACTTCCAATACATAAAATATGGGGACACATTCAAACCACAGCATTCATAACACCTGGTGTATGCCTCAAGTCATCTGTTGAAATATACTTTTGATGCATTCATTTTTTAATGTTTTCTTTTAACTTAGGACATTGATACTGCTCTTTTATATATTTTTAAGGGTTATTTCATTACAATTCTAAAACATTTTGAAGTGGATCTTAGTATTCTTCCACAGTAATTCCAACTCAGAATTCATTAATTCTGCTGTTACTTCTTTACATATTATTCTCTTAGGTGTACCCTGTTCTCTTTCTTAGTATTCTTCCACAGTAATCCCAACTACTGGAGTGGCTGACGCATGAGAATTGCTTGAACCTGGGAGGCGGAGGTTGCAGTGAGCCAAGATTGAACCTGGTATTTGTGTTTCCTTTTCCCATTGATCAGCCATGATAAATTTTATATCAATTTCTAATTTATTAATTTGGCTCTGTTACTTCCTTACATATTATTCTCTTAGGTGTATCCTGTTCTCTTTCTTGTTTCTTGGGTTGAAAGCTTAACTCATTCATTTTTAATTATTCCTAATTTTTCAAAAAATGTGTAAAACCTTAAGCTTCTCTCTGCAGTGCTTTAGCTCCTTTTATGATTTGAATGACAGTGTCCCCTCTGAAATTTATGTTGAAACTTAATCCTCAATGCACCAGTATTAAGATATATACAATTGACCTTTGAAAAACCTGTGGTTAGACCTGCACGAATACACTTATATGCAGATTTTTTTCATCCAAATGAGGATCTAAAATACAGTTATCTGTGGCATGCGAAACCCTCATATATGGAAAGCTGGCTTTTCGAATATGTGGGTTCCACAGGGCCCATGCAAGTTTTGCAGGGCCAATATGGAACTTGAGTTTGTGTGGATTCAGGTATCTGTGGGCAGTCCTAGAAACAATTCCCCACATATACTGAGGGATGACTATGTATGTGTGTGTCATACATAGTCATACACACTCTCTCTCTGTTATCCCTTGGTATCAGTGAGGGATCCCATGCAGATAACAAAATCCAGGGATGCTCAAGTCCCTGATATAAAATGGTGTATTTGCATATAACCTTCAGAGGATCCCTATATTACTTATGTCTAATATAATGTACATTACGTAAAGAGCTGTTACACTGTATTTTTTAGGGTATTGTAATGTACACTGATGTAATGTAATGTGCTGAACATTATAGTATGTTAGTACACATAGAATGATCCTTTTTTTCTCCAAAAGTATTTTTTTTTTTTTTTTTTAAAGATAGGGTTTCACCATGATGGCCAGGCTGGTCTTGAACTCCTGACCTCAGGTGATCCACCCACTTCAGCCTCCCAAAGTGCTAGGATTAGAGGCGTGAGCCACCGCACCCAGCCCTCTAAAAGTATTTTCAATCCAGTTGGCTGAATCTACAGATGCAGAAGCCATGGACATGGAGGGCTAATTGAGTGAGTGAGTGAGTGAGAGTGAGAGAGAGAGAAAGAGAGAGAGAGAGAGAGAGAGAGAGAGCGCGCGCGCGAGCGTGTGTGTGTGTGTGTAAAATCAAATGTGTTAGTCTAATCTTCTGTAGCCTTACTAATCTTTTTTTCTGTTTGATTTGTTAATTTCTGATGGACATGTGTTAAAATGTCCTACTATGGTAGCTATTTTTTTTCATTTCTTGTAAGTCTGTCAATTTCTACTTATATGTTGAGGCTTTATCAGCAGGTGCATACACATTAATGGTTGTTATATCTTCATGATAGTATCCCTTTTGTTATTAGGAAGTGTTCCTCTTTTTCCCTCCTCAGTGCTTACTTTGTGTAATTTTATCAGTTAATTTAAATTAATATTGATATACAGGTTTGACTTGTTTTTATGTTAGGATTTTTCATCCCTTTATCTTAAAATATTTCTGTGGTTCTGTTTTAAGAACCTCTTGTAAGCTACATGAAGTAGATTTTTTAAAAATCAAATATGTGGTTGGATTTTTTTTATATCATCTTTTATCTTCATTATCATTGTTTTTGTTTGCTTCATTTATTCTTTCCTAGTATCAGTGAAAATAATAAAAAAGTTCTTTTCTCCTTAGCTGTACATTGTAAACTACAGGTACTATTTCTGTTCTTTTGATTTTCCTCAATGTTTTTCAAAACAAATATGGTTACCTATACATTTTTCAAAAGTTATTCTTTTATCACAAACACAAATCCACTTTACATACTGTTCATTTTGTTACTGATATATATAGTTTAGCCTTTCCAAGACAAAAAACTTTAAAAACATTTTTTAAACTATTCAGCAATTCATTAAATTTATTAACACATTTACTAATATTTATTTTTATTTTTTGAGACAGTGTCTCAGTCTGTCACCCAGGCTGGAGTGCAGTGGCATGATTCTGGCTCACTGAAACCTCAGCCTCCTGAGCATGTGATCCTCCTACCTCATGCTCTAGAGTGGCTGGGACTACAGGCACGTATCACCACACCTGTATAATTTTGTTGTTTTTTTTTTTTTGAAGAGATGGGGTTTTGCCATGTTGCCCAGGTTGCTCTTAAACTCCTGAGCTCAAGTGATCTGCCCACCTTGGCCTCCCAAAGTGCTGGGATTAGAGGTGCAAGCCACCAGGCTACATCTACCGGTTTCTTTTTCACCGTTAGTTATTGTACTTCTTGACTTTCCTCTGAGTAAAACTTTCCTTCTTGCTAAAGAACACAATCCAATGTGTCTTATAATGAATGAGTGTCTAGAGGTAGTAAACTCTCTTGGTCATTTTATGTTTGAAATGGTTTTTATTTATTCCTTTTTCCTCATTATTGATAAATTCAAGTGTAACCTTACATAAAGTCTGTAATCTGACGACTTTTAATATACGTATACGATGCATTTCTGTAACCACCACCCAGATAAAGAAATAGAACATTTCTAGCACCTCAGAAATCTCCTTCATGCTTCCCAGTCAACCACTATTCTAATAATCTGTTTCCAAAGATCTTATATACATGTTTCTGAACCTTCCATATATCAATATAGTATGTACTGAGTCTTATTACACTCAATATTATGTTGCTGCTTTTATCTGCAGTTATTTTTTATTGCCACATAGCGTTTCCTTGTGTGAATATACCACTAATTATCCATTATGAATAAACCTACTGTGAACGTTCTTAAATATGTCTTTCAGTGAACATAAGCACTCATTTTTGTTTAGTATAGGCCTAAGAGTTAAAATGTTGGGTCACAGGGTACAGTTGTGTGCTTAGCTCTAGTAGACATTCCAAACAGTTTTCCAAAGTGACTGTAACAAATTACACCCTAGCCCCCACCAGCAAGGAGACTTCCAACTGCTCCAAGGTTTTAAATTGCATTTCCTTGATGAATAACAATGTTGAGCATCTTTTTTGCGTGTAAAGTACCTACTCAAGTCTTTTGCCTATTTGCTAAAAAGCAAAACCCTGAAGTTTTAGTTATTGATTTGTAGGCATGGAGGTGTTTTTTTTGTTTGTTTGTTTTTTAAGAAAGTCTTGCTCTGTCACCCAGGCTGGAGCACAGTGGTGTGATCTCAGCTCACTGCAACCTCCACCTCCCGAGTTCAAGCACTTCTCCTACCTCAGATTCCCAAGTAACTAGGATTACAGGTGCCCGCCACCACGCCCAACTAATTTTTGTATTTTTTCATTAGAGATAGGGTTACACCATGTTGGCCAGGCTGGTCTTGAACTCCTGACTTCAAGCAATCCACCTGCCTCAGCCTCCCAAAGTGCTGGGATTACAGGCATCAGCCATTGTGCCCAACCCAAGATTTTCTCTTTATCTTTGATGTTCTCTATTTTCACAGCCATGTTTTTAGCTGTGTATTTTTATTTATCTTGAGCAATATTTGGAATTCATTTTTGATCTGGGAACTAATGCTTGCATTTCTTGAAAATTATCCATTTTTATCTTTTCAAATATTATTTCTCCATCACTGTCTGGAACTCCTATTAGATGTATACTAAGCCTCTCAGTGTATCCTTATTACTTGCTTTTTTTTTGAGACGGAGTCTCATTCTGTTGCCCAGGCTGGAGTGCAGTGGTGTGATCTAGGCTCACTGCAACCTCCGTCTCCTGGGTTCAAGTGATTCTCCTGCCTCAGCCTCCTAAGTAGCTGGGATTATAGGCATGCGCCACCACAGCCAGCTAAATTTTGTATTTTTAGTAGAGATGGGGTTTCAGCACGTTGGCCAGGCTGGTCTCAAACTCCTGACCTCAGGTGATCTGCCCACCTCGGCCTCTCAAAGTGCTGGAATTACAGGCGTGAGTCACCACACCCGGCTATCCTTATTACTTTCAATTGGCCTTTCATATTTCTTATCTTAGTCTGTGTTACATTCTCAGTGAAGTCCTCAATTTCATCTCCAATTTACTAATTTTATCGTTGAACTGGGTCCAGCAAATGTTATACTATATGAGTTATTTCAATGATTGTATAATATATTTAATTCTTGTATCTCTATCTTTTGATATCTACCTGCTCATTTCCTTTCCACCTATTTTTGTTTCACAATGTCTTCTTTATAAATGGATCATATTCTTTCACTTATCTCTTTGAGCATCCTAAACTTCTTTTAAACTTTTTGTATATCTATTGTACAACATTAATTTCATCTGGAATAAATTCATGATATAATTGTTGATTTTATTAGATTATCATTCTGAAAATTAGAATTTGTCTTGTTTTTTGGAATTTTGTATTACATGCCTAGTGGGATACTTTTAATGTTTTGTTTCCTTTTTCTCTCCCATTCCTTTATGATGACTCTTCCAAACTAGAACCTACTCTTCAAATGACTTTGGGGGTTCAGGCTTCATATTGGCTTAATGTTGTGGGAAAATTGTTATTATTGTAAGGCAACGTTTTTGTCTCCCCATGTCAAGTCTACAACTTTTCTGAAACTTTTACTGTAGATAGCATGTTGGCAGATTTCCCCAGCATCCTATTATAAGGAAGGACTTGAGCAAGAAGTCTTGCTCTGGCTTTCATGGAACACATTTGAAACAATTCATTGTCCTTAAGAGCCTAAACACCCAGATACCAGAGCTCACTACCTTGAATGTCTATTATATTTCTAATCTTGTTTTCAAGTCTAGTTATAGATATATTCCACTTTTTAATTTTTATGCTTTATTACTTATGTGTGTTTAGAGCAGGAATGTAGAGGCTGTGGTGATGCTTGAACTTACCATTGTGTTTTGCCTGGAAGTCTTCATTTAAAAAAATATTTTACAAGCTCAATACTGTATCATAATGAGTGGAATTTAGAGAACACAGCAAGAGCTAGAAACTTCAGAATGACTCTTAATGCTAACTTATTAGGATTGACTTCTGTATTTTAGCATTTGAAATATCTAAGGAGTTAGTTACCTGTCTTTCTCTCTTATGGTATCTGAATCACTCAAGCCCTGGACGTTATTGTCCTATTCACTTCATTCCTATTCTAAATAATAATGCAGTTATCACATATTGAGTAGCTTACTATGTGAAGGTGTATAGCTAAATACTTCAGATAGGTTATTCAATTTTCAGAAAAATCCTGAGTCCTATTACAGGTCGAGTATCTCTTACCCAAAATGAAGCGTTTTAGATTTCACATTTTGGAGTATTTGTAGTATACCTACTGCTTCAGCATCCTAAACCTGAAAATCCCAAATCTGAAATGCTCCAATGAACATTTCCTTTGAGTATCATGTTGGTGCTCAAAACAGTTTCAGATTTTGGATCATTTCAGATTTGGGATTTTTGGCTTAGGGATACTCAACCTGTATTATCATTTTTCTTTTACAAATAAAGATACAGAGGTTTAGAGAAACAAAATAACTTCCCACTGGTCACACAACTAATAAGTAGCGGAGCTCAGACCGGAACACAAGTAATCTGACCTCAGGTCCAAGTTCTGTGGTCTCTTCCTTAATATTCATTTATTGACTTTTCTTAACCTTTTACAGTAGGCCATTAGGTGACAGCTGTAATACCTCCCCTTGGTGGTATCTGCTTTCCTATAATTAACCAGATACCATTTTTCTATGTTTGGTAAGATGACAGAGGCATATGTTAATAATGACCCTATGGAAAAGGAGCAATAACAGATAGTCAACAATTAGTATCTATGACTTTAGCTGGAAAGAAGTTAAGACTCTCAATTTTAATGTAAATGTAGGCTTTCATGCAGACTTTTTGGGTATATAATTGAATAACTTACCTCTGCTAAGTCTTCAAAGCAGCTTCCTACTAGTGGATGGGGACTGCCTTCATCTGTCATTTCTACTGTATCTTCTATATGGCCCAGTAACTTTACACTAAGTTCATGTATATCTACTATACGACTAAATATATTTTCTACATCCTGTTTGGGGGAAAACACATTAATTCAGTGAGGCTGTATTATTATAATATTAAACAAATTTTGAGCCAATATGTCATTTTATAATCACAAAATTTAACATGGCAGATACAGTGAAAAATTTTAAGGACTTACAAATATGAATAAAAGACAATTCAAGAATTCCTTTTGGAAGGATAAACAATTTGCAAATACATTTCTCTAGGTGAGAATACATTTCTCTAGGTCTTGAATCTTTTTGGTCTCAGGGCTCCTCACATTCTTAAAAATTACTGAAGATTCTGAAAACCTTTTGTTTATAACTATGTATTTCAATGTTTATCACATTAGAAGTTAAAACCAAAATTTTTTAAATATTTAATTCATTAAAAATAACAAACCCACTATGTGTTAATATAAATAGCACTTTTATAAAAAGTAACCAAAGTTTTTTTTTTTAAACTACAACAAAACATTTAGAAGAATGCAAATGTTTTACATTGCAAATCTCAACCATAGCGTAAAAGAAGACAGCAGGATTTTCATATCTATTTCTGTATACAATCTGTTGTGATACATTATTTCGAAGTATATGAAAATCTAGCTTTTCTGTGTAATTTTTCTATTGAGATAAAATTCATATACAATAAAATTCACCCGTTAAAAGTGTACTTATTAGTCAGTGGTTTTCAATATTGGTTGTGCAGTCATCACCAGTATCAAATTCTAGAACATTTCATTATCACAAGAGTAAACCCTGTGATTATTTTGGAAGGTGGATAGCTAAATACCTGGTACAGTCATTCTCCATTCCTTTCCTCTCCCCAGTGCCTGGCAACCACTAATTTACTTTGTCTCTATGGATTTGTCTATTCTGGACTTTCCATATAAATAGTGACTATCCTTTTATGGTACCATACTAAAATTCAACAAATGATAGTTTCTTAAAGGTTAGTTGCAATGTGGAATCTGAAACCATATCCATTTTATACTGTTAAATTAAAATTGGTTACTATTATTTGATTTATCAGTGACTATATTTATCAAGTCGACTTTGAGGCTATTTTAAATGTTCTTTTGGTAGATTTTTGTGTAGTTATTCACTCTCCTAACCACCATGACAATCAAGATACAGAACCTTTTCATCATCTTAAAAAGTTTCCTTGTGCCCCATTTCCATCAACCCTTACTACATCTCACTCCCAGGAAACCTGTGATCTGCTTTTTGTCTCTATAGAAATGTCTTTTCTAGAATATTAAATAAATGGAATCATATATTGTCTTTTGTGCCTAGTTTTTTGCTCATGTTTTTGAGATGCAACCATGCTGTTGCATGCATAACTATTTCATTCCTTTTTATTGCTGAGTAGCATTCCACTGTATGGTCATACCACAATTTGTTTATACATTCACCTGCTGATGGACATTTGGGTTGTTTCCAGTTTGGGGCTATTACAAATAAAGTTGCTATGAACATTCATGAACCAGTTTTGCATGGACATGTTTTCATCTCTTCTGGGCAAAAACCTAGGACTAGAATTGCTGGGCAATATGGTTTAGTTTATGTTTATTGTTATAGAGAACTGCCAAACTGAACGGGCACAGTGACTCACGCCTCCCAGCATTTTGGAAGGCTGAGGCTGGTGGATCACTTGAGGTCAGGAGTTTGAGACCAGCCTGGCCAACATGGTGAAACCCCGCCTCTACTAAATATACAAAAATTAGCCAGGCTTGGTGGCATGTGTCTGTAATCCCAGATACACGGGAGGCTGAGGCTGGAGAATCGCTTGAACCTCGGAGGCAGAGGTTGCAGTGAGCCAAAATTGCACCCCTGCACTCCAGCCTGGGCAACAGAGCAAGACTCTGTCTCAAGGAAAAAAGAAGAGAGAGAAATAGAGAGAGAGAACTGCCAAACTATTTTCCAAAACGGTTTATATTAGTTTACATTCTCAAGTAATGTGGAAATTTTATATTCCCACAAGCAGTTAGTTGCTCCATGCTCATTTCAACTTTTGGTATTATAAGTCTTTTACATTTTAGCCTTTCTAATCAGTATGTAGTACTATCTCGTGATTTTAATTTGCATTTCTCTACGATTAGTGATGCTGAACACCTTTTGATGTGCTTTTTGGCCACTTTGGTTCTTTTGTGTCCTCAGAAACCTTTGCCTCTTCTTTATTCTTTCATTTTTTTAAGCAACTTTATTGAAACAATATTTACAAACCATGCAAAGTGCATAATTTAATGGTCTTTAATGTAAATCTGAATAACAGGTTTGTACAACCATTACCATGATCTACTACTTTATTTTTTAATGTTCACTCATTGCCATAGCTTGAGCCCAAACCCAGCTTGTGTAGTGAGTACTGTTTCTCTATTGATCATTTATGGCTGTGTGGCTACAGTTCCAGGAATTACTAGTGTGTAACTCCTATGACAATCTCACCTGTTTTCACTCAGCATTTCCTCAGGATCCAATTAGGCTAGTTTGATTACTATTCTAAGATCAGCAATCTTTTGTCTAAGTTTCAATGTTACTGGCCCCTTCCTTTGTGCTCCCAATAATACTGCTGTCATGTTTCTGCTATGCTAATTACCATATTTTATTGCAATTCAAAATTTTTATCTCTGTCTTGACTAAACATAAGGAAAGGAACTGTTTCTTATTCATCTTTGAATCCCTGCTGCCAAGCATGGTACCTGACAATACAGTTGGCATTGATGAAGCTGAGTGAGTCAAATGATTCAAATTAAACAAAAATATCTTCCACCTAAACAAGGTTTACCCTTTGGAGTACATGGACAATTCTTTGAACTCATTTGCACTTATATAATCAGTCTACTTTGTATTTTGTCCTTAATTTCTGATGTTAAATCTCTTGAAACTGTTATAGCACTTTGTGATCATTAATTAAGTCCCACAACTTAAAAAAAAGAACAAATTAGTAATCATGAACTATACAACTTGAAATTTGGAGTGGTCATGCAAATTTCACAACACATCCAATGATAAGCATATTACAACGATACTTACATTAGCTGAAAACAATTTTGAATTGGAGACAAAGGGCTCTCTAAAAACTTTTATAATTAGATTTAGTTCCCTTATATATTGTCGAATTTCTGCCATAAATGCTTTTACCAAATCATAGTAAGTTTGTTCTCCTGAAGTGGAAGGCTCTTCATCAGTTAAAGATAATATATTAATATCTTCTACATCTTGATGAAACATATCCATCAATACCTACATAGTCAGAGATATTAAAAAGTATAATATGAAGCTTTAGTCAAATTTGAAGTGAAATGCTCTAAGTTCTCTGAATAAAGTTCTTAAATGATAAGAAAGCAGACATGCAAATTTCTCCTCTTCGATATATTGCCAGCATTCCTCCACAGCTTCTCTAAAACAGAATTCGACATCTGATACCACTTACTACCCTCTTCCGAGTTCTCTATCACTACTAGTATTTATCTGTCTGTCTCTCTTGTTAACCTATTACTTCCAATTTGTTCCCAGATCCTGTCTTTAATTTCTCTGGCTTGGTTTTCTCTGTTTTTTGCCCTGCCATCATCACTTTATTTCATGGCCTCAATATCTCATATTTAAATAATTTTTATACACCTTTATTTGGCCTATTTTCCTAGATTTGTTGGATATAGATCAAAATAAACTTTTCTCCAAGTCTACTACTACTCTTGCTAAAACACAACTTTTGCCTTCTTGTGAGCTTCTACAGCATCATATCCCTATAACACAATACAATGATATTTTACTTTGTGTGCTTTCTGACTGTTTCATGAATATAAGTACACCTTCATCAACTCTGGAGCCTTGTTTTATACATACTTCTCTTGCATCTCCTCCCTGTGTAAACATGTAGTAGGTAGTCAAAAATATTTTATTTATCTGATTCATTAAAAAGCATCAAGGCCATGGTACAGTGGCTCACACCTGTAATCCCAGCACTTTGGGAGGCCAAGATGGGCAGATCATGAGGTCAGGAGTTTGAGACTAGCCTGACCAACATGGTGACACCCCATCTCTACTAAAAATACAAAATAAAAATACAAAATGCTGGCATGCACGTGTAATCCCAGCTACTGAGGAGGCTGAGGCAAGCGAATCACTTGAACCTGGGAGGCAGAGGTTGCAGTGAACCGAGATCATGCCATTGCACTCCAGCCTAGGCAACAGAGCAAGACTCCATCTCAAAAAAAAAAAAAAAAAAAAAAAGCATTATGTATTTCATATTCATGTCTAGATAATATTTTTCAAAACTAAATACTCATTCATTTAGAAATACTAAAACATTTGAAATTCTTCTTCAAATCAGGGTTTTGTTTTGTTTTTTCACTCTATATGGCCACATTCTCAAAGAACAAATAAATACTAAAACATAATTTAGTGGAATCAGTAATCAAAAAGAATATTCCAAATCAGTAAGAATATAATGAGGAAATGGAATGAAATGCTTCATCAGAAATATTTTCCATTCTGCAAAGTTGTTTTCATAAAACAAACAAACTTAGATAATGACTAAAAGCTTTAGACTCAGAGACCTGGAGTTCAAGTCTAGGCTTTGAAACTTCTCAGAAAATTCTGGACCAATTTCTTTATCCCTGTGAATTTCAGTCTCCCTTTTATAAAATGTAGATAATATCACTTACCTCAGAGGAATATCATAAGGACCAATGGAGATAAGCCACATATATGCTTAACCTTCAATAAGTGTTTGCTTTTATTATTATTATTGTAAAACCACAAAGTAGTATCTGAAGAAAGGTAGATACCAAAGTAAAACTATCATTTTGTGGTTTTGCATTTTGAAAAATTGTTTTTAAGTAAATCCATAACCTTATAAATCTTTCAATTTGAATGAATAAATTCTAAGAAATAAACTATTAAGAGATTACTCTAATTAACCCTAGTTGCAATAGCACAGAAAAAAAACCTGCATATTGAAACATATTTTAGTATTATATATGTAATATCTTATTTTTATAAAGGGGTATCTTGAATCCCTGCTATTAGGTTACTGGAGATATTCCCCAACGTATTATTTTATTCTATATGAATAGTATGTTAGCATCTAATAAGTCATAAAAAGAAACTTAAGAAAAAAAATAAAAGCTGTTTCCTACCTTGTCAGCACACATTGCCACTTTAATATCTTGTTTTGTAATTTCATAATGCCGTATATTTCTTACATAATTCCCAACCAGCTTTAAAATGTCTGCAGAAATGTATTCTAAGACTGCTACTATGTAAACAGAAACCTGGTGGTCAATTTTATAACCTAGGACCTCCTGCAAAATTAAAAGCATGTTTAAACATCACATACTATAAATTTAACACTCTGATTAAAAATGAAAAACATATTTGCAACTTAGCTTACACTTTTTTCCTGAGCCCTGTGCTTACCAGCAACATTTAATTTTAAGTGGTTCAACGATGAATAATGTATGTATTACTGTTGAAAATGTAAGCTAAGAAAAGGCAAGGCAAAATTACCTCTGATGATGTAAAATACTTGAGAAGTAGAGATTACAAATAGATAATCCCTAACTTATAAAGGAAAACCAACTTTGGGGTGGGGAGCAAATGTTCTTTGTTACCTAATTCAGAATACCTAGAGGTAACTACAATAAACAAGCTTTTTCTTTTACCAAAAATGAGAGTTAATACATTATTGATATTTAGGAATCTCTACTAGGCTTATATGCTCATCTTTTCCCAGGGAAGATGGGCTCCTCAAAACCAAAATGGCACATTCCTGGTATCCCTGGCAATTTCTATGAAAATAAAATTCATGCTATGTCCTACTGAATAATGGTTGCTGTTAAAGAGAATGTTAAATAGTCCTAATGTTAGACTTCAAAGAGAATATGGTCTTTTGTGGGACTGTCCAGTTCATACAGAATAATAAATTCTATTTTCCAAACAACCCATTTAAGGGAAAAAACCAACAACTTTGAAATAAGAAGTTTGTTACAAATTGGAGACAGGCTGCATTTACCATTTAGGGTATGTAAAAACTATTAAGTGTATCATGATAAAGGTTTATTAAAATAAATTGAAATGATATTCACAATTAGCACATAAAACTCAAAATTTAGGATTATTAACGTATTATTTATATAACTCAATTTGTTAATTCTCTTAGAATACAATTCATTGTATGGCCAATGAAAATCATGAAGAGAATGATGAAGTAGTTTTCCATAAGGCAGATATTTCTATTCAAACAACTGAATACAAAATATAACCTTAAACTCATTCAAGTGTTTAAATTTTGGACAACACCAAGCAAACCTGAACTTTCTAACACTATCACTTAGAGTCTTGTGAACTTGGCCTAGAAGTTACTTACTCAACTTTCTGCCTCTGTCACCTCATTTACAAACTGTGGATAATAACTTTGTTGTGTAATAAACTCAGACAATGTATTAGCATTTTATCTGTATTATAGTATGTACAAAATTACTGGCATCTAAATTAAAGTTTTAATTATTATAATATCTATATTTTTGTTGTGAGAAATAACAACAGTTCATTATATTAACTAAAATAGAAATAGCATTATTTGAGCTTCCAGCAGTTATTCTATTAGTTCTGTAGAGATTCAACTGACTGACTGACTTATTTACATGATAAGTAGGACTGGATAGTTTAGGTGATCTTTTTGTTCAAAGATTACACTTAGCCTATGACGGTTTCACAGAGGTCTCTACACAAAATATTAACATCTAAAGGATTTATAGGAACGCTTAGGGCTAACCAACAAGAGAGGATGAGTTTTAGAAATTCTCCTTGTGGTCCTAATTACATCTGAGACAAAATCCACAGTAACTTTCTTAGTCCTTCAACTTATTACTATTGATATGAAATTACTTTAAATCATGTTGCCCAGTTTATATTTTCTTATTATCACAGCATCTCCTCCCACCACATAAATCACCGGAAAACTTGGAATGAGAGAATTTTACTCTTAAATTGACTCAATTATCCATAAAGTATACTCTAATTGTATGAAAATGATAGATTTTATTTTTCCCTTAAAATGCAAGAAGGGAGTATTTCAGCATTACCTTTAGTAAAGGATGAATTTTTTCTACTGGGAGAGATAAAGGGTTTCTTCGCTTCCTCTTTTCAATAGCTGATTGGGCATCAGCTATTGCCCACTTATCAATTGGATGAGGGAAACTTTTTTGAACACGTTCCTTGGGAAATAGGAAAATAACAACTAAGCAACAAATATATTAAATAGTGCTCTTCACTTAAAATTTACTTTTAAAACCAAAGAATACCAAAAGTAGAGCTTTTCACGTATGGTATAATTTACATTACGAACATATTGAAGCTAAGAAAAAACAGTAGTTGTCAATGTGTAAGTTCCTTAATTAGGCAATAAGAGACTAAACATTCTTTCTATTATCTAGGGTGAATATCACATCCTGAATTTCAGCTTCACTGTGATAAAGCTAATTGCAAGAATGAGTAGAAGCTACTTTTAAATAGTACTTGTATAAAAGTTCAAGGAACAAGACCCAAGATCAAGAAGTAAATATCTAAATCCAATTCTCATTCACTTGTCCTTACTTTCAGTACTAATTACAAGCTCAAGTAGCATTTTGCAACTGAACCCTCTATGAATATTCTTTATCCACCATGCAAAGGCACTTAACTTCAAAACTATTTACAAATCATGGAAAGCAATGGTTTTGCATTAGTGACAGCAATTTTAATACATTGTAGTTTCTTTAAAGTCCTCCACAGGTCATTTGTTTTTAACAAAATACTTCATTTTTAATTTCCAGAAATTCTTTACCTAAAATTCCCACTGAGAATGAAAGAACTTGGGTTACTATCGCAGCTGAATTTCCTTCCTTATTAAACTAATGTAATTCACTTCAAACAAAAGGCACTTTCATCCTCTCAAAGCTTTTAAAACCCACTTGCAGGATACCATAACTAAAACCAGTAGAGGTCGCTATCATACAACTTTTACACATGTATTTTGAAAAAGTAAACTAGTATGTAAAAATTACTAGATGAAATTAAACATAACCCCTATTTATAAATCTGAATAGAAAGTTTTATTAGTTGCTAGTAAAATGGAAAATAAAAAAAAGTGACTGCCATGTGATGCCCTTGGTGGTGAAGGAGGGGCAGAGAACACAATGATTCTTGGATATGCTATAAGCCAATCTATAATTGAGGGGTATAACCTAGTCAATTTTTTATTTTATTTTATTTTATTTTTGAGACAGAGTCTCACTCCATCACCAGGCGCCAGGCTGGAGTGCAGTGGGCGATCTTGGCTCACCGCAACCTCCGCCTCCTGGGTTCAAGCAATTCTCCTGCCTTAGCCTCCTGAGTAGCTGGGACTACAGGCGTGCACCACCATGCCCAGCTAATTTTTGTATGTTTAGTAGAGGCAGGGTTTCACCATGTTGACTAGGATGGTCTCAATCTGTTGACCTCATGATCCACCCGCCTGAAGTACGTTGAAAGAAAATACAGCAGTTTAAAATGGGGTTTACAAACCTTTTCAACTGTCTAGTTGAAAAGCTGTTTGCCAGGACACCAGCCTGATGCAGCAAAAGGCAATACAAAGGTCCAAAATACTGAGGAGGTATAGCAGGCGAAAAGGGAGAGAAGGGAAGTGGTAAAAGGAGAGAAAGGAACATCCAAAACAGAGAATTCTTTTCTCCAAGTTAATTTTGCAGACTTGTTAATCAAAAATGACAAGATTTAGGACTAACTTATGTGATTTTCAATTAAAATGTTTATAGTGAAGTGTTTAACCCATGATTAACTGAGTAAGTGTAACCATGGTACAAACCTAATAATGCTATGACCCTGTGGCTTTCCAACTTTTTTTTAAACCTACACCAAACATACTCAAATGAAACAAAGTTTCATAAAACAAACCTGTCCTTATTATATGCAGCACACTGGCATTTTCCATTCTGTTTGTTTGTCTGTTAAAGACAGAGTCTTGTTCTGTTGCCCAGGCTGGAATGCGGTGGCGCAGCAACCTCCACTCCCAGATTGAAGTGATTCTCCTGCGTCAGCCTCCTGAGTAGCTGAGATTACAGGCATGTGCTACCACGCCCAGCTACTTTTCGTAGTTTTACTAGAGATGGGTTTCCTCATGTTGGCCAGGCTGGTCTTGAACTCCTGACCTCAGGTGATCCACCTGCCTCAGCCTCCCAAAGTGCTGGGATTATAGCTGTGAGCCACTGTGCCAGACTGTTTTATTTTTTTAAATGAAGGTTGGGCAATGCACTAAAGTAATTTTATGACTTACCAGTGGTCATAACCTGGAATCTAAAAACACTGGTGTACAGTAGAGACATAAAAGCAGTGGAAAAAAAGTAAAAATAAAAAAATAAAAGCAGTAGAAAAGGACAGAAGTTGAACTCGACCTGACAATTCTAAATAGATTTACATGTCTTTGAAAAAAAACTCACCAGTGGTGGAATTACAGAGACTAACTGTAGGCAGGGGTTGAGGTAGAAGAAAAAGAAAATAGAACAGCAATCCCTATCCGTATCAATTATATCTACCTCATTCCAGGTTTATTATTTTAAGGAAGGAAAGAAGGGGAAAGAAAATCTCGAATGATTTTTCTTTTTTTTTTTAGTGGATCAGCTAATCGAATGATTTTTTAAAAGGCAAAATGGTAATGATGAAGCACGGCACATTTTAAACTTACTTACAAGGGTATTAATGAAATCGAATTACCAAGTATATACTTAGGAGATAATGCCAAGGGTCAAAATGCATGGGGAAAGATTAGTAGGGTCAAACAAAAAGGTGTCTTGAATGTCGAGAGGCCAAACTCAAGGAATTACTTTATTTCTTGTAGTGGGAAATTTATAATTTTATAGCAAAGTAAAATTTCTTTCATAAATATTTTATATCTTTTTACTTATTTATTTATTTTTGGGGAGAACAGGGTCTCTTGCTCTGTCACCTGGGCCGGAAAATGATGTGATCATAGCTCACTGGAGCATCAACCTTCTGGGCTTAAGTGATCTCCCTGCCTCATTCTCCCAAGTAGCTGGGACTATAAGTATGTGTCACCATACCCAGCTAATTTTTTTTATTTTTAGTAGAGATGAGATCTTGCTATGTTGCCCAGGCTGCTCTGGAACTCCTGAGCTCAAAGTGCTGGGATTACACACACGAGTCACTATACTTGTCCTTCATGTATTTTTTAAAAGAAGCCCGAGGAGAACTGATCAATGAAAGATTAATGAATTAAAATATTATTACTCTCCTAATTTCAAGATTAATATTTTTTGTATTAAATGAGAAACTCTATCTTGATTAATATCTAGTACCTTTGGAAAACATTAATGAGATACAGAGCAATGTTTGAGATTTACCTCTATTATTAGCAGAACCTTGTCTTTTCCTTTACATAATAGGTTTAAAAAGATAATCTTGATCAATTCCAAGAATATTCTAGGTCCATGTAAATTCCTACATATATACTTCAATTAAAAAAAATTCATATCCCCATATACTTTTGTATGTGTGGGAGAAATTTGTTTTTGTTTAGAAAGGTAGAAAATATTGATAAATTATTTGGGGAATCTAAATGTTAATGGAAAGCTTATTAGAAATTATAAGGGCTTGGCTGGGCATGGTGACTCACACCTGTAATCCCAGCACTTTAGGAGGCTGAGGTGGGCGGGTTGATTGAGGTCGGGCCTCCTGAGTAGCTGGGACTACAGACATGCACCACCATGCTCGGTTAATTTTCTTATTTTTAGTAGAGACAGGGTTTTGCCATATTGTCCAGGCTGGTCCTGAACTCTTGGGCTCAAGCAGTCTGCCCACGTTGGCCTCCCAAAGTGCTGGGATTACAGGTATGAAACACCACAGCAGCCAAATTTATTTATTCCTTAAATTTATGTATAAAACTGTACATATTTATCATGTATAACATCATGATGCTTAGAAGTACATATAATATGCACTGTGGAATGGTTAAATCTAGCTAATCAGCAAATGCATTACCTCACATAGTTATTTTTGTGGTGAAAACAGTCAATTTCTACTCTTAGCATTTTCAAGAATACAATATACCATCATTAACTATAGTCACATTTCACTTTTTTCCTTATCCAGTTGCAATTCAGTGATGCTTTTCTCAGCAGTTTCTCATTGGATATGTCTATCAATCCCTCAGCCTTCAGGGGATCAGGGCAAGACCTGAGGTAGCTAGAGACTATTTCTTATCCAATCACTATGTGGCATAAAAACGTTACATTCTATGTGTTTTGTGTCCTGAAAAGGCTGCAAAGCACTGCTATTACCAGTTTTTACAATTCCCTTGCCCCGCTGTTCTGCTGCTATACATCCATGAGGAAACACCACATTCAGTCCAACTATCTTTTTTTGTGCTCACACTTGAGTGCTACAAAAACAAAGTCACAGAAACCCAAAGATTTGAACTACCATATACTTGAAGTCATTAAAGTCAAATAGTCCTTCATCACTGCCAGAGAACTCTGTATTTCTAGCCTGTGTCTCCCATTTTCTACCGTTGGTACTTCAAACCTTCTTCTCTCCAACTTTTGACTCCTTCCAGACTCAGTTTAGACATCTCTTCTTCTTGGAAGCTACCCTAAACCCCAAAGCCTGTATAGTTGCCGCTTTCGTGGCTTCCCACATACTCTTTACTCACAGAATATCACATTATGTTACTGACTACATATCTATCTGTATCTCCATTAAATTATAAGCCCTAAAAAGACAGGGGCCAGGCTGAGTACGGTGCCTCATGTCTGTAATCCCAACACTTTGGGAGGCCGAGGTGGGCCGATCACGAGGTCAGGAGTTCGAGAACAGCCTGACCAACATGGTGAAACCCTGTCTCTACTAAAAATTAAAAAAAATTAGCCAGGTGTGGTGGCGAGTGCCTATAATACCAGCTACTCGGGAGGCTGAGGCAGGAGAATAACTTGAACCTGGGAAGCAGAGGTTACAGGGAGCCGAGATCGCACCACTGCACTCCAGCCTGGGCGACAGAGTGAGAGTCCATCTCAAAAAAAAAAAAAAAAAAATACAGGGGCCATATCATCTTTTTAAGAGATTACAGAACCTCCTTCCTAGGTGTTTAGATGCTTCCCTCTCCCTCAATTGGTGGGAAATAATTCACTTACCTCTTAAAATAAATGTAACAACTGAAGATCAAAACATCAACAGATGTTTTTGGAATGCTAGCTGGCTTTAAGAAAAGAAATGCTTAGACATATGCCACTCTTAAAAGTATGGGTATATCATTCTGTCATCAATAAATTGTTTGTTTTAGCTTACAAACAAAAAATGGAACAATCATTTAACAACTAGAATACATACAAACTATCATATATGCAGTACAGGTTGATTATTCCTAATCCAAAAATCCAAAATCCAAAGCTTTTAACTTGTTTTTTTTGAGAAAGGGTTCCACTCTTTCATTCAGGGCTCACTGTAGCTTCGACCTCCTGGGCTCAACTGATCCTCCTGCCTTAGCCTCCTGAGTAGCTGGGACTACAGATGCATGCTACCATGCCTGCTAACTTTGTTGCCCAGGCTGGTCTCGAACTTCTGTGCTCAACTGATCCTTCTGCTTTGGCTTCCCAAAGTGCTGGGATTACGGCTTGAGCCACCACATCAAGCCAAAATCCAAACTTCTAGATGCTGACATGATGCTCACTGGAGCACTTCAGAGTTTGGATTTTTGGATTTGGGATGCTCAACCAGTAAGTATACTGCAAATATTCCAAAATCCAAAAAAAACCCTCAAAATCTAAAACACTTCTGTTCCCAAGCATTCCGGATAAGGGATATTCAACCTGTAAAGAGTGAAATCCAGGTTTCATTTCATATATATATATTTGTGGAATTAAAGGGCAAATTATATATTTATTATATATTTAAATAATATATAATATATATACACACACATATAATAAAGAGCAAATATATGTATATATTTGTAGAATTAAAGAGCAAATTATTTGCCCCTTCACTGACATTAAAACCAACACACAAATTAGATATAAAGTAAACACAAGACAATATTTGTCATACCTCTACATCTGAAGCACTTCGGGGCTGAGCTTGGCATAGCATATTTAATAACTGCAAAATTAATTCTTCAACATACTGAAGAGCATCATCATTAGACTCAAGAGTAGGATGAACTTGCCCCTGGACCTATAAACAAAAAGCAAAGTAATTAAAATGTGTGTTCCATATCATTGAACAAATTTTTAAAACTTTAAAAAATGTGGGTCTGTGGCCAGGTACAATGGCTCATGCCTGTAATCCCAGCACTTTAGGAGGCTGCAGTGGGCAGATCACCTGAGGTCGGCAGTTCGAGACCAGCCTGGCCAACATGGTGAAACCCTGTCTCGATTAAAATTACAAAAATTAGCTGGGTGTGGTGGTGTGCACCTATAATCCCAGCTACCCCGGAAGCTGAGGCAAGAGAATTGCTGGAGCCCGAAAGACAGAGGCTGCAGTGAGCCGAGATTGCGCTACTGCACTACAGCCTGAGCAACAGAGCAAGACTCCGCCTCCTGCACCTCCCCCCAAAAAAGTGGGTTTGTACTTAAGAATGTGGTCTGGCTTGCAAATACAGATCTGAATGATACTGACCTAGAAGTCAGGAGTTCTCAATCCTTTTTCCCAGCCATATGCACCATACATGCTTATATTGCTCCTGGAGATCCAGTTTACTTAATTAAATAATTTCAGTATGCTTTTTCTCATACTATGGTTACAATACAACGCAGAAATGGGGAAAGGAAGGGAAAGTCTGAGGTGATGATAAAATATACAGTTTATATGGTTTTTGCCAGGTACCAGTTAGAACATTTATTCAACATTCTGCTCGGGCAAAACTGACCTCCTAAGGGTCTCTGACCCTTGTTTAACTTGACCATTCCTACTAAATGACAAAATCCAGGAGGGACATGTCTCATCAAGTTCACCAATATATCTATGGCAGCAAGCACTGTGCAAGGCATTCATATTACGAGTTTGATAAATTTAAATAATATTTGTGAACACAAAGTCACTCTTTATCAAAAGGACACAAAATGTGCGACTGTCTATACTTTAGGAATATTGGTGCCCTAATCTTTACTTTCTTTTTCCTCAACCATTTCTTTGTTTTTTTAATTAGAAGTTTTACTTAAGAGTCCACACTGAGGCCGGGCGCGATGGCTCACGCCTGTAATCCCAGCACTTTGTGAGGCCGAGGCGGGTGGATCATGAGGTCAAGAGATCGAGACCATCCTGGTCAACATGGTGAAACCCCGTCTCTACTAAAAATACAAAAAATTAGCTGGGCATGGTGGTGCATGCCGGTGCATGCCTGTAATCCCAGCTACTCAGGAGGCTGAGGCAGGAGAATTGCCTGAACCCAGGAGGCAGAGGTTGTGGTGAGCCGAGATCACACCACTGCACTCCAGCCTGGGTAACAAGAGCGAAACTCCATCTCAAAAAAAAAAGAGTCCACACTGGAAAGAAGCCTTGGCCATTTCTTTAGTAGAGTCTCAGGCTACTGGCCTCTGTAAAGCCTGCATGTTAATAAACAGCATGATAATCTTTACTTGCATCCCTTTGTCACTCTTTATATGGGTCGAAATTGTTCCTCACTAAATAAATGGCAAGAAAAGGTAGTTCCAGGAGAGAAACAATGCATGTTCCAAAACATGCTCAACTCACCAACAGGTAGTAGGGCACTTACTCAATAAAAGTACACAGTATTCACTGGC
Organism: Aotus nancymaae; assembly: GCF_030222135.1. Taxonomy (NCBI): domain Eukaryota; kingdom Metazoa; phylum Chordata; class Mammalia; order Primates; family Aotidae; genus Aotus; species Aotus nancymaae. Next base: position 37,858,468 of record NW_026988471.1, read on the forward strand.
TCAGAGCATACAGTATGGTCTGTCCTACACTTCGTTAACTGAGAGGGTGTGACAGCCTCAGTGTACAGGGAAATTTTTATAGACAGTGTACTAGGCTGGGTATGGTGGCTAATGCCTGTAATCCTAACACTGGGAGGCTGAGGCAGGAGGATCACTTGAGGCTAGGAGTTAAGAACCAGCCTGGGCAACATAGGGAAAACCTGTCTCTATTTAAAAAAAAAAAAAAAAAGCCAGGTAGGGTGGCACATGCCTGTAGTAGTCCCACCTACTCTGGAGGCTGATGTGGGAGGATTGCTTAAATCCGGGATGCCAAGGCTACAGTGAGCTGTGATTATACCACTGTACTCCAGCCTGGCCAACAGAGGGAGACCCTGTCCCAAAACAACAATAAGATAGCATCCTATGTAATAATTTTGTAACTGATTTGTTGAATCTATTAAATACCAGACCCTCTGTAAGGTGTTGGATATACAGATATGAATCAAACATAATCCCGCTCATATGGTCTTTATACTCTTCCCTGGGCTAATCCCTGTACCATGTACCACATTTCCGTTATTAGGTTTATCATGTTGACTTATAATTACATGTTCCCTTGACCGTTTCCTCTTTTGGACAGTGATGTTCCAGCTGGGCAGGGCTTTATGTACTTATAGAATAATTTTCTCCTTGTTTTTCACTCTAAACCCCTGTCATTCAGGGGATACTCAAAGCTTCTGTGTTATAGAGGTGAAGGGAATAAAATATTTCTTTCTTAAAATTAAAATTGAAAAGGGGTGGTGGTAAGGCTAGAGAGACTGGTTGTTTGCTTGATTTCAAGAGCATAAGCCTTTAAACCAGAAACCATTCACTATACAAAAGCAGTTAAAACTAAAATAGATGTTAATTATGTAGAGTTGTATATAGCCACAACAGTGAAAATGCAATAGTTAAAAACAACGTGATACTGATTATAATTCTAGAACATATAATTCTAATGTTGATTAAGTTTGGCACTTTGTATGATAAGCAAAATTTTGGAAATTCATATTCAGTTTTATTTATTGGTGGTTACTAATATCCAAATAAGAACTATTAAATAAGTAAATCAAATAAAGAATTGGTCAGCTTAAACAGAAAATAATGCATGATGCCAACCACACTTCTAAGCTTCTGGACATTAATCTTTCTCACGTCTTAAAATCTATCAAATTAGAATCACAAAACTCATCCATGTATATATCAATAAATTGCTTTGTGTCCTTAAAAACAAAAACAAAACTTCAAAAACTCTAACTGAAAAATATAGGCAATGGTCCATACTTAAAAGGCAAGTGAGTACCAACTCCTAAAAATACACAGGCTGCTCTTTATTCTTTCAAGAAGATGCTGTTAGGATATTTCTTTAAAGAGCAAACAGAATTAGTATTATATTTCATACGTAGGCAGAATAAAAACACTTCTATTCCATGAGATAGTGTTACAGCTAAAGTGCTCCATTCCATCATAAATGGTACTCAGAGACATTTAATAGATCAAATGATCCAAGTTGTTAAACTCTATACAGAATAGGTTACCCTGTCAAATCTTATGGCAATCTTCAGATGTCATGTACAGCTGATATTGAGTTTCATGTGTGATTATGAACAATTGTAAATAAGCACTTCAAATTGGGTTTAAAATATGTGGGTTTTCCCTGTTTTGCCATTTAATGGCAAAACATCAGTTACTTTTGCACCAACCTAACAGTTTCCAAAAACATTACATTTTATACTTATGTTTACTGACATAGAAAATGTCCTATTTATTTAACTATATTTTCTTAAATTAAGTACAATAAATGCAAATACTTTACTAAATAATTAACAATAGCCTGAATAAGAATTTTATAGTAATTCTTCTTTTAAGGAGTAATCACTATGTTCAATTAAAAATGACAACTCTTGAATTATAAACTTTCCTTAAGGACTACTTGATTCTATCTTGACAGTTCATTTTGTCTCTAGTAACTTCCAGCAGATTCTGAGGCAACTTTATTGGCTATTATTGCCAGATTTTATAGAATCTGAAAAGGCAAAGGGATTTAGGTGTATATCAATTTCTAGTTGTTTGATACATGAGTCCTCCAAGTGTATTCAGGAACCCCTTGGGTAAACTGCCAGAAAACACTATGTTGAATTCTCATGAATCTTTCAAATCCTTTGCTAGCTAATAGCTCTCTGGAGAACCGGACTTTTAGATTGTGTTCTGTCATGTCTTGGGCCCAGATGTGCTACTTTTATTTATAAATATAAAGAGAGAATTTGAGGTAAAACTGGTATTCTCAAAGCCTTTACTATACCAAATAATAAAGATCTGAATCATCAAATCTTTTTCTTAGTGTTACAATTGTTTAGTCAATGTTTGATGTTTCAGGTGCTTATTTATCCTCACTCTGAGGTTAAAAACCAAGGCAAAAATCTTTCATCAAGAAATAAAGTTTAAGACCAGCCTGGACTGGGCGTGGTAGCTCACGCCTATAATCCCAGCATTTTGGTAGGCCAAGGTGGGCAGATCACCTGAGGTAAGTTTGAGACCAGCCTGGGCAACATGGTGAAACCCTGTCTGTACTAAAAATACAAAAAGTAGAGCCAGTTGTGGTGGTGCGTACCTATAATCCCAGCTACTCGGGAGGCTGAGGCAGGAGAATCACTTGAACCTGGGAGGTGGAGGCTGCAGTGAGCCAAGATCATGCCACTATACTATATCCTGGGTGACAGAGTGAGACTGCATCTCAGGAAAAAAAAAAAAAAAAAGACCAGCCTGGCCAGCATGGCAAAACCCCGTCTCTATAACAAAAATACAAACATTAGCTGGGCATGGTGGAGCGTGCCTGTAGTCCCAGCTACTCGAGAGGCTGAGGCACGAGAATTACTTGAACCCGGGAAAGAGGTTGCAGTGAGCCAAGATCGTGCCACTGCACTCCAGCCTGGATGACAGAGTGAGACCCTGTCTTGGAAAAAAAAAATTAAATTTAAAAAGACAAATAGCAAACAAACCAGAGTACTTACATCTTTCCCATAAATAAAATTGACTAAAAATATTTTCTTATTTCTTGGGGCCTGTTAATTCCCCTTTAGGCCCATGTATGTAACAATCTTTTTTTTTTTTTTTTCCTGATCTCATTATTTACTAGCAGGGGACTTAATGGTGAAATGAAAACATGGCATCTGTCCTCAAAGAGTTCACCTCACAAGAGACATCTGACATGTAAACAATTACTATAACACAGTATTGCAGGGACTAAATAGAGATACATTTAAGGTATAATGATAACCAAAAAAATCACCTTTTTTGGTGCGGAGGTATGTGATGAAGTGTGTGAAGAATCAGAATTCTTACGTAAGACAAACTTAAACTAGGGTGTAAAGGATGAATAAATGTGTGATCGCAGATAAAAATAACTTAAAAAGCCAGTAATCCCAGCACTTTGGAAGGCTGAGGTAGGTGGATCACTTGAGGTCAGGAGTTCAAGACTGGCCAACATGGTAAAACCCCCCTCTCTACAAAAATCATAAAAATAAGGCTGGGCACAGTGGCTCATGCCTGTAATCCCAGCACTTTGGGAGGCCTAGGCGGTCAGATCACGAGGTCAGGAGTTCGAGACGAGCCTGTCTAACATGGTGAAACCCCATCTCTAATAAAGATACAAAAAAATTAGCTGGATATGGTGGTACGGGCCTGTAATCCTAGTTACTTGGGAGGCTGAGGCAGGAGAATCACTTGAACCTGGGAGGCAGAGGTTGCAGTGAGATGAGATCACATCATTGTACTCCAGCCTGGGCGGCAGAGCAAGGCTCTGTCTCAAAAAAAAAAAAAAAAATGTCAAAGAGACCAAGAACAAAATGATGTGTTAGGGAAACTGACCTGGATGTTGAACCAAAGAGTACATGTAGGGAGACTAGAAGGCCCAGGTTGTATATCATGTTAAGGAGTTGGGAAGTGATCAGGGTAGCAGAAAATAACTGTAGGGCTCTAAATAAGACATGAACATAATTGGACAGTTTGCTGAAGTCAAACAATGTCAGTATGAAGGAGGGTGTGGGTATGAAGGAGGGTGCGGGTATGAAGGAGGGTGCTGGTATGAAGGATGGGCTAACAGAAATAAGGTTGAAGGAAACAAAACTAGTATGAATGATGCCACAGGCTCTATAAGAAGATAGAAGAACTGGACCAAGGCAGAAAAAGTGGGAGGTGGGAAAGAAGGGCCTGTTAAGGTAGAAGGAGGTAGGCTTAGATAACTATTTTGTTGGGTTGTAGGGGCAGCAACAAGACAGAACCACCAACTTAGTCAGAATAGGAAATACTAGAAGGTGATATTTTCCAGGAAAGATAAGAAATTAAAGTCTGACATATGAGTTTAAGGTTCCTGTATTATATCTAGGGAAACAAACTTGAAATTGTTTTTTTATCAAGTGGCTCCTAATTTTTTTTTAACCTTTCTTTTTCCTCTAAAAGAAGGAAAGAAATAAAGAAAACCAACAGTTAATAAATTAAAAACAAACTTGAGAGTCAGGTGTGGTGGATGATGCCTGTAATCCCATCTACTTGGGAGGCTGAAGTCGGAGGTTCTGAGTCTGAGATCAAGAAAAAGCTGGGCGCAGAGGCTCACACCTGTAATTCCAGCACTTTGGGAGCCTGAGGCAGGCAGATCACCTGAGGTTGAGAGTTCGAGACAAATCTGACCAACATGGAGAAACCCTGTCTCTACTAAAAACACAAAAATTGGCTGGGCATGGTGGCATATGTCTGTAATCCCTACACAGAAGGCTAAGGCAGGAGAATTGCTTGACCTTGGGAGGCAGAGGTTGCGGTGAGCTGAGATCCTGCCGTTGCACTCCAGCCTGGGTAACAAGAGCAAGACGCCATCTCAAAAAAAAAAAAAAGATCAAGAAAAAAAGAGAAGGCACAAATACTACTATACACAAAAAGGAGGGGCATAACTACAAATATAGCAAAGTTTAAAAAGAGAAAATTTTTTATGAGATCTGATGGAATGAAAATTACATGATTTAAAAAAAGAAAATTATTAAAAACTTCAAAGCAAGCTTTGAACATTTAGGTTAAGTGAACAAATTCCTAAAAATTGTAAATTATCAAAACTGACTCAGAAAGAAATAAAACATTTCTAATGGTTCTCTAATCATTCAAGAAATTGTATAGAAGGTAATTTTATCTTTCCAGAAATAGACAATTCCAACCTGATACAATGTATGCTGTGTACAACTGACACTAAATCAAACCAACACTATCTAGGAAAGAATAATTGCTCATGAACATAGATAAAAAAAAATTATAAACAAAACTAGCAAACTTGGCTGGATGTGGTGGCTCATCCCTGTAATTCCACCACTCTGGGAGACCAAGGCTTGAGCTCAAGAGTTCGAGACCAGCCTGAGTAACAAGGCAAAAACCTGTCACTACCAAAAATACAAAAATTAGCTGGGCACAGTAGTAGCACACACATGTGGTCCCAGCTACTGGGGAGGCTGAGGTGGGAGAATCACTTGAGCCTGGGAGGTGGAGGTTGCAGTGAGCAGAGATCATACCACTGCAATCCAGCCTGGGTGGACTGCAAGATAAAGACATGATTAAGCTATAGTGATTAAGTTAGTAAGATATTAGTGCAGAAACAGACCACCATAATGGAGCGCTCATATACAGATCCTGTATGAAAATAATATAAAACAAAAAGCCAGTAGTGTAGATTCATGAGGAAAGGATGGATCACTCAATATATAGTGCTAGGACATTGGCAAATCATTCCTTATCACGCATCATATATAAAACCAACTGAAGATGGATCAAGTACATAACAGTGATAAGCAAAAGATTTAGAAACTTTTAACAAAATCATAGCAGGATATCTTTATAACCTGAGTTAGGAAATTATTTAAAAAGACACAAGAAGTATAAAATGAAGAAAAATCCTAATTCAATTTCTTTAAGAACTGCTTAATCAACATATCACAAAAAGTAGAAAGATAAGTCACACACTGGGACACATATAACCTACAAAAGAAATATCCAGGATAAATAATAACAAACTATTAATAAAAACAAACTCAATTTTCTAAAATGGGCAAGAGACATTTCACAGAAGAGGAAACACAGTTGCCCCATAAATACTGGAAAGGTGCTCAGCCTCAGCCTCAATCTCAATCTCAATCTCAAGCCTCGATTTGTATTTATTTGTATTCAAGTAAATACAAACAAAAACTATGATACATTATTTTACAACTACTCTTTTGATAAAAATTCTAAAATCCAAGAATATCAAGTATTGGTAAAGATGTAAAGAAATGTGAGCTTTCATCCATTACTGGTGGGAGTATAAAATAAGAATCTGGATTAAAGTTTAAGATTACCTAGTAAAGTAAAATACACACACACAATATGATCCAGCAATTCCACTTCTAAGTACATTATAGGAAGGGTCCCCAACACCTGGCTGCCGACCAATAAATGCTCCCCACTCCCATTAGGAACCAGGCAGCACAGCAGGTGAGCAGTCTGCTAGAGAGCATCACCGCCTCAGCTCCGCCTGTCAGATCAGCAGAAGCATTAAATTCACATTCTCACAGGACCGTGAACCCTATTGTGAACTGTGCATGTGAGGGATCTAGGTTGCGCACCTTATGAGAATCTAATTCCTGATGATCTGAGGTGAAACAGTTTTATCCCCAAAACATCCCCCCAACCATGGAAAAATTGTCTTCCATGAAACCAGTCCCTGGTGCCAAAAAGGTTGGACACTGCTATATTATAGAACTCTTATATGTGTACAACAGATAAACAAGCACAAAAATGTTAACAGTAATGCTTAATAAGCAAAACTTGGAGACAACCAGAATGTCCATCAACATTAGAATGTACCAATACATTACAGTAGATTTAGAAAACGAATATAAGTACCAGTGCAAATTAATGACCTCCAATTACACATAACATAAATGAATCTGAAAAACATAAAATGAGGCAAAAATATGTTACAGAACAGTATAAACAATATGATTCCATTTATATGAAGTTCAGAGAAAAGCAAAACCAAACCATGTTCCTTGTTTAGAAATTTATTCATATGTGACAAAACTATAAAGTAATTTAAGTAGCTTATTAATCTAAAACTCAGTTATTACCTCCGGGGGAGGGGAAAGAAGATGCAATCAGGAAAATACAAAAGCCTTTAAAAGTATTAGAAATACTTTTTTTTTTTTTTTTTTTTTGAGATGGAGTCTTGCTCTGTTGCCCAGGCTGGAGTGCAGTGGCCTGATCTCAGTTCACAGCAACCTCTGCCTCCCAGTTCAAGTGACTCCTGCCTCAGCCTCCTGAGTAGCTGGGATTACAGGCATGCACCACTGTGCCTGGCTAATTTTTGTATTTTTAGTAGAGACAGAGCTTCACCATGTTGGTCAGGCTGGTATCAAACTCCTGACCTCGTGATCCACCTGCCTCAGCCTCCCAAAGTGCTCGGATTACAGGCGCGAGCCACTGTGCCTGGCTGGAAATACTTCATTTTTTAACCTGTATGTTAGGTACATACATGTTCATTTTATTATTATTTAAACCAGCAGTCTCCAACCTTTTTGGCACCAGGGACTGGTTTTGTGAAGACAGTGTTTCCACAGACTGGGGAGTGGTGGGTGGGGAACCATGCCTAAAGTCAGTGGTCTCCAACCTTTTTGGCACCAGGGACCAGTTTTGGGAAAGACAATTTTTCCACAGACTGGGGTGGGGAGGATGGTTTTGGGATGATTCAAGTGCATTACATTTATTGTTTACTTTATTTCTATTATTATTGCATTGTAATATACAAAAAAATTATTGCATTGCCAACATGGGGAAACCCTGTCTCTACTAAAATTATATGACTCACCATAATGTAGAATCAGTGGGAGCCCTGAGCTTGTTTTCCTGCAACTAGGTGGTCCTATCTGCAGCGGATGGGAGACAGTGACAGATCATCAGGCATTAGATTCTCATAAGGAGCATGCAACCTAGGTCTCTGACATGCACAGTTCACAACGGGTTTTGAGCTCCTGAGAATCTAATGCCTCCACTGATCTGAAGAGGCAGAGCTCTGGCAGTAATGCAAGCGATGGTTAGTGGCTGTAAACAGAGATGAAGGTTTGCTCACCTCTTCCTCATGGCCTGGTTCCTAACAGGCCATGGACAGGTATCAGTCTGTAGTCTGGGGGTTGGGGACCCTTAATTTAAATTGAACATTTAAACTAAAGTTATATGCACTCCTTTTAATGTATATTTTAAAAGCTTTAAGAAATTAAAATATTTTTCACATTTCAAAGCTTTAAGAAATTAAAATTTTTCTACTTTTGAAATTTTTAAGTATTTTCTTCAATGCATGTTACAAATATAAATAGTATATCACTTTTTAAAGTAAACAAAACACTCATTTTTAATTTGGATGCTGAGTATTGTGAAAAACAATAAATTGATACAACTACAAACCTGGTCCTGGCATTTAGGTATATGAGATTTTACAAGTTTTCAACTGTATTTTTTTTTTTTTTTTTTGCAATAATAGCCTGGTAATAACCAAATTAGAATTTGTTGGCTATCGATAAAGGGTATTTTATCAGCAACAGAAACGATTTAAAAACTTGGAAGAATTGTGATAGGCTAGCTAAAATACAACCTACAAAATAATTTTTGTAAGGCCAGGAACAGTGTCTCACACCTATAATACCAGTACTTTGGAAGGCTGAGGCAGGAGTATTGCTTCAGCCTAGGAGTTCAAGACCAGCCTGGGTAACATAGTGATACCTTGTCTCTCAAAAAAAAAAAAAAATCAAAAAATTATCTGGGCTTAGGTGGTCCCAGCTATTCTGGAGGCTCAGGAGGCTGAGCCCAGGAGTTCAAAGCTCCAGTGATCTATGATTTTGCCACTGCACTTCAGCCTGGGTGACAGAGTGAGACCCTGTCTCAAAAACAAGAAAAAAATTTTTTATAGCTGTAATACAAGATAGTGCTTATTTATTAGTAAAGACTGTTCATAGTGGCTAGGTGTGGTGGCTCAGGCCTGTAATCCCAGCATTTAGGGAGGCATGAGCGAGCAGATCACTGGAGGTCAGCAGTTCGAGACCAGCCTGGCCAACATGGTGAAACCCCGTCTCTACTAAAAATTTAAAAATTAGCTAGCCACAGCAACCTGTAGGTGTAATCCCGGCTACTCGGGAGGCTGAGGCAGGAGAACTGTTTGAACCCAGGAGTTGGAGGTTGCAGTGAGCAGAGATCACGCCACTGCACTCCACCCCGGGCAACACAGTGAGACACCGTCTTGCGGAGGAAAAAAACTTGCCAGGCGTGTTAGCTCACGCTTGTAATCCCAGCACTTTGGGAGGCTGAGGCAGTCAGATCACCTAAGGTTAGGAGTTTGTGACCAGCCTTGCCAACATGGGGAAACCCTTTTTCTACTAAAAATACAAAAATTAGCCGGGCATGGTAGTGGGTGCCTTAATTCCAGCTACTTGGGAGGCTAAGGCAGAAGAATCACTTGAACCCAGGAGGCAATAGTTGCAGTGAGTGCCAGCTGGGATTAAGGCGACCACGACCATGCCCGGCTAAAATTTTTGCACTCCAGCCTGGCCGACAGAGCAAGACTCTCTCAAAAAGATAGAATGTTCATAGCTATTAAATTAATAAATATTGGGATATATTGTTATAAAAACTTGCTTATTCAACCTTTTTTGATAAAACCAATTTTTTTTAAAAAGTGTGAGTACACAGGTGCATATATTTATGAGGTATATGAGATACTTTGATACAGATATGTAATGCATACTAGTTACATCATGGTAAATGGGGTATCCATTCCCTCAAGCATTTACCCTTTGTGTTACAAACAATCCAGTTATACTTTGTTATTTAAAAATGTACAATTAAACTATTACTGACTATAGTCGCTCTGTTGTGCTATCAAATACTAGGTCTTATTCATTCTAACTACTTTTTGTACCCAGTAGCCATCCCCACATCCCTGTAAAAACTTGCCTGTTCAATCTTTAAGACTAATTGGAAACAGTAAATAGTTAATTATTAATATTTAGTTCATAAGAGTTTTTTGGGCTGGGCATGGTGGCTCATGCTTGTATCTCAGCACTTTGGGAGGCCGAGGTGGGTGGATCACGAGGTCAGGAGTTTGAGACCAGCCTGGCCAAGATGGTGAAACCCAATCTCCATTAAAAATACAAAAATTAGCCGGGTACCTGTAACCCCAGCTACTCGGGGGACTAAGGCAGGAGAATCGCTTGAACCTGGGAGGTGGAGGTTGCAGTGAGACAAGATCGTGTCACTGCACTCTAGACTGGGTGACAGAACAAGACTCCGTCTCAAAAAAAATAAATAAATAAAAAAGTTTTTGTTTTTTGGTGGATTTTTGTCTTTGAGATGTGTTCTCATATGTTAAGCAGTATAGAAGGCGTTTGAGAAAGCAGAGTAAGACAATGTTCCAGTCCTCACAAAGCTTACATTATTTGTGCTATTGTTAGCTTTGTGTTACCACATCTTTCCCTTTTCCTCTACGTTTCTGGCAAAAACAAACAAACAAAAAACCCAGATCTATGTTAATCAAAGAATAAAGAGAAACAGGGAAAACCCAGAGGTATCTTATGGTAATAATCAAACTTTACTGTAAATTTTTACTTTAAATTTATTAGAGAACAGCTTGAAATCTAGCTAGGTCTGAGGCTCAAGAAACAGCTTAGTGCTCGCTTTGGCAGCACATATACTGAAATTGGAACGATACAGAGAAGATCAGCATGGCTCCCGTGCAAGGATGACATGTATATTCGTGAAGTATTCCATTTGTTATTATTTTAATTTAAAAAAAAAAAGACAGCTTATGGCCAAAAACATGGATCTGGGATTCATCCAATCACCCCAGGTGTCAAAGTCAAAAGAAAAATGTAGACACAAACCTGTAAATTTGTTTTATTTGGGAAGAAAGAATTGTAACTTGGGGCACACACATAGACTGGGTGGTCTTCAGTATGTCCAAAGAACAAAGATATGGTTGGGAGTTTTATAAAGAAGAGGAAATGTTATGTGTGGTCTTGAGAGAAAGTTTATTGGTATTAGTAAGACTTTGGGGAGCTGGTAAGCTCCAGCTGGTGAGCAAAATTAGTCCCAGAGCTATAGCAAGTTATCTCAGCAGATGTAGATAAAACTGGTTTTTGGTTATAAATAGGCAGTTTTAGCTGCCAGACTTGCAGAGAATTACATTTCTAGAGCAATGTTATAGACCCTGAATGTGCGTTCCCCTTGGCCCCTCAACTGATTTAGCTGAGTATGACAAAAATGACCTGATTTGATGATTAACTTTCACAGACGTAATAGCAGAAATAGAAGTAGATAAAAATCTCCTATTCCAAGGTGGAAAGGAGCAATTTAGATAAAGCAGAATGGGATCTTGGGAAGCACCTACATCTACTGCAAGCAGACAAAGATGAAGCAAAAGAATCAGGAAATGGTGGTTAGGGTATATTCTTAAGGAAGTCAGGAGAAGTAATACACAAAAACCAGTCTCCAGGAGCTTCAAATGTTGCAAAACACAAACAGAATATTTGTAAAAGAACAATTAATGTAGCAATACCACAGAATTAGTGGCCTATGAGAGAAGAATATGAATAGAGTAGCTCGAGCAAAACCCAAATTATATGCAGTTGAGGAGTAGATGGAAGGAGAAAGATCGGAAGAGGGATCCTGAATGCAGACTGTTCTTGGAAAACGTATTCTCATACCTTACAAGTAGAAATGCTAACCAATATGGATGTTTTTGAAAAGTAATTTGACAACTACTTTCAAAATTAAAAATATACCCTTTGCCCAGAGAATACATTTTTGGGAATTTATCCTATAAAAATGAAAGGATATACAAAGATTTTATTGCATGGTGGCAAAAACCAGAAATAATGTAAATGATTACCAGTAAGGGAATGGTTGGATACATTGTGGAAAATGATTGTTAAGGGCTGAATAGTGTCCCTCCAAAATTCATATGCTGAAGTCCTAAGCCCCAGTACCTCAGAATGTGAATATATTTTGAGATAACGTCTTTAGAGAGGTAATTAAGTTAAAATGAGGTCATTAGGGCAGGCCTGAATCCAATCCAAGACTGATACCTTAATAAGAGGAGGAAATTTGGACACAGAAGAAAGACCACATAAAGAAACAGGGAGAAGACAGCCATCTATAACTCAAGGAGAGAGGCCTCAGAAAAAAACAACCCACCAACATCTTTATCTTGGGTTTCTAGTCTCCAAAACTGTGAGAAAATTAATTTCTGTTATTTAAGTCACTCAGTCTGTGGTACTTTGTTATGGCACCCCTCGCAAACTAATACAACTATACATGTAGCCATGAAAAAGAACAAATTAGAGCTATTCTTAAGTGAGAAAAGAAGGTATTCCACAAGTTATTCTTAAGAGAAAAAAAGAAACTCACAGAAGAATGTAAAATACAGGGAATTCTAAAAAAAAAAAAAAAAAAACCCACATATACATACACGTGTATGTGTAACTGTAAGTACATATTTACACACGAGCATGACAGCAAAACATAGCAGAATATTATCTTCCTTGTCAACATGGGTTATAAATGGTTCTGAGCAAGGCAGGGATGTGGACAGAAGAGAAGAAAAAGGGGGAAAGGGAAAGAATGAATCATTCTTCCCCCAAAACTCTACTAAAAATTATTTATGCATATTTATAACATTTATGCCTATGTGTATATAAAATATAAATTTAAAATTTTTCATTGGTATGTGGTTTACTCCAGTGTATATATTAGCCATGGGAAAGACATATTTAAAGTCCTTTCCCACAGAAAATAACTACACACATCAAATTGCAAACATGTGTCAAGTGCTAAATTCATATCATCTTTCATGTGTTTTGCTTTAAAAACAGTAATGACCTTTCTAAACAACTTTTTAAAAATATTACTATGTGATAACAGAGTTCTCACCAATAAAACAAGGAACTGACTCAAGAAAAGTGTCTCTGATGGTTTTTTAGTTCCTCTTCAACTATGCTCTTTATCTTCCAAAAGTGGCATGTATCCCTTTATCAATGATGTCCCGACACAGATAGGGGCACTTTATCAAATTCCCAGTGTTTTTTTCTGCTAGTGCTCCCATCCAACCTACTCTATTTTTATTTTTATTTATTTTTTTGAGATAGGGTCAATCGATCCTTCTGCCTTGGCCTCCCAAAGTATTGGGATTCCAGGCATGGGCCACCACAGTCATCCTACCCTATGTTAAGTTTCAACCACATTCTAAGAGGTGTATTTAAAGCTGGAGTGGCAATTCACAATACATGTGATATGTGTCTACTGTCTATCATTGGCAGTCTTCCTTAAAATGCCAACAGATGGCAACTGTGATCTGAGTATCTTTCTAGTAAACCAAAACCATAACAAGCAAGAAAAAAAACTTTTTAAAATTAGAACGTCTCCAAATAAATCAGGTTCCCTGACATACGACCACTTCACAGTAAACTGATTTACTAGGCGAACAGATTTCCTCACATTTATACAAACTATCATTTCTAGATAGTAAAACGGTCAATGTCATCTGTGAATTCTACCTATGAATTTTATTCAGTTTCAGACTTTCTGAGTAATGGGGAGGCTGTATCCCAAATAGGATACATGCACACATGCAACAGATAGTATAAAAGATACAACCCCACGCTCATGGTGCTTAGAAGTACAGTATGGGAACTAGACATTAAACAAATAATTTATTTAAAAATAATAATAAAAACATAACTATGTAAGAGGCAGAGTAGTAAAAAGGTTAAGTGTGGGCTACATTGTCTACATTCAAATCTTTGTTTTTTCAATTACCAGACTGTAATCCTGAGCAAATTACTTACTCCTTCTGGTAACATCACGTACCAATATATTGTCGATCTTTAGTAAATGTTACCTGTAGCTATTATTGACGTTCTTTAAAAGTATAGGACATGAGGCTACAAAATGGGTGTTAACCTAGTGGTTCTGGAAAAGATTAAAGCTGAAAGGTGAGCAGAATTTAGGTGAAAAGTGTATTGGTGAAGTGAGAGGGATAACATTCTAGGCAAAGGAAACAATGTATACAAGTGAAGGGGACAGTGAAGGAAATGAAATTAGAGCTAGGTAGGGCCCAGATCACTGGCCAGAGGCAGGTGCATATACTAGGATAAGGAATACTGTAAGATGAGCAGATGTTTCTATAACTGGGAGAGGGAACAAGAGATCAAAAGTTCCGGACCCCATTATGCTTGAGAGCTTTGAGACATGCAATTAGCAAACACGCAATTTAACATATTAGATATTGGTAAGCAAGCCTGGATTACATTTTTAATAATTTTATCATATAATGCCTCTATCCTATCAAAATAAGAAGTGGTTAGATATTAAATCACTGTAAAATAAAAAATGCCCTTCCCCAACAATTCCATGTTGGTAGACAGGAAGGCTAGAGGAAAACTAGTGTAAAACAGGAATACTAGAAATGGCTTTTCCCCACATCTTTCTGCTTTACTAAAACATGGCTGGATGTCCTAGGAAAGGGAGGGAGTCTGCTGACTCCAGGCTCAACTGTAGTAAATATATTCTTCAAAAGGGAAATAGTCACAGGTGTTTGTTTGGTTGTTTGTGACAGAGGCTCTTCTATCGCCCAGGCTGGAGTGCAGTGGTGCAATCTCGGCTCACTGCAACCTCAGTCTCCCTGGTTTAAGTGATTCTCCTGCCTCAGCCTCCCAAGTGGCTGGGATTGCAGGCACCTGCCACCATGCCTGGCTAATTTTTGTATTTTTAGTAGAGACAAGGTTTCCCCATTTTAACCAGGCTGGTCTTTAACTCCTGACCTCAGGTGATCCACCTCAGCCTCCCAAAGTGCAGGGATTACAGGCATGAGCCACTGCCATTGCTTTTTTCTAAAATAGTCACTTTGCTTCATTCGTACTCTCATGAAAGTCTGTTTTTCCTCACAAATTGGCCAAAATTAAAATTTTAACTTAAATTTGATGTCACTCCTTCACCTAAAATCCTCGAATGTTTTACTATCACTAATGCTAAAGCCCTACATGAAGTGGTCCTTGTCTATCTCTACAAATCTAACTTTTGTCATTCTTCTTCATATATACTATACTGGTTGCTTTTTTTCTTTTTGGAGACAGGGTTTCACTCTTTCACCCAGGCTGGAATATAGTGGGAGGATCATGGCTCACTGCACACACTGCTGTCTTGATGTTTCTTGTACACCCCAAGCTTGTCCTGCTTCATGGTCTTACAGTAACTACCCTCTCCTAGGGTGCTCCTCCATCAGATTTTTTTGCATGACTGGCTGCTTCTGAACATTCTGGTCTCTTCTCAAATGTCACCTCCTCAGAGGGGCGGTCCTTGGCCTTTATTTTTAAAAGTACCACCTCCTCTCCTGCCTCTCAGACCCTACTTATCACAACCTGCTTTATTTTCTTTATTCTACTTACTCTTATCTAAAACCACAGTATTTCTCTGTCTATTTATTTCTCTGCTTTCTCCTACTGGAATGTGAGAGACTTTGCCTGATCACCCGCTCTCTCCTGGTATCTAGAATACTGCTTGGCATTTCTGTTGGCAGGTTGAATGAATAAATGATTAAAAAACAAAACACTAAATAAATTTATAATTCAAGAAAAAGCAACTTGGAATTTTACAAAACTAAAATCTGAAAGTGTGATATGAAATAAAATATCTTCAAAGCAAGACAAATTTAAACCCATTTGAAAGCTCTTAGTTATAAAAATAGTCTCTCCAAACTAGGCATTTGAGAAAAACTTCATATTACTTAAATTCTCAAATTAAAGCTTAAAATGAAAACAATTTACTTCTAAATATCAAAGTGCTACAATGTTAACGTCAGAACTTTAATGAGACACTATTATTTCTTTGGTAAAATGTGACTCTTAAAAAGTCATGTTAAGCATGCACAAAGATCTCAAAAAAATCAATTATTAATCCTATAGAAATACTTTAATTTTTAAAATAAATGCATTTTTTAAACTAACATGATTTAACAAAAGGATATCTAACCTTCCAATGATCTTGAAAAATAGGCACTATTTTCTCCTATACATATAATGAAGATATACAGGCCATTCTTCCATAAGTGAATAATTAAGACCTGGGTTAGAATCTTTTCTTTTTCTATTATATTTTCCTGAAATGCATGATCATCTATGTGGTTAGTTCTTCGTAAACTACAGTAGTAAACAATTTCTAGTGTTATTGCAATGAGGAGGTACATTTGTGTACTCTATAGCAAAGTACTGGCAATTCAAATGACTTGGTGCCACTTACACTTTCACTTCCACCAAGACATGACAGGGTCAGAGTCTGACATGAAGGTGTTGAGTGTTTTTGATTACAATGCCATTATCAAGTATAAGCAGTTCTGTTCATAGATTATTTTCACATTCAACAAATATATTCTTCTGGTAGGTTTTTACTAAATTAAGATCATTTCACACAATATCTAATCTATTTGTTAAGAAGTAAAAGGAAACAACAAGCACAAAAGCCCAGAGATGGGAGATTGTTTAGAGGAACAAACAGCAAGGAGACCAGTGCGACTAGAGCAGAGTCAGCAGAGTTGATGAGATCAGAGAGACAGCAGGAGGCCAGATCACTTAAGAACTTTGACTTTTGAGTGTGATGGAGTGGCAATTATGAAAAGCCAAATGGAAGGCCTTTACATTCTCTTTATAAGGATACATTGCAACTTTTACTGTAAGGAACAAAAAGTTCATTGCTATAATTTCAGATTCCATGTTGCAATTAACCTATAAGAAACCACCACTTGGCCGGGTGCAGTGGCTCACGCCTGTAATCCCAGCACTTTGGGAGGCCGAGGCGGGTGGATCACGAGGTCAAGAGATCAAGACCATCCTGGCCAACATGGTGAAACCCCGTCTCTTCTAAAAATACAAAAAAATTAGCTGGGCGTGGTGGCACGCGCCTGTAGTCCCAGCTACTCGGGAGGCTAACGCAGGAGAATTGCTTGAACCCAGAAGGTGGAGGTTGCAGTGAGCCGAGGTCGCGCCACTGCACTCCAGCCTGGCGCCTGGTGACGGAATTAGACTCTGTCTCAAAAAAAAAAAAGAAACCACCACTTGAGGGGTTTGACATCAAAGAAGAATACAGTGTTCATAATATCTGAAAAACCTGTTAAATACCTTTTCTCTTTTCAAATATTTATATGCAGGAGGCTGAATTTTTCTTCATATATTTCAACTAAAACAGCGTATCACAACCGACTGAATGCAGAAACAGAAAATGAGAATCCAGATTGTACTATTAAGAGATTTGCAGGCTGGACGCAGTGGCACCTGTAATCCCAGGACTTTGGGAGGCCAAGGCAGGCAGATCACGAGGTCAGGAGTTCAGACCAGCCTGGCCAGCATGGTGAAACCCCATCTCTACTAAAAATACAAAAATTAGTCGGGCATGGTGGCAGGCACCTGTAGTACCGTTACTTGGGAGGCTGAGGCAGAAGAATCGCTTGAACCCAGGAGGCGGAGGTTTCAGTGAGCTGAGATCATCCTAGGCATGATCTCCAGCCTAGGCAACAAAGCAAGACTCTCTCGAAACAAAGAGAGAGAGTTGCAAAAATAGTAAACAATGCCACTCTTTGCTGATTTTTTTGTTTTGTTTTGGGAAACAGTTATTTTCTTTTTCTTTTTTTGTTTTTTCTTTCTTGGAAAACAGCTATTTTTTCCAAGAAATAAAATGTTATTGTTAACATGTAATGGGTTCATTATTTTTAAATAAATAAATATTGAAAATTTTAATTTTATTTAAAAATTGATGTGTATAATGCATACAAACAGTACTTTTGGAGAGTCTCAATATTTTTTTAGGAATGTGAAGAAGGCTGGCGCAGTGGCTCACGCCTGTAATCCTGGCACTTTGGGAGGTCGAGGCAGGTGGATCATGAGGTCAGAAGTTCAAGACCAGCCTGGCCAAGATGATGAAACCCCCATCTCTACTAAAAATACAAAAAATTAGCCGGGCATGGTAGTGGGCGCCTGTAATCCCAGCTCCTCTTGGGAGGCTGAGGCAGAGAATTGCTTGAACCCAGGAGGCAGAGGTGGCAGTGAGCCAAGATTACACTACTGCACTTCAGCCTGGGCAAGAGGGAGACTCCATCTCAAAAAAAAAAAAAAAGTTAAGGGGTCCTGAGACCAAAAAACTTGAGAACTACTATCTACCAATCTAAGATGCCCTGGAATAACATTCTCCATTATCAGTAACAATTTCTAAGGATTCTTTGTTAGGTTAACTAAGAAAAATCTATTTACAAATAACGTAGCCACATACATCATCCCTATTCCCCTAACAAAACCACAAGCCATAAACCTGTTAGTCCAATGGTTTTCAAAATTTTTATATGGGGAGAAGCTCCAAAGAGAAATCTTCACTGAGCCATAATATACAATACAAATAAAAGTAGGGCCAAACAGGTTAAAATGAGGGTGGTGTCTTCAGCCTCCAGTTTATCCTTCCTCTCAGCTACCATAAAAGCTATCTAAGGCACTTCATACAGTTACACTGAATGAAATTTTAAAATCTCTATTTTAAACCAGTTGTTCAAATTTGCTGCTTGCAAAAGTTTCAGAAAGATTCTGGTATTGTTTCACAATGATCATTTTCAACTCCACCTTCCAGTAGACACCAGATGTATGGCATTTCCATCTATACAGAGAACCACAAAACTGTTTAAATCCCAGAGAATTCTCATACTACTGAGAACGTCTAGGGATTCCAGTTTGAGAAACTACTTGATTACTCGTAGATGGGTACAGATAAACCTGAAAAGGCTTCCTGTAGGAAGACACACTATGATTAAGCTAGGGGAAAAGTCTTAGCTCAGAGATGAGAGATTCGGTTAGGAAAAGCTAAGGTAAGGCATATTTCCTAGGTTATGAAGAGAACTAACAGCCAGGCAGAATGTGGCTCTCAAGTACCAAAGTTCTGCAGGCTACATTCAAAAGTTTATGTCTGAGACACTGAAATAACTCCTCATTACTGAATCTGGAGCGGAAGTGCATTTCCCACTCTAATGAGTTCTATATTCCAAGCAAAATTAAAATGATGAAAACACACCAAGCCTTAATAGGAATGCTTGCTCCTGAGATAAAAATTATTTCAATTCCACATATTCTGAAATTTATATACGATAAAGCTGTGTGCAAAGAGGACAGAAGGGAATCATCAGAGTTTCAACAATGAAGCAGGAAAATTATTTTAACAACATTACAGAATGGTTGAAATAGACTGTTGGCTGTATAGAAGTCTAGGCATGTGCTGACCAAAGGTAACTAGAAAATAATTTGACAAGTCAGTCAACAGTGCCTTCAATCTATTTTTAATGTTTAATAGTATTTTTCTATGCATTTTACACTTGATACCTGAGAAGCTAGATATGTGTGTGGAGCTACCTATTTGGCTACCCAAATTCCTCCCATGAAGCAAACAATGTAGATCATCTAATTTAGAAAAACAAACCTTGATTGACTACTAAGCTGAAGGGCTAAAAGAAAAGAGATTTTAATAATTCGGCAATTATTAAAATGAACATCTACAAGCCTATAACCTAGACAGGGGAAAGCAAGACTTTTTCCTTAAGCAGACTTGGCTAGGGAGATAGAATTTTTAAAAGGAGGAAGAGGACAGACTTATATTTTTTCTATTACATACCCCTTCCTCATCATTCCCTCTAAACTTTCTAATAGGTGTCAGACGTCTCTAAAAAACAACCTGTGGATTCTACTCAATTTTATGAGTTTATTGATGGAAATCTGTGCCACATCTCACTGGCACATATTCTTCAGCTATTTCTTTCTCATATGTTTTAAGAACAGAATGAAAGAGATGCCTATAAGACATACCTTTTAAAAATTATTTAGCAGGCTAAATTAATGTATTACTTTGGGGTAAAATAATCAAATAGCATTTGGCACATAATCAAGTAAAGTCATTTCAAATAACTTAAGCTTATTTATTATCTGATAAAATGTTACCAAAGAGATCTGTATTTGAAAGTCACTAAAAATATCTTAGCTGAAATACATTTTTACTTTTCTTCAAGCAATAAAGACCTGCCAGAAATAAACTCCCTAAGAACTATCTATACCTACCAATAATTAGCTATACAATCTTGGATTGAGATTTAACTAATCTCTGAGGGGTGAGGAGAAGTGGATGATCTATAAAGTATCTTTAAGCTTAAGAGTTTTTATTATTTTATTAAACTCAAGGAAACTCATGAGGATCTGACAGGAGACAAGCATCCATGGAAAAAAGTGGACTTTATATCTAAAAGAAACCCATGGATTTAGGCACAAACCATGACTAAATATAAAAACTTTATATATGCAAATATATGCAAATTGAAGAGATGCAAATATGAGCTA
The DNA here is from genome assembly GCF_030222135.1 of Aotus nancymaae. Classification (NCBI taxonomy): domain Eukaryota; kingdom Metazoa; phylum Chordata; class Mammalia; order Primates; family Aotidae; genus Aotus; species Aotus nancymaae. Next base: position 37,878,948 of record NW_026988471.1, read on the forward strand.
TAAATAAAAATTTTATTTTTATCAGGTAGAAATTCTTATATATCAGCATATCACTAATTCTTTATGACAGTTATAGGGATTATTAAGGAAGTGGTCCATGAACCAAAGCATCAACATGTTCTGTTAAAATTATAAATTCCTGGACCCCTACTCGAGACTTTCTGATTCAGAAACTCTGGGAACGGAGGCTAGCAAAGAATGTTTTAACAAGTTGTCCGAGTGATTCTGATGCTTGATAAAGTTTGGCAATCACTGATCTAAAGCACAAGACTTTTTTTTTTTTTTGAGATGGAGTTTCGCTCTTGTTACCCAGGCTGGAGTGCAATGGCGCGATCTCGGCTCACCGCAACCTCCACCTCCTGGGTTCAGGCAATTCTCCTGCCTCAGCCTCCTGAGTAGCTGGGATTACAGGCACGCGCGACCATGCCCAGCTAATTTTTTTTGTATTAGTAGAGATGGGGTTTCATCATATTGACCAGCATGGTCTCGATCTCTTGACCTTGTGATCCACCCGCCTCGGCCTCCCAAAGTGCTGGGATTACATTCTTTTTCTTTTTTTTTTGAGACAGGGTCTCACTCTATCACCCAGGCTGGAGGGCAGCGGCGCCATCTCAGCTCATTGCAACCTCTGCCTCCCAGGCTCAGCCTCAAGTGATACTCCCACCCCAGTCTCCCCAGTAGCTGGGATTACAGGCATGCACCACCATGCCCCGCTAATTTTTTGCATTTTTGGTAGGGACGGGGTTTCACCATGTTGCCCGGGTATGTCTTAAACTGCTGAGCTCAAGCAATCCACGTGCCTCAGTCTCCCAAAGTGCTGGGATTATAGATGTGAACCACTGGGCCCACAGAAGTTAATTCTTAACCATTAATTAAAACAATTTAAGTGCTGAACATTATCATTTCTTGGAAATAAAATGTCTATATAAGCTTTAAATTAACTATTTTTAAGGCCGGGCGCGGTGGTTCACGCCTGTAATCCCAACACTTGGGGAGGCTGAGGCGGGTGGATCACGAGGTCAAGAGATCGAGACCATCCTGGTCAACATGGTGAAACCCTGTCTCTACTAAAAATACAGAAAATTAGCTGGGCATGGTGGCGTGTGCCTGTAATCCCAGCTGCTCGGGAGGCTGAGGCCGGAGAATTGCCTGAACCCAGGAGGTGGAGGTTGCGGTGAGCCAAGATCGCGCCATTGTACTCCAGCCTGGGCAACAAGAGCGAAAGAAACTCCATCTCAAAAAAAAAAAAAAAAAAAAAAAAAAAAAAATTAACTATTTTTAAATTTACATATTTTTATTTGGAAATGTTTATATCAGCACAGCAAAATCAAATTATAGAGACACTGGGCATCATTAGTTTATTACAAAAGAGACGTGAAAATTATTTTACACGATAGAATGTAAATAGGCAGCTTCATGTTGATGCCATTTCAACAGTGATTTATTTCAGTCTATATACCTTGGAAGAATGTCACCATCTCTAAATGAGAAGTAATCCTTGTTGCCTAGCAATACTTCGGTGCCTACATATTCTGGGAGAACTTTATCTCCAACTTACATGCTAACTGGTTAATTCTCCACCCTTTACTTTAGAGTCTGATCCAATATCTACTGTCACTTACAATAATTTTCTGGAGATTTTTCTGGAAGTATAATGTCTCCTTTGGTTACAGTTTCAGCCACATTCCTTTCAATCAATACAGTCATACAGTGGAAGAAACTTTCTAAAAGCTTGTCCTGATAAAACTCCCACTGCTGCACCTTGTACTCTGCTCTTCTAAATTAACTATTCTTTATTAATCATGATACTGTATCTATAAGAAGACTTCACTTCACATAATGGGAAAAAATATTTGCAATTCATATATATGATAAGGAACTTATATTCAGAATATACAAAAAACTCTTACAACTCAACAATAAAAAGACAAATAACCCAATTTTAAAATGGGTAAAGGATCTGAATAGACACTTCTTCAAACAAGATTTACAAATGTTCCATATGCACATGAAAAAACGTTCATCATTAATTATTAAGGTAATACAAATGAAAACCGTAACGAGATATTGCTTCATACCCACTAGGATGGTTAGAATAAAAAAGACAAGTGTTGGTAAAAATACAGAGAAATTGAAACCTTTTGACAGTGCTGTTGGGAATGAAAATATGCAGCTATTCTTTTTTTTTTTTTTGAGACGGAGTTTCGCTCTTGTTGCCTAGGCTGGAGGGCAATGGCATGATCTCAGCTCACCACAACCTCTGCCTCCTGGGTTCAAGCAATTCTCCTGCCTCAGCCTCCCGAGTAGCCGGGACTACAGGCATGTACCACCACACTCAGCTAATTTTTGTATTTTTAGTGGAGATGGGATTTCACCATATAGTCCAGGCTGGTCTCAAACTCCCGACCTTGTGATCCACTCGCCTTGGCCTCCCTAAGTGCTGGGATTACAGGCCTGAGCCATTGTGCCCGGTCTTATCCAGCTATTCTTAATAGCCAATAGGTAGAAGCAACCCAAATGTTCATCTATTGATGAATGCATAAACAAAATGTTGTACATGTCAATGCAACGCAATACTATTTAGCCATAAAACAAAATGAAGTACTGATACATGCTAAAATACAGATGAATCTTGAAAACATTTTGCTAAATGAAAAAAGCCAGTCATGAAGACTACGTATTATTATTCCATTTATATGAAATGCCCAGAACAGACAAATCCATAAAGACTGAAAATAGATTAATAGTTACCTGGGGCTGGAGGCTTGGAAGATGTCAGCTAAAGGGTATGGAGTTCTTTCTGAGGTGATGAAAATGATTTATAATTGATTGTGCAATGCTTGCACAGCTCTGTAACTATACTAAAAACTACTGAATTGTATAGGTTAATATTAGCTCCTTGATGTTGGCCTTGACAATGACTTTTTGGATAGCATACCAAAAGCTCAGGCAACAAAATAAAAAATAAACAACTTGTACTACATCAAACTAAAAAGCTTCTGCACAGCAAAGAAACAACACAATGAAAAGGCAACCTACGTATTGGGAGAAAATGTTTAGAAACCATGTATCTTTTTTTTTCTTTTTTTTTTTAACTTGGAGTCTCACTCTGTTGCCCAGGCTGGAGTGCAGTGGTGTGATCTCAGCTCACTGCAACCTCCACCTTCCAGGTTAAAGGAATGCTCCTGCCTCAGCCTACGGAGTAGCTGGGATTACAGGCCCTGCTAATTTTTAGTAGAGATGGGGTTTCACCATGTTGGCCAGGCTGGCCTCAAACTCCTGACCTTAGATGATCTGCCTGCCTTGGCCTCCTAAAGTGCTGGGATTACAAGTGTGAGCCACCACACCTGGCCTTACAAACCATGTATCTGTTAAGAGGTTAATATCCAAAATATATAAGGAATATATATAACTCAATCACAAAACAACAACCACACACACAAAAAAAAAAACCAATAAGAAAATGGACAAAAGACCTAAAGACTGTTTTTTCCTTTTTCTTTCTTTCTTTTTTTTTGAGATGGAGTCTTGCTCTGTTGCCCAGTCTAGAGCGCAATGACATGATCTCAGCTCACTGCAACCTTCAACTCCCAGGTTCAAGAGATTCTCCTGTCGCAGCCTCTCAAGTAGCTGGGACTACAGGCATGCGCCACCACACCCGGCTAATTTTTTTATTTTTAGTAGAGACAGGGTTTCCCCATGTTGGCCAGGCTGATCTTGAACTCCTGACCTCAAGTGATCTGCCTGCCTCAGCCTCCCAAAGTGCTGGGATTACAGGCATGAGTCACAGTACCCTGCCAAGACCGTTTTTTTTTTCCAGAGAAGACATACTAATGACCAACAGGTAAATGAAAAGGTACTCAACATCATTAATCATCAGAAAAATGCAAAACAAAACCACAATGAGGTATCATCTCACACTGTTACCAAAAAGATAAGAGATAACAAGTGTTGTTGAAGGTGTGGAGAAAAGGAAACCCTTGTAGACTGTCAATGGGAATATAAATTGGTACAGCCATTATGGAAAACAGTAATAAAGGTTCCTCAAAAAATTAAAAGTAGAACTACCATATGACCTAGCTAGGTATGTACTCAAAGGAAATGAAATCAGCACCTGATAGATATCTGTGCTCCTGTGTTCACTGCAGTATTATTCACAATAGCCAAGTTATGGAAACAATGCATCAATTGACAGATGAATGAATAAATTGTGATACACACACATATACACACAATGGAATATTATTCAGCCTTAAAAAATGAGATATAGGGCCAGGCGCGGTGGCTCAAGCCTGTAATCCCAGCACTTTGGGAGGCCGAGACGGGTGGATCACGAGGTCAAGAGATCGAGACCATCCTGGTCAACATGGTGAAACCCCGTCTTTACTAATACAAAAAATTAGCTGGGCATGGTGGCGCGTGCCTGTAATCCCAGCTACTCAGGAGGCTGAGGCAGGAGAATTGCCTGAACCCAGGAGGCGGAGGTTGCGGTGAGCCGAGATCGTGCCATTGCACTCCAGCCTGGGTAACAAGAGCGAAACTCCATCTCAAAAAAAAAAAAATGAGATACTGCCACTTGCAACTACGTGGATGAAACTAGAGAAGAACATTATACTCAGTAAAATAAGCCAGACACTGAAAGAAAATATTGGATGATATCACTTATCTGTGGAAATCTCCAAAAAGTCTAACATATAGAAACAGAGAGCAGGCCAGGAGAAGTGGCTCATACTTGTGATCCAAGTGGTTTGAGAAGTCACAGCAGGAGGACTGCTTGAGACCAGGAGTTCAAGACCAGCCTAGGCAACATAATGAGACCCTGTCCTACAAAAAATTTAAAGAAAAATAGCTGGGTGTGGTGGTACACAACCTTGGTCCTAGCAACTTGAGAAGCTGAGGAGGGAGAATCACTTGAGCCCAGGAGGTGGAGGTTGCAGTGAGCTGAGGTCATACCACTGCACTCCATCTTAGGCGACAAAGTGGGACCCTGTCTCAAAAAATAGAATAAAATATAGTAAGGAGACATGAAAAAAAAAAACAAAAAAAACCATGTGTTTAACTGTCTTTTAGTCCATTTGCATTGCTATAAAAAAATACGTGAGGCTGGGTAATTTATAAAGTAAAGAGTTTTACTTGGGTCACAGTTCTGTAGGCTGTACAAGAAGCGTGCCACTAGTATCTGCTTCTGGCAAGGACCTCAGGAGGTTTCCAATCATGGCAGAGGCAAAGGGGGAGCAAGTATGTCACATGGCAAGAGAGAGGGAAAGTGTGCCAAATTCTTTTAAGCAACCAATTCTTGCATGAACTAATAGGGCAGGAACTCACGCATTACCTCTGGGACAAGGATGGCACCAACCCATCTGGTTCCATGACCCCCAACACCTCCCACCAGGACCTCCTGTCTAACACTGGGATGCGAGATTAGAGGGGAACAAATTTTGATATAAAATTTGGAGGGGTCAAATATCTGAACTATATCAAACCGCAAAAGCAGTTTCATTATTATGCCTAAATCAACTGTTGAACAACTCGATAATATAGAAATAAACTTTATATATAAGATTATATGTATCCTGACAGCATTCTGGGCAGCCATCCTAACTAAGCCTGGTTTGAATTATATTTATTTAGAAACTATCAAAATTTGTTCCAAATGTTGAAATTTCTGACAAAGCAACATTTATATAAGGAAATGTTTAAAATATACTTAAAAACAAAACAAAACAAACTAGCATTGTCTCCTTCATAAAATGCTTGACAAATTTCACAATAATTTCTTGTCTTTAATTACCAGCAGTACATAGGGAACAAAGGTTTTCTTTTTTTTTCTTTCTTTTGTTTTAAATAGAGACGAGGTTTCACCACATTGATCAGGCTGGTCTTGAACTCCTGACCTCGTGATCCACCCGCCTCGGCCTCCCAAAGTGCTGGGATTACAGGTGTGAGCCACCACGTCCAGCCGGGAACAAAGGTTTTCAATGTTGAGGACTTCCAAAATGTACTTCAGGTACCACCAGGTAAAGGTGAGGAAGCAACTTACCTCTACTCAGTGTTTGTGCAAAACAAAAAATCATTTTTTATGATCTGCCTATGTATTGAGTTTCATTTATGATCCATTTTTTAATTAAAAAGTACCACTTTGGCCACGTGTGGTAGCTCATACCTGTAAAACCCAGCACTTTGGGAGGCTAAGATAGGAGGATTGCTTGAGCCTATGAGTTCAAGACCAGCCTGAGCAACATAATGAGAGTTCATCTTTACCAAAGGGAAAATAAATTAGGTGGGTGTGGTGGCACACGCTTGTAGTCCCAGCTACTCGGCTAGACTAGGCTGAGGTGGGAGGATCACTAAAGCCCAGGAGGCGGAGGCTGTAGTGAGCCGTGATCACACCACTGCACTCCAGCCTGGACAACAGAGCAAGACTCTGTCTTAAAAAAAAAAAAAAAAAAAATCCACTTCTCTTTTAAAAAGAGGAGAAAGTTTCATTATTGAGGTTTCTGGAAACAACAAGGATTCTGAAGTCCAAAAGATTAGGCTATATAGATTATGAGAAAGAAAGACTGGTGCAATTCAGGAAGAGAAAGAAGAGATTTTTCACTTTTAATTTATATGCATTTGGACCCCATGTGGTGGCTCATACCTGTAATACCAACACTTTGGGAGGCCAAGGCGGGAAGATCACCTGAGGTCAAGAGTTTGAGACCAACCTGGCCAACATGGTGAAAACCTATCTCTACTAAAAATACAAAAAATAGCCATGCATGGTGGCAGGTGCCTGTAATCCAAGTTACTCAGGAGGCTGAGGTTGCAGTGAGCCGAGATCGTGTCACTGCACTGCAGCCTGGGCAACAAGAGCAAAACTCTGTCTCAAAAAATAATAATAATAAATAATAATAATAATATATATATGCTCAAATGACCAACAGTTAATAGTCAATATGCTGATAACTACGCACATATTCTTAATGGTTTGCAGCAAACTAATATTAGCAAATAAATATTAGCAAACTAAATCCAATAGTACATTAAAAGGATTATACACCTTGACCAAGTGGGATTTATCCTAAGACTGCAAAGGTGGTTGGGTGTCTTAAAAAAATAAACCAATAGGCCGGGCACGGTGGCTCACACCTGTAATCCCAGCACTTTGGGAGGCTGAGGCAGGTGGATCAGGAGGTCAGGAGATCGAGACCATCCTGGCAAATGTGGTGAAACTCCATCTCTACTAAAAATACAAATATTAGCCAGGCATGGTGGCACATGCCTATAATCCCAGCTACTCAGGAGGCTGAGGCAGGAGAATCACTTGAACCAGGGAGTCGGAGGTTGCAGTGAACCAAGATCATGCCACTGCACTCTAGTCTGTCGACAGAGTGAGACTCCTTCTAAAAAAAAAAAATAATAATTAAAATAAAATAAACCAATCAATGTAAATATACATTAATAGAATGAAGGGGGTGAGACATGACCTCAATTAACTCAGAAGAGGCATCTGAAAAAATCAAACACCCTTTCATGATAAAAATACTTAGAAAACTAGGAATACAAGATAATTTCCTCAAAATGATAACGGGCATCTATGAAAAACCCTTATCTAACATGCTCAGTGGTGAAAGGCTGAAAACTTTCTCCCTAAGATCAGGAACAAAATAAGGGTACTCACTATCACCACTTCCATTCAACACTGTACTGGCCAGAAGAAAACCAGTTTTAATAATAAAGTTGGCATGGGAGTGGTGGCTCAGGCCTGTAATCCTAGTACTTTGGGAGGCTGAGGCGGGAGGATCACAAGGTCAGGATTTCTGGAACAGCCTGTGAAACCTCTTCTTTACTAAAAATACAAAAATTAGCCATGCACGGTGTCAGATGCCTGTAATCCCAGCTACTCGGGAGGCTGAGGCAGGAGACTCACTTGAACCGGCGAGGGTAGGGGGGAAGGGGGGAGCAAAGGTTATAGTGAGGGGAGATCGTGCCACTTCACTCTTCATCGCCTGGACGACAGAGCGAGACTCCATCTCAAAAAATAAATAAATACATAAATAAATAAATAATAAAGTTCTAGGCAGAACAATTAGACAAGAGAAAGAAAAGGCATCCAAATTGAAACATTATTTTGATTTGCCAATAACATAATCTTATATATAGAAAAATTCCAAAGAGGTCAGGTGCGGTAGCTCATGCCTGTAATCCCAGCACTCTGGGAGGCCCAGGTGGGTGGATCACTTGAGGCCAGGAGTTTGAAACCAGGCAGGGCAACATGGTGAAACCTCATCTCTACTAAGTAAACCACAAAAGTTAGCCAGGTGTGGTGACGCCACATCTGTAATCCCAAGTAATGAGAATGGCTTTAGCCCAGGAGGCAGAGGTTACACTGAGCCTAGATGACACCACTGCACTCTGGCCTGGGTGACAGAGAGAGACCCTGTCTTAAAAAAATAAAATAACTTAAAATAAAATTTAAGTAGTTATGTTTCTATGCATCTGCAATGAATAATCTGAAAAAGAAATTAGGATTACAATTCCATTTAACATCTAAAAGAACAATAACATCTAAAAGAGTATCTAGAAAGAGATTTAACCAAGGAGGTGAGTTTTACCCTGAAAACTACAAAATGCTGAAGAAAATTTAAAATAACCAAAATAAATTAAAAGCCATCCTGAATTCTTAGATAGGTAGACTAAATATTGTTAAGATGTCAATACTACCTAGAGCAATGTACAAATTCAACACAATCCCTATCAAAATTTCAAAATCCTTTTTTTGCAGAAACGGAAATGCTAACCCTCAAATTCACAGAGCTGCAAGGGAACATGGAAAACCAAAACAATCAAGAAGACAAAAGTTGGAACACATACTTTCTGATTTCAAAACTTACTACAATGCTACAGTAATCAAAATAGTATGCTACTGAAAAAAGGATAGACATATATATAGATCAATAGCATAAAACTGAGAGTACCAAAATAATCTGATACATCTATGGCCAACTGATGTTTTATAATGGCCAAGTCCATTTAATGGAGAAATAAGGGTCTGCTCAATACATGGTGCTGGGACAACTGGATTTCCACACGCAAAAGAATGACACTAGACTCTAAACTCATACCAAATACAAAAGTTAACTGAAAATATATCAATGACCTAAATATAAGAGCTAAAACCATAAACCTCTTAGAAAAAAACACAGGGGCAAATCCTCATGCCCTTGGATTTGGCAATCAATTCTTAAGATCAGACACAAAAAGCTTAAGACAATGAAAGAAAAAAAGAGATAAATCTGACTTTGTCAAAATTAAAACTTTTGTTCATCAGAGGACATTATCAAGAAACTAAAAAGATAAACTTTAAGCAAACCATCTAGGATGGGATTTAAAAAAAAGAAAGAAAATGCAAGCATGGGCAAGGAGGTAAAGAAACTGACCTTTGTACATTGCTGGTAGGAATGTAAAATATTGCAGCTTCTGTGAAAAACAATATGGCAGTTCCTCAAGAAGCTAACCACAGCTAATTACCAAACAATCCAGCAATTTCATTTCAAGGAACGTACCCAAAAGAACTGCAAATAGGGTAATTGTATGCCAATGTTCACTGCAGTATCCAGTTTAGCCAAAAGGTGCAAGTGTCCACCTGAATAAATACAAAATTACTGAGTGTTAAAAAGGAATGAAATTCTGGTACATACTGCAACACAGATGAACCCTGAAAATATTATGCTAAATCAAAGTAGTCAGACACAAAAATACAAATATTTTATTATTCCACTCACATGAAATATCTAGAATAGGTAAACTGATGGGGACAGAAAGTAGATTAGAAGTTACTAGGGACTGGGAGAGAACAGATGGTAGTAATGGTTGTACAACATTGTGAATGTTATTAATGGCACTCAATTACAAATTTAAAGTGGTTAAAGTGGCAAATTTAATGTTACATAAATATATTTTACCACAATAAAAAAAGTCAAAGAAAAAATTTTATATTCTATAGAAATTGGCTCTACCAAAGCTCTTAAACAAAACACCTGTGAATTATCACTAAGTGCATTCCATTACAAATTACTGAGCCATACATAGACAATAATTGTTCCAGGAATTTGAAAAGAATAACTGGCCAGGCACGGTGGCTCACGCCTGTAATCCCATAACTTTGGGAGGCCGAGGCAGGTGGATCACGAGGTCAGGAGATCGAGACCATCCTGGCCATGGTGAAACCCCATCTCTACTAAAATACAAAAAAAAAAAAAAAAATTAGCCGGGCATGGTGGCACACACCTGTAGTCCACAGCTACTCAAGAGGGAGAATCGCTTGAATCTGGGAGACAGAGGTTGCAGTGAGCCGAGATTGTGCCACTGTACTCCAGCCTGGCGAAAGAGCAAGACTTCGTCTCAAAAAAAAAAAAAAAGAATAACTGAGGACCGAATTACAGCAGGGCTACGGCTACCATGTTCTCTCTTGCAGGCATCTCTGGGCTGCCAGCCTGGACCTTGCAGCCACAGTGGATTCAAGTTCGAAATATGGCAACTTTGAAAGATATTACTAGGCAACTAAAGTCCATCAAAAACATCCAGAAAATTACCAAGTCTATGAAAATGGCAGCAGCAGCAAAATATGCCCAAGCTGAGAGAGAGAGAGCTGAAACCAGCTCAAATATATGGATTGGGATCTTTGGCTCTGTATGAAAAAGCTGATATCAAGGTGCCTGAAGACAAGAAGAAACACCTTATTGTTGTGTCCTAAAATTGAGGACTGTGTGATGCTGTTCATTCCTCTATTGCTAAATAGATGAAAAGTGAGGTTGCTACACTAACAGCAGCTGGGAAAGAAGTTATGCTTGTTGGAATTAGTGACAAAATCAGAGGCATACTTTATAGGACTCATTATGACCAGTTTCTAGCAGCATTCAAAGAAGTGGGAAGAAAGCCTCCTACTTTTGGAGATGGCGTCAGTCATTGCCCTTGAATTACTAAATTCTGGATATGAATTTGATGAAGTCTCCATCATCTTAATTGATTTAGATCTGTCATCTCCTATACGACAGAAGAAAAGCCCATCTTTTCCCTTAATACCATTGTAAGTGTTGAGAGCATTGAGTATTTACAATGATATTGATGCTGACGTGCTGCAAAATTACCAAGAATATAATCTGGCCAACATCATCTACTACTCTCTGAAGGAGTCCACCAGAAGAGTGCCAGGATGACAGCCATGGACAATGCCAGCAAGAATGCTTCGAGATGACTGACAAATTGACATTGACATTCAACCGGACCCACCAGGCTGTCATCACAAAAGAGTTGATTGAAACCATCTCTGGTGCTATAGCTCTGGATTAATGAAAATCAAGTTCCTTCCTCAGACAAGAGGTAAAGAAGGAAAATTCAGCCAGCTGATTTTGTTTTTAGCTTACTGCTGTCTTTGTCTGAAGAATCTGTTCCTCCATTGTTTGAATTGCTGAAGACAGCAAGATATTTGTAAATTATCTTACAATAAACAACTTAAAATAAGAAAAAAATAAAAATAACTGAAATTTAAGTTAGCTTACTACAAAAAGTTTGTATCAATTAAAAACAATTTGTTTTCTGTCAAGACTTGTTTTTTTATTTTTTTTTTTAAATCCTGAACTACTTTTTTTTTTTTTTTTAAATAGGTATGGGGTCTCACCATGTTACCCAGGCTATCTCAAACTCCTGGTCTCAAGCTGCTGCTGCTTCCTTAAGTGCCGTGATTACAGCCGTGAGCCACCAAGGCTGGCTGCCAAACTACTCTCTACATACTAGGATCAACTGTATTTACAGTTGGGCTGCTTAACTCATATGGACAGATTACAGACTTTTTTTAATCACCACATATCAGTTTCATAAAAGCAACAACTATGTTTTGTTTTCAAATTTTATATCCATGCTTGCCATACAAATAAGTGCTCAACTAATTTGGTAAATAAAATCAAACCAATGGCCGGATGCAGTGGCTCACGCCTGTAATCCTAACACTTTGGGAGGCTGAGGTTGGTAGATCATCTGAGGTCAGGAGTTCAAGACCAGCCTGGCCAACATGGTGAAACCCCATCTCTATTAAAAATATAAAAAGTTACCCAAGCATGGAGGCTGAGGTAGGAGAATCACTAGAATCTTGGGAGTGGAGGTTGCAGTGAGCCAAGAGCACATTATTGCACTCCAGCCTGGGCTAGTGAGAGTTTAAGAGCATGTATGGATTGTCATTCAATGTCAATTTGAGATAATAACTTCTTGGTCTGTTGAGGCTAATGGTGAAGGTGCATGTGATAGACATTTTTACGTAATATGGGTATGAGCAAGACTCTGTCTCAAAAAAAAAAAAAAAAAAAAAAAAGTAAAAATCAGGCTGGGCATGATGGCTCATGCCTGTAATCCTAGTAGTTTGGGAGGCCCAGGCAGGTGAATCTCCTAAGCTCAAGAGTTTGAGATCAGCCTGGGCAACATGGTGAAACCCTGCCTCTAACAAAAAATACTAAAAACTCAGCCAGGTGTGGTGGTGCATGCCTGTGGTCCCAGCTACCTGGGAGGCTGATGTAAGAGGTTCACTGGAGCCTAGGGGGCAGAGGCTGCAGTGAGCCAAGATTGTGCTGCTGCACTCCAGCCTGGGTAAGAGAGTGAGACCTTGTCTCAAAAACAAAAAAAAAATCAGCATGAAAGTAGCATTAAAGACTCTTTTCTCAAATCATCTTCATGTTACAGTTTAAAACAAATTTTTTTAAAAGTAACATCTGAGTAATTCAGGGTACATAAAACCCAATCTTTAAATTACTTATTTTTTTCCCATGTGTATCTCCACTCCCAACTACAATAGGAAGTTACCAGAATTTGACTTTCTGAGGAATTTCATTCACTGGTTTGCGCCTATCTGCCTGTGAGGTAGCCCAGACTAGCAAGAAAAGCCAACAGGGAGTCATCTTCATGGCCACATGGTTGGACTATTCAGAAACTTCCTGCTGGTTTGCCTCAAGTATTCCTGGTTCACTACTTTACAGAGTAATAATTTGGGGTATTACTTGAATTGTTTTCTTTTGTCTTACTGTTCTGCTTGTGGTTTTGCATATTAAAGATTTAATTACATAAACACTGAATATGAATGCAAAGTTCATATGCTTAGCTACTGAAGTAAATTATGTACCATTAATTTCAATGAAAATTAAGTTCTGACTTTTAAGAATTCACCTTGGGCCAGGTGTGGCACTTATTGCCTGTAATCCAAGCACTTTAGGAGGCCGAGGGGGGCAGATTACGACGTCAGGAGATCAAGACCATCCTGGCTAACACAGTGAAACCCTGTCTCTATTAAAAAATACAAAAAATTAGCTGGCCGTGGTGGCACATGCCTGTAGTCCCAGCTACTTGGGACACTGAGACAGGAGAATCCCTTGAACCCAGGAGGCAGAGGTTGCAGTGAGCCAAGACTGCGCCATTGTACTCCAGCTTGGGCAACAGAGCGAGACTTCGTCTCCAAAAAAAAAAATAAATAAATAAAAAAAATTCACCTTAAGACATCCCCCTTTTTTTTTTTTTAAAGCACAGGGGCTTTTCGTGGAACAAATTACCCACCTGAAATGGGGAAAAACTATAATTTATCCCGAATCAGGCAATTCCTAGCCAGAGATGACCCTGATTGGCCACAAGAATGAGCCTCTCAGCTCTCTAACTGCAGGAAGCATAATAGACTGAGTGCTGCAGCAGCTGCACTCAAATCCATCACTATGTTTGTGCCGAGGCTGCGCTTCTCACTTAGCTCCTCCCAGTCACTGACAGAGCTCGGCAGGCATACCAGGCAGTCCTATTCCTGGGAGACACATTATTCTTGTGATAGGCAACTTAAACTCAAAAACTTCCTGAGGCCTTGCAAAGTTTCCTTAGTATTGCACTGCAGTCTAAGACACTTTCACCCGAAGTTCCTTCCTTCCTTACCTCTCTTTTAACTTGGAGTCAGACTTACATCACAGTCTGACAACTCTCCCTGTCTGTTTCCTTTTTCCCCCTCACAAACATTTCATGTAACAAATTTCTTATGCGCTTAATCCCATTTTAGCATCTGCTTCTAAGAGGTCCTGGACTAATACAATGAAAAAAGCTCCCCTTGAAGCATCACATTTTTTTAAAAAACTAGCCATTTTACATGAACTATTTTGAAAATATAGTATTTGCTTCCCTATTTGCTAAAATAAAATATGCTAAACATGCCCTTTAACTGGTGAAGATCTCAAGTAAAACCTACCTAACTCATTAGTAGTGTACTCTTGAGGGGATAGACAGAACCATATGCAATTCGACAACTATATATAGAGCACCTGATATACAAGAGAAATATGCTAAGTACTACAAGGAATACAAAGCTAAGCAGTAATCTATTCTTCCCGTGAAGGAACTGCCAATCTAAAAGGGGGGAATAAACACAGGTGCAAACAGACTTTAAAAGGCAGAATGTTATTAAGTGCTAAAATTAAGGTGTAGGTACTATGGGTATGAAAAGATTCACTCTACTTAGGGGACAGAGTTGTAGAAAGCTTTGTGGAGGAGATGGTGTTTGAAATGTACTTTAGGAGAGAGAGATCCAAGATGGCTGATCACTAGCAGCTCGGGCTCGTAGTTCCCAGTGAAAGCACAGAGAACGAGAGGACGCCACACTTTCAGACGAATATTTGTTGCTCATGGACCAGGAGATTCCCAGCAGAGGAACCCCACGTGTCGCCAGGGCGACTCTTGTGGCCGGCGCGGCAGTTTTGCTGGTGCCTTAGCGCGCCAGTTTTTGGTGCAGAGTCCAGAGATTCCCGAGCAGAAAAGCACCACCCATCTTAACACCGCTGTTTTGGCCGGCGCAGTGGATTGCTCAGATTTCGGCGCTGGGAATCAACAAGTTGGACGTCCGCTCAGAGACCTAGTTAGAAAGTCGGTAATTACAAAGACGACAGACAGATAAATATATAATGAAGGGAAGAAATCAGCGTAAAAAGGCAGAGAATACTCAAAATCAGAATGCCTCTCCCTCTACAGGGGATCCCAATTCCTCATCAGTAACGGAACAAGGCTTAATAGATTACGATTGTGTTCCAATAACAGAAGCAGGTTTCAAAAGGTGGGTGATAAGAAACTTCTGTGAATTAAAAGAACTTGTTCTAACCCAATGCAAAGAAACTAAGAACCTTGAAAAAAGGTCTGACGAAATGTTAACGAGAATGGACAATTTAGAGAGGAATATAAGTGAATTGATGGAGCTGAAAAACACAACACGAGAACTTCGTGAAGCATGCACAAGTTTAAACAGTCGAATTGATCAAGTAGAAGAAAGGATATCAGAAGTCGAGAACCAGCTCAGTGAAATGAAACGAGAAGACAAGATTGGAGAAAAAAGGATGAAAAGGAATGAGCAAAGTCTCCAGGAAATATGGGACTATGTGAAAAGACCTAATTTACGTTTGATAGGTGTACCTGAATGTGATGAAGAGAATGAATCCAAGTTGGAAAATACTCTTCAGGATATCATTCAGGAAAACTTTCCCAACCTGGCAAGGCAGGGTAATATTCAACTCCAGGTAATACAGAGAACACCACAAAGATATTCTTCAAGAAGACCAACCCCAAGGCACATAATTGCCAGATTTATTAGGGTTGAAATGAAGGAGAAAATACTAAGGGCAGCCAGAGAGAAAGGTCAGGTTACCCATAAAGGGAAACCTATCAGACTTACAGCAGATCTCTCAGCAGAAACCCTACAAGCCAGAAAAGAGTGGGGACCAATATTTAACATCCTTAAAGAAAAGAACTTTCAAACCCAGAATTTCCTATCCAGCCAAACTAAGCTTTGTAAGCGAAGGAAAAATTAAATCTTTTGCGAACAAACAAGTACAGAGACTTCACCACCACCAGGCCTGCTTTACAAGAGCTTCTGAAAGAAGCACTATACATATAAAGGAACAACCAATATCAGCCTTTCCAAAAATATATCAAAAAGAAAAGAACATTAACACAATGAAAAATTTACACTAACTAACAGGCAAAACAGCCAGCTAGCATCAAATGCCAGTATTAAAGTTATATATATTCTAATCGGATAAAAAGCCAAAACCCATTGGTATGCTGCATCCAGACCCATCTCACATGCAACGATACACAAAGACTCAAAACAAAGAGGAGGAGGAATATTTATCAACCAATCAGAGAGTAAAAATAAACAAATAAATAAAAAGCAGGAGATGTAATTCTCACCTCTGATAAAGTAGACTTTAAAGCAACAAAGAGCAAAAGAGGCAAAGAAGGACATTACATAATGGCAAAAGGATCAATGTAACAAGAAGAGCTAACGATTTTATAGATCAACGAGACAGAAAATTAACAAGGACATCCAGGACTTGAACTCAGACCCGGAACAAGTAAACTTAATAAACATTTATAGAACTCTCCACTTCAAATACATAAAACATACATTACCACCTCACACCTATTCCATAAGTGACTACATAATTGGAAGTAAATCACTCCTCAGTAATCGCATAGCATTTCATAGGTTTAAATGAAATATTGGTTGGCTGCTCATTTGTTATTTTCTTCCCTTATTCCTTCCTGTTTACATCAAGTATAATTATTGGTATAAAAGAGGTTTTCAATACCCATTACTAAACTGCATTCTAGCCTGGGCAAGAAAGCAATACTCCCATTCTCTCTCTCTCTTTCTCTTCCTTTATCTTCTTCTTCTTTATTCTTTTTCTTTCTTTCTTTCTTTCTTTCAAAAAAAAAAAAAAGAAAGAAATGTACTTTAGAGTCATCCTCAGAGCCTTCAGGCTATACCTGCCTGTGATTATCAAGGACAGTCCATCAAACAGGCCTTCCATGCTTGGATATCCACCAAAGAGTAAATCCCTCCTATAACAATTCTCTCACACCCTCTTCTCCAGAATACTGATGGTTTCTTAGTTCCCCTCCAAACCTGATACTCTCCCAATATTCCCCCTTTCATCACCATCTCCACTTAGACCCCTCAGTCAGAAACCTGGAAATCCAGGCCGGGCGCAGTGACTAGCACCTGTAATCTCAACACTTTGGGAGGCCAAGGCGGGTGGATCACGAAGTCAAAGATCGAGACCATCCTGGCCAACATGGTGAAACCCTGTCTCTACTAAAAATACAAAAAATTAGCTGGACATGGTGGCACATGCCTGCAATCCCAGCTACTTGGGAGGCTGAGACAGGAGAATCGCTTGAACCCAGGAGGCGGAGGTTGCGGTGAGCCAAGAATGCGCCATTGCACTCCAGCCTGGGCAACAAGAGCGAAATTCCGTCTCAAAAAAAAAAAAAAGAAAGAAACCTGGGAATCCTCTGATTCCTCTCACTGCCTGGCTCAATTCAATCACCAATCTACCTCTAAACCTCTCTAATTAATTTGCCCACTTTTTTCCATCCCCACAGCTATTGCTCTGGTTAAAGCCACCTATCATCCCTTCCATGAAGTACTGCAAAATCTCCTAACTGGCTTTCCTGCCTACAGTTCAGTTCCTATTTAATCCATGCTCCATACAGTCTACAGCGATTCTTCAAAATTCATGTGTGTCAGCTCCCTGCTTAAAACCCTGCAGTTCCTCCCCACTGCTGACAAGATAAAATGCAATAATTTGATCCACAAGATCTGGTCCCACACTCCAGACTTCAGCTATTCAGAACTCCAAAAATGCTGAGTTCTTCTTGGCCTCTAAACTACCACAAATCCTTGGAATTTATTTCCTCCTAATCCTTAATTGGCTAACTCCCACTTCCATTAATTGATTGATACATTCATTCACCCATTTATGGTCCCACTTCCATTTAAATAGTCACTTCTGGCCAGACACAGTGGCTCACTCCTGTAATCCCAGGGCTTTGGGAGGCCAAGGCAGGAGGATCACTGGAGGCCAGAAGTGTGAAACCAGCCTAAGTAACATAGTGAGACCCTGTCTCTACAAAAAATTTTTCTAAAAATTACCCAGGAGTGGTGGTGAACACCTGTAGTCCTAGCTACCTGGGAGGCTGAGGTGCAAGATCTCTTGAGCCTAGGAGTTCAAGGTTACAGTGAACTATGATTATGCCACGGCACCCCAGCCTGGGTAACAGAGCAAGACCCAGTCTCCTTAAAAAAAAAAAAAAAAAAAAAAAAAATCACATGGGCTGGATGCAGTGGCTCATATACGTAATCCCAGCACACTGGGAGGCTGAAGTAGGTGAATTGCTTGAGCTCAAGAGTTAGATACCAGCCTAGGCAACATGGTGAAACCCCATCTCTACCAAAAATACAAAACTTAGCTGGGTGTGGTGGCATGTGTCTGTTGTCCCAGCTACTCAGGAGGCTACTGTGGGAGGATTGCTGGAGCCCAGGAGGTTGGGGCTGCAGTGAGCCACCATTGCTCTACTGTACTCCAGCCTGGGTGACACAGTGAGAACCTATCTCAAAAAAGTAAAATAATAAAATAAATTTTATGTCAGCCAGGCGCAGTGGCTCACACCTGTAATTCCAGCACTTTGGGAGGCTGATCAGGCAGATCACCTGAGGTCGGGAGTTCGAGGCCAGCCTGACCAACATAAAGAACCCCCCCCATCTCTATTAAAAATACAAAATTAGGCGTGACAGCACATGCCTGTAATCCCAGCTACTCGAGAGGCTGAGGCAGGAAAATCGCTTGAACCAGGGAGGCAGAGGTTACAGTGAGCCGAGAATTCACTCCAACCTGGGCAACAAGAGCAAAACTCTGTCTCAAAAAATAAAATAAATTATATGTCACTTCCATCACTTCCAAACATAAGCATACAAGGACAGTCTCCTAGCTTCTCACTGCCACCCAAAGACCATTACTCCTCAGCTGGTTCCTTTACGGTCTGTGCTATCTTTCCATTAACTAGTGTCTTTTAAAATTCTACCTTTTTTAATGCATCAGAACTCTTTTTTTCCAAATGAAATCCCATGCAAAGCCCCAATATGTAAAAGAGCTGAGCTCCTCAGCTTAAAGTAGGGGGTTTCAAAGCCCTGTCCATTCAGCCTCCCTTCCTCCTGAGATACTTCTTTCTTAAAATCTAAGGTTCAGGACAATTACAGCACCACTGAACTTCCTACTCAAAAAAAGCAACACAGTGGAATATAAAGAGTTTCTTTGAAGCTATACTGACATAGGTTCAAATCCTGATTCTACTCCTTATTAGTCATAAGATCTTGTGCAGTTTGCCCTCATAAAATCCATTTCATCAGCTGCAAATTGGGACATTAAAACCTTCAAAAGTCAATGGGTAGAACAGACATATAAGCATGTAAACAATATTGCCTAGGATAGTGGCACATAGCAGGGACTCAATAAAACACTATCTGCCAAGGTTTATTATCCCAGGAATGAAAGATTAACATTCAAAAAGATCTAGAAACATTAAAACATTATTTTTAAAAGAACAAAATTGGAGTATTACGCTACCTAACGTCAAGACTTACTATAAGTTTACAGAAATCAACAATCAAATCAATGGAGAATGGAGAGCCTAGAAATAAACCAACAAATTGAGATACAGACATGGGGGGAGATGTGTGTGCGTGCACGCGGGCGTACAGTCATCCCTCGGTATCCACGGGGGATTGGTTCCAAGACCTCCCACAGATACCAAAATCTGCAGATGCTCAAGTCTCTTACAGAAAGTGGCACAGCATTTGCATATAACATGTGCACACCCTCCTGTACACCTTAAATCATCAAGATTACTAATAACTAATACTATGTAAATTGTGTACTGTATTGTTGAGGGAGTAATGACCAAAAAATATTTGTACATATTTAACACAGATGCAATTTCTCCCCATCCTCCTCCCCCAAATACTTTTTCTTTTGATCCACAGTTGTTTGAATCCACAGATGAAGAGGACCAACTGCGTATACACATACACACATGAATAATGTAATTTTCATAAAAATATCAACACAATCCAACAGAGAAAAAAAAATCTCTTTAACAGGCTACTACTCTGGGCACACTGCCCATGGCATAACCCTGCTCTGCAAGGAGGAATAAAAAAAAATTAGAAGGTCTCTTCAACAGATAGTTCTGAAATAACTAGATATCAGCATTAAAAATAAATGGATCTCAATTCCTACCTTGTATCATAACACAACAATTAACTTGCAATGGACCGCAGAGTCTATGAAAGCTAAAAATATAAAGCTTTTAGAAGACAACATTAAAAAATTTCAGCAAAGGGTTCTTAGACATTAGAGCAATAACCTTAAAAGAAAAAAAACATATATTTGACTCTATCAATATTAAAAACTTCTGGCCAAGTGCAGTAGCTCATGCCTGTAACCCCAGCACTTTGGGAAGCTGAGGTGAGTGGATCACTTGAGGTCAGGAATTCAAGACCAGCCTGGCCAACATGGAGAAACTCCCATTTCTATTAAAAATACAAAAATGGGCCAGGTACAGTGGCTCACGCCTGTAACTCCACTTTGGGAGGCCGAGGCAGGTGGATCACCTGAGGTAAGGAATTTGAGACCAGCATGGCCAACATGGCGAAAACTCATCTCTACTGAAAATATAAAAATTCGCCAGGTGTGGTGGCAGGTGCCTGTAATTCCAGCTAATCAGCAGGCTGAGGCAGAAGAATCACTTGAACCCAGGAGGCAGAGGTTGCAGTGAGCCGAGACTGCGCCACTGCACTCCAAGCCTGGATGACAGAGCGAGACACCATCTCAAAATACATACATACCTCCATCCATCCATCCGTACATCCATCCATACATACATACAAAAATGAGCCAGGCATGGTGGCTCACATCTGTAATCCCACTTTGGGAGGTGGAGGCAGGTGCACCTGAGGTCAAGAATTCGAGACCAACCTGGCCAACATGGCGAAACCTCATCTCTACTAAAAATACAAAAATTAGCTGGGCGGTGGTGGGCATCTGTAATTCCAGCTACTCTGGAGGTTGAGGCAGAAAAATCACTTGAACCTTGGAAGCAGAGGTTGCAGTGAGCTGCGATCGCACCACTGCACTCCAGCCTGGGCAACAGAGTGAGACTCTGTCCCAAAAACAAACAAACAAACAAACAAACAAAACTTCTGCTTGTCAAAAAATTCATTAGGGAAACAAATAGGCAAGCCACAGGCTAGAAGAAAATATTTATATCTGACAAAGGAACTCATCATTCAATACTAAAAAGAAAAACAACTTTTTTTTTTAAGATAGTCTTGCTATATTGCTCAGGCTACAGTGCACTGGCTATTTACAGGCATGATCATAGGGTACGATAGCCTCAAACTCCTGAATTCAAGCGGTCCTCCTGCTTCAGCTTCCCAAGTAACTGGGACTGTAGGCAGATACCACTGCACTTGGCTTTCAATTTTTTAATAGGCAAAAAAAATTGAGCAGACACTGCCTAAAGGAAGATATACAAGCAGCCAATAAGAACACAAAAAAAGTTATTTCTATCATGTAGGCTATATAAAATTTTTTAAAAAGAACACAAAAAAGTGGTATCGTTAGTCATTAGGGTAATGTAAATTAAAACCACAATGGGATACCACCACACACTTCCCACAATGACTAAAATTAAAGACTGTTAACACCAAATGTTGCAAGGATTTGGAGCAACTGGAACTCTCATACATTGATGGCAGGATGTAAAGTGGTACAACCACCATGGGAAAAGGTGTGGCACTTGCTTTTCAAATTAAACAGACACCTATCCTATGAGCCAGTGGATAAACAAACTGTGGTATATATTCATATAATGGAAAAAACTACTGAATTCTTGATAAACACAACCTCAAAAGCCTTAACAAAAATATATACAGTATAAATCTATTAATATGATGTTCTGGAACAGATAAGATTAATCTATGGTGGGATGATAAAAGATCAATGGTTGCCTCTGGGATGTGGGAGCAGGAGTTGACTGAGAAGGCAGGTGAGGAAAACTTCAGGAATGATGTTAATGTTCTATATTTTGGTAGAGACTTAGATTGTATGCATTTGTCAAAACGCATCAAATGGTACAATTAACATTTGTGGGTCAGGCACACTGGCTCACACTGTAATCCCAGCACTTTGGGATGCTGACGCAAGTGGATTCTTTCAGCTCAGGAGTTTGAGACCAGCCTGGGCAATATGGTGAAACCCTGTTTCTACCAAAAAGGAAAATCAGCTGGGCATGGTGGCACATGCCTGTAATCAGTCCCACTTCTTGAGAGGCTAAGGTGGGAGGATCACTTGAGCCTGGAAGGTGGAGATTGCTTGTTTAGGGTAAGGTAGAATGATTGGAACTCTGAAATACATCAAAACATAAGATGGGGCCGGGCACAGAGGCTCATATCTGTAATTCCAGCACTTTGGCAGGCCAAGACGGGTAGATCACTTGAGGTCAGGAGTTCAAGACCAGACTGACCAACATGGTGAAACCCCATCTCTACTAAAAATACAAAAATTAGCTGGGCATGGTGATGCATCCCTGTAATCCCAGCTACTCGGGAGGCTGAGGTAGGAGAATTGCTTGAACCCAGGAGGCAGAGGTTGCAGGGAGCCAAGATCACGCCACTGCCCTCCAGTCTGGGCGACAGAGCGAGACTCCATCTCAAAAAAAATAACTAAGATGGATTCGTGGATGAAGGGATGGATAGGTATGCCATAAAGCAAACATAATAAAATTATAATAAAATATTAATTATAAAATCTGGGTGATGAGTATATGGGTGTTTATTGTACCATTCTTTCAACTTTTCTGTGTATTGAAAAATCTTCATGACAAAATGTTAGGGTAAAAGCTTTACCACAAGACAAAATTCTAAAATGAAGTGCAGTTTCTTCATTTTCTGTCTACAGCTGTAATAAATATATCAGAGGAGGTAAGAAGTAGTTGCCACTTTTACTATTATTTGATTAAAACATCCTTGCTGTTGTTACTTCTGAATCTTCCTGCCACTCCTAGAATATGGTCTCTCTCTCTGCTACAGTATATTCCATAATCTCTGTGGACTTCATCATCATTCCCATATGCAACCCAGTACATCAACTTCAGAGCTCCTAATTGTTTCATCTGCTTCATCTCTGGAATCTTTTTGTTGTTGTTGACACAGAGTTTCTCTCTTGTCACCCAGACTGTAGTGAGGTGGCGTGACCTTAGCTCACTGCAACCTCCGCCTCCGGGTTTCAAGCGATTCTCCCACCTCACCCTCCCAAGTAGCTGGAACTACAGGCAAGCACCACCATATCCAGCTAATTTTTTTGTGTTTTTTGTACAAGCAAGGTTTTGCCATGTTGGCCAGGCTGGTCTTGAACTCCTGAGCTCAGGTGATCTACTCTCCTCAGCCTCCATCTCTAGAATCTTAAAATTCTAAAATATAACAATTGTCCTCCTCTCTAATCATAATCCCCTATCTACTTTCACTACCCTTCTAACTCACCAAGACTTTGAATCCATGGAGCCCTAACTTTTCTTCCAGTCCATTATTTCTTTTATATAGCCTTACTTCTTCTCTATCACTTGAAATATTCCTATCCTCTTAATCTCTACTGCAGCTACCTGCAACCAACTATCTTCTCTCCCTGTTTACCTTAACAGATAAGTACTGCTGGAGGAAAATCTCACAACCACCAGATCAACCCAATTCCAAGTTTATAGTCTCCACACTCAGGGCTGCTCAGCAATACCTTCCTTCCTCTCTCTCCCTCCCCACCCCCCCCACCCCCCCACCCCCCCACCCCCCCATGGCTCACTGCAGCATCGGCCTCCTGAGTTCAAGGGATCCTCCCACCTCAATCTCCTGAGTAGCTGGGACTACAGGTGCATACCACCATGCCTGGCTGATTTTTTATTAATTTTTTTGGTAGAGATGGTGTTTCACCATGTTGCCCAGGCTGTTTCTTGAACTCCTGGTTTCAAGTGATCCTCTCACCTCAGGCTTCCAAAGTGCTGGAATTGCAGGTACGAGCCACCAATTTTCTAAGTCACTGGTTGGCACCTCTACATTCCACAGCAGCAATTCCCAAATGTCATTCTTTCTAAATTCCTTACTACTTCCCCTTTCTTTACTCTGTAAAAGAATTTTGCCTTTCATTTTATCATGAAAATAGAGGTGATTTAGCATGATAGAGGTGATTTAGAATGAACTCCCTGCTCCCCAACCTACAAATCCATCTTTATCACTTTCCCTCCTATCTCATAAGAAAAGTTGTCATCGTCCCTTCCAGAGGTAGCATCACATAGGGTTTATTAATTAATTAATTTAGAGACAAGGTCTCACTTTGTAACCCAGGCTGGAGTGCAGTAGCCCAATTATAGCTCACTGCAGCCTCAAACTCCTGGGCTCAAGCAATCGTCCCACTTCAGCCTCCTGAGCAGCTGGGACTACAGGCATGCACCACCATACCTGGCTTTTTTTTTCCCCCTTGTAGAGACAGGGTCTCATTATGTGGCTTAGGCTGATCTCAAACTCCTGGCCTCAAGTGATCCTCCTGCCTTGGCCTCCCAAAGTATTGGCATTAATGGCTTGTGCCACCATGCCCAGTCAACATAGTGTTTAAAAATACAGATTTTAGGCCAGGCGTGGTGGCTCACCCCTATAATCCCAGCACTTTGGGAGGCCGAGGTGGGTGGATCACGAAGTCAGGAGCTGGAGACCAGCGTGGCTAACATAATGAAACCCCATATCTACAAAAAATACAAAAATTAGCCAGGCACGGTGGTGGGCATCTGTAATCCCAACTACTCAGGAGGCTGAGGCAAAGAACTGCTTGAACCCAGGAGGCAGAGGTTACAGTGAGCTGAGATGGCGCTACTGCACTCCAGCCTGGGCGACCAAAAAAAAAAAACAAAAACAGATTTTAGAGCGGGGGGGAGGAGTCATGGTGTAAAAATAAATAAATAAATTTTAAAAATAAAAATAAAGATTCTGTAACTAAATTACATGGGCAAATTTAACTTTCCAAACCTTAATTTTCTCTCTTGTGAAAAGGAAGCCATAATAGTATCCTATGAGAATGATTGAGAACACAGATGAAGTGCTTAAAGTAGTATTCTGCCAAACAGTTCAAGGCAAATCCCATTGCTTTGTGTTCCTGAATCTTCACCAGCATTCTCTACTAGCTCCTTTCCCAAAGGCTCTTGACAAGTTTTTGTCATCTCCAAATAAGAAACAAAAATGTCTTACCCAATCTTGGAATCTCTTTTTTGCCTCAGCACTATCTCTTTTCCCTTCCTTTCCAAGCTTCTAGAAAAAGAAAATCTGAACAAAAAGGTCAGCTGCCCTTGCTATTCTTACTTTTTCCATGTTCTTCCATCTTCTACTATCACGATAAAACTGTTCTGACATAATGACCAATGACCGCTTAGCTGTCAAACTTAATACTTTTCAGGCCCTTTATTTGACTTTTCTGTAGCCTGATACGATTAATGACTCTTTTTCTTTCCTTTGTCTTTATTTTTGTTTCTTTCTTCTTTTGAGACAGAGTTTTACCCTGTCACCCAGGCAGCAGTGCAACGGCACAATCACGGCTCACCTCAGCCTTGACATCCCAGACTCAGGCAATCCTCCCACATCAGCCTCCTGAGTAGCCAGGACCAACAAGGTATGTGCCACCAAGCCTGGCTAATTTTTTTTTTCTTTCTTTCTGAAACAGAGTCTCGCTCTGTCACCCAGGCTGGAGCACAGTGGTGCAATCTCGGCTCACCGTAACCTCTGCCTCCCAGGTTCAAGCAATTCTTGTGTCTCAGCCTCCCAGATAGCTGGGATTACAGGCGTGCACCACCATGCCAGGCTAATTTTTGTATTTTTAGTAGAGACAGCATTTCACTATGTTGGCCAGGTTGGTCTCAAATACTTGACCACAGGTGATCAACCTGCCTTGGTCTCCCAAAGTGCTAGGATTACAGGTGTGAGCCAACGCACCCAGCTAACAACTCTTTTCTTGAAGCATTCCTCTCTCAACTTCTCAGACACTAGGGTTTCATTCCTTCTGCCTGAATCCTTCCTTCTCAGTCCCCTTTCATCCATCATTCCTTTTCCTCTGCTATCTCCCTATACACTATTTTTCCTCTCCCACTTATTATGCCAGCCCTTTTTCAGTCTTACTCAAATCATTTTCAGCATGTAGTCTCATCTACTTTTTAAAATACCTTCATTGAGGTACAGCTGACAAACAATAAACTGCACATATTTAAACCATACAATCTGATAAATTTCAGCACATGCATACACCCCTGAAACCATCAGCACAATCAAGATAAATAAACATAAAAAGCCTCTCCCTAAACAACCACTGATCTGCACCAGTTTGCATCTTCTAGAATGTTCTATAAATAGAATCATACAGTATATACTCTTTTTTGGTTTCCCTTCTTTCATTTAGTGTTAAGTATTTTGAGATTCAGCCATGTTGTCATTTGCATCAAGTTTGTTCTTTCTTTTTTTTTTTGAAACAGGATCTCAATTTTTCACCCAAGCTGGAGTATAGTGGCACAATCACAGCTCACTGTAGCCTTGAACTCTTCAAGCTCAAGCAATGCTCCCACTTCAGCCTCCCAAGCAGCTGGGACTATAGGCTCATGCCACCACACCTGGCATAATTTTTTAAGTTTTTTGTAGAGATAGGGTTTCATTATGTTGCCCAGGCTGGTCTGGAATTCCTGGGCTCAAGCAGTCCTCTCACCTTGGCCTCCCAAAGTGCTGGGATTACAGCCGCGAGCCACCACACCCAGCCAGTTTGTTCCTTTATGTTGCGAGTAGTATTCCACTGTTTGGCTTTATCACAATTAGCTTATTCATTCACCTGTTGATGGACATCAGATTGTTTCTAGTTTTTTTTTTTGTTTTTTTTTTTTGAGACAGCGTTTCGTTCTTGTTACCCAGGCTGGAGTGCAAAGGCGCGATCTCGGCTCACCGCAACCTCCGCCTGGGTTCAGGCAATTCTCCTGCCTCAGCCTCCTGAGTAGCTGGGATTACAGGCACGCACCACCATGCCCAGCTAATTTTTTGTATTTTTAGTAGAGATGGGGTTTCACCATGTTGACCAGGATGGTCTCGATCTCTTGACCTCGTGATCCACCTGCCTCGGCCTCCCAAAGTGCTGGGATTACAGGCGTGAGCCACCGCACCCAGCCTGTTTCTAGTTTTTGACTGAACAGAGCTGCCATGAACAGTCATGTATAAGTCTTAGTACAGATACAGGCTTCATCTATACTTACGGTTTTAATTACACACCTAGAATTTCCGAATCTGCTTCATCAGACACCAACAACGAATAGCCAGTTGGAGAAGTTCACTTGAATAACCCAAAATAACTTTTAAGTCAACATGTCCAAAAATCATCTTATTATGCCATTCCTCTCTCCATCCTAAAAGCTTCTCCTACCTTCTCTGTCCTGACTAAAGGCATTCAAGTCAGAAACAAGACTATTACTGTTCCATTATCATTCCCCAAATCACTCAGTGAGTTACTAGGTCCTGTCAATTTTGCCTTGTAAATATCTTTAAAATAAAATCCATATCCACATTTCCGTCCTAGTTCAAATGCATCCTTAATTCAAATGTATATTGTCTCTTGACTGGACTATTAAACTAGGCTTCTAACTTTTCTCCTCAAATTCATGTCTCATTCTTCTCCAAACCATGTTCCATTCTACCGCCAAAGTGAATTTTCTAAAATTCAAATGTGCTGTTACTCCCTTACTTAAAACTTATTGGCTGGGTATAGTGGCTCACCCTGTAATTCCAGCACTTTGGGAAGCTCAGGCAGGCAGATGGCTTGAGCCCAGGAGGTCAAGACCAGCCTCGGCAACATGGCAAAACCCCATCTCTACAAAAAAATACAAAAATTAGCCAGGTATGGTGGCGTGTGCCTATAGTCTCAGCTACTCAGAAGGCTGAGGTGGGAAGATCGCTTAAATTGGGGAGGTAGAGGTTGTAGTAAGCCAAGATCGCACCACTGCACTCCAGCCTTGTGAGACCCTGCCTCAAAACAAACAAACAAATAGAACAAACCAAACAAACAAAAGAAACCTTATTGATGGCTTCCAACTTCACAAGATAAAATTCAAATTCCTTAGCTTAACATATATAAAAACTGTCCACTAACCAGTTGTCTCTCCAGACATGCCCTGCTACTTCCCATCATGTTCTAATTTAGTCTTTCCTGATTATGTCATTTATCTTTTTAACCTGAGTGTCAAGGGCAATACCTGGTCTATAGTAGGCATGATATATTTGTGCAATAGATAAGATAGAACTTAGATTCATAGATGCAGTGAAATAGATACAATGGGACATTCCATCCATATTGAGCAAAAGCAGCAGTCCAGCCTGGCTAAAGCATAAAGAAGATAAAAGATTATGGTAGACAATCCAGTCAGAAAAGCAGGATAAAACCAGAAATCAATCGCTGTCAATTCCATGATAAAAAGTATGCATTTTAGCATAGGCTGAACTCAAAAGACATCAACAGTTCTGAACAAGAGTGTGACATGTTAAGAAGTATCCTAAAACTGGTGAGATCTGAGAAAGAAGGTGAGGTGAGGGGCAGTGAATTCGATTAAGAAATTATCACAGTAGTCTGAGAAAGGAGACTTAATTAGAGAATTTGGAGGAGGGAACAGACTAGAAGAATATGTCAAAAGGAAATGAACATAAAGGCTCTACCTGAGTGTGGGCAGTAATACAAAGAGAGAAGCCAGAGATGATTCTAACATTTAAAACCAGTCAAATGCAGTAATAAAGCCATTAAGAAAAAAAACTTAAATGGTAGGTGGAGGACAGAAGTGATAGTTTTAGTTTGTATATCCCCTCACCTATTTATTCAAATTGAGTGGCCACTAGGTATCAAGCACTGTATGCATGGGAAATAAAATGAGGGTAAGATACTATCCCTGTTCTCAAAGAGCATCCAATCTAGTTATAGACAAGTAAATAGGAACTTAAAATTCACACAGCTAGGATAGGGCTCGAAAAGAAAACAAAGGAGTAATATCCAACTCAGCCCTGATGATTGATAGCCCAGGTTGAGTGAGTCTAGAAGGATGAGTAGTGTTGGATCAGGCAAAGAAAGATGAGGGGACTGGCATGTCCAAAGAGCCTCAGGTAAGAGTACGAGAACACAAGTTGGATGCATCTATAAATAATTCAATAATGAATCAAAAGAAGAAATCAAGATATGGAGATATCCACATGAAATGTCCAGCAGGCAGGTAAAAATGTAGGTTTGGAGCTACCGACAACATATCCAGATATGAAATACACTGTATTTTCAATCTTGTCTTAGAATCATTGTTATTGGCTATTTAAATAAGAATTGGAAGAACCTTACACACCAGCTAGATTATGTACACTCCCACCTTCTCCTATCACTTACTGCAAAAGTATCTCTACCTTAAAGTCAAAAGTTGGTTTATGTAAATAAACAAAGAGGACAAGTGGGGGTTGTGGTAAGGTGGAGATACATGCCTTGTCTAAAGAGGACAACCATTTACTCACCTCCAGCAGTTTAATGCCTTGCTTGAATACAGGCCCTAAAGAGCAAGAACTTCCTATTCTTCAAGAAAAGCTGAAAATTCAGATTTTATGTAATAGCTCCCATTTTCAAATGTTAGCAACTAATTACATTTAAAAATAAAACAACATTGTGCCAGCCAAACAAAATGCTTCTAGGGAGAGACTTCAGCAAGGGCCACCAGCATGGCAGAATTAAACAAGGTCTGTCACCTCCTACAGTATTCTTCCACTACTTCAAAAGATCCTCAGCTGATAGCTCGATGATTTCCCTGGGATAGGAGCTGTTTTTGCCTCTAAGCAAAATGGCCCCTATTTGGCAATGCTTTATGAGTTCCTTTACAGGTTTTTAAACAATTTCCCTGTCTTCCCTTACCCTACCTGGACATCAGCTTCTAGCATCACAGAGACCTTCTAAACCCCTTCCATTACACGCTAAGAAGTCAAACTTGCAGGTAAAGCAAAAGTAAGTAGTGAGAGCCTGATGGGATTTCTAAGGAGTAAAGTATATAAGATATATGGCGGCCGGGTGCGGTGGCTCACGCCTGTAATCCTAGCACTTTGGGAGGCCGAGGTGGGTGGATCACCTGAGGTCAGGAGTTCAAGACCAGCCTGGCCATTATGGTGAAACCCCATCTTATTTTGTTTTTAAAAAAAGAAAAAAAAAAGATATATGGCATCTTTTTGGTTTTCTTTACAAAAAAAATCACATAGGTGTTTGTGACTAGTCAGACGCTTGAAGGGGAAAATGTCAGTAACTTAAGCCAGAAATATATAAGAAAATTCTAACAAACCAAATAGTTTCCACTGTAAGATAGCAAGAGGGACAAGAGGAGAACAGGGCAAAGGAGAAAGTAAAAGTTACTGGCCTTTGAGAACTATCAGACACCTTTTAATGCTTAGCATAAAAGGTACAACATAATCCCCATTCTTAGTAGAAGCAAAACTATATGTTAACTAGTTAGCATGAAACATTCTTTGAGCAGCAAGAAACTGGGATTTAGAAACACTCTTAGCCGAGTAAAGCAATCTTTGTAGAAAAGGTAAATGAAGAAAAGGAAATAAAAATAGTCTAGTAGTCACACTGTTGCTCTAGAAGCTTTAAAAAATGTAACAACATTTCCTAATTATACTAAAACATTTAAAAACACAGCAAACTTAAACATACAAAGACTAAAAATTCTTAACAAGCCAAATGACAGCACCAAGAATCTCGAACGCTGCAAAAACAAAACAAAACCCCTGAAATTGGTAGCATGTGCACCAGCCCCTGTTAAACGAAGGAGCGGGGGAAATCAGGAGAACGGAGAGTGATTACGGAGAACGAGCAGAGCAGGCCACGCTCCTGCTGGCAGGCGAGCTCGCAATCCCTTAGAACAAGCGTTACGGCCAGGGCATTCTCAAGCCACTAAAAAGAGCAAACTGGACACTAATAAGGGAGGCTGACAACAGCTCCGGGCTAAGACCGAGAAGGCGGAAAAGTGGCCTGCTTTGACCTCCACTGAAAACTGAGGCTTCTCCAACCGTTGTCTCGGAATCAAAGGGCAAAGCATTCACCTCTCAGGGGTTGGATTATTCGGACCAACTGCCCGCGGCTCCCTGCGGCCTTCCCACACACCGGGTGGATGTCAACACTGAGAGCCAGCCGTGTGGGGGACCTCCCCGTGTGCGCCGTCCTTTCGGAGACGCGGCGAGACCGGGAAGAAAGACGGCCCTGCGCGCGCGCCCCGCCTCCCTAGCCCTTCCCCTGCGCCCGCCCGGCGCCCGCGCTGGGGGGCTGCGGCCGGGAAGCGGGGTTCGGCGTGCTCCTCACCTTTTTCAGGGCAGGCACCAGCAGTCCTCGCCACTTGGGCGCGTTCTCTTCGCTGAAAAACTCGTAGGGCAGCTGCTGCGCCTGCATGGTGCCCCCGGGGCGCCTCTGGGCGGGGAGAGGGGCGGCGGCGACCCGGTCGGGGAGCGGCGAGAGGGCGAGCTCGCTGCGCGGAACAGGGCCGCGGCCCCACCGGACGGCCCGGCCCCCTCCGGGCGCCGCGCAGCCGGGCTAGCCCTGGCGAGGGGGCTGAAAGGCGAGGCCCACGCCCGGCCACCCACCCGACACGGGTACCAGCCGTGGAGAACGAACGCGGCCCGGAGGCGGCGGCATCCCGCACCACCGCCCCGGGGCCAGGCCCCCCGCCCCTCCCTGGCCCGCCGGCGCCGCCCCGGGCGGCCTCTGCGCCGCCGCCGCCTGCCGGGGCTGCACTCCCGGGTCCGGCCTGGCCCCGCGGCGGAGCTGGCGGCTGGGGGAGGATGTGTGGAGGGACGCTCTGGCCGCGGCGCCCGCTCCGCGGAGTTGGGACTCCGAAACGCAAGAGCCCCCGAGTGGGGCGGAGCTGGGGGGGGCGGTCTTGCGGGGAAGGGGAAGGACCCGAGGTCGTTGTTGGGGAATCTAGCTGCCCTGAGGTGGTGCCGCCGCCGCCGCCGGTGTAGCGCTGGAGCTTCCTACTAGCGAACTGAACCTGCTCGCTACTGAGCATGCGCTGCCGGGCTGGGTTGGTTCGCTCCGGGTTTTCCGGCTCCCGGTGAAGGAGGAGGGAAGCTGGCGTGGGGGCGGGAGGAGTGGGGAAGAGAGGCAGGGCGCCCGACCGGGCTGTGGCTGCGCTCCTGGGGGCTCCAGAGGAGGGGCGAAAGGGCCCAAGAAGTCGAACCCTGGCAAAGTGGGGCCTGCAGAGTGGGTGAGAACTACGGTAAAGAGGCCCCCATTGTGTAGTCTGGCCGTGAGGGCTCCCACCCCTCTCGGAGTCTCTGGGTCCTTGGTTTCGGAAAGGGGTGTGTGTACTTTGTTCCCGAACACAAAGATAAGGACTGCCCAGCACGCAATGTATAGTAAACAGACCGGACAAAAGATACAGGTGCTCTGTCTCGAAACCTACTGCTAAGTATCTGCTGGGTAGTAGAAGTGATTGCAGTGTTTCTAACTGGTCTTTCCACGTCATCAAGAATAAAATGTGTACATGTAGTATTGATTTTCTGTGTGTGTTAGATTGCATTTATTCATCTTTTCAACCTTCTCCAAATATGAACTCCAATAAGCACTTTCCTCCAATGGATACTGAGACCTCTTCTACAGCTCCCAGAACACTGCACTTATTCCTCTCTCAGGGCATTCGGTCTATCGTGTTTTGTATCTTTTGTGGTTCTTTCAACTACATAATAAACTGGAAGGCAGATCTTTTTCACCAGGTCCTCTACACAGAACAGGCACTCAGTGAATGTTAGTGGAATGCTAAAGGACCAGTATTTATAAACTGTCCCTCCAGGCCACTGTTTATTTACAATAGTGGCACTTTGTGGCAGACACCTCATGGTTTATCATTAATGATCACTTCTGGAGTATCATCTCATTTAATCCCCATAGCAACCCTATTATTTTCATTTCACCAATAAGAGTGCAGTTTAGAGGAACTAGCCTGGGTTGAAGCTGACATTGTGTCCTGCTATTCCTAAGAACAATAGCCAGGATCACATAGATGAGAAATGTTCAGTGGTTCTTAATCTTTACAGGACCTCTTTGAAAATCTGAAAAAGAAAAAAAAAAAAAAAGTCTTCGGTTATTTCCTTTAAAAATATACAGGCCAGCGGGCAAGGTGGTTCATGCCTATAATCCCAGCACTTTGGGAGGCCAGGGTAGGTATATCACCTGAGGTCAGGAGTTCGAGACCAGCCTGGCCAACATGGTGAAACCTTGTCTTTGCTAAAAATAGAAAAATTAACTGGGCATGGTGGTGAGCGCCTGTAATCCCACCTACTTGGGAGGCTGAGGCAGGAGAATCCCTTGAACCCAGGAGGCGGAGGTGGCAGTGAGCTGAGATTGTGCCACTGCACTCCAGCCTGAGCGACAAAATGAGACTCCATCTCAAACACACACACACACACCCCCCAGCCAGGCACAGTGGCTCACACCTGTAATCCCAACACTTTGGAAGACTGAGGCGGGTGGATCATTTGAGCCCAGGAGTTCGAGACCAGGCTAGTGAGACCCATCTCTACTTTTTTATTTTAAAAATAAAAACATACATACATGATTTACATTTGAAAAACTCTTCACTTTCAAAGCGTTTGGAATGATGTTCTGAAATCCATCGATAAATCCTTTGGATAAGAAGATGTAGAGAAACTCCAGCTTGGAGAGGAGCTGGGGGCATGAGAAGGGGTCTCAGGAGAACATGTCAGCTCTCTTCAAATATTTAAAGAGTTGTGATTTGGGGGAAAAGATTGGTTTGTATGGTTCCAAATGAACCAAGATCAAGCCTGTACCACAAACTATTGTTTGGCTTCCCATTTCTCTTAGAATACATTTCAAACTTCTTCCGTACACCACAAAGGCATGCATCTGGCTCCTGCTCACGTTCTCAACGTTTTCTCACCATTCACAGCCTTGCCTCACCACACTCCAGTCACACTGGCCTTCTGTCTATTCCTAGAAAACAACAACCTGCCTCAAGAACACTGTTCTTCTCTCAACCCATAACTCCTAACTGTTCACTTGGCTCGTTATAAACATCACTACCTCCCAGAGGCCTTCTCCTATCACTCCAAGTAATTCTCACCTGTGTGTTTCTACCGTATGTCCTTTTTATTTCCTGCTAGCACTAAATCAAATTAGGCCTTTATTTTTGGTTGTTGGTTTCCCTTTTGCCTCCAAATAGAATATAAACTCCTAGAGACCGACAATCTTTGTTTGAGACAGAATCTCACTTTGTCGCCCAGGCTGGAATGCAGAGATCTTGGCTCACTGCTACCATCACCTCACAGGTTCAAGTGATTTTCCTGCCTCAGTCTCCTGAGTAGCTGTGCACGCCACCATGCCCGGCTAATTTTTGTATTTTTAGTAGAGACGCGGTGTCACCATATTGGTCAGGCTGGTCTCGAACTCCTGACCTTGTGATCCGCCTGCCTCGGCCTCCCAAAGTGCTGGGATTACAGGCGTGAGCCACCGCCCCTGGCCAAGAGCAACAATCCTGTGAGTTTTGTTCATCACCGGTTTTAATCGTATCCCCAGGACCTATAATGCCTGTACACAGTAGCTGGCAACAAATATTGAAGGAATGAAATTTGCATGCAGGAAACTTCCAGGATTACATAATTAACGTTGATCCCAGGAAACGGGCGATTTTCGGGGTGTGCAAGTAAAATTCGTACGTTCACTCACTAGGGCCAGGGGGTTGGGCATGTTGACCTCTAAGTTCCCCTTCAACTCCGAATCTCTGACTTGAAACATGGATTACAGCCTGGACAGGGCATGCTTAGCGGCCAGGACAGGTTTTCACTAGCATGGCAGTTTGGGCCGCAGACGGGGCAAGCAACTGGAGGGAAACTGCAGTGAAGAGACTGTGCTTCGCGGCGGTGAGACCTAGAGGGAGTGCCAGGGTCAGCACCGCTAAGGTCAAGGAGAACTCCCGCACCACAGGACTGTTTGACTGTAT
Organism: Aotus nancymaae; assembly: GCF_030222135.1. Lineage (NCBI taxonomy): Eukaryota > Metazoa > Chordata > Mammalia > Primates > Aotidae > Aotus > Aotus nancymaae. The sequence continues at coordinate 37,913,913 of NW_026988471.1, forward strand.
CTCTTGGGACGAAACAAAACACCTACAGCCATTCAGCAAGAGAAAGCAACCATGCGGACTCAGAAACGTAGGCGCGTGTAAACGTAAGTGTCCTCCCGCAATCCCCAGCACCGGCCCCTCAGGTTCTACCGCCGACTGAGCCTTTGCGCAGGCGCAAAGGCTTCGTTTCGCTCCCCTCCTCAGCTCTAAAGAGCCTCACGCCACGGCGGACGTGACGCACGGAAGCGCGTCCAGGCGGAATAGCCGAAGCCTGAGAGGGGCGCGTCCGGACAGGCTAGCTGAGTTCCGAGCAGCGCGCGTTGGAGTAGGGAGGCGAGGACGGGGGCGGGGCGGGCGTTCGGTCCTTCAGTGTGCCCCCTACAGATGGAAGTGCAACACGCCGCGCCTTTGCCAGCCCCGCTGGCCAGGACGCGGCCACCTGGTTCTCTACCTTACTGCAACCACACTGATCCTCCTGACGCGAACTTCGGACCCAGCTACTTACTCTTCTGTTTAAGAACTCACACTGGAGTCCCAGGATAAAGTCCAAAGTCCTTAACCTGGTATTCATGGCCTTGCACAATCTGGCTGCTACTTATCTTTCCAGCTATATCTCCCACTCAAAATGAACTGCTCTTGCCTCCTGCAAACACAGCACTTCTGTCTCTGTCTCCTGCATATGCTATTCAGAATGCCTGTCTCCTTTTTTCTCCAGTGCCGCCCGCCACAATCCCACCCCAGCTCCCAGGTACCCGCTCGCGCTGGAACCCTTATTCACCCTGCGCGCCCTCAGCTCAAATGTTACCTTCTCTCTAACGTTTTTTTGTTTTTGTTTTTTTCAGCCCCTATTCAGGATTCCTTCCCTTGAACTTCAGAGCCGAACAGGTAGAAGAAACAGCAGTTTCAGCCATCAGCAGTTAACATACTCTCTCCTCCAGAATATTCACCTTTCGTTCTTTTCCTCACCCTCTCTCTTTCCAATGCCTCCTTTCAATTCCACTCCTCCAGATATTAATGGCTTCAGAAAATACACGAGAGAAAATAGTGACTGAGAACACTGGATGCCCACCCTTTACTCACCTTTACTAATACTTTGAGTCCCCCAACCCCCGTTTCCTTCCCTGCCTTTGCAAAAATGGTACAGTTAGAAGAGATTATCAGAGGTTTTCCAAGATATATAGGACTATTTCTCGCACTTCGTTTTCGGGATTCCTGCAGGGAGCTTATAGGATACGTCCAAGCTTATCTTCTAAGAGAGAAGATGAGACTTTTTGCAAAAGTCTCCTTCTAGTTGATTTAAGTTGTAATAGCTCCTCAAATTTGTCATACCCAAATGCAAGGGACTTTAACGAAATTCCCAACAGGGATTGTTACGGAATTTGATAAACTCAATTCTCAAATGTATGTGGAAGAGCAAAAGGCTAATTCTCCTGTAAAAGAAGAAGATAGGGGAACTTGATTTACCAGATGTGAAAACTGATTACATAGCTAAAGTAAAACAGTGGATATTAGCTCAAGAACCTACACACCAATGGATCAGCAGACAGCCAAATATATAGGAACCTGATACCGTAAGCATTGCAGATGAGTAGGTAAAGACTATACTGTTCAATGAGTGAAATAATGTACAATAGATAAATGCACATAGAAAAAAATGTACTCCTAACTCACACCCTACACAATACAATCTCATTGGATTGAAGAAAATGCAAAAAGCAAAATTATAAAAACGGCCAGGTGCGATGGCTCATGCCTGTAATCCCAACACTTTGGGAGGCCGAGGCAGGCGGATCACGAGGTCAAGAGATCGAGGCCATCCTGGCCAACATGGTGAAACCCTGTCTCTACCAAAAATACAAAAAAAACTAGCTAGGTGTGGTGGCACACGCCTGTAGTCCCAGCTACTCGGGAGGCTGAGGCAGGAGAATAGCTTGAGCCCATGAGGTGGAGGTTGCAGTGAGCCGAGATCGCGCCACTGCACTACAGCCTGGGCCATCGAGCAAGACACTGTCTCAAAAAAAAAGAAGGAATATCTTTTTTTTTTTTTTTTTTTTTTTTGAGACAGAGTCTTACTCGATGGCCCAGGCTGTAGTGCAGTGGCGCGATCTCGGCTCACTGCAACCTCCACCTCCCAGATTCAAGCTATTCTCCTGCCTCAGCCTCCCGAGTAGCTGGGATTACAGGTGCCCGGCACCACGCCAGGCTAATTTTTGTATTTTTAGTAGAGATGGGGTTTCTCCATATTGGTCAGGCTGGTCTTGAACTCCGATCTTAGGTGATCCACCTGCCTCAGCCTCTCAGAGTATTAGGATTACAGATATGAGCCACTTCATCCGGCAAGAATATCTTTATGAGCTCAAAGTAGAAAAGGTTTTTTTTTTGTTGTTGTTTGTTTGCTTGCTTTTGAGAGGGAGTCTGGCTCTGTTGCCCAGGCTGGAGTACAGTGGCACCATGTCAGCTAACTGCAACCTCTGCTTCCTGGGTTCAAGCGATTCTCCTGCCTCAGCCTTCCCAAGTAGCTGGGACTACAGGCATGTGCCACCATGCCTGGATAATTTTTCTATTTTTAGTAGAGACGGGGTTTCACCACATTGGCCAGACTGGTCTTGAACTCCTGACCTCAGATGACCACCTCGGCCTCCCAAAGCATTGAGATTACAGACGTGAGCCACCACGACCAGCCTAGGGTTTCTTAAATCAGACAAAAAACACAAATCATAAAAGAAAGATTTGATAACTTTTACTTCATTGTGGCCAGGTGCACAAACATATATAGATAATCTTTTTGTATGTATAATATGTTACACATACATACCAAACAAAAAGGAGTGGTAATGGCTACAATTGGCCAATATATAGGGCAAAGCTATTCACTGATAATTCTAAAATGGACTATGAGACAGTCTCAGAAATGCACTTAAGAGGCTGGACGCGGTGGCTCATGCCTGTAATCCCAGCACTTTGGGAGGCCAAGGTGGGCGGACCACCTGAGGTTGGGAGTTCGAGACCAGTCTGACCAATATGGAGAAACTTCATCTCTACTAAAAATACAAAATTAGCTAGGTGTGGTGGCACATGCCTGTAATCCCAGCTACTCAGGAGGCTGAGGCAGGAGAATTGCTTGAACCACCGAGGCAGAGGTTGCAGTGAGCTGAGGTCATGCCGTTGTACTCCAGCCTGGACAACAGCAAAACTCTGTCAAAGAAAGAAAGAAAGAAAGAAAAAGAAAGGAAGGAAGGAAGGAAAGAAAGAAATGCACTTAAGAAATATAAAAAAGGGCTGGTCGTGGTGGCTCACGCCTGTAATCCCAACTATTCTTTTTATTTATTTATTTTAATCTTTTTTTTTTTCTTAGCACTCCAGCAAGTGGAACCAACTATTCTTTTTTTCCTTTCTTTCTTTTTTTTTTTTTTTTTTGAGACAGAGTTTTTACTCTTATTGCCCTGGCTGGAGTGCAATTGCGTGATCTTGGCTCACTGCAACCTCCACCTCCTGGGTTCAAGAGATTCTCCTGCCTCAGCCTCCCTAGTAGCTGGGATTACAGGTGTCCACCACCACACATGGCTAATTTTTGTATTTTTAGTAAAGATGGGGTTTCACCATGTTGGCCAGGCTGGTCTCAAACTGCTGACCTCAGGTGATCCACTTGTCTTGGTCTCCCAGAGTGCTGGGATTACAGGCGTGAGCCACTGTGCCTGGCCTAAAAAAAAATTCTTAATTTTAACTATAGATTAGAATGGGAAGAGGCTGAAATTAAATGCTAGTAAAAAAACAGTTTAAAGACAATTTAAGCTGGGTACAGTGGCTCATGCCTCTAATTCTAGCACTTTGTGAGGCTGAGGTTATACAATTTTTTTTTTTTTTTGAGACAGTTTCGCTCTTGTTACCCAGGCTGGAGTGCAATGGCGGGATCTCGGCTCACCGCAACCTCCACCTCCTGGGTTCAGGCAATTCTCCTGCCTCAGCCTCCTGAGTAGCTGGGATTACAGGCACGCGCCACCATGCCCACCTAATTTTTTGTATTTTTAGTAGAGACGGGGTTTCACCATGTTGACCAGGATGGTCTCGATCGCTTGACCTCATTATCCACCCGCCTCGGCCTCCCAAAGTGCTGGGATTACAGGCGTGAGCCACCGCGCCCGGCACAATCTTGAGGTGAAGAGTATACAACCAGTCTGAGCAACACAAAGAGACCCCAGTCTCTACAAACATTTAAAAAATTATCCAGGTGTGGTGGCGTGCACCCATAGTCCCAACTACTCAGGAGGCTGAGGTGACCCCAGGAGTTTGAGACTAGCCTGGGCAGCATAGCCAAACTCCATCTCTCCAAAAAAAAAAAAAAATTAGCTGAGCATGATGGCTTGTGCCTGTGGTTCCAGCTCTTGGGAGGTTGAGTAGGGAAGATCACCTGAGCCCAGGAGGTCAAGGCTCCAATAAGTCATGATCACACCACTGCACTACAGCTTAGGTAACAGAGTGAGACCCTGTTCCCCCCACCCAAAAGAAGATAGGACTTCTTGCTCAACTGCAAGAACTATGATTTAGCCAACAACCTCCAGCTGTTAACTCCTTTACATGTCTGTTAGGTTTTGAGCCAAGGTCATACTTTTCTTGAGGTGGCCCCAATCAGTAACTCAGCAAGATGGTGGAACAGAGCCTGGCCTTTTTTGCCCTATGCAGGACTCCTCTAATGGGAATCTTTGCTGCAGAACTCCCTATTGGGTCAGCTGAGTCTGCAGCTGATCTGCATCGTGGTCTGATGGCTCCCTGACCCAGTTCTTCTTCCTCCTTTCTCCTTTCGTGTATGTTACTCCTCAATAAGTGTTTTGACTTTTTTTTTTGAGACAGAGTTGCACTCTTGTTGCCAAGGCTGGAGTGCAATGGTGCAAGCTTGACTCACTGCAACCTTTGCCTCCTGGGTTCAAGCGATTCTCCCGCCTCAGCCTCCCGAGTAGCTCGGATCATAGGCATGTGCCACCACGCCTGGCTAATTTTGTATTTTTAGTAGAGAGAGGGTTTCTCCATGTTGGTCAGGCTGGTCTTGAACTCCCAATCTCAGGTAATCCACCTGCCTTGGCCTCCCAAAGTGCCGGAATTACAGGTGTGAGTCACTGCACCCAGCCCAGCCTTTTGCATTCTTAATTCCAGCTCAGTATCTGCTTCCCAGAGGACCCAACTGATTTGTATATGTATATTATTTTACAAGATAACTTATATTTTTAATCATAAATCCATATAAATACCTCAAATTCATTGATTACAGAAATATATAAATGTTTCCAGAGTGATCCCTTTATCAAAAAAAGGTGGAGAAATTGATGTGGCTCTGAATCTATAAGGAAAGAACTTGCAGTTTACCGTCATTTGGTTATATTTCTTTTCTCTGTTTTTTTTCTTTTTTGAGACAGAATGTTGCTCTGTCACCAGGCTGGAGTGCAGTGGCGCAATCTCGGCTCACTGCAACCTCCGCCTCCTGAATTCAAGCAATTCTCCTGCCTCAGCCTTCCGAGTAGCTGGGATTACAGGTGCCCACCACCAGGCCCAGCTAATTTTAAAAATATTTTTAGTAGACAAGGGATTTCACCATATTGGCAGGCTGATATCGAACTCCTGACTTTGTGATCCACCCACCTCGGTCTCCCAAAGTGCTGGGATTACAAGTGTGAGCCACCGTGCCCACCTTGGCTGTTTCTTAAACACAGTTTACTTATGTTAAATATAAACATAGTTTACTATGATGAATATAGCCCAGGCATCCATATTTCATCAGATCTATTCTTTTTTGACTGCTTCTGACAGACACACCCTCTTTATTTTTGACGAATAAATGACCAGCAATTATAAAAAAGGGAAAGAGAAAGAAAAATACAAAAACAAAATAACACATCCCATCATCCCTTGTGCAACAGCTCATTTCCCAAAATCTTAGAACATTACTTATACATGCATGATTTATGAAGGGAGTGACAGGAACAGTTTCATAAGGATTGTTTTAAAGGTTTCTCTCCCTGAGGCAGAAACATTGCTTCTTTAGAATTGTTTTCCTCTTAACCTCTTTTTCTCTAAAAATGAAAAAGTTTGCCTTGATTTACGAGGTGTAGAGTTTTTGTTTTCTTAACTCTAACATAGAAGCTAAAACAAAACAAAATCTTGGGATGGAAAATAGTAATGCTAAAGAAGCATTGAATTTTAATTTGCTCAGCTGATCAGGCAAAACTGGGTTTTCTTATTACTGAGACTACAGTTCTCATGAAATATTCTTTTATAATATTCCTTTCAGTTGTTATTGATTTAGTTCGGAGAATGCGGAACAGAGGGAAAGAGGACTGAAATGAAACTTGTGTGCTGAATAGGTCTAGTGCATTCCTTATAAATTTATTCCTGATTCTTATCAAGTTTGTTGTCATCTGATGTGGGATTTTTAAATTACATTTCTACATGATTATTGCTGGGTTAAAGAAAAAGTATTGTTTTTCATGTAGTTGGCTTAAATCTGGCCACTTTATTTAACTTTTCATTAGTTCTAATAGTTTTCTAGACCAGGCGAGGTGGCTCACGCTTGTAATCCCAACACTGGGAGGCCAAGGAGGGTGGATCACCTGAGGTCAGGAGTTTGAGACCAGCCTGGCCAACATGATGAAACCCCGTCTCTACTAAAAATACAAAAATTAGCGGGGAGTGAAGGCAAACGCCTGTAATTCCAGCCACTCGGGAGGCTAAGGTTTGAGGATCACTTGAACCTGGGAGGTGGAGTTTGCAATGATCAGAGATCATGCCACTGTACTCCAGCCTGAGCAACAGATCTAGACTCCGTTTCAAAAAAGAAAAGAAAAAAATGATAAAATACACATAACACAAAATTTATCATCTTAACCTTTTATTTTCCTTTTTTTTTTTAAAGCTAGTCAGGTGAAGCAGTGGGAGTGAAGGAACAAAGAAATCTGTAACTAGTTATAATCAATTAGCTGTATACACTACTGCACTCAGACCAGCCCATAATCAATTTAGAATATATAGTTTTATAGTGTTAAGTATATCCACATTATCGTATAATCAATCACAAGAATTATTTTCATCTTGCAAAACTGAAACTCTGAACCCATTGAACAACTCTCCATTTCCCTTACCCCCAGGTCCTGGGAACCACCATTCTACTTCCTGTTTCTATGAATTTGACTACTCTAGATACCTCATATAAGTAGAATCATACAGTGTTTGTCTTTTTGTGACTAGCTTGTTTCACTTAAGGTTGAATAATGTCCTCAAGGTTCATCCATGTTGCAGCATAGCATCTGTCAGAATCTCCTTACTTTTTAAGGCTCAATAATTTTCCATTGTATGTATATAATACATTTCTTTATTCAACAGATCACTATTCATCCAAGATGAATAAATTTCAGATCATTGCAACCTCAGAAATTTGGGTTGTTTGACCTGTTGTGAATAATGCCACTATGAACCTGGGTTCACAAGTATTTCTTTGGGATGCTGCTTTCATTTATTTTGCATATATATCCATCCTTCTATTTATTTTGATCTAAGAGCTTTCAAATGGAAAAGGCTGCTGAATTTTATTAGATAATTTTTCAGTATCTGTAGCAGATTTTTTTTTTTTTTTTGAGACAGAGTCTTGCTCTGTCACCTAGGCTGGAGTGCAGTAGTGTGATCTTGGCTTACTGGAACCTCTGCCTCCTGGGTTCAAATGATTCTCTTCCCTCAGCCTCTTGAGTAGCTGGGATTACAGGTGCACACCATCAACCCCGGCTAATTTTTGTATTTTTAGTAGAGACAGGGTTTCGCCATGTTGGTCAGGCTGGTCTCAAACTCCTGACCTTGTGATCCACCCGCCTCGACCTCCCAAAGTGATGGGATTACAGGCATGAGCCACCGCACCCAGCTGGCACATTTGTTTTTTAAGATGGCCACAGAATCTCTCATTCCACATGCTTGACACTCTCTCCATTGCTTACACCTGTCATCTGTGGACTGACCAAAGAACTCACTTCAGAGCTAAAGAATTGCAGCAGTGGGCTTATACTCATGGAATTCACCGGTCTTACAATGACCCCCACAATCTTGAAGCAGCTGGCTTGATAGAATGGTGGAATGGACTTTTGAAGATGCAGTTATATTTCCCATTAAGTGACAATACCTTATAGAGCTGGGGCAAAGTACTCCAGAAGGCAATATAACTGGGGCAAAGTTCTCCAGAAGGCTGTATATTCTTCTGAATCAGTGTCCAATATATGGTACTGTTTCTCCCAGAATCAGAATTCATGGGTCCAGCAATCAAGGGGTGGAAATGGAGGTCACTCACCATTACCCCTAGTGATCCACTAGCAAAATGTTTGCTTCCTGTTCCCAAGACATGCTCTGCTGGCCCAAAGGTCTTTAGTTCCATAGGGAAGAATGCTTTCATCTGGAGATACAACAATGATTTCATTGAATTGGAAGTTAAGACTGCCACCTGGTCACTTTGGGTGCCTCATGACTCTGGGTCAGCAGACTAAGAAGAGAGTTATAGTGTTGGCTGGGATGATTGATCTGGACTACCAAATTGGATACTCCACAATGCTGGTAAGAAATAGTATGTCTGGAATACAGGAGATCCCTTGGGGTATCTCTTAGTATTACCATGCCCTGTGATTAAAGTCGATGGGAAACTACAGCTAAAACCAGGCAGGACTTCAAATGGTCCAGATCCTTTGGGAATAAAGATTTGGGTCACCTCACCAGATAAAGAACTGTGACCAGTTGAGGTACTTACTGAAGGCAGAGAGAATACAGAATAGGTAATAGAAGTTAGTTATAAACAACAGCTACAACCATGTGACCAGTTATGGACTCAAAGACTATAATTGTCATAAGAATTTCCTCCCTATTTTGTTAAGAATACATTTGTGGCCAGGCACGGTGGCTCACACCTGTAATCACAGCACTTTAAGAAGCCAAAGCAGGCAGATCACTTGAGTCTAGGAGTTTGAGACCAGCCTTGGCAACATGGCAAAAACCTGTCTCTACTAAAAATACAAAAATTAGCTGGGTGTGGTGGTGTGTGCTTGTAGCTCCAGCTACGTGGGAGGCTAAAGCAGGAGGATCACCTAAGCCAGCAAGGCAGAGGTTGCAGTGAGCAGAGATCATGCCACTGCACTCCAGCCTGGGCGACTGAGTAAGATTCTGTACCCCACCCCCCAAAAAAATACATTCGTGTGTATATATACACATATTAAGCAAAAACAGTCTTTTTCTCTCTTATTCCTTTGTGTTGTAAGATAAGCTAGCTGTTTTGACTTTACATCAAAATTTTTAAGTGTTCATAATTTTATATCATGGTGTTTAAATTATGGGATATCAGGAGAAGAGTAAACATTACTCAAGAAATTTACCTCCTATACTGGGGAAGGGATTAGTGTGTTTTCAGTTGTGCACAGGATAATTATATCATATTAGGTGGTACTATGACCTTGTTTTATTTATTTACTTATTTATTCATTCATTCATTCATTCATTCATTTTAAGACAGGGTCTCACTCTGTTGCCCAGGCTGGAGTGCAGTGGCACAATCATGGCTCACTGCAGCTTTGAATTCCTGGGCTCAAGCAATCCTCCCACCTCAGTCCCCAGTATCTGAGATCACCAGACCAGGCTAATTTTTTTATTTTTATTTTTGTAGAGACAAGGACTCACTATGTTGCCCAGGCTGCTCTGGAACTCCTGGGCTCAAAAGATCCTCTCACCTCAGCCTCCCAAAGTGTTGGGATTACAAGAGTGAGCCACCACACCCAGCTTGTTATTGTCTTTATTTGAAGATTAAGTGTAGTTTAAGGAAAGGCATATGGTTCAGAAGTATTTGGCTTTGGCAAAATAATAATAATAATAAATTAATTAAAATTTTAAAAAGACATATGTGTGACAAGTTGACAAGGGGTGAACTTGTGATGGTTAATTTTAGGTGTCAGTTTCACTGAATTAAGGCAAACCTAGACATCTGGTAAAACATTATTTCTGGGTATGTCTGTGAAGGTGTTTCTGGGAGAGATGAGCATTGAATTAGTAGACTAAGTAAGGAATATCTGCCCTCATCCAACGTGGGCAGACACCGTCATATTTACCGAGGTGCTGGATAGAACAAAAAGGCAGAGGCAAGGCAAATGTGTTCTGTCTTCTAGAGCTGTGACCCCCATCTTTTCCTGCCCTTTTACATCACAACTCCTGGCTCTTGAGCCTTCCAACTCTAAGACTTCAACCAGAGGTTCCTGGTTTCTCAGCCCTTGGCCTTAAGCTGAGAGTCATGTTATTGGCTCCCCGGTTCTCAGGCCTTTGGGCTCAGACTGAATTACACCACTAGCTTCCCTGCTTCACCAGCTTGCAGGCAATGTATCATGGGACTTCTCAGTCTCCGTAATTGCATGAGCCAATTCCCATAATAAATCCCCTCTTGTATATATACTATTGGTTCTATTTTTCTGGAGAACACTGACTAATACAGATTGTTGGGGCCCATATCCTGTTTTCTTGAACCTAGGAAGATCCCTGTGGCTTCCTGGACAAAAAGTACTGCAGAAGGGCTACTATGTTATTTATGAGACTGGATCATAAAAATGCCATGCACTAGCCGGGTGTGGTGGCTCACGCCTGTAATCCCAACACTTTGGGAGGCTAAGACAGGCGAATCACGAGGTCAGGAGATCGAGACCATTCTGGCCAACATGGTGAAACCCTGTCTCTACTAAAATACAAAAATTATCTGGGCATGGTGGTGCGTGCCTGTAATCCCAGCTACTCAGGAGGCTGAGGCAGGAGGATCACTTGAATCAGGAAGTCGGAGATTGCAGTGAGCTGAGATCACACCACTGCACTCCAGCCTGGTGACAGAGCGAGACTCCATCTCAAAAAAAAAAAAAAAAAGCCAAGCACTTCCACCTTCTTCTCTTGAAATGCTTGTTCTTGGAATACATCAGTCATGCTATAAGAAAGCTCAGATTAACCCCTGAAGAAAGCACCTGGAGAGGCCATGTGTAAGTTTTCCATCTGATGACCCAGCTGAGGTCTGAAACCATGTCCAGCTTCAAGTACCAAACAAGTGAGTAATGATACCTCCAGATGATTCTGTCCCTCAGCAATCAAGTCACTCTTAGCTGAGGCTCTAGACATTGTGGAGCAGAGATAAATTGTCCCTGCTGTGCTCTGTTCTGATTACTGACCCAGAGAATCTATGAGTAGAATACATTGGTTACTTTATGCTACAAAGTTTTTGGGTGGTTTGTTACACAGCAATAGATAACTGATAACAGTATCTGATGATATGATCATTTGGTAATTCTTTCATCATTGAATGTAATATTTAAGCACGTGTATTCCTAAAATAAACTGTTCTTGCTCATGTTGGATTATTCTGTTGATGAACTTTTGGGTTTAGTTGCTAATATAATGGAGATAAAATATTATTATTTCAAAACAAAGTTGGGGGTGGGTGCAGTGGCTCCTGCTTATAATCCCAGCACTTTGGGAGGCTGAGCCAGGTGGATCACTTGAGGTCAGGAGTTTGAGTCCAGCCTGGCCCTGGCCAACATGGTGTAAACCCTGTCTCTAGTTAAAAAAAAAAAAAAAAATAGCCAGGCGCGGTGGCTCAAGCCTGTAATCCCAGCACTTTGGGAGCCGAGGCGGGTGGATCACGAGGTCAAGAGATCGAGACTATCCTGGTCAACATGGTGAAACCCCGTCTCTACTAAAAATACAAAAAATTAGCTGGGTATGGTGGTGTGTGCCTGTAATCCCAGCTACTAAGAAGGCTGAGGCAGGAGAATGCCTGAACCCAGGAGGCGGAGGTTGCGGTGAGCCAAGACCGCACCATTGCACTCCAGCCTGGGTAACAAGAGCGAAACTCGTCTCAAAAAAAAAAAAAAAAAAAAGCCAGGCATAGTGGTGGGCGTCTGCAATTCCAGCTACTTGGGAGGCTATGGCCAGAGGATCACTTGAACCCAGGAGACAAAGGTTACAGTGAGCTGAGATCACACCACCCTGGGTGAGGTGACAGAGTGAGACCCTATTTAAGTAAAAATAAAAAACAAAACAGAGTTGGTCTTAACTGCTTATGCCTTCTAAGCAGAAGGTAACATAATTCACATTAGATGTGAAATGAATATCAATAACACTCCCTTCTGCTTTCAGAGCAATCTCTTGCTATCTTTTTTTCTCTCTTTGGTTTAAATTTCATAATTATTATTATGATTATGACTTTGAACATACTTCCCATTTCCTTGCCTCCCTCCTTTTGCCACAGTTGTCTTGCAAAAAGTCCAGCCTCAAATAACCTCAAACATCCCCTCGTTCTGTGTGTGCACCTGTGCACCCAAGCATTGCTAGAGAATCATACAATTGCAGCACTTGGTGTCACCTTAACTTCCTAACCTCAAGCCTCAAAGGAGTGCTCAATATCACCTAGAAATATACTGAATCTCTAGTAAACTCTATACGTCAGTCTTTGGAACACCTAATTTACAGCTTTTCCTCCTTTTCTTTTACCTTATTTTTCCATCCATTTCCACCTGCCTTTTGTTCCTGACCTTAACTTTTACTTTATTGAGCAAATCAAAATAATCAGCCCAGAGCTCCCTCAGGTTGCCATTACCTTCTGCTTCATTCTTGGTTTTGTTTGTTTGCTTGAGACAGAGTCTCACTCTGTCGCCCAGACTGGAGTGCAGTGGTGCAATCTTGGCTCACTGCAACCTCCGCCTCCCAGGTTCAAGTTATTCTCCTGCCTCAGCATCCCTAGTAGCTGGGATTACAGGCGTGTACCACCATGCTCTGCTAATTTTTGATTTTTAGTACTGACGGGTTTCACCATGTTAGCCAGCTGGTCTCGAACTCCTGACCTCAAGTAACTGCCTGCCTCAGCCTCCCAAAATGCTGGGATTACAGGCGTGAGTCACTGTGCCCGGCCTATTTTTTAACTTTTAGTAGAGACACAATCTCACTATGTTGCCCAGGCTGGGCTGTAACTTCTGAACTCAAGTGATCCTTCCACATCAGCCTCCCAAGGTGCTGGGATTACAGGCATGAGCCACTATGCCACGCCAGCCTTCTGCTTCATTCTTCATACATAGGCTGTGCTCTATCACCCCATGCTGCCTCTTTCAAATAATTACTTTTGCTGCTGGGGAAGGAAATTAGCAGTTTTTTAGTATCTCACATCCCAGGTACCTTACCTACATTTTATTTTGAGACAGGTGTTAATATCCCCATTTTGCTGAGGAGAAAATTGAGGCCCAGTGAATGTAAGCCCTCTGCCCTACCTATATTGCCCAGTGCAAAGCTGTTAGCTAACTCCAAGATCAGTGCTTGCTTCACTCCATCCCAGTAGGTTCTCATGTCAAAGACTGTATGTACGTTGCTGTTTCAGATTTATCTTTTTAAAAAATAAGACTGTCCACAAAAGGAAAGTCCCAATAACTTTGTTTTTTAATCTTTTGAAGGACATCAGTGTGTAAGGCTATTGTCAGGTCCAGCTGGGGCTGATGGCAGGCTGTGACTTGAAGAGGTCCCCTTGCTCAATATCTTTCTTGTTCTTCAGCATTTTATTTTTAGGGGGTAAGTACAATCGTTAGTCACTATTCAACTCTTATCCTTAAAACTTAATGCTAGAAAAATGGATCCTTGCCCTAAGTTCATGAAACCAAAAGCACATTTCTGTGTTTGTGATATATGCATTGCATGTACCACTCTATATTTGGGTGCTCAAAAAAAATGAGAGCCATGCTAAGTTAACATCATCAGAGGAAAAAGAAAAGGCAATTTTCTACAATTTTATAAACTTTTTAAACTATGCAATATTAAAACATCTTCTCAAAACCAAGTAAATACGTGTGCATGCTTATGTGCACCTTGGAATGTCTTTAATTATGTGTTTCTTTGTATATTATTATCGTGGAATGCAGATGAGCCAAAAAGGCTGGACACAATTTCCTCTCTGGGTTCTCAACTGGCACATCTGCCTTTGGCTTTCCATTTAAAGGCAGATCCCAAGTAGAGTTTGGAACCACTGGGAAAATTCCTACAGCCCTTGGAGATGAGAAGGAAGGAGGTGGGTACTGCAGACAAAGTGAAATAGGTCTCAGTCTTCAAAGCCTTCGCTTTGCCCTCCTTTCCCGGCTCTACAATGCATTGCTATGACAGCAAGTGACAAAAGGGTATCTTACTGGGGTAAAGAGTGGGAGAAAGAGGGAGGGGGAGGCAATGCTGATTGAGGCATGGGATAAAAATATATAAAACGTTAAACCCAGAGCTGCATAATTTCAGCATATCAGCTTTGCTGAAAGTGATATTTATAATGCATTTGCAACATAGGAAAAATGAAAGCAGGCCCTGTTTCTCTGGGTCACCTTCTCCTTCCCCACCTGACAGATAGGCTGAGCCTTCAGACTACCCAGAGCTTCCCTCCACCCTTACTGCCCACTGGCTACCTCTATGATTTGTCTCCCAAATCCTGCTGCCCCAGCCTGTCACTTGCTTATTCCAAACTCCTGTTTCCTTAGAGATTCTGATTTCACTGAACCAAACACTGACATGCAATTTGTATTTTTGCCTTTCCTGTCTCTTCCCCTTCCTCCAGTAGGAGCTTTTCTTTGGGGAACCGACCTTTCCCCATGGATGCCCATCAAAATCTTTAATGAGATTCATATAAAAAAGTCAGGAGTGGAGAGGTGGTCTTCGAGGCACTGTTGAAATTATGCCCATTGCAGCTCTAAGTCCATTTATTCCTCAGAACAGCCTCAAGATAGGAATGCAGATTCCATAAGGAGAGAAGCCTGGGACCTGCTGGAATTGCCTTGTCAACTAGCTACGTTTTACAGATAGTACTGAGCAAAGAAACATATATTTTCTGAAAATATCTCCCTTAATCTACCGCATTATCACACAAAGAATTTTACAAAAGTGGTTTGTGGTTTTACATCTAGCAAGAAAGTAATACTCAGTTCAAAAGAACTGAGTTAATTTATTTTTGCAGAGTAAAGTGATTCCTAGTCCCCCATATAAAGCAGAGTGGCTGTAGCAACATTGATTTTTTAAAAACTTGTCTTAAAACATTTATCTTTCACATTATTTTAAAAATCTATATTGCTAAGACAAGCGTCTTTCTTAGAAAAAGAAATCTCTGATGCAATGCTACAAAAATAATTTTCACTGGAGATGGTGTCTCTCTATTGCTATTTTTTGATTTCGAAGCTGCAGGGTGCAGTAATGTCTTCCAGCCTAATTTCTTCAGGCTTTGTAACCCTCTGCCATTACCGAAAACATTTAGTTCAAGACACCTCCCCCACCTTTTTTTTCCCTAATATGGAGTCTTGCTCTGTCACCCAGGTTGGAGTGCAGTGGTGCAATCTCAGCTCACTGCAACCTCCGCCTCCCGGGTTCAAGTGATTCTTATGCCTCAGCCTCCCAAGTAGCTGGGATTACAGTTAGATGCCAATACACTTGGCTCATTTTTTGTATTTTTAGTAGAGATGGGGTTTCGCCATGTTGACCAGGCTGGTCTTGAACTCCTGGCCTCAAGTGATCCGCCTGCCCCAGCCTCCCAAAGTGCTAAGATTGCAGGTATGAGCCACCACCCCCGGACTCTTATGATTTTCTCAATAACATTTTCTTTCCTCTAGCTTACTTTATTGTAAGACTATAGTATATAAAACATATAAGATACAAAATATGTGTTAATAGATTGTTTATGTTATCAGTAAGGTTTCTAGTCAGTAGGCCATTCATAGTGAAGTTTTTTGAGAGTCAAAAGTTATACTCAGTGGCCAGTTGATACTGTATATATCTATGGTTTGTAAAAAGAACAAAACAAAACTGAAACAAACTTGATGCTTCTTGCTTGGCATTGAGGCTGTTGGGGAAAATACCTTTTGGAGGAGCTGCGGCTCAGGGCATGCATGGTGAGGCTGGACCTGTTGACTTTGCAGCAGGCATACATTTAGCTTCAGATTGTCATGTTTCTATATATAGTGACATAGCATTCTGCTGCCATTCTTAGTTGTCTCCCACTTAGGAGTGTCAGTTGGCATGAGTCTTTGGATTTTTTTTTTCCAAGATGGAGTTTTGCTCTTGTTGCCCAGGCTGGAGTGCAATGGCACAGTCTTGGTTTACTGCAACCTCTGCCTCCCAGGTTCAAGCCATTCTCCTGCCTCAGCCTCCCAAGTAAACTGGGATTACAGGTATGTGCCACCACACATGGCTAATTTTGTATTTTTAGTAGGTTGGTCAGGCTGGTCTCGAACTCCTGACCTCAGGTGATCTACCCACCTCGGCCTCCCAAAATGCTAGGACTACAGACGTGAGCCACTGTGCCCAGGTTTGCTATTTTTTTTCCAGTTAAGTGTGATAGTTTTTTTTTTTTTTTTTTTTTTTTGAAACTTGCTCTGTTGCCCAGGCTGGAGTGTGGTGGCCCAATCTCAGCTCACTGCAACCTCCGCCTCCTGGGTTCAAACAATTCTCTGCCTCAGCCTCCCGAGTAACTGGGATTACCAGCACCAGCCACCATGCTCCGCTAATTTTTGTATTTTTAGTAGAGATGGAGCTTCACCACCTTGGCCAGGCTGTTCTTGAATTCCTGACCTGTCATCCACCTGCCTCGGCCTCCCAAAATTCTGGGATTACAGGTGTGAGCCATCTCCCCAAGCCTAAGTGTAATCGTTTTCAAAGTGTTTGTTAAACAAACTGTAGAAGTCTTTGTTGTCAGCAAAGTGAAGAGCCACTGCCCATCAATGAAAGTTCAAGAACCTTCTGTACCTAACTACAATTTGCAACGTTCTGTTATTTTTGTTTTGTTTTGTTTAGAAGGCTGCAATGTTTTTGAAGTTAAACAGTATTACATTAAAAGAAGAAGGAGGAAAAGAAGAAAACTTGTGTGAATATTCTGTTCTTCAACAACCTGTCATCTGATTGTTTAGATAAATGGTTCTCAAAGTGTTGTTCTGGCATAATCTGGGAGCTTGATAGAAAAGCAAATTTTTGGGTCCCACCTCAGGACTGCTGAATTAGAAACTCTGGGGATGGCATCCAGTAATCTGTGTTTTAACAAGGCTCTAGGTGATTTTGATGCACACTGACATTTGAGAACCCCTGGTTTAGATAATCCTTGCTTTAATTAATTATAACACTGGTGAATTTCCAGTATTCATTGAACGTTCATTAGCTGCCATTTTTCTATACAGAAAAGCCTTTCTTTCTCTTTATCCCATCTCTCCCCCATCACCACCCCCATCAGTATGGATTCATAGACTGGAAACTCAGTTGCTAATTCTTGAATGCCACCATTCTTCTTCATGTCCAACTAGTTCTTCATTTATCTGATAGAATCCCCTTCAAGCTATTCCTGTGTTCTTTCCATCTGGCCCCAGAGTTTTTGAGAGCATCCTTGCATTATGATGCAAAAAGACTCAATAATTTGACTGTGTATTTGCCTGTTTTTACACTGAATCTTGAGAGTAAGAACTAAGTCTGCTATTTAATATTTCTCTGAGGGACTTAATACCTAAGTAATGTTCTATATAAAAAATGTACTTGAGCAAGGGAAGTGTTTGACCATTTGTTTGGAAAGGGCAAAAGGCTGTTCACAGTTACATTGAAGTCCCTGTGATTCTCGGACTAGGAGAATGCAAGGTTGATGTAATGTATTTTGTTATGACTTTAGGTGAATTAATTTGACTCTGAGGTCTGATCCCAAATCAGATAACAGAGAAATATATTCATAACTGACAAGAGCAAACTAGAGACAGGGAAATATCTGGTTTCAGTTTTTATTTTGTATAGTTTTAGGATCTATGTAATACAACGCATACAAAGCTACTTAAAATATCTCAATTACTCTTAACAGAGTACCCTAAGCACAAAAACTAATTTGCAAAAACAATAATACCTGCACTTAAGTGATTACTATGAAACAGAAACCGTACCAAGTGCTTAACATGTATTAACTCATGTGTTGCTTTCGAAACCTGAATTAGATAAGGGCTTTTATTATTCCTATCTTACAGAAAAGTAAACGGAGGCATCGAATATTTAGTCGTTTACTCCAGGTCACGCAGTTAAGCAGTGTTTTCACGTTCCATGGTCTTCACCACCACACTCTAAAGCCTTTCTAAATTTGTGCTTGTAAATATAATTAACTAAGGATTTTGCCCTATGATTAACTTATTTAGTTTCATAATATTTTCAGGAAGAGAATAGAAGCAGTGGGATATTATGTAAAGAGTTCAGGAGTTTTGAATGTCAAGACCTGTGTATGGGTTCTAATTAAAGCTCACATATGACCTTGAGCAGCACTGTTCTGAACTTCAGTTTCTTCATGTATAAACCAGGTCTAATAATAGCTGCTCTACCTAACTCATAGATTGTTATGAGTATCAGATAGTATAATGGGTGTAAAAGTGTTTTGTGAATTGCAAAGTGATAAACAGAAATGGGTCAGACACATAATCTTAACACTATAAAGAAACTTAGGTTTTTTGGCTGGGTGCGGTGGCTCACATCTGTAATCCAAGCACTTTGAGAGCCGAGGCAGGGAGATCACCTGAGATCAGGAGTTCAAGACTAGCCTGTACAGCATGGTGAAACCCTGTCTCTACTAAAAATACAAAAAAATTAGCCAGGCGTGGTGGCGCATGCCTGTAGTCCCAACAACCTGGGAGGCTGAGGAAGGAGAATGGCTTGAACCCAGGAGGCAGAGGTTGCAGTGAGCCGAGATCGCACTGCACTCCAGCCTGTGTGGCAGAGCAAGACTCCATCTCAAGAAAAAAAAAAAGAAACTTAGGTTTTTCTATTTATAAAACAGTGAGTTCACGTCCCAGTTTTAAATATTCTAGATACTTAAAGGATTTTTCTTTACAGTTTATTTATGACTGAATTTTTCAAGCTAGCAAATTTCCTTTTTTCTCTCAATTTATTTGACTTCCCATTCTGGATTTATTAAAAATGTTACAATATCATTATGCAAATACAGTGTCTTTTGGATGCTTTTTCCCAAGGGCAAATTTTAACTTCTTGTCATGTTTCCATTTTATCTGCAATATTCAGGCGACATAGTCTGCTACTCTGGTGGCTCATGCATTTGTGTTTTGCATATTTCATACAAGAAAATAGAGAAAAAAGTGAAGTCAGCCAGATGGGATTCTCTTTCCAGGCAGAGAAGAACTAGAAAAATTTGCATGGCCACGACCTCTTCTATAGACAAAGGTTGCTTGTTTTCAGGACTGGGAATTGGTGAGAGGGTGACAGACAACCCATCCCCAAATTCCTGAGGCAGCCCTAGGTTTACAATCTGAGGTTCTGGAATAGTTCCCAAGATGCAATTATTTCCAAATTTAATCAAGCCCCAGAAAATAACTAATTAAAAATAATCATATAAAACAGCAGGCCCTTTCTCCAAAATTAAACACACACTTTCTTATATTGGCTGTTTAGCCGAGTCTTACAAAGACCCAGCAACCTGTTTGGGATGGGGGGAGGTGTTGGACTTCCTGGGAGGTGAGGTGACTGTTCTTGGCAGCCACCTCTACCCAGGCCTTCCTGGAATCTGCCATTGTCAGCCTCTGCCAAGAAATGTTTTTGTACTTGGTGGGTAAAGGGCAAGGAATTTTTTGACCTCTGTTCGAATCCCTTTTGCATACTCTTGCTCATATTCTTTAAATGACATAATTACAGTAAAGCTCCTAAAACAGTGGATGGCACTGAAAATGAATGGGATCCTCCCTCTTTCATCTATCTTTCTAGCTCCCTGCAGCCCTGGCTGACCTACTTCTCCAGGCTCTGCCCTACTACCCCGAAAGTTGGGTGTGGTTCTGAGAAGGTTTTGTTGGGGATTTACATTTCAGTTTGCATTGATGATTTAATCAATTGCTTATGCCTTTTTCAGCAGAAAACCAAGCAGAATTTTTTTGTTACCAAATATGTTTTTATCAAAATTAGTACTCATTGAGTAGACTATCATACAGTATATGGGGGAGTATTTTTCTAAAATCAAGAAATTCATAAGAATACATAGACCATAAAGGAGATGCTTGGGAAAGCAATACTTTGGAGTTGGAGTTGAGGAAATTAAAGCTCTTTTCCTGATGAATGTTAACTTGTATTAACAGCTAAAACAAGGCTGGTTTCAGTGGCCCATGCCTGTAATCTCAGCACCTTGGGAGGCCAAGGCATGTGGATCACTTGAGATCAGGAGTTCAGTACCACCCTGGCCAACATGGTGAAACCCCATCTCTGCTAAAATTACAAAAATGAGCCAGGCTTGGTAGTACACACCTGTAATCCCAGCTATTTGGGAGGCTGAGGCGGGAGAATCACTTGAAATCAGGAGGCGGAGGTTGCAGTGAGCCGGGATTGCACCACGCACTCCAGGCTTGGTCACAGCGAGACTCTGTCTCAAAAAAATTTAAAAAAAGCTAAAACAAAACAAAACAAAGCCCCAAGAAATAATCACAACATACTTTAAGTTCTTCTTGAGAGTTGAGGATTTTTCACATTGATACTGACTGAGCAGTGAAGAAATGAGCTCTGACTACTCAGAAAAACCTAAAGTCTTAAAGCAGAATTGTATCATTTTATTTTACAATATCTCTTATTTCTATTTTTAACTAAAAAATTTTTACTTTGGTTTTATTTTTTGCATCATATTGTTTTGTTTGTTTGCTTTTAATTGGCATATCCTTTACATAGAGTGCACACATACTAGGGGTACAATTTCATGAGTTTGGACAATTGTATACACCACCAGTTGTAACCACCACCCCAATCAAGATATAGAACATTTTCATCCCTCTCAAGGGACACTCTCCTTGTGCTCCTTTCCAATCGACCTTACTCGCCCCAGCCTAAATACAAGCAACCACTCTTCTGATTCCTATCACTGTAAGTTAGTGTCAAAGGAAAAAATTACCAAAAATTTAAGGGATCTAATTGGCTTCTATTTGTGATTTATAAACCAAGACAGTAGCTTCTCTAAAAATTCAGAAAAGGCTCCAATGAGCTGAGCACAGGAAATTGGCTTTATGAACAGAAAAGGGCTGAAGAAAGCAGAAATAGGGAACAAAAAAACAGATTGATCATTTTAAAATTTCTTTCCTTATAGGGCTAAAACTGAGGAGACTTTCTTACATACTAGACTAAAACTGGCCTGTTTAGGGATTTGGCTATTTCTTTCCCCTGATTTCTTGGAAGATCAGACAAACAATTTAATTTGGTGACATGAAACTTTAGCAGGAATGACTGCGTTTTGATTTGCTCTTTTGGGGCTTAGTGCAGGAGCTCAGTCTAAATCAATGGCCTCCTATAAATTTTATTTAACAATAGATATACCTCGAGGTCAGGAGTTCGAGACCAGCTTGGCCAACACAGTGAGACCCCATCTTTACTAAAAATACAAAAATTAGCTGGACGTGGTGGCAGGCACCTGTAATCCCAGCTACTTGGGAGGCTGAGGCAGGAGAATTGCTTGAACCCAGGAGGCAGAGGTTGCAGTGAGCCAAGATCATGCCACTGCACTCCAGCCTGGGTGACAGAGCTAGACACCATCTAAAAAAAAAAAAAAAAGATATTTCAAACTCATATTATAAATGGAATCATGACTCTTCATGTCTGGATTCTTTCACTCAACGTCATTTATCTGAGTTAGCAAATCTCTCATCCATGTGGTTGATTGTATTCATAGTTTGTTCCTTTTACTGCTTTTTAAAAAAATTGTGCTAAAATATACATAAAATTTACCATTTAACTATCTTAAGTGTACAATTCAATGGCATTAAATATATTCACAGTGTTGTGCAACCATCACCATTATCCATTTCCAGAACTTCTTTATTATCCCAGACGATATTCTGTATGCATTCCACAATAACGTCTTACCTACCTTCTCCCAACCCCTGTTAACCACTGTTATAATTTCTGTCTCTAAGAATTTGACTAATCTAGGTACCTCATATAACTGGAATAATATAATCATTGTCCTTTTGTGTCTGACTTCTTTCACTTAGCATACTGTTTTCAAAGTTTATCCCTGTTTTAGTATGTATCAGGATTTCCTTCCTTTCTAAAGCTGAATAATATTTCATTATAAGCACATATCACATTTTGTTTATTCATTCATCTATTGATGAACATTTGGGTACTTTCCACCTTTTGGATATTGTTAATAATGCTAATATGAACATTGATGTATAAGTATCTGTTTGAATTTCTGCTTTCAATACCTTTGGGTATGTACCTAAAAGTGAAATTGCTGGATCATATGGTACTTCTATGTTTAACTTTTTGAGGAGCTACCAAAATGTTCCACAGCACCATTTTATATTCCCACCAGTAATGCATGATAATTCCAATCTTTCCACATCATAGCCAACTTTTGTTATTTTCCAATTTTTTGATAATAGCCATCCTAATGTATGTATGAAGAGGCATCTCATTGTGTTTCTGATTTTCATTTCCCTAATGGCTAATGATGTTGGGCAAATTCCCATACTTGTATTTATTATGTAGCCCTCAAACTTTCCCTGACATTTCTCTGATCCCCCTGCAAGAGGGATTTGAATTACTATGTGATTATCTATCTATCTGTCTATCTATCTATCATCTATCTATCTATTTATTTATTTTTGAGATGGAGTTTTGCCCAGGCTGGAGTGCAGTGGAGCAATCTCGGCTCACTGCAATCTCTACCTCCCAGGTTCAAGCATTCTCCTGCCTCAGCCTCTCAAGTAGCTGGGATTGCAGGCATGTGCCACCACAGCTGGCTAATTTTTGAATTTTTAGTAGAGACGGGGTTTCAACATGTTGGTCAGGCTGACCTTGAACTCCTGACCTCAGGTAATCCACCAACCTTGGCCTCCCAAAGTGCTGAGATTACAGACGTGAGCCACCTTGCCCTATCTACTATGTAATTTAGAAGAGTAAATTATAAATGTTTTATTTTCACAGAGAAGATTTATTTACTTATTTATTTTTCTTATACAGAGTCTTGATCTGTCACCAGACAGGAGCAGTGGTGCCATTACAGCTCACTACAGCCTCAGCCTCCTGAGGCTGAGATGGGGTTATGATTCTCCCACCTCAGTCTCCCAATTAGCTGGGACTACAGGTGTGCACCACCTTACCCAGCTATTTAAAAAAATTTTTTTTTTAGTGATGGGGGGTCTCCCTATGGTGCCCAGGCTGGTCTCAAACTCCTGGGCTTACATGATTCTTTGCCTGGCCTCCCAAAATGCTAGGATTATAGGCATAAGCCACCATACCCAGCCTCTCATTTTTCAATTCTAACAATTATGTATTTTGTCGAAAATTGGTTAGTAAAGTTTTCAATTTTTCCTAAGTTCAAACAGTTTCTGTTTTTAGTTTTTTAGTTTTTTGTTTTTTGTTTTTTTGAGAAGGAGTTTGACTCTTGTCATCCAGGCTGGAGAGCAGTGGCACAATCTTAGCTCAATGCAACCTCCCTGGTTCAAGGGATTCTCCTGCCTCAACCTCCCAAGTAACTGGGATTACAGGCATTTGCCACCACGTCCGGCTAATTTTTGTGTATTTTTGGTTGGGATGAGGTTTCATCATGTTGGCCAGGCTGGTCTCAAACTCTTGACCTCAGGTGATCTGCTTGCCGCGGCCTCCCAAAGTTCTAGGATTACAGACATGAGCCACTGCACCTGGCCTCAATCAGTTATTCTTACAGATTAATTGGAAACTGTCTAATTCTTATATCTTTAACAAGTGCATTTAAAATAGAATTCATTTGGAAGATTTGTGAACAGAAAATTCTGTTTCCAAGTTTTTTGTGTGTGCAGATATGCAGAGCTTTTTTCCTTTTAGATATAATTATGTTGTTTGAGGTTTCCAAAAATTCGTATAGTGAAGGAAAATTTTCCAAGTATGTTATTTTCAGAAACAAATTTTCTAATATGTGTTTCTTTCTAAAAGCAGTTACTATATCATCTATTGTTAAAATATCACCTATGTGTTGAAAAGGTGGTCTGATTTGTCTCACTCCAAAAATTTCTATAATTACTAAAAAGCCTCTCGTCATTACTTAAAAGTCAACATATTTGGAATGCTTATCTTTTTGTAACTCTTCACCAAATTTGATGATTTCTTTAAGGATTTTGCCTGAAGATAACCAGAAAACCGTTGTCTTCATCGTTACTGTTATGGCCTGAGTATTTGTCCCTCATCCTCATTCATATATTGAAACCTAATTCCTAATGAAATAGTATTTATAGATGAGAACTTTAGTAATTGACTAGATGATTAGGGTGGAGCCCTCATGAATGGGATTAGTCCTTTTTTAAAAGAGGCTTGAGTGAGCTTGTACCATCTATGAGCAGATAGTGAGCCCTTACCAGATACCAAATATGCTGGTGACTTTATCTCAGACTTCTCAGCCTCTAAAACTGTAAGAAATAAATTTCTGTTCCTTATAAGTTACCCAATCTAAGGTATTTTTTTGTTGTATCCTGAACAAACTAAGGCAGTCATTTCCTGAAATTGGCCAGGATTCTTGGTTGAAAATAAAAGAATCTATCTAATTTGAGCAGAAAGGATACAGGTAACTAAGAAGCAAAATCAGGGCCAGGTATGGTAGCTCACACTTGTAATCACAGCACTTTGGGAGGCTGAGACAGGAGGATCACTTGAGGCCAGGACTTGGAGACCAGCCTGGGTAACATAGGGAGTCCCCCTCACCCCCATCTCTATGAACATTAAAAAAAATAATAATAATCAGAAAGACAGAAGAAACAGATCCCTGGGTGAACTTCTAAAGTTCACCCACAGAAGGCAAAAGCCAACAGCAAATAGTATGATGTCAGTATATTTCTCAGTGTCTGAGCTATTCGGTCATTGATGACACTGTATATGAGGCACCAAGAGCTCTTGTTAGCTCATACCAAGTTTAGCCTAGTTCTTTTCCAAGCTCTTTCCACTAAGAGTTCAAAACATCCTGAGGCCCAATCTCAAAGATAAGTTACCTTTTTACACTTTGTTGTGACACTTTTCTTTCTCTAAATTCTGAAAATATTTATTTTTACTTTGTGTGTAATTATACCCAGGATGGGGGCTCACACCAATAAAAGGAAAAAAAATACCCAGAATGACTTAGGGCTAACTATGCATAACCTTTGTGTTGTTTTTGGGAGTTATCATACTTCTCTTGGCTCAAGCCCTACCCTAAACTAAAAAATCTGTCATTCTAACACATTCCTTGTGAGCACTCTGTACTAAAATGTCAAGTGGATAAAAATATTGAATATTTTAATATATTCCAAATAAAATCAAAGGATAATACTATCAGAAATGGGTAATGGTATCACTTTCCTTTCTAGATGGAGAAATCACCTCCTGAGACAACCCCCGGGGCTGTTTTTCTGCTCTCTGCTAACATTAGACCTATTTACATAATCTGCTAAGACTTTGCTGCCAGAAGCCAAGCCTTATAACATCTGTCAGATGCGAACCAATCCTGCCAAGAAGTCATGCCATGGTATATTAGTTGCCCTGCATAAGAAAATCACCCAAAACTCGGCAGCTCGAAACAATAGACATATATTATTTCACAGTTCCTATGGGTCAGGAATTCAGAGCAGCTTAGCTGGGCAGGATCCCCCATGAGGTTGCAGCCAAGATGTCAGCTGAGGCTGTGGCCATCCCTAGGCTTGACTGGAACTGGAGGATTCAGTTCCAAGATGGCTCATTCCCATGGCTGACAAGTGGGTGCTTAGTTGCCAGGAGCCTGTTCCTTGCCTTAAGGACCTTCCTATTAGACTACTTAAGTGTCCTCATGGCATGGCAGCTAGCTTCCCCTAGAGCAAATGATCCAAGTGAGCAAGGCAAAGGCCTCCACCTCTTCTATGACCTTGCCTCAGAACTGTCATCCATTATTTCCTCCATATCCTAGTTAAACAAATCATCTCCATTCAGTGTGGGAGGAGATGAGACAAGGCCATGAGTACTAGGAGATGGGAATAATTAGGGTCATCTTTGGGAATCTGGATACCACCCCAGCCCTGTGCTTTCCCCACACCTCTAAAAGGTCTAAGGCTATTAGTGGATTCTCAAGAGTATAAAAAGTACCCTGGAAATATACTTCTATACTTTTTTTTTTTTTTTTTTTGAGATGGAGTCTCGTTCTGTCACCCAGGCTGGAGTGCAGTGGTGTGATCTCAGCTCACTGCAACCTCCACTTCCCGGGTTCAAGCAATCAAGCGATTTTTCTCCTTCAGTGCCTGAATAGCTGGGACTACAGGTGCCCACCACCACGCCTGGCTAATTTTTGTATTTTTAGTAGAGATGGGGTTTCACCATATTTTCCAGGCTGGTCTTAAACTCCTGACCTCATGATCTGCCCATCTCGGCCTCCCAAAGTTCTGGGATTACAGGTGTGAGCCACCATGCCTGGTAGAAATACACTTCTTATTTTAGCCAAAATAGACTTTTTAAGTGGAATATGCAGTTCTTCCCATAAAATGCCATAAGGGGAAAATTTTCTTTCAGAGACAGTTTCACTTTTTCTTTTTTTTTTTTTTTTTGAGACGGTGTTTCACTCTTGCACTCTTGTTACCCAGGCTGGAGTGCAATGGCGCAATCTCAGCTCACCGCAACTTCCACCTCCTGGGTTCAGGCAATTCTCCTGCCTCAGCCTCCTGAGTAGCTGGGATTACAGGCACGCGCCACCATGCCCAGCTAATTTTTTGTATTTTTAGTAGAGACGGGGTTTCACCATGTTGACCAGGATGGTCTCGATCTCTTGACCTCATGATCCACCCACCTCGGCCTCCCAAAGTGCTGGGATTACAGGTGTGAGTCACTGCACCCGGCCTGACAGTTTCACTATTTAAACTCAGTCATCTTCAAGAAAGGTGCAGGTGGGCATGGTGGCTCATGCCTCTAATCCCAGGACTTTGGGAGGCCAAGGTGGGAGGACTGCTTGAAACCAGGAGTTTGAGACCAGCCTGGACAACATAGCAAGATCCCATCTCTAAAAAATGAAACATAAAAGAAGGAAGGTGAGGTTTCTCTTCCTTTGATATGGAGTTGCTGTCCTGCCTTCCCCCAATCTCACTGCCAGCCCACTGAGTTCACTGGATTGGTTGTAACATGTTGGTCGACATTAGGAAATCAGGTCCCCACAGAGTGAGGTGATTCTCATCCTTCGTGGGACATACACCCAGTGCCAGCAATAGAACATCTTCCTGAGGGAGGAGACGGGGACCCTGGTGAGTATTCCTGAGGCAAACTCTCCATAGATAGTAAAGGGGACCCATGCTACAGGCACTGTGAGCTGTTTTTGGAGGTGATGGAGTAGAATGCACTGCAGAGGCTCCTGAAGCTGGAATGAGGCAGGGTTAATTCCTTTCCAGTCCCTCCCCTGGATCATGTGACTGATCTCCTATCATTCCTAACCTTCTGAACCTAGACTCTCACTGGGCACAGTGGCTCACACCTATAATTCCAGCATGTTGGGAGGCTGAGGCAGAGGATCACTTGAGGCCAGGAGTTCAAGACCAGCATAGGCAACATATGTAGAGACAGTGAAATCCTGTCTCTACAAAAGAAAAAAAAAATTTAATTAGCTGAGTATGGTGCCATGCCCCTGTAGACCTAGCTGCTTGGGAGGCTAAGGCGAGAGGATTGCTTAAGCCTAGGAGTTCAAGGTTTCAGTGAAGCATGATCATGCCACTGCACTCCATCCTGAATGACAGAACGAGACCCTGTCTCAAAAACAAACAAACAAATCCACAGCAATAAAGTTTTAAAGAGAATTCTAAATTCAGTAGAGGTTCTGGGCATTGGGGTTGAGAGGTGAGAATCAGTCATGCCCCTATACAACTATGGTTTCTGAATTAATTATGAACTGAACTCAGCCGTCTGAGAGATGACATAATTTTTTTTTATTTTTACTACTATAAACCTCATATTAAGAATGTAGCTTACCATAATCAGAATTAGATTTGCTACTCTTTCTCAGTCAGAGTTGAAATTCCGTATCCTGAACAATAGTGAGCCTCCCTTCCACAGTCTCAGAGCCTCTTCCAAAAGAAGGGTGGGTCAGCCCTGCTGAGGATAAGCTGATCCTAGGAGAAGGTGCTCAGCCACACATCAGACCCCAACCTCCCCCATCAGATGATTTACACCTCTTTAGGCAAAGCACGGCTGAGCTGGGTAGAAAAGGGAGGAAGATCGTTCCCAGTATGCTCAGAAGACTGTAGATGTTACTTTATGTGTCAAGAAAGAAAGTTGGGGAGAGGAAGATGGTTTCTTGAATCATGGATAGTTTTCATTTTTCCATTTAGAGGAGGTTGTGCTCTCTAAGCAAAGCTGTTGATAAGATTCCAGGCTTTCTGCTTGAGTCATTTCAAAGCAACCTGTAATGACAAAGAGACTGGAGGAGAAGCCATAGCAGCTGAGATCTCAACAGGTCTGGGAAAGACAGCAGAGTAATGAGGAGAGGTTAAGTGATGATAAGATGTAGCCAGAGAGTTACCTTCAAGCTCGGAGAGAGAAGACCTCATTCTGTGCTTTGGGAAGAGAGTCGTGTGGTCCCAGGTATCGTAGCGGCGACACGAGAGAGACGGCCGGCGTGACAGCCTTCCACTGGACCTGCACGACTGTATTGGTCTGTCTGCTACCAGCTATGCCGCTGCCCGTCGTGCTGCAGACCCGCTTGGCCAAGAGAGGCATCCTCAAACATCTGGAGCCTGAACCAGAGGAAGAGATCATTGCCGAGGACTCTGACGATGATCCTGTGGACTACGAGGCCACCAGGTTGGAGGGCCTACCTCCAAGCTGGTATAAAGTATTCGACCCTTCTGTGGGCTCCCTTACTACTGGAATGCGGACACAGACCTCGTATCCTGGCTCTCCCCACATGACCCCAACTCTGTGGTCACTAAATCTGCCAAGAAGCTCAGAAACAGTAATGCAGATGCTGAAGAGAAGTTGGACCGGGGCCATGACAAGTCAGACCGCGGCCATGAGAAACCAGACAGGGGCCATGACAAGTCAGACCGGGGCCACGACAAGTCTGACAGGGATCAAGAGCGTGGCTACGACAAGGTAGACAGAGAGAGAGAGAGCGAGACAGGGAACGGGATCGGGACCGCAGGTATGACAAGGCAGACCGAGAAGAGGGCAAAGAACGGCTCCACCATCGCCGGGAGGAGCTGGCTCCCTACCCCAAGAGCAAGAAGGCAGTAAGCCGAAAGGATGAAGAGTTAGACCCCATGGACCCTAGCTCATACTCAGATGCCCCCCGGGGCACGTGGTCAACGGGACTCCCCAAGCGGAATGAGGCCAAGACCGGCGCTGACACAACAGCAGCCGGGCCCCTCTTCCAGCAGCGGCCGTATCCATCCCCAGGGGCTGTGCTCCGAGCCTATGCGGAGGCCTCCCGAACCAAGCAGCAGGATTGAAGCTTCAGCCTTCCCAGCCCTGGGTTAAAATAAAAGTTTTCCGGTGATGCTGCCCACCAAAAAAAAAAAAAAAAAAAAAAAAAAAGATGTAGCCAGAGCCGCAGCATGATGTATGGACAAAGGAGTACAGCCCAGGAGAAAGCTGATATGCTAGAAGAACCCTGGGGATGACTTGGAAATGTTGGGTAGAAAGACGAAGTGAATAAGGCAGGGAGCAGAAAACAGTGGTGGAATTCACATCTGCATGTGGAACAATCAGCCACACCGACCTTCCTCCTAGCACCCTGCACCCAACACCTCCGGCAGTGTTTACTCCCCACACCCAACCCCGACACAAAATGGCAGGCGTGCTCTAAAGAAATGGGATGATGCTATAGTAAGGACCTCCAGTCAGTTCCTCTCTGCTCACCCTCAGTTAACAAGCTTGGCTTACTTTGGCAGGTTTATGAGGAAAACTCGAAACAGAAAAGAATAGGCCATGATGGAAACAAACAACTTTAAAGGAAAGCAAAAGAGAGGAAAAATATGACAGAAAGGTTAAAGACACATGATTAATCCAGGCAGCCCAACATCCCACTCGTAAGTGTTACCAAAGAGAAAACAGAGGAAAAACAACGATAAAATAAAAAATAAAACATTTTTCCGTACTGAAGGACATGAAGGAAGAAAGGAAGAAAGAGAGAGAGAGGGAGAAAGGAAGGAAGGGAGGAGGGGAGGAAGAAAGAAGAGAAGCCTGCATCTAGAGTCAGCATTACAAAAATTCTGGAGACTGAGGACACAGAACATCTTTGAGTGAGTGGCAAAAACAAACTAAAGCAAAAACAAGTCAGCTATAAAGAAATGAGGAATGCAGCAGGGGCGGTGGCTCATGCCTATAATCCCAGCACTTTGGGAGGCTGAGGAGGATGGATCACCTGAGGTCAGGAGTTCAAGACCAGCCTGGCTAACCTGGTGAAACACCGTCTCTACTAAAAATATAAAAATTAGCCTGCCACTGTGGCACATGCCTGTAGTCCCAGCTACTTGGGAGACTGAGGCAGGTGAATCGCTTGAACCCAGGAGGTGGAGGTTACAGTGAGCCAAGATCAGGCCACTGCACACCAGCCTGGGCAACAGAGTGAGACTCCATCTCAAAAAAAAAAAAAAATGAGAATCGAATTGACATCAAATTTCTTATCGGCATGATTGGATGCTAGAATATTATGAGGCAATGCCTTCAAAATTATGAGGGAAACACCTGGCGCGGTGGCTCTCGCCTGCAATCCTAGTACGTTGGGAGGCTGAGGCTGGCAGATTGATTGATCTCAGGAGTTCCAAGACCAGTTCAGGCAACATAGCGAGACTCCATCTTTACAAAAAAATTAATCAGGCATGGTGGTGTCCGCCTATAGTCCCAGCTACTCTGGGGCCTGAGCTGGGAGGATCATCTGATCCTGGGGAGTTTGAGGCTGCAGTGAGCCATGATTGTGCCACTGCACTCCAGCCTGGGTGACAGAGTGAGACCCTGTCTCAAAAAAAATTATGAGGGAAAAGTATTTTCAATTCAGAATTCTATGCCTACCTAAACCATCACTTAAATGAGAAAGACTCATTTCCTTTATATGACATGTAAGACTTAGAAAAAGGAAACGTAATCATATTATTCTACTTGGATGCACAGCAAACAGTACTACAGTCATCCACAGTACTCCTGGTAAAATCAACCCACCTTTAGCATCTACCCGCTGTGCGGCAGGTGTTGTAGATTCAAAATTACCACAGGTTTTTCCTTCACTGTCTCTACTTTTCCCTACCTTTTTTTGTTTTGTTTTTGGAGACAGAGTCTTGCTCTGTTGCCCAGGCTGGAGTGTAGTGGTGTGATCTCATCTCACTGCAACCTCCGCCTCCTGGGTTCAAGCGATTCTCCTGCCTCAGTCTCCTGAGTAGCTGGGGCTACAGGCACGTGTCACCATGCCCGGCTAATTTTTATATTTTTAGTAGAGATGGGGTTTCACCACGTTGGCCAAGCTGGTCTTAAACTCCTGACCTCAGGTTATATGCCGGCCTTGGCCTCCAAAGTGCTGGGATTACAGGCGTGAGCCACCACGCCAACCCCCTATCTTTTCTTTTTTCAACTAAAAAATATTTATTGGAAGGAGGTGGCCAGCAATCAGTGCTAAGGAAGCAGCTGGTAACGATTTGAAGGGCTCCCCATCTTATTCAAAGTCTAAGTTTAGGCTGGGCGTGGTGGCTCATGCCTGAAATCTCAGCCCTTTGGGAGGCCAAGGTGGGTGGATCACCTCAGGTCAGGAGTTAGAGACCAGCTTGGCTAACATGGCAAAACTCTGTCTCCACTAAAAATACAAAAATTAGTCGGGTGTGGTGGTGTATACTCCAGCTGCTCTGGAGGCTGAGACAGAAGAATTGCTTGAGCCTGGGAGGTGGAGGTTGCAGTGAGCCGAGGTCATACCACTGCACTCCAGCTTGGGTGACAGAGAGAGACTCTGTCTCAAAAAAACCTAAAAAAACAAAGTTTAAGTCCAAGTCCTCACAGTGGTTGACAAGGGTCTTATATGACTGACCCTAGCAGCCTTTCTGATCTCAGTTTTTGCTCTCCCCACCCCCCAGCCCCCTGCACCTTCTGCTGCAGCCACCCTAGCCTCCACCTGATCCTTGAAGCTCAGTCAGCTTATTCCTGCCATGACGTTTCCCACCGACTCTTCTGTCTGGATCATTCCTCACCCAGACAGCTTCTTGCTCATTCAGATATTTGTTCAAATGTGACATTTTTTTTTTTAAATTGAAGTGAAATTTATATTACACACACTAAGGCCAGACATGATGGCTCATGCCTGTAATCTCAATATTTTGGGAGTCTGGGGCGGGAAGATCACTTGAACCCAGGAGTTTGAGGCCAGCCTGAGCAACAAAGTGAGACCCCATCTCTATAAAA
Source organism: Aotus nancymaae (assembly GCF_030222135.1). Lineage (NCBI taxonomy): Eukaryota > Metazoa > Chordata > Mammalia > Primates > Aotidae > Aotus > Aotus nancymaae. The sequence continues at coordinate 37,946,262 of NW_026988471.1, forward strand.
AATTAGTCAGGTGTGGTGGCTTGGGCCTATAGTCCCAGTCACTTGGGAGGCTGAGCTGGGAGGATTGCTTGAGCCTCTGGGAGGCTGAGGCTGCAGTGAGCTGTGATCACACCACTGCATTCCAATCTGGGTGACAAAGAGAGACCCTGTCTCAAAAAACAAAATAAAACCAAACAAAAACCAACTAACCATTTTAAAATGTACAATTCTGGGTTGGGCGTGGTGGCCTGTAATCCCAACACTTTGGGAGGTTGAGGTGGGTGGATCACTTGAAGTCAGGAGTTTGAGACCAGCCTGGCCAACATGGTGAAACCACATCTCTAATAAAAATACAAAAAATTAGCCAAGTGTGGTGGCACACACCTGTAACCCTAGATACCCGGGAGGCTGAGACAGGAGAATCACTTGAACCATGGAGGCAGAGTTTGCAGCGAGCCGAGATCGTGCCACTGCACTCCAGCCTGGGTGACAGAGCGAGATTTTGTCTCAAAAATTAAAAATAAGATAAAAATTTAAAATGTACAATTCTGTGGCATTTAGAGTATTCACAATGTTGTGCAACCACCACCTCTCTCAAAATTGTATCACTCATCCAGGTATGGTGGCTCACACCTGTAATCCCAACTACTCAGGAGGCTGAGGCATGAGAATTGCTTGAGCCTAGGAGGCAGAGGTTGCAGTGAGCAGAGATTGTGCCACTACACTTCAGCCTGGGCCATACAGTGAGACTCTGTCTCAAAAAAATAAAACAAATTGTGTCACCCTCAGAAGGCTTTGCCTGACTGTACTGTGTAAACTCACCTCTTGTCAGACATTTTCTTTTTTTCTTGGCTTTTTTTTTCATTGCACTACTTAAGGTTTTATTTCGCATTTGTTTTCCGGTTGATTGTTTCTTTCTCCCATTTAAGCTTGACAAAGGTGGGGGAATTGTGTGTCTTGTTAACACTGTAAGAATCTGCTTATCTCATAGCAGGCCTCAAAAACAGTTGGATGAAAAATGATAACACAAACTCTTCTTATTGTTTTTAAACTTTCAGAATCAATATATAGAGAAGTATGAAAAGCAAGTCTAATTACAGAACACTGTAAATGTTATCAACCTTGATGCAAATTACAGCAGACAGAAATTAGCAGTTAGGGCTGAGTGTGGTAGCTTACGCTTGTAACCCCAGTACTTTGGAAAGCTGAGGCAGGAGGGTCACCTGAGTCCAGGAGTTTGAGACCAGCCTGGGCATCATAGCAAAACCCTGTCTCTACAAAACTACAAAATAAATTAGCTGGGTATGGTAGTGCATGCCTATTGTCCCAACTACTTGGGAGGCTGAGGCAGGAGGATTGCTTGAGCCTGGGAGGTCAAGACTGCAGTAAGCCATGATTGCGCCACTGCATTCCAGCTTGGGCAATGAGGCAAGACCCCATCTCAAAAAAAAAAAAAGAAAGAAAGAAAAGAAAAGAAATTATCAGGCAGAAAAAGAGGAGAGGTTGTCATGGGACAGCTAGGTGTGATAATATCTCCTAACTTATGAACTAAACACTGTTGATTGGTTTAAAAAAAGTGTAAGTGTATTTAAAGGTAAAAAGTTATTCAACAGATAAACTAAATAATGCTAGTAATGCTATCTTTTTTTTTTTTGAAATAGAGTCTTCACTCTTGTCACCCAGGCTGGAGTGCAATGGCACGATCTCAGCTAACTGCAATCTTTGTTTGCCTGAGCCTCCTGAGTAGCTGGGATCACAGGTGATACCACCACATCTGGCTAATTTTTGTATTTTTAGTAGAGATGTGGTTTCACTACGTTAGCCAGGCTAGTATCAAACTCCTGATCTCATGTGGGCTGGGATGTAATCCCAAAGTGCTGGGATAATAGGCGTGAGCCACCGTGCCTGGCCTCTAATCCTGTATCTATTTGGAAGGGAAGGAAAGTAGGAATGAGAGGTCTCAAAAATCAAAATCTTTGATTAACAAAGTAATAAGAAGGGTTTAGTTTAAAATCGGTACTTCACTATTTATTTTTTGTTTGTTTGTTTATTTTGAGATGGAGTCTTGCTCTGTTGCCCAAGCTGGAGTGCAGTGGCGTGATCTTGCCTCACTGCAAACTCTGCCTCCCGGGTTCAAGTGATTTTCATGTCTCAGCCTCCCAAGTAGCTAGGACTACAGATGCCCAACACCAAACCTGGCTAATTTTTTTGTATTTTTAATGGAGGCGGGGTTTCACCATGTTGGCCAGGCTGGTCTTGAACTCCTGACCTCAAGTGATCCACTTGCCTTGGCCTCCCTTAAGTGCTGGCATTACAGGCATGAGCCACTGCACCTGGCCAGTACTTTAATAATGCCAATGGTGAATATTAACTTTTGTTACTACTTCATGATTACAGTTAACAAGGGCATGAATACTATTAACTGCTGTTGTTAAAGCATTATGTATCTTTCTCCAAAGGTGGGTCCCAAGGTAGCACACCTCCAGTTAGTCATGCTTCTATATAGTCACCTGCCACGCTGTCCTTGGAACTCACCTGATCTAGTAAGAAACTATGGAAGTGATGCTCTGCCCACCCTGGGCCTGGGCTTTAAGACCTGGCAGCTTCTGCATTTGCACGTTTTGGAGCTCTGAGCAAACATGGAACAGTCCTGCTACCCTGCTAGAGGGACTACATGGAGAGACCACAGGAGAGAGAAAGGCCCTGAGATTATGGGGGGTAGATAGAGAGGCCTGGGTGCCTCAGTGCCCCAGCTCCTTCCAGACACATGGGGGAAGCCATCTTGACATTTCAGCCCTACTGCTATCTGACGGCAGCAGCACATGAGGCCGCAAATGAAACCAGCAGAAATAATCATCTCGCTGAGCTCCAGCTAACCCACAGAACTGGGAGAGATAATCAAATGGCTATTGTTTTCAGCCACTGCGTTTTGGGGTAGTTTGTTATGCAGCCAAAGATAACTGAAACAGCCATGTTTAATCTTCCTCTGTCAGATCACCCACTTCCTGCTCAAGTTCCAGAATATCAATCCCAAAATTCCAAGAACTGGAGAGTGAGGAGGTGAAGAGGAGTGAGAGGAGGATGAAGAGGAGAGTTAAGACAGTAAGATGTGATTATGACATGGGGGGAAGAGGGAGCCAAAAAGACTTTTATTTTATACCCATGAATGTCAAAACTCCAATTAAAAATTTTTTTGTGCCACTGCTATACATACCCTGCCTCTGCTTTCATATTTTCTTCCATTCCTTAGTAAAGACTACTACTCACAAAATGCTTTATTTGGATAGAATTTTTGTGGAAATAAAGGAGCTGAATTCATGGCTGGATACTTCCTAGGGAAAATTCAGAACTCTAAGGAGAAGGCTAGTTCACATGCTGCTTCCAGGTAGGTGACCTAGACTTGAACTTGGCCCATTAATTTGCCTTGGAAAATGAACTGTGACCAGATGTGACACACGCCACTCCTGAACAGGACATTTTAAGGGCATTGTGGGTTTCCTGTGCCCTCTGCCATGAGAAGGGCCTATTTCCCATATGAGCTGCTCCTTTGGCCTGGGTCCCTGAATGAGAAGACATGTGAAATCGATTCTCAATGCAGCCTGGAGCAGAGCTGCAGCAGCCAGACCCAGCCTCTGACCTGTAACATGAGCAGGAGATAAATATTTGTTATTGTAAACTACAAGATTTTGAGGTTGTGAAGTAGCATAATCTAGCAAAATCCAACTACGAAGTCCAAACTCTAAAAACTTCCAGGCTGGGTGTGGTGACTCACACATGACTAGCCCGGCCAACATGGTGATACCCGTCTCTACTAAAAACACACACAAAAAATTAGCCAGGTGTGATGGCTGGGGCCTGTATTCCCATCTACTTGGGAGCCTGAGGCAGAATCACTTAAGCCCAGGAGGCAGAGGTTGCAGTGATCTGAAATTGCACTACTGCATTCCAACCTGGGTGACATAGCAAGACTGTGTCTTAAAAATAAATAAATAAATAAATAAAATAAAGGCTTCGAGAAGGGAAGAAAGAAACCTAGTAACTTACAAAGGGACCCAAGTCGGGTAATGTCAGACTCTACATCAGCAGTACTGGATATTAAAAGATAATGGATGGTCTGTCTTCAAAGTTGTCGAACAAAATTATTCCAAACTTTAAAATGTATAATGGGCTGGGAGTGCTGGCACACACCTGTTGTCCTAGCTATGTGGAGGCTGAGTGGGACAATGGCATAAGCCCAGGAGTCTGTGACTTGCCTGGACAACATAGACAGACCCCGACTCTAAAGCAATGAAAATAAAAATAATTAACAGACAAAACTATGAAGATGCAAGGACTTGGAAAGCTTACCATCTATGTTCTCCTCCTGAAACAGACAAACAAAAAATTCCATTATATTTTTATCCTACCAAAATGAGAAGGAAAAAAAACTTTACCGCCAGTGAAGGGTATAGGAAAATATGATGGTGGCAGTGTGAGTTCATTTTTCCTGGAGAATTTAGCAAAACATACCAAAAATTCTAAAAATGTTCCCATCTTTTGACTCAGCAATTTTATTTGCAGTAATTTATTTGAAGGAAATTAGCATTAATATAGGCAAAGATTTAGCTACTAAGAGATGGCATACAGCCTTATCTATAATAGTGATCATCAGAAACAGCCTAATGCAGGCCAGGCTCACACCTGTAATCCCAGGACTTTGGGGGGCCAAGGCAGGATTGCTTGAGCCGAGGAGTTCAAGACCAGCCTGGGCAACATAGCAAGACCCCATCTCTAAAAGAAAGAAAGAAAGAAACAGCTTAATGCAAATATGAGGCAGGCATTAACTATGACATTGAAATTTTAAAAAATTATTCCTTTAAAATAAGTAATGCATGAATATCATACAAAATTTTAAGATACAAAGACTATTCAGTTAAAAAAGTAAACCTTTTTCCATCCCTATCCTTCACCCACTGAGTTTCTTCCTTGAAAGGCAACTAAAATGTTTCCCTTTCAATCTAATCCATTCAGAGACATTCTCTCCTGCTATGTTATATTTATATTTTCTTTTTTTTGTTTTTGTTTTTTTCTGAGATGAAGTCTCACTCTGCCACTCGCCCAAGCTTGAGTGCGGCAGCATGATCTGGACTCATTGCAACCTTTGCCTCCCAGGTTAAAGTGAGTATCTATATTTTCTTTCATGTATATGATAGCGTATTTATTTTTATTTTTATTTTTATTTTTTTGAGACGGAATCTCACTCTGTTGCCCAGGCTGAGTGCTGTGGCATGATCTCAGATCACTGCAACCTCCACCTCCCAGGGTCAAGCGATTCTCCTGTCTCGGCCTCCCAAGTAGCTGGGATTACAGGTGCGTGCCACCACACGAGGCTTATTTTTTGTATTTTTAGTAGAGACGAGGTTTCACTGTGTTAGCCAGGATGGTCTCAATCTCCTGACCTCGTGATCTGCCCGCCTTGGCCTCCCAAAGTGCTGGGATTTCAGGCATGAGCCACTGAGCCTGGCTATGATAGCATATTATACCTATTGCTCTGCTCTTGGCTTTTTTTTTTTTTGAGACAGGGTCTAACTCCATCACCCAGGCCAGAGTGCAGTGGCATGATCACAGCTCACTGCAGTCTTGACTTCCTGGGTTCAAGTGATCCTCCCACCTCAGCCTCCTGAGTAACTGGTGTGCACCACCACACCTGGATAATTTTTTCATTTTTTGTAGAGACAGGGTCTCACTATGTTGCCCAGGCTGGTCTTGAACTTCTGGGCTCAAATGATCCTTTGGCCTCAGCTTCCCAAAGTAGAAGATTATAGACATGAGCTATTGTGCCTGACCCCTTGGCTCTTTACACTTAATTTTTGGAAAGTGTTCTATATGAGCAAATGGAGATCTATTTCATTCTTTTAAACAACCACAGAACTTGATAGGTGCCCCTTAATTTATCTAGTCCTTTTGCGATCATCATATCTGTGGAAGATTTGTAGAAGAACATTTAATAACATGGACAGATGTTCATAATTTATTAAGTGAAAAAAGTAAAGCAGCAGATTACAAAGTGGTTGAGAGCTATACTAGTCTCTAAGTCTATAAGAAGTCTCTTTCCAATGGTTAGGACACATATATACATATTCATACAAAAGCTTGGCCTTTGCCATTACATATTCCTGGAATGATACATTCTTTGTGCTCTTTGTCTTAGTGAGTTGGTCTTTGTAGCCAGGGAAACAGTTCTGGTTCATATCTAAGGAAATATTGGGGATATAGTCCAGCAGAAGATAACACACAGGGTTTTGTTGTTCTCTGAGTACTTGGTGATCCTAACATACTTTTCTTTTCCATGCTTGAAGTGAACCAAAGAATAGGCTGTACCATCTCCTCCTTTGCTTGCTAATATTTAGAGTTAGAAATGTATCAGAGGCATGTATGGACTAATCAATATCAGAGGTCTGTCACTTCTGCAGAAACTATAAAATGAACCCTTGCAGAAAAACTTGTCTTAGTCCCTGGGATCAGACCCTAGAGATCAGTTGGCCCCGCCTACCTGAGTTTTCCCTATATAGACCTCACTCTGACTAGATGCTGGCCCCTCACCAGGAAACAATGACAAGAGAGAGGGGCCGGGGTGCCTGTAATCCCAGCTACTCAGGAGGCTGAGGCAGGAGAATCGCTTGAATCCAGGAGGCGGAGGTTGCAGTGAGCTGAGATCATGCCATGGCACTCCAGCCTGGGCAACAGAGTGAGACTCCATCAAAAGAAACAAAAAACAAAAAGGAAGAAGAGAGGGGTCTGGTTCAGGTTCTGATAGTCTGAGAAGCCTGCCACAGCTGGAACCTTATTTCTGCTACCCACAAGTGGTGTTCATATAGAAACAGGAGTCCTATATTTGTGTGTTTTTATTTTCTTTTTGTTTTAATAAAATAGTGATGGCGTCTTGTGGTGTTGCCCAGGCTGGTCTTGAACTCTTTGGGCTCAAGCAATCCTCCTGCCTCAGCCTTCCAGAGTGCTGGAATTACAGGTGTGAGCCACCACACTTGACCTAGCATCCTTTTTTAAAATACACCTTTATTTTTGAATAATTCTAGATTTACAGAAAAGTTGCAAAGATAACATTGATAATTCCTTTCCATGTCTCATCTGGTTTTGCCTAAAGTTAACATTGTATGAAACTAAGGTACAGAAACCAATGCTGGTCCATTAAACTCCAAACTTTATTTGGATTTCACCAGTTTTTCCACAAATGTCCTTTTCCTGTTCTAGTATCCAATCCAGGATCCCACACTGCATTTCATCCTCGTGTCTCCTTAGCTTCCTCTGATCTGTGACAGTTTCTTGGTTGCCCATGACCTTGACAGTTGTGAGGAGTACCAGTCAGGTATTTTGTAGACTGTCCCTCAACTTGAGTTTGTTTAATGTTAATTTCTCATGATTGTACCAGGGTTATGGATTGTGGTAAGAATACCAGTGGTACGGTGCCCTCCTCATCACACCAGATCTGGGGTACATGACGTCAACATGATTTATACTGGTGATGTTCACCAGGTCACATGATTCTGGTGGGATCTGCCGGGTTTCTCCTTTGCAAAGTCCCCAGTTTTTTTCTCCCTTTCCATACCCTGTTCTTTGGGAGAGAGTCACTAAGTCCATCCCATACTCAAGGGGAAGGCGAGCTAAGCTCCACCCTTTGGAGGGAGTAGTATCTGCATAACAGTACTTGGAATTTTTCTGTAAGAAGGATTGCTCCCTACCTCCCAGTTTATTTATTCAATAATTTTTTTTTTCATGTTTTAAAAAAGTGACATTGTTTTATTACTATCCGCAGGTGGGGCCTGCATGAGGTGGCTGGTGTGCTGGGCTCAAGGGGTAATGTGTGAGCTGTGGAGATGATGACAGAAAGGCTGGAAGGAAACGGGGTGGATTTGAAGGCCAGGCCTAAGGGGTCCTCAGATCCGCTTCTGGGAAGGGACAGCCTTGAGGAAGGAGTCATGGCAAGCCATAGCTAGGCCACCAATCAGATTAAGAAATTCTGAGAAATCTAGCTGCCCATCACTGTTGGTGTCCAGTTTCTTCATCATGCGGTCAAGGACACCGGGGTCCTTCTGGTTCTTTGTGAAGGCAGCCAGTTCTGTATTCATGAAGCTCAGGAACTCCGTCTTGGAGAGAGAGTAGTTATAACCATCTTTTCCAGCATACTTCTGGAAAACAGCAATCAGGGACTCGATGCACCACTCAGTCTCTGTAGGGCTGGAGATTTTTGCCATGTTGGAGCTGAGCGAGGCGCGCAGGAGGCTGTGGCTGGGAGTGGCGCTGAGAGCCTATTCAATAATTTTTATATAGAGGCATCCTTTTAGTTAAAAGTAATAAATCCTCTTGTTTAAGTAAAAGGAGTCAGGTCATAACTTATAGTTGTAGCAAACTGACCATCCCAGGTGAGAAGCTGCTACTGGACATAAGAACAGGGTCTCTGAAACTAGATTAATTTCAGCTCTGCCACATATCAGCTATATTACCTAGGGTCAGTTTCTTAATTTTTCACTCAGTTTTTCTTTTTGTAAAAACATGGAAACATAACTACTAACAATAGTATTATTATATAGGGGTATAAAAATTCAAGGAGTTAACTCACTTTAAACCAATAGCATAAGGTATTGCACAAGGTAATATTAATATGTATATTAGGTGTTTGTGTGTCTGTGTGTGTGTTTTTGTGAGTTTTTTTTTTTTCTTTTTTGGGGGGGACAGGGTCTTGCTGTGTTGCCCAGACTGGAATGCAGTGGCGTGACCTTGGCTCACTGCAACCTCCGCCTCCTAGGTTCAAGCGATTCTCATGTCTCAGCCTCCCGAGAAGCTGGGATTACAAGTGTGTGCCACAATGCCAAGCTCATTTTTGTATTTTTAGCAGAGATGAGGTTTCACTATGTTGCCCAGGCTGGTCTCAAACTCCTGGCCTCAAGTGATCTACCTGCTCAGCTTGCTAAAGTGCTGGGATTATGGGCACGATTAGGTGTTATTTATTACTCCCATGATTTAATTTTAGTAAATTAAAAAATATAAATGTACATGTGCATATAAGTACATACAGAGAAACAGAAAATCGGTGATGATATCATTAGTGATTTTTTTTTTTTTTTTTGAGACGGAGTCTCGCTCTTGTTACCCAGGCTGGAGTGCAATGGCGCGATCTCGGCTCATCGCAACCTCCGCCTCCTGGGTTCAGGCAATTCTCCTGCCTCAGCCTCCTGAGTAGCTGGGATTACAGGCACGCGTCACCGTGCCCAGCTAATTTTTTTGTATTAATAGAGACGGGGTTTCACAATGTTGACCAGGATGGTCTCGATCTCTCGACCTCGTGATCCACCCGCCTCGGCCTCCCAAAGTGCTGGGATTACAGGCTTGAGCCACCGCGCCCGGCCTTATCATTAGTGATTTTCATTTTATTTTCTTTGTTTGTACACACTAAGTTTCTATAACAAACTTTTATCATTTTTTAAATAAGAGAAAAACTAATAAAAGTTAGTCCCCAGATTAATAACATCTGGCACTGCTGAAAGTGTGGAAAATGACCACTGTCTCATACCACTGCTGGGAAGAAAACTTGCTAAATCTTTTTCTGAAGTATCTTGGCAATAAGTATCATAAGCATTAAAATGTTACAGAATACCCAACTCAGCAATTCCATTTCTAGCTATTTATCCAGATGATTTTTTTTTCCTTTTGAGATGGAGTCTTGCTCTGTCCACCAAGGCTGGAGTGCAGTGGTGTGATCTCAGCTCAATGCAACCTCTGTCTCCTCCAGAACTTTTTTTTAAAGACAGAGTCTTGCTCTGTCAGGTTGGACACTGCAACCTTCACCTCCCAGGTTCAAGCGATTCTCCTGCCTCAGCCTCCCAAGTAGCAGGGATTACTGGCACCAGCCACCATGCTGGGCTAATTTTTGTATTTTTAGTACATGGCATTTTGTCATGTTGGTCAAACTGGTCTCAAACTCCTGACCTCAAGTGATTCCCCCGCTTCAGCCTCCCAAAGTGCTGGGATTACAGGCGCGAGCCACTGCACCTGGCCTCCAGATGTTATACGGTATACATGTACAAAGATTTATCCATACAAATATTCACGCATCAATTATGAAAGCAAACATTGGTAACAAAAACTGAATGCCTATATATGAATTATAGTACTCTGTGGCCAAATAATTATTTTGTAGAAGAGCATTTAATAATATTTAAAAACTATTCACAATACATTTAAATGACAAAGGGCAGTTACAAAAATTATGGCCAGTATAATTTTATTTCTGAGAAATAGAAAACACACAGTATTATCTAAATGGCAATAGTTATTACCTCAGGAGAGGGAGATCATAAGTGACTTCCTATTTTTTATTTGGGGTTATCTATATTTTCCAGTTTGCCTACCAAAAAAACCTATATTATTTTTAGATGTAGCAAAGCCAGTACTATTTTTAACATGCCAATCATAGAAAATTTGGGAAATATAAAAGCAAACTGCAACGCAGTATTATAGGATGATCACATAAAATATTCACCAAGCACTTAATTTTGGTTGTCTCTTAAGAAAGGGGGATTGTAACCAGGCACAGAGGCTCACTCCAGTAATCCCAGCACTTTGGGAGGCTGAGGTAGGCGGATCACCTGAGGCCAGGAGTTCGAGACCAGCCTGGCCATTGTGGCAAAACCCTGTCTGTACTAAAAATACAAAAATTAGCCGAGGATGGTGATGGGTACCTGTAATCCCAGCTACTTGGGAGGCTGAGGCAAGGAGAATTGCTTGAACCTGGGAGGTGGAGGTTGCAGTGTACAGGCTGAGCGACAGAGCAAGACTCTGTCTTAAAAAAAAAAGGGTTGGGGGAGGTGCAGATTGAGGGGAAGTATTTGGAGGTTTAATTTTTTTTTGTTGCAATTTTTGTATATTGCTATTATCACTGTAATCTGAAAAATAATGCAGATTTTTAAAACCCAATTTTTTTTGTTTGAGACAGAGTTTTGCTCTTGTTGCCCAGGCTGGAGTGCAATGGTGTGATCTTGGCTCACCGCAGCCTCTGCCTCCTGGGTTAAAGTGATTCTCCTGCTTCAGCCTCCTGAGTAGCTGGGATTACAGGCATGCGCCACCATGCCTGGCTAATTTTGTATTTTTAGTAGAGATGGGGTTTCTTCATGTTGGTCAGGCTGGCCTTGAACTCCTGACCTCAGGTGATGTGCCTGCCTTGGTCTCCTAAAGTGCTGGGATTACAGGTGTGAGCCACTGTGCCTGGCCTAAAACCCTATTTTTAAAGATCTTCACCATATTCTACTACACCCTAAAATTCTCCTGTTTTTGGACTTTTAGGTTTATTTCCACATTTTCATTATTATAAATCATGATAATTCTGTGATGAAGATCTTTGTTCTCAAACCTTTTTCTGAGTTCATTACATTCTATGATAAATTTGAAGAAGGGGAATTCCTAGATCAGTTTGTGTATACTCATCTTAAAGCATTTTGCTTGAAACGCATGCTTGTGTACGTAAAGAACAACAGATTGAACTTCCTGTTTCCTAATTGAAATCAACAAGACCCTAAAGTTTATGGTTTCTAATTTACTCAAAGATTTTCTCATGAGAAAAATGTATTCTCTTTGGAAATACATTCCAGAGTTTTATTTGGAAATAATTTCTCAACCCCAATAGGAGCTTTAAAATCTGGCCTAAAACTCTACCATAGAGAAATGGAGGCAATCGGTCAATGTTCTTGATTTATTAAGCTAATAGTCTAGTGGGGGCCAGTTCACTGGTGATATTCTAAGATAGACTTGAAAAGAGTGAAGTCATAATTCCCTGTTTTTTGTTTTGTTTTGTTTTTTTAAGATGGAGTCTTGCTCTATCAACCAGGCTGGCATGCAGTGCAACCTCCGTCTCCTGGATTCAAGCAATTCTCCTGCCTCAGCCTCCCAGGTACCTGGAATTACAATCATGTACCACCAGGCCCTGCTACTTTTTGTATTTTCAGTACAGATGGAGTTTCATCAGGTTGGCTAGGCTGGTCTCAAACTCTTGACCTCAGGTGATCTGCCTGCCTTGGCCTCCCAAAGTGCTGGGATTACAGGTATGAGCCACTGCACCCTGCCAATTTTTGTATTTTTAGTAGGACAGAGTTTCACCATGTTGGCCAGGCTGGTCCCGAACTTCTGACCTCAGGTGACCTGTCCAACTCAGCCGCCCAAATTGCTGGGATTACAGGCGTGAGCCACGGCACCCAGCATCGTTCCCTGGTTTTACCATCTATTCTGTTTTATAAAAAATAAATATAGTGGTGCTTTAAAAAAAGTTTCATTGAAATTTAATTGACATGCCATAAAATCCACCCTTTCCAAATATGCAATTCAGTGTTTTTTTAAGTCACAGATTGTGCAACTATCACCACTATTTATTTTTTAACAATTTCATCATCCTTGCTTTTTTAAATTGTTTTTCTATTATATTTTATAATTATTGTACATAAAAGCAGTCTCAAATCCACAGTTACATAAGGTAAAGGGACATAAATAATTAAATAAACAAATATGGTTTTAACAACCCATTTAATCTATGTTTAACATTTCTTTTGGTCCTTTAACTTTTTCAAGGCCTTGGTTTCCTAATCTGTAAAATCAGAATTTTGGTGTGATCCCACAAAGGATTCCCTGATTTAAAGTCTATCTTTTTATGTAGCATTCATATGACCATTCATATTTCATGATAATTTTAACTCTGTCACTTTGGTTAGAGTCAGGTCTTGCATATGCAGAAGAATATGCAGATAACTTTATTTACAAGTATGATGAGATGTCCACAGAAAGAGATCATTTTGGGCTGGGTGCAGTGGCTCACGCCTGTAATCCCAGCATATTGGGAGGCTGAGGTGGGCAGATCACTTGAGGTCAGGAGTTCGAAACTAGCCTGGCCAACATGGTGAAACCGTGTCTCTACTAAAAATACAAAAATTAGCCAGACATGGTGGTGCACACCTGTAATCCCAGCTACTTGGGAGGCTGAGGCAGGAGATTTGCTTGAACTCGGGAGGCGGAGGTTGCAGTGAACTGAGATCACACCACCAAACTCCAACGTGGGTGACAGAGTGAGTCTCCCCACCCCTCCCCCTAAAAGAGATAATTTTGTTATAGTCTGGAGCTAGTCATGCTAAGGACACAGCGTTCTGACATAGTTGTTTTAACTAAGGTTGGCATTAGAGAAATCACAAGTTATCAAGATGTAAAAGTTGATGGGAAATTGAAAATGGCCCATGCAAGGGACTTAGCTTTCGGCAGTCAATGCTTACCAACTTTAAACGCAAAAATAAGTTAAAAATTTGGTGGAAATTTTCTGAAATTTTTTAAAGCTGGCTTTGCCACTTTCTGGCTACCTCTCTGAACCTAAGATGTCTCATTTGTAAAATGCAGATAGCAAAACCTACTTCCTATGTTGTCTGGGAAAGTACGGAAGAGCAAATACATAAAGCATCCAGTACAACGCCTGGCATCTGATTAAGGCTTCATGCACTTTAGCTTTCTTGGACCAGTTAATGTGCAAAGAACTTAAAGGCCATCAGAAAAGAAGTAATAGTACATATATGTTGGGGAGATGTTGGTCAAAGGATACAAAATTTCAGTTAGGAGAAATGAGTTCAGGAGATCTGTTGTACAACATGTTGACACCAGTTAAATTGTGACTCTGGTTAATAACGATGTATTGAATTTATGAAAATTGCTAAGAGAATAGACTATAAGTGTTCTTACCACACACAAACAGTTAAGTATGTGAGGTAATGCATATGCTAATTAGCTCAATTTAGCCATTCCATAATGTATATTATTTCAAAACAACATTTGTGTACATTATGTATCATTTTTATTTCTTAATTAAAAAGTAAAAATAGTACACGTATGTGACTATGATATTTGCATAAATGGGTAAAATTAAAATGAGTTGAAAAAGGCATAATTTAGCTCTATTATGTATTAATGATTGTATATCAATATATGATAGCTGCTTTATATTTATAATATTGATTTAAAATATTTCTTTCCTTTTTACTACATTAAGTTTGAGATTTCTCCAGTTATTTAATGCTTCTTCCTAGTTTTGAAGCTGTCAAATTCCCTAAAATATTAAACTGCATTGGTCATTATTGTTCTAAGGGTTTAAAGTTCTGACAACCAGAAAACAAAAACAAAAACAAAAAAAACCACTAAGTTTGTTCAAGATAAGGTAAGTGATAGCAAGTTCAGATAAAATTCAAAATGCTGTAAATAATGTTCTGGGACTTTTACACACTGAGAGTGCTGGCAAATCTCCTGGCAGTGTTGCTAGATGGCGCCTTCTTGGGACCCTGGCCAAGGATTTACTTTAATCCTTAGGAATTTTGCAATTTGAAAATTGAAGTTTCAGTTTCACTTGTGTTTAATAGCTATTCTCCCCCACCATGCACATTCTTTGTCAATTTTATTGATCAAAAGTCCTGTTGGGCACTTACTAGGTAAGAACGGCCTTCTTCCTCTTCAGAGTGGCCTCCAGCTCATCTATTTATGGCATGCCATCATCTATGGCAACAAGGAGCTGAAGTGCTGACTAAGGCAAGACTGAAGAGCGGCAACAACAAAAAACCAAGCCCAGTGTTGAATAACAGAACATCTACCTCTTATATATCATTGGCTTGTTTTAAAAATAAAAGCTGGGCTTTTTCTTGCAAAGCAGCTGCATCCTCAGGATCCATTTGCCACTGTAGAGCTAGTAGCTCTCCACAGCAGACAAGACGGAGAATGGAGATCCCAGAGGAGATCAGGAAGGTGGAAAGATGCGGGACTAGTTTCTTCCTTGTGAAGCGGATAGAGTACAATCAATAGCCAGGCCCTCTCTCTGTGCTCACCTCTCAATTCAATCTGCAGCAGACCTGAGAAAAGGAGGGTGGACGGAGACACAGGAGCAGGACAATAGATGGATGACAGCCATTTGTTGTGCCATTTTATTTATTTAATTACTTTATTTATTTTTTTTGAGACAGAGTCTCACTCTGTCGTTCAGGCTGGAGTGCAGTGGCAAGATCATGGCTCACTGCAACCTCTGCCTCCTGGACTCAAATGATTCTCCCACCTCAGCCTCCTGAGTAGCTAAAATTACACACACTGGCCACCACACCCGGCTAATTTTTGCATTTTTTGTAGAGATGGGGTTTCACCATGTTGGCCAGGCTGGTTTCGAACTCCTGTCCTCAAGTGATCTGCCTGCCTTGGCATTCCAAAGTGCTGGGATTACAGGCGTGAGCCATCACCCTAGGCCTGTTATGTCATCTCACAAAGTGTCTTAGCTGGAAGGATCCTTAAAATCATCTGATCTAGCTCGATACCTTATTACAGACTGAGGGGCCAGTGACAGAAGAGGACATACTCAATGCCGTGAGGTTAGTAGCAGAGGTAGCTCTAGATCCCAGCCAAGGTGTTTTCTACTTTCCTATACTGCTTTGATGGATTTCTTTGGAAGAAATGACAGCCAAGGTCTGCGTTGGTAAATTTCCAAAGAAGACATGGTTTGCTATAGGCAAATTTCTAACTTCTCTGTTTCTCTCTTGTGGTGCCCTCCACTCCCAACCCCTAAGGAAAGCCCCAGTGCCTTCATGTTGCCCTCTGGTCATCCAACAGTCCCACCACCCCAGCCCCACATCCATTTTCTCAGCATACTGATGACAAACAGCTCTTGGGAAAGCTAGCCCTTTAAAACTGGTACTTAATCTCCCTAATCTTCTCAGTGGGATTGCTTTGAAACTAACTTCTAGTTATATTCTAAGTTTTAAATATTAAATATTTAAAGCAGAACGAGAAAGGGATTTTTATCTCTTTTAGGCCAGCCAGTCAATAGTACAGATTTAGTTATGGTCTTGCTCAATTTCAAGTCAAAAAGGGCTCAACAAGAAGGGAAAAGCAAGCTGGTTCGCCGTAGGGAAAGAAGAGATTCTTTGTTGTAGGTGGGAAGTACTGTGAGCTTTCAGGGTGTGAACCCAGTAGGGCTCTCAGGAGTTTGGGGCAGTAGCAGCCCTGGGTTTCATTTGGAAATTGAAGAGAGGACTTCTAATGAATGCTTTGAAGTTAATTCATGACTAATAATACTTAATTAATTAATTTTAGAGACAGAGTTGCTCTGTTGCCCAGGTTGGAGTGCGGTTGTGTGACCTTGGCTCACTGCAGGCTCCACCTCCTGGGTTCAAGCAATTCTCCTGCCTCAGCCTCCTGAAAGGTGGGATTACAGGGGTGCACCACCACACCCAGCTAACTTTTTTTTTTTTTTTTTTTTTGGAGACAGAGTCTCACTCTGTCATCCAAGCTGGAGTGTAATGGCATGATCTGGGCTGAATGCTATAGCTCACGCCTGTAATCCCAGCAATTTGAGAAGCCAAAGTGGGCAGATAGCTTGAGCTCAGGAGTTCAAGACCAGCCTGGGAAACATGGTGAAACCCTGTCTCTACTAAAAACAGAAAAATTACCTGGGCATGGTGGTGTGCATCTGTTGTCCCAGCTACTTGGGAGGCTGAGGTGAAGGGATGGCTTGAGCCCAGGAGATGGAGGTTGCACTGAGCCAAGATCATGCCACTGCACTCTAGCCTGGTGACAGAGTGAGACGCTGTCTCAAAATAATAATAATAATAAAAATTAAAAAGAGAAATATTTGTGTTTCTAGCCCAGATCTCCTATCTTTTCCCTAGTTGTTTCTTACAGCTAATCACTATAAGAAACACAATGACTAACAGACACAATACTAAATTTATTTTGTGTATTTGCAAACTAAAAATGTTTTTTCTTCAAAACTTGGTGATACCACCCCAGCCAACTCTACTATCTCTGATCATTCCAATCCCTCAGGAGTCTTCTGGAGTTTTGGTCAGATTTATTTCATGACGTTCCTGTTGGTGTTTTCTTTAAGTTTTCTGGTGAGGTCTTACGTCTTTCAGGTTAAGCTCATTAGGCTGTTTCCTTTTGGTGGCTGTGTATCCATCGAGGCTGATTTTCTCCAGGTGATAGTGTTTGCTAAGCAATAAGCAAACTTTTTCAAAGAGTGTCAATGAACTAAATTGGTGTAAAGAGAATAACCTGACATATTTTTTATGCTGTACGATAAGAGCCTTTCCATATTAGGAATGTAAAAGCCACCAAATGGAAGATACAAGCAATTGAGTAAGATGAGGTTTCATGCTTCTTTGGGAGGAAACATGGCAACTACTGCATTAAAAAAAATTCTATGAGGCCTCTCATGGTGGCTCTCTCCTGTGACCCCAGCACTTTGGGAGGATAAGGCAGGAGGAGAGCTTGAGGCCGGAAGTTCAACTGGCCTGGGCAACATAGTGAGAACCGCTATCTCCACCAATAAATAAATAAATAAATAAGCCATGCCCAGCTACTTGTGAGGCTAAGGCAGGAGGATCACTTGAGCCCAGGGGTTTGAGGCCAGTCTGGACAACATAATGAGACTCCTGTTTCTAAAAAAAAGAAAAAAACTGGAAGTTTCCTTTTAGGCCACTGTGAAAACTTGAGCAAATTTCTAGCATGTGTTCATATATTTGGTAAAATACAATCTTTGGACCATTTCTTTAATACACTGCTTTAGATTTCCCCTATAGAGTGCTTATACATGTTTTATAAGACCCTTGGAAGTATAGCAGCCTTGACTGGGTAGGTGGTGGGGACAGATTCCCTAGACTGTACTTAGAGTTCTAGGTTAAATAACATCAGATCTTATGCCTTATTTTAACTGTGCATATTATTTGGGAACATGCTTTCAATTATAATGGTATGCAATCTAAAAATATAGTCTGTTTTAGTTATATATTGCTGCATAACAAATCATCCCAAAATTTAGTGTCTTAAAACAATAATTTATTATTTCTCACAATTCTATGGGTTGACTAGGCTCAGCTGGGCAGTTAACCTATTCCACTTGGTGCTGGCTGGGGACACTTGTTTGGCTATATTAGGCGGGTGTCTGCACAGAGTTGGAAGGTCCAGGAAGGCTTCACTCATGGATCTGGCCCTTTAGTGCTTCTCCAGTGATCTCTCTCTCTCCCCATGTGGTAACTTGGTAGTCCAGCCTAAGCTCTTTTGCAGCGTGGTAGCTGGCTTCCCCAGAGAGAGGAAACAGAAGCTGCCAGGCCCTTCAAGGGCTAGGTCCAGAAATGGCACAGCATCACCTCTGCTGCATTCTGTGAGCCTCAGGAAATCCCAAGGCCAGCTTGGACCCAAGGTGGGGACAGAGGAGGGTGACTTCACCTTTTGATAAAAGAATGGCAAAATATCATTGCAAAAGGCATGTGGGCTGGGGGAAACTGTTGCAGTCATCAATGGAAACAATCTGCTATTCTCTTTTTAACACTGGCACCATTAAAAATAACAAAAGCAGAAAGATTAGTTCAAAAGAAAATGAAAGAATTGGAGCATATTTAAATAGTGACCTCATTCATTATTTTATAGTTGTTTTTCTCTCTTTTGATCATAAGTCTGAGTTTGGTCTTTAGCCCTTTTCATCTTTTAAAACCCACAACAATTTCAGGCTACCACAGAAATTACTGTGATAGCCTGGAAATGAAGATGCAAGAAAATTTCATATCCTGAAGCTTCAGTATTATAAGGGATCAGATAAATATTTTGATAAATCGAAAGGAAAAGAATCTTACAGCCTCAAAGTAAAGTTGTAAAGATTTTCTCAGGGATAAGCATCTAGTTAGTTAGACTGGAAAATATTTTGTTAGTTTTTCCATTTGTAAAACTTTCCAACCCAAGGCACACACAAAAATTTTGCCATGCCAGCTGTTCAGATATTCCAACCAGTAGGAAATTAAATAACAAGTTGTGGAATTTACATATGAAGATGACAATTTTTATCATTTAAATATAAAGTATTAGAAAATGAATGAATAGCTGAGTTGACAGAAAATTAGACAGAAATATTTCTAACTTTTTTTTTTTTTTTTTTTTTGAGATGGAGTTTCGCTCTTGTTACCCAGGCTGGAGTGCAATGGCGTGATCTCAGCTCACCGCAACCTCCGCCTCCCGGGTTCAGGCAATTCTCCTGCCTCAGCCTCCTGAGTAGCTGAGATTACAGGCACGCGCCACCATGCCCAGCTAATTTTTTGTATTTTTGGTAGAGACGGGGTTTCACCATGTTGACCAGGATGGTCTCGATTTCTTGACCTCGTGATCCACCCGCCTCGGCCTCCCAAAGTCTAACTTTTATTAAAATAACCTAAATAACATATTCAAGTTAAATTATATATACAAATATAAAATCACCAAAATATTTAATCCCATATGTGGGTTTTCAAAGTATCTTAAGCTAAATTTTAAAAAACCATAATATTATGTATATTTAACATAATAAAACTAAAATTGCTTTTAGTGAATTGTTCCTAGTAGTTTAAATTACGATTAGGCTAATTATCAATGTTAATTAACATATAGCTACAATTTCAAGTGATTTGAAATATAACTGCTTCTACACAAATATGTTCTAAAATCCTAAGTGGACACACAGAATCTTCAATATGACAATATTTAGACATATGGTCAATGAGTAGTGTTCATAACAGAAAGAAAAATTTTAACTTTAAAAATACAAATCATCTATACGCCTGTTGGGTAGGATTACCAATTCTCAGCTTGAGCAAATTATGGGGTAAATTAAAAGTTGACTAAGCCAGGTCGGGTAGAGTGGCTCATGCCGGTAATCACAGCACTTTGGGAGGCTGAGGCAGGTGGATCACCCAAGGTCAGGAGTTCGAGACCAGCCTGGTCAACATGGCGAAACCCTGTCTCTATTAAAAATACAAAATTAGCCGGGCATGGTGGCTTATGTCTGTAATCTCAGCTACTTAGGAGGCTGAGGCAGGAGAATCACTTGAACCCGGGAGGCAGAGGTTACAGTGAGCCAAGATCGTGCCATTGAAACTCCATCTCAAAAAAAAAAAAAAAGGGAGCCTGAGTCCTTGCTTTTGAAATATAAAATGTATACAATTCAGATATATCTGTAAAATTTAATTATCATTTACTGAAACTACTAAAAGTGTTGCTGAAGTTAAAACTTGATTAAATGTTCTTTGCCTTGATGAATATCTTAATATTTCACAATATATGCATCATTTCCAAGCTAAGTAGAGTTAGATGAAAACATCAAAGAATGATTACATATTACTCTACATTTTTAAAACACACCTATTTTATTTACACTCATTAAAATCTAGTGATAATTAGCTTCAAAACCCACTTTTATTTAGAAAATTTCACCTGTGTTAGATGGTTGCCTGTAAGCTACTATTGACTTGATGGAACTAGTAGGGTGTAGTTGTGTGTGTGTTTGTGTGAGTGTTTGTGTGAGTGTGAAAGCAAGCAAGCAAAAGAGAGGTGAGAGAGAGGAAGATGATAACTCCTGGCTCCTGGCTAGATCACAAACACAAATATTTTATCTTGGTGGTGTTAATGAAAAACCCTCTCTAGAGAGCCTCTTGCAGTGGGAGATACTACCAGGATAAAAGCACTATGTGCTATAAAGAATCACAGAAGTTTAGAGTTGAAAGGGAGACTTAGAAATTATCTAGCCTCACTACTCTCTTATTTTACAAATGAGAAAACAGCAAAGTTACAGAAGTCACAAAAAAGTTGAATGCTGTGCCAAGGATACACAGAGAGTTGCAGTTTAGGCCTAGAACCTAGCTGTCCAAACTTCCAGACCAAATGATCTATTTATATTATCTAATGACCACTCTTACAATTTTATTTTATTGTTGGAGACAGGGTCTCACTCTGTTGCCCAGGCTGGAGTGCAGTGGCATGATCTCAGCTCACTGCAACCTCTACCTCCCGGGTTTAAGCAAACCCGTCACCCAGGTGGAAGTGCAGTGGCACAACCATGGCTGACTTCAGGGGCTCAAGGAATCCTCCCCCTTCACCTTCCCAAGTAGCTGGGAATACAGGCCCATGCCACCACTCCTGGATAACTTTTGTATTTTTTTGTTTGTTTGTTTGGTAGAGACACGGTTTTGACATGTTGCCCAGGCTGGTCTCAAACTCCTGGGCTCAAGTAATCCACCTGCCTTGGCCTCCCAAAGTGCTAAGATTATGGGCATGCACCATTATGCCTGGCCCTAACTACTACTCTTAAAGACCTTTAGTCTTCTACTAAAACAAGAATGAAGTTGTTAATTTTCTTTCTTTTTTTTTTTTTGAGACAGAGTCTTGCTCTCTCGCCAGGTGCCAGGCTAGGGTGCAGTGGCGCACTCGGCTCGCTGCAACCTCCACCTCCTGGCTTCAAGCAATTCTCCTGCCTCAGCCTCCCGAGTAGCTGGGACTACAGGTGTGTGCCACCACACCCAGCTAATTTTTGTATTTTTAGTAGACACTGGGTTTCACTATGTTGGCCAGGATGGTTTCGATCTCTTGACCTCATGATCCACCTGCCTTGGCCTCCCAAAGTGCTGGGAGCTACATAAATAAATTAAAAGGCTGGAAAGTTGGCATAAGTGAGACAGGACTCAGGTGATCCAGAAACTGCACAAGAGCCTGATAGAAACACATAATTACGGGATCAAGCGGGCTTCGGTGAAGAGTCTGGGACAAGACTATTTGCTAAAGATAAGCCTTATGAAAGGCATTACACAATTTGGGAAGTAGATGTTGAAGGGCAACTGTTGTGCACGGGCTGACAGGTGTGGGAGAATCTGTGCAGTACAGAGGTGAGAGATATGTACTTGAAACAGGAAGGAGTTACAGCTTGAGACTTGGGATCCTGGGCAACGCAGGCAGCAGCAATGCTATGATGTGGCCTGGGGCACCCAGAGACAGTTAAACAGGCATATGGCATCAGAAGCTAATTTTTCTTTTCTTTTGAGACAGTCTCACTCTGTTGCCCAGGCTGGAGTGTAGTGGTGTAATCTCGGCTCACTACAACTTCCACCTCCAGGGTTCAAGTAATTCACCTGCCTCAGCCTCCCGAGTAGCTGGGATTACAGGAGCCCACCACCATGCCAGGCTAATTTTTGTATTTTTAGTAGAGACAAGGTTTCACCATGTTGGCTTAGCTAGAACTCCTGACTTAAAGTGAGACACCTAATTTAGAAGGCAAAAAAAAGTGATCTGCCCGCCTTGGCCTTCCAAAGTGCTAGGATTACAGTCTTGAGCCACAGCGCCCAGCCTGTTTATTTTTCTTCATGGTACTATGACTGTATCAGAGCATTTTTCTAAGCATTAGATGCTCTCTCCTCTCCCTTACCCAGTGACACCTAAGTAATGGATTTGTCTGAGGAAAAAAAATGAAAAAGAGAAATGCTAGTTTGAATTAATTTTTTAATGTAAGCAAAAATAAGGGAAGACAGTCACCCTACCATCCCTGCCAAAAACTTCGTTGTTATTTGAAACACAATTACAAGCAAAATGGGCAATGGAATGCTGTCTTATTTTCTGCATGTGTATATCATATTTTATATGTATATATATGTATATACATAAATATACTATCTATACTGATACATTATATATATATATATATTTAGGAGAGCTAGAGCAGTACGAGTGGTTTGGTAACAAGAAGTCTTAAATGAAAAACATTATGAAAGCTAAAAATACATGGTTCAGCCAAGTTGCCTTTTATCTTTCATTTCTCATTTTCTTTGCACCCGTGGTATCATCCTATTAAAAATGCAGGAAACTGGCTGGATGTGGTGCCTTGGGAGGCCAAGGCAGGGAGATTGCTTGAGCCTAGGAGTTTGAGATCAGCCTGGGAAAAGTAGCAAGACCTTTCCTCTACAAAAAATTCGCTGGGCATGGTGGCATGTAGTCCCAATTACTTGAGAGGCTGAGGCAGGAGGATTGTTTGAGCCGGGAGGTCGAGGGTGCAGTGAGCCATGATTGTGCCACTCCAGCCTTGGTAACAGAGTGAGACACTGTCTCAAAAAGAAAAAATAAAGCAAGAAACACACAAATCTGAAAAGGCACATTCCTGATAACAGGATGAAAATAAGAAGGCTTTAACAGCTTATATTTACACTAAAAATGTAAAATGGCCAGATCAGATCAGCTCACTTAAGAAGTCCTTCCTGGCTAGGCGTGGTGGCTCATGCCTGTAATCCCAGCACTTTGGGAAGCCGAAACGTGAGAGGATCACTTGAGCTCAGGAGTTAGAGATCAGCCTGGGCAACATAACAACACCTTGTCTCTAAAAAAAAAATTTAAAAATTAGCCAGGTGTGGTGGCTTCCACTGTAGTCCAAGCCACAGGCTGAGGTGGGTGGATCACTTGAGCTGAGGAGGTGGAGGTTGCAGTGAACTGTGATTGTGCCACTGCACTCCAGCCTGGGTGACAGCAAGAACCTGTCTTAAAAAAAAAAAATCCTTCCTGTGAACAAGAAACTATTGTTTAGATGTCATAATTCCTTATTAAATGGATGCTTCTACATAACTGAATGAGATTTTCTGGAAGATTACATGTTTCTAAGTGCAGAAGACTTTCAGACATAAACATAAGATGTTATCATGTTTCTTCAATTACAATATATCCTTAACTCTTGGTGCTGGACACAGAAAATTTCTGGAATAATGTGTATTTGCAAAATCTGACAACATTCAGGTACATATGCCAGACACGGGAGCAGAAAGGAGTTAATAAAATACTCTTAATTTTTCCTGATAAGAATATCACTGATTGTGCCTTTTTGCCTAACAGTGATAGCCCTGTGCTGTTATTTTGTATGAGTTCCTCGTTAGCAAACTGAAAGTACTTTCAAATATTCTGCATTATTTTTGATATCCAGGATAAAAGGCACCTACTATGGTGCTGCAAAATTTATAATTTTAAGTATATATTTACAAATATATGTGTATATACATATGTCAAGTTTAGTTGGGAAAATATCCCATAGTAAATTCAGCTCGGCTATTGAGAGGTTTGCTTTGCTTTGTTGTTTTGTAAGAGATACAAAGTGATATTGACTGAAAGATAATCTTCCTGCTCTCGTGTTTACAAACCAACCTGATTATGATGCACCCACTAATTTTGGGCTGCACAATTTCATAGAGGCTACGGATGCAAATGTATGCAAGAGAGTACTGGCAATGAGCTATTTAGATAACACACCCAGGAGGATCGGTTTGGGTCCTGAGATGATTTAGCCAGGAGGAGAAAGGAATAAGGAATGGCGATATAGCAAAGGACGGCAGTCAATTATCCAAGAGCGTTACTGATGAGGATGATGATTCCTTGTCATTGGTCCACTGTTTGCTATGTACTGGAATTCGTGATTTTCTCTAGCTACCTTTAAAAATAGAAGCATCAATGCCTCATGAGACAAAGTAGAGCCTGCTGTGGAATCTAGAGATAAACCTGAATGACCTTTCAAGGTTCCCTTTCCAAACCAATGTAAAAACAAAGAATAAGATACCAGCATTACTCAACAGACCTGGTTACAATAAGTATGAATTACAATGCAGGAATATATGTCATTTCTTACACAAACAGTGAGGCAGGCTATTTGATATTGCTTTAAGATATTATGTGGTCAGCTGCAGCAAGATGACACGTGTAAATCTTTTTCATAAATCAAAGTATAATCTCACAAATTCTCCATATAAATAGCCTCAGGAGAGGCTGCTCAGATGAAATTGAAAATATCTCCTCCATATGTGCAGTTTTAGGCTTTATAACATTTAAAGAAAATATTCTAAAAGATAACGTTGGCATGTAAAAAGCACGGGGAAAGGAATCAGCAATGATCAGAGCAAAACAATTCTAGAAGGCATCTTAATTTTCATATGGTTTATTTGCATTTGAAACACTGAGAATTCCTATCTCACTTGTACCAAATGTGTACATATTAAATTACTTTGCACTTGAAAGAACATTTTCCTAAATGTCTGGAAGATGATCAAATTTTAACTGGAGGACTTGTTTTCTTCCATCAGGTGTGGGGGAGATGTGGCTTCCTGGTATGGGAGGCAACAGTTGATTCTAATAGCAGAAGAAGACAAAAATAAGAAAGTAAATTGAAAACAATTCCTATTTGTACAGTGTGATTTAAAGATGATAAGACAAGTGGATACTTACAGTACAAAGATGTCAAAAAACATCAATTTTAAAAGTAAGTGGGGTTACCTTTCCAAAAATTGTGATTCTCTGATACCTGAAAATTAGGTTCTATTACTTATTCTAGGATTCCCATAGATATACTACTATTTATTTCAGTACACTTAATCTGAGTATCTAGTCAGTGTTTAAAAGGTAGATGCCCATCAGCTACTATACAATAATTCCAGGAGACTACATTGTATCCATCTCAAAAAAAAAAAATTTTCTTTTGAGACACCGTTTCATTCTGTTGCCCAGGCTGGAGTGCATGGCGCAATCTCAGCTCACTGCAACCGTCCCGGGTTCAAGTGATTCTTGTGCCTCAGCCTCCCAAGTAGCCGGGAATACAGGTGTGAGCCACCATGTCCAGCTAATTTTTGTATTTTGGTAAAGACAGAGGTTCACCATGTTGGCCAGGTGGGTCTTGAACTCCTGACCTCAGGTGATCCACCTGCCTCAGTCTCCCAAAATGCTGGGATTATAGGCATGGGCCACCCACCTGGTCTCAAATTTTTAATAGCTAGGATATTGGCAGAACAGCAAAGAAAAACAAAAACCTCTTTATTATCAACTTTAAACATTAGTCTTAAGAAAACCACAATGAATGAAAAGATTTTTTCTGTAACATTTATTTTCTGATATGGTAAAATGTCTAGGATTCAGGTGTGTCTTCTGAAAGCAAACCAGAACTTGAAAGGCACCCCTGTCTTTCTCTTGGCCTGGTTCCCTGGGCACCTCACTTGAAGGAGAGAGCTGGCCTCATGGTGGGTGCTACAGTGGAGCCCAGCATGCAGAGGTGGATAGGACGCAGTTCACAGAGCATGGAGAACATGACCTGATCTCTGTAAATGAGATTCTCTAGACGCATGCTGCCCTTTGTGCTTCTTTCCTTTTGCTGCCTCTGGGCCTTTTGGAAGGCCTTGTTTACAGTCCCTGATGTGTATCAGCTGGGCTACAGGCATTGCAGGAAAGGGTAACACAGCTGTAAACCCAAGCAGAGAGCTGGAAGTGTGAAGGGAGAGCAGCACCCAATCCCCTTGAGGCAAGGCGAGCTCCATGACAGATCCCCAGATAGACAGTGATTAGGGGGACCAGGAGGCTGGCTGGGGCAACCGACACTGTGCACCCTCCCAGGCCAGTGAGGGGGAAATCCAGTGAGATTTTACTTATTTATTTATTTATTTATTTTTGAGATGAAGTCTTGCTCTGTTGCCCAGGCTGGAGGTTGCAGGCTCACTGCAAACTCTGCCTCCCGGGTTCAAGTGATTCTTCTGCCTCAGTCTCCCAAGTAGCTGGCTTACAGGCAATCGTCATCACACCCTGCTAATTTTTGTATTTTTAGAAGAGACAGAGTTTGGCCATGTTGACCAAGCTGGTCTAGAACTCTTGACCTAAATTAATTCACCCACCTTGGCCTCCCATCTGACCTAAATTAATTCACCCACCTTGGGATTACAGGTGTAAGCCACTGCGCCTGGCTAAGATGTTTTTAACAGGACAATGTCCTTTTACACACAATTCACACTCTTTCAAATTGCTGCCTCAGCAATCTTTATTTAAATTATTACTATTTTTGTTATTTAAGTAGAAGCTGCATTGGGCTTGATATGCAAACACTTAACGGTAAAAGATAAAATGGCCCATGTAATCAAAATATGGATATCTAGAGATTTGGGATACACAGCAATGATTTAACATTTTATCTTCTTGGTAAGTTTGATTTTTCTCTGCAAACAAACTTCTGCTTTAACTCTTAAAAGGCTGGAAAAAAACAACACTTTCTTCCTTTATGGAAAACATGCTAATGAGAAGAAAAATGACTGAAAATCAGATTGAAGATGAAAGATTAAGCAAACGCAAAATGTGAAAATTGCTAGCCTCTGATAAATTGAAAATTACCAACTTGGTTTATTATTAGGCAATGTTCATCTACTTATTGATTTGAACAGTATTAAGTACCTTCTATGTGTCAGATATTGTTTTAGGTGTTGGGTTTACCAGGTGAGGAAAAGCCCTGAACCAAAAGAAACCCATTTCCATGGAGTTTACGTTTTAACGTCAAAGTTTTCTGAAAGCAAGTGAAGGGCAGTCACCTGATAAACTGCAGAATTAATGTTTGTCGTAAGAGTCACCATACTGTTCGCAATATTGGCCCACTGGATAGAATTTGGTTCCCAGATGTCTGGGTTTCATTCCTTTGTGCCTGGCAGAGCTTGGTTTTGAGAAAAAGCCTAGGAAAGGCAGGCTTATGTGCCTGCTGTGGGTGAAAAGATGGAAGAGTCAGGTTACCTTTACTGCACATCTGGAGGCTACAGAAAGGTACTTAGATTCCTTTGTAATGCTGGCAAAACTCAGTCCTGTTGTAAACAGGGTTTTATTGTATGTAGCTGTTATATTATGAGTATATGATCTCCTGGGTGGTATATCCAATCAGAGCAGCCAAAGAGTTGTTTAACGATTTGATTCAAGCGTGTTTGGAATAAGATTTTGCAATCATCTTGATATTTTCATTGTTGTATTGTTTTATTACATCAATTACCAATATTAATTAAGCTAGACAAATATAACTACACCAGTACAAAGGAAAGGTCTTGCTGTCCACCTTGTCTCAGTTTGAAAGGTAGACAAACGTAAACAAAAAAGGAATTATTTTTATAGCACTTTAACTTTTGAATGGAAGTACCTGCTGGCGTCTTCTGTTTCTTCCCTCATTACGCGCTTTTCTTTTAATTTGGTCCTCATGAAAAGAATCAAAGTAGGAGCTCTCTAGGAGTTGGGAACAGGTTAATCTGTCATCTGGATTCATCTTCAGACACCCCTTTGGAGGAAGAGAATAGCAAAGAAGATATTAAGGGAGGGGCTTATTTCGTTACAGTGCCCACAAACTGAATAATAACTTGTTAGGATAAATATGAGTTTAGAAAATCTTTGTTTGTATATTATCAAGTAGTTGGAGGTTTCTAATAGCTAGGATTGCTCTTCTTTTGCCACTTCCAAGTCTTTTGAGGGCAGAATGAATGGACAATGTCTCTCCAAAAGAGGCCACCTGTAGATCCGGTGTTCCCACCAATGACATTTAAAAATCACTATGGAAAGCAAATCATCTGTAGCAGTCTGCAGGGTGTAGTCCCTGGATTAAAAACATCAGCCTCGCAGGAACTTGCTAGAAATGCAAATTCTCGGGTCCTACACCACACCTGCCAAGTGGAATTGAAGCAGTGGAGGTGGGGCCCGGCAGTTTGTGTTTAACAAGCCCGCTGGGTGATTCTGATGCCCCTATGCTCAGGTTTGAGAACCTCTGGGTTAAGGAGATGGCTGAGGAAGTGAGAACCTCAGTCAATGAGAATGAACCTAAAACAAGGAGAAATGGACTACATACTCATTTAAGAATAACTACAGGTAGGCAGGCCATGGTGGCTCACACCTGGAATCCCAGCAGTTTAGGAGGCCAAGGTGGGTGGATCACGAGGTCAGGAATTTGAGACCAGCCTGGCCAAGATGGTGAAACCCTGTCTCTACTAAAAATACAAAAATTAGCTGGGCGCGGTGGCAGGTGCCTGTAATCCCAACTACTCAGGAGGCTGAGGCAGGAGAATCGCTTGAACCTGGGACGTCAAGGTGGCAGTGAGCCGAGATCGTGCCACTGCACTCTAGCCTGGGCGACAGAGCAAGACTCTGTATTAAAAAAAAAAAACTTCAGGCAAAACAGAAATGGTTACATTATGACCCTTCTATATTTGAGAACATTAAAAGCCTCTAGGTCTGCTTCTGAGACTGGGGAGGAGTATCACAGCAGAGGGCTCAGTGGGGCTCCTAATACAAAGAGGTTTTCTCTGAGAAACACTGATACTCCAGCCAGAGAGTGGGACTTTGCCCACGAATAAAGACAGATTATGAACCATAAACAGCAGCTTTAAGCCAGACCTGGTGGCTCATGTCTGTAATCCCAGCACTTTGGGAGGCCAGAGGTCCAGAGCAGTCTGGGCAACATAGTGAGACCCCATCTCTCCCTTATTTTCATTTTTAAAAAGAGCAGCTTTACAACACCCAGGCACAGAGGACCTGATAATTCTTCCCTTCTATCCATAAGAGAGAAATAAGGATCACCGCCATCACAAACATTGTTTTGAGGCATTCTCAAGTCCAGATAATTGCGTTGCCTGAGGCTGCCCCAGCTGGGACTTCCCTGTAGTGTCTGTTCCTCCCTGACCCCAACTGACCTCAGTTCTCTGAGATCCCCAAGCTGCCTGCCCCTTAGTATCATCTGCCCCTTGACGAGGGATCTGATTAGTCCTGTTCTTCAAGAAACAATCCTGCTCAGCAAAACTAGACTCACCTGTTCCTCCGTGTCTACTGCCTGCTCCAAGCTGATGACCCCTAATTAATGACCCATGCCATACATCAACTCCAGCTGCTGCTGGAAAAGCAGTCTCCTCAAACCCTAATACTGTCAGGGCTATCACCAGGACAGAAAAACTTTTTTTTTTTTTTTGCGATAAAGTCTTGTTCTGTCACCCAAGTTGGAGTGCAGTGGCATGACCTTGGCTCATTGTAAACTCCACTTCCTGGGTTTGAGCGATTCTCATGCCTCAGCCTCCAAATAGCTGGAATTACAGGCGTGTGCAACCATGCCGGGTACATTTTTGTATCTTCAGTAGAGACAGGTTTCACCATGTTGGCCAGGCTGTTCTCGAACTCCTTATCTCAAGTGATGTTCCCGCCTCGGCCTCCCAGTGCTGGGATTACAGGTGTGAGCCACTGCACCCAGCCAGAAAGACTATTTTGAATACAAACTGTGATAGTCTCTATTTCTTTTTTTTCTTTTTTTTTTTTTTGAGACGGAGTTTCGCTCTTGTTACCCAGGCTGGAGTGCAATGGTGCGATCTCAGCTCACCGCAACCTCCGCCTCCTGGGTTCAGGCAATTCTCCTGCCTCAGCCTCCTGAGTAGCTGGGACTACAGGCACGTGCCACCATGCCCAGCTAATTTTTTGTATTTTTGGTAGAGACGGGGTTTCACCATGTTGACCAGGATGGTCTCGATGATAGTCTCTATTTCTTTATCACTCCATTCTGGCTTTTGCTTCCATTGTTCCATTAACGTCACATTTTTTTTTTTCTTTGAGATGGAGTCTTGCTCTGTTGCCCAGGCTATAGTGCAATGGTGCAATCTCGGCTCACTGCAACCTCTGCCCCCTGGGTTCAAGCAATTTTCTACCTCAGCCTCCCCAGTAGCTGGGATTACCAGCATTACAGTTTTTAGTAGAGATGGGGTTTCACCATCTTGACTAGGGTGGTGTTGAACTCCTGACTTTGTGATTCACCCACCTAGGCCTCCCAAAGTGCTGGGATTACAGGCATGAGCCACTGCGCCCGGCCTCTTGTTATTAATACCTCTGGCCTCTACTTCCATATCTTTCAACCCATTATGTATTTTGAATTGTCTCTTGTCTGAAGAGTATTCGACACTTCTGAGCAAGCTCTCCTTCTTAAAACGTTCTTTCTCTTTGGCTTCTCTAATCTCTGACTTTCCTTCCTCTTCCCTCCTGGCTACTCCTTTTCAAACCGGCCTTTGCTAGTTTACCTTCTTCTCCTCTATGGTTGGATAAATTCCTCAAGGCCAAATCCTAGCCACCCCTTTTTTTTCTCATCTCTTTTTGGTTTCTAGGTGATCTCTTGGCTGCCTATGGATTCAATTATCAAAGTTAACCAGAGATTTCCACATCTACAATCCCATTCCAGACCTCCCCTGTGAACTCCAGACCTGCGGGTGCAACTGCTAACTTAATATCTGTCTCAAGGTCACTGTTACGGGTTGAGTTGTGTCACCGCAAAAACATATATATTGAAGTTAACTCCCAGTATTTCAGAATGTTCCCTTGTTTGGAAATAAGGTCTTTGCAGATGTAATTAGTGAAGATAAGGTCATAATGGCGCAGGGTAAACCCCCTAATCCAATTACAGTTGGTTTCCTTATGTGAAAAGGGAAGATGGTTAGACAGACACACAGAGAGAATGCCATGCTATGATGCAGACGGAAAGTGGAGTTACATTACCACAAGTCAAGGAATGCTTGGGGCTACCAGAAGCTGGAATTGGCAAGGAAAGACCCTCGCCAAGAGTTTTTGGAGAAAGCCCAGACCGGCCAAGACCTGAGAAACCAATACAGGTACTGTACCCTTGCCAACTCTTCTACTTTATTCCCCAGATAGCAGTTATAATTAAGTCCTATTGGTTTTCCTTTCAAATATATCTTGAATTTATTCACATTTTTTTTTTTCAGAGATGAGGTTTCTCTGCTGCCCAGGCTGCAGTGCAGTGGCACAATCATGGCTCACTGCAGCCTTCAACTCCTGGGCTCAAAGCAATCCTCCTGCCTTAGCCTCCCAAGCAGCTGGGAATACAGGCAAGTGCCACCGTGTCTGGATAATTTTTATTTATTTTTTATGTTTTGTAGAGACAGGGTCTGATTTTTTTTGTCCAGACTGATCTCAAACACCTGGGCTTGAGTCATTCTCTTGCCTTAGACTCCCAAAGTGCAAAGATTATAGGCATGAGCTACCATGCCCAGCCTCATTCATGTTTTTATATGAGCTTTCAAAACTATTGAAATCTAGTCCATCACTAAATACCTATGAATTTTCATTTTAAAGAACATTTTTAGATTCTTAGAAGACGCTGCTAATGCTGAGCTCTCCATGGAGTCTGCGCTGGAAGAGTGTACTGCTTGATTAATTCTGAAGCATTGAGATCAGCTGAGTCGAACTGAGGCTTCTGAGTCCTTGCTTGCCTGGATTAATAACTTTCTGTATATCAAGAAGCTAATGAATTATCAGAGGTGTTCTCTGTAGAACACCTAACCAGAAGATGTCTTGAAGATAGGAGATGAGAAATCAGAACTGTAGAGTCCAAGTCAGGATTCTTTTCTTAAATCCAAACTTCAAATTTCACAGAAAATGCTCTGATAAAATTTCCAATAGTCTATAGTCTTCTTCTTGATGACCAGATTAAGCTGATGCAATGGTAGGACAGTCATGACTACAGAAATAAATGGGTAATAAATAAGAAAGACTGTGCTCATGGTCTCCTTTTAAACCTTATGAGGAGAACACAAAAGACCTGCCACAGATTGGCCACTGCATGCCACCACTCTCCTTGGCTCTGCCATGGGCCAATACGCCATTCACCTGAGTAGTTCCCTGCATAGGTTATGATTCAGTCCCATGGGATGAACACCAGTTATGGTAGCCAGTTACTTATTTGCTGTTAAAGATGTCTCAATTGCAAAGAATTAAAGTCTTCTTCCATCTAACATGGGGCAGGAGTCTACAAGATAGGGTGTGGCTCATGAAACAGCACAGTCCTTGATGCACTTAGAGGATTCTTGGGTCTTAGGTTGATACTTATGGGTCTAAATAAAATAGTTTAGTAACAAACCTAGCTTCATCTAAAACCTTAGGCAGCCAACCAGGGCTCTTCATCTTTGGTGTTGAGGACAGGGAACTTGTCCTACACTTGCAGTTTTCATGCCCCAGAGTTGCTTTCCAGGGGACCACAGGTTCTGGCTTCCATCTGAGAATTGGTTGGGTTTGCAGTGCTTGATGCCTCCCTCTTCTCTTGGAGGTTTTGCTAAATTGCAGGTGGGTTAGAACAACTTGTCAAGAACAAGGTCAGGGAATTGGACTTCTAGATAGGATCTGCTGAGTGCTGGGTGAAGGCAGGTCTGGGCAGTAAGATAGGGCAGATGGCAGCTGAGGTCTGGTGAAGCAATGGTATGGGGAGTCTGAGAGCACAGGGGTATCGGGTTCTGACTATCAGGAGGACCCAGGTTGAGGTCCCTGAGGACTCAGGGAAGCAACTCAGCACTCTGGTTAGCAACATGACAGTGACAAGCACTTGCACAAAGGCTGGTCTACAAAGTTGACTATAGGTCATCCAAATGGCCCCACCATCTAGATCAGATGAGTCTCAAACTGAGCAGTTTATCATAATCATATAAGGGCATGTTTAAAGATACACATGCCAAGGTCCCACTCACGAAAATTCTCCTTCTGAATCTGAGGCTAGATACTGGAATCCATATTTTTCAAAAGCTCCCAGGCCATTCTGATGAGTAGCCACATTTGGAAGACACTGCTGTAGACAGAACTTAATTGATTGTTAAAGATAGATAACCCCTCTGGTATCCTCATACCCATTGTCCAATGGGCTTTTGGTATGCACGATAGATGGCAGGGTCACACTCCTTCTGGTGTGGCCCCATTTGGTCAAGCATGAATGGCAGACTAGTCATAGGTAAGTTTCTTCTGCTTTTTATCTGAATCTGTCCTTTTGACTATCTCTCTTGGGCCTAGTGCAGGAGTTAGGTCTGGTATCTGCATGGCTCTGATTTTGCCTCATCTACTAATGTTAATGGATATGTTAGAAGAATTACTGCTTAAACTACTGATATTCCTTTAACTGGAATGATTTGACAGTTCTTTATCATTTTTAATGACTACATCCTATGTTGGCATCATTTAACCCACTGTCCACCCTTCTCCAAATTACCAGCGTCAGCCATTACAATTTGTAGCTAATAAGAGTTAGAATTGATTCTTAGGTACCTTCATGAAGTTCAGAGCCACAGTATGAGCATCTGAAAACTTTTCCTCAAGAGTTTCCTAGAAAACAAAGTTAAAACATTCAATATTACATAACAACAAAGTAATATGTGTGTGTGTATGTGTTTGTGTGTATGTGTTTGTGTGTGTGTATGTGTATGTGTGTCTGTATATATTTGGAGGCAGGGTCTCCCTCTATCCCTCAGACTGAAGTACAGTGGCATGATAATAGCTTATGCTAACCTTGAACTCCTGGGCTCAAGAGATTTTTCCATGTCAGCCTCCTGAGTAGCTAGGACTACAGGTGAGTGTCATCACACCCAGCTAATTTTTAAATTTTTTGTAGAGATGGGGTCTTGCTAAGTTGCATGAGCTGGTCTCAAACTTCTGGGCCTCAAGTGATTCTCCTGCCTCAGTCTCCCAAAGTGCTGGGATTATAGGGGTGAACCACCTCACCTAGCCTATATTTTGAGTACATTAGTAATGACAACACTTTAAAGAAAGACTCTCTAGTAGGTTGAATAATTCAGTTTAGATTTTTTTTAAATCATGCTTTCATATAATTGTACATTGTAGTGCAAAGATCTGAAATACATAAAACTGAAGTGATTTTCTTAATTTCACAATGTCTTACAGTTGATGCTGGGTAAATGTGGGTCCTGAATGCTCCCATCTGAAATCCTACAACAGTACTATAATATCTGTGCCTGATCTACTTCTAAGGATGTTTTTGAGTATTCATGAAAATACATTGGACTACATGCATAAGAGCACTACAGAAATCAAAAGAACGAAAAACACAACATTCAGAATGATGAGGAAAGAAGGGGATGGAGATGCTTGAAAGATAACGGTGGGAATCTACTTCTTCAACTGGGCAGCAGACACTTAAGTTTGTTGTAGTTTATTCTTTAAACACATGTTACATAAATATTCCTTTGTAACATTTAACCTTGCAGTTCAACCTTGAACTTTGTATTACATTTGTTAAAGGTTTTAACAAATACAATAAAAAAGGAAACTACTATATAAATCAAGATATTATATGAAATAATTGATTTAAAATGAACAAGGTATCTAGAGATGGTTGGGACTATTTGGACCTCAAGTTATTTGGACAGTTCACACCTGTCATAGATCACGATCTGCCTTCTCAGACTTTTCCCCATCTCCACATGACTCTAACTCCAGCACAGCTGGAGTGCAGACACATGCTTTTCCTGACAGTTTTTTCTTTTATAGGCAGATTCTGGACCATATGGAGCTTTAAGGAGCATAGCCTGAACTTAGGTAACACACACAGGAAGTCAGTGTCTACAGAGAGTAAGAGAGAGAGTCAAGTGGTCATTAATATGTTTTCAAATAAAGGCAAAGACCATTGCAAGAGTAGAGAGACGATCCCTGTGATTTGGTGTTTAATGAGTACAATGGGGATCATTTTGTTAAATAACCTTCCATGTGAAAATATATGTTGAGAAAAAAGCTTTTGATTGATTTGAGCTTCATTTTACAAGCCGAAAAAAATTTAAATGCATTTTTTCTTAAAAAATAAGACTGCCCAGGTGCAGTGGCTCACGCCTGTAATCCCAGCACTTTGGGAGGCCGAGGCAGGTGGATCATTTGAGGTCAGCAGTTCGAGACCAGCCTGGCCAACATGGTGAAACCCTGTCTTTATCAAAAATACAAAAAATAGCTGGGTGTGGTGGTACACACCTGTAATCCTGGCTGCTCGGGAGGCTGAGGCAGATGAATTGCTTGAACCCAGGAGGCAGAGGATGCAGTGAGCCGAGATCATGCCACTGCACTCCAGCACTCCAACCTGGGCAACAGAATGAGACTCTGTCTCTTAAAAAAATAAATATCTAAAGCCTTTTAAATAAACGTCCACTCCTGCTCTAAAAATAAATAAATAAATAAAATAAGACTACTATAAGTACTCTTTATGAGAATATAATTATTTAAGGGAAAATTATCCTAAGGCCTTGACCAATGGATCAAAAGTATGTAGTATCTGAAATACTAAATATACTTTCACTTTAAATTTAGCGTTAATTTTTGACCAGATAAGACGATTAAACATTGAAAGCATTTTCCTGGCTTGCTGTAATGCAGTTTTTATACAGTTTCTTCAGTATGTGTGATGTGGTTTGGCTCTGCATCCCCATCCAAATCTCACCTCAAATTACAATCTCCATGTGTCCAGGGAGGGCATGACTGGATCATGAGGGGGGTTCCCCATGCTGTTCTTGTGAGTGACGGTAAGGGAGTTCTCACAAGATCTGATGGTTTTAAAAGTGGCAGTTTTCCCTTGTGCCCTCACCTCTCTCTCCTGCTGCCTTGTGAAGAAGGTGCCTGCTTCCCCTTCCTCCATGATTGTAAATTTCCTGAGGCCTCCCAAGCCATGCAGAACTGGGAGTCAATTAAACCTCTTTCCTTTATAAATTACCCAGTCTCAGGGAAGTTCTTTACAGCAGTGTGAAAATAGACTAATCCACTGTGTCAGTATGTCACAAGGAAAACAAGCCAAAAACAAATATTAAAAAAGAAACAGGCCGGGCATGGTGGCTCATATGAGTAATTCCAACACTTGGGGAGGCTGAGGTGGGAGGACCACTTGAGCCTCAGAGGTTGAGGCTGCAGTGAGCCATGATCTTGACGCTGCACTCCAGCCTTGGTGACAGAGTAAGACATCATCTCAAAATAAATAAGAAACAACTACCTTTTGTAAAGAAAGCAGCAACACAAGTAATAAAATGTTCAAAACAGAGCAGTTTACCATGTCTTCTGGTTCAGGTATACTGATGCCGTGGAAAAACTGATTACTTTTTAAGATTGATTGATGTCTTGGGATTAATTTTCCTGTAAAATATAAACCACATAATTCATCATAAATTTGGCAAATAATCATCAAGTGTTTAAATGGTTAATGCCTGAAGGCCAGGTGTGGTGGCTCAGGTGTGGTAATCCGAGCACTTTGGGAGGCCAAGGCGGGCAGATCACTTGACATCAGGAGTTCAAGATGAGCCTTGTCAACGTGGCGAAACCCCATGTCTACTAAAAATACAAAAATTAGCCAGGCGAGGTGGTACGTGCCTAATCCCAGCTACTCAGGAGGCTGAGGCAGGAGAATTTCTTGAACCTGGGAGGCAGAGGTTGCAGTGAGCTGAGATCATGCCACTGCACTCCAGCCTGGGTGACAGAGCAAGACTCCATCTCAAAAAAAAAAAAAAAAAAAAAAAAAGGGGGGCTAATGCCTGAAGTGCAGGTGTGAAAGAAATATTGTGTCTGATTGTTCCTACCAGAGATGGGAGGAATGGGATCCTGCAGATATATGTCTTCTCAGGTAAGGCCAGTTCTCCCAAACCAGTCCCTTTGTCATATGTGGTTTGG
The DNA here is from genome assembly GCF_030222135.1 of Aotus nancymaae. NCBI lineage: Eukaryota > Metazoa > Chordata > Mammalia > Primates > Aotidae > Aotus > Aotus nancymaae. The sequence goes on from NW_026988471.1 coordinate 37,983,342, forward strand.
TCACCATTCAGCCTCCATCAAAAGACAAGGTGAGATAATGGTACTACGATCTTTGCACACATTATCTCATTTAATCTCATAAATTAGATTTTATGAGACTTCATCTCATAATCTCACAACAATAGTTGTTAGTTTATTTTATTTTTTGAGATAGGGTATCTCTCTGTTGCCAAGACTGGACTGCAGTGGCACAATCATGGCTCATTTCAGCCTCGATCTCCCAGGCTCAAGCCATCCTTCCACCTCAGCCTCCCAAGTAGCTGGGGCTACAGGCATGTGCTACCACATCCAGCTAATTTTAAAAAATTTTTTGTAGGTATGGGGTCTGCCTATGTTTCCCAGGTTGGAGTAGTTGCTGTTTTAAATCCCCATTGTACCAATGACAAAAATGAGGCTCAGATAAATTTAATAACTTATCCAACATCACACAGTAACTGACAGACCCAGGATTTAAACTCAGGTCTGTAATGTAAATTTCCAGAATCTTTTTAGGGAAGCAATCAGACAAACAAAGTGTGGCTTGTAGTGGTACTCTACCCCACATTTTTCATGCTGCAGAATTCTCCAGAATGTGTTGGAACTGAACAGGGAACTGTCCAGCAGCCATGCTGCCAGGAGAGCCTACGGGAGGTAATTAACAAATGCTCATCTTGTGTGTAGAGGTATCACTTTCTTCGCATCCATGCTGTTGGCATGAAGCTGTGGCTCACTTTTTGGGTTATGCTGACACATAATGAAAGCTCAGAAAAGAAACACTTCAAGTCCCATATTCCTATTCTGCACTTAACTGGCTATATGATGTCAGGCCAATCACAGAAGCTCCCTAAGCCTCTGTTTCCTCATTTATAACACAGGCACAATTAAAAATGTTGTAACTTCCTTAACAGGTTTTTCTTAAGACTGAAAAAGATGATGCATATGAAAGTAATTTGTAAATTCTTATGTACTGTACAAAGAAGATGTGTTAATGTTATTCTAAACTCCAGCAGCCACTCCTAATCAGGAAGTAAAATCAGACTCTTAAGCTTTAGGGCAGTGGTCTGCCAAACTATGACCTGCAGGCCAAATCTGGCCTCATGCCTGTTTCTGTACAGCTTGTAACCTCAGAATTGGTTTTACATTTTTAAGCAGATTTTTTTTTTTTGAGACAGTCTCACTCCTGTTGCCCAGGCTGGAGTGCAGTGGTATGATCTCAGCTCTCTGCAACCTCTGCCTCCCGGGTTCAAGCGATTCTCCTGCCTCAGTCTCCTAAGTAGCTGGGATTACAGGCATGAGCCGCTATGTCTGGCTAATTTTTTGTATTTTTAGTAGAGACGGGGTTTCTCTGTGTTGGTCAGGCTGGTCTGGAACTCCCGATCTCAGGTAATCCGCCTGCCTTGGCCTCCCAAATGCTGGGATTACAGGCGTAAGCTACCATGCCCAGCCTAAGCAGATTTTTAAAAGTCAAAAAAGATTTTTTTGATATTTTGTTGCATATGAAAACTATAAGAAATTAAAGTTTCAGTGTCCATAAATAAAGTTCTGTTGGAACACAGCCATGCTCATTTGTGGACATGCTGTGTATGGCTGCTTTTGCACTACAATAGCAGAGTTGGGGAACTGCAACAGAGACTGTACAGCCTGCATAACCTAAAATATTTACCATCTGGCTTTTTATGGAAACAATTTGCTGATTCCTGCTTTGGAGTAAAGTGGGGAAACCTCTTTCACAGTGGACAGAAATTGCATTTGATCAAATATCTTAGATTAAGCTCTAGGCAGCTGACTCATATCCTTATCCCTATCTTAGTCTGATACGTAAAGTAAATGTATAGTTTATTCCATGGCTAATTGACTTTTCTTGGAAAGGCATCTGAGAACTCCCTGAGATGAGTTACGATTCTAGATATTTAGAAAAGGATTGGGCTTTGGCTAAAACCCAGACCCCAGAACAATTATCCTGAGTGGCACTTTGGAGAAGCAATACAGCTCTTGTTGTTGTTTTTTTTTCAATTCCAATAACATATGAATGGTATAACAATTCAGCAACTCTGTTGCCATAAAATGCAATTCATACCTAGTGTTCTGATTATCAGATAAAGTTGGTCCACATCTGATTTTCCAGGCCACAGTGGCTGGCCTGTCAGGAGCTCTGCAAAAACGCAACCAGTAGCCCATACATCGACTGAAAAACCATACTGAGTATCTCCCACAAGAAGTTCAGGAGCTCGGTACCATCTTGTGGCTACATAATCGGTGCAGGCATCTCCTGGAACTGCAAATGCATCAATCAGATCAGGTGAGCCAATTCTCCCAACATGTGAACGAACTACTCCCAAGAACATATCAGGCACTCAGGAGAGCTTCAATAATCATCAAAGGCCATTATACTCTTAACAGTTAATGCATGAGGCACTAATTGAGGAAACAGTTAGTGTGCATTGAGATAGTAAATTTGGCGTTCAAGAGCACTTTAGGTAAACAACTATTTTTTTTTTTTGAGACAGAGTCTCGCTCCATCACCAGGTGCCAGGCTGGAGTGCAGTGGCACAATCTTGGCTCACTGCAACCTCCACCTCCTGGGTTCAAGCAATTCTCCTGCCTCAGCCTCCTGAGTAGCTGGGACTACAGGCACGTGCCACCATGCCCAGCTAATTTTTTTTGCATTTTTAGTAGAGATGGGATTTCACCATGTTGGCCAGGATGGTCTCGATCTCTTGACCTCGTGATCCGCGTGCCTCGGCCTCCCAAAGTGCTGGGATTACAGGCGTGAGCCACCGCACCTAGCCAATAAACAACTATTATTACTCCAAACTAGGGCAGCAGGTGGTGTGGTAGGGATTGGGGGAATGAGAATTTCTGGAGTGTAACTTTAAGTCTAAACCACATTGTTGGTTTCCACTTTATTATCAGCATAGTGGCTGTAGTGTGTTGAATTGTGTCCCCCTAGATAGGTTGAAGTCCTAATTCTTGGTACCTATGAATGTGACCTTATTTGTAAATAGGGTTTTTGCAGGTGTAATTAATTAGTTAAGATGAGGTCATACTAGATTAGGGTAGACTCCAAATCTAGTGACTTGTACCCTTACAGGGACACAGAGACACCCACAGAGAATGCCATGTGATGCTGAAGGCAAAGATTGGAATGATGCAGCTGCCAGCACAGGAATGCCAAGTTTTCCAACATCCACCAGAAACTGGGATAGAGGCTGGGCATGGTGGCTCACGCCTGTAATCCCAGCACTTTGGGAGGCCGAGGCAGGCAGATCACTTGAGGTCAGGAGTTCAAGACCAGCCTGGGCAACATGGCAAAACCCTGTCTCTACTAAAAATACAAAAATTAGCCAGGCATGGTGGTGCGGGCTTGTAGTCCCAGCTATTGGGAGGCTGAGGCAGGAGAATCACTTGAACCCTTAGAAGTTGCAGTGAGCCGTGATAGTGTCACGGCACTCTAGCCTGGGCGACAGAGACTCTGACTCACATACACACACACACAAAGAAGCTGGGAGAGAGTCATGGAAGCCTCTCCTAGAGCCTTCAGAGGAAATGTGGCCCTGCTGAAACCTCAATGGCAGATGTCTGGCCTCCAGAACTGTGAAAGAATAGATTTCTGTTGTTTTCAGTCACTCAAATTGTGGTAATGTATCATGGCAGCCCCAAGAAATGAATGCAGCACTAGACGATTGCGTAAATTAATTAATTTTTCTATCCAAATGTGTTACTTAGAACCCATTGTGACAAAGACTTCAATTTGACTGCTTGTACTATGGATGAGTCTTGTGTGGCATGTGATAGGTAGATGACAGAGAGTTGGGTGCACCTTCACTGCCCAGCCCTGCCCTGTGCCACAGGTATGCACTGCCTGGACCCAAGGCACCTGCCTCCAAGTGGGTGGAAGCTAATCCCAGAATCATCACCTGACTCTGAAAGATCAGGAGCACTACAAATGCGTTACAGAGAAGGAACAATTGGAAGGCAGCCCGGCTTGCAGAGATGAGGTAATGAGCAACTCTCCTTGGTAAATGCATCGGGTAGCCCCAAAGACTCTGCCACAAAAGGCAGCTCAGAAAATAGTGGCTGCGGAGGCAGCACAGAAAATAGTGGCTGCGGCTCTGGTCAAAGAACAGTCCTCATAGGAGTGGGAAGAGGAAATCATCTTTACTTGCTCATTGCTCTTTTATAAAATTATATAAACTTTTAAGTGATAAAAGTCAATAAATGCCATGTAGGAAATTTGGAAAATGGAGAATAAGAAGGAAAATAACAACCCCTAACAATTTTCACTATTCACAGGTTAAGTCAGCTGTTTTGCTTGTTTAAAACATTTTTCTACTTAAAAGTCATATATGCTCACTGCAGAGAACATGAAAAAATATATAATAAACAGAAGGTATATAAACCCAAGTTTTACCACCAGAAGGTACCTTGTGTTAATCTTTTGCTGTATTTTGTTTGAGTCTTTTTCTTATTTTCAGCATAGTTTTGAGTACCATTTTTTGGAGGCAGGGTTATTCTGTTTGCCAGGCTAAAATGCAGTGGCACGATCATAACTCACTGCAGCTTTGAACTCCTGGGCTCATGCGATCCTCCTGCCTCGGCCTCCTGAGTAGCTGAGACTATAGGGGCATGCAATCATGCCTGGTTAATTAAAAAAAATTTTTTTTGGTACAGATGGAGGTCTCACTATGTTGCTCAGGTTGGTACATGTACTTTTGATCATACTACATATAAAATTTTGTGTCCTGATTTTTTCATTTAATTCTATGCATTTATCATGTTATTATAAACTCTTCCTAAACTTGAGTTTAATGCCTGTGTAATAGCTTACCAAGTGCATATGCCAGGATTTACTTTACCTTCCCCAAATTTACCAATATTTTGTCACTATAAATAACACCAGATTATTTTTCAATAATCCCTGCACAAAGCTTTTTCTGTATTTAGAATTATTTCAAGGCCAGGCACAGTAGCTCATGTCTATAATCCCAGCACTTTGGGAGGCCAAGGCAGGCAAATTGAGTGAGCCCAGGAGTTTGAGACCAGCCTGGGCAACACGGTAAAATCTTGTCTCTACAAAAAAAGAAAAAAATCAGCCAGGCATGGTAGCATGTACCTGTGGTCCCAGCTACATGGGAGGCTGAGGCAGGAGGATAGCTTGAGCCCAGGAGGTTGTGCTGCAGTGAGCTATGATCATACCATTGTCCTCCAGCCTGGGCTACAGAGTGAGACTCCATCTCTTAAAAAAAAAAAAAAAAAAAAAAAAAGAAGCTGAGCTTGGTGGCTCACACTTGTAATCCCAGCACTTTGAGAGGCTGAAGGGGGTGGATCACTTAATCCCAGGTATTCCAGACCAGCCTGGGCAACATGGTGAATGAAACCTCATCTCTCTAAAAATTATTATTCCTTTACAATGATTTTCTATGAGTAGAATTACTAGATTGAGAGGTATAAACATCATTTATAAAATTATTAAAGAAATTCATGAACTTGGAAAATACAAAAAAAGCATAAAGAAGAAAATAAAACATCACCTACCACCCAGACAGAAATCAAGTCAAGCTTTTGGAATAGAATTGGGACCAGTCTACATGCAGCTATGTGTTTTTTACTTAGCCCCATGTTGTAATCTGAAACATTTCTCATGTCATTAAAATCCTTTAAAAATATATTTTTACAGTATTAAGTCAGATAAATTCTTTAGCCAGAAATATTTTCCTTATTTCTGAATGACTGTGTTCCTCTGAATTTTTTTCTCAGTAATAAATGGTTCTACAATAAACATTGTGTTGTATTATTTTTGGGGGGGTAGTATCTTGGCTTATGAGAGATTCCTAAAAGTGGAATTAAAGATGCAAAGGGTACTTACTGCTTTCTCAAAGATTTGTTCAAAACTGTGTTCCCACTAAAACTAACCTTGTGAGCCCTGAGTAGTTATTATTTGAAAAATCTGGCCCAGCGTGGTGGTTCACACCTGTAATCCCAGCACTTTGGGAGGCTGAGGTGGGAGGATCACTTGAGACCAGAAGTTCAAGATGAGCCTGGGCCCCATGGTGAAACCCTGTCTCTACCAAAAATACAAAATTTAGCCCCGTGTGGTGGTGCATATCTGTAGTCCCAGCTACTTGGGAGGCTGAGGTGAGAGGATTGCTTGAGCCCTGGAGGTGGAGGTTGCAACAAGGCAAGATAGCTCCACTGCACTCCAGCCTGGGTGACAGAGTGAGACTCTGTTTCAAAAAAAAGGAAAATACTCTGCCAGCTTCATTGGTGAAGAGTAGTATTTTAAGGTGCATTTATTTGATATCAGTGAAGAGAAAGATTATTTCACGTTTTTAGCCTTTTCTTTCATTTGTGAACTGTCAATATCTTGCTAATTTTTCTACTCAGTGCTTTTGTGTTTTTTTTTAAACCAATTTATATAGGCTCTTATCTATCAACCTATTACCAATTTTGAAATATTCTCTCCTTTGGTTATTTACTTTAAAATTTTTATCTTTCTGTGTATATTTATACATCTATATATAGGAGGAGCTTAAATTTGTTTTGTGGTAAAATATACATTTTATAAAATTTACCATTTAACCATTTAAAATTGTACAATTCAGTGGCATGAAGTGCATTCAGTGTTGTGCAACCATCACCACCAGGTACCTCCAGAATTTCTTCCATCAGCCCAGCCTGAAACTCTTTATCCTTTAAACAAGAGTTTTCCATTCTCCCTTCCCCCAGCCCTATTCTTTTTTCTGTCTCCATGAATTCGACTATTTTAGGTAGACCATGTAAATAGAATCATATGATATTTGTCCTTTTCTGTATGTCTGATTTCACTTAGCTTAATGTTTTCAAGGTGTCCATGTCGTAGCATATATCAGAATTTCATTTCTTTTTAACATGAGTAAGATTTCGTTATATGTATGTACCACATTTTGTTTATCCACTCATCCTTGATGGACGTTTGGGTCGTTTCCACCTTTTGTCATTGTGAATAATCCTACTATAAGCATTGGCATGCAAATACCTTCAAGTCCCTGCTGCCAATTCTTTTGGGTGTGTACCTAGAAGTGGAATTGCTGGATCATACAGTGATTCTATGTTTAATTTTTTGAAGAACTGCCATACTGCTTTCCACAGCAGCTGCACCATTTTACATTCCCACTGGCAACGCATGAGGGCTCCAATTTCTTCATATCCTTACCAACACTTGTTATTTTGTTCTGTGTTTTTTAAAAATAATAGTCATCCTAATGGGTGTGAAGTGGTATCTCATTGTGGTTTTGATTTGCATTTCCCTAATAATGATTACCTTAAGCATCTTTTCATGTGCTTATTGGCCATTTGTGTATCTTTTTTGTTTTTTTAATTTTTAATTTTTTTTGAGACAGGGTCTCACTCTGTCGCCCGGGCTGGAGTGTAGTGGTGTGATCTTGGCTCACTCACTGCAACCTCCACCTCCTGAGTTCAAGTGATTCTCATGCTTCAGACTCTTGAATAGCTGGGATTACAGGTATGAGCCACCGCGCCCAGCCTTGTATATCTTCTTTAAAGAAATGTTTACCAGAAAAGCCAAGAGAATCCACAGACCCTTTGAAGAAGGTGGATTACTGCTGCAGGCTCTGTGGGACAGTCAAGGAACTCCCAAGACAAAGGTTATATTCTCCTGGGAGCTCTATGGCCCCACCCACTGCCTGATCCACCCTATGCTACTGCAGCTGATGTGCTCTTGAGAGCACCACCTCCTGGTTGGAGGTCAATCAACATAAAACCATGCACTTAACAAAAATACAACTAAGGACTCTCACAGAGTCCACTTCACTCCCCTGCTACCTCTACCAGAGCAGGTGCTGGTATCCATGGCTGAAAGACCTGACAATGGATCACATCACAGAACTTTTTGCAGACACTTCCTAATACCAGCCCAGAGCCTGGTAGCTTCTCTGGGTGGCTAGATTCAGAAGAAAAATAACAATGCAGTTTGGCTCTCAGGAAGCCCCATCCCTAGGGGAAAAGGGACCACATCAAGGGAGCACCCCATGGAACAAAAGAATCTGAAGAGCAGCCCTTGAGTCCCAGAACTTCCCTCTGACATAGTCTACCCAAATGAGAAGAAACCAGAAAAACAATTCCAGTAATATGACCACAAAACAAGGTTCTTTTTTTTTTCTTAACAAGATGGAGTCTTGCTCCGTCACCTAGGCTGGAGTGTAGTGGTGTGATCTTGGCTCACTGCAACCTCTGCTTCCTGAGTACAAGTGATTCTCCTGCCTCAGCCTTCCAAGTAGCTGGGACTACAGGTATGTCCTGTCACACCCAGCTAATTTTTGAACTTTTAGTACAGATGAGGTTTCACCATGTTGGCCAGGCTGGTCTCAAACTCCTGACCTCAGGTATCTGCCTGCCTTGGTCTCCCAAAGTGTTGGGATTACAGGTGTAAACCACTGTGCCTGGCCCAAAACAAGTCTTTAACAATCCCAAAAGATCATACTAGCTTGCCAGCAATGGATCCAAACCAAGAGAAAATCTCTGAATTGACAGAAAAAGAATTTAGAAGTTCAGCTATTAAGCCAATCAAGGAGGCACCAGAGAAAGATGAAATCCAACCAAAAGAAACAAAAAAAATGATACAAGAAACAAATGGAAAAATCTCCAGTAAAATAGAGAGCATAAATTAAAAAAAATCACAACTTCTGGAAATCAAGGACACACTTAGAGAAATGCAAAATGCACTGGAAAGTCTCAGCAATAGAATTGTACAAATACTACAAGAAAGAACTTCAGAGCTTGAAGGCAAGGCTTTCAAATTAACCCAATCTGACAAAGACAAAGAAAAAAAGAATTTAAAAAAATGAACAAAGCCTCCAAGAAGTTTAGGATTATGTTTAATGACCAAACCTAAGAATAATTGGTGTTCCCAAGGAAGAAGAGAAATCTAAAAGTTTGGAAAACATATTTGAGGGAATGAGGAAAACTTCCCTGGCCTCACTAGAGATCTAGATATCCAAATACAAGAAACTCAAAAAACACCTGAGAAATTCATCACAAAAGGATTATCACCTAAGCAACAGGCATCAGGTTATCTAAAGTCAAGATGAAGGAAAGAATATTGCCGGGCGAGGCCGAGGTGGGTGGATCACAAGGTCAAGAGATCGAGACCATCCTGGTCAACATGGTGAAACCCCGTCTCTACTACACACATAAAAAATTAGCTGAGCATGGTGGTGCATGCCTATAGTCCCAGCTACTCGGGAGGCTGAGGCAGGAGAATTGCTTGAACCCAGGAGGTGGAGGTTACGGTGAGCTGAGATCGTGCCATTGCACTCCAGCCTGGGTAACAAGAGCGAAACTCTGTCTCAAAAAAAAAAAGAATATTAAGAGCTATGAGACAAAAGCATCAGGTACTATAAGGGAAAACCTATCAGATTAACAGCAGATTTCTCAGTAGAAACCCTATAAGCTAGAAGGGATTGAGGTCCTATCTTTAGCCTTCTTAAGCAAAACAATTATCAGCCAAGAATTCTCTATCTAGCGAAACTAAGCTTCATAAGTGAAGGAAGGATAGTCTTTTTCAGACAAACAAATGCTGAGAGAATTCACCACTACCAAGTCAGCACTACAGAAACTGCTACAAGAAGCTCTAAATCTTGAAACAAATATTTGAAGTACACCAAAATATAATCTCCTTAAAGCATGAATCTTACAGGACCTATAAAACAACAACACAATGAAAAAAACTCAGGGTATTCAGGCAACAAATAGCATGATGAATAGAGTAGTACCTCACATCCCAATACTGATGTTGAATGTAAATAGCCTAAATGGTCCACTTAAAAGATACAGAATGGCAGAGGGAATAGGAATTCACCAACCAAGTATCTGCTGTCTTCAAGAGACTCATCTGACATATAAGGACTCACATAAACTTAAGGTAAAGGGGTGGAAAAAGGTATTCCATGAAAATGGATACCAAAAGTGAGCAGGAGTAGCTATTCTTATATCAGACAAAACAGATTTAAAGCAACGGCAGTTAAAAAAAAAACAAAGAGGGACACTAAATAATGATAATTTTAAAAACCTAGTCCAACAGGTAAATATCACAATCCTAAATATATATGCACCTAACACTGGAGCTCCCACATTTATAAAACAAGTACTACTAGACCTAAGAAATGAGACAGACAGTAACACAATAATAGTGGGGGACTTCTATACTCCACTGACAACACTAGACAGGTCATCAAGACAGAAAGTCAACAAAGAAACAATGGACTTAAACTATACCCTACAACAAATAGAGTTAACAGATATTTACAGAACATTCTACCAAACAACTGCAGAATATACATTCTATTCATCAGCACATGGAACATTCACCATGATAGACCCTATAATAAGCCATAAAACAAAACAAAAAATTATTAAGAAAATTGAAATTATAGCAAGAACTCTCTCAAACCACAATGGAATAGAATTGAAAATCAACTCCAAAAGGAATCCTCAAATGCATGCAAATACATGAAAATTCAATAATCTGCTCCTGAATGATTGTTGGGTCAACAGTGAAATCAAGATGGAAATTTAAAAATTATTTGAACTGAATAATAATAGTGACACAACCTATCAAAACCTCTGGGATACAGCAAAGGCAACGCTAAGAGGAAGGTTCCTTGCATTAAATGCCTACATCAAAAAATCTGAAAGAGCACAAATGGACAATCTAAGGTCACACCTCAAGGAGCTAGAGAAACGAGAACAAACCAAACCCAAACCCAGCACAAGACAACCAAGATCAGAGCAGAAGTAAATGAAACTGAAACAAACAAACAAAAAAACCAAAAGATAAATGAAACAAAAATCTCGTTCTTTGAAAAGATAAATGAAATTGATAGGCCATTAGCAAGATTAAGCAAGAAAAGAAGAGAGAAGATCAAAATAAGCTCAATTAGAAATGAAACAGGAGATATTACAACTGATACCACCGAAATACAAAAGATCACTCAAGGCTTCTATGAACACCTTTATGTGCATAAACTAGAAAACCTAGAGGACATGGATAAATTCCTGGAAATATACAACCCTCCTAGATTAAACCATGAAGAAATAGAACCTCTGAACAGACCAATGACAAGCAGTGAGATTGAAATGATAATTAAAAAGTTACCAGTGAAAAAAGCCCAAGACCAGAGAGATTCACAGCTAAATTTTATCAGACATTCAAAGAAAAATTGGTACCAATACTATTGACACTATTCCAAAAGACAGAGAAAGAGGGAATCCTCCTTAAATCATTCTATGAATCCAGTATCACCCTAATACCAAAACCAGGAAAGGACATAACAAAAAAAACAAAACTAAAGAACAATATCCCTGACGAACATAGATGCAAAAATCCTCAACAAAATACTAGCTAACCAAATCCAACAGCATATCCAAAAGATAATCAACCATGATCAAATGGGTTTCATAACAGGGATGCAGGGATGGTTTAACATCTGCAAGTCAATAAATGTGATATACCACATAAATAGAATTTAAAAAAATCACAAGATCATCTCAATAGATGCAGAAAAAGCATTTGACAAAATTCTGCATCGCTTTATGATTAAAACCCTCAGGAAAATCATAGAAGGGACATACCTTAAGGTAATAAAAGCCAACTATGACCAACTCACCATCAACATGATACTGAATGGGGAAAAGTTGAAAGCATTTCCTCCGAGAACTGGAACAAGACAAGGATGCCTACTTTCACTATTCAACATAGTATTGGAAGTCCTAGCCAGAGCAATTAGACAAGAGAAAGAAATAAACGGCATCTAAACTGGTAAAGATGAAGTCAAACTTTTGCTGTTTGCTGATGACATGATCGTATGCCTAGAAAACCCTAAAGACTCATTCAAAAAGCTCCTGGAACTGGTAAATGAATTCAGCAAAATTTCAGGATAACAAAATTAATGTACACAAATCAGTAGCCCTGCTATACACCAACAGCAACCAAGCTGAGAATAATGGATTTCCAGGAAAAATCCCCAAATCCATGACCCCGTATCTATACCATACATTGGATGATTTTTTTTTTTTTTTTTGAGATGGAGTCTCCCTTTGTCACCAGGCTGGAGTGCAGTGGCACGATCTCATCTCACTGCAACTTCTACCTCCCGGGTTCAAGCGAGTCTCCTGCCTCAGCCTCCCCAGTAGCTGGGACTACAAACGCGTGCCACCACACCTGGCTAATTTTTTGTAGAGATAGGGTTTCACCATGTTAGCCAGGATGGTCTCAATCTCTTGACCTTGTGATCCGCCCGCCTTCGCCTCCAAAAATGCTGGGATTACAGGCATGAGCAACCGCACCCAGCCTGGATGACTATTATTCACTTAATTTCCTAAATTGAGGGTCATATATATTTCAGTATTTTTAATGTATTTCCTATACAGCTCAGATCATACTGTGTACATATGTTTTCACTTTCCTTTTTCCCTTACTGTGTCTTAAACATTTGCTGATGTCACTGAGACTGCAAACATCCCTGCTAATGGCAGCCTAGCATTTCATGATACTGATGCACCATGGTACTATGTGCAGCGTTCACAGCTTGATAGTCTTCCAGCGTTTGTCTATTTCTCTTTTCAGCCCCATGGCACAGGGACCACTTATCATTAGGATCCTATTATCTTATACCACAAAGCACAGCAACCTCAGAGAGCCTTGATCAGTTTTTGTTTTTGCTCAGCCCTTCCAAATGCATTGCCAAGTCACTCGTGTTTGGGCCCCATCAGAATACCAATTATGTCCACACCCAGACTGCAAGGTGTATGTTGCTAATACATATATTTGTCTGCTGTAAAGTTCTAGATTGAGGGAGAAACAATTATTTGTCCCCCATTCCCTTCAGTTCCTCCTTGCCTGCAATAATTTCCTTTTTCTTAGCACTGTCTCTGAATCCTGTCTCTTTAATTTTCAGTTTACTCTTTCTAGTCTCACCAGTTCCATGAAGTTTTTTCAACCACTCTCGCCCACATTAATAACTCCCTCCAGGGAACCGTCTGCACCTTCACTTTAGTACTTTATTGCTAATCATCTTGTATTATTCTTTGTTTCTTTTACTGTAGATTATAAGTGCATGAAGAGCAGAAATGCTCTTAGAATTCTTTTCCTCTCCTATGGGGCAAAGCGCAGAAAGGTGACATACAATAAATTAGCTGAATGGAGCAGAGTTGAAGTGCAAGTAGGCTAAAGTGAGATTTTCCTTTTTGAATAACAACAATACAACATTTGGAGTATGTTCAATATCCAAAGCAAGAATTTAAACCATGTCATTTTGTCATCATCTGAATTAAATATTAGTAAAAAATGTTGCTACTTACTCAGAATTCGTGCAAACCCAAAGTCACAAATCTTGATTATTCCTTGCTTAGTTATTAGAATATTTTCAGGTTTTACATCTCTGTGAATACACTGTAAAATCATTATTTGATTATTTTTCTGAACCACCAAAATGACAAAGAATAAACATTAACTACTAGTTTAAACAACAGACGCACAACTTATGAGATAAAAACAAATACGGGCTTCCTTAATTTTTCTAAAAGAACTTAAATTGGCAAACTTTCACTTGTAAATCTTGTCATATCTAAGTTTAAAAAATTATTAAAATATTGTTTTATTATTGAAAAAACTTAAAATTATAATTGTATAAGAAAACTGTGTCTGATTTTTTTTTTTTTTTTTTTTAAAGAAGGAAGTATCAGGCTGGGTGTGGTGGCTCATGTCTATAATCTCAGCACTTCAAGAGGCCCAGGCGGGAGGAAAACTTGAGGCCAGGAGTTTGAGTCCAGTCTGGGCAATGCAGTGAGACCCTTTCCCTACAAAAAAAGTTTAAAAATTAGCCAGGCATGGGGGCATGCGCTTTTGATTCTAGCTACTCAGGAGGCTGAGGCAGAAGGATCATTTGCACCTGGAAGGTTGAGGCTGCAGTGAGCTATGATCACACTGCACTGCAGCCTGAGCAACTGAGCTAGAGTCTATATATAAAAAAAAAATTCAAGAAGAGAGTATCATACAATTATTTCTTTCACATTTTGCTGGGCCCTATTTATCCTGTAAGACATAAAACCCTAAACGAGATTAGACTCAGAGTACCTCTAATAACTGCTGTCACTCAAGAGTCACAATTCAGGTTGAAAAACTATTGCAGGTTTGAGAAATTAGAAAAACATTTAAATGATAACAAAAAGCAAAATTCACTTCTAATTAGAATGCCATATTATTTATCATTCAAATCAGGACACTTCCAAGTGTGAAAGAGGGGCCTATTAAAAATCACAGGACAACAGGCACAAGCCAGGACTGCCCTGGGCCAGCTGGGACGCACAGTCTCCGACTTAGCAGAGATTCCGAGGCATTCCGCGTCAGGGGATGGGGATCACTTCCACCTCCTCACCATGGAGCTAGCCTGGAACAATCAGCAACACTTCTGAGTCAGAATCCCTACTGAGAAAGTGAGACCCCACTACGAGGCACTCTGACCTCAAAGAAGCTTTGTTTTTTGTTTTGTTTTGTTTTTTGAGACGGGGTCTCACTGTATCACCCAGGCTGGAGTGCAATGGTGCGATCTCAGCTCACTGCAGCCTCCGCCTCCCGGGTTCAAGTGAGTCTCCTGCCTCAGCCTCCCGAGTAGCTTAGACTACAGGTGTGTCCCAAGTAGCTAGGATTACAGGTGCTCGTCACCATGCCGGCTAATTTTGTATTTTTAGAAGAGATGGGTTTCACCATGTTGGCCAGGCTGGTCTTGAACTACTGAGCTCAAGTGATCTGCCGCCTCGGCCTCCCAAAGTTTTGAGATTACAGGCGTGAGCCACTGCGCCTGGCCCCCGCTATTCTTTCATATGCAGCAGACTTACAATTTGCTGCCTCATCATAATGACCCTGAATGAAGCAGAGGCTCCTGGCTAGACAGGAGCTGCTGGGCTACGGGCCTGGGTGAAGGCAGGCTGAGCATGGGCATTCCAGAAATGGGCTTCCATGTTGCGGCTTTACTCTTCAGAACTTTCCAGTTTATCCACGCTCCCAAAAAAAGAAAATGGATGAAAATAATATCGATCTCCACAACTGGGCCCTCACAGGGAACTCTGTACTTTTCAGAGCACTTTCAGTTCAAAGCATGGATTATTTCATCCTTGCAACAATCCTGTGATTGCAAGTGGTCACTGACAGAGTCCATGAATTAAGTGTCGCAATAATCAACTCCTGCCTCCTTCTCTACTATGCCATCGGGCCCTTTAAGTATTTCTGTCAAATTGACAATTCTGAAACGATTTTCTTTGCTTCTCTAATAGCTATCTAGAAAGAGAAAAAGCTGAGCCCTAAATTCATTTTAGGTTCCAGAAATGACACTGGTAACAGGAGCTTGTTCCTACTTAGTCTCAATTACTGTCAACTGCTTCGCAATCTGTATGAAGAGCAGTGAGAAGAAACTTTTTTAGGTCTCTTAAAAGTACTAAGGCCATAGATACTAATTTAAAAAAATACATAGGCTCAGCATGGTGGCTGATGACTGTAATCCCAGCACTTTGGAAGGCCAAGGTGGGCAGATTGCTTGAGCTCAGGAGTTCGAGACCAGCCTATGTCCAATAGTGAAACTCCATCTCTACAAAAAATACAAAAAGCAGCCAGTTGTAGTGGCATGTACCTTTAGTCCCAGCTACATAGGAGGCTGAGATGGGAGGATGGCTTGCCCCCAGGAGGTAGAGGTTGTAGCGAGCCAAGATGGCACTACTGCACTCTAGCCTGGGTGACAGAGTGAGACCCTGTCTCAAAAAAAAAATTGTTGGAATATAAATGAACATAGTTTTGATATCCTTTTAAGCAACACACTTATGAAACAGACTAACACTCTTCGTCAGTAACACAGTTGGTGATTACATTAGAACAGGCTATGTTCCTTAAATGAGTTTGCATCAAATTCTAGAATTTTCTAGACTATGTGTAGCATTACCAAGTAAATGGATTTACATCGATATCTGTCCATTGGCCTATACATCTGTTTTCTGGATCTAATCCATGTGAAATTTATAGCACTTATTTTTTGACCAAATATACAAAGGGAAATGAAGTGTTGACATATCCCAAAGAAACAGGAAAATGTATTGGTATAGGAGCAGGTAAGAGAAGTTACCGATAAAGAGTGAGAGGATACTGAAGAAATTAAAAAGTGAGTAAAAATAATTGGAACCTAGCTGGCATAGTGGCTCATGTCTGTAATCCCACCACTTTGGGAGGCCGAAGCAGGCGGGTCACCTGAGGTCAGGAGTTCGAGACCAGCCTGGCCAACGTGGTGAAACCCTGTCTCTACTAAACATACAAAAATTAGCCAGGTGTGGGGGTGGGTGCCTGTCATCCCAGCTACTCGGGGGGCTGATGCAGGAGAATTGCCTGAACCCGGGAAGTGGAGGCTGCAGTGAGCCAAGATCGAGCCCTGCACTCCAGCCTGGGCTACAAAGTCAGACTCCGTTTCAAAATAGATAAATAAATAAAAATTTAAAAATACGCAAATAAAATAAAAATAAAATAAAAAATTGGAACCATAAGAAACAGGATGTAGGGGGATGAAGATGCTTAGACATACAGCATTCACCTACTCCACTGCAAAGCCACGTTCCGTGCAAACTCTCTGCAATGCCTCTTTCAATCAGCTTATTTTCCCTCAAAGAACAAAAAACATGCAAGTCTCTTAACAAAATAATTTTAATAAATTGAGTTTTATACACAGCTTTTAGCAAACATTGCTCAGGTTGGGTTGTTGTGGCTGACGGGCAATTTTTTTTTTTTCTCTCACAAGCCAGCCAAGAGAGAGATCCATGATATTTTAAAACTGACTTTTAACTTTAAAATCATCTCTGCAAACTTGCACATCAGAAATTGCTTCTTAAATAGCCTGATAAAACAATAAATAGTTTTTTATTATCTGAGAAATTTATTTTCTCTTTGAGGCTGAGGCATGGATGCTCATACAGCAAGGAGAGAGAAAAAGGACCCCCTCCTTGACAACCAAAACATAGATAGCAACAAGATGCTGAAGGATGTTGCAGCCTGACCCACTCCTATCACAGAAGTCATTTTTGCCAGCTGGGCATTATGGCTAATGCCGTAATCCTAACTCTTTAGGAGGCCAAGGTAGGAGGATCGCCTTTGGAGGTCCGGGTTTTGAGATCACCCTGGGCAACACAATGAGACTATCTCTACAAAAAAAAATTTTTTTTAATTGGCCATGCATGGTGGCATATGCCTGTGGTGCCAGTTCCTTGGGAGGCTGAGGTGGAAGGATTGCTTGAACATGGGAGGCCCAGGTTGCAGTGAACCGTGAAGGTGCCACTGCATTCTAGACTGGGCAACAGAGCAAGACCCTGTCTCAGAAAAAAAAATAAGAAAAAATAAGTCACTTTTGCCATTTTGAGATGAAGCCCCTTTTCTCTAATCAATACATCAAATATATAAAAATCCATGGGTTCATTATGGTGGTAAATGGATCACTTTGGTTACCTCACTCTAGCGATATTGTAGTATAAAACAGAACAAAATGAGTAGGTATTTCCTTAAGGCCTGTGCTTCTCCAAATTTAATGTGCACCTGGAGCTCTTGTTAAAATGCAGACTCTGATTCAGCAGGTCTGTAGTGGACGTCAGATTGAGCAGTTCTAACAAGCTCCCAGGTGATCTCTATGATCCATGCTTGGAGTAGCAAGGCCTGAATCCCTTGCTACTTTAACCTTCAGTGTCCTGCTTAGGATTATCGCCGTGCCTGGCCTGAAAAATTATCTATTTTAAATAGAGGCCATAGATTATCAATCAGAAGCTTTCCGTGTTTTAGAGCTTAAGCTATAGAATGTGTTGTTCCAAGCAGAGAAATGATGGCAGTTGTATTGATCTACACTAATGTTTGGGTCCACTGGACATAGAAAGTCACGGTCAGGCAGTTTGGGTTGACTGACTGATGAGCTGACTGATTCATTCATCCATCCATCCGTCCGTCCGTCCGTCCAATTATTTAATAAATATTTATAGAAAACAATCCAATTTAGGTATTAGAGAGATACAAAGATAAAGCAGCCACAGACATTGCATTCAAGCACCAAGTACCCAGGAAACTGTTTGGTTATATAGGGATAAAGTATAAACACTTGTGGTAAGTGGTATTTTTAGAAATCATTTTAACTATCTGCAAAACTCCTGCAGCAACTTTGATACCTCCTATAGCATGGTGGGAAGCAACAGAGATAGGGACTCAGTTTGGCATCATCTTTTTTTTTTTTTTTTTTGAGACGGAGTTTCACTCTTGTTACCCAGGCTGGAGTGCAATGGCGCTATCTCGGCTCACCGCAACCTCCGCCTCCTGGGTTCAATCAATTCTCCTGCCTCAGCCTCGCGAGTAGCTGGGACTACAGGCATGCGCCACCATGCTCAGCTAATTTTTGTATTTTTAGTAGAGACGGGGTTTCATCTTGTTGACCAGGATGGTCTTGATCTCTTGACCTCGTGATCCACCCACCTCGGCCTCCCGAAGTGCTGGGATTACAGGCGTGAGCCACCGCGCCCGGCCCCATCATCTTTATTAAGTATTAGAAAGCACAATTTGCATCATGAAAAACAGGTTTACTGGTTTGTAAAAAATGTCCCTCTGCATTAATAGAAAATAAAAGCTTTTGGCCAGGCGCAGTGGTTCATGCCTGTAATCCCAGCACTTTGGGAGGGTGAGGTGGGTAAATCATGAGGTCAGGAGTTTGAGACCAGCATGGCCAAGAAGGTGAAACCCCATCTCTACTAAAAATACAAAAATTAGCTGGGCGCGGTGGCAGGTGCCCATAATCCCAGTTACTCGGGAGGCTGAGGCAGGACAATCACTTGAATCTGGGAGGTGGATGTTGCAATGAGCCGAGATTACGACACTGCACTCTAGCCTGGGAGACAGAACAAGACTCTGTCCCAAAAAAAAAAAAGAAAGAAAGAAAAGAAAAGCTTTTGATTTAACCTAATAAAAACTTCACTGACTTTCCTAAAACTAAAGAAAGCTTCCCCTCCATACTGAAATGTATTTCCGTGATCTTATACTTTCTTTTTCAGCAATCCTAGACTGCTATGATAGACATTCTGCTGGCAACAAAACTGACCATATGGTACTCTGTATCATTGCCTCAGTACTGTCTCTGTCTAGGCACCAACTCAAAAGGTCTAGAGATGTTTTTTAAAAGCTATCATTGGCTGAGTGCAGTGGTTCACACCTGTAATCCCGGCACTTTGGGCAGCCAACACAGGAGTCTGAGGCCAGCCTGGGTAAGATAGTGAGACCCCCGTCTCTCCAAAAAAAAAATATTGGCACATGCCTGTAGTCCCAGCTACTGAGGGAGGCTGAAGTGGGAGAATCACTTGAGCCCAGGAATTTGAGGCTGAAGTGTGCTATGATCACGCTACTGCACTCCAGCCTGGGCAACAGAACAAGACTGCCTCAAAAATATAATGATATATAGCAAAGGTACCAGCAGCCAACTTAAAAGAAGCTCTCATTGGCCTAAGATGGGAAAATCTGAGCATCAGAGAGACCAATAACAGCAAAGGATTGAAAACACAACATAAAACTCGTGTTTATAATGGTGCTCCAGCCACCTCGCCCCAAAACCTGTCATTGTTGCTAAGATACCAACTCATCACTCTTAGTGTTGATAAATAAAAGTAGCCAGAGTCCATGAGGGTGAGTTGTTTTCCATACAATTCCAATTAATAAATGCAGAAGGAATAGTAGAATTAGAAAATTACTATCATGAAATACTAGATACAGGCAATAATCATCACTCGATGCTAAAACCATCACAGAACAAGGTTGACAGGGAAAATGATAATGGAAGGGACCAAACACATACTTCCTGAGCTCAGTAATCAGTGTCAACTGTTGTGAAAGTGGGACAACCAGATGCCAAACGCCTCACAATGCGGAGGCAATCGGAGGTATACAGCACCACACAGGAGGTATTCTTATCTAAGAAAAGGCTGAACCTGAATATGACCGAGCCTCTAGATGTAAACTCCAATTTACAGGAACTACAAGTGAAAGAACAAGTTAAGTTACATACAGAAAACAGTTGGCCAAAATTATTTCTCTAACATAGTTGTATTCAAAGTGTGGTTCTTGAACCAGCAGCTTCAGTAGCATGTGGGAAAATATGAGAAATGCACATTCTTGGGACCCTACTGCAGACCTACTGATTGAGAAACTCTGGGGGCGGGGCCCAGGAAGCTGTGTTTTAACAAGCCCTCCTTGCATGCATCATTTTGATGCATGCTCAAGCTTGATAACTACGGCTATACAAAATTAACGGAAATGATTTTTAAAAAGGAAAGGGAGCCGGGCGCGGTGGCTCACGCCTGTAATCCCAGCACTTTGGGAGGCTGAGGCGGGTGGATCACGAGGTCAAGAGATCGAGACCATCCTGGTCAACATGGTGAAACCCTGTCTCTACTAAAAATACGAAAAATTAGCTGGGCATGGTGGCGCGTGCCTGTAATCCCAGCTACTCAGGAGGCTGAGGCAGGAGAATTGCTTGAACCCAGGAGGCAGAGGTTGCGGTGAGCCGAGATCGCGCCATTGCACTCCAGCCTGGGTAACAAGAGTGAAACTCCGTCTCAAAAAAAAAGGAAAGGGAAGGGGGACTTAGATTGCTATAGAGTAAAGGACTTAAGAGATATAAAAAATAAAAAAACAAGTATCATGGGGGATTACACCACCAGTATCCTGAAAAATTATTATTATTGTTGTTATTTTTGGAGACAGGTTCTCACTCTGTTGCCCAGGCTGGAGAGCAGTGTTGTGATCTCGGCTCACTGCAATCTCTGCCTCCTGGGTTCAAGTGATTCTCCAGCCCCAGTCTCCCAAGTAGCTAGGATTACAGGTACGTGCCACCATGGCTGGCTAATTTTTTTTTTTTTTTTTTGAGATGGAGTCTCGCTCTCTTGCCCATGCTGGAGTGCAGAGGCGCGATCTTGGCTCACTGCAACTGCCACATCCCGGGTTCAAGCAGTCCTCTGCATCAGCCTCCCGATTAGCTGGGATTACAGGTGCCTACACACCATGCCTAATTAATTTTTTTGTATTTTTAGTAGAGATGGGGTTTCACCATCTTGGCCAGGCTGGTGTTGAACTCCTGAGCTCAAAGCCATCTCCCCACATTGGCCTCCCAAAGTGCTGGGATTAAAGGCGTGAGCCCCTACACTGGCCCTGAAAAATGCTAGCTCAATTTAAAAATATTCACAGGAGTCACTAGCACTATGGCAAAAGGAATCATTACATTTATTCAAATTTTTAATTCATAAGGAATGAGCAATTTGATTCTTACAGAAATTGGAAAAGGGCCATGAATAATGCATCACTTTTTTAATAAATCATATTTTGACTTTCTTTTGTTATTTCCTTTTCTTCTTTTTTGCAGAGACAGGGTCTTGCTATATTGTCCTGGCTGGTCTCAAACTCTGGGGCTCACGTGATCCTCCCACCTCAGCCTCCCAAAGTGCTGGGATCACAGGCTCAACTTCCTTTTGTTTCACTTCTTTGGCTCTTACTTTCCCTTTGTCTTCAACTCTCTAACAAAACCCTGAGCTATTTAGAAGAAAAAAGTCATCATGAAGAAATTAACAAATACATTAGAAAATGTTACTTACATTATGTTTATGACAGAAATTAAGAGCTTGAAGCGTTTGCCATAATACACTTTTGATCACTCCATTAGCAATTCTGAGGGAAAAAAATAAAAAAGGAAATGAAAACTCCTAGGATAGAGTTCCAGAAGCAAGGGCTGGGAACAGAAGTGGCATGGTGAGGGATGCAACACCGTGGAGAGGGGCCCTAACGAAAGATGTAAATGAAAATTGGGCTTTACTATCGTTTATTATAGTTACATAATTTCCTTTTGTAATTTCAATTTTTTACATATGTAAAATGATACATGCTTATGAAGATTAAAAAATATAGAAAACTAAAGGAGTAAAACATGTTGGGTCAAATCTTCCTACCCCAAAACAACTGCTATAACTTCTGGTGGCTGTCTCTTCAGGCATCTCTGTTCCTCTCTCTCCCTGTCTCTCTCTCTCTTTTTTTTGAGACAGGGTCTGGCTCTGTCACCCTGGCTGGAGTGCAGTGGCACAATCTCAGCTCACTGCAACTTCCTCCTTCCAGGTTCAAGTGATTCGATTCACCTGCCTCAGCTTCCCGAGTAGTTGGGATTACAAGCATGTGCCACCATATCTGACTAATTTTTGTATTTTTGGTAGAGCCGAGGTTTCTCCATGTTGGCCAGGCTAGTCTTGAATTCCTGACCTCAGAAGATCTGTCTGCCTCAGCCTCCGAAAGTGCTGGGATTACAGGTGTCAGCCACTACTCTCAGCCAGTATCTACTTTTTAACTTTAATTTAAAAATAAATACATTCGTATGGTCAAATTTTAAACGTATAAACCTATATATATGAAGTCTCTCTGACATCTACCTAGCCACCCATTTATTTTCTTTAATTTCACCCCTGACCACTTTGAGAAACATTTTATGCATAG
The DNA here is from genome assembly GCF_030222135.1 of Aotus nancymaae. Taxonomy (NCBI): domain Eukaryota; kingdom Metazoa; phylum Chordata; class Mammalia; order Primates; family Aotidae; genus Aotus; species Aotus nancymaae. Next base: position 38,005,900 of record NW_026988471.1, read on the forward strand.
AGTACAAACACCAACATGTACACACATATTTTAGTGGCTCCAGAGGAGATCATCATATGGACATGTAAAAATTTACTTAGTCTCCATTGATGAGCAGTTAAGTTCAGCCAATTTTTATTTCTAGAAATTCTTCAACGAATATCTGTAATCATCCATCTTATGATATTTATGAAATTATCTTCTTAAGATAAGCTCCAGAAGTGGGATATCTGAGACCAATGGTAGGCATGCATTACATTTTGATCCTGCAAGGATATAATTCAGGTAGACCCGAGACTTGGTTTTGCAGGGAAAAAAGTATACTTGGAAGACAGCTCTTCAATTCATCCAACTCATGTTGGCAGTAAACACTCAAGTTATTTTGTAATAGTTACTCGTCCCTGGTAAGCAGGTAGGTTTATAGCCCAAAATGAGGCCAGGGAGAATAAATATCCCATAAGAATGAGAGGGTGAGAGCTTCTTGTTCCTGGCAGACTCATCCCTCTGTGTAGAAAATATTGAGAAGTATCATGGGCAGCTGTATTTTCCACTGGGGATTGGGAATCCGGGCAACTTATTCTGTCTGGGAGTATTCTACTTTACGTAACCATCTCTAAAAATTATAGCAATTACGTTCTCTGGAACTTTTCTGTTGGTAGCTTTCCATCACTCACATCACTGTCCTATGATGATGCCTTCACATTTTCATACTGCCAAACAACCCTTTCTGAGGAAGGTTATACCCATTTTCACTCCCACCAAACGTCTGTGCATGAAAGTCCCTGTCTCCTCATTGTCTTGCCAACATTTGGTTTTGCCAATGTTATGTTTGCCAATCTGTGGTTAAAATAAAAAGATGTCTCATTGTGGTTTTTAGTTGTATTTCACTAATTTTTGTGATTATTATTTTTCATGCCCTTATTGGATGCTACATTTTTTCTTTTGTGCAATTCCATTTCATGGCCTTTATTGCTTTTTAAATTGGTTTGTTTACTGTTTTCTTACTGATTTAGAAAGACTCAAGGTATATCACAGTCTGTTATACATGCTGCAAATATTTTTCTCAGTGTTGTTTATCTTTCAGCCCTGTTGACAGAGGTGCGGCTGTTATTTGCATGTTTTTCAAAAATCTGAAACGTAAGGGTTTCTTTCACTAAATGCCCACTGTAAGGATTTTGTTAATTAAAAAAATTAAATTATGTAATACCCCAAACATATCCATCACTCAGATTTAATATTTTGTGATATTTGGATATTTAAGTAGTATATTTAGATCACTTTTTAAAAATTGAACATGCAGCTGGTCCGATGGGAGTGGGTTATCAGAACTTATTAACATTAGTGTCACTAAAGTTGGTACACAATCCCCCACTGCTAAATTTGACTGGCTTTTAAAATTAAATAAATAAAAATAAAAAACTGAACATGCGCAGATGTAGCTGACTTTACAGAACAGTGGGAAGGCCTATGCATGACTCAGTTATGACACTAGCTACAAGATACCACCATGCGAGGCTGAAGTATATGCAGAGAAACAGCAAGCAACGTACACAGCTATTTTCTTCAGAGCAGTTTCCTCATCTTGTACCACAATTACTGTGGCACATCCTTGACATCAGTGGCCCAGTGACAACCCTTTGACTCTAGTTCTCCTAATTATTAATATTATGAATGTACCTAATTCTCATGATTAAATCCCTTTCCACTTGAAATGTCTATTTCCAGCATTTGAATTCTGATATAACTTTATTCTTCCCCCGACTTAACCTAGGGCCAAACCTGAAACAACATTGTTTACATTTTAAAAATATGAGGCAGAGGCTGGGTGCGGTGGCTCACACCTGTAATCCAAGCACTTTGGAGGCCAAGGCGGGTGGATCACCTGAGGTCGGGAGTACAAGACCAGCCTGACCAACAAGGCGAAACCCCGTCTTTAAAAAAAAAAAAGAAAAAATACGAGGCAGAAAGGATAGTATAGCCATTTTGTGCACTGTGAGACAGGTTGCTTGAGTTCAAATCCCAGATATGCTGCTTCCTACTTTTACAATCTTGAACATGTTATCTAAACTCTGTGCCTTTAGTTTTCCTCATGTGTAATCATAGAGTGATATCTCATAAGTTTATCGAGAAATCTATCCCCTTAATGTCTGGTTTTAACACCCACATGGGTTCTGGATATACAGGTCTGAGATTGGATAAGGCCAGTTGATGGGACTGAGACCCCTGCAAAAAGACGGAAGAGGTGCAGAAGAATAGCAGAGGCCCCGAGGAGAGAAAGAACTGCGAGTGTGGGGAAAACAGTATGAGGCCAGTGTGGCTGACGCATGAGTGAAGAAGCTGGGAAGGCTGGCACAGACCAGTCCATGGAGGGCCTCAGAGATCTAGATCTCGATAAGAAATTTGGATTTTATGCTAAATTCAAAACCATTGAAAGAAATCAAGCAAGGAAGTGACAAAATATGGAGAATGGATTTCTAGGGGGCAACATACATAGAGAGAGAGAAATTAAGAGGCTAATTCAATAACCCAGCTGAGATTTGGACACTTAGATTATGGTGGCAGCAGTGAGAGGAAGGGAAATGGATTTCAGTCCTTGGGAGGGTCTAGCGAGGGTGGAACACATGCTTCTACTGATGCAAGAACGGAACACTGGTCTGATCGGGATCTAAGAGACTACAGGTGCAGGAGAGTAAGTACTGGAATTGGAAAACAAGGTAGGGGCTAGGATTCAGAAACTGCAAAGTCCCAATTATTAGCCTTAATAACACGGACCCGAGAATGAAGTAATTTCATAGGGAAGTCCTGAGCTATTTAAAGGCATCTCACAGGAAGTGCCCCCATTTGGTTCAGCGAGGTTCCAAGAAGGCAGATTCCATCGGGGCAAAACACCACCACTGATCGTGCAAAGAGAAGCTGGCCATCAAAGAGAACCGCAAACCAACACCACTGACCGTGCGAACAGAAGACAGGCATCAAAGAGAATACACATCCACGCGGTGCTGAGTCCAGAAAGATAGAGCGCCGCAGCACTGCTCAGCCACAGGCAGCATTTTTCAAAGCATCTTGGAGCCAAATAAACTTTTGGTGAAATCAACCGGATGCTCGATGTTTAAATATTATATTTTGGGCAAGTACAAAACCAAATATTCAGTTGGTGCAAAAGTAGTGGAGGTTTCTGCCACTGAAAGTAATACTAAAAGTCATAATGAAGGCCTGAAAGCAAACGTGAGACATCACAGTTCAAGTCTGAATGGGTTAACAAGAAAGGGTAACATGATGGGGGAATTCAGACTGAACTGCCCAGAATATGCTCTTTGAGGCACTCAGGGGAAGATACGATGCTGACGTCAGAAGTCATTGCCTGTAAGTTTGTTATAAAAACTGAACAGGAGAAGCTTGATTTCATTTTTATTACCCAAGATGAACTCAGTCCTTCTCAGTAAATCTTTCCTAGCCTAGAATGAAATCCAGCCTTGTTTCTATGGCCTACCAGGCTGTGGATAACATTTTACCTCTATTTCCCTTCCCAACTTTATCTCCTATCACATCCCAAAGTCACTCCATCCAGCCCATTAGTTTCTGCTATTCTCTGAACATGCCAGGCTTATTTACACCTTCAATCTTTGTGCTTACTGTTCCTTCTACTCCCTTTTCATGATGAGTAATTTTCTGTGTTCACTTGACTAGGTTAAGGGATGCCCAGACAGCTGGTAAAACATTATTTCTGCCAGATGTGGTGGCTCATGCCTGCAATTCCAGCACTTTGGGAGGCTGAGGCAGGAGGATTGCTTGAGCCCAGGAGTTTGAGACCAGTTTGGGCAACATGGCAAGACCCCATCTCTATTCAAAGTTTCAAAACTAGCCAGACATAACGGTGAGTGTCCCAGCTGCTCAGGAGGCTCAGGCAGGAGGATTACTTGAGTCCAGGAGTTTGAGGCTGCAGTGAGCCATGTTCAGGCCACTGCAGAGAGTGAGATGAGTGAATGAGACCCTCTCTTTAAAAAAAAAAGAAAAAACCCAAAACATCATTTGTAGGTGTGTCTGTAAGGGTGTTTCTGGAAGGGATTCACATTTGAATCAGTAGACTGAGTAAAGAAGACCCACCCACAATGGTGAGGGCAGGCAGGCATCATTACACTTGTTGAGGGCCTGGATACAACAAAAAGGCAGAGGAAGGGCTGCTTCTCTCTCTTTCCTTGAGCTGGGACATCCATCTTCTCCTGCCCTTGGACGTGGAAGCTCCTGGCTCTCAGGCCTTTGGACTTTGAAACTCTCTGTCCCCTAGCTCTTGGGCCTTAGGACTTGGCCTGAATGAGACCGCCGGCTTTCCCGGTTCTCTGGCTTGCAGATGGCAGATTGCGGAACTTCTCTCCCTGTTTAATCACACAAGTCAATATCCATAATAAATCTCCTGTTATCAGTACCTCTATGTATCCCATTGCTTTTGTTTCTCTGAAGAACCCTAACTAATACACCTCCCTGGGTATTCTCTAATTCCACGCTGTGCTTTATTTTTCTTCAAAGACTCATAACTCTTCTTTATTGTTGGACTACATCAGAATGTAAATTCCACAAGGGCAAGGACTTTCTCTCGTCCACTGTTGTAGCCCCAGCACCTAGAACAAGACCTGGAACCTAATAGTGCTCCATTAAGCTTGTTTCTCTGGTACTCCCACAAATTTTCTAAACTAACACCCTGCGACAAGTCTCTTTCTCTTTAAACTAGCTAGAGTGAATTCTGTTGTTGAATCCTGACCAATTCAGGACATGGTACCAGAAGTGAATATGGGAAACAATCCCAAGGCCGTGAGAATCTAGGACTGCGTGTCTGATGTAATGGGGTCTGAAGGGCAGCATCTAATTGCCATTAATGGCTGGGATACTGGCAGATGGCCACCCAGTGATGAAACAGGTATTTATTTATTTATTTGTATTTGCATTTTTTGGAGACAGAGTCTTACTCTGTAACTCAGACTGGAGTGCAATGGAGTGATCTTGGCTCACTGCAACCTCTGCATCCTGGGTTCAAGCAATTCTCCTGCCTCAGTTTCCCGAGTAGCTGGGACTACAGGTGCCCACCACCACGTCTGGCTAATGTTTTGTATTTTAGTAGAGACGGGGTTTCACCATGTTGCTCAGAGTGGTCTCAAATCCTGATCACAAGCAATCGGCCTGCCTTGGCCTCCCAGAGTGCTGGGATAACAGGTAAGAGCCACTGCACCTGGCCTGAAAAGGGAATTTAAATAATCACCTGTGGTCATCTGGAATAAAATGCCTATTCATGGCAAGGCTTTGGTGAACTAAGTGTGATAGAACAATACGGGAACATAAGTAATAACAGATATGTGAGGTTGTCTGGCTGCTTCTAATTTCACTGGAGAAATTGAAGAAAAAAAGCACAGGTTCAGAGCTTTAATATCTTGGTTCAAGGCACAGTTAGGAAATCAGGTATTTCGATATTTACCCTAAAGAATCCCTTACTTCTTGTTTCTGTAGGACCCACTTTACACATCCACTGGGACTACCAGGAGATTACTGAAAAAACGGACACAGACAATCACCCTGCAGGGTGCTCAGTGACAACAAAGACTGAATTTCTGTGAGGATAATTAGCTTCTCAGTTAATGAAAAGAGAAGGAGAAATAGTCCAGGAATTGGAATGTGACACCTGAAAGCATTCATGTAACTAAGAGCACCCCAACTTCCCTCCACATTTCTTTTCTCATGGGAAGTAGCCCCCAAACTTGTACAATGAGGCTGGTTCTGCCTTGCTGCAGACCCTCAGATCTCACCTGAGGAAGGTGCACTGTGTGGGGATGCCCGTTGTCTTCTAGGCTCTTCTACCCACCTCCCTTCAAGGTCTCCAAACCTTAACTAAAGTCGGATCCCAGCATGACCCAGGGGGCCTACAGCAAAGTGAAACAGAGGAAGAGAGGATTTACATAGCAAAAGGAACTACAACATTGTGCTGATTTATAACGAGGAATGTACGAGGAAATGGATTTCGTGGGTGTTGGATAGAGAGGAAGAAATATGACTTTATATTGGGCTAATTTTAACAACACGGGCACAACTTATTTGAGATTCTGGTTTTTTTTTCTTTTTTTTTTTTTTGAGATGGAGTCTTGCTCTGTCTCCCAGGCTGGAGTGAAGTGGTGTGGTCTTGGCGCACTGAAACCTCCTCCTCCCAGATTCAAGCAATTCTCCTGCCTCAGCTTCCTGAGTAGCTGGGATGACAGGTGTCTGCCACCATGCCCAGCTAATTTTTTTGTATTTTTAATAGAGACAGGGTTTCACCATGTTGGCCAGGCTGATCTTGAACTCCTGACCTCAAGTGATCCACCTGCCTCGGCCTCTCGAAGTGCTAGGATTACAGGTGTGAACCACCACAACTGGCTCCAGATTCTGGTTTCAATAGACTACCTGGGGCATCCAGGAATGATTCTAGTTAGTTGCTGAATTTGTTGACTGAACCTAGAACAAATGGTTGCCTATGCCAAAGAAAGTTAAGATGCCAGAAATTTATTAATAAAATGAGGAAGAAGGAATTCAGAGACTGGAGGAAATAGAAACGCTGAAGAGGCCGGGTGCGGTGGCTCACACCTGTAATCCCAGCACTTTGGGAGGCTGAGGCAGGTGGATCACAAGGTCAGGAGATTGAGACCATCCTGGCTAACACAGTGAAACCCTGTCTCCACTAAAAATACAAAAAATTAGCCAGGCATGGTGGAACATGCTTGTAGTCCCAGCTACTTGGGAGGCTGAGGCAGGAGAATTGCTTCAACCTGAGGTGGGGGTTGCAGTGAGCCAAGATCAGATTGCACCACTGCACTCCAGCCTGGGCGACAGAGAGAGATTCCATCTCAAAACAAAACAAAAAACAAACAAAAAACGCTGAAGAAGGGAATTTATCATAGACACCATGCCCATCGAGTTCCCAGCTCTGTCTCCCCATAGCGTTTAATGGCAATGCTAATCTATGCTTTTCTCCAAATCTACAGCATTGCTTTCAGTTTTCTATATCGGTAAGAAGCAACACGCCAGATACTTCTCCTAGGCTCTTCTACCATAATAGCCTTCATTCCCTGGATCAGAGAACCACCTCACTTCTGTTCCTTCTGTTAGTGTATTTATTTCAGCAACTCACTTATGAAATTGGGAAACATTCACCAGGATGGATCTCTGGACCCACTGGGACAACCATGAGATGGATTTGAGTCAGGACTCATTTGCCACCTGACTATCATTAAGCTCCCCATTCCCCCAAAACTGGTGAACCACAGTGGCTTTCAAGGTCACTGGTGATTGGCTTCACTTTACGGAGTCTGGCTCTGTCGCCCAGGCTGGAATGCAGTGGTACAATCTCGGCTCACTGCAATCTCCACCTCCTGGGTTCAAACAATTTTCCTGTCTTAGCCTCCTGAGTAGCTGGGACTACAGAGGCCCACCACCATGCCCGGCTAATTTTTGTATTTTAATAGAGATGGGGTTTCACCATGTTGGTCAGGCTGGTCTCGAACTCCTGACCTCAGGTGATCCACCCACCTCAGCCTCCCAAAGTGCCAGGATTACAGGCGTGAGCCACCATACCTGGGCAATAATGTGTTTCTTAAAACTCTTGATTCACTGTTATCCTTCCACCAAGCCACACCCCCAACCTCATGGTAAATTTCTATGCTCAATTAACTGATGAAGAAATTCAAGTTTAATTTACCAATGTACCTCATGTGTTGGCATCAATCAGATGTGGACAAATGCAGTTTTATAAACCCAAGTAGCAGTTTTATAACACTATCATAATTTATAATTGTTCTCATGTAATCTGACTTTTCATTAGATTTTAAACTTTTTTTTTTTTGATGGAGTTTTGCTCTTGTTGCCTAGGCTGGAGTGCAATGGCATGATCCTGGCTCACTGCAACCTCTGTCTCCTGGGTTCAAGCAATTCTCCTGCCTCAGCCTCCTAAGTAGCTGGGATTACAAGCATCCACCACCACACCTGGCTATTTTTTTGTATTTTTAGTATAGATGGAGTTTCACCATGTTGGCCAGGCTGGTTTAGAACTCCTGACCTCAGGTGATCCATCGCCTTAGACTCCCAAAGTGCTGGGATTACAGACGTGAGCCGCCGCACTAGCCAGATTTTAAACTTCTTGGTGGCAGGAATATTCTATCATGTGTAGTGCAATGGCAGCTTGGGGAAATCCTCCCTGTTGACAGGGATGATACTTCCTATCACTATCCCATTTAACTTACTATTAGGCTTTGTAGGAAAAAAAGTGAATCTTAGAGAATGAGAATAGATTATTTTAATGTTAATCAGATGATGCCAATTGTAGCTGCTCTTATACATGCAGTTTCTCTACGGGAGCAAATCCAACACAGCCTCGCTACTTTGGATGCATCTATTGATCTAACAAATGCTTTTATCTCTATCCAGTAAGTAGAGAAGCTTTTATCTGGCAGAAGAAGCAATACACTTTCACCATCTTCACTGTGACATAAATTCTTCTGTTTTTTTGAGACGGAGTCTCGCTCTGTTGCCTAGGCTGGCTTGCAGTGGCGTGATCTTGGCTCACTGCAACCTCTGCCTCCTAGACTGAAGTGATTCTCCTGCCTCAGCCTCCTGAATAGCTGGGATTATGGGGGCTATATAGGCATATCACCAAACCTGGCTCATTTTTGATATTTTTAGTAGAGTCAGGGTTTTACCATATTGGCCAGGCTGGTCTTGAATTCCTGACTTCAAGTGATCTGCCCACCTTGGCCTCCCAAAGTGTCCGTGTATAACCCCATTACAGGCGTGAGCCATCGTGCCCAGCCCAACTCTTCTTTATGCTGTAATGTAGTCCGTGGGTCCCTTCATTATCTCACCATCCCATGGTTCACCCCACATTCACCACATTGATGATCTTATGCCTGTACACCAGTTATTTCTCCTATGTGTTTCCCTTAAGAAACAATAGTCCAAAAGGCTTGGTATGTACACTAGCTGGTTGTTTATCTCTGTTTGCTATTCACTGGACTTAGGGCTTTAAAAATACTCTTTTGCATGTTATTTAAGTAGATTTTAGGAAGGGAGTACAAGCAGATGAATGCTTTAAATTAATCATTATTATCTAGAGGTACCCAACATTTCATAAAGAGTGGCATATTCTAGATTGTTCCTATTTGCATTACTCCATGTAATCTCAGGGCTGACCCAAAGCAGTACTGAACACTAGCAGTGCTAAGCACACTTGTAAAACTTAAGAGTGCCAAGTGGGATGGTTCAGCGGTCCTTGGCGTTGCTAAATACATATTCAATGCAGGAGTTGCTGGAATATGCCTTGTTCTTTCTTGTGTCTGTGCATTCCTCCAGGAGTGTCCATCTGGCCAACCCCTCTTCCTTTCCAAAGCCCAAATGCTGCCTTCTCTGCAGATCTCCCTCACTTCCTGGGGCCAACAGATGTTGGAGTTGCTTCTTCTGTGCATCCTTTGCATCAGCATTAAACCAATCAACATAACCATTTGTAGTTGTTACTTTGAATATCTGTCTCTTCATTACATTTTAAGCTTCTTGAGGGCAGGATTGTGCCATTATAACTGTATCCTCTGCACCAGTATAAAATGCTCCATGAAATATTTTTTGAGTGAAAGAGTGCGAGGCATGAGGAAGCCATTAAGATCAACAAGACATGAAGTATGCCCTCAAAAAACATACTCTAGTGAGAGAGAGTATGCATATGAGAACATATATGGTAGTACGTACCAAGTATCGTAACAGGGATGAAAATAAAATTCCATGGGGTCAAAGGAAGGAAGCAATTCCATCCAGATGAAGGACACTTAGAGATATTACAAATATCCAGGATTTCACATTTGAAAGATTATGATGGGCCAGGTGCGGGGGCTCATGCCTGTAATCCCAGCACTTTGGAAGGCCAAGGCAGGCGGATCACCTCAGGTCAGGAGTTCGAGACTAGCCTGGCCAACATGATAAAACCCCATATCTACTAAAAATACAAAAATTTGCTGGACATGGTGGCAGGTGCCTATAGTCTCAGCTACTTGGAAGGCTGAGGTGGGAGGATTGCTTGAGCCCAGGAGGCAGAGGCTGCAGTGAGCCGAGACTGCCCCACTGCACTCCAGCCTGGGTGACAGAGTGAAACTGTGTCTCAAAAAAATAAAAAAATAAATAAACAAAGATTATGATAGAGACAGTGAAAGTGGAAAAAAAACTAGAAGCTTCTAGATTAAAATAAGAACATGAGCTAAGTCTATAGACAGGAAAGCTTAGGATACAAGTAGGGAAGAGAAAGATATTCAGTCAAAACTGGTATATGCAATGCACATTTTATAATAGTTTCAGGGCCTTGAACAATACGTGAAGTAAGTATAAACATCTAACTTCATGAAAATGTATATTAATTTATAAATTAATTTATAGAATGGCTGAACATATCTGTCTTCTAAGTCAACATACAACACCCTATTTAGCTCAGAATAAAGTTGAACTATGAATTAACATACCATTTTAACTGTTTCTATATTAATTTTTAAAAGTAATATATGTGCCTTCATAGAATATTGAGAAAACTCCAATTTTCAATTACATGTAACATTCTATTATGTTATCTCATTTTTTAATATATCATCCCAGGAACATTTCCCCAGGACATCAACTACTGTTCTAAAGCACGCTCTCTAATGGGCTGGCTGCATATTGTACTATTGTTTGGATATACCAAAATGCCTGTAACCAATTCTTTAGTATTGGTAAATTAGATGAGTACAATATTTTTGTTATAAATAATGATGTATTGAACATTCATATGTACAACTTTTTGCCCTGATCTGATTATCTTCTTACTATAAATTTCTCTAAATGGAATCTCTTGATCAAAGGATAAAAAGTTAATTTTTTTCATATATATTGACAAATCACCCTCCAATTGGCACTCCCGCCAGCCACGAAGGAGAAGGTCTGATTCCCTGACTATTGATAAGACTGAGTATAACAATTTTTGAAAAATCTTTGCTAAATTTAATAGATGAGAAATGGTACCTCACTAAAAAGTTTTAGATTTCCTTGATTAATAGGGAAGGATAAGCGTGTTCATTTCCTTCTCTCTCCCGTCTTCAAAAAAAAAAAAAAGAGAGAGAGATGGGGTCTCACTCTGTTACACAGGTTGGAGTGCAGCATCATGATCTCTGCTCACTGCAGCCTCCACCTCCTGGGCTCAAGTGATCCTCCCACCTCGGCCTTCTGACTAGCTGGGATGATAGGCTAATTTTTGTAGTTTTTGTAGAGACAGGGTTTTGCCATGTTGGCCAGGCTGGTCTTGAACTCCCGAGCTCAAGTGATCTGTCTGCTTCAGTCTCCCAAAGGGCTGGGATTACAGGCATAAGCCACCGCACTCAGCCTCCTTCTCTTTTTTAATGATTTGCTTTCCATGTTCACTGGAATGTAAGGTGAGGCTCCTTTTCTGTGTGTGCTTTGTTCAGTGCTGTAGTCTTAGCAATGGCTGGGTCCACAGTCTGGATTTATGAAAGTTTTTTCGAATGAATATATTTATTAATTGGATGTTAACTTTTAAAAAAATGTTATTTGTAAATTCTTCATAGGTAGATATAAAATTTATTAATTCTGGCAAATAGTTTAACCAATATCTCGTTTCTTTTTTAGTTTTGTTTGTGGTGCTTTTTTGTCAAAGGGAATCTCTCAAACGACTGTGATTTAATATTCAACAATTAAAAGTCCCTTTTTAGTCTTTTTCAAGTTTCAAAAAAAAAAACCTATTGGTATTCTGATTCGAATTTTGTTTAATAAATAGATAAACTGTGGAGGCAATATTTTTATAATAATGAATATTTCCATCTAGAAACATGTTCATTTAAATAAAATCCTTATGTATCTCAGTTTTGTAGTTGTCTTCACGTAGTGTCAGAACAACCCTTTATCTTTATTCCTACACTTTTGTTGTTGTCAATATTTGAATGGGATCCTTCTCCACTAGGGTTTTTTTATTTTTATTTTTTTGAGACAGTAATCAGTTTCCAGATTACTTACCCATTTGGGTTTCTTTCCAGCTCGTTTAAAAGTGTATGATCACAGTATTCAAAGACTAAATGCATTTTTCTTTTTTTCCTGAACACCTCGATGAGGTTCACAAGATTTGGATGTTTTAATTGCTGTGAAAGAATTGAAACACAAAGTTTAGTGTGATCTGTTACTAGTAAGAGCTTCTCCTCAGACCCCTGAGGAGGGAGAAATTTAAGATTCATCTAATGTACCTATAATAAGTGGTAACGAGAGGACCTGAATCTCTCTGGTGATAGCAAGTAAAGTATGTAACTTAAAATACTGTACTAAAACAAAAAACACTTTATGTATTTTATGGAAATTCTATATATTCAAGTCACAAAATAGCCTGAGTAGAAAATTGAGGAAATGGAATTACTGAGTAAAGACTATAAAATCATCAATACTCATCAGCTTACATATTGCTATGGATTTTATGTAAATGTCATGTGGATTAAAGTCAGTCTGGATTCTAGTGTTGGCTCCCAGTAATACTAGATCCCAACTTTCAAATTGGATTAAACTGTCTATTCTAGAAGTCCCCACAGTTAGTCTGTGTTTTAAATTTATTATATTTTCAGCATTGTTCTTTGATTCTGTTGTTCTCTCTTGTGCATAGATATTTTTGTGTGTTAAATTCTATTCCCAAACTGAAGCATTTCACAAGACAGCCTCTTGGAAACCAAGAGGAAAACCCAAGGAAAAATGCTGATTAGGTAGGGTAGTCCATCATTACAGCGACCATATAATTTTATCCTCCAACTAGGGTAATGGGTAGAAGCCAGGACTATCCTAGGCAAACCAGCACATACAGTCACTCTGCCTACAATTAGGGTGATCATATTTAGCACACACACCAGGACACTTTTTTTTTCTTGCTCTGTCACCTAGGCTGAAGTATAATAGTGTCATCTCGGCTCACTGCAACCTCTGCCTCCTGGGTCCAAGCGATTCTTGTGCCTCAGCCTTCCCAGTAGCTGGGACTACAGTGTGTGCTACCATGCCTGGCTAATTTTTGTATTTTTAGTATGGATGGGATCTCACCACGTTGGACAGGCTGGTCTCAAACTCCTGACCTCAAGTGATCCACCTGCCTTGGCTTCCCAAAGTGCTGGGATTACAGGTGTGAGCCACCGTGTCCGGCCACACCAGGACACTTTTGAAAGGGGATGTGAACCAGGCAGGACACTGGGACCAAAACTATGAAGCAGAACTGTCTTGGGCAAATCAGGATACATGATTGCTCTATTCCTAACCCATCTTCCCTTTCCTGTTGTTTTCCCAGCATAGTAGACAAATCAACTTTCTAAACTGTCTACCATTTACCCAGAAAGATATACAGGTAAAGAGGGCTCCGGTCAGCATTTTGCATATAGTAGAAGCTCAATAAATAGCAGGCCCAGTAGAAAATGTTAGGTACAGAGACTAACAATGCATGCCTCTACCTCAGTACCTATTAACATAAGCATGTCTTGACCAAAACAAATGTCACCTATAACTGTGTGCCTGCTGCTCAACAGCTTGGGAAAAGACAAAACATTACACATTAAAAATATGCCCAGGCTGAGGCAGGAGGATTACATGAACCTAGGAGTTTGAGATCCGCCTAAGCAACATACTGAGACCCCATTTCTCTAGAAAAGCCCAAGGTACCAAATCAATTAGCTTTCTATGTGCTCCACTGCCTAAAAGAGCAGACAGGCAGAGTGGAGGAGACTAGATCATCCAGGAAGCCAGCGGCTTTGTGCTGCTGCAAAACCACAGTATGGAAGCAAAGCAGGGTCTCTATTAGGGGAGTAAAAGATTTACAGATGCTGGCTGGGTATAGTGACTCAGGCTTGTAATCTAAGCACTTTGGGAGGCTGAGGCAGGTGGATCACGGGGTCAGGAGTTCGAGACCAGCCTGGCCAGTACAGTGAAAACCTGTCTCTACTAAAAATACAAAAATTAGCTGGGCATGGTGGCAGGTGCCTGTAATCCCAGCTACTCAGGAGGCTGAGGCAGGAGAATTGCTTGAATCTGGGAGGTGGAGGTTGCAGTGAGCCAAGATCGTGCCACTGCACTCCAGCCTGGGTGACAGAGCTAGACTCCATTTCACACACACACACAAAAAAAAAAAAAAAAAAAAAAAAATTTACAGATGCTACAGCTTGATGCAATGTCAAGGTTAAACTTAGTCCAATCTCCTGTCTTTGGGTAGGTAGCAATTTATATTTCCTTTGCAAATGAAGTTAACCTAGCCCAGGAAAACAGTAACTTGCCTAAAGAAAAACAGGTAGAAAGGAGAGAGAGGCAAACACAATTTAACAGGACTATGTGAGGACAGTAAGGTAAATTGATCACAGAAGGAGCTGTTCAGGGCATACATGGACACAGTATACCAAAAGCAGAAAGATGGACACTCTGACATTCTGAGGGCCTTCATCAGAGATCAAGGTGAGTCGTAATCGGGCTACTTTTTACCTTAAAGCTCATTCGCAAGTTGGGGCACTTGTAATGCAGAAGGTACTACCTGAGCATTAATTTTATTTGAAGACTCGGGAGGGAGAGGCTGAGGGGTAAAAGCATTATTTTTATTAGAAAACTACACTGCCTGGCCGGGCACGGTTGCTCACGCCTGTAATCTCAGCACTTTGGGAGGCTGAGACAGGTGGATCACGAGGTCAGGAGTTCAAGACCAGCCTGGCCAAGATGATGAAACTCCGTCTCTATTAAAAATACAAAAATTAGCCGGGCGCGGTAGCTGGGGCCTGTAATCCCAGCTACTCGGGAGGCTGAGGAAGGAGAATTGCTTGAACCCAGGCGGCAGAGGTTGCAGTGAGCCGAGATCGCGCTACTGCAGTCCAGCCTGGGTGATAGAACGACTCCGTATCAAAAAAAAAAGAAAACCACACGGCCTGGTTCAGACCCACCCTGCAGCTTAGCTCAGTGAGGGTACCAGAGGTGGCTAGCTGACTGGCGCCCTCTGCTGGCTAAGAGGTAATAGTGAACTGTTTTTTATCATGATGGATGTGTTCCTGAAGACTCTACGTATCATTATATTTTAAACAGAACCCTAGTGTGTATTAGTTGAGGAAACTTGCTGGAAATAATGTTTGAAAATGAGAGATAATATGATAATTATTAGTGACAATTATTATCCCCCCTTACAAACTGAATTTCTGGGGATTTTCTAAAACCAGATGATGTGTCAAAAATGAAGGTCGCCTATGTGTCCTTGAAATCACAGGGTCTTGTTACATAATGTGTAGCCCACACACCAGCAGCTTCCGCACTCTCAGGCCCACCCCAGACCTTCCAACTCAGAATCTGCATTTCAACAAGGTCCTGGGGATTCTACTGCATATTCACATTTGAGAAGTGCTACCCTAGACCTCCGTTTGCTCTGCAGAAAATAAGGGTGTTGGATAAGAAGCATCTCTAAGGTTGCTTATAGTTCTAAAAGTGTAAGATTTTTAGAGTAAGAAAAAATTTACATCGAGAACTTAAGAATCTTATGTGTCAAATCTTATCAGAGTGAAAACAATTAAAACAAAAACCTTTATGTAAAAAATGTACAAGTCACTGGGGGTGATATTCAATATGTCTAAGAAGCTGGGGTGCAGTGCAGGCAGGAACCAGTGTTGATGCCTTAACATCAACTGCATTGGGACGGTCCTGTGGGACTGACTGACTCTGTGCCAGGAGGTGCTTTTTTAGTTGCTGGTTGGTAGGGGAAGTGTTTGGAGGGATATCCAGAGGAGGGCCAGGATTGGGGGTGAGTGAAACACTGGGGTGAATGAACTTAGGATATTTATTAACCAGAATAAAAGTTCTTTACAATATAATGATCTATAGCTGTATTCATACATATCAGACAAAACCAGAGTGGTCAAAGTCCAAAGTGATAATCAACTTATTACCCAAAGGTGCTGACGCAAAGGAATTTAAGTCCAATGGAGGAAAAACAACTTTAAAATTCTCTGTAATTTTAGCATGCATAGTTCACTCAATATCATGATACTTTATATATATGTATATATACAAAGTTAACCTACCTTCAACATATGTATTTCTCTTAGTGCTATTTTCTTAATGACAGGATCATCTTCAGATTCCACAAATTTTTTAATAGCTACTACTTGTCCAGAGGTTTTGTTTCTGCATTTGAATACAACTCCATAAGACCCTTCTCCAATCTTAGCTAATTTTTCATACTTATCCATTATAGCTGAAGTGATTTAAATTATTATTGTACTGGTTGACTTGCAGTACAATGTTGCACCTGGAAAATAAGATAGACTTACCTTAATCAAGCTATAAAAGACAATGTTCTCACAGTTTACTTACAACCAATTTGCCTAGATGCCAAAGGTTTATTTTCATCAATTAATTGGAAATCCACTTAAAAATATTTGGATATTATTTTGTCCATTTAGTTTAGTCCTCTGCAGCTCTTCCAGCTATCAAAGGATTTCATATGCTATTTATGACAATGGGTCTATGTTTACCCCTGTTGAATTAAAAGAATTTGTGGAAAGGAAATTTATCCTATCTATTGTTTTCATTATCCTCAAGTAAATAACTGAAATATGATGCTGTAAAATCCAGCTGAAGGAATATTTCATACTCTGGAATATGCTGTTTATCTTTTCTCTTCTAACCCAAGTGCATGCACAATGACTAGGAGGAGTTGTGTAAGAAGACATGGTACAAAAAGTGCTATACTTCCACCTGGTGGAGAGAAGAAAAAGAAAATGTGGGCTGTTGAACAAAGCAGTCTTTAAAAACAATAACAGGCCGGGTGCGGTGGCTCACCCGGCACTTTGGGAGGCTGAGGCGGGCAGGTCACCTGAGGTTGGGAGTTCAAGACCTGCCTGACCAACATGAGAAACCCCACCCTACTGAAAATACATAATTAGCTGGGTGTGGTGGTGCATGCCTGTAATCCCAGCTATTTGGGAGGCTGAGGCAGGAGAACCCCTTGAACCTGGAAGGTGGAGGTTGCGGTGAGCCGAGATCGTGCCATTGCACTCTAGCCTGGGCAACAAGAGCAAAATTCCATCTCAAAATAAATAAATAAATAACAGAATCCTTTTAGAATATGTTTTGCTCTTAGTTTTTATTTGCATGGAAGAATAGATTCTTAGCCCCAAAAGAAAATAATGATAAGCACATACAAAAAAGCATTCATTCTTCATGACTGCTTTCACATCTATAGTGATTTCTTTTTCTTTTCTTTTTTTTTTTTTTTTTTGAGACGGAGTTTCGCTCTTGTTACCCAGGCTGGAGTGCAATGGCGCGATCTCGGCTCACCGCAACCTCCGCCTCCTGGGTTCAGGCGATTCTCCTGCCTCAGCCTCCTGAGTAGCTGAGATTACAGGCACGCGCCACCATGCCCAGCTAATTTTTTGTATTTTTAGTAGAGACGGGGTTTCACCATGTTGACTAGGATGGTCTCGATCTCTTGACCTCGTGATCCAACCGCCTCGGCCTCCCAAAGTGCTGGGATTACAGGTGTGAGCCACCGCGCCCGGCCCATCTATAGTGATTTCTATGGAATTACTGGGTTTTTCTGTTTTGTGTCATTCATTCTTGAATTTTTTGGTGACCAAATTAAATGTTAAATGATGAATAAGGCCAACATACTTAAATAAATCAGTCTACGTCTAAGAATTAAAGTAAAAAAATTATAATTTGTCTCAAAAACCCCACCTCACTTTATCCAGCAGAATCTTGTTAATGTAACCTAATAATGATTATAATAATAATGGCACTTAACACTGTTCTATGCATATTACATATAATCTGCACAAATATTCTATGAAGTAGGTGTTATTTTTATCCAATTATACAGATTAGAAAATTAAGACACAGTGAAGGTAATACAGAATTAGAACCCAGGCAGTGAGATTTCAAAGAACACAATTTTAATCACTACACTACACAGCCTCTCAGTTAAGTTCAAAAGAATGCATAATTCAGCCAGACGAGGTGGCTCATGCTTGTAATCCCAGCACTTTGGAAGGCTGAGGCAGGTGACCTGAAGTCAGAAGTTCGAGACCAGCCTGGCCAATATGGTGAAACCCTGTCTCTACTAAAAGTACCAAAAGATTAGCTGGGAGTGGTGGCACAGGCCTGTAATCCCAGTTAGTTGGGAGGCTGAGTCAGGAGAATTGCTTGAACCCGGGAAGTGGAGGTTGCGGTGAGCTGAGATTGCCCCATTGCACTCCAACCTGTGTGACAGAGCAAGACTCCATCCCAAAAACAAAAACAAAAACAAACAAACAAAATGCATAATTCGAAGAACCACTTTATCCAGGTCTTGGTAATAACAAAATGCCAGGTTAAAGAGTTGACTACTTGTAAAATTTCTCTTGTTTTGAATGAGTACACATTTTTTTAAACTTCTCTAATGTCTTTTCCATCTACAGATGATCTCAATGGTGAAAGAAATTGACTACTTCCACTTGTCACCATAAAAGTATACAATGGAGAAAAATGTTTACCTGGATAAAATGACTAATGACATACTATTTTTTACAGTGCTGCTTTTTTTGGTATAAATTAGATTTCCTCTCTTATTAAAGAAAGAAAATTCAAGAATACACAGTCAAGTAACACATGGAAAATCCATCATGGATTCTGTTCTGAAAACCCTATTAGTTATACTGTATTTTTACCTATGCATTATTATTTTAAAGATATTTAGATGGGAGTATGCATACATTTGCATAGTAATAGATGGCTGGAAAGAGAGTAGGAGAAACTGAGAATTTGCTTTAGAAAGTTATTGGCATCTGGCTGGGAGCGTTGGTTCATGCCTGTAATCCCAACACTTCTGGAGGCCAAGGTGGGAGGATCACTTGAGCCCAGGAGTTTGAGGTTACAGAGAGCTATGATTGTATCACTGCACTACTTCCTGGGTGACAGAGTGAGACCCTGTATCTAAAATAAAACAAGATAAAGTTATTGGTATAAAACTTTATATATTTGTTAATTTAACCTACTTGATAAGTACTGTAGTCACTGGGGGAAACTACAAATATGACAAAAAGCTTAATTATGAAGTTTTAATTTATGCATTCTTTTCTTTTTTTTGAGACAGCGTCTCATTGTGTTACTAGGCTGGAGTGCAGTGGCGGCATCTCGGCTCACTGCAACCTCCAACTCCCCAGTTCAAGCGATTCTCCTGCCTCAGCCTCCTGAGCTGGGATTATAGTTATGTGCAACCATGCCCAGCTAATTTTTGTATTTTTAGTAGAGACAGGGTTTCACCATGTTGGCTAGGATGGTCTTGCTCTCCTGACCTTGTGATCCACCTGTCTTGGCCTCCCAAAGTGCTGAGATTACAGGTGTGAGCCACCATGCCCGGCCTATTTTCTTATTTCCCTGTAGGTAGTTGATTTGATCTATTGATTTACGTTTTTTTCTTTTTTCTCAACAGATTCAGTAATGACTGATTCCTCAGACTAATATTTAGATCTGGCAATCACATCAACCAAACTGCTAAATGCAATAAAATAAAGCTCCAGAAAATAGTTCTTCTGCTTCAAGATGAGCCTGGGCAACACAGCATGACCCTGTCTCTGCAAAAAGATTTTAAACTCTCTGGGTGTGGTAGTACATGCCAGTAGTCCTAGCTACTCAGGAAGCTGAGGCAGAAGGATGGTTTGAGCCTAGGAGTTCAAGGTTACAGGACAATAAAGCTATGATCATGCCATTACACTCCAGCTTGTTGACAGAGTGAGACCTTGTATCGAACTACCACCACCACCACCAACAAACACTCCAGAATTGCCATAATATTACATAGAAGGTTCAGTTTTCAACAACAACAAAAAAATAGAAGATAAAACTGGATTATAGGAAGAAGTAGAAAAGAAGAAGAAAGAAAAAAATTAGGAGACATGCTAAGAAAAAGGAAATTGTGACTGACACTCAGAAAAAAATAAAGCCAGTAAAAATGGATTCTGAGTAGACTCAGATGTTGGATTTAGCTGACGAAGACTTCAAAGTAGCTGCTATAAATATGTTAAAATAATTAAGGCAAATTATAATTTAAAGAATTAAAGAAAACTATGATGACAATGACTCAATAAACAGAGACTCTCAATTGGAAAATAAAAGGAGAACCAAATGGAAATTTTATAGTAAAAAACAGAACAGAAATGAAAAATCCAGTAGATGTGACAAATAGCATATCTGAGATGACAGAAGAAAGAATCAGTAAAATATATCAATAAAAAACAGTCAAAATGAAAGAAAGAAGAAAAACAAAATGAACAGAGCCTCAGAGACCTACAGAGGCAAAAATCAATATTATCAACATACATGTAATGAGCTTCTCAGAAAGAGAGGAGCAAGAGGAAATGGCAGAAAACTATATTTTATGAAATAATGGCCAAAACCTTCCGAATTTAATGGAAAACATTAATATATAGATCTTAGAAGTTCAATTAATTCCAAATAGAATAAACACAAAGAAATCCATACCTTGAGACATCATAGCCAAACTGATGAAAACTAAAGACAATATCTTGAAAACAGAGAACCATTCATATACAAGGGAACAACAATATGCTTAATGGCTGACTCTTCATCAGAAAAACAATAGAAAACAATAAACAAAAACTGGTTCTTTGAAAAGAGCAACAAAATCGAAGCTCTAGCTAGACTAGGCAATAAAAAAGAGAAAAAGAAAAATGAGTTAGGACCATACTACAGAAACTTTAAAAAATTAAAAGACAACATTCCAAACAAGTTTATGCAACCAAATTAGTCAACTTCATTGGACAAGTGCCTAGAAAGATACAAAATACCAAAAGGGGCTCAAGAAGAAATAGAAATCTAATTACAACCATAACAAGTAAAGAAATTCAATCAGTAATTAAAAATCTACCCACAAGGGAAAGCCCAGGATCAGAAGGCTTCACAGGTAAACACTACCAAACACTACCAAAGAAAAATGAGTATCAATTCTTCACAAACTGAAAAAACAGAAGAGGAGGGAATTGGTCTCAACTCATTCTATGAGGCCAATATCACACTGATAGAAAGTCAGACAAAGAAATCACAAGAATACAGATTATTCTCATGAATGTGACACGAGAATCCTTAACAAAATAATTAGCAAACCAAATCTGGAAACATAAAAAAGATTATATACCATGACTCTGTGGGACTTATCTCAGGAATGCAAAATTGGTTTAATACTGAAAATCAATAATGTAAAATATCATATTAATAGAATAAAAGAAAAAAATCACATGATCATCTCAGTAGACATAGAAAAGGAATCTGACAAATCCCAACACTCATTCATGAGGAATACAAGGGAACTTTCTCAAGGGCATCTGTGAAAAATCTACAGTTAACATCATGCTTAATGAAAGATTGAATGTGTTACCCCTAAGATTGGAAAAAAGATGCTTGCTTTCACTATTTTTATCATTGTATTGAAAGTTCTTGCCAGTGCAATAAGGCAAGAAAAAGAAGTTAAAGGCATAAACATTGAAAACAAAAAGTAAGGCCAGGCACAGTAGCTCACACCTCTAACCCCAATAGTTTGGGAGGCCAAGACAGAAGGATTGCTTGAGGCCAGGATTTTGAGAGCAGCCTGACTAACACAGCAATAACTCCGTCTCTATAAAATAAATAATTATTAAATAAAGTGCTCAATATATATGAATGGTATTTTTAAAAAGAAGAGGAAAAGTCAAACTGTCATTATTTGGAAATGACATGATACTATCTACAGAAACTCCTAATGAATCTACAAAAAGCCTACTAGAAATAATGACCAAGTTTGCAATGCAGTAGGATACAAGATCAATATGCAAAATAAATTTTTTTTTTATATAATGGCAATAAACAATTTGAAAATTAAGAAAACAATTCCATCCACAATAATGTAAAAATGAATAAAATACTCAGGAATAAATTTAACAAGTGACGTGCAAGACCTGCATACTGAAAATTACAAAACACCATTGAAAGAAATTAAAGATCTAAATAAAAGGAGAAAAATGCCATGTTCATGGATTTGAAAACTCAACAAGACATCTGTTTTTCATAAATTCATCTATAAACCAGTTTCTGGTCAGGAGTGGTGGCACATGTCTATAATCCCAGCTCTTTGGAGACTGAGGCAGAAGGATTGCTTGAGCCCAAAAGTTTGAGACCAGGCTGGGCAACACAGTGAGACTCTGTCTCTAAAAATGTAAACAATAATTAGCCAGGGTGTAGTGGCCCTCACCTGTGGTCTCAGCTGCTTGGGAGGTCGAGATGGGAGGATCACTTGAGCCCAAGAGTTTGAGGCTTCAGTGAGCTATGATTATGCCACTGCACTCTAGCCTAGGCAATGCAGCAAGACCCTGTCTCTAAAAAAACAAAACTAACAAAATTAACAAATACTAATTCCTTATACAAATTCCAACAGGCTTTTCTTGGGTAGAAATTGAAACTAAGATTTATATGGAAATGTATAGGACCCAGAGCAGCCAAATCAACTTTGAAAAAGAACAAATTTGGAATATTTATATTAAATATTTATTTTAAATTTGACTTCAAATTTTATTATAAAGTTATGGTAAATCAAGACTGTGGTACTGGCTTAAAGACATATATCAATGAAACATAATAATGAGTCAAGAAATAAGCCCTTTTATTTATGGTCAATTGACTTTTTAAATTAAATTAAATTTTTATTTTATTTTATTTTTTAAGACAGAGTCTCACTCTGTCACCCAGGGCAGAGCGCAGTGACGTAATCTTGGCTCACTGCAACCTCCATCTCCCGGTTTCAAGCAATTCTCCTGCCTCAGCCTCCCAAGTAACTGGGATTATGTGCATGCCACCATGCCCAGCTAATTTTTGTATTTTCAGTAGAGACGGGGTTTCACCTGTTGGCCAGGGTGGTCTCAAACCACTGACCTCAAATGATCTGCCCGCTGGGATTACAGACATGAGCCACTGCACCAGGCCCAACTGACTTTTGACAAAGGTGCTGCAGCAATTTGACAAGGAAGGAACAGTCTTTTCAACAAATGATACTAGGGCCATTGGATATCCATATGCCAAACAAACAACAGACACACACAGTAGACAGACACCTCACACAATACAGCAAAATTAACTCAAAATGGATCACAGACCAACATGTAAGAGTTAAAACTGTATAACTTTTAGAAAAAAAAAAAAGGAGAAAAATCTTTGTGACTTTCAGTTAGGGAAAGATTTCTTAGATATGACAACAAAAGCATAATAAAAGAAAAACTTGATAAAATGGAATTCATCAACATTAAAATCTTTTGCTCCTCGGCTGGGTATGGTGGCTCACGCCTGTAATCCCAGTACTTTGGGACACCAAGGCAGGAGGATCACGAAGTCAGGAGTTTCAGAACAGCCTGACCAACTGGTGAAACCCCGTCTCTACTAAAAATACAAAAATTAGCCAGACATGGTGGCGTGCGCCTGTAGTCCTAGCTACTCGGGAGGCTGAGGCAGGAGAATCACTCGAACCCCCGAGGCGGAGGTTGTGATGAGCCTAGAGTTCACCATTGCACTCCAGCCTGGGCAACAGAGTGAGACTCCACCTCAAAAAAAAACTGAAAAAACAAAAAAAATCTTTTGCTCCTCAAAATATCTCCCCATTAAGAAAATGAAAAGCTAAGCCATAGACTGAAGAAAAATATTAGCAAATCACATATCTGATAAAATATTTGTATCCAGAATACACAGAGTGTGCTTATAACTCTATAAGAGGTGAAACAACCCAATTTAAAAATGGACAAAAGATGTGAATCAACATTTTACCAAAGATACACAAATGTCTACCAAGCACATGAAAAGATGCTGTTAGCTATTAGGGAAATGTTAATTAAAATTGCAATAAGATAGCATTACATACACATTAGAATGGCTAAAATCCAAAGACTGACAATATCAAGTGTCGATAAGATAGAAACTGGAACGTACACACATCACTGGTGAGAATGTAAAGCAGCACAGCCCCACTGTAAAACAGTTTGGCAATGTCATAAAAGTTAAACATAGGGCTGGGTATGGTGGCTCATGCCTGTAATCCCAGCACTTTGGGAAGCCAACGCAGGCCGATCACTTGAGCTCAGGAGTTCAAGGTCAGACTGGCCAACATGGTGAAACCCTGTCTCTACTGAAAATACAAAAAGTAGCTGGGCATGGTGGCACATGCTTGTAATCTCAGCTACTTGGGAGGCTGAGGCAGGAGAATCACTTGAACCTGGGAGGCGGAGGCTGCAGCAGGCCGAGACTGTGCCACTGCACTCCAGCATGGGTGACAGAGCGACTCCATCTCAAAAAAAAAAATTAAACATAAATTTAACATAAAAGTTAACCATAAACAGCAATTTCACTCCTCAGTATCTATCCAGGAAAAATTTAAAAATACATCTACACAATGACATGTATGCAAATGTTTACAGCCTTATTATTCATAAGAGAGCCCTAAATGGAAAACAATCCAAATGTTCATCAACTGATGAATATGTCAACAAAATGAGGATTAGCCATGCAATGAAATAGTATTCAGCAATAAAGAGGAATGAACTTGCTATAAGGAAGATGAACATTAAAAAAGAAAGAGAACCACATGCCCCAAAACATAATGTTAAATGAAAGAAGCCAGACACAAAACCCCACATATTTTATGATTCCATTACAGGAAATTTATAGAAAAGACAAATGTGCAAATGAGAAGGGTACATCTCCTCTGTGGTATTCGTGACAAAAATGCAAGACCTAAATCTAATTATGAATTAACAATAGACATGGCCAAACTGAAGGGCATTCTCTAAATAATGGGTCTGTACGCTTTGAAAAAAATGTCAAAGTCCTGAAAGAAAAGATGAAAGCGCTGCTCCAGACTGAAGACCAAAGAGATGTCAAACAAAATGCAATGTGTGATCCTGAACTGGATCCTGGACTGGGGGAAAATGACTATACAGGATACTACTAAGATAATTGGTGAAATCTAAATTTCGACTGCAGATTAGATATCAGTTTCCTGACTTTGGTAATTCGTACTGTGATTATATAAGAAAATGTCCTAGTTCTTAGGAATACACTGAAGTATTTAAGGATGAAGGGATCTGATGTCTGCAACTTACTCTCAAATGGTACCAAAAAATTAATATGCATGTGTTATATACACACAGAGAAAGAAAACGATGAAACGATGTAAAAATTGAGCAAAATATAAACAGTGAGTCCAGATATATGAGCTCATTATACTCTTATTGCCGGCTTAAAATTATTATACCAAAATAGAGCTATTTTAAAGTGTCTTATCTCACTTTTCTTCTTTATATTTACTTTCATTACACCAAAGACATCTTTCTCAAACATCACCAGGATCAGGTATCATCCCTTCTCGAAAATGTCTTATGGCCTCAAAAGCCACAGAATAAAGTTCAAACTGGAGTATATTTACAGTTCTCTACACTGTGGCCCCAATGTACCTTTCCAGCATCACTTCTCAGATTCTTCCCCAAACACTTTCAGGTTTCTAAGCCTCGGTTGATACCACGGCCTGGAATGTCTGACCCTTAAGTCTTCATCTTTTTCAAGTTCAGTTCAAATGTCTTTCTGCTAAGCTTTTCCCAATACCCCAAGGCAGGCTCTTTTTCTCTGCTCGAATGCTATGTTAATGACTTCCTTTTACCCTTTCAAAAACATTATCACACTGGACTTCCATTGTTCGCCCATTGTCTGGTACATGGTGAACCTCTGTTGAAGTCCTATCGTAATTTTATTTTCTAACCTTTCTAATAAATATGTAAATGACTTACTTTTTAACACAAAGGCAATTAATTACATTTTGATTATTAATACAGTACTTGGACAAGAAATTAAGATTAAACAGTGATATAGCTATTGGCAGAAAATAGATTCAATTGGTTGAAAATATTTTTCTTTTTCTCTTTCCTTTTTTACTGAGACAGGGTCTCTCTCTGTCACTCAGGCTGGAGTGCAGTGGCACGATCAGGGCTCACTGCAGCCTGTACCTGCTAGGCTTGAGAAATCCTCTTGCCTCAGCCTCTTGAGTAGCTGAGATTACAGGCATGTGCCACCATGCCCAGCTAATTTTTGTATTTTTCATAAAGCTGGGTCACTATGTTGCCTAGGTTGATCTTGAATTCCTGGGATCAAGTGATTCTCCCATCTTGGCCTCCGAAAGTGCTGCAATTACAGGCATGAGCCACCCATGCCTGGTGAAATTATTTTTCATAGTCATCAGTGACCTTCAAACTGAAGCAAGCTTTGTATCTTTTGGCTACAGGGCTTCCTGACTTCAGAATTTACTAAATATTTCACTCTCAAGTTAATAAAGTTCTGTGTACAAAGGCAGATAGGTATAGAATTGGGCTCACTGATGATTATGGAAAGAGGTAGATAGATGCCTGCGTGGCTCACTAAATTCTCTGAAAATTTCTATTTAATTCCTTAGTCTCAAGGATTTACCAAATGATGTACGCAAAAACAGAATAGGCTTGGAGGTGGGTTATTTTCCATGATTGTATCACAAGTCAAGTCCTGAGGACCTCAAGGAATACACTGAAAGAAGGAAAACAAAAACAAGAAAGGGAGAGGTCGAAATAAAGAAGAGCGAAAAAACACATTTTCTAATCTAGGAGCTTTAGGAAACTCGTGTAAACAGTAGCATTAGGAATGACGAGGATGGCCGGGCGTGATGGCTCACACCTGTAATTCCGGCAATTTGGGAGGTTGAGGAGGGTGGATCACTTGAGGCCAGGAGTTTGAGAGTAGTCTGGCTAATGTGGTGAAAAATAAAAATAAAATAAAATAAAATAAAATGGCTGGGTGTGGTGTCCTGCAAGGCTGCAGTGAGCCAGGATCGTGCCACTGCACTCAAGCCTGGGGGACAAAGTGAGACCCTGTCTCAAAAACAAAACAAAACAAACAAAAATGAATGACGAGGGAAAAGAGATCTTGAAGACCAGGGCAGACCAGTTAGGGAATCCACAGGTTGTTAAAGTCACAACCTGCTATGTTGTTATTATTTTCAACGAAACCAAACATGAATTTATATTTAATAAGCCTGATTAGTAAAATGGGCCATTAAATCATTGTTTTATCAACATAACAGTGAATTATTGAATTTCAAAAGTACACACACCTATTTACAAACCTGTCCAGTTGGCAATACAATCGGACTAATCAAAAGCATCCCCAGAAAACCTGAAGACCACATAATTATACATAATCCAATAAAGTAGTTTTGTTTAACTATAACACATTTCGTGTGTTCACATAACGGATCTGCAAGTCTGGCATAAATCCACTTTATTTCCAGGCCTCTGGTCTTGAGCCTTCTTCAGTTAATGACAACAGTTACCCTTCTCCGCCACACGTGGGCCTCCGCCTCGCGCACTCTTGGCCACCCGCCCCCGACCCCTCCCCGGGCTGCGCCGCTTCGGCCCCGACGGACCAGCACCGGGTCGGTGCTGCCACCTCTAACCTGCCCCTTCCCTTCCAGGGGCCACCAAAGCAGAAGGCGGGCCCGCTTTTCTTTCGGGGAACTTTTCTTCGTTCCCGCATCTGGAGGCGCAGTCCAGACCCCGAGCCTCTCCCCATCAACCCCGCACGCCGCCTCTCGTTCCCCGGCCGCCGCCAGAATCCACACTTACTGCACGGACAGGGCGACGGTGACGCAGCCTGGAGCAGCGCTGAGCAGCCCCAAACCCAGCCCCAGCCCCAGCCCCAGCCCCAGCCCCCGCGCGGGTCGCGAGGAGGCGGCGGCCGCGGACCCAGCGATTTCGGAGCCAGCGGAACCGCAGCGGCGTCTCCCGGGCAACCAGGACGCTCAGGACGGGCCGGGCCGGGCGGCTTCCGGAGCGGGTTCCCCTGGCGCCTGCAGCCCCAGCCGTTGTCCTTTCTCTCTCGGTGGGTAACCTCGGGGCCGAGCCTGTAATGTCTGGGTGTGGACGGAGCAAAAGATGCATGAGGGTGCTCAGGAAACATTTCAACCACTTTCCCCTTAATATTATGATTACTCCAAGTCCCCTTCTTTCCCAAGGTATGGAGAGCACTAAAATTAAGCACACGTAACGCTTGAATATTGATTAGTTCGTTTCCCTGCAGAGACCTTCAGTTTGCAAGATCTTCTGCCATTAGTCATTACTTTTTAGTCTTGCTTAATTATCCAAATACCATTTCAGCAAACTTCTGTAGGTTTTTGGGTGAAAAGCAGCTATGGATCAGAGGCCATTTTCCTAATTTACCTAGCATTGTACTAGTTATCTGGGGCTTGACTTAGAATCAGACACAGGTTTGATGCCCATTGGGGAAGAAAGTTAATAAAACAAATAATGTAATGAATGCTATGTGGAGATAATGTATTACTTGGGACAGAGAATTTTTGCCAGAGCTTACCAATTTTGTTCCCAGGACTAACTTAGAAATGCTGTTACGTTAATAAGCACACACTACTTTGTTTCAGCATCAGCAAAATGCTTCCCATGTTCATGGCCAGGTTTAGCACGTCCATCCTTCCCTTACAGGTGACTCTCTCCTGTTTTCATCCGTCTCATTTCTTTTCCATTTCTTTCAGTTCCTTAGATACATGCTCAAATCTCCTATCTTAAAATCAAACCAAAAATCTTTATCTCCTTCCTCTTTGGAGACCAAACACACTTCCACTAAACTCAAATATACTCATACAACGCATATCTACCCAATTCCTATATAATTTGCACTATTATGCTATAGAAAAATTTCTCATTAAGTATACAAGTATCATCTTATGTACAAAGCCACTAACCTATTTATATCTTCATGATACTTGCTCTCCAGTTTCTGAAACTGTTGATTCCTAGCTGCTTCTCTCATAAGGAGGCTTTTCACAACCAGGCCTATCTTTTTATGCAGCTTCCTGCCCTATTAGTCTGCTCCAGGAACCCTAAACTCTGGTTCATTCAATTCGATGTCACTATTCCTTGAACATACATGCCTTGGTCTAAGCTATAGGTTCCTACCTTGCTTTCTTCCTGTATATGACAAACTCCTTTAAACTCCTTTTCATCTATCAACAAATCTTTCTACACAAATCAGAATTAGGCACAATCTCTTGTACTTTTTTTTTTTTTTTTTTTTGGAGACAGAGGCTTACTCTGTAACCCAGGCTAAAGTGCAGTGACACAATCATAGCTCACTGCAGCCTCAAACTCATGGGCTTAAGCCATTCTCTCACCTCAGCCTCCCTCCCCAGTAGCTGGGACTATAGGCATGTGCCATTATATCTGGCTAATTCTATTTTTTGTAGAGATGGAGTCTCGCTATGTAACCCAGGCTGGTCTTGAACTCCTGGGCTCATGTGATTTTCCCAGCTCAGCCTCCCAAAGTGTTGGGATTATAGATTTGAGCCACTGCAGTAGGCCTGAACCTTGTTTTACTACTACTTACTTCCATTTGCCTCTGTTCATTCAAGTGTGCTCCTTGGATGAATACTGGTTGGGAACTAAATCTTTTCTATCTCCTCTCCAGTGCTAGTAAAGTGCCTTGGCTACACAGCAAATAATCACTACGTGTTGTATAAATAATTATCTCACAAAAGTTAAAACAAGGAAGTCTTTGTTATGACTTTGGACTACTTCCTTTATATACTTTAACTGTAAATTTTATGTAAATCCTTTTTTCTTTGTACTAAATTTGAGTAAGAAAAATGCCTTTTGGCTTTGGTTCTGTTTATGTGGTGAATTATGTTTATAGACTTGCATTTATGTTGAACCACATGATTATCTCAATTGATGCAGAGAAGGCCTTTGACAAAATTCAACAGCACTTTATGCAAAAAACCCTTAATAAACTAAGTATTGACGGAACATATCTCAAAATATTAAAAGCTATTTATGACAAACCAACAGCCAATGTCATACTGAATGGGCAAAAACTGGAAGCATTCCCTTTGAAAACTGGCACTAGACAAGGATGCCCTCTCTCATCACTCCTATTCAATATAGTACTGGAAGTTCTAGCCAGAGCAATCAGGCAAGAAGAAATAAAGGGTATTCAAATAGGAAAGGAGGAAGTCAAATTGTCTCTACTTGCAGATGACATGATTGTATATCTAGAAGACCCCATGGTCTCAGCCCAAAATCTCCTGAAACTGATAAGCAACTTCAGCAAAGTCTCAGGATACAAAATCAATGTGCAGAAATCACAAGCATTCCTATACACCAATAACAGACTTAAAGAGAGCCAAATCAAGAACGAACTGCCATTCACAATTGCTACAAGGAGAATAAAATACCCAGGAATACAACTAACAAGGAACGTAAAGGACCTCTTCAAAGAGAACAACAAACCACTGCTCAATGAAATAAGAGAGGACACAAACAGATGGAGAAACATTCCATGTTCATGGTTAGGAAGAATCAATATCGTGAAAATGGCCATACTGCCCAAGGTAATTTACAGATTCAACGCTATCCCCGTCAAGCTACCAATGACCTTCTTCACAGAACTGGAAAAAACCACCTTAAACTTCATATGGAACCAAAAGAGAGCCCACATAGCCAAGTCAATTCTAAGCAAAAAGAACAAAGCGGGAGGCATCACACTACTGGACTTCAAACTACACTACAAGACTACAGTAATCAAAACAGCATGGTACTGTACCAAAACAGAGATACAGACCAATGGAACAGAACAGAGGCCTTGGAGGCAACACAACACATCTACAACCATCCGATCTTTGACAAACCTGACAAAAACAAGCAATGGGGAAAGGATTCCCTGTGTAATAAACAGTGTTGGGAAAACTGGCTAGCCATGTGCAGAAAGCAGAAACTGGACCCCTTCCTGACACCTTACACTAAAATTAACTCCAGATGGATTAAAGACTTAAGCATAAGACCTAACACCATAAAAACCCTAGAAGAAAATCTAGGCAAAACCATTCAGAACATAGGCGTAGGCAAGGACTTCATGACCAAAACACCAAAAGCATTGGCAACAAAAGCCAAAATAGACAAATGGGACCTAATCAAACTCCACAGCTTCTGCACAGCAAAAGAAACAGTCATTAGAGTGAATTGGCAACCAACAGAAGGGGAAAAAATTTTTGCAGTCTACCCATCTGACAAAGGGCTGATACCCAGAATCTACAAAGAACTAAAACAGATTTATAAGAAAAAACAAGCCCATTCAAAAGTGCGCAAAGGATATGAACAGACAGTTTACAAAAGAAGATATGCATGAGGCCAACAAACATATGAAAAAATGTTCATCATTACTGGTCATTAGAGAAATGCAAATCAAAACTACATTGAGATATCATCTCATGCCAGTTAGAATGGCAATCATTAAAAAATCTGGAGACAACAGATGCTGGAGAGGATGTGGAGAAATAGGAACACTTTTACACTGTTAGTGGTAGTGTAAATTAGTTCAACCATTGTGGAAGACAGTGTGGCAATTCCTCAAGGACCTAGAAATAGAAATTCCATTTGACCCAGCAATCCCATTACTGGGTATATACCCAAAGGATTATACATCATTCTACTATAAGGACACATGTAAACAAATGTTCATTGCAGCACAGTTTACAATAGCAAAGACCTGGAACCAACCCAAATGCCCATCGATGACAGACTGGACAGGGAAAATGTGGCACATATACACCATGGAATATTATGCAGCCATCAAAAACGATGAGTTCGTGTCCTTTGTAGGGACATGGATGAACCTGGAAACCATCATTCTCAGCACATTGACACAAGAACAGAAAATCAAACACCGCATGTTCTCACTCATAGGCGGGTGTTGAACAATGAGAACACATGGACACAGGGAGGGAAGCATCACACACCGAGGTCTGTCAGGGGGAAATAGGGGAGGGACAGCGGGGGGTGAGGAGTTGGGGAGAGAGAGCATGGGGAGAAATGCCAGATATAGGTGATGGGGAGGAAGGCAGCAAATCACACTGCCATGTGTGTACCTATGCAACAATCTTGCATGTTCTTCACATGTACCCCAAAACCTAAAATGCAATTTAAAAAAAATGCCTTTTGGCAAAGCAAAAATTTAAGACCGAAATTACTCTCTCTTGTTGCTGAAACAGTGAAAATCAAAATCTGAAATCAAACACCCGGAGAAAAAAAATACCTAATTTTAGAGGAAAGAATGAATCTATTTTAGTGGGCAGTGAATATACTGCATGTATTTTATGTAACAGCCTCGCATAGTAGTTGAGTATACAATTTGAACTAAGTGCCTAGGTTCAAATTTTAGCTCTGTTATTTCCCAGCTATAGTCCTGGGCAAGCTACTTAAACTTTGTGCCTTAGTTTCTTCATCTGTAAGAGTTAATAATACCTCACGGGGTGTTCTGAGGCTTATGTGGGATTATATAAAGCACATAGATGAGTACCTGGCACACAGATACTTGGACTGGGAACTTACTATTATATGCCCTCTTAGTGTTTACCCATTATTTTGTATAGCACATACTTTCACCTCTCCACCAGTAATGGTGAAAACTGATAGAATCTGTCCTTTGTTTCCTGATCTCTACTGAAATCAGAGTCACCTGTGCAAGCTGAATGATGCCATTAGGCCCATAACCAGTTGATCTCATTCTTCTCAAAACCAATGTCCATGCAATTAGCTAGTAAGACTGCTTGAACTTCAATAAAGATGAAATAGATTGTGTCCAACATTTGAGTGGCTCTCTTCCTTTTTGGGTACATAAAGATCCATAATCAAAAATTGATGGGTGGAGTCTAGAAATTTCACTTTTAGCTATTACCAAAAATGATTCTGAGGCACACCTGGACACACTCAGAAGCACTGATTTAAATTTAGTGCCCACCAGTGATTTTCATGCTTGGGATGCAAATCAGAATCACTCGTACAACTTTATAAAAACATAGGTTACTGAGCCTCAGCCTTCAAGATTATGACTCAAGATATATCTTTAGAAAGCTCCTGGGTAATACAAAACCAGTTGTATATTTTATTTTTTGAAAATGCTTCTAAGTGCTTAACAGTTAAATGTGATGACTAAAATTTTTCGAGATATGACCGTTAATATAACTTAAAAGTCTTAAAAACTGAAAAAGTGGTTCGAAAAAGGGTCAACAATCTTGGAAGAGCCAAAAACAAATCTTGATCTCTTAAAAATCTTTTCCAACAGTCTGTTTTTCA
This sequence comes from Aotus nancymaae, assembly GCF_030222135.1. Lineage (NCBI taxonomy): Eukaryota > Metazoa > Chordata > Mammalia > Primates > Aotidae > Aotus > Aotus nancymaae. Next base: position 38,039,127 of record NW_026988471.1, read on the forward strand.
GGAAATTGATGATAATGTAATACTGACAAAGATGTGTCTTAAAACACAGTCGTCAGTCAGTCATTAATGCTAGGATTATTCACAACGTGTTTGGGAAAAGTGATAAATGAACAGTTGTTATGGTTATTAGCATCTGTACGATTTTAGACACAGAGACCGTTAAAGGAAATTATTCAAGGCCATTGTGACAGGTAGTGGCATAAGCAATAGTGGAAATGGTGCCCCTTGATCCCCAATCCAGTTCTTCTCTCTTAATCTTCCCCTTCCTTACCTATAGAACTGCATTTCCTAACACTCCCTTCCTTTCTCTAACCCAGGCCCTAGCAATTTTTTTCTGTAAAGGGTCAGCAAAGTAAGAATTTTAAGCTTTTCAGACAATATAGTTTTTCAGAAGCCACTCATCTCTAATATTGCAGCACAGAGGCAGCACAGACGACATGTAAATGAATACGCGGTGTTGCGCTCCATTAAAACTTTACAAAAACAGACAGTAGGCTGGAGTGGTCTGAGGACTGTAGCTTGCAGACCCCTGTCTCTAACCAGAAAACTTATGAATGTTTGACTTTTCTTACCAGGAAGTTACCCTATTCTCCTATGTGGAAATATTAATGCTTCATGAAATTGAAATCACAGATCAAATAAAAATCATGATTTGAGGGACCAAAATTGAGTACTTAAGAATTTAACTACAAAACAAATAAAGTTTTCCCCCCTTAATGTATTTTAGTGTTACTATATACAGATTAAGCCACATGACAAGCTACTATACAACAGCATGTTTAAAAACATGTTTATTTTACAATATGTACAATCAGGAACATATTTTAAAACCATTATCAATTAAAATAAATGAAGACCATAAATCACAATTTAGTTTGTTCTTAATGTATATACTCACATTAAAATATAAAGAACATATACCAAAAAGAGCCAAAAGTGTGCATTTTGCTAAAACTTGGTATATACATATTCCATTGGAAAAAAGCAATCAAAAATGACTTAAACCAAAACTAGGTTCCTGTGATGTGTAGTAACCATTATATTGTTTGTATGAGGTAGTAACTAAATCATTTTGGCCATGTTTTAATACTCTCAATCAAAAGAAATATGAAAAGGATCATAAAATAAGGCCAACAAAAGTAAAAATTCCACGAGAAATTTGAACCACTTCACTCTATGGAATGTTACAGTTCTTCAATGTGATTATATGAAATGTTTAGTGAGGACTCTTTAATAATGCTAATTAATTCTTTGTGCATACTGTAATTCAGACCACAATTGCAGTATTATATCACGGTACCGCTATTCTGTGACTCAAAAATGTTCAAAGGTATTGTTTTTAAGCAAAGACAAGCATTATTACAGGATTCTGCTTAAATATAAAAAGACCAGTTACTACAACAGGTGGTTAATTGTAATTGGTTTGCTTCACATAGAAAACAACCCAAATACATTTGTGGAGCCAAATGCTTATAGACAGTGTCACAGCTTACTTTTGTGACTTAATACATCACATCTCAATACTTTGTGCAAATATAAACACCAGTGTACTTGCATTAAAATTAAAAAGATTATAAAATGATTACAGCCTCCATTACAATTTTAAAAGTTACAAGATTTATATTCATATTACTAAATTACATATAATAAAAATACAATAGTGTTAAATGTATTGTTTCATTGCCAGCATCCCATTTTGTAATATAGCCACACCCAAGAATATACTAAAGAATTCTTAAAATATTAACCCCAATTGCATTTTCATCAACATTTACATCTGTACAGATAAGACACTTACTTGTACATCTCATAAAAGTACATTATCTACATCAATTCTTAGTGTATGTCTTCAGCAATATGAAGTTGCACAGAAAAAATACTGCCTATATGTACAAAGATTACATAACAATGAATTAAGCACTTGTGTGGTTCAATATGCTAAATATATCCATACCACTTAAAACAAAATTTTCCCCCTCTTGTCTCATGCCACAATAAATTACAAAGTAACTGAAGACAGGTTACTGCAGCTTTTGTACAGCTTCAAGCATCCATTAATGTTGCAGCGGTAGTGTTCTTTCTTTCTAGAGTTAACTGTCAAAGCACAATTCTCAGTAACTGTTTTCATGACCCGCCAGGATGTATAAATTGCTATTTGCTGTGGGGTTATCAGTTGGCCTACTTTCCAAAACCACGACCCTAAAAGTAATAAACAAAAAACAAAGAACAAAGTTATTCTTGAAAACTAATGTTAGCCCCCAAATTTTCCATTGCTTCTACATTATATGCCTCTATAAATGCTGCTCATTTGATGGTGGGCAGAAATAATTTGCTATCACTGTGATTAGAGGGCCAGTTCTAGCTCCGGGAAGTAATTTTGCTGTCCACTACCTCCCACCTCTAGGCCAGCGTTCTAAGAGTCAGGGGTGGGGAGAAACCTGTATTAGAAACCATTTGGGGGAACCTAATTCTTATTACAAGTTCTATCAACGATTTGCAGTTCAAGCATCTGAAGGTAAATCAGAACAGGTCTCCAAAATCCTATTTGGCATTAACAACAAAAAGTTATGGTCATTAACATAAGGCATTTCCTCCTCCTGCTGCTGCAAATCAGACATTAGTATGTTTAATGCAAACGAGTACTGACAGATCCATACATTCCTGTTATTTGGAAGATCAGGTACATTTTCAAATGGGTTCTAACTTTCCGACTTGTGAATTCTTATAGTGTGAAAAATTCAATGTTGAGCATATTCCAGACATTTCGATTCTCTTGAAAAAGAAATCTGTTTCATGCTAGATCTATGAAACATGTTTAGTACTATATATTTAACACAGCCCGTTTTCATACCTGTCAGATCCAAGCAGCCTGAAAATTCTTGTGCTATCTGAAATTTCTTGTGTTACCTGTTCAATTAAAACATAAATTTAATTTCTAAAATTAAAGACACAAAAATTTTAATGGGTACTTCATTATAATTCAACAGAAAAGAAACATAATTCCTAAAATGAAAATATATCCCTGCATGACTATCTGTTAAATCAGCATGTAGGTACATCAGTTTGTTAGTCTAGGGGAAATGTGGTTAATTTTGAGTTAACCATAAAATACAGGCAAAGGAAAATGATTTCCTTGTTAAATCTTAAGACTTCAAGGGAAAAACTTAAAAGCAAAGCACTAAATCCATTTTATTTATTAGAAACTCTCATCATTTATGTCAATGCTAATAATGGCAAGGTTACTGGCAGCAGTAAGCCACTTAGATCTGGTTCTTTTATTTAAAAGGCTGCCATGTAGTATAACAGGAAATATTTAAAAGCCAGACATGCCTTGAGTTTGAATCTCAGTTCTCCCACTTACTGGGCAATGTTATTTATAATCTGCTAGAAATGGTTATGCCTTATGTAAAGTGGGATAGAAAAGATCTACCATGCAGTAGTGCCCTGCAGTGTTCTTAAAAGGATTCGTGGGTACAATGCCTAGCTAAGGAAGTACTCAATACATAATAATTATCTTTCCCACTTCTTCCCCATTGTCTTGAAATAATGTTTTCTAATGACCATATATCCTTCAAGAATTCCTCAGTGTGACCAATTACCAGTTGGGGAATAAGAATAAATATACAGAAAAAAGAGAAACCAACTGTTCACAGCTTACTCAACACAACATATTATGAATTGTAACAGCAGTAGCATCTCCCCAAAATTGGGTAGACTGAAGAAAAAACAGATTTGAAATTAAGTTTATTCCATCAATACCCCTATAGAAGTAGATTTTCTGGAAACACCAATGACTCTTAGCTTCGGTTGTAACCCAGCACACCTGAAGGAAACAACACGCTCAGCACACTCACTTCAACACCGGTGGCTCAGCATGACTGAGATTACCAATATATTTTGGGGTTTGCCTACTAGAAGAATCTAACATTTTTGGAGGTGCGTATTGATGGGTTGCCTGTGTAGTTCTCAGGTGACTTTTTGGGGTTTTTCCTTTTTTTTCTTAAACGACTCTCCGTTCTATCTATAAGGCTTTTCTTACTCTGACTAGTGTTTATTAGCTGTTGACTGTTCTTATCTCCCTGCTCTACTTCCTCAGGTGATTTTAGAAAGTGTGAGTCTACTTGTGGGAATTACTTTTAGAAACATAGTAGTAGCCACCTTTTAAACACTTACCATAGGCCAGGAACCAGGCCAAGCACATTACATGCTTAGTTTCATTTAATCACAACTCAATTCACAGATGAAAAAAGATAGGTAGAAAGGAGTTAGGTGACATGCCAAGGTCACCGAGCTACTAACTAGCAGAACTTGAGACGAAGCTGAGTGTCTCAACACTGGAACCCAGGCTCATGAACACTGTGCTACATTGCTTACTTTGTTAGAAAAAACGTTCTGAGCTTAATGAATGACAGTTTAAGAAACAAATCAGCTTCCTTCCAAGTTATAAGACTGAGACAGGCTTGGAGGTTACTGGAAGAATTTTGGACGATTTTACGTGCTTATAACATTCTGGGGGGCAAGTGACACATCTTGTTCATGTTTAGAACCTCAGAACTTCGCAGCATAAATGTTGAACTGACTTGAATATGTCACACAGCTTGGAGTTAAATTATTTCTGTAAGGTAGGAAGGCCTCATGAGATGCATAGCTAAAGGTTAATAAAACGGGAAGGAAAAGGGGGCAAAGAATTACATACATGTCAAATGAATAAGGATGATGAAAATCAGAGGCAAGTGGGCTTTCAGAGAAATGTAGGACTCTTTACTTAGAGTCTGCACTGGTCATTATTTCTTTTTTTTCTGAGACAGAGTTTTGCTCTTGTTGCCCAGGCTGGAGTGCAATGGCATGATCTCGGCTCATCGCAACCTCCGCCTCCCAGGTTTTCAAACGATTCTCCTGCCTCAGCTGGAATTACAGGCATGCGTTAGCATGCCTGGCTAATTTTTATTTTTAGTAGAGACGGGGTTTCTCCATGTTGGTCAGGCTGGTCTTGAACTCCCGACCTCAGGCGATCCACCTGCCCTGGCCTCCCAAAGTGCTGGGATTACAGGCATGAACCACCGCGCCCGGCCATTGGTCATTATTTCTGAAGTACAAGGTAGAAAAAGTGTTTAAGGCCAGAGAGAACCAGCACTAGCACTCTTGCTCCAGGCGTTCCTCTGGGAAAGTTGAAAGAAAATCATAGCTGGCTCAATTTTAGCAGATTAGCAAGTTCTTGTTCTAAATTTCAGAGTGATTATCTGGAAGCACAGTAAATATGCACTAAAATTGTTTGAGTAATGGAGAGAGACAGGTGGCTATAGATATGGGCTACTGACTTTATCAATAGACTAAATACATTAAGTATTAATAAAGTTAGCCAATAGAGTGTTACTTGTATCATTTGGGAATCTTCTAAAGTTAGAGAATTGTTTGAAGTGGAATTTGATAATGTCTTGTGACTACTTAATGGACATAATTTACTTACCTCATTAGATCTAAAACTTCTACCTTGCATTCCATGTTTCCAGAAAGCTAGCACACTGTCTTGTAGGCAAACTAGCAGGCAAGAACACCTCAATTACTGTTAATAGTACAAAAGTTCAACTGATAAGCATCATTTCATCCCTCCATCTCATATAGCAATGTTTCAATTCACAATTTATGTCAGCGCTTTCATATTTATATGGCATCTTTACATTTGAAAAGTTTAAAAATATACTATACAGAGCTTATACATCTTTTTGGTAGGAAAAAAAATTCACTAAAAATATTTTTGTTACAGAAATGTTGGTTTTGATAATTTATTTTTTTTGAGACAAGAGTCTCGCTCTGTTTTCCAGGCTAAAGTGCAGTGGGGCAATCTCGGCTCACTGCAATCTCTGCCTCTAAGGTTCCAGTGGTTCTTGTGCCTCAGCTACCCAACTAGTTGGGAATGCAGGCGTGTACCACTATGCTCAGCTAATTTTTTTGTATTTTTAGTAGAGATGGAGTTTCACTATGTTAGCCAGGCTGGTTTCTAAATCCTGGCTTCAAGTGATCTGTCTGCCTTGGCCTCCCAAAGTGCTGGGATTAAAGCCGTGAGCCACCGCATTTCGCCTATTTTGATAAATTTCAAAAATAAAATAATTCAATCATACAGAAAAATACAGAGAACAGCATAAAAATACACGTGTATCCACTACCCAATCAAATCCTAACATTCTGCCGTATTTGCTTTAAATAAAAACAAATACAGCTGGCATCCCCTACATGCCCTCCCCTATTCCCAGTTCCCAAATCTTTATCCTCCCTGAGATAACCACTATTGTAAATTTGGTACTTATCATTCTCATGCATGTTTTTACGATTACTATGCCGTAAGTTTATACTATCAATATCAATTTTATATTGAATATTTCTAACCTTCATACATTTGCTATGATGAACATTTAGGTTATTTCTAGTTTTTCACTATTATAAACAATTTTGCAATAAATATTTTGTACATCTTGAATACATGTACAAATCTTTCTTGGGGGTAGATACCTATAAACAGAATTACTGAAGCACAGGGCATAAATAGAGCAAGTTTTAGTTTTGTTTTTTATATTTACATCTTTAATACATATTTTTGCATACATTCAGGGAGGAAGAAATCTTAATTTTGTTTTCTGCAGGTAACCAATTGTATCAGCATCATTTGTTGAATGGCCCATTTCTTCCCCACTAATACATAGTGCCATGAATTTCCATTTCCATGTGGGTCTATTTCTGGTCCCTTTCTTCTGTCCCACTCTTCTACCTATTTATTTCTCTGTTGCTACCACACTACCTTAATCACTATGTCTTCATAGTAAGTTTCAATATTGGGTAGAAAAGGATTTGTCAACATTTATTTTATCACTCTTGGTCTTTGTCTCTTCCACATACATTTATTTTTTATTTTAAAAAATTATTTGTAGAGATGGGGGTCTCCCTATGTTGCCCAGGTTGGTCTTGAAACCCTGACTCAAGCAATTCTCCTGCCTCAGCCTCCTATGGTGTTGTGATTACAGGCGTGAGCCACTGTGCCTGGCCATTCCATATGAATTTTAAGACGAGCTTATCAAGTGGCACAAAATATCATGTTGGGGTTCTTACTGCAGATGCAGTGAATCTGTGGATTAACTGAAGAACTAGCATCTTTCTTGTTTTAGTCTTTCTACCCATGGACATGATGTAGTTCTTGACTTGTTAAATCTTTCATGTCTTAAAGAAAAAATTTGGAGTTTCCTAGATAATGATCTTAAAAATGTTTGGATTTCATTTATTCTTATATGTGTTACTTTATTGCCGTTGTGAAAGGAATCTTTTTTTCCTATTAAGTTTTTCACTGATTATTTAGGAAAGCTATTCTTTGGTGTTAACTCATATCTACCAACTCTAATTAACTCAATTCTCTTATTTGCTCTAGTAATTTATTAATAGAGTTTTGTATTCTCTTTACATAATCATACCATCAGCAAAAAAGGATCTATCTTTTTCTTTCTAATCTTCATACTTTCCCTTTCTCATCTAATAGACAATATTGAAATGTGATAATAGCAAATATCCTTATTTAGTTCTCCATTTTAATGGGAATTAGTTTGATCATTAAACATATTTTTAACAGGCGTTGCTAGGTGAAGGACATTCCTTTCTATTCCCAATTTGCTAAGAAGTATTATTTAAAAAAAAATCAGTAATGACAGATTTTACTGAATGCTTTTTGGCCATCTACTAAAGAATTACATGATTTTCTCTTTTAATATTTGGTGCAGTGTATTACATAAATACATTTTCTGATGCTGAACCGTCCTTGCTTTCCTGGGATAGTCTACTATTTGATAATGGATAATTCTATTTGCTAACAATTTATTTAGATTTCTAAAAATCAATTTTTATAAGATTAGATTATAATTTGTGTTTTCTGTTCTAATCTTGTTTGATTTTAGCATCAGTGTTAAACATTGATTTATTCAGAATTCCCTGTCTACAGTCTGAAAGTCTGTACAGGATAGGGATTATCTTCTCTTTTATGGGGGGAGGTAGATAAAAATCACCTAAAAAACCATCATGCTTGATTATCAGGCACCTGAAGCAATGAACCTGGCTGTGGTTCTCCATCTCCTGTGGGATACTTCTATAACTGGAGACCAGGAGGCCTGTTAGCTTCAGACCTGTACACTGCTTTGAGATTCTGTTGTTGACCTTGCTGTTTGGCCCTGGCTATGTCTTTGAAAGCACAGATTCCATTTTAACATCTTGATCAGATGTTCCTTGAAACTGACTTATCAGACAATGAACTAACTACATTTAGCCTCACCCTCTGCCAATATACATACATGGAAATATCTTTATTTTACTTAAGAACACCAGAAAGTGTGCCTAAATATTAATCCCATTCATTTTCCCAGCACCATCCTATATAAGTTAATTTTCACCTTATTTTTCCTGAATGTAATCATTTAAAAATATTGACTCTGTCAGAAATCCTTTTCCAGAAAAAAACTATTAAGTAAAATGTGAGAATGACAAGAAGAAACTTCCACATACTTACAGATCTCTGATCAGCAGATACAACAGCCAAAACATAATCTGGTATACTAAGTACTAAATTTTAAAGTACTTATAGAAAAACCCTATAGATGTCTGGAGGAAATGGGAATTCATAACTATGTTATGAGAAATGATACTATTTCTTCTAAGGAAGATAACATTATCTACACTACAGTTATTAAACAATTTTAGATAATGTGTAAGAATGAAGGCTGACAGTAACCTCATATTTATTATACCCTCTATTTTTATTTTGTTTTTTGAGACAAGAGTCTCACTCTGTCACCCAGGCTGGAGTGCAATGGCATGATCTCAACTCACTGCAACCTCCCCTTCCCAGGTTCAAGTGATTTTCATGCCTCAGCTTCCCAAGTAGCTGGGACTACAGGCACGTGCCAGCATGCCTAGCTAATTTTTGTATTTTTAGTAGACACAGGGTTTCCCCATGTTGGCCAGGCTGGTCTTGAACTCCTGGCCTCAAGTGATCCACCAGCCTTGGCCTCCCAAAGTGTTGGTATTACAGGCATGAGCCACCATGTCCAGCCATATTCTCTATTTAAAAAAAGTGAGTCCTTAATAATATCAATCTTTAATTTTGGATAGTTAGCAGATAAGTTATTTTAAGGAGCTCATAATGCAAAGAATTATATAACTTTGACTTACCTATTGATTCAATCTGGAAATCAAAGGTGAGTTCTGATGATAATTTTCTGCTAGATTTTAATCTTCCTTGGAGATTTACTATTTTTATAGAACCTAGAGGAAAAAGAGTCACTCAGAAACTAAGATAAAAGAAGTCTTATTAAAGTAAGACATTTATAAATAAAAACTTACAGTCCAAGCATACAAGAATGGTATCTCTCTCCAGCTGGGTTACATGAGTAACATTTGTCTGTGGGGTATCTACAACACAAACAAATCTTGGTAAGCTAGAGAAAACTGTAATATTTAAAGCAAGGAGATATTTAAGAAAAAGAATTCTGAGGGTAACAGTACTTGAAATGTACATAAGTCTTTTGTAATATACATGTAGTGACTGAGCCAAGCTATTTGGATTTAAACGCTGATGTAAGCTAAACAATTTAAGTGCTCAACAGAGCATATGTTGGCTGCGGTCAATACTACTGGCAATGTGGAACACATGGATACAGAAAGCTGGCTGCACTAGGAAACAAACTAGACTTAAAATATCTTATAATGTAACTTTTCCTTGTTTAAAAAACAATTTTTCTATTAGTTGGAGATTTGTAAATACATGTAGTTCTCAAACTATGGTTCCTGTATCAACACCATCAGCATCACATGGGAATTGACAGAAATGAAAATTCTTTTTTTTTTTGAGCCTGCTGCTCAGGCTGTAATGCTGTGGTGCAATAACGGCTCTCTGCAGCCTTGAACTCCTGGCCTCAAGTGACATCCTGACTTAGCCTTCTGAGGAGCTCGGACAACAGGTGCAGGCCACCATGCCTGGCTAATTAAAAAAAATTTTTTTAGAGATGGGGTCTGGTTATATTGCCCAGGCTGAGATTTGTCCATATATGCCTCAACTATGGTCTTTGTATCAACATCATCAGCATCACCTGGGTATTCACAGAAATGAAAATTCTAAGGTCAGATCTAGACCATAAATGAAAAGCTCTGGGGGTGGGGCCCAGCAGTGTTACAAGTCTCCTAGTGATTCTGATGCATGCTCAAGTCTGGTAACTGCTGCTATATAATACATACTCAATGACCACTCTTACCAATACTCCTTGTCAAAGTGATGGAATGTGATTAAAAAGGTAATATCACCTCAGGGAGGCAGGGCAACTGGAGTTATGTAAAATGCAAATTTTCAGGTATATACCATTTAAAAGTATATAAAATACTTAAAAATTCTGAGAGGTATGAAAACGTTAAGTACCCAAGTTTTGTTTTAAATGTTTCCTATGCTCATATGCATTTCATATTCATTTTCATATTAATGAACATAATCAAAACAATCTGATGCATGTGAAGTTCTCTAAAAATGAAATGTGAAACATATAAAATAAAAAGTATTATCAAAATATTAAAAATATTTGAGACTATATAAATTGTTATTTCCCTTTTATTTGTTTGAAGGAAAAAAGTACCTTAGTTGGTATTCAATTTGTAATATTAATTTAATTATTTCCAAGAAAGATTAATGCAAATATGACTTTACAGTTTACCTATACATAGTGTCCTTAGAGAGACACTGTTATTTAGAATACATGTCACAAAAATCAAATAACAACCCAGGTATACAGCTCATTTTATAGCAAGAGGTGTGTTCATGCACAATTATTTATTAATATATACCAAATATATATACCAATAATATATACAGGACTTTGAGGATCAGATCCTTATCATATTCATTTCTTAATAAAAAAACTGGTGTATATGCTCTCAGGATACATGTTTTGCCAATGTTCGCTTGATTTAGTTGGTTGGTTAGTTAGTTAGAGACAGGACCTCATGCTGTCACCCAGGCTGGAGTGCAGTGGTGCGAACATAGCTCACTGCACCCTTGACCTCCTGGGCTCAAGTGATCCTCCCATCTTGGCCTCCCTGGTAGGTGGGACTATAGGCATGCACCACCATGCCCAGCTAACTTTTATATAATTTTTTTTAGTGACAGGGTCTTGCTACATTGCCCAGGCTGTTCTGGAACTCCTGAACTCAAGCAATCCTCTCACCTTGGCCTTCCAAAGTACTGGGATTACAAGTGTGATCCACCATGCCCTGCCTACCAAAGTTTTAAATGTGTCATATGAATAAATTATTTTAAAGAGCGTAATCTTCTCTTCTTCCAGTTTAATAATAATTATTTAAGACTGGCAGTTTATGCACTTTTTGCTTAATAAGAGATACAGTAAACTCACTACTTATAAAACCAGTACATGTATTACCCTTAATAATTTCATAAAAATTACAAACCTGATTCTGTAAACCATGAAGAGGTAGAATTTGGATTGACCGTCTCAAATCGAACCACCTGGTTGAAGTCTCTACCTCTACTGACACCAACGCAAACTAAAGGGTACTCCTGTTCAGGCACTACCAGCATTTCAAACATTCTAAGTGGACATGGTATAGGAAAATCTATGTGCTAGAGAAAGAAACAAAAATACATTAAACCAAGGAAAATAAAAGCCAAATAATTCAATGAGAATACTATAAAACAGCTTTCTACTATAAAGATTGCATCTTCTCACAGAAATTCAGGTACTGCAGAAAAATCTAAATTATGAAGTATCTTTATAAAGATTTTAGGTTTACCACCATAAAATATTTTAAAGTTATAATTACATGATTTTAGGACATTAAGGCTGGAAGAGAACTTGTAAGTCACGTGTCCAACCCTCTCTTTTCAGAGTTGGACACTGGGGCCCAAGAACTGGGTGACTGGCCCGTGGTCGCCTGGCCTTTGTGGCAGAGTCTCCTGTCTCCCAATTTCATGCTTCTTCAGTTACACTCCTCTGCCTTCTTAATCAACTGAGCAAATGCTAAGTTGAGAACTGAAATGCTAATTAGCAAGAGACACTCCTCTTGTAAGATGTAAACATAAAAAGTCATAAATAAAAAAAGGTTAGCTTCTTCATATATTTTATTGATAAACCCATTTTAATTTTATATGTTTAAAATTTCTTTTTTATTGCTACAAAGAATAAATTCACATTCTGAAGGACTAAAAAAAAAGGATGGAAAACACTAACTTCATTGGTAATCAAGAAATAAAACCACAATGAGATAAATACTATACATACCCACCAGAATGGCTAAAATTAAAAAGACTGACAATTAATAAGCATCCGAGAGGAGTAAGCAAATGCTCATACAACACTGGTGGTGGGAGACAGAGGGGCACAGCCACACTGGTTAACTGCATTATCTATTAATGCTGGAGATACACATTCCTTATGACCTTGCAATAATTCTCCTAGGCATACATTCTAGAGAACATGAGTACACACATACAAGAAACAAATGCAAAAACGTTCAAGGCAGCATCGTTCAGAACAACAAACAACTGGAAATAATCCAAATGCATCTTAACAGTAAAATAGATAAGATTATGGCATATTCACAAAATACAAAATTATATAAAGAGAACTGAAAAATGAATAAGCTATAGCTGTGTCAAATAAACTATAGCTGTATACATACACAATGTTGAACAAAAACCCAGACACAAATGAGCATATACTTTATAATTCCACTTACATACTGTTGAAAAATTAAATAAAATTAATTCTAATGTTTAGGGATATGTGCATAGCTAGTAAAAAGAGAAAGAAAAGTAAGAACTTTCTAGGTTTCCTTTTTAAAAAAAAGAGGCAGGGAGCTGACTAAAACGGAGGATGACGAGGGGAATTCTAAAATTTTTCTTCACAAAAAAGTTTTTTAAAAAAATACTCTCATGCACATTTTATTTAGTTCATTCTTATATATTTTTGTTGCTTTTATAAATCTGCTGTTTTCACTGTATTTTCCAAATAGTTATTGGTAGTATTTAATGAAGCTACTGGATTTGATTTGTATTCTTTTTAATCTGGCAAATCATAAATTCTAAAGGTAAGTAAAAGGTGCAACGGGGGATATCGTAACTAGTAGTTTTAAAGTGTTGGAAGATACAAAACGGTACTTGTGGCTGGAACGTGAAACTCTGCGTTCACCTGCTGTTCCCACATTCCTTCTTTCCCTGTGGCTGCTAAGTGAGGCCTCCATCCCACAGGCACAGACACTTCATCAATATTCTCCAAACCTCTTCTCTAGGAGCTTTCCCATTACCTTGGGGCACGTGCTTTTGATAAAATCTGTCATTTTAAATAAGGTACAGCAATTTAAGTAATTCTTTTTGAAATAAGGAGGAATGAAGCAGGAAAAAAACCAGTGCTTCTGTTTAAAGATGCATTTTTAAACTTTTACAGTTGAAACACAGAAACAATGCTTCTGTTTTTTTTTTAAAAGAAAAACCAACAGATTTTTACTACTTCTGCATAGTTTCCAACAATAACTAAGCAATTTGTATACTTCATTAACAGAAGGGGATTCATGTCTAATAGTTTTAAATCCAGTTGCTATTGGTGATTGTCCTTGAGGGCAGCAACTATATCATATTTTTCTGTGTCTCTAGTAAATGACATGGTACCTTGTTTGCAATAGGTACATTATGTTTGCTGGGGAGATCTTTAATTTTTAACTTTTATTTATGATGAAAATGCAGTCTAGGCCAGGGATAGTGACTCATGCCTGTAATCCCAGCACTTTGGGAGGCCAAGGCAGGTGGACCACGAGGTCAGGAGTTCGAGACCAGCCTGGCCAAGATGGTGAAACCCCGTCTTTAGTAAAAGTACAAATATTAGCCAGGCATGGTGTTGGGTGCCTGTAATCCCAGTTTCTCAGGAGGCTGAGGCAGAGAACTGCTTGAACCCGGGAAGTGGAGGTTGCTGTGAGCCGAGATCGTGCCACTGTACTGCAGCCTGGGTGACAGAGTGAGACTCCGTCTCAAAAAAAAAAAAAAAAAAGAGGAAATAATATAGAAAGCATAAAAATGTTTTTGAATACATCTGATGAAGAGTTCTAGTACAGAAATATCATAAATACTAATTGAAATAATGTTAAATACAGAGACAAAAGGAAAGCTGGGTTAAGATTAAGGAAAGCAGATAAACATTATAGCTCAGAAAGTTTAAGGAAAGGGAGAAGAGTGATTAAAATCTTGATGGAGACCTGCAAGTAGAATTGTATTACAAATTCACTACCAGAATGCTGGTAACAGGCCTCATTAGAGCCATGCCAATCTCCTGGTGCCATCTATTGGGAAAAGAGAAGCCTTGGATGGATAATTTTTAAGCTTCCCATGTCTTCAAACTATATATTCCCCCCTGCATGCTCTTGATACCTACAATACCCTTAATAGAGAAAAGCGTCTTTCATTATATATTAGGATAAATGGCTTAACATATTAGATAACGTATAAAATTAATTCATACCAGGTTAATCAGTCTATCAGTATACAAGAATAACTGATATGATGAACCTTTTTCATTTTGATAGAGGTTAGGAATAAAAGGAATAGGAAGAACATATTTAAAACAGACTAAGGAAGAAAGAAAGGAAAAAGCTAGGAAAGGAAGGGGTTGCGGAAAAATCAAACTGTGCAGACTTTACCATTACATCTTTGATACAGCATCCTTTTGTCAAATAAACAAGAACAAAGAGGAGCTAAGAACAAAACAATTTTTGCCATAAACGGGCTGTATTCAGTGGTTCTGCTTTAGACAACTTATAAGGCTATTTTCCCCTGAGCTTTCAGTTTAAATAATTTTTGTTTCAGTGCATTTACCTGTATAATTAATACTTCAATAGGTTTCAAATTCTTCAAACTATATTTTCTTCTTGAGGTTAAAACTGATATAAAAATGAAAACTAGATTTCTTTGTCATGTATAGGATTTAAAACAACAGGAGTGAATACCTTTAAACATCTTAATACTATAAAATTTAGGAAGAATCCCACTCCAGCTATATTCTGACTCTAATTTCTACTGAGATCGAATGCACATGAAATAAGATCACTTAGTCCATATATAACAGCAAAGGAAAGAACTCTAAAAATTAATTTGGTATTTCCTTGATGTAAGTAACAGCCTGTACTTCACACATTTTAAATGTTTGTTTTTCTTTAAATGTCAGCTATAGATAAATAATAGTATTTTAAAAATTATTCATTAATTAAGTGATTCTAGAAAAACTTAAGCCAAAAAAAAAAAAAAAATCTGTGGAAAGGAGGCCTGGGCAAATTAATAAGTAGGTATACAACTGAAAACAGCTTGCTTCCCCGTCATTATGGTTATCCCTAGTTTTCCTAGTCCAAACTGTAACCTGTATGTTGTTTTTAGCTGGGATGGAGGTCAACCAGAGTATCTCGGAAACATTTCACTGATCTTTTAGTACTTGTTTCTGCCATCAGGCTGTGTATGTGAGACACTATTTCCAGCTCCCTCCTGCCATACCCTTGAACTATTTCTCTAGTCTCTTATAGAACTTTTACTAGGCCAATTGAGTTCCTTACATTTGGGCAGATTTTTACAACCCTGCTGTATTGTCCAAAATCATTAACTTGAAAATTAACTGAAAAAAATGTTTCTTTAAAGAACAGTAAGGTTGACAAGCTTT
The DNA here is from genome assembly GCF_030222135.1 of Aotus nancymaae. NCBI lineage: Eukaryota > Metazoa > Chordata > Mammalia > Primates > Aotidae > Aotus > Aotus nancymaae. Next base: position 38,054,852 of record NW_026988471.1, read on the forward strand.
TATACTAAGAATAAGATAGTTTGACTTTAATGCTTACCTTAATTAACATAAATTTCTGCATTGGTTCAACCCATTCCAATAGAACAATGCTAGTCTGAAGTGCTCCACATAGGTATTTATGGCCTGTATAAGGATTTCTTACTGTCAAAGCAAAAAAAAAAAAGTGTAAGTTCTCTTACAATACAAAGTCCTTATGACAATAAATGCATGCTCAAAAAACCAAAACTAAACATACACCAAAATCAAAAGTGGGGTGCCAGTTCAATTTCTTAATTAGAGGGCTAGGTGAAAAAAACACTGTTTCAGGTAATAGCAGGAAATGTCCTCTTACCTTGCAGGATTTTTACTTGTATGCACAAATGAAACTGCTGGTTTTAATGGGGCTATGGGGTAGGAGGAAGGACTTTTGGTCTTAAGATGGCAGAAAAATTACCTGAGGTGGCAACATTCTGATAAAAGGGTCAAAGCAAATTGGGGAAGAAGTTGTTAAACTCATAAGATACAACACATTTAGGTGCTTTTGGTTGTAATATTCAGAGGCAATAATGTTTTGTTTCTGAAAATAAAACACTTGTCCATCTTTCTCCTTTCTATTAAATTCTTATGGTGACTAGAAAACATCACATACATTAATCAAACCTTAAAATACTGATTTACAAATAAGAAAACTGAATTGCCTCAGATTTTGAAATTTTCTCCTGGTTATAAACCAGAAAAAGTAAAGTAAATATATGTGAAGTAAATATGTTTGGAATAAAGATAAAAAAATTAAACTGTGAAAAGGCAACAGCAGTAAAATTCATGAACTTCACATCGATTTGAAAGATTTAAATGGCAGAGAGGAGGTGAACAGCAAAACTGTCCAGCCAAATAAAACAGAAAAGTCAATATAGGAAATTATTTCCTATAACTGACTTTTCCTAAAAACCTGCCCCTTTGTCCCCAGGTAGAGTCAAGTCAGACTTTCAACTTGCTGGAAGTTCTAACAGTGATTCAAACCACCATGTCTAACCCCAACCCTGTCATCCTCTTTTGCTCTAAACCAGCTGTTCTTGCTTCCTGTTAACAACACTCTGCCCTTCTGCCAGTCTTTTGGGTTTGAGGCCTCAGTCACCTCTGACATCTTTTCCCTTCACACCCAGACACTCCTTCCTTGCTATCTGCACTGCTACTGCTCTAGCATGAGACTTCCTTCCTTACTGCAATAGTAATAAAGTACATGTTCACACAAGGCCAACAGCTCACACTCATCTGCCATTCTCCTCTCTACAATCTGTATCCAGCTAGGTGGAATAGTCAGCATTTATTGTGTAAGTTTTATAATTTTCTTTTGCCTCCACATGTTGTATCATTTCTTCTTTTTGAAATGGCCTCTCCATCTATTCACAGTTAAAATTTGAATCTGCCTTCTTTTGGGGTGTAGCCCAAATGCCACCTTCTTCAGTGAGCCTATGTTTAGAGTTCTTTCCACACTATACTTTGTGGTATAATGACTTGTGTTTATCTTCCCTTTTATAATAACAGTAACTTAAGGAAAAGAAATCATTTTTTTGCTTTGGCTACATGCAAATATAACAACTAATTGTTATAGGGAGGTGGGGGAGGAAATTAGGTGAGGGGAAGGCGAACATAAAAACACATGCTGAAGGAATAAATGTAATCTCACAAGCCATTACTAAGCAGAATTGTGAACGGTAAGTAACAGGACCCTTGAAAAACAGAGTATGATAAAATACTGCTTAAAAAAAAAGTCATACTACTTTCTCCATTTACCTAGGCAATAAATTATTTGCTAAACAAATAATTTGTTTGCTAAACAATTTATTGACAAATAAATTATTTGCAAGGTACCATATATTAGGCTTAGTCTACACAGAGATGAAATGACCAAGAAATTTGTTTTACTTAAGGGGGAAAAATAAAGTATTAGAGGCAGAATGCCCTGAGGTAGTACTGTTTTATGCCAGACTTTACAATAAGTCTCATGGAGTTTTCTTAGCTGCTCTGTGAAGCAAGAGAGCCATATGCTATTGGACAGTTTACTTACCAACACAACACTTCTGACAAGACTTGGTTTCAGGGATTTTTGTTGATACAGAAAATTTCCTAAATGTAAATAAAAGTGAGTATATAATACATGTAGGTAAACTTAGTATATGTAAAAGTTACTGTTACAGATCAGTGGAGAAAGGATGAGTTCAAAACTGGTGCTGACCTACTAGGTCATTTATTAAAAATAAGAATAAACTGGATCCTTTTCTCATGGCCCCCAATCAGTTCCAAATGGATTAAGGGTTTAAATATGAAAACAAACTATAGAAGTCTATAGAAATATGTGACCTTGGGATTTCTCTAAGAAAATACAAAAGAATAAATCATACAGGAAAACGCTGTTACATTTTAATTGACTTTTTCCCCACTGATTCATCCCTAGCACCTCAAACTACAGGTGGTAGTCAATTATTGAATTAGTAACTTTAGTTTACTAAAAGATACCATTGAGAAAGTGAAAAGATAAGCCAAAAACTGGGGAAAGATATTTTTAGTACATGTAATAAATTTAAGTTACGTAGAAAGTTGTCTTACTATAACTATTTGTCAAGAACTTCTTTTATTTAGAAATCTATATTTCTCTATTAAGGAAAAGTGGGATATGGATTTTCTGCAAAGGTGCTATAGAGGTTTTGCAAACATCTGACTTGAATTTAATAGATAAAAATCAATTCTGAATTATTTTTTAAAACTACAATTTACAAACTACACATACACGCAAATGTCTTTTAAAATGTAAGTTAATATAATAAACACTGCTGGTGCATCAAACTGTAAAAACCTCAAGTTAAAGCCGTTTCTGTACACACTTTTTTTTTTAAAACTACATTTATTTTATTTTTTGGACAAGGCGTGATCTTGGCTCACTGTAACCTTTGCCTTGTCAGCTCAAGCAATTCTGCTGTCTCAGAACTCCGAATAGCAGGGACTATAGGTGCCTACCATCATACCCGCCTAATTTTTGTATTTTTAGTAGAGACGGGGTTGCACCATGTTGCCCAGGCTGGTCTCAGACTCCTGAACTCAGGTGATCTGTCTGCCTCAGCCTCCTAAGGTGCTGGGATTACAGGTGTGAGCCACTGCAGCCGGCCAAAGATTTTTATGTATTTATTTTTTGAGACAGTCTTGCTCTGTAGCCTAGGGTGGAATGCAGTGGCACGACCTCAGCTCACTGCAAACTCTGCCTCCCAGGTTCAAGTGATTCTCCTGCCTCAGCTTCTCAAATAGTTGTATTACAGGCACCAGCCACCATGCCCAGCTAATCTTTGTATTTTTAGTAGAGACAAGCTTTCTCCATGTTGGCCAGGCTGGTCTCGAATCCCTGACTCAAGTGATCTGCCTGTCTCGGCCTCCCAAAGTCCTGGGATTACAGGTGTGAGCAACTGTGCCTGACCTGTACACACATTTAAACTCTTTTTTTTTTTTTTTAAATAATTTTTATAAGAAAGAGACAGGATTTCACCATGGTGCCCAGGCTGGCCTCAAATTTCTGCAGCTCAAGTAATCTGCCTAAAGTGCAGCCTCCCCAATGCTGGGATTACAGGCATAAGCCACTTAAACTTAAATGTGTAAATTTGCCAAAGATTAGATAGATGCCAGTGCTCTGTGTAAGTCTTTTTTTTAATTAGAATTGTACAATTTTATATAAAATTGTACAGCACATGTCTGATGCTCAATGCAATTCCAAACAAGCTCAGAAGAATTTTCCTGATGGATGTTCTTAATAACCATGCAATCAGCAACTGAGTGATAGCCAAGCATATATTAAATATAATATTGTAGTACTCTAATTTTAACCTTTAATACATTTTATATATTGACGATTTATGAAAAGCCATGATTGTAGCTTCATTTACTGAGTTCTTACTGTGTGCCATGCATTTTACACATCTGTGTCGTTTAGTCACTCCAACAACAAAGTAGGTTACAGCCTAGAAATCTGAGGCTAGATTTTTGCTCAGGTCCTTTTTTTTTTTTTTCTGAGAGAGGGTCTCACTCTGTCGCTCTTGCTGGAGTGCAGTGGTGCAATCTTGGGTCACTGCAACCTCTGCCTCTAGGGTTCAAGTGATTCTCCTGCCTCAGCCTCCCCAGTAGCTGGAACTACATGCTGTATCAATTTAAGTGAACATTATTCGGAGTCTGCAAGGTAAGCTGTTAAGAACTGTTAACTATTTTTAAGTACTTGTCTTTGTGAATCAAAATGTTCTTCATACTGTGACACTTAAACAACGATACAAAATTTATTCAGATTTTGAACTACAATGGCAATCTTGAATATTCTGATTTCAAATTTCTGGTTAAAACACCTCATTAGATGGTTGACTAACTTTATATTAGGAAAAATGTCACATTATAATTTATAATTATAAAAACGCACCTTTCATATACATTGGAGTTTAATGCAGCTTAAAATAAAACAAAACAAAACAAAAAACTCCCCACACTGTCAATGAATCTGCTTTGAACCAAAGTGCTTTTTAGAGTTTAAAAAAATCTGAACCAGGTTCCTGATAGATTTCAGCTGGCAAAAAGTTTAATGTTCCTGTCCACGCTTGTGAACTTGTCTCCTGGCTCCCAAAGCTAACGTATGAGTTAAAACACTGAACTGGTCAAAGCCCAGGAAGACTAACTGCAAGTTCTCAAAGACCATAGGGATGACTACTACACAAACAAAAATCAACTATTAAGTACAGCTGAGAATTAAGGATGTCAAAAACTTTTCAAAATAGAGTGTGGGCAGTACGTTGAAATGTTCAAAAATTTAGTTAATGTTCTATAGTAATCTACAGACTTGCCTTTATTTTAGTCATGATTTTATGAAAGGCAATATAACTTATTTTACCAGCACCCAATTAACTGGAGTTCTAAATTAACTAATAGTCTGAATGTAGTTAAGATAGGATATTTTAGGGTATACTACAAGGCATAGTTCAATTTATCATGCCCGATAATGATGTCAATAGGTCTATTTTTTGAGTGCTTACTAGATGCTGTGGTAGGTACTTTATATATATAATTTATCATTTTCAAACCAGTACACTGGTTCTGTTTACAGCTGAATATATGTGGAGAGGTTGTATATTTTATCCAAAGTTCCATACATAGTAGGTTAACGTTCCAGGATTTAAATTCAACTGTATTTGAATTCCAAAGCTTATGCTTTACTAAAAATGGATCATAATACGGTGCAGTGAGTACCTATTTTCAGAATGAGAACCATGAGGCTCCTTATTGTCAGATTAACAAGATGCTCAGTAGAGGCTCAAGCTGTGCTAACTGTATGGTAGAAGAAATTGTATGAATACACATACATAAAATATTATCATGCTAGAAGGGTTTTACGTTTCCTGCCAATAAGTGAGAGAATTAAGAGATTTTACAGTAATTAATTACTAGATAATGAAACTGAAGAAAGTGGGAAGGACGTATTTGTGGCTGTTACTACTAAAAACACTAAAGACTGACTATAATAAAATCCCTGAAATAATAACCTGGAGGTGAAATACCCTTACAGCTGAACATATGGGGAGAGGTTGTATAATTTATCCCAGGTCCCATATCTAGTAAGTGAATGATCCAGGATTTAAATTCAACTTTACTTGAATTCCAAAGCTTATGCTTTACTAAAAATAAATTATAATATGGTACAATGAATACCTATCTTCAGCATAGGCAAAATCATACCATATGGAAACTCCTTAAAGGAAGAAACTATATCTTACTCAATTTTGTCTCATCTATACATGGGACATTTCATACACATTTGTTGTATTCAGTAAAATCTGAAAGAACTGAACAAAGCTGAAAGCAAATATGCTAAAAAGGTCTCTATTCTAATAAAAGATATCAAAACATAAATGCATCCAAGTCAATGTGTCATATAGTCCTTGAGGGCACTTTATGTGTATATTATAGTAAAATATAATAAATCAAGTCCAACTTTGAGTAATTGTGAAATGATCCCAATGAAATTTGTATACCCTCCAGCCTGACTAACACGGTGAAACCCCGTCTCTACTAAAAATTCAAAAAAAAAAAAAGATTAGCTGGGCGTGATGGTGTGCACCTGTAATCCCAGATATTCAGGAGGCTGAGGCAGGAGAATTGCTTGAACCCAGGAGGTGGAGGTTGCAGTGAACTGAGATCATGCCACTGCACTCCAGCCTGGGCCACAGAGACTCTGTCTCAAAAAAAAAAAAGAAATTTGTATACTCTATTTTAAGAAAAGAGAACATCCTATATATTTTTATATAATTTTCATCAAAAAGGCTAATTTTAAAAAAGATTATGTATACATAGGAGCAAATTTTAGCTACACTGTAAACTCAGCAACAGAGAACAGCAGATTGTCAAGGTACTTAAAAATAAAGGTTTTATGTTAGTTGCTTTACAACAAATATTATCAAAAAGAATGGCCATATTACAAAGTCTTTATAAAATACAATATATACCAGAGTTAGAAAATCTTTCAGTCAATAAAGAGGTCCAATGTTATAATAAGCAATGAAAGAACAGAGCATTATAAAAAAATTACTGTATGTAGAAAAGCAAAACCCCTCAACTTCAAACCAATTATCTTCTAATGAAAAACACTGAGACCTGGTCTTGCTTTGTTGCCCAGGCTGGAATGTAGTGGCATGATCACAGCTCACTGAAGCCTTGACCTCCAGGGCTCAAGTAATCCTTGCACTTCAGCCACCTGAGTAGCTGGAATCACAGGCTCGAGCACCATGCCTGGCTAATTTTTAAAAAAATATTTTTTGTAGAGATGAGATCTCGCTATATTGCTCAGTCTGGTCTTGAACTCCTACCCTCAAGCCATCTTCCTGCCTCAGCCTCTCAAAGTATGGGGATTATAGCCATGAGCCACCATGCCAAGTTGCAAAAACATTTTTCAATAAATAATTTTTTTTCCTAGTTACAGAAACTTTACTTTGAGAAAAATTTTATAAAGTTAACACAAATACATATATCAAAAGCAAAGGCACTATATGCAATGTAAAATTATGGCAAAGTACAAGAAAAAAACTAGTTTTAAGAATTAAAAATTCAGAGAAAATGTCTGATGTAATTTCAAAGTATAAAGCAGAAAAATTTTAGAACAAGAGTGTTATCAATAAGCACTTGTTAAAATATATTACGTATTATTTTTTCATCACACATGATTTCTATTAACCCAAACTGAGTGCTCTTTCACTTTCTGTAGCATAGTATTTATGAGAATGAACTGTTAACATCATATTGCCTCTAAGGATATACCCTTACCTTGGCAGTATTCTGTCAGGGAGTTTGTGTGCTGGAATAGCAACAGGTAACTTTTGCATTTGTCTTGCATAATCAAAAAGCCCTGGTAAATTATGGGAATAAAGCTGAGAAGCTTTACCTATAAAGAAAAACAGATATGACATAAAAGCCAATAACAAATAGTAACAATTGTAAGGTATTTAAAAACTAAAATACTTACCAGATATTGATAGCAAGCAATTGTTCATTACATACAACCATGTACACCTTCGAGGGAATAGCTGATTAAAAAAAGGCACAAAATTTACAAAGAATAATACACAATAGCAATGTAAATCTGTACACAGTAATCATGTAAGCTGTCATATCTATAGGTCAGTTCTTTAAAAAGTAAGTTATTTTCAACAGAAATTAACTTTATCAAGGATTCAAAACAAGATGATATACATACATACATATTTATGTGAGAGAAAAAATAAATTAGCAATGTAATTTTAGCCTAAACATGATATGATCAGCTCAAGTCTCCCTTATGACTAAGGGCTATGTAACCCCAAACTATGCAGGGAATAAGAACATTTTCAAATAACATCTGTTCTTTTATTTTGGTTCTGGGGTTGAATAATTAAGACTCTCCTGTCTACTTCTCCCAAAACATACCTATCTAGGCATAATAGGCAACGCATGGTTTCTAGAGTATATGATACAGAAAAAAAGGATCATGGTGTAGTGGAACACAGGATACAGAAACACTAGGTATGGAGGGTAAAAAAGGCTGACACAGAACATGATCAAAACTCATAAACATAAAGGAGATATATATATATATGAAATTCATTACTAAAATTTAGTACCATAAGTGAGAGGCATCTCTGGAAGCCTGAAAGTGGTCACAATTTATGGCAAAGAAAAGGGAATTTCATGGAACACAATCTATATATTAAAGAAAAAAAAAAACTACTCTCATTTAGACATTTCATTATGCGTATCAGTGGTTTTTAAAGTGGTCCTTGGATCAGCAGCATCAGCAACACCTGGGCACATGGTAGAAATGTAAATTCTTGGACCTCACCCCAGACGTACTGAAGTAAGAAGTTCTGAAGGAGCACCCAGGAATCTATGGTTTAACCAGACTGCCAAGTAATTCTGAGGCGGACTGAAGTTTGAGAGTCACTGACATACGTTATTAAGCATCCCAATTTAACAACCTTTGTTGCTGGGTTCGCTCTGGCAATTCCTACAGCTAATTACTCCCAAACCAACCGAGACGAGAGAAGGGAATACAGAGAATGCAGGGATGAATGAGGAAACACGTCAAGGCCTCTAAGGACATTATGGAAACACCGTAATAATAATTGGACTGAATAACCAAAAGAGAAAAGGTAATAATAAAAGGGAGGAGAGACAAAGTAATATCTTAATAAAAATTTTATTTCATTTCCTGGGAAAATGTATTTACATAAAATACCCAATTTCTCCAAACACGCAAAATGTGGCATTGCCAATACAGTTTTTTAATTTGTAAAATATGCCTATATCTGTGCCTCAGATAGAGAAGATATCAACATCCATTTCCTACTTTCTGCTTTTCACAAAAAATTCACAACAAAATTGGGACTTCATTGGCTATACTGAAAAAATCAGGCAGAGAAGGGGCAATGACTTATTCTAGGCCACATATCAGTACATGTTATCAAAGTAGCAAGAAACAGATTTTTATTTAATTCAAGTGTTGAACTGGGTTATTTTTCATACAAACATCCATTTACAAAGTATTTATCAATACCACATCTATGGCTTATTATGAAATTATATGTTTGCAAATATAAGTGGGTTTGCTTATTTAATATAAACATACATAAAGTAGCAGGACAAGACACAAATTCTTTTCCTATTTTCAACATAGGGACAATGAAAAGGTATTTATGTATAGTTTTCTTTTGAAAAGTGCTGGATTTCATTTTGAATTTTCATTTTTAACAACTTTAAAAACTCTAAAGCTTTACTAGATTTTCAATGATTTCTTCCATTAGCAAGTTAGGTTCTAGGTGAAATAATCAGTTTAGTAAAAAAGAATATAACAGTTAAAAAGGGTAACTTCTATATTCTGCCTTGACTCATATATCTGTTTTATCAATGACTCTGTGTGGTCTTGGGTAATTTACTGAATCTCTGTCTCAAGTGTTCTTATCTATAAAACAGAATATCTGTATCTCATAGGGTTGTATGGTAATTAAACAAGATATTCCTTGTAAAGCACTTAGAAGAGTGTCTAACACACACAGAGTACTGAATAAATGTTAGTTATAAATAATAAAGGCAGATAAAAATTTTAAATCAGGACCCTGCTTTGTGTCATCTTCTCACCTTTCAGAATCTTCCCGTCTAGAAGGCTCATGCCACTGTTTCTTTCCCCAAAAGTCTAGAGAAAATCAACCTAATCATCAATTTCATAGTAAGATGAAAACGTCAGGCTCCACATATACTAATTCTTTACTCCTATAGAAAAAAATGCTTCCTTTAAAGGGCAATGTTTCAAAAAAAAATTACTCTAGTAATGTAATTTCAAATGCTAAAGCAACTAAGAAGGGAATTACAGACTGGGACTATGTGTGGTTGATGGGTGCCTTCTCTTAAGAGTCCTGGCCGGGCCTGGTGGCTAACACCTGTAATCCCGGGGTGGCTAAGGCAGAAGGACTGCTTGAGTCCTGGAGTTCGAGACCAGCCTGGGCAACAAAGTGAAATTCCAGTCACTACAAAATGCCAAAAAATTAGCTGGGCATTGTGGATGTGCTTGTAGTCCAAGCTACTGAGGATGCTGAGGTGGGAAAGTCACTTGAGCCCAGGAGGTCAAGGCTGCAGTGGGCTGTGTTCACGCCACTGCCCTCCATCCTGGGTGACAGAATAAACCCTGTCTCAAAAACAACAATAAATTCTTCAAATTTCTTCTTCAAATTAGGTTGATAAATGTTCACGTGATTCACCTATGCATAAAGTTGGTCTTATGCCTTACAATTAATATTGTTACCAATATTATTTTTGGATATCTCATTATATCCAAGAAAAATATTACTACCTTTGAATTATTTATTTACTAATTATTATAATTACAAGATCCTTTTCCTCCCTTTCCCTGTTCTTAGGCACTTTTCAGCCATTTCACTGTATACCATTTCCAGATTAAAAGATTTACAATGTATCACGCAGTTTAGGATCTTGTTAGAAAATCTGATTTAAAAATATGAAGATGAAAATGTTTAGTCATGAATAAATCATTACTTACAGATTTTTCTTTCCATTATATTTGTTATCAATTTATTTTAATTTTTATTTTTTTTGAGATGGAGTCTTGCTCCGCCACCCAGGCTGGAGGGCAGTGGCACACTCTCAGCTCACTGCAACCTCTGCCTCCTGATTCAAGGGATTCTCCTGTCTCAGCCTCCCAAGTAGCGAGGACTTCAGGTGCACACAGCTATGCCCAGCTAATTTTTATATTTTTAGTAGAGACAGCGTTTCATTTATTGGCTAGGCTGACCTCAGGTGAGGTTGAACTCCTGACCTCAGGTGACTCACCCGCCTCAGCCTCCCAAAGTGCTAGGATTACAGGCATGAGTCACCACACCCTACCTTGTAATCAATTTATATTGATAAAAGAGAATTAGTCACACATCCTGAAGGCATTCCAAACTCAGTATGACTAAAGTGTATGTATTTACCATTCTCTTCAAATCAACATATCCTTCAGTATACTACACTCTATCTTTCTGTTACTGTCATGCATCCAGTCACTCAAGTGCAAAACTGGAAGTTAACCTAGACCTCTCCTCAACCTCCATGTTGAATTGGTCATTCAATTAGGCCAATTCTAGATCTTTGATCTTTCTCTAGGTCCAGCATTTCTCTACAGGAGCCATACAACTGGGAGAGAGAATACAGTGAAGTAGTTAAGGGCATGGAATCTGGAGCTAGCTTGTCTAGGTTCATATCCCAGTCCAGCCACTGAATAGCTGTGTAATCTTTGGCAAGTTACTAATCCCTTCTGTGCTTTAGTTTTCTCCACTGCGAAATGAGAATAACAATGGTGTCTACCTTTGAGAGGCTTCATGAAGACTAAATAATATAGGTTAAGCATTTAAAAACAGTGCCTGACACACAGTAAGCTTTATGTAAGTATACTAGCTATTAATATCATCATCATTATCAGTTTGCAGGTTGTTTCATATTCCTGACTCCTGGTTACTAAATGGCAAAAGCTTCCCCTACTCATTGTGACACTCAAAAACATCCCCATACTATGGGAGAAGAAGGGAGAAATGGGGAATGACCACTAATGATTATGGAGGTTCTTTTGGAGATGATGAAAATGTCCTAAAATTGATAGTGGTAATAGATGCACAACCCTGTGAACATACTAAAAACCACTCGACTGTACACTTTAAATGGATGAATCGTATGATATGTGAATTATATCTCAATAAAACCGTTCACAGTTCCTATACTTGCCATGCTATTTCATATCTCACTGCTGTCATGCTTATCCTGTCTGTGTGGCAAACTTCTATTCATCGTTTAAGGTCCATCTCAAATGCCCCTCTTTCTCTTTTTTTTTTTTAATTTAATTTTATTAAAAAAAAATTTTTTTTTTTTTAAGACAGAGTTTTACCATGTTGGTCAGGCTGGTCTTGAACTCCTGACCTCAGGTGATCCGCCTGCCTTGGCCTCCAAAGTGCTTGGATTACAGGGGTGAGCCACCACACCCGGCCACCCCTCTTTCTCATATCCTCACAGGAGGTGCTGGTGACATCCACCTCTGTGGCCAATGTCTTATACTCAATTCCTAATATGACATCTAATCCCGAGTGTTGTAGTTACTGGTTTATATGTCTGTTTTCCCTATTAGATCATGAGCTTCTCAAGGGTATGGATTAGGCCTGTGAATATGTCTTCAGTATCTGGTAATTAGAACATGCTTCATGAACGTTTTGTTTTTTCTTTTCTTTTTTTTTTTTTGAGACAGAGTTTCATTCTTGTTGCCCAGGCTGGAGTGCAATGGCATGATCTTGGCTCACTGTAACCTTCTTCTGGATTCAAGTGATTCTCCTGTATAAGCCTTCCGAGCATCTGGGACTACAGGCGCACGCCACCACGCCCAGCTAATTTTTGTATTTTTAGTAGAGACAGGGTTTCACCACGTTGGTCAGGCTGGTCTCAAACTCCTGACCTCAGGTGATATGCCTGCCTTGGTCTCCCAAAGTGTTGGGATTACAGGCATAAGCCACTGCACCCAATCTGATGAAGGTTTTAAGAATAAAAGAGGCCAGGGTGGGGTGGCTCATACCTGTAATCCCAGCACTTGAGGCCAAGAGTTTGAGACCAGCCTAAGCAACATGGTAAAACCCTGTCTCTACTAAAAACATAACAATTAGCCAGGAATGGTGGCTCATGTCTGTAATCCCAGCACTTTGGGAGGCCGAGGCAGGTGGCTCACCTGAGATCAGGAGTTCCAGACCGGCCTGGCAAACATGGTGAAACCCTATCTCTACTAAAAACACAAAAATTAGCCAGGCGTGGTGGTGGTACATACCTGTAATCCCAGCTACTTGGGAGGCTGAGACACAAAAATTGCTTGAACCTGGAGGCAGAGGTTGCAGTAAGCTGAGATCACACCACTGCACTCCAGCTTGGGCAACAGAGTAAGACTCGGTTTCAAAAAAAAAAAAGAATAAAAGCAGCAGCAAATCATGAAACTGAATCTTATTTCTGGTCTAATGTGTACTTACAGTAACTTGAAAATAATAAAAAAGAGAATATACAAAATAACATACCTGTTCCATTGATGTTTCATGAAGTTCATTAAGATTCAGGGTATAAATCCCTTCTTCGGCACCAAAGATCAAGTACTGATCTGAAATAAAAGTAATTTACTGACTGATTTTGGTAAATAAAATATTTTAAAAATAGGATTTCTATAATCTAAACTTCCGTAAATATGTATTAAAATACAAGAATTACCATGATTTTAAGCAGTGAATATAAAGAAGAGGTTAGACACTTTAGACTTATAAACTGAATTATATGTAAACATTAGCCTCAAAGCAGTGAAGAGAATTTTTATGTAAGGGAGGTTCTGAAGAGTGACATGGTTCTTCACTCATCAGAGAGTGCTAAGAACTGGCAAAGAATCTGCAGCTCCTTTTTCTAAAACCTCCTTAAGAGAGGCTGATGTGCAACTGACATACAGAATATAAATCGAGAGTAGCTGATACAGATTCTAATTATTTCTACAGAATATTTTTTTCAGAGCTACACTATAAGCACTATAAAAATAACCCGGAATCTGACCATTGTCTCTTAAAAAGTTAACTCAAAGTTGGATACCTGCTAGGGTACTCAATATCTTCTAAAAGATATGAGAAGCATGGCCATGGTCCAGTCCAATCTTTTTTTTTTCCCCAGAGCAAAAGTAGAAGTGGAAATTTATTAAAAAGGCTTTAGAACAGGAAAGAAAGCAAAGAATACTTCAAAGAGATCCAAGCAGGCAACTTGAAGAACAAGTGCCTGATCTGTTTTTACGATAATACAGAGTAACAGGTCAAGAACTTTTCTAGATTAAACTGAAGTATGTTGAGAACAGTATAGAATGCTAACAGCATTCCTAAAGTGCCCAGCATTTAAGATTTGTACTGGCAGATTCATGGCATAGGATTTGTGGTCAGACAGTACTGGTTTTAACTAACCCTTTCTACCACCAATTGGCTATAAACAATGAACATCTCTGAGTGCCAGTTTCTTTGCCTATGACATAAAAGTACTCAGAAGATTTAATAAGAGTTCGTGTGTGTATATAAAAATGTTCATGTTTAAATGTTCTATGTGTATCTTATATAGACAGACAGCTATGAAGATTCATATATACAGTGAGAGGACACAGACAGTTCTTAGTTGGTGCCTAAAGACAACTATTCTAATTATGGTCCCTTTTAAGGTCAGAGATCCTCAAAAGTGGTCGTTAAACCCTGGATCCTCAGTAGCTAAATTCCTTCAATAATAGGTGTTTTGACAAAAATGAAGCTATTGGCTAGTGGCTCACATCTGTAATCTCAGTACTTTGGGAGGCTGAGGCAGGACAATTGCTTGAGCCCAGGAGTCTGAGACCAGCCTGGGCAACACAGAGAGATCCCATCTCTATAAAAAATTAAAAAACAAAACCAAAACCGGCCAGGAATGGTGGTGTGTGCCTGTAGTTCTAGCTACTTGGGAGGCTGAGGCAGGAGGATTTCCTGAGGCCAGAAGTTTGAGGTTATAGTGAGCCATGATCATGTCACTGCACTCTAGCCTGGGTGGCAGAGCAAGACCCTTTCTCTAAAAATAAAAAAAGATACCAGACTACTGTGCAGCAGGAGCAGAAACATTTCTGGAAGAAACTAAGGTGGCATAGAATACTTGGCTTCACTATATTGATATGATAACTATATAGTGAAATTTTAGTGTTATGTGTCACCTCAAACACTGATAACAGCACAGAGAAACTTATTTACCTTAAAATTAAACAAAAAATTATAATGAGACTTTTTTTTTCCCCAGAAAGATATTCAGAAAATAAATAAAATCACAAATGCTTTCATGGCCCCAGTTTTAAAAAATTAGGAAGATAACAGATTAAAAACATACAGTACTACCTCTTGTATCTGGGTTTATCCATGATGATGCACAGTGAATTTTCAAGGGACACCCATTAAAAACTTTTGAAAAACATGCACCCATCTAGGGAAACAAAGAATAACCAATATGAAACAGTGACAAGTAAGTCTTTAATATATAAAGTGTAATTATGATTTAAATGTGAGAGACTATCGACAGAAATTGAATTTCACATTACAAAGTGAAACAGGTATGGCTGACTTGAAATTCATATATGTGCTTCAACCTCAAAACATATAGACTTCATTTTTTATTTTTTTCAATTGAGCAATCTGATTATTTTCCCTGGTAAGATTCATTAAAAAGCTTAACTCTTTGATGATAATATTACTTATCAAGTCCATTTATAAACTTTTCAGATAATAAATATATCATAATGAAATATATCACTCATTTGAACTTCATATTATGTTGTCAAAGAGTAAAATATTAATTCTGAAATTATCTTTTTAAATACTCAAGGTACAAAAATGTTGACTCATGTAATCACTTTTACTACTGACGACTTGAGGGAAAAACAGTACAAAAATATTTTTGGTCAGAGAAAATTTCAGTATTTGCCATGTTGGCCTAAATTAAAAGAACAGCATTTGTGCATCATTTTACAGAAGGAATATCCTCCTCACAAACAAGGAGGTAATGTGCTGAGATCACATCACTAGTTGACAATAACGGATTAAAAATACTAACATAATTAAAACATGGACCTTAAAATTTCCCTTTTAATGATAGAAATCTACCAACCAATATATTTTTAAAGATTTTAGTGTCGGAAAAGAACAATTTAGCTTGGTGATACCATCAGGTAGTAGGAGACCAACAGAAACATGCTTTGATGATGTAGGGCAGAAACTGTATCATTTAACTAATGTTAATAACGACCTTTTAAGATAGCTATGGAAATTTATATGTTGAGGTACTGCTAACCCCTAGAAACTTAAAAGACAAAATGAAGAACAAAACCATCAAGCCAGTTCCCAATATTAAGCGGATTTGTATAGTTGGAGTCTACCTGGCATTCATAGATAGCTTTTCCCTGTCAAGCTGAAAACCTGAGGTAAGTGTTTTGTCTTATAGTCAAGTGGGAAATTTTGCCCCATTGTATATATATTTATCTGCTATAATATATATGCTATATAATATAAAGTATACTGCATAAATTAATATGGAAAATTATTTTAAAAGATTTAAGTATGATATAAATTACAAATATAAAGTATATATACTTTATAACACATAGATTATAAAATATACTCTGTACTAATCAAAATGCAGAATTTAAAGGTAAAAAAGGGCTGGGCATGGTGGCTCACACCTGTAATCCCAGCAGTTTGGGAGGCTGAGGTGGGTACACTACCTGAAGTCAGGAGTTCAAGACCAGCCTGGCTAATACTGTAAAACCTGTTTCTATAAAAATACAAAAAAATTAGCCAGGCATGGTGGCAGGCAACTGTGGTCCCAGCTACTCGGGGGGCTGAGGTAGGAGAATCATTTGAGCCTGGGAGGCAGAGGTTGCAGTGACCTGAGATGGCACCACTGCACTCCAGCCTGGGTGACTGAACGAGATTCTGTCTCAAAAAAAAAAAAAAGGTCAGGTGTGGTGGTTTACACCTATAATCCCAGCACTTTAGGAGGCTGAGGCAGGCAGATCACTTCAGGCCAGGAGTTTGACACCAGCCTGTCCAACATGGTAAAACTCCATTTCTACTAAAAGTACAAAAATTAGCCAGACATGGTAGCGCATGCCTGTAATCCCAGCTGCTTGGGAGGCTGAGGTACGACAATCATTTGAACCTGGGAAACAGAGGTTGCAATGAGCTGAGATAGTGTCACTGCACTCTAGCTTGGGCGACGGAGTGAGGCTCTGTCAAAAAAAAAAAAAAAAGGAAAAAAAGGCTAAAAAGTAGAGCTGGCAGGTAAAAAACTAGAAAAACTATAGACTTCTTCTAGACCAGTGCTACTTAAGCTTTTAGATGATAGACTTGTAGCAAAGGAAATGCAGTCCTATCTAAAAACTAAAATTACATTAATTTAATACAATTTTAAGCC
The DNA here is from genome assembly GCF_030222135.1 of Aotus nancymaae. NCBI lineage: Eukaryota > Metazoa > Chordata > Mammalia > Primates > Aotidae > Aotus > Aotus nancymaae. Next base: position 38,071,898 of record NW_026988471.1, read on the forward strand.
TAAGAAAAACAGCAATATGACTATATGATCCAGCAATACCATTACTGGGTCTATATCAAAAAGAAATGAAGCTGGGCACGGTGGCTCCCACCTGTAATCCCAGCACTTTGGGAGGCCAAGGTGGGCAAATCACCTGAGGTCAGGAGTTTAGGACCAGCCTGTCCAACATGGTGAAACCCTGTCTCCACTAAAATTACAAAAAATATTAGCTGGGCGTGGTGACACATGCCTGTAATGCCAGCCTGTGCAACAGGGTGAGACTTCATCTAAAAAAAAAAAAAAAAAAAAAAAAAGAAATGGAATTAGTATGTCAAAAAGATATCTGCACTACCATATTTGTTGCAGTATTATTTGCAAAAGCCAAGATATGAACTCGACCTAAGTGTCTATTACTGGATGAATGGATTAAAAAAAAATGGGATAGAGTCAGCCCTCTGTTATCTGTGGATCTGCACATAGATTTAACCAAACTCTGAAAATATTTTGGGGGGAGGTGGGGAAGGATGCTTATGTCTGTTCTGAACTGTACAGACTTTTTTTTCTTGTCACTATTCCCTAAATGATACAGAATAACAATTATTTACATTGTATTAGGCATCATAAGTAATTTAGAGATGATTTAAAGGGTATAGGAGGATGCATGTAGGTTATATACAAATACTATGCCATTTTATATGAGGGACTTGAGCATTCCTGGTATCCCCAGAAGGGTGCTGGAACCAATTCCCCATGGGTACTGAGGAACAACTGTATATATTCACTATGGAATACTACTCAGCCTTAAAAAAGAAGAAAATCCTATCATTTTTTGACAACTGAGGATTTCTTGCTATGTGAAATAAACAAGGCACAGAAAGACAAATGATACATTTTATATATATATATAATCTCATTTATATGTATCTGAAAAAGTTGAACTCACAGAAACCACCATACAGAGTAAAATGTGGTTACCAGAAGTTGGGGTATGAGGGGTTGAGGAGATGTTGGTCAAAAGACATAAAACTTCAGTTAGGAGGAGTAAGTTCAAGAGATATACTGTACATCATGGTGACTATAGTAAGTAACAATATATCACATATTTGAAAATTACTAACAGGTAGATTTTAAGTGCTTTTGCCATATACAAAAAAAAAAAACTGAGTTAATGTATATGTTAAATAGCTTGATTCAGCCATTCTATAACATATTCATACATCACAAAATCATGTTGTATACCAAAAATAGGTATAATTTTTACTTGTCAATTAAAAAAATAAATCAGAAAAGAGAAAGAAAGACAGCAGGGTCTAATTTAACAACAAAACTCTAAAACAAGCCAGATTATAAGACATGACATCTAAATTGTGGCTAGAGTTGAGTGGAGTTTTGTGATCTTGGTGACTATGTTCCTTGGGTCTCAGTTTTATTCCTGGACAAAACAAGAGGCTTGGGCCAGATGGTCCTTCATTGCTCCTTTTCATTTTAAAAGTCTGTGTTATTAATAATTGGTTGGGTGAGGTGGCTCACTCCTGTAATCCTAGCACTTTGGGAGGCTGAGGTGGGTGGATCATTTGACCCCAGCCTGGGAAACATGGCAAAACCCCATCTCTTTGAAAAATACAAAAGTTAGCCAGGCATGGTGGCTCAGCTACTAAGGAGGCTGAAGTGGGAGGGTTGCTTGATCCTTGGAAGTCGAGGTTTCAGTGAGCCATGATAGTGCCACTGCACTCTAGTCTAATGAAAGAGCAAGAACATGTCTAAAAAAAAAAAAATTCTTTTTCATAATTGAAAAAACTTCAGAAAAAACGTCCTATCTACATTTTGTACTTCTAGTATGACCAAGGGCCTTTTTCCCATTTCTTCAAAAATAGCTGCAAATAAGATACAGATACATTTTGGAATCAAGGAGCTTTAAAATGTATAATTTATTATAATTTTATTCTGAGAAGCTACTTTTTAGATGTAATCAAATAATATTTAAATTAGCAATCTTAGAAATTTTTTTTCAGTAATAATGACGGTTCTTTCAAACAGACAAAAAAAACCTAAGTGAAGATAACACATACAAGTGACTGTCTGTCATTGTACTTAGCTTGAAACAGCCTATTTCATATTTAGTACTCACATGCACTTTAGGTGTTGGAGGAAGACCATTACTAATAGGCTTCTAGAAAAAGAACACATGTATGATTACACTTTTTTGGCTGCTGTTCGGCATAACAATACTGTAATTCAAACACATTTATCCAAATAAAATACATGAACACATTCTTTGTAAAACAAAATTTTACAGTTAAGGCTGAAGTTCCCTATAATTCTTTTACAATGCACATATTTCTAGCACTTGCCCCAGAAAAACTAGTTTGGTGTAAAACCTTCCAAATCTTTCTCTAGGGAATGAGATAAACTTACGTAATCATATGGCTTTCCAGACTTTTTGGGTATATATGTAAATACATGGTCCCATAGAAAAAAATGTTTTTGTGTGTGTTTAAAATAGTTATATACTATTTGCTTATTCTTAGCCTTAAAATTGGGCAGTAATCCATATAGGTCATATAGATTTAGTTCATTTGTTTTAACTGCAGCACAGCATACTTTATTTAGCTATTCCTTAAACATTACTGGGTATTTAGATTATGTCAATATTTTACTATGACATGAATGCTGAAATAAACATTTCTGCATATACCTACTTACACACAGTATGAGTGCATTTTTTAATGGGTATACTGTGAGAAGTATACCACAGAATGGGTATACTGAGAAACTATTGGTACAAAGGGTCCGTACCTTTTACATTTTAGTGGATACTGACTGTCAAACTGCTTTTCAGGGTGTACATATCACATCACACCCACCAGCAATATATGAGAGTTCCTGGTTCTTTCCAGTCTCACAGCAATATCACCAAACTGATTAGTAAAAAACCTTTTCTCATGTGTTCCTCATTAATTTGCATGCCTCTGACTGCTAAGAAGATTAAGAATCTTTTTAAAAACAGTGTTCATTTGCTATCTGTATTTCCTCTTTTGTGAATTCTTTTCCCATTTCTTAACTATCTTTTTTCATATTTATTTGTTGGAGCTTTTAAAAATATATTCTAGATTTCAGTATTTTATCTGTTATATATGTAACAGTTTCTCCTCATGTGTAGATAACCTTCACCATGTTTACAATGTGTTTTGCGAATTAAAATTCTAAATTTTGATGAATTCAAATGTATTAATCGTTGGTTAGAATATACAAGCAATTATAAGGAGAAGAAATGTAACACATTTGCTCACCCACACTATCCTGAAAAATGCCAGATATTTCTCCAAGGGACCACATTCTTGAGTATATGGACTGTCCCCCTGAGAGGAAACCCCTGGGTATACTTTAAACAGGAATTTTATGACAGTCTAGATTTCTTTCAAGGTTAATCTCAGTAACATAATTTTAAGGAATGACATAATTTTTCCCTAGAGCTGTTATACACCAGAGTCACTTAAACAAGGAGATGAAAATTAATAAAAAAGCTACTGTTAATTGATTTCTCATACATGACACAAAAATATAACATTTCTGAAATTAAGATGATTTAATTTACTTTGTAGATATATTTTTGAGGATGCAAACAGCTTATTACCAACAATTTCTGATAACTTTTTATTCCATTTTGCAAATAATTTATGTATTTTTTTCTTATACTGATGTTCTTAAATTATCTGATGTCATCTATTTTAGCAAAACATCATTTTTTGTTGTTTGTCTTTTGTTTTTTTTTGAGACAGGGTCTTGCTCTGTTGCCCAGGCTGGAGTGCAGTAGTGCAATCTCTGTTCATTGCAACCTCTGCCTCCCAGGTTCAAGCGATTCTCGTGCCTCAGCCTTCTAAGTAGCTGAGATTACAGGTGCCTGCCACCATCCACGCCTGGCTACTTTTGTATTTTTAGTAGAGATGAAGTTTCATCATGTTGGTCAAATTGGTTTCGAATTCCTGGCCTCATGCGATCCACCCGTCTTAGCCTCTCAAAACACCCTTAAATCAGGGAGCTCTGAAAGTTATAACTCTCAGATTTAACATAAGGAGTAATAGAAATGGCTGTAAATATTATTTAAAATAAATAAGGTCAGGCATGGTGGCTCATACCTGTAATCCCAGCACTTTGGGAAGTCGAGGTGGGCTGATCACGAGGTCAGGAGTTCAAGATCAGCCTGACCAACATGGTGAAACCCCATCTCTACTAAAAACACACAAATTAGCCGGGTGTGGTGGCACACACCTGTAATTCCAGCTACTCAGGAGGCTGAGGCAGGAGAGGGAGGGGGAGGTTGCAGTGAGCTGAAATCGTGCCACTGCACTCCAGCCTGGGTGACAGTGAGACTCCACCTTAAAATAAAACAAAATAATAAAATAAAATCAAGTAAAAATACTGCTTAAATTTATTATTTGTCATTGTTTAAATTTTTTAAGAGACAGGGTCTTGCTCTGCCACCCAGGCAGGAGTGCATTGGCAGGCAAGCATAGCTCACTGTAACCTAGACCTCCTGGGCTCAAGTGATTTTCCTGTCTCAGCCTCCCAGTAGCTAGGACTACGGGTATGTGTCACCATGTCTAGCTACATTTTTTTTTTTTTTTTTTTTTTTTTGGTAGAGACAGGTCTTGCTGTTGCCTGGGCTGGTCTTTAACTTCTGGTCTCCAGCGATCCCCCTGCCCTGGCCGCTGAAAGTACAGGTGTGAGGGCCGTAAATAATTTTGAGAATTATAGCATAAACTGTAAGCATGCTTCAATTTATCACTGATACTGTTTATCTTATGATAAGAGCCATGGATGTATTTATTTCAGAATTACCTTATCTTAATGAAGTAAGGTAACACAAAAGTGAATTAAAAATGCATACATAAAAAATGTTTACTTAGTACCATAGGAAAAGTTAAAAAAAAAAGTTACATTGGCCAGGCGTGGTGGCTCATGCCTGTAATCCCAGCACTTTGGGAGGCCAAAGTGTGGATCACCTGAGGTTAGAAGTTCGAGCCCAGCCTGACCAACATGGGGAAACCCCATCTCTACTGAAAAAATACAAAATTAGCTGGGTGTGGTGGTGGGCACCTATAATCCCAGCTACTTGGGAGGCTGAGGCAGGAGAATCACTTGAACTCAGGAGGTGGAGGTTACAGTGAGCCGAGATTGTGCCCTTACACTCCAGCCTGGGCAACAAGAGTGAAACTCCATCTCAAAAAAAAAGTTTACATCTCCCAGAGGCTATTTATTCTCTACTGTATTATAGTCACTCAGCTGTATTTCTGTACTATTATGTTAGCAGGTCTGTTAAAATTTAAATTGTTGAAAGCAAAAAGGCACTGCTCAGTTGGATAGAACTTCTTAAGACCCATTCCTGAAGGACAGTTTATACATTTGTTAAAAATAACCTAAATTTCACAAATTACAATGAATAACACCAAATGTTTTAACCGAATTTTAAGAATAGCGTGTCATATTCTATAGTGAAATATTTTTAAAAAGATATAGCACAAAGCCTCTAGTGATATGCTTACTGCAGAAACCATAGCACACGTGTGTACAAACATACTGAATATACTCCAAATTTCTATAAAAATAAAATAATAGTATATACAAAAACTTAAAAAAAAATCTCATTCATCTCCCTAACATCTGTTGAGATATTGGGGATTTTGAGGATTTCCTACTGTTTTAAATTCTATGATGATAGATGAATGTCTTTCAGTGATTATAAGTCAGTTCTTTACAAATGTTTAACATTTTTTATCTTTTATGATTCCTGATGAATAACATTTATGTTTTAATAGTTATGATGTTTTAGCTAACAATTGTGACAGGAGTAGCTGCTAAGGCTAATTTCACCTTTCCTGAAGTGGTAAGAGTAGCAATGTCACTACTTATGTAATCTCTAACAGTGGTCCCCAACCTTTTTGGCACCAGGGACCGGTTTCGTGAAAGACAATTTTTCCACAGAGACAATTTTTCCACAGAAGGGTGGTCAGGGGAGGGATGGTTTGGGGATGAAACTGTTCCATCTCAGATAATCAGGCATTAGTTACATTCTTACAAGGAGTGTGCAATCTGGATCCCTTGCATGCACAGTTCACAATCGAGTTTGCACTCCTATGAGAATCTAATGCTGCAGCTGACCTGACAGAAGGTGGGGCTCAGGCGGTAATGCTCACTAGCCCACTACTCACCCTTGGTTTCTAACAGGCCACTGACCATTACTGGTCTGTGGCTCAGGGCTGGGGACCCCGATCTATAGTTAGAATTTTGTCCTGAAGTAGAAGCTACAGCTTTCTTTATCTATGTCCTTCTTTTCATAACTTCATAAGACTGTAAGAGAAACTATTAGGAATCAATTATCCTCAATGAGAATAATAATATTTTGTGAACAATCACAAGAAAACTAAGCATTTACCTGTATAAAGATGTTCTATAATGTACTACATAACAAATTGGTCTAAATAATGTAAATGATAAAAAGTCGTCATTCAAGTTTACCATAGCAGAGTTACTTTTTTCAAGATTTAAATAATCTATTCACCATTATAATATACTAAAATATCAATATAATTGTAAAATATACTATTGCTATAGTTTCACTAATTGTAAGCATGAAACTAACTTAACAGTGAAAAAGGAAACAAATACAAGTAGAACTTATGAATATCAATACCTACTGGTACATCTTTCTTTTCTTTTCTTGAAAAGTTCGTGCCTCTATGTTCATTCTGTTGATGTAATGAGCCATCTCGTTCACCATTTAACTGGAAGGAGCTCACTCCATTTCCTTCAGTAAGATATATTTATTGAAAATGATTATTCTTCATGAAAATTTTTATTCAGAAAGTTATCAAGTAGGAAATAAAAATATTAACTCTGAGATAGTATCATTATTCATTTGGAATATGTTCTATATGTTCTATTTATACCTTACATATATACATATATAGAACATATATATATAGATGTTCTATATGTTCTTCTATTTATACCTGTATTTGTGGCATATTAGGCATATTTAAATTCAGGTTGTATCTAAGCACATGTATTTGTTAGCATTAAAAAACCAAATACTGAATTTATAACTACTTTTAGAAACGGGGTGATTTATATTATGCCATCCAATAAACTTCAGTTGCTTTTCTTTTTTTTCGTTTCAGAAGGAGTTTTACTCTTGTTGCCCAGGCTGGAGTGCAATGGCGTGATCTTGGCTCACTGCAAACTCCGCCTACTGGGTTCAAGTGATTCTCCTGCCTTAGCTTCCCAAGTAGCTGGGACTACAGGTGTGCACCACCATGCTCATCTAATTTTGTATTTTTTTTTTTTTTTTTTTTTTAGTAGAGACTGGGTTTAACCATGTTGGTTAGACTGGTCTTGAGCTCCTGACCCCAGGTGATTGACCCACCTTAGCCTCCCAAAGTGCTGGGATTACAGGCATGAGCCACCGTGCCCGGCCTAGTTGCTCTTTTTAAAATTGCTTCTTCTGGATAAACACAGAGGAGTCTTTACAGTGTTAAAATAGCATCTTCTAGTATTAATTTGGAGGCAAATAACCAGCAAATAATACCAATTTTTTTTAAAGAAATGATTAAATGAAATAAGGAGTTAGTCAAGGTACTCTCTTCTAAAACAGAAGTAGCCTAGAAGCAAAACACACTTTCCATGTTTGCTCACAGTTTAATTTGCATTGTTTCTACACTGTAGCTAAATGAATGGGGAACCAATCTCCAGAAAAGAGAAAGCTAAATATGAAATGAGAAATGAGGACAAAATATCTCAGACTGTGTCACAGGGAATCCTGTCATAAAAACACTTTAAACCAGTAGGCAAAAAGCAGAAAACATCTCCACAGCTATTGCTTTCCTTTCCTCCTCCACCAAAGGAGTTTCAAATAATCTCTGTAAAGTATTTCTTCCTCCCACATAGTATGAAAACCTGGTAACACATTTGCTGTCACCCTCCACCATTACCTAAGGCAACAGGTTTTTGTGGGGGTAATCTGGGAGGTGGTGGTCTAGGTGGAACTTGGGATGGCTTTGCTGGGCTCCCTGACAAGGGACATCTCTTGATTGTTCCTTGATTATCATCCTCAGCAGAAAGCGTTTCCTGTGGTATGAAGACAGACTTAGGCTGAAATGATACAGAAAAAGAGACCAACAATGAAACATCAAATTATTTTCCTGACATAAGTATGATTATACGTTAGTCGCTTTCACAACTATTTCTAATATACATTAGAGGTTTACCAGATAAGTTTAAAGGTTACTAGACCATCCAATTCAGATTATCTTATTGTTTTAAATATATTCCAAAAATGTATACTAAAATGTGTACATCTCAGGTTTTGCTGCTGTGCAAATAAAAGGGCCTCTAAGTGTTTTTATTAATTCCTCACAAGTCTTCCCACTTAGACTAGCCAAATAAAAATATTCTAGTCTTTCTTATCTCCTCCAATTTAAATGAATCTCTTTTTATATTAAACATTCAAGCTAGTCAAAGTTCAAGGCTAATCTAAGCTGTCTCTTAGATGACTCGATGTCTTTATGCTAATGCTTAATCTTTCAGACGAGGGGCATGAGAGGATACAAATTAAAATGTTATCATGTTGGAGAATACCAACACAGCAAATGGGATGCCTGAGACATTTTTTGTACACACAATGTCAAAACCTACAGTTGGCTAAAGGTTTGGAGAATTTATAAATTCTTAAAAAAAAAAAAATTCTTAAAAACGTGTCTCTTATTATTGCTCAGCACTAATTTCTTTGAAATTCAGATCTCTATAGTTCTGCTACGATAAAACTAAAAAAGCAAGTACAGTATTATTTACTTGTATGAATCAGGATTGTCTCAATTGTATAAAATGAAAATAAATAGAAATAGTAGTAAACTGAATGACAAGACTGGTAAGACTCCAACTCTCATTTGTAATGCTCTGATTTTAAACTTTAAGGCAGCTCATTTTATAAATAAAATTTGCTATGCATATGAACTTATAAAATAAAATATTTATTAGCTCATTTTACCTTTAAAAAAAACACCCTATCAGTTGAAATTACTATTTTAGGATAATTTTGTTTGGAAAAATAATTTTGTTGTTAGAAAGTATTTAAAAATTGTTGTACTATTTGATATTTTTAATATAAAATTATCTTCTGAAAATTAAATACCTATAATAAATTTGTTCTTAAAATCAATAATAAATTGTAGATTTTGAGAAAAACAATCTTATAAGAAATGTGAGTTTTCTAACCCAAGTTGATTAACACTTATCCATTAATATAATAATTTCCAGTGTTAATTCCTAGAACTTGTTACTTAAGATGAACATTAAATAAGGCCAGGCACACAGTGGCTCATGCCTATAATCCCAGCACTTTGGGAAGCCAGGGTAGGGAGATCACCTGAGGTCATGAGTTTGAGACCAGCCTGGCCAACAAAGCAAAACCCAGTCTTTACTAAAAAATATAAAAGTTAAAATAAATAAATAATAAAAAATATAAAAATCTAAAAATTTAGCCGGGCATGGTAGTGTGTGCCTGTAATCCCAGCTACAGGGGAGGATGAGGCAGGAGAATTGCTTGAACCCAAGAGGAGGAGGCTGTGGTGAACTGAGATCATGCCACTGTACTCCAGCCTGAGCAACACAGTGAGACTCTGTCTTAAAAAAGAGAAAGAGGAAAAAAAAAAGAATGAACATTAAATATAAGTTGGGCATTAAAAAAAAGACAAATATAATAAAAAATCATTTACTTATATCGATTTCATGATTTTTCTTTGTGGATCACAAATGAAAAGCTTACTCTCAACAAAGTATTAAATTGTCAGAACAATAACACATACACATAAATCAAATTGAAAAATAAATCTGTCTACCTTTGGTGGTAAAGGAGGTGGAACTTTTGCTTTCAGAGTTGAACTAAAAACAGAAAAGTTTAGAATCAGAACTATTCATTTTACAAAGATACAGAAAAAAACTGCAAGACAAGAATCATTTTCTATGATTATTAGTTTTTTCCAAAATATTTTGTGAAAGGTTGATTGAGGTATTATTCAGAAATAACTGGGAACTGGAGGGCATTATGTTAAGTAAAATAAGCAAAAATAGAAAATAAAACACCGCATGTTCTTACTCATGTGGAAGCTAAAAAAAAATAGATCTCATAGAAGTAAAAAGCAGAACAGAGCTTACTAGGAACTGAGAATGGCAGGGAAAAGGAGAGGAAAGGGAGAGATATAAGATACAAAATTGCAGTCATATAAGAAAAATAATAAGTACTATTGTCTTATACCACTGTAGGATGACTATAGTTAACAATAATGCATTATTCCATTTCAAACAGCTAGAAGGAGAATAGTGAATGTTCCCAACACAAAGAAATGATAAACGTTTGAGACGATGGATACGTTAATAACCCTGACCAGATCACGACATTATATTTATCAAAATTTTACTATGTACATTTTATTAAAAGAATTAAATTTAATTTAAAAACAAGTAATTGAGTAATAGACTTTCCTGGTTCCAAGTACTATATAGTAATTAAAACTAGAAAAGATAATTATAATTCCAGTTTATATAAACTGAAAGGTAAATAATTGAGAACAATGTGGTACAAAATGTATCATATTGTAAACTTCACTTGTGCTACTGTTAGATATGGAACATCTTTGATGAAGCTCATCAAAAACTATATATATGCTTTATGAAATTATAGGCAGAATGTGACTGAATTTAAGATTCATTATAACTCAGGATCAGTTTTAGAAATAGAAAGAGGAGGGTCACAGTGGCTCATCCCTATAATTCCAGCACTCTAAAAGGCTGAGACAGGCAGATTGTTTGAGCTCAGGAGTTCAAGCCCAGCCTGGGCAACATGACGGAAACTCATCTCTACAAAAAAATAAAAAACTAGCAAGCATGGAGGTGCAGTCCCAGCTACTCAGGAGGCTGAGGTGGGAGGACTGCTTGAGCCAGGAGGTTGAGGCTGCACTGAGCCAAGATCACAATACTGCACTCTAGGTGGGCCATAAAGCAAGACTTTTTCTGTTAAAAACAAGTAGTTTAGACAGTTCCTCTTCAAAGAGTTTCACTTTGTTACAGATAAGGTGTTCTTCTCCAAGAGGTCTTGTCTTCCTTGTATTGTCTGCCCTGAAGTCTTATTTCCCTGTTCTTTGTCTAAAGTAATCTTGCCAATTTATCAGCCCCTCCCACCCTGCTGTGTTCAGGCATGCTCACCAAGAAATCACCCCCTCCCTACTGTAACAGTTTTCCCCACCAAAACTGTTCTTCCCTGTGCTCTTCAAATTAGCTAATCACATTTAGCTTAGACTGTGCACTCTGACCCCAACCAATAGGGGAACACACAGCAGCTAAGGCCAATTGCGTTAGGAATTAAAAACCCCTGCTTCCCTTTGTTTGTGTTGCTCTTGCCACTGCTCCATCTGAGAGATGCACCCTTCTATAGAAGTAAATTTGCCTTACTGAGAAAATTTATGCTCGAGTGCTATTTCTTTTGGAGCACTGAAAATTTGTTTCTAACACTGTCTTAAAAGAGAAAAAAATTGTAAGATGATGAAGCACAAATTTCTCAGATGAGGATTTCAAGGCCTAGGAAGGTTATGTAACTTTATCCAAGATCACAAAGTAGTGAGGTAAAAAGGAAAACCTATGCCCTCAACTGCTAGTCTATAAGTTCTTTGGAAAAAATGAACTAAATGTGTTGCTACAAAGCTCACACGTTTAAGTCCTAACCCACAATGTGACTATAATTGGAGATGAGTTTTCAAGAAGTAATTAAGGCTAAATGAGGTTGTAACAGTGGGGTCCTAATCTCACAGGATTGGTAATCTTCTAAGAAGAGGGAGAGAGATCACTCTTACCTCTGACCCCACCACATGCATACACTGAGGAAAGGCCATGGTAAGACACAGCCAGAAGACGGCTGTCTATAAGCCAAGAACAGAGCCCTAACCAAGTTGGTTGGTACCTTGATCTTGAACTTTCCACCTCCAGAACTGTGAGAAATAAATTTCTATTGTCTAAGTCTATGGTATTTTGTTATGTCAGCCCAAGCTAATACAACTAGAATAGAAAAAAGGAAAGAAACCGAAGTACAATCTATAATACTACATTACTAATGATATTAAAATTTCCATCAATATTAAGCTGCCAATTGATGAAATCAGGTCAAATGACACATTTTCTCTTTACCAAAAACAGAGACAGAACTTACTGTTTAGAGTCATCATCATCCCCTTCATCATCTTCTAAATGTGCCACATGTCCTCTAAAAAGAAGGATAATAGATTATTAAATAGATTTTACCAAAACAGCATAAGAAGACATTTTCAAAAATGCAGGAAAAGCTACTGTAAGATAAAATTTTATTTCTACATCTTTATAGGATGCGATAGATTCAGAATTAAAACAAGGAGCTGGGAGTGGTGGATCGTGATGCCAGTTACTACAGAGGCTGAGGCTGGAGGATTGCTTGAGACCAGGAGTTTGAGATCAGCCTGGGCAACATGGCAAGAATCCATTTCCAAGAATAAAATTCAAAAAAGTAGCCAGGCATGGTGGTACACATCTGTATTCTCAGCTACTTGGAAGGCTTTGGTGTAAAGATCACATGAGCCCAAGAGTTCAAGGCAGTGAGTTACGATCACATCACCGCAATCCACTGGGCAATAGAGCGAGACCCTGTCGCTATTAAAGAAAAAAAACAAATAGGTTATGTAACAGAGAACAGGGCAAACTGACTTTACTTGTCTGTAACATAAAGTACTTTAAGATTAAAAATTAAAATTACCGCTGATGCAATTCTTCTTCAACAGACTTGAGAAGACTCCTTTAAAGAAAAAAACAAAAAAATAATGTGAATAAATTATCAAAGGACTATCAAGTATGTTTTTATCACTTAATACATTTTTTGAAAAATTACTTTTTTATCATTTACTGAAAATTTGCTATAGTGATCACCTCTGCAACCATAAAACATCAAGTTATATTTAATGAGATACCTCTATTTTCCTGTGGCTAATGTCTTAATGTATGTATTTTAAATGAACAAAATAAATCCTAATATTTATTGAAAAATATCAGTTCAAACAGAAGACAACTCACCATGGAATGTCACAACAGTACTGACAAAACAATAATTGCAGAGTCACAGTCAGGAGTTTCCAGGATTCAAATTTTACCTGGAATGTTACACTTGACACCTAAAATTATATATATACTTTCTTTTTCTTAAAATAGGGAAGGTGACACGCTTTAAAATAACATCATGCTCTCAGGCAATCCTACAAAATGAAACTCACCATGTTGGCTCTCTCTGCGGAAGCATGCATGCATGTGATGTGAATACATGAATGTAGTAGCACTTTGCTTTCACAGAAGACACTCACTTACCTGAAGGATTTGTTCTCCAGTGGCGCACAGGCAAACACATTTACACTTTTGGGAGACTAAGCCTGTATCAGACCAGGTCGAGGATTTTACCATTAGGAGCAGTATACAAAGCTTTAATTTTCAGGAATGTAAGAAAGAACTTATGGCATTCCTGAAGTTCTCTTACTTTTTTTCACTGCAAGTTCATGCAGCACACCTCCTAAATTACACTCTTCAAGCATAAAAATTCAATAGACTTCTCAAATCTAACAGGGGAGAGAAATATAGTTACTAATGAACTACTGGGATAAAAGTGATTCAGCAAAAATTTTACTCTCCCTGAAAGTTAAAAGGTAGCACCTTTTAATAATGTTCCCTTCTAATAAATATGAGGAAAAACTGCCCTTAGAATTACAAAACATTAAACTAGAGAAACTAAAAGGTATGGTTATCTTCTGTAACTAATTAATAGTTTTTAGGCATCCACTATTTTAATTAGCCTAGATTAGTAACAATTTAAATTTTAAAAAATGACAAACTTATGACTCCAGAGTGATAGATCCTATAGGAAAACCATAAAACTCCAAGTCCTAATTTGGAGATACAAAAGTGAGGTCCCATAGTCAAATATTATCTTATTCACAAAGCTCTCCAAGGGCCAACTCTAAGAAAGCAGGAGCTTCTGTCTAGAGGCAGCAGAGCAAAATGCAGACAGGCTTTAAACCCAACACTGCCTGAACATGAATCCTGAGTTCACCATCACAGGATATGGCATTGGATGACTTTGATTTTCCTATGTTTCCGTTTCCTGCTATGTGAAGTGGAAATCATCTCAGTACTTATTTCAAAGTGTCTGCCTGAAGATCTACTGAATTAATGTAAGTAAAATGCTTAGAAGAGTAATTTAGGACAGAGTTGGGACTTGATTAGAATTTTTTTATTATTATTGACTAACATTTCCTTAAACTAGCAGTTCTCAAATTGTGGTATAAAAATCCTGGGGTCTCTTAGTCTCCTGTAGGCAGTATGCAAGGTCGAAACTATTTTCACAATATGTAATACCTTTGTCGCTCTTGTTTTCTCACGAGTATACACTGGAGTTTTCCAGAGACTAAAAGATGTATGATACCACAACAGATTAAATGCAGTAGCAGACATGAGAATTTAGATGCCTTCTATTAAGACAGTGTTAAAAAGATTTGAGGAAAAAAAAAGTAAAACAATGCTACTTTTTTTACTAATATTATTTTGTCTCAGAAAAAAATAGCTATGTTTTTCAAAAAAATTTTATTAGTGGACCTCAACAAAAAATGTGCTGTAGTGCACGGACATATATAATAAAACCTTTTATGGCAATTATTTGCTGAAATCAGTGCATTATATATATAAGAAAGCACTGTAAAGAGGTGGCATTTGAACTGGTCCTTAAGAATGGAGATTTTTTTTTAAACACACAAGAATAGTATGTTATTTATAATAACAAATAATGACAATATTATTTTTAAAAATTTTTTGAAGTTTTAAGTTTAATTTCTAATACTATAAAATACTGACAGTTATATATAACTCCTATAAACAAAAGCTCTTCGAAATCTTCAATAATTTTAAACATTGTAAAAAAACTTCTGAGACCAAAAATTTGAAAATTTGAGAAGTGCTGCTTTAAACTATTTTATCAAATTAAACATAGTGTCTCTGAACTGTACAGTGGGCTTTTACATAATTTTAGATGTGAAAAAAATACTTTTTTCTTAAGCACATGGCAATCTTTTTTGATACATTTCTTTTTCCAATAGAAAATATTAGGATTTGAAAATAGGAAGATAATTTAAAATGTATTAATAGTTTTACTTTCAGGTACCATATTTAATTGAATTTATACTGCATACTACTTTTTTTTTTTTTTTTTTTGAGATGTAGTCTTGCTTTGTTGTCCAGGCTGGAGTGCAGTGGCACAATCTTGGCTCACTGCAACCTCCACCTCTCAGGTTCAAGCAATTCTCGTGCCTTAGCCTCCCAAGTAGCTGGGATTACAGGCACACGCCACCATGCCCAGCTAAATTTTTGTATTTTTCAGTAGAGACGGAATCTCACTATATTGCCCAAGCTGGTCTTGAACTCTTGGCCTTAAGCGATCCACCCACCTCAGCTTCCCAAAGTGTTGGGATTATAATGGGCGTAAACTGTGAGCTACCAGGCCCAGCCGACATTCCACTTTATGAAAAAAGAATCTTCGGGCCGGGTGCGATGGCTCATGCCTGTAATCCCAGCACTTTGGTAGGCCGAGGCGGGTGGATCACGAGGTCAGGAGGTCGAGACCATCCTGGTCAATATGGTGAAATCCCGTCTCTACTAAAAATACAAAAAATTTGCTGGGCATGGTGGCGTGTGCCTGTAATCCCAGCTACTCAGGAGGCTGAGGCAGGAGAATTGCCTGAACCCAGGAGGCGGAGGTTGCGGTGAGCCGAGATCACGCCATTGCACTCTAGCCTGGGTAACAAGACCGAAACTCCGTCTTTAAAAAAAAAAAAAAAAAAAAAAAGACTCTTCCTGGGAGTTCTCTAGCAATAAGAGAATGGTTGAGTAAGTGAACATGAAAAAGCAGACAGTCCATGGCCCAGGGATGCATATGTACATTTTGTTTTCTGGTTTTTTTTTTTTGACAGAGTCTTGCTCTGTCATCTAGGCTGGAGTGCAACAGCACGGTCTCAGCTCACTGTAACCTCTGCCTCCCGGGTTCAAGTGATTCTCCTGCCTCAGCCTCCCGAGTAGCTGGGATTACAGGCACCTACCACCATGCCCAGCTAATTTTTGTATTTTTAGTAGAGATGGGTTTCACCATGTTGGCCAGGCTGGTCTCTAACTCCTGACCCCATAATCTGCCTGCCTCGGCCTCCCAAAGTGCTGGGATTACAGGCGTAAGCTACCACGCCCAGCCTCATATGTACATTTTAATTCATTTACCTATAAATCTCTATTATATGTTAAGATATTTTATTAATGAAATTGCAGAATTCATGCAGTCTTAATGAAAAGTAGGATGTATGATTTACTTTCCAGGCTTTATAAAAGAGAAAATGAAATACAGCTAAATTTGCTAAAAAGTCTGTTTACAGTAAATATTACATCTTGAGAACACTGGAGAAAATGTGATACAGATTTATTCACCAAGATTGAGTGTTATACAATAAACAATGTCACTATTCACTAGTCCACTTGAATTCTTCTGTTATGGAACTTTTAGAAAGTAAAGAACAAAACAAAACAAAAATAATGCTTTCAGATAATGAATTCTAAGTCAATCTAAAATGAGTAGGAAATTTTGATGAAAAGGTTAAAGATAAAACAATGTACAAACAGACAAGGGAGAGATCTAAAACGGTCACCAAAATACTCAGCATATTTGCATTAGCTAAGGAATCAGTGCTACAGGTTATATCTTTCAAAATTGTCTAACTGCCCCCAATCTGTAAGTACTACCCTGATTACATATCAAACCAAAAAAAATGCCCTATTACCCTAAAATTAAAGAGCAGTTTTATTCACTCATATTATCTACTTGCTCATATAATCAATAATTATTTACTGAATAACTACCATAAATAAGGGCAACTAATAAGTATTGACTAAAGCCTAAATGTGCTAAATGCTTTACAGGGATTATTCCATTTCAACCTTAGCATCCTATGAGGCAGGTACTATTACATTCTCCATTTTACTAGCAATAATAGAGGTACATTTCTCAAAGTCATGTGGTTTACAGGAAAAGCCATCTGGCGTTTACTATTACTATACTCAATTGTGGCATGCATTGTGTAATTCAATTTACTCTTTTCACTATTACTTATTAGAAAAGAATTTACCTTTAACACTTTTTTCCCTAAATTAAAACCAAACATAAATAATTTAGTGTCCCCCACCCTTTTTTTTTTTTTTTTTTTGAGATGGAGTTTTGCTCTTTTTGCCCAGGCTGGAGTGCAATGGCACGATCTCAGCTCACTGCAACCTCCACCTCCTGGGTTCAAGCGAATCCCGTGCCTCAGCCTCCCAAGTAGCTGGGACTACAACTGCCTGCCACCATGCCTGGCTAATTTTTGTACTTTTAGTAGAGATGGGTTTCACTATGTTGGCCAGGCTGGTCTTGAACTCCTGATCTCAGATGATCTACCTGCCTCGGCCTCCCAAAGTGCTGGTATTACAGCCATAAGCCACTGCACCCAGCCTAGTGTCTTCTTTTAAAAATAACATTTTGTTGGTTTTAAATAAATTATCAGAAAAAGCTGACCCTAGTGAGATTAGAATTCCAAAGAAAAGGAGACAACCAAGTATAAGTCAAAATACATATGCTTCCTGTTAGAAAAAGAAAACTCCTATGTAACAATTCTAATTACATAGTTTCTGCATGGTCTGGAATAGGTAGAAACTCATCAACGGAAATCTGCCTGCCTGATCACCTATGGAGAAAGCAGGAAATCCTGTAAGTTTTTAAAACACTGCCTAATCACAAGAATAAAGCAAACATATCAATACAGCAAGAGAAGTGCTACATCCATGCTCATGTCACATGATGTATGTATATACCTACACACGAAACACAGCCAAGGATCAAACTTTTGGCCAACCTACCTTGCCAAGGGTTTGTTAAATAGAATACAGTTTCTTAAGCAGGGATCCAATTAATCAAAAAATGAAGGTTGGGCAAATTATTAACATTTTACCTAGCTAAAATAATTACACACTATGAAAATGTCTAACAATCAGAAATCAGACAACAGTGACTAAGGAATCTGGAAAAGCATTTAGTGAGGGGCCACATTATTTTCTGCATTTTGCATGTACAAATTTTTAAAATATATTTTAAATAAATCAAAAAAAGGTAAAAAAATGTTTTCTCCAAATCTTTCAGTCTCTTAAAATACACTAAAATTTACTAACAAAGTTCTTAAAATTAGTGATCTCACATTTAGAGAAAATAACATAAAAACACTTTTTTAATTTGCTAATCCAATATGAGATAAACTTTCCTTTGTTGCCCACCAACAAACTAAGACAATTTATAAATCACAAATAGTGACTATTTAGGTAAAATTTCATTTTTCTACCAGGAAAATTTTACACGTATTTTCCATTTTAAAAAACATAAATGCTAATAATAATAATAACTACTTAATAATAGTATCAAAGCTAAAAATATTTTTTAAACTACAATAGTATTTATCTGAAGTTCACCCTAAAGCAAAACTAATGTATATCTCTAGGTTGTCATTAAAGCCTTTTCTCTGTGTTATGAAAGAATAGTATATTTAAGTAAAAAAATTAAACATTTGATATTTAGTTTACTAAAAAAAGACAGAGGCAAGATTTTGCATTATTATCCTTAAAACTTGAGCTATCTGTCTTTAGTTACTATTTATCAATTGCTTAACTTAAAATATGGGAATATGTATGTCTCAACTCTCTAATGCAATTGAAATTAATATTTTGAAATTTTGCCAGGTGTGGTGGCTCACACCTGTAATCTTAGCACCTTCTGGGAGGTCAATGCAGGTGAATCACAAGGTCAGGAGTTCGAGACCACCTGACCAACATGGTGAAACCCCATCTCTACTAAAAATACAAAAATTAGCTGGGTGTGGTGGTGAACACCTGTAATCCCAGCTACTCAGGAGGCTGAGGCAGGAGAATCACTTGAACCCAAGAAGCGGAGGTTGTAGTGAGCGGAGACTGCGCCACTGCACTCCAGCCTGTGCAACAGAGTAAGACTCTGACTCAAAAAAAAAAAAAAAAGAAAAGAAATTTTAAATTGTTCTGATTATTAAAATATATACACTGCTGGAAGATTTTGGTAATTTAAATTATACTCCCTTATGAATTAGTTTTTTGTGATGATAATTTATCCATAAACTTAGAAAATAAGACTCTAAGGGGAATAGCAAAGTTCTGTCCCCCATCATACCTGGCAAATGAACAACTTAAATTGTTAATGTCTGTAAGCTGCCTTTTTACCACTGTGCCCCTATCAACTAGATAGTGCCCGGTGTAGAAGAGGCGTTAAATAACTGTTGAATTTATTTACTGCATAGATTGGTAACTTTTAAGAATTCAGACACACATTTTAACTACTACCTACTTTAAAAAAACCTTATAGCCAAAAATTTAAGATTTCTAAGTTAAATGAATAATTCCAGCTGTTTTTAGTGACCAACCCATCTTAGAGATGTACCAAAGCAAGTTTTATAAGGAATAAACAAACAAACAAAAAACAAATATAAGGAATAAACAGATCAACTTTAGAAATAAATTAATTGCTAAAACATCTATCTGTGTTCAGTGGGAATACACTTGGTTTTCTCTAAGATCAGCAAAGTAGCCTGATAAAAAAAATTATGTTGATGCTTCTCGTTATGACAATTATTAACTAAATAATGAGCAAGGAGGCAATGGAAAAAGGTTAAATGGATATTGTAAAGTATATCTACCAAACTAATACAATTTACTACCTTAAATATTAGAATATAATATTAAAGGCAACTTAATCATTCTTGAATTTACATTAAGTTTTAAGAGAATTTTACTTACTTGTTTGCACCTAAAAAGTAACAACCTTGATGGCCTTGTCCATATTCCAGTTGTAGATCCTAATAGTACAAAATAAAATATTTAGTACACTAGTAGTATATCATACATGATATATTAATATGTATTATTATTAAAAGACAAGCTCCAGACCCCCAAATAAATCTGTATTGCTCTACGTTCTTAAAAAGAAGGATCTCACAAGTTCATAGTCCTGATTTAAGTATTTTATTATTTGAGTGTTTTTCTTGGAATTTTTCCGACTAATATATGCAAGTTTCATTTTTGGTTACTGTTATTTTAATTAACTTTTGTAGAAATCAGTTTTTAGAAAGAAAAAAGCTCAAATAAGGTATTTATTCTCAAGTTATAATGAAGCAAAAATGTTCAAAGAGAATAAGCAACAAAAATCTTGGTTTACTTTGTATATAGTATCTAAAATAATTATGTATATATACACATTCACATATTTCTACTGCTGTTTCATGTAGGTAATAATTTTTTAAAGATACAAAATTGGGTGCTATTTAAAAAGTAAATTACATATATGAACTTGTATAATATTATAAACTGTATTGAAGGACTTTTAATAATTTTTTTAGAGTGTAAAAGCAAAACTTCAAACAAATATTAAGGTAGTTCCTCAACTATTTAAACACTTTCCGACTTAATGCTGTGAGTTATACAGTGTTAAGAATTAACAGTTAAAAGGGTGAACAGTATACATGCTCAACTCAAATGCCTTCTTGAGAAAAAGAAATGTGCTTTCCAACAACCATGAAAAGATTAAAGTTGACTTTTGTCCCCCTTTTAAAGAGCTACTGTAATCTATGCACTGTTTTAACCATAAAAGGGGAATATCTGACATTTTGAGAATGAATGTTATTTACATTAGCATATAGTGTATTTAAAGTGCTTTTTTTTTTTACAAGATATTCTGAGAGTCACGATCAGGGTTTAACACAAAAGTCACCTTGGAGCAGCAGCCTTCCAAGACTGCCAGGGAAGATTATCTGCAGCCTTCTCCAAGTCTCCACAGCATTTAACACACAGATCTCCTCTAGCACTTATACTGCATTTTAATCTATTTACATGTTTATAAAACTAAGCTCCTCAAACAATTGGAAATGATCAAATCTATCTTCTTTCCTTACAGCCTGTGGTCTAGCATGGTCCCTGGCACACACTGACTGCACCATAAATAAATGTTTATTCAAATGTCAACTGTTTATTTTCCCATAAATAAAACTTCAGCTTGTTTGAGATACACAAAGCTAATCCTAAATCACAAAAAATACTAAGCTTAAGAATATAAGGATTTTAAGCAATACATTACATTTAAGAAAAAAGCACTTTAAAATTTAAATATTCCAAGACCTGTCAAAAAAAAAAATCTGATGAAAATTAAAATCAAAATCCTGGTTTCGACAAGACTCAAATTTTGTCTTCTTTAATATCTGTGTTCTTCCGTGCATACTAAGCACTCTTACCAGTGTCAGAAAAGATAACACATCATAAATAAAAAGGATTAGCTGACTGTCACACTGGTATCACATGAAATTCTAATGAAAAAGGATATCTATACTCTTTAATTTATAATGATATATCTTAACAGGATAAAATGACTTTATCACAAAACTGCACAATTTAAGTGGTTATGACTTTACTACTGAATCCTTAAACTGCAGTACTCAGTAAAGAGAAGTACTAAATTAAATAAATACAAAATTTGTTTTCTTCAGTTATAGACAACTGGGCCCTCTGCCAGACCAGCTACATTTTTAGCCAATATAATCTCTTAAGCCTTTAATCAAATGACAGCTTCCAAAAGCACACATTAGTGTAGAGTGGCCATAGCTTCTGTTATATAAACACAGATGTGTCATAAGAATTTTCAGCTCATCTGATACATGACAAGTAAAAGATTGACAATAATGATTAAAAATAAAGAAAATGAACTGAGATCAGCAGCATATTTAGAAAGGTAAGAAAAGTATCTAAAAAAACTAAAGTAATAAAGTAATTGAAAATAGAGCATAGGCTCATATACAGAATAACATTCAGGCCAGGAGAGAAGTTGTAGATAGATCCAAGTCCGATGAGTAAATGTGTCATGTCCCGAGTCTTACCAGGAAAGCTGAAATTCAAAGGGGCTCATTCTTTAACAATTTCTTCTTCCTAAACTATGTTACAGCAACTATGGAACAAAAACAATGTACTAGGAATACTGTAAAGAAAACATTAATTTAAATCCTTCTAAAAAGTGCCTAATCTCATTTAATACAACCAGTGTTTACCAAGCACCTATTATCTGACAGGAATTCAGACAGAAAATTGGATAAGGAAAATGAGAAGAAATAAAAAAAGAACAAAAGTGAAACCAAGGCAAAGTTAGTAGCTATTTACATGTTTTTGGGGCAGGCTAAGAAAGTCTCATCTAAAATGCTTTTCAAAAAGGATTTGGAAGTTACTCCATATCAGAAAAATGCTACTAAAATAATGCTTGGAAAAGCACTCAAAATAACCCAAGATGATGGTATCCTATGGCCATTCTTCATAAGCTAAACAAGAAACACTTGAGTATGCCAGCATAAAAAAAGTTAGTAGTTTCGATCAGGCATCGACTTGTTAATGAATAACAGTGTTTACACAGTAGAGTCAAACAAGTAACATGAGCTGAAAACATGCACTAATCTAGTACAGATTAAAAGTTCAAGATCGTTAGCCAAGCCCAATTAAAATATCTTTTTGGGTTGCGAAGTCCTAATTTCAGCGGTTCATTTTAATAAATGGGAGACCATTTCTAAATTTCAGATGGAATTTCTAAGAACACGAAGTGTGAGAAAGAACTGAAAATGAACAAAGGATGTAACATGGAACACTGGAAAAAGAAAGCATATGATCAAGAACATCTTATTGTAGTTAAAAAAAAAAATCCCCTTGGGAGATTTAAGTCTATACCTGATGAGAAAGCAGCAGGAAGTCAATAGAATTGATACAGTTGGCTACAAAAACACAAAAGAAAAAAATACTTGAGCAATATATCTTAACCAAGAAAAAGAGAACAGGAGAAATTTTTTCCCATCAAAAATGAGAAAATTATGGCACAAATAAGGTTGTTAGTGAGACACCTTTTAATGCAGTAGTTGATTTATAGAAATAGACAGGGGTTGAATCCAGGATAATTCAAATATTTTTTTATTTCTTAAAAAGTCAGAAAAACAAGTAGAGTCAGAATATTAACTGATCAAGCAGGATTCTGACTAATAAAAGCAGATTAAGGAGCCTAAAAATTGAATATGACTTTTGTACTGCAGGCTCAGAAATGAGTATGGGCAGATGAGGTATACTATACAATTCTTTAGAGCAATGATTATGTTACTATTTATTTATGCCCCTCCATGGCCATAACATAGAGTGTTTGTTTGTTTTTGAGGAGGAGTCTCGCTCTGTTGACCAGGTTGGAGTGCAGTGGTGAGATCTTGGCTCACTGCAACCTCCGACTTCCAGGTTCAAGTGATTCTCCCGCCTCAGCCTCCCAAATAGCTGGGATTACAGACACAAACCACCAAGCCCAGCTAATTTTTGTATTTTTAATAGAGACGGGGTTTTGCCATGCTGGCCAGGCTGGTCTCAAACTCCTGACCTCAAGTGATCTGCCCGCCTCGGTGTCTGAAAGTGCTGAGATTACAGGTGTGAGCCACCTCGCCTGGCCAATGTAGTGTTTTATACAGAATTAACTTTCAATTTTTTTTCATTGGTATATGGGCTTAAATAGCCAGTAAAACTATGCAAATTAGAAAAAAATAGTATCAGTTAAGATGGATATGTAATACAATCTTTTGACCTGAAGAAAGCATTTTGCAGATCAGATAAACTGATTTTTATGGTTTTGGGCAAACTCTTTTAATTATCAACTTACAGTGAGTTTTTGTTTTAAAGTCAGACATCTTTCAAAAATTCTCATACCAACCGCCAATTCTAAAAAAATCAAGCCCTAGTCTTCTGGCTTCATATATTAATTACCTGATTTTTCTTTCTTTCTTTTTTTTTTTTTTTAAGAGAGCACTTTTGGATAGTAATAAAAGTTGAAAGACAACATTCTAAATTCACTTACAAAATCATAAAACAAATACAGTTGGCATTTAAATCAACCAGAAATCATGGATTATATGGAATGTTTATGCAGCAAGGTCTTTAAAGGGGTAAATTTTTTTCCTGGTCCCAAAGGGATTTAGGGTTTTTACCTTGGTGCCAACTGCCAGATAAGATGAGCACTAGACATTTTGGATTCCTCAAGCTTTAAGTGGTCAGCCATAAGCATTTGTTAGAGACAAAATCTTGTTCATAGCGCCAAAATTTTAGAATTGATAAAATTAGACAACAGAAATAACTATGGCTACTTCATACCCATTAGGATAGCTATTATCAAAAGTAAAAAACAAAACAAAACAGAGAATAATAACAAGTGCTGATGAGGATGTGGATAAAGTAGAACTCGTGCATCGCTGGTGGGAATGTAAAATGTTGCAGCTGCTGTGAAAAATAGTATGACAGTTTCTTAAAAAATTAAAGATAGAATTATCAGCAAGTCCACTTCTAGTTACATATCAAAAGAACTGAAAGCAGGAACTCAAACAGGTATTTGTATATTCATGTTCATAGCAGCATTAGTCACATTAGCCAAAAGGTATAAGCAACTCACTGTCTGTCAATGGATGAATGTATAAACAAGATGTGTATTTACATGCAATGGAGTATTATTCAGCCTTAAAAAGGAAATTCTGACACATGATGTGACATGGAGAAACCCTGAAGATATTATGAAATTACGCTAAGTAAAGTGAGCCAGTCACAAAAGAACAAATATGCTATGATTCCCCTTATACAAGATACCTAGAGTCAAATTCATAGTCAGAAAACAATGTTCATTGCCAGGGGCTGGAGGGAAGATGGAATGGGGAGTTACTGTTTTTTGTTTTTTTTTTTGAAACATAGTTTCGCTCTTGTTACCCAGGCTGGAGTGCAATGGCGCGATCTCGGCTCACCGCAACCTCCGCCTCCTGGGTTCAGGCAATTCTCCTGCCTCAGCCTCCTGAGTAGCTGGGACTACAGGCACGTGCCACCGTGCCCAGCTAATTTTTTGTATTTTTAGTAGAGACGGGGTTTCACCATGTTGATCAGGATCATCTCGATCTCTTGATCTCGTGATCCGCCTGCCTCGGCCTCCCAAAGTGTTGGGATTACAGGCGTGAGCCACCGCGCCCGGCCTGGGGAGTTACTGTTTAATGGGTATAGAGTTTCAGTTTGGGAAGATGAAATCATTCTGAAGACGGATAGTGGTGACAGCTGCATTAACAATGTGAATGTACTTAAAACCACTGGACTGTAGATGTAAAAAACGT
Source organism: Aotus nancymaae (assembly GCF_030222135.1). Classification (NCBI taxonomy): domain Eukaryota; kingdom Metazoa; phylum Chordata; class Mammalia; order Primates; family Aotidae; genus Aotus; species Aotus nancymaae. Next base: position 38,097,268 of record NW_026988471.1, read on the forward strand.
TAAAATGGTAAAATTGGTAATGTGTATTTTACCACAGTAAAAAACAAACAAAAAAACATAACCATGGGACATAGATATTTATTTTAAAATGTGGAGAGGGGAGCACAGTATTACTTTAAAAATATATACTGATGATGTTGGGTAGAGGCAATATACAGCACAGTGGTTTAGGTTTGAATTCCTGAGCAAGGCTGCTTAGAAATCCCAGCTCTGCTATTGTTAGCTAAGGAGTAACGAATTTCAGCTTCTTTGCACTTTAAATCACCTCATTTGTAAAACAAAAATAAGTTAATATATTTAAAGTGCTTAGAATAATGCCTGGTATATAAAATCCTCTAGATAAATGTTGGCTTTTGTTACCATTAGGAGTGAGCTTTAAGGTTGGTTTTATAAATTGTACACTATGACAAATATTTCATTCATCCCTCTTCTACCAGAACTATCCTAACAGTCCCTAAATCCCTCCATTGTCACAAGACCCCCTGTCAACTTCTCTCCTGTACCACAAGAAACTCCTGATTATAGGGCAGGGAGCAGGGATGAAGGTGGGAGCAGTTCCAGGCAACAAAGCCATAATATGGTAATTTATTCAAGTTACTAGGCTAGTTTCACAAGTGGCACCGAAAAGAGTATTTGTAATTTTAAAGTATTATGTTTCCAGACTTGTTATCTTTTCTACATGGAGGATATTAATAAACACTAAAGTCAATTAAAAATTTTGATTGTGCTATCTTTAGTTCTGTAATAAATTTCACTAATTGTCATTCTAGCCTATATGTCTAATTCTGAAAACATTTTCAATCCAGAAATCACCAATTATGTTTTCTTCAGATATGTTATCTCAATTGGCCCCTATGGATTAATTCTCAATCATCATATGTTCTGTTTCTTTAGGCCATCCCTCTTTCTTTTGAGACACTGCATTTACTGGCTCTCCTAGCTTTTCAACTGCTTCTTCCCTACCTCCAACGTTGGTTCCACCTGACTGTTAAACATAGGCATCATCCACTTTTTTTTTTCACTGTTTCTTCAAATCTAACAATGGGGAACAGATGCAATTTCATGGCTTCATCTTATCACTTCTTCTTTGATAATTTAAATCTACTTTTTAAAATGAATCTCAGATTAGTATAATAATTTCAAAATCCCAGCTCTTTGCCTGACATCTCTCAAACCTGTGGTCTGTGTCGGCAATTGTTTGCAATTCCCATGAAACATAGCCAGCATCTGTTCTTTCTCTTCCAGAAAAATCTACCATGTTCCTACGCAATACTGACTTTTAGTCTTAGTTCCTCCTAGAAGCCAGACAGGCCACATGAGCCCCAAAGCTCTTCTCCTTCTCTCATCTCTATAGTACCTACTGTATGTTAGCTTTCCCTCATCAACGTTTGCCACCTGGCAAAATTTTGCTAAGTCATTATATATTTTGTTGCATGGGTAGGAGTTGAGATGTTAAGTATATTCTGTCCAATAGGACAGCAACCTCCCTGAAGAAGGGAAATTATGTCTAAAATCTCTTTTATATTTTACAAATGTCAGAGGTCCTAAATTAAAAAATTTACAGAAAGAATCATTTAAGCCAACCAAAATTGAAAGATGTATGTTACCAAGGTAAAGAAAGAGGAAGGAAAGAGAAGGAAAACTCCATTTAAAAGGCAGAACAGTAGAATCTCATAGAGTAAATATGGGGGTAACTTGGGGCTCTCGCCAACCACAGTAGCAGAAACAACTATTTACTTAATAAAAACTATTAAAAGTATTATTTAACATTGAATATCAACAATTTCTCATTTTTTCTTATGTAATTGTAAGACAGCATTTATAACTTCAGGAATACTTTATAATCTAAATTTTGTCCTAAGGAAACTAGAAATGATAGTAATGCTGAAAAATTAAAACTTCATTTAGAATGATTTCATTGTTAATTCAGGAACAAATTATCTTTAAAAATTATACATGTACCATATATTATATGAATATATGTGTGTACCATATGATATATGAACATTATATATGTAATATATATATGAATATGTGTACCATATAACATATGAATAGTTTACATATATATGTGGATGGGTGGTTTCTAGTTCATTTAAACAAGTTATATCATTAAACCGGACATTTTTACAGGGAAATGTCATTTTTTTAAAAAAAAAAAAAAAAACCTAATATTTGAGTGATAAAATTAAAAATTAACATTTTTCATAAAAAAGACAAACATGTTTGTTTATTACTACAGCATTATATTTGAGTAGACATTTATGTAACTTGTTATGGGAAAAAATTGCTACAATTCTTAATATGTGTAAGTTTGCTAAATGATAGCAACTTATAAAACAATGCTTAAATTGGACAAAATGTTTGATCTTTAAAAAAAACAATTAAGATTAAAACAATGCTGACAAAGAAAATCAGAAGATGAGAAATACCAGATTAGATCTTGCAGTGTAGTATATTTCTTCTGAACTGTCCAAAAAACCATCACTGTCGGGCTGTTTAGCAGAGACCAAGAAACCCAAGTTATTTATGCTTAGTACTAAAAGCCACAAATTCACAAAGGGAAACTTTCACAAAGGAAGTAAGTCCTGCTAATATAATTTTATTAAGGCAAATGGAAAGTCAAACTGTATTAGGCAGCTTATAAAAAAGCAACATTACAACAACTTTGCTCTAAAATGCAGTTATTAAATTAGTACAGAATTTAAATACAGGCAATGCCAACTTACAAAGAGAAACAAAAAATAAACTCAAACTGCCTTAACAAAACACAATTAGCATTTATAAATATCATGACTACTTTTTCTTAATTTTTTCCATCCCTCTTCATAAATGTCAGGTTTTGGTATTACAGTATGATTACTTTAAGACTTTTTCTTTAACTTTCTATTCCTCCACACTGGTACATTGAATTAGAGGAACTATAAGAGAAAGGCTAATGACACCCTTTGTATGCTTCAGTCAAGTGAGCTAAAATATGCATTAAATTTAAGAAGAAAGCTCCTACTTCAATCCTTAGGACTTATTAACAGTTACTTTCTTCTCGTTATTAAATAGCAAATAAAAAAATGAAACAGACATCATATGAAACTCTGGCAAAATAATTTCTTTAGAATTAATTTTGTATTTTCTAATGTCTCTTTTTTATTGTTCTATAGAATATTAACATCTCAAATAGCTGCAAAGTATTTTGCTTTTACAATTGAATCTAATATATTATCATTTATCTGGAAAGGAGTATATAAAACAACAACAAAAGAATCATGCAAAGTATATTCATAAAGTTGTAGCAAGTCTTAAATGAACGACAAACTTCATTTACTATGTATGCCTCATCTTCCTAAGTTTTAGTACTCTAAACAGATAAGACTCTAATGTTTGGAAACCATGGCATTTATCCTAAAGATATATATTTTAAAAAGCTCCTCAAAAAACAGAAAAAATAAAAAATAAAAAAATAATTTAAAAGCCAGCATTAAAAACATTTAATCAGAGAATGTTAAAACTAGAAAGTTTCTCCTAAAATAATTTTGAAAATATTCAGCAACACAGATTTATTTATTATGAATTTGAGAATTACTTACCTTCTTGTTTCCCACAATTTTTTAAAAAAATTTTATTTTATGTTTTTAGAAACAAGGTCTCACACTTTTGCCCAGGCTGGAGTACAGTGGCTTTTATCATAGCTCACTGTAACCTTGAATTCCTGGGCTCAAGGGATCCTCCTGCCCTAGCCTCCCCAGTAGCTAGGACTACAAGTATACACTGCCGTGCTCAACTAAGCTTAAAAATCTTTTTGTAGAGACAGGGTCTACTATGTTGACCAAGCTGGGACCTCAAATTGAAAATATTAACAACTAGCTTTTTTAGTCAGTACTAATACATCACACAGAGACAAATTAAAACATTTATTTCAGTGTTAACATTCTAAGGCTACACTACTTACAAGTTCATGATGTGGTTCTGTCTCCTTTCTTAAGGGTGGATCAAATTTCACTTGGCCAACTAAAAAAGAAAAAAAAGTAAAACCAGGATCTGTTTTTATATTCTTAATGATATAACAATTTAAAAAGTTATTCCACAGTAAAAGACATTTAATGTTACCATCAACCATACACTGACCTCCAAAGATTTTTGTTTTCAGTTTTCAAAACTGATACTAATAATTGTAAATATTCATGGTGGTACATGTGATATTTTGATACATGCATATAGTGTGTAATGATCGAAACACAGTAAATAGGATATCCATCACATCAAACATTTATCATTTCTTTGTGTTGGGAACATTACAAATTGAACTATTTTCAAATATATAATAAATGATTGTTAATTATAATTTCCTTACTCTGCTACTGAAGAGTAGAATGTATTCCTTCTATTTAACTTTATTTTTGTACCCATGAAACAACCTCTCTCCATCCACCTATCTTACCCTTCTCTGCCTCTGGTAACCATCATTCTACTTCTACCTCCATGAGATCAACTACTTTAGCTACCACCTATGAGACAGAACATAAGATATTTGTCTTTCCACGCCTGGTCACTTAACATTAATGTCCTCCGGTTCCCTCTATGTTGTTGAAAATGACAGGATTTCATTGTTTTTTTTTTATAACTGAATAATATTCTGATATGTATATATACTACATTTCTTTTATCTATTCATCTGTTGATGGACATATAGGTTGATTCTTTATCCTGGGTATTGGGGTTTTGTGTTTTTTTGTGTGTGTTTTTTTGACACGGAGTCTCATTCTGTTGCCCAGGCTACAGTACAATGGCACGCTCTTAGCTCACTGCAACCTCCGCCTCCTGGGTTAAAGCAATTCTCTTGCCTCAGCCTCCCAAGTAGCTGGGACTACAGGTGCATGCAACCACACCTGGCTAATTTTTTTTTTTTTTTACTTTTAGTAGAGATGGGGTTTCACCATGTTGGTCAGGCTGGTCTTGAACTCCTGACCTCAGGTGATCTGTCCGCCTCAGCCTCCCAAAGTGCTGGGATTACAAGCATGAGCCACTGTACCAGGCCTATCCTGGGTATTGTGATAATGCTGCAATAAACTTGGGAGTGCAGATATCTCTTAGATATACTGATATCCTTTCTTTTAGATGCATAATCCAGTAGTTCTGGATCACACAGTAGTTCTATTTTTAGTTTTTTGAGGAAGCTCCAAACTGTTCACCACAGTGATTGTACTAATTTACATTCCCACCAATAGTATATAAGAGTTCTCTTTTCTCTGAATTTTCACCAGCAACTGTTATTTTTTGGCTTTTTAACAACAGCCATTTATACCAGGGTGAAACGATATCCCATTGGGGTTTTTCTTTTTTGATCTGCACTTTCTAAAAGTCATTCAGATTATTTTGTCACCTAGGAACTAAGCCTAGTACTCAATAGTTACTTTTTCTGATCTTCTCCTTCCTCCTACCCTTCACCCTCAAGTAGGCCCCAGTATCTGTTGTTACCCTTTGTGCTCATGACTTCTCATATGATGCACCTCCCCTTTTTTTAATTGAGACAGAGTCTCACTCTGTCGCCCAGGCTGGAGTGCAGTGGCAGGATCTCAGCTCATTGCAACCTCTGCCTCCCAGGTTCAAGCAATTCTCCTGCCTCAGCCTCTGAGTAGCTGGGACTACAGGCACACATCACCAGGCCTGGCTAATTTTTGTATTTTTAGTAGAGACAGGGTTTCACCATGTTGGTCAGGCTGGTCTCCAACTCCTGACCTCAAGTGATCCACCCGCCTCGGCCTCCCAAAATGCTGGGATTATAGGCATGAGCCACTGCGCCCAGCCTAGACATCTAGTTGGAAACAGCATACACATGCATATGAACTTAAAAGTTGAGAATCACTGATATGTTACCACAGAGTGATTCAGAAACAACTACACTGTGATATAAAGAAACCGACGATGTAATTTTTAAATAAAATCAGATAACAAGATAGAGAGTACTTTACATTTTCAACAGTACTGAATACATAAAGTTTTCTAAATCAACTGCAAGACATCTCTAATTCCTTTATTTTTTTGGAGGCAGAATTTTGCTCTTTGCCCAGGCTGGAGTGTAGTGGCATGATCTAGGCTCACTGCAACCTCCGTCTCCCAGGCTCAAGTGATTCTCCTGCCTCAGCCACCCAAGTAGCTGGGATTACAGGTGCGCATCACCATGCCTGGCTCATTTTGGTAGTTTATACAGAGATGGGGTTTCACCATGTTGGCCATTCTGGTCTTGAACTCCTGGACTCAAGTGATCCGCCCGCCTCAGCCCCCCAGGAGTGCTGGGATTACAGGCGTGAGCTACTGTACCTGGCCTCTAATTACTTTTTGTATATTAAAGAAATGATAAAGATATTTCATAATTACTTTATGTATATGAAAAAGATGAGAAATGCTCTTTTTTGAGCATTTTTTCCCAAAAATGCTAAGGATGTCATTTTTGGAAAAATAGTTTTGTGGTGAAATTAGCAAATCTAAAACATGTGACTTCAGCAGTAGCTGTAAAGATAATTTTATATGATCACACAACTAACTGTTGGCAAACAAAGTACCAAATCCCACTCTTAAGCTTTTTACATAATCCACCATGCTTTCCAGGTTTCACTAGCACAAAACTTAGAGAATAAACGCTTCTAAGGAAAAAAAAGTTAAGCACTATTGTTGGAGGGATTCCTGTGGGCAGTTTATCACTGATGAGTTGATAGTATTGGATCCCATGTGAATGAATGGCTTGTTTCAGTGGGCCCATAACTTGACTGTCCATAAGAATTAACTAGAGGCCTATTTTAAAAGATTTCTGGGCCAATCCAAGACCTATTGAATTGGACTCCGGAAAAGTGGGGCCCGAATACGTACTTTTTTTTTTTTTAAAAGATGGGGTTTCACCATGTTGGTCAGGCTGGTCTTGAACTCCCAACCTCAGGTGATTCGCCTACCTTGGCCTCCAAAGTGCTTGGATTACAGGCGTGAGCCACCACGCCTGGCCTCCGAATACGGTTTTAAAAGCCGCCAGGTTACTCAGATGCTAGGGCAGTTTGCGAACCTCTATTTCTCTGTTACCCTTGGATTATGAGCATATGATAACATGGGAGCTTGTTAGTAGAACCGCAGATCCATCCCAGGTGTACTGAATCTGAAATTGCATTTAACAAGCTCTCTAGGTACACATAGGAGTTTAATGGCACTGCCTTAATTACTTCTATCCTGCTTATTCCAGGAATTACCTTCTCCTCCCAAACAGCAAAAACATAAATACTTCCCATTCTGCCACCAAAAATTCCACAAGAATAAGGAAAATGAAATTCTTATTGCTCTAATTAAACTTTAACAGCGTTTAGAAAGAAAAATTATTCAGAAGAAAATAAAAATAACTAAATTGTAACTTAAAATCTTATTTTCTATCATTAAATCATAAACTGTGTATAGTATATACTTACAGTTTATCTCTGAGCGTGTTTTTTCTTCTCTCACATTTCTACTCGTTGAGTGAATTCTATGTGGTACAGCAACAAGAGGCTAGAAAAGAACAAAAGCAACGACATGCAGCATTTGGTAATCAAGTCATAGTTTGGTCCACAAAACTACCCAAATAGGAAAAAATACTTCATTTTAAGTAAAAACACTTCATTTTAAGTAAAAACGAAAGGAAAATACAACTTTGCAAATTCTTTTTAAGAAAGAGCAAATCACAACAGCAGTTCAAACTATGAAGGTGAAAAAATATTTTTATTATCCACAACATAAATTATTATTTGTACTAGAAGGGGCACTTCTTCGGCTAGATTAAATACATATGAAATTAAACACAATAGTAACGTATTCTGGTTATTTGTATGTGCAACATTAGACTTGTCTAGATCCATTCTACAAAGATGAATCAAGTTCATTTAAGTGTTCTGGATCTATTCTGACATCAAGAAATTCTTAAGGGAAAGGAAACACAACAGGGTAAACATTACCATTTGCGTCTATCATTCAATGACGGCTGAGCTTAGAAGTTAAGGTTTATTTTTTAATTTACAGTTTTTTGAAATAATATTCAAAAACCATACACATTTATAGAAGATATTGTTTCACTTTCAGCATAATTTGAATCATAACTGATTTAATTAAGATTTCCCAAAATTACATAACTTATGTTTATGTGAACATACAGTATTTTATGGTTTTCAGAAGCTTTTTTTTTGTCATTAAAAAAATACTCTTCACTCCATCTCAGTTTCTCTTGATGATAGATGTACCATTATAATTTCCATAAGTAGGAAATATACCAGTATTCAATTATTTGCCTTTAATTTACAAAGAAGTTTCACACCTTGAAATTATTTATAGAGCCTAATTAAATGTGATCACAAAGGAGTACTGGAAAACTTATACTCTGAATGTCCAATATGAGATGTGTCAAAGGCCTCCAGTATTAGGAAAAAAAAAGCTGAAAAATACGATTTAGAGAAATCCTTTGAAAACTGAACCGCTAGCATGTCAGGAACAAACTGATAACTAACTCAAGAAATTAAATGATTGTATGAAAGACTATCCAGTTATACAAAAGCCATATTTCACTCTTTAGAACAGAGGTGAACGAGACTTGACTGAAAAAAAAAGGAAAAAAAAGAAAAAAAAAAAAGAAAAAGAGACTTGACTGATTATTTTCTCTTCACATGTACCAATTCAGATGGTTGAATAAGAAAATAGTATTATTTTCCAAAAATTGCTTTTGACAATGAAATATTTCATGTATAAAAGGAGCAAGGGACTGCCACAAGATTTTGTTAAATGAGGCCAGGGAATGAAAGATGCCCACCCTGAAATTAAAGGAGGCAACAGAATGTTAGGTACAATCTTCTGAAATGCTAAATAATTTGTTTTCTAACAATGAAAGATTACACTTAACAACTCTAAAATGGTATTACATTTACTAGAATTTCAAATAAGCAGAATCGATTCTAAAATAGCTCATCTGAACTTAAAAAGCTAGACTTCTAAAAGGATATCCTTTAGCATCATTAGACAAAGGCTATGTAGATATATTCTCAAAAATTAAAAATTATAGAAAAATTTATTCTAAAATTCACATGGAACCAAAAAAGAGCCCCAATAACCAAAGCAATCCTAAACAAAACAACATTAGAGGCACCATATTACCTGATTTCAAGGTATACTACAAGGCTACAGAACCAAGAGAGAATAGTACTAGTATAAAAATAGACACACAGACCAATGAAACACAACAGAGAGCCTAGAAATAAAGCCGCACACCTACAACTATGTGATCTTTGACAAACCTGACAACAAGAAGCAATGGGGAAAAAACTCTGCATTCAATAAATGGTACTAGGATAACTGGTTAGTCATATACAGAAGATTGAAACTGGACTCCTTCCTTACACAATATATGAAAATCAACTCAAGATGGATTACAGGCTTAAATGTAAAATCTAAAACTATAAAAACCCTTGAAGAAAACCTAGGAAATACCATTCCAGATAGCCATGAGCAAAGATTTCATGATGAAGATGTCAAAAGCAACTACAACAAAACCAAAAATTGACAAATGGGATCTAATTAAACTAAACGGCTTCGGCACAGCAAAACAAACTATCAACAGAGTAAACAACAACCCATAGAATAGGAGAAAATTTTTGCAAACTATGCATCATCGAGATCTAATATCCTGAATCTGTAAGAACCTTAAACAAATTAACAAGCAAAAACCAAACAACTCCATTAAAAAGTGGGCAAAGGACATGACAGATATTTTTCGAAAAAAGACATATATGCAGCCATCAAGAATATGAAAAAAATGCTTGAACATCACTAATCACTGGAGAAACGCAGATCAAAACCACAATGAGATACCATCTCACACCAGCCAGAATGGTTATTATTTAAAAGTCAAAAAATAACAGATTTTGGCAAGGCAGCAAGGAAAAGGGAATGCTTACACACTGCAGGTGACAATGTAAACTAGTTCAGCTACTGTGGAAAGCAGTTTGGGGATTTCTCAAAGAACTCAGAACTACCATTCAACCAAGGAATGCCATTACTGGGTATATCCCCAAAGGAATATAAATTGTTCTACCATAGACACATGCACATGTTATGTTCATCGCAGTACTATTCACAATAGCAAAGATATTGAATTAAACTAAATGCCCAACAACAGTAGACTGAATAAAGAAAATGTGGTACAGATACACAGTCATAAAAAAGAATGAGATAATGTCCTTTTCAGCAACAAGGATGGAGCTGGAGGCCATTATCCTAAGTGAACTAACACAGGAACAGAAAACCAAATTCCACATGTTCTCACTGACAAGTGGGAGCTAAACATTGAGTACACATGGATACAAAGAAGAGAATAATAGACACAGGGGCCTACCTGAGTTTCGGAGAAGGTTAAGTATAAAAAACTACCTACTGGGTACTTGGCTTATTACCTGGGTGACAAAAGAGTATGCACACCAATCCCCTGTGATACACCATTTATCTACAGAACCAACCTGCACATGTACCTCGAAACTAAAAGTTAAGAGAAAAAGAAACTCAATGAATTTTTTCAAGATCACTAATAAAAATGGTTAAGATTTTTAAAATCAAAATTTAGCCTTTAATTTCTAAATACAAACACTCTCATTTTTCTCTATAAATGTAATATATACTAGTCATAGACACCTGTGACAACAGGCTTTTAATAACTAATACATGATATTTAGAGAAGCGATGATGAAAATAATCATTCTAATAAATGGCATTTAAAGAAACAAGCCATTCACAATGATGCATGGTGTCTATTTTTTTAAACAATGCTTTACATGCCATGTGATTAAAATTATTTTTATTACTACTTGAAAAAAACCCTGCCCTTATAAACCATTCATGTTTATTCAACTTTTATAATCTCAAAGTTCTACGATTATTGTATCATCAAATAATATAAATACAAGTAACAGGGCCTTTGCAATGGGAGCTAGATGAGAATGTAAAGTTTGTAGGAAATGAAGGAAAGACAAAGACAATACGATAAATCTTAGTTAACATAAGCCAGTGTTTTTTGACCAGGGTCAATTTTGTCCCTGAGGAGACATATGGCAATATCTGGGGACATTTTTTGATGTTACAACTGGGGATTAAAGGGTATTAACTGGCAACTAATTGGAAGAGGCCAGAAATGCCGCTTAACATTCTAGAATGCACAGGGCAGCCCACCCCCAAAATAAAGGACTGTCTGGCCCAAAATGTCAACAGTGCTCAGACTGAGAAATCCTACAAGTAAATGCCTACAGGTAAACTTGTTTACTGTTGTCAAATTTACTTTTAGGTCCTCATCTTTTTCAAGTATATACACTGTCACATACCTTTTTTTTTTTTTTTTTTTAACCAAAACTACAGAGAACCTCCCTACCCCAGTTTCTTCCCTTAAAATTGCCAGGAATTTTAGAAAATATGGAAAGTAAAACCTTATTGTTTCTTCATTCCAGGTACAGTTTACTCTTGAAAAACAAAAGTTTGAACTTCAGAAGTCCACTTCTATGCAGATTACTTGGGGACACAAAACCTATGTATATGGAGGACCAACATTTCATATATGTGGGTTCTGCAGGGCTGACTGCGGGAGTTGGGTATGCAAGGATTTTGGTATACTTGAGGGTCCTGGAAGCAATCCCTTGTGTGTATCAAGGGACAGCTGCATTTTCGATATTTTTAAAGAAAGGTAACTGTTAATGATTAAAAAAAAATTCAAATAAAATTTATCCTGTCAAACATCTCTTAAAATTCCAAATCAAAAGTCTAAATATTTCTGCTGTATAAATATCATATGGCAAGCTATTATTTAACGTAAGAATTCATGAATCTACTATTTAGTAGATAAGAACCTAAACAAATGAAATAACAAACATTCATATATCTGATGTGCTTTTTTTTCTTTTTTTTTTGAGACGGAGTCTCGCTCTGTTGCCCAGGCTGGAGTGCAGTGGTGTGATTTCGGCTTACTGCAACCTCTGCCTCCTGGATCCAAGAGATTCTCCAGTCTCAGCCTCCCGAGTAGCTGGGACTACAGGCACAAGTCACCACACCCAGCTAATTCTTGTATTTTTATTAGAGACTGGGTTTTACCATGTTGTCTAGGATGGTCTCCATCTCCTGACCTCATGATCCACCTGCCAGGGCCTCCCAAAGTGCTGGGATGACAGGTGTGAACCATTGCACCCAGACACCTGATGTGCTCTTAATCCATACGTAACCTTAATAGCATTTGTTTTTACATGAATCTCATTTAAGGGTAAAGACCATATTTTAACATTTCTAAAATTTATGAAAATTAGTATATTCAAACATTTACATATGGGAGATGGCTATCATTTTTTAAGTATCCTGATGAGTTTCTAAAAGTCCCCAATTCTTTGACCATTATTTTTATTTTTTAAACTTTGGTCTTTCTGGCATCTTCCTATTGGCAAACTCCTTTCTAGCAATGTCACTTCCTTTGTGACATTGTCTCTGACTTTCATAACAAAAGCTGGCTGGTTTTTCTTCTCACTCCTGAAATGGTGAGCTTCTCAAGATTAAGAAATATGTTTTATCCACAGCAGGTCCCCAGTGAATGTTCACTGAGTTGAATATAAACAAACAGTCAAAAACTAAGTATTTCAATAATTCAATAGCTGTTTACAAGTTGCAAGTAGCTTTCCCTGTTGCAGAGGAGAAAACTGTAAAATTGCAAAAATCTGCCTCAACTTCTTATATCAAAAGGATAAGAGATAAATGCAATGAAATAATGCTAAAGGCTTTAACCCATTTATACCTGAGATTGCAAATTTTTTTGTGTGAAAAATCAGACCTTGACGATGACCTTGAGCATTAGGATATAAATAACTCCCAGAAACCTAGTTCCAATAATGGAACACTACACATTAATGTGTTAATGATTTATGGCACTTTTTCTTGGTAAACAGAATTTTTTTTGGCCCTTTATGCTTTTTCTTGCAGTAGTCCTCTATTTTCTTTCCTTTTGCTTTATTAAAACCATTCTATGTGCACTGCCAACTTCATACAGGAATATTCTGAAGGTGGGCAGAATGGAGATGAGTTCTACTTACTGTTAATTCATGGACATTACTCTAATCTTTGGAAGTAAAACAGGTCTTATCTGAAAAACTTCTGCAGTTCCATACTAAAATTAAGGTCTCTCAGCCAGTATTATTTCATGTACTGCAATACCCAATAGCTTCCTCTGTGTGTGAAATGCTACCTTTGAAGCTATTGTATTATCTTTGAGGAGATAAACTCTTAGATCTATCTTTGTGGAAAACACAATTCAAAAACATTAAGTTCTAAGTCTTAGATTCAATAAGGCAAATCAAGAACAAGACTCTAACTATTCACAGTGTAGGTACATCTCAGGGAAAAAAACATACAAATCTAAAAGACTGAAATATTAAATACTTGTGAAGGTGAAACAGTAGCAACAGTCATTTTAAAAGTTAGGTATTTAAATTTTACATGTGCAACGTGCTTTGTAGTTTACAAAGTGTTTTGATGCACCTTAGCATTATATCCTTAAACTCATGAAACAACCATTATTCTTCATTGCATAGATGAGGACACTGAGACGTAAAATTAAGTGGCAGGGCATTCAGCTAGCTAGCCATAGAGCTAGGAAAACCCCTAGATTTTTGATATAATATAAAGTAGCAAAACCAAACAAAAACAGGTAACATGCATATTACTCACACAGACTTATCAATGAACATGGATGAAACCCATGATTATTTCTGAGAACAGTTTTACCTTCCCAGCTTAAACAGCATAATAAATTATTAATTTATTAGCATAATATGTTAATTTAATAAAATCATTAAATCTTTTAATGCTGTACATAGTAAGTGGGTTAACATATAGGAGAAGAAAACTGAATAAAAATCAGAATTACAATTACACCAGTGTGTAATTACTTCTAAAATAGAAACTATATGGGAAACACATTAAAAAGTCAAACTTCTTCCATAGTGCACAACCTATAAAAAAACTTAAACTAGACTTAGTAGATGTGATATGTATGTGTGTGTACATATATACATATACTTTTTCAAGACAGAGTTTCGCTCTGTTGCCCAGGCTAGAGTGCAATGGCATGATCTTGGCTCACTGCAACCTCTGCCTCCTAGGTTCAAGAAATTCTCCTGCCACAGCCACCCGAGTAGCTGGAATTACAGGCATGAGCCACCATGCTCGGTTAATTTTTTTATTTTTAGTAGATACAGGGTTTCACCACGTTGGCCAGGCTGGTCCCAAACTCCTGAGCTCAGGTGATCTGCCTGCCTCAGTCTCCCAGAGCACTGGGATTACAGGCGTGAGCCACTTCATCTATTTTTATTTTTAAGAGTATGAATACAATAGTTTTAGTATTACAGCAAGTGCTGAAATACTTAGATACATTCACATTTTGAGTGACAACACTGCACTTAGCAATTACAATTACGAATCATTTGAAATAAAAAGTTAGGAATTTCTCTTAAGGAAAACATTATCCTAAGCTACTGTGAGAAGGAATGTACCAGCTTCTCCTCATTCTACCCCTGGAATAATTAAATTTCTTTATTTTACCCACTTACCATAAAGATTTATAACAATTTATAATTATAACACCAAAACAATGTCTGGATAAGAAAGATGAATTTCTTCCCCTGCTGTATGAGAAAGTTTCAGAAGAATCTTCATTCCATAGATTGCTTCTCTGTTTGGTTTATTATTTCTGTTCTTTGAATACATTTTTTAAAGACACTATAATTCAGCATGACAAGTACATAGAATGAGTTAAGAGACAATCATGTAGCACTTAGTGCACTGAAAAGGGTGTAGACAGTTCTTATTTTACAGTTTTGTTATACACCAATTTCAGTTACCATAATATAGTTCCCTACAACATGGTTCAAATAACAGTTACCACTGTGTGTTAACTGTAATTGCATAAACTTCATTGGTAACCTTTCAGTTCACAAATTACTATGTAAATAACAGATGCACATCATGATCATGATTAGAAAGAAAATTAGAAAGGAATATGACAATTTCCCAAGGCATAGAAAAGATACTTGCTCTGTGTCACAGAAACATCATGAAAAGGCAACCTACTCAATAAGCAGACTACTAGGTAAGTAAAAAATGTGCATGAAGAGTTTGTTAACAAAGAAATGAAACATTAATAAAAGTTAATAAACTTTTATTTTCACACACTGTAAATAATGGTTTTACTATTTTTTTTCACATTCCTATATTTATAACTGATTTTGAGATGTACAAACAGACATACAATATATACATACACACATATGTTATATATGCCAGTTGGTAAAAACAATTCCTACCTCAGGATCATCATCATCGAAATCATGGTAAGTGGAATGATCTGGATTATTTACTTTATCCAACAGCTCGATTGCCAAAGACCGTGTCAAATGTTGTGTTACAAAAGGATGCTATAAAAATTAAATACAATGCAGAACACTTACTAGAAATCTGATGGAATAACATTTTATCTTTTGAAAAATATATATATTTCAGGGTAAAAAAAATACCTGTAATAATTTTTCAGCAGTAGGTCTTTTTTTCGGATTTTTGGTAAGTGCCATTTTCACAAAATGATGAAAACTATTTGACCTGAGAAATTTAGAAAATTAGATTTTTATATTCCAATTCATTTTTTACTCATCTTACCATAAAAGTAAGTAACATAAAAATACTTACCACTTCATTTTATCCTTTAGTTTAGGAGGCTGAAAATTGCTTTTTGTCATTAGAAATAATGCTCTGAAAAATCAACAAATCATCACATAGCATTTTCATATTTCACATTTTAATCTGTAACACAAATTCTATCACTATTTATTCCCCAAATAAGGCAAAACAAGACTAAGAAAATTAGTTATTCATGACATCATACTAAGAGGAAAAAACCTTAAGCACAGGATTCTTCAATGATGATGCACTGACCTCATTGGGTGTAAGTCAAACATAGGAGGCTGAAGCTCTGCAAGTTCTATGGCAGTGATTCCCACTGCCCAGAGATCACAGAGTTGATTGTAACCCCCCTTCCTCTCAACAGCTGCGACTTCTGGAGCCATCCTGAAATAAATATTCCAGACAAGAAAAACCTTCTGTTATATCTCTTCCTTTATACTCCCACCAAAAGGCACAAAGAATTATCACTATTTGCCCTAAATACGCCTTGATTTTTGAAAAATAAATATGTACTTAAAAGGTCTACCTTTTCAAAGATCTTGACATCTCCTAAGACCCTCCACTTCACAAGTAACTTGCTTTCGATTTTACAGGATCATAGGTGGAAGGGACTTGTCTTGCCTGAGATGAGACTTTGGACTTGGACTTTTGGGTTAATGCTGGAATGAGTTAAGTCTTTGGGGTACTGATGAGAAGACATGACTGGTTTTAGAATGTAAAAAGGACCTAAGATTTGGGAGGGGGAAGAGACAGAATGATATGGTTTGGCTCCCCATCCAAATCTCTTCTCAAACTGTAAGGAGGTGACTGGATTACTGGGTCAGTTTTCCCTATGCTTTTCTCATGGTAGTGAGAGAGTTCTCACAAGATCTGATGGTTTTAAAAGTGGCAGTTTCCCCTGCGTGCTCTCTGCTGCCACCTTGTGAAGCAGGTGCCTGCTTCCCCTTTGCCTTACTCCATGACTGTAAGTTTTATGAGGCCTCCCTAGCCATGCAGCAAAACTGTGAGTCAATTAAACCTTTGTTAATAAATTTTTTTTTTAAAAAAGGCCCTCCACTTCAGTCCCCTATTGGTGATTCCTTTGTTACTTCCTTATAATAGTTACTAAAAAGGTTTATAAAAATGTACAATTCTGAGGCTGGGTGTGGTGGCTCACGCCTATAATACCAGCACTTTGGGAGGCTGAGGCGGGTGGATCACGAGGTCAAGAGATCGAGACCATCCTGGTCAACAAGGTGAAACCCCGTCTCTACTAAAAATACAAAAATTAGCTGGGCATGGTGGTGTGCGCCTGTAGTTCTAGCTACTCGGGGAGCTGAGGCAGGAGAATTGCTTGAACCAAGGAGGTGGAGGTTGCAGTGAGCCGAGATTGCGCCATTGCACTCCAGCCTGGGTAACAAGAGCAAAACTCCGTCTCAAAAAATAAATAAATAAATAAATAAAATGTACCAATTCTAATAGAGCAACATGCCCAAAATTCATTCATTCTCCCAATCTCTCTGTACATGTAAAATTCAATAAGTAATATTTGTAATAAACAATATAGAGCTCTACTTCCTTTTATCAAAAAACTGCCATCTGGCAGCCTCAGTTTTTACTTCATCAAAACTATTCCTTTGGGCACCAACAATCTTCATATTTAATATTTAATTCATATTTATTAAAAACTTATTTGGAATTTTTTCCAGTTTTATTAGTTATAAAAATGAGTGTCTACTTTTAAAAAATGTATTTATTCAGAGGAAAGTTACCCAAATTCAGTAATTTTTTTTGTTTCTCTTAACTTTGCTACAGTCTTATTCTAATTATACCTCCATAAATTTGAATTTGACTGGTATAAATTAATTTTCAAATATAAAAGTTTTCAAATCCTAAACAATAGTTTTAAAAACAACTAATTGAGATAAACATCTCAACTCTTCCATACTCAAGAGCAGTCTAGATAGTCTTACAAATATTCATTTATCTTCCTGGTACGATTTCAGGGAGGTCAAGTAAGTCAGCAAAATTAAAAACAAAAAAACCCCTAACTTTCAAAACCCCTAGTTTCAAAATCTTTTAAATTTCAAAACAGATCTTATGAAAATTGAATTATTATAAGAAAAGTGAATTTCAAAGTGTCAGTTATTACTTTTATGATGGATAGATTCCAACTAGCTGGTAGAAATCCCCTAGTGGAGTGGGAAATGCATACAAGTGATATTCTCTTAACTTGCCTCCCCTTCCCAGTTTACCATATTAGCTGATGTTCTCCCTTCTCTAAGAAAATACAAGGGAAATGTTCTACCTAGGAAATGTCTACTCCTACCAGCTAAGTTGTGTGCTTATCAGTCAACTGCGTTCATCTCTGAAACTGTTTATTCCAGTTACATTTGCTATCATAAACATATAGTTAAGTATTATGAAAACTGATTTATAACGAAGGTTTAAAAATTAGTGAATGCTGGCTGGGAGGAGTGGCTCATGCTGTAATCCTAGCATTTTGGGAGGCTGAGGCAGGAGGATCACTTGAGCTCAGGAGTTTGAGGCCAGCCTGGGCAACATGGCAAAATCCCGTCTCTACAAAAAATGCAATTAGCTGGGCATGGTGGTATATGCCTGTGTTCCCAGCTACTTAGGAGGCAGAGGTGAAAGGATCACTTAAGCCAGGGAGGCAGAGGTTGCAGTGAGCCGAGATCACACCACTGCACTCCAGCCTAGGTAACAGAGTGAGACCCCATCTCAAAAAAAGTGAATGTTTTAGAAAGACGTTGCTTTTAGAAAGGCAAATTTCTAAAGATGAGCCAAAAAACCTGGTACATTAGATAAGAACATAACAATGGAAGAAAACTGGGAAGGCTACAGATTATATGATTTCATTTGCATCCCACTCAATGAAAAGGCACAAATGGAGACAGAAACCAAATGCTACGGATGGAGGGAGAGCATTTACTAAAAAGGGGCAAAAGAAAAAATTTTTTGGATGGTGTCAATGTATTCTGGTGGTTTCTTAACCACCACGACATACAAATTTCTCAACATGCATACAACTGTATGAATTTGTACAACTGTACACCTAATAAGGTTAAATTTCTACTTCAATAAACCTGACTAAGAAATGTAGTTGATGCACTGGGATGCGTGTGGTTTGCATTACTAAAATGGAACTCTAATAAGTGTCTACTCAAAGAAAAGGCCTTGATTCTATATTCAAAGATTGTTGAATAAATGTACATATATGTCTTAAATTGAAATAAGTTGTTTAAGGTATATATGTATTAATTTTGAGAACTATAACTTCAAGCAGACTTTTTCAAACAACTGAATAACTGCCAACCTAATCACTTTGGAAGAGAGATTCTAAATTCTTAGATTGTAGGTAAAAAAGATACAATACCAGAAAGACAAACACAGGGGGAGTGTTCCCAAATTTAACTTTACATAATTCACAATCTCACATGTTCCCAAGATATTTCCCACATTATTGTTAAGAGTAATGACACAAATTTTTAACCTCTGAAACTGGAGTTGAAAGCGTCAACATTCACATTCAGTGAATGAATATTGTATAGAATCAAGTCAGATCCTGAAGATTTAATGAGAGATGTTTACAATAAAACTGTAAAGACAGTGTACTTAGAAATGACAGCAATTCAAGCCCTCATTCTGCTCAGAAATCAACCCAAAACAATAAAGAGAAGAACAAAGAGAAATATATACACATACCATCTTTGAAAAGTCCAGCAGACATGTTTTACCTAAACCCACAACCCACAGACTAAAAATAGAAGAATAGTAAATGATATAGCAAACAGGAGGCAGGGCAAACTTAAGCAGGTGCCAAGGTAAAAAACAACTAGCAGCCAACAAGTCTTCAACATCCTGGAAATGTTGACAAGTTAGGGTTAAAAAGTAGCAATAGTAGGGTTGAGGTTGGGCTGAAAACAGAAGTATCAGAAAGTGTCAACAGTTAGTCCCTCATGTTCCTACTCTTATCCATTAAGTCCCAGCAACTATTCCTTTTCCATTCCCATTGGATAAGGACCAAGATGAAGAAGAGACACTGCAGACTTAACAGATACCAGGAACCAAGGAATGAAGAGGTTAAAGGGAGAGGACGTGATTAAGTAGAAGTATGTATACAGAATAAAGAATACCTTTGCTTCCTTCTCTTGACCAGTTCTAGAACACTAACAACCAGCTTTACACCCAACTTCCCATACACACAGAGTTATGAACCAGTTTTTAGAGCTGTGCTCTTCGAAGTGAACTAAAACATAAGGATTAGCAGACATTTGAGGGAAGCCTCCATCATGAAAATATGAATGTAAAGAGTTGAGGAACTCTTACAAGTAGAACAAAAAAGATTTTTAAATGAGAGAAAATATAAGAAAATTAATGGATTAATTTAAGTGGTCCAATATATAGCCAATGAGTTCCATAGAGAGCAGGAAAAAGGATAGCAAAGAAGTTATCAAAGAAGTAATACAAGAGTAGTTCCCCAAACTAAAAAGATGTAAGTTTCTAGACTGTAAAGCACAAATACCAAGTACAATGAATAAAAGTAAAAATAATCAAAAAACAAGTATACTTTGAGGTATATAATCATGGGGTATCAAAACACCAGAAATGATTCTAGGGGGAGAAACTACATTCAAAAGATCATGTATCATAATGGTATCACACTTCCTATGGGCACCACAGAAGACACTAGTGCAATGCCTCAAAAATTTCACCCTGGAATTACCTACCAAAATTATCAATCATGTAAAAGGATAGACATGCAAAATCTCAAAAATGTTACTCTCCATACACCCTTTCTACACACACAAAAAGGAAGGAGTAAATCATGAAAGAAGACCTAGAAACCAAGAAAGGAATGCTAAGCTGAAGATGAAAAATTGCCAGAGCAGAGCT
This sequence comes from Aotus nancymaae, assembly GCF_030222135.1. Lineage (NCBI taxonomy): Eukaryota > Metazoa > Chordata > Mammalia > Primates > Aotidae > Aotus > Aotus nancymaae. Next base: position 38,117,911 of record NW_026988471.1, read on the forward strand.
AGGCAAAAATCTAGGGAATTAAACAGTCCAGACTGGAACAGGAGGGAAGATGACTCCAGGAAGGGTTATTCTAGGAAAACAAAACAAAATAAAACAAAGCAACACCCACCAGACAAAATCAGATAATGGTACAGACTTTATGGTATAAAAAATTATACAGAGGCATCTTACAAAACTGTAAAATGCAGAAAGGTATGCAAAGTGTCAACGAGGGATTTAAAAAGAAAAAGAAGAAACTAAGCAAATTAAAAATGAAATTATTAAAATCAGGAAAAACTTTTTTCAGGAAAGTATTGTCAACTGATTCAGCAAAGTACATTGGAAAGATAATATGACTGGAAGATGAAGAGAGCTAAGATCATCAACTATCATAACACAGTATCTGTAAATGAATAATGCTAGAGATGGCAGAAGTTACAACTAAGAGTTTTTCTCACATGCCTTTTTAGCACTATCTGACTTTTAAAATATATATTGATGAAAAGATAAGCTGACATGAAAATGGTATATACATCATATTCTAAATACAAAAAATGAGTAGTAGCAATTAGTACTACATGACTGCTGATGAGTCAGATGAAGAAGGCATCAGGCGAGTGTCAGCACATAAGCTGAAAGCATGGCAAGAATTTCAAGGTGCTGTTACATCAAAGTAATGGTATGAACAAAAAAAGCTCTATACCAATCCACCATTATAATTACACTGCTTAATACCACATCTAGCACACAGAAAGTGGCCAAAAATTATTCTGTAAGTAAATACATGAGTAGGATAGTTTTTATATTATGATCAGTGAGTATTTAACAGAAATATGGTTAGAAAGGAAGGTCCATGGAGAAGACTAGTAGGAGCTAAGGCTAACAGAGGCCAGGCCACAGAAGACTCAAATGTCAAGAAATCTGCATTTGCTCCTACAGGCAACCAAGATAAGCCAAAAAGTTTTCAGCAAACAGGTACTGTGAATAATGTAATGATGAAAGATTAATCACAGTAAGAACTGGAAATGGGGGTGAAGAAAGATAAAAAACACGTGAAAATACATGAGAAATGTACAGGAAAAAGAGCCAGGATTTTCCAGTAAGGCTAGAACTAATATTAAGGTTCCTGAAAACAGTATCAATAATTAAAGCCTTTTCTGCTTAATGAAAAATAACATGGTAGAAAATTTTCTGGCCCTGTTGATGACTTTTTTCTTAATCTGTCTTAGTCTGAAAAATTTTGACCAGTCTATTTTTTAGGAATGCTATATCCAATAATGATAGAACAAAATATAAAATATCAATTAAAATACAATTACCAATATGGTGTGCCAATGAAAGACTTCCGTTTGGCAATTGTAGCTGTTATCTGTGCAGATACTCCAAAATCAGCTATTAAAAAAATGAGAAACATTTAGAAAACTGAGAGAAAGTAAAACTGTTTAAGGCAACATAAGAAGAAGCTTTTAAAAATTATTTTTATTAATTACACAGCAATACTAGACATTCTCAAACATCATATTACAAATTTTAACTTTAATGGACTAGCATTAAAATACCACAAAGTAGTGAACACATATCACGGATATTCCATTCACTTTCTCCATACCCATGGCTGACATCAGATAAACCAGTAAGTCTTCCTGTAGCTTGAAAAGACATCCAATCAGAATATTCCCAAACTTAACAATACATTTAGTACCAATATCAGTCACTATCAGGAAATTGTTTTTATATATGATTTCTTACTATTCTTTAAGATAAGTATTTGGAGAGCTAATATTTTCTAGTTTACTAATGATGACTTCTAAATCCTTCTCAAGTAAGATATATTATAAATAATATGTCTGAGTGAGGCACATAACACTGGCACAAAATATTAAACTAAACTGCTGATAAAAACTGTTCATTAAGCAATCAATAGATAACTAAAAAGAACAGGACGTATGTTTTCTGCTTTTCCCGTATTTAGAAGTCACATAGGGAAATTTTATTACATGTTAATTTCTAGATACATATTCTTAAATCTGACTAATCTTACAGCAGGTTATAGTTTAAAATAGTTATATCTATATTTTTATAAAATACATATTTTTAATTTGGGTTTATCTAATATAGTTTAAAATAACTGGTATTTGTTATTAACTATTTCATTTAATACTAACAAATATGACTTTATTCAAAAAACTATAATGAACATTTGTTCTGTCTTAAACTTGAAAATTAAGTCATTATTTAGGTTTTGAACTCTATATTAATTGCAAATTTAACAACCTAAAGTTACAAAATGAAATATGTTACTGTTTGAAATAAAGCAACATTCAGCATCTACATTACATTGTTAAATAAGTAATACCAAATTTTATTTTAAAAGCTTTATGTAAAGAATAAAGGGTTTTTGGAGTTATTGATTTTTTGATATTTGTCTTTTTTTTTTTTTTTTTTTGGTTACAAGGTAATTCTGTACAGATTTCTATTATAGAAATCATATTCCTGGGTTTAGAGGTGAAATAATTCAGAAAGGATATTCTTTCATAGTATCTTTACAACAAATCTGTCTTATGTGAAGGACAGACATTTATTCCTGTTTAAGAGAAGCGGATACAAAGAGGTGACATATGCACGGCAATGAGATTTCCATCTAAAAATACATAGATGTTGTCTAAGGAGAGGGAAACCTGGTCTTACAAAGGAAAACAAAAACTTTACTATATTTTAGAATAGGTTTGTGCATGTGACAAATTCCAACTTACTTACCCAATTTCACATGACCATTATCCGTTAATAGAATGTTAGCTCCCTTCAAAGTAACAATATTTTAGTTAAAGTAGGAAATAGATATTTTATCAGACAGCACATATATATTAAATAAACATATTTAAAATAATCACAGCCTTAGACCTAGAAATACTTAAAGTGTGCTTAATTAAAATGTTATATCATTATAGTCACAGGAAAATCTACTGTCTACATTTTAGGCAACTTGACTATCCTTATAAAATATTCTGCCTTGCAAAAAAGCTGCTACTAACATAGTATGAATGTTAATATAAAAGTGATATATTAGTTTTCATCAAAATGTTATTTGTTCCTTGATCAAACACTATTACTACATTAAAATGTAATCTTACAATGCATTTTCAACTGTTTATATTATACTTTAAACTTGATTATTATTTCCTTTTTTTTTTTTTTTTTTTAAAAGAACCTCCTTTTCTAGGAACTCACCATCAATTGAACCAGTGTTGGTAAGTGAGACTTTCCTAATGTGCCTTGTCAAGCGCTTAGGCACATCCAGTATATAAACTAGTCACAGGCCCACACAATTAAAATATCACCCATCTGCATGATCTGGTTACATTTTAGCCACTTTTGCTTCTTGACTTAAGCTCAAAGAAGATAATGATGACTTCATCTTCAATAAGCTCAAAGCTTCTGGAAGAGGTAGAAATACTATATCCCAAAGGTATTGTGGGCTCTCTTTAGTTTAAGGTGCAGGGTGGAGAAAATACTGGGAATGCTCCTACTCTCAACCAACATGAGGAACAAAGAGTAAAAGACTGGCGTAGGGGATAGGGGTGGAAGAGAAAGAAAAAAGTTCCCAAACTCCAAATGTCACCAGTGAAGCTGAGCTGCACCCACCCACTGATACTACTGTAGCTCTATGGAATGGTGGGGGGAAGAGAAAAAGGAAAGAGACTAGGAGCAGGGATTTTAACTTCTTCTAGTCCCTAGCTATCTAAGACTTCTGCCAGAGGCTTCAGTTTGGCCTATCCCTAGCTTAGACTAATTTTCCTAAGTTAGAGTTTACATCGCGTCACTTGTACATAATTGGCCTTCCTCTCCTCCCTCCCTTCCCTCCTTTCCTTCTTCCCCCCACCCTGAGAGACTACTAGTAGTCAGGTGCTATTTTAAGCTCTGGGGTTACAGTAATGAATAAGTTCCAATTCTCATGGAGTTTACATCCAAGTAGGAGCAAAAAAACTAAAAATAAATATATTTATCATCTATCTATGAATGAATGAACCCACAGAGGATTCAAAGTCAGACAGCGATAATTACTCTGAAGACAGGGCAGGGAAGGCCTCTCTGAAGGCAGTAATATATGAGCAGAGATCTGGGTGAAGTAAGGGTACAGAGCCACATCAAAATCTGGTAGAAGACTATTTCAGGAAAGTAGGAGGAAATTTGAAGACCTGGGGCCAGAATAAGTTCAACATATTCCAAGATCAGCAAGTTTAGTGTGGCTGGAAAAGAATGAGTAAAACAGAGAGAAGTGGAATGTAAGATGAGGTCACAGAGAAATGCATGGGTCAGGTCATGTATAACCTTGTAGGTCATGGTAAAGGCATCTGGACTTTATACTGAGTATGATGGGAAACCAATGGTGGTTTATAAGCAGGAAAGTGTTAAGATCTGATTGAAAAAAGTCCCTTTGGTCACCAATTGGAAAAGTGACTACAGAACCACTAAGAATGGGAGCAGTGAGACCTCTTAGAAGGCTACTACAGAAGACCACATGATATAATATTCTGGTGGCTTAGACAGGAGTAGAAATGGTGGTGATGGCCCAAATCTGCCCAATTAGGCCCAGACTCTGAAGTCTAGCACACAAGTCCTTGGATAATGGAACACCAAACTACCCAACCAGCCCCATCTCTCATTAGTCTCATACATTCTTCTCTTCAATAATATGGTACAGTTTTTATGTTCTCTAAAATGGCCTCACACTTTCTAACCTCTGTATCTGCTCACACTGTTTTCTCTGCTTGAAATGTACTCCAACTTCCATTTCTGACAAAAATCTATCAATCCTCCCAGATCATCTACATGCCATGACAAAGAACCTTTTTTAAGCTACTCATCTTCCTATGATCTCTTCTACCTTTGAACTCCAAAAGCTCTTTGCTTATGTCTTTTAAGTGGCTTACAAAGAATACCTTGAAACAAGGGATCTCAGCAGATCATCTGTGAGTCCACTGAAATTTCATGGAAAATTTGAGGACATGCGCATAAAGGCATTTTCTCAGAAGAGAGTTCATGGTTTATCATCAGAGATCCAGAGAGCAATAAGGTTTGCCCCAGCCCCAATCCTCAAAAAAGGTTAAGAATCTTTATGTTAGAGAAAGCGTGAGAAAATAAAAGGGGAAGAGAGAAACAGGAGGAAAGATGAACAAGGAAGGCACAAGAAAAATAAGTGAAAGAAAAAAAAATCTAAACTGGGGAGATGGCAGTATCTTTAGAAATACGCTTAGGAGTCCTATTATAGCACCTGCTGTGCCACTGAGCTAACTCCAGCACATCTAGAACACCTGCTCTCCTCTGCCAGCTAAATAAATAAAAGACTCTGAAAAGGCAGGACACGGTGCTCATGCCTGTAATCCCAGCACTTTAGGAGGCTGAGGTGGGAGGATCACCTGAGGTCAGGAGATCAAGACCAGCCTGGTGAACATGGTGAAATCCCATCTCTACTAAAAATACAAAAATTAGCCAAGCACGGTGGCAGGTGCCTGTAATTCCAGCTACTCAGGAGGCTGAGGCAGGAGAATCACTTGAACCCAGGAGGTGGAGGTTGCAGTGAGATCGCAACACTGCACTCCAGCTTGGGTGACAGGGCAAGACTCCATCTCAAAAAAAGAAAAGACTATGAGAAATGTCAAGGCTCAGTTTATCCATTTTGACGCATTACTAAGACTTAGACTTAAGACTGCCAAAGCTTACTGAAATAGTCAAAGCATAAAACTTACTAAAAACTATAACTTGATGAAAGCTATGAACTTACTCTGCATTTTACTAATAACTACAAAGAAGCTAAAATGAGTTATTAAAACATTAATCTACTGAATGATACATTTTAAAAGGGTGAATTTTATGGTATGTGAATTGTACTGCAATAAAGCTGCTATAAAAATATTAATTAAAAGTATCACTCATTTTTATTATGGTAACATATTTTAGATAAATTTATCAAATAAAACAACTTTGCTCAACAATTTGATCAGAGTATTTAAAAATAAAGAGAGGGTTATTATGTTAAAAATATAATGTATACCTTTATGTCTCTGTGCATTTTTCCTTTACTGTGAAGATAATATAATCCCTGGAGTTTCAAAAAACAGAAAAATAAACAAGATTTTATCATGGAGCACACTTTGGGTTTTTATATGATCAAATGAGTAGTATTCTGTGTATTTTATGTAATCTTTACAGAAGATCTAGTAGTATCTTTAATATATTTTAATGAGATATCCCTTAAAAAAATCAAGAAAACGAGTAACATTTCTAAGAAAATTTTCAGTACATTCTACAAATAGTTTGAAATAACTTTAAAAAGGTATATACCTAATTAGTATCAGAGTGTTTGAATTCCCAAGATAGTGCTTAACTTTGAAGGCTTTCTTTGGTATTAAGAGGAAAACATACAATAACAGATCGATAGTGCTTAAATTTTAGGTTATATCATCACATTTAGGCTTTAAAGTGTTTATTTGTAAGCATAATTTGAGTTCATTGCACAATTTTCAAAAGCATTAAAACTAATTTTAAGAGTTTACCAAACCAAAATATTTAATTCCTACTTTGCTGAACAGGTAATGCACAATAAGTAAACATTTAGTTTAATGAAAAATGTTATTTTTAAATTAGCACTTGATTTACCTGCAGTGTTTCTCTGCTAACATATGCAATCTGCAGCTCTGACAGAGGTCCAGTTACTGTAAAAGAAGAAAATCAACACTCATAAAATTAGTCAATGCATTTTTCAATATATAATAAAGTTTTGCAAGTTTAAGCAACAGACTTAATATACCTAAACAATTCTACTGAAATGTAAGCTAGGACTACAGGCATGAATTACTGTGCTACTGTGTCTGGCTCCAGTTTTTTGCTATTTTTGTGAAACAGGGTCTCATTATCTCACCCAGGCTGGAGTGTAGTGGTATGATCACAGCTCCCTGCAGCCTCGACCTCCTGGGCTCAAGTGATCCTCCTGCCTCAGCCTTCTGAGTGGCTGGGGGCACAGGCATGCACCACCATACCTGGCTAATTTTTTATTTTATATTTATAGAGATGGGGTCTCACTATCTTGCCCAGGCTGGTCTTGAATTTCTGGGCTCAAGCAATCTTCCCGCCTCAGCCTCTTGAAGTGTTGGAATCACAGGCATCAGCCACTGTGCCCAGCCAAGTTTTTGCTTTTTAAAAATCTGATTTGCTCATCTTTGTATCTCCAGCGTACAGAACACTGCCTGACACAAAAAAGCAGCCTGATAAATATTTATGGAATGAAAGAATGTCTAAAGTAGCCACTGAAATTATGTTCTCATTTTTATATCTCATTCATCAACATCATCTCTTCAACATTAAAAGAAAGGATGTCCAGGACATCCTTTAGCTAGTTTTTATTTTTTAATATTTTTATTTTTTAATTAATTAATTAATTTTTAGACAGAGTCTCGCTCTTTTGCCAGGGTAGAGTGCAGTGGCACAATCTTGGCTTACTGCAACCTCCGCCTCCCAGGTTCAAGCGATTCTCCTGCCTCAGCCTCCCAAGTAGCTGGGATTACAGGCACCCGCCACCATGCCCAGCTTTTTTTGTATTTTTAGTAGAGACAGGGTTTCACCACGCTGCCCAGGCTGGTGTCTATCTCCTGACCTGGTGATCTGCCTACCTCCGCCTTCCAAAGTGCTGGGATTACAGGCATGAGCCACCACATCTGGCCTACCTAGTTTTTATTAAAGCTTTTTAATTGATGTGGAACATGTACTATGACTAGTTTTGATTCAATACTTATTATAAAAATATTAGCTATATTGCTATAAAATTAATATATGTCCAATCTAAAAAATTTCAATCTATAGAAAAGTTTGGCAAGTAAATGTCTCTTCTTTATCCAAAATATTACTCAATAGTAAGCAATACCAATAATTTGGTCTATAACCTGCCAGATGATCTTATACAGACATTTTATATACTATATGTATCCTAGAAACACTTAAGTGGAATCATATTATAGCAGACAATTCTGAAACCTACTCTTTTCACTTATGGTGAACATTTTTCCACATCAATACATAGGTCTTAATCTTATGAATAATATTTCCTCTGTGTGCTTCTGCTAATTCCCTCTGGAACTCATGTTGAAACTTAATCTCAAAGAGGGGGCTTTGAGGAGAAGACTAGGTCATGAGTACTCCTCTCTTGTGAATGAGATTAAGACTCTTAATAAAAGAGACTTTAAGCAGTGTCCACTCTTTTTAACCCTTCCATCTCTTCTGCCATGTGAGGACACTGTCTGTACTCTATGAGAAATAGGTCTTTGCCAGGCACCAAACCTGTTGGCTCCTTGATCTTGTACTTTCTAGCCTCCAGAACTGTGAGAAATAAATTTGTTGTTTATAAATTATTCAGTCTCAGGCATCTTGTTATGGCAGCACAAACAGAGCATCTGTACACTATAAAGTAGTTTTTTTTTCACTATTAAATCACTTTAGAATAAAGAAAGTGAAAGAGACTATTCTAGAAATTGAATTAAATTCCAAAGGTGGAAACCTTGGCTAGATAGTAAACTCACATTTGCATAAACTTAACAGATTTGTAAACATGTTTGGTTTCAAGTACTTGTGGTATTTTACAATTATGAAAGAGAGAAATCTATTCCACTTAGATTATTTTAAGGACAGGGTTGGGTTTAAATGTCTATGGATAAACCATAAATAACTTATTTCTGTGGCTTCCAAACCCACCCACATTCAGTAAGATATACCTCCTTGAGATTTCTGTTTCTATAATATGATAAGTAAGATAATCTGAAAATGCTGAAAATAACACCTAGAAGTGAAAGGCAAAAATTTTTTTAGAAATAACCTTTTAAATTACTAGCTAAGTTTGCAAACAGTAAGATACTTTCCCAGGAGACAAAAGCAAAAACTGAAATGAAAAACAGAAAGTAAAACTGTGAAAGAACATTCTAGTTATCTCTTACGGGAAGGTCCATCTTGGTAAGCTAGGGTTTTAGTATTATCCTCTACATGGGTACAGGACAAGGCCCTAGGTCTGCAGAAGAGCTAAAACAAACACCCAAATAAAACTAGAATCCTCAAAGGAATATATCCTCATTAAAGGTGTGGAAAAGCACAGAAGATAACTAGGGATTTTGGCTGTCATAGGGATGGAGGAAAAATGTCTCCTCCGCCTCCCAGGTTCAAGTGATTCTCCCACCTCAGCCTCCCGATAGCTGGGATTACAGGCACATGCCATCACGCCTGGCTAATTTCTATATTTTTGTAGAGATGGAATTTCACCATGTTGGCCAGGCTGGTCTCGCACTTCTGACCTCAGGTGATTCACCCACCTCGGCCTCCCAAAGTGCTGGGATTACAGGCCTGAGCCACTGTGCCCAGCCCTTCTTTGTCTTTTTTCTACCCAGTTTACCTATCTTGTAAAGACCAATGTAAAGCTCATTTTCCTTATTAAAGTTTCTAAAATGATTCTAGAAAATCCATCATTTTTCCTATTTCAACTGTAGTTAGCAGCCCAGTAAAATACTATTATGTCAATCTTTATGTTAAGGAAAACCTATGCCAAGAAGATAAAGTGAAATGAAGTAAAATAGAAACAGTAAAATTCAGGTCCAAACAGTCTTATGCCTCTGCTTTAGTGTAATTCGCCCCTCAAATTACTTAAGTGGCCCCACACTAGAAAATAGGAGCTCAAATTCTATGAAAAAAGTGAGACAAAAGGTCCAAAATATCTTCTCAGAAAGTATACATTAAATAGACATTATTTTATTTTACACTAATCAAAAGGTTACTCTGCAGTTTGTGACAATAATCCACTAATAGAAACAGAAAAGACAAAAGCTGTTTAACTTTACAAATCTTTCTTATATACTCCTTGAAATCCCAGTGAAAAATGTTGTAATCATTTTTGAATTCCTCAGAATCTGGCAATATCTAAGAGAATAAACATTTAATTGATATTTATTGAATACGTAAGAGCAAAATCAATTATCTTTGTATTATCACTACTCATGCATACACTGGATATTGTACCAGCTTAGCTTTAGCTGGCAAAGCCCTTGCATTTTTACAGATCTGAGCTTAAATTTTTGAACTAACTACAATATGCCTCTTCAGAATTAGCAAAATAATTCAATTGCATTTAATTTTCCAACTTATAAAGCAAAGACTCCTCCTTTCTTCCATATATATCTAAAATACCTTTATATATCCAAACAATATAACGATAAAACATAGCTTGCTTTCCTTAAGATGATGTTGATATTTTAATATAGTAAATTGCTGTATTTTAAGAAATTCAACCTAATCCCTATAAAAATATAACTTTGGTCTTACCGTGATAAATATCCTGTAAAGAACCACCTCCACAAAACTCCATGCAAATCCAAAGCTTATCTCGCCTATAAAGAAAAACCAAGCATGTATCATATTTTCATGATTAAAACTGTCTGTGTGAGGTAACAAAGATTTTAAGGGTGTATGCTGTAACACTGAAAAACAACGAATGCAATGTGTTATCTTTAAAATAATTAATCTTTATGAGTAAATGAGTTACTTAATATGTGTTACTATAATCCAACCTGAGGTTTTAAACTTATAATACACCATTTGTTGGATATAAAGCTGTCATCAGGCACATCCAAATAATGAAAATATTTTCCTTTAGTTCAAAACTTCCCCTCCCCAACAGTTTATACATCTATCCAGATTCTTCACAGAAAAATGGCAATAAATCTAAAAGCATACTACTTTGATAGCACTCTCATTAACAAAACAGGCAAAATGTAAATGTTAGCTTCATATCTAGATTCAACAATAATTTTCCCAAAATACTCTTAAAATTTATCACTCACTTCTCTTTAGATAGCACTTTTCTGACACTCAAATTATAAGCTGTTGTAATCATATAGTCATAGGAGAAATAATCAGCAGTGATTTATATAGCTTATTCCTTTGTTCAGTCATTCATTACTTAATCTCTTAAAATGTACCAGGAAATGTACTATTCCTGGTACAGAGATGGGACCAAAAATCTCTGAACTCAGCAAGCTCCGTCTAATGCAGAAAAAAGATTCTACCTTAATATATGTCGGTCTCTCTCACCACTGCCTTCTCAATGTCTAGAAGAATAGCCAGCAAATAAATATTTGTTCCATAAATGAATAAATGCATGAATGACTAAAAGAATAAACATATCAAATTAGACTGAGGTCAGGAAAATATGGCTAGCAGGCCAAATCTAGCCTGCTGCCTGATTTTGCACACCTCTGTCACTATGAATCGTTTTCCTATTTTAAAATGGTTGGGAATGGTTCTGTCACTTGTAACTAAAATTAATAATAACGATTGAGAAAATAATACAAACAATAATATTTGACACATGACATATATGAAATTCAAATTTTAGTGCCGATAAAGTTTTATATGAACAGAGTCATACTCATTTATTTCTATACTGTCTACAGCTGCTTTTGTGCTAGAACAGAAGAGCTGAGTAGTCATTACAGAGACCATGTAGCCCACAAAGCCTAAAATATTTACTATATATCCCTTTATAGAAAAAGTTTGCTGACTTGGGTTAGATCATAATTCAAGTAATGCATAGTCTAGGCATATATAAAGTACTCTGAGAATCCAGAGATGAAAATACCTAGGAAAATGAATGGAAAATTTTAGGGAGGAGAAAACATTTGAATTGGGTCTTGAAATTAAAGTAGAAATTTACCAGAGACAGGAAAGCAACCTGTGCAAAAGAATGGAGACTTGAAAGAAATGCACATGTGGGAGACTGTGGGTGATTTAATGTGAGTTGAAGAAAGACTCCTGAAGAGACAGTAGCAGGAAATAAACCTAGAATAGGCTGGGATCACACTATGAAACAATCCTTTGTTTACAGACTCCTCAGTTTAGTGACCTTTCTGTAGATAATCTCTAGATGGTCCTCGTCTCTCTTAAAATGTGGTATCCAAAATCAAGTACTATTCTTAGTGTTATATGAACAATACATTAAAAAGTGGAGATGCTGACCCGGGCCCAGTGGCTCACACCTGTAATCCCAGTGACTCGGGAGGCTGAGGCAAAAGGATTGCTTGAGGTCAAAAGTTTGAGATCAGCCTGGGCAACTTAGTGACTCTCATCTCTTAAAAAACAGAAAAACTTAGCCAGGAGAAGTGGTGCCTACCTGTAGTCCTTCCTACTCAGGAGGCCAAGGTCGGGATGGGGGGAGTATTACTTGAGCCCAGGAGTTCAAGGTTATAGTGAGCTATGATAGTGCCACTGCACTCCAGCCTGGGTGACAGAGCAAGATCCTGACTCTTAAAAAAAAAAAAAAGTAGAGATGCTTTTATGAGTCATAGGTCACATATGGTTGGTGGTAGTGGGATTAGCTAGACCAAAGAGGTGAGCTGACTTGACTGCAATGGACAATGCAGCATACAAAAAGAGAGCACAAGCTATCAGAGTGCAAAGGTCAATCAACTTAAGAGTATGAAGTAGCAAGGTATCATGGTTCTAGAAGGTAATGCTAAAGAGAGTAAAGCTCAAAATAAATCTGAAGCCACCCAGGATTTACAATTCACAGGGGGTCCACATATAAATGAAATTGAAGGATACAGCTAATATAAAAATTTGTTTTAATTTCTAATATGGCAAATACCAATAGATACAACTTACATAAACATATGCCAGCTGCCCAGTGGCCTGTTGTAAAGAACTTTCAGAATGGACGTGTAGGACTGGTAGATGTATGGTCTTATTAAAAACAAGGAAGGTACTTATGACTAGTCCTTGCTACACAAGGAGAAGCATAAATCCCCCAGAAACTCTTAACAATTTTCTCCTTTATTTGATCACTGTATTTCTATTAACTTAGCTGAAAGCTATCTTTAACTTCTCAGCAACTATATTAAACTGCTAGTTTACAGTAGTTTGTAGTTAACAAAAACCTCTGGATCTTTTTAAAACAAAAGGCAGACCAGTTCTCTCTCCAGCTTCAGATTTATCTATCTGGCTCATCGAAACTAAGCATAGGACTTTTTTCTTATTTGTTAAATCTTATACTTTTTTTTAAAAAAAGTAGTTTTGATTCACATCCCTTTATTTCTGACAGGTGTCTTATTAGCTCTCCTAGCATATCACTTTAAAATGATTCAGCAAAGCATAATACACATTTGCATGAGGTTTAATCTACATCCTTGGAGCAGGGAGCTAACATCTTTAAGTATCCTAATTGGAAATACACCTCTCCACTCCTGCTCCCAACTCCCACACTCCAGAAACAGCTGGTTAGCATCCGAAAGAACCTAAATCAAGAGTCCACCCTCCAGAGGTAGCAACTGTAAGAACTTGGCTTATAAACTATTTTAATCTGTACTAGTGGGTTTACTAATGAGCTTAAGTAATATTATAAATATTTTAAAACATGAATGGTACTCTATGTAGAGTACTTAGAATTATCATTTGGCATTTCTCTGCCTCTGCCTGAGGTCCAAAGACTCTGGCAAGTCCATTAGTCAACAATATTTTGAATGATACTTTGGCTCCAATTTGGATATATCTAGAACGCAGGATTCCATAGCCTGATCTCTCCAGGTTACTTGAATCCTTCCTCCAGAACAGTGGTTCTCAAAGTGTGGTCTAGGGGTACCCTGAGAGGCCCTGAGACATTTTCAGGGGACAAGCAAGGTCAACCCATTTTTATAACACAAAGAAATTATTTGATCTTTACATTCTCTTTCTCTCATGAAAGTACAGTAGAGTTTCCCAGAGACTACGTGAAGTGTGATAATGTTGTCATCCCTGACAGCTATCAGTTGTATTCCTGAGTTTTAAAAATGTCTCAGCTTTCATTTCTAGTATGGTAAATAGCAACAGATATAATTCATATGAAATAAAAGCTCTCTGGGGATACTCAGGGGTTCTATGCCCAAAACGGTGGAGAACCACAGCTCTAAAATACCTTCATATCTGCCACAAGTGAATCTTTCATGCTAAATGCCTGCCCAGAGTGCTTAAGATGCAGGCAACGGGGATGTCACACAGCTTACAAAAACAGGTTGAATGACTGTTTTGGGGTCTGCTTAGGATTAATAGAGTAATATGTAAACTGCTTAGTAAAAGACCTGGAATATAGCACAATAAATGCAAGCTGTTTTCTACTCCTTTTGTTAAAATTTATCTTGTAGTGTACTTACTTAAGTCATCTTAAATTGCTCCTGGAACTCGGTGAAAGTATAAATACATAATTTTTTTTCTTTTTTAAGGAAAAAAATTAAGACAGAGGATTGATCTGGCATGACTTCTTACTAAAGTCATGTTACTCACAACTTCTTTAAGTGGTCACTAATTATCTGATTAATAATTTATCCTACAGCTTTGCTAGTGACTGATGAGTGATACCAACTTTAATAGTCTTTATTTTCTAGAAACCACCTTTTCCCTTCATTTATAAACTGAGCATTGATGATTTCTAATCTTTGACACCTCTTCTGTTTGTCAAGATACTTACTGATAATGGACTACTATCGTATTTGCTAAATTTTCTTGAACTCCCGACCTCAAGTGATCCGCCCGCCTTGGCCTCCAAAGTGCTTGGATTACAGGCATGAGCCACCATGCCCGGCCTTGCTAAATTTTCAATATGAGATATACTTTATATAAATCTAAAAATGTCTAAAAATTTAAGGTATCTAGCTGCTCTAAAATTATCTACTCACCATCTTGTATTTCAATTCCATCTTAATATTTTTTCTACCCCTTCCAGTTTGAAAACAATTTCCTTGCAGGAAATGAGTTCTCGCTTTTTACATATTTCAGTATGACATTACCTTCTACTTGAAGTTGGTCTATTCTCTTTTCTCCCTTTGCTTAAACATATAATTTTCTATTCATCCTATGTAAAATGACTTTCCAGCTTATAGGTAAAAAAAAAAAAAAAAAAAATCAGGACTGTATATATTACTACTTTACTTTTTAAGATGTCTAAAACACTTAACTTTTATAATATTCTATTTAAAGTCTGGTATTATCAAAAAAGCTTAAGTAGTCATAGATTATTAGAGAAATGACTTTCATCTGTTCCATGAATTTCTCTCTTACACTGATAAATCTGTATTAGCTTTTGGTCAGTCACCAAGCCATATGCCTAATAGAAAAGGTCTTGAGTCAATCAGCCCATTTTATGCAGGCCAATTATAAAATCTTCATCCCTAGGTGTCTCAACTGAAATAAAATTAACCACTGAGGTCAATGTTCAATGTATCAGTATTAATGTCCTGACACAACAAATCCTTAGAATTCTTTTTTCTCATTTTGTAAATTATCTATCTTATAAGAAATAGAAAAGTAAGTAGAGGGAAAAAAGTTAACTATTTTGATGTTTACCAGAGCATAAAGGGACCAAAATTCTAACAGTTATTTTATGGTTCTGAAAATCTTATAATTCCTAAAACACACTTTTTCATCTTTCCACATTTTGTAATACATTACAGACTTAAAACTGATCAACCAAACTAAGTATATTTATATATTTTTCTCAAATATAGCATAATTTAAAAAATAAAATAAAATGTGACCAAGGCCACTGAGAATCAGCAACTCTCTAATTAGTCTGCTAGAAGCTGGCATACCGAGTCATCCTCACTGGGACAGGATGGGTTATCTATCCTCCATGCTGCTGTCCCCTGATTCCTGTACTGTACTGTGAGCTGTTGTCTTGCTAACCAAAGCAATGGCTATTCCACTATATTCAGCAAAATAATTTCAACCTTAATCAACAATGTGAAAAATAGAAAGTTTAGTAACAGCTAGATGTTTTAGTATAGAATAACTTATTTAATATGAACAAAACTTAAACTCTTTTGGTTCATCAAAAAATTACTAATAAGGAAAAATTACTGCATTCCAAATTTATAGGTAACCTATACCATCTGCTTTCCCTTTAATAATGAGGGGTAAGGAAGGTGTACCTACAGGACACAAGGTGATCGATTCCTTTATAATTATACTTAATAATCCTTCAGGGTTCAGCATAGCATTTCCAAAGTGTGGGTCACTGAACATCAATCCTAAGTGAAATATGCTCCAGAGAGAAACCACTGTATAGTTAAGTCAGTTTTTAGAAATATCACATAGCCTTTTCCTGGAAATTAGCAAGGTCACTGGTATATTAAAGGCTCTGAGAAATCCTGTAGCGAGCAGGAGGTTGGAGAGAGAGAGGAGGGAGAACAGAAGAGAAGGGAGGGGTAACAAAATGGAAGAAGGAAGGGTATGAGAAAAGATAAAGTGGGAAGAGGAGGAGGAAGGGAAGAAAGAGCAGAGAGGGACGGGGAAAGCTGAGAAGGGGAAGAAATGGAGGAGAAAGAAAAAAGAAATAAAACTTCTGATTCTGTTTAGTTCACTATTTACTCAAATTATTTTTTCAATGCACTCATTTTTTTTTAACAAAACACATAAGTTTGCACCCCTCAGAACTAATGATTTGTAGAAAACATCCTAGCAATACTAGTAGAGGAAGGTATATGTAACCCCACCAAAGTTTTTTCGCTTAGAGCAGTGGTTCTTAACTGGGAGTGATTATGTCCCCCAAGGAATATTTGGCAAAGCCTGGATACGCTTTTGGTTGTCACAACTCGGGGAGGGGGTGCTAGTGGCAACTAACAGAGGACGGGGTACTAATATTAATAACTATCCCACAATGCACAGGACAACTCCTCACAACAAAAAAGTATCTGGCCTCAAGTGCTGATAGTGCCGAAGGTGAGAAACCGTGGCTTGAACAAACAACAAATTAACATCAACTTTAAGATACAATCCTAATTCCTCTCAAAAACAGAAAAGAGAAGAACATTAACAGAAAACTGATAAAATCCGAATAAGGTATCTCAGTTTAGCTAATAGTATCACATCAGATGTTAACATCATAGTTGTGAAAAAGTGCCATAGTTGTGTAAGATGTAAACATCAGAGAAAGCTGAGTGAAGGAAATACAGAGAACTCTGTACCATTCTGCAAATTCTTGTAAATGTAAAATATTCCCAAATCAGAAAGTTCCCCTTTTTAAAAGTAAGAGTAGCTGGATATAAAGTGACTTAACTGTAATCTTTATTCTCATATTCTAAGTATTCAAAAAGACATTCATAAATATATTTCGAATGAAAATCCTGTTGTTTCCCTTCCTAGCACTGTCTCTGGCTCTAGAAATATTTTCCCCCCAATTTTATTTAACTCAACAGATCAACATCTCTTTCCCAGATTACCGTAATAAATACACCATAATTACTTTAACTAAATTGACTGTCTTAATCCCCTCCACCCTAGGTCCATCCTCCACAGAATATACTAACTCTCTTAAAATCTTTCAGCAAGTATGCTCAGTCCCTATAAATCCTAATTAAAGCACAAAAGATTCTTTTTTGCCTTAATTTCCACAATCTTACGTACTCCAATTACACTTGGCCCTCTGGAGGCCACAGGTCCAGCACCTGTGAAGTTCAACTAACCAGAGACAGAAAATTTTCAGAGGGGAAAAAATAAAAATAATACAACAATTTAAAAAAACATAAATTAATAAAGTGTTACAACTATTTACATAGCATTTACACTGTGTTAGGCATCATATGTCACCTAGAGATAATTTTGGAGGATGTGCATAGGTTATACGCAAATACTATGCCACTTATATAAGGGACTTGCGCATTCATGGGTTCTGGTATCCTCTGGGGTCCTGAAACCAATCCTTATACATACTGAGAAATAAGTATGTACCCCCTTTTCCCTCCCAGGCTCTAATGTGAGACCAGTAGCTATCTCCTGAATCCTTCATGATTTTTCATGCATGTGTTCCCTTTGCCAAAAATTCCAATTTTCTATACATATAATTGTCTACCAATCTTTTAACAACCAATATTTGGGAATTACATCATTCATATATGTATGACTTTCTCAGATTCCCCTACTTTGACCAAAATCAGACATTCTATCATCCTTAGCACTTCTGTGCCTTACTTCTACATTATTACTGTATCTAGCATATTATGATTATTTCTCATGTCTACTTCTCCTATTAGATTATAAGCTCCTTAAAGGCAAGGATTAGGTTTTAGATACTTTATATCTATGGAAATCAATACTGTACCGTACATGCTAAGATATGATGTAAAAACACTTTGCAAATCATGGTGATTTACATATTTCTTATTACGAGGTAGAGTATGCTCATCTAAACTAGTACTCTGTAATTCAAAGGTTTATTTTATTATTTTATTATTTTTTTTTAGACAGAGTCTTGCTCTGTCACCCAGGCTAGAGTGCAGTGGAGCATTCTTGGCTCACTGCAATCTCTACCTCATGGGTTCAAGCAATTCTGCTTCAGCTTCCCGAGTATAGCTCGGGCTACAGGCATGTGCCACCATGCCTGGCTAATTTTTTGTATTTTTAGTAGAGACGAGGTTTTGCCATGTTGGCCAGGCTGGTCTCGAACTCCTGACCTCAGATGATACATCTGCCTTGGCCCCCCAAAGCGCTGGGATTACAGGCATGAGCCACCATACCCGGCCCAAAGGTTTAAAATATCTACTCTAAATAGTTTTTGCTGTATGGATCAAATCTTCTATTGGCTTATTGTATAAGGAGCATTTGTTATTTTTCCCCAAGCTTTACTGAGTTCAAGTTTGAGAGGAATGCCTCCATTTTCTTAACTTATTCTTAAATGATATGCTGGGCTAAGAAATGCTTATAAGGAACCTGAAATTAATGTAAACTCATCTTTAGCTTAAAAGAAGTAATAGTTAAGCTCTAAAAGAATTGTAAAGAATAGGTCTATGATGATTTAACTCTATTGTTTTATAAATACACAAACATAAATATTCAGATACAAATACACACCAAACCAAGACTATTTAAAATCTTTAAATGTTAAAGCTTTGTCCATCTACTTCTTGTTGTACAGTGTATTAATGATATTGAACAGTGGAGTAGGAAAGGCCTTGTTAAGAAGAATGCCAGGTATTCTGCTTTAAAGGAGCTCAGTTTCAGTAACTCTTCAGAAGTGAGTACAGCCACCCTGATATAAAATAGGCTTTTGAAACTTAATTACATGCTAGTCATCTACTAAGAAAATTCATAGGATAAGTCTGATTCTCCAAGAGGGAAATTTATCAATGGTCAAACCACATCTCCTCAGTCTCCTCAACTTCTTGTCTAAATTTGTTATACAGGTTGTAATAGCAACAACATAGAAGGAAGAACATCGCAATGAACAGTTTAAATAAGATCCCCTTTTGTAGTCATTCAGTAATGACAGGGAATACAAGAAATCATGTTTTCTCTGAGACTAAATCTGGCCTTTCTGGGTTAAACAGCGACCTGCAAAGCCAGGTTTAAATCCCAGTGCCACTAATGATTAGTTGGATAACCTAAATAAGTCATTTATCCACCACTCCATTTTTCTATAAACGGGAGTGGACTGTATGACAACACCTCTTAGTCCCTCACAGTTCTAATATCCAACAAGTCTAATCATTAGGATTCCCTACTCCAAACTTGGCTGAACCTGAACTTCCATTAGGGAATATGGGAAGGATCTCTAGAGAAGAAAACAGCAAGAGAGAAAATAGGATTAATTGCTGTTCTATGTTATACTACTATTTACCTTCATAACACTTCGATCAGCTACATCAGTTATAGAATAAAATACTTAAATCAGTATTTCTTAATATTAGATTATAGAACACTAAAAGAACAGTTTTACTGAAAAAAAAAAGATCCTATTTTTGTCTGTTTTACTTTGGTTTCCGGATAATTCTGCTCTTTGTATTCTTTATATTTGCAATAAAGCAAAATCATAAAATAAAAAACTCAGATGTTAAATTCTCTGAATAATCTCATTTGTAAAATGGAAATAACATCTACCACAGAGTTATACTGCTATCCAGGTTGCTGAAAGATCAAATGAGGCACTAAAATAATACTTTTTAAAAGTTAAGAAGTAGTAGTAGCAGAAGCAGTAGGAATAGTAGCAGTAATAGTAGTAGCAGCAAATATTTATTGAGAATTTATTATATTCTAAGCACTGTTCTTAGTATTTCATATGTACTTACCCAGGAAGTACTCGTTGTTATCCTGTCATGCTGATATTATTGTTATCTCCATTTTATAGATGAGGAAACAGTGGCACAAACTGATTAAATTATTGTTTAATAAGTGATGGAACCAGGTCTAAACCCAGACAATCTGTCTCCAGAACTTAACTTCTTACCTACCAAAGATACGATTTGTCTCTGGCAAAAAGATCATGCTCATTTCACCATACCAAGGGTGCCACATAAATGGGTGGTGTTATCCTGGAATAACAGGTTAGGTTTTAGATGGTTCCATAGTTCTGGAAGATTCAGACCATGTTTGAGAGATACTCTGAGATCAATGTCCCTGGTGAAAAAATGCTCTTTTAAAGACCAGCTTGCCCTTGGGGGAAAAAAAAAAACACCTTGTAATACTTTTGGTTGAGCCTAGTGGGTAGGTCATTTTGTTAGGACCTATAGCAGTAAGAGAAACGGTTTTGAAATGGTGCTTTTAACTGTATTAGCAGGAACGAATTATTTGTATCATGAATTTCAATGGTTTTAACAGAGTATTTCTTTGAACCTATACAGTAACTGCCTATGCTCAGTGGGCTTCCTAACATACAAACTGATGGAGAAACTGTCTGTGTTAGGTTGCTGTTTGAATCACTCACCATATAAGTGGTTTTAAATTGGCTGTTAAAGAACTCATTTAAAATGTGTAACAGTCACTGACCTGGGGGTAGTACCTATCCCTTTGAGAAAAGGGTTAGTTAATTCCCTTAAGTCTCCATAAAACCCCCACCTCCATCTTACCCAGGGTGGGGCAATCAAAGCTGTACAAGAGTGGTTATAACCATGAACAGCAGGTCCAGGTGGCTTTTCAAAAGCTGGAAAGATGACCAGTCTTTTCTATCTGTTGTGCCCAAATAAAGAAGAGAAAAGTGTTTTGTACCTGGATCATATGAAAATGGGAACCTGTAATAAGTTACAGTATGATGGATGCTACTAAAGTATACTGAAGAAAAACTGAAGAGTTTTTTTAATACATAGGGAAGGCCAAGCGGGGTGGCTCACACCTGTAATTTCAGTACTTTGGGAGGCCAAGGAAGGAAGGTGGATTCATTGAGCCCAGGAATTTGAGACCAGTCTGGGCAACATAGTGAGACCCCCATCTCTACAAAAAATACAAAAATTAGCTGGGCATGGTGGTACGTACCTTGGTCCCAGCTATTCATGAGGCTGAGGTCAGAGGATCACCTGAGACTAGGGAGGTCAAGGCTGTGGTGAGCCATGATCACACCACAGCACTCCAGTCTGGGTGACAGAGTGAAACCCTGTCTCCAAAACAAAAAGGAAAAAAAGAAAAAAAAATAGTAAAATATTCTCTAATCTTCTCTTTGGAGAAAGCTTAAAAACAATCAGGTCACCACTGATCAGCTCACAGCTGCATATAGAAGTGAATGGAAAACAAGATTTGACCCAAAGGTAATCCCCTATGGAATATAACTTAGGAACCTGGCTTGGTTCTGGCTACCAAAACAAAGTAAGTAGAAGGAACTTCACAGTCCTAAATTCACTTTAGGATCTGAAAAAATAAGTTACAGAGATGATTATAGTTCCTAGTTCTTTGGACAAAATGAAGGAAAGAGATAAGGTAATATAGTACTCTTAGAACTGAAGCACAAAATAAACAAAAAAGTTTCTGATAAAAATATAACTGGAAGAGATGCTCCTGACTCTAAATTCACCTAAGTCTAAAAGAAGGGGGCAAGAGAATGGCATATTTAGATCACTAGTTCACCACTGGAAGACTAACCATAAAAGTCAGTATTTACTTGCCAGCATCTTCACTAAAAGCACATCTAGAATTCCCAAGTCATATGACTGCAGTATTAGTTACAGAATTAACATAGGTCCTAGGTAAAAATTCCATTCATGTGAAAATATCCTATCTTCAAATCATGAAGAAAACCTATAAAACATGGTATTAAAACTAACTTTATTTTGTTTAATCTATTAGGTGATGAAATCATTATTGTTTTTCAAAAGGGAAACAAACAATAGGTACCTGAGATAGCTTCCAAAATAAGCAACAATATTTGGGTGTTTACAGTCTTTCATCATAATAATTTCTTGCTGCACAACTGCAAAGTCTTCTCCTAGAATAAAAAACAAGCATGTTGAATAGAGGTAAGTTTCAAAATGCTCATTTATTTCAAAAGACAATAAAATAGTTATACCTATTAATAAGTATAACATAATTAATGAGTTACAAATAAAACACAGCCAATTTCACTCCTGACTTGAGAGAAAATATAGAATAGTGATTAAATGTATAAACTCTGGTCCCAGACTTTCTGGAATAAAATCCTAACTCTGTTCCTCACTAAGCTGTGTGAGCTTGGGTAAATTATTTGACTTCTCTGTGCCGATTCCATTCTCGGTAAAATAATAATAGCGTATCTCATAGGGATGTTGTGAGGGTTAAATGAATCAATACATGTAAAATGCTTAGAACAGTGCCTGGCATAGAGTATGCTTTATATAAGTATTTGCTATTATTATTATCATTATTATCATGCCTTGGACATAATCATCAGTATAATCCATCAATAGGAAATGTAATTTTTTTCCTTCATTTCTAAATAACATTTAATATAATTTTAGCATAAAGAAGTAATTCTTTAAGTTAGGGCAGGAACCATTATACACCAAGTGTGTCAAATTTGTCTCCACAGGCTATTTGTAGAGCTGAGAGGCCCACACTGGAGCAGTACTGGATTACCTAATGGCCCACATTCACAGGCTTATTCTGTATTTGAGTGCCTTGTTCCAACTGTGTTAGGATGCAGCATGGGATTGTATTTTAGCCTGGTCAGACTACTAGCAAATAACCTCTCTCCTACTCCCTCCCTGTCCAAATTCTCTAAAATGAGATCTGGCAATTCTATAGCAGTGTCACATGCTGTGGCTCCTGAATGAACACTTGTCATGGAGAGAAACAGAACTACAGTGAATGCAAATGTGGTGAACCAGAGACTATGCAGAAAGAGAACAAATGGAAGTGCTTACTCTTAAATAAAAGTAGCTTTGTTTTACTAATTCAGTTTTTAAAGTATTACATACTATAAATAGCCTGATGAAATGTAAGTTAGTAGCAATGTAAAAAACAGAAGGCTTTCCCAGTTCCTGCTCAAATCATAAGTATGAGCTCATTGTGGTAGTAAGCCCTGACATTTCTGGCCTTGGCATTTTCCTACTGCAAATGTAATTGAGACTTGAAACAGCCCAACCATGAATCATTTGAACCCAATATCAAAATCTACCTACTGTCCCAGTTACAGGAAAGAAATAATGGAGAAGAAACGGTTGTTATGTCAGGTTCTTAAGTTCTGCATTGATGTGAGCACAAAATCACAGATCTCCAAAGACAATTTTTCAGGCTTTCAAAAATTTAGAAGTTTACAGAACTATGATCTTCTTATCACTTTACTTCCCACTATTAAGGATTCCTGATTTTCCATATATTAGAAGAAATCGAAGTTAGAAATAATAAAGCCAAAATAGGATTAACACCAATTTTTATGGATATACTAGGTACTTTGGAAGTTCTGGACTTCTAGTTTCTCACCCAACCCAAAAATATACTTTTCTTCAATCTAGTGAAAGAGTCGTATACAATCAAAGTTGATCTAGTCAGCGTGAACCTAGAACTTTGGCTTGATGGTTAGAGGACAAAAGCTCTCTTTCTAGGGGGTATCTCTGTGAGTTATTAGTAGTCGTGATACAACCTCAAAGGGAGTCAGCCTTAGGGTAAAGTTAATTTGTGGAAAGCACTGAAGAGAAACAGGTAAAAGGAAGCATGTTGATCTATTATAGCAAGACTCACCTGTCTTTGTAATTTTCAGATATACCTGTATATGACTAATAAACTCTGCGTATTGTTTAAGCTACTTCAGCTGGGGTTTCTGTTACTGATAACTGTAAGCATCACAACTTCTACAGTGATCTTTGTATGGAGCACCCTTATTTATACTACATTGACATCGGCATGTCTATGCCCTCATTAGAATATAAAGTCCTCTAGGATAGGATTATGTCTTCATCATCATTGTACTCTTAGTAAAGATGTGATCAATAAAGAACTGTTGACTGAATGAATCTACACCACTATATAATTCCTTTCTATGATGACTGTAAATCCAGAGTAACAGTTTTTGGTTTAATTTCACCTAATAGTTAGCATGTTTTATATAATTAATTGCCTATATATTATTCCTTTATTTCTAATAAAACCTATTAGTGGCTTTAGGTTTTCAACTGTAGCTTTCCCATGAAATACTACTGATCCAAAGTGTATTATTTTGTAATATTAAGTCAACTCTAATGTGATTGTGAGAATGTTCAAATTAAATTCAACATTTTTGTGGGAAAAAAATCCAAAGAAAAATTCCACACGCTCAATTTTTAAAGATAAATTAAAAAATGTAGATTTGGATAAGAAAAAGGTAGAGTTAACATATTAGTAATTTAAAGGAGCTGAACTGTTGATTTAAAGAACTTTGTTCAAGACTCATAAGAAATACATTATAAAGATGGGCCTATATTAATAGACCCAAGAAAAATATTCTACCGTACTTAAGACACCATAAAGCAGGAGGTTAGACTAGATAATATCTAAAAATTATTTACAATTTTGAGAGTCTAAAATTTTTTGATAAAAGTTTTAAACTAAAGTGAAGAATTATTCTTCCAGAAGATGTACTGCTCCCCGCCAAAAACAAAACAAAAAAACCCGAAAAAAACAGGCAAGCCTATAAATAGAACACATAATGAATAAAAGCAGAAAAACACAAACTAATACATGTGAAGTTCTCAGTATATGGCACATATAATGTGTTCAATAAATGTTAACTATGTAGTAGGCTGAATAATGGCCCACAAAAGTACAGAGGCCCCAATCCCTGATACCTGTGAATGATGTAAGTTAATTTTATATGGCAAAAGAAATCTACAGATAAGATTAAATCAGGAGGTGGTTAACCTGAATTATCTAGCTGGACCTTAAATGTGGTCACAAGTGTCTTTCTAAGAGGGATGCAGAGCGAGAATCGACAAAGAGAAGGCAATGTGATAACTGAAGTAAGATGCTAAACTGTGGACTCTGAAGATGGAGGAAGGGGCCAAGAGTCATGAAGGGCAGCTCTAGAAACTGGAAAAGGTAGGAAAACAAATTCTCCCTTAGCACCTACAGGGGGAGTATGGCCCTACTGACACCTTATTGTGACCAAGTGAAACTCATTTTAAACTTCTGAACTCCAGAACTTTAAGAGACTAAATCTGTGTTGTTTCAAATCACCAAGTTTGTGGAAATCTGTTAAAGTGGTCATAGGATACAAATACGTCATTATAATCAACATTATTATTATTGTGGTAGAGCTGACTAGCCATCCACAAATGGCATAGTATTGGTGGATGGCAGTTACTCACTCACTCAAAGACAACATTTCCCAGTCAATGTACATACTGATGTGCCCAAAAGACTAGTTTTTGCCAATAGAACGTGAGCAAATTAATGCTTCCCTTTCCCATTATTTTTACCCCCATTAGCAGTCTATATGACACCAAGTCCTCAGGAAATGGAAGAAGTTGGGGTCCCTGAGTCACTAAAAGAAAGAAAGTTATCCTAAACCTTGAACACTTGCACTGAACTATTACATAACCTTAAAATAAGGCCAAGTGCCATGGCTTATCCCTGTAATCCAAACACTTCAGGAGGCCAAGGTGGGAGGATTGCTTGAGCCCAGAAGTTTGACACTAGCCTGGGCAACATAGTGAGACCCTGTATCTACAAAAAATAAAAAAATTAGCTGGGCATGGTTGGGCACACCTGTAGTCCAGCTACTTGAGAGGCTTGAGCCCAGGAGGTTAAGCCTGCAGTGAGTCATTATCATGTCACTGCACTCCGGCCTGGGAGAGAGAGCAAGACTATGTCTCAAAAATAAACAAGTAAACAAATAAAATTTTATTATGTTAAGCCACAGATATGTTCAGTTCAGTTATTACAACAGTTAACATTATCCTAAGGTGATATAATTATTACCATCCATTTATGGAAAAGATTGTCCAAAATGTAGTAGGTGCTTCACAAATGTTTACGTGGATTACTAACAGAATAGATAAAATGAACAAGATTATAGGCACTTCTCTCTATTCAGTACACAATGCTTTCCTATAAACAGGTGTATTAAATCAAATGTGTGAAAGCAGAAGAGACATGAATGTTATGAGGGTAGGTTTTCCCCTGAAAACAAAAATAGAATGCAGAACCCCTAATGTCTTTTTGCCTTTTAGATACCAATTGACAAATCATTGCATTTCCAACATTTCATATAATTCTTTACTTTTTCCTCATTCTTTCCTTGACAAAATAATACATAATATTACACTAAGTGGCTACTCAACAAAAGTTAAAATTATACCCTTTTTGATATGCCTAATCATTTACACTGGTGTCAACTGTATTAAGTTTGTAAGACCTACTCTTATTAGCATATACATTTTGAATAAACTAGCCAGTAATTTTTTATAAAACAGTAAGCCAAAAATGAAACTAAGAAAATTACTATACAACTACTGTTGTTAAAACAGAGATGGTAAAGCTGCTAACATCAAACTATTGGTGGGGAGGTGGCACTGCCATTTTGTGTATTTAACAGCTTATGTATCTAATTTCAAGTCATTGCATGAAGGTAGTTGACATGTATCACACTGAATAGAAGTAGGGGTTATATAAAAATCAAACAGGGAAAGCAAGAATATCTGTATTGGGATGTAAACTAACAGACCAGTATACCCATCTCTTCAGGGAACCAAGTCTTGGCCTATTTGTAAACTATGTGTCCTGTTACCTTACATCTGTCCCCTATGAAGTAAACATGAACTTCAAGTCACCTTCCATTATCCACTCTTATTTTTCTTTAGTCATCTTTATTTCTCTCTTCTACATGTTTAACGTCTTCATACCCCTAATAAGCTGACATGGTTTTCCAGAAGTATCTTGACAAATGTCATTACAATGAAATAATTCTTTGCAGTATCAAACAGCTATTTAACATGGCCACTACCAACAGATCAAATTCATCTTGTAGGTTATAACTTTGTAGATAGATATGTTGAGTGTACACTTGTATATTTGTAAAACATCTAATGCTTTAATTTGGACAAAGATAACAGATATTCTTAAAATATTCTCTCTTGAGAAAATAATCAACAGCCATCATACACTGAGCAGCTAATATGATGCAAGAGAACATACTAGGAACTATGAGTGTCAGAAATGAACAGGACTTTATCAGGAAACTTACAATCAGGGCATAAGCGGAAGCAAACTCGTCCTTCTTCACACGGAAGGAAGAAGTATGAGCAAAAGGGGGAAAAGCCACTTATAAACATCAGATCTGATGAGAACTCACTATCACAAGACCAGCAGCAGGGGGTTACCACCCCCATGATTCAATTATGTCCCACTGGGTCCCCCCACAATACATGGGGACTATGAGAACTACAATTCAAGATGATATATGGGTGGGGACACAGCCAAACTACATCATTCCACTCCTGGCCCCTCTGAAATCTCATGTCCTCACATTTCAAAACACAATCATGCCTTTCCAATAGCCCCCAAAGTCTTAGCTCATTCCAGCATTAACCCAAAAGTCCAAGTCCAAAGTCTTATCCGAGACAAGGCAAGACCCTTCTACTTATAAGCCTGTAAAATCGGAAGCAAGTTAGTTACTTTCTAGATACAATGGGGGTACAGGCATTGAGTAAATACAACTGTTCCAATGGGAGAAACTGGCCAAAACAAAGGGGTTACAGGCCCCATGCAAGTCTGAAATCCAATAGGGTTGTCATTAATCCTTAAAGTTCGAAAATGATCTCCTATGACTCCATATCTCACAACCAAGTCATGCTGATAACAAGAGGTGGGCTCCCATGGTCCTGAGCAGCTCCGCCCCTGTAGCTTTGCAGGGTACAGCTCCCTTCCTGGCTGCTTTCACAGGGTGGTATTGAGTGTCTGCAGCTTTTCCAGGTGCACAGTGCAAGCTGTCAGTGGATCTACCATACTGAGGTCTGAAGGACAGTGGCCATCTTCTCACAACACCACTAGGCATGTTTCCCTTCTGCACTGCCCTAGCAGAACCATGAGGGCTCCACCCTTGCAGCAAACTTCTGTCTGGATATCCAGGCATTTCCATACATCCTTTGAAATCTAGCCAGAGGTTCTCAAACCTTCTGTGCACCCACAGGCTCAATACCATGTGGAAACTGCCAAGACTTAGGGCTTGCAGCCTCTGAAGCAATGGCCTGAGCTATACCTTGGCCCCTTTTAGTCACAGCTGGAACGGCTAGGATGCAGAGCACTGTATCCCTAAGCTGCACACAGTAGGGGGAGCCCTGGGCCCGGCCCACAATACCATTTTTTCCTCCTAGGCCTCCGGGCCTGTGATGGGAAGGGCTGCTGCGAAAGTCTCTGAAATGCCCTAAAGACATTTTTCCCATTGTCTTGGTGATTAACATTTGACTCCTTGTTACTTATATAAATTTCTGTAGCCGGTTTGAATTTCTCCTGAGGAGATGTATATTTCTTTTCTATCACATTGTCAGCCTGCAAATTTTCCAAAATTTTATGCTATGTTTCCTCTTCAACACTTTGCTGCTTAGAAATTTCCTCCACCAGATACTTTAAATCATCTCTCTCAAGTTCCAAAGTTCCACAGATCTCTAGGGCAGGGGTAAAATGCCGCCACTCTCTTTGCTAAAGCCTAACAAGTCACCTCTGTTCTTGTTTCCAACAGGTTCCTCATCTCTATCTGAGACCACCTGAACCTGGATTTTATTGTCCATATCACTATCAACTTTTTGGTCAAAGCCATTCAACAAGTCTCTAGAAAGTTCTAAATGTTCCCATATCTGAGTCTTCTGAGCCCTCCAAGTCTCTAGGAACTTCCAAACTTTCCTACATTTTCTTGTCTTCTGAATCCTGCAAACTGTTCCAACTTCTGCCTGTTACTCAGTTCCAAAGTTGCTTCCACATTTTTGGGTATCTTTACAGCAGCACTCCATTCCAGGTACAAATTTACTGCATTAGTCTGTTCTCATGCTGCTAATAAAGACATACTCAAGAATGGGTAATTTATAAAGGAAAAGGGTTTAACTGACTCACAGTTTGGCATGGCTGGGGAGGCCTCAAGAAACTTAGAATTATGGCAGAAGGGAAAGCAAACACATCCTTCTTCACTTGGTGGCAGAAAGGAAAAGTATGAGCAAAAGAGGGAAAAGCCACTTATAAAACCATCAGATCTCACGAGAACTCATTATCACAAGAATAGCAGAAGGGGGTAATTTTCCCCATGATCAATTACCTCCTATGAGGTCCCTCCCATGACATGTGGGGATTATGGAAACAATTCAAGATGAGATTTGGGTGGGAACACAGCTAAACTATAGCAACAATCAAAACAAGAATAGCTTAAAGATGAACCCTGAATAGGTCCCTTATTTCTGTCACATTAAGTTCATACTTTGCTGCTGGCCTTGTCTACATATCTAGCACAGTGTCATGGTTAAGGATATGCACTTTGAAATCAGAAAACCTAACTACGAAACTTGTCTTCACAACTTACTAGTTGTATCATCTCAGACAAATTTGTCTATCTCTGTCTCCTGTTTCTCTTGTTTCTTTCTCTCTCTCTCTCCCTCTCTCCCCTACACCCTTTTGTCTCTATATTAAAGCAATTATATCATGTTTTATGTAATAATGTGATTATATATATATATAATCGCAATTATCCATAGTCAAAATTCTATGTCCCCTTACTCTATTTTTCCCCATTACTTACGTGTGTCTCCCTAGCACATTAGAGTCTTTCAATATAAATGAATTAATGAATTATTCTAAAGGTACAAACCAATTGAAACCCACAAAAAAAAAAAAGAAAAAAAAGGTGGTATAAACAGTAGAAATGCATAATTTTCATTATTTACTATATATGACTGTGCTCCTGGAAAGCAAACACCTGAAAAATAGGCAGAAACAATTTTTTTAATCCTTTAATAACATATTAGAATATGTCAAATTAAACTGTGTACCTAAGAATAAGCTTTAAAATGCATAGGCTCCATACATAAAGTTTAAACTTGCTTTTTAAATCTTTAAAAATAATAATTATTAAATTTTTCAACATTATTTAAACTATATTTTATTTAATTATTAAATATTTAACTTAATATTATTAAATCATCATTTTAAATAGAATCTATTTGGTTGTTAGTTTTCATGTTAAATAGCTGTTTGATACTGCAAAGAATTATTTCATTATAATGACATTTGTCAAGATGCTTCTGGAAAACCATGTTAACTTATTAGAGTCACAAAGATGTTAAACATGTAGAAGAGAGAAATAAAGAAGACTGAAAAAAAAAATAAGAAAGTATTCTGAGAGCTAAAAGACTTGAAATAAAAGACATTTCCCTTCTGAATATGGTAAGTGCCTTATCAATTAATGCCTGATTTAATGCAATTCCAATCAAAATGCCAACTGAATCCTTTTTGGACAAGAAAAAAATATAAATTCATCTGAAAAACTAAACATGAAGGAACAGTTTTCTAATAGATATTACTTTGAAATAAGTAGGTCTTAGTTAGAATTTATACATCTGGAATTAATTCTCATCTTTTTGATTCTTTATCCTGGATCATGATGTTAAATGTCCTATGGCTAGAAATAAGAAAAAGAGATAAGAGACATCCAAATTGAAAAGGAAGAAGTAAAATTTTATTTGTTGGAAGATTACATTATATTCCATATAGAAAGTTCTAAAGATTCCATCAAAAAAACCTGTTAGAACTAATAAATTCAGCAAAGTTACAGGATACAAAAATCAACTGCATTATATACACTAACAGCAATCTGAAAACAAATTTACGACAATAATCACAATTACTACAGCATCAAAAAGAATACCTAGTAATAAACTTAACCAAGGAGGAGAAAGACTTGTACTCTGAAAATGACAAAATATTCAATTAGAAAATAAATGGAAAGACATGCTGTATGACTGAAAGAGCACTGTTAAAGTGTTCATACTACCCAACATAATCTATAAATTTAATGTAATCTGGAAAACAAACAGCAACTTTTTTCTTTAAGAAATAGAAAAACAATCCTAAAGTTTATACAGAACCACAAAGAACCCCAAGTAGACTAAACAATCTTGAGAAAAAAAGAATAAAGGCTGGAGGCCTCACACTTCCCGGTTTCAAAACGTATTACAAAGCTACAGTAATTAAACAATATGGCACTAGCCTAAAGACAGATGTATAGACCAACAGAACAGAGAAAAGAAAGCCTGAAATAAACATATGCATATATGGTCAAATCCTCTTTTACAGGGGTGACAAGACTATGCAATGGAGTAAACAGTCTTCAACAAAGGTTCTAGGAAAAACTGAATGTCCAAATGCAAAAGAATGAAATTGGATGCTATTCTACATATACAAAAAAAAAAAAAACCAGCTTTAATTAAATAATTGAATATTAATTAAATATTTAAGTGCAAGGTCTGAAACTATAAAACTCTTATAGGAAAACACAGGGCAAAACATTCATAGTATTGGTCTTGGCAATTATTACTTAGATATGACATTAAAAGCACAGGCAACAAAAGCAAAAATAGACAAATGAAATTCCATCAAACTAAAAAGCTTCTGTACAGTACAATTAACAGAATGAAAAGACAACCTATGGAATATAAGAAAATATCTGCAAACCATATATCTGATGAGGGGTTATTAGACATTCCTACAATGCAACAGCAAAGCAAACAAAGCCCACAAAATAACTGGATTCAAAAATGAGCAAAGGGCCAGGCGCAGTGGCTCATGCCTGTAATCCCAGCACTTTTGGAGGCCAAGGCAGGTGGATCACCAAGGTCAGGGGTTTGAGACCAGTCTGGCCAACATGGCAAAACCCTGTCTCCACTAAAATACAAAAAATTAGCTGGGCATAGTGGCAGGTGTCTGTAATCCCAGGTACTTGGGAGGCTGTGGTGGGAGAACTGCCTGAACCCAGAAGGCTGAGGTTGCAGTGAGCCAAGATTGTGCCACTGCACTCCAGCCTGGGCAAGAGAGTAAAATACTATCCCCCAAAAAATAAAAAAATTAAAAAAGAGCAACAGGTGATGGATCATTTTGCAATATAGATATATATATCAGAACACCATGTTGTAAACTGTACAATTTTTATTTGTCATTTATACAGTAATCATACCGGGGACTTTTTTTTAGAGCAAAGGACTTGAACAGAAATTTCTCAAAAAAGATATACAAATGGCCAACAGGACTATATCAAAAGATGCACAACATCACTATCTTCAGGGAAATGCAAATCAAAACCAGGATGACATGTCACCTCTCAACTGTTCAGATGACTGTTAAAACAAAAAGGACAATAGCAAGTGTTGGCCAGGATATGACTACCCCTGTCCACTTTTGATGGGAATGTAAAATGATGTAGCCACTATGGAAAAAGTATAGAGGTTCCTCTAAATATTAAAAATAGAAATGCAATACGATCCAGCAATCTCACTTGCAGATATATACCCAAAAGAACGGAAATTAGAATCTCAAAGAGATATTTGGACTCCAATCTTCATTGCAGCATTATTCACAATAACAAAGAGGCAGAAAGAACCCAAACAAAGAAGGATATTTTGTCATATGCTACAATATATAACAAGGTTACAACATATTTCAGGTTAACTTTGGAATGCATGTATGTGGACAACACTATGCTAAATGAATAAGCTAGTCACAGAAGGACCAAAAAAACTGCATGACTCCACTTATACGAGGTATCTAAAGTAGTCAAAAACGTAGAAACAGAAAGCAGAATGGTCACTGCCAGAGACTGGGGGAAGGAAGAATTGGGAGTTGCTGTTCAATGTGTACCGAATTTCAGTCATGTAAGATGAAAAAATTCTAGAGTATAATGTAAAACATAATGGTTACAGTTAACAATACTGTACTAAATACTTCAATTTGTTAACAGGATAGGTATCATGTGATGTGTTTTTACCACCACTGACAAAGAGTCAAACTCTAAAATATTTGAAGAGATCTATTTCAAGCCAAATGAATGACCTGTGGTCTCTAATACAGTCTCAGGAGCTCCTGAGAACATGTGCCCAGAGTGGTCAGGCTGCAGTGTGGCTTTATACATTTTAGGGAGACATAAGACAACAATCAAAATGTGTAAGGTGGGCCAGGAGTGGTGGTTCATGCTTGTAATCCCAGCACTTGGGGAGTCCAAGGTGGGCGGATCACTTGAGGCCAGGAGTTTTGAGACCAGCCTGACCAACATGGTGAAACCCCATCTCTCCTAAAAATACAAAAATTAGCCAGGTGTGGTGGCTCATGCCTGTAATCCCAGGTACATGGGAGGGTGAGGCAGAAGAATTGCTTCAACCTGGGAGGTAGAGGTTGCAGTGAGCCAGGATGGTGTCACTGCACTCCAGCCTGGGGGGATAGAGAAAGACTCTGTCTAAAATAAATAATAAAGTGTAAGGTGTACATTGGTTTTGTCCAGAAAGGCTGGACAACTAGAAGTACGGGGACATTCAGGTCACAGGTGGAGTCAAAGATTTTCTGATTGGCAACTAGTTGAAGGAGTTATTATCTAAAGACCTGGAATCAATAGAAAGGTTTTATCATGCCTCCAGGTAGCAGGCTTCAGAGCTTCTGTCAGACCTAGAAAGTGCCAGACTCAGTTAATTCCCACCTGGATCAGGAAAAAGACCTGGAAAGGAAAAGGAATTCTCTATAGAATACAGATTTCTCCCACAAGAGACAGCTTTGCAGGACCATTTCAAAATATATTTGGGATAAAATACTTCAGTTTCTTTCAGGGCCTGCTATCTGTCATGTGATGCTATACTAGAGTCAGGCTGGAATTTGGTACTTTTTTTTTTTTTTTGAGACAGAGTCTCATTCCATCACCCAGGCTGGAGTGTAGTGGTGCAATCTCAGCTCACTGCAACCTCTGCCTCCCCAGTTCGAGTGATTCTCCTACCTCAGCCTCCTGAATAGCTGGGACTACAGGTGTGTGCCACCACACCTGGCTAATTTTTCTATTTTTAGTAGAGATGGGGTTTCACCATATTGTCCAGGCTGGTCTCCAAATCCTGTCCTTGTGATCTGTCCGCCTCAGCCTACCAAAGTGCAAGGATTACAGGTGTGAGTCACTGTGCCTGGCCTTGGTGTCTTATTGCTATTAAAAGCCTGCTCATCAGTCTTAAGATCTCTGTTTTAATGTTAATGCTGGTCAGCTGAGCCTGAATTAGAACGGGCGGAAGGTATAATGAGGCATGTCCAAGCCTCATTAAGATGGGAACAGCATGGCCTGAACTAGTTTTTCAGGTTAACTTTGGAATGCCCTTGGCTGAGGGATGGGTCCATCAGTCGGTTGGGGAGCTCAGAATTTTATTTTTGGGTCACACCATAATAATTTTTAAAATGTTTTATAGCCAAGAGAAAAATTTAAGCTTAGACTATGAAAAATAAACAAGATTTCTCATGCCATTCCCATTTCCATTCTACTTAAAATATACAGTTATGTTACACGTAAAATTATTTTAAAGTCAATTCCAAATTAACTTTTAATTTCATGTGTAGTGTCATTCAAAATTCATAATTTCTAAACTCTATTTCATAGTGTGGAAAAAAATAAATGAAATCAATGGTACTTCTGTTTTTCATGAAAGGAGTCAAACTCTGTAAAATAGTTGAAGATATTTATTCTGAGCCAAATATGAGTGACCAATGGCCCATGACACAGTCCACCTGAGAACATGTGTCCAAGGTGGTTGGGGTACAGCCTAGTTTTATACATTTTAGAGAGACCTAAGGCATCAATAAAATACATTTAAGATTTACATTAGTTTGATCTAGAAGGGTGAGACAGCTGGTAGCAGGGTAATGAGGTGGGTGTGGGGTGGCTTCCAGGTCAGAGGTAGAGTTTTAAAATTTTCTGATTGGCAATTGGTTTAAAGAGTTATTATCAATAGAAAGGAATGTCTGGGTTCTGATAAGGGGTTGAGGAGACCAAGGTTTTATTATGCAGATGAAGCCTCCAGGTAGGAGGCTTTAGAGAGAATAGATTGTAAATGTTTCTTATCCAGCTTAAGATCTGCTTCATGTTAATACCAGTCAGCTTTCCCTGAATTGCAAAAGGGAAGAGGGTATAATGAGGCACGTTCAACCTCCACTTCAATAACGGGAGTTTTTCAGAGTAACTTTGGAATGACTTTGGCCCTGTGGAGGGGTTCACTCAGATGGCTAGGGGGCCTTGGACCTTTACTTTTTGATTTACACAGTAATCTATGGCTAACATTCCAACTTTTTGTAAGCTGTCAATTATTGTCTCAAACTACTGGAGTACCAGGAAATACTCTGAAATACTACATTAAACTATCAGGGTATCATGAAACCCACTGCATAATCTTTAAAAAGGTAAGAAATTGGTTTAAGTAATTACAATATAAAATTAGAAAAAACTTTCCTAAAACCACAGAAGCAGCACCCAACTTTGAATTTTTGAAGAAATATTAAAGCGCTGATCAATAACACAGAAATACAAAGGAACTATCTAATAAGTGTATTGATTCCTAGATATTTCAAAGCAAATGAAAAAATGATTATAATAGCAATATTCATATTGTTTTCAGAAATGAGAATGAAGAAAACAACCCTTCAAATACTTCACCTGATAAAAATAAGTTACAGCCTACTTAGTTGTTTGACTCTGTTTTAGTAAGTGTTCTTGATTAATGCTTAAGATAAATATTACTTACATTTACATACATTGTTACTGAATGAACTTTGAATTTGGGTTCCACAAAGTCAGGAAGACATTCCGTTGCTCAAACTGTCTAAACAAAAAAAGAGGCCAGGCACAGTGGCTTGCACCTGTAGTCTCAGCACTTTGGGAGGCTGAGGCAGGTGTACTACTTCAGCCCAGGAGTTTCAGACTAGCCTGGGCAACATGGTGAGACCTCATCTGAAGAAAATATTTAAAAATAAGCCAAGTATGGTGGTGTGAGCCTGTAATCCCAGCTATTTGGGAGCCTTAAATTGGAGGACTGACTGAGCCTGGGCAGTTGAGGCTGCAGTGAACTGTGGCTGTGCCACTGCACTCCAGCCTGGGTGACAGAGTGAGACTGTCTTAAAAAAAAAAAAAAAAAAAAAAAAAAGGAAAAGAAAAAAAAAAAAAAAACGAGAGAGAAAGAACCATGGCCCTGGCTCCCTAAAAAAAGTCCTACTCTAGAGCTGGGAATGGTGTTGGAAGCCTGTAGTCCCAGCTATTTGGGAGACTGAGGTGAGAGTTCAATCTAACCTGGGCAACAGTGAGACTTCTTCTTTAAGATAAAAAGAAAAAACTTCTAACCTAATGCTGTATCTCCCAACCTTGTTTTCCTAATCCCTCTCCCCATGAAATTTTAATACCATAGATATTCTGCATATGTTTATGCATTATGCATATATATATATATATCTGTGCTTTACACATAAAAAGAATTAAGATTATTTTCATCTCAAAGAACTAGTCCTTTCTTATTTTAAAGGAATATTTGAAAACCATTCTCTAGTTCAAATGGATTGTGTCCAGGTAGTTAGGGAAGAAGGGCTTAACTTGAGCTTCCTGACCTATAAACCTGTTGGGTCTCCTTTGCTTAACTGGATCCAGCTCTTTCGAGAGGCAGGTTTACGCAAGTGGATCTGATGGAAGACCCAAAACAAGGAAGATACCCATAACCTAGGAGTGAATTTCTACTGAAAATCCTCTGGAGTATACCCCTCCCACTCTACTAAAAATTATGGCAGCATCCCTACAGTTTCTATATGTAAAGTAAGTTTTATAGCAGACTCAAAAAATGTTTCTGGAGTAAGGAGAGAACAAGGAAAAATAGAGCATGGTGTAGATTTTAAGGGAAGTAAAGAATACAATGGGCACTTTTCTTTCTGTTTTTATCATGCCCTCCAACAAGAACAATGACATATTGTTTAAAATAGTTCTAGCTGGGCACTGTGGTTCATATTTGTAATCCTAGCACTTTGGGAGGCCAAGGCATGATGATCACTTGAGGCCAGGAGTTGGAGACCAGCCTGAGCAACATAGTGAGATCCAGTCTATTAAAAAAAAAAAAAAACAAAACCTAAAATATTAGCTGGTTGTGGTGGTGCATACCTGTTAATCCCAGCTAGTCGTGAGGCTGAGGCTCACTTGAGCCCAGGAGGATCACTTGAGCCTAGGAGTTGGGGCTTCAGTGAGCTATGATCACATCACTACACTCCCAGCCTGGGCGACACAGTGAGAGATCCTGTCTCTAAAAGAAAAATAAAATCCCAAAAAAGAAAAAAAGTTAAATAAAATAGTTCTAATTTCACACCCTTTTAGCTCTCTCAACTTTCTGTTCTCTCACTAGATCTGATTTAAAGATAAAATGTTTTAGTAGCTCCTCATCTATTCTTGAGGTTACATAGGCATAAACCGTAGCTGTATAAAACTCATGAAAATGAGTCCCTAAAATCAAAACAATACGACAAAAACCATTCTTACTGTAAACTCAATTTTGACATATATTGTACCTCTCCCTTATCCCTTGTAACCTATCAATCATGTTTTAAGTCCTATTCTTCCACCTAAAACCTCATGTAGTCACCCCTTCCTTCCCTTTGCATGCAACTCAAATATGGCTGTCACAATAGTAATAGGTCTTCTTACCAGTAGGGTCTCTGTCCCATCTGCCTGCACACAGTGAATCTTCCTATAGTTAGACCATGTTACTAACCTGTAAAAACAAACTAACAAAAACAACAAAATCCTACTGTCTACGGGGTAAAATCTAAACCTTTGGGCTATATATATTTTTTTGAGATGGAGTTTCACTCTGTTACCCAGCCTGGAGTGCAGCGGTGTGATCTTGGCTCACTGCAACCTCTGTCTCCCAGGTTCAAGTGATTCTCCTGCTTCAGTACCTCAATTAGCTGAGAATACAGGCACGTGCCACCACGTCCAGCTAATTTTTTTTTTTTTTGTATTTTTTAGTAGAGATGAGGTTTCACCATGTTGGCTAGGCTGGTCTTGAACTCCTGACCTCAGCTGATCTGCCTGCCTCATCCTCTTAAAGTGCTGGGATTACAGGTGTGAGCTGCTTTGTCTGGCTGCTTTGGGCTAGTATTTCAGGCTCTCCAGAAACTATCATCAGTTTATCACTTCTTATTTCCCACTGTGCCACAAAGAGCATACTGCTTTCTCTAGACAAATGAAACTACTATTTCCCAAACAGGCCTAGTACTTTGATGCTACCTTTGCTTTTACAGTATCCACATGTAGAATACCCTCTCCATTCTCTTATTCTACTAGCAAAATCCTAGCCAGTCTTAAAGGCTCATCTGAAGTTTTACTTCCTTAACCATCCCAAGTGAAATCGAACTCACAGCTTCTATGGAACCCACCAAGTAAGTTAGGATATATCAGCTACTCTACACTGTTTGTGTCCTTTCACATAGCATCCTACCTAGATATTACCAGCCTAGAGTATTTAAAAGTAAATAGTCAAAGTGACCCATGAATTAAATCTTTCTAGTCATAGCCATCACCGTTCCTTATTGCCAGCACCACCACCCACATATGCACACACACTCTGCTCAATGGGTGATTCTCCGTAGTTAGACTGCTACTTACATAAACACTCCAGTTTTCATACTGGATAATAAGCTCCTTGAAGACAGGAACCATGTCTCTGTATCTTCCGTCTAACTAAATTAAGTGCTAAATAAACATCCTTCAAGCCAAATCACTGGTCATATACAGAGGGCTGAGAATAAGAAATACATTGCAGATAAACAGAATAAAAAGTCCTTTGTCAGTTGCTTTTTTATTTTGGAGCACTATTACCTTTCAATGTGTAAATATCCAATCTGTCCAGTCAGTCTCAAGTCATAATATGATTCTAACATATTTAAGAGCAGCTAAGCGATCCATGATTAACCTTTGAAGAATAATTATTATGAATGATGTAACAACTGCTCTGGTCGTGATTGCAATAAACACAAGGCAGCACTGGATAAGCACACGGTGGCAAGGGATCCACAAAAGCACTCAAGGGAGATGGGAAAAGGTACCAGATAAATAATATCCCCAATGTTTCACCACTCTATGATGAAAGATAAGGAGGCAGAAAGCACCTCTACTCCCTCTCAGGAAAGAACAAACTAATGCAAAGGCTGACAGAAGAGGAGATTCCATAACATTTAACTTTGGAAGTTCAAGAAAAAATAGTGGAATAAGGTCTTACCGGTACTTTTTCGCACTTTTTAAATTTGGCTCTACTATTTAATGTATGTTGCTCTCACGGAAACAAAGCATAATACCCTATTTTCTCACTACAAGTTTCTCTGTCAATCTCAGTAGTTTTCATTGTGTTGGAAAAGGAATGAGTTCCCCATTTAGAATAGTTTTTCCTATGAGTTGCTACCTAACGAATCACTGTTACCTATCTGCATTTGTCATACTGTAATAACTAGTGCTACAAATAATATCACAAATGACTATAACTTGTAAATTCTGACTTTAAATCACAAAAATAAAAAAGATTACAGAACTATAACATAATTTATAACACCTTATCAGAACTTAAAAATAAAGCCCCAAAGTATATATATAAGTTCTATTCTACTAGCAAGCTCTGCCACAGCACTCATCTTTATCCATTTTTAATTTTTTTTCCCCAAGTATATCTCAAGAGTTGGCAGTGTTCTAGTATGATCAGCCACAGGCCACAGGAACAAACCCGTAATCTGACAAATTTAGGATTACTGACCCACTGCAATGAGAAAAATCACACACCAGATAAATCTTGGGGCAACTCACCAAAGGAAAAGACAGTTTTTGCAATATTTTGAATAAAATGGAATTGAGGTGAGATTCAAATGAAGTGGTGTTTTGATAGGCTTAGAGCAAAGGAGAGCTGTATGTAAAGGAGTAGACTTCAGGATTAGATTGCAAAGCAAACCCAAGGTTCTTTTTCCTTATAAGCAACAAAGTTATGATAGATGTCAACACTATGTCTCTTAGCTGAAGCTCTGCTATCTGGGGTGTAAATCAAGAATGCTTCTCTATGTCAAAGTGACTTAGATTCTCCAGGAAAGAATGGAATGTTTTACTCTTGCTGATACAGGTTGAATTTTCCTAATTCAAAAATCTGATATACACAATGCTCCAAAATCCAAAATTTTTTGAGCACTGACATGATGCTCAAAGGAAACGCTCACTGGAGCATTTCAGATTTCGGATTTTGAGATTAGAGATGCATAAATAGTCGGCATGATGCAAAACTGTATATTTAGTGTCTAATGTCCAATTCTGCATTATATTGACTGGTATACTAATAAGTCAGTATAATTCTAAAATCTGAAAAAAAAATCAAAAATCCAAAATACTTGTGATCCCAAGCATTTCAGG
Organism: Aotus nancymaae; assembly: GCF_030222135.1. Lineage (NCBI taxonomy): Eukaryota > Metazoa > Chordata > Mammalia > Primates > Aotidae > Aotus > Aotus nancymaae. Next base: position 38,158,556 of record NW_026988471.1, read on the forward strand.
TAAGACATACTGAACCTGTATAATTATATACAGCCAAGTTTCTGATAGTCTATGATTTTCAAGAACACAGTTTTTAAGTAAGCAGGCTGTAGTCACTGAAAGACAGGATTTGCTACAACACTTTATAGATGCATCATTCTTGGGAGAAATAGTTTTCTTTTAAGTTTGGGGCTTTATCTGTTATCTGTTATTCCAACCTGATAAACGGCCAGGCATATTTTGACTTTCTCAGCTAGTCACTTGAGATTACTGTAACTTAAGATTCCTTTTACATTTTATATCAGAGTGTGAAGAACAGCTTGCTAATTATACTGATTCATTCTAATCTTCAGAAAGGAGTTTATTTGCTGGTTTATCTTTTGGTTTATTACACACCAATTTCTCCCAAGATGTCCAATTCAGGCATATACACCAGTTTTGAAGAAATATTTATATCTCAGCCCCAATAAATTTCATTTACTCATTTAATGTGCATAAAAATCACTTAGCAGAAACACACACAAACATACACACAACTGAATGAAAGCCGTCCCCCCCGCCCACCACACTGAACCTAATAGTTTCCACATTACCACCACCCCTGGTGGAAGAGGGTAGGCTCTAGAGTCAGACTGACAGTTTAAATCCCAGCTCCTAATTAGGGCAAAGTAATTAAACTTTCAGTAATTCAGTTTATCTGCAAAAAAAAAAAAAAAGGATAACATAAGGATAAAATAAGTCAACACATGTAAAGCACTTAGAACAGTGCTTGCTATAAAGCAAGTTTGAATAAATGTTAGCTATTTATTAGCAATGTCATGGTTTAAACTAACCCATCTTTAAGCTGTCTTTTTCTTTTTTTTTTTTTTTTTTTTGAGACAGAGTCAGTCTGGCACCCAGGCTGGAGTATACTGGTATGATATTGGCTCACTGCAACCTCCGCCTCCCGGGTTCAAGCGATTCTCCTGCCTCAGCCTCCTGAGTAACTGGGAATACAGGTATGTGCCACCATGCCTGGCTAATTTTTGTATTTTTAGTAGAGATGAGGTTTTGCCATGTTGGCCAGGCTGGTCTTGAACTCCTGACCTCAGATGATTCATCTACCTCAGCCTCCCAAAGGGCTGGGATTACAGGCGTGAGCCACTGTACTCAGCTAAGCTAAATTTTCTATCTTAGTCTCCCTAGATTCCCCATTAATTTGATTAATCCGGTAAATACTGAGTGTCTACTGGGTGCCAGGCAGTAGAGGAGGCACTAGGAATCTTATGGTAAAAAAAATGGATATAATGTTTATCCTCAAAGAAATAACAGTCTAATGAAGACTTTAGTACCATCACATTCTTACTAACAATTCTTTCCATTTTTTCTGACTCTAAAAATATGCCTATGTTATGAAGAAAAGAAGCCAAGCTTCTCAAAAAATCATTATTGACCGGGCGCAGTGGCTCACGCCTGTAATCCCAGCACTTTGGAAGGCAGAGGCAGGTGGATCATGAGGTCAAGAGATCGAGATCATCCTGTCCAACATAGTGAAACCCAGTCTCTACTAAAAATATAAAAATTAGTCAGGTGTGGTGGCATGCGCTTGTAGTCCCAGCTACTCGAGAAGCTGAGGCAGGAGAATTGCTTGAACCCCGGAGGCGGAGATTGCAGTGAGCCAAGATCGCACCACTGCAGTCCAGCCTGGCGACAGAGTGAGACTCCATCTCAAAAAAAAAAAAGCCATTATTAATAGACAGTGATCTCTTTTGGAACAAGGATCATGTTTTGCTGCTGCTAGGTCTAATGCCTAACTAGGAAGGTTCTTAACAACATAATACTCAATAAGTATCTGTGAAATGTTCCTAATTCTTGGTTCTATATTTTATATTATTCCACATTGAACTTTACTACTGATACATTTAATGTATATTTCTCCCTGCCTGCCTCTACCCACGCACACACAGAGCAAAAACACTAGTATTAAACCAACAGCATAACTTACAACTACGGTGACCAACCTTCTCTGTTTGCCCAGTAATTAAGGATTTCCTGGGATGTGGCACTTTCAGTACTAAATTCTGTGCAAAATCAGATAAAGTTAGTCACCAATTTACAGGTAATGGTGTTCAAAAATAAGGTAAATATAACAACATGTAATAACACAAAAAATAACCAAAATTTCACCACTTCACAAATTCTGCACATACAAACTAAAAAGAACATCCACAAGGCCAGTTGCCCAATACCAATCCCACTTCTTCTGCTATCCATCCTCAGCTTCTCTGTTTGGTCTCCAAATTGGGAGATTCAGGTTCAGGAGATTTCCCAAAGGATAACACTTTTAATTACTTTTTTTCCTCACCCTTCCCTTGCTCTCAACTCACATAGTGCTCCACCCTTCACCTATATTTTGTCATTCACAACTCCTTAAGGAAATGTCTTTCTCCTCAGTTCCAAACATCATATTTAATCCCCTTTTCACTCTTGCATTTTCCTCAACCTTTTCCTAGTTACCACGAAGAAAATTCTTGTTCCTTTCTTTCTGCTAAGTAAAAGAATTAGTTTTCCTAGGAGTCCTATCATTGGTAATACTTACAAACCTATAATCAGTGAGAGCTCAACTCTACTTTTAGTGTTTTTTTTTTTTTTGTAAGGCTAGTCAAGTGATGCAGTGGGAGTACATACTTTTAGTTGTTTAAAATTTGTCTTAAGCATTAATATTGCAGTAAGTATTGTCTTTTGAAAATTTAATAAGACATAATTCACCCAACTTAAGTGTATTTTTCAATGGTTTCTAAAATATTCACAGGATTGTACAACCATTGCCACAATCAATTTTAAAACATTTTCAACCTTATTAGCAGTCACTCACTACTCCTACCACTCCTCCTCCAAGCCCCAGACAACAACTAATCTACGTTTTGTATCTACAGATCTGCCTATTCTGCACATTTCACATATAAATGAAATCATACCATTTGTGGTCCTTAATGACCAGCTTCTTTCATCTAGCATGGTTTTCTCAAGGTTCATCCATGTTATACACATATTTATTCCCTTTTAATGTTCAATGATATTCCATTGTATGAACAAACCACAATTTATTAATCCATTCATCAATTTGTGGATATGTGGGTTGTTCTTACTTTTTGGCTATCATGAGTAATGCTGCTATGAACATTCATGAATTAAGTTTTTGTGTAAATATATACTTTCATTACTCTTCAGTGACAATTCTGGGTCAAGTGGCAACTCACTGGTTAACTATTTGGAGGAACTGTCAAACTATTTTCCAAAGTGGGCCGGAAGCGGTGGTTCACACCTATAATCCCAGCACTTTGGGAGGCTGAGGTGGGGGTGATTGCTTGAGGACAGGAGTTAGAAATTATCCTGGTCAACATGGTGAAACCTTGTCTCTACTAAAAATATAAAAATTAGTCAGGTGCGGTGGTGCATGCCTGTAATCCCAGCTACTTGGGAGGCAGAGGTTGCAATGAGCCAAGATCACACCACTGCTCTCCAGCCTGGGTGACAGGGCAAGACTCTGTCTCAAAACAAAACACAACACAATACAAAGTGGTTGTATCACTTTACCTCCAGCAATTAGGGTCCTAATTACTCCATGATCATATCAACACTTGTTACTGTCTATATTTATTATAGCCATCCTAGCAGGTATAAGTTGGCATCTGTGATTTTGATATGCATTTCTTTAAAAAGTAATGATGTTGAACATCTTTTCATGTGCTTATTGGCCATTTGTATTCTTTCAAGAAGTCTGTATTCAAATCCGTTGCCCATTTTAAAACTGGGTTATTTGTCTCCCTCTTTTCTTAATTCAATTTAAAGAGTTCTTTATAGGCCAGGCGCGGTGGCTCACGCCTGTAATCCCAGCACTTTGGGAGGCCGAGGCAGGTGGATCACGAGGTCAAGAAATCGAGACCATCCTGGTCAACATGGTGAAACCCCGTCTCTACTAAAAATACAAAAAATTAGCTGGGCATGGTGGCGCGTGCCTGTAATCCCAGCTACTCAGGAGGCTGAGGCAGGAGAATTGCCTGAACCCAGGAGGCGGAGGTTGCGGTGAGCCGAGATTGCTCCATTGCACTCCAGCCTGGGTAACAAGAGCAAAACTCCGTCTCAAAAAAAAAAAAAAAGAGTTCTTTATATATTCTGGATGCAGTTTCTTAACAGATATGTAATTTACAAATATTTTCTCCCATTCTATACCGTTTTTTCACGTTTTTGGTGGTGTCATTTTCCAGGGCAAAAGTTCTTAATTTTGATGTAATTCTATCTCATTTTAGTTTAGTCAAGATGCTTTTGGAGCAGTATCTAAAAAAAAAACACTGCCCAACCCAAGGTTGCAAAGATTTAGTCCTATGTTTATTTCTAAGAGTTTTATAGTTTTAGTTCCTACATGTAGTATAGTCCATTTTGAATTAATTTTTGTATGTGGTGTTAGGTATAACCTTTTTTGCATGTGGATATCCAGTTAAAAAGCAGGGGAACTAGGCTGGGCACGGTGGCTCACGCCTGTAATCCCAGAACTTTGGGAGGCCGAGGCGGGCGGATCACGAGGTCAAGACATCGAGACCATCTTGGCCAACATGGTGAAACCCCATCTCAACTAAAAATACAAAAATTAGCTGGGTGTGGTGGTGCACACCTGTAGTCCCAGCCACTCGGGAGGCTGAGGCAGGAGAATCGCTTGAACTCAGGAGGCGGAGGCTGCAGTGAGCCAAGATCGCGCCACTGCACTCCAGCCTGGTGCCTGGCAACGGAACAAGACTCTGACTCAAAAAAAAAAAAAAAACAACGGAACTGAGTTAGAGTATAGAGTTTTAATTACAGTTTCTTTGTGCTTGTTTATGCAAATAGTGTTAAGCTGTTACCAACTTAAAATAATGGGTTGTAAAATAGTATTTGCAAGCCTCCTGGCAACCCCAAACCAAAAAACATACAATGGATACACAAGAAATAAAAAGCAAGAGATTAAATCATACCACAAGAGAAAATCACCTTCACTAAAGGGAAGATAGGAAGAAAGAAAGGAGACCACAAGACAAATAACAAAATGGCAGGAATAAGTCCTTACTTATCAATAATAACACTGAATGCAAATGAACTAAATTCTGCAATCAAAAAACAGAGTGGCTGAATGGAGAAGAAAATAAGGCCCAATAATCTGTTGCCTACAGGAAACATACTTCACCTATAAAGATTCACAGACTGAGAATAAAGGGATGGGAAAAAATATTCCATGCCAATTGAAACAAAAAAAGAACAGGAGTAGCTATATTTACATCAGAAAAAATAGATTTCAAAACAAAAACTGTAAGAAAAGCTAAGAAGGTCACTATATACCTATATAAACATCCTCTCTCTCCATATATATGTATACTATATATATATACACACACACACATACACATCTGTCTATATATATCTTCTTGCTGAACTGACCCCTTTATACATATAATATATATTACATATATTTATATATTAAATATTTGTAGGGCATTCAGACACGAAAAAGAAATAAAGCAGCACCTGAATTAGAAAGGAAGTAGTCAAATTATCGTTGTTTGTAGATTATATGTTCTTCTATCTGGAAAAATCTAAAGACTTCACCAAAAAACTATTAGAACTGATAATTTCAGTAAAGCTGCAGGATACAAAATAAATATACAAAAATTAGTAGCATGTTTGTATGCTGAAAGGGAACAATCTGAAAAATCAAGAAAGAAATTCCATTTACAACAGCTACAAATAAAATAAAATACCTAGGAATTAACCAAAGAAATAAAAGATCTCTACAATGAAAACATAAAGCATTAATGTAAGAAATTGAAGAAGTCACACAAAAAAATGGAAAGATATTCAATGTTTATGGACTGGGAGAATCAGTATTGTTAAAATGTCCATATTATCCAAAGCAATCTAAAGATTTAATGCAATTCCTATCCAGATACAAATGACATTCTTCACAAACACAGAAAAAAAAACTATCCTAAAGTTTTTATAGAACCACAAAAGACCCAAAATAGCCAAAGGTATCCTAAGGAAAAAAAATGAAACTGTAGGAATCACATTACCTGACTTCAAATTATACTACAGAGCTATAGTAGTCAAAACAGCGTGCTACTGGAAAAAACAGACACATAGATCAGTGAATAGAATGGAGAACCCAGAAATAAATCCAGATATGTACAGTGAATGAATTTTAACAAAGGTACAAGAACATACATTGGGGAAAGAACAGTCTCTTCAATAGATGGTGCTGAGAAAAATGGATATCCATATGCAGAAGACTGAAACTAGATCCCCTTACTCTTACCATATACAAACATCAAATTAAAATAAATTAAAGACCTAAATCTAAGAACTGAAACTATGGAACTATTACAAGAAAACATTGGGGAAAATCTCCATGACATTGGTGTGGGCAAAGATTTCTTGAGCAATACCCTACAAGCACTGGCAACCAAGCAAAAATGGACAAATGGGATTACATCAAATTAAAAAGCTTCTGCATAGCAAAACAATCAACAAAGAGAAGAGACAACCCCAAGAATGGCAGAAATTATCTACAAACTACCCATCCGATGAGGGATTAATAACCAAATTACATAAGGAGCTCAAACAACTCTATTGGGGGAAAAACCCTACAAATCAAAACTATACCATGAGATATCCACCCTACTCAAAATGCCTTTTATCCAAAAGACAGGCAATAAATGCTGGTAAGAATGTGGAGAAAAGAGAACACTCATACACCGTTAGTAGAAATGTAAATTAGTATAACTAATATGGAGAACAGTTTAAACAGTTTAAAAGTTCTTCCAAAAATTAACAATAGAACTAACATACAATCCTGTAATTCCACTCATATACTTCAAATGAGTTTATCAAAGAGATATACTCATTTCCTTTCTTTTGGGTATATACATTCCCATGTTTACTGCAGCACTATTCACAATAACCAAGATTTGGAAGCAACCTAAGTGTCCATCAACAGATGAATGAATAAAGAAATGTGGTACATACACACAATGGAGTACTATTCAGCCATAAAAAGGAATAAGATCCTGTCATTTGCAACAACATGGATGGAATTGGAAGTCATTATGTTAAGTGAAATAAGCCAGGCATAGAAAGACAAACATCACATGTTCTCATTTATCTGCAGGAGCTAAAACTCAAAACAACTGAACTTATGGAGATAGAGAGCAGAAGGATGGTTACCATAGGTTGAGAAGCTTACAGGGCTGAGGGGTGGGAGGGATGTGGAGATGGCTAATTGGTACAAAAAATTAGAAAGAATGAATAAGTCCTAGTATTTTCTAGCACAACAGGGTGACTATAGTAAAAAAAAAAAAAAAAATCAAATCATACATTTAAAAATAAATAGAAGAGTATAATCGGTCTGTTTGAAACACAAAGGATAAATACTTGAGGTGATGGATATCCCATTTATCTTGATGTGATTATCATGCATTGCATGCCTGCATCAAAATATCTCCTGTAACCCAGAAATATATACACCTACTATGTACCCACAAAAATAAAAAACAGCCAGGTCAGTGCCTCACATCTGTAATCCTGGCACTTCCAGAGGCCCAGGCTGGTGGATCACTTGATGCCAGGAGTTCAAGGCGATCCTGGCCAACATGATGAAACTCTGTATCTACTAAAACTATAAAAAGTAGCCAGGAGTGGTGGTACATGCCTGTAGTCCCAGCTATTCATGAAGATCGCCTGAACCTGGGAGGAGGAGATTACAGTGAGCCAAGATCATGCCAATATATTCCTGCCTGGGTGACAGAGCAAAACTCTGTCTCAAAACAATAAAAAATTTAAAAATTTAAATTAAATTAGGCCGGGTACGGTGGCTTGTAATTCCAGCACTTTGGGAGGCAGAAGCAGGTGGATCACCTGAGGTCAGGAATTCGAGACCAGCCTGGCCAACATGGAGAAGCCCCGTCTCTACTAAAAATACCAAAATTAGCCAGGCATGGTGGCGTGCCCCTGTAATCCCAGCTACTCAAGAGGCTGAGGCAGGAGAATTACTTGAACCGGGAAAGTGGAGGTTGCAGTGAGCTGAGATCATGCCACTGCACTCCAGCCTGGGCAACAGGGCAAGGCTCCATCTCAATCAATCAATCAATCAATCAATCAATCAATCTACATGAATAAGATAAGAAGCAATGGTCAGACACCTTGGGGTAACTTAACATTTAAACAATTTGGTCAAAATGTCTAAAAAAGGTTTTATTTTGCTTCATGTTCAAATTGATTATCAGTTGTAAAAAAAATAAAAGGAAAAAGTAACAAACTCAAGACAGAAATTCTTAAAATCCAACATGTTGCACTAGACAATTTCAGACTTAATTTTTGTTTACAAAAAGTAGAAGACTGGCCATCAAAACTCTAATTTAGGCTAGGCACAGTGGTTCATATTTGTAATCCTAGCAGTTTGGAAGGCTGAGGTGAGAAGTCGCTTGAAACCAGGTATTCAAGAACAGCCTGGGCAACACAGTGAGACCCCGTCTCTACAAGAAATAAAAGTTGGCTAGGTGTGGTGGCACATACCTGCAGTCCTAGCTACTCAGGAGGCTGAGGTGGAAGGATAGCATGAGCCCAGGAGTTCAAGGCTGCAGTGAGCCATGATTGTACCACTGCACTCCAGCCTGGGCTACAGTGAGACTGTGTCTCTTAAACATACATACACACATGCACACACACACATACACACACACACACACACACACACACACACACACACACACCCTCTAACTTAGAAACATGTGAGCATGACACCATTCATGAAGTAGTTCCCTCCTCCATACTCCAAATAAAAGCAGAGTCTACTCAGTGCTCTAGAGCTATCTATCACTTCACCAAAGAATATATAACATGATGCTACAGGAAGGCCATCAGCAAAATCTGGACTGAGAGGTACTTTATAGGATAAATGATCAAGTTACTTCAACAGAAAGTTAAAAAAGATAAAGGAAAAAAGATAAAAAGAAATTAAGGAGGAATCTATAGATATAGCAACTATTTGCTAAGTGTAGGTCTTATTAATAAGAAACTGTAATGTTGTTAATGGTTTAAGTGATATATCTTTAATAATTTTATTAAGACATACTTTAAAATCAGATAGTTCAACAATTTGAAGTGTATGATTCAATGGTGTTTTTAGTAAGTTTACCAAGTTGTAGAACCATCACTAGATTATTCCCATAAGAACCTTTACATCCAATAATTGTTAGTCCACCCCTCTGTCCCCAGCTCACCAGATTAACTTTCTGACACCACAGATTTGCCTTTTCTGAAACTTTCACATAAACAGAATCATGCAGTATTAAGTTTCCTGTGTCTACCTCCTTTCACTTAGCACGTTTTGGTCACCTACGCTATAGCATGTATCAGCAACTTGTTTTTATTGTTTAACAGTATTCAATTGTATTGATACAACATATTCATTCACCAGTTGATGGGCAGTTAGGTTGTTTCCAATTCTGAGACATATTGTAAATAATGCTACTATTAAACATTCGTGCATGGAAATCATTGTGATCATTGTGTCGATAGATACACAAGAGTAGAACTGGTGGGTCATCATGGCAAATTTATATTTAACATTTTAAGGAAGTGAGAAACTGTTTTCCAAAGTGGTTGTACCATTTTACATTTCCACCAGCTGTGTATGAGAGTTCCTGTTTGTGATCACATTTTGCATACTTATATTTCAGGCATATATACAGAAATACTATGGGCTGAAATTATATGATTGAGGGATTAAAATAACTAGTGGTGGGGCAGGGGAGGAAACAGGTAGCCATAACAGATGAAACATATTTATGGTGATAACCCTTGTTTTCTCTGGGTGGTAGAATACAAATGATTTTTATTTTCTTCCTTTTGTACAGTTGTATATTTTACTTTTAATACATTGATCAATACATTCATGGCAGTGTTCAAGACTAACAGTGTAACAACTTGAACATTTCATGAACAGAAAACAATTGACTTGAACAGTAAGCTTTTTCAAGTTTTTAATTTTCTAAGGAAATTTTAAGATGTACAGAATGAGTTCTATGTGCCAGGCCCTAAGCTCAGTGCTGGGGTCACAAATTTGATTAAAACTTAGAAACAAAGAAAGGCAAGTCTAGAATGACAATATAGCTATGGTCAGTGCTACAGCAGAGCTACTCAGTCAGGAGTCATCTTAATCAGACTCGGGGTCAGGGAAGGCTTCCTGAAAGAGAAGGTAATTCGGTGATTTGAGGGAATTATGTATATATACAAAATACTTCTCATTAGAACCATTTCATTAAGTAACACAGTCACTTCTTAAAGATTAAAAATGAAGGCCCTGCTTTAAATGCCAAATCTCTCCTTTTGTAGTTAACATTTCAACAACTTCAAATATCCTTCTTAAATTTCTTATAAATTGAAGAATAGGAGATTCAGAAAAAAGAAAAACATCTTATCTTGTGATGTTTAGAATATAATGACTATATAAAATCTGCAAATGTGTACAGCTGGAAATTTTTAAAAATTCATTATATTTCTGTGTGGTTGGATCACAGTCAGTCAGTATATCCTTAATTTTCATTTTAATAGCACTTCTAAAAAGTTTATTGATGCTCTAAATAAGGAGTGAGCAAACTATAGGGAAATAGGGAGAACTATATATAGAGGCCATACACGGCCTACAAAGACTAAAGTATTGGCTATTTAGCCTTTTCTTTTTTTTTTTTAAACAGAAAAAGTTTTTCCACTCTTGAAAAAGTCTCTGAATGGATTTCTGTTCATACTGGAGCTAAAACATGTTTTACTAATAAACTCTTATTATCAGCTTGTAAAGTAAGAAGTCATCAGAAAAGCACTAATTGTTATGGAACTCAGTCTACACACTTGCAGAATTACAGACTTGCTTATGGTGGGAAGAAGAAAGATTAGGAAGGCGTTTCTAAGAGAGAATCAACAAGAGTGAGTAATTAGCTTTTAAAAATGTGCGTTTTGAGAGAAGCAGGGGGAATTCAAAGAACATAGTTGAAGCAGACAAAAAATACGTAGTTTTAAGGGGCTTTATAAAAAGCTGCTCAATTTGGTAGGTAACTGTTGAGATATAAATGAAATACAGAATGTGGAAGCTAGATCTACCAAGAAAACTGAGACTCAGAGACATGAAGCTATTTGTCCAAGTTCATAGAGCAAGAGAGTGGGAGACAAACTGAACTACAACTACCCAAATTCAGTTCTGTTTTTCCCACTATATCATAGTGACACCACAAGACATTAGCCTGGAAATAAACCACTATCAGCTTGTCACAAGTTAGCTCAACTGAGTTCAGAAAGAACAAATTCTTTTCAGGAGTTCCCCTTCTCTCTCAGTTATAAGTTATTTTTCAGGGAAGAACTGAGCAAGGTGTATGCAGAACTCGAAGAAATGGAGAAAAGAGCATACAATCAGTTCTGTTTATCCCAGAAGATGCTGAGGAAAACAAGAGAATGCTGATGAAACATCATTAAAATAAGCCTTAGGTTATCCAATGGCTTTCTAGCAATAAGAAAATACATATTTCAAATCATTTACCTGGTTCCAATTTTATCACTTTAATTGCTGCTAATTCACCAGTGTTAACATTCCGTGCCTAAAAGGAAAAAAAAGGAAAAAAGGATTATTGTGAAGAAAGCTTTCACAAAAAGCAAATAAAACTGCATTTTAGCTGTTTTCAGTTATATAAAAATATTTTTAAAGAAATGCAAATATGATTTATATTTACAAAACAAATAGTTTATCCTTCACAATAAATTTCAACTTTAATGTATAAATTTAATATTGGCAATAATAATATTAATAGCTAATATACACATAGATCTTAGTATGGATATGCCAGGCACTGTTCTAAATATTTTAATATTAATTCATTTAATCTCACAACAATCTTATAAAGTAGGTACTGATATTATTCTCATTTTGCAAGTGAGGAAACTAAAGGATAAGAACTCAAAAGAACTTAACAAGGTCATACAGCCAGTAAACTGAACATGCTGGGATTCAGTCTAACTCCACAGTCTGAGCCTTAAGCATTACACTGTATTGCTATTCATTCAAAGGCTAGTTGAACTGATTAGCCTTAAATTTTTCATTTAAAAGTTATAGGATATGAAAGGCTAACATGATTGTGTATATAATTATGAAAACAGGCCCCCTGCATCCTTTTAAACACACCTGATGATAGAGTCAAATACATGTAGTTCAATGCAAAACAAATCCATTTTTGTAAGCCATATATTAAAAATCACTTTAAAAAATCAAATCATAATATTAGGTTCCTGGCATTTACAACTGTGTAATTATGTATCTAAATAGGCAGAAACTATATTAAAATGGCAGCAACTGTTTGTCAATTCAAAATGCTTAATAATTGGATCAGAACTTTCAACTTGATATTTTAAACTGTTAACTGAAACTTAATAAATTAATTTTCATATTACCAATGAAAAACAATACATGCCATTCCCTGATCACAGAAAGATCCATTCATATGACCAGGATTATTCCTAGTTGCAACACTCCCTTATTAATGGACTGGTGAAGACCTGGCAAGAGGTGATAACACCATTAATAGTGGAATTCTTCTAAGAATACTAGGGCACTAAAAATGCCAGCCACTGCTGAATATGATATGAGACACAGCCACTGCTGAAAACATAAAATTTAACCATTTAACTCTAACAAAGACATTAAAAGATCTCATATAAATTAATAAAATAAAATAAAATTTGCAGGGGAAATTCATTTAAAAATTGTTCCTTCAAACAAAATCCTCTTAGTACAAAACATTTGAACACTTATTTCAAATTAAACTTAATTTCCATAAAATGGGATAGATGTTTTAAATAGACAGTGCTGGATACTTGTTCCTTTCTCTAGGATGAAAAGATACATAAATGATCAAATAGAAAAAAAAAACCAGAATATCATTCTGGAAGCATTCTGTAAAAGAGGCAGGGTGTACCTGAACAACATTCAGGTATAATAGTCATAAAGCTTCTCAAGCACTGCAACAACTACTTGCCTCTCCTCACACTGATTATCTTTTCTCTAGTAGGCTTCTCCTTTACCCACTGTCCTTTTATATTTTTAGCATCTCCACCAAATAAGACAACTGCCATCATGCTATGGTTTTTTTACTTATTGAGAAGAAATTCAGAGTATGGGTGATTCTACTACGGAAGAGCAGACAAATGTAAACTCAGAAAGCTAGGGTGATTATAGCTGAGATTTTGTTCCCAATGACCACAGGAGGGCACACTCTCTATTTACAAGTTACACAGTATCTGTCCAAAATGGTTGCTGTACACAACGTACTCTTCTAAAAATAGATTTACTAATAGTTAACACCACCATATTATTTAACAGAAAAAATATGACACTAATTACTGATAAGTGGTTCACCAAAGTCAATATTTACTATAGGGTTGACTTATGAATACAATTATTTCAAAAGGTAAATCAGTCTACAATTTCCTAAAGGCTAACAGTTTTTAAATTACAGTTCTTTAGGGTTAATTAAACATAGAGCTAAAATGATTACTGTTCTTTGCCTTATATGACGTTAGAAATATCTTCAAATATGTAATTTATTTGGCAGTTTTTAGATATTTCACAAAAAGAAGGGGAAAGAGATAATTAAAAGCCCTTAAGAAACTTCACTTCTAAGGCTTTCCTTATCAAAATCCATGTTTATTAATAAATGGTCTTTAAAGCATTATGATTCACCAAGAATCTTGGTCTTCTGGCTAAAATAAATCATATTTTGCTATCTCTAAATTGACAGTAGTCAAGGTTACACGCAAAGGTAAATTTTAAAATCAGTATTATCTCTAACATTCTGCAACTGCTATTCTTTTTTCAATCACCTTGAGCAGTTCATTTTTAAAAAATGAGAGCAAGATAGAAATTATAAAATATTAGCATGTGTAAAGTTAAAAATTTTGAATTCAGAATTAGTAACATAAAATGTTCATACTTGTTAAGGGCAGAAAACAGGATAAAACATTCTAAGCAGCTAGATCTAGTCTGCTGCATCACTGATCTGATCACCATTCTTCAAATGCTCCCTCAGTGATGTTCTCATTATGCTGTTCTCGACTTACAACTCCACAGGAGTACACACCATTGCTTTAAAGACCAAAATCCAAATTCCCTGTCAGTGTATTTAAAGTTTTCACTAAACACAGCACTTTTCATAACAGCTTTATTGGAATAAAATTCACATACCATGAAGTTCACCCTTTCATTGTGTATGATTCAGTGGTGTTTAGTATATTCAGAGTTATGTAACTATACCATCGAATTTTAAAACATTTTCATCACCTCAAAAAGAAACCCCAGACCCATTAGCAGTCACTCCCTATTCCTCTGTTTCTCAATCCCTGGCAACCATACTAATCTACTTTCTATCTCTATGGATTTGACTATTGTAGACATTTCATGTAAATGGGATCAAATAATACATGGTCCTTTGTGACTGGTTTCTTTGACTTGGTGTAATGTTTTCAGATTCATCCATGTCTCAAACTCACTTATGTGTTACTGCCAAATAGTATTCCATTCTATGGAAATACCATATTTTGGTTGTTTCCACTTTATGGCTATTATGAATAATGGTGCTATAAACATCAGTGTACACATTTTTGTGTGGACCTGTTTTCAATTTTCCATTTGAATATCTTCTTTGGAGAATTATCTAATTCTTTGTCCATGTTAAATTGTTTATTTATATATATTTTGGATATAAATCCCTTACCAGTCACATGATTTGCAAATATTCTCTCCCATTTTGCGGGTTGTCTTTTCATTTTCTTATGAGTATCCTTTGAAACACAAAATTTTTTCATTTTGATGATGTCCAACTTAACTAATTTTTGTTTCTTGTATTTTAAGTGTTATAGCTAAGAAATTATTTGCCTGATCCAAGGTCACAAATATTTTGTTCCTGTGATTTTTTTTCCCTAAGAGTTCTATAGTTTTCTTAAATATAAGGCTATAATCTACTTTTGAGTGAATTATATGTGTCGGATAGGGCTTCAGTTTCAATCTTTTGCATGTGGATATGAAATTGTGAAATATTTGCGTTTTAACCTGGCCCCCATTTATATTTCTAGTCACTCCCTAACTTCTAATTTATCCTCTGGCCAAAGTAAACAACTTGCCATTCCCCAAAGCTATCCATGCTTTTGCTCCAACTCCCTCCCCTGGCCTGCAACATCCTTTGAAGCTCAGCTTAGGCTACCATAACTTCCCACAAGCCTTTTCCTGACCCTGGTCCCACACCTTATTTCAGTATATGCCTCCCCCATCACACAATCTCATAGATTTTGGGTAACTTTTCTCAAATGGAAGTGGACTGGTGAAGAAAACCCTCCAGGCCTAAACTGATCTTGGCTTAGAGGGGCTCTTGGAAAGTAACAACTTTCAAAGCCGTACCAGAATTCAGTTTGGTTCAGTAAGCCTTTTAGAGGCCATTCAGATTGGAACTAGTTTTGGAAAGAATTTTTCTGAGATGATTTCATGCTGATCGTTGAAGTAATCTCCAACTATCAGAAAGGCATTCCTTGAGTGTGAACTAAGGGTTAACAACATATTCAAGCAGCAATCATTAAGAGCCAAAAAATGTGCTAGGTACTATATAAAGTGGGTTAGAAACAGTCATTATCAGTAAAACATCTGACCATCATCTACTATGTATTAAGTCCCTTGGAGTATTCAAACCTTACTATGTAGAAGGGGTTGTCCAATGTGAATATGAATAAAAGTTCTGAATGAGAGGAAACAAATGCAACGTTTAGTCCTGGCTCTGCCAGTAACCAGCAGTGAGATCTGAGCAAGTAATTTCTTGTGTGTCTTCTTCCTGATCCCTCTGCCCACAAATTAAAAACATGAAGGTTAAAATATTCTATTTCTAAGGTTCCTTCTAATTCTAAAAGTCAATGTTTATATCAAATAATTTCAGTCTAAATCAACAGATTCCAAATACTTAACCAGCTGGATGGTTATATAAATATCACATAAAGAGTTTAAGTATGAAACAATAACAAAATATTGCTATAAATTTTGAATTCTAGGTCAAGCGATTAAGAATGGGACCCAGGAGTCTGTATTTTAAGTTACCGAGGTACTGCTGATACACAGCCAGGTTTAGGGATCCAGTTTAAAGCACTGTGTTACTGACTTTTATAAAATTAAACTACCAACTGCCTGAAAAGGAGTTACAGGAATGACTGCATGCAGGTGATACCATTTATGCAGAGGTTTGAAAAGATGGCCTGAAATACAAAAAACATAGAAAGGGGATGGGGAAAAGGGCGTAGAAAGAAAAGCATGAGCAAAGGCTTGGGGACAGAAAACAGACTATTTTGAGTGTACTAGGCCAGCCAAACCTCAGGGTACCTCCCATACAACCACTCCCTTTCAGAAGAAAATGGATAACCCATACTCACTGCTGAAAGGATGGTTTCATGTTTGCTTTTCCATAGTTGATTAGACTAGGTGTATTAGTCAGTTCTCATGTTGCTATAAGGAACTGCCTGAGACTGGGTAATTTATAAAGGAAAAAGGTTTAATTGACTCACAGTTCCACAGGGTTGGGAGGCCTCAGGAAACTTACAAGCATGGCAAAAGGGGAAGCAAATACATCCTCCTTCACATGGCAGTAGGAAGAACAAGTGTCGAGCAAAAGGGGGGAAGCACCTTATAAAACCATCAGATCTCATGAGAACTCAGTATCATAAGAATAGCATGAGGGCAATCGCCACCATGATTCAATTACCTTTCACCAGGTCCCCCTCCACAACCTGGGGATTACGGGAACTTACAATTCAAGATGAAATCTGGGTTGGCAAACAGCCAAACCATGTTACTAGGTATGTGCCCACTACAAGGGCAACCAATTCATAGGAAAACTGACAGAGTGACATACATCCCTGCTTTGCCCAGGGTACTCCTATGCCTATTGCACCAGTAGAATTACTAATAGTGTCTATGTATAGTCTTAAACAATTAAAAAATTATTAAATTTGGCCAGGCGCAGTGGTTCACACCAGTAATCTCAGCACTTGGAAGGATGAGGTGGATGGATCACCTGAGGTCAGGAGTTCGAGATCAGCCTGACCAACACGGAGAAACCCTGTCTCTATTTTTAAAATTACAAAATTAGCTGGGTATAGTGGCATGTGCCTATAATCCCAGCTACTTGGCAGGCTGAGGCAGGAGAATTGCTTGAACCTGGGAGGCGGAGGTCGCGGTGAGCTGAGATTGTGCCATTGCACTCCAGCCTGGGCAACAAAAGCAAAACTCTTGTCTCAAAAAAAAAAACTTTATTAAATTTGGATGGTAAACTATAAGATTACTCTATCGATAAACCCTGAGCTAACACGAAAAAGAAAACAGGGCAAATTCTCTAAAATAAGGGTCAGCAAACATGTCTATTTTTGTAAATAAAGTTTTACTGGTACACAGTCAGTTCCAACATACCAGTAATTTGTATTTCAATTTGTAAATCAATTTCGAGAGAACTGACATATTTACTATATGGAGTCTTCCAATCCATGAACACTACTGGCAAGTGTCTCTGTTTATTTAGATTTTGATATCTTTCATCAATACTTGTAGTTATGAGCATACAGAGCCTATACATAATTTTAATTTTGATTTTAAAAGCCACATGTGGCTAGTGATAACTGTATTAGACAGCACAACTCTAAAATATTTGAAACTGGAAATACTGAGAAATAGCACCACCATACAATGTAACTTACTGTGAAACCATGCTATATGCCAGTGTCATAGCATGCAGGACTTTGGGCATGAAGCGAAGTTTTGAAGAAAGAGAAAAGATGCAATTAAGAGAAAAATGAATAAAGAGCAAAGAACCCAACAGATGGACAGAGAAAAGTAAGAGACCTTGAGAAAAGAACAGGTCTCCAAGGTGCCTTGAGTTCCTGACAACTTTCCAGTTCCATAGATCACGTATCTTTACAATAGCCTCTCTTTTCTTAACCTGAATGGCTGTTTCTTAAAACCAGATAATTAAAGATCTACATTTCTAGGACTACATAGTCCTAAGTTCAAAAAAGAAAAAAAAGGATTGAGGCTATCATTAACTTTTAAAAAATGCACTTAGCAGATAATAATTTGATACAGACATGGAAAATAATCTGTGAATGATAAAAGAGTACAGTCAGTTCCAACATATCAGTAAATTTGTATTTCAAAGTTTAATTCTGAATTTTAGAATTCAAAAATGGACTTGTTCCACATCAATAATACTTTTAAATGGTAACTGGCAGACCACACTAAGAGTATGGATAAAATTTAACAGTAGCACTGAGTTTAGGAAAGGACAAGAAATCAGGTAACCAAATTCCAACTTTGCACTATAGAAGCAATAGCAGCAGCATCTCTAGCCCAGTGGTGCTCAGACCCCAATGTGCATAAATATCTTCCAAGATTTCACTTTTGGAAATATGTTAGATTCGATATAAAATACCCTGCCATTACAGATACCTAGAAATAGTAGACAAGACACAACAAACACTCTTTTACATGCACTGCTGAACTCACAAGCAAAGAAATTCACAGGTGGCACAAAGAGATACAGTATAAATAGTTTTTAAAAAATCTGTTTTACTGAATAAAATCAGAGCTGTAAACAAAAGCTCACATGACCTTAGCTTAAACTTGGAATCTAGGGACTTCAGTTTTGATTTTTATTAGATGTGGTAAAAGCTGAAACTGGAACCACTGCATAAAACCAGCAATGCCCTTTAAGAGTCACACTCCACAAGTAGGTCGGGGAAAAGGGCTCCGTCCGCGATACGCAACTTGTTCAAATCAGGCCTTCACTAGAATGGAAGAAGTATCTTACCTAGAAATCCAGAATCATAAGTCTGTCCCCAGTTGGGTACAGGGTAAAAATTTACACCAATTTTGAGGGCCAGGAGCCTCAAGTCAAGAAATGAATTTGTTTCTGGGTTGGTGGTAACACAAGGCACCTGGCAGAAGAAGAAGCAGCAAATTCTCTGTAGATAAACACATTTTCAACCCATAATCCAGGAAATTACTACATAATATTATCAGGCAGATATGAGCTTAGAACAAAATTATCAGGCATAAAAGGAAACAAACCCCCAGAGCAGTAAAAGCTATGAAAAACCAAATTAAATGCACAGAAGTTAAATTTTAGGAATTAATAGATATATAACATTACAATCAAGTATGCTTTAAAAGTTTACAGAAATAAAAGACAGTATTAAATACATAGGTCAGATTTTTTTTAAAGTTAACCCTATAAATAAATTAACACATAGGTCAGAAACAAGAGGCTAACAAAAATGACTTGGCAGATAGGATAAAAAGAACAAAATAGAATTTCTGGAAATAAAAAATGAAATTAAAAACCTAACTGGTGGCCGGGCGCGGTGGCTCAAGCCTGTAATCCCAGCACTTTGGGAGGCCGAGGCGGGTGGATCACGAGGTCAAGAGATCGAGACCATCCTGGTCAACATGGTGAAACCCCGTCACCACTAATACAAAAAATTAGCTGGGCATGGTGGCGCGTGCCTGTAATCCCAGCTACTCAGGAGGCTGAGGCAGGAGAATTGCCTGAACCCAGGAGGCGGAGGTTGCAGTGAGCCGAGATCGCGCCATTGCACTCCAGCCTGGGTAACGAGCAAAACTCCATCTAAAAAAAAAAAAAAAAAAAAAAAACCTAACTGGTGTACACAGACATAAAATTAGTAAACAAAATGGCAGCTCTGAAGCAGCAAAGAGAGCAAGAGATAGAAAATGAAAGAGACATGAGGAATAGAAGAAGATATATATCTAATTAAATAAGGAAGAGAGAGAGATGAAGAATAGAATAAGAAGATATGTATCTAATTAAACAAGGAAGGAAGAGAGAACCAGTATTTCAACAGATAGTGGTTGAAATTTTTCCAGAATGCGTAGAAGACATAAAACCTCAGATTCAGGAGACACAGTCATAAGGAAAGTAAATAACCAATAAATCCGTCTAAGGCCATACCACTCTGAACGTGCCCGATATTGTCAGATCTCAGAAGCAAAGCAGGGTCAGGCCTGGTTGTTAGTACTTGGATGGGAGACTGCCTGGGAAAACCGGGTGCCGTAGGCTTAAAAAAAAACAAAGAAACAAGAAATCCACATCTAGACACATTACATGAAACTGCAAAACAAAACACTAAAGACAAAGAAATGATCTTTAAAAGCACTCACAGAAAAGGAGTCAGACTATTTATCTACAAAGGAACAACAATTAGACTTTTCAGAGAAAAAAAAAAAGCCAGAAAGACTGCAGAATAATATTGTGCTAAAAAAAATTAAGTAAATCTAGAATTATATTCTCAGGTAAAACATCATTCAATAAATAGGGCAAAATAAAGACATTTTCTAACAAACACCAAGGATTCACTGCCAAAAGACGTGCAATAACACATTCTTCTAAAGGATATATTTCAGGATCAAAAGAGACTTAGATGGAAAGTTTAAAATGCAAGGAGTATCAAATAAACTAGCAATCTTGGGTAGAGATAAAGTTTGAGGACTGTAAAAACAACAATAATAATGTCTACGCAATTTTTTAAAAGCTAGAACTCAAATATGGAGCAAAATATCATGGAAATGGGAAGGTAGAAGTACAATTCAATTGCTCTAAAGACTTTAAACTGTTTGGGAAGTGGACAGAGTTAGTAATTTGGGGTCTTAGGTTCGCTATGTTTATTAAATTATTAAGAGCAACAATTAGAATAATGAAAGTAGTATATAACAGCGATTCTTAATTGAGGATACTACCCACATAAAAATGGAAAGAAGGTGTTTGGAAATGTGGAGGGGCATTTGGGGTTGTCCCAATAACTGGGGATGATAATAGTATTTGGTAGGTAGGAGCCAATGATTTGAAAAGTCCTGTTGTGCCTTCAGAGTGCCACATGACAATCCTGGCAAAAATAACAATAGCACCTATACTGAGAAATACTGTATACACCTACCAAAAAATGAAATTTAAACAACTCAGCATGGAAATTAAACGACTCAATAAAAATCACTTGTAGATCTGCTTTAAATCACAGAGTCTTGGCTTACACACCATACAGATTCTGAATCAGCAGATCTGAGGTGAGCCCCAGGAACCTATAGTTTTAATACCACTCCAGTGACTCTGATTCAATCAATAATAGCCTATCAATCACACTTTGAGAAACACTGTAGTCTAATAAGGATGAAATGTTAGATGAATGGGGTTTAAGAGACTCCCATTTCAGAGAGAGGTACTGGAGGAAGGGATGCCCAGGGTTGAGAAGAAATCTAGCAACAGGGAGTAGATGGTGGCAGAAACTCACATGCATTTATCATTAAGTGTCCCCAAAGCAGAAATTGGAGATTAGAAGAAAAAGCACTTTTTAAAGATTAATAATAATATAGTAGAGCAGTGCTTTACATAAAATGCCTTTAAAAAAATACTGGAAATGAAAATACAACAGAATAGTTTAGAAAAACATAAATGAAATAATTCAATCCACAACCTAAAAATGAGTCACCCTATAAACACAATGGGAAAGTCTGTCTTCAGAAATCCTGCCCATACTCTGACCTACATCCATCTCTTGAGTAATGACCTTATTCACCAATTTCTAACATCTAGGATATATCTGCCCTGGAGTAGCAGAATAGTATTTCTGAAACGTGCTAAATATATTCTGGTTAAAAAAAAAAAAAGAGTTCTTGGTTAAGTATTAGAAATAATACATACTATATTCTCCTAGAGATCAACTGTACACGCCAGCACATTAAAAGATCCTGAAAGTTCTGCGGTAAAGAAAACCATTTACTTTTGTTTGACTCTTCATCTCCCACCATTATTTGACTAAAGACACCCAAAAGTCCCCCAACTTGCTAGAAAATTTAGGATTTAGAAAAATACATTCACTTAAGTAAACACTGTCTATTCACTGCTATATCCTTGGCACCTTGAACAGTGCCTGGAAGACAACCGATGCTCAAAATATGTTGCTGAATAAGTAATTAAAATCAGTTGTGTGCTGGTAAATGTTTAAAAAAACAGCTTAGGGGAAGGAAGACAGAGTGAGCATTGATTTGTAGCGTTTTAGTGATGTAAACACTCCCACCAAGGCAGATCACAACATACCAACCTGGCATTTCTGCACATGGAGTTGGAAAGAGATGCTTATAATCTTATTAATAAAAAAAAGCTCCTGGACATCACCGATTAAAAGGCTGAAGTGAAGCTTATTTAATGCAAATGCAGAATTATTACTTCCCTAACCAGTATCCCTGGGGAATGAAGACCAAGTTTTCCAGATAATGGGATAAATGTTAAGTGAAAAAAATGCATATTTTTTAATTCAAAAAAAAAACATTGTATGCTTATTGAGTGTGTGGTACAAAATTTAACATTTTCTGTTAACTCAATATTGCCGATTATATCAATTATCTATAAAGCATCCCAAAGTGATACTCTTAAATAAGATACATAAAAGCTATTTGCCCCTATACTAAATCACGTTTCTAGCTGGGGCCCAAGGCTGGGTTTCACTGAGCCCAAGAATCCCTGACACTGAACACAAACTGATAAATGTTTACACTTCTTTCTGAGAAAAACATCTACAGACTCCATCAGGTGTCACTATGGTCTGAATGAGTCCCTCAAAGGTCATGTGTTGGAAACTTAATCCCCAATGCAACAGCATTGGCAGGTGGAGTGATTAGGTCATAAAGCCAGAGAATGAATTGATGTCATTATTGAGGAAGCAGGTTGTTTAAGACTGAGTTGGTTATAAAAGTGAGTTTGGGTCTCTCCTGCTCTCTTGATCTTTCGCTCTTTCTTAGCCTTCCACCTCCTGCCACTGGATGACACAGCACAAAGGCTCTAACTAGATGCCACTGCCATGCTCTTGGACTTTCCAGCCTCCAAAACTGTGAGCCAAATAAATCTTTGTTCTTGTAAATTGCTCAGTCTCAGGTATTCCATTATAACAGCATAAAATGGACTAAGACAGGTATCCATAAGGTTAAGAATCACTTCTCTAAGTAAATCTGGACTGTTCTGCTTAATTTAAGGCATTTTGGTTTTCTTCCTCTCTCTCATCAGGCTGTCAGTGGTTACTTTGAACTGACAGTGTGATGCTTACAGCATCCCCACCTCCAATTTGTTTTGGGTTGGAGAAACTGATAGTTGAGCTTGTTAGAAAATGTTTTCATTAAATCACTGAGGACTTCACCTATGAATATAGTAAATAACAACAAAAAATGTACAAACTGGTGCCAAATGTATAAAATAAATGAAATGTTTACACAGTTGATGGTAGTCCAGATTAAATATATTATAGAAACATGACATATTCTACCCAATAAAATCTGTCTTCTTACAGGTCTTTTAAGATAATTTCCATCTTAAAAGAGAATACACTTTTCAAATGTGTCATAAAACTTAGAACCTATCCATTTCAGAACGTCATTTTTACCTGCAGTCATTAGAATCTATCCATTTTTTAAAAAAAGCTATATATAGCAAACTTCACTTTTTAAAATTTTAATTTTTTAAAATAATTTTTGTGCAGGGGCTATGCTAATCTTCTCTGTATCATTCCAATTTTAGTATATGTGCTGCCAAAGTGAGCATCAAACTTCATTTTTTAATTTAAGATCACTTATGTTTAAATCTGGGGTGAGTGAACCAATTTCTAGAATTCGTGCCTATTATTTTAGGGCTGGATATGCACTTGTCCTTTGGTATATGCAGGAGACTGGTTCCAGGACCCTTGATCATACTAAAATCCACACCTGCTCAAATCCCACAGCAAGCCCTGCAGAACCTGTGTATACGAAAAGTCAGCCATATTTACGTGGGTTTCACATTACACGAATACTGAGTTTGGTTGAAAAAAAAATCCGCATATGCGGACACATGTAGTTCAAGTTCAAGCATATGCTGTTCAAGGGTCAATTGTATATCTTTCATTAAAATCAGTGAAATGAGAAGGACATACACATGCTTTTTCATGACACAAAATTTCAAAGTAAATTAAATATATTTATAACTAAGCTTCATCAAGGCTTTGAACATGACTCTTACAAAGCACTCGTAGCAATATTAGAAACTTTTTTTTGTTACGCTTTATAAAAATGTTTCTACCATTACTCCATTCACTAAAAATTTGCCTACAAGAGAATGACCAATATGAATACCACTATTTTCACATTTCTCCTGTTCCCAACACCCTTCAACAACAACTCATTTGCTTCTGTTACTGCTGGACTTTTACTTCAATAACATTATAATAACCTTGGGAGAAAAATGGAGGAGCCAGGGGAAGGCAAAACAACTTCTAAGGATACACTGCACAAAGGTAAGCCTGAAATGAAGACAGCTTGAACTAAGGTCATTTAATGGGAATGGAGAGAAATGATTAAAAATTCTACTTTATCCCAGGTTTTCCAGATTGTGGTTCTCCAGAACAAAAATTAACAAGAGCCACATTATTTTTGCCTAAGTAATTACTTCCAAGAATAAATAGCATTCTTTTCTGTTGTGCTTTTAATCCAGAGGTATCTAGAACAGTCCTCAAATGAAGGGGTGATAGTGGAGGAGGTCCATTCCTCTCCACAGAGCCAGACCTGAGATCACTCAGCCAGCCACGTATCAAAACAGCATGTTCACAAATAAGTTATAAAACAGCTTGGCCAGATGGACAGGGAAAAAATGTAAGACCACATCATGAAAAAAGGAAGAGGCTCACTTCAGGGAATAAGATAAGCAGAATATGGTCATGATGCCAAGGATAAGAATAAACAGAAAAAGGCCTGGCAGCAACTGGCTTTGACAATAACTTGAATTAATCTC
Organism: Aotus nancymaae; assembly: GCF_030222135.1. NCBI lineage: Eukaryota > Metazoa > Chordata > Mammalia > Primates > Aotidae > Aotus > Aotus nancymaae. The sequence continues at coordinate 38,183,482 of NW_026988471.1, forward strand.
ATTTGTGCTGACAAATATTATTTTCAGGTCCACATACCAGTGCAATAGCTTGTCTTTTCCATGCTAATCCCACACAGATCTTTGAGGGCTGAAGTAAGGAAGCTGGACAAAGTTCCTATCACCCTTTGTCAGTGCTATATCCTCCTCCCAAAGTTTCTTGAGACTGGCCTAGAAAGGGGCTTTCCTGTGCGTCAGAAGGAATTTGAATCTATCAAACTCTCTAATTATTCTTCCAGAAATAGGAAACTCACAATGTAACTCTTAACATCTGAAACAGAAATGGAATAAAAGAATGATTCCACTATGATATCAATTATTAAGACCAGATAAAATACTAGTTCAGATATACACTTCCAGCATTCTAACATTCAGTTTAATAAAAGAGAGATGGATGCCATTGTTTCCATTCAAGAAATAACACCAACTCATAATGAAGTACTAAAATTGTAATGTGCAATAAACCCACCTGCAAAGGTCTCTGTATGTATAAAAATTACCAAAGGAATTAAGCAACACAGCTTGCTGCTGACAAATCTAAGCAAGATATAAAAAGTGGATTTTACCAAACAACCTACATGCACATGCACACACATATACTTTTACCTAATAATGGTTTTATTCAGGCTACATAGCAAGTATTAATAGGTTTTTCCACTATCTGATGATGCTGGATTTTTTTTAATCTGCAAAATAAAATGGAATCTTCTGAAACTCTTATACAATAGAGAAATTACATAATTTGACCTGATGAGGCTAACTATCAGCTCCTTTCTCACTCTCAGGGTTGGCTAATTTGTCTTTCTGCTTACTGCCTTTGTTCTTTTGGGATGAATGTAATTTCCCAAATATAAGACACTCCTATTATCCTATTTATCCATTATTATTTACTGTGACATAACAAAGCTTTGTTTACTAAAACCTATTGCAGCGCACTATACACTAATTTTAATTTTCTCACACTCATTATTCAAAGAATCAGAAGCTCAAATATGCTACAGTATAAAGGGCTCTGGAAAACACTATCAAATAATTCTTTCCATCTGTTTAGTTAAAAGGAGGGGGGGAGACTGAGATTTCAATTACTCTTCAAAATATTTTGTGATATATATGCCTTATTTAAAGCCGGAAAGCTTTAGTATACAAAAGAATAGAGCTGTTAAAAAGTTCAGGATGATAGACACAGTGTTCATTATGTAGAATACATGTATACTTAAATATTAAAGTATCAGGAAAAGGGAAAGGAAAATACAAGTTTGGTTTTGGGGTTGTGTTTGTCTGTTTGTTTTCAGACAAGATCTCACTTTGTTGCACCAACTGGAGTATAGTGGCACGATTATAGCTCACTGCAGCCTCTTAACTCCTGAGCTCAAACAATCTTCCTGCCTCAGCCTCCTGAGTAGCTGGAACTACAGGCATACACCACCATACCTGGCTAATTTTTAAGTTTTTTAAATGTAGAACTGGGTCTCACCATGTTGCGCAGGCTAGTCTCAAACTCCTGGCCTCAAGTGATCCTCCCACCTCGGCATCCCAAAGTGTTGGGATTATAGTGTGAGCCACCACACCCAGCCTACAAGTATTTGTAAACCAATAGCTTAATATTCCACAGTCTACTAAGATAAAATAAAAGACAATTCAGTTTACATTTCTGAACTTCTGCCAATATTTTTTACTCAAAACAATGTGCTTTAACTTTGAGCCCCAAATTTTTAACATATGACAGTACTTTTCATAAAACAATTTTAGCAAAAATATTAGCCCAGAAATAACATCTCTCTTCACTTCCTATAAGAGATCAAAGAGTCATTCTTACTATGTAAGGTAAATATATCTCTATTTAACAGATCTATTACTTGATCTAAAAGACTATTTGCTTTTGAATGATTTAGTAGTATGTACTATTATTGGACTTAGCTAAGCTGTAACACATACCAATAAATGGTTGGATTTCACATCACCCTCACCACAATAAATGACAACTTTTCATCAATTAAAAACCTTGAAATTTCAAGTCAAAATAAAGAATTATTCTTTTTCAACTTGCTGAGTTTCATCATGCCACATATTTACACCAGTAAAAATGGATAGTGTCATAAATCTCTCAGCCAAGACCTTAGTACTAAAAAAAAAAAGAAAAAAGAAAAAGAAAAATCCTACATAGTACTCACCAACTCTATAAAATGTGCTTTAAAACAACATTAAGAATTAGTGACTACAAATATAAGAGAATTCAGTAAGATGGTAACCTATAAAAAGAATATACAAAAATCAAGTTTTCATATATACAACATATTATACAAATAACAGCAGAAGATATAGACTTCACTTCCAGTAGCAACTATTTGTATATTGTCACTTAACCAGAAATGTGCAAACTTAAGAAGAAAAGTTTAAAAACCTTTAAAGAAATGTAAGTAGAAATGAATGAAGAGAATATTATAATTATATTCTGAGACAGACTAAACATCACAAAACTATCAATTCTTCTTAAGTTATTATAATTTATACAAACCCAATAAAAGTTATCAACTTTTTTCCTCCAGGAACTAGAAAAGCAGATTCTAAAGATCTTATTGAAAAATAAACAAGCAGTAATTGCCAGGAAAACTCTGAAAATGAAGAGCAATGAGAAAACAGCTCTAACAGTACAACTTTATATTGCCTCAAGAATTAAAAGTGTATGAGTGACAAATCAATAGACCAATAAGACAAAATAGAAAGTCCACAAATACACCCATATAAAGAATTCTTAGAAACACAGGAGATAATCCAATGGAAAAATGGGCAAGTATGTGAAAAAGAAAAGAAATACAAACGGCCTTTGAACATATGATAAGCTGAAAACAGAAACACAAAAAATATACAGTGAGATAGTTTTTCTTATCAAGTTGGCAAAATCTGATTTAGTCCAACCACTCTCTTGTCAAGCTGTAGGGAAAGGGGGGCATTCCAAGGACCCTCATACATTGCTGCTGGAATGCAAAATGTATACAAACGGAGCATCAATCAAAATTACAGAAGCATGTACCCTTTCATCTAGCAAACACCTTTCTAGGAAACGAAACCATCAGGACACTTACATACATACAAAATACACATACGATGTTATTCACTATGAAACTGCCTGTAAAAGCAAAAGATTGAATGAATTCAAGTGCAAAAGGACTAGTTGAATAAACTACGGCATATACCAAGAAATTAATAGAATGCAGTTAAAAAAAAAAGGAGTAAAAATAAAGAAACCAAGGTGAAAAATATTAGTATGTTACTTTGAGTAAAAGGAGTTAGAAATAAGAATGTACATTTGAATTAGCCTTTTGAATAAAGTCTAAAGGAATAAACAGAAATTAATAAAAATTAATTAAAATATTGTTAATACATATAATGAACTAAGGAGAAGGGATAGATGGGGATGGGTGGGAGCAAGATTTCCCAGATGATACTTTTTAAAAATAGCACTTTGAATTTTAAACCATGTAAATAAATGCATTCTTTATTAAAATTATAAATTAAATTTGAAATAAAAAGATAAGAAATTGGTAGCATGGTTAACATTTGGCACCAAAAGTTTACCAAAACATGGTGTAAGCCTTTCCTTTGATGGTTTCAGGAATAATTAAAATTATAATAGTAATAATAATTGGCTGGGCATGGTAGCTCATGCCTGTAATCCCAGCACTTTGGGAGGCCAAGGCGGGTGGATCTCTTGAGGTCAAGAGTTTGAGACCAGCCTGGCCAACATGGCAAAATCCTGTCTCTATCAAAAAATACAAAAATTAGCCAGGTGTGGTGATGCACACCAACAGTCCCAGCTACTCAGGAGGCTGAGGCAGGAGAACAGCTTGAAGCCAGGAGGTAGAGGTTGCAGTGAGCTGAGATCATGTCACTGTACTCTAGCCTGGGAGACAAAGCAAGACTCTTGTCTCATTTGAAAACAAAAGAAAAAGAAAAGGAAGAAGAAGAATTGTGTGAAACATAAACATCACAAATGCAATCACAGTTGTCTACATGCTCATACTAAATTTCCAATCTAAAACCAAAGAATATAATACTCTTTGGAAACTCATGCTGTAGTATGTAACAAAAAGCCACGTTGTTTACCTTGTTCAAGCTATTGTTGTATTTTATATGTCACTAAGAAGTCAGCAAGAAGAGTACCACTTGTGACAGGCAGAAAGGTTTTAATAATAGCCAGTTCAGTGCAGGTCAGGCTAGGATTATGCTAAAACTGGCAGGCTTGAGGTAGTATGCAGCAGCCTTCAATCCAAAGAATGAAAGCATAAGAGGAAAGGCCACTTCCAATACATGTCACATTGTCTCTTTAATAAAATAAAAACACATGGGAACCATCTCATTTCCATCTTTGAAGTGACTTAGAGTTTTGTTTAAGCCAAGAGGAAGACAAAAGTCTACAGGTAACACCTCAGTAACAAATGAGTGCAGCTCATTTTCAAGTATTTTAGGAACTTAAGTAGTTAAATGAAAGGAATTGAGGCTGTATTTTAGTGAAGCCTGCCTAGCTACCTAGCAGCAGGGTCAGACAATCCTGGCAATGACTTTTAGAGAATCAGAAACTAAGTCACAGCCATATCACTCAGAGAAATCTGAGTACTTACAGAGAAACTATGCCAAAAAGTTAAGGGCTCCTGTTACAAGCATACATTTTAGTGTTTATTACAAGAGACTGCTGTAAGTAGGATCTTTGTTCTCATATCTAATTAAGATCTAGCTGGGTACATAATATTTATATGGGGAGGGTTTACTGTGGTTTTAAAAAAAGGTATTTTATATTTCTGGAAACATGTAGAGACATGCTTACAAAAAGAAAAACAATCTGGTAACTTTATAAGACAATTTACCCAAACTTCAGTAAGCCCAAACCCATATAACCAACTAGACAATGCCACTGACACCCATGTACCTCAAATTAATCCTCTGCAAAAACCCTGCTATTCCTTAGGTGTAGTGACACCACCCAACACGTTGCAACTTCCCAAGGGAGAACGCTATAACCCAATGCCTTAACCCTCCCCATTCCTCCAGTCACAGAATTATAAACGTCTGTTGCATGTTTTTAACTCCTCTGTTTCTATTACTAGTGCCCTAGAGTTCAGGCCACCATAATCTCTTCTCTAGAATACTACAGTCTCCAGTCTTGACTCTACAATCCATGCACTGAAGTCTTCACATTTATTAGCGTAAGCTGCTCATAATATTACCTTTTAAAGTACTGCTAAATTAGTAGGTATGCTCTTTTTATATTTGCAATAATAATTAACAAATAATATTTATGCCTTCTCTTTTATTTCTTGGGTGTTCTTACCAGGTTTTTCTTTTTGAGATATCTCTTCAAATGTTGTTGAGCTTTAGGTTTTACAGACCCCTCAATGCCGTTCTCTCTCTCTCTCTCTCCCTCTGTCTCTCTCCCTCTCTCTCTGTCTCTCTCCCTCCACCATTAAGTTCCTGCCCTTCTTATTATTTACATTTCCAGTGCCTATGAGTTTACTCTGCTCCTTGGCTGGAGCAGATAATGTCAGAATGGATTAAAGAAAAAAAAGAAAAAAAAAAAACAAACAAGCAAAGAAATACTAAAGGAAAGTATTTAAATGGAAGTAAAATGATAAGTGACAAAAATATGTATCACCACCAAAGACCAAATAGCATTAGAAATGGTAAAGATTTATTTTTCAAATATCTTTAAAAGATAAATAACTGATTAAGACAAGAACAGTAACAGTATACTGTGGGGCATGTAATATAGCCAAGTAAAATGTATGGCAATAACAGCACAAAGGGCAGAAGTGGGTAAATGGAAATATACAGTTGTTATGTTCTTATGCCACATGTGAAATGACCTAAAATTACTCAAAGACTGACAATGATAAAATTAAAGACATTTACTATAAATCCTAAAGCAGCCACTACAAGTATTAAAACAGAGGTATGGCTATTAAACCAATAAATGAGATAAAGTAACACTAAAAAAAAAGCACCCAATTTTTTAAAAAAGGGTAGAAAAAGGGGGAAACAAAGAACAGATGGAATGAACAGAAAACAAGTAGTAAGATGACAGAACTGAATTCAACTGTATCAATAACATTTAGTGCAAGCAGTACTCCCATTTGAAGGGCAGATAATGTCAGACTGGATTAAAGAAAAATAAAGAAAATGAAGTAGTGAGCTTCAACTATATGTTGCCTACACAAAGCACATATTAAAGACACAAGCAGGTTAAAAAATAAAAGGAAGGAAAAAAGATACACCATGCTTACGCTAATCAAAAGAAAGCTACAGTGGTTACATTAACATCGACTAAGCTGATTTCAAAACAAAGAACATAACTAGGGACAAAAGCTGTCATTTCATAATGATGAAAGTTTGAATTCATTTACAGGGCATAACAGCCTAAACATTTATGCAGTGAAGAACAGAGCTTCAAAATACATGAAGCAAAACTTAGCTTAACTGCAAGAATAGACAAGTTCACAGAGACTCTAACCTTTTCTTAATATTAATGTGCAGAGACCCTAACCTTCTCTTAATATTTGACAGTAGAAAGAAAATCTGTAAAGATAATGAAGACTCGATATTCTCAATTTGGCCTGACAATTACAGAGCATTTCACTCAATAACAGCAGAATACACATTCTTTTCCAGGGCACAGAGAACATTTACCAATATATACCATACTCTCAATCATAAAACAAGTCTCAATAAATCTGAAAGGATTCAAAATCATAAAAAGTGTGTTTTCTTACCACAAGGGAATTACATTAGAAATTCAATTGTCCATGAATGGATTTTAGATAATATTTTTAATGAGTGAAAATTAAATCAGAACATAGCAAAATTTGTGATATGCAGCTAAAATAGTACTTAGAAGGAAACAGAGCAACAAATGTTTGTATAAGGAAAAAAAGAAAGGAAACAGGAAATCAGTGACTTTAGTCTCCACCTTAAGAAACTAAAGTAAAGCAAATGGCCAGTGAAACCTCAAGTAAGTAGAAGATCAGATTAGCATGTAAATCAATTAAATAGAGCAGAAAAACAATAAAGAAAAATCCATTAAATTTTGCGTCTTTGAGAAGAATCAATAAGCCTCTGTTATCTCTAACATAAACTTCTAGTCAAACTAATCAGGAAAAAAAGACAGTCCAAAAAGAAAAAAGAAAGAAAAAAGAGAGAAGACACAAATTTACCAATGTTGGGAAGGAGAGATATACAGATTGTACAGATATTAAAAGGATAATGATAAAATATTATAAATAACTTTATGCCATTAAGTTTCAACTTGGATGAAATGGATAAATTCTTTGTAAGACACAAACTACCGAAACTCCTTAAAGAAATAAACTAAATAGCCCTGCATTTCTAAAAGAAACTCAATCTGTAGTTTAAAATATTCAATAATAAAGCCTCCTGACCCAGCTGGCTTCACTGATAAATTCTACCAAACACAGAAGGAAGAAAATAATACCAATTCTACACTAACTCTTTTGAAAAATGAAAAGAATACTTCTTAAGATAGGTGCAGAGCAAGAGGGCAGAACAGAAGATTCCACACCCCCGAACACCCAGAAGGAACACACATAAAAACACTATCCACACACATAAAAGCACCTGTATAAGAACCAAAACTCAGGTGTGCACTCAAAGTACCTGGTTTTAACTTTGTATCACTGAAAGAGGCACTGAAGACGGTAGGAAAGGCAGTCTTGAATTGCCAACGTCAACCATCCCCCATACACACAAAATGCAGTGTGGCGCAGAGAATGTGTGTTCTTGGGGGAGGGAAAGCACAGTGATTATGAGACTTTGCATTGAACTCAGCCAACACTCACCTATGGAGGGAGCATTTAGATCAGTCCTAGTCAGAAGGGAAGTGCCTGTCCTAAGAGTCAGAACTTGAGTTTTGGCAAGCCTTGCCATCATGGGCTGAAGTACTCTGGAGCCCTCAGTAAACCTGAAAGGTAGTCTAGGCCACAAGGACTGCAACTCCCAGGCAAAGTCCTAGGGCTGAGTGGGGCTTGGAGCCAATGGACTTGGGGGGCATGCAACCTATTGTAACACCAGCCAGGGCAGCTAAGGTAGTGCTTGCACCACCCCTCTAACAGTTCCAAAAAAAGATTCCTTCCTTCTTCTTGAGGAGAGGAGAAAGAAAAGAGGGCTCTGACTTGCATCTTGGATATCAGCTCAGCCACACGAGGATACGGGACCAGTTAGGATCATGAAAAGCACCCATTCCAGGCCCTGGCTCCCACATAAGATTTCTTGACACCCTGGGCCAGAAGGGAACCAGTTACCTTAAAGAGAAGAGTCAGTTCAGGCAGGATCCAATACCTGCTGACTAAAGAGCCCTTGGGCCCTGAATAATCAGCAGCAAAACCCAGGTAGTATGCTGTGGGTCCTGGGTGAGACTCTGACATGTGCTAGCTTCAAGTGAAAACCAGTACATGCCCAGTTGTGGTAGCTACAGTGAAAGGCTCCTTCTGCTTGAGAAAAGGAGAGGGAAGAGTAATGAGGACTTTGTCTTTCACTTTAGGTACCAGCTCAGCCACAGTGGGGTAGAGCACTAAGTGGGCTCTTGGGAGTTCCAAGGTCTTGGCTCTTGGACAGGATTTCTGGACCTGTGCTAGGGCCTAGAGGAACTCCTCAACCTGAAGGAAAGGACATAAGCCTGGCTGGCTTCACCAGCTGCTGATTTCAGAGCCCTAGGGTCTTGAGCAAACACAGGCAGTAGCCAGGCAGGGTCACAGCGGTCCTTGGGCAAAAGCCAGTGCTGTGCTGGCTTGTGGTCTGACCCAATACAGTCCTGGTAATGGTGGCCACAGAGGGCCTTGTGTTACCCCTCCCCCAGCTCCAGGAAGCTCAGAACAGAGAGAAATGCCATTTGTTTAGAAAAAAGTAAAGGAAGAGAATAAGAGACTGCCTGTAATGCAGGGAATTCTTTTGGATCTTATTGAAGACCACTAAGGAGGTACCTCTACAAGTCTGCAAGAACTACAGTGTTACCGGGCTTGAGTTGCCCCTTACTGCAGTTATGGCTTAGATTACAAAATCCAAGTCCTTTTGAATATCTGTAAGAACTTTCCAAGAAAAACAGGTGCAAACAAGCCCAGACTGGAAAGACTACAAGAAATATCTAACTCTTCAATGCCCAGACACGAATAAATATCCATAAGCATCAAGAAAATTCAAGAAAACATGACCTCACCAAAGAAACTAAATAAGACACCAAGGCCAGGCACGGTGCTCACACCAGTAATCCTAACACTTTGGGAGGTGGAGGCAGGCAGATTACTTGAGCCCAGAAGTTCAAGACCAGCCTGGGCAACATGTTGAAACCCATGTCTACAAAATATACAAAAATTAGCCAGCTGTGGTGGTGTGCACCTGTGGTCCCACCTACTTGGGAGGTTGAGGTAGGAGGATCACTTGAGCCTAGGAGGTAGAGGTTGCAATGAACCGAGATCATGCCACTGCATTCCAGCCTGGGTGACAGAGTGAGACCCTGTCTCGAAAAATAAAACAAAATAAAATTAAAAAGGTATCAGGGGGCAATCCTGGAGAAACCAAGAAATGTGACCTTTTAGAAAGAGAATTCAAAGTAGCTGTTTTGAGGAAACTCAAAAAAATTCAATATAACTCAGAGAAAGAGTTCATAATCTTAACAGATAAATTTAACAAAGACATTGAAATAATTAAATAGAATCAAGCAGAAATTCTGCAGTTGAAAAATGCAACAGACATAATGAAGACCATATAGGAGTCTCTTAATAGCAGAATTGATCAAGCAGAAGAATTAGTGAGCTTCAAGACACGCTATTTGAAAACAAAGGAGACAAAAAAAGAATAAAAAAAAACAAGCACATCTGCAAGATCTAGAAAAAAGCCTCAAAAGTGCAAATCTTTATTATCCTTAAAGAGGAGGCAGATAAAGAGACAGGGGTAGAAAGTTTATTCAAAGGCATAATCAGAGAACTTCCTAAACCTAGAGAAAGATATCAATATCCAAGTACAAGAAGGTTATAGAACACCAAGCAGATTTAACCCAAAGAAGAGTACCTCAAGGCATCGAATACTCAAACTCCCAAAGGTCAAGGATAAAGAAACAACCCTTTAAGCAGCAAGAGCAAGCATACACTGGGGATCTAATATATCGGACAGCAGACTTTTCAGTGGGAGCCTTACAGGCAGGAGAGAGAGGCATGATATAAAGTGCAAAGGGGAAAAAAAAATAACAAACTTTTGCCCTAGAATAGTATATTCAGCAAAAATATCCCTCAAACACGAAGTAGAAACCAAGACTTTCCCAGACAAACAAAACTGATAGATTTCACTAACACCAGACCTGTCCTACAAGAAATGCTAAAGGGAGGACTTCAATCAGGAAAAAAAAAAAGGATGTTAATGAACAATAAGAAATCATCTGAAGATATAAAACTCACTGGTAATAGTACACAGAAAAACAGAAAATTAAAACACTGTAATTGTGTTATATAAACTACTCAAGTAGAAAAACTAAAAGAAAATAATACATCTTAACTGAGGCTAGTATTATTCTAATAACAAGAAACAGATGTAACAAGAAAACTATAAACAAATATACCTGATGAACATAAGAAAATCTTGCAATTTTAGTAAATTGTTAGAAGGGATATAATGCAATATGTTAGAAGGGATAATAATCATGATTAAGTGGGATTTATCCTAAGAATACAAGGTTTAGTATTAGAAAAATCAATCATATAATTCACCATACTAACATAGCAAAAATGAACAAAAACTGGTCATCGTCACAGAATAAAAAAGTAAATAAATAAAATCTAAAAGCCATTCCTGATACAAACTCAGCAAAGAGGAAATAAAGAGAACTGTGCCAATCTAGTAAATGGCATAGACAAAAGATCTACAGCTAACATCAAAGGAAATGGTGAAAGCCTATATATAGTATCTTCTTAAGATCAGGAACAAGGGAAATGTCTGCTTTTACCACTTCTATTAACAAGTTAAAGCAAAAAAAAAAAGAGAGAGAAAGAGAGAGAAAAGAAAGGAAAGAAAAGGATTTAAAGTTGAAGAATGCCAGCAAAGAATGGTTTGATCATTTGAAAAAGTGGTTTGACTTTAAAAAGTCAAGAAAATGGAAGCAGCAGCTACTGCCAACCAAGAAGCAGCAGGTGAGTTCCCAGACACCATTAAGAAAATTGTTCGGGAGAAAGGTTATCTGCCTAAACAGATTTGTTTTTGTTTTTGTTTATATGTAGAGACAGACAGGATTTCACTCTGTTGCCCAGGCTGAAGTGCTGTGGCATGACCTTGGATCACTGCAGTCTCAACCTCCTGGGCTCAAGTGATCGTCCCATCTCAGCCTCCTGAGATGGCTGAGATGGGAACTGAGACCATAGGCGCATGCTACCACATATGGTTAATTCTTTTATTTTTTGTAGAGATGGGGTCTCACTATGTTGCCCAGGCTGGTCTCAAATTCCTGGGCTCAAGTGATCCTCCCACCTTGGCCTCCAAAGAGCTGGGATTACAGGTGTGAGCCACTGTGTCTTGCCCTGAATGGGTTTTTTAATGCAGATGAAAGTGCCCTATTTTGGAAAGAAATGCCAAAAGACATTAGTAAAGAAGAGAAGCAAGCACCAGGATTTATGGCAGGAAAGGATAGGCTAACTCCACTGTTTTGTGCAGATGCAGTCAAGTTTATGATCAAGACTGCTCTTATCTATAAAGCTGTTAACCTTTGAGCCTTGAAGAGAAAAAACAAACACCAGCTGCCAGTCTTTTGGTTGTACAAAACAAAAAGTAAAGAAAAGAAAAAGAAAAACAACCTAGATAACAAAAACCCTTTTTCTGGATCAGTTCCTTCCATGCTTTGTCTATGAAGTCAGGAAGTTCCTTCTCAGTAAGGAACTGCCTTTTAAAGTTCCTTTTATATTAGACAATGCCCCTGGCCACCCAGATCCCAGGAGTTCAACACTGAAGATGTCAAAATGGTCTACTTGGCCCAAACATAACATCTCTAATTCAGACCCAAACACAACATTCTCTAATTCTAGATCGGGGGTCATAAGGACCTTTAAGTTTATTACGCACGATACTCTAAGGAAAGGACTGTCAACTCAATGGAAGAGAACACTAATAGAGAGAATGTCTTGAATGTCTGGAAGGATTTCATCACTGAAGATATTATTGCTGTTACAGAAAAAAACCTTGAAAGCCATCCAGCCTGAAACAAAAAATTCTTGCTGGAGAAAAGTGTACCCAGATGTTGCACAAGACTTCAAAGGATTTACAAGAGTCAGTCAAGGAAATCATGAAAGAGATTGTAGATATGGAAGAAAAAAAAAGGTGGGTGATGGGTTTCAAGATACGGATCTTAGAGAAATTTAAGAGCTAACAGATACCACAATAGAGGAAATTAACAGAAGCAACTTGATGGAGATAAGTGCTTCCAAAGCAGTGCCAGACCATGAGGAAGAAGACACAGAAGCAGCAGTACCAGAAAACAAAGTGGCATTAGGCAGTCTGGCAAAAGGGTATGATTATCCAAGACTGCTTTGACGTCTTTTATGATATGAATCCTCACATGATACAGGCACTGAAACTAACAGTGAGAAGATCGGTACCATATAGAAACATTTTTAGAGAAGTGAAGAAGCAAAAAAAGCCAGACAGAAACTACAATGTATTTCTGTAAAGTTATACTGTGCCTACCTCTTCTGTCTTTCCTTTCACTTCTGCCACCCTGAGACAGCAAAACCAACCCTTCCTCTTCCTCTTAAGGATAAAGACGCTTATGATGATCCACTTCTATTTAAGGAATAGTAAATATATTTTCTCTTCCTTATGATTTCTTAACATTTTCTTTTTAGCTTACTATATTGCAAGAATACAATACACAATACATATAACATAAGAAATATATGTTAATCAACTGTTTATATTATCAGTAAGACTTCTGGTCAACAGCAGGCTATTAGTAGTTAAGTTTTGGGGGGAGTAAAAAGCTAAACATGGATTTTCGACTACATGGGGGGCTGGCTCCCCTAACCTCTCTGTTTTTCAAGGGTCCACTCTAATACTGCTGAACTTCAGTAAAGATCCACTTGGAAGTTGGCTGCAGTGGCACCACCTTATAGTCCCAGCTACTCGAGAGGCTGAGGTGGGAGAATCATTTGAGCCCAAAAGTTTGAATCCAGCCTGGGCAACATTTGAAAACAAAACAATAACAAACCACTTAAAGCTAAGTTAGATGTTTCAGCCAGTTTGTAAATTTCTCCAGAAAATATTTAGTATGCAGAAAACAGAAATCGGAAGAGAAAAATAAAGCATAGTAGATACCGAGATATACTCAGAGTTGAAAATAAACAAAAACAAGGTAATTTAACAGTGTGAACAGAAATAAGACTAAAAATTATTATCCACATTCTACATGATATGTGTTTATGTTACAGTCTGTATAAATGCCTTATTTACCTAGTACTATAATAAATGTAAAGACAGACGTCTAAGTCACAAGAGATAAAGGACGATGTGGTTAAGTGAAGAAATAATTGAAGACACTCAATAGCACTTAAGTGGATAGTTTCTAAATGCTAATTCCAATGATGGAATGAAAACAGCAGAAAGGTATTTCCATTGTTAAAAGTAGTTTGGGCCAGGCGCCGTGGCTCACACCTGTAATCCCAGTGCTTTGGGAGGCTGAGGCGGGCGGATCAAGAGGTCAGAAGATCGAGACCATCCTAGACAACATGGTGAAACCCCATCTCTACTAAAAATACAAAAGAATTAGCTGGGCATGGTGGTGCATGCCTGTAGTCCCAACTACTCGGGAGGCTGAGGCAGCAGAATTGCTTGAACCCAGGAGGCAGAGATTGCAGTGAGCTGAGATCGTGCCACTGCACTACAGCCTGGGTGACAGTGCGAGACCCCGTCTCAAAAAAAAAACAAACAAAAAGTACTTTGAAAGCCAGGCGTGGTGGCTCATACCTGTAATCCCAGCACTTTGGGAGGCCGAGGCGGGTGGTTCACGATGTCATGAGATCAAGACCATCCTGGCTAACATGGTAAAACTCTGTCTCTACTAAAAGTACAAAAATTAGCTGGACATGGTGGTGTGCACCTGTAATTCCAGCTACTCAGAAGGCTGAGGCAGAAGAATTGCTTGAACCTGGGAGGCAGATGCGGAGGTTGCAGTGAGCCCAGATCTCGTGCCACTGCACTCCAGCCTGGTGACAGAGCCAGACTCCACTTCAAAAGAAAAAAAAGTGCTTTGAAAAACTTCTTACCACAAACTGAAACATAAAATGCTGCATATACTTATGCCCAACATTTGCTTTTTCAACATTCTTTAAGTTTTTCTGACTACATCGAAGAAGTAACTTTGGTTAATCTCTTTTTAGTTTCTACTTACAGCTAGGTCTGGGTATGGTAGTTTGGGATTGTGGAGGAGGGAGCTGCTAATGTGTCATTTAACTGACGGCTGATTTCTAGTTCAGGAACAGGCCACTACATCATCTACAACCCTTTGTAGATTGGCAGGACATACCACAAATAGCCACAATAGAGAATTGGAGTTCCCTATATTCATGCAACATCCTGCACCCATTAGAAAATTACAGTAATGCAATGTAACAAAGCAACTGGTAATATTATGAAGATCCTAGCATTTCTTATACAGCTCTCTATATAAATTTTGGTTCTTTGCTCATACATTATAATAACAAACTCTACTGAAAACCATTATAACCACATGTCATTCTAACAGCCAAAAATCTTACTACACAATTTTGGAACACACACATAAGTGTGTAAAAAAAAGCAGTATTTCTCTTCCACAGACAAATGGTAAATTACTTATCATGAAAATATTTAAAAGATTATTTTTAAAAAGGTCTTTGAGTGGTTGAAGACCAAAACTAGTACTTTCAATAACATGAAGGATAACATTTCCAAGTTTTGAAAAGCTAGAAAAGCTTTTCACTATAACTCTCACTATAGCAATTAAACCAAAATGCATAGAATAGCCATTTTAACTACATAAAAGGCTATATGGTTTAATGACATCAAAGGCACGTATGTCATAGGCATTGCTACTAATATCCTAGAATTGTTTTTGTATGTTATCTTTTCATTCAAATTAAAATACCTACACCATATAATCTACATTAGCATTAAGTACACCTTTGAGAAATTGTGTTTAGAAGAACAAAATATTTTGATATCATTATGCCATTTTTTTTTTTTTTTTTACTAAAGCTAGAGATAAACAGAATCCAATGTTTTTTTAAATACAGGACAGTAATTCAACAGTAATTTTTAAAAGTAAGGTGTACTCCATATAATTTTATGCCTTAAATTTAAGTGAATTTTCTGTGAGGTCTAGGAAAAGGACATCTACACCAGAGAAATGTCTTCTTGGTGTCTATTTTTAGTTAAAGCTA
The DNA here is from genome assembly GCF_030222135.1 of Aotus nancymaae. Classification (NCBI taxonomy): domain Eukaryota; kingdom Metazoa; phylum Chordata; class Mammalia; order Primates; family Aotidae; genus Aotus; species Aotus nancymaae. The sequence goes on from NW_026988471.1 coordinate 38,198,931, forward strand.
TTACTTAAAATCCAATTTTAAAGCAGAGTACAGACAGAAAGCCAGTAAGTTTGACACACTCACTTCTGACATGAAGGCAGATGTTTTTCCTACTTAAATTATACTATAAAGCTGTGGTGCATATTCCAGATTGAGTGTACCGATTTGTATTCCCTCTCTAAACAGTCACTCCATTTCATGATGTGAGGATAAGGAAAGAATAGTGTAGGGATTCAGTGTCTAGTTTAGCTATTAAATATTTACTGAGAACTAATTACATGCCAGGTATAGTGCTAGGTACAGGGACACAAAGATATGGCTTGTGCTTATGCCTTTGCTATATGATAGAACCATAAAGTTACAATTCTGAAAACCCATTTCTCTTGATGACCACTGGTGAGAAAGTGGATGGAACCAGGGAGCTTTTATTTATTTATTTATTTATTACTATTTTTATTTTTTGTTAGAGACAGGGTTTCATCATGTTGGTCAGGCTGGTCTCGAACTCCTGACCCCAGATGGTCTGCCCGCCTCAGCCTCCCAAAGTGCTAGGATTACAACCATGAGCCACCATGCCCAGCCACCAGTGAGTTTTTATCTGGCAAGGGCTTTATCATTCATTCAGTTCTAGGTACGCCAAGTATCTGTCAAGTACTTTCATGAGTACAGAAGTTTATCAGAATTAAACAAAATAACTCTGGCTATACATCTACATGGTGACTAATAAAAGAAGACTTAACCTGACAACAGGCTTTATGGCACTCTAGAGAGTTCACAAAAGTATGTCACATATATTATTCCACTTTAACTTTCCTTACCATATCATTTTACAAGGCAAAAATGAGCTACGGTAACCCAGGCTTTAGTAGTACACACTAGCTCTGCATTTCCCAAAGTGTGTTCTGTGGAATTGGGATATTACAGTCATTAGGTTAAAAAAAACAAAAATTTGTTCAGATTTTAATTTAAAAATTTAGGAAAATAATCGGTCAAAGTTAAAAAGTACATCTATGGCAGGACTTCTCATTCTTCAATATGCTAATATATAATGTAAATCTCCAAAAGGAGAAAGGGACTAGCAGCATTTCCTGAATCCATCTGACTGTAGAATATTTTAATCTAATTAAAGATCACTTTAAGGATCTAATGTTCCAGAAAACACACTTTGGAAAACTGCACTGATTCATCAAACAAGACCAAAATAATTAAGTCAGTGAACACACTTTCAGAGGCAAAAATCAACGACAGATAGCAGGTCAGACCTGGAAAAAGACCACAATATGAACCTAAAGGAGATCTTGCCACACCTAGCTGCAGTCACTATCATCTCCTTTCAGCTATATACCGAAGAGCTCATGGTCTCATGGTAGCAATGTCTTCCTCCAATATATTTACTGAGTTCTTCCGTAGTCCATGTATTACACCAGAAGCTGGAGCTATAACAAGGAATAAGACAAAGAAGGCCCTGATCCCATGAAGCTTACATTCCAGTTAAGGGAAATAAACGCAAAAAAGTATCAGATTGATTAGTGCTAGGCAGGAGGGAAAACAAAAACAAAAAAATACCTAGATGATATAATAGAATATGATTAAGCTATTAAAATAAAAACAAGCAAATAAATAAAACCCTAGAAACACTTAGAAGGGCTTTCCTAAACAGCATCATGGAAATAGCCCCAAACTTACATGACAATGAAGAAAAGGAACAAATACTATTGCAGTAACAGTTAACATTTATGAAGTACTTACTATGTGAAGGTTATGTACTAAGATTTAAATTTTTAATTATTTAAACTTCATAATTTAAATACCATTATCCATTCTCATCTTACAAGTGGTTAAATTGAGGCATAAAGAAGTTAAATTACATGTCCAAGATTAAAAAAATATAAAAACTAGTACAGCTAAAATTCTAATCTGACAATCAAGAGGCTACATTCTTAAATTCCTATTCATCTGACCAAATAGTATCTATTTGCAATTTTAATATTTTTAAAGATTTCTTGCATTTTCTAATTGTCTATTACATGCAACTAACTTGTCTAGCTGAAGTGACCAGTGAGGCGAGATCCAACAAAGGTTTATAAAATGTTAAGCTTTTTTTCTTAGAAAAGAGCATAAAGGACATCTCGATGTTCCATTTTACCTAGAGTATAAAGAAATTCATCAAAGCTTTCATATACTAAAAGTTAAAGACTCAGGCTAAATTCCTTGTATCAGAAAGAGAAAAACACATAAGTGATAATACAGAAACTGAAGAGGATTTAGGCAAAGGTATGAGAAACCTATAGTCCTAAGTGGTTAAGTAACTGAATCACAGTCATTTACCTGATTAATGAGGGAGCTAGGAACAGACCAACATTCCCCTTAATGTCTCTCCATCATTATGATGATGGGGGGCAGTCAAGGCAGAAGTCTGGAAATTCCAGTGCAGCACAGAGAATGGATTGGGTACAGAGTCAGTGGTCAGATACTGGTAATTGCTGAGAAAAACAAGCACAATCACAAAACATGTGAAACCAAAGACAGCCAAAAATGGGTCACAGCCGGTCACTACAATGACTGGAATTAACTGTGAGAATCCATTGACTGTACGTGCAACGTAACAATGTGGAGGTACAGATTCCAGCAATATGGACTAAACAGAAAGTGAACACAATCAGAAAAAGTTGTAAGAAAAAGACCAGAGAAGAGGTAGGCCCCCTGTATCAGCAGACAAGGTGCCCAAGCTCCATCTGTAGGTGCTAAGAAGCTCTTAAGTTAAGCTCCGCTTTGGATCACTTTGTTACTCAAGAGGGACTTTTAATTTCTTGTTTCTTAACAGAAAATATACAAGAATCAGGTATTTCCCAAAGTATATTATTCTTTCCTCCTCATATCAATGTCTACATCTTTAAGTAACAACATATACAGTTACTTACAAATTCCTATTACAACCTTCCAAGGTGAAGAGAAGAGTAGTTCAAGGAATATCTGCTAGAGAACATGATTCGCATGCAGCTTTAAAGCACTGTCATGGTTAAACTTGATTTTGTTCTTCTCTGTCTTGATACTTTACAATAAGCAACATGTTCCTAATCTCTACAGAAATAGCCAAGTCTAGAAAACAGAAACACTCACCAACCTCTCCATCAAAAGCCAAAATGAGAAGCAAAGAGAGGCACCAATTCTCTGAAGATCACTGCACCCCTGCACCCCAGATGCAGGAAAAAAATCCTGCTCTTAACCATAAAATTATATCTTACTACTAAATCCTGTTAGTAGGTGGAATTTTAGAGTTTACATTAAAATCTTCTATTAAATAGTTTTCAGAAACTACTGTGGGGGAATTAAGAGGCGAGTAGCAATTCCAAAACAGCTTACAAAATAATGTTAGGCAAATTTTTCAAAAGAATACATTTTCTTCAGAAAACACTTCAGTAATGTTTTTAAGAAATGGCCCCCACATTCCACCCCCACTGCCACCTGCTTACAGATCTCTATTTTCTACTCTGTCTGCCTACTATGCCTCAATTCTCTTAAGAGTATGTACCAATCTAATACTTTGAACCTTGTATGAAAGCCAAGTATTATGTAAAAAATGGGAATTCATTTATCCAAAATTAAACCACCCAACTTCATAGAGAATTTTAAATACTGTCACCAACAATTTTTTGGAGAAGTGAGAAGTTCAAGAAGTTATAAGCAACTCCATGAGCCAGACACAAAGGCCCATTAAGTTGGGTATGGTTCACAATCAGATTTTCTTTTCTGTGAAATGACAGTCTGTACTTGTAAAAGCCCAAATTTCTCCTAGATGCTATTTAAATGTTACAGCTTTCAAACAGCTCCAAATGAATGGGCTTCATTTTACAAGCATGTACTAAAATTGAACAAGCATCAGGAGTATTAAAATTTCCTTCAGATTTTTTATGCTTATTGATACGACTTTGTTTTTGTTTCAGCAACAAGGGAAATTTGACATGTTCTGCACTAAAAAAAAAAATGAGAATTCTCAAAGCAAAATCCTTTTGCACTTATTGGTGAACAAGAAGTAAGTACAATCTAGTTTCAATTTAATTATTACTTAGAAACAGACTTAGTGTTTTTCATTAGTTAGAAATGGCATTTAATCCTATGGGATTAAATGCCATTAAATTTGAGTGGGAAAAAGGAGACAGTCAATTAAAAGAAAGGAAAGTGAAATTATGGTGAAAAGATAACCGAACGTATTACTTCAATGAGGATCAATCAAAGTAAGCCACTTTATCAAGTTCCTGTGGTTTTTATATCTCTCCAATCCTTATAAATTAATGTCAGGCAATAACAATCACTTTTGGTGTTCACTAATAGTACTTAATATAAAAATAATTATAGGCTGGGCATGGTTGCTCATGTCTGTAATCCCAGCACTTTGGAAGGCTGAGGCAGGTGGATCACCTGAGGTCAGGAGTTCAAGACCAGCTTTTTCACGTCAAAGTAGAAACATGAAACCCCGTCTCTATTAAAAATGCAAAAACTAGCTAGGTGTGGTTGCAGGCACCTGTAATCCCAGCTACTTGGGAGGCTGAGGAAGGAGAATCATTGAACCTAGGAGGTGGAGGTTGCAGTGAGCCAAGACTGCGCCATCACACTCCAGCCTGGGCGACAGAGCGAGACTCTGTCTCAAAAAAAAAAAAAAAAAAAAAATAGAAAGACCGGGCATGGTGGCTCACACACCTGTAATCCCAGCACTTTGGGAGACTGAAGTGGGCAGATCACCTGAGGTCAAGAGTTCCAGATCAGCCTGGCCAATATGGTGAAACCCTGTCTCTATTAAAAAAAAAAAAAAATTAGCCAGGCATGGTGGCATGTACCTATAATCCCGGCTACTCAGGAGGCTGAGGCAGGGAGAACTGCTTGAACGTGGGAGGCAGAAATTGCAGTGTACTGAGATTATACCACTGTATTCCAGCCTAGGTGACACAGTGAGACACTGTCTCAGGGAGTGGGGGGGGATTATAAATCAGTAACATTTGGAAGAATAAATTCCCTCTATCACTATCTTGTTTCTGATTACAGACTCAAATACTCAAATATGAGTCGTACTGTCTGTGTAACTCATTGAATTATAAGGTAAATTGCATCGTATACAATTATATCTCAATAAAACTGTCAAAAAACTTAAGTCAGATGCTGGGGAGGGTGGAGTTGGGGGAGCTGTCCTGTTTGAAAACAAAACTTGAGAATAACTACTCTTCTACATGAGCTTACCAATGAAACCAAATGCTAAGCAGGCTCTGGTAAAACAGAATAGATAAGATGTTTCTGGCATGTTAATAAAGAAATTCCTTCAACTAATTTGGTTCTTGATTTGATAGGCAGCCAACAAAACGCCTTTGCTAACTGCAATTCTGACCCACTCCTTTCCCCTCTGTACAAGAGACATATGTGAAGAGGGTGACAACCACATGCTTCTACCAGAAGGAAAAATTAATCTGGCAATCTTCATGGAATGGTTTAAGGAGGGCAGAAAAAAAAAAAAGATTCCAGAAGATTTTTTTAAAAGCATGAACTACTTTCCTCATAGGCACAAACTCTTCAACCAGAAGAAAGCAAGCATTCTTTTCCTTTAGTGAGGATATAGTTCCATTGCAAGTTTGTCTTTTTAAATAAATTTACTCTTTTCTAACCACTGTCTCCTCTCATATCCAGAGGGGTACTTCGGGGATTTTTTTGAGATCATTGAACCCTCTCCTTCCTTAGCATAAAAAATAATATTTTAAAAAATGATAACCAACACTACCATGTTTTCACACACCTATTTTTGGCAGTAGAGCCAAATGTACAGACTCTGGAGGCAGACTGGGTTCAATTGCTAGCTCTGCCATTTACTAGCTGTGGACCCTTGGGAAAAGACCACTTAAGCTCTCTGGGTCTCTCTCTTCTCATTTGTAAAACAGAGATAAGTAAAGTTCCTATATCATAGCATGGATTAGAACTAAAATTGGTTGTTACATGTAAAAGTTCACAGAATAATGCTTAGCATATAGTAAGTGGTATATAATTATTATTATTATTATTATTATTATTTTTTGAGATGGAGTTTCTCTCTGTTGCCCAGGCTGGAGGGCAATGGTGAGATCTCAGCTCACTGCAACCTCCCCTTCCTGGGTTCAAGGGATTCTTCTGTCTCAGCTTCCCAAGTAGCTGAGATTACAGTCCCTGCCACCACGCCCAGCTAATTTTAGTATATTTAGTAGAGACAGGTTTCACCATGTTGACCAGGCTGGTCTTGAACTCCCAACCTCAGGTGATCCACCTGCCTCGGCCTCCCAAAGTGCTGGGATTACAGGTGTAAGCCACAGCTGCCGGTCAATCACTACTACTTCAAAGAGTTAATGAGTAACTTTAAAATACAAGAAGAGTTTGGCTTGTCAATTTGTAACACAAGAGTTGTGAAAATTTCTAAAAAGCTATACAGATATACTGAAATTGAGCAAATTTTGGATGTAAATGGGTATCAGACAGTGAAAGCCAGGTTTCTTACTACTGGATTAGGAAGCTATAGATAAGCAATGGGGGAAGGCTAGAACAAACCATGTGATGCTCGATTAGATAAAGAGACATCAGTATGAACTCAGGTTTAGCTTAAAATGGGTAAAGATGGAGAGACACTAAAACAATTATAGATATATATGTATACATGGTTTAGTAGTATATACATGTATTTCCTAGCTTCATCTACTGAGAGAGATCCTAGAAGAAATGACATGCCAACAGCAAACATACGCAGACCCAGATCTTGGTATCTAATACCATTCTCTAATAAAAGGAACCAGGGCTCCTTGGAAAAATGGCTGATTATCAGACTAGGGCAGAGAACATACAAGATGAGCCTGAAGCATCTTGCAGTGCCAGAAAGTAACTGTTAAAAACAAAATGATGGGGACCTATCAAAGGGACACAGATAAGAGCCTGAAAGAGCTCCCAATGGCTAAGCTGGAGCAATATGGGCAACAAAATAAATCATTCAGTACTGGATCATAACCCAAAGTATAAAATAAATATCCACAAATCCATACTAATACAAAATAACTGAACAAATAAATACATGAGGGCAAAGATATAAATCCCTACAGAAAAATTTCAGGTAATTTATGAAGCTACTCCCTTCCTCAATGAGGTGAAGTTTAACTTCTTACCTCTTGCGTGTGGGGCTGTGTTTAGTGACTTGCTTCCAAAAAGTACAAAAACAGAAGCGTAGGGAAAAGTAGCTTTACAGTGCAGAAACCTGGTCAACTACAACAGCCAGGTGATCAAAGTTAACATTGCCGGTGATAAATTATGTCAACAGCATGCATACTTCATTCTCCCTAGAATCTGTAAGTCCAATCTAACCATGAGAAAAAACATCAAAAAACCATAAATTTAGAAACACTCTACAAAATACCTGACAAGCAGTCTTTAAAACTATCAAAGTTATCAAAAACCCAAAAGTCTGAGAAGCTGTCATACACCAGAAAATTCTGCTTAAGGGGACATAGTGACTAAATAGAATATGGTATCCTGGATGGAATCCTGAGACAGAAAGAGGCATTAGAGAAAAACTAGTGAAATCCAAATAGACAATGGAGGTTAGTTAATAGTCATGTTCTGATACTGGTCCTCAGTTGTGCCAAATGTATCATGGTAACATGTCAAAAAAAAAAAAAAAAAAAAAGGAAACTGGGTTATGAGTCTTTGTGACTTTTATAAATTCAAAAGTATTCTAAACAAAGATTATTTTTTAAAAAAACTTAATTATACAGTAAGTCAAACATTTTAAATGATGTTTTAAGTAGCATGACTTTAAAAAGATAAGCTTAAACAAAAAGGTATTTCTTGTCCAAAGCAACTAATCTTATCATGTATTAATAAGTGAATATTTTCTACAAAAAAATAGTGTTTAAAAAAAAAACTAGATCCCTTTACTGCCATATAAAATAAGATTAGGTTACAGACTTTTTCTAAAGCCCACCAAAATAAGGTAAATTATATTTTAAAAATACATTGTCTAAAATCTTATAAAACCATTTATTTAAATTTCACTTTATATTATTTTCTATAAAAGCAACGTTATAGAAATATTCTCTACATTTTAATTCAAATATTGCATCATAACATGATATAAACAGTTAAAGAAACTCAATACAAACCTCCTATAAAAATAGCAGTTCTGCCTAGTAATTAACAGAAACCTCCAATTTTGGTTTTTGAAAGAAAACAAAGTTTGTCAAACCTCATGTGAACAGTTTACTGGAGGAAATAAAATCTCAACATTCCAAATCAAAACATCTTCTATGATTAGCAGACCCCAGTAGTAGTAGTGAATTAACATCACAGCACTAACCAGAAATAAGAGACCCCAAAAGAAAAACCCCAACACGATGATTATAAAACAAAAATGACAAATTTATTCTTGATCAAGCTGAATGGCACTGAAAAAGTAAACGTAACTGTGTGTGGCCTGTTTCTGCCAAAGGCTTTATATTCTCTGCTCAATGCTTTTTGAAGGTTTAGAGTTTGTGCTTTTATTTACAGGAGAGATGGTGGAGCACAGGACAGGGACAGGCATGGAAAAGAGAAAGATGAAAAAGTCTTAGTAATGACATATCCCATCTGAGTTTCCTATCACTTTGCACTTTCAATGCTTTCTTCTTTCCACCGTGTCACCTTCTGAGAATGAAATGGAGGAAGAGGAGTATGAAGCCCCTGGCCTAGGGTCACAGAGAGATTTTAAGTCACTTATACCTCTGAGGCACTGAAAAAAACACAGGAGTCCAAAAAGGGCTTTTAAGGATGCACAGGTGTTGAAAGGGAAACTCTAAACAATCATGGGTAATCAATCTCTCACTACTCTTATCTACTCCATCATTCCTAGCCAGTTTCAACTGGGAAATATTCAGTAACTTATAACACCAAAACTAAAGACCATAACTTCCATATACATGTACACTTACAGCATAGGTGCTTTATATTTTATTTCATTTATTTGCTCAAGTAACACTATTCAAAGGAAAAACTGAAATCATGAATCATGAATTCTCTTTTTTTGTTTGTTTGTTTAAAGACAGAGTCTCACTGTATTGCCTAAGCTGGAGTGCAGTGCTGCAATCATAGCTTGCAGCAGCCTTGAACTCCTGAGCTCAAGCGATCCTCCTGCCTCAGCCTCCCAAGTAGCTGGGACTACAAGCATGTGTCACCATGCCCGGCTCTCTCTTTTTTTTTTTTTTTTAAAGAGATAGGAGTCTAGCTATGTTACCCAGGCTGGTCTTGAACTCCTGGTCTCAAGCAATCCTCGTACCTCAGCATCCTGAAGTGCTGGAATCACAAGCATGAGCAATCATGACCGGCCACCATGAATTTCTCAAATATTAAAAGTGAGGAAGTAGTTACAGAACAGCTATTATTCCTTTGAAAACTCAGGCAAAAGATGTCTCTTTCCTTGACACTCCCATCACTGAAGAATTCTTATTCTTAGGTATCATCTACTATCCTTCTTGACACTATTTCCCTACTGGTTCTTTCAAATCTGCTAATCTATAACTCCACAGAAGTGGGTGGAAGCAGAAAGAGGAGACAACTTCCTTCTTGAAGATATTACACCTCAATCAATCTGTCCAAAATCTAACTCCACATCTTGCTTCATTCAACGTTCCCATCTCTCCAGGTCATCTATGCCCCCAATTTCCCCTGTCATTAATCTAATCCACATCATTACCATTCACTCCTAACTGGTATACCATCTTCCACATAATCTGAAATATCAGATGAAGGACTAACTGTACACTCTCCACCACATCCATCCCTCAGAGGACTAAGAAGTTGTCCCTGCCATCAAGTAGCTCACTATCTACTCTTCTATTCATCAAACACTTCAATTGGTTCCCTTATTTCTATCACATTTAATTTATGACCTGGAGACAGTTTCTCAAGACATATTCTGGTCTCCCCTACCTTTCTACAACAAAACACAGTGACTACAAGGCATGGGGTCTAGAGGTAAGACTGCCTAAATTCAATCCTGGTTTCACCACTTACTAGATTTACTGACTCAGGGGCTTTTTTGTGTGTGTAGAGACAGGGTTTTGCCACATTGCCCACCCTGGTCTTGAATTCCTGGGCTCAAGCAATCCACCCACCTGGGCCTCCTAAAGTGTTGGTATTACAGGAGTGAGCCACTGCACCTGACCTGGGCCTATTCTTGACCTTTCTTTTTATGTCTCAGTTCCTGTATCTGTAAAATGGAAATAACAACAATATCTACCTTGTAAGGTTGTGAAGAGGATTAAAATGAGAATACCTATAAAGTGCTTACATAAAATGAGGCCTAATACATAGTACATACTCTATAAATGGCATCTATGATAACTATTGTTATTAATATCTAATATTCCCCATTGTTCTCCGACAAAAATCATTTGATGTAGTTTGGCCTGATTCCTGCGTGATCTCTTCTTCCTTATTCCTCCTCCTACCAGGTCTTTGTTCTTCAATATTCACCTCAACTACAATGCCCATCCACTTTATCTATTTAAACCCAAACAACCCAAGCTTTCACTCTAACTCTTCTAAAAAGCCTTTATTTGGCCATGAGCTGCAATTTTTCTGATCTTCTCAACTTTTATTGGGAATCACATAATAATCACAAAATACACCATATTACTTAACACTATAATTACTCAGTATTAGTCCCCTATCTAGTCTGCCACCACCTTGAGAAGACAGATTACATTCTGTTCATCCTCTGTGCTAGCCATGGTACACAGCTCAGCATGGGTGTGCAATAAATACTCCTGAGAAAAACACTAAGAGAAAGATAGAAATGATACAGTACTAGAAGAAAGCAGTATGATCAAACTTCTTGACAACAGACCACAGACAATGTCACCATTTCCTCCTACCTTCTCAATCATTTGTAATTAGGATGTTTTGCTAACTACTCTTTCTGAACAGCAATTATACCCTCCTAACTAGACTCAATAGCCTTCTCCCAGTCCTTATCTCCCCTACTTCTCTGCTAAATATCTAACTCCAAATTACAACCCCAAACTCCAAACTCCTTGTGTTTGGAAACAGAGAGAAGACCATGTATAGACACCAGGAGAAAACAGCCAACTATAAGTCAAAGAGAGAGGCCTCAGAAAAACCAATTCAATATATTGCAACCGTGATCTCAGATTTCTAGCCTCCAGAGCTGTGTACCTTGGCTGGCACAGAGGATGAACAGAATGTAATCCGTCTTCTCAAGGTGGTGGCAGACTAGATATGTCAACCAATACATGTAGAAGAAATTAATGGAGTCAGGAAATCATTATTTGGCAACCTTATACAAATAATTCAAGTACAAATCATCATAAATGTTAAACTTAATGGGTATAAGTCTGATGAGGAACAAAATATTATATAGTCTCAAAGTATCTCCCCATAATTTACTTATTAATTATAAAAGGAAGAAATAATAACCTGATAATGAAGAAATCTGGCACACCCATGTTAACCAAATAATCAAAGTCAACATTAATAAGGGGACTAATCAACATCATATTCTTCCTGATATGATTCACTGAGGACACACATCACTATAAATTTCTGCCAAAAAATGTGTAACGTGAATTTAAACAAAAGTAAACATCAAACGTACCCCAAATGGGGGCATTCTACAAAATAAATGATGTATACTGCTCAAAAACGCAGGTGTCTAAAAACACAAAGAAAGGCTGAAAAACTCTTCTAGATTAAGAGACGAAAGAGTCTTATAAACTAAAAATAGCATATGATTCTCCTGGATTGATTGATTTCTGGGAAAATGCTATAATAGACATTACTGGGACCACTGAAATTTCAATAAGGTCTGTAGATCAAATAACAGTATTGTATTAATATTAAAATGTCCTGATTTTGATAATTTATTCCAGTTTAAATAAATGTCTTTGATTTTGAGAATACACATCAGAGTGTTTAAGGGTAAAGGAGTTTGATGTCTGCAACTTACTCTCAAATGGTTCAGGAAAAATAAATATTTATATATAGACAGAAAAAGTGATAAATGTAGTGAAGTATTAACCACTCGTGAATCTTGGAACGGGTATATGACAGTTATTTTATTTTTATTATTCTCTCATTCTTTGCAATTATACTGTGAATTCAAATTATTTTTTAAAAAGTAAACTTTTTTTAAAAATGGAAGTTTCAAACAGCAGATTAGACAGACACAATTAAAAATAATAAAGATATGAACCATAATACAAGACACAGAAAAAAGAAAAATCGAGACAGCGGTGGGTGGGGAGGGAGGGGAGGGTGGGGAGGGATAACATGGGGAGAAATGCCAGATATAGTATGCACCTAAAGTTAAATAAATAAATTTTAAAAATAATAATTAAAAAAAAGAGTTAGATAGATCATAAGAAGACATGGAGAACTATAACAAAGTTAAAGAATACAATAGGAGCTCTAAAGAGAAACAAGAAAGAGATAGCAGAAGAAAAGATATCAAAGACATTGCAGTTCACAATTTTCCAGGACTGAGGAAATACGCTACTCTTCAGATTAAAGAAAAATAAATATTTTTATTAAAATCCACGCATAACATTGTGAAATTGTACATATCAGAATCAAAGAAAAAAAATCTTAAAAGTTAAATAGGGAGGAAAAAGTAAGATTAGCTACAAGGAACAATAATTATATTGATAACAGACTTCTCAGCAGCACAACAGGTAACCAGAAGACAAGAAAATATCTTCCAAGTGCTCAGAAAAAGCAACCGTCCACCTAGATAGAGTTGTATATTCCACTACACTACAATTTAAAAGTACAGACAAAATAAAGACAATTGGAAAAATGGGGAGGAAGACAGAGTTTACCTTATACAGTTCCTCACTTAAAAAGAAAAATAAGAAAGAAAGAAAAAAATTCTACCAAATACTGCTTCAAGAGTAAAGAAAACTGAACCCAGAATGAAGGAATATAATGCCAAGAAGAAACAGAGAGCAAAGAAGAAACTCCTACAGGGTAAAAGCACTGTATAAAATGATAAAAATGTCTGTATAAAATGATAAAAACTAAACTGGGACACTTAAGGACAGCAGAACCAAAGAGACAATACAGAATAGGAAAGTGATGAATGAAATTAAGCCTTCTAAAATCCACACACTGACCAGAAAGAGAACAGGGAAAGATCAGTTAACTTTAGACTAATTACACATGTTCAAATTTTAACAGTAACCACCGAAAGCGTAAAAGTAAAATCTGTAACTTTTAAATCAATAGAGATGAAAGGGAAGAAATAAATCTTACTGAATACCATCTAAATAGCTACCCAAGCAGGTTAGAGAGAAAAGAAATTTGAAATGAATTTGAAAAATACTACATTGTAGGTGAAGTGAGTTTTAAATTCTTCAATTGGCATTCATTTATCCGTATCTTGTATATGTGAAACATTATCTACCACATTTCCCAGTATGTCTCCTTAGAATAGTTGTCTTATTATTTCTTTGTCCACTTAGGTCCCACAGCAGTATTTTTAACCCATATTTACTCTTTTGGAATGACTTCATAGTTCTCTACAATTGCAAATCCAATTTTTCTTCAAGTACCAAGTCAAGATTCGCTCTTCTAGAAAGTCAACTCATCTTTCCCTTAAATTAAAATTTCTATAGTATTTATAGTTTTATTGTTTTTTCTAATTGTTAAAATAGTGCCTCAGAGGTGTTCCTTAGATGTTCTATTTATGTAGATTTTGTTTCCTTATATCAGAGCTTAAGTTCCTCAAGATAATAATTTTTTTAGGATCTCCTAAGCAATCTAGCAGTGTTGTTTATTTTTCACTTAAGGATGAAGTAAACCTTAAGTGTAGTATTTTCCTTTAATAAGTTTAAAAGATAGGAGTTTTGCAAAATACACATAAATACATATCTCTCACATATAAAAGTAAACCAAGTTTATAAGGTCTTTGTTATAATCTTTGGATACACAGAAAAAGTGGATGTCTTTTTAAATAGTCATTTTCCCCGTCTTCCTTTCATTTTTGCCAAATTTTATTAAAAGTAGTCCACAGCCAAGCACAGTGGCTCACACCTGTAATCCCACAACTTTGGGAGGCCAAGGCAGGTGGATCACAAGGTCAAGACTTCAAGACTTCAAGACCAACCTGGCCAACATGGTGAAACCCTGTCTCTACTAAGAATACAAAAATTAGCCAGGTGTGGTGGCACATGCCTGTAATCTCAGCTACTCGGGAGGCTGAGACAGGGGAATTGCTTGTATCTGGGAGGTGGAGGTTGCAGTGAGCCAAGATTGCATCACTGCACTCCAGCCTAGGCAACAGTGCAAGACTGCATCTGGAAAAAAATAAAATAAATAAAAGGACATATTCTCAGGGTTTAAAATGAATATGATTAAGCCAAAGGAAGTCAGAAACCATTAGTACAGTGAGAATTTTCATAAAAACTGAAAATATGGCTAATTTTATAATTACTATGCAACCTTGGAGTTTTCCATAATTATGTTTCACCATGATATTAGTAGGAAAAGCCAGGGAAAACATTTATGAATTAAAATAAAGCAACATACTGATGAGATAAAGATCATCTAAATAAATGTAAAGATATACCATCTTGATAGATCAGAAGATTCAGTGCATTTGAGATCTCAATTCTCCACTAAGTGACAGATCCCACATAATCCCAGCAGACTGTGTATATGATAAAATATCACAAAATTATATACAAAGATATAAAAAAATGAATACATGCAAAAACTGATGAAATCTGACTAAGGTTTAGTTAATTGTATTGCCAATTAATTTCCTTATTTTGATAATGCACTGTAGGTATATAAAGATATCACCATTGGGGAAGCTGGGTGTGGGGTATGTGAGACCTCTTTTACTCTTTCTGCAATGAATTTACAATTACTTATCTCAAAACTTAAAACAAAATCCCAGTAGGCTTATATATTTAACTTGAAAAGCTGATTCAAAAATTGGTATGGAAAAGCAAAGGACCTAGAATAGATAAAACCATTTTGAAAAGGTAGAACAGAATCAGAGGACTCACTCTGCCTAATTTCAAGACTTTCTATAAAGCTACAGTAAACAAGACAATGAGGTATTGGTGAAAGTACAGATATACAGCTCAAAAGAACAAGAGTCTAGAATACACTCACATGTGTACTGTCAAGTGATTTTCATCAAGAGTGCTGAGGCAATTCATTCATGATTCATTTATACAAAATTCTAAAAGAGCTTTCATGGTGACAGAAATGGGAACAGTAATTGTGGGTGGGTGGTATTTATGACTGGCTGGGAAGGGGCATGTATTAATCTGTTCTCATGCTGCTAATAAAGACATACACAAGACTGGGTAACTTATAATGGAAAGAGGTTTAATTGACTCTCAATCCCACTGGCTGGGGAGGCCTTACAATCATGGTGTAGGTTAGCATACAGGCAAACGAAGAGAAGATCCTTTGAGCAAGGGAAGGTAGATGATTTATAGAGAAAGAACTTTTATAATCTCAACTTTCTAAGAACTTAAACAAAATAAATGTCTTATTTGAACATATCTAAATTTATGGTCAAATTTAAAAATCTTCTACAGAGTTTAAGGGCTAAGGTAGGCAGTACATTACTACATCAGGAAACCAAACCTATAATCAGGTCAAGGCAGTTGAAACTCAGAAACGTGGCATCTTCCAGAACAAAAAAAGACTGTAAAAAAAATAAAAAAACTAAAGCAGAAAAGAAACACAATTTCTGTACATATAAAGGTGGTATGAAAAAATAAATAAAAATAAAACATGATTTTATCTCTTGAATTGAATGCCTTTTTTGTATTGGTGAAGAAAGTCCTCTTCCTAAAAGGGCTTTGTATTAAAAAATAATACTAATTAAAAAATAAGTCATATATGATAGCCTACTGATAGATTCACTAGTCAGTCACTAGGGGTCTTTAGTTCAAAATGACAGAGTATCTTCACATGCGTATAACAGTCATGAACATTGCTTAATATGCTAAAGACACATTAAGCCTACCAATTTTAGATTTAAGACATAATAATCCATTACATTTAACCCATTCAGTATCCACTATTGCCAGCACTCTAAGTCAAGCCCAATGCCACCTCCTCTGCAAGGCCTGCTCTGATTTCTCCCAGTCAGAAACAACCATCTCCTTTCTCTAAATTCACACAGTTACGGTTTGTTCCTCTCATGTTGGTTCATTTATTCATTCCACAAACATGCATTAAGAATTTAATGTGGGTCAGCTACTGGTGATACAGCAATGAACAAAGCCAAATCACCAGTTTCCTGGATATACACTCTAGTGGGGAGAGACAAGCAATAAACAAATAAACACGTGGTGATACATGCCATAATGAAAAGGTAAAGAGCCAAACTGAATTTTTTGTGAAGCTAACAAAAGTTAAAGTTCAGGCCCCTTCACTTGCACGGCCCTCTGTGAATGCTGAGAGTTGCTGGGACACGTAGAGTATTCCAGGTGGAGACGGAGCCAGAAGGCATCTTTTTGTGAGCATATCTGATTAAACGCCTAAAGAAATCTCAGAAGAAAAGAACCTAAGGTTATAGTATTTTGTTGGGATATCTTTTCTCATTCTAAAGATTCACTTTCATACCTTTTTAAAAAAATTCTAGTTTGTTTTTTTAATGAGGGTCCTCAAAACTGCATAAACTTCAGGTCCCATAAACCTGGATCCATCCTTGATTTATATCCTTGAAATTGGTGGGAAAAGTGCTGTTTTTTGTAGGGTGGTAAGGAACAGCCTCGTTAAAAGGTGGCATTTGAGCTGAGACTTTAAAGGAAGAAGCAAACCAAACAGATACTGGGGGAGAAGAGATTTTAGGCAGAGACAGCAAGCTAAAAACCCTGAGGCAGAGCATGAGGAACAGAGTAGGTTAGAAGGACAGTAGTAGAAGAAATATATAATAACAAATACTACTAGACACTAACAGCAATTAACAATGACTACACTATTATGTGTCAGGTACTGTCCTAAGCACTTCTCTAAGCAACTCCATTTTACAACTGAGGAAACTGAGACAGAGAGGGATTAAGTAATTGGCCCAAGGACAAAGAACTAGTGGGTGGTGAAACCAGGCAGCCTGGCTCCAGAACCATGTTCTCAAATCACTATGCTGTGCTACAGAGAGGCCAGTTGTGCAATTACGGAGTATCTAGAGAATCTCTCAGACAGTAAGAGATTTACTATGATATAAATGAGAAAACCAACAAGATTTTGATCTCAAACCATGATAGCTAATAGCAGGTACACATTTTATGTTCCCTGTAATACCAAGTACCAAGTCTTGTCACTTCTGCTACTCTACTCACAGTTCCTAACACACTTCCTCTCATACTACACAGCTCAATGTATGGTGGCTGTTCAATGTACTCTCATGAGAGAACTAAATATTTATTCTCAATACAAAATGATGCATTAGATACGTTTCACAAATAAATACATATACAGATCAAAGGTTGGAGGTAAGTACCTCCTTTAGGAAATCAGATCTGTATCAAAGTCAGATAACCTGTTTGTTTGCTTTTCAAACATTCTAGCAAAATTACTCCATTGTCACTTTTCATCTCAAACAGCTACTGATGATAGGAAATTCTACTTTAATCAACTTTAAATGATCTTTCTGAAGTTTAGGGCCATTTCTTCTGGTCTCTCTAGATTCTATCCTAAATAGAAGTAAATAAAAGTAAGCATAACCCCAAATAACAATGTTTGAGCTTCCTTCAAATGTTCTTTTCTAAATGCTTAAGGTCTTCATCAGTTAGGTTTAAGAACTGAGTTTTCCAGAAAGGTTCTCACAAATGCTGATTATAATGGAAGAATTAGTCTTTGATAATATTAAGTAGAACACCTTGAAAAACGCCTAATTACAAATAAACTAACACGTAATTCTCTAAATGCATACAAATTGGTTTCCTGATTTTATTGCCCAATCCTCACCTTTTTTCCTGCCAGCTTTCACAGACACTTAAATCTGTTTACATAGACTACCACATGAATGCTACCTGGAAGCTTAGCAACACTGCAGCCTGTGCTTCAGAGCCAACAGCTTCCAAACACACATAGATAAAACAAATCAGTATCAACCTTTCAAAGCATGTTCTTCAAGACACTAAGACTAAGGACAAGCAATACGTATTAAAGAGAAAAAGAATCTCATAGTTTTTCTCATCAAGGGCCTATGATGGTAATACTACCTCTAAAACAAAACAGCTCTGACAGGTTGATTCCACAAGGTCACAGAGCTAATAAATACCAGATTGTCCACATCCTCATTCAGTGCCTTTTAACTACACCATGCCACCTTAAGTACAATAAATATGTTATTACACTGAGTAGGAAACTGTTTTCAAAATAAAAATCTCCACCAACCTTCCAAGAATGACTATAATCAGGTCTCTTATTATTAAAGCAAAGTTTACCAGGTTTCTTTACCATAGGACTTCTCAGTCTTTAACCTACTTATAGTATGGCTTTTCCTGAAGCACCCCAACCACACTTTAGAAAAATGCCTGTGTACAGAATTTGGCTAATGCCTAAAAAGTCCAGTCCAGAAGTCACTAAAGATGACTGTAAGGCTTAAAGCCTAGAATCTTTGTGTTTGTAGTCTTGGATACACAGGCTAGGAATCGTTCACAGAGACCAGACTAAAACCATAAGACTAGGTAAGATATCTCCTTAGATACCATATTAAGACGATTCCTTCAAAACCTCTTTTGCCTTATCCTACCTCCAGCTTTACTATCTCCTGCTTCTTTCTAGCAATGTATCTAGAAAAACATAAGGACATAAAGACTTAAAGGGTGGTAATAATAAAAATTAAGTTGGAAAACTGCCTGAGAAAAGATGGCACAATGCATGTGAAAATCATATTAAATGTTGATCATGTGATCTATTATAATAGAACTATCTAATTTCCCCAAGAAAACTTTTTCAAACGGCAAAGCCTATGGATTTTTTCTTTTCATTTTTTTTTTGGATCATGAAGCTCTTAAGAATGCAATGAATACCATAAGCCATCTCCACAGAAAAACACAAATACATATAACATTAAGCCTATTAACTTCAGAGCACTTTATGGGCCTCCTGAGGCCCAACCAAAGAGCTCTAGTTGTCAGCTCTTAGGTCCCTAGGTAATCCAAGCTGCAGACACTTCATGACAGATAAAGCCTGCAGTTACAGGACACTTACAAGATATGACTTTTTTTAGACAGTGCAGATGAGATGTATAGAAGCATTGGCCTGAAAAAAATAAAAATAACTTAATTACTGAGTAAAATTTGAGTCATTTATCCAAGACCAAAAGCAGAAGGGCCTCAGATGGTACCTCCACAACAAAACAGCTCTGAGAGGTTGATTCCACAAGGTCACAGAGCTAATAAATCCCAGATTGTCCACATCCTCATTCAGTGCCTTTTAACTACACCATGCCACCTTAAGTACATGTTATTACACTAAGTAGGAAACCGTTTTCAAAATAAAAATCTCCAACCTTCCAAGAATGACTATAATCGGATCTCTTATTTATGTAATCCAATCATTCCATTTTCACCACCTAAATGCTGACAAATTAAGGAACATATATATATATATATATATATATATGCTTTTGAAAACCAATGTACTTCTCTAATGCAATTAATTTGTATAAGAAAAATCTAAAACAGCAAACAAATAACAAAAATATGTAACTTTATAGCATAAACTTGATTATAAACAAAAATACAAATAAAAGGGGGATCTGATGCCAAAAACTACATGAAGTTTCTCTGCTTTGGTCACTGGTATTGGAAGAGTCTGGCAGGCAGGGACCAAGCATCTTTTTATCTGATATCTACTTGGCAGATGACAAAAACAGTGAGGCCTGGCAGTACAGCAGGACTTAAGTATTCCAACTACTACTTAAAGATCTACACTAACTCAGAATGTGGCTACAACTCAAATGCTAAACTGTGTGCCTCAGTTTTTCCACTGAAAATGTAATACATTATCTGCCCATCTCTTGTCTTTAGAGAAGCAGTACTGTCTATTAGTTAAGAATACAGTCTCTAACTGGTTCAAATTTTGGCTTTACCACCTACCAACTTTGGTAAGTTAATCTCCTTGTGCCTCAGTTTATTCAACTGCAAAATGTAGTTAACAACAGTACCTATCTCACAGGTTTGCTGTTTAGAAAAATCTTCAGTGCCTGGTAAGTAATAAGCATTCCATAAAAAACAGCTAGTATTATCATTATTTTAAATGAATGAAAAGATTCATCAACTTACTATACTTCTATTACATAGGAAATTACAGGCCCTAATTTTTTTATTTTTTAATCATGTGACTTAACTACTGTTTTTTTTAATATAGTTAAGTACACAGCCAATTATTCCTGCAAAAAATTTACTGTATACCCTGCCACCTAAAACTTATACATTCATCAAGTTTTAGTTAACTTTTCATCAGAATATAAGTGAACTTGCCCAACCAGCCATAAGCGACTTGCATTCATCCACTTCTACTTTCACAGTCATCACCATATGCCTTAACACCATTATTCTTACCTTGACTATCACAATGGCCTCCCAACTGCTCTTCCCCTCCATTCCATTCTTCATGCTGTAGTAGGGTGATCTTTTAAAAACCTAAATCTAATTTCACTCCCCTGCTTAAAAACCTGCAGTGGTACCCAACTGTCCTAAAGAAGTCCAATCTCTTAATGAGAACTGAGAGGTCTGCAAGATCTAGGGCCATCCTTCCTCTCTGGATACTCAGACTATACAGACCTTCTTTCAAACCCGGCCTCAGAGCCTTCACGTATCATGCTCCCCTATCTGGCATAATGCTCTTTCCCCAGTACACCTCGGATCTCAGCTAAAAGGCGATGAGCCTCTGACACCCCAAACAGAATCAGGTCCTATTACATGCTCTCATAACTCTGATCCTTACACTCTTCTCCTCTGCAGCACAAAATAAAACTGCAATCAGATAAATATTTAAATGGCTGTTTAATATTGTCCTTGTCCAATAAAACAGAAACCCCTAGTAAGATTTGGAACCAAGTCTATCGTTTACTAAAACCCAAATGCTTACTTGCCCAATATCTCATACATTGTAGGTGTGCTCAATATACCTGCCTAGTCGAAAAAGTGATGAGATCCATGATAGGGAAAAGCAAATCATCCACAAAACGAGACTAAAGCAGAACATTAGCTGCACTGGATTAAATATGTAAGTTAACATAGGCATTATACTGAAGAGTAAAAACCTATTGCTTAAATATGGGCAAAATAAAGTTAAGACTAAACTTTCCAATGCAAAATTAAGTTTCTTTGTGCATCCTCAGGTGTTATGTGAAACAGGAGGAGTTCAACTTCAGTTACCAGTAAGAAGATACACAACTAAATCAAGACTGCTGCCACATTTGGCATCAACCTCCTCTCTTCTTGGCAGTAACTGCGAGGCCAAGAGTTGAGTTGGCCAGGGAAGAGTGATTTATCCTCCCACATTTAGAAGTGGTCCCTCTACAACAGGCATGCTGTAATGCTAATGGACTTTGAATTCTAACCTTGTCAAACAAGTACCTTCCCTAAGTATTCAAATCACTTTTTAAAAAAACAACTTTAAATGGCATCGCAGTGCAATTCGACTTAGAGAAAACAAAGTTGCTTTTTCAAAAAAAAAGAAAGAAAGAAAGAAAGAAAGCTTTTACACACATAAAAAGTCATTACTTGGAAAATCAGAAGAAACTGATAGGAGGATGATAAGACGCTAAACGCTGAGAGCTGTCGATGGAGGATGGAGGTCGCCCAACATAGTATAATAACTACCACCAAGGCCTGGTGAGCAGCAGCTCCCAACCTAGAGCTGACAATCCCAGGTCCTTGTGAAGCAGGCAGGTTTGACAACGCCAGATCCCTGCTGTCCGGTTCGTCGCGCTGACCCTGCCAATGCAACAAATGCCCCAGACCCTCTCTGCACTGTGATGAGCAGTGGCCCGCTCTCGTTCTGCCCTTCCCTGGAAATGCGCGCAAGAGAGGAGGTGGCAAAAAATCACGTCCACCGGAGGGCTCAGGTAAGGGCTGGGGAGGTCTCAGGGTAACACATTTGGCCCTTTGTTCACCAAGGCAGCAGAGCCCTCGGCGTCCGCGGCTCCTCCTCCCCCACTTCTCCCAGGCGCCAGCGTCTCCCGAGGACAGGCAGCGCGGGCTCGGGCGCCCAGGCTTGGCGGCGGGTCGGGACCCCACGGCCTCGGCGGCGCGCGGCCCCTGCCTTTACCTTGTAGACGTCGCCGTAGGTGCCGCTGCCGATGCGCTGAATCAGCTCGAAGTCCTCCTGCGGGTTCCGGCGGGACAGATCGAAGCCGGGGTTCATGGCGGGCCCCAAGTGCCCCCAGCCTCCCTCCCGGGCAGGTGAGGGGGGGCGCGCTCAGGGGGCCACACGGAGAGAGGGCGCCGCGGCCGGCCCCCGGCTCCCCCGGCGGTCACAATCGCCCGGCTTCACGCTGCTGCGGCCGCCGCCGCCGCCGCTGCCGCCGCTCCCCTCACGCCGCTGCGGACGACGACGAACGGCCTAACCGTCCCCGCCCCTCGCAGCCCGCCGCCGCGCCGAACTCGGTCACACCCACAAGGAGAAGGGAACCATCGCAGCCCCTCGCTCGGGGTGAAACTCCAACATGGCTTCCGCTTTCGCCGCTCCTCCCCCTCCCCTTACTCCGGCTCGTCCAACCTCCTCCCACTTTTCCCGACTCCCGCCCGACTGCGCAGCCGCGATCCCGGAGGGAGCGCTCCAGGCCTGGCGCGCACCCGACCGGTGCGCGTTCCGGCTCCGGGCGCCTGCCTGGCCGGGCCGGCGGCGGAGCAGTTTGGGACTCCAAAGACCTCGGCTTTCCTGCGGACCCGTGCGCAGCCGCTGCCGCCAGACTCTTGAGAAGGTTTGCCTGGCCCAGGGACCGTGGTTGGGACCGGCAGAAAGTGGCTTCTTTTCGTTTCTGATTCCCCTAACTACAAAGTTGGATCTTGCTCTATCTGGTCCTAGTTCCAAGCAGATAGCATAGTGGTCATTTACGAGACAGCCAGTGTCCCGAACTTTATTATTATTACTTCAGAAGCAGCAAAACATAGGATACCACCGAGTGCTACAGCCTTTCTGGGATTGCAGGGAGGGGGTCACTAAACACACCGTGAGGAAAGCCCCCAGGAAAAGTGAGCTGTGCTTGCTCCTGTCCCCGACACTCGGACTCTTGGAGTTGGCCTGCCAGGGTGCAAAGGAGGGCAGGCCAGGAGGGCAGCCAGGGAGGCGTGTGTAGTAGGCAGCGCATGGAAGCTCCAGGGGAACACGCGGAACAGCTGCCCACCATCCCGCGTGGGAGGCAGGCAGAGCGCAGAACTAAAGCAGTGATTGACCTCCCTCTTTGAAGAGGGTTGAATTATCAAAGACGGGCTGGGACTGCACCGGCTGTCAAACAACCCTGCAAAGAAGGGGTGGAGGGTGAAGGGTGGACTAGATCCATTACCGCACCTAAAATATAAACACGTGACGATCCGGAAGCTCTTTAGCGGTGACCTTACCTACCCAAAGCTCCACCCTGCTTAAGACACAGATTGAGTATCTTATCTCTAAACTCTGTGGACTCCAGCTCTGATTGTTAATACTTGCCCAAGAAAGCTTGAGGGTAATGGAAGGTTATCTTTCTATTCCCAATAGACATTTTTAAGAGCTTTAATCAATTAGGGGATGGCCACATTGGATTTTTGCTTCAGAAAAGCTTTCCTAATCCCCTTAGGTACCACACCTTCTAACCACTAACATTCCCTAATACCTCGTGGCTCCTGAGAAACTAGGTCTCATCAAACCTGTTAAGGATAAGTATAATCAAATAATAGTAGAGCAGACTACTTAGAGTTAACTGCTTCATACTTTTAAAAAAATCTTTTCAATCCTTTCCTTATAGCAAAATTTTGTATTTACTAAATTCTCAAATTGTTTACTTTGAGTATCTGTTGACTAAATTGATGTTTGAAAATGGTTATCTCTTCAACTATACAAGTAGCCTTTGTTCCTCAGTAATTTTTGATTATTAAATTTTAAAGCATCAGTAATATGAAAATATCACTTAAATTATTGCCTTAGGAGTACCTATCATTGAATATCTTCTAGATGGATCTACCTTCAGGCTCTGGTATCTTGAGAAATTCCTGACTATAAACGGTATTCCATAGCTAAGGATCTTGCTTTTGCCTGTTTAAGGTACTAGCCCAGGAGCCAGACTGCAGGCCTTCCTTCTGTTTTGTCCACATTTGGAGAACTGTTTGACGTCTTTAGGCCAAATAGGATTGAGATAAGCAGACCTGACAAACTGACCCAAATGGGAACCAGGTCTGCTCTTTTTCTTTGCCCTTTTTTTTTTTTTTTTTTTTTGAGATGGAGTTTTGCTTTTGTCACTCAGGCTGGAGTGCAATGGTATGATCTTGGCTCACCGCAACCTCCGCCTCCCAGGTTCAAGTGATTCTCCTGCCTCAGCCTCCTGGGATTACAGGCTTGTGCCACCATGCCCAGCTAATTTTTGTATTTTTAGTAGAGACGGGGTTTCTCCATGTTGACCAGGATGGTCTTGATCTCTTGACCTTGTGATCCGCCCGCCTCAGCCTTCCAAAGTGCTGGGATTACAGGTGTGAGCTACCGCGCTTGGCTGCCTCTCTGCCTTTTTAATGCTCAGGACTGAATGCTGCACAAGAAAGTTCTAATGATTTCAGTGTTTTGTTTGCTGAGATTATCATCTGTGCAAATAACTTTGCATTTGCATCACTAATAGACTTCTTTCAAAAGGAAAAGACATTTCAGTAGGGCTGGAACAGGCTTTAAAGTTTTGTCTGTTCCATTTTGTCAGGGCCACAGTAGTCCTTTTGAGAAGAGATGAATCGTCATGTAAGAGCCTGATCTGCCATGTGGGTTACCACATAAGTAAAAAGGCTTTTGCAATTAACTGCTCACAAAGAAAATATTTTGTTCTTTGTAATATATGCATGTGGCCAATTCCAGTGCCTTTTCCCCCTATTCTAACAATCCTCAATTTTGCTAGAAGTAACGCTAATGATCGCACTTTCCTAGAATCAGAGAATGAGCTTCCCTCTTCTATGATTAGAATCATTCTTAGAAGTCATCTAATCTTTTTAACTCAGGAACTGTTTCTACAGCATCTCTGCTGGATTTACTGCTGCTTGAATACTTTCAATAAAAGGTGACTCATTGCTTCCCAAAACAACCCACCTCGTTGTGATACACTGCTAGTGAATGATCATAATAACTAAGAGAAAAGTAGTAATTTCTAACATTACTAAGTGCTTACAATATGCCAGGAATGGAGCCAAGTATTTTTCATGTATATTTCATTTAATTCACACAACAACCTGATGGCACAGGTAATATTATCTCCACTTTATGGGGCACAGACAGATTAAGCCGATCAAGGTAACACAGAAGGCTCAAATTTGAACTAAGGCAGTATGACACCAAGGCCAGACTCTTAGCCACTAGTCTATACTCTGCTTATATACAATATACTTTTTAAAAACGTCTCTTATGGTGGCCGGGCGTGGTGGCTCATGCCTGTAATCGCAGCACTTTGGGAGGCCGAGGTGGGCGGATCATGAGGTCAAGAGATCAAGACCATCCTGGCCAACATGGTGAAACCCCGTCTCTATTTAAAAAAAAAAAAAAATTAGCTGGGCATGGTGGCGTGCGCCTGTAGTCCCAGCTACTCGGGAGGCTGAGGCAGGAGAATTGCTTGAACCCGAGAGGCGGAGGTTGCAGTGAGCTGAGATCACACCACTGCACTCCAGCCTGGTGCCTGGTGACAGAGCAAGACTCTGTCTCAAAAAACAAACAAACAAACAAAAAACTTCTCTTATGGTAAGCCAACATCTGCCTCCCTGTAATGTATTTAGGGCAATGCTTATTAGATTCTGGTGGTATTGAATACAGACAAGAAGTCACAATGCCTGCCCTTAAGGATTTTGCAGTCTCATAAAATAGTGTGAGAAGTACAGAGATGGGGCATTAATGCAAACAGAGGAAGATTTAGGAGTGACCCTAAAGCTGAACCTTGAAGAACGCATAGGAGTTAGCCAGACAGATGATGGAAAGTGGTACATGCCAGGCTGGCCACTCAGTGCCTTAAAGCACCTACCCATTTAAGCGTCACACAGCAAGGAACACAAAAAGGCGAAGATAGGCAGCAGTCCCCACCTGCCAGCGTATCCGGGCCATCCTTCTGTTGGCCCATCCTCCATGGGTTTCTGACTTAAGAACTTCTTGATCTCCTGCACAGAATCCCAATTTCACCCTCAGGACTTCTTGTCTGACAACTCACTGGAGTCCCTTCTTTGGCCTATTAACCTCAGCACTCCTCGTTTAACATAACCACCACTCACATTTTCAGTACATCAGCTGCTCTGGAAACAAGATACTGAGCAAGCCTAAGCTCAAAAAAACACTACAAGCAGGACATCCACCAGAAGATTAGATGACTTCTAAGAATGCTTCTAATCATAGAAGAGGGAAGCTCTTTCTGATTCTAGGAAAGTATGATCATTAGTGTTACTTCTAGCAAAACTGAGGATTCTTAGAATGGAGGAAAATCACACAGAGACATATATGTGAAATAATATAGCACATACAACAGACAATTGTGCCTAAATTCTAAAGACAGAGGGAGATGGTGGCAATGGGGCTAAAAAAATCAGATTTCTTTTTTTTAATTAAAAAATTTTTATTTATGGCCAGGTCTAGTGGCTCATGCCTGTAATCCCAAAATTTTGGGACGCCAAGACAGGCAGATCACCTGATGTCAGGAGTTCGAGACCAGCCTGGCCAACATGGTGAAACCCCACCTCTACTAAAAAAAATACAAAAATTAGCCAGGAGTGATAGTGCATGCCTGTAACTATTCGGGAGGCTGAGGCATGAGAATCACTTGAACCTGGGAGGCAGAGGTTGCAGTAAGCTGAGATTGCACCACTGCACTCCAGCCTGAGTGACAGAGTGAGACTCTGTCTCAAAAAAAAATGTATTTATGTATTTCATTTCTCCCCAGCTTTATTGAGGCATAACTGACAAAAATTGAATGTATTTACAGTGTACAATGTGATGTTTTGATATATGGGTATGTTTTGAAATCATTACCACAGACCAGCTGGAAAAATTTACTTACAAAATTCAAACATGCTTAAGAAAAATTTATACTTTTTTAAAAAAGTCAGAAGCTGGCTTGTGAAGAGCTTGTTTTCAGGTGGGTTATTGTGTGTTTAAGCTGCAGAGAGCTCCAAAAGATTATACAGCCAACCTAGTACAGCTCTGAACTGGGCTACGTAGGTTTAAATCTTTTCTCTGTTCCATTACTGAAAAACCTTGAGAAGTTACTTAAAACTATGACTTTTGATTAATCAAAAAGAAAATACATGGAAAAGTAGTGCTGGGCACTACAGTAACCCCATAGAATATTAATTACTATTATTTTGAGTGTTCTAAAGACATTCTAATGATGCAAGTCTTAACGATGTCAGTTCTAAAGATGACAGCCATGGAGATGGAGATGAAGATATGATTTAGGAAGCAATTGCTATAACATATATAAGAGACTCTGAATTAGGTTCTGGAGTGCTGAGAATGGATAAAAGAGAAATAACTCAAGAGATAACTGGGAGATAGAATTCACAGGCTTGGGGGAGTGAGGAAGCAGGGGGAAACATTAGTGACTTGCAGGCTTGTGGCTTAGACAATTGGGAGGGTCATGATAGCATTTGCCATAATAAAGGGAACTGGTATAATTTGGGGAAGGGTTTTTGTACTGGCTTAAAGTAGATGATCTGTTTTATAGCTAAGTTTGAAGTGCTCGACTGGAAATGTAAAATTAGTGATAAAAATGTAGATCTGAAATTTAGAAACACTCTCAGGACTAATATTTAGATATGGGGAATTTTAATTCAGAAAAATTTATTGAATATTGATATGGTTTGGCTGTGTTCCCACCCAATTCTCATCTTGAGCTATAGTTTCTGTAATCCTCACCTGTAGTGGGAGGGACCTGGTAGGAGGCAATTGAATCATGGGGGCAGTTTCTCCCATGCTATTCTCATGATAGTAAGTTCTCACAAGATCTGATGGTTTTATAAGGGGCTTCTTTCTTCACTCCACTCTCATTCTTCTCTCTCCTGCCGCTATGTGCAGAAGGACATGTTTGCTTCCCTTTCTGCCATGGTTGTTAAGTTTCCTGAGGCGTCCCCAGCCATACAGAACTGTGAATCAATTAAGTCTCTCTCCTTTATAAATTACCCAGTCTTGGGTATGTCTTCATAGCAATGTGAGAAGGAACTAATACAAGCATTTGTCATGTGTCAAACACTATATTAGATTATGATGATGCAATAGGGCATGGTCTCTGAACTTGAATTGAGAATACAGAAAAGTTCGCAGGTAATTACTTCACAGTGAGAGAGGTACAGGGAAGCAGAGCCGAAAGAAATATTAGATGCCCCTGGGGCTAATAATTTGGCTCTTTTTGAAACCAATATATGTGTTTTTAAATTTTGAAACCAATATATGTGTTTTTAAATTTTCTTTAAATAAACTTTTTTTTGAGACAGGGTCTCACTTAGTCACCCAGGTTGGAGTGCAGTAGCATGAACATGACTCACTGCAGCCTTAGCCTCCCAGGCTCCAGAGATCCTCTCACCTTAGTCTCCTGAGTAGCTGGAACTACAAGCACACACACCATGCCTGGCTAAGTTTTCTTTATTTTTTGTAGAGATGGGGTCCCATGATGTTGCCCAGGCTGATGTCAAACTCCTGGGCTCAAGCGATCCTCCTGTTTTGGCCTCCCAAAGGGCTGAGATTATAGGCATGAGCCACCACAACCAGCCTAAACCAGTATTTTAAAAAACAGGTACTCAATATTTATTTACAAGTGAGGGAGAGCTTTGCCTTGCAGTGGGTGGAGATGAGAGTTCTCATGTGGCAACTTTCAACCTCCACTTTTATTCTGAGCAATTCAGCTCAGTTCTCAGATTTGCATACCCTCTAACAGTGTTTCTCAATGGAGGTTTTATTAGCATTTTGGGTGGAACAATTTTTCCATGTGTGGGATGATCCCATGCATCATAATATCCCTGCCTGCCCCGTGTCAATACTGCTCCCAACCATACTGACATCAACAAAAATAGCAACACAAATTTTTGAATGCCCAAGGTTTGGCTGGGAGGGTGGGAAGGGTGGTTGGATTGAGAATGTTTGCCTAGCATGTCCCTTGGGAGATCTGTCACCCACTCCAGTCTGTTTATCAAGGTATTACTTTCAATCCCATACAATATATTTGCTGAGAGAAGCTCTGATATATAAAATATTATCTGTGTTATTACATTTCCAATGTCCCAGTGACGTTATTTCACTTCCCTCTATAGATTCACAGCCAACATTCCACTTCCACCTGCCCCTTATCATGTACTTCCTGGGACCACTTAGGAGAGCACCAAGTGTAGTCTTTGTAAGTTTTAAAGTCTTCACAGAGGAAGGAACATCTAAGCTGATACTTAAAAGACAAGTAGAGAATTAACCAGGCAAAAAAGTATACTACACACCAAAGGTAGAAAGTTTACATTCAAAGACATGAACATAGTTCTATTTATGGTGAATATGGTAACAGATGAGTCTGGAATGGTAAGCAGAAACCAGTCTATGTTGGAGCATATAAATTGTGTTAAATGTTTTTTTTTTCTTTTCCTTTTTTTTTTTAAACTGAGAACAAAAGGGAGCTATTGATGAGTTTTGGACATGTGAATAACATGATCTTATTTGTGACTTGGAAATATTTCACTAGCTGCAGTGTGAAGAATGAACTGGAGACAGGTGGCAAGACTGGAGACATGATATGACAGTAATCAGGAGACCTTTGCAATGGTGTAGGTAAGGGAAATGGTGACCTGAATTAACATCTAGAGTGCATATCAACATACAGTGATGGTATATTGGAAATTGTGAGTTGAGGTTAATTCTCATAGGGAAAATGTATGGAATAGGCAGAAAATG
This sequence comes from Aotus nancymaae, assembly GCF_030222135.1. Lineage (NCBI taxonomy): Eukaryota > Metazoa > Chordata > Mammalia > Primates > Aotidae > Aotus > Aotus nancymaae. The sequence goes on from NW_026988471.1 coordinate 38,229,015, forward strand.
GGTTCCTACAAAACCCCAACACTTAGGGTGTGAGCAAAGTAAGAGAATTTAGCAAAGAAAAGGCCAAGGAGGTGGGACCCAATGTGATATATGGTAATGGAATTGTATGGTACCTATTGGAATGAACCAGTCAGATTCCCTCCAGGGAGGTACTTGCTATATGGCATGTGATTAGCTGACAGCCTCCCACCACCATGCCTTTGGGAACTATCACAGGATTTACACAGAGGTCTCCCTCTCTCTAGAAGCCCCTAGCCAATGCCAGAGAATCGCTATAGTTGTCCAGTGCAGTTTCTTCTGATGGGCAGTCTTTGCTCTGGGGTCCCCACTGGCCTAATTGAGCCTTTCTCAGAGCCGCCTGGCAGTCAGACTCTCTACCCAATCCTTCCTTCTGTTCCCTTCATGGTATTAAGATGTGGATTGCAATTTGACACTCTTTCTTCCTGCTGCTACTTTTTCTCCTTATCCTTCACAAGTGCTTTCACAGATTTCTTGCACTTCAATTCAATCTTACTATCTACTGAAGTAGTACAAATGGTATCAATGAAACAAAACAAAATTTTAAGGAGAGTCAATCAAGAGTGTTAAATACCAAAGAGAGACTGGGAAAGTGGGGGACAGAAAAGTATTATTAGTTGTCATTGTGGAGATCAGTGCTGACCTTAACTATTAAAGTTCATATTTTCTCTTCTGCTATTGTGTCCCCTCTTAGTTATATTCTCCCAAATCCCCTTCAACCTTTCTCATCCATCATGAACTCCATACATCTCATCTGCATCCCTTCATATGGACACATTTAATTTGTTAATATCTTTCAGAGTAAACACTGGCAAAGAATTGAACTCAGTATTTCAAAAGCAGTCTGGTCAATGTTTACTATGGGGGGATTATAACTACCTATTACCAGAACACTAAATTATAGCCTAAACTTATATCCAATTTTTTATAGCCTAACAAACTCAGGGTCGCTGTACTGCTCAACTCTGGGGATGCCATTCATACTGTTATCTGTAATTCTGAAATCCTCAACCCCAAACTGGTCCCTTGGTCCTGACTAAGAAAAATCTCCAAAAATTGTATTTGCCCCCTTCTAAGTCAGATACCATCACAAGCATTCTTGAGCTCACACTGTCATAAAGTGTTAGGGACAAGAAACCTGGTCTCATGCATCTTACTGTGAAGTTTCTGCCCTGTCATCAATCTATCAGGCAAGATGTTATCTTCTCACCTCCAGGCAAATGTAACACCGCCACCAACAAAACTGAGCACCCAGTACCTCTACATTGTGTTGCTACCAGGTGAGATGCTGAAAGCACAAAAGAACTATCTAGAGGAGAATCTCTCATCTTCTTGGGAAGCCAAGATTTCAAATGATGTCTTTTCAGACTCAACCATTCCTAGTGGTGCCGACTATGTCAAAAATAGACTGGCCAGGCGTAGTGGCTCACGCCTGTAATCCCAGTACTTTGGGAGGCCAAGGAGGGCAGATCACCTGAGGTCAGGAGTTCAAGACCAGCCTGACCAACATGGAGAAATCTTGTTTCTACTAAAAATACAAAATTAGCTGGGTGTGGTGGCACATGCCTGTAATCCCAGCTACTAGGGAGGCTGAGGCAGGAGAATCACTTGAACCCGGGAAGCAGAGGTTGTGATGAGCCGAGATCACGCCATTGCACTCCAGCCTGGGCAACAAGAGTGAAACTCTGTTCCCCCCCCAAAAAATAGACAACAAAACATGGTCACGTACTGCATGACAACATTTCAGTCAACAACAAGCTTCATATATGACAGTGGTCCCTTAAGATGATAATGGAGGGCCAGGCACGGTCACTCACGCCTGTAATCCCAGCACTTTGGGAGGCCCAGGCAGGCGGATCATGAGGTCAGGAGTTCGAGACTACCCTGACCAACATGGTGAAACCCCGTCTCTCCTAAAAATAAAAAAATTAGCTGGGTGAGGTGGTGTGTGCCTTTAATCCTAGCTACTCAGGAGGCTGAGGCAGGAGAATCTCTTGAACCTGGGAGGCAGAGGTTGCAGTGAGCCAAGATGGCATTACTGCACTCCAGCCTGTGTGACAAAGCAAGACTCCATCTCAAAAAAAAAAAAATAAAGATTATAATGGAGCTGAAAAATTCCTGTTGTCTACTGATACCATAGCTGGTGTAATATAATAGTTCAATGCATTACTTACATATATGTGGTGATGCTGGTGTAAAACCTACTGTGCTGCCAGTCATGTAAGCATTCAGTGCTTATAATTATGTATAATACATAATACTCAATAATGATAATTTATGACTATGCTGTTGGTTTATATATTTACTATACTATTTATCTTTATTTTAGAGTGTACTCCTCTTACTCATTTTTTTTTTAAGTTAACGGTAAAAGAGCCTCAGGCAGGTCCTTCAGGAGGTATCTAGAAGAAGGCATTGTGATCATAGAAGATGACAGGTCTGTGTGTGTTATTGTCCCTAAAGATATTCCAGTGGGGTCCGGGCGTGGTGGCTTATGCATCTAATCCCACTACTTTAGGAGGCCGAGGCAGGAAGATTGCTTGAGCCTTGGAGTTCAAGACCAGCCTGAACAACATAGTGAGATCTTGTCTCAAAAAAGTTTTTTTTAAAAAAACCATCCAGCAGGACAATATGTGAAGGTGGAAGACGGTGATATTGATGATCCTGACCCTATATAAACCTAGGCCAATGTTTGTGTTTGTGTGTTTGTTTTTAACAAAAGTATTTAAAAAGTAAAAAAAAAAAATTTAATTTAAAAATACAAAAATGCTTATAGAATAAGTATATAAAGAAAGAAAAGACTGAACATGGTGGGATGCTCTGTAATCCCAGCTACATGGGAGGCTGAGGCAGAAGGATTATTTGAGTCCAGGGGTTCAACTAGCCCTGAAAGAAAATATTTTTGTACAGCTATATCATCTGTATGTTTTAAGCCAAGTGTTATTATGAGTTAACTTTTTTTAAAATTTAAAAATATATAAAGAGGTAGTGGCTCACACCTGTAATCTCAGCATTTGGGGAAGCTGAGGTGGGAGGATTGCTTGAGCCCAGGAGTTTAAGACCAGACTGGGAAACACAGGGAGACCCCATGTCTATAAAAAATTTTTAAAAAAATTAGCTGGGCATAATGGCTCATGCTTGTAATCCCAGCACTTTGGGAGGCTGAGGCAGGTGGATCACGAGGTCAGGAGTTTGAGACCATACTGGCCAACATGCTGAAACCCTGTCTCTACTAAAGATAAAAACGATTAGCTGGGTATGGTAGCACACACCTGTAATTCCAGCTAGTCAGGAGGCTGAGGCAGGAAATTCGCTTGAACCCGGGAGGTGAAGGTTGCAGTGAGCTGAGATTGCGCCGTTGCACTCCAGCCTAGGTGACAAGACTAAGACTCTGTCTCAAAAAAATAAATAAATAAATAAAATAAATAAAAATAAAAATAAACCAGACCTGGTTGTGCATGTCTGTGGTACCAGCTACTTGGGAAGTTGGGGTGGGAGGATCACTCCATTCTAGGAGGTTGAGGCTGCAGTGAGCTGTGATCATGCCACTACACTCCAGCCTGGGTGATGGAGTGAGACCCTGTCTCAAAAAACAACTAAACAAAATTGCAGTAAACTAAGATAAATCTATTATTGAAAAAAATGTGTATAAATTTAGTGTAGCCTAAGCATACAGTGTTTATAAAGTCTACAGTAGCATAGAATAATGTCCTAGGCCTTCACACTCACTCACTACTCACTCAAGGACTTACCCAGAGCAACTTCCAGTCCTGCAAGCTCTATTCATGGGAAGTGTCCTATACAAGTTTACCATTTTTTAATCTTTCATACTGTATTTTTCACTGTCTTTTCTATGTTTAGATACACAAATATTGTGTCACAATTGCCTACAGTATTCAATACAGCAACATGCACTACAGATTTGTGGCTTAGGAGCATTAGGCGACACCATATAGCCTAGACGTGTAGTAGGCTCTACCCTCTAGGTTTGTGTAAGTACACTCTATGATGTTCATACAACAATGAAATCACCCAATGACACACTTCTCAGAATTCATCCCTGTCACTGAGCGACACATAAGAGTATTGAAGAACGCTAAGGAAGTACAGGCTGGGTAAGAGACAGACTGAGCAATGGTGGAGATCATTTTTTTGTAAAATCCTTCTTATATTTATGTGTTATACCATGATAGATTAGAGCATAGTGTTTCCCTGATTCCATTTTATGTAACATCCAGCCTAGAATTCCCCTCAGATGCCTCTGCTTAAGAGGTGTTGCACTGTGTCCTAGTTCCCAAATACAGAGTGCTGTTGGGCCAGACTGAGCTGGCCCAGAACACATATAGTCACATACATTGTGTTTCCAGAGTCATTCACTGCCCCAGAGTGGTATCCTGCTGCCCTTTTCACTAGAAGCTTTATTGTACATTACTATTTCTCTCCTAGGAGGACTTCACCCCTGCAACAAAACCTGTACAGTAGTAAAGCAAATCTATTTGTAGATTAAGAAAGTTCATCTTTTTTTGAAAAAAATCATCCACTAATTTGGTTTAAACCTGGATTGGAGTTTTTCTTTCTCAAAACAGATTAAAACTAGAAACAAAAGCTCGGTTAAAATAGTTCAAATACCAGGAGTTTTCCATTACTCCTATCCCCTGCTCACAGTTCAAGGTCAATGGGAAGGTAATTCATTTCTCAAACTGACCCAGATCTCTGCCCCAGGAAACATATCCATTTGCTGGGTCTGAGCTCGTGGCAAAGCCTGTCTGAATCAAGGTATGCCTTTTCTTAGTATTAGAGCCAGACCTTCAGCCTGGGATCATATCATCTGGGTTACTTAGAGATACTTTAAAAATATATATTGTTTTTATTTTTTTGAGATGGGGTTTTGCTCTTGTTGCCCAGGCTGGAGTGCAGTGGCACAATCTCGGCTCACTGCAACCTCCACCTCCCAGCTTCAAGCAATTCTCCTGTCTTAGCCTCCCAAGTAGCTGGGATTGCAGGTACGTGCCACTACGTCCAGCTAATTTTTTAGTATTTTTTGTAGAAACGGGATTTCATCATGTTGGCCAGGTTGGTATTGAACTCCTCACGTCAGGTGATTCATCCACTTCAGCTTCCCAAAGTGTAGGGATGACAGGTGTGAGTCACCGCACCCAGCCAAAAATAAATATCTTTAAATTAGTAGTTAAACATAAATTAGTAGTTAAATTGTAGTATGACCTTTCTCAGCTAGGCATCTGATACTATCAAGATAGTTTTAGCATGTGTGGATGGAATAAATGTTCTCATTGTAAAATAAACAAAAGAAAGGAAATTCATGAAAGTTTCTCCATCACTTTGTATTTTATTTACAAATGGTTAAGCTTGTATATGAAATTTTTGAATAGCCTCTTTCAAATTTAAGTGTGGAGCTGTTTATGGCCAGTCTATGTCTATCTCAATGTCTGGAAAGGTTTCTATGAAGTTGTGATGCCTAAAAGCATAACGCTTTTGCATTGCTGATGATGGTATTTAGGGTTCATGTATCCTCTCACCTAAGGAGAACATTATTCTGTCATTCCACATAAACTCAAAACACCTATCTGCAAATCTGAGTGCAGTCTGTTTTCTGCTATGTGGTGTGCAAGCTCTTAATTAGTCTCTCTGGCCCCAGTCTCTTCCTCTTCTGATAATACCACACCTGGCCAACAAACATGCCTCCAAAATGCCAACAATGAAAAATGGAAGTTCTGAGGTGAAGCTAAATTTGGAATAAATGTGAGTTTACATTTAGGCATGCTGACTTTGAGGAAATGAGAGGGCATTCAAGGAGGAGCTATTGCAAGGATAGTGACAGATTCTGAATACGAAGTATGAGAGGGTAAATTGAGTCATACAGATAGAGACCATAGTTGGAGTTGTGAGATCTCTGACTGAGGCCTGAGAGTATAGAGTGTTGGTGAGCAACCTTTTTTTTTCTTTTCTTTCTTCTTCTTTTTTTTCTTTTTAAACAATGGACTTTTAAAAGTAACAGAGATGGACCTTATTTTTGTAAACATTCAAAGTAAAGATAACATCATTGAATTCAATGACAAAAATGTACACTTTAGGATGGTTTAGTGAAGTATGACTATGCTTCCTCCAGGCAAGTGTTTTCTGACATTTCCTTGATACATATGTGGCATGGGATTTAGGGAATGGATAGTGGACGTCTTAGTGGAGAACTGAGAGAAGAAGGGGAGCCATTTCAACTTTCAAAATGTTGAAAGAAGGAAGAAGGGAGAAAATAAGCAAAAGTCCAACAAACTAAGTACTTGTAAAGGATGTTTGAGAATTATAGAGAGTAGAATGGAACTCAAACGTGGCTCTATACAATGAATGGGTTCCTCTTTGATGTTTTTTTCAGAGTTGGAAGTAAAGGTTAGAATACCTTTTAAAAATTGCTATGTATCTTGGCTAGACACAGTGACTTATGCCTGTAATCCCAGCACTTTGGGAGGCTGAGGCAGGTGGATATCCTGAGGTCAGGAGTTTGAGACCAGTCTGGCCAACATGGTGAAACTCCGTCTCTACTAAAAATACAAAAATTATCTGGGTGTGGTGGTGTGCGCCTATAATAACAGCTACTTGGGAGGCTGAGGCAGGAGAATCACTTGAACCTGGGAGGCGGAGGTTGCAGTGAGCCAAGATCACACCACTGCACTCCAACTGGGGCAACAAAGTGAGACTCTGTCTCATAAGTAAATAAATAAATAAAATTACTGTGCATCTCTATATGTGACTCTGAGCAGAGTCTCAGACATAATGGGACTCCATGATTTATTAGGGTTACAAGAAGAATGCCAATGAGAAACTTGGCAATGCTTTTGAACCACTAAAATGTTATCTGGTCATATCTAAGATGTCACAACACAGAAGCAGCTTTCTAATCTTTTATACCTTAATTTCCATGGCTCTTTAGAGTTTATAAATGTCTTCACATTTATATCTTATTTTATCTTCGGAATGACTTCTTGAATTGTTATCCATAATTTATAAATGGGGAAATTGAAGCTTAGAGAAATGAAAGCTAGAAGCAGATCAGAGTTTATAATTAGTTCCAGTCAATTTAACATCTACTCAGCCTTGATCTGAGTTTCAGTTTATACTAGATATTGGGAATGCAAAAATTAAGGACTGCAACCAGTCCTCAACCATTACACCATTACTTTCTTTGCTCTTCCTAAATTCTCTCCCAGAGGTTTGATATCCACCCTTAGCTTGGGTTGGGTTGCTTCATCATGAGATACAATACTGAGCATCACCTACACAAACAACCAGATTACGGAAAGTATTGACTCCAGGGTACTCTAGCAGTTCCACACCTATGATATAATTGCAAAGGTGGCTGGCTAGACACAGTGGTTCATGCCTGCAATCCCTATGCTTTGGGAGGCCAAGTCAGGAGGATTGTTTGAGGCCAAAAGTTTGAGGCTGTAGTGAGCTATAGTTTTGCCACTGTATCCCTGAGCAAGACCCTGTATCGAAACATAAAAAATAAAAAGAATTGCAAAGGTAAAGGCAATAGGGGAACTCTTATATAACCACATTAGAAGGCAGTTCAGCAAAATCTAATAAGCTAAAGATGCCTTTATCTTACAATCTAGCAATTTTACTTCTCCATGTAGAAACTCTCCTTTGAACATACAAGAAGATGGGTAAATGAATTTTCATTAAAGCATCATGTCTAACAGAAAAATAATTGGAATTGATGTAAGTTTCCATCCATCTGAGAATGGATAAGTAAATTGTTCTGTGATCACACAGTGGAATATAACATATTAGTTAAAATAAATGAACTAGAACTGGAATTAAAATATGCAGAAATCTCAAAAAATGCAATGCTGAGTGAAAAAGAAAGTAGCAGAAAATACATGACATATGCTACTGATTAAGTTTAAACACATAAAATAATACTAGATATTTTTATCTGTGATAAGCATTTTAGAATATTCATTGTAGTGATAAACGTCATACTCAAGATAGTTGTTATACCCTGTTGAAGAAAAAAAGATTATCATATAGCATGCAGAAGGCTTTAGCTGATTCTGTGTTGGTTCTTCAAAAAAAAAAAAAAAAGAATCTGAAGCAAATATGGCACAAGTTAATATTTGACAAAGATGAGTGGGAGGAAAAAAGTTTGTTATTCTATATGTTGATGCTTGAAATATTTAAAGATGTATATCGCTCCTAGACTTTGGAATTCTTGGCTTTTGTGTTTGTGTGTGTGTGTGTGTGTGTGTGTGTGTGTGTGTGTGTGCGCGCGCGCGCGCAGAATTTTCTTTCTTTTTCCTCTTCCCATATTGAAATTCCTTCCATTCTTTGATAACTAGCTTGTCTCACCACCTTACTGAGAATTTCCATGATGACTTTGTCAGTTCACACTGTGTTCTCCTTTTTTTAAGACAGTATCTTGCTCTGTCGCCCAGGCTGGAGTGCAGTGGTGCAATCTCGGCTCACTGCAACCTCTGCTTCCCGGGTTAAAGCGATTCTTCTGCCTTAGCCTCCCAAGTAGCTGGGACTACAGGCACGTGCCACATGCTTATTTTTGCATTTTTACTAGAGATGGGGTTTCACCATATTTGCTAGGCTGGTCTGGAGCTCCTGACCTCATGATCTGCTTACCTTGGCCTCCCAAAGTGCTGGGATTACAGCTGTGAGCCTCCGTGCCCAACCATGTTCTCCTTTTTTTTTTGGATTTATTTATTTAGAGACATGGTCTCGCTCTGTCACCCAGGCCTTGGAGTGCAGTACGATCATAACTCACTGCAGCCTTGAACTCCTAACCTCAAGTGATCCTCCCACTTCAGCTTCTCAAGTAGCTTAGACAACAGACACGTACTACCATGCCTGGCTAATTAATTTTTTTTTCTTTTTTTGTAGAGGCAGTCTTGCTTTGTTGTCCAGGCTGGTCTTGAATTCCTGGGCTCGGGTGATCCTCCCGTCTTGGTCTCCCAAAAGTGCTAAGATTACAGGTATGAGCAACCATGCCCAGCCTTCTCCAGCCTTCTCCCTTTTTTAAAACCCCTTCTAGGTCTATACAGTTCTCTTGCATATATGTTTGTATCACTAGTTTTTTTGATGTTGTTGTTTAAATATATGTTGTCTTGTATTACTATTTGACGTTAATATACATAAATCTCATTTCTCCAATTATATTGTAACAGTGTTAAGAGCAGAGACAATGTCTTCAACTTTGCTAATTCTTCCTCAGTGCCTAGCAGAGCCTAACCAAATACTTATTAAAGTGTTATATTTACCAATAATTATAACCCTTCCTACAAAACCTTTACATAGAAAGTTTAAAATAATAATTTGACCTACATTTGCTTTTATTTTCCCAGAAAGAGAATGCTAATGAAATGTGAAATGACCAAAGATCTGGCAGCAGAAGTGAAAAGAAAAAATAACAGGTTTGTATATTACACATTCTAGATAATCAGCTCTTGAATGATTAAGTGTGGGAGATGTCTTATGGTGAAAAGCAGACTTTTAAAGCTCATTTTATGACCATGGAATTGTTGTATTGATCATTTCCAGTTTTCAGATGATCCTATGCCAAACTTACACATTATTTTGGAAAAATACAATTCTCTTATGATATGCCGTGTAACCACATACAAACGTACCTTGTGATTGTTCTGCCTTCACATCAATATTGATTAGACTAGATATGGGAATGGTGGTCTGGGGAAGCTAAGAAACAAGAATTATTACACCTGTGGAACCAGGAAGGAATTTTGAAGAAAAAAAATTACCTTGAGTTCAATATACTCTTGGTATATCATGTAAAAAGTGCTTGGGGCTTGAAGCAGCCACTTGAAATTCAGGTTTACCTGAAACCTCAGAATGAAAAGTTAGTCTATCCTAGTCCAGATGAAAGCTAAAGAGCACAGGAAATAGTAAGAGGTCTGGACTACATTGTTTCTCCTTGGAATTGAAAGTAAGGATCTAAGAAGAAGACATGTTTAGGAATCAGTATGGTTACTTTTAGCAAAAGGGTCAGTTTCCATGGTCTGGGTCAAAATTACTACCATTTAGTCACTGGAGCTTTTCCTAATGGACTTTAATAATGTTTTAATTAAACCAGGCCACCGTCTCATGGTTCTTTGGGATAGGTGCTACAACATCCAACACAGAGTTCTCTAAAGTAAACTACCTACATCTGTATTTATGACTGCATTTTAAACTTTGCAGTATATTTCTAAAATTACTACTCCCCTCTAGCCCTATGTCATTTGCCTGGCAAAGAAAACAAAGGGTACAAAAATATCTTGCAATTTGGTGAGGGATTTATATATTCCTTTATGTTCACCCCATTTGTAGATATTAATGTTGAAGCAAAATCCTAAAGCAACATGACCAGAGTATTGTTGCAGTCATCATGAGCCTTATCATTGGTCTCTGCAGTTTTTTCTTTCCTCCAATAAATAGATGTAAGAAAAATAATGGTATATAGAGAATACATATTATTAATATATTGGATTCTTAAAAGTTCCTAAGTCTAATTGTTTGTAGCCTAGAATTAATTTCCCATGGAAATAGTGTAGTTAATTATGGGTAGATGCCAAGGCGGGGCCACAAAACCTCATATAATATTAGTAGGTGTGGCAGGATAAATTGATTGAGAAACTATATTTTATTTTCTTGTCTATTGGCTCATGGAAAAAGGAGAAGTATTTCTTTTTCCCTTCTCCTCTTAGAGGGAGGGTTAAGCTGTGGTGATTCTCTAATGCTTAAGCCCATGGAGGCAGAAGATTCCATGACTTGGAACAGGAAAGACTCCAAGAAAAGGGAAATGGGCTGATGTCAGGAGAATTTAGGTCTCCTGCACCTGTCTGGAGAGAACCAGCCAGGAGTCAGTTTCTATAAATGGTGAGGGCCTATGTCCACTCCCAAATAGACCAAAATGATATAGATGTCCAAGGAGGATGTCAGCAAGATTATCTTGTCTCAGAAGTGATAAAAATACTAAATTACACAAGGATTATAATAAACCAAGTGTGAATGTTGTAAACTCTAGATCACCATTAAAAGAATAATAAAAATATTTATAACTGACATAATATGGAAATAGTAAAAGGGAGAAAGGATAGTTAATTAAAAATAATTAAGCTAAAGGAGGGCAAGAAAAGAGATAAAAAGGAGCAAGTAATAAGTGGGGCAAAAAGAAAAATAGTAAAATGGTAGCTATGAACCCAAATATCTCATTAAGTAACTTAAAATTAAATATAAATTAATTATAAATTAAAAATATTAAATAAAAATGGCATAATATGCTAAAAGATTGTCATACTGGTTAAAATAAATGGATATGCTTTTTTACAAAAGATACAATAGTAAAAGAATAGAAAAAAACATGTTATGCGACAGCTATCCCCCCAAAAGCTTTTATAGCTGTACAATAACGTACACAGTAGACTTCAAGTAAAGAAACATTATTAGAAATAAAGTGGGATATTTTACAACAATAATATCAATCAGAAAGATACAAGTCTAATTCTGTGTACAGCAGCAATATACTTTAAAATATATTAATTAAAAACCACAATGAGAAATAGATCTACAATAACAGTAAAATATTTTCAGTAACCAATAAAAAATAGACACAAATTAAGGACAAAAACCACATGATTATCTCAATAGATGCAGAAAAGGCCTTTTACAAAATTTAGCACCCTTCATGCTAAAAATTCTCAATAAACTAGGTATTGATGGAACGTATCTCAAAGTAATAAGAGCTATTTATGACAAACCCACAGCCAATGTCATACTGAATGGGCAAAAACTAGAAGCATTCCCCTTGAAAACTGGCACCAGATGGGGATGCCCTCTCTCACTACTCCTATTCAACATAGTATTGGAAGTTCTGGTCAGGGCAATCAGGCAAGAGAAAGAAGTAAATGGTGTTCAAGTAGGAAAAGAGGAAGTCAGATTGTCTCTGCAGAGGACATGATTGTATATTTAAAAAACCCCATTGTCTCAGCCCCAAATCTCCTTAAGCTGATAAGCAACTTCAGCAAAGTCTCAGGATACAGATCAATGTGCAAAAAATCACAAGCATTCCTATACACCAATAATAGACAGAGCAGCAAATCATGAGCGAACTCCTATTCACAATTGCTACAAAGAGAATAAAATACCTAGGAATACAACTAGGTATTCCTAGGTATTTTAGGATGTGAAGGGATGTGAAGGAACTCTTCAAGGAGAACAACAGACCAGTGCTCAAGGAAATAAGAGGACACAAACAAATGGAAAAACATTCCATGCTCGTGAATAGGAAGAATCAGTATTGTGAAAATAGCCATACTGTCCAAAGTAATTTATAGATTCAATGCTATCCCCATCAAGCTACCATTGACTTTCTTCACAGAATTAGAAAAAACTACTTTAAATTTCATATGGAACAAAAAAAGAGCCCACATAGCCAAGAGACTCCTAAGCAAAAAGAACAAAGCTGGAGGCATCATGCTACCTGACTTCAAACTATACTACAAGGCTACAGTAACCAAAACAGCATGGTACTGGTGCCAAAACAGATATATAGGCCAACAGAACAGAACAGAGGCCTCAGAAATAACACCACATATCTACAACCATCTGATCTTTGACAAACCTAACAAAAACAAGCAATGGGGAAAGGATTCCCTATTTAATAAATGGTGTTGGGAAAACTGGCTAGCCATATGCAGAAACCTGAAACTGGACCCCTTCCTTACGCCTTATATAAAAATTAACTCAAGATGGATTAAAGACTAAAATGTAAGACCTAAAGCCATTAAAACCCTAGAAAAAAAACCTAGGCAATACCATTCAGGACATAGGCATGGGCAAAGACTTCATGACTAAAACACCAAAAGCAATGGTAACAAAAGCCAAAGTTGACAAATGGGATCTATTTAAACTAAAGAGCTTCTGCACAGCAAAATAAACTATCATCAGAGTGAACAGGCAACCTATAGAATGAGGGAAAATTTTTGCAATCTATCCAGCTGACAAGGGACTATTATCCATGATCTACAAAGAACTTAAACAAATTTACAAGAAATAAACAACCCCATCAAAAAGTGGGTGAAAGATATGAACAGGCGCTTCTCAAAAGAAGGCATTTATATGGCCAACAAACATATGAAGAAAAGCTTGTCATCATTGGTCATTAGAGAAATGCAAATCAAAACCACGATGAGATACCATCTCACACCAGTTAGAATGGTGATCATTAAAAATCAGGAAACAACAGATGCTGGAAAGGATGGGAAGAAATAGGAAGACTTTTACACTGTTGATGGGAGTGTAAATTAGTTCAACCATTGTGGAAGACAGTATGGCAATTCCTCAAGGATCTAGAACTAGAAATACCATTTGACCCACCAATACCATTACTGGTATATACCCAAAGGAATATAAATCATTCTACTTTAAAGACATGTGCACACGTATGTTTATTGTGGCACTGTTCTCAATAACAAAGACTTGGAACCAACCCAAATGCCCATCAGTGATAGACTGGATAAAGAAAATGTGGCACATATACACCATGGAATATTATGCAGCCATAAAAAAGGATGAGTTCATGTCCTTTGCAGGGACATGGATGAAGCTGGAAACCATCATTCTCAGCAAACTAATACAAGAACAGAAAACCAAACACCATATATTCTCACTCATAAGAGGGAGTTAAACAATGAGAACACATGGGCACAGGGAGAGGAACATCACAGGGCCTGTTGGGGGTGGGAGACTAGGGGAGGGATAGCATTAGGAGAAATACTTAATGTAGATGATGGCTTGATGGATGCAGCAACCCACCATGGCATGTGTATACCTCTGTAGCAAACTTGCACATATACTGTAAAACTTAAAGTATAATCAAATAAATAAATAAGAAAGAAAACATAAAATTTAAGCAACATGATTAACAGAATTTACAAAATTGATATATATTGAATATTTCACCAAACAACTACAGAATTCATTTTCATTTCATATGAACATGGACCATTTACTAAAAGTGGCAATAACTTGGGCCATAAAGCAAACTTCAATGTATTTCAAAAGATTGACATAATACAGAGTACGTTCTTTGAACAGAGGAGAATTAACCTAATAATATTTTAAAAACTAGAAGATTTTCAAATATGTGGAAATTAAGCAGTATACTTTTAAATAATCCATAGGTCAAAGAAGAAATAACAATGGAAATTAGAAAATATTTTAAATTATAATGAAACATAAAAATCTTCAAGATGTAGCTAAAACTGTTTAGGGGAAAATTTATTATCTTAAGGGCTAGAATTATTGCTTTAAACAAAAATTACCTAAGTATCACAAGAAGTTAGAAACAAAATGCAATTAAACTTGAAGAAAGGATAAAAAGATAATGGTAAAATTAAGAGAAAAAAGTAATGAAGAAAATGTTCAGTAGGCTGGGCACTCATGCCCATAATTCCAGCAATTTGGGAGGCTAAGGTGGGTGGATCACTTGATCCTAGGAGTTCAAGACCAGCCTGGGCAAGAAAATGAGACCCCCCCCATCTCTAGAAAAAAATTTTTAAATTAGTGGATGTGATTGTGCGTTATCTCTGGTCTCAGCTACACAGCAGCTGAGGCAAGGGGATCCCTTGAGCCTGGGAGGTTGAGGCTGCAGTGAGCCATGTTCATGCTACTCTGCTGTACTCCAGCTTGGACCTGGGTGAAAGAGTGAGACCTGGTCTCAAAAAAAAAAAAAAAAAGTACAGTGGAGAAAAGTCACTGAAAAGAATAATAAAACTGATAATTCCCTAGCAAAACTGATCACACATACAATATACAAATAAAAGGGAGGGAGGACACATATTACCTCTATCAGACTTGAAAAAAAGGACACCACTGTGGACCACACAAACATTACAAAGTTGGAGAGAAAATATTTTGGACAACTTAATATCAATAAATTAGAAAATTTAGATAAAATGGGAAATTTCTAGAATAATCCAATTTACCAAAAGTGACACCAAAAGAAATGGAAAACCCAAATAGTCCTGTTATGACACGACAAAGCATGCATCTATGAACAAATTGTTAAAATAAAACAGACTAAAATGTTTATGACCTTGTATCTCACAAATATTTTTAGATACTACATACACACACAAAATGCTACACAAATACTACACATAAATATAAAAGAAGACAAGGCAGAGTGGCTCACACTGTAATCCCAGCACATTGGGAGGCTAAGGTGGAAAGATAGCTTGATGCCAGGAGTTTACGACCAGTCTGAGCAACAAAGCCAAGTCTCTAAAAAAAAAAGTAAAAAAATAAATAAATAAACTAGACTTATGCAAATAAAAAAGTTTTGCTCTTCATAAGTAACTATAAAAATGAAAATGCAAGCTACAGACTGGAAAAAAATATGTGTAAAATAAACACCTGATGATAGGCTTGTATCAAGAATAATAAAGAATTCTTACAACTCAATAAGAACTCTAATTAGCTGGGCACAGTTGCTCAGTCTTGTAATCCCAGCACTTTGGGAGGCCAAGGAGGGCAGATCACAAGATCAGGAGATCAAGACCAGTCTGGCCAACATAGTGAAACCCTGTCTCTACTAAAAATACAAAAAATTAGCCAGGTGTGGTGGTGTGCACCTGTAATCCCAGCTACTTGGGAGGCTGAGGCAGGAGAATCGCTTCAACCTGGGAGGCAGAGGTTGCAGTGAGCCGAGATCATGCCATTGCACTCCAGCCCAGGTGACAGTGTGAGACTCCATCTCAAAAAAAAGAAAAAAAGCCTCAAATTAAAATAACTCAATTTATAAAATGGGCAAAAAAATTTAACAGACATTTCATGAGTGACAATAAGCACATGAAAACATGCTCAACAGTGTTAATCATTGGAAAAATACAAATTAAAACTGTAACAAGATAGCATTACATATGCACTAGAATGACTAACATTAACAAGACTGATGATGCCGAGTACTAACTAAGATGTGGAGCAGCTGGAACACTCACATACTACTGATGGGAATGTAAATAGGGTAGTCACTTTGGAAAGTTTGACAGTTTCTTAGTTGAAACATACATTTATCATGAGACCCAGCAATCCCAATCCTAGATATCTGCTTAAGAAAAATGAAAACATGGGAGAGAGATCCAAGATGGCTGATCACTAGCAGCTCGGGCATGTAGCTCCCAGTGAAAGCGCAGAGAACGAGAGGACGTCACACTTTCAGACGAATATTTGTTGCTCATGGACCAGGAGATTCCCAGTGGAGGAGCCCCACGGGTTGCCAGAGCGACTCTTGTGGCCGGCACGGCGGTTTTGCTGGTGCCTTAGCGCGGCAGTTCTAGGTGCAGAGTCCGGAGGTTCCCGGGCAGAAAAGCACCATCAATCTTAACACCGCTGTTTTGTCCGGCGCAGTGGATTGCTCAGATTTCGACGATCAAAAGTTGGACGTCCACTCAGAGACCTAGTTAGAAAGTCAGTAATTACAAAGACGACAGAGGGATAAATATATAATGAAGAGAAGAAACCAGTCTAAAAAGGCAGAGAATACTCAAAATCAGAATGCCTCTCCCTCTACAGGGGATCGCAATTCCTCATCCGTAACGGAACAAGGCTTAATGGAGAACGAGTGTGTTCCAATAACAGAAGCAGGTTTCAAAATGTGGGTGATAAGAAACTTCCGTGGATTAAAAGAACTTGTTCTAACCCAGTGCAAAGAAACTAAGAACCTTGAAAAAAGGTTTGACGAAATGCTAACGAGAATGGACAATTTAGAGAGGAATATAAGTGAATTGATGGAGCTGAAAAACACAACACGAGAACTTCGTGAAGTATGCACAAGTTTAAACAGTCGAATTGATCAAGCAGAAGAAAGGATATCAGAAGTCGAGGACCAGCTCAGTGAAATGAAACGAGAAGACAAGATTGGAGAAAAAAGGATAAAAAGGAATGAGCAAAGTCTCCAGGAAATATGGGACTATGTGAAAAGACCTAATTTACATTTGATAGGTGTACCTGAATGTGACAAAGAGAATGAATCCAAGTTGGAAAATACTCTTCAGGATATCATTCAGGAAAACTTTCCCAACCTAGCAAGGCAGGGTAATATTCAACTCCAGGTAATACAGAGAACACCACAAAGATATTCTTCAAGAAGACCAACCCCAAGGCACATAATTGCCAGATTTATTAGGGTTGAAATGAAGGAGAAAATACTAAGGGCAGCCAGAGAGAAAGGTCAGGTTACCCATAAAGGGAAACCTATCAGACTTACAGCAGATATCTCAGCAGAAACCCTGCAAGCCAGAGAAGAGTGGGGACCAATATTTAATATCCTTAAAGAAAAGAACTTTCAACCCAGAATTTCCTATCCAGCCAAACTAAGCTTTGTAAGCGAAGGAAAAATTAAATCTTTTGCAAACAAACAAGTACTTAGAGACTTCACCACCACCAGGCCTGCTTTACAAGAGCTTCTGAAAGAAGCACTATACATATAAAGGAACAACCAATATCAGCCTTTCCAAAAATATATCAAAAAGCAAAGAGCATTAACACAATGAAAAATGTACACCAACTAACAGGCAAAACAGCCAGCTAGCATCAAATGGCGGTACTGAACTCATATATATTCAAATTGGAAAAAAGCCAAAACCCATCGGTGTGCTGCATCCAGACCCATCTCACATGCAGCAATACACAAAGACTCAAAACAAAGAGAAGGAGGAAGATTTACTATCCAAACAGAGAGTAAAAATAAACAAATAAACAAAAAGCAGGAGATGCAATTCTTGCCTCTGATAAAGTAGACTTTAAAGCAACAAAGATCAAAAGAGGCAAAGAAGGACATTACATAATGGCAAAAGGATCAATGTAACAAGAAGAGCTAACGAGTCTATAGATTAACCAGACAGAAAATTAACAAGGACATCCAGGACTTGAACTCAGACCCGGAACAAGTAAACTTAATAAACATTTATAGAACTCTCCACTTCAAATACACAAAACATACGTTACCACCTCACACCTATTCCAAAAGTGACTACATAATTGGAAGTAAATCACTCCTCAGTAATCGCATAGCATTTCATAGGTTTAAATGAAATATTGGTTAGCTGCTTGTTTGTTATTTTCTTCCTTTATTCCTTTCTGTCTACATCATTAAGTATAATTATTGGTATAAAAGTGGTTTTCAATACCCATTACTAAATTGCATTCTAGCCTGGGCAAGAAAGCAATACTCCCATTCTCTCTCTCTCTCTCTCTTCCTTTTTCTTCCTCTTCTTCATTCTTTTTCTTTCTTTCTTTCTAAAAAAAAAAAAAAAAAAATAGATACCCAGCTAAAAAAAAAAAAAAAAACTATTAAAAACCTATATTGGAGAATACCTGTTAAAGTCCTTAATATAGCTTGATTATCTTTTGAGAAGGAACCAAGCAAGACAACAATTGTCTGCGAATGACAAAATTTTCAGGATAGTTAAAAACATGACTGACAAAGAAGTTTATTTATTTTCGTGGTTTACAATAACTTTGCACTTAATTATGATTGATAGCATATGCTTAGACATTAGAATTTTAGAAATCCCATACAATTTTGGAACATACATTAGTATTCACTAAAATATGACATAAAGAAGATTAGGCATCATTTTGGCAATCTCATGTGACTAAACATGTTAAATAATCCTGTTTACCTCTTTTCTGAATGTTTTAGGGGTCCTCTGAACCATCCAAGAAAAAAAAAAAATGAAAAATGAAAACATGTATATACAAATACATGTCTTAAAAGTTCATTGCAGCTTTATTCATAATGGCTGAAAACTAGGAACAACAAAATGTCAATCAAAAGATGAATTGATAAACAAGTTGAGAAATATCCATACAGCAGAACACTATTCACCAATAAAAAGTAATTAGCTGGGCCAGGCATGGTGGCTTATGCCTGTAATCCCAGCACTTTGGGAAGCTGAGGTGGGCAGATCACTTGAGGTCAGGAGTTCAAGATCAGCCTGGCCAACATGGTGAAACTCCATCTTTACTAAAAATACAAAAATTAGTTGGTGTGGGAGCAGGCAGTTATAATCCCAGCTACTTAGGAGGCTGAGGCACGAGAATCACTGAACCTGGGAAGCAGAGGTTGCAGTGAGCTGAGATTGCACCACTGCATTCCAGCCTGGGCAAAGAGCGAGACTATCTGAAAAAAAAAAGTAATTTACTACTTGCTGAAATGACATGGATGGGATTTCAAAATTATGCTCATTGAAAGAAGCCAGACCCAAAATACCACTAACTAAATTATTCCATTTATTTAAAATTCTAGAAAAGACCAAGTTATAGTGACAGAAGACATATCAGTGTTGCCAGTGGTCAGGGAGGTGGAAGAAGGGAAGTGACTTCAAAAACACATGGGAGCTTTTTGGGAAAATGGAAATATTCTGTATCATGATTATGATGATGGTTACCTTGTAAAATACACTTATAAAATTAATGTAATTGCATTCTTTAAATTGGTGAATTTCATTATGGAAATTATTTCCCAATAAAGCTAACCAAAAAAAAAAAAAGATCAAAGACTTGGACAGGTACTTCATAAAAGAGAACATCCAAATGGCCAATAAACATGAAGAGGCATAAATTAAAATTATAATGAGATACCATTGTATGCTTATCATTATGTCTAAAATAAAAAAGATGGAAAATACCAAAGATTGCTGAGGACATTGGAACAACCAGAACTCTCCTATGCTGCTCATGAGGATGTAAATTGGTATTACCACTTTGGAAAATTGTTTGGCAATGTCTAGGAAAGCTGAATATATGCATAACCTATGACTGGGTAATTCTAGTTCTGTTTGAAGTAGTCAAAATTTGAGAACCAGTAGAATGGATAAATAAATGGTGGTAAATCTGCACAATGCAATACTACACAGCAATGAGAATGAGTGAACTACCGCTACATATGACACAGAAGGAGAGTATAAATATACTGGGTGAAAGAAACCATACACAAAAGGGTACATTTATTTAATGTTAGAAAGTAGAAGACATTAAGTTATGGTAATAGATGTCAGGATTATGGTTACCTGACAGAAGGTAAAAACTGGGTGAGAGCATAAGGGGCCTTCTAGAGTGCCAGTACTCCTCCTTGATCTTCATAGTAGTTACATGGGGGTTCACTTTGTGAAAATTCATTAGGATTCTATCCTTAGGATTTGTGCCATTTTCTCTGTGTATGTCATATCCAATAAAATTTCTATTTAAAAGTTCCAATCACACCAATACCTGTATAACAATCATAACACAGAGCACGATCTATAACCAAGTAAATCCTATTCATCTGACTTTGCCTGATTTAATAATATCTTATAAATGGAAATCCAAACATTTAAGACAGAAAATTACTTGTATCACAAAAGCACCTTTCAACGTATCAAATTCATGAAAGGAACAAGGATAACACCACAGCAGATCCATTTTTCAATTGTGTAGATGTAGTCTAAGGAAAGGAATACATACTTGCTGTGAATATGTTTACTTTAAACATTATGTATGCTTAGACATAAACAAAACTAAACTAAAATCAGCCCAAATATCCAACCACTGGGTCAAGATTTAATAAATTATCGGCCGGGCGCGGTGGCTCAAGCCTGTAATCCCAGCACTTTGGGAGGCCGAGGCGGGTGGATCACGAGGTCAAGAGATCGAGACCATCCTGGTCAACATGGTGAAACCCCGTCTCTACTAATACAAAAAATTAGCTGGGCACGGTGGCGCGTGTCTGTAATCCCAGCTACTCAGGAGGCTGAGGCAGGAGAATTGCCTGAACCCAGGAGGCGGAGGTTGCGGTGAGCCGAGATCGCGCCATTGCACTCCAGCCTGGGTATCAAGAGCGAAACTCCATCTCAAAAAAAAAAAAAAAAAAAAAGATTTAATAAATTATGATATACAAGATAATAACATATTTATTTAAAATGATGGATAGAAGACCTTGTAGAAGCACTAACCATTTTTACAGGTGTAATGTTAGGTAAAAAATCTAAATGTAAGAGGATACATACTTCGTGATTCTAACTATGCAAAAGTGGACCAGCAGGTAAAATGAACAAATACAAAACTATTGTGTTGGAGTGGCAGATTTATGGATTTTCGTCAGGGAAGAGGAGGTACCCTTCTGGAAATAGTCATTGTTATTATTTGGGTCGGTTGAGTTTTTTATTGTAAGCAGCAGAAACTAACTTAAATGAAAAAGAGATTTCCTTTCAAACCATATAGGAGTAGTTTACAGAATCAAAGGCATTGCTGAATGACCAAGAGGAACAGGAACCAGGAAGGAGACAGAAATCTTAGAAACAAAAGTTCTTTAACCAACCCTCTAGGATTCTGCCTCCTTGTGATTAGCTTTAAATGCCTTCTATTGGCCGGACATGGTGGCTCATGCCTGTAATCCCAGCACTTTGGGAGGCCAAGGTGGGCAGGTCACTTGAGGTCAGGAGTTCCAGACCAGCCTGGCCAATATGACGAAACCCTGTCTCTATTAAAAATACAAAAATTAGCCAGGCGTGGTGGCTAATTTGGTCCTAGCTACTTGGGAGGCTAAGGTATAAGAATTGCTTGAACCCAGGAGGCGGAGGTTGCGGTGAGCCAGGATCACACCACTGTACTCCAGCCTAGGTGACAGAACAAGACCCTGTCTCTAAAATAAAATAAAATAAAATAAAAATATCTTCTGGCCCCATGTTCCTCCACTCAAGATTCAAATTAATGAAAGAGAAAATCTGATTGTTCCAGTCTAAGTCACACATCCACTTTGTCTTTTGATCGGTAACCATATCAGAACCACCTGGAGTTGAGGAAAGGCGCTTCCCTAAAACAGAGGGATAGTGCTGTCACCGGAAGAACAGGGAGCAGAAGGATGCTAGGTGGACCAAAACAACAGTTCCATGAAATTTTATGCCTCTTTTCAATAAACAGATTATTACTATTTTTTCTTATATTAAATTAAGATATTGAAGATACTTTGCAAAATTCAGAAAAGTATAAAGTAAAAGAGTAATGAAGAGAAAAATCATCTTTATTATCTATAACCCTGTATTAATTATCTATTGCTGCATAATAAGTTACTATCAAAACTAGGGTAACCATAGGCTGGGCACAGTGACTCACACCTGTAATCCCAGCACTTTGGGAGGCTGAGGCTGGCGGATCACCTGAGGTCAAGAGTTTAAGACCAGTCTGACCAACATGGAGAAACCCTGTCTCTACTAGAAATACAAAAATTAGCCATTGTGGCACATACCTGTAATCCTAGCTACTCGGGAGCCTGAGGCAGAAGAATTGCTTGAATCCAAGAGGCGAGGTTGCAGTGAGCCAAGATTGCACCATTGCACTCCAACCTCGGCAACAAGAGGGAAACTCCGTCTAAAAAAAAAAAAAACTAGGGTGACCAGAGACAGAAAGTAGATTAGAGAGGGGCGTCAAGGGACCCAGGGGTTATAGCAAGAGTGTGAGATTTCTTTTCTAAGTTCTAAAATTGGATTGTGGTAATGGTTGCACAACTCTGAATGTAGTAAAACCCTTACAATTTTAATGAGTGAATATTATGAGATGTGAATTATGTATATCAAAAAAGCTGTATTTTTCAAAATACTGAGGTGACCAACTATCCCAGTTTGCTCAGGATTTCCCTGGTTTTAGTATTGAAAATCCTACACCCGGTAAATCCCTCAGTTCTGGTAAAAGCTGGACAGTTGATCACCGTACTCAAAAGGTAGCAACTTAAAACAGTAAACATTTGTTAACTCAGTTTCTCTAGATTCAAAATCAAGAAGGAGCTTAATTGGATGTTTCTGGCTCAAGATCTCTCATGAAGTCACAGTCAACACATTAGCTGGCACTGCCGCCATCTGAAGCTTGACCTGAGCTGGGGACCTGCTTCCAAGCTCACTCATGTGATGCAGATAAGAGGCCACAGTATCTTGCCATGTCGGTGGCACATACCTGTAATCCCAGCTACCTGTAATTGTTGTGTGCCCTCATAGCATGGCAACTGGTTTTCCCCAAAAGCAAGTGATATAGACAGAAGAAACGAGGAGAGAGAATTTGCCTTGTCTAATAATATCTTATAAATAGAAAGAGGGAGAGAGAGAGAGACTGAGGACTCAGATAGATGTTCTAGTGTCTTTTAAAATGTTTTAAATTTTATTTATTTATTTTTTTGAGACAGAATCTTGCTCTGTTACCCAGGCTGGAGGGCAGAGGCAGGAAAACGGGTCACAGAACCACCTGGGCTCAAGTAATCCTCCCACCTCAGCCTCCTGAGTACCTGAACTGGACCTAGAGATGCATGTGCCAACACTCGTGGCCTTTTTTTTTGTGTGTGTAGAGACAAGGGTCTCACTATGTTGCTTAGAACCCCTAGCCTCAAGCAGAACTTTCTGCCTCAGCCTCCTAAAGTATTGAGATTAGAGGCATGAGCCACCCTGCCCTTGCTCTTATCTTTTAAAACCAAATCTTGCCATCACTTCTGTCATATTCTACTAGTCACACGCAGCACCTCTGGTACAATTTGAAAGGGAAATACACAGGGTCTTTATGCCAATGGGTGAACATAAGGAAACCAGGTAATTGGGCATTCCTGGAACCTCACTTTGACAAACTGTAATCCTAACTCTTAACCCAATCAGCATTTTACTGACTTTTTTTTTTTGAAACAGAGTCTTGCTCTGTCACCCAGGCTGGAGTGCAATGGCATGGTCTCGGCTCACTGCAACCTCTGCCTCCCAGGTTCAAGTGATTCTCCTGCCTCAACCTCCAGACTAGCTGGGATTACAGGCATGCGCCATGATGCCTGGCTAATTTTTGTATTTTTAGTAGAGACAGGGTTTCACCATGTTGGCCAGGCTGGTCTCAAACTCCTGACCTCAGGTGATTCATCCACCTCGGCCTCCCAAATTGCTGGAATGACAGGCATAAGCCATCATGCCCAGGCCCCCTTTTATTGATTTTTAAATTAAAACATGCTCATTATAGACCACATAGACAATTCAAGAGTAAAATAGAGAAGCATGTTACAATGAATACATTTGAAGATAAATTGTACTTCTATCTCTAACTAGATAGATTTCTAGATGTGCAATTATTAGGGCACATGGCTTACACATCTGGAGACGTGTTCCATATTGCCACAGTGCTTTTCTGATACTTGCAGTGTATCAGATGCCCATTTTGCCATACCCTTGCTATCCTCCAGTATTATTTTTATTTTATTTCTAGGTGAAAAACTGTACCTCCTTGTTTTAGAGTGCTTTTTAAATAGTAAAGTGGAGCATTTTCTCATAGGTTTAGTGCCCGCCACTAATAAATAAGCATTTAACAGGTCATAAATCCTTTTCATATATGTATGTATATATGCATTTATTTAATATTTATTGAGTGCCTATTGTAAGAACAGGAAGTATCCCTGCTCCCAAAATGCTCACAGTCAAGTGAGTGAGACTGACAAAAAAAAAAAAAAAAGTTCAATATATTCTTTTTTTTTTTTTTTTTTTTTTGAGACGGAGTTTCGCTCTTGTTACCCAGGCTGGAGTGCAATGACGTGATCTCGGCTCACCACAACCTCCGCCTCCTGAGTTCAGGCAATTCTCCTGCCTCAGCCTCCTGAGTAGCTGGGATTACAGGCACGTGCCACCATGCCCAGCTAATTTTTTGTATTAGTAGAGACGGGGTTTCACCATGTTGACCAGGATGGTCTCGATCTCTTGACCTCATGATCCACCCGCCTCGGTCTCCAAAAGTGCTGGGATTACAGGCTTGAGCCACCGCACCCGGCCTCAATATATTCTTATCTGAGGAAACATTTAAAAAGCAAAGTCAAGAAACAGTTTGGTTGCTAATTGAGACTTTGAGTACTTTTTCTGCACTGAAACATCAAGTAGAGAGGTGAGGAATGGTGGAGTATTAAGAGAATAAGATGAGATAAATGAGATAGAGCTCATTGGCCTGTCCAGCTCTGTTAAGAAACTTAGGTCTAATCTCCAAAGGCAATGGGAAAGCGAGGAAGAGTTTTAAACAACCAGAAGTGAGATGATCAGGTCTGTGCTTTTGAAACTCCTTTTGTTGAATTGTGGAGTTGAATTTTTCAGGAAAAACTGAAGAGTGGTAATAATAGGACAGCCAGATAGGAAACTGAAGCTGTAGTTCAGGAAGCAGACGAGGATGGCCTGACCCAGTGGAACAGTGAGAAGGTTGTTGAGAAATGTTTTAGGTTCAAATGGCAGCCCTGATCCCAGCCTAGGCCTCTGGAAAAATACAGCAATAAAACAAATGATTGTGGATAGACTCTAAAACATTTATTGCTGGAAAAAAGCTACGATATAGGTCTTAGCTTAGTGTGAGAGCCAAATGAGATGCTAAATAAACCCCTTGATTAGGGTAGGTGCCTCTGATGTGAATGTCGTGGTGTGCCACCTAGATCCTTTTTCAGAAATAAACAATTTATTCCTTCTGTTGGGAGTGCTGCTTGAAGACACCATCAACTAGTAGTCCTCTTTAGGGATTGCCTTGGCTAAAGAGAGCCACTGGCCCAAAGTCATGCTCCTACCTGAGGTGGCCCATGTCTAATGACTGATCTGAGCAGAAAATATAAAGTCTTGATCCCAATTTGAAACAATTTTGAAAGGCCATCCCAGCTTTGGCACTCCCCAAAATCCAGCTGAGGGCTGCATTGAGACTGAATCTCAGCTCAACTTCTCCCTTTGCCCAATCTTGCTCCCTTCCCTTCTTTTCCTTGCCTACCCCACCCCTTCCACCCTTCTCTTCTCATTCTTTCCCCATCCTTTTCCTTCCCTTTCCTTAGGATTAACAAGGAAACACCTGTTCCTTGGAAACAAGCATTGATCCCAAGAGCATTCCCCAATAAAACCTCCTATACACTAATATCCATTTCAGAATCCACTTCCCAGGGAATCCAACCTGTGATGCCCCCTGAGAAAAACTACATCTGGAGGAATAGGATGTTTACCCCCTGTGGCTCGCAGCCACGAGGAGGAAGGGTGGCAGAAACTAGCATGCCCAGTTTGTCCTTTCCAAATTTACAAGGGAGGTCATTCCACCTTCCCTGAGATAGAATGGTTAAGTATGTGGAGATAGCCAGGATTTATGCCACCTGTGCTTCTTCAGTAAAGTAGGAAACATTGAGATAACATCCAGTGATATTAAGGAGCTAGATTCACTAGGAATTAATGTATTGGATATAGTTGAGGAAAAATAGGGCCAGTCAAGAATTACTGATTGGTCTTAGATAACTGAGTGGATGGTCATGCTGTATACTGAGATAAAATAAAAAAGCCTGGAGGAATCTGAGTTTCATTTGAAATGCCTTTGGGATGTCAAAGCAACCTGTTATTGGACAATTAAAGATGTAAATCTGGCATTCAGGAACATGACCTAGAGTACTGACATGAATGTGTATACAAACCTATCAGCATACGCCCGGTAATGAGTAGTATCCCACAAGGCTGACTGATAATTTAGGGAACAGACGTCAGTTTAAAAAGAAAACAAAACCAACAAACTCTAATTAGTGTTTTCGGAGACTTGAGGGGATATTACCTACCTGAAACAAGAGGAAAGATGCTATAAAAAGAATGATCAGAAATAAAGGAAATCTTGGGAATGAGAGTATGATTGGCAAAATTAAAATTTCACTGGAAGGATTAGAAAATAGAGTTGAGTCTGGACGCGGTAGCTCATGCTTGTAATCCCAGCGCTTTGGGAGGCTGAGGTGGGTGAATCACTTGAGGTCAGGAGTTTGTGACCAGCCTGACCAATATGGTAAAACCCTGTCTCTACTAAAAATACAAAAAGTAGCCAGGCATGGTGGTGTGCGCCTGTATTCCCAGCTACTCAGGAGGCTGAGACAGGAGAATTGCTTGAACCGGGGAGGCAGAGGTTGCAGTGAGCCAAGATCGTGCTGAGCACTCCAGCCTGGGCGACAGAGGGAGACTCCATCTCAAAAAAAAAGAAAGAAAGAAAATAGAGTTTGAGAAAATATTCCAGAAAGATGAATATGAATAAAAAGGAGAGAGTCGTGGGGATGAAAAACAATCCAATGGTCAACTAATAGTATCTTTAATGTAGATCCTTTCCTGGTACCTTTTTTGTTCATTAATTCTTGGATGAGTTTCTGGACCAGTTTTTGGTAGGAAGTCTGCAAGAAGAGAGGCCAAGGGTTTTGTGTTAGGCTGAAGGAAAGGACCCAGCAGAGGGACGAAATGAATGGGGAGGTGAAGAAGGGAATACCAGATGGAACTCCCTTCCTGAGAAGACTAAAGGGGGGTATATCTAAAGCTTGGGTGCAGGGGCTCACCTTAATGGGAGGACACCCTTTCTTTGTGCAGAATAGGAAAAAATACGTGCAGATGCAGAGAATCTTCTAGGTGGCATGATTGGAAATGGAGGGAGTTTTCCAATGGCTTCTATTTTGTCTATGAAGTGTAGACACTGTCATCTGTTGAGGTATAGTGGGCGAATGTGGTAGTTGGGTGGCCTATAAGCATGGAACTTTAGGGAGTATGAAGTTTTTTTTTTTTTAGACAGAGTCTCGTTCTTGTTGCCCAGGCTGGAGTGCAATGGCGTGATCTCAGCTCACCGAAACCTCTGCCTCCCAGGTTCAAGCGATTCTCCTGCCTCAGCCTCCCGAGTAGCTGGAATTACAGGCATGCACCATCACGTTCTGCTAATTTTGTATTTTTAATAGAGACGGGGTTTCTTCATGTTGGTCAGGCTGTTCTCAAACTCCCAACCTCAGGTGATCTACCCATCTTGGCATCCCAAACTGCTGGGGATTACAAGTGTGAGCCACTGGGCCCGGCAGAAGATTTTTTAAGATAGCCTAAATGAAGGATGAAAGAGGGGAGAAAGCTGCTTAGGGAAACAAGAAATGATTGCCAGATTACTCTGAGGGCCCAGGTAACCTGGAGGTACGTAGCAGTGAATGACTGAGAGTAGATTTTGATAATCAGAGCCAAAACGAGAACTCACTATAATACAGGAGACAAGTGAGTTTCAAAAAGAAAAGCCATCTAGGTTCTTTTCAGAAGAGGCTTGTATAAGTGAAAAATAGAAAAACATCCTCCTATGAGTCATCGTTCTCATTTTCATCAGCTCCCTGGGCCTGCTTATTTTCCTTTGATGTTTACAAAGGGACATGTGATTACATAATGGAAAGGTAAAGGGTATAATAAACCAGGGATGTAAGAGAAGGAACAACAGAAGGAAGAGACTTGAAACCCAGCTGGGAGCAGTCAGGGGGAAAGGGCTTCCTTGAGCTGTCCTCATGGTTTTGTGAGAGGCATGTGAACCAGAGCAACTCCATCTTGAATAGGAGCTGGGTTAAATGAGGCTGAGACCTACTGGGCTGCATTCCCAGACAGTTAAGGCATTCTAAATCACAGGATAAGATCGAAGGTTGGCACAAGATACAGGTCATAAAGACCTTTCTGATAAAATAATTGCAGTAAAGAAGCTGGCTAAAACCCACCAAAACCAAAATGACGACAAAAGTGACCTCTGGTCGTCCTTACTACTACATTCCCATTAGCGCCATGACAGTTTACAAAAGCCATGGCAATGTCAGGACGTTATCCTATATGGTCTGTAAAGGGGAGGCATGAATAATCCACCCCTTGTTTAGCATAATCATCACAAAAATGGGCAACCAGTGGCCCTAAGGGCTGCTCTGTCCATGGAGTAGCCATTCTTTCATTCCTGTACTTTCTTAATAAACTTGCTTTTGCTTTGCACTGTGGACTTGCCCTGAATTCTTTCTTGCACAAGATCCAAGAACCCTCTCTTGGGGTCTGGATCAGGACCCCTTTCCTGTAACAGTTTGGTCACCAGGCACAGAAACTCTGAGGAAATCAGACACTTGGTTGTCTTTATTGCTCTCTCTTCAGCATATAGAACAGAGCCTGGCACAGCCTAGGTGCAAAATAAATATTTGGTGCATGATTGAAGTCCACAGTGCAGTCACTGGCTTTTTTATATGGTTAGCTTACTAGAATCTCTTTTTTTTTGCTCCTCTTCCTTTACAAAAAGTTTTCAGACAGACTTTGGACCTGCTGGGGCATTTTCAAAAGATGAACAGTCCTGCTGCTGCTCCAGAGGACCCACCACCCATCTCCCAGTCAGAAGTATGTCTCTCTGTTCTTGTTGGAAGGGGGGGCACAGTTTGCTTTGCAAGAAACTTGCATAGGAAATGGTGCAATCTGAGCTGTTTTTCATCCTCTTTCAACCTTATTTCCTAAGTTAAAAGAAAGAGAAATTTAAGGAATCTTAGGAATATGAAGCTTCTCTGGAATGATCTTTATTGAGCTGTGTTTGGAATCAGCTGAAATTCTGAAGGGCTGTCAAGCCAGCCAAGAATTAAAAAAAAAAAAAAAAAGAAAAGAAAACAAACAAAAAAAACCGTAAACAATCCTAGCCAAAATCTGAAAATGATATCTAGAGCAGCTGCTATTTTTTTCTTTCCCAGAATGGTTTGCCTTTCCCCCAGTTTGTAATTGTTATAGGATTGTTTTAGATTATTTTAGAGTAGAAAAGAAGAAAGAAGGAAGGAATCGAGCGTTTTGGAAGTAGTATGATGTGGTTAATTCTCCCCTGTATGCTTTGTAATTTACACAGCTGTTGTGCACATGTGAACTCCCTCTCATTAGGATGCTGCTGACTGGTACAGGAAGTTTTTATGCATGGCATTCTCCTTAGGAGTTTGTTTGTGGCATTTGAGTCCCCTCCTGTCTTCCTCCACCCCAACCCCACCCCAAATTAATCTGTAGTTGTAATTTATGGATGATCTCTCCAGGGCTTCATCTCTGGGGTAAAAGGCTGTTTTATCTGCCCTACATTTACTGAAAAAAAGTGCAAGAAAAACTGTATCTGGTCTGCCATATGGGTAGGGAACACTTTGCTGCACTAAAAATTTTCCAGCTATGGTTTCCCCAGCTTGCGCTTTTGCTGTGAACAGTGCACAACGTCGGCAAGCATTTCCCCTGAAGTCTCCACCTCCTCATGGCCAGGACTGGCTTGGCTGGTTACCAGAGGCACTGAGAATATTGAGGAAGCAATTCATAGAATACTTTGCTTGCATCCTCATCCTCATCACATTGTGAGGTAACTGCCCCACGACTGAGCTGGATAAGAAAAAGGAACTGAAATTGATTTGCCTATGGTCAGTCTGGGTGGATGTTGAGTCTAGAATAAAGCACAGAATAGCTGCACCCAGGGCTGGCGCAGGGTATGCTCAGCTGAATCACTGGCTTCACCAGGAATGCAGCTAGTCTGGAATGCAGTGCAGGGGCCCAGATGCCTGACTGAGCAGTAACTTTGAAACAGGAAGGTCTTTTCCTAAGGATAGTGAAGCTACAGGGATCTTTAAAAAAAAATCACATAAGAATAAAAACTTTTCTTCCTCCTCCTCCTTCAGCCCCCATTTCAGTTTCTTCCCTAGAGCAAACACTAATTTCAAGTTAGAGTGTCTTTTCATCTTTTTAGATATTTATATATCTATATTGATCTAACTGTATACATACATCTGCATCTGTGTACATGTGTGTATGTGTATATATCTACCTGTCTATCTATATGCACAGACAGAGAGAGAGCCAGTGAGGGAATTTTGCTTTGTTTTGTTTTGACTTATATGGTATCACGCAGTGTGGATTGTTTTTTCAACTTTGCTTTTTTTTTTTTTTTTTTTTGAGACGGAGTCTCGCTCTTGTTGCCCAGGCTGGAGTGCAATGGCGTGATCTCGGCTCACCACAACCTCCACCTCACGGGTTCAAGCCATTCTCCTGCCTCAGCCTCCTGAGTATCTGGGATTCCAGGCATGCACCACCACACCCGGCTAATTTTGTATTTTTAGTAGAAACAAGATTTCTCCGTATTGATCAGACTGGTCTCAAACTCCCAACTTCGGGTATTCTGCCCGCCTCGGCCTCCCAAAGTGCTGGGATTATAGGTGTCAGTCACTGTGCCTGGCCTAACTTTTTTTTTTTTAATTTAACCATATCTCTCAGAGCTTTTTCTGTGTCAGTATGTTTTAGTTCTTTTCAACTGCTGCATGCTCTTACATAAGTCAGATGCATCACTGTTTAAGAGTCAGTCTTCTGATGATCATTTATGTTGCTATGCTATCAGTTTTTACCACTATAAATAGTACTAGAGTGAAGCAACCTTGTACCTGCTCCCTTTTTGCACATATGCAAGTATCTCTCTACAGTGGATACCAAAGTGTGAGATTACTGATAGGTGCATCCGAAGTGTGAAGGACGACTGCCCAATGTGTTCTCCAAAAAGGTCGGCCAGTATATTCCCAGGAATACAGTAAGAGAATGCCTGTTTCTCCAGATGCACGCCAACATTTAAATCAATCTTTCTTATTTATTGTTAATCCAATGTATGAAAAATGTGTCCCCTTTTTTTATTTGTGTTTCCCCACAAAAGCAGTAAGACTGAGCATCTTTTCCGATGCTTGTTTGCCATTCATGTTTCTTCTTTTGTGATTTGCTTATTTACGTTCTTAGCTCATTTTTCAATTTTGCTTGTCTTTTTTCTGAGAATGTATAAAGGCAAGTCCTTTGCTACAAACATTACAGTACTTGCGCCCAGTCTTTTCTTGGGATTTTAATCTCATTTTGTTGAACAGATTGAAAGTTTTGATATAGTAAAATTTATTAATCCTTTTCTTTGTAACTTTTGCGTTTTATGTATTGTTTCAGAAGGTCTTTTCTACCCCAAGTTCCTAAACATGGACTCACTGCAATTCTGGGAAATACAAAGTTGTTAAATGAAGTATTTTTATGGTGGTCTAAGCCCCCATCATCTTTTGTCTGAATTACTGCTATAGCCTCTTAACTAGTCTCCCTGCTTCTTTCTTCACTTTCTTATAGTCTGTTCTCAACACAACAGCCAGAGTGATTCTTTTGAAACAGTCAAATCATGCCAATTCTCTGAATCGAATCCTCCAATAGCTTTTCATGTCACTTCAAATAAAAGCCAAAGTTATGACAATGGATCCACGTGCATCCTCCACACCCTGTGACTTGTTTTGCCTCATTATCTACTACTCTTTTTCAGTTCTTTACACATACTAGGTTCTCAATAAATATTGGTAGAATTCATAAATAAATTTTATCCCTGTTTTTTTCAGGGGGAAAGTATTGAAAACGTTGGCATTGGGATGGGGAAGCTCCCATACACTGCTGGTAGAGTGTAACTTTGTACAAACCTTTGCAATATATAAATACTTAAGGATGAGCACATCCTTCCCCTATGCAATGCTTCTTCTAAGTATACACTCTAAAGAGATGATTTTACATGTCCACAAAGAGACTGTAGGAGAATACTTATTGTAGCCTTGCTTTTAATGGTAGATGGGGGAAGGAAACAAAGAATGAATGAATGAAGAAATGGTCAGAGGACAATGTATCCTAATAAAATACATACAAAATTTACTAATTCATGAATGAATGTTTACTTTTGTAGAATGTCTTTATTTTAATTTCATTGAGGGTTTTTTAAAATGTGCTTTTCTATATGTAGTCAAGATTGTGAACAAATTCATAGATCTTTTCTGATGTCAAAATATTCTTACAATCTTGGGGTAAATTCTGTTTGGTTATGATGTATTTTTATTTCTTAAAACACATTCTTGAATTTAATTGACTAGTATTTGATTTAGGATTTATCTTTTAAAAAAGTTTCTAATTAGAGATAAAGCTTCTTTCCTTTCTTTCTTTCTCTTTCTTTCTTTCTTTCTTTCCTGTGAAAGCAAGTTTATTGAGAAAGTAAAGAAATAAAAGAATTCTTACTCCATAGGCAGAGAAGCCTATAGGATCTTTTTAATTCAGTTTATAAGTGAGTTTGGTCTGTAATATTTTTACTGCCATTTGTTTGGGGTGTTAGGGCTACCCTAGAATCATAGAATAATTGGATAGTACCTCCTTTCTTCCCAATTTTACAAAGTAGTTCTTGTATGATAGCTACTATTTCTTAATTGAAACTTTGATAAAACTCATTTGTAAAAAACATTTGGACCTGATATTTATTGATAGGGAATCATTTTGATTGATTGATTGTTGCTTGATCTATTACTGATTTTTAAAAATCTACTGAGGCTCCCTATTGCTTCTTGAGTTTATTTTGATAATTTATATTTGTTTGTAAACATTTCTACTGAATCCATGTATACAAATGTATTAGCATGAAGTTTAAAAATAACATTTTCTTTCCTTTTTTTTTTCTGAGACAGAATCTTGCTCCATTGCCCAGGCTGGAGTACAATGGTGTGATCTTGACTCACTGCAACCTCTGCCTCCTGGGTTCAAGCAGTTCTCCTGCCTCAGTCTCCCGAGTAGCTGGGATTACAGGTGCATGCCACCATGCCCGTCTAATTTTTGTATTTATAGTAGAGATGGAGTTTCACCATGTTGGCCAGGCTGATCTTGAACCGGCTGGTCTCAATTTCCTGACCTCGTGATCCTCCCGCCTCGGCCTACCAAAATGCTGGGATTACAGGCATGAGCCACCACGCCTGGCAACATTTTCTGAAGAATTAAAAAACTTGTATTTGTAGCCAGGCACGGTTGCTTATGCCTGTAAATCCCAGAACTTTGGGAGGCTGAGGTGGATGGATTGCTTGAGCCCAGGAGTTTGAGACCAGCCTGGGCAATGTGGCAATACCTCCTCTCTATAAAAAATACAGAAATAGGGCCGGGCGCGGTGGCTCAAGCCTGTAATCCCAGCACTTTGGGAGGCCGAGGCGGGTGGATCACAAGGTCAAGAGATCGAGACTATCCTGGTCAACATGGTGAAACCCCGTCTCTACTAATACAAAAAATTAGCTGGGCATGGTGGCACGTGCCTATAATCCCAGCTACTCGGGAGGCTGAGGCAGGAGAATTGCCTGAACCCAGGAGGCGGAGGTTGCGGTGAGCCGAGATCGCGCCATCGCACTCCAGCCTGGGTAACAAGAGCGAAACTCCGTCTCAAAAAAAAAAAAAAAAAAAAAACAGAAATAAGCCGGATGTGCCAGTGCATGCCTGTAGTCCCAGCTACTTAGGAGGCTGAGGTGGGAGGATCGCCCAAGCCTGGGAGGTGGAGGCTGCAGTGAGCTGAGATGGTGGCAATGCACTCTAACTTGGAAGACAGAATAAGACCCTGTCTGAAAAAAAAAGTTGTGTATGTAAATTTTACTTGAATTGTTTATATTGCCTTTTCTTTCCTAATACTTTTGTGCCTTCTCCTTTTTTTTTTTTTGATCAGCCTTAATAGAAATGTGTCAATTTTATTAGTTTTTCAAAGTACAGTCGTCCCTTGCTATTTGTGGGGGACTGGTTCCAGGACCTCCTTGCATACCAAAATCCAAGGATGCTCAAGTCCCTGATGTAAAATGCCATCCTATTTTCAGATAGCCTACACACATTCTCCTGTATGCTTTAAGTTATCTCTAGGTTACTTAAAATACCTAATATAATATAAATGCTATGTAAATAGTTGTTATGCTATATTGTTTTTATTTGTGTATTTATTGTTGTATTGTTATTTTTTATTTTTCAGAATATTTTCTGTCCACGATTGGTTGAATCTGTGATTGTGCAAACTGCAGATACAGATGGAGAACCAACTGTATTAGCTTTTTGTTTCATTTTTCACTTCTGGTATGTGTGTATCTGTGTGTCTGTGTATCTATATGTGTGTGTGTATCTCTGTGTATGTTTTATTAATCTCTTTGCCTGCCTATTAGTCTCTTTATTTGGATTTACACTAACATGCACATCAGCTTCTTCAGTTGGATACTTGTTGCCAATATATTTTTTTCATTCTAAGAATTAAATAAATGGGCTGGGTGCGGTGGCTCACTTTGGGAGGCTGAGGCAGGTGGATTGCCTGAGGTCAGGAGTTCAAGACCAGCCTGGCCAACATAGTGAGACCCCATCTCTACTAAAAATACAAAGAATTAGCTAGGCATGGTGATGGGTACCTGTAATTCCAGCTACTCAGGAGGCTGAGGCAGGAGAATCACTTGAACCTGGGAGCTGGAGGTTGTAGTGAGCTGAGGTCATGCCATTGCACTCCAGCTGGGCAACAA
Source organism: Aotus nancymaae (assembly GCF_030222135.1). Classification (NCBI taxonomy): domain Eukaryota; kingdom Metazoa; phylum Chordata; class Mammalia; order Primates; family Aotidae; genus Aotus; species Aotus nancymaae. The sequence continues at coordinate 38,264,188 of NW_026988471.1, forward strand.
GAGTGAAACTCCATCTCAAAAATAAAATCCTATGACTGTATTTTCAATTCTCAGGATTTTAATTAGTTATTCTTCATAATATTCATAGTTATTTTATTTCTGCCTGTTCATGCTTCATAATTTTTATGAATGTTATTCCTCTGCTTAATTCCTTTGAAAGTCTTGAATGAATTTTTTTTAAAGAAGTAATTTTCAGATATTCTAGTATTTTATTTTTAAATGGTGTGAATTCTTCTCCATGTTGTGGCTTCTATTTTTGGCAGTCTTTTTTAGCATTATTTCTCTCCCTCTCTCCTTGTCTCCCTTCCTTCCTTCTTCTCTTCCTTCATTCCTTCCTTCCTGGTCCCCTAGGCTTAACCGTCCTGGTCTCACAGTTTTGGTGTTATCTACTTTTTGGGCCTCCCAGGCCTAGACCTCAGTTTTATCCAATAGTATTGTAGATCCAGTTCCTTCTCTAGGGTCAAATTTCAGCTTTAAGACTATGTCACTATGTCTGGTTCTTTCACCTCCCTAGGTATACAGATGCATACAAGCCTATAGCCCTAGGCAGTTCCTTTTAAGGGGGTAGCCTTATCCTAGCCCTTGATTTCATGTGAGTCTTCTGCCTCACTTGGGTCATTTAGTTCTTAGTACCCTGTATGAGTCTCGCGCCTGGATGCCTCTGTTTGCTTTTGGCAGGATTGAGCTGGTCTGCAACTTCAGGTTACTCACCATATTGTTTCTGTTCCATTTCTGGGCTACGGAGATGTTTGTAGGTATGATAATGCCTTACATTTCTCCCATTTTATATTTAATCTATTATCATGATCATTTTGGATCAGAGTGGTCTTCAAAGCCCCATCTTGACTAGAAGTCAACTCACATTTGCCTCTCTGCAGTTTGTAATCTAGCTTCCTCTCTCACCTTTCTCTTGGCAATTGCCCTCTCTGAAGCCCTCTCTGACTGTTGTTTCCCAGTCACTGAATGAAACCATTTTTCCTTCTGCCCCCATTTTCCTTCATGCCTCTACAGCATCTAGCAATGTTGACGAACTGTTCTTCCTTTTATCCCTCTCCTGTTGGCTGCTAGGATGCTCTGCTGTCCTGGAACACTTCCTCTTCTGATGCTTCCAGTTTTTAAACTGCTTTCATGTCTTCCTCCCATTTTGTAACTGTGGATGTCCCACAAGGCCAAGTGCTTGGTGCTCTGGTTTTACCCTCGATTTCAGCTAATTTTGCTTATTCTCATCTTCAGTCATTGCTGAGTTTCTCTCTGTTCACCAGAGCTTCCCACTCCCCTGAGTTCTAAGCTACAGATCTGCTTGTGACACATTCCACTTGATGCCCTGCTGTCTCATCAAATTTCCTCCCCTTTAAACCTCCCAAATTTCATCACAGATAACTTTTTTTTTTTGAGACTGAGTTTCACTCCCGTTGCCCAGGCTGGACTGCAATGGCACAATGGTGGCTCATCGCAACCTCCACCTCCTGGATTCAAGTGATTCTCCTGCCTCAGCCACAATGCCCAGCTAATTTTTTGTATTTTTTTCCTTTGAGACGGAGTCTTGCTTTGTCGCCCAGGCTGGAGTGCAGTGGCATATTCTTGGCTCCCTGCAACCTCTGCCTCCCTGGTTCAAGCGATTCTCCTGCCTCAGCCTCCCGAGTAGCTGGAATTACAGGCACATGCCACCACACCCAGCTGATTTTTGTATTTTTAGTAGAGACAGGGTTTCACCATATTGGCCAGGCTGGTCTCAAGCTCCTGCCCTCAGGTGGTCCACCCACCTTGGCCTCCCAAAGTGCTGGGATTACAGGCGTGAGCCACTGTGCTCAGCAATATTTTTAGTAGAGAAGGGGTTTCTTCATGTTGGTCAAGCTGGTCTCAAACTTCCGACCTCAGGTGATCTGCCTGCCTTGGCTTCCCAAAGTGCTAGGATTACAGGCATGAGCCACCGTGCCCAGCTTATATCTTTTTTTTTTTAGGTGCAGTCTCACTCTGTTGCGCAGGCTGGAGTACAGTGGTGTGATCTTGGCTCACTGTAACCTCCACCTCCTGGGTTCAAACAATTCTCCTACTTCAGCCTCCTGAGTAGCTGGAACTATAGGCATGCACTACCTCACCATGCTAATTTTTGTATTTTTTGTAGAGCTGGGGTTTCACCATGTTAGCCAGGCTGGTTTCAAACTTCTGGCCTCAAGTCAGTCTCCTACTTTGGCCTCCCAAAGTGCTGTGATTACAGGCGTGAGCCACTGTGCCTGGCCCGTGATAGATATCATCTTTCCCTTAGTTTCTAAGGCTCAAAATCATATTCTTCCTTGATTCCTCATATTTTCTCCAGAGTCAGTTAATTATACATCCTATTGACCTTCTTTCCTGTAATTTCCTCTTTTGCTATTGCACGGCTCACACACTTGCTATGATCCCTTGTTATTTCTTCTTTTGGACCATTTTGGTATTTTTCCAGAGAAGCAGGACAGTTAAATGTGGCAATATTTTGACTCATTTGTGTTCAAAATTTGTAATTGGAAGTCTTCCCATATTTCCTGCCCCAATAACAAAACTTACCTTATAAATATTCATAGCTTTCTTTGCTGTCCCACTCTCTGATACTAAGGAGTAATAATTCTTTGATGAATGAGCAAAGTTTCAAGACTTAGTGTTTGTGCATTCTAGGTAATGGGTACAGTCCAGAAGGGCTAAATGGATTTACATTAGAAGAGCAAGAAACTATTCAAAAGCAAAGAATTTAATTTAGCTGAAACTTAAAGGATAAGTCAGGACCCTCAGGGCAACCCAGAGAAGGATGGAGTTGTATTCCAGATAGAGGGGTGGTATGGTTTGGATCTGTGTCCTCACCAAATCTCATGTCAAATTGTAATCCCCAATGTTGGAGGTGGGGCCTGGCAGGAAGTGACAGGATCACAGCGGGGGTTGGGGGGGGTGGATTTCTTATGAATGGTTTAACACTATCCTGTTGGTGCCATTCTCATGATAGTGAGTTCTTGGGAGATCTGGTTGTTTCAAATAGGTGGCACTTCCCCCCCACCTTGCCCTTGCTCTGGCCATGTGAGGTGCCTGCTTCCCTTTCACCTTTCACCATGATTGTAAGTTTCCTGAGGCCTCCCTAGAAGCCAAGCAGATTACAGCATTGTGCTTCCTGTACAGCCCAAGGAAACGTGAGCTAGTTAAACCTCTTTTCTTTTTAAGTTACCTGGTCTCAGCTATTTCTTTATAGCAATATGAGAATGGACTAATACAAGGGGAAGCACAAGCAAGGACAGAAACAAAATACAACAGGGTGCCTGTGAGTGTGTGTGCGCATTTGTGTGTGCATGTGGTGGGGTCTACAAAGAGTCACTGTGAGCCAGGGAGAGGAGAGTGCTGAGAATGGACAGAAAAACTTCATGTGCCAAGTTGAGAAATATAATTTGGGGAGTCACAGAAGTATTGTTAAGTGAGAGGTGGGGTTGCATGGCCACATTTGTCACCAGGCTTCTAGCTTTGGATGGCATCTTTCATCAAGCAGGACTCAATGGGAAGGAAGCAGGGATGTGGGTTGAAGGTTCTGATGAGACTGTGACTGTTACTCTTTGCTGCTTCATTAGTGTTGTTTGTGACACCCAGAAGAGCTGAAGGAGGCGTCTTTGTGGGGAAGCAGTAAAAGGGCAGCCCTCAGAAAGGGGGACTCCTGGGATAGTCAGAATGTGTTTACCAGGAAGGGAGATAGAATTGATGGCAACATAGCTGGGAAGTTAACTGCACGGGTTGTCATATCTAAAAGAGGCTTCAAAGATGGAAACAGGAGCATGGGCGAAGTTGAGATCTCAGCCTCCTCATTTCACTGTCCCCAGCTTGTGAAATTCCTGTTGGTTATTCAGGGCCCATCTGAAATGCCAGCTTCTCTCTGACAGTTTTCTTTGAGTTTCTGGCTGGAAGATGTCTCTTTCTCTTTGGAAATTCTATAATTTGTGGTTTACAAGTATTTTATGGCTTTGTATTCCCCCTTATGTGTAAGATCTCTGAAGATTGTTTTGCATGTCTTTGTATCTCCTCCACCACCTGAGATTCTGCTCTGTATAGGATCTCTACTGAAGAAATCATAATGGAACTGAATCTGCACTTTCACAGGAAAAGTACATGCTACAGGGTTTAATAGATATGAATCTTACATAATGAAATAGCTCAAGGAATTTGAATATTTCAGAGCTCTATCCATATAAAGCCTGAATAATTCATGCAAATATTTGAAGAAAAGAACAAAAGCTTAGCTAATAATTCAGTACACTGCTCTTTATTTTGGTCCATAAAAGGAGATCTTGTTCTTAGTTTTGGTGGTAAACTCAGCTTTAGAAGCTTTGAAATGCAGATTAGATCAGTGACATCACAATTATATTTGAAAATTGAAAAGCAGCATTATCCAAAAAGTCAAATTCCAAATTTATGCCTTTTCAAAGGAAGTGTCATTTGGAAAGAAACTGAATCACACCATAAAATACATGGCATTTCTTTTGGTTTCCACTCTATTCTATAGTAGTAGAAGGCTCATGTGATATGCAGACATGTGCTTAATCAAATTTAGCTTTACTTTTCAAGTTAAGAAACTGTATATGAAATATTTCTGAGATAAAAAGAGGCACACTCTTTTTTTTAGCACAAATATCTCCTGTGCTTCTGCATTTGTCTTAATTCCTTATTTGAAAATTTGGCTTTGTTTATATAATGTACAAATTCCTATTCACTTAGAACAGGACCGGAATAGCCTGAAGTCCTATAGAGCTAACTGGTACTTTAGAGTGCTGATCCTCATTTTCTGTTTGGGAAAGAACACAACACGTTATTTGTAGTTATCGTACACACACTCAGGATTACTCACTGGAGAATAGGGCTTGAGTTTGGTTGCAAGACTTCCATTTACTGGGCCATATGATGTTGAGTAAGTCACTTAATCTCTGTGGTAAAATGAGGGGCCTGTTGCCTAAAATTCCATGTTTCTGTAATTTAAGTATAATTGACCCAGATGTTTGATAGCGTCTTTGAAAATTGTAAAAAGATGCTAGTGGCCATAAGAAATGTGTACCACTGTGCCCTGAGTAGTGCTTCTGAAATAGTAAGACAGGGAGAAGGTTGGGGGGCACTTCTTTGTCATTTGCATAGCGTTTGTTTGTCTGAAGTAGCACATGCCAAGTGTTAGGGGTCCAAAGATGCGACGAGAATTAGAGGAGACGGAGAAAAGGCTAATGGAATTTTCTTAATTTGGGGAAACAAAAAACCAACCCAAAGCAAAACAGAAATGAGTTTCTAATTTTATTGCAAATTAGTTGCAGAACTGAAAGTGATTGAACTGTCACACATTTCTACATTAATAAACACTATACAAAAGAATCAGTTACAACACAGTAATTTACTAAGATTAATCTTTAGAAAAAGCCTCATTTTTAAGAGCTCTTTTTCAGGGTTGTAGATTTTTTTTTTGGTTGAGACGGAGTCTCACCCTGTCACCAGGCTGGAGTGCAGTGGTGCCATCTCGGTTCACTGCAACCTCCACCTCCTGGGTTCCAGCGATTCTCGTGCCTCAGCTTCCTGAGTAGTGGAATTAGACATGTACCACCATACCCAGCTAATTTTTGTATTTTTATTAGAGATGGGGTTTCACCATGTTGGCCAGGATGGTCTCGATCTCCTGACCTCGTGATCCTCCCATTTTGGCCTCCCAAAGTGCTGGGATTGGAGGCGTGAGCCACCATGCCTTGCCGGTTGTAGGTTTTTAAATCAAGTTGCTTTGGTTTCTTAGTTTGTCCATTGCTACAAGAAGCTTTCTCTTAGAGATTTATGAAGGAAATACATGTTATCACTTTTGTGATGTTTTTAGATGGAAAAAATCTAACTTTCTTAAGAAAAATCATACTAGATGCAGGAAAAAAATAGATATTCAAAGAACCACATACTAGATGCAGATGATACGTAATATGTATAAAGACTATTTTTATAATAATTTTTTAAATTTAGATTTTTTTTTTTTTGAGACGGAGTCTCGCTCTTGTTACCCAGGCTGGAGTGCAATGGTGCGATCTCGGCTCACCACAACCTCCGCCTCCTGGGTTCAGGCAATTCTCCTGCCTCAGCCTCCTGAGTAGCTGGGATTACAGGCACGCGCCACCATGCCCAGCTAATTTTTTTTTTTTTGTATTAGTAGAGACGGGGTTTCACAATGTTGACCAGGATGGTCTCAATCTCTCGACCTCGTGATCCACCCGCCACGGCCTCCCAAAGTGCTGGGATTACAGGCTTGAGCCACCGCGCCCGGCCTAAATTTAGATTTTTACAACACAGACTTAAAATTTAATTTCATTTTTAATTGACAAATAATTTTATACATTTATAAGGTTCAATGTGTTGTTTCGATAGATGTATACGTTGTGAAATGATCAAATCAGGCTAATTAATCCATCATCTTACATTCTTATTATTTATTTGTAGTAGGAATATCTAAATTCAAAATACAGTTTCTTTTTATTGTAACTGAGAGAAACGAGCAATGTATATGTGGTAGAATTTAAAAGTCCTATGTGTATATTTATATACATATATCTACATACAATTGCCTGTGTACATATAATCATCTGCTATATATGTTATGCATATGTAATACATATGTACCTATGTAAGTTGGAATTCTCATCTGTTCTAGAGAAAGTACTACATTGAAGTATAGTCAACATACAACTCTGAAAAAAAAAATCACATTATTTCTTGGCTTTTTTATGGTTACTTCCTGTTGGCAGAGTGGCAATGATTCATTATAATGTAATGTAATACATATGCTTTTCAGTATCACATGGTGAATTTAAATGGCTGTATAAGAAATCTGTAACATCGTTCTTGCTTAAAAATGTAAAACTTCAATAGAAGGCAGTTCATCAGATAATTTAATATTACTAAATAGTAAACACTTGGATTTCAGTAATACTAAGACCCTGATAAAATTGATCTTCTGTGAATAAATATGACTGAATTTTACTTCTTAGTAATTATTTTATAGCTAATATGTAAAAAACAACAACAACACCTTTTTCATCATTTCATTGTCTTGCTGAAGGTGGGTTGCCTCTATTATAGTACTGAAATATATTTTCCTAAATATTAGGCTTATATGATACAAGCACTCATTTTATTATTTATTTTTATTTTTATTTTTTGCGATGGAGTTTCACTCTTGTTGCCTAGGCTGGAGTGCAGTGGCGTGATCTTGGCTCACTGCAACCTCTGCCTCCGGGGTTCAAGTGCTTCTCCTGCCTCAGGCTCCTGAGTAGCTGTGATGACAGGTGTTTGCCACCATGCCTGACTAATTTTTTGTATTTTTAGTAGAGATGGAGTTTCACCATGTTGGGCAGGCTGCTCTCAAATTCCTGACCTCAGTTAATCCACCCACCTTGGCCTCCCAAAGTGCTAGGATTACAGGCATGAGCCACCATGCCCAGCCCACACTCATTTTAAAGTTGGAAAAACAGAGGCCCCAGTGATTAATTTTAGGAGGGAAACTAGTAAACAGAAATAAAAACACACACACACACAAAATATATATGTATACATACACACATCTATACATATAAATGTGTATATATGTATATATGCATACCTGTATAATATATACATATTATATATATTAATTAATTAATTTTTGAGACAGGGTCCCACTCTGTTGCCCAGGCATGACCACGACTCAGTACAGCCTTGACCTTCTGAACTCAAGCAAACCTTCTACCTCAGCCTCCCAAGTAGCTATGACTACAGGCATGCACCACCACACCTGGCTACTTTTTGTTTTATTTTTGTACACATGGGTCTTGATATGTTGCCTAGGTTGGTCTTGAACTCCTGGCCTCAAGTGATTTTCCCACCTTAGTATCTTCAAGTGCTGAGATTACAGGTGTGAGCCACAGTGCCCAGCCAAAACCAAACATTTTTGAGTTAATAGCCCCCTAATAAGGGTGGCAGAATTAGATAGACAAATAGGTTCAGTAAAGAAGATCTCGACAAAGTTTTAATCTACTAATTTAATGATAGTTAATGGAAATTAGTGGAATTTGAGGGTGAAGAAATTTCTGTTCTCATAAAAGAATGAATAGAATTTTGGCAGAGAAGCCACTTTGTTTTTGAAACAAGTTAAGAATCAAGGAATAAATTACAATGATAGCAATTACCTGGTTAATAATATCCAATATATGTAAATTGTCCTTGCTGTGGGTAGGAAATTTGTTTATTTTCCATGAGGCACCTCAAGAACCCCATTAACAAATTGAGTTACATCTTTTGACTCAACTTTCATTATCTCAATAGTCCTCCTGGGACAGGTAATAGTCTCCATTTGGGGCTACAAACGTTTGCATTAGAAATCAATCTACTTGTAAATGTTGTATTCAATTTTACATGATCATGATCGTATTTTGTTTAAATCTGTTATTTTTTTCAATGACAAGTTGATGCTTGCATAATATATTAAAGAACATAACATACAATCCTGTAGTTCTGACCGAACTTTCACCAGGTTTCAGCACTGTAAACCAAGAAGCATCTACAGATGAAAAGTTCTTCTCCCAAAAGAGTTAAAAGTCTCTGGGGTTTCTAAATAGATTGACTTCAGTGTATTCTAGACATTCTTTTGCTGTTGCTTGGCTCATTTCCTTCTTGATAAGATTCTATTTTCCTTCCTCTTCCTCTTCTCTCTGTTACTTAATATAGCTCCAAAATATGGTATAGTCCTCCAAACCACTGCTTTCAGTGAATGTATTTATTATGACATAACTGAAGGTTCTGAGGGCACATGTGTTTCTTGTTGTGTTCCTGTTAGTTTGTTGCTTCCCAAACCACTTCTGATATAATAGAATTTGGCACCAGATTTTTTTTTGCTACCATTTGACATTGAAACATTGGCCTTTTCCATTCTCTTTGAACCAAGATTAAGCCACAATGCAGTCTTAAAACAATAAATAATCTATTTGCTCCACATTCTTGACCCTTGGCTTCATAAGGAGAAACCTTAGGAGAAAACAAGCCTCTTTTACTCTTCCAGGTATTATTACTGTGGTTTGAATTTGTCCCCCAAAGTTCATGCATTGTTAACCTAATCCCCAATGCAACAGTGTTGGGAGGTTGGATCTTTAAGAGGTGATTAGGTTGTGAGGGCTCTGCCCTCATGCATGGATTAAAGCCATTGTCTCCAGAATGGGTCAGTGATTGTGGGAGTAGGTCCTGATAAAATGATGAATTCAGCCTCCTTCTCCACTTTCTCTTGCTGTCTTCCTCCCTCACCTTCCTGCCTTCTGCAATAGGAAAACACAGCAAGAAGGCTGTTTCCAGATGCTGGCACTTTGATCTCAGGCTTCCCAGACTCCAAAACTGTGAGAAATAAACTTCTTTTCTTATTAAATTACCCGGTCTATGGTATTGTTATAGCAACACAAAATGGGCTAAGATGGTAATTTTGGCATCTCAAGAGTGTAGTGCAATCAGGACAATTCCAATTCCCTTTTGTTCTCTATGACCCATTCCCTCACGTGGCAATGAAGGATCTTTGCTGCTTGAGTGACATATGAAAATGGTTAACTGAACCCCTTGATTCGATCTCTCTCCCTCAAAATCATTTTACACCCTATGGCCCCTCTCTCTAGGGCCACTAAAGTTTTGGCTAATTCTATTTGTATTAAAATACTGGTTAGGAGTTATAATGGAGGGTGATTGACTCTGAACCATGAAGAATTTAGAATCTTTTCCAAATATTCAATCAGGCTTTACTGACTTTCATTTCCTTATTTTTCAAATGAAGAAAATGAAGCAGGTAATTAAGGATAAACTTCTTTTGTGGGACAACATGGGAAGCCTGTGACACTTCCAGGATTAGGCCAGGAATCCCTCTGCCAGGGAATTCAGTAGAAATCCCTGCCAAGTTATCTCCTTGATGTCTATCTCCACAATTCTTATTTGCTTTGAGAACTACTGCCTTCCACTTTCATTTCAGATGTGGAAATTGAAGCTGTAATAAATGTTAAGTAACTTAAAAGCAGGACTCACATAGCAAATTTAAGGCACAAGAAGGATTCTCAATCCTTGTGTGTTTATGCTTTTTTCTAACAATTCCCGCCTACTGCCTTCCTGTGTAATTCTTGGTTAAGATAAGGAGAAGAGGATTGTGGCACATTCTGGTGTTTTAGTGCCATATGCTTTCTTCATATGAATACTATTAATCATCTGATTACTGTCAAATTGATTAAAGTCCTGGTGAGATCAGCATCTCCTGAAATTTATTAATGCATTTATTGAACACCTACTTCATGCAATGTAGTACATTAGGTTCTTTTTGGGGGAAAAAGAAAAAAAAAAGATATGCTCCTGACAGAGTATCTTGTACTATAGTTAGGAAACCACATCTACATAAAATGATATTAGAAAACAACATATGAAAACATATTTCCTTCATCCTGTAGTAAAATTGTTTTTCCCCTTTATTTGTCTTGCCTTTTCCACAGAATTCCCATTATAGCCAAAGCCTCTTTTTTTTTTTTGTTTGTTTTTGTTTTTGTTTTTGTGGCCAGAGTCTTGCTCTGTTGCAATCTTGGCTCACTGCAACCTCTGCCTCCCGGGTTTAAGCAATTCTCCTGCTTCAGCCTCTTGAGTAGCTGGAATTGTAGGCACCTGCCACCATGCCTGGCTAACTTTTTTGTATTTTTAGTGGAGATGGGGTTTCACCATGTTGGCGAGGCTGGTCTCAAACTCCTGACTTCAAGTGATCCACCTGCCTTGGCCTCCCAAAGTGCTGGGATTACAGGCATGAGCCACTGCACCTGGCCAAAGTCTCTATTAATATGACCCTCTATGCGATATATTTTGCTGGCAAAGTGGGATAAAACCAGAATTTGTTTCACATTTTCTTGGCATATCTTTGCATTTCATTTCGTAATTTTTTTGAGTTTCTCTTACATGTTACATTTCTTCTTGATAGAAACTGGATTTTCAATGGTAGACATTACTGGCCATTTTGAGCCACACTTGACTATGTGGTTGGTTGGATTCTCACTGACAAGTACCATGGTAAAGACTCTGACACACCATTTCTCTAGCCGCTTCCATGTGAGGGCCTCCAGGCAGCCAGAGATTCTTTTTGTTAGATGTAGTGAACTCCAAGTTTCTCTTCAAAGAATCAGTATGTCAGTATGTTCATCTCTCTTAGTCTTTAATTCTCCATCTTAAAGTTCAACTTCCTGGTTCTCCATGCCCCCTTGCAAGCCTCTAGTTTCGGTAAACAACTTTCCCACCAGTTCTTATCAGTAGTTCACATCTGTTTCCCTGGTCACCTACTTTGACCTGAATCACCCCTGGTCACCTGCTCTGACTTATTCTGTAACTGTCCTTCCTGCCACACTACCCACCCCGCCCCTCCGGTTCATACCCCTGCTCTCTTTAAAATAGCCAATCAAGATTAGTTAAGATTGTGCCATCCAACCTCAGCCAATAGGGGAATGACACGGCAGTAGGGGCTACCTGCATCAGGAATAAGAACCCCTTCCCCTCCCTTGTCCAGGGGTGCGCTCACCATTGCTCCATCTATGTGATGCACCCTTCTGTAGAAGTAGATTGCCTTGCTGAGAAAATTAATATTTGAGTGCTACTTCTTTTGCGGCACCAAAAATTTACATATAACATTTTCTCTTCCCTTGCCTGCATCTGTTTACTCCTCCCCATTGGATGGAGCCAGCTTGGGTGAGAACATTCCATTGGACTGAAGTGCAGTACACAATCTAGCAGCTCAGTTGGGATTCTGCCTTTTGGGAAGTGCTTCTTTTCAGGGACTAGAGAGTTAAGAGAAACTAGTCCTGCCTGGTAGGAGACCTGGACCACTCTTCTCCCAATACCCTTAGCCTGTTTTTGATGCTTTGGTTCTGCCCTCTGCTGGGTGAAGGAAGATAGCAGTGTTGGCTGCTTTAGTCTTGGACTTCCCTAGCATGGGTGCTGTACTTGGTAGGGGACAACCCCTCACCACCAAGCATTTTGCTGCTTCTCTCTGGCTTATGTGTTTCCCTTTTAAAGCATACTATAAAAGAAAAGAAAAAGAAAAGAAGAGGAAAGAGGAAGGGAGATGAGGGAGAGTGGGAAGAAGAAAAAATATTATTTTTTGTTCTTATATGAAATTGACATCTTACTTCCTTTGTGTCTCCTCTTACCCAAGTTGGCTGCAGTGAGATTCTGTGTTTCTAACAAACTCTTAAGTGATGCCAGTGCTGCCAGTTTTTAGACCACACTCTAAGTAGCAAGGATCTTGGGGAAGAGTAAATTAAAAGTACCAGTTTTTTAAACTTTTTTTTTTGAGACAGACCCTTACTCTGTTGCTCAGCCTGGTGTGCAGTGGCGTAATCTTGGCTCACTGCAACCTCCGCCTCCCAGGTTCAAGTGATTCTCCTGCCTCAGCCTCCTGAGTAGCTGAGATTACAGGTGTGTGCCATCAGGCCCAGCTAATTTTTGTATTTTTAGTAGAGATAGGGTTTCACCATGTTAGCCAGGCTGGTCTCAAACTCCTGACCTCAAGTGATCCACCGGCCTCGGCCTCCCAAAGTGCTGGGATTACAGGAGTGAGCCACCGTGCCCAGCCCTTTGTCCTATTTTGATGTTCGAGACCACATATGGATATGGCCCTGGATGCTTTATCTACCCAACTTGAGCCTTTAATTTTGCCTCTGAAACTAACTAATTATTAGCAAATATATTAACATTAACACTCGTCATTTGGAGGCATGCTAAACTGTTGACCTCTTTCTTAAAAATTCTAAGGGGGCTTGAAAAGCAAAAACCTATAAATTTATAAATAAATATTGAATAGAGTGTCCATCCTTCTTTACTTTGTAGCTCTTTCATCCTGTCACTATTTGGTTCAGCAGAAGAGGAGTTAATGTACACAAGCACTTTTCTTTGTAATTCGAAGACATTCCATTTGACTCCTTTAAGGATGTGCTGGAAAGGGAGTGGGGAAGTTACACTGCAAATATTATCTTCCCCAGATGCCAGTAAGTTTCTTTACTAGTAGAACTGGAAAATATATGCCACTTGCTAATTTTTTACCTCTAAACTTTTGTTAGACTATTACATTTGGTTAATAATATCATGTACTATTATTATAAAGATTAGCACATCTCTTATTTTACAATAGAATATTTCAGGTTGGGTGCGGTGGCTCACCCCTGTAATCCCACACTTTGGGAGGCTGAGGTGGGAGGATCACCTGAGGTCAGGAGTTTGAGATCTGCCTGGCCAACATGGTGAAACCCTGTTTCTACTAAAAATACAAAAAAAAAAAAAAAAAAAAAAAAAATTAGCCAGGCATGGTGGCACGTGCCTGTAATCCCAGCAATTCGGGATGCTCAGGCAGGGGAATCGCTTGAACCTGGGAGGTGGAAGTTGCAGTGAGCCGAGTTCATGCCGTTGCACTCCAGCTTGGGCAACAAGAGTGAAACTCTGTCTCAAAAAAAAAATAAGAAGAGTATTTCAAACACACAGAAAAGCATACAATAACAATATGACAAAAAAATCATCTATCTGGCTGGGCGTGGTGGCTCATGCCTGTAATCCCAGCACTTTAGGAGGCCGAGGCGGAAGGATCACAAGGTCAGGAGTTAGCCAATAAGGTGAAACCCTGTCTCTACTAAAAAATACAAAAATTAGCTGGGCTTGGTGGCGGGCGCCTGTAGTCTCAGCTGCTCTGGAGGCTGAAGCAGGAGAATCGGTTGAACCTGGTAGGCGGAGGTTGCAGTGAGCCGAGATCACGCCACTGCATTCCAGCCTGAGTGACAGAGCGAGACTCCATCTCAAAAAAAACAAAACAAAACAAAAAACAACAACAACAAAAACTGTCTAAAATCTAGCTAGGCCATGTAATAAAATTTTGCCGTATTTGCTTCACTTCTCTCTTTTTCCCTCCCTCCCCCTTTCTCCCTCTTCCTCTCTTCCTTTTTTCCCCTTTCCTCCCTTGTCTTCCAAGTTAACATCTTTTTTTTCTTCACCAAGCCACCAGAAGTGCTGATGAAGTTAAAATCTTATAGATGTAGTTAAAGTCCCTGTAGCCAATCTATCTCCGTCCTATCCTGTCATCTATAGAGGTGACAACTACCCTGAATTTATAGTTTTAATTCCTGTATTTTCATATTGTTTTATTATTATTTTTTTAAATAAGAGATGGAGTCTTACTGTGTTGCCCAGGGTGAAGTGCAGTGGCTATTCACAGGGCAATCCACTACATCAAAACTCAGAACAGGAGTTTTGACCTGCTCTGCTTCCCACACAGGTAGGTTCACCTTTCCTTAGGCAACCTGGTAGTCCTCTGCTCCTGGGAGGTAACCATCTGATGCCCAGAACTACTGGGCTCAAGCAATCCTCTGGCCTCAGCCTCCCAAGTAGCTGGGTCTATAGGCACACACCACCACACCCAGCTCTTTTTTATAGTTATACTATATATGTATCCATAAATAAGACCTAAAGTTGACTTGCAAGTTTTCCATCTTCATTAAATGATATATTATGTGCTTTCTTCTTAACCTCTCACTCAGCATGTATTAATACTCATCTTCTTCTTCTTCTTTTTTTTTCCAGACAGTGTCTTACTCTGCTGACCAGGCTGGAGTACAGTGGTGTAATCATGACTCATTAAAGCCTCAACCTTCTGGGCTCAAGTGATCTTCCTCCCTCAGCCCTGCAAGTAGCTGGGACTACAGGCACATGACACCATGCCTGGCTAACTTTTGTATTTTTTGTAGAGACAGGGTTTCACATGTTGCCCAGGCTGGTTGTGAACTCCTTGGCTCAAATGATCCACCGGTCTCAGTCTCCCAAAGTGCTGGAATTTCAGGTGTGATCCACCATGCTTGGCCTTTAATACACATCTTTTTCTTTTCTTTTTCTCTTTCTTTCTTTTTTTTTTTTTAGATGGAGTCTTGCTCTGTCTTCCAGCCTGGAGTGCAGTGGCATGATCTTGGCTTACTGTACCCTCCACCTCCCAGGTTCAAGCGATTCTCCTGCCTTAGCCTCCTGAGTAGCTGGGATTACAGGTGCATGCCACCATGCCCGGCTAATTTTTGTTTTTTTAGTAGAGACGGGGTTTCACCATGTTGGCCAGGCTGGTCTTGAACTCCTGGTCTCAAGTGATCCACCTGCCTCAGCCTCCTAAAGTGCTGGGATTACAAGCGTGAGCCACCGTGTCGGGCCGATACACATCTTCTAGTTAATTTAAACTGCTAGATAGTATTTCATTGTATAAAAAGACCACAGTTTATCCATTGTTTTGTTGATGGATCTTTAAATTGTTTTCATTATTTTTTCCTTACAAACAATGCATGATAAATGTTCTTGTACCTGTCTCCTTGTGAGAGTTATATGCCTAGGTGTAGCATCACTGGGTTTCATCACAAGTCTTTGGAAATAATTGTTATGTGGATAGTAAAACAATCTGACTAGTTACTTAAAAGAAAAAAGTTAAGTCAAGGTAAGTGCTAGAAGACACAGAAAGTCAGAAATAGGACGTAAAATAGTAATGAAATAGTAGGTAAATTAGATAATATAATCCTATGCCTTTTTCATCTTTTGGCTGGACATGGTGGCTCATGCTTGTAATCCTAGCACTTTGGGAGGCTGAGGCAGGAGGATCACTTGAGGTCGGGAGTTTGAGACCAGCCTGACCAACATGGTGAAACCCTGTCTCTACAAAAAATACAAAAATTAGCCAGGTGTGTTGGTGCACACCTGTACTCCCAGCGACTTGGGAGGCTGAGGCAGGAGAATCACATGAACCTGGGAGGCAGAGGTTGCAATAAGCTGAGATCGCGCCATTGCACTCCAGTCTGGGCAACAGTGTAAGAGTCTGTCTCAAAAAAATTTTAAAAAAAGGTAAAAGAAAAAGAAAAATAATTAATGAAAAGGCAATTCATCTTCTGAGAAAAAAAAGTAGAGTTAACATACTGAACATCACAGATTTTCATCTATGTTTAAGATACTACCTTTAGGTCCGGCGAGGTGGCTCATGCCTGTAATTCCAGCACTTTGGGAGGCCTGGGATCAGGAGTTCGAGACCAGCCTGACCAGTATGGTGAAACCCTATCTCTACCAAAAATACAAAAATTAGCTGGGTGTGGTGGCATGTGCCTATAGTCCCACCTACCCAGAAGGCTGAGATAGGAGAATTGCTTGAACCCAGGAGGCGGAGGTTGCAGTGAGCTGAGATTGCACCACTGCACTCCAGCCTGGGCAAGAGAGTGAGCCTCTGTCTCACACACACACACACATACACACACACAGACACACACACACACACAAAAAACCCAGATGCTACCTTTAGTGTCACAGCTTCTGTGAAGCCTTCCAAAAATTGCCTTTTTTTCAATTACTTCCTCCTTTTGACCTCCATTCTCCCTACCTCTGTTATATGATATTGTGCACTATATTTGCTATGGTTTGTTTCTATCTCTCTCAGCAGGCTAAATGTGTTTTGAAGGTGGAGCTCATGTTTAATTTGTATCCCCAGGGCGTGGTGCACAGTCAGTGGTTAAGTCTGAGAATGAATGAATAGCCCAAAATCATCGAAGATCTTTTAGAGTTGGCAGAGTTGGCAGTGGGTTTCTTTTTCTCTCTCTTTTTTTTTTTTTTTCTGAGATAGAGTCTCGCAGTATCACCCAGGCTGGAGTGCAGTGGTACAATCTCAGCTCATTGCAACCTCCGCCTCCCAGGTTCAAGTGATTCTCCTGCCTCAGCCTCCAGAGTAGCTGGGATTACAGGCACACATGATCATGTCTGGCTAATTTTTGTACTTTTAGTAGAGATGGGGTTTCACCATGTTGTCCAGGCTGGTCTTGAACTCCTGACCTAAAGTGAACTGCCAGCCTCAGCCTCCCAAAGTGCTGGGATTACAGGTGTGAACTGCGCCATGAAAAAGGGGCTTTTATCCTTTGTCTTCAACTGCATCTATGAAAAGAAGTTTCATATAAAAGCTGATATAAATGGCTAATAAAGCAGAGAAATCACTTAAAATTTGACTGTAGACATTTGCTATGTTTGATTAATATGTATCAGTTTACAGTTAATTTTAGGAAAACTTAAACTTTATAAATTGCCTGGAAATCACCCATGAAAAACTTATTCTCATTTAGGGATTTAATTTTTTATTAACTGTTAGGATTTTGAAGTTTTGCTAGTCTTATCATCTGGGACACTGGAATTTTGTCTTGTTGGGATTGCCGATTAAACAAAATAATTCTTCAAAAGTGCTAGCAGAATGTTCAGTAAATAGTAAATATTAAATAAACACTGGCTTTACTATTATTAGGTGGTCCTATACTACGATTCCTCCAATTTATATCATGAGCTTTTTGGTACATATTTGAGGAAGCTCCCATCTATATGTTTGGACTAGTGCATTAGTAAAGCTGCCAGCTTAGATAAAGAAAGCCATCTAAAAATTTAAAGTTAAGTATATGATGGAAAATTCTTGAATATATTGTAAGTTAGGTGAAAAATATAGGGGGATTGTATTGTTGAATATAAAAAAGCCATTAGACCATTTTAAGAATGCTCTCTTCTGTCATAAGGGCTTGCTTATGAATAATATATCACATGCATGAAAGGAAGTGGTGGCTAGTTTCATTTCCCTAAAACACGTTTCAATGGTAAATTGGAGGCAGCTGTGGTTTACCAAAGCCTAAATCCAATGAGGTCTACTATAACTAGTGTAGATTTACTGTTGACTCATGGTCCCTGTCAGGCTTTAATCATAGGGGAACAAGAAATATTACTTAGATTTCATTGTTTAATCTTTCATTCATTTGTTTTCCAAGTTTGTTTCAGTCTGTGGGCAGGTTCCCTTTTGATTGCAACATGCAGTCCTTATTTCTGCAATTTATCTTCATTTGCCATTTTGAGAGGGCTATGAAAACCCTATGATAAGCTCCTTATTCTCCAAATCTATGCATATAAGCCTCGTTGAATTGGATTCATTCTAAAGACATTTTGAAATCACATCAGCACTTTCAGATCAGCAAGTTATTTCTTAATAAATTACTGTCTTAATGTTAGATGCTATTTTAAAAACACTAAAGAGAGCAGTTTCCAAGTATGTGCTTCTACTTCCAGGGAATTGTAAACTGGAGTGTTTAATTAAATGGAGGCCCTAAATTTTTATTATGCTGTCACTGGATATTTGAATAACTAGCTGTAAATGAGTTCTAGTTGTACAAAAGTGATTTTTTAAATCCAATTGTCCCTATTCAAAATATAGTTCTAGTTCCTGGGTGACACTGAAAATGAAATGGCCATGTCTTTATAACTAAAACAAATGAGAGGGTTGCAGTAATAGAATGAACCCACAGACGGGAAAAAAAACCCTTTGAATCAAGTTTTTTTCTTCCCCTGAACTGATTGGGTAATTTACTCAACTAATTTTGTCTAGTCATTAGAAAGTTAATTCTCCATTCTATAATTTCCTTCCACTCAAGTGAGCAATATTGGTACATATAATTTGGATTAAGAACATCCCTCTGCTTTTACAAATATTTGGATATATGCCTTAAATATGCTTTCTCATTTAGGCCACAGAAATTTATCCAAAGACAAACCAATCAAAGATAACAACATTAGCTACCATTTATTGAGCATCTCCTTCATGACAAGACTTTTCCCATATTGAGGTATAATTGACAATTGAAAATCGTACATATTTAAAGTGTACAATGTGATTATTTGATATGCATATATGTGCAGATATCCATATCTAATCATATATATATGATATGCATATACATCCTATATATATCATATACATGTCCATCACCTCACATAGTTACCATTTTCTTTTTTTTTTTTTGAGATGGAATCTTTCCCTGTCACCCATGCGGGAGTGCTGTGGTGCGATCTCAGCTCACTGCAACCTCCACCTCCTGGGTTCAAGCGATTCTCCTGCCTCAGCCTCCCGAGTAGCTGGGACTACAGGTGCCCACCACCACGCCTGGCTAATTTTTGTATTTGTAGTAGAGATGGGGTTTCACCATATTGGCTAAGCTGTTCTCGAACTCCTCACCTTGTGATCTGCCTGCCTTGGACTCCCAAAGTGCTGGGGTTACAGGTGTGAGCCACCATGCCCAGCCATCATTTTCTTTTGTTCTCTTTCTCTTTCTTTCTCCCTTTCTTTCTCTTCTTTCTTTCTTTCTTTTTTGGCTGTGAGAACACTTAAACGATCCACCTTCTTAGCAGATTTCAAGTATACAATATAGTGTTGCTAATTGTAGTCACATCGTAGTATAATAGATCTCCATAATTTATTAATTTGCATAACTGAAACTTTGTACCCCTTTACAACATCTCCCCATTCCCCTGTCCCTCCAGCTCGTGGCAACCAACATTCCACTCTCTGCTGTTCTTGAGTTTGACTACTTTAGTTTCCACATATAAGGGAGATCAACACAGTATTTGCTTTTCTGTGTCTGGCATAGTTTACTTAGCTTAATGTTCTTTAGGTTCATTAATGTTGCAAATGACAGGATTTCCCTTTGTTCTGAAGGCAGAATAATATTCTGTTATGTATGTATACCATATTTTCTTCA
Organism: Aotus nancymaae; assembly: GCF_030222135.1. NCBI lineage: Eukaryota > Metazoa > Chordata > Mammalia > Primates > Aotidae > Aotus > Aotus nancymaae. The sequence goes on from NW_026988471.1 coordinate 38,283,789, forward strand.
TCCATTCATCTGTCAATGGACATTTACATTGTTTTTATGTCTTGGCTATTGTGAATAATACTGCAATGAACGTGAGAGTACAGATACCTCTTAGAGATCCTAATTTTCCTTTCATCATTTTTTTTTTTCAGACAGTGTCTTGTCACCCAGGCTGGAATGCAGTGGCATGATCTTGGCTCACTGCAACCTCTGCCTCTTAGGTTCAAGTGATTCTCCTGCCTCAGCCTCTGGAATAACTGGGATTACAGGCATACATTACATCACCATGCCTGGCTAATTTTTGCATTTTTAGCAGAGGCGGGGTTTCATCATGTTGGCCAAGCTGGTCTCCAACTCCTGATCTCAGGAGATCCCCCCATCCCCGCCTCTGCCTCCCAAAGTGCTGGGATTACAGGCGTGAGCCACGCTCCTGGCCTATTTGATCATCTTTTACAGTTTAGGGAATTGAGGCTTAGATATGGCACAGGGTAGAAAAGAAAGGTAGACTTTGAAAATAGGTCTGTTTGACTTCAAAATCTATGCTCCTGGCCTGGCACAGTGGCTCACACCTGTAATCCTAGCACTTTGTGAGGCTGAGGCAGGAGGATCACTTGAGGTCAGGACTTTGAGACCAGCCTAGCCAATATGGCAAAACCCTGTCTCTACTAAAAATACAAATATTAGTTGGGCATGGTGGTGTGCTCCTGTAACCCCAGCTACTTGGGAGGCTGAGGCACGAGAATCACCTGAACCCGGGAGGTGGAGGTTGCAATGAGCCGAGATCGTGCCACTACACCCTAGCCTGGGTGACAAAGAAAGACTGTCTCAAAAACAAAACAAAACAAAAAACAAACTAAAAAACCTGTGCTCCTTACTGTGCTGTCCTGCCTCTCAGTGCAAGATAAACAGAGTGGGCCATATAACCTATGATGTCATCATTGGCAAGGCCTGTTGCTACCGTGTGATGCCTGCTCCCTAGATGACTTCCTTGGGGGTGAAGCTAGAGGACATCTGGCACCAAGCTGGTTGAGGGGCAGAGTGAGAATGTCTGGGCTTCCCCCACCCAGCTGGGAATGTGAGTGCTGCAAATCATCTCATCGAAGGCTTAACCACAGCCAGGAGACTCCTCCAGTGACGATGAGAGTGTACAAATGAAGTGCAGGCGCGGGGGAGCCTTCACACACCTCCAGCCCTTCCTGCTTCTCGAAATACTCATATCCTCTGGCAGAAACCAGCTACAGAAATCCATGTCCACTTACTCACAGCCTGAAAGAAACCCACACAGTGGACCTTCCTGCCAGTTGCATGATAATTAGAATTACTATTGAGTTTCTACTGTGCATTTTCTCAATTAGGCACAATTACCAAATGTAAGAAATGAGGAAATTAAGACTCAGGAATTAGCTGAATTGCCCAAGGTTATTACATAGCTTACAACTGGCCAGCCAGGATTTAAACCTTGGTCTATATCCTAATCCAAGATCATGTTCCTCTCACTACTCAGGTTTGTGTCTTTGGCATGGGAATATTACAAAGTCATTATTTCTCCTGATTATATTTTTGCTGCTGTTATACGACCATCTCATTTCTTGTCATAGACTTTTTCCAAAAGCAAGAATATGGTATGGAATTTTGGGGGAAGCAATTGAAATGAAGTGTTTGAATTTCAGAGCTTGCATTACTGGATTATGTGTGGATTGTTATTTCTCTGTGCTGTCTCTTTCTTCTTCCTGCTATCTCATATAGGTACTTGATAGCCCATTGTTACAGTCTTTTTAGGGGTTCTTAAACAGTTCACTTGTAGAAAAGTGTTGGTTGAAATTGTAACAGGCAGACATTTGGGTTCTCGTAGCCTTGCAAGAAATGGAAGGAAGTAACTTTTGGGCTTATGAAAATGTGTACTGCAAAGGTTTTTTTTCTTTCTTCTTCTTCTTTTTCTTTTCTTTTCTCTTTTTTTAAGAGACAGGGTCTTGCTTTGTCACCCAGGCTGGAGTGCAGGGCAATCATAGCTCACTGCAAGGGTCCTTATGCCTCAGCCTCCCAAGTAGCTAGGACTACAGGCATAGTCACCATGCCTGGCTAAATTTTCTTATTTTTTATTTTATGTGGAGACAGGATCTTGCTGTGTTGCCCAGGCTGGTCTCAAACTCCTGGCTTCAAGGGATCTCCCCATCTTGGTCTCCCAAAATGCTGGGATTATAGGCACGAGCCACCATGCCCAGCGGTTTTCTTAAAGTTCTCTGCAAGGTATAGATAGTTTCACAAGTAAGATGATTAGTCAGTACAGTAGCAACATTAGGTAAATTGCTACAAGCCATTTCAAGCTTGTAGCAAATTATCCATTCTTATATGACAAAGCCTATGGGACAATTAGAGGACTGGAACTGTCTCTCTTCGGTGGCACTAAAGAAGGGACTGAAGCTTCATAAATCGAGTCCTTCACTCTCCTAGCTCTGATCCTCTCCTTCCTATAAGTAATGGTCATGTTGCCTTCAGTAGGTGGTTGTCAAGCCTGTATTTTGTTTTGTTTTGTTTTAGAGACGGTCTCGCTTTGCTGCCCAGGCTGGACTTGAACCCCTGGGCTCACTCTATCCTCCTGCCTCAGCCTCCTGAGTAGCTGGGACTACAGGCACTGCTATGGAAACTGACTTGTCAAGTCTTTTAATACCATCTCATCACTGTAATTATCAACAAATGTGCTCTAAAAATCTTTTACACGGCAGCATAAAGGGCTTGAGCTATGTCTGTATTAAAACACAGGTGATACCCTTATCTTTTGATGTTGAAATGTTGAAAGAGTTGATTAGCTCTCCTTGCTATATCTCTAGCAAGGATAGCTAATAACTGTTTTGCTTTTGTTTTTATGTATATATATATACACAAAGGCAAAAGCAAGACAGTATTTGAAATTTGAAAACATTGATTCTTGTAACCATTCTATTTCAGGATTAAATCACATAACCCACCAATCTCTGTCAACCCACTCTCCAGTAACCACCCCACCTCCAATTTCCTGTAAATAGCAAACACTCCATCATCCACAGGGAACACTGTTGAGTAGCCAGAGTTGTAACTGTATTTGCTTATTTTTTTACTTGAGAAGGTTTTTTTGTTTGTTTGTTTTGAGATTGGTATGTGTGGGGATTGGGAGGGGTGGTCTCACTATGTTGCCCAGGCTGGATTTGAACCTCTGGGCTGAAACCTTCTGCCTCAGCCTCTTGAGTCACTGAAACTACAGATGCGTCACCATGCCTGGCTACTTGAGAAGTTTTACGACGATTTTTACGCTTTCAAGGCAGAAAAAGAAAACAATCTAGAATTTGTCTCTGTCATAATGTCATCCATAAAAAGTGATTTTAAGATGAAGACTTCTAGAGAGATACAAGCTGCTGGATTTAGCATTCAGCCCTCACTTTCATTCAATATAGTTGTCATTTTAGACCCAAGCTTTCCCTAGAGATAGTGATTCCAGCAGGGGAAGAAATATGTGAAGTTATTGCAAGAAAGTTTTTGTGTGAAATTGTGACTGCTGCCAGAGATGTCATATGTTTTAGTTAACTTTCTTCCCAGGAACCAAGAAAATTTCCCAAGCCCCAGATAAATACAGCTGGACTGCTATACAGAAGTCAGTAGCATGGGGCTGAAGAGAGAGACTGAATTTTACACACTTAATTTGTTTCTGGTTGAGATAAAGCCTCTATTCTATTTTGCTTAAGGTAAAAATCCAATTCACTTTGAAAATTACAAAGCCTTATGCCATTGGAAAAAATGATTAAGATTTCTGTCATTGCGATTACAATTTATACCATAATAAATTTACCTAAGGATGTGATGGCCTCTACTGGATTCCTTCCAGAGTTCTCTAAGGAATAAAAGCATGCAACCGACAGTCTCTAGGACGTTCTGGTTCTGCCTCTTCCTTCTCATCCCATCAGCTTTGGAAACTATCTCCCCCCATGCCGTTGATTAGCAGCTCTGCATGTATGCAGTGCAACAGTAATTAATGTTCCCCATGCTGACTCTCAGGAGCTGCAATACCATGAAGTGCCCTTCAGAATTATCAAGGAGAAATTAAATTATGCCCAATACAGTTTTAGAGCAGTTTCTCTCATGATTTAAAGCACCTCTACCGGGAGGGGCTGGAGGTGGCTCCTTCTGGCTTGTGCAAGCAGATTATTAAAATGGTAAGGAATTTTGCAAGCCAGATGTTAAACCTTTCAAATTGGGCCATGGTGGGAGTATGTGCATCACAGAAATTGGAACTGCTAAAAATAAAGGCTCCCTATCAGCACCATTGTCTATATCTTTGAAACTGCATAATTCAATTAATACCTGTTAGCTAGAACAGCATATCTCAGTCTTGCTGGGCAGTTATTTACTGATGAGTCTTGCTAGGCTGAAAAGCCAGTTAATACCTGGATAAGTTTCCTGTGCCTACTGTAACAGATCACCACTGACTTGGTAATGTAAAGCAATCTAAACGTATTCTTGCCTAGTTCTGGAGGCCAGAAGTCTAAATCACTGGGCTGAAATCCAGGTGTTGGCAAGGATGGGCTCCCTCCAGGGGCTCTGGGAGAGAAGCTGCTCATTGCTGTTTTAAGCTTCTGGTGGCTGCTGTCATTTCTTGGCTTGTGACTTTGTCGCTAGAATCTTCAAGGCAAGCATCTTCAAATGTCTGTCTTTTCTGTTTTTGCTATTTTCACCTTGCCTGTGTGTGTGTGTGTGTGTGTGTGTGTGTGTGGTGTGAAATCTTCCTCTGTCTTATAAGATCACTTGTGATTGCATTTTTTAAGGTTCACCCAAATAATCCAAGACAATCTTCCCATTTTAAGAGTTTTAACTTACTCTCATCTACAAAGCACCCCCCGCCTTTTTTTTTTTTTTCCCAATAAAGGTAACTTTTACAGGTTCCAGGAAAATAACCTGCTATCTTTGGGAGGGCCATTTTTCAGCCTACCACGATACCCACCTTAGCAGCTCGCCCTGTAACGTCTTTAACAAACTAAATAATAGTAAAGTCTACATTGTAATGATAGTGGCAACTCTTTCTTGTTGCCTACTTATTTCCTATGCACCAGTCAAAGTGCTTAGCATATCATCTCACTATTACTCCTTCCCAAACCAATAAATATGTGCTCAAATGTCATAAATACTCTTTTTGGAACACAGGTATCAAAACTGGTATGTCATAATATACATTCCCTGCTTCTCTCCACCTTCACCTCAAAGACATGCCCTGGGGCTGCTCCTAAAGTTCTTCCAGGGCCTCCTATTTATGTAGTCTACTTTTCCTATCCTAGTTTCATAGTTTCCAGACCTATCCCTTAGTTACCTTTAGCGAGCTTATCTTAATACCAACACAAGGCTTGTTTAAAGGGAATGTGGAAAGTGTATCTGTTGGCTGGGAGTGACTTCTCTGGTATGCAAAGTCCCTGGTCAAGTGAACTGAAGGCTCTGGGCCAAGGTTAGTTCCTGGGTAAAACTGACAATATCATCCCTCAAAACGTGGCTGGAGGGGGCCGTGAACCACGCCTGTCGGTAATTAGCCTGTATCCTGTTGTTTTTGGTTAACCTGCGTTCCGGAAGTTCTCTCCTGATCTGCTTGCTTAGCTCACTATTTAATTTCTACAACTTGCACTAGAGGAAGGGAAAGATAAAGGAGCTAATATTTGGTGATTGCCCACTCTGTGTTAGGCTCTCTGCTGTGAGAGTTTTACATATTGGGCTAAGGATGACATAAAATCCAAGAACATTTTCTGGAGTTATTCTTTGTAGCTGCAGTTAATAATCTGGCAGAAGTGTTTTAGAGATGTAATAAAGTAAGTTGATCAGGTTTGGTAGCACTTCCATATTTCTGTTAAAATTTCCAGATGTGCATAAAAGCTGGTTGAATCTGGCCTATATGGTAGCTAGTGTTTTATGAAGGAATTCAGGTCACATTTGCTTAGTTTTAGAAATGCTCTATAGAAACTGTGATTTTTTTTTTTTTTTTTTTTTTTTTTGTGCAAGCAGAAAATGAATTCCTAGGAACTGGACAAAGTCGGCAGTAGCAGGTCAAGGGCACAGTTGGGGAAGATGGTCTTGACTTCTTTACTCTGGCTGAAAGGTACCTAATCTTCAGACTCCCTTCCCTTCTCCCTTGCTCCCCTCCCCTCTCCTCCCCTCCCCTCCCTTATCTTTCTCTTTGTCTCTCTTTCTTTCTTCTTCTTGTTCTTTTTTTTTTTTTGATGTAGTCTTGCTGTGTTACCCAGGCTGGAGTGCAGTGACTATTCATAGGTGTGACCATAGTGCACTCCAGCTTTGAACTCCTGGGCTGAAGCAATCCTCCTGCCTTAGCCTCCCAAGTAGCTGGGACTGCAGGTGTGCATCACTGTGCCTGGTGGTTTCTTTCTTTCTTTTTTTTTTTTTTTTTGAGACGATGGCGTTTCACTGTTGTCACCCAGGCTGAAGTGCAATGGCACTATCTCAGCTCACTGCAACCTCTGCCTCCTGGGTTCAAGTGATTCTCCTGCCTCAGCCTCCAGAGTAGCTGAGACTATAGGCACTTGCCACCACACCCAGCAAGTTTTTGTATTTTCAGTAGAGACGGGGTTTCACCCTGTTGACTAGGCTGAGGCCAGGCACAGTGGCTCACACCTGTAATCCCAAGCACTTTGGGAGGCTGAGGCGGATGATCACGAGGTCAAAAGATTGAGACCATCCTGGCTAACACATGAAACCCTGTTTTTACTAAAAATACAAAAAATTAGCCAGGCGTGGTGGCGGGTACCTGTAGTCCTAGCTACTGGGGCAGCTGAGGCAGGAGAATCGCTTGAACCTGGGAGGCAGAGGTTGCAGTGAGCCAAGATTGCAGCACTGTACTCCAGCCTGGGCGACAGAGTGAGACTCTGTCTCAAAAAAAAAAAAAAGAAAAGAAACAAAAATTAGCTGGGTGTGGTGGCAGGCACCTGTAATCCCAGCTACTTGGGAGGCTGAGTCAGGAGAATAGCTTGGACCTGGGAGGCGGAGGTTGCGGTGAGCTGAGATTGCGCCATTGCACTCCAGCCTGGGCAACGAGAGTGAAATACTCTGTCAAAAAAAAAAAAGTAAATAAAATAAAAGAAAGAAAGAAGGAAGAAAAATGGCAGAGCAGGGTATAGATGAGGGTGAGGCAAGCAATGGATCTAAAGGTACACTGTTCAGGGAGGCACTCACCCCCAGGTGACCTTGCACTTGAATGACCTGCAATCCACGAAAGCTCGTGCCTCACTTGCCTCACTTGCCTCACACTGGGCCCAGCCCTGCAGCACTGCCTTTTGCCCTTGGGGGGTTCAGTGTTTAGCAAGGATCCCATATCAGTATGGGTCAGACCCCAAGAGAGAAACCACATGGTGATTTGAACAGGGAATTTTAATATAGGGAATTATTAACTCGTAGTCTATCGTTTAGAAACTCACGAGGACACAGAGGGAGAGAATACGACAAGCCAAGCCATGGAGTTTTGACCTTCAGGACAAAGAGAGGACTTTGTTTTTCCCTTAGGGCTGTGCCTGAGAGAGCATGACTTCCCCTATTTATTAGGAACATTAGACTGCAGCATTTCCTTTCCAATCACTCCAAGCATTTAGGCTATTTAAAGAATCTAAATAACATCTCAGTCAAACTAACATTCCGAGAGAGAAATGTTTTAATCTATCTTTTCCCAGAGTAGCCTTTAGGTCTCCGAGTGGGTGCAAACAGGCTGGGTGATGGTTGATATATTTGAAGATTCATGGGAATCCAGAAGTTTTGGCAGAGGTGCATATGAATCTCAAGGAAAAATTGAATATAATTTGATATAATGCAAACGGCACAGAATTTGAATGCAGGACAAATCACAACAGCTGTTTGTTATCTCTCACTTAAATGGCAGTAACAGGATTGCTTAAACAAATTCCCTTCCTTTCTAGAATGTTCAGAGTATTTAATATTTGCATAATGATTAATCTCCTGCTCCAGAGGAAATTCCCAAAGGAAGAGAAGACACAACACAGAAACACTTTAAATTGCAACACCATGGGCAAAGAGAAAAGAGGGAGCGTGCCAAATCCTCAGTTTTAGGGCTACTCTCTCAGGAGAATTCTAAATAATGGTGGTCATCTTGCTGAATATTCAACCAAGGACAGGATGGCCAAGAGAACATAGTCCCAAACACTGGGACAAAGCATATTAACTAGGCCAAAGCTACAACATCAATTAAGGGATTACACCACACCCGTATTATAGGATGGTCGATCTTAAATATTTAAGTTTTATCCTGTTCTTTGAAAAGGCTAAATTCCTATTCTCAGTACCCTATAACCCCACCCAGCCCGGTCCCCACCCACCCATCCAAGGAAAATTCTGAATTTTTTTTTTTTTCATAGAGGATCCATTGTTTATTTGCTGTGGTTGTTGGAGGCCTCTGGAAAGCTTTCGGCTGCAGAAAGGCAGCAGACTTGAAGTGTACCACTTGGCCTCAGTAGGAGTTTGCCTGGGTCAATGGGCTTTAACCTGGCTGTACTTTAGAGTCACCTGGATAACTTTACAATACCCTGGCCAGTAACCAAAACTCCCAGCCTGGTATGCTGGCTCATGCCTGTAATCCCAGCACTTTGGGAGGCTGAGGCAAAATAATTGCTTGAGCCTGAGTTTGAGACCAGCGTGGGCAACATAGTGAGACCCCATCTCTATAAAAAGATAAAAACAAGAAAACCCTATGAATTATTAAATACTAAACACTCTCTCCTTCTCCCTTTTTGCACTTTTGGGTCTGGGGCTGTTTTTCAGAAGGCTGTTGAAGGCTGACCTCTGAATGTGGTAATAACATCAACTGGCCAGGCATGGTGACTCACATCCATAATCCCAGCACTTTGAGAGGCCAAGGTGGGCAGATCACTTGAGGTCAGGAGTTCGAGACCAGCCTGGGCAATGTGGTAAAACCCCGATCTGTACTAAAAATACAAAAATTAGCTGGGTGTGGTGGCAGGTGCCTGTAATCCCAGCTATTCCGGACACTAAGGCAGGAGAATTCCTTGAACTCAGAAGGTGGAAGTTACAGTGAGCCAGCATGTCAAATAACTTTCTGTCTCTGCTCTGAAAGGACATGTTTTAAAAGAAGTTAAAAATTCTGTATGGATATTGACATTCTGAGGGGCTAAGAGAAAGTGGTCATTTGTAATGACTAAACATGTTATTCTGTTATGACTAAACATATCTCATGACTCATTTCTGAAACCCAGTACTAAATACATAGTTAATGAATAATATTTATTAACTATGGCCATCATAAGTATTCATCAAATGCCTGTCTTCATTTGTGGAGAGAATTAAAGTGACAAATTCTATCTATATTTACTCTTATTTAAAAGGCAAATTCATTTTTAGAATACTGTTTGATAAAATTATTTAACACAAGGAAATTTTCTTTTAAAAAAGTCTTCTGTCTTTGAGTTAATACTCTTACACTAAGATGGTTTACTAATGTTTTGCTTGTTTTTTTTTTTTTTTTGAGATGAAGTCTCACTCTGTCGCCCAGGCTGGAGTGCAGTGGCACAATCTTGGCTCACTGCAACCTCTGCCTCCCAGGTTCAGGCGATTCTCCTGCCTCAGCCTCCTGAGTAGCTGGGATTACAGGCACCTGCCACCACACCTGGCTAATTTTTGTATTTTCGGTAGAGATGGGGGTTTTAACCATGTTGCCCAGGCTGGTCTCGAACTCTTGACCTCGTGATCCGCCTACCTCGACCTCCCAAAGTGCTGGGATTACAGGCGTGAGCCACCGCGCCCGGCATGTTTTGCTTGTTAAATGGCCAACTGATGGACTATGTAACATACTCAACGAACAGTAATACAAAGCAGTGTTCTAAAAGGTTAAACTGAGAGATAGCAGTAATTCACTGCCACCCTTTCCTGGCCTTCTTGTTGATCAACAACCCATCTTAAAGGTTGCTGGATGGGGTGGGTATATCATATGTGAATAGAATGGAGCAGGGATTGGTAACCTTTTTCCTTCAAAGGGCCAAATAGTAAATATTTGAGGCTTTACTACCCAACTCTGGTATTGCGATACTAAAGCAACCCTAGGAAATGTGTAAATGAATAGATGTGACTGTGTTCCAAAAAACTTTAATTTCAAAAACAGGTGGCAGACTGAGTTTGGCTTGTGGGCCATAACTCACACACTTCTGGAATACAGCAAACCCAACAGGGTGTTAGACTGGCTCTGAAGTTGCATTGGAAGTATAAGCTAGGATTAGGAAGAAGCCAGCGGGTGCTAGGGTTCTCTATGAGCAAGTGGATCCACTGTGATGGGAAAAGTCATGAGAAAACATTAATAATAATGAGTGGTAATAGCAATGGCTAATGTTTACTGAGAATCTGCTATATAACTTGGGTTAAATACATGTTTTATCTCACATAATCTTTATAACCTTGAGGTATAATAACATTCCCATTTTGTAGATGAGAAAATTGGGGCATGGAGAGGTTACATAAATTTCCCAAAGACATACAGTTAGTAAGTGTTGTGGCTGAGATGTGAATTCAGATACACTGACTTTAAAGACTGCTCTTTTTTTTTTTTTTGAGATGGAGTCTCACTCTGTCACTGAGGCTGAAGTGCAGTGGTGCAATCTTGGCTCACTGCAACAGCTGCCTCCTGGGCTCAAGCTGTTCTTCTGCCTCAGCCTCCCAAGTAGCTGGGACCACAGGCCCATGCTATCACACTCAGCTAATTTTTGTATTTTTAGTAAAGATGGGGTTTCACCATATTGCCCAGGATGGTCTTGATCTCTTGACCTCGTGATCCCCCTGCCTTGGCCTCCTGAAGTGCTGCAACTACAGGCATGAGCCACTGCACCTGGCTGAGACTGCTCTTCCAAGGATGCATTACTACATCCCCCCAGAGGACAAAGCCACGTCCAAAGTCATCATAGCTAGGAGGGAGTAGAAGGATCTTTATATAGACTAAAGGTTCTAGGGGTTCTGTTCAGGTTCTAGCGGTTCATCATGTTGCAGATGGGCCAGGAATAGTGTCCTGGGACATGCACTGGGGGGAGACAATTTTCCATTTGTCACTCATATTTCTTCACATGTTCAAGCAGAAGCATTGATAGCATTTTTCTTTCTTTCTTTCTTTCTTTTTTTGAGACACAGTTTCGCTCTTGTTGCCCAGGCTGGAGTGCAATGGCACGATCTTGGCTCACCACAAGCTCCGCCTCCCGGGTTCAAGCGATTCTCCTGCTTCAGCCTCCCGAGTATCAGGGATTACAGGCATGTGCCACCACACCCGGCTAAGTTTTTGTATTTTTAGTAGAGACTGAGGGTTCTTCATGTTGGTCAGTCTGGTCTTGAACTCCTGACCTCATGATCCTCCCACCACAGCCTCCCAAAGTGCTGTGATTACAGGCGTGAGCCACCGTGCCTGGCCACATTTTTCAAAGATGTTTGCATATTGGAAAGCAGCCTTGGAAGACAGAGGTAGTATCTCGGTCTGGAATGGAGAGAAGGTTTGCTTGCTGCATAGTATCATAAAGATGATGACCCTTTTTGGGGCAAAGCTGAGCAACTTTGTTTGTAGCCTATTATAAATGATTGGAGTTTTTTGGCTATGTTGGAATCTACTGTGTGTGCTACTGGGCTACTCTGTGTTACCCCCTTGGACCTTAGTGGGGGCAAGGAGAACTAATGTGAACATGAATCTCATGCTGTTTGCTGTGCTGAGTGAAACAAAGTCCTTTGTCTTTGGCCCAGGAGTCTCATGTCTTCTGCCAGTATCCTGAATCTGTGGCAGGCTAACTTGCCATTGTGCAAGCAGGGTGAAATGTCAGTTCTTGACATACGCAGGAGGCATAGTGGATCCTAATGGCTGGTCTGAGGGGGAAAGCTGTTCACTCTTGGCTTGGTTTTGTGTCTTTTTAAATTATGGATGAATGAGGCCTGTGCTGAAGCCGAAGAGAGGCAAACCTCTACAAGCACCGGTTGCTCTTGATTACATAACTAGCAGAGTGCTGCGGTCTTCTGAGAAGTTCTAAAACCGGCCATACGGAGTTAAAGATGTACAATTGCTTTGTTGGAATGATTTTCACTGTACCATAACTGTAACATAAATATTACATTCCAGCTGTCTAATATAGTGTTTCCCAGAGCTGCTCATTAGATCACATGGTAACATTAAAATAACAACAATAAAACAGATTCCTGAGCACCACCTCATATACGATGAATCAGAATATCTGGGGAAGAGGCTCAGAAATGAATATCTTACAAAGATTTCCCAGATTATTTAGATGCAGTCAGTCCCTGCACTCTCAAGATTGAATTCTATGGCAGACAAATCCTGCTTCTCTGAACCTAGACTTCATTTGTTACACAAAAAGCTGCTCTAGAACTGCTGTTCAATATGGTGGCACTACTCACGTGGCTATTTGAAATACAATTTATCAAAATTAAATTTAAAATTCATTTCCTCAGTTGCATTAGCCACATTTCAAATATTTAATAACCACATGTGGCTACAGGCTACAGTGTCACATAGCACAGATGAAGAACATTGCCATCATCACAGAAAGCTCTATTGAATAGAGCTGCTCTAGAATATCTTATTACATCAGAAAGTAAGACTGCTAGCAAAGATGACTGAGACTCAGGAACTAACACGAATAAGCTTCCACTGGCCAAAGATGGGATAATTTGAGCACTAATTAGAAATAATAGCTGCAATGGATTTAAATACATCAAATATATTTAAACCTATGAGTTAATAATCATACTAAAATAATATTTATTGGTAACTTTTGGAGGATGCTAGGGAACCAAGTCACTATCTGAAAACTGGAAAATAAAGGGTTATCAAGCATTTAATCAGTACTGTTCATAAAGGAAAGGCTGGGTAAATACTTGAGACAGTCTGAGATGCATATCAGAAGGCTCGTTAGCAGGTCCCACAGAATGAGCACTGGTTGCTGTTTGCCATGCCCAGTTCAATAACATACCCTTGTACTGGTTTTTCTTACTATCTTTTTTCATTTCCCTTATCCTGCACTTATGTTCTCTGTGATCCTTAAATAAATTACAGCATGCAGATCTCTATCTCAGGCTCTGCTTTGCAGGGCGAGGAACTCTGGCTAGGATAGCATTCTATTTCAAATTCTTGAAAGGGAATCTAACCCCACTTGGGTATAGATTTGGTTGCTTGGTTCAGAGTTCTACTCCTAGTCCAATCTCTTGTGAGAGGCTGTTTCTTCTAGAAATGTAGTTGGGATTTCTTTTTAATTGCATTTATTTTAATGCTGAATTTACTCCTGTGCTATAATAATATTGTTTACTCAGTTTCTTCTGGGACATCTTTTTCTTCTGGGCAACCTCCTCTTCTGGATTAGGAACACTCTGTTCCTTTTCAGTAAGGATCATCTCAGTGTGGCAGGGAGAGCTCATGTATGGGTTGATTCAAGCTCTGTAGGTCTGGCAGGGCCTCTTAGGCGCTTTGTTCACTTGGATATGCTCAATGACCAGAGAATCTACATTTAAACCCTTAGGTTCAGCATTACTCTCTGCATTTTTAAGAATGTGCAGCAAAAATTCAGCACTCTTTTTGGGCCACCGACCTTGTGTCCAGCCGCACTGCCAACTCCACCATTGTATCATCCGAATGATATGCACTGTTTCTGTAAAGTGACATCTTTCAGATACTTTGTGGCTTTTTGTATATGCATACGCTTGATGGCCTGGGCAGTTTCATGAGTGTTCTTAAAGTGAACATGAAGATGGAACCTCTTGATTTCCATGACTTTGTGGGGTTCTCCTGGTCAAGTGAATAGCGAACCATTTTCACAGATTACCTCAGGCCACTTAGGGAAAGAGGAAGAGCAGTGGCTTCTGGGAGAACTCTGGGACTTCTTAAAGTTGAAGAAGTATGGCCAGTTGCGGTGGCTTACACCTGTAATCCCAACACTTTGGGAGGCCGAGGTGGGTGAATCATGAGGTCAAGAGATCGAGACCATTCTGGCCAATATGGTGAAACCCCATCTTTACTAAAATTACAAAAATTAGCTGGGCATGGTGGCATGCGCCTGTAGTCCTAGCTACTCGGGAGGCTGAGACAGGAGAATCTCTTGAACCCGGGAGTTGGAGGTTGCAGTAAGCTGAGACTGAACCATTGCACTCCAGCCTGGTGACAGAGTGAGACTATGTCTCAAAAAAAAAAAAAGTAGAAAGCAGAGAGAGTTGTGGAAGTCAAAACTGAATGCAAACCTGCATTGGAAAAAGATTCCTCAGATGATTTTATGTGCCTTAAAGTCAAAGAACTCTACTCTAGAGGGTGTAGTAACTATCTGACTCAGAAACATTTAAAAAATAGATAAGCTGTTGAGTCCACAGGTCAACAGGAAGTGCATTTGGAGGAAGAGGAACACACACTGTTACATGGGGGATTGCAATAGGAAAAGCAAGACTGACTGTATATGAAACCTTTAAATCCCTAAGAGGAAAATGGATAATATGCATCATATGGTGCACGGTATAATAGCCTAGTCCAGAGAATGTACACTGTGTGTACCTATGTTATTATATTCTTTACCAGAAACCTCAAAAAATGTTTGAGTAGGAAGGTATCCAGCCCTCCAAATCAATAGAAAGCTGCCTCCACATCTCTGTAGATATGGAACGGGCTCTTACTGAATGACTGTTAAATACTGAAGCCGAGGCTGGAGCTGGGGCTGGGACTGTGGCTGAGGCTGGGGATGGGGTGTGTGTGTCTGTGAGGGAGGCAGAACCAATCCTGATAATTCACCACTTCCCTCCCAGCACTCTGGGCTTCTCTATTCTCCTCTCTACACTTTTTTTTTTTTAAGAAACTTTTTTTTTTTAATTGCACTTTAGGTTTTGGGGTACATGTGAAGAACATGCAAGATTGTTGCATAGGTACACACATGGCAGTGTGATTTGCTGACTTCCTCTCCATCACCTATATCTGGCATTTCTCCCCATGCTCTCTCTCCCCAACTCCCCACCCCCCGCTGTCCCTCCCCTATTTCCCCCCGACAGACCCCAGTGTGTGATGCTCCCCTCCCTGTGTCCATGTGTTCTCATTGTTCAACACCCACCTGTGAGTGAGAACATGCAGTGTTTGATTTTCTGTTCTTGTGTCAGTTTGCTGAGAATGATGGTTTCCAGGTTCATCTATGTCCCTACAAAGGACACGTACTCATAGTTTTTGATGGCTGTATAATATTCCATGGTGTATATGTGCCACATTTTCCCTGTCCAGTCTATCATCAATGGGCATTTGGGTTGGTTCCAGGTCTTTGCTATTGTAAACAGTGCTGCAATGAACATTTGTGTGCATGTGTCCTTATAGTAGAACGATTTATAATCCTTTGGATATATACCCAGTAATGGGATTGCTGGGTCAAATGGAATTTCTATTTCTAGGTCCTTGAGGAATCTCCACACTGTCTTCCACAATGGCTGAACTAATTTACACTCCCATCAACAGTGTAAAAGAGTTCCTAGTTCTCCACATCCTCTCCAGCATCTGTTGTCTCCAGATTTTTTAATGATCGCCATTCTAACTGGTGTGAGATGGTATCTCAATGTAGTTTTGATTTGCATTTCTCTAATGACCAGTGATGACGAGCATTTTTTCATATGTTTGTTGGCCTCATGTATGTCTTCTTTTGTAAAGTGTCTGTTCATATCCTTCGCCCACTTTTGAATGGTCTTGTTTGTTTTTTTTTCTTGTAAATCTGTTTTAGTTCTTTGTAAATTCTGGATATCAGCCCTTTGTCAGTTGGGTAAGCTGCAAAATTTTTTTCCCATTCTGTTGGTTGCCGATTCACTCTAATGACTGTTTCTTTTGCTGTGCAGAAGCTGTGGAGTTTGATTAGGTCCCATTTGTCTATTTTGGCTTTTGTTGCCAATGCTTTTGGTGTTTTGGTCATGAAGTCCTTGCCTATGCCTATGTCCTGAATGGTTTTGCCTAGATTTTCTTCTAGGGTTTTTATGGTGTGGTCCACCTCAGTACATGGCCTCTTCCTCCAACACAAAAACTCTCAGTCACAGGCATGATGTACTGGTAGCTATTTAACAACTGGCTCTCCAGAGAAAACCAGAAAGCTCCGATTTGCAGCATTTTCCAATTTCTAAGGCATAAACACTCCCATCGTGGCTGATTATAAGTTACTGAACATGGAGTTGGGAGTTGGCCCCAACTGGCCCCCACACACCACTGGGAATAGGTGGGAGAAAGGCAAGGGGAGAAATAAAGGGTGGAAAGACACTGTAGAGAGGTTTAGAACTTCCCAGAAGTGAGGGAAGGGAAATCAAGGTAGTGATGACCTAGAGTCATTCCTCTAACTTCAGTTACTAAGATTTAGAAACATCGCTATCTGCCTCTTCATGTCAAAAGGGACTCTGAGAAGGCTTGCCTTGCTTTTTTGGCTCCATGTGGCATAGTTGGCCATTTTGTTCAATCTATGGCCTCTTCAATGTTTCTGAGAATGTCCTTATATTGTGGCTTTAAAAGAGTCAGAAACTCAGCTGGAGAAGAGGTTTTATGACAGCAAGAGTGCCTTGTATTCCATATGGATGGAAACCTCTTCCATAAACATAATCTAGGCCCTGGAATGCTCACACCCACCTTTCATGGGCACACCACACCCCTTCTTCCCTGCCTGAATGCTCATGACCCCCACCTGGCTTCCTCAGGTGTTACACACCCTGCTTCGCTGGCCACAATTCAAGCCCTCACCTGGTTTCCTTGGACATCATCTGAGAGCTACCTACCTGTCTTTCCTGAGAGAGCTCCAGCTGGCACAGAACTCTTTCCCTTGGGGATACTGGCAGACACATAGCCAACTTGACTGAGGCATTGGCAGGAAGCTTAGACCTGCCCCTCTGCCCACAAGCACTGTCTTGAAAGCTCATGCTGTCTTTCTAAGGGCCTGATCCAGTGGCCTGGGTCCTCTGGTCACCTCCCAAACTGCAGATCATTGATTTCATTTGCAGCTCTGGGCCAGCAGAACCCCTCTGTTCTCATCCTTACCAACAAAGCACACACCTGAATTTTCCATAACTGCTCTGGTTGCTCACTTTTTGCTTTTTCTTGGAAAGCATCCAGGACCAGGAATCCAGCTTACTACAGACAGCCTAAATGAATGCTTCTTAGCCTGCACAAAAAAAGAATTTTTGGTAATCTTCTCTTTGGTGTTGAATCTGATCCAAGGTGACTTGCAGGAAAGAAATGCTTCCACTAGTGAGTTAAAAGTGTTCATTTTTGCAATCCTAATAGCTGTTTGAAATATAACAGCTTGTTTAGTCCTCTCCCCAGATGAATGTACCTTCATCTTTAGATTTATGTTTGGTTTTTAATCTCTTCTGAAGTAGAGACAGATGAGTGGAAGTTCCCTTACCTCTGCCTCTCAGAACTGGGGCCTCTTTTTCTGAGGATTGCTTGTCTTCTAGACACCCAAGGCAGCCACTAGTTAGGTTTATTCTTCTTAATTCTCATTTTCTCTCCATATGTTTTCTTCTCTGAGCTCATAAACACATCACCACTCTTCTTTACAAAGGCAGGCCCCTTACATGATTTGGAACATTCTACATACTGACAGAGCACTCCAGGGGGCTCAGTTAACTCACCACAACTTTTGTGTCTTTCCAGGTTAGGGAAGGCATTAGGGCCAGAGGTCACTGTGCCCTTCCTGCCAACAGACAGCCTTGCTCCACCCAGTCAGTGAGTGTTCTGTTTGGAGTGAAGGCCAAAGGTCTCTGGACTAAACAATGCCTTTAATCCAAGCCCAAGTTATAAAAGAAGGAATTCCAGCTCCTGCTGTCAGGCCTGCGAGGCTGGCCAGGCCACAGCATCCTTGACCTTTCTTTTTCCCTTCAGCCATCCAGTGAACTTGTGTCCAATTTGTCCTCTAACCCTCCACAGAGAGTTGCGTTCTCCGATGCCTCTGGTGATTTGGAAGGCTGCCCAGCTAGGCACAAAAATAGGAGCGCCTGAGGCGAGAGATTCTTCCAAGGTTCTTGGTTGTCAGAAAGATGAACATCACCAAATGATGTTCTAAAAGAAGAGATGAAAGAGATTAACATTGTAAGCAGTTGTGAGATTAGACTATGCAAGCCACTAGGCTCAAGATGAAGCAGCAGCCATAGCAGAGAAAATCCTGTGCTGGAATCGGTAGGATTATGAGCAAGGTTTTAGGGGATTCATCAGAGGAAGGCTAAGTTGAATGGGCACTAATGAGCTGATGACTCAAATCTAAGAACGAGTAAGATCATAGCAACCAAAGCTCTGCATGAAGGCGGTGCTATGTAATTGTCACATCTACTAGAGACAGGCACTGGTCCCCAAGATGAGACTGGCTGGCCCCTTACCCAGTGAGCAAGTTACCAAATACTTAACTAAAATAAGAACTCTGAACATGCCCAGGAGGATTCTTGGTGCATGCACTTAAATATGTTACTTTCCATATAATTTTTTTTTTTTTTTGAGACAGAGTCTTGCTCTGTCGCCCACACTGGAGTGCAATGGCATGCTTTCGGCTCACTGCAACCTCTGCCTCCTGGGTTCAGGTGATTCTCCTGTCTCAGCCTCCTGAATAGCTGGGATTACAGGTGCGTGGCACCACGCCTGGCTAATTTTTGTGTTTTTAGTAGAGACGGGGTTTCACCATGTTGGTCAGGCTGGTCTCGAATTCCTGATCCGCCCACCTCGGCCTTCCGAAGTGCTGGGATTACAGGTGTGAGCCACCATGCCTGGCTGTAGTCTATCTTTTATTAAGGCCCTTGTTTGGAGAAGGGACTGAACTAGATGTGGGCGTATCTTAAAAATGCTTACAAATCTCAAGCCTAGTATAACGTAAATACTCAGAAAACACTTTTTTGGTTACAGCATAGTGGACTCAATCCCATCATGAGTAACTATGGCAGTGGTCTTGAAAAGAGTGGGTACTAGTACACAAATGTTCAGAATGTGACACAGTGCTACATAGTGCCCACCAGTTCATGGGTGAGCTGCCCCTCTGCTGGGACAGGCTTCATCTGTTTATTTCAAATGTATAAATGTTGGGTGTTCTCTTGGCCTTAGAAGGGGTTAGATGTAGCACAGGGCATTTATATTAGTCATGAAATCAGGGTGAGAGTGTTGGATGGGGGCATTGATATATGAAATCAGGGAAGTAGCTTTTCCCTCATCCTCCTCCTCTCCAAAAATATCTTTCTGAGATATTCTGTATTGTTCTGCCCAGCGCGGTTAGGTCTTACTTAGTTTGCCTTATAAGGCCATTTCAGCATTTCAAGAGCTCTCCCCATAGGAAGTTTTTCCTGCTGTTCTGCCTGAGTTGCCTTCTGCTTAATTTTAGTCCATTATGTCTGTAAAGACAGGGAGGGCTTTATGGGGCAAAAGGCCCAATCATCATGGGAAGAATGAATCATTCCAAGAACAGTGAGCTGGGCTAGAAGGAGAAGGCAGCGAAGGGGCAGGAAGTTGTGGGCGGAATGGGTTATTGAGAACTGCATCAAATAGTCTGTCTTCTCTCTCCATTACTCCCACTAGGGGGTGCCTAGCATTCCAGAATAAATCACTATTATTAGAAAGTTGAGGTTTGATGGGTCATCTCCTAATAGAAGGGCACTGGTTTCTCTGCAGGGTTTTCTATATCTCTGCCCTGAGTTGAGAAGAGATCTGTGTGTATGTATGTGTATGCATGTGTTCATATTTGTTTGTGTGTATGTGCTTGTGCGTGTGTGGGTTAGAATCAGTAAGTGCAGAAATGCCTCTTAAGCATTCATTTGAAGATTCTCAATTCATGGAAATCCTTAGGGATACACTGAGTTCTCCAAGACCTAGCTGACTTGATCGTGAAGTCAATGGCTATAGTAGCTGCGGGCCAGAAACATCATCCTCAGTCCAGAAGTGGCAGCTGATGTATTTTAATCACTGGGAGTCAAGAAGTTGTAGGGATAAGAAATGAGTGCAGCTGAGGGATCAACTGGAGGTCAGGGATGGAGGAAAGACTGCAGAGATATCAGATTCTGAAGTAGAGTGGTTAGCAGGTGTGGGATGCATGTCAGGGAGAGGTGAGGCTATCTTGAGGGTTTCCAAACATCCAGGCCCTCATTATGGCCACAGCAGAACTTTCAGTTATGAATGGTTTTGTGGAAAGAACATGGAACTTGGATCTTGGAAGACATGAATTGAAATTTCAGTTCAAGCATTCAGTAGCCCTGAAACATTGGGAATTTGGGCAAGTTATTCCACATCTTTGATCTTCAATTCCTCATCTTCAAAAGGAGACTAATGATACTAGGGTTAAGTGAGAATTTAAAAAATAACACATATAATGCACTAAGTAAATAGAATCTTCTTCCTTTCCCTTTCTCCTACTTGGAAATGGCTGAGAGCAAAGAAAGATGTTTCCACTGCTGCAGTTCTTACCTCCCATGACCACAGAGTTCTAGGACTGCAGTCCTGGGCAAGAGGGTCCACCTTGGCCACTGAAGTTTTCTGCAATGAAGAACTTCAGCGACTGTTCAGGGTATGCCTGCAGAACCCTGGTTCTTCTGTTCGGACCAGCGCTCCTAATTTGTAGGACTTTGGGCCATAATTTAGAACCTATTTCTAAATTTTTGAAGGTCTTCCATCTGGTCCTGAGGCCTTTAGTCTCAGAGAACTAAATTGTCTTACCCAGGGTGACACAGAGTGCCAAAGCCTGGCCTGGAGTCCAGGTGCAATGTTCATCTGTGTTACCGGTTCCTCCATGCTAACATGACAATGACTCACAATTCCTTACAGCACAGTGTTCCAAAGTCTGAGCCACAGACCACGTGCGCTAGCAGCAGCAGGTGGGCTTGATAAAAATGCAGATTCCTGGCTCCCTGCCAACCCTGTGCAATCAGATTCTGTAAAGTTCAAATTTACAAATTTCCCAGACCCAGGTTATACTTTTATATGGAAACATAATGCCTGAATCTGCCAGAGTGCTTTTTTATGGAGGAAAGTGGGGACTCTTGGGCAGACTTCTTGTTGCTTTCATACTCTACAGGTGTTCCTGACCCTGGTATTCATAGAGCCATCTCTGCTTAGCTACTTCCTTCCTTCCCCCGGAACTTCCTAAAGTGGTTAGGAACAATTGTGAAGGTCACAGGAGACCATTTCTGTGAATGACAGATGTGTTGGTGCAATTTGGAAAGGTCAATTTGATTGACGCCTGAGCCACAGTGATAACCCAAGGCAGCAGCCCTGTCACTCCTAGCCCTCAACAGTGGTGGCATCTGCAGCCTTGAGCAAAGAGATTGTTTAAACTGTTGGAGGGGAAGCTTTAGTTCTTAATTCTGGGAGGTTGAGTGGCACCAGGTGAAAGGCTGATTACTAGTTGCAACTTCCTTTGTATTTACAATAGCGTTTCAAGCTAGTTTAGCTGTGTTTAGACTAAAGATAGGGCAAAAATTACCCCTGCTCCTAAAGCTATGAACTCTGACCTCTCAGTCTAGAGAGAGATGGACTCTGGACATGTGAACAGGCTCTACGAGATTCTTCCTGACAATGGCTGTATGAGGTAGCTTTTCAGAAGGAAATTGTTTATGATGGTGGATCACTATTCAGAGAGACACACTCTTTTTCAAAGAAATTACAGGGGCAGCAGGGACCACATTAAGTTTTGATAGGGTCCTGCAGCCGTTGGGGCAAAACAGTCTGTCTGCCTTGGGGTCTGGGGGTCTCTGCACTGCACAACAGCAGTGGATGTACGGGAATTGCTGGGGTCTGCAGAAGGATTTTGCAATATGCATTCATGTTAACTTCAAAGTGCCCAATATGAGCATACAAATGCTGTCAGAAAGGTAGTGATTGCTACATTAAGTCTTTGTTGGAGCAAAGTGCAAATTCAATGCTAGTAAAATAAAACAAAGCAAATCATTGTTGTGTAGCAAAGGTCACTGTCCTGTGTACCTAACTGGCATGTACTGGCTGATTCCAGGAGGTCGGAGGTGCCACTGATGGAGCCACGTTCAGCCTCCTCCCTTCAAGGCTGGCTGCATCTCTGAATGGGGAGCTGGTGAGAAAGAGCTCTCCTTGATAAAACATCATTTTGCCCTTCCCAATCTATGCTTTCCTTTTCTGTTTTCTAGGAACAAGAGGATTTATCTGACTCAACTGGAGATGGCTCCCTTCCCTAATTTATTGTTCCATCCTAAGGCTTCCCCCCTGCTGGGCTCAGTGTGAGCAAACAGTGTGGGAGAATGCAACCACTGCCGAGGCACAAGTTCACAGAGGCAGAGCTGCCCCTCCACCCGGCCAAGGCAAAGACAAACCCCAGCATCTTTCTTGTCATTCATTGAATTTTGCTGGACCTCGAAAGGAAATAAATTCCAAAGGCAGGAAGTGACCCAGAGACCATAACAATATGTGAAAAGCTTAGCCGGTGCTTCCGCCCCTTTGTTTCAAACTGTTCTAATCTGTGTCCCAGGAAACCTAGCCCATTGCCAGATGGAGATCTGTTTTCAGATGCCTCTTGGCATCTGCCACTCCCGGCTGGTGACATTTGCACATTTCAAAAGGCAAACCTGTCCCAAGATCTTCAAAATTCCAGAGAGGTGTAGCACCAGGGAAGTCCTTGGGTCTCTCTGGCTGACAGCACCAGCCAGCTGATTTGCTTCATCTGCGGCTGAGCTGCTGCTGGGCTCCAGCCTAGAACACTAGCACACCGGGGTCTGTTCTTGAAGATTTGCAGATTCTGAAATCAAAATGCCCTGTGTTGCCAGAAAAGGCTGGCTCCCTTGCCTGCTTCATAATCCCTTCTCACCAGGCTTTCCTAAAGAAACTCGATGAGTCAGGGAGGAAGAAAACATGTCTAAGGGAGATCTGGAGGTGGGCCGTTCTCTCTCATTGCTTCTGAAAATTCCCTTCTGTTTTGCAACGTGGGTAATGTTTAGGGATTTGCTTTCACTTTTTCTCTGCTTTTTCCTCTGTCAGCTCTCCCTTTGAGAGCCCCTTCATTTACCACTCATGAAATTAGCTCTGCAATCGCAGGAGGCTCTCTGAGGGGGAATTAGTCACTGCTGCAAAAGTTTAGATTTTACTTTTATCCCCAGGAGCAGGGCAAGAAATTGTTCCCACCCTACTCTCAAAAGGAACCATCACTCAACTACTCTGCTCTGGCTTGGGGGCTTGTACTTTTCCTAGGCTTTTAATTCTTACTGTGCACCTTCCATCAGCTTTCCTGCTGAAGGCTGTGTGCCCGCTGATGTCTGCGCACAGCAAGGTGGCTTCTGGGATACCTGCTTCAAACAGGTATCCAGCTAACTGCTCCCCCGCTAAACCCTGCCAAGTAATTGGAAAGGAACTTGGAGTTGAGTAAATAATGTGCCTCTTTCAAAATGTTAAGTAGATCAAAGTGTAAAGAATTTAATATATTTGTTGTTGACAACTGATTTATAGAAAAGCCCAGCAAGAAAGAAGGGGGAGGTTCAGCATCAGGCTGTTGAAAATGGGATCCTGAGTAGGGCACGACTGTACAGCATTCTGGCATCAGACATCTGTCCTAGAGTGCGAAGTCACTCTGTGCCACTATCTAAAATTGTGTTCTGTTTATTATGAAAGAGGTTTTCAACAGTGTTTTGATAAGCTTGGATTTATCCCTGGAAAGGGAATATGGTCTCCATTATAAGACAGGAGCTTAATATCAGAGACAGGTTGTATCAATGTGTGTAGCTGCTAGTAAATAGTAGATAAAAGAAGCTTCAGAAAATTTGGGGGAGGGAGTCTTTCATCGTTGTTAGGAAGAAACAGTCTTGCAGGGGATATGGGAGATTTTTCTCTCTCTTTTCCTTTCCCTTGCCTGTAGAAAATCAGCCAGGAGAAAGCTAGAAACAGGAGACGGCGAGAAGTCATTTCTGGCACCAGCCAAACAAGATAAATAGTTCATATTCCGATGATGATGATGATGATGGTTACGATGAGGAGATACTGATCCAGGGGAAGAAAACGAAGGCTTTTGATTTCAAGTGTGTGTAAGCCCAGAAGAACTGTTGTCAGAGTCGCTTTTATGACCTAAGGGACTTTTGGCTACAATTATAAGAATTTAGAGTGAGTGAAATAATATAATTGGTCAGAAAAATCAGAATTAGATTAAGACATGATTGAAAATGGTTAACCATTAGTGAGAAGTGTACCAAATTATATCTATTTTTGTACTGCTTTCAGTCTCGATCTAATTATCTGTTAAAAAGTAACATAGTTAAGAACTGTATTGTGAGTTAAATATAACACAGAGCGAAATATTTTGTTATGCTCTCTTAGGCATATATTTGAGATGCCTGGCCGCTGGAGGTCATCTTGTCTACTATGTTCACCACAGATAAAGAATGAAAAGAGAATACACAGTTTTGTGATTGCTAGCAGTGAAAATCAGAGTTATGACATAACAGTGCTATAGTCTGCATAACTTTAGGTTTAACAGAGGTAGTTACTAGACGCTTAAAGAATATGCTTATATTGGGCCGGGCGCGGTGGCTCAAGCCTGTAATCCCAGCACTTTGGGAGGCTGAGGCGGGTGGATCACGAGGTCAAGAGGTCAAGACAATCCTGGTCAAATGGTGAAACCCTGTCTCTACTAAAAATACAAAAAATTAGCTGGGCATAGTGGCACGTGCCTGTAATCCCAGCTACTCAGGAGGCTGAGGCAGGAGAATTTCCTGAACCCAGGAGGCAGAGGTTGCGGTGAGCCAAGATCGCGCCATTGCACTCTGGCCTGGGTAACAAGAGCGAAACTCCGTCTCAAAAAAAAAAAGAATATGCTTATATTTTGCGCATGAAAAAACAGTTAAAAATGGGAAAAGAATAGAACTGTGTCTTAGGCATCCAAGACTTTGCAGCAAACTTAGAGGGGTGCTGTGACGTATTTTAAATATCAGGGAAGTATAGTGGCACTTGACATCTGTTGGATATCAACTGAACTGTTAGCTCAAGGTAGTTCATTGTTCCAACATTAGACTGTACTACATTTCTTTCAAAAATATCCTGTCTTTGGGAAGCTGAATTTTCAGCAGTTGTAAAATGTAAGTACGCAGAGAAAATTAGTGTGGAATATAAGAGGTGAAGGTGCTTGTGTCCACATGGATTCCAAGATTTGAGAAGATATTTGGTGCCCAATTGGCATATATATCCTTTTTTTTTTTTTTTTTTTTTAGATGGAGTCTCATTCTGTCACTAGGCTGGAGTGCAGTAGCATGATTTCAGCTCAAGTGATTCTCCTGCCTCAGCCTCCCAAGTAGCTAGGACTACAGGCGTGCACCACCATGCACAGCTAATTTTTATATTTTTAGTAGAGACAGAGTTCCATCATGTTGGCTAGGACAGTCTTGATCTCTTGGCCTCGGGCATACACATCCTTTTAAAAGTAATGTGTATTTGAGAATGAAATAATTTTTTTCCTTTTAGTTTATGTATGCTACTTTTTTCTTTCTTTTTATTTTACTTTAGGTTCTGGGGTACATGTGCAGGTCATGCAGGATTGTTGCATAGGTGTATACTATATCCAGCATTTCTCCCCATGTTATCCCTTCCCACCCTTCCCACCACCCGCTATCCCTCCTCTAGCCCCTACCAACTGCCCCCAGTGTGTGCTGCTCCTCTCCCTGAGTCCATGTGTTCTCATTGTTCAACACTCGCCTATGAGTGAGAACATGCAGTGTTTGGTTTTCTGTTCTTGTGTCAGTTTGCTGAGAATGATGGTTTCCAGATTCATCCAAGTCCCTACAAAGGACATGAACTCATCATTTTTTATGGCTGCATATTCCATGGTGTATATGTGCCACATTTTCCTTGTCCAGTCTATCATTGATGGGCATTTGGGTTGGTTCCAGGTCTTTGCTATTGTAAACAGGGCTACAATGAACATACATGTGCATGTGTCTTTATAGCAGAACAATTTATAGTTCTTTGGGTATATACCTAGTAATGGGATTGCTGGGCCAAATGGAATTTCTATTTCTAGATCCTTGAGAAATTGCCACACTGTCTTCCACAATGGTTGAACTAATTTACACTCCCACCAACTATATGAGTGTTCCTATTTCTCCACATCCTCTCCAGCATCTGTTGTCTCCAGATTTTTTAATGATCGCCATTCTAACTGGCATGAGATGGTATCTCAATGTGGTTTTGATTTGCATTTCTCTAATGACCAGTGATGATGAGCATTTTTTCATATGTTTGTTGGCCTCATATATGTCTTCTTTTGAAAAGTGCCTGTTCATATCCTTTGCCCACTTTTGAATGGGGTTGTTTGTTTTTTTTCTTGTAAATCTGTTTTAGTTCTTTGTAGATTCCGGATATTAGCCCTTTGTCAGATGGGTAGACTGCAAAAAATTTTTCCCATTCTGTTGGTTGCCAGTTTGCTCTAATGATGGTTCCTTTTGCTGTGCAGAGACTTTAAACTTTAATTAGGTCCCATTCATCTATCTTGGCTTTTGTTGCCATTGCTCTTGGTGTTTTAGTCATGAAGTCCTTGCCTATGCCTATGTCCTGGATGGTTTTGCCTACATTTTCTTCTAGTGTTTTTATGGTGTTAGGTTTTATGTTTAAATCTTTGATCCATCTGGAGTTAATTTTAGTGTAAGGTGACAGGAAGGGGTCCAGTTTCTGCTTTCTGCACACTGCTAGCCAGTTTTCCCAACACCATTTGTTAAACATGGAGTCCTTTCCCCACTACTTATTTTTGTCAGGTTTGCCAAAGATCAGATGGTTGTAGATGTGTGGTGTTGCTTCTGACCCCTCTGTTCTATTCCATTGGTCTATGTCTCTGTTTTGGTACCAGTACCATGCTGTTTTGATCACTGTAGCCTTGTAGTATAGTTTGAAGTCCGGCAGTGTGATGCCTTTGGCTTTGTTCTTTTTGCTTAGGATTGTCTTGGCTATGTGGGCTCTCTTGTGATTCCACATGAAGTTTAAAGTGGGTTTTTCCAGTTCTGTCAAGAGGGTCATTGTTAGCTTGATGGGGATAGCGTTGAATCTGTAAATTACTTTGAGCAGTATGGTCATTTTCACAATATTGATTCTTCCTAACCATGAGCAGGGAATGTTTTTCCATCTGTTTGTGTCCTCTCTTAATTCATTGAGCAGTGGTTTGTAGTTCTCCTTGAAGAGGTCCTTTACATCCTTTGTTAGTTGTATTCCTAGGTATTTTATTCTCTTTGTAGCAATTGTGAATGGGAGTTTGCTCTTGATTTGGTTCTCTGTTTGTCTGTTATTGGTATATAGGAATGCTTGTGATTTCTGCACATTGATTTTGTATCCTGAGACTTGGCTGAAGTTGCTTATCAGTTTGAGAAGATTTTGGGCTAAGACGATGGGGTCTTCTAAATATACAATCATGTCATCTGCAAATAGAGACAGTTTGACTTCCTCCTTTCCTAATTGAATACCCTTTATTTCTTTTTCTTGCCTGCTTGCTCTAGCTAGAACTTCCAATACTATATTGAATAGGAGTGGTGAGAGAGGGCATCCTTGTCTAGTGCCTGATTTCAGAGGAAATTCTTCCAGCGTTTGCCCATTCAGTATGATATTGACTGTAGGTTTGTCATAAATAGCTTTTATAATTTTATGAAATGTTCCATCAATATCTAGTATATTGAGAGTTTTTAGCATGAAGGGCTGTTGAATTTTGTTGAAGGCCTTCTCTGCATCTATTGGGATAATCGTGTGGTTTTTGTCTTTAGTTCCGTTTATGTGATGGATTATGTTTATGGACTTGCGTATGTTGAACCAGCCTTGCATCCCCGGGATGAAGCCTACTTGATCCAGATGAATAAGCTTTTTGATGTGCTATTGCATTTGGTTTGCCAGTATTTTATTGAAGAGTTTTGTGTCAATGTTCATGATGGATATTGGCCTAAAGTTTTCTTTTTTAGTTGAGTCTCTGCCTGGTTTTGGTATCAGGATGATGTTGGTTTCATAAAATGAGTTAGGGAGGATTCCCTCTTTTTGTATTGTTTGATATAGTTTCAGAAGGAATGGAACCAGCTCCTCTTTGTACGTCTGGTAGAATTTGGCTGTGAACCCATCTGGACCTGGACTTTTTTTGGTTGGTAGGCTATTGATTGCTGCCTCAACTTCAGCCCTTGTTATTGGTCTAGTCAGAGATTCAACCTCCTTCTGGTTTAGTCTTGGTAGAGTACAAGTGTGCAGGAATTGGATTATCCATATCTTCCTGGTTTACTGGTTTATGTGAAAGAGCTGTTTGTAGTAATCTCTGATGGTAGTTTGTATTTCTGTGGGATCAGTGGTGATATCCCCTTTATCTTTTTTTACTGCATCTATTTGATTCTTCTCTCTTTTCTTTTTTATTAGTCTGGCTGGTGGTCGGTCTATTTTTGATCTTTTCAAAAAACCAGCTCCTGGACTTACTGATTTTTTGAAGGTTTTTTTTTTTGTGTGTGTGTCTCTACCTCCTTCAGTTCTGCTCTGATCTTAGTTATTTCTTGTCTTATGCTAGGTTTTGAATTGATCTTCCTCCTCTAGCTCTTTCAATTTTGATGATAGGGTGTCAATTTTAGATCTTTCCTTGTTTCTCATGTGGGCATTTATTGCTATAAATTTCCCTCTCGACACTGCTTTAAAGGTGTCCCAGAGATTCTGGTAAGTTATGTCTTCATTCTGATTGGTTTTGAAGAACATCTTTATTTCTGCCTTCATTTCATTGTTTATCCAGTCGACACTCAGAAGCAAGTTGTTCAGTTTTCAAGTGGTTGTGCAGATTTCAGTGTGTTTCTTAATCCCGAGTTCTAATCTGATTGCACTGTGGTCTGATAGACTGTTTGTTATGATTTTTGTTCTTTTGTATTTGCTGAGGAGTGATTTGCTTCCAATGATGTGGTCAATTTTAGAGTAAGTGTGATGTGGTGCTGAGAAAAATGTATATTCTGTGGATTTGGGATGGAGCGTTCTGTATATGTCTATTAGGTCTGCTTGGTCCACCTCTGCATTCAAGTTCTGGATGTCCTTGTTAATTTTCTGTCTCATTGATCTGTCTAATATTGACAGTGGAGTGTTGAAGTCTCCCACTATTATTGTGTGGGAGTCTACATCTCGTTTTAGGTCATTGAGAACTTGTTTTATTTTTCTGGGTGCTCCTGTGTTGGGGGCATATATATTTAGGATAGTTAGCTTTTCTTGTTGGATTGATCCTTTTACCATTATATAATGCCCTTCTTTGTCTCTTTTGATCTTTGTTGGTTTGAAGTCCGTTTTATCAGAGACTAGGATTCCAATGCCTGCTTTTTTTTTTGTTCTCCATTTGCTTGGTAAATCTTCTTCTATCCCTTTATTTTGAGTCTATGTGTGTCTTTGTATGTGAAATAGGTTTCCTGAATATAGCACACTGATGGGTCTTGACTTTTTATCCAGTTTGCCAGTCTGTGTCTTTTGACTGGGGCATTTAGGCTGTTTACATTCAATGTTAATATTGTTATGTGTGAATTTGATCCTGCCATTTTGTTACTGGCTGGTTTTCTTGCCTGTTAGTTGACTCATTTTCTTCATTGCATTTTTGGTTTTTGCCATTTGGCGTGCTTTTGCTGTGGCTGGTACTTGTTCCTTTCCGTGCTTAGTGTTTCTTTCAGGAGCTCTTGTAGGGCAGGTCTGGTGGTGACAAAATCTCTCAGTAATTGCTTGTCCATAAAGGATTTTATTTCTCCTTCACTTATGAAGCTTAGTTTGGCTGGATATGAGATTCTGGGTTGAAAGTTCTTTTCTTGAAGGATGTTGAATATTGGCCCCCACTCTCTTCTGGCTTGTAGGGTTTCTGCCGAGAGATCTGCTGTAAACCTGATTGGCTTCCCTCTGTGGGTGACCTGACCTTTCTCTCTGGCTGCCCTTAGCATTTTTTCCTTCATATCAACCCTGGTCAATCTGATGATTATGCGCCTTGGGGTTGCTCTTCTTGAGGAATATCTTTGTGGAATTCTCTGTATTCCTTGGATTTGAATGTTGGACTGCCTTGCTAGGCTTGGGAAGTTCTCCTGGATAATATCCTGGAAAGTGTTTTCCAGCTTGGATTCATTTTCCCCGTCATATTAGGTATACCGATCAAGCATAGATTAGGTCTTTTCACATAATCCCATATTTCTTGGAGGCTTTGTTCATTTCTTTTCACTCTTTTTTCTCTTGTCTTGCCTTCTCTTTTTATTTCATTGAGTTGATCTTCAATCTCTGATATCCTTTCTTCTGCTTGATCGATTTGGCTATTAAAACTTGTGTTTGCTTCATGTAGTTCTTGTGTTGTGTTTTTCAACTCCATTAAGTTGTTTATGTTCTGTTCTTCTTTAAGCTGGTTATTCTAGTTAGCAATTCGTCTAACCTTTTTTCAAGGTTTTTGGTTTCTTTGCATTGAGTTAGAATGTGTTCCTTTAGCTCAGAAAAGTTTGTTATTATCCACCTTCTGAAGCCTGTTTCTGTCAATTCATCGTACTCTCTCTCGGTCATGTTGTGTTCCCGTGTTGTTGAGGAGTTGTGATCCCTTGAAGGAGAAGAAGTGTTCTGGTCTTTGATGCTTTCATCTTTTTTGTGCTGTTTTTTTTCCCATCTTCTTGGCTTTACCTGGCTATGATCTCAGGGAGGCTGCTTGATGAGGTCGCTTGTCTGCCTTTCGAGGCACTACTGGGTTTCTAGGGACTCTTTCAGTTTGTTAGGGAAGCTTCTTGTGTCTTTTTTGTTTACACTGGGAGATTAGGCCAGCCTATTCCACTGACCTGGAGGTGGTGCTGCGTGGTCAAGAATGCTGTCCCGTTGCTACATAGGCTTCCTGTGTTTTTTGTTAAAACATGAAACCTAGTCCCACCCCTTTAATGGTGGGTTATGTCTTTCCTCCACAGGGCTAGATCATTCAGGGTTCAGCTCAGACTGTGGCATTGGCTGCATAATCCACTAGAGTTAGCGCTTCAGCCCTCTGGGGTTTGTGGGGGAGGGTAGGGACCCGCCCAGCCACACCACCTGTCTCCCTACTTTCAGCTCCCTCTCTCTGGTCATGGGGGAGGGGCCCGCCCAGCTGCTCTGTCTGTCTTCCCACATTAACTCCCTCTCTCTCCGGGCAGGGGGAGGATATGATAGCTCAGTCCGCAGGCTCTCCCAGCCAGCTTATGGGCTTATGCATTTGCTTAGATCTGTGCACCAAACTGGGACACTGTCCTGGATTATTCAACTCTATGCTTGTAATTCCCAGTATTTGACTGGCTAAGATCCCCTGTTCTGTGTATTGCTGAGGCTTTGGGGAAAGCGCTGTATCTGAACCGGAGTGCCAGAGGGGGAGCCTCTGACTCACCAGTCAGATGCACTTTCTGAGTGAAGTGGCACCCCTCCCTGCCTTGGTCTGCCCTTGCTGGGCTTTGTTCACTGTAGACCAGACCCATTGAAATGCACCTAGTACCTCGGTTGGAGCTAGGACATCTCTGGATTTCTGCGTCTCTCTTGCTGGGTGTTGTGCACCAGAGTTGTGTCTATTTGGCCATCTTGACTGTCTCCCTCTACTATTTTTTTTCAAACAACTAAGTTGTTGGGACCTAACTACTGGATAAATGAAATTTGGTGTAGGTGTTTCTTTTTGCCTAAGGGCTCTGTGAAAAAATTAAAATGCTGTGACATGAGACAGTTTGGGAACTGAATTAGAGAAATACAAAGGTAGGTTTTAATGGTTCAGGCTCATTGGTCAGAATTAAAAAGTGGTTAGATCCTCCTCTCCCCACACCAGCCAGGACACTGTTCCCAGGACTTTTCCCTGTTCCTATATGAAATAAGCAATCTTAGTATAAATTTTTAAACTAATACAACCATTTGGTAGACTATTAAAAGTTATATGACACAAAGCTTCTCAAAATATCTCCAATGCAGGGCTTTTTTTTTCTTTTTAATTTGCCATGGACTATATTATGGTTAATTTTACGTACCAACTTATATGGACTACAGTGCTCAGATATTTGGTCAAATATTATTCTGGATATTTCTGTGAAGGTGGTTTTTGGATGAGATTAATGTTTAAATCAGTAGACTTTTGAGTAAAGCTGATTATGATTCATAATGTGGATGCACCTCATCCAATCAGTTGAAAGCCTTAAGAGAACAAAGACTGACCTCCTCTGAGCAAGAAGGAATTCTGTCAGTAGTCTGCCTTTGGACTCTGCATCTCTTCCCTGAATCTCCAGCTCATAGTCTATCCCATCCAATTTCTTTGGATTTTGGCTCTACAATTATGTGAGCCAATTCCTTAAAATAAATCTTTATCTATACATACACACACATACATATCCTGTTGGCTCTGTTTCTCTGGAGAATCCTAATACAGACTGATGCTTTTTAAAAATGTGATAAAAATGAACTTCTAGGAAAAGAATCATATGCTTAAATATTTTAGAAATGTCAAATTGTTATAAAAGTTTCTAAATGCTTGCTTTCATTTTGTATATTTAGCTTTAGCTTGTCTATGATTGGTAATAAAGAGTTTGTGGAACACACTTTGAGTAGCACTGATCTCATAAAAAATGGAAATATATGCATATACCTATCTATATTTATATCTATGTACATATATTTATTTACTTTTAACTTGAAACTGATTTTAAATTGATAGACAAGTTGCAAAACTAGTACAGAGTATTCCCATATATTGCCTTCCTCAAGTTCCTGTTTTAATATCTGTATAACTGTAGTACAATTTTCAAAACTAAGAAACTTAACATTTGTATGATGCTATTAACTGAACTAAAATCCTATATTAGTCTGTTCTCACATTGCTATAAAGAATTACCTGAGACTAGGTACAAAGAAAAGATATTTAATTGACTCACAGTTCTGTAGGCTGTACAGGAAGCATAGCTGGGAGGCCTCAGGAAACTTACAATCATGGCAGAAGGTGAAGGGGAAGCAGACACGTCTTACATGGCTGGAGAATGGGGAAGAAAGATTGAAGGGGAGGTGCTACACATTTTTAAACATCAAGGTCTCATGAGAAATTACTCACTTATTCACATGAGAATTGCAAGGGGGAAGTCTGTGTCCATGAGCTAATCACCCTCCCACAAGGCCCATCCTCCAACATTGGGGATTACAATTAGACATGAGATTTGGGTGAGGTCTCAAATCCAAACCACTCTCATATCTCATGTCATTCTCACATTTCAAAACACAATCATCCTTTCTCAACAGTCCCCTCAAATCTTAACTGTTTTCAGCATTAACTCAGAAGTCCACAGCCCAAAGTCTCATCTGAGACAAGGCAAGTCCCTTTTGCCTATGAGCCTATAAAATGAAAAAAAAAGTTAGTTACTTCCAAGATACAATGAGGATACAGGGATTGGGTAAATATACCTATTCCAAAAGGTGAACTCCGCCAAAACAAAGGGACAACAGGCGCTATGCAAGTCTAAAACCCAGCAGTACAGTCATTAAACTTTTTTTTTTTTGAGACAGAGTCTTGTTCTGTCACCCAGGCTGGAGTGCAGTGGTGCGATCTTGGCACACCACAACCTCCATCTCTCAGGTTCAAATGATTCTCCGGCCTCAGCCTCCTGAGTAGCTGCCACCACACCTATCTAATTTTTTGTATTTTTAGTAGAGATGAGGTTTCACCATGTTAGCCAGGATGGTCTTGATCTCCTGACCTTGTGATCTGCCTGCCTCAGCCTCCCAAAGTGCTGAGATTACAAATGTGAGCCCCACGCCAGGCCTATTAAATTTTAAAGCTCCAAAATGATCTTGTTTGACTCTATGTCTCATATCTAGGCCACACTGATTCAAGGGGTGAGCTCCCAAGGCTTTGGACATCTCTGCCTCTGTGACTCTGCAGGATATAGCCCCTTTGTCTGCTTTCATGGCTGGCATTGAGTGCCTGTGCAAGCTGTTGGTAGATCTACCATTCTGGGATCTGGAAGACAGGGCCCTCTTTCCACAGCTCCACTAGGCAGGACCCCAGTGGGGACTCTGTGTTGGGGCTCCAACCCTATATTTCCCCCTGAATGCCCTAGTAGTTCTTCATGAGGGCTCTGCCCCTGTAACAGACTTCTGCCTGGACATCCAGGTGTTTCCATACATCCTTTGAAATCCAGGCAGAGGCTCCCAAGTCTCAACTCTTGCCCTGTATGCACCTGCAGCCTTAACACCACATGAAAGCTGTCTAGGCTTATGGCTTACACCCTCTGAAGCAGTGGTCTGAGACATGTCTGGGGCCCTTTTAGCCATGGCTGGAATTGGAGTGGGTGTGAGACACATGGAGCAGTGTCCCAAGTTTGCTCAAACTTTTCTGGGCCAGGGCCAGAAAACCATTCTTCCCTCCTAGACCTCTGGGCCTTTTATGGGAGGGGCTACCACAAAGGTCTCTGAAATGCTGTCCAGGTATTTTTCTCATTGTTTTGGCTATTAACATTCGACTCCTCTTTACTTATGCAGATTTCTGCAGCTGGCTTGAATTCCTACCCAGAAAAATGTGTTTTTCTTTTTGGGCTGCAAATTTTCCAAATGTTTACACTCTGCTTCCCTTTTAAATGTAAATTCCACCAACCTCTTTGCTAATGCTTAACAAAAGTGACCTTTGCTCCAGTTCCCAATAAGTTCCTTATCTCCATCTAAGACCACCTCAGCCTGGACTTTATTGTTCATATCACTATCAGCATTTTGGTCACAACAATTCAACAAGTCTCTAGGAAGTTTCAAGCTTTCCTTCATCTTCCTGTCTTCATCTAAGCCCTCCAAACTGTTCCAACCTCTGCCCATTACCCAGTTCCAAAGTCACTTCCACATTTTCAGGTATCTTTATAGCAATATCTCACTCTTGGTACCAATTTTCTATATTAGTCCATTCTTGCATTGCTATAAAGAACTACCTGAGACTGGGTAAAGAAGCTTAATTGACTCTCAGTTCTGCAGGCTGTACAGGAAGCATGCTTGTGGAGGCCTTGAGAAACTTTCGATCATGGCAGAAGGGGAAGGGGAAGCAAGCATATATTACATGGCTGGAGAATGGGGAAGAGAGAGCAAAGAGGGATGTGCTACATACTTTTAAACAACCAGATCTCGTGAGCACTCATTCACTATCACAAGAACAGCAAGGGGGAAGTTGACCTCCATGATCCAACTACCTCCGACCAGGCCCCTCCTGCAATACTGGGGATTACAATCAGACATGAGATTTGGGTGAGGACACAAATCCAAACCATATCAGACCCTGTTCAGATTTCACCAGCTATATCTTAAATAGTGAAGTCACAGCTCTAGGATGTGCGAGTTTGGTAGGCACTGGGCTAGAAAATTGTTGCAGAATGAGTTGAGCCGCTGCTTTATTTTATTTGTAGATCAGCTAGCTGAGAACTAGAAATATTTGACAGTAATTGTGAAGTTTTCTGCAGAAGAAAATACAAATCATCAACCTCAGTTAAAAACATCTCACACACATTGATTGAGCCAATATCATAGCCACTAAGCATGCCTGTTATTACTGCCAGAAATAAATTCTTTTGTATCTGGAAACATTACTCCTTTAATGACAGACTGCATAGAAAAATAATGCTTGGACATGTATCTGAAATGCTATGCATTTTTGGTCAAGTCACTCTTTCTCATCTCCTCTGTGCAGTTTAAAGTTCCATAGGTTGAATCCAGCTCTGGCTTTTTGGGCCCTTTCTGTAATGACTGCAGATTTCTATCATGGTACCTGTAACACTTTATTGCTATATTTGGTATGGGTTTCTGTTAAACTGTGAGCAACTCATGGGCCTGGCTCTGTCTTATTTGCCCTGGTATCCCAGTGCCTGGCATAAGGCCTTAGGCATAGGAGGCAGGAGCACATGCTCAATGAAGAAATGAATGAATAAACTGAACATACGATAAGTTCACATTATTTTTTTCCCTACTTGATCTCATTGGGAAAAGAGCCCACGACTTCAAATTATTCCAGTGAATAAGACAATGTTGGGTGTATATTAAAGAGGAAAAGCTTTCAAGGCCGTTCTGTTTGTGAAACAGGCTTTGAATGCCAGGTGTGACTTAACAGCTGAATAAAGCATATAGCATACATGTATGGGTGCTGACTACCTTTACTCAGTAGACACAATGTACTCCTTAGGTAATTTGATCCATCTCAGTAAAATCTGCTTTCTACCCAGACTGAAGGGGGTTGTGGTTAGTTACCATTATTATTCAGCATTTCTATAGTTTGTATTTTCAAAGTACTGTGTTCTGCATTTTTAATGAGCTAAGCAGATGATAGATAATGAAAGGGGGTTTTAGCTAGTCTCACATGTAGCTGGTATTCAATCACTTTTTGATGACTGCTTAATTACTGAGGTTAATAGGGGACCGGCTGGTGTAAACTCATGGGAGGAAAGGCTGCCCGACTTTTACATTGATGGAGGAGGTGTGGGAGCGGAGAGAGGAGAAGCTGGGAAATACATGAAGGTGGGAGAGGGAAGGAGGTAGAAATTCCTTCTGCTGGGAGTGGAGCAGGCTTCTGAGTCTCTGACCCACTTCAGCAATCCTCAGGGCACTCTGGGGTTATATTCACATCATGTTGATTTGCCATGTGAAGGCATAGATCCTTTGGGGTTGTAGCTGCTAATTCTTAAGAACAAGTTGTTTAGGGACTACTTTTATAAGTTTGATGGTTAATTTTTAGCATTCTATTGATGCTTTACTTTTTTATTTTTTGTTTTTTGAGATGGGGTCTCATTCTGTCACCCATGCTGGAGTGCAGTGGCGTGATCTCAGGTCACTGCAACTTCTGCCTCCCGGGTTCAAGCAATTCTCTGCTTCAGCCTCCCGAGTAGCTGAGATTACAGGTGCCTGCCACCACACCTGGCTAATTTTTGTATTTTTAGTAGAGACTGGGTTTCACCATCTTGGCTCGGCTGACCTTGTGATCCACCTGTCTCGGCCTCCCAAAATGGAGGATTACAGGGGTGAGCCACCGCGCCTGGCCCTATATCACTGATTCTAAATGATGCTTTTCATATCACTGATTCTAGAGCTGAAAAAAAAATACCAAAAAAATTTATATAAATTCAGGACATAAAACCAGAATAATGATTTATTCTCATAGGAGGTATTGAAATTAGGGACAAGAAAATTGTTTATCCTAAGAGTCCCTAATGGCAGGGCAGACTGAATATACAGTTGAGACATGGAGAGAGGGATAATTTAACTCCTCTTCCTTGAAAAATCCATCTCCTCCCTGAAGCCCTGCTCAGTGGCTTGTTCTGGCCCTGTCAACTGGATGGGAAATGTTTTGATTGTGGGGATTGGGAGTGAGTGTTGTCAGCTTAAAAAGAATAATGTATTAGGTCTGTATTAAGTGCTCCATAAACCTTCCCCACCCCCTTTTTAAAATTAGCAGATGACATTTGTATATTCTGGTACTATTGGGCAATGACCACAGATATTTTTCTGGAACACAACTTGGAAAGATGAAAAATTGAGAAGATAAAAATATAAGCCCTTGCCAGCCATTGGGTTGGCTGGGAAAGTGTGGAAAAGCTCAGGGAAATGTCCTGCCATACACTCACTTCCTACATCATCATGGGCCTGGCAGCCCTGGCTAGCCTGGGGCCATATGTGAAGGCCAGTGGAGAGGTAAATTCAGCAGCCTGGAGATCCCAGCAAAGCAGATTTCTCTCATTCTGGATAGAGGCTTAAATCTAGTTGCCATAGAGTATTTTGAGGATTAAATGAGATAATGTCTGCAAAAGCAATCTACAGAGAGCCTGGCACCTGGAAGATGCTCAAACAAAGTAGATTTTCTTCCTTGCTGTGACTTCACAGGAGATTGTGGGTGTCTGAGGACACTGTGTCTCAGATAATGGCTTTATGCCATGTGGACATTCTACCTTTTTGAAGACATCGGAAACTTGGACCAAAACTAACTCCAAATTCTTCCATGCTGGTTGAGATGATTCCCAGCTAGAGATACAGCTCAGTTTCCTCATTTGCAAAATAGAATGGTGCAGGGAAGTAATTTTGTGTCTTGAATAAGGAAACATAGTTCATATCATTTCCTCAGAGAGTGGTTGGTCTGGGTTTCAACTCAGAAGAGATCTATAAGAACTCACATGGGACTGCTGCAATTTCTGTTTTGAGCAGAGACCTCATCTCTGAGATATCTGAGCTAGGATTTCTTTAGTGGTAACTTATCAGCTTCTCGCAAATATTTCGTTAAGAACCCTAAACCCGGGGAGCACCATGGAGCCTTTGACCCCAACTGCTTCATTCTCCATCAGTATTTGCATAATGTCAACAGAGTTCTCACCATTTGTGACCATACCGTGGCCAGGCAATTCTACCTGCCTCATGTCCCTGGCCAAACAGCTAGTCCTCCTTGTCATGCATTCTTTTCAGTTCCTTGCCCATCTACTGCACTCACACTCTCTCATTATGTTTTCATATTTAATCTCTCCTTCTCAACTGGATTCCATTTGCCACATTAAAGTATACACGAGACTCCTACTGGGTTTGGGGCGGGGTTGTGGAGACAGCTCTATCCCAACCTACCTTCCCCTCAAGCTTTCACATTCTCTTCTCCCCTTTACAGAGACTTCTAGAAAGAACATCTATACTTGTTGACTCTTTTTACTTCCTGCTCACTCCTTAGGTCACTACCAGGCTGGCTCCTATCTCATCAGCTCGACAAACAGCTTATGCCAGGGTCATTCACCTTCCTTCACCTCTTGGCGTGCTCTACACTGTTGACTGTCCCTTCTCCTCGAAACACTGTCTTTTTCTGTCTTCAGTGACATAAGACTCTCCTGGTTTTCTTCATCTTCTCTGACTGCTCACTTTCTATCTCTTTTGCAGTTTTATCCTACTCTTCCCAGGTCAATAAATATTAAAATGCTCAAGGCCCACTCCTAGATAGTCTTGTCTTCTTTTTTGTTTGTATTTTGATATGGAGTCTGGCTCTGTCACCCAGGCGGGAGTGCAGGTTCACTGCAATCTCCACCTCCAGGGTTCAAGTAACTCTCCTGCCTCAGCCTCCTGATTAGCTGGGATTACAGCTGTATGGCAGCTTGCCCGACTAATTTTTGTATTTTTAGTAGAGATGGGGTTTCACCATGTTGGCCAAGCTGTTCTCGAACTTGGCCAACCAAAGTGTTGGGATTATAGGCATGAGCCACTGCACTTGGCCGTCTTCTCTTCTTATTCTATACTTCATTCATGGCAAAAATATTTCTCCAGCCCAGGTCTCTTCTCTGAGCTTTAGATCCATGTATCCAATTTCCCTCCTAAAACTTTCATTTGGAAGTTTCACATGCTTCTAAAACATATCACAGCCAAAACCAAACTCTTGATCCTTCCCCAGTCTCTTGCTGTTCCCTATCTCACTGAAGGGCATCACCAGCATTGTTAAGCAGGCCAGAATTTGGAGTTACCATGACCTTTCCCTCTGCCTTACCCTTCACATTGAATTTTGCCTCCTAAACCTCTTTGAATCTGTACTTTTTCCCCTACTTCCACTCTCACTATCCTAGCCTAAGCTACCTTCACCTCTTTCTGGATAATCTTAAAAGCCTCTTCAGTGGTCTATCTGCCACCATTTTGCCCTCCACCTCCCACAGTGTATCCTGAGTGAGTTCTTAATCTGATTTTCATGCCTTCCCTGAGATGTTTAAAATGTTTGCATGCCTTCTCATTATGTTAGGATGCAATTTCCTTAACATGACCCCCCGTGCCTGGCCAGCTTTATCTTAAACCATGCTCTGCTTGGCTTTCTTTACTCTAGCCACTATGACCTTCTTTCAGTTCTTTTTTTCCTGCTATGCTTCCTCTCACCAATTGCTCTTTGTCCAGAATGTACTTATGTCTGTAACTTCCACCCTTTCTTCAAATCTTAGCTCAGTTAAGCCTTCCTCAGTGTTGTCTTCTGACCAGGGCAAATCTCTACCACATGGCCCTGGGTACTCCTCCTTTATGTGCTGATCATAGCTGTCACTTTATGTTTCTTGGTGTCATTTTTTGGTTGAAATATATTTTTCATTGAATTTAGACTCCATCAGGGCAGGAATTGTGCCTGGTTTCCTGGGCTTAGAACTAGCACAGTGCCTAGTGAATAGTAGGTGATCAGTAAATGTATTTGTTAAATGAATGAACAAATAAACACATAAATAAATAATTTGTTTTCTGTCATTCTGTTGGTTCCTTCTTTCCTCTCCTTCTCCTTCTCCCCTCCCGCTCCCTCTCCCCCCTGCCTTCCTCTTCTTCTTCTTTCTTCTTTCTTCTTCTTCTTCCATGCCCTACTCTTTGTCCAGGCATCGGGACTTCAAATCATGGATTTGGTTTATACATCCAGTGCCACCACTGGGCCTACTTCCTGTTATGGGTAATGAAATAGATGAGATGCTGAGTAGCCTTTGGACACTTCCTTTGTAATATATTTTGCTTTCCTGCAATAATTTTGTTATTATCAAGGTTCTATTCAGGAGTACAGGCTAGGTAATAAGAGAGTACCACCTGAGAAAGGGTGCTCCCTGACTTAGAACAATAAAATTATGAAATTGGAGGGAATCTTTGGTAATCACTTAGTCTTAATTTCTCAAGCAAGGCAGAGATTCTTTATGTACCACTTCTGACAGATGATAATAGTTGGTGTTTATTGAGCATAGGCCAGTTATTGTCTTAAGAACATTTATACAGATGAATCCATTTAATCCTTAGTGACCACGTGGACAAATATCATGTCCTTTTTATAACTAAAGGAATAGTGGAATGCCTCATCTAAGGACATGCCTTATCTAAGTAAGTAGCATAGCCAAGGTGCAAGCCCAAGCAGTTTGGCAGAGCCAGAGATTTTCACTGCTATGCTGTGCTATGCTGTGCTGTGCTGTGCTGTGCTGTGCTGTGCTGTGCTGTGCTATGCTACTTCTGTAGTTAGCCAGCATTTGTGTGAACACTTCCAGGGACGGGAACTCACTCTCTGTTGAGCTGATACTTAGGCTAAAGTTGTCTCCTATAACTGCAAGCCATTTTCCCTAGTTCCAGCCTCTATGACTATTCAAAATAGCCTGCTCCAACATCCATAGGACAGTTATTAAAATAGGACAGTTATTAAAATATTTTCAAATTCTAAGAGTAGTTTTTCTGTTCTTAAAAATAGCATATGTTCATTGTAGAAAATTTGAAAAATCCAGAAAAGTGTAAAGAAAGTAAGAATCCTTAAGAAACTGGGAGAAAATAAGTTTGAACTGCCTGGAGTCTATTAGCTGTATGTTATTGTTTTTAACATTCATATTTCATTAATGGACAATATAAAACCTGTGGCTGACCAAAACACCTAGTTCTCTGTCAGATGACCTTCCATCAAGCCAGATTTTGTCTTTTTTTTTTTTCGAGACAGAGTTTTGCTCTTGTTGCCCAGGCTGGAGTGCAACGGCGTGACCTTGGCTCACTGCAACCTCCACCTCTCAGGTTCAAGTGATTCTTTTGCCTCAGTCTCCTGAGTATGCTGGGATTATAGGCATGTGCCACCATGTCCGGCTAATTTTGTATTTTTAGTAGAGGTGGGGTTTCTCCATGTTGGTCAGGCTGGTCTCAAACTCCCAACCTCAGGTGATCTGCCCACCTCGGTCTCCCAAAGTGCTGGGATTACAGGCATGAGCCACCACGCTCAGCCCAGATTTTGTCTTTATATAAAATCTTTCTCTTTTTTTTTCTTTTGAGAACAGAGTCTTACACTGTTGCCCAGCTGGAGTGCATTGGTGCAGTCTTGGCTTACTGCAACCTTCACCTCCCAGGTTCAAGCAATTCTCCTGCTTCCTGAGTGGCTGGGACTACATGCGTGTGCCACTATGCCTGGCTAATTTTTGTATTTTTAGTAGAGATGGGGTTTTGCCATGTTGACCAGGCTTGTCTTGAACTCTTGGCCTCAAGTGATCTGCCTGCCTTGGCCTCCCAAAGTGCTGATTTACAGGTGTGTGGCACTGTGACCAACCATAAAATTCTTAATGTAAAATTTTACACTTATCCTTTTTAAACTATATTTGTTTGTTTTGATTCTTCTGTCTTACTGAAAACTTTCCTAATCCAGATTCTGCTATCTAACATTAGCCTTCCAGCTTCCAATATACCCTGTGATCTTGATAACAGGGCTTTTCAAAACTTTATCCCAGGCACTGATAAAATGCTAAGCCCTGTGACACATATTAGGAACCTCCCTGCAGGTTCACATGGGTCTATTTATCAGCCATTAATTTGGCCGCTGAAGAAAATACACATCTGTATAACTGTATTTTCACTGAGCCCATATTTATTTTTTTTCGCCTTGTCTATGATGATTTCATGACTTAATGAAATATGTCACTAAAACTGGGTATGTTTCAGCTATGGAATTTCTCAACTTTATTGGTATAGTAACTTTTTAAAAACAGGATATCATTTTCTTAGTGAACCTAGGCTGATTCTGAATAATTACTTCGTAATTTCTTTTTCTTTCTTTCTTTTTTTTTTTTTTGAGACAGAGCCTCACTCTGTTGCCCAGGTTGGAGTGCAGTGGCAGGATCTCAGCTCACTGCAACCTCCGCCTCCCAGGTTCAAGTGATTCTCCTGCCTCAGTCTCCTGAGTAGCTGGGATTACAGGTGCCCCCTTTGCACCACGCCCAGCTAATTTCTTATGTTTTTAGTAGAGACAGGGTTTCACTGTTTTGGCCAGACTGGTCTCGAACTCCTGACCTCAAGTGATCTGCCTGCCTCAGCCTCCCAAAGTGCTGGGATTACAGGTGTGAGCCACCTCACCTGGCCATCACTTCTTAATTTTAAATATTCACAAATCATCATCTAAATATGAATACTTCATTCTAGAACTTTCCTGGAAATCATACCAATCTGTTACTTCAGACTCTTCACTGCAGTTGAAATAGCTATATGCAGACATACTGTCCCTGACTCACATTTAACGGAGCTGAATAAATGATCCCATGGGTATATATTGTCTTA
Source organism: Aotus nancymaae (assembly GCF_030222135.1). Lineage (NCBI taxonomy): Eukaryota > Metazoa > Chordata > Mammalia > Primates > Aotidae > Aotus > Aotus nancymaae. The sequence continues at coordinate 38,326,726 of NW_026988471.1, forward strand.
TTCTTTCTCCTTCAAGAGATCAGCTTCCTGTCAACATACAAAAAACTGGAAAGCTGCAGTCTAATAATACAGCCACTGACAGGAAGATTGTTGTTTAGATTGCTTTTTCAGATTTCTCAATTGAATAATGCTGGTGAAGGATGACTGCTTATTTTATTTATGACTTTGGATCAACTACAAGGATATCTGACTTTACATAGTAGATGTGCTGCTTTGATGTTGCATATAAATCACTTTTTTTGTAAGTCAAATTCCACCTAAAATATACTACTCTGGAAGTTTACTTTTAAGGCCATCTTGTGGTGAGACATTTTATAAAGTCAAGAATTCTTTAGTGATTTATCTGTTTGCTTGGGTTTTAAAGATCAGGGATGCTTAAAGCAAGGTGAAATTATACTGTCTATTTCTTTAGTTTTAGAAAAAGTAGCTTACCATTATCTTTGAGACTGTCACCCTGAGCAAACAGGAGTGAAAAGATCTTGGCCAGGCAGCCTGCAAATGAGGAAAAACCAGAGCCTCCACCGTAAGCCACACTCTCACCTCGCAATTCTCTGATGCACTCCTGCCAATGAAAGTCTGCTTCTCTTGATTTTCCTGATTGATATTTTTTCATTTTTCAGTGGCCTCAATCAGTAACTCAAAGAGCATTCCCTGAGAGTCCTCATGTCACTCAGCTGTCAGAGGCAGGGCTGGTGGCTCACTGGTGAGGCTTCAGTTATACTTTACGTGTTCTTCTCTTCCTTGGATTGGAGCTATGTGAAGGCCAGAACCTCAGCTTGTTCACCTCTGTATCTCCATTAAATTAGCCCGAGCCTTCTGTGAAATGGGTTCTCACTACATATTCATAGACTCAATGCTGACTCCCATACTTGAGCTGGAACCAACAGCAGGTGACATGATGGGCTCACTCCATTTCCACCAAGGAGACTGCAACAGTTTGGACTGTGTCTTAGTCTGTTGGTGCTGCCATAACAAAAATACCATAGACTGGGTGGCTTATAAACAACAGAAACTTAACTATCACAGTTCTGTAGGCTGGGAAGTCCAAGGTCTTCCTTGGTGCCGGCAGAGTCAGTGTCTGGTGAAGGCTAACCTTTGGTTTATGGATGGTGCTTTTTTTGCTGTGTGCCCCATGGTGAAAGGGGAATGGCAGTTCTCTCAGACCTCATTTCTAAGGGGACTACTCCCATTCATAAAGGCTCTGCCCTCATGATCTAATTACCATGAAAAGGCCCCACCTCCAAATACTATCACATTGGTGATTACATCTTAACATATGAATTTTAGGGGGACACAAACATTCAGATCATAGCAGACTGGTTTTCTGGTTAAGATTCCCCTCACCCCAGGGAATATTCTTTGACTCTGAGGCTCATTGGCCCTTAATGAAGATTTCCTTCTTTAGCTATTTATGTGTATGTGTGTGTGTGCTGTATATTTTATTTATATATATGAATAGCCTGCCTAAGTTTTATATTTAATATGTCTCCAGATGAGGTACTGAACCTTTAACTTCAATCCCTTACCCTAATCCTAACCCCTAACTCTAATCCTGACTCTGATCCTAACTAACAAACCCTAACTCTGAAATCCCAGAGTCTAGGAAAGATTTCCTATTCATATTCAATCTTTAATAAATATCTGCTTTTCATTATAAATATTACCATGATCCTGACATAATTAAGATAACCAGAAACTCAGGCAGACACAAATTTTGTTTGTGCTGTGTTGTTCAATGAGAATTATACTGTCGTTTAGAATGAGTAGCCCTTGGCACTGAAAGAGTAAAGGTATTAAAATACCTTCAGTATAAATTTCAGTGTTTAGTACGTAACTGAGTATCTTATTGCAATGACAATCTATAGAAAGAAGTTATACTAACCTTATCAATTAATCAGAGTAGTCAATTGATCAACACTAACACCACACCATTTGCAAATAAAGTGTGTTTACTTTCAGGCTTGTTCTCTTCCTAAAGGTTTCCATCCTCTCATAATCCTGATTTCACAGGATAATTTTATAGGCAGCTTAAAAACCAAATAAATGAATCTTTAGTATAATCACAACCACTTAAAACTCCCCTCTGCATAATACCCCAGCTACATAATTTGATGGGCTCAGTGCAAAATGAAAATGTGCCATCATTATAAAGAATTCAAGATGGCAACAGCAGATAATTAAACAAAGTGTGGGGCTCTTCTAACCCTGGGATCTTCTGAGCACAGTTTGCACATCCATGACGTTGGCCCTGGTAAGGGAACTGAGGTCCTGGAAGGCAAAGCAAATTGCCACCATCCCACAGCCGATGAGTCCTAGAGACGTAGCTGAAAACCTGGTTCCTGGACCCCTGGCCCACTGCTCTCTTCTGTCTCAGACTTTTCCCATCACCTGGAGTCACCATGGAGAGGCAGCTGGGGTACACCCAGTGCTGTGAACCGGACATTCTATCCTTAGTACACTTCTTTAGCTGTTTTGACCCCTCAGCTTGATTTCCTAAACCCACACCTGAGCTTGTTTGCATGCAGCTTCTCCTCATTGTCAGCCTGGCTGGTTTTCTTGAAGACACTGGGGAGAGGATTTGCGAGGTGCTGGTGGAAAGAAAGCTAATTAGAGACATATTACAGATTGAATTCCTCTCCTTGGCTCTCAGTAGCAAAATGGATGTATTTTTTCACCCTGAGTTTCTCCTCTCTTCCCAAACCCAACATATACTAATTCCTAAGGGCAAGCCTAACTGTCTCTGGTAAAACAGCCTAGGGACAGGCTCTTGAATAGGTTGAATACTATTAAAGACAGAGTAAGAAATTCCATTTTGAGAATTTCTCAAATAAAAAAATTCATGACTTTAATCCCTGGGAAATCAGTTTCCCAATCTCCTGCACCACCTTAATTCATCCCCGTCTTGAATTAACCATGTCTGTTGTGTGCCAGAATTCCGTGGACTTGAGAATTTGATAAAGAATTCTATTTCCTTCCTTCTCCCCAGAGGCTGGAGGAATTTAGACCCCTTTATTGTGCTAGAGTCCCCAAAGCTGCACACACTGCATTAACTTCAGAACGTGGCAGAGACTGTCCCTTTGAGAAGGAAATGCTGCTACTGTGAGCTTGCTGTCTGTGCTGGCCCAGCCTCACATCTAGCCTACAGGCTGAATTTTGAGCTTATTAATAAAGTTCAAAGAAGCTCCAAGAAACCCTTAATTCAATGAAAATAAGAATAGCGAGTTTTACAACCAAAAAAGGGGAAAAATGGAAAGAAATTCACATAGTTCCACACAGCAAATGAAGAAACAATCAGAGAGGCTTGAACAGAATCTTATAAAGTCATTTACAGTCCTTCTCCTTCTCCCCAAACTTTTAGAATGGACTCAAAGCCCAAGCCATCAACACAATATTGGCTTCACACTGTCAACAGGCAACATTCCTGAGATTTCTTTCTTCTGACAGTAAGCACTCTGGGGACACACCCAGCAAATGAAAGCCGCAGTAGAGGGTAGGTGAAATAAAGATACAAACAAAGGCATAGGCAGACTTCAATAATGATATAAAACAAGCTGCTAAGGACCAAATGCAAAATACAGACACACTTGCTGTGGCTGCGAGGAGCTGAATGAAAGGATCATGTCAGTTACCAAGGAGGGCTTCCAGCGGGAGGCATTGTTCTAAGCAGTTTTGAAGGTGATCTGAGAGAAGGGACCTGCCTAGGGAAAAAGGAGGGCAATCCCTCAGGGTTTATCTAGTCAACAAACTCTGCTTTTTCTCTTAATGATTCTATTTCATCTGTCACACCTATTGTTGCTGTGGTCTAAATAATTCAGACCGTTCTGTCTGCATAGAGTGATCTCTCAAAAATCCTTGTTTGGCTTTGCAGGTGTTTATAGTTTCACTGTAAAGTGCCTCATTTTTTTAAACATAGAGTGTGAATGTATAATGTGCAGATTTAATTCTGGGATAAAAATGCCAAGATGTGGACTACGCTGCCTCCTTCTAGTAATTACTCATTTCTGACAAAAAAAGTAGGAGGCTTAATTTACCTCTAGGGCAATTTTTTTTTTTTTTATTTGAGATGGAGTTTCGCTCTTGTTACCCAGGCTGGAGTGCAATGGCGCGATCTCGGCTCACCGCAACCTCCGCCTCCTGGGTTCAGGCAATTCTCCTGCCTCAGCCTCCTCAGTAGCTGGGATTACAGGCACGCGCCAGCATGCCCGGCTAATTTTTTGTATTTTTAGTAGAGACGGGGTTTCACCATGTTGACTAGGATGGTCTCGATCTCTTGACCTCGTGATCCACCTGCCTCGACCTCTAGGGCAATTTAAAAGCACTATTGCCAGTTAATTCATCCCCAACCCTGTTCCCCAAACAGGTTTGTTTTTCCTTTCTTATCTCAGTCCTTTCTTTAAAAGTTGTATATCTTTTCTGATTCATGGCTGTGTAGGCATTTAGTTAAAGTTAGTCTGGATAAAGTTAACACTTTCCTCTAAAGAGAAATATGTTTTGTCTTTCTGGGACTATGATAGAAAAGAACTGTAGATTACGTTCTATAAATGTGGGCAAATTACGTATGCATTCTACGCATGTCTCTATCAGTACCTTCCCCAGTGGTAGGCAAAAAACTTTCTGTATCTATTGATACAGGTGTCAATTAAAGCAGAAATTTAGATTCCATTCATGGGATTATAAGTCATTAAGCTTCATGGATCTGATGGACAAAATGATGGGTGGGAGAAACCTCCTGTTACTTCATAGAACACGATAGCTCTGTATCATTTCACTAAGAGGATTTAAAAGTTGGTTTAAAACAGCTGTCAGAATGATTCCCCCCTTTCTTAAGACACTCATTAGAAAATAAAACCAGATATAATTAACAAATAAACAAACCTATCTGCCTGCTGTTCTGACTTGTTATAATAAGTGTTATTTCTACGTACAAACAGTATCCTGTCAGCATCCTGCTGTTTCTTTAATAAGACTTCTGCATTGGGGGAAAAAAAAGGTGTGCATTAAAATTAAGCCTTGACTTGTCTCTATTCTTTCCTTGCTCGTCTGCATTCAAATCCAATTTGCTTCGAGGTTGAAAGGAACTAAGTGGCTAAGCCATCTCCAAGAGGGAGAAGAGGGACCTTTCCACTTCTAGAGTTGGCTGAAGGATGAGGCTGCCATGAGGCTTGGACAGACACCCTCGTTTGCTTGCTATTGTACCTAGATGGCCCCTGTAGCCAGCAGAGTAGGTGAAAACCCCTTCTGCTTCCTGGGTTAGTTTTCCAGGTGAATGACGATGTTCTAATACTCTTGATAAGTTTCAGAGGCTCATGTGAGTGGACAGATCTAGAAAGGACTTTGGCTCCAGAGCTTGTCCGTGGGTTTAGTAAGAATGGCAGACTGAATGACATAACTGGGGAGTTGCTGCGGTGGCAAATACAGCAGCAAAGATAATGCTATGTGATCAAAATGTTAGAGGATTATGGGTTTTCTTCTTTGGATTCTTAAAATCAGTTTTTTTAAATTCTGGAAAACTTCGAACATATACAAAAGAAGGCAAAATAAAAATAAACTCTCCCCAGGTGCGGTGGCTCACGCCTGTAATCCCAGCTTACTCAGGAGGCTGAGGCATGAGAATTGCTTGAACCCGGTAGGGGGAGGTTGCAGTGAGTTGAGATTGTACCACTGCAATCCAGCCTGGGCAATAGATTGAGACTCGGTCTCAAAAGCAAAATGAAATAAAACAAAACAAACTGTCATGCCATCACTCATTTTCAGTAATTATTTACTGATACCTTGTCAACTTATATCCCTACTAATTTTTCCCTCCTGTATTATTTTTGAAGCAAATTCAAGATATCGTATCATTTAATCTATATTTTAGTTTGTATTTCTAAAAACTAAAGACTTCTTTTTAAAAATGTAACCACAATATCACAAATATGCTAAAGTAATTAATGATTAATTTCTTAATGTAATCAAATATACTAGATTTAAATTTTCAGTTGTCTCATGAACAAATTTTTAAAATAGTTTGATCATGACTCAAGTAAAGCCCTACAGTAGGACTGGTTGATATGTTTATTAAGTCTCTCTTTGCTTCTTTTCAAAATAAACTGTTTATTTTGGAATAATTATAGATTTATAGAAAAGTTGCAGACATAGTACAGAGAGTTCCTGTGTACTTTTCATCCAGTTCCCCTTATATTAGCATCTTACATAATTACTGCATACTTGTCAAAATTGAGGTAATCATTGGTATATTACTTTATTTATTTATTTTTATTTTTATTTTTTTTAAGAGATGGGGTCTCGCTATGTTGCCCAGGCTGGAGTGCAGTGGCTATTCACAGGTGTGATCCCACTACTGATCAGGACAGGAGTTTTGACCTGCTCTGTTTCCTACCTGGGCCGGTTCACCCCTTCTTAGGCAACGTGGTGGTCTCCTGCTCCTGGGAGGTCACCATATTGATGCCAAACTTAGTGTGGACACCCGATCGGCATAGCGCACTACAGCCCAGAACTCCTGGGCTCAAGCGATCCTCCCACCTCAGCCTCCTGAGAAGCTGGGACTACAGGCACACCCCACCACGCCTGGCCATTGGTATATTACTATTAACCTATAGGTTTTATTCAGATTTCACTAGTTTTTCCCTTGATGCCATTTTTTTCTGTTCCAGGGTCCAATTGAGGAGACCACAATACATTTATTAATAGTCATCACGATGCCTTGGACTCCTCTGATTTGTGCGTTATTCAGTCTTGTTTTTCATGACCTTGACAATTTTGAAGAGTACTGGTCAGATATTTTGTACAAAGTCCCTCAATTTGGATTTGTCTGATGTTCTCTTATGATTAGACTAGGGTTGTGGGTTTTGGGGAAGAATACCACAGATTTTTCTCATAAAGTTTCCTACTCATGGCCTTATATCTGAGAGTACAGAGTACATATCAACATGACTTTAAGTCTCTTTAATCCACCTCTCTATATCTTTCTTTTTACTGTTTCCTACTGCAAGTTGCTTGCTGAATCCCTCAGAGGTTTTTGGTTGATAAAATAAAAACTTGGCTGGGCACAGTGGCTCACGCTTGTAATCCCAGCACTTTGGGAGGCCAAGGCTGGTGGATCACTTGAAGCCAAGAGTTCGTGGTGGCTCATGCCTGTAATCCCAGCACTTTGGGAGGCTGAGGCAGGTGGATCACCTGAGGTCAGGAATTCAAGATCACCCTGGCAAAGGTGATCAACATAGCAAAGCCCCGTCTCTACTGAAAATACAAAAATTAGCCGGGCATGGTGGTGGACAATTGTAATCTCAGCTATTTGGAAGGCTGAGCAGGAGAATTGCTGGAACCTGGGAGGCGGAGGCTACGGTGAGCCGAGATTATGCCATTGCACTCCAACCTGGATGACAGAGTAAGACTCAAAAAAAAAAAAAAAAAAAAGAACACATACACATACCCCATGAAGAGGTATACAAATAGATTTTTGATATTAGAAAGAGAATACACTGTCTTAGTCCATTTTTGTGTTAGCTGTGACTGGGTAATTGTTTTTTTTAAAAAAAAAAAAGGTTTATTTGGCTCACGATTCTGGTGGCCAAAAAGTCCAAGGTGGGGCAGCTGCATCTGGTGAGGTCCTCATGCTGCTTTGACTCATGTCAGACAATGAAAGGGCAGCAGGCTTGTGCAAAGCGATCACATGGCAAGAGAGGAAGCAAGAGAGAGAAACTGACAAAACCGGACTCTTTTTTTAACAGCCTGTAACTAATCCATTCACACAAGAATGAGAGCCCATTCATCCCTGTGGAAGGGCATTAATCTATTCATAAGGGATCCACCCTCATGACCCATGGCTCCCTCTAGGCTCCACCTCACAATACTGCCACATTGGGGCTCAAACTTCACCAAGGGTTTCAGCAGGGACAAAGCACATTCAAACCATAACATGCACCGAGACTTCAGGGAATTCTTACAAATGGACACTGGGGATGATTAAGATCTTCTGACATTGGCTCCGGCTAACCAGAGTCCTCAAGTTTTCACATGGCTGGATAATAGCACAAGCAAAAAAAGAAAAAAAAAAAATTGTCTCCCTTGTGACCACAGTGCTTTACATTTTCCCATGTGTCTTTGCCTGTATTACCTAATGTCATTGTTGAAATACTTGCAGGTAAGATAGGAATTATCACCTTTGCTCTGATAAGGAAACTGAGAAGGCTGAGAGAGGTCCTATGGTTTTGTCGTATGGCCAGTTAAGGCTGGAAATGGGATTAGGATGCAGGTGTCCTTTCTTTGCATACTGTTGTCAGATAAGATTCAGGCAGATGCCATCTGGGATCAACCTTTGAAGGCTTTTTGATATCAAAGTATCAAATACCTTAGGATGAGTGATTAATATTAGAATTTAATAGTATAGCCCCAAGCTTCTCATAGCGAACAGCTCACATGTTGATTTGGAGGACTTGTGCTCTAAATCTGGCTTAATGTCGCTATACCAATAGATACCTTTAATAGCAAGCTTGCGGAGGCCGGAGAATACATCCTCTTTTGCTTTGACTGCTGGGGTTGGGGAAGCAGCTCTGATCCTCTCAGCACATGGTCTTGGTCAGAAGGACCAGCAACTGGCCATGTCTTATTATAATTGATTCCTGGAGGTGCTCCTTGGCTTCCAGCCTCCCCAGGGCAGGGTCACACTTGGAGCCCACGTAGCCCAGCATTCTGGGGGCAGAGTGGTACTTCTGAATCAAGCCCTTGGTAGCTCTCATCATAAATATGGAAGCACATTTGTAATTGCAAAACATGCAAGGCAAGGGGATGGAGAAAGAAAGAAGAGTGAGTCACCAAGGCTCTCCTGAAGGAAAAATCCAGCACTTAAACATAGCTTGACATCTCAGCTGTAATGTCTACCTCTGGTAGGCGAAGATGCTGATACCTGAGTGCTACTGCGATGGGTTCCTTTTATAAATAGAGCCATTATTGTAATATGGGTGAAAAGCTCAGGCTAATGAGAGTGACTTTGAATATACCTTTAGTTTTCCAAGGAGGATCTATTGCTCTTCCCCTTTGCTTGGTCCAGGGGCAGGCAGTGCAGTTTAATGATGCTTCATACATGGTGTGCCTCAACCGTGGTAAGGCATTTCAAGGAAACTCTAGTTGGGCTTTTGTATTGTTGGGACATTAATATTTTTAATGGTGACAATAAAAGCTGGAAGAACTCAAATCTCAGCAAGGATTTTCAAGAGGCGATATAATAATGAGGCAAGCTGAGCCCTGGGTGGTAGGGCCTCCAGGCTCTTGCTCTGCTCTTGGCTGGCTCTATATCCTTGATCTTGCCACTTAACCTCACTTTCTGTGTTCCAGAGGAATGTGCAGGTGAAACTCTCCTTGACCTGCCTAGTAGGTAAGTTTTGAGAAACAGATTGGGAGTGCAGAAGGTGGGGGGAGTTTGAAAGAAAGAGAAAAGGGGAAAACAGATTACATTTTGAAAACAGAAATTACTTAATAATAAGCAGTGACAGAATGCCTGCACAGTGGAGTTTTGTAGGCAGAGTGAAGATTTATTTGGCATTTAAAATTTGTTTTTTTTTCAGTGAGCACAGGCTATTTGAGGGAGTTGAGAGAAAGGAGAAAAGGGAAAGAAATCTAAAGTGTCAAGAATAATCTACGTAGAGGTTTCTACCAAAAATTCTACTGATTTACAACTCTTCCTACTTACAGGAAACAGATCTTTCTATTAGGATTATTCACACCATATCTGTTTTCCACACTGTTGCATAGTGCAAGCTTTCTTCACCCACCCCGTTTCCCCAGCAATTGTTGAAAACTCAAAAAGCAAAGCCATTTAGATTGTTGGTTCTCGGAGGCCTTAGAACAATGAATGACCTAATTTTTTCCACAAGTCCTGTGGCTGAGCCTGTGTGTCTCACCTTTTTAGCTGGCTTATCTTGGGGACCTTATGAAATGGTGTGCCTAAGAATAACCTAGTGTTTTAAAAACAAATAGACTAAGTCTTGTGTGAGCCTCTCATGAAGGGCATTTCTAATTCCCTCTTGGAAGCTTGAGCTTGGATCAGAGTCATCAGTATTTCAGGGTCACCTGCTGAGTTTTGTTTCACCCCATCCCCTTTTGCGAGGATTCTGCCTCCCCTGACCTTCCTCATAGTTCCAGATGACACCTGGGTCATGGCAAAATGTGGACACCCTGGTGAAGCCCTGAATCTGCCCAGAGAATGTGGCTCTCCATTCAGCCCAGGGTATTGAAGGTTCCTGGCTGGGTGAGGAGAATGATTAATATCATGGGAGTCAGCAGGGTCAAAGTTGCTTCTGCCTGTCAGAGATCAAACTCAGATCTTGCTGGGCTAAGGGGGTTAATACATCTGAAGTGGCTTAACAACTACCCCCCTCAGTGTTTTTGTCCTTTTGTTCTTGAGGATGCTGTCTCTGACAAATCCTGACTCATCCTCCTGGGGGGACAGTGTGAGGATTGGAGATGCTTACTTGGTCACACTTCTGTTGCCAGATGAAAACCCATGTCTGTTCCCATTCCCCACCTTAGTAGAAATCTTTGCTTCTAGTCCTTTCCAGGGCTTATACTCATTGACAGTTCACTTTCCATGATGGTTCCACTTTCTAGAAGATTCATTGGTGACATCTTGGTCCTGTTTTGAATAGGTCTTACAAATTCCCTCTTGGGAATACACACTTGCTAAGGAAGTGAAGGAAGTGGCTTGGAGTGGAAAGAGCACTGGCTGAGGAGTCAGGAGATGGGATTCTAGTCTCAGCTCTGCCTCTGTCTTTATGACGTAGGAAATGCTCTTTCAGTTCCAAGGATATTATTTTCCTTGCTTGTAAATTGAGGGGTTAGTCTACTACTAAGAGATTCTCTAAAGGCCTATTGCCAGAAGAAGGATAACATTGGTCTGGTGAAAAAGGTGAACAACTTGTAGCATCCTGCAAATATGCTGTATGTTTATATGTATACGTGCAAATAGGTCTGAGAAAAAGAAGAAACTGATAAAATAAACTTCTTAACTATTCTCACCTCCATTGTTTTATTGCACAGAAATCAGTTACTTGTAATGGAGTTTTACTCAGTGTAAACAAGGAGGGAAAACTCTTCCTGTATTGGTCTACTGGGTCAAGGCTTCTGAAGACCCCCAGTGGCCATTTTATCACCTGTAAGTGTTATCAAGACAGCCTGTGAGGGCTGCAACCATGGGGATTTGTAAGCTGCTGGCTTTTTTTTTTTTTTTTTTTTAACAATAGTGATGGTTTACCAAAATTCATTCTTTCTGGAAGTTAGCTATACAAAGCTGTTATTTATTTATAAGTGTAAGATAGGAAAAGAGATAGAAACACTGCCTTAAACCAGCTGGAGCATGGGCAGATGCTGGCCAAGATTTGCTTCTATCAGTGGCCCTTGCAGGCTAAGCATCCAGCCTCTGGGACAAAGGCAGGCAATTATGTTAAATCACACAAAACAGAGTGGCAGTTCAGTAAGGCATGCAAAATGGATTGAAAGTAGCGAGCTACTTAATTGTCAATAGTGATCCCAGGCCCAATGGCTGCAGAGATAAAGAATAAGGATTAACTCTTATAATGTGCCCCTCTCCTTCTAAAATACTTTTTCTGTGGGAAGCACAATACACACATTTCAGCTTATTACAGTTTTCCAATTAGTATTAACTCAGTACAGCATGAGTGAGTTTGGAATTTTCAGCCCAACAATCACGCAGTGGCATGAGGGTCTTCATAAACCTCCTGTAATCTCACCAAAATGTCCAAGATTACCCCTTCCTTTGCTTTAATTAGAAAACTGGATTGCAAATCAGAATAAGAATATAAAATTGACTTTTATCTCTCTTACTAATTCCATCACTTGGAACAAGCCACCTAATCTATTTGGAATTCGGTTTCTGCAACACCACTGTTTTATGTTTACATCTGTAAAGATGTCCACAGTATATATTGTTAGGGAAAAAATCAGGTGATAAATAATTCATTTATGCATTAGTTTGCTTTGCTACAGTAATCATGAACCCCCCCAAGTCTCAGTGGTTTATAATAATAATGTATTCCTCTTTTATATATGTATGTTAATGGCTACAGTAATCTGCATTTCAGCTCCTTGTGTCTGCTTATTCTGGGACCCAAGTTGAAGAAGCAGTCTCCTAGTCATGGCAGAGGGAAAGAGCAAGAGAGTTCAGAGAAACACACAATGGCTCTTTAAACTTCCACACTGTCGTGGTGTATGTGACATCCACCACAGGCCATTGGCCAAGGTAAGCAACACGTTGGCCTTGATGATAGGGTAGGGATATATATTCTTCCCACAGAAGGCACTCCAAGTCATTTGGCAACCGAAGGTTTCATTAATTCTCCTATAGGAAAGGGGAGCAAATAGTTGGGAATGATAACATATCACAATATATTTACCTGTAAATACAGATATGTATAGAAAAATGTCTGAAATGTTATCTAGCAAAATATTCTTAGGCAAAGAGATTTGAAAACATGTTCACACAAAAACTTGTATGTGAATGTTAATGGCAGCATTACTCATAATAGCCACCAAATGAAAACAACTCAAATGTTCAACAAATGACAAATGGATAAATAAAATGTGGTGTATCCATACAATGGAATGTTGTTCAGGCATAAAAAGGAATGAAGTACTGTTACATTCTACAATATGGATGAGCCTTGAAAACATTGTGCTAAGTGAAAGAGGCCAGACAGAAAAGATCACATACAGTATTACTTTATTTTTATGAAATGTCCAGAATAGGGAAGTCCATAGAGACAGAAAAATAGGCTGGGTGTGGCAGTTCACCCCTGCAATCCCAGCACTTTGGGAGGCTGAGGCAGGTGGATCACTTGAGGCCAGGAGTTTGAGACCAGCCTGGCCAACATGGTGGAACCCTGTCTCTACTAAAAATACAAAAAAGAAAAAATAATTAGCTGGGCATGATGGTATGTGCCTGTAGTCCCAGCTACTCTGGAGGCTGAGGCAGGATAATTGTTGAACCCAGGATGCAGAGGTTGTAGTGAGATGAGATCACACCACTGCACTGCAGCCTGGGCAACAGAGTAAGACTCTATCTCAAAAAAAAAAAGTAGATTAGTGGTTTCCAGGGTGTTGGGATGATGAGAAGTAATTGCTAATAGGTAGTGGGGGTTTCTTTGGAGTGATGAAAAAGTTCTGGAACTAGATAATGGTGATAGGCACACAATCTTGTGAATATACCAAAGCCCCCAAATTGCACACTTTAAAACAGTGAATTTTAAGGTATATGACCTATATCTCAATTAAAAAAATTCTTAAAAGTTTTTGGATGTAAGATTGTGGATAATCTTCACTCCTTCTTGTATATGTTCTTATGCTACCTGAATTTTTATGATGAACTAGTATTATCTTCTTATTCAGAGGAAAGATTGAAGATACTCTAATTGGGAAAGGAATAAAAATATTGGTTCTACAAAATAAAGTTCCCTTGCACATTCATTAGGTTGTAATCCCTATACCTTAATCTCAAGTACTTGCAAATTAAAATTTTGAACCATCCTTGAGTTAAGCACTTAAAAAATCATCACTTTTCTCTATAATTAACCTGGAGAAGTACAATGGCAATGATAAAAATATCTGAAATCAGGAAAATGTGAAAATGAGATCAGTAAAGAGTATTTGTGGTTGACAGTAATCTATTTCACAGGGAAAAATGTTTTTCCAGAGCCAGAGTCAGAATCAGTCAGTAGCACAACAGTCTCCACATCTTGTTTCTTCCCATAGAGAGAAGTCAAAACCACAACTTCATCTTAGTTCTACCATCAGAAAAATTATGAGCTTAATTAAGTCTTTTGGCCAAGGGTCCCCTTTCAATTTTGAGTGAATATGAGAACTAATATCCTAGTCAGGAAACGTGTTTTTCAGTTTTGGATTGTGGGTGGAAGTAAAAGATAGAGGGCTGGGTGTGAGGTGGTCCAGGAAGAGTGAGATGGAGACTCAGACCAGAGTGGTCAAGTTGACATCAGTGTGGGACGTATTGGGGTGGATAGCAGGGACTGATGAGTCTGAAAGTGTTACAGTTCAGACATTTAGACCAAACTGAAGGCTACAGATGCAACCCAAACATCTAGCCTCCCACCCAGCAGGAATTCCTTCCAGGATACCCCTGGTCTTTTTTCCATAGTTCTTGGTAAGCAATTTTGTTTTTTGGCAGAGTTGGGCTCTGTTGCCCAGGCTGCAGTGCAGTGGGGGCGATCTTGGCTCACTGCAACCTCTGTCTCCTGGGTAGTTGAGATTACAGGTACGTGCCACCATGCCCAGCTAATTTTTGTATTTTTAGTAGAGATGGGGTTTCACCATGTTGGCCAGGGTGGTCTTCAACTCCTGACCTCAAGTGATCAGCCTGCCTCAGCCTCCTAAAGTGCTGGGATTATAGGCGTGAGCCACCGTGCACCCAGCCTCAGTAAGCAATGTTAAAGGAGGTGAGTAAACAATAATGAAAGAGCTATTAGAAGTCCAGCAGCTCAATAGGCATGAAATATATCCTACTAAACAGGCATAGCCTCTGCATGCAAGAGATTTAGAGTAAAATATGGCAGATGTGAGAGACCAACATGCAATCAGCAAAAAATTGGTACTTAGAAGAGTTGTACTGAGGTGTAGGTGGGTACCAGCACATATCTCTAGAAAGGCCACAGTTCATGTTCTTTACAAATAACACACCATAATGTAATTGTCCCACACATTGCGGTTAGTCCCCGTTTTCATCTGAAAGGCCAAATGAAACAAAAAAACAAAAACAAAACCAAGCCCGTGACCTAACACAATTCTGTTAAGTGTTCTTTGACCAGGAGCATTCATACACGATGCAGTGATGTAGCCTATTACTCACAATTTATTCTTTGAACAAGAAAAGGGTAGAGAAGTTGTCCTCCCTTACAACCTTGGCAGGAAAACACAAAGTCTCACTATGCTCTTCTTAAAGCGACTTCCTGAAGAACAAAACCAAATCCAAAAACAGCACTGTGGCTCAGACCATTTTTGTCTGGCATTACCCATATAATATTATGCTAATTCTAATCTGCAACACAGATTACATTAGCAAGATGTAGCAAGAAGCAATCAATGTTTATAAAGTGTGTTTTCTTTTTAGCCCCACCTGACACCGTGCCCCAGAGGTTGCACAAACCTGTAGGTCGAACATTAGAGATGGCTTAATATGCTGCCAGAATGCTGAAGCTCTGCATTATAGTGCTATTATTAAGCCCAGATATTATGCAATGGCTCCCATAATTTTCCCGTACCTAAAAAAGTGACTTTGTAAATATGCTTAAATTTTTTTTTGACCAAGCCGAAGCGTATCCAGATAATAATGTGAATGCATTCCTTGTTTCACATCTAAGGTACAAATCTTTTAATTTTTTTTTTTACAGTTTAATTTTAATTGTGGTAAAGAACACATAACATGAAACTTATCACCTTAACTATTTTCTTTTTTTTTTTTTTTTTTGAGACGGAGTTTCGCTCATTACCCAGGCTGGAGTGCAATGGTGCAATCTCGGCTCACCGCAACCTCCGCCTCCTGGGTTCAGGCAATTCTCCTGCCTCAGCCTCCTGAGTAGCTGGGATTACAGGCACGCACCACCGTGCCCAGCTAATTTTATGTATTTTTAGTAGAGACGGGGTTTCACCATGTTGACCAGGATGGTCTCGATCTCTTGACCTCGTGATCCACCTGCCTCGGCCTCCCAAAGTGCTGGGATTACAGGCTTGAGCCACCGCACCCGGCCCACCTGAACCATTTTCATGTGAAGTCTTTAGATATTGATGCTAATCTGGAAAAGGGCAACTTTCACAGTTGAGGGCATATATGGTGGTTTCATTCAATCACCTTAAACTGTGTCTGACACACAGTAAGCTCTCAAAAAATGTGTATTTTTAAATGACTGAATGAATAAAACACAATCAGGGCATATAGTCTAAAAATTCCCTGCATACTCCTCCCTCACAGTCGGACAGTTTATATGAACCAACTACCTTTTTCCTGACTTCTTTTGTAATGAATGACAGATGAAGCTTAAGTAAACTGTGTGGTTTGTGACCACGGATTAGAATTTTGTGTGCATGAGGCTAATTGGCACAAAAGTATCAAATCTGTGATTTCTGAGAGCATTTAGTACCTGCCAGATACACTTGATTAGATGGGCTTGTGCTTTCTTAATCATCAGCCACTCCTCAATACTTGTGTAATCAAACCAACCTCAGTGTGGGATGCTGGGACTAATACAGAGGACAGGGAAGGGGACAGGGCAGAGTGTGAGAAGGCGCTAGTATCAGAGATCAGAGAGGTAGACTGAGCAGAAGGTCTCAGCACGGCAACATCTCAGACAGTGGTTTCCATTAGAACTGCCCGAGAAGCTATAGAAACTACCCTATTCCTGAGCCTTTCTCCAGATCAATTAAATTAAAGTCTCTTGGGTGGTGGGAAGTAGTGGAGCCAAAACACAGGTAGTTTAAATGCTCCCATCAGGTGATACTAAGGTGCAACCTTGATCAAGAACCCTGCTCTGGGTTGTCCAATTCGTTCCTTACTAGAATAGAGTGAGATGGATTCAACCTGTGAAGTTCCTTTCAGTGGATAACAGTGGTTTCCAAACTTGTCTACACATTGGAACCATCTGGGGAGCTTTAAAAGCCACCTATGCCTGGGCCCCACCCTAGAGATTATAATTAAGTGGATCTGGGGTGTGGCCTGGGCTACAGAATTTAAAAAAACATCCCATAAATGATTCTAATATGTAGACAGGAAAAGATAAGACCAACAAGATGTATGATGGATGCACTGGATAGCAATAAGTTGACTTAAGCATACCACGAGAATGACCCTACCCTCTAAGAAGAATGTGTGTTAGGAGTTCCGAGCTCAGGAATCTGGAATTGACCAACCTGGAGATTCATTCCTTATATAAGAGGAACATCTGAACCCTCAGCCCATCCCATGGAACGCAGGCCATACAGGGGATTGAGGCCCTTTGTTTTTGGTTAAATGAAGGTTGCCAAGTGGAGGATGCTAGGCAAAAAGTACTAAGTGAAAATGCGACATAAACTGCCTGCTTTTGACAAAGAGTAGCAGTTCCCCTGTCCAGCCTGCTACCACTGGACCACTCCATATGTAAGTCCGCTCGATAAACTCTATGTCTTGTTCACTGGCTCCGGGCCTATTCATCGACCTCTCATACATGGTACTGTCCCTTTTGAAGTCAACAGGGGTCAGGGATGACACATGGTTAGGAATGCAGAATCTTTCTTTATATTATATATATATATATATATATATTATTGCACTTTAGGTCCTGGGGTACATTTGTAGAACATGCAGGATTGTTGCATAGGTACATACATGGCAATGTGGTTTGCTGCCTCCATCCCCCATCACATATATTTGGCATTTCTCCCCATGTTATCCCTCCCCAACCTCCCTACCCCCTGCTGTCCCTCCCCTAGGGCCCCCCAACAGACCCCAGTGTGTGATGCTCCCCTCCCTGTCTCCTTGTGTTCTCATTGTTCAACACCCACCTATGAGTGAGAACATGCGGTGTTTGATTTTTCTTTCTTGTGTCAGTTTGCTGAGAACGATGGTTTCCAGATTCATCCATGTCCCTACAAAGGACACAAACTCATCGTTTTTTATGGCTGTATAGTAAGGAATGCAGAATCTTTAGTCCCATCCTAGATTTACTAAACCAGAACCTGCTTTAAAAATTCTTCTGGTGGTAAAATACACTTAACAAATTTACCAGCTTGACGATTTTAAGTCTATAGTTTGCTAGTGCTAAGCACATTCACATTATTGTGCAACCATCCTCCAGAAAACTTTTCATGTTGCAGAAGTGACACTCTGTACCCATGAAACAACATGTCCTTCTCCCTGCAGATCCTGGCAACCACCGTTCTACTTCTGTCTTTATAAATGTGACTATTCCAGGTACCTATGTAAGTGAAATCATACAGTATTTGTCTTTTTGTGGCTGGCTTATTCCACTTAGTACAATATCCTCAAGGTTCATCCATGTTGTAGCATGAGTCAGAATTTCCTTCCTTTTAAAGACTGAATTATATTCCATTGTATGTATACACAACAGTTTGTTTATCCCTTTACCTGTTGATGTGCATTTGGGTTGCTTCCACCTCTTGGCTATTGTGAATAGTGCTGCAATAAACATGGGTGTTATATAATATCTCTTTGAGAGCCTGCTTTCAATTTTTGTGTATACCCAGAAATGGAATTGAGGAATCATATGGTGATTCTATGTTTAATTTTGAGGAACTGCCACTCTGTTTTCAATAGCAGCTACACTATTTTACATTCCCATCAACAGTACACAAGGGTTCCAACTTCTCCACGTTCTCACCAACGCTTGTTATTTTCTGTTAAAACCGTGTTTTTAAATAGTAGCCACCTGCACTTTAACCATTTCTCCAGGTGGTCATATTTGGTTGAAGTTTGGGAAGCTGCTCTACTGCCCAGGCTGGTTTTCTGGCTGGCACAATGCCTACCTCTCTGCACATTCTCCCATATTTAATAGCACTGATTATGGCATTGCCTTCCCAATGTTTGTTTGGCTTTTTATTTTTACATAAATAACCATTGTGACTTGAGCCTGCTCAACCTCCATTCTTTGCACTTGGGCTCAGATCTAGTGGGTTGATTTTAATCACAGCTGAGCGATGTGAGTAATTTGCCCACACATTGGGAAAGCTGAGTTCTGCTTCTGAGGTCTCACCTGGTCCAGTCTCTACAAAGAGACAATAAAAAGAAGCAGTCCAAGTAGTCCAAAGTAACAAAAAGGAAGCCCAGCCTTTACAGTTGCAAAACAATTTTAAAAGGAATCAAGACTGGAATGACTAGCAAAGTTTCTTGAAACCCCTTTCTTCTTTCGTCTTCAAATGTCTCCAATCACAGTGCCCCAGAGCCTTTCCTACTCCTCCGTCTTTTCTCTCTCCTTCCTCTACTTCTTGGCACATCTGCCTAATCTCTCTGCATTGGAGGCCCCCTCCTTGGGTCTTTTCATTCTCCAGGACTGCAACCCAAAAGTCCTGGAAGTGTCCAGGAAAGCTGCGTAGTCCCCTGATGGCCAGGAAGGGACCAGCAGGCAGGGAAAGATAGCATTTACTACATCGGGGAAAGGTGGGGACTGGAAGTCCTTATCTGCTAATGGCTAGCTTGTGTATTTGTCTTCTCTGCCAAATTGTGAGTTTCCTGTGAACTCCTTGTTTTACTCCATGTGTGTCTTCCACCATAGTCCAGTTTCCGATCCATGGTATACGTTCAAGTGTGTGTGACAGTTGACTTCTCAGTGACCCATGAAACTCAGCTTCCAGCATCGCCTAGGATAAATTCCCTTCTTCCCCTGGTGCCACAGAAATAAAGCTTTGGCTGGGTGCAGTGGCTCATGCCTGTAATCCTAGATCTTTGGGAGGCTGAGGTGGGTGGATTGCTTGAGCTTAGGAGTTTGAGACCAGCTTGGGCAACATGGCAAAACACCATTTCTACAAAAAATGCAAAAATTAGCCAGGGATGTGGTTCATGCCTGTAGTTTCAGCTATTCAGGAAGCTGAGGCGAGAGGACTGCTTGAGCCCTGGGAGGTGGAGGCTTGCAGTGAGCCATGATTGAGCTACTGCACTCCAGCCTGGCTGACAGAGCAAGACCCCATCTTAAAAAAAAGAAAAAGAAAAAAAAAAAGAAATAAAGCTTCTCAAGGGCCCCAGTTGCTCTTACAGTCTCTAGCATGTAGCTGACTTTCTCACTAGGGTTCCTTGATGGAGGTGATATTTTGAAAATCCAGAAACTAGCAGGTCCCTTTGGAAGTGATATTCCACTGCTGCCTTCTCATCCATAAAATCAATGCTTGTTTCTGGCCCAGAGCTGGGTACAGATCATCTTTCTTATTTGTACACAGCATATACTGTAAATTGGTTCATCACTATATACCTCTGCTCCTAATGACAGATGGCAGCTTTTCCTTGTCTTTTCTGGTTTTGGACACAGACATTAATCTGTGGACTAAACATTAGGGAAAGTGCACTGACTGCTTCCATAGCACATGTGTGACCTTGTCCTGTGGTCATAGCACATGTGTGACCTGACCTTGACCTTGTCCTCAGGAAGCTGGGCTCTAGGAAAGAACTTGAACATTCGCCAACAGAGGAAGCTGTAAATATTGCACTGTTTGCTTAACTTGTAACATTGATCTTCTGTGGCTCTGGGCATAAAATAATAAGGAAAATATCACAACTTTCTACAGCAAGTCAATGGGCTGATAAGATGAATGCTGTTATGTTTCAAAATTGTGCCAAGTTTATGTTGATAAAGTGACTTTCTTCTGGGAATATAAAAAACAGTGCCTATGGTTCTAATCCTGTAAGACTTTAACTTTGTCTTATATTTACATAAGACAGGAAATTGGCCCAATATGGCCTCATTCATCTTTATAACTCCTCTACTGATGGAATTTATAGTGAGGGTAGTGTTATTATTCTTTCACTACAGAGGCGTAGAGAGCTTAAGCTTTCAGTCAAACTAGCAAATTCAGTATTAGTTCCCGAACCAAGAGAAAAGGAATAGGTCTGTGGCTATAGCAACATTAATAATAACAACAACCAAACTTTGAAAACTGCTATTGTATGGTAAGAATGAGGACATTTTGTTAATCAAAGACAGTTGATTCTCAGACGAAATCTCTTCAGGGCTATTGGTTAGAATTGACTTGTCAGTTCCATAGAACAACTTGGTATTCAGCCTAACCATCACTTTTAGAAATTTTATTTAGCTATTAGTACAGGAGACGTGGAAAAATAGCACTTATAGCTGATAGAAGTTCATCTTCCCTCACACGCAAAAGAAGTATGGGGAATTGACGCAGTTCAGAAGCAGGACACGAAGGTGCTGTTCCTGCCAGGTGAAAGCAAATTGCTTATGGTGTTTTAGGCTTATTAGTATAGAGAAAAATACAGTTGTAAGCATAACTGCATAATAGACGGCCAGAGTCATCTCCAGTAGAGACAATGTTAAGAACGGTAGTAGCCATTGAAGTTACTGATTAAGATGTTGATAATCCATAAAATCCATCTGTTCACTGCATGTGTTTAGGTGAGTTAAATGGAGATGTAATAGAAATCACCACTTCTGCAGTTTCCATTTTTAAAAATTTTATTTCTTTAATTGACAAAAGTTATATATATTTACAGTATACAACATGATGTTTTGATATATATATATTTTATGGAATGAAGTAAATCAAGCTAATTAGCATATGTATTAACTCATATATTGTCTTTTTGTGGTGAGAACACTTACATATATTCTTGAAGGAATTTTCAATTATACAATACATCATTATTAACTATGGTCACCATGATGTACAATAGATCACTTGAATTTATTCTTTCTATCTAACTGAAATTTTTATTACTTTGACCAACATCTCCAGTCCCCCCAATCCCCACCCCCTGGTAACCACCATTCTACTCTGCTTCTATGAGTTCAACATTTTTAGATTCCATGTTTATATAGGTGAGATCATTCAGTATTTGTTTGTAAGTGCCTGGCTTATTTTACTGAACATAACGTCTTCCAGGTTCATCTGTGTTTTTGCAAATGACAGGATTTCCTACTTTTTAAAGACTGAGTAGTATTTCATCGTATATATATACTACATTTTCTTTATCCATTCATCTGTAAATGGACACTTAGATTGATTCTTTATCTTGGCTATCGTGAATAAGTTTGCAATGAGCATGGGAGTCCAGATATCTCTTTGACATACTGGTTTCATTTTCTTTAGATATGTACTCAGTAGTGGGAATGCTGGGTCATATGGTAGTTCACTTTTTATTTTGAGAAACCTCAATACTATTTTCCATAATGCTCTACTAATTTACCTTTCCAACAATAGTATGCAAGGATTCCTTTTTCTCTACATTGTTACCAACACTTCTTATCTTTTATCTTTTTGGTAATATCCATTCTAAATGTGTGAGATTATATCGTATTGTGGTTTTAATTTGCATTTCTCTGATGATTACTGATGTTGAACATTTTTTAATATACCTGTTGGCTATTCGTATGTCTTCTTTTGGGAAATATCTATTCAGGTACTTTGACCATTTAAAAATCAGGTTATTTGTGTTCTTACTACTGAGTTGGATTTCTTATATATTTTGGATATTAACCCTTTATGAGATGTATAGTTTGCAAATAATTTCTCCCATTCCATAGGTTTTCTCTTCACTGTTGTTTCCTTTGCAGTATAGAAGCTTTTTAGTTTGATGTAATCACACTTGCCTACTTTTTTTGTTGTTGTCTGTGCTTTTGCAGGTCATATCCAAAAAGTCTTTGTCCAGACCAATGCCATTGAGCTTTTCTCTTATATTTTCTTCTGGTAGTTTTACAGTTTCAAGTCTCACATTTAAGTCTTTAATTCCTTTTAAGTTGGATTTTATATATGGTGTGAGATAAGGGTCCAGTTTCATTTTTCTGCGTGTTGATGTCCAGTTTTCTCAACACCATTTATTGAAAAGACTGTCCTTTCCTCATTATGTGTTCTTGGCATCTTTGTCAAAAGTCAGTTGACTACAAAAGTATGAATTTATTTTTGGGCTCTCTATTCTGTTTCATTGGTCTGTGTGTCTGTTTTTATAGCATTACCATGCTGTTTTGAGTTTTATTACTTTGCAGTAGATTTTGAAGTCAGGCAACATGATACCTTCAGTGTTGTTTATTTTTCTCAAGATTGCTTTGACTATTCGGAATCTTTTATGATTCCCTACAAATTTTAGGACCTTTTTTTCTATTTCTGTGAAAATGTCATTGGAATTTTGACAGAGATTGCATTGAATTTGTAGATCACTTCAGGTAGTACGGACATTTTAACAATGTCAATTCTAATTCATAAACGTGGAATATCTTTCCATTTATTTTTGTCTTCTTCAATTTTTTTCATCAGTGCTTCATTGATTTCAGTGTGTATATCTTTCATCTCCCTGGTAACAGTTATTCCTAAGCATTTTATATATTTTTGTAGCTATTGTAAATGAGATTAAAAAGTTTTTTTGGAGAATTTGTTGTTAGTATATAGAAATGTTAGCAATTTTTTTGTATTTGATTTTGTATCCTGCAACTTTACTAAATTCATTTATTAGTTTTAACAGTTTTTTTGATCAAGTCTTTAGGGTTGCAGTTTTCTTTGATAAGCCCACTAATATCCAGAATTCTCCTAAAAGTGTAATATTGCTTTTGGTTTACTATTTTGTTAGGAAAGGGCAGTTCCAGTAGTGCTTATTTTGGGTCAAGAAGCCAATTTGAGGATTCTGCTATTCCCTGTGTTTATCTATTTAAACTATAAATTAGGAAATGGGGGAAATAACCAGAGGTTGGATTCACAGAAACTCTGTACCCATCATGAGATAGACTTAGACTCAAACTCTCCATCACTGGATTCTCAAAAATAAGACCCTGTTCTGAGTAGGGGAAACAGTGATATTCTAGGTTCCCAGGGATTAATACAAATTCAAAGCCATGTCTAATACTTTGTGAAAGGTATAAATATTTCTTTATTTTTTTATACACCGTTACCTTGGTGGATCGATGCTGGTCCTTTTGGGAAGGGGTAGAGGAAGATTTTCTTAGGTTCTTAGGATGTCCTTCCTCAAAGTTCCTCCCTTTCATTCACTGAATTGAGAGTGTGGGTATTGGGAGATACCCAATATCTCTAGTGATACTGGAAGCCAAGTATAATGATTTAATTATAGATTGACTAGGCCTACAATTTTTTCAGTTATATAGGTCAACTATGTCCTTTGTAGGCTTCTCGTCTAGTTCATTTTTAGGCACACCATGATCAATTAGCTACCACCAAAAGATCCCTCCAAGTCAAATTATTTTGCTAATATAGTAACCATAGCCACTATGTTTCTGGCAGTTAAATCTTACTATTTGGTGTCTTCCCCTCTGGGAACCCATAAACTCTACTGAAAACAGGGAACTAATTCCAATAGCAGTATAAAGAAATTAATCAAAGCATTATTCAAGGATTCTGGTTCTTGCCTCATCAGTATTTTTCTTGATGAGTTGGAAAAGGCAGTGTTCTCTAGGCTTACTTTGGGTATATGTGAGATGTTGTACATGATATATTTCCAACATTCTTATCACAATAAGCCTCTAGTCTTAGCATTTCAACTTCTTTCAACAATAGACCATAGTGAAGTCCAGGTTTCAGTCAACCAGTCGAGTTAACAATTGGCTCAAGCTATGTAGAATGAATCCAGAGCCTCTTGTTAGTTTATCTGTGTCAGTAATTTGTCCTATAAAATTACATTTTTGGTAGAAATTTGATTTTTCTCCAGGTTTTTGCAAATATTAATTAGCAAAATCTTGCAATTCTTTTGGTGTATGAATCTTCTCCTTCTAGGTTTGAATTTTAAAATGGGCCTTTATGGGCATGCTGGAATCTGGAACTAGTTAGAAATGTGGAGGAAATAAAAAGTTATAGGTGTAGAGTATGAATTCCTGTAGGAAGTAACTATCTCAGGTGAGGTCATTGTAAGGCAAGCTTGTCCAACCCATGGCCTGCAGGCTGCATGCAGACCAGGAAGGCTTTAATGAGTGTGACCCAACACAAATTTGTAAACATTTTAAAAATATTATGAGATTTTTTTGTGATTTTTTTTTTTTAAAGCTCATCAGCTATCATTAGTATTAGTGTATTTTATGTGTGGCCCAAGACAATTCTTCTTCTTCCAATGTAGCCCAGGGAAGCCAAAAGATTGGACACCCCTGCTGCAAGATCTTTAAGAAGAGCCAGATCAGCATCTTCAGATTGGGGAGGAGGGGAGTCACAATGGGGTTTGAATGTGCTGAATAACCCTGTTCCTCCTAAATGCTCTCATTCCATTTCTTGTGGCCCATTCTTTCTGAGTGCCCTTTGATGTGAAATTTAGTGAGGACCTGAATTAAGCCTGTATTGAAATTCAGTAACTGGCTAGATTTGACTCTGCATTTGCTCTCTGCTTTGGCCATGACAGCCCTTTGACCATAAGAGATAAAAATTCTTTGAGAGGAGTCCTAGAAACTCTAATAATCCCTTCCCTAACATTCCCTTGATCTGTAAGTTTAAATTCTTTGGCCTTTTCCTTTTCTTTTTTTTTTGTTTGAGACAGCGTCTTGCTCTGTCACCCTGGTGGGAGTGTGATAGCATGATCTCAGCTCACTGAAACCTCTACTTCCTGGACTCAAGCCATCCTCCCACCTCAGCCTCCCAAGTATTAATAGCTGGGACTACAGGTGTGGGCTACAAGGTGTTGCCACATTGGCCAGGCTGGTCTCAAACTCCCAGACTCAAGTTATCTGCCTGCCTCAGCCTCCCAAAGTGCTGGGATTACAGGTGTGAGCCACCACGCCTGGCTGCCTTTTTCTTTTTTAAAGCTCACTGATGCTAATAAAGTCAGTCACCCTAACCCATACTTCCTATATTCCTTAGCCCTACATAGTGGCATATTGCAACAATCAAAAAGGAAGCCAAACCTTGGCTTCAGAAGGCATTTTATTCCAAATGATCACAGGTAGTCATTTAAGAAGCTGTTTTACCATCTTGTATAATTACTAGTGTCCAATCACTTAATGGTACTCAAACACGCACTTCAAACCCAACCAGGTCAGATAGCCACTCCAAGGTTTTCATGTTTTTTAAGTCTGTTGTTTGCAATCACTTCTAGAATAGTTTTCTTAATTGGTCAGAGTTCCTTAATTGCAGTCAATGAATTTACTCTGGTTACTTTAAGCATAAAAGAATTTATTAAGGGATAAATTATTAAAGAAACATTATGAAGGCTGAAGAAATAGACTCTAGGTGAACTTTTAGGAATAACCCCAGTGTGCATTTCAGCATTCTAAAATGGCTTTCGAAGGGAGTTACAGCATCTGCTATGATCAGAAAGCCAACACAACTGCTGGTTCCAGTCTATGCTAGAAATATGGGTGCCCTGTGCCCTGCCTTTTCTCCATATCACTTAGTTCTGAATATGTATAATATGGGCACATCTGTTTGGTGAAATCTTCATCACCTACTGGCACCTTAGCACAAGAAATGCTGGGAAGTACAATTTTAAAAAATTTGTTTTTGAAAAGGCAAGATCAACAAAGTGGGGAACTTTCAAAATATTAAGAAGGTATTCAAGATATTTTTGTGCATCTAGGAAAAAGGCTAGAGATTAGAAAAGGGAAGAGCAATAGTAAGCTATTTCTTGGGATGGGTGGTAGGCCCACAAATATTCATTACTTTCTAGTCTTTTATAATGAATACATATATTAGTCTAAGTTCTCCAGAGAAACAGAACCAATAAAAGATATATTTATATCTCTATCTCTCTATCCATCTATCTACTGAGAGATTTGATTTGTTATCAGGGACTGGCTCATGTGACTATGGAGGCTGAGATAACCCAAGAGCTGGATACCTAGGAGAAGCAAAGGCAGAGTTACAGTTTAAGTCTGAAGGATGGGGCCTTCAGAGACCAGTGCCCAAGCTTGAAGACAGGTAAAAAGAAAGAATTCTTGCTTACAGTCTTCAGCCTGTTCGACATTTCAATGGATTGATGAGGCCCACTCACACTGTGGGGAGGGGGAATCTGCTTTACTCAGTGTACATACTCAGATGTTAATGTCATCCAGAAACACTCTCAACAGACATACCAAGAAATAATATTTAACCAAATATCTGGGCACTCTGTGGACAACCAAGTTGACACATAGAATTAACCAATACAATAGGTTACCTACTCTTTAATATATATCAGAACACATTTCTTTGGTATGCGATATTAAAAATATTTTTGGGCAACTACAATTGACAGATGTCCACTGCAAAACATAATCCCTTTACTTAAGATGTTGATTTAGTTTAAGTGTAAATACCCATGGAAAGAGTAGTTCTTTAAGTTACTATTAGTCATTTGTACCTTGGTTTGAAGGAAGAATGAGTGGATTATTAAATGGAGTTTGGGGAGAGAGAGAATTTAATCTAAATATTTGAGCACCACTCTAGAAATAAAGGGAGAAAGAATGGGAGGTTGAGAGCTTTAAGACAGATTTTTGCTAGTTCACATTTTTTTGGAACAGCTCTAACTCCTAACACCTGCATGAGATTTTGTTCCTTTTTATTTATTTTTCACTTTAAAGGATACTGGAATTTTCAGATGCCTAATGGATTATTTGAGACTTGTCATGTATCTGTTAATATTTCAATTTTCATTTTATAATATACATGATAGGACTCTGAGTTAACACCCACTCTCCCAACCTCTCTCTGGTTCTCTGGGCATTAGTTCACATGGACTGAAAGCACAAGTTGGGCTATATACTTCATTATCTGCTGCTATTTATTTTAATCCTGGATTGGAGCCACCAATGAGCAGAATTTGCATAGGGAACTTTATTCAAATCTAAAGTTTATGAATAATGCACAACTCTCTGTGATTCATCAAAAGCAATGGTAAACAAAACCCAAACAGTTGGCCACCCCCGCAGCAGTCCACAGACAGTGGTCCCACCCCTCACAAACTGTGAATGACAATATTTGAAGGTAGCAATGGAAATCAGTAGAGTTGGTTTATCTTTAGCATCATCCCATATGTTTATTGGCAACAGTTAAGTCAGAAAAATGAGCACAAGCAAAGAGAAAAAGGTGTTCTGTCTACTAAGGTATTTAAAGTCAGTGGAAATGGAAAGACCATTCCTTACCCCATCCCACAAAGTGTACCTTCTGTGAACTTTTTCCAATTAATAGATTGGAAACAACACTAGCCTTGTAGTTAGATAGTCCTGGGTTCAAATCTTGCATCTCCTACTCACGAGCTGTATATTGAGCAAGTTACCTAAGTTTTTGTCTTTTTAGTAACTTAATGTCTTTTTTCTTTTTGAAAATAGTATAATAGCCAACCTTTACTTATTTTTCCATTTTTCATTGGTGCATAATATTTTACATATTTATGGGGTACATGTGATATTTTGTTACATACATAAAATGTATAATGATCAAGTCAGGGTATTTGAGGTGTCTATATATTGAGTATTTATCATTTCTATGTGTTGGGAATAATTCTAGTCCTCTCTTCTAGCTACTTTGAAATATACATTGTTGTTAATTATAATCACTCTACTCTGCTGTTGACCATTAGAACGTATACCTTTTATCTAACTGTATATCTGTACCTACTACCTACCTCTTTTCATTCCTCTGCCTACTCCTCACCTTTCTCAACCACTAGTGTCTGTAATTCTACTCTCTTTTCTTTTTAGATGGAGTCTTGCTCTTCTGCCCAGGCTGGAGTGCAGTAGCACAATCTTGGCTCACTGTAACCTCCGCCCCCCGAGTTCAAGCAATTCTCCTGCCTCAACCTCCCAAGTAGCTGGGACTACAGGTGCCTGCCACCACACCTGGCTAATGTTTATATTTTTGGTAGAGATGGGGTTTCACCATGTTGGCCTGGCTGATCTTGAATTCCTGACCCCAAGTGATCTACCTGCCTCAGCCTCCCAAAGTGCTGGGATTACTGGTGTGAACCACTGTGCCCAGCCTCTATCATTCTACACTCTACCTTTCAAATATCAATTTTTTAAGCTCTCACATATGAATTAGAACATGCAGTATTTGTTTTTCTGTGCCTGGCTTGTTTCATTTCACACAATGACCTCTAGTTCCATCTGTGTTTCTGCAAATGACAGGATTTTATTCTTTTTAGGCTGAATAGTATTCCATTTTGTATATACACACCACATTTTCTTTATTCATTCATCCATTGATGAACACTTTGGTTGGTTCTGTATTTTCGCAATTGTGAATAGTACTGTGATAAACCTGTGAGTGAAGGCATCCCTTTGATATTCTGATTTCTTTTCCTTTAGATAGATACCCAGAAGTAGGATTGCTGGATTATATGGTAGTTCTATTTTAGTGTGTGTGTGTGTTTTTAAATGGTATGGGGTCTTGCTCTGTTTCCCAGGTTGGAGTGCAGTGGCACAGTTGTAGCCTTGACATTCTCCTGAATAGCTGGGACTACAGGCATGTGCCACCATGCTTGGCTAATTTTTAAAAACCTTTTTTGAAGATGAGGTCTCACTGTGTTGTCCAGGCTTGTCTGAAACTTCTGTGCTCAAGCAGTTCTCCTGCCTCAACCCCTAGTGTGAAGATTACAGGTGAGACCCACCACACCCAGCGATTTTTAGTTTTTTGAGAACTCTAAATACTGTTTTCCACAGTGGTTGTATTAATACTAGTTTACATCCCCAACAATGTATAAGAGTTCCCTTTTCTCCACATCCTCACCAGTGTAAGTTTGGTGGACTTTGCCAGTAATACCATCTGGTCCTGGGCTTTTTTTGTTGTTGTTGGGAGACTTTTTGTTACTGTTTCAATTTTGTTACTTGTTATTGGTGTATTCAGGTTTTCTGTTTCTTTCTGGTTCAATCTAGGTAAGTTGCATGTATCTAATAATTTATCTATTTTTCTCCAGGTTTTACAGTTTCTTAATGTATACTTGTTCGTAATAGTCTCTAATAATTCTTTTTATTTCTGTAGTATCAGTTGTAATGTCTTCTTTTTCATTTCTGATTTTGTTTGGGTCTTCTTCTTTTCTTGGTTAGTTGAGCTAGCAGTGTATTGATTTTATCTTTTCAAAACACCAACTTTTCATTTTGTCGATTCTTTGTATTTTTAAAGTCATTGTTTAATTTAGTTCTCTGATCTTTGTTTCTTCATTTCTAGTCTTTTTTTGGGGGGGGGCGGGGACAGAGTCTCTGTCACCCAGGCTGGAGTGCAGTGGCACGATCTTGGTTCATGCAACCTCTGTCTCCCAGGTTCAGGTGATTCTTCTGCCTTAGCCTCCTAAGTAGCTGGGATTACAGGCATGCACCATTATGCCCAGATAGTTTTTGTATTTTTAGTAGAGACAGGGTTTCACCATGTTGACCAGGCTGATCTTGAACTCTTGACCTTAGGTGATCTGCCTACCTTGACCTCCCAAAGTGTTGGGATTACAGGTGTGAGCCACTGCACCTGGCCCATATCTAGTCATTTTGATTTTGGTTTGTTCTGGCTTTTCCACTTCCTTGAGGGTGCATTTTTAGGTTGTTCATTTAGAGT
The DNA here is from genome assembly GCF_030222135.1 of Aotus nancymaae. Classification (NCBI taxonomy): domain Eukaryota; kingdom Metazoa; phylum Chordata; class Mammalia; order Primates; family Aotidae; genus Aotus; species Aotus nancymaae. The sequence goes on from NW_026988471.1 coordinate 38,356,903, forward strand.
CTTTCTACTTTTTTGATGTAAGTGTCTATTGCTATGAACTTCCTTGTTAGCAAAGCTTTACCTATATCTCATAGATTTTGGTATGTTGCATTTTCATTTTTATTTGTTTCAAAAATTTCAAATTTTCCTTCTTAATTTCTTCATCAACCCAATGATAGTTTAACAGTATGATGATAGACTGAACAGGGAAAATGTGGCACATATACACCATGGAATATTATGCAGCCATCAAAAATGATGAGTTTGTGTCCTTTGTAGGGACATGGATGAACCTGGAAACCATCTTTCTCAGCAAACTGTCACAAGAACAGAAAATCAAACACTGCATGTTCTCACTCATAGGTGGGTGCTGAACAATGAGAACACATGGACACAGGGAGGGGAGCATCACACACTGGGGTCTGTTGGGGGGCACTAGGGGAGGGACAGCAGGGGTGGGGAGTTGGGGAGAGATAGCATGGGGAGAAACGCCAGATATAGGTGAAGGGGAGGAAGGCAGCAAATCACACTGCCATGTGTGTACCTATGCAACAATCTTGCATGTTCTTCACATGTACTCCAAAACCTAAAATGCAATAAAAAAAAGGAGTATGATGTTTTATTTCCATGCATTTTTACAGTTTCCAACATTCCTCTTGTAATTGATTTCTAGTTTATTCCATTGCGTTCTGAGAAGATAGTTTATATGGTTTTAATGTTAAAAAAATTGTGCAGATGTGCTTTGTTACCTAACATATGATCAATCCTGGACAATATTCTATATGCTAATGAGGAGAATCAACATTTTCCAGCTGTTGAATAAAATGTTCTGTTAATGTCTGTTAGGTCCATCTGGCTTAAAGTGCAGTTTAAATCCAATGTTTCTTTGTTAATTTTCTGTCTAGATTATCTGGTCTAATGCTGGAAGCGGGGTGCTAAAGTCCACAACTATTATTATATTTGAGTCCATCTCTCCCTTTAGATCTAATAATATTTGCTTTATAGAGTGAGTGCTCCACTGTTGGGTGCATATATAGTTAGAATTGTTATATCCTTTTGCTGAATATATCCTTTTATTATTATACAAAAAGCCTCTTTTTCTCTTTCTGTAGATTTTTTTTTTTTTTGAGATGGAGTTTCGCTCTTGTTACCCAGGCTGGAGTGCAATGGCGCGATCTCGGCTCACCGCAACCTCCGCCTCCTGGGTTCAAGCAATTCTGCCTCAGCCTCCTGAGTAGCTGGGATTACAGGTACGCACCACTATGCCCAGCTAATTTTTTGTATATTTAGTAGAGACGGGGTTTCACCATGTTGACCAGGATGGTCTCAATCTCTTGACCTCGTGATCCACCCGCCTCGGCCTCCCAAAGTGCTGGGATTACAGGCTTGAGCCACCGCGCCCGGCCTTTTTTTTTTTTTTTTGAGACAGTGTCACACTCTCACCTAGGCTGAAGTTCACTGGCATGATCATGGCTCACTGCAGCCTCTAACTTCTGTGTTCAGGTGATTCTCCCACCTCAGTCTCCCAAATAGCTAGGACTACAGGCACACGCCACCATGCCAAGCTAATTTTTTGTAGATAAGAGGTTTTGTCATATTGCTCATGCTGGTCTTGAACTCCTTGGCCCAAGCAATCCACCCTCCTTAGCCTTCCAAAGTGCTGGGATTACAGGTGTGAGCCACTGTGCCAAGCCTCTTTTTGCAGTTTTTGACTTAAAGTCTGTTTTATCTGACATAGGTACAGCTACTCCCGTTCATTTTTTATTTCTGTTTGGATAGAATATCTTTTTCTATCTCTTTACTTCCAGCCTGTATGTCTTTATAGGTGAAATGAGTTTCTTATAGGCAGCATATAGTTGGGTCATTAAAATTCATTGAGTCAGTCTATATCTTTTAAGTGAGAAATTTAATTTGTTTACATTCAGGATTATTATTGATAGGTGAGTACTTGCTCTTGTCAGTCTGTTGTTTTCTGGTTGTTTTGTATATCTTGTCTTCCTTTTATCTTGTTGTTTATCATTGTCGTTTGCTAATTTTTGTAGTTGTAATATGTGAGTACTTTCTCTTTTTTATTTATTTGTCTGCTGTACAAATGAGTTTTACATTTTCATGTGTTTTAATGATGATAGGCTTTTGCCTCAAGATGTAGGACTCCCTTAAGCATTTCTTGTAGAGCTAGTCTACTGGGATGAATTCCCTCATTTATTGTTTGTCTGGGATAGAGTTTATTTCCTCCTACATTTTTGAAAGGTAGCTTTGCTGGGTATAGCATTCTTGGTTGACAGGTTGTTGTTTTTTTTTTTCACCCGTTTTCAGCACTTTGAATATACCATCCATTCCATTTTCCGCTGTCCTGTAAGGTTTCTGCTGAGAAGTCTGTTGTTACTCTGATGCGGATTTCCTTATATGTGACTTGATGCTTTTCACTTGCTGGTTTTAGAATTCTCTTTGTGACTTTTCATAATTTGACTATAAGTGTCTTGGATAAGAGTGTTTTGGGTTAAATTTATTTGGGAATCTTTGAACCTCTTGCATCCAGGTGTCCAGTTGTCTTGCAAGTCTTGAGAAGTTTTAGGCTATTATATCATCATATAAGTTTTTTTTTTCTTTTTTGATGGAGTCTTGCCCTGTTGCCCAGGCTGGAGTGTAGCAGTGTGATCTCAGCTCACTGCAACCTCTGTCTCCCAGGTTCAAGTGATTTTCCTGCCTCAGCCTCCCAAGTAGCTGGGATTATAGGTGTGCACCACCATGCCTAGCTAATTTTTTGTAGCTTTAGTAGAGACAGGGTTTCACCATGTTGGCTGGGCTGGTCTTGAACTCCTGACCTCGTGATCCACCTACCTCAGCCTCACAAAGTGCTGAGATTACAGGCGTGAGCCACTGTATCCGGCCTAAATATGTTTTGTATGTTTTTGCCAACTTCCTTTTCTGGAACTCCAAAAATTTGAATAGTTGGTTGCTTTATGATTTCCTATTTGTCACATGGGTTTTCTTTCTTTCTTTCTTTTATTCTTTCTTTCCTTCCTTCCTTCCTTCCTTCTTTCTTTCCCTCCCTCCCTCCCTCTCTTTCTCACTCTCTCTTTCTTTCTTTCATCTGACTAGGCTATTTTTAAAAAAATCTGTTTTCAAGTTGAGACATTCTTCAGCTTGAGCTCGTCTATTGTTGAAGCGCTCAATTATATTTTTTATTTCATTCAATGAATTCTTCAGTTCCAAGACTTTTGTGTGATTCATTTTTGTGATATCTGTCTTTTTGTTGAATTTCTCATTCATATTATGAATTGTTTTTCTGATTTCTTTGTATTACTTATCTGTATTCTCTTGTATCTCACTGAATTTCTTTAATATCATTATTTTAAATTATTTTTCAGGTTTTTATGATTTGCTTTTTTTGGATTTTGTTCCTGGAGAATTATTGTGTTTCTTTGGAAGTGTCATATTTCCTTTTTTATGTTTTTTTTTTGTGTTTTTACATTGATGTCTGTGCATCTAGTGTAACAGTCACTTCTCCCAATTATATGGATTAGCTTTTGAAGGGAAATTTTTTTTTTATAGGTGTGTCTATAGTGTTGGTTGGGTAGGGTGCTTTGGCTTTGATTCTGGGTGGGCACAATAGTGTAGTCAGCTATAATTTATCAGCTATAATCAATATCAGTGATGTCTTTAAGTTCCACAGTATCTTAGGTGATGGTTGTTGATGGAGGCTGTGGCGAGGCTTTGCTAGGGACAGGGATGCCAGGCGATCTGGTCCTCAGGTACCAGTGGTGGTTGTGGGTTGGGTGTGTTGATCCTTGGGTTTCCAGGTGGTGTGTGCAGGCACCAGTTGTAGTGGGTCCAGGCAAGCTGATTCTTGGGTTCTCAGGTGGCTTGCTTGAGTGCTAGCAGTGGTATCAGTGGGTTGGGTAGGTGGGCATGTCCTCAGGCCCCTAGGTTGTGTGTGTAGCATTAGCAGTGGCAGTAGCAGTGCAGCGTTAACCCTCAGGACCCCAAGCATCACATGCAGGTGCTAGTGGTGTTGACAGTGAGTTAAGCAGGCCCTAGACCCCCAGATAGCTCATATAGATGGGTGCTGCTGCTGCTGCTGCTGGTGGTGGCGGCAGACTGGGTAGGCCAGTCCCTATTCCTCCAGGAGACATGTATGGGCAGTGGTGGCAGGTGGGGTGGGCTTGTTTTCTGGCCCCCTGATGGTACACATGAATGTTGATGACAGCAAGCAGGGCAGGGTGATCCCTAGGCCCCTGGATGATATGAGTGGGCCCTGACAGGGATGGCAGTGGGCTGAACAGGCCTGTTTTTAGAGTCACCAGTGGTGTGTGTGGGCACAACTATGGTGGACTAGTTGGGCCCAGTAACTTGCCACTTTCAACTTTAGTCTTTTTTTCAGTAAAAAGGCATAGTAGCAACACTTATTTTTAACAATCGGGGTCCTTAGTTATAAGCAATAGTAGCTTACTGTGGCTGATTAAACAGATAAAGAGTTGATTAAAAAGATTATTGCCTACACAAAGTAGTTGGTAGAGGAAGGCTTGAGGCTAAGCTTCTGGGGTCAAAGCCTGACACTATGCTGCAGAAGTGACCCAATAAAGAAGCTGATGACCCTGCTTTCCCCCAGAACATGAAATGGCTGCCAGGACCTCAAACTCTACTGTAGCTCTGCTAGCACTGATACTTCTGGACCAGGAACTGATCTTAAAACAACTGGTTCCCCAGAAAACTAGTTTAGCCTGTTACTACCCTTGTCAGCAAATGAATCCCAGGCATCATGCCCTTCCTCTGGTTCATTATTTCTAATTAACCTCTAGCTTGGGTACATCTTAGTGGCAGATCCTAGGCTTCATGCCTGTGTTCCAACTCCCAAGGTCTCTAGGGAAGCAAATTTTCTGACTTTACTCTGAGGAGGCAAAACTCACAAGACGGGAAATTCCCCAACCATGGTAAGATGTACAAAAGGTATGAGGCAGCCAGAAAATATAACATATGTTATCTCTCCAAGAATTGTAAAGACTAAGTGTGTATGTCAAGTATTTAGCATGCCTATGAGTTCAATATTTTTTGTTTCCTTTTCTTTTTTTCTTTATCTGAAATATCCATTTTATCATCAGGTTAACCCCCACCCCTGGCCTGGCTTTTTTTTTACTTAGGTAGGATTTGTGAATAGTGTGGAATTGAGACTTTGACCCAGGATAAGGACACATGGAAGGGTCTCCACTTTCTACTGCCACTCCGTGGATAAACCTGTCCTATTGGCTTCTGACCCTTGTCCACCCTAATCCATGAAACCTGTTCATTCCTTCCTACAATATTTGACCTTTTGATTCCTACACCTTTGGCTTGCTCATGACCACAGAAACCCACTGACATCCCCTTTTCCATTTGTCTTAAACTCTTGGCTCTTAGACTTTTAGTTTATAATGAAACCTGCTGTCTGTTTGATTCTTTCCTAGCTCTGACATATGAACAGCTTACACAGCATTTTCTTATTTTGCATAATTATTGAAGGAGAACTTCTAAAACATTTGGTTGTATCTATTTCTTTTTCTTTTTAGATTTATTTATAAAATAAATTTTTTATCTGTAATAAAAGTGAAGGGAAGAAAGTCTGAAGAGGACATAGAAAAAGACAAAAGGAACAGTTACCAAATGGTTTCCCTATCACTTACCCCAGTGTTCTACTCCTCTTCCTAAGAAATATTCATTGAGACTGTATATAGAAAGGGAAAAATCCTCAAAACCAAAGCCAAAACAAAACTTGTCAAAGAAGTAAATGTCTTTCTTACTGATATTTTTTCCCCTAAACTCTTTTAAGACAGCTTCTGTTTTCTCTTTCATGCAAACACTCACTAAGTTGCCAAAATTTCTTCCCAACTAAAACAAAAGGGAGCATTCTCAACGTTACCAGCCTGGTACCTAGCAGCTGGGACTCTGGGCTGAGCGAATGCCATGAGGAGCTGAGGAGAGAGCAGAATGATCATGTTCTACCATCATGGCTCAGAGAGCCAGGAATTATCTGTCCATGATTATTTGTTCAAATTGTCCTAATATCTCTCAGCTTCACTTGGCAATCTGGGAAATGTTCTTCTCAGTTGGCTGGAAATGTCTACAGAATTCCTTAGGCCTGTCTGTATCCTGGAACATGTGAGGTAGAGAAGTTTACACAAATAGATACGAAAGATGGTTCTTGTTCAGAGTTGTTCAGTGCAGTGACTTGACTCTTGGGTTAATGGCAATTGAAGCAATATGCTATTTTGTATCATGGATCTCCTAGAGAGAGACAGGAAGTTCCACCAGAAAATGCTGCAAAGAGTCACCAGACTTTTCTTGCTCAACTGAATATATCAAAATAAGGCATTATTAGAAAAAGCTGGAGGACATCAGATCAAAAGAGCTATCACATCTTTAAGAAATATAACTTTGAGTGTGACTCCATCCATTTGCAACAGTGGGAGAATGTGACCTAGAGTCAGACCACTTTGAATCCCAGCTCTCCTACTTTTAGAAGAGCATTTTGGATGAGATACTGGTTCCACTATTATATAATTTTTTTTTGGCTTTACAAAAGCAAAGGGCACAGTTAAAGTACAAATATATTATACCAACATCCCTTTCTAGCATCTACATTAACTAAGATTTATTGGCTCGTTGGCCATAAAGTTTCCGAAAGAATGGGACAGCGAGTGGTAATTCTACAGAGGGAATAATCAGGAAACGTCTAGAGTTTAATACCATGAAAATGACAATTCTTGTTGGGGTGTTCAGGTTGTGGTCTCCTGTTGACCATGGCCCAGCAGGAGGTCACTGGCATAGCTAAAATCATGCCAGGCTACTCAAAGAGAAATGGAAGGAAGCACTCAGGCAGACTTCATCTACTGTGCCTACATTTGCCCCTGCTTAGCATACTTAGGTAAGCAGCAGGGGAAGCAGCAGTGGCAGATCAGGAAAAGCATTCTGTGGATGAGAATGGGAATGAACAGCGAGCATATTTCTAGCTAGTTGATTTCATGCTGAAGGTATCCATGTTCACAGCCCTGTTAGGTAGGAGATCCCAGACTTGCTGCCAAGTTTCATCATGGGGCAGTATGGAACTTATTCTTTCAGGTTCAGTGGTTTTGGCCCAGTTGCAGGAATAACTTGTGCATGGATTGGCAATAGAAACAATCAGAAAGCTACTGGATAAGGACCAGGTGGATGGCAACCTCTCTGCCCCTTTAGTATGTGTCTGGTTTTTGGAGGGTTGGTCTGGTTAATTCTGGCAAATCTGTCTTTGGGGCTCCTAAACTCAGCTTCTGGGAGCTCAAGGAACCTGTCCCATTCACCTTGCCCTGGGTCTGTTACAGGTTTTATTTATTTACTTATTTATTTTGAGACCAGGTTATTAGACTGGCTAATTTTTGTATTTTTGGTAGAGATGGAGTTTCCTCGTGTTTCCCAGGCTGATTTTGAACTCCTGGTCTCAAGCAATCCACCTGCCTTGGCCTCCCAAAGTGCCAGGATTACAGGCGTGAGTCATCATTCCTGGCCAGTTTATAGTTTTAAGAACAAGTTCTAAGAACAGTCTAAGATTTTTCAGAACTTCAATACTGTGTTGAGAGCATAGGTGTAATATTTCCATTAATACACTGTCCTAAAATAGACTGGAAAAACAGGAATGAGCTCTTTTATTCACCAAGTTCAGGAAGAGAGGCACAGGTCTCGAGAGAGGCTGTGATTTCCCCAAGATAACCTGAAAAAGTTTTCCATAGAAGTGGAAACTTCCAAAAAGGAATGAAAAATTAACTATGGTTATGGTTATTACCTCTCCTTGTCAGGCAGAGTTTGCACAGTAAACTATTGTCATTAAAAAGGAAACAAATATCTTCCACATGCTTCAGAATTTAAGCCACTGAGCAGACCATGTTGCTAAGACACAATTTTACATAAGTTCTGGCAGCAAGGCATTTTTTTCTTTTTTTTTTTCTTTTTTTTTTTTTTTGCCAGTTTAATGCAGCACTAGATTTCAGGGAAATAATGTTTTGTTTGGTACAGTGATAGCTATTTATGCACATCTAATTCTTGGGCCCTGAAATATAGCTCTGTACTTCCTGTCTTTCTAGGCTGACCATGACTCACTGAATAAGAATCCTTTAATTATTCTGAAAACAGCTGGCTAACTGTAATTTTTCTTCTGTCCTGCCATTTCTGCCACTCATCAGTGTCACTTCCAGGCTTGAAACTGGCTTCTCTATCAGGGCCTCTCTTTCTGTGCAGGCCTTGGAGGAGCAGCCACAGGGCAAGTCCTTGCCCTGTAATGATGTAGTCGTTCCTCCCCACGTGTAAAGGAGAGCCCTCATTTCCCACCTCAGATGAGGCCTCCAAGGAAAATGAACCAGATTGAGACTGCCTCCGGGTTGTGGCTGTGTTTTATTGGCTAACCTTTTGGCTTTTTTCCTTTAGATAAAGTTGATCATTACTTATCTTTAATTTTCAGTTTTTCTTTTCTCAGTAAGGATCCATTTTGGGAATCTTCTCTTTTAACCAAGAAAGTATAGTTCTCTTGCAAATCAGATATCTCATTGTTGACAAAAAGGATCAGACCTCTCCTTTTCTCCCTCCTCAAGTGCCTTTTTTTCCCAGCACAAACAAGCTGCTTTCATGCTGAGACTTGATTGGAACTCAGGAGACATTCGTTTACTCATTCAGTAAACACTTATTGGGGGGTCTGCCTTAAGGAAGGGGATTACTATAGTTTGAATGATATTATCCCCTCCAGAATTCATGTTGATTTTCAATGTGACAGTCCCCTCCAGAATTCATGTTGATTTTCAATGTGACAGTATAAACACGTGTGGCCTTTAGGAAGTGACTGAGTCATGAGGCCTCTGCTCTTATGAGTGGGATTAAATGCCCTTATAAAAGGACTTGATACAAGGATTTAAGTACACTCTCCTCCTTTTGTCCCTTTCACTGTGTGAAGACGTAGTGTTCTTTTTTTCTGGAGGATGCACCAACAAGGTGCCATCTGTACCTTGATCCCAGTTTTCGGAACTTGGAGAAATATATTTTTGTCCTTTATAAATTACTCAGTCTGTGATATTCTGTTATAGCAATGCAAATGGACTCAGAAACTGACCAACTGCCCACTTTACCTGGGTGTCCTGGCTTTAGAACTGGAAGTTCTACATCTCAGGAAACCCCCCAGTTTGGGGCAAACTCAGGCAATTGGTCACTCCAACCCTGAGTCAAGCACTGTCTAGGAGCTGGGTGTGTAACTGACCACGAGCTTCTTAGGTACTCTGTGACCTTCTGTGGTTCCATGTTCTTTTCTCATAGAGGAAAGCATGCCATGGTGGAAAGGGCACTTAATTGGAACCTGGAACCATGGACTCTGTTCTCAGCTTGTGTTAAAACATGCCCACTGAATGAAGAGACCCCCCAAACAGGCTTTGTGTGAGCAACATGGCTGTTTATTAATCTGGGTGCGGGTGGGCTGAGTCCAAAAAGAGAGTCAGCAGAGGGCAGTGGGATAGGAGTTGGTTTTATAGGTTTGAGGTAGGCAGTGAAAAGTTACAGAAGTTATAGTTTAGGATGGTTCTTTGCAAGCTGGGAGGGGGTCGTAGGGTGTGGAGTCATGAGGTTGACCAAGGTCCAAAGGCCTTGTCAATTGAGGCCGGAATAAAACACAATAGAAGAATGTCTCAAATTATTTAGACACTGCAGGGGTTGATTGATCTTCTGCTTTTCATGATCTTCCAGCTACTTCAGGTTTTCTAATTCCAGAAGGCCCTTCAGAGGTGTATGTGCAGGCTATGGTGCCATCAGTCAGTCAAAAAGATGTTACAGCTTGGCCACTAAAGAGGCAGAGGCTTAAGGGCAGATCACTGAGCTTTAGTTTCCTCCTCTGAAGAGTACAGACATTGGGTTTGGTGTTCTTTGAGTGTTTTATGACCCAGAGTCTAAAGGCAATGTGATGAACCAATTCACACTAATTAGTATTCCTAGGTAACAGTGACTAGGTCATTAGATTTGTTGACATTTGCTGAAGATGCTAATATTTACAAAGTCCTCATTCTATACCAGACATATCCATTGTTTAATTTCATCTTCACAACTTTTGATGTAGATGCTTTCTTTACTTTCATCTACAGATGGGGGACTCAGACCAAGAAAGATTACATAATTTGTCCCAAATCACAGAGAAGGTTATGGGTCAAACATCAGAACGTAGGAGGTCTGACTTGCAAGTCCAAACTTGAACTGCAGCTCTCACTGGCTAGAAATAAGTCAATAGTTGAAATGAACAGGCTAATTGTTTTCCCACAAAGCACTGGAAAAAAGACACAGTGGCTATTTGGAATAAGATCTTTGCATACTGGCCTGCTAAAGGTCATGGTCCTGAAAAACAGAGCATGGTATTTGAGAAATTAGTGTTCTTAGCTCATGGATGGGCCCCTCCCTGCTCTTAGGACTAGCTAAAGGGTGATAGAATGAGATTGAGAGGTAGAGCATTTTCCATCCCCTACACATCTCTCCATTTTGGGTAACTTGAGAACATTCTCCCCACTCCCTGTAGGATCTGTAAAGTACTTGAGGTGCTTTTAGCAAGGTTCAGAGAGCCACTACCAATTGTTCCCACTGCCTCTCACTGTTGGCCTGAAAAACAATTCCATTTAGATCTGGATCGGCTATAAGTGTGTGTGTGTGTGTGTGTGTGTGTAAAGGGTGTAGGAAGATTACTACTAGGCACCATTCTTCTCTCTTTTTTAGAAGGAATGATTTAAATTCAAACAAAATAAGGCTGTGGGGTCTTATTCCTAGAAGCTGGCAGACTTTCACTTAATTAAATACCGTGATTACTTTATTCATATATTTTGCTTGTCCCCATTCTCTGACTCCTTATAAAAACAATACTATTTCATGAAGGGAGAAATTAAATGCTGTTAGTCTTTAAGACCAACACTAATTAACAGCATTTATTTTTACTGTGATGGCCTACATGAAAGTATACAAAAGTAAATTTGTATTCTGAGAATGTGGTTGCCTTGGTCTGAGCGGTCAAGGGAATTAACTGTTCCTGGGAACTCATCATTCTTTGCTTGAAATTCTCCAGAGAGCAGTGAAACACCAGTGCCAGGGGCAGAATATAGAAACAAGGGCCAAACGCTGTGGCCAGTTCTGCTGCCAGCCACCTGGCATTCATTCTCAAACCCAATGATCATTCTCAAACCCAGGTCTGACCTACTTTTTCTCCTGTTGCAAAACCTGAGATGGATCTCCTGCCTGTTGGGTCAAGGTGAAGTTCCTCAGCCTGGCATTTAAAACATTTCACAATCTGGCTCCCTTTCTCCAGCCTTATCTCTCTGTACTCACTGCTGCATGCCAATGCTCGGATGGTAGCCCTCCCTCCATCATACTTTTTACATCTCTGTGGCTTTTTGGAAATGACTTCCTTTTGTTTTAAGGCCTTCCACACCCACCACACCCCTGCTACCTGGTGAGTCTTGCCATCCTTTAAATTGAAGGTTGGAGCTTGCCTTTTCTGTGCAGCCTGTCTGAACTCCCCCTGGCAGAGTTAGTTTCTCCCTCCCTTGTGCTCCCATGCTACTTTGCATATTTTTATCAGAGCATTTATCACAATGTATTGTAATATTATTGGCATGACTGTCTCCTTCATTAAACTGTGTCCTATTTATTCTTGTTATCCCCTTCCAATTTCAAGGTCTGGCACAATCCTGTCACACAGAAATACTTAATAGATGCTTATTGAATGACTGAATTATGGCTGTTATTATATGTCAGTTAATATTTACTGTGTGTTTACTATGTGCAAAGCCTCATGTTGCCTGTGTATTGAGAGAGAGAGAGAGAGAGAGAGAAATACGTTGGTCACAGTCCTAAAGAAACATAAAATTCTGTGTGAGACAAAAAATTAAAGAGCAAAGCAGAAGGACCCAAACATTATGCCTAGATAGAGATATAGTCAGCCCTCCACATCCGTGGGCCCCACATCCATGCATTCAATCAACTGTGGATCCAAAATATTTGGGGAAAAAATGGTTGGTTGCATCTGTACTGAACATGCACAGAATTTTTCCTTGTCATTATTCCCTAAACAATACAGTATAGCAATTATTTACATAGCATTTACATTGTATTAACTATTATAAGTAATCTAGAGATGATTTAAAGTATATGAGATATGTCTGGGTTATATGCAGATACTATTGTTACCAGGAAGGGGTCCCGATTCAGACGCCAAGAGAGGGTTCTTGGACTTCTTGCACAAAAGAATTCAGGGTGAATCCATAGAGTGAAGTGAAAGCAAGTTTATTAAGAAAGTAAAGAAATTAAAGAATGGCCACTCCAAAGACAGAGCAGTGGCTTGGGCTGCTCGCTTATTATACTTATTGTTATTTCTGGATTACATGCCAAACAGAGGGTGGATTATTCATGAGATTTCTGGGAAAGGGGTGGGCAGTTCCCAAAACAGAGGGTTCCTGCCCTTTTTAGATCATATAGGGTAACTTCTGGACATTGCCATGGCGTCTGTAAATTGTCATGGAGCTGGTGGAAGTGTCTTTTAGTATGCTAATGTATTATAATTAGCATATAATGAACAGTGAGGACAACCAGAAGTCACTTTGATCACCATCTTGGTTTTGGTGGGTTTTGGCCAGTTTCCTTACTGCAACCTGGTTTCCCGTTTTATCAGCAAGGTCTTTGTAACATGTGTCTTATGCCGACTCCTATTTCATCCTGTGACTTGAAATGTCTAACCTCCTGGAATGCAGCCCAGTAGGTCTCAGGCTTATTTTACCCAGCCCCTATTCAAGATGGAGTTGCTCTGGTTCAAATACCTCTGACACTACAGCATTTTATATAAGGGACTTGAGCATCCATGGATTTTGGTATCTGCAGGGAGTCTTGGAACCAATTCCCCACAAATACTGAGGGACAACTGTATACAGTTATGAAAGCATGGAAGAGGGAAGAATCGTTTGAATTGGGGTTGAGGCAGGAGGGCAACATCACAGAATAGGTGGCATAGGGTTTGATAGATATAGAAATAGTGGAGGGGAGAGGTAATCTAGACTGAGGAAACGGTAGGCATGAAGACAAAGGCATGAAGACAAAGGCATAGTAATTTCCATGGAACAAAAGGGCCTGAGAGTTCTGGTCTCACCATAACTAGGGAGATTGCATACTTTAAAAAAATTTGAACTAAATCCCATTAATATCAATAAGTGCATTTTTCCTAGTTGCCTATATTTTCATCCTCTAAGCAGGAGTGGTGATTAATCATCTCCAAATTGCTCAAGGATATGAAACAGGGTGCTCATAAGTCTTTAGCAGCAGGAAATACTTGTTGCAAATAAACTATTTACAATTTACTTTGTGAGCCTCATTTCTGTTGGGACTGTGCAGCAGATAATAGTAACAGTAGATGTTACCCCAGTCTTAACAGAAACACAAAGAAAATGTTTGTAAGTAACAGCCATTTCCTATTGCAACCAAGTTTTAAGGTTTTGGGTTACAGTATTAGAGTTTTTTTTTTTTTTTTTCTCTTTTAGAGACAGAGTCTCTGTCTGTTGCCCAGGCTGGAATGTAGTGGCACAATCATAGCTCCCTGCAGGTTCCAACTCCTGGGCTCAAAAGATCCTCCCACCTCAACCTCCTAGATAGCTGGGACTCCAACACATATTGCCATACCCAGCTCAATACAGATTTTTTTTTTTTTTTTTTTTTTTTCGGTAGAGAAGGGTCCTTGCCACATTTCCCAGGCTGGTCTTGAACTCCTGGTCTGAAGGAATCCTCCCATCTCAGTCTCCCAAAGTGCTGGGATTACAGACATGAGCCACTGTTCTCAGCCCAGTTTTAGACTTTTAACATATATACAGAAAGCACAAAGTTGATTAATAATTTACACTAGTTATATTTTTAAAATTAAAAGAAACAACCCTATAATTTGTCCCTTAGAATTTCTTTTCTTTTCTTCTGCTTCTTTTTCTTCTTCTTTTTTTTTTTTTTTGAGACAGAGTCTTGCTCTATCAAGCAGGCTGGAATGCAGTGGCATGATCTCAGCTCACTGCAACTTCTGCCCCCCAGGCTCAAGTGACTCTCTTGATTCAGCCTCCCGAGTAGCTGGGATTGTAGGTGTGCGCCACCATGCCCAGCTAAGTTTTGTATTTTCAGTAGAGATGGGGTTTCACCATGTTGATCAGGCTGGTCTTGAGCTCCTGACCTCAAGTAATCCACCCGCCTCAGCCTCCCAAAGTGCTGGGATTACAGGCATGAGCCACCATGCCCATCCCAGTATTTCTTTATGAAAATAAAAAATCAAATTCAAATGCTATAAATGAATGAACCAGTAATTGTACATGGTTAGTTTTTAATTTCAGGATGGAAGGCATTGAATTTGCTGTCATTTATGTTAGAAACTTTCAAACTTCAACTGATGGATCCACCATTATTAACAATATTCATGAAGTCCCTAGTGTTGTGGCTTGTATAATGTGAGGCTTGTCAAAGCACTTTTTTTTTTTTTTGACAAGAGTTTCACTTTTTTTGCCCAGGTTGGAGTGCAGTGGCACAATCTCAGCTCACTGCAACCTCCGCCTCCCAGGTTCAAGTGATTCTCCTGCCTCAGCCTCCTGAGTAGTTGAGATTACAGGCACATGCCACCACACCTCGCTAATTTTGTATTTTTTTAGTAGAGATGGAGTTTCACCATGTTGGCCAGACTGGTCTTAAACTCCTGACCTCCAGTAATCCACCTGCCTCGGCCTCCCAAAGTGCTAGAATTATGGGCATGAGCCACCGCGCCCGGTCCAAAGCACTATTACATAGGCATTGTTGCTACGTTCTGGGTGCGATCACTTTAGACTCTTCTGTGTTCATGCTTTTAAGGACTTGGCAGATGTCAGAATAAAGATAACCAATCAACAAGGGTCTCTTGAATTTCCTCCTTACCCTTTTCAAATAAATATATTTTCACCTTCTTTTAAAATTATATCAATATCAATGTCCTGATTTTTATTCATATATAATATTTGTATATATTTTTGGGGCACATGTATACATGGTATCATGATCAAATCAGGGTAATTGGGATATCCATGACTTCAGACATTTATCTTTCTTTGTGTTGGGAACATTACAATTTTTTTCTTCTAGCTATTTTGAGATATACAATAAATTATTGTTTTTTGTTGTTTTTAAGAAGGAGTTTCACTCTGTTGCCCAGGCTGGAGTGCAGTGGCATGATCTTGGCTCACTGCAACCTCTGCCTCCTATGTTCCAGTGATTCTCCTGCCTCAGCATCCCAAGTAGCTGGGATGACAGGGGCTCGCCACAACGCCTGACTAATTTTTGTATTCTTAATAGAGACATGGTTTCACCATGTTGGTCAGGCTGGTCTCGAACTCCTGACCTCACGATCTGCCCACCTCAGCCTCCAAAAGTGCTGGGATTACAGATCTGAGCCACCATGCCCCGTAATAAATTATTGTTAACTATAATTTCCCTACTGTACTATTGAATGCTAGAACTTACTTCTTCTATGTAACTTTTGGTACCCCTTAACCAAGTTCTCTTGTTCCCCTCTCCCCACTTCCTTTCTCAACCTCTGATAACCACAGTTTTACTATCTCCATGAGATCTAGTTTTTAGCTCCCACATGTGAATGAGAACATGCAATGTTTGTCTTTCTGTGCCTGGCTTATTTCACATAACATAAGACCCTCCAGTTCCATCTACGTTTGGTGAAAATGACAAGATCTCATTCTTTTTGAATGGTTGAATAACATTCCACTGTGTATATACACCACATTTTCTTGATTCATTCATCCACTGATGGACACAAAACTTGATTCCATATCTTTGCTGTTGTGAATAGTGCTGCAATACACATGGGTGTGCAGATATTTCTTTGATATACTGACTTACTTTTTAAAAATATGTATCTAGCAGTCAAATTACTGTATCATATGATAGTTCCATTTTTAATTTTTTGAGGAAACTTCATACCAGTTTCCATAATGGCTGTATTACTTTGGATTCCCACTCACAGTGTATGAGCATTCCCCTTTCTCTACACACTTGCTAGCATCTGTTTTTTTTTTGTTTTGTGTGTGTGTGTGTGTGTGTGTGTGTGTGTGTGTGTGTCTTTTTAGTAATAGTCATTCTACCTGGGGTAAGGTGATATCACATTGTGGTTTTGATTTACATTTCCCTGATGATTAACAATGTTGGGCTTTTTTTTCATATACCTGTTGACCATTTGTATGTCTTATTTTTTACTTAAAATTTTTTTCCTTTTTTTGTCTTAGTTCATTTTCTATTGCTTATATCGCCATTTGTATGTCTTCATTTGAGAAATGCTTATTTGAGTCTTTTGCCTATTTTAAAATTGGAGTATTTGCTTTTTTTTAATTGATTTGTTTGAGTACCTTATATATTCTAATCTCTTATAGAGATTAATTAGGTTATTAATCTCTTATAGGAGAAATTGTTTGCAACTATTTTCTCCATTCTGTGGGTTGTCTTTTCACTTTGTTGACTGTTTCCTTTGCTATGGCAGAAGCTTTTTAGCTTGATATAATCCCATTTGTCTATTTTTGCTTCAGTTGCCTGTGTTTTTGAGGTCTTAGGCAAAAAATCTTTGTCCAGACAAATGTCCTGAAGCATTTCCCCAATGTTTTCTTCTAGTAGTTTTGTAGTTTCAGGTCTTACATTTTAGCCTTTAATCCATTTTGAGTTGACTTACATACATGGTGAAAGGTGGGGATCTAGCTTCATTCTTTTGCATGTACTTTTCAGTTTTCCCAGCACCATTTATTAAAGAGACTGTCCTTTCCCCACAGGATGTTCTTGCCGTCATTGTTGAAAATGAGTTGGCTGCAAGTGTGTGGATTTATTCTGGGATCTCTGTTCTGTTTCATTGGTCTATTCCCTCACATTCCCTTTTTCAGTTTTTCATAGACTGGTGAAGTAAATAGAGCACGAAAAATGATCCTCACTTTATAGGTGAAAAAATCAAAAGGCAGAAATGATAAATAAATCACGCACACTTACACAACTGGTTGTTGCCATGGAAAGAGCGAAAACTCTCGCTTTCTGACTTCTTGACTGTTGCTGCACTATGATGCTCATGAATAAATTTACCTCATGTAGAGTGTTGTAGAGATGGGAGCAAGAGTAATACGATTGCCATAAAGATTAGTGTAGGAAAGGATGCCAATTTCATGATACAGCGGAATGACTTGGAGAAAGCCTTTAGTTCACCTCTTAGGATAAGGCCCACCATTGATGTTCATGTAATGGACATATTCCCACTAAATTTGAATTTAAAAATCTCTGGATCTTTTATAGGGAACCAAACAGCATCACATTTCCAGGGCAGAAGACAATAACAACGATCATCAGGAATGCCTGTGGAATGCTCAATCCGTACCAGGTGCTGCATTAAGAGCTTTGTATCCATCTTGTCCTTTAATAACCGCCCTGTGAGGAAGGTACTAGGTCTGTTCTTGTTTTACAGCTGAGGAAATTGAAGTTTAAGTGGTTTGTCAAGGTCTTAAAACTAATAAACCACAGAGCTGAGAATGAACCCGAGCAGCCTGTCCCCAAAGCCCACGTGTTTCCATGACATTATTGCAGCTCTTGCATGTCAACTGTAATGCCTGTGGCTTAGAGGAATGGGGGTGGACCTGACCCTGAAGATTGAGTTCAATGGTTAGACTGCATCTCAGAAGGCAGATTCCAGAGGCACAGCCTCAGTAAAAGGAGCCTAGCACCCACCAAGGACTTTTCTCCTGAAGCCTCTCCTGCAGTGCTGTGTCTCAGCAGACAAATTTGTTGGTAAAGGGCATCACAGTGTCAAGGAACAAACTGATTTTCTCACCTCTGTTTCCCTCTTGGTCAGAAGTTTATTTCTGCTTTTTGGTTCCTTTTCAGAAGTGATTTTCTATATCTTGATGTGGTCACCAGTAGAATTAGGTTTCCATCTTCCTGAATTTTTAGCCTGCTTTCTAACTTTAGAAGACTCCCTGCTTCTGAAGAGACAAAATATTCCTTAGACATGGGATGTGTACACCTTCTTTCTCAGTGGAGACTGCTTTCTGTTCATCCCCATATCCTGCCTCAGTTCCCAAAGCATAGGTGAGAAGTGAAGCCAGCTGTTCTCCTGAGAACCCATCATTTGTTCTCTAGGGACCTAACTCATTTCTTGTGACTCTCCAAAATGCTATGCAGCAGCCCTTTGAAATGAAATGCTTCTCTATTGAACCAGAAAATAATCACATCCTCCCATTTACGTTTTAGGGTACAAATTGATCTAACTTGATTTGTCAGAGAGCCAGACTGCAGGCAAATAGACGCCAGAGAAATCAACCAATCTTTTAAGCCAGCAGTAATTGTTTCTCCTGTCGGCTAGCTAAATGACTTGTATCTGGAGGAGATGCTCAGAATGAATCGGAATGCTCGAGGTGACAGAAACACAGAGCATTCCAAAGTGGGCTGTAACAGAGTAAGTGTTTCTTCATGTCTTACAAGGGTTTGGTTTCATGTTTTTCCTCCTTTCCCTCTTATTCTGTCTCCTGGGGCTAGTGTTACCTGGCAGAGACCAAGGTGATGCATGTATATAATAGCAAGGAGTAGTGGTTTGTGTGGGGATGAGGGGAGGTGAGTATTAGCATTTAATTCTAGAATGTACTTACCTGTATCTCAGTCATTAAACCCAGGAAGTTCCTATAGAGTAGGCATCACCCTAGAGGGGTTAAAATCCCTTTGCTGGTGAACTGTCCATCTTTTTCTTTTCTTTTCTTTTCTTTTTTTTTGAGACAGAGTCTCACTCTGTTGCCCAGGCTGGAGTACAATGGCGCAATCTCAGCTCACTGCAGCCTCTGCCTCCTGGGTTCAAGTGATTCTTGTGCCTCAACCTCCTGAGTAGCTAGGATTACAAGCATGTCCTACCGCGCCCAGCTAATTTCTGTATTTTTAGTAGAGACATGGTTTCACCATGTTGGCCAGGCTGGTCTCAAGCTCCTGACTTCAAGTGATCTGCCTGCCTTGGCCTCCCAAAGTGGTGGGATTACAGGTGTAATCCCATCTGGCCCATTGTTTTTTTTTTTAAAAAAAGGAATAATAACTTGAAAATACAGGAAAACTGTAAAAAAAAAAAAAAATTTACACTCACATACCAACTACCCAGATTTAAGAGGTACTATTTTGTCATATTAGCATTGGTTCTCTTTTTTTTTCTTCCTTTATCCCTCTCTCCCTCTTTTCTTTCCTCCCTCCCTTCTTTCGAAATAAAATGTTGCAGTATAGCTAAATCTCCATCCTTCTATCGCCTTGTTTTATTTCTCTTCCTTTCCAGAAGCAGCTGATATCATAAGGTTAGAATTTATCTTTCTTGTTCATTAAAATTACCATACACACACACACACACACACACACACACACACACACACACACACACAGAAATAATATGCAGTACTCTTTGGGGGTAGGTTTTTAAGGTTTCTTTCTACAGGGTATATATTTAAGAGCATAATTGCAGGACCTTTTCTCCAACTCTGCCTCTCAGGCGCTAAATCAGCACACATGTGCCCAGCTTTGCTCAAGTTCTCCCTTCTGCTTCTGCATAATTCCTCATCTTTTTGAGATTCAAAATTAATTTGTTGCCATAGGGTTGGAGTCTGGGGTGGGGAAAATGTTACTTGAGTCTCACCATTGTCACCGTATTTCCTGTCTCTCCTCCCGGGCACTGTGTCTCAGCACTCTCCCAACTTTGTTCCCTGGCACAGTGAGTGCTTCATGGCCAGGGAGTGATGGGACTGAACTCTTGTACCCTGAAACATTTCTAAATCCTTGCTGCAGTTCAGGTGAGACAGCCTGCTAAATAGAGTCACTAAAGACAAAGAAGCCCTTTGGGAGACGTTCATTATTCTCCTCCATGGCAGATCAGCAACAAAAGCACATGTGGAAGCCAGCCTTGTTTTGAATAGAGAACAGATCTGTGCATGTAAAGAAGAAACAGCTTGACTGGGGCTAAATCAAATCTCTGATCTTTTTTTTTTGAGACGGAGTCTCATTCTGTCACCCAAGATGGAGTGCAGTGGCACGATCTCGGCTCACCGCAACCTCTGCCTCCTGGGCTCAAGAGATTCTCCTGCCTCAGCCTCTTGAGTAGCTGTGATACAGACGTGTGCCACCATGCCTGGCCTTTTTTTTTTGAGACTGAGTCTCACTTTGTCACCCAGGCTAGAATGCAGTGGCATGATCTCTTGGCTCACTGCAACCTCTACCTCCTGGGTTCAAGCAATTCTCCTGCCTCAGCCTCCCGAGTATCTGGGATTACAGGCATGCACCACACGCCCAGGTAATTTTTGTATTTTTAGTAAAGACAGGGTTTTATCATGTTGGCCAAAGATGGTCTTGATCTCTTGACCTCATGATCCACCCACCTCAGCCTCCCAAAGTGCTGGGATTACAGGCACGAGCCACTGTGTCCAGCTCAAATTTTGGTATTTTAGTAGAGACAAGGTTTCACCATGTGGCCCTGGGTGTTTTTGAACTCCTGAGCTCAGGCGATTCACCTGCCTCGGCTTACCAAAGTGCTGGGATTACAGGCATGAGCTACCATGCCCAACCCTCTGAACATTTTTTTTCTTTTTCTTTTTTGGAGACAGAGTGTCACCTTGTCGCCCAGGCTGGAGTGCAATGGTGTGATCTCAGCTCACTGCAACCTCTGCCTCCTGGGTTCAAGTGATTCTCCTGCCTCAGCCTCCTAAGCACCTGGAATTACAGGCGTGTGCCACCACGGCCAGCTAAGTTTTTGTATTTTAGTAGAGTCAGGGTTTCACCATGTTGGCCAGGCTGGTCTCAAACTCCTGACCTTGTGATCCAACCCTTTTGGCCTCCCAAAGTGCTTCAATTATAGGCTTGAGCCACTGCGCCTGGCCTGATAATTTCTTAAAACACGGAATTGTGGCTGGACGCGGTGACTCATGCCTGTAATCCCAACGCTTTGGGAGGCCAAGGCAGGAGGATTACTGAGCCCAGGAGTCCGAGATCAGCTTGGGCAACATGGCGAGACCTCATCTCTACAAAATAATAATAAAAAAACTTAGCCAGGCATGGTGGTATGCACTTGTAATCCCAGCTACTTGGAACGCTGAGGCAGGAGACTCACTTAAACCTGAGAGGCCGAGGCTGTAGTGAGCCATGATGGCATGACTGCACCCCAGCCTGGGCAATATAGTGAGACTTAATCCCAAAACAAAAAACAAAAACACACAGAATCATATTTGAAGAGATCTTAGGTGTTATCCAGTTCACCATCCTATTTTGGATATCTACCATTTTGTTACAAACCACCCCGAAATTTAGTGACTTAATGGTGATTCATTGTTTTTCACAGTTCTGTGGGTTGGCTGAGTGGCTCCTCTGCTGTTTTCACCTAGACTGACTTATGTGGCTGTGTTGAATTGGAGGGTCCAGGATGATCCCATTCACGGGTGTGGCAGATAGTATTGACTGTTGGCTGGGGTGCCTTGGTTCTCCTCTGGAAGGCTTCCTTACGTGGTGAGTCTCGGGGCAGCATTTAAAGAGGATGGGAGTTGCAAGGCCTCTGGAACTCATACAACCACGCTCTTGTCACATTCAGTTGGTCAAAACAAGTCAAAAGGCTGGCCCAGAGTCAAGATGGAGAAATAGACTCCACCTCTTGATGGGAGTTGTTGCAAAATATTGTGGCCACTCAATCTCCGCTATAGCATCTCTAATGGTTGTTCTAATTAAATAAGGCTAGTGAAGGGGTTCTTTTTCTTTCTTGAGACAAGCTGTTTCATGTAGACCACCCACAGCCTTTTCCTCTTGGATGGACACCCCTCTGGTTCAAAATCAGCATCAAGGTCTCACGCTTCCTGATTTATTACTGGGGATATGAAACCTGTAGGGGATGAATAAGGAAATTGTACCTTTAGGACACATGGATGGAATAACTTATTTTGTCTCAGTTACACTTGAGTTAGAAGTGCCTGCTAGGGAGGCAACCTTGTTCTGGCTAAGCTGGGCCAGGGTAGAGCTGAGGGGAAATAAAACAAATGAGCTGATTGCACCTGTCTCTGGCTTAGATTTTAAGGGAGCAAGAGAAAGGGGGCCCTTGAGGTTTCTGTGCTATTCAGCTTAGTTCACTAAAGCAGGAGAGCAGAGAAGTTAGTCGGAGAGGAAGCCCTAGTCCAGAATAAAGGGTGGCCAGGGCTAAAAATCTCAGGAAATGGTGTGTGTCATAAGTATCTGGATGGCACGCAGATCCAGGGAAGCAAGCAGATGCCAGCGTACTTTTGGTCCAGTGCTTTGTTACTCAGTGTGTTCATTGGGCCACCAGGAGAATCTTGGGTCCACTGCATTTTGGTAAGATCACCAAATAACTCATCTGCTCTTTCAAATTTGAGACGCACTGACTCAGACAGCCTTCCCCTAATGGGAAGCTTCATGTAAATCTAGCCTTACTTCCAAAAAAGAACTAGATTTGGTACCACTCAAGGCTTTCTGGGAACAGAGAGGATCCACCCTTACTGTCTGTAGGTACCTACAAACCATGGCCCTTTTTTCTAAGCAGGGATTTAAAACTTTTTTTAAAAAACCGTTTCACATACCATGCAATTTATTATTTAAAGTGTACAATTCAATGGTTTTAAAAATATATTCGGCTAGGTGCAGTGGCTCAACCTTGTAATCCCAGCACTTTGGGAGGCTGAGGCAGGTGGATCACGAGGTCAGGAGATTGAGACCATCCTGGCCAACATGGTGAAAACCCATCTCTGCTAAAAATACAAAAATTAGTGGGGCATGGTGGTGGGCGCCTGTAATCCCAGCTACTTGGGAGGCTGAGGCAGGAGAATCGCTTGAACCAGGGAGGCAGAGATTGCAGTGAGCTGAGATAGCGCCACTGCACTCCAGCCTGGTGACAGAGCAAGGCTCCGCGTCAAAAAAAAAAAAAAAGAAAAGAAAAGAGATGTGTGTAACCACTAACCACAGTCAATTTTAGAACATTTTCATTATCTCAAGAAGAAATCCCATATTCTTTAACTATCACTCCCCTCCCCACTCTCCCATCCCTGATCTCCCCATTTTAAGTAGCCATTAATCTACTTTCTGTCTCCATGTATTTCCCTATTCAGGACTTTCATGTGGATGGAATCATACAGTATGTGGTTTTTAACCATTTTGTTTTGGGTAGTGGACACCCATTGAAACTCATGGAAGCCATAAACCTGCTCCCCAGAACACACATGACAAGTACATTCACCCAAAATTTCACGAATACTCTGCATGCTTAGAGAGCCAAGCTGAGATTAAGAACCCATGTCCTGTGGCCAGTGAAAGCAGATAGTTGTAAGTGGTCCTGATTTCATTGGAGCAACATTGACAGGGTTGGGACTGCACAGGAATAGGTCACACAAGGTCATCATCACTCCAAGGTGGAAAGTGACTAAAGCAAAGGACAGGTACCATGTGTTTACAGAGCTAAAGGAACTGTGTTTATAACACATAGTTTGCCAAGGATGGGAGATAGTGAACAGATGTGTCATTTGCAATTATTCCTAAAGATGTTAATTATGCAAATGGATCTCTGATTAGGGTTCTAAAAAAAGAACCCTATATATTATGGGGTGTTGGATGTGTACAATCAAGCATGCTTGCTGACTGTTCCTCCAGGTAATCACTGTTGGTGCCAGACTTACCACCTGCAGCTGTTGTTTTCTACGTGAGCTGGAGAAGGTTCTGTGCGTACTTTCCAACTACAGAATATTAAAGCCGGAAAGTGATATCTGAGATCATGGAGTACAGCTCTGTCCTTGTTCAGAGGCAGAAACTGAGATCCAGAGAAATTATGTGACTTGTCACTAGCAGAGCAAGGATAAGAGCCCATATCTTTTATATCATCGATTCCCTTTCCCTTGCCTTATTGCATCAAACAGGACATAAGTCAACTCTCAATTTTCCAGGCAGAGCCTACCTTAAATCTATGTGGAGCAAGGGCCAAGGGAATGACGCGAACAAAATATCTCCCTAACCTACTCAGCAAGTGCATGTGAGTGTGTGTGTTTGTGGGACAAGGAGCAGGGGGAGAGTAAGTGACCAGAATAACACAAAAGCTGTATTGTATTGTATTGTATTGTATTGTATTGTATTGTATTGTATTGTATTGTATTGTATTGTATTGTATTGTATTGTATTTATTTATTTGAGATAGAGTCTCAGTCTGTCACCCAGGCCGGAGTGTAATGGTGTGATTTCAGCTCACTAAAACCTCCACCTCCTGGGTTCAAACGATTCTCCTACCTCAGCCTCCTGAGTAGCTGGGATTACAGGTGCACACCATCAAGTCTAGCTAATGTTTGTATTTTTAGAAGAGATGAGGTTTCACCAAGTTGGCCAGGCTGGTCTCGAACTCCTGACCTCAGGTGATCCTCCTGCCTCAGCCTCCCAAAGTGCTGGGATTACAGGTGTGAGCCACCACCTGGCCAAAGGCTATATTTTAGACTATGCTATTCAATAGAGTAGCTGCCAGTCATCTGTGACTATTTAAGTTAAATTTAATAAAAATTAAATAAAATTTAAAAATCAGTTCCTCAGCTGCAGTCACAGTCACATTTCAAATACTCGGTAGCTACTTGTGACTAGTGGCTATCATATTGGACAATACAGAACATTTTCATCATTATAAAGTCCCATTGGACAGAGATTTCTAGAATTTAGAGCCAGATTTTCTGAGTCTGAATCCTACTTCCAGCACATATGGTAAAAACTTGCCTGAGTTATCTAATGTTCCCAAGCCCCAGTTTCTTCATCTGTAAAACAGTATCTGCCTCAGTGGTTTGCTATGAAAATTATGAATGTAAATAAGAAAACATGTATCAAGGTCTTAGCAAAAGAACGTTACACTTACTAAGCACGAAATAAATGATTATCAGGAAGTAACCTAGCTTCATGCTTAGACTGTGTAGTTGGCTAGGCGCGGTGGCTCACGCCTGCAATCCCAGCACTTTGGGAGGCTGCGGATGGAGCACTTGAGGTCAGGAGTTTTAGACCAGCCTGATCAACATGGCAAAACCATGTCTCAACCTCCCTGCTACTCGGTAGGCTGAGGCAGGAGAATTGCTTGAAACTGGGAGACAGAGGTTGCAGTGAGCCGAGATCGCGCAGCTGCACTCCAGCCTGGGTGACAGGGAGAGATTTCATCTCAATTAAAAAAAAAAAAAGGGCCAGGTGCAGTGGCTCACGTGTATAATCCCAGCACTTTGGGAGGCTGAGGCGGGTGGATTATGAGGTTAGGAGTTCAAGACCAGCCTGGCCAACATGGTGAAACCCCATATCTACTAAAAATACAAAAATTAGCTGGGTGTGGTGGCAAACGCCTGTAATCCCAGCTACTCAGGAGGCTGAGGCAGAGAATTGCTTGCACCCAGGAGGTGGAGGTTGCAGTGAGCTGAGATCGTGCCAGCTTGGGCGATAGAGTGAGACTTCGTCTCAAAAAAAAAAAAAAAAAAAGACCATGCAGTCTCTTCTAATTGGAATGATGCAACTTGTTCTCTGGAAGAGTAAAAAGTTACTTGCCTGGGGCATTGGGACTCCAAGAAGGCTTAGTCATAGTTGAGTTACAGTGGAAGGAGGTTGGGCCATGGGGAAGGAGGTGGGAAGAGACTGGGTGGAGGGAGGATGATCAGAGTCCTGGAGACCAAGAAGATACAGTGGCTTGAGTTGTGAGAAGTGACAGAGGGCGGTGAAGATCACTCTATCTCCCAACTTTGTCAAGAGCTGGCCAGACAAATACCTGTGTGGTGAAGACATCAGTCTATCAGTCTGCATGGCCCTGGAGAACGCCTCACCGCCTCAAGTCCATTGTGCTAACTGTTGTCCGCTTGTCCACCAGAGGGAGGCAAGGGGAAGGAGAGGAAGGAATCTTAAAAGCCCAGCCGGTTCTTTGTTGGCAGCTGTGGTCAAGGTTTGCTGTGAGGGAAGCTGAAGTTCCTGATTAAGATGAGACTGCCTCTCACCCAAGCTCCCAGGCCTCAGCTGTGTTTCCTTGAACCCATTACCTCCGTAGAGAGGACCCTTCCAAACAGCTGTATATTCTTAAGAGAATCATGCTTCACGGCCTCTCACGGGGGCTAGGACAATTTTCACACCTGGCTAAAAGCTGTGCCAGCCCCCAGCAACTCCAAAGCCCAGGTTCTCAGGCACAGAACACAGAGGGTGCGAGTGAAGTGGAGCGTGGTGGCCGGCAGCCGGCATTTAGCCGCATGGCTACTGCTCCACAGCTCATAAAGCATTGTGTGTGGCATTGGGAGGAGATATTTAAAAAGTCGTTCATTTTGCCCTTAGAGTAATTCCAGAGCTACTGAGCCAAGGGACAAAGGGAGCTTAGTGTGATAGAGGGGAAAGAATACCATAATAGGAATCTGGAAATGAATTTTTTTTTTTTTTTGGAAAAACTAGAGACAGTATCTTGCTCTGTTGCCCAGGCTGGAGAGCAGTGGCACACTCATAGCTCGCTGTAGCCTCAAACTCCTGGGCTCAACTCATCCTCCTGCCTCAGCCTCCTGAGTATCTAGGATTGCAGGTATGTGCCACTGTACTCAGCTAATTTTTTTTTTTTTTATAGAGATGGTGGGGCTGGGGGTATCCCTGTGTTGCTCAGGCTCATCTTCAACTTCTGGCCTCAAGCGAATCTTCCACCACAGCCTCCCAAAGTGCTGGGATTACAGACATGAGCCACCGTGCTTGGTCTGGAAATATATTCCTTGGTCTGTCATTAATTAGCAGTGTGACTTTGGGGCAGTTACTGCAATTCTTTGGATCTCCTCATTCTCATCAGAGATCAATTTAAGCTGATGGACTAGGTGATTTTAATGTTCTCCTCCATTTCTAGAATTCTGAGATTGCAATTCCCATGTGGGGACGTGACTATGCCACACAGGAAGATTCTTTCATTAGGGTTGTCAGATTTGTCAAATGAAAGTATAAGATGACCAGTTTAATTGGATTTGAGGAAAACAGTAATTTTTTTAGTGTAAGTATATCCCATGCAATCTTAGGGATATTCTTACTCTATAAGATGATTTGTTGTTTATGTGAGATCCAAATTTAACTGAGCATTCTGTATTTTATCTGGTAACCCCCTGCCTTCCACCAAACATGTCTGCCTCACAATGGAAGTGCTGGGGAAGGCATTTCTGCCTCTCTCCGTCTTCTCACTAGCATGTTCTGATGGAAGGGAGCTAACTAATGTGGTTGGCCAAAATTGATAACATTCCTTGGCCACATTTGACTGACAGGGAGAACTGTGTCTAAGGCAAAGCGCTTGGCTTCCCTATTGGGCTTTACTGCCTGGACACAGGAACTGTGTGCTCTTTTTCCCCTTTTCTGTCTTGGGAGAGCCCCCAGAGGATGGCTGCCCGTGGGAAAGGGGTGGGAACGTCTCCCTTTGTTCTGCCCCTGCAGCCGTCATTCATTCCAATGGCCGAGTGAATGGATTGGCAGTGAGCTCCGCAGGCCCATTCATCATAGGCATGCTGGAACTCTTAGGTCCCAACATAAAGATTTGGAATGGGAGCAGAGACCCCATTTGTCCTAACATCTAATCTTTGATTCTCTAATCTAGCTTTTACCAGTGAGCACTGAATTTGGGAGCTTATAGGATGCTTGCTGGCCTAGTAATAAACTCACTTTGACTTCCCACTGGGCTAGTGGATTTCCGTGTTTTCCTGTTTGACCTAGAAGGGAGGAGCTTTGATCCTTAGGTCCTGAGCCTCTTACATTGCTTTCTCTACAAGTCAGACTCGCTGGCCCATCTTGATTCAGTCTCATTGATTGTAAAAAAGAGAAGAAAAAGTGGGTGGCATGTGAGATCATTAGAATGACTGGACAAGGAGGACAGAATCAACTATAGGTCATCTTGGGACACGTCTTATTTACTTTTAGGAACGATCTTGGAACTTTATGTTGTAAATAACTGCTTGCTGTAAGAAAGAAGATGGGGAGAGCCTTAGTCTTGTTGTGCAGCATTTCCAGTTACAGACTTTAACAACGAGCTGCTTATCGGAAGATACTGCTGGAGAGCCTTTGCCAGTGGATGCTATCATCACAGTCACTGGGATTTTCATAGCTCGGGCCCTTATTTCTTGCCTGGACCTTTGCTACACACAGCATTGTAACTCCATGCCTCCTGTACTTGACTTTCCTGAGTGCAAAACTGATTATGACACAACATTGCCTAAAAGCTTACCCTTTCCTGCAGAGGCAAGTCCAGACACCATAACATGGCATGAAAGCCTTCCCAGGCTAATGTGACATTTCTTGCATTGCCGCTTTTCTCCCACTATCAGACTCCCAGCTCCTGGGCACACTATTTATTCCAAAATAACCTTTTAGTGATCACCCAAATATTCTCCTTCATATCTCCAGGAGTTTGTTCATGCTGGTTCTTTTGTTTCTAACGCCCTTCCTCTTGTCTTTCTAGCAAACATTTTCTTTTGAGAGTTAATTCAAATGTCAGCTCTGAAAAGCCTTGTTGAATTCCTCTCTTCTCGGCAGAATTCCTGTCCCCCCCTCCTCTGTGTGCTAACTCCACCATCTTGCATGATGATTATTGGGCCAGGTATCTGTTTCTCCCATGGTTCTAAAAGCTCCCTGAAGGCAAACAGCTTGTCTCATTTATCTTTGCCTCCCCTCATCAATGTCACAGGCTTCTCTTATTCCTCTATCACAGACCCTGGCACAGCAGGAGCATTCACTAAGTGATTATTGCCTAAATGAAGACCACAGAATACAGTCCAGATATCTCATATTTAAGTTGTTTTAATTAGGTGGTGTGTGTGAATTGTCAGACAAAATAAATCTTCAGGGTGGAAATGATCGAATTGAAATATTACTGTAGGAACATACGGTGGCTCATAAAAACCAAATAGATACTGTAATTTAAGAGCGGGATATTAAATCTTTATCTCAAAGCACAAATCAGAATTGTGCGACAGCATGAAACACTTGTAATAGGCTAACATTAGCATTTAGTATTAGCATGCAGTAATCCTTCCTTCTTTGGGGTAGAGAATGCCTTTTTGGTATCAAACAAACAACATTTAATCAACATATGCGTTATGATTTATGGGAGGGATTTTTTTCCTTGTTAAGTAAAATTCATCGGATCAGCAAAATATCTCTGTTGGCAAGCACTTTGTGAGAGGCTGTGAGAATGATCACAGGGATAAAGAGTATTTATTTGGTACTTTACCTAAATGAAATCTGGAGTGACAGCTCTTCTAACATTTTATTTCCTTTAATACACATTGGGTATAAATTCAGATCTCAAAGGCTGAGGACCTTAAGAGGAAAACCATGAAGCTAGAAGCACTCTAGTGAAGGAGCACTGGACTTGGAGTCAAGATTTTAGTCCCGATTTTGATACTAACCAGCTGTGTGATCCCAGGAAGTCCCATAACCTCGGAGGACCTCAAGTTTCCCCATCTTTTTATTGAGGGTTGTACTATATGATCTCTGAAGATATTTCTCTGCTCCATCGCTTTGATTCCACATGCTTGTCTGCAGAGACAGATTTACTGTGACTTTAATGAAGCTCAAGCTTTAGGACTCTTTACTTGCTTAGCTGCTTCCAAAAGCCCCGAGAGAGGCCCCATCAATGTCTTTTACATGGTCGTATATTTTTGCAAAGTTTCAAAAGTAAGATGTTTTTACTGAAATTGGTTAAGAGAGCCGTCTCTTTCTACTCCCTCCTCCCTATCACAAATCTTCAGGTGCAGGTCGGTCTGAAAGTGACAGCAGGCATTTTTGGAATGGAGTTGGGGGCTATGTGGATTTTGGAAGGGCAACTGAGTTGGGGATGTGTTGATTTGGGATTGGTTGGTCTATCTTTTGTAGTTTATAGCTACTCTGTATACAGTTACACTGTTGCTAGTCATCCTAGTATAGGTATAACTTCCAAGAATATTTCTACCGCTCACTGTGTAGCCTCCCCCAGCACTGTGGCATGAAGGTGCAGGGTATTATGGGAGTAGGTGCTTGTCCTACAATACCCGGCACTAGGAGCATGTGGAGAGTGGAAGAGAAACAAGATTGGAAATGGACAGAGCCAGAAGCAAATCTTTGGAAAATTCTTCCAATCATCAGACATATAAAATTGGTAAATGAATGATTCAGTTCACAATGATGACTAAATAAAATAGAAATATTACTCTGTCAGGAATATACTCAGTAATGCAACATACACAATTATTAACACACTTTCAGTTTTTTAATGGTAATTGCTCAGAATAGAATCCACCAGAATTCTTGGGTTTGTAAGGACAAAAATCTTTAATCGTATTATGAACAGTTTGTGTGTGCTGTTTCAGGTTTTAGGCATCTCAAAAAGTCTTAGTATATTTGATGCACCTTCTCGTGACAAATTCTGGTGGTTTTAGATGAAATGGCATGCAATTTTGACACAATGCAACAGAAAGTCCCGAAGAAACAAGGGTTCTAGTGACAGAACTCCTATATTCATCAGTACGGCAGCAGCAGCAGATACTACCCTGATGTAGTATCAGGGTAATTTAATCCTACTATTATGTAGCTCAATATATTTATATTATATTGTATTTAAATACAATACATTATATTTACAATTTTAAAATATGTGGCTTTTTTTGGGGAGGTGGGGAATGGGGACGGAGTCTCATTCTGTTGTCCAGGCTGGAGGGCAATGGTGTTATCTCGGCTCACTGCAACCTCTGCCCCCTGGATTCAAGTGATTCTCCTACCTCAGCCTCCCGAGTAGCTGAGATTACAGGCACCTGCCACTGCACCTGGCTAATTTTTGTAGTTTTAGCAGAGGTTTCACCATCTTGGCCAGGCTGGTCTTGAACTCCTGACTTCATGATCTACCTGGCTCACCCTCCCAGAGTGCTGGGATTATAGGTGTGAACCACTGCACCTGGCCTAAAATGTGTTTTACTTGTTCTTGAATATGCCTTAATTTCAGATGAATTTTGTTTCTATTTTCAGAGTTGTTGATCATACTAAAACTCAAATGTGAAGGGAAGGCTGTAACCTACTGGAAACTAAAGGCCTAACGAAAAGAAGGAAATTTTAGGAACTAGCAGAAACTTCAAAATGTTGAAAACTCTCTTTTATCATAAGAGAAGATAAAAACCCTTTATGATGGCCTTTATGATGGTCACACTCATAAAGACAAAAAAACAAAAAACAGAAAAACAAACCCAGAATCGCAAGAGCCAAGAAAATGTAGATAAAACAATAACAGAAGAGGTAAAGCAATTTATGTGAATTGGGACACTCTGGGGTCTGGAGCAGAAGAGAAGAAACATGAAAGAATCATCTGCACAAGGATGTTTGAGTGTCCTTGATTCCAAGGGCATTTATAATTAGCCACTGGATGAGAACCATGAAATGCCATGACTCTTACAGCTCCCATGAAAGACACTGGATAGAGCGTATCCTAATTGGACAAAACTCTAGAAAATTCTACGTGATTTTACAATGAGTTGAAAGTTGAAAAAAAGCTTTTCTAGATTACCAAGAATGAAAGACAAATTTCTAGCTGACTGAATTCTCATCTTTCTATAGAAAGATCATAGAAATTTTTTTTAATCATATCAAGAGATAGCTAAAAATTTAGAAAAATATAGACGTGTGTTAGGCAGCTCATGAGTAAATGCGTTTTGTCCTTTTTTCCTCCAGAATTTTGTGATGTTTGCGGTACTTTTCTGCTTTAAAAATTTTGTATTTAATCGGGATTTATTCCTTCATTGCAAGAAAATAATAAATTTGCACTCAATCTTTGTTTGTATTTTTGTATCTTTTTTGGTAAAAAGGACTCAGATTATGTAAACTTTAGGTCTCACTAAATCTAGACCCGTTGCTGTATCCTTTCTAGAGCAGTGTTTCTCAAACTTCAGTGTGCATTTGAATCTCCTGGGGCTCCTGTTAAAATGTAGCTTCTGAGATTATGCATTTCTAACAAGCTCTCAGTGCTGACACTGCCAACCTGGGGACCACACTTTGAGAATTAAAGCTCTAGAACAATGGTTCTTACCTGGCGGTGCATTGGGATCATTTACAGTACTTTTGGAAAATACATTGTGTCCAGGTCCCACGCAGTTCTCAGTAGGTTTGGAATAGGGTCCTATACTTTTTTTTTTTTTTTAACTCCACAGTTTGGGAAAGAGGCCCTTTCATATATTGTTGGTGGGAATACAAATCGATATACCCATTTTTGAGCTTGATTTGGCAATATCTTCATAGGAGAAATCAAAAGCCAGTTGGCAAGGCAGTCTGGAAAAGGCAGTTTACTGATTCCCACTCCAGAGTTACAAAGCAGGTGTAGAAGGATGGGCTTTGGCTGAAATATATAATGGGCACAGGTATATTCTCTGTGATCCAGTACTTGCACTTCTATAAAACTGACCTAGTAACATTATACGTATCAAGATTGCATATAAAGTTGTTCACTTCCATAATATTTGTAGCAGGGGAAAACTGAAAGCAGTCTATATGCCCATAAATAGATTATACAAATTATAGAACACTTTTCCAGTGACATAACAATAGCTAATCTTAGTTAAGCAATTATTACGTTATGTAATGTAGACATTGTTCTACCTTATTTATAAGTATTAACTAAATTAGTTTTTATAACTTTCATATTTCCATTTTACAAATGGTATAATTTATATTATTGACCTGGGACGATGTCCAAGGATATAACAAGCAAAAAGCAAGTAGCAGAACATTATGTATATTATGCGTTACCATTATAATACACTAAAATGTAATTCATTTGATTCTGGTGCACACTCCCCAGTAGGTAACAACTGATCTAGTATAAAAATGAAAGAACATTCTGTTACATCAAACGAACTGTTTTAATGCAATTTAGTTAACTGGTAGCACTTTCAGAAGAAGACAAGGTAAAAATGGTTAGGTCAGTTTGGTGGTGTAGAGTATTCTATCAATCAGTAGTCAAAAGAGTAGTCATTCTGAGTGACCTCTAATATTAGGATTGATGGAAGAAATGACCCATAGACGTCCCTAGATCTTGTTTCTTTTAGGACACACACTTGGGAGAAATTGTCCAGTGCACTTTGTCCGGGCTTTTCACTTGGACCAACTACTTACATTATGTTGTTTTCACGTTAGTGATTCTGCTTTCTAGTCCACAGCAAAGTTTTTTATTTTTATTTTTTTAACATATACATATTTTTCCAAAACTTTATGGGAATTTTCAAATACACAGAGAAGATAGAAATTTACAGAGAATACTCGTGTATCTATCAGCTGGATTCTACAGTTAACATTTTACTGTACTAGTTTTATTGTGTGTCTGTTTATCTCCCTGTGCATCCATTGATCCAATTCATCTTTAGGATGCATTTCAAAGCAAGTTGCTGACATCAGTACACTTTCCTTGCAATACTTTAGTGTGTACATCAATAACCCTTGTTTAAGATTTGTTTCTTTTTCTTTTTCTTTCCTTTTGAGGTAAAATTTACACACAAGGAAATACACACATCTTAAGTGTACCATTTGATGAGTTTTGAGTAATGCCTACATGTTGTAACTCAAACCTCTATCAAGAAAGAACATTACCATAGCTGAGAGTATCCTCATCCTCCTCCCCTGGGGCACTCCCTGCCCCTCCACACCAGTTCCCCCCAGGTAACAACTGTTCTGATATCCCCCTCACCATACATATCTGTTTTACAACATCATATAAATGAAATGATACCATATGTCTGTTATATAAGCTTTATTCCACTCAGCATAATGTTTTTGCCATTCACCCATGTTATTGATCATATTAGTACCTTGATCCTTATTATTATTGAGTAGTATTAGCTTATATAAATGTAGCACAGTTTATGTTCCTATTTTGATAGCTACGTGGGCTGGTTCTGATTTTGCTTATGAATAAAACTGAGTTTTCTTGTACAAGTGTTTTTGTGGACATACATTTTCATTTCTCTTGGCAGAATACCTAGGAATGGAATTACTGGGTCAGAGGGTATACTTTTAGTTTTCTAAGAAACTGTCAGATCTCTTCCCAAAGTAGTTGTAACATTTTATACTCCTGCTAACAGTGCATGAGAAAGCCAGTTTCTCTACATCCTCTTCAACATTTGGTGCTGTCAGTCTTTAAAAATTTTACTAATTTTTTGGTTGAATAGTGGTATCTCATTGCAGTTTTAATTTGCACATCCCTGAATGTGTGTAGTTGTGTATATGTTTGTATTATATAATATATATAATATTGTTTCTTTCATTTATTTTGAAGTAATTTCAGAGTTTCCAGAATAATACCGAGAACTCCTGTACTCCCTTCACCAGATTCTCCAGTTGTAATATTTTATTGCATTTGCTCCATTGCCCTCTCTCTGTACTTATACCCACGATAGCATTTCTGAACCTTCAGAGGTGAAGTGAAAAAAGATGTGATATCAACACCCTCCCCTTCTAGTGTGCCATTCCCCCAAATAAAGACATTTCCCTACAGAATCAGCATATGATCCTCCATATCAGGTTATCAACAGTAGTGTAATACTGTCCAGTCCACAGACTCCATTTAAATTTTGCCAATGAGACTTCAAATCTCTGCTTTTTCTTTGTGTTCCAGGATATTATCCATGAGCCTGTGTTTCCTTAAATTGTCATGTTTCTTCTGATTCCTTCAAACTGCTACAGCTTCTCTGTCTATCCCTGTCTTTCATGTGCTTGACAGCTTTGAAGAGTACTGGTCTTTCATTCAATGGAATGACCTCCAAGCCAGGTCCACCTGATGTTTTATCATGGTCATGCTGAGGTTATACATTCTGCATAGTAATTCTACAGAAATGCTTCTTTGTTTATCTTAGTGCCTCACACCCAGTGGCACATGTCACCTCCTCCATCATCACTGGTGATGTTAACCGCAATTGCTTGACTACATTGTCGCCAGGTCCCTCCTCCTTAAATTCAACATTTTGCCTTTTGCAATTTATTTGTGTTTCGTGGGAACATATTTTCATTTCTGAAATTAGTCAATATCCTGTTCCTTATCAAACTTCCAACTCTGGTCTTAGCATCCATTGACTAAATCAACTGCCTTTATGTAAGTTTTCATGTGATGAGTATATTTTCATCATTGGTTCTATTTTTATGAGTTGGTATTTTACTATAAGAAATAGCATATTATTTTCTATGCTTAAACTATGGCAAGCTTTCAAGCTGGTTCTTGTGACTTTTTGACATAACCCCATTGTTCATTGAGCATTTCCTTATTTTCTGACATAAGATGTTACAAGTGCAACTTGTATATTACCTGTTTCAGCCCTGGAATCAGTCATTTTTCTAAGGATCCTTGGTTTCTTTTAATAAAGGATACTATTTAGAAGCTAAGATCTGGGTAATCAGTATTTTTTTTTGAGATGGAGTCTTGCACTGTCACCCAGGCTGAAGTGCAGTGGTGCAATCTCCATTCACTGCAACTTCTGCCTCCAGGGTTCAAGTGATTCTCCTGTCTCAGCCTCCTGAGTAGCTGGGATTACAGGTACCCGCCACCATGCCCAGTTAATTTTTTGTATTTTTAGTAGAGACAGGGTTTCACTATATTGGCCAGGCTGGTCTTGAACTCCTGACCTCGTGATCTGCCTGCCTCTGCCTCCCATCAGTATGTTAATTGCTAGTGGGGTATCATTGCTTTTAGGCCCATTCAGTGGACAGAGCTAGGAAAAATATACATTTTTTCATGTCTGTCTACGTATATATGTATTTATACATTTATATGATTTTGATATCAATCTCTGTGTATATTATACACACATATAATAAAACCGTAAGTCCAGACTAATACCTCTATTTCAATCCAACCCCTCAGGATTATTTTCTAGATTTCCCCCCCTTGATATTTAGAAATATCTGCTTCAGTAATGAGGATTTCGCTCCTAGTATCTTCAATATATTTACTTATTTACTTAATCTCCCAACTACATTACTGTCTCTTCTGCCCATCACCTCTACATCTTATCTCCTTCCTGACCTATATGTCACTGGCTCCTGCCCTGCATCCTTGGTTTTTGGGCTGCAGGTCCATGCCTCTTCACAGCTCTCTAACCCCCTCACCTCCTTATGATTTCAGCTACTGTGCCAACTCTTCCACACTGGGAAGGAAATTGAAGGGACAATGTAGCAGGTTTCGGTGGTAAAACAAACAAACGAACAAACAAAAAATTGAACAGAACCAACCCTTCATTTCCATTTGCAGTAGTTCTATTTCCCAGCTCCCATTCTTGAATTTTTACAAAGAAAAGCACTCAGTCTTTTTTTTTAAAAAGCAAAAGATCAAGTGTAGCTAGTTACAATTTTATTTAAGATCCCAAATAAAAAGGCTTTTTAAAAAGGTTATCAGAATTATAACCTGTTCCTGCTGTGCAGTCAGCTCAAACCCATCACAGCTCTGCCCAGCAGGAACTAATGCTACACTCTATCAACTGAACATGCTTATGGCCTGCAAAGGGGTTAATGAGCAATAAGGAGTTTTAGCAGAAGCCTCCGTTTGCACAAGTGTTGGCTGTCCTTTGATGGGCACAGTGGGCGAGGATCCCTGCCACCCGCACCAGTCCTCTGACCTTGGTGTTCACAAGGTCTCAGTTGTGACAAGTCTGCAGGCACCAATGTCAGGTTTTCAGCATGAACTGGAGCCTCATGGGGGCTTTCTCATCAGAGCCTTTGCCTACTGCCTTAGGGGAGAAGCACCGCAATCATTAGTTTCACATTCCTTAAATCGGAGAAATGATCTGGCTGTTGGAAACAATCTGATAGCATTTTCTGGAAATTGGGGGTGGTAGACACACCTTGAGAGTACCAGGCAGCTCTTTCATTCCTTGCTTGACATTGACTCACTCCCCTCACTGCATTCCCTGCACCAACCCGAAAGCACAGATTCTTGGCTTAATATAGATGAGACTGCACAGAACTGGGGCACCCTTGGGGTCTGCCTTTCTCTCTGATCACACATTCCCCACTCACCAGGGAACCCACTTAATTTTTTTGAAATAAGCCTCATTTGCAGGTATAAGGCAGCTCATGACCTATGATAGGGAAGGAAAATTTGCCTCAATACATGTGCTAGCTCTGACTGTGAGTGGAAGCCTGAGAGAGCTGTGTGGAAAGGACTTTGAAGCCTCATCTGGGTATGATAGGAGAGTGCTCTAATTGATTAGTGGTATCTGCCATGAGCATAGAAGGGGGGATTGGGACAATGTACAACACATGTCATCTCTATCCTAGGATTTAACTCCATTTTCCAGCAGAAAATTGCTGAGACAGTTTTCCCTGAGATATTTGGTAATTATCTTAATTTCAAGGCTGTCTGGCGATATCTCATGTTTGTTATCCTTATTTATATTATTAAGATTCTGGCACTTGTGTGTTCCCTGACTAATGATGAGAAGAGAAAGTGAGATAAATGAATATTTATTAAGCACCTACTAATTGTCAGTTATTCTTTTAGGAGCTTTAAAAATGTATCTCATCAAATATTCAAAGTAAACCCATAAAATCAGAATATTACTCCTCTTTTTAACAATAAAGTAATGAAGGCTCAGAGAAGTAAAATATTTGCTTAAACCACAATAGAAAATTTCAAATCCAAGGATAATACTCATTCTTTTTTTTTTTTTTTGACAAGTTTAAAACATGCATTTAAAATACAATTTATAAAATGCTTAATCTGCTGACTCAGGAAATACTCATTCTTATATACTTGGGCAGTGGGTCTCAATCTTGGGAAGATTAAAAAAAAAATTTTAAGTACAAATGACTGCATCTCATCACAGATAATCACATCAGAATCTCCGGGAAAGGGAAGCTTAGGCATGAGAATGATGTTAAAAATTCCCCAGTTGATTCTAACCTGCAGCCAGGGGTGAGAACCACACACCAAGGGGCTAGGGAGCAAGATAATTCCCATCTATAGAATGCCTACTCTGAGCCTAGCTTTTTCTTTTTACCTCTACATTTTATCTTATTTAATTTTTACACAATTCCTTAAAGCTTTATTTTGCCTGTGAGGGAAAACTGAGGCTCAGAAAACCTAAGTACATTTCTGAAGATCATGCAGTAAAACTGGAATTTGAATGCAGGTCTGTTTGGTTTCAAAGCTCTTGCTCTGTCCATGGCTCCATGCTTCTTCCATTAGGTTTCTGAACCCAGGCTCCATCCTTAACCTCAGTGTTGAGCAATTCTGGATCCCACCTGGTTTCCAAATCTAACCCCAACCTGTCATTCTAGCTTGGGCTGGAAGCATCATTTGTAGTCTTAGCATTTGGTTTTGTGGGAGAAAAAAATGTAAGGAGTGCTTCTGAAAGCTACTACTATTTATCCTATGGAATTTGGGCAGCTCAGCATGAAGCCATTTCCAGAGCTAGGGGTCCTGAACAAACCACGTGACCTTGCCTCTGAAGGATGTCTGTGTTTAGACCACAGGCGTTTGGAGTTTTCCTTTGGTCCCCAGGCAGTTCAAAGCAGTACAAAAGAGTTGTGGGGTCCAGAGTTCCTGATCCTGTGGGTTGTGGGCACCTGTGTTCCTTCTTTGGCCATCATGGCACCACACTGACTTTAGCTCCTGTGGACAGAATCATGGGTGTCCTTGAGATAACAGAGCAAACTAACAGAACCTCAGAGTTGGAATGGATCTCCAACTCAATCTAGTTGCAACCCCTGCTTAGGGCAAAAATGCCCACTCCAGCATCATTGTCAGAAAGGGAATTCAAACTCTGTTTAAATGCTTCCCAGGGATGGAAATGCATGATCTCTGCATTAATTGGCGCATTGCTGGGCAGACCTTGCAGCTCAGAAGCTGTTTTAAAATTAAGCTTATATATTGCTGTCTATAATTTTCAAGTTCCTTGGTTGGTTGATTTTCCTCAGTCTTATCAAAGACTGGTTTCTATAAAGCTGATCCATCAGCCAAGTCATTTATGCAAATCAGAGTGGCCTAAGTAAGGTTAGTTTCAGGCAAAATTATTAACAAGGTCTCCAGTGGACTTTATTTTCACTCCCCTTAACCATGCTACTTTCCTTTAGGGACAGCTGCTTCTCACTCCCTCCAGCAAATCTTGCTGCCAGAAAAACTTTGGAAACTTAGCCACTATCAGCTATAAATGATGCATAAAGCATGACTGCCCCCTTCCAAGAGCAATTACACTTTATTAAGGATGACGCCTGGAAAGGTTTAGCATAAAGGAACAAACTTGAAATGAATCTTACTCATTAGGCAGTCTGAGGGAGGGTAGGGAGGGATAAGGTGACATAGCTTCCCAGTGCTTCTGACACACCTCATGTAGGGACATCTGACACACCTCACATAGGGACATCTGGTCACATGTCCCAACCCTGGGGCTGCTGCCTGGTCCCAGGCTGCTTCTGTCCTAACTGAACACTGGTGGTCTCATGTGAAGTTGGAGTGGACCCTAAGGAGGTTAGATCCCTGAGTTATTCGAGGTCTAAGCATTTTTTTAGCAAAAACGGCTTGTTTGCTAAAATTAAAGCCCTGTAGGATTTGAATGGCCACCCTGGGTTTGACTGATAATCTGTTTTAATTTTCTTCTCAAAGATGACACCTCCAACAGAGCAGTCTCCACCAGACTGTTCCTGCTGCCAAAACAGGAGTCCGTGATCATTGGAGGGAACTTTCCTCAGAACAAACAGTTCTGTTTGTGAATGCAGGGCACAGACGTTCCTTGAAAGGCTTTTTGTTCAAAACAGACAAGGTCCCAGCCCGCCTTCCTTTAAGAGAGATGAAAATATCACAGCCTGCGGTGGTTGAGTGTGCTGCGAAAACCGAACTTCTTAGCCCTGAGGTGCAGGGAAGGCGTGTGTGTTTTATTTATTATTTACTGAGAAATCTGTCCAAACACTGCATTTTAGGAACTGCTAAGAAACACTGATGAAAATGTGAGCACTGGAGGCACAAAAGAACCTTTGAAACTAGGACACACTTTCATTAGAGCCTTAACCTGGACTCTGTGGGTGAGGCCGTTTGCATGCACCACCCTCTCCTCATTCCAAATCAATTTTTCAACTTAGTTTAGACTCTGGAAAGCAGTGAAATCGGGGATTTCAAATGAGCCTCTCAGTCCAGATGTGTCCATAATAGAAACCACTGGGCAGTGGGGCATAATTGACAATCTCCCCTTCACTGAAACCACAGAATGGCATTAATTTTGCCAACTAGGCTTGATGTGAATTGGCTAGAATGTCTGAGTAGATTTCCAGCTGCTGCTCATGTAGCTCTGGCTTCCAGCAGTATTTGCATTCCAAATAAAACGAGGCCTGAAATAGATGTGTGATACACGTTCAAAGCTATTTTTAATCAATGATCACTTGGTTAGCTGTGAAAGATTATCAGCAGGTCACAATCCATTTTGAATTTTGCTGTGTCCTGCAGAACTGATCTAAATACACAGCGACTTCGGCTTCCCCTGCAGTCCTTGTGCTTTGTCAGCTCTTTGGGTGAGGGGTAGGAGGGGAGGTGGGCTGGGGCAGCACAGATGTGCCACAGTGACAAGTACTGGAGCTGGAGGGCCATTTACTCAGGGTAAGGCTGTGTTTAAGTTGGCCCTGGTACCCCCAGAGAAACCTTATGGCACAATCATAAGACTGAAAACCCTGTCCCCTGAATGTCCCTCCTGAAACAACTCACCATGTTACGGTCCAGAAAGCCAGAGAAATGTTTGTTTCTTGTTTGCTAACCCCTGTCTAGCAGTGGGGATGTTTTGGGCATTGTATATTTCTTTATAGACAGTGTCTTACTGGAAGCTTGAGATTTCTGTGGGGACTGTTGCCGATATCATTCACTAGTTGTGTGTGTGTGTTTTTAAATAATAGCCCCTTACATTTACTTAGCACACTTACTATTTGCAAGCAAATCTATAATCTCATTTGCAAAAGGCATTTACATAGTATGAATACTTAAATACTTATAATTGCAAATTAATTTTGCTTAACAGAATATGCTAATATTATTTTCCCCTTTTCTTTTTCTATAATGTGTTTTTCTTTTTGATCTGGGTTTTCTGACATACTTTTGCACATGCATTGCCAACTGTATTTCAGTTACACTAAAGAGTCTTGATCCCCAGAACCATTAGTTTTAAGGCTTTATCTTTCTATTTAAAAAATAATAACCCACTGTCTTTTGCCCCTAATATTAATTTTTCCCT
Organism: Aotus nancymaae; assembly: GCF_030222135.1. Lineage (NCBI taxonomy): Eukaryota > Metazoa > Chordata > Mammalia > Primates > Aotidae > Aotus > Aotus nancymaae. The sequence continues at coordinate 38,398,143 of NW_026988471.1, forward strand.
CATTTTATATCCTTCCCAAATATTAATGTGTAGTTTCCAAAAGCTTTCTGCCATGATTTATTTACAGCTTAGATGTGGCTTTGTCTTTTCTCAAAAAAGTTCTCATAAGCATTCTTTTCTATGCTTAAATTTTAAAAGGGTCAATCTGTCTTTTCTGTCAAGAATACTTCATCGCCATGCAAATGAAAGAAGAAGGTAGGAGCCCAGAGGTGAACATGGATCTCAGATACACTGTAAAAAAACAAAACAAAACAAAACAAAACAAAAATCACAGGTTGGGCGACCAACTGTCTCAGTTGCCTGGGACTGTCCTGGTTTTGGTACTGAAAATTCCGTATCTTGGGAAACCTCAGTGTCAAACAAACTGGAATGGTTGATTACCCTAGCTCTTGGGGTGACCTCCACTGGGGTAACCTCCACAAGAAAGGGAGAAGATGCAACTGACCAAGAGGCTTAGATGAGATGCCTCCACTTTCTTGGTTAAATCCTAAGGAGATTAAAGAGCATCTGCTACCTCCCTGGTTTATTCAAGGGCTAGTTTGCTATCCATTGTTTTTTCTTTTCTTTTCTTTTCTTTTCTTTTCTTTTCTTTTCTTTTGTTTTCTTTTTTTGAGATGGAGTCTTGCTCTATAGCCCAGGCTGGAGTGCAGTGGCGCGATCTTGGCTCACTGCAACCTCTGTCTCCTGGGTCCCACAGTTCAAGCAATTCTCCTATCTCAGCTTCCCGAGTAGCTGGGATTACAGGCACGAGCCACCGGGTCCAGCTAATTTTTGTATTTATTAGTAGAGGAAGGGTTTCACCATGTTGGTCAGTCTGACTTCATGATCCACCCGCCTCAGCCTCCCAAAGTGCTGGGATTACAGGCGTGAGCCACCATGCCCAGTCGATCCATTGTTTTTTCTAACGTCATCTCTTCCTTTATTTTCTTCACAATTTATCCCCATCATTTAGAAATCCTACCTCTGTACTTTGGCCACAGCAGCCAGAACAGATCCCTGGAGATAAAAAAGAGTTAAGTAAGAAATTTCAATTCAGGGTAGAGGGAGTTGGAGATGGGGAACTGGGGAGGGGGCAGGGGTAATGCATGCACTGAACACATACAACCTTAGATCTATGCTTGTTTTAGCTCTGTCACCCAGGCTGGAGTGCAGTGGCACGATCTCGGCTCACTGCAACCTCTGTCTCCCAGGTTCAAGTGATTCTTGTGCCTCAGCCTCCTGAGTAGCTGGGATTACAGGCACCTGCTACCATGCCAGGCTAATTTTTATATTTTAGTAAAGACAGGGTTTCACCATGTTGGCCGTGCTGGTCTTGAACTCCTGACCTCAGGTGATAGGCCCACCTCGGATTCCCAAAGCGCTGGGATTACAGGTGTGAGCCACTGCACCCAGCCTGAGTCCTACTTCTGATGCCGATCACAAGCCCCAAGTTATTTTGCCTGTGCCTCTGACTGAATGGCTATAAATATGGTTTCCCACAGCTCCCTCCTTGGGTTAGATTAATTTGCTAGAGCAGCTCACAGAGCTCAGGGAAACATTCACTTTTACTGGTTTATCATAAAGAATATTACAGATGATACAGATGAAGAGCTGCATAGAGTGAGACATGGGGAAAGGCTACAGGTAAATTAATTATGGCTAGATTGTGAGAGTTGTGGGAGTGAGAAGTGAGTCTGGAGAGGGAAGTCACATATCTCTATGTGAAGTTTTCTTTACAAAAATTACAATTGTGTGGTATAGATCTTTTCTAGAAGCCTATTGTTTTTAGAATAAAAGTGGTTAAAGCAAATTTGCAAAGTATGGAAAAGTATAAAAACAAAAATATAAAGCAGCTAGATTTCAAAACCAAGTGACATTCCTGTGCAGTTTATATAATAACCACCACCACAACAGTGAACTTTGATTTAGTGCTGTCGGCCGAGCACTATTCTAGAGGCTTTGTATTTAATTACGCCTTTAGTCCTCAGGCAACGCCATGAGGCAGATGTGCTCACATTTCCTATGTTACAGATGAGGCAACTGAGGCACATAAAGGATGGGTTTCTTCTCCAAACACATGACTGCTAAGGGGATAAATAGTGATTCAAACCCAAGCAACTGGACACTACTTCCCATATCTTTCAAAACCTACTTTGGGCACCACATTTTCTGTATGAATATTTGGCACTGAAATACAGGGGTAGATGGAAGATGACATGGAAAATATTAGGGCTATTTGGTATTAACTTTTAAAATATAGAAATTCTTCTTCAGATTTATCATCAATGAAAACAATCATATTGTTCTATATGTCTCTATCTTTGGGGAAAGGAAAAACTTCTAGTTATTAATTTTCCCAGCCCCATGGACAGTTTAGACACTGGTAACAAATGCCCTCAGCACAGAACAAGACCAACTATCTTTTTAAGTTTTATTTTGAAATAAGGTTAGACTTACAGAAGAGTAATAAAAACAGTACTGAGACTTTACATATACCTTTTATCTAGCTTCCCCAAATGTTAACATCTTACCTAACCATGATACAACTATTAAAACTCAAAAACTGATGTTGATACAGTACTATGAATGAAACTGCAGACTTAACTTTTGTCAGTTTTCTCACTAATGCCCCTTTTCTGGTCTAAAGTCTATTGTCTTTGTCTGTTTGTGCTGCTAGAATAAAATAGCTCAGACCAGGTCATTTATAAACAACAGAAAACTCTTTCTCACAGTTTTGGAGGCTGGGAAGTCCAATATCAAGGCATCGGCAGTTTCCGTGGTGAGGGCCTGTTTCTCATTGATGGTGACATCTAGCTGTCCTCACATGGCAGAAGGAACAGAAAGGGCAAAAGGAGAGTAAGCCTGTGTCCTCACATGGTGAAAGAGTGGAAGAGGGTGAACCCACTTTCTCAAGCCCTTATATAAGGGCTGTAATCCCATCCATGAGGACTCCATTCCTGTCAATTACCTCTTAAAGTCTTTACCTCTTAAAACGATCACATTGGCCATTAAGTTTGAACATATGAATTTTGGGGACACATTCAGACCACAGTACCTATCCAGGATCTCACATTGCACTAAGTTTTCTCCAAATAGGTGACAGTTCCTCAGCCTTTCCTGGACTTCCAGGATCTTGATACTTTTTGAACAGTCTGATCAGGTATTTTGTAGAATATCCCTCCATTTGGATTTACCCGATGTTTTCTCACAGTAAGATTGCGATTCCGCATTTAGGAGAGAAATACTGCAGGGGTTATGTACTCTTCTCAATGCATTGTATCAGTGGGTACATGATTCAGTATATTTTATTACTGGTGTTGTTAACCTTGACCACCCCGTTAAGGTGGCATCTGCTATGCTTCTCCATCGTATAGTAACATTTTTCCTTTGTAAATAGTAATTTGTGAACAATATTTTAGGGCTATGCAAATACTCTATTCGTCTTCAAACTTTCACCCACTAATTTTAGCATTTATCAGTAGAACTTGCCTGCAGCAGTTATTACTGTAGTGTTCAACTAATGTTTTTCTGTTTCCTTCATTCCTTCTAGATTTATTCATTGGAATTATTCTGTAAGGAAGAGTTGTCTCTTCTCTCTGTTTACTTATTTATTTTATTTACTTATATCAGTATGGACTTATGGATATTTATTTGTTATATAAACTATAAACCAATACTGTAGTTATGTATTTTGTTATATTAGTTGACCTAGTTTTGACCACTGCAAGGTCTTTTAGATTGACTCTCGTCTCCTTTAGACATACCCACATGTTGTTTTTGGGCACTTCCTTATTTCTGGCATCCAAAGATGCTTTGGCCAACTATGGTTTTGTTTTTCTTTTACATTATTAGACTTTACTTTCAGAGCAGTTTTAGGTTTCCAGCAAAAGTGAGCAAGAAGTACACAGTTCCCGTACGTTTCCTCAGTTTTCCCTATCGTTAACATCTTGGATTAGTACGATACATTTGTTACCATTGATGGGCTGATATTGATATATTATTATTAATTAAAGTCCATAGTTCACATTAGGGTTCACTCTTAGTTTTGTGAACAGTTCTATTGGTCCTGACAAATGCATGATGTCATGTATCCACCCTTACAGTATCATACAGAACAGTTTCACTGCTCTAAGAATCCCTTGTGCTCCCACTATTACCCCACCCTCCCCCACCCCAAACCTCTAGCAAACACTGATGTTTCTATTTTGTTTTTTTTTACTGTGGCTTTAAGCTTTGCCTTTTCTAGAATATTTATATAGTCAGAATCATACATACGTACCCTTTACAGACTGGGTTTTTTTTTTTCACTTGGCAGTATGCTTTTAAGGTTCTTCCAGCTTTTTGTGGCTTGATAGTTAATTTCTTTTTATTGCTGAATAATATTCCATTGTCCAGTTGTGCCACAGTTTATTTACACATTCACCTATTGAAGGAGATCTTCGTTGCTTCCAAGTTTTGGTAAGTATGAATAAAGCTGCTGTAGATGTTCATGTGCAGCTTTTCGTGTCGATATAAGTTTTCAACTCATTTGGGTAAATACTTAGGAGTACAGTTGTTGGCTGGTATGGTAAGACTATGTTTCGTTTTGTAAGAAACTGCCAAACTGTCTCCCAAAGTGGCTGGCACCATTTTGCATTTCCAACAGCAATGAATGAGAGTTTCTGTTGCTTCACATCCTTATTAGCATTTGGTGATGTTAGTATTTTGAAGTTTAGCCATTCTAGTAGCTGTGTAGCAATTATGCTGGTTTACTGGTCAAATCTAATAGAGATACTATCTAAAATATATTATAAGGAATGTGACTTGAGAGTTGGATTTCTGGAAATAGAAAAAGAACCGAAGTAGAAGCAATGTTAAAAAAGAGGTTGGGGGCAAATCACCCAGGATGGCAAGATCTACCTGAAAACACAAATAAAACTTGATTTTCAAATTTAAGATCAAGACCAAGGAAAGGAAGTATACCAGTATTTTTTAGTATCTGGATGTCTCTTTTCTTAATATATTATTTTGGTTCATTTGTTCAGTTTGCTGAAATTCTTCAAGTACTCTTTTCAAAAAAGATAAATGGATAGTATATTTTCTGAGCCCATGAATATCTGGGAATGCCATTGAACAGAGAGGACAAGTCTGTCAGAGTGATGGAATATTGTACTTTTCTACCCAGTGTCTTGGGTTTTTGGTTGAGGACCATTTTCTCTCCAGATCGCTGTATTTTTAGTGTGAATATCATTTCAGCATGTACAGATACCCAGATTTGGTTAATTGTGATAACCCATCCACAAATACTTATAAAAAGTGTGGGCATACAATCCAGATAGGGCCAGTCATGGTCCTTGAATAAATTACATGGATGGATTGTGAACCATATGGATGTAGGGTTGAGCTGTCAGTGACCATTTTTCCTGTGATGTGAACAGGTTCCATCGATGGCAAGAGAGAATGAGGTTAACTTAAACAAAATAAAACAAACAAAATATAGAAAGAATTAAATTTGGGAGAGGCAGAGAAAAAGAGGTGTAAACAAACAGATAGATAGATAGACAGAGGGAGAGAGAAAGAGAAAGTGAGAATGAGTCCTGGTGAATAGTTTGAGATCCTTGTTCCAACTGTGCTTGAAGTGTTACTTCTGGACTTCCCAATCATACAAGCCAATACATTTCCTTTTTTAAAAAAAATATTGTATGAGTTGGTTTTCTATTCTTTATACCTCAAAAAATACAGGATTGGTACTAGGAGTAGGCCATGGCTAGAGACAGACTCTATAATGAAGAGTTGGTTAAGTGTGGCACAGGATGGTGAGCACACCTGTACCCGGGGCAGGAAAGTTGACAATCTCTGTCGTGCTGTTCTGAAACATGTGGTCAAATGGTCACCTATTATTTCTTTGGGCTCACATCATGTGCCCACTGAAGCTAGAGCTTTAGGGGAATTGTCAAGATTTCAGGATGTCTGCTTTTTGCATGTCTTTCAAGAAAAGAAAAAGCTTCAGTATAAATTGATCCCCCTGAAAGCAGGAAGGAAATAGTATGTAACTTCATTAAGAAATGCCTTTCTCCCATTTGGACGTGAGCAGTAATCTTAGACTGGGTTGAGTCAGATAACTGTGCACCTCATGGAACTGCAAAAGCCAATATCCCTGCCCCAAGTTGAAGTTAGTGTTGGCAGAGGCCGGGAGGTGGGAGACAGTGGGGGACATGGCTGGGACACAGGAGGAATTTCAGAAATCTGGAAGCCTGTTCCTTTAAGTCCCTCCCCAATCGCCTGCTCTCCTGCGAAGAATTTGCTGGGGGTAGAGGTAATTCAGTCCATAGTAAACAGCCAGCCAATGAGATTCAGCCTGGGCACAGGGCTAGATTAGTTCTACCTGAACATCTTATTTAAGAGTCATTTAGCTGAAGGCTAGGACCTGTTGCTAAGGGACAGATATGCAAAAGAGTCTGGTCCATAATTAAGGACATGACAAGATTTCCTGGTGTGTTCATTCACAGAAGAAGGCTCTAACAGTAGCTGTCTGGAGTTGTAAAGGTGCAGAAGTGCCAGAGAAATGCCAACCCAAAGGAGCTTGGGTTGTTATGTTTCTAAGGCAATAATATGTAAAAGTAAGAGGGATGCTAAGGGGCAGGACCTCTAGAAGGGACCCCCTCCTGGCATTCATTTCAGGCTCAGCTTTAAAGAATAATGAAATTGGGTGGTCTGTCCACAGAGCAAATCCTGGGGCAGTCAGACTGGTTCCACTGTTAAGATGTAAATCCTTGCTATGCAATTCTGCAGAGCATGGTACGTGTGGTGGCATATGTCATGTCACCCTTTCTAAATGGAGTTTTAATTGAAGATATCCTGTTTTCCATTCTCTACTGTGTAATGAAAGTGTAGGGGATTATTATGTTAGTGATTTAAACTTCAGGTTGTTGGACCAAGAGGGACCATGTCTGGATATGAGAGCCGTGTACATCACCGAGAGATCCTGGATGTGGAAATGGGTTGGTAACTGTAGGTGTTTCTGGATTGTTTCATTTGGAGTAAGTGTGATTTGGGTTATACACTAGTTGCACAAACATCAGGTGGAGGCACTTTTGAAATTAAATATGCAGAGATGTGTATGAGTGTGTGTTAAGCAGACATGGGGGAATGTATTAATAGCTGACATTTGCTCTTATTGTCCGTCCACCCTTTTTCTGTGAAGGAACTGCCTCTCTCATCTCATAGTTTCTTGTTGGACTGTTAATCACAGTGTATCCCCTGGCTGAAGGAGCATTGCATGAGCCAGGCCTGACCATTAATGATCCAACCTCTTATTCATGGTGATGGGACATGTTCTGAGCACAGGTAACTAGAAGATTTTCATGAGATTAAAATCTCATGGATGCATGAATCTGTCTTCCATTTGAAACATGAACTAAAACAATGTGGGCTGGAAATTGTGTCTTTGGCCATATTTCTTAGGCTAGGAAAAGAGTGTACACCTGTGTTCATTAAAACCTACTGAACGTCATAGTTTAGCCTAGCCTACCTCAAACATGCTCAGAACACTTACATTAGCCAAACTACAAATCAAAATCATCTGGCAACACAGTAAGGTTGACCCTTGAACAACACGGGTTTGAGCTGCATGGGTCCACGTACATATGAATTTTCTTCCACTTCTGCCACCCCAGAGACAGCAAGACCATCTCCTCCTCTACCTCCTCCTCCTCAGCCTATTCGATGTGAAGATGACAAGGCTGAGGACCTTTATGATGATCCACTTCCACTTAATGAATAGTAAATATATTTCTCTTCTTTGTGATTTCTTAGCAAAATTTTCTTTTCTATAGATTATTGTAAGAATACAGTATATAATACATATACAGAATGTGTGTTAATCAATTATTTATGTTATTGGTAAAGTCAGCAGTAGGCTATTGGTAGTCAAGTTTTAGGGGAGTGAAAAGTTATATGTGGATTTTCAACTGCACAGGAGTCAGTGTCCCTAACCCCTGTGTTGTTCAAGGGTCAACTATACTTTAAGTGGGAGAGAATGAGACCAATATAGAAAGACAGGCAGGGACAGGATAAAGCAAGAGATTGGTGGGGAGGAAGGGAGAGCAGGAGAATGATATTATTTGAGCCCCTGGATCCAGCTGTACCTAAACTTACATTGGAAGGTTTGTGGGCCAATATATTCATTTATTTCCCCTAATGCCAGTTTGAACTGATTTTCCTCGCATTTGCAACAAAAAGAATCATAAGAGGTAGGTGTGAAATTTTGAACGACGTTTGCCCTCAAAATTCTGTACATTTTGCTTAATTTCCTTCTGACATACAATAATAGAAAGGAAAATTCTGAGAGCAGCCTGACTTTCCCTTCTTTATATGCAATGTACTATTCCTGTCTGGATGCTTAAAGAGTTTTTTTATACTCATATTAAATCTCTTCCAAGAATGCACTTAACTGTAGGTATTTTACACACACACACACACACAATCTGAAATATTGTAAGCTCTTTGAATCTGTATACTTGAGACTTGTCAAATCATGATTTTTCAAAACATTGTGTCTTTGATTGTGGTTTCCATTCCCTTTGCTTTGGTTTCTTTTACCTATAATTCATAAGTTGGGTCTTCATACATTGGAGAGGTAGGAAAAATAACATTCTGATGGCCTCCAAACGCAGCAGCTAGCCTGTAAAGGTTAACAACTATCCACCTTCTGGGTTGGAGCAGATCTCGCAATCTTATTCCAGGGAGCCAGATTGTTTAGAGAAATGCACGGTCTTTGTACCTGTTTTCAGATGGGCTGTCTTTCTGTTCAGGCAGAATAACACAAGAGGTTACCAACTGCACTCTTAGCACAGTTCTATTAGTATGGTGTTTGTGAAAATGTCTGAGCTTTCCAAGTGGTACGTTTTTATTTTTTCCCCCCTTCATATTCATAGATATTTTAAGAGAAATTTTAGAGGGACTGTGAAATGCTATTTAAAGTTAGAAGTCTTCTGTTGACTTAAGAGCCAGCCAGCCAAAGTATCATGCAATTTGTGTTTTCAACATTCACTTAATTAATCAAGTCACAATCCAGCATTATGGAGCACCTTTTATGTGCCAGACCCTATGCTTACATAGGCTATAAAGTGGAATAAGATGCTATTCTAATTCTTAAGGTTACAGGAATCTAGTGGGTAGACAGACATGTAAAACAAAATAACTTGCTGAGAATATGATATACAGAGTTCTCTGAGAGCAATCTGGGGAAGGCTTCACAGGGGAGGTGACAGACATCTGTATCACACTTTGTGGAATCAGCAGTTTACCAGATAAATGAAGAAGTGGTGTTGGTGTGTTATTCTATCATTGGTCTGTGTCTTTTCAATGGGAGTGTGATTGGGGCTCAGTCTGCATACTGACTAATGATTCTTTCCAAATTTTCAAAATTTTACTCCACTGCTTTCAAATTTCAAAGTGTTTTCTTATGACTGACAGATCTGTATGCCATGCACAATGTGTGGGATTATGTGGGCAGCTTTGCCTTTCTCCTTGTTAGTTTAACTTCTTTCTTTCCACTTACTGGCCATAGAGATGCTATGTCCAGTAAGTGGAAAGAAATGTGTAAATTCTTACAAATTTTTTTTTTTTTTTTGAGACAGAGTCTTGCTTTATCACCCAGGCGGAAGTGCAGTGTCATGATCTCGGCTCACTGCAACCTCCACCTCCTGGGTTCAAGTAATTCTACTGCCTCAGCCTTCCCATTAGCTGGGATTACAGGCACACACTACTATCCCCTGCTAATTTTTTTCTTTTTTTTTTTTTTTTTTTTGTATTTTTAGTAGAGACAGGTTTTCGCCATGCTGTCCAGGCTGCTCTGGAACTCCTGACCTCGTGATCTGCCTGCCTCAGCCTTCCAAAGTGCTGGGATTACAGGTGTGAGCCACCACACCCGGCCTCTTACACATTTTAATTGTTTATCTATTGCAACATATATTTATATAAGTTGGAAGAGAAATAATAATTTATGTAAGCAGAGTATGGGAAAGTTTAAAAGGATAATCTAGTCTAATATCTCCATCTCTACTACTGTTTTATAGCTGGTAAGGTCACACTGCTGAGTAGTAACTCAGTGGGAATAATGATAATGATGATGAAGATTGAACAGTCCCAGCAATTTATAAGACTTTTTCACAAATATCATGGCATTTAATGTTCCCCCAAATCCTCTGGGCTTAATATTATTATTATGTCCTGTTTACCAGTAAGGAAATTGAAGTTTAGTAATGCTAAGGTATTTGTTTGAAGATGTTATCTTCAATCTCTGAACTTTCAGTCCAGCACTTTCTCTATTACTCAATGAAACTTCACTCTTTTTAGTTTGTGCAGTTGAATCGTAGTTAAAAATACTTTCCAAACTAGGATTACCTTTTTTTTTTTTCTTTGAGGCAGAGTCTCGCTTTGTTGCCCAGGCTGGAATGCAGTGGCGCGATCTCAGCTCACCACAACCTCCGCTCACCACTTCTGCCTCCCAGGTTCAAGCAATTCTTCTGCCTCAGCCTCTCGAGTAGCTGGGACTACAGGCAGGTACCACCATGCCCGGCGAATTTTTGTATTTTTAGTAGAGACAGGGTTTCACTGTGTTGGCCAGGCTGGTCTTGAACTCCTGACCTCGTGATCCTCCTGCCTCGGCCTCCCAAAGTGCTGGGATTATTGGCATGAGCCACCATGCCCGGCCCAAACTAGGATTATCTTTAAAAAAAAATTATGAGAAAACACATAAATGGTATTTAGCACCAATACTTGATTTCCTGCATTTCTCATAGCCTGTTATCAAAAGTAACACTTACCGTAATATATCGCTTTGTGTTGTTGTCTAGTTTGTGTTTACATGGTTTGTCTTGTCTGAGCAAAAAGCTTTCTCCTTGCTCAAAATCTAGTCAATTTTCTTTCCCACCCCTTCTTTATGACTTCTCTTAAGTTCACCAAACTGTCAGCTCTTTCCCACCTGTCTATAGTAGACTTCCAGATTTCATTTATCATGCCTTTGGCTGTGTTTGTCAGCCATTGCAGCAGGACTTTTGCAAAAATCATATAAACAGTGTACTATAATGTCAGTGGCCTCTGCTACGAATGCCTTCCTTCTCTTTCTTTTAAAATAATGCTTCAACCTCTTGTTTTATTGGGTGGACCATTTCACCTTTCTCACATGTGCAGAGAGGCTCTTCTCATTTAGTAGAAGCAGATCCAGAACTATTCATAGTCAAAGATACTTCCCTTCTTCAGCAATTCTATCTTGTTGCTCCCTAAATCCCTCACTCCTTTAGTTTCCATTAGGATCCTTTAAGGGAGTTGTGCAGTGTTGAATACTGATCATAGCCTTCAGATTTAGGGTTCTGTCTTCAAATCCTGGCTCTGACACTATCTGGTGGGGTCATCTTAGGCAAACTTCTCTGAGCCTCATCTGTAACATGAGATCGCATTGTACAAACCTACCTGGTAGAATTGAGAAGACAGAATTAGAAAAAAATTAAATTGCCTAGAATAGTGCTGGACACATAGTAATGGCTACTAGGAAGAAAACGTTAATTTTCATATCTACTATTTCTGTAAATAACTCTTCGGCTGAAGTTTCTCTTTGTGCCATGCCAACCACCCAGTTGGAGGTCACAAAATCACCAATGCCCTTTCACTTTGGAAACATTCTAAGTCAGCTATTTTGTTTCTTTTTACCTAACCTGTGTATTTCTTGAGCACCTTGATTCGCCTATCTTTTTAAACATTTTTGCTGATTCTTCTCCTGAAGAGTTTTTAGGACCTCCAACTCTCTGGCATTTTAGATAGGAGCAAATATTTTCTCTGAGCCACTCCTCTGACATTTTTAGTCATGTCCAAGTTGCATAGTAGTTTGCTAACTCCACATGTAATCTGATAAACCAACTTTCAAAAAAGTAAATTTTCAGTAGGTTTGTGGAAAAATTGGTATCTGTCACTTTACACTGATATGTTCTCATCGTTCTATTGGCTCATTTCTCATTTTTTTCTAAGCTCTTAGAAAGAGCATTCTAATAAATATTGTTCGATTTTGTATTATTTATATGAACTCAAATCCTGTGATTGATTACTTTTCATCTTATTTCCTTTAGTCGAGAGGCAGGCCAGATCCTCTTCCAGTTCTAATGCTTATTTTTATATTAAGGAAATGTACCATTTTGCAAATATTTATTGAAAACAACTATAAACAAATTCTAGGATTTAGGTACACAAATAAGGATTCAGATAAATAAAATATTATCCATTCTTTAAGGAAAGCACAATAAGTAAGTTGTCCCTTTCTTGTATCTTTATAAGATATTCGTATCTTCTTATTTTTATATCACGAACCTTGGCTTCCTACACAAATGAGCATATAGGCCTAACTCCTTGGAAGAATTCTCACCACCCAGGATTATTCTAGGGCCTACATTAAGGTGGAAAAAGAATTAGCTGGTTCCCAAAAGAAGCGATTTGTCATTTGTATATAGTATTTGCATGACACTGTTTTGAAAAGGTGTTTCATTTTGGGTTAAAATGCTGAGGTTACGAATGAGAGTGGACTACTTGCTTCATGTTTGGTGACCAGTATTACCATAGAATCCCTATTCAGAAACGTGCAGCCAGAAGCAAGCTGACAGTTAAATGGAACAGATATGAGGAAAAAAAGAATCCCAAGAAATCTTCTAAGACAGTAATAGCCCCCATCTGGAATTTTCTTCTCTTTTACAGGAGCTATTGCAGTTAAGTAGAGCACAGCAGGACCAGAGGGAGATCTGGTCTGCAAGATTAGAGTTGGTGGATATTCCAAATCTGCCCATATTCAGGGAGGCCTTTGAGTTAGGGCATAGAAGGGCCCCCTGTCAAAATAGAAATGTTTAGTTGTAGAATTTTATTGCTGCAAGCAACTGTACACATCATTATTACTACAGAGGCTCCCAAGCTTTTTCAAGTATAAGAATCCCTTTTCAACATCAACATTTCTTGGATTCTCACATAGTTGTACTAAAACTTATACCATCCATGGATTGAGAAGACATAATGACAATATTCTGCTATAAATTCAAGAATCATTTTAGATAAATTTAAGCTTTATGAATTAGGACAGCAATTACACATATTTGAAAGAAATAGCTATTCCTATATGAGTGAGACATGCTACATATGGATTTGGAAATCTCGTGGATTTGGAGGCCCCCAGGGATTTGCACCTTGGGAACCATGGAGCTAATCTAATCTCATGTTAGATAAATTACATATGGCTCATGGCTTATAGATTTTTTTTTTTTTGCAAGGAGCATTTGTATTTTATTTAAACAAATTTATTTATTATAGTTTAAGTTCTGGGGTACATGTGCAGATCGTGCAGCTTTGTTACATAGGTATACATGTGCCATGGTGGTGATTTGCTGCATCCATCACCCCATCATCTCCATTAGGTATTTCTCCTAATGCTATCCCTCCCCAATCTCCCCATCCCCTGCTATTCCTCCCCTAGCCCCCCACCCCCCAGGCCCCAGTGTGTGATGTTCCCCTCCCTGTGTCCATGTGTTCTCATTGTTCGACACCCGCTTATGAGTGAGAACATGCAGTGGTTGGTTTTCTGTTCTTGTGTCAGTTTGCTGAGAATGATGGTTTCCAGCTTCGTTCATGTCTCCGCAAAGGACATGAACTCATCCTTTTTTATGGCTGCATAGCATTCCATGGTGTATATGTAACACATTTTCTTTATCCAGTCTATCATGGGCATTTGGGTTGGTTCCAAGTCTTTAATATTGTGGACAGTGCCACAATAAACATACACATGCATGTGTCTTTATAATAGAATGATTTATAATCCTTTAGGTATATACCCAGTAATGGGATTGCTGGGTCAAATGGTATTTCTGGTTTTAGATCCTTGAGGAATTGCCACACTGCCTTCCACAATGGTTGAACTAATTTACACTCCACCAACAGTGTAAAAGTTTTCCTATTTCTCCACATCCTCTCCAGCATCTGTTGTCTCCTGATTTTTTAATGATTGCCGTTCTAACTGGTGTGAGATGGTGTCTCAATGTGGTTTTGATTTGCATTTCTCTAATGACCAGTGATGATGAGCTTTTTTTATATGTTTGTTGGCTATATAAATGCCTTCTTTTCAGAAGTGTCTGTTCATATCCTTTGCCCACTTTTTGATGGGGTTGTTTTTTTCTTGTAAATTTGTTTAAGTTCTCCATAGATTCTGAATATTAGTCCTTTGGATGGGTAGAATGCAAAAATTTTTTTCCCATTCTGTTGGTTGCTGGTTCACTCTATTGACAGTTTCTTTTGCTTTACAGAATCTCCTATGTTTAATTAGATCCCATTTGTCTATTTTGGCTTTTGTTGCCATTGCTTTTCGTGTTTTAGTCATGAAGTCTTTGCCCATGCCTATGTACTGAATGGTATTGCCTAGGTTTTTTTCTAGAGTTTTTATGGTGTTAGGCCTCATGTTTAAATCTTTAATCCATCTAGAGTTAATTTTTGTATAAGGTGTAAGGAAGGGTCCAGTTTCAGCTTTCTGCATGTGGCTAGCCAGTTTTCCCAACACCATTTATTAGATAGGGACTCCTTTCCCCATTGCTTGTTTTTCTCAGGTTTGTCAAAGATCAGATGGTTGTAGTTGTATGGCATTATTTCTGAGGCCTCTGTCGGCTCATGGATGTTAAGTGATCTTCCAAGACACAAATTGCTGGTGGCAGAGTCCAAGTCATTGACACCTTTTTCACTGTACCACAACTGTCTTAAAATTTTCTGAAATTATTATTCATCCAAATCAGCAGAGAGAAGTATCATAAATGAACTAGCTCAGAGGAAATTATGAGGTACAGACCACACATGGGAGGACATGCTTCTGTATTTAACAACAACAAAAACACCCTTTAAGTTAATTAGATTGTGAATAGAATTCTTGCATAACTTGTCCCACTTGACAATTAAATATTTCTTGAGGGTTTCAAGGAGTCAGGGGCCTACTTTAGGTACTTTTTAAACTGTAGAGTAAACTTGGAAAATACTGTATTATATCTCTGGTTATAGAAAAAAACCTACACACACAGAAACACACACACACACACACACACAGAAACACACACATACACCAGGGAGATTTTTTAAAATCTTAAAAATTATTAATTATTGGCAATGAATGGGCACAAAAGTCAGCAAGAATGGACATCTTCAGCTTCTGCCAATTCAAGAGAAGCAGTTCTGGCTGCCAAGTTGAGAAAAGAAATGAGAAAAATCACCAGCCAAATAATACATTATATTATTGGCAGACAGAAGGAGGAGTGTGTCAAAGATATTAAAAAGCTATTTAGTGTTATGACTTGATTCAGCCGGGGAAAGATGAAAAGAACAATTGATATTTCTTAGATATTTTTTAATATTTAGATACAAGTGGGTGTTTCAAGACTCACCAGGTCTTCAGCCAGGATTTCTCTGAGTGATTCATACGAAGTTAAAGTTGCTAAGCTGAATGCTGATCAAATTCACAGTCTCCCTAGACAATCCATTTCTCCCAGTACTGAATTGGTTTAGAAAACATCAGAGGTTCAACAGATTGACCTTAGGCCTCTCTTGATCTGGATGACCTTCGAAATTCTGGGTTGATTTTGATTCCCATAAAAATCTGGGTCATTTTGAGGTAGATCCTTGTAGTTCAATCATTTCTTTTATGTGTGTATTGTAATCATGTTGGTTCATTCAGTTAGCTCCAACAGTGTCTTAAGAAGGTCAAGGCTACTTATCTAGACATTATATGTCTATTCTCCATGGATAGAGGACCTATCTTATGATAAAAGTTTGCAATTTTCATCCCAACCAAATGATCTGAAACCATGAATTTCATAAGGAATCTTAGGGTGGGGGATTGTGTCAAACATGCACAAATCTATTGCCATCACCAGAAGATGTAACTCAACCTGTGTGGTCTTTGGGGGAAAGCACATCTGAGTCATAAAGAAGCAAAGAGTAGCTATAATTGGTGTTGACAGAAAAGCTGTGCAAACAGACCTCAATTAATTAAAATTTAATTCTGTAGCCCCTACAGCTAAATATAATAAAAATGAGGTCCAGGGAGGATTGCTTTGCATCTGAGTTCCCCTACTCTCTGATGCCCAAGACTCTCAGGAGTCGCAGGGAGGAAACACTGTTTACCACGGAGCAGAAATCCTTTCTCTTCCCATTACCTCTCCCAATAGTGCTGCAGTGCTGGCAGCAGTCCCGAGAAGGCTCTGAAGAGTGGGTTGGTTAACAGGAGCGTTTTCACTGCAGGCAGACTCGGTTGCCTTGGTGAAGTCTCCGTGCATCTGAAGAGTGGCTCATCTGTTCCCGCCTGGGGATCACTTGTGCTCATCCAGGCATGGCCCCCACAAGAAACCTGGGAGAATGGCGAGCTGGTGCCAGCTGAACTGTGAACCTCTAAGAATAAGTGAATAAAACGATTTTATGCTCTACAATTCTAGGAGGACTAATTCCTGGAGTAAAAGTAGTTGGAGAAGAGTTCTGGGTATTAGGGGCTGGGGCAGGAATGGCAAGTGGAGAAGGAGGAGGGGAAAGGTGAGAGTAGGGCCAAGCAGGGAGGTGACTTGGGGTAAGTGGGGTGAGAGATTCTTAGCCTTGGGAAGGAAACTTTGGAGACAGTCATCCGAAAAGACTTTTTATGATGTAGACTTTAAATATGCTGTGACAAACCTTGCCCCAAGTCACACTGAAGACCTACATTCTGCTCTGTCTGGTGTTGGGAGCAGTAGCCATATGTGGCTATTGAGCTCTGGCATGTGCTGGCCCCAGCTGAGATGCCCAGCTAGTGTAATATACACACTGGATTTCAAAGACTTAGTATGAAAAACAGAATGTTTCACTGACAATTGTTTTACATTCAATTTGTTGAAATTTTTTTACATTGAATATGTTAAAATTTTAATGTATTGGATGAAAGTATATTAAAGTTAATTTTACCTGCTTCTTTTTACTTTTTCTTTCTTTCTTTCTTTCTTTTTTTTTAAGTAAGGCCAGATGCAGCAGCTCATGCCTTTAGTCCCAGCACTCTGGGAGGCCAAGGGAGGAGGATCACTTGAGCCTGGGAATTCAAGACTAGCCTGGGCAACATGGTAAAACCCTGTCTTTACAAAAAATACAAAAATTAGCTGGGCGTGCTGGCACGTTCCTGTAGTCCTAGCTACTTGGGAGGCTGAGGTGGGAGGATCACTTGAGCCCAGGAGGACAAGGCTGCAGTGAGCTGAGATTACACCACTGCACTCCAGCCTAGGTGACAGAGTAAGACCCTCTCTCTCTTTCTCTCTCTCTCTCTCTCTCTCTCTCTCTCACACACACACACACACACACACACACACACACACACACACAGTGGCTACTAGAAAACAAATTACATATTTTTTGGGTATTTTTTTTTATTGGCTATCGATCAACATCATTCTTCGGTTCTGGAGTTAGATTTGTGTTTGTCTTGGATTGGTGTTGGTGATGACACAGTGTTATCCAAAGCTAACACCCACACCCATGTCTATTAATGGCCAAAAAGGAAGGATCAGGGGAGACGATAAATCTCAGGGTTCAGAAGAAGCCTTTGTCTGCAGCCTTTGGTAAGCACGTGTGTGTGCAGAAACCTGCAGCCATTCAGAAAGAGTTGAAATCCAGGAGAAATGGTGCCTGCCCTTAAATATATCAAAAGGAGACCAGGTTTCCCTACAAGAATAGAATTTGTGTTAACAGAGAAACTTCATGAGACCAAGATTGGAAATAAAAGGGATGCCTGAGTGAGAGGTGGAGAGAGGACGTGGCCTTCTCCTTGAATGTAAATATCACTTGTCTTCTCTCAGTAAGAATGCCTGGGAGGGAGGAGGAAGAGGGCAGAGTGTGGGGAGGAGAATGGAAGAGAGGAGAGGAACCAGACGGAACTGAATGGAGAAAGTAGAACAAGACACGTGGTTCCTGTGGTTTCTAACAGATCTTGTTAAAGAACGATCACTCCATGGGGCAGAAATCCTCCACGAAATCAGTGCAAGCAAAGCAAAACACAGCTTTCCTGAATGCTCAGTAGCGGCAGTGTTGAGTTTGTTTATTTGAAAATTGTTCTGAATGGCCCTAATCCTTTGTCAAAACAGGACTGAGAAGAAAGGAGTGTTTGCATAAGTGATGAGGGAAAATGGCTCCAAGGGGTTCTCAAGGTCTGTCCTGCTGCCCTTTAGCACTCAGCTGTGGCCTTGGAGGGGTCCCCACCTTCATCCCAGGTGTGGTATGATGATACACGGCGTTATATAGAACTCAGCTATCCAGAGCGCAATTGGGCCCTTCAATTAACCACATAGTGTTTTTTATTTCACACGAAGGCAAGAAAAGTTGCTCATTCCAAAGAGTTAGTAGAAACACATAAAACCTGTCAACAGAGTCCAGCCCTGCCTGGGATCCCAAGAAATTCAGTTCAATTTCTTATCCTGTAACTCCTGTATCTTTAGGACAGGAAAATGAAAATGAATGTTTTAAGTAATGACCCGAGGCATTGCCAGGGTCTGAAGTACCTCACAAATCATCAAAGAAAGATTAAATTATGTTCCTTACTCACCAAAGCCAAAAAGTGAACTAATAATATATTTTACAAACCATTGCTCCAGGAGCTGAGATTGAAAACACGTAGTGTTTAACCCCAGCTTAACTAGAACATCTAGGCAACCAAAGGCCCCACAATTAAAGCTTTACAGTTAATTCTGTTGCAGAATTGCTGCCCCTTAGTTCTGCTAAATCCAGGTTCTTGTGTCATGACCAGGAAAAGTTAGGCACGTACACACATTGAAGGGTGGCGAGGAATGGAAATTATTGGGCAAAAAAGGAAAAAGAAAAAAAGCTCTCAGCAAAGCGAGAGGGGTTCCTGCTAACAGGCTCCCACCTCACAGGTTGAATACCAGCCCACCACACAGGAACTGAAGAGGCCAGGCTCCTCCCCACTGCAAACTACGTTTAACTTCCATGGCTCCACCCTGTTCTCCCTGTGCACAGGCCCCCAGAGATTCTCCAGGGGCCCACCCCCTTATCTGCCTCCTGCATCTATCAGTTCTTTTGCATATTGATACTAGGTATGAGAAACCCTTATGTGTTAGGTATTCTTTGAGGCAAAGTTGTTAACACTACCAGCCTGGCAGACCAGCGGCACTAGCATCACCTGGGACTAGTTGGAAATGCAAATTCACAGCTGACCCTTTCCAATTCCTCCAGCCATACTAAATGGAACAGCATCGTGGCAACATCTTCAAGGGATTCGTTTGCACACTGAAGTTTGAGAAGCACTGGTGTAGAGGTGGGGGATTAATCAGTCTCTCAGAAAGGAAGGAACCCCTTTTCCTGGAACAGGGCCTTTGGGGATATACTTTCTTCAATGCTTATTTTGTGTTCTAGGCACTGTGCAAAGAACTTTACATGACTT
The DNA here is from genome assembly GCF_030222135.1 of Aotus nancymaae. Classification (NCBI taxonomy): domain Eukaryota; kingdom Metazoa; phylum Chordata; class Mammalia; order Primates; family Aotidae; genus Aotus; species Aotus nancymaae. Next base: position 38,417,575 of record NW_026988471.1, read on the forward strand.
ATCCCATTTTAATCCTTATAATGGTCCTATGGAGTATCAAAATTAACTCCACTTTACAGATAAGAAATTGAAATACAAACCCCTTAAGCAATTTGCCCAAACTCGTAACATTAAGCACTTGAACCAGGATTCACATCTAACTGCTACTCGTCGGCAGGAATTATTTGGTCTTTCTTCCTCAGGTTTTAAGCCATCTACAAGGTGGGCAGATATGGAGTTCTGTGGGTCTTACCCCCATGAGTTTTCTCTATCTTCTCCAGAAAGCCTGGAATTTTCTGCTTGAAATTCCCGCAGAATTTAGATGGGGAAATGACTTCCCAAAGTCACTCAATTAATGGCAGAGTCCTGAGTGGAGTGTAAACTTTCTGACATTTTGCATCATATGTTGCAATCAGAAAATACTGAAAAGTAGAACTGAGATCATAAAATTGATCAGGAGTCCCATCTTTCAGAGATAATATCTGTTAAACTTAGAGGTTGACTCTTTTTCTCCCATTTTATTGAGTATAATTGGACAAATAACAATTGCATATATTTATGATGGTTATCAAAACACGACCTGATGTTTTGACATACATATGTATACTGTGAAATGATTACCACTATCAAGCTAATGAACACATCCATCACCTCACACCTTTTACCTTTTTCATGTGTGTGGTGAGAAGAGTTAAGATCAAGTCTCTTAGTAAATTTCAAGTATACAATACAGTATTATCAACTATAGTTACCATGCTGTACACTACATCTTCGGAACTTATTCATGGAGGTTTACTCATATATGACTCAAGATAGCTCAACTAAAGGGGACTTGTTTAAAAGTAGGGAGAGGAGGGAGACAGTAACACCTCTTCTTCTACCTGTCGGAGTCTCAGGTAGCACCATTCTGTTTCTTTTTTCTCTTCCTCTCCTCTCTGCAGACAATGTTCTCTCTGCTTACTCCTCTGCTTGCTTGTGGATGAAAATGGCCACTCCACCCTGATGTGATAATATCCTTTAAGTTCACATCTCAACGAGCATGTAAACCAGGTGTTTGTGTCTCTTATTTCCAATTCTCCAGAAAGAGAATGCCAGGATATTAATTGGTTCCTCATATCAATCAGCCAAAGTCAATTTGTTATCAAAACAGAGCCAAGAAACCACCCCTGTTGGTAGGAGTTGTGGGTGGAAAATAATTCCAAATAATGGATTGTGGGTTAGGCAGGCATGCCCAGATATTTTGTTTAAACTATAATGTTTAAATATAAAAAAGCACATATTTTATAACTATCTTTAGCTTAATATTTTGCCAACATACTTCCTTGTCAAGATAATTATATCTCATCATTTTTCATGACAGTGTAGTATCCGTTGAATGTACCTGCCTCAGTTTACTCAACCAGTTACTGTTGCTGGATAGATATTCTTTCATCCAAGTATTTGCCAATATATTCAATGTTGTTATAGACAACCATCATAAATATTTGTGCCTAGCCTTAATTATTTTTTAGGGCAAATTATTATTTTTTAAACTTTTATTTTAGGTTTAGGGGTACAGGTACAGGTTTGTTATATAGATAAACTGTGTCACAGGGGTTTGTTGTACAGATTATTTCAGCATCTGAAAGCCGAGTACCCAATGGTTACTTTTTCTGCTCCTCTCCCTCCTTACACCCTTCACCCTCAAGTAGACCCCAGTGTCTGTTTTCCCTTCTTTGTGTTCATGAGTTCGCACCGTTTAGCTTCCATAAAAAAGAACAGGATCATGTCTTTTGCGAAAACATGGATGAAGCTGGAATCTATTATCCTTAGCAAACTAATGCAGGAAGAGAAAACCAAATATCTCACGTTCTCACTTATAAGTACGGTATATTACTAAAAGCAAAATTGCTAGGTTAAGAAGCATGAACGATTTTAAGGCTTCAGAAATACATGCCCAGATTTTCTTCTGGAAAAGCTGCAGCAGTTCACGGTCCCACCAGGAATGTGGTAAAGTGCTTGCCTTTCCACACCCTCATCAGCACTGGGATTATTCTCTTATCTTTGCCAATTTGATGGGCAAAACTGAGCTCATTGTTCTTTTAATTTGTGTTCTTACTGAGGTGGAACAATTTTTCCTATGTTCATTGGCCTTTTGTATTTCTTATTTTGTGACACACTTATTTTTAAAACTCAACTGTATACAAAGGAAAAAAATGACTTCAGCAGCTGTGATTAGTTGTCTGCTTGATCTTTGCCTTAATTGCACCTTGTGTCTTCTTTTATTTGATTATCCTCATCTAAAAATAAACCAGCGTCACACTGTTTTCCTTAGAATAACATTATTTGAGTCATAAAGTAATATGTAAAACTAAGCTTTCAGTTTATTACATGTTATTGTCCTATCAACCCTTTAGGAAAATGTTCTAGGAGAATGAATTGATCTTCAAAGCCCTGTGATAAAATGTCTAAGACTGAAATATCCAGGAGGGAGGAAATGTTGGGATTGTGGCGAAAGGAGAATGTGAGAGATACTGAATTCATCTACTTACAAGGCAGTTGAATCCTGCTCTCTGAGGAAGGGGAGGGAAATCTTCATGGAAAGTTTCTGCTTAATCCCTGCTTTACAGCCAATACATCTCCCATTAAAGTTGATGCCTGGGTAATATTTAATCTCCTCACAATTACTTCCCGAGACCTTGAAATTATTCAGCATAGAAGACTCCTAAGATATCAGACTGAGGGGAGGAGGCTTATTGAGAATCACAGGCCAAGACATTTTGAGGAGTGCAAGATGGTGGGGCTTGGCTGCATTAATCAGAAATGTCCTTATCTGCAGCAGCCAGTGGCCTCTGTGGTTTGATTCAACAGGGTGTCCCAAGCTTCCCTCATGATAAAAGTTACCAGATAAATGGACTAAAAGTAGAGGTTCTCGGGCCCTATCCTACACTCACTGATGCAGACTCTTTAGACAAGTGTCTGACGAATCTATCATCAGGAAGTGTAGAAAATGCAATTTAGAGTCTGAGCGAAGGCCACTTAGTAAGATATAGCTTTTAGGACAGCTGTTCAGCCTATGAGAGACCCACCAACAAAACACTCTACCCATAGGTAGGGCCTTAATATTCATATTGGGTCTATATCATCCCCACACCCCTGACCTTGAAGGGATTCAGGATGTATCAGTCAATTTCTTTCTCTGCAAATTAGAAATGGTATTTAGAGACAGCCAGTCTATCTCTTAAACTTCTACATGGAATCTCAAAAGTGTGGACACCCTTATTCTGCCATGTAGTTGAAGAGGCAGGTAATGGTCTACAGGGAGAGGAGACAGAAGAGTTAAATACAGATTCTTCTTTTGCTTGAAGTAGCTTCGTATGCTTTTAATAACTTGTACCCCTAGACCAAGACACTCTAATACTTTCAAAAATCACCTATACCTTATGAAAATCTTCAAGGTGAAGATACTTGAGGTTGTGTCTTCTTTTATTTGATTTGCATTTTAAAATACAAATTCTTCTGGAAAGATTAAGGCTGTCAAACATGTATAATGTAGTGTAAACTATATGAACCAGACTACTGCAAACTGAGGGAAGGGAGTGTTTGCTATTTGTAGGGGAAAGGGTAGGGAACAGGTAATGAAGACGATTGGAGAGGGGCAGCCTAGGTAAGAAGTCACAGTAGGAGTGTTAGAGATCAACACAGTAGGGCAGCACAAAGGCTGGATGTGGTCATTACACGTTTTCTCCTTGTGATAGGAAGTATATAGGCCTTTTCAAGGCAGGCTGATCTGTCTGCCATCTGTGATGTAGCATGGGCATCAGATGATAATTAGGACCTGTCAGATTAAGTTTTTATTGGTATAAGCATACCTGGTTAGGGTTCCTGAATCAAAGCTTGAAAACATGTATGGGTTATCTCAAGATAATTCGGTGTGCCCAGTAGAGTTGATTCAGTGTTCACTCAACTAGTCAATTCACTGCACAACTAATTTGTGTTTAGCCTTTGCTCATTATACAAGAGTGAGACAAATTCTTCTGCAGCTGAGAGTTGGCAGTGGTTCTGTAAGTCCTACGCCTGAGTGCATGTCTGCTCCGGGCATTTTGGTCTCTTGTCTCCTTTTGTTTATGTTTCAAGGGCTTGCAGACTCCATTGGAAGTTATCTCAGCACTTCATTGTAATCTCAGTTTCTAGACTTTCCAATGGAGTTAGTAAGCTCTTAAAAGCTGGTTCCTGAGATTTCTTTTGGTTTCTGAACACTTAGTAAAAAGTACCACATTCTCAGTCCTTTTTGATTCTACAGCCTCCTGTTTTTCCCACTATTTGCCTATTTATTATTTCATGTTTAAAGGATGTGGGAGGGGTGGCTATTATCTCCCAGGGAGGCTTGCTGTTGAAGAGGGAAATCCTCTGGTCTCTCTAAGATTCTTCATGTTGCTGTTCTTTAAAGGACACCCCAACAACTGAGAAGGGGCTGAAGCCACTGCATATGGAAGATGTTGGCAAACCTTTTAGGATCTGAAGCACTCCTACCTTTAACCCTTTATTGCCACACTAATGATTCATTTTGTTGTTTTATGGGATTCCATTGCTTTGCCAGGGAGGTGACTTCAAATGTCACTCAAAGGTCCCCAGAAAGCTAAAAATGTAGGATTAGTGTAGATTGTTTGATACAATTACAGTTTTTATCTTCGTGATACATTTAGAAAAGGAGTGTCTGTGGGCGAGTCCTGAAAGTCCAATCCCGAATCCCTGGCTGAGTTCATAGGGGAAAACGCATTGCAAGGAGGACATATCTGATTTCTTGAATCAAATGGACTCCAAGGCTGCATTTGGCCTGAAAGTGATTGATTGACTGTGGCCTACTAATGCTGGCTATTCAGTGGTGGGCTGGGAAGGCATATGAAAATGATGCTTAGAAAGTCTGTGCTTTCTTGACATAGGGTACAACATAATGTACTTATTTGCATATATAGCAAACTCCTTTTTATTATCTTTTAAATAGGTGCTTAGAGACTTTGCAAATATGAACTCTAACTCTTACTAGGTCTGTGTTTTATTTCTCTTATTTATGGCTGGGCAAACCAAGGAGTAAAGAGATGCAATGACTTGCCTGAGATCGCCAAGTAAGTAAAACAGGTAGAGCTAATAAACCTATTGTCTCTTACTGCTCCTCTTGCCCAGCCGGCCTACTTCACACTCTGACTTCTGAGACAGCTGCCATCCACAGCTCTTTGGGAAAAGGAAATTTCAAGTGCAAATGACAGAAAAGGAAATTGTTTCAGTCCAGCATTCTCTTAACATTTGATCCAAACCTGTGCTGTTGGACTGGCAGCACCCACATGCTTTAATATAATCATGATTAAACTAACACTAAAGAAAAAGTATACTAACACTAATATGTATTTGGAGAGAAAACTACAGATTTCAGATGAGTCTACATTGATTTCCACCACATGAACTACAACGACTGCAATTTTTTTCTGTCTGTCCATTTAGGAATTAAATTGAGTTCAAGCAGCTTGGAACAGCTTGATAACTTCTTTCTGCTACAGAAGGTGCCGGGTGTCCTGCATCTGGATTCTGACATCGTATCGGTGAGGGTAACAATACGCAACTGGTAACCCTGAGAGCTTTCAGCTCTTTTTAGGCCCTCCTACGGACTGATATATGTTAGGGCTGGCAGTGCTGTTAGAAACGAAGCAGAGCTAACAGCCTGCGCTTTGGAGACAGATGGTCTTAGGTTCGAATTCTGCCACTTCAAAACATTGTGATTAAGAACTCCCTGAATGTTGTTTTTCAGGTGACAATTAAACAGCATATGATAGGTGGGTAATAATAGTAACAATGATAATTATTAGGGCACCTATCATTAAATGAGTGCTTGCTGTGCTAAGTGATCTCAAAATCACCGTACTAAGGGAATCTTTTAATTTTTACAACAACCCTAGTGGATGGGTACTACTAATACGTGTATACTTAACCAATGTCAGTTGCTTTATTCCTTGACTGAGCAAATATTTACTGACTGCTGGTTACATGCAGACATTGTACTAGGTGCTGGTGATTCAACATCAGATAGGTTGTGGTCCCTTCTCTTAAGGAGTTCTCATATTCTTAGGGGAATGGGGAAGAATACAAAGAAAAGACAGTATGACAAGGGCTAGCTAGAGTATGATGGGAGAAAATGAGGAGGAGAATATAAAAGAGAATGGGAATCAGAGAAGGCTGAATCCTCAAGGATATGTGGCCAGAGGGTTATTGAAGTGCTAGAAGTCATGGGCTTCTGAGTTCAAGACCAGCGCCCTCTACTTCCTGGATGGGCATCATTTCTTTTTTTTTTTTCCTTTTATTTTTATTGCATTTTAGGTTTTGGGGTACATGTGAAGAACATGCAAGATTGTTGCATAGGTACACACATGGCAGTGTGATTTGCTGCCTTCCTCTCCTTCACCTATATCTGGCATTTCTCCCCATGCTATCCCTCCCCAACTCCCCCCCACCGGCTGTCCCTCCCCTATTTCCCCCCAACAGACCCCAGTGTGTAGTGCTCCCCTCCCTGTGTCCATGTGTTCTCATTGTTCAACACCCGCCTATGAGTGAGAACATGTGGTGTTTGATTTTCTGTTCTTGTGTCAGTTTGCTGAGAATGATGGTTTCCAGGTTCATCCATGTCCCTAAAAAGGACACGAACTCATCATTTTTGATGACTGCAAAATATTCCATGGTGTATATGTGCCACATTTTCCCTGTCCAGTCTATCATCGATGGGCATTTGGGTTGGTTCCAGGTCTTTGCTATTGTAAACTGTGCTGCAATGAACATTCATGTGCATGTGTCCTTATAGTAGAATGATTTATAATCCTTTGGATATATACCCAGTAATGGGATTGCTGGGTCAAATGGAATTTCTATTTCTGGGTCCTTGAGGAATCGCCACACTGTCTTCCACAATGGTTGAACTAATTTACACTCCCACCAACAGTGTAAAAGTGTTCTTATTTCTCCACATCCTCTCCAGCATCTGTTGTCTCCAGATTTTTTAATGATCGTCATTCTAACTGGCGTGAGGTGGTATCTCAATGTAGTTTTGATTTGCATTTCTCTAATGACCAGTGATGATGAGCATTTTTTCATATGTTTGTTGGCCTCATGTATGTCTTCTTTTGTGAACTTTGTTCATATCCTTCGCCCACTTTTGAATGGGCTTGTTTTTTTCTTATAAATCTGTTTTAGTTCTTTGTAAATTCTGGATATCAGCCCTTTGTCAGTTGGGTAAGCTGCAAAAATTTTTTCCCATTCTGTTGGTTGCCAATTCACTCTAATGACTGTTTCTTTTGCTGTGCAGAAGCTGTGGAGTTTGATTAGGTCCCATTTGTCTATTTTGGCTTTTGTTGCCAATGCTTTTGGTGTTTTGGTCATGAAGTCCTTGCCTATGCCTATGTCCTGAATGGTTTTGCCTAGATTTTCTTCTAGGGTTTTTATGGTGTTAGGTCTTATGTTTAAGTCTTTAATCCATCTGGAGTTAATTTTAGTGTAAGGTGTCAGGAAGGGGTCCAGTTTCTGCTTTCTGCATATGGCTAGCCAGTTTTCCCAACACCATTTATTAAACAGGGAATCCTTTCCCCATTGCTTGTTTTCATCAGGTTTGTCAAAGATCGGATGGTTGTAGATATGTTGTGTTGCCTCCGAGGCCTCCATTTTCTGTTCCATTGGTCTATATCTCTGTTTTGGTACCAGCACCATGCTGTTTTAATTACTGTAGCCTTGTAGTATAGTTTGATGTCCAGTAGTCTGATGCCTCCCACTTTGTTCTTTTTGCTTAGAATTGACTTGGCTATGCCGGCTCTCTTTTGGTTCCATATGAAGTTTAAGGTGGTTTTTTCCAGTTCTGTGAAGAAGGTCATTGGCAGCTTGATGGGGATAGCATTGAATCTGTAAATTACTTTGGGCAGTATGGCCATTTTCATGATATTGATTCTTCCTAACCATGAACATGGAATGTTTCTCCATCTGTCTGTGTCCTCTCTTATTTCGTTGAGCAATGGTTTGTAGTTCTCCTTGAAGAGGTCCTTTACGTTCCTTGTTAGTTGTATTCCTGGGCATTTTATTCTCTTTATAGCAATTGTGAATGGCAGTTCGTTCTTGATTTGGCTCTTTTTAAGTCTGTTATTGGTGTATAGGAATGCTTGTGATTTTTGCACATTGATTTTGTATCCTGAGACTTTGCTGAAGTTGCTTATCTGTTTCAGGAGATTTTGGGCTGAGATGATGGGGTCTTTTAGATATACAATTATGTCGTCTGCAAATAGAGACAATTTGACTTCCTCCTTTCCTATTTGAATACCTTTTATTTCTTTTTCTTGCCTGATTGCTCTGGCTAGAACTTCCAGTACTATCTTGAATAGGAGTGGTGAGAGAGGGCATCCTTGTCTAGTGCCAGATTTCAAAGGGAATGCTTCCAGTTTTTGTGGATGGGCATCATTTCTAAGACAAGGCTTGAGGGAGCATCTTCCCAAGGAAAGAATAAAAGGAACAATAGCAAAAACACAATTCATTGTATAAGATTTCAAATTCACAAAAATAGAATAGACCCCATCCACCCATCCCTTAGATTTGAAAAATAATCTACATTTTGCCACACAAGCTAGGTGAAAGGCCCCGTTTTTTTTTTTTTGTTGTTGTTGTTTTGTTGTTTTTTGTTTTTTTTTTTGAGATGGAGTCTTGCTCTGTCACAGGCTGGAGTGCAGTGGTACAATCTCGGCTCACTGCAACCTTCACCTCCTAGGTTCAAGCGATTCTTCCACCTCAGCCTCCTGAGTAGCTGAGACCACAGGCGCGTGCCACCACGCCCGGCTAATTTTTTTGTATTTTTAGTAGAGATGGGGTTTCACCGTGTTGGCCAGGATGGTCTTGATCTCTTGACCTCATGATCCGCCCACCTTGGCCTCCGAAAGTGCTGGGATTACAGGTGAAAAGCACTTTTAATAAGATGACTCTGTATTAGGCTCTACTGGTGATTCCAAAAGGACTGGATAGATCCCTCCATTTCTCCTTTTCCAGAAACAGGATCTTCTTTCTCCCCTTCTTTGAGAAGGTACCTTGGTTCTAATGGGAGTGAGTTGCAGAGCTGTAGACCAACCTCTATCACTGCTGGAGGAAGACAGTTTCACAGACATGCTGGACAGGCAGCCTCCTTGTAAAGTATAGAGAGCATTACTGTTGCTGTAATCAGGTTTGCATTCTGCGTGTATGGCTTTTATTTAAATGCTGCCTTGGTGAACAATAACTCAGTCATCACGTGGCTGGTGTAGTATGGGCATCTTTAACAAATGGATTGGACACAATGGGCACCTTAGTTAAGATGCTGTACCATATCAGTTATCTGTTGTCACCCACATCTATTACTTGGCAATCATCTGGTGAATGGTAGACCTGATTGTAAAAATAGATTGGAATTTTATCTGCTTTCTTCCTTTTTCCCTATTAGCCCCAGTCGCTGGGAAGGAGTGTGTTTTAGGCAGTATGCCCTGAGTGGCAATTTACAAGGCAGGGAAAATTAAAAACAAAAAACAAAAAACAAAGAGTGCTTAGACTAGTAACCCATGGAATTTAAACTCGTGGTGCATATTTTTGGATTACAAAATAATTGATCGAGTTTATGAAAGAAGAATAAGTCATTTCTGGGAAGAAAATCTTTTTTAGCATTCAGTAATGAGGCCAACTGAGGTTTACCAAAGTTAGAATAGTGCTGTTTTTGTTAAAGAGGAAGTGATTGGGTACAGAGGAAAGCATTTTGGATTGTTAGGAGTGGTATTGGGCAAGGCGCTTCACATACCTCTGAGCCTCAGTTTCCTTACCTGTATCATCTGCAAGATGCTCTTAGTCTCTATTTATTTATTTATTTTTCAGCTAGAGTCTCACTCAGTCGCTCAGGCTGGAATGCAGTGGCATTATCATAGCTCACTGCAACCTTGAACTCCTGGGCTCAAGAGATCCTCCCACCTCAGCCTCCCAAGTAGCTGGGATGACAGGCACGTGCTATCATGCTGGCTAATATTTGTATTTTTTTGTGTGTGACGGAGTCTTGCTCTGTTGCCAGGGTGGAGTGCAGTGGCGTGATCTCAGCTCCCTGCAACCTCTGTCTCCCTGGTTCAAGTGATTCTCTTGCCTCATCTTCCTGAGTAGCTGGGATTACAGGCATGTGCCACTACGCCCAGTTAATTTTTGTATTTTTAATAGAGACGAGGTTTCACCATGTTGGCCAGGATGATCTCAATCTCCTGATCTCGTGATCTGCTCTCCTTTGCCTTCCAAAGTGCTGGGATTACAGGCGTGAGCCACCGCGCCTAGCTAATTTTTGTATTTTTTCTAGAGACAGGGTTTCACCATGTTGCCCAGGCTGGTTTTGAACTCCTGAGTTCAAGTGATTCACCTGCCTTGGCCTCCCAAAGTGCCGGGATTATAGGTGTGAGCCACCGCACCTGGCCAGTCTGCTATTTTGTGATATAAGAGAGTTTAATGCACTGTGGTGGTTAAAAACAGTGTAGTGGCCTTTTGGTATCAGATAAAACTGGGTTTCATGCCCGTGTTGCTGCTTGTTTGCTGTGTGATCTTGGGAAATCTCACTCAATCTTTATGTTCTCCATTTTTATCATCTGCAAAACTGGTACAATAGTAACAGCTATAGCCCAGACTTGTTATAAAGATTAAATGTATTGTGCTTAGCACAGGGCTTAGAACATTTAAATTTTCAGTAAATGGAAGCTATGATTATTGTTACATATTTTTGTCCATTTTATACCATATTATACTTAAACAATTAAAGATCCAGGAATGAAAATAAAGCCCTCAACAGAATTTTACAAAAAATTTAGCAAAACATGTCTTCAGCTAGCATCATTTTCCCAAGGCTTTCCTCTGATCTCGTGCTAGCATACATAAAGAAAGGATGCACTACCAGGTCCATGACAAGTATATGGTTCATTTCCAATTTCATGCATTTAAACAACCAACCAGCATCACTTCATGCCTTCTAGGTTCTTGACATTCAACTAGCCTCCCAGGATAAAAAGGCAAATGTGACATTTTTCTTCCTATTACGAGGCTTACGGTGGAGAGAGCAGAAGTAAAGATAGCAATATTGTTGCATTACATTGTTTATCAGGTCTCTCTCACCTTGTGCTTTGTGGAAATCCTATCAGATCTGGAATTCAGCAGTCTGTGCCAGTTTTAAAGTTTGCCCTAAAGTCAGCTTTCTCTGTGATGGTGTTTGGGTCCGATAGACCATTGCTTACATTCTAGGTCCACACAATTTCAGATTCTCCTTGTTGAAGTCTACAATTGGCAGAATTCTTCTCTGCTTAACAAGAGTTTATTTGAGGCCGTGCGCAGTGGCTCACACCTGTAATCCCAGCACTTTGGGAGGCTGAGATGGTGGATAACGCGGTCAGGAGTTCAAGATCAGTCTGATCAATGTGGTGAAAGCCCGTCTGTACTGAAAATACAAAAATTAGCTGGGCATGATGGCGTGGTACCTGTAGTCCCACCTACTTGGAAGGCTGAGGCAGGGAGAATCACTTAAACCCAGGAGGTCGAGGTTGTAGTGAGCCGATATCGTGCCACTGCACTCTAGCCTGGTGACAGAGTGAAACTCCATCTCAAAAAATAAAAAGTTTATTTGAAAGACCATTGGAAACAAACTTGAAAAATGTAGATTTTTGTGCAGTTACTTGAAACAAGCAAGCAAACAAAGCAAGAAGAGGGGGCAGACTGGTTCCACTTTAAAAAATAATGATAAACATAGCTAACTTAAACTGAGTACTCACTATTTGCCAGGAAGTGGCTTAAGGTCTTCGTATATAATAATCTATTAATCCTCACAACAGCCATGTTAAGTAGATTCTACCATAATCCCTGTTTAACTGGTGAGAAACCCGAGGGACAGGTAGAGTGAGTAATTTGTTGGTCACACAACTAGTAAGCTGGGATTTGATCTCGTGCAATGTGACTCAGAACCGGGCTCATAATCAGTTGTTTCTGAATGGCACAAGATACTTGGAATAGTTTTCCATTGTTTTATTAAATATTGAACTTGAGAAAATTAAATCCCAGCAGGTTGCAAATATAATTCAAACTTTTATTAAATGTCAGAATACTGTATCCTTGGATACGTTTTGCTCCTGGGCAATTATCCAGGTTTGGAGCACATATTTAAGTATTTGCCGCCGTGATTATTGCATTGATTTACAGTGGCAAATCAGATTACACAGTGAGGAGAATTAAGTTACTGACACACACTTTCAGGAGGACACCTTTTGATTTTGGTGTGTGAATTCAAATGTTACCTCATAACCATCAGCTCTTCTCCCCAGCCTGGGTATTTCCTTTGAACTACTTGCTGTATTGAAAAAGTTGTCATCCGACTTGGAACTTGTGAGTTCCAAAAGGGAAATAAAAGAGCTTTTTCTGCCTGTCTTACTCTACGATACTAGAAACAGTCATTTTGTAAGTCTATGAGTCCTCCAAGGGGCATCCACGTTACTTACTTCTTGTCCCTTAAAATGATCCTGACCACAGGTTCTCCTCAGTTACAAAATCAGTCGTGGCAGGAAGTATTATATATACGTCACCTCTGGAATTTGTTCATGCTCTCCGCCTGGGTGTCCAGCAATAAGGTCCCTGAGCCCTTCCTCAGTGTCAGGCCTTCCTTGCCCAGTGCTACCCGGCAACCTCCTTCCTGACACTAAAATAGAGTCTGCCATAAGAGTCTCTTGCCACCGTGGCCCTCCCTTTGGGAAGAAGCTTCACGTGTTCACTCTCAACTCAGCCTGATTTCACTGTTCTTTGAGGAGAATGCTGTAAGACTGAGTCTGACTCCTTCTGTTTCCAGAATCAAGGGCGAACTATAAGCTGGGAATGTTGGGCTGAATGCTCAGGCTGCCTATGGAGGCAGTTACAGAAGTACGTCCTGAAGACAGGCTAGAGGGGCCATGGTGCTCATGATTCTAGAAAAGCAGTAAAAGGTCAGGTACAATGGCTCGTGCCTATAATCCCAGCACTTTGGGAAGCCGAGACAGGCTGAATCACTTGAGGCCAGGAGTTTGCGACCAGCCTGGCCCACATGGTGAAACTCCATCTCTATTAAAAATACAAAAATTAGCTGAGTGTGGTGGTGCGCACCTGTAGTACCAGCTACTCAGGAGGCTGAGGCAGAAGAATTGCTTGAACCTGGGAGGCGGAGGTTGCAATGAGCCGAGATTATGCCACACTCCAGCCTGGGCAACAGAGTGAGACTCAGTCTCAAAAAAAGAAAAAAAAAAAAGGAAAAAAGTTAAGCATTACCAAACAAAGAAAGAGAAGAAATACCATTAGCCTAGAGGTGAAATGATGGGTTTGCTGTCCAAAAGCACAGGTAGACAGAGGTGCAAGGTTGAAACTGGGGCTGAAATGAATGGTTGGTGAACAGAGTGCAGGCAGGGATGGAGGAGGGGGCAGGTGGCAGGGAGTGAATCTTGCAGGTCTTGTTACCCTTTTACAGGACAGTGAGTGGCACCTGTCAGACTGGATGCAGGACCTTGAAGTTTGTAGCTGGCCTGGCTTATCTCCTGGTTCACTGTGCCCATCCCTGCCTGCCCTTTGCTGCCAAGGCTCTAGCAGACCTCCTGCCTGCCAGAGTCTGGGCTCTGTCCCATTTTCAGTTTAATAGAATTGATGTTACTCAGTGCTCCCAGGACACATGGCATTGCACTGTTTGGCTCTGGCCCTGCTTTCAACAGAAGGGGGAAAGAAAAGAGGACTGCCAACAAGGCTATTTCCTTCCACTGCAGCCCCACGGTGCCTCCTGCTTCTTCTGAGTGATAAGTCTGAAAGGTTCTGAGTAGAATTTTTTAATTAAAATATTTAATGTTTTCTATCATAGAACATAAATAATGGGGAGAAGAAATCATCTCTAATTAAAGTCAGCAAGTGTTTATTGAATGTCTAGTACCTACCAACATTACTTACATCCCTGACCTTATTATAAAGGTCACAGAGGCAAAAATAATATAAAATGTGGTTCCAGACTTTAAGGGCATATCCAAAAGTCATTATGACTTAAAATCATCTAATGCATATAGAAATGTAACTAATATTACAAGATGGCTCATGGGTTTACGTATTTCCTGACTCAAATCATGCTGACTGAAACATAAACCACACGGAGAACATTCGTTTTAGTTTCACTTTCCAGCACCAGGCTTTAAAAGAATTCTTTTTTTTCCAACTTTATTGAGCTGTAATTGACAAGTCAAAATTATACATATTCAAGGTGGGCAACTTGATGTTTTGATACATGCATAAGTTGTATAATGATTACCACAATGAAACTGCTAGCATGCCTATCACCTCACATTGTTACCATTTTCTTTTTCTTTTTATTTGTGGTAAGAACACTTAAGATCTACCTTTTTAGAAAATTTCAAGTGTACACTGTAGTCTTAAACACAGTCATCATGATGCACATTAGATCTCCAGGACCCATTCATCTTACCTAGCTGAAACTTTATACCCTTTGGCAAACATCTCCCTATTTCCTCCTCCTATCCTCACCCCTGTGACCTTGGCAACCACCATTTTACTCTCTGCTTCTGTGAGTTTTATTTTAGATTCCATATACAAGTGAGAACATGCAGTATTTGTCTTTCTGTATCTGGCTTATTTAACTTAGCGTAATGTTTCCCAGCTTCATACAGGTTGTTGCAAATTTCCTTCTTTTTATGGTTGAATGATATTCCATTGTGTATGTATACATACACAATGGAATATATATATGTATATATGTATATGTATGTATGTATTTATACCACATTTAAAAAGAATTCTACTTTTAAACTCTTTCTATGAATCCTTGGAGTTATAACTAGTGATAAAACACACACACACACACGCTTGTACTTTGAATTACTATCAAGTCAGATCAACCATAAAGTTGGCCAATGAATAGCTAATAACTGGCTGGCTGATCAGCCCATATATTCCTTGGCAAATTGGATCAAACCACAGAAAAGTAGTCTCAGATAAAGTGAACAATATAACATAATTTCCTTTCTCATAGAAAGAGGCTCTATTTAATTTTCACACCCCTGTGTCTGTTGTCCTTTCATGAAATACAGTAGTCTGCTTCTCAAAACGTCGCTGCTGGTGAAAGACATGCATTTACTTTTTTACTACATTCTTAATTTCTGGTCTATAGGAATAAACTATGCCTCTGGGAAAGAATTGCACTGCATGGATACACTTTGTGAAGGTAAACATACAGAGGCATTCTGCTTTCTGTTAATTAATTATAGTGATGCCAAGTTTTCATAGGAAACCAGTTTTGCTTTTGAACACCAGGGAGATCTTTTGAGCATAAGAAATATTTCAATTTAGGAAAACTATAGCACAGCCAAGAGTCCAAATGTAATAAGTGAATTACAGTTGGTCTAAAAAATTGGATGCATTAGGAATTGGTCCATGAATGTTCAGTAAATACAACTAGATCCCTGAAAATATTTTCTCGAAGCTAAAGACAACTCTGAAAGTTGGGATTTGTTCCAGCATTTTCCCAGGAGTGGGAATTCAGATGCTTGGGCTGGGACTGTGGGAGCTGAGAGAGGCTGGAGTGGTGAGCAGCCCGCTGGGCAGAACCTCGCCTGGCTGGTGAGAGATCGATGTTCCCTGGCTCCAAATGGAGACTGACTCTTGACATTTTTGCAGAGTGGGAGTTTGAGCTTCCTCTTGTTTTTATTCATTACAAAGTCATTTATGAATGCGCACTAACTGTGACATGACCTTGTTGGTATATTTAAAGCAACCCTAGGCTGGTGGGGTTAAAGATTTCATTGTACACACAGATGCAGCTTGTCAGCAGGAATGTAGAGTCTGGCAGGGTTAGAGGCAATGGACCTGAGGGCTGAGTCACCCTGCAGAGCATGCCAGATAACCCCTCCCCACCCTATGCAATGAGTTCTATTCTAGTGCCATTCACAACTCTGCACGATCTATACTGTTTCTGCCTTGGGCTTGTGTGCAATTGTCTGCATGGAGGCATAGTTGGTAATAAAAGAATGATGGAAATTAGAATGGTTACTTAAAGTGAAAACACCAAAGTCTGGGTTCTCTGAGCCCTCCCAAAGGTGTTTACTCTTTGACTTCTAGAAATCAATTCCACAGAAATACTCAACTGTCCACAAATGCTATGTGGAGGCTGAGGTCGGAGGATCACCTGAGTCCAGGTGGTTGAGGCTGCAGTGAGCCATGATCAAGCCACTGCACTCCAGCCTGGGTGACAGAGCGAGACGCTCCCTAAATAAATAAATTAATTAATAATAACAAAGACAAATTGGAAACAACATAAATTGGAAGGGGCCATAAATTATGACAGGGATTCCCAACGGGTACCAGTCCGTGGCCTGTTAGGAACTGGCCGTAGAGTAGGAGGTGAGCTGCAGGCAGGCCAGCATTACCGCCTGAGCTCCACCTCCTGTCAGATCAACGGCAGGCATTAGAGTCTCAGAGGAGCGTGAACACCATCATGAACTGCACACACAAGGGATCTAGGCTGCGTGATCCTTATGAGACTCTAATGATGCCTGATAATCTGTCACTGTCTCCCATCACCCCCGGATGGGACCGTCTAGTTGCAGATAAACAAGCTCAGGGCTCCCACTGATTCTACATTATGGCGAATGTGAAATAATAACAGAAATAAAGTGCACAATAAATGTAATGTGCTTGAATCATCCTAAACCCCCCCACTACCCTGTCCTATGTAAAAATTGTCTTCCACGAAACTGGTACCTAGTGCTAGAAAGGTTGGGAACTGCTGAATTATGAACTATTTATGCAATGAAGTATTATGTAGCTATGAAAAACAGCTAGGCAGCTTTATGGATAAAAATATCCATCATAGATTGCTAAGGAATGGCGTGTGTGTGTGTGTGTGTGTGTGTGTGTAAAATGTCATTTCTGCATTTTAAAAAACTATGCGTGTGAAGCAGGGTTGCAGTGTTACCTTTGGAAAGTGGAGTTGGACCAGGTAAAGGAAGGACCAGCGCTTCATTGTTGTTGTTGTTTTTGAGACAGAGTCTCCCTCTGTCACCCAGGCTGCAGTGCAATGGCATGATCTTGGCTCGTTGCAACCTCCGCCTCCTGGGTTCAAGTGATTCTCCTGCCTCAGCCTGCTGAGTAGCTGGGAACAGGTGCTCACCACCATGCTTGGCTAATTTTTATACTTTTAGTGGAGACAGAGTTTCAGCATGTTGGCCAGGCTGGTCTTGAACTCTCGACCTCAGGTGATCCACCCACCTTGGCCTCCTAAAATGCTGGGATTACAGGCATGGGTCACTGTGCCCAGCCAAGACCAGCACGTCGGCTTTCTACATTTCTGTAGAACTAGAATTTTTGCAATTAATATTGTTACTTCTGCAACTAAATATACATTTGAAAAAGGAGATTAAATAACTGAAGAGTTACAGTCAAAATTCCCAGAGTAATCCTGGGATTACAAAATAGCCAAAGTGTACATATCCATAGCTAGAGACGGAGGTTCTATGGTAGCTCTAGGCTATTGGATGAAACATTTCATCATCAAAGTATACGGTCATGTGTTGCTTAAAAACTGGGATACATTCTGAGAAATGCATTGTTAGGCAATTTCGCCCTTGTACAAACATTATAGAATGTACCTATCAAATGTAGTTGGTATAGCCTACCACACCCTAGGCTGTATGGTATAGCCTATTGTTGCTAGGCTATGAACCTGTGTGACATATTACTCTACTGAATACAGTAGCTAATTGTAACACAATGGTAACTATTTCAGTTCTAAACATAGAAAAGGCACACTAAAAATATAATATTAAAGATAAAGAATGGTACCTGTATAGGGCACTTACCATGAATGGAGCTTGCAGGACTGGAAGTTGCTCTGTGTGAGTCAGTGAGGGAGTAGTGAGTGAGTTTAAAAAACGGTTTGACTTTTGTAATAACACTCAGCTTAAAACCAACATAAGCAGAAAGTACTTGTGTATAGCTGTGCAAAAGTACTTTCTTTCTTTATATCCTTATTCTAGAAGCTTTTTTCTATAGATTTTTTTTAACTTATTAAACTGTTTGTTAAAAACTAAGATACAAACACACACGCTAGCCTAGGCCTACACAGGGTCAGAATCATCAGTAAAACTGTCTTCCACCTCCACATCTTATCCCCCTGGAAGGCCTTCAGGAGCAGTAACAAGCATGGAGTGTCACCTCCTGTGATAACAATGCCGAAGGACCTGCCTGAGGCTGTTTTACAGTTAACTTGGTTTTTTGTTTGTTTTTTATATATAAGTGGAAGGAACACACTGCAAAATAAGGATAAAAACACAGTAAATACATAAACCAGTAACAGTCATTTAGTATCAAGTATTATGCACTGTACATAATTGTATGTGCTGTACTTTAATACAACTGACGGTGCAGTCGGTTTCTTTACACCAGCATCACCACAAGCACAGGAGTAAAAGTTATGACAGCTACGAGCTCACTAGGTGACAGGAGTTTTTCAGCTCCGTTACAATCTTATGGGACCACCTATATGCAGTCAATCATTGATTGAAATGCGATGTGGTACATGAGTGTATTTCTAGAATTCATGTTCTGTCTTCTAAGAGAAGATGGGACTATTAAGTCCAAACTGTGTATTGGGCTGGCCCTTTTCTTCTATCAGTGTAATTGTGCTACCAATAATGCACTATTATTCATTTCCTATTTTACAGCTTACAAAGCACTTTTCCCACCTTGAATAATAGTTACAACAAACCTGTAATGGGCTATCCTTATTTTCAGAAAAAGTAATTGAGGTTTAGGGAAATTAGTTTATGTGCTCTAAATGACACAAGTAGTTAGGGCAAAACTTCAGAAGGAGTCAAATAGGGATTCTCTCCCCAAGCAGGCCATGAATTCTAGGCAAGTCACTGTTTTCTAGGTCTTGGGTTTCTCAACTATACAACAGGGGTGGGGAAGTGTTCTAAGTATGAAATTATACAATTGTTTAAATGAAACTGAGTAGCCCGTCCCTACCCACCACCCTTCAATTAACTTTGGAAGAATTCCCTGGATGTGGTTGAAGATATTTATGTTGTGTAGACATGTCAGACATCCTTCTATTCGCATATTTAGGTGTAGGGTAAAAGGCTATCTACTGTGAATTGATTAAAAGGACGGATTCTGTTCTTGCAGATTGGTTGGAAAGAACCCGAGGGGACGTGGGCACACCCTCCCTTCCTGGGCCTCTTCCCCAGGTGGCCCCTGTGGGAGATCAGGAAGCTCCCAGACATGGGACATCTAACTCACTCAGGTGATCACGGCACAGAGAGGTAAGGATTTCGCTTGAATTTAGAGGGATGGTTTTGTACAGATCTGGTTGGTACATAGTAACTCTAAATAAATAAATATTTATAAAACAATTGGATTTGTTGTGCTGTTTGGTAATGGGTCAGAGTAACACAAATGGACTTTTCTTATGACTGAGCTGTCACCTCAGTCTTATTGTTAATACCATCTGTCAAACCACGGAATCCTAATCTTTAATTAATCAACAAAATTTTATGAGCCTATGCCCAAAGGGCCAGGCTTTAAGCCATGAGTGTTGTTATTATTCAGGAGATGACTGCCATTGAAAAGATGTCTTGTTACTTCGGTTTCCAAGAGGAGGGGCCTTTATTGTGGTTTCCATGAAGGAATGGTTGAGGCAGGGTAAGCAGGCTAGTGTGAACACTTCCCATGGGCTCTGGGGTATAGAGGCTGTCTCTATTAGTTAGTCTGATACCTGGCCCTGGGTGGTTAGAGTATAGTGGCTCCACCTGTGAGAGCCCAATAAAGGAGGGGATTGGGGCTTGGAATCTGAATTGGTTGGTTTGCATATGAAAGACAGACATTCTTCACTATCTCTAGGAATTGGCCCAGCCCTGAGAGGGCCAGTCTCTCCAGGGTCAGCAAGGCCCCAGCTGTCAGAGCACCAGAATAAAAAGACATGCTTAATACAGGCTGATATAAATTAGGTTAGCCTTAAAAGGAAACACAGAATTGGCAAGTGGGAGTGCTAGAAAAAATATGGATATATAACTTATCACTCTGTATAATGACACGTGTACCAACACATACGACAAATCCGTTGTGGGTCACTGGTTTGGCATTAGTGAGTGGGGGAAAGGCTTTTATGTGTTTTTTTTTCCTGCTGAGATCACTAGGTTACCTTGTCATTTAAGGTAATGTATTTATTTAGTTTTCCTGCAATTGAAGTATACAATTACCAGGTGACAGTGGGTTCATAAGCATGGTGTTTCTAGCCCCTCCTACCTCACCCCCATATGTATACATACATATTCTTGCTTGTTTAAAGGTAGTATTTCATTACCCACCTTTTTTTCAAGATACAGGAAGACAAACACAATTCTAATATTAGTACTATGGATATACTCAACAAAAACATATCATGAAGATATATTTATCGTATCATTGCCCCTCCAACATCACAATACCTGCCCCTTCCCTGTGTAGTTAGAGGGACAGCTTCCTGAAAAGTATATAAGCTCACATACTTTATTTTTGTTCAGGAATGACATATGTAGAGACGTTATTAGAATCAATAGATTTTTTTTTTTGAGATGGAGTCTTGCTCTGTCACTTAGGCAGGAGTGCAGTGGTGCAATTTCAACTCACTGCAACCTCTGCCTCCTGGGTTCAAGAAATTCTCCTTTCTCAAGCTACTCCTCCTGAGTAGCTGGAATTACAGGCACATGCCATCATGCCCAGCTAAGTTTTATATTTTTAGTAGAGATGGGGTTTCACTATATTGGTCACACTGGTCTCGACCTCCTGACCTTAGGTGATCCACTGGCCTTGGCCTCCCAGAGTGCTGAGATAACAGGCATGAGCCACTGCCCCCAACCAGAATCAATAGATTTGTTTGCTATAATTCATGGTACCCTTAAGTGAGTCTCTGAAAAATTAGCTTCCATGTATGACTTAACACTGGCCTTATTCTTACAGATGTATCATTTATAGAATGATAAATGTCACTGACTCTTCTCTTATACACACACACACCTGGGCAGGCAAGTGACAGGTGCCACCCATGCTCTGATCTCAGGCCAGCTGATGTAGAGCATGAGGGGGTTGCACTGCTTCTTTTTCCATGGGCTGAGAACTTCCTTTCATGTGGGGCTGGCAAGGCAATGCTTATATATACAAACATGCTTTTTTTTTTTTTTTTTAAATACCTACACTCATTTGCCACTTCACCCAGAGAAGCAACAGGTCTCAGGGCCAGAAGTTCTTTCTGCTGGAGGGGTCCAAATTAATCCTTTATACACAGCAAATTCATTTCTTTCATGATCTCATTCACTGCTGCATAACCACCCTTCCTCCAAATCTCCCCAAGTAGTGCTAATTAGTCACATGGAGCCCGATTTCTAATAACAAATGAATGTATTTTTTTCCTTGTCATCACCTTACTAACAAGGGAAAGAAGCCCCCAAAGCCAGAGCAACAGAGACTAGATCAGGCATAATTTAGCTTCTCTTGAATCCTTTGCTCTACATACCTAACCCCAGTTGTGTTCTTAACACCTTTCACTTTTATGACGCCAAGAGTAAGGATATAAATATTCTTCAGTTTCTCCTTCCTTTCTTTTTTCACGTTTTTTTTTTTTTTTGGCTGTTTTTCTATAAAGTCTTCATTACCAGTCCACATTCCCCTGGATTTAATAACTGAGTTCCTTTTCTTTCTTCTAGTTAGCCTTGATGTCTTTCCTTTCTTCTGTACAATAGTCCTCCTCTGGATCAATAATGGTTACCTGCTTTAAAAGTAACTCTCAAAAAAAAAAAGAAAAGTAACTCTCAAAAGACTTAGATCCTTTTTCAGAGTCCAAAGGCAACCTCTGGGGTCTTGGTAGCTTGGGTTCTGGTAATGAGAGCAACAGCAACATATGCTTTATTCTGTTAAATGCCAGGTGAAAATCCATTCTGATTGAATTCAAAGTGCAGTTGAAAGAAAAAAAAAAAAGTCTTCACAGAAATAACTCATGGTTTTGTACAAACCTGAAGAACTCACTAGATATATCTTTCCTGTGACTGTAACAGACAGAATAATCTGCACTTGGGTTTCTCTGTTGCTTTCTAGAGCATCCACTATAGTAATTCTCACATCTTTCCAGTTTCTGGATGGCAGATAAAGGGCACCTTGGGTAAGGGAGTGAGGGCTCAGGTAAAATAAATAACCCAAGAGAGAGGCAGCCAAACTCCCCGGAGGGCCAGCTCAGACATTCACTCTCCAGTTGTGAAGAATGTTCATTTTCATATCTTTTGTAATTCCATCAACCTTTGGAGCATTCTCAAAGAGGGAGCAGGGTCAGGGAGGAGGAGAGTCGCGGTGAGAGCTTCAGGCGACCTGTCTGTACAAGGAAGTAGCTTAACCACTGTATTAGTTTCCAATTGCTGCTATATCAAAGTACTACCAACTTAATGATTTAAACAAAGAGCATTTATTATCTTACAGTTCTGTAGGTCAGAAGTCCGAAATGAGTCTTACCGGGCTAAAGTGTTAGCGAGGCTGCGTGGCTTCTGGAATCTCTTAGGGGGAATCCATTTCCTTGCCTTTTACACCTTCTGGAAGTTTTCATGTGCATTCCTTGGTTCACGGCCACCTTTCTCCATCCTCAAAGCCAACAGGGTTGCACTCTCTGACTCTCTGATGTCACGTTTCTCTCGTTCTCAAGCTATAGCTGGGAAAATTTCTCTGGTTTTAAGAACTCACGTGATCCTATTGGAGCCACGTGAATAATCCAGGATACTCTCCCCATTTCAAGATTCTCAATCACAGCTGCAGAGTCCTTTTTGGCACTTCAAGTGACCTATTCATAAGTTGGGGAGGGGGAAGTCAATTATTCTATCCTACCAAACCACAAAATGGATACCCTCACTGAGATGGAAAAAGCAAGCTTCTACTTTGTGTGAGCAAGTCAGGAGGGCCACACAAGCTCCGGAGGCAGTTTCCAGGAGCTCCTGGTCAATGGTATGGAGAATGACAGGACCATCCAGAGCTGGTAGAAGAGAAAGGGTTCCCGTGACGTGACCCCTGGGGCCTGCAGCCGATCAGTGTCCATAGAGAGGTTAAAGCAAGAATCAAGCTTCTTGGGTCTGAGGGGCAAATAGAAGGCAAACCAAAATAAATAAAATATAATAAATAAAAAATAAATATTAAGAAAATTGAAGTAAAATAAAAAATGTTAATTTTTGGAGAACTTTGGCAGTCAAAAGAGGGAGAGGAATCATTCTGTATCTAGAGAAGATGGGACGATTCAAGCTTTTTTTTTTTTTTTTTTTTACTTTAAGTTCCAGGATGCAAGTGCAGCATGTGTAGGATTGTTACACAGGTACACACGTGCATGGTGGTTTGCTGCACCTGTCAACCCATCATCTAGGTTTTAAGCCCCACATGCATTAGCTATTTGTCCTAATGCTCTTCCTCCCCTCGCACCTCCCACCCTCTGACTGGCCGCAGTGTGTGATGTTCCCTCCCTGTGTTCATGTGTTCTCATTGTTTAACTCCCACTTATGAGTGGGACATGCGGTGTTTGAAGTTTTTTTGAAGGTAGAGAAAACTCATGTATGTTTGAAGAAGGGATATGAAGAAGAGACCAAAGTCACCCTCAAAACTGAAATTGAGGTTTTAATGTGAATTTTTAAATTGTCATTATTAATATTATTATTGATTGCCTGTAATAAAATTTCATGTGTCACAGACTGATGTGATGCCAAATAAAATAGGATTTTTAACAATATCCCATTGCAGCTGAGGGTCCTTCTCACTCCTCATGTTTCACCATCATTGCTAGATTACTTCTTAATCGCCCTTCTTCCGTCGTGTCATTATCCTTCTCTCCATGGCCTAAGATCTTGTGTTTCTCCTGTTGTTCAAATCTTCTGCAGCCTGAATCAAATCAATATTTCCAAACTTAGCCTGAACTTTTTATTACAAACTCTCCTCTCTGGCAGGACCCGGACGCTCAATGTCGTGTGTATATACCTTGTTCATTACTATCTCTGAGTTCACATGGATTTCCATTCCCCAAATACTCTTCTTCCTCTCCACCGATTTACTCATTTAGATCTTTGAGAGCTTAAATCCCATTAATACTTTGGCTATCTCTATTTATAAGAGTCCTCCTTTCTTTGAACACATTAACATTTACTAAACACGTTATAGGTCAGTAGATAACGTCCATGAGGTCCAATCATCACACCCACCCATCTTCCTGCAACGTCACTACATTCTCAGTTCTTTCTACTGTTACTGTGGATGAACTATGTGTGTGCCTACCTAACAGCCTCTCCACTTATCTGCCAGATCCCGTCCCCTCCTGCCCACTCACAGACTTTGCTCCTGGAAGTCTCCCTCTCTTTTCTTGTATCAAGTTTTCCATCTCTCAATAATCATTCTCATCAGCATACAAATATACTGCTTTCCCCCGTCCTCAGTAAAACAAACGCTCTCTTAATGCCACTTTCACTGCTAGCTGTTACTCCTTCTTCTTCCCTTTATGGCAAAACTCCTTGAAAGAGTTTTGCCTATATTCACTGCTATAACTTCTCTTTCCATTCTCTCTTGAACTAATTCCAAACATACATCCCCAATGTTCTGATTAAACTACTCTTATTAAGGAAACGAAAGACCTGTGTGCTAAATCCAATGCTCAATTACCAGTTCTTATCTTGCTGGACTAATCAGCAACTTTGAGATTCTGATGATTCTCTGCTGTTTGTCACTTTCTTCACTTGGCTCCCAGGATTCCACACTCTCTTACCTCTGGGGCCACTCCTCTTCACTCTCGTTTGTTGGTTCCCATTGATCTCCTAGGCCTCAGCAAAAAGCAGTTTTCCATGTTCCTCTCCTCTTTCTACCAACACCCACCCGCTAGATGACATCATTCAGTCTCATGGTTTAGGTCCCATCTATATGTTGATTATCATGGCTTTCAAATTTACATCTTTAATCTGAACCTCTCCCCTGAACTCTAGACTTGTATATCTTACTGCCCACTCAACATGTCCACTTGGATATCTAATAAATATTTCAATATCAGGAACTCAGTCATTGTACCCCAAACTGGGCTGACATTGTCCCTGCCCTACCCTGTACTTTCTATAGTCTTCCCCATGTCTGTGGATGACAACTCCCCCCAATCCCTTTCTTTCTCATTCACCGCATACTACACATCAGCTAATCCTATTGGTTCTACTTTCACTATCTATCCAGAAACCACCACTTCTCACCACTGTACTTTTATCACCTGGTCTAAAACACTATAATCTCTCTATTAGGTATACAAATAACACTTAAGAGTGCAGGCCCTGGAGTCACACCATGAAGGTTTGAATCCTGGCACTACCTCTTACTAAGAGTAGGATGTTGAGAAAGTTTTTTGACCTCTCTGAGCATTGGCTACCTCATTTGTAAAATGGGGATAATAGTAACAACAATATTACAGCTTCTACTACTACTAATTTTTACAAGGACTAAATAAGAAAAACGTATAAACTGCTTAACAGTGCCTTGCAAATAGTATGTGATCCACACACATTTGCTGTATACTATTATGCTATAAATCTACGAAAGCTTCATGGCAATAGGTGGAAAGTAGTAGGCAAGATCAGAGAAACTGTGGAAATGGCCATTCTCCCAAGCATAAACCATCCAAATCTTTAAATACCCAAACTCACACTGAACCAGGCTGGGAAATTTTTGTCCCAACCCACTCTGACCTGTGTCTGTTGCTTGGTATGTTGCTTTCTTTGTGCAGCTTTTACCTATAGATTTATAGAATAATAATCCATGACTAACATTTTAATTATGTACTATTTGCTGTCATTGCTTCTCTTTCTTTTGTCTTGAGAAGAATTTCTATAGCTCCTATTTTCCAAATTTTCATTCAGATCCTCAGACAGGCTTAGTCCTGATCCTGGCTGTATGTGGGTTGACCTCCCATTTCAGGATATCATATCTAGTTTGCTCTCACTTTTACCTATTGTAGCATTTAAAAGGGGGCCGTATAAGAACTACAAACCACCGCTCAAGGAAATAAGAGGACACAAACAAATGGAAAAACATTCCATCCTCATGGATGGAAAGACTCAAAATCGTGAAAATGGCCATACTGCCCAAAGTAATTTATAGATTCAATGCTATTTTCATCAAACTACTATTGATATTCTTCACAGAATTAGGAAAAACTACTTTAAAATTCATAAGGAACCAAAAAAGAGCCTGCATAGCCAAGACAATCCTAAGCAAAAAGAACAAAGCTGGAGGCATCACACTACCTGACTTAAAACTATACTACAAGGCTACAGTAACCAAAACAGCATGGTACTGGTACCAAAACAGAAATATAGACCAATGGAACAGAATAGAGATCTCAGAAACAAAACCACACATCTACAACCATCTTGTCTTCGTTGTAGACAAAAACAAGCAATGGGGAAAGGATTCTCTATTTAATAAATGGTGCTGGGAAAACTGGCTAGCCATATACAGAAAACCAAAACTAGACCCATTTTTTTAATACCTTATACAAAAATTAACTCAAGATGGATTCAAGACTTAAATGTAAAACCCAAAACCATAAAACCCTAGAAGAAAACCCAGACAATACCATTCAGGACATAGGTATGGGCAAAGATTTTATGATGAAATCGCCAAAAGTAATTACAACAAAAGCTAAAATTGACAAAGGAAATCTAATTAAACCAATGAGCTTCTGGCCAGGTACAGTGGCTCACACCTGTAATCCCAGCACTTTGGGAGGCCGAGGTGGGCAGATCATGAGGTCAGGAGATTGGGACCATTCTGGCCAACATGGTGAAACCCTGTCTCTATTAAAAATACAAAAATTAGCTGGGTGTGGTAGTGCATACCTGTAATCCCAGCTACTCAAGAGGCTGAGGCATGAGAATCGCTTGAACCCAGGAGGCAGAGGTTGCAGTGAGCAGATATCCACCACTGTACTCCAGCCTGGCAACAGAGCAAGACTCCATCTCAAAGAGAAAAACAAAAACAAAAACATAAACTAACGAGCTTCTGCACAGCAAAAGAAACTACTATCAGAGCAAACAGCCAAGTTACAGAATAGGAGAAAATTTTTGCAATCTACCCATCTGACAAAGGTCTAATATCCACAATTTACAAAGAACCTAAATTTATAAGAAAAAAACAATCTTGTCAAAAAGTGGGCAAAGGATATGAACAGACACTTCTCAAAAGAAGACATTTATGTGGCCAAAAAATATATGAAAAAAAGCTCAACAGCACTCATCATTAGAGAAATGCAAATCAAAACCACAATGAGACACCATGTCATGCCAGTCAGAATGGTGATTATTAAAAAGTCAAGAAACAACAGATCCTGTCAAGGCTGTGGAGAAACAGGAATACTTTTACACTGTTGGTGGGAATGTAAATTAGTTCAACAATTGTGGAAGACAGTGCGGCAATTCCTCAAGGATCCAGAACCAGAAATACCATTGACCCAGCAATCTCATTACTGGGCATATAGCCACAGGAATATAAGTCATTCTGTTATAAAGATACATGCACATGTATGTTTATTGCATCACTACTCGCAATAGCAAAGACATGAAACCAGTCCAAATGGCCATCAATGATGGACTGGATAAAGAAAATGTGGTACATATACTCCATAGAATACTATGCAGCCATAAAAAGGAATGAGATCATATCCTTTGCAGGGACATGGTTGAAGCTGGAAGCCATCATCCTCAGCAAACTAACACAGGAACAGAAAACCAAACACCACATGTGTTCACTCATAAGTGGGAGTTGAACAATGAGAACACATGGACACAGGGAGGGGAACATCACACACTGGGGCCTGTCAGGGGATAGCGAGGAGAGGGAGACCATCATGACAAATAGCTAATGCAAGTGGGGCTTAAAACCGCAGTGACAGGTTGATAGGTGCAGCAAACCACCATGGCATACGTATACCTGTGTAACAAACCTGTATGTTCTGCACATGTATCCTGGAACTTAAGGTAAAAATAAAAAATTTAAAAATAAAAATTAAAAAGGGTGCCCTATAAACCCAGTTAACACTGCAATGAGAGCCATTGTAAATTCTCATTTTATTGACAAAAAGAACCTGGGCTTCTTGGCAAATGTAGTTGATATGGAAAAAGGTAAACTGCTGAGTGAGAATGAAAAAAGCAAGTAATTAAAACTACATCCATGAAATTCAGGACCAAAACAGCCAGACACCTTTCAGAAAAGGAAGTTGATAAATTAAAGTATTTCCTTAAATACTCAGAAAATAACCTTTTATATTTGGGATTCAACTTCAGTGTTTGAAACTCCAGGAATATCTTTTGGCTAAAGACAAGGATTCTTAGGAGAGAATCCCTTTCTGTTGTGTTTTGGTTTCAGCAGGGTTCAGAAGGGCACATGGTGACTTGGCTGGAAAACACTTAGAGACATCTTCCCCACTACCTACCCCCTCCCCAAATTGCCACTCAGTAATCTGAGGCTCTTGGTCACATACAGATTGCAGACACCAAATAAATTAGGCAGATGGAACTCATACGTCAAAGCCACCTACTTGGATTCCTTTTTGGCCATTGGTGCATTTCCTCTCTTTCTTTTTTAATCAGCCTCATAAATCTGACCTTGACAAGGTCCCGCCTCTTTATAGCAGAGTTGGAGGTGAGATGGTAATATGTCCCGAAGGTTTCATTTTCTTCTCCACTTGAGTGACCGTCAATGCCATGTGGCACCCATTCATTATGGGGCTCAGGTGCGGCTGTGAGGAGGCGTGTGCCAAGCCCTGCCAAATTGGTTACTCCTTCCAAAAGAACAGGATGGTTCTCCAAGCACTGCATATCAGATGATTACACTTCACAGTGCCCAGTGAAATCCTGGCATGCCAAGAGCCGTAAGGAACACAACACACTGTTAGGTATTCTTCTGAGTATCTGGTTCATAATAGCTATTTACATACTGGCTAATGACTACCTGGATTTAAATAATTTTTAAAGGAGTTTATCCAAATCAAGAAGTGAAGACAAAATCAGAGTTGTCCAGAATGATAACCTTGTTCTCTGAAGTGGGGGCAAATGCCAATGGCTTTGTGTTGAATTCACCATTTTCAGGGATATCTGACTCAATGTTTGTCTCCTGGTCTTGACAATGGAAATCTGGAATATTGACCTAGCTCATGTGGGCAAAGTATGGATTTCTCATCACTTGCGAAAAGCTGCCTTCTGGCTTCTAGGAGTTACATCTTTGCAGTCTTGGGTCTTTCCTGAGTTTTTGCCATTTTCTCTCTGCCCTTCTTAGAAGGCGGCTGTCTCTTTTTCTCCTTTCCACCAGATGCTGTCCACAGCTGGTTCAATGTCCCCTTGTGCTGTCAGGGATTCCACCCCCTCCGTTCCTTGGTTGGGAAGGGGATGTTCCAGGCACTCCCTTTATTCTCCAAGCTTGATTTGTACCCATGTAATGTGGTAGCTATGGGCAGTCTTTTTCTATAGCGGCTTTTCTATCTAATCCATTTTAAAGATCTTGAGAAATGGAGATACCTTATCATATTCTGGGTGCTTATTTCTGCTATTCACAAAACAGCATTAAACTCCTTTTATAGGCTTATAACAAAATAGCCTATTGAAAGAATATAATGGCCCTCGTGCTTTTGAATGCTCATTTCACTATTACTAAAGATGCTTTATGTTTTTAGGGGCCTGCTAGTAGGTCTTCATGCTTTTCATTAGGGCACAATCCTTGGGAGAGTAATGCTGTGTACCACCTCCAAGACTGTGGCCTGCAAATGTGAGCAGTCACCAAATATTATTGTTGGAGCTGATAAATGACAACGATGACAATAGCTGTTATTTATATTTTGAGTTCTTTTCATAGGTCAGCCTTTGCATTCTTTATGTTGATAAGTGCTTTATATTTATTGTGTGTTTGGATGCTCCTAGCATTCTAAAGAAAGATATTATTCTTATCCCCATTTCACGGATGAGGAAACATGGATGGAGCTGGAAGCCATTACCCTTAGCAAACTAATGCAGTAACAGACAACCAAATACTGCATGTTCTCACTTAAACTCTAGTGTGATTTGGGGAGGCCTGAAGAGGCTAAATGTAAGGCCGGTTGCCTCGCTGGGAGCCAAATGGACACATCCTTCTCTCTCCACGCCTGAAAACTACGTCACCATTCTGAGCGCATTACTCAGCATTTGCCCTCTTCACACGGGCTCCCTGTACCCAGTTCCACATTCCAATCTCAGTCCTGCACCCACCGAAATTTTGAAAAAGCCCGCCAAAGGCCTGCCCTATGGCAGCTTGCCCCGACCAGCCCCTTGCCAGTGCCCAGTCCTTTCATAACCAATGAAACCTCCGCTTTGTTCACCTTGTCCGCACCCAGTCCCTTCATAACCAATGAAATTACCTCCTCTTTGTTTCCCTGCAGCCTATCAAATACCTCCACTCCCTATAAAACCCCGCGCCCCAAGAAGAGAGGCGTGACTTCTCCGGCCCCTCCTGTCGGACCATAGAACCTCATCCAGGAGCTGATTAAATTTCTTTATTCCAATAACTGGCCTCAGTTGCCTCATTTAAACCTTAGTTGCTTCATTCAAACCTTACACTAAGTACTCCCCCATTGCCCAAAGCACACTAGAATTTAAACCCAAGTGTCTCTGATGCCACATCCTAGACTCTATGTTGTACTGTCACTGTGTCATCATAGATTATTAGATTCCCCGGTCTTGTCTTTGAGGACACAGATTTTCTTAGTTTTCACCCCTATTTTCCTTCTCATTGTTTTTTGTGATGCCTCTTCCTCCCATGGAGATCTAAATGCTTGTGCCTCAGAGCCTGGATCTAGACATCTTAGTTTTTCTAGCTAACTTTCTCCTAGGCAATCTCATCAAGTCCCATGAGTTTAATTATCAGTATGCATATAGCACCTATGTGCTGATATACACAAAATCTAAATCTCTAGTCCAGATGCTTCCCTTACTCTCAGGTTCACACATTCAATTGCCTCTCCAACTGAGATTGGCACCACCATTCAAGCACCCACACCAGAAATGTAGCATGGCTTTTGATCACTTCTTTCCCTCATCTGCACTCACAGTAATTTTTTAAAATTCATTTTTATTTTTATTTTAAGTTTGGGGGTACATGTGCACGTTTGTAATATAGGTAAACTCATGTCATGGGGTTTATTGTACAGATTATTTCCTCACCCAGGTACTAAGCCTAGCACCCAATAGTTACTTTTTCTGCCCCTCTCCCTCCTTCCACCCTCCCCTCCTCAAGTAAGCCCCAGTGTCTGTTGTTCCTTTTTTCGGGTCCATGAGTTCTCATCATTTGGCACCCACTTATAAGTGAGAACATGCAGTATTTGGTTGTCTGTTACTGCATTAGTTTGCTAAGGATAATGGCTTCCAGCTCCATCCATGTAGTTCTATGATTTTGACCTCTACCCACTTCTCACTGTTTCCACTGCTGCCTCCTTAGTCCAAGTTACCAATTTCCCATGTGTGCATGATTGCTGTAGCTTCCTGACTGGTTTCTCTGCCTTCGTACTTGACACCTGTAACTTCAATCCATTTTTCACATAGCTGTCTGAGTGACATTGCAAAACATTAATCAACATGTCTCCTGTGCTTAAAACTCTTCAAAGGTTTTCTTTGAACCGAAGTCCAAACTCCATAGTTTGGCCTTCAAGGCCTGCATAATCTGGCATTGACTATTCCTGCAATTTCATGTCACACCACCCGTTCCTCATTCACTACTCTTTGGGTCTCTTTGCAGTTCCTCTGTGACGCAAAGCTCTTTCATGCCTCAGGGCCCTTGCACTGGCTATTCCCTCTGCCTGGAATGCTCTTTCTCTGGCCCATGGGTGCTTAATAATGTTAACGGAATAAATGAGAATAGATGGTTTCTTTTATTTGAATACTAGAAATAACTAATATGAGAGAATAATGTGTCATTAACATTGTATCCATTTGTATTTACAACATTTAAATCATATGGTCTTAAAATGATAGACCTATGGAATTTCTGAAGCATGTTTATGTATTTACGGATGGAGTAGGGAGGATAAGAGAGTGGGAGGAATGAATTTATCATGTGATAACCATGAATCATGCATCCTGTGAGCTAGATGGTGATATCCTTATTTTTCAGAACTTAGGTGGTTTGGGAAGTTAGGTGGCTGGCTAAGGGTGAACGGGTAGAAAGCAGTGGGTCTAGAATTTACATGTGGCCTGACCCCAGTACCCATGTGCATTCCCCAGATCCTGGTGCCTTTGAGCAGACACAGCAGAGAGAGAGGTTTGAAGGTAAAAAAGAGGAGAGACACCTGGAAATACTGGCTTTTATGTTCATCTGGGCAGCATCACAGGTGGCTGTGAATCAGACACAGGATATCTTAGTTGTATCCAATTCTGCCTTATTTGTCAAACGTGGCCTGCATGAGCTGAATTAGACCCCAACTTCGCAACCCAGTATCCATACACAAAGAAAAGGTGGGAAATACAGTTAGGTGTGGCAATTAATGAGCCACCATCTGCTAAAACATCACACTTTAAGTGGGACTTAACATGGTTATGGGTTTCTTTTTTTTTCCTTTCCTACCATATGTGCTTAAAGACTCCAAAAAGGAAACAGCTTAATCCAGGAATGTGAAAAAGAATGGTGACATTCTGCGGTGTGTCAGTGAAATGAGAAACTTATCAGGCACTGTCTATTTTGGGGGTTTTGTGGTATTTTATGGTTCCAGGCTTCTAGTCAGTGACAAAATGGCACTGCCAAGATGACTTACCACATGCGTGGGGTATAGAAGAGCACCATGATAGGTGCTGCTTCTAAAATTTACTTTTGGCTTTGCCCTGGACTGAGTTGACACACATACAGAAAATACTCCTTTTCCTCCAAGGCCTAACTGAGATAGCATCTATTCCACTTGGCTTAAACGTATTCTTCCCAATGG
The DNA here is from genome assembly GCF_030222135.1 of Aotus nancymaae. Taxonomy (NCBI): domain Eukaryota; kingdom Metazoa; phylum Chordata; class Mammalia; order Primates; family Aotidae; genus Aotus; species Aotus nancymaae. The sequence goes on from NW_026988471.1 coordinate 38,450,615, forward strand.
AGAAACGAATCTCTCCGTAGTAGGTTTTCCTGTTGCATTGTTTGGTACCTCTGTGACAGTACTAGTTTCAAGCTATCCCTCTTAGTGGCTTCCTGCATTTCTATCTTCCCCTCCAACTACCCTAAAGCTCCCTGAGGGCACAGGCCATATTTTCTTCATCTTTACAAAATCCAGTGGGACTTTGCCCAATAACTTACATTATTTAACTCATAGATATGCTGTTGAATTAAAATAAAGTTGTTTCAGGAGAACAATTTAGAGTGACGACTTTAACACAAGACACCTCAACAATTTGCAAAATGGCATATTTGTAGGTTAACACTATAATTGACTATATCCTTTTATTGAATGCTGAAAAAAATCTGATATTACCAAGAAAAAACTTCCACACTTGTTATGAAACCTAGTATATAGTTTTGGTTCAAATGCATAGTCTGAATTGCAGAATCTAACTGTTGGAAGTGAGGAAGGATACTGCTTTTAGTCTTAGCAATGGTGCAATAGGGTGAACATCTTTTAGAATATGCTTTGTTAGGATGGTTAGCTTAGCATGGGTATGTAAATAAATTATTACCATAGCTCTGCGATAATTCGAGATCTCTCTCTCTCTCTCTCTGTGTGTGTGTGTGTGTGTGTGTGTGTATGTGTGTGCACTGATCTTTTCTCTTAGGAAATACTTATTTAAAGAACTTCCTGACTGTAGAGAGAAATATGGTGAATGTCATAGATATTATGGTAAGTGGGTTTAGAGAAGGCAAAAGTATTTTGTTTTGTAAATATTTAAACGTGGCCTGCACATCAGTTGTGATGTTTAAATGAGATGGGAATACCAGCAGCAACAAAGGACTTTGACATGGTAGAGTGGAGAGTTCTCCCTAACCTAGAAAGGAGAGTTGGAAGCTGAAAGATGACATAAAGTGACACTGAAGAATGTGCATTTGGCAACAATATCCGGGATAGCTGCAGGAAAGGTTGCTCCTGGAGTCATGGGGGCCAAGGAGGAAGCTGTAATAATAATACAGATGTCTTGGGTAGAGACACAGTAAGAACAAGTGGTAGAAATGTAGAGGAAAGGGTGGATATAAAAGAAATTTCAAAGGAAAAATCTCTGACTTTGTCAATGTGATAGATAACTCTAAAATACTGCATCTGAGTGAATTGATGACATAACACTAGCAAAAGAGTTGAGGAGGGCAGTGGAACCATATGGAAATATGAGACTTTAATTTTGAATATCTTGAGCCCAATAACACAGTAAAATACCCAGGTGGAAGTTCTCCGGCTCCATCTCTGTCATATGAGGATACTGTTTTTCTCTGAGGGATACACTTAGGGATATCAGATCTGGAGTTGGCAAAGAGAAATTTAAGACAGGTAAAGAACAAGCAAAGTTTGAAAACCTCGAGGTCACAGCATAGCCAAAGCTCAGATATGTGAGGTGTTCAGCTGGATATTTGATCTATCATCTTGACTCCATGCTGAGCTAAATGCCCTCCTACACTGATTATATTCACGTGTAGACTTTTCCTTCCACTCATCTACAACTGTCCAGCTTGTAGTCAGTCATTAGAACATGATAACTTTATGACTTAAAAATATACAAATTTTACAGTGGCCTAAAATATTGAAGCCTCCAAATGTATGAGGTAGACACCAGACCAAAGAGATATTCTCTGACTGCAATACAAATATCTCTGATATCCTCTTGGCAAAGTTTAACTCATCCTTTAAGAACTAACTCAAAAGTTACTATCTCTATGTAGCCCACCTGACCCAAGGCAGTTAGTCTCTTCACTGTCCATGCTTCTATGGCACTTTGTGCTTTTTTTTTTAACTACAGCATTTGCCTCTCATTCTGTCTACGCATCTGTTTCTTGCCATTGGGCTGGGAGCATCTTGAAGATGGGCACCACTTACTCGTCTTCATATTTTTCACTCTCCTAACAGAGTAGGGGACTAGTGGGTGATAGTTCACTGTTCGAAGTATCCAAAAGGAATTTTAAAAACATGGATGGAGCAATGAGCAGTTGCTGTAGCGAAGCCTGTGAACACATCAGATGCCACCCCTGCTGGCGCCATTAATGCTGCACCAGCAGAGGCAGCGCTCTCATTACATACTGCTGGCCCATATTTGTAATGTGTGACATTTTTTATGAAATACTGTCAAGGGCAATCCATCATATAGTAACCTTTGGATTATATGCTGAGACTGGTCTTAAGCATAGACATAAATGAACTTCAGGAATAATGCTATTTTCTAAAAAGAGTGTGATCAAAGATTTCTAGCTAGGAAAATGAGACAGAACAGTGTGTTCTTTTAAGTTAAACACAAGTGCCTTAAAAGGAGGTTTTCTTCTGTCTAGCTCCAGCTGAAGACAGGGTTATTGTGTGAAAATGATGAGGTGACTCTGGAATGCGTCTGAATATTTATTTCTTGTGGTACATGAGGTAAGGACTCGAAAAGGGGATGAGGATTTGCTAAGGGCTTGACAACCCATGGGGATTGCAAGGTTTGTGATAACTTTATCTCAAGATGCATTTTGAAAAATGAAAGAACACATGATGACTTGAGTGAATTTCAGATGTCAACTGTGGACCCACAGTTAAAGGTATCTCTGTGTATCCATTAAGATCTAGGATTTTATACATATTATAGAGTATAAATAAAAGAAAGCTTCTAAGTCTTATCATTTTTGTGTAAATCCAGATAAGACTCCTTTGATGAGATTAGTGTTTCCTGTGAAGGAAAAGCTTCTAGGTGAAACACTAAAGTTATAACTCTTTGTCTTCCTTAATTAGACTAGAGCTCACCATAGATCTTGCTGAAACTGTGAGAAAATCCAAGCAATAATTCACATTGTCAGGTCAGCAGAAATGGGAACAGGGGTCCGATATGACTGAAAGATTTGCTTAAGTGATCTACGTATGCACTGAACAGCTCAGAATAGGCATACCATCTTCACTGGAAATATACCCTCTGAAGATGCTAAACACAAACAGTAGTGAAAATAAATCCCAGCAAGAGTCTTATACCACCTTTACAGATGTGATTCTGGAGGAAGTATATAAAGCATATTGATACCAATTGATGTAGGGCACTAATTAATAAGTCCCATTAAATCATGGAGTAATGACATTTAGTATCTAATGAATGCCTCATAATTTCTTCATCATTAATATTTCATAGCATAAGAACACAAGAATTTTCATCCCTGGGCCAATGCAGCATGGTTTTCTGTCTCTGACATGACCACAAGGGCACTGAGTGGCACCGAGTGCATTGCACCTCTGTGGTATAGACTATACCGCACAAGTGATTAACTCTTAGCATCCTGAGTCCTGGCATTTCCTCATTTTAGAAAATGTCAATCTGCCTGCCATTCTTGGAAGTAACCTCTGTGACTGGAAGATGCAAGCAGCCTGGAAGAACTGCTCCAGGCTCAGGTGTTGACTTTGGTGTGTAGCCCTGCTTTGCTGTTGACCCCACCCCCCAGCCCAAGAGGGAAATCTGCATGGGAGAAAATCATTACTTTGATTTATTACTGGGGGCTTGCTGTCTGCAAAGGCAATAATCACCTCATGGAGCAGGTGCCACTGCCAGGGTTCATTGATCCCAGGCTCTTCTAGAAATTCCAGGAGGCCAGTCTGGAGGGAGAACGAGTCCATCTCATAGCAGGCTGAAATGAAGTGGGAGAAAAATCTCTGGTCATCGTTCTATCGCTCTACTGACACTCTGTGTCTTTTCTTTCAGAAGAGGGGCTTGAGCAAAGAGAATGCTTAGAGGCTAAGCGATGATGGGTAAGTGAGAGGGAAAGAGAGAGGACAGATAGAGCTGTCTGCCTAGGGGGCTCAGAGGCTGCATCCTGCAGGCGGCAGGACAAAGGGTCCTTCGGGCTCTAGATCAAGATTCCAAGGAGTTAAATGCTACCAAGCAGCCCGACCTGAATGGGATTCGCTCCTGGGTACAAAACGGGACACTGATCAGAATCAACTTGGACAAGTGACAAGAGTGAGTCTGATGTCGGTGGATGTCTTTTAAGGTCGTTGGAGGGAAGAGGACGGGAGGGGTGTGCTGAGGGGTAGGTGGAGAGAGGCACCGAGTCCAGAGCCGGGATATAAAGGCACCAGGAGCCGGGGAGCAGAGGAGCAAATGAGTGGGGGAAAGAGCGAGAGGAAGAGTTGGAGAAAAGTCTAGGGAAAGTAGGGACAGGGTTAAGGGGAGACAGGAGGATGAGGGCGGCGAGGAGAGATTAAAAGGGGAAGGGGAGTCGCTGGAGAGGAGGGCAGACTGTTGGATCGGAGGTAGGGAGACGGGCGAGGGGCGTGCTCGGGGTAGGGGGCGCCGGGGCGAGGAGAGGGAGCTGGGGAAGAGGAGTGGGGCTAGAAAGCGAGAGCGGCGCGGGGGAGGGCGCGGAGCCCTGGGGCCCGGCCGGGGGCGGGCGGGCGGTGGGAGGCGAGACCAGGCCGGGGGAGAGGGAGCGAGCCGGGCCGGGCGCGCGGGGCGGGGAGGCCGTGGGAGGGAGGTGGGGGGCAGGTGGGGGGAAGAGGGAGGGAGCGGGCGGAGAGCCGGGGCCAAGTGCATTGTGTCTGGCGGCGGCGCGCGAGCCCACCGGCGGCTGCGGCGGGGCGGGAAGCCATGGAGCCGCGGGCGCTTGTCACGGCGCTCAGCCTCGGCCTCAGCCTGTGCTCCCTGGGGCTGCTCGTCACGGCCATCTTCACCGACCACTGGTACGAGACCGACCCCCGGCGCCACAAGGAGAGCTGCGAGCGCAGCCGCGCGGGCGCCGACCCCCCGGACCAGAAGAACCGCCTGATGCCGCTGTCGCACCTGCCGCTGCGGGACTTGCCCCCGCTGGGGCGCCGGCTGCTCCCGGGCGGCCCGGGGCGCGCCGATCCCGAGTCCTGGCGCTCGCTGCTGGGGCTCGGCGGGCTGGACGCCGAGTGCGGCCGGCCGCTCTTCGCCACCTACTCGGGCCTCTGGAGGAAGTGCTACTTCCTGGGCATCGACCGGGACATCGACACCCTCATCCTGAAAGGTGAGCGGCGGGCGCGCCCCGCGTCCCCGGCGCCCGCGCGTGGAGCGCAGCCCGTGGCTTCCCAGGGGCGCGCCGGTCCCCGCGGTCCCCTCCCCGCCGCGGCCCTGCGTCCCCGCGCCCCCGCGCCCCCGCGCATTCTTGCATCTTTGCCGCCGCCTCCGGTCTTTATCCCTTCCCTTTCTTTCCCCGCTGCCTCCCTTCTTCTCACTCTCCTTGACTCTCTTCCTTCGTCCTCATCCTGCGCGTCCTTTCCAGTCCGTGCCGCTCCCGCAGCCTCTGTCTCCTCCTTTCCTGCCTTCGCCTCCCTTTCCCCGGTTCTTTCGCTCTCCCCCGTCCTTCTCCGCCTTTGTACACCTGCCTGACATTTGTGTCTTTTCTTGACGCTGCTCCCCGTAAGAGGGACTAACCATCAAAGACTCGACTTTTCCCAGCTGGGATCCTTCCCTCAAGTTGTGATTCCCTTTTGGAAATACCGTTTGGAAGAAAAGTGGTGCCAACCTCCGAAGAGGGGGAAGGGGCTTTCCCTGTATTGTGCGGATGCTGGCTGGTGTCCGATGGAACTGATGTGGTCATCCCAGCCTGGCGGGCTGATGGGCAGCTAACGAGGCCCTGGAACCTTCCTCCACACCCCTGAAGTGCAGGGTGTGTGTGGATTAGACTTCAGAGACCAATCATTGGCTGGTGGAGGCTGCCCGAGGCAGATAGGACACCTGCTTTCCAACCTTCCTGGGGACCCCATACCCCTACGTTCCGCGCTGTCCAGGCATATGGTGGCAGTTGAGGAGAGAAAATGTCTTAACCCTTGAAACTAGCTTTCCAGACCTGGGCACTCACTCTCTGCTTATCACTCTGTCTTCTGTGTGTGGTACCTCGTCGGGTTGTTTCTGTTGTTTGTTTTGTTTGGCACTGAGTTGTAGAGCATCAGTTTTTGCTTCTGAGATCTGCGCAACACCTGGCTGCTGCAAATGGAATCAGATAGTTTGAATTTTTATTTTTTTTTGGTAATCCCATTCATGTAAAAATATTCAGTGTGACAATTTGTGAAGCTTCCTTTAACTTCAGAGCTTGACTCAGTATATATTTTTTTTCTTTGAGATGAAAAAAAAAATCAACATCTCTTCTCTTGGACTCATGATGTCAAAAAAAAAAAAAAGTCCCAAATCAGTACATTTTAATGTTTAGTAGCCATTCAGGAAAACAAACGGACGATTTGTGTTGAGTTACAGCCTGCAATGGAATGACATAGAAAAGAGGGGGTTAATAATGTGTTGGCCTTCAGAGTCTTGTCAGTTGGCGGATTCTTCATTTCTCAAACGTGTCAACTTCCTCCTTCCCATGGCTAGCTCAGCTGGGGGCTGCCATCCGAAATCTGTCTGCCTGTGGAAGGACTCCAGTACTTTTGGGGGAATCGGATACAGTAAAATCTTCCTTTGGGAAGTGCACCATTTTCTTTTCTCTCCTAACTTGCATCCAAATCTGATTTCTCCTCATGAAGATGCTGCATAATTAATTCTGATGGTAGCACAGTACATGAACAAACTGTAAAAGCTGAATTTGGAGGCTCAGTTATGGAGGGCTCATTTAGGCAAGGCAATTTTGAAAGCTAAGCAGTGTAGTCTGTCTTTGGAAATGACAAAACTGCATTTGCTTACACTCTTTCTGTGCTTAGAGTATTTGATTGCGTGTAAATTGGATATAGAGCAATGCCTGAAACAGCAGAGCAGAGTCCAAGCTGCAGTAGAAGAGGGACCCCCACAGGATATTGCACAACGCCTCTAGAAATGCCCTGGCTAGCTGAAGTGCCAGTTCCTAGGCAGCCCAGGGTCAAATAATCATAGGGGTGGAAAGACTTTGGAGGCCATTGAAGTTGAACCTCTACTGGTTTTTCCAACTCCCTTCTACAATCTTTCTGACAATCTAGCCCAGTACATCTGTAAGACAGAACTCATATGCTCATTAAAAAAAACTAGACTTTTCCAGTCACGAATGCCTATTTTTAGATGAAAACAATCTCAGATTTATAATATTGATGGTGTTTAGCTAGTCTTTTGTGTAGAACACTGAAGAGTTCTCGGTTGTGAGCAGAAGATATGGGTACCATTGCTGGCCCTATTGTTAAATTGCAATGTGTTCTCCAAGTATCCAGGCCTCCTTTGCCTTGTCTGAAGTATTAGGAGGGATGACTATTCTTTAGAGAATTTTCTAGTTCGCATATCTGTCATTTTTGTAATTAATAACAATGCAAATTTAGCTTCTTGCAAAGTTAATGAGCTGACGCTATTAAGAAATGCGGAGTTTGGAGGAAAGAACAGGCATTGGGACATTATAGGATCTTAATTTGTTGTTTGGGAGATGTCCAGAAATGCCTTGCAACATTGCTACTAACCAACCTTGGGCTGGTTACATAACGCTTCTAGATCTCAGTTTCATCATCTGTGAAATGTATGGGTGACATGAACAGCTTTAAAATTCTGAGTCTATGAATAATTTGAGAAAAGAAAATGTCACCAACATTTTCCTGTCTCAAAGATGATTTTGGCACCCATATTAGGCAAACATTATCACCTTTGTTTTGGCATCTGTCATTCGTGGCTGTGGTATGAATTTCTTAAATGAGCCATTTATAAAACTAGAAATTAACACTATATCTAATTAAAAATTGTGAGTAACCAGAGTCCCAAGTTCTATTCTTTCTTCTGTGAATTACCTTATCAGTCTTAGCATCGTTTAGAAATTTTAATTCTAGGAAGTGAAGAAAAGTTTATTCTGATGGAAGAGTGGAGAGGGGTGGAAAAAGGGCTCAAGAACTGCCTGGCATGCTTAGTGAGCTTCTGAGAGGGAAAGGTGCCAGTCTTTTCTCCTGTGGACCTAGAGGGCAAAGCTAGGAGTTAAATGAGAAGTGCAGGGAAGAAAATGTAGAGTTGATAATATGGAAAACATTCTCACAGCAGGAATTATTTGCATTTCCTATTATTGGAGGCAAGACAAGAGAGATGTATTTCTGAGAGATGTACAGGAGATAGAAGCATGCAATGTGCGCAATAAGATTAATTTAGAAATATGCACAGACTCTATAGTATTAGTCTATTTAAGAGAAATCACAGCAGCTAGAAAAGCATTCATCTCAATGGGACAAATATTTAGGAGAATCATCAAGTTCTTGTTTTCATATACTCATTACGGTTCTAGTTCACTTCTATATAGCCCAGACTCTGGAATGGTCTAGGCTTGACCTTCAACCAGAACCTTCAGTTAAGAATGGAGGTAGTGTTATTGATAAGCTCATGAAGAATCAAGACTAGAACCCTATGCTATTCTACCAGATTGAGAAATGAAACAAAATACTTGCCAGCATAGTTTGAACATAGTTGCTTTTCTAGCAGCAAGTTCTCTTATCAGCACTGTATTGACCAATTCACACTTCACTATCTTGTTCACTGGGATAACATGAGAACTTATCACATGCTTTAGATATATTATATTCATATTGTATTTCCATATTTACTGTCCGATTCAGTAAATGCCCATTAGAAGCCCATTATGTGCAAGGTAATGCAAGAAGGTTTTAGCTAAACACGTGGGGGTTCTTTTGTGTTTGAGCTGGTCAGTTGACTCTAAATTAGTCTTCCATATATGCCCTTCTTGCAGCACTGGCTAACTTTCGATGCCAAGGAAGCTTTACTGGTCCAAATAAGGACTGACTCAGAAAAGCATGCAAATGAAATCAGCTTTCATCCAGCAACTTGAGTGCTGAAATAGTTGAACAAAATGGACTTAAAGCTTAGGGCTTCAGGTATGTCTGTGCCACTGGGAATGTGGGGGGTTAGAAAGAAGTCTTTAGGTGTAAAAATCTTTAAAGCAAGTGTGTGTGTCATGGATTATATAAGGATGCCAGGAAATGACAAGGGACCAAAAGATAAGTTCTTCCTTCATTCATCCATTTATTCACTCAACAAATAGATATTGGAATGTTGGTTATTGTACCAGGTGTAGAAGATACAGGAGTGAATGAAATGGATAAAAATCACTACCTTCAACGAGTTTATTTCAAGTAGTGGAGTTTGTATTTTCTAGTGGATTATGTTATAACTACTCTTAGTAGGTCATAGGAAGGTTACCTGACCAGGGTGGGAGAATACTTTGGGATGGCTGATAGCACTGGTGGGCAAATGGCAGAAAATACAATGCAGAGTGATCGAGTGCAGCATCCTTTGAGAGACTCCTAGCTGTTTTCTCTCAAGTGCAGTATGTGTGTTTCAACTACTGGATGAACAGGAAGACAGGACAGATGGAAGGCGACTCAGTTGGAAACATTATGTAATGCTTCTTTCAGTTCTTGAAAACACTGACTTTAATAAACATTGATGTGACTTGCAAATACATTATGTAGAACTTTGGAGAAATCAATTTTGAATAGAAATCAGAGTCATAGAAATGATATTAGAAGTTCAACTGTTCACACTAACCTTAAACTTTAACTTTTTAAGGAAACATTTTCATTAAAACCAATTAACATTACTTTTCAAATATATATACTTTATGCATGTAAATGAAATTCTAATATTACATATTATCTGCAATACAAATAGATAATTAATGTTTTTTCATAAAATTAAAAATGATAGGATTTTACAAATTTGAAGATTATAAGTCTGTATGCACAATGTTGACCTTTATAAATCATTTGGGTTTGAATTCTTGAAACTTGAAATAGAACATGTTTTTGTGGTTGCAGAAGCATTTTTCCTCTAATGAGATAAACAGATATCAAAGACAGTGGGATGTAAATACTTTGTCATTTTGTTCTCTGTAAGAAAAGGAAAGTAAGAGATTTGGTAGGAATTCATTGGGTCTGCTTTCCACTCTGCTAATGATTTATCTGCTTCTCCTGTTGCTTATTTCCCACGAAATTAATAGTCTGTACAGGACCCACCAAGTTCTACCTGACACAGAAATAGATTGATGATTTTCTTCTGCTCGTCTGTGGACCAAAGTATAATTTGTGTTAGAATTATCTTCCAAGATCAGATATACCTAGGGAAGCTGAGAAGCCAGCACTGTTTCTTCTCCTTGACCCAGTGGTTCACAGATTGTTCATGGACCTTCTCTTGAGCTAAAAGATGCTGCTGGCAAAAGGGATTACTTAGTTTTGGGGGTTCTGGGGATATGATTAAGACTTTGTTTTTCTTTCCCTCTTCTCAAGGCAAGTGGTCTCTGAAATTCTTTTGACCATCACTCTATGTGATTTATGTTTATTCATTTTTAAATTATGTGCGTGGACTGTACTGACACATACATCATAAAACGAGCAAAAGAAAATTTTGAAGGGATGTGGTAATAAATAGATATAAATGGAAGTTCAACTATTTTCATGCCACCATCCAAAGAATTGCATGTGCACCTCTGCCATGTACACACCCCACTCTCGAGACTGTTTCTGTCACTGCTCAGAGCCAAGTCTCTCGTCTGAGCAGAGGAGGAGGGATTTTTCCAATCACAGCTGAAATTCATGATGGGTATCCCAGTGCACTGTTATATCACACACATTTATCTTGCACAGGGGAGAGAAGAAGATGCATTTTATTTCTGTATCAATTCTAACATTAGGCACAGTATTAAATGAGCCCTTTTTGATTAAACAACTGCTAGCTCATACTACACAACTCTTAATGTCTAGATTTGTAGTTTTAGCTTGTTCTACAGTGTGCTGAGGCTGAACATACCCAAGTGTGATATTCAATGTTTCAATACATTCTATTGCTAACAATCATGAAGGTTACCTTGAATAGAAATTAAATTCTTGCTACTTTGCAATCAAAAGAAGATACTTGCTTCCATTCTTACCATCTGCACACAGGAATTGTCTTTTAAGAGTAATTTGTAAACACAAAAGTGAACGGTGCTTTAAGTGGTTTGTGATCAAAATTGCTAGAATCAACGACATTTTCATTCACTATGTTTCGTGGATAATGTTTAGCAATGGCCTTGAGGGGAAAAAAGGAAGAGTTTGCTATGTCATAGAAAGTTCACATCCAATTATACCAGAGTTGCTGTGGTTTTTCTCTTTAGCTACTGATTTTTCTTCTTCAGATAGCTAAAGGAGCCCTCAAACCCCATCAGGCAGACTGCTCATAATTATAATTGCAAGTGTTCTTTTCTGATTTTTTATTTTTTCAAACAGGGTCTTGTTCTGTCTGTCACCCAGGCTAGAGCTCAGTGGCACGATCATAGCTCACTGCAGCTTTGAACTGGGCTCAAGTAGTTCACCTCAGCCTCCTGAGTAGCTGGGCAGGTGTGTGCCAGCCACATCTGGTGTGCTGAGGCTGTGTGTGGCTCAAGTGTGTGCCAGCATGCATAACTGATTTTTTAAAAACAATTTTGTAGAGATGGGGTCTTGCTATGTTTCCCAGGCGGATCTCAAACTCCTGGCCTCAAGAGATCCTCTTGCCTTAGCCTCCCAAAATATTGGGGTTACGGGTGTGAGCCACCGGGTTTCCCTCATCCAGTGAGTGTCCTCGATTGCTATAAAAGATCAGCTTTTGTTGGAGGAGCATCTGGACATTCCATTCCACTGAGGAAATGTCACTGCTAAGTGTGAAATGCTAGAGAGTGGGAACATTGAAGGAATTTAGGAGTGTCACAGGGTTTTCCCAACAGTTACCAAGAATGAACTCTGCTTTCATCTCTGTGTACACCTGTAGTGCTGTGTACTCCAGATAATCAGATTATAATCACAGATCATATAACCACAGTTTATCAGATTAGAATCACTGATTATTCACACCAAGCAAACCATGACCTCAGATTGGCCATCTCTTCATGCCCAGGGCCTACCTTTCTTATGTGTACCTTATCATTCAGGGAAATTCCACTGTCCTTTGATTCTCAAGTGTGTCCATATCTGTGGTCCATTTTCTTATATTATTTTCTGGTTAAAAGAATAAAAATCTTGGGAGGCTGAGGCGGGTGGATCACGAGGTCAAGAGATCGAGACCATCCTGGTCAACATGGTGAAACCCCGTCTCTACTAAAAATACAAAAAATTAGCCGGGCATGGTGGCACGTGCCTGTAATCCCAGCTACTGAGGAGGCTGAGGCAGGAGAATTGCCTGAACCCAGGAGGCGGAGGTTGCGGTGAGCCAATATCGCGCCATTGCACTCCAGCCTGGGTAACAAGAGTGAAACTCCATCTCAAAAAAAATAATAATAAAATAATAAAAATCAGATTTGGTCTGGTCAGCCTCTTCATATCCCATTCCCTCCCAATAGCAAGGTGGGATGGAAGAACAAAACCTGTAACCAGCGAAAATGGAGAATTGGCAAATAATACAAATAGCCAACGTGTCTCCTTTGGTGTGAAACAGCTTAGTATTTGGGGTCAATTCAGATAAGATCATATCTTTAGGTTTAAACAATTTTGTTTTTTCTACAGTTACTATTTTTCTTTAAAAAACCCACCACACCATTGATAGGGTCTAAAGCTTTGCAAAGCTACTTGTAAAGCTTTTTATCATAATGAAGGAATTTGTAAATAGAAAGTGGAATTTATCTTCTGAAACCGGCAAAATTTATGACATTTTTTACTCTCTCATAGTGTTTCCCTGTGGTTAAAAGTGATTGCAGTGATTAATCTGTTTTATTGCAAGTTTTATCCATAACTAAAAGGATGCAACTGAACTTCTTGGAGCATGAGTGAGTCCGCCTCAGCCGTCATCATGAGGCTGGCAGCCTTTGTTTGCTGCAGAGTAACGGAAAACTACATGCTGCACTCCATCTTTTTTGTAACTCCGCCAGATAGCTGATTGCAGACCAAACAGTAACGTCATGGGGACACCCGTCAGGGAATGCATTAGCAAGTGAACAAAGGGGGACAATACAAACCATATGTTAGTTTCCGTTATCTTTAATTACTGAGGACACACTGAATTATTTTCTACAACTTGCTGGATGTCCTCCAGTGTTCAGACTTTTTAATATTTTGTTCACAGGTAAAAATCAATCAACTCATTTTTCCCCTAAGAACCTAAAGGATGTAATATGTTCCCTTTTGGTTTCACCAAGTTATTTGACATTCTGTAGATAGGGAAGAGACTCCAGAAATGTAAGTAGAAAATTCTGAGTGTACAGATAATTCCAGAAAGCTTAATTGTTTCTTTACAACAGGACATTCAACTGCACATCCACACCGATGCTTCCATCTGCCTTATGAGTAAGTACTAACTTGCACTCTTAAACGTCTGTAACAGCAGCACTAGCAGGGTAGGGGCAGTGGTGGATGGGAGGCTGTATTGGGCTTGGATCTCTTTTGTCTACATGTCAAGGAATTTTTTTGGTGTGGGGGATATAAACACTTGTTTCACTCAACAATCAGTCAACAAATGTTAAAAAAGAAATGTTTTTTAAAAAATAGGCTGCTTATTGGCCAACGTGGCGAAACCCCATCTCTACTAAAAATACAAAAATTAGTTGGGCGACATGGTGAGCACCTGTAACCCCAGCTACTTCTGAGGCTGGAGAATCGCTTGAACCCGGGAGGCAGAGGTTGCAGTGAGCCAAGATCGTGCCATTGCACTCCAGCCTGGGCGGCAAGAGCAAAACTCCATCTAAAAAAAAAAAAAAAAAAAAAAAAAAAAAATAGGCTGTTGAGTGAAAAACATGGGGGTTAAGTCTTCCAGGTCCCATGGAAATGTGCTTTCCCTAACTACACCCAGAGCAGTGAGGAAGTGGGTCTAAGTAGTGGGTGCAAGCTGCTGGTTAACTTGAATTTCAGCGCCTTTTTTTAAGTTCTCACAATTCTGAGAACTGCTTACAGTAGTATTTACGATTAGAATTTTAAGTACGTGCATCCAGTTAAATATTACTCAATGAAGCTATCCTGGAAAAACAACATCTATCACGTGTCATATGATTTAAAAATTATGAAACAGACAATCATAGCCATAATTTGACATACCTAGATAAACTGTATGATGAGGGGAACAAAACTTACAATGGCCAGTTGGAGCAACTGAACCGATACCAGTTGGAGCTCAGTATCTGTTTTATGCCACTGATACTGAAGAATCATTTATTCCAGGTGATCTAATCCTTAGCATCTAGCACATTGTAGGAAAACTTTGCTTGGTGTTCAGACAATGGAAGTTTGGTTGAAGGAAGCTACACAGAGATAGGCTGAATGAGAGTGGCAGGAAAAGCAATAGTGACTGCCAACATGAACGACTCTCAAAAATATTGTCTTTTTCTAAGATACTTGCACATGCATGTTTATAGCAGCACAATTCACAACCCAACAAATGCCTATCAGTCAAAGAGTGCATAAAGAAACTGTGAGATATATTGGCCAGGCATGG